>NW_025334041.1:1367500-11367500 GCF_019186645.2 Phyllostomus hastatus | reverse complement strand
GCTGAGGAGGATTTACTGAATCCCCCAAGCTCTTAAAACAAGCACCAAGACCTAGAAAGGTCCACTCAAGCAGAGCTAGTAAAGCCACGGGCTGGCTGGAAAGGCAGTCTCCAGTCTCCGGGCTTCCCACCCCACCCCTCCCAGCCAAGGTTGTGGCCAAGGTTGTCACTTGCAGGCTCTGTCCGCAGTCTCACTGCTCGGGCGGAGGGTCAGATCCACCCTGCAGTGTGGGAGCTTCAGGCAGCTCCCCCAAGGCACGGCCACCATACTCCTTCCTCCCCGCCTGCCTCTTTGGACCCAAGTCTTTGCCCTTTGCTTTATTTCCCTTCTAAGTCGATCAGGTGGTCGCGCCGAGTGTCCTCACGGTTTGCCGTGAAGCGTTCTTTCTCCTCTCCGAGGTAAACAGTTTCACACGGCATACGTAAGACCACTGAGGTGTTTCTCTTTTGGAGAAATACTGAGCTCCATCATGTCGACGACACCCACCTATGTCCCCGACCTCACATCTGCACTTGACCCCAGCCCGGGGAAGGCTGGGTGGTAGCCCCACGAGGGACAAGCGCCGCTGTGGCCAGTTTCAGAGTAACCAACCTTCCTCATGCTGAGGGCCCTGGATCTTTTCTGTAGCAAAGGGAGGGAAGGTTCCAACACAACCGCGTGACTACATGGCCAAAGCCGCCGTAAAACATGACCATTCCATGGTCAAAGGTTGAACCTAAGCCGAGAATCATAACTGGAAAGAATCCGTATATGAGAAAGGACCCACATGCCAAATAAACTCAATCATTTCAGTTGAGGTAGATGCTCAGAAATAAGTTCTTTTCCGTTAAAAAGTCAGAGGTGAGGTTTCCCACCCCCCACTGTCTTCCGTTACTTTCCTATGCTTTATAGAAGTGTAGCTAAGTAGCAGCCTTATACAAGAGTCACTGCGAAGTCTCACAGCGCTGCTCGTTTACCTGCGCAGGGCTCCCTCCCCGGGCCTCGGCAGCGGGGATTTACACTGTTAGGCTAAATACATCGCTTTGCCCAGCTAAGCCAACCGTCATCGGTGTCACTGTGTCAGAAGAGAAGCCATTAAATGTCAGCTCAGGTCACTGGATGAGGCTCCCTTGTGGCTAAATTTTTTTTTGTGTGGTAAAATAGCCATAACATAAAATTTGCCATCTTCACCATATTTAAGTGGGCCGTTCAGTGGCATTGAATACAGTGTGACCAGCACCCCCAGCCACCCCCGGAATTCTTGCATCTGGAGGACTGAACTCCATCGCTGACTCAGCAGGAACTCCCTACCGCCCCCGCCCCTGGAGACCACCACTCTACCTTCTGTCTCTCGGATACTATTTCTTTCACAGAAATAATTCCAGCGTGTGAGCTGTGGGACAGAGCTAAAGCCTGACGTGGGGTCTTAATACCATGCACAGCTCCGTAAAAGGCCAACAGAAAAGCAGTATCCCCAGAGGAAGCAGGAATCCAAGCTAAAGAGTATCTGAGAAACAAAAGACATGTAAAGGGCGTTAAAAAAAGAAATAGGAACACATATTTGCGTACACGCACATGTGCAGAGACCCGGGGTGGAGGGTGGGGGCGCGAGGCATAGGTTCTACTCTATGCAATAAGCTTCATATTTTTATGGACTAAAAAAGTTTCAGGGCTTATTAAATAATGAATATGTTATTAGTAATGAGTCATTTGAATAAGCAATCAGCCTAAGTTCAGCAATGAGGAGCTTATAAATGAATATGTTCCTAGTTAACTTGATGTTTACATTTTGCATACTATTTCTTATTAATGAGGACACCCCCCACTGTGCCTGCCACGTGAAATTGTTTATTTTCCATTTGAAATGAGGTTGACATGGTTATCCATGGCCTCGCTTTAGGACAAGATCTTCCCCTCACTGGAGACAGCCCTGTGCCTCCCACGGGTCCAGCGCGAGGCTTTTTAATGACTGGCCCAAGTGTTTATAGGAGACGTCAACCATGAACAACAAGAAGAACTACCACTCCCGAATTATGTCCTCGTTTTCTGGAAAGAAACCAAGGATGAAAGGATAACGTGATCCTGGACATGAAACCTGCTTTTAAAGAACTCTCCTCGGACACCCAGCAGGGACCGGGGAGGGGGTCAGGGCACACAGCCTCCGGAGCTGAGCCGCGCTGCGCTGGGTTCAAATCCGCACACTGAGCACTCCTCGAGCCTGAGACCTGGCGCAGCACTGACCCCTCCGGACCCGGGCGCCCTCGGACGGGGAGCCAGCGTCTGTGCGGTGAAGCCGCTGGAAGGACGAGCCGAACGACGGACGTGCCGAACGACGGACGTGCCGCTCTCACTGGGGAGAGACTTGTCTCACTCCTGGAACCGGTGTCTCGGGGAGTCACGGGAGTGAGCCTCCGCCCGCACTGCTGCTCCACCTGCTCACTCACGCACGGACAACGAGTCACTCGCCTGACAGGGAGCTGACCCACCCCCAAAACATAAAACTTACTGGTTCAATAAATAAGAAAATAATTATATGTGTGTGTGTATATATATACACAGAGACAGAAAGAGAGAAATATTTCACCTATCCCCATCACCACTTTCTCTTATATTTGCCACTGAACAATTTGGTGTCGATTTTTCCAAACCTTTTTGTGCACCTATAAATGTATATTTTAGTTGGTTGGTTTTCCCCAAAAAACAGAATCACACCATACATACTGTCCTGTAAATGACCTGCTTCACTCAGCAATATATTAAACGCAATATTCTCTTTAATAGTTTCCTACAATGAATATGTTTTATTTAAGCATTCCTCATACCAATAGATATTTAGGTAGATAGATAAAAAATGAACTTTCTTTTTGCTGTTATAAACAAGTTGAGCTAAGTGGTCTCGCTAAATACTTGATTGATTTGAAACTTAACATTCCGCTGCCTATCTTGATCAGGGTGACACCAGATCGTAAATAAGGCCCAATAACATAACAGGAGCGACGAGAGAATTTCCATTGGCACTCCAAAGAATTTTTTTCTCTTTCACTCAAAATGAATGCATCGCACAGGCATGTCTTCTCCCCATTCTCAAGGCAGAGACAAAGCTCAAATGCCTCAACATACACGTTTAGGATTCTAGACTTGGTTTAACTCAAAATGGCCTTGATTGGATGGGGTCTCTCCGCTGTATTAAAACTGCCCTAATTGCATTCTTCCAGCCAGCTGAAAGCTGACAGCTTCCGCTGCCGGCTCATTATCAGAGCACTTCAAGGGGCTCCATTATGAGCAGAGCACCTGGTCCAAATTTATTTCAACGGGCCCAGGGCAAAATGGGAAGGTGCTTAATGTTCAACCACAATGGTGACATTTTTACGAGATATCCAAGGTTCAGAAACAAATAAATGAAAGGTTTGAAAGGAGCACGAACAGAAACTGTGACAATAAAAATTCAACATTAATATATCAATTTTAAACCATATACCACCCATACACTTGGGGTAAGGCCAAAGGTTCAATGCAGGCACCACCGAGAGAAAAAAAAAAGAAAAAAAGCCAGCACCCGACTCCTCCCACGGCAGCCTTCGCTACACCGACGGGTCTGATGTTTAATTTGAGGACATTGGGATGGGAGGTGGATTCTGAATTCCAGCTAGGATGACAGTTATTTTATTCATCTGCACCAGCGTGAAAAGGAAAGAAAACTCGGCCAGAGTTCGGAGTTGTAGATGTGCCTCGCCCATGCTGTTTCTCTGGGTTGCTCACCCAACTGCTGCTGTTCTCCCTGCTGGAAATGAGTAAGATTCCTCACACAGATGTTCCCTAAGAAAACCCTGTACCAATGTGTATTTAGAACTTTTTAATAAAGGTTTAATAGGAAAATTTCCCAGGTAGATTACAGCAGGTCCAAAGTCAGCACTGCATCCCATTGCGTAAATCCGTATCTAGAGACTTCTTGTCAGGACGCATTCTGCTCTCTGCGCCTGAGCATTTGCAGAGGGCTTGGTATGCAGGCGGCAACCAGCTCGGAAACCCCCAAATCCAGCTGCAGAGCATTAGGGAGCTCTACCCTCCACTAAGGCTCTGTCTAAAGAAATGTTTAAGATAAATATTTGTATTCTTTCACTAAACACAACAATGACACTCACGTTGGAACCTAAGAAGATGATGAATGAAAAATTTTAACACTGGCACTTTACAATGGGAATGCTGACTCAACTGGAACTATACAGATTTACTAAATGTTTAGTCTCTTAAGAGAAAAATAGGAGGATAATTAATCAACTACACGAGGAAAGTTTCTTTTCAGCTATTAGTTGCTTCTGGTATTGTAATTTTATCTTTCACAAGCATTTTCCTTATTAAGCTGACTGTACAATTAATTGGCCAGGCTATAAAGGCTTTAATTATTTTACTGATTTAAAAAGGCAGTTAGGCAGCACCTATTTTTCACATATTGATCGTACCTACTCTGGTTTTCAATCTGAATTCATGAATCATCAGGCAACTGGTATAACCACAGGCTGCTACTTGAGCCTTTTCTTTTCCCCAACCAATTAATAAAAACATTTAAAATTAATTATCTGATAGAATCACCCTAATTACCAAAAGGAAAAAGAAGTGGCAAAATCCCTTCAGAATTAAATTCTATATGTCAGTCACTCAACCAAGTGACCACTTCTGGGATTGCCTACAGCCCCTCCAATAATCGGTCTTGGGATCTGGGAACCCAATCAGGGCTTTTAATAATGGGGTTTGTTTCTTTCTAACTTAGCCTTGCTTGAGCCTTTACTGTGTCCGGCTGTCTCCCTTGAAGCCACTGAAAGGGGCGGAGCTCTGGGAGTCCACAGGGAATTGCCAAGCTCACCAGCGAAACTGAACTAGCTACCTGACTTACGTACATCCAGGTCCAGGTTTCTTCTTCACTTTGACGGCCCTTGCTATCTTTCCCACCTCCCGCCTTTTAAGAACCACTCTGTGTCACAACAGATCGAAATCACTGAGACCACCATGGCAGCTGTTCACGGTGCTACTCAGGAGGCAAGCAGGCCCAGGCCTTCCCGTCTTTCTAGAACACGGGGACACACAGGGGGCTGGAAAGCTTCCCCGAGATGCTGTGTCAGATGAAAAATTTGAGAAGCGTTGTCGTGGAACAGATGGTTTTCTAGCTCGTGTACAGCCTCCCAGCTCTACTTTGGGAGATCACTGGAAGGACGGTAATGTACCCTTTATGGGCAGAGTGGTAGGGTGGGAAGAGGCCTGGATTCAGGGAAGATTTGGCTGGATTCGAGCACTGGGTGGAATTTAGTAGCCGTGCAACACAAAATTAACACAGGTCATCTTTAAGTCTTTCCACATGAGAATAAATATGCCTGCTTTCCCTGGCGCAGAGGACCTCAGAGATACTCGCACACACATATGCAAACTGTGTGTAAAATGCTTGGTAAACTGAAAACTACTGTTAGGAACATTGTCAGTATTTCTGCAGGAGCCATTTCCTCCATTCAACACCTGTGCTGCCCTCTTGTGGTGAATAGGCGTCAATGCTACTCAAAAGGCTAATAAGTGAATTGATGAAGATTGTATTATTTCCAGGTCATTTTTATGAGCCCAACTTTTGATAGGTGAATAGAAAGAGGGTCACTTGATGTGGAATATACAAAGGGTCTAGTTTTTTTTTAACTTTGATGCCATAGCAGAGCCTGAATTTCAGTGACACAGAACAGAGAAGGAAGTTTAAGGAAACATTCCTAAATGTGTGAGCCGTGAATCCAGACGCTACATCCCTACCCATTTTTTGAACCACTAGACAATGAATAAATTTTTTTTGGAAGGTGTAAAGTACTGGACCAAAAGAGAATTTGTCTCAGGAGACAGGCTGGGTGCTGGTCTCACCCTCTCCGGCATTTGGAACCTAGAAGCCCAAGCCAGTGGAATTATTCATGAGCCGCAGGAACAAAAAAAACCCCAGGTACTCGCCTGGACTCGAGAACGACAGACGTTTAGGACCGCGGCACCCACTGCCTCCTCCACGCAGCGGGCTCGCCGAACCACACTGGTTGGAACTGGGCAGGTTCACCTGGACAAGGATTTTTAATTTATTTATATTTTTAGTAAATACAGTTGGCCCATCACATCCGTGGGCTTTAGATCTTCCGGTTCAACTGACCACAACAGAAAACAGGGTTTTCGCATTCTCAACCACGGTCTCCCACCTGCAAATCCTCCCCTGAGGACTGAGAATGACTATTTCCACCCACGGATGGTTGACTTCATGGAGGCAAAGGGCTGGCCGTAGTTAAGTCTGGAGAGAGTCAAAAGCTACACGTGGATGTTTAACTGCGTGGGGGTCGCTGGCCCTCACCCCTGCGTCACTCAAAAACGCACTGTAGGTGAGACATGTAAAACCCAGACAGTTCAGAAGACTTGCCTAACTTGGGCGGTGGCTCCTGAAACCCCATTGCACACCCCATCAGACCAGGCTTCCCTTTCACCACGTCTTAACTCACAGCCCCAAATACACCTTCATTCCCACGGTTCTGAGACCCTGGTATACGGAAACGAGAAATGCGTTGACAGATTCTGAAAAGACATACATGGGGAGCAAAGTAGAATGTCAATATTATCCTTTAAAATAATTCATTATAAGAAATCATGGAAGTAGCAAGTGTGCAAACAAAAAAAAATTATTTGTAAGTCTGTCTGTCTGTTAGCCAATATTAAAACACCAACGACGACAGTCAGTTCACAAGCAAGGCAATAATGCCGGTTGGTGGACTCAAGAGCTTGAACCTTCTCAAAAATGTTTAATGAGAGCCCTGGCTGATGTGGCTCAGTGGACTGAGTGCCTGCCCGTGAAACCAAAGGGTTGCCAGTTGGATTCCCAGTCAGGGCACATGTCTGGGTTGATGGCCAGGTCCCCAGTAGGGGGCGTGTGAGAGGCAACCACACACTGATGCTTCATTTCTCCCCCTCTCTTTCTCCCTCCCTTCCCCTCTCTCTCTATATATAAATAAATCAAATCCAAAAAGAGGTTTAATGACAAATATTTAATTATACTCACGACGACCGCAGCACGTCCTGTTTCAAGGGCTTTGCTCCCAACAACCTCATGATGACACCCGGGGTGTAAGCACCGTTAGTGACTCCGGAGTCGGCTTACAAACCCCATGAGCACCGCGGGTCAGAGAAGTGACCTGTGAAGGAGGGGCAGGTACCAGGAACCCACCGAGTGAGACAGCCGATCTGGGGGAAAGTCAAGCAAGCCCCGTGGAGAAGGGAGCAGGGGCAGTGCTTTGCATTCCTTCCACGTCAGGCCGCGGAGAACAGAATAGGTAGGAATGGGACTGAGTCAAGTTCAGGTTTTGGGGACAGACTAAGCTGAGTGTTCCCACTCCTCAGTAAACCTGGAACGCTCCTCCCTTGTGATGATAACATCGCACTGGCAGAAACAGCAACTGGAAAGCTGAGTGACCCTGTCTAGCTCCTACCTTGGAGAAAGGTGGGGGGAGGGGTCTGAGGGGTCTGCACTGCAGAGGGGGAGCAGGAGGGGAAGAATCAGGAACTTCTGGTTGCCAGGTTTGGTTGTAACCAGTGCCAATGAGGCAGGTAACGCCACATCCGCTCGGTTGTTCTGCCCATCCATATGGGCTTAGGTGGCTGCTTTTAGGGCCTGAGAAGGGCCCGGGGTCTGGGAATGCAGCGTCTGTCTCCTGGGTAAGTTGGCAGGGTCTGGGGCCCTTGTACTGGCCTCTGCTCGCCCTCTGAGCCTTGGCCAGGAGCCTGACACCACCTAGAGGGGTGTGGGGCCAGTCCTGAGGCTACAGTGACACCAGGAACCTAACAAAACATCAAGGCCAAGGAGTGTGAGGTGCTCAAAACCTCGTGGAGAATCATTCAATGTGCATTTAGACAATATCTGTCCATCTTCCCGAACACAGATGGAAAGTTTTCAACTTCTGTATATTCAAGTATTACAACATTTTTTTTAAGATTTTATTTTTTAATTTACTTCTAGAGAAGGAAGTGGTGGGGGGGGAGAGAGAGAGAGAGAGAGAGAGAGAGAGAGAGAGAGAGAGAGAAATATCAATGTGCGGTTGCTGGGGGTGGTGACCTGCAACCCAGGCACGTGACCTGCAGCCCTGACTGGGAATTGAACCTACGGTGCTTTGGTTCGCAGCTCGCACTCAATCCACTGAACTACGCCAGCCAGGGCCTATTACAACATTTTTATAACAACAAAACTCTGCACTTTTATACTTTCTTAGTAAGACCAGTAAGTAAAGCTCCTATTAATATTGGAGCCACTTGGCTGATAGTTTAATAAATGTTTATTGAATAGATCAATGACTGAAGGTAATATAAGGGTATAGACGAGTTGATCTCGAAAATTACTTTCAACCTAAAAATGGTACGTTTTGAGATGGTAAATCCGTTTATTGTTTAGTCCCTATGCTGTATTTTAGAATAGACCGCGTGCAGTAATTAGGAGAAAGTATATGGAGACCTAAAACTTTAAGGAACAAGAAAACATTCCTCGCACAGGTTTCCCTGACAAAATGAAGAGATTTGATAAATTTTTCAGAAAAAACGAGGCCGAAGGATCACCCCCTTGAAGACAACGCACATGCGCGTGTGGGAGGGGCAGGGCCTTCGCCGCACAGTCCCGGGGTCTCCAGCTTCTCCGCAGGGTTCTCCGGGGGTTCAACTGCCCCGATAGCATTCCTCCCTGGAAACCCTCTTTTCTCGCCCCCGTGTGTCTCACTCCATTCCGCGGCTTTAACAAATACCGGGCACCGGAGACGTACGAACAACAGACATGTATTCCCCACAGTTTGGCCCCTGGGAAGTCAAGATCAAGGCCCTGGACGATGTGGCATCTGGTCTGAGAGCGCTTCCCGGTCCACTGACCACACCTCTAGCCGGCTGCCCACGCGGGGGAGGGGCGCGCAGGTTCCCTGGGGCCTCTTTCACGAGGGCACCGATCCCACTCACGAGGGCCGCACCTCATCCCCCAAGCAGCTCCCACAGGTCTCGCCTCCCACTACCATCGATCCCTTTGGTGGTCAGCATTTCCGAGACACGAATATCTGACCATGGCCCACACCGCTGCCCTCCACCTCTGGCCACTCGCTTTGCCCTGTGCAGGCCAGGCTTCCTTTCTCTGTCCATCCTGGCGTGTCCTCGTCACGCACGACCTTCCCGCGTGCTCTCCTCACTCCACTTGTTCCTCTCTCCCCCGTGGTTTTAGTCAGTACGTGTGCAGTACTGGTTCCGGCCTGGCTTTCTCCCTCTCCGGCTGTCAGTCAGAGGTGTGCGTGGTGTGCGTGCACCTGGTGCCGCCCCAGCCCCCAGTATGTTCGAAGTTGGAGACATCAGCTGCTCCCCTGCACTTGGTCACTGTCCTCTGATCCTCCCTGGGGGAAAGACACCTCTGACCCTCCCTGGATGGGTCGCCCAGCCACCCAGCCAGGCTCCTGCCCGGGGTCTTACCCACGACATCCCACGAGTGGCCTGGGATCACGGACATCCATTGTGGGTCCTAGTAACTATGCCCGGGGCTTCGGCCCCAGGGCCCCCCGATCCACTCCATGCTCCAGGAGCCAGGCAAGGCCAGCCTCTCCCCTCATCAGCCCAAACCCTCCAATGTCTTGCCACAGCCCTTAAAAACGCAGAAACTCCTTAAACTCAATTCAAAGGCCCTTCTGCCCTGATCCCTCATTTAGGGCCCCAGCCCCTCCCAGAATTAAATGTGTTTCTCACCTACTTCGCACTTGAGTACTCCCAAATTAAAACCCTTTCCGTTTTCCATCCACCCCTGGGCCCCAGCTGTCCCCTCTACCGGACTAAAGCCATCTCCTCCTTCAGCTTTTCAGCTTCTGGGGAGGTTTGCCCGAGCCCCTGAATCTAGACCCCGAGTCCCCTCCAGGTGCTGTGAGTCCTCTCGAGTGCCTGTGGTTAGCCTTTACGCCCGTCTATAATCCCCTGCTTACTCTTTGGTTCCCCCACCTCATCTGTTTATTAATAGCTTATTAATAAGCGCTCGAAGGCTATACAGGTTCTAAGACTGTCTTGTTCAGACTGTGCCCCTGGAACCCTAATACAGTGCTTCTCACATGATGGGCACTCAAAACCATCCTCTGATGAATTAACAATAATGGTGGCTCCCGCTCACGAGTACCCGACCTCCGGGTCGTTAGGACACAATGGGAACGCCGTGGGATGCAGAAGAAGCCGGGGCTCTCGTCTCAGCTCCCAAGACACGTGCGCAGTGGGGCGGGACCCGTGACTGACTCGGGCCCGTGGCTGTGAGGACTCACACGCTGTGACAGGAAGTGCACCTGTCAGCGACGTGCACCGTTACTACGTTTGATCTTTCACAGCTTCGTGCTATGAACGTCCTGTATTGATCGCTGTGTCCATCAGCCCCATTTCTGCCTCAACCTCTGGGCAATCGGACACCTCCAAAGCTCTTCGCGTGAACAGCGGCTCAAGGAGGTGAGGCCCGCCCATCCGCCCGGCACGTTCCTGGGGGCCCGGTACTGCTGCCCCAGCACACGGGCAAGCCCAGTGCCTGCCAACCTCCGAATCTCAGGTCCTGCCTCCACGTTTCGCACGTCACGGGAACCAGTCTGACGGTGTAAAGAGAAGACTCTGCTCCTGCTCAGCGTGACTGAATGAGAGCAGAAACAGCCGTGGGTATATCCTGATAAATATTTCAGGCACCAGAAAAAGAAGTGGAATACACACCTGTCTTGTATCCGCGACACGGCAACCCTTTCTGCCGCCTGCCGGAGATCCTGGAAAAGCCCTCTCGCTGCTGGGGGCTCCAGGAATATTTCTGTCCTGTAATGGCTTGTCAGTGCTGCCCTGCAGGGCGTGTTCTGTTTTCCGAAGGAAGCAAAGTAGAAGAAGAAAGGGATGGAGGCGGGAAGGAAGGAGGACGGACGGGAGGAAGAAGCCCTAAACGTCGCCCATCACTGCGGCTCTCCCGGGGGCTTGTCTTGCTGACTGTACGGCCCGACCAAGTCCCCCTCATCCCCTAGAAGACAAAAACAAACTAACAAAAAAAAAAAGAAAAACAAAAAAAAACCTTTCAGTCAGCCCTACTGGTGGTTTTGGAACCAACTGCAAAGCACTGTAAGATGACTTTTTATTTTTTTTTAAGATTTTATTTATTTATTTTTAGAGAGGGAAGGGAGGGAGAAAGAGAGAGAGAAACATCAATGTGCGGTTGCTGGGGGTCATGGCCTGCAACCCAGGCACGTGCCCTGACTGGGAATCGAACCTGCGATGCTTTGGTTCGCAGCCTGCGCTCAATCCACTGAGCTACGCCAGCCAGGGTGTAAGATGACTTTTTAAATGAAAACCCTTATGCTATGTAAGAAGTCCAGCAAATTGGGGTAGCTGAATGCCTACTTTAGAAGTTCAGGTTCTGACCGCAGCCCCCCAGCTAACCCCCTTGGTTTCCAGTGGAGTTCATCCTGGCTTCCGGCCTCTGCCCTCACAAGCCTGAAGAGAGTGCTAACGACGACCACGGGCTTCCTCCAGTCCTTCCCTGCCACCACCCAGGACTCCCAGACTCCTCAGGGCGGCCCCAGCCCCGTCCACGTGGGGTGGGCATCACCATGCAATCACCAGGCTGACAGTGAGCTGGCCTTGGGGCAGGTATTGGCGACTTTCATGTCGAAACAAGAGAAAATTTATGTCCTAATTCAGAAAGGATGTTTGTTATCTCCACCAAGGTGGCTCACTTCATATTACCATATTCTGCCGTGTATAATGCGCATACATGTTTTAGTACTAATTCCCACGTGTGATTCACATCCTTATTTTTCCCTCAGAAAGTTGGGCAAAAAGGCGTACATTATACACGGCATAACACAATATATAACTTTCCAAGGCTTGCATACTTGAGCTTTGTCTTGGAATTCTTACTGATTTAGACCTGAAACATGACTTTATATGGCTAACTGGCATAAAATCCCAAAGACATTAATACTAAATTATTTCTTAAATGTCTTCCGATATCACAACCATGTTTAAAATGTTTCCTTCTGGTTTAAAATAAATGTCCCAACACCCGAGTACAGAATATTTCCTCAGGAAAACAGATGAATACAATGAGCAATAAGACACTCTATAAACATTTTCTCTTTAAACTATATAAAACTTGAATTTTTTGATATGCAGCTTAGGTCTTCATAAACCAACAAATAGGTAAATAGAACACAGGGTCTATTGCACTAAATATCTTCATCCCCCAGGACTAAGAGCTCATATTCTAAGTGTCATCCTCTGTGATGTTTTACGGCTCTGTTACAAACCCCTCCGAAAACGGGTTTACAATGGAAGTGTTGACATCACGTTAACTATTGCTCTGCAAGCTGAGCCTAGTCATCAAGGCGCATTATATTTATGGGCAGGTAAATGTCTGTCCCCATTAATCACACAGCCACACTGACAGACTCTAAGTCTGAGGTCCAGCAAAATTAATGTATCCCATTACTTGCATCACGGAGACCACAAAGAAAATTCACAGGCATTTTTGTAATTCTGAGGCTTCGACATTGGCACAGAAATCCGGGCAACAGTCTCGCCGAAGCAGTTCATTTATTCATGCCTGCTGTGGTCAGGTTTTGCACGCCTGCGAACGACCCGAGAAGACGTTTCTTTCCCAAAGACAGTTCTCGAGAATGACGTGCACTTGCACACAAACCCAGTGGAGGGCCCCTGCAAGCGTGCGTTCTGTGTCTCCACACGCCTCGCCGCCACTGGGGCCTCACCCAATTGTGACTAATTACCAAAGGAATATGCCACTCTTAAAATATAACTCAGCATTCCTATATAAAACAATCCAAAATGTCAGCACTCTGTCTTTATGACATCATGCCATCCCAATAATTCTGTTTTACAAGGAAATTCCTATTATACATTAATAAGGGCTGTTGGTGGCTAAACATCTTGCCTCCTCAGTCAGGACTCAGTTGAAGGCAATTAGGGAAGCCAGGTGCAGCTGAGCTGGGTACTCATAAAAGTTTTTAAATTTTACTATTTCCGTTTGATTTTGGGGGGAGTGCATTCCAATCTGCCCAAATTAAAGAGGAAGCTATGTCCGTGTTTTTCAGCTGTTGTGTGTTCTGACCGTTAGCAATAACCCCTTTTAGTATTAGTATTTCTTTTTCTTTGCTCCTTAGAAGCCAGTGATCTGAGGAGTTCAAGTTTTACCCTGAGCAGCAACATTTCCCTGCCTGTCAGAGTGGACACACACGCACACACTCACACACACGGTCCCAGGGTACTGAGGCAGCACCTTCATTTAAGACTTTCTGGGGGCAGCCCCGAGTAGTAAAATGGATGCATGAAAGAAAGAACTTTACTCACTTTGTTAACATGTTTTTGTGGTAATTAGCTTGGGTCAGTGAAGGAGACATCAAATTAAAGTTTTATGTCATAATAGGAGCGATGATTTTCCCATTACAAGAAAATCAATTTCCTTCTACAAACTACAAACACTACATAAAAGAATTAATAAGTGTAAAGACTTAACACATCTGAAGCAAGAGAAAAGGTTACCTCTGATGATGACAAATACCCTTAGAAGTAGAATTTTAAAAAGAGTTAATTTAACAACTCACCCACGGCCGTGTTGTAAGGGTGATGGACCCTGGGAAATTTTCCTACCAGAACGACACACAGAAAACACAGGTTCCTTTATTTCACCTGTTATGTTCTTCTTCTCTTTCCTCTGTGACTCACACTAGTCAGTGTGAGTTAATTCATCTTTAAAACACAGTTGAATGTTATATACAATCAGTTTTATGACGCCCAACGGCTGGCTTTACACGGTTTTCTATCCTGTTTTTCAGGAGCCTGTATGGACGATCTCTATAAGACTGACCTGGTGGGCAAAAGGACCGACGTGCCAGCTGCTAGTTCAAGGACGGGCATCGCCCTGAAACAGCGCGACCCTGTTGGGCACAGTCACCCCTCACTGGCAATCGGGCAGGGCGTCGCCGACTTCCAGAACACGCTTGCCAGGGCCATCCCAGGACCGACACTGGGAGGGGCTGACTTGGCCCAAAAGCCCTTTTTGAAAATGAAGAATCCTATTCCACTTAATTTCAGAAGGCAAAATGGGTATGATATCTCACTGCAATAAGGGCAGTCTTCAAAAGCGATCCCTAATTTTCCTTCTTGGCTCTTTGGGGATTTTCCTCTGCTCGCTTTTATTTTTCGGACAAAACCCTACGCCCACGAGAACAGGATTAAGGAGAACGGATGCCACAGCGCTGCTTTAGAGCACAATCTTTTAGCCGTGCACTGTTAATCTCATTAATAAATTCCTCTCCCATCTTCTGAGAAAAAGTCATAGAAAATCAGACCCTCTGCACACAGTGAGCACATCTCCTGCTTCTCAACAGAACATTTTATTGGGGATTTATTTATTCAGGATATGAAGCTTCAGAATGTAATCACTTTACTTATGGTGTTCAGACTCACAACAGAGAAGCAGCCATTTGTTCATACGAAACACGGATTATAGAAGTCTGACCTTCCTATCTTTGTCACACTTCCTGTCTTTTCCTTGATCAACAACTGTTCTCCAATAGAAGAGCTTTTAAAATAGATTTAAAAGAGAAAAAAAATAATCTTCATCAGTATTCTCATATCTTCTCTTTCTCCTACCCTTTTTTCCCCCTAGTGGGAATGCAGGGGGTACAGAGAGAGGTCTGATAAAGGGTCTTTATTTCTTTCAAGCAATTAGCCAACAAGCCTGTTTCCCACGGCTATCTCCCTGCCAACTTCTGAACTGTACCCGGAGCCCCTCTGGCAGATGAGACGCCCTACGTTGACAGCCTGGGCCTTGAAAACCAGGCAGGTGGGGGGTGCGGAGGGTTCTAAAGACCTGCCCCTTTAGGAACCCAAGGGCCATGTAGGGGTGGCATCCCACAGCTAGGCTACCGTTGGCTGTGGAAGGGGCAATGACATAGAAGCCAAGGGCAGCTGCGACTGAAATGGTGTGAAAAATGGCGTTCCAAAAGTTCCATCACTCTTTAAAGTCCCATTTCTTCATTTTTCTACAAATCACTCTTCCGTGTTGCTACGTCTTTTTTTTGTTGCTGTTGATGCTGAGATATTTTTTTCTGTGAGGAGCTAGTTTCCCAACAGGCTCCCAGTGTCTTACAAGGAAATTCAGCAATTCATGAACAAATCTCTTGATGGCTTGCTTCTCGCCATCAGGGCACAACCAGGTTGCAGGTCATTAGACCTGGAGGCTCTGCTGTGGAACATGCTTCTCTGTTCCCTAATTACATGAGAAAGACCTCCGTTCAGTGCTGATGTTAATAGGAGCGCTTCCTGCAGCGGAGATCAAAGCCAGAGGTGAGGGTGACGAGTCTAGCCGGATTTGTTTAAGGAGTGTCACCTCTTCTTTCTGCCTCCACCCTGACCCTGCCATCCCCCAGGGGAAGGGGGCCTGTGGCTGTTTCTGGGGAGCAACCCTCTGATCCCCTTCTGCCTGAACTCTGTTATTTTCACCTGCCAAACGGTCATTATTCCACTCAATCGCTGTTTATTTGCATTCTGTTACCTCCTGTATTTCTTTCCTTTTTTTAAAAAATTTTATTTATTTTTAGAGAGGGATGGGAAGGAGAAAGAGAGAGAGAGAGAGAAACATCAATGTGTGGTTGTTGGGGGTCATGGCCTGCAACCCAGGCCTGTACTCTGACTCCTTTTTCTTTTTAAGTGGGAGTGGGTGTTATGTGAACTTATATAATGTAAGGATAAATGCATTTTTAAACTACTAAGGAGCTTGATTCCCATGTTAATTCCCTCCTCTTAGGTCATTTTAATTTATCACCTCTGAGCTAGAAAATTGGTCAAATTATTAGCACTGCATGCATTCATCCTTGCTAACCAGTGCTGATTTTCAACAGGAATGAAAATTCTATCCCTCAGATTATATTCCAGGGAGCAATGGAGGGGAAAGATAACAGAAACTAAAGCAAGGATAGTATTAGATATTTTGAGTAACTTAAAATAAGTTTAAGCAGCTACAGCCTCTTCCTTACACACCAACTGCAGTGTGTCAAAACTATGTTTCTGTTAAAAAAAAAAAGGTAAGAGAAACAAACTCAGTGGTAAAATTATACCGTTTGGACCAACAAGCTCATGTTAGATTTGGGTCCCAAGAATATAATTGCAGGCACCCCAAATCCATGATGGTGCCCATGTCAGTCAGGGGGTTCAACATGGGGCAAGTTACTTCAACTCCCTAAACCACTGCCTGCGCCTGTCCATCAGTTCAATGCTTGAATCTCCCTCACCGAACTGTGGTGAGGATCGAACCACACACCGCTCTGTCGCCCTCAGTGTACCCAGCGCGCCTCTGAACTCAGCGTTAACTCTCATCATCATCTTCCTCACCAGGATGAAGCGTAGACCTCTCTGCTCAACAAAGTTTTGATTCCACTCCGGAAGCAATTTGAATATTGGGTTTTCTCCAATATTTTTCTACAACTGCTTAACTTGCCCATTCCTTATCTTATTTTTCATAACTTGAAACATTAGCCAATCACAGCGTAAGAATCCCCAGGTGACTATTAATATAAATTATAGGCCCATTTACATGCCCAAAGGGGATTGTTTCAGGGTCACAATGCATTCTTGACTTACACATCTAGACGAAGACTGATAACTATCTCTGTACTTGAGTCACATCATCTGGGCATCACGACACCCTCTGAAACAGGTGCTGTTGTCTCAGATCAGAGAGGAAAAGAAGCCTCAGCTGCTTACCCTACCCAAGGCCACAAGGCCAGTAGGAGATGGAACTCGGATTGAAGCCATAACCTGACTTTTTTTTAAAAGACTTTATTTATTTTTAGAGACGGGAAGGGAGGGAGAAAGAAACATCAATGTGTGGTTGCCTCTTGAGTGTCCCCTCCTGAGTGAGGACCTGGCCCACAACCCAGGCATGTGCTCCGACTGGGAATAAAACCGGCGACCCCTTGGTTCACGGGCCTGCACTCAGTCCACTGGGCCCCGCCAGCCGGGCCTATTCCCCGACTTCTGGCCACCCCTCCTCATCCCGTCTGTCTTCCCTTCCCTGCTCCAGCCATCCTTTCTTCCTGTGCCATGAATTTTTTGTTTCCGTTGTGTTAATTAAAAATCAATTAGAATTATTATTACTTTTTATTCTATCAGGTGAAATAACATTATTATTATTTTATATATTTTTGAGAGTACTTTGTTCTATCATCTTAAACTTCAATTTTTCATTAAGTCCCAAATAGAACTCTGTATTTTCATGAATATTCAATATTCCCCTCTAACAGTTATGTTATTTTTCACAATTATTAAAAACCACAGTTGTGAAACTAGGTATTTATGAGGCATTTTCCCCTGCTCCAAATGTGCTACCATTAACAATTTTCACCACCAAGAGCATTCTTAAAATAGTTCAGATTTTTTTATTTAGGTATTACTCCCATTAAGTCCACTTTCAGAGAAAAGGCAATAAGGTTTTAATTTCTTGTATGCTCTTAAAATCAACTTAATGCTAACCTGAAAAAATAAATCCTGAATGAAGATCTCATTGTAAATTTAAATATATATGTGTGTATATATATGTACTCAGTAAGATCAAAGGGAAATCTGTTTAATGTGAAATTTGTTTATTACCTTTGGGTTTTAAAATTCAGAAATATACTTCGACATCCATATCTCTATCAGAACAGCCAGTGTGTGTGTGTGGCCCAGCCAGGAAAATATTCTCTTGTTTGAAATTAAAAGGGTCTTAAAATCCCACTTTACAGAACTTCAAGAACTTAGTTTTCACCTTGGCAAGCCAAATAGATCCAAACGTTGTAAAAATTATTTTAGCAGTAACATTAACATGGGTACACAGCAACATCCAATTTCCAGTGAAAAGAAGTTCAGGCTTTGGGAGTCTCTGACATTTTTTATCTTCTCACTGGGGGCACATTTCAAGGGTGACATATGGCCCCATGCATGCACATAAATGTGTAAGTAATCAACAGATATACGAAGGACACCCAGTGGAAAGGAATATCTAAACTATTAACTTTAATGAGTTTCAAATTAGTTTTCTTTTTAAATCTGGCAGTAATAATCTAAATTCCAATAGCCCATTTTAGGGAAAAGGAAGCAGACAGCTGTACTAACTGTTACCAAAGTAGAAAAAAAAAGAAAAGAACAAGATCTCATTTTCAGAGATGACACTTCCTTAGGTTAGCTTTCACTTCGTTAAAATACAGAATTTGAGTGAAGTTTGCTGTGGTATTTTGTGTTCACAGAGTGTTAAAAAAGTACACTGCTTAAACCACTTCATAACGCTGTCTTTAGAAACTGTCTAGAAACGTCCATCCACAGGCAAACGGTCCACGTTAATTCACGTCACTGTAGCCCAGTTATCAGTAGCACACGGACCTCGAAGCATCTCTGCACGGCGCTCTGGCCAGTTCCAGCGCCAGGGGCCACGTGCATCTGCAGAAGAGCATACAGGGGCCCACCTCCTTCCATTCCTGAACAGAGACGTGTCGTCATCCAACGCAGGATCCCCTGCCTCGCGCCGTGACGCATGCAGCAAACCAGTGAATGTGGTGTTGCAAATGAGAAAGCAGTAATTGAGTAACTTCAAACTTAATTCTCAAAAAAACCCCCCAAAACCCAACCTTATCCTTGATCTGTCACCACTTGGATATTGTTTCAATTGGCTAAGGACTTCTCCTGGTATGTGACCACTCGCATGGCTAACATCCATGTAGGCAGTGTGACTCACTGGGCGGTTTTGCGGGTAAGTTACACTGGCAGGACGGAGCCCATTCCCGGGAGAAGTGAAGGAGCTCGGGGACAACATTCTGATTCGCTTGCCTGAACCCGGGGCACAGCCCCACTGACAAGTAAGGCTGCCTTCTTTTTAGATGCTGCAGCGCCTCCCTGTGGTGATGCCTGCAAACAAGCCACCGACAAGGACCTCTCTTAGAATGTGTCCCTGACGACAGAGTCGAGGGTGGGCAGCAGCAGAAGCAGGCGGTGAGAGGATGAATTCGCTGTTCAGTAAAACTCGCTCCTTCCCCTTCACTACCCCATCCATTCATTTATCACAAGCACCTCATTTCTGTGGAGACACCGGAGAGCCAGACCAAGGTCCCAGCTCTGATGGAACTTATATTCTCGTGCAGTGACAGCAGGAGGCAATTAAACACGTAAACACATAAATAAGATCATGTCAGACGGTGATAAATATCCCCACATCTCAGAGGCTGGAAAGAGCGTACACGTCCAGAACGTGCTAAGACTATGAAACATACAAAAATCAGCAAGGTGATCCTCTGAAATAGAGGTCAAAGTTCTGTGAGCTTTGTGCCAGTAGATATTTGTGGGGTTCTCTCAATCAAGAAAGAATCTAAAAACAAGCAGCTACCTGCCCACCCAATGCCCACCCTCCCTTTCTCCATGCACACAGATCCCAAGCGTTCGCCCCGAATAAACGCTACATTTGTCAGCTTCAAGGACCCACTGCTGGCAAGGGGTGGGGCAGAACCTGAAGGGCCAGCAGCTCACTGAACACCAGAGGGCACGACCTCCCCAGGCCTGTGTCCTGGGGCTGCCTGCTCTGTGCGCCTTCTACAAAGCCACCACCACGCAGATGGAAAGGCCTGAGAAGGCTAGGACTGGCCTGGGTTTATGTCCTCAGAACTTAAACTAGTTTGCAACCCTATACATGTTAGAAAACGCTATTCTAGATTATCGAATCTGCTGAAAAGCAGCCACCTTCCTTACAGGAATGCCATGAGGAAAGAAAGGACCGTCAGGCACAGAGTACTTGGAAATTTCTGGAAGGAGGAAAGAGTGGCGAGCTGACCCAAAGCCTCTCCTTCCAAATAGGGACACAAGCTCCTCCCCACTTTCTTCATGCTCCTCCTCACGGTCTTTCAACGACGCCCTTGCTTCCACTGCCCTCGACCTTCCGTCAAAGCGCCTTAGTAAGGCAGAACAGAGTAAATGCCAGAAATATACCTTAAGTTCCCATGAGACAGAAACAGCTGCATGAAGACAAAAACCCAGCCCTGGCACCCAGAGATGTGCCCGGCCGTATCTGCGCTGTGGCTCACCCTGCACACCCATCTGCGTGTTCCCAGTTTGGAAGCTCCCTGCAGCGTCGAGGCCAAACCACCCAGGCTAGTTTTCAAGGCTTCACCCAGCGTATGCCATCCACCCTCACGTGTCTCATTTTCATCCGAGTCCATCTCCTCACTCTCCACCAAACGCACCTGTCATTTTAGGCATGCACTCACTCTTCCAGACCTCGTCGGCCACATGCCCACCTCAGGCAGTCCCCTGCCTTCCTGCCAGTCCTTCCCTCCCTGTCCCAGCCGCACCTCTGCGACCTTCTGACACACCATGATGGTTCCCTTCTCTAGCCCCGGGGTCCCCATAACACACTAACGGGCTGTTATAGTCAGCTCCAGCTGCCATAACAAAATGCTATCGCTGTGTGGTCTAAACAGAAATCTACTTTCTCACAACCCTGGAGGCTAGAAGTCTTAGATCAAGGTGCCGGCCAGTTCGGCTCCTAGCGAGGCTTGCGAACAGCCACCTTCTGCTTGTGGCCTCTCACGGCAGAGGGAGCTCTGGTGCCTCTTCCTCTTCTTGTAAGGCCATCAACCCCACTGGACTAGGGACCCGCCCTATGAGCTCATTAACTTGTGTCGCCTCCTCACGAGCCCTAGGTCCAAATACAGTGGCATTGGGGGTCAGGGCTTCAACACACGGATTTGGGGGGGTTCAAACATTCCGTCCACAGCCGAGGGAGAACAGTATGGGATGTGAGACGCTAAAACAGCAGGGTGAGCAGAACTTCCTGAGAGGCTGCTCTAAAGGGAGAAGGGAGGCTGGAGCTGTGCTCTGGGAGGTGGGGAGGGGGGGAAGAAAAGCAGGGAGGAGCGAGAAAGCCATAGAGTCGGGTCCGCCCAGAGGTGCTGTGGTGAGGAAAAATGCATGTGCAAAAAGCAGCAGTGCTATGTTATGAAGCAAAAGGGAATACAATACAATAGCATACAGCAGGAGGCAATCCTTGGTGTCATTCTCTGAAGGTCACGGACACCTGCCTGGAGCACATAACTCGGCAATGACCTTTACCTTACCCCCTTATAAAAAGAATGGAAACCCTTTAAAAACACAGACTTGGAAAAACGTTAGCATTCACTAACTGAGCTGAGGAGAAACATATCTCATCAAAGTGAACACCCATCTTTTAAATGCATTAGTAAAATGACACATGGGAAGGACTATACTTCTCACACAGCCATGCATACTGGCTGATGAAGGCATCAAGAGAAAATTAAGTTCCTAAAATGCAATTGCAGCTCAAATCTGTTCTGGACAAGTTATTTTCTTACCAGAGGGCAGTCGACAAAAAAACTGTAAAATCTGTAATCAAATATATATATATTTTTTTAAAATTCTCAAATCACATCTCTAAACTGAGAACATGTGGCAACAGCAGTGGGCGGCTGACTGTGAGTAAAACACTGACTTACACTGCCCTCTGCTGGCACACTGACCACATTTCAAGTTCCTTGGTTTGCAAAGTTGGGAAAAGGCAGTTTCGGTATTTTGAAGCAGCAAATTCAAGCCTAATTACTAAAAACAGGTTGTGGAAAATATTACTAAGTGGCTTAAATACCATCTGCACCACATCAAGTACACATTCCTAATGAAAAGGGCACATGTGTGGGGGGTGCCGCCAAATCACATCTGCTAACCTAATAGAAGGGTTTTTTAACTCACTCTTTAAAATATGCATTAAATTCACAATAATGCCTTTAAATACCCCCTTTCCCACCTAACCCCTGCCATGCCAACCAACTTTTCAGAAAACAAACAAATATAGTTTTAAAAAATGAAATCTTGGCCTCACTACTGCGTCTGAGCCTCTGTGTAATTCCGCTTCTCAACATAACGGCATGTTACCGTGTTTTACAAAATCTGTTTTCTAAATAAAATTTTTTTTTAATTTAGAAGCTGCTTATTTGCTAGAATGTTGCTGAAAAGGTGCCATTTGTTTAAACACACACACACATCAGCCTCCATTAAAATCATTATAGCGTCATTCAAAAGTCTAAAGCATTTATTGGGTGTGTCTCATTCCACAGAGCCTTTTACTAAGCCCTGTATAAACCAAATCCTCACCTCAAAGCTTGTTTCCCAAAATAGACGAAGTAACACCTCCACACAATAGAATAAACAACACAGGTACATTAACTTAAGTGAGCTTAGGTGCGGTCTGTCCTCAGGCCAAAAAAAAAAAAAAGGCGGGTGGGGTGGGGGAGTTGTGAGCTGGACGTCATTTAAAAGGCTGGAGGAGAGGAAATCACAGCCCTCTAAAATCTGAACAGGGATGCCTCCCGAAGGAGGTGTGATTCCAGGTACCTATGCGCCAGGAGAAGGCGGAGGGCCTGGGGGTGCAGGCGGCAGCCACCTGCCCGGGGGTCTGAGAGGTCTCCCGCGCAGAAAGTGGGACAAATCTTAGAAATCCACCACCTCCCAGTGGCCACACCGCCCCTTCCCTGAACCAAGCCCAGGGCTCTCCGTGCTTCTGCACAGGTGCGAGGGCCCCAGGCTCCCCAGCTGCCAGAGGCTCGGCAGCATCCAGAGCATGCACGGCCCGCCTGGCAGACCGTGTCTGAGAGCTCGAACCTTCCTCCGTGCAGCTCCTGGGGGCACGCATTTATTCTACTCAACAAACACCTAACCACAGGCCCTGCCTCTTTACAAATATTAACACATTAAATCCTCATAACCATCCCATAACATAGGCACTGTTACTAAAGTCCCAATTTTACACATGAGGAAACAGGCACACAGAAGTTAACACTTCGCCTAAATTGACACAACTAGTGTGGAATCAAACCCATGGGAACTAGTGCGGAATTCTGGCTCCCAGCTCGGGCTCTTAGCTACCTTGCTGTGCCACATGACACCATGCCTATTACAATCTCTGAGTGGAAAAAGATTAATGTATAATCAGGATGAGTTTTTCTGAGGAAGCAAACCACCCCCAAATCCACAAGACTTATTTCTCGCGCACACTACGTGTTCATTTAGAGTTGTCGGTCCCCACTCCACAGGAACAAGAAGGCCCCTGAGAACCTCAGACTTCACGTGAGCCACTAACCACATGCTCCTGCCCGCTTGCGCCACATCGTCTCCTACTCGGAACTCACTGGCGAGACCCAACCCTACTGACCCACCGGCTTGATCCAACCAACCACACAAGCCGAACCCAGCCAAGGGGCGGAGAAGTGTGCTCCTCCTATGTGCCTGGAAGGAGGTAGAAATGAAAATGCTAGGCAAACCACCACAAAAAGACTACTACCACGAAACACATTCAGTGGTGATTACAATAGCAATGTCACCTTTCCAGTAAACAAACACGATATCACCGGCCCACTCATGTAGGTCAGGTTGTTGCTCCACCTGCAGTGATGGACAGGCGTGGGGTCCCACTTCCAACCCAGCGGCACCGGGTCGTTCTCGTGTGCACCCGTCCATGCCAGGAGCTCTCACTGCACAGCACCCGCGCAGCTCACCAAGGGGCGCTCGCTGCGCTGCACCTTTCAGTGTAGTTGGGGGCGCCCACATATATATACTCATGTGCAAAAACTTGACTACAATAGCAAACAAATATCCAAGGATACTAACCAAATACACACGAGGCCCCCAGGTGGGAGAAGTTAGTGATCCTAAAGGTGGCGTGTGTTTTGAAGGTAAGAAACCTTTGTGAGCTGTTAGGATGGAAGCGCAGAGCCACACAGACGAGCAGGTGGACGGGGACCGGGTGGCCAGAGCAGAACGTCCTACAGAGAGTGTCCTGCTCGGAAACAGCGTCCTGGGTCTGGGGAAGGCAGGTCCCCTGAAGCTGTCTCACCAGCCCCGTGTCACAAAGCCCCGGGAACGAAGGAGGCCCCCCCCACCCCCCGGCACTGACCAGAGCTGGGGTGAACCCGGACCCTCCTGGTTGTCATGAGCGACTCACCAGTGAAACACAACCACGTGCTGGCAGCCGGAAGGTGAAACTTCCACAGTGTAATTTTGTCAATTCACAGAGCAGGATGGGCACTTGACTATGAAACAAAATCGCATTGTCAGAGAAGAATAATACATTTTTTCCACTGCTTACTTCTGAGAGTTGAATGTGAAATTGGAATCTTTACCTACAAAAAGCAGTGGGAAGGAACATACACTGGTTCTTTCAGATTCGCAGAAAACATATTTCAGCAGCATTCGGTGTCTAGACATTTTGTACTGAAGTCCCTGAGCTATAGGTTAAGCAATTTTAGAACTAAAAATATACAAGCCGAAAGTGTAGTCCAAGCACTGCATCTCACAGGAAGAATGTGGACCGAGGAGATGAAGTTCACTTGTCCAAGGCCACCCAACTCATTCGGGGACCAGCAGGGACTTGCACCCAGCTACCCCATGGCCAGGCTGTGCTCCTTGCACTGTTATGCAACTGTCCTTAAATAAGTGCGACCTTCAAGGGTGGCAGCAGTTGTGACATCAGTAAACATGTGACACAGATGAATTAAAAAGTGTCAGCAATCCTAGGTTTTACATGAGTGGGAACGGTGACTGAGGCTTCTTTTACTTTTAATCCTCTTGTATCTAAAAACACAACATTTTTATTGTTGTGTTTTTAATAACCAAGAGTAAGTCATTTTTTTCTTTTTCAAATACTGGGATCAATCAAGTTAGCAGGTCACAACCAGTATTTTTACTTCCTTTTTAAATGAAACAATATATATTTACTTGCGCTGTATTTTCATTTGCCAAATACAAAGACTGATTTTTCTTGTTACTGCCTTTGCCCAAGATGCATAGGCCATGAACAACCATTCATTCTTTTGCTGCCACTTAAGTAAAACGTGGGTTTTCTGAGCAAACGAGTTGTGAAAGGCTTTATTAAGAGAGGCCTGTCAGCACCACAGCTGGCGTGGGTCGCTGCTGACGTCTCTCCGTCTCTCCGTCTCTCCGTCTCTCTGTCTCTCCAAGTGACATCCCCTGGGGCTGCAGAGAGGCAGGTCAGACCAACAGATCTCTGAGATTCTGAGCTTACAATTCCATCCTGGAGGGAGGGGGCTGGTGGCAGACTGCCGGGAAATGGGAAGGGGCCCCCAGATAGCACTTTTGAGTGAAAGCCAGGGTCAAGGCCAACCAGTGGGTCACAACCTACCCTACAGAGGGTCCTGAGGAATCACAGAGGGAGGCAGCGTGGGAGGGAGGAGTGGAGAACAGCCCAGAGAGGAAGGACTGGTGCTCAGCTGGAGTCAGGAGTTAACCTGGGCCAAGGACACCTTTTTTTTTTTTTTTTAACCCAGGACATAGTATCAGCTGCAGGGAGGGGATGAGGACTTGCATAAACAAGAAGCTTACACAGGCAGACAGTCCTAACCCTACCTGTACTTGTTTCTCCAGGTGGGCACCGGGTCCCCTGCCTGGAACACTTCCTCTGCACTACGGACACTCCACCATTCAGACTGTGCACAGGGGACGGCGGGCAAGGTTTCTTATGGGTGTGTTTAAGAACCTCCAGGGGAGGGCCAGTCATTTTAAAATGCATTTTCAATAAACCTGGACTTCTTTGTTTGCTGTCCTTTTACTAATACAAATCACAGAAAGTAAAGTTCAACCGTATCTTACTGGCCAGTGAGAGTCTTGGGGTTTCAGAGGGTTAACAAACCAAACAATGCTACCTTAGGATCAACTACAGGCAAGTGGTTCACTCCATACCACAGCAATAAGGAGAGTACTGCTATGATCTTTCTGCTAGTAGAAGCCCTTGCTGTCAATTTGCTAAAAAAAAAAAAAAGGCAGCATCCGTGATGCGCAATAAAGGAGGCCCACGGAGACGAGCCGCGCCTACAGGTGCCTCAGGGTGCTGTGCTCCTGACTCGGCTGCTCACACCCCTCCACGTCCTCCTGGCCCGCTCCTCTTCCCGACCCGGGCAGGAGGCATTAGCAATCTCCCGCACTCCACATCACCGGACCGCAACACCTCTCTCTTCACTGTCGGCAGGCCACCTCGCTTCCTGCCACCGTGAAGAGTAAGCCAGGAGCAACAAGTTGCTCAGCGATTCAAGCCCACCCTCTCCAAGTCCCAGCACCGACACCCTGCCTTTCTCCTTCCTGACCCTGACGTCCTTTAGATCCTTGCTCCCTTCTACCTCAGGGACCTTCCCCTGCCCCGTCAGCATCTTTCCCTGTAGGTACTGAAACCTGCCTACTTACTCGTCTTTAAACAAACGAAGGAAAACCTTCTCCAGCTTTCTACTTCCCAGCCCGGATTCCGGAAGCCTGGTCTCCACAGCTGCCTCCCAGGCCTTCCCACAGCCCTGCACTCCCGACCTCAGGCTCTCTGGCCCACTGAACCGGCTACAGCTGAAGTCACCAAATGACCTCAGTTTTGCTAAAGCCGGTGGATTCCCCTAATCTTTCTACTACACTCTGGCCAAGTGCAGCATCCTGAGAGCCTGCCAACCTCTCCAACCCCCATTCCCTCCTGTGCACCTGCTCTCCTGCTCTGCCTGCCAGCTCTTCCGCCCCCTTCCTCGGTCTCCTTCGGGGTCTTCTTCCCACTTTTCAGATGTCGGTTTTACTGTCTTCCAGGTCCTCCTCTAAGGTCCTCTGCTCTTCTAAGACTGGATCCTGCCTTCGGGCAAGCTTATCCAGCCCTGGAGTGTCAGTCGCCACTTGTGTGATGATGCTGCGGAAATCTGTATCCCACCTTGTATTCATTCCACGGGAATGCTACTCATCAAGCATGTCCAAAACCCATCTCATCACCTCCAGTCACAAGTCTGCTTCTCATTATGTATCCCCCAGTTCAGTCAAGGTCACCACCATCCACATGGATGCCCAGGCCAGAAACCAGGCATCTCCTGGGCTCATCACCAATCCTCAAGTCCAGATCATCAAGTCCTATCCGTTCTAAACTCCTAAATGCATCTTGAATCCGATCCCTTGTGCATGATGGTCAAGAACAGTCTGCCTGGTTCAAACTCTGCCCCTGCCATTTACAAATGATGTGACTGGGCACGTTCCTAGCCCTCAGGCTCTCGTCTGTGCAATGGAATAAAATAACATATTTTATATATTAATCATACACACCTCCAAAGGTGATTCTGAGGATCCAATGAGTTAATACAGATTAGGCGTGGGGAGCAGCTCCTGGCGCAGTAAGTGCTATGTAGGGTAGACGACACCCTTGTGTTATGCTCGTCATTCCCCGCCATCCTGCTCCAGACGCTCATCACCCCTCACCTGGACTACTCAAACCCTCTCTCCTAACTGGCCTCTCTGTCTCCAGTGTGCCTCCCTCCAATGCAGCCTCCACGGGGGGTGAGGGGTTGGCCAGAGTGATCTTCCTGAAATGCAAACCCAATCCCATTGCTCCCTTGCTTACAATGGTTCCCCTTCTCCTTATTGAGGTTTGCAGGCTTCTGCCCTCTTTCCACCACCACCCACCACCCCTGACCTTGCACCCCAGCCATAACGAGGTCCTTTCGGTTCCTCTACTGCACCATGCCCTCTCTGCTGTAGACCAGTGCTCATCCTGCCCCTCTGCTGGAACATTCCGCCGCTCTCCTCCTCATCCCTGCTTTCTCTTTCAGGCCCTCCAGCAAGCTTTCCCTAACCCCCCAAGTCTGGATTAAATGCCCGCAGTGGCCACCAGAGAGAACACTGTACCTTGTAATTATTTAGCAATTGCAACTGCCTCTTTACTCATTTCGAGCCTCAGGACAATATAAACTCCCTGAATGCAGGGACTATATTTGTCCTTTTTAGTTTTATGTACTTAGCCCCTAGCTAAGTGGCTGTCTGGGCCATAAAAGGTGCTCCATAACTACCAAACGACATTAGTAAAAGGTTCCTACTGACCACGACTTCTCTAATAGAATGCAAATTCCACTCTGTAATGAAACAGTTCTTTTCTGATTTCAGAGTCCCCGTACCTACAACAGCATCCCTAGATTCCACGCCGATTCCCTTCCTCTGAACGCAGGGATGCCTCATCGCGTGCCCGACTGGGACGGAGTGAAGGCGAGGGCTCACAAGTCAGCACTCAGCAGGAACGGATGCTTAAACACAATGATGATAACGGCAGCGGCTAACACTCACTGGCCATTCGCAACACGCCGGGCACTGTGCTCAGCATACCACGTACAACACTCCATCTGCTCCTCAGGAAGCTCTGAGGACGACGCTGGTTATCTGTCCCCAGTGCATCCAGAAGACCCATGGAGGAAAGGCCACTAATGCTGCCCACATTCCTCTTCTGGAAGTGCTCACACATCAAAGCCAACCACTCAACTAAATGTCTTCTCTCCCACCCCCTCCGCTCCTTTGACTCCCCCCACCCGCCCACCCCCCATCTCCCACCACTGTAGGCAGCCAGGAGTTACTCTAACTCTTCCTAATAAGTAAGCCTCAGGGCTGAGCTAGAACCAGGACTCAGGGCTGCCAGACCTGTTTTCCTGACTTTTTGTTACTGCTGACATCTTAGCCAATGTGACTTAAGAATAATCTGGGGATTACTGCATTAATAATTGCATTATTGCAATTAATTATTGCATTAATGGAACTGAAACTTACCTCTTCAAAAAAGATAGTATACTTTGTACAAGTGTCCAATATCTTATATCCTATAGTCAGCCAAAATACCCCCACCCCCAAATTTCAATACTAAAGAATTTGGGGTTTTGTTTTTTACTATATTCCAACCAAGAAAAAAATCTGTGAAATTTTCACTGTCTAGTCACAACCTCCAGCAAGACCGAAAAGCGTTTTTTTACAGCTAATAAATTCCAGTTAGAGAAGGCTACATCTCCCAAGCTTTGGGATCTCACCAAAATGGGGTAGAGAGAGTATGCAAGATAAAACAGCTTTTGAACATATTTTCAAAAGCTACCCAGTGACAAAAACAGAAATGATTCACATGAAGGGGGGTCTTCGCTTTCCTACCCAGAGACTGGAGCACTGGCCTGCAAGACTCCGGTGTGAGGGCTGGACTTGGCCGGCTCAGCGTCGGGGACAGCCAGGAGAAGTTCCTGTGCTCGCCCAGGGAGGACAGGCGCACTAAACATCCTGTTCTTTTTAATAGTCCTGCTGATATACATGCAAGCACTTAAAGTCAAGTTTTTGAAAGATGCCTGCTTTATTCTGTTAATTAATCTGAAGTCCAGTGCTGGACAGAAGAGAAGTGGACAGCGTGTTCCATCCTCCCCATTTATTAAAAGGGAGAAGGAGCCAGGGGTGGAGAGGGGATGAGTGGAGAAGCCCACCAGCTCTAGGAAACGAGAGTCATACTTCTGTTCGTAAATCAAGTCCAAAACACACGCGAAGCCAAGATTTGTAAAACAGCATGTCAGAGCATTTTTACAAGCCACAGCCCTGACCCCGAGCTCTGGGTTTTAGATTAGGATCTCTGGGTTGGCCTAAAACCTCTGTGGATTGAACCACAGTGACTCTATATAAAAAAGTCTTTTCTTTCTGAAACTACGGGTTGTTTGGGTAGACCCTATGTGCCCACGACTAACAACACACAGCTCTCATCATCGAGGGAGGAGGCTCCCTGCTTATGAGGGGCCGGAAGTCAGGTCTCAGACGACACTGGAATGCTGGGGAGGACTCCAGGGTTTCCTTTAATTCACTTGTCCTGTATTCTAGAAACAGCATGTTAGGTCCAGTAAGCAGCATGACTGGGTTCCTAGGAAAGAGTTTGGTGTAACTCAGCTCACCACCGAAGGGAGCACGAGAACGGAGGAGAAAATAGAATCGCAAGATCACCACCAGCATACACTGCTTTCAAATCCCCTGACAACGTTCTGGAAAGCTAAGGTCAGCTTGGCACAGGGGAATCAGGAGAGTGTCTGGACCACGTCTGTGGAACGTGATCGCAGGACCACCGAGAAGCAGGTCGTGGGCACGTGTGGAAGCGGCGTGTTCCGTGTTGGGTGAAAAACCGGAATGAATGCACCAAACCTTTGCGGAGCATTTACCTATGTTCAGGTAAAGATAAACACTTTTTACTTGATCTGACATGGAGGTTACATAAGCTGAGCACCTAAAAAGAGAATAATGCTGAAACGGCTTGCATGGAATTGTGCCTCTTCAGTGTTTCTTTGAGGACTGATGTGTAGCGACCCAATGAAGCAGGCAATCGACTCCCCCAACTTGACAGTGAACAGGGGCGCTGGGAAACTCGGGAGTCCCCTTTTCATCCTCACCGCCCCACACGAATGCTGCGGGGGGGCCCCCACAACGGTGGTTTTGCACACAATCTGATGTGTCTGCCGCGGCAGCTCAGCAACGTGTTCATGGCTGCTCTGCCCCACGTACTCAGTGTCTGTCTATCACAGACACGCACGGGGAGTATATGCTACACACTCTACATTGTACATTGACATATGTTACATGTCACATACGAAGTTTATTCCACCACAAGAACATCTGACAAACCTAAAGTGCACAGGAAGGGTTGGAAAGGAATCACAAAGGCGCAGACATATTTAGGGTTTATGCCCACTAAGAATGTATGCCTGGTGCATGGGGAGCCTGTAAAAATGCAAATGCATATTTAACTAATGGACTGAAATGGTGTTTTTTTTTAAAGCCCAAAGGGAATCAGTACCACTGGGGACCCTTTTAGATGGAGAGCTTTTTGTTTTTAACCGTGTAAACCTCGAGGGACTCTGATTTTCTGCGTGTTGTCTTAGGAACCACGGATGAATTAAGTGGCAATTCATGAATCATGGCTCAGTGATGGTGGGGGTGGAAGGGGGTGCCAATGGTGCTGCTCCCTGCACGTGCTCCCTTCCCCCATCCCGCCTGCCCAGCTCAGCCAAGAAGGCGATGGGCGGGCAGGCAGCTAATGGGACAGCTTCGTATGGGGTCCAGTGTGAAAATACAGCAATAGCGAACAGGTGGACAGTGGAGAATGCTGTGGCCCGGCTCCAACCTGTGCTGCACTGTAACCATGAGCAAGTAAGTGTCTATCTCCGGGTCTCAGCCACAAAAATGGAGATAACCACAGCACCTACCTCACAGGACTGTTGGGAGAAGGAGATTACACTTTGTATATAAAATGCCTGGCAGCATGGTAGGGCTCATTGAAGACAAGTTTTCCCACTACTCTCCTATTTGTGGGTTAATTCCCATAGACGATCCCTAGATTGTTTCTTATCACCATGACCTTGGCAAACAATGCTGTAAATATACATGCCCTGTTTTTTTAAAAGATATAAAACAATATGCATACCATGATGGACACTCATGACATACTGGTTTGAAAAGTTAATATAATTAGTACAGAATCATCTTTTGAAAAAACGTATGTCCACTTACATGGCTGGAAAAAAGTCTAAGACATATAACAATATGTGAGCATGGTCATCTCTGAGTTGTACAATTATTATCAATGATTTTAACTGTTTTTCCTGTTGCTTATCTGTTTTTCTATTTTTCTACAATGAACACACATAACATAGTTACATAAAAGATATGGGAGAACTTGGCCCTGGCTGGCGTAGCTCAGTGGATTGAGCGCGGGCTGCGAACCAAAGCATCGCAGGTTCGATTCCCAGTCAGGGCACATGCCTGGGTTGCAGGCCATGGCCCCCAGCAACCACACACTGATGTTTCTCTCTCTCTCTCTCTTTCTCCCTCCCTTCCCTCTCTAAAAATAAATACATAAAATCTTATAAAAATTAAAAAAAGATATGGGAGAACAAAATATTCGTACACACTTAAAAACAAAAGCATGGCACACTGCTGCTGAAATGGTGAAATTAGTGCAGTTAAGAGTCCCATGTGAGAAGCATGTGACAACAGAAAATGGCACACAAAAGTCAGGTACAACCAAAGGACTCTCTTGGCAGAAAGACCATGAACTTGACTTTGAGCCCTAGTCCAGGTATTTCTCCGTCCCAGCCCTTGGTGAGTCGTCTGTCGTGGGCCTCAGTTTATGACCGGTTGACAGACTCGGTGTTGACCCGCAGCAACACTGACAGGGGCCATTAGGCCCTCCTTCCTGGAACACTTGGACTTGGCCTCCAGCTCACAGCCCTCCTGGAACAGCTCCTTCCCAGTCACAGTCTCCTTTACTGGTTCCCCTACCTCTCTCAGCTTCCTGTCTCCCCACCCAGTGCCCAGGACCAGCCCTTGACCTCTTCTCTCCATTCTACCCATTCTCACCTCCAAGAGATCGCATCCAGCCTACGGCATGAATTCCACCCACACCCCAACTCTTCCTAAATGCCTATGTTCAGTTATGGCCTTTCCCCTAAATTCCAGACTGGAACATCAAAAACTGCCCACTGGACCTAATCACCCGGAGGCCTAAGAGACAACTCAAACTCAACGTGGCCCAAAATAAGATCATGGTCTCCCTCCACCCCTCAAAAACCTGCTCCTCCCAGCTCCCCTCATCACAGTTAATAACTACCAAATCTTTCTAGATGCTCAGGTCAAAAATTTGGAGTCATCCTTGTCTTCTATCTTTCCCTCATGCCTTAAACCCAAACCAGCTGACCCTCCCGGGCTCTAAACTGTACCCAGAGCCCTATCACTTCACACCACCTTCACAGCCATCCCCCTGGCCCAGGACCATCATCATCTCCATCCCGGATTATCGCAACAGCCCCCAAGTCTGTCTCCCTTCCACCCTTGCACCTTCCAGGCTCTTCTGAACACAGCATAACTGTGCTCAGAACACAGTGATAACTAGTGACGTGTCCATCTATCACGTCACTCTTCTGCTCAAACCCCTCAATGGCTCTCCATCTTCCACAGACTAAATGCCAACATCCTTGCACTGGCCAGCCTGCAGACACGCCTACCTCATCTCCCATCAGCCCCTTCTTCGCCACTGCAGCCCCACTGGCCTCCCTGCAGTTCTGCAAACACACTAGGAGCTTCCTACCGCCGGGCTCCTGTACTGGCTGTTCCCTCCACCTGAAACACTGTTTTCCCAGAGAGTTGCCTTTTCGCCTCCTTCAGCTCGTAACTCAAATGTCTTCTCAGCAAGGTGACTCCCCAACCACACTATTAAGTATGTGTGATACTGTATGTATGGTAATCCCCCAACAACACACAGCCCCTATTCCCCGCCCTAACTTTTTCCCACAGCAGCTTCACTACCCAACACAACTTGTATTTCACTCACTTCATTCATTTATGATCAGTCTCCCCACAGTTAACGTAAGTTCCACAAAAGCAGGAATCTTTTATTTTTTTGTTCCCGACCTAGTACCTAGAACAGGGCCGAGCACACTGCAGGCACTGATTGAATATTTATTGAGCAAACAAATAAGATTAAATGGTACCTGCCCTTACTTCTCTCAGATTTATAGGAAGCACACGGGAAATAAAGAATGTGAAAGTAACTACTAAATAATTTGACACTTAGATAACTATGTGGGTAGTGCTATTATCATTGTTATTATATTGAAGATGTGTCCCCATCCTGCTAGGTATGGCCTGAATGAGTCATTCTTGAACTACGATTCCTCATCTCCCTTTTACCTATCTGCTTCAGTAAAAAGACTAGTAATTGCGAATTTCCACAGCACTAGGATTCTGGAAAGAATTAGGTTCATAGATCCACTCAATATCTAACCCTCCATATCACAAATTGGGAAGACTAGCAGGAGGGAGAAGGAAAGATGAAAAGATTAAGTATGATCCCTTAAGAGTGCCCGATCTCCCCTCACTGGGTGTCAGAAATACCCCCTTAACCTCCACTCAGTGGAGGGAGAGGACCCTGTCCTTGAGTTGCGTTCGGCCTTGACGATACGGCCATGCCTCACCCAAGGAGGGTTTCCGTACAAACTCTCCATGGACAAAAGGTTGGGTTCAACTGAATGATCTCCATCTGGAAGCTACGAGTATACAAAATACTCTATTAACTCCGGGAGATAGAGAAAACTGTGTGTTTTATTACAAGACACCCAGAGTTGCTTTTGGATGCACCACAGAGAAATGAAACAGAGTTAGATGCCTCTTCTAAAGGCACAATGTCTCACAGTCAGTAAGAAACTCAGCTTGAAGACAAATTTGCTAGCCCATATTCCATCCTGGCTAGAATGACTGTTGAAAAGTCCTCTCCAGGAGCCCCCCCAAAGCCACAGCCCTGTAGAGGCCAACGGTAATCCCTCTCCTCTCCCTTGCAGAACTAATGTTTAGTTACTGTGGCTAAGCTGCAAAGCACTGTGAGTCCTGGTGAGGAAGGTAATTAATCTAATTGAGCTGAACACATAAGAGCTTTCAAGTGGATAAAACGGCATCTTGGAAATTAAAAAAAAAATTGCATCCCAGGACACCTGAGCCCAGCAGCAACGCCAGCTCCACGTACACACGGGGCACAGGTGAGAGCCGGCCAGTCCTACTGAGCTTCACTTTCACCTTTTAGCTGTAAAACCTTTCGTCCTGGAAGTGGATTTCCTGCCTCATACCCTCTGACCTCTTTAGAAAGAAGCAACTCATAAAACTACATCCCACTAAAGGTCCAGACATCAAAGTTAGAAGAAAACTGACCGATTTCAAACTTAATCAGCTTAATTGTAAGACTTAGCTTGTCCGTGACACACCAGATCTGACTTGTTCTTCTCACACTGTTAGGCTGAAACTGCATTACCCAAGAAGTGGGAGGAAGAAGAGAGTCAATCAGAAAGAATTACACAAGTTTCTATGGAAAAAGCTTTCCTTTTCACAGGCTGTGACTAATTAGATGAGAATACTAAATCTCATCCTCCCCGATCTTGGCCTTCCTTTTCTTCATTAAAACAACCAAGTTATTCTGCATCTGGACTCTCTCCCAGGAGGGACCACGTGTTCCCGAGCAGGGTCGGAGGGCACGGGAGACTCTGTTAAGGATGACACACAGGCAAGCTCGCCATCCACTGCGCTGGGACCACTCATCCAGGCACCTGTGGGGGTTTTCAGCAGGTATCAAGAATAATCTTCACTGTGGATGGTATCTTACAGTTCACTTCAGCAGATGAAGAGATTTATTCATTACAGTGAGACTGGAGAAAATGAATGACTCCATACCAGACCAAATGATTACAAATATAGAAATACCTCAACGTTGCTGACATGACTTTTTTTTTTCTTTCAAAGAGCAATGATTTTTTTTTCACTCACTGTTGATTCCACGCTGGGTTTGATATTTCCATCACACACAAGTCAGGAAATCTGCAGTTAGTGTCCCAACAGCCACTCTGCCCATCACCCTCTCCTGGAGACCCGCCCCTGGCTTGGTGTGCATCGGCGCGCCCATCTCGGCAGGCCGTCATGTCAATGAATGACACTCCAGTGTAACGAGACAGCACCAGGTTCTTGGGAGACACAGACCTGACACGTGTTAATGCCTCATTATACCTCCAGGCCCCCTCCCAAGCAGGAGGAACAGAGGATCACCTTTCCGACGGACATCACAGGCCTTTCTTGCCGTGAGGCTCGGGTCTAGTCCCTTTATTTCATTCACCACGTGGTCACTTTCCCTTTAGAGGAGATTCGGAGAATAAAAGCTATGTTGGTACAACGCTGTGCTTGAGAAGTTTAAACAAACCGGAGAGGCAAACCACTTATGGTTTTCATACCAAGCATACCTCTGACAGGCGCCACCTAAATACTGCTTTCGGCTCAGAACAGCATTCATACTCTAGGAAACACTGTACCCTACCATGAGCAAGAGACACAAAATTCCACCGATGTAGGGAAAACCGGTTCACGTTTACACGTGCACCTTACAGACCCTGGTCTGGTGGGATGCGCAAGAGTGGGGCTGGAGAAACCTGAGAAGTTATAGGACTTCCTTCGTCCCTGACACATTTGCAGTTTAGAAATTTTTAAATAAAAATTATATGCCAGTTGCTTCATCCCAGAAAGCGGGAAGGAAAGCGGCCACAGATTTATAACTACGGCAGAAGCACCTACACTTGAAGCAGTTGCAAATGACTCAGGCTACGAACATCACATTAATCTGTCACCTAGACCTCCCAGTTTTACAGCTGTGCTTTCTGACTGTCCCTCAAACACCCGCCAGCCCCAGGAATCCCCCTCAAGGGTAGGTTTCCAGGCCTCACGGAGTGAAGTACCTTAAGGCATTTCCCACCTTGTGCAGAATTCTACAGCAATTCTTTGAAAGCGTGTTTGTTCATCTCAAAAGCCACCTGTGCACTCCTACAGAGAGGCTGCACCACGGAGCAGCTGAGCCAGGGCGCCCGCAGAGAACACGAGCAGGAGTCGTGTGCGTCTTTGTGCCCAGCGACCTGGAGTGAAGGGATGCGCTTCAGGGGCCGCAGAAGGTTCTCGGTACCTGTGACCAACGCGCGTCTCACTGCAGGCTGCTGAGACCTCGACTGGGGTGTGGTTTGTGATCTGCGGCATGGCACAGCCGGGAATGTGGGGGATCTGGTGTCTCCGTGGGCCTCCAAAGCCGGAAGTTACACTGCTGCGGTCTGAACCAGAGGTCACCTCAGCAGACCAGCAGAGACAAGATACAAAATGAGGTAAACTGGGGTCAGCCTAAGGTGCACAAACAAAGGAGGAAATGGACATGATGACCTCATGGGTTACAACATTATCCGAATAAAATGCCACTCTTACAGCCGTTCAAAGGAAGAACTGCGCAAAGTCATGGTTACCGTTACTGGATGTAACACAACTAGCTTAGTTTATTGTCAAAGAGCACCCACAAAACTGCTCTTTCCAGATCCCAAAACAGACTTCAAACAACCTCATAGGGATGATCTGTTAAACTGACAGTGGCCTACAAATTAAAACAGAGACACATAAATTCAATTTAGGAAAAAACAGAGACACAAGACCACATGCGTGTGTATCGCATCTCACCCAGACACATCTCACTTTCCTGAGCCAAAACCACGTGCTCTGAAACAGCGCCCCGCTGGGCTCTACACGTCACCGGGGCAGGACGCAGTGACTCTCACCTTCAGGGGACGAGCTTTTTCAGAAGGCAGAGTGACAGTGAACCTGAGACTGCAGCTCCATTCTGTAACTACTTCTCTACATCATCTTTACTGCACCCATTCATTAATTCAACAAATATCATATGTATGCAGCAGTTACTCTGTGCCAGGGTCTGTGCGCTCAGCATTGCTTTTTCCTGGGAGGCGCAGTGGTACCCAGGCCCAGTTCATTTCTTGGTTGGGTTGACTTCTCCAGCGATGCCCCATTCACTCAGTCCCCAAGGTCACCAGCACCCTCATTTCAAACTGGGAGCCTCCTCTTGATGCTCCTTTTGATCCATTTTGGTGGCCAGAGAGCCCCCTGGTGCCCAAGCTCATCTCCCGAGATGATCAAAGCAGCTTGTGTTCTCCGCCCTCTCCCTTCCCGCCAGTCCTCTCTGTCCCTCCACTGTCCACAGACTTGGTGTCTAGCGATCCAATACTCCCATCGGGCACCTTGGTCAGGAGTGGCTTACTCCTTTCCTTATGCAGGTAACTCTGACGTCCTGCCTTTCCTACACAATTTGTCTGATAATCCTCTAAGTGCCCTATCTAAATGTATCAATCACCGCCCCCCCCCCTTGAAAAAGCGTCTGCTCTAACAGTAATGCTGAACACCTCATAAAGCATTTCCAATTATACCATCTCAATCAATCCTCAACAACACTGAAATAGGTATTACTTAGCACATTTCACACACAAGGAAACCGAGGTGTGTCTGAATTAACTAACTTGTCTGAGATAACACAGCGAGCGAGGGGCCGAACTGCGACTCAGCCCCCGTTAAATCAGTGGCTAAATCACGAATCATGACCTCTGCTCCCCACTCCTGTCTCAGCCAAACCCCTGCTCAAGAATCACCATGAGAAATAATAGGTTAGAATGGAGGGTGCTAACCATGCCTCACTGGTGGAAGGCGAAACCGGGCCAAAAGGTGAAACGAGACACAGCTAAGCCAAAAGAGACAGATTGTTGAGGCCTGGGGTCTTACATGGCCTAAGAAGCGAAGTTAGAAGAGGAGGGTCCGACAAGGAATTATCAGGAGAGGCCCCAGAATGGAGCCCCAGAGGTTAAATTACAAAGTACGCTAGATGTGTTTTAAGGAGCACCTGAGCATCACACATACTAATTAGTAAAAAAGAGAGCATCTCTTGGCTCTCGCAGAGCTAGGATTTTTTTAAAAAGCACGATCAAAAGGAAAAAAGTTGACTACCAAGAATTATAATTAGAAAGCTTAAGGAAAAATGTAGAGAGTAAGGATTCTGGGATTCTCAGAGGAAGAAAGTGGAGTTCTGTTACTACGGTGGGAAAGGCACGTATTTTCTGCCCAACAGCCCGAAAGATTAAGATTCGGTGGCATGCCCACGTGCCTGGCCACGGAGTTGCCCAATATCTCGGTGACCAAAAATCACGCTCTGCCCCATGAGCCTTGCCTGGCAGGACCTTCCAATCCCACCCAGAAGTTTCTGTTTTCTGTTTATTCTTGTGAAGAGCACAGTAGAAAACACAACGGGTAATACATTTTTCACAAAAGTAGAGTGAGGGGAACGCTTTACGTCTGCCAGACTGACGGACAAACACCCCGATTTCCTTGTCTGCAGCCCTCTGGGGGCCATTACTGTCGCCGACAACTACATCCGGCTGAAGAAAGTAGGGAACTGATCGTCAGCCTCAGCCATGGCTGAGTGATGCTACTTCGACGAAATTCGAAATTTCGTACGAATCCACAATAGGCCTGATTAGTGGCAAAGAGATAAGAAACAGAAAATACTCCATTTTACTGGCTATTGAAGATATTTCCCATTAGGGTTTTGTTTCATCCACTACGATCCCGTTTTTTATTTGCTTGTTTCTTTGTTCATTTCTTCTTTCATTCATTCAGTGAGCTTTTTATTGAAGTAGAACATGCAATACAGGATTTGTGATAACATATAAAAACAGACCTTCATACAATGTCACTCCTTCCTGCCACAGGACACCTGTAAGGCTCTGAGAAAGTCACAGTACTTCTCGGAGGAGGGTTCTCATTAGTAAAAGAGGGGAAATAGAGTCGACCGTATCCATCTTCAAGTGGTTTTCTGAAAGTCAAGTCAAATGATGGATCTGAAAGTAACTGGTAAATATACTATGAGCATGAATATATATGGATCAGAAAACCTAGTAGCAAGAAAGTATATATTCACCTTCCAGAGACTACCTAGAGGAGTGTGTGTGTGTGTGTGTGTGTGTGTATGCACGCGCATTACGTGCACGCGTGTTACCAGCGGCAGTACTGGGCGTGACCTTGTGCCGTCCGGGTAGTATTATCAGGACCTGGGTGCAACTACATTTCTGCAGGCCTCCACGTTCAAGGCAAAAACACAACTTGGCAACGGCTGCCTATATACCTGAACTTGAACTGTGGGGCTATTGTGGGGCTATCCCAACATCTGATTTTCAATCATTCCCACTCTAGAGCTCTCCGCCCCCCGCCTGCACCCCCCCACCGCACTTGGCTTTTATTCCAAAAGCTTGACTGGTGGAGAAAATAACTGAAACTTCCCAAAACTATGATTTTGTGACCATGGGTGTCATCATCCCCGCCCTGCTGGTGACAGAAGGGCGGCTGTCTGCGCGTTACATAAAACACATACCGCCAGGAGAGAACTTTCCGAAGAAAAACTTAGTGGCCTGCAAATTGGCAACGGGAAGGAACCACAAGTTAGGGAAGGAGAAGTTACTGACATAACTGTCGAGGGCAGTTTTATGAGCTTCATTCAATGAAGCACAAAACGTGGGCCAAAAACTTCATTATTCAAACCAGATGCTGATTTTGCAACATTCATGTCAATGATGAACTGTTTCAATTTTCTTTAATTTTGAACATGTAATTTAAGGCAGGCAGCTCAGGACGTTAATAAAGACATTTAAATGTATAGGGTTGGTTTGAAAAACAACTGAGTATAGGAAGCCTGTTTGCAAAAGTGTATTGCCAAAAGCATTTTTCTCCTTTTATAATCATGTCACAAAGGAAGTCCAATACAAGGGGTTTAAGACAAGATCAATTACGGCCAGCAATGAGATGACCCTTTAATGGCAATGAGCCCCCAACCCCGAGGACGGCCAGCTCGAACTGTCTGTTCGCTCAGCTCACAAGTGCTGCGCCCGCCCATCTCACACAAGAGCGAAGAGGAGGGAGAGCAAACCCAGGCAAGAGGGCCGGCCACGCAGACTTCAGCCGACAGAAAACACAACGTTCATTAAAAAGTTTACTAAGCGCAAATGTTGCTTTAAAAAAAAAAGGATGCTGATCATCTCCCTCTCACAAATGATTATTCTCTCTCATCCGAAGAATGATGAGGAACAGGTCTCAACCCCGAAAAAAAAATAAAGCAGGGATCTCTGGTGAAAAATGCAGCCGGGCGGGTCCTGGGAGAAGGGGAGAGCAGACCGTGGGGGGCGGAGTCCAGGAGGGAGGGACGCGGACACTTTTCCCCGTTAGGACTGCCGGCCGGGCAGAGTCCGGCCCCGTGAACTGCGACCTCACAAACGACACAATGTAAACCACCAGGGCGTAACTTCTGGGGCTTCACGGTCTGCTGCTTTATGGAGACAGAATTAGAGTAACTCAGAGAAGGAGAAGATCGACCCCTTCGTTGTTACAAACACGGAGACTCAGGAGCGAGGAGCTAGGGTACATTCTGGTGGGACTAACTAGTGGCGCAGTCCATTTCCAAACCATGTGTCCTGACTCCTTACCCACCGGCTTCTTCCTCCCCCCAGAGGATGAGGAGGCTCTGGAGAGGAGGGATTGAGGACTGATACGGGCCAGCAGTCACCACAGTCTGTCACAGTTATGGAAGGACACGCTGCCCTTCCGCCTTCAGCATGCCCATTTGGTGGGTTAACAGCAAGAGAGGTGCAAAGGAAAATCTACATCTGTATCGGAGCTATGAATCCTATTCACAAAACCAACTAGGACCAGGCACCAGGGTTCACTCGCCTTTGTAAATGCTCACCACCCTGGTGTCCACAACCTCACTTTCCTGAAAGGCGAAGCTGAGAGAGGTGACATACCCGAGTTATGTTCACACCACGAGGTGATGGCAATTCTGGGCTCAGACCAGGTTGCCCAGCCCCTTGAAGATACTGTGCTGTCTCCTCTACTCCTGGCCCTCGAAGGTTCTGCCAAAGACCGAGTTCCTCACTTAACTGATTATGAGAGCTGCAGTGAAACTTCGCCTCGTGAAAATATCTGAATCATTACATATGAAATAAATGGATCCCGGACACTGAAAAGAAGCTGCTCACATCTGGGTCTAAACAGAACTCCTTCAGTTACTTCGCTAACAAGAGAAGTTCTTGCAAAATTCTAACTTTTCCTTTGAAAAATCTTTGAGACCCAGAGATCCTCCATATTCTGTTTATTACTGTTCTTTTTCAAGCTAATAAAGTTTAAGTCCCCGCAAGCAGAAGAGAAGGACAATGGAAATCTTGATCCAAAGGAATGACTTTCCACAGAGACAGTTACCAAAATGAGAGTCCGTCCGGCGCTGAGGCCGCGGAGAACTTCATTCTTCCAGCTCGCAGGCTTCTGTGGCTGGCTGGCCTCCACCGATGTGCTCACCTTCTGGCAACCACCTGCCCCGTTTACCTTCTGGAAATACGGGCAGGTGGCCAGCCTGGAGATTTCTGCTCTCTCACCGAGCAGAGCACTTCCCATCTTCCAGTCTGAACACAGCCCCGAAGACCAGGACTCCCTGCGGGTTTGGCACGATAGCGCCTCCGCAGCTTGTCATCTCCTGCCTGCCTGCAGGGAGGCTGGCCTGGTTAAAGCTAGAACACCCCAGAGAGGCCTGTCCTACCAAGGGCAGACCTACGGGTTTGAGCCGGCTTTCCTCAATATACGGACCAGGCAACGAGAAGTGCCGGCCAGGCAAACGGGACATGGTGCGTGCTCTCAACAAAACACAACCAACCTCACTGTCCTAGCGACTTTCTCGAGTTTATGTGCTGGTCGTTGCAGGTTCTGGGAATACAAAAATGATGGGCGCTGCCTTAGAGTAGCTCACAGTCTACGGGGGAAACGATACCCTTGTAAAGAGGAACGGCAGGGTTAGGTGGTAAGTGTGAGAAGACACAGAGAGACCAAATGCTATTTTAAAAAAATAATAAAACAGAGGAAGTAGGGAAGCTTCATCCAAGAAGAACCCACAGGACCTGGGCTTATAAAATGACCAGGAATTCTTAAGGCAACAAAAAAGAGGCTCAGGGGCACTGCAAGTGGAAGGGATAAGTGTGTCCAAAGGCTCCCATTTAGGACGGAGCCCCCCCGCCGTCTGGGAGCCTGGAGCCAAGCAGTGTTTGTGTGGGCGGGGAGGTGGGGACCCTGGAAAGGAAGCATCTCAGAGACAGCTACAAAGCATCTCTACAGGCCTCTAGAAATCCATGAAGTTTTTAAAGCATGTTTAGCTTTTTTTTTTTTTTTAATAAAGTAATTCCGGTAGAGGTGCCAAGTGTGCACAGAAGTCCACATCAGGGCTACACAAAAAAATACAGCGCAAGCCACAGACCCAAGCCACATGTGTAATTTTGAACTTCCTAGTAGCCACATTTAAGGTCCAAAAAAAAGGGGGAAATTAATGTAATAATATATTCGAACCCCCCAAATCCAAACATTCAACATGCAGGCAGTGTTTTAAAAATTATTAATGAGATGAGCTGGCCGCCTTTTTCTCTCACACGAAGCCACCTACATCTGGCACATTTCACAGCGCGCCTCATTCGAACGAGCCACATTTCAAGTGCTCAAAAGCCAGCCGTGGCCAGCGGTCGCCACGCCGGACAGAGCAGCTCCAGAGAAACCAAACACAAGACCCACGCAGGAGGCTGCAGGCGAGAGTCCAGACAGAAGCGGGTCAACGTCTGGACAGGCCGATTCTGGCCCCTGGACATGTGCCACACTGCCACCAAAACGCAATTTTACAAACACGTAACTTATTTCTTGTGTTGAGTAGGTAATAACGGACATGGTTCATGAATAAAAATCACACACCAGGGCATATGAAAAGCAGTGTTGCTCCCATCCTTTTTCCGACTGTCCCGCCCCCCACCCACCCATTAGAGGCAGCCACGTTTATTGAGTTTCTTCTGCTTGCTCATCCTTTCCATGACTGTCCATGCAGACAGAAGCAGCTGTGAGTGTAGGCTCATCTATTTTGTGCCTTATCTACTCCAAAGGTAGCACACTACATATTCTGTTCTATACCTTGCCTTTTTCATGTACTAACAACTCTTGGGAGATCTTTCCCCTTCACTGCATAAATAATTTCCATGTTCTCTTTAAATGCGGCACAATATTCAATTGTATGGATGGATCGCAGTTCTTTTCATCAGGCTCCTGCTAATGGGTATTTGAATTGTTTCCAATCTTTCCTGTTGCAAACAATGGTCAAATGAAAAATCTCCCCTGTGCATCATTCTGTATGTATGCCCATGTACCTGCAGGGACAAATCACAGAGCTGGCTCACTAGGTCACGGGGTAATTGCATTTGTAATCTTGACAGACACGGCCAAATTGGCCTCGACAGGATGTACTATTTTGTACCCTTACAAGAAGTACGGCAAACATTTCTCCACATCTGGGCAACAATGTATAATTGCCTTATTCTAAAGTCTTTGCCAATCGGATGAAGTGAGAGCTGCTACTTCAGTGTAGTTTAAAAAGTGCATTTCTCTTGCTATGTCTGAGTCTGAAGATCTTTTCTTCAGTTTAAAAACAATCCGCATTTCTTGTTCTACGATTCACAAGTTCATGTCCTTTGCCTGTTGTTCTGTTGGTCGGCCGGTCGTTTTCCTATCCGTGTGTAGGAGCTCTTTGTAAGCTGCTCCCAGGTCAACCCGCAGGCTCACGAGGACGAAGCTGATCTCCAGTCAGTCCTCAGGCGACTCCTGAATGTCAACCTTTCTCAACCTCAAAAGTGCCTAACGGAGGCCCGTTCACCCATATCATTCCTAAACATCGAAAACTAAGTACAAACGTCCACCGCCCCACCCCTCCAACGGAACTCTACCCTCCTTCCCATGTGTGTGTCAGTATTACCGATTTCCAGTTCACTTGGACACCCTCGCGCCCCACAACAAGCCACGCCCCAAGGCTTTCTTTGTGATGCCCCCACCCTGCTCTTCCCTTTCATTTCCGGTGCTGCTCATCAGTTTCGGACCCTCCGCACAACCCTGTGCCTACTTCATGATCCCCCAACTGACCTCCTCATTCCCTCCCTCTCCACTTACAAACGAGTCCCCACATAATTGCCACGCACTGTTCCAAAATGGTACTTCCTCCAAAACCTCCGTGCTCCCTCTTACTGGCATGGCAGCCTGAAGTCATGTCACTGATCATTCCACTCATTCAACAAATATTCACTGAGTCCCACTTTGGCCAGGCGCTATTCCAGGCATTTGGGACACATCAATGAACAGGCAAAAACTCCTGCTGAAGCTTACCTTAACCTGTTTTTCTTCCTGCCCACCACCCATTAGTGCCCTAGATAACAGCAAACATTATCTACAACTTGTATCTTATATCTGGAGTATGTATATATTCAATGATGCCTAACAAGCCCCTACTACATGTTGGACCCAGTAGGGAGCATGACAGAGATGGTCTTTTCATCTGTTCCCCCTGGCCTTCCCTCCCCTTCCCGTGCTGAATGCCTTCTCCTTTGCTCGCCCTCTACACCCTGCCCACCCTGGAACAGGCAACCCAAGCCCTCCGATTCCATAAAGACCCCTCTGCCCGCCCCCCTTGCCCACGGCAGGGGCCATCAGTCTCTTTCTGTCCTGCAACATTCCTTATCTTGACGGGTGCTTAGGGGTTTCTGTGTGTGCGCGTGTGTGGTTTTCTGTTTTGCACTTTCCATGGATGGAATGCGACACCCTCATTACAGCCGAGGTCCAGGGGCCAGACACGTGCTCTTTGTACTGCATAGGAGGGTTCCTCAATCACAGAACATTCCAGCCAAAGGAAACCTCTGACACCAGTTCATGAGACCCGTCTTGCTGCTTGGGGCACAGAAAGGTTAAATTACAGTATCCAGTGTAAAAAAGAAAAGTGAATAAACGTGAGTATCGGGCTGGCAGGTATCCCTCCCTTTGTCCCTAGGGGTGGAGGAAGATGCCTGAACTGCTAGCTGTGCGCAGGTCTTCTCCCCTGGACCCCACACGTGTGTTCTCATGCTGCCTGACGATTCATGAGAGCTACCGTCCAGCTGAGGCCTGCCTAACCTAGAAAAGCCACCCCAACTGGTGGACGTGCCCAGTTGTGCGCAGCTGCCCTCTTTCCAGCTCTCTACTTCCTGGAGGCTGCTTGCGACCTCAGTGACGCCAAACAACTCAACCCTAAGCCCAGAGATGGTCCAGATCCTGCCTGCTCTCCCTCACTGCCCTCATGAAATCTGGGCCTGCAGTGATCACACCACATCAGGGCTCCACCCTCTGCCCTGGAGCTGCCCCTGCCTGCAGCCAGAGGGCTCTCTGAGGCAGACAGCTGGTGACAGCAGGACCACCCGGGTAGATGTCAAATGGAGACGCACGTGAAAGTATCTGCCTGTGCAAAAGAAGAAGAGCCCGATGAGAAATATAATTTGCAATGGGCTAGCAGAGTGCAGAGTCATCTTGAGGCCATGAGATGTAGCATGGTGCACACGCCAGGAGTTTCAGTGAGCCCCCTCTCTTCCCTGTGTCCCGGTGATTTCCTTCCTGAGATTCGTCAAAACTCAAGGGGAGATGGGTGATCATCAGTGTTTCCTGAAATACCCTAAAAGTGGAAGCCCCAGGTATCCTTAGCTTGAGCTAAAAAACAAGTCACACTGAACAGAAGTGCAGTCGTGCACACGTGGTCCATGCGGGTAAGAGTGTGTCACATTCCTACGTTCCTCTGTGGGCCCAGAGGAACTGACAGCACTTGACTGGCCACATGTTAGGAAACCCACACTCGCCAAATCAGAGTGGAGGTAACTGCCCTTCAGATGCTGTTTTGGGCAGCTATTTCGCTATTCACAAGTAAATCTGTGCCCTCAATTTATAACAATCCTTCCATGCCGTGGCCTTTTGGCATAGCTGAATCCCACGACCTCAGAAGCCACCAACGGTTCTCTCTCCAGCTGTCTTTGGATCTGGAGTATCATTTGGTGGCAATATACACAAGAAGAAAACAATCTTGGTTTTTCAAAGTCAAAGAACAATCCTGACACTGATTAAAACCTTTGAAATATAGAGTCTTCCTGCTGAACAGCAGATGGCAAGTGGCCTTGTTAATTTCTACTTAAGTAAATAAGTTGTTAAAAGCAGGGGAAAAATTCTAGGCTCCAATCTAAAATCTTCTTCTATTTGATTTTAGCTTCTTTGGGGAAAGAAACAAAGATTTCATGCCTGAGCCCAAAACAAGTGGCCCCTGAGCTCTCCCCTCAAAGCTACAGCTGTCCGTCTTCTCTCACGTGCCCCAAATCTACCACCCGGCTTTCCCTCCCACGCCTCCCCGGCAGACAGAACATCTTCTCCCACCCCCCACCCCCTTCCCAGACTGGCCACCCTGTCTGGACTATGCTCTGCAGATCAGCTGATGTGATTATCTCAGCCTGGCCGAGCAGAACTGGGCCACTGTGACCCAGGGCAGCCTAACAGTAACTGCTGACCCACACTGCCGGCTGGCACTCTCTCTGGTCTCTCCCGTCTCCAGCTGGGACTGGTTTGGGCAACCAAGGGGACGCTGGGTCAGTGAGCAGGATGTAAGGAGCCCTCCCAGATGCAGAAATAGGCCAGAGGACCGCTGGGCCTGAGACGCGAGTGCAGCCAACCTTCCCCGGAGCTCACCAGACCGGAACAGATGGGACACTAATGTATCACCACTTCTAAGGTTAGGTCAACCCTGGAGCACCACCCACTCGGTAACACAGCATGCATGCATGCATTCTCTATTTAAGGAGTCCCTGCATAGGTGTAGGCATACACTGCAATACGGCAAACCTAGTGAACTCCTGGTTAGCCTGAACCCATTCAGTCCGAACTTCCATTAACTGGAATGATGGGTTACTGATATCCTGTCTAAAAATGCCTCCCCCTTCCTCTACCAGAAAAAGTCAGTTATATTTATACTTAAAGATACAGACGTCACTTCCCCAGGAAGACTTTTCTAACTCTCCCAGTCTTCTTAGAAGGATTTCCAGCTGTATGTCCCACCACACCTTCCTTCACTGCACCCTCCAGCTGCGCGGCCCTTTGCTAGTTCCTGCTTTGCACAGGAAGCTCCTTTCTGCCTCAGGGCCTTTGCACGTGCACTCTGCTCTCTGGAAATGTTACTGCCGTTACTACAGTTCCTGACCACTGCCAGCACCACGGCCCCTACTGCTCCCCCTTCGTCACAGTAAGCCTCGCCACCCCTCAGATTCCAGGTGAGCCAGGAAAGCCGTCCCTGATCCCCACCATTATTCACACGAGGGTGAATGGTTACACGCCTTTCCTTCCCAGAGCATTTTTATTTATCATTGTAACCACCGTGACTAGCTCGATGCCACATACAGGCCTAGAAAGGATCAGCTGAATGAATAAATGACCTTCCCTACAGTATTTGTGTCACTGCATTCCAGTCGCCCGTTTGTGTCCTGGCCCCAAAGCCTGCCCCTGCCAGACACCTCCGAGTCACTTTTCCACGATTCATTTAAAAAGGGAAATGGACACTTACACCCATGACCTACACTTTGAACAGCTCCATCTAGGAACAGTAGAGGGTAAAAATAAGGATCTTAAGACCCTAGGATTGATGAACCTCATCTACTACTGAGGCCATGAACAATGACCTTAGAATAGATATTAAAAGGTCGATATAAGAACCAAATACAAAGGGCATGCGGGCTGTCAAGTATTATTGAATGCTTCTGATCAACACTTACACAACCAGGAAAGTCATACACAGAGAATCCCGCCTCCTGACCCCTCCCCAGCTGAGGTTCCAGGCAGGGGCTTGGACCGCTGAGTAGGACCCAAACCGAGCGAACTGGAGACAGCATGTGCCGCATGCACTTCTTGGGTAGTGCCCCCTGGGTATGGCCTCACCTGTGTCCCCCGCAAAATGCCGTGTCCAAGTTCTAACCCCCAGTGCCTCAGAACGTGACTGCATTTGGAGACAGGGCCTTAAAAGAGGTGATTCAGTCCGGGCCAATGTGGCTCAGGGGGATGAGAGCACTGGCCTGCGAATCCAGGAGGTGCTGGTTCGCTGGCTCCATTTCCGGTCGGGGCACATGCCTGAGTTGCAGGCCAGGTCCCCTGGTGGGGGGCGTGTGAGAGTGTCTCTCGCACATTGATGTTTCTCTCCCTCTCTTTCTCACTCCTTTCTCCTCTCTCTAGAAATGAACACATGAAATCTTTTTTTAAACAAGAAGTTAAAAAAGGGGGTGATTCGGTCACAATGAGGCCCTTGGGGTGAGCTCTACTCCAGCCTGACAGGTGTGCTTGTCTCCAAAGAGGCAGTCTGGACACAGACGCACACACAGAGGGAAGAGCGTGAGAGGACAGGGAGAAGATAGACGGTTGCCTGCAGGCCAAGGGGAGAGGCCTCAGAGGAAACCAGCCCTGCTGGCACCTTCATCTTGGACTTCTAGTCTCCAGAACTGGGAGAAAATTAATTTCGACTGTTTGAGTGAACCAATCTGTGGTCCTTGGTTGCAGCAGCCTTAGCAAACTGAGACCACACCCCAGCAGTTTCTGGGGGGGAGGGAGGAATGTCTGCTAGGCACCCACTGCCCGCCCCGCTCTTTGCAACCACAGGTGTCTGTCTTCTCCCCAGTGCTGTCCTTTCTTCTTTATGTGACAGATGAGGACACCGGGGTGCAGGGGTGCAGAGGGGCTGACACAGAATTTGACTCCAGGGCTATCTGCTTCCAAATGCCAGGCCCTCTCCTCTTCTGCACTATACCTTCAGACCCGAAAGACCAAAGTGAGTATAAAATATGAAAGCAGACTCTAATTTGCTTTAGTTAGCCCTTCGAAAATGGGCGAGATCCCCATGTCAGCCAAGCTGAAGAACCAGGTGGATTTATATGCATTACCTACATAACATGATTGAAATAATGTGAAACAGATGTGAATAGGAACTAATTTGCTTTTTAATGAGCATTTTGACCAGATCAACACTACGAAATGCCAAGCTGCAAAATGCTATTACAACTAAAATACAACTGCCCAGTGATTGGTTCAAAGAGGGACTCATAGGTGGTTAAGAAATGTCTTTTCCCTTCATGAGAGCAGGAGTCTCTTATGTACAATAGTCAAGAAAATTTTAATTGCACTGCGTAAAAACCAGAACCCGGTCTAGCCCACAAACCACGGAAAAACAGAGAGAGAGAAATGCTGCTGAATGCTTAATCAGCTGTCTGTCACTTTCTGAATAGTGACTAATATTCTAATTATTAGTCACCACTCTAAGAAGGTGCAATTATGGAATACGGATGATTGCTTTAATTTTTTTGTTGTCATTAACCCACAATTTGTGAAGCCTTTAAAAAATATGATTTCGGTCCCCATAAGCTATAGAGAAAAAAATGATTAACAGTTAAAATTCAGTTTTCCCCACTAAAACATTTTTTTTAAAGCTTTAAAGTTGTATTGACAGATATGACTAACAACTGTAATCACAGAAGTAAATTTAGCAAAACGATAATTTATCTGTCACAATTTACCGAGGGAGAACAAGTATGGCACAAGCAGCTGAATTGTGAAGTGAAATGAAAGCAAAGATAGAACCCAATTTTTAATGAAATGTAGAGCATTATTAATTGGTTTCCTAGCAACAGCCAGGCTGAAATTACTTAACACGTCTGCTCAGTCAGATGCAAATATAAGTGTTATCCCTTAAATGTTGGTTATAGCTGGTCTTTTCAGATGCAAATCCAGTGTGTAAAGTGAATGTAAATGTTGACAATGCTGATACAAAAAAACACCCCGATTAACATCATTCTGGTGCTCCAGGCACCAGAGTGAACAGTCTTCCCTCTGGACCCACTGCAAGCTGCCTGGGCTGCCACCTTCCTCCACCTGCCCTCCCTGTCTCACCTGACCACTACCCTCTCCCCAGGGTAAGCACAAGAGACAACTAACAAAGTGAGGTTGCTGGGCTTTGCAGCATCGCGCCACAATTGTTTCTTATCAGCTCGAAGTGATGGATGGATGGTCCTTTCTGCTGAGGGTTCAATCAGATGGTGCAGGGGATTTGCTAGCCCAAGACAAAGGTTGGTCTGGTTGCAGATGAAACCAGACCTGTAGATGACTCAGAGGCCATGTAGACAAATTCTGTTCCAAACTGCCAAATAGTGCACTCTCCTTCAAGAGTCCAGCCTTGTCCTGCAAGTCAAGAGAAGTTCAAGCAATACAAGCACCAAGAAGGGGAGTCTCTAGGGACAGAAAGGGTGGAGACCCCTCAAGATCACCATTGGGCTCAAAACCACCCTAATAATACACCCCTCCAGGCACAAAGGAATGTGTTTGCTATGCTTTCATTTACTCAGGCAACAAATATTTACTGAATAATTTAATTTGTCAGGCAATCATCTCTAGGTGCTGGACAGCGGGAAATAAGAAAAAAATACTTCTCTTCACCTGTCTTAGTGAAGGGGAGAGACTAATAAAACAAGAAACACGTAAGCAATAAAATTTCAGAGTGTTAAAAATAGGAAGAAAAAACAGTAGCCCAAGGAGGAGAGGAGGAGGAGTAAGTAGGGTTACCCTAGCAGGTAAGGCCTCTCACAAACTGTCTTCTGCAAAGAAAAGGAACTCTCTGGAAGCAGGTGGGGGGAAGCCAATCTGCACCCTGCGGGCAAGAGTGAGCTTGGAATGACATGAAGACTGGAGGGGTGGTGGGGTGCAGGGTTAAGCTGGCGAGGAACAGGAAAAGTGTGGGTGGTTGTGATCTGAGAAGTAGCTTTGAGCTAGGTTCCTAGCCCACCTTCCAACAAGACTGCATCCCTAAGGCCCTGCCTTGTGGTATTTCAGGGACACCACTGTTTCTAGGTCCACCTTAGGAGCATATTTCAGCACTAAAAGACGGAGAGTAAGTTTGCCATACTTTGGAGAAAAGAGGAGAGGGTTGGCCCCGGAATCCTAAAAGCCCTTTCCTCTCTAGGTCCAGGTTCAGTCCCCTCCTGACCCCTTGGAATCTCCTGAGTCAGCTGGAAAGTACCTTCTTCAACTAATCTCCCCTAGAGAAGGTGGGGTGGGCTCTTCCCTGCTGCAAGCCTCCAAAGGTTGGGGAATAGAAAAACAGTTTCTTCCAGACACCCAGCCATGGCTCTCGGGGATGACCCAGGCAGTGTTCAGCAGTCCAGGACATATATATATTCCAAGGAGTTCTGAAGCTCGTTTGTGAAGAGATGGACAAAGATTCTACAGACAGCTCCATACCAGGCCAGGGGTCCCAGACTAACCTTATGATTTGGGGGCCAAGGAAAAATTGGGCATATTATTCCTCCAAAACATCACACTCTGGCCTAGTAAACCGTACCTTAAGTCTCTGAAGGCTTTAAGAGTTATTATTGTTAAATGCAAATGACCTTGACAGAAACACGTGAAACCTTAGGCGTAGCCCGTCCGGGGGTGGGGCGGGGCTGAGAACCTACAGGCGCCCAGAGGAGGCAGCCCGTGGAAGTGGGACAGCACCTAATCTCCCGGGCGGGCCTAGAACGGACTTGCTTCAAGAACGGTGACAGGGGCTTGCAGAGGAGTTGCTGTATCTGTCTGGGTAAGACAAACATATCACCAGGTTTTGCCATAATTCATGTTAACCTTTAAACAGAAGCACCACTAGAACTTCATTTAGCCTAGGAGTCTAAAAAGGGGGAAAAAAAAGGTGCCAAACAGTTTAGTTTCATCAAAGTGGAGATAAATGTCAAAAGAAAAAAATATGTGGCCCACCACTCCACTAGAAAGGGCAGCACCTAATCCCAGTTCAAGGAAACTACATAACATTTTGAGCTAAAGATCAGTTTATATATGTGACTGTAGTACTGATTGCTAAAATGTGTCTTTTAGGCCAGTGTTTCTGGAAGCAGCATCAGCAATACGTAGCAACTTACTAGTAATGCACATTCACAGGCCTAGCCCCATCCTTACTGTATCAGAAATCTGGCAGCGGGCCCAGAAATCTGTGTTGCAACAAGCCCTCCAGGTGGTTCTGTGCATGCTAAATTTGAGAGCCACCTTCCCAGGCCAATTCAGCAAGATGGTGTGTCTCCAGGTTTATGCTTAGCACTATCTGGCTGCAAATTATTTCAATCAACAGGAAACCAAGGATCGTTACACTGTACCTTCAGCACTGTGGCAAGCATTCAAAATAAACACACTAATTTGTATGAATTCCTGACACAGTAACTTTTTCCAAAGAATGCAGCACTCGGGACACAAGATGCTGATTTACTGTTTCTTAAAATAACCAATTGTTCCAGCAAAGAAAGAAAAGAAAAGGAGAAAAAGTTACTATTTAGGGAACTCATTTGATGTAGCCTTCTGAGAGAAGGGCTGAGAATCTCGGGATTGTCCGTCTGACGCTTGTCTCTCCTCCTGGTCCTATTCCAGCACGGCCAGGGCTCCACCCTGAGCAACAGGTGCCCCCTAGGGTGGTGAACAGAGGGTGTCTCGGGGGGAGGACTCGCTGTGAATACCCCGCAAGTACTTGCTCAATGGATGCCTACCTCTAATTCTTATATTTTAGAGAGAACGCTTAACCTCTTAGTATTCCTGACAAGGAAATCAATGCTGTGTGGGCACACATTCAACAGCTTTGAAGATGAAAATGGGATCTAGCCCTGGCTGGCGTAGCTCAGTGGATTCAGCGCGGGCTGGGAACCAAAGTGTCCCAGGTTCAATTCCCAGCTAGGGTACAGTCCTGAGTTGCAGGCCAGAACCCCCAGCAACCGCACATTGATGTTTCTCTCTCTCTCTCTCTCTCTCTCTCTCTCTCTCTCTCTCTCTCGATCTCCCTCCTTTCCCTCTCTAAAAATATATAAATAAATAAAATCTTAAAAAAAAGAAAATGGGATCTAAAAGGTGCTTTAATCGTTCATGTGAAGGTAAACAAGCATGAAGGTAAACATTTTAAAATGCAGGTCCTCATTTTAAGGTACACAAGCACCCTACAATCAGAAGGGTGACTCTCGAATTGAATTGTGCGTTGGAATTACTTGTGATGCCTGGTGAAAATGCAGGTTTCTGGGCCCCTTCACAAAACAGGTTGATTCACGTGAATTGGGGTCCAGCATCCACCTGTTAAATCGGCACACCTGGGTGGAGTGGTGGTGGGAAAATGGAGACAACTATACCTGAATAATAATATAATAAGCACATTTTAAAAAGATTAAATCTCAACATGGTCACTCACTTCTTCAACTTCCTTATTAATAAGAGGTAACAAGGGAGGGGTTTTTTGTGGGTTTTGTGTGTGTGTGTGTTTACTTAGGAAAATAAAGCAATACAATAGCTAAAGTACTCCAAGTTCCTTTTTCTGCATGTGTGTGTCAAAGATGGAGAATTGTAGTTGAGAAAAAGTTTGCATGTATCTTTCATTAAAGTAACTTTTTAAAAAGTAACTTTTTCTGATTACAAAAATACACATGTTCATTGGGAAAAAAATAAACAAGCAGCAGGGAGAAATTACAAGTGCCCGCAACCCTGCCATCTGAGACTAGTTAGTCCACTGTATTCTCCCAGACGACTCTCCGGCTCTCCGGCTCCATGCGCGCACACACACTTTAAACAAATAGCGGTAACAGAGTACATACAATTTAAAAAAAAGATTTTATTCATTCACTTTTAGAGAGAGGGACAGGGAGGGAAGAAAGACGGAGAAAAACATTCCCATGCCCCCAACCAGGGACCTGGCTTGCAACACAGGCATGTGCCCGGAGCGGGAATCGAACCAGTGACCTTTTACTTTGCAGGATGACACCCAACCCACTGAGCCACACCAGTCAGGGCTGCAGTTACTGTATTACATGATTTTTACACCTGAAAGCACTGTCAACATCTTTCTACTACTCCTTGATTCTTTTATATATAAAATGACAAAATGTCTAAATGTTAACTCTTTACCAATAAGAGTCTTTTTAAAAGAATCTAGAAATTAAAATTCTATTTATGTGGCCAGCACATAAATACAAATATTTGTGCCATTTGTCTAAGTATGCTAAAAATCTCATTACTGCTTTTATTACAATGATTTAACATTGATACAGAGTTTACTAGTAATTTTTATTAGTTCATTAGTTCATTTTAATGAATGTGTATACATTACTTAAAGGCCTCTGGACATATATACAGTATAATACAGTAAATACAAGTATTTACTTTAATAAAATTTATTAGACCAAGGCTTTCTAATTGAATTCAAAGGGGGTCAAACAAAAGACTCTACTGAAACAAAGTTGATTCAAAAAAATTTTTATATGCCCCGAGAGTCTATAAACTTCGATTCTGTTCAACTGGGAAGTGGTCAAAACATAAATGCATCCACAGAATACACTCACCATAACTGGAAAAGTAAATTCTTGCATATTTTGTAAACGAGGCAGAAAGAATGCGAGTTTATGGGAACGGCCCACATCCACACTCCCCTGCCAGACCCGCGACCAGAGACCTTGCAGGAGCTCCCGCACCCAGCAGTCATGCGAACTCAAGGGAGTCCTTTGATTGTTGTGTGTCTCAGTTTCCTCATCTGGAAAATGAGGATGCTAACAAGCAATATCTGCGTTGCTGGTTTCCCGAGGGTTTCCTGTGGGCCGAGCGGGACGACACGTGTGAGGTTCTCAAGGACTACTCCAGGGCCACGGGGGGCCAGCCGGGAGCGAGCTCCCGGAGATGGCGCTCACTCACCGTCGCTTAGTCCCCTGTCCTCCCCCCACACCCCTCGACCTGTTGCACGCAACAGGAGATTGGGTAGAATACCAAGTGTACGTGTGTTAGGCCAAAGAACAGGGAATCATTTAACCTCTTAATGTGGGGCTAGAGAACTGCCTCGCAGCTGAGCCGGACGCCAGGACTCCTTCCTGGGATCACGGAAGGTCCACGTGCTGGGTGGCGGAGAGCTTTTCGAGGGACAGTTCTTCGAGACGGATGGGCACGGCCCCACCCGGGGCTTATCGCCACCACTGCTTACAACACAGAACCCACTGCGGCTAGAAACAGAGATTCCCGGCCTCCACATCAGAGACTCTGCTAAGTTCTTAATGTAACTGAGATTTTAAGATGCGCCCTGACTGATCACAGTAGTTTCTAAACCAAATTATTCTTGACATCAAAAGTTGCTTGATAGTTTAGTTTTTGTAAGACTGGGAACCCTAGGTGCAATATGACTGAACTGTAGAGCAGTGGTTTGTATATTCGCAAGGACAGAAGGCCCTCAAAACCGCTCTCCATCACTTCAGCAAACGTGTATCTACATGACGACCCGGATACGCACGACAAACTTTCCTCTTGGTACCCTAAAGCGTGGCAAGCCCTCTCCAGAACATTTCTTACTCCACCATGACCTTCTCTCCTTACATAAATAATACCACAGTGCGCACCAGATGATTAGAAATCTTGGCAACATCCTCAAAATTACAATCATCATCTCATTTTCCTTCTCTTTTTTCCTATAAACAGTAAGCAAAAAGGATAGGCATTTGGCCCCTACAACCTGCTCTCTGCACATACTGACAAAGCTCTGGACACAACCTTCTTCTGTTTATTCAACAAATGACCAACAGAAGCCTTCTCAGAAGCCACCACAAGTCTGCAGAGCGTATCTCAGAGCGGTATCTCACAATTTGCGTCAGAGTCCTGCAACCATTCCTTCAGAGGGTCAGCGCTGCCAGGTACGCCCACCCTCTGGGTGGGAGCACCAGGCTGCGGCTCTGCTGTGGGCAGTCTTTCCCAGAAGTCTCCTCCATGGGGGGGGGGAGGTGGGGAGGGCACCCGCAGCCCGGTTCTCTCAGTGCACCACTGTTGGGTGCGGTTCTTAAGATTTGATGCGAGAAAAAAACCTCAACACAAAAGGCTTCAAATGTATTGTCCTCAGCAAGCTCACCTGGAACATATAGGTCAGACCACATAAAACATTGATTAAAAAAAAAACAATTCTTTGATCACACGGTCCCCATGATCAGATGTTTCTTAGCTAAAACACTTCTTAGTTGGAATCCCAAGGAGATTATCATTATATGTAATTTTCCTGCTCTAACCAATAAAATGGAACTTAATAAGTGCTCATTTTGAAAGCATGTGAGTTATTGGTCACCTGATTACCACTGGCGAACACTAATTAGGGTAAACGGCATGTGGCAGTCTTGGCCTGAAAGACAGCGAGCAATGAATTCATTAGGGGGAATGAGGACCAGCAAGGCTCTGCTCATTTATAATACTGACCGCGACACGAAGTCCAGTCGTGCTCCAGAACCAGAACTCATTAGAAGTGCAGTGGGAGGGAAGGGAGCAAAAAGGCTGCTTTCCTTACGAACTCCAAGCCTGTGGGAACAAAGTATGAGGGTACTCATAGCTTAGGGGCACCAGGGCTGCCCATAAAGTTTTCAAAGGAGCCAACTTCAAGGACAAGGAAGGGTTCTTGAGGGTGGTAAGGAGGGAATTAACTAGAAGTTATAAAGTGAAATTATTGTCAAGGCAATTTGAGCTACACATAAGGAAGCAATTTCCAGCCATAATTTTAATTAGGAGCACAGAATGATCTTCTGTGTAATGATGGCCCTTCAGCGTTCCCATTATCCAGAATTACCCTGCATCCATATGCATAAACACAGAGTGAAAGTGAAATACAGACCTGGAAGAAAGGTCAGCCATCATCAGTTTTTTTTTTTTTATCCTCCAACTGCAGGTGAGATGTTCTAAATAAAATGCCTGTGTATAGTTAGCTCTCAATTTGTATTCAGTTTACAAACAACGGATGAACCCAGAGAGCCGCCCCTCTCCCCCTCCCTCACCCCCAGCCCATCTCGGACCCGGCACATTTCCCCCAAATACGGGACTTGCTGTTGCTGCTGCTGCAAAAGGATCTTTATGGACATACACGGGACTCTGGGCAGGACCCGTGAGTGCAGGGAAGAAAGAAGCCGTGAAAGCAGACACTGCTTTAACCACAGAGGCAAGCTCCAAGTAAGCAAGGCTGGGTCTCCCCTTCCAAAAAAAAATATCCTCCTCCAAGCCTCTCAAATTGTTTACTCATCTTTATGTTACCATCTTATTCATTAAAATAGGAGATTCATCTGGCTAAACAAACACTCCTCTAAAAAGACAAATAATTTTGCCCTGACCAGCGTGGCCCAGTTTGTTGGGTATCGTCCCACAAAGCTTAAGGTCACTGGTTCAGTTCCTAGTCAGGGCACATACCCATGTTGTGAGTTCAGCACCCAGCCAGCCGGGGTGCGTATGAGAGGCAATGGGCTGATGTTTCTCTCCCTCTCTCCCCCTCCCTTCCCCTCTCTCTAAAACTAAATAAATAAAATCTTTTTAAAAAATGCAAATAATTTTATAAGTGGACCAGACCATATCACTTATTCACACCATGTATCAGAGTTTCTTTCCAACCACCAGCTATAATCGGCTGCCTGGAAGAAGTAAGAGTTCTAATTGAGAGTGCTGGCAAGGGGAAGAAAGGTAAAGTTCAGTTTAGAAAATGAAGTGCTGTCCTGGCTGGCGTAGCTCAGTGGATTGCGCACAGGCCTGCGAGCCAAAGCATCGCTGCTTTGATTCCCAATCAGGGCACGACATGCCTGGGTTGCAGGCCATACCCCAGTATGGGGTGTGCTAGAGGCAACCACACATTGATGTTCCACTCCCCCTTTCTTTCCCCCTCCCTTCCCCACCTCTCTGAAATTAAATAAATAAAATCTTAAAAAAAAAGAAAAGAAAAGGAAGTGCTATAGGGATATAACGGGAGGCGGGGGGGCGGGGCACAGTGGGGAATACCAATAAGGAATTGTAAGACCACCTGCTGCTAGATGAAGAGACACAGAAAAAGACAGATGACACCGACAATGTACACATTGTTTCCCTTTTTTCAATCTACCAGGAGGACACTGAAAAGGAAATAGAAACTTTATTTTTCCTCTTTTCTTTGCGTAGCAGCAATGCATTCAGCACCCAGAATGCAACCTAGTAATAATAGTAGAGCTTGGCTTCAGCTTGAGATAAAGGGACTTGGGTCGCTAGGCTTGGAACCTGTTTACTGTGGCCTGCCAGGACCCACCTCCCCACCACCTCACGCACAACGCCCCAGCCATACCGGCTTCCTCGGGCTCCTTGAAGAGGCCAACTTGTTCCCACCGCAGGGCCTTTGCCCTTGCTGCTCCCTCGGCCAAGAGCAGGCTTCCTCTGGAGAGGCCTTCACGTCACCCTGGCCTCAGAATACACCACCTGTTCACGCGGGCCTTCTCCGACCCTAACCAATGTCACTCCACGGGCTACCTGCAAAATTCACATACAACTGTCCGTTCTGCATTGTCTCCCCCACCCCATTGCCTATTTTATTTCCTCTTTAACATTCTGGTGTCTCAGAAATGTTGTCTTGGTTGTGGATTTGTTTATTTACCCATCATCTGTCTTTTCACTGAAACCCACGTTTTCCCGAAAGCAGGAATTGAATCTCTCGCACCGTCCTCTACTCTGTGCGCCGAACAGCACCCAGAATGCAGTGAGCACGCAGCATCGGCTGCTCCAAAAAAAACACACACAAACATGGGACGCTACCTATTTTTAATTTTTTTTTAATTTGGAGACTTCCCCATTATTAAAAGTATCCGAAACATATCCAATTCCAGAGTTAAGTCCCTGCTATTGTCTCAAATTCACCAGTCTTTTTCTCTCACTGAAGAAATGCAACACAACCCTGATTCCTCAGGACCACCGCTAAGGGCCCGGACTAAAATGATTTTCTCTTTGGACCCAAGTGAGGTCACTTTAGTTACTTGAGAAACAGGGGCCTGTAGCGACACTGCAAGCTCCAGGGAGACGAGGACAGAGGACAGAAAAGGTGTGTGTGTGTGTGTGTGTGTGTGTGTGTGTGTGTGTAACTCCAAGAGAGTATACTGTGCAATCCTTTTTTATACTATCATTCGTCATCTTCGATTTCGTATTACAGTTATTTATATGCACAATCTCTCTCCTGGACTGCACGTACCTGGAGGAATGGGACTCGTGACTGATTCCTCCTACCTCCCACACCGGGCTGTGTACATTACAGGCGGTCAATAAACACCGCTCGGACACACGAATGATACTTCCACCGCCACTCGGAAGGCAGCAAGCTATGAACTATCTCGTCTGCAAGTGCAATTTTTGTAAGTGATGACTGGGTAAGTCAAGGGAACCAATGTTTTCCTGATGAAACAACATCATTTATTATTGAGAAACACAGACTATTTCAAACACAGGCACACACATGTTGCCTCTCTCTCTCTCTCTCTCTCACACACACACACACACACACACACAGCCACCAGTCTGAATGAAAAATTAAACATGGAAATTTAAACGTGCAATGTTCTAGTCCCAGTGTTTGTGAGCCCCCAAACTAAAGAGCCCTTTCTCCTCGACAGCCCACATACCTAACAACACAACTGTGTTGCTGCTACAGACACGAACAAAAAAGCAGCTACAAGGCGGAGCTTCGGCCATGCGGCACAAAATGCACAGTTTGAGATGTAGGGGTTGCCACATGTTACGAGTTTTACAATTGCTCTTATGTCGCTTAATTGCTTGTAAGAGCAACCGGCACCCTGCCACATACTTTGTAGGCGCATGTTGTTTGGCTATTTTAATAAGAACTGGCCTGGATTTACAGCAAAGTAACTTTACTCGGGCCTTTCTGCCCAAGTCTTATCTGATGAACGCCCCCCACATGCGGACGTCTGCAGACGCGCTTCGAGGAGCTGCGCTGAGAGGATGTGGAGGAGACGCTTTCAAGGGCAGAAGAAAGCTTCAAAAGAAGCAATTACTTTTCAGGTCTGATCAATGGCGAAGAGCACTAACTATAAAACGCCTCTTAAAAACCATTTCAGAGTGACATTTACAGCAACCCCAAGAACAAAATACTTCTACACAGGCTGGTGGTGTGCTGGCTAAGTAGGTGGTACCGACATCAAACCCTCTGTGTCCGTGCATCTGGGTAAAGGGAGGTTCTCTACACACTCATCCCTGGTTCTCCCCCTGTGTTAACGTTCTGGGCTATCGCCCCGGCTCTCTCTGTTTAAGCAACACCATGTAATGAAGCTTCTGCAGGTTGCTGAGATTGGCAACTGTGCAAATACCGTTTTTCCACTCCCCGTTTCATCTCAGTAGAAGTAGCCATTTTTTTTTCATTATTCAAGTTCGCCATGTGCCAGGCACTGTGCTGAACATTTTGCACATTTTATTTCCCGTAACCCCTACTACTCTGTGAAGAAGGTATACTCTATCTTACAGATGCAGAGTCTGGGTTGCAGGGAATGTAAGGGACTTGTGTGAGGGGGGATGGCTCACAATCAATGGTAGATCTGAGATTCAAACCCACTTTTCCTAACTCTAAACCCAAGTTTTTGTCCACCACACTGGATTTTTTTCCTTCTCTTGTCATTTCTTAAATGGGAAGTCAACCTCCCTGAGAAGGAAAAGAAATTGCCTGGAAACATACAAGGACACAGCCTGTGCCCATCCAGCAAGGATGAGTCTAGAAACAGCAGTGTGTTTAAAATCAAGACAGAAAGACACCTCCATCAAGGCGGGTTTGGCGGGTGCGCCGTCAGCTGGGAGTGGAGTGTGTGGTCGGACTGGACGGCTCAAACCCACCAGTGCTGAGTGAGCACCTGCCATTCACCGGCCACTTCAGCTCATGCCGCAATTTCAGGGGTGACAGAGTCCTTGTCTTCATGGGTTTGCAGCCCAGTTAGCAAGACAGTGGTAGGGGTAGCAATTAAAACGCTGTCAAAAGTGTTTTAAGACTCAATATTGACATAAGTACCAACTGTTCTGGCACAGGGGTGCTGCGGACGACAGAGGGACTGCCCAGAAGGCCTCCCCTAGGTGCCGGGTGTTGCGATAACCCACGAGGGAGCTGACGTGAGCTGAGCAGACCAGCTGGATGGCCAGAGGTGGCTGGGCCCAACCGCTCTGGAAGTCTGGGAAGTCTGTAGGAGACCAGGCTGAGGCTGCATGCTCACACTGGGCCGGGCCCGAGCACAAGCACTGTACTGCCCAACAACCCGACGAGCTAGGCATCCTGATGCCACCTTGCAGGTGGCACAGCTGAGGCACAGAGGGAGGGCAGTGACTGGCCCCACACTGCTCAGCAAAGTGGTGGGGCTGTGACTGAGACTCAGGACACCCCATCCCATGGCCCACAGTGGACAACTGCCCTGTGTGGCCTCTAGGGCTTCAGAAGCTCTTGAGGGCACAAAGGGGTTCCCCAGGGAAGTGACGTGACAGCAAACCTCTCTGCCCGCTCTACAGAACGTAAGCAGGGTGGCGTGAACTAGAGGTGTGAGTCCAACCAACTGCTGCGATGCAGCGTGTTCTCTGCAGCCAGCTCCACCTGTCGGTCGGTCGCTCCTCGGTCCTGCCCGGGGCTGGGGGCCGTTCCCAAGGCTGTGACATTCCAAACCAAGAAGGTGAGGCCTGCTTGGGACAAGCGCTCTGCAGCAAACCAGAAACCCCTCTGCCCACCACTCCTCCACGCTCCACAGCGGCATTCATCACACGCGTCGGAAGCTCTTCCTTACAAGTCCCTTTCTCCCCTGAGTGGTGGGTGAGCTCTCAGTAAGTTAGGTGTCATTCGTCTTTGAGTATCCCCAAGATGTAGACGGCACTGCTTCCCGAATGGCGCCTCCCCTCTTCACCAAGGTTGTTCCCCAACTGTCAGCCTGTGAGGCTCCTGCAGCGCAGCCAGGAGCTCAGCACGGGCACCTCCTGGGATCCTTGTAGGCCACTCGGGAAATGGGAGTGACTAGGCGACAAGCAAGGGAACATTGTGTTTGTGCCTTGGGAATGAAGAGCAAAATTAGCACCATCACTAGTGTTAGCCGACATTTATTAGTACTCAGCACGCCTTGGGCCTTCTCCTAAGAACTTTAGATGTATTCATTCATTTCATTGTCTCGACAACCTTAGAGGGTAGATATGATTGTTGCCCATTTTCCAGATGGGGAGACTGAGGCCCAGGCAGGTTCCACACCTTGCCTGGGGTTACAAAGTAGTGAGTGACAGAGTCAGCATTCAATCAGAGGTCATCTCGCTCACAGCCCACCGGCTTAACAACAATCCTCTACCAACCACCTCTCAGGGGCGATCCATATTCCAGAACCACACCTACTACGTGCTACAAATCAAGAACCATACCTACTGCGTGCTACAAATCAAGCAGGTATAACCTCCCTGTAGCGCTTAAGTGCTTACACAAGAAGGGAGTAAAATACAGATAGAATAGCACGTGTTTTCAAAACCCCAATGCTGGTAGAAATCGTAATGGAAATAAGAGCCAGAAGCTACTCTCATTTCCGTGACAACGTGAACAGACCCAGCCGAGTCAGAGAGGCACCGCGAACAAGTTAATAATGGCCTAAATACAAAGGCGCCGCTTCCAACCCAACCTGCTATTAATTAATTTATGTATTGCCACTAGGGAGGAGGCAGTTAGCATTAAGTTAGATTAAATTATGGAGAAGCGTCAGCATTGCTGTGACTATTTCAACAGTAATTATTAAGTCGCTATGCCTTCCTTCCCTAATAGAAAACCCTTTATTCTCATTCTCAGGATGCTTTGCTTTCCACCTGTCGCTAGCTTCTTTTGACAGGCATGACAAGCTTTTTAGAATAAAGACACTTTTCAAAGAGAACAAGAAAATCTGATTTGTAAATCGTAGCAGGTTCTAATTCAGACTTGGCCTCCGAGGAGTATTCGCCTCCAGTTTTCTGCACAAAGACCCTAAGGCTCCCCGTGAGTCCACAGGGTCCAGCAGAAGCAGCGCCTGCTGGAGTGTGGCGGGTGGGGTGATAATACGGGCGTGATAATCTATAGTTTTACTTGGACCTACAATGTCACACGGTGTGCTTGAGTATGATATTGTCATGTTACAGAATTACATGCTTGTGACGTCGTAATAAAAGACTTTATAATAGAAAAGGGGCATTGTGTGTGCTGGGCCCTGGATATTTGCCAAGGCTGACCGGCTCTAAAGGAAATGTGGATGTGGAGAACAGGCAAAGGAGCACTGAACCAGGAGTGCGAAGACCTGGGCTCTCTCCCAGGCTTGCCTCTTAGGAGCTCTGCAAATGCGCCCTGTTTCCGTGTCTGTGGAAGAGAGGCACCCACACCAACTCCCTCCCGAAGCTGGCAGCGGAGCTGGTGGGAAGCCCAAATGAGATAACACGAAAGCTGCGTGAGAACTACAAACCTCATGAATGTGATCTGACTCATTAACTAGCTTGTCAAATATGTGACTATTATGTTTCGTATTTAAGTTAGTTAACAGATTCATTAGTTGTGGTAGAGGTAGGTGGCAGGGCTGAATTACTGCCCCCGGGCTCAGCTCGGATGACTTCTTGTCCTACTCCCTTGCCTCCCATCAGAGACAGATTCCCCAACTGCCTACAGTGCCACCTGACCCCAGTTCAGACTCTGCCACAAAACCCTGCTTTACTAGGCTCCTGTCAATGCCCAGGGATCTGAAGAACTATCGCCTGTCTCTGAGGAGGCCAAGCCTTGCTTCCAAGGAAAAGACCAAAGGGCAAGGGTTCATTCCCTCCCCTCTGCACCAGCTGGAAGGCTGGGGAGACAGTTAGTAATGGCTCTGCACTCAGCAACTCCTTTATCCAGTGTATTTACGGAGGGCCCACTGTGTGACCAGGGCCTGAAACAAGCACGGGGACAGCAGCTTGCCCTCCAGGAGCTTCCAACGGCAGAGGGGGTGCCAGTCCTGTGGACAAACATGGGTGGGCGAGGAGGATGCTGGGAGCTGGGGAGATACAGGTCCCCGCTCTTGTAGGACAGGGGAGGAGGTGCAAAGAAAAGCCAGGAAAGGTTGGAAAGCTCCTACGAAGGTTGAATGAAGCCACTATGAGTCCCAGCTGCCCAGGAAACAGGCAGAAAGTGAAGTGACCGAGGACTGACAGGGACAGAAACACCCACTACAGTGTTTTACTGCCGTCCAGGAAACACACGCCTGCCCAGCCCTCGCTCCCTGCACCACTGAGGTTCTGATTCCGTGGGTTTGGGCTGGGGAGAACGTGCATGGCCCTCAAAGCTTCTACGGGTGATTTCCATAGCCGGCCCCCAATAAATTCTGTTGGTGCTTCCAATGTTTTTCACATCGAGGAACAACACAGTAAATTATATTGAATTAAAGGAGAGGTGATTTGCCAACACCTATTTGGGGACTGGATTAAAAAAAAACAATTTTCCTCCTTCACATTGCATTTCTATGATGACAAAAAAATAACATCCTAGGAAAGATATCAAACAATGGGTTTTAATAAATACTCCAAATATAATCTTTTGAAATCACCGAATTCAAGAAGTTCACAATGGGAGCCATAATTTGTCCTGAACTTTTTGAATGGTTGTAGGAAATATTAAATGCTTTAGCACAATCACAAATTCACAGCCCGAACCTCTGGGTGAAGCCCATTCATGGCATGCGGTTTGAGGAAACTCCCAGGTTGTGCTGTCCCGGCTTTTAATTTGGGGTTGGACAAAAATTCAGAGGCTCTAAAGATGCCGCCACAGCCCATATCCTGTTCCAGTGAAATCCCAAGGCCAATGTTAAACAGAAAGGCGATCTAGGCACTACTCAGAGACATGTGACTTCTAGAAAGTTTAAGCTAACAAACAAAATAAACAAGCAGCTCCTGCATAGGAAGCCCGACACCCAGAAGAGAAGGTTTAAGAAAGGATTTTTTAAAGTCTCAGCTTTCTGAGCTCTAGAGGTGGAGTTGAAGAACCTGCCCTATGTTCTTTAGGTACACACGACGGGATGCCAGAAAATTCCTGTAAGGTGTTGGTAAGAGGCCAGCACTACTCAAACCGGGCCAGTTTCCTTAGTAAAAAGGCTGTATTTAGAGTAACATAAAGTGGATTCCAGCAAGACTCTCCTTTCGACTTTTATGTTATATTATCTACAAACCCAAGATGAAACTAGACTTTTTTCACTGCAGCATTATTATTAGTTTGGTCTATCAGGCATACACCAAAGCAACAATAATTTTTTAACAGTCCTGATTTTTGGTATGTGTCTATATAAATAAAGTTCAGCAGTTACTGTGATCTCAAAGATAATACAAGTTTTAATGTTGGGTGCTTGACAAATACTTTAAATATTTATACTTCTCTTAACCTATCTATGGCTTTCACACTTTTGACCACAGCCTGAACTAAGAAATAATTTTTACTATTTCAACTAGTGTATCTACATGTGGAAAACTTTTTAAAAACTTCCACAAACACTCTTTTATAATTTCTTTCATTTTAAAAGTAAGACAAAAATTATATCGGCCAATACATACAAATTGATATATGACCTATCACTGAGTTTACAGTTAGGGAAAAACCACACTCAGAAAAAAATACTAGCTAGGTAAGTTACAGTTTATCTGCAGAGTAAAATGTGACGCGCCCATTAAAAGAATAAGGCAGTTTTACCACTGATATGGAATGATGTCCAACATAGATTATTACATGAAAGAAAATTAATTTAAAAAATGGTAGGTTTCACTTCTGAATGATCCAACATGTTTTCCCTCTTCTTTGTCAACAGGACACAAAACGTCACACAGGAAAAGAATTTCTCAAATGTCAGTGGCCATAAAAATTATCTGGAGAGCCTGCTGAAATTCCTGGGCGTCATCCTTGGAGAGTCCGCGGTGACGGATGCAACCACAGCTACAACCTTCGCAGCACTATCTGCTGGCCGAGACCGGCAGTCTGAGCAGCTGAGTTCCACTCAAGAGGAAGACCTCAGGGAGCACCGACCTCCAGGGTCAGAAATAAGCTCTAGTGGCAGGGGAGCAGGTGACTCCACGTGTACTTTCCCAGTGCCCAATAACCAATACAGCCCTTTATGGGGCCTCCAAAGAAATGCCTCTTCTTTGGGGCAGGAAAGTAACTCAGCCCAGGATGCAGCGCGGCCAGCAGGGAACAGGCTGCACTTCGGCACCCCGCCCCCTCCCAGGAAGGTATATGCAGTGAGCAGCCTGCACTTGGCTGTATCAGATGCAATCCAGTTCATTGCAGTGGTCAGCCTGGGCCTAGGTCATATTCTGGGTTCAGGAGTAAAGGGTGCAGGCTCTGTGTTGCAGTAGAAAAAGCACTCTGTTGGGGGCCAGGACAGCTTTTGACCCCAATCCTGCCTCCAACCAGCTACGTGATGGGATACAGCCACTGGGTCAGTCTGGTCTGCAGTCTCCTTAGAGGCAGAATGAAGAGCTTTCCCTAACCGGGGCTCACACCTGCTGGGTCTTGCCTCATCCTCCACAACTCCACATTTCCTTCTCCACACCCCAGCCTGTCTGAAACACTTCTGCTTAAAAAAGGCTTTGCTTGAAAAAGGCTTCGCTCTGTCGATACCTCTGGCTTTGTTGTGGAGCGCTGTTCCCTGCTTGGAAAGCCCCTCCTGAACTTGTCCATATCCGTCAAGTTCCAGTTCAAGGCTCTGTATTTCTCTGGCTAAGCCTGCCCTGACTTCCTCGGGTACGACTTCTAACCACTGCGCCTCGAATACACACTGCTCCTTAGAGCAAGCGTCTACTGAATTGGAATCCTCAGTTGTTGTGTCTGTCTCCCCATCACAGGCAGGTGCCACATCCTTTGGGGACAATGCACTGACCACACGGTATTACGTGTACATACACGCAGTATACTGTAGCAATTACTAAATGGGATCTTTCTTCTACTCTCTGCAGAAGTTATTGAAGTGCCCCTTTGTATCAAGGAGAAGAAACATGACCTATACCTATGTCCAGTCTTCGGAACTACAGACAGACCCTTTAAGTTAAGAGAAAACGGTATCATCCATAATCTAAAGTAGTGCCTGGAACCTAGAAGATGCTCTGTAAAAAAAAAAAGTGTTGAATGAAGGAATGAACAGAGTAACAAATGAACCCATGAAGATTCAAGTTTCTGGGGGTGGGGGATGGGGGGTGAAAAGAAGAAAAAGAATAGTAAACAGATTCTGTACTGCTAAGCATGTTTACAAACTGCTTTATAATCATTCATTAGTGTTTCCAAACCACATCCCCTCGGGTACAGGCAGGCCGATCCTCCCAATTTCAAGATAAGGGAATTCAAACCCAAGGTCACACAGCAAATCAACTTCCCATCAATGCTTAGCTCCCAGCTGGTAATAAGAATGAGATTAAAGATACTAGCGGTCTGTAAAAGGTTGAAATATTAGAAGAAATAAAAGAGTTCAAGGGCATGGGACCAAGAAAGCGTCACACATATTCTCAGCAAGCTGCATCAAAAAAACAAAACCCCAACCCAAAGAAACCAGCCTGCGCTGTCTGGAATCGTTAAGTTCTCAGGGTGCGTACACTGCATTATTCAGTCGTCAGTTTCCACAGCCCCGAGAGGCAGACACTCGCAGGGAACAGTGGGAGCTGCGGTTCTGCTCAGACCCAGCGTGCCCATCGGCGGTGACACCACTCTGTCACGGGGAGGCCTGGGCTCACTCAGCACCCAGGCCTGCACAGGCTCTTTAGAGAGAGTGCGGGCGGAAGGGAGAGGAGAAGAAAACACCAACTTAAGAAATAGCAAAGAGTTAAATCAAATAAACAGGAGTCCAACATCAAAAATAAATATATACGATCACAGTTTAATCGCAGTATAATCTTCCAGCAGCAAATATGTGCATGTATATTATAAATGAGGCTCTAAATTATATCTCCCCAAAATAAAGGGAAATGGACAGATGATATAAAGAATCCTACTCTTTCCATTTCAGGGTTTGTTGTTCGTTTTTTTTTTTTAATGGAAATTAAATATACTGAAAAGTCACTTGAATAATGCTTGGTTTCCCAGCATTATTACTGATATTCCATTTAGAAAAGGGAGAGTATAATGTAAAATTTGACTCAACTTAGAAATTCATTTTGGTTGGCCTTTTTCAATTTAGTTTTATTTAGTTGGGGAAATGAGGTCAATCTCCTCTCTTTGGATTTAAAAATTCTTTTCCACTAAAACATAATTCATTTGATACTGAGAGAAGGAAAGAGGTTACCGTGAGTATGCGCTGCTGCTGAGTGGGGAGTGCAGGAGCCAAGGACATGCAGAAACCAGAGAGCCTCGTCCTCAGTCAATGACCCTTTGGGCCTGACCCACATTCCGTCAAGCGGGCGGGCCGAGGAAAAGGAAAGGGAAGTGTCCAGAGCACTGAAAGGTCTCCAAGGCAAGGCTCAAGCACACGATCCCCACCTCCCCAGGTGCTGAGGGTGTGACACGCCCGGGTCACACCTCCCACATGCTGGAATCCAGTGTGAAACCACATTGAAAGGGAGACCAGGAAAATCCGAAGCTGGGGATAAAGTGTATCCCAGCACTACGGCGTCATCAAGCACTCACCCCGACTTCACCCCGACTTCACCCCGTGTCACGTCAGAGGAGGCAGTTTTAAACATTTAATCGGCAGTTTCTTGCCGACACCCACCAAACCATGGCAATACTGAAAATGGTTCGGTAGTGATTCATCTTCAAAGGCCCACGGAAAGTGATCTGAGCTCTCACCATATTAACTTTTTAAACAGCTTCACTGAGATCAAGTTGATATAAAATCCATCTCGTTTGAAGTGTGCCGTTTGATGCATTTTGACAAATATATACGGCGGTGTGGCCACAATAGCAATACGAAGAAAACAGAAAGAATATTTGCATCACTCCCCCAGAGGCCCCTGGTGCCTGGTGTAGTCAAGCCGCCTCCTCCACCTGAGGCCCCAGGCAACCAGATCGGCTGCTGGAGTTCTGCCTCTTGCAGAATTCCCTATAACCAGAGTGGGACAGCGGGCAGCCTTCAACGTCGGGTTTCTTTGACTGAGCACGGCAGTTCTGGGCTCCATGCACGCTGCCATGGGGTTCGGGAGCCTGTTCCGTTTCACTGCTGAGCAGCATTGCATTTCTTCACGTCACTCCTGCACTCTTCCGAGAAGCCCCAACCTAAGCCCTGTGCGCACATCCCAAACGCTCCTTCTTGACTTTCCCTGACTCTGTCCTCCGAAGACACGCCACCGTGGCTCTGGTCACTTGGCCGGCACAAGAAAGAACGTCTCCTGTCAGGAGGGTCACACGCGGGCAAAGCAACGGAAACTAAGCGCCAAGGTGGAAATGATGGGACGAGCCGAGGAAGAAAAGACTGGAAAGGAAAAGCCACCATCCCGACCAGATCTCTCGACTAGAAAACACTACGCTGGAGAAAGCCGTTTCCTCACTGACCGACTGATCAGTGTTTCTGTTTCAAGGAATAATGCATGGCACACCTGACAACCGTGAGGGGCACCTGAGATACCCACACGGCACTTGCAGGTCTTGGGTATTTCACATGACTGAGTTTCCAGGGAACTGAAATTGACCCCACTGAGTGAGTGCCTTTGAGTACTAACTGAGGACGAAAAAGGTGTTAATTCCATGCCTTCTAAAACCATCTACTGAACATAACTGTTTACTTGACGCAGGGTCCTCACTATAAACAGTCTGATGGGGGCTAAGCTCTCAAACGGAGACGGCCTCAGGGGTTCCACCAGTTCGTGAGGCCTGGGTCTCCCTATTCTACATGGCCCAAGACTACTGGTATTTTTAAGTGGAACTGTCCATCTTCTTCCTACAACGTTAATTGGCACCCCTGATACTGTTGCTTTGTCCTCGCTGCTGACACGCGACTATTTTGCCTTAAAAACATTAATCATAAAGTATTTCCATGATACAGAAAAGTCCAGAAAGTATCCAAGTATTCACCCTTTAACTCAGAAACTTCACAGCTGATATACTATTTATTTCAAAACGTGTTTCCATACTAGTAAAAGCCATTTTCTTTTTACATTATGAAAGCAGTCTAGCCACCTCCAAGGCATTTGGAAAACAGAGAGAAGGAATCATTCATAATCCACCACCTTAACAGCCAGCGTTCGTATTTTGGTGAGTTTCAGTCTTTTCTTCTTTCCTGTGCAACTGAGTTTTCCGAAATATTTCCGAGCATACGAACACTGTGGGAGGTCACTTCTATGACATTTTGTCAAACATTTTGTGAGGCTGTTACATAGTCACCATTTTTTAAGAGGCCGATGAGAAGAGCAAGTCAATGTGCCTATTCCCAAACCAATCTAATGGGGTCATTATTCACTTAAGATATTTCCGATTCCTTGATACAGTACACAGACTTCAGAGAACATTTTATGCATATAGTTTAATCTCCCGACATTTTATGTACTCAGAGAGCACATGTGAGTATTATCTAGCTTGAGAATAGCTCCTTGGTATCATCAGAGTGAAGTCGAAGGAACTCTTTTATCCATCCATCCATCCATCCATCCAAAACACACTTACCAGCCCTGGCTGCTGTTGCTCAGTGTATTGAATGCTGGCCTGCGAACCAAAGGGTCATAGCTTCGATTCCTAGTTAGGGCCCATGCCTGGGTTTCGGGCCAGGTCCCCAATAGGGGACGCACGAGATGCAACCACACATTGATGTTTCTCTCCCTTTCTCCCTCTCCTCCCTTGTCTAAAAATAAATAAAATCTTAAAACACACATATACAGAGACACACACTTACCAAAGTCCTGCTTGACGTTAGAGACCTTTTTTTAGTGAAGTAAGTTAAAAAGAGTAACAAACACATGGTCCCCTGCCCTCCATAAGCTCACGGGCTAGTTGTGGGGGCAACCTCGCTGCACTTGAAGCCATCAGAGAGCAATGAAGGAACAAGGCGAGAGTCACGGCTTTGCTAAGCAGCGCTGTGCAGCTGATGCACGCAACTCCAAGTCAATGGGAGGGAAACTCCCGGCTGTGCAGTCAGAGTGGGCGGGGGGGGGGAGCGTAAAGACAGGCAAGGCTGCCCCGACCACTTATATTGGCTCCAGCTACTGCAGCGCTCTAGTAGTAACAGAGATGGTACCCTAATCTCTTCTCCGAATCCAAAGGCAAGCACAGCAAACATGGCAGCTTTTCTCTCCTGGCATTAAGCACTGTCATTTTGGGTGAAGGAAACAGACCTTCCTTGGGATACCAGAGCAACCACTAAGGAGCCGGGCAGTGCTGCCTGTCACAGCCTCCTCTCCTCGGGCAGCCCAAGCTCTCATAATTTAGCAATCTGCACCAGACGATAACCCCTTTTTTGCTCTGTCAACAAATGTGTGAAAAAGCCTCTGTTTTGTTTTTTTTTTCTCTTAATGCCCATCAGACTGGAAATAGTGCCGAAGAGGTGTGTCACCAGTGTCCGGACAGCTGCCCACAGAAAAAAGAAAGGGCAGCAGTTCGTCTATTTTTTTTGTCTGAAGGTCAACCGTGAACAGGCAGACTCAAAGGTCCCCACCCCACCCCTGGCCCCTCAGATACACGGGGCCTTCTCTTTGTGAGCTGCTGCCAGCCCTCCTGGGCACGCCCCTTCCCTGGGGAACTTCTCAGTGTCAGAGGTACGGAGGATAATCCAGCATGGAAATAAAGAAGCAACGGGGAAGCCTGAAAGCGTGGGTTCAAATAAATTCCCACACAAGCAACCAATTTTTCTTCCATTCGAATCAGTGGGGAAGAAAATAATGCACCTCTCTTTAATCTGGGATCTGTCTCAAACAAATGTATCAGCTGAAACGTCTGATGGGATTTGTCTCAAACAAATGTATCAGCTGAAATATCTGATATGGCAATGAGCTCATTAGTTACTAGATAATCCAAGTGTTCTTAGTAGTCGTTTCATTTTCTTTACCTTGTCACTGTTCTTATTCCAGGCTCTTCCCCACATTTTCTCCCTGATGAAATAAACACACTGTTTGTAAAAGTCTTTCACTGTTGGCTGGATGGACAAGCACCTGCCTCGGCAGGAACCTCAGCAGGAACACAGAGTAAGCAGACACCCACATGGTCACAGGAGGAGATGCGCGGGACCAGTGTGCCTTCCTCTGTGCCCTGCCCAGGGGTGTCAGCAGCCTGGCTCCTTCCGAGCAAGGTCATCAGAACAGGACTCAGGTTCCCCAAGGAGCTTTCAGGGTCTCCAGGGGAGGAGTCAGGGAATGGGGTAGGCGCAGTGAGTGCTATGCAAAGGGAAACGGTCTTTCCACCTGATGCAGAGGCCTGTCCAGAAAGCTCACAGGGGCGACGCTGGAGGGGACCCTGACGGAAGTGCCATCCTGTCAGAGGATGGGGCTGAGCATCGGGATGAGCTGGCACGGTGAGCAAAGATACGAAAGGGGCCGTTGGGGAACTGCCGAGAATTTGGCACAGCGGGCCTTCCAAAGAGTCGCTCGCGGACTTGGATTTCCCAAAGCAGGACTTGAAAGACACATAATGTGGCCACCAAGGGTTCGGAGAAAACAGCCACCCCCTGTTACCATCCTCGTTTCGTAAAAGATGCAACGGTTTACACACGTGCTCACTGAAGGGCACCGTGGCGGAATACAGGACGCAGGGGACGCACTTGACGAAATGCTCTCGGTGCCTCTGCTGTTTCTCGTGCCGCCGCAGACCACTGGAAACGGCGTCATGAGCCGGCTGGCCCAGGTGTGCACTTTCGGGCAGGCTCTTGCCAGAGCTCAGGGCAGGCGCGAGGTTCGCGACGCTGAGAGAATGTCAGCAAGCACCCAGGTGGGGTCTGGGAGGAGGCTTGCGTGGCTGCACAGTGCACGCGTTTCTCTTGCCACAGGCCGCCGGGCCTCTCAGCCCCTGCAGTGAGGGGCCGGACCGTGGAAAAGGGACGGCTCCTGAAGTCCAAAATTCCAGTTGGTTCAGTGTCTCTAGGCTGAATGTAGAGGAAACATACAAACTACATATTTTACATTACGGTGATGGTGCAATCAATAGGATGAGCTGTTACATATTTCATGCACAAAGAGTTTATGCTTCAAGTAAACATGTTTAAATTACAGGTTAACAGAAAGCATGCTATTCTATAGAATAATCTATTGAATCATGTAAATGAAGAGGAAATACTACAAGTGTTAACAGCAATAACGCTGGGAGGGAGAATTATGACTATGCTTTATGGTTTTCTATGTCTTCTAAATTCTCTACAATTTATGCTTGTATTTTCCTACATCTTCTTCATTTTCTGTAATACTTTTAAAGCCAGATGATAAAATATTTTTATTTTTGCAATTTTGAGGGTCGAAACCAAATTTTTAAAAAACCCTGCATGCTGAAATTGTTATGAACTACCACAATTCAGTAGCTCTCTACTAGTTACTGAATTGGTTCAGTATACTCTTTACTAGTAAAAAAAAAAAACACGAAAAAAAAACTGTGGCTCATGTAGACATACACGTACTAATTATTTTTCTTTCTGCTTTATGACATCTAGCACTTTATCATTCTACCTACAGATGCCCCAGAACAAATCAGCAGGCCCTCGTCTTTATGTGGTTTCCTTCTGACAGGGAAGTGGGGATTTCAATTTGACTTATTGCATCAAATAGAGGTGAAATTCAGCCAGATCTGTGGATTAAGCAGACAATGTCTTTACTAAAAAAATAAAATAAATTAAAAATAAAAGCTGTAGGTCAGCTCTTGACAGACAGGTCTAAAAGGAAAGGAATTAGGCCGGGTGGACTCACGGCAGGGTTATCAAACATCCTCAGTGTAGGATTTTCCCATAGCCCCCAACAATTTTACTGTAATTCTTCTGAACACTTAAAATTCTATATTTAGGATAAAGTCCTAAAGTATGAGCCGAAAAAAAAAGGGCTCGGTTTACTTCTCATGAAGCTTTGCATCTAGTTCCTGGTATGAGTCAGCTGCCCTCTGACCCACCGACACCCCATGTACCAGGTCACCCCCTGCACCAGGTACCCCATTATACTAACCCCTCGTCAGCATGTCCCCCCCCCACACACACACATCAGCTCTACTGCATTTCCTCTGATTCTCACTGAATGCTAACTTTGGGGAAGACATGATATCACTCTCTTCTGTCTCCCAGCGAGTCCGGCAAAGGGCAGAAAAATATCAAAGGCCACACAGGTAAAAACAAAGCTTGACTGTCTTCCTTTGTAAAAATAACAAATTCTACTCAAGAAATACCAGACTAATAAGAGTCAGTGCGACAAATTAATAAAGAACAAGAGATGAGGCTGCAATGATTGCAGAAAGGGTTAAAGATACAAAAAAGGGAAGGTAGAAGGTGTGACAAGGCAAAACAGAAAAATAAAAGTGAGAAAGCACAAAAAAGATACAGATTGATAAAGATGACTGTTAAGACTAAATGTTTTGTAAATCTGTGTTGCCTTTTTTGCAACAAGTACAGAGCAGTATTATGTAGTTTCTTAGTTTTTAAAATTTATAAATCATGTAAAAAGACTTAGGGAGCTATGTGGCTACCTTCCAACTTACAGAGGCCAATTTCCAGTTTATGACAATTTTGCCTTTGAAGCAAAGATGGAGAAAAATGCTCCGGCCGAGAACAGCCTGGATCGTCTCCAACCGAACTGTACAGCCTGGGACAGCTCGGCCAACCCCGCCCTCGCCCCTGCAACGTGACAAATGAGAAAAAAAAAACAACCTACCGAGTGAGAGTCAGCTCCCCTTCTCCTGCACCTCCCTCTCCCATGCGTGTCCACTCCTCCCCAACACCAGTCCCTGGAGGCCAAACGCAGCCTGCCCTTCCCGCAGCCCCATGCCTCTGCATGCGGTCACCCCCGGGGAAAGGTCTGCCCTCCTCTACCTTCTGCTGCCCCTCCTCCTTCTAGACCCTGCTCAGAGGCCACCCCTACATTTGGCCTCCGACTCCCCCTCTCCCGTGCTCCAGCTGCTCACATAGCACTGGGAGCAGCCTGGGGCCAACCAGTAAGCCGCAGAGTGTGAGGCCTCGGTGTGCTCCTCCTGGAGCTCCCTGTCCCCAACACACTATCAGCCGGGGTGTGGGACCTAGAAAACGGTTGATTAGATAAAACTAATTAAGTGGAAGCATCTGGCTCTTCTGAACCCACATTAAACAAGTCTATCCCCTCTACCCTGGACAGGCCTCCTCGTGTCTGGAATTGTGTTCTCTTAGCCAAGCTAAGCATCTCCCATCTCGTCCTCATGCAAGGCTTCTGGAGGCTTCCTCTGTTGAAGCCCTTCTCCGAGACCTGCTTCATTAGTGTGACAGCCAGCGCTGACGTGGTCCAGCAATGACCACGGCGGGGCCACCACTCGCCGAAGCTGGGCTGTGCCCTCTCTGTGAAGGAGCTTTCGGAGGCCTGCGACACTGTGGGCTCCTGCCGGGTGTGGAGGAGCCGAAAGCCCAGAACCTTCCGCACACTGTACATCCCCTCCTGTCCCCACCTGCCTTCTCCCCGTGTTCCCTGGAACAATCGTTATGAGGAATCTAAAAGAAATCCCCATCGGAACTGCGCTATGACGAATCCAGGGGGAAGAATCCACTGGGAAACGCTTGGGTCCCCTCACACTGGGAGGGAGGGAGGGAGGGAGGGAGGGATGGCAGCCCCTCACACAGGCTTCCCAAGGTTTGGGGGACTGTCGTCCTGCTTGACATCCCCCCACCCGTGAGGACAACTGGACTAAGGGAGAAGCTGCAAAGCACAGCTGAGCTTCTGCCGCAGTCCCACAAACTGACCCCACAACCAGAGCTGTCCAACAAAGGACGGAATGGGCCAGAATGAACCTGAAAGGACCTGAGTCATGTGCCCTGAGTCATTACAACGGTCCCCAACGCGGCATGGGGGTGCGGGCGGGGTGTGAGACCTCTAATGAACCTTCTGGTACTAAAGGTTCAATAAATACACGCCCCCTTCAAGATGCCTGGGCACACTTGAACCTCATTTCTGGTGCCCTGGAATGGGCCCAGGACTCAAACATTCACTCTGTTAACCAACCGACCAACCGACCAACCAACCAAACCCCTTTTACTGAGCGTCTCCAATGCCGGCCCCCGTCCACTCTGCACAGGTGCAAAGGAAATCCCACTCACGTTCCCTAGCCAGCTGTGCCCTTGACCGTTTTGCTTGGGCCTTATCACACCACCACTGAGCAACTTTAGGATCTTGATGACAATTAATATTAAACCACTAACATCCCATATCTACTTACCCCGTATTAATTATGACACTAAATTTCTCAATTTCAAAGTTTCTGTAACATCAGTGACTACAAGCATCAATTTGTCACTAAGGTGAGGCCTACACACTGAAATAAAAAAGGGGGTTCCTATGCTGGAAAAAAATGGCCTTTTCTCCTCAAAGAAGATCACAGTCAAAATAGACAATACAGATGAGGATGAGCACGACCCCCCCCCACCACACACACACACAAAAAGCCTAGAAGCAGATACCACAATCTGTTTGCAACTGCTATCTGCCCTTGTTCACTAAAACTAAAAATAAAATTGGCCTGTGGTTTACTAAATTTGGTTGCAAGTGCTTTTCCCACCGAACCACTCTGCAGGCACATCAATCACTAATAGAAATGATTGGGAAGGGGAGGGAAGAGAGGCCGCAGTGAAAATACACTGTATATTTTCTGGAATAAACGATGAAACAGAAGGTTTCACTTCTTGTTTCAACCGCTTTAGCACCTTCTCATTTTACTCAATTTCAGGCCCATTAAAGGCACTGGGCAGTTGGGCAGAGTATGAGGAGAACTCATTTTGAGAGAAGATTAAAACCCGCCCCAGTCATAAACTGTCTTCAGTTACTGTACACATCAGTCAAACCAAATCATCCACCTGGGGATTAACTCATTCTGCGGGGCTCGGGAATAATACATCACTCTTCTGATGGGGGCACAAATCCACTAATTACCAAAATGTGCTGCCACGGTCACACGGTCTTCATTCTTCCCCTATAAAGAGTGTTTTAGTTTTGAGGCGAGAGCAGAAATTCAGATGGGAAATGAGTAATTTGGGAACCTCTTGCCGCTCTCTGGCCTGCAGTAAGTATTGCTTTCTTCCCCTTTCAAAGCCAATCAGCAAAGGTACCGAGCACAGAAAGCAGGGCCTGGCCGCTCATGGCCGTGCAGCCAGAAGAACCTCCACCCTAATTCTGAGTCATCGCACTCAGAGACGACCCCTGCAAAGGGGAGTGAGAAAACCGACCATGTCTGGGTTGTGACAGCCTGACAGGCCAGGGGTGTATGTGTGCGGGGGAGGGGAAGGAAAGGGGAGTGTTTGTGTGTGTAACCACAGAAGTACAAACACAAACACCACTTTCAGAAGTTGTGCTGCACGGCAGTATGGTGCCTAGAACCCGGGTTCGAATTCTCACCCTGCCTCCTATGGGGTCGAAGACCTCATGCACATGAACCTTGCGATGCTTCAGCGTTTTGATCTGTAAGTGGTCAGGAGACATCTGCCTCGTACGGTGCTGTGGGTTACACAGGCGAACACAGGTATCGTCTGAAGCACAGTACCTCGTGCAGACAGACCTGCCATCGATAGACACAGTATTCATTCAGCCCGCATTGCCGCACCCTCCGGCAAACTGGTGTTCTGCGGCTGCCAAGAACGATGCAGCAACATGCTGAAATTCCAAGTCGCCCGAACCGTTCCGCTGGAGCTCTCGGCGCTCCTTGGCCAAGTCCTCGCTTGGGAAAGGTTCTCCTGGCCGTTTACTTTGGATGGGCATCAAGCGTCCGTTTGCCTCGGCTTCTGAGAGTCACTGGGTCAGGGCTGTCAAGGCCCCTTTCACACAGAGGACTCAGTCAGGACTGAAACGCTCTGTGTGGTGGTGGCAGCGGTGGTGGTGGTGGCAGTGGTGGTGGCGGTGGTGGCGGTCGCCTGGCCAACCGCACGGGGAGTTGCTCTGTGGCTTTGGCAGAGTCTGCCACTGTCTGCTGGAACAGACCCGGAGCCAAACTATGATTTGTCTGTTTTGACTTGTGTACATTTTCTGAACAAGAGAGTATTGATAAGGAACCTAGGTAAGAGAAGAAAACGTTTGTTGGTTCCCCCGCAAGCACAAAACGTTCATTCATGGAAGGGGCCGTTTGCTCATTACAATTAGGGGTTTTAAGACTACATCTTCGATACCGGCGTGCTTCAGAGTCGCCTGCGAGCTTGTCAGAACACAGACTGCTGGGTCCAGCCCCCACAGTGTCTGACTCAGTAGGTCTGAGGCAAGAGGGCACGGTGCCAAGGATCTGCATTTCGAACCCGGTCCTGGTGGAGACCCACTGCGGGCCAGACTTTGAGGGTCACTGCTCTATACACAGGAACACCTCCTTAGCTGTAGGAAAGGTCAGAGGGCCGGACACAGCACATCGCCAGGAAAAGAAGGGGTGATCACTCTCACCAGATAACTGTCGGGTAAATGTATAGTGAACAAGCAGATGAGTAAGTCCCCCTCCATCAATACCACATTTCCCATACTGAACACTACATATAAATGAAGGTGACCTTCAATATCTGACCAGCCACAGATTTTAAAGTGGAGAAAAGTCTGTGACGCACATGTGTACCTGGGATCGCCTGCTGAATGCACCCCGCCATCTATACTCTCCCCCCTCCCTCTTAGTCATAGAAGCCCCACGGTTTTGCCGGGCAAATGCGTGCCCGGTTGCAAACTATTTCTCCACCTCCCTGCGGCTCTGTGTGCCCAGTGACAGGGCCCTCTCCCCACAGGCTGAAGAGCAGACAAGGGGAGAGGGGGCTAGCTTCTGCCTTGGAGTGCAGGACCACACTCCAGAGCAGAGGTGTGCAAACTTCTCCTGTAAAAGCCCCGACAGGACGCTTTTCGCCTTTGTAGTCCACATGGCCTCTGCTGCGACTGTTCGACAGCGCCACTGTAACACGAAAACCACCACCAACAGTGTGAAAATAAGTGAGTGTGGCTCTATTCCAATAAAACTGTATTTAGAGACATGAAATTTTCACTTTAGAAAACTTTCTCCGGCCATTTAAAAACGTAAAAACCATCCTTAGTATGTGCGCTGTGCCAAAACGGAGGACCTGCTGAAACTGGCCCTCGGGCCATACTTTGTCACCCCTGGCCTGGAGGACGCTGACCGCTGACCGAGGATGACAAAGACGAAGGAGAAGAGGGCTGTGCTTAGACAGCCTCGGGGAGTGGAGGTGCGGCCTGCCCTGAACCCCAGGCCACCTCTGCTGACAACAGAGAAAGGGGTTTCCGTCTTTGAGCAACTGTATTTCGGGGTCCCTATTACAGAAGCGTCCTGTGTAACTACCAACCATGCATCACGTATACAAAAACCACATTTTGGTGTGAGATACTAAGACTGTTCGAAATGAACAGGGTTCAAGGAATGGAAGAGTCAATTTTTAATATCCCTGATGTAAGCTTAAAACTCCATGTGGTTTCCTCATAACCTTCTAAGGTGGCAGAACTGATAGGAATAAACATTTATCTTGGGCACAACAATAGAGATTACCTGGCATCTACTCTCTCCTTATTCCTGCACAACAGAACCCTGAACAATGGCCCCTGCAAAAAAATTACGCATCTCAGCCTCCTCAAGCTCAGCTGGGAACAGGGATGCAGAGCCTAAAGAGAAACAAGGCCACATTGGACTGACTCTCTCTCTCTCTCTCTCTCTCTCCCCACCCCCCCCAATGTTACCCAGGCCTCTCCCAAATCCATAGCTCATGGGGGACCCAGAGGTGATAAACAGGCTTCCCTCTTGCATTCGGACAGGAGTGACAATAGCTGTTGTGTAAGGCTTCACAGAAAGCCCCTTCCACCTTCCTGACAGAAGGATCAGGAGCATTGACTAGCGCTTTTAGGACCGTGAGGCAGAGGAGGAGAAGGGCAGAGGTCTCAGGGGGGCAGGAACATCCCGGGGCCCAGAAGCGGAGCCGCAAGCTAAGCTACTGGGGTCAGGTGTCTTTTATTGCAGCCATTGCAAGTCTAACTCCAATTAGATCCTATTGCACAACTGAGTTCAGATAATGCTCACATCCATACAGTGTACAGCTCAGAGACGAAGAATTCTCAAATATAAAAGAGCCATAACATACGGGGTCAAGCGGACAATTCTGGAAAACCCAGGTTTGCCCATGGGTCCCCTCACCATCATTTACGCTGATCCTACCATACCTCCCGACTGGTCCTCCGTAAGGCAGTCCCGTCACTGCCCGTAGTGGAGAATGCAGTCTGATGTGGGCAAGGGCTGGGCTTTGTGACGTCAAGCACTGGGTGTCAAGAAACGTAGCTCTTCGTGGTGGCTTTGCACCAACGGCTCTACGTCCTGCACCGGCCTTCCCTGGTCAAAAGCCAGTCAGTTGATCAGAACATCCCCATGTGCCAGCCATTGCCCTGGGCCCTGGGAAACCACAGTGCACTTGGCTGTGAGTCCCTGCCCTCCAGGAGCTCACATTCTGGTGAGGGAGACGGACAATAAACAGACACATAAGTAAGATCATTCCAGGAGAGGTAAGTCCTCTGAAAAGACGTACCTGAGTCACGTGATAGAATGAGGAGGGAGTGTGGGCTGGAGAGAGAAAGCCACCGAGTAGATAAGACTCATAGGTGAGGAGAGCGTCCTGGGAAAACTAGAGAAGCACCTGAGTGTGGGGTTGAGGGGAAGTCTCTGTACTATCATCACAATGTTTTCAGTAAATCTAAAACTGTTCTAACGTTAAAACACATTTTTTAAAAAAAATCAAAGAAGAGAAACCCGGGCAGAAGGAAGAAGAGTGATGATCTTGAGGCAGGAACAGTGTTGTATGGAAGGAAGAGGCCAGTGAGTGTGGCCACAGTGTGGGGACCAGAGACGAGGAGGTGGGATCTGAGAGTGTGAGGGCATGTCCACGGGGGCGAGGTGGTCACACTTGTGCACCATCACGAGGCATTTGGGTTTTCTCTTGTTGGAATGGGAGGCTGGTAAACAGAGTGGTGTGGTTGTATTTGACACTTTCAAAAGACAACTCTCTGTGCTGCGAAGGGCAGGCGTTAGGGGACCGGGACCGACAGGAGGCCGGGAGGCCAGTCAGGAGGTTGTAGCGCTGAATGACGGCAGCCGGAGGGGCTCAGCTGTCAGCTCCTCACAGGCTGCAGTAATAATCAGTTACGCTTAATGAGTTTCATCCTTCCTAGCATATATATATATAACTTATTATACTGTGTACTGCGTCAAATCTGAGAGTCTAGATCTCAGACTTCAATCCTAATGCTTAAACAATTTTTAAATTTTTTCATCCAAAGCCCTGATACTCCTCATACATAAAAACATCACTGCAAAGCCCTGGCTGGTGTAGCTCAGTGGATTGAGCGCGCGCTGCGAACCAAAGTGTCGCAGGTTCGATTCCCAGTCAGGGCACATGCCTGGGTTGCAGGCCATGGCCCTCAGCAACCGCACATTGATGTTTTTCTCTCTCTCTCTTTCTCCCTCCTTTCCCTCTCTAAAAATAAATAAATAAAATATTTTTTAAAAATCACTACAAAATAAAGTATTTTGAATTTAAAAACAAACAAACTTCCCTGGGAATCTTCTAGATTGTGATCTTTTAAAAGCAGCTACTTCAGGTGCATTCACAATAGCAAAAACAGAACTTAACTATGGGGGGAGGGCGGCTGGTGCTGCCTCCGAGGTGGTGGAAAGTGGGCCTGCAGAATCTCACTCTTTTCAGATACAAACACAGATATACATAAACAAATAGACAGGTGTCTGCGGTGTTAAAATTCATAGGCTAGGGGAATGGGAAACAATGAAAAAAGATTGCAAGACAGGGATTTACATAAACACCCCATCAAAAACATAATACGGAGTGAACCTCCTGTTGTTACTCTCTATCCCCTCATCCTGCTTTACCTTTCGGTCCAGCGCTTCCCACTGCCTAACACGCTGCTGCTGCTGCTGCTGCTGCTGCTGCTGCTGTCCCTCCTTCTGGGGCCTCTGTGGAATGCAGGTCCCGAAGAGCAGGGGCTCGGCGCCCTGCTGTGTCCCCAGCACTCAGAACAGGACGGGCAGGGGACAAGTGAGGCTGACTGTGTAACAGGTGGCAGTTGGATTAGATGTTCTCAAAGGTTCCTTCTGCTATGAAGTTCTATGATTCTAAGATGTTCTCAAAGCCTGGTTAGCCACAAAGCAGCTTTTCTGATCCATCCCAGGGGGCCAGTCCTTGCATATCAAAAGCGTCTCAGGAGAAGGTGGCCCCTGTTTATGACCCCCAGGACCAGGGCCAGCTGTGTTTTAGGAAGTCCTCCACATATTTTATCAAAGCAGCTCCCCAGCCAGAAACTTCAGGGTAACAGAACCTCCGTTGTATTAGATGATAATGAAAACATTCCAGGATTTCTGAAATTATCAGCAAGATATGGGTCTTTGTGACTCGCACTCAGTTTCCAACTGTCAGGACACAGGCAGGGAATGATTCGGGAGTCTTTCTAGAAGAAGAAAAGGTCTTGAGCTGTCTGCACACGCCGACAGGCATGAACCGCTGCATTTTTAGACCTGGGAGAAATCTCAGGAATCATCCATTCCTGCAGCAGAGTGTAGCTCTGCATCTCGAAGTTTAAGTTTGAATTCTGGCTACTTTCTAGTGTGTGACAATGAGCAAGCTAAATATTTAACCGCACTGTGGCTCAGCTTCCTCATCTGTAAACTGGGAATAGTAGTAGCTGTACCCCCGAGGTAAATTAATTCCTGCAAAGCACTGAGACCAACAATAATACCTTGCACAGTGTAGGCATTCAACAAATATTAACCATTGTCAGTACAATGAATTACCCTTTTGGTGTTTACTTTTTTAAAACCTGAACAATCCTTTCATCAAAATGTTTACCCCAAAGCCCTGTATATAGGGGGTGAAAACTACTGGACAGTTCTATAGAAATCCTAGAGGCCCCCCACCCTCCCCCCCGCCAACACTCCTGGAAAACCAGTGATTAAGCCCAAAATACATATTGTACTACTCAAGAAATGGGCATTCAAAGTTGAAGTGACTGGTCAGGCCACACCAGAACCCCAGGCTCAATGATCGACTCTTGTCCCGGATGTCACCAGGTGCCTCCTTGTTTTCAAGTACACACTTCGTGTGCTGATGGGACTTCACTGCTATCACAGGAATGAGGGGTCACTGGTGACAAGCAGAAACTGGAATACACAAAGCAGTGCACCTGACCTTCACACAGGTCACCATGGCCCTCAATGCAAAGCAGAAAATCCCCCCACGACTTCTCTGACACAGGTTTATACAGCCTCTGCCTGGATTATTTCCAGAGAACTCACCACTTTGCCTGACCCCCATTGCTGCGGACCAGCTGCAGGAGCTGGAACGAGCAGGAGCTAGAACGAGCAGCAGCATGTAGCTATCCTTTATTTTTCAGGCACTTCACCTTTCCCAGGACAGTACGATGAAGGCGTTTGGAGTCATGCATGCCTGGCTGTATAATCTTGACAGGGTTACTTACCCTCCATGAGATTCAGTGTCTTGACCTACAAAATGCAGATAGAACTTCCCTCACAAACTTTCCGAGAGGGTCAAATGATATATCACATTCAATTGTGTTTAACAGTTCCTAACACATAGTGGGAGCTCAGTAAACTGTAAATCTTACGAATTGTTATTATAACCACCCACTCTTCTCTCATTAATCATAGACCATACATTAGCTATTCAACAGAAAGGCAAAATTCTCAAAAGCAGACTTGCTGGCCCAGGCCAAGAACTTGCTAGCTGTCCCCCCAAATCAGGTCCTGCTTCCCTCCACAGCAAGAGAAGTACGGTCAGGCCCTGCTGGTGGCCACAGGTGCCAGCACTGTGCAGCTACACGCGGCCAACGTAATTCAGTTCCCACCAGGGGAACAGAGGTGGAAGGGACTGGTTACCCTCGAAGGCCTGGGCCACAACACACTGTCTGTGCGCTCTTTTCCTTTCCCCCAAGATGAATACAAAAAGGTTCATCTTCAGGCCTGAACCCCAGAAAACCCAGTTGTTACTGTACAGAGGAGTAGACTGTGGGCAAGCAGAGAAACAGGAGGGAAGGTGCCTGAAGCCCTGAGTGACTGCATGGAGCCGAGAAGCCAGCCTCCCCTCCCTGGATCCCTACGTGAGAGAAATAAACTTCTTGGGCCTTTAATCTATGTAAACATTGGGCCTATTTGTTACACTAGCCAAGTGCATTATCCTAGAGCGACTGCTCTTTGGGAGCAATGACTTAGCTGAAAATTGATAATACCTTTGAACAGCTCTGGCTGGTGTAGCTCAGCAGATTGAGCACAGGCTGTGAACCAAAGGGCCGCCAGTTCGATTCCCAGTCAGGGCAAATGCCTGGGTTGCTGGTCAAGTCCCCAGTGAGGGCCACGTGAGAGGCAACCACACACTGATGTTTCTCTCTCTGTCTTTCTCCCTCCCTTCCCCTCTCTCTAAGAAAAATAATAAAGAGAAATACCTTTGAACAAGCTGATGGTAAGATTGAAGCCACAATCAGAGAGGCAATTCAAAAGACAGGCACTAGAAGAATATTAGCACAAAATATTCTTTAAACGCCCTTTAAATATTGTAGACACACTCATCTAACGTAACATAAAGGTCTTCTGTCTGAGTGTGTAGAAAATGTCTGATTAAAGGCAAAACATCAAACTACCTTTAATCCTTTAAATTCCTTCAAGGTTTCAAAAGTCTTTATTTCAGGCAAAATGTGAACTTGAAAAAAGAACAACTAAATCTATTTTTAGAAGCAGTCTAATCTGGTTCTTAGAGCGAACGGCTTCATGGTAGAGGATACACATCTGCCTACAATGCCGAGGATATTGGTTCCGTCCCCACTGCAGAACGGGGACACAGAGATGACACGCCGAGTCGTAAGTCGTGTCTGTTGGAGGCTCACATGCAGTGAGAAGAAACAGAAATACTGAAATAGCGGTAATGGAATGCTGCCTTAGTACCCGTTATAATAGATAACAAGAGCATTTATCAAATGTTTAACACGTGACAGGCGCTACACTAGGATTTTCCTCTTACCTAACAGTACAAAAGACAGCATATTCCTCATCTTGCAAATGAGAAAGTTACGCATCAGTAACTTGAGCACAGTCCCGGCGCAGCCCAAGCAGAACTTGGGCCGTCCTAGACCAGTGCCCGCTCCCTCAGCAGCAGAGAGTGTGATGTGAGTGGGGAAAGAGGCTCCCTGGCAGGTCAGCTCTCTTTCATCCTCTGGGACATTGGCTCAGAACTGGGGGCAAGAGAAGGGCACGAGACCCCGCTGACAAGCAGCCCCAGAGCTTTTCCGCAGCTCTCTGTGCTGGGAAGGAGCGTCACAGGAAGGGTCCCCAACCTTCTCCGCCATGCCAAACAGCTCAGGGACTTAGGAGGCAGGCACAGAGCACTGGGCAACCCCAATTAAAGCCTTTGGATTCTTCCATCACCTCAGGATGGAAACCAGGTCATCCCTAACCAGAGGAGCAGTTCCCTGATCTTTGTGGCTAAGCAGAAATCATTTATCTGCCTTTGCTTTCTTTAAGTCTCATTCATTCCTCCCTGGGAAGCCCCAGTGTATGCCTCCCAAGTTCTCTGGGAGGCTGTAGGACCAGCAACCTCATGTTAACACAGTATTACAATCACTTTAAGGAAAGATTTATATCTCTGTACTAAATTTCATGTTCTTTTGGATAAAAAGCTATCTGTGATCGTGGATTACTGTTCATTCACTTCTCTCCCCCTTCCCTTTAGGGAGGGATATACTATCTTGCCCTATCAACTCTGTGCTTGGCCTTGCGATTTGTTTAGCCAAAGGGACATTACGGACATAACGGAATAGAGGCCTTAAACGAGTTTCCACCTGCGCTCTGGTGGTCCACCATGACCAAAGCATGCCTCTCGTGGCTGCTGCTCCTTCAGCCGGGTTCTCAGAGGGAACACGTGTCAGCTGACGTGTGCCCAGCCCACAGCAGATCAGCCAACCCGCAGCCTGAAGCACAGCCACCCAGCTGAGTCCAGCTTCCATCAGCCCAGCACAGTGACCCTGCACACCCGAGAGCGTGAGAATAAGAGCTTACTGTTGCAAGTCCCCGCGTTTTGGAATAGTCTGTTGTGCTGAATTAGTGTGGCAGTAGCTGGCTAATGTGTCATTTTGTATTAATTGCAAAGGCTAAATGACAGATACAAATACATGTGTTTCTGAGCATGTCACACTCTGATTTTTCTCTTGAATTTCACTGACTGCACAGCATCCTGTTACCCCAAAACATACCATTTCTCAATTACTTGCACAAAGACACTGGCAGGTTAAAATACAGAGAACGGATTCATCTGCCCTCAATAAAAACAAAAGTTCATCTCGCCAGTGAAATGTTTACGCTAACCTCTGCCCGTAAGATGCAGCAGATACAGGAGACAGACCGGTATCTATTTTTCATGGACGAGCTACATAAAATACTACCTTTCAAAATAAAAAAAGGTATTCATGGTGAAATAATGTATCCAGGCTCGTGGTCTACATAGTCTCCCTCAGCAATCTGTCTGTCTTTCTGACAATATGTGTTAAGCTACTGGTTTCAAGACCATTCTCTCCCTCATCTTCTGCCAACACTCATACACACTAAAATCTATGCAAGATTTCACAAAGCTCCTGAAGAAAAAAATCTTAAAAATCTATAGGTCCCCAGAGAGATTGCAAACTGTACCCAACATGATTCTTAATGCACCATGATGATCAATAATCCTTATTTTCACGCCCACTCCAAAATTAAATGGCGAACACTAAATAAATGAATTATGTTAGTCAAATGCATTACGTTAGTCAAAAATTGGTATTTCAAGATAGATTTCAAACTATAAATGGTGCTTTTAGAATGGAACAAAACGCAAACTAGATTTGAAGAGATCGAGAGAAAGGTCACCAGGATTTTCCAGGCCACCACAGGGCTCTGAAGGTGGGTGCGGGGACCTTGAGCCATTTGAATGTTACAAAAAGCAGTGTGGAAACTATAGCCATTATAAGCCTGCACGACATCCCACGTCGTCACTTGGGACCGGAATTACCTTGACTCCTCTGTGACACTGGCTGACACTCACAGGTGTATGTGTGCAGGCCCGTGACCACTGCTCCTAGCCAGTCCCCGCCACACTCCTCCTCACTCCCTCCTCGCTGCTCCTCAAGCACACCAGACACTCCTGCTCAGGACCTTTGTCCTTGCTGGTCCCTCGGCCTGGAGCAAACAGCCAAATGGCTCATTCATTCCCCTACTTCATTCAGGTCCCTCCCCAGCCGCTCCCTCTCAGAGAGGCCATCCGGGACGACCTTATCTCAAACGGGCCCCTCGACCTGTGTCTCCTGACTCACTCTCTTTTCTTCACAGCGTTATGACGGCGAAATCATCTTACGTGTTTGTGTTTTGTCTGCTTCTCCCACAAGCACGGACTTTAATTGTGTAATTCACTCTTTATCCCCGGCTCTCAGATAGCGCCCACAAAATTGGTGCTCAATAAATATTTACTTTATAAGTTAAGAGTTTTAGATGTCACTGCACGGAAAAAAAAACAAAAACAGAAAAATAAAGCATTTTGCTTATTAAATCAGATTGTTTGTTAGACAAAAATCTTTTAAGACACAGAATCTGTGGAGAGGGAGAAGGGGGGAAAAAAACCCAAAACCCGAACGGGGCCCTCAGTAATTAAAGAGCAGGAAATCGTTTCTTTATTCCAGTTCTGCTAAGTCACATGAGCCTGGGCCAGCCAGCGGACGGGGCCCTGGCATCCTCTCGGAAGGGGAAAACCAGTGGCAGTCCATTCCGCAGGACTGAAAACGATCTCAGTCATTGTCAAGCACCCTTTAGGAATAAAGTATTTTAAGTATTCCTACAATCAGTAAACAACTCAACCTCTGTCACTCAAACTTCTCAAACAAGGCCTATGCCGGGACTTTCCTGCGAAGCTTCCAGCATTTGAGTCTGTGACGTTTCGAGGACTATTATTAAAGAGACGCACGGCCGCTTGATGAGGAGAGAATGTCATTTTGTGAGAGCCCTTACTGTCATGTTCTTGGATTTTTTTCATCAAAGCCCTACAAATACGTTCGAACAATTCACAATAAACCTTTGCAATCGATGCATACAAAAGCATCTCCTGGTTTTCCCATCACTTAGTTAGTATATGAAAAAATTATGTTTTCTGCATACAATTTCATAAACCTCTCTAGACTCTTAACATGCCTTTTCTCCCAAATAGAAAATTCTATTTATTAAATATGGAAGTCATTTTGTAATCACATGATCTAACGTCTCGAAAACTTAAATCTGGATAAACAATACTAAATTAAGGCTGGTGTATTTTGAAACAGCAAGAATTTGTGTGTGGAATGTCTGAACAGCTCATGGATTCCTACGACCACTCAGTATGACTTATACAAACACAAGCCAAAACTGTACCAGGGAAATCGAATTTCATCAAATACCTCAAAGTAAAACTGCTTAACAAAACCCAGAAATGTATAAGGTCATTTTGATTCTCAATCTGAGGAATGTGGCCGTGGGAACATCATCATGGGCACAGGAAGATGGTACAAGCACATTAGTACTAACATTTATGGGGCGCCTTCTAGTTGCCAGGCCCTTCAAATGCATGTTTTTACTTTATCCTCATAAAAACACTGAGATGAATGCTACCCATTCTCATCTGACAGAGGCTGAGAGGCCTACAGAAGCTAAGTGACTTTGGCCAAGGTCAGACAGCCAGCAGGACTCGAGACAGCGCCCCAAATCACTCTGTGGCGGAGCCTCCAGCACCATGTCCCAGGAGGGGCACCCTCTGGAGCTCTCTCCTCTTCAGAAGGCACCCAAGTTTGAACAGCTGATACACCAAATAGACCTGGAATCGCACTGAAGATATATGCCATTGATTGCTCCCACTTCAGAGATGAAGAAAATGAGGCCCAGAACCTGACAGGAGGAGCAAAGCCAGGATCCCACGAGAGGGAAGGAGGAGCCACGAGCTGAGCCACCGCCCTGCTGCCGTCCTCCCAGCCCTCTCCCGGCTCCTCTCCCGGCTCCTCTCCCAGCTCCTCTACCAGCTCCTCTCCCGGCTCCTCTCCCGGCTCCTCTCCAGCTCCTCTGGCCGGCCGAGTGCTCCCGCTCACTGTGGTGATGTCCCATCCCCGCAGCTCTTCACGGGGGGATGAGCCAACTGGACTCCATCACCTCGAGGGTGCTTCCAGCTCTTCAGTGCTAGGAGGCTCAAACATCTGCAAAAGGTGTTTCTGGTTTTTTGTTTTTGTTTTTGTTTTTGTTTTTGCCATGGTGAAAACACCCAGGATAGAGTTTTTGAGGGATCCTGTCCCCACCCCCATCTACCGTGAGGGAAAAGCAGTTTATGATCACCTTAATAAACTCTCAGGATTAAGGCTCACCGTTTAGTATTTGATAGAAACAAAGTATTTTCAATCACAAAGAGTTCATGTTAAAAAAAAAATCAACCATTTTATAAAGAGATATGGGCCCTAGCTGGTGTAGCTCAGTGGATTGAGCGCGGGCTGCAAACCAAAGCGTCGCAGGTTCGATTCCCAGTCAGGGTACATGCCTGGGTTGCAGACCATGACCCCCAGCAACCACACAGTGATGTTTCTCTCTCTTTCTCCCTCCCTTCCCTCTCTGAAAAATAAATAAATAAAATCTTTAAAAAGAGAGAGATATGGAAAAAAAATTTTAAACCTGTAAACTATTATTTTGTCCATTATCCTCTATAGTTTGTATACCTTCCTTGCTGGAAACAGTGGTCCTCAAAGTTTACATCTCAGCATTCACATGAACTTCATTAAAACACGTGGCCTATGGTTAATGCGTTATTAAATGCTGTGATCAGGTGAAGCAGTGTTCTCACACAATATTTTAAAACCATCTGTATTAGTTGCAAACATTTGAAGATAGATTTCACGTAAAAAATCTCAACTCCTAGCTTCTCTCCCTCAAATCACAACACTAACAGAAGGGTGTGCCAGCCAAGGGCCTGCACTCCAGCCTGGCAACACCAGGCCGGAGAAGAGCAGCAGCTGCCCTTTAGGGGAAGCAAGGGCTCTCCGGTGGCCTGAGGCCCCGCCCCCCCCCCCCTTACACTGGACCTGGTCATTTCACTCACACACTGTGTCCTGAGTGCGAGGGCCTTAGGCTCCCCATTGTGAGCATTTCTGCTCTACTACGTACCCGAGATACGGGCACACCTTCAAACTTGCTCTACGTGAAACGCTTGCCTTCCATAAAACTAAAACTACACCTATCATAGGGAAATGCAAACAGGATCACGCCTCCTTAAACGTTGGATTTTTTTTAACTCCATAACCCTTACAATGCTAATTATTTCATTAGATGTAAAACGGTGGGTTCCCAACATGGACAACACATTAGAATCAACCGCCTCTGACCGTCCCAGGTCAGTCACACCATGAGCTCTGGAGGCACGAAGCCCAGGCATCCTTAAGTTTCCAGGTTCACCCAAGTGGTTCTGGTGATGACTCAAGTGGAAAACAACAGACGTAAACTCTACTGGTATATAGGATGTGACTTAGAAATCATTAAGACTGATTTCTGCAAGCCACAGATAAGAAAAGCTCTCATTACTTTATATAAACACTTGAGATGCTATCATCTCTGCAGGTTTTGACAAATTATCACGTCTTTATTCCAACATCTGAAGTGAAATGCACACACAACTTAACATCTCTGGACCAAATTTTTTGTTTGATGTTTGTATGTTTTAATAATAGCAGATACTTTGGTGTGGGCCTCTAGAAGTGATGAAGTAAAGCCAAGCTATAAAAGGAGTTTCCAACTCCGGAAGAACATTGAGACACATTAGTTTAAATCGCACACTGTCAACCACTGGGTTAAGTTGGTGCCAAAGTCCAGATGTCTACTGTCAGCAACACCCTACCAAAAGATGGCCTGGGTAAAAGATCTATGACCTGAACTACCTACAGATTACCTGGGGCCTGTGAAACACCTTGCTGATTGCTAAAAAAGAATTTTGGTCCACGGCCCACCAGCCTGTCTTCTCTCCTGAGGAAGGAGAGAGACCTAGGAAAGTAGACCTGGAATTTCTGAAATGAAGGCTTTCTATAGGTACTTAAGCTTGAATTTACAAAGAAACTTCAAAAATCTCATTTCCTTCCTTTGATGTTTGCTAGATACCTGAGGAAGTCTGGGCATCATTTATGCTTATTCGTGCTTATTACTATGGTGCTCAGTTTACTTAACACAGTGAGCTGTGCAGATCTGTCCCACAGATTCTCCTGCTGTGCCATCACTTATATCATTGCACCATGTACTGAGAACCAGGCAGCCACATTAGCATCTGAGAGGCTTTCACTGCATGAGCTAGGTGAGAAAACGGGTGCCACAGTTTTAAGCCCAGACATGCATGGGCACCAGCTGCGTCAGGTCTAGTGGTGGAGCGATGTGACCTCCAGTGTGCCCTCTCTGTGAGCGCTGCCAGGGAAGTGTCTGCTGCCAGGGAAGTGTCCGCAGGGAGGGCTCTGAACACGTGCTGAGAGCAACCAGGGTTCTGGCTCTTAACTCCCAACATTTGTGTAGCTGGGTCCTACTAGGTATCATTGGTCCGAACACACTGTGAAGGCAATGTGTAGGAACGTCATGCCAGTGTTTTGATTTTGAAAATCTAACTAAAAGAGAAGTTTGTAAGTGTGTACAGTGTTAGGCATCATGTTTGTTGGGAGTCCTCTACCCCGATAAATAAGTATCGCTGAGAAAGAGAAAGCTGGTTAGCACCTTTAGACAGTTCAGTAATTACAGCCATTTCAGAACTGCCAAATTACTGTTTTCAGTGTTATTACTGTGATAATAGGATGACTGTGCACCCTCCCAGCCGACATTTTATGTGTGTGTGTGTGTGTGTGTGTGTGTGTATATATACACACTCATATCAAACAAGCAAGAAATTTAAACACAGAATTCCCATTAAAACTGGTGCACTTATAAATGTATATTTGCATTATTGAGCATATTCCTAACAGAAAAAAAACTTTAATATTAACTACATTTACATAAGACTTCATCCTCTACTTATAATTCAACATATCTAAAAAGTAGAAGAATCTTCCAGACCAGCTCCTGGAAGCTACCACACATTGCAAACCAGTTCCTATTGGCAGACGTCACAGTAACACACTCATGCTGCAAAGCTACCTCTAGCCCCCCCTGCAACATGTAAGGACCCCATGAGCGGGCACCACGTACAGTGTTCCTGGGAAGTGGCTCCCACGTTAGGATGGCTAGGCATAACTCACCCAGACACAGAGACGACTGTGGGCTGTATAAACATATCCCACTAAACCCAAACTAGAGGTGTTCCCCAATTCACTTCCCCTTAGCTGTATCTCAAAACTACTCTCAACTCCAATGTCCCTGAACCCAAGGAGAAATGTTACAGAGGGGAAATCAGAGTGGAAAAGGAAAACATTAACCAGAAGTTATTAATCTTACCATTTATTTATTTATGGGGGGGGGGGGAGGGAGAGAAACATTGGTTGCATCTCATATGCTCCCCCCACCCCTCGCCAACTGGGGACTGAACCTGAAACCTAGGCATGAGTCCTAATGGGGAATTGAACCTGTGACCTTCCGCTTTTCAGGACAATGCCCAGCCAACTGAGCCACACCAGTCAGGGCTAATCTTACTTTATCAGATCTAATGAGTTATGATCTTATGGATGCATTGCTGTGTATGCTGACAGGGCTTCTCCAGCATCTTGGAAAGGGCTGTGTGGACACTGGCAAATGTATTAAAAAATATATCTGCCTCTATGGTCCCTATTATTCTTCATCATTTACCCCAGTCTGTTCATGTCTTGTCTCTCCAAACAAATTTCAATTCCTTGGAGATCAGAAGTACTATCTTACGTATTAGCATATAGGAAATACTCACAAAGGTGTGTGGAAGTCTTCACTATCCAGACTGATTTTGACAGGGGCAGTGAATGTATGTACAATATAAATGTTTGTATTATATACATATATACATACACAAGTGTATATTTGTGTACACATGCATATATGTGGAATACATACAGGCATGCACAAATGTGCATATACATATTTATTCATGTATTGTGTATTAATATATATTATAGTTTTACTTATATGTGAATATATAAATAAGTGTATTTATAAATAAGTACATATGATTATCTATAAATATATATATTTATATATGCATTGTATGTGTGTGTATATATACATAAATCTACCTATAATACCAAAGGAACAGCGAGTTTTTGCATGCTAACACCAAGGTGCCCATGTTGTTAGGAGGCCCATGTCAGGAGAAAGTCACCCCTATAGCCTAGCAAACAACAAACAGAGCTTCCTTTAGAGGGTCGGGGCTGAGGAGACTGTCCCTCCGCCACGAGGAGACTATCAGTGCCGGTGCCGGTCCCAGAGTCTGTCACTCCGACTCCTGCCAAAGGGGAGAGTTGTTGGGAAGACTTCATCCTTAAAGAGTATATCCGTTAGTCTGGTCTCTTCTTGCAGCTGGCCTTAAAATAAGAATAGGTGAAAACTGCCCTGGCTGCTGTGGATCAGTGGGTTGGAGCATCATCCCATAGCCAAAAGGTTGCGGGTTCAATTCCGGATCCCTGGTCCAGGTGCGTACACACCCCATACAGGAGATTTGGGGATACCTCTCTCTGGCATCTGTTTCTCTCTCTCCTTTACTTCTCTCTTAGCAATGAAAAAGAAATGTCCTCGGGTGAGAATTTAAAAAAATAGGTGAAAATGAATGCAACTTTCCAGTGTTTACTGCCAGCAGAAAATACAATTTTCTTTAAACTGATTCAGCCTATCAAATGAAAGGCCATTTTTGAAAACAAACGTGTAAATTTCTGACATGTGCCGTTTCCGACTTTCAGATTCTAAATAAACATTTGCTCTTCAACACTTTCGCCAGGTCAATATGAAACAAATCCACTACCCCATCGTGAAACAAAATGTATTACCTGCAATCCAGCAAGAAGTTCTTCAGTGGTGCCCATGACAGATCTGCACTGTCAAGATCCAAGGTCAGGGGTAAGGAAGGGGCAGGGGGAGAAATACAAAGGCATGTAGGATATGGCTGTGTCCTCAAAGCAAAAGCTCAAAAACAGGGAGGGCTTTTACGGGGGTCAACAGCCCTGTGTCCTCTCATAGAATTCGGGGTAAACCTACAAGGCCTCTGGCTGCCAGACAAGGGAAGGAAAGCCCCTCTCATCAGGGGTCAGCAACCTGCTCTGACCTTGAGACCACTTCACAGGAAGGATTGGTCAACGGGAAGAATCGGGCTTTCTGAAAACGGCTGGCAGCTTGCATTTCTCGAATTGTTGAGAGGGGTGATGTGTCCCACATATATGTGTGTACTGTAAAGGAAATCATTTTCCAAAGAGTACAGAAGGCTTTCGTCGACCCAGTCAGTTGGAAGCAGCAAGGTTCTTCTGCCTGTACGTGTACGTTTCGGCCACACACCAGAAACCATGTACACTCAAGGAAGACAATCAGAAGCTTGTGAAACTTACGAGACAGGATGTTCACCAGCAATGTTTCATAGAGGGTGAGCTGACTGTTTACAGGTGAGAAGCAAGCACAAGGAAAAACTACTGAAGACAGTGTTTGGAAAGTGTCGTGAAGTGTTTAGATTTGGGGTTCCCCTCGCCAGTGTGTGTGGGTGTGCCCACACATGTGACGTGTGCACATGTGCACACACATGCACTTCACACTTCCCCTGGCTCTGTACTGGGGACCTTCTTGTGAACCACAGGAGGGAGTAAGAGGGCATCCTGATGCCGCCAAGCCACAGGGTGCAGGCCGAGAGCAGGGCAGGCAGTGACAACCCTTTCATTCACTCATTTTTTCATTCACTCATTCCTTCTCCCCACAGGAAATGTCCTCGTGGGATTGTGCCCACGGGCCCAAGACACAGTGCTTCTTTTGAGTCCCGGGCTCTTTTCAAATAAACACAGGCCACAGGAAAGGCCATGTTGGAAGCCACTGGCCTTGACACCACTTTCCAGTCCACAGGCGGGAAAGCCTGTGCCAGCATCTCAAGTACCGCTGGCCACACAGAAGAGCAAGTGGCTAAGGCTGCAACCCCAACACTGGGCTCTTAAAGGGTCTCCCCTACACCAAATTCTCAGTCTTTCCTGGGAGGGGCCCAGTGACGGGTCTGCCAGCTGTAAATGCCCCAAACTGCGTCACCAATAGGTGGACACAACCCACGTTCTGTTAACCTCTAACGTAGTCTTGCACAGCGGAGTCTCAAACATACTTATTTAGTATATACACAAAAAGGCAAAAAACTGGCGGTTGATAATTTAATGTTATAGATGAGTTTACACTTATTAGCTCACTTCATTCTCACCAGCCACGCCATGGGGTGCTGTTATTATCCTCAGGAAACTGAGGCACAGTGTAGTTAGGCCATTTGTCCACGGTCCAAAACAGCTGCCGAGTGGCAGAGGTAAACATTTGACCCCAAACAAGCCGGGTTCACTACGCTGCCTCTCAGATGACCCTCGTCTGCAGAGTTCCGTCACTTTCTGAAGGAGGAAACACAGACCCACTGTGTCTGGACGGGGAGTAGAGATGGTACTACTGTCTATAGCTCTTCGCCTATTTGGCAATGTGTCTGAAATTCGAATTCCAGCTCACTCTAACCAACCATGGGAACTTCGGCGAGAAAACTTTCTGTGCCTCAGTCTATTCACCTATTAAGTAGAGAGAATAGGGCCTAGTACATATCATACACCCACCTATTTAGTATACTGTGGTGCTTCTCTTGAGAAGAAAATGCAAATGTTTCCTCAATGATCACTGGAGCCAAATTCTACATTACTGATGGCTAACTACCTTATTTTGCTTTCCAGAAACTTTGACCTTTATCAATTAGATGGTTTTGAAGTCTACCCTACGCAATGAAGCAGCATGGATTTACTGCCTGGGTTTCAGAGATGAAGAAACTAACAAGTACACTCACAAGAAACCTGCCCACATGCAAGGTCAATAAGCACCCACTGCAAGCCACCATGATCAGTAATACTCCATCTCCTAATGGGGTCCCCACAAAGATACCCTGAGTCAACTGCGGCACAGCTGAGGCTCCTAACATCTGGGCAAAATCCTAACTGACCTGCTAGTTTAGTACCATCACAGGAACAATTGAATTGGATCACATTCTGGGTTTCAGTTTAAGTAGTGTGACCTGCCTCAGGCCTTTGCACTGTCTGTTCCCTCTGCTTTGACCTTGATGCTCCCTGTGCATCCTCATGGCTAACTCCTTCACTTCTGCGGAGGTTTTTGCCCATCTATCAGCTTCTCAGTGGGGCCTATCCTAATCGACCAATTAAACTTTCCAATACTTCCTCCTCCCAATCCGCCTTAGCCTAATCTTTCCCTTTTCCATACCGCCTTCTAACACATTATATAACTCACTTCTTATGTTGACTATTTATTGTCTGTCTGCCTGCCACCACTCCAACATTTGGTTTGTCCACCAAATACCAAACGCCTAAGACAGTGCCTAGTACAAAATCGGTGCTCGATATATAATGTTACACAAGTAAATTCAAAATACAGAGGCACATTTACAAATGTACCAAATCTGGTAAGAGTGATTAACCAGTCATCTCTCTGAGGCCAAAAAATTTCACAGCACAAGGATGCAGTGGATAGAGGCAGGAGCAGACATTTCATGAGGCTGTGACATGACCTTCAGGGCTAAATTTAGTGCTCTCGCGGTTTCTATGATGCCTGGTTACCAGTTTAACTTTACCTATCTAGGATGGGCATGTCAAGAATGTTTTTTACACACTGAAGTGTCTTGTCTACTCACAGGTAAGAAGCACACAAATCCTGATCAGCTTTTCCCTTCTCCAGAAAACAGAGCCAGGCTATGAATATAAATGGACAGTCAGGCTGATGGAGAAACACATCCGTTACAAGGCTGTGGGATTTCTAGGCAATTTCAGTTGGGGGCGGGTTTTAGCTGGGATATTGGGGCTGTAACTGAGGTGCTCCAGCACTACACAAGCACGACACCCAAGGAAGCAAACGGGAACACAGGTGCAGCACTCTTCCAAAAGGAAGGAAGATGGCTAACACAGAGGACGGAGAAAATCACACTTCCCTTCTCCCTACAGCCCCAAATCCCTGTTCCTAATGGATACAAAAAGATCATTAAAAACAAGAACTAAGTGTACATGTGCATGATAATAGAGACAGCTACGGTCAACTTAATGCACTTACTTAATTTGTACTGAACAACCCAGTTTTAATGAAAACTTTGGGCCTTGTGCACTTTAAAAAGGCCTTGAAAAATCTGTCAAGCAAGAAATACTCCATAACGCCCATAAACTTTCATTTCATTACTGCTCAAGGATTTTGACTAGTGGTCAAAAGGTAATAACTCACAAAAGTCCCCAAAATGGGAACACCATCTAAGCATATCTCTAATACTCTTAAGATACTAAATAATAAGCTTCTTGAAAAAAAGTGAGAGACAATATTAACATATATCTCTTAGTCATCTTTTCACGCATCTTTCTACTGTGACCACTGGACAACATGGACACGAAATCAGTAAGTCAGTCATTAAAAACAACTTTCTTAACTGTCTCCAAAAATGTATAGACTGAACCAGACACAATAAGCACCACTTTTAACAACAGGACTTTCACTAAATGCTTTGTCTGATATATTCCCAGTCATGTCTCTTCATCCAAAGCGTATTTATATGACACTGCCCATTAGGATTTTTTTATTCTTCAATCAAGTTATTTTTATTCTTATTTCTTTCTTCCTGTGGAGCTGGTGTTTGAAAGTAAGGGGCCTCCCCTCAGCCAAGGAATAGTTTAAGATGGTCTCTTCACCCTGGTAATTTCAACTGTTTGTTCATTTTAACATTTACTTTTATACAGTTTGCCAGTTTCAAACTAATTCCAAAGTATAGTAATTATTACCCTTGCTACATAGTTCGCCTAAGTCATACCTATTGTTATAAACTTAATTTTTCAATATTTTCACTAAGAGAAAAACACTAGCCCTTTGGGGGTGAGTACTACTTAAAAATTGAGTTTAAAAAAATTTATGGAACCCTTAAACCTCTAAAAATGTTTGCATAATACTTAAGACAATTTCTGCAAATTAAAAAGGCTCTTGCCATTTACCAACAATTAGTTTTAAATCATCTGATTACAAAGTAAGCCCTCAAGAAGGAGATCTGCCGGTAACACATTTTAATAAATATAATTTATATTTTCCTTCAACCAGCTAGTCAACTAGGCAGACAAGGTGGAAAAAATATCTTATGTTAATTAGTTTACCCTGAAATAACTGTTAACCAGAATGAATGAGTATGCAATGACAGCCTTCCTTAGGTCAGAAAACATTATTTATATAGTATATATTTATTTACTTGTTTATATGTATTAGTTTCTGTCTGTTATTGAATATAAGGAAAGGAACTCGAGCCAACAAAATTTGTATTGGTACTTTGCATTGCTGGTGTTTTAGTATTATTGTAAACTACCCATCATGAAAAATCTGATTTATCCTTTAGGCACCTTCAGTTATGACTATTCATTCGTGAAATGAATCAGCAAATTTGTTAACTCCATTAAACTCCTGCTTTTAAAACAACCAAATCTTGCCTAGCTCTTCTGTCACTCCTTTATCAAAGGGGATGGCAGAAGCTATTAACCGGATGTTTTAAAACATTGTTATGCTTCAAAACCTGGTCAATTACTCATTGGGATTGTCTTATGAAAGGCATTCGGTAGACATTTTCAATGATTTTCTTCCTCATTCCGGATGCTCCATCACATCCCATTCTCAAGGGGCATTCAATGCTTAACAAGCACCCACTGTGTGCGAAGAGAAAGCATTCCGCTAAGCAAAGGAGCATAAGGCTCGGCCTCACGTTATTAGTGCATAAATACACAGCAGTGGTGATTTATTCGTTCAACTTTGTAGAAACGTGAGCGGCATCCACATGGCTGAATCCATACCATTCATTTGGAGACGAGTTTCTGGCGCATTTTACAGGTTCTCTGCACTAGACAGCCCCGTTGGGGCATCCTCTTCACCTTCCAGCCTGCACAGGGCAACTCCTCGACGCCGGCCACACCTTCAGCAGGTGGCTGGGTCACCAGAGCCAGATGAACCCGACCCTCCACCCCTCGCAGGAGCTCCAGATAGGCATGTGTAAATGTGTGCAAGGACTTCTGTGGATTCGAGGACTTGTTGAAAGGCCCCGGCGTTCTGGGCAGGAAGGGACAGCAGCGGCCCCGCGAGGCGCCCCCTCCCCAGCGGTCCCCACACCCGGGGCACTGCGCAGGCCGCCGCCGCCGCCGCCGCCGATCCCGGGCGCAGCCGGCGCAACTTGGGCCTAGCGCCGTTTGAAAGGCAAATCGCAGAGCCCGGGAGCATTTAAATGCCCGGCTGCGGGCCCCGGGGGACAGCTCGCCAGCGGACGCAGCCGCCGCAGGGGCCTCCCGGGCAGCATGGCCCTGGGGCGCTGGGCGCGGCCCGCGGGGGCACTCGGGACCTGCGCCCGCAGCGCCCTGGCGTCCGCGCCAGGCCGGGGCAGGGGCCGGCGCCCAGGTCCCCTGGGCCAGCGCCCCCGACTCGGCCGGGAGAGGAGGCGAGCGGGCGGCGGGTCCTCGCCCGGCGGCCGCCGGCTCCGGCCCCCTCCCAACGCACCACACCTAGCAACCGGCGCTGACAGGACGCAGTGGCGGCGGCGGCGGGAGGAGGAAGCGGAATGGCTGCCGCGGTGGAGCCACCCCCGCCCCCCCTCCCCGCTCCCACCTCCCAGCCGCTGCAGCGGCCGCCGAGCCCTGACAGCTCGAGCCCGGGCGGAAGCGGCGGGCGGCGTGCAGCGCCCACCCCCCGCATGCCCCGCGCCTCAGGCCGCCCCGACCACCGGGCCAACTCACTCCACGTCCCTGCCCGGCGCCCGCCCGGCCCCGCCGCCGCCGCCGCCCGCCCGGCCCCGCCGCCGCCACCGCCACCGCCGCCGCATCGCCCCGCCGCCGCCGGGTCCTTCCTCTGGCCGCGGCGCAGCCCCCCTCCCACCACTTCGCAGCCGGCGCGCACGCCCCTCGGAGTCCCCCGGCCCGCACCTCGGGGCGCCCTGCCCCACCCCCACCCCGCCCCCCGCCCCCCGCCCCCCAGGCACCTCGCGCCTCCGCGTCCCGCCACCCCCACGCCCCCGGCTCGCACACGCCCTCCCCGCCCCGCGGCCGCCCGCCTCCCTCCTGGCCGCCCCCGGCCATCCTGGGGTGCTCTCCCGGGCAGGAGTTTCCTCGCGGCGGGCACCCGCGGGCCATTTACCGATGTGGTTGTCCTCGATGTGCTCGATGAGGTCGGCCAGGGTGGGGAAGTGGAGTCCGCAGCCCCCGAAGCGGCAGGTATTGGAGAAGAAGGAGGCGGCGGCGATGCCTGTCATGGTGCTACATCGAGAGCCCCCCTGGTGTCGACTCTGCGAGCGCCGGACGGGCGGGCGGAGGGAGCGAGGGAGGGCGGCAGGGTGGGGTGAGGGGAGGAGGGGCTGGGGGAGGGGGAGAGAGGCGGGGTGAGGGGAGCCGAGAGGACGGGACGGAGGGAGACGGGGCGAGCGCGATGGAAGGAGAGCGCGGAGAGACCCGGAGGCTGAGGGGAGGTGGCGGCGGCGGCGGCGGCGTCGGGAGCGGCGGGGGAGGGGGGAGGGGGGAGGCCGCCGCAGCTGGGAGGAGGGATCCGGGGCGCGCGGCAACAGCTGTGCGGCCCCAACCTCGGCGCCTGGACCCAGGCCTCACCTGGGAGCGCCTGCCACCAACTTTTGTGTCCCCGGGCCTGCTGTGCAGTCGGTGATACGTGCCAGCTGGTTGGAGCCTCCTCGGTTCTGTCTGTTACGTTCTTGGTATATACACATTCATCAGTTACACAAGCATCCAGCCTTGGGCACTAGGGGAGTTGGCCAGGCCCCTCTCAGGGACATTTGTTTGCATTTGGCCACCTGTCTAGGGGTGACAGTGACATTCACAGGGGACCCAAGAAAGGTAATTGTGTGCACCTTACTCTCTAAACCTTTAAAAAAAAAAGTCCTTATTCTCTGGAGGTTTGTACTCACTAATTGATTTTAATGAAGTTTCCCACTAGACCAGAAGAAAATCTTAGCTTTATTTAAATTTCAAAATAGAGAGCTTGATTGTCAAGTGCACTTGCGTGTGTTTTACATGTGTACCACGTTTGTTATAGTCCCTGCTCCTTTTGCCACCACGAAAACCAAAATGATTTTATTTCCCCAGATTACGGCCGCCCCACTGGCCCATCTCAGATCTGGGGATTAACCCATCTATCTCCCTGGGAGCAAACTGTGAGAGCAGAAAGGACAGTGCATTGGTTAAAGCCAACAGGAATGGGTACAGAGGCAAGGGACAGATTTACTCTTCATTTAAAAGAGAAGGGATTCTCCAGTCAATCAAGATTGCTCCATGCCGGAACATTCCAACCATAATGTTGACCACTTAAGCACTTAAGCTGACTCTGGTAGCTCCCCTGAAAACTAGCATTTTCCCAAAAATCAATTACTTCATAGTCCCCGCCCCCACCCCAGTTGCACTCATATTTTTACCTAAGTGTGTGTTCTACTGTAGTGGGTTTTTTTTATTTTACTTATTTATTTTTAGAGAGGGAAGGGAGGGGGAGAGAGAGAGAGAAACATCCATGTACGGTTGCTGGGGGTCATGGCCTGCAACCCAGGTATGTACCCTGACCAGGAATCGAACCTGCGACACTTTGGTTCACAGCTTGTGCTCAATCCACTGAGCTACGCCAGCCAGGGCTACTGTAGCATTTTTTTGAAGTGCCCGAGGAACACAACAGTATCAGAGTTTATGATCCGACGGTGCCTTTTTTAATTAATGCAGGTTTATCAAAATTAGCATTTTTCCTTTAGACAAATTTGACTTACCTCCTGGTGCAGATACACAAAGAAATAGTATTCCCCTCCCCATAAACTGCATTCATCTCTAGTGTTATTTCTAATAATAGGATTGTGAAGGCCTTTCGTTTGTGTATTGGAGTGAAGGCACAGCAAAGTTTTACAGTCTCGGTGATTGGGCGTGATGAGTTCCCTCACCCGTGACATTTCCTCTTGCTCATTTCTTCTGACTCCCCGCTCACAAGGTGACAAATTGTGCTGAGTTGAGAGTTGGGTGAGGCTGGGGCAGTTGCGTTGTTGAAGTTCAGTTTGGTGCCAAGAATGGTTTCCTGGGCCCACTTGCGGGTGGGGGCAGGGCCTGGGTGGGCCTGATAATGAGCCAAGGACCCGGATGGCAGGAGACTGGAGCCAGGGCCAAACAAGGGTCTAAAGAGCAGGAGTTAGAATTCTAGATCTTGAATTAGAATTTTGGCAGCTGTGCAGCGCATTCAGCTGCCCCGTCTGGGAAGGCCTCACACTGACAGCAGGCAGAATATCTGGCAGACGCACACCAAACCAAGTAACAGGACAGGGAAAGGCAATGCAAAAGCTTCAGCCGAACAGGTGCCCCCAGCGCTTCCACCTAGAGATGAGTGTTAGGCAACCCATGGTGCAGGCTAGGAAGCACAGAGAGCTTTGAAGTAGCAACTTTGTCCTCTGGAGAAAAACCTTCAATGGGGAATTGACTCCAGAGAAAGCATGGAAAGGAACAGAGGGGGTTCAGGCAAGAGAGCTCAGGGATGGAAAGTGCCAGAAATGTGCAGGTGAAAGATTAGGGAAGTAAGGGTTTCACTAACGCGTAAGTCTCCACTGCCTGCTATTGGTTTCAGTGTTCCTAAAATAAAGCTTTGATAGGTCAAAGTTAATAAATAGAATTTTATGATGAATGAGCCAAAAGTAACTCATACATTCAGTCAAGATTTTGGATTGGAAGATTACTTTTTTCTTTACCTCAAGCAATTACTAATGTTTTGTAAAGGCTCAGTTTATTCTGCATGAAATAACCACTCTACTAATTCTTCGTATGTGAACTGAAGCTCTGCTTATGTGACATTCTGGTAATATATATAATTTTTTTCAATAAGGTTTTTTTTAGACTTTATTTATTTAGTTTTAGAGAGGGAAGGGAGGGAGAAAGAAAGAGAGAGAGAAACATCAATGTGCAGTTGCTGGGGGCTGTGGCCTGCAACCCAGGCCTGTGCCCTGACTGGGAATCGAACCTGCAAAGCTTTGGTTCGCAGCCCGCGCTCAATCCACCGAGCTATGCCAGCCAGGGCGGTAATATATATCTGCACATCGTAGAGGCATTTCTGGTCTTTATAGTAGGTACATAATCATGGTTTCTTAGATCCGAAAGACCCTCTGGCCATCAGACCCACTGATTTTGCAGATGTGGTGAGGATCTGGTCAACTGAGGCCAAAACCCTAGAGCGAGTTCTCCGTGGGCACACACAGTCAGTGGCCTGTCTGTATTCGGAGTGCATTCAATAAGGTCTCCATAGACAATAAAAGGACAAAAACATAGTAACCCAGGCGAACTTTAAAAAACTGCTTCACAGTGGCATGCTCCCCATCATGGACTGAAAGCGTCTGTGTCAAGGGTGTCCCCTCAGACAAGGTCAACCCTGAGCTATAAAAACAGAGCAAACACTTCGACCTATTGTGTCCAAGAGAAAGTGATGGCTGATAGACCTCTTTGCTTACAAAAAACATTTGACTGCCTGATTTGAGTAGTAAAATTACTTCCAAGGAAGGGACAGTGAGAGAACTGAGGAGTCAGAAGGGTGTGACAGTGGCTGTGGACTGGAAGCATTCCCTGGATTTAAGACCCTTGGAAACCATCCGCCTGTCCCCAGCGCACTGTGCCTCCCAGCGGGCCGGCCTAGGCAAAGTATGAACCCACAGTAGCCTGGTAGCTTGGTGCTTAGCATCATAAATGATTTGGTATCCAGCAGCAGTTTCCCGAAATCCAACATGGCCCCAATTCAAATTCTAGCTGCCAGGAAGGTGTAAATCCATTAGTCTGATGGAGCCCATTGAAGCCACCCAAGGGTTCTGCTTCGTGCAGTTATCTGGCCTCCACACAGGATCCTGTGAATCTAGGCATACACTGATAATCAAAACCATGCACTTCCTGTGCCCTGCGTGGACATCTGTTAATACTACAAGAGGGTGTGTATGAACATTGGATTCTATTTTGAATTTAACTCCCCATGGTGCCTTCCACTCTAGCTTTCTCAGGTTTTCTGGGACATCCCTCAGGTCCCTCTTAAGGGACCTTTCAGGTTTTCCGGGTGGAGACAGGATCTTAGGTGGTCAAGGCGTTTCTTTTGCCACCATCACTGAGCCGATCATGAACCCAGGTCTTCTTCAGTTCATGCCAGTCCATGGCCATTTATAAGGTCTGACACTCCCCAGCTCTTGAAGATCCAGGCTGCTGCTTCTTGAAGATCCAGACAGCAACCTGGGCCTCGATGGGATGTTTTCTTTAGGCCCCACCTTCTTCCAAGGAGGACAATGTCTCTTCCAGATTTTCTTGTTTAATATTTATGCAGCCAAGTCTTAAGTTCTGTGTATTGTTTTTATACCAGCTCAGAAATGAATCCGTTTTATCTGCTCTTTGATGATTAATTCTCACTTTAGTCTGCAGTCTCATTCTATCTAGAATTAAGGGATGGCCTTAGAATGAGGGACAGGCTCTCTCTGGTCCAATGCTACTGTTACAGAGCACAACAAGGGGTGCCTGGGACGATATACTATTACTGAAAGAAACCCCCAGGTCCATTATGTCCGCCGTCTATAGGAAAGATGTCTCTCAATGCCAGAGATTCATGAAAAGGAAAGGAAATGTTTATTTAATGCTATACCAACTTTAAGTAGTGACCTAATATCTTCATCAAAATCCTAAAGTCCCTTAAAACACCCACAAACAGACACAGTCCTTCCTTCCCCGCTTTGCCCAGTCTGGGGTACCGTATCTCAGGAAAGGAAATAGAAGTCCTTGGCTCAGGCAGCCCCCGGTTCTCCCCGGTGATCCGTCTTGACTGGGAGACCTCCCTGGGTTCCTAATACCCTCAGCTGTGTCGCCGGGATCTCTGCTAAAGCCAGATGGTGGTTCCCCCTTCTAAAGCTGCAGGGGTCCCCATTCTGGCAAAGGCACGTGGTCCTCTCTCCACTGCTTCAGCCGCTTGGTCCTCTCTCCCAGGGCCACGGGAGTCCCCACTCAACCAAAACCACGTGCTTCTCTCCACAAAGCTGTGGGGAGGGGGGGGTCACCACTCTGCCAAAGCCGAGTAGCGACCCTCTGCTAAAGCCTCATGGTTCTCCCTCCAATGGCTGCCGCGTCTGGGTTTAAATCCCTGCACCAATCTTCCTCTGTAGCCCCATTTCTGACTCCTCCTACACTCAGCCTCACATACCAGAACTCATATCCTTCCAGCTTTACTGGCTGTCATCATGAGTCTGGGCAGGCGTGGCCCCATGTCATGAAGCCAATCATCTCCAAGCTCCCACGCAGGCACTATAACTCGGGGGACCTGCCCCCCAGTTAAGTCTTGGTGGGGAAGTTACTTCCATTCCCCTAGCTCAGAGCAAGGCCACAGCTATTTAACATATCTATGTAACCAGTCAAAGGTTATAGATATGTTAATTGACCACACCAGAGGTTAGCTGCAAGGCTATTGCTATGCAAAACAGCTCTCAATGGCCCTGCTCCATTTGTCCCTTCCCCCAACCCACACCTGGGGGGTGGGGTGAGGACATCCTAAAATCTCCTGGACACCTTGAGTTCCGGACCCCACTCCAAATCCCTATTTGGGGCCCCCCTCTTGGCTGCACCCTGTTACACTACCAGTGACCAGTCCTCATGGCGTTACCCCTTAGTTGCCCACCTGGTTGCTTCTGCCTTACCGGCTGTATGCATAGTTATGGCATTGCATTTCCAGTTCCTTGCAGGATTTCTTCCGAACTAAATTAATGAAATACCCAGCCAAGGACTACAGTTCTAACAGAGCATCATAGGTCTACCCCCTACTGCACTGTGCCACACTGCCACCCGGATGCTAGCTTCCAACCCACATCCGATGGGATATGGCTGCCCTGCCTCAGGTTTAAACGAGGGCATAGGAAGAGCCACACTGCCAGTATTTCGGCAGTTCCTTTAACACACCTTGGCTGAACATCTACGCAAGGCTTCTGGTGTACGACTCCAGAAGGAGTTATTTATTTATACAGGCAATGGCATAGGCAATGACTCTGGGATCCGTGCAACCCTGCCATCCTGATCCTTCATGCAAGATACAGGGGATTCAATTTGTGTAAGACAAGTGCAGTGTCTCCTCACGCGAGGGAACATCAGATGCTTCACAGGGTCCTCCTGAGTTGGTTCTCGGAGCCTGCCAGTGTGGCCCGGTGGACTCCACGTCCTGTCCTTGCCCTCTTGGCTCCTCTGGCGTCTGTCATTTCCCTCCTTTCCGGCTTTGGCTCCCTCAGGTGATAACTCTTGTTGCTGTTGGCCATAATGGAATCGCCAAGGCACTACCACTTGAAAAAGACTGCACAATCTTTTTCCCCAAAGATGTGACCTTAGGCATTATTGATCCTCAACCAGCAATGCCCAGTGTGAAAGATTTTCTATCTCTTTAAAGGCTGGTAGCACCTTTTTTTTGAAATTTCACCCGCTCCCACTATTCCAATATTCTCCTCTAGGACTCAGCTGTCCAAGGAGACTGCCCTGGAGGGTCAAGTTGGGACCCCTGCTCCCTGGTCTCACCTCCCCTGCTAGCATCCCTCAGCAGCAGCCTTCGCCATCAGAACAAGTTCCCTACTCCATGACCACCGCAACTGAATCTCTGCGGAAGCCTTCCAGCCTCACTTCCTGCAGTTCCCACCCATACCTGACATTTTAACATGGACCAAATTATTTGGGTTTTCCAAATGGACTCACACGCACGGGCCACCTTGCCTTTGCATGCATTGTGTAGCCTGCCTGAAACATTCTTCCTTTTTCCCTCTCCCCCCACCAAACACATTTTAGCAGCTTGGCCTGTCACCTCCTCCAGGAAGCCTTGCCTGCTGAGCAACATACTTATCATCTGTGCTTCAGCCAAGCTCTCTCTGCATTAGACCCTGACTGTTGGCTTACTGGTCCTTCCTCTTTAGACCAGCAGTTCCCAAACCTTTTACATCAAGAACCCTATCAATAAAAAATGTAAACCTGATCCCATGGATATTTTTATTTTTATTTATAAATTATATACGGGAATGGCTATTCACAGATAGTATGTATATTATACAGTAAGTATTTTCAGAAGATGAATTAAAAAAAAAAGAAATGGAAGGTCTCATCTCTTCGTCCCACAGCCCAGAGTATTGTCTGACCACCATCTTGGGGTGAATGCCTTACCGTTTGGAGGTCACTGATGCTAGCCTTCTTGAGAAAGGAGACTGTTTTTCCTTGTGTCTGCCCGTAGTGCTTGGTAAAGTTGTACAGGGGCGTAGCTCAGCACTGTGATAAGGCAATGCCCTAAGATTTCAGTGTTCAATGCTGAAGCAATTTCTAACCCTTTGTTACCATTTTTTTCTTATGTGGCATCAGTGAAAGATTATCTCCATCATCTCTGAGTTTGGATAGAGTACAACAGTTATACCTTCCCATGACCACAGCCCAGCCTTTAATGAGACCTCTTTTCAGGTCCAGCACAGTGTCACGACACTGTGCCCCTAACGGGCATTTACAAAATGCTTGTCTCATTGGTTTTGATGGCACAAGTTTCCTAGTCTCTGCTGATGCAGACAAAGCCGTTCAACTGGACAGAGATAAGCTGAAAGGCATTCAGCCATGACATGAGATTTGACACTGGCTCTCTTTTCATTTGACTGACTACAACACCTTTCTTTTTCGCAGATGTTCAAGTTCACTACGACGGCTATTTTCAGTACCATTTGTTGAGTGCCTACTGTTCTATCAGGCACTGGACTAGATGTATTAGCAAGTTATAGAGCAGATTTTAAACCTTCTGAGATAGATGAATGCATTATGCCCAAATTATGGATGAGGGAAAACAAGACCCAGGGAAATAAGCTAACTCACTGAGGTCCATAAAGCTAACAAGTGCTAGAACTAGCATTTGAACTCAGGATTGCCTTCCTCCGGGATTCTTATCTTAAAATCCATACTTGAATTTGAGTGTGATAGATCATTTTTCTTCTCGCCCTTTTAAAAAAATTTTTTTAGAGAGAGGGGAAGGAAGGGGAAAAAAGGGAGAGAAAACAGTGTTGAGAGAGAAACATGGATTGGTTGCCTCCCATGTGCACCCTGACGGGAGACAAACCCACAACCTAGGCACGTGCCCTGACTGGGGATAAACCAGTGACCTTTCACTTTGCAGCACAGAGCCCAACCCACTGAGCCACACTGGTCAGGGATTCTCTCCCCTGGACTCTGGGGGAAAAGTTGGACTCTTGGCCAGAGGTAGGTCCGTGCTCACATACCACACAGACAGTAAGATGGAGGGGCAAAGGCATCCCCAATCTCAAATGCACTTAGGACAGGGTACTGAGGATCAGGATGGGGCATCATTGACAGAGCGGGCTTGGGGCCTCCATCAAGTACTGAGGTTCTTGGCTTATCTTTTCCCCTTCCTGGTCCTCTGGGAAGTTCTTTCATTGCTGTTGCCTAGATACCTTATTTTAAAATTGAACTTTATAGAGAAGTAAGCCTTTGGAAAGATAGCCGTGTTCTGCTCTTTAGTTCCTGACTTGCCCTTCATTGTACACCCTCCTTTTGATTTTGGAGGAGAGAGGGGAACACCTGCATCACCTATCACATCAAAAGGTGACTCTTGTTGCTTTTGTCATGCTCTTTGTTTTTGTCTCCTGGGTGTGATGACTCTAATCATGTTGCTTTTCAGCCAGTTACCTGACATATCTTATTTGCTGTTAGAGTTTTAGTTCTCGGAACCATAGAACAAACAGCCTTGCTGAACACCATCTCAAAGGGTTCGACAGCTCAGTCCCTTCTCTTCCAGAGCCGGACCCATCTGGAGGCTAATTGTGCCTTTCAGAAAATGAACCCAGATTCCAGTTACTCTCCAGGAAGAACTTTTTCCCCTTATTTTTTAAAAAATGTTTTTCTGCCCTGGCTGGCATAGCTCAGTGGATTGAGCGTGGGCTGCAAACCAAAGTGTTGCAGGTTCGATTCCCAGCCAGGGTACATTCCTGGGTTGCAGGCCATGACCCCCAGCAACTGCACATTGATGTTTCTCTCTCTCTCTCTCTCTCTCTCTCTCTCCCCCTCCCCCCTGCCCTTCCCTCTCTAAAAATAAATAACTAAAATCTTTAAAAAATGTTTTTATTTCTTTTCTGCTTTTATTTTATTTTTAAAATTTTCATTGTATTTTTCCCATTACCACTTAATATCCTTATACCACCTCCCCCCAACAATCACCATCCCCTTGTTTTTATAACAAAATTTACTTTTGTGTAACTTTCATGCCATCATGCTCCTGCCAACATCTGCAGCGTCTCATATATTTAATGTATTGAATGACTTTTAAAAACATCTTAAAGGTCCAAACTTAGAAGCCCTAAGGGCCAGGCAGGGGAGGCAATGGGAGATGAGGACAGTGTGTGAGTGCGCATGTGCATATTGTGGGACTGGGAGGGACAGTGAACTGAAGAACGCCCTTCTCCCAATACAGTGGATGGCCAACAAGTCCCATGTGTGGGCCATGTTTGGCCTGTGAGCCATCAGTCTGCAACCTCTGGCTTCCCTTCCCTGCCACAGTACAACAATTAAATTGCTTTTATTATCACAACAGCCCAAGAGTGTCTGAATTAATTATTTCTAAATTCCTCCCTACCACGGGCTTAGCTACAATCTAATTCTTGGTGCAAATAATTCCGAAAGGTCCCTTTGTAGCTTAAACTGTTCTCCAACGTGATGTCACAGCACAGCTGCCCACTTCTTGGTTCTCAGTTTCTTTCCCTATTTCCCTGGGAGTCTTAAGAAAAGGAATTTTCAACAAGCTGACTATGTGATTATTCCAAGTTTACTATAACGAGCGCTATATATAAATATGTTTTATAGTGCCTGACCAGTCTCCAGTTATACTTTAAAATAACTAACAAAAGCCTTCTTCATTTGGTAGGTTTGGCCTCCCCAGCCCTGAGTGGTCACACTGATGGGAAGACATTAGTTCTTTTTACAAATGTCTGTAGTAATCTAACAGTTTAGATTACAATTAATCTTTGTTATGAGAGTCAACTTCCTTCTTTTATCAATCCCATTTGCACCCTGCTTCCCAATCTTGTGTACCCCACCCCCTACCTTTCCTCCCCGTGTCTCCTCACCCCACCCCCCTGAACCTGCGATTCCTTTTCAGGATTGATTCTTGAATGGAGCCTGGTCATGGGGAGGGTTTGGTATTGTTTGAGAAAGTTGTAACAGAGGAGAGAATGAGAAAGAAACACAGTTAGGAAAAAGAAAATTGGGAAAGAAAACCAAAAAAGCGGGGGAGGGGGCAGAAACAAAGGTTGAGATCTTTCTGTCTCCTCTCTCCCGTTCACCCAAAGTCATCCAGCAGAAGAGTCCTCCTTTCTGACAACCCCTGCCTGGTCCACCCTGCTTCTGAACCACAATCAGATTTGCATCCTTATTTTTCCTTACTCTGCACTCTGGTCCAGAAGACTAATCAGAGGGAAGGTCCCTACAAAAGTTCAGCCTCCAAAAGATCTAGATCCCAATGCCAGCTCTATCACTTAAGAGCCAGTGATCTTGGGTAAGTCTGTCACTCAAAAAGATTTCCTAATCTGCAAACTGGATAACGCCATCCAGACCCTACCCAGCTCCCGGGGATGAAATGGGATGCCACGTGTGCGAACACGCTAGAAACTGTAAAATGCTAATCCAAGATGAGGCATTATTATTACCTCTGAATCCAGTGCTGCAGATGCTATGACATGTGGTCATCCTGTCTCGCCAAATGTCCTTGGAGTTCTTGCAGAAGGGGGTGGGAGGTACAGTCTGGTACAGCAGTGAGGCAGGCCTTTATGTTTTAGGAGGAAAGGTGGCATTTAAAATTGCCAACCAGTGCTGTTTCTGAGGTCTTGTGAGGAGGTGAAACCACTTTGGAGCAGACCTTCTTTGTTCTGGGACAGGCTACTCGAGTGAATCCCTAGAGTTATGTAAACGGAGTAAGAGTAAGCACCCATTAGTTGGTGTGAAGAAGCAACAGGAATTGTGTTTGTTTTGTTTTGTTTCAGGGCTTCAACTCTACAGGCAGATACAGTCTTGCTACCAAAATGAGTGGCTTGGGAGTTGGACCTGGAAGGTCTTAAGAGTTAAGCTCTGAGCTTTTATTCACTGATTATCCACATAGAGGCCTGGTCTCTTCTCACTGGAACAAGGGAGCATGTAGCTCAGTGGATACTGCAAGGCATCTTATGACCATGAGCGCCTTTGGGAAGCCTGAAGAGGTAACCAATGTGGCAGAACACAGAGTTGAGAGAGTTCAGAGAAACTGAACTGTAGCTCTGCTAGAATGGCCCCTGAAAGCCCACATCGGTCTTTGCAGTCACGGGAGCCCACGACCTACCTTCATCGTCTAAGCCAGTTTGTGTCAGGCTTCATAGTACTGGACACTGATGGCAAGGTCATCCTACACCGTACAGGCTTGGAAGGTTTCCGGAGAAGGGGTGGGGATGTCCAATAGCATTTAGGAAGCTGCTTCCGTCTCCGAATCTTCCCCACTGAGGTTCCCTGCTATGCGCAGGCCTCTGACAGGCTGAGGAGGGTTGAGGTCAGCTGATGAAAGGGACACTGCTGGAGGGAGGTCAACAATAGGGCCTGACAGGGCATAAAGGAAGGACATCGGGAGTGGGTCCTAGCATGGTGGGATGGGCAAAGCTGTGTCACTAGGCTGATGGGCATCGGTGTGGTCCATGATTATGCCTGTCTTCAGTTTTAGTAGATGCTGCCAAACCACTTTCCAAAGCGGGTTTGCCAGTTTCCACAGCCACCATCAGTGTGTGAGAGCCCTGGGACTTTTACTTCACTTTGCCCACAGGCTCGTAAGCAAGGTGTCCTGGTTTTACCGGAGCATAAAAAGGTTGCTCCTAGAATAAGACATGCCACACATGTATCCACATACACTCAACCACACAAAAGCCTTAGAATTCAAGTAGCCTAGCGATCTGGAGTGATGGTCTAGAGGCAAACATTTCAGTGATCTGATCTTAAATGATAAAAAAAATGTAAGTGTAACTCAAGTGCTTGAGAATGTGTCCTTCATGAAATAGGAATGTCTCAGCACTCCATCAAAATTTCCCTTTCTTATACACGGAGATGGAATTGGGGAGGGAGCGTGTGGGGGCGGGGGGCTGATGGTGAACAGGTGGGAAATGGTAAGAAAGGTTGTTTCTATACAAGTAGCCGCCAGTTGAAAATGTTTCTTTACATTAAATTGTTCAATACATGTTGACAAAACAGGCAATAAGATTTCATAACATCTCCACTAATACTTGGTATTAATTCCATGAACATTTATCAAATGGCAACCTACCCAAGGCACAAGAAGAAGATTTCTTTTTTAAAGGTTCCTGTCTCAGGTGGGTCACAAATCAATGGAGGCAAACAGGAGTGTTTTTCTGGACTTGGCTCAGAAATGCCAACTAACTGTAACTGAGAAAATAACACGTATGATCACAAATTCCAAAGCAGCTTAGGAATATGAAAGAACATACAGTGTGGGGGTGATCCCAGAGACAAAAATACAGAAGTTATTCTTGTATTTTTAAAAATATCTTGCTCCTTGTCCATTTTTCTAATGCTACTGAAACACTTAAATGTTCAGTGGTATTTTATTTGTAAATCTCAAAATGAGAAAGCATTTGGAAGCCTCCTAATATAGCATTGTAGAGAAGGGTCGACGCCAGTACAGACTGTGGAGCCGGGCTGCGTGGGGCTCAAACCTGGAGCCTGCTATCTACCAGCTGTGCGACCTCGGGCATACTTCTTAACCCCTCTGAGTCTCAGGTTTCGCATCTGTCCAATTTCACTTATCTCGCAGGGTTACTGTGAGGATTACATGAGTAAATGCCTGCCATGATTCATAGCTAAACATGGATAACTATAATTCTGGAATTTCAGCCACCCAGAAAGAAGTTGGTTCTGGATTGACCATGGAGGAGTTCCGTGGTTTGCTGAAATCCTCCCAGGTCTGCACAGTCAGGGAGACAGATGTGACATCTGTCACAGGATAGGCTTGTCTATCCTGGCGCAGGTCCCTTGCCTGTCCCCCCGCTGGACAGTGACACAAAGGGAACTTGCAAACAGAGGGCCTGGATTTCCGCCCTGACATAGACGGAGGGAATTCTACACTTTCATGGCAGTTAGTTATGGCCTGGGCATTTATAGAGTTGGCCAAACACTCCCTCTGCCTGTTGTTCCATGTGCTCATTTATAAGGGAGACAAGAAATATGTTCTTTTATTAATACTAACACTCTCCCTATCAAGCTCTGCCAGACAGATCCCCCCTCTCCACTGCCTAGAAATGCAGGTTTCTGTGGCGGTCACAATTGTAGCCTTTGCGATCAGGCTTTAGGATTTCTCTAACATTCCTGCCCCTCTGGGCCTGGCCTGTGGCAATCGCTTCTTCCTGCCCCTGCATCGTCCTTGGAAGCCTTTCCCTGTTTCTCCCAGTTTTGAAATGGTGCTAACAGCTCCTAGGACTGGCCCCACCAGACCACTGAAAGAATAATAATTAAAGGCCAGAGGAACACTCAGCAGATACAAAGTGCTACATAAATGTGAAATAATAATTCTTCAAACTGGGAAAATATACATTTAATGCTTTTATTACAACATGGGGCTCATCTGTATCTGCAAAGCCTAGTTCTTAAGTACTAAACTCATCCTGCAACATTTGGAAACACGTACATGTTATCAAAGCCATTTGTTGTCCTGACTAACCACTTAGCACCTGTTTTTCAGTGTCTAGGACTATTTTTTTTATCTCCCTGCAACTGTCAGCTTTGATCTCAAAGCCAAACTGCAGAACTTTAGATTGTCTTCACCAAGGAAAAGTTGTAAAATATGAGTGAGAAAGTAAAACACCATACTGCTTATGGGTAGCTTAGTGCAAATCAGCTGAATGGCTCTTCGGTGAAGTGTGTGCAGGGGTTGGAGGCGGTTGGGGGGGTGAAGCAGTTTACAGGTGGTCCCATTGTACTCTGCCCCACCTCCGCTCTGGGGAAGGTTTGCCCGAAAGATAAGGACACTTTGGTTTCGGGGCCCTAAAACTTGCACTCATCCTCCCCCAGGTCCTACGTCCACAGGACATGGGTTCTTTTTCTTAAAGAGCTCCCCTCCTTCCAGTTGCATAGCAACAAGCTCCACAAAGCCTAACATCCCCTATAGGTGCCACAGCAATGGCCACACATGGCCACTGGCACTGGGGCGGCTGCGGCGTGTTCTGTGCCCCAGTCGGTCTCTGTCTGGCTGAAGATTGTGTATGACTTGGTCCAAATGTTCATGGACTTGCTGAGCCAGGCCCTAGGATTCTGTCTCCACCTCTGTTAGGCGGCCACTGTGGGCTGAGAAATCATTCCCCAAAGTTCTCCTTTAGAATCCTGCAGATTTAAGAAGAGTAACAGCCACACGTGCGTGAGAGACGACATTTTTGGAAAGGTATTCCTTTAATCCGGGGGATCTCAACCCCAGCACGATTGTCATTTTGAGCCACATAATTCTCTGTCAAGGGTGGGGGGAGGGGGAGGCGGTCTTGTGTATTATAAGATGTTTAGCAACATTCCTGGTTTCTACGTACTAGATGATAGTATCAGCTCCCACCACCCCCTACTCCACTCCCCCCCACCCAAGTTGTGCCCACTGATGTGCCTTCAGACACTGCCCAATGTCCCCTCGGGAAAGACCTCTTCTGTTCAAGAACATCTGCTTAATGGAACATTCCAGCAAATATCCTAAGATGAAAGTTTTCCTTTTCTCTTGAATAACAAGATGGGGATTTTGCTGTTCACTGACAAGACTTCCTCTATTATAATTCAGCCAGGACTTTTGATTGACAAGTTCAAAAACTAATTGTATATTCATAGGTGACAGGATCTTATATGTAGAAAATCCCAAGGAATTCATACACATGCAAAAAAATCCATTGGAATTAATAAACGAGTTCAGCCAGATTGCAGGATGCAAGACCAGCATGCAGAAATCAATTGTATTTCTCTATCCTAGCAATGAATAATTGATGCTGAAATTAAGAAAACAATTCCATCTATAATAACATGAGAAAGAACAAAATACTTAGGAATAAATTTAACAAAAGAAGTGCAAGTTGTGGACATGGCAAACTATAAAAATAAAACATTGTTGAAAGAAATGAAAAAGGCCTAGCTAAATGGAAAGATACCTCATTGGAAGGCTCAATGTTGTTAGGATGGCAATGCTCCTCAAATTGATCTGTAGCAATACAACCCAAATTTATCAGCTTACTTCCTATTAAAAAATCCCAGCTGCCATTTTTTTTTACAGGAATTTATGAGTTGATCCTAAAATTCATATAGAAATTGAAAGGACTCAAAGTAGTCAACAAACAATTTTAAAAAGAAGAAGAAAGTTGGGTGACTAATGCTTCTTAGTTCCAAACTTACTACAAACTTCTATAAATCAAGCCAGTGTGTACAAAGACAGGCGTATTGATCAGTGGAACAGAATTGAGAGTTTACATGTATAATCCAGTGACTTTCAACAACAGTGCCAAGACAATTCAATGAGCAAAAGAATAGTCTTTTCAACAAAAGGTGTTGGGACAGCTGCCCCATAATGGCCACATGAAAAGAATGAATTCAGACCCCTACCTCATGCTATGCACAAAAATTAATTCAAAATGGATTAAAGGCCTAAATATAGAAGCTAAAACTTTAAAACTGATAGAAGAAAACATAAAAGTAGCTTAAAGGTAAATCTTGGATTAGGCAACACTTCTTTCTGTCAGATCTGACTCCAAAAGCACAAGCAACAAAAAGAAAAAATATGTCAATTAGACTTAATCAAAATCAAAATTAAAATTTTTGTACTTCAAAGGACACCAACAAGAAAATGAAAAGGCCAGCCACAACATAGGAGAAAGTGTTTGCAAGTTATATACCTGATAAAAAACTTGCATTTAAGATATATAGAGAATGGTTATCATTCAACAACAGAAAGACAATCCAATTTAAAAAGGCAAAAAGTTCAAATTGACATTTCCCCAAAGAAATGGCCAATAAGTACATGAAAAGATGCTCAACATCATTAACTACAGGGGAAATGCAAATCAAAACCACAATAAGATACCATGTCACTGTCACTAGGATGGCTATAACTTAAAAAAAAGCAGACACTAACAAGTGTTGACAAGGATGAAAATAAATTGAAATCCTCGTATATTGTTGGTGCTAATGTAAAATGGTGCAGGTTCTCTCAAAAACAGTTGCACCGTTCCTCAAAATGTTAAGCATACAGTTACAATGACCCAGCAATTCCACTCCTAGGTACTGAATGGAAATTCGAGGATGAAGTACAAGAAATATGAATGAGACTTGAAAATATGTATCCACACAAAAACTGGACGTGAATGTTCATTGAACATTATTCATAATAGGCCAAAAGTGGAAACAACCCATCTAATGAGTGGATAAACATAATGTGGTTGATCCATGTAATTAAATATTATTCAGCAATAAAAAGGAATGAAGTACTAATGTGTGCCACGACAATGTTGAACCTTAAAAACATTATGCTAAGGGAAAGAAGTCAGTCACAACTGACCACATACAGTACGATTCCATTAGATGAAATGTTTATAGAGACCAGAAGTAGATTAATAGTTGTCAGGGACTGCGGGGAGGAGGTAGGGGAAAGTGACTACGAAGGCGTATGTGATTTCTTTTGGCCATGATAAAAATGTTCTGGAAATACTTAGTGGTGATGGTTGTGCAACTTTGTCAATATGCTAAAAACCACTGAATTGTACACTTAAAAAATAACCTAAAAATGACATAGTAGTTAGAATGGAAAAAAAAACCCCACAATCATTGGGAGAGAAGCAGCATTGCTACAGGAACTTCATCAGAGAGGGCCTTGTGGAGCCTGACGGGCTATGGAGAATAGTCCAGCATGTCCTGGTGAGGGGCAGGGAAATGCCTTACCAGGCTGTGGCGACAGGTGCACTAAGGCTGCCATAGGCAAGCGGGCTGCCGGAGGACCTGCCTCCTCTAACTCTTCCCAGGTTGTCTGGGTCATGAGTGAGTCTGGTGAAACTTGAAGATAGCGCAGGAGGGAGTCACTGATAAAACACACAGAGAAAGGCCCAGAAAACACTTGCCTACAAAGCATGATATGCCAAGTCAGCGGAAGGTGTACCAGGCCAGCGCAAAGGACTCCTCGTCTCCCTCGTTCCCTAATGAAGATGAGGTTTCTGTCCAGGAACTGGACACGGTCCACTCAGGCCGTTAGAACAGAACACCTGGAGTGGGTGGCTTATAGGCAACAGAAATTTAATTCTCACAGATCTGGAGGCTAAAAGTCCAAGGTCATGACTCTGGCCAATTCAGTGTCTGGTGAGGGCTGCTTCCTGGTTCATAAACAGCTGTCTCCTTGCTGTGTCCTCGCAGGGCAGAAGGGATGAGAGGGCTTTATGGCGTGTCTTTTGTGAAGACACTAATCCCATGATTGGGGTTCCACCCTCTGACCTAAAAATCCCCCCAAAACCCACCTCCAAATACCATCATATTGGGGATTAGGTTTCAGCACACACATTTTGAGGGGCACAAGCATTTAGTCCATAGCACAGACCTTGTTTCTGCTTTTTACATGCTGTAGAAACTTACTTCCTTTGTGGTTTGCCCCCTGTTAATTACATTAGATTCAGGACGGCCCCTTTTGTGGTTTATTTAAAATACAGAAAAGAAAAAAGTTAAAAAAAAAAAGAAAAGAAAAAAGGCACTGGAGATACAACAGTGAACCACACAGATCCAAAGCGTCATCCTTGTGGAACTTGTGTTCCAGTGACTAAATGCCCAGCCTTTCACTGGGGGCTTTGTATATACTGGTCAGATTCTTGGGACAGCCTCCTGAGATGGTTACTATTGCCATCCCCATGACCAGCCAGGAAAGCTAAAGCTCAGGGAGGCCTCATTACATACCCAGCCTTACACTGCAAGGGGAGGGCCACAATTGAAACCCAAACAGCTGACTCTAGGAACCAAGAACTTACCCACAATGCTCGCGGTTCCCACACTGTGTGCCAAGGTACCCCAGAAAGCCATTGGGAAGCAAAGCCCACGGCTGCAGCTTTTGATTTTTGAGGGAAACACAGAGACATATCAGACACCACATAAACTCCCACCATTACGTTGTTTGGAACTAAACTGACAAGTAAAGTCTTTAGGTATTTCTTTGGATGTAGCACCACTGTGAAATATTACTAATATTTTTAGTATTTATTATGCTAAAGGCACTGTGAACTGAGAAAATTTGGAAACTTCTATACAGTGCTACTGTCCATTTAAATATGTACCTGCTCTAGGCCATATGCTCTTAAAAGCAGTCTGGCACATACCAGGCACAACAAAAATGTTTTCTTTTTAAAATTTTTAAAGATTTTTTAAATTTACTTATTTATTTTTAGAGAGAGAGGAAGAGAAGAAGAAAGAGAGGGAAACATCAATGTGTGGTTGCCTCTCACGTGCCCCCAGCTGGGGACCTGGCCCACAACCCAGGCATGTGCCCTGACTGGGGATCAAACCGGTGACCCTTTGGTTCGCAGCCCAAACTCAATCCACCGTGCTACACCAGCCAGGGCTCCTTTAAAACTTTTATGCATTTTTTTTGACAGAGTAAGAGATAAACATCATTTATGGTTCCATTTGTTCACGCATTCATTGGTTAATTCTTACATCTTCCCTGACTGGGGATTGAACCGGCAACCTCAGTATATTGGGGCAGTGCTGCAACCAACTGAGTTATCTGGCGAGGGCCCAAAAATAGGTGTTGAATGAATGAATGAAGAGTAATGAATGAACAAAGAGTCGAATACAAGAAAATGGGAGATGTTTGCATGGCTCAAGGGAAAATATAAGTAAGTAGCAGGGACAACGGAGAAAAGAAAGGGCGGAGGAGGGTGCAACATTTGGGGAATATAACCTGAAGACAGTATAGTGAAGAGGTGAGGCCTGTGCTCTCTGGGACCAGACTGCCTGGCTCTGAACCCCAGCTCTGCCACACACTAGTTCTGTGATCCTGGACCAGCCGCTTCGCTTCCCCGGACCTCAGTTTTCTCACCCATGAAACAGAGTTAAAATAAGATTGTTGGGACAGAAGAAATGAGTCTACGTGAACAGACTGTTTAGAATAGTGTCTAGCACGTGGTAATTGCTATACAGGTGCTGGCTGGTATTATCATTATTTGGGTTCTATTCAACCAGGTTTGTTTGTTGTTTTTTTTTTCTAAGACGACAGGAGAATAGCCAAGTTGGTGGCAGCTAGGGTGACACATTGCCCTCGTTTGCCCGAGATGAAGAGGGTTCCCTGGAGATGAGACTTGCCGTGCTAAAACTGGGGGAGGTCCTGGGCAAACTGGGACAAGTTGGTCCTCCTGGTCCAGCTCATCTCTTCATTCCTGCAAGAAGTTTGACTGAAGGCTTGCTCCTGGTACGGGAGGGGTCGCTTCCTTGGCAGGTCCAGAGGGGGCGACCGTGAGGGATTCAGGTGGTTTTGTGGCTGAACAACAGAAGGCAGGAAGTGTGCAACTTCAGGCAGGAAGGCATATATGGTTTAGATTTATATCAATACTCTTAGAACAGAGAAGACCCATCACTACCTACCTCTACAAGGTATTGTGTTGCTCAGAATGCCTGTCTTCAAGAGTTTTAAGAGAAGAGGAAACAATTATATTTAATTAAAACTTATAGATCATCGACATGACTCGAAGATTATTGAACCGTGTGAATACATGCACCAAAAAGTCTTCCTTCACGCCTGCCCCCTAGTCAGTCAGCTCCCAGCACAGCAAGGTCATCCTTCCTGCGTTTCTTGAGCCACATACAAGAACATACAGATACACATTCACATCAGATGACCATAAAAGTGGATGCAAGCATTCCAGAGAAGCCACTTTAAGAAATGGGCACCTGAGAGCCAGTCTTGCAAAAACTTCAGGGTCCACTGAGAAACTGAGGTTTGAGATCTGTGGGCCTGAGGGTGAGACCCTAAGAAGTGGTGACAACATCAAAGCTCAGCCTTCACAGATGACATCTTCGTCTCGCCAGCCTCGTACTTCCACCGGAGGGCTGACATTTTTAATGTTCTCGTTGTTAAGATTCACAGCTGCTTTTATAGGGATTGGCTGTGAATCTTATATTTTCAATATTTTCGTTGGTATTCATTTAATTTTTGTTCCCTTTGTCATATTACTGGTTCAGGATGTTTGACAACCATCCCCCTGAGATAGTATCACTCTTCCCTGTCATCTCAGATTCTGACTGGTGGTTTTAGTTTTGTTATGACTCATTCTATATTTAGGCACATGTTGATTCTGCTGCACAAGCTGTGCAGGGCAGAGAAAGAAGGTGCTGTGGGTTTGGGTTGGGTTTGCCCAACATTTCTTCTAACCCCTGTCTTACCCCCTTACATCATCACCCCTCACGCCTCTGCTTGCTATTCTTGTGTTCTCTCTCTCTCTCTCTCTCTTTAAACCCTCGCCCAAGGATATGTTTATTGCTTTTAGAGAGAGAGGAAGGGAGGAAGGGAGGGAGAGAGAGAGAGAGAGGAACATCAGCGGGAAACAGAAACATCGATTGGCCGCGTCTGGAAAGTGACCTGACTGGAGATTAAAGTCACAACCCAGGTACGTGCTCTGACCAGGGATCAAAACTGCAACCCTCTGGTGCACGAGATGATGCTCACCCCACTGAGCCACTGGCCAGGGCCCCTCTCTTGCTCTGTGTTGAACTCCTTCTTATATGTCAAACTTCCATCTGAGTTGACTTACATTCTGAATGCATTGCCTTCTTCAGAATTTTGTTGAAGAAGGGTTAGCTTGTAGTCAACGGTTTTTGTGTCTATACAAAGGTCTTTATTGCCCTCTTTACTGAAAGTCATTTTCACTGGGAAGTAAGTGTAATTCTATATTGGCAGCTGTTTTCTTTCAGCACGTGGGAAATATCATCCCCATTAAACGTATAGGAGACCTTATTACCCCACATTCCATGCCTCTTAATCTTTCTTCCACTTTCCCCACCTTTTCTTCTCTATCTATGTTCTGAGTATTTTCTTTTGTATAATCCTACTATCAACCCCATTTGCTGAATTTTTAACTTGAGGGGGTGGGGGGAGGTGGAAGAGGGTATGAGGGGGATAAATGGTCATAGAAAAAATACAATAAATATAAACTATTAAAAATAGTTATTAAAGGCTATTTTTAAAAAGATTTTATTTATTTATTTTTTTAGAGAGGGAAGGGAGGGAGAAAGAGAGAGAGAGAGAGAGAGAAATCAATGTGCAGTTGCTGGGGGTCATGGCCTGCAACCCAGGCATGTGCCCTGACTGGGAATCGAACCTGCGATGCTTTGGGTCACAGACCGTGCTCCATCCACTGAGCTACGCCAGCCAGGGCTTTAAAGGCTATTTTTTAAAATTTGAGTTATTCGTTTATTTCTAGACATTCGATTTAGTTTCTTTCTCAAATGAGCTAGATAACTTTTTACATTTTCCATGTCTACAGACTTGTCAAGCTCATGTCTAATAATTTCAATACCGCCGTTATCTGTGGTTCTGTCTCTACTTTTTGTTGTCTCTGCTTTTCCACTCATAATGCCGCATTTCCTTGGGTACTTGGTTACTGTTGACTGTCTTCTTCTCGTTGCTTTTGAAAAAGGATGTGCTGGCGTGCTTGGAGGCAAGCCCCAAGGTACTCCTTCTAGAGAAGACTTGTTTTGTTGCCATATGCACAACTGTCAGTCTAGGATTACTTTGTCCTAAATTCTCTGCTTGAGGCTCCTTAGGACTACCTAGAGATAAATTTGAAATAAAAATCTTCATGAGGGCCACTTTGTGCTTAAAAAAATATATTTATATATATCTATATCTGAACTGGGTTTCCACCCCTCCCTGCTCAGCCCAGCATTAAGGCAACTTCCCTTGCGTTCCCCTGGGGTTGGGGTTGGGTTGGTGTTATTTCTGGTTCATTCTGACCCTGGGGTTCCTTCTCACTGTGCGGGTTATCATCTGTTTCTGGGTTGGGCTGGAGGCTTTGATTTTCTTTTCACCCAACAAATAGGATTCAACTGGGGTTGACAAATAACCTCAGGACGTAGGTGGCTCCTGCCCTCCTCCCCCTAGTTTCTTGCTTTTGCTTAGCTACCTTTGTCATTTGTCAGATCATCCTTGGCTTAAGAGATGTATTTTCTTTTTTTTTAAGATTTTATTTATTTATTTTTAGAGAGGGAAGGGAGGGAGAAAGAGAGAGAGAGAGAAACATCAATGTGCGGTTGCTGGGAGCTGTAGCCTGAAACCCAGGCATGTGCCCTGACTGGGAGTTGAACCTGCGATGCTTTGGTTCGCAGCCCGCGCTCAATCCACTGAGCTACACCAGCCAGGGCAACAGATGTATTTTCATGTTTTATCCAGTATTTCTAATTGCTGTCAGTGAAAGAGCTGATCCAAATAACCTAGCTTTCCATTATGAAAAATAGCAGTATAATCACCTATTTTTTTTAAACACTTGCAGACTTTTCTAGCATATGCATACACCAAAGTAATTTAACCACTCTCCTGTGATGGACACTTCTTTCTAATTTTTTTTGATATGGTAAATAATACTGCAACAAACGAATTTCTACATCAACCAGTCTGTGATATTTTGTTATGGCAGCTTTTGCAAATGAATATAGCTAAGGATGACTGAGGAATTGTTCGTGATATCTGGTTTTATATTGTGTAGAGCTTTACGATAAAGAAAATATGGTGGATGGAAACCACCATATTTGATAACTTATTTGATAACTTCCTCACCTGTCTCTGCTCTATTTGTTAGTATACTTCTTAAGGAATCTACAAGGTCACTTATTTTTGAGATGAATGAAAAACTGTCTGAAAGTTTTAGATCTGTGATACTTTCTTATTCTTGCTTTTTATAAAAGCAGTATGATATTAAATGGCATGACAATGAAACTGGGGTGTTTATGGCTTTGATTAAATTTGGCTTTAAGTCTTAGTTCTAGAAATTAATTCTCCCCCTCTCTATATATATTCAAACCCCTGAGACCTAGCCTTTCCTGATAATCAGCAACCCCCAGGCAGCAGAAGGCAGTAGCCCAGACCTGACCGATGCTTACACGGTCAGGACCTCTGCGGGCTGCAGACATCTTGACCTAAGTTATGTTTCAGCTTCTGAGGTAGGCTGTCTCATGAAACCAGACGAAGGGATGCTCACACAGACCTCAGAACTGTCCACGAGACCAAAGAAATGATTTATTACCCTAACCTCACCTTTGACCTGTCAGCTCCTAGCATGACCCCGAACCCCCTAATCCATGGAGTTTTGCAATTTTGTCCTGTGCAATCTGTAACCTACATGCCATCATCGGGGAGCTCGGGCCTTTCGGCACTAGCTTCCTGTTCTCCTGGTTGGCACCATTCACAATGAAATAGCCAATATTTCTCCACCACAATTCTCGGTTTAGTGTTTGACTCTGCTAAGGCTGGGTGAATGAACTCTTTGTTCCATAACAACAGATGTACTTGTGTGGATAACCAGTGCTTTTTTTAAAAAAAATTTTATTTGTTTATTTTTAGAGAGGGAAAAAGAGAGAGAGAGAGAAACACCAATGTGCAGTTGCTGGGGGCCGTGGCCTGAAACCCAGGCATGTGCCCTGACTGGGAATTGAACCTGTGATGCTTTGGTTCACAGCCCACACTCAATCCACTGAGCTATGCCAGCCAGGGCGATAACCAGTGCTTTTTCAACATGGTTGTGTTAAACCGGGCCAAGGCTTCCCTTCTCTATGCACTGTTTTCCCTCATAATGGAGTGGAGAGTCCAGATTGGCCCTCGGTCCCTGGGACACAGAGACATTCAGTATGAACACCTCCCTGAATGGCCGGTGCTCAGCGTGGACAGACTGCACGCACTTCTGTGGAAGAAGGTGATCAGAGAGCCCCACCCTTTCTCCGAAGGCTCCTTTCCAGACCAGCCTCCAGGCTGGGCAAGCCAAGATTCTCCAACTCCCTGCTGTGTCTCTTTCAATAGATGAGGGCAGAATGTGGTCCAGAAGGCAGTGACAGGAGATGCCTGCTGGGACTGTCAACAGGATATCTGTTTACTAGCGAATTGAAGAGCAGCCCTTTTCGGTACAATTTGCAAATGATTTACATAGGTTTACTGAGATAGAAAAATAACTTCTATTTGCTTAATAAAATCTTCAATGCTTACATTACAGACTGCTTTTGATAAGAAAAAATTATAATATTTTGCATTTTTTGAGGAGGGTTTTGAAAAATCTTTATTTGATGTTCTTCTGGTCCAAGGAATTTGCTGGGGTATTAAGCATGGGAAAAAAGTCTTGGTGCTTGGGGTGTGTTTTTCTTTCATAATTTGAATTTAATGGCCTCAGGTCATATTCTGTAGGCCTATGCTTTGGATACCCATTCAAATGACTAAAGACACATTTAAAATATTTCTTATTAAATCACTTACATTATCCACATGCCTAATTGCCATACCTATATTCCCCTAGAACCCATCCCAGTTCTGCATCCATTAAGTGACTGCACAAACTGTTAGAAATACACAAGAAGTAGAGACGGGAGGGACCCGAAAACCTGGTCCGAGTGCCTTTATTTGATACCCCGCTTACAGTGGGTGGAGTCGGGATGGATCCCAGCGGTGGGGGGAGGCAAAAGTGGGATTTTTAAAAGAAAATGTGTGTGAGGGGGGTGTCTGTGCTGGGATAGGGGAGGGGTTAGCCTCTTGTTCTGGGCAGGTGCCCCAGGGTTTCAGGACGTGAGCCAGGACAACGGGCTAGGTGAGAGGAGGGCTTTCCCAGGTACAGGAGGGTCTGTTCGACCACTGGCCGTTGTGGCTGGTACCAGGTGTCCATCGTGCATCATGGGTGGGAGAGACTTTTTGATTAAGCTGCAGGCTACCAAGTAAGTCGGGACAACGGAGTCACAGGCAGTCCAGAGGGCTGGTACTGGCCTGACGGGGTCATTAGCAGTCTGGGGGTTGGGGAACTGGCTGGACACTTCCACAGACTTAAATGTAGAAGACAAACAAACTTCATGTACTTCATTTAAAAAAAAAGGAAGGAAAAGAGCATAACCTAACCAAATAATTTGAGATTCCTCTCAAAATTTTTATACCTTTTCATGCTATAATGTAAATTTGAATAGGAAATCTATAGATGTATTTCACATAACAATAATATTTGTGTTTTTTATTTTTAAAATAATTTCAACATTACTCTAAAGCTGCAGGAATAGTTCCTGCAGGGCCCATAGATGCATTGATGAGAAACCCTGTTCAAGTTTTCATCGGTTGTCCTAGCAACAGCCTTCATAACAGAATGGCCTAATACAGTATTAGCTGTTGCCTTTAGTTGTCATACCTCTGAAGGGAATCAAAGTTTTGTCATTCTGAAGCTGCTGTTGTAGGATATTAATTGCAAGCTGTTTATTGAGAAATAAGACTCACAAAGGATATTGGACCCTTCCCCCCTTTCCTGCCCAAGAGATTCAGACAGAAAAAGCTGCTTTGGGAAGGAAGCCTTGGCTCGATTCGCTCAAGAATCTTCACCCTAGGCCCTGCCTGGGTGGCTCAAAGGCGAGAGCGTGGTCCCGTGCACTGAAAGGACTCCCCATCAGGGCACAGACCTAGGCTTCGGGTTTGGTCCCTGCTCCAGGCATGGATGGGAGGCAACAGATTGATGCTTCTCTCTTTCTCTAAAATCAATAAACATCCTTACGTGAGGAGTAAAAAAATAATAATAACCCTCACCCTGGAATTAATCAGGAAGACTCCCAGCCTGCTAGCAGAATCCCCTCTGTGTCCCATTGTCTCTGAGTTGCCAAGCGAGAATTTTTCAGCCGTGTATCTTCCTGCTCTTCCACTCTCTGTAAAAGGCAAAAGATTTATACCATCTGAAGAAAAAGTAGAGTATCAACTACCTGTAAATCACCGATCCTCAATTCTGAAATCTAATACCCCGTTTCACCCCCCTTCTCCTTTGTCCAAAAATGTCATCCATATCCAGTGTCGTCTCAGCCTTTCTGGAATTTTCATGATTATGTGAAATCCCCATGCTCATGAATTAAAATGTTGACTTTCTCCCACTAATCTGTCTTTGTTGAATTGACTATTAGCCCAGCTAGAAGGATTTAGAAGGTGGGAGAGAAAGTATTATTTTTTTTAGTCCCCCACACCTCCTCAGTCCCTTTTAATCCAAGAAGATTTCATAGTCTTTCCTTGACTTTCAAACTATAACTTTTTAAAAGACAACGGGGAAGTTATTTTGTAGACTGTTCCTCAATTTAGGGTTGTCTGATGTTTCTCTATAATTAGATTCAGGTTATGCATGCAGTTTTGGCAGGAATATCATGAGAGCAAGGCTAATTTCTCTTTGCATCCTGTCAGGTGACACATAATTTTAGTCTGGTGATGTTACATTTGATGTTACACTCGAAAAACATGGTGCCTGCCAGCTTACTTCACTGGAAAGCTAGTCTTTCCCCCTTTATAATTGACTTTTGTGGGGAGAAAATTGGGGATTGTGTAAATATTCCATTTGTCATCTGACTTTCACCCACAAACTTTAATATTTATTGATGATTCTTGCCTGAATTGGTTACTACTACGTTGTTGCCAAATGGTGATTTTTTATTTATTTATTTTATATTTAATAACTGGCCTTCTACCATTCAGAAGAGCTTTTTCTTGTTCCCATTTATTTCTTTCTTTTTGTGTGAGTCTGTATGGACACCAGATTATTTTATTCAATAGCTTATAATCCATCCCTACCATTATATATTTTGATGCCCTAATTGTCTCAGATTCACCCAGTGGTTGGCCCTTTACACAGGCCTCTCTGCCATGTAGACACGCCCTACTGGTTTTGAGCACTTCATTGCTACCTGACATTAAATTGCCCTTCCTACTCATCTTGTGCTTTTGCTGCCTCAGCCCCAAAATCGCTCATTTCCCCGCCTAAGACCTCTTCTATTAGTGGAAAATGGTTTTTAGAAGTCAAGATCTAGCACAGGCTGTGAACCAAAGCGCCGTAGGTTCAGTTCCCAGACAGGGCACATGCCTGGGTTGCAGGCCATGACCCCCAGCAACCCCACATTGATGTTTCTCTGTCTCTCTCTTTCTCCCTCCCTTCCCTCTCTAAAAATAAATAAAATAAAATCTTAAAAGAAAGTCAAGATCTGCCTGCTAAGTGTGATCTGGCTGCTATGAGCTATTGCTGCTTCCGGTACTACTCACTGGACATAACTAGGATAGAACGTAGGTGCATCTGTATTCGTTTTTCTACCGATATCTATAGTTATAGCTATAAAATGAATTCAATGGTATTTCCATTCCAGTTCAAACACAATACTGCCAGGTTCAGGGTTCCTCATCCTTCTTCCTTTTTACATTTATATTTCCCTTACCTGGCAGCAAGAGAGCTGGCTCCATAGTCCCCCAAATGTTTACTTACTTGCTCGATCCCCCAGTTTGTCACAAGTGCTCTACCCTGCTGCCCCACAATCCATTCAGCTACTTTCTGGTTGTCCTTCCTGCTTGAGCCTACCTAATGACTTTTTAAATAAACTGTTAAGGGAGAAAGGGTTATTAATTATAATACTGATCATGAATAAGTATGTGAGGAGAAAGTCAGTGAATCAGGGAAAGAAAATACAAAAATAGGGATGTACCTGATCGAGAAGGCAGTGGTTAGGTGAGGCTAGGTTTTGTTGTAGTAATAAACAACCCTAATATCTTAGCAGTTTAAAACAACACATGTGACCTGGCTGGCGTAGCTCAGTGGATTGAGCGCGGGCTGCAAACCAAAGTGTTGCAGGTTCAATTCCCAGTCAGAGCACATGCCTAGGTTGCAGGCCACGGTCCCCAGCAACTGCACATTGATGTTTCTCTCTCTCTCTCTTTCTCCCTCCCTTCCCTCTCTAAAAATAAATAAATACAATCTAAAAAAAATAAATAAAACAATACATGTGCATTTCTTGAGCCCACAAAGTCCACTCTGGGCCTGAGTGGCTCTGGAAGGTCATTGCTCTTTGTGAGGTGGCTCAGCACTCCAGGCTGCTTGGACCTCACAGTCCCTCCATGAGATCTTCGAGGCACCAGAAGAGAACAGAAGAGGACCAGCTCTCAATACTTCCCCATGGAAGAAAGCCATGTCAGTTCTGCTCACTGTTCATTGGCTAAAGAAAGTCACATGGCCACTCATCATTTCAAAGGGTCAAGGAAGAATAATCTTCCCCACTGCCCATGAGAGGAGAATGAAAAATAATGGTAAACACAGGAATAACCACCACAAGGCTTTTTTTTTCTCTGAACTGCTAAAAAAAAGTTAGTGATATTGAGTTTCATCATTTTTTGTTTGTTTGTTTTGTGAAAGAGATTTAGCCCTGGCTGGTGTGGCTTAGTGGGTTGAGTCCTGGCCTGTGAACCGAAAGGTCACCAGTTTGGTTCCTGGTCAGGGCATATGCCTGGGTTGTGGCCCAGGTCCCAACTGGGACCTGGGGTGAAAGGCAAGGGATCGATGTATCTCTTGCACATCCATGTTTCTCTCCCTCTCTTTCTCCCTCCCTTCCCCTCTCTAAAAAATAAATACAATCTTAGGAAAAAAAAAGAGATGTAGCCATACATATTTTTGAAATCCAAGATAATTAAGTTCACATTACCGCAACTAAGAAAATCATTTTAAAAGTACTGACTTCCAAATGTATATGGACTTAAGTCTGAAGTCAGAGATGGTTCTGTGGGGAATTAAAAAAAAATAATACCTTTTCTCCCACCTTGTAAATTCTTCTAGTTGGGCTATTAATCAAATTAACAGAGACAGATTAGCAGGAGAGAATCAAAGTTCTTACACACGTCCATGGGGAATTCACAGAAGCTTGAAAATTCCAGCGACAGTGAGGCAACACTGGGCATACACGACAGTTTTGGAAAAGGAGAAAGTGGGAAAGGAGAGGTATTAGACTTCGGAAGTGAGGACGGAGAGCTGCAGGTCGCGGAGGAAGGGTGGAACACACAGGGCAGGGGGAATCCTCACTGGCTGCTCAGAGACAATGGGACCCAGTGGGTGCTTCTTTTATGCTAACAGACCCTACTGAAGCTCTCTGTTTACCGTACTTAATTCAAATTAGGCTAAGGTGAACATCCTAAGATTTCTTTTCTAAAGCAGATTTTTTTCTGTCTAGATCTCTTGGGCAGGGAAGGGAGAGGATTAAAAAGTCTTTCTAAGTCTATTTTCTTAAATAGCTTAAAACAATACCCCCCCCCCCCAAAAAAAAACCCCCGGCAGCTTCCAGGTGGCAACATTTTGGTTCCCTTTAGTTAGCTTAGGTCCCACCCAGAAAACCTTTTTGTAACTATTTAAGTGAGCAATTCACAAACCCGGCCAACACTTTAGAATCACTTGGGGGAGGTTTATAAAATAATTGTCTTGCCCTCACTCAGACAGTCAGATCCATTGAGCCTGGGGTGGGGCCTGGGTAACTGTGCAGGAGTCCCCCTTAGGCACAGTTTCATCTTCTGAAGTTTCAGGTACCCATAGTCCATGTAGGTCTGAAGCTATCAAATAGAAAATTCCAGAAATAACTCATGAATTTTAAGTTGTGGGCCGTTCTGAGGAGCATAATGGAATCTCCAGCCATCCCAATTGGTCCTGTTTGGGATCTGAATCGGCCCTTTGTCCTGGTTATTATTTGTACTGCACAGGCTCCCCAGCCACGGTCACTTGGTAGTCGTCCCAGTTATCAAATGGACTGTCCCTGTAAGGCAGTGCTTGTGCCTAACTAACCCTCATTTTACTTAATAATGCCACTTCCCATAGCTTGTATTATAGTACATTGTTACAGTTGTTCTGTTTTATCGTGTTATTGTTTTCAATTTTTTACTGTGCCTAATGGATAAATTCACCTTCATCGTAGGTGTGTACGTATAGGAACAAATACACAGGGTTCAGTGCTATCCCCCGTTTCAGGCACCCACTGGGTGGGGGGTGGGCCTTGGAATGTATCCTCTGTGGATAAGGGGTGACTACTAGAGTTTTAAAAATTCCCTGGTGAGTCCAATGCAAAGCCAAGGTCAGAATCCCTGAGTCCTGTCCTGACACCATTGCGCCTCACCAGTCCTTTACCCTGAACGCCAGGATCCCTGGGAAACCTCCCCACCTAGGGTCCAGGTCAAATGCTCCCAAGTCCCTCTGAACTTTCTCTATCATCTCTCCCATCACACACTGCACTACATTTATGTGGATGTTTTGCGGTATCTAGTTGTGAGTTCTATGAAGGTCAGGACGTATTAATTGGATACCCAACTCATGGCATGATACCTAACGCACAGTAGGTGCTCAACTCATGTGTGTTAAATACGTTAGCAAATCTGTACATAAAAGTGGACTTAAAACTTTCTGTCATTTTACTCTCTGGCCTGGTATAAAGCTTATAGGTACAGGCAAAGTGTTATTTGTATCCTTTGTGAATGGCTAATATTGTGCTCTTGTAAAAAGATCCTGGCCTAACAGCACTGTGAACACTTGTAAAACTAAGTAAAAACAAGTAAAATATTTGATGCTTATTGTGATTATTTGAACTCATTTGAGGGTTACACACACTCAGGAACTTTTCTAAGGAACATCAGAAACGGCTCATCTATTTGCCTCAGCATATTATATCCGTAGGCATTTGGATAAGATAACAGACAACAACCACGCTGCCTGCAGGGTGAAGTTTATATAAACTTTTCTGTTGGCCAAGGACTCTCTCAGCCTCTCCCTGCCTGCCTCCCTAACTTCTTTTCCTAGCTGAGTAGAGGTGGAAAGGGCTGAGATTTTGAATCCAGAAACCTGGGAGTCGATGCTATTCTGTCAGAGAATATCGGCCGGCTTATTCATTCCTCTACCCCCCATTTCCCCAGGGGAACAGGACCCAGGTCTCATGGTGGATTCGAAGGTTAAGAAAGACGTTGCGCGCGGCAGGGCTTTGTACGCTGGGAGGCGCTACGCAAAGGCAGCCTGCGGCCCGTTGCCAAAGAGAGCCACCGACGGCTACCACCTTCACCGCTAACTTTCTCGACTTTGCGCCTTCTTCGGCCTATGGGACTCTTTCGTCACGTTTGTGTCTATCCAGTTACTACGCTCAGTGAGCGATGGTCTTCATCCCTTCCCTTGAAACGCTGTTTTTGATGGAACTCCACCAATGGGTGCCATGTGGGTGGCTGTATTTTCTGTCGTGCTGTAAGGGGGGGGGGGGCGCAGCAGGGTACAAAGGAAAGCGTAAAGCTCCCACCCATGCGCTCACCAGTTTCAAATGTGCATTGATTGATTAATGGAATAGTTAAATTAAATTTAATTATTATGAGAGTACTTCAGAGCGTATTTTGTGAAATTCACAGACTCTGAGTAATTTGAAACCTGTCCCGTTTAGCCTGCCAATCCGTCTCTGCTGAGAAATGCAGTCGGTGGAATCCTGAAAGGAGGATTTGATCTGTGGGTCGGGGACAGAAGGATTACGGAGGATTTTTTATGTTTTCAGAGTGCCTTTCTGTTTCAGGAGAAGAACAATACACATTCCATTTCACAGGAGCAAGCAGCGTTAGACCAGAGAATTACTTATTTAGTAAAGAAATGAATTTTTACTCTAAACCACACTCATTATGTTTATAAATATTAAATAGGGAATGAAAGGAATTTAGAGAGCCAAAACAGTGCTGGTGATCGAACTTTTAAAAGCCGACGCAGACATGTAATTGAAACTATTTCAACTGTGTGAAGGCCTATATACATTTTTGCATGATGACATTCGTTCCCAGGGCTTCCTGTTGAGATTAGAGACTTACACTAGCATTCACCAGCACACTGTCATGGAAGGCTGACTTTGCACCCTGCTCTGTGACGAAAGGTTTCGAGATTAAACCAGCGGGGTAAGCCATGCATGCTCCCATGCCCCTCTTGGAGATCCACGATGCATGCCTGCCTGTGAAGATTGAGCACTTAGACAGGAAAGAGCCTGTTTGAATTTGTTTAACTCTGTCCTTCCCAAATCTCTTTCACTGTGGAACCTTTGGAAAAAGACTTATTATAACTCCTGTTTACAGCTGAAAACCTTAGAGTCCTCTTGAAATCCCATTGGGAAACTCTGAACTGCATGCAGGGATGAAATACATTCACTTGCTCAGCTAACCCACAGAGTGTATTTTCTGGAATGGAGTTGCAATAACAATTATATAAATTTTTACATGAAGCATAATGTGATTTAAAACTAACCAGGAAAGTTTTCTGTTGCCGTTGTTGTTTTTTTGTTTGTTTGTAACAGCTTTAATGAAATTTAATTTACATATCATACAATTCACTCACCTAAAGTGTACAATTCAATTGTTTTGGGGTATTCCGAGTTGTGCCAGCTATCACCAGGCTCAATCTCAGAGTATCTGCATTGCCTCACATTCTTTCACTATCGTGCCCTTGCCCCTCCACTGCCCGGCCACGACCCTGAGCAACCACAAATCCACCCTTCATTTCTGTAGGTTTGCCTATTCTAGATCTTCCATATAAATGGAACTGTATAATATGTGGCCTTTTGTACGTGATTTCTTTCACTCAGTGTAATGCTTTCAGGGATCAGCCATGTTATAGCAGGTATCAGCACTTCCTTCCTTTAGCAATGAAGTAATGAAGATTGACAGAAGGCCAAGAACTTAAGAAAGCAGACGAAGGGCAGGATTGGGGAGTTGTCATGCCGAGAACTCTCTGCTACCTGTGTGGGGGCCATTGCCAGCAAGCACCCTGGTCCTCCCTTGCAGGGTAATGGGGTCGTTTCTAGGACAGAAAATGCCCCTCCAGGGAGAGGGTTGCCATATTCTTTCCCTTCTCCATCGTCTCATGCTTTGGGCTCAAAACTGTAGAATTTACCTCCTCTGCAAAATGTGCTTCCTGAAAATATTTTTGTGGCTCAAAACTGATGCTGTTCATTGATATACAGGACCGGAGGCTCCAGTCTGTTTTTCAACATGATTATCTAAAGTCAGAGATGCTGGTACTTGTTTCCTGCTTATTCACAGACTTGAGGGAATTTCCAGGGCGGGGGTGGGGTGGGGAGGTTGCATGGAACTTCAGTGAAACCTTTTAAGATGTAAAATAGTCCAGAGAGAGAATGCTCTTTCTCTCCTGAGGCACCTGATAGAATTGCTATAGGGATATTACATTTTGTAAAGGGTCTCACAGCAATTTTCAGTAATTAGCTCAAAGAGCTTTGGGGGCCAGAAGAGTTCTTTTGCTTCACAGAGTAGGTAAGACAGGACCTGGGCCCAGGTCCTGACTACCCAGTCATTCTGTGTCCTATCACCAAGAAGTAGAGCCTGGATAGCAGGAGATAACTAGCAGTCTTTGCTCTAATACAGTTGTAATACAAATAAATGACACAATAGTTAATAAATAACAATTTACAATGAACTCTGCATTTCACATATTCATAACTGTAAACTTACTTTTGCCCAACACATATATCTATGCTTCTTTGTTCTATGGTAGAATCTTAGCTATAGGCTGTTAATTTACTTGATTGGATTTTTTCATTCACTCAGTGAATACAGGTCGATGCCTACTGTATGCCAGGCATTGTGTTAAATGCTAGGAATACAAAACCAATAAGACACAATTTAAACTAGACATCATCAAAATAAAAAAATGGTGTATTAAAGCATAACATTAAGAAAGTGGTTTCTGGGGGTGCCATCAAGGAACATGTACGAAGGACACATGGACAAAAAGCCAAAGGGGGTGGGTTTGGAGGTGGGAGGTAGGGATGGGTGGGGCAGGGGATGCAAATGGAGATAATTGTACTTAAAAGACACTTTAAAAAAAAAGAAAGTGGTTTCTGGAGAATGGGGAAAAACTGTTACAAATAATATACCTAATAAAGGAGTAGTATCCCAAATGCATATAGAACACTTATAACTCACTAATAAAAAGACAGAGAATCCAATTAAAAGTCAGGCAAAGGATCTAAATAGACATTTCTCCAAGGAAGTTATATGATGACCAATGAGCAAATTAGAAATGCTCAATATTATTAATCATAAGGGAAATGCAAGTCAAAATTATAATGAAATATTATTTCCCACCAACTAGAATTGTTATTGTCAAAAAGGTGAATGTTGATGAGGACATGGAGAAACTGAAACCTTCACGTAACGAGTTACAGGGTGGGGAGAAAATAGGAAGAAAAACCCCTCGAATGTGGGGTGGGAGAGGGGGAAGTGTGGGCTAGCTTTTAAGAGATTTTGCAAAACAATGGCGAGTTAAAAGCTGTGTTGCACCCTTCCCCCTACACAGGCAGACAAGACTTGGGGAACATTCAGGGACTCCAGGCATAGCCTGCGGGAGCATGAAAGGCAGGAGCTGGATGCCCTTGCATCACCGAGAACTCTTGCCCTGACTAAAGATGGCAACCAAAAGAAGGAAAAAGATACAGGGGAACTAGCAAAAGTAGCACATCATCAGAGGGGCTGCATATGAAGTCATATAGGAATTTTCAGGCTGAGATTTAAAATAAGGGCAGGCAGAAAGAGAAGGAAGAAGCAGTCACACAGTTTGAAAGGATATAGAGAAGGTGTCCCGGTCCACCATGAGGTCTAGTGCGTAAGGAGATGCCACATGGTTTGGAGTAAGAGCTAGAGTAAGACAGAAAAGGGCTGCTGGGAAAATTGGTTGGAGAAGATAGTGGAGCTGTGCAGGCACCTGCCTAACCAAGCCTGGATTCTGGGGAGATGCCTGGAGCTGAACTGAACTGTGACTGGGAATGCTGAGCTGCAGACTTCTGCTTTTCTGAAAGATGGTACTTCTGAGTGGCATATTCTGAAATCAGCCTGGTTTGGTAAAGGGAGGCAGGACTATGTGTTTTTGGGTGTTTTAAAGGAAGTAGGACTTAAGGACACAAATGCACCTTTATTCTAAATCTGTATAACCTTTAAATAAACAACCCCTTTCCTTTTTTACCAGAGCTTTCCATCAGGAGTCATGCTTCTTGGTGGTGGGCAATTGAACCCCACAGCTGTTCCAGAACAGTGCTGGCGGGGTTCTGTAACACTTACAGACTGCTGCTATTGGAAGTGTAAAACAGTGCAGCTGCTTTGGAAAACAGTTCTGTTTTTGTTCCTGGCACTTCCTCAAAAAGTTAAGCATAAAATTACAATATGACCCAGCAATTCCACTCCTAGAAATTGCCCAAGAGAAATGAAAACACATGTTCACACAAATATTTGTACATAAATGTTCACAGAAGCATTATCTGTAGCAGACCCAAAGTGGAAACAACCTAAATGTCCATCAGGTAAAGAATGGATAAACAAAATGTGGTGCAATTATACAACTGAATATTAGGCAGCAATAAAAAAGAATGAAGTACCAGGTCAGGCTACTACCTGGATGAACCTGGAAGATGTTTTGCTAAGTGAAAGAAGCCAGACACAAAAGACCGTGTAGGGGCTAAAAAGAAAAAGAAATTAATACCTTTTTTCCCACCTTCTAAGTTCTTCTAGCTGGGCTAATAATCAAATTAACAGGAGACAGATTAACAAGAGAAAATTAAAAAGTTAATACATGTGCACGGGCAATTTACATGCATAAAAATTCCAAAGAGAGTGAGGCCACATGTGGTGTATATTGGACAATGGAGAGAGAGAGTCAGCAGATTTCAGAAGTGAGAATGGAGAATTACAGGTAGCAGAGAAAGAGCGCAACACACATGACTGGCAGATCCTTACTAGGCCACTCAGAGACAATTGGATGCAGTGGGTACCTAGCTTACAGGCCCCTGCCTAAAGCCTTCCCACTTACTATAGTTAATTAATTAGGCTAGGGCAACATCCGAGATTCCCTTTCTGGAGTGGGTCTTTCTATCTGAATCTTCTGGACAAGAAAGACAGGAGGATCAAAGGTTCTTTCTGAGTTTATCCCTGAAGGCAGTCTCAGAGTGGCAATATTTAGTCCCCTTCAACCACACATTGTAGGATTCCCTTTATGTGACATGTTTAGAATGGGCCAACCTATAGATGCAGAAAATAGACAGTTTTGTAGGCCTGGAGAAGGGAAATTGGGATCATGGCTAAGGGGTGTGGGGATTCTTTCATAATTCTAAAATTGATTGTGGTGATATACCCACAACTCTGTGAAGACACTAAAATGATTGAATTGTGCACTTCAATGTGTAAACTGTAGGGTATGTCTATTATATCTCAATAAAGATGCATTTTTTTAAAAGACATACTTTGTGTCAGATTATGAAGGATCCTGTATGTCAGCACTTAGAAGTTTGCTGTTGGTGTGGCCCTGGTTCTCAATGTGGCTCTGGACCAGCAGTATCATCTGGGACTTGTTTGAAATGCACATCTTCAGGCAGGCTGTCCTCCGCATTGGCTGAACCAGAAACCCTGGAGGTGGGGCCCAGCTACCTTCTAGGTGATTCTGACACATACTAAAATTTGAGAGCCACTGGATTGGAGAAAAACAGATTGAGAGATATCATTTAGGATGCTATTTCAATAATCCAGGTCAGAAATTGTGGTGAGCATAGGTGGCCTTAAGTAGGGGAATAAAAATGGTGACAAAGAAATGGATGGGGGTTGATCCAAGAAGAGAGGTAAGTAAAAGCAACTCTCTCTCCTACCTCAAATAATCCTGCTCTTAAAATTATTTATCAGATGTATGTGGAAATGTTTCTAAAAGGGTCTTAATATACTTATCTATTAAAGTAGTAAGTTAGGAGATAATGGTTAAAGTTGATGAAAACAAAGCTTGAAGATATATTTAAATAGATAATGGAAGTACCCTATTTAAAAAAAAAACTAAAGAAACAGTCACCAACATTGTGGAAGAGGGGAGAAAATGAGTACTGGAAATAAATGATCTCTTTATCCTTCTTGGCAATCTCTTGAATGATCTTGAATTTTTTGGATGATAATCTCTTAATTTGACAACTGATTTTTTTTGAAAAGAATCATAAACTTATGTAAAGAAGAGCTAAACCCAGAAATGGTTAGAAGAAATTTTATCTGATGAGGTGGGAGGGTGGATCTTTTAATTATACACTCTTCTGAGCTTAAAAATTAAAGGGTTTTTTTTTCAACCAATAATCTTCTAATACAGCAGATTATACTCCCTACTAATCTCACTAATCCGATCCCTCTTAAGGAATCAGCTACAGTTTATGAGTAAAGCTGAAAAAAACAAGAGTTTTAAGAGGAAATGCCAGAGATTTAAATTTAACATGAGGAAACAATCACCTAACTGTAACACAAATAATCTCCGGTGTTTCCAAAGCCTCAATAACTGTTATCTTTTGGATGTGACTTAATAGCTCAGGATTCTTGATTTTCTAGTTATTTTTCTTGTCTAATAACTTTGTATTGCTCTTGTCTCCCAGGTGTGAAACATTTCTCTCAATAGATTTATTTCACTTGGTCCACCCAAATCAATAACATCTTACTGGTCCTTCAATGCACTCAATTCCATGGGTTCTTATTTGACCAGACATCCCAGGCAGCCTGGGACACCTTCCAAACTGGCTGTCAGCCCCATCATTCCTCCAAAACATATCTTTTCAAAGCTTAGTGACCTTTGTGTTTCTAGAATCAGCGGTTAATTCTTGGTGCACACCTTATGCAACCTCTCAAATTCAGGCGATCATTCACTCATTCACTACCTTCACTTGGTTTCCAGGATCCCAATATCTTGACTTTCCTGATTGCTTCTTTCCAGTCCTCTTTGTGGTCACACCTTCAAACACAGGTGCCTTCAGAGCCCAGTCCTCAGACCTTCACTCACCTACTCATTCCCTAAAGGATCTTATCCAAGTCTCATGGCTTTAAATGGTATCTGGAACATTTAAATGGTATTTCACAACATTCCACTGTATATTTCCAACCCTTGTTTCTTTTTTTTAAAATATATTTTGTTGATTATGTTATAAATTTGTTCCAATTTTTCCCCCTTTCCCCCATCAGCTGGGTATCCTCCTTCCCCCCAGCAATCACTCCCGCCCCCTGACCACTTATTTCATGCCCATGGGTTGTGCATATAAGTTCTTTGGCTTCTTTATTTCCTATACTATTCTTAAGATCCCCCTGTCTATTTTGCTTTTTAATACCTGCACCTTTTCTCCTATTCTCTCCCTTTCCCCTTCCTCCAAATAATTTCTATATCTATGACTCTGTCCCTGTTCTGGTTGTTTTAGTGTTTTTTGTGGGTTTTTTTTTTCAGTTTACCAAATAGTTGTGAATTTGTTGCCTTTTTAAATGTTCATACTTTTGATATTCTTCTTTTTCTTAAATAAGTTTCTTTAACATTTCATGTAATAATGTCCTGGTGATGATGAACTCCTTTAGTTTCACTTTGTCTGGGAACAACTTTACTGCCCTTCCATTCTAAATGGTAGCTTTGCTGGATAGAGTAATCTAGGTTGTAGGTCTTTGCTTTCCATCACTTTGAATACTTCTTGCCAGTCTCTTCTTGCCTGCAAAGTTTCTTTTGAGAAATCAGCTGATAGTCTTATTGGTACTCCTTTGTGAGTAACTTTCTGCTTTTCTCTTGCTGCTTTTAAGAATCTCTCATCTTTAACCTTAGGCATTTTAATTATTATGTGTCTTAGTGTGGTCCTCTTTGAGTCCAATTTGTTTGGGACAAGTGCTTCCTGGACTTGTATGTGTATTTCTTTTGCCAAATTAGGGAAGTTTTCTTTTATTATTTTTTCTAATAAGTTTTCAATTTCTTGCTCTTCCTTTTCTCCTTTCTGACATCTCTATGATTCAGATGTTTGCACATTCAAAGATGTACAAGAGGCTTCTTATATCAACTACATTTTAAAAAATTCTTTTTTCTTGTTGTTCTGGTTGAATGCTTATTTCTTCCCTAAGTTCCAAATTGTTGATTTGAATCCTGGCTTCCTCCCCTTCACTGTTGTTCCCTGTAGATTTTTCTTTATTCTACTTAATGTAAGCTTCATTTCTTCCTTTATGCTGTTGCTGTTCTCAATGAGTTCTTTGAGCATCCTGATCACCAGTGTTTTTAACTCTGCATCTGATAGGTTGGTTATCTCTGTTTTGTTTATTTATTTTTTTTCCAGGGTTTTGCTCTGTTCTTTCACTTGGGCCACATTTCTTTGTCTCCTCAATTCGGCAGCCTCCCTGTGTTTGTTTCTGTGTATTAGGTAGAGTTGCTTTGTCTCCTTGTCTCAGTAGTGCGGCCTAGTATAGAAAAGGCACTTGTAAATTATGTGCCCACATAATCACCAGGGTTGGGCAACCTGCCTCACCACTTCATAGTTCTATTTGGGGAGAGGGCTCAGAGAGGGAACAGTGCTGCTGCCTGGCTTCTGGAGGTTTGCCTGGCACTCACCCCATTTCCAGTTACTTCACCCACTCCCTGTATGCGACTGGTGCTATTCTAGCTGTTGCCCTGGTTCTGAATCCCAGAGTTGGTGAATTTGTGTATATTCTAAGACCACGAGGGCCCTTTAAACAAAGTTTCCTGAAAATCTGGCAGTTTCTTCTACCACCCCAAATCCCACTGGTTTTTACAGTCAGAAGTTATGGGGATTTATCTTCCTGGAGCTGAAGCCCTGGGCTGTGCAGTCTTGCCTGGGGCTGGGATCGCTCAATCCCAAGGTATCCCTCCTGACTTTTATCCACCACATGTGAATGTGGGACTGCCCACACATCTCTTCTTCTGTCTAACTCATCTCCATAACTCCACCCATCCTATCCACTGGATGAATGTGGTATCTTTAAATCCTTGGTTGTCAGATTTCCATACAGTTCAGTTTTCTGACAGTTGTGGGTGTTATTTGTTTTGAGATTTAGTCATAATTCTTTTTGTGGTTGCATGAGGAGGTGAAGCATGTCTGTCTATGCCTCCATCTTGACCAGAAGTCCCAGCCCTTGTTTCTATGAACTCCTGACTTGTTCTTCCAGCTGCCTATTCAGTGTCTCTGTTTGGGTGATGAATAGAGATTTCAAATTTGACCCATTCCCAAGCATTCCCACTGTTAATCCTTATTCTTTTGCAGTCTTTCCCAACTCAGTAATTGGAAACACCCTTCTTCCTGTTGCCAACACCAAAGTACATGGACTTATCCCTGTTCCCTTCTTCCTCTCATACCCGTTATGATCCATCAACAATATGGAAGCTCTTCCATCAGATATATTCAGAAGACCACTTTGCAGCATCTCCATTTCCAGTCTGGGTCCGGCAGCCAGCATTTCAGTCCGGATTATTGCAATAAATGGTTCCCCTGTGTCCATCCTTGTACCTTTCCAATTCTCCACGTAACAGCCAGAGTGAGCTTCTTAAAACATACATTAGATCATGTTACTCCTCTGCTTGAACTCTCCAATGGCTTCCATCTCACCCCAAGAAAAACACAAAGCCCTTACAATCCTCCCCCAGGTATGACCTTATCTAGCAAATCATCCCATGGTTGTCTTTCCTTTCTTAGGGGTTGGTTTCACTCTGTTCTGGATAGATCCTTTTCCTGCAGCTAGCCATCTTGAAAACAGGCAACTGAATACTGAGAATATTAAGTGAGAGTAAGTGGCTGAATCAGAGTATTTCTATCTGCTAAAAATCAACTAACCAATAAAAAAGAGTACTGTTGGTAATACCCCAGCAATCAATGTACAACAACTAACAGTATCAACCTATAAGCTCAGGTATTCCCAGGATATACTTTATTCATTATTCTATAATTCATTATTCTATATCTAGAGCAATGCTGTCCCAGGGAACTTTCTGAGGTGACGGAAATGTCCCATACTGGCACTGTCAAATGCAGTGGACATCTGCCCTTGGACAGCACAGACCCTGAGCCCCCATTCTTCCCAGAGAATTGATCATGGAAAACATGATCAATGCTGAGCACATTCTGTCAAAGCAAGGACTTCTCAGTCACTTCAGGGGACCCACACCCCTTCTTTACCCCCTCAGTAGCACCTAAGTTTTACAAGGTTCCTTGAGAGTCTCTCATTCTCAATCTCCAGCTGTCATTTCCTAAATGTCTGAATGCTTACTTGGTCTTTGGTCATTGGTCTCACAGCTACTGTATCTTCTGGCTGCTGGTCAACCCGTAAGTATTATTTGTGACCTTGTAATATGTGTGTGCGCATTTGGGTGTGATGGGTGAATATGCATTTGCTTTAATACTTGAGAATATCCAATTCTGTTTCAGATAACAGAAATGGGATGGTAGACTCATAAAATGTGTTAGATACAGATAAGTAAGTTAGTAACTTGTGCGGCATGTTAAACATAGATAAAGTAAGTAGGGATCTATGTGTACTGAGGACAGATAGGAAGAAATGGAAAAACTAAGAGACACCTCATTTTCATGAAGCACTAAATATACATGGATACACGGGGCACCAGAGGCACCCAATCTTCACAATACAGTAATACACAGGGGGCATGTGAAACATTTAATATTGGCAAGGCCTTAAATTAGCCAGTCATTGGTGACACCCATTCTGGCTCCAAAAATCCTCTGCCAAACAAAACCCACAGCTGCTCAACTGGCCAACTGGTAAGTAACAGCTCTGACCAGGAGTACACACCCCTGTGTGTCTCCTATGAAACAAGTGCCTGTGTTGGTCCCAGGCTCCTTTCATCTCTCGGACCTCTTTGCTCAAACCTCATCTTTGGTCCTTGTAGCCACACCATCAGCAGGGAAGGCTGAGGGGGCAGGGAGAGGGGTGCCTGTGAGCATTGCATATCCAGATTTTGGACAGTGTGGTCCTTCTACCTTGCTTACACTCTTTCCTAAGTACGTTACCTACTCCATCTCATTCCCTTTGTTTCTTACTATGTGTTTTAAATTAATTCAACCAAATCGTGAAGCTATTAATTTGGTTTCTGTACCTTTCTTACCTTGTACCTCTGCAGTAGCTTGCCTGGTAGTACACTTAGAGGCTACCATGGCATCAGGGTAATTACCATCATGATTTTGGGGGTAATTCAAGGACTTTCAACCACTCTTCTGAGTGAATTGGGGAGTGAGGCCCCCTAAGGCTTTATCTGCCTAGGTGGTCTGTCCTTTGTCTACTGTGGATTTTCTACCGTGCTGGTGTGGGGAGTTGCTGCAAGATCTGCTACTGCTATGAGTCCCAACTGAGGAGTGAGACACAACCATTGATTGCTCTCAGAACCCCACATTTATCATAGGGTTCTACCTACCTGACTCCTTTGGAACAGCCACCAGTGTCTAACTTTCTTCCTCCTCCTCACTCAGTTTGAAGGGTCTATATCTCCTCTGGAAAGTATTTTTCCCAAATCTGTAGATAAAATCTATGCTTCTACTCCTTAAGGACCTTGGTTTCAATCCTGATAATCCAGGCTATTGAAACTCAAACAATTCTTATCTGGAACTATCGGCTCTAGTTTCAAAAGTCTACTTTAAATGTCAATGCCTCTCTGCATTTCTGTCACAAGGTAACCCTTCTTTTACATCACACACACACAACCTCTTTGCCACCTGAATGGAGGGGGATGCATGGGTATAGCTTGATTATTGGAGAAAGAAGAAGCATAGGTTGGCATTTCAAAATGCTGCTCATCCCCATTTGTGAAGGACCACACATAGACATAACTAGGACTTTAATAAAGAAAGTCCAAGGGATGCCCGAACCAGGGTCCAGATGATTTTGCAGGCTGCTCCCCATCTGTGTCTTAGTCCACTCTTATGATTGCTTTTATGTAACAGCAAGATGGTCACTGGCAATTCCACAGTGACAGTGTCAGTAGGGTGCAGCGGAGTGCAAATGGATTCTATGGCATGCCTCTGGTTCTGGAAACCTTTCTCACCCTCTAGTTTTACTTTTACAGTCTCACAACTTCAGTTCTTCAAGGGAATAAAGGTAACATTTATTGATTATGTTCCATATTCTGGGCATCACTTTCCAAGAATTTTCCTTTAAATGCAAATTCCCTCTTTCAGGGAAAACCCCTAAAGCCCTCATTAACCTCTAGAATTAACTTACTGGAACCCGTTTCCGTCTGTCATAGCCAGCTGTGACCAAGGCCATGTGAGACTGGAGGTGGGATAGTGATCCTGGAATGGGCATGAGGTCAAGGGACCTGAGAAAGAGAAGGGGGGCAAAGACAAGGGGCACGAAGGGCGGGGCTTCCAAATCAAAATTTGCCTGCTCCACAAAATTTGTCCCATGGTTGCCCTGAATAAATTGATATGCTAATTAAAATCTCTCTAGATGCATCGAAGCCATCCTGGGAAGCAAGTCTCTCCTTGCACTGAGGGTAGCTAGCAGTTTGAGTATAAATATAAAAGTAATGAAGCTCATTGCTTTAAAACAATTCCTTCAATTTGACTTTTTCTGTAAGTCCAAATTATAGAATTCTGACATCATTTTAATGCTCAGAAGTGTAAAATATTGGTAACCAGATGAGGAAAGAAGAATAGGTCATATAAGCAGGGGGTCTTGTGATCTAGAATTTATATCATAAAGAGTGGGCGTGAATGATCAGTCAGCATTCACACATTAAAATATCCTATCTATACAATGGAATATTACTCAGCAATGAAAAGGAAATAATTACTGATAAGTAACCATGTAGATGAATATCAAATCTCAAAAACTTAGTGAGCAAAAGAAGCTAGATGCAAAAGAATATATACTGTATGATTCTGTTTATACGATGTTTTTGAACAGGCAAAACTCTCCTAAGGTGAAAACAGACTGGGTGGTGATCGCCTCAGTAGGGGTGAGGGGCATGAGGGAACTTTCTGGGGGATGGAAATGTCCTCCTTGATCTGGGTGTTGATTACATAGACATATGCATTTCAGACACCTTGAATTGCACACTTCAGATATGTACATTGCAACATTTAAAAATTATACCATAACAAAAAAAAGATAAACATTTCCTGGTCTTCTGTTGGTCACTCTTACATCAGCATTGACTGACGGCATGTGGCTGGCTGGCTGAGGTAGCTGACCACATAGTTGTAGACTGTAGCACAGCGACATAAGGGCAAATAATTGCTGTACATTGAAGTGCTGTACACTTAGAGATGCCTATATGTCATGGTATTAATAATTTTATTATGTAATACTTGTTCTAAAATACAGATGATACAAGTACATTCCTCCAACACTATGTTGGATGTTTGATTTATCCTGAGTATTTTTTAATAAGAAAAGTGCAGACCAAATTAACCTTTACTCCCTTTAAACAAAGTCTTCAAATGGCTTGCTTTTCCCTATCCTACCCCCTATGAATTCCTTTTCTTCTAGGAAGAACTAAATTGACAGAAAAAGTAGTTCAGCTCTACCCCTGCAGCGTACTTATTTACACCTATACATTGCTGCCTGACGCACAGTAGTGGAGACTCTTGTCTGTCAGTCTATTGACTACTAACGATTATGAAGATTTTATCAGGCTTCCCTCCACCCACCCCACCGCTCTTATGCACACAGTGCTCTGTGGCTGCCTCTTAGGGGAACTGATGTCTTCCGGAAAACTAAGCTGAAATGGTTTTCTTTAAGGCTGAAACAATTCTGAAAAACCTATAGCATACTTTCTCATCCTGATAATTCTCCCATTCTCGTGGAGAATAACAATCATGATTACTTTCATTATTCACCTGCTCCCATTTTATTTTTAAATTGAATTAATTTTGGTGACCTTGGTTAATAAGATTATGTAGGTGTCAAGTGTACAATTCTATGATACATGATCTCTATATTGCATTTTCTTCCCACCACCCAAAGTCAAATCATCTCCCATCACCATATATTTGGCCATTATTTCTTTCCTGAAGTCATAATCCTCTCCTTGGTTGCGATGGAAATTATTATTTTGCCACAAACAGAAAATTACCCTGAAGAATAATGTGTAAAGAAGAAGCAGCAAAGGCAAATGAACTCTTGGAAAACCAAAACAAAATAAAAAAAACAACAACTAATTTTTGCAAAAGCCAAAATAACACTAGAAGATGTTAAAACTGTATGAAAAGTTGCCCTGAGATTTTCATGAAGCGATAATTTACCTTGACATCTTCTCAAGTGGTTATCAGAGCCATTGATGGAGAATTTATGGTTTGAACACCTTTATGGGGACAAACACCTGCATTAGTTAAAGTCTGCCAAAGTTCTGAACCTAGAGGTTCAAGTAACTAATGATTTGATATTAATAATAATCATTTAATTTTTTCTACCCACTATACTCCAAAAATATTCTTATAACTCTGCCTCAAACAAATTTAAATTCCTGTGCAGTCAAATCAAAACTAATTTTGTTTTACATTTTCTTTTGTTTTTATTGCACATATTCTTTTCCATATTTCTGCATCATCTTAATATTTATAATTTTAAAAGGATATTTAAGAAACTATCCTGGCTTCTTAGAGTTGAATAAATATGTTGTATCACAAATTTTGCCATTCTAAATTACACTGCTATAAAAATATCTTGATAGCAAGTCTTACAAGAAATTATCTAGAAGTAACTCAGAGAAGGTGGGTTTTTGATGAAAGAATATGAGGATTTAACATAGCTCACTGCTCTACAAATATATTCTAAGCTCTCATGAAATGTTTTTAAAATGGGTGGACCTCATTATATATACTAATTTTACGGTAGGTAGTATGTATGGCTCTTACAAGTAAGGGAAACCGAGACAAGAGGAAGTTCCAAAGGATTTTGGAGAAGACAGCGAACCCTGTGCGGCGGGTCTTCCCCTCCCACAGAGCTCTCCCCTCTCGCCGGGCTGTGCTGCCCAGCCCGCTCACACGTCTTGAGAAGGCCCTGAATGAACACATCGTGTTCCTGACTCTGTTTAGTCTATGTAAGTTTTGTGTCTCCTCTTCCAAAAATGATTTCAGTCAAATTCTATAGAGACCTAAACTACAATAGAGTAGAGCCAAAAACGTTTTTTAAAAGAAGATAATCAGGTCGAAGGGAATGTATGAGCCAGGAAATAAAGTGATTCCCCAAATGTATATACTCTAGGGTCATAGGGAATTGGGGAAGATGTGGTAAAAATGCCACTGAGCTTCTTCAGGGCCAGAGAAAAGAGGGAATAAAAACCAGCACTTGATAAAACAGTTAGTTGCCCAAGAGAAAATCCACACTCTGTCATCAAAACTGTGTCTTAAGCCCTGACTGGTATAGCTCAGTTGGTCGGGTGATGTCCCATGAGCCAAGAGACAAAAGGCTGCTGGCTTGACTCTTGGTCAGAGTACATGCCCGGGTAGCAGCCCAGTCCCTGATTGGGGCACATGTGAGAGACGATGGATCAGCAATCTTTCTTTCTCTCTCTTCTTCCCTCCCTTCCCCTTTCTCTAAAAGCTTAAAAAATAACCCTGTGACTTAAGCCCCTTGACCTCTAAGATGTTGCGAAGTCATACTCTCATTTGAGCTATGTCACTCTGAAGCTTCCCTGTTGTGGCAAGTGCTGTTGCTGAAAAAGGCTGGATTTATGCAGTGCTCCCCGAAGTGCCTCACACCTGATGACTGAATCTGGATGACCACCACCACATGGGCAGCAAAACAGGCGCACTGGGGAGAATTTAGGCACAGGTATCCGAGAGTCTAAAAGTGCTTTATCCCACCTGCATCTACTTACAAATTCTACTTTTCTTTTCTTTTTTAAAAAATATTTTATTTATTTATTTTTAGAGAGGGAAGGGACGAGAGAGAGAGAGAGAGAGAGAGAGAGAGAGAAACATCAATGTGTGGTTGCTGGGGGTCATGGCCTGCAACCCAGGCATGTACCCTGACTGGGAATTGAACCTGCGACACTTTGGTTCGCAGCCTGTGCTCAATCCACTGAGCTATGCCAGCCAGGGAAATTCTACTTTTCTGATTATGGAAGTCATATAAAATACAGCCTTATTATAGAAAATGGAAAAATTAATAATGAAGAAAATAAATATCACAATAAATCTACTTCAAATAATTTTTAAAAACTTTTAGGTGTATTTCTTCCCACAGTTACGGTTTTATATGTATGCATGTATGTATTTTTGTGTGTGTATAAATATACGAGGTCTGTCCGGAAAAAGTCCAGCCATTGTTAACATAACGAGAATGGTTTGCATGGCATCCATGTAACCCAGCAGCCAAGGAAAGTGGACTGGAATGTGCATGTGTGAACAATGACGACTTCACTGTACCAGTCAGTGGGGGTGGTAGACCTGTTGAGTGAGTATAGGTACTGTGTGGCCATCGCATTCAAAATGACTGAGCAAGTAGAGCAATGCCCTCGCATCATATTTTGCATTAAGCTTGAACATTCCTCCACAGATACTATCCGGGTGCTTCAGAAGTCCACAGCTGTGCACACTGATGATTGGCAGCTTCATCACGACAACACACTTGCTCATGGATCACATCTCATGCAGTTTTTTGGCAAAATATCAAATCATCCAGGTGACTCAGCCACCCTACAGCTCAGATTTGGTGCCCTGTGACTTCTGCCTTTTCCCTAAACTGAAATCACCTTCGAATGGGAAGAGGTTTCAGGAAATAAATGATGGGGCAGCTGATGGTGATTGGGAGAACTGTGTGAGGTCCCAAGGTGTCTACTTTGAAGGGGACTGAGGCGGCATTGTTCTTTGTACAATTTTTTGTGTGTGTCTTGTGTCTTCTTCAATAAATGTCTTTACTTTTCATAGTACATGGCTGGCTCCTTTCTGGGCAGTCCTCGTATGTGTGTATGTATACGTATGGCTGTGTAATACACACCCTGGACACTCCAGGCAAAGCAAATGGGAGAGGATGAAAAGGTTCTCTGAAGCCCTTTAGTGTAACTGTTGGGGGCGTGGCCGCATCATGGGTGAAATGGGACTTAGGGAAAGGACTCCAGGTCCTATCACCTGCGAGTAGCTACTTTTATCTAAGACTCATCCCTCTGTAAAATGGTGCAGTATTCTACATGTGGTTCCCACACATTCCTTGTTGGGGTTAACACAATTACATGTGTGTTTTTTTATATTGTAGTAAGAATGTTTTATCTATTATATATTCCCCTTGCCACTTCCAATATCTACATATTTTCATACATTTCTTTTACATCTGGATGCTGTACTAAATTCTCTTTTTACTATGAGATTGTTTTTTTCTGCAGAGGTTTTCTCAGAATAAAATATTTCCTGAAACTAATGATAGTGTTATTGCCTCCTTGTCAACTGACAAGTCTTAAAAACTCAGTAATATCAAGGGATTATTTCTCTAAATGTGAATGGTATGCCAACATTCTTTTTCTCATCACCGATTATTGTGAATCATAGTTTCCTCATCTATAATTATTATTTTTGTTATCCTTTAATACCTATAATGACTCTTAGTGGGATTAAAGAAAAATAAGCCAACAGAAAAGTGAAGAAAGTTATCTTTTCTATTAATTCTTAAATTTCTAGTCCTCTGCTTCTTTCTTTCCCCTTTCTAAAGGTCAGTCTCATAAGTGCATTACAGGAAGACAGGACCAGCTGGCATGGAGAACAATAAATGTGAGCCCTGGAGACAGCAAAATATTCCAAAAATGTATAATGTTTTCAAATTTACCAGGTATTTCAGTACAACGTGTAGACTCTACTCACAGTTTTAAAATGTAATGATTATTTTCCTTTAAACATTTATTTATTTATTTATTTATTTTTTAAAGGTTTTATTTATTCTATTGAGAGAATGGAAGGGAGGGAGAAAGAGAGGGCGAGAAACATCAATGTGTGGTTGCCTCTCACATGACCCCCCAGTGGGGACCTGGCCTGCAACCCAGGCATGTGCCCTGACTGGGAATCGAACTGGCAACCCTTTGGTTCGCAGCCTGAGCTTGATCCACTGAGCTACAGCAGCCAGGGCTAAACACTTATTTTAAATTAAACACATGTTTTTCTTCACATTAAAGTGATGTGTCAGCTGCAAGAAATTAAGGACATTGAAAAGCACAAATAAAAATAATCCAAATTACTCAGAATCGTCATTTCTCAAAACAACATGTTTTTCCTTGGATTTCCCCAGGAGGAGCCTTAGATAAGGGTTCATGTGCAGGTTGGATTTTTTGGGAAGCGATCCCAGGGAAAGGAGTGGAGGACTAAAAGAGAGGAAAACGGGGAAGGATAGAAGGGCAATTCAAAGACGAATTATCAAATTGTTCACCGCTCTGGGCAAGTATTGCTCCAGCTCCCTGGGTACCGTCTGAGGGGAAAAGACGTACAGAGTGGGCTTCAGATTGTCCACTGGAGAGATTGGAGAGGTGAGTACCGTTCAGTGGTATGTCGGAGCCTGCTCGTCCCCGCTTGGCACAGCCTATTGTGCCTGTCTTGCCAACTTTGTGTCCAGCAGACCCAGTTGATGGCTTGAAATCGACTGTGGTGGAAGTATTTATATCACGGAAATTGGCGAATGCTACAAATCAGGGCTCTTTCTGACCGAGAGCTAGAGAGCAAACATTTGCCAGCATACCACTGGAAATCTTTACCCACCGGTTCCCATGGCCTCCTGGTCAAGGGTTACCTCTCGGGGCATGAATGCCCTCTTCTTCCAAACCTGCACAGACCTCAGAAGGCTGAGAGGGTTTCCATAGATGACTCAGAAGGCCGAGGAAACATTTTCTCAGAGGCAGCACAGTGCTGTCAGGTTGCAACGGCTCACCTGGTTTCGCAGCCAGGACTGAAGCCAAAGGTCGACTAAGAGGGTGGGAGGGACAAGAAATATCCAATTCAAGAACTATTCATGTTTAGAAAGTCCTTTTTCCACGTGTGTGCGCACACCCATTTGCATGCACACACGTAAAACCACAGCTTTGAACTCACCAACAGGGCATCATAGCAGCCATCCTCTGTCTCCTCCTCAGCTTTTGGTCTCTTGACAATGGTAAACATTTTCCATGTCAACAGATATGACTTCCATGGTTACAAATTATTAGATAGACCATATTTTACTAATCTCCTGCTGTTGTGCATCATGCCATTATAAATACATGATGTGCATGTTTACACATATGTTGTATACACGCTTATGATAAAGTCCTTGCAGTAGAATTACTGGGTCAGAGAGCGTGCGTATTTTTAACACTTTTTATCATATTGCCTAGCCCAGAATATGTTTATCAACAAAACCCATACCTCATGATCGTTTGAAGTCTTTTCTAACTTCATTGTTCTGTGATCCTTTCATTCTAACATGGAAGTATCAATGATTCTTGTAGGATTAGCGTAAACCACAATAAAGAAGTGGGTAGATTGCTTACGACTCTATGTCCAACAGCCCTCAAGAGTACATACTTTTGAAAACAAAACAAAACAAAGCCATTTTGCTTTAATAAGAGCTGTACCTAAATAAATAATATATTCCTCCATATTTATGACCCATAAAAACAAAGTTGTAGCAACCCAGAGATTGATTTTTTAGACTTTAAAACTTAAGTAACACATTACCATAACTGCTATTAATCACCAGTTTGAAATATGTTATCCTAGCCTGTCTTTAGACTCAAGAAGGCTTTTGTCTATAAATCCACCCTACATAGCTATTCCATTTGGAAGAGAGTATAATGCAGCTGACAAATGATTCATTCTTCCTAGAGCAAAGTAGTATCATTCTGGAACAACAGGAAAGAGAAATAAAGCAAACAAACACTGTTGTGATATTTTTGAATTTGAAATTACTTGACTTTTTAATACTATTCTAATCTATCCTAACTTTGTTTTACTCCATTTTTCTTGTCAGAGCTTTAATGGCGAAAAAGAATGTTTAATATCTTACATATGGGCTCTGGTATTTAACAACTTAAGCTATTATTATAACATTGGATTCTATTGCTCGGTAAAGGATTAGAAAATACAAAGTCACTGTAACGAAGCCAACATGGGGTTTTCTGAAAGATGTCAAGTTCAACATCCATCACAAGTGGTTACTGAAGACCTTCTCTGTTCTGGTTGCAGTGCTAGGCGCCAGAGGTGGTTCACTGGGCCAGACAGACACCAGCCCTGACCTCACGGAGCTTGCAATGGAAACTTGTCCACCAGTGAAGATGATAAAATTAATAAACAGATGCCCACATTTTTACATGATCTCCCCAGGCTTCCCTTGCCTTCTCCAATGTTAATCTCTCTAGAATTGCTTCCATTTTGAACAATAAAGGTCCTGGTATGGGCTTAAACTTCAAGAATTTGCCAGATTGAGCCCCGACCCACATGCACCCATTATTTTATAACAGAAAACAATAAGGAAGTAGCATAAATAACATACAATCTTAATCGATCCCAACTGTATGCCTAGCCTCCCTCCAGGTGGTTAATATCCCCCTCATTTTCATGCATGCAGTGCACACAATACACAGAGATCTTCTGAAAGCTCAGCTATTGGCAAAACAGGACGCTTGTCAGTGACTGGGGAACCGAGGAGGGCAGTCTGGGCTTGCAGGGTAAGCTGGTCCTGGGTAAAACTGTGAGGGCAATAGCTACCTACCATTGGCGCCCTCTTCCTTTGCCCAGTGGTGAGAGGCCTCCTTCCCAGCTCGGTCCCCAAACTTGCACCCTTGGGCCACCCATTCCTTATCCAGAGGTTTTCAGTAACCAATCTGATGTTAACGCCTGAAGAGAAACATAGATTTTAGCAGAAGACCAAGCTTTAAGTCACAGACATAATGCTAAATAAGTAATTTAAAGTACTGGTGAGCATCCAGAACCTATTTGGGCAGAACGACAGAAGGGAAAACTAGGACCAAACTTGCCTGGGATTGGCCTGGGGCATCAGGTCTCGCAGCAGGGAAAGCTCAAATTTAGGATGACTAGACACACCTAGGTTTCCATTCTCTCTGAGTGCCGGCTTCTTGAAGACAAAATGGGGATGAGGACATCTGTTTTATAAGACTTGAGTTTTCCGTACTGTGGATTAAGGATGGTAATGCCTGCGAAGCACATGGACCACGGTCATCGCTCAGGAAAGACTGGCTGAGGCTGCTGTGCTTCTGGAGTCAGATCACAAATGTGGTTGTGCATTCTGCATGAGAGCCCTTCCTCCCTCCCCTTTCCCATCAGTACCAAGCCAGGATAGAACAGGGTTCCTGGCTGAACTTGAACTCCAGTCATTTGAAATACTGATGGAAGAAAAACATGGAAGACAGGGTGGGAAGAGCAGGCCACTTTCTTTTTTTCACCTTCAGTGTATTTTTCTAGAGGAAAGCAGTGGTTTTTATACATTAGTTTGCATTAGTATCACTCAGGAAATTCCCTTGATATGTTGATTTATTCAGCATATATTAACTGCAAACATATCAGTGAGCCACATATATTCTCTCTTCAGGAAACTTGTTTTTAGATGCAAAGTCTGGGGCCCAGTCCTGAGAGGTTTGGGTCCAGCAGATCCCGGGCAGGTCTGAGGGAAGCTGTATTGTGAAGAAGCACTAAATGTCGTTCTGAGCCAGGACAGCTATGGACAACTTTGAGAAACATCGCTGGAAAAAGTGGGCCTTGATTTTGATTTTGAGAATACACTGTTTTGGAAAAGTCTCTCCAAAGAGCCTTTTGGGAATTCAAAAGAAAAGCAAATCTCCTTTTCATGAATGGAAAGACTGAAGACGATGAAAATGAAATTGATCAGCGAAGTAAAATGAAAGGCCACCTTTATTGCGAGAGAGATGGCACTGCTTTAAGGAAATGTTTCTCTGTCCTTAATACAGCTTTAGACTGCTATGAATCTGGACGAGATTGTGCTTCCCAAAGAGTTACCAAACAGCAACTCAGGGGAGCTGGCAGGAGCAGTGGGCCCAGGAAGCCTAGCTTTTTTTTTGCAGGTGGAAAGCCAGCAAGGGGATGGGAATGGAAGTGCCACAATCCAATGCTTTTTGTTTTTATGTGTGACTCCCTCTAGCGTCACAGCAGACCAAGGCCCCACGCTTTAGAAAAGGTGCCATCGACACCTTGGATCCTCGTGCATTGCCCTGCTGGCAGTAGGAGTGAGATCTTCCTGTGGGCCCTGGCTCCTTGGATGCACAGGCAGGCCAGCCATCCTGGAGGGTAGAAGACCCTGAAGTGCAAAGTCCTCATTCAAGGGTTGATCCGGGCCTGGGCTCTAGGAGAAGAAAACCAGCCTAAGGTGCTCTTGTTGGGGAAGGCACTAGCCATGGCAGGGTGGTAGCTGCAGGCCGGGGAGGAAGGAGACAGAGCTAGCAGGCAGCACTTTGGAGGGCTGCTTTGCATGACCCAGATGAAAGGTTTCGGCTTTGATTTTTCACCTGCTCCTTTTTGTTAATTCCATCCCTTCAGTAAAGATGGGCACACCTGGCAGATTCTTTAACCCCCCAATACTGTGCCAACGCCGTGTTCTAAGTAAGACACAGCAGTGAGCTTGGCAGACAAGCATCCTACCTTCACGAGGCTCTCCTCCTAACTGTAAACCCTCAGGTCTGTGGGAAATTCAGAAATGAGCTGGTGTCCAAACTGGACCGGATTGTATGAGGCGGTTTAGAAAAAAGGCCAGCACAGCTTCTGAGCACCTGCCAGGATTTGCTCTGGACCTGGAGAGATCTGACCAGTGGACCCCTCCTGAGACTGCACCTGATGGTCTGCTCCCCTTCCCCCTGCTGAAAACCCTTTCTCAGTCTGGACCAGCTCCGTACAGGTTTTCACCAGTGCTCCTGAAGATCTTCCATGAGCAGCTTGAATGCTGCAGTGTTATAAGAGAAATTCTGCTTTTCCCAGCTTAAAACCCTTGGCTTCTACTAGAAGTAGAAACCACCCGATCATTTTTGAGGAACATGAGAATTGTTTATAATTAGCAATTACTTTTTTGGCACCCACACCACTCTCTTTCAGCAGGCGCAGATCACTCACCATCTCATTTTAATTGAAGATGGAAATTTTCCATTACAGATGCAATACAGACTCTTACTGAAAATATAGAAAATAAACATAAATAGGGAAAATTTATCGATAGTCTCTCAGAAATACACCACAATATATTTTTGATGTAGATATTTTATATAGTTGTAATTGCATAGTATACAGAAAGTTACCTATGCTGGTTTCCTAAAAATCTGGTTTTAAAATACCTTCTAACCCTATGAAGTCCACTGCCCAGAGTTATGATCCCTTACCTTCACCTTCGGGTGAATATCCTGATAACTCCTTTTCCATAATTGCAGTTATGCTGGACTGAAGATTTGTTAATGCAGGAACATTCGCAGATCCTGTAAGAAAGAAGGTATGAGGAGGCTTAATGACAGACCATCTGTACGACTTGATGGTCTAGCACATAGTAGGCATACAATAAATAATTGTTGAGTGAACACATGAATGTATCTAACGGGCACGTTTGAGAGAAGAGAGCTCCTTTGTACAGCACACGGGAGAATTTAGAGGGAGAGTCAGCCCTGAGGGCCTCCGAAAGCAGCAGTCTCCAATGGGACAGAGCTCCGACATTCCTGCTTAGACTAGCACTTGCCTTTGTAAAGCCACGTGGTGCTGAATGAATGACTGTGTTTCTCCCTAGACAGACAATCTCATCTTCTAGAACTGGGAAGACCTACCAGATTTGGGCAGTGGGTTAACGGTCCTTGTTTTCTATATTGTAAATTTCATTTTAAAGATTTTATTCATTTATTTTTAGAGAGAGGGGAAGGGAGGAAGAAAGAGAAGGGGAGAAACATCAATGTGCGGTTGTCTCTCGCACGACCCCTACTGTGGACCAGGCCTACAACCCAGGCATGTGCCCTGACTAGGAATTGAACTGGTGACCCTTTGGTTCAGAGGCCAGCACTCAATCTACTGAGCCATACCAGCCAGGGCTATATTGCAAATTTTTGTTTCCTATATCTTCACATAAATTTTAGTAAAAAGGTGGGCCATGCTTTTTTCAAGATTCTTACTCAGATTTGCCATTTCAAACTGGACATCAAGTTATACTTTTAATTTACTTAATGAACACTTCATTGAGAATGAAAAGGTAACCTACAGGCAACTCAGTTCATATCCCAAAGAGTGGGCGAGAGACTGCAGGTCTATATGATGTCTGCACTACAGAGTATTTTAACAGACCATTTTATTATTGCTTCCAAGTATACACAAATGCTTTTTAATCATTTATATTGGCCAAACCCATTATTCTCATTTAATGTACATTGGTGAGTTTTCACTATTTTAAAGAGAAGGTGCCTAAATGATTATCTAAAACATTTGGGTACAGATTGCACATACATTTTCTCCATTTAGAACATGCCAGAAACGAAGATCAAAAGAAAAGTAACGTCAAACCCTGCAGAACCAAGTCAAATGTATTTAATTGATTCTTTGGCAATTTAGTGATGCTGAGACTTTTTTCCTTCAAAAATATATAAAATTTCCCTTTTATCTTCCCCGAAGCATGTCAGAATAAATTAGCGACTGCATAATTAATACCCAGGTATTTTGTGATATTTTGATAATTGGCTCCCCTCTTCGAATCTTATATTTCAGACCAAACATTCTCAGGCTGTTGATAATGCATTTGGTCGCAGCCTGAGACTTTTCCAGGTCTCCAGCCAGGTTCACATTTTTGCTTTGAAGAGACAAAAATTCCAAACAAATACAGATGGTCAGACCATAAACTTAATTAAAATTTCGACTTTACTGGATGCTACATTAAGTATGGCCTTAATGCCAAGAGAAATACATGCAAAATCCATTTATACCCACATCCTGCTGCTTCCACACAGCATAAAGTAACAGAATGCTAAGAAGACTGTGTTGGTGTCTGTGTGTGTGAGGGCATGTGTGTGTTCACCCGGCTCTCCCTCTCCTGGTTTGGCTGTCATGCGCGTCGTGTTTTGACCAATAAAAGATGGGTTTTAATTAAAATCTGGGATGGGCCAGCTGTACATCTGTTCACTTTTCCTATATAATTCTCAAGTCCCTATTTAGATCCTTTCTGAAGTACTGTGGTTTTCTTTCTCCTTTTTTTTTTTTTTTTTTTGCAAATCTGGAACATTTTAATCTTTCCAATTTAGCCTGGGATATTTATTTATTTAGAATTACATGGAGAGAATCATTCATCTCCAGAAGGTTAATAAAGGACATTTATAGGAAGGTGAAATGTGGCTTTCTTAGGGAATTTGAAGGGGAGGAAGGGACTTGGCCCTGCCATCTGTCGATGAGGACTTTGTGCTCTGAGAGGACAAGTGAGAAGGGATAGCTCAGTGTGGCTAGCGCATGCCGAGCCCAGTACAGGCCGGGCAGTGTGGGCCGCCGAGGGGGATGCATTTGACAGATCTGGTTGGTCCTGGGGTAGAATACCACCTACCGTTTCCACCAAGTGCATGAGGCCCAGTTCCCAGAAAGACAAAACTGCCACTGCGGCCTATGAGCGAGGACTTCATTGGGGAGTGTGAACCCCAAGAGGGGCAAAGACTCAAACCAGGAAAGGAGGTTCTGTTCCCAACTGGCCACTGCTATGGTCAACTGGTAGCTCTGTCACACAGGATCTTCTGAGGAGCCTAATGAAACGCATCTCAGGACCCTGTTGTGGACTGCATTGTGTCCCCCAACTGAGATGTCCCGCAGTATTTCACAATGTGACTGCATTTGGATAGACAGACTTTAAAGAAGGGATGAGCCCTGGTTGGTGTGGCTCAGTGGATTGAGTGCCAGCCTGCAAACCGAGAGATTGCTGCTTCAGTTCCCTGTCAGGGCACATGTCTGGGTCATGGGCTGGGATCCCATTGGAGTCGAACAAAAAGCAACCAGTTGATGTTTCTCTCATACACTGATATTTCTGTCCCTCTCTTTCTCCCTCCCTTCTCCTCTCTCTGAAAATAAATAAATAAAATCTTTAAAAAAAGAAATAATTAAGTTAAAATGAGGCAGGGTGAGGCCTAATCCATTTGAGTACTGTCCTTTTAAGAAGAGGCAGTTTGGACAAAGAGACACCAGGGCTGTGTGCACACACACACAGAAGACCGTGTAAGCACACAGCAAGAAAGCGGCCATCTCCAAGCCAAGGAAAGAAGTTCAGAAGAAACCAGTCCTGCCGACACCGTGACCTTGGACTTCTAGCCTCCAGAACAGTGAGACAATACATTTCTGTTATTCTAGCCACCCAGTCTGTGGTGCTTCATTACGGCAGCCCTACCAAACAAATACATTCTCTGACAAGGGAGAAGAAGGGGTCCGTTCTGACTGTTGGAGGGCTCACTGCCAGCTCTTCTGGGCTGCACGTGCTCAGGGGTCAGACAGTTTGCTCTGGAGTCTCACACACTGGGGTCAACACAGGTGTCCTAGGGCAGCAGGTGCTGGATTTGAGGTGAGACCTTAGTGGGTACCAGATGTAAGCAGCAGACTGGAGCCTCTGTAAGACTGGGCTGCAGGTGATAAAAGATGGGGAAGGGAGGGTGGCTAGAGTCAGAGACAGGCAAGGCTGAGAGAAGCTGAAACAGAGAGAAAATGGTATCTGCTCCACAGGATAATAATGAGACTGATAATGATAATGATGAGTGATAATTATTGAGGATATTCTATGTGCCTGACACTGGGCTATGCTCTTCACATAAATAATCTCATTATTATTCCTATTTTACAGATGAAGAAACTGAGGCAGGGAGGTTCAGCAACTTGCTCAAGGCCACAATAGCTACTAGCCAGAAACGGAACTCAAATTTAATTGAATCTGGCTCCAAGCTTTCATTCTCATTCATAGCACTCTGCTTTCTTTTGATACTGTGATTGAAATAGTATTTACTCTTTTATTTTTTGGTTCCACTTATTTATGCATTCATTGGTTGAATCTTATATGTGCCCTGACCTGGGATTGAACCCACAACCTTGGCATATCGGTACAATGCTCTAATGAACTGAGCTACCTGGCCAGGACTGAAGCAGTGTTTTAGAAAGATACATTTGAATAGATGTTTTAATTTATTACAATGTCACACACAAGGTATTTCTTTAAAAATGTATAGGGTATTCTCTGCAGAAGATTACCACAAGAAGGTCTATGTGGCAGAGTAATTGAGCAGTCAGACTGCAGGGCCAAGATGTCTAGGTTCAAATCCCAGCTCCCCTGTTTGCTGGCTGGGTGATTTGAAAGTTACCTCACCTCTCAGTGCCTCATTCCAAGCCTGTGCTTGATAAAAATAACACTTACCTCTTCAAAGTGTTGGGAGGATTAAGTTATTTAATATATATAAAGTACTTCTTGTACTGGGTGTTTTTTATTATTACAGTGTTTAAAAAACATTGACCTCTTCCAGGAACTTTTATCCCCATGAAATTATTGAACATTAAAATGGATCTCAATTTTTGCAACACTTCTATTGCTATGTAAGCTGAGGGACAGATTTTTCAAAAGCAGTCAAATGTCAGCTGTTAAACATCAGATTGCCGGCATCATAAATGAAGTCACCATTTGGCAAATAATTTCTTGGCAGGAGTGGTTGTCACCAACAGAGAGAATGAAAAAAAAAAAAGAAATAAAATCCCCACTGTGATTTGTTAAGGATTTCAGACATATGGCTCAGCACTTTTTCCAGGAGCAAAGTGCTTTTCCTCCCGTCTTAGGACTCAGAAGGCTGAGCTGTGTGGAGGAGATGAACTATTGGGTAAATCCAGTTTTTCTTTTTCCTGTAGCTGTCATCGCTCTGCAGGTGAGGCTGTTTGCCACGGGGAGAAGGTAACCACATGATTCAAACACAGGTGTGGTCTCCAGCTCAGAGGCCATCGTTTATTATCTGATCGCCTTAATTTCATGTGGGGAATTGGGCGGGATGGTTGCAGTAGTTGTTCTTATCTCATTTCCTCTCTTTCATCTGTGAAATGAAGGGGTTGAATCCACCCCCTTGCACCCCAGACATCCACCAAGGTCCTTTTTGACTCTGACATTCTGTGGCTTCAGATTCTCTTCCTTGGACCACATTCTTTGTTTTCCAGTGCACTGAACAGGCCCAAACATCTCCACGTGCTTTAGTTCTGGCTCCTAGGAGGGCAAAAGGCAAGGTCTTATACTTCATCAAGGCTTTACAGTTTATAACGTGCCTTTACATTTGCATCCTTCATAAAATCTTCCCAAAAACCCCCAAGGAATTTTAGCTGAGGAGAATGAGGCCCAAGGAAATTAGGTGGTTTGTTCAAGGTCACACAGCTAGTAGGAAGCAGGGTGTTAAAACCAGTTCCGTTTGTGCAGTGATGGCTGGTATTTGCAGTCTGCCACAGTGCCTTCCTGCCGCGGAGGGCCTGTGATGTTATAAGGAATCTTCAGTTCCTTCAGAGAATGGTCCAGAGTGGACTGTGTTCATCCTGTTTAGGTCACGTGTTCAACCCTGAACCAATCATTTGGTCAAACCTAGCTACAGCGTCTTCCTGAAACTTGGGATGGAACCAGCTCCCCTGAACCACACAGCTGAAAGTGGGAGATGGAAAATTAGGGGCAGACATTGGGTGAAGAAAGAATAAATGACACACAGAAAAAAAAATCGGGAAATTCCCATCATACACAGAGAAAGCATTTTTGCAAAAGCATTTTCTCCTTGAACTGATGTCAAACCAAATACTACTAGCTCTAGAGTGGGTGAGGAAACATAATAATAAAAACTCAATTATTTCCAGTACTGGGATCTCTGGAAACCCATATCTGTTTAGTGTGTTTGGGTCCAATAAGACAAGCTCATTTCATTGGATGTGGAATAAGGATTTGGAGCTATACCAGTCAGACCAGAGCAACAGACGTTCTTGGACATTTTGTGTCCGAGGTGTGCAAGGTAAAGAGAGGTGGTTAGGCGGCCATGTCTCCTGCTTTGTCAACTTGCCCCGCCATCTAGTTTTTCCACTTCTTGCTCCGTGACCCCCAGATTTCATACCTGTGTGACACTGTGCTTTCTGGGTGTGCCTCACTCAAGTCCCCTTTGGCTTAGAGAAGCTGCTCGAAGGGTTGCTTTTTAAAAAATTGGTTTTGGATTGCATTCTGTTGACCAAAACTTTCTTCTCAGTTGTCATGGCAACTTTCATATTGCAAGAGTTAGATGTTATTAGCGTAGAGGTTTGACAAGCAGATGACTTCCAGACATAGGGGCTGATTTATGACTTTTGGGCTGGGACACAGGGCTTTTACTGTACTTGAAACTAGTTTACATAATTTGTAAATCATTTCAATTTAAATAAGCTAACTTCTGGACCAACCATGGAGGAGTGTTTGGTTACACCCCAAGTCCCTTCAAGGTACTTCTACTCAACTAATTTATTTATATTCAAGTTTCGACTAGTCTCAGACTAGGTAGCCCGGAGATGTGGGGGACGGGAAGGTTGCCTGTCATACTGCAGTTGTCAGCAAGTTGGATGCTGTTATACTTTTGCCCCCTAACCCATCTTCCAGTGCGACCCCATTACTAACCCTCCGTATCCATGTCTGGCCCATACTTGCTATCTGAGATCCCTAGTCAGAAAAATATAATTGGCAGATTGCAATTTGCTCATTGAAAGGCAGGTGTTCCTGTTTAATTTAGGGTTGCTATTTTTAAGACTCTTTGCTTCACTCCTCATTCAAATGTGTCTTTTAATTATTCTACTTTTTAAATGAGAGTCTGTATATTTGTTTTTTTTTTGTTTTATTGTTGTCGTTTGTGTTTTTATTGGGAGAAAGGCTTATATGTGGTTCTAGCTATTGAAGCAAAAGCCTACTTCTTTAAATTGTCATGTAGAAGAAGAATTTTTTTTGTTTTTTTTTAAAGATTTTATTTATTTATTTTTAGAGAAAGGGGAAGGGAGGGAGAAAGAGAGGGAGAGAAACATCAATGTGTGGTTGCCTCTTGTGCGCCCCCTACTGGGAACCTGCCCCACAACACAGGCACGTGCCCTGACTGGGAATCCAACCAGCAGCCTTTTAGTTCGCAGGCCAGCACTCAGTCCATTGAGCCACACCAGGCAGGCAGAAGAATGTTTTTTAAACAATTTTATTGAGGTATAATTTATATACCATAGAATTTAGTCTTTTTCAGGATATAGTTTAATGAGTTTCAGCAAATGTGCATAGTTGCACAGCAATAACCATAATGCTATTTTAGAACATTTCCAATGCCCCCATCCCTCAAAAGCTCAGTACCCATCTGCACTCACTGCTCCTTCCCACTCCCAGCCCAGGCCGCCAGGAAGGACGTCTTATCCTTCCCTCGCTGGCTTCCCTCACTACTGGCTCCTGCAAGTTCCTTTGGGATTCTTTTGTTCTTTTCCATTTTTATTGATTTGAGAGAGAGAGAGAGAGACATTGATCTGCTGTTCCACTTACCTATGCATTTATTGGTTGACTCTTTTATATGCCCTGACCAAGGATGGAACCCATAACCTTGATGTACTGGGATGACAGTCTAATCACCTGAGCTACCCAGCCAGGGCTCCTTTTGGGATTCTTGAATGGCTGATGTTCCAGGCATAAATAAGATAAAATAAAATAAAATAAAATAAAATAAAATAAAATAAAATAAAATAAAATACAAAAACTTCCGTTATTTTTTTTTCTGGTCATAAAAGTAAGGTTCATTCATTGTGAAACAAATTCAGAATTAAATGAAAGTGTTTTTAAAATATGTTATTAGTGACAGAAATAACCACTGTTAGTATTTTGGAATGCAATATTTCAGGGTTTTTAAAATCCAAGTGTTTATTGTAGAAAATTTGGAAAATATGTAGAAACACAAATAAGGACAAACAAATCACTGTTAATCTCACCATCCAGAGATAACCTCTGCGTATCAGTTGGCCTTTCAGTGTAACAAACAAATAGTCTCAAAAACTCACTGGCATATAACAACGAGCAATTGTAACTTGCTCACAGTGCCATGGGTCAGCTCAGGAAGCTCTGTTTCAGGCTGAAGAACAACTTAAGGTTTGTTCTGCAGGTGTCGTTTTGTGGCTCAGGCTCCGTGGTTACCTGGAACACCTCTGCTCAGAGGAAAAGTAGAAACATGTGATACCTCTAAGACCTGGGCTGAGACCTGGTGCACTGCCACTTCCGTCCATGCTCCACCGGAGGCCACAATGTACCTGAAGTCCAATGTCAGCGGGTGGGGGTGTATACTCGCTCCATGGTGTTGCTGGGGAAGGGGATCAATATTTACTAGATAGGATTTCAGCACACTGATAATATTTTGATACTTATATTTTCTTTCTTCCTCCTCTTTGTAATAGATTTTTATATAAAAATTTATGTATTTTATAAAAATAATTTCTTTCCAATAAGCATATGAAAAGATGTCCAACATCACTAGTCACTGGGGAAATGCAAATCAAAAGCACAATGATATACCACTTCTCACCCATTATGATGACTATTAATAAAAAACAAAATGAAACAAAACAAAACAAAACAGAAAATAACAAGTGCTGGCAAAGACACGGAGAGACTGGGAACCTTGTGAACTGCGGGTGAGAATAAAAATGGTTCAGCGGCTGTGGGAAAACTATGGTGGTACCCCCAAAATTAAAAATAGAATTACTGTGTGATCCAGCAATTCCACTTCTGGGTATGCACCCCAAAGATTTGATAGCAGGGACTCGAGCAGGTATTTGTACAACCATGCTCGGAAATAATAGCAGTATTATTCCCAATAGCCAAAAGGTAGCACCAAGTGCCTACTGATGAATGAATGGATACACAAAATGTGATATATCCAATCAATGGAATATCATTCAGCCATAAAAGGAAGGAAATTCTGACACATGCTACACTATGGGTGAAGCTTGAGAACATTATGTTAAGTGAAATAAGCCCATCATGACAGGACAGATACTGTACGATTCCACTTACATAACGTACCTAGAATAGGCAAATTCATAGAGACAGCAAGTGGAATGGTTTCCAGGGGCAGCAGGGAAGGACAGATGTTGCTTAAGGGGCATAGAATTTCAGTTTTATAAGGAGACAATCATTCTGGAGATGGGTGCTGGTGATGGCTACACAACAGTGTGAATGTAATGCCACAGAACTGTACACTTAAAAAAGGCCAGTATGGTAAATTTTACATTATATAACATTTACCACAAAAATGGCTTCTTTCTTTACATATGGTTTTAATTGCCTTAACATTTCCAAACCAATAAACATTATTTATGACATTATTTTGAAGGATTACATAGCTCCTCATAAGGCAGATATAACATAATTTGATTTTTGCTTTTGCAAATAATACCTTTGTTCCCATCTCTGATTACTTTTTTTAGATAATTTCCAGGAATGGAATTATGAGGTCAGTGGAAATGAACATTTAGAAATGTAAATGTAAAAAATCTGCATTCTCATTTCTTCATTCATTTGCTGTTATGGTATGTTACTATTTAAAAAATAATTGTTTTTGGCCAGATGAAAAAGGTTATATCATAGAAGTTTCAATTTGCATTTCAAAGATAAGTAATAAAGTTGAACATACTTTAAATGGGCATTTCTTTTTCCCCTCTCTCCCTCCCATCTTTCCTTCCTTCCTTTCTTCCTTCCTCCCTCCCCCTTTCTTTCTCTCTCTCTTTCTCTCTCTCTCTCCCCCCCTTCCTTCCTCTTCCTTACTTCCTTCCTTTCTTAATTTATTTTATTGATTATGCTATTACAATTGTCCCATTTCCCCCCTTCATTCTCCTCCACCCTGCACACCCTCTCCCACCCACATTCCCCCCTTTAGTTCACGTCCATGTGTCAAAAATTCTTTAGCTTCTACATTTCTCATACTATTCTTACCCTTCCCCTATCTATTTTCTACCTACCATCTATGCTACTTATTCTCTGTACCTTTTCCCCCTCTCTCTCCCCCCCCATTCCCCTGTTGCTAACCCTCCATGTGATCTCCATTTCTGTGGTTCTGTTCCTGTTCTAGCTGATTGCTTAGTTTGCTTTTGTTTTTGTTTTAGGTGTGGTTGTTAGTAATTGTGAGTTTGCTGTCATTTTACTATACATGTTTTTTATCTTCTTTTTCTTAGATAAGTCCCTTTAACATTTCATAAAATAAGGGCTTGGTGGAGATGAACTCCTTTAACTTGAGCTTATCTGGGAAGCACTTTATCTGCCCTTCCATTCTAAATGAAAGCTTTGCTGGATAAAGCAATCTTGGATGTAGGTCCTTGCCTTTCATGACTTGGAATACTTCTTTCCAGCCCCTTCTTGCCTGTAAGATCTCTTTTGAGAAATCAGCTGACAGTCTGATGGGAATTCCTTTGTAGGTTACTGTTTCCTTATCTCTTGCTGCTTCTAGGATTCTCTCCTTCATTTTTTACCTTGGCTAATGTAATTATGATGTGCCTTGGTGTGTTCCTCCTTGGGTCCAACTTCTTTGGGACTCTTTGAGCTTCCTGGACTTCTTGGAAGTCTACTTTCTTTGCTAGATTGGGGAAGTTCTTTTATATTATTTGTTCAGATAAATTTTCCACTTGATACTCTTCCTCTTCCCCTTCTGGTACCCCTATAATTCGGATGTTGGAACGTTTAAAGATGTCCTGGAGGTTCCTAAGCCTCCCTTCATTTTTTTGAATTCTTATTTCTTCATTCTTTTCTTTGGTTGCTTCTTTCTTCCTTCTGATCCAGTCCATTGATTTGAGTCCCAGTTTTCTTCCCATCACTATTGGTTCCCTGTGCATTTTCCTTCATTTCACTCAGCGTAGTCTTCATTTTTCATCTAATTGGCAACCAAATTCAACCAATTCTGTGAGCATCCTGATCACCAGTGCTTTGCACTGTGCATCTGATAGGTTAGCTATCTCTTCGTCACTTAGTTGTATTTGCTGTGAAGCTTTGATCTGTTCTTCTGTCTGGGCCATTTTTTTTTTTTTTTTGGCTTGTTGAACACCTGTTGCATTTAAGGGGCAGATTCTTAGGTGTTCACCAGGGTGGGGCAACCCAGTCGCTGGGTTGTGACACGCTGTATGTGGGGGTGGGGTCTGAGAGGGAACAATGGCATCTGCTCCATTCTCTGTCAGGTCCCAGTCCCCTCTGTCGCTTCCCCCAAGCAAACTGGGCCCTTTGGGCACTGATTCCCATTTGGGTGGGCCTGTGTATGTTCCAGGACTCTGTGGGTCTCTCCAACAAACTCTCCTGTGAGGCTGGGAGTCTCTCCCTGCACCTCAACCCCACACATGTTTTCAGTTGGTGTTTTGAGGCCTTATTTCCTGGCACTGGGACCCTGGGGTGTGCCAGGTCTGTCTCGATCCCCAGTTTCACCTGGTTTATTTGCGTGCAAATGTGGGATGGCCTGGTCAGCCAGTCAGTCACCTGGTGCGTAGTGCCTCGATTCATAATTGCCGCCTCACTGGGTCTGCTCACTGGGTCTGCCCACTGGGTCTGCCCACTGAATCACCCATGGTGATTCACTCACAGGGTGCCTTGCATGTCCAGTTCCACTGCTTTTTGTGCTGTGACCTATCTCCACCCGGCCGTCTGACTCCGCCCTGCCTACCGGTCTGGATGAATGGGTCTATTTTAACTCCTTGTTTGTCGGACTTCCATACAGTTCAACTTTCTGTCAGTTCTGGTTGTTATTTTGTTTCTAAATTGTTATTGTCCTTATTTTGGTTGTGAGAGGAGGCACAGTGTGTCTACCTATGCCTTCATCTTGGCTCTAAGTCTTTCTTTCTTTCTTTCTTTCTTTCTTTCTTTCTCTCTCTCTCTTTCTTTCTTTCTTTCTTTCTTTCATCTTTCTTTCTCTTTCTTGCCTTCCTGTCTTTCCGTATTTTCTTCTTCTCTCTCTTTCTTTCTCTTTTTTTTTCTTCCTTCCCTTCCACCTCCCCCTCCCTCCCTCCCTCCCTTCCTTCCTTCCTCTCCATATGTGAACTAGAACATTAGCATAGTAAGGGCAGGGCAGTAAAAAATCTACTCTGGGTGCAGGCACTATGGAGGTACATGGTCTGTAGACAATTTAAAACTAATAATGAAGCCTACTAAAAGTCCATCTGCACCAGCATTATAAAGAGTCAGTGATAAAATACTCCCCATCCTCCCCAACTGGCTGATTGCTCCCACACCTTCCCCTTTTTCTTATTGGTCTATAAAATTCTTTATATATTACAGTTAATAAACCTTTGTCTGACACTCATGTTGGTATGCACTGTTTAATTTTGTTGAGTGTTAAAAATTGTTTTGAATCAGTGATTCACTCACATGGTGAAAATTCAGAAAGTACATGGGAAAAGCCTGCCTCTTATCCTTGTCCCCTGCTACCTAAGTCACCTCCTCCCAGTCAGCCATGCCATCAACTTCCTATGCATCCTGCCAAAAAAGTTTACTTTGAAATATTTTCCCCCTCTTAATAAAATAGGAGCTTACTATAATACTGCTCAGTGCCTTGCTTTTATTTAACTTAATAATTGATATTAGAGCCCTTTCCATATAAATAACTTAAAAGCTTCCTTTTTAAAAATATTTTATTTATTATTTATTTTTATAGAGAGGGGGAGGAAGGGTGAAAGAGAGGGACAGAATCATCAATGTGTGGTTGCCTCTCATGCACCCCATACTGGAGACCTGGCCTGCAACCCAGGCATGTGCCCCAACTGGGAATCAAACTGGGGACCCCCTGGTTCATAGGCCAGTGCTCAATCCACTGAGCCACACCAGCCAAGGCAAAAACTTCCTTTTTTTTCTACACAGTGTTCCTTTGTATGAAGGTACCATAACTAATTTGACAATTTCCCTGCTGATGGTTGTGTATCATTTTGCACATGTACCAGTGTATCTGTAGGATAGATTCCCAAGGGTTGATTTTTGCATGATGATTTGTGGATTTATACTTTTGATATTGTTAAATTATTCTTTCTACAGGTTTTATCAATTTCACAACCAATAGTAATGTAACACATTTTATTTATTTATCACAATCCATTCACCATAATGTTGATGTTTACTGGTCTCTTAGTTAAGAAACATATTTTGCTCAACTATTTAAAAGTAAATTGCTGCTGGGGTGGTGGGGCGGGATGGGGGGAAAAGGCAGGAAAGTGTACTTGAACAACAATAAAAAAAAAGGGGGGGAAGTAAATTGCTAACATTGAGCCATGTTAAATAACATTGTCCAATACAACCATTGTGATGTCATTATTACAACTTATGAACATTAACAATAATTTCATAACATCATCTAATAACCAGCCTCTATCCAAATTTCCCTAGTGGTCCCAAACCTTTTTAAAGATGTTTTACTTTGGGGAACCAGTCTTAGATGTAGCTTTACCCATTGCATTAGATTGATGTGTATCCTTAATTTCTCAATCTAGAACAATCTATTTGCACTTCTCATTCATATTAACTTTTGAGGAGACCAAGCCAAGCAATCATCTTGTAGAAAGTTAACTATCCTCAGCACATTGGCCTGGGTCCTCCTGGTGTCACCAGCACCGTCCAGGCTGCGGGGACGTATTTCTCCACACTTCATCCTCAGAACAAAGCGGTTATGGCCGAGTGTGCTGCCAGGTGAGGGCTGTGCCTGCTGCCGATGACAGAGGTCACACTGCTTTGGTTTGTGAGGAAGAAGGGAGGGTGGAAGTACTTAATCGGGAGAACAGACAAATTAACTCAGGAAAATCATTCTTCTCAGTGTGAGAGTGAAATATTCTTGCATCATAAAGTATTGCCACTCTGCAGTGCCAAGCATCTGTTTTCTTGGTTCTTTTCATGTTGCAATTTGAGGTTCTGGAAATCCTCACGAATGCATGTGGTGTTTGTAAGTTGTAAATTTTGCAACATTAAATAATTTTTATATATGCATAAAGTATATGCAACTGGATGAATATCAAACACAGAATTTTATTATAAAAATGTTTAATAAGCTTTCAGCAAATTTTCATGAAAATTAAATATAACTTCAGCTTTAAATAAATACTTTTCATTAAAATTTGATGTTTGTTAATAATGAATTACAGTTGCCTTTTAATAGATCATTTTGAATATTTAGAAGGAAAGCAATAGCTTTGAAAAGTATATTTAAATTTTTATATTTATATAACTTATATTTTTTGATAAGATATATTCAAATCTTAGATGCTTCTAATGACATTAAATTTTATATTCCTAACTCTTTAAAGATTTTACTTTTATTTTACTTTTAGAGAGAGGAGAAGGGAGGGAGAGAGAGGGAGAAATATCAATTGGTTGCCTCTCGCACACCCCCAAATAGGGGCCTGGCTCACCACCCAAGTATGTGCCCTGACTGGAACTGAACTAGCGTCCTTTTGGATTGCAGGTTGGCACTCAATCCACCTGGCCACATCAGCCAGGGTTATATTTCTAATTCTTCATATTATCACCATCTTACAGGACACAATTTATGTCACATTATTTGTTATAACAACTTGGTGATTTTACTGAAATGATGGGCATAAACATTAATTTATCAAAGTAAACATATAATAAAATTCTGTGTGTTTTTATTGTGTTACCACATGACAGTGCATGACCACGAAACTCACGTGTGCATGAAAATAACTAAATGTAGTTGGCCTTGACACTTTTCCAGCTTTCAGTCTTCCAAAAGTCTCTGTATAAAATCTATAGCTTTACATAGATATACATTATAAAGGTATATTTGTCAAGGTGTGAGAATAAAATGTGCTTTATGAAAGCTGGTGGCTTTATTCACAAGTTTTAATCGCTCAGATGGTGGTGTGTGGCCTCCTCTGGCAGTTGTGCCCTGGGCCCCGTGCGTGAGGTGGGTCCGCACACGGTACTCGGGTCTCCCACGGGCTGATCACTCCCTTAAGGTGGTAACCATGGACCCCCTCCAGGGGCAACACACATTTTCTCTTTGGATTTAGTTAGGAATCTGAGGAGTGAGACTTTTCATCATGTTTTAACATCCATTAAGAATCTTTGCCAAATCAGTTATTACTTTGGGGACTAGGAAAAGGTGTTTTTTTTCCAAGTCTATTATTGCTTCTACATTTATTGGATGGCATTGTTCCATAAGAAAGAGTTCTCCTTCCTTCCTTGATATCCTTTGCCTATTTTCATTTTTTAAAATTATGTTTTATTGATTATGGTATTACAGTTGACCCCCCCTCCCAGCACCCTGCCGCTTCCTCGGGCAGTCCCCCCACCATTGGTCATGTCCATGGGTCATGTGTGTATGTTCTTTGGCTACTCCCTTTCCTACACTGTACTTCACATCCCCACGGCCATTCTGTAACAACCTATTTGTACTTCTTAGTCCCCTCACCTCTTTACTCGTTCCCCCACACCCCGCTCCCATGTGGCAACCATCAAAACACTCTCTGTATCCATGATTCTGTCCCTGTTCTTCTTGTTTGCTTAATTTGTTTTTCAGATTCAATTGTTGATAGATATGTGTTTATTGTCCTTTTATTGTTCATAGTTTTGATCTCCCTTTTCTTAAATAAGTCCCTTTAACATTACATATAATAATGGTTTGGTGATGATGAACTCCTTTAGTGTTTTCTGGTGACTGGCACATGTGACTGGGAGCCTTTAAGTGACAGGTGGACAGGAAGGCTCTGGAAAGACCAATGGCTATTTAGGGAATGCATCACTTTTTTCTTAAAGTTTTATTTACTTATATTTTTTAGAAAGAGAGGGGGAAAGGAGGGAGAAAGAGAGGGAGAGAAACATCTATGTGCAAGAGAAACACTGATTGGTTGCCTCTCGCATGCCCCCAACTGGAGACCTGGCCTGCAACCCAGGCATGTGCCCTGACCGGGAATAGAACTGGCGACCTTTCAGTTCTCAGGCTGGAGCTCAAACCACTGGGCCACACCAGCCAGGGCATTTTTTAAATGCTTACAACTTCAGATGTTAATGTTTAGTGTTGCTTAGACATTGTTGCAATAAATAATTTTATTAACTGAATTGTAGAAATATGTATGCAATAAAATATTTTGCATAAGTTCATTTGTTGATGCCAACTCTTTCAGAATTCTAAAAAAAACCCTTTAAAGGTACCAAGTGTCTTTTACTAAAAGCCCTGCAGATAAAATTCAAAATGACTAAATATGCATATTGCAATAAAGAAATAGAGAGCAAATAGACATTTTTTAACCCATATTTGAAAATGTTATTGTGCTTAGAATTTCAATTCCAACTCTGGGAGTTTTTTAAAGGACATAATCCAAAAGGAGGGAGCAGCATGGACTCTGATTTCCAGAGGCAGGTTATTTATAACAGGGAACAAAAGGAAATACATGGCTTTGGAAGGTAGATGCTTCAGTCCATTGTTAACTATTGACTATCATGTAGTTGTTAAAATGGCATTTATTATTTCTATTTATGGGTATTTAAAATGCCTATGATTTGACGTTAACTGCACAGGCAAAAGTGTGTGTGGACCAGATGACTGAACAGGAATAAAGATATATGCAGGAACAGAGATTGGAATGTCTTTAAAAATAAAAGGATAGTGATTATTGGGTTGTAGAAGACTTGTAAACTATTGAATTATTTCTTATGATGTTTTCTTTTTAACAATAAAAGATATTAGAGTATCTTTAAATTATTAAGCCACAAAAACTATAATTATGGGATAATTTACATTATGTAATTGTACATATTATATAATCTTGAGCTATACTTCTCCAGTATTCTTTATCTATTTCTGCAAAACCAAAAAAAGAATATGTACCTTTAGGGAATCAACTGCATCACTAACTATGAGTTCTGTCCAGAAACTATCCAGCTGTGTAACACAAAAAATAGACACATTTATTGAAGAAGATACAACCTACAAGAAACATTGTACATGGGACAGTGACACCTCAGTCCCCTTCACACAAGGCACCTTGGGACCTCGCACAGTTCTCCCAGTGTCATCAGCAACTGCTGCACAATGTCCCTTGTGCTCTGGTAGCAGAAGCCAGAAAACAAATTTTCCCATGACATGTTTCATGCCAAGAACCTGCGTCAAAATCTCAGACACAGCAGTTTTTGGAATGCCCAGATCACTTCTGGTTCTTACCCTGTCAGTCGCCCATCTTTGTTGATTTCAGCTTGTACACATTCAACACATCAGGTGTTCTACTTGTTGCAGGCCTTCCAGAATGTGGATCAGTTTCAACAGATTCTCCACCATCTTTGAATCATCTGTGCTACACTTTGATTTGCTCTGCACTCATTGCACCATCCCTAAAAGCCTCCCGAATCATCTGAATAGTTTCCATGGAGGAAGGTTTAAGTTCAATGCAAAATTTGATACAGATTCGTTGCTCTATTTGCTCAGTCATATTGAATGCCACAGCCACACAGTACATATGCTCACTCAATGGCAGGTACTACCCCCACTGACTAGTACAATGCAGTTCTCATTGTTCACGCATGTGCATTCCAGTCCACTCTCCTTGGCTGCCAGGTTACATCGATGTCACACAAACCATTCTCCTTATATCAACAATGGCTGGACCTGAGTACGTGTTAAGTTCAGCTTTTTTTTTTTTTTTTGGTAGCAAGACTTTCTTGCTGAAAAGTAGTACTTTGATTTACATTTTATCCCAAATTCCTCACCTTGAGGCAGACTGGTCACAGACAACACTCTGAGAGGCCCTGTTTTAGCCACATGCATCTTCTTCCTCTTTCTCAAGCATGCCAACCCTCTCTCTCATCTGCCTCAAGGGCTTGCACTGACCCTGTCCACCACTGGGAATGCTTTTGCCAGATTGCCTCATTCCTGAGTCCTTCTCAACCCTTAGGATGGTCTTCACTAACTTATCCTAGTGCAACTTGTGCCATGAAATCCCATTTTCCTTTTCCTGGAACTCTCCAGGAACATCTTCAACATTTGTTGGGATTTGAGAGCGGGGATTTGTGGGTAACTTTTTGGACATGACAATAGTATGCTTGGATTGCATTCCAGCTGGGACCAGAGCAAGAGCAGGAAAGCCACTTGGCAGTTACCAATGTGTGGGGGAAAAAGGTTGTTTTGCATTGGCAATAGGAAGACTCCAAAGACCTCACAGAGGATCCGGGAAAGGTCCACATTGAGGGAGGACATAGGATTGAGCATCTGCTGAAAAAAACAGGCTGAGACGAGTGACTCCAGGGACCTTTTTACAATCTAATCCCAACGAATTACCTGCACTATCATCATCCTCCTTCCAAGAAGCTGATCACTTTTGTGATATATGTCTTGAAAAGTCCCAGATGGAGTAGTGGGATTTTGCAAAGAAAACACTCCCATCATGTAGAAAACAAAGAGAGCCTTAAGTAAGTTTATTCTTGGAGTATCTTCCCTTCCTGCACTGAACAAAGTCCTAACACTTGCTTTGGAAAGCAGAGAGACTGTTGCTTTAGAAATTCCCAGGCACCACCCTGCCTGGCACCCACCTAGTATCCCCAGTCTTTCCTCAATCTCCCCAAAACTGACCTCTTTTACAATGGAATAGCAACGAAATCTTCCAGGTTTCAGGGAGTACAGGATATCAAAGTTTGACCTTAGCGTGAGGCAGAACCTCAGAGTTCCAAGGAGTAGGGAGGGGCCCACTGCCAAGCTTTTCAACCCAAAATATGACAAACGGAGTGGATATTTGATCTATGGGTGCAATATGCTTTCCGGCATGGTGTTATACTTGGGGACAAACACACTGCTATAGGATGAAGATGGTAGTAACATTCGGTGACAGAGGAAGAGCAAGAAATCGCTTCAGAAATAGCCTCATCAAATCTTAAAATCCATAGATCACAGAATCACCTAAGCCTGACATCTATTCTAAATGTCCCAAGGAACTAACTCAAGTTTCTGAGGGCTATTTTTGTTTTTAGAGAGAGAGAAACATTGATTGGCCGTCTCCCTTATGTTCGCAGGACTGGGGATCATAGGTGCCTGGACTGGGGATTAAACCCTCAGTTTAGGTGTTTGTCCTGGCTGGGAATTGAACCTGCCACTCTTTGGTTATGGAACGATGCTCCAACCAACTGAGCCACACTGGCCAGGGCTTAAAGACTCTTTGAGTGTCATGATACTATTTTTGGAAGGACTCTGATAATTTGCCCATTACAGATAGATTGGTTTGACAGAGAAAATTAAAATTCTCCAATTTTCAAATTTCTTTGGTAGATTATTTTTCTCTAGAGATCTCTCTCAAATAGATTAAAAATTTTTTTTTGGCTCCAAGATAGTCCGCAGTTATGAACAGGGTTCTGGATCTATGCAGCCTGGATTCAAATCTCAGTGGTCAAGTACTCACTCTGGGACCTGGGCAGGTTACTTTGCCTCTCTCAGACTCACTGTCTTCATTGATAAAACGAGGGTAGGAATGGCATATATAGGATGCCATGATGACTAAATGAATGAATCAATGTAAAACACTGAGAATGGCACCTGATATGTAGTCAGTCCTTGGAAACATTTGCTGTTGTTGGTTTAAACTGAACTGGTCAAAGCATTAGTTTAGGCATCAGTTTGTAAAACATTTAGCTGAACTGGATAAACATTCTTAAGTTTTTTAAATGTCAACGTGCATGTAAACAGGTCTAAGATTTAAAGGTGTAAATGTCATTCCGGAAATAGCTGAGTTGGTGAATGTTCCTGGTGGTTCAGGAGTTCAACCCTAGAGCTGTGGTTCTCAAACTGGAGCTTGAAGGGCTGGTTAAAAGGAGGATGCTGGCCTCACTCCAGAGTCTGTAACGCAATAGCTCTGGTGTGGGGCCTTCGGGCTGTCCTTGCCAACAAGATCTCAGGGGCCGCTGCTGCTGCTGCCGTTCCACGGACCACACTTTGAGAACCATTGCCTTCATGGCGTGCACAGTTCATGATAACTACATGGGGAAAAAAAAATCCTTCCTTCATCCTTTCTTTTTCTGTGAGGCACATGCCTTCCTGTGGTTTCCTGGGAACTATGGTGTTCTTTACAAACTTGATCCCTTTCATTGAATTAAAGTCTCCATTTACCATGTACTTCATCTCTGCAAATACTTCCCAGTCAGTTCATCTCTGGGCATTAGCGTTTGGCTTGTTTGGGTTTTGTTTTTAAAAATGTGGTTAGGTGCTCACTTCAGCAGCACATATGCTAAAATTTGAATGCTACAGAAATTGTTAGCATGGCCCCTGTGCAAGGAGGACATGCAAATTCAAATTTGTGAAGCATTCCATATTTTTTTATCCCACGTGGCAACACATTTGCTGATATATCTCCCAGGGCAACAGAAATAAAGGAAAAACATAAACAAATGGGACTACATCAAACTAAAAAGCTTCTGCATGGCTAAAGAAACCATCATCAAAATGAAAAGGGAACTGACCGTATGGGGAAACATACTTGCCAATGATACACTGGATGAGGATTTGGTCTCCAGATATATAAAAAAGTCATACAACTCAACACCAGGAAGACAAACAATCCAATTAAAAAATGGGCAAAGGACCTAAATAGATACTTCTCCAAGGAGGACACACAGATGACCCATAGACATATGAAAAGATTTTTCACATCACTGGCCATCAGGGAGATGCAAATTAGAACCACAATGAGATATCACTTCACACTGTTCAGAATGGCCATTATAAACAAATCAACAAACAGCAAGTGCTGGAGAGGATGTGGGGAAAAGGGAACCCTAATGCACTGTTGGTGGGATTGCAGACTGGTGCAGCCACTGTGGAAAACAGTATGGAACTTCCTCAAAAAACTAAAAATGGAACTGCCTTTTGACCCAGCAATTCCACTGCTGGGAATATCCCCTTAGTATACTGAAACACCAATTCTAAAGAACCTATGCACCCCAATATTCATAGCAGCATTATTTACAATAGCCAAGTGCTGCAAAAAGCATAAGTGACCATCAATTAATGAGTGGATCAAAAAACTATGGTACATTTACACAATGGAATACTATGCAGCAGAAAGAAAGAAGGAGCTCCTACCTTTTGCAACAGCATGGACAGAACTGGAGAATACTATGCTAAGTGAAATAAGCCAACTGGTGAAAGACATATACCATATGATTACACCTGTAAGAAGGATCTAATGAACAAAATAAACCAATGACCAAAATAGAACCACAGGCATAAAAACATGGAACAGACTGACAGTGACCAGAGGGGCGGAAGGAGGGGCATAAAATGGAAAGAAGGGGAAGGGGCTAGTCAAAGAGCATGTGTGAGTGACCCGTGGACACGGACAACGGTGTGGGGACTGACTGCAGGAGCGGGGGGTGGGATGGGCGGAGGAGGGCAAAGGGGGAAAATTGGGACAACTGCAACAGAATAACAATTGAAAATAATAAAAGGATTCCGTTAGAAATATGAACTTTGCAGAAGACTGACCTCTTTCAGCTTCCTGGCAGTGGTGAGACCGAATTCCCACAGTGTGATCTTGGGCAAGTTTCTGAATCTATCTGGGGGCCCTCACCTGCAAAGAGGGTGTGCCTCCCACTTCCCAAGGGGTGAGGGGGCTGCTGAATGAAATTGTGGAAGCAAGTCCTTCAGTCTGGCTGAGAGAAGCAGCCCCGTAAATGTGAGCTGTTACCATTCAATAAACGAAACCGAAAGTAGAGACTTTGAACGGCAGAGCAAATTGACAAGAAAAGGCCTTTTTTTTCTTTTTTAAAGGAAAGGGGTAGGAGTCAGGAGGACTTTAGTTTTGATCAGATTAAGGGAACCAAGTCACCAGTGACTTCACTTCAGTACCTAATAATATCACGCATGAGTTAAGGCTGATTTACTGGCAGATTTTGACTTGTTTCAACTTGAGGAACTAGAAAAATTTTGCTGAGATTTATGAACATGTTGGAAGAATCTGACTGTCTTTCTCTTTTCCCTATCAGTGCTCTTTACATGTAACCTCTAGGTAAAGGAAACACTAATTTGTCTTCTATTTTTTCTTATGGCAAATGCAATGCTTTCTCTTCCAATGAAGTTATTTCCTTGGAGCACACATTTTCCAAACAACATTTCAGAAAATCACAACTTCACATAATTGGGCAGGAGTTACCACAATAGGGTTAACTCATATTCACAAACATTTAGAATTCCTTGGAAGAAAATTGTAGTATCACCTTTGCCTGATTATTATTAAGTTTATTCTTTTCATACATATATATTTATCTTTTTGGCAGTACCAGACATCATAAGGTTATGTCTATAACTATGTAGTACATCTTTGCAGTAGATAGAGTATAATTTTAAACAAGGCTCTAAAAACTTTCTTTACTTTTAAGGTTTTATTTATTTCTAGAGAGAGAGAAGAAAGGAGGGAGAGAGGGAGAAAAACATCAGTGTGTAAGAGAAACATTGATTGGTTGCCTCTCACATACCCCCAACAGGGGACCTGGCCTGCAACCCAGGTATGTGCCCTGACCAGAAATCGAACCAGCGACCCTTCAGTTTTGAGGGACAATCCCCAGCCCATTGAGCCACACCAGTCAGGGCACAAAAACTTCCTTTTAGTATAAAACAAAAGTAGCTATTATTGTTGATGTTAGTCATTGTTGCAAAACAATTTCTAAATTTATTTTGCACAGGAGGCCTCAGAGAAGGGAGGTAGGTTTGAGAAATATAGCATTTTGCGGAGAAAATTTTATATAAAATTTCTTACAGTGAGGCCATCCAACGCATGCATCTTCCACAATATGAATGAAACAATTCCTTTTGGCTTTGCAGGAAAATATGAGCTCAAGGCTTTTCCTCTTCCTTTTTAGCTCAAATAATCAATACTTGCATATAGTTCTCAATTTACAAACACCTGCAAATGGCTCACCAGGTAACTCTGTTCTGGCTCCTGACATTTTCAGTGGCAGAGCCTCACTCACAGGAGGTTTTCAGGGGAGGAGTCTAAAAAGAAACAACAGCAACAATGAAATTCAGTTGGAACTTCTGGAGCAGTGGTCCTCAACACTGGTCTGTATCGGATCACCAGCAGGGCTTGTTAAAACACAAATGTCCACTATAGATAAAGGCATCAGCGAAATTTATATATTATAAATCACAACGGACTATAGGTGATAGATAGTAGGTTTGCCATTGGGAGTACACAAAACACAGATTATTTTTTCCTGTTATTTATTAATTATGGTATTATTTTCCATGTGGATGGATGACTGTAACCCTGCTTTTGCTCCACCCTGTATATCACAATGGGATATTATTCAGCCTTAAAAAGGAAGAAAATCATGGCACTTGCTACAAGGTGGATGAAGCCTGGGAAATTATGTTAGGTGAAATAATCCAGCTGTAAAAAACCCGAAACAAATATTTCATGATTCTATTTATGAGGTGCCAGGAGTAGTTAAACTTGCAGAGACAGAAAGTAGAACGGTGGTCTCCAGGGGCTTGGAGGGAGAGGGGATGGGAAATGAGTAGTTATTCTCTGAGACTTTCAGTTTGGGAGAATGAGAGAGCTCCACAGACTGGTGACACAATGCTGCGGATACACTTGACCATACTGGACTGCGCACTTCAAAATGGTTAGGATGGTAAATTTTATGTGTATTTATTACCATTTAAAAATTTTAAATGAAAAAAGAGAGAGAATGGGGGAGAGAGACTGGAGACAGCAAATACAGAAACAGGATAACAGTGTCATCTACACCCAGGTTCATGGTGGTCAGGAAATAACACGTGAAAAGCAGTTGGCATAATACGTGGCCCTTAGTGCCAAATAAATGTTAGGTAAAGTTACCATTAGCTATTGTTCATTATTTGCTCCTGGATGTCTTATAATCCAGCTCAATTCTGCCATAATCTACAGTTTAAGGGATCAGTCCTGCAAGATTGCTGCCTTCCCTTCCTGTCTCCCCACTTCCGATGCCAGGCAAGAGCCCAGGTTTTCACCTGTGCCACACACACACACACACACACACACACACACACACACACAGGAGGTTCCTAGGAACCCCTCTTTGGGTTCCATTAATTTGCTGGAGCATCTCACAGAACTCAGAGAAACATTTAACTTTCTAGATTACTGGTTTGTTATAAAAGGATGTAACTCAGGAACAGCCAAACTCGTAGGCCGAGGCTGGGGAAAGGACCACTCCCAAGCAACACTCTGCGTACATCTCCACGAGTTCACCCACCCAGAAGCTCTCCCGAGCCCCTTCTTCTTGGAGTTCTATGCAAGCTTCATTACGTGGGCACGATTGATTAAATCATTAACCATCGGCGGTTGAAGTCAACCAGAAAGCAAGGGGTGGGCCTGAAAGTTGCAACCCTCTAATCCCTTGGTTAGATCCACTGGCAGGCAACCTGCCCAGTCCTCAGGTGCTTTCCCAAAATGCCCTCATTAGACACCTTGATGCCCTAATCAGTTAGGAAATTCCAAGATTTTTAGGGGCTCTGTGCCAAAATCAGGGATCAGGACCAAATAAATATTTCTTATTGTAAATCACGATATCACACTTAGGAAACAATATTAGTATACTTTGTGGGCATACCTCAGAGATATTGCAGGCTTGGTTCCACTGTAATAAAGTGAGTATTGCAATAAAGCAGGTTGTAATCATTTTGCTGGTGGAGGGTCTTGCCTTCAGTTTGCCAAACAGGTAACACCTGTGAAGCACGCTGAAGCACAGTAAAACCAGGTGTGCTGTGTTAGAGTAACTTACCTGTTTACACAGATTTACCTAAGGTTTCTTTGTCTATATTTTTTATTCTTCTCCATTTGATTCCCAGATGTAAAACAAATTGGATAGTTGTAATAAAGGGGAACGTTCTCCCCTTACATTGGACCAGGTTCATGTTTGTTACATATGAAAAAATAAAGATTATTTTTGCGAAGCAATGGTTCCTTGTGAGGTAGAACAAATTTCCCTGTTTGAGAAGGAAGATGTGTTCGTTTTTCAGAACCTTTCCTTCGGACCATGAGGTCAAACCAAACAAACAAAACAGTTTGCCTTGGCCTTTTTGAAAGACCCTAGTTATCTAAGCTCCAAGAAAATGGCACATTCCATTTCGTGAATTACCATTGCAGGTGAGCGGATCAAAGTCTTTACACTATCCTTCATTTGGTTTCTGAAAGGGATTTAGAGAATAAGGGCAATTTACAAACGAGTATGTTTTCTCCGGAGCCCACCCCGCTTCCTCTGTAGGTTGCAGGTCTCTGCCCCCTGGTGGCCTTCCGCAGGGATTTTTTTTTTTTTTTTTTATGCTGTGTTTCGCGTTTCCAGGCTGGGAGAGGAGCGAGATTGCCCGGTACCCTGAACACCAGATGCGATTGCTAATCACATTTGCCCAGACGGGGGAGGAGGCCCTCAGCTTACAGGACTTAATTTGGGAAATTTACTTTCAGAGAGAAGCGAAGAGAGGATTGCTTTTCAAATGGAAAGGAATTGTGTTACAGGCATTTGATTGTGTGAGGAGGCAGAATCCCAGAACAGGAAGGAAATCTTCAGAAGGTTTTTCTTTTAATTCGATCTGGGCTCCGAAAGACATTCAGGACAGATGGGCAATCTCCGTGTCATGTCTTCCTGCCCCTCTTCTTGTGGACAATGAATTATTGTTTGCAAAACATTTCTCAGAAGTATATGTTTATTGTAAAAAACTAGGAAAATGCTGAAGGAGGAAAAGAAAATTAAAAATTACCTATAGCCCTCTCACCCAGACATAGTCACCATTCACATTTGGGTTTAATCCCTCCTAGTATCTTTTGATAGAAAAAATATGTATCCTTGTGCATCGTATATATAGCAAAGAGTTTCAGACAGTCTAAAGCAGGCATTGGCAAATAGGGGCCTGGGGGCAAATCCAGTCCAAAGCCTGTTTTCCTCAGGCCTAGGGGGTAAGAATAGTTTTACATTTTTAAATGGTTGAAAAGAGAAATTAAAAGATTAACACTTTGTGACATGTGAAATTTATATGTAATTCGAATTTCAGTCTCCATGATGAAATTGTATTGGAACAGAGCTGTGTGCATTCGTTTATCTTTGGCTGTTTTTCCCCCACAATGCTATAGAGAATTGAGTAATTAGAGCACTGACTATAGCCCTGGAAAGACTAAGATATTTACTCTTCCACCATTATACAGAAAAAAATTTGCCAATCTCTGATATCAAGTATACATTTTTCAATGCCCTCAAGTATTTTTCAAAAATAAGACAGCAAATTACTGTTCATATAATTTGGTGGAATGGATGCTACTTTCTTCTCCCTCATTCTCCTGCTCTTAAAAACACTAGTTTTCTTCCACAGTGGCCTTTTAAAAATATTTACTATAAACAAGTCATATATACACAAATGTAGGGAGTATAATACTGCCATATACCCATCGGGTGTACTAGGTACCTGAACTAGCCAAGACTGAGGACTAGGACCCTTTTAAGTTATAGTTGGGATAGGACATGTTTGCTTATTCAAATGCTGCCCATTTATGCCTATTATTATGACTGTACAATCTGAGATTAAGTTGTAGATATCATGACTCTTTCTCTGTATATCTGTCAGTGTGTAAGTGCCCTTTTTTTCCAAAGTTCAATAATTATCAAGATTTTGCTTAATTTGCTTACTTTTTCCTTTGTTTTTAAAAAATTAAAATTGCAGTTTATTTTCAATATTACTTTGTATTAGTTTCAAATCTACAGCATAGTGGCCAGACATTTATATAACTTGCCAAGCGATCCACCCAATAAGCTAATGCCCACCTGGCACCATACATAGCTGTTACAATATTAGTGATCATATTCCCAGGGCTGTACTTTACATCCCCAAGGCCCTGACCGTGCCTAATCTCCCTTTATTCTTCACCGAAATGTTTTAAAACAAATGACTGAGATCATGGAATTGCATCCCATAAACTGGAACAGCATTTTTAAATTATAAAACTAGTACCTGCTCATGACAAATACTAATGTAAATTAAAATAGTAAAGATATCTGGAAATACCTGAGGTAAAAAGTAGAAATCCCTTTTTCACCTCTCTGTCCTTTCTCCCCTGCTAGTTCAGTGGGTATCCTTACAGCCATTGTCTTTGTGTATAAAAAAAATAAATTCTTATGACATAGATTAACCACTTGAAATCATTTGGGGCTACAGGAGCAGGACGGCGCTCTATTAGGTACCTGAACTAGCCAAGACTGAGGACTAGGACCCTTTTAAGTTATAGTTGGGATAGGACATGTTTGCTTATTCAAATGCTGCCCATTTATGCCTATTATTATGACTGTACAATCTGAGATTAAGTTGTAGATATCATGACTCTTTCTTCGTATATCTGTCAGTGTGTAAGTGCCCTTTTTTTCCAAAGTTTTATTTTAGAGAGTGTCCTGAAGTTTCATGTAAGAGCCTTCATGTCAGAGTCAAATAATAGTCCATTATATGAATATATTACATCTTGTCAATTCATCCATTGATGGACATGTAGGTAGTTTCCATTTCTTGGATACTATGAATAATGCAACTGTGAATATCTGTGCATGAGTTTTTGCATGAAAATATACTATATTTCAATGATCTTGGGTATATACCTGGGAGTGGAATGGGTCATGGTAATGTTACAGAACACAAGGGGCCAAAGGGGGGCCGATATACTATTACCCTAACCCCCAGGTTCATTATGTCCACCGCCTTATAGGAAAGACGTCTCTCAATGCCAGAGATTTGTGAAAAGGAAAGGAAATGTTTATTTAATGCTGTACAGACTTAAAGTAGTGACCTAATATCTTCATCAAAGTCCCAAAACCCCTTAAAACACCCACAAACACATATAGTCCTTCCTTTCCCCCTTTGCCCAGTTTGGGGTACTGTATCTCAGGAAAAAAAATAGAAGTCCATGGCTCAGGTAGCCCCCAGTTCTTCCCAGTAATCCATATCGGCTGGTAGGCCTCCCTTGGTTCCCAGCACCCTCAGCTGTGTTACCGGGATCTCTGCTAAAACTGGGTGGTGGTTTCCCCTTCTAAAGCTGCGGGGGTCCCCACTCTGCCAAAGCAGAGTAGTCCTCTCCCTCCAATGGCTGCCATGTCTGGGTTTAAATCCCCGCGCCAATCTTCCTCTGCAGCCCCATTTCCAACTCCTCCCACAATTGGCTACACTTGCCAGCACTCTCACATCCTCCCAGCTTTACTGGGCTTCCATAGTGAGTCTGGGCAGGCGTGGCCCCATGTCATGGAGCCAATCTTCTCCAAGCTCTCACGCAGGCAGGCGCTGTAACTTGGGGGGACCCGCCTCCCCAGTTATGCCTTGGGGGGGGGAAGTGACTTCCATTCCCCTGGCTCAGAGCATGGCCACAGCTATTTAACAGATCTATGTAACCAGTCAAAGGTTATAGATATGTTAAATGACCACACCAGAGATTAGCTGCAAAGCTCTTGCTATGCAAAACAGCTCTCAATGGCCCTGCTCCATTTGTCCCCTCCTCCAACTCACACCTGTGGGGGGTGGGGTGAGGACATCCTAATAGTTCCTGAACACTCTGAGTTCTGGACCCCATTCCAAATCCCTATTTGGGGTCTCCCCTCTTGGCTGCACCCTGTAACAGTAACTTCATGTCTAGCCCTTTGAGGAGTCTTTCCGAGGCACTACCAGTCTGTTTTTCCCAAGTGGCTTGCAGTCTTACTAGTGTTATATGAGGGCTCTAATTTTCTCACATCCTTACCAACCACACTTAATATTATCCATCTTTTTGATTGAAGTCATCCTCGTGCATGTAAAGTGGTTATCTTCATTATAGGTTTGATTTGCATTTTTCTAATGGCTACTAATATTGAGCATCTTTTCATGTACTTATGGGCCATTTCTACATCTTTTTTTGAGAAATATCTATTCAAATTCTTTGCCCATATTTTAGTTGGGTTATTTGTCTTTTAATTGTTGAATTGTAGAAGTTCTTTATATATCTGGTAAAGAAAATATTTCGTCATATATATATGACTTGAAATATTTTCCTTCATTCTGTAGGATGTTTTTTTTCCCCCCACCTTTCTTGATGGTATCCCTTAAAGGACAAAATTTTTTAATTTTAATGAAATCCAATTTTTTTTGTCACTTTGGGTTTGGGAATCATCTGTAAGAAACCACTGCCTAATCCAAGGTCATGAAGATTTATACTTATGTTTTCTTTTAGGAAAGCTTTAGTATATATGTTGCTTAAGGGAGCACATTTTCTAGGGAATTTTTATAGTTTTCACTCTTACATGTAGGGTTATGATCTGGGTTTCAATTAATTTTGTATCTGTGTGTGATAGGGGCATATGATATTTTTACAAATAAAAATTTAAAACTATTTAAAAAATAAGTTTATACTCACAAGGAGCTAACAGCTTTCAAAGTCTTAAAATTTGTTGCATCAAAATTTGTATGCCCATAGGTGGACACTACAATTGATCCTCATTGGACTGGATCAGAAAGTCAGATTCCCCTTTGTAAAAGGATCTAGAGGTGTAATTGTCAGACTGCGGTGTTCTGCATGGCAAAGCCTTCCTTATCCCCACTGTTCTAGTAAAAATATTTTTGCCTAAAAATGTCTCCTTTGGCAAGAAAGCTAAAAATAATCATAGAGGTCTAGGTTATACATTTTAAACAGAGGCAACTCAAAAGTAACAGACATTTGAAAGAGCCAATGAAAATTATTCAAAAACGGCCCACCAACCCAAAAATGATGTTTGTGTACATTATGTGAAGACAAATTGATTTGAAAGCTGCTAGTTCTCATTTTCATAAGTCATAAAAAAATTGAGGGTTTCTCCTAGATGCATTTTTCCCAGCTACTTATTTGCCTATATAATTGTCAGTTCTTCAGTACAGAACTGATTCACCTTCTTGTTTTCTAGGCCCAGGGCCCTGCGTATGCTGGTGTGTCGTGTAGTGCACAGCTCTAAAGAGGGCCTGGAGCTGGGCTGTGGCCATCTGTCCAGCTGTGCCTGGTGCCCCTGACCTGCACAATCCATTCCAGGCAGCAAGTCTCAATATGCATTTGTTGAACTGAAATGGATTAACTCCCCTAAGTTCCCTCTAAAACCAGAGGCAGATTCTTGGTGAGCAGGACACATGTAAGGCTGGTAGTAAAATGTGGCCCAGATCCCTGTTGGTGTTAAATGCCTCTGTTCAGCATGTACTAAGCATATAATGCCATCTTTCTGCATACATTAAGATAGACTCTAGTCTTTGTTCTGCTAAAACCGGTGACTGAGTTAACCAAGGAAGAGATTCTGCCGGCAGATAGTGCGCACCCTATTGAGTGCCAGGAGGCTGACTTCATACGTGTTGCATGTTTCCTAAGCAACATTTACTGTATCTGAAGGCTGCAGTATCTAACACCTGAGTTCATGTCATCGACCTTGTGTTCCTTCCTCTTCATCACAGAACTGAACTTGGCTTTCAAGTAAACAAGACTGGTTTTGAGTGACTCGGCAGCTGTTACACTTCGGTGAGAGAGTTCTCCTCTTTCCTCTAGTTCTCATTTCCATTTTCTCTCCCCATCCCTTTCTCCTCTACCCCCGCCTCCTCCCACTTACTCTACCCAATTACCACACCAAACACAGCTCCTGTCTCTTTTCTTAAAGGGATGCTTCCTTTATTCAACTGCTTAAACAAATAAAACAAAGTTTCCCTTTTCCCTGAGCCACCTGCTCAAAATACAAGTGGGAGACCAATTATAAAGGAGGAGACAAATCCCCTTTGAACAGCTGATCCAGGGCAGGGATTTGGAGGCTTATCTTTGGTCTGAATCACAGGGTCGCACCAGGGTCATCCTTAGAGCAAATCGTCCCCTTGGCTTCCACTGAGCTTACCCTGAAATGTGCAAACGGGGTCTCTTTTTCCCATGGATTATGAAGCTATTGGGTAAAGGCTGCTCGTTTGATGTACTAATCAGCATCTTGACATAACACGTGGGAAGAGTTTAAAAGTTTGCCTTTGTGTCTCGAGTCTTCTCAGGCAGTGTCTACTTGTGTCCTTACGAGGAAGGACACAGGCCTGTGACTGTAAACCTGAGCAAAGAACTTCAAAAGAATGGGGCCGTTCTTCTCAAATGTTCGTGTGTACTGAAATCATCCAGAGATGTCTTCTAAATGCAGACTTTGACTCAGCAGGGCTGCGGTGAGGCCTGAGAGTCCGCGTTTCTAGCAAGCTCCCACGCCGTGCCGAGGCTGTGGCCCTCCTGTCACGCTTCGAGCAGCCAGCTCTACGCACGGCTGGCCAAGTGTCTTCCTGTTGGAGGCGTAACCAGTGAGGGCTGGCATTCCTGAGCTGCACCCCAAAGACCTCATCTGTGCAGCTTCCTCCTACTGCCCAAACTCAGCTGGGTATTTCCTCATTTTTGCCACTCTACTTCTTTCAAACTCTATCATTGCGGTGACCATACTGACTTATATTTACATGTCTGCCTCCTAGAGTGGGAGCGTATTGCAGTACAAGACACAGTCTCATTCATCTTTGGATCAAGGACGTCTAGAACAGTTTTGGGTAAGTGGTAGACACTCAACAGATATTTACTGAATAAAAAGAATTTAACAGATTCAATTCACTAAATCTAAACCACATATATCTGTCCCAAACATCATGAATAAGATGGCAAATGACAGGCCGAGAAAAGTATTTGCCGCATATAAAGATCTCTTACGAGTCATTATGGTTGACTTGTGTCCTCCAGAAAGATATGCCAAAGTCCTAACCTCCAGCACCTTAGAACATGATGTTATTCAGAAATACAGCCATTGCAGATGTAATTAGTTAAGACAAAGTCCTATTGGGATAGGACGGGCCCTAAATTCAATATGAGTAGTGTCCTTGCAGGGGAAGGAGCTATACTATAGACAGACACAGGGAGAACCTCCTGTGAAGGCAGGAGAAGACACTGACAGAGCTACGAGCCAAGGAACACCTGGGCCGCCAGAAACTGGGAGAGTCAAAGAAAGGTCTTCTCCTGGGGACCTCAGAAGGAGTGTGGTCCTGCGACGCCTCGATTTTGGACTGTAGTCTCCAGAACTGTGAAGGAATAAACTTTTGTTGCCATAAGCACCCTAATGTGTGGTATTTTGTTATGGCAGCTTTAGGAAACTGATATATAAACACGCAGGAAGAAAAAGAAAAATTTGGTAGCAAAGGGGATAGAAAACCCTATGGGCAGGTCACAGAGGAAGAAATGCAAATAGCCCATAAACAAGTAAAAAAAAATTTTATAGGTTAATAACACAATACAAATGGAAGAAACATTGAAATTCTATTTCAGTTATTTTGTTATCATTGTGGTTATTAATTATTTTGTTATTTTTAATAAAAAATAGATGAGGGTTCAGGAAAACTGTCCTTTTTCTTCCCTTGAGTTACTATTGCCTATTGATTTGACCTACAGATATACCTTAAGTCCTTCCATGTCTTCTGTCACTGCTTCCTTCCAGGACCCCATTAATGACCGTCTGGGCAACTGAATTAACCTCTTAAAGATCTTGCTACTGCTGTTGCTTATAGCAGCCAGAGGGAGCCTTAAAAAAAACTCCATGAATCAGACCATGTGACTCTTCTGCTGAAAACCCTTGGACGATAGCTTTCACTGTGATTAGCCTGGCCCCTGCCTGAGCTCCTTCCACCCAGCCCCACAGCCTCTTCAGTTCCTTGGAGGAGTTCTTCTTTCCAGACCTGCATACTTTGCTAGTCCCCCTCTCAGAAGGCTTGTCCCTCCACTCCTCACCTACAAGTATCAGATGCAATGTCACAGTGAGACTTCTTGGCGTGCCTCCTCCAGCCCTGCCCAGGTTAGGTCCCTGCCTTTTATCTTCTCATGGTGCCGTGGTCTTTTCTCTTGTGATCTATTATGGTTGGGTGTTTCCTTAATGTCTCCCTCTGTCTAGGTGGTAATTTTGCAAGGCAAGGACTATATCTATTTTACTCCCCACTGTAACCCAGATTCTGGAGGTGCAGGCTCTCAATATATATTTGTTGACTGAGTAAAAGGAGATCAATTTGGCAAGACAGGCCAAAGGTCTTACACATGTGTATATCTTTTCAATCAGCAATTTCATTCACAGGAATATATTTTGAGAAAGTAATTAGAATTAGGTGTGAAGACCGGTTACACAGAAACTTAGATAATAGTGAAATAAATAACAGCAATAAAGTAGAAGACAAGTAAATGTTTAAAAATGGCCAGTTTAATAAATTATAGTTTGTACATTAAATCAATATTATGCAGGTACTCAAATGTATTAATTGACATAATTTCTGTGATCATATTATTGGAAAAGCTAATGAGACCTATTTTTATATCATTCTCTAGTGCCTACAAGAAGATTTGGAAAGATGCATACCAAAGGTGTGAACTGTGGTTTCCTTTTCAATTTGTTTTGATTTTCTTAATAATTAATTACATGTACATTTAAAACATGTACAACAGCCATATTTCTTATACAAGTAAAAGTAATTAAAAATTTTAGTGAAGAAGTGAATGAGTGGGAGTCACCTGGTTTGAATTTCAAACTTTTGTTTCTACAAAAAAATTAAATGATTAGGATAAGCAGAAACAGAATCATAAGATACCTTTAGATTGCAGGCACCACTGGCCACTTCCACAGAAGCTGGTGTGGTGAAAGGAAGATGTCTCATTTTTTTGTTGAGTCTAGCCCATTCACTGTTTTTAAAATTTATTTTTTAGAGGGAGGGGAAAGGAAGGAGAAAGAGAGGAAGAGAGACATCGATGTGAGAGAGAAACATCAATCGGTTGCAGGACCGAACCCCACAGCCCAGGCACGGGAATCAAACTGGTGACCTTCCACTTTGCAGGGCGATACCCAACCAGCTGAGCCACCCCAGTCAGGGACATTCACTCTTTTTCATGGTTTAAAGGTTATTTATATCTTTTATTGACTGAACTTCTTTTTATACGTAAGGGTTTTTTTCTCTTTGATTTTGAGTAAGAATTGAATGTCAAAATTTGCAATTTCTCCCATCAAAAGAATTTGGGTACTTTGGCAGGATATGACAATGAATTCTATACTGTATAGACTAAATACTGTGTAGAAAAAGTTGACTCTGGATTAAATTTATGAAAAAAACATATGAATGACTTTTATCATCTCAGAATTTGCCGAGATGAAATTATGTGGACTCTCAGCACTTTATTTCCTGAGCTATCTGTCTGTCAGGAACCCAATGGCCCCCTCTGGTTCTCTGGGGATGCCTGATCTGACCTGGCGGGGGAGAGCTCAGTGACTGTGTTTTTCCCTTGGGCACGGCTCCCTGGTTAAGTTCAGACAAAGCCTCTTTGCCATTCATGTAAAAGCACAGTACTGGTTTGTTTCCAGTCTTAAGTTGCTCAATCTCTAGATTTGACTGTGTAACATTGTTTTCCATCAGAAAGAACTAATTAAAGAAGCATCCTTTTGTGCATTTACGCGTGGATAAACGTGTGTGTACATATATATACAACACACACATTTACATACCAATAATGAATTTGCTAACAATATAAAACTGGGGCCATTTTTAATCAGTGGCCTGCTGATAATGAAGCTGTAAACAAATAACAACAAATAAAAGTTGTCTAGAAACCAGACCAAGACCCATTTTGTTCCAGGGTGCACCAATCTTTCCTCCATTCTCGGGATCTAGAAAGTTATTGTTTTTGGAGGCTGGAGGAAGGATGTTGGGGTGGGTGGTGTCCTGTAGGAGAAATGAGAAATGAGGAAGGGTATGGGAGTGAGTGCATAAGGAGAGAAATCTTATATATACCCCCAAGTCCAAACTAACCAACCAAATTTATGAAACAATGACCTCTTCCGCCACTGGAATGGCTCCTCCTCCGTATTCCCAGAGCACTTTCCCCGTGGGTAGTTACCATTCTTTTTGCCTTGTTGCTATGATAAACTCTGCCTTCCACACTTACCGTGTGGCTTCTAGGCCTCAAGGGCCTCATTAAAGTTTTGGTGAGAGTTAAATGTGACAGGGCATAACGTGGCCTGGTGGCTAATAGGCATTAATAGCTGTTACTGTTTTGTGTTTCCGCGTCTGTCTTCATCAGGGGTTGTGTCCATTCCTCTGCATCCTCCTGGGTACCCAGCTAAGTGATGCGAATGCTGCAGATGCTCCGTGAGTGCTTGCACAATTGAAGAAAAATGCATCAAGTTCTCTTCTCACTAACGTGTCTTCTAATGCAGGCTACCTGTGTCGGAAGTTTATCACTTCTTAATTCTCACTTGACAGTTTTTGAATGTAAAAAAAATTAATATCCCCCCTATATTTTATGTGTGTTTCCTTTCATCATACCCTTTCCAGTTAAATAAAGGAAAGCATTTTAGTTTTGTGTATTTTGACTTTAATCCTTCACAATTCATATGGAACCTTATTTATTAGCCCCAGATTGCACTTATTTTGGTAATACCAATTATGTCTCAGATTTTTCAGTTTAAGCACTTTTTTAAATTACTTTATTGTTGTTTAATTACAGTTGTCTGCGTATTCTCCCCACCACTCTCCCCCATGCCAGCCAAACCCACCTCCCTCTCTTGCTCTCACCCTCCTCCCCCTTGGTTTTGTCCTTGTATCTTTTATAGTAGTAGCACTTTCTTTATATCTGCTTGATTTTAATCTTCTTTTTTTCTCCCCCCCCCACTCTTTTTCTTTCTTTTTCCCTCCCTCCCTCCCTCCCTCCCTCCCTCCCTCCCTCCCTCCCTCCCTCCCTCCCTCCCTCCCTCCCTTCCTTCCTTCCTTCCTTCCTTCCTTCCTTCCTTCCTTCCTTCCTTCTTTCCTTCCCTTCCTCCTTCCTTCCTAAGGACACAGCTAGCCCCGGATATCCCAGAAGGATTCAGAAGAAATAAGTCATTGGAACTGTACTCAGGGAAGGGATCCAGATCAGGGACAGGGAACAGGGTGAATAGGTGATGAATTTTTCCTGTATACCTTTGTATGTCTTTTGCAGTTTGTAAAATATGTATATATTCCTGGTGAAAAAAACAATAAAGAAACATCTAGTTCATTTAGCACCTACTCATTTTTTTTAGTTTGGCCTTGTACTTAGTTTTGTAAGTTAGTTAACAAATGCATTCTAAAAATTCCTTTAAAAAATTACTGGCTCCTTCTGGCCTTATTCTTGAAACACTGGGATAAGTTAGTACAGGACCACTTTCTTGGGGAGTAGGACTCACCTTCAGCCAAATACCTAACTTCATGTCCCTATACAGTGGGACTCCAGCTCAGTTGTTCACACACACACACACACACACACACACACCCACCCCACTCCCAAGGACTTGGGCAAGGAAAACATTGCTCATCAAGTTGGCCTCCTACAGAGTGGCTGGTTTTTATGAAGCCCTCCCTGGTGCTTAATTTTTTCCTGCATTTTGACACTCTGGACAAAATATTCTTTGAAGGCCATTCTATTCCCTCCTCATCAGTCCTTGCCGAGGTTCTAACTTTAACCTGGAGACGGTGTCTGGCTCCTGTCTTCCGGGCTATTATGTGCCCTCGCCCTTGGCTGAATAGACATTGGTGTCTGGGAAGGGGAAGCCATCACCAAATTCGTGCATCAGAATTCAGAGTTTTGGGAAAGACAAATCTTTGTAAGTTTAGACTTTTCTAAGATACATGTGGGAATTCAAGCACATCCAGAGGGTACTGGTGACCGATACAGAGGAAGAAACATTCAGTTTTGTAACAATCCCAAATAATTAACCTTCCTAAAGAATGTTTTGCTAGTAAGCATTCTCTATTCAGGGCTAGGCACATCAATTCGGGGTCCAGAGCAAAAGAGAAATGCAAGGTTCCTTGTTCCAAAGTAGTAAGAATTTCAAGACAGTGACAGCAGAGCCTTAAACCCAGTGTGGGTCCTTTGGAGCCTAGGGCCCCGGCTGTCACCAAGGTTGTATGCCCACAATGTGGGTCTATACTGCAGGCCCTGCCTCTGGCGGGGAAATTGTCTCTGGATAGCGTGATGGTTAAGAGTGTAGATTCTAGAGCCAGGAGATAAGGATTTAAATCCCTGCTTTGCTACTCATTAGCTGAGAAATCATGGGCGAGGTGTTTATTTTTTCTGAGCTTTAGTTTTCTCACCTCTGTATTGGGAAAAATAAAATCACCAAACTCTTAGGGTACTGTGGGAGTTAAGAGGCTGAACACGTGTAAAGTGTTCTGAACAATGCCTAGCACAGATGGTATGTGCTCAATAAACGTCACCTCTGAATATACACACATACACACATATACACGCAGGCACGTGAGCACACACACACGCACGCACGCACGCATGCACGCCCTGTTGCCCACATTCACATCTCTGACGTTCCAAAGCCACACCATTTCCTCTTTTCTCCTTTTATTTACTGGAACAGTCTCCGTCACAGCTCTGTCGAGTTGTTCTGCTCCTTTTTAACTTCCAAAATCTTAAACCCTGAGTAAAATCCTCATGACTCACAACCCGGAGCAAGTCAAGCGCTCGAACTTGCCCACGCCTTGCAGTCAGAACACCGTGCCCTCGGGGCAACGGAGCGGGATTGGCCCGCATTCTGTTCACTCCATTACCTGGCCTGTGCGGCTGCAGATAAAGCCCTTCTCTCTGCTTTCTTTCCACTGCACACTTTGTACTATTAGTGGAGAGTAAAGCCAAGAGTAAACACTTCTACACCCTGTTTTACTTTGATATGATATTTATTTAGCTGTCGGTGCCATAGAAACAACAGCCACTTCAAAGCAGTAACCATATCTCCAAACACATGGGGCCACTGGTACAAGAGCAGGTCTGGCCAAGTTCCAGATGGAACTCATCTCGGGAAGGGTCTTCCTGAAGGGAGAAATGTCCCATGCTCCCTGGCAGTGAGGACAGAAACCACTGCCCTGGAGCTCCCGCTGCTGGGGGGTGGGGGTGCCCAGCCTGAGCTGGTGGGGGTTGGGGGACAGGGTGAAGGACATGCCCCCCATAGTGTCTGATGACAAAGTCCCTTTCCTGGGCCTTTTCACATCACGTAAGACGTCAGGACACTATTCCTTCCCTCAAAGGGCTGTTGTACAGATTGAGAAAACATGAGAAAATGTCTTAGAAACGTCTTCCTGTCGCTTCCTCCTCTGTCAAAGGTTCAAGAGCAAAGCTGAGGGGACTCCATACATGGCTGGTGAGCAAGTCAGTGCCTGGAAGGATACTTTGTCCTTCAGCAGTTTTGGAGTCTAGAGATTTGCATATAAAGGAAAGGAGCTATTCTGTGATGCAGCCCATTTATACAAAGAAACAAAAACTAGCACTCTGCAGTCAGACTGACCTGGATTCAGGTCCCAGCCTGGCTACTTACCAACGGGGTGGCTTTGTGTAAATTATTGTACAATTAAATGAGATAATGCAAGGCAAAGTATTTGGTGCTGTGCCCTTGCTGTTTAAGGATTACATTTTGAGCTGAAGAGACTAAATTGCAGTGACAGGGGCAAGTTGCAGCCCTCCCCAGGCAGCCCAGCAAGGGTTTTGCCAGGAACGACTTGGAACAGTTCCGTCACTTTGCGGAACACTAGCTTTGGCTCAGGGAGTCAGAGGGAATTTTCTAACTTTATTTCTTCACAAAACAAGTCAAAATCAGTAGCCACTGATCATTTCCAAGGGGGCCTTTAAACACCGTCTGGAAAAGAGCTCTTAGTTGGCCTGATTTCAGGCAGCTTTACACAAGTTTTATCTGTGCTCCAACCTATAAAAACCAACTTCTGAATTTATTAAAACTGCATTCAAATTAGATGCATTTAAAAATGATTGGGGTCAGAAGCACCTCTCCCAACTTTCTTGGATCCTTACAGCACTGGATTGTGAAAGAACATTGTGACTGGGAAATTGGAGCCCTCTGGCAGTGTGTTTTAAAGACAGCAAATTTGATCTTTTTGACCGTGGCCTTGAGGCAGATGAAGCTCTTCTCTTCTGAGAGACTGGTCAGGCGCCATGGTGCTCTGCTTAGGGCCCCTTCAGGATTGGGGATCTCATTCTCTCCCTGCCAGGAGCAGAGCTCACAGCCAGGGTTCCTGGGGGCCCTGTGTCGGGGAGCCTTGACAAGGTCATGCCCTATGCGATGACTAAAAACAAAGACTCAGCCCTTTGCCTGGATTTGGGACGACCCTGAAGGGCTCCAGCACTCCCCAAGGACTCTACATCTTTAAGGCAGTCGCATCTCTGTGCAACATTTCCCAGGCCGCCCTGCAGGTGCTGTTTCAAGACGACCCCCGTGAACCACCTGTGTAGGGAACCTGCCCCAAGACACTTCTCTAGGGCTGTCTTCTGAAAGCTTCAAAAATCGCACAGTAGCGGTCTCACTCGGGTATGCTTTTACCCCCAGGGGGTATTTGGCAGTGTCAGGAGACATTTCTGGGGGCCCTTACTAATGGGTAGAGGCCAGGATGCTGCTGAACAGACTAAAACACACAACAAAAAATTACCTGATCCTAAATGTAGATGATGGTGAAGTTAAAACCCCCTGGACCAGGGGTATATTGAGCATGGTTCTTTATCTCCAAGTACAATTGACCCCTGAACAACCAGGTGTTAGGGTGCTCACCCCCGCACAGTTGAACATCTGCGTGTAACTTTTGACTCTAGAAGGGCCCTTTGCACCTGCAGTATTTTTTCATCCAAAGTTGGGAAACCGCGGCTGGGGATCTGTGGCTGGGAATCTGCGGTTGGGAATGCAAAAATACTGTTTTCCATCTGCGGTCTGTTGAATCTACAGATGCGAAACCGATGGATAGGAAAGGCTGACTGTACTTAATGAGAAAAATTCGCGCGTGTGTGTTAAGTGACCTGCGCAGCGCAAACTCATGTTGTTGAAGAGTCAAATGTTCAAGAATGAAGATGGAGAATAAGTATTCTAATTCAGATTATAGTGCTGAAGGTAAGAAGTGTAATGGAGTTTAGATTTTATTGAAGGGTAACGGGAAACCGGTGGTCTCAGCAGGGGAGTGACTTGGTCTGGTTCACGTTTTACAGCACCTCTGGCTGTTCGGTGGGGAGGACCGTGGGCGGGCCCGAGTGGAAGCCCACAGTGCAGTCTGACAGGAGGCTGGATCGGGCAGGGGCCGTAGCAGAGAGATGGAATAATTTCAAGATACGTTTTAGATACATCCCCTGGAATTTACTGAGGGTTTGGATATGGGGGCGCTGGGTGGGAGGGGAAGGGAAAAGCCCTAGATGGCTCCTAGGTGTTTGGTTTGAGGAGCGGAGTGGAAGATAATGCATTTACTGCATGGGGGAAGGAATCCGGTGTGAGGTAGGGGTAAATCCTGTGGTGGGGAAAGAGAAATAATTCGTTCTTTTATGGGCATGTTAAGTATAAGATACCTATTAACCATTAAGTGAAGAGAGCAGGGTTTTTAGGCTCCAAAACCCAGAAAATTTCAATGAGAGAGGAAAAGGACGCCAGGACGCTTAGCTTAGGGAGGCAAAGGGTTTGCCCGTGGCCGCAGGATGTGCATTAACAGCAAGCCGTAGCAGTGGCCCCTATAGGTAGCTATGAACACCCTCTGCCGCTGCCGCCCGCCCCCACCTCCCTCCCATCTCACCGCAGCGGCAAAGCCCTGAGCTTTCCATCTTTCAGAGTGGCCACCGCTTCTCCTAATCAAGGGGCCGTGCCGCACTGGGGCGGACAGAGGAGGCTGGCAGACCACGGCCTGGCTCGGTCCGCGTTCACGGGCCCTCGAATGCCTTCTCCCCCACACCATCACTTCACACAGGAACTGAGCTGCTGGACACGGTGCAGGGACAAGGGACGGCGTGGGGTTGCTTCACTTGTCTGAGTCTCAGTGTGGGTGAAGTGGCAGTTTTGGACCCAAACATCTTTGAGGCCTCTTCAGACTCCAGTATTGTCCAGGCCTGAAGTGGTTCCGTGCCACTGACCAGCAGTGAAAAGCTGCGCGCCAGACGGCTGTTGGGTCAATTGAGTCCACGCAACCCATTTCCCCTTGTTGAATTTACCCTGAACGCAGGGGGAAATGCAGGCAGCATTATTCCCGGCCTGAGATTCTTAGTCTTTCAGGGCACATTGACTTCTTGCTAATGATCCCTGAAGCTGATTTCAGGTTTAATGGTGCAAGCGGAGCAAAGCAGAGACACACTTGGGTTTGTAACGACGACTCTGAAATCAATACAGAGAAACCTTGGCCTATGGGAGACCGCCACCACTCAGCGAATCATACTGTGCAGCATTTCCTAAAAGATAATGAGTTTCAAAACCAAGCATAAATCTTCCGTGACACATCGGCTATTTGTCATGTTTTCTGGCGGCGGAATTACAGCAGCCTCAATAAAATCCATTTGGTGGTTGAGTCGTAGATTAATATCTGATACAATCATAGTGTTAGGGCCACAAGAAGTAAAGAACATGGAGTGGGGAAGTAAGTTTGTAGTTATTCTAGGGTTCCGGTAACCCCGATGCCAAACCTGGGCCTAGCAATTGCTCAGAAATTGCCAAAAAAGCAATATAAATGTAGGACGTTGAATATTAAGCTCTGCAAAGTGATACTGTATTCTTGAAATACTAAACATGACTTCCATATGCGGCTAAGGACACCGAACGCTGCCAACTGCCATGCAAAGCGAATCGATTCGCATCTGTTTCGTTCACACCAGTTTAGCCCCAGCCCTTGCACTTGAATCCTTGACACGATTTAATCACCTCTGCATATTTCTCAACTCAGCAGAAATATTTTCCCCATGACAAGGAAAATGAAACTGATTTTCTGATTAAATGACTTGGGTTGGTCCTTCGCAGTTAATAGTGCTTCTCGGCGACAGACGAGTCAGCAACGTTTATTGAGCCCCCACAGGGCAAGAAGTATTTACAAGGTGTTACATGAATCTCTAAGAACAATAACTCCGTGGCCTTCCTAACCCATCCACGCTTGGAATTAAGCAGCTATTTCTGTCCGGGTGCCAGGTTAACACCTAATTCTCTCAGTGTTGTGGGGAAAGGGAACGTTGTCTTGACAACGGTTTGGAAAGAGTCAAGTAGAAAAATTGACTCAAGCGAAACTTGCCATCTTAGCAATTGAATATGGACGCAAACTCTCTCTTTGTCGTTTAAGCTGGTGTCTGGGTAGAGATGCCACTTTAAAAAAATTAATGAAAAGTCCTGTAATATGGTCATATGTTGAAAAGGCTAGACAGGTACAAGGGTAGCAGGAAAGTGTCTTTCTCCCACTCCTCAGGGACCACTGAAGCCCCCCAGGCCCCCGTCATCCCCGGCTTCCCACATGTCCTTCCAGAGACATTAAATGTATAAAAAGCCAAAACGTGTGTGTTATTCGTTTTCCTTCTTTCTCGCTCTCTTTTTTAAAAAGCATAAATGGTGGTACATTTATTGCTCTGAATGTATTTTTTCCGATAATATTTCTTGGAGATTCTCGCATATCCACACAAAGAGAAATGTCCCCTCCCCTTCACTGCCTTCGGTTTTACATTGAAATATAATCGACATGTAACACTGCCTTGGTCTAAGGTGTGTTACACGATAATGTGATGTGTGTATGTGTGGAGAAATAATCAGCACAAACTTAGTGAGCATTCATCACCACCCAGAGTGACAGTTTCGGTTCTTGTGATGAGAACGTTTAAGATCTACTTTCTTAGCAACTTTCAAACATACATCACAGTATTGTTAACTATAACCATCGTGCTGTTTATTATGGGCCCAGGGCTTTTATCCTACAACTGAGGTTTTGCACCTTCGATTCCATTTTGTACCCATTTTGCCTACCCCTCACTGCTGTGCCTCCGGCAACCACCAAATCTCTTCTCTGTATCTGTGAGTTTGTTCGTTTGTTTGTTTGGAGCCTACATATTAAGCGAGATCATCCCGATTCTTTTGAATAATTCCCTAGTATTCCATTGTGCGGATGTAATGTAGCTTATTTAACTAATTCCCCATCAGTCAATTTGTTTCCTGTCTTTATTACTACAAGCAATGTGCAGTGGATACCTTTGCATAAATGTCACTTTTCTTACGTGCTAGTGTATTGATAGGGATAAATGACCAGAGTTGGAATCACCGAGTCACCACATAGGGTGCATTTTCAATTTTCCGAAACATTGCCCAGTTGCCTTCCACACGGGCTGTATGAATATACTGCTCCACCAACAATGTATGAGAATACCCATTTCTCCGCATCCACTCTAACATAATATGTTATTAAACCAGCCTTTTTGATTTGTATCAATCTGAGAGGGGAAAATTGTATCTCAGTGGTTTTGGGGGTTGGGAGCATGTGGTGAATCAAGAACTGGATCTCAATAGAATCCAGGTCTCCCGTGAGGTCAGCATTTCCTTCCTTTTTACGGCTGAATAATATTCCATCACATACATGCACATTTTACTTATCCATTCATCTGTCAACGGGCGCTTGGATTTTTTCTACCCTTTGGCTACTGCAAATAATGCTGCTGTGAACATGAGTGTGTAAGTACCTCTTTGAGACTCTGTTTCAATTTTGGCAGATATATACACAGAAGCAGAAATGCTGGATCATATGGTAATTGTATTTTTAATTTTTTGAGGAACCTCCACACTGTGTTCCACAGTGGCTGCACCATTTTACACCTCCATGAACAGTGCACAAGGGTTCCAATGACCATACTCTTCATTGTAGCCAACTCTCGTTATTTTATATATTTTTCCATAGTAGGCATTATAATGCACGTGAGGTGGTATCTCAATTGGGGTTTGTATTTCCCTAATAATTTGTGACATTGAACACTTTTTCATGTGCTCATTAACCATTTGTAATCTTTGGATAAATATCTATTCAATTATTTGCCTATTTTTTAAGCAAGATTTTTGTTTTTGAGCTTTAGGGATTCTCTATATGTTCTAGAGATTAATTCTGTATCGAATAGATGATATGCAAATATTTTATCCCATATTTCAGGTTGCCATTTTATTGATAGGGTCTTCTGATGCACGAAATTTTAAAATTTTCACGAAGTTCTATTTGTCTATTTTTCCTTTGTAACCTATTCCTTTTCATATCCAATAAACCATGGCCAAATCCAGTGTGATGAAGCATTTGCCCTATGTTTTCTTTTTAAGAATTTTTTAGTTTTAAGTCTTACATTTAGGTCTTTGATTAATTTTGAGTTAATTTTTTTATGTGGTGTTAGGTAAGGGTCTAATTTCATTCTTTTGCATGTGGATATCCAGTTTTCTTAGCTCATTTGTTGAAAAGACTATAATTTTCCCATTGAATGATCTTGGCACCTTTTTAAAAATCATTTGACCATATCTGGGAGGGTTTATTTATGAACTCTTTATTCTAGTTTATTGGTCTAGATGTCTCTCTTTATACTAGTACCATACTGTTTTAATTATTATAACTTAATAGTAAATTTAGAAGTCAGGAAGTGTGAGTCCTTCACCTTTGTTCTTAAAAGTATTGCTAGATTCTATCTGCTAATATTATATTCAGGGTTTTTTTTAGATTTCATTTATTTGTTTTTTTAGAGAGGGGAAGGGCGGGAGAAAGAGAAGGTAGAGCATCAATATGTGGTTGTCTCTAGAGAATCCCCCACTGGGGACCTGTCCTGCAACCCAGGCATGTGCCCTGACTGGGAATTGAACCAGTGACCCTTTGGTTTGCAGGCCAGTGCTCAATCCACTGAACCATGCCAGCCAGGGATACATTCAGGATTTTAAAATATTAAAGACCACAAATGATATGACACCATTCCGCCTTTCTCCCTTTTCTTCTTTCCTCCTCATCTCTTTTTCTCTTTCCTTTCCTCCTTCATTTCTTCCTCCCTTTTGTGCTAGGTCTTACATGTTTTTCTCATGAATTCTCTTTAATAGCTGCATTGTTTTTCTCTGACTCAGCTATGTCAACATCACGAGAATGTTCCAGCTCTATGTCTACTTAGTCACAAAGTACTGAATATTTTATCCTGTTTACGAATTACTCCTAATCTGTTCTGAATAAAGAATATATTCTAAGGGAAGACAGTGAACTTTTCAAATGATGTTGCTATTTGAGAGTCCAAGTGACAGGGCTTTATATACAATATTAATGCATTTAACACACACTTGTTTATCACCTAAGCATCAGGGACTACCTTAGATTTGGGGAATGCAAGCATGATAGAGATAAGGCTTGTTTGGTGGAGACAGAGGACGTTAACAGCACTCATTAGGTTGCAAGATAAATGCTTTGAAAATTTGCCAAACGTGCACACTGAGGAGCATCTGGGGGTGGGAGTGGGGGTGCAGGGGTGGTCCTCAGGGAAGTCTTCACTGCTGAATGGGCCTCCTCAGTTCTTGTTTCTTGTAATTTATGCCTGTTTACCTAAACGCAGAATTGGCATGTGATCTTGCAGCTGGCAAAGTCTCTCTCTCCTACTTATCCCAGGATTGTCCCAGGATCTAAGCAACTTTGTGTGATCATTTCTACCTTCTCTGGAGTCATGAACTATAGAGATAATCTGATGAGAGCTTCAGTTCTCCTTAGAGTGTGAGTGTGCTGGCCCTAGCCACAGGCAGTAAGTGGGGGATCATCCAAGGGTTGATTCATAGTGTCGAGTCACAGAGTTGCCAAGTTCCCACTGGGTCCTGGGACAGGTACTGGGAGGCACTGGAGAATGAAGCTGAACCCTTCTGAGGACTCAGACTTCCTTAAGAGATAACAAATGCCTTTGCCTTACGCAGTACAAATCTGAGCTCGCAAATGGGGCTCATCCCTCATCACCGTGATTCCCTCATCCTGAATTCAGCCATTCTTTATCTTTCTGCTAAAGCTGCCAGCCAAAGCGTCAACTCACGCCAACTGGGCCAATGTTAACTTTATCTTAGTTTCTTACGGTGATGCTTGCTCTTGATCTGCATTTGTTCCAGGGAAGATCTGCAGCTTCTGTCACTTTAAAATGTCCACTGGAATTACATTTTGTGAGATCTTGAGCTTTAGGAAGATTCTCTGCCCAACTCAGCCCTGGGTCCTCTAGAGTCACGGAAACCAGGGGGTGCACTGTCTGCCTACCCCATCGTGACAATGAGGGGTCCTGATGATTTTCAGTTACTTTTTGCTCCTTAGACGCTTGCTTCTTGGAGTCTACATCTACAAGGAGCATTCCTGTATTTTATACTGAGTATTTTTTTCCCATTTGGGGAAATTTAAATAGAAAAAACCAACTAATCCTTCACACAATCCTGTGACAACATATTCTAGGTAAAATGGAATGCTAGCATGCCATTGAAATTCTTTGCTGGAGGATTAGCTACAATAGCCAGAGACTAATGTGGGTTTTGGAATACTTAAGTTTACTGTAATTATAAATGTACATAAGCTGATGATTCATGAACTCTCAAATTATACATCTGCATTTAATTTTATGCTGAAGTGTTCTTAAACCCTCAGAAAAAGATGTTACCAAATGTTTCTGGCTCACTAAAAGTGTTCTATTTTTAAAAATTCTTAATCAAAGGCAAAGACTCATCCAACATCTTCATATAAAGTTTGATGAGTGGGAAATAAATTTCTTTTTTTTTAAAGATTTTATTTATTTATTTTTAGAGAGGGAAGGGGGAGAGAGAGAGAGAGAGAGAGAGAGAGAGAGAGAGAGAAACACCAATGTGCGATTGCTGGGGGTCATGGCCTGCAACCCAGGCATGTACCCTGACTGGGAATCGAACCTGCGACACTTTGGTTCGAAGCCCGCGCTCAATCCACTGAACTACGCCAGTCAGGGCTTGGGAAATAAATTTCTTGTAAGTCCTTTAGGCTAAGGGAATTCGGAGAGAATTTTCTTGAATCGTAACCATGATGATTGTTGCTATTTTGTATTTCTTCTTAAAAAGAACCTAGAACACAAGGGGTTCATGGACCTAAGGTGGAAATACATGTGACAGAATCACAGGGCAGATGGACAGGTAGGTCCCCCACGCCATCACAGTTCCCCCTTCCTAGCCGGCACTGCTTAGCATCTTGATTGTGCAGGATTCTTCTCCGCCAGAAAAGATCCGGTTGGAGTCAGAGATTCAAACAAGCACAGTGCCACTGGGTGGCGCAATTGGAAGTCTGTAAAGAGAACGGGATTTGAAAGAGCCCTTTCCCTCCCTCCTAAGGTCTAGGATTTATAAACACAAAAGCGGCAGTCCATTGTGCTTGTTCTTTTATTAGGCACTGTTTATAAAAGTGAGGAAGTCGGTGGCCTTTCAAAGAGTGTGGATTTCACGTGGGACGTCTTTGTGTTGTTGTTCTGTATGAAATTAGCAGGAGTGTTTTTCAGGATCGTCTTCTTTTTGATCTGGTTAACACAAGTGGTGGAGCAAGCTAGTTTGCAGAGGAAGAGGAAGTTAGCGGAGCATTATGCTCTGGCATTATTCTCTAGTATGGTAGGTTCCTACTGCGTGTAGGGATTTACATTTACATTCAGATTTGTTACAATGGAAAAAATGAAAAATTCACTCTAGCCACATTGCCATCATCCCATCGCCTCCTGTGACTGGTGGCTACTGTATCCTACAGTGCAGACAGAGGGCATTTTCGTTACCGCAGAAAGTTCTATTGGATAGGGCTGTTAACATCCTTTTCTTCTTGTCCTTGAAAGAATAGAGAAATAATGGGTGTTTTCTGCTTGTGCTATCTAAAGTCCTTGGGAACAGGTACTCATTTTTAAAAAATTTTATATTCAATTACAGTTTGTAGTCAACTTTATTTTGTATTAGTTTCAGGCATACAGCATAGCGGTTAGGCAATCACACACTAAAAATGCCCCCCCCCCCCGATTTTTCAGATACCCACCTGGCACCCTGTGACTATTTCGTAACTATCAATTAGTACCTGTAGTCTCTTCACCTTTCCCACCCGGCCCTCCAGCATCCCGCCCCTCTGGCAACCGGCAGTTTATCCTCTGTATCTCTAAGTCTGTTTCTATTTTGTTTGCTCATTAATTTTGTTCTTTAGATTCCACATATAAGTGAAGTCATGTGGTATTTGTCTTTGACTGATTTATTTAACTTAGCGTAAAACCCTCTAGGTCCATCCATACTGTCGCAAACGGTAAGATTACATTTTTTTTTATGGCTGAGTAATATTTTATTGTATATATGTGCCACAGCTTTTAAAATCCATCCTCTATTGATAGATACTTGGGTTACTTCTGTATATTGGCTATTGTAAATAATGTTGCAATGAACAGAGGTGTACACATATTCTTTTGAATTAATGTTTTGGGGTTCTTCAGAGATAGACCTAGAAGTGGGATCACTGGGTCATAAGGCAGATCCATTTTTAATTTTTTGAGGAACCTCCATGCTATTTTCCACAGTGGCTGCACCCGTCTGCATTCCCACCAACAGTGCACCTAGGTAAACCAAGACACGTTGGCTTAACATGTCCGTGAAGTTAAATCGGTATATTTTATAATCCTCCAACATGATGCTACCAAAATTTAGGCGCTAGGGTAGATTAACATACCCATTTGATAACATGGTGATTGATATCAAAGTTATCCTAAAAAACTGATTTTGCATAGTGCCAATTATAAGAATCAGTTCAGAATCAATCAATATACTAAGCTTTTGATAATTAAATGTAATTATTTAGTGACTCCAATTCTCGCCAGGTCCACTTTTATGTGATCTTTTTTGTGTGCTGTCTCTTTTCTTTCTGTCAGATCTGCTATCCATTTTGTTCCTAAAACGACTTCTTTTTTTAAAAAATTTGTTATTGTTCTTTAGACCTTAGGTGTTTCATTTAAGTCACGCAGGGAGGGCTGCACACCTTTTCCAACCTTTGACCCCCCCGCTGCCGCCGGGGGTGGGGAGGGCTGCTTCAGCTCCGCTCCCCACCTTCCCCGCATGAGGCTGGCCCTCCAGTCTGGGTCCCGTGGGGGAGATCACATGTACATGCTGACTGAGCTGGCTGTGAGGAGATAATTTGCTTGTCTAATATTTGTGACAACAGTAAGTAGTTTTGATTACATTTATAGGCTGTCAAGACAGCCTGGTGAAAAATGCAAATTTCAGGCAGTCGTGTCCTTCCCTTGACAGACCGCGTGCTCATCGCCAGGTGGCTGTGCTGGGTGGACGGCTGACAGATTCAGTTCTATAAACGGCTACGGCTCGTGTCTTCTGCGCCAGGACCTATGCTGGGTACCGAGGGGTACAAGGTGTATTCCAGACTTAGTTCATGCTTTTGAGGGGTTTGCATAGTAGCCGGGAGTGGACCCACATTTTTTTAAAACCCACTGAACATTTCATTTTGCCACGAAGGTTAGGAACTAAGGATAGTCCTGCCAAAGTTGGTGTGTAATTTAATGTGATAAAACAGGTTCACAAGATGCAGGGGAAACTGATCTCATTTCTAATGCTCATGCCAACTTTCTCCAGGACAGTGGTTATCAAACTTGACTACTTATTAGATTCTCTTGAAGAGCTTTAAAAACTACTGATCCTTAGGGCCAACTCCTTGAGCAGTGGTTCTAAGTGTGGTCCAGAGGTAAACGGCATTAGCATAACCTGGGAACTTGGTATAAATGCAGATTCTCAGGCCCTACCCCAGACCCACTGAATCAGACACTGGGTTTGGGGCCCAGTGGTCTGTGTGCTAACATGCCCTGCAGTGAGTCAGATGCACGTGAAATTCCAATTCCAGAACCGCTGCTCTGGGGATTCGGACTTAATTGCTGGGGTGTGTTCTGAATTTTGGCCTTTTTCAAGGGCTCTGCAGGTGGTGCTCAGGGGTGGCCAGACCTGAGAACCACCGTTCTAAGAGGAAACTTGCTCAGACTTCCCTTTGGAGTTGGAACTGTTCAAGTGGGCATGGCCCCAGAGAGCCGGTTGTTTCAGCTGTCCTGCATGGTGGTCAAATTGTCAGAGAGGGATTTCCATGCTTTTAAAGTGCACAAGGGGAAGAACTCCCCCACCCTGCAGACAGGGTGCGTGGGAGCAAAATTTAAGACATGACGGAAACCCATTGAGAAGTAATCCCTAAACTGAGGCAGACCAGTGCTCCTTGAATGCTAGCATTCTTACAGATCCCCTGGGATCTCATGAAATGCAGATTCAGAACTCAGTAGGTCTGGGGTGAGGCCTGTGAATCTGCATTTGTTTCCAACAAACTGCCAGGTGAGGCTGCTCCTGCTGCTGCTGCTGCTGCTGCTGGCCTGGTAGCTTTGAGGAGCAAGTTAGAAATTAAGACTGAGGTCCAACCTCAGGCCTATGGAATCAAGAGCTACATTTTAATAAGAACCCTGCTGTCTAAAGGGCTTTGTAGTGTAGATAAAAGAGTAATTTCTGGACGATACAGCCTTGAGGTGAGTTTTTACCGTGCCCAGGTCTGTTTTGTGTCCCCTTGGAGAGGAGTGTAGTGATCTGGCTGGAACCTTACAGTTGCTGCTTAGTGGACAGAAACAATTGTTATGAAATTCTACCCATTCTATAATGGATATGCAAACCATCACATTGTATGCTTTAAATATATGCAGTCATATGTGTCAATTATCCCACAAAAGTTTAAACAAATAATTTCTTTGGGTTTGATATTTATTCTTTAAAAAATTCACCTTGGAATAATTCTCTTGGAGGCTTGCTAGATAAGAAAAGTGACCGAATGAAGGTAGGTCTTCGATCTAACTGTTTTTTGAAACTGCTTTAGAAAATAATGGGATTGGGATGGAAATCCTTTTCATAGATAAACTCAGAGAATATTTGAGCGAATTAGAAAATTTATTTTCTTTGATAATAAATGGGGTATATTAAGCTAAAGAAGTGGTATACTTTTAAACTGAATATTATTTAAGCGGAATGAAGTGCGAAATTTTAATATCCCAATACAGCACATTAAAATATTAATTCTCTAGCTTTGAGGCAGCAAATAAATTAGCTGCTTATTTCACATTACATTAAGCATTTCACTAATAATTGGAAGATTTGGGGGATTTATTATTATTAGCTTCTACTGAGGAGAAGTACTCATGTCCAATTATTTTGGAAATAAACATCATGTATGATTCTCTTTAGTGAATATCACAAGTGAAACATCTTAGTGGGAGTGACTCATGCAGGTTAAGGCTAAAATTTACGGTGAACTTAATGTGTTTTTGTTATGTTTACTTTAAAAAATCCAGCTCCATAGCATGTGATTATCCAAACCCTGGGATTTTTAATATAACAACTTCATAGAATCTAAAGCTGGAAGAGATCTCAGATGTTGAGTCCAGTTCTCTCATTTTATAGATGGAGAGACTGAGAGCCAGAACATTTTCATGTGTCTTCCAGAACCCCAGGGAGCTGGATCTGAGTGCGGTGGGCCGGGGCCAGGAGAGGCAGGAAGTGCCGCGCACGTCCCGCTGGGGGCGTGCCAGGCCCCTCGGAGGTGCCCGGCCTGTCACCTGCGGGGGACAGCCAGGCCTCCCCCAGCACGGAAAGCAGGCTCTGCAGCATCCCTTGTAGCGGCCCGTGTGGAAAATCACGTTCGGGGAACGAGAAAACAACATCTGTTTGGCTTGGGACCCACAAGAATTACAGAAATCACCTCTTCTTCGCCCACCAATTATGGTGATTAAATTACTATAAAAATCAAACTTGAGAGGGAGGGCTGTTAGGCTGCTTCTCAAGATGATGGCAGGACATAGAGCTGCTCCCCCCCCCCCTTCCCTCATCATTTTTTAAAAATTCAGAGCCGAGGACTAATTTGCGAGTCTTCATCTTAGAATTATTTGCAGCTTGTGGGATTCCAAATGTTTGTGCATGTTTAGTAAGCAGACCTATAATGAATCTTATTAATTTGAGTGAGTGCTGTTGGGCCTGGAAAATATACACGGGCGAAGACAAAGGGGGATGGGACTGAGGGTGGGAAGGTGGTGGTGCGTGGGGCGGGGTGGGGCTGGGAAAGAAAATGCAGACCACTGTACTTGAACAACAATAAAACAATAACAATAAAATAATTTAAGGACAAAAAGAAAAAGAAAATACAGGGTCCGGGAGAAGTAATGCCTGCCCGAGTGTCGTGCATAGGGGACATGAATGTTTCGCATGACATGGACAGCAATTTGAACATTTCATCTAAAATGTCGTATGGTGTGCTTGAGTGAGGTATTATGTTCCAAATATACATGCTTACGATTTTGTAATAAAAGATTTTGTAATAAAAAAGGGGCATTATTTGTGCTGGACCCCTGTGTAATCATTGACTAGGCCAATTCATAGGCATAATTTTTGATACCAGATGAAAATTTGGGCTCTCACATACATGTTGGCACAGTTAACTAAAAGCCAATAGAAAAAAAAAGTAATGTGCGATTACAGTTTCATTTTACTACAAGAAAGAAGCAATAAAACATTTAAAAATATTATAACAATGAATCAAGAGGGATGAATTACTCAACCTTTATCTACTTAATGCTCAAGCATTTTAACGTAGAGAGACGGTTCTCTTTGGTTTCCTAACTTTGCCATATGTAAAAATATACAAACACCTAATAAATGTATACGTGCCATCTGATTAGGCTGTTTGACACAAATATTTGCATGGTTGTAGAAGATAAATAGGAATTGTATATTGTGTTAGAACTTCTATGGCTTAGTAAAAGAATAGGGTTGATATAAATATCCAGTTTTGCCTCCCTGTGGTCAATTTCTCACTTTCTAAAACCTGATGGAAACAATCCAAAATATACACATATACATACATATTTAACTTAATGCTGTTGCAAATAAGAATTTGAAAAATGTGGACCTGATTAATGTTAACTGGATTTTATAATATTTTATGCATAAGTGTTCAAAAATGAAGTTTAAATAAATGCAAAGAAAAATACCCATTTAATTTACATTGGCAATAAAAGTGAAATAAAAAATATAGTTTTAATATAAAAATCAGGCAATCTTGTTAATCAGAGAATAAATAGCTCAAAAGAACAGCTGCTTTTTTACGAGTCCAATACTGGCATTCAAAATGCTATAACAGAGCTCAAATGTACAAATTAAACAGTGCATTATAGTACCTAATGATAGCAAGAATAGACATAGGGCTTCATCCTGTTTGTTTCATCCAAAAGCCTTTTATTAAAGATGTGATTCTAGTGTCAAGCTAAATAAAGAGGTAAACTGAGGCAGAGTTTATTTGAATGACGAGAGTTTATTTGGGAATAGCAGAGAAATTGCCATTCAGAACTGTAAAATGTAGCAAGCTACAGGCGTGTCCATTGAAGGGTTGGGGCGAGCTCCATTTATGGGCAAGGAGTACAAAGAGGGGGGCACCCAGCCAGAGCCCAAGCAGTAAGTTCATTGGCTTGAGGATGGTGAGACATTCTTGGCGGATGTTCATTGGTCTGGAGATGATTCTGTTTTTTGTAAGTCACACATTTATGGGAAGGCAGCCTCTCATCTCTTCAGCTCTGTTCTTCTGGAGGGCACGTGTGTGAGATTCTCCATGCCCTGTCATCCAGTTCCTTTTTTGACTGAAATTCTTTTAGGCTGTATCAAGCTCTCTGTCCCAACTGTAAACTCATAGGACTAGAGGTTGTGTGAAAATCCAGTTAATGACCCACATGTGGAAAATGCTGAACTTCACAAGAAGGTACAAAGAAATTACCATTTAACCAAGCTATTGTTTATTCCCTATTGAATTACACCTCTTAACCACCCCCTGTACTCCCTAATAACTGGAGAGTGGTAGATGAATTATTGTATATTTATACCATGGAATACTATATAGTTGTTAAAACTCACATTTTGGAAAATTCACTTGAATGGAGACATTTTCATGAGATACTATTATATGGGAAAAAAAGACTGTAAGACCTTAAATGCGTGTGATTCTGACTTTTATAAAAACACGCAAATGTTGGGAACTTCCAGCTAAGGTGGATGTGTATGTGGATACACTTTGCCTCCTTGCACAACCAAAAGAAGGACAACGACAAATTTAAAAACAAAAAATAACCAGAACTGCCAGAAAATCAAACTGTATGGCAATCCAACAACCAAGGAGTTAGAGAAACCTTCATCCAGACCTGTAGGAGGGGTGGAGACTGGCAGATGGGCAGAGAGGACTCAAAACAAGGCGGTAGCTGGCGACCGGGAGAGGCGGTGGCTGGTGGAGTGGGCAGTCCCACATTTGCATGCAGATGAACCAGGAGGAACAACTAGGGATAGAGACAGACCACTCCAGTGCAGGGAAATAAAGCCTCAAAACCTCTGACTGAAAAAAGCTGTGAGGGTTGAGGCAGCAGGATTAATTCCCAGCCTCACAGAAAAAGTACATTGGAGAGACCCACAGGGTCCTAGAATGTAGATAAACCCACCTACCCAGGAATCAGCACCAGAAGGGCCCAATTTGATTGTGGGTAGTGGGGGAAGTGACTGAAAGCCGCTAAGATAAAGAAATATGGCCCAATAAAAGTGAAATAAAGGAAAATGTACAGGGAACCAACAGTGAAGGGAAGAAAATAGGGACTCAAATCAATGGTTTGTAGCAAAAGGAAGAAGTAAACTTTCAATCAGAACAGAGTGAAGAAACAAGAATTCCAAAAAATGAGGAGAGGCTTAGGAACCTCTGGGACAAATTTAAATGTTCCAACATCGGAATCATAGGGGTGCCTGAAGAACAAGAGGAAGAGCAAGAAATTGATAACTTATTTGAAAAAATAATGGAGAACTTCCCTAATCTGGCAAAGGAAATAGACTTCCAGGAAGTCCAGGAAGCCCAGAGAGTCCCAAAGAAGTTGGACCCAAGGAAGCACACACCAAGGCACATCATAATTAAGTTACTCAAAATTAAAGATAAGGAGAGAATCTTAAAAGCAGCAAGAGAACAGGAGACAGTTACCTACAAAGGAGTTCCTATAAGACTATCTGCTGATTTCTCGAAAGGAATCTTGCAGGCAAGGAGGGGTTGGAAAGAAATATGCGAAGTCATGAAAAGCAAGGATCTACATTCAGGATTACTCTATCCAGCAAAGCTATCATTTAGAATGGAAGGGTAGATAAAATGCTTCTCAGATAATGTCAAGTTAAAGGAGCTCATGTTCACTGAGCCCTTATTATATGAAATGTTAAAGGGTCTTATCTAAGAAAAAGAAGATAAAAAATATGAACAGCAACATAACAACAAACTCACAGACGTCAACAACCCAACCTAAAAGAAAAACAGAAACAAAAACGAAAAAGAACTAAGCAAACAACTAGAACAGGAACCGATTCACAGAAATAGAGATCACATGGAGGGTTATCAGTGGGGAGTTGGAGAGGGGAGAATGCAGGGAAAAGCACAGGGAACAAGAAGCATCGATGGCAGGTACAAAACAGACAGGGGGAGGTTAAGAATAGTCTGGAAAATGGAGAAGCCAAAGAACTTATATGTACGACCCATGGACATGAACTAAGGTGGGGGAATGATGGTGGTGGGGTAAGTACAGGGCATAAGTGAATAAAGGGGAGAAAAGAATGGTACAACTGTAATAGAAAAATCAATGAAATTTATTTAAAAAAACACACACTTTTGTAGAAATGAAAGGGTGGGAGTATATACACCAAAGTATGTTTGGCGATTATCTCTGGGCAGTATATTTATGTGTGATTTTCTTCATTGAGATTTTTTTCATAGTTCTCAAATTTATGAGATGCTTGTCAAATTACATAATTAGAAAACATACAAATTGTAAAAAGTTTATTTTTTACAGTGTTCTCTTCTAAGTTACAAAGCTATTAAGTTGCCGATCTCATCCTAAAACATAACCCGGGAATGTTTAACATTCCTCTTTCAGTGAAGTTCAAGTCCGTGTCTTGTACAATTCACTTTCATAACGTCTTCTGCCCTTTATGCTGGAGCACAATTCTGAATCCACCCCATGAGCTCATTATCTTCAATCTTTTTGGCTTCCCTTGTCTAATGTTTTGCTCTTTCCTTCTGCTCCGGCTCTCCTCAGACTATGTCCCAGGAGAACCTGGGATGGCTTTCCACTACTGAACAAGGTCTGGAGGACAACCCTGTGTTTCTTCCAACGTCAGTGTGGGTATCAGAGAAATGGGCTCCCCCCCCCGCCCCGGGAATTCTCTCTGTAGCTCAGTGGAGCTGCCCCAGCAGTTTTGAGAAGGAGTATGTACTTAACCCAAAGCTGTTGTCTTCCCTTTGGGCTGTGGGCTGTCCCGGTGTGACACGGTAGATCGTAACCACAGGAAGAAACTGGCTGACACTTTGACGCCTCCAGAAGTGACTTCATTGAGTTGATGGTGACTCATCCATTCATACCTCCCAGGAACAATGCTTTCCCACCTTTTCCTGGCTTCCTCCGTGTCAGCCTTTCATGGTGAATGGCACCTGTCTTCTTGTCTTATTTTAAAACTTTATTTTTAATTTTAACTGACTTATTTTGACTATGACATTATGATTTATAAGAAGAAATACATACTTGGTCCTTGTCCATCTCTTGGTTTTTGCCAGACTTTCTAGAACTCTTGGAATTTTCTGAGTGATGAGTGAGATAAAGGTGTCTTTTGTTATTTCAATGAGGCACCTTTTGGAAAGTCCCCGGGTTGCCTAAGAATGGAGGCTGCCAACCACTTGATTAGAAAGTTGCAACATTCAGTCCCACTCCCCAACCTCCAAGGAGGCAAGAGGCACTTGAGATTGAGTTCAAGCACCAGTGGCCAATGATTGGATTAAGGCCTAAGGAATGAAACCTCCATAAAAACTCAAATGGATGAGTTTCAGAGAGGCTCTGGACTGGTGGACATGGGGCTGTTTGGGGAGGGTGGTGTGTTCAGGGAGAGCACAGAAGCTCAGCACCCTTTACCCAGACACATCTCTCCCATCTGGTTGTTCCTGAGTTACATCCTTTTGTGATAAACTGGTAATGTAGTAAGTAAGCTGTTTCTTTGAGTTCTGTACGATGCTCGAGCAAATTAATTGAACTCAAGGAGAGGGTCGTTGCACCCTTTCATCTCTAGCCCACGGGTCAGAAGCACAGGTAACAACCTGAGCTTGCCATGGACATCTGAATGGGGCAGGGCAGTCTTGTAAGACTGCACCCATAACCTCTGGCATCTGATGCTATGCCCAGGTAGACAGTATCGGAAGTGGGTTGAGTTGTAGGACACCCAGTTGGTGTTGAACCACTTGTGGGAAAACCACTGCCATGCATTGGAATTGGGTGCAGAATCATTATTCATTCATTCATTCAATCATTTACTTTGTTGATTGATTGATGATGTAATACATTGCCTTGTCAACCAGTTTAAATGATGCAGAAGTATATAAAGTTTCCCCAGAGGTCACAACTAATGTTATGTGAGAATCCATCTGGATGTGTGTCTACACATCTGAAACATTGTGTGTGTGTGCCTGCATGTGTATATAAGCAGGCATACCCACAATTTTATGAAATGGGATCATTCTTTTGTACAGCTTGCTTTGATCTAGCCATTTGGGTGCTGATAGCAATTTAGATTAATTGCAGTTTTTCATCAGTACAAGTGCCTCGGTGGGTATCCCTGCATGGTATTTCGCCCCACCTGTTTGAGAAAGCCAGACTCTTTCCTCCACTTAGCTGCAGCCAACCAAAGTGTCACTAATTGTAACAGTTGCTGTTTATGTCTACAGTCGGCAGAAACAAACCAACTGTCCCACACAATAGTTACCGCTTCCCGGGCGCTCTCTGAGTGCACATTGTGTTGTTCTTTTATGCATCCCCATTTTGCAGGGGCAGACACTGAAGTTTGGAAGGGAGTGGGCTGTCCCCATAGCGGTCTGACCAGCCATTCAATGGTGGAAGTGTCTGAGTTTAAACTTCGCTGGTCTTCTACTCCACCACCTCTGCTCCCTTCTGAAGTGATAGCCCAGGTGAGATGCTGCCATCCAGGGCGGCCTCCCAAAGCAAAGGTCTTTTCTGCTCACAACGGTACAAGTTTCTAAGAGGGACATGAAAAAAAAATCAGCATCAGGACATGCAGATACAATTTTATAGTCACAGAAAGGGATTCACGAATACATGAGAGATGTGAGAAAGATGATGGAAACTGGCATCTAATAGGTGGCAGATCTGGGCGTGTTCGCTGTGGCATTATGGGTATGGCTGCAGCAGCTTTTGCCTATTCAGATAAGAGCCACCCTCGAACTTTCCCTTTGCTGTGAAGCCGGAAGCAGTGTTCTGTGAGGTGTGAACTCGTTGCAGGTAGAGAGATGGACGTCAGGTGCCCTTGCTCCTCCAGCAGAGCCCCTCGGCCATGCCAGGCTTTTCGCACTCAGCACCACAGGACGGGACTTGAGAATCCTTCCCAACTTGGCACGACGAATCAGTCAGACTTGGCTGTGAGCTGAAACCTGTCATCTTGAGATTTCTTAAAATTTTTCAGAATGTATTTGGTGAGCACTGTGTGCTTGGCACCGTGGCGGGTCCCAAGGGCCCAGCTGGGAATGATACAGAGTTGGTGCCTGATCTGAGGGAGCTGACCGAGCAGGGAGGAAGACAGATGAGGGGTGCTCATTTAGCTCCAAATGCACTGACTGATATACGAGGAAAAGCAGGGGCCACAGGAGCACATGACAGAGGCAGTCAACTTGGTCTTGGGGGCCTGTTCCCTAAACGGAACCCTGAATCATGAGTGGGAGTTGGCAGGGGAACAGGGAGGCACCCGGGGCAGGCCGGCTGCTGCTGGCACAGGGAGCAGCGCTGCGGTGGTGCTAAGGTAATTCGAGGCACAGAGAAACCTGGTACGACTCAAGGTGGGGCAACCTGCAGGGGAGAGAGAAGAGGTGGGTCTGTGTGGAGACATATCCAGGGCGGGCCCCCTGGGCCTTAGAGACTTTGGCGGTGGGGTGGGGGTCTCTCTCCTAAGGATATGGGAAACCATAGAAGGGTTTTAATTAGGTAATTTAAATAGATTTGCCTTCTTAAAAACACCAGACTGAAGTGTAAGATCGAGTCTTTACACGGCTCAGCTCCTTCTCACTTTGCACTATTTGGAGAAAAATCTCAACATGAAATGTCCTAAGTCGAGTGCAATATGTAAGCTGCTGTAGTGCTTACAGATAATTTCTAGCAAGCCGCTCTATAGCACTTACACGGTACCAGGCTGTACAAATACTTTTTTTGTGCTTTACAAATATTTAACTTGAATTTAGGAGCTGCGTCGTTTGACTTAGATGTCACTGCTGTCCCCATTCAGTGGAGGAGACTGAGGTGCAGAAGTAATGTATCCCAGCCAGCTGGTGGTGGAGTCTGGCCCCAGAGCTCCAGCGCTAGTGATGAAGTGGGTGGTCCCACCTCTCCAAGAGCTCACAGAACGGTCTGTTCCTTGCCAGGTCCCAGCGCAGCCTCTTGGGTCCAGCCCCGCCAGCTTCCGGGCCAGCTCTCTCTGGACCATGGCAGAGACCGTATCGGGACCTGCATTGTCATCCAGGTATAAGTAACCTATCATCAGTCTTCCAGTTTCCGTACTTGGCTGAGACTTTTTCTGTTCACTTCTCGTGATGGTTAATTTTATGTGTTAACTTGGGTGGACCACTGGATAGTTGGTCAAACATTCTTCTATTTGTTTCTCTGAGGGTGTTTTTAGGTGATACGAGCATTTGAATCGGTGGACTTTGAGTAAAACCAATTATCCTCTGTAATTGTGTGGGTGGGCCTTGTCTGGTCAGTTGAAGGCCTAAGTAAAAGGACAACAAAAACAGAACTCTGAGCAAGGGAGAATTCTATAGCAGACTGCCTTTGGACTCAGGCGGGAATGTAGGCTCTCCTGCGTGTCCAGCGTGCTGCCATATATACACACACACACATACACACACACATTCTACATATTACATACATATGTACACATCCTGTTGGTTCTGTTTCTCTGGAGAACACTGGCTAACACCCCCCATAGCCCCGGCATGCGGCCCTGGGCATGTACTGAATGAATCTGAGCAGCATTAACAAGCCTGGGCACCCGCCCACGGAGCCTTAGCCTCCGGCCCTCCTCTTTCCTCCGATGGCACCGCACATGCCCAGCTGGTTTGCCTGCCTTCCTGGCGTGTGCTCCTGATTCACGCCTGCTTTCCTCTGCTGGGGCAGAGGCTGGTCCTTGACCCAGGCCTCTTGGCTGACAACCTGCAGAACACTCACCAGCTTCCCGGTTGGGGCCTCGTTGGCGTTGCCCTGGCGCCCATTGCTGAGCTGTCTGATTGGATTCTGCCGATGCCAGGAGGGCTCACCTACCAACCTCTCCCCCACCCCCCACTCCCCTGAGACTGGCTCCTCTTGAAACTGACCCCCCAGGAAGGAAATGTTCAGACTTTCTTCACATCTACTGGAAATCACACTGGGGTTTCCGGAAATCACCATTTCCAGAGCCAGCCACACCCCTGGTGATAGCTTCTGGCTGCATGTGGCCTCTTTGGTTCCCACTCCCTCCTTTTCCCTTCCGGTTCCGCACCCCGCAGGCGCAGCATGCCTTACACGAGGCCATCAAAGGCAGGGCATACATGTGCCTGACCGTAATGAAGACAAGTGGTAAAGACGGTGACAGGTCCAGACAAAGGGCTAGGGATGTCCAGAGGAAGGAGAAAGGCTTCATGGAGGTGGCTGAATTGTGTTGGGCCTTGACACTAAGTCAGATTTCAGGTGGGGGGTGGTCGCAGATGCCACGACATGCCCCACGAGTTCACGAGCAGCCAAGGATGGGAAGAGACTGGACAAGGGAGGCAGGCCTGGGGGCTGGGGGAAGAATGGCAGGGAGGGTGGTGCTGGGTAAGGCTGGAGAAAATGGCAGAGAATCATTTAATGCAAAATTTTCCTCTGAATAAGAAGGGAAATATTCTTTTTTCCCTTGATCACATTCATTTCTGCTCAGTAATCACAGTGAGGTACCGTGTCTGGGAGTTTATAACACAAGGATTAGAAAACAATGGTTTTTCACTGTGTTGATGGCTCTTTGGTGTGGGCGCTCTGGCCTGAGATTCTGGAGAACGAGGTTCCAGTCCTGGCGGAGTCACTGCAGAGTTGGAGGGGCTCTGGGGGCGCCTCAGATCCCTCATCTGGGAAACAGGGCTAGGCACAGTGACCCCGATGCGGTCTAGCATTCTTTCTGGATATGAAATTTTGAGTTTGATGCAAACTTTGCTTTCAGGAGTATTTACAAGAGTAGAGTTATCATTCACATACAACTGACCTTTGAACAACACAGGATTTGGGGCACGGACCCCCATGCAGTTGAAAATCCACACACAACTTAACTGCCCACCCACCCCTCAATATCTGCAGGGGACTGGCCCCAGGACCCCCAAGGATGCACAAACCCCTTACGTAAGGTGGAGTAGAGAAATGCTTGTTGCTGGGCCTCTGTGTCCATGGACTCCCAACCACAGGCAGGCGGAAAATGCTGTTTTTGATTCATGACTGGGTGAATCCACAGATGAAAACCCAGGGGTATGGAGGACCGACTGTGCATTTATTGAAAAACATTTGGGTGTAAGTGGAGCCGTGTAGTTCAAACCCGTGTCGATCAGGGTCAGTTGTGTGTCTCTATGTGTGTGTGTATGTATTATATATGTATATATGTGTATATATATTTGTATAAGGGTTTTTAATTATAAAATGTCAAACGTACTAAAAATGTGTTTATCCAAATTGTTGTCTTACCTCGTTCACTTCATATATTCCTTTTTCCCTCCTCTCTTTTTGTTTGAATTATTTTAAAACACTCACATAATGTCATTTTACCTCTACACCAATATATGGACATTTACAGAAAAGAAGAACTGCAAATGAAAGGGGTTTGTATCATCTAATATTTAGGCCATAACAGCATTTTCCCAATTGTCTCAAAAATACCTGTTTACTATTTTGTTTGCATCAGGATTCACAGGTGACATCTAATCTGTTTTAAGGACCAGATACTGTTTGTGGACAAAGAGTCGTCTTGTGAGACCAGTGAGGGTGGCCCTAAGCAGCATTTCAGGAGACAGTGAGAATGGCGCTGTGGCCAAGGTCCCCTTGGCTGTCTTCCCACCTGAGGCAGAGTGGTGCTGTTTCTCTCTCTTTCTCTCAGTTCTTTTTCCTTGGACTCTTGGCCCCTTAGGACCTATTTGGAAAGAAACATGCAGACATTAGCTGTGGCCTCAGCATTGAAACCAACGGGAACCAAATAGTTAAGGGGGTCAGATATGTGGTGACAGGAGACTTGTCTTTGGGTGGTGAGTGCACAACACAATGCACAGATGATGTGTTATAGAATTGTACACTTAAAACTATATAATATTATTAACCAGTGTCACCCCTATAAATTTAATTTAGACATTGATTAAATGAAAAAAAAGTCCTCACAAAAAGCTAAACACTTGTTGCAGAGATCACCCTAAAGATTCAAACATACAAAGGAACAAACAAACAAACCAAAAAACGTATGCAGTGCTTTTGAAAACATATCGTGCCCTGACTGGTGCGGCTCGGTCAGTCGGGCATCGTCCCCAACGTGAAAGGTCATGGGTGCAATTCTGGGTCAGGGCACATGCCTGGGTTGTGCATTTGGTCCCTGGTAGGGGCGCATTCGAGAGGCAACCAATTGATTTTTCTCTCTCACATAGATGTTTCTCTTCCTCTTTTTCTCCTTCCCTTACCCTTTGCATAAAAAAATAAATAAATCTTCAAAAAAAAATAAAAAGGGAAAACATATTCTTGTCATCCTTTTGTCACTCTTTGTAGTTGTCTTCCTTTTAAGTTAAAAAGAAAATTGGTCTCATAGGATGTTCTTTATAATCTGCCCTAGGAATTTGGGTGGTTACTGATACGCTTGCTCTCCCCCTTCAGTTTCCCTCCGTTTCCCACTGACTTGGATTCGGTTCCACGTCAGGGCACACTTCCTTTAGGAAGTGGGAAGTCAGGAGCTCTGGGTGCTGGTCCAGCTCTGCCGATGCCTGGTCAGTTACTCTTGGGCGAGTTACTCTGCCTCTCTGGACTCCTGTCGCTTGCAAGTGGAGACCCTGACTGAAACTACCAGAGCACAGACTAATTGACCAGAATGTGCCCCTCGGCGAATCCTCAAGTGACAGGCACTGTCTCAGCAGTCCTCGTTTTCTCTTGTCAGTGACAATTTCCCTGCTCGTGTGGCCCCTCCCCGCAGGCCTGGGTACTTCCCATGGTGCCCCTCACTGTTACCTCTGTCCTTCCCCCTTCTTCAGAGCCAGTCCTCGTTGGAAGGAACCTGTGTTCTGTACCCCATTATTCCTCTGACTCATGTAGAGACCCTCCTCTGAGTTGGAAAAGATCTGATTAGTGGATTTGGAATCTACGATGGAATTGGCTGTTACCAACCTAATGTGTTCTTCCTTAGGGGGTCATTTAATTCAGTGGATGGATGAAAATATTTAGCTAATTGATAGACAAGTAGAATCTGAATGACTAATGTCCAGCTGGCTGATAAGGCCCTTCTGGTTGCTGTTATCTCACAACCCAAAGGCGGCCTCTTCTTTTGCTCATGGAGGGTGGATTTGAGGGCAGCCAGCTGGAAGCATCTTCGGGAGAGAATAAAACACCCACTGTCAAGGTTTCACAGAGGTGGGGGACAGAGGGGTCGAGAGCCACAAGGAATAGTGGGCATGGGCCGCGAGGCAGACGTGACAAGATCTGTGTAGCCAGAGGACATCACGGTGGCCTGGGGGACCACAGCGCCCAGAAAGTCTCTGACATGGGAAGAAGGGGGGAGGAGCTGAAGGGAAAGAACATGGGTGTTGAGACTTGGTTTTGAATCCCAGTTCAGGCATTCACTGGCTCTGTGACTGCGGACATGTCACCCTACCACTAACAGCCTTGGTTTTCATCCGTAAAAATGGGTATGGTTATAGTACCTGTCTCATAAGATTCTTGTGGACATTAACTGAGATCATTCATGGGAAAGTGCATGGTACAAGTTAGGCCTGGAGCCACGTCTCCAGAGATTCTGGGTGGCCAGGCATTGGTATTTTTTTAAAGCTCCTCAGGACATTTGAATGGTCAGAGCTTACAACAGCTGTGATAATATATTTTGGTTCCTTTATGTAATTCATAGTGTTGCCCAGGGGTCAGGTGTGAGTGTTGGTAGGCTGCTGGTTCCTCATTTCCAAAAAGGAAACAATGCAGGCCAATGAACCTTATTAGACTCACGGAATTACAGGGTTGAGTGGCTATCCAGTCCAATCACTCATCTGTTGGTTGAATCCTCTTTGCATTATTCTTGCCAAGTGGCAGTTTAGGCCAGCGTTTCTCCAACTTCCGCAGGCATCAGAATCACATGGACAGCTTGTTAAACCCCTCAGTGGTAAGCCTCAGCCCCAGGACCTCTGGGGTGGAGACTGAGAATTTTGATTTCTGACATGTCCCCAGGTGATGGTGATGCACTTGTTCTGGGGGTCACACTGTGAGAATCACTGATCTAGATGATGTTCAACAAAAAGCTTCTTACCCCACGTGACTGTTCACCCATCTCCTGATCGTCTATAGCACTGACACACTTAATCTTGTGGAAGGTTCTGATATTCATCTGAACTCTGTCTCCCTCCTGCTTTTACCTGTAGACTCTTTGTCCTGTTTCCTTGACAGCAGAGTTAAAAAGGATTTATCCTAGCCCTAACAAAAAGCACTTTTGTTAGCTTTGGTTTGTAATTTTCTATTCTAAGGGTAAAAGAGAACCTGACTGTATTGATGCATTCTAAGTGTGGTAAAAACTTTAAACCATTTTAAAGTGGGGGGGGGGGGATCTGATTGTCTAGCCCTAGGATTACGATTACAAGTTGAATTGAACACGTGTATTTGGAGGGCCGAATGCGTTTAAGGAGTGGGCGGTACCTCAGTGAGCAGCCACTTCCGGAATCCCTGTGGAAGGCTGCACCAGGCACTCCCAGCTCCGTGGGTGTGGATGTTCAGTGATGGACAGCTCGGTGCTCCGCCCTGGTTCTGCCACAGCATTGTGGACTTATGGCCATCCTAGCAATGAAATGCATATTTTGGCACACACACAACTTGCTCGACGAATAAAAATTTAATAGACATATATCTGAAAGTTTCTAGCACTTCGGGGAGATTTTGAGATTTATTCTAGCATACCATACAATGAGTTTTATTGGGAACTGCAAAAATATATAAGTTTAATAGGAATTGGTAAGCACAAAACTTTGACACCACTGAAAAAATATTGACCATGCCAAAGCGACCCCGTAAAAGTTTGCAGAATGTTTCAGAAAAGAATTATTAGGGGCTGAGTTTTCAGTGAAGCTTCAGCCAAGGCCTCATTTTTAAGGAAATATATCTGCGCTTCTAGGGAAAGAACAGGTATGGGCTGCCTTTGAAGGGAGGCTAATCTGCTAATTTTTGTGGCTATGTGAGGAAAGATCATGGATATTGTTTTGGGTATGTTTGATGGAAAACATTAATAATTAGAGGCGCAGCAGAGTGCCTTATTAACCACCAGTCTTATTAAATCAGACATGTTTTAGGGGAGCACTTCAAGGTGAAACGACAGTGCTCTTTTGCATTCACCAGTTGGAAATGTCAGTCCTAGGGAACGGGGTGTTTTCCCCTTGGAGATGGTGCTGCCCTCATTACCCATCCTCACCACTTGGCCCACGCTCAAATGCTGGATCTCTTGCGGTTAACCGTGGGGTGTGAATATCTTGGTCCATCTAGGTACAGAGCTTTCCAGCATCACTCCTGTGTGACCTCTGAGCTTCATTTTCATTGCCCATGGAAAACGGGAGGGTCATCCCTGCCCCACCGATTGGTGTGAGGCATGATGCGATGCTATGTAGGGCACACTCAGCACACTCAGCCTGGGGACCAGCACATGCCTCTGTGATAGTTCATACAGTTAAGAGTCAGCGCCAGCGAACGGTGACATCCTTACTCTGAGACAAAACCAGACGGTCACTTCCTGAAGGGGGTGTTGCCCTGGGTCCCCACTCTCTCCTTACGGGGAGCCTACAGCAGTGTGCCCTGGATCACGGATGTGCAATTAGAACTTAAGAAGTGTGCTGTGAACAAAAGGCTCTATCTATGGGCAATAAACTCGGCAGATGCTGCTAACAGGCACATTAGCATAATGAGGGCTGGGAAGAGCCCCACTGAAGGAAACTGTTCAACTTTGTGTGAGGAAGTATTTTCTAAGCTCATTCCAGAGACAGGAACGCAGTTCCTGTGGGGCACTGCCACTCCTGAGGGCACAGCGAAGGAGCTGCGGATTCTAAGGTCTTTAAATCAGCAGGACAGACTTTGTTCTTGGTGCTTGGTGTAGTCCCAACCCGCAGTAGGCATGGAACGTACCACTGGCTGTGTGTCTATTTCAGTTTCCCGATGATTCCTGCCAAAACAATGGGTCTCTGGGGGCACAGTTTCTTTGCATTGGCATCAAAAACAGGGAATGCAGCACCAATCTTTTCCTCGTAAACCTCTGTTCCTCCTATGTGGCCAGGTTAGTGACCTTCCCTGACCACACCCTGGACCTGCCAACATCTCGTTCTGATTGATCTTTCCGGAGAAGTCACGGCGAGGGCTGTTTGGCCCAGTCGTCCAAAGCAGAGGTGGCTGCCTGTTGCTCATCACTGCCCCGGATCAGACCTGAGCGATGGCCAGGTGCCAGGCAGCCCGAGAAAGAACGTGCTTCCAGCTTCTCCGGGAAGAACTTGCCTGGCCCACGGCAGGCCAGAGACACTGAATAAAGGGTTCTGTTCTCCAACCGCAGGTTTCATCATTGTGAGGTTCACCCGGGATGTGCTTTCACTCTGTTTTTCCTCGCAGCCTCAATCCCCTTCCCCCTCAGAAGGGGAGCTTTTGTGCCTGGCCTCCTCCCGAGGCTCTGGTAAACTGCCTGGCTGCGCCAGCTCTTGGTTCCTCTTCGTGTGTCGACTTGCCGTGCCGCGGTGAGGGCACACCCACTCCCAGGTTTTCCCCGCCTGGGCCCTGCACATCGCCTGCCTGCACTTCTTCCAATGTGCTCCCTTCTGCGGAGACGTGAGCGCTGCAGAGACGGGCTCTGGGACACGGAGGGCTGGCTAATTGGCAGGCTGCCCCGAAAGATAATCTGGAAGCGATCAGCGGAGGAAAAAGATAACACAGCTGTGATTTTCAAGGAGACAGGTCCTGGTTTTTCTACCTGCCAACCACGTTTCCTCTGAGGAGTTTTTTTTTCCGCAAGTTGCTATAAAAGAGACCTTTTAATCTTGTTTCAAAAGCCTGGAGACCCAAGTCTTTCCAGATCTTGGGAAGAAAGCAGGCCAGGAAAACGTGCGTTGCCGAGGAGCCCGGGGGTTTATAAGGAAATGTAGTGGAGGGTGGGCAGTCAGGCGGGATGCCATTGCAATTCTGCAGCTTAGCTTTGCATGTGCTTGAGAGGGCTTGGTGCGCTTGGCCTCCGAGTGCTTTCACCCACAAGCATGATACGGTTTGCGGGTGGGGGTGGAGGGCGTTTCAGAGGTTGACGAGCATAAATCTGTCAGTGGGTGATTTTCAGACATCTGCCTGGAGCAATTGCAGACAAACACGGGAGTTGCTGGAGCCACGAGGGGCCTGACGACGCCTGGGAAAACCGGGGCCAAAGAGATCGTCTGGGAGACTGCTGGGCCGGGAAAAAAGGCTGTGTCAGTAATAAACAGTTTATCATTTAACTTTGGATGGAAAAAGGCAGAAAAAAAAAGAGAGCAAAATCAATCAGGATCGGGAGCTCGGGAGTTAAATACTGTTTTTGTTTGGAGCCAGTGAATGCTATAGAAACATGCAGCCAGGTCCTGGCCAGCGTCTGCGTTTGTCGGGCACCCAGGGTCACTCCTGCCATCGGGCTGGCTTTGGCTTAGCAACATGGCCTAGGAAGTCCCCAGGAGGTGGTCTCAGAGATTTACTCAACTGGGGTATTTCTTCTTCTTTCTTCGTCTTTAACTGGCAAGAGTTACTTGCTATTTTTATAACACGTTTCTGCTGCTTTGTAGAGCATAGTAGATTCAACAGCTGTTACTGTGGTTACATTTAAAAATACTTTTAAAATTAGTTGTTGATCCAGAGTGTAAAACGTATGTGGTAGAAGGAAGCGGGGTGCCTGGGGCTTCTCCAAGACTCAGTATGCTAATCTCCAAAACGGGGATACTGATACTTGTCCCACAAAGTTGTTGGAAGAGATGGCCCCCAGGAGGGCCAATGATAAACATGACCTTGCCTCTCATAAAATGCCAGCTTTTCATTTGGAAGATAAGTCATGACTTAAGAGGCTGGCATACTTATGAGATTGACACCCACATAGGTATTTGGCAAAAACAAAAGAAAACCCTGTGTGTTCTGAGATTCATTCTATCTCCTCCTCTGAGAGTATTTATCTGATAATTCTTTGCTTTCTGCTGCCTGTGTCTCTGCTCACTTTCTCCCTGTAGTAAGTTGGCATCTCACGCAAAAGGTTGAGAAATGCTGTGTACCCCGTGAAGGTTACCCAGATCCTCTCAGGTTACCCTGTGATAACGTAGCGCAGAAAACCCCCCACCAGAGTGACACCAGAGTGGGCACAGCAGTGCCTGCTTTTCAGCCAGAGATGGACTTCTGGCTGTTGTTTGCCATGTGTTAAAGAGCAAACAGCTAGTTTCTCCCTGATCCTACCTGGGACATCCCAGAAACTTCAAATTTCAAAATACAAAACTTGAGACTTCAAAAGGCACTGTGGGTGGGCTAAGGCGAGAGGCAGGGTCCTGTATCTTTGACTTCTCGCATCTCCTAATTCCTGGAGCGCCGATGACGCTGATGCTGCGCATCAGGAGGCAGAAGAACCCCAGGAGCTAGAAGCGTTGACTTTGTCCTTATTCGGACATAGTCTGAAGCTCAGCTTCACGGTCCGTAATTATGCGACATGGGACACGTTAGTTTAGTTTTCTGACTCCTGGTTTCCTTCTCCTCCTCATTCATTGTCTTACTTACGTAGAGTACATTTACTCAGCCCTTGGAGTACTTTTACCGCTCATTGCTGGTCAGCTGCAGGACAGCCTGGGGCAAAAGAGTGAAGAAGGTGTATTATTCTGTGCCTCTCAAGATTCCTGGTGGAAGGTAGAGAGCATCTTCTTTGTTACTCTCTGAACAAAGGATAGAGAAGAGGCTGGACCTTTCATCATATCATGAAACTGCCCCTTCTAGCTCTCAGTGTACATGCAGCCTCCTGGGGTATTTTTGGAGTTGGTGGGGGTCAAAGTAGTTGAACCCTCCCTCTCCCCCGTCCCCCAACCCGCCTGACTCAGGGATGCCTCACGCACCGCACCGATCTCCCTGTGGATCCAGGATTAGCACCATAAAGAAAGGCATGTCCACCCTGGAACCTGCCTCAGCAGGTATTATTTACATAGTCTCTTTCAAGTGTTATCTCATTTGGAGACAGTGCTAATTGATAAAAGTTGTTGGGTAGCCGGGACCTGGTAAAGTAGCTACATTTTTAAAATGTTTATTCTAATGAAAAAAATCCCCCTTTATAAGTCTTTTTACTACAAATTGTTTTTTTCTTTAATGCAATCTTGATGCCACACAACCCCACATGCACAGCCCTGATTATAAGGGCTGTAGATGTCTGATGGGAATATGATTTTCTTCTCAAAGAGGAGAGAAGTCTGTAGCAGGCAGTCCAGAGGCATTTCACACCAGAGGGCCCTGTCCAGGGAGGCTGGTGGTTGCAGAGACAAGAGCCAGTAGTTTGCAAAGAAACTCACACAAGCACCTTGGCCCCATGGACTTCGTGGCCCAGCTTTCCTTCCCTCTGAATCGTAGCTGGGATCTTGCTCCGAAGTCCTAATGACCTGTTTTTGCATAAAGAGTCTGTCTTGTATAAATACCTATTTCAGAATTTAGGAAATGTGGTGAAGATTGTGTTTTTTTTGTTTAAATTAATGTTTCAGGCCAAGTGGAGGCCCAGATCCTCAGCCAAGATAATAATTGGCGAGTGAATAAATTGTGCTTGCCTATGCTTGTTGTCTATACAAACAAAGATAACATTTTAAATATCAGAACTCGCACTTCAGACTGTAGACTCAAGATTATTCAACCCTTCCATTAGCCGTGGGTTCATAGACCAGAAGACAATCCTTAAATTAAGCAATAAATAATTAAATAAAATTCTGTGATTGGAAAGGCAAACATAAGTATGTGCGTTTCTCTCCTTATCTCTGTTTTGCTTTCTGAGGTTTCATTTACCCACAGTCAACCATGGCCTGAATATATTAAGTGGAAAATTCCAGAAATAAACAATTCTTGAGTTTTAAATGTTGTACGATTCTGTGGGCCATGCTGAAATCTCGTGCTGTCCTGTGCCCGTCCTGCCTTGTCCGTGAGTTACCCCTTCGTCAGCGTCCCCATGCTGTAGGCGGGCCGACCGGTCGGTCACGGAGCGGTGTCTGGGTGATCAGACAGACCATGGCCGTATCACAGCGCTGGTGTTCCAGTCACTCTTATTTTACGTAGTCACGGCCCCAAAATGCATGGGGAGTGACGCTGGCAGTTTGGACACGCCAAAGAGAAAAGTACTTCCTTTAATTGAAAAGGTGAAAGTTCTCAACTTAATAAGGAAAGGAAAAAAAGCATGTGCCGAGGTTGCCGAGGTCTATGGTAGGAACAGTCCTTCCTGCGAAACCGTGAAGGAAAAAGAAATCGTGGTAGTTTTGCCCTGGTATGTCAAACGGCAAAGGTCATGGCCACGTGTGTGACAAGTGCTTAGTTAACATGGACAAGGCACTAAAATGGTGGGTGGAAAACTTGGAAAGAAAACGTGTTGCACCCAGAAGCCCTGAGCCTGTGTGAAGACTTCAGCAAGGGACCTTTAGAAACATGGGACACCAAGCCTTTCACTGCAAGGAAGGGATGGTCACAAGGGTTCAAAACTAGGTCTGGCATTGTGCCGTCCCACGTCATCGCAGGAAGCAGGGCGAGTACAGCCAAACGGGGTATTTTGAGAGGGAGACCATATCCACATAACTTTTGTTATAATATATTAGTATAATTGTTTTCTGTTATATTAGTTATTGTTGTTAATCCCTTCCTGTGCTTAATGTATAAATCAAACTATCATACGTATGTATGTCTGAAGAAAACACAGCATACTACATAAGGTTTGGAATTATCTGACATTTCGGGCATCCTCTGGGGGTCTTAGAATGTAGCCTCTGCAGGTAAGGGGGGATACTGTAAAGCGAACTCATATTCTGAAAGTTCCAGGTAAAATTAATATTTGTTGTGATTAATAAAGATGCAGGTACAAGTATATGTAATTGACATATAATTCAGAAAGGTAAAATGGCAAAGTTGTGGGGAATTTTAGACTCAGGAGTAAGACTGCCTGGGAGACCCCGGGCAAATCACTTAACCTCTCTGGGCCTCGCTCTCTCCCATCTGGAAGATGGGGCAGCCATAGTACTGATCTCAAAGAATCGTTGGCAGGGTAAAGTTTGTTTAAATATATGAAGCACTTGGGACAGTGCGTGATACTAAGTGCTAAAGAAGTCCTAACTTTTGAATAAAAGCATTCTTTTGGACCTCCTCCTTTTCTTTTTCCTTATCTCTTTCTCCCCCACAGCCCCCGCCCCACCTTTTCATTACCACCACCATCAGTGTTATACATATACTAAATGGCGAGGGCTGGCCACATAATATGCAAGCACAGTACAAAATGAAATTGCAAAGCCTCTTCTGCAAAAATCAGGAAAAAAAGCTTTTCTCTTCTTTTGTGGTATCTCTCTCTCTCTAAACCTATCATAGATTTTTTTAAAAAATTGCTGTCTAATGACACTCATCCTTTAAAACACAAGAATATTCCCCCGGCAAGTGTAGACCCTTACAAATGCCTAACAATCCTCCCTATCACTTGGTGCACTGTAGCAAAATTAACAGACTTTAAAAAATTCAGGACTACTTAGTAGGAATAAGTTTTTTTTCTGAGTATTTACTTTATGTCTTACTCTTTTTAAACTATTTATCTTACACTTTGCAGTGAGTGGGAAAGTACAGAGAAAGAGAGACTGTTTAGTGAACTGAGATCCAATTTCAGAGTGAATTTATCTTGCAGTTAAAGTTGGCCTCACAGTTCTCTGACCATCTCACCTCCGAAGACCTGATCTTCACCTTCTGTGTCTCTCCACTCCCCAGACCATATCCTTGACGCCTCCTTCAGTCTTTTACTCACTAGCAGTTTGTTGACCTTGTTGAATTCTCCAAATCATTGACTCATCACTTCTAATCACCACCCCCGTGCCCTCGCTTTCCTCTGTATTCAGCTAAAATGACATGTTGCACCACCATGGATGTTTTTACCACCCTTCCTTCTCGCATACTCATCCCTCCTGAATTTGACTGGCAGAGCCCCAATCCTTGTTCAAACCATAACTACCAACTCTGTGCTGGCACTTGGCTGGAGGAAAACTCTGGGCTATGTTGACTCTTCCTACTTTAAACTCTTGTCTCAAATCTCAAATGGATATTCAACCTAGCGGCAATCACAGTTACTTCAAAATGACTAGTTTATACCTTCTGCTCCTCACTCCATTCCTATTCTTGACTAGTAACCCTATCTTATTCTTCATTAGGAAAATAGAAGCAGCCAGATAGTAATTCTCCTATTTTTTTCCCACTTGTTAATCTACCCACTTCCTTTCCCTGCCTGCCTCATCAGAGTGTGTTTTTGCCTCATCCTATGAGAAACTTATTTGGACTCCACATCTGTCCCTTCGTCCTCAGTCCATTGATTGTGTGGAAATCTCTCCTGCACCCCACATGTCTCTCCTCTGTCTGGGGCATACACAACTAGAGCCAAAAGTGTATTCTAATATCTCCTGTCTAAAAAAACAAAATAAAAGACAAACCTTTCTCTACTCCGTTCATCCTTCTCGCTTCTGCTCCATTTTTCTGCTCCCCATTCTTAGCAAGCCTTATTAAGGGCTGCCCACAACTGTGTGTCCCCTTCCTGGCCTCACATTCTCCCTCTAACCCATTCCAGTTGGGGCTCTTTCCCCCACTGCTCCTTCTGAGACCGCTCTTGGCAAGGGCACCATTACCTCCATGTCCCCAGTCCCAGCCGTCTTGTACTATAGGACACTTCCTCATTTTTGGAATTCTTTTAAAAAAAATAAATCTTGACTTCCACAATGCACACACTCCTGGTATTCTTCTGACCTCACTTGCTTTTCTTCCTTTGTCTCCTTTGCTGGCTCCTCCTTCCTTCTAAACTGTAAATGCTGGGGGTTTTTGGAGCACATACCCCAGCCCCCTTTCCATTCCAAGCACTACTTTCTCCCATGGGTGATTTCATCTAATGTTAAGGTCTTCAGTATAACTTATATACCAGTGACTCCCAAATATGTGTCTCCAGCTCTGACTTTTACTTGGAATTTCAGATTTCCTCTGGCCAACTATTTATCTGACATCACCCCTTGGACATTGAACCGGGAGCTCAGACTTATCGTGGCAGTTGGAACAGCACTGCTGATGTTTTCCTTAGACCCGAAATCTGCTTCTCTCCCAGTCGTCCCATCTCGGTAAGCAGCCATGTCATCCACTGGCCGCTGAAGCCAACAATCTAGGAATTGTCTTGATTTTTTTCTTTTCTTTATGGTTCCATGTTAAATCTATCAACATGGCCTGTCAACACTTCCTTCGGAATACATTCCTAAGCCGCCCACTTTTTCCATCTCCAGTACCACCACCCTACCGCATGCCATCCTCCTCCGTGGCCTGAACAACTACAATAACGTCTCGATTAGTTTCTTTGCTTCCACGCTTCCACCATTATAATTTTTTCTCTACATAACAGTCAGATACATGTTTTAAACAATGTAAATCAGAGCGTGCTTAAAAAGACTTCTGATGACACTGGGAGTAAAATTTAATCCTTTTTTGTGCTGGTTTAAACTCTGCCTAGTCTAGACCCTGTCAATTCTCCATGTATCCATATGACCCTTTCTGTGCCCACTCTGCCCGTGTCAGGAACACCAGCCTCCTCTGCTCCTCAACAAGCCCAGGTCATCCTAACCGTGGGAAACTTGCATCAGTTGTTCCCACGGCCTGGGGTTCTCATGACTCTTCTTCTCACTCAGATACTGACCCAAGTGTCAGCCTCATTATTTAGATCACTGTGGAATAATGAATTCCTATTTTATTCAATCCATTATAATCAATTGCTAGTATTGTTTATTGAGTTGGCAAAAAAGTTTGTATGGTTTTTTTCAGTAAAATGAAAGACTTTTTATTTTCATCAATAACTTTATTGATTTGGGTATTTTGAGTATGCAGGCTATCTCCTGCATGGTAGAACATTGATTGTTCTCAGTTAAAGTCTCGATTTGATCGCTATCAACTGCAACTGGTCTACCCAACTGTAGAGCATTGTCCAGAGAAATCTCCAGCATGAAACTTCGCAAATCACTTTTGACATATTTGATTAGTTACAGCACCTTCTCCATGCACTGCACAATTTTTTTTTTGCATTTCAGTTGTGTTTTTATCTTTCTTGAAATAGTAAAGCATAACATGCTAAAAATGGTATGTATTTTCTTCTATCTTCAATATTAAAATGGCTACACAAAATTAACCAATTTTGGCGTTTTTTAAAATGCACTATGATATGACAGCTGTCACAATTCAATCTAATAAAATTGTTTCATCTGAAGTTAAAGACAACTAAGCTACTAGAGCCATCTTACAGAAAAAAACAAGTAAACCTTTTGGTCAAACCCAATATTTTGCTGCTCAAATTATTCCCGACTTGGCTGTTACGAGTTCCTCGAAACTGGCTCCTGTGTCTTTTCAAGATATCTCTATTATTTTTTGCATACTTTATTGTGTTCTGGCACAAAAAAAATGTTTCAGGCTGATTTTATACTTTCTCTGGAATTAGCCATTTCTTCAAGAAGCTTTAATGCTTTTCGGTGGAGAATGTTATTTAGTAGCTAAGACGTGGGCTTTAGATATGCCCCTTGTTACTGGGGTGTCACTGTTTTTAGGCCTTTTTCAAAAGACAGAACTAGATCTATCTATCTATCGTCTAAAAACTCATGAGTTCACAGTGATACCCACAATTCCAGTCCAACGCTGTGTACTTTAGCCAACTCCCTTCCCGTATTTGCAGCTTTCTTTTCAACTGGGGGGAAGCAGGGAAAAACCCGCCTTGCATTTTCTTTGATATATTTATTTGATTAATCCTTCCATATGTAGCCAATCTCCTGGTCACGCAGTGTCCTTGGCCACAGCACTACTGATTCACACAAGCCCATGTCAGTTGAGAATCCATGTTCCTAGCCCTAGTGTTATTCCACGTTAACCACTTAAAACTTTCTGGTAGGTAGTTTTCATTCATTCAATCATTCTTTCATTTGTTCACCCAGCAAATGCTTACTGAGTATCTAGCCTATGTCAGGCACAAGGCTAAATGCTATGGATGCACTGATGACCAGCACAGCCAGAACATCTGACCTCTTGGCTATTACCCTAGACCATGTGTCTCTGTTCTAGATATATTTATCTTTGTTAAACTTTCAAGCTTGCTGTACGTTAAGTATGCCTATGTTACATATAATTCTTATTATACAATTAGGGCTCAGTCATTTTTCACACACCCTTTGGAGTCTTCATGTAGTCCTGACTTCACGTGGGTATAGCTGGATAAACACATAGACACCTCATTTGGCAGACTTTATATGACTTTGGTTCTGGAACTCAGAGTAGGCATAACCAAATAAATAATGTTTATTTCTCTCTGGTATGTTAAAGTGTGAATCATACCCAAGAGTTACATTTTGGCTCCAAGAAATGCTTCAAATCTATGAATCTTCATTTTGTCATGTATCTTAGAGTAACGTAGTGATCTAATTCATGCATTGTCATAAAACAATGGGCTCTTATAAAGGAAATGACATGTAAATAAACAGCCCTCATACTCATCAACAAGTCAGCATTGTTCTTTACACATAGTAGGTGTTTGATAAAAATTGGTTATTGGAATTAAAGGTTTGTTATATATTTAATTTATGCACTGCCACAGTAAGTGTCCATTAGGACATTTACGAACAGCATTTCTCACTTGCCTCTGCCCTCCCCACGTCTCCCACAGTCTGGCACGTCTGCTGCCTTTGTAACCTGACCCTTGCGGAGCATTTAATTTTTCTTTTATTTTTCTATTGACTGTGGCCACACATCCTGCTTTAGAGTCTTGGCAAAAACACCCTCCCAGTTTTTAGCATCTGTAAATACAAGTCTTCAGAATTTCACTGGAATCATTCTTACACCTCCCCCTGAGAGAAAGAAAATGCTAACACAGATATTAGAAATTATTTATGAGGCCCGATCGGTGGTAGATAAGATGGCCTCTTAGAGACTCAATTTGGGGATAAATGAGTTACTTTATATTCCATTTCCTTTTTCAAAAAAACAAGTCTGGTTTTGTTCAGACCCCTTATTACATTTAGCTTCTGTTCTCATAATCCATCAAAATTACCAGCTGAAAGATCAAAAAATAAAAATAACCACTCCTGTTTGGAAGCATACTGTTTAAATAACAGCAACACCCCTCAAACATGTGGACTATCTCCTGTTTGCTTCTAGGGTTTCCTGCGAATCGGTCAGCTGTCTGCTACATCCAGTGAACTCTGAAGAATAGATGAGAACAAGGCCCTCTCTTTGGTCGGCAACTTTCCGTAACTGCATTCAATCTAATCCTGAAGTCCTCATTTGGTTTCAGCCTCCCTTTCTAGTAGAATTCAATTTATAAACTTCATTTTCATTATTTGGCATGCCTCTGGTTGACCACAAGAAAGGAACTAAGGAACACAGAGCAACGGAGACAGACTCAAACCCAGAAGGGCCTGCCTGTGTCTCCACTGTCGTTTCTGGGCAGATCCAGACCTCACTTTCAAATAGTCTCAAATGTCGGCGAGAGAAAAGCCTTCACGCGAGGTGTGTGACTGCCCAGGTGCCGGGCATTTGGAAGGTGTGGGCTGGTTTCCACCTGGCTTTTCTTCTTTCCCGTCAAGACACCCCAACTGCCCAAAGGCTTTTCTTAAATGCTCATCCCAAACGGTGGCCACAGTAAGATTTGCTGAGTCCTTGTCGACGGTGCAGATTCTCCCAGGTTGAGGTGGAGTCCATCTAGATGTGTTGTGCATGCTGCTTTGGGGGGCGCCCTGCTTGGGGGAAGGGGTCCTCAAGCCACCTCAAAACTAGCCACCTGGGAGAGGGTTTAAAACGCAGATCCCGGCCACCACCGGAGACTCGATCCGCATGTTTCCAATGAGGATCAGGAATTTAAATGTTTTCACAAGCTCCTGGTGTCATTTGGCTGTGACATTTTGAAAGACTTTGCTTAGGAGATCTTTGCTTAGGGCTCTTGGCTGTCGCCACATCTACCCGCAATAGACACCATTTCCAGAACACTATATGCAAATCTATTTTTGCGAATACTGCTAAATAAATCCTGTGTCACAGGACTGCCACTATCCTTTCCAAGAGGCATTTCTGATTTGGTGTCTGTAAACAGCAAAGAATGTGACCCGTGAAGCCCTCCACTCAAAGGAATATCTTCCTGGCTCATTTTGAACAGTCAAGAGTTGATTTCTTATGTGACTAACTCTCCTCTCAGAGATTCATATGGGTTCGTATTCCCAGCATGTGGGAAGATTTCTCACAGAAGAGGAGCAGCCATTCTCCTGTTGGGGAACAATGACAACTGTCAAATCTGCCAGCTGAAATCACCGCCGTCCCCGCCTCCCGCATTGCTTTCCCCTTGCTATAGATCCCGCATTGCTTTCCCCTTGGTATAGATCCCGCATTGCTTTCCCTTTGGCACAGACGTGGCTGGAGCTGCACTGCTCACAGGCGAGGGGCTGGGGCGGAGGCTGTGTTTGTGGCTGTGCTTCCAGAAGCCTCGGCCTGTGGGGAGTTCGCCCTCGCACCGGCCTTCCAGCCACGGCGTGGGCGTCGCCGGGGAGGAGAGTCTTCGAGGGGCCGTAGCCTCTCAGGCTGGCTCCGGGCCCAAGGCTCCTGCCCTCGGAAAACAAATCCAGATTCGACTTTTAAACATTTATAAAAATGAGAATGGTGATATTTTTGACCTGCTGCCAACTTGTTCAACCTTTTCTCTCCCTCCCTTCCTCCCTCCCTCTCTTTTTTTTTTTTTTTTTAAATCAGATTGCTGGAATATGGTGTGTGAGATTTCAGAGCCAACATTTTTTTTCCCCCCGGTTGGAAAAAAGATCCCCAGAGTGAGAAATTTTGTGTCAGGGCTTAGCCACGAAAGGGTACAGCTCTCTGTCAGTGATAAAACTGCAACTTTCTTCGTATAACGTGACGACGTGTGTCCCTGGCATCTCCGGGTGTTAACAGGGCCGAGGGGCATGAATTCTCCTGTTAAGACAGGAGTGGACCTCACAGTCTCGGCCATGCCAGCCCGCGTGGCCCTGGTCGGAGAAGTAAAACCAAACCGAGAGCAGATGCTTAAGTACTTTTTAAACCGAAGGCTTTGTGGAGCTGTTTTCGCTTAGGGGAGGAATAATTTGAAACACCTTTCCCTCTGGTTCATCTGCCTGGGCAGCGGCGCGAGCAGCTCCACGGGGCCTCGGGCTCTCGCCGCCTGCACGGCCCTGCACGGCCAGTGCAGGGCGAGCGTGGCCCAAGCCGCCCTCGCTTGGCCACAGGTTTCAGAAGACATCTGAAAATCATTGCGCGAGCCCGAAAAGTCCAAATTCACCACAGCTCGACTCTCTGGAGTTGAGTCTGATATTTCCTGTTTTGAAGGTTTCCTTGGTAGCCCGCACGTCGTCCGGGAAACACCAGCTGCTCCAAGTGACTCAGACTTATAGCCCCTTTGATCAATTATCTTCCCCAGTTTCTGGATAATTGAGAGGAGGGGTAAGCCATTCCCTCATGTAAATATAAGACTTAATTTTTAAAAAATCCAGCCTTCTCGCAAGGGCTGTAGACACAGGGCCTTGCCTTTGTCTTCCGAGTTAAATTTGCGATAGCAGTGGGATCCTTCCTCTCTAATCGAGTTAAATCCCCCAGCGCCGCACCGAGAAACCGAACAGGAAATACCGTCAATGACAGCCTGAAAGTAATAGCGCGCCTTATCTAAGATCCCCACTCTCTGTGAATTCATTTAATTTGTCCTGCCCTTAGGACCTTTGGAAAAGGGAATAGCGAAAGCAAAGAAGGGCAGGTTGAAAGCAGTAGTACCAGTTTTCACGAGGCTGTTGCACAGTATTTCCTTCTTGATAGAGATGCTAAAGTGATGTTAGGGTTCTCAGGGGTGTCCAGCCTTCGGCATCTCTGGGCCACACTGGAAGAAGAAGAGTTGTCTGGGGCCACGCATTAACTACGTTGCGACATGTAATCACCAAAAAAAAATCTCATGTTTTTTTAAAAGATTTTATTTATTTATTTTTTAGAGAGGGAAGGGAGGGAGAAAGAGGGAGAGAGAGAAACATCAATGTGCAGTTGCTCGGGGTCATGGCCTGCAACCCAGGCATGTACCCTGACTGGGAATCAAACCTGCAACACTTTGGTTCGCAGCCTGCGCCCAATCCACTGAGCTACACCAGCCAGGGCAAAATCTCATGATGTTTTAAGTGAATTTACGATTTTGCGTCGGGCCGCAGGTTGGACGCTCCTGCTTGCGTCATAGGCATTCAGACTTGCAATACGTGGACTTGGTTTGTCTGGAAGCCAAAGCAGCTGGACAATTACTCAACAAGGTTCACAGTATTGAGACATTGGTGTGTCATGTTCTAATGAAGCTTAACAAAAATTTCCATACCGGTCCTGACATTTTTCAAATGAAAATCCTCCTTGAGCATGAATACTTCCAGGACACGGTGCTTACCGTGTTGAAGGGCGGACCAGCTCACTGTTGGTTCTACTTGTAGGGTGCTGCTGTTCACTGGGGGGTCCAGTTTTTCTCCCTGAAGCTTCATCTATTTATTCAATCAAGGAACTAACAGTTATGAGCACTTTGCTGACACATCGATGACGAGGAGATGGCCTTTAGTCCTGAGGAAGTTCTGGCCTAGTGCGGTGCTCCTTAACCTTCTCCCCTTCTATCCCTCTATGCTTACTTCACGGAATTTTAACACCACAGATACACTGTGCATCTGTTCAGGTACCATGTACACACACCTATTCTTTTACAATAAAAGGTGAGTTTTTTCTCTCCAAGAACCATTTCTGTCCCCAAGGGAGAGCATCTTTGCAGAGAATGCATGGTCCAGGAGGTGTGACAGACACTCAATAAGAGCGCTCAGTCCCTGCACAGACACCAGAGTGCCCTCTCCTCTGTCTTCCTTCTCCGCCCTCTCTTGCTGCTGCACCTTGCACATGCTTTTGGACAGGCTGTATTACGTTTTATTTGAATTATTTGTTTAGCCACATGTAGTGGATCGAATGATGCCCCCCCCCCCCCGCCCATGATATGTCCACTAGGAACCTCTGAAATGTAACCTAATTTGGAATAAAGGGTCTTTGAAGAATATAATGAAGGATTCCGGGGGGTGTCATCCTGGATTATTCAATAACAAGTGTCCTTGTAAGAGAACAGCAGAGGGAGAGTTGATTCGAACACAGAGGAGAAGGCCAAGGGAGCTGCAGACAGAGATCGGAGTGATGTGGCCGTAAGCCAAGGAATGCCAGCAGCCACCAGAAGCCAGAAGAACTTCTTTCTCCCCTAGCACCTCTGTAGGGAGTGTGGCCTCACCAAAACCTGGATTTATGACTTGTATCAGAACTTTAAGAGAACAAATCTATATTTAAATTTTTTTTTGATTTATTTTTGAGCCCCCAAGATTGTAGAAACTTGTTATCACTGTCACAGGAAACAAACACCCATCCCTTTTCCACTCTGCCCTGGTCTCCTAAAGGCAGTGTCTTGTTCATCCGTGCATCCCTAGCGCGTAGCCTGGCGACTGACGTACAGTAGGTGCTCCGTTTACATTTGCAAGGTAGGGAGAGCGAGTGGGAAGGGACTCTGGTTTACTGCCCCTTCTGCTACATGGAAGTACCTGAGGGCTATGACCAATACACCTTCCCTTCTTCCCACTTTCCCCCACAACCTTCTCCACGGCAGGCTGAACGGCCCCACACCTTACATTTTCATGTTTATAAACATACATCTTAAAAATGTAACAGTGTTAAAAGTACAGACACATGACTTTATATGAAACTAGATAATATGATGTAGGTTCTTCTGTTTTTTTTTTCCTTATTAAATAGCAGATCATGGGCATCTCTCCATGTCAATAAATGTAGCTACACATCATCGTTTTAATGGTTATAGTAATGGTGGATTACTATAATTTCTTTAACCAATCTCCCCCTGATGGAGGCTAATGTCCAGTCCCTCTTACAATGGAATGGCCATGTCAACATAAGGTGCTGCTAGTCTGGCCGCACCGACATAGGGGAACTGATACTGCTTTCGACTTGAACATCGCGCTTATTTTAAGGTGGCCGATAATTTCAGTAGCTTTGTGAGGTAGTTGCTATCTTCTTTTGACCCTGTCATGAACTAAAACTGCCAAGTCTTTTAACCTGAATGGTTATGAAGTGAAGCGCTCCTCACTTGTGCTTGAGTAATTGATTCTATATATTTAAAATAAAATTCATGTGGGATTTTTACATACCCGTAAATCACAGCTTAAGCATGGTCTTGTTTCTGCTTTTAAATCGGGCTTACGGCGTAAACATTTTTTTCTTGTGCCATTGATTTTTATTTAGCTTAAACTTTTAAGACTATATGGTTTCATATTTCTCCTTGTTTATTATTGGGAAAACATGGCTTTTCTTCTGTTATTTTAACCTGCTGAGATAATGCCGGAAGCACATTTTGTACCCCGTCATTCACACCTAATAAGCAGGTATTTTATTTTTCCTTCTATGTTAGGATTGCTGTGTTGCCTAGCACAGGGTGGAGATGGAAGTCTGACTCTTACCTCAAAAGCCTTCCCTGCTGGTTGATGTTAACTCCCTAGCGGGCATCCTGTCTTCCATGACTCACCTCCCAGACAATGGCCCTGTCGGAGTGTGCTGGCTTCTGTCTTGGCCCATCTGAGGCTTGCACCGTACTGTGTTGCCTTCCCCGTAGTACGTAGTACAGTACCTGATGGGAAACTTAAGAGGTCCTCAGCAAACACTCGTTGTTTTAAATTGAGTTGTCCCCAAGAATCTAGTGACTTGTATGTGGGGGGTCCACACAGCCCCTTTGCAAGCAGCACTTAGCCTTGACTTTGCTCGTGAATTAGCTATTCGACCATCCATTCTGGGGTTCACAAGAGATGGATGCCACGCTCACTGGATTATAGCCACTTTTATCCCTTGCTTGAAAATCAGGTTGCAGGAGGAGCAAAACAATATCTGAGTTCCACGTGTCACTTTTGAGATCCCACTGGGCTGCTTATGTGACTTGTTGCTTATAGGGTTTGTTGTGACAGGTGTCAAGGGGTGGTGGAAGGAGGCCGGCTTGGTCCCAACTCACCCTTTAGGGCAGAGCAGGCCCTTTGTGCAGGGAGGCGCTGGGGGTGTCCTGTTCACTGCAGAGGCTCAGCCCAGTGGGGAGAGCAGGCACCGTGTTCAAAAGGGTGGGAGGAAGAAATATCCTGTCTTGGTTCTGGCACATACTCAGTGTGGGGGCCAAGGGGGACTGAAGGGGTTGCCTACCGGGAGGGTGACAAGCTGATGTGCCACGCAGACCCTCCGCGATCACCAGGGTCCCATGCAGCCATGGTGCAGCTTGACCTGCAGCAGGAGTCAGACCATCTATGGACCCCTGAGTAGAAACCCAGCCCTGAAACCGCAGGGATGGAGATGGGATAAGGTGGGGCCTCCGTCCAAGCTCAAGATCAGGTACAGATACCACATTGCTGGAAGGGGTCACTGTAGGAATGTGTAAGTGTCATAGGTTGGGTTCCTCAGGAAGTAAATCAGCATGTGGGGGATTTATTTGGGAAGGACCTCATAATCAGTATCTGAGGAAGGAAGAGTCGGGAAACAGGGTTGAGCAGAGGGAGAACTTAGCTGAGATGCTGTCCTAACAAAGGCCTTAGCTGTCCCCGTGGGGAAACTTGAGAGAACCCCTCAGACTTGTCCTGAATTGGAGGGGGGTCAGGCCTTTATGTCCCCACACTGATCAGTCATTAGATGGTGCTGCTGCTGGAAGGAAGTGTGACTTCGGGCCACTTCTCTTCAACAGAAGCAATTCTCAAAGATGACTAGCAACTCAGGGGCATCTTTTAGCCATAGTCCCAGCAGCTGGGGGAGTAAGTCCCTCCTTCCTGAAAGGGAGTCTTGGGAGCACATCACAGAGTCTCCCGCACTCAGTTATGACTTGGGGGACACGGCTCAGAGGCTGTGAATGATAGGACTGGGGCATTAGAACATAAGGGAGAAGACACATTGTTATGTTAAATACCGCTGGGTTTATGGAAGGGAGGCCAGAGTGTGGGGAGGAGTAAGCAAGAATAGCTCAAGAGCTCTGAACCCAACTGCTCTTGAGTGGGATGGGGACTGATGGGAGAGCAATGGTGGCCGAGTCTGCGTAGGTAGGGGATCGGCAGACCCCGCCGGGAGGAGCCGAGGGAGACAGGTGGAGACATGGAAGCGTCTCTGTGGGCATCTGTGGGACGTTCTCCTGTGCATCCTACCAAGTCTCGTGCGTCGCGATCCTGGGGCTCGTAATCCCATGAAATGTTAAAATGGTCAAATCTGCTCATCATGTGCAAACATGCAATTTTAATTCTAAGGACCATTTGTCGTGACATTGGTACAATTTCATTCCTGAGGCCCATACTAAAATTGCTTTTTGTGTATGAGATTCCCAGTGTGTTGTTCCAGCCATTTTGTGTTTTAAGACCAGAGCAGGAGATTTTAATTAATTAGTTAAGTTTTAGAGAGACGTGTCCCCTCCCCGCATAGCTCAAAGTAGTCTATAGGAAGGATGGAAAAATTGTTTAGATCGAATCCAAGAATAGAAAATTCCTAATACCAAAAAAAATCCCTTTTCCCCTTTAAAAATGAAGTGAGTAAGCAGTGGGGAACTCATATGAGAGCATGTTTCAATGTCAGCATTTAATGTCACAACATTTAGCTCATCTTGGCAAATTATGAGATTTTTCTAATTCCTCAAGTATCATTAAACAGCTGTTGTTTCTTTTCTTCAATAATACTAACTCGGCCCCCGCCCCCCTGTCTAATCGGACAGTCGAGATTTCAATTGCTTGACTCCTCAATGCCATGGCATTCATTTCACTTTCGAATCCTTTCACCGATTATGGATGTCCACTTTTCATGTGGGGGTGTGACTCCGCATGAAACGGTCAGGCGTCTGCTGTTCGTGAAAAGACTCAGCCGTACCGGCATATGGACAACACACTTCCAAAATGGGGTTATTTCATAATTGCATCAACTCTGTCCAAGAAAAGAGAGCACATTCAAATTCCCTGTAATTCAAACCATTTGTCAGCAGAGCCCTCCCCATCCTGAGCCGGGGAGGACTGGTGTTGTGGAGAGATTGTTGTGTTCTGAGCCGTCCACGTCCACCCGGTTTGAAAATCTCCTCCTGGTCTTGGTGGTCCGGGCAGGGGAGTGGTATGAAGACAGGCTTTCCAGGTGGGGGCGATGAGATGCGGCCCGGGGCTGGGCGCGGGCTGTGTCCACGTGCTGAGATGCGTGCGTTACTCATCCGTACGCTCCCGCTGGTCAGTCCAGAGGCTTGGTGCACGTAGCACCACCAGCTATTTGTGTGGCTTCTTATTCCACGTGGGCGGAGGCGGGCACGGCAGGAGACAGTGTGACTCAGGAAGAAGAAAACGAGAGTTCAGGAGCTGGAGAAAACTAGCCTCTCATTGCTGGCACATTACTCGCCTTAAGCGAGTCTTCTTCTGGACATCAGCTTCCTTGTCTATAAAATGATCACACACACACACACACACACACACACACACACACACACACTCTCACCTTGAATGATGGTGGTGAGAATTAGAAATACTACATCTAAAATGCTCAGTGTACTACCTGGCCCACAGTAGATACTCACTACGTGGAAATTATTATTATGGTTAGCTGTGACTTACTAGGGTATACGAAAAGGGTCTTTCTGTACGACCTAAGCCCTCAGCATGCTCATCTTATGCTCGATCTGGAGGCAAAAATGGCTCGCTGACAGCATCCATCTTTCCATTCACAAGTCATATGAAATATATGGCCTTTTTCCTAGCAGATTCCCAGAGGTCTGCTAGGTTTCCTGGCAATGAGACAGCAATTCAGGCCGGTCCAGGTACAGAACACAGTCGTGCCAATAGCCACATTCCATGCGCAAAACACTCCCCAACTGGGCCGTGCACATGGCAGCTGTGTGTGCCAGCCTCTCAGGCCCGGCTCACCAGGCAGCTGCAGAAATTGCTTCAAACATGAGGTTATTTATGGCAGAACCAACCCTGACTTTGGCCTAGCTCTTGTTCTCGTTTCTTAAATGATAGTATTAGTGCTAGGGAAAGACATGCGGTGCAGGAAACTGAATTCCACAGACAAACGTTGCCAGGTGCGGGCTTCCCGACGCGATTGCACTGGCCCTTGTCGGTTCCTTGTCGGCCCCATAATCCCAGGCTCCGGGGTGGCAACAACTGCTAAGTGAAGACAGTCCTCGGCCCATCCGCGACGGCTGGGCAGAGAGCAGCGGCGTGGTTTTCTGTCATTCTGAAGCCGTGGGAGCTCTCAGCAGGGCGTTCTGACTGGCGATAACCTTAGAAGTCAAAACAAAAATGCGTATAAAAGAGCACCCATGACTAACTTCTAACGTTTGCCTCTTAAATTCACCTTTTATCTGAAGAAGCTGAGCTGGACGGAATGATCTTTTATTCTTAGCTTTCTCTAATTTTCGACTCAAATTAGCAACTTATTGGAACCACATTTAAAATGTAATGGGTCGTACAGACTTTTCTGATCCAAATGTTCCCCATCCCTAGTCAATCTAGTGTCCTTTCGTGGTGGGAAAAGGGAGAGAGGTGTGTAAGCCTTGGCACTGAATTTAGGAGGAAGGGCCAATTGGAGAGGTGTGAACTTCTCTCATTTTCCTTTTGCTCCAAGTCCTTAATGCCCTATGAACCAACCGAGAAAGGAGGCCCACAGTTGGCCCAGTTGGACTTACATCAAATATATTTTTAAGCCATGTCATTATGAATGGTCATCTGCTTCATCAGGGACCTTGGCTCCAGTGATGGCGGGATGCCAGGAGATGACGTATGGCTTGGGTTGTGACCATGTCCCTTTTTACTTTTATATCTGTGTTTGTACCTTATTCAATCATTCAGTCGGTCAAAGGACTGTTCAGATATTTGTTCACCTCTACTCCGTGACATACTCTGTCCTAAACACTGGAGAAATAGCAATGAATTTGTTTTGCGGTAGCTCTGCATAAAGGGTGTTGTGATATCCACCAAAAAATTGTCAGCTCTTATTTGACTTGCAGGTGAATTCCTTGATGAAGTGTGTGCTGGAGATGTTAGGCCTCTGGAGTCATAGACTGGGTGTTACACAGAGGCAATTAGAGAAGAAAGTTAACACCTTGAATTTCTCCTCTGGATACAGGCATTCAACCATCATTGGTGGGAGGCAGGACGAAGTACTGATTTTTAATTTTTTTTAGTTATTGATTTTTAGAGGGGGGAAGAGAGGGGAAGGTGGAGGGAGAGAGAGGGGGCAGGGAGAGAGAGAGAGATTGAGCCTTGATGCATTCATTAGTTGATTCTCGTATGTGTTCTGACTGGGAATCAAACCCACAACCTTGTTATATCAGGATGCTGCTCTAATCAACTGAGCTACCTGGCCATAAAATACTGATTTTTGTCCTTTAGAGTCACTAAAGGAAAGGTTAACCTAAGGAGTATACGAAGGAAATTTATCCTTATCCATATATGGATAATACCCATATAATATCCATATTATAGTTATTTAGGGATAGTTCATTGTCTTCTCATCAACACCCCCCAAAGCATCCCATTCCATGTTATCTCTGAGAAGAGAGAGTGACCACTCATTTAGGGGAAGCTACCTGAGTGGACATAGTGTTACTGCTTACTGCTTCTCTTCCTGGTTTACAGTTCTTCAAATTTCCTTTAGAAAAGCTTCCTATCTCCATATTTATCATGCAATGAGGGTAGAATTTTAAGTCCCACAAAATTTCATGGTAGAGTCCTAATTGGCTTAAGCCAATCACCATATCTGTTTTCCTCTGGCTACAGTATTGCTTCAGGGAAGGACCATTAATTCAATAATATCCATTCCGATGGGAGAAACGCTTTGCTAGAATTTCTGTAGCTGAGATTTCCTTTCTCTTCTCCATGGAATGTGCTAGGCTGCATGGTGAGAGTGTGTAAGAATGAAGATGGACACTCATTTTGTGATCCCAGGGAGAGTCCTTAGTTTCAAGGGCGAGGCAGGGAGAAGAAGGCAGGGGAGCCAGAGGATAAAGCCAGACTACAGATGGAAGAGCAGAGAGATGGAGGGAAGCCAGATCATGGCTGATACTGTTTGAGCTGCTAGATCAAGCCTTACCTGAAGTGAGAATTATCTCTGGACGTTCCAGTCATGTGAGCCAATACATTTCCCCCTTTTTTTGAGGCACTGTGAGTTTGAGTTGGTGTCAACTGTAACACATAGACAGACGAATGACACGAAGAGTCCAAACTGGTGCCATGGATCTTGAGCTCTTCTTGAATTTTCATCAGACACCTTCCTGTAATGAAGAAAGTAAAATGCGTTCCAAAGGCACTCATAAATGCAGTCCACGGGGGAATTATATACACCTCTGCTCAAACGAATTAAGAGCTGACTGTGATAAGTGGCTGGGGCGGCAGGGAGAAGTGGAAACTGAACCTGTGCATGAGTGCCTAAGGCATCTGAAATTTATTTTTGGTTATCTATAATTTTCTGAAAAAGCTTCCACACTCCTGACTATTTTCAAGAAACCCATCTCCTAGAAAAACACCTGGGACCAGGGTTTCCCATGTGTCCCGTGGTCCCCCCACTCGCAGGAGTTCGTGCCTGTCCAGGACACTCACCCGGCGGTTGCAGGTCCACGCGGCTGGGCTGCACGGAGGGGGAAGAAAGATGTTTGTGAAGGAGCCAGGAAGAAGGCCGCTTGCCTGCGCCAAGAATGAAGTGTCTTTTATGTTCTTTGATAACTTTGAGATTTCCCTTTCCTATGCCTTTCTCCTCGTCTATTAATGAGCATGAACTACATCCTGGCCTTTAATCATTGGTATCATTTCATATACACTTTTTCATTATCCTCATCTCTCTTTTGCTCCTACGAACATCTGTTTCGCAGACACACTCTTTGGAATCGAGTGTATACATGGCAACTTTCCCCATCTCTGAGCCACGGAGCTAAATTTCCTATGCACCTTCAAGCATTAAATTGAAAATTAAGCTAAATGTACCATATTTTGTTATAATTACAGTTTAGAAAAAAAAAAGCCCCTGTTAATTAGGTATCCCAGAAAGTTATGTGGTCCATATGCGATGGAGGAATTTATAGTCCGCAGTAATAAAGTTTGGTAATAAAGGGATAGTGATGAGTGAAAGGGACAAACGTAAATTAACATTCCCCCAAATAAATCAAACAGTTTAGAAAACTGGGCCATTCATGGCAACCACATGCAACCGGCAATAATGGCCAATTTTAAAGTGTCTGATTTGAGTTTCCTTAAAAAATTTTTTTAAAAACAAATAGACATGATTTGAAGTTTAATATCCTGGTATCATTTAACAGTCCCAGGGCTTCCGAGACTGCCATGTTCTAACCAGAAATTATTGTAATTATTCTTCGGAGAGTCTTGGGCCGTGGCCTGGCGAGTGATGGAAATGAGTGAGTTTCACCCAGAGAAGTCTCTTCCTTTGAGGAGCTTTCTCTCTACCATGTCTGCGCCGGCCGAGGTGCATCAGAGCAGCCTCCCTTCACTGACGCAGGAGAGTCCCCTGGCTGGCTGATAACGACGGTTGACATCGGGCTGCAAGGGTGTCCTCTGGGCCGGGGCCTGCCCTGGGCTCTTTACATGCACTAGTTCTTTGTATCCTCACGGTCTTCAGAGGAAGTGTATTACCTAAGATTTTTCTCAATTGTAAGTATAAAAAATACAAAGTACAAATGACTCGAGGGATACAGAAATGAACAGTCTGTAGAAATAAGAGCTCTTGAGGCTGAGCAGCTTCCAGATGGGTAAACGTATCGTTTGCCACCGTGCAGAACCTGGGTAGTTTGTCCTTGTTGCTCGGTTGTCCTCAGTGTGGCTCTGCCCTAGGCTGGTGCCCTTCGGGGTCACGAGGTGACCGCCACAGTTTCAAGGTGTGCATTCCTTAGGTCAACCCCACGTGGGCGCAGAGGGGGCTCACTTTTTTGTGTGTCTCATTTTTTTTGGAGCCATCTTTTACCTTTTTCAGAAGACTTATGTGGGGGGCTGGGAACAGATGTGGAGTAGGCAACCAATCAATCACATCAGTTCCGGGTAGATGGTACCGTTACCCCCATTTTCCAGACCAGGAAAGTGAAACCGAGAAAGGTTGAGGAACAGCGTTTCTGGGCTCCTGAGTGGTGAAGCGGGCGGGGGTGAACCTGGCGAGCTGAGGCGGTCTGACCTGCATACAGCACGTGTTCTCATCCGCCCCGCTAGACTGCTTGGCCGCGGGAAACACCTTCCGAACTTCGGGGACTGGGAGTCAGTTTAAGTGAAAGAAATAGGTAAAAATTGTTTTTGATTTTTCTTATCTTTATTTTTTCTCTTAGAACTGCCTCCCTGTCTTCCCAGGGTCCTGTCCTGGATCCCATAGGCTGATGGGAAAGTGTAGGATTTTGGGACCGTCTATGGGAGGCTCAATGAACTTGGCCTTGGAGGGAGGCGTAGTTTCCCAGAGGAAGTGAGTTACGTTACCTCTGCTGAGATCTGAAGAACAAGAAAGATTAACCAGATATAATAAATAAGTCCTGGGGATGTATTATGTGGCATGGTGGCTATCGTTAATAAAATTGCATTGCTATTTAAAGTTCGCTGAGAGAGTAGATCCTGAAAGTTCTCATCACAAAAGAAGACTGGAACTGTGTATGGTGATGGGAGTTAACTAGAACTGTGGTGATCATTTCATCATATATACACACACCAAATCATTATCTTGTATACCCAAAACTAATATAATGTTATAGATCAATGATATCTCATCAGAAAAAGAGAGATTACCCAGGCAAAAATGTGTGTGTGTGTGTGTGTGTATGTGCGTTTCAGACGGAGAGAGCGGCATACGAAAAGGAGAGAATGGGCCGCGACTGGAGAACTGAAAGTACTTCAGAGTAACCTGTGTCAGCACAAGGGGTGGAGTTTCTGAGAGAGAAGGCTCTAGAGGGAAAAAGAAGGGAAGCATTAAAGGCATTATGGAGCATATTAAGAACATTGAACTATATTCTGAGATGAGTGGGAAGTGAGTAAGAATTTTTGGCAGAAGAAGGACTTGATTAAAACAAACTTTTAGCAAGATCTCTGTGGCTGCAGGGTGAAGAGTGGATTCCTGTAAAATTAAGGCTGTACTCACAAGTCTAAATTCAGTGGAGGAGGAAGACCACTATCTGGCTGATTCAAGTGATTCAAGTGAATGTCCTTCCCGGCATTCCCTGGGGCCTCCCTACGGCTGACTTGTTGATTGACTCACGAGCCATTCCCAGTTTCTGTCTTCTTTGTCCACATCCCACTTCGGAGACACAGAATCCAGACTCTTGCTTTCCCAGCCACTCATCTAGGGGTGGTCATGTGGCCCAGTTTGGCTAGGGACGGAAAAGAGTTTAACTCTTTGGTAATAAGAGAGACACATTAGGAGGCTCACCTGGTGGCTGGAGCCACCTTTGAACCATGAGGTGACACGCTGGAGGACGAACGCCTACGTGCGGCAGGAGGACGAGGGCTTGCATGCCTGATGACATCACGGATCTTCAAACCAGTGGGGCCCAGCTGCCTCCAAGTGTCTTAGTCAGCACGTGATCGTCGTGAGTGTGTGGATTAGCCCAGCGCTGGTGATCTCTGCTATCACCCACAGCAGAAAGCATCCCCAGGAAAGTGGCTCGAATTAATCTAATCCAGCACTTTTCAACCAGTGCGTCGCAAGAATTTCTAAAACATGCAATACCTGACTATTTAGTCAGGGGCACTGACCACTTTTCCCTTAGATTGTCAAATATAAAAAAGACATGACAATAGCCAACACATCTATAGCCTTCCAGTGTAAATGAATCACAATTATGCCTATTTTTTGTCATATCGGTATAACATACTTTGGGTGTGCCATGGAATTTCAGTAACTAGTTTGTGCGCCGTGATGAAAAAGGTTGAAAATCGCTGATCTAATACAAGAGATTTTTACTTCTCTATTTCCTTTGGACCGTGCATACACTGTTTGAATTCTCAAAGCAAGAGAAGGAAGTTCCTAGAGTCCACGTAGACGCTGGCGGGTTGGAAGGCAGAGCTCTGTGAGGCTGTTGCTCGCAGTGGGACACACTGTGCGTGTGCAGTGCAGTCCCTGCTCTGGCTGGCACAGGGAAGGCCCGGGGACTTCCTCCGGCTGCGGCCTCAGCTCTTGCCGCCCACTGGTGGCGTGGCGTCGGAATGGAGTCTGTTTGGCCTGTGACTGGATCTCGGGCACTGCAAGCAATAGCAGAGAGGACCATGATGATTATTTTTTAAAAGTACCTTGAGGTTTTAATAAGGCTTCATGTTTGGAGAAAAATATTACTTACAACATGCTTTTCCTTAAAGCAATTTATGTTAATAGGAAAGTGTCCTAAAGAAAAATTAAACACAGCAGTGGGGCATGTTATATTTTTCTCAAACAGACATGGCACTTTTATTGGAATCCTAATGAAATATATACCCATAAAAAACGCTCTCCCCGCCCCCTGCCCCCTCCACTTAAACATGGCCGACAGTAGTACCATGTAGCGTGCCCAAGCCAAGTCCACTGATTAATGCGTTGTCTGATGTCTGCCATCACCTGACAGAATAAAGCTAATCCGAATTGACTGCATGCCACGTTTTTATGACATGGAGCTATTGCAGAGAACAGCGATAATTAACTGGAAATGTAATGGAGGAAGCTCTCTCCGAGCGCGGGCTGTCACAGGGCGTAACACCTGATACGGCTTCCCCGGGCACCAGCCCCGCTGCAATAACACTTTCTATGCTACTTTTGGAAGAAATGGGTGACTCAAGTCGTCCATCAGTGCAATTCATTCCGAAGAGAGCATGACAGCTGCGGCAGGCACCAAACAGAGGTGCCTTGTCCCGCCGAGTGACACTAATTACGGGTAAGGGCTCTGCAAACACGCCTCTCTGCTCGGGGGGAAGTGAACAACATGCAGGAAAGCCCCGGCACAACCAAAATGACGTCTATAAATAAATAGAAAATAACGGGCACTTTTCTAATTGAATGCAGATAGGTAAATAAATCAGGGGGCACTTAAGCCCGTTTAGATACAATGAGTCATTTTCTACCCCTCGACGAAGTGAAAAAGGCAACTGGCTCTCGAAGTTGACCCAGATGTGGCATGTTGGAGAGAAGGCTTTCCACCTAGGTGGCTGCTGTCTCCATGGAAAGCGTGTATGTATTACAGCACACATGTGGGTGCATGCATGGGTTTGTGTGCAAGGCTCTCTCGGCTTAGGAGTAGACTGTATTTTACGACTATTTTATTTCGGGCAAGGGTTTGGCATTCTGGCATTTGACCAGAGAAGAAGTGGTAAACATGTGCATCATTCACCGAGGCTGGTCCAAGCTGGATTAGAGCACAAACAAACCCAAGGGGCAATCAGTAGTCTTGCAGGGTTAACCTACACTCGCCGGTTGTCTTCGTTGGGCTGTAAGTAAGAGAAAATCCTGAATAATAGCTTGGACAAGACAGAAGTCTCTTTCCATCTCCTATAAAAGTACAGGCAGACGGTTGAGGGCAGCGCTGGTGCTCACGGTTGTGGGGGCCACGATCTCTCTACTGCGCGCTACTCCACCACGGCTGGTCCAGCTCTCAGGGACACCAGGGTGAGCACTGCGTTTCAGCAATAGGGTGGAGGAGACTTGACAAGGGTACTGTTTGTTAAATTAAGTTCTTGGAAGCTGCCACTTGACCCTTGCCATTGGCCAGGGCTCTGTCCCATGGCCATGCCTAGCTGCAAAGGGGCTGGCGGGGTATCTCCCGTTCCTGCAGATAAAGAATGTTCTTATGGTAAAAAAGAGGAACACAGACATGAGGGACTACTAGACAGCTCTGTATACTTGTTATAATTGAAGAAGAAAGCTGCTTTGTACAATAAGACACAACGCCCTGGGGCCTGGATCGTGCCCCTTTGCTTCATTTTTTCCCTCAATCCATCATTGAAACCACAAAAAGAGATACTTGGTGGAGGCCCAGAAGCCATCCTGAGTGGAAGAACATTTCTTACCCTCCAGGGTGGGGTCATGGGAGGGTTGCCCCGCTTACTGCTGCCCAAACCTCTCTCCTCTGATGTCTGCACTTGCTTCAGCCTGAGTCCAGATGCTTGTTTGAAAAGCAGCTCCCTCTGGGAATAACATTCAATGTCTATCGGCTTTTCACCATTTAGTTCAGAGGGGTTTCTGAGTTTCTATCTTTTTTTTTTTTTGAAAGCAGAAGTCTTTACTAGTTGAAAATAAGGTTGGGCCTGCCTGCCTAACTTGTGGAGATGAAGGGAGGTATAGTAAATTAGGTATTTAAATATTTGTATGAATTACTTAGGATTTTGCTACTTGTAGCCATTGGATAAAAATTCTGTTAATCTGCATTTCTTTTTTAGGGGACCATTTGCCCCCTCCCTGGGGTCTGTTTTCATCTAATCAATTTCAAAAAAAAATAAAGAAAAAGTATTACCCCAAATTCTTCCTTTCTTTTCCTGCTAAATTTTTATCTCTCTAGTTTGGAGATATATGACTTCATGTGCATGAATGCATGTCAGTTCAAAAATGCTCTTGAAGGGCCGGGAGTGAATGTACTGGAATTATTCTGTGTATGACAAGAGCTAAGTAAATACAGTGTTGTGCCAGGAGTTCACTGTGGAAGCAATTGCTTGGAATAGCATTTAGTGCCACTCTATTTAAGTCAGAGCTTTCATTGAAGAATTCTCGGAAGTGGCTACAGCTCGAAAGGTAGGAGAGATCCCTCAAGCAAAAGGAGAGAGCGTTTTGGGGAGTTATGAACTGAACCGGTGGGGGAGCAGAATTCACACTCACATCACTGCCTTCAGCATATGCCGACTGACAGCAGCAGAGGAGGCCAGTGTGGAGGAAAGAGCCTGGGTTTGGGGGTTCTACAGTGAAGCAGCCGATAGCCTTTATTGAGCACCTCCTGTATGCCATGCATTATGCTGGGTGTCCTGCATACACACCTTCATTGCGTCATCACAACAAGCCTGGGAAACAGTACACAGATCTCGTTTTACAGATGAAGAAACTGACACTGAAAGAAATCAAAGACTGAGAGTCAAGGCGGGGGCTTAGCTATGCTCTCCTGGCTCTCACAGGCTGTCTGCTGTTCCACGTTGGGCTCCGACCTCAGGGAGGCAGAAGAGCCTGGAAGCTGTTTTAACCTGGGTGTCCTGCTCACGTAGTCCTCACATCTTGCACTCCCACCCTCCTACCATCGCCCTTCAGCATGGCTGGGCCAGCCGCTGTGCCCCCAGGACTGGGCGCAGCCTCCAGCCGCTGAGCAGGCCGGGGATGAGGGTGCACGGCGAGCATCAGGATCGTTAGTGGTTCTTGGACGTCCCCACCTCCCAGCAGATGGGACAGGGCTCGAGGTTCTGGTGGTTAACCAAGGCGTGTTGTTTTCTTTTTAGGCATTGTCCTGGTTCCCAATTAGCCAGGAGTTTTGTTTTGCCTCGAAGTCACGAACATCCCAGCTGTCAAAGTCTTTCCTTCCCAAACATCTGCAGCCATTCTGCCCTAGGCCATGAGCTCATCTGATCTCTTTCTCCAAGCTGCCTCGCGTTTGACCTGGTTTTGTCCATGGGACCTTCAGCGAAAAGCTCGGTGGTGAAGTGGTATTTGTGAGTCAGTCCTCCCTCTGAGTCAGAAATAAAACATGTTACAATGCATTGGGGCCACCCTGTAATGAGACCCAAAGGCCCCTTGCCCTTTAGTTCTTCTGGGATGCAAACCGACTTGTGAAATATAAATATAAATATACATATATTTCACATATATAAATATATATATTTGGGGTCTGTTTTTGGTGAGAGTGAGGATGGAACCTCAGAGAAGTCAGATGAACTCGTGAATCCATTTCCCTTTTTTCTCCCCTCCCTCCCTCCTTCCTTTCTTTCCTTTCGTCATTCCGTTTGACTTTCTACTTACTTCAAAATGGTAGAATCTAATTATTCAAGGAGAATTTATATTTCTCTTTATTCTTTGACCAAGAAATTTATTCCTAAGATTAATACTATTGTTTAGTAAAACTGTGGCAGGGTGGAAAAAATACTGGGTTGGAAGGAGGGGGGAAAAACTAAACTAAAAACCAAACAAACCAAAACGAGGTTTTTGAGTGGTGGCTTGACAAATCGAGAATGGAGAGATCTGAGGCAAGTGACAAACTCTGCGAGGCTCCATTTCCTTAAAGGACATGTGAAGACAGCCAACCCGTGGTGCTCCCCCACAGAAGTGTTCTCGGACACTAGTGGAATAACCTGTGTGCAAATGCTTTGTGAACTGTGCTGTGTACCACATGCACGGTTCGCAGTCTAGGTTCTGGTTTGGGTCGGGTCCAGGAGCAGTGCTTACATGGTATGACTTGGAAGAATGATTTCTCTCAGTCGTTCTCTACCCGGGGGCAATTTTCTCCCACCCGAGGGATATCTGACGACATTCGGAGAAGTTTCTGGTTGTCAGAGTCGGGAGGCGCGGAGCCACCAGCATCCAGTGGGTAGAGGCCAGAGGCGCCACATTAACATCCCACAATGCACAGAACAGCCCCCCTCCCCCACCATAAAGAGTTGTCTGGCTTTGATGTCAGTCGTTCCAAGGTTTAAAAACAAATCGTCCTGGCTGGTGTAGCTCGGTGGATTGAGCATTGGCCTGTGGATCAGAGGGTCATGGTTTGATTCCCAGTCTAGGGCACATGCCTGGGTTGCAGGCCGGGTCCCCAGCAGGGGGAGCGGGAGAGGCAACCATACATGGATGTTTCTCTCCCTCTCTCCTTCCCTTCCCCTCTAAATATAAATAAATAATATCTTTAAAAAATCTGCTTTACCTTAATAAACCTCAGGGTTGTTGTTGTTGTTGTTGTTTTTCACCTTAAAGCAAGACAGAAATAATAGCAACAATACTACTGCACAGAGTTGTGCTGGTTGAATAGAGTAGCACACCTAAACCGTAGCCCAGTGCCTGGCACGTGGTAAATGCGCACAGAGCCCATTTCGTGCTCAGTGTTCCTGTAGCTGCTCTCCCAGAATCCTTCCCACTTGTGTGCAATCCCGAATCCTCAGTCCCCCCAACTTTACATTAGTAAATATCCGTCTGGATTTGGCTGCCTAGTAGTCATTCTCTCTCTTCTAGAACTCCAGTTTTCTTCTGAGAACTTCTTGACCCCAATTATGTGACGGCTCGGTGGGAACATAAATCCAGATGCTTCTCTGTCAGGAAGCAAAAGGCGTCACCTCCTTCCTCTCTCTACCTTCACACAACTTGACCTTGGCCAGTCCGTCTCTCCTCGGATGTTGACTCTTGATGGTAAGAAACAGCGATGAAAACACGCAGCAGCACGCTGGCCTTAGGGTCTGTGCTGCTCCTGGTATGCCTGCTCCCCGAGTCTGCAGAGCCTCTGGGCTCCTGTGTTTTCCATTGCTTGCTCAACAGGCTCTGCTGGACTCAGCAGGGTTCCCACAGGCTTCTAGCACATCCCCAGGGTTGGTTCTGCTGGTGGCACACAAAACTCTGGACTGATGTCTCACTGTCCATGACCCAACGAACAGAACCACAGGGCTGTGCGGATTGTGTCTGTTGGGAGAGGAGATGGGCGCGGGGCATGGATCGGCAGCTTGGATGGTACCAAAATAGGGAAGAGCTTCCAAATGTATTTCCCAAGCAACAATGCAGCAATATTCAGTTCCAAGTTTTACAGCTCACATTCCTTATCAGAGTCAACGCCGAATCTTCCTCCTCTAGCCAAGTCCTTATCAAGAAACATAAATCAGCAAAGTGTTTCGGTTCTGTCCTGTGGTGAACACTTTACATTCGGTTAATAGAATTGGGCAACAGTATGACTTAAAATATTGATTTAAGGAAATTCTCAGAAGTGCACAGTATATTTATTGTAAAATACACATTTGAAACTAGCCTTTTTCCTCCTTATCTTTTGCGTTTGCCAGACTGTATATTCATATTTGTATAGAATAGAAACTTACATTTGTGTGTCCCTTTGGGAGTAGTCCAGCCAAGCAGTGACATTGATTGAATAGTGACCAGCACAAGGAGGAACAGTCAACACATTCACCAGCTGTTGTTTTTAGGTTGTTTTTCTGGATTACATGTGTGACTGCTCGGGAGAAATATCTGATGCGCTTCTCTTGTTTTGAAATAATGACTTAATAACAAATCACACTTGTTTAGTGGTTTAAAGGTTGTCAAGCAGTTTTAAGTTTACAAAGAATATTGTGCCTATATCTTTTCTCATTATAAATATAACCTATGAAATGGAAGTGTGTGTGAAATTTAAGAAACTTCTGTTTTCTAAGGGTACAAAGATAATAGTTGAAATAGAAATATGGAGTAGCCATTCTTTTTTAAAAAGATTTTATTTTTATTTGTTTTTCGAAAGAGGGGTAGCGAGGGAGAAAGAAAGGGAGAGAAACATCAGTGTGTGGTTGCCTCTTGAGCACCCCCTACTGGAGACCTGGCCTGAAACCCAGGCATGTGCCCTGACTGGGAATTGAACCAGCGACCCTTTGGTTCTCAGTCCTGCATGCAATCCACTGAGCCACAACCCCCAGGGCCAGAGTAGCAATTCTTGAATCTGTTGGTTATCCTCAACAGACAGAACTAGCAATTATGCCAAGTTTAGGTTAGATAGCATGATCCGCAGTTAGTATGCATTTGTAAAGCCAAATGATGTATTTACCTGTGCCCATGGCGGTAGTTACCATCTGCACGAGTATTGAGTAGAGGCATAAGAAGAAAAAAACCCGGATAAACAAGCAAATGTTTTGCAAATCAAGTTATTAAGTCTCCGATGAGGCCAGTTAAAATTTCAACACTTCTGAGGCTCAAGTTTTTTCATCTATAAATTGGGATTATAATAGTAACTCTTTCACGGGCTGTTTTAATGATAAAATAAGATCATGTGTATACAGAGTTTTAATATTATTTGAAGAATTCAGTTCTAGACAAAGATTTTATCATTTCTAATGCTGGGGCGGGGAGCAAACATTTTGTTTTCAAAGTGAATACTCTGCCAAGGGTAAAAATCAGCTGAGCGCTAGGAGCAGCCACTGTGTGTCACTTTGGGTCAATTAAAAGTGGAAACGTGTCATGAATGACATCTCTAGAGTAGTCACATGTTTCAGAGTAAAATCTAGGACTGGAAAGACCTGGGCCTTTTCCATTATTAGTGACATGATGAGGGCATTTCACTCTCCATTTCTCTCTTCTCTCTCTCCCCCTACCCAATATGGCAACACACAGCAGATGTTTTTGGTGTTGGGATGTGAAGAAGGCAGACACCTAATTCTCTGATCAGCTTGGAGGCCGTCAAAGGAGATTGGCTATGACCTAAGTTTGGGCTCCTGACCCCAAAAGGAGTGGGAATGATGCTTGAGGACTTAGTCCCATGGCTAGGAACGTGCCCTTCCCCTGCTGAATTCCTGCCCATTCTCTGAAGCCCATTCTGCGAAGCCTCTTTTCCATGCAGCCTTTCCTGGGCCTCCAGCTAGCTTTGATGGCACCCACAGGAGAATGGATCGGAACTTCTCTTATGGAACTTAGAGTGGTTCTGAACCCCCACTGGATTATAAGCACCTTGAGGGTGAGAACCACGTCACAGTCCCTGGGGGTGGCAGACCCAAACTGCAGGAACGTTAATAAAACAAACACACAAACAGCCCTTTGAGGATGAATTATAAAGAGACTGTTCACAAGGACAGCTTCTCTTTGACCCGCTCCCCCACATCGACTGCCTCTTCTGTTAGTGGACAAGGAAGAGGCTGAGTATGTTGCCCACATGTCTTCCAGCCAAACCCCCCGGACTTGAGAGTGCACGGATGGCGTGCCTCGCCAGCAGGGCACATCCCACCTACTGCTATCCCCGGGGGAGCACAAGCCTCTCGGGCCACCCATCACCGTTCAGACTCCCGCCCACGTCCTTCCGCTGTGAAGGTTTGCACCCTCAGTCTGCCATCAGCAAGCTGCCTTGAATCCTCAGCCTTTTCCCTGGAATGCCCTAGACCTTCTTACGCTGCCTGTACCTCCCTCCCTCCCTGAAATTTGTCTCAAGGGCTGGCTGCGTTTCTCTCCTATACCTCATGCTCCATATACCTCAGGGCATTGGCACGGGGTAGGTGTCCTCCTGGCTGCCTACTGCTCATGGGAAACTGTTCTTCTCCCTGCATCTTTCAGAAACCCCAGTGTTTAAAGCTCAGAACACCCTCCTGTTCTACCCAACATTCTCTCTGAGCCCTCTTCTACTAGCCCCCAAGCTACGCCCCTTTATTCATAAAACGGATAACTGGGTCACTGTCTTCTTCCTTCTATCCCTATTATTATTCACGGCGCGGTAACACATCCGTGCTGGCGATCCACCCAGCGCCCTGGGCTCTCAGCGTCTTAACTTCATCCCCCGCAATGACCTTCCTCCACTCCACCTCGCCACCAATGCTCTTGATCAAAACAGTCATTGCATCTCCCTTAAAATGCCAGTTTTGAACATCCTTCTCTCTGATGCTTTCTATTCTTTTATCTCAGTTATTCTATCATCTTCACTCCAGTCATTTTTTGACCATATGGAGACCTCGGACCCCTTGATCCCACAACGTTTTTCACTCTCCGTCACCCTCTTCACCTGTGCACACAGCAGTGCTGGCCCCTGTACTCTCATTCTGCGCTTTCTTTCCCACGGCAGCGGGGGCTGTGTCCGCGCTTCGCTTGTGCCCTGGATCTCAGCCTCTCACCTTTGCTCCCGTTGTCCCCTTTCTCTCACGTTTCATCAGCTCTTCCCTCTCTCCCTGCTTCTTTCCATCAGCAGATGAACATGTTCTAGTGCCTTCTTTCTTTACCTACTTTCTCTGGGTCCCACCTATCCCTGCAGCTGCCACTCTCTTTCTCTGCTCCCCTTCGCAGCCCCATTTATCGACAGTTGTCTTTGTTTTCGGCCTCGGTGTCCTCATCTCCCGCGCTCTCTTCAGCGCACTCCAGCTGTTTCCAGCCCCTTCGCTGTACACAGCTCCTCTAGTCAAGAGGGTCCACAGCAGTTGCCAGCCCAACTGCATTCTCGCTTTACCTCTCGGCAGCAGTCAGCTCAGCTGACCACGCTGTTACGAAGCCTTTTTTCCCTCTTGGCTTACTCGTGTTGTTTTCAGACATTGTTGCTCCTATAGCCCCTAAAAGAATTTTGTAAAATTTTGTAGACCCTTGAACGTTTTTAGAGTTGACGTTTATATTTTTCACCGTAAGTTTAAATAGTTGCCAGGGATAGAATTTCCAGTATCTTATAAATATTGACATCTTAAAACTGTTATATTGCTCTTATTAAATGTGCTCAGTGGAATCTAAACACCATGGAAATCTGATACCATTAACCATTTAGAAAATACACAGACTTCTTTAACAGTTAGAACTTATACATTGTTCCCTTTTCCCCTTGAATTTATATTTTCATCCACCTTTCTTCCCAAATTTTCTTCCATGTAATATATTTGATCACTCTGCCAACTTCTCTGTAACTATATTATGTTTATAAACTTTTTAAAATTCCTATTACTATAAGGCCCTATAAATTAATACACTTGTTTTAGATTTAGTTATCATTACAGTTACTTATTTATATACTTGGTCAAAATAATATAAATACAAAGTCTGTCCAGAAGGTATCCAGCCATGTAATATGAAAAATAGAGACCTTTGTTGAAGAAGATCCAAGAAACATTGTACAAAGGACAAGGATGCCTCAGTCCCCTTCAAAGTAGGCACCTTGGGGCCTCACACAGTTCTGCCAATCACCATCAGCTGCCCTGTTCTATTTTCCTGAATCTCGTTGATGGCCTGAACTCTCTTACCTTTCAAAGGTGATTTTAGTTTTGGGAAAAGCCAGAAATCACAGGGCACCAAATCTGGGCTGTAGTGGGGCTGAGTCACCTGGGTGATCTGATGTTTTCCCAAACAACTCTGCATGAGATGTGATGCATGAGTGGGTGCATTGCTGTGTTGAAGCTTCCAATCACCAGTTGCCCATAGCTTCAGCCTTCTGAATCACCTGAATAGTTTCTGCAGAGGAATATTCAAGTTTAACTCGAAATTTGACGCAGATTCATTGCTCTACTCGGTCAATCATTTTGAATGTGATGGCCACACAGTATCCATACTCACTCAATGGCATCTACCACCTGCACTGACTAGTACAGTGAAGTCCTCATTGTTCACGCATGTGCATTCCAGTCCACTCTCCTTGGCTGCCAGGTTACACCGATGTCACAGAAACCATTCTCGTTATATTAACAATGGCTGGGCTTTTCCCAGATAGACCTTGTATTGCATGTTACAAATTTTGATGGAAAGGTATCAATCTAAAAAGAAATTTTTACTAAAGACATAAATTCCTATGAGTTGGTCAGAGCTTATTTTTTTCACCAACTAGGTTGTGTATCTATGGATACTGCTACTTATTGTTATAAGGAGACAGAATTCAGCATCAATTTTCTTTGTCATCTTCACTCTTCTCTCCCTGGTCGGAGACATCATCATCAGGGCTCATCTGGAGGACTGTGACACCCCTGTGCCGTCTCCCTGCTTCCACTAGGCACCCTCCACCCACCCAAGGGATCCATGCTTCACAACACAAAGGATCTTTAAAAAATATCAATCGGATCACATCACTCCCTTGCCTGAAACACTGTATGAGAAGTAATCCCAGTTCTTTATCTGCACCGACAAGGCTGTATGGACCCTGCCTACCTTTTGGATCCAAATTTTACATCTGCATCTCCCTTGCTCACTGAACTCCAGCCACACTGTCCCTCTTTTTCTTCCTAAACATGCCAGGCTCCCTTTGTTCTCAGGGCCATGCACTTGCCATGTTCTTACTCTAGAACTCTCTTCTCCCAGGCTGTCCCATTGCTCTCTAATTGTTCTTACTCAGACACTGGCTCACAAAATATCTCCTTTTAGAGGTCTTCCCTGACTACCTTCCTCTCTCTCCCATTACTCTGTTTTTCATATCATGTATCTTGTCAGAAATGGATTGTTTCTCTTTTTATGGCTGTCAGCTCCCCGAAAGCAGAGGTCTTTCCTGTTTTACTTACCTCTGTATCCTAATGTCAAGAACATATCAAACACATAGCAAGTGCTGAACACACATTTGTTGAATGGATGCAGAAATTTTCACCTTGTTTGCTGAGGTTTTTATTATTTATTTATTTACCTTTTTAATACAGGATCCTGTCCCGGTGGCTTCTCTAGGGAAGAATATTGACTGCCATCTCTTCCCACTATCGAGCATTGGCCTGGAACTATGGCTGGTATCGCAGAGCAGCAAGCAGTCATGGGCTTTGGGGTCAAACAACAGTTCACAAAGATTTAACCCCAGAACTGCCAGTGTCCAGCTCTATGAGCCCAAACGAGTTATATCGCTTTTACATCTCAGTTTCTTCGCACTTAAAATGGAAACAATAACGTGCAGGGTCATTGTGAGAGCTGGAAAGAATACAGGTAAGTGGCTGTTACATAGTAGACATTCAATTCATGGTCCTTGTTAAATTATTTTTATTGTTGTCGAATTATGATTGTTATTGCCCAATCCAGTTCCTCTGGAACTGCTTTTACTAGCCTAGCTTAAAGCCAGTGTCAGGCTGGGGTAGGGTGACAAAATCCTACTCCCTTGCCCCAAGGTAGGCAGACTCCGAGGAGCCTTGCAACAGTGGGGCGGGACTCCTGTGTTTGCAACTCTCCCTACAAGTCCAGGCTAAAGCTAGTCTTCATCAGACACCACCTCTCTCCCTTTCCCTGTCCTGGTTTCTTTGCCCCTTGTCAGTTTTCCCGGGGAGCAATGCCTCAATAAATGATGTGTGTGCAAGTCCTCACCGCAGGCTCTGCTGCTGGGGAACCTGGCCAGGGCAGTGGGTATCCCTTTTTGTTCCACCAGAAGACACTGACAGGGTTTACTACCCTAGCAGCTATTTTTTTTTCTAGCAATGTCCAGTCCATTGGTTATATTTATTTGCTCACAGTCAGAGCCTTATTTAGAAGGGAGAATTATCCTGATATCTTTGCGTTAGTTTAATCATGTTTGAAGAAGTTATTTAGTATCAGAAGAAGAAAGAATGGAAAGGAGAAGCAATTACTTTTCTCATTAGAGAAATATGAGACAAAGCTCTAGGGCTTAAACGTTAAGGCCTTTCTATCTTCCAATGACATATAAAGCCGCGGTGGGTCGGGCCCTGGCCGGAGCCTCAGCAACCCAGGCAGCTGCTGCTGCTGCTCACAGCTGAGCTGCAAGACCTGGGGAAGAGTACTCAGCATCTCTCTGCCTCATTTTTGTCAGTTGTAAAATGAGAAAAAAAAAATAATTAGAGCTGTTGAAAGAAGTAAATGAAATCATTACGGGAGAGTTTGATAATTATAAAACACATCCTAAAGGTGAGGTGTTTGAGGTATAAAACTGATGTTCTGGTTCGTTCAGGAATTGGAAGTGAAGTCATTAAGCTCTAGCTCACAAGTGTGAGCTCCTTAAATATGTAGAATTAGGGAAAATTGTGTTAGTCATGCGCATTGTGTTTTAAATAAATTATTTTTATGAAAAACATCTATTTTACACTTAAATAAAAGTACAGCAAGGCAGGAGTACTGTGTAAATGATAAAATGTATGTGTGTTGTGTGTATCGATAGCAGCGCCAGTGATTTCTGAGAACTATTTAGGGGAGTTAAATTAATAGATTTCGTAGGATTTATTAGCCATAAAAAGTCCCCCAGAGCTGCCTACATAAGGCTTTAATAATTCAAAAATTGCTCTTTGACACCTCGAACATTGACAAATCTGGAAGTAAGAAATTGAACACTTTCCTGGGGGCAAAAAAAGAATTTTTTGTGTGTGTAAGAAGCATCAATGAAAACGGGCACCCCGGAATGTGAGGAACCCACAGCTTGACGGTAAGTAACATAGATACCTGGGAATGAAGGAAAGAAGTACTTCAAATGGTTTAAGATAGTTGCAGAAGCAAAGAAATAAACGACAGGAGACAGAACGCTGAGTAAAGAAAAACAGGAGCAGGAAGGTTAACAAGAGCGGCAGACATTGATAACGAAAAACCAGCCAAGGCAAAGGGACCCGGGTGGCAGGAAAACGTCCAACAAAACAAGGGAATGCCGGGAGGCCAGGCCTGTAGCACGAACCGGCCTGCAGGGGGTGCTGTGAACCACGCCCTCCTCAGCGCCCCCTGCAGGCAGCACCGGGCCTGGTAATGTGACCTTCAGCATTCACCTTCCCCAGATGCCACACAGGAAATGACCTTGTTTCCTATTGTCCTTAGAGAAAATAAAAGGCCTACCATCTTTACTTGGCCTCTGGCACTTGGTACACCCCTCCTCCAGGCGACCTATCTTTCACATTCAGGACAAAGGCTGCTACTTGAAGTGCCTTTTTTGGTCTTCTAGACCGTGGTAAGCCCCTTCTTTCTTCTGCACGTCTCCCCTTACACCTGTCTGAAGACTCTGGACTCAGATGTCTGCCCAGTGTTCGTCTAGGAACTCGCGGAGGGCAGGCCGCCTTCACCACCTCAGTGCTTCTGACTCGGTCTGGCACACACCGTCTCGCAATGATGAGTCATGAAAATCTGCTTAAGAAGGTAGGGAGAATCTTCTTCTGAGACTGTACAATTTTAATGGATCAGTACTTAGATGATTAAGACACCAGGTATTCCAAAGACCCACGTTTCCACTTATTTTTTTGAGTGTGCCAGCCTTTGCTCAGGGCAGCGGCGAGCATTTATAGTCAATAATAAAGGTGCAGATGACAATGGGTAACCTTGGGTCACGCCTGCTCAGTGCCAGGGAAAAGTGCTAAGGGCATTACACTTACTATGCGTTCATCCTCACAGCCAACTGCCCTCAAGGAAGGCAGAGGAAAGGATTTAAAGAGAGAGGCAGATAAATATATTACTAGTAAACGACAGATACGTTATGGTGCAACGCAGCAGGCAATATAGAAGCATGGGAACTAGGGAGTGGGGGTGAGTAACTTTGCTTCCCTGAATTTGGGGAAATTTGAAATTTGTAAAAATTTGTAATTTTTAAATTATTTATTTCTCCAGGAGATAAACAGTCTCCATAGGCCAGGAAAAGTTCCTCCTTGAACGTTAGCCTTGCAAAAAGAAACAAACAAACAAACAAACCAAAATAAAACAGCGATATATTTTATCCCATGGAAAAGCAAAAGCTCCATTTACAATCTTATTATTTAGGAAGGATATTTGAATTGCTTAAATATGCAAACATGATTTCTGATGCTGATATTTAACTTGGATGATAGTAAGTATGATTGCTCTTCTTCTGTTTATTCTGGACTGGTACTAAGGCACACTGCCTAGTAATAGGGAATGTTCATGTCAAATTAAGTAGATATTTTACACATGGCAAAGAGAATCTTTTGAGCTTTTTCTTTGGAAAGACAATTTTACAAAGTGCCCTTTGTGGAAGAAATGACTTTGCTCTTATCAAACGGAGTACCATGCAACTAGTTTAAAAATTACATTTAGGCATTTAACTTGTATCTGAAAATATAGAGAGGCCCGGCAGAAAGTGGGCTCCCAAACAGCTAGAATGTGCAAGGCCGAGTCATGCTGTGAGAAACGGGGTGGGGCAGTGGGAGGGAGCGTACGTGTGGTAAGGACACACCAGTGCTAGGTCCTGCTGAGTGGTCTGAGGGAAGTCGGTTTGGCTTTCTGGGATTCAGTTTGCTCACTTGTTAAACCCAGGATTGGAACTCGAACGCTGAAAGTCTGTTATCTGTTACTAGAGGCTAAGCCAGAACCCGGCTCTGTCCTCTCTTACGGAGTGAGTCCAGACCCGTGGTGCTCCTCCTACGACAATCAGGATGGTTGGGGAAATGGGTTGAGTTCAGAGATTTCGGTCAGAAAGTTGCTCTTTGTTATCTTGGAACTTAGAAGTGTATAAGAATCGGTGCTTTGAACAAATTATGCACATTATGTTAAAAATGTCCACAAGTGACAAGCATTAAAAAGGGGTTTGGTCTGGGTGGTAAGTGAATCGGTCATTTAGTTTTTCTTCTAAATAGTTTCATCTATTTTCCAAATTTTCTATCATGAATGTTATCCTATCCACATTCCCAGACAGACATTCAGGAAAAAGCACTTCCCAAAACAGAATTGTTGGGAATGTTTACAAAGTGCCGTCAATGAACCGAACTCCACCCCACTGTGTTTCTCACTCTGTGTGTGGCTTTTTAGTTTTATAAACATCAGAATAACTGGCTGGGGCAGATAAGTATCCCAGGTGAGAAGGGTGAATTAGAGATTGCCAAGGTTGCAGCTGGTCACTGGCCCAAGGTCACAGAGCTGGCGAGGGGTACCCGTGGGGCTTGAACTCAGGTGGTCCCGAGCTCATGCTCTTTCTCACCACTCCACCCAGGACTGCAGTAGCACGTGCATCGCAGAAACCCTGGGCCTGGCTCCTCCCTCGAACGTCAGTTACTCCTCCCGTTTAGTTCAGGCTGGTTGTATGCCAGTGCGGGTCTTCAGTGGCTGCAGACCGTGGCAGCCAGGACTGACTGGTCGAACATAAGCCAGCCGTCTTCCCTTGCAGATCGCCTTCCTCTGTGACTAGAAGGTCGGGATGCCCTCCAGAAAAGCACCTCCGTGTCCTTAACGTAGCTACACACTCGATTTTCTGTTAATGCGCTTAATGTAGAACTGGAACTAAAGGTGAGCTGGGTGAAGGGGTGCACCAGTTAGTGGTGTGTGTTAGACACATGTTTTAGGTGGGTAAGTTCCAGACCGACTTTAGCTCAGTAATGCGATAATAGTCTCTCTCAGCCTCTTGTCAGAGCCCGAGCCAAGCATATGGATTGTCTTCACGAAAAATTTTGGCTGTGCCCCACAAAAGAAGGAACAAGGGGCAAATTAGCTCTGTTGCTGAGACCTGCCATGCACTGGCAATATCTTTTTAGGAAAGGCTGGCTGGCCACTTGTCCCAGAATATCATGAAGGTGGCCGTTGAAACAACCTTGACTCCCAAACATGACAGTCATAGAATTCATAGCCTCGGAATGAGAATGGGTTTAGGGTGATCTGCCCTGCCCCCCCCATGCAGAAATGCCAAAACGACCCTGGGCAGGTGCTCATCTAGTCTCAGAACAATGCCAATGGCAGAGACCTCATCATTTTATAAGGAGACCTGTCTTTGGACAGCTCTGCTAAAAAATTCCCCCTCACATTTCTTAATGGGCTCTCTTCCACCCTGGCGAGCTACAGAGCTGTGCTGCCCGGGGTGGCAGCCGCTGGCCACGTGCGGCTGTGGAGCATGGGGAATGTGCTGTAAGTGTAAACTACCCACGAGATTTCAAAAACTCATTACGAAAAAGTGCTCACTGATTACATGTTAAAGTGATACTTTTGAGTATATTGGGTTAAATGCAGTATATTATTGAAATTAATTTCACCTGTCATTTTTTACTTTTAAATGTGGTGATTAGAAAATTTTCAAATTACATATGCGACCAGCATTATATTTCTATTGCATAGTGCTGCTGTAGAGCATTACCAGTCTGTCCCCTCTTATAAACGGCGGTCTTTAGATTTTGGAAGACTGCTATTGTGTTTCTCCTACTTTTTTTTAAAAATACATGCCCCAGGTTCCTTCAAATGCTCTTTAGTTAACATAATTCCTAGACCTTTCACCATTAAGTGTACTCCAGCTTTTCAGTCTTGCATTTGGTTGAATACTGCAAACTGAAGACTGTAATTAAGATGACCAAGCCCTTGGGGGTCAGTACGTCCATCGTTTGACATTATACTCCTGTAAAAGCACATATTGCCCTTATTAAATGTGCAGGTACATAGCTTGCTGTAGTTTTTATGGTGGACTGATTAGACCATTCACGGGTTCTTAACCTGGGGCCTGTGGCCCCTCTGGTCATAGATGAGTTCCAGCCAAAATTGTAAACGGAAGTTTACAATGATGGGCATTTGTCTATGAGATAGTCTTTAGCTTTCATGGATTTTCAAAGTGATCTGAGACCCAGTAGATGGTAGTAAGGCTTTAGTTATTTAAAACTCCTGGGATTTTTTTCCAAACCACTTTTAATCTCAATCTCACACAGTCTTGTCCTTTTGCATTTGGTTTTTTAGAAAAATGAATGATTTTACATGTATCCCTAATAAGTTTATTCTTATTCACATCAGCCTGTTCTTTTGGTTTCTTGAGATCTTTTGCCTTTCTTGGTTCATTTGACATTTAATGAATTAGGCTTCTCTCCCAGCTTTGTCACACCTGCAGGTTTGATAAGTGTGTCTTTGGTGTCCTCATCCCTCACTGAAATTTTGGGCTGGATAAACCACAGAGCGCACTTGGGAGCCTGCCATCCTGACGGCCCTTGGGACAGCCAGGGCTTCACCCAGCAGCCGATGTTCCTCGGGTGAAGCTGTTCGAGCAGCTGCGCATCCATGCCCCTGTCCTGCCATGGTGCCATTCTTGTGCACAGGTTGTCAGACTCTTTGCTGAAATCAAGATATATTTTTGTCTGTGCTATTCCTCTCTTCTCCCTGACCTGTAAACCTGCCAGAGAGGGAAATGCGTCTGGTCTGGTGAGAGGTTGATCTGGGGAACCTAGACCGGCTCCCAGCGATCGCTGCCCACAGAAGGTCACTAGAGGGTGGACATTAAACCCGAGGGACTGCAGTGTTTGGGATCCACCTCCTCCACTCTCCAACGTCTTTCTAAAGCTGGAACAATTGTCATGATAAAGGCTTGGTTGAAAATGAAATTTACATTGCATTGAAAATGGGAAATAACAGGCTTATAAGTCAGCTGAGCCACGGTAATAAAAGGTGATGATGAACAATGAGGCATTAAGTTACAGGATAAAGTCACGTGATGCCAGGAGCCTGGATAAAGACACTATCTACCACTGTCATATATTCTGTCCACCAGTTTAAGCCATTTGCTCCCTAAAAGCAATTACATTTATAAATTAATCACAATTTGTTCTTTGTTGACTCTTCATGTTTTTTTCTTGAGGTTCTGGAAGCTATTGTCTTTGAGATATCCATGGTTTATTTTGTTTTAAAGTCTAGAACAGCTAAATGCTTTTCCACTAAGAGTCATAAACACTTCTCTTCTCTCAGAAAAAGTAGATTTCAGGATGCTTCCCCTGCTGAAACTGCCGGAGTTACTCAGAAGGATAGGGTTTGGCTCTCAAAGATCCGAGGGCAATGGTTCCCACGCTGGAATCACCCAGAAGTTTCGAAATCCCAGTGTCCAGGTCACATCCCCAGAAGTTTGGATTATTGGCTTGGGTGGATGGACGCTGGGATTTTTTAAAAGCTGTTTGGGGGATTCTAATGTGTAGCCTGTGTCAGGTAGACTGATCTAGGCAAATAGTTCTCAAAGTGGAGTTCTAGACTAGCAGCATCAGTACTACCTGGAACTTGTTAGAAATGTAAAATTTTGAGCCACAGATCTATTGAATTAGAAACTCTAGGGAGGAATCTGTGATGTAAGAAACCCTCCAGGTACTTTTGATTCATAGGAGGGTTTGGAAACCACAACTCTAGGCCTTTTTTTCTCCTGGAAGAAAGGTTGCCCTGTCAGATGCCATTGAGCCTGAACGCGTCTGGTCTGAGGCCAATGAAAGCTCTCAAAGGCCACAGGAGTTGGCAGGTAAGTTAAGCAGAGAGCTTTGTGCGCTCTCTTTCCCTCTCAGCCAGCGAGCTGGCCCGAAGAACTTACAGTGAACGCTTTCTTCTATCGAGTGTGTGCACGCGACGGTCCCATTCTCAGCTGCGGGTGCTCAACCCAGCTTGCTGCTCATGCCTTTCCTTCCCGTCCTGTGTCTCCGTCTGTAGTGCATGCCTTTGACCCATGGGCTGCTACTGTGTCCTCGTCACAGTTCTAGATTGCTGGAAAAAAAGGACAAGAGAAAGAACACCGCCTCGGATGTTAAAAACGCAAATTTTACAGCCATCTCAGGCACTTTGAGGAAACAGAACATGAACTTGGGCAGGCAGGCAGGCAGAAATCGGGGAAGAGCATTGGGATCTTGCTCAGGGGCGTAGACAGCTTGGAAGAAGCTCTGGCCCAGACCTGCACTGTCTGTGGCTGCGGGGCCACTTGGCTGGCACTGGAAGAGCTTGTAAGCCATTTTGGCTTTTCTTTGTTCTGGCTCTGTGACTTTGAGTGGCTCACATAATTTCTTGGAACCCGTTCCCTCATGAGTTCAAACCAAACAAACAGGGAGCGAGGAGCGCTACCTCACGGGGTTGTTCTGAGGATTACTGGAGATACAGTTTGCGGAAATGCCAAGCAGTTAGTGGTCACTCTCCCGTGCATCTGCCCTCAAGTGGGAAGTGTTGTCTTTCACTAGTTTCTCGGAACTAGGGCTCAGCAAAACCATGGAGTCGAACGTTTGTGCCCAGAGCCTCATCAGATCCTCGTTCCAGAAACTTTCTTTTTCCCCCATGGTACCCTTCTTCCTCCTGAAGCTGGGAGCTTGGCCTCTCTTTACCATCTGGAGTTCACTTTCACTTATCAATCAGTTAGAAGAGAGCCAATATTCTAATTATACGATCAGGGTGGACATGACTTAGTAGGACTTACTGTATCAGTGTTTTCACAGTTAGATGCAACGGAACAGTGCTTAAACATCTCTCAGCTCCCAGGAGGGAAGGGGGCCTGGGCATACTGAGTGCCTTCCTCAGCACATGCGCATTAACCAGCAGAACAGGTGCTGCTACCATCCCCATTTCTAAGGCGAGGAAACCAATGAGAGTGGGATTTCAAAAACCCAGTCAAACGGTTGGGAAATGGAATATGTTTTCCAGACCCACCTCAAAATATCACATAGGTTTCAGACTTTGATTCCCCACAGGGTTAGCGTAGATTATTGACATAATCAAACAGAAAGAAGGTTTGTTTTCAAATGTGTGGATATATAAAACTATTTATTGGGAACATTCCCTTACTCTCAATGAGCTATATGGTTTTGCTCATTGGTCAATTCCTAATAAAATCTGACTTTTTCTTAACCCGCCTGAGACAACGACCCCTAAGTACAAAATAGGACAGCACTGAAGTCGCTATTTTCTCCCAGGGAGGAGACTGGTAGTTGATGGATTTTGCTTACCTCTTAATACTATTGGCACAGACACTGTAGAATCTACTGTTAGCTGCAGGATATTCTGGGAGGCAGTCTCTTCTCAGAACGACACCTCATCTTTCCATCGTCCCCTTCTCCCCGAAGTCTTTCCCGCCCTGCCCTCACCTGAGGAACCCGCCCCTGTCGGAGCTCTCACCGCACTCACCCACAATAGCACCTACATCGCTGATTAGCTTGTTCGTCTGTCTCTCCCGACCCCGACGAACTATTTACTTGTCAAAGAAAGGGGCACACTGTCTCACTTTGCTTTGTCCCTTCCTCCTGAGTTGTCAAGAAGAGGGAAGACTAAATTCACCGAGTCGGTGGAAATGGCCCGGCTGTCTGCAAGGGGAGGGAATGCTGAGAGGAGGGGGAACAAGGCTGGGTAGGCCTGGAAACCTAAGCAGAAGGACGTCTGCTTGCGGCTGGAGCAGCAGGGAGCCATCGTTGAGTGCGGGGCGAGGGGTGTGGAGATGAGGTCAGGAAGAGGCACCGGTTGCACACAGTGAATCAGCCCAAGGGTCGGAGACCCGCAAGCGTGCCCCGAGACACAGACCTGGGGCACGCAGAGTTGTGCCCCGTGTGTGCGACGCACGTGGGCGGTGCGAAAGAGGAGACCCAGAGAAAACAAGGACAAATAGGGAACCTCTTCTGAGGGCTAAATCAGAGGGGAAAATGTTAGTCCGAAGTCTCTAAAAATCACAAAATTAGCAGAAGAGTGGAAAAAGTAGTTGGAAGAGGGTGGCCAGTTTTGGGAGTACAGAAGCTGGGGAAGGAAGTTAGGATGAATTTCATTAGCTGGATTTCTTCTTGGAAGTGTCACGTGGGCATACAGATCTCGTTAAGATTTAACTTTTGCTTTTTCCTAAAAGCATAATGAAAGGGTGAAATAACCTCATCACTCTTTACATTTTAAGGAGGGCTTGTTTTATATGCTATCGCCGTAGGCTTTAATTTTCTTTGGAAAATGAATACGTCTCCGGGTCTCACGGGAGCTGTATCTTGTGGCATTTGCGCCGAGGACCCTCTGAGCTGAGTGCTTATTATCAGATCGGCCGGAATACCGTGTAAGGTTAGCAGGGAGCGCCACAGGCCACCCACCGGACACTCTGGGAATGACAGAGAGGCCGAAGGTCCAGCGCCTTTAACTGGGAAAGGACAAGGGCAGGGTAACAATGGCAACCCCAGGGTGCATTGCGGCTCACGGAGCCTGGCGGATGATATCATTGACAGTGGAAGAAAAGGCTGCGGACTTGCTTTCAAAATTCACTGTGTGACAGCTTCACAGTCGTCTTTTGAATGGTCTCTGTATTGCTTTCCTATCGCTGTCGTAACAGATTACTCTGAATTTGGTGGCTTGAAAATCATTCTTCCCACTCCAGCACGGCAGCGTGATGCCTCCAGGGAGAGTCCCCTTCCTTCCCCCTCCGATAACCAAGCGTTAGGATCTCCATACCTGAAAACAGATCATTTCATCTTAAAAAGAACCCAAACTCTTAAAGTAGTTACCTCTCCTAACCTAAAAACAGGAGAGATGATTGATTGAATGTCTTGGAAACATATGAATGAACGTAAGTTCTGTGTACTAGCTGCAGTCGGACAAGGAGATAAATAAATACAGCAGAGTAGTAATGAGAGAGCCAGCAGCATACTTGGGGCCGACAGAAAAGCAAGACATCCACACGAGGCCAAGGGCAGAAGTACTTCCCAGTTTTTCCTTTTCCTGTTGAGGTAAATCAAAAGGAGTGTTAACGGGAGTTCCTGCGAAACCTTTTACCACGGACTGCTGTGATCCATTTGAACTCTAATTTGTTAATACTTCCTTCTTGTTAAAAGTAAAATGATTACATATGAGGGTTCAAATTATACTCCTAATCTAGAGATCCATAATCTTTCTAATTCACTGAAAAATACCCTATCAGTGTTTGTTTAAGTAACATTTCCCTCTTTCCAAAAACAATAAAAGTATTAACCTTAGTTTTCTTTGAGAAATGTCTTTCATTGATTATATCCATCTATATTTTTAAAGAATAAGCTCACAACAAACTCTTACAACTCATAGTTTAAGAGAAACAGTAACATGGCATTTTAGCGTACCTACACTTGGTTCAGTTTTAAAGATTTTACTTATTTACTTTTAGAGAGGGAAGGAAGCAAGGGAAGGGGGAGAGAGAGAAACATCAATGTGCGGTTGCTGGGGGCCATGGCCTACAACCTGGGCATGTGCCCTAACTGGAAATCGAACCTGCAATGCCTGGTTTGCAGCCCGCGCTCAATCCACTGAGCTATGCCAGTCAGGGATAGTGTTCAGTTTTAGAAGTAGGTATTGAATAAGTTGAAAGGTAAAGCATACTGATGTCCTCTGAAAGCAGTTCTTACCTGAGCAGAACTGTTTTTTAAGTCAGATTTAATGGGTAATCAATCACCTTTGCTAGTTAACCCCATGATCACGAATAGGACCCCTGTGCTGCTTCCTTAACTAAACTGCTGCCCTTTGAAGCCAACAGAAGCATGAGAGTGAAAAAAGTTAGGGCAAGTGGCTTTTTTTTTAATAAAAATATGAGTATTACAGAAACAAAATGACAGGTGCAGAATGTTAGCATTACAAGATTCCTCAGAAAAAATGCAGTCTCGTGACTTTCCAGCCCATTCTTTCTTTAGAGCCCTATGGCTTCACGCCACGGTTCCTGGGGGACCCCAGCTGGTAGGAATCTCCGCCCTCACTTCCACCAGCAGAACTTCATTTGATCTGACTTACATATTTATATAAATACATGTAGGTATCTGTATACCTGCTAACTCGGATCACTCCCCTGGCATCTTACATAATATTGTCGTCTGCTCTTTTGGGGTCATCTTTTTTCATTTTCCTGATTTAGACATGAATATTGTCATTTATACTGTCAGTGTTGGTTTAGATTCACCCACTTATTTGCATTTTCTTTGACCACCTTGCTTTCTGGCGTCTTAGACCTTCATTTTGTGATCACTGTCTTTCCGGAGGTGGATCCTTCAGATTTCCTTAACTGAGGGTCTTCTGGCAGTAAATTGTATCACTTTAAGTTTGTGTGAAATGTCTTAATTTCCCCCTTATACTTTTGCTGTATGTAAAATTCTAGGTTGATAGTTTCTCTAAAACATTCTGTGGATTTTATTTCACCACAGTCCGACATTTGTTGCTGCTGTTAAGACATCTGGTACTAGTGTAACTATCCTTTTATGGATAATCTTTTTTATTTTTCTTGTCTAGATGCTTTAATGGCCCTTATGTCTTTGGTGTTTTGCAGCTTTACTGTGATGGGTCTTGGTGTGAGTTTATCCTCCTTGGGATTCGGGCTTTCTGAATTTGAACATTCATACCTTTCATCTGTTCACAAGCATTCTGTGTTTTTAAGTCAAATTTAATGGGTAATCATTGGCATTTCCTCTAAAATTATCTTTTTGAACTTCACTTAGATATTTATCCAGTGTCTCATTCTATCCTTGGTTTCTCATAAATATTCTTTCACAGTTACGATATCTTTGTCTCTCTCCTGTGCTTTGGTTAATTTCTTGAGTGTTATCTTCCATTTTACCAATTCTTTCTTCAATGATAACTAATATACTAAGTTATTCATCATGCTTTTAAACTACATTTTTAGTTGTTTAAAAATTTTATTTATTTTATAGAGGGGGGAGGGAGGGAGAAAGAGAGGGAGAGAAACACCAATATGTGGTTGCCTCTTGCACGCCCCCTGCTGGGGACCTGGCCCACAGCCCAGGCATATGCCCTGCCTGGGAATCGAACTGGCGACTCTTTGATTTGCAAGCTGGTACTCAACCGCTGAGCCACACCAGCCAGGGCTACATTTTTAGTTGTTTAAATATTCAATTCTTTTTCAGATCTGCCTAGTATTTTGAAACAATCTTATTACTTTCTCAGGTTTTTTATTCCATATTTATTTCATTAATACTTTATAGTTTGTTGTTTTCTATTCTGTATCATACATTCCAATATTCAAAATTCTTGGTCGTCTAATTCAGCTGTTACTGTCTCTGCTGACTCTCCCTCGTGGGGCCTGTTTCCGTGTATACTTCCCGATTTTGGATTTTGGGTTCCAGTTCGTCATTATGTGTAGACACACCGCAAGAGAGGGAATCTGTGCTCATCTCTGCCAGGCCCTGCAAGTTGTCACTACCTGTCCGGGTCCACACTGGATTAATTTCTTGGTTTGAAGTTTCCTGGATTGCACAGTTAGCACCGATTTAAACCCAAACCTTCAAAGGACAGGCCCGTGGTTATACATTTTCAGGAAAGATGTAATATTCCAATCCAGAGCCTCGGCCAAGACAGAAGACCTCCTTGTTATTTCCCTTTACGTGGTTTATATGGAAGGCCCAACCCCTTCATTATTTTGGCTTTATATGAAGTCTCGGTTCCAATTTCCCATCTTGCTTAGGCCCCAGTGTAGCCATTAAAATCCAAGCCTCTCGGTCATAAAGGTTCTCAAATGCCTACAGGATAGCCATAGACTCAGCCACCACCTGTTTTCTAGCTCTTACGAGTTCACCTATTCGCTTACCCTTCCTTTCTCATAGCTCAACTATTAAAAAGATGTTTATTAGATTTCATCAAACATTTCTAAGCATATAGTTCTAAATTTTTCTCCAAACAGAAGTTTTTCGTGATTTTTTTTCTGATGAAGAAACTAAGCGCCACCTCCCCCTTCCCCCAAGTTAATTGACTTTAAAAATGAACAGCAGAGCAAACACGGGAACTGGCCCAAAACCCCAAACTCCTTATTTACGTCTTCATAGATCACACACGTTTGACGTTTGTTGTGTCCTTCCTGGTGCCTCTGGAGACAGCTCCGAGGCCAGACGTCAGTCTCCCCCAAGTCGTGGGGACTCGCTCTAATAAGGTGAGGTTAAATCACTGTCACAAGGTCCTGTGATGTGTGACAGCCGTGAGGTAAGAAGCCAGTGCCTCTGACCTCCAAGGCTATCGTGACACGGGCAGAAGATTTAGTTTCGGCGATTTCCTCCAGCAGATTCTGGCTCTAAATCTGGGTTTGAGATCAGTAGTCATGGAGCTATCTGTAGTTATTCAACAGCCACATTTTTAGGATTCATATGGGTGTATTTTATCAGCGCCCGGACTTTCTCACAGGCAAAAGCCTCGAGTTAGGCACGTCGATGGCACGTTAGGAAGCTGCGCATAGTTTGAAAGGTATGCACATTAGTTATCCATGTATTCTCAAAACAGTGAACTTTGCATCTTGAAAAGAATCCGAGCGATACTTTATCATACTGCAACTAGCAAACCTTAGAATAGGCAAACCTAATATGTTTTTGAGATTTCAATATACAGAAAAAAGACAAATTAGGAATTTCAGTGATCCTCTCTCGACTGACTGAGTGGTAACAAACAAATCATTACCACCATCGACAAAAGTACTATATGTACACACACAGATATAGGATAACCTAGGCTACCAGCTGTGGTTTTGTTTCGTTTCATTACAAATTCTTACATCTACATGTGAAATGAAAAACTTCAAAATTGTCTTTTTTTTTATCAGTTTTGTTCAGTGTTTCATCTTGTTTCATCTTGTTATCAGATGGTGTTTACCTTAGTCTCTCCCCCCACAAATTTACAAAAACCTAAATTGTGTGTTTGAAACTTCCTGTAGAGGGCGCTATTGATATTGTCAACTATACTAAGCATTTAAAAAAAAACCAAACATGCTTGGTAAACTATAGTCTCTGCTTAGAAATCATTAGGTTGATATGTGAGAGAGTTGAATTAAACCAAAATCCTAAGCAAGCTACTAACTATGAAGCTGTTGAATACTTGTGAAACCATCCTCCCTCTGCTGCTGGGGTTTTCGCCCTGAAGTCTGAGCGTTCCCTCCCTTCCCCCCCTTTATTATTTAATGAACAATTCCTCTTCTGGTCTCTATTAACAATGGTGCTTGGAGCTCGGCATCGATAACACACTGTATGCCCTGTTGTGCTACATGTTGAATGATTTGTGTGTCTTTGAGAAAGTCCAGCTTCTCCTCCTAATCTGGTGTCCTGGAGCCTCTGTAATTTACTCCCACAGTTCCCTGCCGTAACATATTTCATGTCAAAGGGGAGGGTTTGGAAAAAAAACCCTTTTAATAGAGATATTTTCAAACAAAGGCTGAGGGCAAAGAAGATCTTCTTAGGATATTCAATGAGAACATAACGATCGCTTATTTTTCTTTTGTATTATTATGGGGCAATTGATCGCCTGGGGCTTTGCAGATGAATCAGACTTTTAATAAGTTTCAGGGAGAACAGTGTTCACCAACATAAGTTAATTAATTGCTCTTCTGTGTAAAAGCTCCTGTATATAATGTTTTATTCTACTCTGTAGACTGTTCATAAAAAGGCACACAATTCTTTACTGCACTAATGCTTATCAGCAGACCTTCACAGAAAATATTATTTTGCTGTTTTAAAAAAAAACCTGTGAATAACCTTATTAAACCAGAAATGAAATGTATTACTGATCCTTCTCCAAAAGTGGCACTGAAAAGAAATTTCTTTTTTTGGGGAGCTCTGCTGTTTTGCATTTATTGTTTACCAAACTCTTCTAGATGCTGACAGACACCTCTCTCCTTATTCCTTTGAATCTCGGGCGTTTGGCAGACTGCTTATTTTTCTTCTGCATCACTTGGTTGATTTCAAACCGGCAGAGTTCTCTGTCCCATTCTTCCCCTGTCTGTGTGGCAGCATTATAATGACTCCGAAAGCGACACTGGTTATAGTACAGTGGGTTTTTCTCCTGATGGCTGCAATTTACATGCCAGGGGCCCTTGAAGCCCTCCAGCATTTTCTTGATGCTATGAAGGGAAAAAAAATCAAACAGTTTCTTCGAGTCTGGAATGCTTTCCCTGGCAATTGACAACAGAGTTCAAGTCAAGTTTATGATTTGGACTCAAACTTAGACTTGCCTTATGCATTTTTAACTCTTTGAAAGATGAGTTGATTACGATATAATATGCACTACATGCCTCCTGCTGTATTTGCTTTATTGTCGATTGAATGTTTACGAGTCTGCTGATAACTTTGACTTAGAAATTCTTTTTTAAAATGAAGAAAACAATCCACTTAGTGTCTCATCCATCACCTTCATGCATTTGCTGTTATTTTTTTCAGCCAACGATTATTCATATGATGAAAAAATTATATTTGTATCATCACCTGGTTTTGTTCTATTTCAAATTTAGTATTATAGCATAATTTTATTGAAAACTTTTTTTTAATGTGTTAGTGTGTTCTAGCCTTGTTATAGATTTCAGTAAGTACAATGTATGTGTGTCCTTGAAAATCAGGCATTGTTTTCACGGGTAAGAAGACAGCAATCATACCTCTCTCAAAGGGCGATGTGTGGATGAAGGGACCTGGTTTGAGTGGCCCAGCACGCTGCCTGGCACATAAGTGCTCAGTGGATGTTTTTCCTCGATCCCCTTCTTCTTACCCAGATCTTAACTGGATTTCATTTGCCACTACTAACAGGTTATTATTACATGCTGTAGAATAAACCTTTTGGAAGAGAATTATGTGAGTAAATAAAAGTTGCTTTTAAAATATTTTCCTGCTTTCCAATATAAATACTGCCAGAAAGAAATAAAATGAGATCAACTGGCCATGAAGAATCATTTGGTGGAGAATTAGGGCCCCCACAGCGTACGGTATGCTCGTATAAGGTCTCTGGTTCTGATGGGCAGTCAGTCAGCTGCGACCCCTTTGGTGGCAGCTACTTCTATGACACCCTTTCAACTCACCGGAAGTGTTTCTGTGGCCTCCAGGAGTGACAGGATGTGGTGCTTCTCATTAGACACCAGAACAAAATATCAACCAACCCTCTGTCTACTCGTTTTCCCATCCTAGCATTCTTTGCTCTTCACCTCCCCTATTCTAAGGAGAATTTTTATTTTCTGTGTTTTGGGGTCTGTTTCTCAGTGAGTTTTGCATCCTAGCTATGGTCCATCCAGAGGGGCAGCCTTCCTTTCGTAATGTGGCTGTTTTAGGAATGTCAAAAGAGTTCTCCCCATTCTCCATCAGAAGGGCTGCAAGAAGTGTCAGGAGATCCTGGCCCTGGGGACTTCACGCTGTGGTGGCCTCTTCTTTGATTTCTCTCAAGGCCATGGCCTTGCTCTGGGCAGCCCAGGATTGAATTGGAGGGACTACACCTTATGGATTAGGCAGTATTTCTCTTGCAGGGTTTCACCCTCGCGTCTTTCTAATCCCCTCTTGCCCTTGAACAACGATAGATCAGTATTTCCTTTGCATGCATATCCTTCATAGAATCTTAGACTTTCAGTATAGAGCAATCTTGTGATTTATCTAGTCAAATCCTCCTCTTCAAAGGTGTGGGAAAGGAAGCTGGGAAGGCTGAAGAGATTCTCTAGGTGCAGGTTGCTCTTCAGCCTTGGAACTCTGACCTTGTCTGTCCTTGGACACGATTTTAGCGTTAGCGAGTCGAGACTTAACGCTGCCTCTTTGTCCACTCTTTGGTCCTTTCAAGCACAGCAGCGTTTCTCAGCCCACAAAATAGCAGTGCTTCTGAACCAGGAAACGTCAGATATTTCTGTCGGGCCTGACCCTCCTCTCAGAAATCTTGTTTCCGTAGACTCTGCATTTCATAAAGAAAGCAGCAAGCTTAAAGCTTTAGTTTCCAAACGTCTCTCATCTTATCCCTTTTATTCTCCATCTCCACCCATCTCTGCACTTATTTCAAATTTTCTTGGTTACTTTGATATTCTGATGATTGATTATGGATTCTAGTCTCATTACTGTTTCTGCTAGATCTTAATTACCCTTTCTCTGTCCTCTCCTAGTCTCACTGTGATGTAAATTAAAGTTGACTTCTGGCCTCCCATTCAATATATAAAAAGCTTGGAAATCATCAATCCCATCTTCACAACTGAAAATCAACAGCTATCTGATAGAAAACAGTTTGCTCAAAATAATAGTAACAATGTGCTGTGTGATGACCACTTATGGACAAGAGAAAGGAAAGCATAGTTATAAGGAATGGGAGGGAAGAAGTGGGGATTCTCTCTTATAAGGTCATTGGACTGCCGCGGAATGGTATAGTGTTAGAGTGAACTTGGATTAGAATGTAAATGCATATGGCAAACTCTAGGGAAGCCACTCAATTTATTTTAAGAAGTAAAATTGATGTGTTAAGAGAAAATGAAATCACATAAAATGCTCAATTAAAAGAAGAGAAGGCAGAAAGAATGCAAAGGAGAAAAGAAATGAAGATCAAGGGCAACAAACAGAAAACAGTTACGAATGTCGTGCATAAAATCCCAGCTTCATCAATAAGCACTTTAAATGCGGATGGTCTAAATTCACCAATGAAAAGAGAGACCATCAGAGTGCATTAAAGAAACAAGACCCAACTATGTGGTGTCTGCAAGAAACCAACCTCAAGTGTTAAGATATGTCTCTCTCTCTTTTTTAAAGGCTCACTTTGTTACTTTTTTTTTTTCAAGATTTTGTTTATTTATTTTTAGAGAGGGAAGGGAGGGAGAAAGAGAGAGAGAGAAACATCAATGTGCGGTTGCTGGAGGTCATGGCCTGCAACCCAGGCCATGTACCCTGACTGAGAATTGAACTTGCGACACTTTGGTTCGCAGCCCGTGCTCAATCCACTGAGCTACGCCAGCCGGGGCTAAGACATGTCTCTTAATAGAGCAAAAGTACAGGGATGGAGAGAGACATACCGTGCTAGCTCACACAGAAAGAAAGCTGGAGTAGTTTTATTTATTTCAGGTAAATTAGTCCTTACAACAAGGAACACAGTCTTGTGGAGGGACGGGTGTTCTTAGAAGTTTCTGCTTTCTCCTTGTATCACACAAATTAAGGTAGAGTCCGCCCTCTTTTGACCCCCATCAAACTTCCCTGACGTTTGAGTTGGGCCCCTCGTAGCTCAGCGGTTATGTCGGTGCCTCTCAGCGTTCAGGTCTCATTGGATCTCACGGAGGACAGAGTGGTGTTGTGTGCAACTTTGTCATAAATGCATCTTTTTACCCTTGCATTTTAATTTTTATTTTTGTCGAGGAGAAATAAAAGAATAATCACACTTTCCTGTTTTCCTTTAGCACACCCTGTGGGCTGTAGTAAAAGTTTATATATTTGAATGAAAAGTTTATGTATTTGGAAATGTTCATTAAAGTTACCTGTGAAATGATGTATCTTATGTCTCTTCCCTGGAGAAGGAAAAGGACTGTGGTTGTTTCTCTGGGGGATTTTAGGAGGAAACCATTTGAGGGTTTTTACATGCAATTTACTATGTACTTGAGAACATTGTTTAAATTTTCCTCCGAAAAGGGCCGATGCTAGGCTCTTCTCATGGAAGAAAAGTACAAATCTTAAATGATGTCTATTGATTTCATCATACTCTCAGATTCCAAGATTCAGGTAGCTTGGGATACTCACCTCCTCTCCAGGGGAGGTGAACCCGGTCCAAGGCAGGCTACAGCCACTTCCATTAGTGGCCAAGGGCAGTTTCCCTCCGCATTGGCTCTGCAGGACGAATTTCCACTGGACACTGTCCCCATGCGAGTGACACGATCTACAGTGGGTGAAGATGAACATTTGTTAGGAACAAAGTAAAGGAAGAAAGAGAAGCCCTGCCTTCTCACTCATCTTCTTGGTGCTTCTGTTTTCAATTTTCCTTCGTGCTCTAGCCTCGGTGCATGTCAGGACAAGGTTGGTTGTAACCTAGGTTCCCCCCATCGGTTTTCCAGGTTGCAACAGGCTTGGCCTCCATGGTGTGTTACCTGCAGTAGGATGTGCTCCAGTTACAGAGAACATCCTAAACAGGCCTTCCCTTCAGTCAAGGCACAAAGCCCCTTTTCCTTACTGGGGCCAAGAACCTCAAACCAAAGGAGGTATTCTATAGAATGGTCTGCAAAATGGGACAGGGAGTTTCTTTTCCATTTTATTTCCTGTAGCAACTCTAGGCAAAAGGGGGTGGGGTGGGCTGGGGTTCTGGAATTTGGACTTGCTGAATGCACACCATTCCTTTGCCACGAAGTACAAACTGATGCCAAAAGCAGAAATGAAGATCTAAGTCAAACGTGCAACGCCGGCACAAGGCAATCATCAGCTTAATAAACGGGTTACTCCACCAATAACCTAGAAACGGCAGGATTGCCAAACAATCTCCAGCCCCTAAAACATTTGCAAATGAGCATGACGACTGAGATTTTTCTTTCTTTGTAGCCACACACTGTCACATTTTAATGATGGATTGTAGACGTGAGCTTTTGGCAGCAGACTGTAGCAAACATGATTCTACACTTATTTTCTTTTAATCATAAGATACAAAGGCTTATAGATATGTGGCACTGTGCCTGAGAAAGAAAAGTGAGGGATGATGGGAATCTGTGTGTGCTTTTCTCTTCTCTCTGGATTTAAGGCAGATACGCTTTTACTGTCATAAGATCCATTATCTTTTGTTTTATTTTAGGTGGTATTTTTGCACCTGTTGGGGATGTTTATAGTAAAATATAAAACTAGCTGGTATAGCATATGTATCCAATTCCATAATATATACTAATCTATATCAGTGTCATTTAAAGATGGCAAATTAAACATATTTTTTCATAAACTAGTAATACGATCTCTCGATGTCATAAGTATAAAAGTAACATGTTATTTCTACAGTCACGATGTCAGGAAGATATTATTTAAGTATTTAATGGGATCAGAGGCTTAGTGTGCAGGAAATATATTTTTTTCTGTGTTTCCTGTGTCTGTTTTACTCAGTTTAATCATTTTAATTGCAATTTCTTTTTATTTTTAAAACATGGCCGTAGCTCTCGGGTGCTGTTCTTTCTCCTCCTTTCTGGCGAGTTGAAGAATACCAGGTAACACTGGGGGAACGAAGCCACGGCTTCTGGATTCTCCTGCTTTCCCCGTGGCGTGCTACAGCTGTCTCCTTTGTCTCTGTTTCCTTTCCCTCCTCCTCATGTTCCGGGCTGTGTAGACTTTATTCATTTCACAGGGCTGTGAATATAAAAAGAGGGAACAATCTGGGTCTCTTTTTATGAAGACAGGTTACTTTATCATATATTTTAAGTGCCGTGAGGATATACAGATATTTTCCTGAGGAATCTTCTTACCAAGGCAGTGCCTTGGTTGCAGGGTTGAACGATAGGCGAAGCCTGGTTTCCCCAGAAGAAGTTACTCTAAAACACTGGTGTAATAAGTTGAGACCAGAGAGGAGAAACATCGAATACGTGGATTGGAAAACAGAATCCACAGCTTTGGTCTAGGGCGCATATGTGTGGTGTTCTGTGTCCGCCGGTGGATAAGCAGGGCCTGGTGGCTGATTTACAGAGGGGCATTCCTCTCTAAAAAGGCACCATCCTCCCCTTGACAATGGAATGAGTGATGGCAGCTGTATTCCAGAAGGACCTGCTTGGGGAAGCAAAACCTAGGATGGGTGGGACCAACATAACGAGATAAGGAGCCGTAAGGATCCCATCTGTCCGGGTCTCCTGGGCTGGCACCAGCGTCTGGAGGACACCGCATCTCCTGCTCCTGTCACATGTGAGTTATTCAGGGTTTGCCCTGGGAAGAGCTAGCTGTGCCACGGTTGCCCCTTGCTCAGTTTATTTGGATTAGTGAGTCCAGATAGAAATGGTTACTCCTTTTTTTTTCCTTTTAAATACTCGTTCATCAGATTCACACAAATCCATGACCTCCGTGTACGCCTGCTAATGACCTCCGTGTGGAGGGATTAGAATGACCATGGGCAGGCTCAGTGGCGGCCAGCCAGCAGGGCCACAGCTCGACTTGTGCGCGGGCAAGCCCCCTTTGCTGCGAAGCCGCCCCTTCCTCTGGGAGTGCTCTATGGCTGCTAGTCCCTTTTTTCCCCTTATCCTTACCCAAGGACATACTCTTTGACCTTAGAGACAGGGGGAGGTAAGGAGAGGGAGAGAGAAAGAAACAGCGATTGGTTGCCTGCCATATGCACCCCAACCAGGGACCGAACCCACACCCTGGGCACATGCCCTGACTGGGAATCGAACCCATGGCATTTTTGTCTAGAGGGAGACACTCCAACCAACTGAGCCACACTGGCCGGGCAGGCTGGCTGCTGTTCCTTTACACACAAGTCCCTACTCACTAAAAGAAAACAGTAAAATCTGAGTCTATTCAAATGTTCAATTAAGGAGAACATGGTGGCAACATTGGAAGCAGTAGATCCTGGTATTTAAGCCTTTGGCTTTAACCTCTCAGGTTTCCTGAGTTCAAATCCCAGTTCCAGGGGGAGAGGAAATGAGTTATTGTTTAATGTGGATGGAGCTTCCCTTTAGGAAGATGAAACTGTTTCAGAATGTAGATAGCGGTGATCATTATACAACAGAGTGAATGTACTCACTATCACCAAATTGTACACTTAAAAGTGGCTAAAAAGTTAAATGTATTGTTACCACAATAAAAAAAAAAGATGAAACGACCGCCAGCCCCGCCCCCTCACATTAGCTAGATAGGCGCGTAACTGCCCCTCGCTCTGATTCAGTCTCCGAGTCTGGGTAACAGAGCAGAATGCTGATGATGATGGTGGCCTCACTGGTTTACCCTAATGAATGAGACGTGTGGGACAGACTTATGCGGATTCACGCTAATCAAAGTTGACTGCTGTGATGATGATTTGTGAGTGTGACTTCTGTCCTTAAAATGGCTTGCATTTGTGGTCTAGTCCTCCCTTTGTAGGGTTCTCTGCAGAAACCACCCGTTTCTGTTTTGCTTATAGGACAGACTTTCATTGGTTTGAAGTCCCATGTCTGCCTTCAATTACTCTTAAAAGATGCCCCCTGTTGATAAAGGCAGGGGGCAGAGGGCACTCTCGGTCACTGTAGGCTACACAGCCAGTGGTTACTACCAGGGTGGGGGACTGTCACGCAGCCTGTAGCAACACTTCAAAATGTGCTCGCCTGTGACTCTGAGATGCTGTTCCTAGGAAGGGCAGTCCCCTGTGTATGTACTGGTTCTGGCAGAAGTAACGCCTGCTCGCGTGTGGTTGGTAACATCATCATATGGGTGTAATAATGTGTAGTTTTAATTGGAACACACCACCTAAAATGTCACATGGTGTGCTTGAGTGTGATATTGTTACGTTACAGAATTACGTGCTTATGATTTTGTAATAAAAGTTTTTGTAATAAAAAGGGGGGTGATTTGTGCCAGACCCTCTATAAGTACATGAATGGATGACCATAGTAGCATTGATTATAATAGCAACAAATTGGAAACCACGTGAATATCCATTCATAGAGAATTGGTTAAATCCAAACAATGGACTATTATATAACCATGAAAAAGGACAATTCCATATTATACTATTCCCATGGACTGACCTCCTCAATAAATTGTAAAGTGGGAAATGGCAGTTTGAGAACAGAATATGTAATTTGGTGAGATTCATGTAGTTTATATTCATAAAATTTCTGGAAGGATATTCATTAAAAATAATGGTGGTTATCTCTGGATGGGATTATAGGGAGAAATTTACTTTCTGTTTTAAACAATTCTGTTTTACTTGAGGTTTTTATAAGCATGTGTAACTTTCACAATCTATAGAAATAAGAAATATATTTCCATTAAAAAAATGAAAGGGGGACCATAAGGGGCCTCTTTGGCTATGGAGAGGAAGAACAAGCCCTTGTATTTCTCAAGGTGTCACCTTACTTGAAACCTTTTAATTTTACACAGCATTCCGCAGATCTGAGTGCATGAAAGGAAAGTGGATGAGCAATTATTGCAGTGGAAGAAACAAATAGGGCCCCAGCAGTCTTCATTGCCTTTGCATTTGTTTTCCCCTGGCAGATTCAGTCAGTGTTTGGAGTATCCCCCCAGCCTCCACACCCACCATGTCCACCTGATATGCCTACTCAGTGGGGCTGAGTTCAAAGCCATGTTCAGCAGCCCACTCTCATAATAAGTGCTCAGGACCACTGCTGCCTCTCTGGACCACAGTTCCCCAACACAAACAGGGCTGTGATATGCCTGGATTACCTGTGAGGGCCAGAATTTTTTTTGCAGGGCCCTCCGTTCTTCATCAAACATATCTGTGCTCCCCTCAGCCCATGAAAGCACCCAACTTCCCAAAATATGATTACTAAGAGGCACAGCAGTTTTCACCTTTGCACAGGTATAGGTACAGGTATAGATATAAATGTAGATGCAGATGCAGATACAGATGTAGATGTAGATACAGATACAGATGCAGATGTAGATACAGATGCAGGTGCAAGTGCAGGTTCAGATGTAGATGTAGATGCAGATACAGATACAGATGTAGATACAGATACAGATACAGATGCAGGTGCAGGTGCAGGTGCAGATGTAGATGCAGATACAGATACAAATACAGATGTAGTTGCAGATGTAGATGTAGATGCAGATACAGATACAGATGTAGTTGTTGATACAGATACAGATGCAGATGTAGAGGTAGATGTAGATGCAGATACAGTGTAGATGTAGATGTAGGTGCAGGTGCAGATATAGATACAGATACAGATGTAGAGGTAGATGTAGATGCAGATACAGATACAGATGTAGGTGCAGATGTAGATGCAGATACAGATACAGATACAGATGTAGATGTAGATATAGACATGTTAGCGGGCTGTGCAAAAACACCCAAAATAATGTTATGTAGGTAACATTAAAAGGAGAGTAAGGGTAAAAGGAGAGATGGAATGTCTTGAAATAAATGCCTGAGCAGGATGTGATGGACAAGGGGGATTCTAGAGTCAGAAGTGGGTTCGAAACCCAGCTGCTTTACTTATGAGCTGGGTGACCTTGGTCAAAAGACTGAGGCTCTCTGAGCTTCAATGCTCCTATCAGTAAAACAGGAGAAATAACATCACTCACCCGGAGTTGTCAGGATTAAATGAGATAAATATATGTAATGGCCTTGAACCAGAGTTGGTGCTCACAATAATAGTCTTCTTCCCTTCCCCTCAGACGTTGGCATAGCATTAACTAGCCATAGCTGTCCTGCAAATAGATGGTTTTCTGAAAAGCACAATGTCCTAGTGTACTGTTTGTACTGCATTCTCTTTAAGTGTCAAGTAAGGGCACTGTTGTGAAAGCTATAGACAGAGTATTTTAAACCAGGGTGGGGGAGGGGAGAGGGGGATGCGGAAGCTTTATATTGTCCTGACTCCCTCAGTAGGTGATTCTCACTCTTCAAATGAGGTTGAGAGGAGCTTTCCAGGTTTTAAATATTCTGTTTCATGTAAGAATGAGGAGGAATTGCTGATCAATTAGGTTTAAAAGCTCCTGAAATTCTCAAGAATCATTTAAATAAGGTACTTCTAAATGTCCCTAAAGAGGTGAGAATAAGCTTCCACGTCAGCAGTACATGAGTTAAACATGTGGTTAATGATGATATAAAAAGAGGTGGTATGTGAAATACCAGTTCATGTAAGGCCATGCTCAATATTAATTTATGTGATATCAATACTGTTTTAGTCTAAATGAACCTTCCCTATATATAACACACTCCTCATTATTGTAAAACCGTTACATTCCATTTACCATTGATCTTAAGGAAATGACTAAAATTTTTTGGATGGTGCTGATGCAGCACTATTATTCTGGGTCATGATTCAGAGCAGGTGTCAATCTCTTTCACTTAATCCCAAGGCAGAAAAAAGAAAAAAGAGTGGTTTCTTTTTGTTCAATCAAGTCTCTCTTTCAAAAAAAAAAAGGAGAGAGAGAAAGAGAATGCATTAAGATAAGCATAACTTTTATAGAGATGTTAACACTTTAATATTCTTTGGGATAGGTGAAGCTTTTAATTTTCAGCCAGGTTCAAGAGAAAACATTACATTTTATAAAGTGGTGAATATAATAAGTCCACATTGGAATAGGTCAAGCCATCAGGAGCTGACGGCCTTCCAGGTGAGGTCTTCCAAGCTTGAGCCAAGTGACCAGTCCGTCCCTTGTGAAACATTTCAGAGTGACATGCCCCACCCCCACCCCCCACTCCCAATGCAAGAGTGGGGCATTTTCAAGCCATACCTTTTAGGTGGTTTTTTTTTTTTTTCAGTTTCTTTTATCCTCACCCGAGGGCATTTTTTCATTACTTTTAGAAGAGAGGAAGGGAGACAGGTAGTGAGAGAAAGAGAGAGAAACATTAATGTGCAAGAGAAACATCGATTGGTTGCCTTCTTGTGTGAGCCCTGACAGGGAATCAAACCCGTAACCTGGGTATGTACCCTGACTGGGAATCGAAGCAGCGACCTTTCCGTCCAACTAACTGATCCACACCAGCCAGGGCTGTACCTCTTAGGATTTTCAGATGTGACTCTAGAAAATCTCATCCACACAAGCATTAATAGTTATACAACAGCTGGTGTAAAAATGCACTTGTACGTCAAGCCTGGAAGGGGACAGTCGTGGCAACGGTTTCCACTGGAACATCCGTTCACACAAAATGCCTCTGTTGCCCACCAACCCAAGGCAGGTTTGTCATCTGACTCTGCCTTGTCCTTCAAACACAAGTGGTTTAGACACAGGCCCTTAATTTGAGGACTAATTGGATTGAGCCCTCCCTTTTAATCCATAGAACTTCGATGTTACAGCTTCTGTGAAATTTTATGTAATGAATATTTACTGAGCACATTCTAAATGCCACACACAGTGCTAACACTTGGCATGGGTTATTTTATTAAATACTCTCCCAAACCTTACAAGGCACGGCAGTATCTAACATTTTTTCCAGTAATTATTATGTGCCAGGCATTGTTTTCAGCACTGTGCATACATAAACTCACTGAATCCTAGCAATGTCCTGGGAAGTAGATGGTAATACTATCTCCATTTTATAGATGAAGAATCTGAAGTTCAGAGAGGTTAATAAACTGGCTATGGTCACACAGCTAGTAAGTGACTGCTGGACCTGCCACGTTCCTTGACACCCATCTCAGCGTGGTGAGCGTGGATCTGGGGGCATGGGAGGTCACACCAGTCATCTGTGTGTAGTTAGGCTGGCTGCATAATTTTGGGACCCCGTGATAACTGAAAATGCAGGGCCTCGTGTTCAAAAGACAGGGGGAAAGTGCCCTTAAAGAGAGTAAATAGAAAGGTTTATCCTCTCTTCCATAGTCAGTCTGCTTGTTGACTTGTCCTGGTGCTTTAAATTTGCTATTTAATGTCATTCTAAGGAACAAAAATTAAAATGTGAAATTATTCGTATTCATTTTACCATGCACCTTTACACTGTGCAGGGACAGTTCTAAATGCACATAGAAGTTACCTTGTACGTGCAATCACTGAATTCACTCAGTTTGTATCTCCTGGCTGGTGTGTGCATAAGGATTGCGTTCTGACCAGGGCAGTGGAAATGTGGTACACAATAAACTCAGCTGTCTCTATTTCACGTCTTGATACGCACACATTCTACCCACGTGCTGCCTTCTGTTTACTCTCGAGTAAGGGAAGACCGAAAGCAAAAGTACTCAGGGCTGCCCTATCTTTCTCTTTCCTTCTAGGTCCCCGTTTTCAGCATATGCACTCGGCTGCCCCAAACAGGGACACAACATGCCTGAGATCGGGTCCCTTGGTTGCTTATATGTCTTGGAACATCCCTGGTTTCCCCCTGTGTTCTAAGCAAGTTCTGATTTCAAAGGAAAGCAGAGTGCCTCGGGGCTGTCGCACCAGCCTCACCCCCACGCCACACTGATGAAATGGGCTTGCCTCCTGCTGGTTTTCTGTCTCAGTGAACGCCCACGCGTCAGGGGCCCACCGGAAATTTGTGCTCAGGAGGTATCATGGGTGCTATATGCAAACGAGGCTGGGGGGTGGAGAGTGGACACGCTTATTGCGTCCATGGCCTCTGCTCATGCGCATGCTCCCTGTCCATCAGACCTGCGGGTGTGGGCACCAGGGATCCTCTCCCCCGCCCCCAACCCTGCCGTGCCCCAGCTATGCCACCCTGACCATGGTGCTCACTGCCGTAAGGGTCGCTCTTCTCACTGAGAAATGGGAATGGTTCCGCCAACCTCGCAGGGTTATTACGAGGAGAACACACGTACGGCTCTTGGCCCCAGGCTCGGCACGGAGTAAATGCTCGGTAAGTGTTAGCTGTGCTGTGGTTGTTGCTGTCCTTGGATGCATTTTGCAGTTTCATATATTTGCAAAATCATTATTCCTTCAAGTGAGATAACGAGGAAACCTGGCGAAGATCCTTAGAAGAGATAGAAGCTTCACAGCTGGGCCATAGCTAGGGGCTTAAACACGCACCCAGCGGCATCTCTCCCGTGACCACTATTAACTCAGGTAAGAAAAGCCCCGAATGAGAAGTAAATGGGAAGGATCCCGCCGAACGGTGCACGTGGAAGAGACGAGGAGAAGTCCGTTCTAGGGGAATGTGTGTCTTTTTGGGAGGCAGCTAGAGGACTGATCTTAAGTACATACAGAAGCCCAGGGCCATTGTATTTTTAGCGTTGCAGGCAGCAGACTCTTCCTGTCCCCCCCTCAGCTTCCTCTCAGGCCGCTGCCCATCTAGGAATCTACTAGACCAGAGTCACTCAAAGTGGAGTCCCCGGATGCCTGCATCAGAGTCACAAACGCAGGGTCCTGGGCCCAATGCCAGAGTTTTGAACTGAAATCCCTGGGGAAGTCTGACCCAAGAAACTGATTTTAACAAGTTGCCCAAGTACATCTTATGCTGCTAAGTTTGTGAACTTCTGTGGGGGCCTAGGAGACCATTTTTCCCCTTTGTCTCCCCAACACCCTCCTAACCTTTGTCGTGAATTTTGGAGAAATGACTAGATCCAAAGCAAGAGGCTAAAGTAATCCTCCCCATCCGAGGATCCTTAGGATTGTTCTAGTCAGGCCTGTTATTCAGTAGGTTAAAATACTGGAAAATTTTGGCCTGGCTGGCGTAGCTCAGTGGATTGAGCGTGGGCTGCGAACCAAAGTGTCGCAGGTTCGATTCCCAGCCAGGGTACATGCCTGGGTTGCAGGCTATAACCCCTAGCAACCGCACATTGATGTTTCTCTCTCTCTCTCCCTCTCTCCCTTCCCTCTCTAAAAATAAATAAATAAAATCTTTAAAAATACTAAAAAATTTCCACGGGAGTTAGTACATAGCCACTTCTCTGACCTCTGTGCTATCCATTGGCCCTGCTGCCCAGCCTCCCCCTTGTACTGCCCCATGATCCAGCAACTAAAGGGTTAACCCCTTGTCTAGCAGGGGGTCTCATCTAGTCTCATTGGTCAGTAGAAATGTTAGCCCCTCATTGGTCCAGCCAATGTGGTGCCTTGGAGAAGGGGCTGATGCCCTGACTGTGCTTCTACCCTGTGGAGGGGGATGGGAGCATCCCTGACGTGTGGCACTCCAGCCAGTTTACCTTGACTCTAGTGTGAGGGTCCCTGTCTCCACATGTTCCCCCAGGCCAAAATGGGCCGAGTCCTGGTGGGTAACATGGCATTTGTGGAGGAGGTGCTGGTACCCCAGTGGGCAAGCGCCCCAGATTGTGGCTGTCTCCAGGTGAGATACCTCCGGAGATGCTCTTGGATCGCTGCTTGTAGGAACTGCAGCCTCCGTGGGACAGACCGGGAGAGCACAAGGCGTGCGGGAGTCAGAGTCCGCCAACAAAAGGGCTCTGCTGGCAGGGGCGGACAGGCGAGAGCCTGCTCGGTGCAGGCAGATGATGCGTGCAGGGATCAGGGTGGGGCTGGGAGAGGTGTGAGGAAACAGGCTCTCTTTTCATTTATTTGGGCAATTTTGCTAAAATCACTGAAGGCCCTCCCATCCCAGCATTAGCCACATTACTTTCATTAATGAAAATGAGGGCAAGTACTTACATTGCATAATTATTAATCCCTTTCAGTTACTATAATTATCTCCACTATTTCTATTGTATAGATGAGGAGATTGAGACCCAGTGATTACTTAAAACTCAAGTAGAAGTGCTGTGATGTGAACTGAGGCAGCCTGACACTGGAATCCACACTGATAAACATTATTTTTCTTTTCTAATTTCATTCAGAACAAGATTTTTTTGTGTGTATGACTTGGTAACAGAGATCTGGAATATATTAAAAAAACTGTAATACAATGATAGAGATATTCTCAATGAAACTGCTGTCAGTTCAGCAGAAGCTGAGAAAGGAGTCTGCACCGTGAACAATATTGTTGATGTTAAGAGAAATTATCTACTTATTGGGACTTCAAGTAACCTAATGATAATCAAGTGATTGGAAGTCACTGGGAAAATTTCATGTGTATTTTTCTGTCAGTCATGGCTCAGACAGGGGCGTTGTTTACCTCGTGACAGCATGTCAAGCAAAAGGTCAGCGATATTTTTTAAAGATCAGGACGTGATTTGCATAGTATTGGAAACTGATGAACTCCTTGCATTAAAAGTCAAATCTATATGATTATGTTTAGAGAATATCAGGGATTGAATGTTTTAAATTTATTTGTTGATTCACTGCTTAGAGTTTTTTTTTTAAAAAAACATACTTGATTATCACATGGGCTTTGCTTATTCAAGTCTCCATTCTCTTCCTTTGGTCCCACTCGTCAGCCGGAGAAAAAGAAAGATAAACTCTCAGGCGGAGCTCTAATAGATGGAGCTGCATCCCCTCTCTGCTTCACGTTGGCTCTCCTGCCGGCTCCCTTTCGCTCTGAGGGAGAAGGAGTGGAGGCAGATACCTGCTTCAGGTGGAAAGGGCTGCCCTGGGAATTGAGTGGGAACGTGGGCACGAGGGCTGCCCCTTGGTACGCCGCTGCTTCCTTCCATACACCCATGTAATTGAGCTGTCATATTTAAAAGTTTTATTGGTTAAGATTCAAGTTAGGACTGGTGCCCTTCTTTTGCAAATTCCTTCAGGGCTCTGTGTGGAAAAAAAAAAAACAAATAGAAAACTCAGGGAAGAGTTCTGAATAAGGCAGTGAGAAACGACCAGTCCTCCGTCCGTACGGTCCCAGGGAACACCGAAGGGAAGGGAGTTGTTTAAACACTGAAAAACAGAAAGGAAACACAAAGCTCTTCCATATATTATGTCAAAACCGGCCCAGAAGTATGTTACAATCCAGGCCAAACACTACGGTTTCGAGCCAGTCCCGTCATGATTCTCTGGCAAACTGCGCAGTCACGGTTATGATGCACTGGGATGAGAGGTGCTATATAAATGTCAAATGTTACATAAATGTCAGGAATAATTATTGTTAGTTAATGGGGCTAAACTGTTCCTAAGCAAAGCTTCGACTCCCAGCCAACACATCCTCAGCAGAGGCTCTCACCACCAAACACCCGGGAGAAGGGAGTTCTAGAAGGGAGCCGGGCTGGGGTCTGGGCTTTGCAAACAGGGCTTGGGATGGTGCCAGTGCCGCCACTAGCTCAAGGGACTTCAGGCCAGCCAGCCCCCCTCGCCTCCCGGAGTCTGCCTTAGCTCACCTGTACAATGGGGATAATTATAACACTTGCCCTACTTCTCCCGCTGGGTTGTTGTGCGAACGTGGGAGTTCGCGTGGGTGTGAGTGCTTCGTGGAGTGTGAGCGGCTCAGGGATAACGGCTGGAATTTAGCTGGCGCCTTGCCCTGCATGCAGTCCGCCTCACAGGGAGAGCATGTGAATGGACAGTAAGCTGGGCATGGTGATGGTGGCCGGCCAAGGCTGAAGACGCCAGGCTCCTTCTCTCTCGGGGAGCTGTCAGGAGGACACTGCAGACCAGGCGCCTGGGTCCTGCCACCGGCCCTGGCGCTGCCACTTGCCAGGCTGTGAGCTGGGGCGAGTCACAGACTAGGCTCTGGAAGTGATCGCCAAGGGCCCTTCCGGCTCTGACGCTGCATCTAAATCAGGCTCATCACTTGGCTCTGGCTGTGATTCACCTTTCGCCCCCAGGAGCAACGCTTCCTCTAGCTCCCCAGAAGCACGGAGCAGGGGTCTCTGAAAGGGTGGGGTCTGTGTATTCCGCGTGAGTGTGCACAATATTGGAACTCCCTTGGGTGCGAGGTGGGGTGGGGGGCGGGTAGAAGGTCCATGAGCCAGCGCTCCGAGAAGCCAGGATGCAGGGAGCACGGTGATGAGGTCAGGACTGTCGCAGGCAGAAAGGAGCTGGACATCTGCTGGCGAGGGGAGAGTGGAGCGCCCTGAATTTGTGTTCGCGGAAAGTCTTTCCGTGCCCTTCAGGACCCCGGTCGCCACCTCTCCCCTACCCCCATCCTAGCACCTTTCGAACGCTTCCAGGCCCTCCTTGCAGGACAGCCCCTCCTCCACGGTCCTGTCTGAAACCCTGAGGATTGTTTCCAAGCTGACTCACACCACTAATGTCAGGGAGCCGTGTCACACGGCGCTGGGCTCTGCAAGCTGTTGCTTGCGCTGTCGCTGCCACCGCCGCCTGCCAACACGCGCTCTCCAGCGGGTGCACCAGGGTCCGCTCTTGGGGCGGGGTCGGGGCGGGGCCGGGGCGGGGCCCGCCCCCTTGGCGCTCCGGCCCCGCCCCTCCTTCCCTCCCCCGCGGACCGCAATGATTTAGAAGTTCAGGAATCCCACGTGACGTCACCGGGGGGGTGATGTAATGCACTCTAAATAGAATGTATTGTAATCTTTGCTCAGTCCAACGTGGTCCCTTCACCCGGGCTCTGCTCTTGCCTTCTCCACACTTGTTTGGTAAGTTCCTAAAAATACGGCTGGGCCACTTCTGGGGCTTTTGCATTTAGCCACTTTTGTTGCACTTGCCGAGGGAGCCATCTGCGGAGCGTACTTGTTGGCAGGGGTTGGTTCTCGGCAGCCGCCGAGAGGTTACTTGGTCCAGTGGGCAGGTCACAGGGCAAGGAGTAGGGAAGATGCGATGCATTTTTTGGAGGGTGATCTGTGTTTTGTAAACACATTGGCGGACCAGAGGGAAGTCCGGCCCCAAACGCTGGTGGACTGTGGAATTGTGCTGTGTCCTGAGGCCACCCTAGAGACCCCACGCCGCGTCCATCCCGGAGCGCGTCTCCGTGGCCGCCGCGCCGTGCGACTGGAGGGACGCTAACGTGGAGTGAGCGCTGTGTCCGCCCGGCGTGCGTGCGTGTGTGGGAGCGCGCGTGTGTTTCCCTGACACGGGGAACAGTTATGAATCGGGGGTGTGTGTTTGCCTCCAGAGACCTGGCAAGGTGCGGAACCCTCCAGAAGTGCGGTCAAGCGGTGGCAGCGGCGGCGGCAGCGGAGATGGCAAGCCAGGAACCTTCCCCCGCGTCCCCAACTTCCCCGTGATGCGGCGGATCCCCGGAGAAAGTTTGCAAACTTCCAGCGGGCGCGGCGAGGACGCCGGGTCACCTAGCGGGTGGACAGGCGGGTGCGCGGGGGCTCGCCCCCTCCGGGGTGCTGGGCCTGCTGCTGCCACCTCTCCCGCGGGGCTGCCCGCCGCAGCTGGTGGGCGCGCGCCCGAGGAGGGAACTTGGCTCCCGGCGGGCACTTGCCTTGGGCTCCGGGCGCGGAGGGCTCGACAGTGGCGAGGCTCCGCTTGCGTTCGCTGCTCCAGCCGCCCCTGCCTCCCTGCGTCCGGTGCTCGCTGGTATCTGTACCTCTTCCCCGCCGCTGCCCCAAGTGACAGCTGCCGCCGAGGCGCGGTGGCAGTTCCTGGCGGCGGAACCTCTACGGCAGATTCTCCACGGAGCCGCTTAAACTTTTCACGAAGTTCTTAGAGGGGCAAGACATGCGAAGGAACCACGGAGGTGTTTTTCTCCTGGCGGCGGCATCCCGCTTCTTTTTTGCTATACGTTTGTCCGGGGGAAGGGGTTGTGTAACCGCTAGACGAAAGTCCCAGACGAGGGCCACCCCCTCCCCAACTTTCCCCGGACGTGTGCGCCCACCACTTGATGCCCTTTCAAGGCCAGGAGCGGAGTGGGCTGCTTGTACGTTTCGTCAGCGTCCGCGGAGTGTGTTTGACTTTTGTTTTTCCCTCCCTCTCTGACATGTGTCAAGGAACACAGGCTGGATGCAGGTCCATTACGTCATTCTGCAGGCCAGTAAGTGTTTGATTCCCAGCTTCAGATATTCAAGGGTTCGGGGGCTCGGAAATGCTGACAAAGCAACTCTGCTGTCCACCCGCAGCCCCCAGCGTCCTTGTAGAGTCTCGGGTTCCCGGGGCATCGTTCTCGCCCACTGCTCCAGGACCCCTCCTTCTCCACCCCCTCTCCCGCCCACGCCGTTATCACTCGGGCCCCGCCTCCGCCTTTCAGAGCTGCCTTCCCTGGGGCGAGCTCTGTCCCCAGAGTGTGGGTAAGAGCTTCTGGTGTCGGAACGCGGTACCTGATCCGCCCAGGCACAATCTGCCCTTTTCTATTATTTAAGCAAGGCACCCGCGAACCTTCTTCTCCGGGCGCAAGTGCTCAGCCCCGACCGAAAAGGCATCTCAGGAAACGTTGAGAGAGACGTTCTGACAATACTGTGTCCTCGTGGTGACTTAGGAAAACAGCACACCCACTGCAAACCAAGTGTTTAATTTGACTTAGCGCCTTTCCCCAACTGCTTAAGAGAACAGGGAAGGAGGAGAGAGGGTGCTGGCTAAATCAAATGTAGTTGCAAGGAGCCAGATTAAACGTTCCGTTTCCAAAGTGAGGGAATGTGAGTCCCTGGACCCAGAGTACAGTATAATGAATTGTTGTGTGTTACTACTCTCTCTCTTAGCCTGAAGTTTCTGTACTCAAGGAGGAAGTTTACTGCTTGAGTTATTAAATCGAGTCAGAACTTCGAATCTGCCAGTTGAAATAAAAAAATACTGCCTGTGACATGCGTAAGGGGTACAAGTGAAAACTCTTGGGGAGTGTGTGCAGCAGAAATCAAATAAACTGCTAGCAGGGTTTTGGATGGGAGGGCGGATGATTTGGGTGCTCTCCGGTTTGGAGTGGGTGAAAGCTAGACAAAGGAAAATTTATATTCTGAGGAGGTGGGGGTTTCTCGCAGGACACATGTTTTGTTACAATCGGGTCTCGTGTCTTCCAAGCGAAAGCCATGCCGTAGAGTAGACGTTTGTGGAATTCCTGTCTGGGGTCTAACTGACAGCCCTTCCCCGAGCCCGTGGCCGTGTTTATTATTTATTCACAGTTAGCCATGAAATGGTATAACCCCCACGCAATCCATGTGCCTCTAAGATGTTAAACTTCTTGTTTGCGATGCACAGAGCGAGAGGGAAAAACGGCCCGGGGTCGCCGACACTGAAACGTGTGATTAATGATTGGTGATTTAGTGATCAGTGATTAGTGGTTTTATTCAAACTGTTACCTTTGACCAGAAGCACACATCAGAGGATTAGCAGGCTCTTTAGATAAATGCTCATTAGTGGAAGGGGGAAAGGCAAAGATAATAGGCAGGCACCCAGGGACAACTTTCGAAGAAAATCATTCCCGTCTTCAGAATAATAAGCTCTATTAACAGAAAGCCCTTTTAATTTAAAACTTGCTTTTATCTTGTAAATCAAAGTTAGATGTAAAAGTTTGTAGTGCCATTATAACCTAAATTTTCCCATATCCACTAGATGTGGATTATCTCCGTAGTGATCTATTTTTTTTTATTTAAATAAACAATTGGACCTTTAGAGCAGCTGAGCCCTGACAAGTCCTTAACTCCCTGGGCTGGAAGGTGTCCCCCCTTCTGGAGTGGAGAGAGCCGCTCGCTAACTAGATGGCGCACTGCTATTTGGTGTTCTGTGCTGTGCACGCAGCTCAGGAGCTTCAGCGAGCAAGTAGCTGCTTGTGAGGTGTTCTTCAACACTTGCAACAAAGTTGATTCTGTGTAGGGTTGGAGGCTAGACAGTTCTACAAGTTTTCAGTCACATTTTCCATGTCAGTTAAATCTAGGGAGTTTAAGGCTACTGGAAAAATTGGTCTCATTACGAACAGAAACACAGGGAACGAGGGAGGCAAGGAGGTACGAGGACCCAGGAGGTACCTCTGAGTTGCAGAAGTGATTGTAGAATACCAGACCTGTTCTTTTTTTTTTTTTTTTTACTAAGAGTTAGTTTCACAGTCTTGCGGTCTGAAACACTGAGGCAAATACTCTGATTCTTTTTCTTCCTAATATTGCCGGTGTGAAGGAGGTTGCTAGAAAGAAAGGAAGGAAAGAAACTTGATTTGGTGACTGCAGGAAACAACACATTGCTGCCTTTATTCTACAGAGAATGGTAAGATGATGTTTATTATGCTCATTAAGCAGAAAGGGAACTTTGCAGTTGGCTAAAGGAGGCCGATCTTGTATTTTCTTAGATGAAATTCAGAAAATGGGTTTGTATTTGGCATTAAATTGTAATGTTGCCTTTGCCAGCTTCCTGGGACGTGGTAGCATTTTGTGTGGAAGGGGATGTTGTGTGTGTGTGTGTGCGTGTGCATGTGTGAATGAGACCTTTATTTCCTGGGTAAGATAATGTTTGTGAGCGTGTTTACGTGTCAGGTAAGAATTCCCTTATTCCGTGAGCTTTTATGAGTCACTTTAATAAAGAAGGAATTCTTTAAAAAGAAACCTAAAACTTAAAAATAAAATTAACAAGAAAACTATTTTCCACCTTCCAACCTAGATGTGTATTCCCCCTGAAGAATGGTGCTGTCAGTTGAATAACAGCCATTACTTTAGTTCTAAAACTTAAAAAGAAAACAGTGAAAGAACTCACCTGTGGCTCCCTGTAAATTTTCCCATTTCCCTTTGCTTGTAGCACTGTAAATAGATCTATTATTTTTAAATCCTGACTGATTCATAGTGACTTTTATTTTTCAACTGTACTCAGAGCAAAAACCCATTTGTTCAGTTGATAGCATCTTCAAGCTGTTTTTTAATGTAAATTGCTGATGCCCATAAATTGCCTGTAAATTAGGTCTCATAGTTAATACAGGAGCAGATAGTTAGAACATTCTCATCCCAAAAGTGGAAACTGCGCCTTTCCTTCTACATCGCTGTGGTGTTGCAGCTTTTATTTGAATAGGTGGTTAAATGAATGGTAGTTTGTTGAGAGACTTTTCCTTTGCGGCTTTTCAATGGCAGTGAGTTGCAGGTTTTCATGACAACTACTTGTAAGGTTCCCATACCTGCAGATTGAAAACCAGTGAATTATCACAAACTTTCCATGCCTAGTTGTGCTGATGTCAAGTTCCTGGTCTCCTGATTTCTTACTACAGTTTACCTTTTAGCAATGATGTATCACCATCTTATGGCACTATTTCCTCAGCATTGGAATTTGCTTCTTACTAAGCTGCAAATCATTTTGGGTGTGTGGGGAGGATGCTTTCTGGATGCTCCCCAAGATGTGGACTTCGTATCTGTGTTTGCAGTTAGTTTTCTTCTGGTTGTGTTGTTGAATTAAAACTGGGGATGTGAGTGGACTTATTATTTTTGTCATTTTTTTCTTCTTCACTTCAAAGCATTGCTGCTAGCCACAAAATTGCTGCGATTGTGCGGATGTCTCCTGTCTATATGCTCCCTTTGCATCTCACAAATTGGATTTCTACAGCAATTTAAGATCCTTTTTTAGAGGCAGCTTTCTTGGATGAAGATGGAACAATGATCTCAGTCAATTCATTATCTTGTCCAGTTTAACTACTAGCTGTATTATAGGAATCAACCAATGCTTTTATAAATTAGTGTTTAAACATTTAAATCTAGGGCTATTTCTGTAAATCCTATTTGAGAAAATGATACAATGGAGTAAGGTAATACACTGGGGGGCAATAGCCTCAAATATTTAAGTGTGAGAAAGAAGCACTTCCAGAGATGGTAAGCAGACTTAAAAGAACCTTTCTGTGTTGCTACTTGGAAACTAAGTAAGCTATCTGTTTTGTAGCATTGCTTTAAAAAAAAACCCTGGCACTTTAAAAATGACATCATGTTCAATATTTTCACTAAAGAGTTTCTTACATTTTGTAATTAGGAAAAAATGGGCAATTAGTGTTTTTTCTGAGGATCCATTAGTATGGCATTGTTGGGAATCAGAAATCATGACTTTAACTTGAGAGGGAGAGAGAGCATTTACAAATTTCTAGGTTATGAAAACACTGTTCCAGAAACAAGAGCAAAAATTTGAAGGTCTGTTGAGACTCTGGAACTTTCGAAATAAAACTTACAAGGTTTAGGACCAGTTCCTGAATGTATCAGATGTTAGGTTGGCATTTCCGTATTTCTTTCCTCCAGGTCCACTGTATTGGCCAATTACCTTTTCTGAGAAATGGACCAGAATCCATTCAACACTTTAAAAATATGTACTTTTAGTTGCAGCCTTCTATTTCCTCAAGGTTTACATTTCTAATCTCTACCCTAAAATTAACAGGCATTGAAAACTGCCATGTTGGTGTTTGGCTTGAACTAATTTTAGAGAGGAAGAGTTCCTTTCCGCCTAGGGATTCTGAGGGCAAGACAGAAAGAAAGGCTTGCAGCGCATGTCGCGCGGAGTTGGGGGAGGTCTTCTCACTCACGGCCCAGCCTTTCCACGTGGAAGAACAGGACGGGAGGCCTGGTGGCATTCCCTGCCTCACCCAAGGCCCAGAACTGAAGGGTGCTGCACACAGCCTGGACACCCAGTCTCTGCCTCAAGGTCGATCAGGTCTTCCTCCCAACGAGCTAGGCCACCAACACTGTCCCTGTCACAAATGAAACACAACCCATAGCTTTGGAAGCCTGCTCTTTTCAAGCCTTTGGTCACTAACCTTTCAGAGACATTTAAAAAAAAATCAGATCTTTCGAATGAATGCCCTACCCATATAAACTGCAGTTTCTATTCCAATTATTCTTACTTATATCGCTGCGATGTTAATTTTTCTAGTATCGACATCCTTATTGGAAGGTCATTCTTCTTCTTCTTCACCATTACGATTAGACATGCCCCTTAAAACCACACCATCCAGGTTTCACCGGAGACTAAAAAGCAGGCAGAACTAAAAATGGCCTGAAAGACCATCTCGGAAGAAGGCAGTCACTTTCTTTACTTCTTGTCTTTTCTTTATCCTCTTTGAGGAAGAGACCCGAAAAATCATTTAAAGTTAAAATCAATAATCTTCCTTTTAGTCGAAGAGAGCAACAAGTGTGTTCACGCTGGCAGATGTCCTTTGGCCCAGGATGCATCTGTAACTCATTATCTTCCCAGGTTGGTGTGTAGGAACGAGTGGGTTTGGAGGTGAAGATTACTACATGGGAAGTGAGTTGAGTCTGAAAGTATGCTCTCTGTGGCTTGACTGGCAAAACTTGGCTAATCACAGCTAATAGAAATCATGCCTGCAACACAGGGGGCTCCGGAGCACCAGACACTTGATTTAAGATGACATTTAAGTTATACAGTGTTTAGGATGGGGAACAAGAATATCTCAGTAGAAATCTTGAATGCATCTACTATATGTGTGGTTTGGCCTCACCTGCAGGTTTCCTTTCCAGCTCTTTGCAGGAAGGCTTTGTATCAGAATGCGGGTCTCTTTTATTCTTTTACTTCACGGGGGAGCCCCGTGGTGTATGATTCCTCAAATATAACACATTTCAGCCAGTTTTATGCAATTTGCTCTCTGCTGGTCTCCTGATGGGGGGAAAACCACAGGCAACAAAAAGCATCTTTGTCGTCAGCCATGATGCTGTTTGGCTTCTGAATGACCAGGTAGTAATCCACACCCCAGGGGGTAGAAGGTATTGAGGATAAAGTCCACTTCCCCCAGGGTACCTAGGTATGGAGTGCTGTGTCATCATGAAGACCCTGATTTGCCTCACTAGGATGACAATATCGTCCAGAAAACCAGCCCTTCTGAGAGGAAAGACGGTGTCACAGGTTCAGACTTCTGAATTCTGAGCAGAGACTGATAGGGTGCTGAGGGTCTCCGGGCTTGCTTATTCAACTACAACATGGTAAAATGTTCACAGGCTAGAACTTGACCATCTCCCTCTTAGAAGCCGCAATAATCCTTTTCATCCATTCTCTGCATTTTCTTTATGCTAATGCTTTTCTGGATTTATTTTTTTAACATCCGTTCTCAGTGTTCTGCTTTCACGAGTAACCCTGCAACGACAAATCACAAATACGCGCACGACAGAGAGGGGACGTGTTTCCATAACAGAAATAGATGTTAACACCAAATCTTAGGAGAAATAGTTAGCAAGACGAAAGAAAGGTTGGAATCTGGTTGAGGGCATCAGGGCTCTGCCATTCCTAGCTCTGCAATGCAGTGGTTTATGGCAACAGGAGATGCCTCAGACTGGAAGAGGGAACCCCTGGGTGCTGCCCTGAACTCATTGTGCTTCCCTGCCTCAGTTTCTTCCTTTGCAATAAAAGCGTATTGGTCTTGACCCACACCATTCAGTAGTGGGAGCCCCAAATGTGAGCTGCGTATGAAATTCTGAATGATCCAGTAGCCACATTAAAAAGGTGAAAAAAAAAAACCCCAGGTGAAGTTAATTTTAATCACATTTTATTTAACCCAACATATCTGAAATATTATCATCTCAACACATAACTGATATAAAAATGTGGATGAGATACTTTGCATTTTTTTTTTGGATAATAAATCTTTGAAATCTGGTGTGTGTTTTGCAATTGCCACGTAATTCGGACTAGTCGCATTTCTTTTTTTTTAAATAGCTGCTTTTTCTTTTTTAAGGTTTTATTTATTTATTGTTAGAGAGGGAAGGAAGGGAGAAAGAGAGAGAGAGAAACATCAATGTGCGGTTGCTGGGGGTCATGGCCTGCAACCCAGGCATGTGCCCTGACTGGGAATCGAACCTGCTACACTTTGGCTCGCAGCCTGCGCTCAATCCACTGAGCTTTGCCAGCCAGGGCTACTAGTCGCATTTCAAGTGCTCAGTGGCCACTTGCAGCCGGGGACTGCGGTATCAGGCAATGCAGGTCTGTCTTTTGTATCAGTGGTTCTTAATCCTGGCAGCCAGGTAGAACCACCTGTGGAGTGTATTACAAAAAATACTGTCTCTACCCCCTGGTGATTTCATTGGTTTGCAGTGGAACCCTGAGCCTCTCTGTTTTTCAAAAGCTCCAAAACTGTTTCTGAAGTGCAGCCAGGGTCGAGAACTGCCATTCTCATGGATCTCTAAGGAATCTTCTACCTTAAGATTCTGTGGTTCTTTTTAAGGAAAGAATCTGCGTTGCATTCAGAGTTCAAGGGCAGCAAATGGTTGTTATAAGGTGTGTGACACACTACAAAACATTTAAGAAAATATAATGAATAAAAATTAAAATGTGCTGACTGACTAATTTAGAAGATATTTCTTTGTACCTCGGGGGAGCTCTGGTTTGTATAAGTTTCAAGTGTGGATATTTTAAATGGTTTGTTTCCCCCCCAAAATCCTCACTATGCTTTGCTTTGCAAGTGGCCTCTTAGAAACCCTCCCTTTTGGTAGGAGTCCAGTTGGGCACATTTTGGTTCCCCTGCCAGTCTGCTTCTTTGCCCCAGATACTACTTGCCTTTAGCTGTTTGTGGAGGGAAAATCTTACTCCACTCGAGACATCTGCATCCCCTTGTGCTTCTTTCCCCTAAGCTTTTAATACGTTTTGTGCTATTGCACAGGCCAAATTTGCTTTTTGCTCATGTCATGGTGTTAGTTAGAACAGCTCCCCACCCCCGGACTTAAAGTGTTTGTGCTGTTTGTCACCCTTTGAAATATTGGAAGAATCAATATTTCTCAACACACACCAGAGTGTTTTCCTTTAACTTTTTAAACAATATACCAGTCTGTGCATTCACTAAATGATTAAAAAGAACCCCCTCAGAAAAAAAAAGAAAGAAACAAAGAAGAAATAATGTTTTCTAAACTCCTCAGCCATCTTCTTTTGAAGCCCACAGACAGTATTGTCTGGGGAAGGGGGGAGACCTCAGGGCAGGCCCCGTGGCTCCCCGCTGCCCAGAGCCTCTCCGTTCCCGAGTTCGTGAGTCATTTCACCCTGAACTTCCCTCCCCGTCCCCATAGCCGTCTGTTTCCAAGGGCATGTCTGTCTGACCATGCGCTTCCGAACATGACTGAACACCATGTCCAAGGACAAAATTGCACGTTTCTTTACATGTTGTGAGATGATATTTGCGTTTTTCTGTCATGTCGTTCGTTAGAAGAATTTAACCTCCCTTTATTAGAACACAGCTTTAATTCCGTTTTATGGAGGGGGTTGACAGGGCCAGCCAGGCATAGCATGCGTGTGTGAGAGGTTGGCCGGTATGAGAGAAGAGCTCACGTGTGTTAATAGCATCGTTCTGGGTGGCTTCCAGGTGAGGGTTTCTAGTGGGGCACTTGTCTATGAGTTTGTAAGTAACATACTTTCTGATGCTTTCCCATGCATTATCTGCACTTAGATGGTTTCTCCGCTAATTAAGCTTTAGGCTACATGTACCTGGACTGATGAACAAATACATAACGGGTGTGTTAGCCTCTTAACAAGGGATCTGTTCTAACCGCTGCAGGGAGGCATCTGCTACAGACCTGTGTTTCCGGTGGCATCGAGGGAGACTTTCTCTCAGGCTGCTTTGTGACAGACTGTTAGGGGACAATGTGGAGTGACACTGAGATTCAAGTTCTAAGTTGTTCTACTCTTCTGAGGATTGAAAGTAAAGGGGTTTAGGTGTTCGCTCGTTGAGCCAGATAGACCCTGGCCCTAGCTCCTGAATTATCTTTAATGAGATATTTTAGCTCGTGTTATACCAATGCAGTGTCTCCACACTGGGCGCAGAGCCATCTGCTTTTGAATATTTGAATATTTTTGTTTTCTCCTAATAATGATGAGGGTGGGACTTAGCCGTTATCAGTCTGTGTCTGCACCTCTGTGTCTTCGATGGGTGAACTACAAGCCACGATTAGTAATGCAGTCTGCGACCAGTGCCAGGGAGGGATTACGCTGGAGCCTCTTCTAAGCATTATCCTGGAGTTCAAGCAGTTTTCACATCCACACATACATGTGGTTATGGTGGTTAAGCTTGTATATAAATAAAAACCCTGGCCAATGAGGACCAGAATGCTACCAGCGTACATCCTTGTAAACGCGATGATCAGTTTTTGAGGACGCCCCTGGATAACGTGTTCCTTCTCGGGAGCACGTCTATTTGTCATGTTGATTTAGAGACACGCAGTGTTGATGAAAAGATATTACTAGATTTAAAAAAAAGGAAACCACATTGGAGACGCTCTTCTCTTCTAATAAGGCCTGTCTCAGCGCACGCCGCTTACGGTTCCACCTCCCAGCCTTGCGGAGCCAGATGACTAACAGCCGCCATTCTCAGCGCGGAGCCGGCGGGCGTCCGCGCAGAGGATGATGCTCAGGGTTTTGGCAGCGTGAAGCAGCGTGTAATTTGAAATTGTGCTTTTTGCTAAACACCCGTGCTAATCTCCCAACCATTCAAAACACTAAGAAAACAAAACAGCGATGGCTGCCTGGTGGATGGAAGCAGCGTAGACCGAGAAGTACACTTTTTTTCCCCCCTTTTCACGTGCCTCAGAAGCGCTCACGAAAATCAGGGAGAAAAAAATTACACGTAATTACCCGACTTGCCCTTTGGAAGGGCCGTTCTTAAGACAGACAGGTTCACCATGTAAGCCAAGGCTGATTTTTAACCTTTCCAGGAAGTGGTTTTTATTTTCTTCTAAAGCACAAAAACTATAGCATCTTAAAAAGGAAGCCTATAAGTGGATGCTTTATCGTCATTTAATATTTAGTATATATTTTGGGAATCTTGTTAGGAAGCCTTGTATTCCTTTACACAGTGTTAGGTATTTATTGTTTGTTGTAAAAAAAAAATAGGAGATGCTGGTGATTGGTTGCATCACAGTGAACATACTTAACCATCCACTTAGACATGGTTAACATGATCCGTTTTATGGTAGGTGTGTTTTAGCACATTTTTTTAAAAGGAGGGATAAGGTTTGCTTGTAGGTGTCCCACAGATGGAGAAATAGGATGTACAGGCCACTTGTTCAAAGTTAGATGCGGCAGCCTCAGTGCCTTGATGGAGGAGCAAAACCCTGAGGAGGATGTTTGTACTTCGGGCCTGTGCAGGGAGGTGGTGGGTGGGTGATAGATTCTAACCCGTGGGATGATCCCGGGAGACAGCAGCTGGGCACCCAGTGCCCGTCGAATGGCCCTCTTCTGGACACTGGCTTGGGTGGCCACATGTATTGAAAGCTGTATCATTTAATCGGGGAAACACATCATTTGACATCTCTGTTCACATTGACTGTCTTTCTCAGCCCAAGGACGTGCTCGACTAAGACCAGTGAAAAAACACAGCCTTGTTGTTTATCGAGAGGATATAAACCCCACTTCCTTTCTCTCCCCTTCCCTCCCTCCCTCTCTTCCTTCAGCAGACCTTTACTGAGCACATATTATGTGCCAGGTACTAGGAGTACCTGCTCAAAACCAGACTCAGTTCCTCTCCTCACAGAATGCACTGAGTAAGTCACTGCAATGGAATGGAATGTGGTGGCAGGGTGAGGGGTGGAAGGGTGGAGGCAGAGAGCTCAGGTAGAGGGTTAGTGTGGTTGTCCGGGCAAGAGGTGATAGTGTCGTGGACCACAATGGCGCCAGATCCGAAAGCCATTTCAGAGATAGGGCCACTATGACTGGGGGACTGATGAACTAGAAGATGAGGGGAAGGGAGGAGCTGCACTCATTCTAAGGGAAGAGGGAGCCAGGCGGGATGAGCCTGACCCAGCAAGGAAGGCTGGGTTGTCCTCTGTGGCGCTAGAGGAGGGGAAGGGTTCTGGCCCAGCGTCCCGTAATCTTGTGTCGGAGTCCTTGGAAGAGAATAGAAAATAGCTGTGAACAGAAACTCAAAGAGCAGCCATAACTTAAAAAAGGTAGCGCAGTCATTGTATTTCAAGGCAGTGCTGTTTGGGTGATTTCTGTCAGAGGGGAGACCCTCCAGGGAGAGGGAGGCCCTCCAGGGAGAGGGGCACCCGCCCACAAAGGCAACCGCAGCTCCAGCACTCAGGGGGACTCAGGGGACGGCCAGGTGGGGTAGTTTCCTGGGGCTCCGGTAACAAATTACCACCGATGGGGGTACTTCAACAACAGAAACTTCCCTCACAGTTCCGGGGGCTAGAAGTCCAAGATCAAGGTGTCAGCTGGGTTGTTTGTTCCTTCGGAGGCCTGTTCTGGCTCCTGTCTTGCCCGTGTCTCTGCACAGTGTCTTCCTTGTGTGTCGGAGTCTCTCCTTTTTATAAGGACACTGGCTGGACTGGGACCCTACTTAGCACCTGCCCTAAAGACCTTATTTTAGCTTGACTGCCTGTGTGAGGGCTTTATCTCCAAATCAGGTCACTGTCTAGGATACTGGGGATTTGGGAGGCATGGAGGGGGGCACAATTCAACCCTGAACAGTAGGTTTGCCCAGCAAGAAGGCAGTCCCCAGGCCGAGTAGTAGTGGGACCCCAGGGGAGCTGACAGACTGGAAGTGATGTGGATTAGAACCAGACATTTTTCAGTCCATGTTAAAAATAAACTTCTGACGGACCCCAGAGAAACCTGGAGTCAATCTTCATAGATGTGGGTCCACGCATTACCTGGTACAGACAAAGCAAGCAAAACACAACAATTTAAAAAAAGGCTACACTTTGAAAATAGGTGTATACATATTGCATTGATTAATGACTTTGCTAGTGTGGGTATTGACCTTAGTTTGGCCTTGAATTTATCCCTAGGGTTTGTGAAAGAGCAATGGCAAGAGGGCAATGTCAACTTTTATCCTTGAGAACAAAGAATTAAATAGAACCGTAGTTTGTTGCCCTGCTAGACTGAACAATCATTGTTTTGATGTGCTAATATTTACTGGCAAGGACAACAGCTGCTAGTTCCTATAACAGAACACACGTACCAAATTGAGTATAGATTTTTCAATGCAGGAAGAAAAACATTCTGATTTTCTAGTTGTTGATGGACAATTTATACCTGTGTTCTCCCTCTGTTTTGCACGATGAAAACACAGCAGAAAAAAATTCTGTGTTTTAAAAACATATCATAATGGAAAGACAATTAAAGAATGGGCAAAGGATCTGAATGGAGAGTTCTCCAAAGAGAACATACAAATGGCTAATAAGCACATGAAAATGTGTCCAGTATCACTAGTTATCAGGGAAATGCAAATCAAAACCACAGTGAGATGCTACTTCACATCCACTGGGATGTCTATGAAAAAAAAAAAAAAAGACAGACAATGACAAATGTTGATGAAGATGTGGAGAAACTGGAATTCTCATACGTTGCTGGTGGGGCTAACAACAGTCTGGCAGTTCCTCAAACACTTACACACAAACCTTATGACCCAGCGGTTCCACTCCTACCTATCCGACCTAGAGACAGGAAAACACGTGTCCATAGAGAAAGTTGTCCATCAATGTTCATAGCAGGGTTATTCATGACAGCCAAAAAGTGGAAACAACCTAAAGTCCATCAACTGACGAGCAGATAAAGAAAATATGGCATGTCCGTATATCGGAATATCATTTGGTCATACAAAGAAATAAAGTACTTACTAATACGTGCCATCACATGCGTGGACCTTGAACACATTATGCTAAGAAAAAGAATCCAGACACAAAGGCCCACATATTATGTGGTTCCGTTTGCGTGAAAGGTCCAGACTAGGCAATCCGTGGAGACAGGTGGCAGATCAGCGGTTGCCTACACCGGAGGGTGGGACTGGGGACTTGGGGGAGACAACTAAGGGATGTGTGCTTTCTTCTCGGAGTAGTGAAAATGTTCTAAAATTGATAATGGTGGTAATTTCACAAACCTGTGAATATCCTAAGGGTACGGAATTTTACATTTCAAGTGGGTGAATTGCATGATATATAAATTTTATCTCAATTAAGCTGTTAAAAAAGATAACACATCAGGGAGGGGAATATGGGATGCTGAATTTAGTTGTAATATATACCAATGGGGTATTTCAATCCAGCAACCTCTCTACATGTTTGGGATGAATGTATCAAGGTGAACAGTGGAGGAAGGTTCACAGAAGTGTTGTAGACCATGGCAATAGGAACAGTCAACTACTAAAAATCATACAGCATATACCGTGTGTGTCTCTAACCCACGCCTCTGTCCTGGGCTAGGAGCCTCGATTTCCAACTTACCCTGGCCATTTCCTCCTAGACGGACTGCTGCTGCTCCTTAACTTTCCAGTTGTTCAAACGTTCACATCGTCACACCATGTTTCCTGTGACACGCCCATTTCCGTGGGGGCTACTGTCATCCTCTGTGCCCCCAGCTTGAATCTTCGTGACAACCACTGACTTCGCCTTTTCCCTTGGCCAACGTGAACATGTCACTGCCAAGTTTTCTAGGCCCCCCACGTTAGCAATGTCCTACGAGTTTTGTCCTTCTGCCCTGTCTCCTTCTCAACCAGTTCCTTCTAGGAAGTGAGAGTTAAGGGGGACAGAATTATCAGTTGAGTCTTTAACGAGTCTGGGCCAGTAAATACCCTCTTGATCTACCATGTCAACCTTCATAACAGACTTACCAAGGAGTTGAAGTTATCCCTTTTTATGAATAAAAACAGTGAGGCTTAGAAGTTAAGGGACAAAACCATTTACTGGGACAAAATCAGTAAATGGCCAAGTTGGGGTTTGGAACAAGCCTTGTCCAGTCCCTTTGCTCACACTCTTTCCATTTGGCTACTGAATAAATCCCTATAGATGTATCCCACATTGGAGCCAGACCCATAATAAGCTCTCGTTTGTGCTGAGTGCCCCTCATGTTCAGCCTTTCCTCTCTCCTGGAGCATCTGCTGTCCTCGTCCGTCACCCCCCTTTCCTCCACCCTTCACCCTCTGCCTGTGGAGACACTTCTCTCCTCATCTCCCAAATTAAAAACTGATTTGAAAATTAATGAATTCCGCCCTGGCTGGCATAGCTCAGTGGATTGAGTGTGGGCTGCGAACCAAAGTGTCGCAGGTTCCATTCCCAGTCAGGGTACATGCCTGGGTTGCAGGCCATGACCCCCAGCAACTGTACATTGATGTTTCTCTCTCTCTCTCCCCCTCCCTTCCCTCTCTAAAAATAAATAAATAAAATCTTTTAAAAAAAGAAAATTAATGAATTCCTTAGTGCTTTGTTAGTATATTTTCTTACGATTTTTAAAGAAATTATCTTCTACTGAGGTTATTTTTATGTTTGTCATGAATTCCCTCACCTACATTGTAAGCTCTGTAAGAGCAAAAACTGATGCTGGCTCAGTTTTGATTTTTCTCATAGAATCTAGCACAGAGTCCCTTGCGCAGGGTGGATGGGTAATGAACCCTGAGTGAATTGATCATGGGGAACTTGAACAATGTTTTTTGTCATGAATTTCCCATTACCAGCATGAGACGTTTGATGTCTGGCAAATGTTCCTGGGAGAATCAGCCTGGGGAGACTCGGCATATTGATGGATGTCCCTGTAGCTTAAAAACTATTGTAATAGCCCTGGCTGGTGTGGCTCAGTGGATTGAGCACTGACCTGTGAACCAAAGTGTTGCCAGTTCGATTCCCGGTCAGGGCACATGCCTGGGTTGCAGGCCAGGTCCCCAGAAGGGGGGTACTCGAGAAGCAACCAATCACATTGATGTTTCTCTATCTCTCTTTCTCCCTCCCTTCCCTTCTGTCTAAAAATAAATAATTTTAAAAAAACTATTGTAATAATTTTTTAGAAAATCAGAAATGGGGTGGGATGATTAAATCCCAGAGAATCTCACAGCTGCAAGGAATCATTGATTTTTCATTTTCATAGTCAATTCCATTCCTTATCTAGAAATAGTTTTAATCAGAGCAGACATACATTTTATAATTCTGCTTTCTTCACTTAAAACTATACCACAGACATTTTTTCATGTTGCTACACAGTTTTCAAAGCTATGATTATGCATCATATTCCATTGAGTTGCTATACCATAATTTCTTAACTATTTCCTATTGTTTGACATTCAAGGTTGCTGTGGATTTTTTTTATGATTATAAAAAACACATGACCAGTCTTTTGGCAAGATAAATGTATACTCTGAAGACCTTAATCTCTTTCCCCTTATGCTGGTTGCAAACACCTTCCTTTAGAGTTGAGCTGAGCCAGAATTGTGACAGAGACCACATTTGTCTTGGGCTCCCTCCCACTTCTTTTATTCCTTTGATTCCTGCCCCTCAGCACATGCTGTTCCACCTCAGTGCCTGTCACAGGAGCTCAGGCTGCCCTCCCCCCTCCCCCCCAGGCACTGTCTGCCTGAGCCGTGCCCTTCTTCTCTCTCCTCCTAGCCTGACTTCTCTTACTTCCCCAGGGTCTCAATCTTAGTATGATATTAGACACTGAATATATTTCTTGGGAGATTGTAACTTTATTACTGAACACCTCTGGAGGTGGCCATGTGGCAGCCCAGCAAAGCCCATCATGAAAGGTGTGCCTTTGCTCTCTCTAGCTGTAAGTCTTCCAGGTTCTAAGGTCATAGCAGTTAACCAGCAGACAAAATCTCTATACAAGTAAGCAAATATATAATGCATCATAGAGCAGTAAGTGTTAAACGGAAAGATGGAGCTCGGTAAGCGGATACAACACACTCTTTCATCTTTCAGATGCAGGACTCAGGGAAGACCTTTTTAAGTAGGTGACATGAGCAGGGAGCTGCTGAAGTGAGATAGCAGTTCCTGCAGAGACCTGGAGGAAGAGCTTTCAGTCCAAGGGGACTGCCAGTACAGAGGCCCCGGTGTGGCTGGGGAGCTGCAAGGAAGCGGACACCGAGGCAGTGAGGAAGGAGTGGGAGGCAGTGGGTGGCCAAATTATGTAGGGGCTTGGGACCATGCTATGAACATTGGATATTTATCCCAGCAATAAAGGAAGCCATCGGAGAGCTTTGGGAACAGACCCCATCACTTCTGAAGACCTTCCTTGCTGTGGCTGAGGAGCAGACTGTGGAGGGCGAGGGTGGCCGAGGGAGACCTGTTAGGAGGCAAGAGAGTGGTGGCCTGCAGTGGGTGACGGTGGGAGAGGTGGTGAGAAGGCGTTTGGCTTATTTTGAAGGTAAAGCTGAAAGGATTTGCTGACATGCTGGATACAAGAGTAAGAAAGAAGTCTGGGAGGATGCTTAGGTTTTTGACTTGAGATGCTGAATGGCTGAAGTTGCCATCCACTGAGATGATGCAGATGGCTGATAGAACAGGTTTGGTGGGGGAGATGAGGAGCTCAGTCTTGGGCAGGTTATGTGTGAGAAGATGTCCAGGACACAGGGGGATGTCACGTCTGGTGTTGCGGGGAAAGAGTGTGGCCTACAGTTATGAACAGAGTCAGGATCACAGTCTTTGGCTTCAGACAGGCCAACCGCATCTCAAAACACCAGCCCCTGACTTGGTGCACCCCAGACACACTGGGGTTTCAGGCCCTTGAATGCAGCAAGCCTTACGAGCTGCAAGGTCTTTGCATATGCTGCCCCTTCTGCCCAGACCATTTCTGCCTAGACCATTGCTGCCTCCCCTGTGTCCCTAACCCAAATTCAGCCCCCTGTTAAATACTCCTGCCATCCTGAACTTTTCCTTCCTAGCACTTACCGACTCTCCAAGTTACATTCCCTTTAGTGACTTTTAATTCAATTTTTAAAATTTAAAATCTGTATGTCCTACCAGAGTCTAAATTCTGACATGTCAGGGATCATGCATGTTTGGTTCATCACCATTTCCCCAACATGTAGTGCTGGCATATCACTTCTTTAACACTGGCCGAATGAATAGACGACTTACCAATTTATTACTCTACACAGGATATATTGCAGTTCTTTTATTCGTAATCATGCAATTCCCAGAGTAATCATACCTTGTAATGGTTTTATTATCGTCTTAAAATATGGGCTGATTATTTAATGGCTCCAGGTACCTTCTTCGAACACATGCTTTTTTCATTAGGTAGCACATGAGAAGCTACTGGTGTGTGGCTGAAGACTGAGTGATCTCTTGAGTGTGAAACTCTGAGAAGAAAGGGCACTGAAAGCTCGTATAAAGCTCCTAATCAAAGTCCCGACATCCTGTTCCCTTGCCAGCACTTTGTTGCATTTTTGTGGACACCTCTATCTAACATCTCCCCGAGGTTATTTTATAGTGACCTTTGACAAGACCTGTTACTTCCTACTTGCCCTGTTGATGGGGCGGGGGGGGGGGGCGGAACAGGCCACACGAGGCAGGGGTGGGGGGTTTTGTGGGGGATGAGGAGATCCGGCCCATCTGTTGACCTTATTTGGTGGCTCTTAGAAAGGCTTCTTGTCTGTAGCCTCATTCTGGGAGATTATAAGAAATGATATGCGAGGGAAGAAATTTGATTTACTGAAAAAGGGCTGTTAGCTCATGAAAGAGCTATAGGTCTCTGTCTTTGGCAATGTAGACTGTATGAAAAACAGGATTAAAGTAGGGGATGACTACTTCACTGTCTTGAGACTAGAGCGAGCTTTCAGAAGAGGGCGTGCTGTTTGGGAAACACGGACCCTGGTTCCAGGAATGCATACTCATGTAAATATGTAGATCGATTGACTGGTGTGTATGTCCAGGGGCATTTCATGACGAAGGAAGACACCATCTTTATAGATGACACGGTCGTGGGAGGCAGCCACTCAACACATATGTCGCAGGTGTTCACAGGGCCAGACAGGTGTCGGGGGAGCGCGGAGAATGGAGAGACGGGCCTTGCCATCAGGGACGTCGTGAACTCTGCTGAGTCTCAGTCCCCTCGTTTGTGAGATGGAGGTGGCAGTAACACTTCACAGCCTTTTAGAAAAGAGTAAATGGCTATGAATGTGAAAACAGCAGTTATATTTTTAAAATGCTGTATAAATTAAGAGTGGTTTCATGATTCATATACCAAATAATAGTAGTCATTCCCTTTGGGAATAAATCCTGATTAATTATGTCTACTTCTGAAAATTCTCCATACCCCTGCAATCTAAGATTTCATTCTTATACTTAAGAGAGCTAAAATGTTCTTTTATTATATTCTTAATAAAAAGGGTATGTCAAGTATGTGGTTTGGGTTGTAAATATTTGCACTAGTTAGCTACTGCTACATAACAAATCACCCCCCCCCCAACACACACCCCATACATACATACTTGTTAACTAAGAGTTTCTGTGGGTCATGGATCTGGGTGTGACTTGGCTGGGTTCTCTGGCGCAGGGTCCCTCACAAGGCTGTAATCAGGGTGCCAGCTAGGGCTGTAGCCATCCTGAAGCTCAGCTAGGGGAGGGTCTGCTTCCAAAGGCACACGCTGTTGCAGGCCTCAGAAGGTCCGTGTCCAAGCTGATTTGTATGGCTGTTGGCAGGCTAAGAATAAGCAAGGGTTACAGGAGGGAGAAGTGAGAGATCAGCATCACAGGTTGTTGTTGTTGTTTTAATCTAATATCAGAAGTGACATCCCATCCCTTTGGCCATGTTCTATGCATTAGAAGCCAGTCACTAGGTCCAGCCTGCACTCAGGGGAAGAGATCATACAAGTGTCTACCAGAAGACTGGGATCATTAGGGGACATCTCAGTGTCAGCCTGCTCAGCAGGGCTTGTACACAATGCCATGAGCTAATGCTGTATGTGTGGCATTCATAATGTTACACTATTTGAAAAGAAAGAGACAAGGGAAATAAGTACCATCATTCCCCTAAGACACAGCAGCTAGGACAGACAAGCAAGTCGGTGTTAGAGCCCTGTAGATTCTGAGTTGTAGCCAATAAAGAAATCTGGTTCATTCTTTTGCTTCTGACACTGGCTCATTTAAAACCTTTTTATCAGGAATGCTTTTGAAAGTTATGTTCCAAATATTGGAGGTAAACAAAAGTCAGTTTTTCCCAAGCAAGAGTATCAGATTAACAATAAATGGTAATGGAAAAAAATACAATAGAAATGAACTGTTAAAGTATGTTCATTTTAATGTGCCATCTCCTTGGGTTGTTATCCACTCCCTCGATTACTTTTAATCCACCTGAACACATAGCTGACGCAATCAGTTTAAGGTTAAGAGGAAGAACATTCCAGGCATAGAGGACACACAGTACTAGGAAGACGGGCTTGCCATGGTCAAGAAAAAGAAGAAAGACCAGTGTGGCCAGAGTGCAGTGGGAAAGGGGCAAATGCTACAAGATGACTTTGAAAGTAAAGTATGACGAGCCATGCTGGGGGTTCAGATGTCAATCTAAATGCAACGGACAGTCATGGAGAACAGCTATGAATTTTTTTATGATTCCAATTCCAGGAGTTATTGCGTCAAGCTGTATTTGAAGAAAGATTCTGAAATCTATTAATTAAGAGCCACGCGTGGGCCAAGATAAAACCAGCGCTGAAACTGTATAGCAGGAGGTTATAACGACACAGCTGCAGAGCTGTGTGTTTGGGCCAGCCGGTGGCCAAGGCAATGTGGTAGATGAATTTAGAACGAAGTCCTCACATCATAGGGATTCCTAGTATTACATGAGTTGCGTGTGACGGAACTTACAAGAAATTCATTCAGAAAAACATCCAGTGTAGGAGTCTCTCTGGCACCTTCTGTGCATATTTGTCAAATGGGCAGCAATCACTTTTCAGTTGCGTCATTTATAGCTCTGCCCGTACGTGGTCCTGTGGCTCTTCGCTAGGCCGGCCGGCACCCGGGCAGCTGGGCCGTGTCATCTGGGATTTTAAAATTACAGCACAAACATTTAAAATAATGGTCTTGGTAACTCCTCTTTCCTCCAAATTTCCCCTAAAATGGACCTTGTGAGAAAAACAACCCAAAGAGGAACAACAGGGCATCTATTTTTTTCCTGAAAGAGTAACTAGGAAAGGAAAGTTCCAGAGTTTTAACACCGGAAATCAATGAATCTGAATGCTTAAATCTACCTGCTGATGTGTTCCTTTCTGAGTCAAGATGAATTTTAGCTGGCTTGGGCAAAAATGGTGAAAAAATAGCTATATCTCAAGTTGAATGATTACCTTATGCTCCTTTAAAAAAAATTTGATAAATTTGCTGTATTCTGATTTAAAAAACTCATGGAAAACATATAAAGAAGAGAATTCTAAACAAAAATAATCACTGTTGGTGATTTAGATGTATATCCTTTACACAGTCTATGTCTTTTTTCCAACCCTACCATTTAGCTATAATCCATTGGCAGTTTTTTTGTGTTTGGATTTTTTGTGCTTTGTGTTATTTTGTAAACATTTCCCCAAGGTCATGATTTATTTTTTGAAAATATTTCAATGTATGATCTTCTCTTTGTCATAAGTTAGTTAAGCCATTCTGCTTAATATTGGATGCATACGGTATTTTGAAATTTTCCCTGCTAATAAATAATCTCCCAATGAACCTTCTTGCACAATACCCTTCATCTGCATTTCTTACTTTTTCTGAAGGAATTGGCCCAACAAGTGGATTGTGATAGATTCTGTTAAACTGCTTTCAAACAGCTTGTACCAATTGCCTCATCCTCATCCTCATCACAGCCATGCATCATGCCTGTTCAACTTCACCTCTAATCAGAGATTAAGATACTGTCATTAAAAAAGAAATCTTTGCCAATGTATTAGGTCTAAAATTCCTTTCGCTTGCTTTTATTTGATTAAAAGGGATGTTGAAGATTTTTCCATTCATTTTCTGGCAATTTGTGAATCATCTCTTCATGTTTGTCTATGGCTTTTGGCCATTTTTCCCAGAGTATTAGTGTTTTGCTTATTAAATTTACATTTGTTAATATGGGAAGAATATGCACCTTTTACCTTCAAATTTTAGAGGCACAAATACGTAGACATATTCTTTTAGTATAAGAAGGCTTTTAATTTTTTTTTGTGGTTCAGATTTCTGATACGGTGATTTAGATGTGTCTGTAAATAGATAAACACAGTTTATTTTTAGAATAGTGCCATTTCTGCTTGTTATATCCTCAGTTATGCTAGTCTCCTCTATATTTTTCTGCCTTTTTTCCTCTTCCTTCTGCTGTCCTAAAAACTTGGAAAGACCCAGACTTCTATTTATCTCCTTTTATTTGACTATACTTTTTGGTGGCAGCCTGCCAAGGAACCCACAGCCTGAAAAGAATCTCATCTGGGCACTGAGTGGGTCACTAGCCGTAGTTGAGAGGAATCGTGGACGAGAGAAAAAGGACAGCTTCTGGTCGGTGCCACGCGGAGAAGGGACTTTCCGGTGCCAGCTCGGAGCGAGCGCGAGTGGTGAGGCCCCGGGCTCTGGAAGGCCAGGTTTCTGCTAGCCAGTTCCCTCCCTCCGGCCCGTGGGCCGTGGCCGGAGGCGCCTCGCCTCTCCGCTCGTAATGAAGAAAATGATGCCTCAAAGGTATGCTCCAATTAATTATTCTTACAGACTCTGAGAGTGTAATTACTGGCTATTATAACTATTAGATCATTAACTTCTTCATTCCTTTTATAGATTTCAGTCGAATGCCAGCATTTAACACCCAATGTGGTTGTTGGTAGACACTTTTTGGCCTTTTATCTTCACTGCTTCTTTGTGTTGGTTTGATCCCGTGCTATGTGAGTTCCTCAAAATATGGATATTGAAAAGTTTCTTGGAAATATTTAGGAATTTGGGACTCCAATAACAGGAAATGCCAAAAAATATATAAAAGTTTGTTTACGTTGCCACATATCATTGTAATTCGATAAAATAGCTCGGTATTTGAGACTGTTGATTTCTAAGCCACATTAACTTCTTTTTCCTTCAAGGGGAGCCATATAATCTGGTCACCGGTAAATAATTATACCTAAGACTACTCCAGTTTACCCAGATATTCATCAGGAAAGCCACGCGGACATAAACAATTTAGCAAATGGCATGGTTTAGCAAATGGCATTTAGTAAGTGTCCCTGGCTTTTATTGTGCAGTTTTAAGTGTGAAACCATGTGTTAACTTATCTTTCTGTCAATTCCGTAAATTCACAAAGTGAATGTGGCTCTGAGTTGAACATACCGAGGGGACTGTGTATTTGGCATTGGAGGTTTCTCTTCCATGTCATTGTTTCCTTCAGTGTCCGAACATCTTATTTTTGTAATTAGGTCATAAGCACCTTAAGAATAGAGATCGTGTACTGTAACCCGTCTAAAAGCACAGGGGGGTTGAATGGATGCTGGAATTATTACCTACACCCCCCGGCCTTTTTTTTTTTTACTCTGACACAATCCACAACCATCTGAGAGTCTTTGGACACTTAGGATTCTGCGTGCTGCCTCAGTTTCCCCATTTATAAGTGAGAAAATGGTACCTTCTCTGCAAGGCTCCGGAGAAGCTCCCAGGTAGGGAGCTCCATAGGAGGGAGTGGATAGTTAAAGGCTTTGTGTGGACTAGGAATGACCCAGTGTCATCTTGTAAGGCTGCTTTATTTCTAGATGTATGATTGTTAGTGGGGATTTGCGTTTTGACCTTTTCCCCTCCGTATCTGTCCGGGAGATGCTGCATGCTGATAAGAGCGGAGAGTTAATGTAGCAGAGTTATTATCAGATGTCCCTGGCTCTCACTGCCTTTCGCTTCTCCCCTTCATATGAATGAGGGCCATGGAACCGGCCTCTTCAATTAAGTGTCAGCTGCATCATCTTCATCAGGAGAAACATTTCAAACATTTATTTTCTTTGCCAAAGGCACGTTTTCGTGGTGGAGTCAATTTACTTCTGAAACAATCTCATTTACCTGAAGGAGGAGCACATATTTATTGTCAGGGTAAGCGGCTGAGAGTGTGTAATTCTTGCGTGACAGATGAACCAGACACTCCGCCGTAAATTACATTTGGCTGGAAGAAGATTCCCCGGGTACGGAATCACGTTTCTGCCTCGCTCTGCCTGGGTTGGGGCTGGGAGCTGGAAGATTGGTGGCTCTTGGATTTATCTAGAAGATGAACAATACTCTTTAGGGAAACCAGAGAGGAGTGAGTAATGCCCTCTCTGTGTGTTTACATAAAAAAGAGGATTTGGGGATGGGACTTACACCCAGCATTTGTCTAGCCAGGAGACTAAAAGTGTCACGGAACATGTCAGAGTGGCTTGTGGCATTATAGTTTATTTTCAAAGGCCTTTTGAAAACACAACGAAGCCTTTCCCCCTTTGTTTTATTTTGAAGTCGCCCTTCACTGGTTACATTAATGTGTCACGAAGTGGGAATTTTTTTTGTTGTTGTTTCTGTGAGCCTTCAGTCTCATAAAAATTAAATGTGTGCATTCCTGTAACCTGATACGGCCTCTCCAGTGAAAATCGATGCTTCTCGCCCTTGCCGCCCGAGCCGCAGAGGTCTCACGATGGGGCTGTGTCCGCCGTGTGCGTTTGTGCCCATGGCCTTGCGTCTCCCATGTTTTCTGATGTTTCTGAAACGTACTCGAGACCTTGGCCCCATTACAGACAATCTGTTGGCTTGTGTTTAGCTTCCCTGTGTGTTTGCTAGAAAACAGCAGGGAGTGTTTTGTTTTTTTTTTTCTTCTAACGTTTTCCCTGGGGAGTGGGCACAGAACAGGGCTGGTGTATTCCTCATCTATGTACGATTCCTTTGACTGAGGGTAGCAAGAACATCGGAAAGAAATGGATTTCCAGAGGGGTTGCAAAATTTAAAGCCCATTGGTTCCTCTTCAGACTTGAATTATACTACCTTAAGTGTGCTAACTACAAACTTTATTCTCAGACTCCAATGGCCAATTATTTGCCTGTGCTTAGATGCAATTCATCATTTCTTCCAACTAACCGAAGTTTCCATCACAGTTTTCTTCTAGAAATAACCAAATGTTGAATTTTAGCATTTGGTTCCGAAGTAGAGGGAAGGCTCTGAGAATCTCTAAGCTTCCACTTGAACACTAGTCATTGCCTCTGACAAATGGGACCAGCCCAGCCTGTCACGGCATTTGATGGTGAGATTTAAGTATTTCGTTGCCAAGATGGTAAGATTTGGGGGACTAGATTACAATGACTCTGTTATATACAATTCCAGAAGTGCCCCTGAACTAATTCAAAGAGTCTGTGGGAGCAAACGATGGCCTGTCTAACGGTCCTTTCTCCCATTTAAGAAGGAGAGTAAGCATCAGAGGTTTTCGGTTTGGTGCAAAACAGTCGTGATTTCGTCTCCATGCTGACTCGATGCTGCAGATTCAGCAGGACGGCACCTCCCCCCTGCCCACCCCGAAGAACTCAGCTCTCGCTCACAGGGCCCCACTGACGTGATGAGCAGGAAGGACCCTCCCACCCCGAATGACAGCGCTACGCACCTTGTTTAGGAGTGGGACCGGAGACTTCGTACTGTTGTCTGCTCATGTAGAGAAAGTAGATTAATCAGTTGTTTTGGTGAACGCCTACTATATGCCAGGCACTATGTGGAATACTTTACTTGCGTTGTTTTATTTAGTAGATGTTATTATCTCCGTTCTGATGAGGAAACTCAGGCTCCAAAGGCTGAAGATTTTACCCAAGATCATGTGGCCATTTAGTGGCAGAGCCAGCATTCACCGTCTGTCATGGGCGCCCCCTTTCCCTGCACTTCTAATCACTGTACTGTAGACAGACTTCTCGCCAAGAGAGGCCACCATTTCATCTTCTTCAGGTGACGCTTTCTGTGTGGTGAAAATACCGCTGAAATGTCGGCTCTGTAGCGCCTCCTTCCATTACTTTCTACCAATATGAGATGCTTTTTAGTTATGTCACCAAATATTTTGCTGAGTGCATACAAAATCCTAATTTTAGTGACCACTGAATTCAAGAAGTAAAATAAAATCACAGCTCATTTCACCCGACAACAGGAAACTTAAGGTGTAGTTGGTACAATAATCTAACTACATGGGACTGCAACCGTTGTTATTAGTAGTCATATCATTAATAAGTGTATTTAAAGATACAATCCTGTTAACTCCAATGTCATGTCCCACTTTTTGAATGCAGCCACTCCAAATGATGACTGTATTTAGTATTCTTTATATGACTGTTTTTGGAATTATAGTCCTATATCTGTTCTGAAACCAAAATGGGAATAGACATTTGCGAGATTGGAATCTGATAACTCTCAGGCACAGGGTGAATTTACAAACTCTGGCATTTGTCCCTGCATGATATTTTCCAGTTATCCAAAAAGGCTTTTACTCAGAAACCATTTGTGGCTGGGATGCATTGTGATGCATCATTAATGCACTGCCTTAAGTGTTTACTGGGTAGTGTGCAGGAGACAGAGCATGAGAATCCTGCCTACAGCCCTGACTACCTAGAGACACATTTACTGTTACATAATAGAATTTCATCCAAAAGCAGATATACTGCTTAACGCATTCACTTCTTGTGAGCTGAAGTTCAGGGTTTCTGTTAACATTTAGACAATCCCAAACATGCTGATGTATATTTCCACTTCCATTAGACATCCACATTAAAGAGTATGTTTTGTACTTTAAAAATGGAATGGGAATGAGGGTGTAGACTCTACCAGAAAGTTCCCATTAAAGGGGGCTGTTGGGAGGGGGCTGTTGAGGATGGACTAGAGATCACTGAGTTCCAACTTTTTACCATAAAGAGCTTCTTTATTGTCCTGTACCTATGTATTTGAAAGATTTTTCCTGCTTGAGTACTAGTAATTAATTCACTTTCTTTTCTTTCTTTATTTTTTAAAAGATTGTATTTATTTATTTTTAGAGAGAAGGGAAGGGAGGGAAAAAGAGAGGGAGAGAAACATCAATGTGTGGTTGCCTCTCAAGTGCCCCCTACTGGGGACCTGGCCCACAACCCAGGCATGTGCCCTGACTGGGAACTGAACTAGCAACCATTTGGTTCGAAGGCCAGCACTCCATCCATTGAGCTACACCAGCCGGGGCTAATTCATTTTCTTTTAAAATTAAAGGTATTCATAATTGTCCATCATAAATTGTGATCAACATGAGATGACTGATGTTACCATACTAAATAAAAAATTCCATCCCCAAAGTAAAGAAAGTTGGCATTTTACTTGGCATATGACAGCTTCTTGGTGCATGACTAAATGTTTAAATAGATGTTAAGCTTTTGGAAATGCTGAAAATAGAACTGATCTGTTATTACTTTCACAGACTACCTAGGAATCCAGAGACCCCCAAGTGGGGAGCAGTTGGATTTTGCAATTGCCATAAATTCCCTTCTACCCATAACATCCTGTGATTTGTGAATGCCATTAAAACTAATAACACTGTCCAGTTACAAATGTACTTCCAACAGTGAGTTTTGAAATCCAGGTCCCAAATTTTGTGGAGGGTGGGCAGAAAGGCACATTTAGATACCCCAAAACTTGGACAGCAAGGTAGGGATGAGAAAACAGCTGTGCTTTGGGTGTGCCCCACGATTTTCCTTTGGTAAGGAGCAATGTCTCTCTTGTCATCCTTGACTACAGACAGTTCTATTTGTAATAAAAACAAAAAACAAAAGCAAAAACCAGACTCCTCGTGTGATGCTATGTCTCCACACACTCAGTGGGCCTTGTGGCACTCTCTCTCTATCCGAGGCCCTACACTGCAGGTAGAATGATCTGGAAAAGCAAAGCTGACTATATCAGACTCTGCTGGGTCTCAGCTGCCCATGAGCTAAAATCTAACCTTCTTGGCTTGATATGCAAGGTCTTTGACAGTGTAACTCTAGTCTATACCTGATTCCTCTCCACATATATGTTATGAACCTACTATACTAATTTTTTGTAATGAATATTATACTTGCAACTACTAGACCTTTCATAAACCCTTGCCTTTACATGTGCTGTTCTGCTAACTGGAATATTCTCTCTAACTAATCTTTATTGGATACATTTCTAATGTCTGACTAAGATAACTGCACTTATGTACCCAGCATTCCTATAACCTTCACAGTGATGTGGTTGCCATAATCAGTGCCGTTCTGCAGAGGAGGAACCTGACCTGGAAAGGTTAAGTCAACTTCCCAAAGTCACATAGGCAAAATGTGGTGAGGCCAGAATTGGAACCTGCGCAGGCTGTCCCTTCAGGACCTAAACTCTCAGCCCGCAGGCCACACAGCCCCTCCCCTAAGATGACACCTCCAAAGGCGAAGGTGTTCCCAAACCCCTCATGCGGAGTCAGCTCTTCAGTCCTTCGGGCTCCAAGTGCTTTCTAAAACGTTCTTGTCCTAGAATTCAGCAAATTGCATTATCATTTCTCTCTCTTTGCTTGTGTGATTTGTGAGTATTTTGCGTACCATTCAGCTTCCTCTGCTCAGGGCCCAGCAAAATGCTTTCCACCCGGCCAGTGCTTGGTAGACCTACTTCCTGAAGGAGTGAATACATGGGTAAATACGGGAGCCCTCGCCTGCACTCAGGTGGGTCAGGGCCATCTTTCCTTTCATGCCGTGCTCTTGGGATATCAGCTAAAAAACACTTCCTTCCAGTAGACTCTGCCCGTCTCAGGGGTGCAGAACATTCCAACAGGAAAACTGAGAGCCCTCGGTTGCCATCTTCATGGGACAGTCAGTCAGGGCCAGACCTTGCAAATATGCCCGTGGATTCTGCTGAGTGTCCAGGTAGCACAGCCCAGCCTGACAGCGCTGACTGGTGTAAGTATAGGTTTGGCGCACCGTGAGAGCTCGCCATCTGCTGAAGAAGCTGTGTTTACTTTAAGTACCAGTCAGCGTTTTCCTGACGAGTTATGGAAACGTGGTAGTTCAACTTAATTTTTAAGCAAAGTCTGTTTAAGAATAATTTGTTAATTACTAGTTGGTCGGTTTTGTTTCCTTCAATTAAGGGCTTCAGTTAATATCACGTGCTTGTTGCCAACTCGCTGGAAGCCACCGCAGTGGTGCCCACGGTGGCAGGGCACACTGTAGCCCCGTTCTTCTGGGCCAGCCCTGAACACAGCTTGAAAATGTATCTTTAGCTAATTTTACAAGCCTGGAAAGTAACCTGATGGTTTACTAGCTTTAGGATTGCAACTTGGAAGCTTAATTTAATAGCCGCTTATGAAACTATTTAGGCAGAAATCGGTTATTAGGCCTTCAGTAGGATGGGGCACACAGAGCCCTTTGATCAGGGCTGATGCTTCCAAAGGCAGGAGAATTGCAGTTAGCACCGTTTGGGCCGAAGGGGTTGCATCAGCTGCATATGAGACAGGATCCGAACCTGTGGCTGGCCTGGGCTCCTAGCGATCTTTTGGCAAAAAGGGAAACATTTGGCTGTCTGTTATTCAGGGGGTTTGAAGAGGCTGGCCCTGGCCACCAGAAGAGAGCACAGAGGTTGGGTGAATCTGGATGTGTAATGGTTTTATAAATGTTTTGGTTTCAATAAAATCCCAAACGTATTCTATCAATGCATTTTCCCTTTAATTTTTAGACCCTTGTGTATTTCAAGGGAAATTTAGTCCATATGTTTTTGATTCATTTATACTTAACTCATCAAAATGTTGTTTTCTAAGAGTTATTTGATGTCCAAGAAGACTTTTGAGCTTGATTTAAATACCTTCCAATGTTCTTCCCCCCTCCTTTTTAAAAATAGAAAGCCATCTACTCTTGGCAAAACCTAAATGCACACACACTAAAAGTTTGCATTTGTTTGAAAGCTCCAAGCCCGTCAAGCCATTAAGCGGGGCCAAATGCATTCTCCAGCTCCTGGTAATGTGTGAGCTCCATTACTCAAAAGCACAGAGAGCTCTTTACCTTTTGATAATCTCTGGTGCTCATGGAAAGAAACTCTAAAAACTAAAATGTCTGCCCTTTGCTAGATCTTTGATCTTGGGAAAGCCACTTAAGCTTCCTTAGCTTCAGTTTTCCTATCTGTAAACTTGGGCTGCATCTGTCTTGCCTAGCTCCCAGAATTATTGAGAGGATTTAAAGGGCCAATATGAAAGGACTCTGGAAAACACAAATAGCGCCACAAGTAGAGTCACACCTTTTTTTTTATTGATACTCTTGTTCTATCACTAAAATAACAAGTACTCAACCTTAGTGAATGCTTGTTATTTGCCAGGTGCTATGTTAGACATTCTATAAATTACTATCTTGTTTAATCCTCATCATACCTGGAAGAGGGTAGGTACTTTTAATTTCTCCAGTTTGGAAGATTAAAATTTGAATAATTTGCCCAATATCTTCTAGGTTGTAGGTGGAAGAGCTAGAATACAAATCCAGCTGTTTATGAGCATTAACCACTAAATTGTATAGTACGTGGTCATAGCCATTATAATGACTGTATTGTTGTGATACAATATCAAAGTTTATCTTGAGTCATAACCTAGTCTCTCCATATCATTAATATCACTTACATTTTCGAGTATGTCCTCTTATTGAATAGAGTGACTGCATTTATAACATACTGTTAAATACACACATATTAAAAGATCGTTCATCGCATAGGGTAGTACAGAAGCTAGTATTAGTTGGGTACCTACCTTGGCCCAGACACTGCAGAGCTCTTTATCCCTTCATATCATCGGATCCTCACAACAACTCTCCAAGGTAGGCACTTATTGTCAAGAACTGTGACGATCCCAGGTTTTACCTTACTTGTAAACTAATAAATTAGCATGCTAGCTGCATGGATACTGGCAGGAGATATGAGACTGCTGGGTCAGAAACAAAGTTCTTACTCATGGCCAGCAAGCAACATTAGCTGCATCTTCACAGCAGTCCCCTGGGTCCCCCAGGTCCTACGAGGGTGATGTGAGTGGTTCAGGTAGCTGCTGAGCATGCAGTGCGTTGCCTTACAGCTGAGGAACTCAGCTTAAAAATCCCAATCTCTCTTAATGTTGTGGTAGGCAACCTTGCCAGATGTTTGCTCTGGAGACAGACATTATCTTTATTTTTCTGGACAGTAAGCAAACCTGCCCTCTGCTCCAGATAGACACTCTGAGTCTATCTTTTAAGACTGTTTTGCTGTATAAAAATGTTTGGAAAGATTCAGGCCAGCAGTGCCTCTGCTCCTAAGACATACGGAATGGCGAGAGACCCATGGAGAACTGTCTCCCAACAGTTATTTTCTCCATGCTACAGACAGGGAATCTGGGCTTAGAAAGTCATTCGTTTCTTCCAGGAATGTTTACTGAGCACCAGTATGTGTTCAAGTCAAATAGCTAACAAGTGGAGGAGCAGCGAGTCAACACGGGTTTTAAGTCACTAACTCGTCACGAATTTAAGCCACTAACCCTGCTTACTCCTGCACCTCCTCAGCCGTTATCTCTGTCGCCTCCCCACCTGATGACCAATGATATAAAACAGTCATGAACTTGATGATCGACACTAGTTCAGATGGTAATGACCTTTGGGACGAGGGCTTTTCCTGCCGTCAGGATCTCCGTCTGCAGCCTGACCCAGCCCCGGGTGCGCAGGGCCGCCCGGGACGTGGCTGTGGTATGGGCGGGCCCTGGGAGGAGTGAGACTGGGGGGTTGAGGTCATGTTTGCCAGCACATGGGAGACAATGGTGCTAGGTGGTGATTTGGAAGTTAGGTTAAATGTAAACTATCTATTACGGAAAGTTTAGTTTTGTAACTTGGGAATCCTTTAGTTTCTGTACAAAATCCAGAAGGTTCTCTTTTTCTCTGCCGTCCCCTCCACTAATTAATCAGGGTTCTGTTCTGTTTGTATAACGATGCCATTGAATGACTTGATCAAGGCTCTCTACCTATCTGGCTTGAGGGGTTCCCCTTGCGGCGTGCCGGAATTAATGAGCCTGGAAATATGAAGTGATTACAGCGTTGGAGTCTGGGGAGAAGCCCCTTTTCCGAACAGAGAGGGCTCTGCCGTCCCTCACAAAGCTCCCCTAGGCTGCAGGCTCTCTCCCCTCCCAGCGCAGGGCCACTGAGGGCACGAGTTGGCCGGTTTTCCCAGGGAAGTAGTAAAAGTGGACACCGTAATGGAAGGGTTGGCCTCTAGCTTTGAACCGGGGTGAGGAGACAAAGAGAAGCTCAGCTGGTCCACCATTGCCCCTTCCAACCCAGCGACTCCAGGAGAAACATCGTCCCACTGGCATCTCTCCATCACAAGAGATGCCGTTTGTACCTTTAAAAAAAGCGAAGCGCAGAAGCCTGACTGGGTGCTCATTGAACCCTGCCCCCGTGTTCACGGAGCAGCACAACCCAGTGAGGATTTCTCTCCTGCTGCCCTATCCTCAAGGAGCGAGAGGGAATGAATGATTCCCATGCTTTGCTCTGAATATCCGAGACCCTTTCATGGCAGTGGTAAAACGACTTCAACCAACAAAACCAAACATAAACCCAGCAACAGCATGCGCAGTGTTACTTTCATGGTTACTTGGTTCTGCTCCTTTTCCCCAGAAAGAGCCCTCAGAGCAGCCAGGGTGCCTTTCTCTGAGTGAGCGAAGCCAGATGCCCACAAACACGTAGGGCCCCAAAGGAACCTTCCACACAGACAGACGGTCTCCCCCTCGCACTTTGTTCCTTGCGACAGTCCCGCCCGCAGTTTCTTTGTTGTTGATGTTGGTGGATCTGTGTGTGTTGGGTCTCCCCGACCCCGCAGTGCCAGGAAGCTGCACACACACTGGAGTGTTTGGGGCTGACTTGGCAGGCTGGTGTGGCTGCTGGCAGTTTCCAGAACACGACACCAGTGAGAATATGAACCAAATGTTTTCTGTGCGCTAAGGTGCGAGGTCTTCATCGTGCCTCGGAGGGCAGAGAGCATGAAAGAACCAGACAGCTGCAGGGCTCGGTCCTGGCTCTGCCTCTCAGTAGCCGGGTGACATCTCTGAATCTTATTGTTTATAAAATGATGACTCTCTTGCTCACTTCATCACGGTGCCTTTGAGGCTAAACAAAGTCATTCACGGATGCCTACTGTGTGCCAGGTAGTGTGGGCTGAAGGGGCTCTGCTATGGAAGTCTGAGCACCTCAAAGGAAAGGTCATTTCTCCTTCCCACCTGGTCTGGACAGCAGAGTCCGGGCTTGCCTGGCCTTGGATCTTGACTTTGCCCCTTGCCACCTCTGTGTCCGTGGTTGCTGACCTTTCACCGGGAAAGGGGAATCATAGCCCCGCCGACCTCAGAGAGTTCTTGTGGGAACTGAATAAGATAAAACACTTAGCCCAGGGCCCGGAAGGTAATCCATGAGTGTCAGCAATTGTTATCGCTGTACTTATCCGCCCTGCGCCTGGCACATATCTGTGTGTTGGAATGTGCTAAACAGTAAACACTCACAAATTGCTAGTTCCATTTTCCATAGTTCTTCTTCTGACGCGTCTTCTCACTCACATCTGACAAGTGGCAGTGCTGTGCCTTCTGGGGCTGACCCCACAAAAGGAAGAGAATGTTTTCCGGAGGGAGTTGAAATCTGATGCTTCCCTTCACACATGTTTGTTCCTTTAGTTGTGACAAAAGGAGAAAGGGGGACCGACCAACTCAGTGTCTCAGGGCGTTCGTGGGCTTCAGCTGAGCCCAGCCTCACCGATCTTCAGCCACGTTTGTAGGGCAGAGAAAGCCGTGCCCCAGAATGCCCACTCAGCACGTCGCTGGAACACGGCCCCCACACATGCACCTTTGGTGGGGAGGGTGGGGAGTGGGTGGTGGCGGTGTGTGTCTGTGGGAGTGGGGTGGGCGTGGTCTCAGCTGGGAGAGCAAGACACAGAAGTTGATGACTCAAGGGTCTCTTATTTTTCTCTGGCATTTCCAAAAGGTAGCCCTACCTTTTGCCTGAGGAAATACACCTCAGGCTCCCCCTTCTTCCCATTGGCTTCTTCCTTTGACTTGGAGCAGACATTTACAAAGATTGGAATCTACCAATGGGAGAGGCAAGAAGCAGCACGAAATCATGTCAGTGAGTGAACGTTTTGCGGGTGGGGTGTATGTGTGGTTTCATTTGATTGTTTCCAGTTGTTTTAGATACGTTTAGCTTAGTGTTGGATGCCTCAGAGTTCGTGGGGCTCTGACTAGATCCCTGGCCCCCGGGCCCTGCTCTCGCTGGCCCACACTTCCCTGCGGGCCCAGGGACCCTCGGGGTTAGGGATGCGGAGGGGATGGATTTAGCTGTTGGGTATTGCTCCGTTCTTCACGTGATGTCTGGAGAACTATTCACATTTCGAAGTGGGCCTTTAACCTAAATTTCCTAAGGTCTCTGGGTGGCTTGACTGGTGGCCAGTTGTGACTTCTGGCACATATGAGCCATACACATTTTCATCCGGAGGGGGCGGAGAGGGAATTAATCCAGAGCGGGGGTGGGAGAATTGATAAACCAGTAGGATTTATCACTGGGTTTACACTTGAGTCCTGAAAACATAAACCAAACAAAAACCCAACAAACAACCTGCGAAGCATTCCTTTTACATGTACGTGGTTCTGCTTTCAGGATATGACCGCAAACCCAGTTACGCGGGCTCTGGGACCAGGTGGCGTTAGAGGTGGTTTCATCTAAACTGCGTGGAAGCTGAGGTCCACCGGGGTTGAGCAGCCTGCTTGTGGCCACATGGCCAGGAGCCGAGCCATGGCCCGGGCACAGGCCTCGGGATTCCCTCCTTCAAGGCTCCCTCCTTCTTCAAGGCTCCCTCTGCTATTCTCAGTTCCCGTACCTGCCCTGGACTGAGGTACAGGAAAGAACTCTGGCTTTTTCACCAACTCTTAACCATTGGCTAACCCCTCTTTCCCTCTTTAAAATGCATTTTCCTGCTCTTCATTTTGGCTGAGTTCCTTTTACTTCTCCCTTCCTCCTCTTCCCTATAATATGTGCACATGGAAATAGAGTAAATCACATGCGAAAGAATTTAAATTAAAAATCATCATTTCCCCTGGCCACTCACCAGAGGTACTCTTTTCTTATGAGCTCCGTTTTTTTTTTTTTTCCTGGAAATGACTGCCAAACTCTAAATATTATATGCATATCTATGTTTCTGACTTTATCATCTTTTTACAACATTTCTTAAGCCTCTGCTTAAAAAGATGGGGATTTAGCTCTGATTCCTTCCTAACCCCTGCCTTCTCTCAATGGTTCATTTTTGCATTTACACCTTCTAGGGGCTGCCTCTCAGTTGAAGTTGCAACTTGCACCTTTGTTTTGTGTTCCAGCAACTTTGAGTCAGTTTCTGAAGACGGAGCTCGGAGCCCTCTGAGGATCGCTTCCTTACCTTACTCCCTCCTACACGTCCCCTTTTGTTAACTCCGTAATTACTTCCACGTTGTCTTCACCTTCGCACGGTGTCTTTGCAACCACACCAAGTCCTCCCTGCTTTCGGCTAATTCTCGAAGTTGAAAACCAATGAATAAATAGTGTGTATATATTAAGACTGGGCAATTTTCGTTTGTTACTTGGTCCAATAATGTGTTAGGATCCTTCTCCAGGGGGCTTAATGGCATAACTTGAGGGCCTGTCAAAAGGAATATTCTTAACATCAAGGTCATGATGGACCTTTTTATTGTTTCATCGGTTGTTTAGAATCATGTGACCAAGGTTGACAGCTCTGTCATTTTCTCCTGGGAAGGTCTCCGTTAGACTTTCCTCTGTTTTTTTTTTTTTTTTTTTCTGGACTCCTTCCTCCTGTCTCCCTCTCCCCGCCTTTGCTTCACGGTGAAATGAAGGCAAATGCTGCTGAGTTTTCTCAGACACAGGATCTGTCAGAATTTGGAAATCTACTCTGTGAGGTGAGTTCTGTCAACGATGAGCTTGAATCTTTGGCCTCCCTTGGGGCCTCTGGAAGGGAATCATGTGTGCCCTATAATAAGAGGAGAAGCTGTTCTTTTGGACAATCAATTGATATCCCTGATGAGTTTAATTTTCTTTGTATATTTATTTATTTTTGGTCCTTTCTTTCCAAAGGAGGACATCAGTATAATAGATGCTGTCTGTTCGATGGATCCCGTTGTGACTGATGATAATGATTCTGATGCTTTTTGTTGGACCAGGATAATAAAAAGCCCAAGGGTATTTATAATACTCCTAACAGGGTTTTATATCAATTAGTGGGTATCCGAGGGCTTTATGTAATACATCGCTGGAAATAGCTACTTAAGGAAGAGCTTGGAAACATCTCAAAAATAATCCCAGCCCGAAAGTTTGGTACCTGCTGTTCTAAACTGCCATTCTGATGTTTGATTTGCATGTTATGTGGAATATTGAAATACATCATTTACCAAGCTTGCAATTTCTCATGCTGAAGAAAATATGCTATTAGGAAATGCCCAACCTCGATTTAGAAAAAGATACTTGCAGCAACTCCAAGGGTTGCTGTTAACTATAATTCCCCCCAGACAATGGATGGCCACAGGAGCTGGGTCCCTTTGGAAAGCTCTGCCTTGCCTTCACTGTGCGTCCGTTTCCCTCCGTCCTTGGAGCTTGGATGGGAGCAGAGAAACATGGGGTGGTAGCTGTGGAAGAACGGCTCTCTAGGTTTGTCTCCAGTCTCGACAGAATGTTGAAAATGGGTTATCACATATATTCTCTGTAACTCATGGGCCCTTTTGAAACGATGACTTTCTTTTTGAAATGATGGGGTGTTGGGCGTTGATGAGGTAGATGTATATTCTTCAGATGCTGTGAATCTGGGGGTGGGGGGTCTCTGTTGGGAACCGCCCTGCCTAGTATCAGAAGCTGTAACCCCCACCAAGGCTAAGGCTGAGGGAATGACCTTGGAACCGTAAACCACCAAGGAGACAAGCTCATCTCCCTGGCAGGAGCGCTGCTTCTGCTACTTCATCCATAACTGGCCCCCAATGCTTGGTCGGTTAGCCAATGACGGGTAAGATTCCCCAAGGGGGGAATGACCTAAGACAGGCACGATCACGTGGGAGGCCCCTAAGGAAGGACTTTGGGGGCTACAGCAAAAGGGGGTGATGGACCCTCACCCCTCGGCTTTGACATAGTCTGAGTCCTCATTGTTTGTGAGAAAATCTCCTAATCTCTTGGCTGCCTTACTTCCCTTGCTCCACCTAAGCCTGAAACAATGACAGGGAGGTGCAGCCCTGTGCTGGAAAGGGCGGGTTCCCTGGGTGATCAGGCCTAAGAAAGAATATGTAAAATCCTGTGAAACCTGCTTTGTTTAGAATGCTCTCAGTTGAATGATAAGGGTCCAAGGAAGAAGTAAGTTTGTTCCTTAAAGTTTTACAGCTCTTTGACCCTGACTCAAAATAGGCTCTCAGAGTGCCTTGTTATCTATTGTTTGATCCTTACTTCCTGGCAATGAGTAATGAGCTTTATCTGAATTCTTGTGCAAACGAACCCAATAAAAGCCTGCTCTGGCAGGGGAACAAGGCGCTCCCCACTAGAGAGAGTGGCCGTTTTTGTCCCTACTTCTCCACAGGACTTGGTTGTCTCCATGTATGTTTTTCTCATGTTTCGATGAGCCATCCATAGCATTCCGAGGTCACTGCTGGTCGGTAGCCATGTCAGGTCTCTGCTGCGTGTTCAGCATTTGTAGGTCTACAAGGAATCCCAGGTCTGGAAGGGAGAAACAAGCTCTTTCTTTGTGCTTCCAGTCAAGGTGATTTGGGGGCAGGGGGGAACCATTGATTTTTCTCATGTGCTTCACAAGTATGCTGGCCCTGGCCGTGACTGGAGAACCACAGGGGTCTCTGGCCTATCTGTACCGAGTGGGTAGGGGGTGCATAAAGGGAAGCTGGAGGGAGAACATGATGGGAAGAGTCCCTGCTTGAGAATCCCTCACCTGAAGGCACCCCCACACCCGCCAATTTGTGCATTCATTAAAGTACCTTCATTGGAAAGTAGCTAGTCTATATTGTATCTGGCTCTGACATTCCTCAGGCCTCAAGTTACACCAGCTGCATTAGGCTTTCTGGAAGTCTTTCCGTGGTCTGGGCAGAAATACGGAGGGCTCAGGCTGTTCTGGTCTTTTACAGTTGATCTGGTTTCTAATCACTTTCGTGGGATGCCATTCTGTCCTTTTGCCAAACATGTGTGGGTATACATATATATACACATATACGTACAGATATTACCCTCGCCCGCTGCCACTGCTGAAACATTTGTCTTAGTTGAAGCTGGAAGGGGAGCCGCAGCTTAAAAACAGTGGGACCTAAATCCACCTCAAGGTCGCACGGTGTGTGTGTGCGCACATGCATGTATGCCCATGTGCTGTGGGTCTACCAGGAGACAGAGAAGGAACATCAAGGTCGTGTGTGCACGCGAGCATCACACCCCTGCAGGAGCACCCCTCTTCGAGTACCACCCTCTAGAGGGCGTAGCCAATCTGGTTTTTCCATTCTGGGTCTTGGGAACTTGAATGCAGATGCGGGTTGGATTTATAGAGACTGCATTTTTCAGACTATAAGATGCACCTAGGTTTTGGAGGAGGAAAATAGGAAAAAAAATTTGAAGCCAAAAATATGGTAAAATATTTTGATAACATAAAGGACATAATATTTCACCAATATAAATGTAAACAGAACTTGACAAAAGCATTAACAACCATTATTCCTCCCAAATTGGGGGGGGGTGCATCTTATAATCTGAAAAATATTTTAGTTCAGTTGCCTTAACTTTCAAAAAAAATAAGCTGATGTGTTTTGTGAGGATCCCTGAGCTGACATTCTTGAGTAACCTCCAGCGGGTTTCCCAAACAGATCACGCGTGCATACACACACGTTTCCACAATTGCAAGTTGTGCAGATGTGGGTGTCAGTGCCGCATGTTACGGCACTATCTACCATCTCCTCCTGACAAGAAAGTAGGTCCTTGCCCCCACCCTCTGCTGTCCCTGCATCTCTGTCGGTCCCCCTCTGCACCACTCTAGCCCATCTTGGAGTGATTTCTTTTTATCATGGCTGTTAGAATCACCGCGCAATCTCAGCTCTTTGCCTGCAGTTCCTCAAAGTTATGTTTCCCCAACCATGTCTTCATTATTCCTTAGCCCCATCAGACAAAACGATCCCTTTTTATGGCAAATATTTTATAATAAACTATTGCAACCATGCAATAAATCTTATAGACAAAAAAAAACCCTACCCTAGACACATAACTACAAACATGCCCTAAATATAACTTAATAAAGAAGTAAAAGAAATGTAATTTTAAAATAATCTGTATTTATATCAGTTGGGGTTTTTAAAAATTTTTGATGAAATGGTATGTATTTATATGTGACAGGAAAGAGGTGGCATAGTAAAAAAGAATTTGATTGAAAAGCCTTGAATGAATGTGAGGGCCGGGTTCAGGGGACCAACCAAAGGTAGGGAGGGACCCAGGGACTAGAGACAGCTGGAAGTTCCTACCCGCCCTCCCCAGGCCCACAGGAGCCCGAGGAGAACTCAGAGCTGGAGGAGGGGAGGCAGCCCCACCCAGACCTTGAGGTTGAAAAGGAGGGGATCAGGGAGTGAACACCCAGCCTCTCTCTCTCCTCTCTCTCCCTGGGATCTCCTGCCGCTGCCTCTCATTGGTTGAATGCTGGAAGCCAGGGGCCAAGGGAGCCTGGGAGCTGCAGGCCACAGAGCTCAGCATCCTGATGCAGAAAACAGGGTAGAGAAAGGCAGAGAATAGGGCAGGATGGGGTGTGGACGAGGGGAAACCAGCATATATTTCAGTCTGCATGCGCTATTTGCTACTATGCTGGAAGACTTAACAAAGGGTCAAACCCTTGTATGCTGGCGTAGGATTTCCCTACGAGGACAGGAATTCAACAACTGTGTTGCCTTGATTTGGCAACCCCGATGTCCTCCAATGGTGAACAACCCTTGGTAAAAGTCCCAGACTAAACCAAATACAGTCTTCTCTTTCCAGGTTGCGTTTCTGAAAATTTCAGCATATATTAAAATCATGCAAAAATACATTGAGCTTATACATATAAAATTGAGTTCATGTCTCATATAACTTTAAATATGTATATCTTTCTGCATGGATGGCATTAGAGAGTTGGTGGGGTGGGGGGTGGTGTGCAGGGCAAGCATCTGTTCAGCAGGAGAGTCTTGTCTATTACAGGGCAGTCAGCATCCCTGACGCCCACCCACTAAGTGTCCACAGTGCCCCTCCAATTATGGTAAAAACCAAAGTGAAGCACCCAACAATTTTCAAAATGCCCCGAGGGTATGGCCTGCCCTGCTATGAGCCACTGCTGTAGCTATTTCTGGTGCCACTTACCATGTCATCACCCGTGAAATGGCTAAAGGTGTAAGTTTCCTCCAGTGGGGATAAAACATAAGAAAATTCCTGTAAATTAAAATGCTGCCTTCCTAACATACAATACCATATACCAACGATGTATTATAGAATCGTGCAGTAGACACCTGTATAATTTTATTAACCAATGTCACCTCCACACATTTAATAAAGATTAAAAAATAAATAAATACCTGGCTGGGGTAGCTCAGTGGATTGAGCGCGGGCTGCGAACTGAAGTGTTGCAGGTTCGATTCCCAGTCAGGGCACATGCCTGGGTTGCAGGCCATGACCCCCAGCAACTGCACATTGATGTTTCTCTCTCTCTCTCTCTTTCTCCCTCTCTTTCCTCTCTAAAAATAAATAAATAAAATCTTTAAATAAATAAATAAATAAGTAAATAAAATGGGTGCCTTCTTTTCCTTGCTGGGGGGTTTTGCAAACCTTTTTTTTTTTGCTAGGAGAGGATATGGCACAGGTTAGTTACTGTGTGAAGGAGACTCACCTCCAGTTCTCATTCCTGTAAAAGTGTCCTCATCACCTCTCCCTCTGCGTCTGTGTTCCTGCAACATGGCCTCCTGGTCACAGCTGTCGGAGCTGCAGCTACCGTGGCCCAGCCGCTGCTTCCTGCTGTGTCAGATCAGCCAAGTGTGGGCTCCCGGGCACATATGATGGTACCAGCGTCTGCATCCCTGCCATCCTGTCAGCATCCTCAGTCTCCTCCCAGGACTGCTCTCTGCCAATTTCCCTCCTTGTCCAAGCCAGCCACAGTGACCCCCACTGCCACCTCACCCCCATCTGTGGGGACCACACCCCCACCTGAGCCTAATAAGCTAGGCCACTTTATGTCATGATGAGCCATGCTCAGTCTACCTGTAGCTCCCCCCTCTCCTCATTACCATGACCTTCGCCTGGCAGGGTCTGTGTCCCAGGGCCCCCAAACCACTAGCAGGAATACATTACTCCCAGCATAGCACTCCCAGTACTATTCAGCACGTACCATTCCTTTCTGAAGGACTGACGTGCCAGTATGCCTATGCTATTCTGCAGCTCGGAAGAGCTGCCATGCCACTCAGCAGTGTCTTCCTCACTTGGGGGATCTGGCCTGTCTCGGGGGAGAATGTTTTGACCTCGGGCTGGTTGGCCATGGAGGCCTGAGCATGCTGGTCCCACTTCCGCACCCCTTTCTGTCACAGATGCTGAAGTGATGACCTGCTAGTGGCTTTGGCACACCACCTCGCTTGTCCTCGAATGGGACTCCCCTGTAACCGTGCACTGGCATCTGACCACCTGCCTAACATGCACCTTTAGTTTTTTTTAAATCAGATAACAAGCAGAAGCTTTAAACACAGCATTTGACCGAAGAAGTGGGGTGTGGGGTAAAGCCACCCACGAAACCTGTTTCAAGTCACCAGTTGTCTGTGCTGAGGCATATGTTGATCCCCAGACACACTCTGAGATGCCTACTATGGGGGATGCTTTGGGCTAAACTCTATGGAGCTGCAGAGATGGACGACGAGGCTGCGTGTGCCTACTGTCTGTCTGGTGGGGAAACCAGGCAAGCAAACAGAGCAGTTCATTGTGATTTGGGAGCAGACAAGGGAGGGGACAAAGCAGGTAAACATTTTCTTATGGTAGCATTTGAGCCACGCCTCGAAGGTAGAATAGGATTGTAAAAAACATAGAAGCAGAAAAAGTGCTGCTGACCAGCAGGAGCAAACGCTATTTGTAAATTACATGCTAAAAGTGTGTGGAAGGCTTGGGTGGCGGTAAGTGATTTAGGATTGCAGGTACATAGGATTTACACAGCTGTGAGCCAAGCAGGGCATGAGAGTCAGGGCTGGGCAGCAGAGCGCTTTGACTGTCCTGCTAAGGAGCAGAGGCTGAGCTTTGGGGCTTTGCTGCTTCCTGTGGTTATCGAGGAGGAGGTGAAAGAGTAGACCTACATCCTAGGAAGGGGGCCTGGGGCAGTGTGAGGGAGGGATCAGAGAGGCAAGTACGCAGGAAGGAGATGGTTAACAGGCCACTGTAATACCTCTGGCCAAGATGTTATGGGCAAAAGGCCTGCATGTGCTTGTGTCCCGTACTAGCGGAGAGTTGCATGCATTTTACTTCTTAGTAATAATAGAGGAATGCCTGATACCTTTATTGCTTTTCTTACTGGGTAAGGAGGTTTACTAACCTGGTCAGCTGTTAACCTCCTCAGTCTCACCGAGGCCAGGCCACAGAGGTGACAATCACATTTCCTCTGTGCTCTCACTAGTATTGGGAAGAGAATGTGATATAATCTGTGAGTGTGAAATCATAAAAGAAATTAAGATTATTCTTGGGCAGGCTGCTGACTTCATGTTTCTAAGCAATAGCTAGAGTTTACATCCTCATCTAGAGAGAGAGAAAAAAAAATTCTCTCTAAAGCATGCACTAAAGAAAAAGGCTGAGAGGATTGATTTTTTTTCTCCAAAGAATCCATAAATATTTACATAAGTGCAAGTTACAAATCTGTGGCTTTGAGATTATCGAATTTCACTGCTTTTACACTCACAGCATATAAATTTCCAGCAGGCATTTGCTGGTTGTGAATGCTTGGTCTTTGGAGAATTGTCTCCTAGTTTGTTTCCTTTGCTCTTGGAAAACAAATCTCTCTTGTGCTGTTTTTAATGCTCTCTCGCTTACGGTTATGGATTGGGCACTGGCAGTCGTGGGCTTCGGCCGAGGGGGCTCCGCAGTGATGGACTGCTTGCTAATGGGGGCACTCCATCCCGAGCCAAGAGGTTGCTTTTAAAGACCCTTTTGGTAACACAATAATTCTCCCCATAAGAGATCCCTAGATGGTAGTGGAGTTCCGAAGTCTTTGTGGAGTTCTTAAGCAAATGAAAAAAAAATGGACAGAGGAGTGGGAATAGACTGTGGGAGCCGGGTCAGGGGGTAGGCGGCGGTGTGATGGGCAGAAGAGGGCCAAGGGGGAAACACTGGGACAGCTATAATAGAATAATAATAAAAATGATTTAATCAAGAAATGCTAAAGATCATGTCCCTTCAGCAGAGAGTCAGGTTAATAAATCTCTCTTAAATGAGAGGGTTACAGCTACCGTTCTGCACCTGGGTAGACCTCACCTATTTTATTCCCGACTTTTCTCTACACACCTGTGATTGCTGAGTCAAGCTCTCTTTGAAAGTCATTGTGGATTGGACAAGTGCTAGGTTTTGGACTGATCTAGTAATCTCAGGAACCCCAGTCTGTGTATGGTGGATAGCAGATTTCTTCAGCTGCAGGGGACGAGGCCAGCCCCTGTGTCCTGCATGTGGTAGGCAGTTAATACATAATTGTGGAACTGAGGGCAGTTGACCTGAAAGGGGTTCCTATGTGTTTTTTGTCAAAATAATTTTCAGATTTGGTTTTAGTTGTGAGAAGGTGCTACACAAAAAGTAAAAAAAAAAATCACACACACTTAAAATTCCTGACAATGGACCATGCCAAGGACTGGATTTTATGTTGATAAGCTTGGGTGTATTAGATAAATACAGAAAAACTTACGTTTGTAGAAGACCTGCTTTCGGACAGAGAAACAAAGCGACCGTTTCTGTCTTGTCCTGGGACTCAGCTGCTCAGCTGGGTACAACCCAGTCACTTGTAAAGGTGGGACTGATGGTAGGTAGGCTTAGAACTGAGTCCATCCCCTGCCTCAGAGCTGAATATCCAGCTAGCCCGATTGAGCAAAGGGTTTAGCCAGTGCCCATTGCAGGAACTGGTCATGGGCCTTATGAGAAGTTTGCAGTGAGAACTTTACACAAGAGGTGGGTTTCTCAACAAGCATACAGACTAAGATCACAGAAAGAATGGTGGTTGTCCCATCAGATTTTGTGCCACTGAACAGGCCTCCGGGCCTGGAAAGGGAATTTGTAAGAGCAGGGAAGGACTCGAGCCTGAAGAGGAAGCTGTGTCACTAGTCAGATGACTAGAACAGGGAACCGAGGCAGAACCCTGGAGAACAAACCCGGGTTAGGGGTCTAATGTGGAAGCCCAGGTATTTTAACTGGGGTATCAGCGTAAGATACTTCAGCACTGAGACAAACAAGCCATGTCTTAGATTCAGGTAACAGCTCCTTAAAAAGCCCCTACCTCAAGTTAGGCTTAGTTTTGGGTCTTGAGGAAAGGCCTGAGACCGTGTTTATTCTATGTCTTCTGGTATCTAGCAGGATGCCCGGCAGTGCAGTGCTCATTAAGGGACGGATTGCAATGGACTGGCAGGGGCACTGTTTTGAAGACGTAGAAAAGCCATGAGAGCTTACGTAAAGCTGGACTTACATTTACAGGGACATTTTTTAAAAAGCCTTTTACTCCTGTTGAGGTTTTGTAATGGCCAAAATAGGCAGGCAGGAAAGGGCTGTGCTAAGAGAGGGATCCTGAACTCAGTCTGGAAGCTGTGGAGTCTGGAGGAGAAAACCAACCAACCAGCCGCTGTGGTTTCAGAGAGACCTGGGTTTGAGTCTCAGCTTTGCTGAACACCAACTGTGTGATCAGGGCCAATGACGGTGCCTCTGTGAGCCCAGCCGAGTCACCAATAAACCAGCTATGCTGTTGCGTGTCTGGAAGGGCTGTTGTAGGAATGCAATGTGTTAACATCAGTGAATACTCAGGTGGTGCCTGCCACATAGCAGGTCGTGGGAGTGGACATTCCTGTAGAAAGTCCTGAAAGGTCCGTGAAGGGGAGAGGTACTCACGGCTTTTGATGCCTTTCTGTGGGATTTGAGGACTCCGGTGGGCGTCACCCTTGGGCTCCCCGTGAGATGCGATTCCTGCTGATGTAATAGGCTGGGTGGATGTCCCGCAGATCCGATGACAGCACACCCACACCCTGTCACCCTCCCTGCCAAGATGGGCTGTACTCACTGAAGCCTCTGCTCCCTCGCTGGCCCCTCCACGTGAAAGCCCCGTGGAATTTGGGCTTTATTCACGTCTTCCTGGGAAAATCAGTATGGGCACCTTGTGGGCGTGATGTTCTTAGAGACGGAGCGTGTCTGCAGGGCTGGCGCTCAGCCATGTAGGCGAACCCCAGCCCTCTCGTCTTTCGTCCAGTCATCCAGTTTTCCCGCATTTCAGCGTCCTGTTCTATCAGTCGGAGTTTGCATCTTGACCAGCCTTCCGGTTTGGAGGTGCGGGAGAGCACTGACAATAACAATCAGGAAAAAAATGCCCTTTTTCTGGCTACTGCCAAGGCTCCCAGGAAACGGAGACTAGTTGTTGGATTAGAGTCACGTGGCCCTGGTGTTTCTTCATTAAGTCACGCAGAAAGGCAGGGCCATGGGGCAATGTTAGGTTTTGGGATCTTAGCATCACGGATGCCATTAAATGCCCTCTTGTACACTACAGTCCCCAGGCTCTCCTCTCCTGTTTTCCTTCCGGGTGAAGCAGAGGGCAGGCGCAACACGTATTTATGGAGGAGCTAGCTGATTTAAACATGGTCAGGCTATGTTCAGGTGGAAAGGTGGGCTAGTGTGGTGAAAAGGGTATAGTCCAACTTGGGTTTATGCTGACCTTGGCTTTGATGGGCTCAGTGACCTTGCCCTGATGGGGTCCACTCACCATTAACTAATAGTTACTGAGTATCTAGTATGATCCCAGCACCGAACAGATGCTTCATGAATGTTATCTTCATTAGTCCCCACTACAATCTTGATAAGCGTGTATAATTATTCCCATTTTCTATATGAGAAAAATGAGGGCCAGAGAATTAGTGGCATAAATGAGAAGCCATGATTTTCTTGCAGCTGCGGTTCCTGTCACTGATACTGTGTCTTCTGTTGATATTGCTCTACTAAACCTCTGCTAATTACCATACTACTGTCCCACTGCAATCATATGACACACAAAGGTATTTGCTGTCTCTGTAAAATGAATTTGTCCTGCTTACTTCGCAGAGTTGCTTCAAGGAAGAAGAGTGTTCAAAGGTATTAATTTTTTTATAAATGTAAAAAATGAAATATAGAGAGAGGAAATGAAAGCAGAAATAGCAGAAAAAGAAATAGAAAAGGATAAAAGAGAGAAGGTAAATACAAAAATCTTTACCTATTAATGTGTGAACCCTTAACCATATGTGATTGCTTCACGCGTTGTTTTATTTAAACTTCATGACAACTCAACGAAGTACACGCTAGAGCCGTTGTTATCCCTAATTTACAGATGAGGAAACTGAGACGCAAAGGGGGCAAATGTATTGCACACGATCACGTACCTGGAGGCAGCAGCACTGGCACTGAAGCGCCAGTCTGACGTGGGAGCCTGCCGTTTTAACTCTGATGATGTGATGTTCTGCCTTTCCAGGGCTTGCAGGGGGGTTAGGGCAAAGGCTAGCAAACCGGGAGAGGGTCCTAACTCATTTTTTTTCAGAGGAGGTGTCTGCCCTGGAGGTGGTGACAGCTAAGGTGATTTCTAAAGGACTCACAGGAATTGGCAATAAATAAGACAGGAGGGCTAGGGAAGAACATCATCAGGCAGAACCTTATTAAAGAGTTCATAATTTACCCTAGAGGGCAATGAAGGGCTGTATGCAGGGGCGTGCCGCGCTCGGCGCGGAGCTTTAGAAACGTCACTCTGGCAGCTGTGCTGGCCATGTGGCAGGGCCGGGGGCAGGATGGGGCGTGTGGTGGTGGGAATGAAGGCCATGGAGTCTGACAGACTCAACGGTCAACACTGGGGACAGGTGACTCAGCCTGTCCGAGTCTTTGATTTTTGCACTTTTTAAGAGTTGCATTTTAAAAGTGAAGAATAAGGACGACACCCACCTAGTAGGATAGCCGGGAGGAGGAAATGAGAGCTGTTTCCCACAAGCGAACACTTCGCAAAGATCAGTTATTCATGCTGGAAGCTGTTCCAAGAAAAGCACTTAAGGATGATGATGATTTTGTCTAAGATGGTAGCAGTGCGAATGGAGAAAAGCGGACAGATTTAAGAGAAGTGGAATTGGGAGAATCTGACCGTTAATCAGGCCTGGGCAGTGAGAATGGAGGGAAAGAGCTGTGAGAGGGAGGAGAATGGTAGAATAAGGAGAAGAAAGCACAAAGGGAGGAGAGGAAGGGTGCTGAAGAGGTGTGGAACCCGTACAAACACCTGGTGTGAGCAAAGGTGTGATCACAGGAGAAGGTGTAGGAAGGAAAGATGCAAACAGGGAAGAAGGGTTCAGGGTGATGAGGGAAAAATCCACATTTTCTCATTCATGTCTGTTTAAGGAATACCTATGCTATTAGATAGCAATCAACAAGACAAGATGTTCTGGTTATGACATTTTTTTGGTGGGTGCTTGTTCTAGCATTTGTGCTTGTTAAATGTTCATACTCTGAGGTTAGAGTAGAAAATAGGTGATATTTATTTTCCTGCATAAATGCCCTTTGATAGTCATAGTTTTCCATTCATTCATCATGACTAGACTCTAGAAATTAGTGTGTGATTTTAAAGTAGTGAAATATGTGTATTTCATGTGCACTGATGTATCCTCCAAATATGTTCTTTTTCTAGATTGTTTTGGCTCTTCTGGGTCCCTTGTATTTCTACACTAATTTTAGGTTCAGTTCGTCAATTTCTGTAGAAAAGGCATCAGGGATTAGGATTGGGATTGTATTGAATCTGGAGGTGAACTTGGGGAGTATTCTCATTTAACAATATTAATCCTTGCAAGTCATGCGTTTGGAATGTCTTTTCATATATTTAGGTGTTCTCTAATTTCTTCCAATGAAAAGTTTGTTGTCTTCAGTATATAAGTCTTGCAATTCTTTTGTTAATTTATTACTATTTTCTTATTTTGATGGTATTGTAAGCAAAATTGTTAATTTTATTTCCTTATTGCTCCTTGCTAGTAATATAAAAACACAAATGAGTTTTGTACATGGACTTATATCCTACCAGCTTGCTGAGCATGTTCATTAGTTTTAATCGTTTTTTTTAAAAGGATGGATTCCTTAGTCTTTTCTATAGACAGGATTCTGTCACCTGTGAGTAGAGATAGGTTTACCTGTTCCTTTCCAATCTGGGTGCCTTTATTTCTTTTTCTTGCCTAATTGTCCTGCTAGACCTCTAGTGAAACTGAAGTGGTGAGACCTGACCTCCTTCTCTTTCTCCCAATCCTGGGGGTAAATCATCAGTCTTTCACCGTTACACACGCTGTCCATTGTGGGTTTTTTAAAAAGAAAGATTTCCTTTATCAGATTTAGGAAGTTCTCTAGTTTTTTTTTTTAGTGTTGTATCATGAAAGGGTGTTGGGTTGTATAAAATGCCTTTTTCTGCATCCTTGCAGTTGGCTATATATTTTTTCCTTTATTCTATTAAGTTGGCACACTGTATTGATTGATTTTCAGATGTTATACTAACTCTGCATTCCTGGGATAGAACCCACTTGGTCATGGTGTGTAATCCTTTTTATGTGTTTCTGGATTTGGTTTGCTAGAATTTTATTGAGGATGTTGCATCTATGTTTATAAGGACTGGTGGTGTAGAAGTTTTTTCCTTGTGATGCCCTTGTCTGGTTTTGGTGTCCGGGTCACAGTGCCTTTATAGATAAGTTGGAAAGTGTTTTCTCCTCTTTATTTTGGGAAAGAGTTTGAGAAAGACTGGTGTTCATTCCCCTTTAGACACTCGGTAGAACTCACCGTTGAAGCTCTCTGGGCCCGAGCTTTTCTCTGTGGGAATTTAAAAAAAATTATTGACTCACTCTCTTCACTTGCTATAGGCTTCTTCACATTTTCTTGGGTCATTTTTGATCGTTTGTGCCTTTCTTGAAAATTTCCCATTTCACCTAGATCTAACTTCCTGGCATATAATTTTTCATACCACCTGAACTTTTGTTTCAAGTTATTATTTAAAAAAGCGTTATACTTTTTGAAAAAGTCTCCTGCCAGGCACAGCTCTGCAGCTCTGAAGAGCAGGCCCTGTGATGATAAGAACTGTTCCCGAGCATCTGTGCATTGGATATCTTGCTAACTACTGTGCATGCTAAGTTTCATGCACTACCACAGCAGTCGGAGGTCCTGCGTTACTCTGGAAACAGAAGCACACCGTGGTTATGCAGTTGGCGTGTGGTGGGGGTGGTAACTGCATCCGGGTGAGGTGGACACTCAGGGCAGAATCCGTTGGGAGGGGCGCTTAGTCCCTCTTCCCCGAGCCTTATCTGAGGAGTGAAGGGATCCTCAGGCCACCCCTTTACACAGAACGTCCGAGGCACTGAGGACAGACAGGATGCAGAGCGCGGGGATGTCGGGACTCCTGCGGCTCCAGGAGAGCTGCAGAAACTGCGGGATTATTGTAGGGATGGCAGAGGCTCAGCTGTAGGTATTGTGCTGGGAGCTTGGACTGGGGACATAGCACAGAGAGTTTTACTGCTTGACCCAGGGCAGAAGGGGCTGGAAAGGTGTTTGATGCAGTTTCTCCAGCCTCCAAGGCGACAGGAAAACCTCCAGGCCTATGTTTGGAACACTGATTAGGACCTAGAAGCTTCTAGAGCAGTGCTTGTGTATTTGTGTCATAAGTGTATTTTTAGGACTCCCTGGCACTTAGATTAATTCTGCAGGTGCAGAAGCACCCCCCAAAAAACACTGGCAAATCCTTTGCTCTGCTCTATTCTAAGGGGCTCCTTCTAGTTAGGGGCAGAGGGCTGAGATTCAAGTCCCAGCTCTGCCTCTTACTGATGGTGTGACTTCAGTCACAGCACTTTCTCCCTCTAAACCTCAGATTCGCCATCTGCAAAATGAGGGGAAAAAAATACATACATCTCATAAATCATTCTAAGAACCAAATTAAATTAATGTATGGAAAACGGCTTTGTAAACTGTTAAACTCCGCGAAGGTTAACAAATGACTCCCTTTTTTTTTTCTTTTTCACATATGGAAAAAGCCACCGAGTGAATAATCCCCTGCATGAGTGTCCATTTGTGTCAGCCTGCTGAGGTCATATGGTGTGGCTTTGAAGTGGAGAAAGTGTGACTGTCAGGCTTTAAAAAGGCAGCAGAGAGCCTGTGTTTCCCTGGCTTCTCTGCAAGGTAGCGAGCGCAGCTGCGAAGGCAATGGCTTCGCGGCCCCTGCAGCCCCTGCAGCCCCCTCTCTGGTGCAGAAACAGTCCAAATAAAGACAACCGGGCAGCCAGGCTTGGAGAAATGAAATAAAAACAGGCCTGAAGGGCAGAATAGCACCTTCCTTTATAAAATGCATTCTTAAAATAAATGGGTTCTATGTTCCTTTTGTGGGTCTTGTAACTTTCACCTTGTTATGTTACTGGATTATTTTTATCCGAAGTAGACGACTGCAGGGAAACAAGCCCCACGTGTGTAGCTGGGTCCCTTGTGAAACGTGAAAATGATAATGTTGCTCGAGGTAGCATCCTACCTGTCATTGGGTTAGGACATTTTTACTGACTGCTTCGGGGAGGTTTCAGTCTTGAGAGAGAAAAGTGGGTCGGGTGGTGGGAAGACCGCAGGCGTCAGGGTTGGCGGGTGCCTTGCTGGCTCCTGGGCCCCTTCTTCCCAGCTGGGCCCCGGGGGAGGCTGTCCGCCTAAGATTGTATACGATATGTTTCCATGGCGTTGTGATGAGGACTAACAAACAGCAACACATCATTGGCACCTTCCCTGACTTCTTTTTGATTTAGCTTTTCGTGTCCAAAGACCACCAGCACTTAATCAGGAAACATTTCGGAGCAAGTCCTTCCACCGCATTCCAGATATGCCCTGAATGGTTGAGTTTTCTTTGTCCGGGAACATCCGGATTCCCAGAGCTCCCCTAACATGGTGGTCAAATGCCATCTCTCTGGTCCATTAACTTCTCCAGAGAATTCCGAGGTCTCCTGTGCCCCTGGGGCAAGGCATGAGCATCTGGGCTATGATCTGGGGGAATTAGTGGGCACAGCAGTTCGAGGCACATGAACATGCTTACACACCCCTCCAACACAGGTCACTGCGTCAGTCAGGGTCCCTGCAGGGACAGATGGCACCTTCCAAGGGCTAATGAAAGACCATGGAGTGAAGGGACTACTTCCGAGTCGTAGGCAGGTGGGCCAGCGGCTAGCCACAGCAGCGAGCCGTTCCCACCGTCGGAACTGGACGGCACGGGGGCTGAAGGAAGAGCCCCCTGGAGACGGCTTAGGTGGGGGAGAGGGGCTGCACGTCTCAGCCCCCAACCCCACAGAGAGCGAGTGCGGCAGTGGACACCTGACCTCTCTTCCACCCTCCAGTCAAGGGGCATGCTGGCGGCCTCCTAGGACACAGCGGGGAGCAGAGAAGGAATCTGGAGGGGCGGAGGAAGACCGCTGGGCAGAGCTGTCCTCTCACCGAGGGAGGGACATTAGGACTGGCTGTGACGTTATACAGACTCACTCCAGTGCCTGGAACCACAGGGCAAGGGCATTACACAACACACACATAACATTTTATTCCACCCTTTTGAGTTTTTCTGTCCTTTTGCACATGTATGAAGGCAAAGATGGAGTACTGCCGGGTTCGGGTCTGGGCGGTCCTCTCTGTCATTTGGTGTGCATCCTTGGGCGCAGCTCTGGCGATGCACATCCCCGACGTGGCACCTGTCCGCAGGGCCCGGTGGGGATCCATGAAACGGGTCCCTGCTCCTGGGGATAGTTGGTGACTCTTTACTTCCCTTCTGTACACGGGGGAGGAGCTGCTCTCGAGGAGTGATGTAAGGGGTGCAGAAGGCACCCCGGATCCCATCACGTCCCTGTTTGTCAGGATTTCCCACACTGCTCCCTTCCGGGGCTACTCTGGGGAAGCTACTACGCAAACGCAAACATCCCCAGGATCTGAGAAAAGCCATCATCAGCCTAACGCCTGGAATGAGTCGGCTAGGGCAGCGTCCTAGGAAAGAGGCTGGGTTGACGAGAGAATATTTCAAGAGAAGCTGTAGAAGGGACCCAGAAATGTTTGCTCTGCCCAGAAGAGGTGCAGAATGGCAGGTCGTTTGTGGTGGGGCCTGCAGGTATTTGAAACTCTGCTTACTAGGGAAAGATCCCACTTCCTCAGGATGGCTCCTAGGATGGGGATGAACCCATTGGCTGCAAATTACAGGGAGATGGGATTTAGTTTCCTATGAGGAAAAAGTTCTCAAGCAATGAGCAAGTGAAGACGGGCAGGTAGCCGTAGAAGGTCGCCACATGCCTCTGCAAGCAGCAGTGTAAGTCAAGGGTCAGAACTCGAGAAGTTGTTCCGGGTCCAGACACAGAGGCTGGGACAGCATCCAGGGCCCTGAGCAGAAGCCGCGGGGCGCTGATCAGGATCGTTTACCGGGAGAACAGACCCGGGGCCCTGAATGGCTGTGACAGGCAGGCCGCGGGCCCGAGGTGCTGGGCTCGTTTCTGTGACGGAGCTTCCCTGGCCCAGCCTGTTTCCGAAGGCCGGTGCCAGGGGCTGTCTGCTCCTGCTGCTCGGCCTCTCGGAGGTGGTGTCCAGTCCCTCCCGGGGGCAAGTCCACCCTCCCTGCAGGCCCTCCGGCTGCGTCTGGATGGTGAGTACTAGGGACTGTTGCTGAATAGACTCAAGCAACAGGTATGTGGTCGAACAAGATAACCTTGACCTTACCATTCAGTGGGGATGAGGGCAGGCTTTGATTGGGCCTGGGACTGGAGACACGGAGCATGGGGTCTTATTTTCCTGAAATAGGGCAGATCGATCCAGGATCGTGGGCGGGCACCAAAGTGGGGAAAAGAAGGTGCTAAGATTAGTAGCTTAGTTCCGGTCACCTAAATCCTGGCTCCTACAGGTACATGAGCCACTCTCTGTTCTGTGCTCTCATTGTCTGCCCTGAAATGGGTCTCGCTTTTCACACGGACCTGTAGTTATCAGCTGGCATCTGTCTCCCTTGAAGAAGTTAACTTCATTGAGAACTTACCATGTGCTCCACGATTGATGGGAAACTTCTCATTCCATCACACACCAAACCCATGAAGTAGTTGTTATTATTATTACTCCTGGTTTGCAGGTGAAGGAAATGAAGTTCAGAGAAACTAAATAACATGCCCAAGGATGGGCGGCTATTAATTGTCAAGAGCAGAAGGACAGGGTTATGGTCAAACTCAGTTCTCTTCTATTCTGAACTTGGACCACTGTTATTTCTTGGGGACTAGGTCTCTTTTTTTTTTTTTTTTTAATCTCACCTCTCCAGTACCTAGCATGGTTTCAGGCAAGATAGGCTTCCAGTAAAAATTGTATTTCATAAGTAGGTGGACAACCTGAGTCCCTTTTGTGCTTGCCACACTGTGTGGTCTACACTCTTAACACACACACACACACATACACACACACACACACACACACTCCACGCAGAATTACTGGCTCCTGTTCTGTGCTGGCAAAGAAAATGCTCATTGGAGAAATTAGCTTAGGCAATTAAGAGTTTGCTGGGTTATCCTGAAATTATAGCTTGTCATTTAAATATATGGAAACAAATAAAATTTAGGGCCTTATTTTTCGGCCACATACACATGACAAGTTCCTGCATGAATAGAAAATAGTGTCTCTGCCAATAAATGATACTAAAATGCCATGCAATTCTTGCCGGTTGTCTTTGTCACCATGAAGTAAGCCATATTTACATGATTATTTAACCATATGCTTTTCAGAAGTCTTAGTTTCAGATTTTATAATAGTAATAAGAGCTGGCAGTTACATAGCACTTACCACGTACCATGTACTCTTCTGAATTGTTTACATATGTTAACTCCTTTAATCCTCATATTCTCTTGTATCCTTATGAAGTAAGGGTTGTTATTACAAGATAATGAAGAAACAGAGGCACAGAGAGGTTAAGTGACTTATCCGAGGTCACACAGCTAATTTAGTAAAGAACCAATGTTTGAACCCAGATAGTCTTCAAGACTTCATAGGACTACAGAGCTGTAACGCATTGGATGTGTCTTTCAGTCTTCACCACTGCTCTGTGTAAGAGGGACTGTTTGTCCATTTCACACCTGAGGACACTAAAATTCAGAGAGGCTTAGACATTTTCCCCAGAAGGAAGACAGGCTCATGGACATTCCTGGTGTCCTGGCCATCACCTCAGATGCACCCCCCCAACCCCACAATTTAAGTGTTGAAATCATGTTTCCTATAAGGACTGAGAAGCAGAAAATCGAACTTCTCAAAGTCCCTCTCTCAACAGCCTGTGATTCTTTACTGCTTCCCTTTACCCTTAGAATAAACGCCCCCCTTGGGTGATTTGAGGCCTGCCTGCTTCTCTGTGATCCTGGGCCCGCCCCCCTGCCACCCCCCTACCCCCCATTCCACAGCCCTGCCTCACCGGCCTCCTCTCCTTCCTTCACACACACGCCCCAGCTCTTTGCTTTTGGGGTCCTGACGGCTCATTTGCATTCTTCAGGCCTCCGCTCAAATGCGTCCTGACCTCCCCCTTCAGCTGCGGCCCTGCCCACGTTCCTCTCTGTCGCATTATCCTCTTTTATCGCTTTCAGCGACTTCCCAAGATGTTGTTTTTCTTGGCCTCTGACTTTGCGTTGTGAGCTCGTGGTTTCTCCTCCCTTGTGCTCTGTGAGAACAGGGGCCGCCTCTGTCTCCGTCACCACTCCTTCCCCGGACACACCGAGCGAGGTCCTCCGGGGACACCGGTGGAAGACTGACCAGTCTCTTCTGGAGGAAGGCAGGGACCACGAGGGAGACAGTGGCTCTTCAGCTGCCTTGAGCCTCCAGCCCCGCCCTGGGCTGGGGTGAGTGAGGTCTGTGCTCTGCTGTCCACATGAAGCAGCCAAACCCAGGACAGGCATCTGGGGTCAGTTGATGAGTGAGGACAGGGGCCGCTGTCCACCGTCTGGAAAGACCCAGCGCCCGGCTTATTTGGCCAGATGTTCTTGGGAGTGTCTCATTGTCACCTTTGGGTCCGTGACCCTGGCCCGTGGCCGGGAGCCTCCCTCGCACGTTGAAGCTTTCTGACGAGGGCTCCGGGGTGTGCCTTTAAGTGGCTTGTGCATGCTGTGGACCTTGGCTCCCAACGGCTCCATTTTTTAAGGGACTCTCTGAGGCCTGGATGTGTTGTTTTGCTTTCTTTTTCTAACCACAGCTCACTGAATCAACAGTTTCAGGGGACATTTAGACTTCCAGGTTGACTTGCGCTCTGGCACTGACTCTGAGCAAGGTCTCTCATTGTGAGAAGCCCGCTGGGTGCTGGGCGGCTGAGAGATCGGGCTCCGTGGGGAGGAGAAGCCTGTCTTGGGTGCTCTCTGGAGCTTCCTTGGGGTGTCATCAATAGGAGATGTCGCAGGGGTGGCTTGGGTGTGAGCACTGGTCTGGGCAGGGAAGCTCAAGAATAAACGAACGTGGACTTCAGGGCGCGTGTTGGCAAATCCTGACCTCGGTTTCCGCAGGTGTTGATGGGTAACCGTTGGTTTCCGACGCGAGAGGGGAGCCTTGCTCTCCCCATGTGTGGGATGTGCCCCGTGGGGCTGTGTTTTGTAGGCAGTGAAGTTACGGCTTGCCCGGAAAAATAACATGTTTTCTTTGCCTGGTGCTCGAGCTGTTTGCCTGGTGACTGGCTGATTGGCGGTTTGGGAAGAAAGGAGACATTGGGTAACTTGGGTGTCCAGAGGATTTGTGTGTGTGTGTGTGTGTGTGTGTGTGTGTGTGTGTGTGTGTTTGTCTGAGTGGCTGTTTCTGTTTCTTTGGAAACAGGAGAGGACAGATGAAGAAATAATGATGATACTAGGACTGTCAGCTGTGCTCAAGGTCCTGGAAGCCTCTTACAAACATTAGCTCGATGTCGCTACTCAAATAACCCCCGCCCTTGGAGAGCACCAGAAACCCTTCGAGGCGGGCGTCACGAAGGTGGGTCGGGACGCTGACGGTTTGGGAAATAACTGGGAACGTTGCCATCCTAAATCATATTGGAACGGCTTTACCGGGCTGTGTTCCCTTCAGAGGCACTTAGTGGAAGAGATAAATCAAAGTTGTATCTAAACAAGGCTTTTTTTTTTCAGCCTTGGCGGAAAATGCTTTTCTCAGGTTAAAATTGCCCGGCACACAGGATGGAATAGTAGGACACAGAACAGATATTTTCATTAAGAAAAATGTTGATACTCCCAAGCATTAAGAAACTCAAAATTTGTGAGGCTTTCCACACATACAGACCCTTCTGTCTTGGGAGGTGACCTGCGTTCAGGGACGGGGGTCTTGAGCTATTCATCTTGAACTCCCCCGTGTCCTGGGCTAGGAGACGTTGCTGTCATTGAGCTGTTACCTCTCCGCTTTCCAAGGGGTTGAAATGACCAGGTCTTTGATCGTGCTGTCGCTTCCTTTTTCTCCCAGATAACTAACACGCTATGCTTGCTTCCAAATGTCTCCGTCCCACGGGATCCTTGGGGAATGAACATGTGAGGGGAGTAAAGAAAAAAATAAGAAAGAGAAAGAAAAAGAATGAGCAGGAAGATCATAAAGGAAAATGTAATTTGCTAAAGAAAATGTAATTACAAAAGGAAGATTTGATTTATTTTTTGATAGCTGAAGGTAAGAGTAGATGTAGAAAAAAGGCCATAATCCACGTTGGTCTTACGTCTAAGGGCTGCACAGGATAAGCCTGAACTCACCCACTGATAAGAAGGCACTGAGTTTCTCGGCTTATCTCACGCATCTTCCAGACTCCACTCCTTTCCTACCTTCAGGGCAACTGGAGTCAACTCTGTAAGGAGAGTGTAGCCAGGCACAGGTGAGGGGGTGGACTTCACCTGCATTTCTGTGGTCAGGAGCAGTGCCCCAGGAAGTTGAGCAAATCCATGTGCAGTACTGGCTCTGGCTCCTCCAAGCTCAGGATGAGGTGCTCCGTGCTCCTGGGCTTCCTCCGCCAGTAATGGCCGAACTTGTTCCAGGGCCCCGTGACCCGTTCCCCAGCCTCGTCGGCTGGCTGCAAGGTTGCAGAGCTGGGGCTTGAACACAGACCGGACTCCAAAGCCTTTCTGGACATCACATCTCGATTAGAAGACAAAGAAAATTAATTCTAGCAAGTGGAAAAGCTAGTAGATAAGGTTTTGCTTGATCACTGCTGGGTTGTCAGAAAATCAGTGGTCAGAATCTCTTTAAAAGTCACTGCCTCCAACATCTTTCAGTGTGTCTGATCTCTTTACACATGCAGTAAGTGTATCTACACTTATTGTGTGTCTACACTTATTGCACCACCCACTACCTCAGCAGCTCTGAGCACTTACTATAAGGCAAGTCTATAACAAAGACAGTAACCAACATTGCACAGTGCTTTCCCAAACAGCATCCTATTTGACCTTCCCCATATCTCTGAGGTGGATAATGCCAGTATTGTCCATTGTGTCTTTTTATAGTGAGAAAAATAATGTTCAGGGAAGTTAAGTAAGTCACCCAAGAACACAGCTAGTGAGCAAGGCAGCTGAGATTCCCCTGACCACAGTGTTAGGTTTCCTGTAAATAATGTAGTCTACTTATCAGGATTAAAAGCAAAATAAAATCTAGTTTAAAACAAACAAACAAACAAACAAATAAACAAACACCCCTTCCTTCTGGTATTGAAAGACTGCTCCAAGGTTTGTGCGTGTGCGTGCATGTGTGGCTTGAGTTGGCATCTTATGAGAAACATGTAACCGTGAAAGGAGACTGTCTGGAATTTGATGGAGTTAATGAAACAGCCTCGCTTTCTCATGGCCTCTGGACTCTCGTAGCACTTCGCTAAAACTCCTTTACGGCCTTTAACATCCCACCTCCCACCATAGGCATCTGCTGTGCAGGCCTCAGCTCCCTGCTGGACGCCCAGTGCTCAGAGAGCAGGGGCTCTCTCTGCGGCACCTTCCTGTCCCCACTGCAGGGCCTAACACGTGGTAGGTGCTCCCTGATGGTGTGGGGAAGAATGAATGAATGACACCAGAGTCCTGGGTTTCTGATCCTAACCCCGACGCATGTGGAGGTTGAATCACTTTAGAACAAGTTCTCCTTGGTGACAGGTAATCAATCACTGTCCACAGGCAACTTTCCCCGAAGTGGCCTGCGAACAAAGGCCTGTGAAGATCCTTGAATCCCCTTGCTGAGCAGCCGCAATTTACCGGTGAGGGTCAGAGCGCTCGTCCCGGTCCCTTCCCCTCGACTCAGCCCCTGGGTGGGCGGGGATGACTGATAGGCCTCCATCCAAATTCCCTCTGGGGGCTGCCTGCGCCCTTTCCCCTTTCCCTTTCGCTCTCGGAAGAGGCCAGGTTCAGGGTGTTTCCCAGGACCTGACCTCTACCCCCTGAGCAGAGACCGTATTCATGCTCAGGGAGGGGTCCGGGGCTGCAGAGAGCAGGGGCATTTAAAAAATCCTCTCTCCCTGTCCACGCCGATGTGGAGTGTTGCCTGAAAAATGGCGCTGTTGTCTGGGGACCCAGCCCCGGGGGACAGAAGCAGCCGGCCCCTGCATTTGTTTGTGAATGGCTGGGACCTCCTGATGAATCGGAGTCTGGTCCAGTGTAACCTCTCGTGGGTGGTGGTTCAAGGAACAGGCCTTGTCTTTCCGTGTCCCTTTTCCAGGGCGTTAGTGGGTCTGAATCCTTGAGTGAGTGACTCTTTTGTTTCCTAGGAAGTTGAGAAAGACATTAAGGACTTCTCCAGTCTATGGAAGCGATTTAGGGATCCTCAAAAAATACAGCTTATTTCAGCACTTTTAAAATACCAGTTTAATGACCCTGAACTGTGCTGAGAGGTGGACCTGGATGTTCTTATTCTGCCGCTGTATGAGTCAGTACCCTCCCCTGGGTTACATTAGGGACTAAGCATCAGTTTGGAGCCTTGAACTCATTTATGGGGATGAAATAATCTCTGCAGTGTGTGTGTTTGAGTACATACATGTATACACCCCCAACTTCTCAGTAAGAAAACTTAATAGGCCACAAGAGGTAAAAATTAAATATATATGCATTTAGTATGTATTAGCATGTGAGAATACACACCATATGTGTGTGTTTATATGTACATCATACATGCACACATATATTTACACGTGTGTGTATACACACACATATTTTTTGGCCTCTTAAATTTTCTTACTGAGAAGTTGGTTCGGAAGCTGATGTTCCCCTAATAAGTATTCTATCAACTGATATTTGATGGTACCAGCAACATTAAAACAGAATTTAAAAACTTGTGATGTTCTCTACTTACACTTAAAAAAAGAAAAGGAAAGAAAACACGCTCTGTTTTATGGAGCCATCCTCGGCGATCGCATAAAATCAACACGCAGTTAGCAGGAACGCAAAGGCATCTGAGCAATGCTGGGTCAGTGCTCTCCTTCGCTGCTGTTGCGGCCACACTGCTTAAAACAGTTAACTGGAGGTGGGGGCTGTGGGCGGCTGACCGAGGTAATTCATCTAAAAAAATCTACTCCAGTTTATACCAGCTTTGGATTGAACCTGAATGACTGTGCTCATGCTTAGTTACAATTTTTGGCAACAGCCCCCAGCCCTCCTTCACACTGAGTGGGAATGATAATTTCACATGCTTTTTTGAATATTCATAAAGTTTTTATTGGCACGGAATCGAGCCTCGTCCTAAACTTAACTTTGTTCCAGGTTTGCAGAGCTCTTTGGAAAGTATCAAGAAGTGGGCATGCGTTTAATCCTTTATTTTCGTTTCCTCTTCTATATGCTGAGTTTGTTTTTATTGTCTCACCCTTGCTATTGTTTTACTCTTGTCCATCTGCATCCTCCTTCTAAACCCAGGGCAGTGGGGCTCATATTATCATTACTCTGGCGAAAGCTGCAGTATGGGCGGTTGGGTAGGGAGACTCCCGTGTGGCACAGAGCTGCTCATTCTGCACGTCACAGAGTATTTCACACTCCTGACGCCCAGGTGAATGCCCGTGGTGCTCCCAGGAACAGTGGCAACTAGAAATCAGCTCCGTATGTTTCCAAACCCCCTCGCTAGACCGTGCAAGGAAGTGGCGCCTTCTCTAGTAAAGCAGATAAAAAAATGGGCCTTTTTAGAAAGAGGACCTCGTTAGAATGATGGCAGGATCTTCCGATGACATCGGATTTTTGCTTTAACATGGCCTTCCAGTGACCAGCCAGCACTGTCCAATGTTCACATGCTTGACATCTGAAGCATCCGTGTCTTAGGAATCTGCACCCAGTTTTCATGTGTGTTTTTACCGTGTGTCAGCCGGCACCGTGAGACGTCACACACTCGGAGCACGGCCGCCGGCTGCTTCAGAGAGAACTTGGGGATGCCGAGTTTTCTTCTGGAGTCAAGGGGAAAAAGCACCCCAGTTCGATACCATCTTTCTTAAATGTCTTTTAAAACAACCTCTTACCAGTCCCTGCGGAAAGCAGAGAGGTCTGGCCCGGTCACCGCTGTGTTTGTGTGCAGTCTCGTATTCTGCAGCTCAGACTCATGAGCAAGAAGAAATCGTCTCAGAGGTTTTGTTAGTCACTTCAGCCCATCTTTTGGATGGACAAAACATCTACTATTATTGCTGGAGAGGCAGAGATACTTATATAGAATAAAGATACAAAGAAAGCATTTTTATCCAATAAAAGCCATTGGAATGTGTGAAAATAAAACTAAGACTAGAAAGTTGTGGTTTTTTTTCAGAATACTTTAAAATAGTCATTTTATATAAAAACAGTTTAAAAGCCCAAAGCGCACTAAAAATGACCCAGAGGCAGAGCAGTCCCCCGGGGAATGTGTTCTAATCCTCGAGAGGCAAATTTTCTGATAGTTGAGCATAGAGGGAGAAAAAAGGACTGCACTGACTTTTCCCCTGACTTTCTAAAGACAAGCTGCTTGTGACCATTTTAAAGAATTCACCCGGGTTTGCACGCAATGCCTTTGCTACCATAGTTTTTCCTCTCTGGATGGCAGGGGGGCAATTATTTTAAATTGCAATGGAAGACTTCCTTTCCAAGTCTTTCCAAGGAAGCCCCTGATCACCTCTAGTTCCAATTTTGCTTTTTTTTTTCCCTTTCCTTTCCTTTTCGCTTCAGTTTGTTCAACTTGGGAGCAGGTAAGCGGGAAAAGTTTGCTTCCTTCCAGTGTGTCTTCTCAGGTCTTCTGAGGCTATCTTCAGTCCCCTTAGCAACAAGCTGAGTGCTTTGATTGCCTTCAGTGTCTCCTTTAAAACCTGAGACTCTCCACATGTATGTCAAATAAACTTTTTTTTAAACCAGAATATTTTTTTAAGATTTAATTTATTTTTAGAGAGGGAAGGGAGAGAGAGAGAGAGAGAGAGAGAGAGACATCAGTGTGCGGTTGCTGGGGATCTGTGGCCTGCAACCCAGGCATGTGCCCTGACTGGGAATGGAACCTGCGACACTTTGGTTCGCAGCCCGAGCTCAATCCACTGAGCTACACCAGCCAGGGCTAGATAAACTTTTCTTAGAGATGGGATATGTCCTGCCAAAGATTTAGTGTGCTTGATGGGAGCCAGAAGAGGAGCAAGGACCTAAGCACGTGCAGTCAAGCACAGACAGTCATTCATTCAACTCCACCTCTCACGTCCAACACCCGTGCTGAGCAAGTACTTCTGAACCATCGAATCCGCCGATGGGAAAGCTGTAAGACAGGATTGTGTGAAACCTAAGTAGAAATTAGCTAGCAACTTTGAAAAGAGGACTCATCTCCAAAGAAACATATGGACAACTTAAAAAAAAGAAAGAAAGAGGAATCTAACATATGTAAACCCAATCCCACTGGAATGTTTTTCCATACACAGTATAAATGCCACATAAATAAAACCACAAACCTCTGCAGAAGTACAGGAGGGCATGTGAGCCCCCAGAACTCTCTCCCGTTAGGCCCTCCTTCGGGAAGCGAAGCCTGGGTGAGCTTCCAGAAACAAAAGCTGTTTGGAAATCTTTCCTCCTGGGAACAGCGGGCCTGCTTGGAAGGGAACTCTGTGCAGCCCCTTAGCATGATGCCAAACAAGCCCCAAGAAGTCTTCTATTCAGGTTGTGAGAGTCTGAACTTTTTGGGGGTACCAGTGGATGGCAAACCTCTTTTCAAGACAATGAAGGTTTGAAGGGAATAGTGATGTGTAACCGGCGCAGCGCGTGTGAAGTTTAAGACTTCCGGGGAAGAGTTCTGACCTGTAAACTCCCCAGTAACACACCCAGCTCTCACCAAGTTCGGGTGCGAGTTTCACTCCGAAGGTGCAGCGCCCCCCTTGGTCTTGCTCCCCGTGTAAAACTCTCCGGGCTGAAGACTGTGCAGCACGCAAGGCGTTTTGAGCTGGAGGGCTGAAATGTCACTTTAAAAGCAGGGTTAAAAAGGTCACACAGCTGCAAATAATAATAGCCCAATGAAATTCAGATTCTAGCTGCAGCCCACTTCAAGAATAACACTGAGACAGGAAACAAGCCTACTAGATCTTCTTACCAGTAAAGCCAGCGTCTGATAAAATGTGTGTGACACACACACACACACACACACACACACACACACAAAGAGGGAGACAGAGGAAGACATACATAACAAAACAAAGGCACACAGAAAAATAGACCGTACAGAGGGAGAGACATAGAGTTTTAGAGAGAGGGGAGGTATAGAAAAGACAGAGAAACACCCAGATGCAGAAAGGGGTACAAAGACAGACAAGAAATAAGTGATTTTCTTGGACTGAAATTCAATGGTATTTATTTTTTTATTTGAAATTATGATATTTATGTTTGAAAAGGAAAGGTGTATTTAAAATAAAAGGTTTTACTTTATTTTGCAATTAGCTTCCACTAATTGTTTGTAGTATCTCTTTGAATGTTTATGTTTTATAATGCTTTACGGAAATAGTCCTGTTTTACAGATGAGCAAATAAGATAATGAACGGTACAGTGTTCCTCCCAAAGAAAGTCTCTGCCCCAAACCGAATGTGTAATCCCTTCCTAACAGCTAGCCCTGTGCTGGGAGAACCATGCTGTGTCCTTGCTTGTAAAGTACAATCGGCCACCTCAGAATAAAATAATTTATACTGTGTTGTTGGTGAATTTGTGTGGGGTTATTATTGTGTGTGGGGGGGTCTTTTCTTTCTTGACCCCAATACATTAAGAGAGATAATCTGCTTTTTTTCAGAAACAAAAAGTACACATTGGTTATGCCCTTCACTAATTCAGTTAATAAACCACCTTTGCTCCCAGAAACAAAGTGAGACTGATTCGGACTCTCACACAGTGTGACTGACCCCAGATGCCCCTGGGGCTCAGCTGTCCTTGACACTCCAGGAAGGACCTCTGTCTTCCTCTAGAGCTCTTTCAGTAGGCTAGCAAGGTCGGCAGGGTAGCAGGGTCTGCTTCACATGAGTCCTGCCAAGAAGACCCTCTCCACGACCCCGGTAGGGCCATACCTGCCGGCAGACTGTTCACAGCACTGTTCAAGTTCACGCCCCCTCTTCCAGTTCTGCAGTAAGCCCTTATCCAGATGAGCGGTACCGAGCGGACCGGGGTGCACCAGTACTGACATCAGTGTTCGCTTGCATTTACATTCAGTTCACAGCTTTGATGTATTGATAAAAGTGCATCCCAGATTTTCAGATTAAAGCGCCATTTTTAGGGTCTTATACCATTTCAAATTCTGTATCATTGTAGGACTCTACCTGCTGTTATGGAGGGAAAGTTGTGCCATTTCATAAATAATGGGGTTTAACCTTCACTGAGGATCAGCAGTGGCTTCCTATGCTTTAGATGGGGGAGCATCCTGCCTGGCGGACTACAGCAAACCAGATGATGTGGGTTTTTTCCATGTGGGTTCCCAGTTGGCCTTCAGTTTAAAATACATATTTACAGTATTTTGCATAGGCTATCCAAGTTTTTAGTAACATTTGTTTTTTGCAATGTTTGCCATTCATGAAGTGGTAATTCCAAGGATATCCCTAAATGTCTGGCAAAGCGTTTGAATGGATTCTTGCATCAGCCATTGTGGAAGATTTCCCATTTTAGACCAGGAGGAATTTGCGGGGTCAAATGATGAACAATGGAAGAGATTCTTGCTCCTCGCAAGGCCAGACTAATCCAGTGGCAGTTGAGGGTTTGAATTGTAAATTGAGCCTGTCATCTCCTTGTCAACTCCGAAAAGCCTCCACTCATTTTCTGCACTATTAGAGTTTGTTATTAGGGTTTTGTGTTGTTTTCCAAAAAATTTGAAGGGAAATTAGACTCATGAGGCACTTAAGTGAATCTGGACTTTGGAAAAGAGGAACAAAACTAGTACTATTTAGAGACTTTTAAATGCTTGAAGAGTCGGCCGCAGTTCGGACTGGATCTAAGCAGAGTCGTGAGTTCCCGAGGTGTCCCTCAAAGGGCGCTCGGGGGGGGCCCTCGGCAGCCCGCACACGGCTGATGGACTGGACCTCAGAGGTTTCGGTGCCTATGGCAACATTAACAGACTGATTCGTCATGAATGAACACATCTACATATACACCTTAGTAAAAACTAGCTTTACCTTGTACTTTTCACCAAAAGCTACTTTGATCCCCCCTCCCCCCCAACCCCGCATTAAATCTGGTGAAATCTCTCTTCTGGCCTTAACTGGGAGCAGGTGGAATGAGGCCTGCACAGCCTCTCGCCTCGCGGAAAACTTGGTTCGAGGCCAAGAAGTTGGCGAACCACTGCCTCGGGAGCAGAGAAAAGGCAAGATGGTTGGGATGGTTTATTGTGATGATTCAAGATTCATTACCTGCTCCGCAGGTATTTATTGAACGCCTACTAGGTCAGCTCCGCGCCGTGTAGCCTGGGGTGTGGCGACTTCCCAGAGTGACCTGGGTCGTTGAAACAGCCCGGCTAGTCAAACAACCACACGGGCAATGGGAGGACGAGGCCTGGCCTCTGAGGCCCCGGTGCGGGGCAGCCTGGCTAAGATCACGTCTGAGTAATTCGCCCCCACGTGATGGATGATAAAAAGAATAGACGCAGGGCTTTGGTGGGAGTCTGTGTGAGAGAATAATTGTTGCAATATGTGCTAGAAAGGAACCATAATCATAGACCATGAAAGTGGCTCTTGACTAACACATCAGACCAGATCACGCCCATTGATAAAGGTGATGGCGCCCGCGTGGTCGAGTGGCAGCGTTCAGCAGAACTACTGCCGACACCCACACAGAGAGGAGTGAGCCGGGCCGTGCTGTTCGCAGGGGCCGCACGTGGGGACTGTGGAGCGTCAGAATAAAGCGGCTGAGGGTCACACACGCATATACACACCCACGCAGACCCTATTAATTCCTTAAAACTTATGCTATTTTAGCAAAGGCCGTTTTACCTCAGGACTTCTATTTCAGTGCATTTGGCCCATGGGGTCCATAGTGTGAAGTACATTGATACAGATGCATTTATGTTTGAAAGTAAAATAATCCAATGACAGGTAAGCCTATGGAAGACTGATCTCTAAACTGTCGGATGGCAGACTCTGTATTTCTCTGACTGACATACAGAGTTTCTGTGGCATTCCTCCAAGTGCAACATCCGTGCTATAAAGGTTCAATAAGACAGAATAGATCTACGTGGCTGGCGAAATCTATGTGCGAAGTGAAATAAGCCAGACAGAGGAAGTTAAGGATCATAGGACTTCACTCTTATGTGCGATGTAGAATGGAAAGCAATAAATGAACAAACAAGACAAGCAAACAAATAACAACTCCTAGACGCAGACAACAATATGGCATTGCCAGAAACCAGGGGATGAGGGGGAAGTCAAGAGTGAAGGGGTCAAATACAAGGTGATGGGAGATTTGACCTTGGGTGGTGGGCACACAGTGCGATATACTGATGATGTATCATAGACTTGCACGAGTGGAACCTGTACTATTTTATTAACCAGTGTCACCCCAATACATTTAATTTAAAAGTCTATATGACTGGACCTTGCTCTGCCATCAAAGTATAATTCCATGGTATTTGCTGCAGCTCATATGCAAATGGTAACTAATAATTAATATAAGGCAGCTAATGTCGACATCAAACAGAATTGCTAAATATCACCATTTGGGGCTGTAATTTATGGGAAAAGCCAGCATTTCAGTGGACTTTGGTTTGAGAGAGAATTGTGATTATGGTGGAAAAGTACTTTCTTTTTGTGCATTTTGGGCTGGGCTTGGTCAACCTCTTTTCCCACTTTGGCGTGTTAATGAGTCTCTTCCCTTCAGCAGTAGCAGTTTCTGTCTCTTTCAGCTGGACATTCACCCAATTGTTATTACAAATTACTACTTTCAGTTGTAGGCCGTAAATGTATTTATATGGAACTTCCCCACTTTTACTGTCATGTAATCCTAACGTTGGTCCATAATATTACTAAAATTGGCATTCTTTTGTTACTTTGGCAACTAAAGCTCTTGTGTGGTACTTAAGACTCACCTTAGAGCAAATTCTCTTTTATAAAGAGGGAATAGTTAATATTAAAGTGAGTTTCCAGTAATGCCTGTCCACAAAACCCGCTCCCACTTTCAGACACACACATTTAAGTGCTCAGACCTGTCTCCATAATTTGGAGGCGCCCCACATGCTTCTGGACTGGTCGGCGTGACGCAGGAGTGAGGGGGCTGAAGGCCGATACTCACACCCCCACTGCAAAAAGGAAAAACCGAGTCCTGAAGCAGCTCAGCGGCCTGGCACTGACCAGGCAGGCCCTGGCCACAGGGACAGAAAAGTCCCAGGACAGCGTTTCCAAACCTTTACTAGAAAAACAAGGTATGCTCAATGAGTGTCTCAACCCAATTGCTCTGCTGTTTAGTCTATCCTGGATGAAAATCATTTTTTTTCAGCTTTAAAGTCACCCTTTATTTTGAAGCTTAGAAGGGAAGTGATCAGCATTTACAGTGGAGAGGAGGGATTTTTTTTTTCATGAGAAGTGATGGCAAAATGAAATGAATAATGAGAAAGGAGAAGTTATTTTGATTGCTCATGACTTTTCTCAGACGAGGGCAACTGAGAGCTTCTAAAGTTGGGATTTTTTTTGTTGTTGCTCCTCTAACTATAATAGAGTAAAAGAACTTAACCAATATGGCCGATTCAGGAAAGCTGGAAAGTTACCCTAAGTCACGGTGCTGACAGCTGACCAATGGGAGGTATTGCTAATGGAGACGGCGAAAGGCATTTGCTTGGTGAAAATTGTGCGACAAGGAGAAGCAGTGGTGTGAAGAGGGCTTACATTTTTAAACTTGTTTTGTTTTTTAACATCTGACTAGCAGTGTTAAGGCAGGTTTTTTTTTTTTTTACTTTGTGTTTCATAAAAGCCAAAGTGTGCATTTCCCTAAGAGTATTTGTGAAAGATATTAGTGTGGGGAGGGGGAGGGTATAATGACAAACAAATTAGAACCGGGTTTTCTTTTTCTTTTTGCAAGATAAAGTTTCCTTGTGTGACTATGACACGAGTTGAAGCAGAGCTTGCTCTTCCAGGGGCGAAGGTGGCCTGGGACTACTTTGGAATCACTTACAAGTAGCATTTTAAAGAAACAAATTGCTTCCTGTGCACAGAGACAAAGTAGTAGGTTTCAGTCCCACAGCAGAGCGGTGCAGATTACGTACACGCAGCGTCACCGTTGGCAGAAAGCACGATTTAGTCAACGACTGAAACTGTGTAATAAGTGTGCAGAGTACTTTTTATGATTTTAAAAAATTATGTTACTGTATACATTGGTAACCACAAAACCATATATACTGTACTTTTATGAGCTTTTGGGAAGATTTGCAAAGGTAATTTCGATTAAGTTCAGTTTTTGCCTAATGAACTTAGCTTAAAACTTAACCCTAACATCAGAAAAGACCACGCTGTAATTTTAATACGTCCGAGATGCTAACACGGGTTTCTCCCTGCGAAGCTACCTCATTCCAGGTAACTTAGCTACATCAGAAGGGCAGTCGCCGTAATCTAATATTAATTTCAAACCAGCCCATAAAGCCAAATTAACAAAATATCCAAGGTAATATATCTTTTTGTGTTTTGATTTGTCCCTACATACCTTGGATAATTTTTGCTGGAGCATCATCGAATGCCTGAGGTGAAAGGGATTTTGAGGCCATAGCTTTCACCAGAGGCCTTTGCTAAGTTGGCTGCGGACCTCCTTGCATCCCTTGGTCATTCTGAAGCCCACTGGGTGAGGTGAGCACTAATGAATTATTTGACCCGTTGCTCAGGCTGGTCCTCACACTAATGATTGTCCAGTTACTGCCCCTGCTCTTCCTGTCCTGAGTGGCCAACTTCCAAGGCCACGGGGGAACTTGGCTTTGGAATCGACGTGTGCAGGTGGGTTCTTACCTGGTAGGAACAGAGTCTGGGTGTTATTCCACAGGCAGGGTTTCTGCTGCACAAGCCCATGGCATTTTTCTTTAAAATAGGGTACATAGGCACCCCAGAAAGTATCAGGAGCCGCACAGCAGCGGGGCTCACGGCCTTCAGCAAGGCATGGCCAGGGCTCCTGTTCATGTTTTTCTTGTCTGATCTGGGAACCGGCACAGAGAGGGGCTCCACGCGGCGGCTGCCCTTCTCACGTTTCTCATGTAGAAGCAGTGGTTATTCACGGATTTCTGTTTTTCCTTCCTCCCTCTCCCCTTGGCCCTTCAGATTTATGAGGAATCCAAGATGAATTTGGAGCAGGAGAGGCCGTTTGTCTGCAGTGCCCCGGGCTGCTCCCAGGTGAGTGTGGGGGCCCGCTGCTGTGTCTTCCAGGGACGTGCTGGCCTACCTTCCAGGAGGGAAGCGGCTCTCCTGGGCAGTCACGCCTGCTTTGGGCTCTCCTTCTCCACCGAGGTATCCCCAAAGTCCCCCTCACCGCCATCATCCCTGTCACCATTGCTGCTGCTTTTCATTTTGAACCGCTGGAACTACTTCCCTCCTAGCCCCTGAAAACCATCGGTGTTGGCCATTCCCACCCATAACCCCTCCCTGGAAGTGAGCCAGGCACGGCTCGCCCGCCAGCGGTCCTGGTTAGTCGTTTCAGAAAGCAGAGCAGGAGGGCTCCCGCTTTTACAACAACCGCTTGAACACAGCCCCCTGGATGACCGGCGAGCCAGCTCACCATCAAGCGGTTGAATTCTGTTTTGTCTTGCTGTCCCATTTGAGTTAACTAAATCCCCTTATAACTGTTTTAAAGCCTACAGTTTTTCTATGTATCTAACCCTTAAGAGGGGAAGTTGGCCTCCTGGTGTTAGATTAAAGCTCTTTTAACCTCTGATGACTCCCGTCACGTGGAATCGTGAGCACTAGAGGGCACGCTGCACGCAGTGTGGTAAAGGGCCTGCCTACACCATGTGCTCAGTTCACGCTTGCTGCTGTCACCGTTACTGCCGCTCATACGACCCTTACGCTGGAACCTATCTCTTTGGGAGAAACTGGAAACATCCATCGCCTAACATCAGAGTGCTGCCCATTAGCTTTGGAACTTGACGGTGACTTTTTTATGCATGCCCCTTTGAATGTCTTCTTGTTCCAGTCATTGGAAAACGACCACAGATGACCACTCTCACACCAAGATTTTCGTTCTATAGGATACAGGACAAGCTTAGAGAACAGGCGTCTTTCCAACAAGGGTCGTTACACTCACTTTTTCCTTAAAGTGCTCACTCTCTTGCCTGTTTACGCGATGGGGTCGGCAGCACAGTGTGGAGCAATGTCTGGGGGTCCGGGGAGAGGTGATGCCCATGGAGGACCCTTCTTATTCCAGCTTCCCAGAGAGTCTGGAGGGCCTGGGAGCCCTCTGGAGGGAAGAGGCCATTGCAACACGCCACGTTGTTTCTGGTGCTGCCTGGTGGTGCCGCTGGCGGTGTCACTGGTGGCCTCTGACTGAGCACCCAGAGTCCCCTGCCTGGGTTCCGGCCAGCTCCGGGGGCTTTTTCTATGAAGGTTGATTTGCAGCCTGTAAATAAGAAAAGCAGTATAGAAAGTGACTTTGAATTTAAACTGTTTTCCAGAAAACTGGTCTTGGAGATCATTTTGAAATAGTAAACACTGGGAAAACATAGATGGCTTGACACGTAACTGGGAAACACTCTGCTAGAGCAGAGCTATCCCTTGTGAATGCAAACGTGCCCTTACCTAAACCAGGCCCAACAGGTTCCCACTCAGTTTCCTGGGGGAAAAGTCTTAACAGCCAAAGGGAATCCGATGATTTGAGCAGTTTGCTCTGCTTTAGCTGTGAAAATGTGACCTTAAGGTTTATTCGGTCCAAATCACTCAACACATTTTGGGGAGCTCACTATGTGCTTAAGATACATGTAACCCCTGTTCTCACAGAGCTTCCAGTCTGGGCATCAAATTTGTAATCACATAATCAATTAATTAATTGATTTGTGAATTACAAGCTTCCATGGAGGAAGGGCACGGGCTGGGTTGAAGAGTATCACAGGGGGATTTACTCGGGGAGGGTGATGGGGCTTCTCTGTGGAAGAGGCACTTACAGGAACGGCATCCTCAAGAGAGCCAGCGGAGACCAGTGAGGGTTCAGAGTGAGCTAGGATTCCAGCAGGATCCAGGGTTGTGAACGACCGTTGAGAAGAACCTTTTGGGGACAGGTTGTTAGTCACGTTTAATATTTCGATAAGTCAGGGAGACGAGAACCGCACGGAGGTCATCAGACCCTGTGGCAGAATTTCCCAAGCTTGGCATTGCTGACATCCGGGGCTAAGTAATTCTTGGGGGGGTGGGGGGGGGTGCGGGAGCTGAGCACTGCAGGGTGTTCAGCAGCACCCCGACGTCTGTCTGCTAGCTCCCAGCAGCACTCCTCAGCTGCGAGAAACAAAAATGTCTCCAGGCATGGCTAAGCGTCCCAAAGGGCCCAAGGCTGAGAACGGCTGCCCGATGGTGTGCCTTTCGGCGTTACCCTTCTTTCTTTTCGGATCCCTCCCTTTGCGGGGGCCACTAGCTTCTCACCGAGGCTCTCCCCTGCGTTTCGTATTTTGCCCTCAGCCACCTTCTCTCCGTTTTGGAATCAGGCAGTGTATAAATAAATAAATGCCACAGACGTGTGGTCACTGGTGTCAGACGCGGGGAGAGCTGGGACAGCAAGAGGCCGGAGCGGAGGCTGTTGGATTTGGCAGTGGGCGCTTGCCGGCGACCTATGAGAGAGGAGTCAGGGTGGGGGCCCGATTGGAAGGGACAGACCAGCGAGTGGGTGGTGAGGAAGTGGAGGTGGCCAGCATAGAGGCCTCTTTCAAGAGCGCTGGGGAGTGACGGGAAGCAGAGTGATATAATGGTAGCCTGAGAACGAAGCTGCTTGAGAGAGGTTCTTTTTTAAATTAGAGGCTAGCCAGGCTGGATTTAGTCGAGGGCAAGAAGGAGTGAGCTCGCTGGCTTGAAGGACCACAGCTGAAGCCCCAGCCCCGGGGAGATATGGGGTGTAGAGGATCCTGCGGAGAAAGGGGCTGCTTATCCCTCTGCGACAGGATGGGTGGAAATAGGCTCTGCGAAGTTACATCAGATTCTGAGGTGGGGGTGGTAATGCGGGGTGAAGGGGGTGCCTTTTGAACGACCTTGAACTTCTCACTGAAGGAGCAGGCCATTTCCCTGAGAAGGCCGGGTGGGCTGAGTAAAAGGTTAGACGAACATGAGAAATGAGGGTCTACATAGTTTCTTGGTTTTAAGGTAAAACTTGAAGCCTCTCCTCGCAAGGCATTGCCAAACTTAAGTGTAAATAAAGATGCACCTACCACTTGATGTCTTTATTGGATGTGGATGTGCTTCTTTTCCTTGACAAGCTGTTACAAAAACACGGGAACTTTCCAGTTGAAGAGGTATGGAATGTAGTAGTTCCCTCGAGATTCCAGGGGTCTCCCAGGGGAGTCGCTGTGATCATGGCATGAACTTGAGTGACATTCCACAGCCTGGGGCCCTGCATGGACAGGACAGGACCACTGGGAATTGGAAAGGGGAGTAAATATGAGTTAACAGTCCTGCATCAGGGATGGCGGAAAGGTTTTCCTCCCTTTTCTGTCATTGGTAAAAAAACTCTGCTCTATGAGGAATGGCCTATAGTACGTACCCGGGAGAGTACTTTTTCTGTTATAACTCCTTACACATTAGCTTTGTCCCAGAAGCAACGAGACACAAGCTTCTCTTCCTCTTCCTGATCTCACCAAGTCCAATGTTAATGCCACTGTTCCTTGGCCTCCGCATTAATCGTGTTTGGAGTTCCAGTGGCCTCTCTCAGCTCTGTCCCCGTTACACACAGTACATTTTGGTTATTTAATAATTTGCTGGTAGGTTCCTACCAAATTAAAAGCGACATTACAGCTGTCCTATGTTGTCTCTTGCAAAGTTATTATAGTCAATATGAGATATTATGGAATCTATTGTTGTTCAAAAAGTTTTCTAATTAATATTCTATTTTAGGCTATTATGTGAAGACAAAAAAGGTTTATAGGTACAGAATGAAGGATATTGCTGTGTTGTGTGTTGATTATGTACAGGGTCTGGCAGAAGTAATACCTGCTTGAATGTGGTTAGTAGGATAATAATATGAGTGTATTAATTTATAGTTTTAATTTGAACATTTTGTCTAAAATGTCATATGGTGTGCTGGAGGGTGATATTACTATATTATGTAATTACATGCCCGTGATTTGGTAATAAAAAGGGGCATTATTTGTGCCAGATTCTGTATCTCACAGAAAAAATTATTATAAGGCTTTTGAGAGGGAGACTAAGAAATTTAACCTGTGCCCCTAGAGCACACTCAGTAATGGCGCATAGTTGATGCAGCCGTCGTAAGGTGTTAAAGAAGGCCAAGAGAAGAGGTGAACATGTAGCAAAAACCCCACATGTCATTATAAATCAGACTTTTGTGTGTTCAGTATCTGGTATAATTACCATGCTTTGCAAATTCTATACTCTCCAATTTATATGATACAAATGACATATAAGTGAGTGCTATTTATCTGAAAAAAAAAAAAAACAACTACTTTTAGAATGTTCCAGAGGATTTAATCCACAAGTTCCCTTTCTCATGAACATACCATACTCTTTGCAGAATAGAGTTCTGCCATTGTAACAATGATAATTGAAATTTATAATGACTATCTCCAGGGACTGGGAAGCTCTGGAAGGCTTTCTAAATTGTCAAAGACTCGGAAATGTTCAGCGGAGTTTGTTGTCTTTCCTTGTATTTTCATTTGACTTTGATAAAGCAGATCCTCTGTGAAGTCCAGTTATTAAAACAGACCCGTCTGAGTCAGTACAGGCTGGGATCTCCTACAATAACAAACCAGCGGAACACTTCAATGGCTTAAAACAACAAAGGCATATTTCAATTGCCCAAGCACACAGCTCTACTGTAGATCAGCAAGATGTTCTTCATAATCCTTCAGAATTCAGAAATGGTCTTCGTGGTCTCTCAGAGAGCAGGGGGACTGAAGGGCCACTCTTTTCAATAGTGTGAGCCACCTCGCTACAAGGAAGAGGTAGGGGATCTCCAGAGTGTCTCGCACCGAGAATTAGATGCTCACATCTGGGTGACATGTCACTTTGTCACTCAATGGGCAGCACTTGTCAGATGGCCCCACTCGACCACAAGAGGGCCAGGAAACACGGTCCTGCTGTGTGACCAGAAGTCAGCTGAAAATTTTGGGGAGCAGCGTTTTGACAACCACATTATCTTTTGAAAATTAAAAGTAAAGTGTTGGAAAAAAAATAAAATAAATGGTTGGTTTACTACACTTACACAGTATAGGATACCAAAACTAATCTGTCACATTTTTACAAATCGTATGTATAATTATAAAAAATCAGATAATGGGTATGCAAGGTCTTTATAACAGAAATATACTATATAAATGTCACTGCACACAGTGTATGTATGCATTATGCATGCATGCATGCATGTATGTATGTAAATATTGAAGTAGTTCTGTCCCAAAGTCTGACATGAGCCAAAATTCTTTTCCTACTTCATACATTTCTCCCACTTTTGGTTAATCTATAGATGATGTCTAACATACTTACTACACCTTAGACCTAATTTTACACCATTATATATAACAGTAACTACTAGAGAAAAGTTCCAAATAGTCTTGTAAAACTGTGGTGCTACTCAGGTCTAAATCCACTTTCTTATTTTGGACGTGGTTTTCTCATATGTACAGATAGAAATGGGGGCATTACTTTTTCAGGTTAGTTATTCTTTGTAATCACAAACATTTATTTAAGCACTCTTTTATTCTTTAAAAGCACCGCATATTTCTCTTGTATATATTATTTTACCACTTTCAACATTATTTACTTACTTCTTTCTGTTGTGTCCTTTAAATAAACACAAAGTTAAGGTCTTCCCTGCGACACAAAACTCTGGTTCCCAAGGAAACATCCAGTTTACTGATGACTCATCACAGTTGTTTATATTCAAGTTTTTATGACTATGTTTAAGAATAAAAGGCCTTCGGAAGGAATTCCCAGAGAAGGTGTGGGGAGTCGGAGAATAGTAGGAGGCAGAGATCTTCCATGTCTTAAGAGTATTCGGCCAGATTTTCCCACAACGTAGTGAAGGCCCCGGTTAAACATAAATGGAGATGATGATGCGTATATTTGGGTGTCATTCAAAGGGTCATCCCGGCACATTTGCTCACATGAAATAATTTGCCATTTCACTCACTCCTGCTTTCATACTTTTTCAGAACGTGTTTTATTCCGTCTGTCGCGTTTGCAATGCTGAATAAGTCTTTTTCTATAATAGCAAATATATATCACCAAACTGAATGGCTCCTCTCTCCTCTCCCTCCTTTTCTATGTGTCCGACAGCGCTTCCCAACAGAGGACCATCTGATGATTCATAGGCACAAGCATGAAATGACTTTGAAGTTCCCCTCGATAAAAACAGACAATATGTTATCAGGTAAGGAGCCGTCAGGCAACGAGGCTTTGGGTGACGAGCCCCCAATGCTTGTGATAGGATGATGTCCACTAGCAAATTCCGTGCCTTGAAAATATCTCTTTCTAAGATGTGAAAGCAACTTAAAGTAACGGTAAGCAGAAATGTAATCAGCTCTTGTCGTGTTCGCTCAAATAATGGAAGAGTCGGGACTTCTCATCTTCTGGCGTGTAAATATTTATTACTCTAAAACTTGGCTCCATATAACTATTTTTAGAAGCACACGCCTGTCATCGGACAATGAATATCAACCGAGCATCTCCAGTGCACACTGCACAATTCAGAGTGACATGCAAGGTGCAGAAACTGACCTGGTTCCTAGTCTCAAGGACGTCACCGTGTAGATGCGCGTGAAAACTGAGCTAAAGCAGAGGTCTGTCCGTGAGAGACAGATGGTCCCCGACTTATAATGGTTCCAATTATGATGGTTCAACCTATGATTTTTTGACTTGGTGATGGTGTGAAAGAGATATTCATTCCACAGAAAACAAACTTCGCATTTTGGATCTTTTCTCAGGCTAGCAATGCAAATACAATAGTCTCTCGTGATGCTGGGCTGAGGCCGTGAGCGGCGGCTCCCGGTCCGCCGCACGGTCATGAGGGTCAGCAGCTGGTACTCCAGAGCATACTGTGCTGTCAGTGGTTTTTGGATATTGTGTTTTGTGTTTTCTCATCCCGTCATGTCTGCAAAATGCTCTCTCGTGTCTCCTGCTTCTGGTGAGAAGAAGAAGGCAATTACTCTTGGGATCAAATTCAAGATAATTGCCCAACTGAAGGCCAAGTATTCTGAGCACGTTTAAGGCAGGCTGGGCTAAGCTAGTGTGTTCGGTAAGTCAGGTGTATTTAATGCATGTTTGACTTGTGATATTTTCAAGTCACGGTGGGTTTATCTGGACGTCACCCTATCCTAAGTACAGGAGCATGCGTATATCAAATGAGTGTTGCAAGGAGAAATGCTATCCAATTTTAGTAGAAGGAGCTCTCTTTTTGGGCTGAGGCAGTCAGTGAAGGTTTCCTTAAGAAACGGTAAACCATCCCCGCTCCGTAAGTCGGAGATTAAAAGAGGTGTGGGAACATAGCAGGCGCTCAGCAAACGTAAGCAGAAATAAAGAGGAATAATTAATGCATAAATTAATTGCCATTCCTTCCCAGTTTGATGGGTGGTACGGTAAATTAAAAGGAGTGCAAGGCCAGGGGTGAGGGAACTTGAACTCTCTCTGGCCTGGGCCCTGCCTCTACCAGCCTTCTGACCTGAAGCGAGCTAGTGAACCTCTCTGGGCCTCGGTTTCTTTTTTCATAAAAATGGGAATGATTTAACGTGCTAAGTCTATTTCATAGGCTCATCGTGAAGACTCAATGAAAGGATGTGAATTAACGCAGTTCATCAGTCCTGGCAGGGTAATGGAAGCATTTCCCGATACCCTTCGGGGGCTAGAAGTATTTCCCCCGAGCTGCTGTCTCCCTGGCACTGGGAAAGAGATGAGACCCCTGTGAGCCTGGTATAACGATATCAGAAGCAAAACTGGCCACCCTGGCTATTATAATTTAGCATTTCTATGGTGCTTAAAATTTTACAAATATGTTGTTGTTATCCCTATTATTAGTAAACCCTCTAAGAGTTGGTGAGATTATTTCTACAACCCGTATTTTGGTGATGGTGGAGGAGGGGCACAGGGAGATTGTGCAGCTTTCTCAAGCTCACCAATCAGGGCAAAGATGAGGGTCCTCGATCCTGCGCCCCTGACCCACTGACCTGCACTGGCCACTGTGCTGTCAGGTCCTTCCCATTTATATACGAAATCAAATACTCCTGGTGACAGAGTCGTCCACACAGCTTTACAAACCCACCAGTGGCTTGCAAGTGCACTGTGGTTTGGAAGACTGTCCAAGTTCAAAAGCATCCTCTTCCCTTCCCTCCACCACCACCTACCACCCACCTACCACCTATCAATCACCTCTCTCTCAGCCTGTTTGTTTTTTATTGAACAAGCTGGCCCTTCAGGAATACTTTTGTCTGAAGCCTAGAAACAGAAATGCAGAAACTCATTTGTAAGAATTATAAAAGCTACAAGGGTTAAGATGGATGGCCTATTCTTCTGTTTTTATCACTTACTATTTTCTGTAGAATCACCTGTACTCCGACTTCCTAGTTGAACAGCGAATGTAGGTCTGCAAGTATCAAGGTTGTAGACTTAGTTAAATTCATAAGTTCTTCCTTTACTTTTCCCCAATAGGATCCCCAAAATAGACCTCATGGGGGTAGGGGAGTGGGAGGTGACTATTAGGGAATGGTAATTATATGGAGATATGACTCATATAGTGGTAAAAACTGATATAGTATCTTACAGGCATGGTGCTAGTAAGTGCTACAAGAAGTCCCATCTGAAGGTCTGGAAAACAGCAGCTAAAGATCTGTGAACACTTCAATAGAATGCCTATAAGCAGGTTTCTGATTAAGTTCTTGCAGCATTTCAGTTGTTCTTATCGGATCCTTACTAATTCGAGGTTGCTGCTGCCAATAGCTGGCAGTGCCAGGTGGAGAAATATTGGGAGAAAAGCCACACTAATTTTTATGATGTCGAACTTGGAATAAGACAGTGAAGGGAGAAATAAATGAGGAGAAATAGCATGAATAATATATTGGCACATTTTCTTCTGCTCTCTCATGTTTTATGTTGGAGCTGGTATGAGGCCATTTCACATTCTCAATAAAATTAAGTGCTAACTTTTCAAACTTGCCACCTGCTCTGCATGTTTGTGGTCTGGTAGAACTTTCTTGCTGGATGGAATACAGTGATATCAGTCCAGCTCTGTTACTTTCCATTTGGAGGACTGAGGTGCACTACGTGCCATATGCCGATGTTGACTGCCACAGTGAATTGTAGCGGGCTGTCCGTCGGGTACTTTTGCTTTGCTGTTCATTTTTATCTGAGAAAGACTTCTATGTGTATTCATCCCAAAGTCACTGTAGTTTTAGCATATTAGAGTGTGCTTGCAAATATGATGGAAAGTTTTACTTTCCTTATCTTGATTTATTTAGATTTGAATTTATCAAAAGCTTTAGAATCTATGCTTATTAAAAATAGATTTCTTAAAATTTTTATTCTTAAAGTACTTAAAGCCTAGGTTGTGGCCTATCATGAAGATGAATGCTCTTATACAGTTTGAAATACACTAATAAAAACAGTATAAACCAAATCTTAAATCAGTAAGCATCAGCAGGGCAAAACTTTCCAGGTCCCTCTTGGGCCCTTTTTTTAAAGCAATATTTAATTACACAAAGTTTTATTCCAGGTAGGCTAGGGTCTGATATATATTAAGAAGGTAAAGCATAGTAGGTAGGTATGTTCATTACTAATTTCGGGATGTCCAGTTAACTTGCATTATAGAAAATGACTTCATCCTTTATTAATTACAAATGTTAAAGTTAGGAAGGTTAAAGTTAGGAAATGTTAAAGTTAGGAAGGTTATGAAGACACCATAGATACTCTTCAAGGAAAAATGTCCAAAAGAGCTGCAATACCTGAAATACTACAGCTTGGACACAAAGTCCACTTTATTTAGGCCAGGTAGAATTCACTGCCCAAAATGATCTTTGATGTGCCACAAGGCAGGATAGTGAAAGTGGCAGTCGTATACAGGGTCCAGCACAAATAATGTCCCTTCCTTATTACAAAATATTTTATTGCAAACTCATGCGCACGCCATTCTGTAACGTAACAAATCACACTCAGGCACATCCTACGACATGTTAGGTGAAATGTTCAAATTGCTGTCAGTCTCATGCAAGGCATTCACGTACCCCACCAACCACACTCAAACAGGTGTTACTCCTCCCGGACCCTGTATTTATTAAGATGAGTCTGCTCTTACGGACAGACAGCAAACATAAAGAACTCTCATTCTAAAGGGCCAGGACTATAGGGACATGAATGAGGCCGGTCGTTTGGGATCCTGAGGCTAAAACTTAAATCCCTTCCCACTTTGATCCTTCTGTTCTTATTTGATCAAGGTGGTCCATTTCTAGAGTCCTGATGTTATGATGGACATACCTTACTGTCAGCTGTTCTTGATCTGACAGATGACAATTTCATGGTGAGGGGAGTTGTGATATAAAGGTTTTTAGATGCCAAGTTTAAAATGGGAATCCACTGAGGCCAATATACTTCCACACACAGGTTGCAAAATTACCAGCTACTAGGCAAGACAAGATCTGGTTTCGTTTGAAAATATGATCAAATTTCAGTATTAAAGGTAAAGAGGATGATGCGTGGGTCTATTTTAATGGCGTTATCACCCAGCAATTCCCAAATCTCATCCTGTCAGAAATCCCCACCCCCACTTATTTGCAGTCGTCTCCAGGTTCCGTACAGGAATTGATGGGCAACTTTATTTGTAGCTGAACAAGCAAATAACATTCCACATGAGAACTCTGTGTGCATGCTGTGTGTTGGCAGAACGTGGTGGGAGTTTTGGCTTAGAAGATGATGACTTTTGCTTCATGGTGGGATTACTAGGCATTTAAAGAAATGGACCCATGTGTCTTTTTTCCTTAGACTTCCCACCAGAGGTGTTGATTGGGTTACACCTTTTAAGGAAAGGTGAAAGTTCAACACTCGTGAACTTATTCATTCATTCGACAAACACTTAATTGAGTGCCTACCAGGATCCTGTTGCGAGAGGCGCTGAGAATGCTGCAATGAACAAGACGGACGGGGTCCCTCTTCCTTGGAACTCCCTGTCCTCTGTTGGGAGTAGGGAGGGCGAAAAATAATAGACAACCCCAAGCCCAACCCCAGATAAAGAAGAAAATATTCTTTACTGAGACAACCCTCTCCCCAGATAAACAAGAACATACTCGTTAGTGAGACAGGCTGGATGAAGGTAAAACAGGACAGAACACAAGGGGCACGCGGGCTGCCCCAGGGGGGTTGGGGAAGGCCCCTCTGCCTGGGTGGCATTTCAGCCAACACCTGACGTTCAGCGCTGTGGGTGCGGGTGTCTTTTCTCCTTGACTTCTAACTATGGGCAGCCTGTTTAGGCTCAAACTCCACAAAGCCGGAAAACCAGACGTGATCTCGAGCTGACCCATGGAGGAGAGGTCAGAGAGACTAGTTTCCTCGTTCCTTCTCCCTTACCCCTATCCCATACAAAGCATCTAACGGAAATGACAGTATAGTCCCCCAGAACCCAACTGCGTCCCTGGACTAGGTCTAGAATTGGGACCTCTCTCTAGTTCCAGGACAGAGATCTAATTCTTGACGTGGAGAAAGCTAGAATGGTGTTCACTGAGGTAGAACATTGGTCTCCAAGATCCTAATCGTGACCAACCAGACAGCGTCAGAACCCAAATCATTGCCATGACTCTTTGTTACAAACCCCACTTCATCATCCGTGGGCCTTTGGAGGGGGAAGCCAAAGGGAAGGGAAGGTACGTCACTCCAAATTTGTTTTGGAATGAGCCGGGATATAAAAAACCCAATTGAGTAAGCAAATAAATCACACACACACACACACACACACACACACACACACACGGGCCATATTTACCTCCTCTTGCACTATCAGTGAAGGTGCACAGTGACTTCCCACCATGTAAATGAATCCAATCGTGATGGAACACAGGGCGGTTTGCACCAGAGGGCAGCACGCGAACAACAGTAGCTTCCATTTATTGCCATATCTTATACCTGTAATTCTGTCTCCTCCTTTACCTGCATTATATCATTTAATTCTGGCCACTTCTTTTGCATGAGGAAAGATATCTAGAGGATGAGCAGTTTGTCTGAAGTCCCTGTCCATCTGTCATTTTCTCACTGCACACCTAGATTTGGTGAGCTCTACAGACCGAGAACATGTTTTGGTCTTTGGTTTGTGTTTGAATATAAACCTATTAATTGCTTTTTTCTTTTAGTATTGACTTTTCTCTTTAATAGCAATCAAATGGAGAACATCATCAGAAGTTTTAGAAGGAGATTATGCTAACACATTAGCGTTTAGAGGAACAAAGACCGTGTTCTCTAAATCAGATTATCTTGTCCACTGAGACAAGTGGCTGTTGGCATTACAGGAGCTTCTCCAGCCTGTTTCTAGCTGATCTAGCAAAACAGAACTTTAAATAATTCACCTGAATGCCTCAGAGGCCTTGATCTGCAGTCTTCTTTTATGTATGAAACACTGGCTTCCAGTCGCTTCCATCTGGAAACGATCCCTCTTGACAAAGAGTGTCAAAGAACTCAGGCAATTAGTGACTGAGTGGAAACGTTAAGCCTTAGCTTCCACCGTTCAGGGCAGGTTTTGATAAGACAAACACCTTGGATCCCTTAATTCACTTGGCCAGCAGAGACATGATCTCACAGCGTTAATAGCCCCTTTTACCAGCTCAGCTCTTCCAAACGAATTAAAATTGTGTCTTGATTGCTGTTGGAACACTAGGGGTAGGCCATGGCTGGTAGTGAGTCGATGTGGCGTATATACTTGGTTAATTTAAGTCTAAATCGCTGTCATCTGGAGCCCTGCATCCGAAAGAGCTCTCGTCAGAGCTCTTTCGAGCTGACTCACAGGCACTCTCGGGGGCTCCAGTGTGCCAGCTGTCCGCCTGGACAAGATGTGGGTCCCAGGAGACAGTTCCAGAGGACGGCGTGTGTCCCGTTTCTCCCTCCTGGCTCACCCCGGCCACGGTCGGTTTTTAGGCAGCCCACCGCTGTGGTTTAAAAACCAGAGTTGCCGTGGCTTGTCTCATGGTAGCCCTGCGTCTTCGGACAGATGGAGGGAGACAGGGATGTCCGTGTCACTGAGAAGACCCAGTTGCTCCTGCTGTGGACTCACACCCAATACAAGGCTCGTTTACTGCAAAGAAGCCTGTCTGCAATTCCAGGGGATTCTGTCATTGGTTACTGATTATTGCTCCTACAAAGGATTATGCATTTTCAAATATATGCAATGTAAACTCTCTTAATTAGGACTTTATTAAAATTCAGATAGGAACTAAGTAAGAATATTTTAAATAAAGCATTGATGAAGAAGTCACGGGATAAATATAACTATAAAAAGAAAGTAAAAAGTATCTAAGAAAAAGGCCTTTTCTGAGAGCCCCAACTCTTACTAAAATAGATATGCTAATTCCAATTATTTTCTCTATTGATTTGAGGGCACTCTTGGGAATTCCATTAAGCCACATTTTGTTGGCTGAAATTGAGTCATGCGAATAATAAAAATGCATTGCCTTTAAAAAATACCCTATAATTAGAATGGTCACTAATTCAAACTGATGTTTTTTATAACTGGTCTAAATTAGTGAGGCTTTTTATAGAATTACTAGCCACCATCAATTTAATATGAAATGATGTAAAATTACTTTACAGAGTCCTCTAGTAATAGCATAGTTAAGAATATCAGACCAATAGGGAAGAAAATTTTGCTTAGGAAGTTCACATTCTCCTCCTGCGGGGTGTGATGGGAACTCTGCTTTTCTTTGCTTCTTTCTTTTTTCTTTTTTTTAATTGATGACTTGTTGCTCTGCCTTTTTTGTTTCTCATTGAGGAAAATGAAACATAGACAAACACATAACTCAAACACAGCTCTGAAACCGAATAAGGTAGCAACCTATTATTAAATTTGAGCAGACTAAACACTTTTTAAAAGAAGAATCGGGTTTCAGGCTGTAGCTTTGTGCTTGTCATTTAGACTTGGGAATAATCATGCTTGCTGAGGCTGAAGCACTTGATGTTCCGTAGGCTATGAACTGATTGGAAAACCTAGCGAGTGACTGTTTTCTCTGATAGTCCTGACCGTACACTTCTTATCTTTCCCACGTGTCCTGTGGCCCAGGGCTTCCTAGTGTGTAACCGGTGGGTGAATTCCTAAATCTTAATGCCAGGTTTATGGCACTTTCCAGGGTAGATACACAAGGAGGGTCTCTCGTGGCCAGTGCCCTTCACCTGACTATCTATCTGCAGAGGCAGCAATTCCAAGAAAACGTGCTTCTTTTCCCAAGAAACAGAGAGTCGCCATTCCAGGAAGGGAATTAGATATTGAAATATGACAAACTTTACAAAGGATTTTTAAGAAGATTTATTTATTTATTTTTGGAGAGGGAAGGGAGGGAGAAAGAGAGAGAGAGAGAGGGACATCAATGTGTGGTTGTTGGGGGCCGTGGCCTGCAACCCAGGCATGTGCCCTGGCTGGGAATCGAACCTGGGACACTTTGGTTCGCAGCCCACGCTCAATCCACTGAGCTATGCCAGCCAGGGCTACAAAGGATTTTTTAATCCCTTCTGATGCCAGCCTTTACTGTCCGATGGGTGAAGAGATCCCCACGGACGCGTGAGATTTCCCCCTCGTGCTGGCCCCGGGTGTCTCCGAAGAGCAGGGTGTGCTTTTCCCGCAAACTTCCTGCAAGAAGGTAACAGGCAGGTGCCTACACGGGCCAGTTCAGATTCACAAAGGTAGTAACAACCAAACACTTTCCACTCGGATCAAATTCAGATTCCAAAGTCGTTAACTTTTAGTTGTTAACTTGAGATTTTGTGTTATCCCCTTCCCGTCCTTCGGATGGTCCTCCCTGAAGCAGAAACGGTAAAAGAAACGTGAGCAAAAGTCCTTAGATAATGATCTCAGCTCCGAGTTCCCCCTGGAGCCGGTTCCTGTGAGTCCTTGGAGCGTGGCCTACTGAACCAACCTTAGGTATTACCCGCCAGTAAAGCGTGGGTCTCTGTTATTCAGGATATAGAAGCTGCTGTTGCTGTAGCTGTAGCCAACCCATGTATGCTCTTAGTTTTAAATAGGGTGTGGTTTACAAGAATTTTAATTTATGGTCATGGACATTACCCACTTACTTCAGGTCTAATTTCAGCTGGAACAGTTATTTGACAAGGCATTCATGTGGCTAAGAACCTCTGCCTCTTTTATTTAAGCTGCTGATAGATTTAGCTGTTCCCTTTTTGAAGATTTGCACATTTCCTGGCTTACTTGGAACTGGTACCATGTGGGATCAAAGACAACTGGAGACCCTGTATTAATTCTAATAAATGTTAAAACAAAAGTTAAGCTCCATTGTCTGGTTCCTGTTGTAACTGGAAAGAATAGCTCATTCACAAGAAGAAAATGAATAAAAAATTAGGAACAGTGTGCCTTATCTATTCCAAATGTGAGCGCAGATATCTGTTTTGTTTTTCTCTCACTGTATCACACAGCCAGGAAAGTCGTATTTGGTTACAGCTCCGGGGCCTGCATCCGGGTCTTCTGCTCTAGGGATGGGAGGGACCTGCCTCTGTGTGTAGCCCCTGGTTCCCTGCGGGCCGTAGCTGTCGTTTCCCTGTTGTGGCAGCGAGGCCCGGGACGCCAGACAGTGCCATTGCTGTCTCTGGGCCACACTTCTTCAACTCCTTTGCCGAGGTGTGTGGGTGTGTGCTGGTATTTGTGAATAATTTTGCTTCAGGGGAGACATAGAACAACTGGGATTGGCCCCCAGATGCTAGCCTGAATCTGATGTCACAGACCGTCTCGTGAATTTGTCTCAGCCGTCAGGAGCTGCATGGGTCCTCCAAATGACTGTTCTCTCTCCCCGGAGTCAGAGCCCTCCCCTGGTACATCTCCAACAAAGAAATCCTAGAGGAAGAAAAGGAACGTTAAAACCTGGAACACTAAATTCCAACCAGTGACAAGTGGTCTAATATTTCAGTTCTGTTACATGATATTTTCTTAGGTTTTTTAGTCACAGAAGATGTTTCTACGAGATAGTAGAGAGTCTGTGGGATTATAATGCAGTTGTATTGTGTGAGAGACGAAATGGTTCGCAGGTATGTCAGAAGAGCCAAGGATTGCTAGGGTGATCAACTGCTGACACAGTTATGTGACTCAGCTTCTAAATGGGGCCTGGGGTGAGCTGCAGTGTCCTCGTAAGTAAAATGGGGAAATGATCTTTACTGAATGTGGCGGGTGTGAAAATTAATGAGATGGCGTGTGCAAAACACTCAGTACTACACCTGCCACGGAATAAACACCCGATGAAATGATGAACGTGCACACACACGTGCAGGCACACATGCTTTTATTTCCACTTTCAGGGCTTGTCTGGTTACGCCTTCTGTTGAGAAAGGTTCTTTATCTGTACATCTAACCCTTTCTCTGGCCCAATTTCTAGTGTCCAGCAGCTGTTACTGATAGTCCCATTTAGCTGTGCTTTAAGTGGTCACATATTTCTTTGACCTAATGGCAGTCACTTTTTTTTAATTAAAAGAATAATTTTTTTTATTTTTTGAATTCATTGGGATGACATTGGTTAACACAGTTATAGAGGTTACAGGCATACAATTCTATAATACATCATCTGTATATGGTATTGTGTGTTTACTACCCTAAATCACTTTTGAAGTGAACCTATTATGGTGGAGATTTTAGAATTCACAGAATAATGTAACTTTAGAACTTTATCTGAAAGATGAGAAGGATGAGGTTTAGGAAATGTAGATAATTTCCCCCAAGTCATGTGACTTCAAATCTAGATTTCTGGGTTGCCAGCATCTTTTACAGACGCAGGAGAACCCTTCAGGCTGGGAGGAGAGGCTGGGTGAATCCTGGCCCAGAATTCAGGTCAAGAAGGGATTATGTCTGCAGGGAAGAGAGGACTTCTTCTGGCAAGGTGGTTACACATTGTGTGACCTTGTGCCAGTCACTTAACTTATTTCTTCACTTCTAAAATAATATGCTATGCACCCTGCTTACTCATAGAATCCCGTGAGATCTAGATTCTAGACAAGGTGGGTGAAATGTTTGTAAGCTTCAAAATGTTTCATAAATACTAAATTTATCTTTTTTTAAAAGATTTTATTTATTTATTTTTAGAGAGGGAAGGGAGGGAGATAGAGAGAGAGAGAGAGAAACATCATTGTGCAGTTGCTGGGGGTCATGGCCTGCAACCCAGGCATGTGGCCTGACTGGGAATCGAACCTGCGATACTTTGGTTTGCAGCCCGCACTCAATCCACTGAGCTACCCCAGCCAGGGCTAAATTTATCTTTTATAAGCACGCAACACATAACTGTCATATGTATATATTGGATACATAGCGTATATGTGTGCAGCTTAATAAATTAATGTGCTGAGGAAACCGATTTTCAATGAAATCCTTTGCATATTTTTACTGGTGGTGCCCAATGGATATCACCTGCGGTGGGCTCTCTGCGTGCCGCAAAGTCAGCCCAGTATCTTGGAGATTAGGCTGAGCCTGGGGAAGAATGCAGATGGGGATTTCGCCGCCTTGGAATCTAAGTCAACCGTTCGGTTGCTTAACGGGTAGGAAAGGCCGCTGCCCGCAGGGAGTCAGACGCTGCCTCGGCAGGTCTGATTAAACGGGACTATCGAGCTATTTTCAGCTTCACGGATATTAAGCTATTTCTTTGAATCTCAATGGATAATTTACTGGGATTAACTGCTTTCTGCATGACTTAGAAAAGTGACTGCAATGCGAGTCTCTTGTCATATAGGAATTTATAAGAGGAGTGCAGGAATGGCAAATTTGTTCCGACTTGAGGGCTCTCTTCCGTTGGCTGGCGGTGGTGTCTCGGAGACGGGTCCGGAGACTGGGTGTGGGTCAGGCGGGACGAGCGCCCGGATCCCTGCAGCAGGGTCTGCCGTTGGCTCAGGTGGGGATAGAGCGTGTGTGCACCGTGGGAACAGCGCCCAGGCCTCGGTTGTACTCCTGCCGAGTCACATCGACCCGAGAGACCTTGGACGAGACTCTTACTCACGCAGGACTTCAGTTTTCTTCATCTGCAAAAGAATTGGCATGGCCAGCCTTCCCTCCAGGCTCCTGTCTCATTTTCTGTTTCTGAGCTAGGGGCAGTTAACACAGTTTTATTCATGTCAACTCAAGTACATCTTCCTTAGGAAAGGAAGATGACTGTCCTTAATGATTACAAAGGTGTAATCCTACCCTATTTGCCTTTTAGGGTCTTTTGAGATCTAGATTCTGAAGAACATGTGTGGAAATATTTTGTAAATGGCATAAATATTAAGCCACAAGTAGTGGCTTTACATCCTCCAGTTTTCTAAGTAGGAAGCCTATGAATGAAATTCTATTTCTTTTAAAGAGTATTTATTCTCAGAACATTCGTTTAGCTATAGCACAGAAAACTAAAATTAATAGTTATATTTTAGCACTTGGGGGTTGAATGTAATATTTGATGTGGAACTTTTCATCATCCTCTGTGACTCTCAAAATGCGAGATAAAGTTGGTAAATTTCCCTTCTCTGTTAAGGAAAAGGAATTTACATGCTTGTGTATTTCTTTTTGTTTGGTAGAAAAAGTTACTAAATCTTTTTTCCTTCCAGCCACCCTCAAATCAGGCTTAACATGAACTCAGCAGATTTTTTTGGCCAATTTTAGCTAAATCATTTTTTTTTCCAGTTAGAAAGAAGTCATGCCACAAATTACAGTGTTACTCACAGTGTTACGGGCCCTGGAAGTCAAGGTTGGGATCTCTTGTCCGGAGGGAGGTTTGGAACCCCCTCTACCTAGTGCAGCCGACTGCACACCGTGTTCCTCCTTTGGGATTTGTGGTTTTATTTTCTTTCCTATTCTGGTTTTATTTAAAGGGCTGGGAGCTTATGGTTGGCTGGTGGGCATCTGAATTAAGGCAAGGGGGGGGTGCATTGTGAACTTGGCACATGTTTCCCACCGGCTTTTGAGGAAAAGATCCCATGAATGATCGCTCGGCCTCTGTTTTCAGATCAGACGCCGACCCCGACGAGATTCCTAAAGAACTGCGAGGAAGTGGGGCTCTTCAATGAGCTGGACTGCTCCCTGGAGCACGAGTTCCGGAAGGCGCAGGAGGAGGAGAGCAGCAAGCGGGTAGGTGCGCTCGGGCGGACAGGCGCCCCCTGGAGCCCCCCGGAGCCCCCCGGAGCCCCTGGGACAAACTTCTGCCTGGGAAGTGGGTGGCCCTGCAGGCTGATTGCTGATGTGGCCTGGGCCCGAAACAGTATTGTATCCATTTGCAAGTGTCTGTCTAATGTGTTTTTTTTAAAAAATATGAATCCCTGGTTGTGATAGACTCCAAAGTCAGAAAAATCATGGGAAAAACTGGTATCTGAAATCAGAAAAGCACTTCCTCTTTTTTGAACTCGAGTCAGATAAACTCACAGACTTTTTCTGTTCAGAACGAGTTGTGTGGCTTTGCTGAATGTTCAGTAGTGAGCCTCACATGGCGGTGAGTGTGGGGTCTAGAGTCACAGAGACAACAGGGGAAACATTAGAGCAGGGGCAGCTTCTCCGGCTTGCGGCCCGGGCTGAAACCGTCTGACTTCCGTAGCCCGCCCAGAAGATCACCGCCAGGTTCGGATGCTTCCCAGTCGTGCTATTCACCATCTGTTTCTGTCGAGACAAACAGGTTCGCCGCAAGTGTGATTTGTTGGTTCTCACAAGCATAGAAAATCCACTTTATGAATCCCTCCAGAATATATTCGGTTTTGTTGTAATGTTGTGCTGGCATTTCCAAATCACTTTATAAGATTAAGGAAAGGAAATGAGGTCATAAGTAAGTGTGATAATGAAGCTTTTTAGTATTTTTTCATTGTTTTCACAGAGCATTATTGCATGCTCAAAATGTACTAAAGAACAAATTAGATACGTTCCATGAACAGAGTCTTAAAATGTGAACGTTAGTTGACAGGAAGGACCAGCTAGATCGTAATGGATTCTGAAATTCCAGCTGCTCCATCCGGGGAAGAAATTTTAAAAGGTTCTGATATTTCTGTAAGTGTTTCCAAACCTTTGAATCCCCCTGTATGTGAAATTCTAATAATCCCTCCACCGGGTTTCTCATGTCATGTTCTCACATCCAAATGGTCAAGAGCTTGTATTCAGCGTGTACTGCTTTAGAAAAATTATGAAAATAGGTGAAGGTAATAGCCAGAGGGACATAAAATCTCAACCGACTCATTTTATTTGCTTATAATTAATTTGCCACTTACACTATCAAGTATCAAGGATACCCCTATCCCCGCCACCTCAATGGTAGGAAGGGTCTTTTTTCTTATTTTTAAGCAAATGCTTATTTAGCTCATATTTGCCACACACTGTTATGTGCATTCAAAAAATTAACTCAGTAAAATAAAAGGTAGACATTCTGTATTTCATTGCAATAGAAATAGATTTCTTAAAGAATAAAACCCATGAAAATAGCAAGCGAGAAGCAGAGCCCCAAACTAAAACGTTTAGTACATGTGTTCTGGTTGAAAAATAAATGTAGCTCTCCTGGTAGGTGGGGCATATGCAAATAGACTAAGGGAACAAGTTCAATCATTCCTCAAGACAGTCGAGGTTGGCTTCTTAGATTAAATGGAACTATGTGAAAGGTGCGTACTTGGCTTGTATTGTCTTTATTTCTGATAGAGTGGCTTTAACGGAAGTATACACCTTTGGTTTTCTTTAAGACATTTGCCACGGACAGCTTTAGGAAGCCCTTGGGAGAGGCGTGACTTAGACGGTCCCCATTACATGGCACTCACAGTCTCCTAGACAAAGTCACGTGGAGTTTGTGAAATATTTTCTCCTTGTGGACCTGAGAGTCGTGTAACTGGTTCTGTTTCTCTTTTTGCTTTGACTGCTCGGTTAACGTGAAGCTGAGTTTACTACTTAACTTTGATAACTTTTTGGAACACTGTTATGAGAGTATTTCACTTCCCCCCAGACTAGACTTTCAGTTCTAGTTTACATTTCCTCTGGTCCTGATTATTAATTTAAGAAACATGGTCACGCTATACATTTTTTTTGTGAGTCGCTTTTGATTCCTCGTGAGTTGATAAAGAGTATAAATGATTAAACTTTAAACATGAAGATAATTAGGCAAGCAAAGTTGAAAACCAGGACCACTGTCATTGTAGAAAAACAGTATTTTCTCTCTTTTCAATGTTGCCCTTAGCCAGGTGGTGATTTCTCGATGGGTGTGTGGCAGTGGGGCTCCTGTGGCCAGCTTTCCTTGTGGTTCTGGGCAAACCTCTCAGCAGACCACTGCCCCACACGCCAACGTCACCTGCACACGCCCGGGAAGGCGGACAGCTTTAAGGCGGTGGAGGCATCCTCTTCCCCTGCCCCGTTAAAGCCCGAGGGGCCAGATTCAGGCTGCGGTGCCCGTGGCTGCACAAGAGGGCACCTTCCGAAGGCCTGCCGTGTGATGACTCAGCCAAACGGGCTGTGCTGGGGGCTTCCGCTCTAGCATTTCTTAGGAAGCCACCGCGTGGGCAAATGAGGAGAATGTGCTCTCCTATCTGTTAATATAGTTTTACCCATCCCTCTGACCACATTTCTCCAGCTACCAACACCCTGGCACACCACCAACCCCGGGCCCCACTTCATGTATTTGTCCCCTGCTTTAAAAAAAGGAATAAAGCTCCTTAGTTAATGCACCCCTTATTATTACCGAGTGCTATCTTCTCCTTTATTCCTTCTGCTCCACCTTCAGAAAATTATTTCTTGTTATTTCTGTGTCCCTCTCTTCTGATTGCTTTTTCTTCTTGTCTTTTAATAAAAGACTTGCATTATTTTCCTCAGCAAGCTTTGGTAAAGTGAAAGATGGATGAATATATCTGGGGAACTTGTTTGAAAAAATCCTTTCTAGAACTTTCAAAGTACTTTGTACAAAAATATTGGAAAGACTGGACTGGTCGTTCCCTGCACCTTTAAGTTTCTAGCTTTAGTTTGGTCTAGAAAATCCTATTAAAGAGTAAATAGAAAATTGACCCTTGCTTAGCCCATGTGGCTGTTCATTGGGGAAAATTATGATCTACAGACTATCTCCCATTCAGATGCCCTTTTCCAAAAGTATCCAATATGTGGGCAGAGTGAGGCCAGGCTAGAGGCAGGCCGTGACCTCTGGAAAAAGCCTCAATGCCTATATCCACATCCGAAATAGCAGGCACCACATTCCACAATTGCCTCAATTTTCCATGTCCGTGTGAGCTCAGGGACTCAAAACTCTTTAATAAGAGATCATTTTCCCCCTTGGAAAAGCATCCATTACTAGCAGGCATGACAAATTGAAGCTTGCCTATGGCTTAGAAGTCAGGCTATTCTGTGTCCTAAAACAGATGAGAAATTTCGTTCACTGTTTTCATTCAAGAAATGTGTTTGAGTGCCCACCACTTACCAGCCACTGTCCAAGGCATTGGCGAATAGACTACTGGCTAAAGCTGGTAAGAAAAGGAAAACAAAACAAGCTTGCTTTCATGTAATTTATTTCTAGTGGGCAAGACAAACAAGAAACGAGTAAAGACAATAAAATATGTAAAATTTCAGAAGATGATAACAGCTTTGGAGAAAAATATGACAGGGAAGGGGCATGGCGGGGCGGGGCAGTCAGGGAGGGCGTGGCTGGCAAGGGCAAGCGGAGGAGAAGGCCTGGACCAGGTGAGTGCTGGGGAGAAGAGTGAGTGTTCCAGGTGGAGAGAGCAATAAGTGCAAAGCCCCGAGGCTAGAGGATGCTCAGTGGGTTGGAGGAATTGCAAAGAGGCGTTTGGCCGGAGGAGAATGTGTGATAATGCCACAGAGTGGGTGTGCGAGGGCAGATCCAGGAAGGCCCGGAGGCTTTGGCTTCTCCTTGGAGTGAGATAGGGAACTACCGAACAGATTGGAGCACAGGAGTGATAGGATCTGACTCATGTAATAGAATATCACCTTGGCTTCTGAGTCCAAAGGGAACTGTCGGAGGGCGTCAGCAGAGAAAGATTAGCTAGGATGGTACTGAAAGGGTCCAGATGCAGGATGGCGGTGCCTTGGTCAAGATGGAGGTGGAGGCATGGCTAGATTCTGGCTCTATTCTGAAGAGGGAGATGCTGGGATTGGCTGATGGGCTGGATCTGGGGAGTCGTAGAAAGAATGGGATCAAGGACAAGCCAGGTTTTTGGCTGAAGCAACTAGAAGAAGGGAATCGCCTGTGGGAAGAGCAGGTAGGAGGGGCAAATGGAGAGGACTGTTTTCAGACTCGTTGGAAGGAGATACTGGATCGGCAGATGGGTATCTGGGTTCTATAATTCAGGAAGCAGCCGACCTGTCTGGAGATGTAAATTGGGAGTCACAGGCAGATCGATGGTGTTTAAATACACACGAGACTGGAAGAAATTACCTGGGCCAGGAGTGACTGCAGATGCAGTAGAGAAAAGGTTTGGGCATAGGACTTGGCACAGCCCTTTGAACCTTCCAGGACGGAGTCGTCACCTGTCCTCAGTGGCCAGCGGTGACGCGGAAGACCATGAGGCATGAAGAATCAAGTCAAGCCTGGGAACCCTCGCAGTGATGCCGACGGGAGTCCCATGGCTGGCAGCCGGCATGCTGATTTCGTGTTCCGTGCCAGAGGAAACAAAGAAGAGTTTTAAAAAAGAAAATGAAAGAAAGAGGGGGATGAGCTGATCCTTTACATTTGATTTTTTTTTTAAAGATTGAATAATGCACATCTAGGAAGCCGCAGAGAGCTACACCATCTGATAGCAGTTGTGTGCAAGCGTGCGTGTGCGCGCGTAAGAAAGGAAGGGGAGTTGAAAGGACTAGATATTAACTCCTTTGTCTTGCTGAGAGAAATAGAACATTCCAGCCTAACGTGGTTAAGGACCCTGACGATGAAAAGTGCTGTTACAAGTGCTAAGTGTTGTTATGCTCCCCTAGGACCTAAATCTGACTCATTATGCTGACGCAGCAATAGCAAATTAGGACATTTCCATGCTCTAGAATTCCTACCCAAATGATGAAAAGTGCAGTCTATTCCCAGAGGGCGTTGACTATTTAACACATGGGAACGAGGGACAAGCTACAATCTTAAGATCTCAGATCCCAGCTCAACAGGAGTCACGGAACAGGGCACGGCCAGGTCAGCCTTAGCTCAGAGAAGTGGGCTGCTCAATCTGATTAAACTCTGTACCTGGAAATCGTGTTACCCGACACCGCCAGTTACTGGGGGGGAGAGCGTGCAGAAAGGGAGGTGCTTTGCTTTGCTTTGCTTTGCTTTTGTACACAGTCTTGCTCTATCAGCCACTGGCTGGCCCAGCTGCTCTCTGGGGAAGGTGTGAGTGGCGCTGGATGGAAAAGAAAAGACAGGGAATTGAGCAAACTGTAACAGCTGCACGTTTCCGGTTATGTTATGTTTTCTATGATATCTGTAAAATGATCCCCCCGTCCCCAAGAAGTCTGGAGAAAAAGAATGTTCTGAAACCTACACTGGGTTTTATCCAGATATTGAGAATATCGCCATGTATGCTCAAATCCTAGTAGATGAGACTGTTTTTGATCTTTTTGGGTTGTTTTGTTTTGTTGTGTTTTTTATCAGCATGATTGGAAAGAAAACACCCATCGGCAATATTATAAGAGACAACCTACTTCTTCCCCCACACCAACGTGTGGAAATCCTAACTCCTATAAGGATTCTTTTTTCCTTCCCATTTTAGTACGCAACAGCTTTTCTCCTTATAGGTTTACACTACGCCCTCAACCGGGGTGGAATTTGATGCTGGAAGAGAAGTTGACTGGCTCTTTGCATTTGCATCCCACTCAGGCAGCGACTAAACCAGCGAGTGAACTGGAAGCTATTTCGTGTGTTTTAGGTCCCTGGGATTTGGGATTGGTGACTGCAGTCTTAACGGAGATTAGGAAGAGCTGGCGTCCATGTCCATACACGTCAGCGAATCGACGTGATCTGCCGCTCTGCTTCAATTCTAAAGTGGAGTGGGAAATAAAATAAACTCCTAGGTCGTTTTGTTTCGGGTGGAAAGTCAGGGTCTCCTCAAAGCAAAGAACTCACCAACTATTGCCTCGCAGAGAGTGAGCCCTTCCATCGAGTATGCTTGGCACGGAGCACGAGGGAGCAGCTTGGAGGAGTACTGACTGCGGCGGGTACTGGGGACCTGTTCATCTCCTGCCTGGGAGAATTTGTACATTTGGATAATTTGGACCTTAATGAATGAGTCCTCGTGAGCTAATTTTCACGCTAAAGAAACCATATCTTACCTCTTGAGGCCGAGGTTTTAATTTCTGACGCGAAGTCATTCGGCAGCTCCCGGCTGCGCCTTCAGCAGCGGTGGCGGCGTCAGTGACTGCGGGTGAACGTCTCTCGGCCCGAGTGGCAGGTTGTATTGTTCTCTGAGTTCCGTGTTAAGCAATTAAGCTTTTTGTCCTAGGTTTTATTTATATTTGCTATCACATGGCATTTATTCTGGCAAGACGGAGGTCTCTCTGCCTGAGGTCTTTTTAAGAACTGATCACAAGGCTCTCAGAGGCTGACGTTTGACTTAGAAAGGATTTGCATTCATTCCCGGCTGTGATGGGTGTTCTCATAAGAGGTGCTGATGTTTCCACTTGGAGCTATGAATTATAAGGGATTGGGACAATTTTTCCTTTTTACAATATAACACGAAGATTGCTGTAGGAAACTGGGCATTGATTTGGGGAACCTCTGTATTTGTGTTGGAAATCAGGTAGAATAAAATTACCCCTTCCCCTCCCTCCCTCCCTTCCTTCCTCCCTCCCTCCCTCCCTCCCTTCCTCCCTTCCTCCCTTCCTTCCTTCCTTCCTCACTCAAGGACATACTTATTGATTTTAGAGAGAGGAGAAAGGAGGGAGAGAGAAAAAGGGAAATATTGATGTGAAAGAGAAACATTGATGTGTTGCCTCCCACACCTGCCCCGACCTAGGACGGTACCCTCATCCTAAACATGTGCCCTGACCAGGAATCGAACCTGCAACCTTTCAGTTTACAGGATTACGGGACAATGCTCCAACTGAGCCACTCTGGCCAGGCCTGAAATAATGTTTCTCGCACCAGTACTTCCTGTTCACTTGTGACTGGGTATGGTAATGATCAATGTACTCACGTTCTCATGAAGCGCGCTCAGGTCTGCATATGACGTTTTGAACGTGTTAGTAATGATCACTTGATTTTGTAGGTGATTGTGCCGGTACCGTGTTCCCCGTTTTAAATACAGAGGACTAAACTGTCAAGAGAAACAGAAAAGAGAGCAGATAGGCACTCGCTAAGGAGATCCCGCGGCAGGAGCGACCTGTTCTGGCCTTTTCTCTGCCTCTCCATTCCGTCTCTGCCTCCTCGTCTTTTGGTCGTTTCCACGCACCGGTGGTTTCTGTTTACACCTTCTCTCCAGAAAACCCATACCTTCTCAGAGTGTAGCTGTCAGCCCCACCCTGACAGGTCCTTCAGCTCTACAGCTGGCTGTTACCTATGTTGGGCTTGAAGGTTCTTTTCTAACCTGCAGCTATTACAGACGTTCCCATTTGCGTAGAACACTGCTCTCTCTAGTGGAGCTGGCCCAGAACGGCTTCTCGGTGCAAACTCGGTGCCAAGTCTGACATCCCTGGTTCCCTCGGAGGCATAGCCACCACCCACCATGGGGTCAGCCTGGCCTCCCTTCCCCGCTTTGCCCCACTCACTAGGTCCAGGCAACTTGGCTGGGAAAGAGTCCTATCTTTTCTGTATTTTCCATTTCCATCACCTCAAGTCTAGACCATCATCACCTCCTACCGAGTTATTGCTGCAAATTCCAGGAAAGTTTTTTGGCCTCTAGCCTAACTTTAAAGAAATAATTAGCATGAAATATCATTGTAAAATTAAACACGTTTTTTAATGAAAGTAAACTGAAATATTAGACAGTAAAAAAGAAATTCTTCTTGGAGCTGTTCGCCTGTCACTTGTGGTTAAATGTACCTTCAAATATTGCCGTTGTTAAAAGGTCGAGGGGCTGGTGCGGGTGCCACAGGTGTGGGAGAAAGTGCATTGGAAGATGTGAAACGTAGCCTTGGTCCTGCAACATTTTATACAGGGAATGCTTTTAAAGAACCAAAGCAGGGATGGGGGAGGGGCGCAAAAATGACAAAGGAAAGAAACCAAAAATAATAAAAAACATGGTGGTGCCCTGATATTCCCCAGCAACTACAATCAACCCAGACTCGGGCCGTGAGGACCGCTCGTTTGTCCTGCCTTCCCACCAGGCAGCCTTCCTGGAGTTGACAGTTAGCCCAGTTGGGTTATTTGGCAGGAGGATCCTCGCTAAAACAATTATGAAGCTGGGCTTTAAGGGCGGAGGAAAGGGCAGCTCTCTTCCCAGCAGGAGACCTTCTCATCAGAGTGATTTCTCTGCTCCAGCTTGGGTTGGGTTCACAGCTCATTAAAGTCACTTGTTACCTGTCTCGAGGCAGGCAAGCCAGGCCAGGATTTCAAGGTATTAACCCAAGTGGAGGGACAACAGTGAATGGACAGGCTCCTTCTGAGGAATCAATGTCCAGCTGTGAGTGATTCCGGGTTTCCAACGTGTCAGACAGGCGCAGAGTGGCAGGCGCGTACCTGGGCATGGGAGGCGCCCGTGTCTGCAGGGGAAGCCGTGCTGTCCTCTGTGAGGCCCTGCGTTAGTGTTCCCAAAGGCAGGCAGGAAAACACATCCATTTTCTGGGCCAGGGTAAAACAAAATGACTAAAAGATGAAGCTTCCGTTCTAGGCATAAAACTGCCCTCCCGTTTGGAAAATTGGAGCGAATGCTAGACGAGGCAGTGAGCATCTGCCGCTGAGGATGGGGGAAGCCCGGGCCCCTCACGGAGACGTGAGCAAACATTGACATTGAGAAAAGGGGAAAGGAAAATAATATAATGGTTGCAAGAATCCCTGCCTCCGTCGTCTCATAAGTCCAGGTGAACGTTAAGTGTGGTTAAGAGCAGGTATGGGAGTGATTTGCTCTGGGAGTCCTGCTTGAGCATTTGTGTGTTGTTAAGTTATTTCCATATTGATAAGGCTGGGGCCAGGCGCGGGGATTCCGGGCATTCCTTCCGTCCAGATTTCCAGCGTGCTGGCTGTCAACCCAAACTTGTGGGGCAATGACTGATTTTCACCTCGGAACCCGAAGGGACATTTTCCTTGTGCTCTCTACTCAACCACCCCCGGAGCCCAAAGGCCTAGGAAAGTGTGTGAAATGGTGGGGGTTCCTGTCTGAATTACTGGGACCACGGCCCCACACTTTTGGAACTAGCCATTGCGGTGAGTCAGAGGGGCTCACCGGCTGGCGGGAATGGAGGTGAGGTCAGCCACTCACACTGTCACCTGCGTACTCCTTATTTTCTGGCTGGGATGGTCCTTGCATCCCGGGTGTGATGGGCTATTTATTGCCTGTGGTCTTTCCCAGAACGTTGCCAGGCTTCCCTTTGCTCTTTGCTCTTCGAAACATAAAAGACTCCTTTTAACCTGTTTGAACTTCTGGCACCCCTGTGTGCCAAGGCCGGTTCTCGCATTTGTCTCCAGAGCAAAATGGAATGCCGGAAGGACTTTACTCTCAGCATCGCCTGTGAGCACCTATGTTCTAATAAACTCCCACGGGTTGGTAAACTCAGGCTGCTTGTGTTTGCAGATGATATTTTGACATGTGACCTAAAGGCGAATGTGAGGTGTCTTGTTGGACAGTTTTGGACCCAGAAGGCAGGCTAGTCCCACCTGCCGGCTTTCCAGTCGTTGTCTGGCACTGCGGGGGCTTCCCCAGTCTTCTCTATGGAGTGCGGCGAGCCCTGTGTTTTGGATTTGGTGTGGCTGCAGCCACAAACATCCCTGGGATCTGAGCTACGTGCACAGCACACCATCTGTTACATGAAAACTTTGAAAGTTGATCACGGCACCGACCGGATCCTGCCTACGTTGGTGCCGGGCGCGGCCTTTTTCTGTGGCTTTATGTTTGGGTGGGGGCTTATGCAGGCTCTGCAAGTAGTCATGTCCCCAAAGAAGCAACGCAGTCATGTTTTGGGTGGGTGTCGGGTTGATTGACTACAGATGATGCAGTGCTGGGCATTTTGAGTAACAGCCGCTCTCAAAGAAGGCGTCCCCTTCCTGGCTTCCCCCGGACTGATTTGTTATGCATACAGCTTAGGGACGTTCCCAGAGGATTCATGAACATGAAGCGATCGCTGGCCTTGTTGGCACGGTTGGTCCAGGCAGTGCCATCCTTTCCAGGGTGAGCCTGACATCTGTGGGGCTCTAGAATCTGGAAGCACGTGTGAGCCCCGCCCTTCCGGCCCCGGTGGTTGGTTGGTTCCCAAGTGGCTGGGAGGGAACAAGACAACCCAGAATGCTGGCAGGCCTTTCTGCGGCGGAGCGTGCCAAAGTGTCACAGGCACCGTGATATCTCCGTGCTGCCGGCCCACCTGAAATGGCCGCCCAGCACTTCTGCTGCTGTTTGCAACACCCCAGAGGTGGGCTGGGAAGAAAGCATGGGGAGTGTCATCTGAATGCGGGACAGCGGCGGGAAGTCCGGACTCCTTTCCACCACTCTCTGAAGGTCACGCCTGACTCCATCTTCTCACCAGGAAGCTGGGCCTTTCGTCAGCTGTGGAGTTATAAACATACAGAGTTCACATTTATGGAGATCTGGAGAATAGAAAGTGAAGCTGAGTCCGAAGTAGGTGGTGTTAGATTCACACAGCACTTCAGGGTCTCACCTCGGATGTTCTTTCTGATGGCGACTGAAAGAAGTGTCCCAAAGCGGGCCCTGGGAGCAGAACCCCAAAGTCCACACTTGCAGAGACAGTAACACGGTGGGGACCCAGCTGCCTGAAAAGGGCGCCTGGTCCCTGCACAGCAGGAGGAGGGGGACAGCACCTCGTCCCAGATCTCTGCTAGACTATTGCCTTTATTTGTGTCATAAAAAGGCACACATACATGAGCACCTGTTGTAGGCGAAGGGGGCAATCTGGGTCATGTGAACAGTTCCTTGTCGCTCTGACCACTCCCTAGGATGGCTCCCAAGGTCCAGCTCAACAGCTTTGCCAGGTGTTCGCTGCTCTCTGATCGTGAAGGCCGCACAGCCGATTGGCTCACCCTCTGAGTGTGAACTCAGAGTTGACTTACCATTAGTGGTGATAGATTTGCACGATCCCAAGCACAAACAAACACGCCCTCCCACGGCCCCCCTTGTGACCAGAGGCACATATTGCCAGACAGCTGGCCAGGGCCGGGGTGCAGCGTGCGACCGCGGGAGAGAGGAGCCGCATTGACCTCATTAGTGCCGTTCTTCTAATTGCCTGCCGCAGTCACAGACGACAGCTCCCAGAGCTACTCCTGATCCAAGGGACTGGTGTATTTTACAGGAGAAAAAATCTGTTAACGATCCTGATGGCATCGTCCAAGCACTGCCTTCTCTGAGCAGATTTTACGTTTTGCCCCTCCTAAAGTCTACCGCCTTTTGACAAAACCTCACCGTGCCCCAGCAAACCTGCCTAAATCGTGTAACATAGTTTGTTGTCATCCAAGAGCATCGAGAGCCCGCCCTCGTGCTTCGGCCAAACTGACGTGGACATGTAGGAAGAGCCCGAGGAAGCCCTGTAGAACCGGGCACAGGGGTGTCTCTGATCTCTGCCCGTGGGCTGCTGTGAGAAGGAAGAGTATGAATGGAGCGTTGTGTGTATCTTAGGAATGGCTTGAGAGGAAGTTAGCCACCAAATGCATTGCTTGGATGCTTTGTGGGATTTATTCAGCTCATCCTCCCGGACTTCCTGGCTTTTTATCAGACAGTAAATTCCACTCCGGCAGAGCCGTGCCCCGTGAGTCTGAAAACTAGGCGCAGCTTTCAAGCACCCGCGTGCGACTCCTTGCACTCAAACATTTTTGCCGACTTCCTCCTCCGTCGTTTCGAGTCATGGCACTTACTTCCTCATTTGCTGCCCAGGGTGTTTGTGAAGCCCCTTTTCTTTCAAGTTGGCCACTGAGGCCATCTGACATATTAGCTGGCTGGAGAAGGAAGCACAGGCAAAGATGACTAATTTCTGCAGTCACCCCTCCTCTCCCTAGCAAAGAAGAAAGAGACCCAGCCTGATGTTTAGAGTGGTCCTCCTCTTCTACCCCCTGGCAGAGGTAACCCGTTCCTCGTGCCAGATGCCTTTCCCAGCAGCTGCTTGGTGATTCTGTGTCACTGGGCTCATTGTAAACTCGAGCATATCCTTTTAATTACCTGTTCGTATGTCAGCGATGCCGAGCTCCGTGGCACGGAGAAGGCGGATAAACCTCCCCTTATAATGGATTTTTCGTAAGACTCTCTCTGAGATAAGAGTCCTAAATCTTGGCAGCCACACGCTTTGTGACTGCACACGAATTCCTGGCTCCCCAGAGCCGTGTTATAAATGGAGTGCATGGGCCAGGGCTGGGTAATAAGATACTGCAGATACATTTGAGAGCAAGGTGCACTTTTGCTTTATTTATGAAGATAGACATGCTGGTTGAGGGCTTAATCACAGCTGATAAATCATTTTAGGAAAGCCTATTAGAACCATATGCTGATTTTTTGCATTAATACAGTGTGTCTGTTTCCAGTCTAATAAGACAGGGTTTTCTCGTCCGCTCTCTGTGTCTCTCCAGCGTGGACTATTTATCTGTTTAAGTGGTATCACTTGTGTGGGAGCATTTATCTCTTTAAGAGGTACCATTAATAAAAGAACGCGAAAGGAAAGAGGGAAGGCAAAAGGAGTGAAGGCGCCCGTTGCGCGGTGCCTACGTGTGCGTGTGCGTGTGCGTGTGTGTGTGTGTGTGTTTATGGTATGACAAAGGAAAGAGTCAGAAAGCTGAGAAACGGAAACATCTCAATTAGAGTTTCGGAAGACCACGGACTGGCCTTCACTGGGCATAAGGTAGTCATTTCAGCCCAGGTGGTTATAATACTATAGTAAAAGATTATCTGAATAGAGGCGTGTGTGTGTGTGTGTGTGTGTGTGTGTGCGCGCGCGCGTGTGCATGGACTGACATTTGGGTTACCTCACTTCTCCTCAGCTAGCAGAGGGCTGCCCAGGAACAGGTCCCAAGGCTCTTTAATGAGAGCCATATTGGGACTCCAGCTCGGAGCCAAGTTCTGTTTTATCACTAATTGCAGGGGTGCCTTGCAGATCTTTTCTATTATTTCCTGATTATACCCCTGCTCTTTTTATTATCTTGCCAAAATTCAAACAGTAATAATTGCATGATTTATTGTTTATTTATAAACCCGTCTACGGCGTCCATTGCTGTGTCAAGTAGATTTTAAAACAGCAATGGCTTTTCCTAAATGACCGGGTTTCTTTTGCCTTCCACCGAGAAGCCATACATTTGTGAATTTCGAGTATCCCTTTAAGACTCACTGGCTCTGCCTCCAATAGTAAATAGCCCTCCAACAGAGCCATGCCCTGTGAGCATGAGTGGTTTGACTTGGTGCAGCTTTCAAATGTCTACTTTCTTCTCCGAGTCCATGGTTTCTGGCCTCATAAATAATGGGGGTGGGGTGGGGAGGGGAGATTTCTGTGCAGAGAGAGCTTGTGCGCCAGGAAGATGTTTTAGGAGAGGATATGAATTTATCTTTTACGATTACATCCAGGTTGGATTATGTGACTGCTAAGTTTCCTTCCAACTCCGCTTCCACGATTCTCTGAACACAATGCTTAGAGATAAGGAAAAAGCTCATTTTACACAAATGTAGACATGGTGGGAAAATAGGACACTGAGTTATTAGAATTGAGATTATAAGTGACTAATAATAAAATTTACTACCATTCATGGAGTTCCTACTATTTGCTGGGCACGGTGCTAGAACTTTGGTTTATGTAATTCCCTGATCACCAGTGACAACTCTATGAGATAGACGTGTTACTCTCATTTTTCATAGTAAGAAGGTAAAGCTTAAGAGTTTAGATAATTTGCGGGAAGCCACGAAGCCAGGAAGTGACAGGTCCGGGGTTGGCGCACAGGACGGTCTGCCGGAAAGTCCACGTGCTTCCCACTGCCCTGGGTTGTCTTCCTGTCCTTAGATCCTCATGGTACATGTGTGTGCAATACATGCGAGTTAACTTTTAAAAGATTTTATTTCTCATTTATTTTTAAAGAGAGGGGAAGGGAAGGAGAAAGAGAGGGAGAGAAACATCAATGTGTGGTTGCCTCTCCCGTGCTCCCTACCGGGGACCTGGCCTGCAACCCAGGCGTGTGCCCTGACTGGGAATCAAACCAGCGACCCTTTGGTTCACAGGCCAATGCTCAATCCACTGAGCCACACCAGCCAAGGCTGCTAATTAATTTTTAAAAAATGTTCAGTGGAAGCTTTATAAAACATCAAGCTGAGCTTGACCTCCACAAGGACGTGAAAAGACTTTGACTGTACCCACTCTGTTCTGGTCTTTGAAAATTTTTCTCTGGGCTTCTGCAGGCCCCCAGTCTCAGCTCCGGGTTTCTCCCGGGTTCTGTAGCTGTGGTGGCCGACAGCACGGCTGGCCCTGCAACCTCAGGGAAAAAATGCAACTGGCTCACCGTGAGGCATTCTTCAATGTCACCAAAGGCATGCAGTTCACCATGACTTGTCTACTCACCAGAAGGCATAATTCCAGTTCCAAACTAGGCATGAGACGATCCTCTCATCTCTAGCATTTAGGGAGCCCCATCCTCTCGCTATGGGACGTGTGCTTTTGTATCTGGTGCTAGTGTCCACTGCTTCCCTGGAGTGAAGTGAACATTTGTGGAGTGGAGTTATGTTTGGAGCTCATGTTAGGTTCTAATAGACTAACATCTGCTGGAATGACTGCCTCTGAGAAGAGCACCTTTAGGAGAATGCAGCCCTGAACTCGCGGGCCATTGCCTTTGGGTTCAGAGATCTGCTACACCACTCTTGCTAGGTGTCATAGGAGTCTGGGCATCAGCATAAAGAGTGACTGCTGGTGTATATGCCGTGGTCAGTGTTAGATAGTTAAGTGTGTTGGATTTTAAAGGAAAGCTTTGCTGTGTACCTTCCCTCCAACCTCCACCACCAGAAGTTTCTATTATGTCCTCTCAGTTCAACCAAACAAACTTGTATGTCCCAGGTGTCCCAGGTGCTCTGCGAGGTGGGCCAGGTGCCAAGGCTACATTTTCATGGGGGAGCAGCTAGTCGTGGGGTGTGGGGGGAAGTTTGGTTTCCTCGGTAGATCCTGAGCTTCTCTGGGATCAAGGCGCCATGGAAACAGTGAATGCCGTGGCTGCTCTGTTTCCTTGCATCATCTTCATGATCTGACACCCAGTTAATTTACCAGTTTTCTCTTTCTGTTGTTTTCTCTCCTTTGTCTTTTCTGCTTCAGGGAAATGAACTGTCTCCCTTCTCCAAACTTATCAGTGCTTCCCCACCTCACTGTGCTTGCCTATACAGTTGTCTTCATGTGGAAGCTTTCTCCCTTCTCTCATGTTTGACCAAATCTAACTCATTCACGAAAGCTGATGTCAAAAGCCACCTCCACTGAAGCCTTCTCTAATGTCCACTCACCTGACCCAACCTTGGACTTCCCTGAATTACTCCAGTGCTTTCAAAAACTTTATGGCCCTTCTCACTGTTGACCGTGTGTTCCGGTATTGTACCATTCCTCCCCCACAATCCCTGGGGCTGGGAGCCATGTTGTTGCAGGGCTGTGCCCACCCCCTCCCATCACTCCCAGCACCATTAGCTTGCAAGTGGAAGGAGCTCTCTGAAGAATTGTTGGAATGGATGAATGAATGCACATGAATAGGTGAATACATATCCTTATGTAGCAAGATGACATTATCAGCAGGTTTATCCGAGGCAAGGAGAACTAGAGCGCCTTCTGCCTCTGAAGAGGGACGTCTGTTCGAGTGTTTCAGTATTCGTTCACTTTTCAAGAGGTTTGTTCATTCACAAAAGACCTAGGATGACTGAAGATGTGAAATACCTAATAATGTAGTGAATAGCTACACTATGTAGAGAATCTTGATTTGAAAGCAGGAAAGCTTTGAATTAGCAATTCATCTATTCATTCAACAAACTTTTATATGCTAGTCATTGGGATATCATAGAGTCAGTCAATAGGATATCACTCAAAATACCAGCACTTAGAAATAAAGTGTGACAAATGTTTTGTGCCTTACAGTATAACATGGCTACGCTGAGGATTCCATAACCCCTGATCCAGTACTCTGTGTGTGTGTGTGTGTGTGTGTGTGTGTGTGTGTGTAATGAGAGTAGTAGATGTCAGCGGTAGGCCTTGATTAAGTAACCTAATATTATGAGCCTCGTGTTTCTCATCTGTACGATGGTGATAGTGATTACTTACCTCGCAGGGTGGTGGTGATGACAAATAAAGCCTCCTATGTAACGCACAGTAACGTGTATGCAGTGGAGCTCAATAATTCTTGTTCTCTTCTTCTTCACTATACATATCCTCGAGGGTGAGACTGCAGCGCCAAACCTGGGATGGGAAAATAAGAGGCTCTGCCCATCACGATCCCAGGCATGTGGGTGGTGGCTGTGACCCAGAAGCCCCTCTCATCCCTGCAATGGGCCGGGAGACGGACACCTCCCCGGGGCTGCAGTCAAAGCTGAGGCGGGTGTAGTGTCCATGATCCACGCTCCGCAGGAGGTGGTCTTTTGTTGTTACAGGTGATTCTCGTATAAATCAAAAGTCTCCGGGCTCCCCCAACGTTTCCTTTCACAACCCAGGTAATGCAGGATGCCCACTGTTTATTTTCAGGAAGGTTTCACAGATGTTGGCTAGGCCCACTTCCAGGTCAGAAAAAGTGTTTAAAGGATGACTTCTTTAGAGCCACATAGTAGACGTTCCCATGGTACAAGTTCAAAAGTAAACCTTAACATTTTTAGAACACACTCATCGATTCCTTAGTTCCTTATCCACAGAACTGTCTGTCCCACCAGTACGATCTCACTTTGCCCCCTTGGGCATTTGAGTAACTTCTGGAAGGATGTACTTCTTGCAGTGCCTGGGTGTTCAGGATGACCAGTTTTAGTTACTGCAGAACGTGATTGGGAAAGAAAAAGAAACTCTCTCTTTGGGCAGATCCACCATCAAAGCTGAGTTCATGGTTTGGTGAAGTGTGGCCTGATTGGAGAAGAACAGTCCATGCAGCCACCTGGGCTGGCCGTGCTGAGAGTCGCAGGGCCAGCTGCGCCCTGCAGCCGGGCTGCCTGCTTGCTTGCCCCCGTCCTCTTGCGGGAGGGGACCAGGAGAGATCACTGGCTCAGGTACAGGTCTACACAAACTTGGGGCACAGGCCCTTAACTGTAGAGTTCACCCACTGTTGTTTTCTTTTTTGTAGCAAGCGTTACACCCCACCTTCTGTACTCACATCTTAATCATCCATGCCTTATGACCCCTGTGGCAGCAGGCGTGTCACATGGGGATGTGTGTCCCCTGGCCCTTACCAAGGATGGGAAAATTGTGAAATACTAGATCCGCGGTGGTGGCACAGTCCTGGTTTTACCACCTCTTGTCAGGGGAGAGAGCAGCTGGTCAGGGAATTCGAGCTGAGATGTGGCATGCACCCTGGCCCTCTGCGCCAGTCTGGTGAGTTTCAGGGGAGCGTGCCCGAAAGGGCTTTCCATCGTGCAAGCACGAGTTTGAGGCCGTCACAACCACAGCGACTATTATTCCTTCCTGCGTAAGGGCTGCAAGGCCAACCTTCTGCCCTAATGCGCACCCGTCCTCCTGCTTTTCCTTTCGCTGCTGGAGCCAAAACAAATATCTGAAGATCAGTGTCACACAAGCACTTATATCTCAGTGTTTACCAAATTGCCTTCCTTGGGAAACTGCCTCTGTGTCGGAACCACCAACATCACCAGTACCACCCAGGAGCTCCCCAAAATACAAACTCTGGGGCCTACCCTGGACCAGTTCAGTAAGTTTGTGGGTGGCAAGTTCCAAAGTGAGGCTGGTGCTGCTGGTCTGGGGACCATGCTTTGAAAGCCACTGGTGTAAGCCGACCACTGCTCTAGGAATTCCCTTGTCAAATACGTTCACTGTTTGTTTGGCCTGGCCCTTCTCTTGGGGAGTTACAGTGGACACTGGCATTTTAAAGACTAGAAAGAGTCCTTCTGCAATCCACCATTTTCCTAATGTGTGTGACCACAGAACCTTTCTTTCTGTGGAACAGCCACTGACATCCCACGGAGGCATGACCCATTGGACCCTACTCTGCCTCACTATAATGGCAAGAACTTATGATATCGGACTCATTGGTTACGTGGCATAACCAAGTCACTTAACTCCTCCGACAGCCCATTTCTATCTACCTTACAAAATTACGGTAGGGTTTAGGCAAAATTACATGTGAAGTATCCAGCACATTGCCTTGTATACAGAATATACTTAATAAATGAAAAGCGTGTTTTGTTTAGTTCACATCAGAGCTGGGTCCACATTTGCCCCGCCCACTTTCTCTTTAAATGTACCAGCTCTTCAGGCCATTTTGAATGTGGGCAAAGATTTCTTGAGCAGGACCACTAGTTTCTGTCCATCTCTACGTGAGCAGACTCTCCTGATACGGGCGATAATTGAATCAGCATCAGTTGTTCTGTAATTGCCAAGGGGAATATTTTCACGACGATGACAAGCAACCAACAGATAGTTTTTGAGGGTGCGGTGACATCGAGAGTGCTTAGCGTTTCAATTCTAAATTATGTGACGGTAGTTTACAGTCTTCAACACGCTATAAACGTGAGCGATTGCGATTATAATGATCATTACTTTGACAAATGTTTTAGGTTGAAAAAAGGCTTGCCATTGCAGAACAGGTGTGTTTCTTACTTTTCAAGGAAGAATATGATCTCTCTTTCCTTTCTTCGGTCGTCCTCTGACTGTTATCCATCTCAGAGTCTCTTTGCCGTGGGGGCCTCCACAGCCTTCGGAGCCTAATCTGGGCCTGTCACTTCCAGGCTGGACCCCAGAGAGGCCGTGAGAGGGTGGAGCATGCAACGATTTTGTAACGTCCTCCTAACCAGAGAAATGGCCAGTTTTCCCGAGGCAGCACACTGAGGGGTGGGGGGATTTGATTTATGAGGAAAGGCAACAGATTTCCTTTCTTCCACGCAAGCCACTCTAAAGCTATGGTCTGGCGCACGCCACTGGCTTCCATAACATAACTGTGTGGCTGGATGGGTTGTGTCCCCAGACCAGCTGGTCCCGTGAAAGGAGCTGGGCTGCAGCCAGGAGCCCCACCCCGGAATGCAGGGCAGGGGTCTGCTGGTCCACTGCTCTGGCAAAGCCTGAGGCCCCAGGAGTGTGGACGCTGAGGGCGGGGCAAGGAGGCGTCTCAGCAAGGCTCCCTGCGGGGAGCCCCGTTGGCAGGCGGAAAAGGGTGGATCAAGAAAGTAGGAAGGGAGTGAGGCAAGGGAAAAAAACTTACAGATGTCCCAAGTTTCCACAATTTTATCAAAAAAATTTTCCATGACTCATCTGGTGACTTTTCCCCAAAATTTAATATGATAAAACCACTGCCCTAAGTGTAATTAAACCGCAATTACCCAGGATTACAAGGGCGGTGCGTTTTCATCGATCTCTTCATTCCCTCACCCACCCAATCCAAGGTGGGAAAAGGGAAGAGAAAAAATTGTCTCTCGCGCGCCTCCCGTCCTGTTTCCCCTTGCTCCGTGGTCCTTTAGAAGGGAGAGCAGAACAGAAGGCATTCCAGAGTAATTTCCTCCCACTCAGAAGTGGTGAAATAAAGTGAACGCTGAATAGAAGCAGCGGGGGACTATGGTGTTTCACTTGTTTGTCAGTTCAATCCAACTTCAAGATAAGTTTGGCTCCAAAAGACTTTGCATTCCCTTTCCGTATGTTAACCTGTAGGAGGGTTTCCTCCAAGGTGGGGTATTTGGGACACTCGATCATGACGCTCACTACTGCTAACTGAGCACCTACTATCTGCCAGATGTCTTACAAATGTTATCTCTTATCCCCATAAGATCTAGTCGAGTCAGGTTTTAGCACTTACAATTTTACTGATGAGAAATGAATCTCCTAAATTCAATGACTTGTTTGTAGTCCCCGGGGGCAGAACAGAGATTGAAACTCAGGACTGCCCAATTTCCCAAGTCCCCTCGGATACGGAAAGGAGCAGCGATGAACATAATGGGAACAAAAGCAGTTCAGAGTCGCTGTTCCTACTTTTGAATGCCTACAGGCTGTCTGTCCCAGGCTCCCGATCCAGCCGGCCCTTGTCTTCCTCACCACACCGGATGAGAGGGGTCGTGCTTGACCTGGAAGGTGTTGAAAGGCCTGCCGCTGCGTGCAGCTCATCGAAGGAGACAAGGTTTGCCATCGCTGTGACCTGGGAAGGGGGCTGCGGTCCAGCTGGACCCCTCTGCAGTCGCTCAGGGGTGGCTTGGGCTGCTGTCCAGAGTGCACGAAGCTAAAGCCAATGTCAAGGGCTCCTGACGTCCATGCAGGAAACTGTGACTGAAAAGCTGAAAAAACATATGATCCCATAAAAAGCGACCTCTGGGGAAACAAGCCATTAGTCAGCCTTATTTATTTATTTTTCCTTCTTGCTGCAAAGTTCAGTACATGCGGAGGAGCCGTGATTATCATATAAAAGGCTATGCAAAACTGCCCTCCCTGTATGGAGCTGGAGAAAACTTTACCCTGGCCCTTTGCCACTCCTGGCTTTGTTTGTGTTCTTCAGATTCCGCGCGCTCTGACCACGGTTGCGATGGCCCCGTCGGAGCACAAGTGTGTCTGAAAATAAACAAGCAGAGCCGGAGCTCTCCCGAGTCCCCTCTGATCTCCACCCGCACTCCTGCCTTTCATCCTGTCCGATGAGGAACCGATGAGCAATTGTCCAGGCTGCAGGAGCCGGGTGGCAGTGGCCTTATTAAGACGAGATCTTCTGCGGAGAAAATGTGCTGAATGAGCTTAGGAAATACCTTGTGGTCATGTCAGAGTAATAGACTCTCCACTTTCTTGGGTGAGATCAGGAAACCCTGACTGTCCACTCCTAGTGTTTGCCAGTTTTACTTGGGAATGTGCTTTTGGAAGGTCAAAAATATTTTTTAATGGGTGGCAGGGAAGAGTCTCAATATAATCTTTTGAGGAAACCCCCTGGTCCATCCATAGATGCAAGATAACCAAGCTTCCTGGTCCTTTAGAGACCTATTGGTCCTAAGATGTCAAATTTTTCTTCTTACCATCTGTATTAAATCTCCAAGGCTTCTGTAATAAAGTACCACAAACTACGTGGCTTAGAACAACAGAAATTTATTGTCTTGTAGTTCAGGAGGCTGGACATCCAATGTCAAGGTGTGGGCAGCGACGATTCCCTATGAGAGCTGTGAGGGAGGACCTGTTCCATGCCTTTCTCCCAGCTTCTGGGGGTTTGCTGGCAGTCTCGGGGAGTTCCTTGGCTTGTAGATGCACCACCCAGATTTCGTGCCCTCCCATTCATGCGGTGTTCTCCTCGTGGGTATGTCTCTGTCCAAATTTCTCCCTTTTTATAAGGACACTATCCTATTGGATTGGGGGCCCAGCACACTCTGTCTTAATCATATCTGCAACAACCGTGTTCCCAATAAGTTCACGGTCTGTGATGTGGGCGGTTAGGTCTTCAACATAGGATTGGCGGAGGGACACAGTTCAGCTCACGATACCATCTGCCAGACTCATCCAAGGTCTCTCTCTCTCTACACTGGCGTTCCGACGGGAGGCCCACAGAGAGGGGTGTGGAGAGCTAACGAAAGACCCAGGCCAAAGCTTTGCCAGAGGAACACCGCTGGTTCAGCTGGAGACTCCAGTACGGGCTTGTGAGACGGGTGTTCGTAGGGCTCGGAGGGAGCGGCTGCCATGAAGTGGAGACACCCAAACGGTGCGTGAGCAACAGTGCCTCAGGCCTAGGGGCAAGACGGTGTTCTGTTTCGGTTTGTTTATTGTTTCAAAAGAAATACAGGAAAACAGACTGTCAACGGGTTGAAAATAGATGGCTTTATTGACAAGGAGGCTAACGCGGTGACTTTGTCCACTTGAGCAGCAGTTCCGGGGCAAACTATCTTTGTTCAAATCACAGTTTTACTAACGGTGCCATCCTGGGGAGGTGAATGTACCTCTGGCCTTGGTGTTCTCGTCTGTAACGTGGGGGAATAACAATAGTGCCAGTCTCATAGAAAAGAATGAATAATACAGGCAATAGTTGAGAACTGTGTTTGGCACATGGTCGGAATTCTCTGTTGTTGCGAACACGGGGGTGGGAAGCTAATGCTCAGGACATACGACACCCCCTAGTTGAATTAGGACGCATGCCACAGGGGTGGCCATTCCGGAAGCGGGAACTCAGACCTTGTGTGATGAAGGTGAGACCATGCTTTCATCGCCTACCTTCTTCAACTGTATAAATACACAAACAAAACCTTCAGGAGGAAAAGTAACCGTCCCTGATTGTAGATGGCAGACCGAGGCCAGGCAACTTGCTCGGGGTCGCAGACACTCGGAAACTAGGATGGCTTGCCCCCGGGGGTTCCATCCGAGCTGCTGTCCTTTCCTTTCGTTTATACCTACGCTTTCCACGGAGGTAGTGACAGAAAGGTACAGAAAGTCATTATTACCCGTATCACGTATGACAGTCACATGACTGAGGACTCCCATCAGAAAGTGGATTTCCTGAAGGACATAACATTTTCATTCCTACTTGATAAGAAGTCTCCCTTTCATAATTCCTAAAAGGCTCAGGGGCATGTTTATGGACTTCGAGCCCTGCATCAGACCTGACATTGTTCTAAGAAGCTGTCAGTGGCCTTAGCCTGGAACTGGCCACAGATGGCCTCCTCTGCTGTTCCGAAGGAGCTTAAAATCCCACTATTTTCACTTTTCGGTACAATAACCAAACATGAGCCTATGGTGGGGTGCCCGTCTCGAGCCAGAACCCCGAGAGGTTCGCCCTGTCCCCTCCGCCCTCCCCTCTCCCCCTCCATCTACTCCTCTTCGCCCTCCTGTGGTTGTCCTCCTCCTCCTCGCTCCCCTCACGCTCCTCCCCCCCCTCCCCGTTCTCCTTCTAAATGGTGCTCCATGGGCTGGGTCAACATCTCCTTTCAAAATAAAAAACAAGTGAAAACATTTATGAGTCACAACAACAGGTCACATTTGGACTCCAGCACTCGCCGTTGGAAACAGCGTTTTTCAGTGAGTCCGGGGACCCAGGTCCTGCCACTCAGCCCTGGCAAAGCCAATCTGTATCTGCTCTGTGCACAGTATTATCCTGACAACTTCTGGCGAAAAGAACCCCAGACCAGCCGTGCCTCAGGCCTCAGGGATAGGAATTTCCAGGGCGGGGCGGGGCGGGGGGGTGTGCATTTTGATCCAGTTGCCCTTCATATTGTTGTCTCCTTGTCCAATTTGCTAGAGAATTTCCCACTGGCTCTTGGCTCATTCTCAAATTGGAGTGCAGTCTTTCAGACATTACTCTGTATGCCGAGAGACAAGGAGCTCTTTATTAAGCAGAATGGGGAGGCCCTGGCTTCTAGGAAGGGCAGATGGATGCTCTGGCCTTATGTCTCAGTCCCACCCTGTACCTCCCTCCGGAGCCCTCTCTGGGCTCTGCCCTCTCCCAGTGGGGGGAAGGACTGTGTGGACCCCTTTACTTGGGCTGGTCGGAGAATGCTATTATAAGCTAAGCAGTCCTTAAGGCAGTTCCTTCCGTAACAGGGGGGCCTCTTGTGGAACTATTACTGCGGCGAGATGACGACATTGCCAGCTGGGCATTCCTGTGTGAGGGGATACTCCTTCTTGACTCACTTTTCTCCAAATATAAGGATTTTTAAACATGGCAATATTTTCTTCTCTTCTCACCCACTGCCTCTTTTTATTTATATTGCTTTACTTCACTTACCCTTGTTTAAAAGGTGTGGATTTTCAGACACCATCTTCATATCACCATAGCAGACATTTGTGTAACGCTACCCTATGAATGCACTTCGTCCTCACAACCACCCTTGGGGGGCGCGTGCCACTGTCTCCCCGTTTGTAGGTTAGAGAAAAGGTACAGAAAGATGAAGTGACTTTCCCAGGGTTGCATAGCTGCTCATTGGCAAAGCCCAGATTTGAACCCAGGAATCTGAGTTTTCCAACCCCTGATGTCCCATGTCACTTCCTTCTTGTTATTTATTTATTTCTGGGACTTTGGTCTTCCCCAACAATCTGTTTCTGATTGGAGGGCTATGTGCTGCTGCTCCCATTTCGGGTTCCTCCCAGTCCTGGGGGGTTATGCAGGGAGGTCAGGCGAACCCTCTGCCAACAGCACGATCCCCCGTGTACACCCCTCCTCAGGGAAGGCCCAGCACGGCGATGCAGGGCCAGCCCCGCTAGGAAGGCTGGGTCCGGCGTGATTTGATAACAAACGCACGTCTTTCTGCAGGAAGACTCATGCTCGTGGGCTGCACAGTAGCGGCTTTGTCTCCTACTAGTTGCAGATATTCAAGTCTTCCATGGTTGAAGGGTTTTCTTTAGGAAAAGTGGAGGAAGGAAGGAAGGAAGGAAAGAAAGAAGGGAGGGAGGGAGAAGGGAAAGAAGGCAGAAAAAAGGAAAAGGAGCTAACGGAAAGGAGACAAGAAGGAAGAAAGGAAGAAAAGAATGTTCATTGTCATGGTGACCATGGGTTTTGGGGAAAGATGCCATTTCCTGCCCCCGCCTGCCTGACCACTTCTGTAGCATGCTTCTTTTTCTCCTTGGTGGGGTCTCACTGTGGTCCTGCCAACCTTTACAGTTTGAAGTTGCATTATGTTCTTTGCGTTCCCTATCTATAAGGAAAGAATGAGAAAAAAATACATGGCAACTTCATTGAAACACATCAGGTCAAATCAAGATTTTGAGCCCAGAGCTGTAAATGGGTCCCTCTGAGACCCCGAGTCCTTGCTGTGGCTGCTGCCGAAGTGTTTATTGTTGCAAGTCACTCCTCGCAGCCTGTCCTGCCTTCCCCATCTGGGCAACAGGCAGCCCGCCCGAGAAACCAGCAGGCCAGCGCCCGGGAGCACCTGGAGTCTATCGGGCACACTGTTCTCTATTAAGCAGTTTGGGGGACAGTTTGGGTTTCTCTCTGGCTTCCTCCTTCTATTTCAAAGACAGAAGAGTTCCAAGAGAACAGTGGGAATTGCCTGCCTTTACACTTCACAGGGCTGGCACAGTGGTGTCTACCCGTCTCCATCCCTCCTGGGCCTGCCTCGCCTCCCTTTGCTCCACTGCAAGGTGTGTCTCCCTGGGATGGTGTCTTTGCCTGCTGCCTGCCAAGTACCGAGTTCCCGTCCAGCCCCGAAACTCCGTGGTTGTCCTAGCGGTGGGAGCTCTGTTCCTGCTCTTTGCAGGCTTGATCCAGCCCAGGCCTCAAGTCCCTTGCAACAGGATTTGACAGCTTCACAAGGCAGCAGTGTGCTGGCCTGACCAGCCTGGAGTTTCTGGAACCACTTAATAAATAAGATTCACTTCCAGCATCCCAGCCCAGTGCCAGTCATCAGTCTTAGTGGATTAACATTATTAGTAGTCTCAGGACCATTGGCAATATCTGCCACTGGTCACTGAACATTCACCAGGTGCTGAGCCATATACTAATTACATGTGAGTGTGATATGTTGCCATTCAGCCAGTAGCATTTATGTGCACAGTCTTATTTAGTTTCACTAGTCCTTATGCAACCCTAAAAGAGCTATTTTGTGCCCATTTTACAGATGAGGAGACTGAAACCCAGAGCAGTTAAGTAACTCACTTAAGGTCCCTTTCTCAGTAAATAAAGGAACCTGGAGTCTAACTAACCCTAGTTTGCTCTCCTTCAAAGCCCATGCCACTGCTTAACAATGCCGCCATACCGCCTACAATACCAGCTGGCACATATTAAGCCCTGCTGTGTACCATAACTGGATACGCGTGTACCATAACATAATATGGGCTGGAAGCTTAACGTGCACACAATCTGACTTAATCTTCATAATCGCCTGGCAAGATGGGAGGATTGGCTCTATTTTCCAGGGAAGGAAACTGAGGTTTAGAGGGGTTTGAATGGTTCTGCTGTGGTATATTCACTCCAATAAATGTTTAGAATGGCCCTGAACTTCACCACCGAAATACCAAAGAAGCTTCTATAACATGCATTTAAACACTTTTGGTTTTTCAACATAGCAGAGTGTCTGCATTTATTTTGAGCACATGGTCATTTAAAATTACACCCCGAGACAGCTCACCTGGTGCCGATGCCACGGCCTGGCCGTGGAGACGGACGGCGCAGGGGGCTGGGGCTGCTGGGGAAGGTCAGAACCGTCCATTTAGATGCATGCATGGGAGCTGACCGGGGGAGTGGGGCGGGGGAGCTGCTTGACGCTCCTGCCAGTGGAACAGGGTGGGGGAAGGTCAGCAGGAGAGACGTGAACTCACAGCAGAAGGGTTATGTGGACGAATCTTGAAAATTCCTAACAGATTTGCTGGAGGCCAGACGCGAGGACAGAAGTCTGTCATGGGAAAGGAGAACTTGGCCTTAAGTTCAGGCCCTCTGCGCCGTGCCCGATGTAGACACCACTTTTCCTTGGTCAGTCTTCGATTTGTATGAAGCAATTTGGGGTGGAGTTCAGGTTCCTAATCACCTGCCTACTGGTTCTTCCCTACGTAGGTGTGCAGGGAGGTCTAGATCTTTCACTGATAGATCTCTATAAATGAATGCAACAACATTTCAGTGAAATGTTTTTGTTTTTGTTTTTTTTAAAACTGAAGCTGTCCTACTTTGGGGACATCATGGGATGGCAGTTCTTTTTTTTAAGATTTTATTTATTTATTTTTAGAGAGGGAAGGGAAGAGGCAGGGAGAGAGAGAGAGGGAGAGAGAGAGAGAGAGAGAGGGAGAGAGAGAGAGAGAGAGAGAAACATCAATGTGCTGGGGGCTGTGGCCTGCAACCTAGGCATGTGCCCTGACTGGGAATTGAACCTGCGATGCCTGGTTCGCAGCCGGCGCTCAATCCACTGAGCTACGCCAGCCAGGGCTCAATGAAATGTTTTCAAATGTCATTTACAGAAATACTGGGCACAATCTGTGTGTTGCCTCCATAGTTTCTCCAGTCACTGTCAGTAGGCCCAAGGACCCTGTCCTGTGCTTGAGTCTTCTTCATCAGCTCCTCCTGGAAGTATCCATGGTGGAGCCAACACCCTTTGCACAGCTCTAAGTCCTCTGTTCTGGGCACTGTGCAAGTGTTTCAGGGGAACCTTGTGGTTCACATGCCAATGTTGAGCTTTCAAGAAAAGGGAGAAAAATAGACTTTGGCTTTTAAAATCTGAAGCCAAGATAAAGTCAGAGGTGATGACGGGGTAGGAGAAAGAGGCCTGACAGGCCTATTTTGGTTTTAGCAAAAGCTTAACTATGTGTCAGGCACTACTGTTCTAAGTGCTTTTGTGTTTCTTCTCATTAAACAAACAAAACACCAAACAAACAGCAGAGAACAGCAATAAGGCAGATGCTGCTATCTTTCCCATTTTACAGATAAGGAAACTGAGGGAGAGAAAGATGAAGCTGCATGTTCAACGTCACATAGCAGGTTAAAGGTAAAGCTGGGATTTGAACCCAGGTGAGCCTAACTCCAGACTAGACACTATCTTTATATTATGCTGTGAAGGAATTAAGACCCATGTATCGTTCTAGGGTACCCAAACCTGAAAAAAAATTTATTTTGCAAGAAACCCATGGACAAAAACAATGCTGAGGACTGACTTCTCGTGGGCTCAGCTGCCCTGTGGCTGTGCTGGCAACAGCTCTCTGAGACTTCGTGCCGACTGCGAACAGGTTAAAACCTCACAGGATGCGCTGGCTGTGTTTTGGCCCCTCTAGCAATGCCAGAGAATTGGAAAGAGCACTGAATCTGGGGCCTGAAGGCTTATGTTCAAGTTCTAACTCCACCCATCACTGGCCACTGGAACTCTGGACAAATCACTTAAACTGTTAAGTACGGACAAAATGGACAATAGTAACACTTCTGTCTACTTCACAGGACTGCCATGAGATGACATGAGAACTCTTCTTTGTACATAAACGCTAGAAGCTCTTCTACAGTTGACAGAGACTGAGAGAAAAAGTCCCATGTCATCGTAATTTTGAGACCTTCATAAACTTTAGATTCAAGGGAGCTGGAAGCCACGTCTTCCCTAGACACCTTTGGACTGAACTTAAAACTATTTTTTGACTCACCGGAACTAAAGAGGAAACTGGGCTTTGGATTTTCAGTTCCTTTTTAGTAAAATCCTGGTATTCAGAGCGAGGACATTTGGACGCGGACGGTAGCACTGACAGCCCCCCGGTGTGCCCGGCAAAGCTTGCAGCTACTTGAAGGCGTGATCCTATAATCACACCTTAGCGGTGGCCACGGTGTATTTATACCCCTCCTTTGCAAAACAGCATCTCAAAACATTTCCTTCTAAGCACAGCTTTGGTATATCCCACAAGTTTTGATAATATTGTATTTTTATTATCATTCAATGAAAATATTTTCTAATTTTCACCAATTTCATATTTAACCCATCAGTTATCTAGAAACGTTGTGTTTCAATGTAAAACACTTAGGGATTTTCTAGTCATCTTTTTGTTATTGTTTTGGGTTAATTTCACTGTGATCAGAGAACCTATTTGGTATGATTTTAATTCTTTGAAATATGCTGAGACACTCTTTATGGCTCGAAATTAACAACATGCTGTTGCTTTTTATTTTGACAATTTTACTCTATCTTTTAGTACCCCTGCTGAGAAAGTTATGCTATACATCGCCGACAAGTTGCTTAGTCTCTCTGGGCCTCAGTTTCCTTGTCTATAAAACGGAGATAATAATAGTGCCTTCCTCAAAGAGGTCTTGTGAGCATTACATTTGACAATGTATTAAATATTTTGAACAGTGCTTGTCACAGAGTAAGTACTTAGTGAACGTTAGTTATCATTAATTAATCAATATTACTTATTATTATTTTGGATCTAACGTACATCACCTTGCCTGTCTACTCTCATTTGCTTCTAGACAGTAAGGCGTGTGTCTTAAATATCATTTTTAAGTCTCGCAGCATTCATTCCCCAGAGGTGGGCACTTTTATTATTTGTGGTTTACGAATAAGAGGACCACGGTACCGACGAGGTAAGAGACTTCAATGGAAGACTCTCCTTCTCCACACAGTAGCGACAGCCTCCCGTCTAGATCCCTTCCGTAGCCCTAGCTCATGCTTCGTTCCACGCAAATGCAAGCCGTGACCATGCTGCAGGCGAGCGTTCCTGTGGCTGGCGTCCCTGCCAGGCGCCCCCGCGGGTATCTGCCTCCTCCAGGCTGGGGGAGGTCCGTTCCCCGGTGAGCAGGGCAGCCTCGCCTCAGCCGCTCCGAGGCCTGAGAAAAGACAGCCCCAGAAACCTGAAAACACGTCCAGCTTTGCAGCCCTCAGCGTCCTCCGAAGACCAAACCCACCGTCGTCAGCTTGTGGGAACTCAACAAACGGCGGTTGGTGAACCGTCATGGTATCAGCTCTGAAAATAAGCACAGACATTTTTGGTTGCCAGCCCACCGTCGCCCAAGTCGTAAAGCCAGCGAAATCCACATTCTTTCCCACTCATTGGGCATAAATTGTTATGGCTGCTTCCAAGGATGCATGGTCCACATGGGGTGGGGGGTCTTTCAGGGAAATTTGACATCAAGCTTAGAGTCTTGAGAGGCCAGTTTGTATTTTTAAGGAATATTAAAGACTTTAGCATATTTTATAAAGGGCATTTACAAAACCATATTGGTAACCAGTTTCTCAGTGTATATTATGATATAGAGCAGCTGTTCTCTTGGCTAGGTGTGATTTCAGAGGGACCGGTATAATTTGTCTAAGTATCCTAAATTTGGTTGGATGCCCTGTGATTGCACAATTTTATTCGTTGAGTATGTCACCTTGGTCCTCTGTTTATTGGTTCTCATAGACAACCCTTTGGGAAAGATACCATTAAGTTTCATTCATTGTTCATACGGTGGGTGAGTGAGTTTATTAGACTGGCTGTGACGAGCACGTTTTGGCTTAGAGGGGGGAAGGGCAGGGAGAGGGGGACAGTGGGCGTCTGGGTGTGGAAGTGGTGGGGGCGAGAGCCCTGTGGGCTGAGGCTGGGCGTGTGAGGGCGCAGGAGGCTTTACGTTTTGCCCGGGGCTCCTCTGCCCACACGCTCTCTAAACACACGTCCAAAAGCCACTTAATGAGGTAATTGTCGTGAGCCTTTAGCGGGAACACCGTTCCTGCCATGCCACAGACTCCAGTGTATTGGAAATCGCTCTTTTTCTGGCCCTTCGATTGGTCACACATTTGTATCCCTTCCTGTTCTCGGGCAGTTCTTGGGGTTGAATCTGCTGTTGATGGCAAAGCAGAGCTGAGAACAGGAAAGTAAGGCGGGATTTTAAGAATATCAGTCAGAACTCTGACCGTGGAGGACACGTAGAGTCTTTCAGCCCAGCTGTGGCTCTCGCTGCCATGACACCCCTGAGTATGTGGCCCCTTGCCTCTTCCTGGATGCCCCCCTGCCGCCAACAACAAGCCCATCTGGCAGATTAACTGACGCTGTCCATTCTCTCCGCCAAACAAACCTGCTGACGCCCAGCACACCCGAACGCTCGCAACTCCCAGACCCTCCTGTGTGCTCACCGGGCAGCGGTTGTATTTATTTCCACGCTGTCAAGGCCAGTTGTACCTATTCTTGTAACTCTGTAACTTAATTAAATAACGTACACATGAATAAAATATGAGCGTGAAAGGGAAGATCTAATTAGAATGCTTGCAAAGACTTAATTTAGGAGAATCTCTTAGAAATGCTATCAAATTAAGGATGGGCAAGAACTGAAAGAGACGGTGAATATATTTGTGGAAATGCAGGCAGGTTCTGCACTCAGATTGCTTCTCAATGATCTTTGGGGTTTTGTTCTACTGTTAAAAACCCAAAACTAGACATCGTTGGCTCTGCATTCCGGATGTGGTGCAGGCAAGAAGGACCATGCAGAACACACTCAGCAGACCCCACACTCAGAAAAGGCGTCCGCCCCCCACCAGACCCTCGGAAATGCATGTGCGTTTATCCGTTGTCCATGAACAAGGTGTTTAAAGTATGCACCTATATATTTTTTTTCATTTTGGAAGTCCCTTATTGCGAAGACTATTCTTTTGTGCGATAACAAACAGCAGCCGCAGTGTCAGTGATTATTCCAGACCTCCACATGGGGAAATCCGACTTGTTCTTGAGGCACACATTTCCTTCTGTATTTCTGAGGTCCTGGTTTTACTGTTCTGCAGTGTCCCGTGGACCCCGGTGCATCAGCCAGTCTGGCGAGTTCCTTCCCCTTAGAGTGCTGTGAAATTGAACAAGGGTGAGGGGTAGGCCTGCTGATGTCAAAACTTTGGGTTTAGGGTCGTCTCTCCTGTTAGGGAACCAGCGCCTTGATGGGGCAGGTGGCCTGACCCCCTGAACGACTCTGCTAGCCGACGCCGTCTCGCTGCCCATTGTGGTCCTTCCCTGTTTACGCAACCCTTTAGCGAATCAACTACTTTGTCTCTATAGCTTCGACCAAGGTTAAAAAATAGCCTTGGTGTTTTTCTTGTGTTGAATGGAAATGTTAGTGTTATCCTGACTATTCTTTTCTAGTTTCCCCTGAAAACTAAAGTTTTCTAGAGTCCTGCTGTATATCCATGGTTCTAAAATTCATTCATTTCTTTCTCTCTTTTTTAAAGGTTTTATTTATTTATTTTTAGAGAGGGAAGGGAGGGAGAAAGAGAGAGAGAAACATCAATGTGGGGTTGCTGGGGGTCATGGCCTGCAACCCAGGCATGTACCCTGACTGGGAATCAAACCTGCGACACTTTGGTTCGCAGACCGCGCTCAATCCACTGAGCTACGCCAGCCAGGGCTTGTTTCTTTCTTAAGGCTGTTTATAGGTTTAGACGATATTTTCGAATATGCTTGTTTGCTGCTAAATGACGATAATAATGCTGCCAACATGCTAATAGCCATAATGTTTGACAAGAGTTTACTTTGTATCTAGACATTTTAGGAGGCGTTTCATCAATGTTATCTCACCAAATCCTCCCAACAACTGAAAGGGTAGCCTCCGTTACCACACAGAGTAGCCTGTGGTTACAGGTGACTCAGACACGGGAGGGAGCGTGGGTTGGCCTGGGACAGCCAGGTTCCAACCCCAGTGGAATCCAGGCCTTGTGCTCCTGTTCTTTGTGCTATTTATTTTTAAATATCTTAAGTCGTTTTAACTGCTTGTGGTGTTTGTGGCTACTTTTCGGAGGCAGGGAACCCGGGGAGCCGAGCCGACTAGCGGCCGGCGCTCCTTGACGTCCAGAGGGGAGAACGCGGCCCGGGCTCCAGGCGCAGCGCGGTCCGTGCGCACTTCTGTTCAGCCCCGTGAGAGGGACCGTGTGCGGGATAGGCAGCGTTTCCCACCGCAGGCCGGTCATCACCGGTGCAGGCAGATGTGGCGTGTGTGCGCATGTGTGCACGCGTGCGCCCATGTGTGTATCTGTCCCCGCTCCCTGCTGCTCCCTAATGAGGGCCTGGCATTGCTGCGCCCTTTTCTGCCACTGCGCTTTTAACTGCTGTTAAGATAAGGCGCCGCGTCCCCGCAGCTGTACATAATAGCGCTGTAATTCCATCAAGGGGCTTCGATAACTTCATAAACCCCGACAGAAAAGCCTGAGTGGATTTTCGTGTCACCGTAACACCGAGATGGAATTACAGCCTTCATTTACTGCGTGTACACTTTGGGGGGGGTACATTACTTCATGTTAAATCCTGTGGAAAACAAATCAGCGAATGCCATCTGGCTATGTCCATTTCACAGTGGCATCCCCCGTGTTCCCCCGCACCCCCCCACAATTTTGCATCTTGGTTTTCCTGCTTCTTCTGGTTGTTATTTTCTTCATCACCGTAATGGCCCACATCGTCCTCAGGATGAATATTTTGTATTCAGATAACTTCCTTTTTAGTTTGCACAGTGTTTTCTCATATGTGATTCTGTTAGTCTCATAAGAACCTTACTACTGTGTTTTCTCTCTCCTCTGGCACATCTGAAATTTAGTTATTTGTGTGATATGGGACAAAGGTCTCTTGGCTGTTTTCTAAGAATGGATGCAATGTATGTGCACTGAAAATTTTCAGACAGTGCAGGAAGGCATGAAGAGCGAAGTAAAGTTTTCTTTCCTTCTCTCTTCCCATAGTGCCTCTCCCCACGAGGTGATCCTGTTGATAGTTTCTTTTATATCTCTCCAAAAGTTTTTATTCCTATATTACAATGTATAGCATCCCAGGATAAATTGTTATGCACTCATTGGCCTGTTTTTTCATTTATCTATCCATTTCTCCTTTTTTTTATTTATCCAAATGAAATTATCCACCCATGTATGTTATTTTAAAATATTTATTATGTATCCTTATTATTTATTTTTCCACATTACAAGTAGTTTTCTATTGTACTTTGTAACGACCACTTAACAATGTCAGTCATTTAGAGTCTGTTTTCTAAATACCATTTCGGCTCACACAGTCTGTGAGGCGAGGATGCCTCAGATGGAAGACAGGGGATTTCATTAGCCGGATCTTTTCAGGGTAGGCCTCAATCCAATCCATTGGTGGAAAAAGGAAATGGATTGATTTTTTTTTTGTTTTGTAAATGATTTCCTGTATTCCGTGTTTAACATAGCAGTGGGACATTGGAAAACTGTCCAGCAATGTCACATTCCTGTGCGGCTGGTAGGAGTCGAGGCAGGAGGTGGGCGTGGTCTTCAGGAAGGGTCCTGGAGACCTGTCATACAACTTTGACCCCATTTGAGGGGGGGTTGCGGGAGACCTCAGTTTCTCCAGCTGCATCATAGGGCAGTTTGACCTATCTAAAACAGCCTGAATGAAATGTAGGAGAGTGGGCTCATCTTGAATTCCGACTCCATGATTCACCACGTCGGGCCAGTTAACTGCTGGGAGTCCAGTTTTCTCACCTGTAAAATGGGATTAATCACCTCTACTTCACATGAGTGCTGCGGTCATTAAATGAGATGATTATTTTTGCCTTGATACGTGGTGAGTTTTATGAGTATTCTAAGGCTGCTTCGCAGCCTGTAAGTGGTGAAGTCACTTCCCTCAGAGGAGGCTGGATCTTTAATGGCTGCTGTCTTTTCAGAACTTAGCATTTATTGTTGTCCCATAGGCTGCAAACTTCTAATGCAATAAACATGACTTTGAAATGTGACTTATAGGAGCTGGTCTCATTGCTTTATAGCTGTGTGTTATTAGTTATTTTCCCTCTCACAGCCTGGCACAGGGTGGCTGCTTTGTCATGCTGGTTGACCTAGAGATCTGTGAGCTCTGGGCGTTGGGTTGGAGTGCTGGCTACAGGGGGCTCCCAGTGAGTTTCTGACTTTGGGAGGAAAGTCTGCAATCAGATGTGTGCTCCAGCCCACTTTCCAGAGCTCTAGCATGCTCTCTTTTTGACACCACAGTGCAGCGTAGGTTTCCTGGCCTGCATGACTTTTTAATTTAACCCTTGCTCTAACAGACTTCCAGCACCGTGACGGGACACCAGGGAACACAGAGGCTTTGGCCAGCTCACACACTTGCATGGTACTTCGCAATACATTTTTTAAAAAAGCATCAATATATTTTCTTAGGAAAACAAGTTTCTCTGGAGGATAGGTCTCCTACGATAAGCCGTGCATTTGGGGGAGACATACAAGATAACGCCCAGGCTGGCTCTGCACAGCCCTGAGCCCGCAGAACTGTCATTTGGAAAGTACACTGTTGTGTGGTGAAGAGACTGCCCTGCTTCCAAGCTGGGAGCAGGGGAGGAAGTGCGGGGGTGGGGCAGAAAGATCCATTAACCCCGCTGGTGTGCAGAGGCAGCAAGCGACAATATAAATCTGGGAGCTGCTCGGTGCAGTGCATGCCCCTGCAGGAGCCAGAGTAACAGACAAATTAGCATAATGTAATTGGTTGGCAGGGTCAGCCCCTCTCTGTGAGCATTAGCCACGGGGATGGTAGGGAGAGGCTGATAAAGGACCGCGGGGCAGTGTTTTGTCTGCCACTGTGAAGAAGGGGTTTTCATGTCAGCACTGCATCCATCAATGTTACAGTCCCAAGACAGCCCTCTTCCAGTTCTTCAAGTTTCCTTTCTTGAAAAATGTCTTCCTTCAAAAAAAAAAAAATCCAAAAGGCCCACTTCATTCCCCCTGCTCCTGCCACAGCTAGAATCTGAACCAAGAAATAAAACAGCCGAAGTACAGAAAGAATAGAAGGTTTCACCCGCGCCCCCCTCCTACTCCATCTACCGTCTCCACCGACTTTCGGAAGTTCTTTCTGGGACTTTGATGACTGCAGTTACCTTTTGACTAGTGTGTCTCTGGGTGATTCGTTTGTGCAGACTACTTCACTCGTGGCCTGCTTGCTGTGCGGGCTCCACCTCGCCCTTTTTCCCAGTGAAGCTAAGGGCCGCGTGGTGCCTTCTGAGCTGAGCACCCCGCCAGCCTACACAGAAAAGGAGGCAGAAGCACTCTGTTGTTCGTTCAGCAGTGTTGTGCCCGGGCTGTTTCTATTTCCAGAAACTTAGGCGAATGCCACTCGCTGCTGTGCTATGCACAGGGTTGGGCAGAAGTCAGGCCTGCTTGAGTGCGGTTGGTAGGGTACAGGAATGTCTCGCACTTGATGGACAGCAATGGGAACATTTCACCTAAAATGTCAGAGGGTGTGCTTGAGTGCGATGATGTTGTGTTACAGAATTACATGCGTATGATTTTGTAATAAAAAGGGGCATTATGTGTGCCAGACCCTGCGTTTTAAAAAACTTCTTTCACTTTCTTTTTATTTATCCCAACTTCAGGTGCTGAGTTGAGTCCATCAACATTATTAACTAACTTCTCAGGCCAAGGTCATTGCCATCTCTAGTCCAGGAAAGGCCCCGCTCTTGCTGCACCCCAGGTCTCCCCTCTATCTTTAGTTTCCACTCTCCTCTCCTTCCACAGTCACCCACTCCAGTATATTCATTATAGGTCCTTAAACTGCATGTGTCCTTGTAAAGATAGAGTTGTGTGTGATTGTGGGAGGGGCATGCTAATTGAATGGGAATGTGCTATAAATCTTCTGCTATTGCTTTTTTTCATGCAACATTTTTGAAGATCTATTCTTGTTGCATGCTTCTTCGTTGCTTCCAACTGCTGTGTAGCATTTGCTAGTATGAATGCACCCATTTTATTTATCCATCACCACAATCAATTTTAGCACATTTTCATCACCTCTGAAAGAAACCTCATGCCCATTAGCCGTCACTCGCCACCCTCTGTCCCCCCGGTCCCAGGCAAACAGGCAAACGTAATCTACTTTCTGTCTCTAGGGATTTGTCTATTCAGAACATGGCATGTAAATGGAATCATATAGTATATGGTCTTTTGTGGCTGCTTTCATTTAGCATAACGTTTTGAAGCCTTATCTATTTCATAGCATGTATCAATACTTTTTATGGCCAAATAATATTTCATTTTACAGATAGATCACATTCTGTTTGTCTGTTCATCAGTCGATGGACGTTTGGGTTGTTTCCACTCGTCAGCTATTATGAGTGCTGGTATGGACATCTGGGGACCCGTTTTTACATGGGTACATGTATTTCATATCTCTTGGGAATGTCTCTAGGAGCAGAATTGCTGGGTCCTATGGTGACTCTACATTTGACCTTTTGAAGAACTGCCAGACTGTCTTCCAAAGTGGCTGCACCATTTTACAACCCTGACAGTCTGAGGGGTTCCATGTGGGTCTATTCTTGTGAGGACAGACAGCCCCGGACCGAGGGGTGGCCCAGACCTGGTTATTTAGGGAGTGGGGGGAAGAGGGGTTGTGCCTGGAGCTCGCCTCTGTGGGCTGCGATCTCGTTATGGTGATGATTTTCATCTAGGATCACCCCATCCCATCTTAATAAGCTCAGTTTTAGGGTTATTTTACAAGCAATTCTCTGATCAACTTTTTTTTTTCCCACTGAAAATAACTAAGCTGTGCAGGTTGGGAATCAGAAAACCCAGTCAAGCCCTGATTCTGCCACCCATTCTGTGACGTTGAATAAATTGTATCGGTCTTGGTTTCCTCCTTTGTAAATTACATGCACGCATGTGGGGCCGTTCTTGGTGTGGACAGAGCTGGGGATGGCAGGTTGGGCCCCAAAGCCAGAGGTTGAGAGGCCCAAAGAGTTGAGAATTATTTATTCAAACATGAATTTACTGTATGAATAGACATTAGGAATAGGTGGTAGACATATCTGTAAGTTGATTTCTAACTTTAAACTATTTAGTCACATGGGATGTAGACCTCCATTTGTGCACCCCACAAAGGGAAAGGGGCCGTGATCCTGGTACTATGACCTGTCTGAGGACATAGGGACATAGGTCTATGTAGAGTTAGTTTCCCTGGGTTGACCCAGGTTAATCTCCAGAATGCCCACAGAAATGTGCGCTGTGATAACATGTGGGGCCCAGACCCCCGCATCCCACGTCAGCATCATCTCTGGTAATTATCCACCTGCCCACTTTCTGCTGTTCTCATTGTAATGTGCATTTCTCCAGTTACCAGTAAGTTTAAACGTCCCTCCATATATGTTTTGGACATTTGAATTTCCTGTTTTAAAAATTTCTATTCATATTTTGTAGTTTGCTATCTCTTTCTTGTTAATTCTTAGAATGTGTGTGTATGTGTGTGTGTATATATATGTATATACACATATATATACACACACACACTATATATATATATATATATAGTGTGTGTGTGTATATAGAAAAACAAGAAAAAAATCAACAACTTCTAAATTGTGATGGAGCCAGAAAAAACAGCAACTTCCTAAAAAGGTCAGCAGTACCTCAAAAAATCTATATCCACTTGTCTATATATCAGAGAGACACGTGGCACATAATCTCCAACATTGCTCTCCACTGACCTGCCCCTTATTTTCTATAGATTCAGAATGTGTCTCACTAGTTTGTTACTCTTCAGTCGAGATCATATCTTTCTTCCTTTTTAGAAATAGGTTTGAGAAGGGGTTTTCCCAAAACTCCTGTGTGTGGAGAAGCTCTCCCCTAGCAGCTCCCCGCTTTATTCCTGCTCTTAGGAAACAGAGTTTGCAAGAGGCAGCCAAGATACTGTTGGATGTGGCCGGGTGTTGCTTTGCTTGAATCTGTTGGAAGGTGTGAAGGCTGAGGAAGCCGCGTGTGGTGGCCGCATCACACTGGCCAGGGCTGGAGGAAGAGTTCAGGCAGAGCCTTCTCAGTGTTTGCGTGAGTTCTTCTGATACCTCCAACTTCTACATTTGGCCAACACGACTTCTTCAGTCTTCCTTTTTGGAATAGTGTCCATTTGAAGTGTTTCTCTCATCCATTTTATCTCTGTAGGTCAAGAGGCCACATCTTGCTTTAGATTGTATTGCTTGATCTCTTAATAGTGAGTATGGCAGCGAGAAGCTCACCTTCACCCAAAGCCCACGTGCTCTTCACCCCATCTTTATTTCAGCTTTCTTATTAAAAAGCTCCCCGACTGAGCCAGTCAACAATCACCTTTTTATCCTCTTGTATTAGTCAGTGTTCTCCAGAGCAACAGAACCAACAGGAAATAATTATCTATCTATCTATCTATCTATCTATCTATCTATCTATCCATCCATCCATCCAGGCTGGAAACTCAGGCAGGGTTTTTTTTGTTGCAGTCTTTAGGCGGTAGAATTGCTTCTTTGAGAAACTTCAGTCTTTGTTGGTAAGGCCTTCAACTGATTGGATAAGGTTCCCCGTGGACTCAAATGTTAATCACATCATTGCCCTGGCTGGCGTAGCTCAGCGGATTGAGCGGGGGCTGCGAACCAAAGTGTCGCAGGTTTGATTCCCAGTCAGGGCACATGCCTGGGTTGCAGGCCACAGCCCCCAGCAACCACACATTGATGTTTCTCTCTCTCTTTCTCCCTCCCTTCCTTCTCTAAAATAAATAAATAAGTAAAATCTTTAAAAAAAAACAAAAACAAAACACCTTCACAGCAACATCGAGACTGGTGTTTGTTTGATTAAAGAACTGGGCACCATTGCCTAGCCAAGCTGACACATAAAATTAACCATCAAACTTCTGGACTCTTGGACCATTCACTTGGCCTGTAATCATGTCATACCGACGACACCTCCAGCATTGCCTTCCTTCGATGTTTAACTTTGTAAGTGTGTAAGGTTCCCCTTTGTAACTTTTTGAAGGAAAGGATCATATCTTAAGCTTCTTATAGGTTCCCTGCAGTACCTCGTGGGATACTATACGTGCTGTGCTTAAGATGTTATTGTCCGAAAACAAATGCACAGAGGTGGTCTTGTGAAAATAACATCGAAGTTAATAGTTAAAGAATTAAACTTCGATATTTTGTGTCATATCTTTTTTTGCTCCCCAGTCACAAACCAAAAGACTTCAGCAAATTCTCCGGGCAATTTTTTTAAATTGAAAGCTTAGGAGAGTCAATTTTTTGGCTATCAAGCATTGCAATTCTCTTTTCAGAAATCAACCCAAGTTTAAACTCTGAAACCAGCCTATGAATCTGACGCTGTTCTCTTGGTCTTTTTCACACTTGGAAAACCTGGCTATGGGTGGGACGTTCTGTATTGAAGGTTCCTTTTGATTCATGCAACATCATGAAGGCCTTTTCTAGCCCTTTTTAGCTTTCTATAACATACCCTTGACACTTTATGCAGGATGCCGCAATGTATTTTGGGATGATGAATCCCAGGTCCAGCAAAACGCAATGGGCCTGGACTCAGTGGTTTTCCTGGCGTTCGGTGAAGTATCTCCTAAGATGTGTCAGACTGTCTCAGGCTTATGTAATAGGAGGGCTGTTGTCAGTGACAAATGACATTCCTGGTACCACCCTAAAAGCAAAGAATAATTATAGTAAGATAATCAAGTGCTGCAGCACTGGGGGCTCCAGATGGATGCAGAGTTAAACCTATAGACATTTTGTGTATTGGGGACTTTCTAAAATCCAGAGCATAGGCGTCCCTGTGATTTGAGCCAGCTCATCAGATGGGGCCCAGGACACCTGCGTCTCTGCCTTGCTTTGGGAAACCCAGCAGATTCCTCTTTCAACCGCACGGCCTACTGAGGACTAGTGAACCCAGATTATGTTTTTTCCTAATTACTCATTTGATAAGTATCACCACACAGTATTTTCTCTACCGGTTTTCCCTAGGCCGGAGGCTCCCAAACTTTCTCAGACCCAGCCACTCTCGCATGTCAATGATTTATTCATGGCTTGCCTTGGCCAAAAGAAATACATATCATTCTGCTTATTAAGTAGTTAGACCCAAACAATTTAGAAAGTATACAAACATCTCAGTAGCTATGTGACATAAATAATATGCTGTTATTGAAAGGAAAGAAGGGAATACTTCCATTTAATTCTTAAATAACCGTATTACGTACTAACGGGATGTGTGTACCTGTTGGGTCCTCTACAGCTCCCCAGACTCTGCAGTCAGATTGGACGCCGCCACCCTTCTGTTCTGTCCCACGTTTCTTTGTGCATGGTATTCACTTTTCATCACGGCAACCACCAAACAGTCCAGCTTTGCAAAGATGTGATACAGCCCGAAGGAATGCAGTGTGATCTAATGTTGAAACACGGACAACCTCGAGTTTGTGCCGTGTCCAGCTGTTGTCCGGTGTGGCTGCGTTCTCCTCGAACTTTGAAAGATCTGGAGGCAGCCCTGGGAGCCCCGTGCGGTACCCCGGGGCACCTCGGCACACAGCTCGGGAACGGCAACCCTAGACGTTAAACATGAACTATTAGGTCAAACAGTAAAGTCTGTCAAATCCGGGATAAGCAGGCATTTCTGATTTGTATTTAAGACCGCAATTTCTCTGGAAGGGGTCACATTCTGGAACTGAGCATCTATGCATGCGTCTGGCTGTCCTTCGCTTCCATGGGACACTGTAGGCTGATGAGCCCGGGGGCATCTCCCCCTCGTTTTATTCTCTGCTTTCTGAAAGACGCACGACCTGCTATTCGGTGTCCTGATTCCTTGTCGGCACTCACACAGGTCAAAGCAGCCCTGTGAACTCCGCTGTTTATTTCACTGGAGGCCTGTTGTTTTTTGCACCGTCAACTTCCTGCTTTATTTTGGTTATTCGTTGTTATTATGTACCTTGAGCATGAGAAACCTAGTGCAGAACCCTCATGTGGGGACAGAGAAAAGGCTGTTTTCTCATGGACATTACACACTGCAATACTTGTCATTTGGGACGGCTTGCTTCAAACCCCTGGCTGTTCCCGAGGCAGCAGATGTCATGCGCACTAAGACCCCGGAGCCCGTCAGCCACTTGGTTGGTTTCACGGGCCTGGTCTCTGGCCCTCGCAGTGGGTGCTAATGCCTTGGCCTTTGACTGCTTTCCTGAAGAAGTCGCATGACATCACCAAGCTTCAGGCTCAATGACATTTTAGCCTTACTTTATGTCTCCCTTTAGTCTAATAAAGGGTTTGCTCTTGCTGCTTCTTGCTGTTTGTTGCTGCTAGTATTGTTTCTATGCCTCCTCCTTCTCCTCCTTCCTCATCTCCCTCTTCCGCCTTCCCCTTCTCTACCACTTCCTCTCCTTTCTCTTTGTTTTTCTTAAAACATGTCCACTATTTCCCTTGAAATATTCTAGCCCTGGAGAGCTAAACGCCGGGCCCACTGGTTGAGTGGCTACAACACCTGGAAGTAAATGTGTCTGTCTCCCAGGTCCCTGGATTCAGAACGTTTTCCAAAGGACAGGGAGATTGGGAATAGGGCCACTGCCCGGGTATGGAGGTGGCTTCATCAAAGTCGGAATCAAAACGGCCTACGAAATGCTCTACAACTTAATAAATGGCTATTATCAGATGCTGACCCTGCTCGCCTCCATCCCTACTGCCTCCCCTAACTGCTTCCCCCCAGCACCACCCCCTTCTGGCTCTCTCCCTGGGCTTCTACTGCTTTAACGTCTCCACTTGAACTCAGCCCTCCAGCTCTGGACTCCAGCCTGTGCCCCCTCCTGTCGCTGTCCCCGGTCAGGTGGACGCTGCCATAACCCCGGTGTGATAGCCGTAACCCACGCTAGCGAAGCCATGAGGTAATTTTCCCCGAAGCTCTAAATATAATTTAACAAGTTAAACACTGTAACGCCGAGGTGAATGCACTATTAAGGGACTGTAAATTGCTTACATAGCATCAATAAACACAGGGCCCTAAAGCGAGGGCCTGTTAAGACTTTATAATCTAAAGCAGCATTTGGAGGATCACCCCGCGGCCATAGCTTCCCGTCAGATAAAAACAAAGCGGCTGAAGCCTTCAGCGGATGCCAAGTGTACATAAGAACACAGCGAGCTTTAGGGGGTAATTACTTTTTGAGTGCTTGATGTGGATTTGCTAAGAAACACATCTGTTACCAAATTTGCCTATGATTAATTTGATCCTTCCATTTCCACAGAAATGGGAGAAGTTGGTTACGAGTGCCAGGCCCATTGGTCTACGGCCCCCACAGAGTCGTGTTGTATCGTTTTCTTGGGAGAAGGACAGAACTTGCAGAATAATTTTCTCTCACACGTTAGATTAGACCCTGGAGGGTTGTGTGCGTAGGAAAAGATTTTGTGTAATTTCACTTTGGTATCCTTGCGAGGGTGCAGGGTTTTAAGAGTTAACGGCGTCTTTTGGAAGCGAAATAATTTGTGTTTCAGGTTTTGCGAGCTCCCTACCTTCTCTCCCCTTTTATTCTCTCCCCCGATGTCCACCCAAACCTAGTCAAATCCTTTTACAAAACACGCTTCTTCTGCAATCCCTTTCCAGGTTCGCATCCTCAGCCAACTGGTGACTAACCCTTTTTGTGTTTTAACTATTATCCAGAGTATTTGGTCGAAAGTATTTGCATTTTAGTTCTGGAAAGCTCTTAGCATTTTACAAATGTTACCTCATTAATCACCACAGCCATCGGACTGACAGTGTTTGCCTTATATTAAAAGTGGTGGAAAAAAGGAAACTCCGCGTGGCTCGGAGACCTCACCCAGGATGCTTGGTGAGTGGGGTGTGGGGGGGGGGACTTGCCATCTCAGTGTCACTGCTCCGTCCTGCAGACCTCACACCCTGTCACCGCCAAACACACAGAGAGCCTTCTGCATAGAAGGGTCCGCAGGGTCCGCAGGGTCTCGGGGCCTCCTTGAGGTTTCTGAGTATTTTGTTCTTTACTTCTAACTAGCTAGTAGCTGCGTTACACTGTAAGCCTGAACAGAAGCTCCTGGGTAGGATTAAAGGGTTCCTTTTCTTCAGCTACAATCAGGGCCATCCCTAGCTTAAGAGGACTTTCCACCTTGTGCCTCTGGGCTCTCGTACAAGATCCCGATCCCTTGATGACAGACAGGAACTGAGAGAGAAAGGTGCCTCGCCCGGGACCAGAACAGCAGGCGAAGCGCCCCCTGTTCCTACACTACAGCTGCAGGCGGTGGCTGGGCGCTCAGCCGGGGCAGCCTGGAGTCTGCGCCTCTCTGCCTTCGCAGCCCTGTCTCTCAGGGAGCACAGCAGCTTGCCTTGGGCCTTCATCTGTCTGCACCTCAGGTTCCTGCTGCCTGGGCCCATCACAGAGAGAGAGAGGTACTAGGAAGGTTATCATAGGTGGGCGGTGAGCCAGGCTTATTTCATCGGGGCCTCCCAGTCCACTCGGGGTGGCCTTGGTCCCGGGGCTGGGTTGGAATTCGCCGTGGTGAAGTAGGAGCCAGACAAGGTCCAGGAGATGCATCTGACACACGGGTTACCGAGCCTGCTTCCAGCGGCCCAGGCGCCTCTGCCGGAGACGTGTCCGCTGCTGCCCTTCAGCCTAGCTCGCTGTTCAAACGGGGTGGGGCGAAGCGGGTGTGCGGTGGTTCCTGGGGAAAACACTGCCATAGTTAGTAGGTAGCGATGCCGGAGTAAGCCGTGTTTCACGCACTCACAACTGTGAGTGTCCCTTTGCCCCCCTGTCTGTGTCTCACATGGCGGCACGACGCGCCTCTCTCTCCCCCCCATTCCTTCGTGCCCGCGGGGGACGCTCCAAGCAGGCTACTCCTGTCACGATGATGAACGATAAAAACCCCCCAAATCGTCTAAACAAGAACAACTCCATCTTACTTCTGAGTGGCTTTAATTTCCAAATGGTACAGCACGGCCGGGTCCCCCTGCCCCCTTCTCACCCACCCCTAATTTATTTCTTAAAACACAATCCAAATGTACCACGGGAGATGCACCCTCACTCTCTTTCCTTTCACGTAATGCATTTTTGTGTAAACATGTTGTTTATGAAAGAACCTTTTACGGATGCTTTGTGTTGCCTTTGCTCAAGAAAATACATTTTAAAGGAATTCTCCCCAGCCTGGCATGTAATGTTTCATTAGCCAACATAACCTTGTTTATTTGCTTTTTAAAATTTTATTTGGGAAAGGAAATCAATTTGCACCCCTGACATGCTGCCAGGTTCCTGTTTATAAGCACACAATAGGCAGCTTGGAGGGGGCAAGAATCCGTCGTTTGTGATTTCAGCATTAAGTGTGACACCGTCTGCGTATGACACCATAGAGGCAGCAGTGTTTTCCTGTCCCTGCAGCCGCGCTCTGCCGTGCAAGCCTTTTATCGGCGCATTATCCAAGTGTGCACGGGATAAATGGCCCTAATTGTGCTGGGCACTTAGAGTGTGAGGAAGAATGGTCAGAACAAAAGCAGCTCTTTGCTGCATTTTTAAAAAATAAACCTTAAGCAACTGGCTGGGACTCGGCCTGATGCTGTGCCATGCTCTGGGGAGGACTGAAGTGTCCCTGAAATGTAGTGAAGTGTGTCCCCTGGTCCTCCCCTGTCTGAGAGTCTGATCGGCCGGTGGGAGGTTGGCGGGACCTCCCAGTGACCATCTCTGATGAAGGCCAGTGTGTCCATCGTCGGAGAGTCCCTCTTCCTTCCCTCTACACCCCCGCGGTGATGCTGAGGAGGCAGTTATCCTTTGGACTTGACCATAACTCTTTGGAGTGTCTGTCTCATCCTAGCTTTTCTCACCCCCAGGAAGAAATAATTACCTTACTGGGCCAACCGTTTCAGGTCCTACATGAGATATCGTCATTCTGACCACTTCATAGATACAAAATTCTCTGAATCCATCACAGCAGAAGGATCACTGAATCAGGAGTCAGGAGATCTCGATGCTAGGCCTTTCCCCGCCCCCACAGAGACGTGAACCACTGGTCTGGCCACACCCCTCCTCGGTCCGGTCCTCCATTGTCTTCTCTGTAGAGTCAGGGAGCTGGATTCAGGCTCTCCATGGGATCTTTGAGATCTTAAATTCTGGGAGCATGTACATCTCAGTTTCATGATCATCTTTTCCTTGAACTTGGAATTACTTCCTTGCCTTCACACCCTGCATGTAAGCTGGGTCTCTTGTGTTGCGTTTATGCAACTGAAGTCCTTTCTCTGTTCCCGATGAGGTGGATAACTGAATTTCCCCTATTCACTCCCCCAGGTTCCCTTTTCAGTAACCATTTTAACTTCCAGGGATCTGCTTTTTCTTTGTTCCTTTGCATGCTCCTAACTTACCACCAAAACGGAACCATTAAATCCTGAACATGAGAGGCAGTGTCACTCCGATGCTAACCTCTATCTCTCTGGTGACAGGCACTGGGCCTGGAGGTGGGTCAGAGTCCCTTTCCACCCCACCCCCGTGCCATGCACAGGGTCCGCCTCTTATGGAAGTCCCAAAGGGATTTTCCAGTTTTTTTTAAATTGACTGTTTGGCTGAGAATGCCACAAGCTCTAGTTATGTTCAGTAGGTGAGTCTAGAATATCCACATGCAGGAACCAAGGAGAGAATCTGACTCTGGGGGAAAACTTGAATACAAGGCAAATCTTTCATTATTCATCCGCTTGTCATTAGAGGGCAGGATCATGTCACAGAAATCAGGATAAAAGACCATAAGCTCTTAACACTCCGTCTTCCTCCACTGGCTGATCATCACCACCCGCCAACCTCCCTTCCCCCTTGGCCTCCACTTGAATTTTGTTCATCCAGGCCAGAGCGAAGCGCGCTCATGTTGTCTCAGAGCAAGTAGTGTTGTATGTGCGCGTGTGTGTGCGTGTGTAGGAAGTTTCCACAAATGTGCGAGAAAGGTAGGTTTCCTGGATTCCCTCTACACAAAGAAAAAACTAGGTCTCAGATAGGTCTTTTTCCTCTGTTGCCATTGGGGCAGCGCTACAAGGCCTTTGAGAAGAGCTTCTGATGGTTTTAATCCGAGTAAAAGAGGAGGGGAGAGACAAGGGAAAGAGATGCGTTTGAACCTTGTCAGCACTTCAGACACTGGCACCCAAACCTCGATCAATGTGGGGGTATGAGAGGGTGTTTGGATGTGGTGCGCCATCCAGGACTAGGCATTTGCGAGGGTCCTGAGGCTTTGGGGGGTGGTCTCTTCCGATGCCAGCAGGTGAGAGGCTACATTTTAGGCCCCAGCATTGTCACCGTTCTGTTTGAAAGGGAATCGAGGGCTAGTTAGCTCCCCAGAGGAATCAGTATTATGTGTAAATGCCAAACTAAGTCATAGGCCAAGATGCTTACAGGGTGAAGATCATACAAGAAATTCAAGTTATTGTACTTTGTTTCATCTTTCGCTTTGAACATGCCTTTTTATCAATGGTTATAAACCTCTAAAATGGCTTTTCAGAATGAGATCCCTCTTGACTTTTAAAGGCAGATTGCGTTTCTACATTTATTTATAAGGGTTTGGAAACTCTTTCATAAAGTGACTAGTAAGCTAATAGGTTTGGAAAGACTTTTTTTTATACATAGACCTATAATTGGGTTTCCTTAAAAGTAATTGGACGTCCTTCAGATATTAAAAGAAACATATCTATAGAGCAAAAACTCAACAAACACACACATATCATCAGCTTCGGGACATGGGCATCTACACAAGGGGAAAGATGCCCAAGTGTTCGCTTACTAAAAGCTCCGGCAACATGGGTGTGGTGCTTATGGGTGCGACATGAGGTCTGGCTCCCCTGAGACCTCATCTAGGAGTATTTTTTAGTTTTAGAAATATTATTTCTTAGTCTATTAAATAGTCAGTAAATTTTCTCCACCTGGAGTTTGTCAGTAGCGATGTGGCACCATAGGATTGCAAGGAACTCAAGACAGAACATGACGGAATGTTCACGCTGCCACAGACCGGGGTCTATAGATGTGGTGTCCTAACCGAAGATCGGGGAGGTTGCTGGGGAGGAGCATCTGAATAAAAATCTTTCATTGGCCTTGGTGCTTCTACTTAGCAAGCCAACCCATAAATCCTGATCGCCGAGGTTGAAAATGCGGCCTCTAAATGTACTTACTGTCCCCAGGCTCAGTGACTCTGGCGGAAAGGAGCATCGAACTCAGCCCTGTAATAGCTTTAGGGTCCATAGATACCAGGGGCCAAATTCTTTCTTCTGTGGCTCCCTCACCTAAAGCCATTCTTGTTCCAAGCCTGGTTGTTTCACCAGGCGGAGTGTGGGCGAATGGGAAGCTGTGTCCTTGAACTGAGACCTTCCTTGTTTACAATGTGTGTCGCTGGGTTCAGAGGAGCCGGGCTTGTCCGGGCTCATCTCTCCGGGGTGGAGCTGGCTGTCTGGGGCACACTGCGGGACAGGCGTGTCTTAGCTCTGCCCTATATTGTCTTTAGCAGCCCTATTATAATTTATTAAACCCATGGGTAAATACAAAGCAGAATCAGTTAGCGACAGCCCTGCCCTTAGACGGTATAAATGAGAGGAATGGAAATAAAGATACAGATAACACTTTTTGAACTCATAGTAAGTGAGTGGAGTTAAAAATGTGTCACTGGGCCCAGAACTGGGGTTTCAGACCTTTTGAGTTCCTTGGATCTCTCTCTCTACCTGCCTGTGCACACACACATGTTATATGTGTATGTTACATACCATTTTGTGGTGTGTGTCTGTGTGTGTGGAGGATATCTGGAGAGGTGTAGTAAAATATTAGTTTTTTCTGCACGTAAGGATGATGGCAATTGAGTTCCTTTCCATCTATTTTTTCCTCAAATAAATTAACCCTGCTGAACAATTATGTTAGAATAATAACACATGTAGAATAAAATAATAGCAGTTTAATCAAAATGTAGTTGTACCACATTTGCTCTGATTGTCTGTCCAGGCCCCCTTTCCCCGTGCACCCCCCTCCCCTGCGAGGCTGACCTGCACACACCGCGTTACTGAGCCCCTTTCATCTGTGTGCTCCCACTGGATTTAGGCCCACAGTCACAGGGGCACCAGCCCTGGGTCCAGAGAGGGAGGAAAGAAAGCGTGAGTGTCTGCTCCCCCAGCTCTGTCTGCTAGCTGCCTCCTTTGTCCAGGGGTCACAGCCCCTGCCGGGTGCCCTCTCCACACTTTCTCTCCCCTCCCTTGGTCCTGCTATCCCCTCTCTCGCCCCTGAATCCCCTGTTCTCTCATTCCTGCAAGCTGAGGGTTGCTAACAGCTCCCTGCTGAAACCGGCCCCAGGGTACACACTGCACCGAGGCTTCCCTGCACTCTGCCCACACCTTTGCAAATAGTTCCTTTATTAATCACTTCTCAAATTACCCGTTTTGAGTGTGCCATCTGTTTCCTACTGGGACCCCAAGTGATGCAGCAGCCAAACTCTCTAATTGAAATTGGACATTCGTCTGCTGTAGATCTGCTCAGACTAGCTAAGGCATCTATTTCTGTTTGGCTAGAGCACTGAAACACACATGTCTGATGCAACAATGGAGTGAAATGAGATTTTTAGATATTAAGGAATGCAAAAGCTTCAAAAGATGAGCAAGCATATAGGAAAATGAATTCATAAGTTTTTAAGAAGTATTTTAAAAACATGATGCCTAAGGGGGAAAAAATAATAAAAAGCGCTCTTTAGTGGTGAAAACAAGCAAGCAAACAAAAAACCACAGAGCCACTAGACCTTTTTGTATCTTTTTCTTCTCTCAAATTATTATTGTAAGAGTAGGGATCAGAAATGGTCTGGTGCTTTTGGATTGGAACAAGTGGGGGAGGGATGGAGGTGGTGAACGGGAAAGGATGGATTAAATGAGAGGCAGGGGGACTCATGGAGGCAGAGCTGTCATTCCAAACAGAGTGGCAAGGCCTCAGATGGAGGCCTCCTTGGGAGGTGATACTAGAGCAAACATTTGGAAGAGGCGAGGGAGGGAGCTGTGAGGATGATGGGTAGAAGCCTTCCAGCCTGCAGGAGTAGCGAGTGCCAAGGTTAGCTAGCAGAACATCAAGGAGGTCAGCCTGAGTCTGGAGCCAAGTGCATAAGGTAAGGAGCAGTAGGAAACGAGGTCACGGAAGTGACAGGTGATATCGTGTAGGTGCGGGAGTTACCCTGTGGGCACTGAAAACATAGAAACTATCCCCCTTACCCCCATTGCGCTTTTCTGGACCCCTAAGGATGCAGAAAACCCAAGTGACTGCTAAGAAAAATTTTTTAAATTTTGCTCTTAATATTTAAACAAGATTTCCAGAAGCTTCTTTGGAAACTGCCCTGTCTGTTTGTGGCCAGTGTCCCTGCCCTACATGAAAAGTGCTGTTTGGTTTGCTATGGTCAAGTGAAAACTGTTCCCTCTTTATAGTAGGATTTCATCAAAGAAGACAGACAAACTCTCTTCCATCTATCTGCGCTGTTGCATTACAGAATCTGGTTCCTGCTCTGAGACTGAACACACGCGGGGAGCTAGGACTCAGTGTGCGTGGAAGCGATGGCCACTCGAGGGTACTTGTCCTGCAATAAACAGCCACTTCCCAGGATAGAAACGAGCTGCCTGATTCACATCGATCAGTAGAACACCACGGCAGTAACTCACGCCTGTGAGGTGCCGAACAATTTACAAAGGAGGGCCATTCATGGCGAGCCACCTGACGGGTTCTACCAGGGGCGCGGTGACGCGCCAGCAACGCTCATTCTCCATTGTTCGAGAGGAGGAAGTCTCTCGTGTAGCACATTTGCCTTCTCGCTGAAGATCACATTTCTGTTTTATGTTCAGAGGCTAATGTTGCCAAATATTCAGGAATGCAGATGCCTACCCAAGGCTCCAGGCAGGGGAGTTTTTCAAGCGAATTCATCTCTGCGGCCAGCCCTGCCCGCCGGTTCTTTTGGCCAGGAGGGGAGAGCCGAGGGAGGGAGGGCTGGGGAGAGGGAGAGGCAAAGGAAAGTCTCTTCTCAGACCTGTAGTATATCATTAGCAGCTTTTAAGAGAGTGCTATGTTTATATTTCTGGTCATTAAGTAAGTATTTGATTCTCTTTGAAATGCTGGAGAAATAGACCCTCAGCACCCCTGTGGTAGTTTTATACGCACTCTGATTTTAAGTAACTTTACATTTTCTGGTAAGGAAGGGAGAGAAATTTGTTTAGTAACCCTAGAATGGGCCACTTGCCTCTCGCACGACTACACCGGGTTCTCAGTGTGACTTCTCGGCGTTTCATTGTGTGCTTTGCCTCCCGTTCACGATATGAAAGGCTGTTTTCTTCGCTGGGCAGCACAGACATGTGGTTGTGCTAATGCCACGGGTGCCATCCACTCCCCTTCCCCACACTGGCCTCGGGACCCCAGTTCCTCGCTTGTTTTTAATCATTTTGCTTCAGCTTTCCCTGTCTCGTTTTCCAGTTACTTAGGAAGTCTCACCCTTCCTCATTTCCACCAGTGGCTCTGGTCGGAGTAGACCAAACACATGGCAATGTGAGATGCTATATGCCAGCCTGTGTGTGTTGATGTGACTTACAAAGACTTAAATCAGCAAATGCTATCTCTTTGTATCTCGAGCTTAACATATCTGTGTGCCCAACTTAGGCAAGAAGAAATTGTGGATTGATTGTTCTTTATTTCCATATCATCACCTCAGAAATCCTCATTCGTTTATTTAGTCTGTCGATGGGCATTTAGTCCCATTCCCAGCGCTGAGCTGGACAGGAGTGATGGGGGCCAAGACGGGCACTGTCTCTCCCTGCCTGGCACGTGTAATGGGACGGATGGGAGGTAATGATAACAACTACCCACTGGGACACATACTGTAAAGGAAAGGGTTGCGGGGTGCTGAGGTAGAAAATAACACGGGGGACATCTTTAGTTCGGGAGGTGACGTTGAGAAGATGAGTCTGATGTGAAGAGAGGAAGGCAGTCTTCCTGAGGGTGAGGAGGTGTCAGAGAGACGGCAGGGTTGAAGGATAATACGTTATGTTGTTAAAGGTCTTTTCCAGCCATTACTGGGCCTTAACTCTGTGTGTCAAAGGAAGCAAGGATGTACTTTCCTGTTTTGTACTTGAACAAACATCACCCACCAACCAACACATTTATTGCCTAGAAGATAGGATTCAGCTAGGCAGAAAGGAAGAGAAGACACTCCAGGCCTAGGGAAGTGGACCTGCAAAAGTGTGAAGGTGAGGATTTGAACTCGTGAGTCGCGTAGTGAGTCGAAAAGGGTGGCTGGAGTGGAGGGTTTGGACAGCGGACAAGGGTAAAGGATGGGACTGAATCATAGACCCTTCAGGCAGAGCTGTGAGTGGGCTTTAGTACATAAGGGGGACTCTGGGAGGTTTTGGAGTTGAGGAGTGCCATTAGGGCGAGTGCTGATTTATAGCAATTAATTAGGCAGTGGGGTCTGTAGTGGTCCGGGAGGGACCAGAAAGCCTGTAGTCCTGGAGAGCCGTCACACAGTAGGAAGCTGCTGTGTGACAACGGGGAAAGGAGGTGATAAAGCTCTGGAGCCCGTGGGGTAGCGAAGAAAAGACAGATGTGGGAATCATTATGAAGGCAGGATCAGCAGACTGAAGACATTAAACAAGATCATGTGCTTCGTGGTGGAGCTTGGACGGGAACAGCGAGCTGCTGACTCGCCCTTTGCCCCGCAGACCGTGGCCCAGCCAGCTCTGGGTGAGACGCCTCTCTCTTCCTGCTTCCATTGTTGCATGTGTGTGTATGAAGGCATTTTTCAGATTCATTTGGTTGTCATCCCCATCTCTCCCTAAATGTCCATATTCCGTCGGAACTGCAGGACTTACAGGAAAGCGCTCGTTTTCCTCTTCCACCGCACTAGTTACACTTCCTTTATATTCACTCTGCGGACATCTGTGTGACGGGCACTGTATTAGGCCTTGAGGACAATGGCATGAAATCGGACTCTGTTCCTATCTATAGTCAAAGTGTTCACAGTCAGAAGGGGAAAATTGATCTTAAAAATAGGTAAACATACCGACATGTTACAGGAGCTTTGAGAGAAGTGTGTATGAGATAGGATGGAGGACAAAGGAGTGGTTAATTAATTCTACCTAATGGAGAAGTCGTAGTAGCCTTGGTAGTAATCATGATAATAGCAATGGTAATTATAATAATGACCACTAACATTTATTGGACATTTAATGTGCTCGCCATTGCACTAAACTCTGCGTTTATATTACTTAAGTAATCATTATAAAAATCTTACATGTTAGGGTTGTCACTATTTGAAAAATAAAAATCTCTAGCAAAGAGAGGCTATAAGCTTGTTCAGGTTCACACATTATTCACTTCACTGAAGGTTCATGGAATAGTTGGATTTATTGCGTATCTACGGGGTGCACATCGTGAAGATACTGGCTATGCCCTGATGAACATGGGTTTTCTGTGCTCCAAGTTTATTGGAGTCATCACTCGTGGCAACAAGCCAAGCTCTCTAATGAGGGGCGGACAAGGGGCTGTGGAAGCACGGAGCAGGGAACAACTGTGGGGACCAGAAGGAGTTGAAGGAGGCTCCCCAGAGGAGGAAACCTCGGAGCTGGACCTTGATCGACTGCAAGGAAGACATATGACATGCACAGGCAAAAAGAGGTGTGAAACGGTGTGGAATAGTCTACAAGCACCAAGGTCTCTGTGTGTGAGCAGTAACAGGGGCGGTGACAGGGAGGACGGGTTGCCAGGAAGCTCTGTGGGCAAGGTGGACGGGGACCAGACTGTAAACAATGGAGGTCACTGTGGAGGCATATATAGGAGGCGATGGATGGCCAGCAAAAGTCTTTAAGTAGATTGGCTTTGTGAAGGAATGTGCATTATTTTGAAAGAAGAGTCTTTTTTTCTCATTAATTGTTTTTTTTCAAAGATTTTATTTATTTTTTTTAGAGAGGGAAGGGAGGAAGAAAGAGAGAGAGAAACATCAGTGTGTGGTTGCTTGGGGTCATGGCCTGCAACCCAGGCATGTACCCTGACTGGGAATCGAACCTGTGACACTTTGGTTCGCAGCCCATGCTCAATCCACTGAGCTACACCAGCCAGGACTCTCATTAATTGTTTTGTTTTTATTTTTAATTGAATCTAATGGGGTGGCATTTGTTAATAAAATTGTATAGGTTTCAAGTGAACAATTCTATAACACATCATCTGTGTATTACATTGTGTGTTCACCACCCCAAGTCAGGTCTCCTTCCGTCACCGTATATTTGACCCTCTTTACCGTTTACCTCCACCCTCCCCTCTTTCCCTTTGTAACCACCACACTCTTGTCTGTGCCTATAAGTTTCTGTTTATTTGTTTGTCTTTTTCATTCATTTGTTGCTTTTAGTTTTATATCTCACATCTGAGTGAAATCATATGGTTCTTGATTCTGGAGAAGTGAGGAACCTTACCAGTGAGCACCGCGAGCGATATCATTTTCAGTAGCAGTAGACTAGTCTCTAGCTTTCAGGATACCCGTGGAAGCATCAGCCACAGAAGTGTGCCCGACTCCAATTCAAGTCACCTGAATGGAGTAACACCATTTCCTTCCTTTTCACTCGGATGATTATATGTAGGAGAAGCAGCCAGGACAATAAAGGGATAGACAAGAGCAGAAACATGGACAGTCCAAGGCACCGAGAATCTGAACAGGAAGGGGCAGGATGTTTGAGAGACACCCGAAAATTGTTTCTCACAGTCAAGGGTGGCACCCGAGAAGACGTTTATTGTTTTGAGCATTTTACTGCAGTATTAAATGAATAGCTATAAAATGCTTACGGGGATGGTTCCGGGCTCCACGGCCTCAAACCCAGTATTAGAAAAGATGACAGAGGCCTGGGATTGGAGGAGAGTGTAACTGCTCTGTATCTGCAGACTCCAGTCTAGAGCCCCACTGGTGTGGGGCCGGGGCTGCTGCCTGGAAATGGGGGAGTAGGCCAAGGCCACTGAGACGCCCATCAGTGTATGAGCTGCCTTTCTATCCATGCAGGAGAATTTGTCTTGAAAGTTGAACTTGATCCAAACATCGGAAAAATGACCTTTCTCAGGTTTTCCCTGAGCTCTTGGAACTCCTGAGGAAGGTGGACTAACACCAAAGAGTCAGCACATGAGGGTTTTCTGTTGTCTGCTTGTTTCAGCAGTTTGATAAAAGGATTGTTCATCACTGTTTGAAGTACAGCTTTCCCTCCCAATTCCTAGTCTGCCTTCATTTGTTATAGACCAGTCTAGAAATGCCCAAGTAGACAACATGATCTTAAGACAAGAGTCACTAATCAGTCACTTTGAAATGAATTCATGGCGTATTCTCAGGCTTTTCTAGGTGTGAGGATGGTGGTGATGACATTGATCCAGATTAGCGGTATGACAGATACATTGTAATTTTCAGGATCGTATGCCAGCATCAATGAATAACTTCTTCTAATGTTCGTAGAAAGGATATCCGGCACAGACATTTCTTACCATGTTACTTTCTACTGGAAAACATTTTTACAGTGAGACTACAGAGGCAGTATGGCTTAGTAGGTAAGAGCCTGCACTCTGAAGCCACACTGCCTAGATCTGAGCTCCTCTGCTTACTGGCTGTGTGACTTTGAGCAAGTCACTGAACCTCTCTGTTCCTCAGTTTGCACATCTTTAAAATAGGGATGATAATCATACCTACCTCCTAGACTGATATGAAGATTAAATTTTATGGTATATGATAATGCTGTGTATGTGTTAAATATTACTAATAATATTGCTATTAATATCAGTCATGGGGAGTAGCCACCCAAAATGAACCAGTACTCTCTGAGCTTCACATTCTGAATTTTACTAAAAAGAAGTCCACATTTGCCACCAGGCACTGCGCTGGGACATCTGTTATCTCATGTGGTGCTCACTGCAAACCTGGCCATCAGAAGGTTATCTCCACTTAATGACAGGGAAGCCATGGTTCAGAGAACCAGAATAACATGCCTCAGATGATACGGAGTTAATGTGAACTCGATCCTGATTTCAATACTCATGCTTGCTTTCTGTACCTTGGGTCCTCTTAGAATTTTCCAGGAGTAAGTAGCAAACTCTGACAAAGCAGAATTTCAATGTGCATATCAAGGTTGGAGTTTTGATAGCAGCCTGTGCCCCATTTTCCATCCCCTCCTGCAGAAGTTGCCTGAGATGGTTTCCTATATTATATTGTCCTTCTTGCATGGTGTGACTACACCAAGGAGAATGCTCTGGAGAGACAGGCAGCCTGCCGGCCCCTGATCTCCCCACCCCACCTGCTGTGTCTGCTCTAATACCTCACTGTCCCTTCTGTCGTGGAGTGGCCTGGCCTTCATAGGATTCAAAATACCCATTCTAGTACCGCCCCAGAAAAGAGGAGTCGAGACTCTCTAGAATCCCTTCTGCACCCCCAGAGAGCCTAGTATCTCTCAGAAGGTTAGAACAGAACCTTTGTTATGCTGTGAATGTCTCAGACATCTTTTGGATGCAGTTCATGGATGTTTACATCTGAGAAGTTCTGAAAGTCTTCCTAACTGCCTGGGCATCATTAAGATGCAGACAATTTCCAGATTGCACAACTCAACTTGTAAACGCGTGTTGGGATGACCCTGGGTCTTTATAGAGAAACCCATAAAGTCTCCACGCTTTGGCAGTTGGAGAGACCATAGATTTTAAGATAACATTTTGGGCCCTTATGGGAACCCACATCACTTTTGCTGTACGTTCCAACCTTCACATTCATTTCTGGGCCACTTCTCTTCATCCTTCATTACCACACCCTGAAATTATAGTTATTTGTAAGAACACGGATGTATATTCATATGTATCAGGTTGTTTTTTTGCATATTGTATTCCAAGTCCATGCATGCAGAAAGACAATTACTATCTACCTCAAGCTCACTGAGTATGCAATCAAGACTCATTATTTCCCTGGTTCTCATCCCATTCACACCCTTTATGTCTCACAACAACAATGAATGGAGAGCAAGGGACACGAAGGGGGGACAATTCAGAGGACATGTGGAGAAATCTGAACCAAAGAGGGAACAACTTGGTTGAAGATAGTTTGTCTGTAGAGCTTTTATCCTTGACATTGGAGAAATCCTACTCTTTGCTAGATCCATTTCTTGAATCCTGATCCCTTGGGTCTGGCAGAAAGCTGTAATTTCCAGAAGGATAATTTCTGCAAAAGCTTATGGTTATGGAGGGAAAAAATCAATGTATCTAGGCTCATGAATCAGTGTCTAAAAAGTCTGTTTGGATATGTGGTGTTTCATAAAATGTAATATAGAAAGAGACTTATGGGGTGGGAGAGCTGGAAGAGATCACGGAGACCATGTGGGCCAACCCCCTGTTTTTATCAGGGAGGCTACGGAGCCCAGGGAGGTTGAATGACTTATCTGGGTTCCATGGCTGCAGGAGGGGTAGAGCGGCAGGACTAGAAGAGACCTCCGAAGGCCTAAGCCAGTATATTTTCAACATGATCACATATTACTAATCATTCAGAAGGATTTGAGCCACAGTATAAACCAGGTATCATAAATGAGAGAATCTTAGCAATGAAAGAGTGCCACCTCCCTTCTGATACAAGAATCTTCTTGGTGACATCCTTGACAGGCTAGGCCACTAGTCTCTACTGGCTTAGCTTTGATGCCAGAGGCTCAGTACTTTACAAGGCAGCTTGTTTTGTCTTTGGACATCGCTATATATATGGTAAATTTATCCCAACAAAAGTTCAAATTTATACTTTTAAAGTATCAATCTGGAAGCAGGGAGGGCAGCCAGAGGTGAACAGCATGGCATTAGTCATGGTGTGGAGTCTACTCTTTTTTTTTTTTCATCTTAAAATGAGGATAATGATGCCTACTTTGTAAGGTCATTGTAAGAAGTGTGGTTTTTAAAGCATCTATCATAGTGGCTGCTTCAAAATAGGAACTCACATTGTAGTTATTACTGGCTTTTATCATCATGATCCCATTTTTTGAAGTTATGGCTGCTGGAGCAACAGATAGTACATTTAATCATGCAAACATTTAAAGGCAGTTAGCATGACCCTCTAAGTCTTCTCTTCTTCAGACTAAATATTCCCCAGTTCTCCTAGCATTCCTCCTGTAATGCATTTCGGATGCCTTCATGGCTTTCATTCCCTCCTATTTGTCAGTTTCCCCCTCAAAATGTGGTCACCAAATGTGGTCAGCTCCCCGTGCTCTACAGGGGAATAATTACTTCCCTTGATCTGGACATCGCACTTCCCTTACGGCAACCTAGATTTATGTTAGCATTCTTGGAGGCCAGCTCACGCAGTTGGCCCAAGGAAAACCTGAGTCTACCATCCAGAACATTAGCTATGCCTCCCAACACGTGTCAACTGCAGAGTCAACAAACACGAGTTTTACATCTTCATCCAAGCTGTTGATAAACATGTCGAACAAGAAGAGGCCAAAGGCTGAACTTTGAGGAACACCCCGATCCTTCCGGGCGTGTCGACATCCCTCCGCTGGTTTGTGACATGGTTTCACTGGCTGCAAATCTCCACACCTATACCAGAGGAATAAATCGGACAGATAGAATCATCCTTTGTGTTTTTGAAATGGGAAATTTAATTTATCCAAAGGTAAAATGCCGTGCTTTTATCAGCGAAGACAGGGTTTGTACCCGTAATTGGGAAAATGTGAACTCAGAAAATAATTTCATGTTTGAGTTACTACATAATGCTTAAAGAAAAACAATCATCTCTTCTTAATATGAAATGATAACGCTTGCCTAATTGTTTATTTTCCCACAATGTTTTGAAATTACCCTCTGGATGTGGGGAAGGAGGCTGGAGAGTTGCAGATTTCACGTGGTGGAGAAAGGAGCTCATGGAAGACCTGGAATATAACTTTCAGGAGCCTTTTCTGTGTCCGGTGGAGATCACAGACACAAAGAGATGGTGTTCGTGGGGGAGGGGGCTAGGTATTTTCCTAGGGAGTCTTTTTTGTTTCTGTTTAATGATTCTCAGGGAAGATTCTCAAACTGCTATTGGGAAGAAGACGTACTTCTTTCTAGCATTTAACATGCTTTACTCTGAGGAAATGAAACCAGCTTATTTGCACTGCAGCACAAACCAGCTTTTCTTGGTTTTCATGGTGGAGGTAAGGGATGGTTATTGCCCTCATGTGAGCCAAAGTGCTCAGACTTGAAGCTCACCTATTGGTATGTTACTCCGAAGGCTCATTTAGTATTTTGTGAAAAGTTTACTGTCTGTGTGCTGTGTTGGTGGCTTTCTTCTTAATCCTGATCTTCTTATTCCTGAAAATAGGCTATTTCTCTAGCCTGTAATCAAACAAGGACCTTAACATCTCAAACTGTATTATTGTGCACATACTTTGAGATTTTGAGGTAAATAGACAAGAAGTTAGCACTCTAAAAAATTACACAGTGCATAAAAGGTAGCATTTCATCATTTTGCATGTTCTAGGAATGTTACTTTATGTTTTACTCATTCACTCACTATTTATCGGACACCAACTATATGCCAGGCCCTGACCAAGGCAACAGAGACACAGTGGGGAGGAGAATGAGATTTAGCCCCTTCTCTCATTGTTCTTATGGTCTAGAGGAAGAAACAGATATTAGTGAAATGATCCGAAACAATTGTAAAGCTGTGAAACTTACGCAAGGAGAGGGGGGTGGTGCCTATCATTGGAGAGGGCAGGGAACGCTTCCTCCTGAGATGCTTCTCTGGTATGTGAAGTCGGGGAAGAGCACAGGCAACGGAAGGGAGCCCCTCCCGGGGCTCGGTGCTGAAATGGAGCTCGGGCAGTTTGAAGGCCGGACAATTCCGGGAGGGTGGGCTAAATCACAGGAAGCAAGCGTGACAGTGGTGTGAGATGAGCTGGGAAGGTGGAACGGTCCCATACAGCCTTTGAAGGTCATACAAAGAGTGCTGTCAGTGTCTTCTAAACCACGGGAAGCCATTTAAAAAGCTGGGGTTTGGGGATGTAAGGGGAGTTATAGAGACTTGATGCGTTTGCCCTTTGAGAAGATCACTGTGATTATAGAACGGCAAAGAGGGAGAAGGGAAGCAAGAGTGAGTGACGGGAGGCCAGCTAGGAGACCACTGTCTGGTCCAGGGAAGGAGATGGCACCGGTTGGGTGTAGGTCAGTGGAAGGATAAACGGAAAGACCGACAGAGACAAAGGGTGCTTACGGTGAGTTTGTAGTATTTGTGGACTGCGTGTGGGGTGACAGAAAAGAGATGTCAAAGGTCGTAGGTTTTATAGTCTTGTTTGTGAATTTAAGGACTATTACTTAAAAAATTAAATCATGCAGCTTTATTGATAACCCTTGGGAGCACCGTACAACAGAAATAATTCTAAAAAGAGAAGCAGGGACCATTATAACAAAGTAGGTGACTGAGCAAGTATCACTGAGGACCCAAACAATGGAAAAAGATAATCCTTGCAATTGTTCACTTCATCAAGACCTCGTTAAGACCCAGGGTAGTAAATGAGCTAAGGTTCGCTTTCAAAGGAAATAACACAATTATTTTTATTTTTAGTATTTTTAGTTCCATTCTCTATATCTCTAGATCCTATAATACGAGACCTGAACCATGTCCCTGCACCGCCAGCCCCACACAAATCACCACTTCCTTTCATCTTACTTTAACCAACCACAATATTTTCCCACATCAGAAAAGCCTTCCAGTACATGAGAGGAGCTTTTGGACCTTGAGTGTGTGTATAAGGCTGCCCATGCCTTTGGGAACCCACGACGACACAGGCGGCTCACAGTCTGAGCCAGGTGCCCAGTTGCCATCTGGACTCCTGACAAACTGTGTGGTCAGGAGCTGGAAAGCAGAAACCTGGCAAAGGTGCAATGTGATGGACACAACCAGCCCAAGTACCGTGCATGTTATCACCATCATTTAACACGTAGAGCAGGAAATCCTGCTCTTTACAGAAGAACTTCAAAGAACCACTTCTAGTTCTCCTGGGTAACATTTACTTTTCTCCTTGCTAACCCCAAAGTACATACAGATATATATTTTTTCCCTCCAGTGAATGTTACTAGTGACACTTCATTTCTTTCCTGCCATCCTCAACCCCAGGTCCAGCTGACCTCTGGAGTTTCTCTGCTCCCCTAGGCTGCCGCCCTCTGCCTGGTGGTTCGCAGGGGCCACGTGCTTCCTCTGCTGTGCCCTGCATTTCCTCTGTCTTTTCCAGCTTCTGAGTTTTTCACATTTCTGCCCCACCATGTCGATCAGCCCTCCTCAGCCTCAATGTGAATACTTCCTTTTCTGGAAAGAATTACCTTTTAAGCCATATTTGTCTTGCGTATTTTACCTTACTTTCGAATTTTAAACAAAGAAAGCTTCACTTGAGTCATGAGAAATAAGTACTAGGTCCCTGAAGTGACTTAGGAGTCTCCTGTTTTCCCTTTACTAGTTTGTTTATGCAATCCATTGTTTACTGAGTGCTTACCGTGCTCCGGCACCGTGAGATGGCACCGTGGGCACAAACATTCTACGTTCTAGAGGAAAAGACAATGGACAAGCAAACAATCAGTCGTTACTGTGTATTCCATGATTTCATGAAATTATTATGGATTGACTTTATGCAAATACAGCAGAAGCTGCAACTCTTGCTCTTATGTCATTGGATCTCAGACCCCCCTTATCTATTCCAATCATCCTTCCTCCCCAGGTCGCTGGGCGTGGGTCATGAGCATACAGATTACGATTTGGAAAAGTTGTAGTTTCCTGGGGGCGGGCAGCTGGGGCGGGGAATTAGTGGTTGGCCTGTCTTATAGGACTGAAAAAGAAAAAAATAACCCAGTGTGCTTTGTCATTCAAAGCAACATGCTGAATGGCTCTTCACTAAATCACAGAACTATGCACATACCGCAGAAATCATTTTCAAATGCTACATATATCACATCGAGTCGCTAAGCGTCCCTGATGTAAACCGCACACCAGGATGGCGGCAGAGTGATTAGTGAAGTTCAGGGTATTTTCTTATGTGCTTTCCTCTTAGGGTGAGTAGTTATTTTTCATCTTCTCGTAGTTGTAAGTTACAGCAAGATGAACAGTCCTATGGCTTGCCAGAAGCCATAACTCTCTATTTAGTTGACATGACTAGATTCCCAGCTTTGGCCTTTGAGAGCTTGAGGGTAGGATACGACCTTGATTTTCTCCCCCTGACCTTTCTCCTCTGTCTTCTCTGGGCAGAGCATCTCGATGCATAATGCAGTTGGCGGGGCCATGGCAGGGCCTGGAGGTCACCAGCTCGGCAGCACCCGGATGCCCAACCATGACACCAGCGTTGTGATTCAGCAAGCCATGCCGTCACCCCAGTCCAGCTCTGTCATCACACAAGCACCTTCCACCAACCGCCAGATCGGGTAAGGAGACCTCCTCAGCTGCCCCTGGGGCCTGACTGGAGCTCAGAGAACGTTCTGGATTTTCTTCTTGTTTGTAGCGCTTGGACTGGAGGAGACAGAAGTTGGCTTCCTTGGCCGGTGTGTTATTAATCAGGCTGGTGTGATGTTTTCGATGGGAGAAGGGAGAGGGAGCCTCTGTTTGGTAGATGCTGTTTGACTCTGACTTTGGGGGAATAGCAAGTCATCCTGTGTCATTGTCTCTTGAAAGAAGAGCCGTGAATCATAAGATGACTGCAGGAAACTCCATGGGTGTTATGGAGACCGCAGCATGGTTCTCAAGACAAATACTTGAGGACGGTGGAAGGCAGCTTCTCCCGCATCTCTGTATTGGTCCATGCTCATTCTTGGAGCAGACAAGTCAAAGGACGCAGGCCCTCTCCCTCTTTTCTGTAAAGCAGATAATACTGAGGCGTGGGTGGAACTGGTAGAATGGTCCCAGACACTCTGTGTTATGGGATGGAGAGAGGTCTCACTTCTGAGTATTGTGCCATAGCTCTAGCACCTTGCTACTCAGAGTGTGGTCTGAAAACCAGCCGCGTGGGCATGACTCAGGAGTTTCTTGGAAATGCAGAATCGCCGGCCCAGCTTCCTTATCTCCAGAATGAGGATGATGTCTCTTCTTTCCACCCTCACAAGAGTAGGGTGAAGAGGAAATAAAAGATTTATGAGCACACAAGTTCTTAGGAAGGGAAGATAACCACTTAAGCCAAAGAGCTGTGATAAATTTATGTTTGTTGGATGCTGACACCCGGTTGGTCTGTGTTCCCGGAGCTCTCTGTCGAACACAGGGAAGGAGGCCTGCTGTGTTTGGGACGTGCACCAAAGTTTAGTCTGAATGTTCAGTTAAGTATTGGGTATGGCGATTTTTAAAACACTGGAAGCTGTGCCACAATTTGTTAGTCTGCCTTTCCCCCCTTGTTTCCCACACTTGTGAGAAGCCCAGACCCAGAGCGAGCCCTGGGGACGGCGCTGGCTTCCCGCCCCTTCCCGTGCTCTGGGCGCGCGCCTCCTCTCCCATTTCTCAGCGTGTGGGGACGGGACGGGCCGGGCAAGACCCACCTGAGCAAAGGAGAGCTGAGGGCGATGACAATTCTGTGAGCTGCTCTGGGTCCATTCGGCCTCCCATTCGAGAAACAGAAAAGCAATCCGGCCGTTTGAAGGCTCGGCTTTGTCCGAAGAAGCCAACCCTAAATTAGTAAGTGTCTCTGTTAAAGGTTTCTTTTCTTCTCGAACGACTGTGGGAGCAAAGGCTGCGGTCCCGTAAAGCCAGAACCTGTGATGCGCTCAGAGGGTGGGGCGGCTGCGTCCAGGACAGCTCCTCCGTCGCAAGGGGCTCCTTCACGCCCGTGGCTTGGCTTTGGGCGGACAAGTTGCAGTTAGGCCAGCTAATTATAATTATTTTATTTTCCTTTCAAGGGGAAAATAACATAAAATGTGCTCAAGTTTACTAGCAGTTTTACAGCATTCCTTCTCCCCTGGAGTTCTCCTGCCTCTCCCCACACCGGCCCCCAACTACCCTCTTGCAGGCCCTTAGTATTCAGCCATTGTCAGTACAATGCCGGTGTTTGTGCAACAGCCTTGTAAGGGTTAGCACCGAATTCTAAGATGGGTGTTGATTCTGTCAATAATTTTACCCAGCAGGCCCAGGGCTGTACGGTTGGGTGACGTTTCTAGGCTGCGTCACTAGGCCCAGGTGGGTGGGGGTGTGTCTCTGGTTGTGGTGACCTCCTAACCCACTCCCTTTTCCCATTTATTCCCAGTCCCGGGGTGGTGCGCGTCTGTCCTGGTGCATTCTAGGAGATAATTGTCACTTACAGGACTCTGTCCCATTGCCAGGCTTGAGGGAGGCTGTTTCTTTTCTTCAGACCCTTCCCTGTCGTGCTTACCATGTTGATTTCAACCCCCACATCCTGTCATTTCCATTTTCTCCACGGGACCCATCCAAAACCTTGCCCGGATAATCGTGGGGGCTCAGCACGGATCAAGCCAACCCATCTCACCAGTGGATTCAGAATGAAACTCTAGGTGGTAACACTTGGGGATGGTTGACTCTTTTATTTCTCTCAGCAAAGAGGAAATGAGTACTTACTTTAAAACATGAGTTCCCTCTGGAGACTATGTCTTTAAATGAGCATTTGAAATTGCAGATAGTTTTTTTTTTCGAGGCTGCACAGAACCATATTGTAGTAATATTCTGATTTTTATCACAACCTCAAATATTTAAGTGTCAAAATCTGGCCAAGCCACCTGCAAATGTTTGCCGTGGCAAGTGGCCAACAAAAACAGCAAACAGCAATGAAAGTCTTCATTCAGGCTCTGCACTTAAGCTGCATCCAGCCAGAGGGGCTGGGACCCACCTGTGCCCACGCACAGTGCTCTTTTGCTGTGGCCAGTGGGCGTGTTCACGACTGGAACCTTGTGGAGAGGGAGGGAGCCGCCTGTCTCCCGCTCCCCGTCTTTCCTTCCCTTCTGGGGGTGCTCAGCTCCTGCTGCCGGCCCCACTTTACTCTCCGTTCTGTCCCCTCCTTTCATGCCGAGTTTAGGCTTCGAGGCTCGAACGTATTGGGAGTGGTACCGACGGGACGGGCTGGGAAATGGGAGCAGTGTCAGTTCTCAGGGCGACTTTGGGGAACAAAGCACGGGTCCTTGTGAGCCCTCGGTTTCCATACTTCCTGAACAGGCTTTGAGCCGCAGTCGACTAAAATGGGTGGAAATGCAAAAATTCGAAGAAATAAGGTTAACGGTAAAGAGATAAGCAACCTGGGCAACTTTGTTCCACCCTTTGCGTGCTTTACCATGCCTTTTGCCCGGTTCTGTCAAAGTAGTGCTGTTATCCCAATAGAAACGGGAGGTAAGTATAAATATCCCAAATTGCACTTGTGTGGTTAGGCAGGCTAGAAAAACACACAGCGCTGGAGAGTGTGGGAGGCATCCCCAAACTAGTGACTACTTGTGCATTGTCAAACTGGCAGACGCTCTGTCGGGAAGAGTGTCTTCGGTTGATTGATGGTAGCATTTTAGGAGATAAGTTTTCCAGATGGGAAAAGAAGGAGTGAGGCCTGGGCTGTGGGGGAGACAAGTGAGACAGAAAACAAGCATGTGTTAAATATAGATGAAATCGATTCAGCCTTGGACCAAATATGTGGCAGATTCCAAGATCTCGACTCTAGTCATTTTTATTAGATATCATGTAACAGGCTCATTAATTCAGAATCAAGCCAGCGAAGCCTGGGGAAATGGTAGGTGGGCAGGTAGTGGTAGCATAAACTAACTCTCTCTCTCTCCTTTCATAGGAGACATTTTTGTAGGAGCCCATAGTCAGTTGAGTAGGTGGCTGTGATCTTGACAGATCCCAGCTTTCCTGGAGAAGTCCATTTCTCTTTCTGGAGTAAATGAGTGGATAATGCATGATCCGGGGTTCCTCAGGTGAGCAATGCAGATGACGTGGAGTGTGGAGTTCTGTAAGAATAGACATCCACACTGAGTTCTGACAGGTTCTGGGAGGCACTGCCAAAATATCCCATACATTTTTTTCCTGTATTTAAAATGTTCTAAAAATGTAATTTTCTGGGTAGATTGAACAAATATATAAGCTGGTTAGATTATGGGTGAAAATTATTTGACAGTAATTGTTTACAGTGGGACCATGGTATGTCTAACACCAGCATCTAACACCATGTTCCTACCAGGACTGCTATTTGGAAAGAAGATATCTGGCCCATTGTGGAATATATTCTCATTAATATTCCGGGAAACTTGAGAATATGTCCAACAGGGTGCGTATGTGAAACCATTTCTGTATGTAACCTCCCCCTGATTTGACACTAATTAGTCCTGGGATACACGTGTCCATGTGATGTGCAGGCATGTTCGCTATTTGGTCTTAAAGTCTACTTGCATGGGGCTGTAGTTAGGCAGTATAGAGCTAACACTGAGCCAGACATTTAGATAAAATATTATCAAAGCAAATTGTATCTTAGGAAAAAAATAGAAAGGAGCTGATATTTGTCATAAATTGTACCTCTTTCACCCTTTCTGTGCTTCTCCCTCTTTTCTCTTCACCATCCCTGACGCTGTGGGCCGTACGGCATCTCAGGTGGAGCTCAGTGGACGTGACCAAGGAAAGTTATCATAATAATGCTGATAATGAAACCTTATTACGCCTTAGAACTTGGTGTCAAAAGCAAGGCCACCTTTCCTATTGTGGACAGCGATGTGGCTTGGTTGTATGAGTCAGCATTGCTTAAGGGGTCCATTGAGATGGGAATGTTCACTGGTTCAAGGGTTTCTGTGTCATCGTTGCTCTGAAAAAAAAAAAAACCCCGAAAGAACAGAGAAAGCTCAGTGAATGATGCCATCATAGAAAGACATGGCTTAAAGAAGACTTAAATAATAATAAGCAGTTTAGAGTTTAAGAATATGCTTGCTCTATAAACGCACAGGTATATGAATCCATTATTAAGAGTTCCCTTAAACTCCATAAACCAACTGAACTTGGTTAATGAGACTGCCAGCCACAGACAGCTGCCACTGCCTAGCGCAAACGAATGCAAGTGACGTCCAGGCCAACCATCTTCCTGTGGAGGCAGCAGGCCAGCAGGTCCCAGGTCATCACTGGCCCACAGTCCTTCCCCAGGACGGCCTGAAGCCCCTTCGGAGAAATTCGGAGCAGAAGCCGTGATTTCCTGCTTTGTGTTTTGCTGAGTATCGTGGCCGTGAACATTGCTTTATTGTTAGAAAGTTGCTGGATCTTTCGCGGCCCTGAGAACATTTATGAGGGCCCTTCAGGGGGATGCTTTCTGGGAGAGTTGATGGACTTCACCATATTGCTCCCGTTAAACCCCGTGCAGAGCCTTCAGAAATTACCTCTGACACGGGGGAGGCCAGCAGCCTTCCACCCACGGAGCTTTATGTGTGGAACGACACATTAAGTACTGATACCAGAGGAAATATAAGGTTTCTTAACATTCAGAAGTTGTAATGCCACATGGTATCGTGGCCAGATGAAGGGGCGGAGCCAGGACATCAGAGCACAGAGCCGTGTATTTATTCCAAGAAGCAGAAAGTGACCCCTCTCTCCTCTCTGAGCCTGCAGGCTTTCCCTCTGATTCCGCAGGCAAGCCTGTGTGTCTGAGGGTCCCAGCTCCCCACCTGGCACACAGCGAGGCTGGTGTCTTAGTCAGCTGAGACTGCTATACCAAAGTACCATAGGCCCAGTTGATTTAACAACAAACATTCATTTCTCACAGTACTGAAGGCTGGAAAGTCCAAGGTTAAGGTGCCGGCAGGTTCAGTTCTCAGTGAGGAAACCCTTCCTTGTAGATGGCTGCCATCTCATGTGCTCACATCATCTCTGTGTATGTGTGTGCGCACGCATGTGGAGAGAGAGAGAGAGAGAGAGAGAGAGAGAGAGAAGGAGAATACGTATGCTCTGGTGTCTCTTCCTCTTCTTATAAGGATACTATGGGGGCTACACCTTTGTGACGTCATATAAACCTAATTACCTTCCAAAGTCCCCCATGTCTTAATACCTTCACATGAGGTTCATGGGCTTCGATATATGAATGAGATGAGGCACAAGCATTTAGTCCATAAGAGCTAGTTTCCTTAGGAGAGAAAGTTGAAGCTTAGTTTTCAATGGCTCAAGGTTTTGGTTTAGAAAAATCCCTTGATTAGCAGGCTGATACTGAAGGGAAGGAAGGAAGCTAACATTTATCCAATATCTACTATGTGCCAGGCACTGATCTAGCTTTACACGTTGTTTCCTATAATTCTCCAAGAGCCCAGAGTGGGCGACATTATATCCCCCAGTTCTATTGCCCAAAGAGAAGTAACTTGCCTGCAGTCATTCAGCCAGGGACATGAGCTGAGTTTTGAACGTAGGTCTGTTGGACTCCAAAGCACATGTTTTCCCCGTGCTCCTGCCCATAGCAACCCCAGTGCCATGGCTCACAGACACATGAGCATGTCTGACCATTTGGGAGAATTATCTACGCACAGGAATCGGCTAATGCTCAGTGTATCTGGTTACAGCGTGAAGAGCGTCTGTGCTTTCACACACCTGCGGGCTGGTCAAGGGCAGAGAAGGACACCGAGTTGCCAGCAGCTGCTCCAGTCCTTCACGAGAAACATACTGGAGTGCCCTGGCCCTCAGGGAAGGGAGACCAGGGACTGTCAGGCACATGAATACAGAGGGTGCACCTGTATGTTGGAGGTCTTCTGGCCAGATTCCCTCATTTTTAAGAAAACCAAAGTCATCACAGAGAGTGACCACCCCTCCTGCTCCATGTGTAGCTTCTTGGTTTGCAGGAAGATCCCATGCCCTGCCCGGATGAAGTGTGACTTCCAGACTTACTCTGATTCTTGCTGTGGATAGGTGGCTTTGCCTGTGACCTCGTCTTGGAGGAAGATTTTATCTTACAAACACAAGCCCTGCTCACAGAATTCCAGAATCTTCCATACATGTGTTTCTGTGCATAATCCAACCCCATTTTTAGGAGAGATAAGCAGAAATAAGGGCCTGCTTCTAGAGCAAATAGCCCATGATTATTTAGTTTGTGTCTGTTGTAAGTCTGGACACTAACTAAAGGCATGTCTGGGGAAAGGAGCTTGACAAAGCAGAGCTGGCCCTTTGGAACTGAGAGTACACTTTGCTCTTTTGAAAACTGAGCATGCCCAAGCACCATGCAGTGCCCCAGTGAGCATTTCTGATTATTTGTAGCTTTCATATTCTTAAATACCACCTGTCTCATAAAGTGTAAATAGCTCTCTACGGATGATTGACAAGTACAGTAGGTTCTGAGTCAAGAGAGAAGGACTGTTGCAGATGGGCCATGGTGCTTATTACATATACCACGTATTCATGTGACGGGACATTTTGGAAGTCAAAAGATCATTGATTCAATAGGTTTTCTCATGAGTTTTTCAATTTTATTAGGCCAAATGGATTTTCAACACCGTCATTTTTTAATATTCTCTCTTACAAGGATTTAAAGGTTATACAAAGTCTATGGACATTTGGTTGGGTAAGAACAGCACATGCACAATCATTTTGGTCTTGGATATTGGACATAGAGGCAATCCTTGATTGGGGAATCCTGTTCAACAGGGCAGTGCAAAGCCACTGGCTGAGAAATGGGAAGTTATGGCTGGCAGTGCTGACTCTACCACTCAAAAGCTCTGGGACTTTAAACAGGCCCCTTGACCTAACTGGGCCCTCCTATATAAAAAGAAAGATTCATACTAAACTGTCTAGTAAGTGCCCTCTTCTAGCTTTAGGAACAAATTTGTTTTGTTATCATGACCAACATTCTACCACACACTGTATGGTTGATATGAATTGTAAAAGAAGAAATTCCATAAAACAGATACATCCACATTTAGCGGGAAATCTAGGAATCTATTTGCCAAGTATGTTGTGCTTTTGGTAAAGATCAACATAAAATTCTTGCAGAGTAATAAACATTCTTAATGGCACCAGACACATGTAAAAGAATTTGGAGTTTTATAGTTTTCCCCCCTTTGGCAAAGTGTATTTTGGCTGGTGAATAGGCTGGGAAAGTCTGTAAAATGATAGGACTCTTGTGAGTGCGGGGCAGAGACACGCCGGAATGTGCTTGCGTTGCTTTCGCAGGGGTGCCGATCTTTGCAGAGAACAGATGGCCCCACACATCTTCGAGATGCCAGAAATGACTTCCTGAGTAACCATCCGCCCATCCGCTATTGGTTCTGATATGGTCATTCACCAGCCAGATGCACAGCCCTTTCTAGCTGACCTTCTATTACTTCCAGTCCATAGAACCCAGAAACATTTTCTCTACAAATAATCACGATGAGGACTGCAACAACAAACACCCGTCCTCTCCAGTCCAAGCCACTGAACACTTGCCAAGCACAGAATGTCATTCTTAGAACCCGTAGGGGCCGGAGGCCAAGCCGTTTGGCAGATTCTGAGATTACTGTGTCGTGTGATGTTTCCTCTGGTTTTTCCCAATGTGTTGCTCAAATTGAGCACCTGGAGAGAGAAGTGATAGCGTGTTTGATTAAAGAAAAACAGAGGTGGTCTCCACGTCGGCATTTTTGGGGTGGCATGGGTAGAGCCATTGTGATGAACCTGCAAACGCAGTGAAACCCTAGCCTACCTCTCAAGTCTACCTCTTTCTAGAGCCCTGTGTTGAGTCAGACTCTATTGTTAATGACAAAACTAAACAAAAATGCAGCTTTATAAATGCACGTTCCAAATTATAGCCTCTCTAAAGCATTGGAAGAATGAATGTTAAGAAATGATTCGAACTAAACTGTGTACTGTTAAAGAAGACTGGGGAATTTTAACGTCAGCATCCAAAATGAAGATTGTCTCTGTGTGTGTGGACACATTTCATAATATTTTGCTTTACTAAAACGTGATTTAGGCCATTTGACATGTATATAATCTTATTCAAAACTCTCGAAGAGTTTTTCCAGATGTATTCTGTGTATTCTACATAACTGGGTTTTCATAATGCCCCAAATGTCCCTTATAATCTCCCTCTTACATGACAACAAGCTGTAGCAGCGCCTTGGAACCACTTTTAAAAAACAGTCATGGTGACCAACAAGCATAATAAGATTTAAAGAGAAAAAGTCATGTAGACTCAGATTCGCCCCTTCCCCTAATTTTCATAAAATTGAAACAACTCCTCATTATCTAGAAAATGACCCTTTGGTTGATGGATTAGGTTTTCAGGAGGAGCTACTTTATTCCTCTGACACTTGGCATCATTGGTATGTAAGGGGAGATACTGAAGTGCTGGTGCTGATGTCCCCGGACAGTGGTGACAGCCAAACCCCAGGGCCGGGGAGAGAGTGTCGGCTCAGGCGGTGCAGAGGAGGGTGAACATTTCCCAGAAAATGGCCTGTGCAGGGTGCTGGCCGTGGACTTGGGGCTCCACCAAGGAAGGCTTTGACCTCCTAGGAGATCCTGATTTATAGCTGCAGTGGAATGGGGGTGGGAGGGATCTCCCCTGACTTTCCTTCCTGTGTCCCTCCTTCCCTCCTTCTTTTCTTTCCACCTCTCCTAGAAAAAAAAGGAGGGATGTGTCAAATTATTCATGTCTGTCATTTCACCATGGCTCTGGCTAAAGTCTGGCACTGGAGAAAGTTTAAAACTTTTAAGTGTAAGGGAAATGAGATGTGTGTGTGTGTGTGTGTGTGTGTGTGTGTATGTGTGCGTGCGTGTGGTGTCAATTACTAGACATGTCCCGGTCCCCCCTCGTTGTGTGGATAGTGGCTATTTATTTAATTTAGCTCTGTAGTCAAGCTCTTTGCAGGGAACTAGAGGGGTGAGTTTGTCCAGATTGCTTCTGGCGAATGTGTGTGCATGCGTGTGTGTGTGTGTGTGTGTGTGTGTGTGTGAGAGAGAGAGAGAAAGAGAGAGAGAGAGTTTTCTAAAAAAAAATGTGTGTGAAACTTTGTTCCACCGAAGCCACAGACAGTCAACCTTCCATTGGGTCCACCGCATTCCATAATTATTATTGCCATTAGGAATAATTATTATTTGCTTCATTCGGCTGGCAGTTTGGAGCCTGCCTGACACAAAGGCTTCTCACAGGAGCCGTATCGCACAAAGGCCCGAGCAGTCACCCACAAGGGCTTCAACGTGTTTGGACGACACCCTTCTCTGGGTTCACTTCATGGGGTTTCCTACACATTGAGCTTCAGACTGAGTGAAAAGTTCATCAGATACAAAACCAGCATGAATGGGCCCCAGCACTTGGAAAGCTTTTTTTGATTGGAGGCCGGAATTCTTGCCTTTTCTCAAGTCGGAAGACGAGAGTTCTTTCTATGCGGCCACGTTCCCTGAATTATAGATGGAAGCATAAATGATGAGACGGGTCTTCAGCGAGAGGCTGGGCTTGAAGTGGCAAGAGCAGGGAAGGAAGAGCAGGCAAAACACCCAATGGGAAAGCAGAGCGGTTTTTCAGGGGGCAGAATATTTACAACCTGAACTTCCTGTTTCCCTGATGGGGTTGCCCCCTTGCGCACACACTCTGCAGGTTCCAGATTCTGCATTGTTGCTTCCTCCCTTTGCCTTATCAGCTTGAAATAACTGCCACGGGCACCCCCCGACCCGCGTCTTAGAGATCTCGGGTGGAGTGTGGCCGGGTGTTTTGAACCAGTGTTGTGCTCACACAAGAAGCTGGGCCTGGCCAAAAGCCTTCCCGAGTCAGGACAGAGAACAGAGCGGGACACAATATTCTTCCAGACGTTAGTTTTCCCATAAGACTTTGTTGGTTCCTTGCCAAGGTCTGTACCAGTCACTTAAAGAGAAGAGCACACACCCTTAAGTGTGGGTGTCTGTCCGCTCCCTTTAACCTCTCCCTCCCCGGGTGGTGTTTGTAGCAAAAGCGGCGGAATCCGAAGAAGGAAGAAAAGAAAAAAGAGCAGCCTGCAGTGGATGCGTCAAACCCCAAACGGTTGAGTGAATGTCAGCTTTGTCTCCGCAGACACCCAGCCAGTCTGCCCTCCATCCCAAAGCCAACTGTGATTCCTAGGCAGGGTCAGAGGAGACCAGTGTGACGGCGCTGGGCAGAAGGGGAGGAGCCACTCCTGAGTAACCAATGACCCCCGGTCAGTCGGGAAAGGAGGCAACGGGGCACGCACCACCTCCCAGCGTGGCCCCCAGATGGCGTGAGCGACAAGACTGCCTGAAAGAGCCTTCTTTTATTATTATACTTTCATTAAATGGGTTCCTTGGGTGAATGCCCCTGTGCAAATAAGAAACAAATGAAAGTTTCACTGCAGTGATTTCCAGGGATTTGTGGTCCTGGATATTAGATGTAGGAACGGTTTCGAGAAAGAATGTTGCAGAGCAGCCTGCCTGTCTGCGTCTGTGTTTTTAGAAAAGATGGCAAGGTGGAACCATAAAGAAAAGGAACCCTGCACTTCCTCAGTACTAGGAAAGCCTGTCTTCAGGTTAGATTTTCAGCGAGTGTAGAATTGCTGCTTTTTCCATTTGTTCTAGGAATTTACGGGTAGAGGAAGGCCAGAGAAATGGCTCCCATTGGCGTGGAGTTTAATAAAGATGGAACTTCGGTTTGTTCATCTTTAGTGCTAACCTTCACAAGGAACCACGTTTTTACAAAGCTGCGTGGAGTCGATTTGTTTATATCGGTCCTTAATCATCAGTGTTCCTTTTTTCATTCAGAGATTCTGTTGTACCAAGTCTTTTTGAGTTCTACGCTAGGAAGCGCTTGTCTTAATGGTATTTCTACAGAAAGCATTGGATCCTTCATGTTTTCATAATGGATTTCTCCAGAGAGCTGGGAGTTTTCCAAGGTCTAATTGTTATATTGGTTTTTATAGTGATGAGCCCGATGTTTCTTCTATTAAAAGCCGTCCCTCCATTAATTGACTTCATTTCAGGCCCTTTCCCATAGTAAAGCAATGAAAAGAGCTTGCAAATGCTGTTAATTGTTCCAGAATGAGGAGCGTGGTGAGTTTGGGGGGAGCCTTCAAACCGAGCTAGGGGCGGTCAGAGCCCGGAGCCCCGGTGGGTGGCGGACTCTGAGGGAGAAGGCCGGCCGCACCGTCTGGCGTGTGACTGCACCAGGGACACGGGGGTTTTCTCAGCTGCCCAGACACTTGCCCCTCAAATAAAGGCCGAGGCTGCCTGGGAGGGAAGACGAGCAGGTGATGTGACGTCCACCTGCCAGGTTATAAAGACGAAGTGTTAGAATCAGGGCAACTAGCACCCACTGAAACGGACTCTGCAGAGCCTGCGTGGGGGCTGCCGAAAATGAGGGGACGTGGAGGTCGGCCAGCAGGGCACCCCCCCTCGCAGGCCATTGCCCCCAGAGCAGCTCCGTGTGTTTCTTTCACAGAGTTTCTACATAAGCATTCATTTGAACAAAGAGTTCTCCAGTAGGGAAAAAGTTTGGGAACTCCGGAATCAGGAGATTATTTTCTCCCTTCTGACTGTGAGAGAAAACAGTGAATTCTTGGGCAGGCTTACGCAGGTACCATCCTGGAGAGCAGTTTCCCGGGCAACTGGCGATACCGTTGTCACTGTGGGAGCAGACGAGATTGGGGGGACGAGCTGTGGTCCCGGAAGTGATGGGCGTTTCTGGAGCCTAAAACATGTCAAAAGAAAACTGGACAGACTTCATGGGAATCTGTGCATTTTCATCTCTCAGGAGAAGGTAGAACAACAGGAGTGGAGGATAGTGTGTTGTTTCCATTCACTCTTTCAGGCAAAATACACAGACACCGTGGTCCCCAGGTCAGAGGGCCCGAGACCCAGGCGGGCCGGGGGGCAGCACCCACAGACCCAGAACCCCAGATGCCTTTGCCTTGCCCCACGAACCTTCAGTCTGCAGCCCTTCCTCTTTCTCGGTCTCCTTTCAGCCCTCCAGATTTCACTATTATTTTTCTCCTCTTCACAATTTCACCTCTCCCACAGCCCAGCCTGGGCTGTGCCTCTGCACACATACCTGGAGGAACACAATGTCTGCTTCCTTGGAGGTCTCCTCACCAAGGCTCAGCCCCTAGGACAACCCTGTCCTTCTTCCTTCTTCACGGGCTCAGCAGGTCCTGTCTTCTAGGCGAGACTCAGTTCTTTCCATCTTTGACTACTGTGTATGTGTGGTTGTGAATCAAATTGCACCCTCCACCCGCCAAAGAGACATGTGGAAGTCCTAACCCCTGGTACCTCTAAATGGGACGCTGTTTGGAAATCGGATCTTTGCAGATGTAATCAAGTTAAGATGAGGTCACGCTGGGTTAGAGAAGGCCTTAAACCCCATGACTGGTGTGCTTACGAGAAGGCCGTGCGATGGCGGAGGCAGAGGTCACAGTGATGCGTCTTCAAGCCCGGGAAAGACAATGTTCGCCAGCCACTGCCTGAGGCTAGAACAGGTCCTCCCCGGCTCCCAGAGCCTCCAGAAGAAACCACCTCTCCCTACTCCTTGATTGCAGGCTTCTCACCTCCAGAACTTTGAGACAGTAACTTTCTGTTGTTCCACAACCACCCCGTCTAGGGCAGTTAGTTACGACAGCCCTAGGAAACTAGTTCATGCGTCTTCATATAATTAGGGACCTATTAGCTTTTCCAGCAGAATTGTGACTTTTAAAAAATCGATCACGGCATTCTTCTTTTATTCAATGGCAACAGTTAGGCAGATACAAAATAGGAAGAGAAAAAACTAACTAAGAATAAAAATAAAACTACTGTCTGGAGAACCGGTATCTTGTTGGAGCTGGGAACTGTTGGGTGGGATAGCTCTCAATCTCCATTTGCACGGAGAGGAAGCAAAGGGGTCTACTCCAGGTCAGCAGGTCCGCCGTGAGTGCCTCCTGAGGAAGGGTGTCACCGCAGATGCATTTTACCTGGGCAGCACACCTGCGCTGCCATCAAAATCCGCTTGCGGTGAATGAGGGGGGCGGGGAGCGTGGCTTTCCTTTAGCCGTGCGTACTCTGCTCCGTGGTACCTGCTGGATTCTGGAGTGCGCCGTTTGTGTTGATTAAGCTGTCTAACCTATAATTTGCCACAAATGCAGGCTCAGCACTGCATGTAGGGATGGGGGCTTCTAACCTCAGCCTTCCAGAAGTTTTTAGCAACTAAGGATGTTTCCTGAACATCGAAGGCTAGGGCACCAGCAACTGGCCTGAGAAAGAACAGCCCAGGATGATAGGTTCTGTTGTTTTGTTTTCCTATGCACACACGTGTGTGTGTGTGTGTGTGTGTGTGAGTGTTTCTTCAGACACTGAGATTAATCACCAAGAGATTTCTTTTAGGTGGTGCCTAATTCCTTTCAGCCCCTGCGCCTGCGGGCTGGTGCTCATTTTCATGACTGATCAGGGTTTTAGCTGCTGTTCTCCTAATACATGTTTTTGAAAAAGGAAGGAGCTTACTTATGTGGCAGTACTGTTCTTTTGATCTGTTAACTTTTCTTAATTCTTTTTGAAGCATCCTTCTGCCCCCTTTTCTGGCTCGGAGTGATTTAAAGGGAAAATCCTGGAGTTTATATGCTCCACGAAACCTAATGCTCCGAGAAATGCAATAAAGCCCACCGCCAGAATTGTGTTGGGGGCGGGGCAGGGAGCTAGGAGATGACCACCCAGAGCGAGAGCCCGCTCAGATGACAAAAGCAAGGCCACATAGACCTGCGTGAGGCTACCACCGAACAGCGGCTCGTGGGCTGCACTTCCTCGTGGAGGTGGGCCTGAACTTATCTGAACATCAGCAGTGTTCGTATTTCCACTCAGGGAAGTTGGCTCGCCCCTCAGTTTAATAGATACAAAGGCTTTATATTGCCCAGACCCCCCACTATCTTTGCATTTTTTGGATCCAGCATGATCCTGGGGTTTTCTTGTTTTAATGAGCTCCTCAGATCATGGTATCACCTTCATTTCCTTCATATGTTAAATAAGCCGGAGGCTGGGAGCACATCCCCGGCCACGCCATGGCGTTGAGGTGAAGCGATGCCTCCCGAGGCTCCTGCCATGTGTGGTTTTCAGCCTTCCTGGTCAGAACTCAGGTCGGGTGTTTCCCAGTTCAGGGACCTCTCCGAGTCCTGAAGAAAGCCCCACAGGTAAGCATGGTGGCTGCCATGACAGGTGGAGAGGGGAGGTGGCAGAGAGTTCCCCAGAACAGCTCAGAACCCCGGGAGGGAATGTCCTCATCATCTCTGTAAGATACTGAAAACTGTAAAGTGATTGCCGGCTGTCCAATCCAGTGGAGGCAATAGGGGAACTATCCTGCCAGCTCTCCGACAGCACCTGCCTCTCCCCCAGCTCAGATGCAATGTTGCACTTTTCACATGGCTCGCTCTACCCCGCCATAGCCTTACAACTTCTGTAAGAAGTAAAGAATGATGAGGACGAGGCAAAGGGGTCACATAATCTAATCACATTCACCAACGAGCATTTTCCTTGGGTGTGATAACATGAATCATGAATCTCAGACGTTGAAATGATTAAAAAGTTTCAATCAAAATACACAACAAGTTTTAATTTAATAGGCCCTCCAAAAAGTGGTTCGTAAGCAAGCTTCAGTAATCATCATATTCTGGCTGGTAGCAGCAAGTGGGGAAGAATGGGACATCCCAGGGTGGCGCCTGGGCACGTCCGTCCATCCCACAGAACTGCCTTCTGGTTTGGGATCACTTTTGCCACCTGGCGACTGTCTGGCTCAGAAGGGCTGCTGGCTGGCAGGCCCTGGCAGCACCCCAGGGCATTTTCGATGGCAAAAACCCGCCCTGCAGTGGAGGCAGAGAGCGGTGCAGCCATTGCTTCTGGCAGCCAGCCTCTTGCTCTGGGACCAAATACCGATAACATAAGATCACCTCCCACGTTATTGTAAAAGGTGGATCGTTAAATCCACAGGATTTGAAATAGTGCGGTTATTTATCTGTGCTTGGCTCTATTCCACAGACACACACACACACAAAAAGGATTTTAGGAGCTGTACAGAAAGTACAATACAACCACATAAAAAAAACCTATGGAAGGAAGGAAAGCCGTTCTAAATGAGACTGAAAGATGCCAAGATGGTGCCGCTCAGGACGTTGGTCCCGCTGCTGTCTTCTTTTCGGTAAAACCTCAGCAAGCGTGATAACACAGGGCACTTCCTGCAGGGGCTGCAGACGTTTAGGGCAGACGCCGGGCTTGTCTTTCGTCCCGCAGCGGGTTTTTTCGGCTGTACGTTCACCCTCACCTAGCCATGGACGCTGCACGTAGTCAGAGGACTGTTTCGGAGCGTGAGTTAATGAGCACTGAAGGAACAGGCCAAAGGTAGCGGGATTCTTGGGGAGTTAAAAAAAAATACGTTTTGTAAAACTAAGCAGGCCATTGTGGAGGTGGACTGGTGGGGGGTGGGGTGGGGGGAGAAGGGCAGACTCATATTAAAATCCTGATATAAAGTTCTAAGCGACGAATAAGAGGCTTAAATACATAAAGAGCGAGGCTAAATTTGGACCAATTTCCTGTGAAATCTCTTGTGTAATATTTTCAATTTGTGCTTGTTTAATGTGGTTTATTTTCCTAAGGTTCACAGTATAGGTTTTAAATTCAGCCTTGACTACACACATGTGCTGGGAGGTTATAAAATGAGAGCCAGCCCAGACCAGTCTCCAACTGGGTGCCCTTCGGTGGAAAGTATCACCTCCTTTTCAATTCCTGACGCTTCTCCGCGGGCGCCGGTTCCGTTTTTGCCCCCCGTCCCGGCCCCCGAGGACTTCTCCATCACCCGGTTTCACCAGCACAAGCCCAGTGACCCGTGAGTGCGCTCGAGGGCGATGCAAGGCCTCTTCACTCCAGATCAGAACCAGAACTTTTGGGCAGGCCTCTGGCCCCTCTGTGGAGTCTCAAGTTCGTGACCCAAGGGGATAATCCCTCCCTTCTGGTGGAAATAGAGAAACCACCTCAGGCCCTCCAGAGGGCTCCGATGGCCTGTTCAGAGTTCGAGTCATGGCCTCTGACGTCCTGGATCTCACTGTCTCTAGGATGTGGCCGTTTCCTACATACAGCATTCGTGTTTCTGGTGACTTGAATACAGCGTGTGAGACTTTGCTGTGTGGCAAAGTCAGACCTTAAAACTAAAGGGAATCTCTGTCGCTCATAGCATTTACTGTGTCAGACCTCGTACGATAGCTCCCTGGTGCCTGTTTCTCCCTCTAGGCTTTAAGCCCTTAAAGCGAAGATTGTGGTGCATTCATTTCTGTGTCCCCTGCAGCACTCAGCACGTTACGTAATATGGAGGACAACATGAAGCTGTGCTTGTATGTATGGGTATACATGGCTCAAAAAGAGAATTCATGTGCATGCAGAGTTCCTTAATTTATCCAGTAAGAGATTAATAGGAGGCATAATGAATTGCACAAGTGTTTTTTCTTTCTTTACTACCATTCCACGAAATATTCATCAGTTGTTCATTCATTCATTCTTTCTTTCTTTCAGCAAGCATTTATCAAGGATATTTTTTTTCTTCTGTGAGGATACACATACCTTCCCAGTCTAGATTTTGGTTCACAAAGGACTGTTTAGGTTCTGGCTTTTATCTCCGGCCCTGCCTGTGTGCGACACAGTATGCAGTGATGTTAAAATCTGGCATCTTCTCCTTGCCTCCACTGTATTTTCTTGCCTATTCTCCCAACTTGTGTTTTTTCTTAGCATGAGAGTCTTTCCCAAGATGGTGGATCTGGGCTAGAAGTGGTCAAGGAGCAGCTCTCTGAGCCCGTTTTCCCTGGCAGAGACGATGTAATTATTGGCTGATGCTGGCTTTCTTCCTGGGGGTGTAGTTTCTTCCCCTCTGCCCACCCAGCTTTCTCCCTAACTCCAGTGTGCTGTCAGGAAACTAGCAGCCTGGAAACGTGAGCCTCACTTTATGGTCACATCCCATGGTGACCATGGTGACACTGGTAACTCCATGATGACATTCTATGATGAAAATTTGCAAACAATAAGAAGCTTAAACATTGTTTATTTACCACCCAGATTCTGTAATCACCAATTTGTTTTATTTCCTTTATCATATATTTATACATGTTTATTCCCCTGTCTATACACCAGTCCATCTTATTTTTTTTTTTTTGCATTTCAAAGTTAAGTTGAAGACATCAATAACTTTACCCCCAGCCACTTCAGCACTTGTATCATTAGAGTTCATTATTTGTTTATGGTTCTTTTTTGTTGTTGAAACTTACAAGGAGTGAAATGCACAAGTTGCATGTGTATCTGTGGCCACTTTTCATGTAAGACATCATTTTCTTTTCTAGCTTTTCTCATTATTAATAACCAATCATGATGATGAAAGAGATTTTGTAATATTCAAGGTTAGCATATGTAGGTGGTGAGTATTCACGTAACTTTTTTCTCTCCCCAGTGGTATCTGTTCTGCTCAGGAAGGAGCAGAAAGAGAAAAGGGGTAGGTGAGGCGTGCATTTTAAAAGCCTCACTTTGCACACAGACTACATTGAGCTCCTGCGACCCCTTCTACTCTATGTTCACCCTCTTTGTCTCGTTCAAAGCCCACTGTTGCCACAACAATAGGAGAGACGGTGTATGTGGTGGTGACGGACCCAAGCTTTGGCCTCATAGAGCCTAAAATTAAATTCAAGTTACACTGACCTTGGGCAAGTTATGCTTTTAATTGCTCAGTGCCTCTGTTTCCTCATCTGTTAAAATGAGGATAATAGTATCATCTAAGGTTGTGATGATTCAACAAGATAACGGATGAAAATTATGTGGCACATAGAACATACGCAACGCCTTCAACTATTTTCATTATCACCACCTAAGTACTAGCTCAGTTTATGGCTAGAGGTGTGTATACATGCATAGTTAATTTATAAAGACTAATATTTTTCAGATTACCAAAGTGAATCTTTCGTGTGATCAGTGGGTTTTGGGGGTAAGAGTGAAAATGTCATTTCTTCCCACCATTTTAATGGAAATGAGCGCTGTTTAGCCTCAACTGAGATGTCCACTTTAAGTCTAAACAGGAGAACCGTTGGGTGTTCCTCGCCATGTCTCTGCTATGTGCCCCTAGAGCCGGGCCTCAGTAAAGGCATGGCCGAAGGACATCACATGTCCTTCCTCTGTCAGGGTGTCCAACCCGTGGCCCACGGGCCGCATGCAGTCCAGGATGGCTAGGAACACGGCCCAACATAAGACTGTAAATTTACTTAAACCATGATGAGATTTTTTTTTTGGAATTACATGTCACCATGTATTTAACGTGTGGCCCCAGACAACAAGTCTTCCAGTGCGGCCCAGAGACTCGGAAAGGCTGGACGGCCCTGCTGTGCATGGTCCCAGCGCTTCATTTGTGGCCTAAAGTCACAACGGGGTTTCCTTTCTGCTCAGACACAGTACCGTTTCTTCAAGCAGTTTGCCTAAAATTCTGGAGTCTTCTTGACTTCTTCTGTCCCTCGTCCTCCACCTTGTATCGGTCACACACTCAGTTGATTTTTCTCCTTTCCTTCCTCCTAGGCCTTGTGGTTCGTGGTAGCTGATGTGATGCCCTACTTCTAATACTCAGAAAATATTTTTAGATTTGCTTGGGTCACATGACTGTTTCTTAGACACCACGTGGGGGTCCCAGCCTGGTGGCTCAGTTGGTTGCAGCATCATCCTATATGGCAAAAGGTTATAGGTTCAGTCCCCGGTCAGGACACATACCTAGGTCGAGGGTTAAATCCCTAGTCAGAGTGTGTGTGGGAGGCAGCCAATTGACGTCTCTCTCTCTCTCTCCCTCCCTCTCCCTCTCTCTCTCCCTTCCTGTCTCTCTAAAATCAAACATGTGTGCGCGTGTGCACACACACACACACACACACACACACGGGGAGTTCTGCTCTTGGGAACTAAACCACTGTTACCTGCCTTCAGCAATGATAAGGGAGACTGGTATAGGAAAAGTCAGAAGCTATGGAGGCGTCCCAGAAGGTGGGCTGGGTTCAAGGGAGACCGGCTACAACGTGCCGTCAAAAGACCAAAAAGGGATGACCATCCGAGCCTGAAGCCTTCTTTCCTAGTGAGTCGGAAAAAAGAAGAGTATTGGACATAGCTGACCGCGGGGTGTGGGGTGTAGGGAAATCGGCCCTTGGACACATTGCTAATGCCATGTTAGCAGTTCCCCACACTCTGGGCAGGGGACCGTGTGCTCTGGGTGTGCCAGACACTTGTGAAAACGGCACGTGAAGAAGCCCCGAGGGGCCACGCCGTGGCTTGCAGCTGACTTGAGTTGTGATGGTCATAACTGGGCTGCAGCTATCGGGTGGTCAGCGTGGGTTCTGGCAGCGGAGCCGAAGCCATCTGGGTCCCTCCGCCCCTTTAAGTTCGTCTTATCAGATCAGGCCATCACAAAGCAGATAGACAGGTAAGTCTCAGGGACCTCTGAACCCAATTAAAGTTATACCACAAAGAAATCAAACTCATGTGGTTTGCATTTCAGAAAGCTACATTTGGTGGGCTGTTCCTGTTTTAATTCGGTAACCTAATGCAGACCATGTGAACATTTGAAACGCTTTTAACAGTTAAACCAGCTCAAATAACACAAAACCAGAGCAGCAATAAAGAATGAATTAAAGCTGATTGCAACTGTGGCCAACATAATTTTTTCTTTCTTGCAAAGAACTTGGGGGGAATAGAATGCAGGACCGGTGGGGGGAAAGACAGGTACCCCCACTTTCAACTTCAAGTAAAGCAGCAGGCACTTTGACTTCTTTTATTTCTTGAGCAAAGGTTTGAAACAGATTAGCTTCGAAGGTATACTTAAATCTTGAAGGGATTTTAGACGAGGGAGTAAAGGGGGTTGACGTCCTTTAGAACTGATAGCTCGGTAGTTAGTAGCCCCACATTCCCCCCTCTGTCTCAGACAGTTAGCTCGGTGGGCGAGGGCACAGTGCTAAGCCCGCAGAGGTCGGGAGTTCAATCCTGCATGGGTCACTTAGCCCCACACTGGAGGAGGCAGGGAAGCAAAACTCATCTGAGAGCCAGAGCCTGCACTTCCCATGTGTCTGTGAAGGGTGACCCAGGAATGAGAAGCCAGGCAATAGTGATCAGCTGAGGTGTTCTGTGTACTAGGCCCTGTTCCAGGTGCACTCAGTGTCACATACCTAACCTAGTCACTACATCCCTCAGTGCCTCAGTTTTCCTGTCTGTAAAATGGGCATACAGTTATGATTCCTGTTTTATTGGTGAGGAAACTGAAACACAGAGAAGTTAACTTACCTTCCCAAGGTCACATAGATAATAAATGGCAGGACCAGGATTCAAACCCAGGGATTCTGGTACGAATAGCTTCAGGCCAGCCCCCAGATATCACTCTAGCAAGTTAAACAATTGGAAGGCAAAAGCAGCTGATGATGATGAGAGCAAATGGCCCAAGTCTCAGCCTGGCATATCAGCATCTCCCTGGGGGCAACTGGTTGTGGTAGCCACCCCAGACTTCTCACGGTCACAATGTGTGCTCCATAATGGTGCCCCAGCCGTGTTAGCTGCCTTGAATTTTAAACACACACAGAAGATACCTCCAGGTGGAGAAATGTCTATGAATAAAATCTCAAAGAGATGGTGAATGTGCACTCAGTTGATTTCCACGCAATGCCAGCCTCTTGATGGGAGAGCCATGGGGTGTGCTGATTGCAGCTTGGGCCCAGCCGCGCGAGATGTGCCACAGGCGATAACTAACCGCCTGCCACATTTCCCAGAATGTGCTGACTTTGTCAGAGATCCAAAGGAGTAAGGGAGAAAGGACCCATTAATTTCAGATCCATTAGCGACAGCAAGCCTGCCAAGTGGGAAAGAGTAAAACTACAGGGGAAAAAAATTTTGTTTGCAAACTCCTGAAAGGTTATCAGCTGCAGCAAGGAGCCGAAGAACCAGTGGCGGGGCCCAGGGGCCCTGCTGAGCCCTAACTGCGGGGTCCTTCCGGAGCAGTGGGAAGCCAGCTGGCCAGCCCATGCGGCAGGCAATGCCAAGGTCCTCTGCCTGACTCCGGCAAAGGGTCCTTCCCAGAAGACAAGAAATCTGCCTCCTCTCTCCTTACAGAAGGAATACTATGAGCAATGTTGCCTACTAGACACCCCCAAACAAAACTTAAAATTACAAAGTATAAATAAAAAAGTAAAGTTTATCACTGTTGTTTTTCTTAACCTCATAGATAAAATCAAACAGTTAATTAAAGTATCATAGGCTAAGTAACTATTTTCCCAGCCCCTGTTCTGTTATTAGCGGGGAGAAGTGGATTCAGGCACTTGATGAATATGATGTCTGTTTGACTTCAAGGTAAGAGAAGTGTAGTTGCCTCCTGCTACAACTCTGGTTTCAAGGATTACAGCCCACTTAACTCTCTTTAAGGCTGGATAAACACAGGCTTCCTAGTCTCCTAAACATTCCTTGAGTTATTGGTCTAGTCATAATGAACCTTCTAGAGAAGTCTTCAGGTTCTCCTGATTCCCCCAGGTCAACTCTGCCCTCTTTCTGTGACATGCCTGCGTGACCCTGAGTGTGGCACTCCCCCAGCTGGACTGGGCGCGTCGAGTGCCTGGAGCCCCGGAGCCCACACGTGAAGAATTACTGAAGAGCACATGGTGAATAAGGTATAGAACAAGGCAGAGGGGACCTTGGTTCACATGAAGGGTAAAAACTCATTTTCTCTCTAAGAAAGATTTTTTTTTATATCAAATACAATCTCAGCATCTGCTCTCACAGAGCCGGACCTGTGACAGCGTCCTTCACACCAAATCCCTTGACTTCCAAGAGTTTTAAACGAATTCTTCCTCCTCTTTGGTTTCTCTGTTGCAATGTCACATTTCTGTGCAACAACCTCTACAAGCCACCGTAGCCACCTAGGGCCACAATGTTGCCTGAACTGCATATGGTTCAGGACATACAAGTTGCCAAAGACCTGCCTGTGCCCTACTTCAGTCCTTAACCCCCTTTCACTTATTTCTAACTCTACTTAGCAACTATTTCCCGGGCACTCCACCCTCCAACACCCTTAAAAGCCAATGTCTGTATTCTTCCTATGAAAAAACATATTTTAAGTTATTTTTCTTTCATATATTTTATATGTAAGTAAATAATAAAATAAATAATAGTTTCATCTAGTTTTATATTATGTGCCAGGCGCTGAGCTGGGCTCTGTAAAAATGATGGAGAGAAAAATAGACATAATTATGGACCATACAGTCTAGTGAGGGTGGACATTAATTAACTATTTATACAAATACATATAAAATTGTAACCCTCTAAGTACAAATGTGTGTTGCTGTGAAAGCCTCTAGGAGAAGAGTTTGACTTTGTTACAAAGGTCAGGGAGGATTTTTGGAGAAATTTTGGGAGCTGGGGGTATCACTATAACTTTAAGGATGGCGTCGGATGGTGTTGGATATATATATATATATAGCTGATCAATGATCTGATCTGAAACAAAGTTTAAATAGTTCCACATTCCTTTTTGCTCACACCCCAAGCCCCACGGTATGCCCACCTTCCTTGAGGGGCTCCATTTCTATCTTATACTCCATATAGCAAGCGCCCAGCTGTGCAAAACGGATAAATCACTTTTAACTTTAGCCAGAGTCTGAGCAAAAAAAGGGGCCTCCTCTTTCTCCTTTTCAACCCTTCCCACCAACATGGTGTTCATTTCAAAGCTGGCGATGAAGATTGAACGTGGAAAAGGGTCTGGCTTATGGCTCTTTCTTTTGGCAGCAGCAACTTTGGGAATAATTTAGAGATCACATTTCAGGCCCATTTCGCACACCATCAAAGTGAAGGGGATAGGACCCGATGCTTTTGAAATCAGAGGGCCAGGCCGGTCTTCCTGTGGCTCCGGCTGAAGTTCTCTGGCGTCCCAAGTTCAGCAGACGGATACCGCACGCCTACCTCTGGTAGGGTGTTCTGGGTTCCTTGGGAAATGCGATCCTTGACCTTACTTTCATCGTGCCTACCACAGCGCTTTAGGCCAAGACCTCCTAAATCACAACGTCATGCAACCCCCTCCACCCCAGGGACCTCAGTGAGGGTATGTCAGTGACCCCTCCCAAAGTCTTCCTGCCGGGGAGATTCTTCTCAGGGGTGATATGGTGCACTTTTTGTGAGACTCTGGGGTGTGTGGCCGCTCCATAGAATATGATGAGTGAACATTCCCTCACATCAAACATACTGAGAGAGTACTCCCCAAAATCACTCTTAGGAAATATTTGGGCAGCCAGGCCAGTGGGAACCAAGGTAAAGGTTAATTGCTTCAAAGTCAAAGACGATCTGAATAAAACAAACTGAAATTTTACTTTTTCTCAAGGAAGAAGAAGCCAACCACCATGAACACCTTAGAGCTGCATTTCTTGCACTGCATGTATCAGAAGGAAAGTATGATCTGTACTGCAGCGTATTTCCATAACACAGCACTCTGGGATCCAAAAGAATTGAATCACTGATGCTTAGAAGCATCTCAATTTCTTGCTCTGAACAGTTCATATTAAATTATCGAAAGGAGAGTGCACTAGAATTGCCTCTTTCCATTTTTCTATACAAATAAAACAAGTTCCTTTTGCCATAGGTGAGCTCTTTTTTTTAAAGATTTTATTTATTTATTTTTAGAGAGGGAAGGGAGGGGGGAGAGAGAGAGAGAAACATCAATGTGTGCGGTTGTTGGAGGTCATGGCCTGCAACCCAGGCATGTACCCTGACTGGGAATCGAACCTGCAACACTTCGGTTCACAGCCCACGCTCAATCCACTGAGCTATGCCAGCCAGGCATAGGTGAACTCTTTTGAATGGGTTAAGGGCATGAACTTGTAGCCAGATGGACCTGGGTCCGAGTCCTGGCCTGACTGAGTGCTGTGGCCTGGCCCAACTGTTACGTGACCCTGGGCACGCTTACCTTCTCCGTGCCTCAGCCACGTCATCCCTGAAGTGCGGACAATAACAGCTGACTCGCATAGCTCTCATCAGAAGTCAGCGAGGTAATACATATGTAAAGTACATAGCACTGTGTTCTTTATGTGGATGCAAAAGTATTAGCTATTATTATTGCTGTTGTTACTAGCACGTGATAGTGATTTTCGAGAGTGAAAAGAATCCCAGTTTGTCTAATGACTTGTGAGCCTTGAGGCCAAAATAGGACCGTGTTTGTGCTGGTCTCAGCACACTCACTGCTTAACTTTGCACTGGGACTAAGCCCATGATTTAGTATAAAATTTGAAATGCGTGGTCTTCTAGCTTGAACTCAAGAGTGTGGCTAATGGATAGTTAAACCTTCCCGAGGCAAACTCAGAAATTACTGGCTCCGTTCTCTCCTTGGCAGGATTAGCGGTGCAGCTCCTTTCCCAGCAACAAAATGCATGTTGACAGGACAATCCTGGAACCCAAGGGCTGGATCGGTACAGGTTGCAGGAGGCCTTCCATTTGATCCTCTGTTACTGCTTTCTGATGAAGTGTGGACATTTGGCCACCAGAAACCGGCGTTCTCTCAGGAGCAATACAGGAGAAGAGCACACCTCTTTGCAAATGGAAAGCCAATCTTTCAGTCCTGCTTCCTCTGCTGCAACGGTTTTCAGATGTCCACTGGAGACTTTGAATGATGTGGCATTTCCAGTGCACTCTCCACCAATAAAATGTGATAACAGTGCCCTTGGGAATGCTTAGGGAGACTTGATTCCAGGTCAGGGAAGATAATTAGTGGCCCTGGAAGGTCTGGCCTAGGTGAAAGTCATATTCCATGCAAATAATCCTTGGGAGGATCCAATGTCTGTTTGGACGCTTCTTTTAATTGCGGGTAGAACCAGATCGAAGGGGTGTGGATAACCTGTCCTTAGTGCCACCCTAGGACCTCATTAACTTCTGCCTCGACTCTGGAGCCTCCTCACTCTCCTGACTTTGGGAACCTGACGAGCCACAGCTTAGCTGATCTCCCTGATTCCACTTGAGGGGGATTCCGGCCTGTATGGGAGTAAGAACGGTCTGGTCTCCAAGCCACGCTAGTCCGACTGCCTTCCTCCCGAGGGAAGAGAGACGATGCTTGTTCCCTGCATTTGAACGCCAAGAGGGTGGAAATGTGGGCCTGGAATTACACATCTTTGGCTAACAAATGTTGATTTCCTCTCGAAGGAAAAGGCAGGGAAGGAATAAGTTACTTATAAACCTAGCGCTTAAATGTGTTATCTCATTTAAGGGAAGAAGAAGAAGTGTGACCAGGATAGGTAACCATCCTGAGAGCTAGCCTTCTAGCTCCTCTGCATGTGGTGGAAAGTTTTAGAGCTACCCTCGAGCATCGTCAGACACTGGGCCTGTGAATTATTTCTGCGATCATTAGACTTAATTGAAGAATTATAACAACTTCTCATGATGCATTTGGCCATTCCTTGTGTCTCGGGTTAATTAGCGCTGGCAAGTCCATTAAGCTAGTGTAATATCACTCACCCCTAACCCGGAACTAGTGATTGAGCATCTCGCGCGCCAAACTCCTTCTCTGCCTCACTCTATCCATCATTACTTTATCTGAACACCGCTCTATCGAACTGGCCTTGCTCAATTTGCATTCTGTGTGGGTGACCTGACAGTGTTCAGAAGCTCCATGTAGGTATAACTGGTGAGTTTTTCCTCCAGAGTTTAAAGGGAGTGTTCGTTTACAATAGAGCAAGATGATTTTCATGCTCTATGGTATATTTTAATGGAAGGAAGTTTCATCATTTTTTGTAAGTGAGGTAACTGAGGGTACCTCACTTTATTTTTTCTTTCTTTTTTTGGTTGGTACCTTAAGCAACCTAGAAAAGGCTACATGAGACTCATGGCATTTCTGACTCAGTATGTCTGATATACAGTCTCAACCCTCCTCCTGTTTCTTTGGCTGACAGATTTCGATGAGAACTCTCTGTAAGAAAAAGATGCTTGCTTTTGTACAGTAAATTACATGAGATTAGAAACATACCCCTTTTTTCAAATTGTGTTGGCAATTTGATCTGTGGGAAGTGATTGAAGCTCCAACTTTGAACTAAATTACTGTAGCTTAAGTCTCTCCAAGTTTCATTTTAAGTTCATTTGAAGTATGTACAGGAAAGATGACAGAGGGGGAGAGATTGAGATTGTAATGAATACATTATATTATCTCAGGTCTTATTTGGGATTTTCTTTCTCAAATAACGCTAATGATAAAAGATGTGAAAATAAGCCCATAATTACATGTTGTTGGGTTTTACCCTTCCCCTTCATTAAAACTTAATCTACGAGAATGTCTGTAAATATTAAAATAATTTTACAAGATTATATTTGCAAGCACTTTGGTCTGCTATTAATGTGAGACTGTATATTGGGGAGGGGGGCAATACACACAGAACGTCTTTTAAAGATACCTTCAGCCAAAGCAGACACCCCACTTCACAGCATAATGTCCACAAATGATGGATCCCGAAGTGCACAATGAAAGATGTCCAGAGCTCTGTACTGTTGCAAATCAGTAAGACCCTAACATCTATTTCTATCTTATAAATAGGGAACCTGGGTTCTTACAGTTCCAGGATAGGCCCAGTTTTTTTTTAAATTATTTTAGCTGGAACTTTATTCTCTGATCATCATGTTGACCTTATAAGCTACTGACAGGCCAGGAACATTTAGTCAAGGCCTGGATATGAGAATTACACAATGATTTTGAAGACCTATCTTGCCCATTCTGTGTTAGGGCCTTTCTAGACATGCCACCTGTGCTTTGATTTCTGCTTCTTGTGAAGTTCATGGAGGATCAATAATCAAGTTATTAAAAGGAATCGTGCCATAGTTAGAGTATGGGCCTAGGTGTCTGTGGTGTAGGAGTGGGGCTTTGGCGAAGGGTGTTGGTAGCACTTACGTAGTAGTGACTCCCAACTCCTCCCTCCCTTGCTTCCCCCCTCCAGTTCTGCACCCTGACCTTTACATCCCCGAGTCCCTAGGCCAAACACTCGTCTCCCCTGACCTCTCAAATGTGTGCTGGTGTTTCGGAAATAAAATGGTATTTGAATCCAAGAACAGGAAGCGGAGAAGCAGGGCCAAAACTATCTTGTCGCATCCTCAGCGTGTCTAGCCAAGCAGCCAGGCACAGGACTTAACATTCATCAAAGCAGCCGTGAAGATCAGAGATGAGCCCAGTGAGTCATGTCATATATGCAAAGTCTTTTCAGCACGGTTTTCCTGAGAATCCCCTTTGAGATAGAAGTCACTGTAACAGACAAATGCCCGTGTTTGTTGAATTTAATTATATGAGAACCCAGAATGGGAGGGAGAGGATGGAGCAGAGAAGGAGATGGCTAATGCATGATTTACGTGAGAGAGAACATTTTGCAGGCCAGATGTCTTTTTTGAAGCTTTTTGTTTGCTTCGAGATTTGGTGGGAGGCAAAGGCAAACTTTTCAGATTATTTACATTCTGCTGCAAATGAAAGGTAAAATGTGAAAGATTTGTACCACCAGCATTGTCCGTGTTGTATAAAAACCAAGGGTGTGAGGGACAGAAATGGGAGCTATCAAAAAATATTTTCAGTATGTATCCTAGGGCCTTTAAATATGTGCTGCCCTTCTCAGGAACCACACAGAAAAATAAATAGCTCAACCCAAATTAACATGTTTCAGCTAAGAGTTATAACAGCCTCTTTGCCTGCCCCTCCTACTCTTCATGCCATCGGAGTTTCTGCGAAAGGTCATTTTAACCAAAATGAGTTTCATGTTCTTTCCTTTCCCTCTGCCCACTTTCTAGTTGGGAGGATTCCATCTGAAGAAAGACATCTAAAGGAAGGGAATGTGTAAAACTCCCAAGAATGGAGTATCTCCTTCCAAATAATTGCCATGTTGGATTTAGTCTTGGGGGACCTTTGGACCTTCCTTCATCTCTCTCTCTTTTATTTTTTTAAATATTTTATTTATTTATTTTTAGAGAGGGAAGGGAGGGAGGGAGGGAGAGAGAGAGAGAGAGAGAGAGAGAAACATCAATGTGCGGTTGCTGGGGGTCATGGCCTGCAACCCAGGCATGTACCTTAACTGGGAATCGAACCTGCGACACTTTGGTTCACAGCCCGCGCTCAATCCACTGAGCTACACCAGCCAGGGCTTCTCTCTCTCTTTTTTAGGGGGAGAGTAAAACCCGGTTCTACATAGTATTAACTTTAGTAGACACCTTCTTTGTTGGTGTATGGGGGGTGGGTGTGTAAAGTAAGAATTGTTCTTGAAACATAAAAGATAACAAGAAAAAAAAAGCAATGAAAGTGGGAGCAATGCAAAACAGAAATGGGAGGACTGGGCTGCAAATGAAAAGAGCATTTAGCCAAGTGGACACGCTGGGATACACTCTCTGAAGGAGGCGAAGTAGTGAGAGCACACTGTTAAAGGCACAGGTGCTAGAACCAGGCCCCGCAGGTTCGAATCCTGAGCACACCATTTTCCAAATGCATGACCAGGAAAAAGGCAGCTCAACCACTCTGGGCCTCAGTTTCCTCATCTGCGAAATGGCAATAAAAGAGGCAATTTCAAAGTATACTTACACTGTGTAGAGGAGTTAACCCCAAGCACTGGGGACATGGCAAGTGCTTACTGTATGTTTGCTATTATGCATGGTTTCTTAAGAGCTTAAAATGACAGAAGAGGAAAGACTACACTTAGGACTTCTAATTGCAGTGGGAATATTTCAGTGTATAAAGTGGCCGAAAAGTTAGGCAAGGCAGATCACAATCACCTAGCTGCCTTGGAGACTGCTAATTCTTCTATTTGGAGAGAAATAGATCTCAATTAAACTTCTGGGGTCTATGGAGGCCCTTGAAGCATTTGCTGTAGTTAAATTACCAAATAAAAGTCTAGAACAAAAAAAAATATGTTTGGGCAGAAAGTTTTTGCTGGAGGGTTTTTTTTTTAAGTACAATATAATTAGGACATATTATTGTGAACTTCAGATGTCCACCAAAATGTAAAACCCATAAAGTGAATGTATATTCCTGTGTAGTCAATTGTGAATGGATTATAGTATGGCATATTTTCCTCCAGTAAGGACACATTCTTTCTTTTTGTACTACTAATTTGATCTGTGTCAGAATTGAAAAATTTGGACTATTTAAAAATAAGGATGTGTTTCCAAATGTATTTCAGGTGGTGAATGATTAACCAAACTGTGGTATATCTATGCCATGAAATGTTAGTCAGAAATAAAAAATAATGAACTAGTGATATATGCAATAACTTGGATGGATCTCAGAGGAGTTATAGTTAATGGAGAAAGCTAATCTCAAAAGATTACGTGCTGCAAGATTCCATTAATGTAATATTCTCGAAACGACAAAATTATAGAGAGGGAGAGCCAGTTGGTGGTTGCCGGGAGTTAGGGTTGGTGGAGAAGCTTGAGGTGGCTCTGAGAGGGTGTCATGAGGACTCCCTTATGGTGACAGAATAGTTCTGTGTCTTGATTGTAGTAGCAACTACACAAATCTACATGTGTGTTAAATCTCACAGAACTAACACACACACACACACACACACATGCACACACACAATGAATGCATTTGGAAGTGGTGGAACAAGCTCTGTGGATTGTACCAATGTCCATTTTGACATCTGGTTTTGACAAGTTGCAATAATTAAGCAAGATGTTGCCATTGGAGGAAATTGGGTGAAGTGTACAAAGGACCTCTCTGTGCACTTTCATGCAGCTTTTTGTGAATCTATAATTATTTCAAAATGAAAAGTTGAAAAATTACAGATATGTTTATTTCTAATTAGATTTTAAATTCATTGATTTCCACAGTCTGACCACAACAAGATGATGTTAATTTCCTTTTAGGCACTGATGAAAATCAATGAAAAGACTGATAGACTGACTGCTCTTTGAATATGAGCACCTTCATTTTACCCCAAAATTCATAAATTCAACATATTCCATTGCTACTAGATGAAGGTTCAATGACAGAAACCTTTATGGGAATTCGGTGAGCTCTTAAAAACATGCAGAATGATTTTTGAGAACTTAGCCAACAGGACCCAATATGCCTTTGTTCTGATAACAGCCTATCGTTGGAGGCCTTTTGATCACATTTTAAGAGGAATCGGTATTCGCTCATCAGAACCCTTGTTCCACGTAGTACCAGTGCCCTTATCGCTATCCCTGTGACCCTCCTATCTCAACCAGATGTGAACAGGGAGGCAGTGCTTTCGGCCTGCAGCAGACTCTTTGGAGGGTGGGCCCCCCAGCCAGGTGGAAGCTGTCTCCCAGAAGGTCTTTGTCAGCAGTGGCCGCTAATGAGCAATGACGACTGAAATCTGAATGTGTGTGACATCCTGGTGTGGGAGTATTTAGCTTGTCCATCTTCCAGCGAGTGTGCTGTTTTTGAGGAATAATAACTAACTTGTCTGGAACCCTTTTCTGACCATATTTTGGATTTGGATTTTTTCCATTCTGGTTCAAAATCTGGTAAACTTACTGAACATGTTGCTTCATGCCCCTGTGTTTTAGTTTGTTAGTTGGTTGGTTGGTTGGTTGGTTGGTCGGTTAGCTGGTAAGTTACAGCCAGCTGTGCTTTTGGTTAGGAAATAGAATGTGGAAGATTCTGCTGTAGACTTAAGGGTCTTTAGAAGACTTGTAAATGTATCCACAGAAGTCTCTCCATTGCTGATGTAAGGAAGAATGTGTCCTCGGGAGATTTGTGGCTGAGAGCTAGATTGTTCCACGAGTTTAAGGGCAGCGATTATATAAGAATAAAAACATGTACACTGTACAGCATTTAGAGAGATGACGTGCATAAAAAGGCGGTAATCCTCCATACCTCTGAAACACAAAGTACTGAAACCATTTCATGTGAACCTTTTTCTTAGCTCAGTCCAGGCAGGCTGGGGACAACATGCTCCCCTGACATTTTTTAAACACACACAAAGTAAAGGAGACGGGAGGAGTCATGACTTTTTCAAGGTCCCCACCACAAAAAAAAATGAGGAATCAAGGACTAATTATAAAATTTCTATTTTGATATTCTTTTTACGAGAACCCATTGCCTCTGCACACACCCTAGATACCAAAGAAATGTGATAAATTTTGTTTCTCCTTTATATTGACTTTAGATATTTGAAAGAATCTATGTTTATGGTGAGATCTGGGTGTATTTTCTGCCATTAGATGCTTGTGTGGTTGGGAGCTTAGCACTGAGAAATGTCAGTGAAGGGATCATTTTTATGGCCATTGATCTTTTGAATATAAGGTTTAAAAATTTTATTTATAAACCTTTTTTTTTCTGTAGGACTAGATAATATAAGGCAAGACTGCCTACCAAGCAATGCCTTACCACTCAGAGAAGGAAAAACTCTCTCCTTTTAAACAGTCATTCGACTTTAGAGGACTTCCAGTCAGAATGGAACCAGAGGCAAACACGGCTCACCCCCTTGCACGACCACATCACAATTACAACTAAACGATAGAACAACCATCACTGGCTAAGTGGCCCCAGGCCTGGTACTAACATCAGTTAGCTTTGGATCACAGTTTGGCTTTGCCTGGGAACCTCCAAGCCGAGCACAAGTAGCAGCCATTTGCAGATTGCTAGGTAGCTCATGCTGAGAGGCCCCAGGTAGAACACAGGTGGGGGCTGACCTGGCCTGCACCACCCAGGAAACCCCAGAGCCTGCACACCATGTGAACAGCTACAGAGCACATTGGAGCACTACCACCCTGCTCCTGCACAGCTGATCCTCCATGGACAGGGGAGATTGGTGGTCAGTGGTCACAGCTAGTCCTTGCAGCTGACTAGGCTAGGTAAATCCCTCCCATTGACCTGCCAACAGCAGCCAAGGCTCAACTACAAGAGGAGGGTGTACTCAGCCTGCACAGAGGGTGCACCTCCAGTACCCAGGTTTAGTGACAGGGGAGGCTGTGCCACTAGACCCCAGAAGGCACCTACTGCACTAGGCCATGCTACCAAGACAGCGAGTCATAGCAGCTCTACCTAATACGTAGAAACAAACAAAGGGAGACTGCCAGAATGAAGAGACAAGGAAACATGGCCCAAATAAAAGAACAAATAAAAACTCCAGAAAGAGAACGAAACAAAGTGGAGATTAGCAATCTATCAGATGCAGAATTCAAAACACTGGTTATTAGGATGCTCAGGGAACTTAGTGAGGACGTGAATAGCATAAAAAAGATACAGGCAGAAATGAAGGATACACTAATGGAAATAGAGCACAATTTGCAGGGAGACAGCAGTAGAGTGGATGAAGCTGAGAATCAACTTAATGATATAGAACATAAGGACACATACAAAAAAAAACAACCAGTCAGAACAACAAGAAGAAAAAAAGAATCCAAAAAAATGAGGATAGTGTAAGGAGCCTCTGGGACAAGTTGAAGTGTACCAACATTTGCATCATAAGGGTGCTAGAAAGAGAAGAGAAAGAGCAGGAAGTTGGAAATGGATTTGAAAAAATAAGGAAAGAAAATTTCCCTAATTTGGTGAAGGAAGTATATGATGCAAGTCCAGGAAGCGCAGAGTCCCAAATAGGATGGACACAAACAGGTCTACAACCAAGACACATAATTAAAATGCCAGAAGTTAAAGATAAAGATAGCAGCAAGAGAAAGGCAGTTAGTTACCTACAGGGGAGTCCCCATAAGACTGTCAGCTGATTTCTCAACAGAAACTCCTCAGACTAAAAGGCATTGACAAGCAATATTCAAAGCCATGAAAAGTGGTGTATCACATATCGAACTGCTAATTCAAAGAAGTACGTGGACCTACAGCCGAGACTGCTCTACCCAGCACAGCTATCATTTGGAATCGAAGGGCAGATAAAGAGCTATATATAAACCTCCCAAATTTTACTTTAAGTTAGAAGAATATTGGTAAATTCAGGAATAAGTAATCCATATTGTGTTGTACTTTTGTACTTCGCACAAATTCTTCTAGATACTGTGAGAAAACCCCTCTCTACCCCTGATCGCATGTCATACACTTATCTTGCATGTGTCTGTTTGGTCAAAGATGTGCGTGGGAAAGAGGATCCAAAGGGTCTTCTTGTTTGCTATTTTTGCCCTTCATGCTTGGAATTCCCTTATTCCAAAAATATCTTTTTGGGGAAAACCCATACAATGTGCTAAAATTAATACCCCAAAAGGAAATGCACTAGAATTGACCTTTGCTGTTTCCTGCTCCTTGTTTCCTGCTATTTTAGTGACTTTCCCCCAAACAGCACTTGCCCGTCCCTGGTCTCGTTGTCCGAGTCGAAGCCGATCGCCTGGCCGTGAGTCACGGGAGTGAGGAGCACAGAGCTCTGAGCAAACTGGTGGGTTTTGCAAATTGAGATTTGAGACCCCAGATACAAAAAAATGCCTTTGGTGTGATTCGACATCTGTGAAATTCTAGGCCAGGCAAAATGCTATGTACAGAGAGCAAAGTCAGTGGAGGCTCAGGAGGTAAAGGGAGAAAACTTTTTGGATCATGAAAACGTCTTATATCTCCATTGCGTTGGTGGTGACATGGAAGTAGACACTTGCCAGAACTCAGTGACTGCATATTTGAAATGGATATGTTTTATGCTATGTAATTTATATCTCACGGTTTTTTAAAAATGGCAATTAGAATACAATTTGGAAAGCATTACTGCCAACCACCTGCTTGTCCTTTCATCTCGTCTTCAGTACAGAGGAAACGACAATATTTGGGGGTAATATTTTGATAACAGCAACCCCTTTTTACATTTCATAAAATTAAAATGTCCATGCAATCCCACTGAAAGATTCTTTGCCTCACAAAGCAGGTTTCTGCCTAATTAGAGCTGTTTACATTCTGTTCTTCAAGACGTTCCATACCTATAGGTAGAACAATTATTTCGAATTAAAAATTTACATATTAATTTCATTATAGCCCTGCTAAGAAAGTGTGACTAATTGCCCTCTTGTCCGCTTGTTTCAAATCCCACACACCTTTGCCTGAGCTTCCTGACAGGCACCTTTGGTGTGCCTGCCTGACTTTGGCACACGGACAGCCATTCGCCCCTAGAGGAGGACCCTCGGCGGGTGGAAATGACTAATACTCATTTGCCCTCTGCTTCGTGGTTGCAAAATGCTCCGAATCAGAGCTGGCTCCTGTTAAGCCTTTCCCAGTTAGTTAGATACGGTGTGGCTTTTCCTTGTCTGTATGCCTTTTTTTTCCCTCTTTTCTTTGTCACTGCCTCAAAAATGCCATCTTACATTATTCACATCAGGTGGTCAGAAACAGATTTATCTGGTAACACATGTAATGAACCTTTTGAAAAACCAGATTGTGATTTCTCTAGTTAGACTTTAGAGGCAAATACAAAAATTGTGATTTTCTGATTCTCTTTTGAGACTCAGTTCAGAGTGATTCCAGCTAAATGGTAGCCCTTGAACTAGTATGTAAAATCTCTGAGCTTCCAAGGGATACCTATATCCCCCATGTTCATTGCCGCATTATTTATAGTATCCACGTGGTAGAAACCACCTAAGTGTCCATTGACAGACAAATGCATGAAGAAGATGTGTTCTGTTCACAAACAGTGGAATATTATTCAGCCATAGCAAGGAAGGAAATGCCGACATTTGCAACAGCATGGATGAGACTTGAGAGCATTAGGCTAAGTGAAATAAGCCAGACAGAGCAAGACAAATAGTGTGTGATACCACTTATATGCAGAATCTGAAAAACAGATCTCGTACATACAGAGAATGGATTAATGGCAGAGGCGGGGGTAGGGATCAGAAGGATGATGGGGGGCCACAGTGAGTAAATGTGGTAAAAAAACATATGTATATATCATATATCGGAGCTTTAGGGTAAAAGTAATTCACAAAAGTGTAAAATGTGGGGACGCCAGACTAAATGCAAAGGGAAATAGGGAGAAGGAAGACCTTGCCCAGTGGGAGCAGAGCGGTGTGCGCCCGTGCACGGCGGGTGTAGGGGTGTGTGAGGCCTTCCGGGGACTGGGAAGTGCAAGCGCGTCTCTGATGCCCTCGTTGCCGTGAGGGTCCAGTCCTGCATAACAGCCTGGACTCGCTTTGCTGCCAGATGAGAAAACTGTATCCGTTTCAGCGGTTGCTTATGGATCTGAAAAACTGCAACCAGGTAGGACCTCAGAGTTTTAGCACAGTGCACAACTCTGAGCTGGGCACAGGACCAAACTCTGGAACCAGGATGCATTGGGAAAAAAAAGAGGCTCGGTGCCTTTTTATTGGTGCACCCATGGCATGATGAGGCCACCGAGCTCCCCAAAGGAAGACCAGTGCCTGTCCTTTTTTTTATCATGTGCATATTTGAAAAGATACACTAACAGAATAAAAAAGCCAGACTTGAAATTTGGCTTGCTTTTACAGCTCACAGCAGTCCCGTTAAACTGAATTTCTCTTCCTCCCTGCGGCTTCCTTTGTTTTCCCCCAGACTTTGCCCTTTGAAACAAACACTGAACAGCACAGGATGGTGTATTTCCTGGGCAATGTCGCTGGCTGTGAGCTTTGCTTATTAATCATGACATTAGGTCACCGAGAGATCTGACATGGCTTCCTCCCGCACCGTACAGATTTTCCCACACACAGACACGACACACTCACACACTCAGACTCCTCTTGCCCTTAATTATGGTGTGTGTCTTTTCTCACTCTTGAAGAGATGGCAGGGCGAGGAATGTTTTTCCTCCTCATGTGTGTTCGCAGATTGTGTACTTTGCCGTTTTCTTTCGGTTGTGGTACTTTTGACAGCAGTGCGAACAGAGGAGTGTACATGGAAAGACAGGACTTCCGCAGTAAACTTTCTAGAAAGATCCTTTTGGCAATGACAGAAGAAAATATGTGATTAGTATTGAAAACAAATGGGGGGAAGGTAAAGGGAGAACAGTGTGTGAGTGAAAGCACTACCTAACCTGTGGTCGGAGCTGCGCAGAATTTGGTTGTTCGGGGTGCTGCTCGGAGACTTTTATTACTTCGATGCCAATAGTTTTCCTGCCTCCCGGGCCCCTGCCCTCCCTCCCTCCCTCCAGCCCAGCACGTGGAACAGGCTGAAATCCAGGGAGGGCGTAAGAACTTACACTGATAATCCTGAAAGTATCTTGGAAAATCAGAGTTCATTGTCCACTCCTTCGGAAATCGTGACTACTATTTTTGTCGAAGCCCGGGCTCTGAACTCTCTCAGGGTTAGGGCAGCTGGTTGGTTTGACCTGTGCTGATATAGGAGGAGTCTTTAAGTCAGTAAAGATTCGTGATGGGGACTGTCGGTTGTATGTAAACTGAAGTATTACCTGGCTCAGCTGTGAGAAAAATAGAATCTCTGCATTTCTTCTTAAATTGCCTACTTTAGTTTCAAAGGGGGATTTTGTAGTTATTGGCATAAAATTAATCAATAGCAATTAATCAGAGTTTATTTATAACCTATGGCCTACTTGTATTTTATGCTGTATCTGTAGTTATAATAAGAAAAGCATATAACTCCTCTGAGATCTTACCATCTGCAAAACCTCTAACATCTACAAGGTGTCAGAGGTGCAACTTGAACCAGTCTTACAGATACATTTGCCTGCAAATATAGACCGGAGATACTCGTGCAGCCACTGTCGTGGTGCGCAGCAATAATTTGAATCGGCACAGTAATTCTTGAGTAGTAAGTTGTGTGTTTAATTTTTGAGAAATGTGTGCTCTCCTGACTCACGCATCTGGGACATGGCCTTTGACTTTCTAAGCCCCGGTTGCACCTGCCTCAGGCTCCTTAGCTCCAGGAGCACATTCTCAACAGAACTCGCTCTTGGGTGGTGGTTGAGCCTGAAGCGCTTTCTCCATCCTTTGCGTGACACCCGGGATATGGGCTTATGCACGCAAAGAGCCCAGGCGCCCTTGTGACAGTGAGCACGTGCCCGTTTAAAATAACACTTGCTGGGTGAATGCAGCCCCCAGGGGGATAGAAAATATGGCGCTATCCCTCAGCCTAGTGAAATAGGTAGGTTTTTAAAAAAAAATTTATTTGTTTATTTTTAGAGAGGGAAGGGAGGGACGTAGAGAGAGAGAGAGAAACATCAATGTGCGGTTGCTGGGGGGTCATGGCCTGCAACCCAGGCATGCACCCTGACTGGGAATCGAACCTGTGACACTTGAAATAGGTAGTTTTTAAATAGAACAGTCCTCTTGCATTCGATTTTGTCTTTCGGGTTGGAAGAGTTGTACAGCAGGATCTTTCCTCTCCTCCTGTCGTGACTCCACTCAAGGAGCTGGGTTTCTCCTTTTGTTTCAGATCTGTCAGGAACCACCACCAGCTTGTCGAGTTCAGTGCCCAAGGGTGTGTGGCAGGAGGTCGGTCTCCTGCGGGCAACAGTGGGTGCTGAGCCGTGAGGTCTGGGTGCCAGTCGGCCGAAGCCCACGGGTGCCCTGCACAGAAGCCTGCTACTGACAGGGTTCAGGCACAAGTGCCAGGGAGGGAGGGGGCAGAGGTCGGCCCCTGGGGTCGGAGGGGGCAGAAAGAAAGGTCAGCTCATGGACTATGGATTCTCTGAGGCTACCATTGTGAAGGGGCCCTTGGGGTGGGGGGGCTGGAGCCTGTGCCCCCAGTGTCAGACAATGTTGATTGGAATGGCTAAATGTTAACAGTGTTCTCAACCGAGAGTTGGAAGCCTTCCAAGAGCATCTTAGAGGACCTCTGTACTTCCTTTCCTTGGGCTGCATCCCTCCCATTGGCCTCCCGGGACTGCAACTCACGCCATCAGGTCTGCAGCCCTGTCCTCCGGGCCCTGGCGTCCGTCGTCCGTGGCGCACGTTTCGGCGCTGCAGCGGTGTCTCCCGCACGTTAGTCTGGGGTTTCTTCCTGTGTCCCGCTCTGCCCGCTGAGTGAACGGGGCAGCTGGCAGCAAGGGGAAGCGGCGGGGGCCGGGGGCCCCGTGGTGAAAGGCATGCTCGGAGGTATCTGGCTTTGGGTTTTTACAGAAGTTGATAGCATTCGGCTTAGTGACCACAATTCAATTATAAGCACCGCACAGCCATTCTGAGCGACTCTGTTCTTGCCAAAAACTGCCGTGTAAAGGCGGCTGCATTTTTGTTAGCCTTGCCTGATGGATTTTTAAGTATATTAACCACATACAGTCACACGAAGGGGAAAATTTACTGCCTAAACAGAGGGACCTAAATCCCCCAGGCTAAATAAACCCAATGAAAACACAAGAACTGCATTTACAGGCCTCCCGAAGATAAGAATTCAACCTTTAAAAAGGTTCCTTCAAATGAAAAATGGATGGCTGAGCTGCTAATGGCCCGGTCACCGAGGAATTTAACTCTTCCCTAATGTGCAAGGACCGCGGGTCAGCTCCAGCTTCGCAGGCTGGCAGCGGGGGGCGGGGGGTGCATCGCAGGGTTCTGCACAGTTCTGGGCCTGCACGGTCGGTTGGGGCCTTGGAGATTTAACAGCCACCTTGGAGGACAGCCTGTCTTGGCTGTTGTTGCTGTTGCCTGTTTCTCGTGTGTGTGTGTGTGTGTGTGTGTGTGCACGCACGTGCACGAAAGAGATTTGTATACATGTGTGAGTCTGTGGACAAAGCAGGGGAAAGTGTGTCCCAGCTTTTCTCCATTAGAACTTGGCTGAGACGAGAGCCTAAAGGAAACTTAGTCTTCTCCTTAAGCTCGGAGGGACACGTAAACCTTCCCCCCGAACTGAGAGGAAGAGTGTGGTGGCTAAGAGTTTACCTAGTGGAGTCACTCTGGGGTGTGTTTTTCTGCAGAAACAGGTTCTCCATTAGGGTGAGTGTAAGGCGACGCCTTTCCCCCAACTTCTGGTGGTATGGGGGGTCCCCAAAGCTCATCACCCACCAATCCTGCCACTGTGTTAAGGACAAGTCATTACGAGGATGTCCATGATCAACCTGTGTGTGAATTCACGTGTTCGTTACAAATCATCAGAATATTATTTAAAAATAAATATGGTGGGTGGGGACAGGGGTTAACTACTAAGGGGCGGGGGAACTTTTTGTGGCGATGGGACTATTCTGTATCTTGGCTCCGTGCCCATCCATCAGTCCACACTTCTTGCACTTGTCCCCTTGCTGCTTTGCCGGCCAGGGAGCCATTCAGACAGTGCCGCCCTTTTCAAAGGAAGGACACCGGGTAGCCGAACCTACCTCTGAGCTCATGATGCCAGGAAAGCTGTCCCCGAAAAAGCAGAGATGGTGTTGTTTTTCCTTCTGGGGCAGATGATATAACCCTCCAGGTAGCAATGCCCTTGTATGGTTAGCACAGGTAGGGAAATACCTAGCTTCATGCTGACTCACCAGGTAAGAAATCATTTCTCTGAATGAGTCAGAATCGCAGCTATGCTCTGAGCAGGCTCGCATGTCCTGCATTGTGAAAGGCTCGAAGCACCAATCAGGGTGCCCGCCGCAGGTCTCGCTGGCCAGATATGGCTACATCGCCCACCTGCCGCTCTCTCCTTTCCTGGCGTGACCATGTTAGATTCAAGCCCTCTGGCTCACCCCATCACATAGCCAGTTAGGTACAGGACAACTTATTTAAATGCATGCTCTACTAATGTTGCCACTTATTTAGTTCTAGGTAAACTTAGTAATGGCCAAATAAAATGCTTCAATGTTAAGCGTACTGTTGGACACTGGGAGGCGAGGGGTGTGTGTGTGTGTGTGTGTGTGTGTAAGAATACAGAGTTAAAACAGACTTGGGCAATGTAAAATACCACAGAAAGTAGGGGTTTCCAAGGAAAACATGGGGAAATGCTGTATGAGAATCTAATGTATGCCATAGCTTTTAAAAGGAAACATTAATAGCGAAACATGCCCTCGAAGGGCAAGCCGGTAATAAATTTCATGTCAGAAATTACCTGTCAGTAGGATTATGTTAAATAATGTTGAATTGTTATTAGTCGGAGGGGAAAGAGGAGAGCAACTTTCTCAAATATGTTCAAAGAGTGTAATGTTTCACACACAAATTCCAATATTGTTTAATGGGATTTTTGCGCTTAACCCTTCTCGTAGATGTATTGAAAACTCTGGCCATTTTAGTTCATTCCCCGAGTGCAGTCATTATGGGAAAAGAAGCCAGGCTCTTTCTGTGCAGGAATTTGGAATTACCCAGAGGACCAGTGTATCTTGTGAGACGTCCGTCGTAGAATGTCCTGACCGGTAAGTGTGGGCCCGTTCGCTGGAGCTACCAGGGAAAATACCTTTACGTCTAAGCCTTAGCAAAGCAGCGATGAAACAGTGGTGGCCCCACTATTTTGAGCATTTTGGTTGTTTTGGCCAAATAACGAAAAATATAGTTTTCCTTTTGTGAAAAAGTCTCGTTGCAAATGTGAGATCATCTAAGATTTTTTTTAAGGTTCCTTGCAATATATTGGGCCTGGAACTGAGGACGCGCGTGGAGCCGGGGCCCAGGGCCCTGCCGCAGACGCAGTGAGCGTGCAGGGCTAACGGGAGCAGGGAGGGAAACTCAGCTGAGGCTTAGTGGTGTGCTAAGGCACTGTCCTGAGCCCTTCACAGAGGGCCCCTGGTGACTCATAGGTGCAGAATCATCAAGCCATTATTCCCAGAATGAAAGATCGTTCCGACTTGACGTGAGCCGAATGCAGAACCGTCGCTGCCCTGGATTTGGGTTTTTGAAGGACAAGGTTAGTGATACGCTGTGGAAGCCCTTCGTGTACCTTGATCTAACTCATGGATTACTGGTTATTATCTGCCTCGAGTCCCTTTTGGAAATTGTTACAGTGGATGACATATTTCATTTTGTGACATTCAGACAAGATCTTGCCAGTGAGTGTCTGCACAAGCGCATGAGGCATTTGTGGAAAGTTTTATTTCTTTTTTTTTAAGATTTTATTTATTTATTTTTTAGAGAGGGAAGGGAGGGAGAAAGAGAGAGAGAGAGAAACATCAATGTGTGGTTGCTGGGGGTCATGGCCTGCAACCCAGGCATGTGCCCTGACTGGGAATCGAACCTGCGACACTTTGGTTCACAGCCCATGCTCAATCCACTGAGCTACGCCAGCCAGGGCAAAAGTTTTATTTCTTTAGGTGGTCGAATCTCAGTTTTAGCAATGACCCCCAGCAGTCATTATCAGATGGTCTTGGAGTGGCTCAGCATCACAGATGACCTTTCCAAAGTGGGAGTCAGCTCACCTTTTCAGGGGCGCCTTGCCGTGCCCGGGGGCTTCCTGCCAACCTGGGGCGTGCAGCTCTGCTCCGGGAGCGCTCCGTCTCGGGGGCAGGTGTAGTGGCGTCTTAAAGCTTGTTCAGGTGCAGTCATTTCTGCTGTGCATTTGGGATTTGATCTCATGGTAATGGAATGATCTTTTCATTACGTTGCAAAATATGTAGTTTTACAATGTCCTGTTGTAAGTTAGTTAAAACATCCAGAGGCGAGGCTGTGGAGAGAGTCTTAAAAGCAGCCAGAGAAAAGGAGACAGTTACCTACAGAGGAGTTCCCATTAGACAGCCTGTCAGCTGATTTCTCAAAAGAAGCTTCGCAGGCAAGAAGGGACTGGCAAAAAGTATTCAAAGTGATGAAAAGCAATGACCTACAGCCTAGATTACTCTATCCAGCAAAGCTATCATTTAGGATGGAAGGGCAGATAAAGTGCTTCCTGGACAAAGTAAAGCTAAAGGAGTTCATCATCACCAAGCCATTATTACATGAAGTGTTAAAGGAACTTATTTAAGAAAAAGAAGGTTGAAACTATGAATGTTAAAATGGCAACAGATTCACAATTATCAACAACTGAATATAAAAAAAAACTAAGCAAACAACCGGAACAGGAACAGAATCACAGGTATAGAGATCATTTGGAGGGTTATCAGTGGGGAGGGGGAAAGGAGAGAATAGGGAAAAGGTACAGGGATTAAGTAGCATATATGGTAGGTACAAAGTAGACAGGGGGATGTTAACAATAGTATAGGAGATGGAGAAGCCAAAGAACTTACATGTACGACCCATGGACATGAACTAAGGCGGGGGGGATTGCTGGAGGGAAGGGGATACCAGGCAACAGGGGGCAAAGGGGGAAAAATTGGGACAACTGTCATAACATAATCAATAAAATATTTTTTAAAAAGAAGAAAGAAATATGGGCTCTGCTTTCTCAATGAACGAGCCTTACATTCCACTCTGAGTGCTGGTATTAAAGTGACTCAGGTCAAGGGGACGAGTAGGGGGAGGGAAACAGAAAACACAATCCCAAACCCACCATTCGCGCCACCCTGGCTTGTGACAGAAACCACGTGAACATAAAGGCGACAGTCATTGCCTCTGAACCCAGGAGCAAACAGGGCCTTCCCCCCTCACAGTTTCACCCTGTGCTTCATCAGAGACGGTGCTGCTGCTCCCCTGGCACTTAATACTTTAATAATAGGGGTAGTTCCTGGCAGGAGACATTATGAAAAAACCTTAAGAGTAACAGGGGAGAAAAAGAGCAGCGTTTCACTCAGCGACCCCGGAGCCCTTTCTGGGGGCCGTGAAGTTCTCGTTTCTACTTAACTCTCCCCAACGAATATTTATTTATTCACCTGATGAATATTTATGGAGTGGCTCCTTTGAGCTGCATGTGGTATGCGTGTCACCATGACACAGGTGACACAAAGAAAGGAGTTCCTTATAAGCCGGTAGGGTGGAGACAGTTTGCACAACTCGGAATGTAAGAAGGCAAACTTTGATGGCACTAAATGTGCACCAGTGAAAGCTCTGTGAGGGTCCGGCAGGAAGAGATTAGTAGGTGCAGGATTGGGAGGCAGCTTAGTAAAGGAAATGGCTTGGAAGTTGAACATGGAAAACTGGGGAGAAACTCACCTGGAGAAGCCAGCAGGGAGGGGCAATCGGGGCACACACAGGAAAAGGCTTGGGGAACGGCTGTGCGCCCTTGGCACCCGTGTCTGTGCCCTCCTCAAAGATTTTAGAGTTTGGAGTCCATGTGTGTGTCACTGGGTGAGACCGTGATGCTAAAGAAAGATATTTTTAAAGTTTTTCTCCTCTGTAGCAACCATGTTCCCAACAGCATGCCATTGTAAACCCTGGAGAACTCAGTTTCACTCTGTGTGTTACCCTGCATCAACACATTGGTTTCTCCGTTGAAGCGCTGATTTTTAAACTGATGTTGCCCTAGGCATCGCTGAGTAGCCACCCACACAGTAAGTGGTTGTCCCAGTTTTCAGAGCTCTTGGCGGCCTGTGGCTTGGCCCAGGTAAGCCAGCAGGACCGGTAGGGCTCTTCGTCCCTAGATCCATGTATAGATACAGCCACATGCAGCTGGGACAGACACCTCATCCCGAGAGGTGGGGTTCCGCCAGACCTTGAGTGAACTCCCACCCCTGGTAGACAGCACCTCCAATCCCTCGTCTCCTGCCTAACAAGCTACTGATGGGCTTAGCCTAGAAATCAGAATATAAATGATGTTCTTTCTCACTTGACTTAACGAGAAAGGAGAAATTCTTTACAACAGAAGGCGAGTACAGTGCCAACATCACACCTTTTGCTACAAGACAATGACAGTCATTCTCTAAAACATGATATGATTTATATAAGGAACTTTTAAAATCGGGATCTAACTTGGCTATTTTTCATCATTTTCTTTTACTGTTTTTTAAACTTTATTAAATGTATTGGGGTAACATTGCCTAATAAAACTATGTAGGTTTCATGTGTACGATTCTATAACACATCATGTGTATATTGCAGTGGGTGTGCACCACCCAAGGTCAAGTCCCCTGTCACCATGTATTTGACCTCCTTTACCCTCTTCTGTCTTCCTCCCCCGCCCTCCCCCTCTTGTAACCACTATACTGTTGTCTGTTCTATGAGATTTGTTTGTTTGTTTGTTCATTTGTGGCTTTCTGTTGTGAGTGAAATTGTATGGTTCTTGTTCTTGTTATTGTATGGAATAAAACAAGATCTGACCTATTTCACTTAGCATGATATTTTCAAGATCCATTCATGTTGTTGCAAATGGCAGTATTTCATTTTTTGTGGCTGAGTATTACTTTATAGGGTTTTTCATGATTCTCACCTCATAGGTAAAGAAATCGAAGGGCTTGTTTATTAAGGTAATAAAAATAACTGCTCTCATCGGCCACGTTGCCAAGGCCTCTTTTAAGCACTTTACTTTTATCTTGCTAAAGCCCCTAAATTGTCCGATGAGGTAGCTCACTGTCGTTACCATTTTGAAAACAGGCACAGAGAAGTTACGTAACTTGCAGGAAGACCACAGCTAGTAAATCGTGGAGATGGGATCTGAATTCAGCCCAAGTGGCTCCATGGTGGCATGGGGTGGTCCAGAGCTCAGGTCTGGAGGCTGAGGGTTATCCAAATCTACCATCTACCCAGCCACGAGCATGCCTAGATTAGCACAAGGAGTGTTCCCCAATGGCAAACGTCTCTGCTGGGCAAATGTGTTTTCCATCCTTGGCCTGCTATATCTGGGCTGGATTTTTATGAGAGCTGTTAAGGAGGAGATTGTTTGGTGCCTGTTTATTTTCCTATCATTTGACTTGGAGGCAGACACCATCCTCTGCAGTGAGAAGACCACATATCTAGACCTGCCCGTGTTATGCCAGGATGCCAGTGAAGCACACTTGGGGGACAAGAGGGCTTTTCCAGGTCTTGTGGAGAGCAGAGGATTATGGGGAAACAGCACTGAACGCAGCGGCAGGAAACCTGGGCTGCAGTTCCGTGCTGAAGTTGCAATCTTGGGCTCATTGCTGTACCTCTCTGAGCCTTAACTGTATTCAGTAGTGACTCTTCTGCCTGAGACAGTGACGACCTCATGTTTAAAACATGAAAATTACTGTGGAATCTGTGGCATGCCATACAAATGTAACGGGCCACTATTGTTCTTTGCAGTTTCCAGCCAGTGGTTCCTTTTGTCATGAGGCATCTTCATGCTTTAATGCAAGAGACTTTTTAACATTGAGATTTGACAGCAGTTTCTAAACTTCTGCATAAGTTGCATACCATTATGATAAAATGGACTTGATTTAGCCAAGATTCTCAAAGCAATAACATTTAAGATGGTATAATAACTCATTCCTTACTGTTTGAGCCATCACTGTTATTTAATCTGTATAGAGAAGAAAAACAATTTTGCAATATTGTTGGCTTCTCTGGAAAGCACATTATTCTTGGCTGCATATTGAAGAGCTTTCTCCTTTTTAAAGACTGAATAATATTCCATTCTGTGTATAGACTGCATTTTCTTTATTCCTTCCTCTGTTGGTGGACATTTAGGTTGTTTCCACCTCTTAGCTACCGTGAATAACGCTGCCATGAACAAAAGAGTGCTAAAATCTCTTTGAGATCCTGATTTCCATTTTTAAAAAATAAATACCCAGAAGTAGGATTCCTGAATTACAGGGTAGTTCGTTATTTTATTTTTTGAGGACCATCCATCTAGTTTCTGTTATAACTTCATTCTGATCAGCAAAGTGCAAGGTTCTGATGTCTCCACAACTTTGCCAACACTTCTTTTGTTTTTTTGAATAATAGCCATCCTGACAGGTGTGAGGTGCTATGTCACGGTGGTTCTGATTTGAGTTTTCCTGATGGTTAGTGATGCTGAGATTCTTTCATGTACCTATGGGCCAAGCAGACATTACGCTAAGTGAAATAAGCCAGTCACAGAAAGATGAACACTGCTGATTCTACTTATGTGGAGCATCTAAAATAGCAGAATTCGTAGAACCAAAGGTGGCATGGTGGTTGCCAGGGGCCAGGGGAGGGGAAATGGGGAGTTACTAATCAATGGGTATAAGTCATCAGTTAAGGAAGATGAGTAAGTCCTGGAGGTCTAGAGATCTGTACAACATTGTGCATATAGTCAATAATAACGTGCAATAAAGTGTAATATAATAACATATAATACTGTGTAGTAAAGTATAATAATACATTTAAAATTTGTTCAGAGCATAGGCATCATGTTATGTGTTGTTACAACAATAAAATAAGGATTTTCAAAATGGTTTTGAAAATTGGGAAGGTCTGACCCTAATTCTAATTATGTTGCAATGTGGCTATTCAGAGCATCCTCACAGAATTGGTCAGTTCTTAAGACTGATAGGATATAACCTTAATAGTATATTTTTGAATTAGGTACAGCATTGCCTAACGACTTTTTGATAAGGCTTAAATAAGAGATAATTGGATAGGAAGATAAAAGATAATAACATGATAAATTATTTTATACAAATGTATCAATAAGGACCCTGGTACCTTACTAGGTCAGTTCCTATACAGTTATTTTTCTTGTGTCATTTGTAGGATACGATGGTCCCACTAACCCCAGACTTGGATCTCCAGGAAGCCTTCATCTTAAATTAAATCGTACTCAATAACAGATTATGACATAATATCCTTGAACTGATGAGTTAACTTAAATTATTGTTTGATTTAAACAATAAATAAAAGTTGTCTCCTTCAAACATATAGTTGGAACCCAATCCATGAAAGACTTAAAAATCAATAGCTCAGTGAAGTAATCAGGGCCAAATCGCTGATTCATTCTTTGGGATTGAGGTGGCAGAAATAGAAAGAGACTACTCTTTGGAAATGTCAAAAGTAACTCGTCCGGAGCCCTTTATGCTGACGCTGTTGAGGTCTTTGTTTTGGAGCCATCTGATGAGGAAAGCTGTCTTCTAAGGAGTTCCTTTCTTCCCCTCAGTAATTCAGTCCACTCGGAGAAGGTGGCCCCACTTACGCCGAGCGCCGCAGTGAACGGAGCTCCAAGGGAACCCTGCTGTCAGAGGGCACCTGATGGCGTCCCCCGTTCCTGTGAGGTCACATCCACCAGGGCCGTGTCTGAGTATCCCCAGCTCTCGCCACAGGCCTCGTCCCTTATGAAAGAGCTCATTGTCTCTGGAAAGCATTTTCTTAGGTGATGAAGTTGTTCATGGGGTAATTAGTTCCTAGGTACAATGTGTAGTCGGCCTTAAAGAGATAGTAGGAAACGCCTCTACCCCTCACTTTTCCATACCTGGCCCCGGCCTCGTCCCATGCCGACCCTCTTATTGCCAGCCAGAGCCATTGAGGTCGAGGGGGAGGAGGCCAAGGACGGACCTGCGTTCAATGATAAGCCTCTCCAGCCAACCACTTTAGGGTCAAGAGGTGTCCGTGCAGATCGCCATGGCCTCTGCCCCAGAAATGCTGTTACCAAAGGGAGAATCAAATGAAAAAAAAATAATAAAAAATGAAAAAGCGGCCTATGATCCAGTTGGCTACGGAAGATAAAGGAATGCTTGCTGGCCTTAACATTTTACAAAACCGATGAGAAGTCCCTAAAATGAACTTCCCTTAAACCTAGTCCCAAATTTGGAATTGAATGCTGATCGAAAAAAGTTATGTTAAATCTTTACTTCCAAAATAATTTCAGAGTGACACAGATGTTTCCACATGCCTAATATGGCAGCATCTCCCGAGGGCCGTCGAACTGAGCGGCCTTGGGACCGTGCGGGGAGACGGGGGCAGCCCTGGAGATGTGCAGGCCAGGACCGTCATCACGGGTGCAGCCTGGTCCTGGCTGGCCCCGGGGACTCCCCAGGGTCCTAGGGAATCCTCCCACTCCTAGTGGTAGAATAATGTTTGCCTAGTCAGGTGCTGCGTGAAATATTATTGGCATGCAGGGTTCCTAAAAAATGCGGAGAGTCAGAAAGTGTGGGTTGTGATAGTCATGAACAAAGGAAAGTATTTACAATGTCCCTTTTGTCCAAAAATAGATGTTAACCACTATACAACCACAATGGAATGTGTCCATTCATTTCTAAATGGGTCGGCTCCTACCCCCCCACCCCCGTTTAGGTCATAGCTATTTCTAGACTTTCATGTGACAGGACCTTCACAGACCAAATTCAGTAGTGTCACCTTCTGAACACAGTGGCTGCGTGTGCGGTGGTATCCCCTTGTTTATTTTGTCTTGTTTTGTTTGCCCCGGCCTGTATCACTAGTTGCCTGATCAAGGTCAGTAGATTGGATCCAAACCCCATCCGCTGGGCAGAGTGATAAATCCACGCCAGCCCCATGATCTCACCCCCTGAGTAGCAGAGTTGTCCGTGGTGTGCTGGGAAGTCAGCCTCCCAGACTCGAGGGTCCGGTGTGACCCTGAAGCCACACCTGAAGGACAGCATAGTGTCGTCATACCGGCATACACTCTGACTGCAACTTAATACATTGAGGACATGTATCCAGAGGTGAAAAGAAAACTAAAAGGGCTGATTTATTGTTTTAACTGAGGAAGAGCCTTGTAATCCAAATAAACTGTGTTGATGGAAAAGACTCATCCAGACACCAACATGGAATTTCCTAGTACTTGCTGCCAACGTGCTATCGAGTAGATGGTTGGGAAGTCTCAGGTGCATTCGAATTGTACAGGGGCCAGAAAAGATCCTATTACCATGGCGGAGGTCAGCCTTTGACACCGTGATATGAAGTCATATTCCTTACAGTGCAGTCCTTGCGGCGTGCCAGGTTTGGGATCCGCGTACAGCCAATCTTGACATGTTCGTCTGTGAGTGAAACCCAGGTGAAGAGAGTGGCAAATTCCTCTTGTCACAATGTGAATTCTTATACCTGTACACACATTCCCTCTCTCCATCTCTCTCTCTCTCACACACACATGCACACACGTATCCTTCCTCCCTTCCGTCCTATGACTCCTTAAAGATGTCTATTATATCAGCCATGCAGGAGGGGCAAGAAAACCCTAACCGACCTGTAGCCAAACCAATGGCATCAGACCCTTTACAAGGCTCTGAAATCATGCTCGAGCATTGGAGGGGCACCCAAAGGGGCAGGAAGCGGCGCCACCCCCTAGCTGCTGGGGCTGAGCGGAGCAGAACTGTCGCTGACATATCTTGAAGTTTCATTTTGTGTCCTGAGTGCTTTACATACATTATCTTATTTAATCCTGCCATCAACCTCCTCAGGGAGGGGTGCTGTTTTTTCCATGTTACAAAGGAGGAAACTGAGGCTCAGAGATGTCAAATGACTTACTAAGGGTCACACAAATCCACTCTGACCAGTGGAAGTACTCTCGTCTGCTTCTTTATAGGAGAACGCACGGGAGGACCACGTGTTCCTCGGCATCAAGCACAGCCCCCGCTCAGCTAGGTGCGCGTGGGTGTGGGCGTGTCTGTGGTGTGCCTGGGCCCGAGCGTGCACTCCCGGATGGACGGACACTCACGCTCGTGCGCTGGTTGTCCTGTCACCAATGTTTTGACTTTATGGTAGCCTCTGGCCATATTCCGATATTTTTAGCCAGAGTTATAATGAAAGAATCTTTATGGTTCAAAATAGCTTTACAGATCAAACTCTGTACGATCTGGAATGCCACTTCTGTTTGCTGAGGGTTAAATGGTTCTCCGGCCAGTGTTTAGTTCACATTCTATAAATGGCTCTTACTCCTCGATCTGACTCACTGTACGCATTACAGCAAAGTCACTTACAGATCAATTTATTTTTAGAATCTTAAAGAAACAGATTCTACAGGGAGTGTTTGTTTCTGACCACAGGCCCGTGTGAGTGAAAACATCTCAGCAAGGGACTTTCTTTCCATTTGATTCCTCGGCCCACGGCTCTCTGTTCGTGACAGGTCTTTGCATGTTGTGTTAAAATGTTTTAAATTATTTATAAGTAGCAGAATCTTATGCCAATATCTTACATAGTAAAGGAGTTTTGTGGTATGTAGATAGGAGAGTCTTTGGGATTTTAAATAAGATAGTAAGTCAGGAAAAAAATGAACACAATTAATATTTATAAAGGGGAGAAAGATTATTACTTGTTGCCTACCTTGCAACTTTGCAATAGAAATTTTGTTTAAGAGCAAAACCCAGAAGTCTGATAAGAACAATGATGATGATGATGATGATGATGATGATGATGGTGGAGGACCACCTGATGGTGGTGGAGGTGGTGGTGGTGTGTTGACCACCACTACCGGTAGTAGAGACGCTGGATCCATCCATTAAATAAATATGGCATGCTGCCCTCTACAGGTAATCTGTCTGAACCAGATCATAGGAACTTTGTACAATAAGATCAGGTGCTCTCATATTCGCAGACCAATACAGGAATGCAGACTGAACACTGAGACCAATTAGAGAAGTAAAACCTTTATACTCCACAGTGTCATTGTTATGACTTCTGAAGCCAGAGAAGCAGAAATTTAGTAACTCACTTATTTTGATTTACTCTTCTAAAGTTTTTTTTGAGTATGTATATTGAAGGCCAGTGTCAGAAACAGGGAAGAACAGCTAGGAACTCGTGGACCAGTTTTCTGTTTACATTTGCAAAAGCTAATTGTTCTTCAGTGTGACTAAGACTTTTTTTTGCTAACAGATATTTCATGAACAATTAATAAATAATCACGGGTTAAAAATATCTAAAGTTTTGTGGTTCTGAAAGGTTGACTTTTATACCAACATTTTCAGATAATATACCAACGAGGCTTTGCACAGAAAAGATGGTCTACCCAGTTTCCTTTTCCCCCTCCACCTCTACCTCACCCCAGTCAATGCTCCTGTTATTCTAGTGCCTGCCTAAGTTAAACATTTTCCTCAATTTACTCTTTGCTCTTCCTTGCTGGGGAATGAGCCATCAGAAGAAAACCCGTTGGGCAAAGAGTCCAAAGAACTGGTATCTTGTACCCACTTTCCACCCTTGAGTCTACTGTAAATTTATTTGGCCTAATCTGCTTTGCATTGTACCCTCCCTTACGAAAGAAAGGGCTGGCTCTGGCGGTCCGAGAGCCCTCTAGCCCCGACTCTCTGGGGCTTTGTGGTCCGAGCCAGCACGCGTGTGAAGCAACGGTGATGAGCGCTGGCTTCAGGACCATCCTGGGCCCATGTCCGGCTTCCCTCACTTACCTGCCGGGTGACTGTCACCTGTTACAGAATGGCTCTGAGCCTCAGTTTCCCATCAGCAAAATGAGTACACCAGTGTCCACCTCACAGGAGTTTTGGGAGGACTTAAACATACAGTATAGGATGAGGCATTTTATAAGCACCACTGTGTTCTATTCTCATGAGTGCCTTACGAAGTGGAGACAATTATTACCCCCACGTTTTAGATGAAGGAGAACAAGCAGCTGAATGCAAGTGTGGGGCTAGTAGGTGGGGAGCTGGATTCAAGCTCAGGCCCAGGCCAACTTTCGACCACTGTGTCATTCTGTCAGATGTCTCCATCCATTGTCTTAACACATGGTGACATGACAGTGAAAAAGATGCGTTTCACTCCACTCTTTAAGACGGCTCCCTCCTGCACCATTCCAGTTTCTTGCCAGACTTTGGTACCTCCAATTACAACACAGGTACAAGAGTGTCAACTTCACTATCTACACTCTCGGCACTTGGTGGACATGGAAGAAATTCCAAAAAAAAACTCACTCTACCCTGTGACTCTCAGAGTTGACTTATATAGTCAAAAAGGAGATCCTTGTTAGTGGCTGGAGTTAAAATCCCAAAGCACAGTCAGCCAAAACCTCATCCAGATGTGAGTGTGTGGTCACTGGTCATGCATTTCTGTTTGCTGAATTCCATACCGCCAAGGCAACTGCCTTGCCTCGCTGAAGATCCCCAGGGGAAAAAAGTTATGTGCACGAGCGCAGAAAAACAGGCGAGCGGCGTTCTCCCTCCTCGCCAGGACCGCCCGACGCAGCGGTGTTGACTCTGTGGCCTCTGGTCGTGGAAAATGTGGCATCCGTCCCCACGCAGGGAAGACAGACCTGGGGCTGCCTTGTTGGCTGCTGGTTGTGTTTAAGATGACGTAGCATCACGGAGGAGAATCTATTTCAATCAGGACAATTTTGTGGAATTATGAAAGTTTATCCATTCTAGGGAAATAACTACCGTTAGAATCTTTGGGGCTGTTGTCGGACTAAGAAAGTATGTAAGCTGTCATTAAGTGCCACAGGCTCCTTTTCTTCACCTAATTCTTATATCCCTTGGGGCAAGTTTGCAATAATGATATCCTATCAGATTGTATTGTCTTTTTTCTTCATGGCATGTTCATTCTTTGGGGTGCATTATCTTATATTTAAACTATATATTAGCCATTCTATGGCAGTATTATAAATCACTAGAATAAGTGACCTTTGCTGTGTAGGAGAAATGACACTTGTTTTGCCTTAAAATGTCACTTCTTGTTAAACCCTCCACTGGCTTTACCATTCCTACTATTCAAGTTGTATGATTTTTAATTAAAAAAAAATACTTGGAATGGCTGAACTATGGAAGAGTTCAAATTTCCAGTAAAAATTTCCTACTATTCTCTGATAACAGCCCTCGCTAATACTCTGATGGCTTACTATGTGCCAGGTTCCAAGCATTCTGGGAGTTAATCCACCAACCTGTACAACTGTCCACACGGTGCAGTGCTGTTATTGTGCCCAATTTTGCAACCAGGAAAACCAGGGCATGAGAGAAGCTATGTAACCTGCCCATGGTGACATAGCTGCTAAGTGCTGTTTCTGGGATTCAGACCCAAGGCTACGGGCCCAGTCTCTGCTCTCTTAACCCCTCCCATTTAGTGCCACTTTAAACCACCAGGGATTGAATAGAATCATTTTGTTGCTTTTCAAGGACATTTACTTATTTATCCTTTTAAAATGAGTAAAAGTAGATTGTTATCTTTAGCCAGAGAGAGAACGCAGAGCCTATTCAAGAAGTGGTCTAAATAATAAGCAAGAATCGGTACTCTCTTAGGCTCTATTGAAAGGCCAGTGAGCGAAGCCAAACATGTCTTACGCCCCCTGGTGTTCAGAAAGGGAGCCCCGGGCGGGGGCGGGGTAGGGGGGGTGGCGGGTCTCAACCAGGTCTGGGGAGAGGAGCCCCAGGAAGGCCCATTCCCTTTCTCTTCCGATGCGCATGCGCAAGCACTGAAAAGCAGCCAGCCTGGGTTGCGGGAGTTGCTCTCCTCGCCTGTGTTTGCTCCCAAGGCTTGCACGAAGTTAGAAACAACTCAGCATCCCATTGCAACCCTTGACAGTCAAAGTTATTAAAATTTCCCAATCCCGAAAATGTATCCTATCCCCCTGAACTTCTATTTGTTCTGCCACGCCCCTGGCCTTCCGCCAGGGCATCTGGTTTTCTATAATTAGCATGATGACTTGTATAATCTTTCTTACCCTGTCTTCTGCCCTGGGCTGCTGGGCATTTGTTTCTAAATCTCCATCACGGTTGTCTTATTGTTGTCAGCTTGGAGATGCTGATAGCCAGCATTTGGTGGAGAAACGGAAGATCACCTTGAACTTTCAAGTCGACTTGAATTTCAATTCTTTGTAGTAGATAAAATGCCACTCAGATCATTAGTTTCAAAAGGGGCTCAATCATGGCTTCCTGTGGCTCTTCCTTGGGGAACTTTCAAAGAAAAACACCAGTGCTCGGGCCCACCTCCAGAAAGTGTGAATCATTTCTTCTGGGGCAGAGCCCGGGCATCAGCATTTTTTCTAATGTGAGGTCATGGTTGAAAAACACTGGGCTAATTTAATCTGCTGGCTTAAATCTGAGTACCAAGACCCTGAAAGGCCTTGGCTCAGAAATATAGAAAATTCATTGAAATGGCCAATTATAGTCCCCATGCTCTTGAAACATGAAAAGGGATTTTTTTTCCACATAGTTACAGTCATCCCTATGTTAAAGGGAAAGGATGAAGTTCGGGGTGCGTTTGAAGTGCTTGCCCCACCCCTGCCCCAGCCCTTCTCTGGCCACACACTCTGCAAGTGTCCAAAGTGGTTCGTGGCTGAGATGTTTCAGCTTATCTTCAGCTTGGGACAAACCAGGGTCATCACCAGAAATCATGTCCATGACAGTGCCTAGTACATACTAGGGTTTGAGCAATCAAAATTTGTATGTGGCTCAGCAGAATGCTACTCTTACTGTGTGAGTTTGGAGGTGAGTCGGGTTCTCATCCGTAACATAAATATAGTGATGCTTGCCTAACGGGATTGTTGACAGATGAAATGGCACCATTTACGTGGAAGCTCTCGTCTCCCTGCCACCACGCAGCAGTGACTCCTTTCCTGTCCTCTCCTCTCCAGTGATCTGAAAACTCTTCCCATTTCAGAGGAGGGAGTGTCTCTCATTCCAACTATTACCCCTGTGATTTCAGCCGACACCATGAACTGTGTCTTGTAGAGGTGTCAGTGTGGGTGGTACCCACTTATCTCACCTCTAGGACCCTAAAGACAGACAGTTTAGGGGACTTCTGTGGTCTGCACTCACAGCACATGCAATAGGATCATACAGATTTCCTCAACCTCTCTGCTTATTTACCAGAAAGCTGTTACAAGCGGGGCTACCACACCTGTCTCTTGTGTGTCTCCTGCCTGGTCTCCTCTCATAGCTCTGATGTGCCCAGTAGGCTTAGCATCTGTCCATCTGCTTTGCTCTCATAACCTTCCAGAAGGTGTTGTAGCATCAAAGGAAATAAACAGTCTCCTCCAGGACCCTGAGGACATGGCCAGGAAATCCGCATTTCAAGGAGTAAGCGAAGGAGGAGACAACCATAGAGAAAATCTGGCAGCCAGAGGTAACAGAACTGGACAGGGGAAAGTGTGAACTCAGAGAACATTTCAGGCTGCAGGCTGGTGGCCGGGAGGCATGGAGCTCAGAGGAGGTGGCGGGCGAGAAATAGATCCATGGGGTCAAACAGTAACACCTGAGAGATGAGACGGTATGTGCTGTATGTTAGTGTTTTTAATATATTTGTCTAACTTTGCTAGGAAAATTCTTTTAGGCATTTCTTCTGCCATGTTCATTCATTCAGCAAGTGTTGACACGGCGCCTGTCATTGGCCAGGCACTGTACCACTGCTGGAGGAACAGGGAGGACAGTGGTCCTAGCTCATGGAGTCCAGTATGGTTGTTGAGGAGGGAGATCATGGAACAGGCATTGGACATTGATAGATTTAACTACATTAAAATCAAACAATAAAAAAAACACTAAAATTAAAGCCAAACTTTCAATGCTTCTTCTTTCTCACTTCCCCCTTTTCCTTTCCAACTAGTGGATAGTGGTTGAGAGCCCAGACTTCTAAGTCAGACTTTTGGTTTAAACGGTGCAGTCCCTACTTGACTACCTGTGTGATCTTGGGCTAAACTATACCTCAGTTTACTTCTTTGAAAATTAACATAATAAAATAGTTATAGATCGTTGAGTTAAGCTGAGATTGATCGATTCATGAAGGGGATTATGCATGCAAAATCCTTAGAGAAGTGCTTGGCACGTAGTAAGCATGCAACAAAGGTTAGATTGCCAGTATTAGTCTACTACAGCACGTAAGAGAGAGTAGCTGGGGCTGGACACACTTGGGCAGGCCCTAGAGGGAAATCTAAATGACGAATTTATGGCCCTGTCCTCCTTCCACCTCCTCCCTTCCCTTGGAGAGTTGTTCTGGAATCACGCACCCAGTGTACAGGTCAGCCAAGCTTTCAGCGGCTGTTGGTTCCTGAACTCTTCCCTGGCCTCTATAGACAGAGCAGAGAGAATTTGGGGCAGCCAGTAAATAACTCTGCATTCACAGTTGAGCAGGCAGCTGGCAAGCAGGGAGTGTCTTTGCTCCAAAAGATAGCAGGACAGTCAGGGGTTGAGCGAACTATGCTGCTTTCAGAAAGCTCCTTGGCCTTGTAGAGTTAGGAAGGGCCCATAAAGACAGGGCCATGACCTTCTCCTTTGGAGATAACCTTTGCTTCTTAGGAGTCGTAAGCCTTCTCGAAGCTTTGACCCTCCCTGGTTCAGATATCCCGAACAGCTGTGTCAGCTTTGGATGAAGGACTGACTGTGTCTAATAAATTGCAAAAGTCAATCTTTGTGTATCAGAGACATTCTTAATGAGTAAAGGCTCTTTGCTATGCTGAGGTTGCACCTGTACTCAGAGAATCTGTACACTTCTGTATAGATTATGCTTCTGTCAACATGGAGCCTTCGATCAGTGGCAGACCCAGGAGCACAGATCGGAAAAGAGGACTTCTACAGCGCATTCGGAAAAGCTGGGCTCCCAAGTTTAGTAGGACCCTCCGAGGTCTCCCAGTCCACCCTTCCCAACCACTGAATAACTTCCAAAATGTCCCGAGAGGTGCCTTCCCAGCTTCTGCCTGCGCCATCCTGTGACATCTTGACCTCGCTAGCTCCTACAGCGTGCTGTTTCCGAGATGGCTAGTTGGACATTTGGGATTGTTAGAAAGCAATACTTCTGCGGAATCAAATTTTTTAAAAACTTTCTACCCATAGGACTTGGTTCTGCTAATTGGCTGTAACACTAAACTCAAGCATTCCTTCTCCCAAATGATACCTATCTCGGTTCTCTTTTATTTTCTCTTTTTCAGACCAAACATCACGGTTTGATTGAGGTGTTTTTTTTTAATTTGTCTTGATTCTCTAGCACCAGCCCATCTGTGAGAGTAACAACCGTTGCTCACTTCTAAAACCAGCTGATTAATGACCTCTCCCTAATCGCAGCTTCAGAAAAATGAGAATTCCACATTTCTGCTCAGTTTGTTTAAAAATCTTATGTTCAAATCTGTGTTTTTTGGAAACTCAAGAATACTTGAAACCAAGTACTGAAAAAACATGTGTTTTTCATTTTCACCTGACATATTGCATCGCAAGGCATCGTGCCGGCTGTGCAGCAGCTGAAAACTTGGAAAAAACGTAGCCACTCAAAACCGTAGTGATACAGGGACACACGGAGAAGGAAAGGGTCAGTGCATAAAGCAGTGTGGTTTAGAGCTTGGGGACTGCCATCATTGGATTAAAAGATTACCATTTAAGAGGACACATATAGCATGTCTAAGAGTCTCAAAAAACTCCAAGTATATGTTTAACCGTTTTCCTCCTTGATCATCACCCTGCTGGCTAAGAGTGACTTTTTGTACACAGAAGAGATATGTCTGTAAATCCCTTCAGTATTGATTCAACACTTATGAAGTAGTTCCCTTGTATTCTAGACAAAGTTTGTGTGGTGTCAGCACAGTGAGGTATGCATGATTATCTTCCCCACGTTACAGAACAGGAAACTAAGCACAAACATTAATAACTCACCCAAAGTTATTCAGCTCGTAAGTGGGCTCACTGGGGTGAGGGCCAGAGATCTGGCCCAAAATTACATAATCTCACCTGCCACTCAGCACCAACAGTGGCACTGAGAGATGTATGGAAACCTTTCAACTCAGTCCAGCTCCTGGGTGTATGTCCTGGGTAGTACTGTTGGTTCTTCTTCTCTGTGGTAGAGATTTCGGGATGCTGATTGCCAAGGTCATTCACTTTTATCTGCCTCTAAAAATACTACACCCCAATTCCAGGGTGTGGGGTTTTCCCTCATACGTCTGAAGCAATTCTCTGACACCAGATGGGTGCACTGCACCTCTATTCTGACTCTACTGACCTGGAGGTAGCATCAGATTCCACAGATTGAGGCTTCAGTCCCACAAGACTGCCCCTCCTCACCACTTGAGGCCCCTGTCAAAAGTCCAGGTTGTCACCTCTACTTTGACCAACTGGCTGTAGATTGGAGGTCCCAAGGACCCCCACCTTGGGTTCTATTAATTTGTTAGAGTGTCTCACAGATCTAAGGAAGACACTTGGCTTGCTAGATTACTGGTGTATCATGAGAGGATGCAACTCAGGAACAGCCAGGCGGAAGAGAGGTGTAGGGCCAGGTACAGGGGAAGGGTGCAGGCCTTCCATGTCCTTTCCACGTGCATCGTTCTCCTCCAGCGTCCACGCGCTCACCAGCTGGGAAGCTCTCCAAACACCCTCCTATTAGGTTTTGTGCGGGCCTCATTACACAGACTCAGTTGGTTAAATCCTTGGCCACTGGTGATTGATTCAACCTCCAGCACCTCTTTCCTCCCTGGGACTCAGAGGTGTGGCTGAAGTTCCAAACCTCTAGTCGAAGGGTCGGTTCTCCTGGCAACCAGCTCCATCCTAGATAGGACTCAAATGTCACCTCATTAAAATGACAGAAGACAGTTTAGGAAATTCCAAGGTTTTTAGAGCCTTGCCAGAAACAAAGACAAAGATCAAATATATATATATATATTTTTCCTTATTGTAAGTCACAATATCCCAGCCTCCCATTGGGATACTTGAAAACCTCACATCTCCCTTTAGTGCCCTTGACAGTCATCTGTGAGTTGCTGTCTACGTGGTATGTCCTAAAACCAAGCGTCAGAAGCCCTGAGGTAGGGTCCCAGCCCTGAGCCAGACATTCAGTGCCTTGGGACTCAGTTTCTTCATTTGTAGAGAAAGTCCACCTCCTGGGTTTGTGGGAGGGATTCTTTTCCTCAGCAAAGGCTGAGCATCTAGTAGGTGCCAAGCACTTAGTGAAGCTTTGGGTGTCTGTTGATACAGAAAATACACATAGGGGCTGCCTTTTTATAGAGGCTGCAGTCAATTGGGGAAAGTAGACAAGACATGAGGAAACACATGTATCATTGCAAGTTGGGATAACAACTCTGAAGGAAACGAGAGATCTCAGTCTTGGGAAATGAAGCGGGTGGGAGTCCCTGCTTAGGTGAGGTGGATGGGGGATGGTCTGTATGAGGAGGATGTACTCAGAAGATGAGGAAGCATCTGTCCAGTGCAGAGCAGAACAATGTCAGGCCTAGGAGTGGGATTTGTGGGGCTCTGAGCTAGGAAACAGGATCAAATGAAAATGGGTCATACCTGTGCATAAGGGTATATCATCCACTGAAACAGGCCAAAACACAGGTTTAAAAGCTTCTGTGGCAAATGAAAAAACGGCATTGGCCACTTGCAAAATACAGCTTCAGCCATATTCTTCCCATATGAGTCAAGATTAACATTCCAACCCAGTGAAGTTTGTTCCATTTCCACAAGATAACAACAGCCTTTATCCCTCCACACCAAAATTTTAGGTGCCCGGACTGAACAAACACAAGCAGTAATGTTTTCCTTGATTTCCATCATCTACCAAGGAGCAGAACTTCCTCCCTCTCTCACTTTTCCATTTCCTCTGCCCCCTGTCCTTGCAGATTGGGCAACCGTTTCTCAAAGTTTCCTGAACTTGACTGATGACAGGACATGGGTGTCTGAGCTGCCCGACCAGAGCTCAGATGAGATGTTGAAAAAGGAGCAACGGGGGTCCTTCTCTGATTGTTCGCTCTCTCCTCTTGGTGCCTTGATTTGGGGGTGATCATCACCACCCTTAGATGTATCTGAAGTGTGCAAAGAACACAGGGAATGCTAGAGCAGGAAGGACCTGTCGTGATTGTTTCTATTGTGCTCTCCTCACCCGTGGAGAATGAGGAGTGAGTGCCCCGACTCGCTTCTGCTCCACGTTTCTTACACGGGAGACGTCACAGCGGTTTCACCTGCAGTGCAGGGAGGAGAGAGTCTGCTGCCCGACCTCCTGAAGGTTCGCCAGCCCCTGACCCCAGTCACCTGTGACATCACCCCCTGTCATTTTTCTCACAACATCTTTCTTTCCCTGAAATGATGTTTTTGTTTATTATCTACCTCCCCCAGTACCAGGTAAGCACTCTAAGTTCAAGGTGCTCACATGCCCTGTTCACCCTGTGCCTATTAGTTTTTAGGATAGTATCTATCATATGATAGCTACTCAATGGGTGAATGAGGATCCAATTATAGTAATGAGAGTTAACACTTCCATGGCACTCATCAAGGTCTAGGCTCTTCTCCACGTACTTTAAACACATTTGTTTAAACTTTGTGATAAACATGTGAGGCAGGCATTCGGATTATTCCTCTTTGCAGATGAGTAAACTAAGGCACAGAGAAATGAAGTAGTTTGCCCAACTAATAAGTGCAAGAACTAGGGTTCCAACTCAGACCTCCTGGCTCTAGAACCTGCATTTTTATTTCCCATACTGATATTCTATAGAACAGGTTCCTCTTCCTAAAGAAATATTGATGATACTGAAACAAAAATAAATAAAACTCTTTTACAACAAAACTGTTTCCCACAAATAAGAAACTTGATCCATTTAACCAAAGGATTCAATCATGTGTGTGTGTGTGTGTGTGTGTGTGTGTGTGTGTAAAGAGAAGAAATGTAGAAAAGTTGTGCCAGTGAATAGTCTTTTAGCCTGAATGCTCTGATTATCAAGAGTTACTTATGCTTCTGTCTCCATCTCACACCTAAAAAATTACTTTTGAGGACAGCGGAAAAGAAAGTAAAGAGAGAGTCATGGACTTCCCGGCATCTTTTCGATTTGCTGGCCACTTTGTGTCTGGTTAGCTCTGGATCTGACAACGACAGTGACAATGGTGGGGATGCCTGGGAGAAGGAGCAGGGAAGGGGGGTTATGAATGTATGGGCTTCCTGAGCTTGTCCAAAGAAATAAACATGCGGGCCGTGGCCACACATGTCTCTTTGGGCTCCATAATCAGGCATCTTCCAAGATAAAAGATAAGAATCTAGTCCCTTGTTATTGAGCAGCACAAATCTATGCTGACTATAAAATGAGACCAAATCTCTAAGTCACTGTTATCTGAAGCCAGGAGTCTGGCTCTTAAACAAAAAGAGGTGGAAAGAAAATCGATGAGTCTGAAACTTTAGCTTGTCTTCTTGGCTGTCTGATCAGTTAAGATTCCCAGAATAAAAAGTAAAATGAAGGTAATTGATAACATTTTGAGCCTCATCTTTTTGTCCGAGATTGGCAGTGTTTTATGTGTGCTGTTGGTATTTCTCATTATAACCTTATAAATGGCAGACAAATTTCCACACGAATTTTATTCGAGCTTGACTCTATCTGTCCAGCCTGTCTTGGAACAACTGGCATCTCTTGGCTCCAAAAGGAGTTTTATTTTTTTTTAAACTATTTTTACCCAAAGCTTCAGTCATGTTATTTCCCTTTCGGACCTGTTAAACAAATAAAACCATACTCATGAATTAAATTAAACTGGTATTTTATAATAGGAAGGGCAAAAAGATGTTCATATATTCCCATTATATGCTTCACTCTCTTAAGGAAAAATATTTTAAGGTGTATACAGTTACATCATTTTAGCTATTTTTTTATTTAAAAATGTATGAGCTATGCATCATAAAATGTTATGTGCATCAAGTCAGTCACTGCTCGAAACCCTTAGACGGCCCCGTTTCCTACGGCCTGACCTCAAAGGGCCTGCGGAGCCCTCTCCGGCGTACCTTGCCTCCCTGCCCCAGTTGTCAGACTGGTTCTCTCAGTGACTCGTGTCTGGAGCTTCAAGATGAGGTTCATCTCTCTTTTTCTCCATAAACCAAAATCCTGCTACTACCCGCCCATCCCTGGGCTTTGCGTTCTTCCCTGACTTCCTAGCTCTGACCAATTTTTTTTCTCTGAAATCTTAGAGGAATTTAGCTTATCTCTCTAATATCCTCCTCTAGTTTTATATTCTTATTTATTTTTTCATGTTTATGCATATTACTATTGTATTTTCAAGGAGATATTAACAATGCAGGGTAGAACACTGTATCAGTCAGGAATGCACTTGCATGAAAGTGAGGAAAATGCACAAAAAAGGGGTTTTGTTTTCATGGAGCAAGAAATACTGAACATGCACAGACCAATTTTGTCAGAGCTTTCAGTCTTCTTTATCATCGTGAAAAGGTTACTAGGATGTTTGGCTCATCTGACACACTGCAGGAGCAAGAGAGGGTAGCCATTTTAAAACCATAAACTCTCCAATGTGGTCAACAATATTCTATCTATCTATCTATCTAGCTAGCTAGCTAGCTATTATCTATCTATCTATCTACCTACTACCTACCTACCTACCTATCATTTATCTACCTGCCGTCTACCTTTATTTATTTTGGTTTAGGGTTATTTTGGGGCTCATTTATTTCAGTTTTCCACTCTACAAGATCTCTGTTAATTTTTAGGTCTCTGTCAACAACCTCATACTGTTTTCTGGGCCTAGTCACACTCCAGAATGGCATGTGCCAGTTAACACGGTGCCTCCTGAACTCTTGGCAGCTCACCTGAGAATTCCGAATAACTCGCAAGCCATGCCATTGTTACACGGAGCTCGGGCCTGTGAGCCAAGCTCTCTGAAGAGACGAACAGAGCATGTCCAGCAGCTCATCATCCGAGCATGCCAAAGGAGCCAGCTGAGATCAACAAGTAGTTATTGAGCAACAAAAACACAGAGTTGCAGAGCTGGGCGAAACCTTAGAGATCATCTCTTCCAGTTTCCTCCTTTTAAAAAACGGTTTCAGGTGCTGGGTTTTTTTTGTTTTCATATTTTAATCTTTTTAAGAGAGCAAATAAATTTACACACACCTCACTTGACAAAAGAGGAAAGTGAAGAGCTAGATCACACAGCTAGTGGCCAGATGCCATGTTTGTGGTTCTGTTTTTTTTTTTCATGTTTGTGCTTCTAGCTCACGCCCTGTGCTCCCTGGAGGGACCATGCCTGAGGGTCTCCACTGGGGGAACTGGGGGATACAGAGGAGCAATAGTAATAGCTTTCACCTGTGGAATTTGTTTAGCGCATTTTTATATGTGATCGTCATCATGTATGAAAGGATTGGCAAGGATGATGTACCGCATTACTGACGATTTTATCATCTCCCTCTGATTTGCTCTTTCTCCTGTATTCCCTGACTCAGTGAAGGCAAGACCATATACCTAGTTGCCTTTTTTTTTTACCTGTGTAGCACTTATTTCTGCTATGCTGAGATATAATTTGTTTAGATATAATTATTTGTTTAATAGCTCTTCTCCTAGACTGTAAGCTCCATGATGACAGGTATTATGCCTTCCTGGTATTTCCCCAACTAGTTTTTGAATGAATAAATCGCCATAGTCCTCTTCAACTCTGTCCTTTCAACCATAGCCAACGACCTGGCACTTTGTGTTCTGTACATCATTTACCTGCTTCAAAGGTCTCACGCTGCACCATTCATCTTCATTCCTGCTCTGTCTTCTTGCAGCTCCTCATCACCCTTGCTCTAGCCTCCTAAGTGGTCTCTCTCATCTAACCCCGTCATCCTAGCAGCTAGAGTCACTTTTCTCAGTGCACATTTGATCCTATGATGCTTCTTCACCTAGAATATCTCCAGCTTCAATGGGACCCTGTAACTTTTATTTATTCATTTACTCCAGAAATAGTTCCTGAAAGGCTATCATTTGCTAGGCACTGTGTGAGGGGCCTCCTTCGTCGAGACTGGTGTAATAGTTTGCTCTCAAAGAGCTTATAGGCTAGCAGGGAAGACTGGTAATAAACAAGAATGAAAAACTTAAATATATAATTGCAATTTGTGATGACTGTCATGAGGAAGGAAGGGAATGAGTAGGGTGACAAAATGGAGACTAGTGGTGGAGGGCAAGGGAGGAAGGACAGAAAGATGATTTAGGAGGGTTACGTAGGAAACACTTATCTGAAAAGCGACGTTAGGATGATATCCCAAGAGGATCAGAAAGGGCTGTCCATGGGAAGATACAAAAGGAAAAGTATTTGCCCAGAAGGAACAGTGGGATTTAAGAGGTCCCTTTTCTATCTTAAAGAAATATATCCGACATACATATATAAATATGTTATTTTACATATATTGTGTATGTCATGAATATAGTCTATATGCAGAGCTGGCTGTTAGGGGGGTACACAGTTCTCTCTGAAACTTAAAGAAGAGAGACTACACCAATGTAACTTGATATTATTACAGCTTCTATTAATAATAACAATAATGTACTCCACATGACCTTCAGAAATTAGTTCATTTTATTGATGAGTAATCTAACACTGATCATCTACCAAGGACATTTCGGTTCACATAGCAAGTCAGAAAACAAAGCCTGACATGGAGGCAGATCATAAGAAGAGAATGCTGTGCTCACTTTTCCCCCAAATTCAGAGAGGTGAAGTGTCAATGCCCACTGTTTTGCCCTGGTTATGTACTGGGTAAGAGAAAAATGAGTACATTTACTTATGTGAAGTACATTTGGGCCACACAGTTGAAAACATTTTTTTTAGATTTTATTTATTTATTTATTTATTTATTTATTTATTTATTTATTTTTAGAGAGGGAAGGGAGGGAGATAGAGAGAGAGAGAAACATCAATGTGTGGTTGCTGGGGGTCATGGCCTGCAACCCAGGCATGTACCCTGACTGGGAATCGAACCTGCGACACTTTGGTTCACAGCCCGCGCTCAATCCACTGAGCTACGCCAGCCAGGGCTGAAAAGCATTTTCGATGGAAGCGATGGAACTGGGCCCCTGCAGTGCCCACACGGAGCCCGGTGGCCGTCCTGCTGTGCTCCATGCCCCCACTTCAGGGCGTCTGCACCTCCAGCGTTGAAAAAGGCTGACTCAGCATAATGATTCCAGTTTCTACTGACGAGTTTCTTGGCCTGAGTCTTATCTCTGTTTGGTTTTTCCCATTTTTTAGAACAAGTCCAATATTCTGACACAAGCTTGGGCGTCTTCTTAAAAACAAATCAGAATACAACAAAACAAAATTCCTTCAAACAAATGTGCTGGGTTAAAATATCAACAGACATTTTACTCTTGAAAAGAGGGTAGGCGTTTTGGCAGGTTTAATTTTTGTGTCCCGAGAGTTATGAACCAAGAAAGAGAAATATTACATTCTACCTCAACTATATCCTTTAATTTCTCAAAAAATGAGCAATAAACATATACTTAAATTCAGTAAAAGAGAATCCATATTTCAGTTTTTAATAGTATATGAGTGATCTGGGAAAAAAACATCCATCCTTCCTTGTGGTCAGCTTCTGACTGGAACTTCAGTAATGCGGGCCGGACGCTAAACATTAACTCGGGAACCACCTGAAACCTTATCTGATGATTATCGAGAGCAGATGACAGAGAATCCTGATGTCCTGCCTTATCTGCTCTTAGGAGAATCTAGGCCTTCACTAAGTTTGAAGTCACAGGCAAGAGTTGGCGATAAACAAGATTAGTTTGACATTTGGAAGCATTTCAACCCCGAGGCCAGCAGCAGTGCTGTGGAGTGAACACAGAGGCCTCTCAACCCTGCAGGAGGCCACAGACAGCTCACAGCTGGTCTTATGTGGTCTCCCATGTGCCAACTGCTGCAAACATGGAGAATACACACACACACACACACACACACACACACACACGCATCGTAAAACTGGAATATAACCCCCCTGTATTTCACATTCCCCTCCACTCTGGATAAAACCTGGGCCTTACAGTCCCAGCTCTAGGAAGAATTTGGTGGAAAGTGTTAACCTCAGTGATTGCCCGTGCTCCAGCATCCCAGGCTAGCAAGCACGCTGTCCTGTTCGGTCAGTTCAGCCCAAACACCGAGCCTCTCGGTGGTAAATCAGCAGCCTGAGCCACGGGGGGCGGGTTCTCCACTCGGGCCACATGCCACACCCCCCTTCACACCCCTCGCCCACCAAAACGTGTTGAGTGGCCTGCGCCTGAAGGACGCTACTTACGGGGTTTCCATTTTGACCACGTGAACTCAGTGACAACACCCCCAGGTTGGGGGGAGGGGGGTTCTTTGATCACACATGGAATGAGAGAAGGCCACCACACTGTGGTACTGGTGAAGAGTTTACCAGATGTCTTTCAAAACAGCAACAATTTCAGAAATAACAGTTTCACAGCAACCACCTCAGCTCTTCATTTTTTCATTTAGGGGAAAAAATGCTTCTTTTATATTAATTCCATCAAATAACTACTTGTAGCATAATTGGACTGAGAAAAATTAGACTGAGAGCATTTTTAAATTTGATGGTGATCTTCAGGGAGAATCATGAATGTAACTTTCATACGGGAAGCTCCATAATTAAAAGAGGTTACGAAATATGAGCTGGCCACACGCTGGAAGAAAATGAGCCTTGGATCTGGGAATGTGACAGGGCAGCATTTTAAAATTATATACCTCCTGTGAATGCATGAAACTCATGTCTCCCCTTCTTTAAGATGATAATTCCTACCTAGCTCCCCAGAGCAAGACCCCCTTCCATGGTATACTGAGAGAAAATCACATCCTCACCTTTAGTTCATTGGTCATTGCGGCAGCGTGGCCCTAAGAAGGAGTTTTAACATCCAGTTCTGTTTCCTCGGCGCCTCGCTGACGATGCTTCAAAATCAAATCTCATTCTCAGGCACCATAGGCTACTTGGCCCGATTCTAAATCTTTGGGATGGCGGAGGTTCCTTTCAGAATGCTGGCTTTTCCCGTAGGGTTGATGAGTGTCATTCGGAAAGATGTCACCTGAAACTACTACTTCATCTCTGTATCAAGTCCAGGGCTGAAATTCCATTATGAAAGGAGGCTCTTTCTGGCCCGGAAGGAGCCCCAGTAGAAACGCAGTGTTCCCAGGAGCTGACAACCTTGGGTTGATGTGGGTTAATACCCCAAAGGAGATTACTTGTCCCTGCTTACTCCCACAGAACTCCGGACCCGATGATGAGTGAGTTCTCAGGGAGGAACCCAGCAGCTGGGTTTGTAGGACCACGGCAAACAGCCCCCATCAGGCAATGGCTAGAGAGACATCTTTGGGTATGGAAGATGGGACTGAAATATTCATAGAGAAGCATGGAATCAAGAAATATTGGACTCAGTCCCCTCAAAAGTTCATTGCTCAGATGAAGAACCTGGGACTCACAGGGGTTTAGGGATTAGCCAATGCGGAAACTCTGTGCTGGGCCAGCCCAGACCAGCAAGCAGGTCTCGACTTCTGCCCCTCCATCTTTCCACTCCGCCGGAGGCGACTTACCCTCGGGCCTGGCAGGGTGGAGGAGTACAGGCATTTATTTCTGGGGAGACATGTTTTGGGTCTCCCACATTCCTAGCTACATCATTTTTTCGAGGAAAAAGGAAACGGTGAATTAGACTAAAATAAGAAAAGATTTGAGAAATTCCACTTAGCAAAGGGGTATTGTCACCTCCTTGTTTCTGTCCCCAGTAGCCTAAGCCCTTTAGCAGTTCTCTTTTGTTTTGAACTGTCTGGTCCTCTGACCTCCAGTTCCTGCCCCACTGGTTTTTATGGATGGGTCATAGAAACCAGAAACACACACACACAGCAAACACGTCTGCCCACTGGGTAAAACGAAAAGCGTGTGTGTGCATGGGTATGTGTGTGTACGTGTTCCTGTGTGTACAAGCCGTGATGGGAAGCAAGTTCGAGAGGTGCACCCAAATTATTGAGTTGTCCCACAAATAACTGGGTGCGCGATGGCCTTTATTCAACCCAGCAATTGTGCTGGAACCCTAAATTAGAGTCTTCATTGTTCTTTGTTGCCTTTGTTTTAAGCTCAACACCAACCTTTTTTTTTTTTTGCTATAAAAAAATAAATCTGAAAACAATAAGTCTTGTTCATTGACATAAACCGGCTGTCGGTTCCTTGTGGGACCTACGCTGATAAAAACCAGGGAGAAACTATTTTATTTGCAATGTAAAGAATTTTAGCCTGTGGAGGTTTTTCAGTTCAACAGCAGTAAAGGTAGGGACAGCAACCAAATAAGCTGTTAAAACCTGTATCCCCCGCCCTCACCCTTCTCCCAGTCCCAAGAGACATAATTAAAACTCCAGAAAGTGAGAAGCTATTACTAATACTAACATAACTATTTAGTGCAACAGAATCATGCATTTACCAACTTCATTTTTTTTTAAATAGTTCAAGCTGAACTTTATTTTGCTATTTCACATACAAGGGCCTTTTCTCCATGTAAGTACTTTAATATGGCTTGCCAGGCAGCCTGTTAATATTTGTCAAGGAGTAGGCATGTTGGCCCACAATGGGCCACACTTATCAGGGCCCCTAGGTACACTTCAGATGTGACCTTCACTCCCTCATGTGAAAATGTTCTCACCGAAGGCTCACATGTTAGCCTCATCCCAATTCTGTTAAGAAAGAGGTTGGTAGTTCTAGCTGACTAAACTGTCTTTTGTGAGAATTTTGTATGCAATCGGAATAGAGACAGGTGGGTATATAAGAATTAGCATTTTTGTTCAAGTGGATGAAAACAAGTGTGCCTACACCTTGGCCCAGAATATATGGAGATCTTGTTCAATACTTGCCAGAAAGACACAGGAAAGGGTATAGATGTTAACCCTGAGCTTTTGCGTTGGTGCTCTATTATTGAGGGATCGACTTCTTCCTTTTTACACGCACACACGCACACACGCACACACGCAGTCGTGCATACCCCCGACCTGGTTGGCCCCCAGAGACCTAGCCACCTTGTGGGGAAGCCCATTTTCTCAAACTTCAACTCCCCATTGTTAGGTTGTGGCAGCAACGGCATTGAACTTTTAGACTTCACGAACATTTTTTCTCATTCGGTTTATGTAATATTGTGAGTATATCACAGAATCCAGCAGTGCCACAGATCTGCCCCCTGGGGCCAGCTTTCCTGGGAATTTCTAAAGACACTTGCAAATCCCCAAAGGCAATCTTTCAGCTGATTTTAGGACATAGTCGTCCAGGAGCACTGGAAGGGAAAGAAATGTTGATGTGCGAGAGAAACATCGATTGGTTGCCTCTCACACGCCACCAGCTGGGGACCTGGCTCGGAACCCAGGCATGTGCCCTCAGAGGTCATTGAACCAGTGATGCCTGGGTTCACAAGCCAGCAATAAACCCAGTGAGCCTAACCACCCAGGGCTGTTTATTCTTCTTTAACATGAAATTTATTTGGGTGACAACGCTTAGTAAGATTATACAGGCTTCAAGTACACAATTCTGCAATACATCACCTCTGTACTGCATTGCGTGCCCACCAGCCATAGTCAAATCTTCTTCCGTCACCGTATGTCTGGCCCCCTTTACTGCCCCTCCACCCTCTTCACTCTGGTAACCACTATACTGTTGTCTGTGTCTATGAATTTTTGTTTGTTTGTTTTTCTTGTTTTTTTTTCATGTGTTGCTTTCTGTTTTATATCCCACATATCAGTGAAACCATACGGTTCTTGACTTTTTCTGTCTGACTTGTTTCACTTAGCGTGCTATTCTCAAGCTCCATCCGTGCCGTCACGAATGGCAGTGTGTCAACCTTTCTAATGGCTGAGCGGGATTATTTTGTGTATAGTACAACACCTTCGTTATCCCGTCATCTAGCGGGGAACACTTCGGGTGTTTCCATGTCTGCAGAAGAACATTTACCCTTGTGATTGTTTAGAGAGCTTGTTTGCTCGCTGTCGGAAGCCTGAAATACCACACAGTGAGTGTTTCTGTGACGTCGATGTGCACCGGGTAACGGGCAGATGTGCAGATGAGGCTGCTTCTGTTTGGGGAAACATATCTTTGCCAGGGCCTTAGGAAAACCTGAAATTCCCTCTTGAATGAAAAATCCTTCCAACCTCATTTTCCATGAGCAACATTTCAGTCCAGCGGTCTCAAGGAAAGTGACGGGAAGTGGAAAAGGGAAACACCGGTCATACCTTGCCCTGAAGGCCCAGCGCTGTCATCTCCTGAAGTATTTTGAAGTCACCATTGGAGGTGACACATGCTTTATCTTTCAAAGCCCTCCATGCCAGCACGGACTCTCTGTACGGCTGAGTTACCAGTCCAAAGGCCGTCCTCACAGTGCCTTTCGGGTCAGGGTTATTTCATGTGTTTTGAAGAGAGATGCTGCCAGTTGCCATGATAGCATTAACTCGGGACAACAGAGAACAAAGCTTTTAAAGTTAAAAGAAAGAATTCTTTCAGAGAGGGAAGAATGTTTTTGACACAGAAACCTGAAGGGCAGATTGGGAATACTACTAAAAATTTGAAATGTGTTTTCTTTATGTTCTTGTCTTTCTTTGTAGGCTGAAATATCCCTTGTGCAAGCAAGACATTTTTTTTTATTGGACCACCATATTATTTACTTTACAATTAATAGGGATTGTAAGTTTTTTTTCAAGTAGCTCCTGATACAACAACAATGGTAACAATAACAATATCCTTTGCATCTGGGTTTTGGTTGTTTTGGGTTTCTTTTTGGACAAAAATTACTAGAGTAACCTGTAAAAGTTGTGTATAGAATGTGGACATGATATAGGTAATGTGTCAGTGGAGGTTCTTGGTGGTAAGAAGAAAAAGCTCACTCCTATTATCTTAAGCAGAAAAAAAAAAGAATTTACTCAAAGGCGATTTGGCTCCCAGAATTCACCAAAGACTGTCAGGGTATCGACTTTATAAAGCGGGCACGGATCAAGGGGGCTTCCGGTGGCAGAGAGAGCTGGCAGCAGAAACGGCCCAGCCAGGATTCCACAGCGGCTGCCCCTGGGCACTGCCCACTGTGGCCACCGGACACCACCGCAGACACGGCATGGGGGGTTCAGCCTGCCCTTTCTTGGCCTCACTTGCCGTGGAACTGTAAGCTCGGGTGGAGCGTTTCACTGCCCCAGCCGTGTCATGGGCTCCACTAACCTTATTCAACAGGAGTTCTCAAAAGAGAGGGAGGTGGGTTGGACGCTGGACCCCTCCCTGAAATAGCATATGTTGGCCATAGGCGGTATGATTAGAATGACTGATTCCCGATGCTACACGTGAGGGGTAGAAGGCTTGCCGAGAAAAGCATGCCAGCCTGTTATTAGAGGGCTGTGTTTTCTAACACATTGTGAGTGCTTACCATTAAAAAAATCTGTGATTTTATTCTGGAGAAATAAAGAACTAAGTCGGTCAGGATAATTCTTAGTGGCTATAAATAAATCAAGACACTGACAGCCATAACTGCTTGTCTTCCTGTTTTTTTTTGTCTATTGCGGTCCAGTAGAACTTTCGGCAGTGATGGAAATGTGGCTGTTGAGCAATTGAAATGTGGTCCATGAGACAAAGGAACTGAATTTTTAACTTTATTTAATATTACTCCATTTACATTTAGAAATAAAGAGCCACATGCAGCTAACAGGCAATTGGGTATAGCAGACCTAGGTAAAATCTTAGGAAAAATCACATCCCCATAGTACAGCACTAGAGCGAATACTTGGGATTCCTATAGAAAGTTTGAAGTTTGTTATTTTTAACACAAAATATGTTGAATGCAAGATAATTATGTTTGCACCTGGCGTGAGGGGCTCAGGGGATACGGTGAAGATCATTCTCAGTGGTCAGGTAAAAGATACGCGGGATCACAACGAGTTTATGTTCAGACAGGACCACAGATTAGCACCAAAATGTGTAGTAATGTATAATTGTGTAATTAATCGTATTTCATTTGAAAAGGAGAAAGACGATGCGATATGACCTTAGAAAAGGAGTGTCTGACTCAACTCAGGAACAAAAACACGGGCATGGGGACAGTGGACAAGCCGCATTGTCCTCCAAGCTGAACCTCTTGAAGTGTAAGAGAAATAAGATGATAGCGTTGAAGAAATGCTGTTAAATATTTGGTTATCAAGAGTTACTGAAATGTTGCTGTGAGTGTATATAATAAACTTGAAGATCCTTTTATTTAAAAAAATAGGAACCCTGGAGAGTCATTTGTTTTTGCTCTCCTTTTTATTAAAACTATACCTTGAAGACCTTTTTTTATCTTCACCCAAGGACGTGGTTATTGATTCTAGAGAGAAGGGAGAGGAGGGAGAGACTGGGAGAGAAACATTGATGTGAGAGAGAAGTATCCGTTGGTTGCCTCTTGTGGCCCCACAAGCCCACAACCTTGGCCTGTGCCCTGACCAAGAATTGAACCTTCAGGTTTAGGGGATGGTACTCCAACAAACTGAGCCACACCGACCACGGCTATACCTGGAAGATCTCTGATGTGCGGAGACAGTGTTTGTGCTCTGGGAGTCCAGGTAGTGCATTGTTAAATGACAAGCAGCCCCCGGAAGTTGCAGCTACCGGAGAGAAACGGACTGGTTTTCGGCAGACCTGCAGAAGGCCCGCAGTACCTCCCCGGGGAGACATGGGTATAAGGGTGGCTTCACGCATGTGGCCAAAGGTGCACTATGTCCAAAGCAGGTGGCTAAACTCTCTGTGATTCTCCAGGGAAGATTTTCCAGGGAAAGGAAGCCACCAACCTGCCTCCCTTTGACCTAGAAGAAGGATTGGTAAAGTACAGCTCCTGGGCCAAATTCAGCCTGCTGCCTGTTTTTGGATGGCTCATGAGCTAAGAAGAGTTTTTACATTTTTACATGATTGGGAAAATCAAAAGAAGAATGATCTATCATGACCTGTATCATGACATATCATGAAACTTACGTGAAATTCAAACTTCCTCATCCACAAATAAAGTTGTCTTGGAACACAGGCATGCCCGCTCTTCGACAGGCTATCTATGGCCGCGGGGGAGGGGCATGGCCATAGAGACCGTGTGGCCATATGCTGGTAACGCCATCACTTTACAGAAGAAGTCGGCCAGCCCCTGAGACCTTAGAGATGGCATAGCGCGTGGGTCATCTTCCACGCCACCGGAGAGTATTCAACCACTTGCAATGTATTCAGCTCAGCATCAGAAAGGTTATTCAGCCTTTTCATGTGAGACTTTTTTTCACCATCCTATCACTAAACCATCATCTTTTTGAGAAATACACCATGTCTTATCTCTTATATCCTGTGTAGTGTCTTACAAAGAGAAGGCAGTCAATAGTTATTGGATGAATGAATGATTAAATGAAAGAATCAATAAGAAGGAAGGAAGGAAAGAGAGAGAGAGAGAGAGAGAGAGAGAGAGAGAGGGAAAAGAAGAGAAAGGAAAACAAAAGAAAAGAAGAAAGGAAGGAAGGGGAGGGAAGCAAGGATGGGGTTTTGAGAAAAAATTACTTACCTTTACATTACTAGCTCATATTAAAAATCAGAATTATAATACTGTCATGAAATAATGAGCTAGTTAGTCATCTAATTACTAGAAAACAGTGCAATATGTTAAGAACAGTAAAGTGCAACAGAAGAAGCTCTCTTCATCGAAAACCGCCTAACTGTTCCCTTTTAAAACGTGCTGATAGCCACGTTCCACAAAATGTGCACAGCCAGTAAGTAACTTTCTTTGGCTCCATTTCCATCTGCTTCCGCCGGCTGAACTGTGCACATACCAAGAGCCCCCAGTATCTGCCTATGGCAGGTGTGCTTGATACTGAAAATACACCATCCCAATCAAACGCTTGAACAATTCTATGACCAGAGTAGAACGGGTAGAGAAAGGAACATTTGTCAAATACCTTCTCTGAGCCAGGTGTTGACTTGGGCATTTACCGTACAACTAGAGACCCATTTTCCCTGGAGCTAGATTCTCTGTCATACGCATTCCTTTGTAAATTGTATGTACTTGCGGCCACTGAGTGGGCCCATAGCCCGGCTCATCTGCTCGTGCTTTACTATCTTCATAAGCGGTATTGATGGCCTTGGTCAGATCAATTGTGTGGCCATTTCCATTTACATGTCATTTAGCTGCCTGGACGGATTGCTCCTGCCAGGCCCCAGATGTGCTGTTTCGATCACGGAGATCCAGGTAGACTCAAATCCTCCAGGCGGAAAGCTAGGACATCCAAACACCAGGCTCTGAAGCATTAGCCTGGCATATGTTTTTTTGTATAGGAAATTGATAATAAGATTAGTAGGAAACATGTCATCAGAAGGCTATTTTGTTCAGCAATACGAAAGAAATCAGAAATATCTGGCACACATATTTCTTAAAACAAAGAAAAGAATATCACCTTGGCTGTGGCGGGGCAGCTCAGATTGTTGGAGTGTTGCCCAGATACACCAAGGTGGAGGGTTCAGTCCCCAGTCAGGGCACACACAAGAAACAGCCAATGCAGAAACGAGTGGAACAACAAGTTAATGTTTCTTTCTCAGTCTCCCCCCACTTCCCTGCCTTCCCCTCTTCCTCTTTCTCTCTCTAAAATCAACAAATAAAATCTTAAAAAGAAAAGAGTATCACCAATTGCTTTCCAAACTAAGTACGCATTCACCTAGAGTGATAAACACCTTTGGTAGCAGATGGCTCTTTAGATCTCAAATTCAGTGATCTTTTTTTCAGAAAGAGAAAACAAGGTGACTTTAATCACCTCTGATTATTGGGTGCTGGCATATTTGAAGTTTTCTAATGTGTTTACTCGGTTCACATAAAGATGGCAAGGGTCTCTGGCCTAGAAAAGCGAAGCGTCATGCTGAATGGGAACAAGACCCTTTTCACGGGTTATTTCAGTGGGGCAGGAATGCAGCGCTGGCAGTGGCGGTAGAGGGAGAATGGGAATGTAAGGACAGCTTATTGCGGGGGTACGCGGTTTTGCCTTTACTGTTTGGTGTTTTGTTTTTTTCAATTAGAAGCAAAAGCAGGTTTGCCCTTCCTGCAAATTAACCTGTAAAACAAACATGTTTTAAGAAACATACTTTAGCACGGGGCCAGGTAAATTTTATTGAAAATCACACTAGTGACTAAAGGTCAATGTAGAAGAATACTACCATTGTCTTTTTAGAATGTGGTAGAAATTTTACTAAAAATAATACAACAGACAGTAACTGCATTCTTCAGGGAATGGGCAAAGGCAGAGAAAAGAGCGTTTCCCAGGGAGCACATTCAAATAGTGGCCTCATTAAATGCCCTCTTAATATCATAGCAGCGTATGTGTAGCCACATATAATCAGCCCTCTGTATCAGGGGTTCTGTATCCACGGATTCGAACAACCGCGGATAGAAAATATTTGGGAAAAAACGTGTTGTTGATGACAAGTGCTATATAGTTAGAGCTTGAATGGTGAGTCTGCACTGAACATGAACAGACTTTTTTTCTTGTCCTTACTTCCTAGACAATACAGTATGACAATTATTTACATAACATTTACATTGTATTGGGTATTATAAGTAATCTGGAGATGATTTATAGTACATCGGAGGATGCACATATGTTCTATATAAATACTACACCCTTTAAAAAAAAGATTCTATTTATTTTTAGAGATAGGGGAAGGGAGAGAGAAAGAGGGAGAGAAGCATTGATATGAGAGAGAAACATCGATAGGCTGCATCCCATACGCGCTGCAACTGGAGCCTGAACCCACAACCCAGCCATGTGTCCTAACCAGGAACTGAACCAGCAAACTTTTTGCTCTGCAGGATGATGCCCAACCAACTGAGCCACACTGGTCAGTGCGATACTGCACCCCTTTGGATAAAGGACTTGTGCGTTGGTGGATTTGGGTATCCTTGGGTGTCCCGGAACCAACCCCCGAGGATACCAAAGGACAACTACGTAGAATAAGCCCTAAAAGAACTTGAAACACTGGTTTGGAAGACTTCTAGCCTTTCCATTTCTGTTTCAACTTTTTTTGAGCTTCTTTCATCCACTAGCACTGAGTGCCAACCTGTGCCAGACGGAAGATTTTGCTGAACTCTCTTTCCACCCATCAGAACTTACCTATTCCACATGCTCTTTGCATTAGCAGCTGGGCAGGTCACATTCTGACCTGGAATTTGTTATTGTTTTATCAGAGTGCTATACCTGTCTCTTGTGCTTTCATTCTTGCAGACTTTTATAATTCACTGATCTGTTTTGATTTTTTATTTAATTTAATCTGTATTGTATTTTTTCCATTGCCATTTAGTCCCCCTTATACCCGCTCCCGCCAGCAATCACCACACTGTTGTCCATGTCCATGAGTCTTTTTTCCTTTTTGCTCCTTCCCTCCATCGCCTCGCCTCTCCCTCCCCAATCCCCCACCCCTCCCCGGTCTGGTCCTGCTCTGTGTAGTATGGTAGAGAAAATAGTGTACCACATGGGCATCCTCAGAGCTGAGTTCCAATTCTGGCTCTGGTCCTTACACCTGTCTGAGCCTCACATCCTCATTTGTAAAACAGGATAAATAACATTTGACCAACTTGCTCCTTGCCATTGAAAGTAAAAGGCATTGACATTATTGTTATGCAAATTGGTAAAAATAAACAAATTACATACTTTGGCTATGGGCTAATCTCTTGCTCCCAAAATAATTAAACAAATTTATCCTAAAAGTAAAGCTGGAGCAAACCATATTTCAAAACGTATATGAATTTCTCATACCTAATGTTTTAAATAATAACTTTTCTAGTTTTATCATGGTTATTACAGTTAGAATAACAGGATAGCATTTAATAATTCATAATTTTATTCCTTATGTGAAAGCTACCATTTTCAAATTGTTTTAAAGCTAGGACATGAAGATATTTTCACATTATGATTTTAAAGAAATCTACTCTAGTAACCTAAACTCTTAAGGGTTCTAATTTTATAAATGTCAGAAATATGACTGATTATAGAAAGCAGATATAGAAGGGAGAGTATTACTCTGTGATCTAGTTAAGATGGCATTATACTCAGCCACGTGATTTAGTGCAGAGAGGAGTGGTTACAGTTATTCTATCTCCTATACTTTCTATGTGGGCCCTCTATTTTCTTTGAGCCTTCGTTTCCCCATCTATAAAATGGGAGTAATAACACCTTGCAGTAATGTTGTAAGGGTTAGAGAGAGTGCATGCGAGGTGCCTTGCACCCAGATAAGATGCTGAATGGACTACCATCCCATAAACATCCGCACCTCCACGTCCATCTGGGAATGAACTCTCTTAGGCTTAGGTGCCTGTTGCTCATGCGATGATCATATCGGATCCCCATGACGCTGCCCAAAGATGTAGTTTCATTGCAGGTGGTCCTGGATGTCCAGGGAAAACCTGATTCAATAAAAAATGACTGGGGTCCAGCTGCTTTTGCCTACATGCCCAAAGACTAAAAAACATGGCGATGAATATTCCAAGTTCAATCTTGTTTCTTCCAGCTATGAAAATCTTTTTCAACGAGACTTGGTGCGGCATTGAGCTCGACGTACCCTCAGACATGAGTGCAACTAAAATTAGGACGCAACTAAAATTAGGAAGCAACTAAAATAGGAAAATAAGGAACCCAATGTGTTTGATTTGGCAGGGGTTGGAGTAATTATGTTGGATAATTTCCATGCAAAATGTTAACATCGAATAGAAAATATTTCTTTTAAGTGAAAGATGTGAAGGGACCACTTTCACAACAGCGCTCGCAGTGGAAGGGCCATCCATAAATAATCAGAGTCACCAGTGGAAAAGTAGAAGGAGGTGTTTTCACGTCTGTGAACATGTGCCATTTTTCCCTTTGAGGCACTTTGGGATGATGGGATTTTTGAGGTGCCAGTGATTTTCTTGGGAACAGAAGTAATTCTGGAACTTGTCAGTGTGTTGACATGGCCTGCCCTTTCCGATTTCTAGCATGAAGACAAGTAGTGTTTTATTTAGCCAGACTGAACACGGGTGAAAACATTCATTATACATTTATTTGATTTCTTTAGAAGTAGCTATTTCCATGATAGCCATTTCCTGATTTGATTTACACTTTGGGAAAACAGGAGTTTCCCGCTCATCCAGAATACGATAAACATCACCTCACTTTTTTTTTTTTTGCCAGGCAGGTACGGAGATGTTTTCCTCTCGGTACTACCTGTGAATGAATTCGTAGGCTGTTCAAAAGACTCTTTGCAGAATGCAGTAAAAACGACATTCCCATGCAGAGTTCACTACTCAAAGGACTTTTAGAAGCCGTGGTGTGCTGGGCAACCAGCTTCCGGGGGTGACGACTCCTGATTCGCATAGGGCTTACTGATTTTTCGTGCTCCTGCCACGGTCCCTTTGGACCTACCGACAGTTTAAGAACCTGCTTCCCGGATTCCTGAATATTTAACAGTCGACTGTCACAAAGCTGTTACACTGGCTTCGGCACACCAGAGCCTTTAGAGTGACTTTTAAAACCTCAAGCCCTGACCATATGAATTTCTTTTGGCTCAAAGATGAAACTGACAGGTGCCTGTCACTTGAGGAGCCTGTAGATTTTTCCCATTTCCTGGCCTTTACCGCGTTGTTTAAAGCTGTCTTTCACGCGCAGGAGCCAATGTACGTTACACCTGTGACGTTTCAGACACAATAGACTTCCAATGAAAACATTGATTTGTACAAAAAAAGATTCTCTCTCTATCCAGACAGTTAGGAATCTAAGATATACTATAGCTCACATTCCCTCGACAATTAGCCAAGGCTTGCTGCTTTCAGGAGTCCATGTGACTCCCTGCTCTTCCAGCGCTCAGCCTGCTGTGGAGTTTTGCTGACACCACCTAATAGCCCGGGTTTCTAAAGGCTGCCTGCCTGTCAGTGGCTGGCGAAGTGATTTAATTCCTTTATGTATGTAATACAGTAAAGCGCTTAGAGGCTTGCAAATGGCGCTGTTTAAATCAATACGTAATGATTTATTACATATTGTGGAGCGCTTATAAATATATTATGAAGCACTAGAGCACAGCAGCATCAGGGCTGGTGGGAGTCAGGGGTGGGGCTGTCCATGCTGTTTTCTTCCTCATTCTGCTGCTGCCATGTCATGTGACTCTGGATCATTCATTGGCCTCCACTGGAGCACTTGGTTTTGTACATTCGGGGAATGGGGGTACCGGTGGTGGATGGCAGGTGGTTCAGGGACACGGGGTGGTGTATGGCATAACATTCCTCATTTCCAGAGTCAGTACGGTAATGCATGTTGGGCTCTTGATTCTTAGGAACAACTAAAAATAAGTCACTCTCATGTATTTCCATCTAATAATGTCTTCCTTTGCTATAAGAAAGGCAATAAGCTGAGTGAAAATCGGATGATTTTCAGAGCAGCATGATGTATAAATGATCCAAAGTTTGGACCCAAAAAACAAAATGGAAAATACCGATGTCCCAATTAAGCAGATTGGGGTTTGCATGACAAATACCTTCCGAGGTTGTCAGGACATGCTCCTGACCTCTCTCTCCCTGGAAGAGGGGTCGGAGAGGGAAGGAACAGAGGAGGCCTTTCTGAGAAGAGACATCTCCGCTCAGTCAACACTCCCACTCATCCCGGGGGGAGGGGGCGGGGCTTGGGCTTGCAGAGGGAAGTTATTGCCAGTTTATTCCGGGGCGTTTTGTTTGCAAGGCCTGCCTCCTTGATGATCACAAACCAATTTTCTGACCTTCTACATTTGCATCATAAGGTGATTTTAACTCCTCTTTCAGTATCTTTTTTTAAATAAGATTTTATTTATTTATTTTTAGACAGGGAAGGGAGGGAGAAAGAGAGAGAGAGAGAAACTTCAATGTGAGGTTGCTGGGGGCCATGGCCTGCAACCCAGGCATGTGCCCTGACTGGGAATCAAACCTGCGACACTTTGGTTTGCAGCCCGAGCTCAATCCACTGAGCTATGCCAGCCAGGGCTTCTTTTTTTTTTTTTAAAGAAGCCAACTTATGCATGACATTGGACTCTTGTAGAGGGAAGGAAAATAGAGGAAGAGGAGATTTCTAGAGAATTCTGAATCATAGGATGTGTAGGATACGTTTCCATGCAGACACATTCCCCAGCACACATAATTCCTTCTGAAAACACACCTGTCCCATCTGTGCGACACCAACCCTTTTACCCGCACCTGCCATACTTACAAAGGGTCTTAAGTGTATGGTGAATGTGGTTGTCAAAAATTCTTTGTGCAATGTATTGGAGAAGTGGGTGACCAATTCAAAGTTTCAAAGCGATGTCCCTGGACAATTGGTTTCCAAATATAACCTGTCAGGTCAGGAGGAATTCAGAAACAAGCCAGCGCCTGCTTTGAGAACTCTCTGTGGTGGCCTTACAGCTGAGCGGATCCTGAGTCCCCTTCGTCTCTGCAATTCTACTCCTCACCCACCCCCACCCCACCCCTTGGCCTGCACTTAAAAAAAAAACATATCACTCCAAAGCCTCTATTCTAGTCATCGTGTCTCCTTTGTAAAGTAGTGGAACCAATCAGCTATCCTGAGCCAGCTGCTCAGATGTATGCCAGCATGGCTCATTAGAGTGCAGTCATAAACTCATTCATAGAAGTATTCTGGAGGATGTTTCTGCCGCTTTATTGTGTGTATAAATCTCTTTGTTTGCTCACAGAGAACACTGATTAAACAAAATGATGAGCTGCTGGTTCCATGTCTTGCCTGCTCAGTGAGCAGGCACAGTGTGGTCTATTTTAGGCTCCTCTTGTGCAAACAGTGTATTAGTGACTGTGAGCATCATGCACGCCACACCTTTGTCCTCCTTGATGCAGAGCGTGCAATGTGAATAAATGCACTGATAAGGGTTGGGCATGACTGGCACACCGAGGATAATTACGGCTCCAGACAAATGATAGGATGAGTTTTTAATTGCTTTTTGGAGCCATTTCTCCTTTGCAAGCCCCAGACTTTGGCTTTCCAAAGAATATGGGTAAAATTTCCAAAGCCAAGGAATAAAATTCATTTCAGAATCAACTTCATGATTGCATAAACCCAGGAAGAAACAGAATTATGGTCAAAACAATTGCTGTTGCCTTGGCTGGGTAGGTCAGTTGGTTAGAGCATCATCCCAATACACCAAGGTTGTGGGTTTGATCCCCATTCGGGGCATATACAAGAATCAACCAGTGAATGCATAAATAAGTAGAACAACAAATCAATGAGTCTCTCTCTCCCTAAAAATCAATCAATAATTTTTTTTAAGTTAGTTCCTCTCTACCTCTACTCATGACCTGATTTGAGCATTTTCTCTGTTTTAACAGCTTCTTTTGCTAGATTGACTTTTATTTGGAGTTTCACATGGGTTAGAGGTGCTTAGCCCTGGTGGCAGAGACAAGAGTTTCTGTTCTGTTTTCATACAGCAAATATCTTCATTGCAAGGAAGCCAGTCCTTGCAGCTGCACTGGGGAGCTCAGGCATCCTCGCATAAAGCACGTCTGCACGCATGCACACAGAAACGTGAGAGACACTATCAAATAGACAGCTCGCTGAGGTCTGGCCAAGTGGCCCACCAGCAGTTTGTGGCATTCCCAGGAGGACGCAGCCTGGCTTTCTCAGACTCGGAGCTGATTAAAGCAAGGGGTGATGGGAAGGCCATGTTGAGTCTTTAGTTTGGGGAGGGGGCTGAGGAAAGGGCTGACAGCTGTCGCACAACTGGAGACAAGCATGGCCAAGATAGGGGCCGCCTGTTGCAGGGGGAAAGAACACCACAAAGATACGCTGTAGGCTATCTGCAGCAAATGAATGCTTTCTCAGTAGTTCCTCTGTTGGCGCGGTCTCTAATCTGTAAGTCTAAATATGTACTAACTATGTATCCCTACATGCGCCAAATACGATATATTCGTCCTAATCTATAATAAGGTTTCATGTTGCGGGATCTCCAAAGCCAGAGTGAACATTTTATGGGCGTTCTGCCTCCGGACGCTGACCTACGGGCTCATTCCTTTCACAAACGTGCAAGAGAGTCAGGTTTTCAGCCACCTACTCAACAGTGCAGTGGGCGGATGGGGTTTTTCCTGTTTATTAGGCACGCGTGAGGAAAGCCTTTGCAGGCAATTATTTTGTATCTGGAAAGTCCCCTCAACAGCTGGAATCAGTTCCTGTGGCACTGCAGAAGATGGAAACGGCGTTCAGATTCCAATGCCCGATAGGATGTTGGACACGTTAAGTGAACCAGGTTCCACAAGAGGCAACCAGGCACCTCTTCCATTAAGGAGGGAGTCGAAGGTGTCAGCTGCAGAACGCTTTTCCTGAACACATGTCAGAAGCTTTTTAACTCTCCCTTCAGTGTGCTGTGACACTGTCCTATAGTCAGAGACGACTTGCATGCAAAGAGCCTAAAGCCTTTGACCAAACATCTTTGCTGTTAATCCTCGTGGCATCCTTTGATAGAAAGCGCTAGAAACCAAGTTATATAAATGCATCATTTCATGCCAACTTATTTTGCAATTATTTTTAGTTTTTAAGCTGCCTTCTAATTTAATCACACAAGAAATCTATTTCCATATGGATTAGACTAAATCGAATTCAATTTCAGTATGGTTTTGTTATCTCTAATAAGTGAGGAGTTTAAAATCCAAAGGTGCAATCCAGACACAGTGGTTCGAGGTGGCAAACCGAGTGCATGTACTTACGCCCCCCTTGCAATAAGAATATATGCATATATGAGTATATGCATTCTTGTATGAATAAAACTATAGCAGTTCTGAAAAATGACAACGGGAACTCTAATTGGGTCAGAAATTTTGAGGATTTTCTAGAAGACATGATCAGAACAGAGGAGGAAAAGGAGAGGACACCGCTGCCCAGGGTCCCGCACCCATGCTCTAAACTTCCGATCGGCGATTCCAGAGAACAGGGCAGCCCTGAGGTTCAGAGCGCATCAAAGACCTGCATTCCAGGGAACGGAGATTACCGGGGCTTTCCCTTCTGTGTCAATGGTAGTTTTTGTTCTTATGATAACACCAAAAATGTATTGTACATAGAGTACAATAGCTGTTATGGCTTATAGCTTATCCACACGAGTAAAGAGAAAATTTTATGTTTTTAGATGGAGGAGAAAAATGTCCTGGCTACCAATGAAAGAGTAAGATTTAGAATGGCTTCAAACTTCTCATCAGCAACACTAGTTACTAAAAAAAAAAGTTTCTCTTTAAAAAAATGAGGGAAAATTATTTTGAACCTAAAATTCCATACCCCGCCAAACTTTCATGTATTCATTTAACAATTTTTGAGTGCCTAGTATGTGTTAGACCTCCTTTTATTCAAAGGAGATATAATGGTGAGCAAAAACTGCTAGCCTTTGTCCTGTTGGAATTGATAATCCAGTTGGGGAAATAGAGATACTCACTCAAATGCATAGTTACAAACAGGTAAATTCTATCATCTGGTACTACCCACATTGACTATAAAATATAATTTTACTAAAGACTGAGAAATCTCACAGTCAAATTCATGGATAACTTCACTTAACCTAATGTTTCCTGAATGTGTTTAAATATAGAATCATGTCTCCTCCACCCCTTCCCCCCTCCTCTTCTTCCCATTCTTTATTCTTCAATTAAGATTCTGCGGAACTCCTGTTCCCCCTCCACCCACCCACCCCGACGCATGCGCACACTCTGGGAAGCTCTGGATTCCAGAACTGGAAAAAGCCATCCTCCTCGGCACTGCCTAAGAAGCTTTTTCCCAGTCTGACCTCAGCTTACTTTCCCCCGCTATTTATCTCCCTGTAAACCTTGCCCTTGGCCATTCTCCATGGCTGGCCAAGCCTTCCACATGCCAACCATTTTGGCACCTCCTTGTCTTCTTCAGCGCTGGTTTCTGTGTCTGGATGCCTTTCAACACTTGTTCACTGAGCACCCACTGGGCCCGTGCTACAGGCTGAGCCTGGGGTGTAGGGATAGGAGTGAAGTTGGGGGTGTGAAAGATGAAAACAAGGTCCTTTTTCGTGGATCTTATTATCGCCTGCCTCTGGTATTTTCCTCCCCAACTTCCAAACCCCCGTTCAGACGTTGCCTCTTTAGGAAAGCCTTCTTTATTGCTTCCTGCCCTCTCAACCCTCATTCCCAGTGGCCCTTCCAACATATCGTACCGTGCTCCCATGGCATTTATTGTATCACAACCGTGCGTGACTTCCGTGTATCACTTTTGCTGGGTGCTCAGTGGTCCTCCAATGAATGTGCTCAATGGGAATAAAGATTTGCCCATAAATATTCCCTCTTTGGTCTTCCCTCCCTCCTCCCCACCCCTCGGGCTTCCACGGAACCCATGTTCTTGGAAACTGCTTCCCTCTTTCTGCATGAAAGCAAAGCTTTCTCAACTCTCTTTCTGGGCTGTTTTCACATCTGCCAGCATAAATTATATGCTAGGTTTGGAGAGACAAAACTTCATAAATAAAACTAACTCCCTGTCTTTATTGAAACAGAGTCACAGACTTCATTAAAGCACTGCTATTTTCTGCATTTTATTTTTCTCTTACGTAACAACAGTTACTTGATTTTTCGAGTTCATTTTCTTTTTAGCTTTAAGGCACACTCATTTATCTTTCCTTGTAGTGGGGATTCTGCTTGGGTCACTACCTTCCCTGGTTTTGACACATATTTTGAAATCTACTGTATTAATTTTAAGGGGAAGAACATGAGGACTGACTATGGAAGTTGCAGACAAATTGTAAACACTGGAAATGACCGCTGCTTTTCCTGTAACAATAGGCAAACATGCCAGGTGTGAAGGAAACTGACACGCTGTACTTGGGCAGAAGCCTCATGTCACAGGGACACCGTTCCTTGTTTCGATCCATTTCCTGTGAGTGTGTTTCACATTAGGCCTGCGTGCACTGGCCTCCGGGGACAACGTGGCTGCCCCTTACTGAACAGCAGGAGAGCACGCTGCCCTTCCAGCTGCACCTGCCTCCTGGTTATCTGCAGAGCGTAATAAAATCACGACTCTAGGAGACCCGAGGGAGCAAGCAGAAGAGAAGCTGGGTCATTCCTCTGATGGCCTGGTGAGTGGATATGGTGCCTTATGGCTCCAGGTCAGCCCCCAGCCTTGATTGAAAAGGTGGGGAAAAGGCCAACGTGGTTTAGACAAGATATCCAGGGGGTCTGGACTTGGATGAGGCGGTGATCTCCCGAGCACCTCAGAAGCTCTCAAGGTGAGTGACTTCACCAGGTGGCTTCGCCACTGCTCGCTATCTCAGTATTTCACTTTGCAGAGAACAGCTCCAAACACCACGTGGGTTCAGTGTGCTCTCCTGCTTGCCTTGGCAGGAAATGGCGGTGGTTAAACTTGGCCCGCTGAAGCCTTTGCTGCGCTGGGTTGTTGATTTTTGCTCCCCACAGCGAGTCTTTGGGGGCCAAACCTGAAAGCTGACCTGTCATCTCTCTCTGCAGTTTGATTTGAGCACTTACCTTCAAGCGACGACCATTCCACCCCCACATACACAGGTATTGAATACAACACACACACACACACACACACACACACACACACACACACACACACACACACACACATGCACGCACTCCCCCCGCAGCCCTGATGGGCTGACCAAAGAGTGTGCTGTGAGATGTGTTAAAAAGCTTCTCTGGAGCTTTCTGTCATAGACAGGCTCAGTTTCTGTCTCTCTCGGGGAGGATAATGAAGGGATGAGAGAGTCTTCGCTTTATGAGTTAGCCATCATCTGCTTACTTTGCTTACCTCTCAGGTTTACTGTTTTCATCCTCCTGACCGCTGCAGAGGAAGATGTAAGTGAGGGAATCACAATTCCTCTATTACCAAAACCCACTTCTCATGTGGGGCGATATAGCTGGTATGGCATTTTCTGGAGGGACGTCTCTCCTTGTGTGTGAAGCCTAAATGAGTCTCTTAAGTCAAGACGGGACCATAAATCTCCGGTTTAAGTTTCCATTTTTACATTTTCCAGTAGGAACCATCTCTGGCTTTCAGACGGCGGTATCAGGGACTGAAAGCCCGTTGTCCAGTGGCGGTTTAATTTCTCTTCCCACATATTTCTGGTATTAATTTTTCTTCTAGAAATGTAGTGATTCTAGTCTTTTCTGTGTATGTGCATTTACTTATTCCACCCACTTCTCTCATTCGCTCAAATGTGTCCTTCCACACTTTGTCTTGTATTCTTTTTCGCTCTGTGGACTACTGTTTCCTTGACTGAGGGCTTGGTCATTTCTCTTCCTCTCCAAGGGCAGGCAAAAATCTTTCAGGGGAAGAGTATTTACAGTGTTTCTCACACTTAGCCTGCAGAAGAATGCCCTGGAAGGCGATTACACAAATTCCTGGGCTCCACCCTCAGAGATGCTAATTTGCAGGTCTGGAGTGGGGCCCAAGAATTTGCATTTCTAACAAGCTCCCAGGCGAAGCTAATACTGCTGGTCCCGGGACCTCGGTTAAGAGCTGTACTGCCATAGAAACCCATCATCCGGGACTTCTCTGCTTACTTAGTTTCTAATATCTTCTTTTGTGAGGGCTATCAACCTAGTTGTGAAAAACAAGCTGAACCAGTCATCCTATTGATAAAGGTGGAATTGACATTCTTGTCTCCCAGCTCTGCATCAAATCAAGGAGCATTTAATTAATGCAACACTGCAAGTATGATTTTATATTTCAGATTTCAAATCTTTTCCAGTTTAAATTCCTTATAGGGCTTCTAAAAATAGTTCTTGTCTATGAAAAGATGAAACTACTACCAGTTGTTGTTTTTTCCTCCTTCTCTCCCTCCCTTCTCTTTTTTTCCTTCTCCCTCCCTCTCTTCCTTCCTCTGAGGATGAGGATTTAAGAAAATGAATTTTCCAATTTTATTCTTCTGATGCGTCTTGTGCCTGCCATTTTTCCATGGTCCTCATTCCTGCGTTCCTAGGGAAAGAGTAGCAACTGAGCTGGAAAACATGATGCCTGTGTATTTAACATTTTCTCAAATGTGATAATTGGTGATTTTCTTGAGGCTTGCCACAGGAGGCTATTTCAGCATGCAGTTTGTTTTTGTATTCCAAAGATTCACCAAGAGGCATAAAAGATTAGGAACAGAACTCCTTCAGTCTACGTCGATGCTTTTCCATAACAAAATAGACAGCCCTTTCAGGCGGGTGGGACCGGGGGCCATTGATAGCATGGAAGAGCAGAAAGGAAAAAGGGAAAGAGTTAGAGATGGTGTCTCCCCTCCAGAAGTCATAGAACATGCACGATAATGAGAGTTCTGAAAGAAAGAGACCTGCCTCAGTATTATGTCAGGAAAGCCTGTGATCTCAGGCTATTAAATATTATCCAGCTCTTCCTGGCTGTCATATTTCAGAACTCCAGTGACACCCTAGTAACTGCAAGTGGTCGTCTTGCCTTTGCCCGAAAGACTAAGAAGAAGACAAAAGCTGGGAGTGCTCAGAGAACAGATTGTGTTGGGTTGAGATCAAGAGGTTATCTCACTTTACTTTGGAAGCTTCGTGAAATGCTAGCTTGACCTCTGTGCCAGCTAATGAATTTCAGGGAAGGAAAATGGGGGAGAAGCGAGGAGGTACTGGGGTGGGGGGTAGTGGGGTGGAGGAGGATGGGGGCCAATGGTCAACATTTCCTGCATCTCCTGGAGCCCAGCTGGAAGGACTGGGCAGGGCTGCATTAAACCTGATTGGAAGACTCTGCTTAATGCATTAAAGAAACAACTTGCAGAAACATCGACCTCCCTTCCTTCCTCCCCCAAGCAGTAATGAGTCCAAATTGCTAATAAAACATAAAAACTCAAAGATGTTGTGCATGGGCCATTTTTCTGAGCTGGTTATTTTTTATGTCACTTTTCCCACAGCTGTGAGCATGCTATAACTATCAACTTACCAAATGCCCCAGTTTAAATGAAACTTAAAAGAATATATTTAGGAACTTTATAAAGAAGGTAGAGAAAAAAAACAGAAAAGTAAGCTCTATCCATTTTTTTTTCTGATAAGAAAGAGAAATTTGGGAAGGATCTGGCGGGGGTGGGGGGCGCGGGTGGGGTGAGGGCTTGAATGAATGTTTTAAGAAATAGTGGTTGAGATAGCAAATGGGTGCTTCATTCCCCTCCCTGCAAAGCCATTGTGCAAAGATTTTGTCCAACCTGAGTGGAAAGCAAGACAGAATGGCTGGTGGAATCTCATGCGTGTTACTGCGGCATCATCTGACTTCTGCAGCTAACCTAGCTGAGTAGAATGAAGAGGCGTGGCTAAAGCACAGGGAAGAACGGAGTGTTTCTTACACCTTAAACACGTACAAAATCCCATGTAAAGGTCCTTCCATCCACGGTGGATCGAACGGTCTAAATTGCCTAAGGAAATTTACTTTTTGGTTTTTTATTTCTCATTTCCAATCTCTCAAACAAATATAATAATAAACATTCTTATTTAGAAGTGTGTGAACGTTGTTTCACGGGGCGATTGCCAAAGCCTTAGGGAACAAAAAAGGAGCGCGTGCCGTGCTGTGGAGATGAAACTCGCATGTTATACCCAGAATTAGAAATTGAGCTTCATCGCTGGCTCGGCAGCATCCTTCGAGCCACAAAACACCTTAGGGATATTTAATGTGCTGCGCCCACCCCTTATAAATGTATATGACTCAATATCCCCAGTGAGTAATGTGGCTGGCGGCCATACCACCTTCAGCTAAGTTCTCATAAGCTGAACAGGGCTGGGCTCGGTTGGTTGGTGTTCTTATGGGAGACCTCCAAAGAAACCCTGGAGGCGTCAGCGATGATTCACTGGGTAGTACCCTGCCTAGAGTCGGTCCCAAACCACTTTCTTTTCCTGGTGTTAACAGGTCCTTTATACATGCAGGTGCAGCTTTTTTTTGAGAATCGGTCCAAAGCCTGTTTGTTTAAAAAAAAAAGAGTTTAAAATTTTAAACTAAAAGTTGGCTGGGGAGGGGGTGGGCCAAAAGAAAGGGAGGGGGGACAGGAAGGGAGCAGCAGAAACCGAAGAGGAGGGACCCATTGCAGGCCACATCCCGTTTCAAGAAATTCTCGGCGATGCCCGCAGTTGTTTGACTGTCCCGGGGCTGGGGTACCAGACGTTTTGCTCCGATTGGGTTGTCCTAAGATTCGGGGATCTGCTTTAACAGGAAGAGTGAAACCGGGATGGATGCTCATGGGATCCTGTAGGAAGTTCTGACTCGCCTCTGAGTAACCCTCTCTAAAGAAACCCAGAAAATGCGTCCAGCCCCATCGAGACGTTGTCAGATGCAGGCTCTGACTTGGGGCGTCCGCTCCGTTCCCGGGGGGACACACTGCGGGGCCTGCCACAGCATCGGGGAGACCAGCCCTCAGTGCGTGTCCTTGTAAACACTTACTCACTCGGCCTGTCTGGCCGCTTGAAACTGCGGTCGAATTTTGTTGGTGGCAGTTGAAATGCTACTGTGCCCCTCCCTAGAAGCTGCTGTTTTGAGAGTGTAAAAATTCCTTTTGTTGATTCTATTTTGTTGCTTATGCCATTACAGTTGTCCCAATTTTTCTCCCTCTGTCCCCTTCCATAGAGCTCCCCCCACTCCCCCAGGCAGTCCCACCCCGTTGTCCATGTCCGTGGTTCGTGCGTATATGTACTTTGGCTACCCTATTCCCCGTGCTGTGCTCTACATCCCTATGACTACGCTGTAACTACCAACTCGTGAGTGTTAAAGTCTTAAAGATAGAGAATGGTTAGAGGTTTTGGAGTAAAAAGCACTTTTTAATATGCAAGAGGAACTGTGGACATATTTCCTTTCTTCAATGAAATATGCTTAGGCTGCTTCTATTCATATTAAACCAAGGATATGAATAAATCTGCCTAAATATTTTCTTTGGGATTGGAATTATTTTTCAAGTAAATCCCATTGGATGATTTAAAAAAAAACAATAAAGAAAGAAAAGGAAAAAGATGAAACAGTTAATTTTAAAAAAACCTCAGTGTTACATAAAAGAAAAATTTGTTCTGTTTATTTGTAAACTTGTAAAATATTTCTAAGTTTGCAACTAAAATAAACGTTTTCCATACAATTATTTTTGAAGTCATACCCCGCTGGTCTCCCTAAAATGACAAAGCTGGGAAACAAAAACAAACATCTCTTCAATGAACTTGAAATTAGTCCACGTTTATGTTTTTGTTTGAGGGACGTGTTAGACTTTTCAAAACCTACCAGTGGCGAATATTCTGCTCTTATTAATAGATTTGTTTCTGAGCTTTTGCTTTGCCTTTGAAAAGAAAAACAGCTACACTGTATAAGATAATTAACGGTTTAAAAACTGCACGTCTGCTTTTTAGTCACACTGTTTGTTAATCATAGGTCTTCTCGCATAATTGCCCCAGCCTCAAATATTGCAGAGTCATGTATAGAAATCAAACTTTTCCATAAAATTCTCTCCAGTCAGATTACATCACACTTTTTGTGTTGCTTTGTTTTTCACATTTCAATCTTTATTAAAAACTCCACTTGTGTCAGAATGTATCGCGAGGATATGTAAATTCATGCAGTTTCCTTTCCTAGGTCTACTGCATGATCTCACTTTGTACTGATCTCAGTCTTTATTGAGTTTCTTTGCTAACTGAATGCTGAAAGATGTATAAGAAAATGAATAAAAAGCGTATCACATCTTTTCATTTGCAAAAATAAAAAAAATTCGTGTTTGGCCTTCCAATATGAGGAGTCACATCATATATTCCTCTCCGTTGTCTGGGTTTTGAAAACATCTCTGGATATCAAACTTTACTTCTTTTTTAGTAATCATTTCTTTTTCTCTCTGTAACTATATAACATTCTGTTGTAATTATGAAAATACAGACGCATAAATATAAAAGTCCAAAACAATCGCCGTAGCCAGTGATATATATGTGTGTGTGTGTCTTCCCCTAAAGTGTGCCTACAAAAGAAAAATTACTTATTGTAATCTTTAATATAGCAAGGAGAGGAGGAAAGAAAAAACAAAAGTCAAAACAAAAATGCTTACAAGAGTTAGGTTTTCTCTGAACAAAGTTTGGGTGAAAACAGGTTTCACTCCAGTTAAAGTAATAGAATGTTATAGGTAGGAAATAATGAGCTCTTTTTATAATATTTTTATGACAGGATTTCAACCTATGTGAGAATCAAATTATATTGTGATGCCTCAAGCACTGGGCTTTGACCAGTGGACGAGAGTGTGAAGTTTCTTTTTAAATGCACTGCATGGGGACTCCTGTTACCTCACTTTTTCGGGGGTCAGGGACTTCTTCCTTACTGACCCTCAGCTGCCCAGGCTGCTCTGATGCCCACGGGGTGACATTCTCCCCAGAGTGCAACACAAAACACTGGCGTTGCACGCCAGTACTGTGCAACAGAGCTTCTGGGGCTAGAAAAAACATTCTGACTTAAGGAGCTAGGCACGCTTTCGTGAAGCAGAAAACGCTCACTCTGAGCCTGAAAGGAAGGGCAGAACCGCGAGCCCTGGGAGGCATCACAAGCAGAGGGAACAGCGTGAACGGAGTTACACGCGTGGGGCAGAGCAGGACGCACTGAGAGAAGGCAAACGTGCCCACGTCGGCTCAGGCCACACCACCTCGGATTCACGTTGGTGAACAGCGACAGATGGTTCTCAAAAGATAGGATGCAGCCAAACAACTGAAGAACACAGATTATTGAGAGCTTGTTTTTGATCAAGGGAATCAAATTGTGAAAGCTCCATTATGGTAGGATCCCGGGAAAGTAAAGAAATTAGTGAAAATAACTGACGAAGTCTGTAGTTTGGTTGATGATATTACACCAGCGGCGGTTTCTTAGTTTGGACCAATGTGCCAAGGTGAAATTAAGCTGCGAACATTAGGGGAAGCTCAGTTAGGGGCCTATGGGAAGGCGCTGTGCTATCTTTGCAACTCTTCTGAAAATCAGAAATGATTTCAAGATAAAAAGAAATAACAACAAAACACCAGGATGGGACTTTATCTGCAAGGCGGGATTTTTGCCTGGGGTTGTGGGGGCTGGGGGTGGTGTAGCTGCAGACCCAGATCCTACAACAGAAGTAGCTGTAAGCTCTGGAAGTCTGTTCCTGTGTCGAGAATCTTTGTTTCTGTAATTTCACCTGCTCCCGGTGTCTGCTGCTTCCTGTGCTGGCTGCAAAGACGCACCTTTTCTCCGGAAGCCGAGGGCCACTCTGGGGACCCGGGCACTGGGCACCATGTGGAGTCTAACTCCCTGGGGCATTTTTTCTTGCTTTCTTTTTTTTTCTCCTTTGAAATGTTTTTTTAATTAAACGTATTGCACTGACATTGTTTAATAAAATTATATAGGGGTCACGTGTACAATTCAGTAATACACCCTCTGTATATTGCATTGGGTGTTCACCACCCAAAGTCACGCCTCCTTCCATCACCATATATTTGACCCCCTTTCCTCTTCCCTCTGGTAATCACCAAGCCATTGTCTGTATCCGTGAGGTTTCCTTCTTCGTTTTTTTCTTGTTTGGATTGGGTACTTTCTGTTGCATAGCCCACATAGGAATGAAATCATATGGTTCTTGACTTGCTCTGTCTGGCTTCTTTCACTTCGCGTGATATTCTCAAGATCCATCCCTGTTGTCCCAGGTGGTAGTGTGTCATCTCTTCTCCTGGCCGAGTCGTATCCGATGTATATATGCGCCACAGCTTCTTCACCCAGTCACCCCGCTTTCTGGACCAGTTCTCCTGCCATCCCCCCGTCACCCTGCTGTCTTTCTGAACGCTCTCTGCTGCGTAGATAGAAAGTAAGATATTTTTTAAACCATTTGGCATATAATTTGAAAAGTGCTTATTTGAGTTCACTGCCCATTAATAGGTAGGTGATTTTAAGTGTATCCCTCCCTTAACCACTTAACTCAGTATCTGAGTTTGGGATTCTTGGTGCTACTGTGTTTTAGTCATTGGAAGTATTTTCTATGGTTATTAATACAGACTAGGAGAAGCTGACAGTTTATCCAAAAACAATATAAGCTTATTGCACCCATGAACACTTGTGTACAAAGATCAGGGCATGAGGAAATTTGTACCTAATATAAGGCCATTGTCCAAAGTTTGTTTTTAATTCCCCATACCTCCCACATGCCATCCAAAAAGCCTGAGGGTGCAGATCAGTACAGGTGAGAACAAGAGAAGTTCCCTAACGCAGAAATAACACGTGCGTTTTTACACAGTGTACACGGATTATTTCCATCGGTCTATAGCACCCTGCTTTGTTGGTGAAGCTACGTTTTCTACAACAATGTATTATCCAAAAAAATGTGTAAGAGATTGCTTGAGTGACATTTATTGCGAAATAAACTCAGATGCTTCCTATTTAGAAATATGTTTCCTGTTCTTTGTGATCTCTTCTCAAAAAACTGAGATCCTCTTACAATTTGCTTTAGCGCAAGCATAAGTTGGATACCCCGGGCCAACCTTAGAGGTTGCCAGCTTTAATCAGAAGAGAGCGATCAAAATGTTTCAGATTGGCAGAGGAGAAGGAAGAAGCTTTGGGCCTTTTTCCCCATCTCCAGTACTACTTCTCACATTCCGGTAGCACGTACATTGCTCAGTGGCCAATCAACATGGGAGGGTTCCAACCAGGGCGAGAACCGAAGAAAGAAGAATTGAGCCTTTCAGTTCTTCTTTGCTTTGTTTAATAGCAGCCCCGGAGAAAAAGCAAGAAGGTGTAGCGGATTAGAGTATGAATGTGTCACTCAACAGCCCGGCTCCACTAGGTGCCCGCAGTGTGACCTTGGGCAAGTTACTTAACCTCTCTGAACTTCTGTTTCCTGATTTGTGAAAGAAGGATAAGAATTGCGGCCAGATTTGCTTTTAAAATTTAGTGAGGCGCTGCAGATGAGCTCTTAGCCCATTGCTTGGCATTTAGTAAGGACTCACTAATGAGCTTTTATTTTATAATAATTATTATTACACTTCCTGTTCTTTACTACCTGAAAAGTTCAGCCATGTACTTCACACCACTGAACTATGCACTTAAAAATAGTTCATTTTTGTTATGTATATTTTACCACAATAAACAAACATAATGAATAAAGAAAAAAAAGAATTCCAACCACACCAGCCAACCAAGTACTAAAATCACTTTCCAAAATAAAATAACACATCCAGGAGACCAAACAAAAAAAATTATATTACGGAAAAATCACTGGACTGAAGGATGTCAAAAGAGTCAAGACCTAGTTAACAACTCTGTATCCTTGACCAAGTCATTCCACTTTCCTGACCTCTGCGTTCTCCCCGGGAGAAGTTCAAGGAGGATTAGATGAGGTAACAGATTGCCTTGTATCGCATGTAAATTGGCATAATTGTGTCCAGAGTCCCTACTGCTTTTTGTCCACGTCGAAGAACAGATCCAGGATGTCGTAGGGAAAGTATCCTGTTCATAATGCATTTATTTGGTTACAAAAACATCAGGGCATTTAATAACGCACCAGGAAATAGGTTCTGACCAATGCTGACTGACAGGACGGGCTGGCCTGACCCCGTGGAGGGGAAGTGCCCGGGGCCCAGCTGGTGTTCAGCGGGCCATTTCCACTGCCCCTTGGCTGACACCTTGTTCGGGGCGCAGCCTCTACCCCCGAGAGACCAAAGCCAAGGAGGGATTCGGGGAAGTCACCGAGTGAGACTCTGTCCGCCATCCAGATGTCCCGGCCTCTCCAGAGGGTAACAGAAAGGGCCCTGAAGTAGACACGAGGGGGCCTGGGGTGGTTTCAAGCAAAAGACAACGTTTTGGTACCTCAGCTTACTCACCTGTAAAATCAGCAAAGTTGGATTTAAACATCTTCGTGGTCTAATGTACTCTATGAGGCTGCGTTAAAAAAGTAATTTGAAAATTTTAGGACATTTTTACGCTTGTTCCCCCAAATTTAAAATAACCATTATGGCACTTGGCTGTGTGGATGGCCTCGGCTCCCACACCCCCTCACCCACCCACTCCGCAGGCCTTTCCTCCCTCGCCCTTTCTAGGGTTGTGTGGGCCCCTGGGTGGTGGGGGCAGGGGTGTGTTTAGACCCAATGCCACTACTGTTTAGGAAAAGTTGGATTTACCTAGAACAACATAAGGATTTTCATAAAAATTAGCCTTCGAATTTTAAAATGTATCAGTTGGTTTTTGAAATTTGGGGTAGTGCATTTCTCATCTCTCCATTCATTTGTAAAATCCAGGCACCCCCCTACCCCCCCCCCCGCCCCCTGTCTAATATATGGGTAGAACCCCACATTCCAAAAGGACCGCCCCGTGCTCTTTTGCAAAAGGACCACGTGCTCTTTTGCAAACTGTCCCAGGATTCCTGTTCTCTCCAGGAAACATCTGCTAGAAAACACTCTTCCGACCTCCTGAGCGGCTCACGTTCCCAAACCACCCCGGGACCACCCCAAGATGGGAAGTGCCCGAGCGCTATTAAAATCACATGCATCAGTAAAGATTATTGTTTAAAAACATGATTCAGGATTTTCCTTGTAATCTTCCCCACTAGCCTTTGAGACAAATGGAGATCTCCAACTAATGCGCATGGATAATTTCAGCTGTATCATTTCTGCCAAATCCCCAAAATGGTAATGAATACAGCAGAAGGCTTCATTGACTGGAAGTTTGTTTCTTGGTAATAGAAAACTATTTTTTTACAGAGACGTGTTTAAACTACCCCATGAACAACCATTGTAAAAGGAAAGGTTGCCCAGCCGAGGGCATCAAAAAGCTTTGAGGCCCACGTACAATGTTTTTAAAGTGTCTTATCTTTTGTCCCTTGAAATAAAACTTCAAATTTTCTGCATTACAGGAATTTCTCTCTTACTATTTGCAGCCATGAGGAGGGGCGGAGTTTTTGCAGGAAGGAGGTAGAGAGAAGGAGGCCTGTCCTCTCGTGCGGCCAAGTCTCCCTCTCCTTTTAATCCTCTCCTAGGCAGAACACAGCTACAGGAATGACTGAAGAGGTGATTTTGAACAAATTCGAACTTCTCGGTCATCCGAAGGGGCTGTGGTACTCCCCCTGACTCCCAGGGCTCTCCCTCGCCTCCTTCCAGGTTCTCCTCACACCTCATTAGCTAATCCTCCTCTGCCCACTTCTTACTTAAGTGTCCTGCGTGACTCAGTTCTGAGACTCCCACAGTCTGTGGCTTTAAAGACGGTCAATCAAAATCAATCCCCAATGGAAAGCCACAACTCTGACCCCCCTGCGGAGCTCAGCCGTCCCTACCCCTCTGCCTTTGCGATTGCTCCAACTGCCTGTCACTCTCATCTCAAAGTTAGCTTCTCCAAAGCAAAAGTCTTGATCCTGCCCAAGCCATCCGCAAACCCACCTGCTTCATCACCGTAAATTAAGGAACAGCATTTACCCACGTGATCCAGTCAAAAATGCAGAGCCCGCTTCAATTGATTCCTTCTCTTACTCGCTCCTGTGGCCAGCCCGGGTCGTGCTGCTGGCTTTATGGCAGCCTGGCCTGGTTCTGCCCTCCTCTCACCCACGTGCTCTGCTACCGGCCTCGTGCAGGCCTCTGTCAGCATGCACCCAGACTGCTGCAGAATCTCCTCATTGTTCCCCAAACTTGAATTCTTACTCTCTGACAATCCATTTTCCATTCAGCTCTTAATGCAACGTCTTCAAAATAAAAAATCAGATTATGTCAGTTTCTTCCTTAGACTTTCCTATGGTTTCTCTTCGCCTTAAAATAAAGTAGAAGCTCCTTGCTGTGGCTCGCAAGACCCCTACCTACTTCTCCCAGGTTAGCTCTTTCCCGTCTCTTTCTCCTTCCGCCCGTGGCTGCCTTTCCATTCAGGGAACACACGAAGTTCTCTCCCACCTTGGGCCATTTATCCAGGTTGTCCCCTCTGCAACCTCTTCTTCCCTAGGCACACTCATGCCTCTGTGTCGTCATTCGGCTCTCGGGTGGACTGCCCTGTCTGTGCCCGGCACTCGCCCGAACACCTTATCGCCGCCGCGCCCCGAATTCCAGGCTCATCCTTGTGCTTTTATCTTAGTAGCAATTATCACTGTCTATGATTATTTATTTAGTTGTTTCCTTGTTCGTCATCTCTTTCTATCCATTCGACATTAGAACGCTGTCTTCCTGAGGTCTGAGACCTTGTTTTGTTTTCTGCTTTTTCTCTGAAACCAGGAACCAAAAGGGGCAGCAGCACCTTTATACCAAACCGTTTCCATCCCATCTGCTGTCCTGGCGTCTCCAACACCGCCACCATGAGCCCTTACAACTCGGGTTTTACAGTCCGGGCAAATGTGCCTTCATCGGTAACAATCTTTTGATAGATGGCTTGAAACCAGCTAAGACAAAAAAGGGCTTCAGGAAATGTAGAGAGAGAGATTGAAGGGGGAAGAACAAAGGGATCTCAATTGTGCTGAGGTTTGGCCCGGCCAAGAGATATTATGTAACACCAAACAGCCTTTGTTAAAATAACAGAAACTCTGACCAGTTAAAACGGAGCTGCCCCAGACCGAGCTATGGGGCCTTCTGCACTCCAACACACCGAACCCTGCAAAGTAGCGCTACGCCGTACAACTGTGCGTTGCGTGTCCTGTTTCAGTCTGGGACTCGGGGCACTTGCACTCTCGCACACCGCGGCGTCTCCGAGCTGAGACAGAGAAGACTGGCACGTCTAGGAAGAACCAACAAGGGGGATATTTCTTTTTTCTACTCAATGAGAAGGACAATTTGCTGGCAGTTACAGATTATTTGTTTCTAAAGGTATCCAGGACTTTAAAGTGGATTGCCATCCCCAAACTTTCAAAGATTAGCGTCATTAATGACGATAGATATCTCTTCCTTCTCCAAATCATGGAGGCTTTGCCTTCTGTGGACACAGACCTCCCGGAGCAAATAGATGTAAAAAGCTTCAGTGAGTGTCACAATAAAGGGGGCATGATGGCCCCTGGCTAGAAAGGTCGTAAGTGACCGAAGAAGCGCTTAAAGAGTCCTCTTTGCTTTTGTCCTATCCATCATCATTATTTTTCATGTCCATTGCCTTTTATCTCTTACATCATTGCCACCTCCTGTTGCAACATTATTTTCCCAGACATTCAGCACCTACCAAGGTTTTTCCTTTTGTCTGTTCCCTGGGCTTATGGGTGGTGTCGTTTCAATAGCTGTTAATATGACAGGGAGCTGGTCAAACAGAAATCGTACAAGGACTATCATTGTAATTCAGACACTTAATTCCCACTTAGTAGCTGCAGCCCTTGATGACTCACAGGTCAAGATCCTCATTCCCCTTCATCGGTCACTCTTGTTCTCGGGTCTGTGGATGGACTGCCACTTCCTCCTCTCAAGTGTTTATGGCACGTTACAAGGTTAAGAGTAACAGACTTACGAAAAACTTTTCGAACGTTCTTTGGGGAAAGCGATGGGTAAAGAACACGGGAAAAGGGGACCCTCTGTATAATTCTGTAGCATTTGTATTGTACAGAACCAAGACCACTGTCTGATGGTTCACTAAAGTTCTAGAAGAGAACCAGGCTATACCAAAGGTGTGGTGGGCTGGTCTCATGCAGTTCCCCCTTTAACGACCACTGACGTTGCTTTTCCCTCCCCGAAGTGCCCCCCGCCCCCGGCCCCATGACTGTCACGTCGGGAGACTGGGAATATTGCAAAGTAAACATCTGGAAACACTGATAGTAAACACAGGAGAGAAAGGCCTTGCTAAACCAGCCCCGGGTCAGGAAACCCTATCTTATCAGGGGTCCTGGAGCCCAGAATCCCACAGACTCTTTAGATGGTGTTATGTTACTCTGAACATGTATGTTTTATTTCCATCTATTGTAGACAGCCTGTTTTGGAAAAGCCGCTATAGCCCATTTTTAAAGATTTGATCATGTTAGGGCAGGTAATTTTGCTTTTTACCTTAAAAAAATAAGAGGTAAAAGAAAATTAAAGCTCCCTTCAAGCCTGAACAGCAGGAGAAAAATATACGTGTATCTGTATTTGTTTTCTGTTTCTTGTTTAATTTGTATGTGCTATTTCTATGACCACTGGATGACCAGGTAGAATTCGGTTTCTCTTGAAGTTTGGCGTGTGGATCACTAGCATCAAAATCTCTGGGAGTTGTTAAAAATCTGTATTGTTAGGCCCCACTTTAACAATTACAGTGTTTGCGGCAGTACCTGGAGATTGGCAACTTAATCTCTCCTGGAGATTCTTAGGAACAGCGAGTCTGAAACCCACTGAGCTAGAAAGTGTCCTAGGTCTGCCAGGCCAGGGGTCACTCTTCAAGGCACTGAGGTTCGCCCGTATGTGCCTGCTTTCCTTTACCCGTAAAAGGAAGTTTAATACAAAGAGAGCATGTTTTTGTTTTTGTTTTTTTTTTGTCTTGAGGATTTTTAGCCTGGGGTTTGTGGTTAAAAGGAGGCTTCAGAGTTTCGTGAGCTTCTCAAGGAGGAGCGTTGCTCAAGACACGTCAAGAAAGACACGTGCTCACACCGCTCAGAAGCGTGCTTTCCTGTTGGGGTGGCTACGAAAAGGAAATGGGTCCTCAGACGGGCCCCCAGGGTGCTCAACACTCCCCTTCCTTTCCTTTTCTGCTAGTATCAGAGGAGCTCTAAAGTTTAGGAAAAATGAGAAATTTAGAGTCCTTTCCTTCCAACCCTGAAGACTGTCCTTGGACCTCATAATACCTATTTTCCCCCATAGGATTGGGGAGGACAAGACTAAGTCATTTATAATTCACACGGCACTGCACTGCTGCAGAGGCAGAAGCATATGCTGATGCGTATGCGAGCGTCACTGCCATCGGGCTCTCGCGTTCCGAGCGGACCGGCAGCGCGAGGTGGGACCGGCCGCACCTTCCCATCTGGGATCCCGGTGTGCGCGCAGCTACCAGGGTCTCGCATGGGCCTGAGAGGGACAGTGGACTGTGGAAGTGGGTTTGGAAACCAAAATATTATGTCAGCAGTTTTCTCTTTCCTTTATTCTCTCTTATCAAAACCAACTTTTTAACTCAGGGGCTCTGTTAATAAAAACAGAGATAATTTCATTTGGAAGGCCGAGAGCTTCAGGTTTGGGTTTTTATTGTTTTGTGTTTTTTTTAAATTCCTCTCATCCCCTCCAGGCAAACGTGTTGGAGGGTTCATTCTCCAAGCAGAGCCCTTGAATAATCCGCTGGTGAACTTGAACTTCTCTGCTCCGAGGAGGGGGATCAGTTTTAAACTCACACAGAGCCCTCCAGCTGGACTCGCTGTAAAAAGCAAAGAAACCACAAATATAAATATAAAGGAAGAGGTCAGTCTTCCTTTTTGCTTCTAATGACCTCAAAACCTCTTCAGATTCATTCTTACTTTTGTCGTTCTTTTAATTTAAAAATGTTGAACAATAAAAACAGCCAGTGGAGTGTATGTATGTTCAGGGCTATCATTTAAAGCTGTAAGGACTCTTTTTTTCAGAACGCCTTTTTGTGCAAGGGCAAAGTATTTGCGGGCAAATATTCAGAAAAGAGACTCCCAATGGTTTGAATGTGTAATGTGCAGAGAGATAAGTAATCCAGACGTGAATCCTCAGCCAATGAGCATCAGGATCTGGCAGACACACGTTTTTCTCCCTGAGAGATGGGGAGACCCGTCAGGAAGGAATGGGCCCCAGGAACCAGCAGTGTGAGGGTGCCTGGACAGCTGCAGGCATGGCCTCCGCACTGTTGGTTCGAGATGGGGCCCGGCCCAGGTTTCAGAGTGTGACGGGAGGTGGGGAAGGCCAGGTGAGCGGTGAAGCCAGGCAACACCATCCGATCACCTGAGGGGGCGACCTGCCTTTCTTGGTTTTTTTTTTTTTTTGACGTTATGCCATAACAAGACTCCGTTCTCCTCTGCTTCTGCCCCTCCTCTCCTCCTTTGAAAACCCCCGCTGATCAGAACCAGGAAGCTCCTGAGACTCACCCTGCCTATCACGGTTGGTTTGCGCCCAGAACCTTGCTTGCTTCTGGCCACAGGTTAACCCAGGTCACCAGGAGCAGCTGGGCTACGGAAGGTGACTCCAAAAAAGTGACTATTTTGCACTGACACAAAATAGTGAGGGGACATGGTCACATCCCTGACCTTGGCATTAGGCAACTTTTAGTTCAGGTCTCAGCTCCACTGGGGCATGTAGGCAGCTTACCAAGTCCCCCGAGTCGGTTTCTCCATCCATAAAATGGGGATAAGGAAAGTGCCTACTTCATAGTGTTACTGAAAAGATGGAAAGAACTAATGTCTGTGGGACACTTATTAACACAATGCACAGCACAGAATATGTGCTCAATAAATGTTGGCTAATGATGACAACTACTGGTGTATATATACACACGTGTATATTCACATATGTACATATGTAAACATATGTATATGTGTATATGCATGCATTATTATGTATGTCATTAAGATTGATATGATAGCTACAAAACATGGGAGGGATCAATTTCCTCAAATTCTAGCATGGAGGATCGAGAAGGCCATGACCTTGGTATTTCACATAAGCAACAAATACATGGGGAGAAATGGAATGGCTAGCTAAAGGACGTGACGTCAAGAGGGTAAGCTCGATGAACGGGATACTTCCAAGAGAAAGTCCAATCCATCTCAGGCACCACCTCCTTCCCCCCAGCTGGCCGGGTAGACCCAGAGCGCCTCCCAAGGTTATTGCACTAGTTTTGGGAGTGCTCATGAGTACACAGCAAGCAGCGCGTCTTCACCACCCAGCTCAGGGCCTGCACCAGGGGAGACGAGGGCGGCGCCCACAGCCCCACCTCTAAGGAGGCAGTGGTTCTCAGGGCCGTGGGACTGCACAGCCCCGAGAGTGAGCACCTCCTTAAACGTGGCACCCCCGGCGCCCCATTTGTTTTACCTTAGACTCTTCCAGTCACCACGCTGTGTCTAAAGGGACAGTGGGAATTCGGCACAGTTACCCACAGAGCCTGTGGTAGAGGCTCCTTCTCTCCTTCACAGTGGCCTCCCTCTCCCGAGAGGAATCGCTCCTCAGCCAGCCCCGTTCACTTCTGTGCCTGCCGTGGCCCCGATCCACTCGACACCAGAACGCCTGCATCTATCTCTCCCCACCACTGTTCGAACCTCCTGCGGTCCACCATTGTTTGTTTTCTTTCTGCAGTCCCGACGCTGAGTTGTGGGGACCACAGCTTAGAGCAGACACAGGCACTGCTTGGGGGATGAATGAGCCCCCGTGGCAGTCTCCCTTTCCTTAGGCTGCCCCATCAACCGTGCGACCGGCACCCCAACCGAGAGGAGCGTGTCAGTTCTTCACGCTTCAGGTTTCCATTCCCCTGGCTGCCTCATGTCTGCAACTGGCGAAACTAGTCTAGGGCCAGCTGCTCTGAGAACCTCGGGGTGCTCTTTCTGGTGTTGCTGCCATCTGGAGCCAGGGAAAGGAGAACAAGAGGAGTCTAGGGCCCTTCAAGGAGAAATGGCATGGGGCAGGGGTGGAGAAGGCCAGCCAGATCTCCTGGGATGGTTTTATTATTCCAGCTCTCCTAGATGTTCCAGATCTTAAGGAAGCCATAGAAAAAGTGTACTTAAGAATGCAAAAGGGAAAGGAAAACTTTTAGGAGGAAAAAGACTTGTAGAAGACTGAGCAGCCTGTGTTGCCACCACTTCAGGGTCAGCCACGTTTCTTGAGGACCTACTGTGTTTTGGTCAGGCACTTACTAGGTGTGAGGGATGCGGAGAGGGATAAGTCCAGTCTGTGCCCCAGCCTGGTTGTCCAGCGAGGCCTCCGCGGAGAAGAAGGTAATGCCCGAGCTAAGGAATCATTCATTCACACATTCATTTATTCCACAAATATTCATTGAGTGCCCGCTGCCTTTCAGACACTGTGATAGGTTTGAGTGATGCAAAGACACGCACATTTTGAAGACAGAGAAGTTAGAGGGAAAAAAACCCCAAGCAGACAGAATCAGTGATGATATTTTAGGGCTGATCAAAGGTTCTTGTAACTTCCCAATACCTACCCCTAAGGTTTCTTGATGCCTCCATCCTTAGAAAGTCATTCCTTTGTCTGAGTCACACGTTCAGCACCGCCGCTTCAGAACATTACCAACAGGTTTTGACACAGGAAAGGCCAGCAAGTCACCTGAGGGTACTGGGTGCCAGGGCTGGGTGGCAGGAGCCGCAGCAGATACAAGATAGAGGTAACCAAGGGAGGCCACTCCCGTGATTACACCCTGGGCGCGGTTGCTGGGAGCTGCCCATAGCCGGCCCAATCATCTAAACCTGCTAATCTCCCGCAGTTCAGGATGTGTGCTGCAGAGGTTCGCCCAGACAGCCCCTCAGCCTCTGGCCACTGTGAAAGCACGGGACACCCAAGTTGAAGGGAATGCTGAGTGACAGCACGTGGGTGTGCAGTGGTCTGTGACCGGAAGGTTCGCTGGAAGCAATTTGCAGAGGAGGCCTTAGAAAACCACCTGGCTGGTTATTGTAAATTAAAAAAGGAAGAGATGCCACTTTTTTTCTGAATAATTTTTAATACTAGGTTTATGGCCGGGTCCATGTGATAGTCATTACAGCTTATTTGACTCTGAAATTATCTGGCCCCTCCAGCTCCACTGGGACTGTGGGAATCACGGGTTAAATTTTAAAAACAACGTCTGCAAGAAGATGGTATGCTTTTCCTTGAGGAGAATAAATTCAAATCCAGAGGAAAAAAAAGAATCGGCTCTCTCTAGGAAGGGCGGTCATTGTGTCTCCTGTTTGCCATGCGCTTCCATGAGTGCGCCCAGACATTCGCCGCGAGCACGCGAAGTTCCCTTTACTCGGCCTTTTTCAGCTGCTGAGCCCCTCGCTCCCGCAGCCCAACTTGTGCCTTTTCTAGTGGGTTGTTTTGGAGACGGTCCAAACGCGTTCTGAGCTCTGAGCTCAAATCTCCGAGGTTTCCACGTCTTTGGAGCCGAGCATTTCAGCAGGAGCCGGGAGCATGTGCATGAGTTACACCGAACAGCTGCACGGTACCCACCACCCTGTCCCCAAGGATGACACGTTCTGAAGGGAGGGTGTTGCAAGCATTCCTGAGCGAGCCAGCTAATCTGGAGGCCCAGCCTGTTGGCTGGGGGCTACTTCTAAGAAGGATCCCGCTGGAATTACAGCATCTTACAGCCCCTATCTGCACAGCCCCCCTTCTTCAGAGGAGCAGTTAGGACTTGGAGGGGGCCGTGGGGGGGAGAGGCAAGGAGAGGGCCAAATGGGCGAAAAGGAAGCTCTTGAGTCCTTTTCAGTTGGAGGGGAATTTCCTTTTGGGGACAGGATATTCTCTCTCATTAGCTGCTCACAGGAAGGCAAGTGGGAAAGCAGGGTTGCTCTTCAAGTGGAGAGAAACCCAGCAGCCAGGGAGCATGGCCGGTTTGGGATGGCGGGAAGGTACTCACGCTCGGGCCGGCAAGTGCAAATGTCAACACTCAGACCCCTTTGAACTCTGAAATGGATTCTAACTCAGGCCAGCACTCCAGAAGGTTTTATTGGAATGTCACCGTGTCTCGGCACACTGTAAGCTTAACGGCACCACCGTCATCATCGGGTCCCAGGCACCAAACCCACTGGCCACCTCACTCCTGTATCAGAGGCGCCCTCCCCACCTTGGAACCCCTCATCCCCTCCTCCCCCTGGCAGGGGCCCAGATGTTGTGTATCCCCCGAGAGGCCCTGGCTGCGGTCAAAGATGTCCCATCTTCTTTGGTACTTTCCTAGGAAGGCACAGGAAAAACACCTTCCCGTGCTCTTCACCACACCCCCGGGCTCCTTTCGCCCACCTCACAGAAAAAAGAAAGCAGCCAGGGTGGGGGGTGGGGCGCACTCTCCAGCAGTGTGGCCCAGCCCCTGTGCCTGGCCTAAGGAAAACTCCAGAAAGAGCGTTTTCCCACTGAGACCGCAGGACAATGTCCATGTGAAAAACTCCACCCCGTGTCCATTTTGATTTGCCTCACATAATAACCTAAAGAAAACATTTCCCTATGAAAACTAAGGCCAGTGGTGGGGAGTGGAGAAGGGAAAGTGAAAGCCCGTAGCTTTCCATTAATCAACAGGGTCCGAGGCTCTTATAAAAACGAGAAAAGCGTTTCCATAGAATCCCATCAACCTGCCTGGGAGTGCAGAGGCTCGCTCTCGGGAGGGAAGGCAGATTTTGTTTTATTTATTCCCTGCATCAGAAGGAAAATCAATAGTTGCTTGGCGAGTCAGACGTAAGTGAGTTATACAGGCCACTGACACGGAGGACCCAACTTTATAACAACCACATTTGCGGCTGTCAAGCCACGGGCCTCAGTGGCGCCAGCTGTAATTACGGCTGATCACCTCTAATTCAGCGCTGCCGGCCTTGATAAAGGTGTCACTGGTGCAGCGGTGGCATCAGCATCAATTGGGGATGTCACGCTCCAGGGCAGGCTGCTGGGGAGAGCTCTTCCCCACCCCGGGCCCCAGGGTCAGCCAGAACCTTGCTGTTTAACTCTTCACCTTGAGTGTTGATAGTCCCTGAAGCTGTGATTTACATTCTGAGGGACTCCGGTGAACAGCTCTGTCCCCCAGCAGCAGACATCTTTAATAAGCCGAGAGATTTCTCTGAAAGCAGCGTTTGGAAGTGCGGATTGTCTCTGCCTACCACGGGGCGACGAAGAGATGAAAGTCTGCATCCCCTCCGCCGGTCGCTGGACCCAAAAGCTACGAGATGCAAAAGACAGTGGCAACAGACTAGGATTATTTAGAAATAAATAAATAGATTGCAACCCCATCCCTTTCTTCTGCTTTTGTGGTATTCAAAAAAAAATTCCAGTGAACTTCCTATTTTTTTTTTACAATTCTATTTTTTTCTTTTTGAAGGAGGCATGCAGGGTGAGGGGAAGAGAAAAGGGAGAGAAGAGAAGAGTTAAAACGCGGGACTGAAGAACAGCCAGGTGCCTGGACTGTTCTGGGGAAAGTCCTGAGCTGCTGCAGAGGTGTGAAGAGAGGGGTACAGTTCCACCATGGAAAGGACTTCGCCCTCAGCCAGTCGTGAAGGATACTGTGTGACTGCGCGCCCCCGACACCCCAGGCTGCTTTTCCTCACCCTGTAATTTAAAAAGAGACACACACACTGTCTGTTCTGCCTGCATCCTCCCAGCTCCCAGCCAGCCACACGGCAGCAGCAGCACCCCCAGCAAGTGCAGCAGGGCAGATAGCCCGTCCTCAGTTGAAGGGGGGACATATTTTACACCCCCCCCGCCCCCGCCTCTGTGGACGACTCACTGGAAAGTGGGGTGCTCATCTCAGAGCGACACACTTGGTGTTTGGCAGCTGGGGTCCCTTTCCCTTCCGCACCCATAGGGGCCAACGGAGAAGTGACTGTGACTTCCCGGTTCTAGGTGGCTCCAGACCCAGGCAGGCGCGTGCGTTTGCCCTTGTTGTCGGGGGTGGGGGTGGGCGGTGGGGGTCAGAGACGGGAACTCTCTGGAGGCTTGGGGGTTGGCATTCAGCAACAGAAAATCCCATCCGGCTCCAGGAAAAAAAAAAAAAGGCAGCCCTGGGCCACAGAAACCCTGTTGCCGTCAGCCTGGGCTGGTCACCTGTCTTAGTTATTCATTCCCACTGCATCTCCCCAACCTGCTGTCTCTCACTCATCTCCCCGTGTGTCTCTGTGGCGGTTGCCCTTTCTCCAAACACACGGGCATTGTTTAAGCAGTAACTTTCAAAAATTGTCTCGGAACCCGTGGATCCGAGCCAGCAGAACTGCCGGTCCCCGTCTGAGCGCGAGGCGGCCGCTGGGCCAACCCCGGGCGGCACTGTTTCCCCCTCTGTTTACACGTTTCTAAGGGCAATCGCACCGGGAAAGCTCTCCGAGTCTGGAACTCGGCCTGGGGCTGTTTTGGTTACATTGAAGTTTTTGCTTCAGTTCTGCCAGATTTAAATGGTGACTTCACCAAGCACTGAGCTAAAAGGGAGAAGGGGGAGGAGGGCGAGCCCAGGAGAAAGAGCGAGCGAGGGAGCGAGGGAGAGCGCCAGAGCTCGGCGCTAGAGAAGGGCCAGCGCATTACATCATCGCTTGGCCTGGAATCAAGTGGGAAGGATATGACTCACTCAGGCTAGTTAAGCTTTGGCTCAAATTCTACACACACTCATTCCAGAGCTCTCATGTTCTGCACCTCAGGAGGGAATTCAGCCTCAGTGATGTCCATGAGGTTTGTTTTTCATTTTATTTTCTTTTTTCTGATTTTATACATTTTTGGCCCCCACCCCACCCCCGACTGCTTTCTTGTCTTGAGTCTTCATCCTCCTCCTCCTCTTCCTTCTCCCCTTTCTGCCCGTCTTTGTTTCTCCTCCTCTTCCTTCTCCTCTTTCCCCAGCCCCTCCGCTCCTCTTCTGGTCCCGAGGAAGCATTTCTTTTCACTTGGAGACGAGTTTTTGTTCTAGCACCGCGACCTGAATGCGCTGAAGCCAGGCCGGGTTGGGGAAAACAGGCAGAGCCGGGCAGAGCGGCAGGAGCGGAGAGGCCCGCAGATAAAAAAAAAAAAAGCGAAGCGAGAAAGCGCAAACTCCGGCGAAGTTTCTTTGCGGCGGTGTCGCTCCTAATCGGAGGAGACAGGGAGAGAGTTAAAATGCAGGAACCAATCGCTTGAATGGTGATGTAATGCAAGAACCGCAGGGTAGTTAAGTAATGTGAGAGCAAGGGGGTCAGGGTTGCAAAGCATTTACCTGCTCTCAAGGGGTTTTCAGTTTATTATCAATTGCAGTGACTGTAACTGGCTTCAGACTGCAATCTCTAATTATTCACAGACGCCCCTTTTTTATCTTTTATTATTAAAAGTAAAACTATATTATGATATTTTAAAAGTGATATTATGATATTGTCACAGCTGTGCATTATTTTCTACCAGGATTCTCTCTCTCTCTCTTTCCCTCTCTCTTTTTCTTAAATGGCTCAAAACAGTTGTCTTTTCATAAAAGGTCAACATGAAGTGACAGTAGGAGTGGGGGGGTGGCTTTCTGAGTGTAACTGGTGAATTGCAAATGCCTGGAAAACTATTTGGTGTGTTGTGCTGAGTAGGAAGAGTTGGCTGTTGCATTTATTATTCAGAATACACCGTAGGTTTTTTTTTTTAAGTAACTAACAGATGATGACCCTCAGAAGTACCTGCCGTCTTTCACCTCTCATTTCAGCTAAAGTTAACCGCAGTGGTGCAATTTGCTTGAGAATTTTAACTTTCTGTTGTTTCACGTGGCCGTCAACTTAATCCAGGGCTATCCTTAAAAACTTTCAGGTTCTCAAATTAATTTTAAAGTGATCTGCCACCCTTGTGGCAGGGATGATGATCACTTCTTGACTGATTTGTCCAGAAAGAGTGAGTTAATACTGCGAGTAAGGAATTTACATGAAATACATGGAGAGGGAGGAAAATGATGTTGTTCTTGATGCTGTAAAGATCTAGTGTGGGCACAGAGAGAGAGAGAGACTTTTACAGCTTGAAAATTATTACCACATTTCTGTGTGTTTCATGAAATATATTTAGTACTGGGATGCACTGCCTGGGCTGCGCGCTATCTGAAACCATCCAGTGTTACTAGATAGTTAGAAACCAGAGCTCTGTGCAAGCAGGGAGCCAGCCCACGGAGAGCGAGACCCCTGCCTCCTGGCTACTCCAGAACTCCTGGGGCTCAGTTAGGCTCGATCATCACAGAGCTGGATGCAGACTGAGGCACGAGGCGCATACCGAAAGGTGCTTATGTTTTGCGTGTTTTTAGATGCATGTTTGGGATATCACTCCTCATGACTTTTATGGGTCTTCTCCCTTCCTTTTGGGAGAAGAGGTGGAAGGGGAGGGAGGGAAGTCAAGGGTACTTTTTGGAAGACACAGCCTGGTATGGTGGAGGTCAAGAGGCTTGAGTGTCGATCCTGATGACCTTGAGCAAGTCACTGAAACCTTCTGGGCTCTATTTTAAAAGGAAAGAGCAGACCAGGCGGGCTGTGACCCCTCCCCCACACGTGGCACCACTCTGAGATGACCTCTCAGCTCGAGCGTCCTGTGCCTGTGTCTGTACAAGTATGGCTAAAAGGTGTTTGTCATGGTTTTTCAGAGCAATGCACACTTGAAGTCAAAGGGAATGAGTGCCTTAAAAGAAATGAATGGGCAGAGCGAAAAAGAACGTGTCTTTCCCCACCTTGAAGGTCGGTTTTGGTTTTGCTTTTTGGCATGAAGACGTCTTTTGTGGTGAAATTCTTAATTTTCCAGTGCTACCTGCAAGGCGTCCTCCATGAAAGTCCCTGACATGGGTGAGTCCGTCAGAGAGTGCCAGGATGAAGGGTCTGTTTTATTTAGACCCAGTCCACTTTTCTCAAAGACCCCCTATGTCCTCAGATGCATGGAACAGTGCCAAAAATGCAGGGGGCACTCATGCTTCAGTTGCTCATAGGATGCAGAACCGTAATTGCAATGAATTTGTTCCCCCAAAGGTTGCATGACTCCTTGATATGTTTCTGTAATTTTAACATAAACTTGGCTTTTTAGATGAGATTGAAGGCGACATTGTAAAACCTTCAAAGAACACGAAAGGCCAAACTATATGGGCTTGTTAGAAAGATAATTTTTTTCCAAACAATATCCCTATTCTTCTGAAGCCAAATTCCAGGGTAGTAGCCTTATTGTAAAGCAGTGTATTTATGGACTCGGCTTAATTGTGCATAGGGGAAGGACCACAGTGATGCCTCTCTGGGGGAAAGGGGGGTGACCCCGAACTGAGACAAAACCAGTGATGAAGGTTATTAGTCACTGGGCAAAGTCTGACGAGAGCCAAGCCCGCGCTGGGGACTCTTCAGGAATCAAGGGAGCGTGATCTCTTTTTTTAGAGCATTACAGTTTGTGCCGACTTGGCTCTGACTTGCTCACCCATGATCAGAAGTGTCCCGCTTGGGACGGGCAGAGACGCAGGCCAGGCAGGAGCTGGAGCCCAGCTGGGATCCTGAGGCAGACTGCTGTTACCTCCCTTCATTCCCATGGTAACCTAGAGGGGTGAGAACCATTAGCTCCACTATTTGGTGATTGTTTTGTTTTGTTTGGAGTTTTTGTTTTGATTATCGTTGTTGTTTTTAATCCTCACTCCCTGAGGATATGTTTATTGATTTTTTTTAAAAAAGATTTTATTTATTTATTTTTAGAGAGGGGAAGGGAGGGAGACAGAGAAGGAGAGAAACATCCATGTGTGGTTGCCTCTCAAGCGCCCCCTACTGGGGACCTGGCCCACAACCCAGGTATGTGCCCTGACTGGGAATCGAACCAACAACCCTTTGGTTCACAGGTTGGCACTTAATCCACTGAGCCACACCAGCCAGGGCTGTTTATTGATTTTTAAGAGAAAGACTAAGAAAGAGAGAGAGAGAGAGAAACATCAGTGTGAGAAACATTGATCAGTTGCCTCTTGTATATGCCCTAACTGGGGATCAAACTTGCAACCGAGGTATGTGCCCTGACCCACACCATTGTTGGTGCACAGGATGATACTCCAACCACCTGAGCCACACTGTCCAAGGCAATTATTGTCATTTGTTTGTTGAATTTTTAACTGAGATAAGTGTAGTCTTACATGCAGTTATAAGAAATGACATAGAGAGATCTTGTATACCCTTTCAGCAGTTTCTCCTGATGGTAACAACTTGCAAAAACTACAGTACAGTATCACAACCAGTTCACTGCCATTGATATGACCCCCTGCTCTCATTCAGCTCCTTTCAGTTTTACTTGTGCCTATTTGTGTGTGTGTGTTTTTTATCGATGTGAAAACTGAGGGTCAGACTTGCCCTAGTTCACACACACTCTAACCCCTCACGTCCAGTCCGCACTGGGTCTAGCTCTCCATCACTGGCCAACTGTCCCCCAATGTCACGACCGTCAGGGGTCTAATGGCTGTGCTCGTCAGGGGGGCATCTTGGTGACATTGCTGATGTTTCGTGTGCCCTTGGGGCACAGCCTGTGTGGCAGCTTCGCTCTCCACAGGGGGTCCCTGAAGCCATGCCTCACCTGTTAGCAGGTGAAGGGGAGGCAAAGCTTTGGTGGCACAAGAGAAGGGGAACAGATCTATCCCCTCCACGTGCCAGGCACAAAGCAGAGGGACATCGAGTGGCCACCGCCCCACCGTAAGCCAGCGCTGCGCTCAGCATGCTTCCTCGTGCCCTCCCGTTGTTTTCCTGGTGCACGCGTCTGCGGCAGGAAGAAGGGGTGACGCCAGGAAAGCAGGCTTCTATTGGTCAGATACGAGTGTGGGGTCTCCTGAAAAGAGTGTCATGGCTTTGGGGGGTGGGGCGTCAGAAGGACTGGGCTGAAACTACTCTTCCACTTACTAGTTGTGTCACTTTGGCAAGCCACTTCACCGCTCTGTGCCGCGGTTCCTATCTTTGTGACGCGAGGACACCCATCCCCACCACGTGCAGCTGTGCAGGGCGGAGATGCCCGTGGAGGCCCCTGGCATGCAGCACGGTCACAGGGACTGAGGCTTAGCCGCTGCCACCATGAGGATGACGGGACGGGGTCCTCCTGGGGAAGTCTCTGCTGCAGGTGACTGATGTCCGGCTCTAACGAGGCCTCTGTTCTCGGTGTCGCTCCGCCTTCGGCCTTCTCCAGCCTCTCTTATCTTATGCCTTCTTTTTATTCATAACATCCAACAGGTCTGAGATTATGTCCAGTACTAGAAATGGAAGGAAAAGTACCATCCCGATTAAAGGGCGGGGGGCAGGCAGCGGTCGAGAACTAGTCCGGTTAGAACCTGCCAAATTTCCAGCGACCTGCGCGGAGGGGGAGATGCAAATAATGCAGGCTGGAGAAAGGACCCTCGCGTCCCCATTCATGCTCCTCTGTGGCTTTGTGAATGGGGAAATGAAGTGAAATGGAGATGAGTGAGTTCGGTCGTGAGAACTGGATTCCACTCCTGGCTTGACTGGAAGTTTATCTTTGGAATAGCATATGTGTGTATCTTTCGTTGGGTAAGGCTACCTTTTAAGCTTGCTGCTCTGTTTCATGTATCTCTTCTGGTGGTGAAAAAAAAATGCCGTGTTAGAGACTGAAGAGGAGGGAATTTCCAAGGTGGCAAGTGGGAAAGTGGGATGACGGTGAAGGTGGTAGAACTGTATCAGAGCAGTGGGCCCAGGACCTCCTACACCCAGTGGTCCATTCCAGGATCCCCGGGTCTGTGCTGGAAATGGCACTAGGCTGGCTGAAGCTGCGGGGGAGAAATGTTGTCTCGGGTTTAACTTGGTGGGCATTTGCCAGGAAGGCCAGAGGAAGAGGCAGAAATTCGTGTGGACTTGACAGTGGGCACTATCACGGGCCTGACAGAAAGTGGGTTGGGCAAATCTGGAACTGTATTTCAAAAAAAAAAAAAAAAAAGAAGCAGTGGATGAAACCCAGGCTTCTCCTTTCTGTTCCTTTTATTTCGTTTTCATGGGCCTCTGACCTTCAAAAGGGACTCCTTAGGCATTGAATTGCAGAAAGATGTATGTATAAGGCCCCGAGGGAGTGGTCCTGCCTGCGAGGATGTGGGGAATAGCCGGGGGGGCGGGGCGGGGGGGGAGGAAGGGAAAGGGGCGGGCGTTGATCAGTGTGGGCCGGGCCAAGGAAAATCCTGTGGCCCGAATTGAAGTGTGTGATTTCTCAACAGACTGGGCCAGGCGGTTGACCATGCAGGCTGTCGGGCTCGGCGCTTTGCGGCGTGTGTATCTCACGGGTTCGGGTTGCAACAACGGCAGTCCGTGACATCCTTGAAACCAGAAATTGACTTGTCTTAGCGCTCCAAAATCCACTGCGTAATACACATTCACTTTATAACACGCCCATACATCTTTTCCTCCTGCACCTACCCTGGCAGGAGAGCTTGTTTAATGATTGATGGAGCACCACTGCACCCAAGCAGAATTAATCAATAGTTCGAATCACTGTGGAGAAGGCGACGGTAGTTATACAATAGCCAGGACTCATCGAGCTCTCAGCAGTCTCCCTTTCCTCCACACGGTACCAGACACTGAGTTCTACCTTAGGATTTTTTTCCTTGCTGTCTGGAATGACTGAAATAGAACCGGATGTGTCCAAAAAAAAAAAAAAAAAGAGCTGAGCCTGGAAAAAAATAATACTAAGGCTCCAAAGGAATACCAAGGTATCTATTAATGCAGGGGTCCCCAACCTCTGGGCTGCAGACCGGTATCATCAGGGCCTGTTGGGGGCCGGGCCGCACAGCAGGAGGTGAGCTTGCATGTAATGCCCTTGACTCATCCCAAAACCATCCCCCCACCCAGGTCCATAGAAAAATTGTCTTCCGCAAAACCAGTCCCTGGTGCCAAAAAGGTTGGGGCCCGCTGTATTAATGCATAGATTCTATCACTTATCTTAATGGCAGGTAGAAAATGGGGCAGAGAGGCCGCGCTCTATACGCTGGAGTGGCTACCACAAGTTACTGTGTGTGAGGAGCCTATGAACACTTTGTTTCTTTTAAGTCAAGGATCTTTAAGGAGTGGAAGTCATGTGGAGCTGGTCTCATGGGCTGCCATGGCAGAGAGGCCTGGGCACCCACTTGGCTCCGCCGCTCTGCCCTCCTTGGGGCCCGAGTCACTGCCGCGGGAAGGTCTGCAAGCAGGCTCCTGTGTGAAGGGGGGCCTGTTTATTCTAAACCAGGATGGCCCGTGTGGCTGTGCCCTGCGGGTCATTTGGAGTGCCACACGACGGCGTCCAACTCTGGCTTTGCCATTTGCTGGCCGTGTGACGTTTGACAATCTGTTGGAAGATCCTCAGTCTCCGTTACTGTGGAATGAGACCCCTGAGATGAGGACTGTCATGCACGCCACGTAGTAAATGTTCAGTAAGTGTTAGGTATTTAACAATGGGACCAGTCGACTTCTGGGGAAAATGTGGGGCTTCAAAATGTAGAGAGAAATACTGTCCCTTAGCAGTGCCTTCCCAGAAAGGTAAACTGAGTCACAGGAGGAGGAGGAGACTGGGAGCGAGAGGAAAGGTGAGGAGGAAGTCATGACACTGGCTCTGTGCTATGTGACCACCTCTTCGCTGGCCAGAGGGTGAGGTTTACGCTCTTATTTTAAGGCACCCACGAGAGCTGGGGCTTCCCACCCCCTCAGTTAGGTATAAATTTCTTTTCTAGATGTCAGAAAACAGGGTTTTGTTTTGTTTTTGCATCTGCTTCTTCTTGACCTTCTTAGGTATCATGACACTTCCGTCAGCTCAGCAACACTCTGCAATGAGGGGCTGATCCCCTTTAATTCCTCTGGAATTAATCATAATAATAGCAATTATAATAAACCCATTTAGCGCAGACGTAGATGTAAATTGCTCTCCTGTTGCGCTTTCACCTTCAGCTTGGCCCTCGCCAGCATCCGCCCTCGTGCGGATTACACAGGGGGCGTCTCTCCAGCTAAATTATTGTTCTTAATTCAGCTGTTGCCCTAGCTCAGTGCCTGGCTCCTTTTTTTTTTTTTTTTTTTTTTGCTGTTTCCTTCCATCCAGGGCAGAGAGGAAGCTCCAGTGTCCAGGTCACAAGGAACGTCACTGGATTTGGCTTCACTGTCACCATCCAGCACTTCCTTAGCAGGATAATAATCCTATAATCCTACAACCACTGATAGGCAGGAACCTTAGAGAGCCTTCAGCCTAACCTGCTCATCTTACAGATTCAGAAATTGAGGCCACCCAAAGATGTAACAAATTATCCGCCATCATAAAGCTGTGTGGCGGCAGGGCCAGGACCTGGCTTTGATGCACTGAGGAACACATTTCCGCTCTGCCAGACTATTGAATTTCCTGGTGCCAGGAACTCCGTCTTCTTGCTCAGGCTTCTGCTTCTCAGTCCTCTTGAGTTCTGGCTCCTGGGCATGGTGGGGTGGGGTGGGGTCAGTACAGAGAAAGGCTTCGATGTCTGGGGGCTCAGAGCAGCGACCGGCAGGCTCTGGGAAGCTGGAGTCAGTCAAAGACCGTGCTGTGCAAAGACTCCACCCTCTGTTCTGGAGGGTGGGGCAGGCAGGCCAACCAGACAGCTCGCCTGCTGCCTTCGGCGAGAAGCTCCCTGGTGTCTGGTTAGTGGGTGGGGTGTGCTGTCCCTGGGCCGTAAAGGAGATGGGGTAACCGGCCAGGAGTCAGGCTCTCTCCGCTTCCCACCGCTCTGCTCGTTCCTCCCTCTCCCAGCACCAGCCCTCCACGCACGGAGTGCATGTCCGATGAGGACAGAGCTTGGAAGCCGCCCCAGAGCCAGCACCCACCCACCTGCAGGATGTGACCTCTGGGCTCTGAAACATGCTGCTTCCTCCCTCTGCCTCCCCACCTAGGGAACGGTTTTAGACCACAATTCCCAACACAGCCCTGCTTTGCACTTGACTCCCAAAGAGACTCAGGCACTTTGTGACCACAGAAAACTTGTCACTTCATTACGATGCTGAAAAGAGACAGCCAAGGGTAATTCGTAGTTGTTTTAATGACTTTGCATCCTTTCTCACAGAGACAGCTTTCAGCTGTTAAAGCAGACTGCTGATATCTCACAGTGCGGTGGGGGCCGCATTCTCTGCGGGGCTTTCTTGTAAGATTCTTCACAGCCAGTTAAGCCAGTTCATCCTCCCCCAGCGGTTGTCCAGGTGCTGCGCTACTCGGCTTCCCCGAGGTCTCCAAAGCCGCGCCGCGTAGAGGTGAACTAGAGTGCCTCCCGACCTCGAAAGGATGTTTCTAACTAATTGATGACTGTTAAGTGCTCGGAGAATGCACTTTGGAAATATGCTGGTGCTAGTATGTCTGGGTCTTGCACGGCACAGCTGCACTCCATTCAAGTCAGAAATCATTCTTGTTGTTTATAAGTCACGTGGAGATGGCTGGGACTCTCTCTTTTCCCACCTAGGTATCTGTCACCCCCGCTTCTCCTCCCCAGCACACATTCGTTTATTTGTCCCTTTACCAAAGCCACCTTTGGTAACAACAGGCCCGCGATTTGTAAGATTCCCTCCACAGGGCGAGAAGGGTCGTGTTGGGTCTTTCTACACACGTGGTCTTTAATGAGGCAGACTGAAAACTGCTCTTGGCTGAATTACCAGTAAGAGAAGCATGGTTTTCTGTGTGGCAAAGTGGTTTTAAAACGTTTTTGATATGAAAAACAGTAAGAAATACATTTGATATCACAGCCCAGTATACTCACACGTGTATGTTTACATGCATGCATGTGTATCATTTGATGAAACGATACTTAACCTTTACTGTGTATAATGCTCTTGGATATCTTATATTCTATTCACTTTCCTAAAATACTAGTCACGCCAGATTAAACTGGTTTCCGTGATTTCTTACTGTCATACCCACTCACGAATTGCAGCCAGAACTTGAAAAGCGTCGGCATGGTAGGAAGGTCACCGGAATGCTGGACAGGGGTCAGGAGACCTGGCCCGCTCTGTCCCAACGCATAGACCTCTTCCCCAGGCATCAGTGTCCTCACGGAAAAGTAAGGTGTTTGTTTTCCGGCTGATGTTACCCTCCGAATACTTTCTTTAAAACCCTCTTATGTGCGGAAAACGGAGCCCTGACTGGCCCACAGGTCTCTCCTGAACTCACACTCCCTCCCACTCAGGAGACCTCGAGACACAATCCAACAATTACCAGAAATTTCACAAGTCCCCTCTAGTTCTGGCATTCGATGATTATTTTTATTTCCCAGGTATGAGATTTATCTGCCGAAATACATCGGGTTTTACTTCCACTGATTTGGGGCTAGGATTCCCAACTGGGACTCTCCAGAATCAGGGGGAATATTTGTTCTAGCGCCGTGGTTCTCAGCTCCGTGGCTTGTTCTTGGACTTCACGGGACGGGTGCCTTCAGGGGAAGGAGTTGGGGAGCCCCGGGTCGGTGCCTGGGCAGGCAGACGTGCGAGGACGTTTATTGACGTCACTGCGCCCGCTGTTTTCTTGCCTCCTAACTGCAGCAGGTTCTTGATTTTTTTAACGCAGCTCAGATCATTTGGCTTACAGCTGGTAAAATACAATTTTCTGGTGCTCAGAAAGAAAGGCCTTTTAGACTTATAAAAAGAGAAGCTCATAAGACTTCTTGAACATCAAATAGCTCTTACAAAACACCATTTTGATGAGTTAAGTGTAAATGAATCAGAAACATACGGATTAAATTTCCCTTGAAAGACACATGGGTTTAAGAATTAAGGGGGGAAAGTGCTTGGCAAGATGGATTTCAGGTTTTTGCCAAACCTCAAAATGTTTGAAAAATGGTTTGAGACATTTTTCCTGAACACAGAATGCCACGGGGTTCACCCATCCCAGACATAATAGCGAATCTTTCTGACAACAACTGTGTGACAAGAAAAAAGGTCTGTGAGGCTTAGCCATTTTCTCAATTCTCCTTCCATAACTGCCCCCCCTCGCCCCCCACTGAAAAACACCATTTATAGGGCTAACAGAGTAGTCTGATTGACAAACTGGTTTCAAGTCAGGCAATTACCAGAAAATAACCCCACAACTTAAAAACACTTGGATTTTTTTCCTCCATACTACCCAAAGTCAATTATACCATTTTCTAAGTGGAATAATACACTCCAGGGATAGGCAGTATTTGGGGTCTTGAGCAATGCATGGTTATTCTGGTCATTTGTATTATATTACAATGCCAGCTTCTTTAGAGATGGCAAAAAAATAATGTCCACTAAAAGCAAACAGATTAGAGGGAAATAGCCATTGGCTTATTAAGACAGCCACAGTGTGGAAAGGCTGTATATTATAGAGGCAAGGCATCAGTTGAGGTTTTCAAGTTGCTGGGAATGGTCTTGGAAACTTGAGTTCGGTTGTAGCTTCTTATTTCCTAAGCTCTGTTAGAACCTCTCCACACTTCAGAATTCTTGCTGGCAAGAGGCAAGCCGGGAGCACCCTATTAAGGACACATGGACTGATTATCTTATGAGAGTTGTGTATCTATGAACTAAATGCCCTCCAATTATTTTTTACTACCTATTCCTGACAAAAGCCGGCTGTCGCTTTTACAGCCTCATTCTTCTCGTGCAGAAAAGCGCAGAAGGAGTGGGTTTTACGCCCACAGCACACAGCAGGTGAGGGGAGGAGCCTGGTGAGAAGGGTGGGGCTGGGCCTTGGGCTCCGTGAAGCTACCTCGTCCCCTGGCCCTGTTTCATTTGTATAGCGAAGCCAGGGTGACCAAGGTTGGCTTGCCTGCTTCCTTCCTTCCTTTCTTCCTTTCTTCCTTTTCCTCTGAAAGAGAGAGTGCGTTCAGGGACTGCCAATATTGATGTAGAAACTAGGAGACAACAATGTACGCATATTTTGCAAACGTTTTCAAGTCAGTGCAGACCAAAAAAAGAAACCTGTCTTTAAATCTCTGTTTTCCGTCTGTGCTGGAAGTCATGGGGAAATCTACTCACCATCTTGGTAGTGCAACATCTCACATAACATTTTGAGACAGGACTTTCCAGGAACCTGCGTAGTTGATTTCTTGCACAAGGAGTGCCCAAAGGGGAGAGAGTAAAAGTCACAAGAAACACAGAAAACTCTTTTCAATACTCCCAATGAAAATATACTCCCGCCCTCATCTCATACCTGTGTATATTTATTGAACTCAGCGTCAGGAATAAATAAAAACTAGAAATACCAGAGAGAAAACTCAGTCACACGATGTTCTGTCTTGGAAAAGACTTTGGAATCAGAAAAAGTAGGGGCAGATTCTGGCTCCATTTTCACCTTTTCCAACGCAGCTTAATATAGGATAATAGGGCCAAGAGGAGTTCCTTTGATTCTTAAAAATGCTGAGCCCCTGCCCAGAGCTCCCAGTGCCTCCCTCCCACTCACCCTGAATCTCCCCCTCCCCCTTTTATTTCAACACCCTGTAAGTCAGAAAGGATCTCATTTGTGTGGGAGAGTCGATCAAATTGGTTCTCTTAGTTTGTAACTCAGCCTCCTATAGGAAGCACTGGAAAATGAGTTTTAAAAGCTAAATGGGTGTTATCAATTTGACATCTCTAAGGGGACCAGCATGCGTGCATGGATGCACGTCAGCATGTGTTTCTACAAAGGGCGCGTTATCACTCCAAGGGATTGATTTCATCCCCTGTTAAACTGCGAACGACAGTACTAGATAGTCAGCTCGGCTGGAGCCCCTGCCGCCAGCACCCCCTGTCCCGCATTCTCTCTCACACCTGCGTGAACACACGTGCCCGCACGCCCTACGGGGCTGTCTTCTCATCTTTCCGGGAGCAATTCTGTGTCTGCTCTCCTGGGACCCCTCCCCTGCGACCCTCAGGGGATTAGACGTCACTTTGGGGGGGGAGGGGGGTTGGATTCTTCCATTATTACACCCCGCCCTGGCTCTTCCCCGCCTTGTCTGTTTCCCTGATACACCCTGAGTTTCTTGGGGATGGGGATCGAATGGTCTTTTAACTCCCGGCTCCCAGCACAGATCCTTAAACATCGAAGGAGCTGAGTAAATGTTTAAAAAATTAATTAAAAAAAATAACTTCAGCTGTGTTTCTGTCGGATCGAATTTTGATCGAGGCCACAAAAAGTAGGTGCGACCAAAATTACCCTTCCAAGCCCTCCCCCCATCCCCCCCCCCCCACCCCGGGTCTCTTGTCCTCATAGGAAATGCGGGGAGTAAAATGCAGTGTTTGCTCAGAAGAGCTCCCTGCTTGATTTCAACTTTCTCCCCTAACCTATGTTTATCTTGATGGCCTTATTTATATCTAGTTCCCTTTGATAAAAATAGAAGCTCAAAAAAGTGAATCTGCCACACAAGGGTTGGTGCTTTTGACTTGTGCCTTAACTTAGCTCACAGATAGAGCTAACCTGCTGCCTGGCATGTGGACCGCCAGCTAGATGCTTCTTTTCTGAGTCATCTGACTTCAGAGTTTTCACTTTTTTAAGAGTATAATTAAGATAGGTTCCCAAGGATTAAAAAAAATTACTGTGAGTTAAGCAGACAGTCTATACGTTGAGACCCATATAAGGCGATGTGTGGGCACCCGCCCAAATGGAGAGAAGCATTAAGAGCTATTCAAAACCTACTGAAATGTCAACACACTTTTGAAAGGGGTCCATTAGGGATGCAAATGTATGGCTCCCTGATTATGATAAGCACGGGAAAGAAAACAGTGAAACCCATTAGGAGGTTTTGAGAACTTGGTTTTGGAGAGTGGGGAAGGCAAGTCTGGTTTCTGCTGAGGGCTGGGCTCACTTCTCTCCCTGGCCCTTCTCTGTGTCCAGAACCTACGATTATGATCTGAATGGCTCTAAGAATTCCTCCATGTTTGGAGAAGTCAATGAACTCACCCATAAATGGGCCAGCACTGAAATGCCATTCGTGTCAGATACAAATTCATTTTAAGAAGATTCATTCTCTGGATTACAAACTGTAACTTGTTGGTGTATATAGGTGTGATATCAGAAACTCACTTCCGGCTTTTGATGTGTTTTAGTTTTTTTCTTGCTGGAGTTTTTCCCATAAAAGGCTAATTGTAACTTAAAATCTGTAATTTTTACTCTATAGTCTTATACAAATCAGCTCACATGAGGGGTATATGTCTATTTAATAATCATTTAGGGCTTTTCTGTGAAGATAACAGATTCATTTAATCAGCAAGACACCTTTAATTCTGGCTGTCTTGAGTTATTCACACATGACGTCAAAAGACATTCATAGTACTGGATAAATTGGGGCATAATTTTTGTGTAATCTCAATGTAAAAAAAAAAATTAATTGATTTTTCCATTTTCCTTGATCTGGAAGGAATTGTATCAATTTCCAGGACGTCATAAAACAAAATATTTAAAGTATGTTTCAAATAATAAAAAAAAAGAGAAATACTTAACTTAATAAAGATGTGGAATTCATTTATGGAGGGAAACCCTGGCCGCGGCCCAGCGGGCCGGAGAGACCGCTGGGAGTCCGCAGCAGACGGTTACTCTTGCGTGTCCACTCCGAGCCGTCAGCCCTGAGCCCTTCCATATACAGACAATGAGTTCTCTTAGCCACACCGGACTTGGAAATCATTGATTTTGTTTACTTTGTTTTTGAGTAAAAAAACAGAAGGGCTTTTCTCAGTTGCAGTCCGAGGCCCTTACCACCCTTGCTCTTCAGGCCCTGTTTTAACTGAAAAGGTTTGCTTGGCACATACATATTCAATGCTTGGGAATCTTACATAGAAGTTTCGATTTCTGACCCTTCTGAGGGGCTTCAGCCATTGACACTATTAGCAAAAATGGAAATCACTTAAGCATCACTAGAAAAATTGAGTACTCCAGCATTCACCTAAGACAAAAATCCCAAGTCCTGAAGTGAACGTTTCCATTTGGCAGTTTTGCTTTTGTACCATCAGGAATAAGCCTCCAGCTTCAGAAAGACAGATCTATTACTAATAGCATGTAGGGCAGATATGCTCGTCCTCATATTAGACCAATCCTCCTCACTTCCAGAATCCCTTCCAGCTATGCTATGGTATTCTCGATGCTCCCCCATCCAAATGGAGTAGAATATTCCAAAAAGTAAGCGCAGATTTTTTTCCAATGGTCAAAAGACATTCCAAATGACCTTATCTCTGGCAGTGAAAGGACACACAGACGCTCTCTCCTCAGGGCGGTCTGAGTCCACTGGGAGAGACTGACACCAAATAAATAATCATCCCTAGAAACGTATCATTAGAAATAGCATGAAGGAAAAGTACATGGAGCCACATGACCCTCTACATTAGAGACAGCTCTCATTTAGGCAGTGGAGAAAATTTTAAGAAAGAGATGTTAAACTAAGACTTAAAAGATGAATTAACAGTCGGCCAACAAACGAGTAGGTGGACAAGTAGGTGGAGTAGGTGCACTTCGGGCAAAGACAATGGCGTGTATTAGGTCCCCGGGGTATGAAAGACCTTGGCACGTTCTAGGAAATGAATGACAGCTGGGTGGATGAAACGTACTCGGCCAGGTGGGAGAGTGGTACTGCAGACGCGGAAGAGGTGGGACATTGCGAGGATGAGCTGACTAAACGCTAAGTATGAAGGAAAGCCACGGAAGAATGTTGAGCAGTGACCTGTCGTGAGTGGACTGCAGGGTTGCTGAGATCATTCTGGCTGCAACGCAGGGGTTGGGTTGGAGAGGAGCAGACTGGAGATAGAAACTGCTGGAAGGACAGAGTAAGAGAAGATGATGTTTTGGCCCGGGAACTTGGCAGTGGGGACAGAGCCAAGTGGATGGATTCCAGGTCTATTTTGGGATGGAGTGGATAGAACGCGGTGAATGATTGGCAGTAGAGGATGAGGGACGTCCAAGTCAGTGCCAGAATCCCACTCATTCGTTCCTACCATATATGAATAGTGAGATTATAAGGAGCTGGCTCGCAGGAATTATGGAGGCTGAGAAATGCCGTGATCTGCTGTTTGCCAGCTGCAGACCTAGGGAAGCTGGTGGCGCACATTTCGGTCCGTGTCGGAAGGCCGGAGAACCAGCCGCTCTGTGACGTCAGTCCCAGTCTCGGGGCAGAGGTAGACTGATATCTCAGGTCAATCAGTCGGGCAGAGAGCCAGAATTCAACATTCCTCCCCCTTTTTGTTCAGCTCAGGACCTCAACAGGTTAGATGATGCCCACACACCTGGAGGAGGGCGTCTCCTTTAGTCAGTCCACCAAGTCAGATGCTAATCTCTCCCTGAAACACCCTCACAGACATACCTAGAAATGATGTTTAACCAGCTATCTGGGCGCCCTTTGGCTCAGCAAGTGGACACCTAGAATGAACCATTTGAGGTAACCACCCACAAGACCATCCAGAGAGCTCAGTGTAGGCACTTGGGGGACGTCATCTGAGCTTGTAAGCAGGTAGGGTCAGGTGGCCCTGACTCCTCAATAGTGAAAAAGTTTTTCCTGGCAGCTCACGGCCTTGGAGGAGTTCTATCATTTTCAGAACCCCCAGGCTCCGTGACGCTGCTGGCACATACTCACAAAGACAGAACTGCTTATTTGGGGACCTGAACTGCCCCTGCTAAAAGATATTATTCTGTTTAATAACAAATGACTAACTCTAGAGCACCAGAGACTGAAACTTTTATTTCATGCCAATTAAAAGGGTCATTGTTCACATAGGAGAAGAAATTGCCTTCTCCCCTACCCCATTGGACTTCCGGTTCCTGCCCTGCTCTGCTAGATGCTACCTGTACTCAGGGACCTTGGGAGCCTGCCTTTGTTGGAGGAAAGGGGATGTCCAGGAGAGGCCCGTGATGAATTGCCCGTTTGTCCCCAGCTTTGAGGAAGCTCACAACCAACATGCTGCTTCCCTCAAATAAATAGTTCTTGGCCTTTCCATAAGTCAGGTTACTCCCTCTTGATCATATCTAATCATAGAACTTGAGGGTTGGAAAGGTCCTCGAAATCGGTTGGCTCAGCCACTTTATCTGACACGTGAAGCAACGACAGCTCCGAGGTCAGGAGGACACGGCCGGAGATCACCAGGCGAACCGGTGACTGAGGCAGTGATGCCCTTGTGGGGGTATTCAAATTCAAAGCCGTACGGTGGAGGGCTCAGTTACTTCTCTTTTTGTGATCTTTAGATCAATACATCCTCAGAAAGTGTCCTCTGGCCTTCTCTTCTGGTTTCAGGGCCCTGAGGAGAAACCAGACTCTCATCACAGACCAGGAAAGGGGTTTCTTAGGGAGAGTCAGCTCCTGTGAGCCATGTGTAATGTGCAAATGTCCTCTGAGTGCCCTGCCAGTCACTTGCCATTCCCATTCTACTAGGGACTTATCGGCAATAGCTAAAATTGACATTTACTGCCACCATAACCCTACCACAAATTAAAATCAGACCCTAAGTCCCTCTGGGGAAGATGTTTATAAGCTGTAGGAAGACATCTGAAATGATACCAAATTGCATTTTAAACTTGAAACCCGAAATGCCACATTTGTTTGGGAGTAGGGATAGGACTGTCTGGGGAATAATATGGGAAACAGAGCAAGTCACTCTCTTTGGCAGAATGCAAGGCCACCAGGGAAGGGAAAGTGCCTTGGAGGAGATGTTTTCTATGTAAACCCTGGTGTGGCTTTTAACTCATCACTTAAGGCTAAACAAGATTTTTTTTCAGAATGAGCTTAAAGGAAAAATCAATCCTTTCAAACTTCATGCCTTCAAAGAACAGATGTAGATGATCCAACTGTACTTGTAAATACACTGAGAAGGGGGTTTAACAATATCATAATAAAACAGTTCTATCAAAATGCAAACCTAGGTTCCAATGTTTGACTCAGCTAATACAGACAAAAGGGTGTTTAGGACCAAAAGCCTTTATAGTACATTTGCCTGCTACCATGTAGATGTCTGTTGGTGTCTGTGCAGTGGGGGTGTCTCTGCACATAGTGTGGCTACCATTCTCAATCTCAGAACCTAATGAAGGACCCCACTCAGTCCACAAGGAAGCCATGCTCCGTGGCTTTGCCGTGTGTCCAGCCCATGAGTTGCCCTGGAAATAGCAAAGCCTGGTCGAAAAGCCCTTTGAGATCCTTGGATGCGAAGTTTGTAGTAAATGCCAAGTATCATTATTATGAACTTTGTTGCTATTATTTTACTAAGTGTTTCAGATAAATATCACTTTAGTTTCATGATAAGTGCTCCTGCAAAGTAGGAGAACTTGAAAAGTAGCTCCAGAAAGTTGGCCCAAGGAGGACACTCCAGTTTCCTAGAAACTCAGCCCCCCCCCCCCCAGACCCCCTCGCTCAAGTCAATTACGAGTTGAGTGTCCCTTCAGGGTAGTGTTTCACGTTATCACGACCCTTAAGAAGAGGCCTGTCATGGGTGCATCATGGGTCCACAGCATTTTCCCGAGCACGGCTGCCAGGAAATGAGAGACCGTGTACAGTGAAGCAACCTCATTAAGTCACCCAACAGACCTCTCTGAGTCAGGGATGAGCCTGGCTCAGAGAAATCGCAGCGGAGCAGGTTCTCGGAGAAGACGAGACACCAGACCACAGCAGGGCTCTCAGTGATGGAAAAGACACTCAGGTCCCCTAAGAAGCTGGGTGTTTGGGGCCCTTTCCCCCAGATTGCTCCCCCTGAAATTTAGAACAATGTGGCTTTATGTTGTATGTTAGAAGAACCCTTGCAACCATTTTATTTTCTCAAATAGATTGTCTCTTGGATAGATCATGCAGTGGTCATCGTCCAAGGACCCAGCACACACAAATAATGTCTCGTAGATTGTTATCGGACCATCCTCATGCCAGACCTACTGAGTGGATATCATATACAGCCGTGCTTTTGCTAATGAGAAGTCAGAGACGTTGAATGACTTGCCCAGATCACACACTCATGGTCCACGGCAGGGCCACTGGGCAGCCCCAAGCCTATGCCTCGTCGGCCACAGGAGGCTGCTTTATCCCATTTGCTGGTTAATGACGGCAGCCAGCATTATCTCCATCCTTTCTGTCAGCCACTGTGATTGGAATAAGTGAAAATAATAGACCCAATTTAGGACCATGAGAGGTCTGCCAGTTTCCCCTCCTCCTCCCTGGAAACCACGCCAGACAGGGACGGATCCGTTTTTTAAGAGGCTAACAAGAGGAAATTCCAAAACCTCAGTAGGCTATTTCATTGTTTTACACGATTCGTTGTTGGGAGGTATTCATTCTTCTAACTGAAATCCCATGTGCTGCTGTTTTGTTATTGTTATTATTCTGCTTCAGTTGTGCCTGAAAGTGACTGGTCACCATTCTCTGAAGGTAGTAATTTAGAAACTTGAAGATCACTATCTCCGTCTCCCAGGCTTCTTGTTCCTCCTACTTTTCCTCTCAGGTCTTCCCTTGCGGCCTTGGAGTATTTTCTGCGTATCTTTGGAACCTTCTCAGATTCTCCGTACGTCTCCCCCACCCCCATGATGTTCAGCCCTCGCCCTTCAGCCCTTGCTGGACAAGGATTTCTCTGGGATCTCATACCCCATCCTATGGCTTTCGGTGGTTCGATGACAGCTGTGGTTTGCAGCTCTCTGTTAGGTTGTAACCGAGTGAGGAGTCTGCCAAGCCTGGTCTGTGTTCCCTTGGATTATGAGTTACCCTCTCAGCATTGCTTCTGTTTCTTTATCGTTAAGAACAAAGCTTGAGAAATTGCGCTTTGAGCAGCCTAAGGTTGCATAGTCTATCCATGTCATCCCAGCCGCCCTAAGCCACGCCTTTCTCACACTGACACATCCCTCTTCCGCCAGTACATTCGTGGTGGAGCTAATAATTTCTAATGCTACCTCCTAAAGAGCTGAAATAATACTGGTGAGTGGCTGGGGCGAGAGAGTCATAAATCTGGTCTCCCAGGAGAGGTATTTGAAAACTGCCTAAGGCAGCCTGCCTGGAGATTCAAGAAGAGGTTAGATAAAGGCGGTAGTGAGGCTGACCTGGCCGGGGAGCCTTGCAAAATGCACGGGATGAGTGAAGGTCGCCTGGCCGATCTGGCCATCCGTGGCCCGGACAACGCGACACATGAAATGAACCATCCCAGGCACCACAGACAGAACCGTCCACAGAGCGCAGCATAGGCACTTAGGGAATGTTATCTTAGCTCTTTAGCAGGTAGGGTCAGGTGGCATTTACTACTCGGCAGTGAAAATGTTTTTCCTGGCAGCTCCCCGATTTGGAGTCCTGTGCTTCTCCGAATGCAGGCCCAGTCCTAATGGAGCTGATGGCACCCTACTTAACAGACAGAACTGCTTATTCAGGGACCTGAACTACCTCTCCTCAAAGATGTTATTCTGTTTAATAACAAATGACTAACTCTAGAGCACCCGAGAGTGAAACCTCTATTTCATGCTAATTAAAAGGATCATTGTTTTCATGTGAGAAGAAACTGCCCCCTCTCCTGCCCCCCTCTGCTGTTTGTGCTGAAGTCTTTTGCAGTGAAAGCTGCAGAATTAAGCTGTGTATTTGGAACATGGGTATTTGGAGATTGTGTTGGGTGTGGATTCCACCACAAATTACTCGTTAAAATGCGATAACTGACAAGCTCAAAATCCCGGAGAAACCCGAATGGAATTGCTGACTTAGAGTTAGGGGGTTGGGCCTGCAAGCTCAGAGAGCTCCCGGCCTCTACAGAACATCCAGGCCAGCGTGTTAGTGAATGTTTTCATGAATTATTCATCTGTGGTGCATGAATGCGAGCAGCAATCACATGTAAATGACAAGGCTCATAATCAGAGGGCTACTTATTTGTCCTTATGAAGCAAGGAGGAAGCTTATTAACAGCTTACAAACGGGGAGAGATTTGACTTAGAGATATGTCTCGGTAAAGAATTTTTTAATACACGTGTAGCCAGATGTAAATCATTTATTTGAGCCTGGATTCAAAATCATCCTTTATTGCATGCCTTTTGATCTGCATTTACTTTCCTTTTCTAAGGGCAACTTTATGAATAATTGATGCGACTGAGAAGTTATTGGCTAATTGCAAAGCCATCTCTTCCTGTCTTTAAGTCTGACCCAGGCTGAGGCCAAACTCTGAGAGCATTTAGGGTCTTTTATAAGAAGAGTCTTCATCAAGAACCGTTAGCTCTTTACAAGGAAAAATGCCAGATTTTGAAAACAGATTTTTCCCCCCAACAGTAGTATACGGCAGAAACAAACCGTGTTTTTGGTTAACTTCAGTGAATCAGGCTGACTGCATGACGAATTCAGATCCGTGGTACAGAAATCAGTCATTAGAGATGAAAAAAACGAGATTGATGTAGTAGTCGTAACAGAGTGGCCATAAATTCACGTCTCCCCTCCTCTCGCTGCTTCCTCTGTTGGAAACGCGAGTGGCAGCTCCCCTGCCTGGCTGGGGGGGCAGCGTCTCCACTGTCCACCCAGCAGCGGCTGCTGCGGGCCCTGCTCTCTCAGCCGTGTGACGTCTGAGGCCTGCCATTGTCTCCCTCGCCGCCCGGCTTTCGCGTAAAGAAAAAGAAGTTCCGTTCCCAAGAAAGATATCAGCCGCTCTATATACCAAAGGCGTCAGTAGTACAAAATCGATGTAAAAAGAGGCCCGAATTTATCTTGGGTGGTAAATTAATCTCCGACACCCCTGGTGATAAAGGTTCCGAAAGCGTGCTAGTCCACACCGACAAGTGGGTGCGAAGCAGGAGCGAGATGTCTGGTTGACTGCAGTGTGGGCGCAACTGGTGCCTCTGAGCCCCGCACTCCGACCGTGATCAAGTGCAGCCTTATTGCAGGGCAAGCGTCCAATTCTTAAAACATTATATAGATTGGAGACATATGAGCGTTCCTGAGTTATTCTTTCTTGGTCTTTTCTTACCAAATGCCTAAAACTTAATTTCCAATGGAAATTAATTTAATTGGTGCAAAAACAAATGGCTCTAGAACTTATCAAGTAAGCTTGAGTTTAATCTACAGGGCACTGATTAAAAAATGTGCAGGTTACTTTGGGAGTAACCATCCATGCTTTTCAAAGGCAGAAATGGCTCAGATCAGACTGTTCAGGTAAATTGGAGTTTCACCTATGACTTGCAAATCATTAGTTAGCAAAGATAATTTAGTAATCACTGGTTTTGCAATGTGCATCGCTAGCTGAAGAGGTCCTTGATATCTGTTTTCATTAATTCAAGAAATATTCATTAAACACCTATATATTATGCCCTTTCTTAAGTGTTAGAAATATCTAGATTGGCAAACAACTTAAATACCGTTTTTTGGCTTATAAAGTTTATTGTCTAGTTGGGAGCAGAGACATTTTTTAAAGATCACCGAAAATCACTGAGTAATTGTAGTTAGGAAGCTGAGATGGTAAACTCCCAGAGACCAGGAAACACATCTGTTTTGTTTATCATCACAGTGCCACCAATCGGGTATTTGTAAATTAGTTTGTATGCAAGTGGCCCGAGTTGCCAAACCAGTTTTTCACTCCGAAATGAGAAGGTGCAGGGCCTAGTCAGTCCCCATACTTGGCACTTCACTGATTTTTGATTGATTTGTTGATTGAATAACTGATGATACATGTTACTGGAGAAAAGTTCAGGGTGCACTGAGCTCACTCCAAAGGAGGCCCTGACCTAGTGTGGTCTCCCAGAGCAGGTGGTGAGGGTTACGTACGTTCAAGGCTCTGCTGGAAGGGGGAAGGCGCTTGCTTCCATGAGGTTGGGAGAAGTATTAAGCCATATGTATGGAGCCTGGGACCATGAGCAGGAGGGGACAAGGGGGACAGGGAGCGGGGCAGTGAGGAGCCAGAGGGTGCAAGACCTTGAAGCAATGTCAAGTTCTATCACAGGGAGATGGGTTTACTGGTATCTCTCATGAGCTGCAGCATTTGCTGTTTTTCATTGGTGGTTTTACTAGCTTTTTGCATAGGATGGTCCTAGGGAAGGGGTCGGCAGTTAGGATGAGGCTCTTTCAGCTCACCTGAACGTCCGCGTCACCAGCGGAAACGGGGGTGGGGACCGTTCTTGCAGGAAGCCTGCCGGATCTTTAGCAGAGGTCCTCCCTTGAATGGAAGAAAGCTTTGAAAGGGAAAATATACATTTTTACTGAATTCTGCTGACATTCTGGTGCCATTTCTCAGGCTAAATATTTCTACTTCTTTGTCTTAGATTTCTCATTTGTTAAAAAGGGGAAACGTCGTATGAGCTGTCCAACTTCAGGAACTTGGCAGGGAGGCTGTGCAGATCCAGGAGCTCATTCAGGGAAAGATAGTGCGATGCCTTTCAAAGTTCGGGCACATGGCCCCCTTGTCTGCCGGATCGGGGCTTCTGCTGGGACTTCCTTCCTGTTTGCAGGAAGAACGGGATCCTCGGAACTGATCTCCGGGGAACTAGTTTGGTTCCTTGTTGAGGAAATATTTACAAGGATCCTTTCTGAGAAATAATGTAAGTTCATTTTGAAATTCTGTGAAGTTGTGGATGAGAAGAATCCGCTTGCCTCTGTGGAAGCAAAAGTTGATGTTTTTTAAAAAGAAATATCATCTATATGCAAGGGGTTTGAGGCATTTTTCTACAGAGCCCGGCAGAAGTAACTCCTGCTTGAGTGTGGTTGGTAGGGTAATAATATGGGTGTAATAATTTATAGTTTTAATTTGAACATTTCACCTAAAATGTCATGTGGTGTGCTTGAGTGTAATATTGTTTTGTTACAGAATGACATGCATATGATTTTGTGATGCAAGATTTTTGTAATAAAAAAGAGGCGTTATTTGTGCTGGACTCTGTATTTGTTAGATTGTAGCTCTTTAATTAAAGCTAGGAATTTGTATTCTGTAGGCTTCCGGCCTTAAGCCAGTTTCTTCTTGAAGTTCAGTGATTAATCTGCTCCTTGATCTGTGTTTAAAAATAATAACAATAACAGAAACAACTAATTTTATTGAGCATAGTCCATATATTTAATATGTAGTAACTCATAATGCCATGAGGCAAATAGCTCCATCACGTCATTTTACAGTTCACACTGAGGCACAGAGAAGCCAAGTCACTTGCTCAAGGTCACACAGCTAGCAAGTGGCCGAGCTGAGATTCCACCTTGGCAGACTATCTCCTGAGCCCAAGTTCTTCGCTACTCCATTTTACGATGTAATTATGACCCCTGGAAGTAACTAGCTCTATTGTCTCTCCATTTCACATTCTACTTGATTGCCCTGACAAGTTGCTTTCTCTACAAGAATAGGAAGTCTTAAATTCCACTTAGGTGAAGAATGAGTAGATAAGCACTTGTCTTTACAAACTGCCTTCTGTGAAGGTTTAAGAGTGTGTATTCCCTCTCTGACTCTTTAGTTTTCCCCCATCCCACACAGAAAGTAGTCTCCCTGGTTAGGCCACAGCACTTCATGGAAGAAGGTGTAAAGGGCACACGCAGTTCTTTTCATTAGCAAATACAAAGATGGGGGAAGTGGCGTGACAATAACCTTTCACTAATCTGTGTGTGAAATTATGTTGATTTAAATGAGAAAGAAGTATGGGACCCTTGGGATGCACTGGGTCCCTTTTCCCCAACTTCTCTCGCCCTTAAGTGACACCTGCTATTTGGGATGTATTCACGTTTCAAATGCCATCTTGACGTTAAGAAGTGAGTGCTGCACTGGCTTGATTTTATTTCCTGCAGACACTGACCGCCTGCTCTGAGCCAGGTGCTGGGTTAGCCACTGCGGACGTGCCAGTGAGCAGTGAAGAAAATCTTTGCTAGAGGGGAACAGCTAGTCTCGCTAGATTAAGAACATCTACTTTTCATTTCAAGGCCTAGGATCTGAATTTTAGAATTTCAAGATTTCCAGGCAGCCTATAGTAGGAACTATTCATTAAAGAGACAAGGGAACAGAGACCCCCAAAGTTGAGGAAGCTCCCTCCCTGGCTTCAGAAAGTCGAAAAGCAAAGAAACCCTGAAAACCTGGCCTCCTGCTCACTCTGCTCTCCATGTTATTGCTTTGAAGCTTTTCTTAACGCAGCTCCCCACCCTCTGCCCGACCCCTCCAGGTTCTTTCGTTGTTTTGTTTTTAACTCTGCTCAAGGTTTCTTAGATGTCTGTTGTCTGATTCCAGTGCTAATATTGATCTCATTTTCTGGCCTAATTATTTCATTGCTCGCTTCTTCCCTTCGCCTGTCCACATACCTGGCAGGTCTGTCTGTCCTGAGAGTTTAACAGCTGTCACGGATCTTGAGAAGACCTAGGGAAAAGGGAGCAGCAGTCTATTGCGACCCTCCCGAGACCTTCCAAACAAAAGCTCTTGCCCTTAGCTCCTCAGAGACAGCTGGGCTCGTCCACGGGCAAGGGAGACCAGCAGACCCAGCCCTTGCTTCCCAGACACCCCCAGACTGGAAAACATCCTTTGGAGTTGGTGGTGGGGCGGGGGGTGGGGGGACGGGGACATGAAATCGCTTGCTTTGGTACCTAGCATTCTGTGAAGAAGGACGGTGAAAACACAGTCTGTCATCCTTGACGTTTTAATTGAAAGAAAAGCTTACACAGATTCCAGCCGTAAGCAGTATGTTTATACAAGTGTATAAAGAGGAGTAATCCGTCACGTTGGAAAACTCTCAGTGCTGCAGGACGCAGTTTGGTACGTGAACAATCCAACGTGCGCTCGCACACCTCACCCCGTGCCATGCCTCAATACTTTTCAGTAGAAATACTTTACCTAGAGGCCTGTGGTTATTAAAAAGAGGCTCGGCTCGCTCAAAGTCTGGAATTATTAGCTCATGGCAACAAGCCTGCACTGGAGAAAGACTGTCGGGTCTTTGTTTTCACAACTTTCCTGCAATTTGCCATCTTATTTTCGGAGTCTAGCTGATGTGTTGTTTGGGAAGTACTTTTTTTTTTCTTTTTAAAGGAAGAAAACATAATTTCACATGGATGAGTGACTTCTCATGTTAGCAGGATTGCAGAGTTTTACTACTTCGTTAGAAAGTCCAGAGCAGTGTGACTATCAAAGCAAATGGACTGTGGACTTATTTTAGTATAAAAAAAAACAATAATAACTTAGTTATGGGATCCAGCAAGGTGTGATGGGGGAAACTCTCTTTTGCAAGTTGGGTAAAAGTCCTGCTTCTTTTCATGACCCATCTGACATTGGGCCAATTTAAATGTTTCTGAATTCAGTTTACTCCTGAGTAAAATTAGAGTAATGGGCCCTACCTCCCACACTGCATTGTTCCAAGTCACATGAAGGTGAAAATATTTTGAAAAATATGAAGCAGTTTTTAAGTGCAATATAAAAAATTTTATGCAAGTACAAGGTATTAAATAATAATTAGTTTATATATACAAAGGGAATTAATTAATACAATTATTCCCATCCGGCTGCAAGCTTCAATGATCTGACTATTCTGGACAAATGATTATGTTCTGGGCCAAGCTACACCATTACTTCAGTCTAGTCCTTTAATACCCAGTGATAGACAGGCATCGATTTTTTTTCCTTTCAGTTTTTGTAGTTTTAAAAGCCCAAGCAAGAAACTTAGAAAACTTCATTACTTTTGTTGGCGGGGTTGGGGAATTATTTACAGGATTTGTATAAAACAATAATTCAAAATTATTTAGAATCCAAACATCCAGGGTTCTTAAATAACCATTTCCCCTTCAAGTATACATGGCTAATTGGTCTGATTGGCATCATTAGGTAATTATTATTATAATCCCAAGGGAACCCAGTACCTTGAAAGCCTTTCTTAATTAATGGAAGAATACTCGATATTTCTAAATCTAGTAGATTTATGCACATGTGGAAAAGGCTGACCTAATAAGAACATTGAATTAAATGAAACATACCATTCCCCAATTATTCTATACCACTGGGAGTTTCCCATAGTCTTGGGAAGAATGAAAACTCGTTTCAAATTTAATTACTTTAGCATCTCCATTCACATCACCATTAGGTTGTTTAATTGATTCCTTGTGAAAAAAGAACCCATTGTTAAAAACTCATAACCAGATTTTTATTAATATGTCATGTTGGAAAAAATGTAAATGATGATGGTCTGTTGCCCCTTGTTCATAAGGATGATATTACCCATCAACATCATACAAAAATGTAGTTGTCTTTCCTGTGACAGTTTTTGCTTGTCCCTAACTGTCTGTAGTGGCAGTGCTATTCCTCATGGTGTCTAGGAGAACAGACATGTGGTGGAAGGCTGTATATTTGTATGTAATATATGTAAGATGCATGTATCTATATGTATTATGTATGTATGCATAGCTGTGTACACATCTAATTTATGTGCATGGATATACAGAGATCCAGAGATGGAAGGGTGAACGGACGGATGAATGATGTGTAGGGAGACTCAATGAATGTTCCTCATTGTGAAACTGCGGAGTTCAGATTATTAGTCTGGTCTTTAGAGGAACTGAAAATTATTAAGCGCAATATAGTTTATATACAGCCATTTTGTTTGCACTAAACATCTCGAACAAAACATGAAGACTGGAGAACATAGTCCAAACACTGTCTGTCGACTGAGCCCCGTGGTGCACCTATGTGACTCGAGGTATCTGCCTCTGAGTCATGTGAGACCTTAAGACCCAGTGAAGTTACAGCCTGCTACAGAATTCTGGAGCACTTGAAAGAAGGAGTTTCCTAGAACTGTAAAAGCTGAAGGGTGTCAAAGGCCCCACTAGTCCTTACTGTTAGTCCCTATTCCATGGGACTCTCCCCGAAAGGCCCCCAGGCCCATGTCTAGGAATAACCAAGCGCTTCATCTGCTTTTCTGAAAACACTCAGCTCATCGGCCTGTCTCTGTGGCCACTCGTCCACACATTCCACTTTAAAAAACTGGGTCTCATTTGTGTCTATCTATGCAGACTGTGTAAAGGCAGATTATTCTTTTATATTTTCATGTATACGACTTCCTAAACATATTGACTAATTCATAACTCATCTTTTAATGATATGTGTAGCTCTGATGAGCGAGCTCTATTTCCAAAGGAGCTGTCAGGCAAAAAGGGGGCGAACTTAATCTTCTTTGGGATCGTAACAGCCCTGCGGAGAAAGAGCGTTTTGGCTTCTTCCCCCATTTCAGTCTCCCACTCGTGCATGAGTCGCCCGTGGGAGGCCAAGGAGCTCCGAAGGAGAGGCGTCTCCTGCTGCTCCGATGGGGGTCTGGACGGGGCTCTCCCCAAAGCGCAGGGAGGCGTCCGCCCGCACAGACCCTCTCTGTGTGCAGCTTACCAGGAGGAATTTTCTGTTTTTAAAGAAAACGCGTTAGGTTTGTTAGCAATAGTTTCTATCGTGGCGCTCAAGGTACGATGACTTAACATACCATTTCAGAGGTTCCCGAGGCGTGTTTGTGTGCTTGTTTGTTGTTAGGTCTTTCTTCAGCTTAGTGGTCTGACATTTTACACAGCTCCCCTGAGCGAAAGCATCAGGAGACTGAGAATTTAGCCAAGGAGGTCACTTGTTTGCCATTTTTTTAATAAACACAAATAATTCCCTTTTTCCCTCAGCCCCATATTCCCTGGCTCATTAAATCAATTTAAGGCCCTTAAAAAATTTTCTGGCAAATTGAAGCAAAAACTCTAACTATGTACTCCCCCGAGGAACACGTGCTTACCCGAGTCCTGCAGGTCAGGCCAAAATCAGTTTCTGTCAAACAGCCTAACACCTCGAGTTATTACGAAGCGAAGGACTGGAAATTGGGGGCAGGGCTCTGGACTCGCCTGGGGAAAGGCCAGCTACAGAGCCGTGCGCATAACCCAGCTGCCTGCATTTGTGTCCCGGCTTTCATTTTTTTTGATGGTTTGTTTATGGTTTTTTTTTCTATTCGCAGTGGAAGAGTGAAAAAGTCTAAATAGATTTTTATTAGGAACTCAAGAATGAAGCTGGCTCTGCAAATCCAGAGAGTGAAAATGTATCCAGAGCAAAGCCAGGCGGGCTTCCAGGCAGAGGTGTGGGAGAGTGTGGCTAAAACACACGTACACGCATCTCTGGCTCTAAGGTCCTCCAGAGGGCAGAGACTTCCCAGTCCCCATGGGGTGTCACTACCACGTCTCTGGGCGAAGATGCGGGGGTTGTAGAAGATTTGTCAGCTTGTCGTCTATTGAACATCAGTTAGGTAACAGAGGTCAGGAAATGAAGTGGAATTTGATGTATTAACTAGGAAGCAGCAGAGGAAGCCAGACTTTTGTTTTATTTGTTATTATTTCCCCAATATCCTCAATTACGTGGCTCCCATCTGAGGATCTGATCTGCTGCTCGCATGATGGTGTTGTCCCGGCTGGCCTGGTCACGGGGAAACCGGCCGTGAGTTTCAGAGCCTCGGGAATAATGTGTGCTCTCTCCCGCTTTGTCCCCAGGCCTGTCCCAGGCTCTCTATCTTCTCTGCTACACATCCACAACAGACAGAGACAGCCCATGCCAGCCTCCATGCCCGGGACCCTGCCCAACCCGACGATGCCAGGGTCTTCCGCCGTCCTGATGCCAGTAAGTGCTGCTCACTTCCTCCGAGCCTTGCCCCCTTTGCAGAAGGAGAGGAAAGGCTGAGCTTTCAGCTGACTGAGAAGAAGGCGGCTCCTTCTGGGTGGAGTTGAACTGGGTGCCGGGTGGCTCTGAGTGCCTGGTTGTGCATCCTTGGCCATCTTGCTGGCTTTCCCTGTCCTTCAGTGCTTCCCCAGTGAGGCACGGCTCATCTTCCTGCTGGCGACGGGTGACCTCGCCACACCCAGGGAACGGAATTTGTTCAGGGACACAGTTGTGTGACTCCTGCAAAGTCTACACTGGGCTGTTGACAGAATGTCCTTCCACTGACCGTGAGTGGTCCAGCCAGGGCTCAGAGTGCTACTAATGAAAATAACAATGGTGGCACATGTCACTTTAACATGTATTCATGCTTATCATGTTCCGTTAATTATCCGAACAGCATTTGTCCGGTGCCTCTCCTGGGTTAGTCAGTCTCTAGGCACTTCGTCAGCACATGAAACAACCCTAGGAGGCAGGTACTCATACTACCCCCATTTAAACGAGCAAAGTAAGGCAAGGAACTTGCTTGTCCGAGAAGCAGAGCGGCTGAGATTTGGGCCCAGGCATTCTGGCTCCAAGCTTACTCTCTCAGTTGCGACCCAATACACACATTCCCTCCTTTCTCACAACAGTCCTATGAGGTGTGTGCAGCTCTTGCCCCCATTCTGCAGATGAGGCCACTGAGCAACTTGACTAAAGTCACAGAGCCAGTAAGTGATGGTGTCAGTTTTGAAATCCAGGTAGACGGACTCCCGAGTCTCCCCTCTCATCGTTATAGTATCCTGCCCCTCTTTGAAAACAACAGGTGGACACAGGCGGGAGACTCAGATTGTTCCAGAGCGCACTGTGCTCTCCTTCCACGGGACCCCTTGCCTGTGCTCCTTCTTCGTCCCCCCGGCCCTGTGCGTTGGCGGACACTTGGTGGCTGCTGCTATTCGCAGGGCCGCAGGAGTTCTCGAAACACCCCAGAGGTGGCGTGACAATCCTATTAAAATTCTGCCACGACGATATCAATAGTGCCTCGCTGGGCATTTTGGCATTTTAAAGAATTGTCTACCTGTGTTATTTCATTTTCCATTTGACTCACCTGTGTACCAATCCCAGGGGCCAATGTGGGACACTTGGCCCAGAGAAAGGTGACTGGCACGTGTTTCCTGCCCCTCTTTGTTGCACCGAATCATTTAATCACACAACTGGACCTCCTGTCGGTGCTTCAGAATTGAAACAAAAGATCGGGCGCATCGTTCAGAGCCACGCAGACAAACAGTCCGAGATGCTTCCCGCACAGGAGTGCACTACCCCGCATCAGTGACGCCTTCCGCTGCCACATCCGCAGTGTCAGTCTAGAGCAGAGATTGTCGACCCGGGACGACTGGGGGCAGTGCCTGGAGGCGCTGTTGGTTTTCACGACTGGGGGAGTGCAACTGGCATCTAGTGAGTCAAAGAGAGGGCCGCTGTTGGACGTTCCACAGTGCTCGCGATGGGCCCAAGCAAAGAATTATCTTGCCCAAATTGTCCGTAGTGCCGAGGTCGTGAAACCGAGGTCCAGAGTGACACTGATGTTGACTACTGAAAATCAATATAAAATCTCCAAAAAGCATGTCCTAAAAGTTTCCGCCTCTAGCAATCTGGGCCTGTCCTTCCTTTTTATGAAGTCACCAGCTCCTACGCTGTCACTGCGGCATTTCAAGCATGGTCTTCTTCTAGAGTTCCTGCCCCGGGACCACGACTCCCTGGGCATGAAAGAAAGTCTGTGTCTGCAGGGGAAGATGAAATTCTTTTTTTTTTTAACTTTTTTAAAAAGATTTTATTTATTTATTTTTAGAGAGGGAAGGAAGGGAGAAAGAGAGAGAGAGAGAGAGAGAGAGAAACATCAATGTGCGGTTGCTGGGGGCCATGGCCTGCAACCCAGGCATGTGCCCTGACTGGGAATCGAACCTGCGATGCTTTGGTTTGCAGCCCACGCTCAATCCACTGAGCTATGCCAGCCAGGGCAGAAGATGAAATTCTTAACTGATCTGTAGCACGTTGTTATTGCCACACACTCGTGAAGCCTTAGGTCTGCAACAAAACGATGGGTCTGTTAATTCACGCCTTCATTCCACAAACGCTGGCCCAGCACCTTCTGTGGGCCAGCTGCTATGCTCGATGCTGGGACGTGTTGACGAACAAGGCAGGCGTCGCCTTCACAGAGTTCACTGGGTTGTGATTTATCCTGTCTCGAAAGTCAAATGCTTCAGTAATTTGGGAATATGAGCATCCGTATATTATAACAAAAGCCCAGTGGAGTACAGACATTTCAGCTCCTGTTCTCCAGTGTGTTTCCAGAGAAAAGAAGAAGCTCAAAAAAAGAAAAAAAAAAAAGCGAACTCCTTTATCTGGAAGTTTTGCCGCCGACAGTGCTAAGTGTTGCTTTGAGTTCAGCGAAGCCGCTCCCGTCGTCTGACCTCTGTTCCCGTCAGCGCATCAGAGCCACACTCAGGGTGCGGAGCCTCGTCGGTGTGAATCACCAAACAGTTGTTTTGAAGAGGCTCCTGCTGGCCCTGTATAATTATTTACAGGGCAATGTGCAATTTTTTTAGATAGAGAAGTTAGCCTGTTTTCAATATTCTGTTTAATTTGTGAGTCACAGGGGTAGAAATAGTCATAGGCTGTCATTTTTCCAAAAAGTGGGAAGCATGGCCGACCGCGGGTCCGGAGGCCGCGAGCAGTTGCCTCTCACGCTCTGTCGCGCAGGAGGCCCGGCAGCCTGGGGCCCGCCCCACAGCCATCGGTGCTTCTCAACGGAGGATCCTCCTCCTTCGGAAAACTGGGAACGAATGCTCACGCGGACTTGACTTCCCTCCAGGGGATGGTCAGCAGGCGGACAGAACGGGTCACATGCCACACCAACGGCCCTGTCCCCCAGCCTCTGGAAGTGGGAGTCAGTTATCAGCAATAGGCGTTTTTCAGAGCGATCTTCTTCATGACGTAAGAATTAGAGTGCACAGATGTAGTTAACAGCACCATTTCATCATGATTTTAAAAAAGAATTTTAAAAAATTCAAGTCCCTGTGCTGCCTGGAGATTTGGGGGAATATGGGTGTATTTTATGTTACTGAATTGGTAAAGGCTCAAAAGGTTTTGCACAAGTACTCTAAGAAGGAGTAGAAAACTCTTTAAATAGTTCCTTTTGAAACAGTTTGACAATGCCCCTACGCTGTGGATAGCAGATACACGAATTCGGTGTCATAATCACGCCCTGCCCCTGGGGCGGGCCCGGCAGGAACCGCAGTCCTAGACTCTCAACAATGGAAAAGACATTAAAGGGTCATTCAGTTCAACTGTCACTCTCAGCTCTGCCCGGTGAGCTTCCCTGCCGCGATGACGAACGCTGTGTTTTCCAGGACTACCTAGACCGACCTGGAGCAGAAACCTGGTTCCCTAAGATTTCCGACCATTGTGTTCATTTCCATCTTTTGACAGATGGGAAAATCCCCTGCATGGACAAATACCCCTAGAACTGTCTCGTTATGTTCTGTGTGATTTCAGTAAAAAAATAGAGGGCGGGGCAAAAGTAGGCTTACACTTGTTTGTATGGAAAATAATCCCACAACTAGTAAATAATAATATAAGAATAAACTCGGAGTTCTGCATACTCTCCCATCTGTGAACCTACTTGGGCCCCAGCCAATGTATTTGCTTAATCTTGGTTCTTTGAAAAGGGCTGATTTTCTACTAAACAGAAAATCTTCTTCAAACACATTCTTCCATGACCAAAAAAAAAAAAGGAGATTTTGCTGTATTTCCTCTTTGACAGAGACACTGTGGAGACAAAAAAGCCAGAACTCGATGCAGATATTTGAATGGTGTTAATTCTAGACACAATGGCGGGTCAGCAGGACAGCGTGGGGTCCGTCGATCGTGTCATATGGAAGCCTCGGCAGCCTTCTTCCCCTGCCGAGAGGCCTGACACCACCCCTGTGTAGAGTCACGACTCGGTTAACGAGGAGGCAGACCCATGCCACAGGCAGGGGATCAGATACCTGGGTTGGATCATTTCAGGTGTGTTCATGAGTAAGGACGACAGGCCGACCCACCAATGATACTTTTAAAATTAATTTTATTTTTACTTATTGCTAAAATGAGTCCTGTCTCTGCCTAAAACATAGGGATGGGGGAAAAACACCACAGATAACCTGAGGTAACCATTTGGTGTGTTATCTATCCTTCCAGCATTTTTCTATGCATATGTTATTCTTTATAGCTGTAAAAACCAGCATAATTCATGGTGCTTGCATGTTTTACAAAAGGGGATCTATTCCACACTTTTGTTTGGAAATGATCTGCATGACAAGGTAGTTCTCTTCGGCTCAGGGCATCTTCCATAGCAGGCATGGCTTCCGGTGCTTCTTTGATGTGGTTGGATTCGAGGCTTACCCTTCAACAAACCAAGCTTTCTCCACAGTTATCCAAAGTTATTCTAAACGATTCACTTGAAAGAGAAATGCAGCTTTGTCTGTGACCTAGGCTGCCTTTCCCAGACTTCTGACCCCCTCGCTTTCCTTTCTCTTAGATGGAGAGACAGATGTCCGTCAACTCCAACCTCCTGGGAATGCAAGGCCCGACTCTCAGCAACCCCTGTGCTTCTCCACAAGTCCAGCCGATGCATTCGGAAGCCAAAATGGTAAATGACACTTATAATCCCCCTTTTGTTATTTGCTGACTTTTCCTTTTGGTCTCTACTCTGACTTCCATGTTCCGGTCAAGTCAGGGAGAGGGCTGGGCTTTGTTTTGGTGAAGAGGCCTTTCTGTGGAAGGGCAGTGCAGAGCCCGGCTCTGTCTTTGAAGATATTTGTTACCAAACTTTGCAGGAGATGATCACGTAACAAGTACAGGATCCACCTGTGGCCTTGGTGCAGGGGACTTGTGGAAGTTCGGGGAGGTTCACAGGAGCTGAGATGGGATACTCCCAAGAATGTGTGTAGTTGCCCATAACCTGAAATTAAAAATAATCCAGAGTTTCGCTCCTTCAAGGGGGTGATTGTTTCAATGCCATTCTTCCTGTCCCCATATCCTTGAAAACATCTATGTAATTTTAAGCACACACTGTTAGGGAAATGATTTTTGCGTTCCATAGTTGTCAGACGTGACATTGGTTGGAAAGGGTCAGATCTTTGTTTTCTCCCAGGATGATGGAAACACACGACCTCAGGTGACAGCCTTCGGGGACTGTTAATATCTGAGGCTTATGGGCAGTAAGGTCAGTCCTTGCAGTCACAGGGATGGGTTCATGCATTTATGTTCCACTAGACATTAAGGGAAAGCGACGCACGTCCAACTTTGCAACATGAAGGATTGTGAATTCACTGGTTCTATTTAGTGAAGTCCCTCGAAATAGGTCATTCAACGTGCGTAGAGGAGTGCAATTCGAACACCACGATTAGGCAGGCATCCGATGACAACAAAATACACTGCAGCAAAGGTTTTACTATCTGCTCCTGAAGGGTCACTTTTGCTAGAAGTTGGAGGTTTATTTGGTTCGCTGTCTGACTGCGTTAGGGACCGTGTTTGGTGGCTGGTGTGAGGATGTTCTTGACAGTCCTGAAAACGAGCCCTCAAAACCCAGTGAGTTCATTTTCAGTGGCAGCAAGCTTTTTTTCTTCTTTTCTTTTTCCTTTTTTATTTTTAAATGGCTTTGGTCACTTTCTTTTGGAAACTCCACTCATTTAACTCGCAGCTTCTTGACCCAAGGAAGCGACTGAACTCCCAGTGTTGGCTACCTCTGGCAAATAAAGTCTGTGGTCAAGAGAGTTCTCTTTGCCGTGCCACAGCCCCTGTGATGTGCCAGATGGCACCGACGTCTCCAGCAAAGCTTGTTAAATCTTTTTGGAATCGGCAAATATTTTTCAACTCGAGCCCTGCGGTGCCAAACCAAATACTTGCTGGCAGAGTATAGTTCAAACTGGCATCTGTTTTGGAGACCAGAGTAATGCCATTTACTTTTTTTTTTTAAGGAAAATAAAAAATGAACTGTGAAGGTACTTAAGAAGAAAACAAAATTAAGTTATTCATGTGTATGAATAAGTGCTCTGGTCTGATCATCAGATGCGATGCCCCAGATGGACTATTTCTGAACCATCTTGCTCAGTTCAGGGTCTGCCTCCTTTTTTGAGGGACCTCCCAGACACACTTGAGGTGGACTCTGAAGCGCAATTCCAAACCCAGTTTCCCTGCCAATTGATTTTCACTGGGTTTTATGCTACCACTTGCCTCGGAGTGTCCTGCCCGTCTTCTTGCTGGCAAAGAAGGCACAAGTTTTCCAAAGGGAGTACAGGCTTATAATTACTTGTGCGTATGAAATAAAAACATATGGTATGGCAAATTAATAGCAAATAATATCAGCCAGCGACAGAAGGGAATTGGTCTGCACTTATAAAAATAGTGTTACCCCACAAATGTTTGCTGAGTTAAATTTACTGAGCAAGCACACTGCTCTGCTGATTCATGTTCTAAGTGAGTAAATATTTCCAGGCAAACGAACTCCATAATGGAGTCAGGGCTGAGGGAACACAGCTATTCTGTCCGCCCCAGGCTTCCACACCGAATCCCGTTGTTGCCGATAGGTTTACCCAAAGGAGAAAATGGTAGTGTTGGCCACTTATATTTTGGAAGAATAGCATTTCCTTAGTAGCTTGCAAAAGGGTTAGGTAAGTAAGTGGCTTTTAATACATTACTCAGCATCTCTATTCTTATTTTGCTTGCACCATTCCCTGGAGAAACAAGTCATTGCCATCTCCTAACTGCACAGTATTTTCTAGCAGTTTTGGGTTACTGAGACGAAAAGCTTTTATGAAATACAAAGTAGTAAAGAAAAAAAAATCTATGATTTTCATGTCAGCCAGAGCTTCCCCAGGTTTCTCAGAACTACAGGCTTTGTTGTTCTATGCCTAATTTTCTTCCTGTGTGAGACTGGAATGGATTCCAGATTTCAGCTAAGACTCTCGTTTCACTGTTTTCAAGGACTTTTCCAGAGGTCACACATGGGCTATTGTGATGGATGCACTCTGTGGGGTGTGCTCTCGGAGCGCGCGAGAAACCAGAGAGGTGCCACCCACACGCAACGCGGCAGGCCCGTTCTGCTGGGCACAGTGGTGTTCATTTCACGCTTCTCGTCTGCCCCTGACAAAAGGCATCGTCCTGAATCTCTGGTGAAACTGGGAGAGGGCTGGGAGGTGGACAGGAGCGTAAGACAGGATTGTTTTAAAGGCACCGTTTTCTTAGAAGCCTGACTCGTGATTGCTTAGTAGAATATATCCATTCTCCCTGCCCGAAATCTGTCATTTCTATTGTGGGAGAGAACATTAATCTGGGGCGTCCTAAATCAAGAAGCACGTGTTCTTCTTTTGACTTAATAATGTACATTAGTATCAAGCAGTGACTTCAGTGTATTGTAGCCGCATCTGTCCAAGCTGGTTTTATCATACTTCTGGCAGATTATAATTTAGTTTTATGGAATGCTGTTCTGAAGAATTAAGCCAACAGACATATGGCTTCATAAATTTCTAAGTGAATGCATGCATATTGGGTTCCGTCTGGGGGTCAGAGCAGACTCAGATTTGTGAGAGCCTTCCTTCCATCTTTCTAACCCCCCCAAACCGCAGGCTCTTCACCCCAGATTCCCGGGATCAGTGTCTCTCTTCCATGAGCATGGGGCCTGCTGGAGAGGAAATTCACGGGGTACCTGGTGGACATGTTGAACACCCGAAGGGGAAAGGAAGGGAAGAAAAGAGGGGAGTGAGCGTAGGGAACTGAAAAAGGAGGAGCAGACAGAGACAGGGTGGGTAGGGGAAGCACCAGCTGGACAGGGGCACATTGCCAGCCTCTGCTGGGCACAAGTGATTCCGGAATTATGTATATTTGTGTTCACTTCTGTTTGGGAGAATTGGACCAATTTTAACCAGCCATGAAAAAAGTGCTTCTTTCTTTTTTTATTTTTTAAGAAAACCATAATGGGGCTGGAAACTAAAAAAGACATGGGAGGGACTTGTCCATACACCTAATGAGACATAAGCCTGTCTCATTAATGATGAGGTGACTATTACCATATCGAGACTGACTAACGTGGAGTCCTTCACAGAGGACTCTGGCCACTGTGCCCAGATTTCACCTTGAGTTGGCGCGGGGTCACTGTAGCCTAGGGAGCATTGATACTAGGGAGAAGGTATGTGCCGCGGCTGTCACCTGATTTTCTTCTCAGGATGGCACTATGACATGGGTGTTATCCCCATTTTACAGCTGGGACAATCGAGGCTCCGAGTAGTTAGAAAACTGGCCCCCACAGCACATCACTTAGCAAAGGCTAGTATCTCAGACTCCAATGACAAAAGCCTTTGCATCAGAACATTTATCCTTTAGGTGATAATATCCTATAGCTCCCAGACATCAGTAACCAGCAGATTAAATCACGTTCTTTGGGGTTAATTTATATTTATATACAAAAGGGAGACAAGAATGGCAAGGATAGTGCAGACCTGTAGATAACTTGGAAAGGATGACGAGTGGTTGGTAGTATGCAACATCCCCCTGGGTCTAACCAGGTTCTGTGGCCTCGCTGACTGGTCCAGCTTTTCTCCATCCTTCTCCAAACACATTTTTATCCTGAGGTTTCATATTTTCCGCTTGACCAACTGGAAACTCCTTAAAGGTAACTCTTGCATTGGGTAAGCTCCATGTACTGAGAAAGGCCTCATGAGTGAGAACTGAATTCTACTGAGTTGAGCTGGATTAAAAGTGCGGGAAGGGACCAAACCCCAGCCATGAATATGGGAGTGGGGTGGAGGGGGTAGGGAGCAAGAGTAGCGCTGAGAAGGAGAGGATAAAAGCAGGTAAATGCTAAGCTGGGTAATGCTAAAGAGTAGCTAAGTTCATTTGCTTTGAAAGATATCTAGAAAAAGCCCATCACATCTTTCCCTTGAGAGAGAAGCAATATGCCTGTTCCTTAGAAAAGAGAATTGGAATACCATTGCCCTCCTAGGAACTGAGAGCGATCAATATGCTGTTTCTTCCACTGTGATGGACTGGTTGTGCTGTATTTTGGCCTTCAACTGTCAGTACTTCACCCACAGTTAGGCTGACAGTTTACTCAATGCAGACATAAGTATGTGTATTAATGAATGAATGAAAGACACCAAAAAGATCGGAGAGTCAGAGGTTTCGAAAGATGGAGGGGACTTAGTCAAGACCTTGCCCAAATTCCTCATGTTACAAATGAGCGTGCCGAAGCCTGCTGAAGATTTAGGGAGATCACACCATCATTTACGTACACACAGATCTGGGCTCCCAACTCAGGCCTTCAGCCTTCTGCCCAGAACCATGCTTCTTCCAGGCCAGCTGTACTGATAGACGACTGACAGCACTTTCTTCCCTGGGCTCGGGCAGGTTTCCTCCTGGCAGATCGGCAGACCAGACCTGGGGCGGCACAGTGAGCGATCACGGTTCAATCTCCGCTTTGTTTTGAATGTCAGCCTGGGTGTGTTTGTGTTTGCCTTTCCCCTCCCTAATTACCGAGGTGGATAACTGTTTGCCTGCAGTGCCTCTTGGCCACCCACTGTCCCACAGATAAATCAGAGAAGCCCGGCTCCAGATGGAGGTGCCTGGGAAGTTGATTCACATGAAAAGACAGTCTCCAGGTAACACCTCTCTGGCACGCTTGAGAAATGCACTTCTGCCATTTTCCTATTTGCTTTGAGCATCCCAGCTTCGCTTCCTTGAAGTGCAGGAATAAAAAATTATTTAAAAAAAAAGGTAAATGAATAGGCTGCTGCTTCTCAGAAGCTTTGTGCTGAGACAGAATGTCCTGTTGACCTTCAAGAAGCTCACATCAACGTTTGAGTTGTGCTGCAGGCTTGTGTCCCTAGAGCCAAACACAGTGACTGGATGAACCGAGGCCACCACTTCTTTTCCGAATTCCCCTAACCTCGCTGCTGTGAAAAACCACCGTCCAATATGCAGATAAGGGGGAATTATGTAAGAGTCCATGACAATAACAACCATAAGAATCTATGTTCTCACTAATCTATATGATGGATCTCATCTTTAAAGGCAATTTGCCTTCTGAAAACACCATGGTAGAGAATAGTAATTGTTCACGTTAATCAAGTACTTGTGTGTATGTGGCAGAAAATGTGTTAAGCATTTTGCAGAGTATTATCTTACTGAATGCTCCACAATCCGATGAGGGAGGTACTTTTTCTGAATCTCATTTTACACACGACTAAGCTGAGAGGTTGGGTAGTTTGTGAAGAAGATAACTGGCGAAATGCAAGGATGCGATGTGAACTCCAGCCCTGGGCCCTTCTTCCTGGCCCTAAACCATGATGTTTTGCCAGCAATGGGGATGATTGTCCTCTGAGTTTATATTAGTAGAGTACTTTCCAAATCACAAAGCGCTTTCATACACATTGTCTCACAGGAGCCTCATAGCAACCCAGTAGGGTCAACAGGGAAATATTATGATCCTTATCTTACAGACACAGAGAGGTGACTTTTCCAGTGTCATCCAGAGACACAACCAGGCTCTGAGCCCACGTCTTCTTTGATTTTGCTGTTTCTACCATGTCATGCTGCCCCTGGTGTCCCCCTGGTGATTCACCCCGAATAAACGCAGGTCCTGAGCCTCAGATTAATAGCCCAGGCCCAGCCATCGATTGGCTGGTGCCTATTGGAGTCTCCAGTTCTCATCCACTGAACACTGGACAGAGGGGGGGGGCCCGATTTCTGCGTGTCCAAGACAAGTGCTGAACGTGAGCTCAGCTATTGTTTTTGAAGATCTGAAGCAACAACCCTCCTCTAAGAACAAATAGAAGGTCCAGCTCCTTTCTGTTGGCAGAAAGGATCACCTTCCATATGCCATTGCCATTTCGCCCACTTGAACCGCAAAAAAGTTTAATTTAGAATTATATTGTGCTATTTTTAAATAAAATGTAAGTGATTCACTTCTGAGATCATTAACCAGAGCTAGCAGCTGCCTGTTTGCATTTCTGTAGAACGGACTAAATTCCTACACAATTTGTATTCCATGTGTGGGTCAGAAACCCAGATACATGGGATCATACATTTAATATATTTGTTTGGAAAATGAGAATTTCAGAGGTTATCAATGGCCGATGAATCACCAAATTCCAAAGGTGATTCATCGGCAGTTCACAGGCAGGAAAGGAGCTTAGGGATTCTTGTAGCAAAATCCTTTCCTCTGTGAAACAAAGGCTTAAAGCTCAAGTTAATAACTTGTCCAAGGCCACGTAGCTAATCAGCAGAAGAAGGGGAATTAGAACCCAGATTCTGGGTTTCAGGCGGGAAGAACTTCACTCTCCGTGTGCTGGTTGGGAGTTTACAGGAAAGCCATCTGTCCATTGCTGTGACAGTGAACTTCCTAATGGGGGTGTTTCCTGAAGCATTTTGCTGCAGAGTTTGGTTAGTGAGGCAAAGTATCTGGGGTAGAAGTGGGTGAATAAGCTTTTCCCCCTTCGACATCAACTGGGAATGGAAACTAATCATCAGGTTGCCCAAAGGAATGGGCCCAAGTCTCCATAATGCTTCCTGAGACTTGGGGATCTTGACATGAGACCACTAAGCTATCCTTGTTTGTCATCCAGAGAGTGGGTGCACACCGAGTATTTTATCTCTTGGCACCTGGCACAAGCTGCCTTCATTTTGCCTGCCGCCAAGCAAAACTAAACCTCCTGTGTCTCATCGCTGTGTGTTTTGGGGCAGCGCGGATCTTACGCGGGCCTTCGGGGACCTGTGCTGTGCTGGTGTGGGGCGGTGACAGAGCCCGCCGCTGACACACACACGAGGGTGTGGACACGCCCCTCACCATCGGGCCTCCTCTCGGCATCCCCGCTGCACCCGCATCCGAGGGTCCTCAGGCATTCTCCGAGGACACACTGTCTTCCCAGTTTTGTTTCTTTCTCTTTCTGCCAGTATCTGCCCTGTTTTGGTCTCCATGGCAATAGGTGAAATACAATCCCAATATTTGCTCGCTGCCTCTGTCACCCAGCCCAGCACACGCGTTGCCTTGTCTTGTTTTGTGTTTGTTTAATGCTCCCCAGCCTGAAGTCAGATGCACTTGGGCGAGGACTCCGCACAGGGTCTGGTCCGGAACAGCCCCTCAGACAGCTCTCAGGCGTGTCTCCTCTGTGTGTTTACGTGTGCGTGTGCGCATGTGTGTCCCTGTCTGCTTTGGGACACTGTGCAAACAAATCCAGCTTGTGTCAGAATAGGCAGGGGGAAAAAAAAAAGAAAATTTACAAATCGGGTTACAGGGAAGTTCTGCTTTGGAGAGACATATTTTGGTCTTTTTTCCTTGGAATTTTTGTAGCTTTCGCCTTCCCAGAGTTTTGCCAGCACAACTAATAATGAAAGTTTGCTTTGCACTTGGTGGTGATGGCTTTGCCTTCATTTGGTTTTGTATGTGGGAAGTACAGAAGATCTGTCAGAAAATCTGTGCCTTGTGGAGGGTGGAAGAAGGCGGGACACTGGAGCAGATAAAGGAGGCAAAGTTTTTCTAAAGCTTTGGATTTTTTTTTCTTAAAAAATCAAAAGGAGACTGCAATCGTCAAGTCTAAAAACTAACAAAGAATGCCTTTCCCCCCGGTATCCTTTTAAAATTGTCTTTCTATTAAATCCCCCGTTAGTTTGAAAAGCTGGTTTGTGTCTTTGCCTTAGTATGAATAAGATGGATTATTAGATTCTCAGAATAGTTAGGTCCCAAACATTAAAAATAAGCCTCAAGAATTTTGATTTGAGGCCCTGGCTGGCGTAGCTCAGTGGAGTGAGTGCGGGCTGCAAACCAAAGTGTCGCAGGTTCGATTCCCAGTCAGGGTACATGCCTGGGTTGCAGGCCATGACCCCCAGCAACCGCACATTGATGTTTCTCTCTCTCTCTCTCTTTCTCCCTCCCTTCCCTCTCTAAAAATAAATAAATAAAATCTTTTTTAAAAAGTTAAAAAAAGAAACATTCCTTTAAAAAAAGAATTTTGATTTGAAAACAATATTTGCAATCCCTAGAAAAGATGTGTTTGAGGGAGATAAGATGTTCACCCAGCTGTGGCCTTGGATCCTAGAGATTAGAAGTGCAACCAAAGAGGCAAGGAAGTAACCTGATGTCAGCAGAGAGCCAGGATCTGAAGTTCAAGAGCGAGCAGGAAAGCACTCGGGCGGAATTTCAGAGTCGGCCAGTGTTTCACCTGCGCCCTTTCCCGGACCATCCTCTTCCCTTTGGGGTCTGATGTGCCCATGTTTCCACGGTGCTCGAGGCTTCAGTCGGGCCCCGTGCCACTTCCGGCCTCTTCTGCTGCTCTCAGCTCTGCACGCCACGGTCGCTCTCTGGAAGCCCCTCACCGGGGCCTGGCGTCCCCCAGGGCCTCCTTGCTCACTGGGCCTGCCTCGCCTGTCCTGTCCTATTTCCTTTGCCTCTGCAAACTACACTCCTCCTTTCTTTTTCAACACTCAGGTCAAATGCACCTTTCCTGTGAAGTCTTCTCAAGTCCCTTAGTGAGACAGGAGCCACGCCTTCTGCTAGATTAGACTCCGTGTGTTCCTTTTTTATCTCTTCCCTGCAGAGCTTTATTACACGCCACTGTCCATGTGCCTGCCTCACTGCTAGCCTGTGTACCCCTTGAGAACAGGAGCCGGTTCGATTCAGTTGCATGTCCCTAGACTGGTTCTTTCCAGCACATTCTATGCACCCGATAAATGTTTGTTGATAGAATGGAGGAGGGAAGTCTCATAGACAAATTTTGATGAAGATGTTACTGTGACTTAATATGTCACCCCACACTGTGGGCTTTTTGTTCCGTTTTGAAGTACCCGGGATAAGGTAGAACTTGTCAGATGATTGGTTCAGCAATGGTGCATTTCAGGACCTGTGACAAGTGGGTAGGGAAGAGATATCTGAGCAGGTGAGAATCCTTCCCACGGTTTTCCAGATCCCTGCATCGGTGCCTGGGGGCTCTGCCAGCCGTGGCCAAGGTCAGCTCTGCCTGCCGACAAGCCCTGCAGGAGACCTCTGGGCCCTGGGCGTGGCACCGCCTGAAGATGAGATGTTTTATCCGAAGGTGTTTGGCCACTTCAGTATTGAGATCCCCTTGGTGCAGGCCCAAGACTCTAGTCCTTCTAAAAACATGCGTAAATTCAGGATTGGGATGCAGTTTCAGTTCAGAATTAATTCACAGCTGACCCTTGGACAAGGCAGGGGTTGAGGACACGGACCCCACGTGTAGTTGAAAATCCATGTATAACTGAAGCTGACCCTCCATGTAGGAGGATTCTGACCCGAGAGGGAAGATGGCGTTGTCAGCCTGCGGTCTGTTGAACTGGTGGGTGTGAGACCCAGGGATGTGGAGGGTGGGCTGCGTATTTATCGGGAAAACATTGTGTGTGAGTGGATCTGCTCCGTGGAAACTTGCGTCATTCAAGGGCCACCTGTTTCGTGGCAAACTACAGGGGATATGTTAAAATGAAAAAAAGCTCTTTGTCTTTTCTTCCTGTTCATATATGTAATATATCAAAATTATGTATATACTAAATATACAGTTCACATCCTGCTTTTACAAAGTTTCATGTGATACCTGTGAGTAGTTTCCTGTATCATGAAGTATCTTTTGAAAGCATTTTGATAATTATATAATTTACCCTATGGGGATCACATAAAAATGTAACTCTTTCTTATTTATATTTCTTGAAATTTAGATATTTTTTCTACTAGAAATAACCCATTCACTATAAAAATAAACAAAAAATGGATCTGACGTTATTGAATTACATTTTTGATTATTTCCTTTAGGGTATATCCCCAAACTTAGAATGACCAATTCTAAGGGAGCAAAGATTGTAAAGACTTTGCACAGAGGCTGCCAAGTTTCTTAAAGTGCGTACTAACTAACCTTAGCTCCAGCCTGCAGATGGGACGGTGTCTGTCTTACCGTGTTTCCAGAAGTATTCAGCATCATCATTTTTTAACAAAGTCTTGGCCAGGTTTTGTTTGCCTTTCTTACATGGTAGGTAGTGTGCAAATCTTTTTCTATATTCCTTGGCCACTTCATTTTTTTTCTTTGATGCATTTCTGTACTTGAAGGCAATCTTTCTTACTTGGGGTCAGTACTGGAATCCAGGGAACGAGTGATAAGAGTAGGTGGTCTCCCGTCGACTGCATTTTTCAAATTCTTACCAATTAGCGGGCTTTACTACCGTACTCTAGCAACTGTATGTTTGCTTCTAAGACAAATGCCTACCTTAAAAGAATTTAGGTTTTTAGTATATTGTTTTATTGTGCTTATGGACTTTCACTTCGAAACACAGGGTGTTGTGGATTTTTGAAAAAAAAAAAATCTCCTTAACCTTTCTGATATTTATTGTTTTTCAACTTACGTATTTCGAAAATAATAGCTTCTCTAGGAATATCAATGTGGCTGCCTTGCACTTTCTGTTTATCTGAGCTAGCCTTTGTTTACTTAGTGTCTTAAATAAACTGCAGACCTGGTTGTGTCTTTCACAATTGCCTGCGGTAGGATTTACAGGGATCCTGCTCTTATCCCATTTATGAGAAATCAACCTCCACTGTTGTTACGTCACCAGTCACTATGTAAGTATAGGGACTCATATTGATTAAACTCATCATTACTGGTGGTGACACGTGGCTGGGTCCATTCTCAAGCCAGGAAGTTAAACAGGAAATATAAAACAGCTTAAGTGCCATGGGGCCATTGTTGCTGTCGTGTGCTGGTGAGTCGGCTCCGACTCCTGGTGACCCCACACAAGAGTGCTGTCCGCCGTGTCCTGTCTCCAGCGGCCCTGCCCAGCCCCTGGACACGCACACCTACGGCTTCTTTTATGGAGTCGATCCATCTCGTATTTGGTTTCCTCTTTTCCTGCTGCCTTCCATTTCTTCCAGCTTTGTCGACTTTTCCAGTGAACACCTACCTTCCCACGAGATGCCGTGAATATAGTAACATTTAAGGTTCCGTGAGTCTTCTGTTAATTGCAACCTCCTTACTAGCACCTAGGTTCTCCGAAGGGAGGCATCTGGCTGCTAGTGCGTTCTTGCCACAAAATGTCTTTGTCAAATGAATGGATATGAGTAATTAATTATATGATACTATCAAACATGTACTGATTGCAGATCTTGGGTCACGTTGCCCTGTGATTTCCATGTAGCGAAGATGCAGTGAGGAACTGCATACAATGTACTTAGACTTGGCATTGACATGTATTATTATGTAATCCTCACAACTATCCTGTGAGGTCAGGACCCCTGTTTTTACAGGCAAGTAAACTCATGTACAAAAGACAGTGCCCAGGTTCACTTAGCCTGCAAATGGCGGGCGGACGGTTTGAGCCCAACTCTGGGCTCTGACCCTTCCAGGCTGGTCTTTGCTTTGGCAACCTGAAAACAGCATGGTGACTGGATCCTAGCAGGGGTGGAAGCGTGGGAGCGGTGGCAATTACTTAGTAAATATTTATCATTAGCATCAACTCTGCACTAGACCTCCTTTCTATTTTGTTAAATCCAAACTTGATATGTTTATTGATTTTAGAGAGAGAGGCGTGGGGGGAGAGAGAGAGAGAGAGAAAAAAAAAATCAGTCTGTTGCCTTCTGTATGCACCCTGACCAGGGACTAGGTGTGTACCCAGGCTGGGATCGAACCTACAACCTTTTGGTGCATGGGAACAATGCTCAACCAACTGAGCCACCTGGCCAGGGCAAGGCCTCCTTTTTGTTAAACGTTAGGCCCTTGACATTCTTGAGGGTTTTGCCTGGCGTGGCTGTGAATCCCCAAACCCATGCACATGGCACATCATTTCCCTGCACCCAGCACAGCGAGCAGAGAATGAAGCCCAGTTGCAACCCTGACCCTGGAGGGAGGGCCAGACTCGCTGTCGTGTTCCTGCCCAGAGCCATGCAGCAAATGCAGGTCAGAAAGTGTGCCCCGGCAGAAGTTCCAGTCACTGCAGATCATGACATGTGAGGGTGGTCTTCTCAAGTTTGAAACCTTGAGTAGTAAATTGGAAAATACAACGTCTCAGTGTTAATAATGATTGCTAGCTCATATTTTATTTTTATATCGTTCACTAGCCTATCAGGTTAACCTCCTATGGAGTCATAGTTGTCACCTGGGATTATGATAAGGTGGGGTGTTTTTGTTTTGTTTTGTTTTGTTTTGTTCTTTTGAGAAGCAAAATAGAGCACTGATGGGGAACAGAGACCAGAGAAGCAGACTGCCTGCCTTCAAATCCTAACCACGTGACCTGCTTGCTTAGACCCTCTGTTCCTCCTTTTGGCTTCTGTAGAATGGGGATCATGTTGGGGCCGCTCTTCAAGAGTGCTTCTGCAGATTGAATGAGGGAATAAGGGGGAAAGCATTTGGCATAGTACCTGTCTCTCTATGAGGTCTGTCCAGAAGGTATCCAGCCACATAATATGAAAAACAGAGACGCTTACTGAAGATGATATAAGATACACGAAACATTGTACATGGGACAGTGACGCCTCAGTCTCCTTCAAAGTAGGCGCCTTGGGACCTCACACAGTTCTCCCAGTCACCATCAGCTGCCCCGTTGTATTTTCCTGAATCTCATCAACAGTCTGAAATCTCTTCCCTTTCTAAGGTGATTTTAGTTTAGGGAAAAGCCAGAAGTTTCAGGGTGCTAAATCTGGGCTGTAGGGGAGCTGGGTCACCTGGGTGATTGGATGTTTCACCAAACAACTCTGCGTGAGACGTGATGCTTGAATGGGCACACTGTCATGATGAAGCTGCCAGTTGCCCAAATCTGAGGCCTCCTGAATCATCTGCATAGTTTCACGATGAATGTTCAAGCTTAACGCAAAATCTGATGCAGATCTGTTGCTCTACTCACTCGGTCATTTTGAATGTGACAGCCACACAGTACACGTGCTCACTCAGTGGCATCTACTGCCCCCACTGACTAGTACAGTGAAGTTGTCATTGTTCACACATGCACATTCCAGTCCACTCTCTCTGGCTGCCAGGGTTCATCGATGTTGCACAATCCATTCTTGTTATATTAACAATAACTGGACTTCTTCCAGATAGACTTCGTGTGTATGTGTGTGTGTGTGTGTGTGTGTGCATTAAATTTTTTTTCCTGCTTTAAAGTATACTTCTCTTTCTCTCCTGGGCTTTACTCATTATGTTTAAAACATACTTCTATGGATGTAACATACAGCATAAAGAATAGAGTAGAAAACTCTGGCTGGTGTGGCTCAGTGGATTGAGTGCCAGCCTGAAAACCAAAGGGTCGCCAGTTCGGTTCCCGGTCAGGGCACATGCCTGGGTTGCGGGTCAGGTCCCCAGTGGGGGCCACGTGAGAGGCAACTGCACGTTGATGTTTCTCTTCTTCTGTTTCTCCCTCCCTTCCCCTCTCCCTAAAAATAAATGAATAAAATCTTTTTAAAAAAAGAATAGAGTAGATAATCTTGTACTAACTTTCTGTGGTGATGGATGGTTTCTAGACTTCCAGTAGTGATCATGTCGCAAGGTGCTTAAAAGTCAAATCACTATGGTGTGCACCTAATACTAATGTAATCTTGTATGACAGCTATACTTCAATGAAAAAGAATGCACATGTATGAAGTTCATGGTCTGATAGGAGAGAAAACTGAGACGGAGAGAGACTAAGTACCGTGCCTTTGATCAGCGCATTAAATCCCTGTGTTCGTTACAGAGACCCGGGTGTGGAGACCCAGGGGAGTGACACAGCTGTTGCTTTGAATTCACCAATTCACCGCAATACACAGGAATAAAAAATGACTTTAAAAAAGTTTTTAATTAAAACCTTATTTTTAAAAAATAGAGTTCAGTACAGCATATTTTAAAAATGTCAAATACTTGTTATGGCTTTACAGTTTGTTCACAAACATCTAAATATGAAAAACATTTTATAACACGAAATATTTTAAAGTTAAGAGTTAGGGCTAAAATTACACAAAAGACCAAAGGCTCACCAAGGAATATATATATTAAATTCCATGGCCTAAAATAGACTTTTACTATGTCTGTACAAATTACTTTAAATTATACAAATATTTGGACTCTGTCTAGCCGTGAGACTCAACTATGTACCCTAAAATGTCACGAGCAGTGCCATGCCAACGTTTGGCATTTATTTTTTTTCCAAAACATCCAGGATCATTATTCGTTTCAGTGAGAGCTTCCCTTATGCTCTGCAAGTGAGCTTGGAAGAAACGCTGGCGGAGGCGGGAGGGAGCTCCCCAGGACCTTGGGCGGAGGTGGTTGTCTCTGGGACGCGGTAAAGGGGGCTCTTTGCCAACAGACCCTTTGGAGCAGCCATCCCCGTGATAACAGGGTGTGAAGACTTGATTATTTTCAAGCCTGATGAATGAGTCCAGCTGTTCTGTAGACCAGCATGGGGTATGTGAGAACATGGGATCAACAGCAAAAGCATGTTTATCTCACTCCATCATTGCGGTGAACTTTATCTCCTGGGAATTTTCTTAAAGAGCAAGTCTGGACAGAGTCATGGCTTAAAGACCAGGGGTCTGTAAGTGAGTTGTTCCTAAATTCCAATTATGCAAAGAGAGGGCATGCATTTGTGAGGGGAGATAAGCTAAAGAGCCGTGCATGCTCCTTAGACAGAGACAATTTGTCACATCACCGCCATTAATCTGTTAGTTCCCGCTTGCTTGGTTCCACGAGATCTGCTTTGTAGATTTATTACACACACATGAAGAAATGTCTCCAGCAGTCCACTGAGCCACCAGTTCATGTGTCCGTCCTTCCACTGGGAAATTCTCTATCGAGCACCTCCGAAATGCCAGGATTATACTTGGTTTGGGGGGATAAAACTGTGCATAACTCAAGCCTGTAGGAACTCACAGTCCAAGGAGGGAATCAGATAGATAAATGGACAACTACGCGTGTTGTGATGAATGTTATGATCAAGACAAACACAAAGTAGCCTTCATGGTGACGGGGACGAGGCCTGAGCGGCCCTCCAGGCAGGTGTCTCCAATGGGTCGAACTCTTATGCTCGCCAACACAGTAGCTACTACCTGCGTGTGGCCATTTAAATGTTAAATTCATTAACATAAAATACTATTTAAAATTAAGTTCTGAGTCGCACTAGTCACATTGTGAGTGTTCAACAGGCACACGGGGCCAACGGCTACTATACTGGACAGCAGAGATAAAGAACATTTCCATTGTCACAGAAATTTCTATGCAGCAGCCCTGGCCCGAGCAGATTGGAAGGATGGAAGGGGAAGGGTTTCCAGGGAGAATACACAGAGTGAGCCAAAGTCTGGAGATGCTGGGGAAGAAATCACATTTTAAAAGATAGCTTTTAAATTCATTTTTAAAATACGTTTGTATGTATTGAGTTGGCCAAAAAGTTCGTTTGATTTTTTCCTTAAGATGGCTGTAGTAGCACTCAGTTGTCTTTAACTTCATTTGAAACAATGTTGTTATTTTGTATTGTGACAGCTGTCATATCAGCATGCATTTAAAAAGCTTATCAAAATTGGTGAATTGTGTAGCCATTTAATATTGAAGGTAGAAGAAAACATGCAACATTTTTGAAATGTTATGCTTTATTATTTCAAGAAAGGTAAAAATGCAACCCAAGTGCAAAAAGATTTGTACAGTGTATGGAGAAGGTGCTGTGACTGATCAGAAGTGTTTTTAAAAGTTTCTTGCTGGAGATTTTTCCCTGGACGATGCCCCATGGTCCGGCAGATCAGTTGAAGTTGATAGCAATCAAATTGGAACATTAATTGAGAACAATCAACGTTATTATCCCATGAGAAAGAGCCAACACACTCAAAATATACAAGTCAATGAAGTTATTGGTGAAAATAAAAAATGTCTCTTTTGTTTTATGGAAAAACCTAAACAGACTTTTTGGCCAATCTGATATGTATCAAAGAAGCATTTATTGTTTATGCTGCCGCTGTGGGTTTTCCAAAGATGGATGAGACACAGTATCAGCCTCTATATAACTTATGTTTATATGGGCAAGGTAGAAGCCATGAAAAATTACCAAGGAACTCTATTTTGAGTGCAGAGGAGAACCTGATCATTGGGTGTTGGGAAGAGAATCGTAGGATCAGGCCAGACTTCAGTCTTCACGAAGTTGTTGCTTTTGATCTGGGTCTTGAAGAGCTGTTAGGACTCAAGCAAGGAGGCAGAGTTAAATTCTTTACCTTGGTTAAAAAAAAATGTAAGTTTCACAAAGTTCTTCCAGAGTTAGGGTCCAGCAAGCAGTGGAGAAGCTGAGGGCTCTCCCCACTGGCATATTCATTAATGCCTTTCTACTGAGGCTGGCGCGTATACAATGGGGAGCTTATTTGGCTGTGCCAACTTACATGGACTAGCCTCCCTTCTAAATGGTGTTAGCATGGATTATTGGGGGAAGCTTGAGCCAGATCTTGTTTGCATTAGGTGGCAGAAAAAAGGATTGGGGAGGGGGCTATTAAGGATTATGCAAATCACTGGCTAATATGTAGGCTGGAAACTGGAGACCTTTGTAAAAGCACCGTGTACGTGCCAATAGGTAAGGGGATTTGAAGCAGTTCTAGGCGAGAGATGGGGCAGATAGATGACTTACAGAGATCCCATAAAAATAGCAGTAAATGATTATATACATATGTGAGTTTTATTCTCTGAACTGTACAGTAAGGTCTTATAAAACTTATCTCTGGCCATGGATTCCCTGAAATTACAGATAAAGACGCTTCCCTTTTCCGTTTGGAAGTGCAGCTGAGGCCTCGCTTATCACAAAGGCCACTTGGACTTCCATTTCTAGGATTATGATGTACTTTGTTGTTAGGGCAACAGCAGTCACAGAAATTTGTTTGAAGGAATTCATTTTGGAAGGGGATTCCAGGGAGTGACAGAGAAAGTTCTCCTTAAAAAAAAAAAAAACACTCTGAAGTGCTCTGAGATTCAGGTTGGGATCAGGTCTTTAGACATCGTATAAAATAGTGAGCAAAATCAAGGGAAAACCACTTTTGCCGATCAGTGTTTAAATCCTTTTTATAATGAGATAACCCGAGCTTGCTTCTTCGTCTTTTCCCCATAGAAAATCCTTCCTTCGGTCTAATTCTTTAGAAAACAAAAGGCAATTGGAAAAGGCATGAGTGGTTTGGGAGAAAAGGAGAATTTTTTTCCCCATTATCACTTGGAATGCAATTTCTGAAATGTAGTTTGAATGTTTATCCAGGCGAAAGGAATTCCAAAGGACAGTGTTCTATCTGTACTTTATGCTTTGAGCTTCTCAAGACCAGGAACACATTATGAACATATTACCTGGCCACATAGCGGATTTTCTACGCACGTGTTAAATTAACTGATTGCTACCAGACCGCAGGCCGTTGCGTTACTGAAAGCGCTGTGGGGCGGAGCAGGTTTCAAAGGGTTGACGGTGCCGCCGGTGGGACTTCACGGCGGATCTTCTGCAAGCAGTCCCGTTCAAGGCAGACCTGACTCTCTCGCAGGACTGGGGTTCCCAATGTGTGTTTAAAAGTCAGTCATTCAGAACTCAAAACACGGTTCTTCTCACATGGAAGGTCAGAGATGTTACTTTCCCAGGGCTGCCCACAAAAGCCTTTTATTCCACGATGTATCTGAAAGAGTCCCTGTATATGTGTCGAGAGGAGAATGCGTGGTATGGAACGGGACCCCCTACCGCCGTCCCCGGGGGCAAGGCCCTTTATCTGCTGTGGAGGCAGCCACCTGGGCTGCAGCGGGAAGAAAAGGAAACGTGCTTCTCTCTGAGGGGAGTGTATCCCTGGTACGGCCTTTTGCAGCGTGAACCTTTTTATGTAGTCAAGATGTATTCCATTTTGAAAAGACGGCTCAATACCTCTGGAGTTAAGAATGTTTTGAACTTTCTCTTCTTTTATTACTGCGAGCTCCATTATGGCTATTCCACACCATTACTGGATTTAGAAACCAGAGGAATGGCGATCATTTGACCATGGAAATCAATGTCCCCGGGATTCGTCATTAGCAAAGGCGCGCATCTCCTATTGGCTTAAGATATTGACATTTTCATGGCCCTTAAAAATAGCCACAGCACGCTGTTCTCACACTCGATTGATATATTGTGACTTTTTGATGTGGGAGCAATTGATTGATTCTTTTTAGCATCAGAACCAGAGACAGGAGTGATGGAGATGACCTAGAGAAAGATTAAATCTTCCCCCTGCAAGGACTCAACTAATCAAAGTGATTCTGTATGCTTACTTCATCTTAGAGAGAGAACAAGTCCTTCATCTTTGATAACAACAACGTTTTCTAACACTTTTGTCCACCTGGAAACTGCCTCTATGATTCCTTACAACGTGTTACTGCCCCTCCCACCCTCATTCACCTCCGATGATATACTTGGGAAATTTGCAGCCGGTATCACAGAATATTGCTTTCTCCAGCTTTGTTTTCATTGTACGAGAATTGAGACTTGGATGACAGTGTAGACCCTAAGGTGCTATGGCTAGTTGTCCATGGTGATCAAGGCTTTTTTTTTAATTACTTACCTGAGAATATGTTTTTATCGATTTTAAAGAGAGAGGAGAGGAGAGAGAGAGAAAAAAAGTATCAATATGAGAGAAACATCATTCATTTGCCTCCCATACACACCCCAACTGGGAATCAAACCCTCTACTTAGGTATGTGCCCTGACTTGAGATCAAACCCATAACCTTTTGTGGTATGGGACAATGCTCCAACCAACGGAGCCACCCAGCCAGGGCAATCAAAGCTATTTTGGGGGGGGGGGGGAAAGACAAAAAACAAAGAAGTGAACTTGAGAACACTTAGAAAACTGTTTCTGCATTGGCTAGTTAGAGATGCAGTAACAAAGCACCACACACGGGGCAGCTGGAATAACAGAAATGTGTTGTCTTACCGTTCTGGGGGCTAGAAGTCCAAGCATAAGGTGTGGGCAGGGTTAGTTCCTTTAGAGAACTGCAGGAGAAGTTCCCGACCTTTCTCCTTGGTTTGTTGCTGGGCTCCTTCTCCCTGTGTCTTCACATGCTCTTCCTCTGTGTGTGTGTGTGTGTGTGTGTGTGTGTGTGTGTATGTGTGTGTGTGTCCTAATCTCCGATTCTTACAAGGACAACAGTCATATTGGCATAGAGCCCATCCATATGACTTAATTACCTCGTTAAAGGCTCTTTCTCCAACTCTAAGTCACCATTAGAGGTACTAGGATTTAAGACTTGGTACTAGGGTTTAGGACTTTGGCGTGAATTGGCCAGGGGTGGGGCGGGGAGAACTCAGCCCATAATAGTTTCCAAGAGTCATATGAAAATTATTTAAATCTTAAAATCTTAACCAAACCCCTGACCAGGACCCCGTGATATGCCTTTGCAAAATCATATCTGGAATTCCAGGGGAAGTTCCTTGGGAGTCTGTAAGGCCTCAGAGTGCTGGGCTGGCCTTGCGAACGAAGAACTCTCCCTTGACAAACACGGCGTCTTGCAGATTGGTTTATTCACGAATCCTGCAAGCAGGGCTAAGACTGGGGTGAGACGAGAGAGGTGCCAGGGCACAAATGTAATAAATCACTCGCTCTCAGGGTTATGCAAAGGATGACTGTGCCCGATATATTTGCATGCATCGGAGAGTAAGTGTCCTCCACAATCAGGTGCCCTGGGTACCTCTGTTCCTCACCCCAGTCCCATCATTTCTCCGGAGGAAGATGAACGCTGTCCATCTGTCGTATTCGCATAGCTCTTTCAACCGCGTTCTGGCCCACACCCAGTATTTAAGCATTCTCCGAAGCAGGACCGAAAGTGTGATTGTCAGCAGGGGGTGTTTCATAGGGTGGTGAGCAGGCTCCTGTGTCCTTAAGTTGTTGTTCGTCACAGCCGCTGAACCAGGAACAGGTTTCTGAGGTCCACATGCCGTATCTCTACATTCATAACCCAAGGGGACTCCTGCTTTCATTTGGCCATACTCTCTGCCACGTGCTCGATGGCCTAGAGAACAGCGTGGAATTTGGGAAGTGGGTCAGCGCCCCACTGCAAGCGCCCATGCCAAGGCTGAGGTATGCTGAGGTCTTTGTATTGCGTCAGTGCCGTGACCCTGCCCAAAGGGCCCAGCTGTGTCCTGAGAGCTGAGAAAGAGCAGGCACACCCTCATCTCTGTCCATGGCTGTGGCCTCTGTTGTGACTTTGCACCCGTTTCTGCTATGGCAGAGCAGAACCCCACGGCCCAGAGCAGAGGTATCCGTACCGCCAGAGCAAGCAGCTGCTCTAGCAACAGGCTCAGGGCTGTCTAGACGGGAGGGAGCTTTCCTGCCCGCCCCCCGCAGCGATTGATCTGACGAGTGGCCCGATTAGTGAAGTAATGAACTCTGCTGTTTTCTAATACGCCAGCAGGGTCTGCTTTCAGGATTAACAGTGTCATGTCACACAGGGCACCTTGGCTCCGGTTTTGCCTGAGAACATTCCTTCCGTCCTCTGAGAGCCCGGATGCGTGCTCTGGTGAGGGGGTGGGGAGGGCGAGGGTCCAGCTCCGAGTTAGCGCAGGGCCTTGACCTGAGACAGCAGAGCCTGGACGACTATTTCCTCGTTCTGCAGGGAGGAGAAAACCATCTCTCCCCTTCCATCTGACTCTTAAAAATGTGCTGTAGAATTTCCTTTAGAAGTTGGTCTCTAAGGAGATACAAAGCTAATTTTACAATGGGCCCCTTTTTATGGTGTTACATAAAAAGTTTCCCCATTAATATTAGCACAACTAAATTCTCTAGCGACACGAGGGGAAAGACCGCTCAGTGACAAGGGCGGTCGTCATTTCATCACGCCACGGAGAGCAACACGAATTATGTCCAGCGTGGCACCCGCCTGTGGCAGCCCATTTTAACACCGTGAAGGCCGCTTGAATTGTGTCTTGCAGCTAAATTACATAATTATGACACCTGCTGCTCAGAGTGGGGTCCCTGAACCTGCAGCATCCGCATCACCTGGGAGCTCATTGGAGACGCAGGATGTCTGGCCCCCACCGGACTCCCTAAATGTAAACCTGCATCCCAGTAAGATCCTCAGATAATTCATAGGCACGTTGAGCTGCGGGGCAGTCTGATCTGATCTAGGTACCGTTGAACCTGCGGAGATTCTGACCCCAGACAGGAAAGCTTGCGTGGCGCACTCTGCTCAAAAGCTGCTAATTAGCTCAAGCAGTTGTGTTACAGAAGATGTTGTTTTTCCCTGTCAGGTCCTTTTGTAGTTGTCCCTGACTTATCCAATCTTTTTAAAACCCCTTTAGTTTCTAATGAAGCTTAATTGATTAGCTCTATTTGTGAAAAGCTCAGGCCCTCGTAAGTACACACTCCCACTGGGTACACGACTAAATAGTTTATGAGGTAATTCGTATTTTAATGTCTTTCCTAATGAGCCCTTTCAGTAATGAAACTCCCCCGAGAAGACGCGTTCCTGGTTCACAGGCGGTTCTGGGGATTCTGGGGCAGCGAGGCTGCTGGCCGGAGCTGGAAGCCTTAGGCTCCCGTGTAGAAAGGAGTTTCAGCTCTAAACAAATGAAAAAAACAACAACAACAACTAAAGTACGGCTCTTTCGTACCTTATTTTCCAAGCCCCTAACTTCTCAATCATTTTCCTTATAAAAACACGACTTTCTTTTTCTGGAAGTCCTTGCCTTGGGTGTAAGTAAACATGGGGGCTACCAATGTGTGTAATCTTGCGTGAGCAAGAGGGACAGACGGAGAGGAAGAGAGGAAGGGACACACACACACACCCAAGCATGTGTGCGCACACAGTTAACCCGGCCAGTGCCTCGATGGTCTTTCATGGTCTGTATTTTAAGTGTTCTCAGCAGCATCATATTCTGTAATAGATGATGAATACGTCAATCACTCTTCATTCAGACGAACGCCAACATGAATTTCACAATGAGAAAGCAGCGTTTAGAACTGCAAAGTGGCCGAGCAGGCGGGCAGTTCCCTCTGCAGTGTGGCCGAACTCTGTCCAAAGGGAGTCCGTCACTACCAAGGGCCTGTGAGTGAGGAAGCGGTGTCAGGCAGGTCCACTGGCAGCTGTCTGGAACCTGTCCAGGTGAAGGGACTCACCTTCCTGCTTCCGAGCCTGAGCAGAGAGAAGACATACACGCTCTCGAACCCTAACTTGAAGCCAGACGCCCAAGGCAAGGAGGACCAACCCCAGCACATTTTTTTCCAGTTTCTTCCTCTGACAAGGCTCAGACAGTTGCTGGGCTAGCCTGGCTGACAGGTGGCCTGTCGACCGTCCTAGAAATGATGGAGAGGCAGAGCTTGACCCTACTTTGCGGAAACAAAGATCAAAGCCTCCCAGCCTGTGATGGATGGAGAAAAACAGCCTTTGTTTACCAGTTTCGCCCTTTGATTTGGTAATAGCACCCCTCCCTGAAGGAACAAGCTTTCTCGGAGGGATGTGAGAGATAAAGATCCTGTAAGTTGTCAGGAAGACCCCTTTAGAATCATTGTTCACGAGTGGTGTGGTGTGTGTTCCCGCAGGAGAAACGCCAGAACAATGTGACGGGGTCAGTGAATATCCCAGTGGGGCCTGTGGCTGGTGGCTGATTTAAGATGATGTTTTTTTATCTGACGGCATTGGATACGCAGGATAAAGAGTAATGACTTAATAGACCATGTTTTGGTACCATGTCTGTAGGTCACCTGGAACAGGGTCGGAGAAGAGCTGTAGTGTGTTGTCTTGTTTTCCTACAGGTAAGGCCTGCTTGCCTTCCTGGTAGTCTATGCACATCCAGATCTATACAAGCCAAAGAGAGTGGCAAATCCCTCGGTCTGTGGGCATCTTGGGCTTTTTATGAATGAGGCGAGTAAAGAGATGTGTTGGATGCCTTTCACCTCCCAGTGATATCTCTGGCTGTCATCGCGAGAAAGAACAATGTGTGGGTAGGGAAAACTCTCTTGACTCCAAGCCAGACTTGGCAATCTCGAAGGCAGAGGTTGTGTTCTGCGTGTGACTCTATGAAAACTATGAAAACTAGAGAGAAGGCATCCCAGCCAAGGAAGACAAGTTACTAGAACTCAATGCTACGAGACAAGAGGAATTTGAGTTCTGGAGAAGACTCTTCGAACGCCCTGAGCAGGTTTCTTGAAGGCAACTTTGTGCTCGAGAAGTGAGACTTCATTACTCACAGAACACATGAAGCTAGAACTTGGCATTGGAGCCTGTTGCTGAGCAAAGGGGCCTCTGCTCAAAGAGAGGTGACTTGCTATGGGGTGCAGTGGTGGTGGGGGCGGGGAGGAGAAGCCTACCTGTGATGCAGCCTGTGATTAGGAGTTTAGAATGCCTCATAGGTCATGGCCCTCTGCACGGTGAGCTTGTGTGTCTTTGAGAATCTTCCTGGAAAGGAACTAAATGAAAGAAGGGAAGAAAAATCTCAATGCAATTTTTTCCTCTAGTGCCAGAGCTGGCTTTTGTGCAGGGACAGAGAAACCAACCAAAGAGCAGGTGGCTGTGATTTTTTTTTTTAAGTGTTCGATTTCACAATGAAGGTCTAATGCTCTGGAAAGTTCACACGCTTCTACTGAAGCTACCTTAAGCCAATTGCATCTATCCTTGAGGAAGAAAATCAGGAGGGGGACTTTGTGAGCAGAAGCCAAGCCTGGCCTTGTAAGGCGTGTGCTCTAGCTCCTTATTCTCCAGGCAGTTTGGCATCTGTGAAAGCCAGGGCCTCAGTGCAGGGTGGTAATTTCAGCAACTGTTCCAAACAGCACTCTGGGTGAGACAAGTCAGCTCCTTCACATTTACGTCTGAGTTAATTGGCATTTAAACTCAAGTCTGCAGGCCAGTGATTTATTTTAATAATATGTTAGCCCCACGGCAGGCCCATGACTTCATAGCTGCCGCAGCGGAGAAAGGGCACACCGCCCTGGTGGGTGTCTCAGTGCTGCGTGGGGCTGGTTTACAAGGCGCTCCTCCGATCTGACTCACTCCTGCCTCCTCCGCTTCGGGCCTCATTGGGTGGTACCTAGCTTTTGGAGGGTCCACCTGCTTAAAGGGACAGTCAAAGGATGTGGGTTGAACCCAACTAACTTGAAGGAATGCATTTTTAACCAAGAAATTGTTGGATACGGCAAATTACAAGGCAGTTTGTGCACTGGCCAAAGTGGATCAGTTTCCATATGCTCGTTGTATGTTGCCGTTATTAAAACAGAAGACCACAGATGCTGGTCTCAAATTAGTCTTTACTGTTTTGCGTTCTATCAAATATCATGTGCATTTTATAGATCTCTTTATAACAATGTCCGTAATGATGGAATCAGCTGATTTTTCAAGGCAATCTTTAAGGTTATTTTCTGTTTATTCGGTTGCTAGGGGCACCTAATTCATCAGTATGAGTAGAAGAAACGTTTAATGCAGTTGCCAGATTTTTGTGCAAGACAAATAGTTTTACATGTCCCAGAAGTAGAATCCAATTGGCCAAGAAGTTGGCTAAGTTGAAATTTGACATCATTCTTGGCAACTGATTTTTTTAAATATGCACAATATTAAACATATACTGTATCTTTTCTAGATATAATATTAGATCCAAAGTATAACTTTTATAATAAATCAGTATTTGCAAGTGATCGAGTGTATCTTTACTTGGCCATAGCCATAGGCAGAATTTCAAGTAGGAATAAACATTTTTTTCAGTTAGTATTTTTAAAGTGTGAATATATGTGGCATGCATGTATGTTATAGAGCACCATGTTATAACAAACACCTGTGAACCCACCTCCCAGCCCCAGAACCAGACCACCATTTCTCTGACGACCTGTGAATATTCCATTTTACTACTATACCCTGGAAGTTACCACTATCCTCAAATTGGTGCTCATCCCTCCTTAGCAATTATTTTTATTTATTTTAATTTTAGAGAGAGGGGCATGGAAGGAAAAAGAGAGGGAGAGAAACATCAGTGTGAGAGAGAAACATCAGTCAGTTTCCTTCTGTACACGCCCTGACCAGGGACTGAACCTGCAACCCAGGCGTGTGCCCTGATGGGGAATCGGACCAGTGACCTTCCAGTTTGCAGAATGACACTCAATCAACTGATCCACATCGGCCAGGGCTCTTAGCTCTTAGCATTTAAAAAATAGTTTGATCACCCCAGCGAGTGTCTCAGTGGATCGAGCACCAGCCTGCGAAACGAAAGGTCTCCAGTTCCATTCCCAGTCAGGGCACACGCCTGGGTTGCGGGCCAGGCCCCCAGCTGGGGGCATGAGGGAGGCAACCTGTTTCTCTCACACATCATGTTTCTCTCCGTCTCTTTCTCCTATCCCCTCTCTCTAAAACTAAATTTAAAAATAGCTTTATCATTCATATATGAGTTTTTTTAAAAATAAAAACAATGTAGTGTTTAATTTTGCTTGTTTTTAAGATTTGTGTGAAATAGTATATTGTTTGGAGTTGGCTTGCTTTTTTTTAGTCCACATTACAAATTCCTGGCAAGAAAAGTCACAAATTTAATTTAAAAGACAAGAAAGGCTACCTGTTAACCATTTGAAACTGATACCCTAGATATCTGATATAAAAGAAATATAAAAAATACATTTTGAGCCTTAATGGAAGATGTGTCATTCTTTCTTATTAGAGTTAGAGATGCTTGCAGTTTCCTTCCATTCTTACTACATTTTAATTAGCAGAAGACAGTTAAAGCATATGACTTGTCTTATTCTGATGTTTCTGCAATATGGTAATTAATCCCAGAGAAGATATATTTTCTGTAAGACACTTACAGCTAATGAGCATGTAATAATTATCAAATTAAATACTCATTTTAAATATGTAATTGAAGTGTTATGAGTTGAAATCCAGTTTTTATGCGATAAATTTATCAGGTAATGAAATTTCAGGTTTCCATCCGTTCTCAGGACTCTGCTAAACGTAGGCCTGATTGTCTCTATGGAATCTTCCAATTACCCAGACCGATTTTGAAAAATTTGAGGGGTAGAAGTAAGAGTATTTAATGACCTCATCGAGAATTAAATGATAAAATGATATACCCCTGGATGAATGGTTTCAATTTAGATTCTCCAGGTGTCTCACAAATATCAAGGCAATTTTTCACCTTTCTCCTTAGCCAGCAAAGAAAGCAATCTGGTTGTCCACAAGCCTGGGAAGCGTCGGGCAGCCCAAGCTGACAGGGCCAGTGGGGGTGGGGGAGAGAGGAGAGACCTCCCTTCCCCTCTGTGTGTATTTATTAACTGAGATGCCTTTCTCAGCACTCTGAAACAGCCATGCCGCTGTTTGAAGGGACAGCCACGATCATCACTTTGTACGCAGTGGTTTTCTACTGGGTCACGGAGTTACGTGTGATCCGCGAACGCCCAGAAGGATCCAGGGCCTTCCAGCTAGCACTTGTCTCCCTATGTGAAATTTCAGTATCTTGTAGGTGCATCTTATTCTTATTTATTATTGTTTTACTTTTTAACTTCCTTACTATTTCTGCTTTGAAATACTTTTTGACTTAGAGAAAAGTTGCAAAAACAGTACAGAGTGCCCACACACCCTTCCTCCAGCATTTCTTAATGTTAGCATTTTCTGTAACTGTAGTCACTGTCAAAACCAGGACATGAACATCGGTGCAGCTCTTAGCTCAGCGGCAAACTTTATCCAGGTTTCCCCATTTTTTCCCACGAATGGACAGATGTACCTGTCCCAGCACTCAACTCAGGATCTCACATTGCACTTAGTTGTCCGTCTCCTTGGTCACAGCACACCTTTGAGAGTTTCTCTGTCTTGCATGATCTTGACATGTTTAAGTGTCGGTTATTTTGTAGCATGTTCCCCAATTTGTTGTTTGCCTGATGTTTTCTCATGCTTATGGGGTCCCGCATGTCTTAGAAGAATGCCCCGGAATGGGTGTGCCCTTTTCATTGTCTCGTGTTGGGGATACGGGATGATGACAAACCTTATAACTGGAGATGTTAACCTTGATCACTCAGTTAAGGTGCCACCTGCCAGGCTTCTCCACTGTAAAGTTCTGTCTTTCCCTTTCTGATGAATATATACCTCGGGAGGGTAATTTGACACTAAGGTGCACCCTGTTTGAAGAAAGATCCTTACAGAGAAATCTGAACTTGTGAAATAAATACTGATGTAACTTCTTCCTTTAGCAAAGGAATTCTTCACTTTGGCAGAGGAGTCACCGCAGGATTTCATTTTAAATAGCAATTTCAGTTCCAGTACACTTAAACTATTCTGTAACTCGTCTAATAAATGTGGACCGTTACACAACTTTTCAAGGCAATGGCTACTCCGTTGTCTTCTTTTAGGATAGCATGTGGCTTCTACAGCAAGGCGTTCTTGAGAATCTACTCTCATCCCCTATTCAGTTAGAAAAATAAGACTTCCTCATACCTGGCAGGCCATTCAAAGAAGAAACTAGAACTTATCTGTCACTCTTTGTCTTTTTCTAAAGGGATTTTATTTATTTATTGTCAGGAATAGTTAGGAGGTTGGGAAAAATATATTTTTGGTGGAAAATGTTTTAAGAGATGTTGTCCCATAACATAGTTAACAACCAAGCGGACAGGCTGAGAGGGTGTGACCTGTGTGTCGTGAATGTGATCGCACTTTCTGGAAGACACGTCGGCAGGTTGCGCTGAGCCCTAGGAGGGTGTCCTTCAGTCCCACCTAAGAGAATCAGCCCTAAGAAAATAATTGCAGACCGAGACAGAAATTTATGTGCAGGGACATTCCCTGCCGTGCTGTTATGAAGGATTGGGGATGTAATTTGGGAAATTGTAAATCATGTAAATGCCCAATGATGAGAAAGTAGTAGAATGTTATACAACAATTAAAATCGTATTTCCCAACAACAAATAACGTATGAGGAAAATGCAGACGATTGCAATACACTACATAGAAAAAATAGAAATAATGCTGTCCCTAATCTCCCTCTCTTTCTTTCTATTCTCTCTCTCGTGCACCCCCACACACGATTGGTAGTAATTACAAAGTAATCATTAGGTGTTAGAATCATATGTATTTTCATCTTCAATTTATTTGTTTTCCAACTCTGGGCTTCTTTAATTAACATGGGAAAGATATTGTTGAGAAATTAAAATGAACACTAATTCCTTTGGGGAGGTGGATACTTTGAAACCTCTTTCCAATTTCTATTTTCAACACAGCGTGGGTTACAGCCTTCAGAGCAACTGAAAGGCATGCATTCCCCGAGTTCATCCTGAATGTTAATGGGTACGCATACGCACGCCCACATTCAGAGAGAGGCATAATGCACTGTTTGGTAAATAAAATCAGTAAACAATTTAATATTAGACCTGTATTTTGAGAAAAAATTAACATCTAGATTTTCTGTAGTTGACTTTCTAAGAGTAAATAGAAGATCTACGGGGTCTACGGACTGGGATACAAGAGAGGCTGAGAGCAGAGTAACCCTACCAGGGAATTTAGTTCTCCAGAAAGAAAAAGATAGGCGGAGACATTTTTTCTATTATTCTTTTCACAGTTGGTCTTTAAAATCAAATTTATTTAAAAAAAATACCTCATTCAGTCCCATCAAATTGCAGAAAGCCAAATATCTAGCTTTCATTTTTAATCAAACAGGCTAAATACTCATGTTTATGTGACTAAATGAAACTTTTGTATGCAGTGTTCCACTCCATCCGCATGAATAGCAGCATTGTGGCAGGGTGAGGTCACTGCAGAAGGGAAAGTGAGGTAAGAACACAGCTGAATCTACAGGCTTCTCGGCTGCAGGGTGCACCAGCTCTTTCTTAAAGCCACAGGGCTGCCATTCTCACACCAAGGGCCCTCCGTTTGCTTGCAGGGCCGCTTGTGGTGCTTGTAGCACCAGCACCGCTTGCCTGTGTGTCGCGATGCACTGTGTGTCTGAAACAGTTCAAATGTTCCAGGAGGGAGCCCGAGGTGCAAGGAGGAGCATGTGGCCAGATCGGTGGTTCTGTATAGTTTCTGCTCCTTTGAACACCCACCTTGGTCCCCTGCTCTCAGCGGGAAAGATGGTACTTCCATTTCCTTGCTGTGCAGCCACCAGACCAGGCGGGAGCTCTGCTGTCTTATATGACCCCACTGCGGGGTGTCTCCCTCCCAAGCAGCGCAGGCCGACATCCCTGAGCTAAGTCACTGGAAGGCTGGATGAAAATACATGTCGGTTCATATTCTACCTACAGCTCCTACTGACTTAGAGGAATAAGCTGGTTGCCAAGAGCATGCTGGCAAGTAGTCCCTTGACAACACCATCTTTATTAGAGCTATGAGAACTTGAAAAAAAAAAGGCAGTCCTTTTTATTTTCCCAACAAGCTCTCCAAGCTTTTTACCTCCTGCTTTACAATGGAGAGGGATCCCTCACTTTCCACTTGGCATGGAGCAGCATCCAATTTAAATAATAAGATATTTGAAAGATACAGATGCCATGCCTTTGCTTGTATCTGCCTCGTTAGGTGCCATGATACCAGAATAACAACAGCTTTTAAAAGCTCTCCAGGAAAACCGTCTCACCTGAGGTCTGAGCTTATAAATGCCCATCACATAAAAAGGCAGACCCTTGCCCCCGGCCCTAAACGGTAGGGACAGGTAAGATCGATTCTGTAAAATGGCCATGTCCGGTAGATTATTGCATTTCAGGAATCAGTTCCGGGGAGCTTACGGTCGACGACTTGATTATGCATTGGGGCGGGTGTTACACCATCCATGCCCTGGAGCAGGAAGTTTAATAATGCAAAATAGCTAATGACCAGTGTGCCACATGTGTGCTGTAAAGAGGAAGTGCTGTGGGAAATCAGAAAGGGAAAATGTGCCTCTGGACTCGGTGGACTTGAAGACAAGATCTGGTAAAGGAAGCAGAAAATGAACAGGTCATTGAAGGAGAAAAAGCCTTTGGCTCCTTCAGCTGAGGAAAACGGTATGAAGAGAGAGACAGCAGTGCCCTGTTTATAACAGCTGCTCAAGATACAAACTCTTGAATAGATGCATCAAATGCCAGGTGACCAGCTCTGTGTCCAGGGATCACGAATGACCTGTGAGCTGAGACCGACTGTGTGAGAGATGGGAGGTCCCATTGGCAGGGCACGCTGGGTGCTAGCCAGGCCACAGAGGTGCTGGAATGCCAGCCAGAGGACGCGGTCATTATCTCTGAGGCAATAATGAGTCACTGAGGATCATGGGTAGGGAGGAACATGATGAAATCAGTTTTGGGGGGAGATGAATCTGGCAGTGATGTGCAAGAAGCAGATACCAGTTAATTCCAAGACAAAAATCCCCGCTAAAGTAGGACTGTTCCAAGTACCACTTTGGGCAGTGTTGCACAAGGATTCAACGGTGGCCTCTGCTCCTTTCTGCTGGAGGCTGTGCAATGCTGATCCTGACAGCTGCGTCCTACAAAAAACATGAAATAAACGCTGCCAGCCGAAGACCCAGCTGGTACTCAGGTAGCCTCCCAGCTCCGCCTGTCTCAGAGGCCAATGTGTATTTCTGAAGTGTCCCAGCAGTCTCCAAGTCCGTTAATGCGTTCATTCATTTAGCAACCATTCCTTCAAACCTACTGTGCCCTGGGCACCATGACAGGTCTTACGGGTATAAAAAACATGAAACACATTCTGTCTTCTCAAAGAACGTATATGTAATCGCTATAAATATTTTGTACAGAACATAGGCAGGTGCAGAAGCCTAGAATTTATAGCGTGTGCAGCACCACCCTATGCAAGCCCTCCTTCCTGGAGCGAGGGACCTACCTGTCGGTGAGTGCTCACTGGCCTCGCAGAGGGTCCGTTACTCCGTGACCCTGCGTATAAGACAGAAGTGTGCTGGAAGACCAGTCGTGGTCACAGGAAGGGCCTGCAGCTCGGCTCCCTTCCTCCCTTAGTGAAAGTAGATTGTGCCTCAGTGGCCCTTGTGTTTCAGTGGGACGGAAGCCTGCTTATTTTGCACTTAGAAAGGATTCTTTTCCAGAAATTCTCATTGAGAACCCCAAACTTCCCTAACCAGCATGAGTACCATGGTATTCTCCAGAACGGCTCTTCCCCAAGCACTGCGGTGATTATCAGTATCAGCCACGAGCCATAGCTAATGTCCAGACCCATTAGCTGTGAGTTGACAGCAGTTTTCAGAGAGCGAGAGAGAGAGAGGTCAATTGACTATCCTTGCATCTCGTTTGAATTGCCAGTTACGAGAATTCAGTACATAGTTTTATAGATAATTTGTTCAGGCACTTACCTTTCTAGGACTGTATAATCAACCATTAAGAAATAAATTTTGACAATCTGTAATATGTTATTTACAGGCACCAAGTTAAACACAGTTAATACCCATCGTGCCACATTATTGCCAGTTATCAACAGCCATTCTAAATTTTTTAGCATACTGTTATATAGTGTTTTTTCAGCCAGGCACTGTTCTAAACACCTTGTAAATATTAGCACTAAATTGTTCTAACAGTCTTATGAGATATTTGTTAATATCATTCTTATTTTACAGAGGAGGAAGCTGAGATACAGAAAGGTTAAATAGCTTATACCAAGGCTCACAGTGAGTAAGTAGCAGAACTGACATTAACCCCAGGAGTCTCACTGTAGAGTTCATGCCTTTACCCACTATGTCGCCATAACCACAGGTAGCAAGTGGTATGGGGGAAGGAATATAGAGAGTAACTGTCTGAGTAGTGGGAGCAAGCAGCGGTGGTAGCACTGGGAGGAGTAGTTTTGTAGCGGTAGGATTATAGCAGTAGAATAGCAGCGGCAGCGGCAGCAGCAGTAGCAGCAGCAGCAGTAGTGGCAGTGTTGCAGTACTGTAGTGACAGAAGTAGCAGGAAGACCAGTAGTTGTAGCAGTTGTTTTGGTGATGGTGATGGTAGTGTTATAGTATTGTTGTGGTTGTAGTAGTAGCAGCAGCAATAGTAACAGTAATCATAGTGGTGGTGGTAGTGGTGGTATAGTGTGGTGTAGTATTGCAGTATTGGTGTAGTAGCAGCAGTAGGTGTAGTTGCAGCAATGATGGTGGTATAGTGAAGTATTGTAGCATCAGTGGTAGCTGTAGTGGTGGTGGTGCTAGGGTGGTGAGTGAAGTATTGTAGTATTGGTGATAGTAGTAGTAGTAGCAGTAGTTGTAGCAGTAGCGGTGGTGGTGGTAGGGGTGGTGTAGCGGAGTGCTGTGTCATTAGCGGTAGTAGCTGTCATTGTGTCATCCCTTCAGAGATGAGGCATTGAGGCTTAGGAAGGCCTAATGACGAGTGAGTGTCAGGACAGGACCTGTCCTGCGTGTGTCTGAGGGCTCTGCTCTCTGAGGAGGAGCCCGCAGGAACCCAGCCGTGTCTGTAGCCGGTAGAAATCACCGCGGAGGTGCATTTGTGCCAACTGCAGCGTGGTCATTGGTTTGACAGTGCTGCCTTAACCTAGGTGGTGCTGCAACGGTTTTGTCATGGTCGGTAACCTTGGTTGGATCTGGCGTGTGCAAGCTGACAGTTCGTGGGGGTGTAGCTGGGAAGTGTGAGGGCTGGTGTGTGAAGAGAGGGGAAAAGCCAGTCAAATTAGCTGTGACTGAACTAACCTGTCAATTCAGGGAGGCAGACAACCCGGTAGCCTCGTGCAGACGGTGCTGGGTCGGAGCCACCGTCTGGGGGTCCCTGCGTCAGGCCCCGTGAAATCCCAGCCCCCGGCCCGGCCACTTAGAGCAGTAAAGACTGATTAAACATGTTTATATGTAATTTGAAAATGGTTCTTTCAGGAAACGTGTGGTTCTTTAAAGTCATTTTAAAACCTGAGATTTTACTTTAGTTTATTTATATTCTAGCCCGAAAGAGCCCGAGGTGGAGCACCAAGTCCCGTGATATATGGCGTCCTCCAGGAGAATTGTCAGAACCGTTTTATATAGTTTTACTCTATCAATATGGCCTTTCACAGCTCCTAATTAGCTCTGTTGGTTGACTTACAGAGAAGTGCATTTAAAGCGAGACGTCAGTAATTCCGCCGAGCAGGACTGAAAAGCACGCTCTGTCAGGAGCCCCGTGGAGGAGCAGATGGCTCCGTCCCGACACCCCAGTTTCTCCCGAGGGTGACAACTGTTACTCTTGTGGAAAAGACTTCCACGGAAACCTCTGGAGAGTATCCAGACCGTGGATCTGTGTGTTTGTGTGGGTGTGTACACACACGGGCACTCACACATACTTTTCCCTTAAATATAGCAAGATTAGTAACAAATCAAGATTCACCGAGCTTTTGGAATACCTATCCAGTGGACTTCTCTGCTAACGTACATGCCACGGAGACTGTACGGGAGACTCAACTGAGTTTGGGCTGAGGCCCTGTGTATCTTGCCAGACAGAAAGGAAATCGCTCCAAAATAAAGAGAAGAAGCAATAAAATATAAATTTACCCAATTTTGACATTTGCTCTTGCCAGATATGCAAAACCTGACTTTGGTTATTTATACTCACATGGGATTTCTTCGAATAATGTATTTGAAGAGTGCTGTCTCTGAATTTCAACAGCCAGAGCAGATGCGTAGTGTACTTTTGTGGTTTTTACAGTAGATCGGTGCCGTCGAGCAGAAATTACAGATGCACGATTAGACTTTTACAGTGTACACATTCACGCGGATCAAACTGCGCTTCTTAAATGAGGGCTTAGTGTTCTCTCTTTCCTGCTGAGTTCACCAAGCGGAGCACTGGCTGCCAGCATTTCTAGCTACGTACGTTTGCTGCGAACCCATTCCCATTCATTGGTGCTCAGGCCAGGTTGGAGGGTCACTTGCCTTTGGACAGACAGTGCACAACAGGAGGGGCCCGTGGCATCGCCCCAGCTTGTGTGGGCTCCTGCAGGCCTGGCAGTGGGAACCGCTCGGAGTGTAGATACCACGCCACTTCTCAGAACGCGTGACACGCTCAGGTTTATGTTTGTCTGTGGTATGCCACGGTTGTTTATTATGTGGAAGAAGCAGAAAGCTTGCCAATCCACATCCCTAATGCGAGTTTGTCTAATGACATCAGCAGCAAGCTAGAATTTAGCGTCTAACCACATACAAATAGGTCTCCGGCTGCTGGTTGTGCCATGATGTCAACCCTGATGCCCCCCTCCCGCCTTCATTAGCTGATGGGCTTTTCAGCGTAGGTGCCAAGAGAAAGAATTTGGTTTTGTTTTCCTAATGCACAAAAAATGTTTGGAACAATAGGGATATGTCTCTATCAACAGTTTTCTGGCTTTTTGATTTCCCAACTCTGTTAATTACGCCTTCTGAGTCTGTATTTCCAGGTCTTTATGAGAACACAACACTACCTACAGGAGAGTTGATTTTCAGATCAGATTGGGTTCACACACACGCCTCTCTCTGCTCTCCCTGGAGACTCCGTTGGCATCTGCATGTGGCAGCAAAACCAGGCCAACCAAATTATTCTGCACTTCTGCGGCATTACTGCAGGTTAAGACAGTGGCCTAACCGGTGCGGAAGGGTGTTTACAAGGGCCTGCTAATGATACCACCTTGAAGATCCGAGGGAGTGACTCAGACCTGCCAGAGGTTTTGCTTCAACCCACGCTGCCTCTGCATGTTCGCGTTCATCTGATGGGCAGTCTTGCCGTGGCTTATGTAGGGCATACATTATCGTTCGCGGCTGTCTCTTTGTGAATCAGCATTTACCTTGTCGGCCGACTGTTTTGCCATGTGCAACCCAACTATTTATTAAAAAAGCATTTCACTCTGAAATAGAATATTGACTTATGAGCATGTGCCCCTTGAGGACAGATCCATGTTTAGAGACAAGAAGAGGTGATATGAGAGTAGATGATTTTGTAAAAAAGAAGAGAGAAAACCTGCATAGGACTGGCTTTCATATCGATGACTCTGTGAGCCTACACAGCTATGTTCTTGGCACATAAACAAATACAAATGAAATTGGGGCTGAATATATATGAGAGAAATTTAATTAGGCGTAGTAATAGTTCTCTTCATTTCCAAAGCACTTTACAAATGCTAACTAATTAATCGTCCCTAATATTTCCAAGTGGCTGGAACATATATTCATTCTCCTGGTGCCTGGCATAGCACATCCGGGGGCTCGCCTCACAGGGAGACCCTCAGAGACTCCGTGGGCACGTCCTCCTGCTTCCCACATGGAACCCCAAGCGAATGTGTCGTGTCGGTGCCCGTGACACAGGACAGAGCAGTGCGAGACTGACAGGGTCAGACACAGAGACAAAGGAAATGGATTCTAATACCCAGACATTCGAAATACATCGATGTATGTCTGATGATCCCGAGTTCAAGAGGAGAAAAAAGTTAGGATGAAAGGAAATGTATTTTCACGTACGGTTGTCTACCTAAGTTTGAAGTGTGCGCCCCTGAGCAGGGAAGCGCTTGGGTAAGACTAGAGATGATGCCATTCCATGTTTGCTGTGAACCAGCGGCGAGCCCTTGGGCAAGTTCTTGGCGGCTCCGAACTTTGGCTACCTCGCCTGTGAAATCGGGAGGGTCAGGCAGGATCTCCAGGGCCCCTTTTGTTCTCAGATTCATGGGTCTCCGCTGAAGGCGAGTGGGCACCTCTCCATTCTCCAGGAGGGCCTCGCACAATGTCCTTTCTTCTTCCGAATGGGTACCTCTCCAGCTGCTGAGTGGGGACACGGTATAAATCCCCACATGGCACATTTATTTTATTTAATTAAATTGAAACTCAAACTGCAATTAAAGATCTCTGTCTCGTGGCACCATACCAATGTCACAAATGTAAATAAGTAGGGCTTTGCAACTGGAGGAAATCTTATAGTTAACGTTTTGTATGTCTGGGGTCACGTACCTATTTTTTCCCATATATCATCACTTCAGACAGGTGAGAGGGATGTCTCAGCATGTCATTTGTCTTGTGGAAATATTTGTGTGTGGAATTAAAGTGATCATTCAGGAAAATAAGCCAATTATATGCTTAAGCATTGCAATGCTTAAGGTGATCCTTTGAGTATTTAAATCATTTTTTAAAATAGTGTGATTGTGGTTTTTTTGGCAAGCAGAATAATTTTCAGAAATGAATTTGTGACAGAAAGATAAAATAGTGTGAACCATGTGAGTCTAAACTTAAGATAACTGGTTGAGGACAGAACTGACCTCCTTCTCAAACTTCTCGAGGAAGAAAGATTGTAGTGAGGAGAAAGGTAAACCCACCAAGTCATTTCAATGAAAGCCTTGGAGATTTCCCACATATCCATGTGGCATTGCATTCATACAATGCACACTTATTTTATTGTTATTTTTAAACTTGGGTGCCACATTTGCTATAAACTCTTATTTTGATTGTCAGTGGGAATCAGTTAACTTAAACATCTCACATTTCACAGGAAATCCTAAGATAAAACAATTATTTTCCAAAACCAAATTTTATATGAATAGAATTTTACAGATTTAGATGTCAAAATGATGCGTTCACATTTTCAGGTCCCATAGATTCAATTACTTCTAATTTTAAAAGAATTCTCTGTATCTTGTGTTTGGTGGTTTGAATTTTCTGGCAAACATTTATTCACTATTTTTTTGGTTATGATTGATGTCGATAAGGACTTGAAATTGTATCCGCAGCATTAAATGCAAATATCCTGTTGAAACATGACTAATGCTACAGAACGTAACTTCATAACTGTTTGTATTTCTGTATCACTGTGCACCCAGAATTGAGAGCCTTCTGTGCCTTGAACCCTCCCTCCTCATCAATAGAAAGGAAAAGAAAAGAAAAGAAAAGAAAAAGAGAAACCTGATAATCAATCCTAAGTAGACCTTTCTTTCCTTAGGGGAAGTAGTTCTCTGTCCTAAACTTAAACTCGACCGTTTTCTTTTCTCCTTGAGATGCTCAGCTGACCTCTAGACAGTACAAAACTGAGACAGCACATTTTTGTTCATTTATTTTTTTTTCCTACAGCTTTAGTGCTTCAGTTTGAGTCAGAGCTGAGAGACGTAAGAAATCCGTTAGAGATTCCTGGCTGTAATCAGTGACTGGTACAAATACAGAACCCCAGAGGGTCTTACTTATAAAACTGTTCACCGTAAACGTGGGACTTGTTTTTTGCCATCACGGAGTTCACCCGAGGAAGAAACAGATTGTCAGGAGCTTCAAACAGAGTGGGAATTGTAACAGGAAGAGGCTCGCTTTGCTTGTGTGTCTTCCTTAGCGCCAGGGCTTCTTGAGGGTGATCACATCAGAACTTCTTTTTGTGCTGTGAGCTTTTCCCAGTGATCAATTCTGCTCTTTCATATAAAAACATGAATGCCCTGGCCAGGTGGCTTAGTCGGTGGAGTATAATCCCATACACCAAGAGGTTGCAGGTTTGATTCCTGGTAGGGCACATACCTATGTTGCAGGTTCAGTCCCTAGTCCTGGTAGGTATAGGAGGCAACTAATTGATGTTTCGCTCTCACATCTATGTCTCTCTGTCTCTCTCTTCTGCTCTCTCTCTCTTTCTCTCTCTCTGAAGTCAAGAAACATATCCTCAAGTGAAGATTAAAAAAACACAAAATCCCCAAAACGTGCTTGCTGTCACAACCATGAAAACCCTTCACGTGGATCCGGGCATCCTTAGTATTTAACTGACAGCTATCCAGGTTCCTGGGTGTGCATGCATTATACAAGCAGATCTATCCCTGTGGGGACTGCAACAAGAACTAGTTCAAAGGGAGTCCCTTTTCTCTCTATAATTTGCTTTTCAAGGCAGGCCACTATTTCTTAGGAGCTTGGGAAGGGGAGAGAATTGTAGCCTTTAGGAATATGAAAATCTTGGGCTCCTTGCTTTAATATTGTCAACAAATCTGTGACGTTTCCTATTATATACCAGTTGTCTCCAACCCTCCATTAGCCTCACACTTGGGCCTTGCAAAGCTGGTCCCACCACAAGGCCTTTCCCCTGTGCCGGCCTCATTACAGCACAGACCTGGTGACAAAAGGGGCCCTCAAATGTATTTTCAGTGGATTCTCAGTATTATTAAAATTATTCTGCTCTTATTTGTGGCTTCAGTGATTGATAACAGACCTTTTATTAGAAATGTTTCCTGAAGTATTTTCTTATTCATAAGAGCATGCTATGATTATTTTCATTTCATGTGATTATTTTCGTGGGGAGGGCAGTAATCTAGAGGGCATGGATCTAGAGATACAATTCGTGGAGCTGAGGAAGTTTCCTGCAGTGCCCACTCGATGGGTATAAAAACCATCTCTCTAATGACCTGCATTCACCCCTAAGTTTGCTAGCATTTTCTTATGTCATTTATTATGTCATAAAAGAATTTCAACCAAACTATAAATAAGATCATGTTCACATTATAAGAAATTATGCAGTGTTACCCACAACCCAGAGCTGAAATGCAGGGAAGGTCCTGAGGTTCTTTTAAGAAAACGGACCTAGAAATTTATGCTTCTCGTCGACCATTAGCCAGTTGGGTTTTCTATGGCAAACACAACACTTTGCCAAGCTGTAAAATTCATGATGTTTAAGAGAAAGATCAAAACTAAAACGAGAGGGTTTATATGGGTAAATATTAGCTTAGTGCAAATATTCCTGTTGGATGATCTTTGACCATTTGATTCCGGTGGGTTAAAAGAACGTCTGAGCTCTAATTTATTTGTTTTCTATTTTCAGAGTGTGCTTTTCCACTTTTTAAAACTCTTTGCCAAACTGCCGATTTGTAAAGCTGCTATCTTCCTGAGAAATACATGTTTTTCTTGATGGATGGACTATTAGTTTTTAAACGTAGGTTCATTTTACATGTTTTAAGAAGTAACTGAGGATTTGTTTCATTCCCCCCCCAATGTCTAGATGCAAGTGTTGATAGTAATTTCTGTTTCTATTTCTGCCAGTAATTTATTTCTGAGAATGATGAGATTTAGAAGGGTCGCTTACACTCTGTTGATGTCACATAAATCATCTTCAGTCACTTCAGTGTCTTATCTGACCAAACACAATTTTGCTGTCACATGATCTTTCACAGACATATCTGTTATGAAGTTTATAGTCAATTTCTCTGGTTATTGTAGTCATAAAATATTAAAAATACTGGTCATTGAAATGGTGACAAAGATGAGCTGCTTATGTCCCTGTTATTTATGTGAGTGATGTTTTCATGATTTTGAATTATAAAATACTTGAAAAGGTCCCAAAACAGACTTTCTTACAAATTAGCCTTTGGGCGTGTCATCCGTGGGAGTCGCGTGTGGCATGACAGAAACTGTAAAGAGCAGAGACAGTTGCGACTATATTGACATGGCCCAGCGGGCCTGATTCTCTTGAATGCCACCTGCATCTTCTATGAGAGGCCAGTAACAGGTGAGTATGTTTCTGAGATGTTGAACAGATTAGTGTGTTTCTGAGATGTTGTATTCTTGCACAAATCCAGAGCTTCAAAAGTGAGAACATTCATTCAAGATTCTTTACCAACATTTCTTTGAAAGCAACATAAATGCTTTGCAGGGGTTCAGTGAAATACTTAGCTGCTTTTCCTTCCGTTGGTATTCGCCTCTCAGGTAGGGCAAATGCCACCAAATCACACTTGCCCTGTCCGTATCTGCGTGCAGACATGTGTATTTATCTCTCCCCTGGAGCCATGACACAAGTAGTCAGGGAAGGAAAAAGACAGGGGAAACAGAAACAAAAGCAGCTGGAAAAGAGGGGCAGCATGAGCCATGAAAAGAGAGGAAAATATTGGCTGAGACGCGAATGGCTTAAGAAGGGAACTCGCTCCTTTGCCTGTTGGTTTTACAGCAGAAAACGCATTTCTCATAAATCGCACTGGATCTCAAATCCAGCAGCATTTATGGTGGGTGCACCGTCCGGCCCCCTCGGAGAGTAAATGGGGTAACAATGGAGGGTGCTTCCCACCCTGGGCACCGCCCTGCATGGGGCCCTCCCTCTGCCCCGGTGCAGATGGCCGGAGCCGGTGCCTGTGCAGGTCCGTGTGGGGATGAGCTGCGAGGCTGCACGGAATCTGATCTCAGAAGTTTTCTGTGGGTGGCACAACAGGAAAAGCAAGGGCTTGAAATCAGACTAGCGTGAGCTTAACACCTTGGACGAAATACCTAGGCTGGGAGCTACAGTGTTCCATGGTGTAAATGGGAAGTCCTAACGTACCAAATAAAAAAATCAACGAGACATTTGTATGCTCATTAGCATAGGCCTAGTGCATAATAAGAACTCATTAAATAGTTTTATTAGCTTAGCAACGACGCTCTCTTTCTTTATGTTGTAAGCCCTCTCTTTAAAGTTACTTCAAAATCATTTGACTAAATAAATGAGAAATTGAAGAGTCTAATGAAAAGGAGAAAAATGATGCTTCGCATCCAGGATTTTAAAAAGTGCTCCCACTTGGTTCTCAGTGAGGGACTTCAGCAAACAGCTGGAGCCCAGTTTAACTGTTGTCCAGCTTCCCCCCTGCATGTCAGGAGAAGCTGCATCGGTTCGAGCGCAGCTACCGTTTGAGAAAGTGGGAGTGGGGGTGTCCGGGTCTGACGTAAGACTGAAGATGGTCCATCACACTGCGGCTGTCTGTGGGGCTGGAGACCCGGGAGGGGCTCTCAGGGGTCCCTAAGCCTTAGGTTGTAGCAGGCAGGACCCTCCATGCTTTCAGGTCTCCTGACCTACTAGTGTCCCCCCAAAAACGGAGGGACAACCAGGCCTCTTCACTGATGAAAGTTTCCATTTACAGCTCTTGGGGACAGGGTGACTGTCACGCTTTGAAACTCTGTGGAGTATGAAGGAAGTGCAAGCCACGTGTGTGCCAGTTTAAGCACCAGTTGGTGAGCCTGAGCGGTATTTCTGTCCTGAGGTCCAGGTCTGCTTCTTCTGTTTGTGTGTCTGTTGTGACAAAGAGCAGCGCACACTTGGATTCGTACTGCATGCCGGGAGCAAAGTCCTGGAAGGACAGCTGCTCGGGACCCTAGTTTTGTCTTCATGTCACGACTTATTTTTTATAAAATAAAGTGTCTGCTTAGGATTTATGGACCCAAGTAGCTTAGCCTATTTTGAAATTCTCCTTGCTCTCATGTATGAACGTTTCATTTCATTTCATTGTGATTACGTGAACCAGCCGCAGCTATAAGCAGTACGTCACTGATGGGCAAATCCGAGAGCATGAGACAGAGAGAGAGAGAGAGACAGACAGAGAGAGAGAATGAGAATGGAAATTCTGAGATGTGTCAGCCAGGCCCTCTCTGGTTGCTATATTCAAAACAATCTTGTTTTTTTGTTTGAGCTTTGCTCTATCCTTTCAGGAATCTTCTTATTAGTAAATATCTTTAAAAAACCTGGGTTCATTTTGAACTTGGCAGTGGTTCTGGATAGAGATGTTGCAAAATAACCCTTCAGTCCAGCGTGGCCCCAAAGACTCAGAGTTTCCCAGAGGAATCAAGACAGACACGGCACAGACTGATGAGTGTTTCTGCCCTTTAACCCCAGGGTGGGGGGGAGGAGAGGCGCGCTGCGAATTGGTAAACACCCTTGCTACCACCATCTGTGGCTTTCTCCGTGTAAAAGAAAGTTACTTTCAAAATTATGAAGCTGTGAAGTATCTGTATTCACCCAGCCCTGCTTGAAAGCTCCCAGCGAGGGGACAGAAGCAGCTCATGCTGCCTGCGTCTCTTGAACCTAAAGCAGCTCCCTAAAGATCAACCCTTTTATGGCCCAGCTAAAATCCAATCTCTGCTGAAGGGATTTCGCATCCATTCAGGTGGCCTATAAAACATTCAAGTTTAATCTCATTGTAAAAAAAATTAAAATTTGAAGAAAGTTCCTTTAGAAAAACAATCCAAGTATCCTTAAAAGCATTTGAGATTTGGCTATTTGCAAGAGATTCTCATAAGGATTTAAAAAAATGCTATTATTTATGTAATTTTGAGATTTTGTACACAGTAGATTTATTTGGGAAAAAGGCAGAGCTGAATTGGACTTGGATCCATTGTGTGGAGGCGAGGAGGGTGGGGAGAAAGAGTTGGAGGGGCATGTTCTGGAGCTGGGGTGTGTGTGCAGTGCCCCGGTAGGAGGGGGGCACGCTTCTTCCCTGTCCTCGGGAGGGAAAGAGGGAAGGTTAGTAATGCAAAAGACTCTCAAGGGAAGAAAGAGGGTGTGGAGATGGAGAAGTTTCAGGAAGGTGACTGGTGGAACTTGGAAGCACTTCACATCCCCAGCTTTAGTCTCTCCCTTCCTGGGGGGACCTCCACGTCCCCAGAATGGATAACGAGTCCAAACACCACGTTGCATAAAGTAGGAGTAAAGGAATCCCAGCATCTAATCTGCGATGTAGCAAGTACCCTCGGTATTTGAACTTGTGCAGTGTGGAAAAGGAGTTCCAGCTGCAGACATTTTTTACCTCAGGGCAAAGGGCACTGCTGTGCAGTTTGGGAGCGTCCCCGGATCAGCAGGTAGAAGGGAAACCTCCTGCGGGTACTTTGGGTGTGTTTAGGGGAGGGGGATTTCTTCATAAGATCTCTAGTTTCAGTTCTTTTGTGAAGAAGGTTTTTAAGCAGTCCCTTTTGGACTAGTGTCAACAGAATCCTACAAACACATGAAATTTGCTCGGAAGCGCCAATCCAGTCCCTCCATTGATGACATCACATAGAGAAATTCCTCCCGCCCAGATGAGTTCACCGTGCTGGCCTCCTTCCCAGGAGGAGAGAGTTTCAACCAGTCGATAAGATCTGCGTTGAGCAGCTTTCACTGAGGATAAGCTTCAGTCTATCTCATCCCTCTCCTCCTCAGGCAAAGCAAGGCCTTTCTTATTCCTCCAGACCACTCAGAAGACCCTGTCCTATAAATAAGTAAGTGTTCACCTCTCTGCATAAATGTTTGGTTGTAAATCGAGTCCTTTGGTACTCTCAAAAAAATGAAACAAAACAAACACATCTGTCTTTGTCCTCGATAATGAAGGATTAACATGTAAAAAGTTAGGGAAGTAGTAAAAAAAGACATTTATCTTCCTCTTCTTCCCCCCCCTACCCCGCCTCCATTTTCTTTTACTGAAACTCAGTCAGATAGATTGGTCCTGTTTGGACCAGGCCTGCAGCTGTAACCTCCCTCTGTGGGCCCCTGGCTAGCTGGACCTCTCATGCATGGGAAGGGCATGTGCTGGAACCTCAGTGCTCACGTGTCCTGTTGCGTCTATGACGTCATTACCTCCATAGTGTGCCGTTGTACCCCCAAAGGCAGGCAGTTAGGCTCTGGAGTTAACTCCTCATCAAGGAGGACTGGGGAAGGCTCCTTGGGTACCCAACTGAAAGGTAATTTCTTGGACCCCATGGGGACCATTGGAGCATGACCGTAGCCAAAATGAAGAGATCCATTCTTTGGTTCAGTAGGATGATCCGGGAAGCTGGAAATTGGAATCAGATTTAAAATATGACTAGCATCCCTGGAACATTCTTCCAGCTCTAAAATCCAGCCTTTTCATCACCACAAAAGAGGGGGATTATTGCCAGCGCTGAAACGAGGCCAGTCGTGGACAGGAGGGCCGTGGTTCTGACAAGGGCGCCCAGAGGGAGCTGCGGCTGGCCCGTGGCGGACTCGGAGCCTGAGCTCGGACTGCAGCGGGGCCCCTAGAGCAGCTTCTTCCAACGGCCTTTTTCTTGCCTCGGATGGAAAATTAGGTATGGGAGGCGGAGTTGTGAGACGTGAGCTGTGAGGGAGGGCCGCTGGTGAAGAGACGGGGAGAGGAGTGAACACAAGAGGGCTTCAGCTGCAACTTGGTTGGTGGCCCTGCTGTAAGGGCAGAACTGCGGCCGCTTCCAGGCACAAGCCCACCACCCTGAGCTTTCTTGGGTGTCTGTGGAAGCCCTTTGCCCCGTGTACTGGAGCGTTTGCTGCTAGTCGCTGGTGACATTAGGGAGTAGGAAGGAGGAACAACAGAAGAAAGCAGAGTGTGTACCTGTCCTCCTGCAGTCCTGCCCGAGAACAGCTTCCTTAGCCAACCTCCCCGAATAAAGTACGAGAAGGAATTGGGAATGGGGTCTTTTGTTGGGTATTTTAGACCTTGCCTTAAGATCTTTTTTTTTTCATTCGTAAGTCTACTGACTGTTTTGGTTTTATAACAGAAAAATAACTAAGAAAAAGGAGAGAAAACCCAACTGTGGTGAAGACACCCACATCAATGATGACGCTATGAGTTGATAATCTACCGGTGGTTTTTTGCCAGTGGACAAAATGTAGGCAGGCTTTAAACTCTGAGTTGCAACATCAGCAGTACTTATCTCTTTCTCCCACTAACTGGCATGTTTCCTCTTACATTAGAAAAAAAAAGCATTATGCGTACTTGACATCCCCGTGACTCTTCTGTAACTACCAATTTGACCTTCTTAATCCCTTCACCTTTTTCACCCGTGCCCCCAAACCCCCTCCCTTTTGGCAACCAGCAAAGTGTTCTTTGTAGCTATGAGTCTGTTTCTGTTCTGCTTCTTTGTTTATTTTGTTTTTTAAATTCAATTGTTGATAGATATTTACTTATTCTATTTTATTGTTCATGTTTTTATCTTTTTTCCCCTTCTTCTTAAAGAAGACCCTTAATATTGAATGCAATAGTATTTTGGTGGTGATGAACTAACTCCTTTAGTTTTTTCTTGTTGGGGAAGCTCTTTACATGACCTTTGATTCTAAATGATAGTTTTGCTGGATGGTATTGTAATAACTGTATAAGGTGTCACATGGGTATGAGATTTATCAGAATGACCATTTAGTATGTTATATAATGTCTAATCACTGGGTTGTACACTTGAAGCTAATATAATGTATGTCAACTGGAATTGAAAAGTAAAACATTATTTAAAATAAAAAAATTAAAGAATAAATTAAAATAAAAATTTAAAAAAATATTATGGAATAGTAGCGGGGCCAAAAAGCAGAACTTTTGCTACAATTAGTTACTATCTTTGAATAAATCACTCCACTTCTCTACATCTGACTTTTTGTCTTTGCTCTGTGAGGGCATGTGGCTGAATTGACCTCCAAGGCCCAGTGGGTCTGTGAGCAGAAAGAAAAAGGGGCGCTTCCTTTAGGGGGAAATACGAGGCTTGGCACCCCATGTTCACAACCCCCAGGGTTGTTTAAGGGGCACAGCCCGTCAGTGACTGTTGCCTTCTCAAGGGACCCGCCCTAGAGCAGGGGAATTCTACTCACAAGTGAGCCTCCGCCAGTTCCTCCCCCCACCGGGGCCCCTGTGCATCTTTAATGGGGAGATAATGGCACCTACCGCAGAGGGCTGTGGTGTGAATACACGGCATGATTTTTATCAGGCTCCTAGCACACGTTAGAAGTAGGACAAGCCCTTCTCTCACATCCTCGTCTCTTGGCCTGGGCATTTCATCTATAGCTCTCACCCTTCCAGAAACTTCCAAGTGTGTTTTTTAATGGCAAGTGCCTGAAACAAAAAAGGATCTGTACTGAGGCTCAGACCTGGCACTTCATAATGTTTAAAGCATCGCCTGCCAATTCGCCGTGCCAGTAATATCTGATTTACAGTTCCCTGTGGGTGGGTGGGTGGGTGGGTGAGTAGGAGGGTGGGGGCCAATCTCTCAGGAGAAGACATTTTTCTTGGTTATAAATTTCTTCTTTGCTCGTTGGAAAAAAGAAAAAAAGGTTGAGTGACTGGGCTTCGTGGAGTCAGAGAAGATCCCAGCCCTCCCCAGCGTGGCTGGCTTGGGAGTCTCTGTGTGTCCCTGGCAGTAAATTTCTCGTCAGGGGTGAGTTGGTTTTTTCTTCCTGGCCTGGTGAAAACTAGACAGCCAGGGGCAGTTCTCATTCTGAAACTCGCCCACTTCCTTGGGCAACCACCCACCTTTGACTGCCCAGCCTAGACCTTCGGAGACACGGGGTAGTTTCACTTATAAAATCCACTTCCTCGGAAAGCAGACGCTGGTGGAGTTCCCTGAATGTGGCCAAATCTCTCTCCGCAGAGATACTCACTCCACTTTAGACAGCTAGACATTAGGACCTGTGGGCTCAGGTATAGAAACTGCTTAAGTGGACAGCCACAAAATGTTGGAAGCGGGATCAAAACCGAATGGGGAGCAGGATGCCCCTGAGGGGCTGGGGGAGGGTGAGGCCAAACCCGCCAGTGGAGGTGATGAGCTCAGGCTCAGTGCGGCTTGACTCCTTGGGGACCCAGAACGTACCCCATCCATAAAACTACTCATTTGGCCCTGGCTGGCGTAGCTCAGTGGATTGAGCTTGGGCTGTGAACCAAAGTGTCGCAGGTTCGATTCCCAGTCAGGGTACATGCCTGGGTTGCAGGCCATGACCCCCAGCAACCACACATTGATGTTTCTCTCTCTCTCTCCCTCCCTTCCCTCTCTAAAAATAAATAAATAAAATCTTTATAAAAAAACTACAGAAAGACACAAAAACTCTCAAATAAAAAAAAAACAGACAAACTACTGATTTGCCCCTCCAAATACATCAAGAGAAAGGAGTAAAAATTGCTATGAACAAAGGAAACACAGGACGGTAAATTCTCTTTTAAAGACACTTTCAGACTAACTATAGTAAAATTCTCAGTTACAGGTTTCATAGAGCAAAATGATAAAGCCTTTGTAGAACACTATTTTTTTTTGATAAATTAACTAATAGCTGGAAAGACTGAAAGACGTGTCCAAGCTCACTCAGGTTTAAGATAAGAGGGCTTGGCTCTCCTAGGCCAGTCCTTCTTCTGTGAGTCATTACTGGGCGCGGTGGAGTGTGGGAAGCGTTTGGATTTAAAGGTGACCCTTGCGATTGGCTCTCCTCTCCTCTTTCACAAGTCAATGGCCATAGGCAGCCATTGACTGCCTCTCTTCACTTCATTGATCTCTAGTTCATTGTTACAAAATGGGCCCTGTAGTATCTAATGCGTGGGTTATTGTAAGGTTAAACGAGGTATTGCAAGGCAATGTTTTAAAGAGTTTTAGAAATCTTTCCTATTATTTTGAAGCACATTAAACCCTCCTTTAAGGCTGCATTCCAGCATTTCCTTTTCAATCCCTTATTAACACTTTCTTACCTAGCTTAGTTTCCAAAAACGGAACCATTTAAGACTGTTTGTGTTGAACTCTACCCCTCCTGTCATTTTTTACATGCAGAAAAAAAATTAGAACTTAATTTTAAATGTTATAGCCTAATTGAATATATAATAGGTGTTCACCCTTAATTAGGAAAATAAAATAACCAAAAAGAACCCAGCAAAGTAAGTTTTCATTCTAAAGCTGAAGCATAAATACCTAAAGGTTGTACCCAATTAGAGAGCTATTTTTATCAATCACTACTCTAAAACATTTTTAACAACTGAAGCTATTTCAGATAACTGGTAAACTCAAGCAGAGGTGTGCAAACTGTTTCTACAAAATAGCCAGATAATGCATATTTCTGGCTTTATGGCCCACATGGTGTCTGTAAGTACCCAAGTCTACCATTGTATCTCAAAAGCAGCCCTAGACAATACATGATTGAATGGGCATAGTTGTGTTCCCATAAAACTTTATTTACAAAGACAGCTGGCCAGATTTGGCCCAAGGGCTATAGTTTGTCAACCTGTGTCTTAAAGAAACCTGTATCTTTCCCCGATTTCCCTACTTAGAGTGATTTTAAGTGGTACCCCATTCCCCTGAGCCCAGACAGTTTCATCTAGAACGGCTCCACCCAGGTGAGGAACTTGGGGGACTTAGGGAACACTTCAATTCAGAGCTAATTTTTAATGAGGGAAGTCAGCCCGTAAGAGCCTTAGTCACCTAATCTCTTCCTAGCATCTTTCATTTCGGTTCTCATGCCAGGGCTTTACGATATAGAGGTGGATGGAGAATGTTTTCCGACACGAAGATTTAAGTTGGAATACTGCCCAGGTCATTTATCTCGTATTTCCCTCTACTCAGAGGTTGTTCATTAACTGATAGACAGGTAGGGGAGAGTTTCATATGCTTGACTACTGAGGAATTCTTTCATCTTTTTTTTTGACTAAAAATTCTTCAGTATGAGGGGTTTTTTTTGTTGTTATTTTTTAAATGTTGACTTAGTTTCCAGTTCATAGTTGCTGTCAAGACTTGGAGGGTTTTCTGGTTTTTATCCGTGCATTGCTTTCACACTTTCAGAATTCTAACTGATGGTAAAACCCAGGGCTCTTGCAGGTAGGTAGCAGTCGAGACTCAGCTGAAACAATAAATAACTCGAGTTCTATCCCTTTTTTTGGCATTCCCCTTGTCAGGGCCGTGTCCCTCCACTCGCTCAGGCCCTCATTTCCCAGACTGTAAACAGCATGATGAGGGGCCGAATAGCATTCAGAGCTGTCTCGGAGTCCTTCTGAAAGGCAACCTTTCCCCGGGCTCCCCTTCAAAGGCCCTGCGCGTTCTTCCCGGAATCCTGCCTTCCCAGCGCGGACATCTGTGATGCTGAGACGTACTCTTGCCATACAGTATTACATAATTATTTTCCCTTTAGGTGTAATTACAGGATTGCCAGCCCCGCGACTCTGTTTTGCATTATTTCACACGTATTTTCTCGTTTTGATTTAGGTCCCTGCGTGGCGTGCCATAAATCAGCCGAGTGGGGGCGGGTAGTGAAAGCACATCAAAACGCGGCCCCCACCGCTATAGAATGTTACTCAAGTGACACTCCATAATTCACATACTGTGAACCGCGGGGCGGCCAACGCAGGGCACCGCGACAGTAGGAGTTGTTTTTGTTAATAGAGATGAAATTATGGGCGTAACTAGCTGGCAGTCCTCAAACAGACTTTAGCAAACTGTTTACTCAGCTGTCCTTGGGCAACAACTTAATACTTGTGGATAAAATTATTCTCCCACCATCCCCCGAGTGGTGGAGTCCAGGGATCCCAATTTGTTCTCACTGTGAAAGAGAAAGAACAAGTCTGCAGCTCCCCAAACGCAGCCTGAGATTCTGTGATGTTTTGTTTCTTAACGTATCAGGCGTTTGGCACCATAATTCCAGCAAATCTCCTTGGCCTTTTTTGTGTTCTGCGGTTGAGAGATCTCTAAGAAGCTGAGATCCAAAATGTTTTGTGTGGCTTAAAGAAACCCCGTGGTCCCTAATGCTAAAACCTTGTTTTGTTTTGTTGTGTTTCCTTTGCTTACACTCTTCCCTTCACCCACAATGCCTTCTGCTTCCTCTCTGCCTGTGGGAATCGTGCATCCTTCCAGACCCCGCTCAGGCACCTCCTCCCGGAAGCCTTCCCCTACCCCCCAGACTTGCTCAGGAGATACTGACCTATGAATTTTTCTCTAACCCAATTTAGAAAAATTATCATTCAGTGCTTAAGATACACAAAACTGCATAAAAATAATATAATAATCACCAATTTTCCTACCGCATATAGTTCAGAAGCCCCCGAGGACTAGAAGAAGCAGTGTCTGATTTTGGTATTTATTATTCCCAGGGATATCCTCATATAAACACACAATAAGTTATATATTATATGTTTATCTCTGTATATTTAAATAGAGATAAATATATAATATCTAAACATTAAGTGATGTTTAATATTATGGGACATATATAGTTTTAATAATATAGAGTAATTTAGTATATTTTAAAGTTTATATAAATGTTTTTATGCTGTGTGTATTCTAGAATCTGATTATTTGTGGTGCTCACATTTACGTTTGTCAGCTTTATTGTGTTGATTCTCGTTGTTCATTTACTTCCGTGGCTGTATGGTATTCCATCATCAAAATGTATTTATCATTTTGTTGGTGCACATTTAAGGTGTTTTAATCTGAGCCAATAATTTTTTTTGAGATTTTTATTTATTTCTTTTTAGAGAGAGGGGAAGGGAGGGAGAAAGATAGGGAGAGAAACATCAGTGTGTGGTTGCCTCTCGTGCGCCCCCTCCTGGGGACCTGGCCCCCAACCCAGGTGTGTGCCCTGACTGGGAATCAAACCAGCGACCCTTTGGTTTGTAGGCTGGCACTCAATCCACTAAGCCACACAAGCCAGGGTTGAGTCAATAAAATTTTTAAATCACTATTATGACATCACTATTGTATCTTAAGATCATGCGCCTACGTATGTATCTTTTACCCTCTGTGAGATTAGAGGTCTCTTGGACAGCGGCCACACTTTGTTCGTCATCCTTGCTGCAATGCCCGCGGGAGTCCTGCACACTCAACAGGTGGCCCGGAGATCTTCGCTCTTTTGAATTGAATCCCTACCAGAGAGCCAGGGAGTGTTATCGCCTTTGTGCAAATGGGGGCTGTCTGTGAGCACAGCTTCGAAGTTACAGCTTTTTATTCCCTTAGCTGGGAAGTCAAGCAGTGCTGTTTTAAAAACCCTTCTCCTCCACTAGGAAACACCAGAAGTTTTCTTTCCAATTTCTATGTTTCCCTCTAAATGTAGTCATAAAACTGATTTTTTTTAGTCCAGAAATTGAAACTTCTCAGAAAAAAAAAGTCTTTATTATATTAACTCTGCTTTTCATTTGGAGGAACTGCACCTCAGAATAAGAAGGTCAATGATAGAATCAAACAATTTTTAAAACTGAGATATGATTCATATACGATACAACTCACCTTCGAAAATGAAAAGTTCAATGGTTTCAGTGTATTTACAGAGTTACGCAACCATGGACACTGCACTTTCAAGACCTTTTTATCACCCCTCAAAGAAGTCCCTTCGCAGTCCCTCCTACTTCCCCTCCTCAGCCCCTGGCGACCACTAATCTACTTTCTGTTTCTGTGGACTTGCTTGTTTTGGAGATTTCGTATCCGTGCAATCATATAATATGTGGATTTTTGTGACTGGCTTCTTTCACCTGCATAATGTTTTCAAGGTTCATCCAAGTCGTATTGTGTATCAGTACTTCATTCCTTTTTACTGTTAAATAATCTTCCATTCTGTGGCTATACCACATTTTATTCATCCGTCAATCGATAGGCATTTGGCTTGTTTCATTTCTTTTTCTGAATTGAATTTATTGGGGTGACATTGGTTAATAAAACTATGTAGGTTTTAGGGATACAACTCTATACTACATCACCTGTACATTGTATTGTGTGTTCACCACCCCAAGTCAAGTTGTTTCGCTTCTCGGCTGTTGTGAATGATGCTGTTTTGAACCTCCATGGACAAGCGTTTGGGTTGATGCATGTTCTCTCTTCTTGTGGCTACATACTTATGAGTAGAATTGCTGGTAATATGGTAACTCTATGTCTAATTTTTTGAAGAGCTGCCAAACTATTTTCCAAAGAAGCTGTACCATTTTCCATAAGTAGATTCTTATAAGGAGGTCTGACTCCAAAGGTATTCCTAGCTTAATTGTGATCATTGTGGTCCCCAATGTAGTGTTCTGAATTTTCCTTTTTATCTTTTTTGATTTTTACTTTTTTCTTTTTGGTAACGTTCTGAATTTTAAAGCAATGTCTGCACTCACTGCACTACCCCCTGCTTCTGAGATTTCCCTAACAGTTTCAGACTTGCTCTTCCATTTGTAAATAAAATGATCTGATTCCAGGTTGCGTTTACACATTCACTTCAATTCTATATAGTTTCATTGTAGTGAAAAATCCCTATAGTAATTTACTGCCCATGTTTATTTCATTTACCAAACTTAAATGACTCTGGTAGAGAAAGATTAGCAGAAAAATACCGCCTGGTTTAAAAATAGAGAATTTTTCATGTAACGTCCCTGCAGCAACGGTGGAGGTGATACACAGGTGAGTGAAAGGGGGGAAGAGACCGTGTGACATCCTGCGCCCCTTTGCAAATCAATCAGAACAAGGACAAACCAATCGCCTTCCAACTGTGTGTCCATCACAGATCCTGGGACTTATGAATCATCTCTGCTTTGGAAGCTTTTTTAATCGCATGAATATGAACCCGTATACTGGCTCCTTGAAATTTTTTTTGATGCTTGGCTAATTTTGAAAATTATACTTATTTTTTCTGATTGAAAGATAATATAAATTTTAAAAAACTTTTTTTAGGAATTACAGAGAAAGGATAGGAGAAAATAAAAATAAATAAAAGTACGTAGCCTGTAACCCAATTACTCAGAAGTGACTGTGGTCAACAGAATATTTTCTTTCAGTCTTTTCTCTGAGCATAAATATCCTTGGAAAACACGATTTCTCTGGTTGAATGACATGTCTTCATACAAATGTAGCGTGACTTATGGGGCCATCCCCTGAAGGAGAACGGTTTATTGATCTTTTCTGTATCGTTTGTTGATGTTTCCATACTGAATTGTGAATACCTTTAACTTGTTTTCACGTTATGGTGGGAAAGACGGCCCATGCTCGGGGAACCTACCCAGCCATGCCAGGCAAAGAATGGGAGACCAGAAAATTTCATGAGAAAATACCGAGAGCTGGTAGGAACTAGCAAAACATCTTTAGGTAAACAGAATTTTCTGGTTGTATTATCATTTAATGCCCAGTTAATAAAAAGTTATGCCATATTTGTCACTAAATAGTCACAAGGCAATAGGTTTGGACTTAAAAGCACACGATTATGGTAACTGCACAACAAGAGGCCAAACGACACTGTGAGGACTTGTGGCACATTAAATGTGTAGGGATAGGAAATTTCTCCTCCACCTTTTAAGATTTCACTCTCTGTTATTAATAGAACTGATTATTGTTACAAGTCTATGATTCACAATCATGTTGGACATATAACACTGGTTAGATTTTTTAAAACATCTTCCTTCTTTTCCTCGTGAAATCCATTTACAAATTCTCATACAAGTAATAGGGTGTGTGAATACAAAATGAATTCAAATTACATTTATCATTATCATTTTTGGAAACTCCTTAAGGAAATGGAAAATGTCCTAGTATATTGCCAAACACAACAAAAAAATGACTGGGCGTAGAGAGTAAAGATCACTATTGTAATTAATTAATATGATCCAGAATAATAAATATTATTTGAGTAATTAAATAGGACTGAAAGAGAAAGTTAACAAAATAAGCTTACTTCAAAATACTGACTACTTTTTTCCTCCACGGCTTCCTCATGAGTCAGAGATATCAAGTATATTTTGACTTTATGTTAGGATTTAATAACATTTTTATAGATTTGAAAACATCTCATTCATTCTAAACCGGAGAAGCCAACCGCTTTTACCGTTGTTGTGAAATACCAGCCGTGCCAGACAGATTTCTTGCTTCTCAATGCATTTGCAATCTTATAAAGAGCGTCTGGTGACTCAGAAAATTCCATGCATCAATTTTCCAAATTGGATTTTATGTGATTAAAAATAAATTTAAATCCAACAGAGACTTTGGTGTGCTTCTGAGAATTCCCATGTCAGGAGTTGGCGAGGAGCGCCCATGTGTAGGTGTAGGTGTGCTCAGTAAATACTGCATGAGCATTTGGGGCCTCATTTGAAAAGTTCTTTCCTGGAAGAAGAGTAAAGGGTACTGTTTTGGAACCCAGCCTGCCATACCCAGCTCTGCTTCACAGGAAAAGACAGGGGGTGGTAAACACGAAGAAAACCCATGGTTTAAAAAGTAAGGAAATAGGATCAAGGGACTGGTTATCCTGGGATGTTTAGTAACTGGAATTATTTGTTTCTGCGGGACTCTCCTTAGGTAAAGGAGAAGGGCATGTTCTCATAGCACAAATAATGCACCTTTCTGAATTATGCTGACTCCCCCTCCGGCCTGCTCACTCCAGCTGCCATCGGTTGGTAGCAGTGTCCATGTTTTTCTTTTTATGCATGAAATCGACCAAAGGCAGAACCTGGTTTTGGTTAGCGCAAGAGAAGGGTAGACCTAGGTGGGTAACGAACATCTGGGGTCACTTGAAATAAGTAAGGAGACTTGGCATGAACAGAGGAGGAGAAGCAGCTCATCCTGTTACTTAAATGAGGTCTTTAAGCCTTGTTAGGAACTTGGAATTTGTAGCCCTGAAACTGTCTCGCAGGATCCAGCTGAGCACTGCCTGGCTGCCACTCACCTTCCTGGCCGCCCTTGGTGTTGTCAGTCTGTGTCTCTGACACTGTCTGTCCCTTCCACTAATTTGATGCTTGCGGCTTTGCCTTTGGTGTGTATACTTTTTATTCCTCAAACTAGACAGTAAGTTCCTTGAGGGTAGGAGCCAGGTCTTCGGCTTCTCTTCACCCCCTGCCATCTCCCCACACTCTCAGCCGATTTGATTGGTTTCTACGTCCTGGGCAAGGAAGCTGCAGCCTGCAGCATGACGCTTCTGCCTCTAAGCTTAGGAGACGAAGCAGCGGAAGGTCAAGTGAGCCACCCAAACAACCGCCTGTCGAGGTTGGTGTACTCTATCTACCCCACAGAAAAATGCAACTTTCCCATTCTTAACAGAGCAAATAACCTCTGCTAGGTAATAGAAGGGCATTCTACAGTTCAAAGCATGATTAATGCCGTATGAAAATGATTCTAAATCAAACCTATTTAGGTCACCTGTCCTTTGATTCTAGTGGTTCTTTCAACTGTTGTTCATCAAAATATAGTGAAGCATATATCTAACGTACAAGACTGGGTTTTTTTTGTTTCAGCATTCAGGAGCTGCAGCCTACTTTCCCCCCTTTGCACTGTAGTTTATATTTACAATGGCAGAGTAGTAGAATATATTAAAACTCTCTTAGCCAAAATAATGCTACATTCTGAATGCATATTCAATTAGAACTTAAGGGATAGAATTATGCTTGTTCTGTAACGTTGACCTCTGAAGGAATAGTTGTTCCTGCCAGAGTATCTCCAAATAATATTTTATATCCTGAAGTAGGCAAAGATCAGCTGTGGGGTAGCCTATGGGCGGCTGGAGTGTGGTTGGGTGACCTGCTGAGGGGCAGGTGCCCTGGCGAATCCAGGGACAGTAATGAATGAAGCCGTTTGGGGGGATCATGGCCTTCGATTCGCCATCGTTCAGCAAAGCAGATGGGTTGCTCATTCTCTAGGGGAAATGAAAGAGAAATCCTGAAAAAAACCCTAATCTGCCTGACTTATAATGAAAACAATATCTCATTTGCACAATGCTGTTCAGTAGGCTATAATGAAAACAATGAAGAATTTCTAAAATGTTGATATGTGGTCTTAACAAATCTACATGAGTGAAATAATCTGGCAGTGTTTTCATTTTCAAAGGAATCAGGGTTGAAATGTAAAATCTGTGTTCAGGCATAAGAACCTTCTGGAAACAAACTCCAGAAGTCAATCTGAGAAATGCGATGGCAGGAGGTCAAGCAAAGCTCAGGGGAAAATCTTTCACGGCCTTTCCTGCCACGTGTGAGAAGCCAGACTTTCAGCACTGAGGCGGCTTCCACACAGTGGAAGGGCATTTCCCCCACTTTTAAGAATATTTCTCTTACTTTTGAAAGTGCAATTTATTATTTGAAATAGAGAGGTTGGACAGGATAGGTACAAAGAGAAGGTATGAATTATTTTTGTGAAATTTCATGTCAGTCCAGTAGTCTATTGTTTTGCATAAGAACTGACTTCTTTCCCAGAAGTGTATTTTGTGCTTATACTGCTGGAGCAGAGGGTCTGGACTTTTCTAGAATTTTGAAACTGAAAAATGAATGCTACACGTTAACTAGGGATGTTGCTGATTTCAACATATACATTAGGTTTCCACAATGTGAAATTTTAAAGGGAGCCGTTTTTCCCAACATACGAATAAATTTCCTGACCCAAAATAGATGTGTACACGTACACTTTTACCACTCTGTTCTTTCGGTAGAAACACAGTAGGATGTGTTAGACACAAGATTGCTGAAGAAATTTTTAAAGCTCTAAAATATTAAGGAAACGCTAGTATAATCATTCTGTTGGCCTTGCCATTTCTGGATGTAACTGTCGCACAAAATTGTAAAGCCCCATGTCGATATACCATTGGCAGCAGAAGTTGAACACATATGAAAAATGGGAGAAAACCCAAAGTGAGGTAAAATATATCAGTTTTAAAATTATTTTTTTTACTCAAGTTGATCTGAAAATAAAAAAGAAGAAATGAAATGAGTCCTAGTGCGTCGCCACATACAACTTCCTTCCCATTTTTCTGTGAAGGCAGAAACTCCCAAACAGTTACAACTCATGAGGCAAAAGATATTAATAAGAAAATGGGATTTAATTCCATTTGATTTTGTTCAACTCTGTAGACATCTTTGGAACCATGATCGAGAAGATAATGAAGAATTTGGTATTTCTCGGGGCATTTTAGAAATTAGCAAGTTGTTGAGGGAGAAGCAAAGATCAACAAGCCACAGACCAAGTCAGCCAGCGGTGAAGGGAAGGGGCCAGTCGAGTCTCTTTCACGGGCCGTGTGGGCCGGGCAGGCTGAACGCGCCACGGGGAGGCAGCACCGCTGTGAGCTCCTCCACACGCATCCACCTGTGCACTGAGATCTGGTTTCATCCTCCAGCTTGGTGCTGCACGCCTTGGAGAAGGGAGGAAGAAAGAGGGGAAGGAAGGAAAGATGGAAGAAAGGGAAGAGAAAGATGACAGCTCCAGAAAGTGGGAAGAAAACCTTGCCCCCGTATAATCAGTGATGGCGGTGGAGTAATGAAGAAGCTCTAACCCCTAGGATGATAGAGAGAAGCTAGCCTCCTGTGCTATGATAAGCCTCCAGAGCACTGCCATTCAACAGGACACTCAGGTGCCCCCTCATCTCCCTCAAGGCCCAGCCCAGGTATAAGGCTCACAAATCACATTTCCCCTCATTCTGCAACGTCCCCACTGAAGTGGCTGAATTGGTCTTATCATTGGCACCATCTGCACATCACATTTGTTGCTTGGTTAACCAGAATATTTAACACATTCTTGTTTTGTGATTCCTCTCCCTCATTTTTTTATCTGCAATATTACTTGTTCCAAATTACATGGGAAAATCAGCATGCTGATATAGTGATTCAAATGTTGTCTTCCTTCAAGTTTATAAAACATTTTATTCGTAAGGCTAATGAGGGAAAATTTTATATTCTGAATAAAAACCAAATCAAATGTATGCATTACATTGCATTCTTTTGCTTAGGATATTTTTGAAATGGAAGAATACAATTGTGGCCATCTTCTCCTTTTTTTCCAATTTTCCACTGGCCACTGCAGATTAGCAGAAAATGCGTAGTCCGAGCCACCAGACATTTGGCTTAGGCCGGCCAAGTCAGGGTTGGGGGGGCAGCTGTAGTGAAATGAGGGGGCCTTGAGAGACACCTGGTTTCAGAGCCTTGGAGGAGACCTTGGGTGGATTGATTAAAATCTCCACTTTAGCTGGCTCATGCTAAAAAGGGCAAATCTTATCCACCACATGAGGACGCAGTATAACCAGTCAGTCACATCAGGAAAAGCACCTCAAACAGAGCTTGGCACCAAGCCATGGTTCATACACCCTTCATGGATGTTCTTGAGTAAGCCACGTACTGAATGAGTGATTTCTCTGATTTGGGGCAACGCCGGCCTGGACAAACTGCCGATACACCGGCAGCCTTGTGTGCGAGCAACCACCAACAAATACCAAAACAACAAAATCAGCGACCAACATGAGTCTGGGGAGGATGCCGTATTGTCTCAGGAAGCAGCCCCTGAATGGGTAATAAACACCAATGCCTGTCATCGCTCAGCTGACTTTGTCCTGTGCGGAGCATCTTCCCACCCTTGTATTCCAGGACAATGGATGGGCTCTCTCCTCACGTACCAGGCGCTCGGGGTGACCGCAGCGAGCCTGGCGCTCAGAGCCCCGGGGGATGAGAAGGGTAAGAATGTGCATCCCCACTTGCCCGCAGGGCTGCCAGAGACGGCTCGACCCGGGCATCCTTTGGCCTTCTCCCCGCCCCTGCTCACCGAGACCTGATAAATAAGCCAGCTAATTGAATTAATAAACAACTCTTTCTTATTTTTTTTTATAGCCAGCTGGCGTGCAATCAGAACGCGTGATAAATTATCTGTCACTGCTTTGACCGCAGCGAGGGGAAAGTGGAAAAATTAGCCACTCCAACCCGTTCTCGCTGCTCCCAGCCCTCCTGCTCAGTTTGCTCAGCTTCAGGATTTTCCCCCCCCTCCCTGGTCTCCTCACTTTGGCAGAGGCCCAGGACGGAGTCGCGGTGGGCGGGGAGATGTACTTGGCTGCCCTGGTGATGGATCCCGGAGCCCCAGCACTGTGGCGGGGTGCTGGAATTCCACGCCGGCCTGTGGGAACGTGGGACTGGTGTGCTCTGCCCTGGCAGCGAAGGCTCAGCTCTGAGCTCACAAGATTCTCATTAAGGTCGGAGGGTGCGATGTGGTTCACGAAGTGTTGTGATGTCTGCTCTTTCTTTTTTTTTGGCCCCCCCTCTAATGCCAAACAGCTCTGGGGCCTTTGTGGAATGAGTGCTTCCCAGAGTCTTCGGGAGTATAAGCGGCAGCCTGATGTGCGGGTCCACTTTTCACCCATGTTTACACCTTAGCAGCTTTCTTCGGGGTCATTTCTTTGGAGCCTAAGACCAGATTTCAAGTCTCCCTTGTTAAAGGTATTGATTTGGATGTGCCGTTCCGCAGGGCTGTTTGGCAGAATCACGCAGACCTATGAAAGGCCTGGACAACTTAAGAGGACTTTTCATCATTCATTCCTTCTGCTGGCCCCTGGTGCCCTTTCTCAAAGCCAGAAAAATAAACAGTCGCTGGCAGGATAAAGCCCCGGAGAGACAACATTAGGTTTTTTCTGTGTCGTCTCCTTCTGTCTTGGGCGGTTCACCGGAAGCTGGGAAGCATCTGGGTTGTATATGGCCGTGTAACACTGTCATCCTCTTAGAAGTGCTTTTGTTCTAGGATGTTGCGTTGTGTGGTGATATACAGATCACTCACAGGGAACAATCTGGAACTGGCAACAGATGTAGGCTGGGTCAATGCATGGGTTCTTGATCTGTTCCATTCGGGGGCTTCCAAAATACTTAACACTTTTGAGTTTTTTATTGTCTGTACAGAGCAAAACCTTAATCCACACTACCCTTAGATGGGGCTGCTTGCAAATGGGATACTAAGGTGGCTATTTTTTTAACCTTTCAGGAGAACAGAGCTCTTTGGTTGAACTTCATATAATTGGTAAAGTCAGACTTTGACCATTATCAAGGCAAATAGGAGGACCGTGCTCCTTGTTAATATTTGATTATATTCTCACGGTAGAATGTTTACTGCCCGTCTCTTTGCTGCTTTCATTGGCATTTTCAGTCCTGGCTGTGCTAGGGCCCCTGCGGATCCAATAGCTTCTTAACGTGGGTGGGGGTGGGGCGGTGGAAAGAGGAATTAAAGTCATTCTGAACCCACAATGTGAAGTATTGTGCTTGTGAAAGTCCAGGACATTCACACCTCCGTGGAATAGTGACTGGCTGCCCTGTAGAATGCACTCGAAACTCCACGGGACAGAATCCAAAAATCCCAACAAGGATCCTGTTTAAAGGGCTGCAGGAAAATCCCAGAGCAGGCTTCTGCATTATTTCTGGGACCAGGTCATAATGCCTTGGTACCTTCCCTCCTCCTTTCCCCCTTCTTCATCCTACACACACGCACGCACACACACACACACACACACGTTTCCTTGATCATGAGGCAGACCCGATGGTGTAGGGAGACAGATGGAGATAATTTCCAGGAGAACATTAATGACAGTGTCAGAAGACAGCGGCCATAGCCAACGTGTATGGAGCTTCACGGCCGCCCATTTGAGGTGCCTTTCCCCAGCCCTTTCCAAGAAAACGAGCAACACAACATGAAACAAAAAATTCAGTCTTAAGTTTAGCTTTGAAATAAACTTGTATTTATTTTACAGAAGATCTGAGAGAAGAAAGGAAGGAAGGGGAAGTTATGTAGATATTTTGATTTCCATAACTTCAGGTGTCCCCTCTTGAAATTCTTTATAGACAGAGGTACAGTAGGGCTGAGAGGGAAGTCCCCCTCCCCACACTTATTGACTAAATAGACGTTGAGTCCATCTACTAAACAGGTTTATGAGAATGTTAAATGGAATCTGTGGGTTGGGGCTGATTATTGGAAGGCCCAAGTGTTAACTTCGTGACCTGGTGCAGGCTCCACCATTGTTACTTTTCTGTGGGCAAGTGGAGTGTCTACCTGCTCTCTCACACGTAGGGCAAATTCCACGTGCAAATCCAATAAGTCACTGAGAAGAGAATGGCAGGGCTGACGCTTTATATAGTTCTCTTTAAATATCTTCAAGAACTGGAACTATTTGAAGGATAACAGGCCATAATCCAGTAACCATTTTAGGAAACCAGAGGAAGAAAACTGAGAGAAGTACCCCAGCTGCCACCAGTAAAAGACAGGATGTCCTTGATAACCTTCCCCCAAAGGCCTTGGGATTCGCCCTTGCCTCCCAGGCTGGCACACCCTCCCAGGAGCACCCTCCAGCTGAGATGCCTGTGGTGTTAACACACCCTGCCCCCGATCCCTCCAGGGCGCGGTGGCTGGCACTGTCCTAGTGGCTCCTGACTAGAAGTGGCCCGACCCCGGAGCACAGTGACTCAGGGCCACAGAACATACAGAGCACACGGGCTGTTAGCACATGCCGATGTCATCTGTGTTTCTTATTTAACGTTGAAGATACAGCTGAGTCCCAGGGTAGCTCCCAGGGTAGCAGAGGAAGCCTGCACTGGCAGTCAGGAGTCATGGATTCTAATTCCCCTGCAACCTTGAACTTCTCATGTGATTACAATGGCCTTTAATTTCTGTGGCCCTCAGTTCTTTATTCTGTGAAGTCCATCTTAATAAACAAATAAACTTTAACCTGTGTTTTGGTCCAGTTGGGCTCCAAAACTTTTCCAGTTATGAAGAGCTAATGTTATAGAAAATACATTCTCAGTGTTGTTATTACTGCTGCCATTCTTGAGCCAGGGTGAGCGGATGAATTTCATCAAGGACAGGGGGAAAATGTCACACAGAAGATACTCTGTTACTTACTAGGATTTCGAAACCAGCCCATTTCAATACCAACATCACAACAGTCTCGTGGCGTCTCTGTTAAAGTAATAAAAATAAATAACTGATTGACAAATGCCAGTTAGTCATGGTTTAGCTACCCTGGCTGTCAGTCAGGGTAAGACAGAGTTTTTCAACCTTGGCATTACTGACATTTTGCGCTAGATAATTCTTTGTTGTGAGGAGCTGCCCTGTGCATTGTAGAATATTTAGTAGCATCTCTAGGCTCTACCTCTAGAGTCCAGTAGCACACCCTCCAAGTTGTGACAGTCAGAAGTACCTCCATACGTGGCCGGATGTCCCTTGGGGATTAAAATCATCCTCAGTTGAGAACCAGTGGGCTAAATCATGACCAAAAGCCCCATGTTAGGCCAGAGTTAACTACATGTACCTACATGTAGTTAATGTACCTACATGTAGTTAACTACATGTACCTACATTAGATACTTTGCAATCTAATCATGCTAGTTAGCCCTAGAGCCCCAGCAGTACCTAGTTCAGATGAGAGCCCTCTGACCTTGATCTACATCTCTCCCTGGCAATCACACATTTAATCTGTAATGTCACAGCACCTCACAGGCAATGGGGCCTACGGGACTTCCAGGTTTGGGGAAATAAGGAGTGTAGTCTCTGTACTTCTTACCGCTCACAGAGCCAGTGCTCAGAAAGGACAAACGCCCTCCCGGAACACCGAGGAGTGCAGAGTAAGGAGCTGCCCAGTTCAGCCAGTCAGTTTAGATAATCTTTATCCTCCAGAAGGAAATGAAGCAAGTGTTTGCCAGTTGGAAGGGTAGAAGGAATCTTTGGGAGGGAGGCTGCCATTAGCCTGGCTGAAGTGAAGCCAGGTTAAAACTCTTCTGGTTAAAAAAAAATGTCATGGAACATTTAATGACCAGCTTTAGTGCTCAGAACTCAAGCCGTGCATCACCCACGCTCCCCAGGAGCTTGTGAGAGTGAAAGAAAGATTCAGTTACTCTAAGCCTTCTGTACTCTTCGGCTGGCATGCATATTGGCAGCATGGGATGTGGAGATCTCAGATGTGCATCTGACATGTTAATCTCTCTAAATGGTACGCTCACTCTTTTTCCTCATGGACGTAAAGAGGATGGCTTTAAATTGCATGTGAAATGTCTTACTCTGTTGTCCTGACAACCTTATTTTTTTTTAGAATAAGTAGAATCCACCTATATCTGCCGTGAGCAACACAGGCAGTGTGTTGAGTTTGTTTTCATGTTTGATGTCTTATAGGTGTTCTGCAAACCAGCTCCAAAACTCACAACAGTAGTAAATCTAAATGCACGAATCATTTAATGCAGTCGGTTCTGATTCATGGGATCTGTAGATTTCAGCTGATATTATTTTGTAACCATGAAGTTCTGAAGGGATCATAATTGATTTAACATAGGGATGTTTGCCTCTTACCTGGGTAGTTATAGCCATTTAGAAGGAAATCGATGTAGCTGGTGATCTTCCAGCCCCGTCGGGGTGTCTCAGTTTTAAAATAGATGAGTTTCCCAACAGGTTCCTTTATTGTGTTTCAATGGCAAGTGCTTTGGAAGCACCACACTTATTAGCACCAGGCAAAAAGGTTCTTTCTTGTGGTCGGCTTTCAATAATATACTTAATTCATGGACAGCTGATGTTGCAGAGATTGGAATTCTAAGATCAAAGCCAAGCAAAGAGAAGAGGAGTGGAAAGAGAGGGTGTTGAGAGAGCCTCTCTGCACGGCCTCTCTGCACATGACACCGAGGCCCAAAATTGGGACTCGAAGTGAAGTGTAACTGTTACTTCAATAGGTAGATTCGTATAGCAGTTAACCAGGGCCATCAGCGTGAATCATGAATACACGCTCCTGGAGCCCCTGATTTTTATCCTGTGTTACAAACTCTCCCTTTAAGTGAAAAACTGGGACTAGTTAAAAACACTGAACACCTAGGAAGACAGAACACAAAGATTGAAAAGAATGCAGTCCTTCCCGTGTCCATCCGTTTCCCCTCTGTCCATGTCCCCCAGTCTTCCGTCTGAGGAAACCAGGGGGACCAATGTTGTATACCCAAATTGAACTTTAGACTTTGAGTAGGTGGAACAAAAGCAACCCTAGATGTATTTCCTGTTGTTGGAATCTGACTTAAAGACTTTCGTCCCCTGTAGGGAAAATAGGGTTGGTTAATAGAGTATAATACTTTCTTTTCTTTGTTTGCATTAAAGGTTAGTATATATCCCTCCTACTTCTAGAAAGGATTTTGAGCTGCAAAATAATAGAAACCAATGCAATTATGCATTGAAAAATATAGTCCTCCCTAAATAGCAAATTTGCCCCAACTGTAATAACTTGACTACTGACAGTTGTCCTCTTTGGCAAAGAGTACAATATGTGGTGTCCCACCAAGAAAGCTTAATAATGATATACTTCCCACAAGGGATGGGTTTCGGAAAGAAGTCAAAGGATACTTTTGAGAAGAAGAAAAGAAAGAAAGGGGGGAGGAGCAGCTGGCAGTGAAATAGCACCAAGCAAAACAACCCTTCTCCTGCTTTCAAGAGATTCCTACTCAGTGGGTGTGGTCTCATCAGTTCCTAAGCCCCCAGCCGAGCGGTGAGCTCATTTAATGCAGACGCGTTGCAGAAAATGCCTCAATGTGCACGCAGAGCTACAATATATGCCTCGCAGAAGGAGCTCACCACCCTCTCCCTGGTCAGCAGGGCTTCTTTCGCATGGCGTCTGCAGCCCCGAACATGCTCTTTAAACATGATGCCATTCAGAAAGTCAGGCTGGATGCTGGGTGGGATGCGTCACAGAAATGGGAGAGCAATGCCCCACTGCTTGTTGTGCCATCACTATTTCCACTTGGCTTAGCAGCTGACACATTTGGTTAACCATTTTGTTAGCCCCTGGTTAACCACGCATGGTTTGAAAACCGTACTGAGCGGGGCAATGTCTGTATACAAGGTTATTCGTGGAAGAGAAAACAACCCTATAGGATGCAGTCCCTTCCTCATCTGCCACACCAAATCCGGGCTTTCTCCGGCTGGCCTCTGGTGAAAGGGAGAGACCACCTGATAATACCCTCTGGGAATGAATCCATCTGGAAACCAGAGTGGAGTGAGCCGTTAGCTAACAAAGGGAGTTGTGGAAAGAAGGGGAAGGGGCTAGTCAAAGAGCATGTGTGAGTGACCCGCGGACACGGACAATGGTGTGGGGACTGACTGCAGGAGCGGGGGATGGGATGGGCGGAGGAGGGCAACGGGAAGAAGTTGGGATGACTGTAATAGAAGAACAATACAAAATGGTTTTAAAAAAGAGCAGTTACCAGAAAAAAAACAAAACAAAAAACCCAGCTTACAATGACAGTATGTGGAAATCATCATATATACATTTAAAAACTGTCTGAAGGAGTGCTCCATCAGGAGTCAACAGTGAATATTGGTTATCTCTGCAATCATTGACGATTGTTAGATTATGGAAGAGTTCACCTTCTAGACTGGATCTTTAAAGTCTTATTAATTTAAAAATGAGCAGGTATTACTTTTGTAGTGATAATAAACACCAAATTGGTATTACATCACCTCCCCCCTCAAAAAAGGGGGGGGGGAATTAAGCTTTTTTTGAGTTTGGAATACATTGACTCAACCTTGTATTCACTTCTCTTTTACAATGAACCTGATCATTCATTATTAATTAATAAGTAAAAATATCTGGCCCTGGCTGGCGTAGCTCAGTGGATTGAGCACAGGCTGTGAACCAAAGTGTCACAGGTTCGATTCCCAGTCAGGGCACATGCCTGGGTTGCAGGCATGCCCCCAGCAACCGCACATTGATATTTCTCTCTCTCTCTCTCTCTCTCTCTCTCTCTCTCCCCCCGCCTCCCTTCCCTCTCTAAAAATAAATAAATAAAATCTTTAAAAAATATCTGAGCCCGTACGTACAGCGTGGTTTTCACCTCCTGCTGGAGCTGACTTGCTTTTCAAACTCTTGCTGCTCTCCTGTACATCTTTTCCCTTTCCTTCAATCCATTTGCTTTCTTCCTCCCTTCCTGCCTTCTCCACCGTGCTCTTCATCACCCCCCGTCTTTTTTCTAACCAGGCACGCTGTCAGGCTGCACCACAACCAACATCAAGCTCACATCCCTTCTCTGCACTGGCTCCCAAGCACGTGACTTGACATTTCCGCACAGGAATTTCCTGCATCTCTGAAACGTGGGGAATGATCTTCGCCACCGAATTCAGAGGCTTGCTATCTGCTGAGCGCTTTGCTCTCTCTAAAAGGCAGGTACCCAGTTAGGGCAAGCCAGCATATTCTTGTCAGCCTCTGGTGAGCAGTTGCCTACGAGAAATTTGGAGACAGAAAAACAATTGCCTGAGCTGGAAAAGAAGACAGGTCGTGAAAATGATACCTTCAGCTTGTTCGAAGATAAATTCTTAGGCAGGCCATTTTCAATGAATAAATCAACCAGAAAGCTTTCTGTTTGGCATTTTTAGAATAGTGCTCAGTTGTGACAATGTGATTTAAAGAGATGGTTGCACATTCCTCACTCCACTGCTCCCATTACTTGTGTTGTAGGCAGTAAAATCATAGGGTTAGATCTCTAGTTCGTTGAATTGTATGCCATGGAAACAATACAAACTGAGAGGTTAAAAGATAGCTTAGCAAGGGCCTGTAATTCCACTCTGAAAAATGTGCCCAATAGTTAATGTATTCTGTTGGTCATACCTCATGAAACAAACAAAAAAAAACTTCCAAGAAAACTCAGACATGAATAAAGAGGAGAGAATACTTGATATTCTGCAATGCCCAGTTATTAATGGAATTTTTAAAACGCCTGTGAGAACCAACATAATTTGGATGCAGATCAGCTCAAAAAGAAGTTATTACTCATTTTTCCCTTGAAAATGCACTGCACCGTCATCTCCTTGGACAGAACCCAAAGGTTCTCCTCTCTATACACAAGCTTCCCGATTCCTCACAATTCATAAATTATAAATGGCTCCTCTTGGAAATGTCTTAAATGTAGACATGCAGGTTTAAAAAAATAAGGTTTTGTTCCGGCTTCCCCAAAGCACAGCTTTATTCTCCCTCTGTGGTTTGCCTAAAGCCCCAAAGACTGCGCTGTTAATGGAAGTTTTTGTTCATGACGGTGCTCCTTCACCCTGAGCCCCTCCCAGGTTTTTGCTGCTCAGGGAGACCAGGCGGTTCACAAGTGGCATCAGGGAGTGCCCGTGTGCTGAGAGCCCAGGGGCCCCTGATAGATGTGCTGTGTGTGTCGTCCCAGAGCTGCTGAGTGGGACACCAGGTTAATGCGGACCGTTGGCAGGCAGACCTGGAACTCCACTTCAACAGGACCCTTGGACCGCCACAACAAGTTGATCTGGCTACTGGTCCAAGGACTTTGGGCCGCTGACACTAGCTAAGCCCAAACAGGAAGTTAAGCAGCAATTGAGAATTAGAGTTTATAATAAGCTCTCTCTCTCTCCTGCCCTCACCTCTCCTCCCACCTCCCTTCCTCCCAGTCAGGGTCGATACACTCTGGGGGGCTCAAGCAGGGGTCAGATGCAGAGGCAAAGGGGACACGGGAAACCAGAATACACCATGGCCGTTTTACCAAGGAGCACACCACAAGTGAGCACACACAGAGCGTGCCAGGTAGACGGGATACGGACACCAAGGGGCAGGACAGCTTACTGGTCACACAGCCTGCCACCCACAGTGAGAGAGAAACACCTGGGGATTTCTTTATACTTTAATAAGCTTAAGGCCCTGTTGGCCAGACACCTAATGTCTCTAACAGAGACACAGTGGCATACATCTTGCTGTCTCCCAACAGCTGGAACAAAGCTGGCAGACGGCCACGTGGAACAGCTGTGCTGGCCAGGTCTCCCAGGACGAAGCAGAGGTGTGTCCAGGAAGGCCCTTTCTGCCCCCTGAGGGCCTTTTAGTCAGACTTTCAGATGCAGAGGTTTGAGCCTCTGCGTTACTGAGAGGTGTCCTCCGGGGATGGAGCAGGCATTGGGGGTGGCGGTGCTGACTGCCGCAGCTGCCCGCAGGACGCGTGGGGAAGGGCCCTCTGGTGATATGGGCCTGGTGACTGGCTGCTCTACCCTGCCTCAGGCGTCATAGTGGCATTGCCCATCACAAGGGCCACCAGGGATGGCTTATGCATTGAAAAGGGTACAATTGACATAGCTGAAGCTGACCACGGTTCATCTTGTCTGGGATGATGGGGACTGTAGCAGTGAGGAGCAATCCTTTCCATCACTGTTTATGGCACCCCTTTTTTTTCTTTTTGCCACATCATTAGGTCACCGACGCGGGCAGGGTCCTGGGACGTACATGAAGAGTGAGGTTTGCCATGGGAACTTGAACTCTGACTTTCCCAACTTCTGCGCAATTAAAACCCCCAACTTAATGTTGCCTTAGCATGGATTTTCCATAGTGACTTATAAATGCGAAGTTCTATGTTTCATATGTATTTTTCTAACATATGTTGCTGCCTATGTTTCTGATTAAAAGCTCGTCCAAAATAAAATAACAAAGGATTACTTTTTTCCAATAGAACTTTCTTCTTCTATAAAAGCTGGAAATAAGCCCTCACCTAAAATTACCCAGGCTTGCAGGTGCTGGGTTTTTGGGGGTGAGTCGTGTTTGCTGGTTAGACAAAGGGCATTATTCTCCCTGCAACCGCCACCAGAAGGTGTTCTTTCTGCGGAGAAAATTATAGGCCTGCGCTTCAAAGACATTCCGCGGTTCGGCACCACTCCTCGAGACTTGCAGGCGGCAGGCAGGCAGGCAATCAACAAATATTTATTCTGAGCCACTGTGTATTCAGCACCTTTAAAATTGCCAGGGAAAGCGGCCAGAGGGATATAATATCTGCTAGGGCCAAGTTAGTACTGAAGCCATCCCATCCCAGAGCTTAAGGGACTCAGTGACCAGAAAGGAGTGGGGGACCGTAAAACTATCACGTGGCAGTACCTCACCTGGGTCTGGAGATATGGATAGAATAAGGAAACGAGACCTAGTGAAAGGCTCTTTAACTGAAAGCTGATGTTTGAGGGGTGCCACCCCGCTAATTCTTTCTTTTTCAGTCTGTCTTAACAGAACCCTAGTTCCAATCCCTCCCACCCCACCCCACCCCCGACACCACTGCTACTACCACCAGCAACATTAATTGAACCCAATGAATGGGACAATTTATTCGATTTTTTAAAAATAATAAGTGCTCTTTAGAAATAGGCAAACACGCCAACATGTGTGTATATAGGGTGTTCGTTACTGTGTGATTAAAGAGGGGAAAAGTGGTAACAGCATGTGTGTCCATCAGCTGAGACCTGGGATACTCCCCTAGAGAAGACCCAGTACCTGTTAGATGTGATGTTGAGGACTTCGGGGTAGGGGACAGGGATATGGGGGACGCGGACTGGCGTGGCGCACACCGTGGCCCATGCGGAGGTGAGTAGGACCCTCCCTCTCTTGCGTTAAGTTCTCCAATCCGGTTTCCCTGATGCTGCTGCAGGGATGCACCAGCTGGTTGGACACGCACATCTGTCACGTAGCGGTACTTTACAAAGTCACACGAAACCCCTGCATCCTCTGCTAGGCACGCAACGGCCACGCTCCGTCTCCCCTACGCTGCCTTCAGACACACTGGTGTTTGGTGTGTTGTGTTTTGTTGTTTTTGTTAACCAAGCCTAAGGGGTTACCCTGATCCCTGCTCTGTTTCTCTCATCAGATTCCATGATACTGGTCCGCCAAGGCCTTTCTGAATACTGATTCTTCATCCAGTGCGTTTAACACCCGCAACTACCTTTGTATCATACAAGTTGAGGGCTATGGCTTCTGCATTTTTGTCTTGAGCTCTAAGCCAGCAGTAAGATGATAGAGTTGTAGGAAAAGCGGTACCTTGACAGTTCTAATTTGAGCAAGGAAGAGAGTTTGGTGTTTGGTTCACTCTCCCATTGTCCACCTGTGGGTATAACTTCTGAAGTAAGGTAAAGCAGACCTAGGCACTAGGTTACACATTCAACTTTGGTGATAGACAGAAAAAAGCAAACAAACAAAAAAACCCCCACAGACAAATCTTAGCAATTTCTTTGCCAAACACTTCCATACTAATATCTAAGTCACATATGAATTACAGTTCTGTAAGAGTGAGCCTTCAATCTACTCTTGTTTAATGAAGAAATTGATGAATGCACACTTACAGAACTGTTTTATTTCAGATACCACTTCCCCGCATCTCTTCAACTCGGTGACTGTCCTTTACAATTCAGCAGGGTGGTGAGCGCATGGAGAGGCCGTACAGTTAGTGGGTTTCAGAAACAACTGCTCTGAGAGCAGGAGCCAGTCTTAGTTCTACCACAACACGGCCTCCGGCTCCTGCCCAAGTGGACCACTTGGCTCCACGTGCCCTAACCTCCCCAACAGAAACGAGGGTGGGGTTCTGCGCTCCCGACCCCGTCAGAGCAAAGGTTTGAGTTGGGGTCTGCTGAGAGGTAGGAATGTACTGGAGAAGGGAGTTGTGTGGATGTCTGCAATGAAGAAGGAAGTCATTGTTTCAGAGAACTTCAGAAGACGAACAGGAGACTGGGAGGAAGAAGTCTTGGTGTAGAAGCCTGGTTCCCCCACCGTGAACTTGATTCCTCCTCTAGGAAGTGAGGAAACATAATGGGATAAGAAACTTTAGAAACCAAAAGGTTATGCAGAGTCATTAGGGCGACGGAGTAGAGTTGTTTTGTAGGTAAAGGGTAATACTAGTTTTTTATGAAAAATAAAAAATTGAGATATTAAAACCCCTTTTCTCTTGGCAAGCTCCATTCGTGGTATGAGCCCTATACAGATATATCATTTTTAAAAATCTTTTATACCATATTTCTACTGTACCTTTTTTATGTTTAGATACAGAAATACTTACCATTTACACAACTGCATGCAGCATTCAGTAGAGTAAGATGCTGTACGCGTTCGTAGCCTAGCATCAGTAAGCTATACCATACGGCCTAGCTGTGTAGTAAATTTGTGCAAGTGCTAAGATGTTTGCACAACAATGAAACTACCTAACAACACATTTCTCAGAGCATATCTGCACCATTAAGCAATGCATGGCTGAACTGAAATTGCGAAACCGTCAGAGCAGAGCTTACAGCACGAAAGTTTTGAAAGGAGCACATTTTATTCCCAGTGATTAAGCCAGGTGTGATTTTAGTCTTCTTACTATTGGTCCTGAAGTAAATGTAGCATTTAGGATCCACTATGCTGTCCAAGTTAAACGCTGATTCTCAGTGGACATCCTGAAGCCCAGATGTGGCTCTGGGCACTGGTGCTGTTTTTACCTTGGCGAAATGAAGCTCCAAGTTCATGGGACTGCCCCAGAGCACGACACAACTGTTCTCTTTCTGCCCATCTCTATCTCAACTCAAATGCAGGGAGCATTTTGGGACCCAAACTGGTCACGTATAATTATGGAATTCAGTGGATAAGTATCAGTTATTTGTTTTACTAATTCAGAGACTTGTTGTCAAACATCCTTGATACCTGGAGTGAGTGCATAGTCATTGATATTGCAAATACGCCTCCGGTGAAGGCTTCCGGTCTCACACCGTCGACCGTTTGGACCGTTCGGAAGCCTCGTGTACCACTTTGCTGGGCAACTATGTCTGGGGAGAGATAGCAAGAAGGAATCGCATTTACAGAAGGACTTTGGGGAGGCTGCTGATCGCAATTATTTTGCATTGAAGAGGAAATACGAATACGGATTCCATCCTATTTTCATATAGATGCCCTCTTGTCAACTTAGCATCACTACGTTTTGATATTGATACGTATTTTTTGCTGAAACAAAAGTCAACAGCCATTTTTAATGAAAACCTTTCTAGAAAGAATGTGCCAACCTCCTCTCCCCCCACCCCTCCTCCACCTTGACCCACTGCCCCACCCCCACCCGATTTCAAATAATGTTGAATCCCGCTTGGCGTCAGAGCCTGTGGAGCATAAGCAATCAGCCCCACTGAAGGCTGGAGAAGAAATGTCTTTACAGTTCCACAAATGTTTCTCATTGGCAAGAGCGAGTTGTTAACGAAAGATAAATTGCCTGGGGTGGATGTGGGTGGGCGTGTCGTGTGTGCGTGTGCTCACGCAGGCCCACACGTATGTGCCCCTGTGGCGGTAATGACGTGAGCTTGTACCTGGGCTTCCCACAGCGTGCCCCGATGCAAACAGAGCTAACCCGGAGGTTAAAAGGGGGCTGGGGCTGGGGCTGGGGCTGGGGCTGGGGCTGGGGCCGAGCTCTCAGGGCAGCAGCCAGGCACAGTGTGGGATGAAGTAGATGGCTGGGTTCTTACCAGGACTCAGATCCCAGGCAGCAGGCCCACCCCCGCATCAGGAACAGCGAACAAGGAGCTGGTAAAATACACAGAGAATGAAAATGACCCTTATTGACTGGAACCAGCTGTGTCCGGCTTCTCGCTGTCTCTCCTGATTTGCTCTCTCAAATAAATGGATATGGTAGAGGACGCTAGAAAGTAAACAGAATCATTTTTTTTTCCTCTCTTGCAGTCACACCTCAGTAATAGCCCTGGGTTTTATAGCTGAAAAATATATGTTTATTTGCTCATTAATTTCCCTCTCTCTCCCTTGCCTTTTCTTGGCATTGGGTAGAATGGTTATTTAAAACAAGACACAGTTCAGCTTCAAAAAGAAAAATCATTCTGCAAAATACAGCTTGAACTCATTTTCCATTCATTTATCATCTCTGAGAGAGTAGGGTACAAATATCTAGGTTTGGTATATTTTAATGATTTACAGTGCCGTGCCTCTTGTTGGCACCAGGATGGAGGGGAGCAGCGGGCCCTTTAGGACTGTCAGAAGTGCCCCAGAGTGTTTGGAAAGGACACGGCGAATATTAAATGTAGCATATGCAGAGCGGCTCGGTTCTCATTTATCTTCACTGCTTTCCTTCAAAGCTCGTGTAAGCTGGTGTTTGGAGGGCAGACTGAACCCACAGTCTGGAGGGGTGCTTGAGTATCTTCCTTTGAACACTTACGCATTTTTCCCCCTTGCTTTGAAAGAGCTTTCGTTTTATGTGTCTCCCTTTTCCTCCGCGTAGTGGGCACAGAAATAATGATACGCCTAGCTCAATGCCCAGCAAATATTTGTTGAGTGACTAGTTAAATGGAATGTTAGAAACCTGACTAAGATTATTGTCTTGGTGTGAAACATGCAAGAATAGACTTGAAGCAGTCAAGTCATTTCCCCTCGCAGTACGAGCTAATTATTTGAGAGATGAAGATCTGGTTCGTAGTAGTTATTTGTCAGGCTCCATTTGCTCCTAATTAAAGGTGGAAAAGTTGTTTGCGGCATTGAAGGGGGGACAGAGTGACCCGCTCCTAAACATCTTTTCGATTTTCCATGCCACTTTTTCAGGGAAAATATACCAAGATGAAGTTAATGTGCATTCCTTTTGTGTGTTGGTGTTTTTTCTTGTTACCCTGTTTTCGAGGGCAGGCAGGGTGGAGAGCGGGAGCTCTCTGACAGTGGACTTGTACAGCCCAGCCGCCCATGTGACTTCTGCAGTTGACTGTGCTGGCCTCAGTTGACTGATAAAACCATCCTCCTGTAGGAATACCACCTGCAGTAATTAAAGATGAAAATGCACATGCTCATCCCGAGCCTCAGAAAATTCCATTCATTCATTCATTCATTCATGCCAAAAATACGAATTCAGAGCCTAATGCATCAGGCTCCGTGCTAAAGCTGTGAATTTAACACTGAGCAAACTCCACCCTGGCCCCTGCCCTCATGAAGCTTACAGTCTGGGATGGTTGATGGGTATTACTTGAAGAATCGCTCTAAAAATCATGACAACAACTTGGATTTTAAAAGGAGGAATATGGCTCTACTGGGACCACATAACAACAGGGACGGATTTACACCGTGAGACCAGGGAGAGTTTTACTGAGGAGGAGTCTGAGGCTGAGGGCCCTAGAATGTCTGGGGAAATGGAAAGGGCATTCCAGGTAAGAAGACTATCAAATGCAAAGGCCTGTGAGGCCTGCGTGGGAAGAGCAAGAGATGATGGGAAGGCAGAGCCACACACTACAGGGCCTAGGCAGAGGCCGAATCATGGGCTTTGACCTTCACCATTAGCATTAGAAAGCTGTAGAAGGGTCATTTGTCCAAGGGTTAAAAAGTGGGGGCAAGGAGAAGGGACCTTATCAGATCTGTGTTTGGAGGGGTAATATATTCTATTCACTCACTCTTCACAAATATAACAAGGGAGATGATCGTGCTAAGCCCTACATTATTCTTTGCTGTATTTGAGCTTCCTGAGAATTCTTACTATCTACCCTTCCCTCTGCCAAGTTTCAGCCAGACAGTATCTGGCTCCCCAGTTGCATGCAGAGCAACACACGTACAGCCTACTGCAAGATCGTGCAGCAGAGGCCTCTGGTCTTGCCAACTTTTCTAGCCCTCTCTCTTATTCCTGCCTTTCCTTTTGATGATGGCGAGGTGGCATAACGCAGTTTATTCCTGTCCTTGGCAAAGTACATGTGGCATGCCTTCCAGCACCTCCTCTCCTCGCCAGTGGTGTGAACTTGGCACGGGGGTGAGCCTCCCTTTCCGCCTTGCAGGGCTGTTCTGAGGATTAGGTGAGTTAATACTTGTAAGAGACACAATGAGGAGTGGCACGTAGTGAGTGCTCAGTTAACGCCAGCCATTGTTTCAGTCTTTGCTGCTCTAGGTAGGTGCCAAAGGTATACTGTTAAGATGAAAAAACACAAGACACAAAACTCCCTGTCATAAGAGGGGCTCACACAAGCACATGCTCATAGATGCTGAGGGAATGCCTGAGACACACCGTGGTTCCCTGGGGCGGTGGGGCTGGGGCTCAGGGAGGGAACAGGGAGCTGCTGATCTACTTTCTTACCTCCTGTTTTTGTAATGGTTGATTTTTTTTTACTATAGAGCTGTACATCTTTCCAATAATAAAATTACAAGGAATAGCTTAGAAAATCCATTAATATTATCCAATATGTCCATTTTAAAAAACATAATGATTTCATTATAATCCTTTTTCATAATTTTATTCACTGTTAAGTTTGGAGCTGTCATTTAGAAACTTTTCTTGGGGTAAAAAAGAAATATATATAAATCTGAAATCCAGCAATTCATTTGATTTTTCCTTCTCTTGCTCATGTTATATTCAACAAAAGCTTTTAAAATCCTGTGCTATTAGGATCCCACTGTTGTGAAACGGTTCTCCTCACTCTTCCATCTCTGCGCGGGCATACAGCGAGTTCTCGGGAATGCTGTTCTCCCACCCAATGTAAACAAGGTGTTTGGTTCCCCGGTCACTGACTTCATTGTACTTTTAGGCATTGCTTAAATGCTTTATAATGAGCATTTTTATAAAAACAATGAAATCATTTCTAAAAACTGGAGGCGAGGAGTATTCATTGACATAGTTCATTTGCAGTAAACACTGCATCCAGCATCCAGTCTTTCCCAGCAGTTCCGGAAACAGCTTCTTCAGGACTGTCACGATGGAGGGCGGTGGCTATGGCTTACACGGAGGAGCCAGGTGGACGTAGCGGTTACCGAATTAGGACGTCGGAAATGCTTTCGGCAATCACCTGTCACTAACATATAGGCCCGCCCAGCCGAGCCTCCGCTGCCTTTTTACTTTTCCACAAGTGGAGGCTCTTTTTTGTTTAACTGAAGATTTTGATGACTGGAGTCGGTGTTTATCAGTAGTTTACTCTGACCAGCGGAGAGTCATTAATTTTGTGCAGGGCTGGAGCTTGACTGTTGCTTTGGTCATTTAAATACAAACTCTTCCTTTTCACAGTGATTACACAATCAGATAAGAACACAAATCAGGAGAGAGCTTGAGCTCCCCCGTAAATACTTCATGAAGCCAATGTGAGCTTGCCAACTAGACTCTCCTCTCTGCAGAAGACACCCGTCCGAGGAGGAACTGTGTTGTGCAGTACTTAGGCCACGGGGCCCCTGGGGATATGGTGATACATGTGTGTGTACAAGAAGAAACACACATAGTCTCGAAGAAACTGTGATGCAGCTGATTCCCAACTGAGTTTTTAAAGCCGGGGCCAGGAAAGGACGGGCCATGGCCCCTGAGCGCATTTGCACAGCCCAGGATCTAACAGTGGTTTCTACACTTGAAAATGAGCCTTGAAAATCAGGAGTAGAATAGCATTTCAGGTCACGTGAATATTCTCTGAAATTAAAATTTCCTGTTCCTAAGTAGAGTGGTATTGGCACCCAGCGTGACCGTTCACTTCCATGCCGTCCGCAGGAGACCTGAGGGTGTGCCGTGAAGGACTGTGAACTTTCTGGCTCTTTCCAGAATAAGTGTGCGGACCCCTCCGCACTTGTGTGCATGTCTGTTTGCTCGCTCATAGAGAATGCTTTTGTGTGCGAAGTGGCCATCAGAGAAGCTGTGTTCCTCTCCTTTCCCACTCCCTTCCCCAAGTGAGAAGAAGGTGATTGTGTGAGAACGATGAGATCGTCAGGAAGGTCTCTGAGTTACATCACGGCAGCAAATGGAAAAGGCCTGCACGTGGCCTCCAAAGCCTGCACATTATGATCTGCTCTGAAGCCCTTGAATGACATTAGTAGTTCCTATATTTCAAAACGTGTATAGTTACGTACTCTTTGTGTCAGAGAATCTTTTTAAAGGCAAAAACCTCTTGTTCTTGTGATTTGTACACAGCACACAGCCAGATCAGATGATGGGGCCCTTTGCTCGGTGGCATTATAGTATTGAATGGTTTTATTTGGTTTTACTCGTATCTGGCTGTCAGTGGGAGATGGTAAATAATTGAACAATAGGAAATACGTTTTAGTAGAAGATCTAAATCTTGATAGGGCCCCTGCTCATGTGCGGTGACTATTCAATTAATGAATGTTTGTGGCTGGCATTGACCTTCCTACCTAGCACAGTATTTATGAGAATATGAAGTTAATATAAAAGTCACACCGCTACCAGTAAAACAACGTGAACACTAGCACCATATAAAGTATTACAGATTGGAACTGTATGTCACTTTGATTCGGAGTCCCCGCTGTGTACGTGACTGACCTCGGCTGTCCCCTCTCGTTCTGTCGTTTCAGAGGCTGAAGGCTGCATTGACTCACCACCCCGCCGCCATGCCCAACGGGAACATGAACACCATGGGACACATGATGGACATGATGGGCTCCCGGCAGGACCAGACGCCGCACCACCACATGCACGCGCACCCGCATCAGCACCAGACACTGCCGGCCCACCACCCCTACCCGCACCAGCACCAGCACCCAGCACACCACCCCCATGCTCAGCCCCATCACCAGCAGAACCACCCGCATCATCACTCCCACTCCCACCTCCATGCACACCCAGCACACCACCAGACCTCGCCACACCCACCCCTGCACTCCGGCAACCAAGCACAGGTAGACCCTTTTCGTGGCCCCTTCCCCCTTCCTGTTCGCAGTGCGAGCTCTAAAGGGCGGGGTTGGGGGGCGGTCATGGGCAGCATTCTTGTCTGACCAGCCCAGGTGTTCTATCTGATGCTCTCGGGAGCTCTGTGCATTTCCTAGGACTTAACAGCTACCCATAAGATCCTACCTGATCATAGTTTCTGCATGTAATAATGCCGTAAATTTCGGGTCTAGGCTTTAGAGATAAAGGTAAACTTCAAGACTTCCAAAATCTATTTTTGCAGTGTGTTCCATGGTTAACCCTAAAAAAGTGTTATCAATGTGAGGAGTAGGCAGGATTTAAGCGTGTGGAGAAAGATGGGAATAAAGAATGAGAAAAATAGGTTGATGCCAACTGTGGTTCTAGCCGCGGTGCCCCGTAACATCGTAGACACTCAACTTTGTCTCCTGCAAAATGGAAGTCACGCCCAAAGGGCAATATTCTCAGTAACATTGAATGTTTCAAGTCGAAAGAGTAACAATTCCCGGCAGACAAAGAGGCTGGGTAATGGATGTCAGGGCACAAGGTGCTGTGTAAATGGTGAGGAGAGGTGACTCATCCCACCCAATGTGAAACGCGTTGGAGGGAGCAGACAGAGAGCCAAGCTCTGCAGATCATCAGTGCAAGAGAAAGGCCAAATCCCAGCGGCGGGGAGTCACCAGGAACGGCTAGGAAGAAAGCCGGCATTTAGACTCAACAGAAAGAGGGTCGGGGGCCAGGCAGACGTTATGTCACCCTGCCCGAGAAGAGAGGCGGGTCCGCGCACCGGAGTGAGTGGTAGGAAGCGGAGGAAGGGCATGCTTAGGAGCAGGGCCAGCCCTAGACGCTTTGGATCTCCAAGCAGGGTGACCTTTGGTAGTCCCCCTCCACCCATTCCACGCTGCCAGCTCCCAACCGGCTGGGTCAGGATGGCGTCCGAAGCTTGGGACCGCCAAGTAACACTTATTCATCGTCTGCCTCCGGACCTCACACAGGCATAGCTTCTCGACCTCTTGAGCCCCCTTCCCTAACACACACCGAACCTGGACCGCCGTCCGCGAGCAACTCTGAGTACATAAGCTCTTCAGCAGATAAGCTTGTTTGCCGGATAAGCTTATTTCTGCCAAAGTGCTTAGAGGTGTTCTGTGTGGTAAATAACAGTGCCGGCTTTGGAGTGAGGAAACTTTCGTTCATTTCCATTCTTCCTTCCTCCTGTGTGGTCAGATGAAGCTCCCTACGCCTCAGTCTTTCCACCTGCAAAATGGGTTAATAATACACTAAGCTCATCGAGTCCTAGGAGCATTTAGTAACGCAAATGTCAGCACAGTTTTCATTACACGTTGGCCATGATTCATTCTAAACCCAGGGAAGGCAGTAGAAGTTTAGCAAGAGTGTAGCAATAAAATGCTATTCAAAACACCCTTTTAGTCTAATGCCGTGGTGAGACTTGTATTTAGAAGGGAGAAAGAAAACTACAAGGTCAAAGATAGGCAAGTAGGTTTACATGTGTACTCATTTTTTAAGGAGAAGGATAACATCAAGTTTTGGTTGTGTTGCTGTACCAGTTAATTCACAGGCATGTGTAACAGTTCTTTGAATATAAAAACCATTCATTAACTAATTATCAGTTAGCCAATTGCTCTCTATTTTAAGTAAGCAGCCAATTGTATATGCAATTAGTTCATTGCTATTATAATTAGCTGCACAAACGCTTGCTTTTTTACCCTATAGTTAAAAAAAAAAAAGCCCAGGTTGGTCTTCTTAAACTTTGAACAAGATCACAGTGAAAATGCCTTTCTTAGACTGTGTTAACTTGAGACACCTCACGAGGCGTGGCGGACCTGCGGCACGGAGGGAGACGAAGCTGTACATGCGGGGGGGCCTCTCAAACCTTAGACGTGGCCGAGCCCCAGGCAGAGCTTACCAGGAGTCCGCAGGCTAGGAAAACGTCCTAATGATGACGTGGTTTGCCCCTCCCGGGACCTCCTTACATTGTGAGTCAACGAGAAAGTGCGGCGGCCCTCCCGGCTCACCACGAGGAGTGTGACTCCGTGCGCCTTGCGGCCCCAAATGCCTCCTTTTATGGGCCCCGCTCCCCAGTCACCCAGAAAGGCCTCCTCTCACTGCCTCCACTGTCGGCAAGCCCTGAAACGGTGAAAACAGGGTTGCAACTGCGTTCGGGGCTTCACGGGGTTCTTTCATGGGGGTCACGTTGGGGACGATACCCCGGAGGTGTGCTCTAGTTTTAGCACCACCGGAAGGGCAGGCGCTCGCGACCTGCCCAGACGGCAGAGGACTCACCAACACGGTGACAGTGCCGCTGACCCCTCGGTGCCCACGTGCAGCCACACGCGGGCACTTTAAACTTTAATGTGCACCTTAAAGGGAACTTTTTTAACATCTGAAGGAGGAAAAACATGTTTCCTGTGCTAGGATTCAGCCAGTGCCCATAGAGAAAAATCGATTTGACTTTCTTTCCACAAGTCACTCCTATATCTTGCCAACATATCATGGAAGGTAGCTCAGAGGACGCTTTTTTTTGCCCCATGAGCTCACGTGATGTCACCATTTAGCTCATTTTTAGAGAACAGGTTCGAGATGCTCACTAAGGCAATCGGCTCTGCGGGGCATTGCATTTCAACAACGGCTTGGGTCTCCTCGCTTGCCCGACACGCTCCTTCCCCACCCTGTCATCTTCCTTCTCGTTGCCTGCAGGTCTCACCAGCGACGCAACAGATGCAGCCCACCCAGACAATACAGCCGCCCCAACCCACCGGGGGGCGCCGGCGGAGGGTGGTGGATGAGGATCCAGATGAGAGGAGGCGGAAATTTCTGGAACGGAACCGGGCAGCCGCCACCCGCTGCAGGCAGAAGAGGAAGGTCTGGGTGATGTCACTGGAAAAGAAAGCTGAAGAACTCACCCAGACGAACATGCAGCTTCAGGTGCAGCCCCTGTCTCTTTCCTCGGGACTCAGAGGCCCTGTGTACAGCCGGCATTTCCTGTCCCCAAGGGCGCCTGTTGACCTAAGGAGCAATACCGCACGCTAGCCAAGCTCGCTCCTCCGGTGCTGTGCACCCTGGGACACCCTATAAAACAAAATAAGCCACTCAGTTTTAGATCCACCTGCCTACCAAGCTCTGAGGAGGGAGAACCTGCCGGAGTAAGTCACAGAGCTGGGAGTGCAGGCTTCGCAGGGTCCCTCTCTGGGTCAGAAATTACTTGCCGTGTTTCCCCTCTCCAGCTCTCAGTTTCCTCATCTGTAAAGTGGGAATGATAACCCCACAGAGTTGTTGGGAGGACCAAATGAACGAATGATGCGGAGCAGTTTGCCCAGTGCCTGGCTCGAAGGAAGTTTTCAACCGAAAGGCAGCCCTTTAAATTCACTGTGTGAGGGCGTTGCTTCGGCCTGCATGAGATTATGCATATTTTTGCTTAATGAAGGAAAGGAAGGTTCATGTGTATTGCTTTGCTCTCTACACAGGGGCGTCCACCCCACAGCCCACGGGCCGCAGGTGGCCCAGGCTGGCTGTGAATGCAGCCCAACATAAGATTGTAAATTTACTTAGAACCTTTTTTGCTCAGCAGTTTTCCTTAGTGTGTGTGTATGTCATGTGTGGCCCAAGACAACGCTTCTTCTTCCAGTGTGGCCCAGAGGTGCCAAAAGGTTGGACACCCCTGCTAGGAAAAGACATGCTTCTATCTCATTTTCAAACTTGAGATTTGAATCTTGCATGGTTTGTGCTTTAACATGGGCAGCTCCATTGCGGACATTTTATAAAAGGCCCCTTTGAGGAGTGTTTTGAGAGCAGGGGAGAAAACTCCAGGGCGCGGGGCTTCTGCAGCTGACTTCATGCTGGGGAAACGATGCCGTTCAGGGCGTGTGTTCTGGCACAAGAAGGAGTGCACTGCTCGCCAGCAGGGAGAGAAAGCACCAAACCCACACACGACTAGCAGTCCAGGGACAGAGCCATGCATTATGGCCCAGCGCTCCCAGGAGCAGAGGGAGTGGCTAAAGAGGACCGAAGGGGAGAAAGACCGCCCCAAACAGGGACTGGCCGTCTCTCAGTTGTTCGCAGGTCACCTTTGCCTGATTCTCTGTCGTTCCTAGAAAGGGCTGGTGAGGGTGCCAAACCCCCAAAGCCTTTGCATGTTCAATTCCATTAACGGAAATGACCTTGGGACATCCAGTGTGCAAATTGAAAATACACGAAGAAAGTTTAGGTGATTCATGGGCTGAACATCAGAATTTATGGATGTTCGCTTTTCCCCCTAAATTTATTATTCTTTTTGGAATAGACACGAGAAAGAAACTGAGAAACATATATAGTAGGTACGAGGGAACTAAGATAATAACTCCTCCCATTAACTTATGTGCTGCTTGAGGGTGCGGGCTGTGTCTCATTACCTTCTCTTCTTACTACCCACCCCCCGACTTCTAGTGTGGTGTCTAGTTGGCACGGTGACCTTATGCACTCAGAGTCTGTTGGATAAGTGAACGAGCTCCCCATCTCTGGAGTGCCCCGAGAACTGGCGGCCTGACCACTTGGCAAGAGTGTGTTTGAAGGGAGTCAAGCCGCAGTGGGATGGCTGGCCTTACACACCGCGAGAGTCACTCCGACCTGCAAGTCTGCAATTCTAGAACCTGGCAGGCACAGTGGCGTTTGAGGAGCGTTTAGGTAGAACGTGGATAAACACTTTTAATATGCATAGTACTCATTTTTATTTTTACGTGTATTGAAAAATATCATTAGAACCTCAAACCTTCAATTTCACAAATCCTATTGGTCAGGATGAGGCTACGTCATTACAGAATGAGTTAATTTGAGCAAACACATTAAGTCAATAAAAGGCCCAGTGCATGTGGACCTGGCAAACGTTAGAGCCGTGGTTCCGGTCTGAGGGATGGCTGGGAATCCCTCGGATTGGCTGCCCGTCCTGAGGTCTGCAGGAGGACCACGAAAACGTGCCGGTTTTCTCAGCCTCAGCACTGTGGACTTTAGGGCTCCATTCTTGTCGTGCCCTGTCCGCTGCATATATTTAGCAGCATCCTTGGTCTCTACCCACGAGATAGCAGTAGCACCCTCTACTCCACCCCGCATTGGCGACGACCAAAAGTCTCTAGATATTGCCAAACGTCCTCTGTGGGGGCAAAATCACCCCTGGTTGAAAACCACTTCCTTAGATGCAGGAGCCAGCTGGCATGCCTCCGATGCCAACAACTGTTTCAATCAGTTTCAACTACAATGAGTCCTTGCAGAACGACTCCGCCGTATTGCCTGTGGCCCTAGGGCATGAAAACATGGAGGGGCCACAGCAGCGAGCCAGGAAAGTGAAGCTGCCGGATGACCTTGAGGACAGATGTGTCCATGCCTTGGCCATATGCATGCACCGTGTTTTTTCGGACTTAAGATGCCCTCCCCCCATTTGGGAGGGAAAGGGGGTGCATCTTATAGTCCGAATGTAGCTTACCTGGCTTGCTGTGGGGGGGGCGTGCCGAGGTGAAGTGGGGTCACAGGAGGCAAGAGCAGGGTTGCCACTGCATTTTCCTCCCAAATTTGGGGGGGAGTGCTTCTTATAGTCCAAAAATGCGGTATATTATTGATTTTACAAAACAGATAAGAGACCCTAATCTATGAATTTTTTGTTGTTGTTGCTTCTTGTATGCTCCCTAACCAAACCGGGAACCAAACCCGCAACCCAAGCCTGAGCCCTGACTGGGAGCTGAACTGGCAACTTTACAGGACGATGCCCAACCAACTGAGCCACCCCGGTCAGGGTCTGATCTATGAATGTTTACATTTCTTTAGGGTCAGAATGACTAGCAAAAAGAAATAACTAGAATTCTAGCCCCTGAAGAAAACAAAAGCCGTGTCAGAGCCATTCAACAGGCACCGATATTTCTGGTTGCTACAGCAGCGCCCGAGAAAGGGACCGTCTCCGAAAAGACTCAGTTGTTGGTGGTTTCCAACCTGTGCTTTGCTTCAGAGGGACAGAAGCCCCACCACCGCGTGTTCTCCGTGCCGGTGAGCGCTCCGCATCCCACCCCGCGATGCTGGACAGGGCAGGGACTGCGCTACCTCTGCGTGACCCTTTCCCTCTCGCTGGAACTTTGTCAGAAGAAAAAGGTGTCTCTCTTGACGCTGGCTCGCCGAGCCAAATTCTAAGTAAACAGAAATGGAAGGTGCTAAGCAAACAAACTGCAGCCAAATGGAATATTCAAGGTCTGGATGGCCAGCTGCCACTTTTGAGTTGTTTTCCAGCATAGAACCTTTGAGTTAGGTTGCAGGGTTTCGGATTGGAAAAATCAGACCTAAGAAAACAAAGTCAAGCTCCCAGACTTCATTTCCTTGTCTCATAACACATCTCTGCCCACCAGGCCAGTGGTGGTATAGGAACTGGGGGGGCGGAGGAGAAACCACCCAATCTGACATTTTATATAAGGAGACATTCAGGCTCAGGGGACTTGAGGAGTCTTCTCAAAAGTCACACAGCCAGCACACAGCAGGATTAGGCCCCAAGCAAGTCTTCTCTTGACCTAACCCTCTTGCCCTGTGACCTTTCATTCTAGAAAGTTCTTAAACGAAAGAAACCCACATTCTTTTCTCTGACAAAGTGGCTCAGGTCGGCTCTGCATTCATCAGCTGCTGACGTGGGGCTCAGGGACTGGATTGTTTGTGTTCGGTAGATGATATGGAAATCATCTGGTCACCCACAGAAATAATTGCTTTTCTTTTTTAGTGCAAAGACACATGGCCTAAGTCGCTGCTGAAATTTTAGACACATGAGCCCAGGTTTGGGACTTGGCAAGAGCCTGGGCCAGATGGGAACTGTTGCCTGACAAATTCAAAGTCCTTTGTTTTGGAATGAGCCAAACCTGCCCTCTCGCTGATCTACAGAAAGAAGCGGGGGAGGGGGCTATCTTGCAGCCACCCCCCCCCCCGCCCTTTTTTTTTGGCACAGACGATGGTTTGCATCAAAAAACATTCTGGGTTTATCATATTAACAAAATGACATCCCCAAACCAAAAACTGCAAGTGCAGCTTGGATGGACTTTTCGGAGTGCTTATTTAAAGTATGTTATTGTAGTATTGAATGTCTCTATATGGGGCGCTGCTTCAACCCAAGGCAACCTGAGGGGTTTAGGAGCAGATGAACCCAGCCGCACCTCATCTGCCCTCTTACAGTCTCCATGTAAATGGCTAACTGCCTCAGTTAGTAGCAAACCCAGGCCAGCTTAGAAAAAACGAAGAGCCGCTTTCAGCAGGAGAATCAATACCGATTATTACTGCTTTGTTTTCTCCAAGCACCTTTATATGAAGACCTCAAGCTATTACAACCCACACAGGGGAGTCAAAGTATTGGTGATTCGCCTCAATTCATAAAGCAAGCTAATTCAGAGTAAGAAAATGCCCCCAGAAGTCCTGGTTTTTATTTCCCTCGCAGAGCTGCAGGCCGCATTTGATGTCTTTCATGCGTTTTGCAGCACTTGCTATCTGGTTGTTCTCTTCCCAAATGAATTCAAGGTGATTCTACTTAGGTTACCTTGGAAAGGGTTTTCATCTAAAATACAGTCTGGTGTCTGTGCACTTCCTACATCAGTCAGTCCATCAGCGCGGAATCTTCAGGGCGATGACGCACGTGCGCTGCTCACGGCCCCCTCCGCAGTCTCCGGGGCAGTGGTTCCCGACACGCCTGAACCCGGAGGCTCCGCTGTGGTGTCTGATGAAGGCTCCACGCACTCTCGACAATATGGGCGCACACATGGACACCAAATTGTGCTCGAAATGAAACTATAAATGTTGCTTTGGAATCTGCCCTGATGTGATTTGGACGCACAGGGCGTGCTAGAACTGGCTCCCTTAGAAAACATGAGGCTTAAAATAGAAGTATGTTTGAAAATGCTGAAGGTAGTTAACAAATGAAAAAAAAATCACGATCAAGTCCTTCATTAGATTATTAGGTAATGAGCGTTGCCAATAGAAGGTGACACGGAAACACTGGGAGAATAAAAAACTATCTTGCTGGAGCAAACTAGAGAACTAGTCCAACCATCTTGCTTCGTGCTTGGTTGGTGAGGCAGCTAGAGAAGTCAAACCCTGTTGTTCTCCACTGTTAGGTCAGAGTTCCTTTTCTGCTAGAAACTTCGCCCAGTGACTTTGTTGGCCATTAGACTTTTGTTTAGTCCTCACCTGCATCATAGTTATGTGTATATGAGCTAAACAAGAGGCTGGGTGTTTTTCTCTACTGATAATAGTAATTGGCATTCATTTTCCAACCATAGCATAGCTAAATAACACAATTACTAACACACTACATTAAGAAATATGTCCATAAGCACACATACCTTTAAAGGACAGCCAGTTGTCACGGTACTTCCCAGGTTCCCATGTTTTTACAGACCCTCACAACTCCTAGGGCCTCAGTTCCTATACTTACAACATATTGATTTATTGATAAAGTGCTTTGCTCTTCATAGACAAAAATGCCACTCAAGTCATCTGTTCTGTATGGACTTTGGTTATGGGCCAGGACACCACGTATACCATTCATAGTGGTGATTGGTCCTGTTTTACTGGGGCCTCTCGTGGAAGCAAAAGCTTTATTGTAAAATGGTTCTGGGTGTGCCGAGTATTGTGGGCAGTTAGCTCCCTGCAACTGCAGAAACCCAGAGAACGGAATTCAAAGTGTTTTCTTAAGGAAGGGGCAGAGCACACTCCGTGCCTGGAAGTCGAACACTGCCCAGTAAAGGTGGCTGCCCAGGACATCATGGGGGAAGAAGTGGAGACCAAAACCAACCTTTGCAAGATGGCCCCAAAGGGGGATTTTTATTTTCTTCCCGAAGCATAAGAAAGCAAGAGAATCCTGTTGTTTTGTTTGAAATGCATTCCTTATTTGTTGTTTCCTAGGTCACAGAACAAAACTGTGGCTGGACTCACTAAACACTGGAACTTGACTCCGTTTTCTAAGCACTGTTGTCTGCCTGGTCTGCCGCTGAGAGTGTCTTCTTCGGGGCAGGTGTCCAGTGGTTGGGATTTCAGAAAGGTGTCACTTCTGTCAACCAGATGCAAATAACATGACATTTACTTTGCAGCCAAACTCTATGGTCACACATCTAGCTTTCTTTTTCTCCTTTTCAGTTTTGTTTTTGTTTGTTTGTTTTGCTTTTAACCTGGAGTTGCCTTCTATGTAATGGTCCAAAAGCAACTTTCTTAACACATGCTATTTTAAGCAGAGGAGGAGCTGGGAAAATCAGAGAGGAAAGAATTCATGTTTAAGGCTAAAATAAATTATCCTGTAAATAAAGTTGTCCCACTGACCCCAGAATTGACAAGGGTCACTTTTGGCTTTGACAGGGTTTTTATTTTGTAAAGTTTGGAAGAGAAAGAGAAAAGCTCTGGGGATGAGATTTTTCTTACTTTGCTATTTATGTTACTCAACAGTTGACTGCCTGTAACGTACTTTGCAAAAGAATGTGGAAATGGGAGCTATTGTTTAAAAAAAGTTTCAAAAAATTTTTAATTAACTTCTAGAATCCCAAACTTACTTTTCTAGGTGATAAATACATGCCTGAAAAGCCAAGTTCATATTGCAAGTGTAGATACAGGTTAATGACAGCCGTGTTCAAACACCCTTTTCTGTGTGCATGTTTCTTTAAGGTCACCTACAAGTGCAATGCCTGGCAGGCAGTCGCACATGGGCACAGGCCCGGAGGAGGGTGTTATGTGCCACAGCTCTAAAATGGCTTATTTGAGATAGGGCTCTGTTTATGGTTTAGTTTTATCAAGTGGAAGCACCTTGGAACCAACCATCTATTCTAAGTTTATATTTGTAGACAACGGTGCCAAGTACATTATTCTACAAAGCCATGAACTTGTCTTTGTGAATTACTACATTAAGTGGAGAGTTGAGGCACTTATTCAAGGGACTAGGAAAAGTGCACATACACATAATCCACAGCAGGAATTGTTGTGCTACTCAGGGAGGAAATGTCTCTCGACTGAAAATAACCAAACTGGTTCATGAATCCCTGAAATGAATTCTATCAGGGCCCAAAACTTCACTGCCCATGCTCCATCCCCCTAGCAGAGGGCCCATAGTTACGCCGTATGCTTCCATGCCTCCTGCTAAGTGGGCGCCAGACAGGGGGACGTACTTGAGCTACAGCCCGTTTAGAGCTTTTGGGAAACAGGAAGGTAGATTAGTCAGTTTACTGTGAGCGCATTTCAGTTTGAAGCCCCACAATTCTTCCCACTGACTCACACTCGTCTTCGCACAGTGAACAAGGACCGGAGCTTGTCAGACGGTGTAAAGATGATGATCACCATAACTAACTCCTGCTGAGTGCTTAGTATGTGCTGGGCATTGTTCTGAGTGTTTCACATACATTACCTCCTTGGACCCTCCCAACTCAAAGAACCTTGTGCTACTTTTATCTCCATCTTGTAAACAATGGTGCTGGAGCTCAGCTGGGTCATGTTACCCGCCTAGTGAGTGGAGAGTGGAGATTCCCACCCAGGGAACCTGGCCCCAGAGTCTCCCGCCCCAGTGCTCTGTTCCGCACTTTTAGTAGGATCCAGCTCTTGAGTGACAACCTAGTCTCTTCAGGAAGCCCCGGGTGAGTGTGAGGGGCCAAACTGAAGGCAAGCTACACATTCTCAGGTGAATCCTGTTACAAAACATCCCTAACGTCATCCAGACTTAACAGAAACGTTTGCCCATTCAGTTGCCGAAAGTGCACTGGGCCTTGGGTTTGTGTTCACCGGTCTTCTCAACGTGGCTTTGACTCGTCTCTTTCCAGAATGAAGTGTCCATGTTGAAAAACGAGGTGGCCCAGCTGAAACAGTTGTTGTTAACGCATAAAGACTGCCCCATAACAGCCATGCAGAAAGAGTCGCAAGGATATCTAAGTAAGTCATTGACTTCTTTTGCTTCTTTTAGTGTTCAATTTTTTTTTTTGCCTCTGGTTTTGTATTGGATTTTATTGAAAGAGCAAAAGTAGAGGGTAGGTTGTGCACCCAGGCAGACAGCACACAGAACTCTGGACGGCAGCCAGACTCCCCCACCCGGGGGAAAGCTGCTTTTCTGGCCCCTATCCATCACCACGCCCACCGCCTCCTGATCATTTCTGGCTAGATTTTTCTCTGGCATCTCACATTGTAAAATCCGACCAAAGTCCAGTTCTGCAGCCCGTAGAAAAATGGCCTTCTGGAGCCTAGTTAGCAGTGGGCTAGCTGGCAGTCTTCCAGAGAAATCCACGGGCTGGTGTTGGGCGAACCACCTCCAGTCCCGTGGCCGTGCTGCGTGGTATTCAGGGGGCTGAAAAACTAGAGACCTTGTCTCAGTTTGTAAACACACAAAGTGGACCCCTCTTTTTAGACCCCAGTTGCTGCACCTGGAATGTTGACAGGTTGGTTAAATGTTAGTTGAGTTTAGAGGCTAGTGGGAGGAGCGGGGACTCACGACTCAATTTATTTTCAAATAATTTTTTAGATTGAGCAACACAGATTCTCCCACCTCATGTGAGTATTTCTCCACATTTGATCTATGGATGGCTATTTGAAAATACAAGATGGGGAAGCTGACATCCCAAGACCCCAACACATCCAATCGTTTTTGGGGATGTAGAAAGCATGGCTTTGCTTGTAGCTGTAAAGTGGGGAGGCATAGCTTTGTGACCACAGTATAAAGTCTTAAAACTAACCCCTGAGAGAAAATGTGAGAAAACTCTTCTATTTCTAGTAAATGTCTAGTAGTATTTTTCTGAGCAGTCCGCCCTTCCGCCCAAGGAAGAGCTATAGCGGTGTGTGTGTGTGTGTGTGTTTTCTCCTAGGTCCGGAGAGTAGCCCTCCCGCCAGCCCCGCCCCCGCCTGCTCTCAGCAGCAGGTCATCCAGCATAACACCATCACCACGTCCTCGGCGGTCAGCGAGGTGGTAGGAAGCTCCACCCTCAGCCAGCTCACCACTCACAGAACAGACCTGAACCCGATTCTCTAAAAATCAGGGGTCGCACCTTGCCTCCAAGAAGAGCTGCCGCGTACCATGCGTCCTGTCTTTGAAGGGCATTTTTAGAATTAACTCAGACCGGGAAGACTCCTCAGTTCTTCAAAAGACTGGCTTTCATTTTTATAGTTATTATGGAAATGTTGTCTTTTATACTTAGTTATATAAGAAAAAAGGGAGTTATGCAATTACTATCTATCAGCTTGGGAAATGCTTTGGTGCTTTTCTCCAGTTCTCTGGTACCAGTTACTTGTTTGTAAACTGAACTCTTTCTGTATATAGTCATGGTTTCATGCTTATCAGTCCGACCCTTTGCCTGAGACACTGAGTCTTGTTAAACTGCAGCTTTTAGCCAAACAAGGCATACTTAGTGGTCAGCAGAAGCAAGGTCACTGGGTGAGAAGTGTGATGACATCATAACGCATGTTGAGTCTGTGCTGTGACGTCACCGGAATCCCAGATAAACACAGAGCCTTTCCACAACTCTGTTCCTCCTACTATCAAAAATGTTAAGGCCCACTTACATCCGAATAAAATCACCAGGCGTCTCCCCAGCTCCTGCTCCTTGTGGTCCACTTTCTCAAGTGCCCGCTCCCCTCTCCATGTTCCCACTCTTTCCTGGGCTCCCAGTTTACGCTTCATTTTTGCCTTCTTTTCTATATTCCCCCTTTAGCATTGCATGTGAAGAAGAAAATAATATTCAAAGAAAAAAATAAAAGCAAACCTCAGAAATGTGGGCCTGGCCATTGCGTCCTTGCCCTTGACGCACAGCTGGCGTCCATTCAACCGTGCATTTTACGAAATAGTAACCAGGAGACGTTTCATGTGCCTGACTTCATGTTTTTCATAATCAGAGCAACGAAAAGGCGGCTTAGCCATAGGTGAAGCACTGTTGAATGCCAGCTGTGGACACACCAGGGAAGGGTGCTGTGTAAGCCTCCACTGTGATCGTGCCAATTCGGATGCGAGGCTAAACATCACACGCTCCAATTACAACTGGTTTGATATGGCCTGTCCCTAATGTCGAAAATCCCTGCATTACATCATAATTCAGAAGGGCTCTATTCACCACACCGGTTATGTTGTTCAGTCATCAACTGCTAATAGCCTACGATTTATTGTTAATTTTTTTCCTTAAGCCTATGGAAACAGCTCTGCTGTTCTGGTGGGTGGAAAGTAGATGAGCTGCTGGAGGAACAAAGAGAAAGAAAGCCCAATGTTTGGGGGTGGGGAGGTGCTCTCAGCCCTCCAGTAGCAGCTCAAGAAAGGACCCCGTGGACAGGCTGCTCCACTCTCCTGAACGATGCTGATTTACATTTTCAACAACTTTCGAGGACTTGCCCGTTGTAAAAAGCAGATAGTTCCAAACCACAGTCGTGCCTCCTTGAAACAAGCCATTCTACTGTGCTGGTGTTTTAATATCACAACTCACAAATAACCAGGCTAACGTTTCTCTTCAGCAGTCTAGACAGGTGCTGGTGTTTCATCTCCATGTGAATGCTTGACCTCCTAGCACGAGTGTGAGTGTGTGTGTGTGTGTGTGTGTGTTCAGGGGATTTAAAGGAATCGTATTTTAGAAAAGGTGTAGCTTTTATAAGAGTTCAGAAAAGGGAAGGATGTGCTTTGTTTTTTTTTCTCTCACTATAGTGTAAGAATCTATTTTGGAGAAAAAAAAAGAGAATATGAGAGTCGTGAAGCATGATTTTTATAACTAGTTTCAGTTTTATCTACTAACTTACTTTTTAAATCAATATTTATCAACAATCTTTTCATGTATGCAGTGCTTTCAAAAGAAAGTTTTGAGTATCCACTGAAATTCATGACTTGGATATATGGTCTCAAAATCAAAACAAAAAAAAAGAAAAGAGAAAAAAGAAAAATGCAAACAAAAAGGATTTTCTATTATATTTTAGACAAACATATCATTTTTAAGTATTTTAAATACTGAATTCAAAGTTGTCTTGTTTTGTTTTGTTCTTTGTGTTGAATCCCAGCAGGAGCAGCTGAATGGTTTAACCTAACCGGCTTCCTAAGAGACATGTAAGATTTAGCGAAAAAAGAAGTTAACATTCTTCTTTCTATATTGAAGTGAAAAATAATTTTTCATAACTCCTGCCTAGGACTATCCCCGTGTCCCCTTATCAAAGAAAAAGAACTCATTGAAATGTTTGTTCGAGTTTTTGAATTTTTGAATTTTATTTTTTGCTTTAAGTAAACAAAAACTTTCCTTTCTTTACTGCATGCATAGCACTTAATGAAATGGATTTTTTAAAAATCCACTGGTAATACCAGAATGTCCAGGGAGTGTGGGTTGTCACTAAAATTACGGTTTACTTTCCTGCTGTTCCACCCCTTGATTGAAATATTTAGTTGTTCAACCCAAAGCCTCTGCAGTTAAGAACTTGCCTGAGTTTTCTTAATTCAGCAACTTGACAGTTTGACTGATGTGCATTATATATAGCTCAATTATGTCTGTTCTTTATGCTAAGTAGGCAAACCAACCACACACACGTTAGCAGTTAGCAAATGGGCCTCAACGTATAATTAGAATAAACTGTCTTCTTGTTATGCGCGGGGCCTTTAGGTATGTTCATTAGCAGTGTGGAAATACAGTCAATGGGAGATGCCAGCTCGTTCTCGGAGCTTGAAATCCCAAACAGAAAGGCTCAGTGGTCAGATGAGGAACATGGCTTATCAATATTAAGTTATTTCCCCTGAAGGCCCCACTTTTTCCACACCGCGGAATAATCGGTCCCCGCTCTTGCCCTACGCTTTTGGCCCATCTGGGAAACCATCGTAACCCATTCTTCTCCCCACTGCATTCCTGCGTCACCATGCAGAGTTTCAGGACTCCGTCGTGACGACCTTCACAGCGCCCACCTGGAAGGCTCTGCGGCGCTGCTGCCCCCCGCCCCCCGCCCGCCATCCTCGTGGGGCATTTTTATCCTAGCATCCGCCTCTGAGGTCACTGCCAGCCTATCTGGAAATTTCTACCCGATAGTGTTTTTACCAGTAGAATCCTCCCCCAAACTGAAGCATCCACGCCTTAATTGTTTTTTTCCTTAAGACATTTCCCAATGTCGGCCGGGGCAGGTATGGTGAAAATCCTAGCCATGGATGTATGCACTCATTTCCAAGCCAGGCGTTAGGCCGGAAGTCTTCCCTCTACCCTCCCCCTCGTCCTCTCCCACCTCCACGTCCAGGTACGCCTGTTGGGGTCTGAACGTGGTCTGTGGGCGCCGGGCTGAGCTGCCCTTGCTTGTGCATTGTGAGAATGAGGGTGACCTGACGTGGAGCAAACGCTCTTTGGAGCCTATCCAGTCAATGAAATCAAACGCAGTGCAAGTTCCGAGTGGAGAGGCGTGGCGGGTGAATGTTCAGGTGGCCGTTGCCTGTTAGCGAAGTACATTTTAGCGTGTTGCTTGAGTTTGTCATTGAAATCTTAAACCAGCTGCCGTAACAAACCAGCCTGTGGCTGAGGAGCGGGGGTGGGTTAAACTCCAGTAACTGCTATAAAACTAGCCATCCAGTTAGGGTAGAATGTGCTTCTTTCTGGTTAATAAAAATCATCTAAGAAAATATATATGTATGTATGTGTGTATACAGTGGAATTCAAGGACCAAAGCAAAATTTGAACAGGAATCTATTAATTTAGAATTTTATAAGATATTTATTAATAAATGTTATTTTTAAACATTCCATTTGAACAGTATTCTTCTGTAGGATCTACTTTGTTTTTAAAGTATTAGTTCATAATAAACTATTCTAGTCGTGCGTATCTTCATTTTTCAGGGTTCCAAATGGCTGTTCTCTATCATTTGATGGAAATGTTTGCTTAGATCTCTTTGCATAGAAATTTCAAGGACTTTTGTTGCTCGGTGAGTTATTTTTTAATCTGTGTTCTGAACAGCTTTTTTTAAAAAAAAATTATTTCTTTTTCCGTGTTTAAAGTAAGCCCTTTCCTTTAGGGAGCAGAGTTCAGCTAAAGGGAATCAGTAGCTATAACTGGAACGCTTTCTTGTCAACGTATAAAAACAACTTCATCTCTGCGTCTCTGCACCCCACCTCAGTCCCCTCGAATGCTTTGCACTATTCAGCTCTTTACGCTCTTTGTGTCCCTTCTCAAACGATACGCAGTAGCGTTAAGCCATTCAAGCTCCATTATGCAGTCTATCTGAGAAGGAAAAGGAAACAACCCATTTAAATTTGAATAAAATGTGCCTATGCGAACAGTAGCAGTTTAGAACCTCTCTTCTGCTTCAAATAATTTATATTTAAAATTTGCACTTTAGCTTTTTTGGCCCCTTCCTCTTGTTCTTTCTAACCTCCCTCCCTGTCCTCAAACTTGCCAGTTCCGCTTCCCTCTCCACTGTACATACCCCCTTCCTTCGAAGCTCTGAGCTGCATCCTTTAAAATCCTTTACAGAAGTATTTGCACCGGGTACATTTGCGTGCGGTCCTTAGTAGCCTAGCGAAGACGTGTTTCTCCCATCAGCCTAGATGAAGCCTGCTACGAGAATGCCCAGGAAAAGAGCCAGTTTATACTCTATCCCTTTCTTCATAGCATGTTTTAAAAAAAAAATTATTATTATGCAACAGATTGTCAGGCAGCACCTAAGCTACACTTAAGAATTTTCTATCTCACTCTCCGAACCAAAGTGTCCTGATTGAGCCAGGAGACTTATTCTTTTGTGCATCGTGGTGCATGATGGACTGTTGTCCTCGCCCTGGTCTCTCTGGGGCTGCTGAAATAACAGTGGTCCTACCCGGTTCATTCCTAGGTCTCAAAAATGCAATGTTGCCTTGTAACATAATTAGGGACAGCGCCTCTGTTTCACAAGTATAATCTGAGGAAGGACAAGAAGACACTGAAGCAATAAACTTACAAGTGAACTCCAATACCAAGACATATGAAAAGAAAAAAAAAATCCTAGCTCATCATGTTGTGAAAATAAAAAAAAAGTGTATGTCCATTCAAAATATTTTACTATTTCTTGTGGAGTTTTTCAGTGATGTAATGCTTATAGCCAAATTGCTTAAAGAGTGTTTATATATTTTTTCCTTATAAATTGTCTATTTTTAAATAAAAACTATTTAACCACAAGTTGAAGAGAGGGGTAAGGCCTCATTTGTTAAAAGATGAATATTCCTAAGTGGCACTCTGATACCTTTCCAAGCTTATCATCAGAGGGGAATCAATAATTATCAACTATTATGTTTAGACCAATAGACAGAGTTTAACTCATTAGAAGCCAGGGTTTAGAAAGCTCTCCTTCAGCCATTTAAGATTTTCTTACATTGAGTTTCATATTACAGAGCTTTATAGAATTTTTTTAAAGAATCACATCAGCCTCAGGACAGAGAATGGTAACCTGAATAAAGTAGCTTTAAATACATCATTAAAATCTTATGCACACTAAGCCCACTAGACTAGTTCGCTCTTTTAGAATACCAATGCTGTAGACACGAGGTCCTGGAAGGTATCACAGTGCCAGTGTGGAGGAGGGTTCAGAGAAAGGACCCTTCCTACCAGCCAGCCAGTAAAAAAAAAAAAGAAAGAAAGAAAGAAAAAAAAGAAAAAGACCTACCTACCCTCTTCTACCCTCTTTCCTTCTATGTTCTGCTAAATCACACCTGCCTCCTAGAGAGGAGTTCTCTGCCTTTGAGGTTTGTCTTGAAGAAAAGATAAGCTTTGAAATGTTCTCCCTGGAGAGGACATGGGGTTTGGGATCTTCTAAAAAGGCCCAGAAAAATGGCTCAGTTCAAACACAGTATTCCAGGACAATTGGAATATAAATATTGTCCCAAAAATAGAACTAAAAGAAAAAAAAAAAGTCTAGCATTGTACTAAATAAGTGTTAACTAATGAAGTCCCAAAAAAAAGGTGCTGTCACTTTAAGTTCTGGACTGGAGGGTTGTTTGTAATTGTAAACAGCAAAGCATTTGTGTTTGTTTGTCTGTTTGTAAAGCAACCACCTTCCTTACTGGAAGGAGAAAAAAATCTTGGGGTACCTACCTGTAAATATTTGCTGCAGCATTTAATATGTTTAATTTTATGTTAAGCTTTTTGTCGCATAGTGAACACGTTATTACCAATGGACAATGAGTTCATTAAGACTGTTCCACGAGGTCAGATTTTTACATCTCTTTCTAGCAAGAAGAGACAGATTTTGTGCATTTGTACAAATGTTAATAATATCACTGCAATTCCAGTATAATAAAGCACTCAAATGCAAATGACATACGTCACTTTGTATGATGAAATGTGGGCTTGGGATGGCGACATCTACTCTACCCATGGTCTCATTCACACCCTGTAAGCCGAGGCTTACTCTCTCAGGGTCATCATTATGGAGAGACCAAAGAAGGTAAGATTGCCTTTTTCCCAGATCATCATGAGACTCCCACTTCCTCTTCCTACTTCCAGCTTCCTACCTGAGGCTACCAGCCTGACCCATGCACAGTGGGTTGGCCATACAACTAAACTTCACTTGGGGGCTAGTAGATTTAAAAGTCCAAAAAAGCAGCCAGCATAAATGCATGTTCAAGTGATATTTAGGAACCGAGAATCACAGGCTGCCTGCTCAGGCAATCAGATCTGGGAGTTCTTGGCTTGACTGCCGAGAAGAACTTGTCTGGAGAAGTCCTAAGGATGGTGTTAGCCCCTGCGCATGTGTGTGTGTTCCTAGATATCTGCCTTCCTTCCTTCCTCTTCTTTGTTCTGATATAATTTTTTTCAGCCACTCTCCTCTTTCTCTTACACTAAACATCTAATCCATCATCACAGCCAGAATCCAGGCACCATTTCATCAATTTCACCCTTACAGCTCTGTCCAAATGACCAGCATCTGAATGATCGCACTGTTCTCCTAACTGGCAGCCAGAGGAAGCCTTTGAAAGTGAGTGTCAGACCATGTCCCCCCACTGCTAACCCCTACGAGGACGTCTCATTCAGAACAAGAGCAAATTCTTCATTACCAACTTCCATAAAAGCTGTGCCTGACCACCCCTCATGTTAATTCCCATAGCTTATCTTCTATCTTTTCTTCCTTCCCCTTCGCACCTCTCCAGCTCCATTCATATCTTCGAGGTTCCTCACACATCCCCCCGCACCATCCAGCTGAATGCCTTTTCACATGCTGTTTGTCTTCTGCTCGGAATATTTCCCCACCAAATGACAGCATAGCTCACCCATCTCCCCCTCAGTTCAACCTTTGCTGGCCATCCTGTATGAGATTACGTGACCCTCACTCTTCCTCATCTCCCCTGCCCCATCTGTGTGTTCGGCAGCATTCAGCTAACATATCGAGTGGCCGTGTTGTGTGTGTGTGTGTTTCCCCCAGTAGAATGTAAGCTCCACAGGAGCAAGGGCATCTTCTCTGTTGTTCAGCCTCATGACCCAAGAACTAGCACAGTGGACACCCAACGGGCACACAATAAACATTTGTGGAATGGATGGTCCTTTCTGTTTTCTTCTTTGTTCCTGGAACTCTCCAACCCATCCCCTTGGTCCTGTGGCCATAGCAGCCATACCTTGTAACAAAGTACCAGGACATGTCGGTGGACATGTCCGTGGACATGTCCTGACAAGGAGACAGGACATTTGAAGTTGAGACACACGGTGGGGGGCTGACTGGAAGGGAGGGCAAAGAGGGGGAAAAACGGGGGACATCTGTAACAGTGTCAACAGTTAAGTAAATAAGTAAAATAACTATAAAAAAGACATTGGGACAGAAACAACAATTTGGGGTGGAGGAGGGAAATGATTGCTGTTCTAATGGCAACCCCATCTGTTACATTTACAATGAGACCACTCAGTAGACTCACAGTCCCCGGGAGAGTCTTCCTAATGCCCATCCCGCACTCATGTGCAATTTCAAAGCCATTACTATTGGTTAAAAAAATTATGAGCCCGCACTTCCAGTTTGAAGATAGACAACCCTCACCCTCACCCTAACCTCGTCCCTGCACCTCTCCCGCATCTCCAGACCTGCACAATGTCCTACACTTGCTGTTGTGGCTGGTAATTGGCTGGTTACAGGAGCACGTTTTAATTTTGCATTACATATTTGCTTATCCAATAAAAATAGTTTTCATCAAGATAACCTGCTTTGTGGTTTGACATTTAAGTGCCTTCATTATGAGATCATAAAACTCTGGAGCAAGATGGGCCCCCTTTTTAAAGTAATTGAATACAAGGCACCGCGTGAGACCTGTTCCCACGGCAGGAACGCTGACTTCACCAAAACAAGCATGAAAATTAGGCTGCAAAAGAGAAAACACTACTGATTTTAAACATATAAAAAGAGAGTTAGGATCCGGGTTCAGACTTCCACACTTCAGAAACTACTGCCTTTTGGCGACTGTAGATGAGTGGATGAATTTTAACATTTGAAAAGTAGTCTTTCAGCTGGTTAGACCTAGGAAAACGCCATCATCATCATCATCATCATCATCATCGTCATTACCATCATCATCATTATGAAAGATGTTAAACTTGGAAATTAAGTCATGAAGCTTTTTGTGAGCACAAAGTTTCATCTTCGATGTTGTCAGACACCACCTTTGCTCCGGTTCTCCCCTCTTATGCCAACGGGAGGCTGAATCATAGTAGTCGTGGGGGATCTTGCACGCGTCTCTTGAACCCAACATTAGTACGATAGACTCAGAGGGTTATAAAAGGCCTCCTATGAGCAGTTGTACTTTCTTAGAAAAAGATCTGCCCACATGTTTCTTTAAATGAATAAAAACAGAAAGATTCTGTATTTGCAACATATTCTAATTTCTCAATACTCTTTTATAACATGAATGCATTTATTTATTCTTAAGTTTTTAATTGAATTTACTAGGGTGGCATTGGTTAATAAAATAATACAGGTCTCAAGTGTGTAAGTCTATAATACATCGTCTAGTTAGACAATTGTTCTGAATAAGCAAACATGACCGTTTATATTGTATTTACACAGGAGAAGTCCTGGATCACCTGAAGTTTTGTATTATCTATGGCTCTCCCTTCCCCTCACTTTTCTATCTTTGATTTAATCTGTCAAGCATTTATTCTATTTTCTTAAGATTTTATTTATATTTATTTATTTTTAGAGAAGAAGGCAGTAAGAAAGAGAGGGAGAGAAACATCAATGTGTGGTTGCCTCTCACACAGCCCCTACAAGGGACCTGGCCCACAATCCAGGCATGTGCCCTGACTGGGAGTCAAACTGGCGACCCTTTGGTTTGCAGGCCCTTGTTCAATCCACTGAGCTACACCAGCCAGGGCCATAATTTGCCAAGCAGTTATTTAGCACTTGCTGGGTGCCAGTACTCTGGAGGGCACAAAGCTAATTTAACCTAGAGCCAGCCTAGGATGCGGGACAATGATGTGCTGAGACTGGATGGACAAAAGGCCAGGGGTGCCTGGGCACATTCGGGGAAGGGGATGGATCTAGTGTGGCAGGGCATGAAGAAGAGCGAAGGAAACCAAAGCAAGACAACAGAGGTCCAAGGAATTTAAATCTTAAGCTGTAGACAACAGGAAACCATCAAGGTTTTGGGGCAAGGGTGGTTCGAGAACAGTTGTGTTATAATGTTTTCCATTTTGCAAAGTGCTCTCACACATTCCCATTTAGGTGTCTCCTAGTGTTCAGCAAATTAATGATGAATGGGCACCAAGAATAATTCAGTTAGAGGAACTACCCCTCCACTCACAGTAGCAGGACAGAATGCGGGCTCTGGAATCAAACTGCTGGAGTCATCACTTGGCTCCACTGCTCTCCGGCTGCTGGATGCTGAGCAAGGTCTTGCACCTCTCTGTGCCTCAGTTTCCTTATACGCAAAGTGGGGCTAATAACAGCACCTACTTCATAAGGTTACTGTAGGGATGAAATGAAAAAAAAATACATGGCTGTATATATACCTTGAAAATGATACTCGATGTTTCAGTTTTCAAAATATTTACCTATTATTGCCTTGCAATATTATTTTTAACCTCAGAATTACTATTACTAATAGATATTCCACATATATATTACATGTATACACATTTTGCATACACATACATCCATGCATATATAATCTCCCCCACTAGAGTTAAGATCCTTAAGAAAAAGTGGCCACTTCATAAATATTAGATGAATGAATGAACTGTGGATGAGCTGCTGCTATGCATTCGTCAAGCATTTTCCGTTTTCTCCTGGGCAATCACAGGAGACCACATTTCCTAGCCCACTATATCTTGGTGGAACCATGCGACATGTTATAGCCGAGGGAAAGTGCTCTGGCCCCCAAAATCTCTGCAAGATCCTCCAGACTCTCTTCATTCCCTGGAAACGGCCTTGCAGAGGATGCTGAGGCCCTGGAGGATGAGGAAGTCCCATTTGAAAGTTTCCTGGAACCCTGAGTCACTGCATGTAGGACAGACGGATGCCCAGGAGAGATCAGAAATAGCCATGTTGGAGTTTCTACAAATAGGAAGTAAGCTTGCATTTTGTTGACCCAGTGGGTTTTTTTTTCTAGTAGCAGCTAACCTAATTTGACTAATGCAAACGGAAGGGTGGAGAAAGGGAAGCAGGAAGGGAGAAGGTAAGCAGGCAGGCACATTTGCTTTCATGCTTTTGTTTAATAGGAATTAGAAGTAACAGCAAAGTGAGACTTAGAAGTGGAGGAGTCCTTCAGGGAGCAGCCAGTGCCACTCTCTCGTTCTATGGTAAGAGCTCAGAGGCCTGATAAGGTTAAATGATTCATTCAAGGTCACACAGCTGAAACTGGACACCAGGTATCCTGATTTCTAGGCCAGTGTTTTGTTTGGTTTTGTCTCTCCTTGGCCCCATTGGTTTCCTGTTTTGTTTTCCCTAGAAAGTGAATATATTACTGTTCTTCAAATTGAGATCATAAGAACAGCAAAATAAGGAAATTCTCTTTTGTATAAAATTCTCCTTTAAAATAAAACAGAAAAGGAAGAGGACATTTAACGTTATCTCAAAGGTAAATTAAAACTGATTACACATTGATTTTTTTTTTAGTCCATTCAAATGAAAATCTTCCAACCTTGTCCCAGTTACGTGGCCTAATTTGTGTGTCTGTGTAGGCAGCTTGCCTCTCAAATCCCAGGCACTTTGGATCAGGAGGTCCAGTTACTACAACAATTGTCTCTAAATCTAAACACTGTGCACTGAACATTAATGATGGAATAATAAGACACACTCAACTGTACCTGTGTAACTTCTTAACGAGACCAAAATAGGATTAACTAAAAAGAGACTGAAATATTCAGAGTTGTAAGACAGTGCAGCCAGGGGGCCCCCCAAGGAAGGATTTGTAATGGGGTCCAGAACTCAGGGTGTCCAGGAACTATTAAAAATATAGGATGCCCTCACCCCCATAAGTCTGAACTGGGGGATGGGACACATGAAGCCGGACCATTGAGAGCTGTTTTGCATAGCAACAGTTTTGCAGATAACCTCTAGAATGGCCATTTAACATATCTATACCTTTTGACTGGTTTCATGGATATGTTAAACAGCTGTGGCCATGCTTTGAGCCAGGAAGATGGGAATGACTTCCACCCAGGATGTAACTGGGAGGTAACTCCCCCTGGTTACAGAGGCTGTGCAAGAGCTTGAAGATGATTGGCTCCACACCACAGGGCCACACTTGCCCAGACTTATTATGGCAGCCCAGAAATGGTGGAAAAATATGGGAGTGCTGGCAAGTGTAGCCGATTGTGGGAGGAGTCGGAAATGGTGCTGCCGAGGAAGATTGGCGCAGGGATTTAAGCCCAGGTGCGGCAGCCATGCAAAGGAGAACCATGCAGCCATGATAAGAACCACTCGATTTTAGGTCTCCCTTTGTCACGCAGTTTAGGAAGCCAGAAAGCAAGATGTAGCAGCAATGCAGAGCACTGTCTTAGTAGTTTGGAAGAATGCAGGAGAGACACTGCGGGAAGGGAAGAAATGAAAGGGCTCTTGCTGGTGGGCCATGAGAAGGCGCCCGTGGTTTTGGATTAAGAACTGGAGATCCTGGAGACACAGGTGATGGTGCTGGGAACTGAGGGAGGCCTGCCAGCCAAACATGGATGACTGGGAAGAACTGGGAGCTGCCTGAGCCATGGACTATTATTTCTTTTCCTGAGACATGGTACCCCAGACCAAGCAGAGGGGGGAAGGAAGGACTGTGTGTGTGTTTGTGGGTGTTTTAAGGGACTTTGGGATTTTAATGAAGATGTTAAATTATTAGTCTTAAATCTGTGTAACTTTTGAATAAATAGTTCCTTTCCTTTTCACCAATCTCTGACATGGAGAGCTATAATTCCCTGGCAGCGGGCAAGGTGAACCTAGTACAGGGGGACCCCAAGAGGAGGTGGGGGGGGGTCCATTCGGTAACATCGTGCAACCGCTTCTTTGGTGGTCAGTCAAGGAAAATCATGTTAGACCGCATGTACAGTAGCTTTAAAGTAATACAACTACTTGCACATGCGTAGTAAAATCCTGCCAAAACTAGCCAGGAAGGATCCTCCCTATAAGAATAGAGTCCCTCCAGCCCATGAGGTCAGTCTCTGCTCGGAGCTGGCCTGCTGTCCATGTTCTCTGCTATAAACTCTGCATTCGGTTCAGTTCTTTGTCCCGATCACCGAGAACCTGGTTACCTGTGCCCACCGGTGACAGAGTCACATGAGAGAGTTTCCAAAATCAATCCCCCAAAGTCAACTTAGTTTTATTAATTTTTTTAACATTGTTAAAGCCCTTCTGAACAGAAACATATAGAGCAAAGTCATCAAGGGCAATAAAAATAAAAACTGGAAATGAACAAAGCATGAAGATCGTTTATCTTAGCTGCACAAGTCCTGTGAATCTGTACGATAAACTTGACATCTGCATTTCTAGGCCCTAGAGACTGCTATTGTTGCCTGTTTCACCTGGCAAATTAACCTCGCAAGGCCACAGTGGTGCATCTGCAGAGTCAGAAGATCGATGTGTATCTCCCGAGGTGATATTATGAGGTATTACAGATCCAGTGCTGAGGAAATGTTCATTTTCTGAAAGCAAGAACTTCAGACTAAGACACTTGAGCTTTCCCTGTGCTAGTGACAAAACACAATCACTGAATATGTTGACCGTGGGAAAAAGTCGTGAAAGCTGCAAGTCCCATGGAAGTAGCTAGAACTGTTTTTGCCTGAGGTACGTGCTGAAAACCCGAGAGCTGGGATTCTGCAAGGATCTGGACCGAGAAACCTGACCCGGTAATCCCAATTCTTGCAAAGCCATTTCCGCTTTCACCCAAGCGTTTTCTCCTGGTTACAAACAAGCTGAGAACCCAGACGGGTATCCTTATTGGTGCCTTAACTCCATAAGGTGCTCAATAAAAATGTATTCGGCCACCCTGACCCGCAGCTCATGGGGGCTGGAGATACCTCAGGCATCGAAAAGGATTGAAATAGTACAAATAAATAAAGCTGGCATGTCCTATACAAAGAATCACCAGATATCATTCATTTCCTAGGCTCGGGCTACAGGAGATCCAAAGACACCCATGGGAGTTGGCCCTGGCTTTGTCCTTATTCATCTTTGTGGCCCAGGGTCAAGGAGAAGGTCCAGAAAACTAGAGTTGACCACCAGAAACCAGGTAAGGAAATTCATTTGAAAAATGAAGGCAGACAAACACTTTAGCACAGGAAAGTGCAGCCTATCTTAGAGAGAGATCTGAAAAATAAGAAAGGGGAGCATTTGCTAAATGATCTCCAGACACAAACTAGGCAGTATCAACATCACTTAAACAGAGAGAGAGAAACACTACTCCCCGGGCTGCCTCCGAAGCAGTCGTTGTGCAAAGCAAGCACACATTTGCTGGTGCGGCTGCAAGATAAGAGGATCAATCAGGAGAGAGCAATGTGATGCTTTAAGGCTTCACCCTGCCTGTCTGCACCGGTGCACGCCTGTCCTTGAACCCAGCCCCGGGGATCATGGACCGGGGAGCTGGTTAGAAATGCAGGTTCTCAGGCCCCACCCCAGAACTGATGAACCGGAATCTGCATTTTAATAAGCACATCAGGTTACTGCCAAGCAGTTGAAGTTGGAAAAACACTCCCTTAGGCAGACTTTCTCCATCAGGTGGCCTTGGTTTGGAGAAGCTGGTCATGGCAAGAAAGTGATAGAAAGAGAACCCAGGGGTCTAAGAAGCCCACCTGTATTTACTGGCGTAGGTGCACACTTCACTCACGCACGCACGGCGCCCACTGCTTATTTCTCATTCGGTCTTTTCCTCCTTTATTTTCCACTCCCCACCTCCACGCTTGCCTCGGGCCTTCCTTTTACCCAGTGACACCGCTCAGCCCTAACCCAGGCCTTCAGTCTACATCCAGGGCAAATACGACCCGTATCGAATGCCTACTTCCCACTTTTGGAAAAGCAGCAAACTCACTCTGCTTGATGACAAAATTCATAGATAAGGATTTCAACAGCTGATTAGTCCTTCTCATGAGAATAGAATCCAACTTGAAGGCTACATCACTCTACCGTTTTTTTTACATTTATTTACTTACTTACTTACTTATTTACTTATTCAAACTGAATTATGTTTGACTCATAACACTGGAATTTAAGGTACACAACATGTTGATTCAACTCCTTCATATATTGAAATACGATTGCCGTTGTAGACGTAGTATTACGTCACCTAATTATATTTGGTGCGAGTGTGTGGTGGGAATAACTAAGACCCAGGCTCTGAGCAAGTCTGATGATTACAGTGGTGTGGTTGATACTCGCTGTCCTGTGCATGACGTCTCCAGGACGTACTTGTCTACAAGATGCAAGTTTGTGCCTTTAAATAACATCTTTCACATGTCCCCTGCTTCCCAGCCCCTGGTAACCACTGTTTTATTCTCTGTTTTTATCTGTTTAATTTTTATCAGATTTCATACACAAGTGATATCATAGTCTCACTTAGCTTAATGTCTCCAGGTCCATCCCTGTTGCCACAAATACTCTGCCACTTACTCTGCATAAGTACATGTGGAAAAATCTACGTTCTAGTGGAGATCAGGCAGTTTTCCGAGTAATAGAAAATGGGAAGAGGTTTTGTTCCTTTGAGCTGACCAGCTATCATGAGAGAAAATCCTCTGTTAGGTCCATTGTATTGTTTTGAGCTGCCAAAGGATCTTAGACATCACCGAATTCAGCAGTTCTCGGAGTACGGTGACCTACTAGGGCGGGGGGCACCCCCTGGGAACCGGTAGGGAATGCAAAATCTCAGGCCCCACCTTGGGCTTTTTAAACCAGAAACTTTAGGGTTGAGAACCAGTGATCTGTGACTTGGCAAGCCCTCCCAGTGATTCTGACTCCTGCTCAAGTTTTGAAATTGCTGATTTAATTTAAGAACAGATTGACTCATTGGGAAAGACAAATCAGGCCCAGGGAGCCACGGGGCTTTCATAGAAAACACTAAAGTACACGCACAGCAAGGATTTCCAACTAAAATCATGCCTCTCATCCTCAGAGCCAGGCTAGTGGAAGGGAAAACTTGAGGAATTCCATTGTTCAAAGGGCGCGTCGAAATACCTGTTTCCAATGGTGATTTTAGTTGGCCAGGAATATTGAAATACTCATTTATAGGAGAACATTTTCAAAGCAGACACTGTTTCATAACCAACCGGCAGCCTAGAGAAGATCTAAAATCACCCTGGCAATTTCTCCGATGGTGTCGATTCTCTCCTTCTAAGGTTTAAGAAAACGTTCTGCTCCTGGGTCATTTCATTTTATTCTGGTTAACTTAGAGTTTCAGATTAAAAAACACTTAATAATCAAATAGAGTGGCTTTTCTGCACCTCCTCGTGCATCCAGCTCTCTCGGCTAATGGATAGATTTCCACTCGCCTTCCAAGTGCTCACTTATCACAAGAAGCCTTTGAACTCCATTTTGGTATGCGGACAGCCAGCTCGTGCCCTTAGCCTGTGCCTGGCTCTCCAGAGCCAGGGGGTGGCCGAGACACAGGTCGGGACTCGCTGATTTTTATGTCCAGGAGTCTATTACACTAGCTAAGGGAGAGGCACTTAAGTAAAGTGCACTGTGCTTTAATAGCTGTCTTTACGGTGTGGGGAAAGCCAACATCTTAATACCTGCAGTCCTGTTATCAAGTTAATCAAATTTTTAATATCAGAATGTGTATTAAACCTGTGTCACTTAGTACCGGTCAAGACCCTTCTTCCTCCCCCCTGTCTATTCTGCGGGTCATACAACGCCATGCTATAAAAACTACCCTTTAAACCTAATAAAATATTTAAGACATGGGTCCTGATAGTGTCATGTAAGCACATCCCAAGAAAAGTACGACCATTAGTGAACCTGATCGGGACCATCGTCAAGGACTTGGAAAACAGTCTGGCCGTGGCTGCAGGGCCCATGTGCGAGGAGAGAGTCCGAGGGCGTGGGCTCCGGCAAGTGCAGAGCCCAGATGCCCATGAGAAACAGTGCTGTAATTGAATCATCTCTTATTAGTTTAACTCTGTTCAAGAGGCACTGAATCTAGGTGACTTTACGTCAAGATTAGATATGTGTGCCCATAGTATTGAAATCGTAGGAAAAGCCGGTGATGTTGAATGCAGGACAAAGGTGATAGATACATAATATATGTGTGTGTGTGTGTGTGTGTGTGTGTGTGTGTGTGTGTGTGTGTATCTATCTATACCCACACACGCACACGCAGCTGTGCTTCCTCTTGTATTTCTCCTTACTAGGGAGAAGCCCTGAAACAATTAGTCAAGTGTTCTTTTTCTCAGCAAAAGAACTGTAAGTCACGCTAAAGGGAACTTGGAAGATCAGAGGATCATTTTATGTGGCCTTCTTCCCGCTGATGAACTTCCTCCTTCATGAGCCATTCAACCCCCTGGATTCACGGATCACTTCTAGAAGGACAACTCCCACATCTACAACATAAAACCTAATTACTCTTACGATGGCCAAATAACTGCCATTCCCCAGTACTACTGGCACTCTGTATTGGTCCTAGCCCTCTGTTGTGTCCCAGTCCCCAGCTCAGTGCCTGCACGCACTCAGTAACAACTTGCTGTGGGCATGAATAAATGCATGTACAGATATGCAAACTTGTTCCTTTTTCTCTCTCCCCATCTCAGGCGGGCTTGTGCCCTGCAGCCTATGCACATCTTGTCCATGCCTTCACCCCATTCTCTAACCCCGGGTTCTAATTAGCTAGCAAACCCTGGCAATTTTGCCTTCATGATAAAACTTGAGTCAGGCCTGCCCCCTCTTAACCACGCCCCTTCCTTTTCACAGAATCTCATTGTCTCGGAGTGCGTTACTGCAATTTCCTGCTTCCTGGTCTCCCTGCTTCCACTTCTGTCCTGTGTCTCCCCAGCTGCCAAACCAGTTCTTTTTTTAAAAAATTGTTTTAAAAATTTTATTGATTTATTTTAGACAGAGGGGAAAGGGGAAAGAAAGAGAGGGAGAGAAACATCAGGGTGTGGGTGCCTCTTATACGCCCCCTACTGGGGACCTGGCCCACAAACCCAGGCATGTGCCCAGACTGGTAATCAGACTGGTGACCCTGTGGTTCACAGGCCAGTGCTCAATCCACTGAGCCACACCAGCCGGGGCCAAACGATTTCCTTTTTAAAGCACAGGTCTTTTCTCCCTCTCTCCCCACCTTCTTTTCTTCCTCTCTGTCACGCACACCACACATGTGCACGTGCGCACACACGTGCACACACAACGGCCTCATCTCCCGAACCTTCAACGGCTCTTCACTGTGCACCCAGCACAGCCCTGGTGCAGGAACTCAAAGCCTCCAAATAAGGTCCCGCAGCGCCACTGCAAACGGCCTTTCCCTTCCATGCTTCTGCATCCCTCTGTCTTCTGCCCACCCTCCCCACCAGCTCAGTGAGGCCTTCCCCACGCAAGGTCTGCGCCTCCTCCTGGATGACCGCTCACACGGTCCCTCTGCAGAAGCCTTTCCACAGTCCCCTCCACCCCGAGTGGGCCTGGGAAGCCCACTCGTCCTCCAAGCCCGGGCCCACAGCCTGTTCTCCCACACAGCCTTCCCAAGATACGGCCAACTAAAATGCGCCCACGCGTCTACTCTCCTCTCACCGCACTCGAACCGTATGCCATCGTAACACGTCCCAACATGCCTCGTATCAATGCTCACATGACTAGATTATCACTAGATTGTGGCATCCGTGGTGCTTCGTGTCAGTGTTCATGTGTCTGTCTCTCCCCCACTAGGTAATGGCTCCGTGGGGCTGGTATTGCAGCTTACTCATTTCTCACTAATATGATAATATCAGGTATACACATCCCCCCACCCCCTACACACAATTAGTCCCGACTCAAAAATCCTACCTAAGAGCTCTGGTACCCACCTGCAAGACTATTTTGTCTGAGGAAGTGCAGCCTGTGGTCTTACCTTTTCTCACATAACTTCTTCCAGCAATTGGTAAAACAGTCACGTGAGGAACACGTAACTTACCAGCCCCCTGACAAGCAAGCCTAGACTGAAATGCATGGCACAGCCCCCCACCATTTTCGGGGTGGCGTGCACCGACCCTGCGCTGGAAGAGCCGTTCCTCTAGGCCCTCTTCCCCAGCAGAGCTCACTAACCCCAGACCACACGGACGTGCTCCTGCAGCAGTCAGACTGGGCTCCTGCTTGCATTCAGCCCCAGAGGTGCCACTACCAGCCCTTTGATCCGGTGGGCCACTTCCTCCCAAGTCAGCCATTTCTGGCAGTTGGCCTTGTGCTAAGAATCTTTACCAGGTAAGCCTGGGACTGGTGCTGAGGTCGGCAGGAGCTTCCTAAGTCTCCTATCAGGTTAAACCCCCCTGGGATCCCTCAGGCGCTGGGCACAGGACACCCTGCTCAGAGAGGATTACCAACTCGCCCTTGTGGCCTGGGCATTCCCATCTGTTTCCCATCTGCAAGCACCAACTTTTGTCTCCATGTCCCTCCATTTAGTAAATAAACTCTTCATTCTAGACAGCCGGCAAATCTCCAAGGTGATAAACTGCAGAAATGTGATTAGAACACCAAAAAAATTGCGTTCAAGTCCTCTGAGCAAAAAATGACATTCCGCCAAAAGGGAAGAAATAGACACTGGAGAACTGAATGTGGAATTTAAAAATTACTAATTATAAGACCCAAAATATTTGTTCCCATATTTTCCCAACTCCTATCTTGAGGTGGAGAAAATTATTTTCCTTCCAGATCATTTCCTCCTGGGAGCTTGTACTTGGCAGCCAGAATAGTTCTAACCCTCTGATTAGTAAGAGTTCTTGAAGGGAAGGTTTAATGAAATTCTATTTTCTGGAAATAAATAGGCTAGTTAGCTGCTGTTTACCCTACTCTACTCCCCTAGCAGAGGTGTTATCAGTTGAAGAAGGTGTGGGTTCGGCTCACCCCCAGTTCCAAGTAAGAAAAAGTCTTCCTGGACCATCCTCAGGGTTTTCTTTTGTTGGTAAACTGTATTTAGAAAAAAAAATTATAATAAAAGTGCTATATAATACAACTTAGACTTGAGAAGTATTGGAGTAAGTCTATGTTTCCAGCAGCTCCTCTCCCTCTCCGTGAATATATTTATTTATATTTATATCTATACACACATATGTCTCTTCTATGTATGCATGTACGTGTATCTATGTGAGCATGTATACACATATCACTACATTTAAGTCTCCTAGATGCTCCAGAAGCAGCAAATGTTCAGTCCAACTCAGGAGGATTTGGGGAGCCTTATGTGCACGTGGCCTGATTCGTAGTAGGAGGAGCCCACGTGGGTCCCTTTGGAACTGCAGCCACGTCCCCGTGGGAGCTGTCGCCAGGGCCAGTGTAGTGAGGAGGGTGGTGAAGAAGGGACAGCTGGATGTGCTCCTCCCTGCCTCCAAAGCTTCTCTGTCCCCACCTCTGCTCCGAAAACCCGGCTCTCCTCGCTGCTCCCGCAGAACACAACACCCCCGCCAGGGAGACCGCGCACTCACTTCTGGGCTGTGCTCTCCGACCTCAGGAACACACAGGCCAAACTCCTGGTGTCAGAGTGACGTTTACTAGCTCAGTCAACACAACTCAACTGAGTGAAAATTTTAAAAAAGCACACTCAGTTAAAAATCATAGAGATCAATGAGACACAGCTCCTGCCTCAACTCACAGTCCGTCCATGAGCTGGACATGTAGGACCCAACAGGCTGACGGGCAATACGACAGAGGGAAGCCCAGGGCTGGAGCTGAGAAGAGGCGTGACCTGACCGACGTGCCTGGTGGGCTTCCCAGAGCGGGGGGATGTGTGAATGGAGGAGGCTTGCGTGGAGATTCCCAGTGGGAACAGACCCCGGAGAAGCAGGAGTTATGACAGAGATGCAAGTTGGATATTACAATGGAAAACAAAGGCTTTATAGGTTATATTTTAATGCCAACACGAACAGTCTTAAGCACAGCTTTTAGACTGTTTCTTACTGTAGCAGGTTATATTCTAAACATGCTAACAGTATCCTCCACCTTGCGCACCCTTCTGCAGAGGGACCTGGGCCATCTCCCATTAAGAGGAGGAGTCTAGATCCCTTGAATGTGGGAAGACTCTGTCACCGGGGGAATTCCCTGGAAATAGCACCAAGATTATTCTGTGCATAAGGCTCCCCCGGCCTGGCTGTCTGGCCCACAAAATTGTGCACTAAATAAAATGGCCAGTTTCAGCCATTAAGTTTTGGGTTTGCTTGTGCAGTAAAACATGTACCAAAACATGGGGGTCCTATGGAGGGGAGTTGACGCTAAGGGAAATAGAATCCTAACAGGACTGTGGGTGTCATCTTGGGACCCCATCGATATCGAGATAAAAGAGAAACCTAAGTCCCTTCATGTTCGTTTCCCCTCTGTGGGTCCTTCCATTTCATTTCTGGAACTAATCTTCTCCCTTTCAGTAGGTCAAAGGCAAACAATATAGCAATTCATAATATTTCCTCCTGATGCTTAAAAGATTTTTTGTGGAAGCCACGGAAACTACCAGGCTGTCACCTTCCGGGCACCCACCCTGTGAAGAAGGAGCGGTGTGTGTTAGCCTGTCAGAGAATGGAGAGGACACTTGAGTCTATTTCTCATCGTTGCTGGGAACTCCAAAGGTGCGCTCTCACCCGGACAGACAGCCACCATGGTCTTCATCACTCATGTGACCGCGGCAGCATGACTACCTGCTCAGAAGGCTTTCACTGCCTCCCAGAGAACAATGTAACACTTCGGTGCGCTGTAGGGGAGGGGTCACTCAACTTCTCAGGCACGGTTAATATGAACAAGGAAAAAAATCTGCTAATTGCATTGCGTTTTACACAAGAGAGGAAATATTTTAGTCTTAGAAACAGCTGAGTTGGCTAGAATCACTTGCTATGTGACTGTGGGTCCCCACCTCCCACCGGAAACTGAGGCGGCCCCCCAGAGCTTTCCCAAATGCAGTGAACACCCCCAGTACACTAGGAATGTGGTAAGCAATGGTGAATAGTTAGGCTCTGTTTCGCTCTTCCCTGCCCCCACCCAGCCCCTGCCCCAGCTCAGCATTCTGGATTCGTGGAGTCTGATTTCATTCCACTCGGTAATTAGCAAATGGCCAGGCTGATCAAGAAACTTGTCATCAGGCAGGACCTTTGTGGAATGGCTCTCTAATTAGCCATTTCATATTTTTGTTATTTCTTTCGCATCTCATGTTAAAAATATGTTCCGGGGATGCCAGCCTGCTAGAATGCAGGGAGCCCTTGTCACTCAGCAGTCATCCAGTGAAATAATAAATAATTCCATCAGTCCCGAGGTCACACGGCCAGGCTCCCCACAACAGTCACCACGTGGGGGGCACAGAGTGGTGGTCTCCATGAGCAAAAAAAGTCCTCTTGCCCTCCCAGGAGCCTTCTCCCTGCAAAGAGAGGAGGATTGTGGGTATGTCTCCCGTATCTGAGGTCACCCAAGGACTGGGCGTAAAAAGCTGTCCTCTCTGACATGCCGTTATCACCAGCAGCATATCTCTTGAGTGAAATTTCAGGCATGGAGACTCCTCAGGGAAAGATGCCATTTCACCCGCTAAGCCAGATCCGCTGGAACTGGGAGGCAACAGCTTCCATCTGCGGAGCCGCTTGGACCGGGCCCCTGTGTTCCGTCAGCTTTTAGGCGGGGTCCATTCGCAGGCCCTGGCCAAGATTTCCGCCGGGTCTCAGCCCCACCCTGGCCCACAGTCATCGTCCTGACTGAGCATCTCAGGAAAGAAACAGCAACTTCCCCTAGGAGGCTCACCCTTCCTCATCTGTGTTAGAAAAACAGTAGAGAACTATCCAAAAATGACAGAGAAAGTCATTGTTCAGGCCACCCTGGGCTGCAGTCATAACGCTCGTGATAGTAAGCCAAACGTGGCTTAGGTACCAGGTGGCTTGTCGGGGGAGAGAAGGTGGGTGGGAGAAAGCTGCGGGGCGAAGAGAGTTCCCTAACCCTAAGCCATGCTCAGAAGGCTGGCTGGGTCTTCTTGTAGGACCAAGAGTTCTAATTCAGCCTGTCGCCAAAGATATCAAAGAAATAGAAAATTCCTTGGCAGCATTAGAGTGTCTGTTCACTCAGGGACACTGAGAAGCACTTTTGCTCTTTCCAGAACTTTCTGTACTCAATGAACAGAGTTGTGACTAGAGATTCCTTCCCACTTGCCTTTTGTGTAACCTTAGCAAAGGGTCTCCAGGGAGAGAGTCTCGGATGCTTTTGACCTCACAGATTTTTAGATAATGTCAGTCTCTGGGTCTAGCAGCCATCGGTGAATGACAATGGGGACCGTCACTAAAGAATCACACGTGTGATAGGTGATGGCAGAAAGGACAGAGGCCGGGAAAGCAGTTCCGGTTTTCCTGCAGGGCCCTGTGGGATACGACAAAGAACAGAGGCAGTCAGAGAACTGTTGTAGCTGCTTATATTTTTCTGTGTGCTCTCTTGCCTTTTTAAGCAATAGTTTTGTGATTTGGACTTGTACAAACATTAATCCTTCTTTAAACTCCGTTATAGGGATCACAGATCATTTCTGTGAACATAGGTCTTTCACCTATGAACACAGAGTACGGAATAGGTTTTTCACAGCTTTTCTTAAACTCGGTCAGTACTTCCTGTGATTGATTTTAGAAAGAGATTTTTTTCCTTGTAGCCGTGTGAGGTTTCCTTGAAACCTTGAACGCTCAGTGTTTTCCGATTGTTCCATGTGTGTGCTTCCCACATGGGTGGGGCGGCTTATTCCCAGACTCAGGCGGAATGCAGGCAGGACCAGGTGCCCAGGCCGCCTTCTCCTGGTGCTCCGCACGTCAGCCAAGGAACCCGACTTTTCAATAGAACCGTCCATCTCCGGGAGGAGAGCGTCAGCACGGTGCCGGGGGGCAGAAGCAGGGTATCATCACCCATGACCTCTGGATGGTTCGCAGGGCATGTTTTTACCTGGTCCCTTCTGGGGAGAGGTGACACACAAAGTCACTGTCTTTAAATTGTGTTTCTTCACACCAAATGAACCAACAAACACGGAAAACAACATAAATGGTTACTTACAGAAAGTTGACTGAGTTAATGTTGATATATCAATATGGGCTAGCACTCTAAAGCTTTTAAAATAACGATGGCTTCTGTCTTTATCCAAATCAAAAGATGCTCCTGATCCATTGTTAAGTGAAGATTTCGGTTAGACTATATGGTATAAAGACGTGCTTGGGTTTTTGAAAGATCCATGTATATCCATAGAAAAATATCTGGATAAACGTGTCAAAATAGACTGTATGTCAAAATGGTAACAGTGCTTATCTCTGGATGTTGGGCAGAATGATGAGGGATGTTTATTTTCTTTACACTTTTTTATGGTATGTATGACTTTTTCAGACTATTACTTCGTATGAAAATAAAGTTATTACCAATTAAGATTTTTTTTCAGATATGGATTTTTAGCACATTTTAAACTGTTAGCGCATTCTGTCATTCAACACTGCTGATCCTGAGGTGGCTAGAAAGATGCCTGTCCTTAGAGACACCTTTACAGGAGAAGACAGAGCAAAAAAAAATTAATATAAGTGATAAAGACATGTCCAAGATACGAAGCGGGCAACAAGGGGTAAGGAGAGCACACACCCAAACATACTCAGCCTAAAGAGTGTTTGAAAATGTTCTGGAAACATTTTATTCATTCAAATCCCACAAATTCAGAATTTGTAAACAGTCTTTTGGAGCTGAGTGGAAGTTATTTTTGAAAGCCATCTTTTGAAAGTGATTTATTAAGAACCAGTAAGTAAACTGGATTACAGGAAGACTGGTGTAACTTTCCTAAAAGACCCACTAAACTGTGCCTTTTACAGGCCGAGATGCGTCTTCCTCATTCCTCGCGAGGGCCTACTCTGTGCAGCGCCAGACACACTGTAGGTGCTCAATGAAAGGAATTTTAAAATTATTGTTATACATTATATTGCTGTGATACATTTAATAGTGCATTCCTCATATGCAAATAGGTGATTTCTCACACATGGAAGTCATCAGTAATCATTCAGACAAACCCACTTGGAAGTAACACAGTGAAAAGGGTTCTTTAAAGAAGCGAATACAACTTCATACTATTCACGCTTTGAATTAATTATCTTCCTTTGATTAACCTAAAGAATAACAGGTTTTATCATTTGGGATTTAATTAACAAAATTGAAACTGCTAGTAGAATGTTAAATGAGGAGTAATCAAACACATTTCATCTGAAAATCGATATTCTTTTACACAGTGTGCTTCTTTTGACTGCTTACTATTTGATTACACTACATGAACATTTTCTTTTCACCATAATCACACCAAACAATTCTTACATGAAGTGTCATTTTTTTCACAAAGTATTCCTACAGTATAATGTTCTTTTTATGCACACCATTGTAATTAGTATTGTTTGCTGTTGCCATTGAGTTATACTCATTAGATAGAGCTATCAACTTTGCAAAGAAAAAACATTTGGGATCCAACAAAGAATGAGATGATATTTGCAATTCCATTGCCAGCCAACAGTGATGATATTTAATGAGAAAGAAAAGTCATGTGTGTCATGCACACAGAGTCAGCCAGAGAGCAGGACCATTACGTCAGAAAGATAAGGAAGCAGAATAGAGAGGGTCCTAGAACTGTAACTCATTTTGAGTAAGAAAGAAGGGGGGATTTACTTCCCTAAATAATATTTCACTGTAAATTCTTTTTTTAAATTCATAGTAAATACGATAGTAGAAAAGGAGAACAGGTAATATTCTAAAGCACAGGCTTTCTGCATCCCCAAATCTCCCTCTCCCTTGCTGCTGTCTTCTTGTGCACCCTTCCTGTCGCACACAAATGCACGTGCACACGAGCACATGCACACCTGTGCATTCATGCACACACGTGTGCAAACACATACAGCATTATGGGTAGCTAAGAATTTATCAAAATACAACAACAGTCAAAGGTGAAGGTATTCACGGCACTTCATTCTAAGAACAGGCTGAAATTACGTGCTGGGGAAGTCTAGATTCAGACCCTGGCCCCAGGTCACGGTGCGAAGTCAGAGCTCCGTCCCCTCTGAAACAGCACCAACTCGTCAGGTAGGAAATGGCCAGTGGCATAACTACTCCCATCTTGATTCCAGATTTAAACATCAACAATCAAAGGAAAATGTAGCCCTTCTTGAATTAAAGAACCATAAATGGTAAAGGAAAACAAAAGTCCCTTTCAAAGCTGAGTTTTATTTTTACTTTTTTTGTTAACCGATAATGTCCAAATGAATAGTTAAACATTGGATGAAGATTAATCCAGAAATTCTGAGAACTGAACATTTTTTACATTTTGATTTTGTTTAAACGCCTTACTATTTTTGTGTGTCTCTTTCATTTATTTTTAAATTTTTCACACAATTGAGTCAGGGAATTCCAGGATAAACTCTCATGTCGCTGAAACGTTTCATTAGGGTAAAACACCCTTTCTTTGTATTTGAGTTCACTTTTTTTTTTTGGATTGGGGAAAGAAAGGGTAAGATTCTGACCGAAAGAATGGCAGTGTTTCACAGATGCTTTCTGCCATGCTTAGGGCAGTTTACTTTAAAATGTACATGGATTAGGTTTTAAAAATAAAGAATATTCTTTCTGACCATTAAAAAAATGTACGTGGGAGAGGTTTTTTAGACTCCACCTTTCCACACCTAATAACTCACCCTTCAAGCCTCTGTGCCTGGACTTATCAAGGTTGGGAACGATTTTTTTCAATTATTTAAAAGTCTTCATTGTCGTTACTTCCTCTGAAACAGACCACCTCTTTCATTAGGAATATTTATGGGAAATAATATATTTGTACAGTTGAAAGCATCACCTGTTTTGCTAAGTCAGTTCTTGTCTGAATGCAAATAGACTGTTAGCGGGTTTACGTGAGAACACTTGCTAATGGAAAGTACTAATCAAAACTTTTCTACAGCAGTAAATGTTTATATTTTTTAACCACTGGATTCCAATTAAATGTATTCAATATAGCATAGCTTTGATTAAAAAAATTTTAAAAGAGATTATGTATACAGCCCTGTGGGAAACAAGGCAGGTTAGGTATGCAGGCACTTGTACGTTCTTAATAGCAGTCTTTACCTGAAGGTAGAACCCAATAAAGTGTACCCTATAATGTGCTATGGACTCTGTTGATTTACCTGGGTTACCCCGTCAGCAGAAATCAACTTTACCAGGTACAAACTATGCTTATATATTTAGTGCATATAAAATACATATAAAAGATCCTTTTTTCTTTTTTTATAAAGAAGTACTGAATTTCATTAGGGCACATTTTTTCTTTAAAAAGTTCTTTGTTAACCATGGGATATACTGATTGCAAATAAAGGAAGTTATGGTGCTGGGCTGATATTTATAAAGGAAGGGAAAATCCTTAATATGAGCCTATACATTCAATGAAAAAAAAAACTAGCAGAAATACAAGGTTTGGCTTTACTCAAATATACATTAGCAACATCTTTCAAAGAATCTCCTTGCTTTCACCGATATATAAATATTTTCCTAAATGACTCAAAAAAGATGTTATTTTATTTTATTGAAGCCTATGAGGAGAGGTTGGGGAATAGAAAGCTGAAAATTATTTGGGTTTCTTTTGGGGGGGACGGGGTGGAGAAATCCTAATTTTCCCTCATCTGAGAATATTTAAACACATCTTTGCACATTTCCCGTAAAAAATTTCACAGACTTTTCATATGTGGGATTCTTTCCCCCACATTTAAGTTTCGGGATTAGTGGCAGTCTTTAAAAAAAATATTTAATTCTCTTTGCTCTGTGACTTAATGCACCGGGGCTGAGTTTCCTTAGGAAATACAAGAAGCTTCTTGACAACCGAGAAGCCTCCCAGGCACTGGTTCCTGTCAGAGGTCTCCTAAACCGCACGCAAGCAGGGCCAGGGAGGTGCCTCCATCAGACAAGAAAAGAAGAACAGGCTTCCCTCCCTGACCTCGGCTGCGTTTGAGTGAGAAGGTGTTTATGGCTCCGTCTCAGCGAGTGTTTGAACGTCCCCATTGTGCAAACCCGGAGTGCGGCAGCCATTCTTCGTCATCTCCGACGGTCTGATCCAGCGCTCTGGTTCACCAACCGCCTCTGAGTAGTGCAAAAAGCCGGGCCCGCTATTATTTTTAATAATGCCCTTGCATTAAAACCTTGGGTGAAGTCCTCTAGTGATTTTTCTTTCCCCTCAAAATCTATATTGCTTTTAAAAGCATTTCATTAAGATGCTGCATTTTTAAGGAGGGGGAGAGAGAGGAGAGGTGGGTGGCATTAGTCAATTGCGACACCCTTTTTAATCTATGCATTAAAAAAAAAAAAAAAACACCTTACAGGAAAGACCTTCCTCTTTGCTTTGGGCCCCTGACTCTTTTAGAGGGCGGGGCTACTGATGAGAGGGGCTGAAAAACCGGGAAGAAGTGCAGATTCAGGCTGCAGAGTCGGCCGCAGCCGGGACCCCTCTTGCTGCCCGGCCCCCGGCTGCGCGCACCCACGGGGGACTCAGGGAGGCGGCCTACCTGACGGAACAGATGCCAGGTGACTTCCTCCAGGGACAGTGGGCCTTCCTGCCTCCTCAGCACTGAGACCAGTGGTCCACGGGTTTCAGAAGCAGGAGATAGGGGCCCATAGTATGGACAAGTGAGGCATGACATATCCCCATGGTCTCTCCTCTGAGGTCCAGGGGCCACCACCTCCCTCCCCCGCACCCCCCACCCCCCACCCCTTACGAAAGAAAGCGAATCGACTAGCTCTTTGCTCCCAGGAGTCCTGTCCGGCCATCCCTGAAATGTGCACATAAGGTTGGCACTCTTGATAGGTGTCCTGGAGAACGGGAGGTACCCGTGCCCCTGGGGGTGGGGCGGGGGGCAGGCGCCCGGGTCGCTGCCCCAGAATTGCTGTCGCAGCACCTGCTTGGCTCCTACAGGAGTCCCGCAGCCTTTCCCTCAGCTCGGGCGCCCTCTGGCGCCACTATGGAGAAATTCACCCGGCGCTGGGAGCCTTGGAGGAAAATACAGAGCAGCACGGCCCGGCCCTGAGCCCTGTGGCTTTGGCCATGGAGGAAGCAGAAAGGTGGCCTGCCCGTTCTGGTGGTCTGCCACCTGCCTAAAGCATAATATTGGCTCTTCTTCAGCGTGTGAAGGTCACAGAACCTCAGGTCATGGTTTCCCTCGGCAATATGTTAGACACCAATGACCTCCAAAGAGACTTCCGTGAGACCTCAGATTCAACCAGAGAGCAAGTTCACAAGACTTGCAGCCCCACCCCCCACCTCCATCCCTACACACACACACACACGCACACACACACACACACACAGTCTCCAGTTAAACCCTAGCTGATCCGACTCACATGGCCAATATGGCCAAATCAAGAAAATGTATCAAGGAAATTCAGAGTGCCAGAAGATTCTCCCCCAATCCCTCCCGACGGACAGTCAATAGATATCTTCTGAATGTCTGTTGGTGGCAGCACAAGGCACTGCCTCTGAAGATAGAATCAAGACCAGAGCGGACAGGGTTTCTTCCCTTGTTTGGGCTTCGGTGCCTGCCGCAGAGTTAGGTGGGTGAGTGAGAGGTGCTGGCTGCAGTGTTGTGTGACGGCCTCTCACACACACACACTCAGGTCTAGAGGGTGATTTGGGACTTTCCAAACCTGGACCCGAAGCTAGCTTTAAGGAATGGTTTGTTGTGGGTGCTGGTGGTGCGCTTGGAGCGATGCAAAGGTACAGGAGGAGGAGGAGCCAGTGAGCAGAACCAGACAGCAGTCTCTGCCCGGAGGCCCCTCATCTATCACCACTAAAGGTGAAACGCTTCCGTGTCCCGCTGCCAAGCATTCTGAGTCACCCGCCCCCCACAGTGCGTTTTCTGTTCATTTCCTGTTCCTATATATGGCAAAGGTGGGACACTTACTGACTACGGACCAGAACTGGAGAATGTTGGCAGACACAAACTCAACCTGGCTGAGAAAAGGGAGACTCCTCTCTAGATTCATCAGCAAAACCACTGGTCCTTGACCGAACTGGGAAGCCCCCCAAAAGACCTCATTTCTTCTCCAGCATCTCCTACCCCCGCCTCAAGCCTCAAGCCTAGTCCATGATGGCAGTAACCCAGTGCGTTTCAGTTCAACAAATGTTTGCGTTTGTTCCACGCAATAAGCCCGCCCTCTACAATCTGGCGGCCTGAAATAGCTTCTGTAGTCACCACTGGCCTGCAGATGGATTGCTCTATTGAGTGATCAATTTCACAGGCATCCTATTGACTTCTGCATGGTTTTTAGCCTTTGGGGTAATTTTCTGCTTGATATTCATATTTCCTGATTTTGTCTCCTGATAGTCTGTTGCCTCTTTTCAGCCCCCTTTGAAAGAAGTTTCTTCCCGATCCTCATAATGATAAAGCAGGTGTATTTAAGGGCTCTGTATTAGTTACCCTGTTGTCTGAATCTCTTATTCCCTCTCTTTAAGAGATGAATCGCACACACTGATGACCCCATATCTGTCTCTCTGCCTTGGACCTCTCTCTCGCACTCATGTATTCTGTTGCTGGGGATATTTGGGAGTACCCTGAGCTCCAAAAGAACTCATCATCTTCTTTCGCTCACTTCTAGTCTGTTGCTCCTCCTGGAAGCCCTACCTGAGTCCATTGTGCCAAGAACCGTGTCCATCCAGGAGCCCATGCCACTAACTCAAGAGTCATTCCAGATTTCCTCTACCCTTACCTCTTATTTTCAATTGGTATGAGCTACATTTTAGCGGTTCACGCAGAATGTCTCTGGTCCCCGCTCCTCCTCCTCACCCTCACTGTAGGGGCCTCAGTCTAGTCCTTACAGACTTCACACCAGGGGCAAACCGTCTTCTGGTGAGATGCTTGCCTCCATATCTCTGCTGTCTCCCACTCATCTTTCTAAAACGCAAATGCTCTGCGATACCTTCATATTTCACAAGTGTCAATGGTTTCTTGAAAGTTTTCCCTGACCCTTACCCCAAGGTCCCCACACCCACTCTGGGCTAGTTGATGGGTGGTCCTCCTTTTTGGTCCCAGTGCACCCTAAGCTTACCCCTGTCATGGCACTCAGCAAAATGTGGCATTTTCTTCTTTAACAAAATATTCCAAACATAGAGAAAAGTGCAAAAACAACAACAAATACCTACATACTACCCAAATTGGACAAATCTTTGATGCATTGATTTCACTATATTTTTACAAAAGACATGACTTGTGACAAAAATAGCTGAGATTGCTGGGTGACCCCTCTTTTATCAAAGCCATTGCTGTTCGAGTTTGGGGTTGATTTTCTTGCTTAGCCCCTGCACTTGACCATCAACTCCCCATGAGTAGTTTCTCTCCTGTTCATCTATGAATCCCCAGCACTTGCCAGAGGGAAGCAAGTAAAAGATGAGTAAATATTTGTTGACAATTATAGGCATGGATGGTTCCATACCACTAGGCCTGTGGACCCCTCTTCATCACATTAGACTGCAAACTCTTCTAATTTTGCCTGATGGATACACAATGCTTGTAGAGATATTTGATTCTGATGAGTGATTCCTGTTCTCCAGACCTGTTACCTTTAATCACTGGGTCTCTACATCGACTACACATTGGAATCAACTGGGAAGATACTAGAGTGCTAATACCCTGACTTGGGCCCCAGCAATTCAGACTTAAGGGGTGAGATGCCCTCTGGGTGTTGGGTTGTTAAAAGTTCCCAGGAATTTACAATTTACAGAGAGGCTGAGAGCCTCTGTTGCCGCCTCCTCTGGGGCCTAGCAGCAGCAGCACCATCATTACCAGAGCTAATAGTCGGTAAGCACTAACTATTGGTGTACATTACTTTTTTCTCACCATAACCTGAGTATTTTTATGTCCCCTGTTTTACTCATGAAGAGAGTGACATTCAGAGGGCTCAGGGAACTTTGCCCAAAGTCAGATCGGCCCTGGGCCTTGCTGTTCTCCCTGCACCACCAGTTCCTATGTGAGTCCCATCCCTTAGCCAGGCTACGGCTCCTGGAAAGCCGAGGATTAATAAAACTTCAAATGCCTAGAAAGCAAGCCACGGTAGCCTGGCATCACCAGTGCTCTGCCTGAGCTTTACCTGCTAACTCCGCTTTCTTTTTTGAGTCCTTGGCTAAAAGTTGCCATAAACTCCTTGCTTGACCCACTGCCAGGGACTCAGACAGGTGGGGCGCCTGCCTCTGCCCACCACACCCTCTTGGACTGTAGGAATTGTTCCTCTCCACGACATTCTTTAGCAATCTGTTCCTCCCTCCCTTCTCCTGCCGGACTGCGACTTCCGTTGCTCTCTGTCTCTTGTTCTCCGTAGACTGAATTGGCACGGAACCGCTGCACCAAAACTACGGGAGACTGACCACTGCAGATCCTGCCAGTGCCTCTTTATTCTCCTTCTGCTCAATATTTATAAGCAGGTGTCCAGTGTTTACTCTGTATATGGATTTCTTTAAGGGTGTAATGCCCGTGCTTCCAACACTAGTCTTCCGGCAGCAGGATTTTACTACAGGATAAACCGTTGTGTATCATCCAAGATGATCACAGGACATTGTAGTTTGGAGGGAGCTTGGAGATAGATCGATCACCTAGTCCAGGGTGCTGCCATAACAAAAGAACTCAGAATTGAAATATGTGACAAGGCCTCAGTGGCCAAGCTGTGGACGGTGAGTGTAACAGGGTGCAGCCAAGGGGGTTCCCCAAACAGGGATTTGTAATGGGGTCCAGAACTCAGGGGGTCCAGGAAATATTAGAAAAAAAAATATATAGGATGTCCTCATCTCCAAAAGTTTGAGCTGGGAGATGGAGTGCATGGAGCAGGGTCATTGAGAGCTGTTTCCCACAGCAACAGTTTTACAGATAACCTCTAGAACAGTCAGTTAACATGTCTATAACCTTTCACTGGTTTCATAGATGTTAAACAGCTGTGGCCATGCTTTGAGCTAGGGGGATGGGAGTTTACTCAGCTCATTTACATCAACCCATGATACAAATGAGAGGCAACTCCCCCTGGTTACAGAGCCTGTGTAAGAGCTTGGAGATGATTGGCTCCACACCAGGGGCCACACCTGGCCGTACTTACTATGGCAGCCCAGGAAAGCTCGAAAAATACGGGAATGCTGGCAGCTGTGGCCAATTGTGGGAGGAGTAGGAAATGGTGTGGCAGAGGAAGATTGGCGCTGGGATTTAAACCCAGGCATGGCAGCCAAACGGCGTCTATTTAGGAAAGCCACGGACTTCTATTTCTTTTTCTGAGATACGGTGCCCCGGACTGGGCAGTGGGCGAGGGAAGGACTGTGCATTTGTGGGTATTCTAAAGGACTTTGGGGTCTCAATGAAGACATTAAGTCATTACTCTTAAGTTTGTATAACTCTTTAAATAAATGATCCCTTTCCTTTTCACCAATCTCTGGCATTGAGAGACATCTTTCCCTGGCAGCAGGCAAGGTGAACCTAGCACAGGGTGGGGGACCCCGGGAGTAGAAAGGGGGGTCCATTCAGTAATAGTACATCATTTGCCCCTCTCTGGTCTGTTCTGTAACATGAGGACACTAATTTTGGGAAAATGGCACTCCGTGTTGTGCAGCCGATTGCCCAAAATAATGTAGAAGACAATAATATTAGAAGCTCCAGGGGAAGAGGCCACTATAGGCTATGTGTGACAAGGAGTTGGAAGAAAGAGATGAGCTTGTGAAAGAGCTGACTGGCTTTAAAGCAGAAAAGAAAGGAAATACATCCCAGGAACTTGAGCCCTGATAAAGGTGGTCAGGGGACGACTTCTTGATTCCGAAGAGTCCTGAAAAACCATTCGAGCAGCCAAGACCCAGAGCAACTCAGAGGGGAAAAGGGAGACTGATGGTGTGGCGCTCAATAAAACCTGCCGCTGGGTGAAGACTTGGGACAGAGTCCTATGGGAGCAGTTTGCCCACTAAAGCTGACAGCACCATGAAGTGGAGACCTGCAGTGCCCTGGAGGTAAGAAAGCAAGGAACCAAAGATTAGATCCTTTCTCTAAAAGAATTATGGGTGTGCTCGCTGGCTCAGAGGATTAACTGGAAGCAGATAGGTGAGAAAGCTCTTTTGGTTTGAAAGAGACTATCGGGGACTTAATGCTTTGCAAGCAGGAAATAACAGAATCTCACAGGGCTCTCTAGAAGGGCACCTTCCCCAACACTCACTTCATATGTGACCAGTGAAAATAGTGAAAAAGAAGACACTCCCAGAGGTGGGACCAAAGGCTGCAGAGAACCCCAGACCCTGTTATTGACCAGAGACTGCTGTGTGTCTCACAATCTTCTCTTTTCCAACAGGGAGTGCGTTTTGCGATGTATCTTTATCGTACTTTGGGTGTGGGGGGAAAAGGGTAGATAACTTGTCATTTTAGTTCAAAGGTCTCTGGACCACAATGACCTTCATCCTGACCTGATACAGCACATGCAGCTGGAGCTGCTGGACTTAGAACTGGATGCAATGACTACGTGGGAGTTTAGATCATTACCCTGGGAGAGGTGTTGGTGGTTTTATGCGTGTTCAGGGGTTAACGGTTGCAGAGACATTACCCCCTCACCAAACAGTCACGTTTCCCCCTATGGCAATCTCCTTGCAATTAGACAATCTTATGGGCAGTTCTGGCTAATGGGCTCTGAGCAGAAAGTGTTTGTCACTTCTGGGTCAAAGCATTTAGAAGCTGGTGTGTGAGCTGCCAGCTCTCTCTTCGCCTGCTGTGAGGCCGGGAAGCCATGTATCGTGATGACAGCATTAGAATAACAAAGCAGTTGAGACTGCTGAATTGCCACATGGAGGAGAGGTGCCCAAGAGAGAGCCAGCCTGCACTGTCGTTTGTGTAAGTAAACACCTTCTTTGCGTTACCCCGTTGAGGTATATGTTAAGGGTATTTGTTACTGCAGCCTCGCCTCGCCTAGCCTACCTAATGCAAAGACTCTGTCTTCTGGTAGGTCATGCCGTTATCCACACGACTGCTTGTTATCCACAAGGCCCAGGGAGCTGTGGCTGACCCCTGTGTTCATCTCCCCCAGAGAGACAGACCCAGTAAAGAGGTGGCCCTGGAGTGCCACTCAGAAAATCATTAACCGGCCAAAAGGAATGGATTTCATTACCGCTGAGGGCCCAACACGCAAATGCTGGTGTGTGAGGCCTCTCTCAGTCACCTGCTTTACGATGTTTATGGAGCTTCTACCATGCACAACCGCTCACAGGTGCTAAAGATCCAGTGGCTGAGATAAACAGGCTTCTCTGGCCTCACGGGCTGACGTTCTAGTTGGGGATAACCGAGGGAACAAAGAGAACAAGGCAGCTCATTTCAGAGAGCGGATAACTGCTGCTAGGAAAATAACTGGGGCGATGCGGTAGGGAGTGAGTGGACGGTCAGGGAAGATCCCTGTGAGGACGTGACCGTGAAGCTGGGACCCTGATAATAGGAACTAGCCATGCAAAGGTCTGGAGATGGAACTTGCGGGCGCAGGGAATGCTGACTGCAAAGCCCTCAGGTGGACGAGTTCTTATCGGGTGGGTTTTCAGGTGCACAGAAGTCTGGTTTGCCTGGACTGTTGTGAATGAAGAATACAGAGAATGAGATCAGAGACACAGATAGGGGGTCACCTAGGGCCCTTTAAACTATCACAAGGTATTTGGATTTTATTGTAAGGGCAACGGGAAGCTCTTAGATGTTCCTAAGGAGGGATGTTATGAGATTTGGCTGGACACTGATTTGTAGGAAGTTGTGGCAGCAGCTTACGTGAGAAAAGGCGGGGCTTCTAAGAAGGTGGGTGATCACAGACAGGTGCTGGCAAAACAGCCTCTGCAGATGGTTTGGATGTCACAAATGAGAACAAGAGAGAAAGGAATCGAGAACGACTAGGTTTTCTGCTTGGGTAACTGAATCGTAGTGCCATGTACAGAGATGGGGAGGCTCAGAGAAGCCGGGACTAGGGCATCGGTGAGGGCGCCATGCCAAGAATTCTCAGTTATAGATACCATTAGATGTCCCCATGACTATGGGAGAGAAGCAGGTGGAGTTTCAGGGTGAGGTTTGGCCTGGAGATATAAATTTGGGCCTATCAGTTTATAAGCATTATTTAGCGTCAGGGAACTGGATGAGCTCACTTAGGGAGAGGGCGTAAATACAGAAGAGGTCCTCAGACTGGGGTCTGGGATCCACCATCCATCTGCAGGTCAGGGAGGGGAGGAGCTGTTCTTCCAGCGTGACGAGACCTTTTCCACTCTCCAGGGCTGTTTGCTTTTAAAAGATGTCCCGAGACATATAGATTTTTCCACATATCTTAGTAATAAATGTTACATCAGAGTCTCCTGTGAGTTTTAAGTCACACATGTCACTGTGGGGAAGCAGCTGTGTAGCCGAGGGTCAGAAAACTCTGGGAGCTTTCAGCCACTTCGCCACTCACGAGGGATGTGACAAGAATAAGTCACAGGTTCTTGGGCCGCACTTCCCTCCTCCGTAACGGAGACACGATGAGGCCTCCTCATGGCTCGTCGTTAGAATCAGAGAAGGCAGTGGAGTGAAGGCGTGTGGTGCGCCCCACAGCTGCCATGCTGTGTCCCGCACAGTAGCCGCTAGCCTTGGGTGGCCACTAAAATTGAAATTAAATTGAATTGGATGTTGAGTTTTTCAAGACGAAGAAGACATGAGTGAATGCAGTGGGGGATCCTGATTGGATCCTGGGGGAGAAAAAGACAGTGGTGGAAAAACTAATGATACCCATACAAAGCCCATAGGTTATTAACAAAGGTAATGGGGTTATGGGAGTTGTTCATATCAGGAGAAGCTGGTGAAAAGATACACAGGAACTCTCTGTACTTGCACAATAAAACATTAAAGAGGACTCAGTTCCACTGGCTGGCATAGCTCAGTGGATTGAGCGTGGGCTGTGGACCAAAGGGTCTCCAGTTCGATTCCTGGTCAGGGCACATGCCTGGGTTGCAGGCCAGGTCCCCAGTGGGAGCCATGTGAGAGGCAACCACACATTGATACTTCTCTCCCTCTCTTTCTCCCTCCCTTCCCCTCTCTAAAAATAAATAAAATCTTTTAAAAACCATTTAAAAAATCCATTAAAAAAAAAGAAAACTCAGTTCCTCGATCACACTAGCTACATTTCAAGTGCCCCTTAGTCCCATCGCCATGCCGACGTGGACCATCTCCATCACGGCGGAGAGCTCTGTTGCAGTGTCGCCTACAGTGTTAAACAGTTGGACGGTTTCAGCACACAGAGCCAGGCCTCAAAACGATGTCCGCGGGAAAAAGCCAATGGCTTCAATGAAAGATGAAAGTCAAGTCTAGAGATAAAAATCCAGCCTCCTCTCCCACACCCAAATTAACTGTATTCTTTTAGACTGGCTTCGGTTCTCTCCTCTACACTGCGACAGGCTTAAACCAACGATCTCTAAAATGCCTTTTACATCTAACAATCTGTGGGTCCTGAACAAAGAACACTGGGAGGCTCGTGAACTCAAGATCCCACAGAGAAGGTGTTGTGCAAAATTTAAATATGCAGCGGGGGGCGGGGGGTGCCCGTGTGTCAGGTCCATCAGCCCCGCTACCAATGCTAAAGGCACAGGAAGGACCCTGAAACACGCCCTCCTTGTCAGAGAGATTGCACACACGGGTTGTCATGAGGAGACAAGAGAGGTGATAAGTAGGAAGTATTTGCTTTCATCTTAGAAGCATCTTACTTCAGGCTAATTTTTGGCTCATGCCTCCTGATTTTAAAAAGTGAAATAACTCAGGTCAGACTCCATAAGCTTCACCAAACACTATGACCCAAGGAAGTTGGTGACTATTGATTTGTCTCCTTTTGGTACCCCAGCGAGCATTTGGCAACAACCCTCTGCTGTCCTTACAAGGCACTTCCTGTCCAAAGACACTGAAGATGCAGCACAAGTGTTAACCCATTCATGTCCACCACGGCTGTTGACATCAAGAAATGGTACTTTCCTATTGGAGTTTACAGAGAAGAAACTAAAGAACATGTTATTGTGAAGAGGAAGATAATCTGGGCCCTAAGCGGAATGTGCCTAAATGCAAAGTTCCTTTCTCTCTGGATCGCCCTGGAATACAGACCACAGCTAATTATTTTCGTTTTCATCAGGTTGAACAGTTATGAAATATAGCTGAGATTCTGACCACTATTTATTTACTTCTTTTCTTTGTTCTCCATAAATTCAGCAGTTAGAATTCTTGGCTAAAAGCAAAAGAAAGTCTTTCTGGCAAATCAAAGCCAGTGAGAGTCCTAGACCACCGACCTCCTGGGAAATTTGCCAGAAGACAGGGCAGCCAGGAATGCCAGAGTGCCCACCATAAAGTTCACCCATCTACACAATGTATATCCATTTTCTAAATCAAAATAAGCATAACCTGAATGCACAACTGTGGAACTTTCTAAAAATTAAAATTATCTCAATGACTGGCGCACACTCTGTTGTGTGCACTCATCAGAAAAGACCTAGGTAGGCACTGATGGCCATCATTGTCTTGACTTTAACAGCAAATAAAGATCTTATTAAAAGCCCTTAATCTCGAAACACTACATTTTTTTTAGATTTTATTTATTTATTTTTAGAGAGGGAAGGGAGGGAAAAAGAGAGAGAGAAACATCAATGTGCGGTTGCTGGGGGCCATGGCCTGCAACCCAGGCATGTACCCTGACTGGGAATCAAACCTGCGATGCTTTGGTTCGCAGCCTGAGTTCAATCCACTGAGCTACGCCAGCCAGGGCTAAAACACTACATTTTTAACAGGACAGTTAGAGATGTGAATAGAGCATTAGATGTCAGTCTAGCATGTCATTTGCCGAGGCTTAATGAATGTTGGTTTGATATGTTAGTCAGCCTTATAACCAAAACCATAGTTCAAATAACCAGCCACTAGGCTGAACAAACACATGTTAAAAGAGGCATGTTCTATCAATGACTTGATAATGATTGCTCACTAACCATAGAACACATGACATTGCTGGGAGGAAGGTGACGAGAGGATTCTGTTCTTCTTGAATGTGCCCTCGCCCCTCTGTGTGTGCCTGGAACCCAGGTTCTCACCTGGACTTCAGGAGCAGGTGCTGATAAACTGGATTTTGTGATTGCCTTTCAGAGTTGAAACGAATTCCTTCTGTTCTATCCCATCTTAAAAGACGGCAATATTATTTCTCTTGGTTACAACTTAGAATTTATTTTAACAGCATATTAGAGTCATCATGAACAGTAGCTTCCTCACTTTCTCCATCTGAACCATGGCTACAATCCTTTTCATCACTCCTTAGAAATGATTATTTTCATTTGTTAAAAGCCAAACCACCACAGAACTGCATGTTATTTTGTGTGTCTTGAGATTAACAGCTTCTTCCTAAGAGAAATGCAAACATGTGTCACCTTTTAGAGGAAAGGCAAAGCCACCTGTGAGATTCCAGGACTGTCACTGAGGGATCTCAGTGGTGATGTTTGTCTTCCACACTTTTTCTTGCAGGCGTATCATCCAGAACAGACCCGGGGAGTCATCAGCATCCATGAGTGACATCTCCCAGGAGACACAAGATTGGCAATGGCACTCCTGGTTAGGTTCAGTGTTTTAAGAACGTAAAGACTGTATCAGGGATGTGACTTCAGCGTGCTAAGCAAAGACAACCTTCTCCCTCCATTGCAGAATCTCCTGTATCCTTCTAAGAAGCATGCCTTTGGGTCTGGAAATGTCTCCGTGTTTTTGACATTGACGTTTCTTCTGAAGACCTAACACTTCAAGTCTATCAGATAACACATTGGCAAGAATTGCTGATGGATAACCCATGCTGGTCCTGCTCCAGGAACCTACAAAAGTCTGAGGGAGCACCCCCAGGAGGGGCATCAGGCCCACAGAGAATGGGACCCCAAATCAGGGCAACCAGCTGCTCTAGGTTGACAGTTACAGTCACATGAAGTCAAAGGTGCTTCTGGCCAATCAGTCATGACCAGAAGCACCCTTCAAGGTAAATGGCCAACCAGTTGTGGCCAAGACAGAATTAGGTGTGAGCCCCTCACAAACTCCTGGTTGCTGGAAACTTTTACATGGGATACTGAGACTCCTCACAGTTTAAAGGAGCCAAACCTTTCCCAGCCAGGGCCAAGAGAACTTCTAGAGAGAGAAGAAGAGCACCAATGGGTGAGCACTAAGATGAAGAGCCCACAGCTGGAGAAAGCATTTGCATTCTTCTCTAACTGCTCCTGCTGCCTCAGGGCCTTTGCACTTGCTCTTCCTTTAGCCTAGAAGACTATTGCTCCAGGATCCACAAAGCTCCCCCTGGGCCTGGTTCAGGTCTCTGCCCCATCAAAGAGGTCTTTGCCAATCGCTCTGTCTAAAACATCACCTACACTGTCTTCCTCTCATCCCCATTTACTTTTCTACATAGCTCTAGCACCAGCTTGTATATGAAATATGTATTTGCAAATATAACACTCAAGCTCCCTGAGTCCACTGCTGTGTCCTTTGCCCTGATCACAGTTCCTAGTAGATGCTTAAGAAATTTTTTTTAATGAATAAACTATGAAATCATCCTTGTGTCTTTACATGGGTTTGGTTTACATTGAACAGTTCCCTTGTGTTTGGGATGCAATTACACAGGCCTTCCTTGCTTTTGTAAAATATGTAGATATACCTTATAGTTCCCCCCGCACCTCTCTCCCCCTCTCCCTCTCCTGTTCCTATACTCCCTTCTACTCTGTCTCTCCCCTACCCTCCCACCACACTTTGAAACCTGCCCATCAGTAATATATTTCTGCATCATGCATTCTTTCAACAAACATTGATTGGATACTCACTATATACTAAGCACAATGCTAGGTGTTGGGGATTTAGTGGCAAAGCAAGAAAAAAAGAAACAATCTCTGCCACCAAGAAAGTTGTGGTCTAGTGAAGAAGCCAGTAACTAATTTTTAAAACTCACAATGGATAGAAACTTGCCACTTGACAGGGGCTGCCAAGAGAGGCCTGGGGCTGTGTGCGTGTCACTCGTGGGGGATGAGCTGCTCGAGGAGTTCAGGGAAGACTCCTAAGAGGGGGCGAATGCCCTCCGGTGGGCACGGGGGCCTTGACGGGGTCAAGAAGGGTGAGAGGCCAGTGGGGCTGCACAAGAGGGTAGGAGCAGATCGTTCCAGGCCTGGAAAGGGACACTGAGGATGTTTGCCATTATCCCGAGATCTGAAGAGCCACGGGAATCCTCGCAAGGGTTTTAGTGAGTAGGCAGAGCAGGAAAAGGAGAGGCAGTGACAGAGAAACACTGTCACACTGTGCAAAAATTCAGGTGGGTCCTGTATAGGTACTGGGATTCGTTCTTATAAAAAATACAAAGATAAATGATCCCTGTCTTCAAGGGCCTTAAATCCAGACAATCCCATTTGCTACATAAATGAAAACTCACAGGGCAGGATCATCAATGATCTTGGCCAAAGGTTCCAAAAGAATAAACTAGCTTTGTTGAACTATCTTTCTTACCACCATCAGTGGGTCCCTGGGTAATCCCAAACCAAACCATTCAACCCTGCTACTCTCAAATGGTAAGGAAACATTTTCTTCAATGATTGGAACTTACTCTCTGTGATTCTAACACAGCAGCTGGGGAAGACACCCACCTGCGACCACCTGCCTCTCCCGGGGTCAGCTCTGCCTCATGAGGTTTGTCATGAAAGGCTCTGGGTTTGGTTGATCCGGACAAACCCACTGGCCAAGTTCATTGGTAGCATTAGCAGTAATAAATGCAACCATCAACTCGACTACGGAAGCACAAGGGGACTTAGCACCAGGTGTATGTGAGACGCAACCGATTGATGTTTCTCTCTCTCCTTTTCTTCCTCCCTACCCCCTCTCTCTAAACTAATTAAATAAAATCTTTAATTTTTTTTAAAAGATGCTGAGTGTGGAATTGAGGAAGCATGGAGAAAGAGAGACAGGATGATACACACTCTCTTTGCGGGGACGTCTCTCTCTGCTCCCCAAAGTCCTGGACGCAAACTGAAGATGTAAAGAACAGGAAAACCAGGGCCCCAACTGTCACTGCAGTGGTGTGTATTCCCTGTGATGTCTTGCTTTATTTTAGTTACTATTAGATATTTTCTTCATCTGGCAGCCTTTTATCTGACATCCAGGAAATTTCCCCCATTTTTTTCTCCTCCACTAATGATGTTTCTGGAACTCAAGTGCGCTCTTGAACCGGGTTCTCTTCATGCAGAGAGAGTGCTGGGTTTGATTTACCCGCAAAACCCCTGGGATGACTTTTGTGCTTAGATGTCAAAGAAATTCTCTGTCTCCTTCTAAGCCATTAATTTTATCATTATGGAAATAGCTTCCATAATTGATAAAACATTGTCAGCTGAGTTTGACAGACTATTAAAACACTTCTGAAGATGTGTAATCTCCAGCTCCTGTCTCTTGGGGCTAGCTTAAAACACGCACACCCATATTTATAGTCTCTCTTAAACGTCAGTGGGGAAAATCTTTGTGATAAGGTTATTGTAACAGTGATCAAGAATCATTTGCCTCCAGTCCTGGCCAAGTCATGTTATTATTCATAAACCATAGTAAGCCATTCATCTTTTCTCACTAGCTGAGAAAGTTGAAGCTTTGCCATAAATAGGAAGAGGACCACCCTGGAAGAGGCATAGCCTGTCGTGAAATCTAGAGAATCTTTTTTTGTAATGAAACTTTTTTTATTTGGGGATCACTGTAGAATAACATGCATTTGTAAGAAATAATAGAGATACCATGTACCCTGTACCCAGTTGCCCCCAATAATAACATCTTGCAAAAACTATAGAACACTATTTCACCCAGATGATTGGCATTGATGTTATTCAGATTTTCTCCACTCTACTGGTACTCATTAATATGTGAGTGTTATATGCATATGTATAAGTTCCATTCAATTTTACCGCATGTGTATATTTGTGCATTCACCACCAGAGTCAACATACAGAACAGCTCCAACATACAGAGACCCCTCGTGTTACTCTTTCATGATCATACCCGCCTCCCTCGCTCTCCCTTCCCTACAGGGTATCTACTTTTCTTTGAGCTTTCTGAGCTTTTCTGCATGATAAAAAGAAATAGAATTATAAGAATGACTTACACTCAATGGGAGAACTTGAGCTTTCAGAAAAAAGGTGTCCCCAGATGCAGCCCAGTGGGGGATGCACCCAGATCTTGATTTCTGAATGGGGAGTAACTGGTCTACCTGGCTGGGCATCTCTGTGCAGGTATAGCCTAGTGCAAATGTGTGCTTTGGCTTTGCATCCAAGGCAAATAACAGTGATAAGGAAAAAGACATTATATGTTAGTAAGATTCATGTTTTGCCACATTCCATTTATAGTATTCCATGGACATGATGGGTTTTCAGATAAATCAAGAAGTTGTTCTGAATCTCAAGATTGGTTGGTTTGTTTGAAAAGTTATGAGCTGTAGTCTCCAACATGTGTGATTAGCTTCTAATTAGAACTAAGATAGTATCCCTCTCCATAATAACCAATTTTATACTTAGATGAATGTGAACCATGAGAATGTCCAAAATTCTTTTAAAAAATATGCAAGTCAGCTCTAGTTCCTGTCCTTTGCAAGGATATCCACTGCAAGCTGAGATTTTAAAAATATATATAAACTCCCAGGCTGACACTTCCCATCTGCTACTGTAGGCGTTTTTGCCCATCTGATATAAAATGCCAGCAAGTAAGTCCTCAAAGCCAGCCCGATGGCTCAATAAAATATGATCTTCTTGTCACCCTTAGTGCTTAAATCATTTGCTGTCAAGCTGGGTGGCTTTCAAAGCTGACATTTACTGCTGTTTGCTGCAAAAGAGTTTATAGCCTCAAGGAGAGGGCCAGGACTGTCATTAGCCCTGCCAACTAGGAGAACAAAGGCCTTGGTTAATTCTTTGTGATTCTGTTGCTGTCCTATGGTTCTTAAGACAGATGGTTTTTAAATGATGGATTTTCAACAAGAGGCACTCGTGAAATGTTTACCCAGGGGTTCCAATAGCCTCATGCATATACAGACACGCAAACCCATGCAAGGAAACCTTAAAAAATTCTTTATCTTCCTTTGCCAAAGTTCCAGGTTAGATCCATCATGAATAGGCCATCTACACTGAGGAATTTGTATCAGTAGTAGGAATGGATTTAAAGAAGCTTTCAAAGACTCAGTTTAACAAAGATGTATCCAGCACTTTATATGTTTATAGCACTATGACAATCGCTTTGCTGGGCACCAAAATGAATTTCTTTCCTCAAACGGGGAGAAACTATTATTTATCAAGCACTCCTCAGAGCCAAACATTTCATCTTTTTCATTTCATGCTATTCTCATGACAACTCGGTGAAGCGGGGACTGTGGTTTTCCACATCAGGAAGCAGGAGCCTGTGAAGAGTTTCACAGGAGTTCATCAGGTTCAGGAGTTTGACCAGGTCACACAGCTAATAAGAGGCCAAGCTGAGGTTCAAGTCCGGTATATTTGACTCTAAACCTGCATTGCATTCTTTAACTGGCAAAGAAGGGGGTAATCGAAGCATGGAAGTATGGAAGTGCAAGTATCACAAAACTTGAATGCATGGCAGATTTTAGTAAATTGTGTAATGATGAATGTGGACACTGTGATAATCTCCTTTCAGGCAAGTGCTCATGGTCCCAGCACCTGGGAGTACACGTGACATAGAAACTTTAGCTGTCAGACCCTTCAGGGATTGTCCCACCTGCAGAGAGCCACCTTGTCTGTAGTCGCATCCCTTTCTGGGAAGCCCACATCCACCGGCTGATTTACATGGAAGTAAAAGCTTGGCCATCTTGTCTCAACGTGAGGGATCCCTTAGGGGCCATTCTGGCTCCATGTGTTGGCTACATCTGTTGCTGAGGCTTCCTGGAAGCTCCTCCTTTTGTCCCCTCCCTTCTGCAGGTGTGACCCCAGGCACACTCCTTAATACACCTCCTGCATGCTAAACACAGGCTCAGAGACTGCTTCCCGGAGAATGCAACCCATGATAGTTCGGGTGATCTAGAAACTCTTCACAGGCAACTTGGAATATGAAGTAGGAATTGGGAAACAGGTAGGGTTTCTTTTTTAAATATATATTTTATTGATTATAGTGTTACAGTTGTCCCATTTCTCCCCTTTATTCCCCTCTGCCCTGCACACCCCCTCCCACCTGCATTCCCCCCACTTTAGTTCATGTCCATGGGTCATGCATATGAGTTCTTTGGCTTCTCCATTTCCTATACTATTCTTGACCTCCCCGTTTCTTTTCCACCGACCATTTATGCTACTTATTCTCTGTACCTTTTCTCCCTCTTTCCCCCTCCACTTTCCCCACTGATAACCCTCCATGTGATCTCCATTTCTGTGATTCTGTGCCTGTTCTAGCTGTTTGCTTAGTTTGTTTTTTTTATAGGTTCAGTTGTTGATAGCTGTGAGTTTGTTATCATTTTGCTGTTCATATTTTTTATCTTCTTTTTCTTAGATATGTCCCTTTAACATTTCATATAATAAGGGGTTGGTGATGATGAACCCCTTTAACTTGAACTTATCTGGGAAGCACTTTATCTGCTCTTCCATTCTCAATGATAGCTTTGCTGGGTAGAGCAGTCTTGGATGTAGATCCTTGCCTTTCATGACTTTGAATACTTCTTTCCAGCCCCTTCTTGCCTGTAAGATTTCTTTTGAGAAGTCAGCTGGTAGTCTAATGAGAACTCCTTTGTAGGTAACTGTTCTCTTGCTGCTTTAAAGATTCTCTCCTTATCTTTGATCTTGGGTCATGTAATTATGATGTGTCTTGGTGTGTGCTTCCTTGAGTCCAGCTTCTTTGGGACTCTCTGGGCTTCCTGGACCTTGGGGAAGTCTATTTCCTTTGCCAGATTAGGGAAGTTCTCCTTCATTATGTTTTCAAATAAGTTTTCAACTTTTTGCTCTTCCTCTTCTCCTTCTGGCACCCCTATGATTCAGATATTGGAATGTTTAAAGTAATCCTGGAAGTTCCTAAGCCTCTCCTCATATTTTTGAATTCTTGTTTCTTCATTCCATTCTTGTTGAATGTTTCTTTCTTCCTTCTGGTCCAAACCATTGATCTGAGTCCCAGTTTCCTTTCCGTCACTGTTGGCTCCCTGTACATTTTCCTTTATTTCACTTTTCATTGCCTTCACTTTTTCCTCTAATTTGCAACCATATTCAATGACTCTGTGAGCATCCTGATTACCAGTGTTTTGAACTCTGCATCTGATAGGCTGGCTATCTCTTTGTCGCTTAGTTGTATTTTTTCTGGAGCTTTGATCTGTTCTTTCATTTGGGCCATTTGTTTTGTATCCTGGCATGCCTATTACATAGTAAGGGGCAGAGCCTTAGGCTTTTACCAGGGCGGGGCAACCCACGTTGCTGTGTTGTGATGCTGTATGTGGGGGAGGGGTCCGAGAGGAAACAGTGCAACTTGCTTGGCTCTCTGCCAGCTTTCAGTCACTTCCCCCACTACCTACAAGCAAATCGGGCCCTTTTGATGCTGATTCCCAGGTGGGTGGGTTTGTGTACGTTCTAGGACCCTGTGGGTCTCTCCAATGAACTCTCCTGTGAGGCTGGGAGTTTCTCCTTCCCTCAACCCCCAGAGGTGTTTTTAGTCAGAGGGTTTGAGGCTTTATTTTCCCACATTGGGATCCTGGGTTGTGCAGTCTGTCTCGCTCCCCAGTTGTTCCCCCTGATTTATCTGCACGCAAATGTGGGACTGCCCGGTCTGCAATCCACCATCTTGCCCTCTCCACCAGCTGCCGCCTTGCCATGAGTCCTCTCTGCCTGGCTGCCCATCTCTGCCCCTCCTACAGGTATGGATGAATATTTCTTCTTTAACTCTTTGGTTGTCAGACTTCCATACAGTTCAATTTTCTGTCAGTTCTGGTTGTTTTTTGTTTTTAAATTTGTTGTTGTCCTTTTGGTTGTGCAAGGAGGCATGGTGTGTCTACCTGTGCCTCCATCTTGGCCGGAAGTCCATGATTTCAATAGGACAATAGTGATGCAGTTATTCCTAGAGAGGCAATGTGACCCTGCTGTGGAAGGACTTGAAGACTAGCTCAGGAGTCTGTACCCAGTTGAGAGATAAGAGCCATCGAAGTTTTTGAGCAGAGATGTGGCCTGAAGCAGGCTGCACCTTAGGACAAGGGTGTGGTCACTCACAGGACAAATGTTAAAGATGGAGGCAGAAGATTGGGAGGCTGTGGAGGAGCCGATGGTCCAAACAACGTCCATGGACATGGCACTAGGGTTTTCGGCAGAAAACTTAGTTTTGAATCCTGGCTCTGCCACTTACTATCTATGGGATAAGTCACTTAATCCCTCCAGACTGGATTTCTTCTTCTCCCAGCTAAGATAGTATTAGCAATACGAAATGGCCAGGAGCTCGCAAAGCCTTACACACACACACACACACACACACACACACTCTCCTATACATTCCTGAACAGATGCAGGCTTTAGTCCTTTGTTTGTACAGGCAAAGAAGGCTGGTCTAGTGCAGGGACTGGCAAACTACCGCCCTCCACAATATTTAATCAGCTCATTTTAGTAAATAAAGTATTATTGGAACAAAGCCCTGCCCATTCATTTAGCTACTATCTATGGCTGCTTTCAAGCTACAATGGCAGAGATGAGTAGCTGCAGTAGAGACTGTATGGCCCTGTAAAACCTAAAACATCCACTATCTGGCCCTTTACATAAAAAGTTTGCCACCCCCTGACACCGAGTATCAGAAGTAAAAAAGAGGGCCCTGAGGTAAGAGACAGGACAGGGTCAAATCTATAAGACCCAGTAACTGCTTGGATGTAGGGAGATAAAGTGAGACAGAGAAAGGACCTGTACCCCTGAGATGTCTAGCCCAGGTCCCCGCCAGAGTGGCTTTGTCATTGACTACACGGAAGAAATTAGGAAGAGTACTTTCATCTGATGGTTGCTTTAATTCTGGGCATTCTGAGTTTCTGGTGCTAGTCAAAATGTTCATTCAACAGGAGGGTGTAAATTGAACCTGGTACTTGGGAAGAGGCTCAGAGATGAAGTTTTGGCTTCTGGAACAGTGTGCATAGACCTGAAAAAAATGAAGGAAAATTGGTGGTTCCGAAGGCAGTAAAATTTTGACTTTAATCTTCCATGTTCAAATAGAAGGAGTCCTGTCTCAGATTTGAGTTGTTATTCAAGAGGTGGTGCTTACAATTAGAGCGTTAAAGTAAGACTTGGCTGACTATTAGCATATTAACCAGAAAACGAGAAAAGGGCACTAAAGTTTGATTGTTGCTAGAAAGGAAATATCTTAGAACCAGGCAAAGGCTCCCTTGCATGGAGGGCATTGACCACATTGCTGGCCACTAAGCAACACACAAAAATCCCTTCTCGTGTCCCAAGTGATGTGTCCTGTGAGATAGTAACTGGTTTTCTGTGCACAAAAGGATTGCATGGTTCAACGACTTTGGAGAAAACCAGGTTAAAGGAATGTAAAGCTTTTCTTATTATAGAACTTCTTGGACCCTTGAATACATTAATGAGCACTGGGAATGTCCAGGAGGGAGACACAGTAAACAGATAAGAAGACCAGGCTCAAGAAGTACAAATTGCCAGTTATAAAAGCAGTCATGGGGGTGTGGAGTACAGCACAGGGAATACAGTCAACCATGTTGTAATAACCAGGTATGGTGTCAGACGGGTCCTGGACTTCTTGGGGTGATCACTTCCTAAGTTATGTAAATGTCTACTCACCCTGTTGTACACCTGAAAGGAATACAATATTGTATGTCAACTGTAACTGAAAAAGAAATTAAAAACCAAAAAGAAAACTGGGGCTCGAAGCAGGAAGTTGCCCAGGACGAAAGAACCCTGGGGAAGCAAAGCCAGGAACCAAATTCACCAGCTCTGCTGCAGAGCTTGTAGCGATTAGGCTCTCCTGATAACGGTGATGCTGAGGGAGGTGGACAGTGGGGGCGATGAAAAGCGCCATTGCTGCCAAGTGGCCCCTGGGACACTTGATATCTCTTGGAAAACTGTGGTAACCCTTAGACCAGTGTTCCAGTCACCTGGTGACAAAACAACGCCGTGTCAACCACTCGACACGCAGTGACATACAACAATAAGCATTTATCCTGTCACACCATGTGCAGGTTGGCTGGGCCGGCTCTGCTGATCTCATCGGGGTTTGGCTCCAGCTGCGGGTTCAGATTAGGTCTGCTTGGTGGAGATCTCATCGGTCTGGGATGAGCAGGCTGCCGCTGGCATAGCTCATCGGGTCACCTGCCTGCCCCCCAGTAAAAGGCAGGGGTCTCCCCCATCTCTGGTGGAAAGAGCTGTGAAGTCACACGGCAAAAGCTGTGGATACGGGGAAGAGTGAGGACATGGAACTAATTATCCAATCTCCCATGACGCATGTGTGAAATTCAGCTCAGGAGCATGTCATAAAAGATTTAGTCTTTCTGTTTAAGTAATCCACAGAACCCTGGCACCACAAATTCAAGTTCAGTCAATGTCGTATGTGACAATAGAATTGTATTAACCTTACCCCTGCTTGTTCTGAATCTACCTAAGCCTGGGCTAAATAAGGTACACTCTCACAGGGTTCACTAAACACAAGTCCCTTTGCGTCGCCTTTGCCTGGGCAGCAGAACTTCCCCAGGTCCGGCCACGCTTGGGGTCTGCGGTCCACACTCTTCTGCCGGGTCATTGGGACTTGGGGCTCCCAATGGGGCTGTGCTCTCAGGACTGGATCTCAGCTTGGGTGTTTATGAGTATCTCTGAGCCTGTCAAGACTGTTTGGACCAAGAATTCAAGGTAGGGGGGCCGCAGGTCAGAGAAAAAGGTGGACGGTGGAAAACTGGTAGGATGAAGGAGTTCCGGAGGCGGCGGTGCTGAGATGAATGGAAGGAAAACCAGCTTCCTGAGAACATGGTGTGGCCCCGTTCTCCGAGACAGAGGAGACCATACGTCTAAAATCAGTGAGATTCTTGATGACAATGATGACGATGATGATGATGATGGTGATGATGATGATGATAAAGAAGCAATGTGTGCTACGTGAGAAAGAAAATATGCAACCTATATAAACTTGGACACACAATCATAAAATGACACCTGTAACCTCATCCCGCAACTGAAAACCCCACATATCGTAGCACCTGCGTGTTTGCTCCACCTCGTTCCTGAAGGACACCATTATTGGAAGGTCGTGTTTATCATTCTCGTGCCTTAAAAACAATAGTTACATGTGCATGCTTGAATGAACAGGACACAAGGCTTGGTTTTCCTGGCATCTGACTTTTATAAAAACGGCATCGTGTGACACGCCATCTCCTGCACTTTGTCATAATTATGTTCCTGAGATTCGTCTATGGTTTCCAGTCCCTGGAGCTCACTTGTTTTTCACTGCCCCACAACAGACTTTATTAGAAATACACCACAGTTTATTTACTCCGTCTCCTGCTCGTAAACATTTCGGCTGTTCCGTTTTTGCTGTTGTGAACAATCCCATTCTCATTGAATGTGTATGTGTCTCCACATACGCATGTCCAAGAGTTTCTCCGGGATATGTAATTCGAATGGAATTTCTGGTCTATAAGCTTGTCAACTGTTGTTTGCAGTTTTATTCCAAAGTAGTTGTATCAGTGTCGAAGCCGCTTGCAGGGCATGAGAGTTCTTACATTTTTACCAGCACTGGGTATAGTCAGACTTCCGAATGTTTGCCAATCAAGCACATAGAAAACCAATCTCATGGTAGTTTTAACTGATTTTTTTTTTTTTTGGAGAGAAGAAGAGGAAGGGGGAGGGGTGCTGGGGGCTGTCACTGGGCCGTCTGCTCTGTCACATGGATCAACGCCTTTCTCTGCACTCAAACTGAACCATCTCGGTTACTCCGACTATATAATACATTTCAATAACTGGTAGGGCCTCCTGGTAACTAGCTTACAACTAGATTTTGAGGGAAAGAGTGAGCTTCCAACATTATCATTAAGAGAACAAGAGAAAAGATGTTCAAGAGTTTAGCCCATTGTCTACTTAAAATAATATCTGTTATCCAGCTTCTGCTCCTTAAGAATGTTTATTGCAAATGCACCTTAGTTATTCCAGTTGATGAATATACTCCATTTTTCAGGCAAGCAAACTAGTACTACTTGAGGCACCAATAATTCAGACTTCCCAGTGACTCCAATGAAGGTGGTGAAATTTCACTTTTCTGTTCTTGCTCCAAGGCGTCGGCTGAGATATGCTGCAAAAACCATCAGCCCTTCCTGCCCCCTTAGAGAATAAAGTGTCATTAAAATGTTACTTTTGTGCTTTTGGTGAAGTAGCTCCAATGCCAACCTGTCTTCACATTTCTTCAGTGTTATTTATACAGGGCTCTGTGTTGAGAAACCTAAGACACGGTGACTGCGTAAACTCGAAGTCTTCTTGGGGGAAGGGTCCTTAGGGACTCTCCTATAAACTCGCCTTGCTGTCTGTGGACCACACGTTTTCTAACTCATTCGGTAGAGACAGCACAGATCTTTGGGGTATTTTCCTTCCAGGGAGTGCTGAATAAAGTCTTTTGAGTGGGGACACTGACTCCCTGGGCTGTTTATTTGGACTTCCTCACTGGAGATACCGGCATTCAAACTGAACCCTCTGTTAAATATCGTGCCCAGGATGTAATGTAAGTCGCGCATAGGAACGGAGTTTTATATTCCGTACATAGAGAGAGAGAGTGTGTACACAGGACCTCATAGTTCAGTCCAGTACATGACAAAGTGCATAAATGTGGTCCTGGATGTTTTCAGTGTTTACCTATTTAAAGACATATTTTTAAATACTTGAAAATTGTTTTACAAAGAAATATCACATTTGCCAAGAATTGGCAATATACATTTAAATATCACCTGCTAGGGAGAGCATGTTTGTGCTTCTCCCGTGGGCACCAATAGGAGAAAGGGGATAGAAATAAGGAAAATGAAACACAGGCAGGAAATATGAGGGAAATTGCCCAAAACCAGAATTATCTCCTAGAGGGAGGGCCCTTTGTAGTACAGACTTCCCCCACTAGGCGAGTGTTCTAGGAACCCATCTGCATCACTGTACCAGCTGGTGTTGTTGTGAGAGGCTGTGTTCAGCTTCAGCGAATTATTTTTCGAAGACTCTTTCAATGCGTCTGCCCGTTTCATGACGGGTGATTTATGAGCGCAGCTGCCCACACCGCACTGAGTGTTCAGCAGTGTCTGACCAAGAATGGCATGACCCCTGTGCCACACCCTCCCTATTCACCTGGTCTCGCCTTGAGCAACTGTTTTTTGTTTCCCCAATGAAAAACGTCAGTCCTCAAAGGGAAAAGTTTTGCCCATGTGCAAGAGGTGAAACAAAAGCACGGCAGAAGCCCCGAAAGGCATCAAAATTGACGAGCTCAAAAACTGCCTAGAGCAGTGGAAAAAGCACCTCGACAGGTGTGTGGCATCAAATGGAGAGTACTCTGAAGGTGACTGAAGTTTAAGCATGTAAAAATACATACACAAATGTTTATAACTTAATTCCAGCTTTTTGTGGGTGGTCCCCCTTGTATATCCAGGCAAGAGAAATAATGTATTAAAAAAATAACCAAAACCAATCATGAAAAGCCTCTTCCATAACAAAGGTAAGGGTCAAAATGCTAGGGAGGTGATCGCTCAGGAATTTGGGCCGGAACAGGAGAATAGCATGACTTCTCTAGAGAGCACCTGGTGTGCTCGTGGAGGCGGGAAAGCTGTCACAGGTGCTGAGCGACAGTGCGGGGAGGGCAGTAAAAGGACCTTTTATTTTTGCTATGGTCACTGAGTGAGAGGAGCTCAGAATCTAGCCTCTGAAGCTGGTGCTGGGTGCTCTCAGCTCCCACCTTGCTCTGTTCCCTGCCACCCAGGGTCCCCCACCCTCTAAACCTTCCTCTCTCCACTTGGAACCCCGCTCAGGACACACTTCTTGGTGCGCTGCCACCTAAGAAACTCTCTTCACCCAGTGGTCCATTCACAACACCATCTGTACATCTAGGAGTGCTTTGGCCACAGTGAATGAAAAGAAAATTTGATCAAGAGAAAATAAGTCTACTTTTCAAATGCTCACTTCTACGGAAATGCAAACGAGCACTGTAACGGAGAATGGATGGAAACGCCACAGTAAAATATGCTTCCATGTTCCTTATAATTTGTATCTTAATATGTGACAGGACATGCTGAGCAGTGGCCATTCTCAGATAGCAGTTATCTCAAGGCCACATGCTAATGCCCCGCATTCTGCTTCTGTAAAACGGTTTCCTGCCAGCAGCTGCGCTCCTCCCCCTCCTCCTTTGCAGCAAGAATATAAGCAAGCCCCCGCCTGAGCTTGGGGCCCAGAATTTGGAGACGGTCACCTCTGGGTCCGTATGTGTGACTAAAACTCCACTTTGCAAACTCCGATGCTGTCTGAGTCGGTCTTCTGTAACAAATAGGCTTGCAAGAGTTAGCAAATAAACTGCAGGATGACTAGCTAAATAAAGTGCACATGAGTAACAAATGGTGTTCGGCTAAGTTAATTAAACACGGAGGCCCTTACACTGAGGGGGCTCATCGCCATTGCGATCTGCATTGGGGAGCACACCCAAAGCTCTGCACCCGCCTCGAGGTTACAACACTGAAACGCTAGGGACAGCCAGTCTCAGCAGCCGACTGGGCGTTAGGCCGGAGCCGAGCCCTGGTCTCCTTGCCTTGCTTCCGTCTTCTCTCTGTAGGAGGCCCTCCCCAGGCTTCTCTCCGAGAAACACCGCCAACCACTTCTGGTTTGGGGTTGCCCGATTACATGAACGTTTGCTGAAATAAACTCTTAACATTTTTAATAAACCTCAGTTAATCTTTGAACAGTTCCATGCAATATTTAGGACCTACACTAAAGAAAATGTATTTGTAGTTTATCTAAAATTCAAATTTAACTGGGTATCCTGTATGTTATTTGGCAACTCTAAACTGCAACATCTTCTGTAAGTAGTTCAAATGAAACTGAGCATGTTTACCCCCCGCCGCTACCCCCCGCCCGGCCCCCCATAACTTCAGGAAGCATTGGAAGGCAATGTACATATTCACGGGAGTTCTCTCCGTGAGAAAAAAAATCCCCTCTTTACCTGCCTCTCCCTTGCAGATTCCATGCCCCTTGCCGCCTCCCAAAGCGCTCACCTCTGTCCTGACCACACAGAAAGCCAGGCTCTGGGCGCCCTTTGCCACTTGTCCCGGTCCTCTCCCTCACCGTCTTCCCACAGCAGATTTCTGTGGCTTGGGTCTTCATCCATCCCAGGTTACACCTTTTTTTTACAGACGCTAAGGGTCACTTTCAGTTCCGCTCTCACCCTCTACTCTGTGGGGCAGGACAAGAGCCTGCAAACCCAGCGGAACAAACAGAAGTTGACAGCCAGTTGATACAGTGAGTAACTGCAGTACTTGTTCGCCTCTCACACCCACTCGGGTGCTTCAGGCGTGTTCCCCGCTCTCTGAAACAGGCTCTGCTCATCTCCCCGCTCCTGGCCGTTCGGGAGGCCCCCAGGTCTCCTTGTCTGCAGCGGAGACGCCGTGGGGCTCCTCTTCACGGTCATTAGTGCAACTCGTCTGAGACCACAGGCCCCACCGATAGGCCGCTTGGTCTGGGGTTTGACCCTTCCAAGGGCTAGCCCTTTCTGGAGGGTTGGCCAGCCTTCAGTGCCCCGTGAGCCCCGCTGGGTTCCTGGTCGGACCGCCCAGTGGAGTGCGGCACAGTAGCAGCGACAGCAGGTGTCTGGTCTCACTGTCCATCACACAGCGTGGACTTTCCATGTGTCCATGCTAAGTTGGAGGTAGATTATTATTTTTTCTTTTTTGGAGATACTCTTCAAAATGTGACCACAGTGGAAAAGTTCCCTTGAGTCCCTAGTTTGCTAAGACTTTTCTTAATCACAATTCGAAGTTTATTCTAATTCTTTTTCTGCAGCTATTGAGATGATCATTTGAGAGTTCTTTGTTCTGATAAGGTGATGAGTTATATAGCTTTTCAAACATTAAAGCACCTTAGTATTCCATGCAAAGTGGTCCTAAAGGATCGTCTTTTTCACGGTTTGCTGGATTTGTTTTCTAATATTTTGGTGGAGATTTTCAAAATCGATGTCTTTCAGCAAGATGAGCCTATGATTTTCTTTTCTTGTAATATTATTTTTTCCAGTTTTTGTTATCAAGGTTCATTGTTTTCATAACATGAGCTGGAAATGACTTCCTTTTTTCCAGTTCTTTGAAGGAATTTATATAAAGCTGGCATTATTTCTTTCTTAAATGCTTGAGGTTTTCTGTAGAAATGTCCCCTTTTCATTCCTGATTTGGGTCATCTCTCACTTATCTTGGTTTCTTGAACAATATTTGTAGGGGCTTACCTAAGGAAGGAGCTGGTGTTTCCAACAAACCAAGTTTTCGCTTTCTCGATTTTTTTCTACACATTTTTCTTCTATTACACTGGTTCTACTTCTGTCTTTATTATTCATTTCCACTTTCTTTGCTGTGTTGAGGTCCAATTTTTCTCATGGTACGACAGCTATATTAGTTTGCATTACCTTAATGTGTACTTTTTTTTTAAATCATTTCCCATCCTTTCATTTTCTATATTTCTACTTCCCTTATATTTTAGGTGAGTCTCCTGTAAATAGCATACACTTGGGTTTTGTTTTATTATTCATTAACAAGTTTTATCTTTCATTTGGAGTTTTAAATCTATTTTTATTTAGTTATGAATACATTTGAGTTTAAATCTGCTACCTCGCCATTTGTTTTTCTACACATTCCATCTGTTATTTGTCCTTTTTATTTTTTATTTTCTTGGCATCTTTGGTTTAATTCTCAATTATTTCTTTTCCCTCTTCTAATAGCATGTAACATATGAGTTTATTATCCTTGTCCTCCAGCCAAGGTCAGCCTGCTAAAGAATATCTAAATTGTCCCTTTGACATTTGATCAGTGACCATTTTAAAGGGACAAACTCAGCACCACCCCTCCGTGATTCACACCAGAAAACATTTAGCTGTGAAATATGAGTTCATCTGAGACTTCAGACAGGAAAGTCCTCCCAGTAAATGTTGGGCTATAGAGATTTATACTTTTATTTCTGGACAATCAGTATAAATAACTGAACATTTATAATTAAGACCTATTACAGTTAAAAGTTTTAATACCAGGAACCGTTGGCTGAAGTCCTCTAGTTAAAAAAAAAAAGTACAAAAGATGAAAGTGCTGTGTTTTCCAGGAAAAAGAGAAGATTATAAACATGGAGTTTACTGGGAAACTGGAGGACATCCGGGGACCCTGGACGCCCTGTCCCCCACGGGCCACCCCACGGCGCACCCAAAGCCTGCTCTTTCACTGGGGACATCCCAGCCCAGCTCCGGTTGTCCTTGATGGACTAGGAAGCAGATCGCAGTGGGAACCCTTAGCTCCCCCAGAGTTTAATCACAGAGAGTAGAAATGGTGACGGGCTGGTGTACCGCTGGAAAATATCAAGCCCCCAGAGCAGTTAGACCTCGGAGCGAGGACGCTTCCCTGTTGCCTCTGGCTCCTTTCCTCCTTGGACAGGAGAGCAGCGCCGGCCAGCAGCTGGAGGAGCCCCGCGATGAGGTGTGATTCTTGTGTCACTGACCCCCGCGGAGACGTCCTCCGGGCGTGTCCCACAGCTGCAGAAGAGTTTCACAACCGCTGAGGGAGAAACACGAACCAGCCTATCTGCACGAGTTGTGAAGCTCGTTTTTTGTTTTTCTCCACAAATCCCCTTTCCTTCCTTCCTCCCCACCTTCCTTCTTTCCTTCCTTCCCACCTTTCCCCTCTGTCCTCACCTTTTCATTCTTATCCTTAACCTGTGTTGTTGTTCTCCTTTCCTTGACTGAAATGGCTTTAGCTTTTCAAACGAGGCCCCACCTTGGCTCGTGGCACATGCAGGATAAACGTGGTATTTTCCCTTGGACGGTTTTCATATTCTGACACTTCGGTATTTGAACAGCCAGCCCTCTGGGGTCGCCTCTCCCTTCTCCAGGCTGAAGTGGTTCCCATTATCCTCCGGCCAGGTGTCTTCCCATTTTTGTTCCCTGATGGGCAGTTTTCTTCCCCACCTTCGTGCATCCAGAGAACGGAGAAGAACATATTCCGCGTCACCCAGCTGGTTATTTCATTAGATTCTCAGGACTTACTCCATATTAGCTGAAGGAAGATATTAACAGTCTGTAGTTCAATTGAAAGCTAGTACAAATCACAGTATTGGTTGCAGAAATGAGGGTTACAATGGACAAAGACTCTAATCGGAGGTCAAACAAAGCATGATGAAAAACGTTTTGACTGTGTTGTTAGTACTGTAATTCATTCACTGATGTTTGGTTTGTGACTGATTCATTCACAAGCCCATGCTTGGCCCACGTCCATCCCCTACTCTGTGAATCTGGTGATGAGAAACTTCCAGTTGTCTTCAGAAAACCATGGATAGCATCAGTTTGAAATACACGGTGCATTCGTTAGGGTAATAAAGGCTACTCTGCTGAAACAAAGAGAGGCTCCTGCCCCCTCAAAAACACTGGCTTAAATAAGAGTGAACGGTATTTTTTTTCTCACATAAATAGGCAGCTCTGCTCCCCAAATCCACCAAAGGACTCAGACTCATTTCTTCGTGCTGCCGTGCCGTCCTTAAAATGTCTCTGTGTAAACCATCAACACGGGGCTGTCGCTTTGCCTTGTTTCACACCGTTGAGGAAGAGAAAACGGAGAAGTAGATGGCAGACAAATCTCAGACAAGTGAGGTAGATATTGTTCGCATGACCGAGGCTCACATTTCATCGGCAAACAACAACCCCATTGCTATTCCTAAATGTGGAGGAGGCTGGGAAGTTTAGTCTCCGGGTGGGAAGCCATGTTCCCAGAAAGAAAAGGAGGATGGATTTAGAGAGACAGAGAGTGGCCTGTGACAGGTCCTCTGAGACAGTAAATCTGGAACCAGTTCTAACTGTCAGTTGCTCTCGAAGGCAGTGCGGTATCACGGTTACAGGCTGTAGCTCAGGGGGCAGGAAGCCATGAGTTCTAGTTGTGTGGCTGCAAGCAGGTCACTTGACTTCTTTAAAACCTCAGTTTTCTGAACTGTAAAATGGAGACACAACAGAACCCGTGTTCAAGACGATATGAAGTACACAGGTGTTTACCTGGTACATATTCAATAAATGTTTCCTTGCTTTAGTTTCCTGAGGGGAGGTCAGCCCAGGAGGAGCATCTGTGTTTCAGCAACACTGATTTAACAAGAGTGTACTTTATAGAAGGTACCAGGATAGAAGCTATGAATTTACCAGGTATTTCTGCAGCTCGGATGACGTGGATATAGCCAGAGCCCTTTTCTCGTTGAGTGTGAAGGGATCAGTGAGACGTGTTTTTCAAGAGCTCACCTCCCTCTATGACATAAAGTAGTAAGCAAGCAATATACGGGGTCCGGCAGAAGTAACGCCTGCTTGAGTGTGGTCGGTAGGGTAATGATATGGGCGTAATAATTTATAGCTTTAATTTGAACATTTCCCCTAAAATGTCATATGGTGTGCTTGAGTGTGATACTGTCATATTACAGAATTGCATGCGTATGATTTTGGAATAAAAAGGGGATGTTGCTTGTGCCAGACCCTTAATATTACATGAGGTAAATGCCAACTGCTGTTTCCAGCAATGCTATGGGAATGCAAAGGAAGAGACAATGAACTCTGACCCTAGGGACAAGAAAAGTGCATTGAGGAGAACCCAAAACTCTATACTGGCTTCCCAGCAAGGTAATTGCTGGTTCCTAAGACGTGTACAGATGAGGGGTAAAATGTGTGAAAGTAAACCAAAACTACCTGCTAAGTAGAGATTTTAGCAGTTTTGTACTACAGCACTAGGAAGACAAAATCGGACCTCAGAGTCTACAAAAAGGAGTCTCCAGTGATCTTTAGCTGAAAACCCTGAAAGTGATACACCTTAAAAATAAGAGCAAAAGAAAAAGAAACAGCCCTCAACTGGATCAGGGTGACTTGTTTATATGTTACTAAAAACCAAAATCTATATCCATGTTCAGCAAAGTAACACTATCTAGATTCTCTACAAAAATCATGTACATGATTTTCCATATTTATTAAAATACCAACAGCCATTTTCACTAAGATAAGGAACAAGATGAGGACGACCACTGTCTCTTCTCTTCGACATTGTACTAGACTTATTAACCAATGCAGTCAGACAAGAGAAATCAACTGGAGCTATAAAATGGGTAAAGATGAAGTAAAATGATCTCTATTTGGAGATAAATAATAATATACTAGCAAAGCCTTAGAGAATCAATGGTGAAACTAAATCAAACAGTGAAACAATTCAGTAAGGTACCAGGATATAAAATTAACATTAAAATATCAATAGCTTTGATACACACAAACAATGAAACGTTAAAATAAATAGTCATAGAAAAAACATAATTTACAATAGCACAAAAAAAAAGCTTAAATATTTAGGAACAAATTTAATAATAAATGTGTAAAACCTATATAAGAAAAATGTTAATAAACAACTGAAAGACTAAAAAGTAGATTTGAACAAGGGGAAAGATATTTTCTGGTTTCCCTAAGTTAATTTACACATGCCATGCAATCCCAATAAAAAATACCAACAAGCTATTTTATGGAGTTAAGTTGATACCAAAGTTTATATGGAAAAACAAACATGCAGAAATAGCCAGGAAACACTGAAAAAATATTTATGAGGGGGGACTAGCAGACACTAAAACATACTATAAAGTTTCTATAATTAAAACAGTGTGGTATTGGCACAAGGCCAGTAAACCAGAACAGAAAATCCAGAAATAAACTCAAATACATATGAAAATTTAGAATATAGTGAGGGTGGCATTTGAAACCACTGGAATAAAGATGGACTTTTAAAATCCATGAGGTTGGACAACTGAGTGACCATTTAGAAAGAGATAAAATTAAATCCATATCTTATATTATACCTAAGAATAAACTCCAAATGGTCTAGGGATATAAAGAATAAATGAAACCATACAGTACTAGAAGTTTATTGGGTGAATTCTTCTTTAGCCGTTATGTAGGAAAAGCTTCCTGACAATTACTCAAAATCCAGGAGACAGTACAGGAAAAGATGGAAAGAAAATTAATTAGTAACAGTTTAAAGATTTTGCATGACAAAAACAAACAAAATATCATTTTTAAAAAATCCAAAAGATAACCGACAAATTGTAAGAAAATATTTGCAACATATACTACAGACAAAGGGCTAATGTCTCTAATACATAAACAATGTCTAAAACATTGTAAATTAAGGTATTGGCATGTCACAGTACATCACAGACTGAATTCATTAATTCACAGAATGCTTTCAAAGGGAGTGGCCAGTATGATGTATGATACCTTCTTATGGGGAAAAGGGAGCAGAAATATTAGAAAATCAGCTTAAGCCAAACAAAATACTAAATCAGTCGATATCAACAGCCCTGCCCTTGCCAGCTAACACCTCTCTAGGAGCACACCTCCTCACTGGCCACGCCCTCACACCCCAAGTCTTTGCTTTCTCTTCCGTTGCAGCAGGAGCAACCCCTCTTTACAATGATTTCACCACAACTCCTAGGCCCCCCTCCCTGCCTGCCCCAGAAATCACAGCTCAAATCTCACATCTCTCGGACAGTTCTACAATCCTAACCCCGTGGTCCCCCCATGACACATTTTTCTTTAAATGTTGGTTGCAAAAGTGGTGTATCTCCCCAGATTTTCCTGTTACATTGACCCTCAAAACTTTCCTCCCCAACTATACTCCTCCCTGTGGCAGTTTCTACAGGAAGAAAACTGATAGGGATTAGAAAAACATAAATCTTCGATGGATAAGGGGCGGTCTGGAAAGCCACACCCAGCGGAACAAACCTTACGTTTATTTTCGCTCTTATTTAAACGGTGGCGTGTCTGATGATGACTGCATGTTACATTGGGATCTCGGTTCTGTTGAGGGCAATGGCACACGTGCAGGACGGTCAGGCTGTGGGTGACAGAGGCCGGAGTGTTGCCAGGCTGGGGTTCCCAGGTCACCAGTGTAATAACCTGCCCAGCTCCAGGTCAGCTGCTGGACAGACAAGTGGGGCAGACCTCCCAGCCAGTTCTGAAGAGGTAGCTTCAAGGCCAGCTGCTGCCCCACCCTCCTCACTGACAGCCCCTGGAAGCTGGGAGCAAGGGGGAGGTGGAGAGTGGCGGGAAAGACAGCAATGTCCCCTCATCAGAGCCTCGCCCTGCCAGCGCTCTCTCTTTCCTCCCCTTCCCCGGGCATGCCTCCTTAGACAAGGCTGGGAGGTGCTCTGCAGCCCCGGCTCTGAATTTCCCACCGGGAAGCACTCTGCCAATGCATCAGAGCATCAGTTCACATGCCCCAGGAAAGCAAACCTCAGGGAGGAGAGGTCCAATCGGGGCTGCTCTGGACTCTGCGAGAGAGTGAAAGTTAGAAAACTCCCCGTAGCATTCAATGGTTGTAAATTCTGTTTTGTGTGACCCCCAGCTCAAATCTTGCTTTTGCGTTCGGGCATATGTCATTTTATTGTTAAGTTACTAAGCAATTTAGTATTTTAAGTAATTAAGTCATTTAAGTAATTTAAAATTTCATTCCCATTGTAAACATTCGAGCAAATACAAGTACACATATAAAGTAAAACATAAAATTCATTCTTAGTCTGCTACTCTTCCCTTCATCCTGGCCCCATTTCACTTCCTCCCCTAAAGCAAAAGCAACCATTTGCAACACTTGGGTGTACACCCTTACAATTCTCTCTCCCTTAAAATATACACATGTTGTTATGGGCCCATATCAATTTATTCTTTTTGCATTAATGGAATATACTATACACTTATACACTGTGACTTTTGTCACTTAATATTGTGAAAATCTTTCATAAGTCTAGTTCAGTCTTATTCATGACTGTATACTATTCCATAGCCTGAACTCAGCATAACCATGTTCCCACTTTGCCTTTAGCATATTCTCAATTATTGTGGTCGAATGTTGTCTTCTCAAAAGTCACATGCTCATATGTTGGAGTCCTGACTTCCAATAGCTCAGAATGTGACTATATTTGGAGATCATGTCTTTAAAGAGGTAATTAAGGTTAAATAAGGTAATTAGGGGTGGGTCCCAATCCAATCTGACTGGCATTAAGACACAGACGCACACAAAAGAAAGATGATGTAATGGCACAGAAGACAGTCATCTAAAGGAAAGGGGCCCTAGAAGAAGCCAATCCTGCTACCACCTTGACCTTGGACTTCCAGCCTCCAGAACTGTGAGGAGATAAATCACCTGGCTCAGGTACTTTGTTATGGCAGCACCAACAACCCAATGCATCAACTTTTTGCCACTCTGGGGAAAGACTTTGCACAGCTTTGCACATGCATATTTGTGCACATGTGTGATTATTTTTTTCGGCTACATTACTAGAAGAGGAATTCTGTGCTAAAGCATATAATGAATTGTTAATTTTGATAGATATTGTCAAATTGCCTTCCAAAAAGTTTTTATCAGTATTTTCTCCATATTTGCCAATCCTTCACATGTAAATCTTTTCAGTTTTTATCAATGATAAATAAAGTTTGGTATTTGTTTTACTTTATTACTAATAAAGCTTAGAATTCTTAAGTTTATTGCTCATTCATAGTACCTTTGGTGTGAATTAACTGTTTCCTGTGTCCATTTTCTGATGGCTTCTTGATCATTTCTTATTGATTAGTAGTCATGCTCTAAAAATTTTGAATGTGAATCTTTTGTCCATTACATATTATAAAACTATTTTCTCTGAGGGTTTTGTGTAATTTTTCATTTTATGTATAATATCACACAGAAATTTTTCTTTTGTTTTAATTAGGGATCGGAGTTTTCTATCTTGTTTTTTAAGGCCTTCGCTGCCTCAAGCTTAGAGTGAAAAATATGTCCTGCATTTTCTTCTGGTGGTTCTTGGGGTTTGTTTTCAATATTTAACATGTTAAAGCATCTGGAATCTATTTCATTTCCTGGTGTCAAGTGGGAGTCTAGCTTTATTGTTTTCCAAATGGCAAATCAATCATTCCACCGTTTATTAAATAGGAATACTTTATTTGTTTGAAAGACTACAATTCAAAAAATTCCTACGTACATATGCATGCTTTCTATTCTCCTTTGATCTAGTCCTAAACAAATACATTGATTTAATGACTATATCTTTATGGTATGTAGATAGCTAATAGGAAAAATGTTATTCCCTTTGTTTCAAAGTTTTCAAAAATTGCTTATCAATTGCTTCATATTTTCCAAATTTTTAGACTCTTCCAACTAAGTATTATAAAAATATCTTGATGGAAATTTAATTGGAATTGCACTGAATTTTTAAGTTAATTTTGGGGCACAATTGCCAAGTTTACCATTGATTTTTCCTGTTCAGGAACATGATTTTTTTTTGTCCTTTTACTGTCTTTCAGTAAAATTTTATTATTTTCTGTTTTAAAGTCTTGCATATTTTTGGTTGCATCTATACTTAGGTATTTATTATATATTTCAAGTTGGTATTTTGAAAGAGATGCTTTTCCCCAATACAGTAGTGTACAAAAGTACAATAAATGTTTCTGTTGGTCATTATTTGGCCATTTTATTGATCTTTTTAGATTCGGCTGCATTTTTAAGTAGATATCTGTATTAGGTTCCTAGGTCTTCCATTGGGACAATACCACAGATTGGGTGGCTTAAACAACAAAGATTTATTTTCTCTAGTTCTAGAAGTGAAAAGTCTGAGATCAAGGTGGTCAGCAGCCTCGGGTGTTCGAGCCTCTCTCTGGCCAGCCGCTGGCTTCCTTCTCACTGTGTCCTCACATGGCCACACCTCCGTCCGCACGTTTCCTGTGTCTACATGTGCCCACAGTTCCTGTTCTTATAAGAACACCAGTTGTTTTGGATTAGGGCCCACCTTAAAAACCTCATTTTTACCTTACTCATCTCTTTAAAAACCTTATTTCCAAATATGATTATTCCCTGAGGGTCAGGACTTCAACATAAATTTTGGAGGACATAGTTGAGTCCATAATAACAATCATATCTGCCATAAGTGGCAATTTTTGTTTCTTCCTCTATTTCTAATTTTTTCTTGTCTTACTACATTGAAAAACTAATGTAGTGTTGAATTATGTAGTAATAATGGACACCCATTTTTTGTCCCAATTTTAACAGGGATACTTGTAATGTTTCACTAGTTAGTATGATATTTGCTCTTGTTTTCTGGTAGGTAATCTTTATGATTGGTTGCTGATTGTTTACTAAAAGTTTGGGGTTGTTTTTGGCTGGTTTGGTTAGTTGTTTCTTTTATTGTTTTCATTTTTTCCATAGAGCTTGTATTTGAAGCTGAGTTTGACTTTTACCCACTTCCCCACCCTGATTTTAATTTAGCTTTTAAAAACTTCACCCACCACTAGGAGGTACAATGAAGCGAGATTTGAGGTAACATTAAGGTCTCTTTTCAATCCCAGTTTTTTTTTTCACTTTTATTCTCAACAAAGGATTGCATTTATGAATGACCATGGACTTCATTCCAAAGACGTATTTCATAAACGCAGGGTTTACGCAACCTGAAAGGTAGGCAACAGCACTGCTGAGAGTGAAGGTCAGACCTCAAACATTCTCTAAACCATAAAACAGAACTCATTCTGTTACAGGGCTGGGCCACATCATTAGTTCATCTTTAAACGTCTGACTTTTCATATTTCCACCAACACATCCCCTGACAAAAAGCAGGTGGAACTCAAGAAAAGGCAGAAATTCTGGGGCTCCTTGAACTGGCCAGCAGATATCAGATAAGGAATCCTAGGCCACCACCAAGAGACCTGTTTTCTCTAGAAAAATCCAAGATGGCACCTGAAACCCCTTCCTGAAAGACCTTCTAACAAACTCTTCTTCCTGAGCACACTGTGAACCTCACCCAGGGCAGAGATTTAACATTAAAGTGACGTAGGAGATGTATGGCTAGGCATGTTCCAAGCATGTTTAGGAATTGCATGTGCTCCCTCGAAAATCAGAAAACTCTCCACTCTTCCTTGGAATCTCCAGGCCTGAGCTCACTTCACTCCCCCAAGCCCCTTGAATGCTTTCCTAATTCCCCAGAATCAGAGCGTTTGATGATCCTTCGTCACTCCTTGGCCGAGGAAGAAAGTTTCTCGCTTGCTCCACCGAATGCGGTCTCCTCCTATTGACGTATCAAGAGGGCATCAGAACAACCACAGACCCAGGCAGAACAACCTCAGTTTGGGGTCTCTGAGCTGCAGGGGTCGGTGACAATTCATTAATTCTCTCCTTGCCCCCACGTTCATCACCATGCCTCCCATGTGCCCTTCTGGCTTCTCTAAAAGGCACACGGGAAGTCCTACATTTAATGTAAGGTCACCTTCCCACATAGAAGCGGGAAAGCCCAAAGAGAAAAATACGCTCATCAACTCCTCGGCAGTCATCCCTGATCCCCAGTAATGAGGCTGGAAGTTGCCCCCGTTGGGGGCCTCCCCGTTCCGGCGTTGCCCAGGCTGCCCCGGGGAACCGACAATGAGCGAGACACAAAGAGCTCACAGTGCGGTTTTTGAGTCAATCTCCCAATGCAGGTTTGGTATATTTTCCCTTAGATTCTGTCTAATTTGTTGGCAGTGCTCGTATAAGTCCAGATAGCTCTTAATTGCAAAGAATTCCGGAGCTTCTTGGCAATGCAGAACTAATTGAAGTAAGAGAAAAGCAAGTATACTTATATAATGAATAATATTAGGACCCAGGGGGCATTTAGAAAATGGAAAAAAGGAGTGGGTTAATTTTGAACCATTTTCAATTTCCATACCAGTCATTACCCACATTAGTGGATTTATTATGTTCTTTTTCTTTCCCTAATAAGAGCCTTGTAAAATTCAGCATATCATCAAGCAACCTAATAATTACTGTATTTAGGGGCAAATGTTAGATCCTAGACAGAAACCATTTATTATGTACCATTCCCTAAAGTTTGACTGAATGGTCATTTTTCTGCTTCCTCATTAATAATCATAATAAGTAAACTGCAAAAGAAAAAAAAGAGGCGGAAAGAACTCAGCAAATCAAAACTTAGCAAACGGGAAAGGTCAGAGCAATAAAGCATCCTGCTATTACTCACAGGCTGTGTGAGATATTAGAGTTATGACTCTTAATTTTCATGACCAAAACTCCAAAGGGAATGGAAATGGCACCAAATGAATCCATTCAATTAATGTGGAAGCCCAGATGGAAAAAGAGCAAAATAAATAACCCCTGAATCTGCCTTTTACCAACTCAAGTCCAAAATTGCAGGCCTCCCTGGAGCTTAAGAATCACAAAACAAAGGCTCAATGTGACCAGTAATTTAAGTGTTTGCTAACCTTTTGTCCTTTAAACTCTGCGGAGCAACCAGAAAAACATTACGTGATGAAGCTGCTCTGGTGAACACGTCCCGGGCAGCGGTACCGATCTCCTAATACTCACCATCCAGGACTTGAGATACAGAAACAACTCCACCCGCAGATTTTTAGAAAGCTCTTTTGTTTCTTTGGATGGTTCTCAAAGGTTTTCTTGCTGATTTTCCAAGAGTGCATTATTCATTTACGAAACTTGCCCCTTGCTTCATCACAAAAGATGTTGGAGATGCTTAAACTCTAACGCAAGGCAATTACGCGTCCAGAAAATATTTTCGAGCTACCAAATAATTTTTTGGTTGCCATCTGAAAATGCCTTCTGCACAGACGAATCTAAGAGCCTGTCCTGGAAGATTTTTGCCTCCCCCCCGCCCTTGCTGTTTTCTGATCCAAATGTGAAACCAATAGCTTTGTTCCCATTCTGGGGTTTTTTTTTCCCCTTTCTCCTAAAATCTGGGCGTTTTGAGTGGGTGTTTAAAGACACCTTCTTCAAGTATTCCCTGAGGGCCAAAGCAACGAGAACTCACTCTCTGTTTTTGAAAAGTTAGAACAGTTGGAAACTTTTGAACAAGCACTTCGTGCCAACCCTGCCCTTGATCTTCTTTTTACGGTGCATGGGTTTACACTTTGTGAGCCAGACTCAGTCCCAGGGGCCCCTGCGGGAGAACGCGGGAAGAAGTCCCGCCCCCGCCCCCCATCACCCTGTCTGCAGAAAGTATTTTGCAGCCAGAATGCATAAACCATTGAGGAGGATGTCTCCCATGGAGCCGGGCTCAGAGGAAGGCGATCTGTGACCCTCCAGGCATTTGGCTGCGGTCGGACAGACCGGGCAGCCCCACCTCCAGGCATGCCAATGGGAGTTACACTCGACCGTCTTTCACAAGCCAGATGCTGGACGCAGTTTTTCTCCACCCAGGTTTTGTGTTTCTCAAAACGCAACTTAAGAAGAGGTGGAGAACCGGAATGGAAATCACGACCTTTAAGAAAGTATGTAAATCCAAAGAATGAATAAATACCTCTGATTTGCATAGCCTCTTGAAAGAGTTGCATTAGCTAGAGGGAAACGTACGTGCTCCAGTTGCATAAGCCGGTCTGCACGCCGGCCAATTTAAGTCAGCCCCTCCAAACGACCCTGGACTTCAGCACTTCAAAGTGAAGCACGGCATTACTTTTATTATAATCACAGCGTTTGACGGCAATCCAGGGAAGGCCCGGGAAAACCAGGACTCGAGTTAATGTTGTCGTAGAAACAAAATGCCGTTCGCGGACGCTGAGCCCGGGCACGTCGTTAACGCGAAGATGGCAGCGAGGCCCTCTTATGAGCTGGCATTAAAAACTGAAATCCGTTCTGTAAAAGACAGGCCTTGTGTATTTTTTAAAGCCCAAAGCCATGCAGCGAAAGGGTAATAAAAATTGCATGTAAGAACGTTATGGTGGCCAGATTGCTCCCAAGAACGTTTGATCCAGGATTTTGTATAAATCTATATGCATTTGGAATATATCTATGTAAAAAGTCCACCCAGCGCTATTGGAGCTTTTCAAATTTTAGAGTGGAGAAAACCAGCAATCTGATAGAAAAGCAGGCAAGTAATCTGAAAGCATGCTGTTCATAGAACATGAAGTATGTGGCATAAAACTACATGAAAAGATACTCGACCGTAGTCATAACTAAAGAAAAATCAGAGAAAAAATTTTTTTTAAAAATGTTTTCCACCTGATTGTAGATCCCATCAGTTGGGCAATAATTATCATAATAGAAATGTTGATATCCTTTGCTCCAGTAATCCCCCTTCTAGGGGTTGGCAAATAGCAATGCTTTTACTCATATAAAGGACAAGGCTGTTCACACCAGGAGGTTTTTAAGAACAGAAAACAGCCTAAGTGTTTAGGGCTGGCTCCCTCCGATCAGGTGTGCCCTCTGATGGAACCCTTGGGGCGCTGCTCAGCGTGATGAGACCACCGCAAGTAAGTCCTGACTTGGAAAGATCCGCCAAGTGTAGGTGCAACTGTTAGGTGTTTCTGTTTTTGTTTTTAAAGATTTTATTTACTTATTTCTAGACGGAGGGGAAGGGAGGGAGAACGAGAAGGGAGAGAAACATCGATGTGCGGTTGCCTTTCGGGCATCTTCCTCTGGGGTCCTGGCCTGCAACCCAGGCATGTGCCCTGACTGGGAATCGAACTAGCGACCCTTTGGTTCACAGGCTGGCATGGTACTCAATCCACTGAGCCGCACCGGCTAGGGACAGTTAAGTGTTTTTTTTTAACGTGTGGTAATAGTTTCCTGTTTGTGCAAAAATAAAAAGGAAAAAGTAAAGAAAAGAAAAAAGAAACATCTATACAAATGTTTATGTGCTTGCCTATGCCTAGAAAAATTTTATAGGGATATATAAGAAATCATTAATAATGGTTGCTCCAGGGAATGGGATTGTAATGTGTGTTGGATTATATGCTTTTTCTGGTCAGGTTTAAAGTATTGTATCATATCACGTATGTATATATTTAATATGTGAGTACATATATTTCAGAAAAAGTGCCGAAGTGGTCAGGTGGCTCCGAAGGTGGAAGTGTGAATTACCGTGGTTCTCTCGCTTGGTGGCTGGAAAACAAGAAAAGGCCCCGGGGGACGGCTTAGACGAGGAGGACGCGTTGTCCTGGGAGAGGCCACGAGGGCACGCACTCAGCCACGCATGTATTATGCTCCTGCGGAGCCTTTCATAGCAGAAGTTGTCCCAGATCTCGCTTTACAAAAGCCCTGGCCGGTGTGGCTCAGTGGATTGAGGGCTGGCCTGCCAACCAAAGGGTTGCCGGTTCGATTCCCAGTCAGGGCACACGCCTGGGTTGCAGGCCAGGTTCCCAGGTGTCGAGTGTGGGAGGGGCAACCATACAGTGATGTTTCTCTTCCTCTCTTTCTCCCCCACTTCCTCTCTGTCTAAAAATAAATTAATAAATAAAATCTTCTAAAAAATAGAGTCACCACGCTGTACATTCATTCCATTCCCAGAACTTATTTACCTTATCACTGACTGGAAGTTTGTACCTGTGACCACTTTGACCCATTTTGCTCACCCCCCACCTGTGTTCTCTGCATCTGTGGGTCCGGGTACTTTAGATTCCACGTGTAAGTGAGGTTCTCCAGCGTATGTCCCACTCTGTCTGACCTCGCCTTTCATTGATGTCCGGGGCGTGCAGAAACAACTTCCATGTTTAAAGCTGCTCAAAGTAGTGAGTATATTGATTCAAACAAAGGAAATGTTTTACCAGCTTTTTTCAATGAAAGTATTCATTTCAACAGATATTTTTACCAAAAAATGTTTTTAAATGCTGGCTTTTCAGGCAGTATTTCCATGAGCTTCCACGAATATTTGCAAATGCTTGCTGCTTTTAATTAACCAACTTAATCAAGGTCTATGCATGCCTACTATGTGTTTGACATGGAAGTACATATTAAAAGAGGAAGCAGAGTTGACGAAGAAGGAGAGTTAATAGACAGCGGTGTTACAGCTTTTCATTTTTAAGTAAGCATTCGATGAAACACTGGACTCTCATCTTCCATGGAAAATCTGTTATCAGTGTGATTATGAAGAAATGACCCGTTCGTCCAAATGCCAATCACCAGCAAACTTGGCCATCTACCCTGCATGACTACATTTAGGAATACTAAACATGAAAAAAAAATAAAATAAAAAGGCTGAAGAGCAACAGAGCTATCACAAAACCATGAGGACGGCAAGGTCCGTCTCCTATTCGTTCATTAAGTTAGCAGAGGGAGGAATGAGAAGCAACAAGGAGGAAAGGGACTACAAGAGCATTAAGAATACGCCCGGGCTTCTAGAGACCCCGGATTTCTTTAAAACATTCCCACAGAAGCCAACTCAGGGGCAGGATGGGAGGGTCATCTGGCTGCAGACCTGCAAGCCCACCCATGGTCAGGGTCAATTCCATGTTTCTTTCTTCAAGCTTTGGCCTTGCAAATTGGAGGAGGTTTGGTCTTTTATTCTGGATGTAAGTGGGGCGGCTAAATGGCCAGGTTGACCAGGATGGCCCTCATTCACTCCTGGAGCTTCTAATGTTCTTACATTCCACTCTCAGAAGTGTCCTGGTTGGGGTGATAAATGATACGGTCCCCCTAATATGAGTGGATTAAAGTGGGGAGTGAGGAGCTGGTGCCTGTTGGGTCATAACTGCCATGCTGAAAACATTGTTGGCCACCTTCTTAAAATACCAAGTAACCGATGGGATATTTAAAACGTTAATGGTGAAAATAAACTAGATTCTCTGCACATACCACTCTTCATGTCTCAGAAAAGAGAAACCCATTCTTCTCTGTTGTGTCCCTTACATGTGTTGTCTCTAGCATGGAACACTCACTGCAGTATATTTCAAGTCCTGGCCACTTACTCTGTGTAGTAGGTGAGCTGCCAAGATAGTCCCCAGTGATCCCCCTCCTGGTATTTATGAGCTTCTATAATCCCTTCCCCATGAATGTCCTCATAAAGCCCCTTCTCCTCGGCGGGACCGAATGACTTGCTTCTAACCAGCAGAACATGGGGCAGGTGATGGGGGAAACGCTGTGGTTTGGTGACTGAAGACTATGACTCCCACATTGCTAGTAGACTTCCTACCTTCCTGGTTTTGGAGAAACAAACCACACATCAATAAGACTCTTTTAATGTGACAAGGGACGAGGGGAGGTCTCCAGCCAACAGCCAGAGAGAGACTGAAGTCTTCAGTCCAACAACCCTAAGGATCTGAATTTTGCCAACAACCACACCAATGACGTTGGAAAGGGGGCTTTTCCCCAGATGAGGTTTCAGAGGAGGCCCCAGCCCCGGCTGACACCTTGATTGCAGTCTTGTGAGGTGACCCTGCCACCAAGCAGCCAGCTAAGCTGGGCCTGATTCCTGATGCACAGAAGCTGTGAGATGATACATTGTTTCAGTCTGCTGCATGTGGGGGTCATTTGTGGCCTACACAGATAACTATTAGATCCCGTGTGATGTTCGGAAAGCCTCTTACCTCCTCTAGGTCTCTGTTTTCTCTTCTGCCTGGTATGCAGTAGGGCTGAATAAACTGAATGAATGTGACACAGAGATTGGACCAGATCATCTCTAAGGTTCCTCTTACTGCAAAAACTCAACAACCTTTTGCTTGGAAAGTGACGAAACTCGTTCACAGATTTTAAACACATATCGTACTCCTTTTCCTTTGATGCCACTTTCTGGGGGATTATTTTAAAATTGCCTTAAATTTTGATTTGCTTTTAAAAGAACCTCAAAATAGCCCTGGCTGGTGTGGCTCAGTGGTTGAGTGCCAGCCTGCGAATCAAAGGGTCTCCCTTTCTATTCCCAGTCAGGGCACATGCCTGGGTTGTGGGCCAGGTCCCCAGTAGGGGGCGCACGAGAGGCAACCACACATTGATGTGTCTCTCCCTCCCTTCCCCTTTCTAAAAAGTAAATAAATAAAATCTTTAAAAAAAAAAAAAGGAACCTCAAGACAAAGGTCCCTTGTTTGAAACTGTTCCTCACCAACTTTCCTTCTTACAAAATATTCTGACCCGTGGGTGTCTGCGCAGCCTGGCCGAGGGGCGCTGCAGACCCCAGCACTGCCTTTCCTGCAGACGGCCGTGTGCCTGTAACCACTGAGTAGCCATGTGTGTGTTTTATGATCGCTGTCGCACCGGGCTCCGGAACCACGCCAGACTCTCGTTTGAGATACAAGGTGACTCAGCCTGGCCAGAGCGTGGGTCACATTTCATCTCGCCTTCCTCTGAATTCACTGGTGGTAGCTTTTTATAAATCCTACAGGTCATTTCCAAGAATCTCCAGTACTAAAATATCACAGGTCTGGGCTAAGCCTGCTTTCCTGAGGATCAAGCTTTCTCCATTGTTGGTCAACGCGGTGTTTTACGGGATGCAACGGGGGTCTTTGATGCTAAAATCATTCTCATGGTGGACTCCAAAAAACCTTGCGAGGCGACACTTTTAAAATCTTTTTCGAAGCTTCTTTTAACACTTAAAATGATTATTCCCTTTTCTAGGAATCACCTAAACAAAGAAAGAAATACACCACCATCCCAGCGCCACCCGGGGCTCAGAGGCAGACGGTGCACACAGCTCCCAGCCGTCAGAGAGAAAAACGGAGTCTGCAGCTGGTGCCAGGCTCCCGGGGCAGCAGCGCGGAGATAAAACCTGCAGCCTCGGCATTTATTTTCTTTTATTTACATGTGAATTTTCTAGGTTTATGTGATGATTCATTGACCCATCAGATTACAAATAAAGGACTATATAAAAAAAAAACTTAGGAGACTCTCTTCATGGCCTGGGGGCAGGCAACGATTTCTTAAACAGAAACATGCTGCAGAAATCACTAATCAGAAACAGGAGGAAAACAGGTGTATACCACAAAAATGGAGAACTTCAGTCCATCAGAAGACACCATTATGAGAGTGAAGAGGTAAATCACAGAGTTGGTGGAGATGTTTGCAATAACGCATATTTGCAAAAGGTTTATTAGGGAGAGTCTATGAGGAATTTCTACAAATTTAAAAGACAGACAACCCATTAGAAAAAATGGACAGAAACCTCAAGAGCCACCTCACACAGAGGATATCCAACTGGCAAAGAAACGTGTAAAAAAGGTGTTTAGTCTCTTCCGGCTCCAGGGAGATTCAGGTGGAACCCACAAGAACACAGTGCTGCATGCCTGCGGGAGAGACTAGGAGTCAGAGGACGATGGATGGGCGACACCGAGGGCCGTGGGGCAACTCAGGCTTTAATGCACCGCTGCTGGGAGTGCAATGGGTACGGACACCTGAGAACCCTACCTGGCGAGATCCACCCCCGCCCCCCAACATCAGCCTAGCCGATGAGCCAGCATTCCCATCTAGCTTTATATCAAGTTGAAATGAATCCATGTGAGCACCAAAGACAGGTGTAAGAATGTTCTTAGCAGCCCTGGCTGGCTTAGCTCAGTGGATTGAGCGTGGGCTGTGAACCAAAGTATCGCAGGTTCGATTCCCAGTCAGGGCACATGCCTGGGTTGCAGGCCACGGCCTCCAGCAACCGCACATTGATGTTTCTCTCTCTCTCTTTCTCCCTCCCTTCCCTCTCTAAAAATAAATAAATAAAATCTTAAAAAAAAAAAAAGAGGAATGTTCTTAGCAGCACTGTGCAATTGACCCCAAACAGAAACAACCGAGATGCCCACTGCCATGGAACAGATAAATGGCAGTGGTCCATGGAACAGATTTCTATTTGGCAATGAGAATCAGGGCGCCATTTCTCCATGCGAGCCCATGAGTAAAGACCGTAGATGACGGCGAATGAAGGAAGTCAGACACAGACCTGGAGGGGCTGGGTACTTTCATTTACGGAAGCCACAAAAGGCAGGCCCATGCCTGTCTGTGGTGTTGGAGAGTCAGGTCGGTGTTTGTCTTTGGCGTGGGGCCGGGATGGGGAGGGGGGCTCCACAGGTCCGTGTGGGAGCCTGGTGATGCTGCAAGAGTCCTTGGTCAGAGAACCCAGCAGGGTGTCCTCCACCGAAAATCCCTGAAACTAAACGTTCTCATCTCTGTACGTTTGTTATACTGCAATCTAAACGTTTGAAAGATTTTAAGCCGGCGATAGGCAGTTGTTGCAGGCCAGTACAAACCGGAAGTAAGCAGAGGGGGCCTAGTAGCAGGAAAGGCCATCCCATGGCGTGGAGAGCGACGTGAATCGGAGAAAGCCATTGCATGCCGACGACAGGCCAGCCCGCTGGAAGGGTCAGCCGCCACAGACCCGACGCCTCGAGTGAGCTGGCATCAGGTCCAAGTCCACCAACTGTTTGAAGGAGAAAACATTTGCCAAGAAATCATCATCAGGGCATCGATGGAGCACCCACCCTGCAGATGCCGTTTAGAAACATGTGCGGGGTAACTGGTGGCGACAGGGGCCAGCTCCAACTTCCTCTCACCGAGGCTAATTGTGCCGGCCGCCTCCTTGGCCACAGAACCTGTGGCCTAACACAGCGTTGTCTTCGCAGGACCAGCCAGCTACCTAGTGGCAGGTCTCACGTGTGGACGTTCTCCAGAGGAGGGGTGGCGTTTCGTCCTCATGCACTTGGGGGGAGGGAGGAGGCTGCATTGGATGGGCCCCTGGAGTCGGTGTGGGTTCTCCCCTCCTCTGATCTCGGCCCACGTGTGCCCACTTTGTAAAGCTTGTTATTTTCCTCGGGGGGCTGGGGGGGGATCCAACCTTTTGTTGTCTCTGGGCCACACATGAAATACACAGACACTAACAAAAACTGATGAGCCCCCCCTCAAAAGGTTTTAAGTAAATTTACAGTTTTGTGTTGGAATGCATTCACAGCCATCCTGGGCTGCGTGTGGCCCGTGGGCCGCGGGTCAGACACCCCTGTGAGACCTTGATCATCCACTCGTGACCACACATGCCGGGAGGGGACGCTGGCCCTAAAGAGAATCTCTGGTCTTCGAGTCGGCCCATCCTTTCCCTAGCGCATGGAACTGGGTGGGCTCAGCACGACATCCCTGCCTCGTGTATAGAAACACGGGGCAGAGGCAAAGAAGGCCAGTGCCCACGCTCCCACAGGCACCAGGCCTAATTTCCCAGTGCTGCCTGGGAAAGGGAACCGGAGGGGCTCCACTGACACCAACACACAGCTCTTGTTTGTTTTCCTCTCAAGCCTCCTTCTGAGGCCAGGGCATCGGTGAGATGAACAGCCCATGTACCACCCTGGGTTGGGACGTCCCAATCTGTTGTTGCGCAATGTGTTTTGTTAATTTGTGAACTTGGATACTAAATGAGCCCTGAATGTGGAGGCAGGAGGGGGCGGGACGCAGCCAGCCAGTGGGGATGAATGAACTTGGATGAAGACTGGTTTGAAAGACAACAGGGTTGTAGGAAACCTCACTGGAGGATCAGTGGGCAGCGCTGTAAGAAAATAAGCAATTCTGGAGTAAAACATGTCGAGGGTAGTGCCCGGTGGCATTCAATAGAGCTGACATCGTTTCATCAGGGTTCGTCCGTGACGTCCACGGCCAAAGGAGACTTTGTAAATACAGGAAAGAGGCAGAGGAGATGTTAGCAGATGCCGCGGACCAAATGGACCCACTGTCATAAAAACCGCGTAACGACACCCACCTGCGCAGCTGCCGTTCTAAAAGAACAAAACAGAAACGCGAACGCCCTACGTGGGGAGGAGGCGCAATTGCGTTGTGCACCCCTTACACTGGAATATGAGTGTCACGGGGCGCCCCCTGAGCCCCGTTCAACTGGGGAGGAATGGGGACAGCGCCAGGCGCAGTAGGGAGAAGCTGAGGTTGGTTGGGGTCCAGACGCAGGCGGAGAGTGAGTGGAGACCCCTGCAAATTCACAGCGGATGCCGCCGGAGGACTGGAGGCGAACAGCGGCTGTCTCCCCTCGCGCCCAGGATAAAGGAATGGCCCGGAACTCGTGCTCCACCTTCCTCTGCAGCAGACGAACAACCTCTCACGTGGATCTAGAAGCTGGTCAAGCAGCCGCCTCTTGTCTTGTCTTGTCTTGTCTTGTCTTAACAGGCCCGTGGCAGTTGTTTTTCCTTAACTACTGACTAGTTTGCGTCTTGGGGACCTGTGATTGCCGGCACTGACCATGCTTCTTGTTTCTTTTTTTTTTAAGATTATATTTATTTATTTTGTAGAGAGGGAAGGGAGGGAGAAAGAGAGAGAAAGAGAGAGAGAGAAACATCAATGTGTGGTTGCTGGGGGCCATGGCCTGCAACCCAGGCATGTGCCCTGACTGGGAATCGAACCTGCGATGCTTTGGTTCGCAGCCCACGCTCAATCCACTGAGCTACGCCAGCCAGGGCTCTTCTTTGTTTCAATTGCGAGCAAACTGCAAACGAAATTTACACCCTTACTGAAGGTTTTACCGAAGGTCATTCTCAATTGTGCGCTTTGTGACTCCTCAAACACCTGTCTGTGTTGTATGCCTCTACCCTCTTCTCCCATTTCCTTATCCCGGGTCCCTGTCTGTGTTTTATACGGTTTTGTGTGTTATGCAGATTTCAAAAACCACCTTAAATATTTTGACACAAATGCCTGGTAGACAGAAATGACACCAGGGTGAATTTTCATATTTCTGTCTTGTAAAATATTATTGGCCTGGTTGTGTCCGCTTTGTTCATAAAAGAGAAAAAAAGGATACTTTTTAAACAAGGTCAACACATAGAGAAATAATGAAATTGGGACGTGGAAAAAGGATCCCAAATGTCTTGCCCTGACTGCTGGTTTACACTCCTCGGCAGGCAGGGGAGATATTTCAGAGGTGTGGGCACGTAAGCTCCTTTGTTCCATCTGGGGGAGCAAGAGAAATACCACGGAATGAATGCAAGTACCACCCAAACCAACATCATAGAAAGCTATGCATATTGGAGCTCCAAACAATAAAATAAATTCCGACATTTCCTAGCTGTCATCATATTTTCAGGGCATGTTATGTTTCAGATGGGCACATCTTTGGTTCTTTTTAACATTTTGTTTATCATTTAAGATCGTCTTATTAGGACAGAAATACAGGTTTGTGTTAACACACGAACAAATGGTAAGTTAAAAAACCAAAGTGTTTATTCTCTTGTCCTCCTCACCTTCATCCCCAGAGGTTGGGGTTACTAACACTGGCGTCGGTCCTTCTGGAATTTTCCGTGTGCATGCCCTCACCCATGCAGGTGTCCATCCCTAGATACCTGATGCGTATGACGAAGAGAAGCTTTCAGTTGTCAGTGGATCCAATGAGCTCACCATAGCTTGTTTATCCTTTTAGTGATTGGTTTAACAATTTTTAAGGTCTGCTCCCTTTTTAAAAAAAGGGCTTCTATTTATTTTTAGACGGACAGGAAGGGAGGGAGAAAGAGGGGGACGAAAATATCAGTATGTGGTTGCCTCTCACGTGCCCCCTGCTGGGGACCTGGTCCACAACCCAGGCATGTCCCCTGACTGGGAATCGAACTGGCGACCCTTTGGTTTGCAGGCCAGTGCTCAGTCCACTGAGCCACACCAGCCAGGGCTATTTGCTCGCTTTTCGATGTACCAGTTCAAATGGGAAAACAGACAGTAGCCATGTCGGCCCGTGGTTAACACACATCATTTTGTAGGCATTTCATCTGGAAGCCGGACACATCAGCGGATATGAATTCGCGTACTATCTCTTTCATCGACAGCAGGAGTTCAGCGAGAACAAAGATGGCCAGACTTCCTGCTCACAGACCAGCAGCTTCAGGTTTCCTGGGCGGAACACTCACCACCAGGCGTCCGGCGTTGTGTTCGCTGTGTGTGACCTGCCACCGAGTCGGCTCCGACTCCCGGACACCCTGAGCATGGCTGGTGCCCACGCTGTCCTGTCCTCGGCAGCCCTGCTCGGCTGCCGTGCGTTCCCGCGTGTGGCTTCTGTCATGGAGTCAGTCTCGCTGGCATTTGGTCTTCCGCTTTTCACAATGCCTTCTGCTTTTCCCAGCATAACCGTCTTTTCCAGGGGACCCTGCTTTCTCCCGACGTGCCCGAAGTTAAGTCGGCTTTGGTTTCCTCATTTCTGCCTCGGGCGATATCTCAGGCTTAATTTGCTCTGGAGCTCCCTTGTATCATCTCCCTGGCGGTCCAGGGTACCTGCAGAGCTCTCCTCCAACACCGTGTCTCAGATGAATCAGTTTTTGTTTTCTTTTTAAAAATATATTATATTGATTGTGCTGTTACAGTTGTCCCATGGTCCCCCCATTCATTCCCCTCTGCCCTGAACACCCCTCCCACCTGCTTTCCCCCTGTTTAGTTCATGTCCATGGGTCGTGCATATGAGTTCTTTGGCTTCTACATTTCCTATACTATTCTTAACCTCCCCCTGTCTGTTTTCTGCTTACCATTTATGCTTCTTATTCCCTGTACCTTTTCCCCATTTTCTCCCCTCCTCCACCCCTCCCCTCAGATAATCTCCATGTGATCTCCATTTCTGTGGTTCTGTTCCTGTTCTAGTTGTTTGCTTAGTTTGTTTTTGTTTTTGTTTTTAGGTTCAGTTGTTAATAGTTGTGGGCTTGTTGTCATTTTACTGTTTATATTTTTGATCATCATTTTCTTAGATAAGTCCCTTTAACATTTCATATAATAAGGGCTTGGTGATGATGAACTTTTTTAACTTGACCTTATATGAGAAGCAGTTTATCTGCCCTTCATTCTAAATGGTAGCTTTACTGGATAGAGTAATCTTGGATGTAGATCCTTGCCTTTCATGACTTTGAATACTTCTTTCCAGCCCCTTCTTGCCTGTAAGATTTCTTTTGAGAAATCGGCTCGAAGTCTAATGAGAACTTCTTTGTAGGTAAGTGTCTTCTTTTCTCTTGCTGCTTTTAAGATTCTCTCCTTATCTTTAATCTTGGCTAATGTAATTATGATGTGCCTTGGTGTATGCTTCCTTAGGTTCAGGTTCTTTGGGACTCTATGGGCTTCTTGGATTTTCTGGAAGTCTATTTCCTTTGCCAGGTTAGGGAAGTTCTCCTTCATTATTTTTTCAACTAAGTTTTCAATTTCTTGCTCTTCCTTTTCTCCTTCTGGTGTCCCTATGATTCAGATATTGGAATGTTTAAAGTTGTCCTGGAGTTTCCTAGGCTTCTCCTCAATTTTTTGAATTCTTGTTTCTTCATTCTGTTCTGGTTAAATGTTTCTTTCTTCCTTCTGGTCCAAACCGTTGATTTGAGTCCCGGTTTCCTTCCTGTCACTGTTGGCTCCCTGTACATTTTCCTTTATTTCACTTTTCATGGCCTTCATTTTTTTCCTCTAATTTGCAACCATATTCAACAAATTCTGTGAGCATCCTGATTACCAGTGTTTTGAACTCTTCATCACTGTTGAATTTTTTCTGGAGCTTTGATCTGTTCTTTCCTTTGGGCCATTTTTTTTGTCTCAGGGAGTCTGTTACATATAAGGGGCGGAGCCTTAGGTGTTCACCAGGGCGGGGCAACCCATGTGGCTGTGTAGAGACACTGTATGTGGGGGAGGGGTCCAAGAGGGAACAGTGCCACTTGCTTCACTCTCTGCTGGTTTTCAGTCACTTCCTCTGCTATCCACAAGCAAATTGGGCCCTTCTGGTGCTGATTCCCCTGTGGGTTTGTGTACATTCTAGGACCTTGTGGGTCTCTCCAATGAACTCTCCTATGAGGCTGGGAGTTTCTCCTGCTGCTGCCTTAACCCCCACAGATGTTTTCAATCAGAAGTTTGAGGTTTTATTTCCCAGCACTGGGGCCCTGGTCTGTCTTGTTCCCTAGTTGCTCCTCCCAGTTTATCTGTGTGCAAATGTTGCGCCGCCAGCTGCCACTTTGCCCACTCCAGTCCTCTGGCAACCGCTGTTTGCCAGGAGTTCTCTCCACCCCGCCGCCTGTCTCTGCCCTTCCTACCAGTCTGGATGGATGTTTCTTCTTTAACTCCTTGGTTGTTGGACTTCTTTACAGTTCAATTTTCTGTCAGCTCTGGTTGCTTTTTGCTTTTAAATTTGTTGTTGTCCTTCATTTGGTTGTGCAAGGAGGCACAGTGTGTCTACCTACACTTCCATGTTGGCCGAAAGTCAATTTTTGTTTTCTTGTTAGCCTTCCTCATGGTCCAACTTGTATTCAAGTTCATTACCACATAAAATGTTAAATTTGTGAATTCCCACAGTGGCCACGAGAGGGCAGCAACCACCCAGTAAATTCAAAGCCCCTGAGCCCCTAGCACCACAGGCTGGTGCTTAGCTTGAAGGTGTGTTTCTGCTTCCATCTGCCAGTTTTGTTAGGTTTTGTTTGTTTGCTTGTTTTTAATTCCATTGTAATGGTATTTAAAGGGGCCATGATTGAATCCTCTCCCCAGTGATTGAATTTAACAATGTAGGTAAAGTGCTTCACCGACGGCCTTGCTAAATAAGCGTTTGGTAAGTTGTTGTTGTCACTCATGTCCCATTGTAAAAAAGCAATAGAGAGCCATCTTTAGTATGTTCTCCCGAACAAATATATCCTTGCTGTGGCTCCTTCATTCAATACCCGCCCAGTGCAGGGCAGTCACGCCTTTTCCCAAAGTGATTCTGCCTTGAATTGCTTGGTTAACTCAAGTACGGATGACTGAGGCTACCTAAGTACACTTAAAAAAGTTTTTACTCTCATTTTTTTTGTTAAATATGTACTACCTTATACACCTCCCTCTGACAAAATTTATATTGTGAAGTGTACACGCATATGTACGTTTTCATCAGTTAATTGGAGGGGATATCCTGGGAAAAGTACATTTTCTTAGTTATCACCATCAGGAAGGCAGAACTGACTGAAAGTAAGCTTGTTATCACTCATAAACATTACTCAAGCACAAACGGATACTTTCGCTAACCAGTAGTTTGCGAATGCAGCTGGGGTGGGATTGTCCACTGAATTTCCATTACTTCTGTATACTTGACAGGTAAATATAGACAAATGTGTTTTTATTTAAACAGAAAATTGACTTTCTGATACTTGTTAGTATTTCGAGGCGAAAGAGCAGTGAAGGGCAGTAAGTCGTAAGGCCACACGGTGGCGCTATTGCACTGATTTGGGAAATGTCTCACTGAAAGTAGGAACACCATGAAAATGTGAGATATCTGCCTTCCGTTTTACTCCAAGTTGAATGAGAGGATCCAGGGGAGGTTAGCACTTAGAAGTAAGTTCTATAACCTGTCTAAACAATAAAGCAGGGCCAAAGTGCAATGGAAGGAGTCTGAGGAAATCATTGCTGAAAAGCAGGTTGTTTGAGAATCACACCTAAATGCTCCATGGCTTATGCTGTCGCATTTAATGGTGATATTTTTAGCTCCCCCGGGTGTACAAGGCATTTCGCTTTCTCTATAATATTTTGTTCTCCACGTAATCGGGCGAAACAGGCCAAGGAGCTTCCCCCAATTGTACAGCTAAAGCAACTGAGACGTTTAGAAGTCAAGTGACCATTCCCAGCATGCGAAGGAGCACTTTGGGTGCTAAGATCTTAACTCACGCTGTCTCACTGAGGCTTGTGAGAGGGTGTGAGTCCCACGGGCACCCTCCCTGAACCGAGGACACTCGGGCTCTGGAGTGCCCCCACGCCCCAGCCAGGTGATGCGGTGGCGGCCCGAGACGTCCATCCCGTCACCGCCGGCGCAGCCCGGCATCCACAGTGCTGATCCGGAGCAGACCGCAGCTGCCGCAGTCACAGAAGCCCTCGGAGCCCGCCTTCCAGCCCAGAAAGGCTGAGTGATTTATTACCTGCCCCCTCCCTTCCTTCGGCGTGGAGCGGAGATCTGCATCAGGTATCCAGTCTCTCGTGAGAGGGCACCGCGGAAAACAAAACGCCCTCCCCTCATTTCTTATTCATAGAGCAGGCAACGTATAATATGATCACACACATGATGGATTGGATCCGACAGACAGGGAAAAAGGCGTGGGAGGACGTTAACTAGGGATTGGATTTCCACCGATATCCGACGTCCCCCTCAGTCAGGGGAGGGGGGTGGGGTGAGGCAAATGCAAAGAGACACGCAAATAACCTTCAGTATCAAACGCCAAAATAAATTTCTCCGTCGGCCAAGGGCTCATGGGGTGTTTGCGCCACGCCAGGCCCGCAGCTGTGGGCTGTATCTACCTCGTCTCCTTTAATTAGGCCTGGTTCAGAGACACGCAGAGAGTTTCCCAGGGCAGTGCACACACGGGACTCAGAATTCACCTTGCCCAGCCCAGCCAGGCCAGCCCTGACCATGAGCTATGCTGCCTCCCAGCACACTCCTGGGATGCACAGCCGGCCGCGGCTCCAGATCTACCTGCACGGCCACAGGCTGTGTTTGGCCGCTGACCACGTTGAGCGACGGCCCCTGAGACTAGACGCCAGATTCGAAGAAGTAAATGAAGCTTAAGCCGGGGCCTTTCTCCAGCGCAGGCCTCTGTGATTTCTGGGAGTCCTGGGTGTCCCAGCGGGACGCAGGCAGCGAGTTGCCCTCGGGTGTCATTCCCATCATGCACTGCCAGAGAGGTCTTCGGGAGAGCAGCCTGAACCTCCCAGGGTCCAGGCATTTGTTGTGACTTTATGAACAAATATTCACATCCATGCCTGATGTGGTATTTGTAATTGTGTGTGTGTGTGTGTGTGTGTGTGTGTATTTGAGAGAGCTTCCCAAGGATCTGTCCCTATGTCTATGTTGTTAAATATTTTGTCTCTCACCTCCTAAAAGGGACACAATTCTTATAAACCTTCAGGCTGTCACCGCTTTGCACAGTGCCTGAGGCAGAGCTGCCTGGGGAAAAGAGAGGGAGAGAAAGGAAAAAGGACTGGAAGGAAGCTGGAGGGAGGAAGCGAGGAAATGGACAGGATGGTAGGTGTTGTGAGTAATTGGTTTAACCCATAGAGGGAGAGCCAGTACTTTACAGAGCATATTGCATTTAAAGAAAAAAATAATCTTCTAAATGCACTGGATCTCTTCCCTCACGACGGCTCTGACACACTCTGGCCAGCTTCAGTAGGATATCCAAGGATAAGCCAACAGTCGCATCGTTGTGGACTCTGCCGGGCTGGAGACCAGGTCTACACTTGCCTGTTGTGAGTTGCTGACACTTTGCTAACGTGAGTCACCCACTTATACTCACCGCTGACGGTCGATCGTGCAGCATTCCGCCCTCACTGGGCTCCTCCCGCTGGAGGGTTTCGACATGCCTTCAGCAATCCAACCACCGGGTATGGGCGTTTGTAGGAGCCCTCTGTCTCCTTTGTCTTGCAGGAGCTCCCTCCGGTCACCTCGGTGCAGTGTCTGCAGGGCTGTAAGTGCAGTTTAGGTCCCTGGGTCTCAGGACAGGCGATTGGACTGCAGGACCAACTTCGTTGGCCCCGACCAGCAGGGCTCACCATCTATGTTGATCGTACAGACAAGTTCAACCTGGATCATATCGATAAGTTCGTATCTTCCTCTACAGATGCCTTTTCTCTTAGGTTGTATCTGTCGCCAGAGAATTGGGACCCAGGCTCATGTCAGCGCGGGATCTCAGAGTTATTCCAAGGAAAAGGATAAGACAAAGCAGGTTACATCAGTTTCAGAGATGTAAACAAATACAGAGGAGATTCCCAGCCTTTCAAACGTCTATGCACGTTTCATGGTTTTAAAACAGAAGCCACTGCTCAAGCCACTCACATTGAGAGACAAAAAAAAAGAGAGAGAGGGGGAACTTTTTTCAAGTGGGGGCCAGGTTAAAGGGAGTAGAGGAGTTTCTTTATCTGATGCCTGCTCACATACAGTGAGAACAAACCAGTGCATTTTGTTCTATTAAGTCTCTAAATCTTGAAACCCGGCTACTGCCTGTCGGAAGGCTTCTGCAAATTTCCTGGCAATACCTGCCCTTTTGGGCTCCCTGTCAGGTGTCCTGTGTTCCTATGGCCTAAAACCAGGACTGTTTGAATAGCTCTGGTCTAGAACTAAACTTGGTCGTTTGTTTCACCTAACCGCTGAAAGAAATTCTAGCTCGTATAGCCATAAATAAAATTTAGTTTTCTAGAAACAGAAAACACCCTTTGCAAACAAAAAGTAATTGTCTATCGTGAACTCGCCATGCCAGCCTGGGTGGTCTGCAGTTTGGGCATTACACTCTGAGACCATTAAATAGATCATCGGAGCCCACCAATGGGTGTAACATTCCTAAAAAAAAAATCCTCCTTGAAACAAGGTTTAACTCTGTAGAGCAGCTTTCTTTGTCTCCATTCTCTTGGTTTCTATCTTTTTCTTAAAAGCTACCCTCAAAAAAAAAAGAGGCTTTTATAGAATTACTAATTACACGGTGTCATCTACTGACAGAAGAACGCCATTAGAACAGTCTCTGGTTATCTGAAATTTAAGTCCGCTAAGCAAAGCTCTTAAGATGGCAGGTGCACGCATTTGGTGCCCCCCCCCCCCGCCCCAACGGGGTTAGCTGAACGGTCGGGGGTGGCTCGGGGAACAGAGGGCCCCTTCTGTCTCCACTGGGAGGAAAGGCTTCCTGGGGATGTTTCTGAGCTTAGAAACAACCACCCATTTTTTTTTCTCCCAGCTGAATCATGTCTATTTTTCATGCAGTCCCTCTCCTCAGTGCATTCATAAAGCGCATCTTGAAGGATATTTCTGGCTACAGGATGCTCTTTCTCTTAAAAATGGAAGCAGCTTTGAATTCCCCGCAAAGAAGAGGCCCAGCATGCCAGAGGCACGAGCCCGGGGTCACCGGGTGCTGGAATGTGCAGGGCTGGAGGCGCAGGAAGGGGGGCTCCGGGAGGGAAGGGGCGCGGCTGGGTGGAGAGGCCTGAGGATCCCAGCTGGGTTAAGCCAGAAGCCAAGGTTGGTCCTGGAACCCTCCCACTGCCGCGTGGAGTCCCCTCTCTGGTTGGCTTCAAGCTGCGAAAGCAATTTTATTAGCGTCTTTCCGCTTGTGTGCTATACAACAGAGTGACCGCTAGGGGGCAACGTGGTACAAGACAAGAAGGGACCACCCATTAAGAGGTGAAATAATAGGCATTGAGATATATTGAGATACGCAAAACAGAGATACTGAAGACTGCAGAGCATGCTTTCCAATCTCTCTTCTCCATAGCCATACACTTCCCCAAAACATCAAAAAAAAAAAAAACCTGGATGATAAAGTGCTGTGCACATTAATCCACCACTTTTTTTCTCTTAGAATTTGAGAGTTGGAAGAAATTTTAAAGGATATATGAACTCCTCAACATCAGAACAGGCTAATTCTGGAAGCTTTCCGTGTTCACAAGTTCAAAGTGTAAGATGAGACACGTGGTTCCCAACTAGGAGGATTTTGCACGCCCAGTGTCCACGCTGAGCCAGGAACCCTGGTCCAGAGCGAAGGAACAGGCTGCAAGCATTCCACCTCCCCCAGCCCCGCCCCGGCTCCGCCCCCTTCAGGGCGCTGTACAGCCTCGCGGAACTTTAAGCCAGCACCCTGTCCTTGTTGCCCATGAGCATCCCCTCTGCACTGTGCATCGCTCCCCCAACTAGACCTGTTGGCCTGATGGAAATGCATCCTTTTTCAGACCCCTGTCAGCGCCAGGGGTCTCATTTATCATGAAGCATCCAGCCCCCCGGGTGCCTGACCTCAGAATGCCTTCTGTGTGTCCCCAGCGAAGGTACCGCTAGTGGCCCCCTCACCACACGCTGGGACTCCGGGGTCTGCAGCTGGCAGAGCTGTCTGGCAGTGGCCAAGATAGCAACTCCACCTCTAGGCACTTTTTCGTGGACCTGACTTCCACCTCTTAACGGGTTTTGTAGCGTCTTCCCAGGGAAAGGCCTCTCGGAGGGAGGAAATGACTTTTAGGAAGGATGAATGGGCCTGTAGAAGAACCAATGGGAGGAATGGTAGTTTGTGACAAAGTCTGTGGGTGTGGCGTCCTCAAATCTGTCACCTCGTTATGAGACGGAATGGGCCTGGGTGTATGAGCTACCGCCTACGAGTCATCTTTAAGAAAAGCTGCCCTGGAAAGTCATCCGACTCACACTGGATTTTACATGAATGAGAAATAGCGCTTTGCTATGTTAGGCTACTGAGATATCAGGGTTTATTTGTTACTGCAGCAAAGCCCAGCCTGCCCTGACTAATACCGTGATGAGTGAATTTAAAGAAAATACGAACAATGGAAGCAGTACTCAAATGCCACTTAGAGTTGTGTAGTGTCAGAGCTGACCCTCCAAGGGAGTGGAAATGCATGGACAGCCTGCCCTCACCAAGTCCCCCTGAGAGACCAGGACCCGACTGGGGTCAAGTGCACTCTGGAGCTGGAAAACAGAACTAAGGGAAATAGTAGTTTCTGGCATTAAACTGCAGCCTCTGCCTCCCTGAAACTGGTGGAATTAACCAACTCTCAAGAGTGGAAACAGTATGCTTAAATCATTAAGAGGATGGAGGAAAAGATTTAAAATTATCTGTTTTCCCATGGCTAGCATGATGTCTTCTTACTCCCTTTCCTTTTCTGAAACTCAGCTCTCTGATAGTCCTGCCGCTGCTTTGGACCGCCTGTGTGATTCAGTGCCACATACTTCAAGGCCAACTTTTCCCTTTCTATTCTTCATGTTCGGCTTCGGGTTGAAATCCAAATTATTTATTCATTCTCATTATACCAGACATGGAAATAGATGCACAGACATTTCCATCTTGGGGATGATTTAATATAGATGAAAAATGATACTGTTTCAAAGTAAGGAACAGGCCCAAGAGTCCATTGCTTCCAAAGAAATTCTCTTCCCCAAAGAAAGGGCAGGACTGATCTTGAGACCGGTACCTCTGGGGCCTAGCAACGAAGTAGGAAAAACACAAAGCAAGTCTGACGACGTCAGCACTAGCTGTTTGTCTTTGAGGAAGTTGCTTTACCTCTCTGTGCCTGCGCTTGCCGCCCCCACAGTGGAAGTATTAATAGCTGCCTCACCCGGGTAACTGATACTGTGGCGAAAGCAGGTGACCGGGTGCTGTGCAAAGCGTATTCATATCAGCTCAAACAGCTGGAGTTCTTACTGCATCATAAAGACACTGTGCTGAGCTCTGCATAGTTTAAGCCGTTTAATCCATTGAGCAGACAAATGCAGAAGCTATTATGCTAGTATCCCCTTTCACAGATGACAAAAACAAGACTCAATTGGAGAGGGCGAGTAATTTCCTCGAAGTTACTAAGTCACCCAGGTACCTGGCGGTGGGGCCAGACCTCATGGGGCCACAGAGTCTTCAGCCATCACACTTCCTTGCCTCCCAGCAAGGACAGAGTGCTAAGGAGTAAGAACGCAAGCTGGGACTGGCCTGCGCTCCTTGGTCTGGACTGTCCCACAGTCCCGGGATTGTAAGCCAGGTCCGGCCACACAGGGTTAACCCGTATGGTCCGAGTAGGGCTGGAATGGAGAGCAAGCCCTGCCCCTGTGCAGTGCAGCCCGCTGCTTAGCAACAGGAACAAACAAGCAGCACTCTAGAGGGAGGGACAAGAGCTTCTGGGCGGCCTGGGCCTGGGCGGAAGGAGGGAAGCAGGGGAGGAATGGGGACCCTGCCAAATATGGGAGGACGTGAGCAGTGAGGGCCGGACGCTCCCGGGCAGCAGCAGGATCTCTGGGGAGGACACGCCCATGGCCAAGGGCTTTCCTGTAAGGCAAGAAAGACTGCCAGGCCGCTTGACATCCAGACCTGGCGTCTCTTTGATGCTCTGGCTCCCGCCCTGTCAGTGGTGGAGGCGATGCCGGGATTTCAAAAGTTTAAACTTGAGTGTCATTCACTGTACTAATCGGAATGCCTTGTTACCATTGTCACCTGGCCACTGTGCTTATAAGATGCCAGCACCAACAAGAAAGGCAGGAAATTAAAACACCTCATCATCCAAGTTCCACCTTAACCTTGGCGTGCGGGTGGCCTGCAGGCGGTGAGGGGAGGGCCCAGCTCTCACAGGGCCTGGGCTGGGATGCGGGCCCAGTGTGGCTCTCCAGAGCCGTGGCTGCTGAGACCCTGAAAGGGGAAAGAAAATTCCAGAGTAACAAGAAAGCCCCAGTGAAGTCCCACCCACCCAGCCAAGAAAGTAGGAGGCATTTCCAACTTCCATCTAAAATACGTAAGGAGAGTGAGCGGATGGACGAACACATCCTCCTTTAGTGGGGTTGTTTCTGTCCCGTTACACAATTAGAGAGGTGCAGAGGAGCGGTGCCCCAGACACCTCAGTGAAAACTGTGTTTTCGAGGAATTATTGTTCATTTTGTTAGGGGTGATAAGAAAGCACTGTGGTCATGATAAGTGAAGAGGGGGTCCACTTTGAAGTAGGATAATAAAGTGATATGGTGTCTGGGGTATGCTTTAAAATAATTCAACAAAAGTAATTCAATTAAGAATAGAAAGAAACAGGAAATGTTGCAAATCATTGATAACTTTATCTCAGGATCAATCTATGAGGTTGTACTGATCCTACACACACAATTCCTGCCACTTTGATGTGTCTGATAATTTCTCATAAGAAAGAAAATGTATTCGTGGAACGAACACCAAAAATCTTGCAAGTTGCCCAGGATGTCTCCTCTGATTTGTATAACTTCAAAATGCAAACAGATTTCAACAAAATCTTCATGCCTAAACCCTCTCTGTGCCTTAACAGTCTACTTTGTAAACAAACAGGCAAGCAAACAAACACAAACCGGAATGCTTAAGGCAGGGAATTAGGAGGCCGACAAATGAAAGGAGCGTTTGTTTCTGGAAGAACGAACACAGGCCCGGGGCCAGGAAGCGGGAGCACGAGGCGCTGCAGCGACTCCCCGGCAAGTTCCAGGGAAGCTGGGGACAGCCCTTCTCAGAGGCGTTCTCTGGTGGGAATAACAAATCAAGTACCACGGGGGGAGGGGGAGAAGACCAGAATATCTGGGTACTAGTCTGGCCCTCGTCACTAACTAGTTGAGTGTCTTCGGGATTGTCACTTGTGTATTCATTCATCAAGCAGCGTGGAGAAGATGGTGCGTGGCCCAGTGGTCCCGGGGGTTGCTTCACGCCTCTTGGGCGGATGTGCCTAAATCCAGGTAGCACCGCCCAGAGATTGATGCGCGTTGGGTAGCACCGTCCAGAGATTGGTGCGCGCTGCGCGGACATGTTTCGGAGCTGCTGGCGAGCGCGGAAGGGCGGAGGAGGGTTGGCGCGCGTGCACTGGGGAGACGCGCACTGCAGGGAAGGGTCAGCAGACGCAACTGTGGAGGGGAGGAGGGGTGCCCACCTTCACGGACCTAACACCACCGGAGCGCAGGGGTTCCAGGGTGCGGGAGGGGCACAGCTGGAGTGGAGAAGTGGGCAAGGCCCCGCCACTTGATGGTTCATTCAACAGTCATCATGGAGCACTGACTGGGTGCCAGGCGAAGTGCCGGGGACCCGATAGAGCAGTGAACAGGTGAGAGAAGAGTTCCCACCTTGGCGGCGGACGTCACGTGGGTGCAGGTGAAGGAAAACGCATCAAAGGAGGCCAGTGAAGACAGAGAATGTCCCGCCCACACGTTGAGAAGGACTAGAGCGAAAACTCACGGGTGGGAGGGGCATCGGGAGTTTCGGGGGTTGTGGCTTCAGTTTGAACATTTGAAACACATCCTGAAGGCAAAGAGGAATGAGCTGTGCTCGTAGCTGAGGGAAGAACACTCTAGAAAGAGCTTATAGGACCTTGAATACCAAGAGGAAAAGCTTTGTCCTCACAGCTTTGGAGACCGTAGATTGTAGCCTGTTTCCAAACCAGCCAACTTCACTTGTTCCAGGACCGTTTTCATAATTCTGTGTAGCAGGCGGGTGGGAAGAGGCAGCGAGACCAACCGGGAAACAACCCCCAGACTTCCAGCACAGGCCGTGTAAGGGCCTAGATGGGAAGGGACGTGGTGTGGCCGGAGAGGGCTTGAGGACCAGACGCAGAGAAACACTGGGAGCTGGTGGGAGCCCCTGGAGGCTGGCCGGGGAGGCGGAGCCTGACCAGGGAGGCAGAGGGCGAGGTGGGGGCGGGTCACAGTGACCTGCTGCTCTGGTTTCCGTAGCCAGGAGGGTTATAGGGGATGTTCGAGATGGCCACCTACTAAGGAAGCCCGATCCTTGGTCACATGTCTTACCATCAGGTGCCACAACTCGCGCCTGGACAGGAGGGCGAGCCCACGCACCCGGCTGCCAGCAGCCACCTTGGTCTATAAAAGGTGGCCCCTTGCGCTCGGGGCCACCACAGCCTGGCCTTGCTGCATGGGAACGACCGACCCCACGTCACCAGCTGGGGACCCTTTAGTGCGAAAAGAGCGCCCTGGTCCTGGAAGGGGTGCTGCAGTGGAAACTTCAGAATGGAGGAGGCGCCGCTGTGGCCGCGAATTAGCCAAAGAACCTGGCTTTGTTCCCTGGCGCAGGGTGGCTGTACAGCCATTTGTACCGGTTCGGCTCCATTAGGCTGATTTGTTTGCAGATATAAATTAAAGCTGCTGCCCCAAGCCCACCGTGCTGCCTTCTCACAGAAACACCCGTTCGTGTTTAAAGAGTGAGCAGGCTTGGTCGATGCAGAAGATTTTTTTTTTTTTAATTTAATGCTCATGCTACATCCTGGCCCACTGGAGCACAGAAATAATTAGCAGTGTGTCCTGGCGCCATGCGTGCAAAAGCCACACGCACGCCTGGGGCGGACCAAGCGTCTAGCTGCCTCCCGACGGGGCGCTTGCCATCACACTGTCTGCATCGGGAAGTGCTTGGCCCCCCGGAAGCTCTGCCAGGCGCCCCCCGCCCCCCCGCCCCCTGGGCCGTCTCTTGGAGCGCCTGCATATTAGGAACAAGCTGAGGCGCCGATAGCAGTCTGTCGAGGGCCAGGCGAGGACCAGAAGAGGCTGGTCCATGGAGAATGAGCCTCATCCGTGGCTGGAGTTGCCCAGGACGGCAGAAGGTCCCCTTCCCCGGCGGCACACCTTTCCCTCCCCTGCCGGGGCCCCACGGCCCCACCCTCAGTGGCTGCATTGACTGTGTTCGGACGCTGGCTCCCCACCAGGAACCAGCAAGCCGGCCACCGGATTTGTGGGGCCCCCTGCCAAGGGAGAACGTGGGGTCCTTTGTCTAAAAGGTAAAAAAAAGAAAGTGTAGTGAAGTAACTAACATATAAAGTTAGTTTCCTTTTTTCCTTCTTTTCCAGCCTCTCCCTCAACTTGTTATGGTGTATTTTTATTTGCTATTTAATGTCACACTAAATTAAACAAAACAAATTAAAATTTTTCATTGTTAGCATGAATTTTTACTGCTCATTGTTATACTGTGAAACGCCAGTTTTAATGGCCAATAGAACTTCATTGAACTGGGGCGTGAAATCGCCCAAACGACGCAGTTTGCACTCCACAGCTCACATGTGCTGGCGGGTTTCCTTCTGACCAGAACGATGCAAATGCCGCATAAAATGCACTCACTGGCTTCTTGACCATGACCTTCGGCCACACGCTCTGTGTGAGGGTCACTGAGGAACAAGGAACGGACGAGAACCCACGGGGGTCCTGTCTTTCCCTGCCCTGGGGGGTCACTTCCAGAAGCGTTGGCCCGACACAGCTGGTAGTGCTTCTCGCGCTGGGGTCTGACCCCTGACGGAGGCGCCACAGCCGTGTACGAGCGTAACATCAGGGGGATATGGAGAAGGAAATGGGAACTCTCTGTATTGTCTTTGCAAGGTATATGTTCATCAAGCTTTATTTTGCAATAAAAAGTTTATTTAAAAGAGAAAAGACTTTCTTAGCACACTTGGAATTATCTTTTTAATTGTGTTTGTTTTGTTTTGTTTTGTTTTGAAGCATGTAAGGCAGGAGCGTCAAACTCATCTTCATCGGGGGCCACATCAGCCTTGAGGTTACCTTCAAAAGGCCGAATGTAACTTTAGGACTGTGTAAATGTAACTACTCCTTAACTAGGGGCAAGGAGCTCGGCGCTGTCGCTGGCTAGAAACAAGGTGTCGGGCCGGATAAAACCAGGTGGAGGGCGGGATTCGGCCCGTGGGCCTGGTGTGTGCCACCTGTGATTGAAGGTGTTACGGCAGCACCAGCCCGACTTGCCTGGTGAGACTCACCTGGGTGAGCTCCTGCACAGGTGTCCAGGAGATTCCAGTCGACGAGATTCGCAGTGGAACCCGGGATGGATTTTTAGCACGAGCGCACCCTGAGGAGTTTCATCAGACAAGTTTGTGGAGTACGGCATCGGAGTGCTACGAATTAGACTAGTTTTCAGTAGGGGATACTTTGGCCCATGTCCCAGGGCTGTGAGCGTTTTGACTTACCAGGTGTGGCCATTTAGGCTCTCACTTAACTTCTCACACAAAAACGAGAGAGTGCGAAAACCTAGCCCGGGGCCTCACGCTCCCAGGTGTGCGCAGCCCGCACACCTGACGTTCTGATTGTTCTCTCTAAGGAGAACACCAGAGGTTGGTAAACAGTGACCAGGTGCTTAAATACGCAGCCCCGAGACCCACGCACGCCCTTTTCTCAGAAGGTAGCTGACTCCGAGGCGATAGGGTATACAACCTCCTCTCCAAGTGTCCTTCAACTTGGGGGTTATGCTGGCCCATTCCCTCCCTGATGGATAAGGCAGAGACAGACACTGGAGTCCCAAGGAGGACAGAGTCAGACTGGGCGTGTCCACAGGGCTCTGCCCTGAGGGATGGTCGCCTGCCGGCCTATGCAAAGGGCCCAAACACATGCAGCGGGTGAGCCAACCTCTCCCAAGCGGCCGCTCTGCCGGCCCGCCCCCAGTGTCCGCCCCAGAACAGCTGAGACGCCAGGTGAGACCCCTCCTCTGGCCGGGCACAGGAAGCAGTGTGGGCAGAACACGAACGCTGCCGGGCGCCACACTTCACCCGAGATAAAGGGACAGTACAGCCCTTCTGTTGCTTTTTGTCTCTTGAGGTCCTGAAATCTCCAGCTCTCTGTGATGGAGAGACGCACCCCTAGTTTCGACAAGACCTGTGACAGGGTGCCTCACATTGCTAGTTCTCTTGCCCTGGTGAAATGATGCATTACGTTTTTATCTGTGAACATCTCACAGAAATTTTTTTCAAGACGCTGAGAAGATAGACACCAGACCAGGCATTGCCCCAGAGGCACACTGGATGAAGAAGTCATAAAGGTTGGAGGTTTAAGGTGCAGCTTTGGGCACAAGGTCTTACAGAGAGGACGCGAGCAAGAGGGTGCAGAGGGTGGTCAGGGGAAGGGAGGGCCGTCCTTTATGTAAGGTTAGCGGTGAGGCCACCTGTAGGTCCAGGTCTACTCTGTCCATTCAACACACATGTAACCGGCCTCCTCTCGTCACGGTGCTGTTCTCAGATGCCACCCTAATGCACGAGCATGTTGCACGGCGATGTCATGAGGCTCTTTTGTGAGTTTACACACACTCACACACAGCGACACACGCCCACCTACTGAAACCAACCAGAGCGACAGGGGAGACTTCACTGGAAAAACTGCAGCGCGCCCACTGAGGCGTGGGAGGGCCACCGTCCTTCCCGGGGCTGAGACACAGGAAGGGGGCATTCGCCCTGTGCAACCAAGGCAGCCACTGGCCTGTATCTCCAGGGGTGACAGTCTCTGGTCTCCGCTTCTCACAACATGTATGATTCACGCCAAACTACCCCACCCCCTCACTTTCCACCTCTCGACACACGTGGTTAAAAATGGTGGCCCCGGACCCCACAGCTCTGCCAACTCCAAGCTCCCATACGACCAAACAGCTGGCTGACATTCTAGCTCCCGGAGCCAGACCCTGTCGTGCCCAGCCTGGGCTCATGTGAAGCAAGCCTGGTGCATGCCCACAGTCCCTCACGGGGAGGGGGAGCCATTCCCCAAGAAGGGGGCACCGCAGGTGGAGAACGCCCTGCTGATTTAGAAAACTTTTAGAGTTTTATCCCCTCTGTTCACCAGTTCTGGGCTGTACCCTTGGATGCTGGGCTCTGAACGGGAACGGAAATCAAGTGAAGGAAAGGCAGCAATGACAAAGCATTTTAACTGTACAGTTGTCTGCAGATATATCCAAACTGCCTTCGATGTTCACGTCCCCCTTCACACGCCCGTCATTCACAGAGGACATTCTTGTCCGAGTCCCCCTGACGGCACGCAGGAGGGCAAGGCACCGCGGCCAGGAGTCCTGTGCCTGATGCAGAGGCGCGTAAGGCGCGGCCCGAGAGGCTGCAAACCTGCGCACAAAGGAAGAAAGACAGGGTGGAAAGGTTAGGAATGAAAAAGGATCTGATAGCAGGAAAGCTGGCTCAAATTAGGGAGACAATGCAAGCCTTGACATTCTTGATGGATGTCAGCGGTTAAGTGCTAGCTGGACCTTCTGAGGTTACCACCTCCATTCAAACCTCAGCCCTGGATGGCAACCTGAAACCCAAGGCCATGGGCAGGGAGCATCTGCGGCCCCAGCAGGGATTAGTGCCGTGGCCTAGGGAGGCCCTTTCAGGCGGCTGCTTCCTCCCTCTGTAGCGGATTCCCAAAGCCAGGTGTGCCCCGGGGGGCAACAACAATACCAAGTCATTAAGATTAAATGTTCTTGGCTGTGTCTGAGGCTTTTTCTTTTATGACAAGAACAAAGGGCGCGCTGATGAACTAATTGTTGGTGGGGGAAGCTGCGCTTGCTATCTATTATTAAACGAATGCTTAGGATTTTTGTTTTTTTCAAATAGCCCCGTTATAATTTCAGCTCAGATCCTCCAAAGCTGGTGTTTCCTAATTTATCGTCGCTTGCCACAGTCCTCTGGGACACGGTAATTGAAATTTACGGGCGTCATTATCATAGGCACGCACAGGCGGGAGTCTCCGGGAACTACATCAGTCAAAGCCAGGTCTCTGGCCAGAGAGAGACTTGCAGGAGCTCTGGATCTCGGCGCAGACGGGGATGGTGATGTCACGTCCCCCTGGCCGGGCAGACTGGCTACTGGAGCCGGCGCAAACCAGGCTGCAGGCTGCCTGAGGTCAGCTCTGAGCACCCTCCGGAGCGTCAGGAGCACGGAAGGAGGGAAAAGAAAAACAGGAGGCTCCAAAAAGATCGCTCCCCAAATAACCAGCTTCCACTCTCACTGCCGTCAGAAATAGATGGGTCTTGGAGAGACAGGACCCACATACTTGGTTGGAACCAGGAAATTCCACAAGGAGATGTTAAAATTCCATCTTCAAAAAAAAAAAGCAGATTGACAGCCCACATCCTCTCTTTCTTACATCCAAAACAGGACACTAAAAATGACCATTTTAGCTGCCATCCAGGGCTACGGGGACACCGAGAGGCGTCTGCAGCCAGCCTCCTTGTTTTACACCGGAAGCTCGAATTCTTATCTCAGTGCGACATTGCAGACGTTTGAGAAGCCCACACCCTCTGAGGATTTGCACTCAAGACACTTAGGGCGGCAGCGAGGCCGAGTGAAAAGACTAAAGCCTGCGTACAAATTGACTGAGGCCTGGCTCCTATGAGCCCTGAGCACGTTGTTGAACTCTGAGCCTCATTTTCTCCATCTGGAAAATGGAACTAATACTATTGTCATCTTCTCTGAAGACTCAGATAATGCACCCAAGTCTCTAGTAGCACCGATCTTAGCAGAATTTCATTGCACCTTAAAGGAAATAGATCGCTTATTTTGAAAACGCCGCACTGTTAGGAAGATAAGCGGCAGAAACTACGGGACTTCTTCAAAGGAGCTGCTCCTTCCCAAATAGTCCCCACCAATTTCAAGAACACAGGAGAGGAGGGGGATACCTTGGGGGTGCACCCCCATTTCTGAAGGCCAAGGACTTTGGGTAATTTTCCCTGGGTGGCTAAAATTCACCTGTTGCTGGGAGTTGGCAAAAGCTTTGGGGACTGAGGAGCTCTTTGTCCCCCAGATGATATTTCAACTCAGATGCCCTCAGGGTCCCTAAAGAGGTGACTGTCCCCACCTGTGATGGGGGTGTCCTACTTCCCTGTCCCACGTCCCTACTCTCCGTGAGAAAAAAATCCAGGGAGCCGCCATTTCCTCTCCTGTTTTCAGGTCCCTTCCCTGTTACCTTTGATTAATAACCAGGAAAATGCTCCCAAATGAATCAGTCATCTGGAGACTGAATTCTGTAATGGGCCGATTTGCCTGCCCACCCCCCACTGCGCCCCAATTCCGATGTCCAAGTCCCACCCCCAGGACCTTAGAACGCGGCATTATTTGGAAATAGGTTCACCGCGGGTGGGACGACTATTAAGACAAGGTCTTGTTGAAGCAAAGCGGGCCCCTCCTCCACGACGGCTGGTGTCCTTATAAACGGGGGCATTTGGACACAGCCGGGCACACAGGGGGACCATCACGCGACGACAAAGGCAGAGATGAGGCGGAGGCGTCTACAAGCCGAGGAACGCCCCCAAGACGGCCAGCGAACCACCAGAAGCGAGGGCAGAGGCTTGGAGCTGATGGCCCCTCACAGCCCAGGAGGCACCAACCCTGCCGACACCTTGCCCTTGGACTTCCAGCCAACACAAGTCTGGGACAACACATTTCTGTTTTTTAACCACTCGGTTCACGGTACTTTGTTACAACGGGCCTAGCAAACTACAACAAATGGCAATCACTTCCTTTGGGAAATAAAGCCTCTCTCACCACCGTAACCTTGTCCCAGGACTGCCGTGCACCTGTGCTCCCCCGCACACCCTTCTCCCCACAGCAGCTTTCCTGGGGCTCTGGTCCCCCGTCACCTAAGCAGGCTGGGCACCAGCTGTGAGCTCAGGTCCCAGAGCTAGGCTGGAAACTCCAGGCCGGAAAGCAGTTAGCACCCTGCTGGGGTAGGGGGTGGGGGGAGACAGCCGAGCCAGCATCGTCCAAGGTCACATCCCTCACCTCTGGCCTCCCTAATCAGATGGCAATTTCAGCCCCGGAGATGATAACACAGATTGTCCAAGTTTTGCAGCCTAAGTCAGTGCCCTTATAAGGAAAAACTATGTCCCTTGAAGTCTTGCAGACTGGAGTGGCTATTGTGAATCTGAGCTTTGCAGCTGAGAGGCTAGGTCAGTAAAAATAGGAAAATGGTAAAAGAGGAAAGAAATGTAAGAAACCAATCTCTCTCTCTCTCTCTCTCTCTCTCTCTCTCACACACACACACACACCATATCATACCTATACATACAAATTCTCTTCCACAGGACTGTGCCTCCTTTGATGGATATATCTGCACAAGAATAGAGATACAGGTTTCTGCGCCCTGGCGTAATGGTGATGAATGGCCAAGGTCAGCAACTCTATCAGCCACTGAGACCACGCTCTCTGGCAACTGCTGATAATCCCTTACCTGGTGGGGCTCGCTTGCCTGTCTGTGCCTCGCAGTGTCACTGCAGTGTCCCTTATCTCATGAAAACACTTGTCTTTTTGTATCTTCCCAGTGCAAAAATAAATTCATCAATTATTGTTATGCCTTGGGTTTTTTTAAAAGTCTCAGTGGTGATTTTTGTGGGGGAGGGAGCTCCTGAAGGGTGGGGACGAGGCAGAAATAGAGTCGACGGTGTCCATGAAATGCTTTTCCGCCTCGCAGCCTAGAAAGCAAACCTCAGGCTTTGGTGTGAGATCTTTGCTGAAAAATTTCTCCTACCATAACTCCTTTCCTAACAGGACCAAAGCTTAAATGAAAAACAGCTTTTACTAACATCGACTGAGGAATCTACTCTGTGAAATGCACAGGGCTAGGTGACAGGAATACCAACGTAAATAAGACATAATCTGAGATTTTTTTTCCCCAAGCAATATGAAATTTACGAATAGTACACAAAAGGAGGAAATGCGTGCTAAATTTCCCCAATGTTCCCTTTTTGAGGACTGTATCCATGTGTTGAAGATAGAAACGTGGAATCACATTGTACCCCCAAATACATTATTTTACAGTACCCGTCCATTCTCGTCCACTGCTCTACGTTAGTCTATGGGATGGAGCCACAGCTCCTAAATGGCCTGCCCCACACAGGTGTGTGCCCCTTACGCCGACAGTGCCTGGCACGGGAGTCTCCACGGGGAACAGCTGAGCAGCCGCCTTGTGGCTCTCGCTGGTCAGCAGGCGGCCAGGGACTCCACGCCAGCCCAGCACGAGATGGCAGCCTTGTCCCAAGGGCACGCACAGACCAGCGGGAAGGACAAACCCCACAGCCCGCAGGAGGGGCCCATCCAGGCCAAGACACAGAGAAGCATTTGTGGCCAATGGACTACCTGCCTCTCATCACATATTTAAGGAGGAGTGATGGATCAAGGACACGGCTTCGGAAAACCAGGCAGAAGACAAAGGTCAAAGTACTCAGAGACTGTACTTAAAGTGCTGTGTTGGGGAAAACATGTTCGCGACGAGTCGTAAGAATGATCCCCTTGTGTGTTACCATTGTCCTGTGCGCTCAGAAGGCGGCAAGTGTCTCTTGCAGCCAGCCTGCCTGGGTTCAAATCCAGGCCCTGCCACCTGCCCGCACGGGGAGCTCAGTCAGGATACACAACGTCTCTGTGCCTCCTCAGTTTCCTCGTCTCTGACGTGAGGGTAGTAACGGGACCTATCTCGAGGGTTACGATGGGAACTGAGTAAATCCGTGTAGGGAAAGCTCGTACAATAGCGCCCAACACGAAGTAGATGCTCGTAAGAGTCTGTTTAATAAAGTAAATGTCTTCCTGGCTTCCCTGATACCAATACTTGAGTTTTACATAAGCAATTTATGTAGCACCCACTTCAAGTCTTTCCCACGTGAAATTACACATGTATAAAACCAAGACTCTGAAACATAGCCCCTCCCTTCACAAGGGGTCCTGTGTTGTCAATTTATGATACCTTCGATGCAACATCAAGGCTAAGTATGTTGTTTTCTCTGTGGCGGTGAGCTGGTTCGCTTGAATACTCCCAATCAGTCCTGTGACTTAATGCAATACAAATCAAAATCCCTCCATGCATTTGTTTTTTGTAGCAATAACAACTGGATTTTAAAATATATATGAAACATCAAAAGAATGATATGGCCCAAATCACCTCTGATAAAGGAGGAAATCTGGATGATTCACACAACCTGATTGCAAGACTTACTCTGTAAGCAACACACACACACAGCTTTTCCTGTTTTATGCTTAATCCTCCTTGGGCTGTTCTTCCTTACACTTGTTCTTCCTTACACTCATTATCCTTTCTTATTTGGTTCCTTAAAGAAAACAAACATCATTTTAAACTTACGAAAAAGGCTGCTAGAATATTTCAAAAATCTCCCGTCTACCTTTTAACCAGCTTTACCAATTGTTGCTATTTCCCCCCGTTTGCTTTCCCATTCCCTCGACCATTTAGGAGGGAACTGGAGGCATCGTGCTCCTGTTAGGTGTCGCAGTTCTGATTCCCAAGGACAGGGACATTCTCCCAAACAACCAAAGCACCACTATCAAGACCTGAAAATTTAACACTGATAATATGCCATTATCTAATCCACAACCAATATCCCAAAATCAAGTGTCTCAGAAATGACTTTTTAGCTGTTATCCCCCTGGTTTAATGCAGGATCACGCATTGCATTTCCTTGTCATGTTATCCTCTCTCTCCCCCCCTCCCTCCCTCCCTCCCTCCATTTTCTTTGGTTCTGGCTTCCTTTAAACAGGAACACACATAAAACAAGGCCATGTACACTGACAGGTTGAAGGAAATGTCATGAGCAGAGGCTGCCGAGAACCTAGCTCTGAACTTCCCCCAGGAGCGGTGATCTCGTCGTCACTGATTCAGAGTTCGAGGTGCCATTCTGCAACACAACCTCTATGAACAAGGACAACTGATGGTTAGAAGGAGCCACAACTCACAACAGTGGCTGGCTTTGAGGTCGGGGTGTGGGGAAGGAAATCGGGGGCTTTGTCATTAGGGATGTGTAAGGCCAAAAGCAAACATCACGAAATGTTAACCGTTATCGAGTGGTGTTAATAGGGGTGCTTGCTATTATTTGCCATCATTTTACTTGCCTAAAGTAAACATCTGTACAAGGAGGCACAGTTGGGGGAGAGGGGGATCAGAGGGTGGTCGCTGGGAAAAGTGTGTCTCCACACACCAACTCCAGTGCGCACAGACTGAGAGTCAAGTGTAAGCTCAGCTGTAATCGAAAGCGGTAATCCCAAAAGGTGAGCCACTGCTACTGGCCGCAGCTGGGCTTAACACACAGCAGCCTGCCCCGCCTCAGCACTGGCGTTGCAGAGCTCTGCTGAGTCTGAAAGAAATGTGTCAGGAGATGCTGTGGCTTGAAATGCTGGCGCAAGCCAGTTTATTTCTGTCTAGCTTCTGATGCCAGTTCACAGCCACAACTGTAAAGCCTGTGTCGATAAGGAATCACGCCACCTGTAGCTTAAAATCTCCCCAATAGATGTAATAGGACAGTTAGGTACTTTGCCCCAAGATAAAGCGACCAGGTATCAGAAAGCTACACTTCCCCCCTATTTCAGTAGTTAATGTAGCTATAATCTCCAAATACCCGTCTCCCAAGCAAAATGGAGAGAAGGCTATTTGCCGCATGATGGAGAAAGATAAAGTGACATGAAATCCCTAGGGGGAGAAGCCGTGTGCAAAGTATCCTTTTAAGTAAACCGGGAGTGAAAACGCACTTGCAGATGCTATCGCCAAGGTAACGGGAATGGGGGCGGGGCACTAGGCAGGCAAGACCCTTCAGCCAGTCCTTAGTTCCCACCTGAAGGATGAATTAATGTACGCCAAGAGTGTCATAAACGTAGAAAAGTTTGCTCAAAGACTAATTTACTCCCCTTTGTTAAGTAATGACGAAGTGTTTCAAGAGCTACCCTTCCACACCAGATTTTAGAAGAGGCTCTACCAACCAGAACAGGAGGGGAGGGGTGCTGGGATGTCATGATCTGAATTTCCCGATGGTTAGAGCTCGAGCACAAATGTCTTGTCCCTGAAATTTCTGCAATGTCTCATACAACCTGTTGCCCTGGGTGTGACAGGGGAATTCTGCTCCTAATAGTACCACTGCAGTGGGGCAGCTTCGCCCTTTGACTTCTGAGGTGCAGCTGGGACTTTGAGATCCCCGTTTTAAGTGATGCAGATGCTGCGAGATTAACAAATGGAATGAATGCAATGCCAGAGGACCACCATTCTTTCATCACCTCCTTACAGTCATTCTGCGCTTTAGTGATGCTACAATTCTCTGAGATGGTGCATGCATGGGACTGAGTAGGATTCTGTTTAGATCCTGGGTTTGGAATTTTGGATACATTGCTGGCATTTGAATGCTTCACTGGAACTCATCTCCAAGTCTCAGGAGCAGACTAGGGAGGGATAAACTGCAAATACCAGGTAATCCCGTGTCTATTTTAATGGTTTCTTAAAATACAGTAGGTTCTCACACGGCTGTACTTCTGGTGAAAACCAAGTACGTGGCAAATTCATGAGGGTGTTCTGATTGCACCCTCATGGTTGCTTAGCAGCATCGCAGAACGCTCTGCCTCCTGAAGGCAGTCATCTTACTGGGCGAGCTGAGGGTCCCCCCCAAGTGCCAGACGGCTTCCATGCACCCTTAATCAAACACTCCTACCTCATACCACATTGATTCTTTTTTTCTTTACGAATTTTATCTTTTCACAAACTTTCTCATGTCAAAAACCACCTCCAGTTCAATATATGTCTTAATTGTTATTGACCATGTGGGTCAAAGTGTTGGACTCTTAATTCAGTTCCCTGTAAACAGCGGACGCCGGCTGAGACCCAAGCATTTTGCTGTCACTGGCGTCTTCGTAGCATTTTGACACCATATTTGACCACCGGCTTCTAGAGCCATCTCTTTCTTTCCTTGGGCAACCAGTCACACAACCATTTCTTAAAAAGAAGGTCCACACTCTACTGCGGAAATGGACATATTTTTTTTAAAAAATGGGAAGAGAACAGAGAGACTTCGTGCTCACGCTTCATTCCCACTGATGGAAACTGCTGTAGGAAAATGCAGTGTTGCTATGCGAGTGTGCAGAGCACTGGAAACGCCAACAGCACAACATCTCTGTTTAGTACGTGGGTTTATTGACGTGACTGAACACGACAGTGTGCACAGAGCATTTATTCATTTCCCACTGAAAGACGTTCCAGTGAAACTATCCTCAACACAGACCCAGGCACTGAGCGCTGTCGGGGACGGTCTGCAGTTTCAAAGGGTGGGGTGCGGGGACAGTCCTTCCCCCAAATTCCAATGGGACTCCACATTGCAGGGCTGTGCATGGGAGAGAGCTGAGGGCTGCTGACTGCTCCATGAATGAGAGAAGCTGGGAGCAAGGGAGGTGCAAGATAGCCCAAGTGTTGCAAATAAGAGTGGGCAATTACACCTCTCCCGTGGACCAGCAAGCTTGGAGTCAGAAACAAGCTCTGGCAGCAAACTAAGAATGACAGTCTATTTCCCGGGGTTTATTAAGTTTTGGCCCCACAGATACGACTGCCAGGAAAGCAGCTGTACTTGAAGTGGTCTGGACATTTATTCATCTGAACATAAACAAAGATCAGTTCATTTAGATCGCCGGGTCTGTACTCAGCTGTGGGGACAAGGGCAGGCCTGGCTCCATGGAGTCCAAACATAAAAGGGGTGGACTGGGGGTGAAGGACCCCTAGACTGTGATAGATTCCCTGAGTCATCAGGACCCTTAGGGGCTCATAGCCCAAAACAGAAGAGTCACGGTCAGCCTTAGCACCCACACTGTGGCTCCACAACACCCCACGGCCAATGAATCATAACCATGGCCAGTGTAACCTTGTGCACCTCCTTAGTGAGGATGCTTTGGGACCACACACAAAATCCTCAATGTAAACCAAAGCCACCGCAGTTAGTGATAAACATGTACTTCATAGCAGAGCATGGAAGGATCTCGACCAGTTGCAAATGACAGATCCAGTGAAGGAGCCCAAACCTAACTTTACGCCAAAAACACAGAAAGAAATACTGCGATTCTTAACTAAAAGATAAAATTTAATAGCAACAGTAAAACACAGGGTGGTGGAGGGACAAATTGGCAAAACACAGGATTATTTCACAGTCGGGTGTAAGTACTCACGACCATCTTCTGGCTTTAGTAGAAAGACAACCACCGATAGACATTTTTTTTCACATTTTCCCCCAATAATTTCTCCCCTTCTACTATTTCATAGAGAGTAAGACATTAATGCGATCAAACATACACTATCAATCGACAATCGCCTTTCACTCCCCTTTTTGGAAACTACCTTTGTCACTTCGCTGTGCCACCCCCCACAAGCAGGGGACATTGTGTCTATCCCACACTGGACACATTGCCAGAGGTGCCGCCAGCGACCTAGCACACAGGCATTCCCTACGGGGTCACCACTCACATACACGTTACATTCTTGGATCAAGTCTGGCCTTGAAATGTCCTTTTCCACCTATGGGTTTAAAAAAAAAAAGAATAAACTTAAAAAGCCACAGGAACAACCCTCACAGAGAAGTCTGGCATGTAGTCTTCTCCAGAGAAAGTATGTAATCGCAGTTAACCCCGAGGTCATCAAATGTCATCAAATGTTCTTGTGGTGTTAATGTTACAAAGAGAATTGTGGAACCTCCCGGCTCGACTGACATAGTCCTTGAGTTTATTCATCAGTTTGTTAAATGTCAGAGCTCTTCACATTGTTGAAAAAAAAAACCAGCGTCTCTAATTATTTAAACATTAAGTTATCCTGAATGTCCTATTAACCACCATAAAAGGGGTCCTTGGTGAGTGCCTTAAACTGTACCACCTGCTTCCATCAGCCTTCTTGGCGGAAACCACCAGACCAGTGGGGTCCCTTCCCAGGCCTCCTTTGTAATGGTAGTAAGTTCCTTTTTTCTTAAATAGAACCAAAACACCTCTGTTTGACTCTGGACAAATAAAAAGCACGTATCCAAATCTCCTTCTGGCCGTGATGGGGGCACAAGCCCCCTTTTCCACCGCCCCGGGGGTGGGGGTCGGGCTACTCATTGCAAGGCCGCAGAAGGCAATCTCATCGCTGCACCAAGGTCTCCGGGTAAAGAAGGCCTCCCACCTCTGAACCCCACCATCCACGTGTCCCCTCCTGTTGGCCTTGACCACCGAGTACCATCCATTTACTTCACAAGTGAGTATTAGGGATCAGGGGCAGGGGCGGTGCCAAATTGGCCGCCTGTCCCCTTTGGCCTCCCTAGCTGAGAGCACAGAAGGGCGAAAGGAGATGGTCAGATAAGACGAGATCTTCCCCTGAGGTGAGTTGAGGGGCCCCAAGGAGAGGTGGCTTCCTCAAGGCCAGTTAGGTGGTCTCCACACCCCTGGATCTAGTCGGCAAATCGCTGCAGGAGATGGTCTTCCCGCCTCAAGCTGCCACCCGCCCCGCTGCCCCCGCTGTCCATGAAGCGGTCACAGGGGAACTCGATGAGGTCCGCCTCACTGAGCGCGCACACGGTGGTGCGCGGCCTGTGCGACTGGAATCCGGAGAAGTCCGCAGACACGCCGGTGCCCATGGAGCGCAGGGGCCGTCGGGTGGAGTACATGTGGCGAACGTGGACAGGGGCCCCTCCCTTTCGCCTGGCTCGCAGCTTCCTCCGCAGCCAGCGGGATGCCCAGGCCGCCAAGGCCAGAAGCACTAGCAGCGCATTGACAGCTAGCAGGGCCAAGGTCAGCAGCTGGTAGTCGATGCTGCTCCGGCTGCCAGGCTCGGGCAGGGTGACCAGCCCGGCGCAGTGGTCCCGGGGGGCCACTGGGCAGACCCGGCCCCCCAGCACGCCCTCCACACACACCAGATAGGGGGTATCTCCACGCAGCTCGCGCAGCGTGGCCGAGTCGCTGCGCTCGGGCAGGTAGACGAAGCGGTGGAATTTCGGCTGCTGGCCAAAGCGGTCGAAGAGCAGGCGAAAGCGCGCGCCGCCCAGCGGCCGGGGGCTGCGGTGCTCCCGTACTGCCCAGCGCACGGAGGCACTGTCTGCGCCCACCGCCTCCACGGTCAGGTTGCACAGGATGAACTTGTTGAAGTCACACGGGTCGGACACCAGCGGCGGCAGGCCGACCCCACCGTCGGACTGGGCGGCGCTTTCCTGCTGCTGCCCGACCAAGACCTGCTTCGCCGCGCGCTGCCAGAGGTCGCCAGCGGTCAGTGGCGCAGATGCAGGCGCAGCGGTCAGGGTGGGCGGGGGTTGGGAAGGGTCGGCCGGCGTCGGACGTCCCCTCTCGGACTTCTCGAGCAGGTCCAGGGGGTATGGCACTGCTCCTGCCACAGCAGCGGCGGAAGGGCCCGGCTGCTGGAGGCCTGGACCCCATCGGCTCAGCTTCAGGGCGCTGCGGTTGCCCCAGAGCTCTCTGGCCGCCCCATCCCGGGGCACCCCGGGCAGAATTCGTCCCCGCTGCTGTGGCTGAGGCTGCAGCGGCAGCTCCTCTACGAGGCCACCTGCAGGGGGCTCCATCTTCTCCCTCGTGACTGTGGGTAGGGGCCGCCGCTTGCCTCCCTCGGTTGGAGAGACGGAGGGCAAGGGATTTGCGCATGACCCGTTCTGCAATTGTAGGTCGTCCAAGTAATCCAGGTACTTGCCCCTCAGGGCCGGGGGGTGGCGACACTGCACAAAGACGGTGAGAAGCCGGCCTTGCGAGTGCCAGTCGCCCATCCAGCGCTTCAGGCCCCGGAGCCGACAGTCACATGTCCAGCCGTTGCCGTCTAGGTCCAGCCGGTAGAGGGCCGGGCTGGCGGCGAAGATGTCCCCCGAGAGGGCACTGAGCGCGTTGTCGCGCAGGCTGAGTTCGCGCAGTCGGCCCAGGTGGCCGAAGATATTTGGGTGCAGAGCGGACAGCTCGTTGCCACTCAGGTCTAGCGCCTCCAGGTTGTGCAGAGGTTCCAGCAGCTCAACGGGCAGCTGGCTCAGCCGATTGCTCTCCAGGCGCAGCTCACGCAGGGCCACCAACCCCCAAAAGGCCTCCGGAGCCAGGTGTGTGAGCTGGTTACCCCGGAGCGAGAGCAGGCCGAGGCGCGGCAGGTGCTGGAAGACGCGCGGCCCGAGGTGCTGCAGGCTGTTGTTGGAAAGGATGAGGGTGGAGAGGGAGCGCAGCGGTGCGAAGGTGGCCGCGTGGCGCAGGGAGGGCTGCAGCTCGTTGGCAGAGAGGTTGAGAAAGCGCAGCTTGCCCAGTTGGGCAAAGGCGTTCTTGCCCAGAAAGCGGATCCGGTTGGACTCCAGATGTAGGTAGAGCAAGTTGCCCAAAGGAGCAAAGACCGCGTCAGGCAGCGCCCCCAAGGCGTTCCCGTCCAGTCGCAGCTTGACCAGACTCTCCAGGCCCTCGAAAGAGCCTCGGCTCAAGCGGCCGATCTCGTTCCCGTTGGCGTAGAGGATGCGCAGCTTGCGCAGCGGGGCCAGGGTTCCCGGGACGAGCGCCTGCAGGAGGTTGTTCCCCAGGTAGAGTTCCTCCAGTCGCGAGAGCTTCTCGAAGGTCTTGGAGTGTAGAGAGCGAATCTGGTTGTACTGAAGGTCCAGCCGTCTGAGCTGCCCCAGGCGGTGGAAGTCGAAAGCAGTGATGTTGGTTATGAAGTTGCCGCCAAGGCTGTAGGTGAGCACCTCCTGGGGGTTCGGCAGCGAGCTGGTCTTGGGCACGGCGCGGAGCCCCCTGTTGGTGCACAGGAGGTGCTGGGGATGCTGGCAGTCACAGCGCTCTGGGCACACGGGCTGGGCCCGCGGCGGGAGAGCGAGGCAGCCGCACACCACGAGCAGGAAGCGCACGGCGCGGGCAGCCTCCATCGCCGCCCGCCCTGCGTGCAGCTGCCGGATCGTCCTCTTGGCCTGCCGGCTCTGTGTCTCCTCTGCATTCCCTTTGGCCTGGCCAGAGACGCTAAACGGCCTCTTTCGGGACTTCGCTGCGCGGTCCAGCCCCTCCTCCGCCCTTTGTCCGGTGGCTGGCCCAGGCCTCTGCAGGAGGGCTTCGCTCAGCCAAGTCAGGCGGCGCAGGGCGCTCCGCGAGCTCCGGGTGCTACTTGTTGCATCTCTGCAGAAAACTGTTTCTTCGGGTGCGCGTCGTGGGGCGGAGGGGGGAGCAAGAACTGATCTTTTTGTTTGCAGCTCGAGTCCGGAGAGCTGGATTCCCTGGCACGGATTCTCCCCGCCGAGTGGATTCCCCAGCTGCAGGCAGGCGGGAGCCCTTCCAAGAGCTGCTCAGGGCGCGGCTTGGCTGCTGCGCCCCGGCGGGCGGCTCGGCCCCCGCAGCCCGAGCCTCCTCGCGGGACCGGGAGCGCTGTCTCGGTGGAACAGCCGGGGGAGGAGCCGAGGTGCGCAGGCTGCGTCCGGAAGGGACCCAAGTCGGCGAGTGGCGAGCAAACCGGGCGGAAATTCGTTCTTCCCACACTCTGCCCCCGGGGATGCAGGCGGGGAAAGAGGAGACGGCGGAGGGAGAACAGACCCCGGCTGGGGGAGGGGGAAACGCTAAGTGGCTCCGCGTCTGGTCAGCCCCAGCCGGGGACGCCAAGTGAGAAAAGTAGGGATTAAAAACAGCTGTACGGGGCGGACACACTGGGCTGGGGGCGGGGGTGGATTACCGGTCGAGCAAACGGGATTTGCAGACAGAGACCTTTTATTTTAGAGGAGGACACCAGTCGCTTCGGAGCAGTGGGAGCTCGGCTTATCTTACTCGTTTTTAAGGCACTTGCTCTTCCAGGTGCCGCCCTGGGGGAAGGTGGGGCGGCGCGGAGTCTGCCAGCGTGCAACAAAAGTCTTGGGGAGCACACGGTTGTCTGCAAAGAGCTGTCCGCGGGCCGCTGTCAGGAGAGGCTAGGCCAGTCCATTCAAATTGCCGCGTGTTTGGGTTTGGGGCAACGCGCTACTGGTCGCGGAATAGAGGCACCGCCCCCTTAGGGATCCGAACTGAAGGCCCTTCTGTAGGCGAGAGCTAGGAGAAAGCTCAGAACCGCTTCTACCACCGTGCAAGTGTCCCCGCCAGGTTTTGGTGATTCAGTCCCTTTAATTTTCCTCCTTGGGGAAGGCTCTGCAGAAAGATAGATAGATAGATAGATAGATGTAGATATCCTTCCAAGACCCTCAGGTAACTGCTACCTGCGGGGGCAGGAGGTCCCTTCTGCTCCACTGCTGGGCTTGCAGTGATCTGTAGTCTTCAGTCCCCAGAGTCCTCGGGCCGGGTTCCGTTGGGAAAGTCTTACTAGTTAGTATCAACAGAGAATGGGGCAGGTACCCGTGTCTCTTTTCAGGGCAGCCCCTGCTGAGCATGAGGACTGGGCAAGGAAGGGCTGGTAATTACTCTTCGTTCATGCAAACTGTCTTGCTAAAAATAAAATAAAGTCCCCTTCTTTCCCTCGCCCCACCCCAAAGTGCTCAGAAAATGTAATTTTAGTGTGCAGAAAACGTACTTGGAAGGAGGTACTCAGCGGACAGTGAAAGGCAACAGGAGTAGCAAGAGGCTGGCCGTCCAGTGGGAAGGGCGAGGCATGGAAGACACAGCGGTCACATCAGGCGGTCTGTGAGGAAGCTGCTGAGGTGCAGATGGGGGTCCGTAACTCCAGGGTTTGACAGTGATTCACTGCCTCCTTTAGCCATCCAGAGAGGCGAGTGACAGAGACAGTCGCTGAACTTAGGCAAAGATGAGATCATTGGCAGCATGGTCTGTGAAGACTTACGGGTGAGCGGGGGCCTGGGCTCCGGGGCGATGGGTGTTGCAGGACTGAAGGTGGGTAGTGACATGCCCATTCGGGGCACAGCAAAGGAGCACATCAAATTTGCCCGCGATTTGCTTTGAGTTTTCAGGTTAGGGATGAACTTGGAGAACCAAGTCTCTGTCACTAAGACGGAGGATGAAGTAGCCAGGTAGCTGGTGTTCAGTTCTCATTGTGAGGATCTCCTGAAACTCTTTCAGTGCTGACTCTTGTCTTCTTTGGGGAGGTGTGGCTGCCCTAGGGGGTGAGGCCCAAGCTCGCACCGCACAGCACAAGCTGTCTGTCCTGGTCTTGCACCCCAGATGCTGGTAGGAGGACCTTCGGTCTTTGCTGCCTATCTTTCAGAGGAAAGATACAAAGAAACTGCTGGCTTTCCAGTCAAATCCCTGGACCTAGCTGGCGTGGGACGGTGGCAGCATCTGCTTTGAGCCCACGGCCTCGGGACACACAGACAGCATTCTGAGCAGGACAGAGGTTGGGTGCTGAGAGAGGTGTGATGTGAAAGAAGGAGAAGCAGAAGGAGTTGCAAAGCCTACTCCTTTGCAAGAGCCTCCTCTTCTTCCAACTCCTCACAGAAAACTTGCAGAGAAACTGGGGTTTGGACCAATCACTCACCCACCCCCTGGGGGAGTCTTACTTTACAGATGCCTCTAAGGAAGATTTAGAAAGTTCTCAGACCCCCCCGCCCCCCAGCCGACAGCCGGCACCCTTTAATGTTCTGGCTGTCTTTGCTCTTATTGCCCAGTGGTTAATACCCTTCCGGAAGTCCTGGATTGCAGGTAGAACTACGCCACATGGAGTCATGTCCTCCCGTGTCCTCGAAGTAACCCATCGGCTGCATGGAATTGACCTTGCTTAAAGTAGAGGCAGTGTGTTGTCTTCGGAATGAACATAGGTGGTTTCTGATAGGTGTCGCTAGCACCCTCCACCCGATGTCAGTAAGAGTAAGATCTTGAGATCTAGAGAGAACATGATAACGTGTGCGTGGGTATAAAGTTTTTCTGAAAAAGTGTGATTACCATCGTTTTAAGAAATACTACCCTTTTAAAAGGCATATAAGCTGAAGTCAACGTTACAGATGAATGACACTTACACACTTCAGAGCCCGTTTATGTGATATTCCTGTGTGCCCCCAATGGCCTCCGTGTCTGTGACGCTGCTTGTTCAGGGCTTCAAGTCACAGGATTTTCATCTCTCTCTTCCAGGAGTTGACGTGGTGTTTTGCTTGAATCTTGGCAGTACTTAGAGCCCCTGGTAGCGAAGAGCAAAAACTCCAAACCGGCACTGGCTTGGAATCCCCGCTGCTGCTGGCGATCAGGCAGGAGGCACGTGGTGAGAATTCGCACGCGCCAGACCTGAGGATGAGCGTGGGAGTGCTGCGGCTGAGAGATGCAGGGCCAGACCCGGGGTGCACCAGCTTAGTGGCCAGGCGGATGCACAGGGAGCAGTGGCAGCCAGGTGGTCAGAGCTGTGGGGTGGAGCTGTGGGGGCCCTGGGAAGATGAACTTGGCCTGGGAGCCTGAGGAAGGCTTCCAGGGGCAGGAAGTACTGAGTGTTACCTGGATGCAGGTGAGCAGGGCTCTCAGGAGGGAAAGCCGGTGGGGGGGGGCGGTGTGTGTGCCAGAGAGTGACTTAGGGACCCGTAAAACTTCTGTCTGAATCTTTGTTGGTGAGACTGTTTTTGACATCTGTGTTTTATGACTGTACCACACGCCCTTGCTCATATAGTGACTTCCCTATTCCCCTCTAAGGATTTCAGCAGGCAGTTCTCATAACCGTACTTGTACCATAACATCAAGCGGTAGCTCTGTCCACATACACTAGGTGCTATTCAAAGAAAGTGCCATTATCTAGTTCTTGCCTTCTAGGACCTTGAAATACATGACAGTGGTTTGTGCCGGGTGTGTTGATAGGACAACCAGACCAAGGTGTTCACTTATGTGAAATATACTGTATGTATTTTGTAGAGATTATATGTGTGTACATGTATTTTCATAGAGATCTTATATATGTGCATATATGTATGAGTGTATGCATTTGTGTATCTATCTATCTACGGCACTGCCCGTAGAACAGGGCAGCCCGCATCCCTGTTCTGAACCTGGCCTTGCTCCGGTCCTTCTCTGGGTGTATTACTGTAAGAGCAGGATTTTGAGCTTCCAAGGGGATGTGCTCACCCAGAGCCCACACCCCCACTCCCGCTCTCGGTTCTGGGGACTCTGGGGTTCCCGACCTAACTGCCCACATCTTTGCAGACCCTTGCCCCATCCGTTCTCCTGGGGGCCAGTCAGGCCATGAGTAGATTTGCCCGTGGGGCCGGGCATGGCCGCAGGGCAGCTGTGCTAAAAGAATCTGGAGGCGTGAGCTGGGATTTCCATCACTAATGCTGGAGTCAGAGCAGAGAGGGGACATCTCAGGCCGGCGGTCTTCTCTCCCCCCGGGCTTGCCCACGAGTGGCATTTTAGGAGGAGAAAGTACTGGATTTAGAAAGAACAAGGAGGAAAATTACAGGAGTCCTAAGGAAAACATTTTTTAAAATGTGAATTCTCCTTTATTATAACATAGCCTATACCTAATTTTCTATAAAAAGCAATAATTTTTAGTAAAAGCAAGGGCACGGTTGTCTCCGTTTAAATGCCTGTCTCTCCACGATGTACTGTCTCTGTTTATGGGCGGAGCCAGGCCTGATCCAGGAGGTTTAAGGATTGATTATGCCTAAACGGGTGATTTGCATAATCACCAGTGGACATCCAGGAGGGAATGCCATTCATAAGGGAAACGAGAGCCTGGTCATCTCACTTTTGGAAAGCTCGCCTTTTCACTCTCGGGTTTCAGTGGGTGGAAACCCGAGCGCGTGTGGGCGGGTTCCATGGCACACGCACGCGGTTTCGGGGTTCTCCCGTGTTCTTGCGCAGGCACAGAACCTTCTCGGGCTTGCCGGGGATGTGCACTGCCTTCCTCCCCAGCAGGCTGCTTTCCTCCCCAACTGCGGCTGTAGAGGCAGGAAGGACTCCAGGCCCTGTCTTCAGCGGCCCCTGGAGCTGGCCTGAGTGAGGCCGGGCTGGCCTGGCCCAGGACACACTAGGGGGAGCCGAGCTCTGGCCAAGCCCCCACTGCTGGAGCGGTGGGCCGGCCAAGCCTGGCTGGAGCGGCTTCCGGGGGCTCAGTCAGGGCAGCCTGCAGAGACAGCATCTGTTTCCTCAGCCCGTGTGAGCCAGCCCCACACAGGCAGTGTGGTCCCTGCCCCCGATGAGGTAGGACCTGAGAGTCCCCAGTGGTCCCTTGCACGTTATCAAACCGCTCCCACGACTCCCTCTGTCTGCATGGGCCTCATGTTTGCCCCAGTCTGAGGGGCCCACCCGGTTCTTCGCCTTGGGGATTGGGGATGAGAAAAGGAAAAGTCCTGGTTGGCAGCATATGTGTGATCCCCTTAGGGAAACACAGGGATTCGGGATCCCGGCTGGGAACCAGCCCCACTGACTCAGAGTCTCTGGGGGTGAGGCCCCGGCACCTGCATCCGTAAGCCACCAGAAAAACTGGATGCACCTGTAATTTTAAGAAAACCAATAGACGGTGTTTCCAGAACACCCGTTCACGATTGGCTGATCATGTTGGAATAACAGCAGTCATAACGATGGGCGCTTCTGTAGAGCTGAGCACCAGGCATGGTCTGAGCAACTCTGCACAAAATAAGTCACTTATGTCCACAGCTACCTTGAGAGGTAGGAACTACCGTGATCCCCATTTTACAGAGAAGGAAGGTGAGGAGTGTATTGAAAACACAGGACCCTAGGCCCACCCCCAGAGAGTGTGATTTCAGAACCCACAGGACGGGGCCGAGGGACTTTTATTCAGCACATTCCCAGGACGGATTGTCTCAGGAACTGTCACGGAAGGAGAATTCTTAAGGGCCCGTTCAGACAGGAAATGCCTCCTTTGCCAGGAGTCCGGGGGCGTGGAAAGAGGAGCAAGTCAGGCTGGGCTGGCCAGGAGTTCAGTGTGCCTAAGACAACAGCCCAGGAGGACAGCGTTATCCGAGGTGGATGGGATGCGCACGACTTGCTGTAACTGCAGTTACCTTTTGAGAAGAAAAGAACGGAGAGCTAAAACCTCAGTGGAAAGCGCCAGCCCACATAACACTGTGTGTGCTTAAGGCCATCAGCACGGTGCCTGCTTCCAACACGCTGGATTTCACACCCGAGGAAAAGGCTTCTTCGCCTGTTCGAAGATGCTGGAGTGTTTGAAACCCGTGTGTATAAACAGATCGCGTCTCTAGAAGAACTACAGTGAACCGTAGGCATGCCTGGCAAGCTAAAACAGGAAGGGCAGTTGTTGGCTGAGCGCAGTGACTTAGGGAATCAGGCAAATCCACGTTCTGTTTCTGGCTACAGTATAGAGTTTGTTTTTGTGTAACTGAAATGTTATAGCCCTAATACAATGACGTCCTCCCTTAAAATAGAATCGAGTCAGTAGCCTAAGGAAATCTTTTGGGTATAAAAGTGTCTCTTATTTCTAAATCAATATTTAAAACTATTTGTCATCTTTGGGAACCAGATCTGTCATTGTATCTTATGGTACAATTTCCCACTACTTTTATTTGGATTTCTTCATACCACAGTGGCATGTATTTAGCCATTTCTGTCCCCTGACCCCCCTCCCCAGCTAGGACAGTGGCGTGCTGTATTCCGTTTTTGTTGTACTCAGCAGCTGTTGTTGAATTGTCAGAGCTTTTATAGAAAGCTGGAAGAAAAAAATGTTTTAAATGTTAACAGTTGTCTTTACATGGTGAGAAAATGAATATTTATACTCTGTTTCTGGCATTTTCTCAATGATGAGCAACGACTATGTATTTCTTTGAAATTAATTAAAGCATTTATAAACAAATACTTTCACATCTAGTGTCTGGTTTGAACCTCGACAATGCGTGTCATGAGACCATTAGGTGAGGATTAGTCCTGTCTCCCATTTGGGGGAGAGGAGGCTAAGAACTGCAGGAGGTTGCAACCTTCTGGAATGTTCCGCCACTATAATGATAGCGTGTAGACCACAATCTAAACAGTTGGCTTCTGGCCCCGGGTGTTTAGAGTTGGACCTTGCTAGATGCCCTGTTGATACACGTCTATATGTACAACTAATGAGATCAGTTCAGGGTGCTGTTCAAAATATTTAACCCGGCGGGTACGGCCAGGACGCCGGCCAGGCGGGCAGGTTTGGCGCTGCCCGGACAGGGCAGAGGAGGCCGGGAACAAGCAGCCCAGGTGTGCCCGTGCCCCCGGCTGAAAGCGGACTCCCTGCACTGGATTAGACTTTCTGAACGGTCCTTCGGAGGTCTCCTTTTCTTTTTCCTCATGACTACATTGTTAAACACGTTTGCTCGAGGCTCGGGCACCATAACCAGTCACCTTGAAGTGTAACACACCAAGCCTTCCCGGGCTCAGGCTCCCGCCGACTGCAGAGGCGCATCCCAGCCACTCACACTCGACGACGGAACCGTGGTGAGGGGGCGAGGACGGTCAGCTTGGACAAAACACGGGCTTCGTTTTCAATGTGTAATTCAGAAATCGTCTCCCGCTCTCTCCGGGAGTGTGACAGATGCATTGGAAAGGAATTTAATTCTTAACACAACTTGATCCGAATTGTTACAATTAATGGTCCCAAAATATTTGCAGGGGGCACCTCTTGGGATGAGAATCGACTTTAAGGATTGGCATCTCACCCAGTACATTTTTAATGACTCATTACCAAAACCTGACTGTATGCGTGTCCCCCCACTTGTCACCTCGCCCCCTGAGCTGCAGATGTCTCCTTATGCTAATGTCACGGTGTAGGGAGGCAAAGTCATACCCATGCCCCTGGACACTGTGGCTCCGCCCTGGCAAGAAGCAGCCTGTCAATCTCAGTAATGGAAACAATCTCTAACCGTCCAATAATTGACTGTATACAGTGTAAAAACCCTCAAAGTGTTTGCAGATTTCATCAAAAGGCCAAATGTTTTTCACTTAAGACCAGGAACCTGGCAGGAAAGGAAATTAGAGGAAGGAAGCCTCCATCCCCTTTCCAGGGTCTCTGTAATTTTCTATAAAGATTTGCACTTTGATTACTTAGTAGCGCCATATGCTGGAGCGGGACTCAAGATCAAAGGCTCCCTCCGGCCGCGGCCCAGGATCTCCGTGGGCAGGAGTGAGTGTGTCTGCTGGTCTGGTGCTAATGGGTGTGTGCAGAGACTCCCCCAGCCCGCTGTGTGTTCCCATTTCATTTCCCAAATACACGTGGTATGCCTCAGCTGTGGATGCTTGTAGCATCATTTTTGTTTTCTTGTCAGCTATCATACATTGTCGGTTGCAAAAAAAATGGTTATTACCACAAAGACACTTGGAACTAAAGATTTTTCAAAAGCTTAATGTGAATTGTCAAGTTTTATAGTGTGTATGGTCTTAAAAATTTGGGAAGCAAGGGGTTGCTAAACACTCCTTTTCTTTGGTAGTGATTTTTTCATTCTACTTTATGATCAAAATTTTCTGCAGTGAATGTTTGTTCTTGCAGTCAAGAATCTCTGGTAAAGTGTAGATGACCCCTCACCCACTCCTGCTTTCTCCATCACCCTGCCGTGTCCTCCTTCCCTATGTTACAAGTGGCTTTTCTTATAAACCTTTGTAATGTATCAATCCCGGTCATGGAAACACTCTTGGATGGTCAAACAGTTTACTGTACACAGTGTGACTACCCCCAGAGCCTGTGCAGATGTCATCAGAAAGCTGAACATTTGTCATAAACTACCCACGAGGTGTGCATGGGATGATCAGAAGATGGAGACTTCTTGCTAGTTCTCTGACCTTGAACCACAGCTGTCTCTGTGATCAGTGGTTCATTTTCTTATCTATAAAAAGACACAAAGCATACTTGCGCAGCGTAAGAGTTTTGGGAAAGGTATATGAAAATGCTTAGAGACTGTCAGTGTTATGAAAATAGGATTGTTGTTAACATTGTAACATCACGTGTGCCTTCTCGGAGAGACTCTGAGACCCTCCGGGGCAGGTCTGAGTCTTAGGCACAGCCTTTCGGTGTCTCCTGTGACACCCAGCACGGGGTCTCTTCTTTCCTTGAGGGCTCTGTTTCCCTCCTTCCGTGGTTTCCTTGCTCTTCTCCAGGCTGCCCGGGCCCAGCATGCTCAGTGTTCAGTGCATAGGTGCTCTCTGGGCACCGGCACGCCCAGGCCGATTCTGGGCCAGCTCTGTGACCGTTCAGTTTGCACAAGGGAATTGTTTGACTGCTCTGGGCACCTGTTTCTTGCTCTGTGAGGGGATGTGGTCGTAATACATCAGTGTTTGCCCAGAGGGCTCTTATCACTAGTAGTGGCCCCTGTGAAGTTCAACAGGCTGTAAGGGGTAAAAGAAAAGGAAGAAGCTCTGAGGTCAGGGCAGGTCATACACCATGTCTGCATCTTAGAAAGTTTCATGTCTCAGTCTGGGAGAGTCTCAGTGTACCAGAGAATGTTCCGGGCTTTGAGAAATCCTGCAGAAAACACATAAAGAAATTGATGGGAAGTGGGACTATTTATCTATTTAAGGGACCCTAGACTAAATGCTCGCTAAGATCCCTGCCAGCTTTAAATGTTAAGTAATTTATTGATTTTTTCCATGGAGCATTATTCAATATCATTAGAATTGAAAAAGTCCTTTAAACACTGTGTTTATTTAAAGTCCGCACGTTATGCATTGGAAGGTGCTCTTCCAGGTTGGGCTTGACTGATCTCAGCAACTCTCGGAACCCGCTTGGTGTCCCATCAACCCTCAGTGAGCAGAGTAACACGTCCTGAAGTCGGCTCCAGCCTCCGGCGGTCCTGGAAGATTTCTTTGCTTTGGTCCCAAGTTGTCAAACTAACAGATTACTAGATTTTTCTTTTCACTAGGATACAGGTGTTAGAACCCTATTGTTAGTTGTAGGCACCATTTGGTATACTGACGATTCCAGTCAACATTACTGCTCAGTGTTCAAAGTATTATTTGGCCACTGTGCTAGCACTGCTGGGGTGTCTCCTGGGAACCTGGCCGTTTGGGAAAAGTTCCAACAGTGAAACCCTCAGGCTAATTACTCTAGTAGCCTTAGGTGTACGAACCCCATTGGTAATCAGTGCATGGTGCTTACGATTCCCTGAGGTGATGGAATATAGTAAGTACTGTTGTAACTGAAATTCCAGGTGGGTTTCCATCCAAGACAGGTAGCTACAAACACCTGCCAGAGTAATAACCCCATCAATGACTCAGGTTTACAGAGTATTTATCACATGCCTGGCACCATTCTAAGCCCTCTACAAGTATTATTTAACCCACCCACAGCCCCTTGAGGAAAGTAATGTCATTAGTCTTATCTTATAGATCATGCAAGGGAAGCACAGCAAATGGGTGACAGAGCAGAACTTGGACTCACAGTTTAACTTGAACTCACTCCAGCCTCTGACTGCAGTGTGCTCATCACCACTAGAGTCATCTTTTGATGCGCAACATTTTCCTGAATATAGCATCTGCCCTTTTGTACATGTTGTTTAAACTTCAGCTTTTCAAAATATGATTGTCAGTGGAAATTTTCCAAGCCACCAACACCTGTGCACTTGTAATCAGGTAACATTTTCTTTATTCTTGCAAAATCCCTACAGTGTCACCACTTACAGTGTTGCTTCCTCCTCCATCACTATACTTATTTTTAAATGAAAAATACCCTTTTGTTGCTCCAGAAGTAGTATATGTACATCGTAGAAAGTCAGAAAATATAGATAAGCAATGATAAGAAAGTAAATACATAGTCCCATTGTGGTAGGTTGGATAATGACCTTTCAAGGTATCTATATCGTAATCCCAAGAACCTGGGGACAGGTTAGCTGACTTAGCAAAAGGGAGGTAAGGTTGCAGGTGGAATGAAGAGTTGGCCTCGAGATGAGATAGGAGCCGAGACTACCCAGGTGGGCCCCGTGCAATCTCAGCAGTCCTTGAAAGTGGAAGAGGGACATGGAGAGAGGTTCACAGGGATGCCGTGTGAGAAGAACTTGAGCTGCTGTTGCTGGTTTTGGAGACCAGGGAGGGACCATGAGCCAGGGCATGTGAGCAGCCTCTAGACAATGGAAAAAGCACGGGAACAGATTCGCCCCTGGAGCCCCCGGAGAGGAACACAGCCCTGAGGTTATCCCGGCTTGCAGATGGCCATCTTCTCACCTGCTCACCTGGCAGGGAGAGGTCCTTGCTCTCTCGTCTTAGAAGGACACTGATCTGGTCATGAGAGCCCCACCCTCGGGACTTCAACAGAACCTAATGATGGTACCTCCCAAAACCCCCATCTCCAAATCCCACCACATGGGGGGAGAGGGCTTCAACATATAAAGTTGGGGGTGATACATTCAGTCCATAGTACTTGAAGAACATTAAACCTAGTTAGCAATGCTTGAGTCTCATCACCAGAGATGTTGTCTCAGTTGATCTGAAGTAGGGGCCTGGACATGTGCATTTCTTTTAGGTTCCCTGTAACATGCAGCTGGGGATGGGGATCACCGCTCTATAAGTTGCTGGTCAGGGTGCAATCTACGGACCAGCAGTATCAGCATCACGTGGGAGCTTGTTAGAAATGCAGACTCTCTGGCCCCATCTGGCCCTGTGACTTTGACTCTGCAGCATATCGAAATCCCCTGTTGATTTGTATGCATCATAATGTTTCAAAAATACTGGATGACAGCGTTTTGCATAGACTCACATATAGCATGAGAACACACTCCTGCTATCAATCAGTTCCTGTTAGAATTCACATAGATGAGCATTTTGTGAGCAAATTGAGTTTCAGCTTTTTTTTTTTTTAAATCTTGGAAGCCTGTTGAGGTGTGGTTCTTGCCTATGAATAATTGCACCTCAGTGTGAAGATTTTATACATTGCCTATGTATTATTGTCTATTAGCAAACAAAAAAGCTGCAAATAGATCCAATATTAAAACAAAATCTTAATGTTTTGAAAATATGCTACCACCCAGTGATTCCTTCACAATGATTATTTCCTTAGCTTCACATGAGCTTTAAAACTGATAATGAGATAAAATACATACATGTACTCTAGCTGCAAAAAAAAAAAAGAAAAGAAAAGAAGTGGCACTTAGCACAGAGCATGAATACTCTGTAACTAATAAATAATTCAGTGAACTAGGGAAGGCAAAAATACAGAAGCTAAAGTAAATAGCAGAGAATGCCTAATGCTTAAAATACACTTGAGTTTGGGAAATTAGAGGATTATTATTTATGATGCTATTATGTAGCATAGAGTGCTAATTTTGAAAAGATCTGATTAAAATAAATATGCTTAATCCTAAGAACGTGGAAAGGAATGGAGTCTTACTCGCTATTTCAAAAGGCAGTTCAAGGTCTTGTCATCCATCAAGGTCATCAGTGTGGTCTTCAAAATGAATGTGGCTCATGAAAGCGCTAAGTAAGAGACTTCGAGCTGACACGCACTGACAATGATGAATTTCTGCTTTCCGTTTTCAGAAGTACCTAATGGGGATAGTGCTTTATGTTTAAAATCTATTAATTAGAGAAACTTGGTGTTTTTAAGAACTGCGATTTTGAGAAACTTTGTATTTAAAAATACCTTTGTAATTCAGCTTAGGCACATTTTTAAACTTCAATGTCGGGGACAATTTCTGCTTCTGGAAATTGGAAATTGGTCTCATTTTTTTTTCGATCCTGATTTCTTATTTGTTAATGATATGATTCGATAGTTTTCTAAACAATATCAAAATGACTTTTTGAGTTAGCTTATAACAACTTATATTCTGTCCAATAAACTGAAAATAAAAAGAAGAGATGCTAACCTATATAAAATGCACATACCTGTCCCCACACTTCACACTTACCTGCAGGGGAAGGGAGTCTCGGGAATGTTTCTGATCTGAATCCCATTTCCCAGGTGCTCAGGGTACGCACTCATCTCATTGGTGATCTGAGTCAGCCCGACTAGTTTCTCATTGGCTGCCCATTGTGGGCCCAACAGAATCACACTTCGAAGCTAAAACTCTTTTACATGTGGTATACTATAATTGGGGTTTATATTCCAGTATTGCAAATTTTTGAATAAAGACTTCCTGGTTAATAAAAATCAGTTTAAAAGGAATTTTTTTTTCGATTACCTTCCAAAACAATATAGAAGATAATGGCATTTCTCCCTTAAACGTTGTATGGGAAAAGTTCCTTTACACTCATAAAACATGTACACAGAATTGTTAAATTTATTTTTAGCAAAGATATTTTTCCCTTTGTGTTAATTTTTAATGAAAAATAATGAATACTCTTAAAAATAATCAAAACATTACAAAAGGATAGATAGCCGATGGAAAGTAGGCCCCTGTCTCTCGGAAATGTTCTGTACACATACAGACATCCATGTTTTGTATATAACTCTATGTATTATTCCCTGATGCCCCCCCACACACACACTCACACAGATAGAAGCATACCATGTACTCTTCTGGGCCTTCATATTCTTCACTTAAGTCATTTTGGAGATTCTCCCGTGTAGAACATGTCGGCCAACCTCATTTTCAATGCTGCATGGTATTCCAGGATCGTGGATTTAACCAACCACAATCAACATACATTTACATTTTTTCAGGCTTTTGATGTTATATACAGAATTCTAATAACATGTAGATATGTCTGTGCACATAGATGCTAGTACACCTGCAGATCAGAATCTTGAAAATAAAACTGCTGTGTCCAAGAACATGTGCATCTATGGTTTTGAGACATAATGCCAAGTGCCCCTTCACAGAGGTAAGACCCATGGTTGGACCCGTGTGCAGCGGCCCCTGCAGGGTGGCCAGTGTCCACTTGTCTGGACGGCTGCCCCACGCACCGCGTTAGGATTCTTCCTTCCTCTCTTACACCATCAGCGTCTCCCTCTCTGCTGGACCATTCCCTTTGGAACAGAACCCTGCTGCCATTTCCTACATCTAAAAAAATTATTCGACTTCACCTCTTCCATTACTACCCCCTCTGCTCCCCTTTGTAGAAAAACTGCTAGAAAAATGACGTCTGTACTTATTGTCTGTAAACCCTGCTCATCCCCATCTTCTTGGACCTTCTCCAGTTAGGACTTCCTGCCCCATCACTTCACCACAGTTGTTCCTGGCAAGTCGCCGATGGCCACCGCTCTGTCGTGGTGAATTCTTGGTCTTCATCTTGCTCTGCTCGTCAGCAGCCTTTGAGAGAGCTGAGCCATCCGTGCTTGGACCACTGTCTTCTCTTGGCCTCGGTGATACCACACTCTCCTTCGACCGTACAAGCTGCTCCTTCTCACTCTCCTCTGCTGCTTCCTTCCCATCTCCTTGACGTCTCTTGCGTCTTGATGCTGGAGTGCCCCCGAGACCCATCTTTGGGCCCCATCCCTGTCTCTGCTCCCTCCTCTGGCCACCCAATCTCATCACACGGCATTAAATACTGTGTCTACCTTAGAGACGCCAATTTTTCCTTGCCCCAAATCTCTCTCCTAAACTCAAGACGTGTATGTTGAACGGCTTACTTCACATCTGTACTCAAAATTCAGATATTCCAAATGAACATGTCTAACGTGTGGTCTTTTCCCTGAAACCTGTTCCTCCCACACCCTTTCAGAGAATGGTCATTCCCTCCATCTAGTCACTCAGACAAGAAACCTTAGAGTCCTTCTCGACCCGACTCTTTGGTTCACACTTCACATCCAGCCAGTTTGGAACGTTTGTTGGCTCTCCCTGCGGACTCTGTCCAGATTCGGACCACATCTCACCACTGCTGCATCCAGCACCCCGGCCCAGGCAGCTCTCATCTCTCACCTGAATTATCTCAAAAACTCCCAGCCTCCCCTCCTGCCCCTGCTCCTCTCTCCCTCCCTTCAATGCTGTTCTCTGCAGAACAGCCGGAGTGACCTTGTTAACACCTATCGCATTGCTTCACCCCCTGGTCAGAACCCTGCCATGGCTCGCTCCGAGTGGAAAGACTGAATGTGACCGCCCCACTCCAGGAACATCCTCTCTCATCTCGTGTTATCCGTCTCCCCTCTCACTCCGCCCCGGCCCCGTTGGCCTTTTTGCTGCTCTGGTGCCCGTGGAGGCAGAGGCTAAAGGATCTGAGGAAAAGAGCAGAACCCAGACGCACACTTGCCTATGTAGTTAAATGCCACATTTAAAAATGTATTTTATCATTTACCAAAGATTAAAAAAATGATATATTTTTTAACGCACGGTTTGGGGTCATTCAGGAATGAAGCTCGGGCAGCTGCAGGGTCCAAGCCTCCTGGAGGGGTTGCTCCATGAACTTGCCTTTCGTTCCCCCCAGGCTCCTCGTCGGCACCCAGAAGCACACTGGGGGTGTTTTGCACCCTCTGAGGGAACGGACGCATTAGCAGAGTCTCTGGAACAGTCTGGCGTGAGGGGGACCAGGAGGACAGTGTAAGAGCCCGCTGGTGAGCTTCTGGGCCGAATCCTCGCGGCTCAGGACAGTAACGTGCACAGCTGCCTGTCTCTGTGGTCCTCGGGACCCGGGAAGCTGTGCTTGTGTCTGGGGACACTTGGCCCATCTCCCACCTTCTCTGTGGGGGAGTGACCACCTCTCTGTGTTTCCACATCATTTCCATGACAGCGGAACAAGCAGGTCTCAGAGCGTTCAATCACAGAGCAGCCTGCGTGGTATTTCCCGGTGTTTTTTAGAATCCACTCCGTGGGATAGTTCCTTACTGCCACCTGGATGGAAACCGGGGCAGACCGCTGAGTTCTCTGGTCACTCCTCACTAACACAGAGGGACCTCCAGTCACGTCCAATCACAACGCACACTCTTGTTTTAGGAATTAAAATTCATATAATAACCAAAATATTGCTTTGCAGATAAGCTTCCTTCTCGTCCCCTAAGTTGGTGAGAAGCATGCGGAACGGGTGGGGTTGCGATCAGCTCCTTCTCCCTTTCCCCACCCACTCAGTGTGTCTGTTCTTACGGCGCTGTCATGCCACCCACGGCGCCTGTCCCTCCAGGGCGGGGATGAGGGGAGGCAGAGGAGTAAGATGCAAGGAAATGTCTTTCTTGATTGATATTCTTGTGGTCAGCCTCCTCCAGACTCGGCAGATGTTTCAAGCTAACTCTCTTGTCCTTTCAAGGGTTCTTAAGGGACCCGCCAATGAAAGAAATCACCTTCATTAAAACAGACCTCTTGAGTCCAGCGGATGACAGGCTCCTTCCTGGAGGGCAGGGAAGAGCCGAGTGGCTGCCCTTCCCAGTCCGAAGCACAGTGGCTGCAGTTACCGCAATGGGCAGCGTGCCTGGGGCAGCAAGCAGCATAGTTTAGGACACAGGGACTTAGGATGCTGGCTAAGGGTTCAGTGGTGGCCCTGGCACCAAAACAGGTGGGCAGGCTTCTAAGAATTACTTGGTTTATGAATGGGAAAATCTCTAGGTCTAGTGCACAGAAAGAAACCTGAGTTCGATCAAAGGTGATATAGCCTGTCACCCAAGCCTCAGGCCTGAATCAGTTCAAAGACATGGACATCCTCAGGGTTGATTTGCAAACGGTGTCCAAGGAGCAGCAGCACCAGCAGCAGCATCGCCTGGGAATATGTTAGCAATGCAACTTCTCAGGCCCTCCCCCAGCCCTGCCAACACAAGCCCTCTGGGGGCGCAGGCAGTGGTCTTAGTTCCATCGAGCGCTTCAGCTCACCCTGCTGCGTGCTGAGGTTTGAGACCACCGAGCTTAGGTGAAGGGAGCCGGTGACATAAGTGTCTGGTGTAAATCTTCCTTCAAATCTTCCCCCAACGATCTGTAGCCATTCACTAGGGACACTGTGCATGGAGGAAAGGGGATCCAGGACTTTTGGAGATGTCCAGACATCGATTCTGAGTTGATGCTAATCTCTAAAGTCCCAAACTGCCTCTGGATGGGGTGTGAATGCCATTTGTGGAACAAATGGTGATCAGTGAAATTCGGCTTGTGGTTGTCTCGCAGGGTTCCCACGAGCCCACTCACCTGCGCTGTGCGGATTTTCCCATTCCTGAACAGAGGGGTCGTAGGTCATCTTCAGCAAGTACAAGAACCCCCGTAGTGATTCCCTAGCCCATGGAGTGAGCCCTATTGTGGTAGACAGGGCCACACAGAAACTTCCTACATGGGAGTAAACTGAAATTGATACCATACCCTTGGCGGAGCGGCAGAGATTCTGACTTCCCTCTGGAAGGAATCTCTGGGGAGATTCTCGTGGGAGGAATTCAGGGGTTCTTCCGCCATGTCTGCACTGGACTCATCTGTTCAGCATGTGCAGAAGGAAGACAGTGATTGGAGAACAACCGTGGATTCTTGTACGATTATCCAGGTAATGGGCCAGATGGAATCGGTTTTGTGGAGAACGCAACAGAGCTGCTGGCACTTTGGGCAGCTCTTGCCCTGGCAGATGCTTTTTTTTTTTTCCTGAATACCAAATTAGGAAAGATCACCAGATGGGGTTTGCTTTCCACTAGTAGGACCCCAAAACACCCTCACTGTCTTAACCCCAGGCCCATGCTGACTCTTCTGCTCTCTGCCGAGGTCTTGGCTGCAGGGGCTTGCTCCACTTGATAGCCCCCAGACCATCACTGCATGGTGGGCAGAAAATGGCCCAGCTGCCTTCATAAGACGTATATATGGCAGAGGGTGAGAGAGAAACCCCAAAAAGAATCCAAGGCCAACGTCCTCGGTGAAGATTCCAGGGGTCCAGCGGTCTGGGAAGACACCGGCCTTGCTCCTTGAGAGTGAAACAGAATTGCTGCACTTGGTCCCACCTCCCGCCAAGAAAGAGCTACAATGTACAAGCTACCTCTTTTGCTTTGGGGCATAACAGACTCTTTTGAGTGTATTGTGCACAGCAATGTTTTGAGTAACTCAGGAGGCTGCCAGCTGTGTGTGGGGACCAGAGCAAAAGGAGCCTCCCTCACAGCATTTCTCCACCTTGGCACTGTTGGCACATTGGGGACAAATAATTCTTCGATGTGGGAGGCTATCCTGAGAACTGTAGAATGTTTAGCAGCATCCCTGGCCTCTACCCGCTGGATTCCGGCAGCAGCACTACCCCCAGCTGTGACAACCAAACACCTCGACAGACGTCGCCCAGTAGAAATATCCGCACTTGGGAACCGCTGGTCTGCAGCAAGTCTAGTTAAGCCCCGGGGAGAGTAAAGCCCTGGCTGAAAGCTTAACAGCAATGTCGTGAGAGACCCTGAGCCAGATCCTTCCAGCTAAGCTCTTCCCAGATTCCCGACTCCCTGGAGCCACTGAGATAATAAATGCTTGTTGCTAAGTTTGGGGATAATTTGTTACGCAGCCATAGATGACTAATACAGATTGGGCATGCCCAGCAGCAGCCCAGCAGCCAGAGTAAAGAGTGTCTACTGGAGTAGGGTTGAGCAGGTCCTAGAAACACAGGTTTTGTGAACAGAGAGCTCAGACTCCCGCAGCACCTCCTCTGGCTACAGGTCAGTTCTACCACAGCCCCCTACCTATGTCCTTTGATGAAGGGAAAAAAATAGGCAAAACATTTGGGGCAGGCTCTCAGATGGCCCCTTACCATTTGTAAGGCACCAGGTGGGTATGGACTACTAAGACATTACAGCCCAAATCTGGAATGTGGTAAGGGAGCTTCTCTCAAGGCTGAACACTGAGCCGTTGTCCACTTTGTGTAGATGGAGAGAGGGCCAGAGACGGGGGGCAGGGGCAGGCTACATCAATTATTGAGTAACTAGTGGTTTGGCATGTTGGCAACAAGGAAGTCTGAAGAAGAGGTTGGACCTCTTTGTGTGGGCACTGTCTTATGTGAGTGCTCACCCAAGAGCACCCACTGATGATGGTGTCAATCATCAACTGGACGGGAAGGGCCATTCTGTGAATGTCAGTCAGTCCCCTCCCCAGCGACCTCAGCCACCCTGAGGCTTGCTCAGTGGGCTCACACAGAGTGTGGCCACTGTGGCAAGGATAGAAGCTATGCATGGACTTGACAATGTGGACTTCCTTCACCAGTATGATCTGGCTACTGTCACTGCTGAATGCCTAATCCGCTGACAGCAGGGAGCCAAACTGAGCCCTGATGCGGCATCATTCCCCAGGGGCCACCAGTCAACCACTTGGTAGCAAGTTTATGACATTGAACTCTCCCCATTATAGGAAAAGTCATTGGAATAGTATTGCAACCTACAAGACTACTGAAGTCTCAGACTTCAGAAATGGAGATTTAAGTCATCCCACCGGGGAAGAACCTCAAACCACTGAGGTGTTGCTTAAAGGCAAAAGGAACATAGAATGGACATCAGAAGAAGCTCTTTGCCAATTATTGTTCAACTGTTATTATTATCAGTCAACTAGTTTTGTTGACAGTTACAAAAACAAGAACTTTAGTAACTATGCATGTTTTCTTCTTTGCCCATTATATATATAATACTGAGTGTTATCAGTGGTTAACTTTACAATTTAGCTGTTAGATTACAGAATATCCAAGGTTCAATGGTGGCAAAAAGAGAAGAGGAATTATAGTTGATAACATTGTAATAACCACGTACGGTGCCAGGTGGGTACTAGATGCCAGGTGGGTGCTGGAAAAATCAGGGGACACACTTTGTAAAGGGAATGATTGTCTGACTGCTATGCCATACACCTGAAACCAATACGAAATAATATTGAATGCAAACAGTAATTGAAAATGTAAAAAATACAATGAAATATGAAATATTTTATACGGTCTGTGGGCAGTGTTCTCGTTGAGCCTGTGCACTAGTCACCTTGGTCCACCTCGGTGCTGGCGCGCTGCCCGGACCAGCACAATGGCCTTGGCCGCACCAGGCTGCCTCTGTCCCCATCTCAGCCACCCGATACCCCACTTCCGCCAGACTGAAGAATGGAGGCCTCGTCCGCTCTTTCCTAACACCACCCCACGACTCTGTTTTCTGATTTTATCTCCTTCAATTAATTAAACAGCACTTTCGCTAGCTTCTCCTCTTTTAGGCATTCAGATCACTTGGGCATTCTGCCGCCCGCGCCTAGACTCGTTGGAAGTGTCTAAAGTGGAAAAGGTAAGGTCTTGTTTTCGGTTGCCGTGCCAACCCCCAGCCAGCCTTTTCCTTCAGAGGATTTTTCTTGAGTGCTCTACACTCTCACAGCAACTCAGAATGTGACGGGAATCCTCATTTTCACGAGCATCTCGGCCAAGAGCGACGTGGGGCTGCATCCCTAAAATGAGTATCCACCCTGTACCGTGAGGGTTCCCCTTTTATCATCTTTAACGTAATCCTTTTAAGGCACAAATCCCCGGCGAATCCAAGCTACTAGGTTATGAAAATTCTAATTAAGGGCAAAAGCCATAGCTGCTTTTGGTGGTCATGCGGTGATACTGTCAACCTCATTGCCAGCCAAATTAACAAAATGCATTGCTAATAACCCAGATAATGCTGGTTAAGAAGTCAATAGCCAAATCCATTTAACTCTCAAAAGCTTCAATGCTAGTAAATCACATTTCTTGTTTGTGCGGCTGACTCCTAGAAGCTACGTATGGGTTATATTTTGAAGCAGCAGAAAAAAGGAGAAGGAAAGTTTTTATACTTCGGGAATCATCACACATAACATTTATGATCACTTTTGCTACAGGTAACACAATAGTTTACACTGAACATTTAACACATTAAACAGTAGTCATCTAAGATGAGTGATGTCGTGATTTGCCTGTTTTCTAGATAGCTATAGGTTCAGTCTGTACAGGATCGCACACACATTTTATGGTGATTGGCTTTAAAACTATCAAAACGTGAGGAACATGGAAAGTGTGCCCCCATATCCTCCGTGGCACATGGAAGATCTCTTCACCCATAAAGTCTTTACTCATTGCCGGAACTAGCACATGTAAGTTGCAACACAGACGTGGGCCGTGGGAGACACCACAGGTCTGACATCACCCCATGTGAGTCTGACCTCTTGCTGGTACATAGTCCCAAAGTTCCAATTCAAAGAGAGCTCTTGGGCCTCGCTCTGAATTTCAGTCAGAGGGTTCAGGCTTCCCGTTCCATCCTGGCCCCGGACTGCCGGCGGGGAGGGAGGATCCCGGCCTTCTCTGTAGCTGTCAGCACGTTCGCAAACAGACTTTCCTCCCTGGGAAATGTTGTGCAGCGGTCTGGATTTCAGTTTATAATTGCGCTATGAAGAAGAGTCTGAAAAAAAGAGTCACTTAAGAATCACTGCACAGCTCCATCTGGGATTTGGCCAACAGCTGTTGGAGTTCTTTTAAATCAGCTTTTTCCTAACTATGAGAAACAGGGGGTTGAAATTTTATATTTTCTCAAATCCTCAGCCACTGCGTCAAGTAGCTAAAAATGACGAAAAATAAAACAATATGGAGTATTTTCGGAATTATGCCATTCACTTTGGCTTTGCTTACCCCCCAAATGGAGAGCACTGAGCAAAGTTCACGGCAGCACATCTAATTTGAAGTAGATCCCTTTCCCTGGAGTCCAGAATCTTCTTCTCGGGGGTAATGTAGGGGAACAATCTGTTGTTGCTGGCGGGCTTAGCCTGTCACTGACAAAGGACTGCAATGACGAAATACAGTTTTTATTGTCATGGAAGAAAGGGTTGGCTTTCGAAATGTCTGGTAGCTTGAAAATTTAGAGCAAACAAGCAATCTATTTTAAGTCTCGTTGCTCCTGAGAGTGGAACTAGGTCACATTTTTCCTCCTTAACTCCGGGATAGATACGCAATCCTATTAAACACCAATTACTGCAAAATTCCTAAGATGGTCACACTCTCAGTTTCCCACTAGAAAACAGCTCAGACCATTCGACAGTGAGTATCAGAGAACACTTAAGAAGTGCCGGATAGGCAACAACTCAACCAGGAGCTGTGGATTCAGGGTTGCACCCAATAGGCCAAAGTCCCCGTCATGGCAGAACTCACGTAGCTTCTTCCAGGGGGGCTACTGGGATGAACTGAAACCCTAACAAAGCATCAATATGGTGAACGAGCGAGTGCTCTTCACTAAATGCGTGAAGTCACAGATGTGATAAAAACCATGGATAAAAAAAAACAGGACACCAAGAACTTCTGCGACATTCTCGTCCTTTATGCACCAGCAAGATCCCTGAATTCTTCACTGTCATGCTGATGGGTCTGAACCGAACGCTTCTGTTCCCTGGTCCCGGGGAGAGGGTTGTTTTCTGGAAACCATCTTGCCAAAGGGGGAAAAACACTGCTTTCTGGGCAGATTCAGACAGAGAGCTGTAAATGGTTCTGGCAGGATGAGTGCTAAAGGGAGAGGATATTAGCAATTAGGAAAAGGCTGTGTTGCCAGAGGCTACATATGATGGCATTAGAAGCCACATGCGGGAATTAGGCGGGGGACATGTGCAGGTCTGGTTAGGCTCAAAGCCTCCACCAGCCCACCGTGAAATGACTGTAGGACAGCTGGAGAGGCGGCCGCGTGCACCTCATTGTCTCCTGGACGGGAGCCCTGTTCTGCGGTGCAGAGTTCGGGGAGAGGGCCCAGACATCATGCCCACGCGCCTGCAGGCTCTGCTCCGTTCTGTCCGGGCCCCCGGCCCCAGTCTTGGTATCCAGGCCCGTCACACTGGGCCTTTTCACCTGGAAAAGCGCCAGCCTAGAACGTTCTCAATACAGCAGGGAGAGAGGAAAAAAGAAGAGAAGCAGCTGGAGGAGGAGGAAGAGGAAGAAAGGGACCATTGCTCTGCTCTGCAAGCGATTGGAGGTTTCAGACGGTGCTGGCTGGCCACAGAGCAGCTGCTCCTGCCCTCCGTCAGACGCGTCCCACCCACCTGGACACCTGGGCTCCCTTCCCCATCTGGCTCTAGTTATCTCAGCCACGCTGAGGGTTGTTTGTTGGTGGCAGTGAGGGCTTTTTGCTTTTTTCCTTTCAACCTCCCATTCATTTTTCCTGCCTTAGTTTTGTTTTCCTTTCAATAAGGCAAATCTTGAATCAATTCATGGGCCAGAGCGGCACAACAAGCAGCCCAAACATCATCAGGCTGGTTGGTTCACTTGCAAAATCTGCTATTACTCCAAAAGTACTTCAAGGACGGGCCTTCCCTTTTAGCCATGAACTTGCCTTCCCACTTCTCGGGGGGGCCAAGAGGAGACCTAGCACAGACCCACAGCTCCTCCTAGAAAGAGCCATCCCCGAAGCAGATGGAAAGGGTAGGAGTCTGTAATCACGGAGGAGCTTGGGCTTAATGCGTGGTCTGATTGCTGATATTTTTTTTTAAGAACCTGGGTCCATGTTTACTTTCATTGTTAAAGAGTTTATCATCCTGGACATTGAAAATGAATATGTTTTGCATTCCCTAACTTGAGGTGGTGCTCTTAAGTGGTTTTATTTGGTTTGAGCTACATTCTATTGTGTTACAAACGGGTCCGGCTCCTCCAAGAAGCCACAAGCTGTAGACACTGAATCGTTCGCCCAGAGAGAGAATTAGGAGGCGCTGGGAGCCGCTGCTGGTGGTTGAAACGGAGACCCAAGTGGAACAAAGTGCCTCCCTAGGCGACGTTCCAGCGCCTCAAGCCCATGTGGGGAAGGGAGAGTGTCGCAAGCTGCTGAGGACAAACCCCTGTGGCCCGGGGAAGCAAGGGCGATTCCCTGTGTCGGAGAGCGGACTTGGGCATCCTGGGGCCGGGGGCCAGCCAGGCCCAGTGGGTCAGCACGCTGTCCTCTGTTCCAGCCTGCAGTGCTGGTGGCCCAGGGACCCCCCTCCTTGTACAATCCCATGGCTCCTGGCTACCTCCTGTGGCCTTTGAAATCATCCATTGCCTTGTGACAACTCTCCTGAATGTGCCGAGACCAGTTACAAATACACTACGTCTCCGTGGGTCAAAGAATGATGTTAAAAACTGCAATGTGATTAAGTGAAGGAAACAGGACTTGGCCTTGTCTCCAATGTGAAAATGAAATAGAATCTGCAAATAATAAAAGGACTGGGAAGATTTGTATTAGAAGTTTAGAAGCGATTATACTTGTGTTAGGGGCCTCCGGGTCACTGTGTTTGAAACACTCGCATTTTTATGTGTTGACTGTTACTTCTCAATGTGACATGAATACCCAGGTTCAGTACATGCTCTATTCCAGAAATGCTTTCTCAGCACATACTGTGTGTTTGTTGCTCCACGGGGGAAGCAAAGCTGAGCTAATCCCCAATCTTGACCTTGAAATTTTGTCTCCTGTGGCTTGGACACCACCAGCCCCCCATCTTGCATCACAGAGCTTTCCTTCCTGTCTCAGGGCCTGGGTGAGACTCCATCCTGCCCCTCCTCAGACCCCGCTCCGACCCGGCTTTGATTTTCTTCGTGGTACCTGTCCACGTGTATCTCTAAAAGTATTGTTTAGTTTTGTGTGTTCTGGGGGAGGTGGCAAAAGTTATACGCAGAGACTAATTCCGTCTTTGCCAGCAGCAATTTATGTAGTACAGGTTTGCTGTGGGAATTATAATAATTTCATAAGCCAGTAGCATACAGGATAATAGCTCTTACTCGATAAACCAAATAAAGAAATAACACACTCCAAACAACATGACAGATTCATCACATTATCATTCCAGGCAAGGCACGATGAAGGAATAAAAGCCCAAATTTAATATAAGGTGTACCTTTTTATCCCAGTAGGCACTCCAAGGAGACAGCAAGCAACCCAAACTGATTTCCATGCAAAAGTAAAAGTCTGCCTGTGAAAAGCCTCTGCTCTCTACTCCTGGTGTTAAGTTGCTCTTTCACTCCGTGGTTTCGGGCCCAGGGGTGGGGACAAACAGCTCACCAAGCATCTCACCGCGCAGGCCAGCGGCACTTGAGGCTTCAAGGCTGTGGTTGCGTCTACAGCTGGAGCTGGGGGGAGGGGTGGACACCTAAACTCCACCACTCCCTCGGGGGTGCGCACCACCCGGTATCTGCCAGTGACTCAGGAACCCATCTCCATTTTCCTCCTTTGGGTCTTTCCCAAGATTTCCCAAGCTTCCCTTATCTCTCTAGATCTGATCTCTTGTTTTTATTTGATGGCATCTCTGCTGGGAACTCAGGGCTTTGTGTGGCGAGAGAAGCAGAAGAGAATGCAAACCCTTCACCGAAGACCATTCCGTGGCGACTGTCAGTGCGTGTGTTTGTAAACACCTGATATCGTAAGTAAACACCTGTTCTCATAAGCGAGTATATCCTAATAACACTGGATTGTTGAATTCTTCTTTTCTCGTCCTTGTAACGTTTCCACATTGAATGTGACTATCAACTCTTTTTAAAAAATTGTATTAATTTATTGTTAGGGAGCGGGGAAGGGAAGAAGAAAGAGAGGGAGAGAAACATTGACGTCAGAGGGAAATATCAACTGGTTGCCTCTTGTACGTGCCCCAGCGGGGGACTGAACCCTCAACCCAGGCATAAGCCCCGACCTCTTCCTTTGAGGGGCGACGCCCAGCCAACTGAGCCACACCAGCCAGGGCAGCTATCGACTCTTTGTCGTCTACTCCAGTCCAAGCAGAGAGAAAAGTTTTCCACTCCAGAGTTGGAAATTGCAGAACATTTGGAATTGGGGCTCAGAATGACACGCTGCCTGGACAGGCGCACCTCTCTCCTCTCTGGCCAGCCAACGAGAGAACACATTCTAGAAGCAAAGTTTTGTGGAGCTCAGTTTACTTATGGGGCCAAAAGAGAATCGCATTTCTTATTCTGTAAGAAACTAGAATTCTTAAAGACCTGTTGTTAGGTTTTCGACTGACACTTGTGAAGAATTTTCAGGGGCGGGGGGAGCTCATTTGAGGGAGCCCCGTCTGGTTAGAGGCCCCTTGTCCTCCGTCCGTCACAACTCTACCGAGAAAAACACATTCTGGTGAGACCGCACCCTGCACGAACTACCTCATTTGACTCCCTCTCCAGTGTTCCCCCACCCTGCCCAAGATCAGCTTCCGTTTCCAGTGCAACATCACTCCAAGTCATTTTTTAAATAAAATCTGCGTGCTTTCTCACTTTTGTTTATTTTTGCCCCAAAGCCTTTGACATTTCCCTCCAGTGAGTCACACCATGGGAGCATTTCGACACGACCTCTTTAAAGAATATTTCTTTTCCTGGGGGAGAAGGGAAGTTGGTAAGCGACAGCTGTCCCGATATGTTCCTACATAGCGTGTGGAGGTTTTAATAAAGAAATGCCATTTCACATGCCACCAAAGACACTCAGTGAATGGGCTTGCAAAAAGACAGCCTTCTAGGTGTTTCCCTGGCTCCACAGAGATGAGATGGAAAAACTCAAGCGTGGTGGTGCGGGGTTTATTCAAATCAGCTGGATGTGAGAGTCAGTCCTGGAACAAACCCTGTGTGGAACCCTCAGAGGTCAAGGCTGAGCCTTCTCCGTGGGTCTCCCAGCAGACAGCCATTGCAATAGAAGGGCTTCTCTTCCCGTTTGCAGTGGCAACCCCAAGGTCAGATCAACTCAGTGCCCCGGCCTCAGCACGACGACGCAGCAACAACGCTCAGCCGGCTTCCCCTGGCCTGCTCTCTGTGTGTGCAGTGAGGGCAAGGAGACCAGTGCGGACATCGCCTCTAATTCCAGATTCCACAGAACTCTAAATTTCTCTGGTGTCAACCAGCACGTGGCCAGACTCTCCGCCTCCTACCTGCTCTAACCCCTCTTCTCAAGGTTCCGCCATCCTCGCCTCCCCAGTGTCCGGCTGCCCAAGGGACCCAAACGCACTCCTCCTTAGGGCATCCTGCCAGCAGACTGAGTCCACCAGGGCCGGTCCTCGGGGCTCTGCCTCCACAGCAAAACCACCCAGAGGGCAGTTCTTTCTCTGAGATCCTGGGGCCAGATTTTATTTGTTTACATTTGTATATGCACATGTACATATATATGTACATGTATATGTATATATAATTGTATAAAATGCAAGCACACAATTTTATAAAAATCAAAATTACTTTGAAAATTGTCTCCTCTCCACCTAAGCCTATCACCCAGTCCCTTCTCTCTATTGTTACTAGTTTCTCATTCATCTTTCTAAAGACACTCCATTCTTTACAAAACGTCCGTGTCTCTCTCCCTAACCTCCCTTCCTTTCCTCCCTGCCTCCCTTCTTTCCTTCCTTCCTTCCTCCTTCCTCCCTTCTAAATGAAAGCACACTATATCATTAGCACACAATATAAAGCCACTTAAATTTAGACCTTTTTGTGCTCTCAGATGGTGCTCTCCAAACCTTTGAGCCTACATCCTTACCATTAGAAAGTCGCCAAAGGCGTACCAAATGTATCTAATTAATTATTCATTTATAAAGTATAATCATGCCCCGAATAACATTTATATTATGAAATATTCATCAAAATAGAAACTGTAAAAGGATAAAATAAAGGTGAAATTTTAAATAATTATTTTAAAGTTATATTTTTTGTAGTAGAAAATATTTTGCTTTTTAAAATAGGGCTGTCGCCCTGGCTGGCGTAGCTCAGTGGATTGAGCACGGGCTGCGAACCAAAGTGTCGCAGGTTCGATTCCCAGTCAGGGCACATGCCTGGGTTGCAGGCCACGGCCCCCAGCAACCGCACATTCATGTTTCTCTCTCTCTCTCTCTTTCTCCCTCCCTTCCCCCTCTAAAAATAAATAAATAAAATCTTTAAAAAAAATAGGGCTGTTAATATTTTTAACAGGATCCATGGGTTGAATACGCTTAGTCATGTTTGGCAAACCTTGGGTCACGCATTGTGAAATAGCAACTCAAATGTTTGGTTCTTTGTTCGCTTTATTTTGACTCTGGGTTTCAGATTCCGTCGGAGCTGAAAGAGACACCTTACAGAGATATGTGGATCCAAGTGGAAGAGATTCCTCACTTGCTGAGCTTTATTAACTCCCCGACTCATTTTTCTATCCCGCCTGTCTTTCATGCAAGGATGTTTGTTGAAATATTCCCCGACTTAGGGTGTTTTTTATAATATGCATACAGTAGATGGAAACATATCCAAACACTTGTTTTCAAATGCTCTTGCTGTGGATCAATTTCTTTTGAAAAGAAATTACTTTCTCACTAATTGTTAAAGGACCACTTCTACCTTAAAAGGGCAGATAACGTGTTTACTTTTTAAAAATACGTGCTAGATGACCTACTAACAGTAGCCGCTCACCAAGACAGAAGCTGGTGGCTCGTCTGCAACATCTGGCGTTTCGTCAGAAAGGGAATGAGCGCCTCATTCTCGGGTTCCGTGACTCCTCTAAACACGCTGCCCTGAGCTGGCCCACGTGGGGCCAGAGACCTATGTGGTCGTCCCATCGCATGGCGAAGTATCAGAGAGATCCTCCGGGAGGGCTTTGTTTATGAAATTAATCACACCAGTCACATCCTCTAGGCGTGTAAACTGCAATGCTTGGCCCTAAGCTGGACCCAGGACCATGAGAAGCTGCCTCACCCCTCCTCCTGACGACGGCCCCTCCTTGCGTAAGTTGTCTGCTTACGGTAACAGCGGTCACGTGACAAATCTGTCTGGGGTTGGGCCAAGGGAGGGCGCCTGAACCGATGGATGTTCCTGGGCATCTCACAGGGGGTGTGCCCCACCCCCACCACTTGGAGAGTTCTACACAAAGGACTCTCTCTGGTTAAACCCCGAAACTTGTTTTTCTTTAGCCTCTTTTTCTTTTCCTTCTTTAAAGTAAAATACCTGGCAGATTCAGTGTTCACAGGGGCGTGTACCCTTAGAGGAGTCGGCTAGGGGGCTCCAGGAAGGCCTGGCGAGGGGACCTCCCCCACAACACCCCCCACAGTCCTAGGGTGTGGGACCGAGAGACGATGAGAATGGCGACACCGACGACTTCCACGTGTGGAGCTATTGTTTTGTGTCGCCGTACCCTGTGCTCCGTGAATGAAATCGATTCTCTTCATTCCCTGGACTTTCTATAACATCTCCGCAAATGCTGAATGGAAGAATTCTGAACCACCGCTTCTGGGGGAAATGCAGGATTGGGTTCCTACCAGCTGCTGGTCACAATGGTTTTGTCAACTAGTCAATACAACACTATGTTTTATGTGTATTTCTGCTTTAAAAAAAAAACAACACATTTACTTTATGTTGATGCATTGCATGGAACTCATGGCCGACCGCATTAGAACTTGCGCTCACTGGAAGATTATCGAATATATTTTGCTCATGAGGCATATCCCAGACTTCTTGCATTTACAGACACTAGGCAGCACTTGGGCTCTATGCTCAGGAGCCCTTTGAACAGCAAAATCACCAACGAAAAGCACAAACGTGAAAAGCGTGGCACTAAATAGACCGGACAGGGACACTCCCCCGGTGGGAGGGCTGCCATGAGAAGGTGGAGCGCGTCCCCGTTGGCCCTCAGCTGACAGCGTGCGCGTATAAAGATGCGATCTTTTAGTAGGACATTTACTGATGTATGCATATTTTCAAATATGTATATTTTGATGCCAGGTTATCTCTCTCTCTCTCCCCCCCCCCTTTTTGTTATTTCAAAAATTGTACAAAATTAGGGCATTGTTTATCTGGCTAAAAGAAGTACAGAATCTACAGCCCAGATGAAAAATGGCTCACGACCAATGTGGCCTGTAGGCTGTTCGATAAACGTGTACACGTCAGATGAACCAACAAAGTTTTTTAAAAAAGAAAGAGAAGGAAGAGGCAAAGATTCAGTATGTCTTCTAACTTAAGGTCTCCTGCTTATCATCAATTGTTATATCATTACTTTTATATCTGAGATTTCTATTTCTAAGAATTTCAGGCTACTTTTCATGTTAAGACTTTCTACATTCCCAAGTCTTCCTCACCACTGTTACAACCTCACCGGCTCCTTCAGAGTGATGGCTGAGCTATTCTTATCTAATAGTATTCACCACACGCCTGCCAATGTATGGCCTGACGAAAATCTGCTCTTTATGTAACAAGATGTTGTTACAGCTCTATTTTTTCATTGTACTTTTCACATACTCTCAGGAGGAAATTTAAAATTTCTGTTCAAGGCCCCAACGATCCCTTTGTCCACAACTATCCTAATTGGTGTCTCAGAATCCATTCTTCCCATCTTTTAAGTTAAAAGTGTAAGTCTCATTCATGTGCCACATTTTCTTAAAGTTAATTTCAGGATGAACCACCTCTCCCTCCAAACAGGACCACACTTATAATTTCAAGGATGGTTTTTATTGACGAGCAACATTTTGCAGAGAGAGAAAAAAAGAGACAGTTTTCTTATTTATATGACATTTTCCATTTTGAAACTTTTCTTTTCAAAAATTCACACCCCTGACGTTCTCTTTGAGGAAAGGAGCTCATCCATCAATAAGGGTCCCACCCTTTTTCATAAATGAAGCGATTGATCATGTCATAAGCTCTCAGAGGCTGGTCAAAGGGTAAATTGTGTCCTCCACCCCGAACGATGAGCTGAAAGAAGGAAAACAAAAGAAAAATGGAAATTTTGAGAAAAGCATATTCTATTTTTTTCTTATTTTCTTCTTCTTTTCATGGCTTCTTTATTTATCTACTGAAAGCTTTAATTCAGATTGAAGTATTCTGAAAGCTTGCTTGGATACAGAACTTTTTTTTTTCAATATGCTAATGTCTAGATATGCTAATGTCTTGCTTTTGGCAGCTTTAACAATAGGGACCTGAAGGTGGGAAAGCTTTGAGGTCGCATTGTTATTTAATTTTACACAAAGTCGAGTTTATCATTAACTTGTATAAAACTGGAAAATTCCTTCTTGTCTTTTTCTGCCTGGGAGGGAGCTGTCTGCTCCCCTATGCTATGCTATAAATCTTACCTGGTTAGGTCCTGAGGTGGAGGGCACCCCCCGGGGGGACCCACCCCAGCTCAGCTCTGCCTGCAGCTGGGTGGAGAATTGACCCAATTCTACCCTTCATTTTGCTGGTCCACTTGGCCCTCTCACTGAGCTGTACTTTCCATGCCAGCCTTTACCATTAATAAATGAAAAACAAAACCAAAACAAAACAACGAGAAACAAAAAAATCCTTGCCTCCTGAAATTTTAGAAGGCCATTGTTTTTGGGCAGCATAGAGTTCTCCCAACATTTCATTGTGAACAATTTTCAAACATAGAGCAAATTTAAAAGATTTCCATACACACGCCATTTAGATTCTCTCATTAACCCCCACTTTGTTCATTTTCTCATACACGTATCCCACTATTTATGTATGAATCCATCTTATCTTTCTGATACGTTTCAAAGTCCTACAGCAATATCAGTACACTTTCCCCCAAAGTTGTATGCAAAATTAACGCACAATGACATGCACTAGACTTAAGTGTAGACTAAGTTTGGGTAGCAGTGGGCAGCTGTGTCTCCTCTCAGGATGTATGAAACAAGTCACACAATTGTAAGTGAGTGAATTAGCTAGAACCCTGGCTGCTGATGCAAACCAGTGTTTTTAATCAAATCATTGTCCTTGTCCAAAAACGCTTTCCTCTTGGACCAGACTTGACAGCTTAGTCACAGAACAGAACCTTTCACCCGCCTCTCAGCAGCCCTCCGAGGTGGGCCCGGGAAGCAGACCGCCGTCGCAGATGTGGGACCGGACTTACTGCTCCCACACCGTGGGAAACACCTGTCCTGTGCCACACTCCGCCGAGGGCCACCTGCGCCCTGCTGCGGCGACGGCGGAGCCCGTCCACCACCGGTGCCAAGGCTTGCATCTGGAAACCCAGTGTGTCCCACTTGTTGTCACAGGCTGAGAGTGAACAGATGGGCGCCAGGAGGCCCTGCGGAGGACTCTCGCGGAAAACGTTTGCTGTCCCCGTTCTCCCAGGCTAGAATTCTCTTCCTGTGAGTTCCCGTCCAAATCTCTGGCCTTAGCAGGAATCTGATGCGTGATTTTTGTGCAACCTCAGCTCAGCTGAGGACACAGGGAAGTTACGTTTGTGACAAAACCCAGCTGCTTCTACTGGAAATGAGTTTGGCAGCAATGGTCCAGCACAGCAATAAACCGAATACCCACGAGTTAAGGTCACCTGGTCTCCAGGACCAGAGCTGCCGCTAATGGGAGGGGGGGGCTAGCACAGTGTTTTACTGCCCGGGCTCAGGGAAGGGGGGCCGTGTGTCAGAGCGCGGGAGCACGACTCCAGGCATCGCAAGCTATGTGACTTTGGGCAAGTAACGTAACCTCTCTTAGCCTCTGTTCCCTGAACTATACAATAGGGAACGAAGTGTTTCCACTGGGGAGAGCTGTGAATTGTGGGAGAGGTTCATGGAATAACGCCCATAGAACACTTAGCACAATGCCTGGGATGATACTCAAGAAACATTAGTCATTGTCATTATTCTTCTGACAAGTCTCCTTCTTCAAGATCCAGCATCAAAATGCTTGTATCGACCACCCTCAAGTATTGTGTTCCCTCACTGTGATCCCTCCCGAGATCAATGATCTTGGTTTAAGGAGGTCGTTTAAAACTTGGACATGCATGAAAGTATCTGAGCTTGTTCCGGTGGGCTGCTGGGCCCTCTCCGTACAGGGTCCAATTCTGAAGGCCTCAGGCAAGGCCTAAGCATTTGCATTATTAGCAGTTCCAGGGCAATGCGGATGCTGCTGGCCCAAGGACTACTCTGTGAGGACTACTGCTTAGAAGAGCTTTTCCTGTTCTGTGACAAGCCATGCAATTCTCCATTGACTTCGAGGGAGGCTACAAATAGACGTTCATCGAACACTTACTCATGACCTCCCCTTAGTGTATTTCTTCCTGGTCATCTGCTCTCCTGGCCTTTACACACACATGCACACACGTGCCACTTACGTCCCTGACGATCACGTGGCCAGGGAGAGAGGACACGGTTGGGTGTCATAATTCTTATTCTCAGTGACCTGCCTGACCCTGGTCCAGTTCTGAGCTGCCATCTGTGATGACCAAATGCCATCACAAGGGTGTCGTTCAGACTGGAAAGGAAAGCTCCTGTAGGAGCAAAGTCTCCTTGCCACACATTCTCCAAGTCTGTTCTCCAGCAGGTTCACATACAGCATTTCACCGATATCACCCTCAAAAGTAAGTTTGTGAGTGCTGAAAAAGACACCCTTCTGTCGTTTACCGCCACGCTGTTCGCCACTCACAAGCGAAGGGCACCACCACTCCTCATGCAGTGGCACGTGTCAGGGCCATGATTACACGTGCAGATGGGAAGAGACCAATCTCCAGGCTCCTTGGGCAGTAACAGCCTCATCCCCAGAAACTGTGTGTTGGGGCTGTTCCCACACTGGAGCTGAACCGGCTGGACTCACGGGTTCCGGATGCTCCAGGGGGTCACAAATGCATCTGGATTTTAAAAAGGTTACAGAGAACGCGTTAGAACTTCAATTCACTTTGTTTGTTAGAAAATTGTCCAGTTCTCCCTGGAACTAGAAATGGGCACTGCCCATGGAGGTTTCCCAGTCGTGGCTGAAGCTCGAACCATGTGCCTCGTAGACCAATAATAAGCACTCATGCAGGGGCCATCGTACCATTATTTTCTGACTCTTTATGGTGGAAAAAAAAGGAGTTCTTTTCCCCTTTGGAGAGTAGAGGAAGGGCATAAGTTACAAGATTAATAAATCTAAAATTCATTGCAATAGTTTTTCAAAAAGAAAGGACTATGATACATGCTTCAGAAGGGGGAATACTTCTCTCCCAGGTGTCTTTCATTTCCATGCGGCGAGTCCTTGCTTCCCCTGGGAAAGTTCCCAATGAGAGTAGGGAGGCAGCTTGAAGAGGAGCTCAAACCTCCGTCGGTGTGAGCAACTTCACTGTCAAGAGCGAGTGTTACCCCCTAGGCCTGCCAACACCACGATCCGCCCCGTCCTTTCCCTCCGCCCCCTTTCAGCACCTGCAGTGCCAAACGCCTTCTCCCCCCCACACAGAAGTGTCAAGCAAGCAAGACCTTACTTGTCTTAGCAGAATGACAGAAAGCTGTCCTGCCTTTTTTCCTTTCTAAGAACCCACTTTACAACAAAAGGATCTGATGCAATTAAAAAGTAACCAAAACCTCACTTCCTCCATGTCCGGTTTTATATTTGACATCCACAAGAGGATAAAAAGCACAGTCCAACCCATTAATGACGCTTGCTCAATATCTAGCTTTAGGATGTATATTTGTAGTTCCTTTTGGGGACAGAATGAGCAGGGAAGAGAGGGTCGAGGTTCCAGCAGTGAGCGCTCTGGGCCAGGGGTGCCGTGGGGCCTGGGATGCTGACTCACTCACTGGCTTCTGGGTAACACCGAAGCAAGGGCCAGCCAGCCTGGCAGGATGTGATCTCCTGCACACAGCAGTGCGGGACGGCTGCGGCAGTGGTGTGCTGCGGCTCTCACCCTCGCACACCTCGCTGCCCCTCTCCTCGTCAGCGAGGTCACGGGAGTCACGAGGGTAGCGGGAACTCCGCCACGGGGGAGTGTCCCCACCACGGGAATTGATCGACACTGCAGGTCAGCGTGCCCCCTCTCCTCCCAACCCCCTTCACCCTCAGACCACTGGTTCTCTGACATGGCAACTCTCCTGGGGAAAGAAGAAACATTTGGGCGTTCTTTCTTTTTCTCAAAATAGATCAAGGAGACATCCACCCGAGTGGGTAAATCATAAGATCCAAAACTTTTCTGAAACCCTGGCTGGGGAAATCAGAAGAGCAGGAAGACCAGAAGGTCCTATCGTTGCCTGTGTCCAATCCTGAGTCCCCACTTGGTTCCAGCACAACTGGCAACGATTGTTTCAGGGCCATGCCACCGCTTTCGCCGGGACCTTCCGGTGGCGCCGGAGCCCATGAGGTCCAGAGCCGGCCTGTTTGGGACAACTGACCAGACAGGGCATCTAGATATAGCTGGGTTCCTGACCCACAGCCGAACGGGACCCAGGACCCTCACATGTCCCCAGGTCCCAGGAATTTAAAACTACAACGTGTGCCAAGGACACAACATTTTCATGGCAACATTTGTTGACAGAAAACAAGCCCCACGGGATTCACTACCAAAGCCAAGACCGTGCAAAGCAAAAACCAGGCCCTCGGTCCCTTTGTCTCACCCCTCCACCCACCCCTCTGCCCCACGCTGCCCTCTGCCTGGTTCAACATTCCCGCATGGAACTCTGTGGGCCTGGTCACACTCCCAAGTCAACAGCAGAAAAGTGACCGTTTAAAAAGCAAACCCAATTCCCTCTGTGTTCCTCAAAGAGTATTAATTTTTTAAACCCATCTTCCATGTGTGGATAATGCCTTAAATGTTAAGCTTCTTAGTTATTTATTCACTTCCCATAATGAAATCGTTCTCTGTTAAATTTCAATAGATTATTAAAAACCACTCAACAGCTAAGAGAAAATTATGCACCATTGCCTCGCTGTTCTACCTCACTAAATAGATCTGCTACCCAATTTATATTTTAAATAATACAATAAATTAGCTCCCTGAGTATTAGCTAAGTGCATATTTGGGTAGATTGATTTAGAGGCATTCTTTTTATGCTAATGAGTCTTCGCTAATGAAAAAGAGCCACAGGAACTAAGGGGACACTTGGCAAATAATCAGAGTAAAACTGGGAGTTGCTATTGTTTATTATTTCCTTTGTTTTCAGGAAGCAGGCTGTGTCCTTTGTAAGCAAAGGAAAAATAATTCAAATGCCAGGAATTCAATTTTTAAAAGGAGAAGACACTCCAGTCGGCCCCTGAGACAATGAAAGTTTTACAACACCTTCCACAAATTGGTTTCCCAGAATATTTTCCCTTATTCCTTTTATATGACGCAGAGAGGAAGTAGCCTTCAGCTGCCATAAACAATGCATCTTCTGGTTGGGAGGGGACTGTTTTGAACCACTCATTATCTCTGCACGTCTAGTCTGCTTCCTAGAAGACACTGTGGTGTGTGCAACTGGTGAGTGACAACAACATTCCTTGTGAATTGTACTATTCACACACACACAGACACAGACACACACACACAGACACACACACACACACACACACACACACACACACAATTAGAAGGGTTGTAGGCACGAGGCAGGGGCCAGTTTGATTTTAGTTCTAGTTTGCTGAACATTTGCTGAGTGCCAGGAGTGGGGCCGAGGAGTTTGCTACAGCAGAAACCACACAATATTCCTTTCCTTAGGGAGCTCAGAGTCGGACAAGGGAGGAAGGCACCTGAGGAGTTAAAAGAAATCCCAGTGTGGTACCTGTGGTGGGAAAGTTGCACAGAGAGATGCTAACTAAGAAGGAGGTGACTTAGATGCTGAGACTTCTGGGAGGACGGCTTCCCAGAGGTGATGCTGGAGCGTAGCTTTGGGAGGCACAGGAAGGTTTTCCAGGCTGTCTGAGGAGCAGAAAGGGCCTCCTGAGGAACAGGGAGGGCGTCCCACAGACATTGCTGGCTGACAACACAGCAGGTGTGTTTGGAATATTATGAGGTGTTTCTTTCCCCTCCAAATTCTAATTGAGAAAAAGGGAGAGCGAGAGTTCAGGTTGGGGAAGGAAGCTGAGGACGGATCAAACACCTTCACTCTTCTCGTAGACTTTGGGTTTGATTCTGCAGGGAGCAGAGTCAGGGAGGGGTTTCAAACGCAGGGGAAAGCACGACCAGACTTGTGTTTTGGAAAAAGCACAGAGCGGAGAGGAGACTGGAGAGGACAGAGACTAGTTAAGACCAGCTAAGGAGGTGCCTGTGAAAAGCAAAACATGTTAAACAACAACAACAACAACGAAAACCACATTTAGAGTGTTCTTGAATAGCAGCTTTTAAAACTTGTGCCTTTTCTTAAAACACCACAGGGGCAACTGATTTACTTTAGAATTTATAATAAGACAGGGTAGCCATCATTGTTTTAGTGTACCTAAAATGCTGCACTTTTTCTTATTGGTTTGTATAGAATCCATGTTTTTCTTTTTAAGTAATTCCTTGTGGTTTCCGTGTCGAGCACTAGGAAATGAATAAAGTCATGGCAGTGAGAAGGATGTTATAAAACAGATGTGAGAAATGCTGGCTAAGGAACTGGGGGAGTACTGTTTTGCCAATTACAATTTTTCTTAATTTTCTGGTAAGACTCACAACAGAGCAACTTGCTAAATAACTTCCCTTCCTTGCTGTTTCAATAGAAAAGTAATGGAACTTGTCCTGTGTTGGAAGAAGATTCATGTGTTTCTCCCACATGATCCAGGGCTTGCCTGCAAATCCATGCTATAAGCTGGAATCAGTTTATTTCGTTTAGTTACTTCTTATTCTGGGCCACTGTGGGTAAGGTAAGGGGCTGAAGGAATACATTTCTGATTTTGTTTTTCTGAGCTGGATATTTGGGTAGCCAACCTTAGCACAGGACATCCTGAAAGAAAAATGCGTCTGCATAAATGGAGCAGCACCAACACGTAGACGTGACTAGTTGCCTTGTTCATGCCACCCTTTCATTGTGCCCACGTGGGTGGTAGTCCTTCAGTCTGATGGTAGCCAGAGGAGAAGATGGGGAAGACAGCAGGAGGCAAAAGAGAAAACCATGAATGGTAGACATGGGAAAGGCCATTAAGCCCACCTTCCACTTAACAAACCCAGGCGACAGATGACAAGAGACAAGCCCAAGAGTTGGTGATGCAATAGAATAACCAGCATTCTTATACTTTACTAGCTAGGCTACATCAGTCTGGAAAATGTTTTGGCATTATCGAAAGAGGTTGAAGAAGCTCATCTTGTGAATTCTTCCATTCTACCTCTAGACATTGTTCTTAGACACTTACACACAGGCACAGGGAGACAAATGCAAGAAAGTGCACCGCAGCAGTTCTGTAGTAGCAAAAAACTGGAAACAGCCCAAATGTCCAGTAACAATGGAATGGATAGATAATATAATCATACAATGGAATACTATACAGCCACGAAAAAGAATAAAGTGCAACTGAACATATCAACCTGGTGAATCTCACAAAGAACTGAATAGCAAAAGCATTTTAAAGCAAAATACATACAAAGTAATCCCTTTCTCTAAAATTAAACAAGAAAAGTAAAATATTGTTTATGGAGATGTATATCTGTCATAAAACTATTAATTTTTTAAAATGGGGAAAAGATGATAAAAACAAAATCCAGGACAGTGAGGAAAGGGGATGGACTTGGGGAGGGCAAACTCATGGTAATGCTGCATTTCCAAACTAGCTGATAAGTATAAGGGTGTTCACTTATCATTGTTTTATCTTACACAAGTATTATATATATTCTTTCTATTATTCAATTTTTAATTAAAAAAAGTAAAAGAAAAACCACCTACTGATGCTGTCAAACTCACAAAAACAAATCTCTAAGAAATTTAACATGTTCTCTGTCATGCTTTTTTCTTCTGCCCAACACGGAGGTGATGAGATGGACCATATGGCTGAAAACAGTGAGTGGGGAGGATATAGAGAAGCAATCGAACAGAAACAAAGGCAGCAATGGGAAGTCCCCCTCTGGAAAGTAGCTCTAAGAAGACAGAGCTGGTGCCAGAATCTGAACCTTGGGACTCTGGCTGCTGCATAAAAAAATAAATTTCAGGAACTAAAACAAACACCCACACCTCCACGCTGACAGCAGAAGAGCAAGTTGCCAAACATTTGAGGGTTGTTTTTTTTTTTTGCTTGATTGTTTTTTACTCTCTAAATCCGAACTCCCATGTTCCTCTTCTTCCCTGTTTCCACGTGTTAGAAGCTAAGTACACATGGAAAAACAAAACCCAAAAGGCTGGGTGCTTCATTGATTGTCAACAGGGATGGTTCCAATTATTGTTCAACCAGAAGGAGCTCGGTGCTTCAGAAGCATCTCATTACTCAATTTAACCACTTTTCTTTGCTATTATTAGACTGCCATGTAGCAAAGTGTGGAGCGCCTTCCAAGCTAACACCGGATGCAATTACAGTAGTTTCACACCTTCCTGATAAATAATATTTAGTCCATCTCATCATCTGAGCCTTTAAAATATAGTATCTATTAAGGACTGTCCTAGAGAAAGAGCTTCTTCTTGCCCTGTGAAAACAGATTAATACCAGAAGTCAATAAAGGCAGTAGGAATAAATATTATATGTTATCAGGTGCCAGGTAGAGTGTCAAGTAGTGTATAAGCATTATTTCAATTATCTCTAATAATGAATGCTTCCATGAGAGACGTAGGTACTCATATGATACCCACTGCACAAATGAGGACTCTCTGGAGAGGTTGAGTACTTTGCCCAAGGTCATACAACCAGTAAGTGGTGGGACGGGCAGCAAACCCGCATCTAACAGGGTGTCAGTCTCCTAGTCCCTGAGCTCCAGAGTCACCGGAGTGTGGAGGTAGTGGGAGTAGTCAGACCTGCCAAGGGAATAAACTGGGAATAAAATTCAAGTCTACTCGAGAGCTAAGCTCATAGCTTCTGCATCTGCAGTCCCCAAAGGTGGTCTGTGGTTTGGGATGGGGAGGGTCTGTAACTTAACAGTTCAAATAATCTAGCTCATGGGTTCTTGGTCTTTTGTGGGCCATGGACCCCTATGGCTGTTGTCTCATGCAGCTCAGGGGCACCTCTCAAAATAATGGTTTTAAATATGATATAATGTATATATTTAAATATTTAAGTAAAATAGATCTCACACACAAAGCCCTTACAATGAAATTATCAATATAGTAAAAAATTTATGATGTAGTCATATAATACACACATATATATATATATGAACATATTCAATAAGAGTGGATCTGACCACTACTGGGATGGCCATAAATGTTGTTTCAAGATATTTTCAGCAGCGTATGCATTTGACCTGAAAATATTTCTGCTTTCTATTGGTGACAAAGTCACAGGCACCACTAATGACACCGCGGGCTGTTGCCTACACTCATAATGGCAGGAAATGCTAAATTTCATAATTCATAATGGAAGGAAATGCTGTTTTGGTTAGAGGTTAGTAAAAATAAAGATGCAATCTTTTTTCCCCTTCTGAGTTCACTGACCCCTTGAATCCTAACCACAGGCCCTAACCCCAGGTTAAGAGTCCTTAAAAACCTAGCCATCAGCTCACGGAGGTGCTAAGTTTATTCCTGAAAAGGCTTCAGTCTACATCGATGCATTTGAAGTTTTGCTTTGATGTGGAATTACTTGTAGCCGCCTATAATATCATTTGATCAAGTATGAATATCCAGAGGTACGTAATAAGGAATAAACACCCAGAAGCTCGTTCCCTGTGACTGGTGGGCCACATCTTTGCGAAGAGCCCCTCTGGAGGGTGTTGACAGTAGACCCTGCTTGATCTAATTGTCTCTTTGTTGGAAAGCAACTGTGACCTAAGTAAGGACTTTGCCCACGAGGGCCGCATCATTTCAGTGCAGGGCAAAGACTTGGCTGGGAAGAAGAAGCTAATGTTTTGAATAAATAAAAGAGTTTTTCTCCGAGTCTAAATTACCCGTGGTCTATCAGTGTTTTGGGAGAACAAAGTCCACTTGTAACCCTACAATGCATGGCATGGACTGAGGTCTAAAATTTAGCGTCAGGTTTTGGCTGAAGATTTCAAGGAACCGGAGCCACACCAGTGGACACTGCGGACTAGGAGACACTTTGCTCAGTGCAATGCTTCAGCTCAATGGCTGGTTTGTTAGAAGCAAAACTAAGGTCTCAGGTTTCTGGCTGGCCGGAAAGTAAGTAAAATAGGTCAGGGTTTAGAAAGCACGTTAGGTGTCAGAATGGAAATTTATTCAAACATAAGCCCCACAGGGTTCTTGCAAGATGAAGTCCATTTTAGTATCAACAGAGAGACAGACCACAGCATAGCGTAGGGTTCCCCCAAACTGCCTACATATTAGAATTCCCCAAGACACCTAAACACTGATTGATGCTCAGGTCCTACTCCAGATGAAGAAAAGTCAGGATATCTGGAGAAAAGGCCCAGGAATCTGCATTTGTAAGGGCTGAGCCACACCGATTCAGGAAATGTAGTAGGTTAACAACGGTCCCAGACTCTTTGCCGCTCTTCCCATCAAAATGCTGCTGGCCTCGCTCTAGGATTTGCTATGGCCCAGAGAAGGCAACGGAAAGAAGATTCTGGGACTTCAGAAGCCTGGCCTTCAAAGGAATGGCGTCTCTTTCTTCTCATTTTGGGGAACCAGCTGCCATGCTGTGAAGGCCAGGCCAGGACACTGCATGGTTAGAGGTCACCCAGAGAAAGCCCTGGAAGGGAGGAGACCTCCTCGCATGGCCCAGCTTCAGCCAGACTCTCAGCGGAACACAGCTGGATGTGTGACCTCAGCCTGTGTCATCGGAATCAGAAGAACCACCCAGCTGAGCCCGTTCCAGCCACGTAATTGTGAGAAATAATGAATTGCTGGTGTTTAAGCCACTACATTTTGATTATGATTTCAAACTAGTTTAAAAAACCCAAAAAACTATTTGCTGACAATGCTCTATTCTTTTTCCTTGAAAGATCTGTTGTTCTTATCTTGGAATCTTGACGGGAACTAAAAAGCAAGGCTGGATTCATCTTTCTAATGCAGATAGGACACAGAATTACACTGCTAGCTCAGGTGGAAGCTTCCCTAATACAAACGAAGGAAGACCAATCCCACGTGGTCTTAGGTAAGCCCCCAGCTCCCGAGGGCTTGCAACTACATCATCCGGTGGCCCTTGTGATGAACATGGAAATCCACCATCAGATCCCCCTTCAAGGGCGGACTTGTGCTCAGCTGTGGGGAGTTCCCTCAGCAGCAAGCCTCCAGCTGTCACTCCGTCAGAGTCTGCCTCAGCCACAGCGAGCAGTCTTTCCTAAAACGAGGCCTTTTCTGGGGCAGCCTGTGCTTGGAGCCTGAGAGAGGCGGGGATAGACAGGCCTGGCTGTTTTGACCTGGTGTGAACCCCTGATGGAAAGCACTCCCTCCGGAGCCCCCCGCCAGGCTGGCCAGGGCTCGTGAGGCTGTCCTACCACTGGATTTCCTCCTGTGCCAGTGTGGCTTCCTGCCCCTTCTTTCACCAGCTTCAGTCACTGATGAATGAATGTCTCGGGTCCCGGTTGTGGCCTCGATGCCTCCTTCTGGAGGTCCAGCCTGGGATGCCATGGGGCTAGCAGGTGTTAGTATGAAGGATGTGAGGCGTGGTTGGATTTCTGCATTCTGGCTCTCCGGCCACAGTCTGATTCCCTTAAATGGACAGAAGAACTCTCCCCAGGTCTAGACGATGGAGACAAAGAACCCATGAATGGGGACTTCTGTCTTTGTGGAAGGAAACAGGGCTGGGAGAGAGATGAAGATCCTGTTGAACGGTTTCTGTGACAAAGCCAAAACATTTCCCCAGGGAATTGGCTGCAGTTGGTAATCATGGTCTCAAATCTGTCTAGCGGTTCCTTCCCTTCATTACATACTGTCTTAAATGCTCATTCCCTCTCAGCCAGTCAGTTATTGCTCTTTGCTGACTCTGATTTTGTCAGTGCAATCAAAGGCAGGCTGAAGACCTTCCTGGAACTATCATTTCCTTCAGAAATAGTTCATAATGCTCCCAAAGCTGTTTAAAATCCTACAAAAGTGAGTTGTCAGCAGGAAGTCCAAGGAAGGCAGGCAGCCAGGTCTCTGTCATCCCCTCCGTGGACTATCTGTGGAAACACTCACATCCTCATCTGACCTTCCCTTCTGCTCAGAACACTGTGGTTCTCCTTTTCTCGGACTCTTGGTTGTACGTAGTCAATGGTACACAGTAAGGGTTATGTTGGTGTTAGAGAATCACAGCTAGGAACCTGGAGTTACATTTTCTGTCTGCGCACCATGTTTTCCTCCTCCTCCTGCTTCTCCTCCTTGTAGGCACCCCCTTTATTTTAGGGGGCAAATTATTCCATGTGGACTAGATGTGCTGCCAAAGACTGTGTACCACCGACACCCCACCCCACCAGTGTCACCGCCACATCATACACATGCCAAAGGCAGACATGTGGCCCAGTTCTGGGCAACTAGAGTGTCCTACCCTTTACCGTAACTCCACTGCCCTCTCAGGTTCAAAGGCACCATGGTGCAGGGGAGGGGTCAATTTGAGTTGCCAAACTTAGATACAACTACTATTTGAAACCTTAAACAAATTTCTCAGGGGAAACTCCCACTTCTTCATTTATGAGTTAGTAAATTCAATCATGTAATTTATAGAAGAGCTACTATAACAGGGAGCAGCCAAGGGCGGGCACAAATAAGGATTTGTAATGGGGTCCAGAACTTGGTGTCCAGAAAATATTAGAAAAATATATATATATAGGATGTCTCACCCCCACAAGTCTGAGTTGGGGAATGGGACACATGGAGCAGGGCCATTGAGAGTGGTTTCGAATAGCAACAGCTTTGCAGAAAACCTCTAGAATGGTCGTTTAACATACCTATAACATTTAACTAGTTTCATGGATATGTTAAACAGCTGTGGCTATAATTTGAGCCAGGGGGATGGGAGTGACTCCAATCCAAGATATAACTGGGAGGCAACTCCCCCTGGTTACAGAGGCTGTGCAAGAGCTTGGAGATGATTGGCTCCACACCACAGGGCCACGCCTGCTCGGACTTACTATGGCAGCCCAGGAAAGCTGGAAAAATACGGGAATGCTGGCAGCTGTGGCCAATTGTGGGAGAAGTCGGGAATGGTGTGGCAGAGGAAGATTGGCACTGGGATTTAAACCCAGGCGCAGCAGCGATGCAGCGGCTTTTTGGGACTACGCAGCTTGGGCAGAGGAGAACCACAAACTTCTATCTCTTTTTCTGAGATATGGTTCCTTGGGCTGGGCAGAGGGGGAAGGAAGGACTATTAATTAGCGAGTATTCTAAAGGACTTTGGGATCTCAATGAAGACATTAAGTCATTACCCTTAAGTCTGTATAACTCTTTAAATAAATAATCCCTTTCCTTTTCACCAATCTCTGGCATTGAGAGACGTCTTTCCCTGGCGGCGGGCCAGGCGAACCTAGTACGGGATGGGGGTCCCCCAGAGCACAAAGGTGGGTCCATTCAGTGAAAGTATATCATTCACCCCCACCCCCGCCCCCGCCCCGGTCTGTTCTGTAACACTACCAGAGTTTCATAACATTGTGGGTGGAAAAGCGTCTGGCAGGCCACAGCTGAGGGCTTGCCAACACTCCTTTGGCTTTCCCAACACCCCTGTGCAGCAACTGAGCTCGTTTGGGATTTACAGAACCAGAAACTGGCCTGAAGCTAGTAAGTGACATTCAAACTACGTTTGTGCGACTCCACAGTCTGCCTTCCTCCCTGACACCAAACCACCTGCCGTGGGTCCTGACTCCCCCACGTGGTCACATTTTGAGGGGGACGGGCTCTTTCCCTTCGGTTCACCTGGACGTAACCCCCAGCTGAAGGTTTCATTCCTTTTGGAAACGCAGGAGAAAGCCCCCGAGGGGAGGGTTGCAGACTCTAGGCCCGAGGGCTTGATAAGCCAGGCCCGGGCAGGGTCCGGGTGCAGGTGCTCAGGTCCTGCGCCGCAGGGGCAGGAGGGGCTCTGCTATGACGCCAGCAGCTGGGCTGTCCCTGTGGACACCTAGCTGGTCAGTGGGTGTGGCCCCCAAGGAAGCGTCATCTCTCAGGAATTGGTCCTCCAAGTGGAACCGTCCTAAGCTCATCCCCCCGCCCCCCCAGCCTCTGTTTCGGAATCAAGCACCGAGAAAGCAGCCTCAGGAAGTAAGGTGGGAACCTCCTTCCCACACAGCTCCTGACACGCTCCTGCTTCCCTGGGACCCTCCTCACTGACCTTTCTCCACCCCGGAGTCATCCTCTTGCTGACGTTTTCAACTTCCCAAAGGACAACCTTGAAAACGTGCTTCAGCCCCTCCCATGGTGACGAGAACTGTGTGCTTCCACTTTCAGGAGATCCCTGGAGCAGTCAGACTCCTAGAGACAGACAGCAGAGTGCCGGTTCCCCGGCTGGGGAGGGGGGAGGGGGTTCAGTGTTTAATGGGGCAGCGTCTCCGTTTTACAAGATGAACAGAGAGCTATGGAGAGGAATGGTGGTGATGGCTGCACATAGATGCGTTTAATACCACTGAACTATGCACTCGAGATGGTTAAGATGGTACATCGTATGTTTTGTGTTTACCACAGTAAAAAGAAAATCGAAAAGAAAAACCCAACAGCCTTCCGTGGCCCTGCAGTGCTTATATCATGAGCCCTCACCCCTCTGCCTACGGTGGAGGCCCCACGATCCCTTCCCACTTCCCCTCCCGGCTTTGATTATCCGGGCTCCAGCCCGGAGACCAGGGAATGCGCTCTGCCCGTGCCGTGCCCGGCCTCACACGCTCTCACTCCAGGGCTCTGCCCGCCACGTTTGCTCTGTTCGTCTTAGCCGACGGGAGCATCTGTTCTTTCGTTAATATCAGAAGTTCCCAGATAAAGCCGTAACTCTTCTTAACACTGGATGAGCCTGGCTTACCACTGACGAAGCTGCAGTGCCTTTTTAAAATCCCTGACACTCTGTCTACAAGAGGTCAGCGACGTGACTTCAGAGCCTGCCCTAGATGTGAAGCATATTGTTTCTCAGGCTTGCTGTCATTCATGCAGACTTGTATGCAGATTCCATTTTTAAATACATTAGCATACCGCTGCTAATCTTTCATTTCAGAGGTGGTGCCGTCGTGAAGCAGGAAACCACTGAGCTGGAAACCAGAAAACCTGGAATCTCAGACATGAAATTGGTAGGAGACTTTGGGACAGTCACTTAACCTCTGGGTTTCAGTTTCCCCATCTGGAAAACTAGACCAAAAATTTGTTCCAGCTAAAAAATGTTACCTAGCTCAGATAATCCACCCTGAAGTCAGTGAGTAATCTGCATTGTGATCAATAATGAAAACACACAAGCCCTGGCTGGTGTAGCTCAGTGGATTGAGTGTGGGCTGCGAACCAAAGCATCACAGGTTCAATTCCTGGTCAGGGCACATGCCTGAGTTGCAGGACAGTGGGGGCCACATGAGAGGCAACCACACATTGATGTTTCTCTCTCTCTCTTTCTCCCTCCCTTCCCCTCTCTAAAAAAAATAATAAATAAAATCTTTAAAATAATAAATAAATAATAATGAAAACACACAGAAAATACAATGACTTAAACTGAAATGAGGAAAAGCAGACATGTTGGGTAGTAGGCAAAAGCCAACACATCAGAAGCTATACCCAGTCAGATCTGATAAGAATGAAAACTGACCAGGGACTCAAACTTTTTTTCAATGGTGAAATGGAAAATAATTTAAATAAAAATATTTTCAGTGACATAAAGAGAGAAAAGTTTGAAATGGCCCCAACGCTATTGTCAGAAACATTTAGCTTCATAAAATGTGTTCTAGGAAAAGGTTCTTACAGTCACCAGTGTAGCTGGGGCTGCGACGCCAGTGCGACACCAGTACTCCGCCAGTACTCCGCCAGTGCTCTGCATGCTGAGTTGACCCTTCCTCAGGGCTGAAATGATGACTCGGTGACAGAAGAAGGAGCTGTCCTGCATTTCAAAAAGCTATGACAACACCCAAAGAGATCCTGACAGCGACTCTGACATTTGGAGAAGGACAGAGAAAGACCCTACAAGAGGCAGCAAGGCGAACTTGACAGTGATGGCTATGGGTTGTCACCAGCCAAGGACAAAGAGGATCAGACCTCTGACCTCCACTATGGCAGTATCAAGTTAGTATACGTCTGTAAATACACATGCACGCACATATACACTTATACACACACACATATACCTACACGCACACCAGAGCTGGTACCATCAGAGGGGTGTGTGTGTGTGTGTGTGTGTGTGGTAGGTGTGTGTACATATCTCTGCCTGAAAATACATGCACTGAAAACCACTGTACTATTCTATACTTCTTGCTAACTGAGCCCCTCTGGGCATGAATAAAAAGTAGATATTTTGGCTATTTCTTCAAAGGTGTCTTAGAGAAAACTCAGTCCAAACCTGGCATTTTACAGACGAGCAAACTGAGGCTCAGAAAAGGCCACTGCCCCGGGTGACGTCGTAAGGCCATGCCCAGCTCGTAGACTGCTAGAGATGATGTGGAAGGCTCGGAGCCTCTGGGCGAGTCCACCGCGGGGCAACACACCTCCCCTCCCTCCGCCCAAATACCTGGGGACGCTCGCTCTCCGCCTCGAGCACCCTGCGGCTCCCGGGGAGAGCTGTCATTTCTTTAATTGGACATTTTAAGCCAGCATCCAAAGGCAAGTCTACTTCGGTTTCGATTTTTAAATTAAGAGCTGTGGAGTTTGGCAGGGAGGGAGGTTTCCTGTTTGGCAGACACACACGCATGCTTCTGTTTCGTGCGTGTCCCGCTGAACGGCGAGGCCTGTTGTTTTCCTTATCGGACGCCTGACATTTGGACGGTGTCCTCCGTGCAAGCCTCACAGAGAATGCCTTTGTCAACACCGGGGCTCTGTCCCTCCTGTGCTCCGCCCTCACCGCCACCCGCCACCCCCACCCTCCGCTGAGCGTTCCTGGGCGGGAGCTCCGCCAACATTTTAAAATCACCTACATAAAACGCAGAGCCCTTGCCGCGCGGTGAAACCCTCCCTATCACAAACATATGTGGGCCTTGCTTCTTTTGTTACCCACGTTTTGGCAGCCAGAGGAGTGCCATTTCAGCTCTCCATGGGTTCTGCATGCACGAGAAGGGTCCAAGCGTTTTCTTGTGATATTTGCCACAAGTTTCTGAGCGGCGGCCAATCCCTTTCCACACCTCGGTGACACACGCAGCCACAATCTGGTCTCCCAAGCTGATGCTCTGTGCACAGCGCTGAGCAGGACGCAGGCAATGCCAGGCACTGGAGTGCGCACAGGCTGGGCTGGGGACGGCGACTTACAGGTGGCGGAGGTAGCCAACAAAGGATCTGTGGGACATGCTGAGCGTGCCCAAAGCCACCGTCCTCGGGAAGCAGTGCAGCAGATGGGGGACAGGCGATGTGCCCATTGCTCCCTGGCTGCGCAACATTCAAGTCTGCCCTTAGAGGCCTAAATACCAGTATTGCAACTTTCCCCTAAGAGTTGACTTTCAATCAAACATCTTCCCTGACCTTGACTTTTATCGTTTATGGGTTGGCCAAAAAGTCTGTTTAGTTTTTTCCATAAAATGAAAGACACATTTTTCATCTTCACCAATAACTTCATTCTTTGGATATTTGAGTATGTCGGCTCTCTCTCACTATTGACTTCTAGTGGGTAGAGGCCAGGGGTGCTGCTACACATCTTCCAGTACATAAGACAGACTCACAGTGAAGAATTATTTGGCCAAAATGTCAATAGAACCCAGAAACTTCACAAACCACTTTTGACATGTTCCCTTAGTCACAGCACCTTCTCCATACACTGCATAAATCTTTTTTTTTTTTGCATTCAGTTGCATTTTTACTTTTCTCGAAATAATAAAGCATAATATGCTGAAAATGTTGCGTATTTTCTTTCATCTTCCATATTAAAATAGCAGCACAAAAATGCACCAATTTTGATTTTTTTTAAATAAAATGCACACTGATATGACAACTGACCCAATACAGTCTAACAAAATTGTTTCTGATGAAGTTGAAGACAACTAAGCACCACTAGAGCCACTGTATGGAAAAAACTAAATGAACTTTTTGGCCAACCCAATCTAATTTTCCTCTTGTCATGTACATTCTTTACAAGTGATGCAGGGTAGTAATGATAACAATAGTACTAGCGAATATTTACTATGAGTCAGGTACTGCTCTAAGCTTCCTAGCTTATTGAATCCCTTCAAGAATCCCATGAAAACGCCATAGACCCTTGTTTAAGAAATGGATCACAGTTCTGGAGTGTACAGCTCTAGAGCTGAGAAGTCCACAATCAAGGTGCCAGCCAGTTTGGTTCCTGGTGGGATCTGCCTGGCTCCCACACAGCTGCCTTCCTGCTCTGTCTGCACACGGCAGAGGGGGTGGGGCAGGGAGTGCAAGTGGGCTCTTGGGTGTCTCTTCTTATAAAGACACTAACCCCATAGAATCAGAGTCCTGCCTTTCTGACCTCATTTAATCTAATTACCTCCCGTCCGTCCTACCTCCAAACACCGTCACTTCGTAAGCTAGGACTTCAACATATGACTATGTGGAGACACACTTCGGTCCATAGCAAGGAGGTCCTGTTTCTACCCCTATTTTTTAGGAGAGGAAATTGGGGCACAGAGAGGTAAGACACTGACCCAAGGTCATGTCGCTATGGAGTGGAAGATTTGGAATGCAAATTGTGGTCTTCCTATCTCAAACACTCATGTCTCTAACCACTGCCTTATACAGTTTCTCCATATGTATAGGTAGGTGTATGCAATAGTTGACTTGGGGGCAAAGAGGCAATAAAACCACTAAACTACCGTGAAGTTGCAGTGAAGGGGCTGGGAACCTGCACGCAGCTTTGGGGAGACAGAATCGATGTTGACACAGCACTTTCCGTCTTCTCTCCAGAACTCCCTGCGTGTAAACAGACACCCTTCCCGCCCTCCCCCGGCGCCATTTTCAGACCTCACACATGTGCTGCCAGAACCGTTTCTGTTGAGTCATTGAGCTGGCCGTTCCACCAGTCTTTAATCCTTTGGCATAATCCATCTCGATTTAGAAACTATAACACTGTAACGTTTCCAAGGTAGAGTTTCCTCTCACTTGAGCCCAGAAATATGTCTTTCAACTGTTTCCTTTGTCCAAGGCAGTTAACATTTTGGGCAATATCTACATTTCTTACATGTTATTTGGTGGTTAGAGTGGCTGGAGTTGCGGACACAAAGCTGCCCTTTTTACATTAGAACACACATAATTTTATTTGATCTATCATTTCTTCTAACAGAAATGAGTAATATATACCATAACCCAGGAACCCCCTATGAAATTCTTTGTGAACTCTCATTTATTATCTCAGAGCAAAGCACTTTCAAGGAAGTAAGCGTCTGATTAATTTCTGTTTGGAGCGTGTATTTGCCTCATGGAAAATTCAAGCATTTAGAAGCTGTAATTCCAAATACCCAGAGAGGCAGAATTGGGGTCCCAATGCTGCCTCAAATAAAACATTGTGGGGGAAAACAATCAAGTCCAAAAGATTTAAATTTCTTCTCTTGACTAAGCCAAAGCTCACTGAAGGGCTTTCTGGATTTCTCCAGAAACTTTCTGGAGGTGAACGGTGTAACCTTTGTGTCATCACGGGGGAGCCCTGCACATCCTTGAGGAGCTGAGACCTGCAAACCGAAGGCACAGGGGACGCCCCTAAAGTGGAGGTCGCACTGGGGCCATGACAGTGAGATTTTGCCCTGGGCTCCATGTACAACATCCAAATGCGATCCCAGGTTTGCCAGCGGAGATCGCATCGACCCTTCCTTCTGTAATTCATTCAGAATGAATGAGGTAGACTCATTCTTTCCACAATCATTCCCCTCTGGGGCTGAGGATTATCTTTCTGATTGCTGACCCAGACCTACCTACACTTTGGCCTTGATACTTCCAGACTCAGACCATCTTCCTCTTGTAGAAAGCAGGACCGCAGAAGAAACATTTTGGCTGACGTGACTCTGCCGGAGGCCAGCCACGCCTTCCTGGCTCTCGGGCTCCGCCGTCACTCCCACCGCCCCGGTCCCACTACCCGCAGGCCCCGCGGCATCGTCATACCTGGTGGAAGTTACCCACTTGCCGCACGTAACCGGCCACTTCCTGATCAGACTTCAGGATCTTCCAAATCTTCCTTTCCACTCTCCTGTACTCCTGGGATCCTTTCCAATTCATAACCATCAAGAAGCGCTCGGTCAGGGATGCTGGCAGGAGGACGTCCAGTTGGCCATTGTACAGGAGAACCTAGATGCAATGGAGGCAGATAAAAATGCAGGGTTTAGCCAGTGAAGCCAGGGACTCTATCCAGGTAGAGAAGGTGTGCCTGCGCAGGTGCACGTGTGTGAGAAAAGGGACAGCCAGGCGCGTCTCTGAGGCAGGCGGTGTGCTGGGAGAGGCCAGTCCCACAGGGCAGTGGGACCCCACTCTTCCAGGTGGCCACACACCCGACAACCTGAAATAAACTCAAGCCTTGTTGTCTCAGACCTTGCATTGGCCCCAAAGTTTGATTCTTCCTAGGAATCTATGTAAAGGCCCCTTTCGGTTGCAAAAGTGTGTGTGCCGTATTACTCAGTGATGTCACACACTCGGATGTGGGACCGTGTCAGAGAGGAGGGCTGTCATTCCCACATTTTAGTGGAGCCGAGGAATGCGACCCCCTAGGGTCTTCGTGCAGCCTGCCTTTCATTAACTTGGCCTTCAGACCCCGAGGTAGCTGGTGGGCTGGGCCTTCTCTGGGGGGTTGCTAACCCGTATCTCTCTCCTCTCTCACATTGGTTTTCCAGCGGTGGCTCCAGTCTTCTGAGGCAGACAGACAGATGCAGGTGCCTCCTATTTGTGGCTTGCTGGAGACGACTGTGTCTGCCATGCAACTTCCAAGACCTCCTTTTCTTAAATGAGATAGCCACTTGTCAACCGTAAGAAGTGTCCTATCGTCCCAGAATTTAATGTTTTTTTCCCTCAACACTGAGGAACTGCAAAACTCCCGGGACAGTGTAGCCTGGGTCTACTCTTCAGGGGAGCCGCGGTCTGTTTTTAACACAAAGACTTTAAACGTGGAGACCTTTCACCTCAGTAATCCCAATGTCTTAAATGTGATTTATGAAAATAAGCCGAAAGAAGTGAAAAAAATATATAACTGTATTCATTAGTCTCATTACAATGAAAAACTTGAACACCATCTAGACGTTCCGTAACGAGCGAGGGCTGGGATGAACTGTGCTGCATGAATTTTATGGGGTAGTGCAACACCATTTACAATGTTTGAACTTCGAACAACGCTGAAAGTGCTTGTCGCATAAATGCTAAGTGTGAAAGCCACGAGTCAAATACCTATCACAGTTATGATTGGCTAAAACAGAGATACACTTTCACATATACAGAACGAAACTCTCCAAAAAATGAATACAGTCGATGAATTAACGTAGGTGGTGGAAGTTTCGGTCATTTTCTCCTTTGCCTTCTACTCTGCTGAGGCTATTTTTATGCAACTGACACAATATTAATGCTCACGAAGCATGGCCACTCTATCCCCAGCAGGGAGGTTTTGCTCAACCCCATGGAACCTTTGATCTATTTGGAAGCTCTGGTTTGGCTCAGGCAAAGACCTTCGGTTGAATCCTCCAACTGGATATAAAATGTTTCACTGCACATGTTTCCATCTCCGCCTTCCTGGTGTAGGCTTCTTAAAAGGCTTACACATAATTAAACAGCCCGGGACCTTCACACACTGCAAATCCTCAAGCAGCACGGGCCGGGATTGGGCTGCAGATGAAAGGGCCCTTGGCCTCCGCTGCAAGAACATGGGGTCTTTCATGTCATCCCCCACCATCACCACCTCCCCTCCCCTCAGCAGAACCCCAAAGGGGAAAATCCCAGTCGATTCAAAGCATCTTTAAAGAACTCAACTCCCCCATAGCAATAAAAATGTGCATTGTTTATACAAAGACATTGCCTCAAAGACCTTGAGTACTTAGGGCCCAGACAAAACCGCTACAGCTGTTTCGCCAACCATATGGAAACAATTATATATGATCTGTACCAGCAAACAAGGCTTAAATGCTTCACCATTCTAGGAAGGCCTGATTATAGCTGATTAACGAAGATAATCATCTATAAAGTAATTCCTCTGCTAGACCTCAATGAGAAGATGCTGATTAACTAGCAAATGCGCAAGTGTCTCTGGACGTTTTCCTTTCCGTCGGACGTGAAGCTTGCATCTTTCTGAGCATCTCTTGTGTCTGCTTACTATCATCAGTATATTTTGGAATTGATTTAAGGGATTTTACTCCATCGATGTCCTCTTTAAGGGAGGAAAACTCACAGATGACAGCAAAAGCAGGCTCAGATGTAAAGCATGAGAGGGCATGTTTGTTGAACTGAATTTAGATGAAACCCATCCCTGAGCCGTGTCCCTGGTTCCTCCAGACTCATCATAAACTGGAGCATTAACTCCCTGGACTGAGGTAGTGATGGGCTGAACTGCATAATTTTGTGCATGTGATGTGCGGAAGGCCCATCTTGGGGGACAAAGGGAAATCCTTCTGTGGCAAAGCAAGGAAAAGATTTTTAACTTCTAAAGGGCACATGCAACCAAAAAAAGAAGTTGGATTAAGGATCAAGTGAAGTGATTTCAGAGCTGGCATTTAAGGCTGCAAGCCTTAAATATAAGAATTCTTGAGCTTTTGCTTTTATCTAAATGTCACGTTTACTCTGGTCAGCCCCTACAGGAATATCCCAGTTGTCTCTGGGGCTGGGTAAGTGGGCAAGATAACCCAGAATGCAGTGCCAGTGAGCTGAGAAGCCAGGTGGGTGGAGTGCTAGCCTGGGTGGTCCTGAAGCCCACTGGCACATGTGGGCGACCCATGTCCTGAGAGTCACACATGTTTGAGGACAAGGCACAAGCCCTGGCGGGTTGGCCAATAATATAGGGTCTGCACACACACATTTACTTCATTTCTTCTCTGTAGGGCGACCAGCTGTCTCGGTTTGTTCCCGGGCTGTAGAGTTTCCCAGGATGCAGGACTTTCAGGCTAAAACTGGGACAGTCTGGGGCAAACCTCCCCCTGAGGCTTGCTGGTATTTTAAGCAACAGGGTCTAAAGACAGAGTGGAGACAGACATGAATGCAGCTTTGAGCTCCACTTCCCTTGTCCGTAGTGAGTTTAACAAAACACGGAACAGGAACGGGGCTGGAGTTGGTTGACCAGGCAGCGCCCACAACACATCCTCGCTTGCCTCTCTGGTCCGCTGGGAGGCCTCCTTTTAGAGAATGTCCTTTCCTATTAGCACTTAAAGATCTGACTGCTTAGCTTGTTGAGACTGATGGTTATGCAAAGACATGGAAAAGTATTCTTTATTAAAAAAACCAATGAGAAACTATAATTCCACTGTTGGTGCTCTGTAATTACTATAAAAAGATGCTTTCCACTTGGGAAAAGAAAACATCAAAATGCAAGCAGTTAAGGTAGTTTAAGTATGGCTGATTCCTTTTAACCTGTTTTCAAGATTTTTTTTGTGGTTAAGATGCTTTTATAATGAAAAAAATAAATAAAACAAAACAATAACAGTAAGAGGTTAGGCACCTCCATCTGGCAAAACGATGGTCTTCACTGCAGAATAATTTGCGCAAACTCAACTATTACCAGTTCTCAATTTTTCATGATAACTAGGTGAAAAAAAAAGGCATAACTTTAATTCATTCATAGATGACCCCAAAAAAACTCATTCCAGAATTCAAGCATTTACAAGGGAGGGTGCTAGGTCATTTAGATTACAAGCATCTTTTTTTCTTTCTTTTTCTTTTTTGTCAAAAGGCAGAGATGAGAAAAGCATTTTTATTATGTTCTTTCCTTTCTGAAGTGCTGTCACGGATGTGTGGCTTTATTCTCGCACTGCTCCACGAGGTCAGGATAAGAAGCGTTACATAGCTCACCTCCACAGCGAGGTGCCAGAATGCATCCAATCACGAACTTCCAAACTTCTGCCTAGAACTCCTTCGGAAAGGAGCCGAATTCCTTCCAACCAACAAGCATGCGCTGACCCCCCACAGCTACATCTCTAGAAATGGACGGTTGGTTGAGCACGACACAGCTCCTATCTTCAATTCAGAAACACTCGAGGTCCGCTTGTCCCGGTCTGACCACGTACCTCCGTCACTTCTCGCGCCGGCTCCGTGGACAGCGAGGTGTGCAGGCGCACTGCTCAGCTGGTGACCGACGCCTCCCTTCTGCCGTAGGGCGTGGCCTCGATGAAGCAGCTGTGCAATACCGTCAGCTCCTAGCAAAGGAGGCTCGCTCGGCACTCCATCCACCCACAGCCCTCGCACGGTGCCTGGCACCCCGTAAACCACACTGACACTTAGAAGGTATAGTCAGCTGCTCTCTTTCAAGGCTCTCTGTAATGCTGTGTGGGGACTGTCTGCGGCTGTGGCTTGCCCAGGTCCACTTCTCCCTCTCATGAGGACTGTATGTATTCCAGTCCCTCGAAGGATGCAGCCCAAGTGGAGGCTGTCACTCAGTAGAGTCCCTCCTTTTCTGTGCCAGGGATGAGCACGGGACTGAAGCTCAGATTCCCTGATGAAGCTGCCCATTAGTTTTGACACCCGGATTCCCAGAATTTTCCCTGGCCCCTATCTTTCTGCACTCTAGGTCTTCAGGTGTGCTGTGAATTCTGTGATCTAGTACGTCTTTGATTCCATTCCTTTCATGCTTCAAGTCACCGGAGTCGTTTTCTGTTGCGAAAAGCATGACATGCAAAGCCATGCACCATCAGGCCCATGAACACGGGCCTCAGCGGCACGCAGTACCTGGGACCCCATGGACATGTGGCCTAACCTCCGTGAGCTTCAGTTCCCTTTTCTCAACGTGAAGATGGTAAGGCCTACATCTTGTTGCAGTGAGAACTAATGAGGCGATGTGCATACAGTTCCTAGTGCACTGCCTGGTACCAGTTGGGAGTTCAGTGAGTGTTAGGTCAGCTTCGGCCTTATTGGATAATTTGGTAATGGCTCAGCAAAGCACTTCTTCTAAAATAAGCCTTCAGAGTGTGCATGGATGGTCCTTCTGCGCTACACACTTGGTTGCCAAGCTCACTCTTTCAGACAAAGGCCTGCCTGCCGTAGGAGGAAGTCCAACCAGGGTAAACCTGAACTCCATGTATTCAGACTCCCAAAATACACACCTCTCAACTACGACTTCTACACATATCGGGGGTGCACTGCACCCCAGAAGTATCATCTTGGTAATCAGAGCCATAAGCCCACAAATGACTCTTTTAAAAGGACTTTTAGTTTGGAAGCATGGGATTGAAAATCACAAGGAATTTTCCCATATTTAAATGCTAGAAAGTATGGTAAAAGCGTAGGTTTTAAAATGACGTTTTGAATAAGAATTGAACTCTCATTATGTTACAGGAACTGTGTTAACCATTTTACATCTACGGTGGTTTCAAAACACCCCCAGGAGGCTGGTGTTATTTATTCTTTTTCCGATACGAGGAGACAGAGACGCAGCCGAGCTCACCAGTAACAAAAAAGATTCAAGTTCAGGTCTGCCTGCGTCCAAAGTCTGTGCTTCTAAGCCCTCCCCCACACTACCTCACTGCCCTAAGCCACTGCCTTGAACAGAACAACAGAACAGGTGGCATATTCTTTATTTGTAGTTCCACATGCAGGGGGCAAACCCAGAGATTATTGCGACTCTGAATATGGGATACATGTTTGCAGTGAAGAGCACAGGCCCTGTGACCCCTGTGACCGGGTTTGAATCGTAGCCCTGCTGCTTCCTAGGAGGATTATCTCAACGAACTTACTCAGCCTGTCTAGAGTTCAGTTTCTTCATCTGTACAATGGGTACAAGAGAAACATCCAGGACAGAGAGTCACTGGGAGAATCACATAATACAGTGCACGGAAAGCTTTCTGCATCCCAGGCACACAGTAAATGGTCCAGAGCTCGACATACTATTCGAACAGCTCCATAATCTCCGAATGAAATGTTACCTGTGGGTTACCATTGTGATTTAGAATGTCGTTAGAATGCTAAGTCAACTGCATGAGGTCATGAATTTGGTAAAACGAACCGCAGGGGCCTATATAAGTAGCATGCGGACAGAAGCCTCGGGCCCCAGCCCTGGCTCAGCCTCCCAGGGCCCGTGCTTACTGAGAGACTGAGATATGTTATCTCGTCACTCTGAACCTTAGCGTTCTCCTCCATGGAGTATAGTGTGGAGCGCCCATCACAGACTTGTTAGGAGGGCCACACGAGATACGAGGTGTAAGAATGTCCTACAACCTACAGAGCAGGGTCTCGTCAATGCTTTTGTTCCTCCTTATCAAGAAGAATATGAAAATTACATTTCCACAGTGGCATGCAGAGGTTTGAAATTTGCTACCTGAGGCCTTGCAGATAGATCCATTGAGTCTACATAGCCGTTTTGTTTGGTATTCTTGCAATTAGAGGCCAGCATTCCCATACTGAGAGACCTGACCTCACGGGGCCACCGTGACGAGCACTGGACAGTGGCTGTCCCCCTTAGACACAGCCCCGCCCCCTCGAGTGGTTCCCCGTCCCCACAGAGGTGCGAGGGCCGTCGTCACGTACTCAGGGCTATTGCTATTGCTATTGCTCTTGTTTTTCTTAAAAGAGAAAAATATTTCTCTGTAACTAAGTCATAGGCGAAACAGAAAGATCAATAGGTCCCCATCCAACACTCATCATTGATTTCATTTTCTTCCTGGATCCATAAGCAGCGAGTTTCACTTCCGTCCAAAATGGAAGGGAAGTGGCCTTTTGTCTGAGTGGGAGAAGAGAGCACGGCTACACAAGGCATGCGTTGTGTTTGTTTGCTCTGCTCGGATGCAGTCTCCACTTACCCAGCAGCAAATATTTATGAGGCGCCCAAGGACTGGGCTCTCGGGGGACAGATAGGAAAAGATGTGACCCTTGCCCTGGTGATGCTCCAGATTTTTTTTTAAACTTTTCTAAACAGTGAATAATCAGAAGAGGGAAGGCAAGCTTGCTCTTTCATGCTCTAAGCTTTCCTTGCAGGAGGGGTCACCAAAAGTCTGTTCCACTTACATCTTTCTGAAATCTAGTCATTGTGACATTCCAGACCACAACCTTGTCAAGTTCTGCATGTATATAAATCAGCAGTTTATCTATAAATTTAACTCTGTCATAAAAAGCCCCCAACAAAACTCTTCTCAGAAAAGACCTAATGCACAGAATCGGATGAGGAGGAACCCTTATTTTACACAGTGTACGCCTCTGAAAGGTATTTTTCTAGGCTTATATAAAGCAGCCAACTGTGTTAGGTCAAAAAACTACCTGTCCACCAATGTACCTGCAGGCTCAACCAAAAAGATCCCACGCCCTCAGAACTCAGACTGACTTCAGGTGCGTTAGGGGGAGCGCACGATTGGTGCTCAAAGGGGAAAAGAGACACGTGTGCTTCAAACGGCGCCTGCACACCTGAGTTCTTGAACGAAGGGGCTGGGGGCAGAGATGTCCATAAATGTGCGTTTTACTATATATTGAACATTTTATTGTTGCCCGTATAAAAGCATATGACTGAAAATAAATCATGTGAGGGCTACTTGCTGATGTAAACTTTCACTTCTTTTCCAATCCAGATCAAAACACTCGCATCACTAACAGAGAACGCAAGACTTCTCCCTCTATTTGCCTGTTTACTCCACCGCTTATCAGGAAAAACTACTGAAACGCCGCAGAAGGAAGCTTTGGTCTCTGGATACAACAGGAAAGCACACGGCTTTTGTGAGAAGGCTGGATTTCTGTTGTTGCATTTTCAGACCAGAGATTTATGCTTAGATTTTGGCTCACTTACAACCCATCATAATACTTTGCAGACAAAGTTATGCTCCTTTCCCAATGATCTAGTGACCTTAATCTCTAATATTTTGCGGTTTCCTGTTTGGGGAAATGATTGAGCAGCAGCCTAAGCTATTCCAGGCGGCCCGGCGTTCCCAGTTGGCCACTATCTGTCTTCGTTTTGAATGTTCTCCTGTTCACCAATCAAAAAAAAAAAATTTTTTTTTTAAAGAAGTTTCCCTACAGATGCTAAATCAATGAAACTCCTCCAAAGTGGCCCTCCACACTTCCTCTTCTGGCTGCCTTACTTATCTTCCTTCTATTACAGACTCCGGCAGGGCCAGCAGTCCTTTCTGCCGGAGGCAATTAGCGTGCCCCACCAGGGCCTGTCTCCCGAGCAGAAGGGAATTAATTTCACTAATATCCATCTCAGTCTCGGGTCATTCCCAAGGGTTTCTCCAAAGCTCAGCTGCAGAAGCAGAATTGAACTTGAGCTAAGGGGTGTATAGGTTCCAGCACTGTTGCTGACTGGAGGCAGAGTGGTCATCCTTTCACGGACGAGGCCTGCGCCCCAGCTGCCCATCTCACACTGTTTGTGGGAGCCCTTCCTCCTGGCGATTTTGCAGGAAGAGAAGGCAGTAAAGATGCTCAGGAAGCTGGAGTCCCCGGGGTCTGCCCGAAGAAGACTGTGGTAGAAAATAACTCGACCATTGAATGAAACAGTAGTCACTTCTGCCACCAAGTTAGGCTTCAGAAGGGACATATTTTGCTTCCAAGTGTAAGGAAAAGGGAAGACAATGAAAGAGGGAAAACGAACTTGGGATAAACACCCCCATGCGCCTGCCATTCGCCTACCAGCCGGTTCTGCCAAGACGCGTAAAGAAAAATGAGAATGGAGCAAAACAAGGTTGAGAGAGTGTACAGCGACTGTACAAACAATGTCTTCCAGCCAAAGAAAATTATGCCTGCTTTCTTGCAACTTAACTCTAAATAATTTCGTTGCTTTCCGAGGGGAACAAGAAGCAAAGCCAGCTTGAAAAAGATCCAGCAAGCCACCGCGCCAACTCTGGGATCTCTGAGAACAAATTAACTACCTAGAACAGCACACTTAAAATTACTTTTAATGATGACCAAAAGTAGTAGTTTGCCCCCAGTTTGAGTGGCACCATGGCTGGGGCCCCCGCCAGGGGTCCCTTGCTCTGCCTTCTTCTTACGGAGTCTGCTGTCATGGCCCTTTCCAGATAGATCCGCTCACCCCTCAAGCATCCCCTCTGATTGTCACCTGTAACTACATTCTGAACACCGGAAGTGTCCAGGAGCAGGCCTGCCACTCCCCCAGACAAGGCCCTCCAGGGACAAATGTCCTCCCTGGTTGTCAGAGTGTCAGCTTCAAGGCTACAGCAAGGGTCACGTCCAAAGAGCGGCACCTGCTTGCCAATGTGATTGTCCTACGGACGGGTAGGCCAAGAGGCCATTTCTTTCTTTCTCTTCCCACATCACTCAAGGGACCTAACTACATGTATCACACACAACCCACCGACAAGAAACAGCCCCACAGAGCAAACAAAAAGTGCCATCATTTCTAATAGTTAAGTCCATAGCTATTAATCCACACTAAACAATATAGTAGCCACTAGCCACGTGTGGCCAGTGGGCGCTTGAAACGTGACTACTCCAACTTGAGATATGCAACAAATCTATGAAACCCACTGGATTTTGAAGACTTAGTACAAAGAAAAGAATGTAAAATATCTCAATGATTTCTTAATACTGATTGCATGTTGATATGCTAATATTTTGGATATAATGGGTTAAAGAAAATGTTATCAAAACTAATTTCGCCTGTTTCTTTTTGTCTTCTTCATGGGCCTTTTAGAAAATTTAAATTTACATGGGTAGCTTGCATCCTGTGTGTATTGGGCAGCACCCATAGACCTTGGGTTTGGTACATCCTACAAAGGTAATCGGTCCCTTTGTCAACAGTTGCCAAATGACAACTGACGTGACGTGCAAAGATGGCCACGTTCAGAGCAGCACCCTGCAGGTCACGAAGCCGGATTAAGCTAATCGGAAACTAGTCTGCGTGGCGGCGTGGACAACGCTCCTGCAGCCTGGATGACGACAGGAGGGCTAGGCAGGAGCTGTAGGAAGGCCCTTTGCCATCAGGTCCCCACAGCGGCTCCCTGCTCCCCAGTATTATCACCACCTCTCAGGTTCAAAAACTAGGAGCACTGTCGTAGCACTGAGTGGACTGAGTGGGTCCATCAGGGATCCTAAGGGGAACCCTGGCTGGTATGGCTCAGTGGATTGAGTGCCAGCCTGCAAACCGAAAGCTCATGGGTTTGATTCCCGATCAGGGCACATTCCTAATACCATGTATAATTCCTAACGCCATGTAAATGCCATGTAAATAATGCCAACTGGCCAGTCCCCAGTTGGGGGCATGCAAGAGGCAACGGATTGTTTCTCTTGCACATCGATGTTTCTCTCCCTCTCTTTCTCCTTCCCTTCCCCTCTTTCCAAAAATAAATAAATAAAATCTTTTTTTAAAAAAGGTCTTAAGAGGAAAAATTGGCAAGGTGACTCCCTGCGGGGACTATGAAGTGTCCCTGCTACTCTACTGTCCTTTACTCCCAGGACCACCCGGCTGAAGTTATCCTGGCGGCCAGCAGAACGTAGGGTGGCCTTGTCATAGGAGACATGCTGGACAACCTGCAGAGGCGGCGGGGTGTAGGTGTCCGGAAGCTCCCATAGCAACATGGGCCGGGGGGAGGCAGGCCTTAGAGTGTCCGGTGAGCAGAGCCCTCAGCGAGGTACAGCCCACCTGGACTCGGGCTGGCCTTGAGATGCACCAGACCCACGGACATCCCCCTCCCCCACAACAAACTCGCCTTCCAGCGCGAGAGAAAGTTCTAGTTGTCTGTGAATGAAGATCCCTGTGCTTTTCTCTTAGCAGAAAACTGAGGGTAAGTAGGCACTCCTCCAAAGAGCCAGAAAAACTGTTTCTGCACGTCTACTTCCCACCTGGGCTTATCCACCCTCCAGGGAAAAGCAAAGTTAGCGACAGGATTGCAACCAGGCTGATCTCGTGAAAGGAGGAAAGTACCTGTTTGCACAGCTCGCTTTTCCTTACCGAATCAAAAACAAAAGCCCGACTAATGCTTTGTGCGCTTTAGGGTTTCATCTACGCAGGAAGACCTGCCCCCAGGCAGGTGCAATGTTCTCTGCCCCGTCCGCTCAATGGTGCTATTCACCAAAGCCACCCCATTAGCCTGCAATTAGCTTTTTTTTGTCCCCAAAGCACAACTTCCCCTTGTTTGGTAAGTAAAGCATCCCTTTCCATTTTCTTTGCCGAGAATGTCAAATAGGCTCCAAAGGATTGTGCAAGTCCTCTGTAACAAATACGGGGACTGTCGGGAGGCCAAAGAAACAGACATGAATATTCAGAATGGAAGATGCACGGGGAGACAGGAAAATCAAGACAGAGGATGCCAGGGGCTCCCGCCCAGGGCTCTCGTTTCAAAAAGCTTGCTTGACGTTCCTGGCTTCCACTCAGTCACGTGGCATTCGGTGCAGGAAGCCCGTGCTGTGGGGTTGACTGTCAGCCAGGGACGGACTCGGGAGTTTCTCCTCCTGAGCAGGTGCCATAGACGGCACCGACGGAGCCACGCAGGGGTGTAGTTGGGGGACTTCTACAGAGTGGGTCAGAAAAGCCAGGGGTGCAAAGCCCCTAGGAGGAGCCCTAGAGGTTGGAACCGGGGCTTCCTCGGGCATTGGTGGGGGTGGGGAGGTGCCTTCCCATCTGGACTAATGCCACTGAATGAAGTCACCAGGGCTCAGGGGAAGAAGAGGACACTGCAGCGGAGACAGCGCTGCGCCTGCAGTCACATCTTGTGGCAAATGGACTCGAGGATCACAGTCAGAAAAGCTGAGAGGCTGGCTTTGCACTCCGGCTCCTTGACACTTAGCATGTGACTCTAACTAGAGACCAAATAAGCTCCCCAGTGCCAATCCATACAGTAAACATCAGCAAAGCTTATGATCCTGTTTCCTTTGTTAAATAAAAAAGTAGAGCGTAACTATTCTCCTCCCACATGCCCGGGGAGGGTGCTGGGCACACACTGCTTTGGAGACCACCGTTTCCCAACGGTCCAGCCTTTTCGGACATGTGCGTCAGCGGTTTGCATCTTCTCCTGCTCTGCTGTGACCCACAGAACAGATGGAGAGGCCTGCTGACGGTTACTGCTCACGAGCTACTCCTCATTGTATCCAGAACAGAACACCCACCCCCTGCCCTCTCTCTATCTTTTCAAAGTCAAGTCAACTGACATGATAGCCTTTGTTTCATAGCAGCTGGATTTCAGAGCAACTGTATTTAAATGCAATCACCCCTTGGTATTCGCAGGGGATGGGCTACAGGTCCCCTGCAGATACCAAAATCTGAGGATGCCCAAGTCTCTTATGCAAAGTGGTATAGTATTTTCATATAACATACATACATTCTCCTGCATACCTTAAAGTACTGTAGGCTGCTTATAATTCCTAATACATTGTAAATGCCATGTAAATAGTCAGTATACTGTATTGTTTAGGGAATAATGACAAGCAAAAAAAAATGTCTGTACATGTTCGGTACAGATGCAACCATCATTGGCCTAACTACACAGGACATGTCAGCAACAACATAACTTTTCTCTTGAATATTTTTGATCCATGGTTGGTCGAATCTGCAGAGGCGGGGCCCGTCGCCGCAGTGGGCCAACCGTGTGCATTTCTGAGCTTATTGATTCTTAGATCCCTAGCAGCTGCGTAGCAAATGGCATTGCCACTGAACATCTTTCTCCTCGCACCGCCCTTGCCCTGCCATAGTTGGGCGATGCCAAAATGAAGTCAACTTTTCCTGCTGTCACAGATCGCAAATGGACCTTCTAATGTTTTGAGTGCAACCTACCTTCAAACAAAAGAAAACCCTTGTAAAACGATGACAGTGCTCACCACGCAAAGTGATTTAACATAAGCCGGGCCACGTGTCAGAATGCAGTATCAAAGGGCTTTCAAAAAGAGAGAGAAAAAAAAAAAACAAACGAAAAAGACATGGCGCTGCTCATTCGAACATTTCATCCCAACATAAATTTAAAGAACAGACAAGAAAATGTGTCAAAAGCATGGCAAGTTTGGGTGAAATCAAAGTCTGTCTTATAATATATGGTTAGTCTCTTTTCCCTGTATTCTTTGAAATGCTTAAAAATCAAAGAAGCCCAGACGTATGTCTCATAAAAAAGAAAAAGCTGATGCTACTCTTGCACTTGGATTGTAACTGAAGCAGGTAAAGTGAATTCACAAGGCACTCTGCAGTATAAATGTACATTATTTATTTGCCTGTGAAGTGGCGGCTGCTTATCCATAGGCTCTGATTACATAAAACAAATGTCCCAGGATTAACTTCCCCCTTTTCCGCTATGCTTCACTGGGAGCTAAGCCACTTCCTCCTCCCAGACATTGTTTTAGCCAGCAGCAGTGGCATCCCTTGCTTTGTCTTCAAAGGGTCTGGAAGAAAGTCATCACATCAGCTTACAGTCAACAAAGCCAGACTTTTCCCATCAAGGTTTCACGGAAGCTAGGGATCCAACTGTGCGGCTGAACAATCAGGCCGATTTAAGTGTTACATTTTTCTTGGTATGCTAGACACTTATCCAATCGAGTTTCCTGGTCACTTTCACTATTGACATTTTGCTGTCAGAAGATGTTATGAAGGAAAATGCCACAAGCAATTAGAATGACTGCTAAAATGACTTCGTTTTACTAGAAATATTTATGTTTCAAACTTCGAAGTCACATCCATTAATCAGGAACTGCCTATTTCTAAATGAAGACCTTTTGATAGCCTAGGACAAGTACATAAAACTCTAACGACCTGGGTGTTGAGATTTCAGTCTGGTGGTGAAGCTGAGAAACGTTAAGATCCCGAATTCTGAAGATGCAATTAGTTGAAACTTAATGAGCTGCAGAATGATAAGTGACAGGGAAATGTAACTTTATAGTTACAATTTCCTGACTACATGAACTTTTAAACACAGCCAACTAAGCCCTGCCCCAGGGCAATTTAGCCTTTCAGAGTCTAATAATGTGGAACTTAAAACCTGGCATTTGGAGATGGTGCCTCTCAAAATTATGGTGGTCTTCTAGACAACTTAGTAACAGAGACAGCCTCATATCCAAGGTCATTGTTTTTGCTTTGAATACAAATGGGCTTTATGTATAGGGCTGTGGCTCCTGTTTGTTTAAATGGAGGTTTCACACAGGAAATGCAACACACGTGCTCACACACTCACACACATACTCACACTCACGTTTTCATGTCTCTGAAAATATAGTGCATATATTTTTAGAATGGCAAAAACTATAAACAGACAAAGAAAGAGGTTCAAAACCTATTCTGAATCTTTAGCGAGAACCTTTGCAAGAACAATGTAACCTCTCTCTCTATCAGAAAGTACTGAAGACCCGGGGACCTCTACGAAGAGCAGGGTTTTCAAAGCCAACAGCTCTAATGGAGTATGAGTTGTACTTCTTAGATTTTAGACATGCCCTATCCATCCCATGAAGCATTTTGTTAGTGTTAAAATCAGGATAACACCTTACAATCAGTGTATAAGAGTGGTTTGGTTTTTATTTATTAAAAAATGCTGCTTGACCTGGCTGGCATAGCTCAGTGGATTGAGCGCGGGCTGCGAAAACAAAGTGTCGCAGGTTCGATCCCCAGTCAGGGTACATGCCTGGGTTGCAGGCCATGACTCCCCGCAACCGCACATTGATGTTTCTCTCTCTCTTTCTCCCTCCCTTCCTTCTCCAAAAATAAATAAATAAAATCTTTTAAAAAAATACTGCTTGAAAGAGGAAGGAATACAACATACATAATCAATGTAATTAGTGTGGCAAATCACTTGCACTTAGTAAAATGAAAGATGAGTTTATTATAAAGACAGCTTATGGAATAACAAACCATCTGTCTTTCTATCACTTTGTACTTTTTTTCTCTCCCTGTATTCCACCTTTGTTCCCTCCCTCATCCATCCTACCCTTCTCCGTCTCTTCATCCTACCCTTCTTTTCTTTCTTCCCAGTTCATTGCACACTACTGCGTGGTAGCTGCTATGCTGGGATAGTTGCTATGCTGAATCAGAACTTTGGTGGAGCGGGCCATGATCAGGTATTGTTTGCAAGCTTTCCAGGTGCTTCTAGTGAAAAAGGACCAAAGCGCAGCACCAAACCTAGGACATGTGGAGGGAGGGGCTAAATCGGTTCCATGTTGGTAATGAATTCTAGCATACAGCGGAGGCAAATAAACAACATCTACAGGTGTTTGACTTTCTCAGACTTTTCATGGCTAAATTCTACCAAAATGTAAGTTTGTAACAGGGTACAGCCAAGGGAGGGCCCCAAATGGGGATTTGTAATGGGGTCCAGAACTCAGGATGTTCAGGAAATATTAGAAAAATATGTACATATAGGATGCCCTCACCCCCACAAGTCTGAGCTGGGGGATGGGATGCATGGAGCAGGGCCATTGAAAGTTGTTTTGAATAGCAACAGTTTTGCAGATAACTTCTAGAATGGTCAGTTAACATGACCTTTAAGTGGTTTCATGGATATGTTAAACAACTGTGGCCATGCTTTGAACCAGGGGGATGGGAGTGACTTCAACCCATGATGTTAGGGGGAGGCAACTCCTTCTGGGTACACCACCTACACAAAAGCTTGCAATGATTGGCTCCACGCCTTGGGCCTACGCCTGCCCGGACTTACTATGGCAGCCCAGTAAAGCTGAAAGAATTACTGGGAATGCTGGCAGGTGTAACTGATTGTGGGAGGAGTCAGCAATGGGGCTGCACAGGAAGATTGGCGCTGGGATTTAAACCCAGGCACCGTAATCATGCGCGGCTTTTTGGGGGGGACCATGCAGCTTTAGGGTGCTCCCTTTTGCCATGTGGCTTAGGAAGCAGGAGAGACTTTGCCTGGAAGAAAAGGGGTGAAAGGACTCTTGCTGGTGGGCCATGAGAAGGTGCCCCATGGTTGTGGATTAACTGGAGATCCATCATGGCGGCAACACAGCTGATGGTGCTGGAACCGAGGGGCTGCCTGAACCACGGACTTATATGTATCTTTTCCTGATAAGGTACCTGGACTGGGCAAAGGGGAAAAGGTAGGGCTATGCGTTTGTGGGTATTCTAAAGGAATTCAGTATTTTTAACGAAGACATTAAATCATTATTCTAAGTCTATATAACTTTTTAAATAAGTAATCCCTTTCCTTTTCACCAATCTCTGGCATTGAGAGACGTCTTTCCCTGGTGGCGGGCAAGGCGAACCTAGTCCCTGGGGGGTGCCCTGGAGCACAAGGCGGGGTCCATTCGGTGATAGCATATCATTCACCCCTGCTCCCCGAGTTTGTTCTGTAACAAGTCCATAATAAAAAATCACCTAACACACAAGTAAACAGGCCTGTTCTTTCGTTCTATTGGTCTGTTCTCCAGCCCGTGCTATTCTGTCCCGATTACTGCAGTCCACAGGAAGTCTTCAAGACAGCAGTGTCATTTCTCGGACTTGCTCTTCTCTTTGAGCATTGAGTTGGCTGTTCTGAGTTTCTTGCCTCTCCAAAGAAACTTTAAAATTATTTCATCAATATCCATAAAAGTAACTCACTACCATTTTAACTGGAATTACATTGAGTGAATGTAGATCAAGCCGTGAAGAATGGCAGTTACCCAGATGAGCCCTAAAAATCCCGACACGACCGTGACCTGACTGAATCATGAAGCCTTCCAATAGCCCCACAGATTATTTCTCGTTCTAGCCACTTTGGAAATTGCTAACCTGGTACTTCAGTTTATCACCCACACATCTGAAACCACCGAATAGAAAATGGTTTTGTGTACTCATCCCTATAGGTCATTACAAGAAAAGGGTAATGTTTCCATGTAGTCCACCCAGGAACTGGTGTGCTGGAGGAGTTCTATTAGTGCCCAGAAACCAAGGAGGGTCTTCCTCTGCCCGTCAGGGACACTCCACATTGGCTAAAATGAAGGCAGTACTGGAAAAAGACCTCCAGGTTCCTGTGAATAGAAACGTGTGCATTATTTTCTACGACAAGTTAGCACTGAGTCTTATGTAAATACCACTTTGAGGGTACTAATGTTTTAAGCCAACCTACATACGTTGTTCTGATTCCAGGGCGTCTACAGTGAGGTGCGCCACCATTGCAGACCAGCCGAAGCTGATCTCCGCCCTGAGGGCTCTGCTGGTGGGGGAAACGAGCATGCTGCCTCCACAGCGGCCGCCTGGGGGTGTGCCCTCAGGCCAGCAGAGTAGTCATTCTCTTTCTTTACGGAAAGGTGCTTTATCTGCACCACTAATCTATTCTCTTTTTTTTCTGACAACTGAGTCAGAGTTTCAAAGTTTAGGAGATGCTCTGATTTCCTTGGAATTCGTATTGGCAGGTGTAGGATACGTGGGAAACAGGGACAGAGATGTTTAGATGTCTTTAATCAATGTATTCTCTATCAGTCCAGTGGACACTCGATGGCAATCAGCCCATATCAGGTGAACCGATGGTATAAACTCTCCTTGGCTGAGAAAGGAATCACGTTCTAGTTAAATGTATACAGCGGAAACGTGTGTCTCCCAAGGGCACCAAAAAAAAAAAAATGTGCTCGGGAACTTCCCTATCGTGCTCTCCACTCTGCATGCCACTGACGTTAGATTATTTTCAAGAAGTGCTGTGCGTCTACAGATGCGAACTCTATACTAGAGGCAGGGCCACAGCATGGACCTTCTAGGTCCGACACCAGTCAACACAATCTGGTGATTGTGCATCTGGCCAGAAACTCCCTGGGCGGTACTGAGGGTTGTGCACCGAACACCACCCCCAAGGGGCACGACTCTTAACCCAGACATTGTAGAAATGAGTATCAGAAAATGGCAGTGAAGAGTTTAGATCACATGGAAGCAGTACGTGAGGACAATTTTTGACAGAGGGGAATGAAGTGTGGTGAAGAGAGACCGGCTTTTTTCTAATTGACGCAGAGGTGTGTTGGCCCCTGGCAGCTCTCGTTTTTGTTCGTCCCAACGTTATCCTTGCCTCTGCCTGGAAATAGAGAGAAAGTGAACTGTCTCACGGGGTGGTCTCCTCTCTCATTTAAACACACTTCTCCTGCCTGGTTGCCCCACAGACCACGCCTGGGACGGGGGTGAGCAGCCCCGGAGGATCCAGGGAGATGAGAAGGGAAGTGGGGGGGAGAAGAAGAGGACTTGCCCTACTACACTGGCTCTCGGTGTCCACCCTCTTCCTTAGAGTTCGGGAGCCCAGGAGTCCTTTGCCCGAACCCTCGGGGCTTCCTGTCCACAACTTCGCTCTCGTCTGTCGCCTCCAGCAGCAAAGCGGGCGGTACGTACACCTCCATCGGGTAACTCCGTGGCAGGCATTGCACGCCTCCGAGGACCCTTCCGCACTCATCGCTTCGACCCGACACCCTCGCCCAGTGTGTGGCTGGCTGAGGATGCTAGGAAAACTGCGTGTAAGCACCATGAATGAAGTCAATCGTTAGGCAAAAGACACTTTTTGAATAACCAGTTGATGTCATTCATCCCTGACTCCACTGCGATGACTGTAACACACCAAACAATAAGGGGGCATTGGCTTACCCAAGGCCGCACCTTCCCATCTCCCCTGTGATTTCTCTTCTCAAGGAAGAAGGAGAGGTGGCGGGTGCCTAGAATCTCATTTTAGGAACTGTCAGGGTAAGTGACTTCATTAGAAAGTAAAACGGCAAAACTTTTCATTCGAAGCATTCAAACAGTGAGTGGGTTGTTATTTATATTTGTAAAGCACCATAAAAGTCAGCATAAATAGAAGTTGGAAGACATCAAAGAAGAAAAGTCACCTCTGCTCTGGATAATCCGAAAAGTTCCTAAAATAGTGACTGAAATAGCTCTCTTACCTTATAATTGTTCATGAGTTCGGCTAACCACGGCAGAGCTGACCACATGGAGCTTCCCTCCAAGTGCTTTTTAACTTCGGACCCATCGTTAAAAGTATGGTTTCCCACGTGGATGGCTCGTCTCACTTCTGAGAGGGCCAAAAATTTCCTAAAGTAACTATATTCCTCAGGTTCCTGGTGGAAAGGGGCACCAGAAAGATATTAGGGAGCATGGAGAGCCCAACGCTGTCTAAGTTTCAAGTTTCTTGTAACATAACATCCTAATGAACAAGATACAGCACAACAGACAGCTCCCCTGCCTCCACCCTGAACGTTTTAACCTGGGGGTTTGTGTTCATTTAAATTTTACTAACAACAAATCTGGACGCTCTGAGACTCTTAGAGCCAATACCCAATTTGCAAATGCTGGAATTTCCCTTTTTAGAACGTAATCGTTTACATTCTGTGACTCCAAGGAACAGTCCCATGGGAAGGGAACACAGGGAAAGTGGAAGAGGGGAGATTATCAGGGTCCATTTGCTCCTTGCCTGAGGGTCTATGGAAAGAAGATCCAATGAGCACAGGGCCCAGGGTGACAAACGGATGGTTTCTTTTCTTTGTTCTGTTTATCAAAACCACACACACACCATAATCAGCTGACCATCATTTCAGGGGAAGATAGGGAATGTAAAAACAGATGATGACTTTTTGAGGCACATGAGACAAAAGAAAAGCTATCCATGAGCCCTATTTTTAAAACAATACTGCGTGCAAGTCTCTGTAATAGTCATTAAACTAAAATAAAAAGGATTAAATGTTGCTTTAAAAAGTCACAAAAGGAGCTCGGGCTGCGAACCAAAGTGTCGCAGGTTCAATTCCCAGCCAGGGTACATGCCTGGGTTGCAGGCCATAACCCCCAACAACCGCACAGTGATGTTTCTCTCTCTCTCTAGCTCCCTCCCTTCCCTCTCTAAAAATAAATAAATAAAATCTTTAAAAAAAGTTACAAAAGGATGAAAAACTCATCAGAGTTTGAGATCAACTGTTTCGTGCATCAGCAATAACTGTGCTAACTGTGGATTATTACTTTGAAAAAATCAAATAAAAAATTTTGTGTCTCTTTTGATACCATATATTTTTTTTTTCTCTTGGTAAACTCTAAAACCACAAAGCTGGCAAATTCTGTTGATGTTAGCTTTAAATTTTATTTACAGAATAGTGTATAAATAAGGTAATTTTTACAAACAGAATGGATTGTCCTATACACTAGACAACGATTAATACAACCCAAATTCCCACTTTGGCTCACTTTGCCTTATTTGATTAGTTCTATACAAAACACATCACCTCTGGCCTACTTTTATGAAAGAAACTACTTGAATAGTTTGAGAAATACTCCAGCAGGCTCAAAGCGAGGCCCAGACTAGGTGCAAGAAACATCTTAAGTTATAAGGAAGACAAAGCAAGTACCTTTGTAAAGATTTTGGCAGCTTTGATGACCCAAGCTGTCTTAAAAACAGAACAAATAATGTGGGCATTTTCAAGAAACTCACTACAGGCTCAGAACCCTGGGGCCTGACCCTCAGAAACGTGGTCCCAGCCTCTGCCCTTCACAAAGGAATTTGTGTAAACAAGCTCTTTTGGGGGAAAATTGTGTTAATTGGAGCTTGTTTTGAGCTATGTAGAATATCACACATTCTCGATGGTCAGATGGGGAAAAAAATCCTACAGATGAAAAGACCAAATAATGCAATACAGTTTGGCCATGTTTGTCTAGTATCAAGTCAACTATAATATTTCCCAAATCGAAAGAAGTCTGGTGTTGCTAAAAGTTTTAAGCCAACACTACCATGGTTTTTGAAATGTCCTTACCACGCACTGTACAATGTTAGACAGGTCAGGACATCCTGTGACATTCACCATGTAAGCATTGTCACCGGTTAGCACTCTATTGAATACCTAGGTCGGGAGAGAAGGGAGAAAGAAAGAAAGAAAACATCTGGGTGGGTGAAAATGCATGGGCATTCGTCATTTCATTTCTTCCATACCTATTTCACTTTTTCACTCTTCCGTTCAACAGCCACTCATTGCACACCTCCCCTGTGCTGGACACTGTCCTAGACATTGGGGAAAGGGCAGTGACCAAAGACAGACCTGAAGTCCTTCCTTGTGGAGCACATATTCTAGATGGGGACGATAAACTAGCATGAATGGGTACAATAAGTAGTATGTTAAGGAGTGATAAGTGCTAAGGAGAAAACAAAAAAGGAGGGAAGGAGGAAGCACCATGGGAACGCGTGGGCACATGTATATGCATGCACTTACGGGACACGTACCAAGTGGCACTGGAGCAAAGACCAATTGGGAGGAGCGAGCAAGCCACACAGACAACTAGGGCAAGCACATTCCGGGCAGAGGAAACGGCAAGTCCAAGGCTTCGACTATGAGAGCGAGCCTTGTGGGGGAGGGTTGCCTTGACATGGACCGTTGACCGCTGGGCCACAGAATGAGGACGGAGGACAGAGGATGTGGATATGAATGCACGTGTGTGGAGCTGAACTGTAACGGCCAGGTCACCGGCAAAGGGCGAGCGCACTCAGCTTGGCTGTCAGCTTTCCAGTCACGTTCGGCTGCTGAGGGGTGGCACGGAATGGCTGAGAGGTGCCTTCAGCGGAAAGCGCTAGAGGAGGCGCCAAAGGCTTGGAACCGTGCATAATGACTGACCTTGGCTTTACATTGGGTAATCAGAGAAATTAAGACTTGAGAGCGTTAGGGATCCTGGGGAGGTAGTAAGATCAACGAACGGAAAGATGATATGGCTGCATGGCGGTTGTCTGAGCTGGTATATTCACAGACACGAGCTACGAGGGTGGGAGGTAGTTGGAAGAAGATATTTGAATCGGAGGCTGTGGAACAATTGTTGGCTCTCGGCAGGGACAATGGGAATGAGCAGCTAAGGTAAAGAAGAGACGAGATCCCTGAAAGGGAGGAGATTCGGGAACTGAGGGACAGATGACTACCAGAATCATGAATGTGGGTACTGCAGTCCCCAGGACAAGAGGATGCTGGGGAGGGTGACAGTGAGGGGGGTGGTCAAATATGTGTGAAGAATGGAAAGGAGGGAGCCAGGGGGTGGTAGATAACTCTAAGAGGAAGTGGGGGGGGGGCATTGAGGACAAGAGGGTTAAAGTGCATTGCTTTACGAGACAGGGAGCATGAACGGGAAGCAGCAACGAGGAATCAGAAGGACACTTCCGCTACCTGTGAACCAAGCGGTGCAGAGGAGGGAAGAGAGGGAAACGGCCCTGACTTGAGGCGGCTGCAGAGAACGAATCAGCAGCATCGGGGAGAAAACAGGTGTGGGGGTAGAGGACGGAGAGGAAGGGAAAGTCACAGAAGAGACTGAGGACCTGGGGAGTTTTGGGGTGAGGACACCGAGTCCTAAGGGGCTCTTGTAAAAGGACTTTAAGAAATGAATTCGGAACATTTTCAAAACCATCCATCAAGTATAAATGTAGGCATCTTACGAGGTAAGATGTCAGTATCCTGATTTTACAAGTGAGGAAACTGAGGCACGTAGAGGTCAAGGCACCGGCCAAGGACAACGCCTGAACGATGTCAGAGGTGAGAGTCGAACTCTGACCCTGACCCCGTGTGCAACCACGCACACAGACCAGCTCCCCGACAGTCAGACCGAGGTGTCTCCCATTCTGCAATTCTTCCTGGCCATGCTTTGGGGTTTAATTTAAAATTTCATCATCTGATTAGATTATTATGTTTTTCAAACATGAAGCAACTTAAATGTATCCAAGTTACCACTGCCACAGGTTTCGGGACCAAGTATTGTATTAAAAGCACGATCGCTGCGGAAAGCGGGGCGTGGGGTGGGTAATAGGCGTGCCCTCGCAGCACTGGCTCAGGGCCACTGCCTCCGGCTGTGCGGACTGTGCAGGACGTGGGGACGTCTGGCCGAGGGGTGAGATGGGGCAGACAACTGGCCAAAGTTCTGCTTGCCAAGCTGGGTAATCTGGCTTGGGGCTGCGAGTGGAGAAATGGCCACTTCTTATCCTCGTACAATGGCGGCATCTGCCTGCCAAACCCTAAACCCACAAGACTTTGTCAGTCCAGAGGTGTCTTTTCCTCATGTGTTCACTCAGAGGGGACAGTGCAGGCCAGCACTGGTCCTGAATGTTTGCAGCATTTTTGGAATTCATCTTTAGAAATTATCCTTGACACCAAGAAGAACATAAACTCAACATTTAAGAATGGATTTAATTCCGAAGCATCAAAGATCATTGGCTGTCAATCAAATAAGGAAGGTTGTCAAGACCTGTGCAATCCAGTTTTAATTCAAAACTTGGTTCCCAAAGAGAACTCTGTGACCCAGAACCCTGTCAGGGTGAGAAAGATAATACAGGACCAGAGATAGGTTTGTGTGCATCTTGTAGAATTGTTAAGATGTCCCAGGATTTTTACAGAAAGCCTGAAAAGTATCACAGAAGAACTACTGGGGTGGGAATCAGGGAAGGAGACAATTCTACCCCCAGACCGCCCACAACCTGTTAGGTGGCTTTGGGCAATTGATTACATCTCTTCGGATGTGTGCATCAGTGTCAGGGGAAAAAAAGACGATCTTTCAAATTCCCTCCAGCTCTGAGCTACTATTCTTTGATTAACTAAATCATTTTAAGGGATCAAAGCATCAAACAGTCTTCATTATTTAGGCTTGAGATGTCAAAACCCAGTTTTCTCTTGGGTTTCAGGATTTCTTGCAGTTTCCATGGCAGACATTGAAACATATTTGACCACTACTTGCTGACTCCCTTAAGTATCATTTTATCTATTTCTTTTGAAAAAGCAAAGGTCTTTACGTTGTAATTCATCACTCAAGGCACTGCATACCTTCAAGGGTTTGGGGGTTTTGTGTGTTTATTTGTTTTCTGATGAATCTGGTTCCAGAGAGACCCTATTGAACCTCATGGGCCACCTTCTTACTATCTCCGAATATACGACAGGCTTGAACTTTTCCGCAGTGTCAGGGCATCACACACAGCAAACATTGCTTTGCTTTCTTTATCCCTTTGGGCCTATGAACCGTTCTTGCTCTTGACATTGCTCAGTCACTGTATGCTTCGCCAAACCCACCAAATGTCTCACTGGCAGACTGGTCTAACAGGATGTAAATTTTGATAGGATTTCCAAATTCTAATGATTTAGTCCTTTTCCCCTTTTCTGCCTACCATAGCAGACAGCCTAAAACCAGCCTCGAAAATGCTGTCCTTGTGAGTTAAAGAATGATTGCACACATCCGCAGTAAGATCTGTCTTCCTTTTACAATGGAGATCTGTCACATTTGCAATTGCCCTATCGCACAAGAAGTTCCGAATCCACACCCTGCAGCCACGGCAGGTGTCCTGACACAGGGAAAGGGGAGGCCGCCCGCATCCTGCGGATGGATGGCCCCGGACTTCCTGAGCTCAGTCCAGCCGCACAGCTGGCTGCTATCAAACTTCATAGCCAGGGCAGTCCCTGCCGCCGCCGAGTTGGGGGATTCCAGGTAGCGCCCTTGCAAACTGGGGCACAGTTTTACGTTACTGCCCTTCTCCCTGAGTTTGTGTGTCTCCTGTTTTGATAGGAACCAGCTGACGTGCAGTGCCCAGGAGACTATTACTATCAGGCCTCAGTCTTAATAACAGCAATGCTGTTAGGTAAACTGTTACAGGATGTGCTTCCAATAGCAAAAAAAGATGAAAGTCTTCAAAATTCAATTCTTGCCTCATTTGCTAATGTGTCAAACATGACGGCTATATCATAAAAGTGGCACCCCCCCACCCCAAAGAAAGGCTGCTTACACGTTGCCTTTGTCTGCATTGGCAAAAACAACAAAAAATCCCAACTTCCTATACCCTAATACTTAGTATAATCTTACCTTTTAAATAATAACAAAAAAGGTGAAGAATATGATATTATTCGGCTCTCCATTTCAGTATTAGGGGAGAATGTGCCCCTATTTACAAATACCAATGGCTCTTTGCAAAAGTTGCAAATGACGACACTTTATACTCTTTGTTTCTGACCCACAGGAACCTGTGACATTTGTGACACATTCAGTCACCTCCCCCCCTCCCAAACGCTAGGTGTGGATGTCGCCCTCCTGAAGGGTTTGGAGCGGAGGTTGAAGCACATGCACCCACCCCCGCAGCTGCCTCTCCTCCTGATTCCCTTACAATAGGCTGTGCCCTTAGGGTCCACAGAGCATTTAAAGAAATCAAAATCATTAATGAAAGACACAGTTAGATAAACACTCCATAGCCAAAGGAAATTCAAAGACACCCAAACAGTTCTTTTCTTCATCATGAGCCCACCCATCTCCTTCTCTGTCGGCAGGCACAACAGATACACCTTCTCGAACAACAACAGCAACAACAACAAACAGCGGGCACCATGGGGGGCAGGGGGCCCTCGGCCCCTGAACTCACTTCAAGGGCTTGGGACCACTCCCTCTTCTTTAAGTGCTCCAAAGCCTCCTGGCTCTGCTCCTCGACGTACTTTCTCTGATTCTCATCCAGCAAGCCCATTTCGTACATTGCTGACGCATAGCCCCTTAGGACCTGAGGAGAAAAGAGACAAATGCGAACGCCACAGGACGAGGAAGAGGTTAGGGAAGGCCATCTGCTTGGTGAAATAACCCTCCGTGATTTCTCGTCTCACGCTAGAATTAGCCAAGCACGACAGTTACACCCACATCCACCCACCACATACTACACAGCACATAGTGTAAATGCAAACACAACACAAAGCACAAACACACATACCACACAACACACACACACATACAACATACATTGCACGCATGCATGTGCTACACAGACACACACAAACATACCCACGCAACACATAGCACAGGCCACACATATGCCCATCACACAAACACACACTATACAAACACAGTGCACAAACACACACACACACCCCCAGACTTGTCCTCATAGTTAACCTAGGCTGACACAGTAAGTTGACATCTTAAAACATTTTGTAAAAATTAGAAGATTGAAATTATTAGACATCAACTGGGCAACAGTATTTCTCTTCATCAGGATTGATCTCTCAGGTCAATCCTTAGAAGGTTTGTAACTTGAACAACAATAAAATCCAAGATGGAGGAACCTCCGTCTAATAAAAGGTTTATTTTCCTTAAGGGACAAAATAGAAAGGAAAAGGAGACACTTACTGATTCAGGATGGCAGAACCCACTTCCAATGGCAATTCCTTTCAGGTTGATCGGCAGCGACAGCGTGGGGTTGAGTGTGTGGATATAGTATGCAATGGCCGGCACGTATTTGCCTGCGTAAGACTGAGAATAAGGGTAAATGTTAAAACAAACCATCACAAAGGTACGCTAGTAAGAATACATGTGTACACTCAGTAAAATAGCAACAAAACAGCTGGATTTCCACATGAGCCATATCGTTTATTTTTTTTTAAGATTTTATTTATTTATTTTTTAGAGAGGGAAGGGAGGGAGAAAGAGAGAGAGAGAGAAACATCAATGTGTGGTTGCTGGGGGCTGTGGCCTGCAACCCAGGCCTGTGCCCTGACTGGGAATTGAACTTGCAACGCTTTGGTTCGCAGCCCACACTCAATCCACTGAGCTACGCCGGCCAGGGGTCATATCATTTATTTCTTAACCTCGCATTATAAATTCCACAACAGCAAACAGCTCTCGCTCCTTTTGTCATCCCAACCAGCACCAGGTGACACACAGATCACAGGTTAGGCGCACAAAAAGTGATCAGTGAACGTGTAACAAGTGAGCCTGCGAATTTCCTTCCAAAATTAAACAAAGCAAAACATGGACCAGTAAACACAATTCTGCCACTCACTGGGCTTTTCTTACCAGAAAGTTCCATTAAAAGCTTTATTTTAAAAAATCTCAAGGCTAAAATGAAGATTTTGAAATCTGTATAAGGATGCAAATTTTGATATGAACATGTACTAAAGGAAGAAGAAAAGGAAAATACTATTAAAAATGGTCACTAGAACTTACCTCTGGTTCCAACCTTCTCCAGTATAAGGTTTTTTGCTTTTTTTTTTTTTAGTTTCAAAATACTTTGTGGACATAAACCTAATAATAATGCTGCTTTGAGATTATGCTTAAAAAGCTACTACTAGGAGTTCAGTAATATTTTAAAAATTATTTTATTGTTCAATTATAGTCGTTTGCATTCCCCCCTATGAGTTCAGTAAGATTTGAAAAACCACTTTACATTTCTCCCACTAAAAACTTGCCTTCTCGACATCTCTACTTGTATGTCTGATGTTAAACTTCCTGTGTCCAAGGCGGAGCTCCAGTCCCCAGACCCTCCCATGAGCAGCTGCCCTTTCCATTTGCACTCACTCTGTCCTTCTAACCGCTCAGGCCCCAAATCTGGGCGCCATCCTCTGCCTCGCTCACACCCTAGAAAAGCCCGCCTGTGACTCCATTCTGTCACCCGTGGCCAAAATGCACTGTCTCCTCGCACCCCCACTTCGTGGTGGATCACCGCTCACCTGGATTATCGCAGTAGCCTCCTAACGGGCCGCCTGCTTTCACCCTTGCCCTTGTCCAGCCTGTTGTCAAGACAGTGGTCTGTGCAACAAGTCAGATCACGCCACTCCTCTGCTCAAACCCTAAGGGCTTCCGTCTCCCTCAGAGGAAAAGCGAAGTGCTTTTTCTGAGACATAAGGGCTGATGGGATCTGGTCCCTTCACTAGCATTATGCCCTACCAGCCTCTTGCTCCTTCCTCCCCAGTGCCTCTGGGACCGCAGTGATGACTGTGGCCCCGCTGTGTGGTCCCACTGTCCCTCCCCCCACAGCCCTTGCATGAGCTGTTCCTGCCACCTGGAATGTTCCCCCCAGATATCCTTATGGCTAACTCCCTCACCTCCTTAAGCAAGGCCTTTTGAAAGATGCCTTCCCTGTCCACCCTATCTAAACTTTTCACACCTCTTTTTTTTTTTTTTGACATTTTCTGGTTCCTTTCTCTCCTTTTACATTTCAATCCTCATCACTTGCCAACTAACTTTCACATATTTTGCATTGTTATTCCCCCACCCAGATTGGAAGATGCACAAACACAAGGATATCGGTTTGCTTTGTTCATTAGTGCAGCCCCTGGGACTGGTGGTGGTTATCTGTCAGTGCTCAGTAAACAGTCGTTGCATGAATCTTGAGCTAACCCACATGTATTTGAGAACAGCAGTGCATGTACGTTCAACACAGACTAGAGGCATTATGTGGGTACATCTGAGTCTGCAGGCTGTTCCCAATATTTCCAAGGCTCTCCAGGGTCTGTAGTTCAAAGACTAGGAACCCCTGAGAGCTCTCACCAATTTCAGACCCTAATCATATGCTGGAGATATCATTACTTCCATTTCAATGTGTGGACGCCGAGGCCCAGAGAGCTTAGTTGGTCGAGTCAGAATTAAACTTGGTCTGACCTGCTCCAAAACCTAAACGCCTCCTGAGTTATGATGAAAAATGCAATTTACATAATTTATACAAAATCTCCTCCCTGATGCAGCCCTCGTGTGCAATAATGTTATTTAGGCAAAGTCCTGAATCAAAGCAATTTATTCATTCATACTCATGGGCACATTTTAGCTTCCTTATGATAATATAAAGATGTGTTTACATGCCTGAAATTTGGTTTGCTGCATAAATGGGCTACATATTCTCTTTTTAAGCATAAGAAGTGAACATTTATCACACAAACTTTCTGTAGGATGATCCCCTAAAAGCAAATTTCCTTGAGTAATGATTTCACCAGTAAAGATGTATTATATAATTTCGATCAGATGATAGTTAATTGGGCAACTCTTCTGTCAAAGGCACTATAGTAACTACCTGAGGAGACACACAACTGAATAAAGCATGAAACTTGTAAAGTTCACCATTTCTTTTGAGAATACACTATGTAAAACTTGACTCAAATGAGGTAAGGCAAAGTTCACCACGTTGTAGGTAATCATGCCCATAATGTGTACCTTGTCCAGCACACGAACCATAGTTGGTAAGTAAATGACGTATCCGGTACTACTTCTAAACATGTGTCCCTATTGGAAATTAGTACAAATACTAAAAAGTGTATCTTCCAGTGACATTATCACTCTAGTTGTCTCGTTACAAAACCTGGCAATGAAACACCTCTCTTGCCTCCTCCTGAGATGGAAAGACATGCACTCTGAACTGCTCTGCAGGTAGCGATGACCAGCTGAGGTCCAAACAGCCTCACTCTTATGACGCCTTCCCCCTGTGGCCATCCTGTGCACCTGGATGTGTCCAGGCAGGAAACTAAGAAGGAACACCTGCTCCATTTCTGAGCCTCGACGACGAACCCGGCTTCTTCGCCTACTTTAATTTGAGCCCATTAAAGCTACCCTTAGCCTCCTATCGTATTTTAAAATGAGGATAACAAGAGCCCGTGCATGAAACGCACAAGCCTGGCTGGAAATCCATCCGGGCCCGGCTGCCTCCCCACCTCCCGTTTCTCACGTCAAGTCACATTTCAGTCCATGGCGCTGGGACAGAGTACGGGTCTCTGGCGCCCGGAGCTGGGCCTCGGCCTGGGGTTCCCTGACGGCACTCGCGGGCTAAGCTGACCGTTTATGGAAGACGCGACAGGGAGATGGGCAGTTCTGTAACAACATCCAAAACAGATTCCTCCATGTTCAGGCACGTTGGCTGACCCGGCAACGAGGAGGTCCACCTCATTTTTTGCTTTCTAATGACTATCACACACTTTCTGGCCTGTGTCAGTGTGACAAATCCTTCCCTGCCATTTTCATTCATCATTCCATTGGTTGAGTGGCTTGGGCTGTCACACGGTAGACAATTACAGGGTTATTTAATGGAAAGCAGACACAGAAACAGTATAGTGAAATTACAATTATTTTCACTCTCCTGTTGACACATAATTTTTTTTTGCAAGATCAGACCTGTTTATTTTTTTTCAATTATTTATTTCTCAACTGAACGATTCTCTGAGCACCACAAGCACTTTAAAAGACAACCCGACAATAAATCATATTCTCTTTTGCATGGTTTTCCCTCTTCTCCATATGTTTTAAACAGAATAGAATTCCTTGTTTGGGGGAAAGAATTTAGGTGTGGGTGTCTGATGGATCAGAAATGGACTAAACAGCCCCTTAGGACTTGTCATTACGATCCTGTGATTTTATGAACTCCTGCTTCTTTTGTTCTGAGTTCTGCCGGTAACGAGGAAGGACAAAGGCAACAACCATCACAACCGAATGCCTTGTGGTTTCTCTGATCTCTCGTGGGTGTTCACCAATGTGGGCAGCAGCTGGCTCACGAAGCTCCTGACGTCTGTGAATGAACACTAACCTTCTACCATCAGATCAGACCCTGGCCTCGTAAAAGCTCAGAACAGCATCCAAGCAATTATAAAAGGAAAGAACAAAAGCGTGTGCAGAAAGTATCTGAGCACATATTATTTTAGAACTCGGCTGTGACCTTCAAATGAGGAACTCAGCCACATAAACATATTTATCTGCCACCATAATTCAAACGAGGTTGGCTGTCAACACATCAGGATTTTGGGCTGCTCTTACTGTTCCCTGCTAACAGTTAAAGAAGCTTCAAGATGCACTTTCCAGCCCAGTTCTTGTGAGGCTCGAGTTTTGAGCTCACCTCTGACAAGGACCAGAGATATTGGGGTGTATCTGTATCTGCTTGCATTCGCTGGAACTTAGAGAAGCAGCCAACCCCAGCTTTCCTCGTTACATCGGAAGGATCTGAGAATTCAGCTTTCAGTCTTTTATTTCCCCCAGGAGAGAGCAAGGTCTCAGCATCACAGTGGAAGAGTGGTTCTGAATCTCAGTCTGCAATCTCTCTGCGTTCTTAAATGATGTTTGGAACAGCCTAATGGAAATCACATTAAGGGCATACTGTACTTGTAAAAATAGTCTAGAGAGAATGTAATGCTTGGTTAATTATCCAGATGTGTAAAAGCACAATGAAATTGGACTCAAAAAAACCTTGTAACCGTGTATTCTGTCTGAATCTCTCCCTTCTTACATGTTTTAACAATATTCATAGCAGACTTACTGTACCCCTATACCCGGTGACTTTTAAGGGAGGAAGAAATATTTCATATCTAAAATCAAGCTTCAATCAGCTCCTACAGAAGAAAAAAACTGTGTCAGAAAATAATACTCTAATGGAAACAATGTCCTCTCACAGAAATTTCACATATGTTAGCAGTTAGCATTGTTTAAGCTTCTCTGCGTGGTCTACGTTTCTTACTCTAGTTTTTAAAAAATGCACTTCTACGTACGCCTTCTCTGCCTGCCTCCCAAGCATGCATTTTATGGTAAAGCATGCAGAAACTTTATGGGTGATAATGAGCAATGGCCTTTGAAACGAGACACACTTAAACCCAGACACCAAGTGTCACTATCCACAGGCCCGAATTCCTAACTCTGCCCGGCGAGTGAAGAGGGGGAATCATTAACCTCAGCCGTGGTCTGCCGGGGAAGGTCAGCGTCCTTCCGCACCCTTCCGTCTGCCCTGCCCCCAAACCCCCAGCCAGTCCAGCTGCAATGAATGTCTTTTTGAAGAATTCACGTTGGGGATGATGAGAACTTCTTCACGGCCTCAGAAAGACACAAGGTGGGCTGCCCTTCTGGAGACAGTCGCACTGGTGTCGTATCCTCTAGCTAGCTGTCCCCAAGTACAGACTATGGAGCCACCCACATTGATGGGGGCGGTCAGAGGGAATAAGAAAGTATGCCTTAAAGGGAATTTTACACACTGATTGCAAACCACAGAAACCGGTGAATGGAGTAACACAGGAAGCAGCAGCCAAGGGGACAGGATTAAGCTAGGGTGACCTTGACTTCCTCTAGCCTTGGGGTAGAGTCTTACTGTACCATTGTTTTCTCTGAGGAGAGAAGAGGTGTGGTCTTAAAGGGCCACTTCAGAACTAATGAATGGGGAAAGCGGAAACTTCAGTGTTGTGGTAATCTCTACAACTTTCTAGACATTTCTAGACCATGCGTCATCCAACTTCAAGACCACACTGCTGCAATTAAAAGAAAAAAAACATAGCTTCTCACAAGAATATCACTTTATCTAAACATGTATTTCTCTTGAATGTTAGCTTCAAAAGAAATGTAGAAGCTATAGGAAGACATAAGAAAAACATTTTGCTCCATATCCAACTTTTAGCCACATGCATTCACGCAAAGGTATGTGCTGCAATCCAAATGATAAATTCTTATTTCAGAGTGAGAGGGTGCTTCTTAAAAAAAAAAAATCCATCAGTGACAAGCATAGGTGAAAAAGATACATCTTCCCCCCAGCACCCCAGCTGACCTGGTGTCAGTTTTGGAGAAACCCAGCTTGAAGCCAGGTGACTCAACTAGATGAATAAACCCTTATGTTTCAAGAGACTCCGGTCAGTTTGACTTTCAAGCAAAGAGTATAAACACACTAGGGCCGAAGTCAACAAACTGAGCCCTTTGTTTGCCGACTGCAGCCGAAGCGCAGAAGGTCGAAGCTGCATGACAGATACAACGGCACTCCCGGTCCCAGCCATCTAATCAGGTACTGCTTGTGTGGCAGCATGGTAGGTCACCTCAAACGGAGCTTTATAATGACTTCCGATGTACTTATTTCCTTTTCCGTGGAACTGTAAACGTGTGGATCCAACTTAGATATGCTATCCAAAAGCCTCAGGCACAATTTGCAAACATTCCCATATGCCCCTGTTCAATTTTTCAGGTTGCAGCTTAAACTTTAACTTTTCTAATATTAAACTCATTAAAATAGTCACAAATCGGTTTTCGGTTCTACGAGAAAATATTGGCGAGGCAGATGAACATAACTGAAAATAGACATTTGTCGTGAGCTCCAGAGTTAAATTTCAGTTAAAATTCAGCGAGTTCCAAGCTTTGGGAAATAATTATATTCCAAGGACTACAAGTCTTGACATCCCTTGAAACTTCCAGTGACTCCATAGAACTGTGTGATCAAAGCCAAGCCTTTATGATTAAAAGTAAGTCTTGGCCAGGAAGACAGAAACATCTAAGAAGCTAGGAACTTCTTTTCTACTTGTGTAAGGTTGATAATCCTGAGACATTCTGCACAAAACACGGAAGGGGCATTTGCCCCTTCCTTCTACGGAAAGGGGTTCTGTTCCGTGGGAAGGGGCAGGTCTCAGAAACAGTGTAGTTTCAAAGACAGAGTGCCGGGCTCCGCATCGGCCCCCACAAGCAGGGGTACAATCCCCAGCCAGTTCTGGAGTCTGGCTGGGAGACCTGAGTGAGACCTGCTTAACGTCTCTGAACCTCAGTCATCTCGCCTGTAAAACGGGAATGATAATAACAGTGTCAGCTTCACGAGGGAGCTGCGAGGATTAAGCAAGGTAATGCACAAAATAGTGCTTAGCATCATGCCTAGCCTATGATCCACTCAATAAATATTCTCACATAGGAGCTGCAAATAAAGGAGGTGAACTTGGTACTCTTGAAGGCCGCCTTCTGGCTACTGTATTCAACGACCACAAGCCTGGGCTGAGAGCATGATGGGGTTCGCCTACGTAAAATGAGGAGAGGCCCACTGCCCATCCCACCCCATGTTAGAGATCACCCCTTGACTCGTGGGTCAGTATTTATTCCCCATCCCAAGTACCTTTTCATGACCTAGGCTCTGTCCTCTACTCAAATGCAAGTCTGTCTGTTGGGAGTCAGTTTAATGGACCAGATTCTTTCTGATGGGCAGTGAGCTGACTGGTCAGAATCAGGGAGACTTTCTGATGGGCCGTGAGCTGATTGGTCAGAATCGGGGAGAGGAACACAGCGGTCACGACGGAGATGGAGGGAGTGCTGGAAAATAGGACCTGAGCTCGACAGAGACAAGGAAAGGAAGGCCGGGAGTGGGGTAGGGCACCGGATGGCCCTGTCACACGAGGGAGTGGAGAAAGGAGGGTTCCCAGGGCCTGGGAAGCAGCACAGGGAGCAGAGGGCCACAAGAGGGTGATGAGAAGATGCTGGAGAGAAATACTGTCCGCAGTTCCATTTCATCGAGCAACAGGCTTGCTGCATGAAGCCACTCTCTAACATCCCTTAAGTAATGTGCTTAGTGTTGCATGAAACAAACGACACAAACATGGTTCTGGCCTCCTGGGAGCCTGCCCCCCAGCTGCTCCCCACCCCCCCACCCCCCTGAACCCAGTGAACCATGATGATTTCAATCCAGGTTGCCAGACTCGGCGAGGCCAGCAGGACGTTGCTCATGCAAATGAAGATAAAGTATCCTATTAAGCTCACTAATTTTTAAATAGCTTCAAAGGACCCTCAAATTAACTATGGTTGCAAAACTGCTTCCAAGGAGACTAGGCCCCTTTCTGCTGAACAGGAAAGTTTCGATGGCATGTCCTGCCCTTTTGGAAGTTCTCCCAATCATTGCCACCACCCACGCGCCCCCGCACCGTGAGCACCCGGAATCTTTCACGCGAGTGGACACAGAGCCACGTGCTCAGAGAACAAAGGGCAGTCCCCTTCCTCCCGTCCCCTCCCCGCCTTCCACGGAGGGCTGTTTTGCTTTCCCGTCTTGCCGGGCCCATGTCCTTGAGGATTCTAAGTGTGTCCACACCTCAGGAACGAGAGCAACCTCTCTAATAGTTGCTGGCTCAGAAAGGATAACACTTATAAAGCAAGTTAATTATGGGAATTAAACGCAGCTTGTTTCTCTTTTTGAAGTGCTTTTTTGCTTTTTTTTCGTGCCTGGAGGAGGGTGATTTACAGGCGCATTTGTCTCTCTTTAGGGAAAATTAATTCCAGTTGGCGTTCCAGGCCGGCGCGGAGGGAAGGCAGTCCTTCCTGCTCCGTCTCGCTGACGGCAGGCCCGCACCGGGCCCCCGGCGGGGGTCTCCCCACGGCCCACACCGCAGCCGCAAGGAGCCTGGGTCGGTTCCGACACGTTCGCTAGTGTCCAAACTTCCTAGGCGCCACCGGCCTCTCTTAGATGAAGCGAACTACTTCTTTTAAAGATGATTTCAAGGCAACAGGGGACGCAATGCCACATCTGAAAGCAGGTGGGCAGAGCTTTCTGATCATCCCAGCCCCTGTCTACGGGCATTAGGCCATACGCTTTGGAGCCATAATATATTAATCCAGCTTTTCAACATCGATGGTAATAATAGTCATCATGTGCTGGGTACTCCCTACAGCCTGTCACTCTGCTAACTATTTGAGGAGGATTATCTAATTAAACGCTCGAAACAACCCTGTGCAGTAGATACTATTATTACTTCCAGACTTCCTTACGCCACCGTCGGGGCACCGAACAGCTGCGCCAGACCCTCTGAGAGTCAGGCCATCCTCACCCATAGCACACAAATGTCAAGGATATCTAGGCGCTAGTACATTTGCAGAAAACCCTTTCTCAGTTTGTGTTTATTTTCCAAGGATGATTCTACACAGTGAGGAGCATCATTTCTTCACTCTCCCTGAGAGCATGAGGAAATTAAGGGTTCGGAAGAGAAAAGATCTCCCCTTTTTGAAAACTCTATTACGATTTTTTTTTTCTGGTGGTAGAAAGAGGAAGGACGGGTGGTGTATGTTAAGACGGCAATTATACACAGATGTTTTAAGAGTACATCTAGGGAACTTCAGTTGAATGTCTAGTAGAGCAAAATACCCCTGGAAGTGATTTAATTTACAAACCAACCCCTCTGATGGTAAGATGAAAAGCAGAAGCCCAGAGACATTAAAGAACATGTTTAGAGTCATCCAGAGAGAGGCAAAGCCCACAGTGAATCTCAGGTCTCCTGATTATTTATCCAGAACGCCTTCCACTTATCCATTCTCCCTTTAAACAGAAGACCAGATGGAACAAACCAGACTGCAGAAACATGGCATTCTAATCATAATAAACCATCAAGGCATTATTCAGTGCTCTTCCTTCCAGGAGGACACGCGCCCCCAGCTTTGACGTATCCCGGGTCGTCCTTAGGAAGGCGCTGCTGCCCGGCAACTGCGTCTCCACCCCAGGCCCTGCCTGCCCTCCTTCACGTCCTCCTGCATCACTCGGAGGGCCCGGGTTTCCTTAAAAGTATTCATCCTGGCAGCGAAGAACGTAAAAATAAAATCGCTCTTTCCTACACACATTTGGAAATTACATGCGTGGAAGCCAGCAGGCAGACATGCAATAGACAAATTTTCCATCCGGAATTTGGCAGCTTTGCTGAGAATTCAGCGTCATGGCTAACAACATCACCACATTATTCGCAAGACAAGGAATTACGTACTGAGTAGATCACTCTTCTGTTGGAAGTGGAGACGGGGTATTTCGCAAGGTTGCTCCTAAAAATGATGGGAGTGTCTCTTCCTGCCCTTTTCCCCATCCTGCTTTTGAAAAAGTTTAAAAGGCAAGGCCTAGCAGAGAACTACTGGTAGAGATCCCAAATACTCCCAGCTGGATACCGGGTTTAAAAAATAAGCAGTCAGAATGTCCTTCTGAAAGAGCTCAGACAGGAAAGGATGCAGGATGCAGAAAACGGAATTCTAGTTCCATTAACTTGCCATTTCCTTGGAAAACAAAGACTGTTTTGCGCTCTGACTCCCTTAGAGTGGACATCTGTGGTTTTGCTTGCCCAGAGTCTTTCTGGCCTCTCCTCCAGTATCATCATCTGGATCTTCCTGTGGGGACCACCGTCTCATACTCTCAAGCCAAAGGGTTCAGGGGTGAGTGCCCTGTCACGATCCCTCCCCTCCCAGGGCACTGGGGTGGGCCTCAGGCACCGCTCTGGCCAATTTGTATATTCCAGCCCCCAACCCCAGTTATTAATTCTAGACACTCCAGTCATCACTCTGTGACGTCACTCAGGATGCTGCTCAGTTGTCACCCTGCAGGAGAGCCTTTTTTGGACCATTGTGTCCTAAATGGCACCTCCGTGACTCCCTGACCGTAACCTGGCTTTGTCCTTGCCATGACCCTTACCACTGTGTGCCTGTACAGTGCATATTTGAGTCTTTATCACTGTCTTCACCTTTATTTATCGCTGTCTTCACTGTACGGGGGCAGGGAACTTTTCCTGTTTGGTTCACAACTGTATTCCTAGCACTCAGACCTTTCTGTGTTTTCAGAATATGGGTTGCTCTACATTTTTGAAATAACCTTAAACTTAAATGTGGGGAAAAAAAGCAAATCCCCAAATTGAAACAAACATATGCAAGTGAACCTGTATATTAAATGATAACATGATTGGCCTAAAAATAGAATCAATTTTTATAACTTTTAAACATAGTCCTTTGTTTGTAAACCTGTAATAAAATAATAGTCTAATAATAAAAATAATCACAGCAAAAATAATTGACAATCACCTGGAGGTTTCTTGCTGTAGCGGTACTGAGGTCGTTATTCTGAAATCATTTTGCACTTGTTATAGGACTGAGCAAAAGAATGCACACACTGACACTGTTGGGAACCCCTTTTCAGTGTGAGAAAAGGGGCATACAATTGAAGAACGGGGGAGAGAAGAACCTTATGATGCTGAACTGGAATGATGGGTACTGATATGAAGTCATTATGTTTCCTGTCTCTGCTGGAACACCAAGTCTAAAAGAAACGGCAGCCCAGTGGCAATGAGCACACTTAGTGCTCAGGTCTTGGTTTCTAAATCACAGTTTCCGTGAAAATGAACCAAGGTTCCTTGATTCCAGGGCTGGGGCAGGGAAAGCACAAGACAAGCCTAGAAGCAGATTTGTGCCAAAAAGCAAGGGCATACTCAGAGACTACCTGTCAGAAAGGAGGTAGGAGCCAGACGGAGGGGCTCCCGTGCACCAGATGTGGGGTAAGGTGGGCACCCAAAACAACAGTGACGGCAGCCAATTTAAACACACCGGACAGAAATAACAATGCATGAGCCCACAGTGATATTTTATGGTGTAAAAAACAGAGAAGAATAGGGGTGAAAGATCTGTTCCAGAAAAATCTGGTATCTGTCATATCTTACCATCAGAAAGGTACCTTTTTCCTTTTGAAATTAATAAGGGATCTGGGAGCGTGTGAACACCTGTTTCCCCCTCGACCTGTCACCCAGTGCTTTTAGCATCCATTGATGATTCCTGTCTCCATCAGGTATTACACTGGGGCAGGGGGGAGCAATGGCATTACCAACAAGGGGAAGAATGGACACTGTCTGCCTCCTGAGTACACATGTTGTATACACATAGAGAGTACACAACAGCATCTATGTTGTGTTCTTGCTGAAATGTTTCCTCTGAATCTAAGTGTGAAGGGAAGAATCAGACAAATTCTGAAAAAATAGAACATTCTATAAACCACGTGGCCTAGGCTCTTCAAAAGGATAACCATGAGTGACAACAATAACAACAAAGGTTAGGGCACTGAGGCACGACAGCCCATTGTGATATATGAACCATTATTGAGCCCTACATTTAAAAACAACATTATAGCCCTGGCTGGCGTAGCTCAGTGGATTGAATGCGAGCTGTGAACCAAAGTGTCGCAGGTTCAATTCCCAGTCAGGGTACATGGCTGGGTTGCAGGCCATGACCCCCAGCAACCACACATTGATGTTTCTCTCTCTCTCTCTCTCCCTCCCTTCCCTCTCTAAAAATAAATAAATAAAATCTTAAAAAAAGCAATGTTACAGAATAAATTTAGAAGGATAATTGGAGAGCGTTCAAAATGGGCTGAATGAATATTGGTGTGTGTGTGTACATTCTGAATGAACACACCACAAGGGTCACGATATATTTCTGTCCTCATGATATTGGAATCACACAAGAAAACATGACTTCAACTCACCTGCCCCGTGATGTAAAAGTCATTCTCTTGGAATTCAGGGAATAGCTGGAAGAACTGCATCAGTGCGCTGCGGAAAGAACAGCAACACACATCAGTGGGATTGGAAAGGCTCCATGCCATGCACGTCTAGGCCTTGGACAATGGCTTTCAAGTCTGAGATAAGACATCGTCATGATATAAGCTCCTGTAGGCATTCTTTGTCAAAGTCTCCTGCACCTAACACTCCGTACTCTGTAGGTGGTTAGAAAATACTGCGGTCTGGCTTCGTGATGCCAGGAAGTTAAGACAAGTGGCCGTCAATACTCCGGACAGCTTCCCAGGTCTCTGGGCTGCCAACGTGGATCATTGACTTGTTCAGGGGACCCCCGAGCCAAGGGATACAGGCTCTCACCTTCTACTTAGCAATTCTTGGAAGCAGTTCTGCACACCTTATGACCCCATTAACCTGGGTTTGTGGTGAGGTGATGGGAACCTTTGTTGCTTACCAGCCTCTCCCTGTGGGCAACCGTGAACATTTCTGATGGGGCTCCCAGAATTTCAGTGATTTAATAACCCAAGAGCAGAAAAGCTGCAAAATGACTGTACTTTCAAAGAAACTACCAAAAGGCCACAGATATGGAAAAAAAAATGCACAATGGCCTCCAGGCTAAAAAAAAAAAATCACATTTTCTAAAGAATGCCAAAGCCACTTAGGTGAGTTATGCTGAAATAGATTTAAATGGACTTAAGGAAACAAAACATGTGAAACTCAGAGGCTCTGTGAATGTTTTCACCCAGATCACATGCCTGAGAAGGGTTTTTGTGGCAGCTTCCTGCTGAGGAACTGAAAGCCGTGAACCACCCAGCAAAGATGAAAGGCAGGGAGGCCCTGCAAAGTCAGAAGGAGGAGCAAGTTCAAGGGTTACAGAGAGGCAAAACTGGGCCATTACAATCACCAAGATCCTGCCTGTACTTAATTTTCAAAGGCTCCATAAAAAGCCACCATTAAACACTACTGAAGAGTTTTGGTGTATTTCTCTATTTATTATTTATAGTAACTAAAATCTCTGCAGTAACCAAATCTGGGAAGCTGCATTATATAGCTTACATTTTAGTGTTGACTGTAAGCTGTCTTTGGAGCAGGGATAAAAATAGGAGTTTATCCTTCCCCCTTCCCTTTCTATGCTTCAGGCTGAAACAGTGACTTCCCTTTCTTCCTGCTAATTGGAAAGGCAATAGGTAATTTAATATAGTAAATTGCAATTAAGCCATGTGCCTTAGCTTAAAGCTTGTTGGCTTGGAGACTTTGCTGGAGAGTCGTTAGGGTTGCCAGATTTAGCAAATAAAAGTACAAGACACCCGACTAAATTAGAATTTTAGATAAGCAACAAATAATGTTTTAGCGTAAGTATGTCCCAAATGTTGCATGGGACATACTTAGATTAAAAAAAATATTCGTTGTTTATCTGAAATTCAAATTTCACTGGGCATTTACTTTGGCAATCTTAGTTGCTTCTAGCTCAAAGTATGCCAGGATTCTCTAGCTGAAGTGTTCAAAGCAAGGCCCCACTTAAAGAAGTTACAGGGTTTCAACTTCACAGTAAGATCAGAAAAAAAAAAGGCTAATTATAGCAAGCCTTTGGTAGGCCTTTCTTAAATGGGATTGAAAAATGAAAATGTTAAATCTAGTGAGTTAGATTTACATATGGCTTTGGCTCATTTAATTGTGTTTTAGTCAAGGACTCTTCTTGGTACAGGATGAGGGTTTGCCTAAAAATGTAATGTAAAAGGACGGTCACATAAAATTTCAAATTTTAGAAGCAGAATCGCTACAATATATGATACACAATACACACAAATGTGTGTGTGCGTGCGTGCCCTCCGCACGTGGATTCCGGCCCGAGGAAGCAGGCCTTTTCCAGGCAATTCCATCTGGCAACCTTGCTGGCATCGAGCCAAGTAACAATTAGGCTGTTAGTCAGAAGCGACCTGGTAGCGGGGAGACGTCAGGAAGAAACAGAACTTATCAGAGAGAATGGCTAGCAGAAAGTTGTGCCTCAGGCCCCAAAAGGGAAGACGGGGGGCGGAGGGGGGTGGTTCGGGGCAGAGAAGGTGTGTGAAAATCACAGTGTTCTAGAGACCAGAGGACAGAACTGGGATAGGTGAGGTTGAATGGTGTCAGAGGCATAATAAATTCATGACGTTCGGGAGGATCGAGGTGAAAACAATCGAAGCAAAAGCTCCCTAATACAAAACCCAAACAAGGGGCAGCTTCAGTCACTGGTAGTTTGACCCAAGCAAGCTCAGCAGCAAGGATCTTGGTGGTTTTGTGCCGTCGCCAGGGACCACAGACAAGGAAACCACCCTCCGAGTTCGTTCATCCTGCTGTGTGGTGCAGCCGGGCCTGAGGGACCTTCTCCGGCCCGTGAGTGTCAGGCCATGTTGTCACTTCATATAAGAAACTGGCCTCATAGTCACATGGCTATGCAGCTTTGGGTAGCAATAGATACTGTTTCTCCTGCTACTCCAATACGTGGGAGAGGATGACAGCATCATCTCCATGTGGCTGTGAGAAAGCCACGCTGGGCACATCACGCGGGCAGGCAGGGGCCCCCTCACTCTGTACCCCAGCCCTGGGGACGCATGGCACGGGGTAGCAACAGATTAGCAGTGGCAGAAGGGGAGGGGCACCCGTTGCTATGCTCCAAGCCAAAGTTAGTAAATGCATGACTCTTTAGTTAATTTATTATTTTTCTAAACCAGAGAGGCATTGTGGCTCAATAGCCCAGTCCAAGTATGAAAAGAGAAACCAAGAAGAATAACATTAAAACGTCTTGTTAGTAAAAATGTTTCCTTTCCAAAAGCACAGAAAAGCAGCCTGAGTGTGGATGCCCTGTGAGGAGGCTTCTCCTCGCCCCAGGGCACTATTCGTGGTCAAAAGAAACGCGGTTTTCGGAAGAAAAGAAAGATGGTTTTCAAACAGAGAAGAAGAAAGGTTTACTCTTTAAACCTGCAGTAGCCCATTTGCAGGTTCCAAAGCGACCTTTTTCTTCCAACCACCCATCTGGAGCGCTGCAGAGAGGAAACAAATAGTGTAAACTAGAGAGGAAACAGCTGAAATCAGTTTTCTGCGCTGCCCTTGATTAGCTATTTTTCAGTTCTAAGAGCCTGAAGCAAAAAGAACTCCAACAGCTATAAACAATGGGTGCTTTGAAATAGGTTCTCTTTACATGTCATGCGAGAGGAGATGTACCACATGTCAGCAGTAAAGATCCGCACGGAGGGTCAGCTGGAAGCTGCGGCCATGCTGGGGGAGGGGAGGGGAAGGAGAGACAGAAGGCGGATGGCAGGGTTGCAACCCTCTGGCTTAGAGGGGATTGATGTGTTTCTTCAATACAGAACCTCCGCCCCGGGGGTGTTTGCTAGTTAAACAACTAAACTGGTTTGGATTGAAACCAAAAGAGGGTGGGGGTGTTGGATAGGGGAGAAAAGGGGGTTTCCCATCTGAGCAAATGAGAGCCCACAGTCCGCACTGAATGAGAAAGACCCAGCGCTTGAGTACACTTGGAAGGACATTTGGAGACCGTATCTGAGGATGGGATGTGAGCCAGAGTGGGGAGGGGGCCTCTCCCATTATCTGCCCAACCCGCTCCCAGGGTCCAGGGTCCGGGCACCGGGAGATGGAAGTGTGGGGTCCTACGCACCCCCCTGGAAATGGAATGGAAGTGTGCAAATCACGGAGCAGCAGCCGCATTCTTTCCTGGGTCGGGAGCAAAGCAGAGAGCGCTGTCTCTGGCAGAAAGGCGGGGAAGGTCCCCTTTCCTCTCTCCCACAGCCGCCTGCCTTGGGGACAAAGAATAAAACGGAAGTCTTTTGTCAGAGATGGAAAACCTCTGACTCGATTGGATTCACTTTCACTTTTGGGCTTGGTTGCAGCGGGCTCCCCAAGCCATTAGCAGAGTGACTGCTTGGGGGAAGTGGGGCAGAGGGGCTGGTTAGCGCCTTCTGGCCACTCGGGTGCTTTTAGTAAGTGACCATGATGCATGCAGAGTGGTGGCCTAGTGGTTGGAAAGAACTCAGGACTTGGTCTCTAGTAATAATTGACAGGCTGGAAAAATGTGACTATGAAAGGTGGTTTACTTTTTTAAAAAGGGTATTGAAAATAGCTATAATAATGTAAGGAAAAGAAAGGAAGAAACTATATATGTATACTGTTTGATTAGGTTTGTAACTTCAGTTTTCTTCTATTTTTAAAATATTTATTTATTTTTAGAGAGAGGGGAAGGGAGGGAGAAAGAGAAGGAGAGAAACATCGACGTTGGAGAGATACAGCAATCGGTTGCCTCTCCCACGCCCCCAGCTGGTGACCTGGCCCACACCCCAGTCCTGTGCCCTGACTGGGAATCAAACTGGTAACCCTTTAATTTGAAGGCTGGCACTCAATCCACTGAGCTACACCAGCGAGGGCACCTTCCTTTTTTTTTTTTTAATAAAAGAATAATTTTGTAAGATGGAGGGAAAAGGGAAGAAACTAGCTGATGAGCTGAGCTGTCAGCCTGGAGAGTCACGAGAAGCAAGAGAGTGAAAAACTGCATCAGGGTCACGAAAGAGGGAATGCTGGGAAAGAAAACAAACACCCAAGATGCTGCTTCCTGACGAAGGCAGAGTCACACACAGTGCTGGAGGGCCAGCGGAGACCTCTCAGGCGTCTGGCTACAAGTTTTGAAGATTGTCTTTGGTTGAATAATTCTGCTCCATTCCCCCTGTTTCTTTTTTACAAGTATATTCTATTGATTATGCTACTACAGTTGTCCCAGTTTTTTACCCCCTTGATCCCCACTCTGCCCTGCACCCCCTGACCCTCCAGCACTCCCCTCCTCTGCCTTAGTTCATGTCCATGGGTCGTACATGTAAGTTCTTGGCTTCTCTATTTCCTATACTATTCTTAACCTCCCCTTGTCTATTTTGTGCCTACCAATTATACTTCTTATTCCCTGTACCTTTTCCCCCCATTCTCCCTCTTTCTCTTTAGATCATACAAATCTTTCACCATTTCCATTGTGTCTTAATGATTTCCATTGTTTAAGATTTCAGCTGTTCTTGTTACTTTCTCTGCTGGCCACTTTTACAGGTATCATTGATAATGTAACAAGGTGCAAAATAGACTGTGTGTATGTGTATACTCCTCATGAAGAAGTGTTCTGAAAATGTCTTTAGAAATTAGGCTAGTTGAAAGAGGAAAGTGTTTAGTCTGCAGAAGGCTAGGAGAGGGCCAGGGGCCTTTTACCTGAATAAATCTCGAGCCACATCATCCTCGTTGCTGGCATACCCCTGGGGATCATCGGTAAAACTGAAACCTGCGCCCACCTGAAGGTAAAATAAACAGGCAGGTAGAAACACAGAGAAACACATACTTTGGAGCCCCGCGGACAGATACCGCACCAGAAGGACACCGACCTGTCCCAAAAGCCAAGCCTCTGACCTCGGATCTTTGCCATCCCCCTCACGGGAGGATGCTGCCTTTCTCCTACTTCCCGCCCCCTCCTCCAAGCCCAAAGAAAAAGCATCAGCACAAAACTCTGCCCTCGGTCAGTGGCCGGGCTGTCCGATTCCACAGTGGGGGCCCTGCCAGATGTTGATTTAGGGATGAGGAAGTCACCTCTCCTTGGCCCCTGCTGCAGTATCAAAAGAGTCTCAGTTGTGTCCTCTCTGGAACCTGGATGGTGCATCAGTGTCCCGAGAGAACAGATCGTGTGTGGGGGGTGTGTGTGTGTGTGTGTGTGTGTGTGTATGTGTGGTGTGTGCTCATTTCCTTATCAGTGAAGAATACGGCCACTCAGCCCTTTCCTTTCAGTAGACAAGAGGCTTTAAAACAAGCATTTCCTTAAACCTAGAAGTTCATAGGCAACTGAGTTGTGAGCATAAAGAAGCTACTCCTTATTATGTATAAGTAATTTGTATGAGGAAAGCACCATCCACCAAATATAACTTTTTTTCCCGAAACACCCAAGGGATCAAGACATTTAATTCAACTTTTATGCAATTACAGGCTAGGAAAGAGGATGGTTGATGGGGTGGGGGTCAGAGGGCAAGGATGTTGGGACTTTTTTCTCCCGTATTGACCTGTTTTCTTTCTGAGTCATCTGGGAAGTGAGAGACATTAGAGAAATTAGGAGGCACATGATCTGCAGAAGCCAATCCTAAAGTTACCGTCTTACTTGGCAGTTTAGTGGACTCACTTTCGCAAGAGTTTCCTGAGGTGAATTCCACTTTTTGTTTGAAGATGAGACATTCTGCTTGCAGTGGTAAGTGGAGGAGACCAGTTTTGACTTTTTCTATATAGAATTCTATGGGGAAGATTCGGAGTCCAGACCCTCTGTAATAACCCACAACGTCGGGAAGCTGTCTCATCGTGAAAAGAAACTAACCCCTTATGCTGGATGACGTAATTCAGCAAGCAGGATGTTTTACAAGATTTAAAACGAGAAAAGGACAGAAAGCACCAAGCCAAAAATCCCCAAACTCAGATATAATGATACATGTCAGAAACACTAAATATCTAAAACTATTTTTACTAGATTAAATTCTACTTTAGAAAGAAAGAAATGAAATCTCTATTTCCCTTTTTTCCTATTCCTCAGATGTACTTAATCCAAAGGAAAGAGAGCAGAGAGGCCGACATCGCCGTCTCGGCCAGCCACTGGCGCTCACCGGGTTGTCGATGTACAGCATGGACAGCGTGGAGGTCCAGGCAAAGTCCCGGAGGTACACTGGTGGAACAGAGAAGAAGTTCGAGAATGAGTCACAAACAAAACCTCCCACTGAAGGCCAGGCTCTGGTCCGGAGCCCAGCATGCCCACCTGTCCTCACCACGTCAACATACTCCTGGTGTCCCGCTGCCGGCTTCGCCCCCTCACTGTGAAAGCAGACACCAGCACCTTCTCCTCTCCTCTCCTTTATTTTTTCCAGACCCAGAGGGTTTCTACATCTAAGATGGAGTTTAGAAACAAAACCCTGTGCAGCTTGGTCTAAGTAGAACACCCATCAACCACCCACGCAATAAACCCATCTGTTTTCTCCGAAGGACCATCCCCTCGTCCGGTCCTCCTGATCCTCTTCCTCCCACCCAGTGCTGAAAAGAAGAACCTCAACAGAGGTGGCACACACTTGTTCCTACTGAGCCACAAGCTGGTGCACCCGCCAAATTCTAACCCAGGGAAAGCAAACAATCTCCCCCTGAAAAAGAGAAGGGGGTAGACCTGGGTCACAGCCAGCGTGGGTCACAGCTCCTCCTCCATGCCTTCCTCCCCCAGCCCCCACCCGTAGTCTCCTGCTTCCAAGATACCCGATCACTTGTGACTGAGCCACACAGTGTTCAGTTCATATGAATAATTAGGGATATAATTCACCGTTAGGCCCATGCACAAGAGCTTGCCTACGTAGTAATAAGTACCACCTGTTTTCATAAGCCCAGATTGCTTCAGTTAGCAGCAGACTGCAAGAAAATAGCTTAGAACCTTTCACCCAAATTTCGAGGGAGAAAGCAGCCCAGCTCCGGCGGCTCCTCCTTCTGGGGCAGACGTTGCCAGAAGGCTATGTTTTCGTAATCTGGAACTGTTAAGCTATTCCTAGCAGTCCATTGTACACTCTAAGTGATTCCTGGGGCAGATAGAAGGTTCAGATGAAGAATTCTCCATAGGAAGAGAAAGTTAGGAACACAAGCAATACTCACAGGTCAGGTTTTTTGTGACAGCAAAAGGCCCATTTTCCATAAAGAGTCCAAACAGGGATGAAGATCCCGGCCCGCCCTGCAGCCAGACAACCAGTGGAGCGGTCGATGACTGCATCTAGAGGGGACAGAGAGGACAGTGACCACACAGAGTGCCAAGGCTGTGGGGGACACGCCAGCAAATTCACACAAATCCTCTGTCTTGAATACATCTCATAAAGACTTCCCAGACCCCAATGACCCTCTCCATTGCAAGCGAAGTGCTCATCATCTTTTGTAGTTTTGAGTTAGCACTTGCCTCCCATCCTGGGGTCTCTCTTAACGCCATTGTCTTTTCTCGCCAGTAGTCAGAAAACCCGAGGCAAGGCAGAAGCTGTGCCTTTGTATGTCCCTACCCACCCAGCATGCTGCCTAGGACACAGTTACCGTTTTTCAGGTGTTTAAACTTTCATTGGACCAACGTAACTCCAAAGAGGCACAAAGAACCCATCGTCCTCAGCGGCAGTTTGCACCCTTCACCGAGAGCCCAAAGAGCCCGTCTGATTTTGTACACTCAGAAGGTGTCCCCCGGGACAGCAGCAATGTCATTCAACACGAGGACACTGAGAAGCAGTGGGCTGGCCTGGTGTCATTGAGCCCATGCAAAAACAACAGCAGCAAAACCCTAAACAACACCCAGGTTCGTCTAGGAGATGTGGGAGACATAAATAAGAAACGGTCCTTGGCGGGGCTGGGATGCTGCCGTAGTGTCAGCATCCTCACTCTCAAGGACCGAGTGTTCTCCAGTTCTTTCATTCAGCCCGTATCTGTTGAGCACCTCCTACTGGCCAGGCACCATGTAAGACGGTACTCAGCATCTCCTATCGATCGGTCAGACACCACGCAAAAAGGTACACCACGTGAATGAAAAAGGAAACTCCTTGTCTTCTTTGAGTTTACATTTTCACGGGGAATATAGCCAATATGCAAGTAAATAAATAAATGTGATGTTTAAAGAGCATGAAAAAGAAATGAGGGGGAGGTTAAGAGAGTAGCCGAGGGCGGAGAGAGGGGGCCTTCCTTTAGACACGTTGACCGGGGAAGGACTCAGGGAGATCCTGAGAGTTAAGGGATGCTCTGAAAGCAGAGAAGGAGCCGGCACACAGGAGCCAGGGAACAATGCTGAAGACGAAAGGAAATGATGCCGGGGGACATTCTCAAGACGGGAGGACTGGGCATAAGAGCAGCGGGTGCCGAGGCTGCCTGGCAAGGGGACCCCTCCGGAGCGGTGTGAAAGGCTGTCCGTGTGGCCTCCCCCCTCCCCAAGGCTCACGGCGGAACGTGGCCACGAGCCCTCATTCGACGTCGCGGCTCATGGGAGGTCTGGTCAACCAGGCTCCAAAAACGAGGATCCTAGTGCTTCAGTCCAGAACGAAAAGCTGCATCCTCTTACTTAGCCCAGTCCTAGAGACACGTCCACACTTGGTGAGAAGGTCTGAGAGAACTGGCCCCGTCTACGCGAGGCTGCGAGAAGGCTGCGGGTAGAAGGCAAGACTAAGTCGAGAGGAGGCGATCTGGGAGGCCACAGCCGGGACTGGAGGAAGAGCGGACCGTATGGGGTTCGACCCCTGAGGACAGACAGAGTGGCTGGAGGACTTCTCTTCTCCAGTCATGAAGAGTCGGGCACAGAGTCACGCGGCAGCTTTGGAAAGGGACTAAGGGTGCCTTGCTGAGAGAGAGGTGGTGGTAAGAACAGCCTCCCCGTGAGGGGCTACCTCCGGGGCCCACTCTCCAGGATTAAGGAATTAAATGAGATGCTATTTGTGAAGCCCCCAAAACAACCCTAATGCATGATTAAAACAGAGTCAGTGCAAATAGTATAGCTAAGGAAACAGGTAGAAAAGGTCAGGGCCCAGAGTCAGGCTGGGGACTCAGGTCAGCAGGCTACAGCTCCGCGAGTCAGCACAGTATAATGGATAGGTCTGTGAACCCTTGCCCTAAACTAGTTTCAATCTGAACTTTATTATCCACTAGCTGTGTGTCTTTAGACAAGTCACCTACGTTCTCTGGACCTCAGTTTCCCCACCTGTAAAATGGGGATCAATCATAGCACCTGTGCCGTGTGGTTGTTACGAGGACTAAAGAAACTACTGGGCTGGCCAAAAAGTCCATTTAGTTTTTCTGTAAAGTAAAAGACACATTTTTCATTTTCACCAGTAACTTTATTGATTTGGATATTTGAGCATGTCAGCTGTCTCCCACTATTGGCTTCTAGTGCGGAGAGGCCAGGGGTGTTGCTAAACATCTTCCAGTGCATAAGACAGCCCCACAGCAAAGAATTGTTTGGCCAAAATGTCACTAGAACCAAGAAACTTCGCAAACCACTTCTGACACATTTGATCAGTCACAGCACCTTCTCCGCACACTGCACAAACTTTTTTTTTTCAGTTTGCATTGCTACCTTTCTTGAAATAATAAACATAACATAATATGCTGAAAACGTTGCTTATTTTCTTCCATCTTCAACATTAAAGTGGCTACAAAAAATTCATTAATTTTTATGTTTTTTAATGCATGCTGATACGACAGCTAGCATAATACACTCTAACAAAGATTGTTTTGAATGCAGTTAAAGACAACTGAACACATTGTACAGAAAAAAAATGAAACAAACTTTTTGGCCAACCCAATAATTTTCAGAAAGCCCAGTGAGTGGCATGTCACACAGGTTCTGCAGGTGTGAGCTATTGCTATAACAGACAAACACTAGGAATTTGTTTCCTGATGGTTTTAAGGTAAACCCTCTCTACATGAGAGAGTAAGAAAAACAGGCAATTCAGTGTTTTTCCTTGCCTCTTGGGCAGCCATCTTCCCCAGTCTGTTTTTTATGAGTTAGTCCTCTTGCCTCAAGTGTTGCAAATATTCACAAAAACTCAAGAGAACTAAGGACTTGTCATGTAAGTTGAAGAGGAAAAAATTAAAATCAAAGACAGGCTTTGAAAGGTGCTTCAGGGAAGCAAAGTGAGCCTTGGAACCGGGAGCCAGACAGGTTCTGGTTCTACGTGGTGGCCTAGTAGCCGTGGGGTCCCAGCCCTCGGTCTCCCCATCCATCGACAGGCGGTAGTGCCCACCTCGCCGGCTCGCCTGAGCCCCGATGAAAAAATTGCATCATGACATGATACTGGAAACTCTACCGGGCTGAGTAAACACAGCCAGCCTGCCCTTAGCTGCCTGGCCCCACGGTGTGTGTTTTGTTTGCTGAAGCGATCTTTATCTCCTCTCAGATCCTCTCACTTGCTATTCAAATACCAGTCACCAGGGCCACATTCCACTTGTATTCCCGCAGCAGTAGGAGAATATTAGAGGGGGAGAAACAATGGAATCCGTATGAAATTAGTCCCAGGCTCTGGGGAATGACATACAGCGAGTCCAGCCATCCAGTGGACACCCAGCCCCCTCTCCCCAACGCACACACACACTTCCTTCTTTCCTTCCTTCCTTCCTAACATGCACGTGAGTTTCTAGAAGCCACAGTGTGCTGCATGCGAGACGGTGTTTCTCGGCCTTGGCCTCCCATTAAAATAGCCTAGAGAAATTAAAGAAAAAAAACTGCTTAGGCCGAAATCCCAGGGATTCTGAATTAATTGGTCTGGTTGGAGCAGACAGCAGTCTTTTTTATTTTTTATTTATTTAAAAAATTATTTTATTTTAGAGAGGAAAAAAAGGGAGAGGGAGAGAGAGCGCGATTGCTTTTGTTCCACTTATTGATGCATTGATTGGTTTGTCCCTGTATGTGTCCTGACCAGGGATTGAACCCCCAAACGTGGGTATCAGGACAACACTCTAGCCAACTAAGCCACCTGGCCAGGGCCGAGGCATCAGTCTTGTTTAAAGCTCCCAGGTGCGAGCCATGTGCAGGCCGGGCTGTGAATCCGGGAGGGTGACGGGAGGTTTGCCCTCTTGGATGCCTGGGCCCTCTGGTCTCCACCCTATCCTCCCCTGGCTTCTCATGTCCCTTCCTGCGACCTGGCACACAGAGGGAGTTCCCGGCTCTCAGAAAAATAGCCTGACCCTGAGAGGCCACACTACAAAGTCAAGTCAAACACCTAAGCGCCAAACATCTTTATTATGCAACTTCGAAGCCCAGGACACTGCATTCTTGGAATGCTTAAATAATAAGAGATCTGCATATACACCTCTCTCCTCAGCTGACCTTGCTCCTCAAATTTACTTTCCTGAAGGATGCGAGGGAGCTCAATAACCCTTGAAAAGGCCTATTTTTAGAGAAAACTCCGTGTGCACATATTTCTTCCTTGATGGGCCAACCAACCCGTGAACTGCCCTTCTCCCGGATGAAATGCAAAGGTCAGATTCTGGAAGGTAAAGATGTACGTGTTCAGTGCTAAAGACCCAAGAGTGAGTGATATCCCAGTATGCAGACTTTTGTAATATAACATGGCATTGTAACATAATGACATGCAGCAGTAATTATGTCCATAATAATGGCATAGTTATTACGTGACTATTCTAAGGTGATGTATTTGGCTCTCAGGTGTGAGAGTGCAGCCCTTCCCCCACTCTCTGTCCCTCACCTAGGGAAAAATGAGGATACATGAAGACATCCTGAACAAAACTACATGGCAAAGCTTGGGAGCAAGCCAAGTAAAAACCTGCATTAATTCATTTACAGTTTCTCCAAAAGTTAGGACTTTTAAAGTATGTATTATTCTGAAGCTCTGATTCGAGAGTGCATTGAAGCAAGAAAAATAGGGCATTGACTTTTGTCAAATGTTCTAAAAATTTTACATAAAACATTTCAGGTTATAAGGAAAGTACTTATTCTTAACAACTTTTTTTTTCAAATAAGGTATAAAAATATTCCCCTTGCCTCACCAGTCCTGCTCCCTAAAGAAGATCCTGAAATGTTTAGGCTTCCAGATTTTTCTCTACTCCCTCACCATGTACAGCTATATACATATCTTGTAGATATTATACATACTATATATAAAAATAATTTTTTCCCCAAAATAGGACCAGGCTATAAATACTACTCTGTATTTGCAGTATTCACCTAACAGCGTGCTGTGAAGATTTCTTCTTGTCTGTACATAGCACTGGGCTGAAGAGTATGCCCCTCTGAATGTGCCGCAGTGTATTAACTCACTGGACGTGTGACACAGATCGCTCACAGGCATTGTTCTGGAGCTGCGGATGGAGACCGGCTCCTACCCATGGCCGGGTGAGTTAAGAGCATGGATTTTGCACCAGGCGGCCAAGGTTTGAATTCCAAATACACTATTCTACAGCTGTGTGTCCTTGGGCAAGTTACTTAACTTCTCTGTGTCTCAGTGTCCTCCGCTTCCAAATAAAAAAGACTGAAAATATCTACCTCATATGGTTGTTGTGCAGATTGAAAGAGTGAATCTATAAATGCACAGCACTCAAAACAGAGCCTGGCACCTTTATTTAAATGTTAGATCTGATTATTTTTTTCTGGTGAGGTGGGAAGTAAAGAAGGAATTCAAGAAATGGGTGCTGGGAGGGAGTAATGGGGGGACTAGAGATTAAACACTTAAAGGCCTCTGGCGACAGCTTAACACTGGAGCTGATACCTGAAAGATGAATAACACCTACTGATAAGCATTCGTATATGTAATTAAAAAGAAAAGAAAATCTCTGTTAAGGACCTATAGGTCAGAGCAGTGTAGCAAGCACCGACAATTAAAAGAAGGGACACAGGAATTCTAAATGTAAAAGGAACCCTAAATATTGAAGGGAGAAGTCCCCGTAGCAACAGAAGAGTGTGGGCACCCAGGTCCCACAAACCAGCTCTTTCTGCTGATGAACCAGAAACTGTTGACTTTGCCTCAGAAGCCCTTTCAATTCTTCTGGTGACCCCTGGTGGCCAAGTCGTGAACTTGGTCACTCCTTCTTTGGAGTTTGTTCCAGGATAAACAGCCCAGAAGGAGGCAGGTTATCCCTTCCGTTTGTTAAGAATCTCCATGGAAGGAAATTTCACAATTTCTCACATCGGTGCATTCCATTGTTCATTCACAATGGTGAAAAGTCTACCCTCTGTCTTGATAGCTTGTCATCTGAAGTAAGTGACACTCATTTACTTGGTGAGTCTTCCTGTTCAGCCCCCCCCGCCCCCCCCCACCACCCCACATCACACCAGACTGGTCTTCTGTCCTCTTCTATGTAACATGGCAGAGAGAACCTTCTATTCAGGCCGCACATATACCGCTGAGGCAGTAAGTCCACATACTGGGGTGGGTGGGGGAGGACTAAAGACATGTAAACTTCAGTAGTCTCGGGTACCCTGACTGTGTTTTATACAGAGGACTTATGGGGTAACTCCAGGGAATCATAGGTATCTCAACAAGTATTGCGGCAACATTTTCTGCCAATGCCCAGGGCTGGGTACATACTCTAGCCGCCCCCCTTTCCCCACTCCCAGTAAGGAACACCACACTTGGTAAGAAAAACAGCAACTAAAACACTAACCAACCCGAATCAATGGTACTTACGATGAGAAGTGCAATTGGGAAAGTAATGAAGGCTCCCCTCACACTTCTACATGTAGACGCTGGTCATGCGATTGGCTTAAGTAATGTTCTCTGTCTTAATTGAAGTCATTAGTACCCCCAAGTAAATGACCCCCAAATTCCCCCAAGTACGTTTGAAGGGACTCCCGTTTTGCCACAGAGATTCCAGTTCAGCTGATATGTCAGCTGCTGAACTAATGGTGTTAATCAAGGCAGAGCTTTTCATTTCAAACAATTGGCTTTGTGACCAGAACCATTAACGAGGTACCTAATAACAGTTTAGTCCTGCATGCACGCTGCCGGCATGTACTAACCACTCGCTTCAGATGTGCTGCGCTTTTCGGAGGAATTGTACTTAGTATAGGGCTGCAGGTTGACCACACAGGACATTTTCCTTTACTGCAGTTGTTGCCCTGGGCCAGCCTACAGATAATAGACCCTTTCAAACTCTTCTCTGTCCTGAGTCTCCTGGCATCACTCAAGCCTCCACGGTCGTCAAGTTCTGAGTCGTGGCGTTTACTTTATTTGAGCCAGCTCACACCCCGCTGGACTCCTTCCCTCCTTTCTCCTACCTAAGCTTTCTACTCAGTTGTCATTACTGCATGAGGCAGTTCTGGCTTCTCTGTTTGTGCCTCTTGCCGGAAAGTTGGACTTTAGAAGAAATGGGGCAGTGGGGTGGAGAAAAGACCCAACTCCCCCTACTTGATGCAAAGAAAGAAATGGTTGAAAAAATTGGTTGCTTTCTTCTCTGGGTTAAGGTTGCATTTCTCAAAGGGAATTGGGCACACAGAGGTTTCTGCAGAGTTCAAACATCCCTGTGAATGGAATGATCTCTAATGTATCATTTTTTACCTACTTTCTTCCTGTTTTGTCTCACCTGCCCTCTACTCTTCCAGATTCCTGAAGCCGTAAGAACACAGCAAAGAAAAGATACAGGGAAAGTTCAAAGAAGACACATGTCTGGGCTCTCCAGATCTGAGCAGTAAGGCTGTTGGATCCATAGCCATCTATGGTTAAGACACATTTTGAGACGCGTGTCTAGGCCACGCCCCCTTCTCTAAGAACTGACTTTCCCATTCACCAATGGAAAGGGCCCATTAACCAGGCAGTGTCACATGACCCAGCACCCTCAGCCTTAGCTGATTGGACCAGGAAAGAGCTCCTGACCCAAACTGGGCCAATCACATTCTGTCCCTAGGAGAAGCACTAGTTAATCTGTGTTGAGAGCATGGTCCAAAGACAGGTAAACGTGGACACTATAGGGTAGCCATCCTCTACCAATTGTCTGAAGAAGCAATACTTGTTGATCTGCCAACAGAGGAGAATGAAGCACAGACGGGTGATCCTGTGGTCTCGGACAGAATAGGGCTGAGACCGAAAAACTGGCTTCACCTGCTCCTGAGTTCTGTCCCTGGTTCCATAGGCCAGACAACACTTTTGCCCTTGGTGTCTCCAGGCAGGGGAGAAGGATTCGGAATGGGGTGGTTCTCTTGATTTCAAGTCAGTCAGAAGATAGAAACTACCTGGTACTTTTAATTTAAACAGTTTTCTTTTTTAAAATATTATTATTATTATTAGTTTTATTTTTACTTGGGAACATTGATCTTCAATTCTGGTAGAATTTCCAGTGTTTGCTCTGACCACGATCAGCCATGAGCAAGTGTGGGGAATCAGGGAAATTTTCACATAAAAGTTACGCATTATAATGGGAGAACAATCATACAGAGGTAAAGGGAACCCTAAAGAATGCCTCGGGCTGAGGCAGAGTTCCCACGGATGGACAAACTCACAAGGTGTGAATGGGGCCCCTCCCAGGGCTGCAGTGCAGACCTCACCAGGGAAGGCATGGTTACAGCCCACTGCGTGGCTGAGAAGTCCACCGGGGGACCTGGCCCAAGGCTGACCGACAGCCCCTGGACAAATGGGAAAGGCCCCAGGGGCTGAGGGCTGTGGCCGGCGAGGTGGCATTGGAGAGGACATCGGGGCCTTGGGAGCCCAGTTGCTTGAAGGGTGACCTGCAACCAGGAGCATATGGTGCTGTGGGAAAGCACCCTCGGGGGGCGGGTGGTCCAGGCTGCTGAGGGGGCTGCTGAGGGTGGGCCGCCGGAAGCCTGCTTGCCGGCAAGGCCTGGGATGTATGGCATCCACGTTGAGAGGCCCACAGCCAGGTGGTCATCGTGGGGACGGAGCCATGAGTACATGCTTGCTGAGGGTCTTCATGGTCTCCGTGCCCCGCTGAGGCAGAGGGCCACTGAATGTCCCCCTACACATGTTGCTGACAAACTAGTCAACAGGCCAAAGAGAAAGCAAAACTCGGACACAGGAACAGGAAGGGACTCTCACTTCCTCCTGCAATGTCCCTGCAGCACCCTCTACTGGCAAAGCTTCGGATCGTGATCACTGCATAGGAAAATGTTTAAGCTCTATTATCACTGGACAGGTAAGCATAGAATAAAAGCCGAGAGGCAAACAAACAAACAAAAACTGTCCCAGTGGTCACCTCTCCTGAAGTTCTGGTTGTCACAAGATATCACAGTCACAGCCCAAAAGCACATGACAAGAGGCCGTATTCGTTATCTAATGCTGCATAACATGTCTCCAAACTTAAAACAACAATCACGTATTATCTCTTCCATTTTCTGTGGGTCAGGACCTCAGGGATATCCGGTGGGACAGTGCCAGCTCAGGGTCTCTTATGAGGATGCGATCAAGTTATCAGCCAGGCTGCAATCACCTGAAGGCTTGACTTGAGCTAGTGCTCCATCCAAGCTTGACGGAGACCTCCCTTCCTCTTCAGTGAGGGTTTCTCTAGATGGTCCTTCTAGCATCTGGCTTCCCTCAAAGTGAGTGATCTAAGAGACCAAGGCACAAGCAGCTGTGTCCTTTATAAACCTTGGAAGTCACACGCCATCATTTCTGCTATAATGTATTGGTCACAAAGGCCAGCCTGGATTCAGTATGGAAGGGGACGACAGAGGGACCCACAGACCAAGAAACAAAGGTCACTGGCGACTATTTGGAGGCTAAGCTAGCAGAGTGGCCATAGATTCAAGGGCTCTTTCCCTCAACCTGGACCCTGACGTGGACTCCCTCGATGTTTCTATGCCTCAGGTTGCACGTTCAGGCATGTCTTACAAGGGAAGCTGACTAACACTGCGAACTGCAGGATGTAAGACTGGAAGGGAACTTGGACATCGACTAGGTTTCACATCTTCATTTCTGTATGAGCAAACTGAGACCCAGAGAGTATGAGTGCTGTGTTCAAAGGTGCATGACCAGGAACTGCACACCCAGAACTAGAATCCTGGGGTCCTGACCTCTCGTTCTCTTTTCCCAAAGTCAAGTCTACCTGCTAGCTGCACTGGAACCACTTGCTAGAAATGCTTGTCAGAAATAGTGATCCCCGGACCCTCCCGACACGGGCTGGATCAGAATCTACTGGGAGGGGCTGCACACAGAGCTGGGGCATCTGCCTTATTTGCAATGCTCCCCAGCTACTTCTGAGGGGCAGCGGCCAGTCTGGGAGCCACTGTGCTCCACCGCTGCGTCCGGCCTGAGGAACTGGAGCCTGGTCCCGTGCCTTCACCCTGGGGGAGGGGGAGACTGCCCTGCTGGCGGCCGGGCACTCCTGGGGGCACGTGCTCCCTCCCGCAGAGAGAATGCCTTTGCAGTGGCCTTGCACTCGACTGTGGACTTGCGGGCTGTAGTAGCCTAACCCCATGCTCTCGTGATGCCCCTGCTCTCTGATGAAGCAGGGTCAGCACCTGCATGATCCTGAGAGGGAGGAAACACCTCAAGTGTTGTGAGTCAGGGGCCCCATGACCCACTCTATCCGAGCCTTTCCGATGCCTTGACATGATCATTAACCTTTCTCAGTCATCAGAGGCTCAGACTCCAGGAATCCGAGCCATTCTTTTTGGCCAGAGGAACAAGACAAGAGACCTTCACGAAGGGGCCTAGGCCCAACTCTAAACATCTCTGGTTTGGACTCCATGACATTTGAGGCAAATAACCTGCAGGTTTGGGCTAAATGTGTCCAACAAATCACCTATATTCCTATGAGAAAGTCAAATGTGGCATATGTTTTCCAATGAGAAGGGTATTAATTAAAAAAATAATAATCTATAGCCATCTGCATCTTCTTCAATGTGAAAAAGCCCAGTTTCACTTTGTCATTTCCTTACCGAGTAGCAATGAGCCCACATGCTTTCCTGGCACTCAGCTACTTCAGCTTTGGAACGGCCCCTACCTCCCATCTTCTTTGCCCTCCTAAATGGTGACTGTTTAGTCCTGTACAGTATTCATGTTAATAACAAAAAAAAATGCTAATGCTAATGATGACAATAACAGTGCAGTAATAATAGCAGCTCTAGTTACTAGGAATCAGGCACCAATCTAAGGGCTTTCCATACTATATCATTGGTCACAAAGCCTTTGCCGAGTAGGTATTTAATCTTCATTTTAAAACCAGGAAACCAGTCCCAGCTGGTGTGGCCCAGTGGACTGAGCACTGGCCTGTGAACCAAAGGGCTGCTGGTTCGATTCCCAGTCAGGGCACACGCCTGCTTGTGGGCCAGGTCCCCAGTGGGGGGTTTGTGAGAGGATGCCGATTCATGGTTTCTCTCCCTCTCTTGAATACAAATAAAATACTTTAAAAAACAAACAGGAAACCACTGCTCAGAGACATGAAGAAAATGTGCCCAAGGTCACATCTGGTCCCAGTAGGGAAGCCGAGGTTATATGCCGGTTTGACTGACGTGGGTGTCTTCCGTGACCAGTGTTCTCAGGGTCCCTGTGCCAGTCGAGAGCACAGACTTCTCTGGCCCAGATCTGGCTTTGAATTCCAGTCTTGCCCATTTCTTCTTGGGCAACTGAAGAGTAATTATTCAATCTGTGTAATTCTCTTCGTCTAAAAAAGGATAATAATTCCCTTCCTCGTGGTTATTGTAAGGAGTAAATAAAAAAAATGCGGTGTTGAGCACAGAGTCAATGTTCAGTGAACAACAGCTATTATAATTGTTACATTTGTATTGGCTTCATTATAGCAATACTTTTTATCCCGTGCAAAATGCCTCTTCCTTTCTCTTGCAGACTGCGTCTCCACTGCACACCAGCCTCAAGTTCTAGAACCCATTGTGCCCTGATTTGTATACAATCACAGGGGAGTCTCACAGAAATAACAGGAAAACAAAACTAATTTGAGAAACAGCAGCCCCCCGAAAATACGCAGAGGATACTACAAATGTGGCATCCTTCCTGGATGTCTTATTTTCTCTGCCTTCGGTTTTTCTAAGGGGTCATTTCTCTCCTGATGACAATATCAGCTGCCTCCCTGAGACAGGCAATGGATTAATATCTCCGCCAGATTAAAGGAACGCTTCCCCCATCTGGGCGACCACTGCTTCTCCTTCTCACGTGCTTTATCTCCTTCACCCAAACTGGCCGGGTCCGTAATTTATAACCCAACTGACTTGGCAGGGGTGGTTGCTCTGGGGCCCTGGGACTGTCTCTGCAGGTGGGCCCCGGGGAAGGAGGTCTCGGAACCATCTATCCTGGCTGCCACGAGGCGACAGCTGTCAGCGGTGCTTCTTTTCATCTCTGCCTCTCCCCCCTGAAGCTCTGTCTATCATTTCCAACAGAACACTCCACGCTTCTTTCCTGGCACGGCGGCCTTGTGTTGATGTCTTTGGGGATCATCTCGAATGTATTTAGGTCCTACCCTAAATTTACCCTATTGGTCCCCCTAAAACATAATCTGGTCAAGAGATGGGCAGCTAGGTTTTCATTCCATTGAGGGGGGAACCCTAACAGCTCAGTTATGTGTGATGCGGGGGGTACGGGTTTCAGACCTCGGTCTGGCAACCAGGAGAAGGTGCAGGACCTCGGCCCGTTTTCCTGCCCAGCTTGGCCCTCCCGCTGCATCGCCTACATTGTAGACAAAGCGGTTCGCTGCTCAGGGGCAACCTAAGGAAGAAAAGACTGGGTGTTTGTTCTGTTGTTAAAACAAAAGGTCAGCCCTGGGTGGTATAGCGCAGTGGATTGAGCGCAGCCTGCGAACTAAGGGGTCTCTCTCCATTCCCCTCTCTCAAATCTTTAAGGGGAAATCAAAAAAGATCACTTCCCTTGCCATTAATTTCTGTTTTCACAAATCTGGGCTACGGTTCAAGAAGACTCAATATGCAGAAGTCATTGAGGAAATTACTGATATTGTACACAGCCACCAAAGCAGAAGAGAAAGTAAGAAATTAGGGTTCTTGGGCGGGGTGGAGGGTGGGGTGGGGGTGGAGGGTGGGGTGGGGGTGGAGGAGGGTGGGGGTGGGGTGACAGAGAACGCAGTGGAGGCTGAGGCCCAGTGGCTGTTAGAAGAAACCAAGCGGGACTGGGGAAGCTGATCCTCGAAGGCTGCCCTCGCCTCTTCAACCTCTACCCTGGGACAGTGCACCAGACAACACCACCTCCATCACCACCTCCATCACCACCTCCAGGTTTGCCTGCTCTTGATGTTTCTTTCTAGCAAAAAGCACCATGGACCACTCTGGGGTCAGGAACACTGCATACAGGGCAGTGGCCCATAGGCTATAGCGATGGCTTCTCACACAGGCCCTACCTGTTCACTCTCCCAGTTTCAGGTGGGATTTGGAGGTAGCTCTCAAATGCAATACAATGTGAGACGCACTGAGAGAGAATGTCTCAAGAACCACAGATCTAGGCGAACTTCTATTTTGCAGACAAGAAAGACCACCAAAGATGTCTACCCCCGAATCCCCAGAACCTATGAACAGGTTCAGCCCCATGGCAAAGGGGAATTAAGGTTGCAGATGGAATGAAGGTTGTTAGCTAACTGACCTGCACACAGGAGAGCATCTGGGATTATCCAGGTGGGCACAGCGGAACCACAAGCATCCTTCAGTGTAGAAGAATGAGGCAAAAGACAAGAGACCGAGAAGTGACTCCAAATGGCTATGGAGTCAGCCAGAGCGATGCACGTGACGATGCAACTTCCTGAAGCAGGATTTAAAGGGAAAGGAGGGGGCTGTGAGCCAAGGAACACAGGCAGCTTCTAGAAACGGCAAAAGGCAACACATTCTCCCCTGGAGCCTCCAGAAGCGCCGCAGCCCTACTAACAACACCTAGACTGCAGCCCAGTGGGACTGTGTCAGACTGCTGACCTATCGAACTGTGAAACAACACATTTGTGTTGTTCAAGCCACTGTTGTGATCAGTTACATAGCAGCAACAGAAACGAATGCAACGGGCGGCGGGGGCGGGGGGGGGGGTTTGTGATAAATGCCTGTACTCAACAACATTGATAGATGCGATGTGAAAAAGGCACTTGTGCACTGTGGTTTCTGAAAGGTGTCAAGTTTAAGGGGCTTCCAAGAACACAAGGAAAATTTCCACCTGTTAGGATTAGGTTCATATGTCTAGGCTTAATTTATATCAATTCTCCTTAAGACAGTCGTGCTGAATGTTTGGGTATTTCCTTGATTGCCTCTGAAGGTCCATTCTCTGCTCTGTGCCCTGGAAGGCAGACCCTGAGGGAAGAGACTCCCTCCCCCTCTGGATTCCCCCACGGGGAGGCCCCAGCAGGAACCTGCAGGACAGTCAGGGGGCAAGCTTGCACCTGAACCACCCCAAGAGTGAGTCCCCCCTTAAACCTTGTACTCTAGGGGTCCTCATTCGCCTCACTCAGCAGGAAGAAATAAAAAAATCCCCTGTCAGGTCCCGGAAAGGCTGGTCGACAGCCTGATAACGATTATGAGCTCAACCAAAAAGTACCCCCCCATTTCTCCCCCCACCCACAAACATGTGTTGGATGACGTCAGAGGCCACGGTTGGTGGAGCAAAAATGAGAAATCAAAAAATTCGTAGAACCCAACAGTACCAAGCAGAAGCAATCTGATTTGAAAACCATCCTGGATTAAGCAATTTACCCAGTCATTATATATGTAGCACAGCTATATGCAAATGACATGCAAATATAAATACCACCCTCCATAGGGGCAGCCTTTTCATTGTTTTCTCAGACTCCTAAAGCAAATCCAATTTGGAAAATAAAAATAGAAAATTACCCTGTGGTGGGCTAACGTTGATTTATGCATCTCAGCTCTTCTGCCAATGCCTCCGCCAGTACCCATAAGCCTAAAAGGATGTATTCATGCTGAAGAACTATGTGACATTGAAGTAAGCCTATGAGGATTGGTGAAGTACAAGGGTGTACCTGCCTGGGTCTATTATGGACTTCAGAGGGTAAGTGGTCCCCTCCTCCAGGAAGCCATCCTAGATGACCACTTTTTCCCACCCTCTCATCTGGAGTAGACGGGTGCAGTTCCCTCTCCTCTGTGCTCCACAGAGTGCTGCTCAATTAGTGGGTACTAGATGTATGAAGGAGTGAGTGTGGGAATATGGCCCAGCAAACACACATTGATGTTTCTCTCTCTCTCTCTCTCTCTCTCCCCCTCTCCCTCCCTTCCCTTTCTAAAAAAAAAAATAAAATAAAATAAAAAAAAGACCACAATGAACTAAGATGTGCTTGGATATGCATTACCTGTGAACCTCAGGAATCCCCCCACTCCTTATCCTCCTTGGCTTCCCACGACCCCAGGGTTTTTTTTGTTTGTTTTGTTTTGTTTTGTTTTTATAAAGAAAACAACAAAAAGGAAGAAGACCGCGGTGACAGGAAGATGGTGGTGGGGTAAATATTCCAAATAAGGCCGCAAGGAATTTCAAAGCTGAGCACCAAGCAGAGTCACTGCCCCCTGTTTTTAGAAAAAGGTAACTAAATACATAAATATACCCTTAGTTTCTTTATAGGCTGGCGTTTCTACCCCGGAACTGCAGAGCGCGCCCTTGAGCGCCACTGTTCTGGCAGGGGCACTGCCGCAGGCTTACCTTGGCTGGAAAGAACCAGAAGAAGAGGTTGCTGTTGTAAGTCTTATTCACAGTGAGGAAGCCGCAGTAGCTCACCAAGTCCAGTCCTTGGAGAGGAGGCACGGCGCTCAGTCGTCTCCCTGGTGGGGGAAATTTTACCCAAGGATTAGAGAAATAATGCAGGGTTAGCCGTCTCCATCTCGACCGAAACCCTGCCCTCCCCCCACCCTGGGACCAGGGCTGGGATGGAGTCATGATCAAGGCTACGAGCGGGTGGGCAGAAGGGTCCCAATGGCAGCGCATTCCAGTGTGTTCAGGACAAGTGCACGTACTCAACCTGAACAACTTAGCCAAGGACGGTGACATCTTTCAGCTTTTCCTGGGGGTCCCCGATTATAATTTATGAGCGATGATAAGATTTTTATTAAGAGAGGAGAAAGATCACCTAATCTCAGCCCCACTCTAGAAAGGTAAGTAAACCAAGGTGTTCCGGTTGGGCCACCTGGAAGGCCAGGGCAAAATAAAGTCACCTGACCCCAAAGGAGGGGCTGCAAGGATGACAAGATAGCTGAGTAGCCCTCCGCCGGGGGGGGGGGGGGCCGTGCTCCCCACATCCCCTTTATCATGAAAGCCAAGGGCCTGCCACCTCCATCAAGGGAGATGGACTGAGGCCATGGGGAGTGGGGGCAGCTGAGGACGGCCAGGGAGGATAGGGAGAGGCAGAGGTGAGACTGGGGTTGACCTTGTGTCTACTCAGAGAGAGCCAAACAGGACAATGGGACAGTTATAGAGGGCAGAGGTCCTGGCTGTCTTATGGCAGCAAAGGGAAGGGAACAGGGAGGCGGGGAAGGAAACACTCACACCGCTAAGGCCACTCCGGAGGAAATCACACTGATAGGAGAGAGCACTTAAAAGGCCTCTGTACATTAGGCGGTAAGTATAATTATTGTCCCCGTCTCACAGGTGAGAAAACGGAAGCACAGGCAGGTGAGGTGACTTGCCCAAGGCCACACAGCTAGGAGAGAAGGGGAGCTGAGGCCTGGACCTGCGAGGCAGACTGTGCTCCCTCCCCAACCTCCACACTGCTGCGCACTGGGGAGTGAGTCATAAGGTGGAAGCGATTATGATAGGGAAGCAGTGATTCGGGAGTGGAGAAGGAACAGAAATTCTGGGCACGGTGGGGAAGTGGACAGGGAAGTCTGAGTAAAGGAGAGCCCTTTCGTGATAACAAGGCCAGCGTCCCCCCAGAATCAAATTATTCCCGAGGGGCCGTGTCAGTCTGAGACACGCTGCGGTGGAGACTGGCGGGTAGACGGGAGTGGGTAAGGAAGCTCGACCCTGCGCACAGGCCACGGACGGAAGCTACTTTCAGTGGGTGCTGGAGTCCCCAGGCTCTGCGGTGCAGCGGCTCCCCTGTCCTCCCAACTGTGCATTCGGTGACATCAGACAGGGTGCAGCGAGCCATGGGCGGTGAGAGTGGCTGCACTCAGGGAATGCGTGCTACAAAGGGGGACCTACCCCCACCGGGCCGCTTGCTAAACTTCCACCAGCAAGCACACTGTGGCCCCGGGCCACAGCTTCCTCTTGGCAATCGGACCTGCCTCCCCAAAGGGGAACTGTCCTCTGTACCACACTGCTCCTTTTCCCTGGGACTCCCATGATGCTAGCGCTACTACTGACCACCTTTGCGTAGGCAGAGATTTGGCCTCTCTGGGCTCCGGTTTCTCACCTAGGAAAGGTGGATGACGTTAAGTCCATGCACAAAAAACCTGTAGAAAACAAGCCAGTTTGCAGGGAGCACTGCTGTTGCTATCTTTGAAATGCATCCACTGAGTGGAAGCGGGGGTGTCTGGAGGCAGGGACGATGGCGGGGACGCGGGGAAGGTGTCAAGGGGCAGCTTCCAGAGGGCCCTGCTAGGGAAGCTTGGTGAGACAAGTGTGGTTCTGAGGCGGACAGGCCCGGGTGTGCAGTCCTGATTAGGCTTCCCAGCGAGTCGCGCCACCTCTCCGAGCCTCTTTCCCTTCATGCCCAACGCGGATGCCGACCTCCCCCATCCTGGGCTCTCTGTGAGGATGCAATGAAAACACGCCGACGAACCCTTCCCATGGAGCTGGCCAGAAGACAAGGGCTCGAGTAAAGGGAGGGGAGATCGTCTGCCCCGGCCACCCGGAGGGCAGTCCAGAAGACTTTCCCTTTTTCTGTCTCAGTCTAGTTCCCCCAGGGGAAGGTTGCTTAACCCGACCTCATCAGCTCTGCCCCTTCTCTTCCAAAGAGATCTACTCCCCTCCAGAAAAAAGAAAAAAAGGAAGGAGAGAGAAGGATTTGGAGAAAAAGCAAAGAGCGATAGATGTTTAGCAGGCACCGCTCCCCCACCCCACACCCTTCCCTCCAGCAGCCATTTCTTCCCTCTCCTCTTCCGTGCTTCTACCTCGACTGGACCAGAGAATTAACATCCTCCGGGTTCGGGCAGCCTTTAAAACACTCGTTTGGGGGCCATTTTAAAAACTGAGATATAATCAACCTATAACATGATGTCAGATGTACAACCTAATGATCAGACGTGTGTATGCACGGCACAGCTGGCATCGCAATACGCACAGTTAACATCTGTCACCACACAGCTACACATTTTGTCCTTGTGATCGGAACCTTTAAGATTTACCCTCTTAGCAACGATCAAATATGCAATGCCGTATTGTTCATTATACTCGCCATGCAGTCCCTTCCACCCCCAAGATGTACGTCTTTGATCGCTGGAAGTTGGTACCTAGAATACACTTCAGAAACGTTTTTCACAAAAATGGTTAATCTTCTCCAAGTCAGAGAACTCCCCGCAAGCCCTCCGAAAAAGGCGGGCAGAGAACTGGAGACGAGGGCCTGGGGAGGAGTGAGACGTGAAGCACGGAGGGGTGAGCCGGCGGCGGGGGAGGACTCGTGAAAGAACACAGTGAGAAAAGGGCAGGGTCCACGGAGAGCGAGGAGAGAGAAAACCTGTAAGAGGCAGGAGCTGGAGGGAATGGAATCTGGGGGTGGGTGATTGGATCGATCTATCTCCCGGAGACCAGCACAGCACAAGGCCCGCGGGCCTCCCCCGAGAATGACCCAGGCGCCCCCTCCCCTCTGAGCCCCCCCCTTTCTGAGGATCCCAAGTTGTTTCTTTGCTCCCCATACTTACTGTGGTCCATTTCCTACCTTGTTTTCTAGAGCAGGGGCTACTGGAAAACAAGGAATCTGTCTAATTTATTTTTGCACCCCTGGAGACATATCATGCTGACTTACACACTTAAGACAGTCAGTACATACCAAACCAGACAATAACATACACAATGAATGGATGAATGTTAATGAATGGATGAATGTTAATGAATGAATGGATGAATGGATGAACTAAGAGAGGCCACACTAACAATGCACTAGATTGAGCGTGGGCTGGGAACCAAAGTGTCCCAGGTTCGATTCCCAGCCAGGGTACATTCCTGGGTTGCAGGCCATAACCCCCCGCAACCGTGCATTTATGTTTCTCTCTCTCTCTCTCTCTCTCTCTCTCTCCCTCCCTCCCTCCCTAAAAAGGTAAATAAATAAAATCTTTAAAAAAAAAACCCCAAAAAATGCACTAGAATCAGTTTATTTCTACAAACACCTTTCAAGGCAGGCAGGCCTTATTAAACTCTTAAGAAGTTTAGAGAAAACTTTTCTCTGGCCCACAAGAACATGGTTCCCCCTGTTTCAAATATTAAATGTCCGTTAACTAAACCACAGTAAAGTAATTTAAAATTCTTTCAACTCAGATGACTTTTTAAATATTTTCAGATCATCAGTTCATCCTTCCAGAGTCTGTCAACTGAATGTGGACAATAAACCCCCAAGATGTAGGAGTCTTTTCTTCCTGGAACCAAAACTCACAGTACAAATGTTCAAAACCATTAAAGAGAGGAAAATGGCTTCTTAGTGGCAATGTCACTTCCTCCTTGTCATTTACTACGGTTCACAGGGTGAGTGATGTTACTAAGATCAAAAAGATCTTAGCGTGACCAAGGAGGGCACGACCCTCACATTCACCAAGACTCTGGCCACCGCCAGTACAAAGGAGACACCACCAGACCCTAAGTAGTAGTAAATTAAGAAGTAATAATAGCAAGTATCGCAGGTTCGATTCCCAGCCAGGGCACATTCCTGGGTTGCAGGCCATAACCCCGAGCAACCGCACATTGATGTTTCTCTCTCTCTATATCTCCCTCCCTTCCCTCTCTAAAAATAAATAAATAAAATCTTAAAAAAAAAGAAGTAATAATAGCAAAATATTCTTTAAAATTTGTGAAAATGCAGTGTTTGTAAACATGCTAAAATTTGCCTCCTAGATTCATTTTGTTTTAGACAGTAAGGACATGTTCTTTGCTGCAGAGAAAGTAAACATGCTCTTATAATTACATAACGCTAAGCCGGCTAATTGGAGATTTTAAAAATAAAAATTTTCCTTGTCTTTGTGAATGACTGTTCGCTTCAAAAATGTTCCGTTGCAGTATTAGACTCACGTTCTTAAGGCTTTGACAGACTCAACCAACAGAAGAGATTTAGGGGAGCGAGGTGACCAGCTGTCCCGAATTTCCTGAGCTTTCAGTCAAGTAGATGAATAAAATTATCCTTAATGATGTTATCAGGGCTGCGTGTGAATACCCAGACGTACCAGATTGTAGATCAACCACTTAAAATTCCAACAGGAGACTTTGACGGTGTAACAGAACATTGGAAAGTGACAGTACAACAGATTTAATATTTTATCATTTATTTTTAATACATTTTATTTATTATGCTATTACAGTCATCCCCACTTTATTCCCCTCTGCCCTACACACCCCTCCCACCCACTTCTCCCCGCTTTTGTTCATGTCCATCGGTCGAACATGTAAGTTCTTTAGCATCTACGTTTCCCATACTATTCTTAATCCCCCCTATTTTCTACCTACCATGTATGCTACTTATTCTCTGTACCTTTTCCCCCTCCCCCTCCCCATTCACCACTGATAACCGTCCATATGATCTCCATTTCTGTGATTCTGGTCTAGTTGTTTGATTAATTTGTTTTTGTTTTTGGTTTTGTTTTAGGATTGGTTGTTAATAGCTATGAGTCTGTTCTCATTTTACTGTTTACATTTTTTACCTTCTTTTAGTTAGATAAGTCCCTTTAACATTTCATATAATAAGGGCTGGGTGATGATGAACCCCTTTAACTTGACCTTATCTGGGAAGCATTTTATCTGCCCTTCCATTCTAAATGATAGCTTTCCTGGATAGAGTAATCTTGGATGTAGGTCCTTGCCTTTCATGACTTTGAATACTTCTTTCCAGCTCCTTCTTGCCTATAAGATTTCTTTCGAGAAATCAGCTGATAGTCTAATGGGAACTCCTTTGTAGGTAACTGTCTCCTGTTCTCTTGATGCTTTTAAAATTCTCTCCTTATCTTTAATCTTGGGTAATATAATTATGATGTGCTTTAGTGTGTGCTTCCTTGGGTTCAACTTCTTTGGGACTCTGAGCTTCCTGGACTTCCTGAAAGTCTATTTCCTTTGCCAGATTGGGGAAGTTCTCATTCATTATTTTTTCAACTAAGTTTTCAATTTCTTGTTTTTTGTCTTCTCCTTCTGGCACCCCTAAGATTTGGATGTTGGAATGTTTAAAGTTGTCCCAGAGGTTCCTAAGCCTCTCCTCATTTTTCTGAATTCTTGTTTCTTCATTCTGTTCTGGTTGAATGTTTCTTTCTTCCTTCTGCTCCAAACCATTGGTTTGAGTCCCAGTTTCCTTCCTGTCACTGTTGGTTCCCTGTACATTTTCCCTTATTTCACTTTTCATTACCTTCACTTTTTCCTCTATTTTATGATGATACTCAGCCAATTCTGTGAGCATCCTGATTACCAGTGCTTTGAACTCTGCATCTGATAGGTTGGCTACCTATTTATCACTCAGTTGTACTTTTTCTGGAGCCTTGATCTGTTCTTTCATTTGGGCCATTTTTTGGCCTCAGCATGCCTGTTATGTAGTAAGGGGCAGAGCCTTAGGTATTCGCCAGGGTGGGGCAACCCTTGTCCCTGTGTTGTGACGCTGTATGTGGGGGAGGGGTCCGAGAGGGAACAATGCCACTTGTTCAGCTCTCTGCAGATTTCAGTCACTTCTCCCACTACCCACAAGCAAATTGGGCCCTTCTGGTGCTGATTTTCTGGTGGGTGGGTTTGTGTACGATCTAGGACCCTGTGGGTCTTTCCAATTAACTCTCCTGTGAGGCTGGGGGTTTCTCCTGCTGCTGCCCCAACCCCCACAGGTGTTTTCAGTCAAAGGTTTGAGGCTCTATTTCCCCGAGCTGGGGCCCTGGGCTGTGTGGTCTGTCTGCTCCCTGGTTGTTCCTCTCAGTTTATCTGCGCACGCATGTGGGACTGCCGGGTTCGCCAGCTGCCACCTTGCCCTGAGTCCTCTTCACCTGGCTGCCTGTCTCCACCCCTCCTTCTGGTCCGGGTGAATGTATCTTTTTTAACTCCTTGGTTGCTGGACTTCCATACAGTTCCATTTTTCTGGCAGTTCTGGTTGGTTTTAAATTTGTTGTCATCCTTCTTTTGGTTGTGTGAGGAAGCAAAGTGTATCTACCTAGGCCTCCGTCTTGGCTGGAAGAGATTTAATATTTTAAATATTGTCACTCCTCAGATGGTGGTCTATCAGGGCTGGCATGGAGGGACAAAAGGTGAAACTGTGTCCCTCACAGTCATTCTTTGCTCCTGCTGATGACCGTAACTGCAAGGCTCCTGGTCAAGAAACACAGGAACGAGAGGTGTGGACGCTCTCTCGGGTGGATTTCTCTCTATGCCTCTCTCTCTCTCTTTTTTTTTAAGATTTTATTTATTTATTTTTAGAGAGGGAAGGGAGGGAGAAAGAGAGAGAGAGAAACATCAATGTGTGGTTGCTGGGGGCCGTGGCCTGCAACCCAGGCATGTGCCCTGACTGGGAATCGAACCTGCGACACTTTGGTTCACGCTCAATCCACTGAGCTACGCCAGCCAGGGCTTACTATGCCTCTCTCTTGATTGCACCAGATGTCTGACAGAGACACACGATGGCCACTTTCACATGATGCCTTTAACTGTTCTCCTCACTCGGATGCACAAGCCCTTTGCTATTTACCCACATTTTGCCCAATACCCTCAAGTCTGGAGCTGGCCACATCGCACAGTGGTTCATACCTCGGGCTCTGGAGTCAGCAGAGGTGGGTTTTAATTCCATCTCTGCCACGTCCTAGCTTCAAATAGCCCTGGGTAAGATACTGAATTTCTCTGGGCCTCCTTTTCTCATCTGGAAAGTGGGAACGGTAGTTATGCTTTCTTCATGAGGGTTGCTCTGGGCATGAAATGAACTAATGTGTGTGTGAAGCACAATGCCTGGCACACAATGAGGTCTAAAATGCAAATTCTATAAATATTTACTGAGTGCTGATTACATAGAGACACTGTGCTATGTACTGGAGACTTAATTTTTTTCAGTGGTGGTTACTTGTTATGTTTCCTTACAACTATGACTATTTTCTCTCTGGATTGTGCCCACCAACCAGATAGCTTGCTTCTCAAAATCTCCAGCATGCCCACCTCAAATGCAACCCTTCAGTTTTCCGACATGCACTGCCTTCTTCTTGAATTGTTTCGTGTGTGAGTATCAGGTTACACTCCAGGAGAGCACAAGCTCTCAAATGAGAAAAAATCAGAGCAGGCATATCACAGAGCAGGTGTTGGCAAACGTGGGTCATAAACACATCTCTGCTAATAGTACCTGCAGCCCCTTGGACAGATCATGGGAGGCATGCGAGTCTCGTCTGCAGATCAGTAGGGCTAGTTATGAGTGTTTCATTCCTTCTCAGTTCTAACTGACATGGTTTGCTTTGATTTACTGTTAGTGGACATAATCTAAGGCATCAGTGTGCTCTTACTAAAGCCGCCAAAATAACACATGGGTTCCAACGTGGAAGATTTGAATTAACAATGTTTTTTTGCCTCTTTATGCATGTCTGGTGATATGAGCCTTTACTGGTAGGCTACCATCTATTCAGCATTTTTCTATGGCAAGTAAAAATGAGTCTTTTCAAAAAACAAACTGACTATGTTATCTAACTATTTTATCAAATGTACACTAATTACATCATCAAAGTTTTCCACCTTTTCTGAGAAAAGAGACCGTGAAACATGGAACCAATGGGTATTTCAGAAAAGACATACAAACAGGACTCAAATGTACTCTTAAGATACGATAATATTTTGGTTTTAAACCAAACAACAAAAACAACGACATCCTATTGGCTAGGAGAATGTTTCAAATGACGGAAAGTTGCTTTATTTGAACTTTCCATGTGGATTTTTTTTTTCATCTTTAAACAGATCACTTCCCTACAGCTTTCAGTGTCACTCCCACACTCCCATGACATCTACCAACCCAGCGGCCGCAGAGGCATTAACTCTGCCCACCCTCCTGTGATAGGGGATAAACTTCGGTCCTCCAGAGCAAACACCAAGCCTATGGGGGCACCTGTGCTCCAGACGCCATGCCTCTCGGCTACTCAAAGAAAGGGCTCCAGCAAGAGCTGCCCCCACCCAGCCTTCCCCTTCTGCTAGACCAGTTCTCAGAGGCTCTTCCCGAGCCCACAGCTTCCTCCAGCCAGCACCCCATTTCTCTGCTTCCTTTCAGTATCAGCTCCTCAAACTGCTGCCTATATCCTCTTAGAGTTCGGGAGCCCCTGAGGCCCAGAAAGATGAATTTATCTACACAGTGCTTTATCTAAGCGTTAAGAGCAGAATCTGGGCATAAAATTTAGTCTCTGATGACACCAAATGACAACTCTTTTCCCATTAATAATAACAACAGAAAATCCCATTTACAAATAATATTTAGAGAGCAATTTATGGGATATTAAGTGTTTCCATGTGCATGTTCTCATCTGATTCTTATAATACCCCTGCACTGTGGGTATGCTGTTACATCTCCATCTCGTTAATGAGGAAACTGGGCCTAGGCTGTTTGGGGGTAACCTGCCAGGCAAGGGGGCCCAGCACACTGGCTGTGAACGTAGATTCTGCGGTGAGGCTCTCTGGGTGTGGAGCCTGCCTCTGCCAGCTGGTGTCTGTGTGCCTCTGAAAAGGAACTTCATCTATTTCTGCTTAGTTTCTTGTGTGTTCCTTAGTTCCTTGGGTTGTCCAGATGTTTAAATGGCTGTAAATATCAATGGGATATTTGGAACCTGTAACTGACACACAGTCAGTTCTAAGGCTGGTGTTAGCCTTATTAAGTGTCCAGTGGCAGACAGGCAGTGTACTAGTTCTGTAGACAGAAGTTCAGGGACCCACCCACTAGATAAACTGGCGCCAATGGACTCTCATCTTAGCTTGTAACTCAGATAATATGTGACAGCCAATCATCAGTATGTGAACTAAAAGGAGTGAGTGAAAATATCAGAATAGACTGGGGATCCTGGAGGATAATTGTTTAGAAAAGCAACAACTACTGAAAGTATACCAGGGGTTTTCTGATTGGACTTACCTTCTACGACTTTCCCAGCTTCGATGTAGGGAGTAAGATATAGTGGCTGCCCTTTGTCTCCCCCATCACAAGGCACAGAGCCGTGGGTGTTTCCGGACCCGAAGTAAAACAGCCCACGGCCACTAGGGCAGAGCATCAGCAGGGCCAACAAAACAGCCTCCTTCCACATGGCACCGGCCAGTCGCTCTCAACCTAGGATGAAAACAACAACAGTTCTGCAATGAATCAGAGGAGTAAATAGTTCCCTAGCCTTTCACGTGCAAGATAGTAATTGATTCACTCAAAAAAAAAATTGTGTGTAAAGGTCCTTTGCTAAGCACCTTGCATACCACCTAATTAAAACAGGCCGGATCCCTGCTCAGTCTGAAATTAACGGTCTACTGGGGGGCTGGGTTATGCAAGAGATTTACTATTTAATTGGAGAAACAATTTGTATTTCTAAAACTATGGTCTGGAAAGCAAATTCAATGGAGGATTAAAGCGTCAAGACAACAAAGGCTCTGTAATTAATCAGCAAATAAGTGGTTGTGACAGTTTACCACTACGGGAAGGCAGAGGACGGAGAACACACTTCAGGCCGAGGGAAGCTGGGAAAGCCTGGGCAAGGTCAGGGGTGACAGAAAGGCGGTGGGCCTCAGACGGGCGGGAGGAACGAGGTAGACATCGCTGGGGGGTGGGGCACCGGGAACAGCGGTGAGACCATTGCAGGGAAATTTCAAATCACCAAAATGGGTTTCTTCTTCCCTCTGCTGTCTCTTACAAAGGCAGTAACCTCTGCATCCAAGAACCAAAAGAGAGAAAAGGAAGAGAGGGAGGATTCCACAACTATCTTTCGGTCCCTGCCCCCGGCTTCAAACTTGATTAACACAAACTTCCAAGGTTCTTCAAATCTGATATTTGCTTAGAGTGTTCATCTGGGCTGATAATAATAATGGCCTAAAATTGTATGGTGATTTCCCTAACTTGTAAATAAACATGTAAATTGCATTTATGATGGGCTTCCTTTTGCATTTCTAGCTGATTCGCTCAGGAGAGTGAGGATCACTATCAGCAGTGTTAGTTAAGGGAACGTGACTCCAGAGCATGCGTCAGGCAAGACTCGAGAGTGGAGGGATCAGAACGAGAGCCCAGCCAGGGTCAGGACGAGGACATACAGGGATTCTGGGGGAAATACGGGGTCAAATCTCATCTTTTTTCTAAAATGTTGATATTGTTTTCAAAATGGGTTTTTGGGGGGGGCCTTGATTTTGATTCTTTTCAAATAGTATGTTAAAACACTATTTATCTTGGTTACTGAGCTTTTGGGGCACTGTTAAGTGTTTCACCCAAGGCGGTGCCTCTCTTGCTTCACCTAAATGCTGACCCTGCTGAGTGTTCTGATGCCCTGCATCAGTGCTGGTACAGGACTCGGCCTCACCACTCTCTAAGCATGATCCAAGTTTTCGGTTCTAAAGTCTTAGTAAGATACATGAAATAAATAAACACTCCATTCACTGAGATTACTGGATGCAAAATGAAATATGCAATTATGCAAACATCATGCCTGCTTTTGGTGCTTTAAAATGCCAAACCATTATAACATCTTAAAAACACAAAATGTGTGAAAATCGATTACCACCTGCTCATCACAACCCAATTTGGCATAATATGAAAATGCTGGTTGTAGCAAATTTAAAAAGGTTTTCGGCCACATTACTCCAATGAGATAAAAATCTGTAATTGTAATTGGATTGAATATATAATCTTTGTATAGGATTATATATTCAGCATATAAAACCCTTAATAAAGTCCTCATCCTTAACTAAAGAAGCCTAATCATATACAGTCTGTACTTATAATTTGCTTTTGCCTATTATTGACTATAATAATGAACAACATGAATTTAGAAACTGAAATTAGGTTCCCAAGAAGCCCAAGGGTAATGACCACTATGGCACTAATAAAATATTTTTAAAATTATGTGACCTTGTTGTGCTGATGTTTTAATAACAGCCACTTTCAAGGAATGCTTGAAGTCAACAATCTTACTCTGTAGCTCGCTTAGAAAAAAAAGGCTGTGGTATTAAAACATACTGGAAGAAGCTCTTCCAGTAAAAGGTTGTTTTTCCTGGGGGCAGAAATGAGACACTAATCATGCCATCCGATTTCTCAGGCTTGCTGCTGCAAACCTCCAGCCCCCTTAATGGAAGGCATTAATATTTGAACAACCAGCGTAGTTAGAGCACTTCCCCTGTAAGCAGATGTTGACTCAAAGATGTTAAAGAAAGGTGAAACTGTTCTCATTTTAAATGACATATCTAATTCATAAAAGTTACGAGTTGGGTCATTTTACTAGATCTCATTAACATTTAATCAAACAAGTGTTAAAGTCGTGGTTTCCCGTGTAGGGGAATTAAAGCAACATTTTTCATTTCCTGGTGTTCATTTAACTGTCGGAATTCCTGAACTGGGCTAAGCTGCCATCTCTCCTAATGAAATGAAAGCTGTTATCATAAATAGAGAAGCCTTTTTTCTTCACAGCCTTCTCAAATGTTTTGCTTATCATAAACTAGCCTGAATTTTTTTACTTTTTGAATGAGTACTTCTAAACTAATAAACCTTGTACCAGAAGCTATTATCCATAGAGGTGAAAGAAAAAATGATTCACCATATATTTTATCATATGTCTATTTGAAATAGTATGAAAACACTGGCACAATTTCCAGTCCAAATATATCATATTGAAGGATTCAGACAAACTGTTCCATTTAATACATGTTTAGAAACAATAAAATCCAGGAATATTGGCAGAATCAAATAAGCCAAAGGTCAAAAGTATATGACTGTCTTACTAAACATTAAATGTTACAGTTGAAAACTATATGGACAATGTACAATTTTTATATAAGCAAAGTTATTTATCACAGTGTTTTGAAGAATAAAAACAGTCAACAATGTAAAAATTTAAGATAAAAGCCCTGGCTGGTGTAGCTCAGTGGATTGAGCGCAGGCTGCAAACCAAAGTGTTGCAGGTTCGATTCCCAGTCAGGACACATGCCTGGGTTGCAGGCCATGACCCCCAGCAACCGCACATTGATGTTTCTCTGTCTCTCTCTCTATCTCCCTTCCCTCTCTAAAAATAAATAAATAAAATCTTTTTAAAAATTAAGATAAGTGAGTTCCTGTGCACCAAAAAGATAAAATCATAAATAGCGATTAATATGACTAGTGATTAATAATGCTTTGAAAAATATACTAAAATATTAGGTAGATAAAAGCAGGCTATTAAATCAGATACTGGTATTTTCTCTTCATTTAACACTTCTTAAGAACTTCTACATTTTCTACTACTAATCTTATAATCAGGAAAGAAATAGTTTTTGGTTTTGAAGGCAAAGCGTATCAGCTGATAAACATGGCCAAACAGATGCTTGTTTTTTCCCCTTCTCGCTACCGGTTATGGCCTGTTGCACTTCCCAGGAGTGACGCCCTGTTTGTTCTTTTACAGCAGGTCCTTCTTCCCCAACATCCTGATCCCCTGAAGCCCTAGGCTGACCTCAGAGACTCAGAGTGTGTTTTCTCTTCAGCAAATTAGAAGGCTCTGCATACATGTGAGATTGCTACAATAATAGTTATTATTCTTACATTTGTGTTTAATTCTGCTATAAATAGAGCCTATAGCAGATGTGCATATAATTGGTGCGAGGCAAATACTTGTGGAACGAATGGATCCAAAAAAATGAATCATGATATTTTAGACCTAGATGAGATAATACATGCTCGCATGGTCCAATTTTTCATCGTCCCAACTAGGAAACTGAAGCCAGAAAGTTAAGTAAGTGACTTGCTTAAGATTACACCACTGGTGAGCAGCAGAGCCAAGCCAGACTCACAGCCAGGACTGTCCATGGCTCGAGACCCACGAACTGCATTCCCCTCTCCCGTCTCTGGTCACAGCTGCATTTAGATAGCCTGGCTCTGACCGTCGCAACAGGTGACACAGCCTGTAAGGGTCCTAGACCCTTTCCAAGCCTGGTAGAGGATGTAGTAAAATAAATACATTTAAAAAAAGAAACACCAGTGAGTAAATCTTTCCAGAGAAATTTGGTTCTTAGAAGGAGTTCCTATCCAGGGTCAGCCATGACGGATTCAGTGGGCCGTGGGCAGGACAGTGACTCCTCTGCGTCCCGGAACTTGGCGAACCACTTGTTGGACATGGCCATTGTTGCAAATTACACCACAAAAATTTACCATTGAATAAGTTATACTGAAAAAATGTCACAAATACTCAACATTCATCACTTCCGAACTATTTCACTGCATTTTAGTATTCTCTGTGTTCTGGAGTTAAGTTTCTCTGTGTGTCCGGTGGACAGATTATCTAATGGTTTGCTGCTGCACAGTTCACTCCAACTCAGTGTTTAGTGACGTCTGTCGACAGCTCACCATCACCCACGGTGGGAATATTTACACCAGGGACCTCAGCAGACACCACAGGTCGGGGCTCCCCTGCCCCACTCCCAAAAGCCAGAAGAGGCAAAAGGGAAAGTCCCGCTGAGTTGCCATCTGTGTGTGGAAGCAGCCAGCGACACACTCAGATACGCAAGGGCCCGAGAGGAAACCTGCCACTGGGAGGCGTGTGTTCTACCGACGAAGAAGAACTGAGAACAAAAACTTCAGAATGAGGACGCGAAACCAGAGCCACCAGTTCAAGCAGCGCTTGTGTTCTCTCCATCTCTCTTTCCAACTTCTCCGTTTTGCATTACAGGCTATTCCAGTTACAGGATAAAAGTTGTTTATGTAGCCCTGGTCAGGTGGCTCGATTGGTTGGAGCACCGTCCCATACACCAAAAGGGTTCGGTTTCGACTCCCAGTCAGGATTCATGCCTAGGTTGCTGTTTCTGTCCCGGGTTGGGGTGCATACAGGAGGCAACCAATTTATGTTTCTATCTCTCTCTCTCTCTCTCTTTCTCCCTCTCTCTCTAAAATCAATAAACATATCCTCAGGTGAAGATTTTAAAAATTGTTTATGTAATAATTGTTATAGATGCAATTAAAACAGTTATTTGGGGCCCCCATACATATTTAACTGACTTAAATAGCTCTCAACATAACAAAACATTCCCCCAAGCAAACAAACAAACAAACAAAACCAGGCCAACTAACAGACATTTCCAAGAAATCTGTAATTTAAAAAGGACTCATTCATCTGTCAACATTATTCATGTATATCCAAAACATTTGAATCCTGTAATAAGAGGCTATTGTGCAACCCTGAGTTAAATACCAACTCTAAGCCCAAATCCACCTATTTTGCAAAAAAAGATTTCCATGCAAATGATAGAAGAAACCCTCTGTTTGGAAGGATCCACTATTCATCTTCCCTATGACGTCATGTTAATTTCTAAAGTTGATCTTCGAAGCGCTCTGTTCCCTGAGAGCACACAGCACACGCCACACCAGGGAAGGGGCTCCTTTTGCTGAAGTGGCCCTGAGACCAAACGTCCCTATCTCCTTGTCACAGGCCTGCCCCTCTGGCACCAGAGCTTTGGTGTCTCACCTTGCAGGTGAGTTTGTCGTCCCCATCTCTGCCATTGCATCCTTGGACTCGCAGAGACGGGAGACACACTGGAGTTACGTGGCAGGCAGAGAATGAAAAGAATCAGGAACAGGAGATAATAATATCATCTGACACCCTACTAGGGAGTGTTACCTTGAAATCTTACTGCAACCAGAAGGAAAATTTGAGTAGGGGTGGAAGCAAAAAGTAGACATGTCCCAAAATGTTAATAAGAGCTGTGAAATAGAAAGACCATCCCTATGATCAAAGTCATCATCGTGATAAGGATACCAATCATACCTATTAATTATTAAATGCTTCCTGGTTGCAGAACTGTGCTAATTGCTTTATAGTTTTATTTCTGACCAGCACCATGCAGGTGCTATTTTCATCCCATTTTACAGGTGAGCAACTGAGCCTCAGAGGATTTAACTCACTTGCCCAGGTTCATGTAGCTAATAAGTGGTAGGACAAGGAATTCAGGCCAGTCCTTAGTGGTCTCCAGAGGCCATTCTGTACTCCTAATACCAGAATCCCCCAAAAGGTGCTACATGGGCCAGGGTCCCTCTTTCTTATTCAGGTAAGCTTGGAAATACTGCCTACTATCTCCCCCTGGACTTAAATTATTATATTGCTGAGAAGTGTGAAAGCTGCATTTGGGCTAACACCGGTCAGGAAACACGTCTCTGGGTGAAGCCCACCTTGAGGAAGCAGTGCAAAGGCCCTGAGGTGCAAACAAGCTTTGTTTGTCGTCGGTTGGTGTGTGGCAGGAAAAGAAAACTCCAAAGGTTTCTTATGCTCTGTAACTGTAACACTTGCAAAGTTTCACACAGGACTGTAGAAGCTGACAAGTCGTAACCAAAGCAACGGCCAGTTACTCAAGGTCGTACACAGACTCCCATGATAAGCTCCTTGCTCCTTGCTTCTGCAAATTCCTCCTGAGTTTTCTCTTTGTCTCCCATGTAAAGTAGCTGGATGTAACTTCTGCATTCGGCTTCTGTAACCTTGCTTCGCCACGTAGGTAGGAAGCCCGGGACTATTTAAACCCCGGGAGAGTGAGGATCGGTGCTCAGAGGATTTGGATGTTAGCCACCCGCTCTGGGCCCCCGGGTAATAAAGTTCGTGCTTCATTATCTCCCCGCGTGTGGGTGGATTTTCCACAACAGGTGGGTGTACAGGGAATGAAGGAGGAAGTGGCACGTGGCGAGTGTGGAGGATAGTCAGGGTGCACGTATGTGGAGTCTTACCTGTATTCATATGCAGTAGTATTTCATTTTAATTGCAAGGGGAGACCACTGCAGGCTTTTAAGTGAGCGGGTAATGCACTCTAATTAGACTTGTGGAATGTAATGTGAAATGATCACATTGGTTGCTTCCTAGCAAGTGGACTTCAGGAGGATAGGATGGAATCAGGATACCAATTAGGAAGCTGATGTAGCAATCCAGGAGAGGGGGTAGAGGCTGAGGTCAGAGAGTAGCAGCAGTGCTGGTGAGAAGTGGTCAGCTACACTTTGAAGGCACAGCCATCCATATTTGTTAATAAACTGAAATATAATGGGAAGGAGCAAGCATGACTTCAAAGTTTTTCGCCCAAAGTGACTGCATGAATTGTTATGGGCTGAATTATTTTCCCCAAAATATATGCCGAAGTCCTTTGGAATGTGGCCTTCTTTGGAAACAGTGTCATTAGTTAAGTTAGAATGAGGTCATGCCGAACGAGGGTGGGGCTTGAATCCAATGTAATTCGTGTTCTAATAAAAGAAGAGAAACACAGGGAGAAGATGGAAGGCCATATAAAGACAGAGAGACACACAGGGAGAAGACGGCCATGTGAGCATGGAGGCAGAGAAGGGAGTGATGCATCTACAAGCCAAGACACGAAGACAACTGGCAGATGCCAGAAGCTACAAGAAGGAAGGAAGCATTCTCTCCTGCAGGGCTCAGAGGAAGCGTGGCCCTGGCTACATGGTGATTTTGCACTCGCAGCCAGCAGAACCGAGAGACGAGATGCCCCTGTTGCTTTGGCCACCCAGTGAGTGGTATTTTGTTCCAGCTGCCCCAGGACACTGTGTTACATGGGGAGTGGGACCACTCCAGAGGTTGGAGAGACAGCAATGCTGTTCTTAGAAAAGCCCTAAGTCCAGAGTTTCTATAAGACAAAGCCAGGTGAGGAAACTGAGGCTGAATGTTTCGCAAGTCCCAGATTCATTTTCCCAAGCCCCCCCACTCAGACACTAAATAATAAAGCTGGAATCTGAAGCCAGGTGTAGGTGGCTCCAAAGTCTGTGTATTTCCCATGTATCACTGTGTAAATAACAGACAATAACAAAACCCGCCTCTGGGCAAACTTTGACAGCAGCAGAATTCCGGGTAAACAGGATCATCCCCTTATATTATTTGTAAAATGTACAGGTCCCGGAATGACAAATGATTTAAGAGCATGTTTATCTGCAAAGAAGTGAAAATCACATGCCCGGAGATTGCTTTACAATGGATTTCTGATGTACTCTCTTTAGTTTTAAAAATAAATTTTGGTGGGGGTCGCTGAAGCCCTCAGCCTTTTAAGACTCGTGACAAAAGCAGTGTCTTCCACTGAGAAATTCTTCATTTTTACTGAAGGAAAGGTAGCCCTATTCTTTCTAGAATCAGCCTCCTTTTGGCTACCTACCGTGATTAACACAGTACGCAGCCACAGTGGTTAGAAAGAGGAATACAATTTTTTATCCTGAGAACTGTACTATGACTTGGATTTTTCACCCATGGGTGTGGATTATGTTGACAAAAATCAAAAGTAATTCAGAACAACTCAAAAACTAAACTGATTACCTTCTTCCCTAAACATATCCCCACTTCCCTATTTTGTCTTGATTGAACACACTCTCAAGCACGGAAGCTGGAAATCCCGGACTGGCTGACTTCACGGCTTCCCTCTTGCTGCCTTTGTGCAGCCAGCCCACCGCCCACTGACTGTCCTGTGTGTTTTGTAAATCCCTCCTCTCCTCTCCAACCCCACTCCCAGGTCCCAACCCAGGTCTCTACCATCACTTGCCTGGACCAATGCGAATCTCCAAGCTGATGTCTAACCCTGACGTTAACTCCTACTTGAATAAATTTCTGCACTTCCCTCATTTGCTGCTGTCTGTCTTATTTTCTGGGGCCATAGGTTTTACCTTTTTTCCACCCTTGTTGTACAGCAGTATATAACCAAGACATAGGCAAGATACAAGCAGAAAGCAGAAAGTGGGTAGAAAAGCAGGAGGGAGCTAGAGAAGCCAGCGGAGAGAAAATCACGGAGGACGTCGTAGATGTGCCGAGTCTTTGTTCTCCGGTGAGTATGGACTCCTGAGAACTTCGGATTTGTAAAGAAGACAATGGCCAGAGTGTAAGGATGGATTTAAACTAAAAAGGCAGACGGCAGAGACACGATTTAGTAGGCTTTACAATAATCCAGAATAAAGATGATAAAGCCTAAGCTAGGGGTGGGAAATAGTAACCATGAATAGGGAAGACTGAAAATAATTCGAAGGCAAACTAATCAGGGCCTTGTGTGTGATGAAATGTTGTATGTTGAAACAGAACAGAACGTAGGATGAGCCCTAAATCTGACTTCGATGGATGGGCAGGTGGTGGTATCTTGAACTATGATTTCCCACTACTTGATTTCGTCCTGAAACGAATACATCAGTGCATTTGTGTCTCTCCCTCTCCCTCTCACTGTGTGTGTGTGTGTGTGTGTGTGTGTGTGTGTGTGTGGAGAGAGAGAGAGAGAGAGAGAGAGAGAAACATCAATGTGCGGTTGCTGGGGGTTATGGCCTGCAACCCAGGCATGTACCCTGGCTGGGAATCGAACCTGCGACACTTTGGATCGCAGCCCACGCTCAATCCACTGAGCTATGCCAGCCAGGGCCCACACTTCTTTTTAATATTATACTGAAGACACGTGAGATGAAATGCATACATATATAAGTCATACCAGGTACTGCAGGAAGACAGAAAATACTCTGCCCTCACCTTCTAACTGAGGTCTTGGGACAGACCCTAGCCACAGAATAGATGCTAAATCAATCTAATTTCCCTTGCCTTGTCAGTGGTAAGTTAATACAATAAGATGGTTTTACAGAGCTGAATATTCATTTGTGAATATTAACCTATGTCCTAAAATATTAGCATAGAAAGGGAGCGGGGAGCATGGGTTGCTAAATATTTGGATAAAGACTTGGTGGCTGTTGCATCCAGAATATATGTCACAGCTGAGGTTTGGTCTGGAAAATGTGGCCATCCTCGTGATAGGTTGTTATGGTTCCCAGACTAAGTGGGCGTTGCCTTGTGAAAAGATAGAGCAAATCACTAAATGACCTGACATCCCAAATGTGGAAAAGGTTTACGTGGACAAAGCACCGTGTATTCTGAGTCCTAGATAAAAAAGCATTTACCTTTCCCCCTTGCCTCCCCACTCTCACCTTACTCCCTGCCCCCACCCCCGGCCATGGCCCCGCCCCAGCCATGCCCCCTAGAGTAGGAGCAGGAGAAACCCCTCTCCAGTGGTAGGAACCTGCGTTTGGTTCGTGACTGCTATGACTGCAACAATACTGCAGATAGGACAGTCATTAAAATCCTAAGCGATATTTGGACACCTATATATTTTTTTTTCTGTTCCAGGAACTCCACGTACTCTGTTTTCCCTTAAGGTCTTGGCCTTCTTTCCTCCATGTGTACATTCTCATTTAGCCATGCCCTGATCACTAATGGCCAGTCTGGAGAGTTGTTTGGTCTTGACCTTGCTGTTGGGCTTTCCACCGCCTGTGGAGTCCTCCACGTGATTTCCCCATTGGCCCCTCAATCCCAAAGGAGCCTTGTAACAAGACCTCACCACTCCCTTTGAAATTCTTCCTCCTCTGACTTAACCTATTCTCATGGACACGCTATCTTTGTAGAAGCCCGAGCTCAACCACCCCGAGTCCTCCTGCCAAAGCAGCCGCAAAGTCCCACCCCTTTTCCTCTTGTCAATCTCTGCAATCCATTCGGTTCACAGTTTGACCCAGGACGTTTGCAAAGCCTCCCAACTCATCTCTCGGACTTTAGTGCCCCCATGCCGATGTCACCTAACCCTAATGCCAGAAAGAGCTTCCCAGGGCACAAGATACCCCAACTCCTCAAATGCTTTCAATGGCTCCAGACTACAAGCAGGATGCTTTAAGCTTTCTGCATGAAATTCAACATCTTCCACCATGTGACTCCAGCAGAACCTTCCAGACGAACGTCATAGGGCCCCTTCGCAAACTCTGCGTTCCCGCCCAATGAAACCCTTCCTTGTTCCCTAACTATATTCTGCCGTGTATGTCCTTACAGCTCAGCCCAGTGCCACACAAACACTAGGCTCTAATCGGTACCAGCTGAATGAAAAGAGAATTTAGGTGGGGGTTGCACTATAAAGTTCTCTCAACTTTTCTGAATGTTTGAACATTTTCATAATCAAACATTGGGGGAAATATTTGTTAATAAATGAGCAGATATCTTGAGAGTTGGGGTACCTCTACCACAGAGAACCTGGGGAACAAGGTGGGGGACAGGGGAGATGACTCTGTGTCTGAAAAAGCAAATTCTTACCCTCATATCTTCCCAGTATCCTTGGGTCTCCTCTCTAAACCTCCTCCCTGTATTCTGCTTCTAGTTCATGATGGTCTTTCTATTGCTACAATTGTTTATTGGCCCAAATGTTTATTTGTAAAGATGTATTTGGGTGAAAGCAATAAAGGAAGAGCAGGTGGTTTCTTGCTCAGGGTTGTACCTGCAAGATCTTGGAGGAAGAGAAATCTCAATACCCTGGTTTCAGTTCACTTATGCTTAGGGGCATAGGTTTTGTCAAGAAAGCACCAGATCGCTCTCTTGTGAACAGAGTCTATAATTGCTTAAATTGTTGAACTTGCAAATATACAGCATAACAGTTCAAACCCCATTCCTGGTTTTGGCTAGGAAAGTACATTTCTTAGCTTTCTGCCCTGCTTACCCCTCTCCCAAGTCAATCTGGGTAGGAATGCGACATTCTTATAGAGGCACCTTTCTAGCTGAGAGACACTTCCCTACTTACATTCTGTCTAGTGGTCTTGGTTCAGTCAATGCACACTCTACGTCGTTAAATCCCTGGCGATGTTAAACTAAAATAAACATGCTCCCTCTTTTAAATGAACTCTGCTTCCTGTTACGAATGGGGCAGTTCCTATTAACCTTGGGTGTTTGGTGCTAATAAACGGTCCGTGATGTTCTCCGAGGCAGTAACCGAGCTCTCCCTCCATCACTGTCTTTGCTCTGCGTGCACCAGGCTAGCATGCAACATTCTGTCTTTCCTCTGACAAACCCTATGCATCCTGAAACAAGGACAGAGCCATTAACAAATACTGTCATGTCGTTTGCTTCTTGTTTCTGTTTTGCCAAGAGGAATGAATTGGTGAGCTCAGTGGACTTGCTTAATACTCTTCTCAGGCATTTGAACCTCCTGTCAGTCAAAGCCCACTTATTTCTCAGGCTATAGAATCAGGTTAGTAGAAACTCACTGTAAATTGGTTTAAAAGCTAGATTCACATATGTTGGGGCGCCACTTATGCCTTTCCAAAACAGCCAGCTCCTATGTATAAAGACAGAAAGAATAAAATGGCTCCTTGCTAAGAACACTGACATTGTATTTTAGAGTTTCCACCAAATGATTAGCCTGGAGTAGAAGTCTAGAAAGCACGGCCCCCAAAGGCTCTCCACGACCTTACAGACTTTCATGTGCCAACACAGCCAGTGCACTTGACTTTAAAAAAAAATGTTCCAATTCTTATTTTGAACAGTTTTCTTAAAAGATATTTTTCAAGTTAGCAAAACGCATTCTTGTTGGATCTCTTTTTCTCCTAATGTTGCTGTTCTTACTCATCTTACACCAAAATAATAATAATAGTAATAATAAATAGTGTAGTAGCAGTAGTGGTGGTTGCTGTACATTTAAGGGGAGAGGAAAAGACAAGTGTCTGAAATGCAGAGACTGAGATTTAGTAATCTTGAATAATCCGCTCAAGGTCACCAACTAGCAAAAGGCGACCTGTGATTTCAGTCCATAAATACACGAAAGCCCATTTTTCCTTCACACAAAGCTGACCTCAAATGTATTGGGTGCTTGCGTTTCATCCCACTGGCTCCTACCAACTCCCTTGCAAGGCCCCAAGTCACTTGACAGGGAGCTGTCACTTGTCCCAAACTCCTGGTTTTCTCTTAATCCTACATTCCAGGAACAATGTTCATTCTCGTGTGCTTTGGTTTCTCAGATCAAGCCAAGTCTCCTTTTGGGGGGGCACACTCGGATCAAAAGCACCTCCCACCCCCACTTCTCCACAGCACCCCGAAATCAACATCCCAAAGAGACCCGTTGAGGGAGGAAGGGGATGCTGCTCCCATCTCGCATCTAGGGTCATGGGGGACCCCACAGCTTCACACTCCCCTGGAAGGGCTCCTGGACTCGGAGGCGCCTCCAGATCTGGAAGTAGCCCAGGTGCAACCGCCCGGAGCGTGCCAGGAGCCTTTGGGAGAGTTCCCCGGGGCTGAGCGCACCGGCAGCAGTGTCAAGGCTCCCCAGTACCCCATCCTGGAAACTATGGATTGGTCGAGACAACCGATCCGTTCCCATTCCACCGCGCGATCCGTTCCCATTCCACCGCGCTTTCTTCCTTCTGGCGGCTAACGGCTCCTGAGACCACCCGCTCTGCGCTCCCAGCGTGTGGCGTCCGGGTGAAGACTAGCCCGCTCTGCCCGCGCATCCCCCGAGGATTCCCGCACTTACGCAGGGCAGGGCAATCGGCACTCTGGTCCCCGCTGCGGTTCACCAATCAGGGAGAGGTCAGCCGCCCTTCCCCTCTCACCTCAGCACAAGCACCCTGCAGAAGGCGAGCTTTTAATGGCTCCTCTCAGCGACGCCCACCCTTGACCCTGACCTATCGGGCAGAAGGCATGTCCCCGCCTCCCCTCCCTGCGACCTGACTTCATCCCGTCGGCCCTTGCCCTCGAAGGGCTGGGAGCAGCCAGCACTCCCAGGGTGACACGTTAACAACGAACAGAGGAACAGCAGCTGCCAACTCCGTTTGTGCGTTCATTGGCACGTTTCGATTTTCTCCCCAAGTTTTTAAGAGATGCTGTCTTTGAATTTCAGCGCTGCATTTTGAAATTATCCCCCCCTCCCAGGCGTTTGCCCCTGGAAACCAAGTGGTGTTTCACTCCCAGTGTTTAAAAAGCCCACGTGTGTGCGTGGAGAGTCCACATCCCAATCCCTAACATGAGACAACTCTGAGTGCCAGCACTGAGTGCCCGATGCTTTCTCTACATTACTGCATAGGAACCTCATAGCAACCCGATGCGTTAGCACCATCACTATTCCCATTTTGCAGGTGGGAAGTGGATCGAGAGAGGCTAAGTACCCCATTCAGAATCACAGCTCTTGTAAGTGACCAGAATAGGTATTATCAACCACCGACCGGTGCTGGGCACTAAGCCAGACACTAGGGGAAGACAGAATTAAAAGGTAAGGCGATTGCAAAGAGATAAAACAGAATATAAAATGCTCCCTCTGTCTCAGTCCCACACATGTCCTGTGGTTCAGAGACAACACAGTTATTCAGGAGACCTCAGTCTGGCTAAGTACTTTGAATCCTGCCTCTGGTGTTTGGCAGCTATTTAAAAAAAAGTCACCTCGCTCCCACCATGCTTCCTTGCAGAAGTAGTCTGGTTTCCCTTCCCCTAAATCAGGGCTGGCTTCGTGACTGGTTTCGACTGTAGAATGTGGACAAGTGCTGTTGCCATCCTAGGAGTCAAAAGGCTTTGCAACTTGTTTTGAGAGTGCCACCTGGTGACTGCCACGCCAAGGAGCCAGTGCAGCCCTCAGGGAGTGAGGGGCTCCATGCCCTAGGAGAACATCCCAGATGTTCTCTGGGACAGCAGCAGCCCCCAGGGTGAGACAGCAGCAGCCCCCGGGGTGAGAAGCCTTTGCCATTTCCCAGTCCAGCAGCTCCTCCAGTTGAGTGCAGCTGCCACAGTGAGCCCAGGTGAAACCTGCAGCAGAGAGGCCCAACCAATCAGGGGAGAAAAAACCCAAGTCACTGTTGTCTCTAGCCACTTCACTGAGTTATATAACTAAAGCAACCTTTAGTACTGACTCTGTGACCTGGAACAAACTACTAAATGTCACTGTGTCCCTGTTTTCTCCTATGTGTGTACTTTATTGGGTTGGGATGAGGACTACATGAGAAGCCACATGCAGGTCGCCTGACCCCGAGCACATGCGGCCACCACCCGTCGCCATGACACGTCATCACGCTGATCTCTTCATGGAGAAATGTGTGTGGGTGGGGAAAACATTTTCCTTCAAGACCAGCCTCAGCCCACCTTTATTAAACCATTAAATGAACTAGGTAGAACCTTCCTCCATTGACAAACAGAACTTCATTATGAACTGAAAGGCCAAGTTCAAATTCCTGGACGATCTACTCCTAGTGAATACGGTGGTGCACGAGAGCTGGTTCCCAGCCCCCGGTCCACAGCCACCCCTTCTTTTCCCGCAAAGTTCCAGCCCCCGTGGGGAACCTTAGTCCAGCTCCCCGAAGCAGCCATGGCCCTGGCCACCTCTTGGGCCTAGGAACGTGCACACCAATGGCACTGTCATCTGTCATGGGAGTACAGATGTTGCAGGAGCCCCTGCTGGTGCACAGGCCCTTGAAGGAGACCTGGTGCCATTTAGGAAGGCAGGCTGGGGGTCCTGGATGCTCGGAACAAGGTTTGGTGAGGCATGGATTGGGGGGCAGGGAGAACAATGGGCGCAGCTGCACAGACACCTGACTCTCTGGGGAGGGGTGGGCCAGAGGGGTGCCGTCCAAGACACGGGTGCTGGGCATCGGCCCCTTTGGCCTAAGCACAAGGACAGCTACTGGCCAAGGAATACCTGCACCCAAAATGCAGCCGCTTAAAATGAAAAACAAACTGGGTTTTACTGTACCAATGAAATGAATCGTACTGCAGTGTACTTAATGCAAACACAGGCTGTTGCAGAAGTCTCACTGAACTTTTCATAACTTCAGAGGCGAATGCTGCAACTTAGAAAAAAGCATCATTTGAAAGTTTAATTAAATGTATTTTACACTTATTTAGTGTTGTGAATGTTGGGTAACACATTTAAAAAAGTTTTTTGTTTCAGTTTCCAAGTGAAAAATGGCATACATTGACTGAAAGAAAAAAAATACAATTACATTTATTCAACTAAATAAAACCTAAGAGTCCGCCCTGGCTGGTGTAGCTCAGTGGATTGAGCGCAGGCTGGGAACCAAAGTATCGAAGGTTCGATTCCCAGCCAGGGCACATGCCTGGGTTGCAGGCCACGGCCCCCAGCAACCGCACATTGATGTGTCTCTCTCTCTTTCTCCCTCCCTTCCCTCTCTAAAAATAAATAAATAAATCTGTAAAGAAAAAAGAACCCTAAGAGTCAAAAAGAAGGAAGCTTTCAAATGACAGTCTTGAAAGTTCGTAGCATTTATACTTCTGAAGTAACGAAAGCTTAAAGCTGCACTAATACATTTGGGACACCCCAGTGTGCGTGTAGCTCGCCTTTATTTCAATGTTTCACAGGGGGGTTATTTAGAACTTCAGTGATGTTTTTGTGACCGGAAATAGGCTGTAGGAACTTAATTCTTGTTTATTTCAATTAGCCTGTGGCACAATTGGTCTCATTGTGCTTCGTTTCTCTTCAGGCCTGGTTTCCAAGAACCTGGAGACAACATTCAGTGAGGAGTTAGTGAAGTCAGGATGAAAATCTTATTTTTCACCATGACCTGTGGTCACAATAGCTTGAAAGCTACTGCACTGGAGGTCTTCTAAATTTTTTCAGTAAGATAGATATATTTCTTATTTTTCTTTTCATGAGTATAATACGTGATGGTTATAGAAATGCGAAGATAGGCAAAAAGATCAGATAAAAATCCCACTGTGACCAAATGATGTATTTCTGTCTAATCTTTTATCTAGACAAACATGTGTTGCAAACAAAATTGGCGTCATATTATATGGAATTATTTATCCTGCTTTTAGCAGTTAGCATTAGATCCCAATTATTTTCACCCGTTATTAATTCAAAACCATGATCTTAATGGCTGTGTAATGTTCAATCATAGGAATGTGCTATAATTTATTTGACCATTTTCCAACATCTGATCATTTGGGTTGCTTCCCATTTCTCCTTATTAATTCATGAAGAAATACCCTCATGTAAAAAATGATGTGCATCTGATTACTTCCTTAGGAAAGAAACATCTGGAATGCAGAATTACTGAGTCAGAGGGTCTTTGGAAGGTTATCTAGGTTCAAAGACAAGAACTGCTCACCAAACATTCTACTTTGCAGGGTGCAACCTTTGGGGTGGGGGCGGGGCCGGGGTGCAGCGGCGGCGTGCGCGGGAGGAGCAGAGTCGCGGAGTCTAGCCGAAACAAGTCCCGGGAAATACGGTGAGGACTTGGTGCAACTTTGTGGCAGGCAGGCCCTCCGTTAGTTGCTAGGAGTGGCCTAATGAAATATTACAAACTGGGTGGTTTGAAACAACAGAGATTTCTTCTCTCGCAGCCCTGGAGAAGTCTGAAACCAAGGTGTCTGCCGGGCTGATCTCTCCGCGGGGGCTCTGCGGGAATCCTTCCTTAGCCTTAGCCAGCCCCCAGAAGTCCCTGGCATTCCTCTGCCTTGAAGTTGCATCACTCCAGCCTCCATCTTTGCGTGGCCTTTTTCTTCGGACGTGTCTTCTCTTCTTCACATCAGGACACCGGGCATTGCATTTAGGGCCTGCCCGAGCCCAGTCTGACTTCATCACAACTAATTCCATCCGCAAAGACCCCATTCCCAAACCAGGTCCTATCTGGAGGTTCTGGTGGGCACAAATGTTGAGGGGGACACTATTCAAAGAAGATACGATATCGACAGGTATTTAGATACACTGAGAGGATTCGGGGACAGGTAAACGTGGGATGGACGAAGAGGATTAGTCTATAAACTTTCATTAAATAATACTCGCCCTGTCTTCCTTAACATCTGTTCTCCAGTGGACTGTGGCTTCTGAGGAAGCAGGTCTGGAGGAGCCTTGGGCAGATTCTGTTCAGAGGCCACGCTACAGTGCGGGAGGCCACCTGCAGGGTGGGAGGCCATCTGCAGGGTGGGAGGCCACCTGCAGGGCGAGCTTCCGGCCAGAGTGCGCAGATACCATGGCGGCAGCACTGGGGAGAGGATTTTGGTCTTTTGTAAAAGGTGCGTGTACAGTTGACCCTTGAATGACAGAGGGTGAGGGGTGCCAGCCTCCTCACTACCTGCAGCCAAAAATGCCCACGTAACTTTCCGCTGTCCAAAAACTGGTCACCCTTTGGTGTCCGTGGGGCATGGGTTCCAGGACCCCCAGAGACACCAAATCCGTGGGTGTTCAAGTCCCCTATGTAAAAGGGTGTAGAACGGCGCATACAGTTGGTCCTTCAGATTTTCAACTTCAGATCAAAAATACTGTTTTTAATCTGTGGTTGCTTGAATATGTAGATGTGACACCCAGGGTCACAGAGGGTTGACTGTATATTTATTGAAAAAAATGCCCATGTAAATGGACCCATGCAGTTCATACTTACATTGTTCGAGGGTCCACTGTATTTTTTCTCAGCATTACTCACTAGCGAATTTTGGCACAGTTGGCCAAATAGTTCTGATACTTTAAGAAGTATCTCTTTACATTTCTCCCCAAGGGACCATAACTACGGTGAACAATTGAAGGATCAAAATATGTAACTTATGGAGGAGAATCCAATTTCTGGAAATAATATTTTTAGTCCCCCCACCCTTTTTTTTTTTTTTTTTTTGGTAACGTGAGTAGTCAAAGGCAGGCAAAAGCATGGCTTTGCAAAAAGATTGGTTAAGTCTTCCTCTCTGATTGGCTTTCCTGAAAACAAAGATCTGAAATTGTCAGGTTGACCAACCCTGGCGGTTCCAGGCTCCCCCAGCCCTCCTTGTGTTCTCTGCACTTAGGTATTCTGGGAGGTTCTTCTTTAAACCCTGGTGGTTCAGAGAAAGAGCTGGATTTGTGTCTAGATCTAGAACCTGCCATTCGGTGACCTCAGGCAAGTTACCTGACTGTCGATTTCCCATCCATTTGTGGTAAAATAATGTTAGCTGCCTTGCAGTGTGATTGCAAGGGTGAAATGAGACAATGGACCTAAAGTGCTTGTCATACAGCTTGGGCTAGATAAGTGGTAGTTATAATAATAGTCAGGTCAGTCTGTGCAATTTCAGGCCAGTGACTGTCATTCTTTTGAATGGTGTCACCCAAGATACTGAGTTGTATTCTCCCCTCCATTTTTCCCCATCATATCTGGACGCCACAGTAAAGCATGCCCTTGGCCGACCTGTGGCCACAGCTCTTCAGTGTGCCTCTTATTCCCAGTAAGATGCAGAGAACAACTGTTTACACGTCTTGGCCAGGTAAGTACAATTCCAATTGTCTACATTGGGCGATCTGATTTTATGTTTGTAGCTGCTGCTACCAAGATAAATGTAGACTTGGAATGAAAACAAGGGGCCTTGACTGACCTTGTAGACAAACATGCCCCTCGTGGAAAGGTCCCTGTCTCTCCCTGACACTCATCATTGCTCCTGTTAGATGTCATCACATGTCTTCAGTGGGGTCACCTTGAGGCTTGAAAACACAACTCAGAGGCACATCAAAAAGAGGAGTATCACAGCCTGCCCAGGGTATTAACTTGCCCAATAAGTAAGTATGTCACTGACAAAAAGGAGTCAGATGGGTTGCATTCACACGCTTACAGAAAGGCATTGCGCTATTCAAAAGGGTGAGGAGAGTGGACCCAGCTGAAGAGGCCCCCCGTTTGCCCTGCACCTTGACCACAGCTTCGGGAAGTAGGCAGGGAAGGTGGTGACCCTGCGGTAAGACAGACGCATGCCCTGATGCCCTCATGGAGGGGCTTCAGCCTCCTTACACTTACAAAGGAAAGGCCAGCTCCTAAGACTCGCTGCGGGCTGCCGACTCAGGGAACTTGCGGATAATTACATGGTAATTATTTAGAATAAGTGCTTTCACTCTCAGCATGATTATCCTTCCCTGGGTTGCTTGCCTTCCTGTGCCTGCTTGATAGAGGGAAACAATGTCCAAATTAATCTTAGTCTTTGTAAGTGAACCTCTTCTCCCTGGAAGATCCAGCACCCTTCGACAGCAGGTGTTAAGCCTTTCTTACAAAAGACATATTTTCAGTTTCCGTTGGATGTAAAGAAAGCCAGGATACAAGACTTTGGTGGATTAAGGATGAATTATGGGTTTAACATAGACTTGGCCTCTCAGGACAGCGGAGCTAACCCTGTGTAAGACTGTAGGGAATAATCACAGCAAAACTTTGCCGGGGTTCAAGGTTGGCTGAACGCTTCTCATACAGATCATCCCTTAATTTTCATACCAGCCCTGCAAGGTGTCATCATGAACCTGCCCGTGTGCCCTGTACAATATCTGATTAAGGACACAGCATGGCTTTAGGAGTAGACTGATGGGAGTTTGAATCCCTGCTCGGCCACTCATTAGCTGTGTGACCTTGGCTAGGTTAATTACCTTCCTAAGCCTTAGCCTTCTCATATATGAAAAGAGGACAGCCCTACAGGGCTGACCTGAGCATTTAATGAAATTGCATGTAAAACAGGTATCACAACGTCTGGCCCATAGCAAGAAGGTCATTCATTTGTTGAAAGCAAGAAATTTATAAATGATAAACGGAGATCAAAGAAACTAAGAAGGTGAAATGACATGTGGCGTCTCTTCTTTGTCCTTTATTCGGGTTTTATTTTCCTCTAGTTCGAATACTGGTTTGTCCAGGTGCTCTATTTACTAATGAAATATTATGCCTATGATTAAGTGCATCGTTCCAAGCAGAGTTGACCTAGGAAAATGATTCTATACTTTTCTGGTTCTGTAGCCTCTTGTGGGCTTCAAGAACTTCAGGAATGATGCAATATCACCACATAAAGAATATAGAGAAAACAGGTGGAAAGTAGTCTTTGGCAGGAATGCTGAAGTGATTACATAAAAAAAAAACATATGTTGCTTTTCTATTCATGGCAGTTCAGGCTAATTGTGGGGAACTTCCTTCTTGGGTGACTTCTCCAGACTGAATGGACTCTCCCTTGAATTTGGAGTGGTTCCCCTCTAGAAGAACACAATGGCTGGAAAGCGAGAATGCACTAGACCAAGTCCCAGGTCTGTTCCCTCTCTATTATCTGTCCCGGGCTGTAGCCTTTCTCTCAACCTTGGTTCCCCCATCTGAAAATGAAGGCTGTACCAACTCATCTACTCTATCCACCCTCGCTACCCATCTCACCCCAGAGTGTGGCGATGACTAAATGAGCTGAGGACTATGATGCATAGAGTATGTCATGTGTGGCACAGGGATCACCCAAGTTATGTCATTTGCCTGTGCTTAGTCTGTTCCCTTCCACCCCACCCAGAAATCTGTCAGAAGGAAGAGTAGAAAAGGAGCAGTCCTTTCCCCTTCTCAGAAGAACTCAGCACCACATTCTTAAAGCCTGGGCTTCTTTCCACCAGGATGATCAGAAAAGCCAAGAACTTAATTTTCCCTCTTTCTGTGCACCAATTACTAATGTCTTTCAGAATTTTTTTTTTGACAAAAGCAAGCAAACAAAACAAAATACCGTCAGTCTTGTTATTTGCGGTTCCATGCTTGCAAATTCATGTCCATGGTATGGATAACAGGGCCTCCTGAATTCCTCGCCCGAATGTCCATACGCCTGCTTCCAGAGCCAAGAAAGAGGGTCCAGAAGCAGCCACGTGCTTTTTCCTCCAGAGCAGACCAAGTAGTCACCCTTTGCAACTCATTGAAAACTTACTTTTACATTCAACCTTGGGTTTTTTTTTCCCCTTTAACTCTAAAGAGGGTGGTAGGGTAGAACAATGAAGCATGATGAGATGGAGGAAAGTTTGGGTAACCTATACAAGGTTATTCCTAGACCTCAGACAGAGGCAATCTGGAAATCACATAATTTCCTTTGTGTTTGTTTGACAGGGAAATCTTTTATATCTTCCCTTCCCAGACTAGACCATTTTTTCCTCTGTTTGTAAATTCTCACATGGCATGTCACCTTCCTTGCAAATCAAGTGCAAAGTCAGGGTTAGGTTCCGTGTTCTAAAAGTGTCCAAACAAATCACAATGATTAAATGCCATGGATTAAGCTTGTTACTTCTCTAAAGCTGATATGGAGGATACATTTGAATTAGAAAATTGTCAGCCTAACCTGCTATATCACCCAGTCACCTCTAAAATATGTATAAGGCTCTAACTCTGAAAAAAAGAAGTTAAATTCTATCTAAAGACAATGATCTAATTAAATGACCGGCCACGGCTCATCTTATTTCATTTGGGTTGAAATTTTGCCCCAAGGCGTCTGAGAATAAGACATCTCTCATAAAGGTCATCGATGAGAGAACCTTTGCATTTTTTTTTCTTTGGGTGTCTATGAGCTCTAATGAAACACGCATTTACTGACGTGATTTTTGACCAGGGAGATTTTTGCTAGTACAGAAGTGACTATTAACTGCCTGGCCTACCTTACTCAAGGCATCATGTTACATTTTCAGATGTATCTGTTCTGCATAGCTAAAGACAAAGTCCACGAAGCCATAACTTTTTATTTAAAACTAATAGTTATTTTATACATCTGGGGAAGAATGCTGCCCTGTGTTCTCGAGATAAAATCTTGGAGCTGCCAGTAGCGGAGACCTTGAATGTTAACACAAGGAAGGACATCTAGCAAACATCCAAACCGGAGTTCCCCCTAGAGCTTCATTTTCTTTTTACATGCTTGTGCACTCCAGCCACTCTCGCGCTGACGCATCACAGGGAAACGAAAAGGCTTGGTGGCTGCTGGATTTCATCCCTCTTTATTTCCAAAAGAAGAATCATGAAGAGCTCTCTTTTCTCCTACTTAACATACTAATCACCCCACGTGTGTGTGTGTGTGCGCGCTCTGTACAGCGGCTACCCACAGCTCTGCCTGGGTGGGGCCAGAAATGAGGCGTGCCCCCTCCCGCACTCCCACCCGGCCACACCCAGGGGAACCTGTCGCTAGTGAACCCTTAATCTCCACAATTGCTGTCGAACTGAACAGCCCTGCCCCAGTGTACGGGGCTCAGGCCCTGCGGGTATACGGGGCTGCACAGCTGGTGGTAAACTGCTATCCATTATTCCTCTATATTTAGAACTTCTCTAGAGAAATGCATTATTTCAGTCACTAAGCCGAAAGCTGCTTAAAGTTCGTTTTGCACAGGTGTTTATCCAGTTCGCTCCATGCACCCCTTCGTTCGCCTTGCTTAAAAAAATAATTCAGGTTGACACACAACTACTGAACAGTTTGCAGGAATGCAAATTATTGAAATATCCCCTCGTGGGAAATTGACTATGATTTGCATTTTGCTAATGCTGGAGCAGGTCAAAATGTTATTTCTCTCTCTTCTCAGCAATGTTTCATTGAAGGTAAATTCGACTTCCTTCCAACAGTGAAAAGCCACTCAATGACCTGAATAAGATCTGGTGATAGGATGCATATTTTCAGTAATACTGAACTCATTTTTCTGCCAGAACCAATTAGTCAGTAGCTATCGAGTATGTCACAGAGGTTTTCAAGAGGCACTTAGGAAGATGCTAAAAAAAAATCTTTTTATGTAGATTATTAGAAATGTCACGGTGCTAATGTAAAACGCTATGATAATCTTTCTGTTTTACTCTTCCCTGCTCTAATACTGTTTCTCGTTTACAAAGCTGGCCCTGCGAGAGAAGATGCCTTTTGAAAGTGGTTGCAAAAGGAAACAGAAAGGAAGTTTTATAATTTAACTCACAAAAGGCAGGGTGGAGGGGAAATCAAATTATGGAAGCAGAGATGCAATTGCATGTTTTTCTGAGTTCCTGTCTCCATGGAAAACTGAATTTAGAAAAGGGGAGTGGGCTGGATTCATAGGAAGCTTTCCTTAGACTAGAATATGTTAAAAATAGGAGTTCCTGAATGAATGAATGAATGAATGAATGGGTGGATGAATGGATAAGTGAACAAAGGAGTGAATGGCCATGACCAAGGACTGTCTTCCTTCATTATTCTTTGGTACTGTAAGGAAAAGCAGTTCATGGCTCACACCTTCCCTCGTGGCACCAAGTTCGCACCAGCGTGTAAGAGAGCAAACAATTGCTACCCTTCCGGGCCGCTGAGAAGGTTAAGGAACATGATGAGAATGAAGAATCTATCAACGTTTACCAGTGAGGAAAAGAGCGCTCTTCCACATCCCCTACGTGGCCCGTTTCCTAGTGTGGAGAGTCGATTGTGTGCTTTAGGGACAATTTATGTATGCATTTCCTCCAACTCTCTGTTATGACTTGAGTTATTAGGCGTGACCATGGCGTCAACAGTTTAATATCAAAGTGTTCCCTGGGATTTTGCTCATCCCTTTTGGCCTCTACTCAGACTTCAAAAAGATTACTAGAAGCCGTGTTTGTGATATCATCCTGTTTTAAATATTTACAGATGCTTAACTCTTAGGAGATACTTTCAACATTCCAACAGTTTTTAATTCTAAGTATAAACATTCCTTTGGGGGCTTTTATTTTGTTCTGCTAGTAAAAAGTACCAGAGGAATGCGACTTCAACCTGATTTCCAAATGAGATACTCTCCAGCAATCAACCGTGTGGTTATTTCACGAGCAAGTACCCTTTACCTGAGGGAATGTGCTAGAAGAGACAATTAAAACCAAGCTGCCCATGTGCAATTCCATTCAATCATTAGAATCATTAGGTGGCTCTTCGGCGTGTGAGCGAGCTTCGCTCTCGTGCGGGGCTGCAGGGCGTGAGGAGCTGCCCCACTGCTGATGGGAAGAGTTTCCTATGGACTCCTTCCTGCCCACGGACTTTTTAAAATCCAGGAACTGCAGACCTGAGCGGGATCTGGGGCATCCTTCTCTTCAGCTGCCTCCATCTGCAGAAGAGGAAACTGAGCCCAGAAGAGGTTAAATGGTTTTTCCAACGACCACAGCTGGAGAGAGGGAGAGTCAAGGTTAAGTGCCAGACCTCTGCAGCATCCACACACACGGAGCCAATCCGGCCCTGAAGGTGCGGAGAATTATTCTAGACCGATGTGGTTTGGCGGGTGGAATTGGAAAGCTACCTGGGTTGATAGTTGCTGTGGATAGAATAATAACCTATTTTTTTTAAGTAGAACCTGTAAAGTGTGTTTTATTTGGTAACAGATCATGGACTGTCATTGATCTTAGTTCCATGGTGGTGTGATGTGCGTTCAGTCTGTATGTTATACAGACAAACTGCCATGACCACTATCTTCAGACTGACGATTTAGAAGGCAATTTAGTCATTCCAAATGATGAATTAAGCTCTTTTGAAAATGCAATCTGGCCATAATAAGTGTCTCCTTTAAAGGAGCAGAACGTGAAACCTGTGAATGGCTTGATGAAACTATTTAGAATTTAAAAATCTGGAAGCTGGAAGGGATCACACAGGTTAGCTAAACCAGACTTTTATTTTACACACACACACACACACACACACAGACACACACAGGAAACTGAGGCCCATGGAACTTGCCGACAAGAGGCCCAGCTGGGATGTGCAGGGCTCCACAAGAGACAGTTCTCCTTTCCTGTACGAGGGAGATGGTAGACCTGTACGATGGGAGATCTCTCCTGTTAGAGAATACCTGGAGAGAACCCTAGTGACTGCATCCATGTCAGAAAAGACCTGTTAATGAGACAGTAAGCAAAAGTAAAATTAAGGGGATTCGTCTTGAATTACATCGAAGTCTACATTTGGTGTCAGATGTAAAATGGCAAAGAAATGTGATATGCACATCGATGGGAACGGGGGAAGGAGCATTCCGAGGTTCTCACCTTTGTTGGGAAGGGAAGCAATGGCTCACTTCCCGGATGCGGGAGGACCCTTCTCTCAGGGAAGGGTCCCAGGGGTGCCCACGCTTCTAGAGGGCTGGAGGCAGGGAAGGCGCCAATAATGAAGTCCCTCTGGAGTGAGAAATGGGGTGTCTAATCTTGGGCACATTCGTCCCACGGGTGTTCTCAAGAAAAAGGTGTTCTCTCCTTCACCTCCTTCAAGAGTTTGCCCAATTTTCCCCTCCTCAGAGAGACGTCCCAGCTGCCCTACTGCACTCAGCCTGCAGTGCGCATCCCGGGACTACCAGTCCCTCTTCCCCTGCTCTGTTTATTTCCCGCAGCACTTACCACCTGCCGACTCACTGCAAAACACACTCATTGTTATGCTGAACAGACAGTTATGGGAGCGGGAAATTTTTGTTGTATTTGTTCACTAATGCATTGCATGTGCCTAGGACAGTGCCTGACCTGTAATAGGTTCTGAATAAATATTCGTAGGAGTTAATAAATTGTCCCCACAGGACGTTCTTTGGGCTGTTGGAAGTGCACACCTCTGTCTTCTTCTCAGCGGTGGTCACCGTCTTCTGCCCGGACGTGTCCTGTCCATAAGCACACAGCAAGGTGGACAGCCAGGCCTCATCATTACCTTGTCTTGCAGGGAGATAAACATTGCTTCCTTTTGGCTCTCTGATAATGAAAGCTCGCTTTCTTAGTATTGGTGTGAGTTCTCAGCCCTGGTAAATATTTTTCCATGTTTCAATCCTACCCAGTTTGCCACCTCCTATCTTCTGTTACCCTAAAATGTGTATTAAGCACACACAATGTGAGAAATTGGTGCCAGACATTAGCGGTGGCTGGCTAGCAGTGCGTTCTGGAACTTATTAGACTAGTGTCTCTAACGCCTTGATATCCCCCCTGTCGATTCTTCTGTACTTCTCAGGGGCCGGCAAGGTTCCTTGTTTATCCACCAGTCGTTCCCATTCCTGTGTGCCATCTCAGTTTGGTCTGGGCGGCAGTGTGGAAGGCGCTGAGTCATGTTTGATTTGGTCTCCCACGGCGACCCCCTTCCCCTTTGTCGGTGGCTAGTCTACGAGCAGCCTGTAACCCTGTCCTGGTCGGTGAAATGCAGTAAGGATTCTAGTGGCAGGCTTGGCATAGATTTTTTTTTCCTGTTAAAAGCTAGGGAACATGCAGCAATTGTCATTCCAAATCCCAGCCCCTTGCTTCTTACTTTGGATGGTGTGCCATGAGAATGTGATGCCCAGCGCTGTGGTAGCCATCTTGTGATCGTGAGGAAACGTCGTCACGTGTGCATGAAAGACGGCAGAGATGAAGGGCTGAAGGCAGCTGAGATCTCAGTGAGATTGTCGAGCCAACCAAATCCACTCTAAGACCACTCTATCTCCTGACGTGCTTACGGATCACATCCAAATGATGCTTTTTTTTACAGTATAAAACTTTCATATTTAGAATTAGCCAGGTGGACCCAGTTGAGATGATCCCTATATTGTTGGCAGCGTCCACAAGCATCCTCGTCTGCAGCCACTTGAACACATGCCTTCTTCTCCCCATCAGGCCTGACCAGGGTGTTGACCTTGGCCACGTCAGCTCTCCTGGCCCTTTAGGCCATGGTTGTCTGGCAGGGACGTGTGCTGTTTGTCTCTTTGATCCTTGTATTTGACCTTGTCTAATCCAGAGTCCCCAGACTTCCTGCTGAATCCCATTCTCTGGAATTGCCCTGCAGGAGTCTTATAGCATAGAGGGGTTTCTCTGAGCTCTTAAACCTGGGTCTAATGTGTTTTGGGGGCCACTTGATGTTTAGCAGTTGATTGCTGGTGGCACTATGGAAACTCTTCCTTTGTTTTAACATCTGACATTTTTCCTACAACCTTTATTACCAGATCAACTCTAGGGAAGAGCGGATCTTCAAACATGAGATTTTAACTTGCCTTCTGTATTTGTTAGGGGTCAAGGGAGAGAAAGGGAGAGATTATGAGGAACTGGTTCATGCAGTTATGGAGGCCGAGAAGTCCCACGACCTGCATCTGTAAACTAGAGACCCAGAGAAGGTGGTGGTGTGTTTTAGTCCTAGTCCAAAGCCCTGGGGACCAGGGGAGCCAGTGGTATGAACCCCAGTCCCCAGGCGGAAGATGAGATGAGCGGCCCCAGCTTCAGTGGTGAGGCAGGAAAAAAGGGACAAATTCCTCCACCTTTTGTTCTATTCAGGATTTCAAGATGTTACAGGACTAAAGGGGTCCACTTGCTTGTGCTCATCGACACCCAAGGAGGCACGGACAGGAAGTTGCAGCAAAGAGAATGAGGGTTTAGTTTTAGGAAGCGGGCCGTGCCCGGAGACACAGGGGAGCTAAGGCTCAAAGACGTGGCTCCCTGACAGATTCCCGGGGATGGGTTACACAGGGGAAGGTCACTAACCGTGGTGACTAAGGCAGGTAGGGCTGTGGTCAGGGACATGCTCTCTCCTGATTGGTTGGCACTGGGGTAGGTACCTGATTGATGCATCTTGTCCTGATGTCAGCCATGACTGCTTTTCTGGGCCTGGAGCTGAAATACAGCTGAGGCCTAGATGTTATGTCTAGTTCCACCAAATCTCTGTCTCTGGGGTCAACAGACCCAAAGCTTTGTTCTTACGATGAGTAGATGCTGATCAGAACCTCACTGTTCTGAGGGCTTCAGGATTAAGGGAGTGGGCATGCAAGGGAGAGGGAGGCAGGTGAGTCAGGGTGCTGGGTGAGGCCAGTTTGAATCAAACGGAAAGAAAGGGGAAAGGTCTACTTAAAAGATGAAGTTTCTCCCTGTTCACAAAGGGATTGGATAATGCTCAGTCACACAGGTCAGGGCAGCCTAGTGAATCTACCCATTCAAATGCGATTCTAATCCGGAAACATCTTCTCAGGCAGACATACCCAGAACCAATGTTTCATCTGGCCGGCCATTTGCCCTCTCAAATTGACATAAAATTAACCCTCACACCTTCCTTCAGGCCAATGTTCCTTTTATCTGTATCGCTAATAAAACATGTTCTATTTGATCCTGGAGGCTTGCCCTTCCTTGAATTAATTTTGGATACTATATATGGTATTGTTTATTGTTCACTCATATTGTTCATACTTTCTCCAATTGTCCATCTGATGGCTCGTTTAAGTAACATGTCCCTACCCCCACTTTACATACTGGTTTTTGTGTATTGAGTGTATATTTTGAAGAAAGGCGAACTATTTACGTCAAATGTATGTCCTCTAGTATTTGTGTTCCAGAGCTCAAGGAATGCTTCTGAGTGAGTATCTGTAATATCTACCCTCAGGCAAAAACAACTGACACTGCTCTGTGACTCCGCTGGTACACTGCTCTAATGCATATGAAGCCACATTCCTCTTACTGACAATGACTGTTTACGAGGTGTGTCATTCAAGATGAAAGGTGCTGAACGTAGCAAACTGCTGGTCTGGTTCCCAGTTCCAACTCCTGACCGCATCACCCTGCTGCTTACACGTGCACTGCTCCTTCTCCCGAGATAACTGGCGCTGACACCACCTTATAAGCTTCCTGCTACCTTCTTTCTGCCACACTCTTGGAAACCAAAAAGCCCTTAGGAGCACCCAAGGGATTTCACAGGTCTGTGAGAACTACCTGTTAATTGGGCTTGGTTATTCTGTAGGGATATCATCCAACATAATACATACTTAATGGAATAACCGGCAGCATTAGCCAGTTCGGAGCCCTCGGGGCTGAGCTTGCCAGAGGAAAGCACCACACCCTGAATAAGCAAACAGAGTGGGGATCCCAGAGGGGGATGAATTTACCCAGAATGCTCCTCAGTGCAGCCCCAAGGTTTTTACTGAGAGTCTTCTATGTACAGAGTGTAAGGTCAGAGACTGTTTGCATACAGGCAGGAAAGACAAGCTCTATAACTTTAATAGATGCTTTTTAATCAAATTCCATGAGCTAAGTATCAGCCACAAGACAAACAATCCAGAGAAGAGAACTTGTCACAGTTGAATCCAGGTGTGTGATGCAATTCATACAACTACCAGTGTGTCCCCAAATAATGCCCTTTTATCTCCCACATAAACACATGCCAACAAGGACTAGACCTTCATCTCAAGCCAATATCAAGGTCAAATGCTAATACTACCATCTTAAAGATGGCCATTCCCTGATCTGGAAAATAAAAATGTGGTTCTTTTTGTCGAGGGCCACTGTCTCCAGGGTGTGTAGTGTGACAAATGGACAGGAAAACAAGAAGGTTCTGCAAACAGACAGCGCAGAATAACCCACCTGTATGACCCCATTTCCAGTCACAGTTATAAAGTTTTCTTCTTTAAAGTACAGATGTATGATCAGAACCAGTCTTCTGAATGGAGGGAGTGATATTCATTTGAAATATAATTTAAGGGATGCCAATAAAAGGGATGCTCAGTCCCAAATGTTTTCTCCATATCCATGTCACAGTGCCTGATATCCAATATACACTCTTGGGAGCTAGGGTACCTCCCAAGTCTCCATCTCCCATAGTTTCAATGACAACAGTGCTGCACGAGCATGTTAATCAACCCTATCATCTTGTGTAGGATTTTCCTTGGCTTCATGCGTCCTTCCCGAGTCCTAGGAGTTTGAGTTGAAGACAGGAGTAGGGAGGACACAGCTAAAACATGAGATTTTCCTTGGGAAGGTCTGAAAGGTGAAGATACCTAGGAAGAGGAGGCCTCATATGTTTCAGGCATTGTGACATTTTTTCTGGTTTCAGGATAAAGACATGTTTAGGGGTTCATTTTCTGGCCTGCCAGAGAGAGATGGGAAAACGTCAAAAATAAGCTACTGAATTCATCATTTTTGAAGATCGAAGTAGTTGTAACTGAAGCTTTCAAGCATACACTCATATACACCTCCTCCAAGGGGAGCCTAAAAGCTGACTTGGGAGGAAGCCCCTCAATTCCTATATTCTTGACTGTAAAGAATAATCAGCTCTATCTGAGAAGGTGTCCTCCTCAACTGAGTACTCAGTTGCTGGGAACTGCCCTAACTTGTTTCAGAAGCTGTAACTACCACCACCACCACCACCCCCCCACCCAACCATGACTAAGGCTGAGTGGGCAACCTTTGGACCATAAGCCACTAAGGAGACAAAGCTTATCTCCCTGGCAGGGGCACCACCTCTGCTTCTTTTACTTCACCCTGTCTGGCCCCCAGTGCTTGATTGGTTAGCCAATGACAGGTAAGATTCCTCAAGGGAGTGACAATCTAAGATAGGCATGATCACAGGGGGCCCCAGGGAAGGACTTGGGGGGCTATAGGAAAAGGGGGTGATGGACCCTCACCCCTCGCCTTTGACATAGCCTGAGTCCTCATTCTGTCTGCAAGGAATCTCCTAATCTCTTGGCTGCCTTACTTCCCCTGCCTGACTGAAGCCTGAAACAATGTTGGAGGTGGGTGCTGCCCTGTGCTGGAAAGGGCGGGTTCCCTAGGGCGATCAGACCTGAGAAAGAATACATAAAATCCTATGAAACCTGCTCTGCTAATACCCTCAATTTAAATAATAAGAGTCCAAGCAGGAAGTGAGTTTGTTCCCCAAAGTTTTATGGCCATTTAACTATATCTGACCCTGACTCAGAATAAGCCCTCAGAGTTCTCTGAATGTTATCTATTATTTAATCATTTCTGCCTGACAATGATTGATGAACTTTATTCCTGTGCAAATTGAACCCAATAAAAGCTTGTTAAAGCAAGGGTCTGGGCACTCTCCTCTTGAGAGAGAAGCTGCGCTGGTCCCTTTTCCTCCACAGGACTCGGTAGTCTGTGTGAATTTCTCGTATCTCATGCACAATGTCTCGGACCCCACATGCTGGGGTCTGCATCACTCATTGTGGGCTGTGCAGGGGTCAATACTCATGGAATGATAAGCAGGAAGGAGGCAAGCATCTATCTAGTAGCCAGATCAGCCAACACAGACGAAGAGTCAGCTAGATCGTGCTAATATCCTTGGATAATGTTGCCACCTAAATGGAACCCAAGAATTCCTGCAATGAACTCAGTCCTTTACTGAAACGTCTTACTATAGATCCTTAAAACTCAGCATCACATTCTCTTCAGGATCCAGTGCCACTGAGATGTGTGTACCACAAGTACTGTGGGCACAGTGACTGATATCTGTTAGTGGATTCGTTGTAACTAGTTGATTGACTCTGGGCCCAGGAATCCTCTGACCTCTAACCTTAGGCTCACCATTGGTTATAAGACTGGTGTCTCGAGTTTACCTTAGTATGCTGCAATGACAATCTGTTTCTCAACCTATCTATCCATCCATCTCTCTCTCTCTCTATCCTATCATCATTTAACCATGTATTCAACATTTGCTATTTTTTTTTTGTCAAAAAGAACCATGCTTTCAGATTCAGGAAAACTCTCAAAATCAATTTTATTTCTCTTGCACTTGGAAAATTAATTTTAAATTATTCATGTTAACACCCTCCAGATAAATTGAACTGATCGAGTATTTAAGAAAAGCTTAGTAAAGTCAGTTTTTTACATGAATGGATTCTGTTTTTAAATATTAACCATTTTCACATTAACCATTGCTTTTTGACTATGTAACCATCTAATCAACAACCACAAGAATCATTAATAAGAAAAAAGTGAATTACTAAAATGTTAACCTTATAAATCATTTTTTTAACTTTTGTTTATGGCTATCTGACTTGCTAGATATCTAAAGGAGCTTTTCTGCTATATAGCATTCAAAAAGTGCTGGGCTAGATAGTTTTAAAAAAAACACCTTTTTAAATGCATACCTAAGCTTACAGAAAAATAAGGGAAGTTCTCTGAGGCCAGTAAAATAAGACAGAGGGAAGCCAGAGAGGCAGTGAGCCCTGAAGCTGGCATCCATCACCCTGAAGGCTCTGCCACATGCTCATGACTTTGAGCGTTGGCCCTACCTTCAGTGACCATGCACTTTGCCCTCCAAATCGCAGTGCTTATGAAGTGAAAGGTGGTGATCTTAAATATACACTGAAAATTCCACTCCCCCATGGGGCGGGGAATGCCTGGAGATACTGTCACTCCATCCCAACAACAAGGAGATGCTTAGCATCGTACAAAATCATGGCCTCATCAGACAGTGGACGTCGCACGGCCAGAAAGTGAAATTTCAAAGAGTAAAAAGTATGCCCCCAGTGAGAGTCAAGGCCCATGAATTTTATTTTATTTTTTTTATCTTTGATGGTGCATCAGAAGAAGAGGTGGCTGTCACAGAGTGGGGAAGAAGAAATTTTTTAAAAATTTCTAAAGGCTGGGTATGCACTAGTGTATCAGTTTAGAATAACTGGGGGCTCCAGACACAAGGGGAATTTGTGCCCATTCCCAAGCTCTTCTCCATGGTGTGCAGGATCAAAAGGCTGAAGAGAGCACCTCTTGGTGGCAGAGGGTGCAGGCGTCACAGCCGCTGTGCCCTGAGGCCCCTCTCGTGGGAAGCAGAAGTCTTAAGCTGGTGGCAAGAAGCAGCGAAGTGTCTGGCACCCTGTACTGCTGCAGAAGCAGACGCAAAACCATGTCCCTCTGTAGGAAGAACAGCACACTCTTCCTCCCACATTCAGTGTTCAGGCAAAGATATACTGTTTCTGGGGGAAGGATAGAAGCAATACCCCCTGCCCCCACCCCGGGGAGAGACAGGTGAAACTCTTTGTGCCCAAATGCCGCACCAAGGGAAAGCAAATATTTGCTAGCACTTGGGGAGAGGCAGGAACCCGTCTGGACAAGGGAACCTGTCCCTGGAGTCCAGCTCATCCGCCTCGCAGGGCACAGAGCAGGATGGGACAGGGTGGAGGGTAGGCTTGGAAGAAGCAGAAAGAAAATACCCAGCATAAGGTTAAAAACTGTGAGAGAATCAAAATTATGGAACCAGAGGCAATGGAAGACAAGCCAACGAACTTGAACAACAATGAAATGAAATTGTAAACATGAAAAATCAAAGTTATATGTTCAATTCAATTGATAAGCGGCAGAGGGATACATGACTGTTTAGCTGGTGGATACCCAGCAGGAGAGAAAAACTAGTGTGGCGTACACCATGTCTGGGAACCTCTCACACCGAGCAGCCGCTGGCCCTGCCATCAACACGGCCACGTGCAGCAGGCCAGCCCACAGAAGGAGGTGGGAAGCCACCTACCATGTAAGTGCCAGGGTTTTCGTTCCAGCATAATTCACAGAGAGAGAAACTTTGGAACAATTTAAATTTCAGTTCACAGAGGAGTCATGAATTAAGTGATCGCCATTTTAAAATGACATTAGGAATATGCAGTGACACGGGGAAATATTCATACAACTCTGCTCCAAAATGGGGGTAGCTTTATTTTTGTCTCCAATTATATAAATAAAATAAAATTATTTAGACAATTACACAACATAGAAAAAGTAAAGTAGTCAGAGTCATGTCAACACACAAAGATTAGGCACTTTTGATAGAGGTCTTCACAAAGTTTTTCCACATGTATGTTCAGATTTCTACACAGCGTCAACTGCCAAAAGCAGACTGCTGAACGGCTCGTCCCCACAGGGAGAAAAAAAGACAACAAATTAGTAAAGTACTTATTCATGCTTTTGGGAATGTGGGTGATTTTTTTTTCTTTCACTTATCCCTTTTTTATCTCATGTCTACAGATAGCATGATTACTCTATAAGAAAAACATCTTAAGTAACATAAATGCTGCACATGATTTGATATTGAGCTAACTTATGACTTTCTTTCATTGCTTTGAACACAGACTATAAAAAATAGACACATTCCTTTTGCAACATGAGAAATAACACTCATTAATCACTTTGCTGTATTCCCCTTAATGAAGACCTGCAAATGCACATGCAAGCAAGCGGAACTTCTATTGTGAGGCTATGGCAGGGTGCTCTGCAGAGGAGACGGCCATGACAGCGTTTAAAAAATAGGAGGGCAGAGAAAGCGTAGCAGCGGGGGAAGATTTTTACTCTGAACACCTCACAAGAGTTGTTTGAAGCTGATAGTGTTCTAACAATAGTGCAATAAGATCACAAGCCGCATCAGGAGACAAAAGCTAGTCATGGGCACATGACACGTGGAACACAAAGGAAGGGGAGGGTGAAGGTGCAGATCGGAGCGAGGGTGCAGACGTTGTAACATTGTTCCGACGTCCCCTTGGGTCTGCCAGGTCGTCACATTCAAATGCTGGTCAAGTCCAGCCACTGTGACCTACGCCTAAGCCTAGGATAGCCTCACCCAGTACCCCTGAGTTCAGCATTCAAAGATTTTGTCCACATGATTCTATACATGCACACGTCTAGTAATACAAATTGAGTAAACTCAGAGTTCCCCAAGGTCATTCACGTTCCATGGACAAGGCCTGAATGTCCCGGTAAGGTTGTTGATATGACGGTCCCGAAGAGAACGGGAGCTGGACTTGCAGAAAATGGAATGCCTTGGACCGGGCAGAGGAGGTATCGGACAGCGTGCTGCTGTGTTAATCCTGCCCCTGCTCTGCTGGTGGAGAAGCAGGACAGCCCGCTGCTTTAAATGGCTGGGGAGACCAGAACAGAGATAAACACTCGTTTGGATTCTACAAACACGTTTGTAATTTTATTATAGGAAAGGTTCGGGGGTTAGGGAAGGGAGGTGTAAACAATGGCAAAACACCGTCACTGTCTTCCAGAACCTTCCCATCGTCTGAGAGAGGCAGGTAGAAAGATGACAGCAAAACATGGTGGAGGTTTCTAAATGGCCGGATCGGTGGTAGAGACACAGGCAGAGGAGGATAAAAGGACAATCCCCTAGAGAGGGGCTGTGGTCACCAGCAGAGTGGCCGTGGACCTCACCACTCAAAGCAGCGTCTGTGGACTAGCATCGCCGGGAGCCCGTGAGAGATGCAGACACGCAGCTGCCACCCCAGAACCCCTGAATCGGAATCGCCGAGGGCGGGGCCCGGCTGCCACAGCTCTCCAGGCAGGAGTTACAGGCGCCACAGCTGGAGATGCAGCATTGCTCTGAAGTACGGACGCGCGTGATGTGAGAGGACACGATCCTTCCTGCTGTTCATTTGATAAGACCCAGTTTTAAAATCAGCGATTACTGTGTGCATGCTCATTAGAGAAAAATGAGAAAGTCTGGAGGAATACAAAACGTGAAAAGTTACCCTTATGAATTAGTCACAGTTCTCCAGTGAAACAGAACCAGTAAGACATACACATACACATATGCACATATATTCATATTGATTTCAGTGTACATTAGCTCCTGCCTTCTCCTCTATACGTGGAGGCTCGTGGAAGCTGGTAAGCCCCGGGTCTGCAGTGTGACACAGCGTGCTGCTAGAGACCTAGAGAAGCTGATGGTTTATTTCCAGTCCACAGGCAGGAAAAGAGCCAATGTCCCAGCCTGAAGGCTGTCAGGAAGAGTTCTCTCTTACTGAACAGAGGGCAGTCTTTTTGGTCCAGTCCAGACCTTCAACTGATTGGGTGGGGCCCACCCACATTAGGGAGAACAATCTGCTTTATTCAGTTTACTGCTTTAAGTGTTAATCCCATCCAAAAACACTTTCACAGAAACACCCAGAATAATGTTTTGCTACATATGTAGGCATCCCCTGGCCCAGCTGATACATACAATTAAACATTATACCTGAATGAACCTTGGTAAACATTTTGATTCATTTAACTTGCCACCTGCTGCGATTCAGCCCCGGGGAATGGGAATGCATGTAAATAAGGACAAAATTGTCTGGGTGCAGAGAGTCAGCTAAACCACCTTTGGCTCCTCTGCTCTGCCGCCATTGGAAGTAGGAGACAGGTGCGCTCACCTCCGAGACCACTTCTTTCTGTCCAGGTGAAGAGGGGTTTCATTTTCATGTATTCACCACGCACAAGAAGTTCAGGGTTTTCTTTCCCCAAAGCAATTTTTCTAGCCGTGGTGTGAAATATATCTCTGGCATGAACATCACCCTTCAACTCCATCTGAGCTGGAAATCCCACTTCTAATCTTCCTTCTGATTGAGAAACGACAGAGCGGGTTTGCGGAAATCACCGCCTGGCGGACAGCTGGCCGCCCTTCTGGGCACGGCCCTCCAGTAGGTGCAGCTTGTTTCTGCTCGTTCACCGAGAAGGGCATTTTCAAAATCCTAATGTGGACTGTAATTTGAAACAGAATTGCCCCTCTGTTGATGGAAAAATTTTGTCATGACGTTAGATTATAGTCTGTTTTCTCACATCACAATTGATGGCTGCGGTGACAGAATCTTATGAAAGGTCCGACACGAGTTTGGTTCCCTCTCCTTCCTCGGTGACCAGAGAGTCCTGGCAAATCCTGGGGTGCTGTGCGCCCTCACCATTCCCAGCCGACTCCTTCGACAGCATCACCTCTTCTCTAAATGTCATGTGTCCCAGCAGCGGTTTCCAAACCGCATCAGCACGTCGGAGGCACCTGGGAGCAAGAGAGATACTGATGTTTGGTTCCCATCCACAGAGATTTCGCTTTCATTGTTCTGGGGATGTCATCTGGGCCCCGGGGTTTCTAAAAGCCTTTGGGTGACTCTTACGTGCAGCCAGCATTGTGAACCATTGCCCTAGGGACCTTGTTATTGCCAAGTGTGGTGATGCGACATCAGTGTCACCTGGGAGGTGGTTAGGAATGCAGAATTGGGGCCTGCCCCACACCTGCTGAACCTGAACCTGCACCTGCGTGTTAACAAGGCTGCTAGGTATTCTGCAGACCCATTAAAGGTTGCATATAACCCCATCCTATAAATTGGTTTTCCTCTTGGTATTAAAATCAGCCTTTGAAACAGGGAAACTCACTCAGGTAAAAGTAGTTATTTGGGTTAATGAATTCTAACAGGTGTTCACAGCACCTTTTGATTAAGTCAAAGCAGGGAAAGTTCTGCTTATGGAACTTCCTGCATCTGGAGGAAGCTGGGTAGGACAGAGTTACGGCCAGGAGCATTCTTGGTTCCTTGAAATCCCCTCAGCCGGGTAAATATGCCTCCGCGGTCCCCCTGACCCTGCGCCCGTCCCTGCCTAGGCCCCCGGACTCCGAACGCACGTCCCGTGTGTTCTCCGGAGCCTGGCCTGCACGCAGGTTTGCGCTTTAGGCAAGCAAAATGGCAATGTTCTTCTGGGTCCCAGTAGGAAAACATGTAAGGAATGTGTATTTTAAAGGCATCATCTCTCATTCAAGAAAAGGCTGCAACAGGAAAATATTTGCCAAAAAAAGTAGGAAGAAACCTTCAAACAAAAACTAAAGGGTCAATTTTTGTTTATCATATTCTGAAAAGCGTCAGCCCAAGCTGGGTTCAGATGGACACCTGTGGCCCTGATAAATTATTCACCCTCTGTGGGTTTGGTTTCATAACCAAATAAGGTGGGAATGAGAATACCTACCACTAGGGGCGTCGTGCATGGTGATGAAGATGCGACCTGTAAGTTTTCTGGCCTCGGTTTCCCGAGTGGGAAAGGAGGTCATGATTCTCACCTCGGGATTGCTGTGAGCACGCGACAACGTGTGCCGAGTGCCTGGCTCGCAGGGAGTGACCGGCACACGGGAGGTGAGTTTTCTGCATCGCTAGTGGCAGGAAGCGTGCTGAGAGCGGTAACGACAGTAACGGCAGCCGCAGTCGTCATCCAGCGTTGGTTTGCGCCCCTTTTTCTCCTACGGGGCCAAGTTTGGCAGAGAGATTAGGTAACCTGCCGACACCCTTTCACAGCATCCTCCTTTCAAATCCTACTGGGAGTCTTGTCCACGGGGGCGGGGGGGGGGGGAATGTCCCAGCAAAGGCATTACCTTCTTGTGTGTATGGTGGTGTGTGTGTGTGTGTGCATGTGTGTGAGAGAGAGAGAGACAGGGAGAGAGGGAGAGAGAGACAGAGACAGAGAGAAGGAGAGACAGAGGGAGAAAGAGAAAGAAAGGAAGAGAGAAACTTGGGTGCACCTTTCCATATTCCATGCCCTACTCCTCGGAGATTCTGAAACACTCCGTTGGCCCAGCGACATCGACTTGCTCCCCAGGAACTGCTACAACTACAAAATACTTGCTGTGTGATTGATATTATTGAATACACTAATGCCATTGTCTTTTACATTAAAAAATGAGGTATTACCTCCATTTTAAGGAGACTGAGAATGAGAAAAAGTTAAGCTCCTCGTCCAAGGTCACCAGGCGGTAGGTGGCAGAGCCAGACTTTGAACTGGGACTGCTCTCCAAAGCCCAGGCCTCTCTCATATGTCCTCATCCAGGTGACATAACCCAGGGTTGGCAGGCAGAGATGAAGTTACTTTTGCATCAGACTACTATTCTTCCCAACTGCTCTGGGAATGAGAAGTCAGTGCACTGGGCCTTGCTCTAAGGAACACACTCAGAGCTACTCACTGGGCTTCTGTGCAGTAGACACTGTATTAGTTCTGTTTCATTGGGTCCTCACAGACTCTGGGACGTTGGCATTATTCACCCCATTTAAAAGATCAGGAAACGAAGATCAAGTAACTTGCTCAAGGTCACATAGCGACCAAATGATGAACTAGAATTGAACGGGGTCTCTCTGACTCCGCAGATACACGTTAAACTTTTCCGAAATCATTTCTTCATGATTGGTTTTATAAACAAATCTAAAATACAGGGTGGGGCAAAAGTAGGTTTACAGTTGTGAGGACAGAGTTTCTTCTTTTTTTTAAAAAAAAATCTTCACCCAAGGGCATGCGTATTGATTTTAGAGAGAAGGGAAGAGAGGGAGAAAGAGAAAAAGAGGGAGAGAAACATCGATCAGCTGCCTCTCCTCTGCACCCGACCAGGGGCAGATCTACAACCTAGGCACGTGCCCTGACCCGAAATTGAACCCATGACCTTTTGGTGTACCGGAGAACAATCCACCAGCTGAGCCACACTGGCCAGAGCGATTTTTGTATTATGTATGAAATGTTGTACTATTTTCCACAATAATGACCGTAAACCTGCTTCTGCTCCACCCGGTCTGTGCAAAAGGCCAACATATGTTTCCAAATCAGAAGATTGGCCCAAATATTGTGTCAGTTGGCTTTCCTCCAATGCCGTTTACCCTTCCTTCTTAAAAAGATCTAAAAAAAAAAGTTTTTCCTTTTTTGTTGTTGTCAATTCCATAGCTGCCACAGGCAAAGAAATGAAAATAAGGATTCAGAACTTTTCCTGGGGGGTGAAGGCACAGAACACTCGGAGTATCCACTTGGTTCCCTGAGCTGACAAGCTCAGCCTATGAATGGGAAGATGCTAGTTATCTAGAAATAGACTTGGAGGCTTGATTTGGGAGTTTTGCTTTGTTTTTTAATCCACTGAAATGGACAATACCTACCATTATTTCTAGTTACAGGCCACTTCTGTGCCCTGTCCCAGCAGAAATGTATGTGTCTCAGCTAGGGTGGCTGGGAGCAAACTTCGCTGAGTGAATTAATGAATGCACAAATGAACAGGCAACAGAGAATCAAGCCATTGGACACTTTTGGGGAAGTGAATTCGGATAATGCAAGAGAAGCCAGAGGTGCCCAGAGACCTGATAAACAAACTGACCGCACACTTTGCCCAGAGCAGACTTACCGCTCTCTTCACTTTAGTTTACTCTAGGTTTCTCTCAGAGCATTGAGGGCAGAACAGATTTTTGTAATCCCAAATGTCAGGGAGCAGAGCCAGAAGATGCAGTATGCTGAAGACAGCATATTCAATGAGTTTCTGAATCCTATCACAAGCCTCTGAACTCTGATCTTCTTTTTCTTCAGGAAGAAGTGCCCTCCTTTATTTCTCTCTCTGTCTGTCTGGCTTTCGAGTCAAAGAGATTGTAGCCGATGGCGTGGTGTAAGTGTGCATGCGCGTGGGTGTCTGATCCCTGCAAGTTAAGGGGCCAAATAGGAAACTCACCGCGATACCCCGGGACCCGCCACACGTCAGAGAAGATGCAGGAATACCTGTGCTTGTTGCGTGTGTGGCCACCAGGGGGCCCCAGCAGCAGGCGATGTGAGCTGGGAATTGGGTAGCTGAGGCGGCCTCCCTTTGTCTGCACCCCAGGTGTGGGCTCCTTTTGTTCAGAGGCAGGGCTGCTGCTTGCAGCGTCAGAGCTGTCTGCGGGGCGGCCCCACCCGGGATGGTCTGTCCACCTCGTCCAGGGGAAAGGAGTCTGTCTAACTAGAGCTTCTGCCTCTAGTTACGCCTGGCGTTCCCCCAAAGAGCCAATGCTTTCTCTTGAATGGGACAAGGCATCTTTGTGCTTAGAAACACGGCTGGAACTACAAAGGGAAATATTTCTCACTCCAACAGAGAGTGTATCGATGTTGGGAAATTGATGGCCAAAGGACCAATTTTCAGGGGAGAGTGGAGGATTCGCCATAAAATATTTAAAGCTAGTTGACAAACAGCCCCACTAGTCTCCTGTGAGTGCCAGCCACTGGATTTATCTTGAAAGTGAGGAATATTTCATTCTGTGCTTAGCACAGAGGAAAGGCGTGACCTTCACAAAACACCCCAGAGGGCCCAAGGCCCGGGAGCCCAGCTCCAGCCACAGTCCCCGCGTTCACCCCTCGGTGTTTCCATGCCTGCTTGTAAACTTCAAAGGAACAGCGAAGCAAAAATAAACAAATTACAGTAGCATTAGAGCTACTCTGTAAACAGTCAAGTCCAGGAGTTGTAACAGCCGGGGATGGGGGTGGGGAGTGGGGACCGCAAGCATGTGCACCATCACAATTTTATTCTTCTGTTTTCACCCCTTCTGTGCACTGTTTGTTGTTCACAGCAAAGGAGCGTCGTGACACACACACCAACTTCTTTGTGCCCCGGATCCGCTACTCAGATGTGACATGTAATTGGCGTCCTTCAGAGCCATGTACGGAGCACCTACTGAGCGCCTATTGTGTGCAAACCGTGGTCGAGGACACAAAGGCCGGCCGGACAAGGATTCAGCCCCCCACCCCACCCCTGGAAGCTTTGAACGGAGTAAGGGGATAAAATACATTCCAGAATTACCAGTAAAACGAGACAGAGCATCTGCCAATTGGGGAGTAGAGAAAGCACGAGGGGAATTCAACAGGAGAGCTGTGGTCTGGCTTGGGGGCCAGGGAGGATTCTCCTGAAGGTGCCTTCCATGGAAACCTCACCATACAGAGGGCGCCAGGCAGGGGGGATTCGGGAAAGGGCTGGAGCTGCCAGCCTCAGGTGGGATGGGTGCAGTGAGAAGGGGCTGCGTTGGTGAAGGAGAGAACGGGAAGTGAGTTTGGACGGGGAAGGCGGGAAGACTTTAAATGCTGAATTGGCAGGAGAGCTCAAGCCAATTGTAACTTCCAACCCTACACAGACCAAATCATCCACATGACTTTTTTCCGCTCATAAGTCTTTTAAGATTGGAAGAAAACAGGTATAAATGTCTTAAAAAATTCTTTTCGAACAGACTTAAGATCTTTGTAGCACCTATATGCCCCTTTCCCATCGGCGAATAGGCATCACCTAGAATTAATGCCATACATGAATGAGTAAAATATGTGAGCTTTTTTTTTTACTGTTTCTTTTGGAGAAATGCTTCGGGAGGTCCACAAACAGGTTCCTGAGCCTCTGGAGAAGGTGGTTAGCATCTTGTTTCAGCCTCCTCCTGCTCCTTTACTGATAGTAAACATTTGCAAGGAGAGGCAAGAGCTTATGCCTCTGAATCTAAGGAAAAGATGGTAAGCAATCAGCCTGCTGAGTTTTCCCCACTGGTTATGGCTTTAATGATCCAAGTTGCAGATCAACCTTCAGATGTTAGTTCTGGACCTGGAGCTGTTCACGTGTTCTTCGAAAGAATGGACTTCAGAGTTGCCACCCACACCTGCCCGCGTGCTAAGCCTCCCCAGTCATCCCATTTCTCTTCAGCAATTACGTTTGTTATCTTTATGTCTTTCTTCTGGCCTTTGGACCCAGTGGGAAAACACTAGTCTGTGTTATTCTACATCTGCACGTCACAGGGTGCCTTAGCAGTGCCTTCGCAGCAAGCACCCCCTCTTTCCTGTCAATTAGGGGTAATAAAAATAATCCACTTCACAGGGCCACGCTGTACTTTTTCCAACTAACAACACTACAGCTCTATAAAGGTAACTATTGTCATCCGGACTGCAGAAATAGAATCTGGCCTCCCTTTGTGAGACTTTTGAGATGAGTAATGAAACCTGTTGCTCAATTTGGGCCAAGAAAGATACTATAACATCGGGCTGAAGATTAGACATTGCCCCCTCATAGAACAAGTCACTGCTGATTATTTGTCTCCGGATGCAATGGAGAAAGCAACACTGCAAACTGTGGGTCCAGCCTAGGCTTTACGTCAGGTACACTGTGGCTTCCCAATGATCAACTCACTTAACCTTCACGACACCCTACGTAAGAGGACTTCGGTGGCAGGTGGAGAAACTAAGGCTCAGTGCATGGAAGTCATTCGCTCAAGATCACGTTGTTAATAAGGGCCAGAACCAGAGTTTGAAACCAGATGTTGTCTTCTCTAAAACACAGATGGTGACAACCAGGTGACAGCCGAGTTACATTGCTGCCCATCTAAAGATCTGGAGGGACACATCGATTTCTTGTCAAGCAAGTAGATGTTGTCTTTGATCAGTAGAACTCTGGGAAAACAGGAAGTTCCATCCTGACAGAGAGGTCAAGGTTGTGGTGGGCCATTTGTCCCTGAAAGGGCTGGCTCCAGCTTAGGCTGCATCAGGGCTGCATGGCACAAAAAGAAGAAAAATGGGGGTGGGGGCAGTGAGTGGCTGCACTAAAGAGAGAGAGAGCCCTGGCTAGCATAGCTCAGTGGGCTGAGCACGCACTGCGAACCAAAGCATCGCAGGTTCGATTCCCAGTCAGGGCACATGCCTGGGTGGCAGGCCACAGCCCCCAGCAACCGCACATTGATGTTTCTCTCTCTTTCTCCCTCCCTTCCCTCTTTAAAAATAAATAAATAAAAATCTTTAAAAGAGAGAGAGAGAGGGAGCGCACACACCTTATTGGGAAGATAGACTGGGATGGCAGCCTGGAGGGAATTTTTTAAAAATACTTTAAATCAACTGGAAAATGTGACATGGGTGCATAGTGTGATTATTCAACGTTTATCATTCACCACGTGTTAGGTGCTCGGTCCCTGTCGCCCCCTAGGTCTGGCGGCTGCTGTTCCCATGTCACTCCTAATCATTTTTAAACTGACTATGTCCTTTTAACAATATTTTTTAAAATTGAACTTCCCCAATGTGAACACTCTCCACTTTGCTACATAATGAGAGTACTTTCATTCCTTTAATGTTTGCTTTTGCCTTTGATCTAACAATTTCTGTTCACATTTCACAGTTTTCTGTTGCTTCAGGATTGAAGGAACCCATTACCCTGCTGGGAGCTTGAAATAGACTTAAAAAAAAAAAAGCCCCGCATGGTATTTCCTCCCAGTGAAATTAATTTAGGTTTAAATACGGGGGGAGAGGGATACACCTCGTGCTCCAGTCTCTGCCTGGCTCGTGCACCTGAGCGGTTTCTCATCCTGAAAGGCACAGTCAGACCTGCGGAGGGCCAGTCTTCTGTCTTTTGTGCAGATTCTTTGCAAGACAAAGTCAAAGAACCTCTCTCTCTCTGACACCCTGCTTTGTGTGGGCATGATGGCATATTTGGGCCATCTTTATTTCTTTGAAGGCCAACCCCAAACGCCCCATGGGCCCATCGGGCACTGCCCATGGCTGGGGTACCTAATGCAGCTGGATTATTTTGCTGGGTGTTTTGAGAGTGTTTTAGAAAACTTACCTTCTTGCAGGGCTGGGACCATCAGCTCCAGAGCAACAAAGGACAATTTGAAGGGGAGTGGAAGGAGCGCTCCACAGTCGCTTGGCACCCCAGGCCCCCTCCTGCCTAACCGCATGTCCTTAGTGACCCCGCCTGCGCCCTCCCTTTCCCACCCTGGCCCTCTCGCGGCTCTCCTGAGTCTGGCCAGGCGCAGAGAGCCCCAACACCTTCCCCCCACTCCTCACTGCCAGTCGCCTTCGAATCCGTGGAGCGGCGCTGCGCGCTCGCCCCGCGCCCTGCGGCGGCCTCCCCAGCACGTAGGGACCCGGCTCCTCGGTCCAGTGTCCTCCCGCCGGCAGCACGCAGTCTCCCCCTCCAGCCCCTACGCAGGAGCTGTCAACCTCCCCGCAGCTGAACCAGCCCCCGAACTCCCGCGTCTCCTCTCCTTCCTTTGTGTGCGCGCGAGCGGAGTTGGGGCGGAGGGAAAAGGGGGAGGTCGCTCTGTCTGTCTGTCTCCCGCCGGCTTTGCCCGGGCTGCTTCAAGTGCCTCTGGGAAGGCAGGAGCCTAGCGGAGGGTGCGGGTAGCTGGCGGGGTGACTCGGGGGCGCCCCGGAGCCCAGGTCCCGGCCGTGCGCTGTGAAGTGCTAACCACGGCTGGGGCTCGGCTGGAGTCGCTATCGGTCCGCTCCGCCCGCCCCTTGGCCTCCCTCGCTCCCACCTACCTACCGCCCAACAGCCGGAGAAAAGCGGTGCAAAGGCGCGGAGAGGGACGGAAACCACAAATAAATAGCGGCGGCGGCAGCGCGTCATCTGGTGGAGCAGGAAGTGCAGGCAGAGTCCAGAGGCTGGTGCTTTCTGCGCGTCCCCAGGACTTTGCCATGGGCTGGGGGCCGCGGAGGCTGAGAGCAGCCGGGCGAGGGCAGCGGAGGCTGCGTCCGCACCGGGGCTGAGCGAGCAGCGACGCGCGGGGCGCGCGGAGATGGCAGCGTCCAGCAACTCCAGCCTGTCCGGCTCCTCCGTGTCCTCCGGTGAGTTTCAGCCTGTCGGGCGCGGCTGCCGCGCCGGGTCTCTCGCCCGCGCCCTGGGATGGATAGAACCTACCTGTGGCCGCCCTGCCCGCTCGATCAGAGTGACAGCAGGCGTCCGGTGTGACACTTGTTTGGTTTGCCAGCACCCTCGGTGCCCACACCACCTCTGTGCCTGACATCTGACAGCGCAGCGGTGGGAGAGCGGTGGCGCCCTTAGTGTGCGGACGCGGGCGTTCCGGGGATTTGGGGAGCAGCATGGAGAAGCGAAAGGAGCAGGGCAGGCTCGCACTTTCTGGCGCAGCTGGCACGGGGGCTGGTGGGGCGTGAAAGATTGGGGTGACGCCGGGCGCCCCGACCCGCTTGCAATGACGCTCCACTACGCTGGATGCCCAAATTCAAGGCAAAGGGGAGCAAACCCTCGCTCCTCGCGGACTTGATTTTCTTTGTTTGTTTCAGAAATTAGCTCCGTGGAGAGACACGCCTGGGGCATGGGTTTGAGATGGAAGTGATGAAGGGACTGTGTCCTTCTGGTCCTGCTTGAAGCCAATTAGGGAACGCGAGGTCGAGCCCAGCCTCTGACAATTTGCTTGGTTATACAAGTGCGAGTGTGTGTGTGTGTGTGTGTGTGTGTGTGTGTGAGAGAGAGAGAGAGAGAGAGAGAGAGAGAGAGAGAGAGAGAGAGAGAGATTTTCCCTGTGTGGCCTCTTGGAATACGCTCTGTAATCTCACTTTCCAGGCCCACATTTCCCACCCACCCCCAAGTGCACCCGAGCAAAGGAAGGTCTTCTTTCAGCTTTTCTATGGTTGATTAGAGGGTCTCATTGAAGAGAAAAAAAAATTACTAATGACCCTGAAAGAGCAGGAATCAATAGAAGCACCCCCCCACTGGTTTCTGAGTATGACAGGTTTCTAATCACAATGATGCATTAGGTAGAATTCCTCCACCTCTTAGGTCACTGAAAACTTTAATGACGAACCTTCAAGGGAAATCTGATAAGACATTAAGCGTGGTGTACAGTATTCAGGGCTCTTGAAGTCCTAATGGAAACATTCAGTATATTAATATTGTATTCATTCCTATTGTGTGTTATTTTTTATTACCCAAAATTAAACTCAAAGAAAGAAACACCTTGTTGGAGATATTGGACAGCCAGCCAGGCATTCAGGAACCGTATCTGTAGATGTGTGACTAATTAAATCATAAATGGAAGGTGAATTTGACGACGGTGCAATTGTGATGCGGCACAAGAGGATCACTTGAAAGCCATCTGTTATCTTTTCTGGCAGGTCGAGTTCCAGGGAAACGGCACTTCCTTGCTCGATCACTGCCGGCTAACCAAGAGCTCAGTGCTGTTAGACATACAGATAGCTCAAGTTTCTCATAGTAGCAGCCAATGGGACAGAACAGTCATATCTGATTAAGAACAGCAACAAGTTGACCGCCTGTGGTTTTAATTCTGAGAACTCAGCAAATGCTGCAGCTTATTTTTAGTACCCTCCACCCACTGGCTGCTTGCTTTTCGATTCATTTTGGTTGACTAACATTGAATTTGAAATGCAGTGATGTTGGCTCACGATTAGCATGTGGTTATCCCTCTCATAAAACTTCCCACTTGGAAAATCAACTCAAGAGGCGGAGGTGGCTAAAGGAGAGAAGGATGGGGAAAGGGCCGGAAAGCAGGCGTTTTGCATGATCCGCTGATGGCATGAGTTACAGGTGGTGTGGCATCTGAATTTTTGGGCCTTGGTGTAGCGTAAGAAGTCTCGTTGAAAAACCTAACCCAGCCTTAGGAAGAACACGTGGATTTGAAGCCGCAGTACTTACAGGCTTTAAATGATGGTAATTGCTTTGCAGACAGGCTAGCCATGCTTGCGATGGTTCCCTTTCTTGCTCAGCTAGCACTGTTTTAAACCCTAATGGAAACTGAAGAAACACATGAAAGCTGACATCAAAGAGTGGGCATGGGTATGTTACTTGATGGGAGTCAACCTGGGCATGAGCTTATATTGCCTAGTTCACCAATTAATCAGGCCCTTGGTCTTGAAAAATAATGAGAACTGTAGCTCTCTTTTTAAACACACTTCTCAGGGTGTGAATCATGAATAATTCAGATGACAGGAGCAATTCACACCTGTGAGAGGTGTTGGGCAGGAAAGAATAGAGCCCGTTTGTGGTGGCAGCTGGGTCCTTGCAGGCAAAGGTCAGAATCAGAGCAATGAGGGCACTCCATCAACCAATCACCGTTTTAGAGGGCCTACTACGTACCAGGCAGTAGGTCATAAACCTCGGCTTCAAGAAGGGCAAGCTGGAAACATAATTTGGGGATTCACTTCACCTCTGAAGTTCTGTGATTCTTGCCCTTGAGTTCTGGTTCCACCACTGACCAGTTGGGTAACTTGGGGTGAACTATTTAACTTCTCTAAACCTCGGTTTTCCACAAATGAGGCAAATGCTAATCATAGGGCCTGCTTCTTAGGAGTGTTATCGGGATTAAATGAGATGATGTGTATAGAGCATTTAACACAGGGTGTGACATGTAAGTACTTGATATGAATAAACTTTGCACTTTGGAGGAAGAAAAAAAAAAGGCAGTCACTGGCTCAGACTTCAGGTGCAGAAATAAGTCCAACACACGTAAAATCTGCCTCTTACACTGCATGTTATATTTGATCTTGAGTTTTGGGCTCCATTAAACAGGCGCTTATTAAGTGTCTTTTAGGTTTCAGGCATAGCCCCACGTGTTGGGAATGGAGAGGTGAATCAGGATCCTTTCCCTCACCTTCCAGCAACAGGGGTGGCCCAGCCGATATCAATCCGTGTTCCAACTGGACGCGACGCAGTATGTGGAGGAGAGAGCAGGGAAGAGAGGATGACCTCAGTTTAGCGGGGTCAGTGGAGGTGACCGGTGATTCAGCCTTGAAGCATGAGTAGGGTTTTTCCAGAAAGCAGGAAAAGGAGAAGGCATTTCAGGAAGAGGAAAGAGCTTAGGCAAGGGCCTGGAGATGAAGTTCATGACCTAGTTTTCAACTTCCTTTCTTAGGGCTATTGATCTTTTCTCCCCCAGTGATTCCTCTTCTCTGCACAGTCATGCTTATGGGGCCACAAGCAGCACGGCGCGCGGAGCTGCCAAGCCACTCCCTGCTGCTGCTGACGTAGGAGGCTTCCTTTCTGTTCCGGCGCCAGTGGGTTTAATGACACAGCTTTGGACGCCTTAGGACATGTTTGGACAATCGAGCACTGTTGGTTCTGTAGCGACCAGCCTAGGGGGAGGTGAACTCCAACAGCACAGGTTACACCTCTCCCAGAGAGGTAGCTGTGGAAGCTTGAGGTTCGGCTGTGTTTGCTCAAAGGGTAAAGGTCTAATCATTTCTTTAGTATTAGGCCCCACATCTGACTTGCCTGAGAATAGGTTCACAATTGCCGCGGTTGACCCGCATCACGCACGTGCGTCATTTTGTCTGTCTTACCAGGCAAGACGCAAGCAGTGAAACAATCGGGTTAAAATTAATTTTGAAATGCATTTTCGGAGAACTCTTTCGAAATTTTCTTCTGGAATATTCAATTATGTGTACAAGGCATTGCTTTGCCTTTGTTTTCATGGTAACTGCTGGTAATTAAATTTCACAGTCACCTAGATTGGCAGGAAGGTTTGATTACCTTTATTTTTAGTCCCTATTTTTAAGCCTTTAATCTAGCCTGTGATTATACTCCGAAGGAAACTGTGGTTGACTTGCAAAATAGTTTTCTTAATCATCATGGGCTATAGTTGCTTTTATAATTGAGATAAGAACTTTTTGCATGTAGTAATGCGATGGCCAGATAGATAATTGCACAAACAACTCAAGTAAAGTAATAAGTAAAACAGCTATGAGATGTTTTCCAGTAACTGAACTAGATGAAAAAAAATAAATATTAAAGGGACCTCAGGATAAGAAGTTGTTAAGACTTTGAGAACATAAACACACTGTATTATAGAATTGAAATCAAGATAGACTTTTTAAATTAAAATGCAAATGAAAAAGGGTAAAAATCAGTTTTAGGTGCAGTTATCTAAACTCACATGGGAAAAGAACATTTCTGAATGGACTGAAGGAGTTATTTCCCTAGATTCTATGCAACAGTAATGCGGGCTAGGAAAATACACTTGTCCCTTGGTATCCACTGGAGATGAGTTCCAGGACCCCCGTGGGTACCAAATCAAGGATGCTCAGTCCCTCATATACAGTGGCGTAGATCTGCGCATACAGTCGGCCCTCTGCATCCGTGGGTGCAGAGGCCTGGCTGCAATGCGTGGATGTTGATCTCAGAGATGATAGATAGGAATCTTCATTCCTTATTACTGGAGGGCCACAACCGGTGACATACACACATCTTTATATTTCTAGATGCAGAAGGTAAAACTGAAGTATAAAACTGCCTTCAGGACTTAAGTGTGTGTAGTCAGAAACCCCAGGTATCCGACGCTACAAAACAGGGTGTCTTTGCTGAAACAGAGGAATCTTCTTCTGGACATTTGGATTCTCCCGAAATATTCAATTCTGTGTAAAAGCAATTTCTTTACACAGAAAGAAATTCTTTGTTTTAGTGATACCTGCCGGTAATTTAATATCATAATCACCTCGAGTGCCCAGAAGATTTGATTACCAAGAAAAAAAAGTGTGATTTCAATAAAAAACTCAAATAAGAAAAATCACAGAGCTGAAATGAACCCCCTGAGAGAAATCGTTCAGTCAGATGCGCAGTATTGCTCTTATCCTGGTGACATTTCCACCCCTCATGTTAACTTATTAGAGTTTTGCTGTCCATGTGAGGTAACCCAGATGAGCCCAAGGACATAGAATCAGAGGCAAGGAGGTCTTTCTTAAACACGACGGCATGTCTGTAGTGTTTGCCAAAGGCCCACCAACCTGTGCACTTTAGCGAAAATGCCAGATTCCCCCACTGCCACCAACCCTGTGTGTTGAATGGCCCATCACTTGGTAAGCTTTTAGCGGGCCTGGAACGCAGGTATCTTCTGAGGGCAGCCTGTGCAGAGCTGAACTGGATGCTGCGTTCTCTGAGCTGCTGCCTGGGGCCTGGCCACCGTGTCCGTCCTGCTGGGGGCCGCCTGCTGTTCTGTGGGGTCTCCTGCTTTTGGACAACAGGAAAAATAACCAGGTGCTGCACTGGGAAAGCCTGTACGTGAGCTATGTCATACTGGGGTGTTCTGGAAAAGAGTTTTCTGCCAGAAAAATCAAGATTTCTGCCAATTAGTTAGATATAAAGAAAGAGCCATGGACCTAGTGTTGAACAAGTGATTAATAGTATCTGTCAACCACCCACCAATAATTTATCTTTGATGAATATATCCGCGTTCTATGGCTCCTGAAATATGTCACTTAATTTCTAAAATGAACGGCTTTCCTTCCTTCCTCCTTTCCTTCCTACCATCTTTCCTTCCTTCTTTTCTTTTTTCCTCTTCCCTTTTGTCTTGCCTCCCTCCTTCCCTTTCTCTCTTCCTTTTCTGGCCTGTTATTACATTGGTCAAATGTCTGTTCAGAGATTTTTTTAAGAAAATAAATGCTGCATTTGGTCTACTTTACTATTAATAGTTTCCAAATCTCCAAAGCACCTCCTGGCTCCTCCTTCCTTCTTCTCAATGGGAGAGGAAGCTGGTGGTCTGTTTCTCACGTGGCTTCTGGTCAGAGGGTCAAGGTGGATGCCCGAGTCTCTGGTGCAGCTGGTTGGTGTGATAAAACACACTCACGTGTCTCAAAGTTACTAACGAAAGCAGAGGTGCATTAAAGTCTCCATGACTAGAGGAAAACCCAGTCAGGAATGCGCTGGCCCCACACGCGTCTGTCTGCTCCGCCACGGGGCCCCCGTGGCTGGCTGCTGCGGTGGGAGGCTGAAGACCCGGCTTGTGCGCACTGCCAAGTGTTGATCAAACTTTCTCAACTGTGCGCCCAGGGAGAGCCATCCACCAGCTGCTCGTGCGAAGAGCCTGCTCCTCCCTCATTTATTATTAATCGGACATCTTTGTGGGGGCCACCCTCTGACTGGAGCCTTTACCGTATGGTCTCCTTGCCGCACTGCCTCGCTTCTGCAGTGTGGCCCGTCAGACTCGCCCACCTGCAGCCCACGCACCGTAGAACCTCAGCAGGGCACGGTGTTATTTTACATCATTCAACGTCTGAGTTCCCATAGACACTCTCTAATAAGGGTGTGCGGCGAATCGCCTTGTTTAAGATGCTGTAATCCCCTCACGGGCCAGAGGTCCCATGGATGAGAGGCCTGCAGCTGAGCTGTCCCCACCACGCTGTGCAGGCTACCAGTCACCCCTCGCCTTGGCGGGCCTGCTGGGGAGAGCACTCCTCCGAGAGGAGGAGCTGGATGCCAGGAGCGGCCTGGCAGAATCAGCTGGATCTGCGGAAACGGTTTGCTTCCTCAAGCTGGTGAGCAATCCCATGCTCTGAAATGTGTCTTCGTCAGAGGTCGCAGTAAGAGTCAGAAGAAGATCTGGACACTTAAGCCTTTAGCCAGAGCATTGAAACCCTTTACCAAGGCCTTTGAACCCTCAGAGCCCACAAACCCTTAACCAGGGCTCTTGAACCCTTAACCAAGGCTCCCATAACCTTAATATAGGCACTGACACCAGACACTTCGCCAAGCCCTGCAGCTAGCGAGCTGTGTGGTCTTGGGTGAAACTAGCATCTCTGAGCCTCAGACTCCTCTCTGCAAACTGCGGTTGTGACAGCCTGTTTCCTGGGGTAGACATGAGTGTTAACAGAGGCCACTAAAGCGTGGCTTCCCACAGACCTGGCCTTCGTGTCCCCTCAGAGATGCTGCTCCTCTCCCTTTCCTCCCTCCTTCCCTTAACATCTCTGAGCCCCAGCACACTTGGCTATCAACCAGAAACAGCCATATCGGACAAATTTATTCCACAGGGTTGCCTGCCGTTCTTGAAGCACCGTTTGGGAAAATGCTTGCAAACTGTGAAAGCAACTAGCAGTGCAGAATGGCTGCTTTGTGTCGTTCTGTTTACACCATCGCATGTAACTCTCGCAATATTTCTCTGACGTAGACATCATATCCTGTTTAGCGAACAAACAAATAGGTTCAGAGAGGCCACAGGGCTTGGAGTTGAGGTGCTAAGATTATTAGAACAGTATCTTCTTAATTTCAAAGACCATTCTTTTCCTTCCTAAGGGGTTATTAGTTTGTTTCTTTCTCTGTTGTGAAGATTTTTGACATCAAAGTTGAAGGCTGAGCTAGATGTTCACCGTTAACAGAGAAAACACAGTAATGTGGCTGTGCTGGGGCCCAGGAGTCATTCAGACCCTCACTCAGCCTGACTAAGGCTTATTCTCTCCAGTGTTGCAGACTGGGAGGTATTACCAAGTCATTGCTCTCCCGAGAGAACACCCAGAGCACTGGACTTGCAGGAAATTGTACTTAACCGTATTGCCTGGTGAAGGGTGCCTAGGTGTTTATGGCACAACTCTTTTTATTCTAAGATTTTATTTATTTTTAGAGAGAGGGAAGGGAGGAAGAAAGAGAAGAAGCAATATGTGAGAAAGAAACATCAATCAGCTGCTTCTCACGCGCTCTGACAGGGGACCGAACCTGCAACCGAGGCATGTGCCTGGACCAGGAATCGAACCAGTGGCCTTTTCATTTTGCAGGATGATGCCCAACCAACTGAACCACACCAGTGAGGGCTGCACTGTTCTTGCAATGAACGTTTTACTGAAAGTTGCTTAAATGAAAGAAAAAACACAAGGGGAAAAAAGAATGGCAATACTTTGCATTCAGTTGATTATCTTCACTGGCGTTTGAACAGACTCCTCTAGGGGTGAGCACACAGAGTCTCGCTATCGCCACAAGAAGCTCCCAGATCCTGAGTGTTCAGGCAGCAGAGCATATGGTTTTCAGCTTCTATTCCAAGTGGAAAAGTAAAGGAACAGAAATCACGGAAGGGGTTCAGACCTCCCACAGTTCCTACCTGAGAATTATTTTCCTCCTCAGCTGGACTGACTTTTACATTTCCTTGCCAGGTTAGCGTGAGGAGGGACCTTGGAGGTTGCTTAGCAGATCCCAGTGTTGTGTAAGTGAGAGGCTCAGGGCCCAGCGAACCCCTGGCCCTGGCTGGAGCCTCCCAGCTTGCCCGTGGCGGGCCCTGTTTGCTAGGACCCGCGCTCTCAGAACATCCATTCCCCGTCTCTCTTCCTGGCTCACCCACCAGAGGAGCATCTTCCTCCCAGAATTTCTTGCAGATGTTTTTCCTGCCTGACTTCATAGAGGCTGTTCTGCTTCATTATTTAATATCTTCAAAAAAAAAAAAAACAAGTCACAGAGTGCTTTGTATTTTAAATGGGCCTCACATCTCGAGGCTGCTGTGCCGGTGGGGGCACGCAGACCCCCTCCACCTAGGGCCTGCCGTCCTACCTCTATTTAGCCGTGCTGTTCGGTGGAGTAGCCACTCGCCACGTGTGGCCACGTCGATCTAAATTTAAACAGTTCACTTCCTCAATGGCCGTAGACATGTTCCAAGTGCTCTCTTGTACATGTGGCTAGTGGCTGCTACATGTACAGAAACAGAACATTTCCATCATTTTGCAGAAGATCCTGTTGGGCAGCTCTGGCGTGCAGGGGTAGTAGTTCTAAGACTGGGGCCTTACTGGTGTAAAATTAATATGAATGCTCTCCCATTCCTGTGTTTGCTCCTCGTGCTGCTTAGGTGATATTTTACTAATTTTGCAAATCAGCTTTTCTTTCACAAAGGTAATTTTTCACAACTTTGAGGGAAACTGGAATGACAGCTGGGGGATGCAGTTGGGGAGAGGAATTAAAACGTTCATAAACTTCCCTAGTCCTGAAGTTTGACTCAAGCTTTAAAAAAAGGTCCGTAGTTTCCCTAATGGTGGCCCCATTTCTTTTTGAAATAACCCCCAGGGAGTTGTAATTTCACCCTTAAAGAGGAAAAAATGCCCATGTCCAGAAGAAGTCTGGATCTTATCATTGCATCTCTCCCAAAACATCATAAAGAAACTAGGAAAACTGTGACTATGTGGACTGACATTGCTAGCGGCATATCCACGCCATACGATTTGAAAGCGATTTTCTCCCAAGTTGGCCATCAGCGAATCATTGGCCCCGAAGTCTTTTGCTCGTGCCAAAGACCCACATATGGGGCAAAGCAAATGCACACTGCTTTTAGAAAATAAAGTTAGCATTTGGAATTTCAGCACTTTTAATTGGGGGAAAATGCATGCAAATAAGATGCAAGAACGTGACGGTTCCCAAGAAAAGGAAGCTGCCTCCTCCTGGAACTTCTGTTACCATCCACAAGTGCAACAGAAAAAGCTGGAAAGGTAGGAGGTATCTCAAGCCACTGTTGAGAAAGAGGTGGATGCCGAGGCCATTGGAGTCAGAAACCAGGATCGCCAGAGGGCTGTGGCAGGCACGGCGTGTTCACTATCACCATAACGCAGATTGCCCCATCGAGGGCAGTTGGCATCACAGAATCACTTGGCTGATCCCCTTATGCAATTCTGTCTCGTCGAAGGCCCAGTCCCGGATTTCACGGCACCCCGTCATTGCCTTCTGTACCCTCAGTCCCGGCCGACTGCTATTCTTCACAGCAGCAGGACCTAGCACCTCCTTATGTTTTCAGTTAATGCCACACTAACACCCCGAAGTGTTTTTCTTACGTAATTTTGCTGCCAAAGAATCAACCTGAGGGATCAATGTTAGGACGTCAAGTAAACAGGAAGCAAGGCCTGTGGTTTTGTGCGTAAATCTCCTGTAGCATCTACCAGGGTGTGGGAGCTGCAACACTGAACTGCCAGGGGCTGCCCCTCCAGCCGGGGGCCTGCACTGCCCAGTGTGGTAGCCAGATGGGCCGCGAAGCCCGGGAAGTGTGGCGAGTCCACGTGGAGATGTGCCGCAGGGTAAAACACGTACCAGAGTCGGAGACTTAGCACAAAACAAAAAGACAATTCCAGATATTACACTGACTCTATGTTGAAATGATAATTTTTGGGGGGATATTAAAGTAAAGAAAATTAATTAAAAATTCATTTCACCTCTTCAAATATGGTTAATGTAGCTATTAGAAATATTTAAAATTACCTACGTGACTCATACTGTATTTGCATTCGAGGGCACTGGTCTGGACGACTCCAGTGAGCATGTTCTAGCCTTTATCACAGACTGCATCGAACAGAACCTGCTGGTTCTCCGACCAGTGGCTCCCACAGTTGTAGCCACGCCCACTTGCCTAGCCAGAAACTAACCCTCCCTCTCCCGAGGCCCAGTTCAGCCCCGCTGCTCAGGTCCCCGTTTGTTTGAGGCTCAGACGCTGAGAGCTGTCCGTCGTATACTGGGTCTGTATAAGGAAATCAAAAGGAAATACTATAGAGAGGGACCGGCTGGGGCTTTGATCAGATTCTTACTTATATAGGCTTTCTGCGTTGTTTCTGGTTTTTGCTTCACCATAACTCTACACTTTCCATATTTACTCATTAGATTTATGTACGCCTTTCCCTCCAGAGAAAGCCCGCAATCCTGCACTGCCTTGAAGTTGGAAAGAGAAGCTGAGAGAATGAGGAGCTCATTTTTCTCTTGACCTGTGCAGAGAATTTCTGTGTGGTAGTCTCTGCACCGAGGCTTCTTGACATGATATATGTATGTGTAGACACACATGTATGTGTTTGTATGCGGGCATACATGTGCAAACAAATCATGTGTTCCTGTGTATATGTATGCACAGAAAGGAGAGGTGGATTAGGTTTCAAACAGAAGTTATTTCTAACCAAATATATTATGTATAAATTAATACCAAGGGAAATGAAAAGTCAAGCCCAGCATTTCTTTTAGTAATAAAAGAATTCTTTTGGGATTGTGCTAATGATGTGTAGATATTAATACACATAATTTGGCTGCCTAATATTGATTTACGTTGCTCATTCAAATTCACTTTATTATAGGAAAAATTAGCCATTCTGTTTTACAGTGTTTGTCCCTGCAGACAGTGGGACCGTTAAACCACAGTTATTGGGTAAATAATACTATTTCGCTGACTTTCACATGCAAAGAGAACATTATTACGTCTCCTTCAGGAAGTGCCCTGTGAGTTGTTAGTCTCTGGCTGAGAGCGGCTGCGTCGGAGTCAGCTGTGCTCTGTTATCTCCCCAGCCGGGAGAGCAAGGTCCAGGGCTGAAGGTGCTCTCAGCGACCAGGGCACGTTTTTCTTCTGTGTGACGTTAATGTGCCTGAGGGTTGAACTTTGTCCACATGAAAGCCCCAGGCTTGTTGCAAGCAACCAAACAGCCCACACGCCCTTTTCCCTTAAAAACACGAATTCTTCCTCGGACGAAAAGGCAGTTCCCGGGGACTTTGTAAACCCTCTTGATAGAGATTGAGATTCAGGTCAGGAACATAGCCACAGAAAACCCTAGGCAGGTACAAACAGAAGGCAGGACTTCGAATTAGACCATGTAGTTCGTCATAGGAACACAGTAATTGCCGCAGACCCTGTTTGGTTCTTTATTCCAACAGCACTGAATAGGAACAGCACTGAACAGTATTTTGTAGAAATGCACAGCCCTGTCAGGAAGAGGCGCCCAGCACACGTTTATTTTTCATGAATCACTGAGTGTGACTGTCATTTGGGAATTCATGGAAGTGTGTTTCCCAGTCTGTACGTTGTTTGAGCTGGTGCCCCGTCTTTGGTATTAAGTTCCATGCGTTTTCTGTCCCTAGAGTGGCCTGGTGTTTCTTTCTATCGCTTTACGTTTCATTCTCTGGAATTTACATGCAACATCGGTGTGGGGGTTTGTAAATGTGGGTTCGTCTGAACCCTGGGCTTCCAGGTCAGGGCTGTGGGACCTGTGCTGGGGAGTTGGGGACCCACTGGCTGTGCTCACTTGGGCCTCTCTGTGTTTCCGTTTTCTCATCTGAAAAACGGCATAATAATACTTGTTGAGAGAATCAAATGGGGTAGGTAGTGTCTGTGAAAGGAACTTGCAAGTTGAAAATCTGTGGACAAAATACGAACATGTCTGGTCTCGTGAAGTTCCCCTCCTAATGGAGATGCTTTGCAGGTGCCTTTCCGGGGGGATCCAAGACCAGTAAGACTGCATGATCTTCTGAGACCACTGGAGAAATCTCCATAAATACAGCCCTTGGCTCTCTCCGCTCAGCCTTGCTGAACCTGGGAGTGGAACCCACCGTCTGCAATTCCCCTGCTCAGAGCCAGGCTCAATCCACCGTGCATCCCTCATTCCCACCAACGTGTAGAATTAGCCAGACGAATCCCTCCCCCAAAGGGACACCACTGTTCATACTTTCCAAGCCAGAGGGGTGGCTGTTTTTAAAGTATACTGGGTGTAACATTCAATGTACATAAATGAGTATCTGTGGCATATACACGTTCTGAAGTGCAGTAGCTTCACTCATAAAAAATAAAGAAAAAGCCACCACCTCACCTAGGATCATTATCTACCCTTGCATCTTCCCGGGTTCTTTTCTCCCTTGCCCTCCCCATCTTCTCTCATTCCCTTCTTCCAAAAATAGCTGCTACTTTGAAATATCTGCTTGTTATTCCCTTGGTTTCTCTTCTCTCTTTGAATAATTGTATCACTCCAGTACATGTCCCATGAGAACAGACATTTTTGTCTGTTTCGTGCACTGCCAAACCCCCGCACCTGGAGTAGTGTCTGCCATGCGGCGGGCACTCGAGAACTGATTGTCGAGTGAGCGCATGTGTTTCTGTCTCCAGCACCCCATCGTGGGAAGGAGGCTGCAGCCCCTCCCCTAGTCTGGTATGCACATCAGTTCTGTGAGGACCCCATCGCTGGTTCACATTAGCCACGTGCCTTTAATGATTTTTAGAAAGTTGTTTCTTAAAAAAATTATGGATTATTTGCACTTTGTTGCAGTAGGAGACGCCTAATAAAGTCACGTGGACTTTCGGGGACCAGGACTTCTTTTTAAACTTGATTTGTAGTTCCCAAGCACTTTTCCAGACTAAATAGTAAACACTTCAGGAACAAAGAAGTAGAACAGAGAGAGCTCTGGAAAAGTTTTTGGAGAGTGAGACGGTACACGTAGCCCAAAAGGGGTGAGCCTTCCAAACATGATGCTGAGAGCGAGAAGGCAGTTACAGAAGACCACACGTTGTGCGATTCCACTCACATGACCTGTCCAGAGAAGGCCAATCACAGAGACGGGAAGTAGATGGGTTGTTTCCCAGGGCTGGGAGGGTGGGAGGGAACCCCGGGTGATGATGGGTAATGGGTGCAGGTTTCTTTTGGTGATGGATTGTTCTGGGACTGGTTGTGGCGATGGTTGTACATGTTGTGAATAGACTAAGAGGCATTGAATTGTGTGCTTTTAAACAGGTGACCTGTTGGGTATGTGAATTCTACCTCAATAAAGCTGTTATTTAAGAGGCAAAAAAAAATATTGATATAGTAGGGATGAGAAGGTGAAAAGGCCATAAAGGGACCAGGCAGGAAAAGCACCCATGGATCAGGTCCTTCCTGGACCGGATATAATCAGACAAGCAGCGCTCACCTCACAGTCCTGGACATCTCGATTGGCACGTGGGGGTGCCCCTCCTCTTCCCATTTCTACTTCCACATTGGTCTTTTTCTGCTGCCGGCCCCCGACCTCCTCAGAAGGTTCCACCGAGACGTGTTTCTACATCTGGCTGGTAGGGCCAGCTCAGCCTTCCCCAGTTTCCCTCAGCGGCTGCCAAATCCTCGTGCTGGACAAAGCAATTAATGTGTTTCTCATGACTAGTTAATTAGATTTCTATGCAGCTTTTCCAGTCCTGGGAACAAGTCTCCTGCCCTCGCTGTGGAATGTAAGTCATCCGGGCCCCACATTTCCGGCTGTGTATCTGGTGTTGCTGCGTGTGATTAGCACAGAGGTTCTCCTGTCGCTGCCTCGGTATACCCCACTCGACGGACGCATGTGCAGACCTTGTCAGGGGTGTCATCTGCTGCCGCTCTTGTGTTTCTAATCAAAGAGCCGACACCCTTTGATCATGTCAGATAACAGTATTGCACTGTAAATACTTTGTTAGAAAGACTAAAGTATTGTACAGGCACGGCTGTCTCGAATGTTCTCATGGTGTTGACTCGGACCCCGAACAAGTAAAGAAAGATGCATTTGATCAGACCTTAAATATGAATATTAAAAATGAAATTTTCTAAAACCACAGGAAGTTCACTAGAATGTGTCCCATCAATGAGCATTTTTAAAAGACCTGCTGGCTTTCAGTGCCGGGTTAGTATGGAATGCCCCTTCCCCCCATGTCTGGAGTCTGCTAGAGCAAGATACACTTTCCGTAGATCAGAGGCTGACCTGGCCCTGGTGGGGAGCTTATGGAGATCGAGACTGGTGTCTTTGGGGAGCACAGCCCCCTGGGTGGCCACTTGTGCGTGGGCAGATGTCAATCTTCAACGGCCCGTGTGCATGTATGCGGTGGCTGGCTCCCCTCACACTGTTCGGAAGGCCTGTCTGCCTTCTGTCACTGACAGTGAAGATAAGCACCCCCACGAAGTACAGATAAACACCCATTTGTGGGAGTGTGCTGGCGGGGCAAGGACGGAAACATCCTCCTCAGTTCTTCCCTCAGGCACCCATTTGCAGTGCTTTCCTGGCACCCAGAGGAGGCAGTGGGTACGGGTGACTGGATTCGCTGTTGTGTGTCCTCCATCAGGGCAAGTCTGGCTGCCCCGGTTGTCTGGGACAACAGCGCACATGGGCGAGGCCCTGGGCTTGTGCTGGCCTCCGCATCTGCCCTGACCTCTCACTCCAGGTGTGGATTCTATACCTGGGTCCTCCCACTTCCTAGTGTCACAGGCCAAGCTTCCCCCCAAAAAGATGCGCTGTCCCTGAGGCCTGAGGTTCACCAGCTTTTCTCATGCTGACACCACCGTGCAAAGCACATGGACATCTCCTCACGGCCCGACCAGAACTTTCCAGGGCATCATTATCGTATGGGGTGGGATTCTCCTGCCGCAAACACAGAAAACCCTAAGAAGTGGGAGGTAGGAGCGTCATACACGGTGACATCTGATGCTGTCTGCTTCCCTGCAGTTCTCGGGGGCCCTGCCCTCTCGGTGGAAGGGCTTTGTTCCCAGCCTCATCCTCCTTTGGATGTCAGGACGCCAGCAGCAGTCCCTGGCGTCACATTTAACACGAGAAGAGTGGAGAGTGAGAACACCGTTCTCAGAAGTGCCCCTCCCCCCAGCGGCTCTCCCCTGCCCCCACTGGCCACGGTTTTGCCACACGATCGTCTGTGAACCGATCACCGGAGGGCAATAGGACTCAGTCTCATCACGACTTCCTTCCTTCCTGTAACGGGAGTGAAGTCAGAGTCTCGGAAGGGGTGAGCACCCCTGACTGCTTCAGGTTCTGTGGACGGGGAAGGACCACCCAAGGGTGTCTGTCCCCCACAGGTGTGTTAGGAATGTCCTCACCGCTGGGTTCTCCAAGGCCACCCACAGAAACACCGCGAGTGCTAAGAAACCTAGCTTCTGCTGGGCCAAGGGCTCAGTCTCGTGGAGAACCGAGCCACTGGGCCCCACTCACTCTGTGCTAACATTCACTCCCCAACAAAAATAGTTCTGCTCCCCTTCCGAATCCAGGCGACGGACAGCTCTTCCTGATGCGTTGTTTTCACTGCTGAGCGCTGTGAGGTTGGAAGCCCTTTCTTTGATGGCTGTGGAACGATACAGAGCCATCCATTCAGCATTAGACAGATTCTTTCATTCTCATGAAAAGTAGGACAGTGAGGTTGAGAGGTTTTGATTCTTGACTGATTTTTACATCCCCGGGTCCTGGTGTCAGAATTATTTCTTAAGAAATTCAGGGAATAATAGTAGATGATTCAGCCACGCCGGGTTGCTATGGCAAGGAATTTTTAAAGCTTTGATTTGTGGGGAACAGCGATCATTAGCAGCTCTTTGTTTTTGAAGCAGAGAGCCCTGCAAACGGCCACGGCCTGAGAGGAGTAAGTGATGGGCGACTCGCTGGAGAAAGAATCTCAGGGTCTCGCCAGAGCAAAGAGGACAGGCAGAACGCTTTGGAAAGCAGGTTCCTGCTGTTCGTTTTCATGGCGGGATCTTTTATTGAGAGATTATTGGACAAGGTGTCCTGTGACTCAGGGCTGTGCTAGTTTCATGTCAGAATTCACTGTTCACGGGGCCCGGGGCAAGTGACGTTATCCCGGTGTAACTTTTGAGGCTCGTCTGTAGAATTAGTAGGTGATACCAGACCATCCCTGAGGGGCCTGACATTTTATGAGTTTCTGGCTCTGCCTGTTTTCTCTTGCCAATTTCGGGTGCCCTGGTGCCACCCCAGGGGAACGACCCTCCCTCCCCGCACGCGCACTTCTCACACCAATTATCGTTGGCACCATTGGCGCCGGGTCTGTGAGATGTGGAGAGCGGCTGTTGGGGGCCTGTGCAACACTCACCTTTCCATCGTCACTCGGAGCAAGCCCAGGGACCGCTCACCTGCGCTCCAGGGCAGTATTATACAAGCACCTTGAACTGTGGTTCACACTAAGAAACACATTTTACATCACAACCCAACAGAGGCACACACACACACATCATGCACACACATGTAGTTTGATGTGTATTTATCGAGTGTTTACCAGTGAACACAACAGACAAAAATTCTGGTCCTCATGGGGTTTCTGAATACAGAGAATACAATAAACAAAAGGAACTATTTGTAATTTATTTATGTATGTAGGAAGTATGCGCATCATTATTGTATGTGATTATAATGTATATAACTTATAATGTCTGTGGAAAATTAAAAAGCAGTGAGCTCTAAGGGGAAAATACAGGAAGGAGGGAGAGAGGACACGCAGGGGTTCTTCTGAACGTGAAATCGCGTGGTCAGGGAAGGCCTTGTGGGAAGACGCCGCCATTGATGGCGAGGGAGCCAGCATGCAGACGTCGGGAGGAAGAGCCTCCCAGGCGGAGGGAACAGCAACTGCAAATGCTCAGACGCCGCCCTGTGCCTGGCGTGTTCCAGGCACAGACACGAGGCCCCCGGGGCTGACGTGAGTGAGGGGTGAACTGGGCTGAGCAGTAAAGGTGGTGCGGGCATGTCACCCTGGGCCTTGTAGGCCATGGTTAGGGCTCCGGTTTCTGCACTGAGTGAGAAACCATGGCCCTGGAGGGTTCTAGAAGAGTGCCATGATCTTCCGTCTGTTTTCAAAGAACCTCTCTGGCTATTCAACACAGACTAGCCACCAATACTGCGTGTGCACGCATGTCTCTTGAAAGATAGGGACTCTTTTTAAAAAATACCGCTTACTGGATATAATTCCTGTTATCTCCTGCACACACTCGCGCACAAACCCACGTGCACACACACATAGGCACCGATTCCCCTTTTCAGTTCAATCGGCAAGGTCTCTGTTCATTAATCTGAGGCAGGAACCACAAGGGACTTTGCTGAAATGAAGTGTGGTCGTGCTTTCTCAGTCCCGACACTGAAGGAGGTTATGGGTAGACCCTGCCAAAACCCTCGTTGAAGAATTACTTTCTTCCTTCAAACACGAGTCATTTCAATCCTATTCCCTTTTGGCACTTTTATTTCTGCGTCAATATGGCCTCCTTTTCTGTGGCTTTTGGCCAATCAATGGTATGTGCATTGAGAGAAGGGTCTGGGTCTTACTGTCTTCCTACCAGGCAGGTGCTGGAATTGGTCCTGGTACACAACCATCCTCAAACTTTTGTTAATGTTTTCCTTTCATTTTTAAATGCAGAATTGGAGTACCAGCTCCTTGACCCTCTGGCCCATCACTCCATTGGCCGTATGTTGGCCAAACCTCATTACAACCTGACTTTTCTGGAAAGCTCCGTCCCTACCAGGATGGAAAACTTCCTGGATCAGTATTGACTCCTTGGCAGCGGCGCTGAAGCTAATCTCGCTTCTTACAGAGCAGTTTTTGTCCCTTCTGCCCCGTGAGCTTGTTCTTCTCCATCAGCAGGGTGTGATGTTTGTCTTCCTGGGCTTTCTGCCCTGACTGCCACCAATTCATTGACCAGAGGCTGGTTTGACATGGGCCACGTTACTGAAAACATCGTCCCTTCTGAATGTGTCTTTGAAGTCATGATTTCAAATGGAGGTTAAGTAAATATGGTTATGGTTGAGTGCACGGTATAGCCTAACCCAGTGTGAGTATCCCTTTATTATTGATGTACCCGAGTATTTCATGTGAAAAAAATGGGAAGGGAGGTGACAATACTCTGAGCCTTATCCTTGTCATCCTTGCTTTCTCTGTCCTTTCCCTTCTCTCTTCCACAAATGCTGAGTGCATACTTGGTGCCGGCCACCGTGGGTGCCCCTGAGAGGGACATAGAGAGACAGGAAGTGACCCCTTTGTAACTGATGGTTCAGTCCGTTCCCAGGGCATCGTCACCCCATAAAGACAGAGAGCCTCAGGTCGCCAGTCCGGAGTAGAGGGCCTGCACATCCTCGCTTTTCAACAGCACCTTTTGCATGACTGACCGAAAGGACACACGGACCTCACCAAAGAGGAGTTTACCGTCCAAGGGTCAACAATGAATGTGGGCTTCGTGGAACTTTGTAGCACTTACAAAGTTTTTATCAGTTATACATATTTATAGCTCAAAACTCTTCTCTTAAATGGTTACTCCTTCAGAGCACTGCCTTCTGCGATTTCTGTCCCTTCTGAAAGATGCCAGAATTTTCACGTGGGGACCCTTCCAAAGGGCGGCACAGGTAGGGCCTCTTGACGGGAAACAAGAAGGCCGAACGGGAGGCCAGGCCCTTCCCGCTCCGCCTCTCCTGGCCCGTGGGGTTCTAGCTGGACCAGCACTCCCAGCCTCTCGTGCTCTCCGGTTCTGCAAATGTCACGGTCTCCGTGGCCTCCCAGATGTCCTCCCGGATGTCCTGATTACGGGCTTTGTTTCGCCTGGAGGCAGGCTCGTCCGTCGTAATTCCTTACCACGAGGAAAGCGTTCTTAAAACCAGCACGTGAGTCCAAGTCTGTTACCCAAAGTTTGTTTCTTCCCTCTGAGTTACAATTTTGCCTTCCTGCTCATGCCAGGAGACTGTTGCTGCCTGGTTGAACAGGAATTTGAAATAATTGTTGCTCTGTTATTCCAGGGCAACGATTTGCTCTGGTGGAAAGTGATGTGTATGTGTGTGTGTGTGTGAATGTCTGTGTACGTGGGTGTGCCTGTGAATTGCTGAGTGTATACACACGTGTGTGTCTGTTGTGTCTGTGTGCCAGTGTGTCTGTGTGTCTTTGTGGCATGTGGGACATAAGCGTGTGTCTTTGTGTCATGAGGTAGATTCAATTTCTGGGGGAGAGAAAACTTTCAGAGGACCCTAGCCTACGGGACAAATTTTTAGCTGTTATCTTTCCTTTTAGTTTTAAATTACTTATCATATCCTTGAGTGACTGATTCTAAACGTGAAAGAGCACTTTTAGAGAGCAGAAATGACATCACTGAATATGTTAAGGGTTACATACAATTAATCTTATTATATAAACCAATTATTTTGAATCCCCAGGTGGCGTTCATAACCAAGCCTAAGTAATTCTTCCTTGTAACGACTGACAAGCCATAGAGTCAAAATCTCAGAAAAGCAGCTGTTTGGGGGGTTGGAACACTTTTTTTTTTAAATAGGCATTTTAGTTGCTCAAAGAGTCCTTGTAGATTTCCTTCAACATTAAAAAAGCAAGGGGAAGAGGAAATTACAATTAATAGTCTTAAAATTCCAATTAATCTCTCCAATAGTGATTAATTTCCAGAGACACGGAGCCTCTGCTGTGTGTCTGAGAGAAGGAAAAAGACAATTAGGGGTGGGGAAATTGGGGAAGGACACACGGGTGGCTGGAAACCCCAGCAGGACGCCTGACTGGCTGCTCTGGGATCCACGTCGTGACAGGCAGGGCTGGAAGCCTGCCCGGAACTCTGCCTAGCGTTGGCTTTTCTTCGTGGGACACACAAACGCGTCCATTTGGAAACCCGCTGACCACGTTTCCTAAAACCGTCCTTTGCCGCTTGGTGGAAAAGCGCAAGTGAGATCTGTTGTCCAGTTGGAGTGCTTTCTTTGTCACCGTTCAGCTCCTCTCTCGGCTGGGGTGCTGGCCTCTGCCCTCCAGCTGCGTGCCCCTGGCACTCTTGGGGCACTCCTCTCCTCACCAACCAAGAGCTCAGCGAGCCAGTGCAGGTCTCGCAGAGTGGCTGCTTGAAATTTCTGAGGCCACTGATGCAGCCTGGAAATCACAAGGACAACTGATGCGTCAACATGTCCCTTCATAAAGGCAAAATAATACATACCATTGCGATGTTGGGGGTGTATCAGTTATTGAGGATAGGCTAAATTGAAACAAAGGGAAAATTAGCATGTTCTCCTAGAGCTGGCTATTCTTATGAAAATTATACTTATTTTAGCATTCAAATGCTAAATTCAAATTAGAGTGGATTCAGTGTTAAGTCACTCGGAATTTATTTTATGTACCTGATGTTTTAATTACACCGTAATGAAGACGGTGTTAAACTTTCACAGTAGCGTGGCTTTCTCTCTGCTCTCTCTGCCCAGTCCAGTCCTTACTGGGTGGGAGGACCCTTCAGAGAATGAGGAATAAACATCACAGTCCCTTGAACTTCTAAATAATATGCAGCGCTACACAGAAATAATGTAAGTGAACTCACCATTTGCGGTCAGCTGGAAAAGTTAACTTTCAGAGGGATGTGACCAGCTATACTGACCTAGAAAACTAAATAAGCAGTTTGCAAAATCTGGTTGGTGCATATAATTATTTTTATATTATCTCAGGCTGTGCCTTGCAAAGAGCAAACCACAGTAGTTATCTGACCTATTGCTCTGCCACGGCCTTTTCTCCAACGCAGTAATTATGGAAGACTCAGCATGTTTTCCCTTGACGGCTCAGGGGACCTGCCCTAGCTTCGGTAGCGCGGGTGCCGGGAGCTGCTGGAGTGCTCTGTCCCTGTCTCAGGCAGAGTGGCAAAGAATCCCACAGCCCGGACCAGCGGCAGCATTTGCAGCCTGGGAGGGCCAGCGGGAAAGTTAAAGCGTTTGGCACGTTTATCAGCTGAAAAAAATATCTTGAAAAGGGCAATATATCAGATAGTTTTAATGAACATAGAAAGTTAATCTTCAAGATGGAAGAGTCCTAATAATGCCTTTCATTTGAATATAAATATTTAGTGAGGATATAGGTTACAGGATATCGTGGGGCCCCAAGGTCCTTGAAGTTCTTCCTTCAGTTCCTTGGAGCGAGTGAGAATGATTTCCTTTAGACTATGCGTGACTCAGAGTGTCTGAATGAAAGATGCATTTCTGATTGTTTGCTTCATCCCCCGGGGCGGGGGAGGGCGGGCAGGCGGAACTCGGTCCCCTGAGTGGGCATTAATGCCGTGTGCAGGAAGGTGTGTGTCTCTGCTCGGAGCCAAAGGAGCCGCAGTAAGCAGTTCAATCAGGACACCCTGGACGGCTTATCATCCTGATTAGCCAGCGTTGCAATTAGAAGGCATTTAATTTTTACTTAAAACATGAAAGTGACTGGTGAGGTTTAGATATTATTAGAAGTAGGCTTAGCATGTAGTTTTAACCCTCTTCATCTTAATTTAAAAAATAGGCAACTCAAGGGAAACAATGAGTGGAAATTAATTACAAAGCTGTAGAGGGCCCTAGGTGACTTCAGTCTTATCTGGGATAGTGACACCGCTTCCCACCCACCCCGGCACCCTGACCCCTGCCAGGAGAGTGGCACCCTCTGTTCTCAGCGCCGGAGTCGGCTTCCGTTCCTTCTTATGTTTGTGCTGTGACCTGAGTGCTAAGCAGAAGTCATGCTTGGTGGAGGCAGGCAGGACTGCTGCAATCACACGGTAGTGCTGTGAAAAGGTAGTGCCCTATGAAGATATGCTTTTTATTTTTATTTATTTTTATTTTTTTAAGATTGTATTTTTTATTTATTTTTAGAGAGGGAAGGGAGGGAGAAAGAGAGAGAGAGAGAGAAACATCAATGTGCGGTTGCTGGGGGTCATGGCCTGCAACCCAGGCATGTGCCCTGACTAGGAATCGAACCTGAGACACTTTGATTCGCAGCTCGCGCTCAATCCACTGAGCTACGCCAGCCAGGGCTAGATATGCTTTTTAAAACCGAGTTTTAATACAGGCAGGTAGATATAACCCCCCTACTCAGGCCTTCCCATGAAACACTGAAGTGTCATTACTGCTGTGCCCCAAATTAACCGCTTTCTGGCTTCCTCACCATAGGTTCGTTTTGTCTCTTTTTGAGTTTCATATGCACAGCATCACACGTTAGGCACTTCTCTACTGTTGGCTATCTAGATTATGTCACTTAACGTTGTGCTTTGAGATTCATCTCTACGTTGTATCTACCCGTGGTTCATTCTTTGTCGCCTTTGTAGAATATTCCAATTTCTACGTATGTATAGATGCTTAGGTATTCTGCCATGGATGACTCTGGGTGGTTTCCACTTGGTCCTCCTACAAAAAAATCCTGCAATGCATATTCTTGTGTGTGCACGTATGGACACTGTCTGCTCTATCCCTGTCTGCACATGGAACTGTTAGTCTTGGGGTGGGTACATAGTCAACACTGCAAGATACCACCGAATGGTTTTCCAGAGTAGTTTTGCGAGTTTGCACGTCCACCCAGCAGTGCATGAAAATTCCAGTCGTGACCCGTCTACACCACTGCTGGGCCCCCTTGCTCGGTGACTGCAACCCCTTTTTACTTGGTTCTCTAATACTCGGCAGGCAGTAAAATCCAGTGCTTTTCTATTTTAAGAGCCAAGAGCTTTTCATCAAGGAAGAGGTAGTTACATTTGACTAGACTGTTAAAACCACTGCAGCAGCTGGAGCTGCAAACACACCTGAGGGGAGAGAGTGCTCCCACTGATGGCCCCAGGTCGTACCGTCCCGAGGGCCACACCACTGAAAGAGGAACACTTAGGTGGAATCGCTGTCCCAGCTAAGAAGCCCGTTCTTCTTTTCTTTTTTTAAATGTATCTTTCAATGGCAGTTGCCCTTCAATATTCTATGAGTTTCAGGTGTACAGCATAGTGGTTAGACATTTATATAACCTCCAAAGTAGCTGCCCTGATAAGTCTCCCACCCACCTGACACCATACCCAGCGATTACAATATTACAGACTGTATTCCCTAAGCTGCACTTACATCCCCATGACTATTTGTAACTACCAATTCATACTTCTTAATCCCTTCCCCTTGCTCACCCAGTCCCCCAGCTCCCTCCCGTCTGGCAATCATCAGTCTGTTCTCTGTATCTGTGAGAGTTTGTGTCTGTTCTGCTTGTTTGTTTATTTTGTTTTATAGATTCCACATATAAGTGAAATTATATGGCATTTGTCTTTCTCTGTCTGACTTATTTCATTCAGGATAATACCCTCGCAGTCCATCCATGTTGTCGCAGATGATAAGGTTTCATTCTTCTTCCTTTTTTCTAATAGTTCATTTTTATTGTGTTTTTCCCATTACCATACCCTTTTCCACCTTCACCCACACCCCTCCCCCCTGCAATCACCATGCTTCCTTCTTAATCATTAACTTAGTTCTTTTTTTTTTCCACTGGAAATGTTCCAATTATGAAAAACTATGAAGCAATTCCTGATTAGGTGACACTAAATGTGAACACAGTAAATATAATTTAAAAAAAAAATAGACATTTAGGCCATGGTCAGAGACTACTAAGTTTTAACTAAAGTATAATATATACCTAAGTCACATGACTTCATTATGATGTTAACAAACCTCACAATACGAAATTTTTTTCTGTTTGTTCAATGCCCAGGCTGCATTTATTTCTAAAACCCTGCGTTGCTTAAGGAAACGTCACAAGAAAGAACATCGGAAGCCATTTCTGTCGTTAGTAACTTTACGATCTGAAGTCACTTCATGTTTTTGTCTCAGTGTTAAGTCCGTGCAACAACGGGGGAGCGTTGTGTCTCCTCTGCTTACCGAAACGATTCTTGTGAGAAGCAATGGAAGTGCCTACAATAGCTAAGCCATGTGGAGATTTAAAGTGAAAGCGTTTCCCACGCATCTTCACATCTATATTTAAAATAATATCGGCGTTGGTAAAGTGCTACTCAAAAGCAAAGTATTTTTTTTCACAGGACAGTCTCCTTTGTCACGCATGCACGTTATGTCAGAAGCGGGCCCAGTGCCGTGTAGCCTGTAAGTGCATCTTGCTCGTTCTCCTTTGCCTTAGCCGAAAGGAATGGAGAGGATGATTCATAATGAGTAAAACACATATCATCTCCTGGAGATAGAAACCCAGGATAAAGGCAGATTTCCATTCGGCAGAATTTATTTTGGCTTTGGAAGTCATTTCAAATGGCGATCCCCGCTGCTGGCAGCTTGGAGCCTGCCTGAGCTGACACCTCCGTTTTCAATCATAGCGAGATTGCTTTTAGTCGCCGGGGATTGCCAAAGCCAGAGCTCTGAACGTCTGAGACGGAGCCCTTTTCAAACTCCTTCTCGATTCAAAGCAGATGGAATAAGAATGTGATCTTCTTTGCGAATTGTCATCGTACGCTTTTACCAGTTATTTACTTTAATCCATAATTTGCCTAAATCGAGAGAGGGGAAACAGGGTCTAATTATAATGTAACATTATAGGTCATGGCAGATTAGCCCAGGGAGGTGGGAGCTATCAAATGTGCAAAATTGATTGTAAAGTAGCTGTTGGACTTTTATATACGAGATCTAAGACAGACCATATTATGTATTACGTTCCTAGATCCGTCACCCAATGCCAATATATGGAAAACTCACACGTGTGGGCGTGCAGGTTTGCCTTCTGACTGGCCAGCCTGTACGGAGGTGTATACAGATAGGTTTTACAGCAAAATCTCCGAAGAGTCTCTTTGTAAAACTGAGTTCGAGTATTGCACCTCTTTTGCTTACCTATCCGAATTTTCCATAATATGGAAATTCTAGGCCAGGAGGGTCACAAAGCTGGTGACCCTTGCTCCAGCTCCAGGGCAGAAAGAGGTTGAAGCCGATCACCTGCCGTGAGCTCTTTGAGACCCATTTTGAGGAGCTGCCACTCATCATCCCTGGGGAAGGTGACTTGCCTCACGTGGGGACAGATGTAACTATGGAGTGGGCGTTACAGCCGCTGAGCTTTACTGTAGTTAAAGCATTATTCTCAGACATGTCTTACAAGCCGTGGGATTAGGGCTTTATTAATAAAACTCCCCAAATGGTATTTGCTATGTGGCATTCGACTTGAGATGATAAATAGCGTGGAATTAAAACTAACACAGAGAGATTACTTATCTTATAATTAAGAACATCGGATAAGAATGAATTCTGAATTTATAGCAGTTTCTAGGTTGGCCAGGGAGACATATTGAATAACTTCTCTTTTTAGAAAAATATCTTTTGAGACATAAATTCTCTGTGGGGGGAAAAAACAGAACAATGAGCTGTCTTTTCCCAATAGATTGCCTGTAGTGTTCCCCATGCTTTGAAAAATGAAGGGAAATTTAACATTTTTAAATGATCTTTCAGAACTCTATTATCGTGAGTGGAGAAGATAAACTAAAGTGCCGAAGCATTTAGACTTTTTGGAAACTTCCATGACGTAAGTAAGCTAGGTAAATCTGGGATGGGCCAGTCCACAGGGCATGGCGGCCTGAAATACGAACATGAGTCACTGATTTGAGCAGTCAGCCTGAAAGGCAGTGCATTTCATGTGACTTTCAGACAAGAAAAATAGCCAATACTTCCTGACGTGAAGACAGTGACCGTCTTAGTTTTTCCTTGGAAATGTCACAGAGGTTTTTCCTGTTTATTAACTGTCCACAGTGGTCGTGAGCATCCGTGTGGGTCTGTCCGTCTTTTTTAAGATACTGGCTCAAACATTATACGTTCCTAAGCAAAGCAGAGGGTTGAACAATCCCTCAATGCTGTTAAAGTATAAAAGTCAGTTCATACAAATCAGAACCAAATTCAGACCAATTTTACCTATGGCGTCCTTTTCAGGTTTTCTCTGGAATTATCCAAGGGGATCTTAATTTTGCTTTTACCTTTCTCAATGTGTGCCCAAAATAATTAACGTAAAGAAGATAATTTTATTGTAAGGGTAGAGATGAGATTTTGAGGACCCCAAAATTTCCTTTGTTTCTCCTAAAGTGAACTTCTTAAACTGGTCTTTTCTTTTCTCCTCTCCCAAGTGCAGAGTGTAAAAGGCTGCCGGAGGCTATGAGATACGTAGAGCATATTCAGGTTTTCAGAAACCAGTCGCATCGCCTGCCTACGTGCAGTTTCAGTCGTTTCGTGCTTATGAAAGGAGTAACAGGAGTTCTGTTATCTCGCTTCCTTAGATCTGCGATGAGATGTGACACAATGCTGCCGTTTTGTTAGACTTTCTAGCACTGCACACCTCCAGGGCCCAGTTCAGCGTTGCGACAGACTGTGACTTTGGCGGAGTCAGTGGGTCTGGTTTCTCCGTCGGCTCCGTGACAGCATCCTACCGGCGTCAGGAGCTTCTCGAGGCAATGTCTCCATGCCTTGCTGGGCGGGCACTGTAGCCCACATCAAACCACCCACTTTTCTATTTTCATACTTTGTTGACTTGGAGTCCCTCTGCCAACTCAGCGATCTCCTTCCTACCATGAGCCACTCTATTAAGTTGCTCTTTTTGTCCCGCAGAGATGGAGCTACTGAGTTCCTTCACAGGGGTTGTCTGCTGCCCGGCACGATTCCCAATTCTTGTGCCCGAAGTCCCAGTTTTCTCATGGGTGCCCCCTTATTCTACCTCCCTCGGCCCACACAAGCCTGGAGCTTCTTGGGGGGGCTGGTGCCTCCAGCTTCACTGAGAACGTCTTCAGGAACTGGGCCAGAAACGGCGCATGGCCCCACGGGAACCCTCAACTGTCAGCTCCGGCTTTTGCTTGCTGGATTTAAACGGTAGTCATCTTGTACTCATCACCGGGGACCCGAGATGATGGGCACAGAGCGGAGAGATGGACAGCTGAGTCCTGACTCAGGGTGTCTGGACCCGAATCCAGTGTGGGCAAAGTTCTGCCTGGTCTTTTAGCTGCCGCAGCTTTTTTTTTTTTTTTTAATTTAAACCTGTTGGCATTAGGGCTTCTGTCATCTGATATGGCAACAGATATGACCCCAAGTAGTACAAACCTGGCATCTACAGTCCAAGTTCAAGGGAATTTCACTCCTGCTTTCTTTTATCTTGGGTGTTCCTATGAATGCATCAAGGCTGCAAATGCTTTATTCACCCATGGGTGCCGGCACCCAACAAAATTATTGTTGAATTTGAGGCCTCGGGTTGTACAATAAATTAGTTTTCAGCTTTCCCTATATATTTAAGTGCTAAACATGGTATCAAGTTGCTTAAAATGAGGGTATGACCAAGTCATTGCTTCTGATTCACAGAAAAGCTACTTAAATATATATATACACACAAAAAGTAAATATACGGATAAACGTGTGTGCATATATACATGGTAATATAAGTATATATGTACATGTGTGCATGTGTTATACCTTAAGAATGAGTAGGCCAATAAATTTTATTCATTTCACTTGTGACATTTAAAAAGCCAGCTTCCCCACTGGGCAATAGCAGGAAGTGAAAACACTCAGAGGGAGAATTCGACGTGATCAAAGTCCAAGACGATTTGGCTGCAGGCGCAGCAGTCAAGGGGGTGGTTCGTCTCCTGTGACCCCAGGTTTCCAGCAGGCCAGTCCGCCCACACACCTCAGGGCAAGGCGCCAGGCGAGTGAGCCTCTGGGCCCGGTGCCCTGCTCTCCTTCCTGAACTCCCGTTTCACGCCCCCTCTTCTCCTCGCTCCCACTCTGGGCCGGGCTGGCCTGATTTCCAAGCAGAGTGAGGTGCTTCCTTTCCAGCCCGATGGCTCAAGGCGGCCGTCGATATCCAGCTTTAACCCCAAAAGCTCCCAGGGCCCCTGGCCTGGTCTGACCAGTTCCCGTCCACCTCTCGGCCTCCCCCGGTGCTCAGGGGGCCCCTTCGGTCTTCCTCTCAAGAGGCAGGTCGGGTGAGGAAGAAGGTTGAAATGAAAGAGTTAACAGAAAAAGGACAAAGAGAGTGTGGTCCCACACACGTCTCTACCTTTTTAGAAAAAAACATTTCCCAGTGGCAGAAGCGGCGAAGGAGCCAAGCATATGGCATATGCTTCCCAGCGTACCAGATTGTAATATTATACACTTGGATGGTACAGCCGTAAACATATGTAAACATGAGTATGTTTTGCTACGAAGGAAAAAAAAAAAGCTCCAATGATGTATTATCCTAATGAGCTGATTACAGAGATCAATTAATTACATTCTCAAGATCTAGCTAGAAAGGGCGGCACCCACTCCAGTGACATGCTACGGTGAGTATGACAGTAGTTTCCATTTGGGTTTAGCGTCACCGTTGGCTGCAGCTGGGTTGCAGGGATTAGAATCCTAGGACTGAAAGGCCCTTTCGATCAGGGATGGGAAAACTACAGCTACTGGCCAAACCCGGCCTGCCACCTGTTGCTGTAAATACCATGCTGCTGGAACCCAACCACACCCTAGCACTGAAGTCTGGTCTGCAGCCTTCACACACACGGGCAGGACTGAGTGCCCGTGACAGTGATTACAGGTCCACTTTACTTTAGGAGGAAATCTAAATTCCTTTGTCCATGTTCTCAGGAAAGTCCTTGCCCAGTGAGTAAAGATTCTGAGGGATGAAGAGTATATTGTCTGACTGTCTTCCAACTCTTAGTCACCGAAAATTGTTTGTAAAGATAACGTACCTACATTCTTCACGATACAGTATAAAGCCAGTTTCTTTTCTTTTATCTTTAGTTCCGTTATTTTTGTCTTCGCTGCTCAACGAAAGGTTTTCGCAGATTCAAAAACCATCAGATCGCTCACTTTGGCTTTCCCCCTCCTTTTAACATTTCTTAGTCTTGACTCTTTTTGGCTTGTCTATGAAATCTTTTCCATTTTCTGTAATGGCGTTTCTTTGTTATACTGAGAACTGGAGAGTTTACTGATGATATTTACCTAGTACAAAAGTACATGTAGGTGTACGATCAGTTTGCATCTCAGAGCCTCCTGTGAGGTCAGCTAGTGTTTCTATGATGCGCGTTTTTAGGCTGAGAAGCAATGAGGCTCAGCAAGGTTGAATGTCCAGCCTGTGGCCATGCAGGTAGGAGCCGATAAACCTCTGCTAGCATACCTTGCTTCATAATGAGCCGGCAGGGGCACACGGAACCGTTCCAGTAAGCTAGATCGCATGTGCCTGGCACTATTCAGTGCTCGCTTTGGAAGGAATGTTCTGTCCTTCGTTGGGTATCTACACACTTGACTTCAGCTCAAAGTTGGTTGTAAGTGGAGCCAGTGAGATGTGGGTCTTCACTATGTGAATGTTGTCACTGTTCGGTGGCCGCGGCAAACAGGTTATGTGCTGGCAGAAGAGCTGGAGACGAGTGTCGTTCAGTTAGCCGAACTCCATCACCAGTAGGAGAACAGGTGTGTGCTTTGGGGGGCAAGGGTGTGGAATGATGTCATCTTTCTATACAAAGGGCAATAGTGTCCACACGTCTTTCCTTTATTCTTTTCCTCTGCCGATATCCTGAATTTAGTAGCCTCATTGGCCAAAACTACCTCGATTTTGCAGTCTACCTTTTGAGATACTCTCTGCTATCTTTCCTCAACACCATTTGGTGTTCACATGAAATTCTGCTCTCAGAGAAAATGTCAAGCAACAGGAAAAAAGAAGTATCTCGATAATAATGTGTAGGACTCAATCAAGCACAAATCCCGCATAGGGGCACTGCCGTGGGAGTAGGAAAACACAGTCCTGACTGCACTTTGGGGGGGGGGAGTTTTCCAGCTTATTTATTTTAGCCCTTTTGATGTTTCTTTGGAGACTAAATTTGAGCTCTAGAACTCCCTTTAGCACTCTAGGTTATTGGTTACAGTATTTAAGGGAGATGTAAGCTGCTTCATGAACATTCTGCATTTTTGGTTAAATTTAAGTGTTCACTCTTTTCGTCGTACGTTGCTTGTTGTTCACGTTTTATCACGGTGCACAATCGGACTCCTAGAGGCGCAGGCTCTCTTACTAATTGAGCTCCTTGTGGTGTGTCTTCAGTTACTGCAGCTTAAGTATTTATTTTTATTTTTATGAATAATGTCAGTCAATCGTGTGAAGCATAAACGACTTCTCCTTACACAAACAGCAGCCACTTTCCCCTCCAGCACCTTTGTTCCTGAGTCCCCGTGATGCCCCGAGACTGTGTGACGAGCAGGAAGGATGCCGAGACCGGAGGGGAGATTCCGCTTCCGGCTTGTCAACAGGTTTCCTAAACCGAGGATGCTTTGGGAGGATGTCCCTGGGCGAGAATAGGTTCAGGACCCGGCTGTCAATGTTATTGTCAGAATTTGAGTGAGATGAGACTTTAGGAACTTCTCTTGTCTTAAAGCCCCTTCTTCCGTGCTTCCTTTAAAAGCTGCTTCAAACAACAACAACAACAACAATAACAAAACAAAGCCCCAGCCCTTCCTTTGTTTCCCTAACCTTTGCGCTAGTTTGTGACCAGCTCTCATTCTCACATCTTGTCAGATTCCTTCTCTCCCTTTTCCTGGCCGCCAGGAAGTGTCCTAAGTCACCCTCCCACCTGGCGGCTGCCTTCTCCTGCAGAGAGGCAATCTACTCCACTCTCCTGTTCAGTGTTTCTTTTATCTCCTGTAGAAATCCATTCAACACATACAATGTTCATGTCTAAGAAGTAGTCCCCCTTAAACTCTGCAGACTTAACTTCAGATCTGCAAACAGCACGGGCGAGCTGACACTTGTTTCCCTCCGAGAAGAGAGGGCCTCTGACCCCTTCCTAGGGCCGGGGTTTGGCGGAGGCTACCCTTTCCGTCTGTGCTGAGCACCAGCGTACCCCCTGCCGGTCCACTCACCTACCCTGGAGTTGTCCGAGGCCCACTGAGTGCAGGATGCCGTTCACTTGCAGGCTTCCTTCTAAACTGCAATGGAGACACCCTCTGAAAACTTCAGCTATTTGTACAGCAGATGTTATTTTAAAAGAGCAGTGGTGACAATGACTGTTCATGGACTATTTTCATTGAATCACCCCCATGTGTCTATAATACGGTTCAGTCTTTTTAACGTGCCTCATTATCACTTATCTTAAATTCCATTACCCTCTTTTTATTTTTTTGCCTGAAGGTTTTCATTATTTATACAACTTATATTATTTTGGTCTACCCAGTTCATGTTCTTTTTTCTTCAGTTTTCCTCCATGTCCTGTTAGAAAACAAAGGAATCATGGAGATTTAAGAGCTTGGGTTCCGGAGGCTGGGTGGCTGCATGTCACCCCCGACCTGCCACCGAACTGGTTGTGCCAACTGTCTCCTGGTGCCTCGGGTTCCATTTCTCTAAAATGATGGGGAGGGGGCGGGGTTGCAAGATTAAGGGAGCTGAGTGCTGCGGCGAGTTTGGAAAGGAGCCTGGGAGGTAGTAAGTGCTCTGCAATGGCAGCTCTTCGCACCGGCTCCATTGTTGTCCTCGGAGAGGGCGGGCAGAGTGAAAACCAGTTCATCCGCAGAATCGCTTACAAAACCTCACCCCAGAAGCAGGCGCTCAAAGAACGCACCAAGAGCTTGGTGGGCAGGATAATGCTGCCCCCCCCACCCCCCGCAAGATGTCCACATTGTAATCCCCGGAACCTGTGATTCGCTCTATCACACGGCAAGAGGGACTTAAGTTTGCGGGTGGAATTAAGGTTGCTGACATCTTGGAGGAGTTGGAAAGGGCAAAGAAGGGGATTCTCTTTTCCCTGGAGCCTCCAGAAGAAACACGTCCCTGCCAACACCTGGGTTTTAGCTCGTGGACACCTGTTTCAGGCTTCTGAGCTTCAGAACTGTCATATAATAAATTTGTGTTGTTTTAAGCAGCCAAGCATCAGTGGTTTGTTAGAGCAGCAATAGGAAGCTAATATAGTGACCATCAGACTAAATAATGATTAATTATTTGAGCTCATGACACCAGAGAAAGACACCAATGTAAGAAACTGTATGTTATCAAGACATAATGGCTGGAGCCATTTCTCAGAGGAGAGGATTTTAAACCTTCCTTTGTCAGACTTATTCCACTAAAACATCTCAGATGCGCATCAATCAGTTTTGCATAGAATTGTATGGAGCCCACAACCCGCCCTGCAGCCCCCGATCAACTGGGTTCTATACACCCCTGGGTCTGCGTGGGATTTGGGAAGGCAGCCGTGTCATGGTGTTGGCGATGCACCCAGGAGAACCCGCCACTTCCCTGCCAGAGTGCTCTGGTGCTCGGGGGTTCTCCGAGTGGCTGAAGTCCCTGGGGACAAACTTCAAAGCTGTAAGGAAATTAAGAGATGGGGGCCTCTTTGAGTCACATGGAAAGTTTAGAACCTTATTATGCATTTCTCAGTCTTCTGTGGCAGTGTTGTGTCCCAAGTCACATGATCCTTCTGTACTTACATTCCCTATTTTTCAGAAAGATTTCCCATTAGCAGAGTAAGCACCCTGGTGCTTTAAAAAGGGGTTGGAAAGCTGAGGTCACGTTAGAGTGATGGCTACTCTTACTACGGCTGCAGTCCAAGGCCTTGCTCGCTTCGCAGCAGCCGTGCAGACAGATTCATCTCCGTGTTCATGGAAGCGCTAAGTTTTAAGAGAAAGCGTAGGTGCTCTGTCTGCTAGTAGGATTTCATTCATTCATTCCATAAGGTTTTTTTAGTATTTTTTAAATCTTTGTATGCCCCTTACACCCTCCTCAACCTCCCTCCTCCCCTCTCCCCGCTCCCCTGCCAGCAGTCACCACACGGTGGTCTGTGTCTGTAAGTTTTCCTCTTTTTTTCCCTGTTTGCTCAATCCGTCTGTCACACCCCACCCAAGCTAAGGCCAACTGAGTTCCAGGCATAGCACTAAGGTGGAGGGGTGCCAGTGATGGAGAAGCTGGACATACACCCTGTTCTCCAGGAGCTTACAGTCTTCTTCTGATCTTTGTTTAAAAAAAGGTAAACGCCCTTTGGAGGTATGGTTTAAATATCTCAGCCACTGTGCACTTTATACTGAATGAGTTTATCAGCTCTTGTCTTGAAAATAAGCTTTCCGGAGAGGAGAGGAGGAGGTTAGAAGAAGTACAATAAGAGCCTGGGGAGGGGGGAAGAGGAGGAATTCGGTAAGAAATAAGAGCAGCCTGGGGCCAGTGAATAATACCTTGACTCATCTTGGATTTCTCTTCCAGTGGGTCAAGACTTACTTAGAAGTCCCTGTAAAGAGTGTATACGTGACAGAGAGGGTGTGGGAGGGCCACAGGCAGTCTGTGTGACTGCCCCGACCTGGTTGGAAGTCTGTCTTTGTGACTCAGTGCGTTCCTGGCTTGCCCTGATTGTCTGGCATCTCTAGCCATGGCTCTTTGCAAGGTTACTCCTTTGCAGCCTATGAAGAGCTGCCACTATGTGAGCTGTGATTTCTCCAACAACTTCAAAACCTTAGCCTGGCTCCTGGAATGCCTAGGACATTCTCAACCAGGGTTTTACGAAGGACTGGATGTGGGAGTGAGAGAACAGCCATGTATTCGTTTCCTGTTGCTGTTGTAACAGATCACCACAAATCTGGTGGCTTCAAACAACACCACTCTACCATCTTCTAGTTCTCGATGGTTGTAACTCTGAACTATGCTGGCAGAGCTGTGTGACTTCTGAAGGCCCAAGGGAAGAATCTTTCTTCTTACTTTTCCAGCTTCCGGAGGTTGCCCACCTTGCGTGACTCATGGCTCCGCAGCACCCTGGCCTGGTTCCTTTCCTCACACCTTCTCGTTTACCCTCCTGCCTCCCTCTTCCAAGGACTCCTGTGGTTATATGGTGCCCCCACCGCCTGCCCCGGGGTAATCTAGAATAACCTTCCCATCTCAGAATCCTTACCTTAATGACAGCTACAAAATCCCTTTTGCCCTGTTAAGTAATGTATTCACTGACTCCAGGGATTAAGACGGGCACATCTCGGGGGCCATTATCCTGCCCCCGACAAGGGGTCGAGGGCGACAGCACCCAAACAACCCAAGGGCTCCGCCAAATGCTTTCCTCCCAACACCTCCGCCCCATGCTGCTTTGACGCCAGATAAACCTTTATAATCCCAAGATGGCACATTTTCCATTTTCCAATATAATGTGCCTGAAAGAAAATGTTCTGATGTGATCAGAATTAGCAATGTCTTATCTCATATTTGGCTCAGCGGGGAGTAGGTGGGAATCGGCCGATTTCCAGGCCCGGCGCCTTGCCTCTGCAGGTCTGCGAATTCCTGCTCGGATTCCTGACCGTTTCCCTAAGGCCTCCTCCGTTGCCTTTCAGCGTGTGCCTCGGACGGCATTTCTGCACACGCAGGACAGGCCGTTGCCACCGGCGTTTGCCTAAAGCTGTTATACAGATTTCAGCTTCATGTTCTCGGAGTTAGGTGTCATCATGAAGCTTCATATTTTTTTATTCAAATAACTTCGAAAGTCTGGTGGAAAAGAAACAGGAGAAGAAAAATTCCCTCAATGGAGCAAGGGCCTTTGCCAAAAACTTTTCTGGGTTCCTTTCCGCCTAATAGCTGCCCTCCGGGCGAAAGCAGAGAGGAAAGCAGGTCTCACGGCCAAGCCTGGGGGCCAGGAGGTCAGGCCATGCAGCTGGAAGCCTCGGGACTGGGCCCTGAAGGTTCCGAAGCCAGAGAAGCCACAGATGCAAAAAGGGGGCCAGTGGGAGGAAAGAGGGGGCTGCATAAAGTGTGGTGCAGGTCAGACACGCCCTGTGCGTGAACAGCCCGAGGCCCAGCGTCTTTTGCGTAGGACTCCAGGGGGCCTGGGCCAGAGCTAAAGCAGCAGGCTGGTCTTTCTACTGCACGCGCTGCTGTGTGTGCTCTCACGGCTCCAGCGTTTGACTCTCCGTCACTCCCTCACAACTGACTTTTAAAATGAAAGCGTGAGGCCTATTATGTGTATTATCCTGGAATTGAATGTTGTCAGGCAGACTACCAACTATTTTTCCCCACGGGGAATGATCAGAGGTAAGCATGCTCTTACAGTATAGTCTATATGTAAAGGCACTATTTACCAAATATTTCCTGATCATCTAATATTTACTGAACTCTGTGCCGAGGGCTCTTCCAAGCACTGGAGACATGGCGTTGAACAAGACACATTGGGGTCCTGTCTTTGAGGAGCTTACATTCCAGCTGGGAGGGACAGACAACAACAAAAGCAGGTGACGTTTAGAGGAGAAAGAAAGCCAGGCAAGGACGGGATGTAAAGTACTGAGGGGGGCTGAGTCGAGCTGGGCGGTCAGGGAGGGTCTTCCTGGCACAGAGACGTTTTAGTGAAGTCTGAAGGCTATGAGGGGTGATTAGTGCGTACTGGCAGGGGAAGACGTCGTAGACCGGGGAACCGCAAGTCTGAAGACCCTGAAGTGGGATGTGCGTGAAGCATTCAAAGAACAGCAGAAAGGCCCGTGTGGCTGGAACCTAGTGAGTGGGGGAGGGATAGCAAGAGGTGAAGGTGGCTGTGTGAGTGGAGGGCGGTTTACAGGTCATGGGGCAGCTCGTCGGCCTCAGCAGGGGCGCTGTCGCTCTGATGGCTGGGAAACCGTTGGGAGGTGCTGAGCAGAACAAGGATGGGACCCGGCTTTTATTTCCACATGATAGTCCTGGCCTCTGGGTTGAGAACGGTCTGCAGAAGAAATGGGCAGAATTCAGGGCAGCATGTAGGGGGATATTCCAATGACCCAGGAGAAAAAGGATGGCGTGGGCCAGGGTGATAGCAGTGGGGTTGGTGACACAGGGTTGAATCCTGGGGATGGTTTGAAGATGGAGCTCAAACAGGACGAGATGGGCGAGTGAAAGGAGGCGGAGTCGGGGGTGACATCAAAGCTGCTGTTCGGAGCAACTGGGAGAAGGAAAGGAGGCACGTGAACTGCGACGGGTAAGATGGCGGGAGGAGCAGGGTTGGAACCAGTGGTGCAGTGTGGACGTACTCATTAGCTGTGTCAAGCTGGCAGTTGGATGTATAGGTTTGGAATGCAGAAGGGAGGTCCTGGCTGCAGATATAAATTTATATTTATGCGTATACATACCATGAAGCCATCAGTTCTGGTCTCCACGGTCATACTTCCTAAAAACCTCTCATGCCAGCCTCCTCTTGTCACTGGTCTTCACAGCAACCCCGTACTTCGGCCTAAGTAAGATCTTATAAAAAGCCCTTGTCCCCTTGGTTTCAATTTTTTTTTCTTATATTCCAGTCTCATTCCTTCACTTCCCATCTCCTCCTCTCAATGCTTGAACTCCCCTGTTGGCCGGGAAGTTGCAGACTCAGTGGCACAGTGCTCAGGTGGGGTAATAGAGCCAAGTGGGGAGTGCGTCAAACTGCAGAACACGTGCCCCACCTACAGAGGGCAGACCTGTTTGGCTCCCACCGTGTGCTCCTACTATCAGGGAGGGAGACCCATTGTTGCCCGTTCTTCTAAAAATTAAGCCAGAAATCTAGATTTTTAAATGGGCAGTTCTCCTAATGTTTCAACATTGGCAACTAACTCGCACAATTTTTCAAGACTGTGAGCCAAACAAAATATATCAGGGAACCAAATCCAGTCCGCAGGCAGCCAGCCTTTCGCCACCGAGGAGCTGGTAGGACAAGCCGGCTGGCCGGGTTTGGGGTTTGGCCCCTGGACAGAGCCTCTTGGATTGCCCGCTTTGGTTTCCCCTAGTGGAGGCAAAGGACACAACTCACCCAACCCTAGGGAGGTTCCCAAGGGACACTGTTTCCAGAGCCCGGCTCCTGAGGGTCCTGCTTTTCTGGAAAGGAAGACGAGACAGCTTCCCTAGGACCTCACCGAAGAATATTTTGTGTCCTGTTCTCCTTTATTCTCTTCTCCCCTCATACCTCATAGCACTTCAAAAGCGGAATGAGTATTGATTCCATCTCGTAGGTGAGAGAGGTAGAGGCTATTGAATCAGTACCCGTGTCTTAAATGCTTGATAGTAGAAGAAGATTGCAAAATAGCAGCTGAATGACAATCTGAGGGCGAAAGTAAATCTCAGGGCAGGCAGAAGCCACTCTATGTTTTTTCAACAATTATAGATATTGAATATTTGCCAGGTGCCAGTTCTTTTACTATGTGCTGTGTGTACAGAAAAAGACGAAATCGTGGTCTGCTTCCAAAAGAGTCGCTGTAGAGGAGACAAGTGTGAAAAGAAGAAAAGGTGGCGGTGGGAAAGGGCCACAGAGCAAAGGTCAGGGTGCAGGGAGGGGCAAAAATTGAAAAAAAACATTTTGGAGGCAGAGATAGCTGGGCCAAGTTTTGCAAAATGAAGAGGTGGACTGTGGGGAAAGCAGTCTGGAAAAATAAACAGCACGTGCAAGGTTTCAGTGGAGGGAGCAACAAGGAGTAGTTAAGGACCTTTAGTCACTGCAAGGTCTTGAAGTGCGGTGGAAAGGCCCAAGCCAGGCATGAGGGGACAGGGTGGGAGAGAGTGCCAGGGGCCAGGTCCCGGGGGCTCTGTCAGAGTGGAGGAAAGAGGGACCAGCGTTTTCCCATCTCCACTCGTGGATTGCCGTGACAAGCCTGATCTTGGTTGAGAGGCAAACAATGAAAATCCCATCTCTTCCAACAAAATGTATGCCAAGAGGAGAACTACTATCAATCTGGATCCACTGAAAAGGGGAATTGATATAATCTGCATTAATTTCCTTATGACCTCATGCCGTTTGTTTAAGACATGGACTGTGATGATAATATCAAGCTCTTATATGGTGTTTACTGGGCAAGGCACCGTCCTCAGGACTCTGTGTATGAATGCATTCGTGTAACTCCCTGAATTCTCAAAACCTCCCTAAGAAGTGGTTGGTCCCGATGTAGTGAAGTGGCTAGTCCAAGGTCATACAGCTTGTAAGTGACAGAGGAGGAACTTACGCAGGCTGCCACTAGAATCCTTGCCCTTGACTGTCCTACACACTCTCGTCTGCCATGCATGGCCTTTCTCACCAGAGGCTTTGAAGGCAGATAGCAACTGCCCAAGAGCTACAGATGGGGCTTCTGTGTTTGTATTGAACCATCTTGCTGGCGTTGGTTGGGAGTAACAATTACAAATGCAAATAGTCAGAGAGCCTGTCCTAATTCAAAGGGCAGTGAGAGCTTCACATTTAATTGAGGCTGCTTCTGCTCATTGCTGGTTTTGACGCCACTAACACGTTTATCTGAAATAGTGCAGCCCATGGCTGCATCTTTCAAGACCATCAGCAATTCCTCTTGGTGGAAACAGAATAGGTCTCTCAGTCCTTTCGATAATTCCCTTCAAGAACTCTGGAAGGCTGGGTTCAGGTGGGAAGACCCTTCAGAGAGAGTGAGTATTCATTCTGGTCAAAAAGCAGTGCATTTCTCTTTGATGCGGATTGTGCATTAGTTAAGAGCCTTCTTGGAGGAAGAAAGGCCCAAGTTTAAATGCTGAAATCCTGAAGTGAGATTCTTTGATTGTCTGGAAAAATCTGCAGCACTGACTCTTCTTTAAAAAAAGAATGGGGTGGGGGAGGATGGAGGAAAGAAAAGAAGCGAAGGAATCAGATGGTATTTCTACGAAGACAGCAGTAATGGCCGTCCCCGAGGCGAGTGCTCGTCTTTTTATAGTGTGGCGGCTTTTTTTTCCTTTTGAAAACGGACTTCAGACCTCCCATGCATGTTCAGAATGTTCCCATGTGCAGAAAAACAAACGCAGTTTCATCAATGACTTGATTGTTTATGTAATCAAGAAACAAGCATGGAAATAAATGTCACTGAGAGATGTTTGTGAAAACTTTAAGTAGGCATATTTTGTGTTTTCTGTGAAGTGGCTTAGTTATTTTAAAAATTCCATTGTAATCTACTCCGTCAATTACTATTTTTTTCAGATATGGGAAGGGGAGGACATTACTTTTCAGAAAACGAAACTGATTTTTGTTAAATGCTATAGATAAACACAAAAACCAGAAACAGCAACCTTTAAAAACGTGCTACTGCCCTGGAGGGTGTGGCTCAGTGGAATGAGTGCTGGCGGGCGAAGCAAAGGGCCACTGGTTCGATTCCCAGGCAGGGCACATGCCTGGGTTGTGGGCTAGGTCCCTGGTTGGGGGTGCGCCAGAGGCAACCACACGTTGATGTTTCTCTCCCTCTCTCCCTTCCCCTCTCTGTAAAAATAGAGAAAGAAAATTTTTTTTTTTTAAAAAACGTACTGCTCATGTCCATATGTCTAAGTTTTTATAGAACTAATCCCATTTCTGGCATTTTCCACACTTGAGACAACTGCGGTCTACCTAATACACGTGCACTTCACTTTGGGTCACAGTGTCCTCCTGAAAAGTTATATGCAAAGCAGAGTTTCCTAAGTTGAATCATTTAAAATGCACTCACATGAAAAGGTCTCCTCGCCTGAAAGGGGTTTTACGGGAGTCCTTCTGGGAAATGAATGAAACATTTCAACGTCTCAATTTCAGATTTCAATATTAGTTTACCCTAAAGTAGGCATGCTTGCATTTACAAGGAACATATTTTTACATTGTGCATGTTATGCAGATTCTTAGTTAGAAGGGTCTTAAAATACCCCCAGACACTTACTTGCAACGTATGTGCAGGTAGGTGTGATCACTTGTCGGGCTGAAACCAATTACAACAGAGAGAGACAGTCAGAATTTCCCTGAGCCCCCAGGCTACCGAGGAACACGGATCCCAAATCCCCACATTTGTTGCTGGTGTGCTTGCTAGTCTATCCTTTCCATCGACGATCACAGAATTGACACGTCTGAAGTTAATTGCATTTCATTGCTGTCCCGGGTCTATTTTTAGATGCCTAAAGCGCACCCAGGTCGAACCACCAGACAGGGGCCAGCGAGATCTGAACATTCAGTGCCTCTTTTTTAAAAAGAAGTTGCCCCGAGTAACCGCACACTGGATTGTTCTATTGTTAACACTAAGGAGGGGACTTCCTGATTTTTTTTTCTTCATTTTTATTTAGTGGTTTCTAAACTCGAAAGGAAACGTTGAATGGTGCTTGATTTTAAGACTATGGGTTAATATATTATTTTCTTTCCCACACCCTCTTTCCCTGCCATATCGTAAGTGGTGTGTTTGCTTGTTTATGCTCTGGTGCTCTCATTTCCAAGGCTGGGATTTCCCCTTCTCAGTTGTAATGTTGATGCAGAAGAGAAGCTGCTGGGGGGAGAAGGCAGCCGGGACAGCCGGGGTGGCTGAGGCTAACCACTCTCACTGGCTGGAGACGAAGCATCTGAGACCATGGAGGACGGGTCCACCTCTCACCCAGAGGGACACACTGACCGAGGGATGGAGTCCTCCTGGGTCATTTCCGTTATCCTCTGTAAGAATTCCAAAGCAAGCATTTTATTTAATTTTATTTTTCAGTTACAGTTGCATTCAACATTAGTTTGTATTAGTTGCAGGTGTACAACACAGCGGTTAGACAATCATGTACTTTATGAAGTTTTGCCTTCCATATTTCCAGCACCCACCTGGCACCACGCAGAGTTATGACAACATCATTGACTGTATGCCCCGTGCTGTACTTTACACCCCCGTGACTATTGCATAACGACCAGTTAGGACTTGCTAATCCTTTTGCCTTTTTCATCCAGCCCTCCAAGCCCCTTCCCCTCTGTTCTTGTATTAAGGCAGCAAGGATGAGTCTGACGGGTTGGCTGATGGGTTTCACCTCCAGGCTCAGGGCAGCCTACTGGCAGAGACCAGAAGGCCGTGTTGAGGAAGGTGAGGCCTGCACTAGGTAGGGAAGAGTGCCCTGATCAACTAGAAATGTCTGTGCTGGGTGAGGGGTAAGGAGGCAGTGTATACCTCATATGCCATATATGGTCAGCTCCCTGCAAAGCGTGTTCCAGCTCCTGATTGTTAATTAGGAAACTAGCGTGTCCATCCCAGTTCTGTCCCGAATGCACAGTGTCACTTTGAGCAAGTCACCTTCCCCCAGCCTTGCCTTCCTGGTCTCTCAAGAGGAGGGGACTATACAAACCTTCCGGGTCTCAGCTTGACCCCAGGCCAGGCACTCGTGGCTGCCCATGCCCGTAAGCACTGCATCTTCACCTTGGCCTGAGGTCCCTTTCAGTTTGACCTTAAACTACTTTTCAGGCCATGCCTCCAACTTCCTACCCTTACTGGCCAGGCCGGATACCCATGATTTCTCAAGCATGCTCCGCACTTTTCTATCTTGATCTCTTTCTTCAGTGGCCTCCCTAAGTGCGATGCCTCTACCTTCCCCTCTTCTCTGCTTATCAAAATCCTGCTCATTTTCTTTTGGATTCTGACCCTCACAAAACTTACTCCCATGTACAATCGTTAATACTTGGCGACCTTTTCCAACCGGCTATGCATTTGCTAAGTCACCTGCAGATCCTGCTCCAAATTCACGACAGGCGAGATCTGTGTGTCTTTCATTCATTCGCTGTCTGTAGATGCTCTTCAATGTCTAACTAGGCTAGCAAATTGTGGTACACATTTCTTTAAAGAGAAAAACAAAACCAAGGACCAGTGGTAGAAATAAAGTGGCAAGGAGATTCATTCAAATCAGTACATACTTGCTGTGCAATTTCAGCAAAGCAGGATGGCAGGTATTCCAGTGGGGACAAGTAAGAGTAAGAAATAGCCTCTGTTTTCAAGGAGCTTGTGGCACCATCATCATCATCATATCTTCTGTTTATTTAATGCATATTCTTTACCACATCCTTTGCCTACATCCTAAATTCTTAGAACAACCCTGCAAGGAATTACCACTTCTATTTTACTGTTAAGAAAGCAAGGCCCAGAGAGTGTAAGGGATCTATCCAAGGCCACACGGCTGATCTAAGGGGATGACTGGCTCCAGAACCTGTGCTCATTTGTGTATGTGACATGGCCCCTCTAGCGAGGTGTCTGTGACAAGGACAGGTAGCTCCCTGAGCACACTCTACTTCCTCTTCCTCCAGCCTTTACTCAGGCTCATCAGGACACTTGGAACACTCTCCACTCCTTGCCCTCTAGATTCCTGGAAATTGCTCTCCATGCTTCAAATACATCTCAGACATCTCCCTCGTGAAGTCGTTCCTGCCTCACCATTGACGCTGGGCCCCTGATACATGGGACTCTCTACTCATGTGTAAAATGAATGCAATGATGCCAGCTCCATCTCTTTCTTTTATTACAAAGGCTCTAAGGGTGCAGCAAGACCATCTAATGAAAAGTGACCAGAGAATTCTGTTCCACTTGGCAAGTGTCTGTTCAGCCCTTGGCAAGGCCTCGGAAGCAGACAGAGGGAGACTCTGCCAGCATTAGAACAACTGCTCTCTGCTTCACAGGAGACCAGCTGTGGTGACACCCACGATGAGGTCACTGTCTGGGATTCAGGTTGCACGGAGAGAATGACTTCTCGCCTTGGGCAGAAGCAGAGCGGTTCCCAGAGTTCTCTTGTCCTCTTCCTGGTCCTGGTCCAAGCAGTCCGGAGGGGCCGGAGAGATAAGCGCCAGGGAGGATCTGCAGAGTCTCGGAGGGCGCTTATTTGCTGGGAGTGGCAAAACCAGAGGAGGTTTCTGGAAGAGTGTCAGAGCCTCTTCCCTCTACCCAGGGGTCAAGGGTCAAAGTCAGGCCAATTTGCACCTCCCTCACAGTCATTAATCTTCTTGTGAGTAAGTGGTGAGGCTGGTGTGTGGTCTCTACATCGTCCACTGGGCCAACGAAGCACTGCCTGCTAGAGCTGTGGATTCACATGCAAACTGTGGCCAAAAAGCAGCTCACGTAACCTGAGTACAGCACCACGTTATCATGTGCGGGTGAGGATGGTGGGGTGCACTCGTGCTGCTAGTGACCAGGGGAAGGAGCGGTCTCCTGTGCCTAGTAGTGTCCGAGAGGATGCCACAGAATTGGTGACACTCTTGCCTCGACCTGAAAGATGAATGGGATTTCACTAGGTGAAAATGGGGTGGGGCGGGCGGGGCTAGGGAACTCCAGGAAGAAGGAATAGCAAATGCGGAGATAGTGCAGGCAAACACAGTGGGAGCTGGCAAGTGCCAGCCTGCAGTTCGATAAGAACACAAATTCTGGATTTTCTTTTTCAAATATTGCTGATATTCATGCAAATAGCACAGTCACCCAAAGATGCCAGAACAGGCGTCTCCTCCCTGAAACATCAGGCGCCCAGGCCTGCTGTCACGGCCTCCTTCCTCCCTCTCCATTATTTATGAAAGTGGCTGCCAACTCCCTCCGGAGAACAAGTGCCCGTTTGTCCTGTGACCACATGCTTCCCCAGCCTTCTGCCCAAGGCCAGCCTGCCCTGCTTCCTGCACTCAGCTTGCCAGCAGCATGCTGGCGGCCCCACTGCATGCAGGGGCGCCATGCACACCGACCACCCGGCGCGCCTTGCGTGGGGTAGTGCCTGCTCGGGGAGCTTAGAGGGGGCCAGAAGTGTTTGTTCTCCCTTTATAAGGATTGCCAGCCCCCGAGTTACAGAAAAAAACAAACAAACAAAAGCCATCCTGCCCCAGATAGTGCATCACAAGTCCTGACCTTTGACTAGCCGGTCTTGACCTTCATTGTGTCCCCGCCTGAGCCACTGAGACGAGAGCGTTGACACTGTTCTATTGTTTCCTCCACCAGCTTTCCCTTTCTGAGGCTTTGCTTTCCAAGGAAAACAAGGCAAAACAAAAGTTACACAAACACCAGATCCTTCCCAACTCTTAATCCTCAGGTGGTCAATGTTGTTTGGGTTTGTTGGTTTTGGGTTTTTTTTCCTGTCATTGCTATTGTTTTTAGGGAAGACATGATTTTTATAGAAGAAATGCATCATTGCATGTGCAGCCATGAGTGTGCCCTGCCTTGTTCAGGCCTCTGTGCCTGAGGGGAACCCGTGCCCCTGCCCGTGAGAGCGGAGCCAGCAGGGGGTGCATGACGGGCTGGAGGGCTCGGACCCTGTCCATTGCAGCAAAAGTATAATAGATGGATCTGACTTTGGTGCAGATGATGGGAGGGAGTCTGGCTGGGCCCCTGGGTGGTGAGGTCCGGAGGACCTAGGGATACAGCAGTAGAGCAGGCAGTGGTGATATCAGCAAGAAGAGACACTTGGGTACCCAGCCCAAGGCCTGAGCTCCAGGGTGGCCACCTGGGCCTTGCGGTCAGACCTGCCTCCAGGTGACTCACCTGCAAATCTGTATCTCTGTTCTGTCTCCAGCTCACTAACCAAGCCCCTCCCCCACCAGTCGTCTCCAGCATCTGTTTGTCCCTCTCCCTGGCCACTGTCGTGACTTCAGTGCAGGCCCACGTCTCCCCCAGGTTACCATTAGTGGCCTCTTGATGAATTCATTCCCTGCCTGCAGTCTCTCGCCATCGCGCCTGCCTTTTGGACCACGGCCAGGCGTCCTTCCCTGACACGGTTCTGATCACATTATTCACTCACCCCCAGGTCTTCAGTGGTCCCCACACTCCGCAGCCTGTGGTCCGCCTCTCCTCTCACACTGATCCTATCCCGTTCTCAGGGACGAGTACTGGACTGCTGCTTGTGCTCTGGGTGTTTCCTGGAGACCCCCCCCATCACCTTGCCCAGTGACTCTCCTAGGGGGCTTGTTAAACACACAATGTCTCAGGTTCCACCTTGAGGGACTCACGCCAGTACATTGGAGGCTGGAATCTGGACACTTCGTGTTTAAAACTCTGGTCCCTGTGACTCTGTGGGTGAGCCAGGTTTGGGGACCAGAGCCATCATCAGACCACTCCTGGTGTGTTCTCTCCATCACCACCAGAACTCCACCTGGCCTTCGGTGTCCAGGTCACATGTCACTTCCTCCTTGAAGAGCTTCCCGAGCTCCGCAGGCAGAAGGACTTTTCTCCCAGTAGGTTGGTGCCCTAACCCTTCTGCCCTATGCCCTCATCTTCCGCCGGCTTGATTATGAGCTGCTCGAGCGCAGGGGGTACATTTTATTCCCCCCAGTGCATCTTTCAGCTTCCAGGAAACCAACTTATATTTCACAACTTCTGAAATATGAAAGATATGCAATCAAACAACCCAGTAAAAGTATATAGATATTACATTCCCTTATGTGATATTTCATATCTCTAAGGAAAAAAAAGGAAGCTAACTCGGTAATGGTAGTGGCATAACTACCTACAATCAACTCTGTTTTCTAAATATTTAGAAAGGCGGTTTTAAACAAGTAGCACTTGTAGTTGTTAAACCTTGTATGAGAGTGCTTTCCTTCCACTGCCTTGCCTAGTGAAGAGAGTGTAAGGCTTTTCAGAATGTGCCTGTATTGCCAAGACCTTACTGATATGACCTGATACGTAATGTAAGGTTTATGACTTTATTGTCCATCTGTAATTATTTTTGCTCTGTGATATTTGCTTTTGCTCCCCAGTAGAAGTACCGGCGAGCTCAGGTCCCTGTTAACAGACATAGTCTGAGGACATTCTGTGAGATGAAAGGAAGACCGCGGCGTCATCTGTTTATAGCTTTTACAGCAACACCTTTATTGGTGTGGCCCCATTTTTTTGATATCCTTCCATCTGCATTGCAAAAATGAAATTAGAGATCCATTACCAAAATGAGATAGGAGATTTATTGGATTAGAAGTGCATTCTTCTTCATCTTTAAGTAACCAAAAGGTTCTTTCTTTGATAATTCTATAAGAGAGTTAAAATTCCTTTTGATTTCAAAATGTTACAGGCAGAAGACTAACCCAGTTACAGGTTTCCCCGACATAAGGTGGAACCCGGCAATGCCGACAGACTTTTCTGCTTCAGAAAGGAGACACGAGCCCCGCGTGAACTGCAGCATGACCCATTAAGGGGTATAACAATACTTTACAAGTAACTCAGCATTTTAGACATGGAACTCCAATTACCTTTTAAACCTTAAGATGCTTTCTACTATGAAGATTGTCTCCCCCCACCCCCCGCTTTTTATTTTCACATGCATGAAACTTCTTTACAATTTAGTAGCATTTCTATTATACATTCATTACAGGCAAGGATGTCAAAAGTAAACAAAAATATTAAAATTAATCCACAAACATTTGTTATGTATCTACTGTGCGGGATCTTTTGCAAAGGGTTGTGATTTCAAATAAAGTACCTCTGATAAGACCGCTTTTAGGGATGCTGCGGGAATGAGGTGTAATATTGATGACCACCCAGCATGGAGACCGCTGATTAAATGCTAGGTAGCGTTTGTGTAGCACGTTTATAGAATTCCAGAAAATGAGTTAAGACAGCCAAACATAGTAGTGATGTTTGGGTAAGCAGAGACTTCACTCTCCCCACAGTGTTCTAAGACGCAAATGAAGAGAAATATGTCAGTCCGTGTAAACCGTGGATGTTTATTTTCAACTCTGAAAAGTGAAGCCCAATTTGGAACGAGTAAGGTTTTCATCATAGAAACAGAACCTTATTATATATAAATCAAGACAATCCTTAGACTTGGTACATGGATCTTTACGATAATTGTTATCTTAAAGATTCAAGCAATGAAAATCAGGTGACCGTGGTTTGTTTTATTTGTTCTTGGAAGGTGCTTTAAATTTTGTGTCTATCTCCGGAACCTTCCATGCTGTAGACAGAGGGTTAAACACAAACTCATTTTCTTCACGCACCTGAACAGCTGTGGGAGCACCCCGAGTAAAGGCCCTACAGTGTGTTGAATAGCTGTCCTCCCCGTGTGCCAAACTCATGTCTACCCGGAACCTCAGGATGTGACCTGGTTTGGGAATAGGGTCCTTGCAGATGTAATGAGTGAGGTGGGGGCCTACCGGATCAGCATGGTTCCTAACCCCCCTCTGACTGGTGTCTGTGTAAGAAGTGCAGACACAGAGAGACACGGGACAGAGGCTACGTGAAGATGGAGGCAGAGACCGGAACGATGCTGCCACAGCTGAGGAGCACCAGGGAGTGGCCTCAACCACCAGAGGCTGTGAGAGGCAAGGCAGGATTCCTCCCCAGAGCCTCCAGAGGAGCATAAACCTGTGGACACCTTGAAGTTGGACTTCTAGCCTCCAGAGCTGTGGAAGAATGAAGTCCTATTGTTCTAAGCCAGCACATTTGTGGTTCTAATACAGCCACTTATCAGAGGTCCGCCTCAGTGCACTGATGTAGTATTTTCTATTCTTAGAGCTGGCATAGTAAAACCTACCCCACAAGATTACATGAAGATTATATGGCATAGTCTATGTACGAGTATTTGATAATGCTTTTTGTCTGAAATTATGTTCTTAGGCACCAGAGTGCTACCCCTTATGTAAGGTGAGATTTCAGCTTGTATAGGACCATCCAAAAAACCTAAGTGTCATCTTTGGGGCAATTTTCTACCATGGGAAAGATCTGAGCAATCTTAGGCAGAGTGTTGGGGACGGTGTGTCAGTTAGAGACTACGTTTGAGTCCAAGGAACAAAAACCCAACTGCAGTGGCTTAATCAGATAGGGGTTACCAACAAAGTTCTCACATAAGATGTCCTGAACTATGCCTCCTGGGCTACGACGGAAGCCCCAGGATGCCATCAAGGACCGAGGCTCCTTCCCTCTTTCTTCCCCACCATCCTTACATGTCCTTCGTTCTTGCTGCCTGAATTGGCCGCCCTCCTTCCTGCTCCACCTGCTCATTCCGGCGGGAAGAAGAAGGTGGCCCAAATTAAGGAAAGCAACAATTTTCCAGAAATCCTCAGCACATTCAATTGAATTCTCATTAGTGAGAACTGGGTCACATGACCTCTCCTAAACGTGAGGATGTCTAGGAAATTTGGTTTTGAGCGGGGTTCGTTGCTGCTGCACTGAACAAAAGAGGCATTCTACTGTAAGGAAGCAGGGGACAATGGGTTTCGGGCAGCTAATTAATAGTGCCTGCCATCAAGGGATCCTGAAGTAGGTATGACACTGGACCAGGTGAGCCCTTCCAGTCATAAGACGCCGTTAGTAGATCACGTCCCACTCTCAGGGTGTTAGCAGTATGTACTGGAGGCAGGTTCTGGAGTTGGCTGTGTGGCTTTGAATCCCAGATAGTCTTGACCATGGATGACTGACTGACCCTCTCTAAGCCTTAGTTCCTTCATCTGTAAAATCTGGATGCTAACGTCCACGTCAGGCTGTTATGTTAAGGATGATATGAATTCAATATTGAGAATGTTAATGACAATGCCTGCCACTGGTAGATGCTAAATAAATGTAGCTGTTCTTTTCCTACTAGATGGTAAGCCCCATGAGGGCAGGAACTGCACCTAGCATGTTCACCGTGATCTCCTCAGTGCCTAGTGTGTAGTCACCCTTTAACAGATTTTGTCCCTTGAAGCAATGGACGGGACCACCAGTGCAATGTTCCTATAGAGTACTCGGAATAACTGAGATTGGCCATTTCTCACGTGAGGTTTTTGTGCGTGTATCTGAAGCACCTTCTGTAAGTCTGAGGTGGGGATACTCGACATTAAAAGAGAAGAAGGAAGGAGTAAGGAAAAGGAGTTGCCTTGATCAGTGTTTTCAATTGCACACTTTTGTTTGCTTGTTTCAATTTTAGCCATTTTAGTGCGTAGGTGATGGAGCCTCAAAATGCTTATTATTTGCACTAATGATGTCGAAGAGCTTCTTCTGTGCTTATTAGTCAGTTGTGTGTCCTCCTATGTAAAGTACTTCCTGAATATTTTGCTGATTTTTCATTGGATTATATACCTTATTTCTGATTTTTTTGTATTTCTTAATATGTTCAGCATACAAGTGCTTTCTTGGATATATATATTACAAATAGAGTCTCCCTCTGTGTGCTTTGCCTTTTCATATTCTAATGATTAAATTCAAATTCAAATTCAAATTTCTTTAGACCATTAAAAAAAAGAAACCACTCTAACAAATTTAAGCTGAAAATGGTTTATTATAAGGTACCAAGAACTTGAAAGAAACAGCACTGTTCTGGCAGTAACTCCATTGCCATCACCACTTACACTCAGCTTTGGTGTCACCGGGCACTGGACCGGAGGATCTCTGCCATAGCTGCTCTGGACAAATTACACATACCAGGTCCATAGGAAACCAATCTCCCTCAATCTCCCTGTAAAACCACTGCTCGACACTGCCTCCTCCCAAATCGGCCTAGAGTCTAGGTCACGGGTTAGACCAGTAGCTGCAAGGGAGCCTGGGAAATGTAGTTTTTTAGACCTTTAACCTTTTTAGTCCAGGCAGGTTTGCTGAAAGGGGATTAGGAAATGGCTCAGCTAGCTTAATGCACAGTGTCTAGCACAATGGTCATTTTGAGTAGCTTTGTGCAATTGTCCCACCAAGATGGCCTACAGGCCGCAGAGGGTCGAGACCTATGGAGGAGGAACTGGAAGACCAGAGGACCCGAGGGAAGAGTTCAGACCCATGGGCCCCAGGAGCCAGCAGAGCAGGCACCCAGACATGGACAGTATGTTGCTGATTGGAGGACATGGTCGGGGGGAAGAGGAGGGGCAGATATAGCTTTCCTAGCAGGCAAGGTGACTTGTGTGCTGAGGGAGGCCTGCTTCGGCACTGCCTATTCCAAGTCAGTGTCCCAGGTGCTCAGCTGCTGACAGACGTGTGGGTCCAGGCAGGGCCAGCAGGTTCACCTCACTGCCCAGCCTGCCCCATCCGTCCCAACAAAGCAGGGATGACAAATGAGGGCTTTATGTGACAGCTGCGCAGTGCGGCTCCTGTGGCCTGGTCTGCATGACCCTCCAGCTGGTCCTAAAACGTGGGCTGTGGGAAGAGCTAATCAGGAGGCAGGGAAGAGGAGGAGCAACTTCCACACCGAAGAGCCTTAGGCCTGTGCCTCTCAAGCATGAGGATGGAAGGGAGAAGCTGAATGATCTTTAGAAAATAAAACAAAACAAAACAAAACAGAAACTTGGTTGGGGGTGTGCTTCTCCTTGCTCTTCTTCCCTTTGGTTGTTCTTTGCAGTTTAAGTTGTGTTTTATAGGCTGTGTGATATAGGCAAGGTGATGGCAAGCTGGGTAATTCAAGTTCAGAAAGGATCTATTAGAGAAAAACTACCACCAAAAAAAAAAAAACCCAAACAAAGGAATGACCACCCCAGCCACGATTTATTCCCTGCTCTACCTTTTATTTATTCTTTTTTTGTAGGTCTTGTGGAGGCTTTGACTGATTTACTGACATCATTTTTTTCTCTTTGCACGCTGCATCTATCCCAGACATACCTTCTGTAAAGACAGAATCTATGAAGGCAAGCTTACAGTATGCAAAAGCCATTTTCTGATTCGCTTTAATGCTATTAAATGCGATCAGAAGGTACCAAGCATCTTACTGGAACTCTCTTCCAAGTGTAACCTAATCCAATTTACCTTTCCTTTGGTATTTAAGTTCCTGACAGCTGGAACAGACATTTCTCAGACAAGTTAGGCTTGTAACAGGTGCCTTTTTCATTCTCTGCTGTGTTCGTTTCCTGTTCACAACTGGGTGTGATGTTACAGTGGGCATTACCCACTGGCTTACGGTCAGTTCTAGACATAGAGATGCAGCCTTATTAGAAACGATCACTTGATCTCAGTGTCACGGGTGTGCCACATGCGTGTCGGGTGAGCAAACGAGGCACAGCCCTGTCCTCAAGCCCACGGCAACATCTCACTCTATTTTAGAACCACAGAATCATGGGATCTTGTCAGGACACTTTATCTCTAATAAACCTGGAGTTTAATGACTCATACCCACATGATTTTAGTGTTTTTTTTACCCCTCAGTTGAAAGTGTTCTTTTTTTTAAGAAAAAGTTAGCCCGTAAACATTCAAAAGGAGTGGTAAAAGTCACTTTCCATTCTTTCAGTTTGAACACAATGATAATATTTTAACTTTCACCATTCGGTTTTGAATTTATGTCATGCAGCATGCCTCTGGGTGATTTAATTATCTGCTTCTGATCTCATTGCAAAGAAATGGTAGGAGCCTGGGGGGAAATCTTTTCATTCCCTGATATCCTCTGCTAAGAAGCTGGTGCTCCTGGATCATTTGCTCCAGGAATTATTTTAAAGCCCGCTCTCTATTTCACATAAATTATAGTTGCATTAGGCTGATCTGGCAAAGATGCTCTTTGATGATCCTTTGAGAGCTGGACAGGTGAGCTCCGGCGTAGGGAAACCGCAACACAAGTCAACGCTGCAGCCCGTGAAGATGAACTGACATCCCTTGACCCAACTCTAATCAAAAGACTTTCTAATAATAGGGAGTTCTGGCTGCAAACCCCTTTGTCATTGGGAAAAAAAACCCCAAAGGAGTAGATGTGCTATTTCTGGGAGCCAAAGCCACCCAGGTAGGGATGGGTTTTCTTTAAATACATCCCAAGTAAGAAAAGTAGATTTCATTGAGAGCCTTTGATGACAAGGGCTGGGACTGCCAACTGGCCTTGCCATTCAAAGCCTGCTCTGCTTTCCCAGGCTGTCTGGCCTGAAACTCGGACCCCCCGAGCCTTTGTTGATTCATCTGTTGTCTTTCCACGCATCTTCTCTGACCACACCTGAGCGCCGTGAGTGAGTGACGGCCAACCCTCACTGAAGTCTCGAAGTGTGGTCCACCCCAGCCCTAGTTTCCATTCGTCTTGGTTATATCCCTGTCTCCCCCTACGTGTATCTTTAAATCACCACGTCAGTGGCATGCCGTCCTCTTAAATACGATGTGTGTAAACTGACCTCATAGCCTGTCCCACCATCCGGCTCAGTGGCCTGCGCAGTGGTGGTGGCAGTGGCTCTGTTTGCTTGTCCCTCGGGCTCCACTGTTCTGACTGTCCTTTGTCTTTCACGATCCCTCTGAGTTCTTCTTCCTTTTCACCAGGAACAAAATATGTTTATCATTTTCTCTCTTTTTGCTTTATTGAGGTTTGACCGCCATAGAGCATTATGCTCGTTTCAGTTGTACAACCTAATGATTCAAGAATTTAAGTGCTTTGAACTTAAAACTTAAATACTTTATGAAATTCTTTCTTTTATAAAGTAGTATCAGTGGGATAGAGTTGCTTTCCCTCACTGGCAGTATTTTTATGCTCAAATTCGTGGGATGCAGCCACCACCCAGAGAGGGACATCAGTTATGCTTTGGAAGCTCTTTCTGCCACTGAGAGCAGACCGCTGGAGCGAGGTGGGGGAGGGGAGGCCTGCCTAAGTGGTGACCCCCTGGCGTGGGATCAGCGCCCAGGGCTCCCAGCCTCCATCCCTGGATGTTGGTCTGTCAACCAGCTTTCCTTAGAAAAAGCACAGCCATTGGCTGGCTCTGTATCTCAACTTTTCCCTCTTACCACCCTTGGCCTTCAAGAGTTTGGGGGTTTTGTTTTTAGGAGAACATTTTATTCAGCAGCACAATTTTCCAGCCGGGTAATTTTAGACACCAGACTTGCTCTATCTGATGATGTAATGTGGTGGTTTCTCCCGATGGCAGAGGCAGGAGAAAACACATCCTTTGTTCCACTCATCATGTTTGACTCTGACAAATGTAACTTACTGTGTCAGCTAGAAATAATCCCCAATGAATAAGCCACTTTGCAATTGTATTCTACTTTTTCTTCTAACACACTCTGACTCTTAGAAAAGTTAGAACATGATTTCTTTCTTTTCTTTTTAACCATTTGTATTAATGTTCGAATATGTCGTCTCCGTTTTCCCACCACCACTTTCCCTCACCCCACCCACCTCTACCTCCCGCCCTCCATCCTACCCCCTTTGGCTTTGTCCATGGGTCCTTTATACAAGTTCCTTGATGACCCTTTCCTTTCTTATCCCCCATCATTTCCCTCCTCCCTCCCCTCTGGTTACTATCAGTTTGTTCTTAATTTCAAAGAACACGATTTCTGAATGCAGACACCTGAAATGACCCATTCTAAGAAAACTCAAAGAGAAACTCTGCAGGAAATAGTGATCCCAACCCCCACAACCAATCAATTATCAACTATAATAACGGATGTCCTTGATGAAGTGTCTTCAGAAACTCTCTATCCAGCTGGCTTTTTCCTTTTCTTGTGTTTTATTCGCCATTTCATTATTCTCTCAACATCTCATTTATGAAGAAGGAAACTGAGGCTCCAAGAGGTTTAGAAACTTGCTCAAAGTCAGGTAGCCTACTTGATACCAGGCCTGGATTTGAACTCGGGTCCTCAGGCTGCAGAGCTCATGTCTGCACTACATCCCCTGCCTCCTGAACTTGAAAAAGCTGTGCCACGTGCCGTTGCTAGTTTCTCCCACACCACCCATCTCCACCCCACTGAGAGCAGCTGCGAGCATCACCATTGCTTCTCACCGGGAGCGCTGTGTGTTCCTCCCAGCAGGGCTTGGTCCCAGGTGTTCCCGCGTGTAACCCGGAGTTCCTGCTTACCGCCTCGAGCTCAATTTCCCCGAAGACCCGCAAGTGTCATTCCTCCACTCCACATGCATTTTGGGGAGTATCTGCCAAAATATACAGTGACTTTTTTTCCCCTCAAAAATTATTTCTTAGAACAGAGCACTTTTTTTTTAAAAAACATTGAGTCCTTACAAAGTCTTTTGCTGTAACTAAAACTACGGTTCAGTTATATTTTCTTTGAATCACAAACACTGTTTGGGCAAGAAACATCGGCTTGGAGTTCCCTGGAATGAACACCAGCATCGGATGCTCAGAGAGCGCACCTAATGGAACGACTGTAAAAAGGAGGCAAATCTGCATAGCTTCGGTGATTACTCATGGGCGCTGCCCTCGCAGAAGGGCACATCAGATATCATTGCACACAAGCCCTTTCTGGTTATTTTAAAAAGCAGTGAAGTGGTGATCACTTATTTTGTGGAGCTCGTGAATACTTATCTTCAGACAGTCAGATATAAACTGGCCTCATGTTCCATGGATGCACTGTGGTGGCTGGCACGACATTTCCAGTGAATGTGTCACACACAGATGCCAAAGTGCTTTGTGTCAGATTGTGTAGCTGTGGAGATGGTGACCCCAGAAATCTGTTATATGATTCAGAAAGGGACGCTGATGGTTAAGATACTGTTGACAGAGATGTCAAGAGTTTAATAAAATTGTTGCAAAAAAAGTAGGAATGAAAAGAGCAATATTTCTCAATATATGATCTAATACAATATGTGATTTTGAGTATACAAATATAAGTTAAATATTATAAGTGGGAAAGGTAACTATTTCATTTTTAGCCATAAGAGTTTCTGGATTCAAAACCGACTAAAAAACCTTTCTCCTTATTTTGTCATTGAGAGAAAGGGCAGTTGCTTTCTCTTTAGGGTCACCTATGTTCATCTCTGAACAGTGCGCTACTCACAGAAAATCAGATACAGGCCCTGGACCAACTACCCCGTAGAGAAGTGTAACAGCTACTATGGCCACAAAATGTCATCAACTCTAGTGGCATGAAACACCACCATTTTATTGGGCTCATGGATTCTATGGGGCAGAAATTTGAGAAGGCACAGAAGGGACAACTTTTCTACTCCTTGATATTTGGGGCCTCAGCTGGGAAGACTTGAAGGCTCAGCTGAAACCATTTGGGGGCGACTTTGCTCACTGGCACGGGGCTTCCCCACGGCATGGCGGCCTTACGTGATGGTCAAACTGCTCTGCTCACGTGATGTCTCAGGGCTCCAAGCACAGAGTTCCACTGAACGAAGTAGAAGTTGCCTTGCCTTTTTCCGGCCTGGTTTTTTTTTTTTTCTTATGAGACTACCCATTGTTACTCCTGCTTTTTAGCGACAAGCAAGTCATGAGTCTGTCTAGATACAAGGGGAGGAGACCTAGACTCCGCCCCTCAGGGCCAGGGGAGGGGTGCCAATATCACACTGAAGGAGATCACGCTGGATGAGAAATAGTGTTGTGGCCATCTTTGGAAAATGCCATCTGCCCCAGTAGCTTTGGCAAACCCATACCTGGGAAACACAGAACAAGTGCTATCAAGTCAAGAAAAATTATTTCTAGATAAGGCTTGGGCAAGGGAGAAAGGGTAGGATGTGGACATTTGGAAAAGTCGTGGTAAGGACAAGATATAGAATTCATGAGAACAAGACAACTGGGTGACATGCGGGGTTAGGGAGAGAGATGGCTGGATACTGTGGAGTCTGGATGTCGGGGAAGAGGGTGCGCCTCACACAGAAATAGGGAACACGGCAGACAGGTGTATGTGGGAAGGAGGCACTGAGATCAGGAAGGAGGTCCGGCAGGTGTTCACGCCAGCACACATGGCGTCTAAAACCCCGCGTCCTCCAGTCAGCCCTCGGCGTTCCGGCCACTGCACATGCCACTGCCCTGACCTGCCTGTAACACAGATGCCCCTTTGTGGCGCATCCTAATGGCTGCTTCCGCCGGGCTTTCTGGCCTTGCCCCCAGTACCTCTCCCGTGGTGCCTCCCCCAGGCCTGTGTCCCAGCAGAGGGTGCTCGGCTGTTTCATGGGTCTTGCTGCTCCGCTCTTAAACCACCTCCAACTCTGTTATTTGAGCCATTCATAGCATTTGACTCTCACCATCCTCTTTTGAAAGTCTCCCATGCCTGGACTTCAGTTCTCTCTCCCCCCGCCGCCCCCCTGGGCTGGCCCCTGTGTTTTCAGCTGGCTTATTGTTTGTCGGTGGTCCCTGGGCTTCCTCCGTGGCTATTGTTCCATCGTATTCTGCGCTCAGCAGCTGAAGATGGGCTTCTAGTGGACCGTGGGTCCCTGCAAAGGGATGTAAATTTTGGGAGCCTGTGTGAGTAGTTACATATGTGTAGGATGTGGTCTGTAGCTTTATCCCATTTTCAAAGTGGTCTCCGGTTCGAGAAAAATGAAAAGGCTGAGACCTACTGCTTTCTGCATATTTATTCCATGGCTTCAAATTGATATTCAGCCCTGAGTACTCCCTTAAACTCTAAGATCCCTCCTTGGCCACACTTGAGGCTTTTCTTGAAAGCTTAAAGAAATACTGCTGATCAGGGCTCAACCTGAGACCAATGGAATCAGAACCCTGGGCAGGGGGCCCAAGGGGTAATACATTTCAAAGGAAGTGTTAACCCTGCTTTGTCCGTCACAAAGATAACCCGGGGTTAAGACTTTAAACTACTTTCTCTTTACTAGGCTAAAATAGGCGTTACACCACCTTAAAGACAGTGGAATTACATCAGGATTAGACTGTCAGTTTACATGTCGAAGATCTGGATTTCCTTTTGAAATCAATGTAGAGAATAGATTGGACATAATTGTTTTCTTTGGGTTGACTTTATTTAGCTCCCTCTTTCTTCTTTGCCTAATTGTTGCTTTTATTTTTGTCTGTTAAAGTGAGCCTTCCTGACAAAAAAAGAAAGCAGGTTTTTATGGGTAGTTGTCAGTTTCACAAAATGAAAAGATTCCCGGAGGTGGATGGGGACAAAGGTTGTACAGCAACGTGAATGTGCCTGATGCCACTGAACCACGTGCGTAAACGTGGTTGAGATGGTACTGCTGATGGTACATGCCTTTACCACAAATTTTTAAAAAATAATACAAAATTTAAATATTAAAAAGACCATTGTTAACAGCAAAAAAAGCCACTAGATTTGGATGGAATGAATCATTGGCCTATTTAGAGGAGAGTGTTGTTTCTCAGCACAAATTCAGTCCATTGAGAAATAACATCAAAAACTCTTTCTCGCAAATCTCTGAAATCATGAGGGTGGAAAGTAGCTGTTATGGAGAATTCCACAAACAGGCAAAAAGCCCTAGAAAAACCTCTGTTTCTGCCCAGTTCCATTGATCGTAACTTTTCTTTCCCCCTTTAATATTTATTTCCGAGACAAAAAAAAAGAAAAATCCCATGTTTGATACAGCTATAGTAATTTAAGGACCAACATAATTCCCAAAGACATTAGGCTACAGTAGATACATTTAAACAGAGAGCATGAAATTGCACAGTGGACTGGATTCCCTGTAGTTTGTGTGGTTTGTGTAGTTTGTGTTAGTGGTTGAACTCACAGTATTTGGAGCAAGAATACCTGACTTTTAATCCAAACTACACTGTCAACTATCAGCGTGATCTGCGGCCCGTGCCTCAGTTTCCTTGCCTGTCACATGGGTGCCATCCTCATAGAATCACATGGGCCAATGCATGGAAAGCACTCAGGACAGAGCCCAGAGCTCTTATGTCCCCATCGCATTGAGGGTCAGGTTGTTCTGACGCAGCAAACGTTTTCTGAGTGTTGACTGTGCATTGCTGAAGACAGTCACAAAGCACAGCATGAAACAGACTCTCTTTTGAGAACCCCAGAGACTCCGCTCCCTCCCCTTCGCTAGGGTGTCACGGCTCTGGCTCTTTTGTCTGCAGACGGAGTTCACGGTACCTGCCTCCCCCCACCCCCCAGTTCAGTCCATTTTTCCTGTATCCACAGCACATTCATTCATTTATTCAGCCTCATGTTTTCTGAAGCTCCAAATTGCCTCCTGACGGCGCCGTCTCCCTGCTTCCTCTGGGCGCCCTCGGGAAGCCACACTGTGGGGGTCTCAGATGCCCTTTCGGCCTTATATACACAGAACACGTTCGCACTCATCCTGGTAAATGAATTTGTGAGTCTTGGGGTTTCTGACTGAAGTTGTGTATTCCTCTTCTCATCCACTGATGGCTTGAAAGAAAGTTCAAATAAAGGATGGGTTGTAGGTCATGATAGCATGAAAAGATTTTCAGAATGATAGTGCTCTTACCAAAAGATGTCTCGGGACCTCATTGAGATTCCATTGTGACACAAGAGAGCAAACGTGAAAGAAGCTGTGGAATAGCTGGGACACAAGGTATGAGCGAAAACAGAGCTGAAGAAGCCACCCATTTCCATCCCGGGGAGAGGAGGCAGGAGTCACAGAGGTGAACCCACACGGACAACGTGATACCAGAGAAGAGGACATGATTTTTCATTGGACTGTTTGTGAAACACTACTCAGCCGGGAAAAAAGAAGGAGGTCTTACTTTTTGTGACAGCATGGAAGGACCTGGAGAGTATTATGCTGAGTGAAATAAGCCAGAGAAAGACAAATACTACATGATTTCACTTACATGTGGAATCCAAGGAACACAATAAACGAACCAAGGAAATAGAAACACACTCATAGACACAGAAAACAGACTGATGGCTGTCAGAGGGGACGGGGTTTAGGGAGCTGGGTGGAAAAGGTGGAGGAATTAAGCAAAACCAAACAAGCAACCCAAGCTCATAGACACGGGGAAAAAGAGAGAGACAGAAGAGGGCAAGACTTTCGCCTGCTCTTCTGGACTCCACTGACCAAACTCACTGTCAGAAAATCCCTTGAAACATGATCTGCTCTGATTTTTACTTCTGCCTCCTTAAGGATGCTGGCTGTAATGCAAAACAGACTGTTAATGAACTTACAGAGCTTTGTAAACTACTTGGGGGATGTCGGTAGGCAGTAGAGGCTCCTAAAGCCAAGACAAGAGGATTCAATAAAAACCTTCTCTGACTAGGGTAGACGTATGCATTGCACCTGCCTTATCTTTCTCCAGATTGAGAGTGCTTTCCTGTGGATGGGAGGAGACTTCACAAGAGAAATGAGACAAGGGGAGTCTCCGGGTCCAGGACTGCAGTCGACTGGCCCTCCCTGTAGCAGGCAGGGAGGAGAATCCTGCAGTCCCCTCCCTCCCATCGCTTCCTATCCAAACTGCTGACCATGCAACCAACAAGAACTAGATCCCCTTCCAGAAAGCCTTCACCCCTCCCAGCAGCAACACCCCTTACCCCCAGCCTGGGTCTCAGTGACAGTCTTTTGGAAAATGGCAAATTGACTATTTGGCCCTTCTGTGTTTCAGATGAAAAGCTAAAGTCATTTTTCTGTTTGAAGTCCTGCCCATCTCTTAATGGAAAGACTCACTATGGATCAGAGAGCTTCTTTCCCTTTGATGCATTCCTACCTGACTCCAGCTCCTCCCCAGCGTCCGCCCCCCTCAGTTTCTGTGGCACTTGGAACACTTGTACTTGTTTGGTATTTCTCACCAAGCGCCTTCCGATCCTTCCCGTATTTCTCCCTGAAAGACATGTCATTGGGATTCTCTTTGCAAGCAACCCAGGGCCTTCTGCACCATGGGCACTAAATGCGCACTTCTCGATGGTTTATTCAAGGACATCAATGCAAACTGCTTGTCTCCAGGGAGAAACTGGAGGGGTGTGGGTCCAAGCACCCAGCATAGGGCACTGCTACCCTTTTGTACTTTCTCTCGTTCTCTAGGCTTGGGATGTCACTGTGTCCCTGCTCTGGGAATCGAGTGTTCATTGCCTGCATGAACAGTTTAAGCTGAGTCAAGCCACAGAACCCTCTCCATGCCACGGGACGGGAGAGACCCGAGCGTTCTGTGTCTGTGTGCCAGGATCACCCGCCCGTGGTCTGGCTGATCTGTAATTTGGATGACCGTCCTTGAAGCAGGACAGCCAAAGCGGCTTCCTGCCGATAACAGTAATCAGATTTTATAGCAAAGTCCCCAGTTAGGCAGGGCAAATGGGGATGCAGCCTGAGTGACTGATTGCTGTTGTATTGAGAAGATTGTGTGTTTTATGCTGAAACCTTTTTCTTCTTTGCTCTCTGAATATTTCTCCTCTGTGTGTTATCAGACAGAAGTTTTTTTGAATGTCTTCTTTATTTTACTTGCTCAGTTAAAACCCTAGAATTGGCCCTGGCTGGCGTAGCTCAGTGGATTGAGTGCAGGCTGTGAACCAAAGGGTTGCTGGTTCGATTCCCAGTCAGGGCACATGCCTGGGTTGCAGGCCAGGTCCCCGGTGGGAGTCATGTAAGAAGCAACCACACATTGATATTTCTTTCCCTTTCTTTCTCCCTCCCTTCCCTTCTCTCTAAAAATAAATAAATCAAATCTTTAAAAAAACACCCTAGAATTTAAGATTGGGAAATAATTGTGCATATTTAGTATATGCAATCGGCTCAAAAGTTTCATCCATTTTGATAACGTAGAAGGAAATAAAAATTATTTGATGATGCATCAGCCATTCATAATATTTTTTCATGTCTTGTGTGTTTCATGTCATTTAAAAAAAATAGTGTCTCCCTGTATACTAGCATTGCCTAAAGAGTATTTTTTGAAATAAAAATTACTGACTACTTCATACATTGTCATTTCCTCTTAACCTTTGCATTTGGAAGATAACACGCTCTAGGTAGCTTGGAAGATAGTAACAGAGGTGAGAACGCATGGGCGCTTCTGCGCCAGTCCCCAAGGCGGGCGCTCCCAGATGTGGAATGCCGCAGGGACCCCATCTGGCTGGGACACTGAGCCCCGCCAGCCTGTAATCTTCTGTGCTAACTTGGGGCCGGGGCGGCAGATGGCAGCACAGCAGCTGGGCTGCTGGGACTCAAGTCCCTGCACATGGCTTTGCCCCCGCCCCCAACAGCCATCTGCAGGGCCTGCCCCACCCCCTGAGCAGGATGCCCTGCTCGGGGAGGGAAGGGAGTCCGAACTTCCTTCTGGTGGCAGGGAGGAAGCACCTTGATTCATTCAGCGGGGCTGCAGTTGGCTAATCAGCGAGGGAGTTAGCTTTCTATAGATGGCGTTGGCTCGGGTTTTTTAATCTTCAATTTTTTAGAGACCGGCTCTTGAGAGGATGCAGGACCGTACATGGAAAGGACTGAGGATATCAGCCAATGGAGAAAATAGTCCTCTGTCAGGGCTCTGAACTCTGTGGCTCCTGCTCTTGTTCTGTGCCACTCAGTGTCTGTTAAACTTGACGCCAAAACCGTTTCAGCAGCTTTCTGGCCCTCCTTCGTGCCCAGGCTTGTCCAATGGGATAATACCACCTGTCCTACCCGCTTCACAGGATCATTCTGGGGGTCAGAGGAGTTCGTGGAAGCGCTCGGTCCACTGTCCAACCATTTAGGTGGAATGCACGGGGGGATGAAGAAACAGTCTCTGGCGAGCACCTCTGTCTCTAATCCTCTTCCTCTCCTGAATTGTGGCCTCAATCACAAACACTTCCTGAGGATAATAATCACTGTCATTTGCTCGGTACTTTGTATGTGCCGGGCATGGAGTGACATGCTTTACAGGCATTGTTTTATTTACTCCTCGTGACACCTTGCTGGCTGGTGTTCTGATGGCATCTGGTCCCCTGAGCGCTGGGCTCCAGATCCATCTTGCTCCCCTGGAAAAGCCCACGACCCTCCCTTCGGGCCACTCTCTAAGGGAAGGGGCCACATTCTTCATTTTCAGATTGGATACTTCTAAAATGATTTAAAGTGTTATCAGTTGAATCATGTTTTTAACGTTTGAGTGTGCCATAAGGCCAGAAGCATGCATACAATTGTGGTTACGGCAGAGAGGGAGGGAGAGAGAAAGAGAAAGAGAGAGAGAGAGAAAGATATGCTAGGAAACAGAAAGGGACAGTAGGGGAGGCGGGGAGAGAGAATGCATGACAGAAAGAAAAAGATACAACTTGTGTGTGTGGCAGGAAAGTGATTTTCTAATATTTTATATGCAGATAATTCTTAAAAGCATATAAGTAATTAGTTAATGGGCTTTTGATGTTCATAGTGCTGCAGGAGATGTCAAAGTACATGATCTCGATAATCCTCATAAAAGGTGCTTAAAGTGAGACAATTCCCAGAACTGCGCTGAACAGAAATGTGTGCCGTGGAGGTGGGGCGGACGAGGGAGCGGTGGTGGAGTGAGAAGGGGGAGGCAACGCGTGAACGGGCTTCAGAGAACACTTCCAAGAACAGCTGTCCTTTTAGTCGTCTTCCTTGTCCTCAAGGGCAGTTGAACTTTGGCAGCAACGGGCCCCTTGCCTGACTCAGCGGCAGGTAGACAAGTTTCAGCCGTGGCTGCTGTCTGCACGGAATGGAAGCCCTGTGCTTGCTTCTGGCCCTGTTGAATGAGCAGGTGATGATTAGCAGCCCATTTTCACATAGAACGTCATGACTCTAGAGCCTATTTTAAAGATGAAGCATTTTGCAATTCAGAAATGTTCCAAGTCCCTTTCCACTGTCTCCGAGGCTCCTACCCGCCGCCCCTCCCCCAGCCCCCCACCCCATGCTGGGTGTCTGTTTGGCTGGATGCCTCCAAGAGCCTGGCAGGTAAATCCTTCCTGGGAATCAGTGCATCACCTGGGAGTGATGCATGCTGGGAGTCAGGCGTGGGGGGTGTAGTTTGGTAGGAAATCAGGTTCTTTCTGCTGCAGCCAACAATTGAATTCGAGGTTAAGAAATCACATTTATAAAGAAGAAAGCGAAAGCAGCTCTTCGTGCAGAATCAATTCTTGTACTTCAGACATTGGTTATCCAGGCTTGTGAATTATTTAGGGCATTTGGTTCTCTGCTGTCTTCAGCGGCTTTGCTTTTCCGTGCTGCAGACTTTCCTTCCTTCCAGAAAACTGGCGAGGTAGGAGACGTGAATTAAAACTCACCCGATCATTATGCTGCTAATGAGCAGCTCCTGGAGGGCGGGTAGGGAGCATGTCTGATTCATCTTTGCCCTTCTCCCCACCAGCACTTTCCACAGGTGCCCAGGAGGAGCCCAATGGTTGCTGATAGGTGGATCGGATTGAAGTGAATATTTTACTGATTTTTCAGGAGAGAGATGGAGATGGGACTCCAGCTTTGTTTGTAAGAAAGAGTCCTGAGGTCCCTGCAGAGAAAGTGGCCCTGACTGTGGTATTGGTGTCGGTCATAGTGTTTTACACACACGGAGAGAAACATTTGACCTTTATGGTCATGACCGCTGATTGATGGGCCGGCATCTCCTGCCCCTCTTCATAGACACGGGACTCCCTCCCAGTCTCCGTAGCCCAGGCTCAGGGTTGTCTCTGACCCCTGGGTCTAGATCCAGCTCCCTCCTCTCATCACTGCACAGATGTGCCGCTCTCTCCGGAGCCTGGTCCCGGCATCTGCTGGTTGTTCAGTGATGGTCCAGGCAGAAGTGGCAGTCCTCACGGGTCTCCGGACACTGCGTGCCTGAGGATGGAGGCCGAGGACAGCCACTCTCAGTGCCTTGCCGGAGAGAACTGACACTGTGAACCTCCTGGGCCTGTGTCATGGGCAGAACAAAGACATTTCTATAGTAAGGATTCGGAGTAAAGCAGGTAATAAGGCGACGAAGGAGAGGACCTGCACCCAGGTCCGCGGAAGTAAAGGGCGAGTCTCCAGCAGGCGAATGCTTGGCTGCCGAGCGGGAGAAGGAAGGAGCGCCCCCCTGAGGGAGAAGTGGAGTTACGAGAGGCTGCCAGGCCAGTGGTTCTCAGGCTTTTGGGGCTCAGGGCCTCATTATCCTCCTGAAATTATTTAGGGCTCCAAATGCTTTCGCATGGGTTATAGCCATATTTACCATAGTAGAAATGAAAACTGAGAAATATCATTTCAGTAGAAATTAAACCTAGAAAAAGAATTTGAGTTTATTTCAAACAATATGCCAATTATATGTTAACATAAATTATTTTTTAAATCTGTTTCTTACAAATATTTAGTGAGAATAGTCTCATTATTTTCCTTGCTGCAAATTTTTATTTTTTTTTAAGATTTTATTTTATTTATTTTTAGAGAGGGAAGGGAGGGAGAAAGAGAGAGAAAGGGAAACATCAATGCGAGGTTGCTGGGGGTCATGGCCTGCAACCCAGGCATGTGCCCTGGCTGGGAATCGAACCTGCGACACTTTGGTTCGCAGCCCGTGCTCAATCCACTGAGCTATGCCAGCCAGGGTTGTTTGCTTTTTTTTTTTTTTTTGCTGCAATTTTTTTAAATGCCTGGCCGAATGGGAGATGGTTGGATCCTTTTATCTGCTTATTCATTCAATCTGCTGCCACGTCCTATGTCATGTCTCTTCTGGAAAACTCCCCTGTACACTTGAGAGAGAATGAGAATGAATAAGTCAAATAATGTCTTAGTGTTTTATGAAAATGGCTTTGACCTCTCAGAGCCCAGGGACATGGAGGGTTCCCCAGACGGTGCTTTGAGAGCTGCTTCCCCAGGCGTGAAGCCCTCCAGACTTGCCTTTCTCTGTGTTCGACATGCGGGCCTCTCCTATGAAGACATCTCCGCATCAGCAGCAAGGGGGCATGGTGAGCCAAGCGGGTAATCCTTTTGGAAGCTTTGCCATTTGAACAGCGCACTCGAACGTTCCACAGACATCACAGAGACAGGCTAGAAGAAGACTGACGTTGAGTGACCTCTTGGGCAGTCTGGCCAAGTTCTTGCTCATTGACTAGTAAATAAGATAATCCAGAGCACGAGACAGTCGCCTTTCCATGCTTTTCAAAATGTGAACCTCAAATTGCAGGAGCCCCCTTAGCCTGGACAGCACAGACTCCCCACCCCCATCTCCATAGTCACTGAAAACTTTCTCATAGAGCAGCAGCTGCCCCACAACCTCCCTGAGCCTCGTGTTTCCAGGGCCCTGGGGCCACCTAAATCTGCTTTCCAAGTGACCAATACTGGGGCGGCCGACTTAGCTGCTACCTCCTGGGCAGTACAGACTCATCTCACTTCATTGTAACTCCACTTGTCTGCACTAATCAGGACAGTGACAGAGCAGTGACAATGGCAAGATGGACGTGAGTGGAAAGTCATGCTTTACAAAGCACTGTAGCTTCACTGGGGCCCAGACTCGTCCTGAAAGGGAAGGGCAGTGGCCACAGCCTGTATATAGCCAACGTGAAGATCAAAGGCTGTTCAAAGACTAAACAAGGCATGTGTTTATGTTGTTCTAAAGCAGCAGCACCTTTTTGGACGTGGCTAGGGAAAGCTTCAGCTTCAGTCTCTGTCCTTTGGGAAAACTACATGCACCAGCGCTCTGGCCTCCCCTCAGCTGGCAGAGGGATGGGCTCTGCAGATCCTGTTACATTCACACAATTCTATAGAGAGAGTTTTATAGAGAGCTTGACATCATCCGGCATGGAGGAAAGGGTGTGTGTGTGTGTGTGTGTGTGTGTGTAAGCAAGGCGCAGGGTAGGGACAGTACCACCATCGTGAAGGCCCATGGGTGTTGTCTCTCCTTGACCTCTGCCACCCCCAGCTGCAGCAGTACCGCCCTACAGTGGAATGACCCCGTTCTCATGATCTCTGTGACTCCTGTCACCTCGGGTGGTCACTTACCCTCTCTGTATCTCACGGGCCCCTTCTGGACAAATGAGCATACAATAACATCTATCTCATGGGTTGTTTTGAAAATGGAAAGGTACATACCTAGAAGCTACCTAAAACAGTGTATAATGCATAGTAAACACAAAATAAGTGTTGCTCATTATTATTGCTGTTATTATTATTACTATGATTATTTGACATCTCTGAAACTCAGTTCCTATATCTCCAAAGCGTATTTTCCAGGCTGGTGCGGGGATTAAGTTGGAGAATATACGGCTGAGCCCGGGAGAACGTGTCAAGGGCCGTGAAACGTAAGGAACTCTATTTGGGGGGCAAGTCACAAGTCAACAGAGCGAGACAGTTTTTATTCCGTGGTGTTTTCCCACGTGTGAAACCTCAGATCTTGAGCAGTAACACATGATTTTTTCTGCCATCCTGAAACTTGGGCGGTTAATTTTGATGAAGTGAATGAATATAATAACAACCAGAGAAGCAGCAATGTGAGCACAGCCAGTAATAATAATTAATACCTAGGGAGCGTTTATCTTGAGCCAGCAATGAGCCAAGTACTTTACGTGTAATATATTGTCTCACTTCTCACCACAGCCCCTCAGAGGAGGAGCTGTTGTCATTCCCAGTTTGCAGATGAGGAAAATGAGGTTGAGAACCCAGCAAGGGCCACTCAGGTAGCACACATCCAGGCCAGGACCGTACCCAGGCGTGCTGGCTCCCCACTCGGTTCTCCTGGCCAGTAGGGTAGCAGGGCTGGAGGTCGCAGCAGTGGACGCAGATACATCCTAGCGTGAGTTCAACAGGCCACCGTGTTGTGCTCTGCAGGCGAAAGAAGGGTATCTTTTGTGTTCTTTAGATAAAAGACACGAGGTTTGATCATCAGTATTTGGGGAGAGGAAGGGGCTGTCTCTTTGGTGAGTAAACTGTTGATCCCACATAATGTAGGGATTGAGGTCAGAGTGGATTTTTGTGATGGGGAATCAGATGCAAGAATCTCAGAGCTCCCCAAGGAGCAGCCAAGAGGGACAGTGTCAGGAGGAGACTGGGACAGAAATCCATAAGGAGTGTCTGAAAGGACCCTGAGACCCTGGGAAAAAGTGTGCAGGATCTAACCCAACAGGCGAGCCCCAGGCGTGAGCTGCAGAGAGAGGCAGGTTTCTCTGTGACTGGGAGCAATCCCATGGGTCACGGATGTTTTTTTCCCATCTCAGCCCAGCACAGTTTGATGCAATAAGATTATGCCACAGCACAGGCACAATGGACTTTTCATGGGGATTCTGTGTCATCCAGCAGCACGGAGCGGGGGCTTTAGAGTCAGAGAGACCTGAGTTCAGATCTCTGTTCTGCCTCTTAAAAGCCGAATGGCTATCAGAGTACCTAATTCTCCCAACACTCATAGGATGGTTGTACAGATTGAATAAGAAATTGCTTAAGAAAGTGAAGAAAGTACTCATTTTCCGAATCAATCGTTGGCAAACTCTTTTGTAAAGTCCAGATAATACACACCTAAGCCTTTGCAGGCCATGTGGTCTTTGTCACAGCTACTCAACTCTGCCTTCATGGAACAGAAGAAGCCGTGGACAATATGTGGACAAATGAGCATGGCTGTGCTTCAATAAAGCTTTATTTATGAAAACAGGTGGCTGCCAGGAATGGCCCCATGAGCCATAGTTTGCCCACCACTGAGCTAGTCAGGCAGCTCGCTCACAGGCTCTGCCATCGCCAGTGAGAACTCATCTTCCTTCTGTGGGTCTGGCTTCTGTGGGGTCTTGGGAGGGAACCCCTGGGTCCCCCTAGACCCTCCAGTTCGCTGAGCCATCCTGCAGGCTCGCCGGTGTCAGCCCAGTCACTGCGACTGAGCTTCTCCCACGGGCTCTTTTTGGTCGGGAACTCCACTCCCCACCCTGGGTCTGAAATCCTGCCGTGGACCATCGCCTGTTTGGCAGGGGTCCCTCCTGGCTTGCTTGTCCTTACCCATGAGGAGCTGAAATTGCCCCCCTTGGTCTTGGCTGGCAGCCAGGTCCTCTGTAATTGGGAGGACTACCTGGACCTGCGAGGCTGCCACCTGTCTGGTGGGAGGAACGCCCCGTGTGGGCATGCCTCCCCTTCCTGGCAGCCCCCCAGGCTTGTTCCCTCCCAGGGCCTTCCCGGGAGGTCTGGACCCTAGACGCCCCTCACCCAGAGCCTCACTTCCTTCCCTACCCTTGTGCTTCAGTAATAGTATCATTTTGCTGGAGGAATTCAGTATATCCATTAAATTCCTTTGATGGGATATCAGTGTAGTATTTCTGAAATTGTGGCTTGTGATTATAGACACTCTACTTGCAGTGGGATTACATCCCAACAAACCCACTGTAAGTTGAAAATACCTTAAATGGGCATCAGCTACTTTAATACTTAATGTTCATCACAATTGGTTATCGTATCTTAGCACTCCAAATTAAAAGACTGAAAATCCATGTTAAAAAATGCATCTGATACACTTAACCTGCCAGACACGACAGCTTAGCCTCGCTCAAGTGCGCGCAGAACCCTCACGTTGCCCTGCAGCTGGGCAGTTACCTGGAGTTCCATCTCAAGAATCATTGCCTTTCTTTTCTTCTCCCCAGAAGCTGGAGACCCAGATGGGTGTTCAGTGGGCCTTGTGGGATGTGAGAATGTAAGACACACTAGCTAAAACAGCTGCCAGCACAGGGCACTGCAGAGCATGGGGTGGGTGACCCCCGTGATCACGGGGCTGACAGGGAGCTTCGGCTCACCGCCTCCGCCCAGCATCATGGGAGAGGATAGCCCTGCTTATCGCTGGCCAGAAAAGATCACCATTCAAATTTAAAGTATGGTTTCTACTGAACGTGCATCATTTTTGCATCATCATAGTGTCACAAAAGGGTAAGCGGAGCATCCCAAGTCGCAGACTCTCTGTATTTACAAAGTCAAAAGGGCAACCAGAAAATGAGCTGCTGAAATGCTCATGGTGGTTGGAATGATGCCCCAACCGGCTAAAAATATAAAAACTAAAGCATGTGTTTTGTTCCTTATCTTCCCTCGTATGTCAGCTGTCCTTGGTAATGGGGTGTAGAGACACCAGAAAAATGCCAGGCTGAAGGGACACTGTTAGTGTAGGTGGCACCTGAGACATTAACAGTTCATGTACACAAAGTGTCTTTCTGAGTTAGTTGTTTACACATCAGAAGGCATTTGTCCAGCGGACACTTCTCGAGACCCTAATGTGTTCCACATGTCAGGGACACGGGATAAGGCTCCCGTCCTCCCTCGAGGGGGACCATCACACAGACAAATAACCACAAAGCCGTATCAGAAGAGCTGTCAGCGCAGTGTGTGCACAGCTCTCTGGGCGGAGAGGCTGGAGCGGAAGACTTCAGGGAAAGATTTTCCCAGGGGGCGAGAGGTGCGTTGCTTGCATAAGGTTCCCCACCTGGAACGCAGGAGGACAGGCCTTCGGGGGTCTGCATGCCGAAGGCAGGAATGTGGTGTGGTTGTGGGACTCACGTGGTTCACAGGGCGGCGTGGGGGAGCTGAGTCTGGGAAGGGGCAGAAGGATGTGTGAACCGGTCTGGGAGCCCCGGCTCTAACGGCCGACATGGGCCAACGGAAGGCTTTTGAGTGTGAGAGTAACGCAATCTGTTTCAGGAAGATCTTCTGGTAGTGGCGGGGACCCTGAGTCGGGGTGGGAAGGGAGGAAGCAAGCGGGGTTGTTATAGAAATAAAGCGCTCCTGCACGAAGAACGTGGAAACTGGGATGGGAAGGAGTGGGAAGTGTGATTACACGTAGGGGAGCAGAACTGATTGGGTAACAAAGGCGAGTGAGGAGGAGCTCGTTGTGACTGAAAATACAGAAGAAGGGTGGTGCGTCAGAGGGAGGCACCACTCTGCTGGGACGTAGGTTTGGGTTGGCTGGGTTTGCGGGGTCTGAGGAACGTACAGGTGCAGTTACCCACCAGGTAGGCTGTGGGTATGGGGGGCTGGAGTTTGAGAGTGGGGGTGAGGGTATCAATGATGCACAGGTGGTAATTACGTCCATGGAAGCGAAGGAGTTCACCCCAGGAGCATGGGAAGGGAAACGAGAAGGGGGAGGGGTGGATAGGGAGGGGAGAGGAGGAGAAGGGAGGGGACAGTTCTACAGCAGAAACCCAACAGCACCCCAGCGGTTAAGGCCCTGAGTGGAGGGAGAGCCAGCAGAGCCGAGGGCCTTTCTGGGCGCATCAGTGATGACTGGGACAGCGGCGACGAGAGCACAGGGACCGAGTGACGCCTGGGACTAACATAAGATGCACAGCCAGCCGAGCTACACTGTATTTTGAACACCCTGTGAACCTCGCCATTATTCCTACCATTCAGGATATAAGACTCCATTCATTCGCTTCTGCATTTATGAATTGAACAAATATTCTACTGAGTACGAGACACTCTGCTGGGCATCGGGTGGAGACCTGGTTCTTGTGCTCTGTCGCTTACAGCTTAGAAGAGAAGACAGATGTTTGGCAGTAAACTTGGAAACAGATGTTTTCATGAAAACAGTGACACAGTTACATGGAAAAGGTGACCCCTTAGACCCCCGTCCAGCCATGGCCTCTAAGAGATGTTGTTTATCAGCGGTGAGTTTGATGTGGGGCGGTGCCTTTCGGTTTGATCTCCCCTCAAGTACAGAGGGCCTTGGGGCAGTGCTGTTTCCTGGCACACACACAGTGAGACGCCACAGTATACTGACTATCAGAGGGTGACAGCTGATAGCTTCTGCTGCCTGGACACTGCGGGTGGCCGGGTGGTGAGGATGCTCTCCGGACTCTCTCCCCACCTCCTACGTCAGCCGTGAAGAGGAGGCTGTGTTGACTCACCGCTGCATGAAGGAACAGGTTGGAGTGGGAGCTCTGACGTCACCGGGTTTCCAGCGGGCACCGAAGATGTAATCGATAATGTGTGTCAGCTCATTTGTCTGTGCAAGCCGTCTGCACTGTGCTGTGTTCATTACGGCTGCTTCTGGTGTTCATTTAAAAACTCTATTTCACATTGGAGTGAGGTGGTAGGCGGGAGGAAAAACACCAATTAGGTCTCGGATTGAGACAGCGCCTCAGTTCAGTTCAACAGATTGTTACTGAGACAACTCAGTTCAACTCAAGAATCTTCCCCTGTGTACCTACTGTGTGCAGGGCCCAGGGCTGAAATGTGTTGTATTTGGAAATCCTGCCGACAGCCACAGCTGTGTTGGCTGTTCACGTCGGCTCCGGCAGACTGAAATTGCTTTGCCTTTATCTCCCTGCGCTAGCCTCTCATAGTTTCATCGGCAAACTCGATTGCGAACCAGGAGTGATTCACATCAAACCATAGAAGGGCTCCTAAAAATCGTTTTTGAAACTGAATTGTTGTAGAATGGATAATGTTTTAACCAGGCTAGGGGATTTTTCTATTAAAAGGAAATTCTGATGCTGAATTGTTTTGAAAGGCGAAACGCTATTTTCTGATGTATCTGTTTGGTAAAGGAGTAAGTTGAACCTAAAGGGAAAATAAGTCAAAGTTTAATAACTTTAGGAATTGGAAAAAAATATCAAACAAAAAAAACACCTTTAAGAGCTCGTGAGGCGTGAATACTAACAAAAAACACTGGCATCGTGAAGATCACGTGACAGAGCGTGAGCTGATCTGAAGAAAAGACATCGTCTCATTTGCTGGGCCAATCCTAGCAGATCTTGCCGGTGTAAAAACTGAGAATAATAAGAGAAGCAATAGAGAAACGAGAAAGAGGTTGAAAAAAAACCCCGGAGAATAGGAAGGAAAATAGCAGGTGGTGGACTCCCAGGTGGCAGAGGAGATGAAAGCCAAATAGTGAAAGCGGCGGCGGATAGGGCAGCTGGCCCGCAGGACGGAAAACAGAAGCCTCCTCCCCACGAACCTGTGTGCTTGACCCACTTTAGCAGCTCCTGCCTGTGAGCACACTGACTGCAGGACGTCTGGCCCCCACTGGCTTCAGTCATTCCTCAGCGTGCCTTGTGGTCCTGCACAATAGTGCCTTACAGCTCTCCTTGGGCGCTAACGCAGTGCCAGGTTACTGTTATAACTGCTGTAGGTATTAACTCCTTGAATGCCTGACTGTATATTAAATCATTTCCCCCACTTTATAGGTGATGTAACTGAGTTACAGAGAGGACAATCAGGCTGCCTGGTGTCGGAACAGGAGTAGAGAAGCTACATGTGACGGGCAGAATTCTAAGACAGCCCCCACCCCAATTCCTGCCTCTTATGTATGCACCCCCTGGGGAATCCCGGGCCCTCCAGGGTGGACAGGACTTGTGAAGACGATGGGACTTCACTCTTCTTGGTTAGGTGACATTATACAGCAAGGAGGAAGGGATTTTGAAGATACATGTAAGGTCCCACATCAGTTGATTCTGAGCTATTCAAAAGGAAGATTTTCCTGGGACAGCCTGACCTCATCAGGTGAGCCTTCAAATGAGAGGGCCCAGGCCTTCCCTGAAGGAAGAGAATCAAAGCAAGGGATTGTGTTGCTGGCCTTAAAGAACCCAACAGCCATTTTTTAAAGCTTATGGAGGGGGTCACGTGGCAAGACAATGAGAGTGGCCTGAGGAGCTAAGAGGGGTCCCTGGCCAGCAGCTGGCAAGGAAACCAGGAGCTCAGTCGTCAGCCTCATTAGGGAAAGGAGTTCTGCCCGTTTGGAAGAAGACCCGAAGCTGAAGAGAGGAACGCATCCAGCTGACACCTGGCTTTCAGCCTTGTGAGCCCCTGAGCAGCCTTGTAGTAACTGTGTGCTAGTGAGTGCTTATTGTTTAAGCCGCTGAAGTTGTGTTCGTTTCCTGGGCAACAATAAGAAACCAACACAGGGTGACTTGAACCCCATGAATCTGGTGGCAGAGCCCATGTTTCCTCACCACTCCAGCCTGCGTCTTAGAAGTCCCACCTCAAAATCGTTCATTCCTGAAACTTCAAGGTCGAAGAAGATGGGCTCCGATAAACCACCTGATCTTTATATTTCCCTCTGCAGCACCCTTGTCACCTCCCGACCTTGGTGTGAATGCCTCTCTGAGCTTTCCTTGCCACCTGGGGACCATTCCTTTGGAAAGTCTTCTTTCTAGCCCTGGCTGGCATAGCTCAGTGGATTGGGTGCGGGCTGGGGACCAAAGTGTCCCAGGTTCGATTCCCAGCCAGGGTACATGCCTGGGTTGCAGGCCATAACCCCCAGCAACCACACATTGATGTTTCTCTCTCTCTCCCCGCCACGCCTTCCCTCCCTAAAAATAAATAAATAAATAAATAAATAAATAAATAGAAAGTCTTCTTTCTATTACATGAAAATCTGTTCCCCCATGAGTCCCGCTGTTGGCCTAGGTCCAGCCATAGGTGAGAACACAGAACAAATGGAACCCTTCTTTTGAGGGACAGCTCATCATATCATTACAGACAGTTCTGTGTTTCCTATCAGCCTGTTTTCTAGGCAAAACATCTCCGTGACCTAAGGAGAGTTTCCAGTCCCTTCCCCATCCGGAGCATCAGGCGGCCTGGGTTTCTCTCAGAGTAAGGCCAGGGACTGCGCGTGGAGCTCTTGGTGTGGTCTGCTTCACGTAAAACGCAGCATGCCAAACACAAACCACAGCCTGCATGTTCCGTTTCCATCAGGGAGGCATTAGACCACATTAGCTTTTTGGCAACCACAGCCCCATGTTGACTCATACCACAAGTATAGTGAACCAAAACTCCCTGCACGCACCTATGGTTGCTAAGGTGTGTCTCCACAATCACAGACGTGTGTGTGTTCATTTTAACCTGGGCACGGACTGAACTTTCCTCACTGTTCCATCTCATCGGGGGTCTGGCGCGTATCTTGCCTGGTCCTGATGATGCCACCCAACAGCGCTGCTGTCCTTTCCAGCGTCACCTCAGCTCTCAGCTTGAGCAGTAGGCCATCAATATCCTCACTGGGGTTACTGACAGAATTTTGGAGGTGGACAGGGCTGAGGTCAGAGCCCTCTGGCACCGTATTGATGGCCCACTTCCAGGGTTTGTGTCCTTCAAACATCACAAACCCAACCAATTGTATCATCCACTGGCTGTCATCCAGCTCATGAAGGTGCCCTCAGAACTGTAATGAAATATTTCCTGGAGTCCAGGTATGGAGTGTTAAGTCTAGTTCCCTGACCCCTGAGCCAGGAGGTCACTCTATATCTTTTCCAGCTTGTACATCACACCCACCGATCTGCGGTTTGGTCCGCCTTAGACAAACAATGTTTTCTCTTGCGACTCCATTCTCTGTCAACTTTTTATTTCCACGGGAAAAGATCAAGACTATTTAGAGGATAAAAGTAAATTTGGGGGTGCCTAAAAGATGGAGGGAGGACTCATCTTTATTTCAGAGGACGACCCCCATCCTGTGTTTTAGAAGAAGTAGGGTAGGGGCTCTGGAGCGAAAACCAGGACAAACGGAGGGGTGTGCTGTTGAAAACAAGATCTGCCTGCGGGGATGGAGTGGGGAGGGGGATGGAGCGATAATGCTGAGGATGCTCTGTGTCTGCTGCAGGGTGGGGGTACATGCCAGTGTCTTCTGCAGCGTCGCCCCTTTTTTTGCCTGTCCTTTTGCCCTTCCTCTGACAGCCGTGTGCCTTACATGGAAGCAAGGCAAGGTGAAAACTCAGACCCACCTTGGGAAGTGGGGGCCATGGTCCTCAGCAGCACCAGGAACTGGCCTCTGCTCCGCACGGGATCTTGGGATGGCTGAGCTCCCATATGCACCCAAACGGGAAGACTCTCTGATTCCACGGTTCACTGAGAAATCATAACACTGACGGATGTCCATGATTTCACAACTGTCCTACCTTGGTTCATGTCTTTCACATACCTTTCCCTTTTTAAAAAATGAAAGTTGCCACAAGTCTTATAGAATGCCTATAATACCTGAAGACCAAGAGTTTCTATTGGATTACTGAGAAAAGTACTTTAGTTATCATGGTTAAATTGGACAATGTAGTGTTCACCCACCGTTTTTACCATTCAGTGTTCGTTCACTGTCTCTAATACCTATTCCAGCTTCTCTGGGGGAGGAGGTCTACTCTCCTCCTCTATTTCTGTCCATTTGTTCTGGTGGAGTTGATTCTGCATTCTTCTCCATGCGGATGTGAGACCTAGGTTTGGCCAATCAAAACACTCCATTCTTCAATGTTTTGTTCAGGCCAATGAGATCCAGAGAGACTTTTAAACTACACATTTTGGAAAAGAAACCCATGGTTGTTTTTGCTCAACTTGAAACTGTCAGGTTTTGGGGCTCAGGCTGTTTTAGCTATCTGCTTCAAGGAGGGGAGAATCTCAAAGAGAATGGAAGAAGAGGAGATGGAAAAAACAAAGTACAAAACTAGATTCTGGTGATAGGAGGAGGCAGCGATTAAAATCTAGACTCTAGAGCCAGATTGAGTCTGAAATGCTCTGTCATTTACTGACAAGGTCACTCAAGACAGTTGGTCTCTACACAGCAGTTTCCTTATTTGTGAAGTGAGAATCGTTACATCTACTCACGGAGTTGTTGTGAGGATTAGGTGAGTCACGTGAGGTGCCAAGAACAGGATCCAGCATCTGGTACAGACCACACACCTGTCAGTCATCATTTGAGCTCTGCCTGCAGCCATGCCTGAAACAAGACTCACTTCCTGATAGTTCAGTTCTAAGAATAATGTATTTATTTTATTCTCTTTTCGTGTTAGCCATTTGTTGTGTTATTTTGTCCCTTAACCCAAAGAGTCGTAACTGGTAGATTCAGTGAAGTCAAATGCTTATTTGGTTTCAAGTTTTGACTTTTTCAATGAGACTAAGGTAAAAAATAATCCTAAATCAGATTTTTTTTTTTGCTTGTTATCCAAAGGTGACTATGATCTTGGAACAGCCTAATTCCTTCTCCTTTCCATCTTCTTGGATGCAATTGTTTCACATTTACTTTTCAGAATTTCTTTTAAAATGTTGCCTGTCATTATTACTAAGAAAATTCAGAACATTGTCATGAGATTTTCATAGCAAGCTTATACTTCACCTCCTTTACCCCAAACCATAAAATATTCTAAAATGTGGACATAATAGAAAACACTCATTTGGGGAAAGAGGGTAGCTAGTTGGGGCTGTGGGTACAAATATGGAACAGGGAGCAAATCAGAAAAGCTGGGGTTTGACCTTGACCTCAGCACCTACCTCATTTGGGGTCTTGGACAGGTCATTCTCTTCGGAGCCCAGCCTACAAAACAAGCAATGTGACACCTGAGATTCCTTCCGTATGGATTTGGAAATCTATAAAAACTTTCCTATGCACCTTAAGCAACACATTTCATTTTCTCTGTGGTTGAAATGGTGGTAAGAAAAGTAGAAAAATAATAAATCTTAATGAGATCCATGTGAATTTTGTGCTTATCTTAGAATTTATAGTATATATTCCCAGGTTTTCCCTCTGTTTTTCTTTTGTGTCTGAGAGGTTTTGTTTTGTCTCTTTTTCCTGTTTTCTTCTCTCTAAAAATCCACATGGTCTTCTCCCTGAGTCCTCACTGTCCTTGGTAATCAACAAGGATCTTGGCCATTTCAGCTGAGAAGCGCAGCCGCAGCCGAGGTCCCGGGCCTCTTGTGAGCTCTAATTAGCCGGCAGCACGGAGAGAGGAACAATAAGGAACCAGAATAGAAAACAAATAGTAAACTAGAGAGAACAGAGACAAAGACACAGACACAAAGCAAATGACTAGAATTAGCTCAGGGAGCTGGGAAGAGACAAGCCAGCAGTATGTCATTCCGCCCTTTCTTGGAACGGAAAGCCAGGCTTGACATGTAGTGGGCACTTGGTGGGCATTGAGGAGCCGGGGAGCGAGGAGGCGAGTGACGAGTAGATGCGAGTGAGCATTTGGCTGTGTGTGGAGACACTTCATCCTGCCAACGCAACTAGCCCAGGGACAGCCGAGGAAGCAAGTGACAAAAGAAAACTCAGGATACCAGTGTACTGACGGCAGAACGCATTTTCCAGTGCAGATGCAAAGTTATTGGAGCCCTTGAATAAGGAACAAGGTGACATCTGAGAAAGCTACGAAGCTGCCTGCTAAACCAAACCCATGCATTTGTTTTCTGAAGCGCGGTGTTTATTTGCAAGGAAGTATTCATTTCATGCCCCACTCTTTGGCGTTTAGGTCGGACTTAATTAAAAAAGCTGTAGCATCTTTGAGTCCAATTTCCTCTTTTCACATAGCATCTGTCCCTGACAGCTTGTGCGAGGCTCAGCCACTTGTTGAGGCTGAGGCTAGGGGAGAAAATGACAGGGGAGCAGCGAGGTGGACAGACGCCTCTTGTGGGAGGTGGCACTCTGCTTCTGCACGACCCAGTCACATGCTTCGGAAGCTTCTTGGTCTAGGCAAGGCAACAGATGTCCCTGAGAGGGGATGCTGGCAGCCCCACACAGGCCAGCAGGACGGAGGGTAGGCATGAGTGCGCTAATGGGAGAGCTTTTGCTTGTGCCCTCTGCTCGGAAGCGAAAAGCAGGCCAAAATCCAGGAGGAGCAAATTCGAGAACTGAACAGAGGGGGATGGCATAGAGGAAATACTTGGAATGGACTTCACCCGAAGGGAAAACCTGACTGTTTCTGAAGACAAACATGCCCTGTGCTTTCTCTATTCAAATAGATGGCAAAGAAGATGAAAGGGCATGCTGGGTTTGGCTTTGCCTGTAGATACGGCCCCGTTTTGCTTTGCAAAGCATAGCTACTCATTTATGCCTTTCTACCTGGAGGTTTGGTTTTGAGTGTGACTAAGAAAGAGAACCGGAGCTTTCTCCCCTCAGGTCTGTCACTCTCATTTATCAAGACAGGCCTATCAGTAAATCCAGACAAACCTGCAACCCATTTTGGAACAACTAATTAAGTTTGTGGTAAGCAAGGTCTTACAGACGGCGCATGCACTTAATCCATTTTCTGTCTGATGTTTTTAGTGTTGCTTTTAAAGTAGTTTGTTCGAAGTTCAAGGGAGAAGAATGGAGCTCTTTGGAGACTTTATTCTTAATTTACAGGAATCTTTGGAAATTGCTTTGGCCCTTATATTGAGTCTTGTTCCTGATATTACCTGGAAATTCCCTAACTGCCTTGCTGTATTATAACACAAGGCTCATTCAGTCAAAATAAGTGCTGGGGTTTTGTTCCCTTTCTGGGGTTTTGCTTGCTTCCCCTTTGGGCCCACACCCTCTCTCCCCAAAGATGTTCCGGCTGCATTTTGTTGCTGGACAATCCCGGTTGCTTTGATGCAAAGACAACCAACATTATGTCACGTCCCACTCGGAGTTCATGCGTATAGTTCAAGCCTGGTTCTGTGTGGTTCTGTGGGTGCTCGAATCTCTCTTGCTGTTCCCATGGTCTTGCACATGACGCCTGAAGAATACAGTCGGCCTGATCGCTGAGCAGATTGTCACAGATCCATGGGGGAAGGCCATCTCTAGACCACATTATGGCTTAAACACCAACATCACCACATGTCTAGAAAGCTAGCAAGGTCAGGAACCATATGGGTGCAATTGGCCAGGCAGACTTTCTGTGAGACTTGGGTGCCACAAAGAATAATGTTCAGTAACTTTTACTGACCCGTTTCCACTTACACTACTACGAAAGGTACCTATGGAAAAATTAGAACAAAGTACAGATGAGCAAAAAGGACAAGCTCCCTGCAAAAAACAATAGTAGAAATAATCATATAAATCTTTTGATGTGTATACTTCTAACTTTATTCTATGTGCATACATACATGTAAATATATAGTTTCTTTTTATAAAAACATGGTCAGACCATTCGTATTAATTTTATTTCCAAATTCACTGTGTCCCTATTTCCCTGTCTTTAAGTTCTTGACATCCTTTTTAATGGCTACACGTGGTTTAATTGCATGGGTGGAACCTATGTGTTTTAAGCAGTCATCTCTTGTTAAACTTTTAGGTTGATTCCAATTTTTCTTTCAAATATACCATGCCATGATGAGCGTTCTTGCAGCTCAACCATTATGCATCTTTCTTCCTTTAGCGTGACATTCTAGATGTTTAATTGTCCAGACAAACACCGCCATGATGCTTATAGAAACCTGTCCTACGTATGTGTCCTTTAGGATGGCACAGAACACCCGGGTGACAAAAGTTAGCAGCTAGTGCTTCCGAAATCAAACCTGAGATAAAGAAAGAGAAGAGAGGGGTTTCCACCTTCTACTCTCTGGGACGTTTTGTGCATATTACTTCTGGTTATAAACTTCAAAGGAAGGAACTGGGATCCTCCCATATTTTGGTTGTTCCAAGCCCTAAGTATTGGATTAAATGGGTTTCACACAGGCCCTGGGAATGCCCAGGAAGGGACATTTTTTGTAATGACACTTTCCCCTTGCTAGGCATGGACCTACTTGATCTGTGAGAATGTAACCCTGGTTGTGGGCGGCCGAGGATGAGAGGAAGGACAGCTCTGTTAGTTCTTCTCTGTGCTGGATAGAGACGCGTGTTTTCCATACGCCGAGGAGAGCTGCCGTAAAATGCAGACTAATAGTGTGTCGCTGGAGAATAGAAAACAGTGACGATGGAGTGCTCTGAGCAACCTTTCAATCCATTTATCAAAAGAGCTTCTAATGGAATTCTCATTTCAAGGGAGGTCAAGCACTAATAAATATTGAGAAAAGAAAGTTAAAAGGACATCAAGTTAATATTTTACTATCCAGTCTTTGATCTTGGAAAGCTTGAAATATTTTGCCACGCACATTTTGTGATTTATTGATTCATTCCTGACAATTGGCTTATTGGAACAGACACAGATGCCTCGCTTTTAACTACAACTTCAATTTCTATAATGCTTTATGGTGCCAGTGGATTTTTATGTATTCTCTGGCATCATTTATTGATATCACCACAGTTCCAGAATAGTCCTTGCTAGTTAAAAACTGGATTATTGTCAGTGAAAGCAGCTCTAATGTTATTGATGTCTGGATTAAATGCTGTAATAACATGTCTTGGTTTTGTTGTATTTGTTTGGAGAGAACACAACAAACCCTGTGCTTTATGGATTCTTCCACACTTTTCTATGTTCAAAATATATTAAGAATCTGGTCATTTTTCCACCTCCATTGTTACCACTCTGGTCCCTGAAAGAAAGCCTCAAAACATCTCGTCTCCATCCCAAATTACTGCAATAACCTCTTAACTAGCCTTTTCCACCTTTGCCTCCCTGTATTCTGAACCCAGAAGCCAGAGGGAGTTTCCAAAATGTAGGTAAATATAAGTCAGATCAGGACCTGGCTGGGTAGCTCAGTCTGTTAGAGTGTCATCCCAATATGTCAAGGTTGCGGGTTCGATCTCCAGTCAAAGCACATACAAGAATCAACCAATGAATGCATCCGTAAGTGGAATAACAAATCTCTCTGTCCCTCTCCCCGCTCCTTCCTTCTCCTTTCCTCCTTTCCTCTCCCTGTAAAATAAGTAATTTTTTAAAATTAAAAATAATGTAAGTCAGATCATGGTACATCCCCTCCATGCTCAGAGTCAATGCCTCAGCCCTGCGTGACTCACCCTCATCTTTCTCCTTCCATTCTTTCCATTCTTTCCCTTTTTAGACACCTAACCCCCCTCCCAGCTTTATGGAGATACAATTGTCCAATAACATTGTGCAAGTTTAAGGTCTACAACATGGTAATTGTATATACATATATATTGTGAAACAATTACTGCAATATTAGTTAACACTTATCACATCACATAGTTACCGTGTGTGTGTGTGTGTGTGTGTGTGTGTGTGTGTGTGTGTGTGGTGGACATTTAAGATCTACTCTTGTAGCAAGTCTTCAGCATACAATACAGCATGGTAACATGGTCACCATGCTGTTCGTTTCTATGAGTTTGACTTACTGTAGATCTCACATATAAATGAGATATGTAGCACTTTTTGTGCTCTGTCTGACTTATTTCACTTAGCACAATGCCTTCAAGATTCATCCACATTGTTGAAAATGGCAGGATTTTCTTTTTATGGCTGACTAATATTCCACTGAGTATACATAAACCACATTTTCTTTATCCTTTCGTCCATCCAGGGATGTTTCAGTTGTTTCCATACCTTAGCTAATGTGAATAATGCTACAAGTAGGGGCAGACATCTCTTCAAGATAGTGATTTTATTTTATTTTTCAGATATACACCCAGGAGTGGAATGGTTGGATCACTTGGTAGTTTTATTTTTAATTTGTGAGGAATCTTCATTTTGTTTTCATAGTTACTGTACCAGTTGACATCCCCACCAATAATAGACAAAGGTTTCTTTTTTGCCGCATCCTCACCAACACTTTTTTGCTTTTTGATGACAGCTATTCTAACAGGTGTGGGTGAAATCTCATTGTGGCTTTGATTTGCATTTTCCTAATGATATGGAGCTTTTTCATGTACCTGTCGGCCGTGTGCACATCTTCCTTGGAAACACATCTATTCAGATCCTTTGCTCATTTTATAATCGCATGATTTGCCTTTCTGCTATTGAGTTGTGCAAGTTCCTTATATAAAAACACCTTTTTCTGCCAGCATTTGCTCATCCGATGATGACTCTGTTTCTCTACCCCTTCTTCAGCAAAACACTTCGTAGTCCATTTTTTTTGCTCCCCCTCTGCCTCGAATTCCTGAGGTTCTTGCCCTCATCTCTCCACCTAACACCCCCAAGCAGAGTTACCAGCAACCTCCACAGTGTTAACTTCAAGACCCCATTCTCAGTCCGCACCATACTCGGCCTCTCTGCCGCATCTACTAATACTGATACCTCGCTTCCTCCACCACAAAACATTTTCTCTCTGCTCCCACAGTCCACACTCTACTAACCGTCCTCCTGCTCCAGATGCCTGACCGCTGCTACTTCTCTGTCCTGACGCCTCCCTGCTCTCTCCCTCCCTCACCGGGCTCCAGGCACACTGGCCTTGTGATTTCTCAGCCATGTCAGGTGCATGCCAGGGACTTTGCACTTGCTGCTGCTTCTGCCACAGATGCTCCTCTCCTATATATCTGCTTGGATCTTCCCCCTTCTCTTCCTTCAGGTGTTAGCTCCAATGTCACCGCTGCTACCTATGTCCTCTTCCTGCTCCTTTTCTCCATAGCACAGCTCGTCATCTGGCTTGCTGTTTTCCTTGTTTGCTTCATTTATTGTCAGTCTCCACCCACTAGGCCGTAAGCTCCATGGGCGTTGAGGGGTGATCTGTTGTGTTTTCTACCATATTCCTGATGCCTAGAACAGAGCGCCTGGGGCAAGATAGGTGCTCAATAGATATGTATTACATGAATGATGAAAGTTCTCGATATTGTTAGTCATGTGCTTGGGGAGATTCTTCAGTGGAACCACTTGAGTCTCATCCCTTATAGAAGTTCAAATGATTTCTAGTTTACTTATAGTTATCCGACTTGAGAAAAAAAGGGTGTTTTGGAAGGTGGAAAGCCTCACTTACTTGGCCAGCCTTTCTGTGTACACAGAAACACTACCTCAAAACTTGAATTTCAAGTATAATCCTCAGAGTCTGTCTCATAAGCACTTCAGGAAGGTGCCATCTTTGTGCCAAACTGAATGATGAGGGCAGAAGCAGAGAAGCAGCTGGGAGCTTGCTTTCATGGGGCTCGCGCTGACTCAGGCACATGGGAAGTGCAGGGTGAGGGGGCACTGAGACCTGCTGCCTGTCTTTGGCGCCTCCGACTCAAGTGGAAACCCCAAAGGTTACCAGGTCCTATTCTGTATGCACACTGGGGTACATGCACACACCTTGTGTTATGCCCCTCCCTGCCTCTTCCCAAGTATTGCCTTCTTTTTCCACAAATGACTTCTCCTCTATATCTGCGTGCTGATTCCCGTCAAGTTCCAGCACAAACGCAGACTTGTATGTGACGCCTCTCCAGACCCCTACCAGTCAGCATGGACTCCCCCATGGACTGTGCTCGCTAGAATAGCAAGTTGCTGTGTATCTCCACTTAGCTGTGACCCTGCTGTGTACCTCCACTTAGCTGTGAACATGGAGACACAGACAGACACAGACACACACACAGGTGCAATACACAGGCACACACGGGCTCACATCAGCACATACATGCACGCTGAGGGCAAGGGTTGTATTTTACTTTTCTGGTGTTTTCTACACATAGACATGCCTTGGACAATGAAGGCACTCAGTAGAGTTAGCATTGCGGTAAAATGGACACAAACCCTTTTTCATCAGGTTCAAGGTCATTCCTATAAATTCCCCTTCTGCTGGATATTTTCCTTTTCCTCCTGTTTTCTGTCCAGTTGGACATTCTGAAGAGAAAGCACTTGCGCACCACACCCAAGCCCCCTACTTAATCCAGAGCACCCTGTGGTTGTCTGTGTGCCCTCCGACACGTCTGCAGACAGAGGCGGGGGGGGTTGTCCTATTCTGTTTTGCAGGGGAGAAAACAGGGTAAGCAACTTCCATAGATGGTGCTACAACACAGAGCTGGCTGTCAACCTCTGCATTTCCGAAATGCTAGTCTGGGGGCCTAAAAATGTTATTGTGTCTATACCACGCCAGCTCTTGACCAGACACTACACAAGCAGAAATCTCTGGAGTCAAAAAAAAATAGATAAAACCACAAACAATCCATTCACGGTTAGGGAGGATTCTTGAGGCTTTTTTCTACCAATGTTGCACCTGGTCGCTTAGATGAATCCCAGTGACACTTGCTATTGAGCTTACTTACTCGTGTCTTCTCAAGATATTTGTTGTATGGCCAGGAAAAGTGAGCACCAGAAAAGCAGATTACTGACTCATGCAGCTCTGGCCTCCTCACCATCCCTGCCTTTGCCAGCAGAAAGGATTAGGCAGATTAGCAACGGGCTGGCCTGGAGCCAGCAGGGCCTTTTGGGAGGCCTCACTGATGTCTGAGTCGTTGGCCCTGGGGTCCCGGAGGAGGCAAAGTTGGCCCGATGTTGGCTGAGCTGTCCATGAGCTCCGCGTGCTAGAAATGGTCCATGTGAAGAACCATGTGCTGGGAGTGAGAAGCCCACATTTAGAATTACTCCAAAAAGGGGAGGGGTCTGTTCCTGTTGAATCACCTTCCTAAAAATCCAGTCATACCAAATGTGCTGTATTAAGCATATCCTAAAGTGCTGTGTTTGTCGGGGTTCCCAATGATGTTGGGTAAATAAATAATCTGCATTTTGCCAAGGACTGTGGAGTGTAACAACAGAGAGCTGTGGGGCATGGCAGAGGGGGTGAGAGGCAGCACAAGAGAGCATTTGCCTAACGGACGCTAGCTCTGGCCTGCAGGTGTGCGCCTGCCACCGGGCTGGGCTCCTTCCCATTGTAGACTTCAGAAAAATGCTTCTTTCCGTGGCTTCTGTGTCCTCCATTGAAAAAGTGGGGGACAAAAGAGACAAGGTGCTTTAAATCTATTTAGCAGCCCAGAGAGGCATATGGGAGGCAGATATTGAGGAAGAGTCTTACGAGTTACCTTGCAGAGGTACACAGTGACTTATAACACATCCGCCTCCTTGCGATGCTCTGCCACTAAGCTGATTCTGTGCCCAAAGGTACCTCTGAGACAGGATCTGGACTGGAGATGAGATTTGTGCTTGGGAGCCCAGAAAACCCAGGGGACTACCCCATTAATGGCTCTTCTGGATTAAGAAAGGGCATCTATCTCTAGAATATTCTTAACTTTAAAAGCCAGAAAGTATCTCAATTGCAATGGATTCTTATTTTAGCTGATGTAAGGAAGACCATTAAGCTTTCTACATATATCCTCAAAGGAATCTTAAAAGCTCCTGTAGTAGATCACTCTAATAATGGTCCCTAAATAAGTCAGACTTCCTGTATTCACATACAAAAAAGAAGGAGCGTGTGTCCCACCACTAGTGGTCGTCTGTGGGGATGCCTGCTGTCACGAGAGAACACGCTCACTCTTTTGTTTCATCTGAAGGCTTGTTTATCATGTTTCACATGATTCACATAAATCAAGACATTCCTGAGCTCATGAGTAGTGCTGTCCAGAGACCATAGTGAAGGGAGCACTGGCAGGCGGAGCTTCGTTTTTGTGAATGCTTCATATTTTTTCTAGCACTTTCAGGAATTCCTGTCTACCTGATGTAGCAGCACTGGTTTTGTCTCTTTGCTTCACTTTGATCAGATGTCAGATGTGGTTGGAGATGTCATCTTTTGTAGGAGTCTTGAGATCATAGAAAACAGACAGGGAAAGCACAGCATGTATTTAATGTATTTTATTATTATGGTATGTAACTCAAAACTCTGGCTTTTTTGTAAGAGTAAAGTGAGGTTGTTGATACTTCTTGATATCCCATGATAATTCCTGTATTTCATCGAGATTTTATTAGGTAGGAGGCACGGGCGGCTGAGATGTAAACACAAATAGCTGATACACAGAGCAGAAAGTGACAAGCATCTTAAGAGACAAACCAAGACCTCTCCTTGAGAGTCTAGATGAGAGCCTGAGTCTCTGAGAAGGAGACATGGAGGAGGTGGAGAGAATAGCAGGAGAGAAGGCTCGGAGGCAGGAACACAGATGGAACCCAGTGGGAGCAGGTTTCATGAAAACTCAAGGCACAGGAGGAGCAGGAGCATGAGTTAGACCAGGAACAAAGATGGGGGTCAGATTACGAAAGGTCTTGCTTGTCGAGCTCAGGAGGGTGCACTTTAGAGAGGAGGCGATGGTGAGGAGTGATGAGGGAGACTGGAGGCAAGACACCGAGCAAAACTTGATGACGTCTTGAACCAGAGCATCTCGGAGAAAACAGGCAAGAGAGTGAGGCAAGAGATGCCCTGAAAGGAGAAGAGTCAGGAACTGGCCACTGATGAAATATGACCAACCAGGGTGAGCTGGTGAGAGGAAGCAGGAAGAAGGTCAGGTCGGGTGGTCACTGGGGCATGCGGGCTCTCCCTGGGCCTTTGACACTGGCTTTGAATGGATCACCTCGGGGAAACAGTGCCCCTTTACACTCTTTCTCAACATGAGTGATGCAGTGTTGTATTTTGAGCCCACAAAATAACACGATGAGTTAAAATGGTACCGTTAAAAAAACAAAGGGATGATTCATTTTTCAGACATGAAGAATTCCTCCTTTTCAAACACCACCAAAACATGAACCTCTGTAGTAGATAAATTATCAGGTGATGATTTGAATAACAAAAGGAATCTTTTCCAAAAGCTTTTCTTCAGGGAGTCTTTAATTAGTAAGCACCTTGTCTTCACCCACTTAGAGTATATGTTATTTGGAGGCACTTGATAAAACACAGGAGCAAGCTTGTTGCATAAAGCATGATATTCCTTAGAGCTACACATTACCACATCTCCTTGTGTGCGGATCACCTTTAGGGTGCACGGGACTCATTCACCTGTTCCTGTGATGTGCTGCAGTGTTAGGGCTCACCTGGGGCTGCCTCCGTCACTTGCCCAGGCACAACACGAGACACCCCCACCCTGGCACGTCCCCCTCCCCCTCGGAGAGCGATGCCCCTGTGTTCCTGGTTCTACCGGAGAGCTTCCTTGATCCCCTCCTCCCTGGGCTCGGCCTGGGGGTGGGTGGGGGCTGGGGCCACCTCTCAGGGACCCTCCTTCTAACAGCCTCTAACACCTTTCTACCACCTTCCTACGGGTCTGCTACCTTCCCTCTGCCAAGGGGCTTTATCAGAGCCTCTGCTTACTTAAAACCCATTCTTTCACATCTTTAGCCCATCCCAGGACCCAGGATTTTGAAATAGAAAAGAATCAATTTCCTTGTTCACTGCCATTAAGCTGTGTCACCCCTTCTCCCAAAGGTACAAAAGTAGCCATCCTGGTTGAGGGAACGAGCAAGGGTCACTGGGTATAGGGACAAAATACAAAACAAAGCAACACACAAAAAGCCACCTGGGTTAGAATTTCAAAAGAATCTCCTGACCGTAATGTTTCAAATCCACGGTTTAACAGGAGTTCAGGGAGAGTAGAGGACATAAATTAGTGAACCAAACCAAATCCTCAGATGACTGAAGCCTCGTCCCTTGGTGTCCCTGGGAGATTTATATCATGCGAGGCATCGGCGAGAGTTAAAAAACCAAAAATGACTGACGGAGCAAATACAAAAACATTCCAAGAGGCTTAGCCAAGCACCATGCGCAGTGAGAGACACCGTATAGCTCAACAGAGGGGAAGATTATAAGATGTGATCAAGTGAAGAATAACTTTCTGGATTAATCTGCTCTGGAAATCAGATTTTCGTGTTTTAGGGTAAAATGGAATATGCTTATAAAATACCATTTTCATCTCAGTGCTGGCTGAGTCCCCGATACAGCGAATGCGTCATTTCAGGACTTGGGAAAGACCCCCGCACGGGAGTGAAACGTCATGCACACAGGCGTCTCTGTGACTCCTGACCCCGCCCCTCCACTGCAGGTGCAGCAAGGCGGAGAATTAGAATTTCGGAGCACACCGTGTGATAGACTCCAAGTGTCGTCCTCTCCAGCAAAGACAGGACGCGAGCCTGCCTCTTTCTCCAAGCCCAGAGGTCCGCGTCGTGGAGGACGCAGCAGGCCAGGGTCTCACTCACGGCCTGGAAACCCCAAGGGCAGGTTGCTCTCCGGTTGCCACCTCGGCGGCCCATTGTCAGGGGGTGTAGAACTTGTCAGGGCAGAGCATGCTTATGTGCAGGTGTTTTTCAATGAGGACTATAAATGTATTTTCCCTTCCTTAGGATTTCCTTAATCCAATGTTCTTTTCTCTAGCTTACTTGATTGCAAGATACGTACAATATACGTGTTATTCAACTAGTTGTGTTCTCAGCAAGGCTTCCAGTCAACAGCAGGCTATCAGGAGTTAAGTTCTGGGGGAGTCACAAGTGCAGGTTCAGATTTTCGACTGTGTGGAGGGGTCGGTGTGCTGTGGGGGTTCACCCAGAGCTGTTCCAGGGTCAGCGGTGCTTTACTTTAAACAGTCGCAGTTGGACCACCTAAGTCATCTTTTAGCAGAAATCCTGCAAGACCTTTCCTACCTCCCTGTCCCCTCCCCCCGGCTCTGGAGGAACCTGGCGCCCCAGCGGGCCAGATGAAGGAGGAAGGAGAAAAGGGCAGGGGAGGAAAAAGGACTTCTGCCACCTCCGGCAGCCAGCCAGGCGCAGCCTGAGCCAGGAAATGGGGGAAGCTGTAACTTGGGATCGGGTTTCATACATCATTATACTGGACCGAACATCCTAATAACCCCATGCTGTGTTTTGTGAGTGGGGTTGCTGGCACACTCACTCTCTAGAAGCAATCTGACAGACGTGGGGTTCATCCTGAATTTCTTTCAGGGCAGGGGAAGAGTTAGCTAGAATGAAGATGAAGTTTGGACAATGGGAGACAAAAATAAAGTAGTTTATAGCCCTTGAATTTTGCTTGTTCAGAATAATAGTTATGTATATTGAGGTTTCAAAGAGATACAAAATATCTGTATGCAACAAATATTTTCGAGCTCGTACTATGCCCAGCAATCCTGTTAGGAGCCCTGGAAGGAATGCATAAAAAGAACCCCCTTTTATCTGCAGTTCCTTTTCCACATGCTGAAAATCATAAAATAATTATTCAGCTCCCAGCATTTCCACATGGATAGTTGCTTCTGTGACAAAGATAAATTTTGTGTGTTTTTTTCCCATTTTGTCAGTAACCCTGCTTTATTACAAAGCTTGTGATTCATAAGAAAAAAATTTGCATTTGTTAAATCTTAGACACATGATAAAATGGAAGTGGAGTCTATAGCCGGGTAATTTTTAGAGATCAAGTAATCAAAGCAATTGTAGTTAGCTATTTGGTTTGCACTGCACAGAGTGTGAAGTCTGATAAAGTTTACTGGTGGAGCAAGCCACAAGCCTGCCCAGAAAGTAACTCTTCACAGCCCAGTGTTATTCTTCCGGATAAGAAAGCGCACCCATATCATGTGCGTCTCTGTTGCCTCCCCTTCATTCCCCCTTCCTCCTCTGGTTCCTGTGCTCTTCCTCCTCCCCCTTTCCCTTCCCCTCCGATACGGATTCTCCTCTTTCTTTTTCCTTTCTCTTTTTTTCTCTCTCTCTCTCCCTCCACCCCCACCTCCTCAAATCATTTTAGACACATACTTGAATCTTACTGTGTATGAGATTTCTGTGTTCATATCTGAACTGTTCACATCTACTCGGGAAAAATGCAAAACCGGTTTCAAGCAAGTATCTCAGAATGTTCCCAGCACTGTGATTTGCCTTCGATCCCGTTGCGAGTGAGGCCTCCTCCAGGATTTGGTTGGAAGCTAGTATGTAAGTATTCATTGATTTTGTTGGTAGCACACACTGAGAGCCGATAAATCTTTGGTCCCCAAACTAGCTGTGTCTTAAGAAGCAGATTTGAAAGCATCATATTGCTTTATCAGTTTCCTGGGAGGGAGTTTCATACCGAAAAACTGTAGTCAGGTAAGCATTTCCTGGGAAGTTAATCATTAGCATCTCCTGAAAATGGAAGTACTGGCATCATGTAAAGGAAAGAATGTTCTGATTAATTAATTTGTTCAATAACAAAAAAAAAGAGTCTATAAAACAAAAAGTGGAGAAGGAGGGATGGTGATGGGAAGACAAAAGCCCTGTGTGGTATATCACTAAAGAGATTGCCAATTGCCAGGAAAATGAGTATGAACTCAGGGACGTAGCAGGAAAGGCGATCCTGGTGCCACGAGAAAGAACAACGTGGTCGACCAGATGCCCTGTGAACAGCTACATCCTTGACCTGTGACAGGTTCCTCCTCCAAGAGCAACCGTCCAGGGAATCTTGTGTCCAAGGTGATTTTTCAAGTGTTTTGTTCATTATTTAAATGTCCTGGCAGACCACTTAATCCAGGATAATTGATATGTCAAAACAGCTCCCAACTCCCTCCTGTCCCGGTAGCTTTGTTAGCTTCCTTGAGGAATGACATGGGAATGTAATCAGGCCAGCTCCAGTGGAATTGCTCTGAGCGATTTGCATTCTGCCGAGTCGCCAGATTTCTGTCCTCTAACACGGCAATGAGCTTTTCCCTCCAGAGGTCTGAAGCGTGTGTATAATAATTAGTCCTCTGTGTCTTAGATGTGGTTGGTAATGTCCAAGCCCCCTCAGTCTTAAGAATATAACTCCATTGTGATGACGTTTTTAAACGGTCAGCCCCAAACCAGCATTGTGGGGACAGCAGGTGTACCCAGAGACATCATACTAATCAATGCTCATTGTCTCTCTCTCGGCTAATTCCTTTGACCACATCCAGGAAACTGAGACTTGAGCAGAGCAGTTTTCTTTCATTCTAATTGCCCTCAATCTGGAATCACTTCAAATAATTGGAGGGGCGGGGCAAGGGGACTGCCTGCAACCTCTTTTACACATTTTGAAAAGCCTAATTAAAAAATCTAAGTTAAAATCATTGTATGTAACTACACAACCTGTCCATATGTTGTTACAAGGCACGGGGGAAGTGAGGCTGCTGAGGGGATTAAATTTGCCAGTCAACGACCTCCAGAAAGGGGGATCATCCTGGATTGTCTGGGTGGGTCCAGCATGATCAGGAGAGCCTTTTCAAGTGAAAAGGGAAGCGAGGGTGGTAGAGTCAGAGAAAGAGCTGAGGATGCTCTGCTGTCGGTTTTGGAAGATGGAGGAAGGGGCCCTGAGCCAAGGCATGCAGGCTGCTCCTAGGAAAAAGCAAGGAAACAGACTCTTCCCTAGAACCTCCCGAAGGAACCCAGCCCTGCAGACACCTTGACTGCAGCCCAAAGCGGCCCTTTTGAAATTTGACCTCCTGAACTATATGCTAATACATTTATGTTGTTTTAAGCGATTAAATTTGTGGTGATTTATTACAGCAGCAATAGGAAACTAATACGCTCAGTGTTACATCTTTCTGGATTTTGGTTATTTAAGTAAATCACTGCATGGTAGCTCCAGGGTTACTGGCCTGCAAGGAACTGTATTGGAGGAGTTGGAAAAGTGTGGAGGAAACACAGTAAACCCAAACTCCTTGCCATTGTCTATAAGAACCTCCTTTAGCTGCCCCTCCAGTCACTCCAGCCTGACCTCCTATTATTTCTTCACTCACCTGGCTCTGGTCCCGCCAGCTTTCTGTCTGTTTCTCAGACTTCCTCCCTTGGCCTTTGGTTCACGCTGTTTCCTCTGCCTTAAAACCCTTATTCCGGGTCTCCCAGCAGCCGACTTTTCCGCACCCTTCAGGCCTTAATGTATCTCACCCTCATCTGTTACTCAGAACATGTGTCACTTACAACTCCAAACCCTAGTGGTTAAAACAGTAAAATTTATCTGCCCCACAGGTCACAGCCCAGTGTGGCTGGTGTTTGTGGGTGTGAATCAGAGGTAAATGAGGACTCCCCCGTGTTCCACGTGGCCACCAAGCCATTCCAGCACGTGACTCCCCTCTTCCCTCGGCCTTCTCGGAGCACTCCACGGCATCAGCCACTCTAACCCGATGAGAAATAAGGACTGTGTGCAGGATTGCTCAGACCAGGCCTGGCGGTGGGGACCATCGCCTGTGCCCTCAGCCCACGTGAGCCCATCTAGGCACGAGGGGCTAGGCATGTAGCCTGCCTGTGTGCCCGGGAGGAGAATGCACCATCTGGGTGGCTAGTGGCCCTGTTGTGCCCCTTCTCAGAGAAGCCTCTTATAACCACCACCCTAAGCAGGTCTGCCTTGTCAGTCTCATGATGGTCTCTTCCAACCCATAGCACTTCATTCTTAGTAATTCATTTGCTTGCCTTTTGGTTAATTGTGTTTTCCCCACAGTCTAGAGCTGTGTAAGGACAGGGATTGTCTGTTTGGCTCGTGACCGTATACACAATACCTGACAATACCATGCCCGGCACAGAGTAGATTACCAGTGAATAATAATCAGCATGTGCTAACGGCTGAGCCAACGATGCAATGAATGAATGAACAGAAAACAGATAACTTATCAAGAAGGTATCCACTATTATGGCAAAGACAGGACCAATAGCTCGTGGCCTTTTACAATAATAAATTTGAAGAAGTACCTAAAATCTTTCTTTAAGTTAAAAATAGTTGAGCTTGGACGAAGGTTCAAAAAGTGTTTGGCACGGCGCTGTTCTTGTTGGATTTTAGTCCAATTTCATGTAAGTTCACTTCTCCAGATGAGCAGACTGGGGAGGAGCAGCGCTCTTTTAAAATTGCTCCTCTTGTATTTCTGAGCTGCGTCCGGACCCCGTCAGACTCGCTCCCCATTCGCCTGCCCCTTCTCTGGTCTCAGAAGCCAAACCATGTGCTCTTTCCCGCCTTCTTCTATCAATATATTCACAGTGTCCCAGGGGACAGAAGAATGCCATCTCAGATGACTGAGTTTTGTTCCTTTTTTTTTTACTTTAGACTCCCCTTTTTCTTCTCATTGTCACTCCCCTATCTTGGCTCAGCCTGGGCTAGGAGTATGTTCCAGGATGATAAGCCAAATGCTCAGCCCAAGGCTTCCCTGCTCAGCCCAGGGGGATGCAGCGGAGGCCGACCCTGCCTGGCTCGCCGGCACTGCTCTGGCTGTGGCTCTGGCCTGGCCCCGGGCTGGCGGGCTCTGTTGTCTGTAGCAGAGCGAGGGCCCAGAGTGCCGATTCCTCCCCATTCTGTCTCCCATGGGTGCGGCACAGGGCACTCACAGGGTGGGGGGACCACGGACTTGTGGTCGGAGTAATTCCTGTGACCGGTACTATCAACTGCTTTGTGCATTCACTCCGTTTTCTTCCCTCATTTCATCTGCAGATAAAACACATTAGCACGGACACTAAAACCACGGGTGTGTGCAAAGATGTATCAACAGAAAATGTTCAGTAATAGAAAAAAAATGGAAACAGCTTAAATGTTCACATAAGGGAGTAGATAAAAATAAATTATGATGCACCCATATAATGAAATACTTGAACATCATTAAAATTGATCATGTAAAAGAATATTAAATGACATGCAAGCATGTTCACATTTAAGTTTTTTAAATCTGGCTATAAAACAGTGGACACCATATATGATACCATTTTACAATTAAAAGTTTTTCAATCTATAATATGTAAATAAGAAAAAGGATAAAGATCCAAACGGGGTGGTTATTGTGGTAAATGGGGTGATAGGTGAGTTTTTCTCTTATTCTTAGTGCCCAGTGGTATTTTTAAATTTTCTTCTGTAATGAAAACATTTTTTATTGAAACAGTACACAAACATCTAAAATGTTATTTTACAAATTAGGTGACTAAATCCTAAAAAAAACAAAAACCCTCGTCTACAAAAAATGGCTGTTGAGAGAAAACTCAGAGAACAAAACCGGTCACTGACGTGCGGCTAGATGCCCAGTGACCCGCCTTTCTGCCTCTGGCCCCGCCCCCATCCCAGGTCCTTTCCCTTCCTTCGTCCACAGAGAATAAGCGACAGGGGTCCTTAGCCTCTTTGGTGTTCACATTCCCATGTCCATTGCTTTAGTGTAGCCCCTTGTCACCTTCTGAAGGGACGCCAGGGCTCCCCCCTTTGCTCACACTGTCATCGACTGGACTGTCTTGGCCTCCCCATAACCTGGCAAATGGGGATCCAGCTCAGGAGACTCAGCACAAAGGACACGTGTCCTCTGGGGGTCCCTCCCGACAGTCACCACTTCTCTTCCCACAACTGACGCTTGTTCTTTGTTCTGAACCCTCTCATAGAAGCTTAGCATCTCTACTGCACTTGCCCGGGGTATGATCGACATGCAGAAGCTGCATACGTTTAATAACATATGCACCTGGATGGGATTGTGAGTACGTATGCTCCTGGGAAACCCTCCCCACCGTGAAGGCCATAGCCATTCATACTCATCGCCTCCCGAAGTTTCTTCCTGCCCCCTTTATCATTGTTCTCTTTTTTATTAAAATTTTTGACACTCACTTTGGACCGGGTATTTTACACTTCCTCTATAGTAATTCATACAGTCCTTGCACAATCCCCGTGAGGGCTGCAGCCCCACAGTACCCGTGAGAGCACCGAGGCGCAGAGAGGATGAGTAACCTGCCCCAGGCATCACAGGGAGAGACTGGAAGACGGGTGTCCAACCCCGGTCGTGGGGCCCTAGTATCGCTGCCCTTAACGTACTTATGTGCTGCTGCTGCTTCTGTCCCTATGGCCTTTCACACGTCTCTCTGTCCCACCACACTGTGGCGGAAGCACCACATCTTAAATGGGTCTTTTTTTCTTGGATGCCAAGCCTGGGGGCTGGCATATATTGATCTCATCGTAAATATTGACTACATGACTATTTATGCAGTAAGTGTCTATTGAGCACCCGCTGCGGGCCAGGCGTTGTTTTAAACACCTGAAATATTGTACGTAAGTAATGAAACAGATCACAATTCCTGTCTGCAGCGGGGAGTGGAACGGTGACTGAGTCTAGTAAAAATGTCAAGGACAGTTGGGTAAATAACTCAGGTATTATTTGGATGACATTTTCACTTTTTTCGTACCTGGGCCTCACTAAATTACATTTTAAATTTGGGATATAATTTGAGGCAACTATAACGCTGAAATGAGTACAATCTTTCATTTGTCATACCACAGCTCTGCAACTGATCAAATGTCAGTGATGCTTGTGAATGCTTTCAAACATTTTCTGAAGCTTCAATGCATATCTGAAAATGTATTCTTTCTCTCATTCTTCATCCTCTTCTTTCTTGCTCATCTCTTTTTACTTTGGTTTCTTTCCTCCCCCTGTTCTCTTGTGAAACAGTTTCAATGCCTCCTGCTGCTTCCTCCTGCACTCTCTGCTTCTCCATTTCCTCCTCCCTCTACCTTGCCAGGTTTGTATTTTTGAACAGTTGAGCAAAACTCACAAAGACAATCTGATTCTCTTTTTCAACCTGTATAGTAAGTGGTGAGCGATTAATCTGACCAAAACGTGTGTCTTCAAGCGCGATGCATCTCATCTGAGGGCAGAAGAAAGGAGAGAGGCTAACTTTAGAGGTCAGAGCAACCTCGTGGTGTAGAAATTATTTTCACTCTATTCATAACAAAGCACATTCAAAAGGATTAATTGTCTAAAGTCACCAAAGTAATAAAGAACATGTAGAAAAACATGTTCTTCAACATTGTGTTGCTTACCCCCTTATGTAGAGGGGAATACTGAAAAAATATTCCCTTCTCCTGCTTGAAGAATGCATTTTTCCGGGGTCTCCTTCATTAAAATGAAATTGAAGTATTAATAAACTCAGACTGTTCCCAAATAGTGGCATTATTTTAAAACAAATGGAGTCTTACAGGAATATAAATAACCAATTATACTTGCAAAACACCGGCTTAAAAATGTACCACCAGAATATGCTATTTCTTCATTTTTTTCCTCCCCACATTCCAATCTCTGCGATGGAAATTACTCATTCCTTAGATCCTAAATTCTGATGGGCAGAGTGTGACCAAAGAAAGCCTCTGCATTTACCAATAGGGTCCCTGTACCTTGAGCAGTTATACAGCCCTGGTTTCCAGAACATTACCTTTTGTAGATGTTCTTTATATCAAACTCTGTCCCCAAATATGGTCAAAATTCCTGTGACTCTGTTAGTCCACTTGGTTCTCTAACCATGTGCAGTTGAACTTGAGTCGGGCTGAACCAGCTCACAAGTCTCCAAGGACCTGCTCACGGTCAAGACCAAGTCTTCCCCCAGCCTTAGTGCTCCTCAGCCCTCCTCAGATGCATACAGTTGCTGGGGTAATGCTTATGTTAAAATTTCCCCCAGGAACAGACTGTCACTTTTAAGAAAAGTTGGAGGAGAAATACCCAAAGGCGCAGACTCTAAGTCAGCCAGTGTGAACCCAAACTGGGAGACCCCCCTGAAGCAGAGGGACCCTGGAAAGGTGGGGAACTCTTCGCAAAGCAGATATGCAAATGATTTGAAGGCTGAGCACCCAGAGGTGTCAGGGCACTCTCAGAAAACCTGAGGACACCCCCTTGGTCCCTCCCTGCTCCCTGGTGTTCTCTGCTGAGCACCCCACCAGGTGCTAAGGGAGGAACACGCCTCGTGTGAGGTAGCCGCTATGCTCTGGCAAAGCAGCCCATTTAGAAAAACACTGACCTTAGGACCATGGTACTTGGCCAAGCCGGGAGGGGAAGGTTAAGCTTCCTGAGCACAAAATCATTCATTCCTATGATGTTTTACTCAGGGAAAATTTCTCCAAGAATCTTTCATTGATGCCTTGATCCTTGATCTCTCCTTCCTCTCCATAACCTTATTCCTCTAGTGTGGGGGCTTGGGTAGTTTATGGGACATAACTCACTGGGAGTGTTTATCGTATATAGAAATTGTATACCATATAGGAGCTCCTCAGAGTCGGAGTCTCAACGTTCTGTCCAGAGGGTGCCATTCCCTGTTTTATTATAGAGTCATTCTGCCCAGGGCCTTCTCGGAACCCCCTTTTCCATCTCTTATGCTTAGTGCTCATCAATAGATAAACTGTTAATTAATGTTAATTAATGTTAGCCTTGGACAATATGATCCAATATGAACTTTTGTGTATATACCCAAAAGAATTAAAAGCAGGACCTCACAGAGGTATCTGTACACCTGTGTCTACAGCAGCATTATTTACAATAGCCAAAAGGTGGGAGCAGTCTGTACCCATCAGCAAATGACCTGGTAAACAATGAGCTATACACACACAGCGGAATAGTATGCAGCCTTTAAAAGGAAGGGTGTTCTGATACCTGCTGTAACATGGATGAACCTGGAGGATGTTGTGCTAAGTGAAATAAGCCAGTCACAAAAAGACACATACTCTGTGATTCCACTTACGTGAGGTGCCTAGAATAGTCACATTCACAAACACAGCAAGCAGAGTTCTGGTTGCCAAGGGCGGGGGGAGAGGAAACGGGAAGGTGGTGTTTGATGGGGACAGAGTTTTCATGTGTTGCAAAGTGAAGGGAATCCTGGAGATTGGTTATACAAACACATGAATGTATTTAATCACCACGACTAAACTATACAATTGAAGATGGTTAAGATGATAGATTTTATGGTCTGTGTATTTTAACACAATGCAATGTAAAACTATTAACATAGGGAGAAGGGGAGAGTGATACCACCCCCCCCCCAAAAATTCTAAAAACTCACCGTCAACAATTATTTCCCAGCGATGACTCTGTACAATATACTGGAGCTGAGAGCCAGGAAGGACAATAAAGATCAACCCAGCATGATTCTTGCCCCTGAGGAGATGTCGTTACGGTCTGGGAGATGAGACACGTGCAGGATATTAATTCGATGAAAATTCCAAGTTCTCGTTCAGTGGGAGGTAGAGCACTTGAGATGACCATTTAAGGTGAACTGGGAAGGATAGGAATTTAGTGCCAAGGAGAAGCACTTGGCCTGCTCTGGCACTGCAGGATAACTCATTAAGACTTGACTGTCTCTCATTTTTCTGGATTCCTAGAAACTGTTTTCTAAGATGGAAGAATCCCAGGCATTCCCGCCAGAAAGTGTCACTTGATTAAGTCAACACTGGGAGTTTATGTTGGCGGGAGACCCCAATCCACCAGTCCCTCAGAGCTCATTACAGTTTTAAACGCCAGTACTCTCAGTGTAGCAGTTGACCTTCCTGTAATGTAGCATTCAGTTGTACAGCATTGTACCATTTCCTGAATTCGTACGAAGTGAGGATTTTTATCGTCTTCTTACTTTTTCACATTTTTGGTATCCTGGAAACAAATACTGTAGGTGAGACACCTGATACAAGAATGCTTTTAAGTCGAGACTCTTTGCATCATTGTGAAACGCTTTCCTTTTTGGTGGGACGGTCTGAAAGAGAGATGTCCAAAGTGCCTGCCAAAGCGTGCTCGTTTTGGTCTGCTTCACCTTCCTCGGCCTTGGCAGGCCGGCACAAAGATGGCAACTTCTCTCCTGTCTGATCCTAGGAAGGAGCTTGCTGGGTCCTAAGAGTCCTAACTCCAGGCTGAAGGTGGAAACAATTCCTTCGGGGAATACCGTATGGGTACGGTACCGTCTGCAGAGTTAAGCTGATAAACAATGACATTGCATTAGGAGGTCGAGATAATAATAGGATCACCTTAAATTAAGCTCTTGGAATGAATAAAATAAACCTATTACCGTGAGGTTCACCTCCGCCTTGTGAAATGCCTGGCATACCAGAGATTCTGGAAAAATGTCCAATGGATGCCCTAAAAAATGGGGTATTCTGATAACATAGTGATATATTTGAAAGCTATTATATAGAACTCATTTTTTCCATTCAACAAATATTTATCAGCTTCTCGCTTTATGCTGGACACTGTCCTAGGATACATGCATTATGAACCTGGTAACAATTTGAACACACAGAAGGTTATGATACTTGACACCACTCGGTCAGTGTGGCACCAAGCCCCTCTGTGGGCGTGCGAGGCGGGCCGGATCTGGGCCGCGCTCAGCGACTCTTGCAACGGGCGAGTTTTCCCAACGAATGGGGCTCAGCACGCAGCTGCCAGCGGCCCGTTGGCTCCCAGGAGCTCCCAGTCACTCTCGGCTCCAAAACTCTGCAAGTCTCAATGTTTCTCTGGTGATTTAGAAGTGCAGGGTCTTTCAGTTCCCCAGAGTTGTCAATCTGAAAATCATTATGAAGCCCATTTTATTTTACCTTTCTGATCATTTAGAATGGGGGTGTCAAACTTATTTTCACCGGGGGCTACATCAGCCTCACGGTTGCCTTCAAAGGGCCCAATGTAACTTTAGGACTGTGTAAATGTAACTACTCCTTAACTGTTAAGAGGAAGTTTGGCACTGCCACCGGGTAGAAACAAGGTGCTGGGCCGGCTAAAACAAGGTGGAGGGCCGGATTCGGCCCGCGGGCCTTGTGTTGGCCACCTGTGATTTAGACTTTGGGTAAATAGGAATTTGGGCCATATATAAACATATGTGTGTGTGTGTGTGTGTGTGTGTGTGTGTGTGTGTGGTGTGTGTGGTCCAGCAGAAGTATTGCCTGCTTGAGGGTAGTTTGTAGGGTAATAACAAGTGTGCAATAATTTATAGTTTTAATTTGAACATTTTACCTAAAATGTCATATGGTGTATTTGAGTGTGATATTGTTATAGTACAGAATTGCATGCTTTAAAAAAATCACTGCATGATTTTTAATACAAGATTTTTTAAAAAGGGGCGTTATTTGTGCTGGACCCTGTGCGTGTGTACGCACATACATGTAATAAAATCAGGTTGCTCTGGTCTGCATATCTGTGTGTCTCCCCCGCCCCCGGCCCCACCGCGAAATGCACATGTTGGAACCCTGACAGCAGTGAGATGCTGCTAGGAGGTGGGACCTCGGGAAGTGTTTGCGTCATGAGGGTGGAGCCCTCATGGGGGGGTGGCTGCCCTTCTGAAAGAGGCCTCCGCAGAGCTCCCCAGCCCCTTCTGCTACAGGAGGACACAGTGAGAAGTCTGCAGCTCTAAAACAGACCCTCACCCGCCCAGGCTGGCACCCTGTGCTAGGACGTACCGTCTCTAGGACTGTGAAAGACGGATTTCTGTTGTTCATAAGCTACCCCATCTGGAATATTTCGTTATAGCAGCCCGAATGGATTGAGACACAGGCATTACAAGTTATTAGATACGGAATTGCTATACCTTTGTAATCATTTTCTTCTATCATTTCAGGTTAGGCAACCTGATTCCCTTCATTAGAGATAAATATAGAGAGAGAATGATTTGCATAGTATGAGTTGATTATAGAGCATTGACTACTCTCCAGCAGTGAAAAAGCCTGGTTAGAATCACACATGCACCATGACACCTATTTTCTGATGCAATTCAATCCTTAGAAATTGTTGGGGAAGATGTAATTATCCAAAAGGCTGACATTACTTGGTGTATAGCAGCCTGCTATGGCACCTTTACACTGAAAGCTAGTTTCCAGGCAGAGTGGGATGTACTCAGAGCTGCTGCTCCAATGTGATATCAAACTTTTCTGAACTCATACAAAGAATTGGGATGTTTGCCACAATGTTAGGGTTGTAATTGTAACTTGCCAAAGCAAATAGCTCAGCTTTCATGGAATATGAAGTTTCTCCAGCTAACTTTGGTATATTCTTTTTGTGAGTGTGTGCTAGAGAGAAGTTACTTGTGTGTGTGTGTTGGGGTGGGGAGGGGAATCATGTGATCCCTGGAGCTCTGTAAGCAATTATTTGCTCTGCTGATAAAAAGTGTTTTGTTGCTATAAAAAGGGGTGTTGGTAGCCTGAAAATAGGTTTCGATTTGGACATTGTACTAGAGTTCTGGGAAAACACACTGTTCTTTTGAATTTCTAAACAATAATAATTTGTTTAAGACATTTGCACAGTCATGATAAGTAACACATCGTGATAAGAAAACCTTGCACTGGCAGAGCATCTGTAGAAAGACCACTACACAGCTAATGAGCACAGTTATGCTTAAATTAAATTAAGTAGGCACCCAGGGATAGGCGTAGAGAGAGAAGGAAGAAGTAATTGAAGCGGCAAATAGTCTGAGGCATAGAAATGGAAATGTGTGTAAACTCTGCAAATTTAAAAGTCATTTGGTGTCACAAACTATTTTATTGATATCTTGGGAGTTTTAAAGAAGTGCGAGTGAAGATGTAATGAAACAACCATGGAAAGAAACCAATATGTGCATCAAAACTGAGGAAGAAATCTCTTTGTCTATAGTACTTTGAAACCAAAGGGTATAGGAACGTAGACTGTTGCTACTCGAAGTGTGGTCTGTGGACCAGGGACATTCAGCGTGCCGGGAACTGGATAGACATGCAGGAGGCAAAGCCCTACTCTAGCCCAGCTGAACCAGAATCTGCGTAGAACAAAGTCTCCAGGTGATGCACATGCATGTTGAAGGTGAAGAAGCCCTGCCCTACCATGGTTATAACAGTTCATTCATTAGTCTATTCATTCACTCACTAAATATTTTTTGGAGCCACTTCCCTGAGCCAGACATGAGATTAAACAATAGGAGGTGGGGATAGTGACAAATATGAGTCAGACACAGACCCTGTACTCATAGAGCACATTGGAGTGGTCCATATGAGCCATATTAAAAGAGTTACTAGGACTTGCACTTGACTGTGGGATGCCAGGGTCAGGAACATGGTGATGGCCCAGTGGTAGCCCCAAGCACCTGAGGTCAGCGGTGTGTTTACTGCAAACGGGGAGGTAAAAGAGGGTGTATCTGGCCTGGCAGCATTGAATGTTGAGGTAGCAGCTGTGGAACTGCAGGTGGAAATGTCTAGCAGACAGTTGGAGTTCAGAGCAGGGGTCATCAAAGACTGGCTGCAAACCAAACCTTGCCCTCTCTTTGTTTCTGCAAAGAAAGTTTTATTGGAGCACAGCCATGCTCATGGTTTACATATTGTCCACGGCTGCTTTCACATTCAAAAGGCAGCGTTGTTGAGTAGGTGTGCCAGCGACCACATGGCCCACAAAGCTTACAATATTTTCTCTCCAGCCTTGTTCAGGGAAAGTCGGCTGGCTCCTTCCCTAGAACCTACTGGAAAGGTCTGGGTTAGAGGCAGCCGTCTGGAATTCATAACAGCCAAGAGGGCGGACGAGACCGTCCTGGGAGGATGCACAGTGAGGAGAGAAAAGGGCAAGGTCAGGGCCCCGACACAGACGCTACCTCATGTGCTTCCTGTGTCTCGGGTAGTTCCCCGGCCATTCGAATTCTTTTATTTTATTTTTTCCTGATAACTTTTGTAATAGTTATTATTTTCTGCCTTGGCCCTTGTAAATTGATTAAGCCAAGAAGCCTGCACTGTTCAGTGAACCATTCTGTGTGTAATCTATAACCCTACTAATTTAGCAGTTTCTGTATGGTGACAACTCATACCTTTCAGTGAAAGCGGCAAGTCACATAATAGGTTGGGCATCATTAACAGTGAAGAACCACATCTCCCTGTGAAATAGAAAGGAAGAATCTTCTTCCCTCAAAATTTGTTTTGCCTCACTGCAGTGGCTGTCAGAGCTGTGCAGAGGCAGCTACAGCTCCTGCAAAAGTCCTGTCCCTTTCATGTGGTCCCAGAACAGTGAGGACCACAGGCTGGCATGTCCCCAGGCTTTGCGCCATTGTGAGGCTGCTGTTCCCCTCAGGTTCCTGAGAAGAGTGTGAGGCTGAGGGTCGCTGAGAAGGGGAAGCAGGATGCTTCTGGAGCAGGAAATCGTTTAGGGCGTACAAACGGAAGTGTGTGTTTGAAATCTGAAAGTGTAAAAGCCGCTCAGTGTCATATACTCTTGTGTGCTTCTCAGGAGTTATGCGGAGGTCTTTGTGCATGGAATGTTTTCATGGAATCACCAACGAGAAGAAAAGGATTTGGGCCTCTGTTCCTAGCCCACCTTTATTAGATAAACAACACAGGTCGTGCTAAGTCCTGGGCTCCGAGGGGAGGTTGAGTGGTTCCCGCAGGTTGAGATGGGGTGGAGAAAACGAGAAGCCAGAGGTCAGCCCAGCACCTTCACGCTCAGTGCACCTTAGTTTCCTACTGGCACGAAGGCGTTCTCTGTGTCCTCTGGCACCCGGTGCAGTGGATGGTGCCTTCACTGCCTCCTCTGGTTTCCCATCCTTGTGGACCCCATTCGGGTATAACCTTGCTGCCGAAACTGTCCATTTCAATTTGAGGCAAAGGGCTTGCTTCTGAGAAACTCTAGTAGCTCATTTGATGACCCGAGAAGATAGCACTGGGTCAGCATGAGATTGTAGTCTGGATCAGAGGCACTGAGTCTGCGTGCGTGTCCACAAAACAACCTTCTCTTCGGCATTTCCCTACAGCGCCTGTGAGCGCTGGTGCACAATACTGCAGTGTTGGGTTTACAGAGCCAGCCACGGCTCATCAGAGCAGCTGTCCACTCTGGAACCGAATGGCACCAAACTCTTGGTCACCTCTCCCTCGCCCAGTGTGAATGAGCCGGTATTGCAATGCCCAGTTCCTTTGTGCGATCTCCCCTCCCCCACCCTCACCAGCCCCTGTCTTTAGGTTATTTCTGCATTTCTGTGACTCTCCACTAAAGAGCAGAGGTTGACGAGTGGGTTAAGGATCATCAATATTTAGCAAGTTATGATGAGTAACGCTGAGCATCTTTTCATGTGTCTGTGGGCGAGCTGTAGGTTCTCTTTGAAGAAATGTCTGTTCATGTCCTCTGTCCATTTTTAAATCAGATTTTTTAAAAACGTTGAGCTGTATGAGTTCTTCACATGTTTTTGATATTAACCCCTTATCAGCTGTATCATTTGCAAATATCTCCTCCCATTCAAGAGTTGCCTTTCTGTTTTGTTGATGGTTTCCTTTGTGGTACAAAAGATTTTTAGCTTGATGAAGGCCCACTTGTTTATTTTTACTCTGATGGTCTTTGCCCTAGGAGACATATTCAAAAAAGATACTGCTAAGACCAATGTCAAAGAAGTTATTGCCTATTTTTCCTTCTAGGAGTTTCACAGTTCCAGGTCTTCCATTTAGGTCTTTAATCCATATTGAGTTTGTTTTTGTATTTGGTGTAAGAAAGTGATCAAGTTTCATTTTTTTTATGTATCTGTCCCATTTTCCCATTACCGGTTATTGAAGAGACTGTCTTCACCTCATTGTTTATTCTTGCCTTCTTTATCATAGATTAATATCAACTATAATTAAAAAATAAATTAAAAAAGGAAACAAAGTCAGAGCAAAGTAAACAGCTGGCATCTTAGCATCATGTGAGTGGAAGAAGTAGGATTAAGCTCTGGCTTCAGCAATCCGTCCCAGAGGTTCTGTGAGAGTTCGCCTGAGTTTGTAGCTATAATGTCCACAGTTTTCAATGTTTATGTTGCTCGTGGGTCACCGGCCAGTAGTGACCACGGAACGCTGTGGATGGCTCGACAATAAACACGCGAGAAATAACAACATGCACAGAGACAAACTAGTTTCTGTGGGGAAGTAGGGACGAAATGGCCACCCCCCCCTAGTGGGGAGCGCGCTGATTTACCGTCCATACCTGCTTTTATTAGGCTCATTTTGCATAATAATTCAGGTAAAGTACAGTACTCATTAGGGGAAAGTAAGGAACTATAGAAAACAAAGAACTCTGCCGGTCTATTGAGTTGGGGGGTCAAAGAGCTGTAAGACTGAGGAACAAAATAACTTCCTCCTAAGACCCTTCTCATTCAACTGAGAGCATTCTAAACAAAGAAGGTTTCATAGTAATTTACATGTTCTTTCTTAGGCCTGATCACCCCGGGAAATCTGCACTTCTCAGTACCGAGCTGCACCACCCTGTCATTGTTTTAGGCTTAGGTGGAGCAAGGGAACTAAGGTAACCAAGAGATAAGGAGATTTTCTCCCAGATGCTGAGAACTCAGGCTATGTCAAAGCCGAGGAGCGAGGGTCCATCACCCCCTTTTGCTGCAGCCCCCCAAGTCCTTCTTTTGGGGGGGCCTCCCAAAGTGATCGTGCCTGTCTTAGGTCGTTCCCCCGTGAGGGAATCTTACCCATCTTTGGCTAACCGACCAAGCTTTTGGGGGTTCAGTTATGAATAAAGCAGCAGAAGCAGCATTCCTGCCAGGGAGATAAGCTTTTGTCTCCTTGCTGGCTTACAGTTCCAAGGGTGTTCCCTTAGCTTTAGCCTAGGCAGGGGTTTCAGCCTCTGATACCAGTCAGGGCGGTTCCCAACATGTTTACAACACCCTTTTACTATTGGCAATAAATTAAGAAAAGTTTAAACAAGGAAAAAAAATCAGCGCCCTGGCCGGGTAACTAGGTTGGTTGGAGCGTCATGCCTGTGTGCCAGGGTTGCGGGTCGATCTCTGGTTGGGGCCTGTCCAGGGGGCAACCAGCGAGCACCTGAATGGGTGAAGCAAAAAAAACAATATTTCTCTCTTTCTCCCTCTCTTCCTCTCACTCTAAAACAAAAGTTAGTGGGGAATGGGGCTCAGCATTTCAACATTTTACATACTGAATGCTCCCTGTCCTCTCAGTGGGTATGTCCTGTAGATTTCTCTATTGAACAGGAAGTCATGGAGGTTGAGGGAAGTTAAATAATTTGCAAAGTGATAGAGCTGCATTAAAATGACACCTTCTGCATCAGCCAGAAGCAGGGCTCCTAAACACCACGTCCATCAACAATGTGAACAGGGCACGCCGAAGATTTGAGTCCCAGAACCCCTGCACTGAGTCTCAGATTTTTGCAGTTTCTGCCCCAAGGGAAGTTATCCGTTTGTCACTTCCCTCCCCTATGGCTCAGAAACGCTGTTCCCCAGGGGTGACAGGACCCTGTGGCTTTGAACAACAAGGTTGTCCTCCCAAGGGTTTACCAAGATAGCTTTTGCCTGGCATCCCTACCTATGTGTGACTATACATTTTCTGCAACTTTATTCTTAAGAAACTTCTCTTTTTTGAAACAGTGAAAGTCAAGTAAATATTAAAGGAACATCAAAACCAATAGAGCAACTTCTAGAATACGGCCCCTTTCCTTACTGACATCTAGCAGCGAGGTGAATCCCAGACCCCCGTTGGAAGAGTAATATTAATGACTATTCCCAAGTTTTTACTAGTTATAGAAACAGTCTTGTTCATTTCCCTGGGGTTCTGTGCTCCTTCTCCCAGTGCTCTCTGATTTGCTCCTTCCAGGCTGAGGAAGACTTATCTGTTGGGTGCCTGCCTTCTCCCTCCAGCCCACAATGCACCACTTCTCACACCCTGGCACCTCACATCCCGGGTGCAGGGGCCCTCTGCTGAATCCACAGGGACCTCAATGGTTCTATCACTACTTCCTTTCCAACACCAGAATCTAAGCACTTAAAATTAGACCCACTGCTGAGAGCAGTTAAGTAGATTTCTCTCTCATGGGAGAAAGTGGCTTCTTTTAAAGCTTGCTTGAGAATGATATTTCTTTACAACACCATTATCTCTGTTACGAAACAGTCTAGGGGAGATCCTTAGAGATCATTAGCAGTTCTAGTGCAATGCTTCGCTGGTGGAAAATTGGGGAGTTTTTCTGCAGAAATTATGTCTCTGGGTTATCTATGCATTTCATTTATGCATGCTTTCCTCATTTTGCCTTCTGGAGCGGCCAGCCCAGCATCTGGAACAGAGAGCGGGTCGACTGTGACCACCCAGCTGAGGACCTCCCGTGCTCTGTCATATGTGCACAGTGCAGCGATCATGGAGGCCAGCCCGTGAAGCGCACACCGGGTCAAGTACTCCTGGGTTAGCTCAGAGATTTCCAACCACGTGCCGCAAGAATTTTTAAAACACGTAACACCTGACTGCTTTGTCAGGGGCACTGACCTCTCCTCCCTTAGATGGTCAGATGAAAAAATGGCAAGAGCCAATACAACAATAGCCATCCAGTGTAAATGAATGAACAAATATACCCACTTCCTATCAGATCGACAGAAAATATTTGGGTGTGCCGCAGAATTTTAGTAATTAGTTTATGTGTGCCATGAGATGAAAAAGGTTGAAAATTGCCAGATTAGCTGATGTGGTCCCCACAGTTCTCCTCTGAGAGAGGAGGTGCTCCTACGATGCCCACTTTGTAGATGGGGAAACCAGGCACAGAGCTGTCGACTCATTTGCCTGAGGTCACACAGTTCATAGGTGGTAGACATGGGATTTGAACCCAGGATGGGAACAATTAGACTAGATTCAGAGAGTGCTCCTACCCCCTTCTGTACCCCCTGACGCAAAGACAAGGAAGGTGTAGCGCCTCCTTCACACATCTTACGGGTTACTCAGAGAGGCCTTGGCCAAGCTGACTGAAGGCGTACTGCATGCAACACCACAGTAGAAACATCAGATAGAGTGCTCTCCAGCCCTGGGTATTTTCCTGTGATGTTAAAGGCCATTTTTAGAATGGCCTTTCATCCCAGAGAATTATCAACCCCTCAGATAACTGAGGAAAAGTGAAGTAAAGTGAGGAGAAGTGTTCTATCCAAGCCATCTTCCCCTTACAATTCACCACTGAAAAGGGTCAGATGGCTTTTCTCGCCGTGCTTCCTAACACCTCTGCTGGTCCCCACCCGTGAGTCCCTGCCTTTCCTGGAACCAGAAGTTCTCATCAGCCCCTGATTACGTTTGCTGCCAAATGCTTTGTAACGGGGACAGCGCCGTGTAGAAAGGTGCGATGCAGCTTTTCCCATTAAAACAGAGACCGGGAAGGAACCAGATTCCAAACCCCAGATTCCCATCAGGACGGAATAGCCATTGCCAAATCTTCTCAAGCTGCCCCAGCTACAACGCGGGCAGAACAAAACAGGCCTCCTCCTCACCCAGTGGGAGCGTTTTGAAGATAAAAGGCAATAATTGATGTGAAAATACACTAGTGCCATAGATGAAAGCTCTGTATGATCCTAACCTATCATTAAATCAGCTTTATTGGGATTTCGATAGGGCTCTGTGGCTCTTGGAACTAGGTCTCTCAGCTGGTAGTATGAAGTCTCCAGGCTTTGTTCCAGAGAAGTGTGTTTGCTGTAAATAAAGTCGAGTTAACACTATTCAAGTTGGGCACAGCCTCGAGTCGGGGATGGAGGTGCCCCCACTTGGGGGCATGCTTGAAAGCCTCCTGTGATGGGGGCCACCCTGCCCCCCCGAACTGGAGACCATTAGAAAGTAGTTCCCTTGGACTGGTACTAATGCTGTTTCTCTGCTGTCCTGACCTCTTTGTACTGCACTGCGCTGTATTGCGATTCACAGGTATTGTCTTTTCTTACAAATTGGAGTCCAGACTGTCCACCAGCAAAAGATTATGATTTGCTTTATTGTGATACTCACTGTATTGCGGTGGTCAGGAACCGAACCCGCACTGTCTCTGGGGCCTGCCTGTACGCAGAACACGTCCACACCTGGCCCTCCACTGTTTGCAGGCACACGCCACACTCACCCAGCGACACTGCTAACCCAGCTTCCTTCAACTGTGTCTCACATGATGAGGTTTTGTTTGTTGTTTTAAACTTTATGTATTTATTTTTAGAGAGAGGGGAAGAGAGGGAGAAAGGGAGGGAAACATCGATGTGAGAGACAAACATTGATTGGTTGCCTCACACATGTGCCCCTACCTGGACTGAACCCACAACCCAGGCACGTACCCTGACCAGGAATCGAACCCGTGACCTTTGGCTTTGTGGGATGACACCCAACCCACTGAACCACACTGGTCAGGGCCATGACGGGGTTTTAACTACTCTCATTCTACGCATTCTCCTCCAGATACACATATATCACAGTTCCTCACTACTCCCGTAGAGTGCAGCCCCAGAGCCACCAACCCCCCCCCCCCCGTCCCGTGTCTGACCGAAGCAGGCGGCCCCTTCCCACACTGTTCGCACAGCCTGAGGTCAGCGTCTCCTTGTGGCTTTGTCACCCTGTGACAGCTACTGAGGTCACACCAACCACCTCTCTGCGTCTACGACACAGGTGACCCTGCTAAGTTGTGTTTCCTCAGCACTGACAATGATTTTTTTTAATTTTCAGCAAAACGTTACATTTATCTTTCTGAAGTGAAATTCTACTGAATTTGGTGCCAGGTTATATAGATCTTTTAAAATCCACATTTTTCCATCTAAAGTATTAGCTACCCACCCCAGGTGGTACCTCAAGCTTCTGGATCTTCATCCCAGAAAGGGTGAAGGACATACTTTTTGAAACTATGTTACATGCAATTAGACTTCTTGTACATGGACAGTTTTGATAAGGATGTTCTTGCTTTGGGTGAAATCATTGATAAAAATATCGCCTAGGATAAAGCCAAGAAATATTTTTCTATCAGCTAATTTGTGCTGTTTGTAATCGTCAATCGTCAAGTTATTTGTCTGGTTTCTATCCTGTGTTTTGTAACCTTGCCCAAAACTCTTTGCAGAAATCTCTCTCGTCGGCTTCCTTTTCTCTGCTACCCCAAGCTTACGATGTCATTCTGGAAAGAGATGACGGGCATCAGTGTGGCTGGAGTAGTTCTGAGTGAGGCTGGGTTGGCTCCCGAGGCAGCCCCGTGATCAACCTCCTTTCCAATGCACGCCATCTTTACTTTCCGGGATCTATGTCCAGTTCGACCCCCTAGTTCTCAGAAAACCCTCCTTTTCTCTCCATAAAAAGTTGAGATGTTCGCCTGACGCCTTGCTCCTGCCCCACTCTCGCGGAGCACGTCTTTCTCGAAGGCCTCGGCCAGCAGATGGTTCATTCAGCTTCAGGTTTCCTCCGAGCTCACAGTGCAGTTAGTCCCGGCGGCGGAGCAGCTAGGTGATCTGTCCCGCCCCCACCTTGGATGGTTTCCTTTTTGCAATTTGTGCTTTGTCCTTTGCGATCAGAGACTGGTCTCCTTGGCAAGGAAGATAGCGGCATTTGGCAAAGGAATCGTGCCTCTTTTTGATGTCGGTGAGCATCACACCACGGATACCAGGCAGTTGACTCAGGCCTTCTTTGACGGTCTCCTGGCTCCGAGCCACACCGCATTCTTTTCAGTGCTACGTTCTGTTTTTAAGGGACACTTACAAAAGTGGAAATGCCTCCGCAAAGTGTTGCTAAGCTGACTAAGCCTATGCGGCTTCAGGGATGAGGGCAGCTTGTAAGGGGAGACACTCCTGGCTGCTTGTTTATGGCTGGCTGAAATATCTGACCTTCCTGGGACACCGTACTTGGCCAAAGCCTGTTTCACTTTTTGTGGGGAATGCTCCGTTCCTGGAGTAGTGTTTGCAGGAACTAAAGGGAGAAGAGGGGTAGCAGAGGGAGATGTGGATTGGAAGTCAGGAGACCTGAGTCGTATTCTCAGGATCTTCTCTTCAGTGGGCTCAGAGACCACTGTGTCTTTGTCTATAAAATGAGAACCTTTGAGCATCTTAAATCCCCCTGTAAGGTCATTCCCAGCATGACTGATTCTGTAATACTTTATCTGAATCCAGTCTTATCTTTTCCATCATAATTGGCTCTGGGGCCTGTATGCAAGTTCTGCCACTTCTCTGGAGCACAGTTTCCTCAGTGATAAAGAGAGAGGAATGATTAGGTCTTAGGCTTTCTATTTTTTAAAAGATTTTATTTATTTATTTATTTTTAGAGAAGGGAAGGGAGGGAGAAAGAGAGAGAGAGAGAGAAACATCAATGTGAGGTTGCTGGGGACCGTGGCCTGCAACCCAGCCATGTGCCCTGACTGGGAATCGAACCTGCGATGCTTTGGTTCACAGCCCGCTCTCAATCCACTGAGCTACGCCAGCCAGGGCTTTCTTAGGCTCTCTAAATGAGCGTGGCTCACAGAAGCCGGAGGAGAAGCAGGATAGGGGTGTGGAAAAGGAACTTCCCGTCCTCCTTCCTCCCCGTTCAGCCAGAACAGCTCAATACTTACCTATTGGTCTTCGGCATAAGCTCACATTCTGAGAAAGGTTTTTCTTGTTGTTGCTTGGTTTTGCTTTTTCCCACTAATGAATGTACCTTAGTACATCTCCATGTGGTATAATATCATAAGTGACTCTGGAGCTCCCATCTAGCTGAAAAATTTCGAATTATCTCCTCGAGAGCAGAGACCGGGACTTGTCACTTTATCTTCATTACTCTTCATAGAATCTGAAGTATATAGATGTTCAACAAATACTTGTTGCACGAATATCTAATGATACCAGTGATCCTTATCAATGAGCTCTTGTTCCACACCAGGGACTCAGTGTTTCAGTGGGTTACCGTGATTTACCCTTAAATTAAACCTATGCAGGTGATCGTATTTTTGTCCCATGTTGCAGATAACAACCGTGGAGGAACTAAGACATGAGTTGAAAAAAGGCAATCAGATATACAGTGGTACCTCATTACTCGTCATTAATTCATCCAGACTTCGTGATGAGTACCGAAACCGATGAGTATCGAACTGTTCGCCAGCTACTGTGAGACTGAGTTGTCGACCTGTTTCACTGCCAGAGAGGAGAGTGGAGTAGCAAGCAAGTGCCAAGTGCTGAAACACGTTTTTCTCGTCAAAAATGTGACGAGTACAGGCTTTGTGGAGTTCTGAAGCCCATGAATCCTGAGGTATGACTGTGTATTAAAACCAAGGCTTTTAATCACCTTGGAGCTTGGCCTTGTTTCTGTCCATAGGACATGCTAGGTAAGACCAAGGAAGAGGAAGCTGAAAAGTCAGGCCAGCAGGAGTGGGGGGGCGGGGGCGGGGAGCTGTGAATTTCAAGATGATACCGGGGTGTGGGGGTAGGGAGAGGGATGCGAGGAATATGAGAAAAAGGCTTAGATGTGAGGAAGAAGATGAATCCCATCGATGTGCGTTCCCCAGAGCAGCAGCACCAGCGCCACCCAAGCCCTTTCCAGAAATCTGAATTCTCAGGCCCAATCTCAGATCTTCTGACTCTGAAAAGCGGGAGGTGAGGCTCCGAAGTGTGTGTGTTTAATGAGCCCTCCGGGGAGCTCGGATGCGCGCTAACGTGAGTGAACCGCTGCTGTGGGCCCACTTCGGGGACTCCGGCTTTACCTCAAAGTGTAGTGGAGCTTCTGGTGTTCCTGCCGTGGGAATAAAAGTTCTCAATCTGCGCCACGATTTCCCTCTTTGATATTTTTAAGATGAGGCTAGACAAGAAGTTTGCTTGGGCTAAGGGACTATCAGACTCCTTCCTACCTTCCATTCAGCCTGTAACCTGAGGCCCACCACTTAACTCTCGGCGCTTGGCCTGTAAAATGCGGTTAATGGTGCCTCGCCCCCCTTCTGCGACAGCCCAAGGAACACATAATTAGTGGTTGTGCAGGCCCAGAGCCCCGCATAAATACTGTGTGTTTGGGACCAGTTTATGACCTCAAATGCCGCCTACAACTTGACACACTTAACACTTCTCCCCCTGAGTTGTACATTTTCAGGTTTATTTCAAAGTTTGATATAGGTGCTTATTTTTTATTCATCCTGTAGTCCAAAATTAAGTGTGTGTATGTGCTTCCTTCAGCCTTCCAGGGAAAGTGGGTAAGAACAACAAAATAAAAGGTCAGGAGCATCTGAGAAAATAACCTCTCTGATGCCTGAGGCCTGGTAGACCATCAGAAGTGGGTTCTGCCAGACATGGATTCTGTAGAAATTTTGAACAGAAAGCAGAGAGAGACCTCACAGGCACACAGATGCCTATGGTAACGCTGGTTCTTTGAGATTCCAAGCAGGGACCATTTAAAGATGGTTCATCTTGTGCAAAATTTTCATTTCTGCTCATCTTTCTAAGAGTAACCCTCCTTTTCCTACTTGGGACCTAGAAGTCTGAATAGTATTTTCTATGTGGTCATTCTTTATTCCACTTAGGCAAATACTTCCTTTTTAGGCAAGACTGCTTGTCCTACGTATACACTCATTTGAGATTAGATTTATAAGAGTACGGGCTAGCTTGTTTTACTCTAGCGTAAAATTTTTTCTTTCCCCTTAATCTTAAGAAGATGAATGGCCAAACAGACCCAGATGGAGACTCACACACAAAAAAAGCATCTATTTTGAGAGTTTGACTCTGGTTGAATTTATATGGTGGTTACAAATATGGATATAAGCAAAGATATTTGTGTAAAAGAGGCTTTTATACCAACAGTGTGGTATGAAGAAAAATTTAAAAATGCAAACCAACCACAGTTTTTTTTTTTGTATATTATAACTGTAATATTGGAGTGTAATTACTGGACAGGGAATAAAAGGTTCAGGTTTTTATTACCATTTCCTGACATTTTAAATTACACACTATTACTGAATTAAAAAACTATATCAAGAACAACAGAAAAGGGATCACTCAGACCCTGAATCAACTCACTTATTCATAAACCAAATTTCAAATAAACAGGATTGTTTCTCCACGCGCCTTATGGGGGGAGTCAAATGCTCACAATAGCCTAACATACCAAGTTGAGACATGTTTTCATAATTGGAAATAAGAAAGAAATCCAGCCATCTGCTAATAGAAAAGTTCTGCAACAACCCTACAGCGGCTGTCATTTCTGAGGAGACATTTCTCCATGCTTGGAGAGACAGCCATGGTCCTTGTGGGTCACTCGGGGTGCCATTAGTTCACGTGGATTACCTGGGAAGTCCTGTTTGCCCTTTGAGGAGGGGAATCTGTTTAGGAGTTGGCCTAACTTGACAGCTGCCTAGGGCTATTCGTTGCAGATGGAAGTGTTTCCTTTTCAAGTCCAAATCAATCGGAATAACTTGGACAACTGGCTCCCCCTGCAAGGGACAGCAAGAGAGAGGAGAGGGAGAAAGAGCCTGTGCCCTCCCTTTCTTTGGAAAACCACTGGCCAAACCCAGGAATGGCTTCTGCCTGCACCAAGGCTGCATGGCAATTTGCCCCACACTACAGCGAGATGAAACAGTGGCGGGTCTGGCCGGCTGGGAGGGTGCACGGCAAACAGAAAGGGAAAGTTAACTCCTCGTCTTCCACGCTGGCACAGGAGCCTTCCGAGGAGGCAAGACGACTGGTCAACCTCACCATAGAAGATGGTCCGGCTGAAGATATTTTCTGATCACCTACCTTCTCTGGGCTTATCTTTTCTTACTAAGCATACATTATTTGCTTTCTGAAATGGCTTTAAGAAGATCAATAGCAACGTGGTGAGGAAAGGGAATATCCTGTCAGTGCCCTCCATGCGGTGCGTACTTCCTGTCAGCTGGGTAATAATTCATGTACAGTGTATGTTTAAGCTGCAGAAACGTATCAGGAAATAAGTGCATTTCATCATTGTTTGCATGATCCTAAAGCCTTTTAATACTATAATGTTTAGTCGGCAAACCTCTGCAATAAAGAAAGAACGTTGTTTGATTGAATTAGGTAATGTGAAGGTTCCTCTTGTAATTTTTTAAAACAGGGACTGTTGCTCTTCAGAAAAGAAATATTTGTCTGCAGGGATCTGGAGGGCAGTTTCCTGTGGTTCTTCTTTCTTCTCAACCCCCAAAGCCTTCACTGTCTAGGCTACTCATTTCTCACCGTTCAGTGTCTGCTTTCATTTTCTCTCTCTCTCTCTTTTTTTTTTTTGCTCTACCCTGACCAGACTATAAACTCTTTGAAAGTAAGCATCATCTTCTATATTTCTTCATTTCTCCGTAGCTGTCAGACAGTGGTAACAAAATCAGAGGTGTGTGACCACATCTCGTGATCTAACCCATTTCTGATGAAAATAGTGGGTTCCAACTCAGTCCACTTGACTAACGTGAAGTCATCTGGAAATTAGTATGTTGGCCAGTCTCTGTTCTCCAGTGGCCCTGACCTCATTCAGCACTGTGGGCTGCGGTCCATTTCTTCAGCTGTGGGCTCTCGAGGTATGAGACGGTCTGGGTATTACACCTAAAAAGCCTGATCTGATACCCGTGTTACTGGACTGAAGGTTCAGATTGGGCCGTTTCTGTGTGAGTATAATGGGGAATTGTCACCACTTTGAGAACGTCCCTCAATTCGAGCACATAAGAAAGAGAGGGTACCCCTCTTAGATGGATAGTCACTTACTCGTTCTAATTTACAAAGGGTTAATGAAGGTAGCCTTTCTGAAACTCGCTTTGGGGATTTAAGTTTGGTCCCAGGTTGACCTTTAAGAGGCTAACTCATGTTCTTGGTTGGTTATTTGTGTGTGTATGGAAAACAGAGCAATCAATTTAGTATCTAAGGCATACCATTTAAATTCCTAGAAATCCCATAATTGTAGGTTTGTGGCATGCATGTTACATGAAGAACAGAAAAATAACCCAATGAAGTATGAGGCCCTGCCGTGTGCTCAGAATACATCACAAAAAGAGCAAAGAGGGGAGTGTTTGTTGGTGATGTTATCGTTTTTATTTTTAGAAAAACCAAAGGCTCAGATGAGAGCTTCCTTAACGTCGACTCAACTTAGGAGGGGCGTGTGGTATAGGATGGGAAGTTTATTACAGATGTGAAATTATGCAGTACGTACCGAGGGTCAATGTTTATTCTTGTTCTAAATTTAACACACCAGCATTTAAACATTGCAGTTGGAAGTGAACTTGCTGGCTGTGGCTGCGGGCTTGCAAGTCTGCCCTCATCACCGCGTGGGTCAGGGGCCGAGTGTGCAAACCGTGGAAAGGCACCCGAGCTCTGTCTGCTCCTTTGGGCAGCAGAATCGGCTCCAGTTTATGAAGAGTGAGCCAACAGTCTCTACGAAAATAAGTGATCTTCGTCTTGTTCAGGTCTTTTTGGGAGGTGTTTTAGCCTTTTTCTATGGTCTGGGGGATGCTGGAGGGTTTCTGGCAGGGACCTGGCAGGGGACAGAAGGCACACTCAGCCGGAATATGGAAGGGAAGTTGTGAAGGGACTTATTTCCAGAGGTGTAGGTTGGCCAAGAGAACCAAGAGATTCTGAAGCAGCCAGTGGTTGCCCATGGTGGGAAGCTGCAACCTCTCCTGGGCCTGCAGGGACAGCAGGAGGAAACCGCGTTCCTGGGGGCTGGGGATGGTCAGAACCCCAGGACAGGAGCGGGACAGTGGTGGTAGTTGGGGAGGGCCACACCCGCTGCCTGTGCCGCAGCAGCAGAGCAGGGGCGGGGAGCAGGACTGAAGACCCCGGCGCCTCTCTCCTCCTGCCCACACAGATCCTGCCCACGCCTCCTGTGGACTGAACCCTGTCGGCACCCAGAAGTGAGGCGGCCTGAGTGCGGTTTGCAGGAGTTAACCTCCCCCTGCACACACACAGGGGGCCCCCCGGAAGAGGCAGAGAGCTCTCCTGTCGGAGTCCGTGCTTCCTTCGAAATCAGGGTTACCAGCACAGTGAATTTTCATTGGATTCGCTGGGGGAGAGGGCACGCAAGTGGTGGTAGAAAGAAGAGAAGGCCAATGTCCCCCTGTTAAATCAGAATTGGGGGGGGGAGGGTTGACTTGTGTGATCTGAAAAAATACTATGTGTAGTACAGTGTGATCTATATGCATAACGGGGAAAACCAACAGCCACCGGGGCAGTGGCCAGGAACACGCGTGCTGGAGCACAACTCTCCGGGTGTGACCCCAGACACCAGCTGGGCTGTCTGGGGCGAATTTCTCCCAGAGGCTCCACCTGCATTTTTTAAAGGAGGGATCGTGTCTACCCGGTGGGGCTTTGGGGGTCGGGGGGAGCTGAAATGCAATGCCAAGTGTAAAGCTCTTGGCCTGGGCACACAGCACTCAGGAAACAGAGCCGCTAGCTGCTAACACACCTGACAGAGAGGAGGGCTCAGTCTTGGCTCTGGTCCTGTCCTGGGAGACATCTTTCCTTCTGCACCAGGAGCAGAACGTGGGTGAGGATAAGGCCTGAGTGTTGGTGTTTATTAAATGGGAGCGTGGGCTGCCGTGGGCTGCCGTGGGCCACTGTGGGCTGAGAAGTGCCCGCGGTCCCCTCCCTCCTTAGAGCTGAGTGGGAGACTTGCTTGTGTCTCAGACGGTGCTAGCTCATGGCGCGGGGAAATAGGAGGCAGAGAAAGCAACCAAAGAAGGATGTGTGCTAGTTCCTCCCAAGTCAGGGGTTGGCCAGGGTACCTAGAGCAACGGCAGTGGTAGATAGTGGGCAGGGGGCGGAGGGGCTGGGAGCCTACATGTCCTGGCCCTGTGTCCACGTTCTTCACCGCCATCCCACACCAGGTCCCGACCCAGTCTTTTCTGAGCCCACAGCCTCTGCAGCTTCCTGTTGGGACTGTTGCTGGAGGAGTGACAGGGCCCTGCTCAGAATCGGGTCCTGCAACATAACCACCCTCACACAGGAGACGACAGAGGGAGTGGGAGAGATACCAGCAACTAAGAGCAGATCAAGAAGAAACTGGGGTTTTTTGAGGGTAAAAAAAAAAGATGCCATTTAAAAATCTCAAGATGGACCTGAGTCTCCTAAGTTAGCTGGCTTCCCATGATTTCGTGTAGTTTTTAAAATCAAAACTGGGAACAAGTTGGACGAACAGGATGGTGCTAGCAGGCTTGGGAATGAAGGGCAGAATTCTGTTCTAAATTCACAAAATCCTGGCAGGATTTTCTACGGAACACGTTCTATTTCTCCCAGTCGCCTTTTCCTGACTGATTTCTTCTGTAGCCCCGGACTTCTTCCAGGTTTTTCCATGTATGCGCCTCTCCCCAAGGCCGCCGATGAGCCAGGGGCTGCCCAGGCAGGGCCTTTAATAGCAGGGATCTCTGGACTTTCAGCAGCCACGGATAAGAATCGGGGAGGATGTGAGTGTGTGTGAGCTGGTGAGACAGGACTAGATGATGATAAAAATACACTGTGCTATGGGGCTGGCTGTCCTTGACATGTGGAAGATTACCTGGTTTTTGACAATGAGCAGATTGGACCACGCTGCTATAAGGAAGAATTAAAACCCATCTAAAAAGCCATGTGATGAATACCTTCAATCTCATAGTTACTCTTTCACCGTACAAGATGAGCAGACCAAATTTTAACAGATCAAGTTTTGACCACTGGATGTCATAAAACTCCAAGAGCAAGGAATTAGAAACATTCTTCTTGTAATTCTATTTGGAAAGAAATGGTTGTAGAAAATGTCCATCAGGTCGCGTGTGTGTCATGTAACTGTCCCCGAAGTGCAAAGATTGGGGTCAAAGGGCTAGAGTGGAATGAGAATGTCACGTGTGGAAACAGCCCAGTACGCGCCCACAGGAAGCCTGTGCGAGGAGGTGACTGTAGGCGCACTGCCTGTACTATCCCAGTGCGGTATTGGTACCTCCAGTCATTCACTATGGCTGACAGGTCCGTTATCTTAATCGGTGGATGCCTTTACTCTGCATTCCTGTCACAGCTTTAAAAATAGTGATGATGTGAAATACATTTAGAAAGGTGTCTGAAGTTCCATAGTAGAAGCCTCAGGGGTGGTCAAGATCAGAGTATGTCTTCTTTCTGGAACCATCTATCCAGGGCAGAGGTGCTCACAGGAGTGGAACAGCGGGGCACTCCAGCATTCTCTGTCTTGATGAGTAAAGCCTACTGGAGTGTGACAGATGAATTCTGAAAGTAGGACCAATGCTGAAAAAGCCGAAGGTCGCCTATGAAAGCCCTACAGACAGCCCTTGCTGAAGGCTGAGCCTCTTGACCCAGCGAACTGCAACTGGTTGGGTTCAAGTGGTCTGTTAGTGCCCAGAGGAGCACTCGCTCCCTGCCGGAGGGTACGGCAGCCTCGGACGTGAGAAGCTCCCCTAAGGGCTTGGTCCCAGACATTGGAGAGAAAAGACCTTTTACTGTGTTATTTCGGGGCCCTAAATCTAGTCATTTCTGGCTGCTTTCTTTGCTTTTTCCTTTCCCATTTGCTTGGGTTCTGACAGCCAAATTGTAGCCGCACTAGTTAGTGGTTTGCATCAGCAGAGTGCAGGGCTGTCAGGTACGGCACCCTGCAAATCCTGGCTAGGGAGGAGACTGCGAACAGGCTTGATTGTTCTTTTCCTGTCCCTTTTTAATCCCATCAGCCAGCTCGTGCCTGGTCACGTGGACCTTGCCAACAGTGAAAAAGATTTTCCTCGCTGCAACTTCACACTAACTTGCACTGAAAATATGGTGCTGGAATAGACATCCTGGGGGAGAATCTGATTTTTTTCTCTACTGTGCGAGTAGTGATCACTTAGTTGGCCAAGCAAGCAAGCGTTTATTGAGCACCTGGCGTGTACAAAGCTCTGCTATGAGAGGTGCCGAAGAGAGGAAAGCTACAGGGAAATATTGGGGCTTGGGGATGCTAGAGTCACTTTCTATTGGAGTTCATGCCTTGCTTTCATTGCCCTGAAGGCCAGAGAACACTCACTGGGAGCAACCATGGTGAGGCTCCCGCCCTGAGCAGCAAGCAAGGGTTGATGGGGCTCCTGCCTAGCAGACCAGGCCAGCAGGCAGGCTGCCCTTGAAGAATTTCCCTGTGACCCACTCCCTCCTCGCCCTTTGACCTCCCTGACAGATCGCAAGCTGCCCCTCCATTCAAAGTCTGCCCGTCCCTCTTTTATTTGTCTGTGCGTTATAGGCAAGGAATGATGGCTTTTGTTAAGGCACAAACTCCCAGTGGAAATGATTAGCGAGTCTTTTCGAGAAAACACTCTTTTGTCAGAAATGCTCAATGCACAAACGAACAAGTCTCCTTCCTCCTCAGGGTGCCTGAAGTGAACCCAGTGTCCCAGCTTGCTCCTTTTGACCTCTATCTTGCTCCCCTCCCTGTAACCCAGAGCCCAGCAAACCCCTACTCATCGTTCACCACACAGCTCCAGCAGCACCCCCTCTGTGCAGACTTGCCCCTCACCTCCCCCCTCCCCCGCACCAGGGCCCTGGCTCCTGCCTTTGGGCACCCGCAGTTCTCACACACCCCCACCCCCTTCCCATGGACCCTGTTCAGTTAAATTCCCTCTAGAAGTGGGAGCAGCTCAATGCAAAGACATTTCCTACTCATCCATGTGTGCCCAGCGCCTAACGTGGGCTCAGGAACAGAGTGACAGGTAAATGTTCGTAAAGAGACAAATTAGGACATTGACAAATGGTCTTTTATGAAGGCACAAGTGTGTAAATACACAATTCCTCCTTATGACACCGCTGCTGAAAATAGATAAACAGAGGTTACAAGTACAAACAGCCTCAGCCAGGAGGATAATATCAAGGAAAGATTTGTTTTAATATTTGGTCTTTGATTCTGGAAGCAGGAACGTTCACGTGCTGCGATTAGGAAGATGAATGTATCGCTGTGCAAACAGCAGGAGGAAACGGGTCTCGCACAGGCACAGGGCGCAGCTGGCCCGGGGCTGCGAGCAGGCCATGCTGAGATAACGGCGGGTGGCGTGAAGAGGGGGCTGTTCTTCTTGCCCTGTTACGTAACATAAATACTTCCACTTCCAGGAATCCCTGGGACCCCTTGTCGTGTGCCTTATTCTTCACCCTTTCCTTATAGAGGTGCTGGTGCTGTCACCGCCCTGCCACAGGGAGACAGGGAGGCTTTCCTTCCTGCGGACCTATGTCCCAGCCTTTGGCACAAAAGCGATAAATACGTGCTCAGGCGGGGTTTGCTCCTGAGTTCCAAGTTAGCATCTGGCAGGTCACGAAGGATCGGTTTGAGTCTTCGCCCTCGTGTTCCTGCTTCCTGTGCTGTTTTTGTTGCCTTGTGGTGTGTGGTTGGGGACATTTCTGAAGCGCCGCTAATGCACGGGTCTGTGATCTTTAGAAATATCTTCTCTGCAAGACGTTGTTTTTAAAGCAAGTGGTAAGAAACCAGAGAGCACAGAAAAACCAGACTTGAGGCTCAGCAAGTCCCAGCACCAGCCACAGCCCCACTGCACAACCTGATGGGGCCCCATCAGCGTCCACTGGGCCTGTGGTATTAGGCGAGCTTCCGGCTGGTTAGAGATCAAGGCAGAATTCGTTTAATCTTGGGTCTGAGCAAACAGGTTTAACATGGTGAAGGGAATGGACTTAATTCCTAGGATAATATATGATGAGATAGGTCAGCCTTCCCATGATGACAGTTGGGTGATGACCGTTGGGTGATGACCGTGTTATTTTTTATAGGGTACAAGCCGGTCAGCTCTGAGCAAGGTATAACCAATCCCCTTTGGGCCTCAGGTTCCATATCTGCGAAGCGGTGCTGTTTGAAGACCCCGCGTGACAACATATAGGAAGGCCCACGGTATAGCAGGGCTCAGTGGGAGAGGCAGGATCTTATCATAGAAAAGGCACGATTCTCAGAATTGGACAGACCTAGGGGCGCATACTCAGCTCTGCTACTTGTTAACTTGGTGATGCTGGACAACATCACTGTTTCTCAGTTCACTCACTTGTACAGTGCTTGTTACGAATGTTAAATAAGATGGTATGTATGACACTGAAGAACGCAGAGTAAAGAAAGCTTGTCAATAGAGGTTAACACGCATGCATTTACATTTATGATCTATGCCTCAAGTCATCTTTCAGAAAGGAGGGTGTCATTATACATTTTATTTTCATACATCTCTCATAGTGTTGGGTTTCTCTTTCAATTACCTTATTTTTTCGGAGTCTAAGACGCACCCCTTCCCCCTCCAAATTTGGGAGGAATAATGGTTGTTAATGCTGCTGTTGTGTTCTGTTTACATTTACATTAGTGAAATATTATGTTATTTATGTTATTAAATCTTGTACCACATTTTTTGCTTCAAAAATTTTTTTCCTATTTTCCTCCTCTAAACCTAGGTGCATCTTATGGTCTGAAAAATACGGTACCTTCTTTCCAACCCCCTGGTAGTTAGCTACTTTCTGGAAAAGACGCACTGGCCCTGGAATTACCTGAATTAGTGAGAGTTTTGCTCCCTTGTAGAGGTTCCTTCGTGGAATTCTTTTTTAAAGGGAACTTGCAACACTTAACCCAGAATAGTCATAATTACAAGTGTTAAATGTAATCGTAAATGATCCTTTCCAAGGTCATTTTCTCCTTTCAAATACTCTAAAAGGGCATACCGTAGAAACCGCGTCTCCCTGCCTCTGCTGGCTGGCCTTCCTGGGGCAGGCACGGCTCCCGCCCCGGCAGGTTCTCCCAGAGCCCTCTGTGCACTGCAGGTGCCGCGCGGGCTGCACCGCGCATGCTCTTAGAACGTCACGTCTTCGAGAGCTTTCCACATCCGCCGCCTCATTCCTTTTAGCACCTTTTCAACCAACTTTTAAAGATCGCTTTATTATTTAACTCGTGTTTGAAACTAATTAATTATTTTGCAGTTTACAGTTGCTTTTTTTTTAATTTTTCAATTACAGTTGACATTCAATATCACATTAGTTGCAGGTGTACAGCTCCGTGGTTAGATATTTGTATAACTTATGAAGCGATCCCCCCATAAGTCGACTACCCACCTGGCACCATACATGCTTATTGCAATATTACTCACTATATTTCTATGCTGGACTTTACATTCCCATGACTATTTTGTAACTACTCGTTTGTGATTTTTAAGCCCTGCCCCTTTCCCACCCGCCCCCACCCCCTTCCCCATCAGTTTCTCCTCCGAATCTGCAGTTGTGTTCGCCAATATGCGCAAGCTGTGGCCCCGGGCACGTCTGGAGCCGTCTGGGTGACAGCTCGGGACTGTTTTTCTATGACTGACTTTTTTATGGCAGCATAGTTGTCATACCGTATTATATGAGTTTCAGGTGTATAGCATAGTTCTTCCGCCTAATGATCCCTCCAAGAGCAGCATCGCTGGTGCAGGCCACCTGCAGGAAGGTGACAAGCCAGCTGCTCCCATGTTCTGTGCACAGGTGTCAGTGGCTGGAGAACAGGCTCTGCGACAGCGTCAGGCGTGGATGTTAAAATGGTTTTGATCGGAAAAGGCTAAGGAAGAAGCCGGTCTGATGGGCCTTGGGAAAAAAACTGCCTTAGATGACTCAAAAAGGGACAGAGATACACAGAGAGGGTTTTAATTAAGTTGTTCCATTAAATGTGTGTGAATTGATGAAAGCGCCATCTCTAAATCTGTGTGTGATTTTATACCGGATTTTAATTATGCATGTATAAATGAATTAAATATTATGAGTAGATACCTATGATTTCATTGATATTCCTAAAGGTTTGCGTATTGAAAAACCATTCTGGGAGGATCTTCTTATCAGGGACATGGAGACTGCATTCTGCTGCGGATTGTTTAGGGTCCCACTCCCCTCCACCAGCGTTTAGCAGCCCTATCCTAAGCAAATAGAAATCAGACAAAGGAAAGCAGGCGTAGGCTAGAACGTTACCTTTACTACTAAGGGCAGACAGGAGGGTTATTAGCTAGGTACTTGCTAAAGCCATCGAACCCCGGAATTAAACAGGCTTACCTGTACCCCAGGTACTGCAGGGCTAAACCACTATTTGGTGCCAGACTGGTGTCTAGTTGATAAGCTAGGCCTAAGCATGGGCTGAATATTTCTGTTGATAATGAAACTGTGGAAGAGTCACCATAGCACCCTTGAGGAAGGAGGGCAAGGATAGATGGATCGATAGCAAGAGGGACAGAGAGATGGAGGGAGAAGGGAAGGGAAGGAAGAGAGTGGGAGCAGGAAGGAAGGAAGGAGGGAGGGGGGTTTCAGGTAGTGAGATTTTATTTATTTAGTTCGTTATTTGTTTATTTTTATTCTAATAAAAGCAGAAAGCTGAATCGTGTCATGACTTTCCCACCTCTCTAGCCCTGTCTCCACAAGTTCAAACCATGTTACGTCACTGAGGCAGACCAGAAAAAAGAAAGAGCCAAACATTTCACTTTGGCTTCTGCACTGTTGATTCCTCTCTGGGACTAAGGCCACAGGGAGAAGAACTAGCTGGCGCTGAAGCAAACCAGGTCTGGATTTGAATTCTGCGTTTCCACTAACTGTGAGACCACGGAAAAATGACTTCATCTCTTTGAGTTAGTTTTTTTCGTGTCTAGGAGATAAAAAGACTTACCTTACATGACCTCCACTCTATGCTTCCTTAGCACACTGAACTTCGTCTATCATAAAACTTGTCATAGTTTATTGTAATAGTTTAATGTGTATTTGCCGTCATTGCTGGACTGAAGACACCTTGAAAGCAGGGATTGGGCTTGCCTTGCTCATGGCTATGCCTCTACCATGTAGCACAGTGCCTGACCTGTAAGTGTTTGCTGGAAGGATGGATGGGCGGATGGTTGGATGGGTGGATCAGTGGATGGACGGGGAGAAACGCAGATGAATGAATGGAAGGGTGTATGAGTGGGGGTGGGTAGATGGGTGAGTGGATAGATGGATGGTTGGATGGGTGGATAGGGAGATGATTGGATGGGTGGATGAATGGAGAGAAGAATGGGTGAATGAATAGGGAGAGGGATACATAGATGGGTAGGTATGTGGAGAGATGATTAGGGATAATGGTAGAGACTAGAGATAATGTCTATGTATCATATACCAGGCATTTTAAAATTCCTTTCCAGTTTGGTAGAAGACCTCACTTTCTCTCCTATCTCTGCACTAGGACTCCCTCTATTTGACTCTGAATATAACGCAGCCAAAAGAAACCATCTTTCTTTGCCAGTGGTACCATTGCCAGGACCGTGATTTATGAGCTGCTTTCATGAGCATTTAGTCTGTCACTGCCACAACCACTGTACACCTGAAGAGACACAGATGCCCACAGTAAACTCAAGATGCAGAAAGAAAGACGTAGGAGGAGAAAGGGGCTTTTCTAAATGGTGGGACTGGAGAGCTGGCTGGAAGCACACCTACATTGTCTTCTCTAAGAAAGAAGACGTCTCTTTTTTTCAGGGAGGAGACGAATAAAAGAATAATTAGCAAGAAATGCTGAGTAAAATAATCTCTTTCTTCTCCATTCCTATGGTACTTTTCAGGATACCCTTGCTATAGAAGGTGCCACTTTCTACCTTACATAGGGTTCTACACAGGTAGCCGGGAGTCAAATGTTCAGCAGGCAGACAGTTAATGCTTGCGGAATGAATGAATGAGTTGATGTCTTCATTTCCTCTCCTGACGGATTCCCCGAGGTTAGATTCTGCATCTTGCCTTTATATCTATACCCATGTCTAGTGCAATATTTGATGCCAAGTAAGCTGTAAGCTCTAGGTAAATATTTGTTGGATGAATAAATGAATGCCCAAAAGGCTTTTGGAGGAAAGCCAGGAAGACATTCCTCTGATGAAAAGAATTTGTAAGGAGGCAGGCCAGTGCTGGAAGGGAGAGTAGGGGGCGGGGGCGGGGAGGGAGAGAAACAGTACTCTAGGCTGGGTGGAAGCGGTAGGTGTGTGTTGTCTTTAAAGAAGTAGCAGTGGAGGAAGTGTGTGGATGGGAACAGGAAATTATCCTCCAGGCAGGCAGCCCCATCGTGCTGGGAGGAACCCACAGGCTGTAGAATCTTAGGACCAGGAAGCAAAGAGAGAGAGGGCTTTTGAAGAGAGGGAGACCCGGGACAGGGCGAGGGGTTTGGCAAGGAGTAATGATATCCAAATTAGAGCATCTAGGGTTTTTATCAACCCTGATGCCTTGTCCCCCTTTATCAGAAAGAGCTCTTCACCTCCATGTCACTGCCATACCTCCCCAAAGAGTTGTTTATACCCGAGAGTTCTGTTTTCACAACTTCCATCCACCCTTCATCTCGCTTCACTGCGGCTCCTACCCACACTCCATGGCCCAGTCATCAAAACTCTCCTTGTTGCTGAAGCAATGGGTCCTTGTGCTTACCTCACCTGGACAGGTTCTAAAACTGCTCACCACTTCTCCCTTTTTAACTGTCTCTTGCCTTGACTTTCATCTCACCTCGTCTCATGCTTTCTCTCTTATTGCTCTGGTACCTATTCATCCTCATCTCCTCCTCAGCCCTTAAACATTGGTGCTTCTTGGGAGTCCAGTCAAAAGTCTTCTTTCTCTACTCTGAATACATGACCTGGATCACATCATCTACTTTAATGGCTACAGTCACCATCTGTATATTAGGGCTTCCATTTCTAGATCTCCAGCTCAGAGCTCTGCTCCTAACCCCAAGCCTCTTAGAGATGTTCTCTTGGCTGTCCTGTAGACCTCTCTTTCCAAAGGAAAAAGCCAAGTGCATCACCGTCTGCCAAACCTGCTTCTCCTCTGGTTCGTCCTATTTCTGTGGATAGCATCACAATCTAGTCAGTTGCTTACGCCCAAAACCATGTTTCTTCTATCCAAGCCAGAAGTCCTTTTCTCTCCTATCCTTCTCTGTTCATGCTCTGTTCATCCCCAAGTCCTGTAAAGTCTATCTCTCCCATGTCTTCCAAATCCATCGCGCTGGCTCCATCTCCAATGCCACCATTGGCGTTCAAACCACCAGTTTCACCAGCCTAGGGTACTGCCCAGCTCCCTGATTGGTAACCCCCCATCTCCCCGCCCTCCTGTGTTCTCTTCCTCTGATGCAGTCCTACACAGCGATTAGAGCAATCTTTCTAAAATACAAGTGGATGCTGTGTCCGCCTTGCTTATACTTCTTTCTCCTTCTAGAACAAAAGTAAGCCCTTTACATGGTTTTAAATCCCTTAATTATCTGCCCTCTTCTTGCCTGTCTAATTTTTAAAAAATATTGTATTTATTTATTTATAGAGAGAGGGCAAGGGAGAGAGAAAGGAAGGGAGAGAAACATCCATCTGTAGTTGTCTTTCATGTGCCCCCTGCTGAGGTCCTGGCCTGTAACCCAGGCATGTGCCCTGACTGGGAATTGAACCAATGACCCTTTGGTTCCCAGGTCAGCACTCAGTCCACTCAGCCACACCAGCCAGGGCAGCTTCTCTAATTTAATTCCCAGCCATTCTGAAACCTACACACACACAGGTGGGCACACGTGCACATACGCACACTACAGTCTCTCTGTTTCCGCCAGCAGGGCAAAGCACTGCTAGCCCTCAGCGCCATGTTTTATCTTGCTTTTGGTTCTGACAGGCCACATGTCAGTCTGTGAGGGAGGCTCCTTGAGCCCGTTTGCCCACAAAGGTGCCCTTGCCCTTGGCCACTGCAGTAATGCCTGAGTGACAGAATAGTTCTTTGACTAGGCTTCATGTCCTGGAAGTGACCCATGCTTTTCAGACTGTGGGGACCACAGGCCTTGCTGTTGGACTCCACCTCTCAGAAACTACACTTGAAGGAGCCTTGGACAAGGCTGCTCCTGGCCAGACGTACCTGGCCGAGGCATGGGGAGGGGCCCAATTGCCCCACACCCCACTCAGCCATCGAAACTTCGGGAAGTTCTGCCATGGACATTCCTCTTATACACCCTGTTGCCTCCTTACTTGTTTATGTCCCACAACAGAATGCACCTTTTGAGCCAGCGAGCAGTACCTCTCTTTCACTTGCCTGTCCTGTATGGAGCACCTATTATATCCTGGAATAAAATGGCCAGTGTCTTCCGGTTGCACTGTTTGTGCCCAGCCATGCACCTGCCTTTTCCTAATTTGTAAAAGGTGCTGTGTAGGCTAGGGGACATCCAGACATCAGAAAACAAGATAAATGAAGTTCTTGCTGTCACGGTGCTCTCTGTTTAGCCTGGGGAGACAAAATACAAACAAAGAAATACGTAAGCACACAGGTAAAATGTTCAGATAGTGAAAAAGCTCTGCAAAGTATCAAAGAGGGTGTCTGGAAGACAGTTTTAGGGTGGATGGTCCGGGGAGTGTCTCTGAGCAGTCACTGAAGCCGATATCCAGATGATAATGAAGCTAGCCATGTGGAAATCAGAGGCAAGAGACTCTAAGATCTCCAGGACTGATCTTGTGTATGCAAGGATCCAAAGAAAGGCCACATTGGTGGACATATAGTGGGCAAGAGGGGAGACATAGGTAAAATTAGGCGACCAGGGAGAGGTGGCCAGGGGCTAGATCACGCAGAGTTTCGTAAGCCTACCTGCCTTGCTCACTCAGGCGTACGCAGGGACTGGCTCACTGTATCTATTCAATAAATGCCTTTGGAGTGGAACAATCTTATGATGCCCCTGCATACAGAATAAGTGTCCCAGAACAGAAGCTCCACGTGGCCCCGGTGCCCTCTAGTGACCATAAACTCCAGCCCAAGACCCTTTGATGGATTCATCGCCTTCAGAAAATCTCAGCTTAGCCTGGTCCTTGGGGCCCAGCCTGAGGGCCCAGGAGTAGTTTCTGGAATTTGTCTTATGAACTACACTCTGCACAAAGAACTAAATCAGTTATAAAACCCCTGATAGGAGATCCACAATGAGTCTCTTCAGTCCCTGCCCAGGCAGTGGTTTCCAAGGAGAATGCATGGATGTGTAATTTCTCAGGGGAGCACAGACCCTGCAGAGATGACAAGCATTGGAACACTCTTCTGTATTCCTCAGCCAGTGCAACAGCGGGAAAGCTCTGTAACAACCTTAACATCCCACTTATTTTGTGGCCATGAGGACAACCTGCAGGCCATGTCACACTCAGGTGGGGCACACTTCAGCTAGGATGCCCCGACAAGACCACAGCCACAGGCCACACACTCTGGCCCCTCCCGCATTTCCAAAGACCCACACCTGAGCGTCTGTACGTGTCGAGGACACGCTGCGGTGTGTGCACCAGCACAACACACTACTCATGCTGCGGTTGCTGACTTTCCTCTGGATTCCGACCCAGTCGGGCCCATTAAGCTAATCACCTAACACATCCGGAACTGTCACCTGCTTGTGGGGCTGCCCCTTGCCTGATTGAAAACCTGTTTCCACCCAACTTCCCTGGAAAACACCCACGAACTGCAGCCTATTTGCAAATGTGTGCCTCCATAGATCAAAAGTGACAGTAGAGACCTGGCTCTTCCGGAGAAGAGGTGGCGGAGCAGGGATCCTGCTTGTAAACCTATTTCCCAGCCGATCCCTCCAGTACATTGTGCAGCCTCATTTGAAGCATTCTTCAAGATGCGTCATGTCCAGCATCCGAGGTAGATCATTGTCTAAACTGGTGAATCTCTTACTCGTCTCCTCCTCCAAAGCTCTGGCACGTATTTTTCTGTTCCTTTAGTCACACTCCACTGAGCCACGCGAAGGAATCTGGCTCTCCTTAATGTCTACAGGTATTTCCTCTCTGGTTGTCACTCACCCAAGTGTAGCACATGGCGCTCTCTGATTTCTCTTCATTAATCAGTCTCCGCATTCCTCTACACCTGCTCCTCAGGTGGTTCCAGCACATCGGCACATTTCTAGAGCTGGAAACATCTGGGCGAACAGAGGCTCCCAGCTGCAACCACCAGGACCGCAGGGCGCGGGGAGGTTTTCACGTCACTCCGAGGCCACCATGTGTGTGCACAGGTTCCCTCCCAGGGGGCTCTGGGCCTCCTTTGGCCCCTCTGCGAGTGTGTACTTAGTCTCTCTGTGCCTTTGTGAATCAAGTCTTAAAGGCATCAGAAATTCAACTCTATCTTAATAGCAGCCACGATTGGCGAAGGCTGGGGACAACAGGCACACTATCAGAGAAGCCCAACTCATACCTCTTTCTGAAGGCCATTTTAACAACTGCTTTTAAAATAAAAAATGCACGACCCTTCGCCCAGCAGGTCAACCTTTCAGAATCTGTAGTATACACCTAACATATCAGTGCAGCATTGTTTCCAAGAATTGAAAATTGCCTGCACGTCCCCCGGTTGGAAATCCTGACATAAAGGAATCATATCCGTTTTGCTGTATTGGTAGAAGGGAAGATCAAGCCACAGTTTGAAACAACAACAACTCAGGTCTAATGTGTCCTCACGTGGAAAGTTGCCTAAGAAAGATCATGCAGTTCCAGAGCAAATTGCAGAACAATATATATGATTGTGAAGCCGTTTATAGGACAAAATCTGGAAGGATTCACATAAATCTATTCATGGTAATTTTCTAAGACATACATTTATTTCACTGGGCTTTTTTTTTCCTGTTTTTCAACATTTGGGGCATCTCTTGTGTTTAGTAAAACAGTAGAGATGGTAAGTTATCTTTGTCACACTCTGGACCTTCATCACGTGACGCGTGCCCGCGCTGCCCCTTCTGTCCTCCCTCGGGGCCCTCGACACTGAAGAGCCCTTCTGTGCCCTGAGCCCAGAGTTCTTCATCTCCCCCCACAGTTCCGAGCGGCTGCTCTGTCTTCCCCGGGTTTGCTCAGCACGTGGGGTTTGCTCAAGATGCTTCCAAGTCTCCGCCAGAGCTTTTAACTTCCGTTGTATATGTTTCAGGTTCTTAATGGATTTTTAAATTTAAGTGGCCGTATTTCCCATTTTTATAAAGTTTTGATCCTTTTCTAAGCCTCTTTTTTTTCCCTTTGCCCCCTCTGTCATGAGAGGGGACCCCCGCTCTCCAGCCTGCGTAGAGTTTCTCGTTAATGTTTCTGTCACAGAATTTTTAAAAGGGGGCCGGGGAGGCAGGCATGGCCCTTTGCCACGGAAACCCTGTCTCTTCTCTGGGCTTCCCTGGCTCTTCCTGCAGTGACCCTGTACGCATTGGGTGTGCTAGTATGAGAAAATATATTTTTCCTTTTTATTTTTAAGGTGGTGATTTATTTAGACAGCATGTTAAACAAAAAGGAAGCCACTTAATATTCCCATTAACTTATTTCTCATGCTTTTTAATTTTTATACAAACAATATGAACAGAAAATTTATTTTATTTTTTAATAGATTTTATTGATTATGCTATTACAGTTGTTCCATTTTTCCTCCTTTATTCCCCTCCACTTTAGTTCATGTCCATGGGTCGTACATATAAGTTCTTTGATTTCTACATTTCCTATATTATTCTTAACCTCCTCCTGCCTATTTTCTACCTACCATCTATGCTACTTATTCTCTGTACCTTTTCCCCCTCTCCCCCTCCCATTCCCCCACTGATAACCCTCCATGTGATCTCCATTTCTGTGATTTTTGTTTCTGTTTTAGTTGTTTGCTTAGTTTGTTTTTGTTTTTGTTTTAGGTTCAGTTATTAATAGCTGTGAGTTTGTTGTCAATTTAGTATTCATAGTTTTTATCTTCTTCTTTTTCTTGGATAAGTTCCTTTAACATTTCATATAGTAAGGGCTGGGTGATGATGAACTCATTTAACTTGACCTTATCTGGGAAGCACTTGATCTGCCCTTCTATTATGTAAATGATAGCTTTGCTGGATAGAGTAATCTTGGATGTAAGTCCTTGCCTTTCATGACTTCCAATATTTCTTTCCATCCCCTTCTTGCCTGTAAGGTTTCTTTTGAGAAATTGGCTGATAGTCTAATGGGCACTCCTTTGCAGGTAACTGTCTCCTTTTCTCTTGCTGCTTTAAAATTCTCTCCTTATATTTAATCTTGGCTAATGTAATTATGATGTGCCTTGGTGTGTTCCTCCTTGGGTCCAACTTCTTTGGGACTCTCTGAGCTTCCTGGACTTCCTGAAAGTCTATTTCCTTTGCCAGATTAGGGAAGTCTCCCTTATTTGTTCAGATAAGTTTTCAATTTCTTATTCTTCCTCTTCTCCTTCCGGCACCCCTATGATTCGGATGTTGGAACATTTCAAGATGTCCTGGAGGTTCCTAAGCCTCTCCTCATTTTTCTGAATTCTTGTTTCTTCATTCTGTTCTGGTTGACTGTTTCTTTCTTCCTTCTGCTCCAAACTGTTGATTTGAGTCCTGGTTTCCTTCCCGTCACTGTTGGTTCCCTGTACATTTTCCTTATTTCACATAATGCGACCTTCATTGCTACCTGGGTCTTTTTTATGCTGTTGAAGTACCCAGTGAGTTCCCAGAGCATCCTGATGACCAGTGTTTTGAACTGTGCATCTAATAGGTTGGCTAGCTCTTTGTCACTTAGTTATATTTTTTTTGAGCTTTGATCTCTTCTTTCATTTGGGCCATTTTTTTATTTGTTTGTTTGGGCACACTTGCTACATAGTGTGGGGTGGAGCCTTAGGTGTTCACCAGGGCGGGGCAACCCATGTCCCCACATTGTGATGTTGCATGTGGGGGTGGGGTCCAAGAGGGAACAATGCTTCCTGCTCAGCTCTCTACCAGATTTCATTTACTTCCCCCACTAGCAAACTGGGCCCTTCTGGTGCTGATTCCCAGGTGGGGGGCTTGTGTAGGTTCTAGGACCCTGTGGGTCTCCTCAACGAACTCTCCTGTGAGGCTGGGAGTCTCTCCTGCTGCTGCCCCAACCCCCACAGGTGTTTTCAGTCAGAGGTTTGAGGCTTTATTTCCCCGAGCTGGGGCCCTGAGTTTTGTGGTCTGTCTTGCTCCCCAGTTATTCCTCCCAGTTTATCCACACACAAATGTGGGACAGCCCAGTCTGCAAGCCACTGCCTCACCTGCCTGGTCCTCCAGCCACCACCTTGCTGCGAGTCCTCTCCGCTGGGCTCCCCAACTCCACCCCTCCTACCGGTCTGGATGACTATTTCTTCTTTAGCTCCTTGGTTGGCAGACTTCTATGCAGTTCGATTTTCTGTTATTTCTGGTTGTTTTTTGTTTTTAAATTTGCTGTTGTCCTTGTTTTGGTTGTGGGAGGAGGCACAGTGTGTCTACCTATGTACGCTTCCATTTTGGCCAGAAGTCCTGAACAGAAAATTTTAAAATGCAGATAAGCAAAGAAGAAAAAAATAGAACTCACTTCTATTTTCACTGCCAGGTGTAGCAACTGTTAATAATTGGCTTTATAGCCTCGTAGATCATTTCTGTGTTTATAAATATTTATCTTTTCTTAAAAAGGGGATTGTGTTTAATCAATTGTTTTGCAATCTGATTTGTTTGATACTTAATGTAGCATGATTATTTTTCTATGTCATTAAAGATTCATAGCATAAATAGCAAACAGTTTACTAGAGGCCAGACACCAGAGTGTTTGATGTATATTAACCCATCCTATCTTCACAACATTCTATATGTTGGGTAGTATTATTACCCATTTTATAGGTTAAAAACACTGAGGCACGGAGAGATGAGGTAACACGTCTAAGGCCACACAGCTGGTGAGTGACAGCTAGGTTTTGAACCCAGATAGTCTAGCTCCAGAGGCCACGCCCTTGACCACAAAGCTCTGGTCCACACCATCATTTCCATGGCTATAGTACATAATCATTATGTAACCACTCCCTTTTCCAGCGGCTGTTAGATTCACTGTTACACACAAAGCAGCAATGAACAGCCAGTTCACATATTTATCATTGCTCACATGTTCCGTTACAACCTTAGTTAGAATTCCCATGAATAGAATAGCTGTATCATAGAGTTTATATCTTTTTCAAAGCTTGGATACATATTAGTCAACATTTTTAAGCAAGATATTTGCTAAGCCTTTTTAACCCTTATAATTCATTGTTTCTTTCAAAAATGTATAACTGTTTTCTTGGTTCAATCATCATTTTTTTCTCAGAACATAGAGCTTCCGTTCTACCTCCTCACCCTTCTTTCTGCATTAGACCCATTTCTCTCAAGTGTTTAACAAAATAATGAAGTTTCCCAAAGCATCAGGCCCAACGTGGTTGGCACTTCCAGCGTCTTGCATCTCCTGGACCTGAATTATTAGAGGGGGGTGTATGCAGACACGGGATTCAGTTAATTTGATTTGATGTCAATTTTCTATGCCATTAATTTTTTTCCTCTCTATTTTATTTTTTCTTTCAAACTTCATGAAAATTGAAGTAACAAATCTGCCATATGTTCTTCTCTTGATTTTAATGTATGTAAATTAGGGCAGCCTGCCTGTCAGGGATGACTGATGGGTGAGGCCTGGGATGCGGGGCTCCCTGCTCTGGCCCTACCTCTGCCTCTCACTGGGTTTATGACCTTGAGAAAGCCGCTTAATCATCTGCGTCTCCTTTCCCCCATTTGTCAAATGAGGGAAGTGAACTAAACAACCTAGAAAACCTATTTCAGGTTTGTTTTTTAAAGCATCAAGCCGTCCAAGAGTAAACTAGAGTTCTGAAAAATTTTGTGTGAAATTGGGGCAAATGGGCGTGTTGGTGGGGCAGTGTCCAGGCAGCTAAAGATTTGTTTCAACATATTAAAAATATTTTGTGCCTTGTCACTTGACCAAGGTCTCCTAACCATGCACTTCAGTGGTTTGGGAAGCATGTCTCTAAGACCCAGATAATTAGAGTTCTTCCACTGAAGCATGACAAACGGCCTCTCACTCTGAATTCCTTTACGGGAAAGAATAACCTTCCATGCAGGGTCACTGGCACTTAATTACAGGCTCCAGATCTGGAGGCGAGATTGGAGATAGTAATTGGCTGCAGCCAAGGGGGAGGAGACAAGGGCATGAGCTCACCTGGGAAGAGCCAGGACTGGGTGAGGCAGCTCTGACAACATTCGTGGGGCTGCCCTGAGAACTTGCTGTTGGCAAGCTACTGTCCCAAGAACTTTATATACATCATCTCACTTAATTTCCATGATGACCCTAAGAGGCGATGAGGTAGGTACTTTATTTTTTCTGGTTTATAAAGTTGAGTACTAGGAGGCTGTTTAAAGTAGCTAAGTGAGCTGCTTCAAGTTAGTTGTCAAAGGTAGGAGTTGAACCCTGAAAGTGTGTTCATTAATTTAACACACACTTTGTGAATGCCTGGGGTATGCCAGGTACCCGCCCAAGGGCTGGTGATGCACAAGCGAATGAGGCAAAATTCCTGCTTCATCAAAGTTTGGCTTACAGTGGGATGAGACCAGTAATAACAAGTCAATGAATAAATAAGTTCAGATGGCACTGAGTGCTGTGATGGAGAGGGACAGGGGTGGGGAGAAGGCTACTTTACACGCAGTGGACAGGGAAGCCCCCGGAGGTGGCATTTGAGCTGAGTCCTACGTGATGGAGCACGTCAACCAGACAGAGACCTGCCGGAGGGATTTTTACACGGAGGGTCCCCAGAGAGAAGGCGGGGGCTCGGAAGAGCGCATCTTGTTCTAGGGAAGGGAAGTGTGGTTGACGATAAAGGAACAAGGGAAAAATGTCCGCAGTGAAGTCGAGAGGAGGACCAAGACCAGACAGCACAGGGCCTTGAAGGCCACACTCTGATGTTCATACTTTCTTTCGAAAGCAGAAGAACGACATTGGAGAATTTGAAGCTAGGGAGCGTCGTATTCTCTAGTCTCTACAGGCAGTTTTCCTCACCTCTCTGTCACGTTGCCAACCAGGAGCAACCGGAAAGTGATCGATTATTTACGCGCAGGGCAGCCTACACGGAGGTCAAAAAGTGAGCAGCCAGTGGTTCAGTTGAAACAAAAGTCTAGGTGTTTTCCAGAATGACATGACTGACTGAAGTGGATGGTGACAGGTCACCTCTTCTGACCTTCTGACTCTATGTAAGGCGACCTTAGGAATTCCAAGTTGAGTGTCTGAACTGTGTTTTAAAACCTACATAAAGGAGACTACTACTTATTTTGGGGAACCTTCCCCCAATATGCAGAAATTGTACCCTAGGTTTGAAACATTCTTGACCATTTTGGTCAGGGGTTGTGCTTACATCGTGGAATAAATCTCAGCCAAATTAATAAGACGTGACAGCGTTGGGGACACGCCACCTCAGGGATTCACATTTCTAGGCAACTTGGTGTGTGTGTGTGTGTTGATCTTTACCGTTGAAAAATGTCTTCAAAGGTGTCATCAACATTTTGACATGTAGTATCTGGCTTTCTGGTAAGATGACATTGTATGGATAGTTCTCAAATTTAATATAAAGTTGACAACTTAATTTATTTTATTTGAATGTTCTCTATAAAGAAACACTCATGCTAACACATTAAAAATGGTTTGTGTAAGGCCTGGCCAGGTGGCTCAGTTGGTTGGAGCATCGTACCTACCACACACCAAAAGGTTGTGAGTTCAATTCCCAGGCAGGGCACAGACCTAGGCTGAGGGCTCCGTTCCTGGTTGGGGTGTGTACAGAATGCAACCAATTGATATTTCTCTCTTGCACTGATGCTTCTCTCTACCTCTTTCTCTCCCTAAAATCAATAAATATATCTTTGGGTGAGGATTAAAAAATTGCTTTTTCTAAAATATAAGATAAGAGTAATTGCTTCTATTGCTTAAAAACTCATTATTTTAAGATACTGTCTATTACTTTGATGCAAGTATTAAGAGTTTTGCTTTATTCAGCAAACTAAGTTTGAATAGCAACCTAAACCTTTATTAGTGTACTGTTTGTGTGTGTGTGTGTGATTCTCCATCAGTAGGTTTCTGACAACGCCAGCCTAACAGTACAGATTTATTTGAATGAAACTACCTTTGGACACATTTAGTTGCCTCTGTGATAGGGAAAGCCCCAGAGGGTAAAATATTAATTGCAGGAGAATTTAATTTAAGCTGCACATGTGTCATTGGGTAGGATTTGGGGACGTTCATCACTTTCGAATGAGGTTTTATTTATAAATAACATATTTGTTCCTCAGGAGGGGAAAAATTCTCAAACTCTCTTCTGCGTGAGGTTCAAAGAGTTCTATTCCTTTGCATGAAACTAGTTAGTATGGGATGGTAGCCCAAGGGCAAGGGCAGTGTCGGGGGGTCCTGGGTGTGGCCGTGGGCCGGCTGGAAGACACCAGCAGAGCTTCTAGCTAAAGGTGCTTAAGGTTTCCACAGACCAACGGTCTGTGATCTGAGGGAAAAGAGTTTTCCCTCTGGCGGTTTTAAGCTGGAGCGGGTCCTCCCGAGGCCCTGGCTGTGAGCTCAGGAGGACTCGGACGGCTGGGTCAGAACTGTAAATTCCGCTGGCAGCGCGGGGGCTGCTGAGTCAACGGAACAAGCAGATTTTCTCCCGTCGTCTGTGTGTTTGCGCGATGGATAACGTGTGCATCCTCTCCGTCTCATGGTGACTCTCCCACCCTGACACCCCTGATTGCAGAGAGGTTTTCTGGAAACCTCCTACGTCTGTATTGGAGTAAATCCGAGGCGGTAATGCGATTCCAATCGAATCGTCAGTGTCTCTGCTGTCAGACCACGTCTTTTCAGAGTGGGTTGAGTTGCACAACTTCCCAGATTCAATACTTAACATGCTTGTCCCTTTGCGTCTTGCCCTCGAGTCTTAATAAATGGGCTAAAGGTCTGATTGGAAGCTGCGAGATAAATTATATGTTTATTATGCCATGTTAAGTAAATACTGTTTGAAAGGATGACTAGAGGGTACAATCAAGTTAATTGCTTTAAAAGTCTTTTTTGATTTACGGGGCTCTCGGAAGATGAGTAAGCGGTTGATGCTGCCATGCTAAGCGGCCTGAAGAAAGTGGTGTCGGGCAGGCCAGGGCTGCCTGCCGTGCACGCTGCGTCCCCGTGCCGGGGCTGTCCCAGAAACGCGTGCAGGGCCCCTGAGACCAAATGCGAGCACTGCCGACAGACTGTTGCTCCTCCAGAGAAGGCGCATGTGGACAGTTTGACATTCGGGCTGACGGTCGGATTTCTTTCTTTTCATTCCAGATGCTGAAGAGTACCAGCCCCCAATATGGAAATCATACCGTGAGTACCTGCGGCGGGAGCCCCACCCCAGCCCCGGAGAAGTCTTTTGCAGGCCCGCCCTGGGAAGAGCTCTCGCCAGTGATTTAGTGCTCACCAGCAGCCCCGTCTCACAGCACTGAGAACCCACGTCTTTGTGTTTCCACAAAGAAGATATATGGGTCACAGGGGTCTAGGAAATGAGCCACTCTCCTGGCCAGGACCCGCCAGAGCAGGCTGCCTGCAACCCACTTCAGGAATGCTGAAAAATGTTTCTTGTTGAAAAGATGCCTTTGATTTAGATGCCTGTGTTTCTTTCTTTTCTTTTTTTCTTTTCTTTCCTTCCTCCCTTCCTCCCTTCCTTCCTTCCTTCCTTCCTTCTTTCCTCTTTCTTTCTTTCTTTCTTCCTTTCTCTCTCTCTCTCTCTCTCTCTCTCTCTCTCTCTCTCTCTCCCCCTCTCCCTCCCCCCCGCCTTCTTTTGCACAGCTGGTCAGCAAGGGTAAATGTGTTGAGTTCTGTGAATTATGTTCCTGGCCAATATTGTGTGGCTATAAGATCATAGGACATTTACCACCAGCAAATTAGCAGACAGCAAAGAATAATGTTTGGTCACTGAAGGTGACTCCCTAGAAGCAGAGATCATTGGCTGGTCATCAGTCACCATTCTGTTTTCTGTCTTTTATCTCTTCCGCCCGACTGAGTACTTCTCTGGTGAGAGGGGGAAGGAGGGTGGTAGCTGGAAACCCACTGTTCCGGGAGCCTGGGGACACAGGTCCTTGTTCAGGGCCTGCTTCTAGACAGCAGTAAAAAATAATTATTACTGTAGTTATGGATGTTGCTGGTGTTTCCACTGCCCGAGGAGACCTGCCATGGGCCAGCCACAGCGCTAGCTACGTGCCCGGACTCTCAAATTCTCACCACAGCCCCGAGCAACGGGCACCATCATTGCCCCCATTTCACTCACGTGCAGGGAACCATAGCCTCAGGGAGCTTCGGGAACTTGGCGAAGGTTTGCAAAAAGCCTTGGAGTGACATTCAGAGTGGAAGCCAGGAGCAAGCCTGACCACAGCCTGCCAGTTTCCAAGACTTTTTTCCTTTCTATTTAAAATTAATTACACACACACACACACACACACATATATATATATACACACAGACACACAATATACCTGTGTATTAATGCTTTTGTTACAAAAGCAATACAAAGCTGTGGGAAAGGCAAACATCACAGAGCTACTTCGAGCTGAGAGTAAACATTTCCCATAATCCAACAAACCGGCCCTCTCCCCATAGTTCACTCCTCTTTCCCAGGAGCTGACCCCTCGCCAAGTTTGGGAGGCATAGCCTTCCAAGGATTTCAAATACCCATGCCCAACACGAGGGCATTTCTGTTGTCGATGCTCCCCTTTGTAAAAAACGGGTTTCTATGACACTTGGTGTCCTTCAACTTTCTCGTTTCACTTTGCAACTGTCTCCTGCCTTTCCGTGTCAGCACATAAACAGGCATCTCATTCTTCATTACCGGAGTCTGTTCTCCCGTCTGTGAAATACACGGCTTGTGCTGGGTCTCTAGGGGCCCTTGCAACCTACTGTTCTGCTTTCTGATCTTCTATTTTAAAAGCCAGTGCTAATGACTCAGTAATTGGGTGTTTTTGTTTGTTTGTTTCCTAATGGAGTGTGAAGTGCTCTGACAGTAAATCAACAGAATATCCATGTGAGAGATACTGGGTGTTCCGTGCCTTGCCTTACCGTGCCTTGCCTTGCCTTGCGCGCTGGCTTGCATGCATTAACTACCTAATAAATATTTGTTGAGTGAATGCCCCCGCAGAGAGGTTCACTGAAGCGAAAAGATGGCATTGGTTCAATTTCATTTCACCTTTGGCTCAGAGACCTGGGGCCGCCCCATATTGCCCTTAAAAACACTTCTGTGTCCTAAGGAAGCTAAAAACGTCCTTAGTGATTACATGTTCACAATATCAGTTTTACCCTAGTGTATTTATTTTAACTTTGGTTTTTGGGTCTAACCAAGTTGTGTTTTATTTTTTTTTAATTGGCTCCAGAATCATAAAACTGTATATGCAGAAGGGGTCGTTGGGGCCATTTAATATAAAACTAATGACAGTGAAGTAGTTCCTCTCCATTGCACCCAACCAGCAGGCAGCCAGGCTCGTTGGAGGGAGTCTAGGGATGATGGATTCCGAAATGGAGGGGAGTTTGCTGTCAGCGGTTCCGTCCAGGGCATCGAAACCTCATTGGCCAGAGGCCTACAGAGCACCACCAGAAAGAACTCTCTTTTGTTTGTCCTGATCCATACATTGTTTCAGTTTGGGTCTTGGGCCACGTATCAACTCATCTAACAATGTTGTTCCCAAGTTCATGCTTCTCCATCTTATTCCCAAGATTAGCATGGACTCGTTTGGCCTTTCAGCAAACATGCAGTGAGCGCCTTCTGAATGTCCGGATGGGTATTAGGAATCAACAATGCACAAAATGTGGCCCATACTTTCCTCCAATGTACAGTCTAGTAAGGGAGGCAGATGTAAACCAATCAACTTAAAACACACATGGATTTTAGTAACAATGTATATTCTTCTATCTCCTGAAATCAGAGGGGACTTTATGGAACAGGTTAAATTTGCCTGTCCGTCTTGAAAGATGAATAGCGGAAGGGATCTGAGGGCCTGGAAGAACTCCATGAGATACATTTTAGTCTTCAGATATGCTAAAATTACAGCATTTTCCTGATCTGAAAATCCAGCTCACCTATCAGAATATAAAACTTGTTTTGTTTTAAATAACTTCTTGGTAAATACATTCTGAACCTCAGGAATCACTGAACCTGTCTCTTTAAAATGCTCACAAACCATCCTTTGAAAGATTCATTTTAAATATCAATGTCAACCTCATTAGCATATTATTTATGGAAGCCACATTTCTTAATCACACATATTTTTTTAAACTCAGGAGATCATTGGGTATTTTGAAATCGCTCATGTTTACTGGATGCTATACATTTTCACCATGTTATAGGACGTGGTTTAAAAAACTAATGATTTGAAATGATTCCAGAAGTATGTAGGCATGTCTTTGCGTCCACCTGTCACCTACTGTCAGCCATTAACCTTGATTTATCTGCCATCAGATTCTTATTATGAAGCATTAGTCTCAAGCATGATATTTTTCCTAAAAGAAAATCAGTCTGCATCCTAACGATCCACTTTACGAAGCTGCTTTTAAGTCTTAATGCTAATTGCAATGCTCTTGGTTGCAAGTAACAGAATATTCCACTCAACCACATTGATCAACGGAAATGAAAAGTCCAGAGAAAGTGGTGGCTTCAGGCACGATGTGCTCCAGCCTCTCAAAGGGCATTCCCAGAACCCCGGGTGCATCTCCTCCTCTCTCGGCTCTCCTTTCCTGGGAGGCTCCACTGTTAGTGGGCCCCGTGGTGGTTCCTGGGGAGCAGCCAACAGCGCCGGGGCTGCCGCTGTGATTGAAGAGCAGCAGGCAGAGAGGCAGTCTAGGTTCTTCGCACTCCAAGCCGAGTGTCAGAGTGGAGTCCCAGCCCTGACTGGCCTGCGTCTCCAGGCCGGATGGCACCACTGTGGTCAGAGCTGGGACGTGCTACCTGCCCTAAACCCATCAAACTCAGGGGCAGATCCGTCCTGGATAATCCACACAACTGGGAAATTTGGAGTACCGTTGGAACAGGGAAGACGGATATGGATGTTGGGAAGACAACCACTAATGCCTGACTTAGAAATTTAGAAGAATAAGGAACCTTAGAAATCAACTCTCGATATTTTATAGAGAGTAGGTTGTCCATGCATTTATTTTCATTCATTCTTTCAACAAAGGCACGTTAAGTCTCTGCCTGAAGCCAGACGGCAGGCTTGGGACTGTGAGGCCACAGTATGGATCAGACTGAGTCTGGTCTCAGAGAACCAGGGTGTCACCTGATGTCCCTTAGGTTCCTTCTCTGCTCCCCTCCCTTTCTTAAAAGCTACTGCTATCCCTTGCTGGGCTGTCCCCATAAGATTAATCTTCTTCCAAAGTATCAGGTAACAGCAGCTCGTTCTTAATTCTCAAAACCAAACCCCAAAATGTTAATGAAGTAACCAAGAAGGAAGCTATTGCTTTGAATTCTCAAGAAAGGAAAGGTATTTTTAAGTTTGCTTTGAAAAAAAGCCACATTCTAAACTTTCAACCAGAGCTGTATGAACTGTATGCTTTCATCAGATAAGTTCAAAAGCCCACCACCGTGGGTACCCTTTGAAAGATTCTATTTTTTAAAGGGCCAAGTGCCAATTAGGTGGCAGACGCCGTGGCCGACAGCTGTCCGAGGACACTGTCCTGGGCGGAAGGTCGAGCTGTCGTAGCTTGTGCATATTTTTCCAAAGAGGAGTTTGGAACCTCAAACGCCTGATCCACAGAGCCCCTGCATCAGACTCATGTGGGGCCAATATGCGTGTGACTGCCGTCCTTCTGCCCTGCCCTAGACTGTGGAATGGGAAGAGTCAGGGAGGCGGGCCTGCGATTTACCATGCCCTGCAGGTGCTTCCCGGGCACACGTGTGCCGGAGACCCCTGCTGCCGGCGTACCCAGGCTCCTCCTCGGGCTTCTCACGGCGCCACTGGGCAGGAAAAGGGCTCAGTCCCCCAAAGACCAGACCTTCTGTTGGCCAGGCAAGGCCTTTGCACAGCAGGGCGCGGGGGTGGAATCGAGCCAAGAAGCCATGGGAAGATCCAGTGTTCGTACTCACACCTGTGAGTTTGTTTCCATGAAAACTGGGAGGGAGGACGGGCCATGAGCAGGTGGCGCTGGCTCGGCGTCAGAAGCAAGGGACTCGGTTCGACTCCCGGCCCCTCCACATGCCTCCTTCAGAAACAAGTGGCTGTTAGAGGACGCCCCTGCAGGGTCCCTTAGGTGACCCTGGGTCTACACTGGGCTTCGTTGTCACCCAGCCCACGGGCTCTCATTCGGCATCCATGGGGACCAGGTGGATTCTGTTTCCAGGGGAGGGCAAGTCAAGTTTGCATATGGAAGAAAAAGCAAAACATTCTGTCAGTGAGCTCTGTATTTCTCAGTCTGCTTCGGGTTTCCGGGGGAGCCGAGAACCCCATTTTTCACCTTCATGTTCCTCAGTGACACCCCCTACCCCATGTTCACCAAGCGGTTTATCCCAGTGCTGAGAATTCTCTCCAGTGCTGCAGAGGGCCCGGGGCCGGGCGGTAGGAGCATCCATTGTGTTGCCTCTTAGCTCGTAGAATCACCCAAGAAGGGACGTACAGTATTGCCCTTGGCTTGTGAAATGTATTCGTTGAGCAAAGAAAACTCTAGAAATGACTCTTTAAGACAACATCGCACTTCAGTTTGATGAAATGTGCCCCAGAGACTTCCTCACAGATGTTTGTTTTGTTGTGGCTAATCTTGAAGAGAAAGGACTGCAGCCCACACTCGAAGCTAACATAGGATTCAGGGCCCCCCTATTTTACATGGCTGCTGTTGCCGTTGGTTGCTCTCTCATTATCTTTATGTAATTCAGGTGACAAACAGGCTTCCTGCCTATTTGTCCATTCCTGCTGCTTGGAAGAGCACCGAGCAGATCTCATGGGTCCTAAGATCTGCTCCCTGAGACACCAGTAACCAATCAGGGACCAGGAAGGAGAGGTGGCATCCCTGGCTTGAGGGGTTTGCAGCGACCCCCTCCCCATCACCCCTGGCTTGGACTATTTCCGGTTGTGGGACTGGAGCGCTACAGCATTTCTCCCTATTAAATCTCAGCGGGCCCTGGAGGACACGGCTGTGGGCTTTGCCTGGTGACACAGCGGAGCAACTATCCAGAATATTCCTTCCCTTGTACCCTGTGTGATTGTTCATGGCAGCTCCATCTCCCACTCATTCAGTGTGTGATCAAGCCCTGTCCGTCCTCCTCTGCAGCCAACTCGCCGTCCTGACTGCGTTTCTACCAGAGTTAGCCTCTCACACATTCCCCATCCCTTTTCTGTCCACCTAAAAGACTGTCCCCTCCACTTCCCTGCCTCCCCGCTCTGACCCTTCCTTCCTTGAGGCATGGAGCAGTGGCCCCCACTCCCCCATGCACTGAAATGTCCCACGTGGCTTTACAAACGACATGCTGGGGCCCCTTGCCAGACTGGCAGAGTGAGTATCGTTAGGGATGATGGATCCTGGGAATCTGTATTTTTATAACAGCTGGTGAGGCTAAAAAATACAGACCATGGAATCTGGAAAGTGGCCTTTAAATTTTGATCCCATCACATCATCCGTGTGAACTTGAGCTTGTTCACCGTGTGGCCTCTTCCCTGCTTTATCCGCGAGAGGGGCTGACAGTTATCCCGGGAGCTGGTGGGGCAGGTTACATGAGAATGTGGAGATGAAGATGGAGTTGGTGCCTGACCCACAGTAGGTGTCCAGAAGACGTCAGCTTCTGTTGTTCTGCACAGTCTCATTCTTATTGTCACTACTCGGAAACAGACCCGGTCACGTCACCTCCCTGCTCAGCACACATCACTGCCTGCCCATGCACACAGAAGAACATCCGTGATCCTTAGCGTGGCCTTCAGGGCTTCAGGGTCACGTGGCGCATGGCCTCCTCCCTCGTCTGCCCACCCTGGTGCAGTGGACGCCCTGGGCTGTCCCTGACCAATCAGCACGTCTTTGCCTTCCCCTATGGGGGGCTCCTTCCTCGACCCATGACCCCTTCTCTCTTCTGTACCTCTGGTCCTTCCAGGAGTGCTCCCTGCTTCTCCCCCACTGAACTGCCTGGCCCGCCCCGGTTTTGTTTTTCCACACACACCCCCCTCACTGGATCAGCGTCTCCCTGAAGACATGGGTCGTGACCCATTAGTCATTGGATGCAGTTCCTTTGTTCGCCAAATACACATTAAGTATCTTCCATGTGTGGAGTAGTGTTCCAGGTGCTGGGGGTACCACAACGCACAAAGCCCCTGCCCTCAAGGGGCTCACACTGTGGTCCAGGGAGAGGATATGCAAAATGGATAGTGTTGACGGTGCTGAGTACTGAGGGGAAACATAAAACAGTGTAAGGGAGCAGGGGGATGGGATGGAATTTTACCCCAAGGCAGGCCAGCCAGGGAAGACCGGAGTGGAGAATGAGAGCCACCTGGATGTCTCGGGAAAGACCCGTCCAGGTGGCGTGAATGGAGAGTGCAAAGGCCCTGAGGCGTAAGAAAATAAACCCGGGCCTTAGAATCCAAAGGAGACATTTTAGCCGGATGCCCTGGGACAAATAGGTAATTCCTCTGCCCTCGTTTCCTCACTGAAAAATGAGAATGGCAATGATACAATTTTCTTTACTCTGAGTTCTCAGGAAGTTTTCATCAGTTTCTGGCACGTGATAGGCACTCAGTATGCTGGTTTCCGTCTCTTTTCCCTTCCTCTCCATCCATCCTCAAAACCTCCACGTAATGCTGACGATGGTTCCAGGCCTAGAGCAGATGTTCAGATGCTTTCTGATATGATCTGCAAAGGCACACTTAGCTAAAAACGCTTCCCTTGTAACAAAGGTACTTCCTTTGCCCCCTCGAAGGGAGACGTTAAAAGGGTGTCCACAAAGCCATTGGCACCATGCCCCCCGCCCAGATCTGCTGGTTTCTAGAGGCACTGCCAGTGGGCAGTGAAGGGGGCACAGGATTCACTGGATAGGGTTCTGTAGTTCCCCTGACCTCTGAAACTCGGTGATTCTAGGAACTGGCCCCTTCACACTCGTTAACAACAACATCCTTTTAAAAAGCAGTCAGTGGGATGATCCCACAGCAGGAAAGGAGACTCCTCTCTTGACTTAAGGAGAGCCAAGCCCCTCCTGAGCTAGTCCGTGGCACGGTCACAGTTCGTTCTGTGTCTTTGGCCAATTCGTCCTCTTGTTCCCTCTGTAACAAGAAGGCTTCTCTGACTGTCTCTCCACACATGGGTACTCAAGCATCGTCATTGGCAAGGGGCAACCGAAGCTCAGACATGGGGCCCATTGAACACCGACCAGAGGGTTGCGTAGGTTCCTCTCTGTGCTGCAGTCGGGTGGTCCACCCTCGGCCAGGCAAGAAAACGCCTGTGCTGCGCTGCAGGCGCTGGGGAGCCGTCATGACCGAGCATGCCCCATCCCTCCCACCCCTGGTCCCACGCAGTCCTCTGCCCTTCAGTCTCGTGTTCTTCGTCCGTCTGAGACCCCAGGATAAACCAGAACTGTCTGCTTCTGCTGTTGCATTTTCTAGACTCGATACAATCATGGTTTTAACTTTTCAAAGATTTATACCATCTAAAATTAATTCTTCCCTCCCAAGATTCCGAAGACAACATCCCCCGTGTTTGTTTTCAACTTCTGTTTCCATGGAAGTGGCCCCATTAGGTACCTGCGCGGGCTGGGTTTTTTTCTATAAGAAATAAGCAGACTCGCTGAGCAGCGGCAAACCATTTGTTAGCGTCTGAAAAACATTTCAAAGAGCAGCCTGATAAATGGTATTTCCCTACTTAATTACCTGCTTTCCTCCATGCCGAAGCCTGAACGTCTGTCTTTAAAGCAGGACATAAGACAGTCATTATTTAAGATATGAAAGGGCCCAAGAGAAAGGAACAGCAGTGGGTGGGAAATAGTCAAACAGACGAGAATCCATGGTGATGGGCAGGACAGAGAGGAAACTCGTGAAAAAGAGCCAGGACTTGAGAGGTGCCATTCACTCACAGAGCCGGTTGGGTCTTTGTCCGCAACTGGAGCATTTCAGAGAAGGACACTCCTTCTCAATGCCCGCGTCTGCCTGCAGGGTCAGGGGCTGTCAGCGTTTAACTCAGGAAGCCTCTTACAGGATCTCTTCCACTGAGATGCTCCGGAGTAGAATTTCCTTTTTAACACAGGAGAATTTTAGCCATTATCTCGTCTTCCAAGAAAGCCGTAAAAGGAACAATGCCGGGAACAATTAGGAAACTCAATTGGCCTTATAAGAATAAAAAAAAAAATCAATGTTGCCAGTTTCCATCCACAGCGACTAATTTCCATATAAATGATCCGACTGGATTCAGTCTAAAAATGGGCTTGTCTCCTCTTTGTTTTGTTTGTTTGTTTGTTTGTTTGTTGTGTGATTGAAATATTTGCCATTTTGGGGATGTACAGAGAGGGAACGACTGGGAGGCGTGTTGGCACGTGTTGCCGTTTCCTAATTATAATTAACTTTTTCTGTTGTTGTTTCTGGCAGTGTATCAGTTACAGCAAGAGGCCCCGCGTCCCAAGAGGATCGTTTGTTCTGGGGAGGTCAGTACTCAGCTGTTTCCAATGCACCTTGTTAACTATGATGAGTGTCCACGCCAGGCTGGTATCGGAGGGCTGTCGGGTTTGCTGGGAGTGGATTTCTATTAACGTTCGTCACAGTGTCACCAAATGTCACATCTTAATCTATATTCTGAAGACAGGTGTTATTTTAAAAATATGAGCTTGGAATCAAATGTCTCACGTTTGTAACCATTGCAGGGAGAGAGTACGCATCCATTATAACCCCCCCCCAAAAAAAAACATGTATGTTGGTTGTTTTCCTCGTTCCTGCTATTTTGATTCTTTTATCTTTTATCTTTTTTTTTTAATGGAATGCATCCAACAGAGAAAAGACAGAATAATAAATCTCTGGGTACTCTCAACACCCACCTGCGGCAAACCTTTGCACTTTGTTACACTGACTTGACATTTAAAAAAGAAATCCCTACAAGGAAAGTGACTGTATTTTATTCTTGGAGATGAGCTCGAGCAATATGTCGACACACAGAACAGCTGACCAGCCCCAGGACCTCTCCCGGGAGCTCCTTCCACAATCAGTCTCCTGTCATCTGGGGTGCCCGCGGGGTTTGAAAGGCGACACTCGGGCTTGATTTTCTACTTTTATATGGACCTGTTTCTTTAATAGCCAAATAAATATCCTTCCAACAGTGGTCCCAGGGCCCTTGCTCATTTTTGTTATTATGACTTCGATGACATGGAGAGTAGCAGATACCTTCAAAAGGGTCACGTGCCTTGTGTGCGGGGTGGGGGTTGGGGGCTCCAGTTCCGATGCTCATGAGATTCACTCTTGAACATCAGGTGCTTTGGGGCGGACTGGCCGGATCTGGTAGTGAACCTGCCTCAGACCTGGGTGCCCACACCCGGAGCCGACTCTCACTAGTTAATCAATGTGTCCACGTAAAATTTTACTTCTGTCGGAGGGCATTGAAACTCATCAAGTCATCTGAATTTTAATGCAGAGTAAACATTCTCATCCCAGGGCTATAGCTGGAGAGGAGAAAATGTCTGATCCTTAAGCAAATCTCCAGGATGAAGTGACATTTTTATTTGTCGTCTGATCTTGTCCCGTCACTAACCCTGCTGACCGGTGTCCCTTTGTCATTCTATAATATTCCAATAAGAAAAGAAGAGCATAAATACAGAAATCTTATTGAGATGTTTTAAATAGACTGTTTGGGGTGAGAATTAAGAAGCAAGTTGTTAAAAATTCCTTCAGTCCTACTTTATATTTAGTATTTCTCCATCAGAAATAACATAGCCATGTGTATGGAACTCGAAGAGTTTAAATGTCTCCATGAAAAAAAGTGTTTGCAAATTTATTGTGCAGCTAAGGTCCCTTCCTGGGAGTATAAATAAAAAGTCGCCAGGCAAGGTTAGGCACCAGAAACGCAAGGGAATAGTAAATATTCGTGTGTTCATTTATTCAACAAATATATACGGGCAGCCTGCTCCGTTCTGACTTTGATCTAGGTGCTGGGAATGCAGCAGAGGATTTGGCGGTTGGTATTTTGAGTGTCTTATTAAAAGAGAACAAAATCCTGATGTATGTAGCGAAGACATGTGTAAGAGTTTACCTCTGTGTGTGAGTGTGTGTGTGTGTGAGAGAGAGAGAGAGAGAGAGAGAGAGAAAAGGAGACAGAGAAAGAGAGGGGGAAAAGGAGGGAGAGAGAGGGAGAGAGAGAGAGAGAGAGAGAGAGAGAGAGAGAGGCATCTTTGTTTCCCCGAATCCTGGAAACCACCTCAGTAGCCCTGCAAGCAGGTGTCATGTTACAGTGGAAATGGGTGACTCAGATTGGCTTCCTGGAAGCTCGTCCTAAGGTTCAGTGGAAACTCCGCACAGCCAGCGAGCTGCAGGTCCACCTCGTCTCTCTTTAATGATAGGCACTCGCTTGGGGAGCCAACGCCACCGATGCTGTAGCAAAGCCGAGCTGCGTGCGCAGCCACCGCCACAGGCTCTGGTGGAAGGGCCTGGTGTGTGTGTGTGCAGCTTTCTTACCCTCTTGTCTGCCTGTTAAACCAAGCTTCCCGCCTTTTGACCTTTAGCAGTGTGACTCAGTAGCAAGCTATGCCCGGTCGTTGCCAGATTCACAGGTAGCGCGCCTCTAGAAATTCCACATCCTGTTTCCGCCACGACATCGAGCCTGAAGTGGATACCGGTCAGCTCCGTTTCCTTAGCGGGCAGCGTGGGGCCCATCCAGCCAGGCAGGTGTCAAGTGACAAAGGGTCGAGTGTTCTGGACAAGCAGGTGCTGCTTAGATGAGTGCCAGCAGGAGTGGCTTCAGCTCCCTTTGTCCTTTTGTGTGACATTAACTGCAGATAATTCCTGCGTAGATTGCGCGGCCTCTCAGGACGTGGCCTCCTCAAGGAAAGGCGCGACCTCCTCTTGGATGTGGGGGAAGCCATTGATCCCGCTGCAGACGATGTCTGAGCAAATATCTCTGCCTGGCCACACGCCCGCCTGCTCAGGGGGCGTGCCTAACGAAGACGGAAAGCCTTTCGGTCTGGGTGTGTGGCTAGAGAGATGGAAGCTTTAGTAACACGTTTACATAAAGGCTATTCCTTTCCGTCAATGAGCTAGGATTTTCTACACCTTTGCCTTCTCACCCCTTAGCTGGCTATTCAGAGTCCACATTGTCCTTTACAGGACACGGTCCGAGTCCTCGGCGCCACCCCTGCCCCGGCAAGGCTGCCCAGCCGGCTGCGTTACTCCAACGCACCCAGTCTCTTTTGTTTCTCTGATGACCGATAACCTCCCAGCTGTGGGCCTCCCTCTGGTCAGGATCCTCCCACTGGGCGTGATATATCCCCACGCGAGGGCCCCGAGTGAGTCTGCAGCCACAGAGATGTGCAACACCATCACTCCAGGGTACAGACAACGGCCAACCTGACTCGAATGCTGGGGGCGGCCAACAGCTGCCAACTACCTACTGGCCTTTGCTGGGGAACTGGGTGTGTCACGGGTATAGACCGATTCCACAGGCAAAATCCAACGAGCTCCGCACACCCAGGCAGGGAGCCGGCTACAGGGAGTCAGCAGGGCTGGTTGTGAACCCTTGCTCTAGCGCTTTCTGAGTCCCTGACTCGGAGCCAAGCACTTACTGCCTCGGAGGAATTAAGGTGCACCCCGAGGGCGGACACGTACTTGGCAGGGTGCTAGAAATGGGACGTATGCATCAAGTGTGGGAAATGGCGCCTGGCACCTAACACACCTGGCCCCTAACAGGTGCTCAGTGTTCACGGTTCACAGCGGGCTCAGAAACCTGTGAACAGGTTCCGAGAGTCATCAGGGACCGAGTCAGAGCAACGGCAGCATTTTTCTGAATGGGAGCGCAGAAAAGGGTAGTGATCAAGGACAAAGCAAGATGCCTGGGTTCGGAGCTAAACCACCAGGGGAAAAGGTTCTGAGGATGGGGAACAGAAGGTACATGCAGCTGAACAGCGGTTCCGGTGCCGGTTCAGCCAGGTAGGGCCAGGCCCTGAAATAACAGTTCATTGCTTTCTTGAGATTCATCGCTGTAAACTAATTGAGCAGCCGCAGCACCTGGCACTCCACTGGCATTTCCTGAGCGCTCCTTGCCAAGAGCTTCAACACGTCTTCCAGTATGCAAAATCCTCACTCGCCCTTTCGTCAGTGATCAATCAGTCATTCCGTAAGCATTCGTTAATTAGCACGTGTGTGTCTGGGTGGTCCGCCGGGAACTGTGCAGAACACTGATGCCCACATTTGTATCTCTAGCTAAGACCTCTCCCCTGGGCTCCGAGCACCTCACTCTGCCTACTTGACCTTGTCACGCAGGTGTCCCATGGGCCACCTCTAGCCTAACGTTCAAAATAGAACAGGACTCCACTCCAATAAATGGCTCCTAACGTCAGCAACCCAAATGCCTCTCTTCCTCCCCCATGCCCTTTTCTCTTAGCAGTCATCAAATCCACCCCCAAGCACATCTGGCATTTGCCCCCTCTCCTCCATCTCCATGACTGACTCGTGGTTTGGGCCGTGAGCATTTCTTGCCTGGTTTGTTGCAGGTCAGCAGTCTCTTGCCTTATCTCCCTGCTTCCACTCTTGGTGCTTGCCCTGCAGCCCATAGTCACACATATACACACTCACACTCACACTCCATTCACCACACAGGAGCCCAAGTCATCACTGTTAAATACAAATCCAACAGTTGATTTAAAAAGCAGGTGCCATTGCTCTTTTTTTTTAAGATTTTATTTATTTTTAAAGAGAGAGGAAGGGAAGGAGAAAGAAAGGGAGAGAAACATCAATGTGTAGTTGTCTCTCGCACACTTCCTACTGTGGACCTGACTTGCAACCCAGGCATATGTCCTGATTGGGAATCGAACCGGTGACCCTTTGGTTTGCAGGCCTGCAATCAATCCACTGAGCTACATCAACCAGGGTGCTCTTTAAGTACAAGCAAGACCCCCAGCTATGCCTGTGAGCCACAGTTGGCTCCTGCCTCCATTTGTCACCGCCTTGTCTAGACTGTTCTTCCCAGCGTGCCAGCTCTCAGCCCCACCAGCTTTTGCTCTTATTCCTCAAACACATGGCAGTGCTGCTGCCCCAGGGCCTTTGCATTTGCTCTTGGCCTGGAGTGCCGAGCTTTTCTACATGTCCAGGTTCCAGATCAAATGTCACCTGAAACCAGAAACCTTTCCTGAGCCCCGTAAAAACCAGCACCTACAGATCTCTTCTGTCCTATCACCCTGTGTATTTTGCTTATAGAACTTAATACGCTCTCTAATATACTTTCGTGTGCTATTTAACTGTTTACTTGTTGCTTGTGCATCTCCCCTTTGGAGAAGACAAACTCCAGAGACTCCATCAGTCCTAATAATAAGTACTGCCTTCCCTAGCACTGAGCACCGTGCCAAGGGGCCGTGGGCAATCAGTATATACATGGTAAAATGATGGGGGGGGGGAAGGATAGAAACCGCTAACATAAGACATTCAGAATTCTCAAACCATTACTAATAGCATATCAGATTTACTCAACGCTGTTATTAGGCTAGTGAGCTGGGCTTTTGGCAGTAAAGCTTCTTAGTTAAACTCTGACTAATATTGTTTCCTGGAATAGTCTAAATTTCTGTTTGGCCTTTTGGAGAAGCCGAATGTCAAGATTCACTAGAGTGGCTAATGCAAAGTCAAGTTGTACTGAAGCTACCTAAAGCATACACCATAATTAGAAATTCTTTTGTGACGATAAGTGATTTTGCTGTCTTTGGCCTTTCTTATTTGATCTTGCTGTAGTAAACATGGGATTATAAAAAGCAATTTCAAAAAAGGGAAATCAATTACCTATGATTATTTTAAATCATTCTCCATTTTATGCTGCTTTACTTCCCCGCCACAGAATAAGCTACTTTTGAAAAGCTTTTTGTGTTGGTTTTTGTCTTTAGTGTGGAAGCAGACTGTAGGACTGAGGTTTCTGGCATCTGTGAGCAGAACCAGCTTTCTCTCCTGCTTGTCAGAGGTGCAGCCAAGTACACAGTATAGTGGCCTATCTTAAACCGCAGGGATATCTTATTTTACCTCCTAGTGAATTGTATTCATTTTTTAAATACCACTTTAAATGCCCTCTCTTCCTGTGCATTCTCCTTAGTTTTTGGTTTTCCTGAATATCTACCTAATTCACTCCCTTCTACCTTTACTTGTAAAAATGTCTTTTAAGCCTATCAAAAGCATGTCATTTTATTATTATTCTTTTTTTAAAAAAATATTTTATTTATTTATTTTTAAAGAGGGAAGGGAGGGAGATAGAGAGAGAGAAACATCAATGTGCGGTTGCTGGGGGTCATGGCCTGCAACCCAGGCATGTACCCTGACTGGGAATCGAACCTGTGACACTTTGGTTCATAGCCCGTGCTCAATCCACTGAGCTACGCCAGCCAGGGCTCATTATTCTTTAAAAATGTTGATTCATTATGCCTAGACTTCAGTCTTGTAGTCATGTAGGCTTTAGGCATGTCTTGAAGATCTTAACAAGCCATATTGATTGACTATATCATTCTCAATTAACTCAGTACATACGGAATCACAGATTTAAAGTAAACTCTTGACTCTGGACCGTGAGCACACAATGCAACATACAGATGATGTGTGAAAAAATTGTGTACCCAAAACTTACATAATTTTCTTAACCAACGTCACCCCTATAAATTCAATTAAAAAATAAAATAAACTCAGAGGGGATTTCTGCTGTTCTGTAATCCTCCCCCTTTTCTTCTTTTATCCATTGGAAATAAATGTTTTTAAATAAATGTGCATTTGGGGGAACATGAAAAGTACTGATTCCAGGTATCAAGACATGCTACGTCTCCGAAGTAATGACCCCCACTCTACAAGCCACAGACAAAACTCAACCCCATTGCCGTTTAATTGGCTTTCATGTGTAGTAACCAGACGGCTATTTCTTTCCTGGTAAGAAATACTTATCTTCCTCGTAGACTTTCCCAGTAGCCTATCCCCCCGCTGCAGTACTGACACGGCCTAGAATAAAAGACTTTCCATCATCATTTCTCCCAGACTTTCATGTCACTTCCTGACGCAGTCAGCTTTTTGCTCTGCCCTGAGCTGGACTGCCTGTGGTTGTAGCCTCCTGTGCTAAAGGGGGAAACCTAGTAAAACCCACGTGAGAAAAACAAGTGTAGACATCTGAGCCTTTCTTTCTCTGAAGGAAAGTTTCATGTTTTTATATTTTTACTTTCTGTTGACCAGTGCTGTGACCTACCAAAACACATGACCCTCCAAAGGAGAATGCCCTCTCTTGGGGATACTTTGAACAACTTCTAATGTTATGTAGACTTAGCCTGTTTGCACCCAGAAAATGCTGAGCCATTTCCAAGGTGACATCGTGAGCTGTGGGTGAGGGCTCTTGGGGACCAGCTGCTTCAGAATTCAGAGGTTCAGAGGCCCCGAATCAAGCGACAGGAGGCCTGAACTGGGCAGGGTCACCAAAGTACAGACGTGGGAGTTTTCTTCCTAAAACAGAATAAGGGAGATGAAGGGGACATTAAACAGCAGTGGGTCCTAAGTAAAGTTTCTCGAGGCACTTTTTTCCATCTCTCTGGGTGATTTTTATTTCTTAAAATTACCCTGAAAATGTCTATTTCCTTATATAATTGCTCGAGATGAACTACTGCATTGTGCAGTTGGTTGTTTTAGTAAAAGACAGCCACCACCACCAATAGCTGGCGGATTACAACACATGCTCCGCCATCCTTGCCTGGCCTCTGACTGCCATCCCCCAAGGTGCCATCCCTCACTGATGGGGTGGGGATGGGTACTGGTCCAGAGTTGGACACGGTGGTGATGAGGAGGTGTTGGCTTTTGAAGGGCCACCTCCAAACCGGAAGCAAATACCACACTCCCACGGTGACTGCTATTTGAGCTACGTAGAGTACCTGCTCTGCAACTCAGAGGTCAGGTTCAATAAAATCTCAGGTGTGACCAGAACCATCCAGGAAAAGAACAAGGTGCTGGGCTCACCAGGGAGGTTTTAAAAACATGCTTCACATTTTACTCCCCTGGTTAAACGTTAACTGAAAAATAATGCTGATAAAAAGCAGGTTACACTTTGCTCCAGGCAAGCCATGTCTCCTAGGCTAATGGGACCTGGCTGACCAAGCAGGGAGACATTTGAGAACAGAGCTGTAACCTTGACCTTCCATCAGAAAAATGATGCAATCTCAGTCCAATCCAGTTTTCATATGACTACCCTGAGTGATATTGCCTAATTATTTACCTGTCATCAGCCTTTTCATTGCAATGAGAGCTGCCGCACAGGGAGTCCTCACGTGCGCCAAGCACCAGGTTAAGAGGTTTACACATGTGTTCTTCACAACAGTCCCATGGGGCTCTTGTTGCGCCTCTTGTTTCATGAAAGAGAATGAGACAAGCCGCACGGGACAGGTACAGCCACAGTCAAACCCAGAGCAAGGCCAGGGCTGGGCTCCTCCCCCAGTGATTCTCGGAAGTGTGCTCCCAGGACCAGCAGCTGCGGAATCACCTGGGAACGTGTCAGACATGCAGATTCTCTGGCCCACCCCCGACCCGCTGAATCACAGACTCAGAGTCGGGGCCCAGCCACCTGCTGAGGTCCTGCCCCATGCCCAAGTGTGAGGACCACTGCTGGGACCACTGCTCTCGCTCCTTCTGCTTCCTGTTTCCAACTCCCTCCCCTGCGCCCTAGGGTAGAAGAGTCAAGATGCTTTGTCCTCGGATGAAACTTGCTGTTTGCCCTGTGTCGTGCTAGACTTTTCATGAACTTCACAGGGTGGGATGCCAAGTCACCCCACAGCCGCATGGGACATTCTTCTAGATACACTTCCTCCCCAATGTTATTTTCGGCCCTGTACCAGTCTTTGCCTCTGCTTTCCTTCTTCGCTGAGTCTAGCTTTCCCACACCCTCGTACATGGCAGAGGCCAACTATGAATCCCTGGACAAGTACGGTCAGTGCTTAATTTATCCTGGTTTCCTACGCCCACCTTCCAGTTCGTTATACTTCTTAGAGTTGTGTTTGCATTACTAACTAACAAAAATACTCCAATGCAGTTATAAAATGATTCATACTCATGTCCATTCATTTTCAGTAGATACTGTGATGAGATGCAGCCTTTTAAAGAGGTTCTCCTTATCTTGTGACTGGTCACAAATCCTCACTATGTGTATGTTTGCTTATAATGGACCTGTGTATAAATAAAAATACCAAAGCTATTGTCATCATGTCAGGAATATTTTAAGTTATGTATCTGTTCTCCAGGTGTTCACCCCCTCATTCAGTGGGTCGTCTGTGTACTTGCTGAGCATTTCTCAGTTCGGGGGGTAGGTGACCAGTTTGCTGATAAAAGGCAGGCCAGGCCAGGTGTTCTGCTGGGCCCGCCCCCTTGCCTCAGTCCACCACTCCCCTTGTTGTCTCTGTGCTGACTCCGACTGAGCTGTTGGCAACCAATCGCCTTTGGCTCTAACCTTTCATAAACCCTCGTCTCTCTTGACATTAGCTCTAATGTACTGTATCTCCCTGTCTCATTGGACAAAATAGCAGGCTTTGCTTGGGCGATGGTATCTCTTTCTTCCTTCTTATTTACATGGTCAATGTCATCTCTCCATCTATTGTAGAAGGAAATTAAATAGCCTTGGCACAGCCCGACAAAGGCATATTGGTTGCCATCCAGCGTGCGGTGTCCTCCTAGGTAATTACACATCGATTTTTTGATGAACTGTCTGTGTATCTCCCTGGTCTATCTACCAAGTCTGTAATTACACTTTGCTGGTTGTCCCTTCACTCCGTGGGGTTCTCGGGGTTCCATGACTTCTCAAAGACCATGCTGAATCACGCCGGGGCAACAACTTCCCATGTAAGGTTGCAGGTTGGATCCTCTGGTGTTTCGGTATTCTCGGTTGTGTAACAAAATAATTCAGCCACTTTCTGCCTTAGTTCATTTTGATTTTTTTAGCTAGCACCATCACCCCATAGATGAAAAATTGATGATTCTCTTCTCCCGGTGCAGTAAGAGATGGGAGGGCACAGGCACAAAGAGATGACCTGACCCGCCATTAAATGAAAAGACATTTGAGGCATTGGCGAGCACTCAGCTCGCAGCGAACTATGAGACGTCCTGAAACTGATGTTTGCGATGGACTCTGACGCTCATCTGTCTAGCACGCTTTGGCACACGGTAGCCTGCCAGCTGTTTGTGTGAGTAAAATGTTATTAGAGCACAGCAATGCTCATTCCTTTACGTGTCGTCTGTGGCTGCTTCATGCCCCCACTGGCAGCAAGCGGAGGACTTGGGACCGGTCCTCAAAGTCTAAGGTACAGGGTGAGGCAAAAGTAGGTGTACAGTGCTGAGTGGGCGTAACAGAGTTTATTCTTGTATTGTTATTTGTTAATCATTGTGCTGTTTTCCAGATGAACAACTGTCAACCTAGTTTCACCCCACCCTGTAGCTACTCTCTAGCCCTCACCAGAGAGTTCGCTGACCCCTAGTCTTGCCCTAAAGCAACTTTGAAGAGCGAGCTGATACGTGTAAAGCTCAGAAGAGTGTCTGGCATTTGTCTATTGGAAGCATTGGTCTTTAATTTTTATCTTTTGCAAAGCACTAGATAAATGTTAGGGGGAAAAAAAGGGAATTTTAGTCCTTTATTTTAGGTTGAATGTGATCCCAAGGCATTTTAAGAGGTGCTCCGGCCTTCATGTTTCACGTGTGAATCGATGAAAGAGGCCAAGGCAGGTACGACAAGCAGGTGCTCTTTCAAATGCTTTGTCACCATCGCTTCCTCCCTGTCCAGAAAGAGTGGCGTGTTAGAAAAGGTGGCACAGCCCTCCAGAAGCAGGAAATGAAAGAGGTGGGTGGAATCTGTCTATTTGGGAGCACATCGGAACATGCGAACTGAACTCACTCCCTTTCGGTATCCTGAAAGGGAGAACAAAGCTGGTGTCACTCTCCTATTAAAAGTCCATATGGTATTGAACTCAGATTGATGATGTGTATGCGGAAGCATTTGGGGGAAAGAGTGCCATGTCTGATACCGACTGGGAAATACGTCGGAAACAAAAAGTTGGTTAGTGGGTGGCTAGAGGGATGCATGGATATTCCATAAAGCAAGCATAGTAGCTGTTACAGAATCTAGGTGGTACAGATACAGGTGTTTGCTGTAAAAGTCTTTCATTCTTTCTGCTCTATGAAAATGTTCATAACCAAAAGGAAGAAAAGGCAAAGATTGATCTTCTGCATAAGCAGAGCCATGGCAGCCTGCGTTCAGGCCCAGGGAATGAAAACCGTCCCCTGGACGCACAGCCCCAGGCGGCCAGAGGGTGTCCCGGGGACCGTGTGGCTAGCAGCATCCTACGTCTAGCTCAAGGATTTCTAACAAGGAATGATTTGTCAGAAAAAGAATTCGGGAGCAAAGACAAACATTAATAAGGCGCTTTTACTCTTATTTATTACCATGTTGGGAATTATTTTCAGAGGAGTGCCTGTTACAGAATTGCTAAATTAGACAATATTTTCAAAGAACAGAGGAGAGGATGCTGGTCTTACAGCATCAGAAACTGGGTTTCAACCCTAAATCTGTGGCTAGCCCTGCCTAGGACTGTGAGCAAATGCATTTACCACGCTGAATTGCAGCTCTCTCAGCTGTAAGGAGGAGGCCAAGATATGTATTCCATCTTCCCGGAGGAAGAATGAATATTAAAGCATTCTAAAAACCATAAAGCTCTCTCCATACATTGAGTCCTCGTTGGGAGCAATATTACCCACGAGGCAGGGAAATTCATTTTTGAGGGGCAGGCAAAAAACATCATACTTATTTAATGTATAAAGCACAGGTATACATATAGAACATAAGCAGGTATATAGTCTATAGTGTTAAAATTTTACTGGGGAGAGATGATTAGGGAGGGGAAAAAGTATGTAAAAGGAGGCCACAGGAGGCCATAATACAAAAACAATTGAGAACATTTCTCTAGAAAATCTTTAATTTCTATCACCCCCCTCACCAAGTCCTATTCCCCTTTCTTTTTCTTTTAATACTACAGGTTAATTTGTTTTTAAGATTTTATTTATTTTTAGAGAGGGGGAGGGTGGGGGAAACAGAGTAAGAGAAGCATCAATGTGTGGTTGCCTCTGGTGCACTGCCCCCGCCCCCTACTGGGGGCCTGGCCTGCAACCCAGGCATGAGCCCTGACTGGGAATCGAACTGGTGACCCTTTGGTGCACGGACCAGCACTCAATCCACTGAGCCACACCAGCCAGAGCTGTAGTTTAATTTTATTCATCAGTTTGAGTTCAGATATTTGAATACTTACATTGAACACTTACATTTGAATACTCTTACATTTCTAAAAGAGGAAGGAAAAAAACTGGGGAGAAGAATGAGAATGATGGGTGTTTTTTGCCTTTTTCAAAGCATAGAGTACCACTTAACCCCCAAACCATTAAGCTTTAAAGGAAGGAATTTACTAACTAGAATGAGGAATTAAATGAGTGTACTCACCCGATCTCTTTTTTCCCCTAGAAACTTAACGGTAGCATTTGTTTTCTCTTGATTTGATTTGATTCTATCGGGTACTTCAAGCTCTTTCAGCCTGAGAGGTATGTGGAGAATTTAAAGAGAGTTGCAAGAAGAAGAATGAAGGTGAATTAAGAATTAACAAGGATGGTATAGTGTGAGGAGGAACTGGCCACTAAGTGGAACAGAAGTGGCTTTTAATAGTGAAAAGCTTACCTTATAGAGAACATTCTCAGGTTCTCATTGGCCCTGAAGACCAAAGGAGGGACAAAAACGTATTTTTAAGCAAGAAGAATATGAGTTAGAGATTGAGATAAAATTTCTGTCTGTGATTAAATTCTGGATTTTGATTCTTTTCTACAACTTTTTAAAAATAAGGTGCTTGTCTATAAGAGGTATCAGGAGGATGGACAGGTGGACCAACCTTATTTGATTCTCCTGCCTGGTGAGAAGCCAGCCAGGCACCGTGGCCAACATGGCCTCCGTGGGCTCTGGTTTGATGAGAGGAAAGAGCCATTGTCCCTGAACTGTGGCTTCGGGATGCCATAGGGTGATTACAAAACATTAGGCAAGAAAGTGCCAGGGCCAAGCCAGAGCACTACCCCTAACTGAGTGGTCCAGTCAAGGAGGGCCTGAGGTGGGTGCTGGGAGCCACCACGTGGAGCCGAGGAATCAGTGCCAAGGAGGATGTAGCGATGAAGCCTGGTCAACGTGAGCTGCCGGGAAGATGATCCTGGCCAGCGGGAGAGGAGCTGGTGCTGCCCTTGGCTAAGCTTTGGGGTGTTTCTGGAAGCCTAATGTGCGAGTGGATCAAAGCCACATAGAGATCCTAGGAAGGTGATCATTCTTCTTTCCATGTTTTGAAACTGCTGCCCAAAGCTGTGGTCCCGGTCCTGGGTGTGTGTATGTATCAAAATCCCCTATGGAGCGTGCGAAACCTTCCAGCCACACGGCTCCAGCCCTGGAGATCGGGACTTAATGGGAAAGCCACTCAGGAGTCTGTTGTGAACAACAGAAACTAAATCTGGCTACATTTATGTTTCAAAAGAAGACAGAGATTGGTTGGAAGGCTCTGAAGAAATCTGGTGGATAGAAAGGAAAGCTGAACCGTCAGAGGCTTTGGGAAGGGTGTGTGGAGTCGCTGGGGTCCAGGAAGCAGAACAGTGCACATCTGGGCAGCAGAGTGTGACGGTCAGGGGCCCTCAATTTAGGGTAGCAGAGCCTGCTTTTCCACTCTGCTGCTCTGTGCCTCTGCTGGCCCTTCGGAAATGGGTATGATCAGTCGTACCCACTGAGTAGTCACAAGGATCGGATGGGTTAATATATGTAAAGAAAGCTCTTAGAACAGTGTTGGCCCAGATTACGTTTTTAATAGCTATTGGCAACCACAATTGCTGCTGTTAGGCTCTGCCATGCACATGAATCAACTCTAACAGTTTCTATTAACAGTTTTTCTCCTGCAAATTCAAGGGATAGAGCAACCCAGTGGCTTACGTTGGTTCACTTGTCCACACTTTGCTGGAGAAAATGCAGGGCCTTGATTAGCAGAGTCGATGACTATAAGGCAAGGTCATTCCCTGATGTCTACAGACCTCACTCTATGGAAATAACAGGAATCTGGGAGGGGCAGCTAGTTTTGTCTTATGTCTTGGAGACATAAAGCATCAGGCCTGAGCTACCAGGACTGCCAAGATTTTCATGGAGGCCCCCTCTGAAATTTTGGTAAGCCCAGAAAGGAGATGTAGGCCCATTGGCAGATCTGTCTTTCAAATAATCTACTACTACCTTTAAAGCTCAGCTCGCTACAAGATATACTGTTGAGTGCTGAGCAACAGAGATGAACAGAGGCGTCCTTCCCTGTAGGAGCACATGTCTAGACATCACGAAGGCTAACCACCCCAATCCCAGTAAGCTCATGGCCCTAACTCAGGCTTTATAAAGTTCAAGAAATAACACCTGAGCTGGTGTGAGGCAGCCAGGAAAGACGGCATTGTTTTACTTCTTATTTTTAAGATGAGGAAGATTTTGCAAAGTTTGGGCATAGATGAGTTTGAGAGCAAGTATCAGAATTCCAAACAGACAAAATATCCTGACCAAAGAATGACCTAAATGTTTGTGTGATCAGGAGAGTTTCAGGAATGACAAGGAATTCAATTTTAGGAACATAAAGAATTAGGGGATGAGTACATGGCCAGGGCAAGAATGTGCTAACAACGTATTCTGGATTCACAAGCAAACCCATGTTGGGAAGATCCTGTGTGCCATTCATTTATTCATTCAGTAAATATTTATTGAGCACCTGCTATGTGCCCACTCCGTTCTAGACTCAACAGTAAGCACAACACAAAAATCTCTGCCGTTGTATAATTCCCATTTGAATGGGAGACAAAAAAATCCCACAAGTAGAGTATGTAATATCTCAGATGATGATCAATATAGTGGAAAAAAAAATAAACCAGAGAAAAGAGATGGGATACACCAAGGAGAGGAAGTACCACTTCTAAGTGGGGTAGTCTGGGAAGGTCCCACTGTTGTGCAGGTTTGACCACATGGCAATGGGCAACCAGTGAACAATTTTGAGCAATGAGCAACTCTATGAGATTTGCATTTTGGGGCCTCAGGGTGAAAGAAAAATTGGAGGGTGATAAAAGTATAGGCAGGGACACCTGGGGAAAGACTATTTCAGGGGTCCAGGTGAATATATAGTCCAGGAAACATGGAGAGAAAGAGACCATTTCAAGAGTAACTAAGAAATTACATACAATGGAAACGGCTTCGTGGCAGATTGCCAGTGGGCTTGGGAGAAAGGAAGGAATCTGGAATGACAGTTTCTAGCTTGGGCACCAGGTTGGTGATGTTCTGGGTCAAACCACTCACAGGGATGAGGAGTGAAGGAGGCTGGTCACTGGTTGTGATGGACAGATCTTCCTGGAACAGCCAACCCACCGAGGTCTCCAGAATGGGCATGCTGACGGGTTCAACAATTTGGAGATCAATACATGTATTATAGCAGAATGAATGTTTTCCATGAGTGCATCATCTCTCTTGTCCCTCAGACAATGTCCCCTCCTCTTAGTGTGGGAGAAGATTGTGGGCTTTGGTTTGGATTTCATCTCCACGCTTCCGCGTGGTCTTCGGATAATGTAGTCACAGGAACCTTCATCTCCTCAGTGCAGAGTGTCAGTCCCTGTGTGACTGGCCTGTTGGGAGAACTGAGGGCCACACACTGAAGGCACATGTTAAATGTGGGCTCTTCCTCTGCCCCTCCTGGGCCCTGCCCTCAGCCGGGTTCTAGATCAGGGTCAGCAGGTGTGAACTTGGAGAAAACCAGAACCAGGAACACAGGGCTGACTGCGCAAGGGGTGGGTATTTGCATGAGTGTGTGTCTGCGTGCAGTTGTTGCCCCTCCGTTATTTTTCAAATCCAAATTAGGGAAATTCACCTTCTTCTTGTATGATGGTTATGTGTCTACTCACTTATAAATGAAACGTAGGAAATCAGGATATTACTGAGGTACTGGACAGCCATTCAGATGGTTCTGTAACACCCGGGGTATCCTCGGTGACCCAGGGTAGCCATGAGTGGTTGAAGTTTTGTCTCCAAACCAGAGATCAAGGCAAAGTTGCAAAGCAACATGCTGTGAGGAGAGGTGTAGAGTTCCAGAGCAGGAAGGGATTTGAAGATGAGTTTCTGTATGTGTGTATCGTGGTTGATTATGCCCGGGTAATAACTTTTTCTTTAGTGTTTCTTATCCTTTACATTGTTTACAGATTTTTCCAAGGGGAAATTCCCTCATTAATCTTACTAAGATATGAGTCTCGTCCATTTTGTATTTATCTGAGTAGTTGCAGGTATTTCTGTCTTAAAAGCTACTTTTATAAATTATCGATATTATCAAAAATAAATATTTTTCTCTTACCTTCCTTTTACTCCACTTATATATTTAAAGCTTTTGTTGCTTGTTTGAATTTTGGTCCCCCCAAAATTTTTTTTAAATCTTCCCCGGGAACACTCAGGATTGCGAGGGTCTTTTGGTCTAAAGCAGGCTTCCTCAGCCTCAGGGGCTGTCGACACTGCGGGTGGGAGAGTTCCTCGTTTGGGGAGGCTGTCCTGGGCGCTGCGGGACGCTCACCAACCGACACTCTGGGACCTTACGCAGCACGTGCCAGCAGCACCTTCCCTGGTCATGACAATGAAACCGTCTCAGGACAGTGCCTGGTCCGCCCTGGGGAACAAAAACGCCTCCCGTCCCAGCTGAGAACCACCGGTCTAAGAAAAGTCTTCTCCTTTGTATTTGTTCCCCTAAGTTATCAAGATTTTAAAAATCGTAATTCCTGGGAAAGTCTGAGGGCAGGGGCTAAGACAGCAGAAAACAAACCAGTCAACGAGAACCGCTTTGGTCCTGCTCAGCTGTGCGTTAGCAGGATGCTGGCGGGGGCATCAAAGTGCCTGGCTCCTGTGCGTTCACAGAGCTTTGCAAAGCCGTCGGTGACCTTGTCAGGAGACGTATTGCAAAAAGACTGGCCAGTAGAATTTTCTATAATATATTCCAGTCAAGACAAAAGGAATTCACCTTATTAGTGCCCCATCAGAATTCCAGAAGCCTTTAAGTAATGCCAGGAGGCAAAATAAGGCCTTAGATTCTCGATGGAAAGAAACAGGAGATTTTAAAGTTTGCTTAATTTTCATCCTATGCTACCCGCTTTGACTACAAGGATGTACATTTCAGTCCTTGCATTTTCCTTTTCTTCAAAGAGAGGACTTTGATTTCTAATTAGAAGGGAATTAGCCATATTTACTGTTTGGGATGAAATCACCCCAGTATCACCAATACAAAGCCCCCCATCAAATGCCTTTTCTCCATATTTGATCCGTATCTCGGAAAATCCAGCCGTCTAGCTGCCCTGTGTTGGAGGTTGCTAAATTGAGTTTTTAAATTATTTCTGTTAAGTAAAAACTTAACATACACCAGCTGCTGACAGATTATAAGAGCTTTGGTTTGGTTTTTTTTTTAATAATTGGAAACCTTGTTTTCGGAGGACTCACAATATTCTTTAAGTGTCTTTGTGTGGAATATAAAAGAATTTGTGTTTCTAGGCAATGATAATCTGACTATAAAGCAAACTCATTTAAGGATTACGTTTCCTGTCTGTCACTGTGCAGCTGTCACCCCACCGTTTCTTTCAAGGCTTGCAAAATGCTGAGAATTCTTTCTTAGCATTAGAGCATACACCAGAAGAGGAACCAGGTAGCTCGGAATACATGTACTTCTAAATATCAGAGAAGGAGTGAAAAGACCCAAAATATCCCCGCATGCAGGTGCATTTATCCCAAGTTCTCACGTGTTAACGCATTGATAGAATTCAGTTCTTGACAAAGAGTTTTTGAGGCACTCCATCCTGGTAAAGGAAACTCAAGGACAATTCAGACAATCAGATATTTAAGTGCCATGTAGAATTTGGCTCAAATATTATTCTGCAGCTGATGGCGTCACTGACATTGGCTGGCCTGTGCTCTGCAGAGGCAGGAAGCGTGGGAATTTCAAGGGTGCATGGGCTGCTCTGAAGCCAGTTGGTAGCTCTGGGACCTGACTTAGTGGCTCTCTGCAGAACACTAGCACTCACTTACCTCTCAGTGTTGTCTGGGGGCTTAAATGAGATAAAGACGGGGAAACCCCGGCACCGAGTCCGTACTCGGTGAGTGGGAACCTATTACCACAGCTTTCCAAGCCTCAGCGTTTTTATATGCATCGTCTCATCGAATCTGCGAAAGGGCCTTATTAAACATTTTTATATCTCCAGTTTTATTGGAAATTGAGGAAAATGAGATGCAAGGGAGTTTAGGAAGCGACTCAGGGTCACACGGCAATCACCCTGACAGCGGGGCTCCGCGTTCCCCATCCGCGCCTCGCTCTGCAGATGCACGCCGCGCTCAGGCGCGCTTTGCCCTGCGGACCCTCGCTGTTGCAAACACGGAGCTTGTGCTTGAACAACTTACAGAAAGTTGTAGCCCCAATCCTTCTCCCAGGTAAAAACCTGCCAAAACCAGGTCTCGTGTGCCTGGCAGCTGCTCAACCTCTAGGCTGTGTATGACCCCCTTCCGAGTGCCGATTCTGCATTTCCAACAAGCTCCAAGGTAATGCCCATGCCGCTGGGCCCTGACCACCCTCCGAGTAGCAGGGCCGCTAGAAGGGGCAAGGGGGGCCTCGCCCGTATCTCAGCGTGCTCCTCATTGGCCTTGTGTTTGAGCATATTGAACATATAGCCACAATTTCCCCCACGTTCCCCTGAGGGTCTAGCCCGTTAGTATTGTTTAGACTGCCTGGTACCTGAGGGCACTACCAACTCAAATTTGCGCATCTTTCATAGTATTATTCCATTGTTTATTTTTATTACAGTACATGCTCCCTGTAGAAGCAAATAAAATTCCTGTGCTATTCAGCAGTGGGCTGCACGTGGCCCTACCTGTTAATGGCTCCGTTAAGTGTTACACAATTATGTTATTGGCATTTGTTTTGTATTAATATTATGCAGAAATTCTTATCAAATTGCTTTATAGTTATTTAAAAGCATTTCAGTGATATTTGGGAAACTGATATTTTGGACTGTATCCTGTGGATCTAAGAACACCCTAGAAAAAGTGTGGATACTCTAGCACTTAAAGTAAGCTCAACTTAAAGTAAGCTCTTGGCGTAGTTAAAAGCTTAGCAAAGCGTGGTGATTGAGACTGTGTTTAGACCCCTGTGAGCAGAAAGTTTAGGAAAAGGAAGGCATTATTGTTTGTTTAGTTTTTATCCCAGCCTTTATTTCTCTCCTTGGTGTCAACCAGGACAGCTGTTCAACCAAGGGAAAGAGCAGCAGGGGACCAAGGGAAAGATTGCTATTGAAACAGCCCCCGCCCAGGGGAGCTGGTGGACGGCCACGGCTCTGTCTTCACCTTCTCTCATTCTCGCCGCCATCTATCTCCCCCTCCGTAGGGCTGCCAGACTTGGAAAAGAAGAGACGAAAACAGGCTGCCTCATTAACTTTGAATTTCTAACAAACAAAGAATAATATTTTGGTGCACAAGTATGCCTGGTGCACTATTTGGGACCACCCCCCCACGGCCCTGTCCCAGGTGCCGTCGGTCCCACGCCATGCAGTGCTCTCGTTTTATTTCCTCGCTTTATTTCTGTGGTTTTCTTTTTTCTTTTTTAAGATTTTATTTATTTATTTTTAGAGAGGGAAGGCAGGGAGGAGGGAGAGAGAGAGAGAGAGACAGAGAGACAGAGACATCAATGTGCGGTTGCTGGGGGTTATGGCCTGCAACCCAGGAATGTACCCTGGCTGGGAATCGAACCTGGGACACTGGTTCCCAGCCCATGCTCAATCCACTGAGCTACGCCAGCCAGGGCTTATTTCTGTGGTTTTCTTAAGGGGACTTGTCCCTCAATGAGATCCAACTGTCCGCTCAGCGGGGTCTTATTCGGTGTCCTTTAAAGACACCATAAATATTGACTTCCCTGTTTGGGGGCCTATGTTAGGTTTGCCAAGTACTTCCTGCTGCTGCACGTGCAGAACCCTCCTCCCCCTCCCCCCCAGGTCCTTAGAGCTTCCTGCTCACACCTGGGAGGGCACTGCTTCACCAGCAACCACAGGGCTTTGCACCGAGTCCTCGGGATAGTAAGCATGTCATCTGTTCTTATGATTGATGGATGAACTGAACGCAATTTGTTGTCTTAAGGGTCAATCACATTCAACATTCATTAACGAGTTACCTGCATGCTGGAAGTCAGTGGTAGGCTCTGTCTGCCATGCGGCCCATCTGGAAAGTTAGATTAGTCTCCCCTGTGGGGATGGGAAGAGGATGGCTAAGGGAAATGGGGTAGGAAGCGACGCCCAGATTTGCAAATGTGTGTCCTGGATCAGCCAAAAAGAGGGAAATAAATGTGTCCTTGTATATAGGGAATCACTTTGACTCGGAATGCTGACTCTCAAAGAACAGACAGATGTGACGCCAGCTATACGCAGACCCCCTCCGCTGGCTTAGCTAGTCCTACACTCGCTCTCTGCCGGGTCAGTGATGCAGTCACAGATCTACAGCAGCATAAAAGTGAGAAAGAATTTTGCAAGCTAACAGAATGGTAGAAATGACAAAATGTTCACCTCCTAGTAAAAAGCTTTCCAGCACGTAGAGTAATGGTACCCATCAGGCAACAAGGTGACTTTTACACACACTGGGCTTCCATTAATGACATTTTTTTTTAGATCTCCTTTTGTAAATGATACCGGGTAGGCTTCAGACCTTAAAGATTGAGAGTCTTGAATGCCCCCCTCTCGGTTCAGCGCTTTCTAAGTGTGAAATGCACAGACGATTGAGCGCGTATTTGGAAGCGCCTAGATGAGCCGTGTTATGCCGCCGGGCTGGGCCAAGCAGGCTCGTGGGTGTGGTCCTCCAACCCCCAGCTCCCCCTTTCAGAGCCCTTTCCTCTCATCTGGAGCTCCCCACAGCCCACGGAGATCCCTTGCCTCCTTTGGAGAGTGGACGCAGGCCGGGAGACTGTTCAGTACCTTGAAATCCCACCTCTCTGCCTACCTAGGACGCTGCAGGGAAAACTCCCCATTGGACTGTCGACAGAAATGAGTGACTGTAAACAAAACAACTGCAGGCTCAGGCTCTGCTCTAGGAAATAAACACCGGCGTGCTGTCGTAGCCGTCAATGAAACGCATGACTTTAATGCGGCTCCATGATGCTGTTGGTGTCCGTGGAGTTAGGCTGGAATAAGGCTGAACATGGGAATCCATGCTCATGTCTCCCCAGTCCCAACACCTTGTACATCAGAAAACAAAGTTCCCGTGAAAGTAGATTTTTCTGTATGTGATGAAAATTTGATGTGATAACCCCAAGGCAGAAGTTGTGATTGGAAAATCTTTCCTGGAATGCTTGTGATGTTTGGCGGAGTCATAAATCTTGTCCTCTGTGTCTGGTGTCAGGAAAATTTGTGGCTCGTTAACCATTTGTTGAAAAAAATAAGGATGTTAGAATATTAATTTTATCTGGAGAGAGAGCAAATTGAAGTTATTTTTAATCTAGGTGAACTCCTCATTTTTATTGTAAATGCATAAAGAAACAAGTGGTTGAAGATTAAAATAAATGCTCATGTTTTATTCATGCTAAAAATATTTATTTTATCCTTCAGGATGAAGCCTTGTAATATCTTTATAAGTTCCTTATTATTAAAATAAGCATCAATTTGTTTCCTTTGAAAATTGTTGTATTAGGCGATTGGGTTTGGGTGAGGAATGAGCCAAATGCTTAGAGAAATAGGATAATTCTAGAACATTCCTATTCCAGACAGTGAAATGTGTTGGTTAACTCTGTAATTCACGGCTCTCTGATTTGGGGAACAAAAACTGTAATAAAAGTACTACCAGAACTCTAGCTCTGTTTATTTGACTAGCATTTTGATCTATGTGATTTGAATTCAAATGCATTATTAATATTTTTCTTCTTTTTAATATAGGTGGAAAACAGACCAAAATATTATGGAAGAGAGTATGTATTATGCTATTCTTTGTTTTAATAATGTAATAAGTAGTCACTTCATGTGTCTTTTAAATGCACATATTAAAATCTTTCGAATATAGGATCTTCATCAAATTGCCATTGTGCAGGAGTTTAACAATAATGATAAATGCAATCAGGCCCCGTTGTATTGCACTTTCTTTGTAATGCTCAGGTGCTTGGCTTCTCTGACTATGGGCGGGAGGGCACCTCCTGCTACACTTCCCTCCACAAAAGCAGCCGCTGGGTGCTGGGCACGCATGAGAACTGTAAGGCAGCATTCTCCAAAACTGAGACTTTGTATTCTACTTCAGTTGCTGTCTCGATATTCTATAAGCCTCTAGGGTGTCAAAGATCGTAAACTGCAGCTGAACTCCTCCCTTCCGTGCACCCCAGTAAACGCAGCACTCAGGAAGGCCCCCCCCGCCGCCCCGTCCCTGCAGCTTCATAAAACCAAAACAATCATTTCTCTTGACTTGGCTAACTTAGCCAAACTGCCTTAATACCACCATTATTATTTCCTTTTATTTTCCTCTCAATTTTCCGTCTTGTTTCACTTTACCTTCTCAGGCACCTACTGCAAAGCAAACATACATTGTTATGTTCAGTCTTTGTTGTTCAGTCTTTAAGTCTGCGGCCTAGAAATCAGCTGGCAGGGGGCAGGCAGGACAATCTGAGAGGGGCGGCCTCCAACTCAACTCATATGTCTTCCCACAGCCAACCTGCAGGCCATTAAAGGCAAAGTCTCCTTCAAGTCCACCTCCCAAGCTCTCCCCACCCATGCAAAACCTTCTTCCTCAATTCCCTTACCCATCACAGCCTCATATTCGTGATGAATGGCCCTCTTATTCGTCCCAGCCCCCGGCCACTTCTTAATTGCCACGGCTGCATTTCGGAACCTTTCTTCCTGACCCTGGGAATTGAGCGGGCAGCCCCGGAGTACCTGCGGGAGCACTGGCTACGCTCACGTCCATCCCTGTGGCGCTAACGTCCCTAAGGTCCAGCCGAGGGAGTCGTACGTCTTCTTTTCCCCTTCAATATGCTGATCTGGGTTTTGCTCACGAAAAGCACAATTAACAAAACAAGAGAAAATGAAAACCTGCATATACTTCCCAAATGGAACACTGCTGTACATGAATTACAAAGGCACTCCATTTATTGTGCAGTTTTTTTTTTTGCATAAAAATTTTGTTGAGTAACCCTCTTTTTCTCATCCTCTAACTCCAAACCACATAAATCCTATAGCGGAAGGGGACCCAGGAAACATTTTTCTTAACCATGAAAAAGGGACATGTGTTAGAGGGCAGTTCGCTTCAAAACTTCAGATTCTGGGTTTCCCTTCCTTTTTTCAGAATGGAAGGGTTTGTTCGTCTGTTCCACCCATTCAAAAAATAACACATGCACTATTCAGGAAGCGCACACACACACACACACACACACACACACATATATATATCCCCCTGCCCCCGGAAGGAGACACAAGACATCTGTTGGCAATGTTACCTTTAGGGAAAGAGAATTTTTACTTCTTTAGTTTACATGTAGAATGTATACTATTTACATGTAGAATGTATACATGTATACTATTTACATGTTTATTTTGTTTATGTCTTTTGAATTTTGAATTTTCCCACTGTGCATAGGTATTATTTTTGTGCTTAAACAGTTGGTAAATTAATGCCTCCTAGTTTGAGAAAGTTAGGAACTACAGGAATCTGGACAGTGCAAAACACCCACCGCCCCACCCTGAGCGAGACCATGGGAACTTTTTCCCTTCACCTCTTTCTTTCCAATCTCTGGGCATGCTTGCTTTTCACAAATTAGGATTGTAAGACATACACATCATAGATATTTTTAAATCCATGCAGAAGGGGGATGACGAGCTCCCGACTGGGTCTTCAGATTCACAAAACTGTAATTTTCTTTTTTTGAATGACTGAGTGCATTTGGTTCTTGACACTGCACGTCGGCTGCTGGCCATTGCTTAAACATGTCCATCCAAGAGAATTAAAAGTGACTACGTTTGGGTGAACTACCTGTTTGAGATTTTCCTCCACCCCTGCTAGTGACATGGGACAGGAGTGTTGGGTCCCTGTGCCCTCCTCTGTGTGCCCGGCCTACTGTGGCCACCCCCTGCCCTGCCCTACCCTGGCCCACGGTCACATGGTCAGACTGTGTCCAGGACGTCCCAGCCTCCACACTCGTGTGGGACCGGCTTTGCCCTTTCTGGCCCCAGGGTGGGAAACTTCCTAATGCCCAATGCCCCACCCCCCTGCCCCTGCCTCTTCTTTGCATTCCTGGGGAAAAACAAAACAACAAAACAAAACCTTCTCAACAGCTTCCCTCTCTCCCTACCCCTTCCCCCCTTCCAAGAAGGAACATTGTTCAAACACATCCCTAAACTATTGCTCTCAAAATTTAAAGAAATGGAAGAACGTTGATTATAGCTGGCTATTTTTCCCAGAGAATGAACCTCTAAATTTAACACCCCCCCACCGGAAGTAAGCAGGTCGATAATCAATAAGAGGTCATTTGCCATCAGGATAATACACAGTCCTCTCTGTTAGAGCAGAGAGCTAAACTGGCAATTGCTCTTTTGTCACTCCCCGTGGTTTAAAAAGGGGCCATAACCTGATGTTTTGTTTCCACCTTAATTCTCCACTTGGAAGCAAAGACAGGTAGACTGCCTTTGTCCATCCTGTTTGGCTTCTTGAATGCTCATTCTCTGCTTGCGCGCATGCTGGGAGGCGGTGCCAAGTGCATCTTCGAGATACACGATAGCCACGCCACTTTCCATCCAAGTGGGGGGCAGAGATTCTGGGTGGCCCTGCCATCTCTCTGAGCCATCTCTTTGCGGTCCATGCTTCGTGTGGGCTCTGTTCGGAACAACGTGGTCTCCTGTGTCCTCAGGTTTCACGGGATCATTTCCCGGGAGCAGGCTGATGAGCTGCTCGGAGGCGTGGAGGGCGCCTACATTCTCAGAGAGAGCCAGCGCCAGCCGGGATGCTACACGTTAGCTCTAAGGTGAGTCCGACCCCGCCCGTCCTTGCCCTTACAAGTGACTTCACGCATTTTCCCCCACTTTAAAATTGCTGTAAAATATACCTAGCACGAAATTTACCATTTTAACCATTTTTAAAATGTACAATCAGTGATATTAAGTATGTTCTCCATGTTGTACAACCGTCTCCACTATCCATTTGGGGACTTCATATCCTCCTGAACAGAAACTCTGAATCTATTAAGCAATGACTTCATGTCCCCACCCATTTATTTTTTTGTGTTCACTGGGTGTACAAAGCACCAGCCATGTGTTAGAGGCTGCTGCATGGGCCGGGCCAGGGGCGTTATCAGTAGGCTGGGCACCAGGCTCTGAGCACACATAGCAACTGCAGAATTATCCAGTGGGCCGGTGCTCCCGTGGCCACTCCTGCCTGAAACAGGGAGCCAGCTGAGGGACAATGGCCTCTGCTTGGCAGTCCCCAGCAGTTCTTGTCAAAAGTCCCCACTTTGTCCATGGCGTTCTGTCAGGGATCACAATGACCCAAAGGACCCCACCATGGCATTCGTGACGCTCTGTCTCTATGCCGGTGAGCTGTCGTGTCCGAGTTCTCACAAACCTGTTACCACAAAATCCCAAGTATCCAAAATCACAGCACTAGAAAAAACAGGGCATTCATTTGCCCCTCCGTAACCTGAGTCAAGTATTTTATGTCATTTGATCCTCAGAGCAGTCCTCGGAGGTTTGGGGAAGGTATCCAGTTTCAGAATGGGGTTGTCTTCCAAAAAATTCATTCTGTGAACTCTTGGGAGCTGGGGAGACCTTGCTCCATCGAGGGGATGGTATCCATAGAAACACGTCCCTGCCCAGCCCACAAAGGTGTGTTCAGTGCACCTGCTCCATATTGTGTCTGTGAAAAGATACTTTCTGAGTTGCAAGCAGGGATGGCTAGTTGCATGTGTTCCATGATGCCCTTATATGGAAGTACTTCAGAAGCTATCAAGTGCATTAGGTATGCAGAGAATTTGCCTATCTTCCCAGCACCCTGGCCCGCAGGGCAGGAGCTGGCAGTCCCCGTGGGGAACCAGGCAGGAGCTACCAGCTATAGGACAGAGGCCAAGAGGGGACAGCCAGTGTTAAAGGGAGAGGATGCTGGGAGTTAGATCCCCGGGATGCTGGCAGTGGTGGCTCAGGCAGGGGGCTCTGCACAGTCCCCTCATGTCCTTCCAGCTGGACTAGCTGGGCTGGGAGGCACGAGGGCTCCACCGGTCGAGGTCAAAGCTGTAACAAGAAGGGGACATCAGGGCTGGTGGTGGCTGCTTCCCTTGCAGAGGTGATTGCCCAGTTCAGGGGGGGGGGGGGGGGGCGTGCTGGTTCCCATTAAGGGACTTTATAAGTAAGATATATTTGTAAAGCAGCGGCTACCCTCTGACTTTTATAAATGAGAATGATAGGGGCCTGCTGGCCTTAGCGATTACTAGGATTGAATGACACCATGGGACAGGCCCTGGGGTAAATCCCATCTTTGCCTCTTTCTGGGGTGTAGCCTCGAGCAGGCAGCCCATCTCTTCAAGTCTCAGTTTTCCCAGGTGTAAAACAGGGATAATGACTGTACCTGTCTCAAAGGGTCTCCGTGAAAACTGATTGGAGCCCTGGCTGGTGTAGCTCAGTGGATTGAGTGCCAGCTTGGGAACCAAAGGGTAGGGCGTTGGACTGCAAGTCAGGGCACATGCCTAGATTTTGGGCCAGGTCCCCAGTAGGGGGCGCAGGAGAGGCAACCACACATTGATATTTCTTTCCCTCTCTTTCTCCTTCCCGTTCCCTCTCTCTAAAAATAAATAAATAAAATCTTTTAAAAAAAAACTACACAGCTCATTTTTTAAAAAGAAAGAAAGAAAACTAAATGGAGGAAAAGCCATGTCAAGTGCTCAGCCCAGGGCCCGGCGTACGGTACCTGCTCAAAACAATGTTGGCTGCTATTGTTTTCCACGGGTCTCATTTCTGACACCTGGTGTGATGCCCGCTCTCTCATGGCAGGTTCGGAAACCAGACCTTGAACTACAGGCTCTTCTACGATGGGAAGCACTTCGTGGGTGAGAAGAGGTTCGAATCGATTCACGATCTGGTCACAGACGGCTTGATAACACTGTACATAGAAACAAAAGCCTCCGAATACATTTCCAAAATGACAACAAACCCCATCTACGAGCACATCGGCTATGCCACTCTGCTCCGAGAAAAGGTGTCCCGAAGGCTGAGTAGGTCTAAAAACGAGCCCAGGAAAACCAGCGTCACAAATGAAGAACACGCCACCGTCGACAAGGTAAGGTGCTCCGCACGGGACGGAACCCGTCTCTCTGTTTTTAATCGATGCTGAAAAACCAGGTGGCTGATTCTGTAGGGGACTTGCCAAAATGTCGGAGGAAACCCACCCCCACTGGAAGAACTCGAGAATTTTAGTGCGATAAGGGGCCTCAGAAATCTTCCAATTCAACCCCCTCATTTTACAGATCAGGAAACTGAGGCCCAGAGGTGTGCAGAGATTTGCCCCGACTCGTTCGGTCAGGTCCAGCACTACCACAAATAATTATCTGTGAGTTCTTTTGGAATTTGAAAAGAAAAAAAAAAAACCCTCCAGTAGTGTGTTGTGATGAAAAGCGTCCCTTGTTTTAATTGCCAATAGAGGCGGTGCTGGCTCCGCCTCGGGCGCCCCCAGCTGGCTGAGCGCGCGCATGCTGTTCGTGTGGGCTTCTCTTAGGGCTGGGGACCCTGCGCCCCGCAGGTCAGGGCTCTGGGGGGGTGGCCTTCCCTGGGTCCCAGGTTTTACTGACAGAGATGGGAGCCTTGTCGGTGACGACAGCTATCTCCGGGAGGCTTAGAGGGACAGGCTCTTTTTCCCCAAAGCAAGAGTGAGACGCCCAGGGAGGATGAAAAACTCCCTGCCAGAGCTGTTCTAGCTGGATGGGTCGGGCAGTGGGGCTGGGCAGGGGCGGGGCGGAGGGGGGAGGGGGAGGAGGAGGCGGGAGTGCAGCGGAAGATCTGACTTTCCTCTCCGGTTAGTTGCGGTGCGTTTGGAAGACGCCACCACAGTGTGCTGGCAGATTTTTTGGATGTGTCCCTTCAGGAACCATCTGCTTTGCCTGATCCTCTCTGTTTTCCACTGAAAGAAAGGGACAGCCGGCCACGCCAGTCAGCCCTCACTGGGTCTGTGCTGAGCGCAGCTCCCCAGGCGAGCTGGGGCTGGGGCAGATATAAATGAATGGGGCAGGACCCTGAGCACCGCCTCTTCTGGTGGTCGCTCGCTAATCCTTAATTAAAGCGGAACGGCGCCCCTCCTCCCCAGGGGTCCATTGTTAGTGGGAAGCGAGGCTTTGGCTTTGGCAATGGAGATGCCCCACGAAGCACTCGCATGAGGGAGGAGGGGCGCAGGGGACAGCCCAGTCCTGCTGGCAGACAGGGGGATGATTTTAATTGATTTGCTAATTGAGTTTGAGAGCCTTGGAGAACCTTCCCCAGCACCACATCAGTTGAGCAGCTGGCCCATGAAAAAATCATTTGCCATTTTTTGCCAGAACTCCAGTGTCTCCAAAGCACCTGTCTATTCTTTTACAAGTAATTGATTTGGGAAATGGCCGGGTTGCGGATTGTTTACATTTTAATGAAAGAGAATGAGGACTTGAATCCCAACTTTCAGAATTGGTTCCGGTTCAGGCGAGAGCCATTTTTCAGTCCGTTTGCAAAATCTGTTCCAAAGTAATTTAGAACAGAAAATCTGCACATTGACCTTCCCGGCTGTGACCAATCAGAAGATGAATTGTAAAATAAACCTCTGACTCGGAGTTGATATTTCTGAATCAGAGAGTAATGCCACCCAAAAAGCAATCTGTTACAACCGCAAAGTACACGCTACGATGTTCCCAGGAAAAGAGAGGATTGTGGAGTGTGTATTCGGGATGAGAGCTCAGAGGCTGGGCACTGGAGTCATTGTTTCTGGGTCCTTGTTCTCCCCCGAGAGGTGGTTTTGGTCAATGACAGCTGTATCTCTAGATGATGCTTCTGTGAGGAAACTTGTGGGATGAGTTACATCCTTTACTGCGGACCATCCTGTGCTGTGTTCATTCATTACATTTAAGTGTTGGAGGAAATGAATCATCGGGTTCCAGATCCCTCTGAAAGGGCCGCCAGGAAAGGTACAGAAGTGTCAAAGGATGGAGCCCAAACTCCGTGGAGGGTTTGCTGGACCGGTGTCCCGGGTGCAGATTTTCTTGGCCACTAATGATGCCCAATGTGTGGCTTTCCCGGGGGACACTCTGAACACTGGGTCTGGTCACTCCCTGGGGGTCACGCGTTTTATTAGTGGGTTTGTTAAGTAAGTTGGAACAGATACATCTATTTCTCTGACCTGTATTGACAAGTGGGATTATTAAAAGTCTCAGTCTTGCCAGAAATTCTATTTCCCTGAAGGGCAGGTCAGGGGGCCGTTGCCATGGAGGCGGTGGCCAGAAAAGAGGCGGCAGGGACTTGAATGGGCTGACTGAGAAGTGCCTGGGGCCCCTGTCTGCTCCGGTGACGGCGTGTCTTGAAGGTTTTAATGGGTGACATGTGTAGGTTTCCAAAGATTTCTCAAATCTGGACAACCCCACCTTTCACGTTCCAGCGTTCTTAAACTCGGTCTGCCCGTTTATTTTATTGGTCTTTTCCAAATGAATCCAGAGAAACCAAGTTACCTGTAAACCCAAGAATATTAAGTGTTCATTGGCAGGCAAGTTATTACCTACCCCACTGGATTTGAGTGGTTTCCAGACTTACCTCCTGTCAAGGTGGTTAGCAGTGAACTTGATTTTAATAACTGCAGATGAGGCGGGGAGATGGGGAGGGTGCGAGAAAAGAAAAAGTTGCTGCAGTTAGCCAAGAGCGTTCTGTTCTCTTCCGGATTCCTCATATAACTGATTCTGAAAACATTACGGTATATGAGAGCCATCATTTGGAACATTTAATTAGAACGGCTGTTGCCCAGTGTGGTTTCATTTATAAAATTTATTTCAAAATTTACTCCATAGGTGGAGTGTGTACTGATCTCCAGAAAGGGCACTATGAACACTGTGAGGATACCAGGGTTTCGCATTTGCTCAGATGCCTGTGGCTCGTGAACAGAGTTTACGTCTGTGAAATGATTCCCCTTTCATCCTCAGAACAACCTCCCGGGGCACATGGGACAGGAATCCTTGTCCCCCTTGCACGGGGACAGTCACCGTGGAGGGGTAAGGAATCCAACCCAGGCTTCCCAGCTCCACGTTCAGAGCTTGTGGAGTCTGCAGAGCAGCTAAGCCTCAGCTGATTCTTAATGCTTAAAGTGAAATCCTTACTTCTGACCATACAAGGCCAATGTGTGCTAAAACCACGTGATAATGATGCAATCCGCTTTTGGAAATGCACCGCTGTTACTAGCGAGCAAAACTGAACTCTCGGGTAAAGCATAGCCACTGAATCAAATATATGGGACAACAGTGTTTCCAACGACACACTTTTTTTTTAAACAAATCTGGCTCTCCGTGTTAAATTGCATTTGTTTTACTGGACAAAAACCATCTGCACCCGATATAATAAAAGCCCATTTAAGAATATATTTTCTTACCAGTTTATTCATTTTATTACTGTTTGTCATGTTAAACGTTAGAAAAGAACCTAAATGCCCATCGCCCGGGGACTGGGTAGGTCAGGGGTGATACAGCCGTGTAGAGCAGTACCTGTCCCCACAGGAAGGAGTGAGGAAACTCAGGGGGGCTGCTGTGGAAAGAGGACCCGGAGTTATTCAGTGAAAAAACCTCACAATACAGTGTGTGCACTTTACGTATTTTTTCTGGCCGAACCCCAAACTGCCCACTGAAGGAAGGAAGAGCTAGTTCCGTGCGTTGCTGTGGGAGGGGAGGGGGCGTCTGAGGGGTGAGTGCTTGAAGGAGACACTTCCGTGCAACTGTTGCAGACTCTGAATTTCAAACCGTGGCGAACGCAGCGTCCTGATCCCAAACGAAATAAGAAGAACGTGTTCTATCTTCCGTTCACACACGCTAAAGCAGACCCTGAGCAAACATCTTCTCTGCCCTCTCCCTCTCCCTCTCTCTGTCTCTCTCTCTCTCTCTCTCTCTCTCTCTCTCTCAGACACACACACGTACACAGAGCAGCGTGCAGTCCCAATGCTCGGGACCCTGGACCCAGGCTGCCTTTCTCGTCCCGACTCACTGGCCCCCCTTCCCCATCCTGATGGCTTTCTTCTCCCACTTCTCCACGGGGCGTTAGCACAGAGTCTGTGTAGCAACAGCCTTTTACCAAAGCTTGGGGGCTAGAGGAGGCTCGTGATAGCGCAGGACCGAAATGACCCAGTGAAGAGTGCCACGTGGCTGTCCCTGGAAATTAGCTGGCTGTGGCTTCCTCATGGACATTGCCCCCCCCACCCACTGATGGTCCCTCCTGCTGTGCTCCCCTGGGACTCTTCCCAGCCCCCATTTTCCATGCCCCTCCCCCACCCCAACTCACCTCTCTCAAGCTGCCAGAGACCAGCTCCCACGGTCCAAAGCCTCCCTCTGGCAACAAGGGAGCCCCTTAGGCTCCCACCTGCCCACCCCCCAGCAGCGCCCTCAGCCTGGCGGCGCAGCCCCCTGTGCAGATGCGCTGCTGCTCAGGCAGAACTGATCCTTCCTCGACGCACCACGTTTTTCTCGTTTGAGATAATTGTTCTCTTTACATCCAGGGTGATCCTTTCATCGTTTACTTCACTATGTCCACCCTCTGGACCCGCTGGCCAGCCAGAGCTCTTTGCCTCCTCCCAACACTACCTTTTCCACTTTGGCTCCCCGGGGCAGCAGGGCGGGCCGACCGAGGCAGAGAGAGCTCAGCTGCTGTGGGTCCTGCTCAGGCTGGGGCTGCCCGGGGAGCAGGCCTGAAGCCGGGGTCTGGTGCCTCGTGATCTGGGGAGCAGGAGGGAGAGGGCGGGAGAGGGAGCAGGCAGGGGAAACTGGCAGCAATGCCTGTCATTGAGCCCGGGGCCCTTCCGGGACTAGAATGGTCGCTAAGAGGAACTGAAGGAGAGCTTGTTTACCCACCACCTCCTGTCCCCCGTTGGCTGAGGGGGGCTGCGAGCTGTTAAGTCTTCCCCACACCAGCCTGTGCGTGCAGAGAGCCAGCTGGGCGCCCACGGCATCCTGGGTGGAAAGTTCGAGAGGGCAAGTGCTGCAGCAGGTGGTGAGGGGCACTCGAGAAAGTGACCAAAACACCCACCACCGCCCAGCCTGCCTTCCGCTGCTGGCCTCCCTTACTGGCCTGCGGTCCCCAGACATCCTGTGGCCTCGCCGCCCGCCCTCTGCACCCGCTGCCTGAAGGGCCCCCCTCCTGTGATCTGCCGGTTCCTGTTCACCCTTTAGAGTCCGGCACAGCCTCTCTCGTAGAGCCTGCTGGCACTGCCCCTGCCCCTCCTGCTCTGAAGGCCAACGCTGCCCCAGCTCACAGCTGCCGCAGAGGTTCACGCCTGACCTTCAGGATAACTTAACGTGCTGCCTCCCCACCTTAACAGGTGGTCCTCAAAGGGTAGCCCGTGGGGACCAGCAGCATCAGCATCCCCTGGGAGGCTGATTGGACACGCAGCCCTGGGTCAGGACCTCTAGGGGGCAGCACCTGGCTGTCTGGGTGTGGACAAGCCTCCAGGTGGCTCTGCACGTGCCCGAGTTTGAGGGCCCACGGTTCGGCGCCCTCTCTGGTTCCCTAGAAGTAGATCGGCTAGAGGCCCGGGTCACTCCGCAGTCTGCTTCCCGAGTCTGAAGCCCAGCACACGAGGGGCTCGGTAGAGTAAACACTGCCGAGGGAAGAGCAGATGGGCGACTTTGGAAACGCAGCAGATTGCTCCGCAGCCACCCTGAGGAACAGTGCGTCTCCAGTACGCCCCGGTGGCGTGTCCGTATCTCCCACCGCCTGCTCTCGGTGCGGCTGTGCCCTCCCCCGGCTAAAATCTGACTCCCCTCGGCACCGTGAGAAGCTAGAGCCCGGAGAGAAGAGGGTCTTGGAGACCACCTTGTGCAGCCCCTGCGTTTTACATATCAGGAAACCGAGGCACCCCGCTCCATAGTCCGACGCATTTCAAAGACATCTGAGGCCACGAAGGCGGAGTAACCTGCCAGTCAGAAGTTCTCTGAAACTGAGGGTCTTTGAGGAACCCAAGCTGTATCTGCAGGACTCATGAGTGAATGGAAAGTGAGGAATGAATTCAGACGGTGGTTCGTCTAGAAGGTGTCCCAGCCGTCAGGACCAGCAGGAATCAGAAGACACATTCACCGGGATTTCCAAGAGAGCCTGATTAACAAGGGATTTTTCCCAGGGCCTGGCAGTGGCAGACACAGGGACCTCCCCAGAGCTGAAGGGACCAGAGGAAGACACCGGGGTCACTAGAGTTTGATGAGAGCTGGAATGAGGCCTCCCACAAAAGGGGAGCTCCCCAGGAGGGGGCTGTCACAGGATAGGGGCCCCACAGTCCAGCGAGGTTCCAGCCCTGCGGCCAGTGAGCAGCTGCCCCACCCAAGACCTCCTGCTTGAACCTCCCATCGGACTGACCCCCGCCCCCTGAAAGCCAGAGGACAAAGGAGTGGGGGACACAGTCCTTAGCGGGCCCATCTCCCCACCAGGGGTGAAAGCAGGACAGAGAATGAGTTGGGGAGGGGGGACCATGGCAGAGACCAGCCGAGGCAGGGAGTCACGAGAACAAAAACACATGCCGTGCAGGTCGACCGCGCTGTGTGTTAGCCTCGTTCTATCATCAAGTTCACCAGGTCGGAAGCCATCACCGTTATTCGTGCAAGCTGGTGGGGAGGCCGCTCTGCTCCCAGACGGCTCCACAGTGTGCTGTGGTGGGAGGGATCTTGGTCCTGGCGGCTGGAGGGGTGTTGTGACTCCATTAAGGACAGCCGGTTGGCCAAGCAGAGGCGCAGCATTCATTGGCCAAAGAGCGAGCCTGAACTGTCCACGTAGAAAGCACTGAGCAGCTGAAACAGCCCCGCTCCCATCTCAGGGCCCGGCAAACCTGCAGACGGGCTCCTCGGGAGGTCCCCTGGAGACACTGTAACTGACACGGCCAGCCATTTCTCGGGAGTCAAGGATAAATGAAGACGAGCATAACTTAGCGAGCAGAAGTGACAGCTACAGTAATGACTCTGGCCATCCATCTTCTGCTGCACACAGGGTCGTAAAGGGGAATGGGATGTAACGCTGTAAGAATGGATTTGAACTTAGATTACATTTGCTCATGCAACCAGGCTTCACCGAGCGTTATCTGAGACCAGAACCCCCTGGTGGGGCGGGATTTATCGTGCGGTGTGAAAAACAGCTAAATGGTTAGGTCAGGGTCTCACACTGGCTGCAGGTTAGAATCATCCAGGGAGCTCTTAAAAGATACCGTTGTTTGCGCCTCCTGATTTATTGCATCGAAGCCCCCCCCTCCCCTCCCTGCGTGACATTCAGGTGGCTCTATTTTGAAGGTTCTCTGGTTGATTCTAATGTTCTCAGCCTCTGGTTAGAGGAAAGGTCGGATGGGAAAGTGAGGTCACCGGGTACTTAGTGGGGCGTTTTCATTTAAAGAGACCTGTTTCACCTCATCTAATGCCTTTTCTGTTCCTGGGAATCTTTTATGTTCTCAGTTAGGCCCTGGCATTCTTTCCCTACCTCTGCCTCCGCACAAGTCCCCCATGAAAACACTACACTCCGGTGAGTCCGGTTACCTGAACTGACTCAGAAGTTTGCCTTACTCCTGTCTTTCTGGCTGCTTCTCCCGGATGGTGGGCTCACATTTAAATGGTGAGGGGACAGGAACTGGAGTAGGATTAAGAGGATTTACAGATGGAAGAAGGGAATAAGAGTGTCTCTTCCTTGGGGGCCAGCTGGTGGTTCTTAGTGGCAGCATTTATAGGGCTATAGTTTTCACCCTGTGCTGCTCACCAAAATCTACTGGGGAGCTTTCAAAAATACAGATGACTAGCTACACCGGCCCCCACCCACCCCGGCCGCCGAAAATCAGACGTAATGGATTTTAGGTGCTGCAGGGGATGCTGATATGTACCTGGTGCTGAGACTGCCTGCTGTAGAAGAATAATTAAAGATGACTTATCTTTTATCGGAAAGCTGCTCTTTTTACCAATCCCCCCACTATCAGTGGTCCCACGGCTAGAGCTTTACACAAACAAAAAGAAAGTTATCTAAATGCATTCAGTGCGTGTCTGAATAAGATAGGCCAAACCCTCCTTGTTCATTTCCCTCCAAAATCTCTCCTGAAACGGAATTTAGAGATGCAGCCCTTGCCAGTCTTGTCTATGAAAGCAGTGCCACCTAGTGGTCAAGAGGTGAGTTACAGGTGACGATCTCAAAGGACCACAGATGTGGGAGTAATGAGCAGGAACAAATTTGCAGCAATGAATCCATCGAATCCTCCCGCTTCCTCGGGTTTTATGGCACAGATCACGCTGTGCAATGGTTAGGGGGTGTCTCTTTTGTACTTCATGCTCATTCTTTGCATAAGCAGGTGAGCAGCTCTGCCAGCCTGGCTGCTTGGCGGTAAATATGGCCTCAGTGATCTGATTCGCTGCCATTCTGGTCCAGAGGTACCCCAACTTCTTGGCCTTAGGGCCCTTTTATACTTTTTAAGATTACTGATACCCCAAATAGTTTTTATTTATGTGGGTTACAGCTATTGGTATTTACTGTACTAGAAGGTAAAATGGAGAAAACATTAAATATTTATTCTTTTAAATGTAACAGTAATAACAATAATAATTCCATTGCGTGTTTGTGTAAGTAATAACATATTTTGTGAAAAAATAAGTCCATTTTCCAAAGTGGAAAAATAACCGTGAGAATGGTGGCACTGTTTTGCATCTTTGTAAATCTCTTTAGCGTCTGGCTTACTACCCCACAGCTGGGTCCCCGCGTCGGCTTCTGTATTCAGTCTGTGCTGATCTGTTGTTTTGTTTGAAGTCTGGAGAGATGCTCCTCCTCACACAGGTGTGTCATTGGAAAAAGAAGAATGTTTTTTATAGCCTTTTTAGGTGAATGTGATTGTTACTATTTTCTACCACAGAACAACCACTTAACAACACTTAACAGCAAGTTTCAATGCCAATCAGTGGAAGAGACCATTAATTAATAAAAGTAGTTCTTGACCCCATGGCCTCTCTGACAGGATCTTGGGGTCTCCCTGAACATTGGTGGGCCACACTCTGAGAAGCAGTGGTGCTCTAGGGGCACATTTGATGGGTGAAAAGCACACTTTTTAGAGACGTTTACATTTGTATGTCTTCAGGGAGGTGTTTGGGAGGGAGCATTGTGCCACCCGTTTGTCACCTTCGACTGCGGGAGGTAGGTGATTCTGTCCCTGGGGCTGCTGTCCTCCTGTAGAGACTGCGGCAGTGTTTGCCCTGATCATGTCCTCAGAGCTCTTCCTGAGGCCCCCAGAACCTGCGGACCCCCTTCTGGAAATGGCATCCGAGCCTCCATCCCTCCCTCTCTCAGTGCACGTGCTTCCGGTGGAGTCGACCTGTGCCCTGACCCCAGAGGTGGGTCTGTGTCTCGGGGCTAACCCAGGGGGTCACATTTCCCCGGCTCCTGTGGGTGGTTCCCAGGGACAGGCCAGCGCCAATGAAATGGGTTCTCACTGTGAGTCAAGGCAAGAAGGCCCTTTGCCCTTCTCCTGTGGGGCCGGATTCAACAGGAAGTGGGCCTGGGCAGCTGAAGCCTCCCCGCTCCCACACAGGGCAGAGGAGGTGCAGGCTGGAGAGGGAGAGAAACTGAGTCCTGAGGACTTTGAGCCTCTGAGGAAGCTGCCCCGGGGCCCGCCACCCTCTCCCAGATGGTTCGGAGAGGTTAGTCTATTCATTCCTGTTTGCCTTTGGACATGGGCACTGGGACTGTTTGTGTTCCGGGGGATACCTGAGGTCTTTATAATAATCTCTGACTCACCCCACCCCCATGCATGATGCCCTCCACCCCCTTCCCCTGCGCTCACCACTCACCTTACCCCTCACCACAGTGGAGAAAGCTCAGGTATTCCCGTTAGGGTCCCTTTTCATTTTAATTGACTAACCCACCCTGTCCTTCTTTAACATGGCAATGTCAGATTAGAAAAAGGGACGTCTAGAGTTTACTAAAACAAGTAGGCATGTTATTCCCAGATTTCCAGGTAGACATGGAGAGCACCCCAAACCACTTCCAGTGTGCATCTCTCCATCTCTTGCCCCCTGGCTCTAAGGAAGTGTGTTTTTAGACTCTTAATAGTAATAGTCCCAAAATGAAGATGAAAGCACTTTGTTAAAGAGTCCTGTGAAATCTGATCAGCCAGATTTTTCTCTATTCAAGATATTGCCAAAAAACTGCTTTAAAAAAAAATGGAAAGAAACGTCACCCCATCTGCAGTGTTGGGTCTGGCCAGAGATCAAGCATGAGCCCTCCCAGGTTAGCAGCAGAACAGATGAGAGAAGTTGGAAACCTGCAGACCATGAAGAAAGAAAGGTCAGAATCCCACCTGTAGCCTTTGTGCACGAAAGCTCCGTCTGTCAGGGCTTGTGGGGTTCCCCCAGATCAGCTGTGGGGAAGAGAAGGGTTTCGTTTTCTGAATGATTTCTGCAGACAGTCATGGAAATGAGATTGTCGAGGCCACAGTGCACGCTATTTGTTTTTGGGGTGCTGGCGCAGGTTGCCGACCCCGAGTTACTCACGTCTCGCTGGGTTGCACGGTGATCGCGTACTAATATCCCGGCTGGTTTTGTCTCTCCTGACACAGCACCACTTTGGAGCTTCCAGAAAGTTAATATTTCACTTTGTGCCTAGTCCTCACTTAGGAAGCTAATGAAGTCCACCCATCTGAAGAGTGAGTTCAAGTTTGCAAGTGCAGCTTTTACTGTTCTTTTGTGATTTGGTGACTTTAAAAAATTAGGAAGGACTCAAATCACTGCCATTTGCAAAAGACCCTTCTTTAATACTCAAATCGAGAGTCAGAAATAAGACACAGAATTATGAGCTGTGCAAGACCAACACACCCTAAACAGAATAACAGCAGTTATATTTTATCACAGAATACATAAATCCATGTAAAGCAATTGATTAGAGAAGGGACTTGTATTATTTTGCATCCTGAGTGATTTGTGGTTTTAGGAAAGTTATAATTACAAAAAAAATCTAACTTTATATGTCTCAATATACTCAATATATTTTGTCATTCGTTATAAACCTACAGTAGTGTATTCTGCTCGCTAGCATTCTGTAAGTTTCAGGTTCCTCTCCTTTATCAGCAAGGGAGCTGGGGAGGCCCAGGGACCTGCCCAGGGCCCCAGAACTAGTAGTAGCTGCAGGTCCTGTCCCTAGTAACTCATTTAACCCCAAAGCTGCTGCCCCGCCCACCCCACCGCACTGACAAAGGACACGGATTTGCTTTGCGTTGAAGTAACAGCTTCTAAACAAAACAGTGCACAGGGAATTGTCTTCCTCCTCAAATATCAGGACCCAGGTCTCTCTGTGGCACGATTCTAACCAGCTTCGGCTCCTAACTAATTTGTTCTGATAAAGAAATACCCATGGCATAGGGTGTTTCCAACAGACAAATATGGCTGCCCCTGTGATTTCTACAAGAAAACCCTGTGTACAGCGTCAGCCAGGGGCTATAGGAATTTTGAAAGGATTTGGCAATAATGTAAAAAGCTCCAGATACTTCCACTAAACCCCAAAGTGAGAGCTATGAAATGCACGTCTTCCGCAACACGCCTGTGTCTCACTTATCCAATCAGGAAGGAACGAATGGGGAAGAAAGGACATTAAAACCAGTTATCCTCGTCAACTTAGAAAGCAGCACAAGACCTGGTCCCCCCGCCCCCCAGCCCCCACGGTAGCTTTGAATCACCAGCTGAATTCTGGGATTGTAAAAGGATGTTCCTGGAGGTTTTCAGCCACTGGGTGTTTGTCTTCCAGGAAGTTAAAAGTGAAAATCAGCAAGGTCACTAGCACTCCCTGAACTTGCCCATGGTCGCCCAGCTGGTCAGTGAGCTGGAACCCGGCCCCCGGCCGTCCTGACTTGAAAGGCTGTTCAAGAGCTTTCTGGCCACCTGAGAGTGGATGCCTTGAGGCGGCACACCAGGTCTTTCATGACACTACCCTCTTGCCTCGTCGCCCCACACACAGAGGCACACACCTCTCTGCCCTCCCCCCAGCTGTGTGCCGGGGTCGTGTTCTGAGCACACCAGCTGGTTCCACGCCCCGCAGCCTTTGCCCAGCATCTCCCAGCTCTTTGCTGTGTTCCTCCTCTCCCCTCCCCCCCTGCCAACCCCCTGCTTTGACTGAGGGAACCCTGCCTGCCTTTACAGTCCATCCATTCATCTTTCTAAAACTTCCGTTGCTGGCAGCAGCTCAAGCTTTCAGACCTAAAGGCCCACCGTCTCAGCCTGCTTCAGACAGCCAGGCTTTCCTGGCCTGCGAAGTCCTCCTCCCCCCCAGACTGTCCAACTGGACATGTCTTCCTTTGGTCACCCTTCTGCGGCTCAGGGTAACTCTGACAGCATGGGGGACTGTGTGGGAAGGCTCATTCATTCATTCATGCATTCATTCATTTAACTCATAATCAGATCGCAGTGTTCGCACATAATAAGACAATAGCTCCTCAATATCATGTTTGACTTTTCATAATTGTCTCAAGATACCTTATTGACAATTGATTTGATTTGATACTGGATTCAGACAAAGTCACTTTGATTTGCTGGCTGTCTCTTCAGGCTCTCAATCATTCTTAACTGTTAATAATTAATAACAATTAAATATTCATTGAGCCCCTTGTCTGTGCCGAGGACTCTTCTTTGCAAAGCTGGCCAGTCACACAGACAGTGCCTAGCTGGGGGTGGGCCAGTGTCACAAGCGCTGTCGGGGAGCCCCTGGGTCTTTGCTAGAGGAGGAAGGACGATCCTCTTCCTTTTTCCAGAAGACCCTTCGAGCATTTCCGGCCTTGGTTTGTGAGCCAACACACTGCCCTTTCTTTTCGTTCTGGTGCTAAGTTGGGTACAGCTCCCGTTCCCTGCAGCCAAAAGAGCTCTAATGGACCCCCAAGGGAAAGTGGCCCGTGCCCGGTCAAGAAGGGCGTTCTAGAGTAGGGAGGAGGGCGGGCAGAGCCTGGCAGCCACAGGGCAGTGTGGGCTCTTGGCAGACCAGAGAGTCAGTGGGGGACGGGAGGCTACAGGGAAGGGTGAGCTTGAGGAGGGCCCAGCAAAGCAGGCTGAGGTGTTGGGACTTGCTGCCTACTCTCACGTGAGGAGCTGCCAGAGGATGGGGGGAGGGTGGACGGGAATGGAGAGAGACCGGGGCCCTGAGGACGCAGGTGCAGCACTATGGAGGCATCCACATTTTTAGCTGCAAAAGCCAATAGCTGTTGGCAAGTTTTTAAAAGCCCCCTCTTTTCTATTTTCAAAGGATGACACTATTACCAAAGCTAATCACCGTCCTACTCTCCTTAATTTCAGAAAGCCCAGGTTTGGTGGACGGTGTTCGCAAGTTGTTCCAAGTCTGGGGGTGTAGGGGGGGGGAGGTGAAAGCCCGTTACTGCTCTTCTGCACACAAACTGGCTACCGCAGACCCTCAGCAGCCCAATGGGCTGATCTGTGCAGGACACGGCCTGCCACTCTCCCGAGCCCGCTGCCAGCGTGCCTTAGATGCACGCTCCGAAGGAGTGTTTGCTGAGTGAATTAATGTTTGTATTCTCCCCTCGTTTCATCTCCACCGGCAAAGAAAGAAAGGGAATGGATGCCTTCCTTAGCTATGCTATGAACTTGAAAAGCTATGAACTTGAAAAATAATGTTGAATTTGGTAATAAAATAAAAACACTCATTAACCTGAACTTCAGAAGAACTGACCTCTAATTGCTGCGAAAAATTTACCTACTAATTAAAGAGTTTAGAGGATATTAAAATGGGAGTGATTACTACTTAAGAGAGCAAAGGTTCTCTTCCAACTCGAGAGCACACAGCTAAAAATGCAGTGAGACGGGCCGGCCATGTTTAGACTGCCAATCACGCTGTCTCTAGTCTGCTGGGTCTCACCTTCCAGCACACGTGAGCACCCCCAGGAAAGTGTGTTAATACTCAGCTCTCCAGGCCCCACCCCCATCACCATGGCCACCGAGGTCTGGGCTGGGGCGGGGCTTCCCGGGAGAGGAGGGGCTGCTGGTCCAGGGGCCACACGTTGAAACCACAGGTCGAGTCAGTAGATTCCTTCAGGGGTCAAGTCGGTAAAGCAGGGTGGTTTTAACTAGGGAAGGTCACTCTGGGACAGGGCAATGTGGTAGTCGGTTGATACTATATATGTAATTATTATACAGTATGATATATTTTAGATAATATGTTATAGACAATTATATATAATATATCGTATAGAGTAATCATATACAATTGACTCTGGAACTAGGGCAAAATAGTCTATTAGTATGTTATATATTACATATTATCAATTAACTATATATTGGTAGTATATCACCCATAACATATAATGTAATACATTATTAATTATGATTTTGCCCTCATTTCAGAGTTGAATGTTACAATGTTGCATATATGTGTATGTGTGTGTATATATTGGCGTGGCTAATATTTCCAACAGTGCTTAGACCTACTCCCCCAGAACAAAAGCAAACCGCATGTTAGGCATCGAGTATTCATTGCTTCTGCGTGACATGTTTCCCCCTGCTATGACCTGAAGTATGAGACAGAGGTTGAGAGTGTGGGCTCCAGGGCCACTGGCCGTGTGGCCCTTGACAAGCCACCTAACTGCCTGCGTCTTGGTTTTCTCCAGTAGCAATGACCCTAACCACCTGCCAGAGTGGTTGTGCGTGGTGGCTGTGTGTGGTTCAGGCAATGGTGCGGGAGCAGTCCCTGACAAGAGATGGGCTTACATGAGACGACCTTGTGTTTCTCCCTCCGCCCTGCACCCTGACTGCCCTGTGCTCCTTCCCGCCACACCTCACCGCAAGCCCTTGCGCCAGGCCACGCCCACCCTCCTAGGGGCTCCTGCACCACCACTCCACCACTCCCCCACCCGCCCTCTATCTCTGCCACGTGGGGATACTAGGTTCCCTTCATCCCCTCAGACACAGAGCAAGTCATTGACCCAAGGAAGGAGTTGTCAGGCTCCCCATCGCCCTCCAGAAGCCTCCTACCCCTTCCGTGTGCCCCTCAGCATCTCACCCGCACCCGCCTTAGAGCCCTGGCTGCGCCCTGCCGGGCCTTGTTCCACGTTGGTCTCCCTGCGGGGCTGGGCACTGCACAGGCTGCAGGCCTGGCCTCACGCAGCGCGCGGTGGAGCTGCGGACCTTTGTGCCTACACGGCTCTCGATGTTTGCTCTGGCATTAAAGGAAGAGAAGGAAGAGAAGGAGGGATGGACGGAAGGAAAGGATTGTCCCCAGGTGCTCACTGTCTGCATAACATCTCCACTGTAACTTTTTGAACAAGGGGAAAATCCATTACGTAAAACCTAGAAATGATTTAGGTTGAATGAACTGAAACTGTTGATTTTTAAAAATTAATTAATTTTTAGAGAAAGGGGAAGGGAGAGAGAAAGAGAGGGAGAGAAACATCAGTGTGGAAGAGAAACATTAATTGGTTGCCTCTCCCACCCCCCACTCCCCCAGCCAAAGACCTGGCCCACAACCCAGGCATGTGCCCTGACCGGGAATTGAACCGGTGACCTTTGATTTGCTGGACAACACCCAACCCACTGAGCCTCACCAGTCAGTGCAAAACTGTTCATCTTTCATAGTTTTTTTCCCCCCTACAAAAAAAAAGGCAATTTCATGTGGCTCAAATTAATAGCTATTTAATATGAGTGCTTTTGAACCCTGGTGCGTATGACAAGGTTACATGTGCTCAGCGTCCACTTGGCACTGTGACTACTCATTAATAGTCTATGACAAGGATGCCGATTGAGTCAAGTCCTGGATTCTGAAGGGCCGGACAGGAGGACTTATCAGAGAAACGGTACACATCGGCACTAGGTGGCAGGTCTTTTTAAATGTCTAAGCACTGGTAATTTTCTATTATACCGTGTGTGTGTGCATGTGTGTGTGTGTGTGTGTGTGTGTGTGTGTGAGAGAGAGAGAGAGAGAGAGAGAGAGAGGGAGAAACGTCTGTAGAAAACTCCAAATCTGCAGTCAAGGACAGACACCCAGAGGTTCGTCTGTTAGGGTTAGCTAAGACAGTTTGAAATGATCTCCCCCATTCTATACCCAGCACAGTGTTCTGAGCCTGCCACCCAGTTAAAACTCTATCTAGAGGCACAGATGGATCCAATACCTTGCTTGGGCTTTCAGCAAAGGTCAGCCTGGGTTCATTTCTCTTGCGTAGGAATCTTCCTGCCACTGTCACTAGGGGCACTGCCCGCTTGGGGGCCCGTGGCAGAGTCGGCACCCAGGGCTATCCAGGAGAGCTTCAGTCTACTCCAGGGCAGACCCCCCGAGTTCTCGATGCACCCCTACCCCTGTCTGCCTGCCCTGGGGCTGTTGTGCTGCTTCTTAGACGTGTCACGGGAGAGAAGGCTTCGGGAGGGAGTGAAAGTCAGGACAGAGCTGGTAAAGGTTTTGTGCACAGAGGAAGTTGAGGTCAGTGGTGAGAACCTCCGGGGTTTCAAGTAGCTGGGCTCCTCGCACCCTAACCACCCAAAGGGGACGTGACTTTTGAGATAACCCAAGTGCGTTAGTGACCGTGCCTGTTCCAGCTTTATTTTGTCATCTCTGGAGTAGATGGTCTCCCAGTGACTTATTTTGGCAGGAACATTCTAGTTCAGAGCAGGTGAGCTGAAGGGTAAAAATAAGTGTTTGAGGAAAAGGTGCTCTGAAATGTATATGGATACAATGTATGCAGATCCCAATGAAGTCCGGTACATGCCTGTGTGTCTGAACCACACAGGAAGGTGATGGGGAAGGTGAGTGAAGGGGGCGAGTCCAACTTCTGGCCCGTGGTTTGTATGAGATCATCATTGCCACGGCCACGTGAGGAAGGGAAGAGCTTGGACTTTGGATGGTAAACACACAATGCAATATACAGGTAATGCATTATAGAATTATGTACCTAAGGCCTATATGATTTTATTACCCCATGTGATTCCAATAAATTTAATAAAAATAAATAAAAGGAAAAGCAAACCAAAGTGTCGCCGGTTCAATTCCCAGCCAGGACACGTGCCTGGGTTGCAGTCCAGGTCCTCAGCTGGGAGTGTGCAAGAGGCAACCACACATTGATGGATGTCTCCCTCTCTTTCTCTCGCCCTTCCCCTCTCTCTAAAAAGAAAAATAAATTAAAAATCCTTTTTAAAAAATAAAGAAAAAAATAAAAGAAAAAGAAGACAGCTACTGGCCACCGTTCTGATCTTTTCTTTTAGAAGAGAAGACCTAAAGGACTTCGGGACAGTGGGAGTCTTTGTAAGCTGAAGCTCTGTCTGACGAGCAGAGTGCAGAGCTTCCCGTGTTCGGTGGCCGCCGACATGGGGCCTGCCTATGGGGCTGTGTTTCATGCCACCTCCGGACATGAAATTCCCTCCCTCCTGTAGCTGAGAAAATGTGTAGTATTCTCCTCTGAAATATCTATATTCAATTTTTTTAAAGTATGTGTTATAAAGCACAAGAGCTTTTTTTTAAAGATTTTATTTATTTATTTTTTAGAGATGGAAGGGGGAGAGAGAGAGAGAGAAACATCAATGTGCGGTTGCTGGGGGTTATGGCCTGCAACCTAGGCATGTGCCCTGACTGGGAATCAAACCTGCGATGCCTGGTTAGCAGCCCGCGCTCAATCTACTGAGCTATGCCAGCCAGGGCTATATTTAATTTTTAAAAAATCAGTGAGTATTCAAGGTCAGACTTCATATTCTATTTGTATGAGTTCCCCAAGTGAGGATTTTTTAAAGTGACTTTCTCTTTGGGGATGTGTTTGTTAGTTTTTATTTTAAACATGACTTTAGTCCTGCCTTGCCATTGTGGATGCATTTTTCAAAGAAAAATGCGGCGCGCTCTGGAGACTGGGGACGGAGAGGTACAATGAAGAGCGAGGACTGGAGAGGAACCTCAGGGCCATGGCCAGCTCTGCCTCTTCTGTCTGTGTGGCCCGGGGGGTGCGCCATTCAACCTTGTCCAGCCTGAGCATCCCCTCGGGTGACACGACATGTGTGAAGTGCGTTCAGGTATGGCAGGTGCCACCCACCAGGTGTGCTGCAAATTCCATCCACTGGCACATGCGAGTGTGGCAGGCAGTTCCTGAAGCTTACTAAAAAGGGAAGCCTCTGACTGAGTGGTATTTCCCACATGGCTAAGGTCCAGTTTGACAGGTGTTTCCATGTCTAAAAAATGGCCTGCCTGCCTATCAGTTGGTATGAGAGTGAACTGACTCTTCACTGCTAGAGAAACAGTCCCAGTGGAGATTTTCCTCCACTGATTTAAAAAGAAAAAAAATACTAAGAGGCGTAGGGTACTTTCCCATAGTTACTGATGTTTTCAAAAAGGAATATTTGCTTCAAACACCCAAAGCAATTAAGGTGCTTTGCTTTATACCCATAAACACTTTGGAATCTGGCAGTGTTCTTGCGAGATGCCCAGGCCATCCCAGGTGGTCAGAGAAATGTGTATTTGGCAGAGATAAATAGCTTCCTCTGGGGCAGGACTTCTCAGTAGGGCCGTGCAGGCCAGGAATCTCCCAGGAGGACCGGAGAGGAAGTGACTCTCACCTGATTTGCCCACAGGACACTTCCAGGGCTGAGCGTCTCTAGGGATCGCTGCTCTGGGAATATGCTTTGGGAAAAATGGGACCAGAGGACATGGAAACTAGAGGAGAGATTTCCATGTGCAAGGGTCTGCTTTGTAAATTCCACTGTTATGGTCCCCTTTTACCTGTTTGCCTTGTTGATTCCACTTCCGTCATCAGCCTACCGCAGACCATGTTCTGGACTTTGGCCTGTCTGTACAAGGCCACTGCTATCAATATATTATATAGAAAGTTAGGGCAATGATCTTGATACTGAAATAGGCGCTCCCAGGAGACACCCTAAGTTTCCAGGATCATAGAACTTCAATAGGCAGAATGGAGAGAAGAAGGCAGTGATGCTGGCATTTATTTTATGTTTACTGTGTATCGTTTTACCTAAAAAATGTGGCCCTACACGTGTATCACAAATGCCTTGTCTGGTGTTTTCCAAGAGCAATAATATTTGGCTAAACAAGACGCAAACAAGTTCAAAAAATTTCAGAAGTGTAACGTGAGCTTGCTTTGCCTTAGTAGTTTAGAATTTGGCAGAGACTTATCTGGAGTAGCAGAGCATTTGGCCAGAGTGAAAGACGGGCTATCGGTCTTCTCAGAACCCAACCCAATCAGGTGATTAAACAAGAGTGAAATGTTCTGTAAACATTCCTGACCCCTTTTGAAACCAACAGCGAGGGAGGCTGGAGCTAGATGGAGAGTTTCTTTTTGTTTTGATGTTTGGGTTTGGTTTTGGTTTGGTTTTTCCTTTGATATCTTGTACCACTCGTACAACATCTGCCTTATAAGGCGAGAAATTGATGCCCTTTGACAACCTGCGTCATGGCGCAGCCATCGTACACCTTCTGGAACAAAGCACACACACACACACACACACACACACACACACACACACACACTCCTATCTCAGGGTTCTGTTCCCTGGAATGTGCGATTGAGTTCTATAACACTAAACCTTTGAGATCAAAACTTTTGGGTGTTATTAGCGTAGGGTTAGACGAAATTGCAGGGTGGAAATTTGATTTTTAAATGTGTTGTGACTGGATTAAATCCCTATGTTTATCTTAAACATACATTTGAAAATTTCCTTGTAACAGGATGGTAGGCTCTGATGCTGTGAGCAAACTTTCGTCTCGTTCAAGCCCTTGGATAATGAGCATGTTGTGTAATGACTCGTAACTGGAACCTTGATGTTGGATGTTTTGTGCTATAATTCATTGGAGTTACGTATAAGACCTCAGTTAGAGATATAAGCACGCTGTTCTTGGAGAGAGTAAATCCACTTTGTGATTCTCCCCTGTATTACTTCTATTTTGTTTACAAAGTAGCAAACGTTACGTAGAATGTATAGTTTAGCGTTTCCTTAGGGCTTAAAGGCAACAAGTCTCTGTAAGTGACAGGGTTCAGCTAACAGATGCCGACCTTCGGGCCCGACTGTTTCCTTCACGGAAGGGCCCAGCTGGGTGGTTTCAGGGCGGACTGGGCTGACGGTTCCCTCGCACACCCAGCCTCCTTCTGTTCCTTGCCTACCAGCCTCACCAGGTGGCCTTGCCTCTCCATTTGGCCGACAAGTGCCCAGTAAGATCACGCTTCTGTCACAGGCATCCCATGACAAAGTCCAAAGCAGAGCGCAAGGGACGTGACAGAAGAAAAGAGACTTCTGCACTCCTCCCTTCACAGGAGAAAACGTCTCCCCGGCAGACTTTCCATCACGTCTCATTGGCCGGCACGGGTCCCAGGCCCTCCCACGGACCAAAGGGAACAAGGCAAAGGAGCTGGCTTGGACCAGTCTTGATCGGTTTCCTGGATCGGAGCACTTTGCTGCCCAAACCAGACCAGGGCCCTGTTGGCAGCTGAGCAGAAGGGTAGCCAGCCCAAGTGTGCGGGGTGTTTGAAACAGGCACGACTCGCAGGAGGCGATCAAAACGCGCCTGCCCGGTTACCATCCTGACGGCCACGGAGTTTTGTCCTGCCCCTGGGATGACACCTCTGTCATGGCCCCTGACTCTTCTGGCCATGAGCCGCTAACAAAAAGCCCTACCCATCCCCTTTGATCTCAAAGCACAGTCTTGTTTTAAGAACTAGGGTTCCCAGTTCTGAATAACAGCAGAAAATCCAAAGACAGGATAGCGTGAAGTCTCTCCGTCCAGCCGTGGCAGACATAGAAGGTGCTGCCTGCCTGGCAGGCTGCTAGCAGCTTCTCTCCCTCCACTCTCGCTCGCTGGCCCACCACCCACAGGGGAGGGGTGCAGAGACGGGGGAGCTCTTCTTTGACTGGTGTTATCATAGAAGTCTTCACACCCACTGGGCCTAGTAGGTGCATCTGGGGGTCCTTAGGAGGTTGCCCCGCTGGGTCCCCTACTGCAGTTATTGCAACATGGGTCATGCCCGAGTGACCATGTAACTCATCTTCCAAACCAGACAGTGACAGTGAGAGAATGCACCCCAGAAGTGCACTTGCGCCTCCAGCGGCCGCCTCCCCTCGGCCCTGCTCCTCCTCTGTCCCTGCACAAAGAAGCCTGTCTTTTGCTGTTGTTCTTAAAGTGTGGGTTGTGTTCACTCATCTCATGCAGGTGAAATTTTACTATGTTATATTTTTTCTCTTGAGGGAAATTTGCTTTGGGGCAAAGGTCCATTAACTTTTATTTATTAGTTTCTTCAGCTGTGGCTCACAATCAGCATCGTCCTGTAGCAGTTTCAGGCGTGTGGCATGTGTTGCGCTCTAGTACTCTGCTGTCGTGTCCTTGACAGAGTGGTCCCCCAATATTTCTGGTACCCACCTGCCCCGTACACAATTACTGCAGCACTGTTGACTGTATTCATTCCCTGCGCTGCACTTTACATCTCTGTGACTGTTCTGTGACCACCAGCCTGTACTTCGTAATCCCTTCACCATTTTTGCCCAGTCCCCCACCCATCAGAACTCTCTTTTCGAGTTCCCCTAACCTTCCAGGTGATCCTGAACGCCTGAGTTTGAAAAAGTCCTGGACAACCCACCTTGCTGCGTGACCCACTTCTGGTCGGAAGGTAACATTTACCTGCGGCCCACTGAGTTGGGTGGAAATGCTGTTTCCTCCCAGATCCAGCCCTCTAACCCCACCCTGTGGGCCCGCAGCCATAGGATCCGAGACCGAGGTTGCCCGGTTGGATGGACATCAGCCACAGACCCCTGTGTGACACTACTGCAGGATTCGTGGGTTTGGGGCCCACGGCGCAGTTGGCCAAAACTCTCCTCAGGAACCCTCCCCCGGCGTTCCCACACCAGCATCCCACTTTTGTGTCCTGAGAGTCTGAGTGTGGGGTCCGAGACTCGTGCTCCCGGTTCCTCCGGCACTCTGCCGTTAGGGGGTTTGCCTGGCTTCGAAATTCCTTCTCGGTTCCTACAGAGAAACATTCAGTAATAACATCCTGGCCGAGAAGCATGGGTTCTATCTTGGGCTGCAACACTCTGCTGTCCCAAAGGCCTCTGCAGTGCAGTGGGGCTGCAAGTTCATCCATGCATGGCCCCCGGCTTCCAAGTGTCTGACTCTAGTGTTCGCTCTTCGCTTCGGGCTGTCAGCTCGGAACGCCCACCACCAGCTCTGCCCTCTCCCCGTCAGTTCATTGTCTGCAGTCTGCTGGCCAGGGCAATCCCAAAAGAAATGAGGTTTTTCAGGAGCAGCCAGTTAAACGGTTCTCACGCAGAAGTCCACGTTTTCACTCATCCACCACGTCCGAGGTCTGGCGCATCCCCTTCCTCAGAGCTGCCCTGTCCTGCGTTTCCCTCTGTGCTCTGGATACACGGAGCTGTGGGAGCTCCAGCCGCCAGAGAATCGAGGCATCATCACAACACGACACCTTGCCCAAAATGCAAATGGGTCCACAAGAATGCTGCTAACATCCTTGTGTACGTAAGCATGCGTGGATAAGTTCATTCTGCTCTTCACCCGGGGAGCCTCCCAGAGCCAACGGGAGGGCTGCCTGTGTGAGTGTGGGTCTGGGAGTGTGGCTACTGCATGAGCTGGAAGGAGCCAACATGATCAGTCATACTTAGGGAAATATGATAGACTTCTCTGTACCCATCAGCCAAACCAGACCAATATTTAACTGATATTTTTAAACTGGAGCACAGAAGGCCAAAAGTATATATAAAATCATATTCCCGAGAATATTTTGGATTAGCTGTGCATCGTGGGTAATCCTCACTTATCTCTTGTTGTTTTTGTTCGTAAGGAGGGTATTTTCAGCAGCTATCCCTGGCCTTTGGGACTATAATTATGTTTTTCTCTCGGGCTATAATTTGGCTGCTGCGACCAGAAGAAAAAGGCTCGTGCAGAATCTGAGCCGACACCTGGGAGGCTGGTTGACAGCTCTGTGACTCCTCCCACGCGGAAACACGGCCCAGCCGGCGGTTCCCGGAAAGAGCAGCAGCTCCTGCACGCACTGGGGCGGAGCCAGCGCATTGGGGGCGGGGGGCGCCGTGTTTCATTTGGTGCCATTTCTCCGACGCAGTGTCGAGGTCGGCAGGTACTTAGGATGCACCTCCCGCGCTGAATGCTGGGTGCTGGGCGCTGCGTGCTGTGGGGGTGGATTTTTTTAAGTGTACATTGGCAAGAAAGTGATTCGAATACCCAGGAGTCAAGTTCAAGCGATCGTTGATTTACAGTCGGTGGTGCTAGTAAGGTCTGGACACCCACGAAGGGCCTCTGGGGTATGGAGGAAAGTCTTGCAAGTGAAATGAGATTTGGAAGGTGTGTGGCGAGCTTTTTGGAGAATCGCCTCCAGAGGAAATTCCAGAAACCTCCCCACTAACCTGATCTGGTGGCCAATGACCTGTATTCTGAACAAGTAGCTGTATATTTCGGGGATAAGGCCACTGGAGACACGATGTTAATATCTGAGTTCTGGGTTTCCTGTGTCTAGTCCTTTTACTTATAGGGACATGAGACCTTATGTTATCAAAGGATGGGATCGTGACAGCTTCTTCCTTATTTTCTAAGCTTTCCATAGCTTCCCCTCTCAGAACGTTAGCAGCTTCTGATAGGCCCAGAACTTCACGGTATCACGTGCAAATGGAGCCCTTGGGTTTTTAGCCATAAGCGACTCTGGAGAAGAGCATCATTGGCGTCGCAGGTCAGAGACAGTCCGGAGTGAGCGGAGGACTCCCCAGCTGCCCCGCAGGAAGCACCCCGCAGCTTTATCTGAGCTCTTTCACTGGCTCGTACTTCAGCCTTTCTGTGCCCCGCCGCGTCACTCCCTGCCTAAACTCACCCTTCGCCAGCCCGACGGGAGCCCGGCCCCCGGGCACGTCCTGTAAGACGCTGCACGACCTAAGGCCTGCCTGCCAGTCGCCTTGGCCTCCTCATTTCCAGCCATACTCATGCGACGGGTCGTCCCCAACTCACCTCCAAGACTTGGCAAATTCTGTTCCCTTTGCCAGGAATACTGCCTGGCTCTCTCTTTCTCATCCTTCAAGTCACAGATGAGCCGTTGCTTGTATTGGGGAGTCAGGGAAGGCTCAGTACTGCCAGAGCCCACGACACCTCCCCCACATTAGCAGTTGTTATAGTTCTATGTATTATATATTATGATTATATGATTATGGAACATATTAACAACTATAATATACAGTTACATAAACCATTATACAGGTATACAGTTTTTAAAATATGGTTATCTATTGCGTAGATATAATTATATTGTAACTGTCTGTTCACGTCTAGCGAGCAGAAACCAGTCCTCATGTTCAGCGCAGGGCCTGGGCCGGTGGTTTGTGAATCAGAGGCACTAGACGGAGAGAGGGCTGGGCAGCACGATTATTTTTTTTTAAGTACATTTCTGATGTATACATTACCAGTCCAGGTCCTGCAAGTTACCACTGCAACCCAGCCAACGGGGGCTTCCTGCTGCAAGGCAGACTTAACAATTTTACAAAGTTAAGTTTTTCTTTCTGATAAGCTTAGCAGAATAAACTTAAAGGGGAATAATGGAATAACTTATTTTTATCTGAGAGAAGCAGACAACTTGAGAATTATAGGAAAAAGGAGGGTCTCTAAACAATGAAGTTTTATTAGAATGATATAAACCCCATGAGTGTCTGAAAAATTGCATCAGGAAACTGGTTTAAAGGGGAGATCAAGGGAAGCACATCTGAAGTTGTCCTTCAATCGGTAGAAATGGTTACACTTCTTATGGCAGGAAGTAAGTCAGAGTCTGTCCTTAGGCCTGAGAACTCTGCTTTGTAAATAAAGTTTTACTGGAACACAGTAACACCCGTTTGAACAGGCTACGAGTTCAGTGTAGACGACGGCAATTTTCTTCTTACACGGGCGGAGCCGAGTGGCGCCAGCAGGACAGAGGCCGCGTGGCCTACACATTCTAAAATATTTACTGTTGGTACTTTCCAGTGGCTGGTCCTTGGCCTAGGAATGAATGAGACTACAGTTGCCCCTTGAATAACGCGGGCATTAGAGCACCAACCCCCTAGACAGATGCAAATTGCTTGTAACTTTTGACTCCGCAAAACTGAACTACAAATAGCCGGCTGTTGACAAGAAACCTTACCAATAACATGAATAGTCTATTAACATATTTTATATGTTGTACTTTATTCTCACAATAAAGTAAGCCAGAGAAAAGAAAATGTTATTAAGAAATCATAAGGAAGAAGCCCTGGCTGGCGCAGCTCAGTGGATTGAGCTCAGGCTGAGAACCAAAGTGTCGCAGGTTCGATTCCCAGTCAGGGTACATGCGTGGGTTGCAGGCCATGACCCCCAGCAACCACACATTAATGTTTCTCTCTCTCTCTCTCTCTTTCTCCCTTCCTTCCCTCTCTAAAAGTAAATAAATAAAATCTTTAAAAAAAAAGAAATCATAAGGAAGAGAAAATACATTTACAGTATTTATTTTTTTACAGTATTTATTTTTTTAAAAAATCCATGTATAAGCGGACCAGGTAGTTCATACTTGCACGGTTCAAGGCTCGGTCATACCTCCTTCATCCCGCATCCCTCAAGAGGCTCTGTGATGTGTTGAGCACAGCGGCGGGCGTCTACATGTCACCCACATAAACACTGGGCGAGATTGATGGCAAGGTGGTGAGCACCAAGGAACCAACCCTGGGCTGTAGGTGAAGCTACCGCTTCCCTACCAAAGGCAGGGCCACAGATGTTCACGGCATGTGGGACAGTTTGGGCAAAGGCCAAGGAGAGAGGAAAGAACTACAGGCGGGGAGTGACTCAGTGTGCGCCCTGCTCTAAAGAAAACCACTCTTGGGGGATGTTTCTATCACTTCCTTTTCTCTGCCTCCAAAGAAAACAGGCGCAGGCCAAGCTCAATTTGTGGTCAGTATTTCACTCTGAGTTTCACCAAGTGGCTTCCAGAACCCTCCGTAGCAGATGTGGGAGAGGTTTTGAGAAATCCAAGGTGTGTATTTTACTTTCACTGGACAGCTATCTTTAAGCGCAAAGAGGAAGGTTCGTTTTGTCTGTTTGCAATGCACACCTTTGTTTGCCTGGGAGCATGAATCACCGGTCTCCTTGCTCAGCATCAAGGAACCAGAGAGAAAACACTGAAGGAAGGTGGGGAGGGTGCGCAGGCTGTTAAGGATGTTGGGTGGGTGGAAGAAGGGCCCCACCACCCCTGGTCCACCCCTGGAACCTGTAAAGGCCCCCTCATTTGGAAACAGAGTCTTTGCAGATATGATTCAGTTCAGGATCCTAAGATGAGGAGATTATCCTGAATTATCCGGATGTGTCTTCTTTTTTTTCTTTTTTTCCTAAATCTTCACCCCGGTGGCCACAAGCTGGCAGCCACAAGAGGCTGGAAAAGGCAACTCACAGATTCTCCTCTAAAGGCCCCAAAGGGTGCACGACCCTTGACTGCAGCCCAGAGGAACTGAGTTCAGACCCCTGGTCTCCAGAACCACGAGGGAGTATATGTGCATTGTCTTCAGCCACCAAGTTTGGCGTCATTTGTTCCAGCAGCCACAGAAAACGAATACAGACGTATTCGTCACATGAGCAATGTGTGCATTACTTCACTGCTTTGTGTGCCGTAATAAATGAGAGAGGGAAAGAGAGAGAAGCAACAGCCTCCCACTTTTTCATTATCCATACCAGCAGGGGAGAGGATAAGTAGTACAAGTTATGGAGCTGGGGAGGTGGAGCCTGCTGGAGGGAGAGCCAGCCAAAGGATAGCTGGAGGTGCGGAAGGGAGGGAACTCGCTGAAGTTTTGGATATTAGGCAGCTTCGGGGCGCAGCCAGCTCCCTCTCTGCTTTATTTTTCTCCATGGTACATAGCCTCTATTGTCTATATCTACTTGTTTGCTTAATGTCTGTCTCTCCCTACACGAGGACGTAATCTCCATAGGGACAGAGATTTCGGTCTGTTATGTTTACCGTGTCCCCAGCTCTGAGAACAGGGCCTGGAATGTAACAGGTGCTCAGTAAACAGTTACTCATTACATAAGTGAAATCAAAGCAGGTGGGGTTCTGGGGTCACTGCAAGCTTGTAATTTTATTGGGACCAAAGATTAATACCCTGATGGAAGGTGGTGTACACACAGGTGTCTGTGTGAAACTGTCTCCAGTCCGCGGTGAGATAAGGACAGAAGCACAGAAGCCTCCAGGACATCTCCATGAATGTTTAAAAAAGAATGTATTTATTTTATTTTATTTTATTTTTTTAGAGAGAGGAGAAGGGAGGGATAAAGAGAGGAAGAAAAAACATCAAATGGTTGCCTCTCTCACGCCCCCAACTGAAGACCTGGCCCATGCCCTGACCAGGAATCGAACCGGCCACCTTTTGATTCTCAAGCTGATGTTCAATTCACTGAGCCACGCCAGCCAGGGCTTGGTGTGTTTTTAAAATCCATTGATGTAAACAACAATATTGTTGATAAAAAGCTACTATCAATTCAAGAATGTTTTTCAACGTATTTGAATTTGTATTAATTATAACATATTTGCCTCCTTTTAAGATAGTCACATACATTAGGGAGAGGCAAACAATGGGAGAGGGACTGTATTTGTTCCAAATACAAGCATACCTCATTTTATTGCATTTTGCTTTATTGCACTCCGCAGATACTGTGGTTTTTACAAATTGGAGATGAGACTCTCCACCAGCAAAAAAATTACAATTCACAGAAGGCTCAGATGATAGCATTTCTTAACAATAAAATATTTTTCATGAGGGTATGTACATTATTGTTTAGACATAATGCTATTGCACACTTAATAGACTACCATATAGTGTAAACATAAATTTTCTAGGCGTTGGGAAACCAAAAATTTCATGTGAATCACTTTGATGTGATTCCTGCATTATTGAGGTGATCTGGAACTGAATCCATACTGTGTCCAAGGTCTGCCTGTAGAGATGATTCCCCAACTACATGCAATAGCCACAAACTCCTAGAAGTCCATAGCCTGAGGACTCAGCGTTGTAACCCAACCCGAGGGAGGAAGCGAGGGTGTAAAGGCATTCTGTGATTGGGCCAGGGCCTTATGACCTGATCGTAAGGGCCAAACCCAGGACTTGCACATGCTGAGTCCCATCCCCATACTGTTTCAGTGACCACAGATGCCACACCTCCATGGACTCCCTAGAGGTCATCTCCTAGGCAACCAGGTGTGTGCTCATAGATCTGAATCTTGCTGGAGGAGGGGCCTCACCACAAGGCCCCGCCTCTGATGGAGGACGGCAGGGCAGTTAGGACACGCCGGGGCACAGGGCCAGCTTCATGGCATGAGGCCAGGGCTGCCTCCCACAGGCCAGTGTTTGGAAGGCCTTTACATGGTTTAATTCTCTGCTATCACCTTCTTAAAATTCTTAATAATTTTTGAAAGGGGGACACCTATTTTCGTTGTGCATGAGGCCCCACAAATTATGTAGACTGTTCTGCCTGGGCAAGACAAAAATGAATGGAACAGCATTTTATTTCTGGTTTGCTTCTGATCTCATTCTGGGGATACAGCCTTCGTTACTGCCCCTTGGGACCGGGCAGAACATCAGCCCTGGGATAAGGAGACTGGGTATAGCGAGGCTGGGGCTTGGGTGAGACAAGGAAGGGGCCTAGGGGGGCACATTTAAGGAGATGCTCTCTCTCAGAGTTGTGCAAATGCAAGGTAGGCACCTGAGAGTCAGCGCCCCTTACATCCTGCCCCTCGCTGGCCTCGCCCTGGTCCCACTCTGCAGCACACCTGGCCTTACCTGGACCACACCCGAACTACACCTGCAGGATCCTGTACTCTCCTGCTCTCTTTGTCTTTGTAAATGCGTGTGTGCTTCTGCAATCACTAAATTCTCATCGCCTAGGTCAAGTGGCATACGGAAGCCTAGCTGACTGACTTTTCTTTAGGTTTTTCTGAAAGTGTTTGTACTCATTCAGTCTTTGTGTGGAGGGAGAAGGACATTTCCTTCTCTGCGGGACTGGCCGTGGTGGGCTGGTGCACACTCAACTATGTAAATGTAATTCAATATAAAGCCGAATTGTCAATACCATGGGACACTTTCGGGAACAGTGAAAGACTGTATGGTGTTGGCGGTCACATTCATTGTGTCGCCAGAGAAAAAGACCAGCGTGGTGGGAAGTTAAAACACCTTGGCTCTGCCCCGAGTCCACTGTGTGACATGGGGCCATGCTCTGGGCCCTCTCGGCCTCAGTTTCCTCACCTGTCCAATAGGGATAGTGGCGGAGGATAAAGCCACCTCTCTCTCACATTCTTGTTGGGAGGATGTGATGCATCTGAACACCCTTGGCAAATCATCAGATGCTAGCTGGCTGTTGGCTCTATAATTCCACTTTTGGAGGGGAATTTTTTGCACGATGGACCCATTGTGAGTTGCCACCTGTCCGCCACCAAGATTAGCAGTGAATTTCATGGGATTTGAGTGAGGCCTTGGGATGGGCTTTATTGAGGAGAAAAAGAAGCCGCCAGAGCCAGGGTCAGCCAGACAAGAGAAGGGGGAAGGGCCCGCTGAAGCTACACCTTCCACAGGGTGGGTCTACATTCCAGGGGAGGAACCCAGCCCACCGCCGTTTTCCTCCCTCTCCATGGGGCAGGCGTAAGAGCAATGTCGTTAGTGCAGAGATAATCAAACCACCTCGGCACCAGGCAGTCTGGATTTGGGCGCCTGCTGTTTACAGGAATAATCCGGGAATGCAAGCTCTCAGCACCTGCGGATCTTGAGACCCAAGAAATATTCCGTGGAGGGAGGACACCACTTGTCCCAGGGGAAGAGGAGCTTGGGCACAGCCTCTCCAGCTGCGAGAGAGACAGGGCCCCACCCCCACAGCTCTTCAACCAGACGGTCCAGGGTGCGCACCGAAGGGCATTTGTAGACACATCTGTCCCTCCTGTCACAGGAGCACCGCGGCGTCTTAGAAGCAGAGCCTGTCTGCCCAGCCCAGAGTTAAAACCTCCCTGGGTCAGGTCAGGGTTTCTTTGTGGTGGGTTTAGATTTGATAGACAGATCAGGGTCTACTCAGGCTAAAGCCAGATCCATCTGTTAGTGAACTGTTTTAAGAAGATACTGTATTATTTTGAAAGATGCCCTTGGACTTGGGTCTAAAATGCAACCAGAGTTGTTCCTTTAACCAGCCTTGTTCCTACTCATCCCTTGCGCACCCCAAATGCCACCTTGGCTCACCCTGTCCTCCCTGGCCTGAACACCTACCCTGTGTAAGTGCCACTGTCGGTACGCAGTCCAGGCGGTGACAAGGTGGGGGCGCCACAGAAGGAGACACACAACAGTAGCATAATGTGAATTTTGCACAACGTGCTCTGGGGGTTCAGTAGTGGGGCAATTAATTTAATCAGTGAGAGGGCCAGGGACCCTTCAGAAAATGACACTTGAACTGTGTCATAAAGGGTAAGTAAGATATTTTAGGGTAAAGAAAGGGGAGAAGGGAATGCTAAGCAGAGAAAACAGGGAGCCAAGATGTGGTACTTGGGATGAGATGATGACTATAAAGTGCTGAGAACATAGCACATAGTAGGTGCTCAGTTAGTGGCAGTAGTAGGTGTAACATGTTCAAGGAATTTCCAATACCCCACATGGCTAGAATACAGGAAGTTCTGGAAATTAAATCAGGTAATTTGAGATCTGTTCATGAAGGGCCTTGAACCGTGTGCTAAGGGAGTTACATTTTTTATTTGCAGCACATTTCAGCCAACTAATCCGCCTGCTTTGTTGTTCGTTGGCGATCAACACAGTCTCCGTGGGGATGGCTGAGGTCGGGACGGGTTAACAAACAACTGTGATGTCAGTGGATTAAGGCAGCCAACGTCAGTTTCTTGCCCGCGCCCCATGCCCCTGTACTGTCTGCCTCCCTCATGCTCCTTCTATGACCCTGGTGCTTCTCCCTCTGCTGGAAAGTGGCACCCAACACTCCTTCCATTCCATTGGCTGCAGCGGGTCACATGGCCACACCGAAGACCTTCGGAAGGAACAGGGCAGTGCAGCCCTGCCAGGTGGGGATGGGTACCTGACCGTGTACGTTTGTCAGAACTCGAAGTGTATGCCCCAGATGAGTGAAGTTCACAGCAGGTGAATTCTGTGTCAACAATCTGAGCTTAAAAAGCACTTCGGTGCATTTTCAAACATCCAGCTTTATTTAAAATCATGATCCAAACAGCGAAAATGCTCTTTGATTCCTAAAAAATAATTTTGTTGATCCTTTTAAAGACACTGTAACCAGTGGTTACAACCGGGTTCTAATGTTTACCAACCAGGAAGGTTTGCCCTCTGGGAGAGGGGAGGGCACCCTGGCATTTGCCTATGTCCATGGTGTAAATACTCCTACCGTGGCTGATGGCCAGTTACCAAGGTGATGTCATTGAGTCGAGCTAGGAAGAGATGCGCACATTTTGAGCCAATCCCAGCACACCACTAAAAATACTGAAATATGCCCTGGCTGGCGTAGCTCAGTGGATTGAGTGCGGGCTGGGAACCAAAGTGTCCCAGGTTCGATTCCCAGCCAGGGTACATACCTGGGTTGAAGGCAATAACCCCCAGCAACCGCACATTGATCTCTCTCTTTCTCTTTCTCTCTCTCTCTCTCTCCCCCACTCCCTCTCTTCCCTCCCTAAAAATAAATAAATAAAATATTTTTTAAAAAATACTGAAATATGCTCTAGTTGACATTATAATAAGCAGCAAGCTAATGGGTGTCTTCACGATGTTCCAGGAATGTCTTAAACACACTCCCAGCTTGCTAGTAATGCAAAATCAGTAATAATAAGAGTAAAAGTAAAAACAATAGTAGTATAAATACTACTACTAATAATAATGCCAATCATATCCTGGAGTTCCCATCATAGTTGAGGATACTCTGAAAGGTTAAAAAAAAAAGCCCAAAGGCACCCAGCTGGCTGGTGGCAAAACTGGAGCCCGAGCCCAGGTTTCCGGACTCCTGCTCATGCCCACGAGTGGTTTTCCCCACAGTGGCAGGAACTGTGGGAGACTGGGGTTGAACGTGTGCCATTGCCCCCAGCTCACTGTCAGATGGTCACCCTTCAAGTGTGGTTTCTAAAAGCACCAACAGTCAGCCAAGCCAGCCTGTGGTGGGCAAGTGGCAGGGCCCCGAGGGTGGGCAGCGGGTCCGGTGTGATTTGATAGCTACCGGACCCAAACAACGCACTTGCCCCGGGAGGACTGAGGGTAGCCAGACCCCGAGTCTGAGGGCTGTGGCTCCCCCCGGCCCGCAGGGGAGCCAGTTTTCATGGTCAGCCCTGGCTTTCCGCTGCCCAGCCCCCGGCGCACCCACGGGAAGAACAGCAACAGTGGCCATGTGCTCAGAACAAGACCACTAGGGGTTTCCCACCTGAACCGAACTTTGGGGGGTAGCCGAGAACAGTCTTTGGGAGAAGGGGTTTATGCTGCAGGGTAGAGACAAAACCCACAGTCATAATGATGACATAATAAGGACAAGATGAGGGGGAAGCCAGACTTATCCCCAAATATATTTCAAACCTGTGTGACTGTCTCTGGTCGCACGTTTTACTTTTTAATATGTATGTATGTATGTATGTATATATGTATTTTAGAGAGAGGGAAGGGAGGGTGAAACAGAGGGAGAGAAACATCAATGTGCGAGAGAATCATTTACTGGTTGTCTCTTGCACGTGCCCCAACCAGGGACCGAACCCACAAGCCAAGCACGTGCCCTGACCGGGAATCAAACCGGCAGCCTTACACTTTGCGGGACAACGCCCCACCCTCTGAGTCACACTGGTCAGGGCTCTGGTCATAGATGCATTTTAAATGTCTTTTTCTCCTTTCTCAACCTAACGAGTTCCTGCCCTTCAACGTCCATCAACGTCGCTTCTTCACCGAAGACTTTTCTGACCTTGATCTTGGCGTACCACCCCTGCAATGTGTCATTTCTTCTACTCTGTTCCTAGTACACTCAGCACCTACCTGTACTACCGTTCATTCACAGCTTTTGTGATTATTTGTTCAGATGGCTGTGTTCTCAGCTAGAGCAGCTATTTTCCCCTCGACGTGAAGGCCCAGCTCTAATACACCTTGAGTTTCCCACACCCCCCATAGTGCCCGGCCCGGCTCATCGTAGACACCAAAGAGAGAAGACGGCAGAGAGAGGGAGGACCATTCCGCACTCAGAGCAATGTGTCTGGGAAAAGGGAACTCCCCTGGCCTGTTCGTGCCCAGGCACCAAATGACCGTGCACTCTCCGGGCAGCAGATCTCAACCTTGCTGCGTGAGCATCCCCAAGGCCTGTCTGTTTAAGGAGCAGAGTCCCGCCTCCCCCACGACCCCCGCCAACACCCCCCCCCCCCGTTCTGATGTAGAGGCCTGAGAGGGGAGCAGAAGTCTGTGTTTTCACAAGCTGTCCAGGGGCTGTTCTGTGCAGGTGCTCTGCAGGGCCCTTTTGCAGAGCCCTGGTCAGAGGGTTCGAGGGATGCGGATCAGGTGGGGGCCAGGGAGGGTGCAGACTCGACTCCGAAGTACCTACCACCCTGTGCAGAGTGCTCCACAGCCTGCACTGTTTGTCCCAAATCTCGGGGAGCTGAAGGTCCCAGGTGTCCCACAGCCGTCCCTCCACACTCAGGTCACGCTCCCCCAGAAGCGGCACCAGTACCCCTTTGTTCACTGGAGTGTCTGACGGCCTTTTGGCACATGGAGGGCGCAGCCAAACGCTCTCAGGTCTGGTTCATTGTTGGATTATTCTGAGCTGTGTGGCAGCCGCACTGGGGCCTGGTGCTAGAGATGGTCGGGCTCGGGGGCATGAGACCTGGCCCTGGGCTCAAAGAACCCTGCGCCAGGGTTCTTTGCTGCAGCAAAGACAGCACCAATCTCAGAGCGCTTCCTGGGCTGACCTTGGGCCTCCTGCAGACCCGCCCTGCTCCCTGGCCTCAGCGGGAACAGCACTGTGTCCGCTCCTCAAGTCACACGCACCCTCGAAGCTGCCACACATACCTGCACTAACACCACCTCTGCTCTGGAGGCCGAATAATAATACCAGGGTTGTCTCCTCCTTGGAAAGAGCCATTCCCAGCATTCCCAGCATTCCCAGCATTCCCCGCACCCACAGGCGTTCCCTAAGCTCTCCGAGCCCCAGCAGACCCCACCCGAGTGGCTCTCAGAACCGCACTCTGGGAACTTCGGGGGAGCACTCCGCCGTCCTTGTCACGCTCGTTCACGTAACAAAATGTGTTTTTTTTTTTTTCCCAGAGGACCGTCGTTTTCTATTCCTGCTCATTCCCTTAGTATAATCATGCCCACATGGGGTATAATTGATTCTGATTTTCACTCCGAGGCAGCTCCAGGTTACAGCCACGGATCTCTCTCGCCTTGGAGAACGCTCCTTTTACTTAGCATTTAAATGAGTATCAGGAGGGAAACAGGAGAAGTAATTATGAGGGGAAACCAAGTGTTGAAAGGGGCAGCTTCTGCAGGGCTGGTGTCCTGACCCCGGGGTACGCCGTTCCCCTTCAGTCGGTGGGAAGCCGGCCGCATAAACCCCGGGGGTCTGATAGCGAGGAATTGTGCAGCCGGGCGGGATGTGGCCTTTCGCTCCGGGCTGGGGTTATTCTGATTCGATGCTCGCCCCCGACTCAGTAGCCTCTGTTTATGAATTAGCACGTATTTTTTTAAATCTTACTCTGCCTGAGGTTTCCAGGCAGGTGGTAGTCACGCCACAATTGCAATTCCCCACTCTCCCTTTAAAAACCAATTTTGGCGTGCTATGTTCATAGGTCCCTTGCTAACCTTTCGGAGTGCGGGCCCTTGTTATTATACGTGGCAGAAGGCAGTGCTGTGTTTTGTTTTGTTTTGTTTTGTTTTGTTTTGTTTTCATTCTTGCTCAATTTCAAGCTTTCCCAGTGAAACGCAGATCCAAACGAGTGAGTTGTTTTCACAGGCTATGATTAGGGGTGTTTGCTGCACGATGGAAGTGTAAGTCTCCGTTTATTTTTAGACGGTGAAGATTCTAGAAGGAGTGGGGTATGTTGGTTCCGTTTGAATCTGTGAACGATGAGGCAGGGTACCCAACTGAGTAATTAGTTTATGAAGGGCGTGTCTCTGTAGCCGATGGTACAATACACCCCCCCCCGCCACCGCCATGTACATGCCACGGGCATGGGGTGACAGGGTGGGTTGTCCCCTCTTTGTACGGCCACGGCTTTAATATTATGTAATTATCTGGTTACTTGACCCACCCCCACCCCCACTTGCACCTTCTCAAATGTAGCTGTGGTCCCAGCTCGGGTGTGTGAACATTTGAAGACCGGAAGGAGGCTGGCTAAGCCCACATTTCGGGAGTAAGGAAACCGAGGCTCTAATACATCAGATTATGGTACATCCTCACTTGACCTCATCAGCAGCTTCTTGGACACTGAGACTTTAAGCAAAACGATGTATTCACTATGCAATGAATTATTCAAAACCAGCTGGACCACAGACTAACAGGTATTCAGTTCCTACAGCCTATTTTTGGTCACAAAACCATCATCAACCCTCTAAATAAAGACTCAAAACATTTCCAATACCAAACATTGAAATAAATGAGAGCTATACATACATTTAAGAAGCATGAATACAAACCAGTAAGAGAATGATTTTCCAACCCGATGATTCCAGCTCAGGGTTGTGGGCGGTCACAGCCCTTCCTGGCGGCTGAGGGTGCAAGATGGGGCCCCGTGCTGGCCAGGGTGCCCCGTCACAGGGCCGCACACACACACACACGCCCACCCTCAGCTCTTTGGGATGTCGGGGGGGGAGGGGGAGCCGGAGCACCTGGAGAAAACCCACGCAGACTGGGGGGCATGTGGCAACTCCACACACAGAGGGACTTCGTCTGGGGGTTGGATTTTTTTTTCATCTATGTTATATCGAAATGTTGAATGAAATGACATGGTTCTGTACTTGGTCAAGATCCCAGCAGTCAGGACAAAACAAAAAAAAGAATAAAACACAAGTGCATGTGGAATAAGCAGGAGATTTTTCAGTCAAATCAAAATATTTATCAGACAGCTCCTATCAAAGTTCTTGGTTTCCCTCAGTCCCTTGGATACGTGAACGCACGTGCTTTCGGTGTGGCCAAGCCATCCAAGCAGATAAGTCGCTTCGCTTCGGCCTCCCCTTGGCCGGTCCCATCCGCAAAGTCCTTTGTGTGGTGACCTGCCCTTGTGGCAAAACATCAAAACTCAGGAATGGACAGGTGTCACGCCCAGAGGACAGGTTTGTGAAACTCAGCCAGTTAAAAACTCTGTGGCCTTGAATTTGACAATGATTCTTTCACAAGAACACCTCCCCTGCTTTTGAATTAAGTTACACTGAAGCAGGAGGGACCAGTTCCTTGTTCCCTTTCATGTGGTTTCAGATGTTCTCAGGAGTCCTTCAGTCTCGCCCCTAGCCCGGCTCCGGCCAGGAGCGGGGCAGGGGGCGGGGGTGGGGGTCAGACTCCCCCGCTCTGAAGCTCCTGACAGCCTCATGTCCGTGACTTTTAATTTTTAAAAAATGGATTCTCTGATGTCTCTTCACAGATCCTCTGGTTTGGGGGAAGAACCGCCATGTTTCTTCCCACGTGTATGCTCTTATCATTTCTTTTTCAGGTGGCACTAGTTCTTTCTCTCACCCTGCTTTCCTCTCCTCTGGTTTCCCGTGGACTTTGAAATTTTTTTTCTTTGTTCCATGGGAAGGGGAGCACGGCCCTCGGCAAATTAGGGTTTGGTGATCCTGGCCGGTCCCCTGCACAGCACACCCCACACACACCACCCTTTTCCAGCTGCCCCACCCCCCCACCGCCCCCACCATCAGCCACAGATTCTTCATTAGGTGACAGAGAGGCCGTGCTGGCCCGAGGGCACCATGAAACCGCTGGTCCCCTGTGCGGTTGGAGGCTGATTTCTCAAAAATGTCCAGGCTGTCAGATGCTCTTGTTATTCCCTCTTTCTTGTTTTTGGGTCTAAGGCTAATAATCCGAAGCTCTGGGGAGATGCCCTGTAGCCCCCAATGTCACAACTCCATGTTTTGCTCAAGGTCGGTAAGGTTTCCTGAACATCACCTTGGCTTCGAGACTTCTGGTTACAGCACCGGTCAGGCTTAGATCCCCAAAGCTCTCCAGGTGTGGCTTCTTCGGACACGGCCGCTCCCTGACAACGGGAGGAAGCACATGGCTGCTGGTGGCAGGTAGATGAAGTGGAAGGAACCGTGGACGGGGATTCCAGAAGCTTCCTTTCTTCCCGGCTGCTGCTTTGCTCCCAACTTGCTTAGGAGCCAGGGACGCACTACTTCTGTGGGCCTCAGTTTCCTTCTCTGTATGATGGGAGGGTGGCACGGATTCCCAGAAGCAGTAACGGCTCCCACCCCACTGTGTTCCCTTGTACTGTGTGCTGTAGAATAAATCATCCTCATTCTCCCGCAGGGTAACTAACACCACACCCCTCCCTCTCTGTGCCTGGCCAGAGTAATCAACTGCAGGGGTAACCGTATGTTTTACACAGACTATGAGGTATATGTTTTCCAATAACCTGCCCTCAGTGTACTTACTCACTTATTGATTTATTCCCTGAGAAACATTTACTGAATGTGACACAGACAGGCAGTGTGCTAGCGACAGGGACAGGGTGATGGCAAGACAGACACGGCCACGCAGAACGCAGGTTCAAAGCCAAAAGGGAAAAAATGCACAAAGAATGTTCACGCTCAGACAGACACAAAGGACAGCTCTCCAGAGAAAGTGGCGGGGGCCCGGGGAGGCTGGAGGGACGACCAGCCGTGAGCACGGTGACCGGAGAACGATGCTGGTGGAAGTGGACCCTCCTCTGAGGAGGTCCGAGCACCCAGCGGAGGCCTCAGACTACCGGGGTCTTAGGCACATACATATCTGAACTCAAAGTTTAAGTTACACTGAGCAGAAGAATTTCTTTTCAGGCAGTAGAGGTTTGTATTCTCGGTGCAGTGCTAAGTATGGAGGTTGGCGAAGCCTGTGAAATGGGTAGGAGAGACTTTCGGGCACGAAACACAGCAAAGCCCGGCTCTGTCACCCCTCCTGGGCTGTAGGTGCTTCCCCTGGCTGCCGGGCCGCCCGCAGGGAGAACGTCCCACGTGACTCTGGGTGCCCGGAGCCCAGCACAGGGGCTAATACTCAGGAGATGTTCGCTTCCATGTTGGCTGTTTGCTTAATTTGTTGGTTGATGGGCGTGTCAGGTGGATGAGTGGATGGGTGGGTGGGTGGGTATGTGGATGGACAGGTGGGTGGATATAGATGGGAGAGAGGGGATATAAAGTGTCTAATTATGTATTTTATTGTCCTATACATAGAAGTACCTTGTTTTTCATATACACGGATACACATTTGTGCCTGTAAATTCCCACCCATTCTACCTACTTTAATATTGTACTTGGAACTCATTTTCTCCAGTGGAAAAAATACCTGTTGTTTCTCTCACCTGTGTTTTCTCTGTGCGGAGGAACTAAAACACGCATGCGTCAGACCCACCACCACATGCGGTGCTGCCGGCACCCGGGCCAGCGAGCCCGGAGCAGCAGGGCCCCCCTGAGCTTCCACCCGTCCCACATATGTAGTTCTTCTCCCTAGCACCTTGGCAGTTGGTTTGGGGGATTTTGCCAGAATACAGCAGTTTTCTGGAAGGACTCAGGGCATCTGGCAAGTGGGCAGTTTCCTGTGGGTTCACACTGTTTAGGACATGTCACGTGGGGCTAACAGACTGTGTCTCACCCATTGGGGGTTCTGGAAAGCATGGGACGTGGATGCCAGGACCCGTGTCGGGGCCCAGAGATCTGAGGACTTCAGACTAACTGGCACCAAGGGGCTGAGAGGTCCAGGTGTGGAATGCTGGGGCTCGGATGACACCCTGGGCTCGGTCCAGTGAGACATGCTGGCAACTCCAGCGACCCACAAGAACCAACACGTGGTGTCCGGTTCTGCTGCCGTGCTCCCCTGGGGCAGAGTGCCCCGAGGTCATGCTCCCTGTCCCACCAGCCTGGGTCCTGGGTCCCCAAGTGCACTTCCGACCGTCAGCTGTGGCCAGCCATCCTGTGCTCACTTGCCCTACGCTCCCCTTTCTGCTGGCCCTGGGTGACTCATCATGTGGGCTAGAAAGAACACAGCACGACCATGCCCACTCGCCACAATGTCACCCAGGGCCAGTTGGCACAATCAATACCAGACGTCTTACGTACGCATCGGTCAGGATCCAGCAGGACTATTCGCTAAGCTTATTTAAGGAGAAGTTGCTATTAATGATTATCATTGGTAACTTCCATTGGACCCTTGTTGTGTTTCTGGCGCCGCAAACCATGTGTATTTTTGTTTGAATTCTCAGAACGATCCTGAGGTCAAGCGTCAAGGATGAGTTTTCCAAACACTAGTTCTAATAGGTGCTCGTTGACCTCACGTGGTTACAGTTAAGTTTGGAAAGTGCTGATACTTCTGAACAGTATTGCAAGTGGTAATTCCAAGGAAGGGATCTACAGAGAATCTCTCCAACGTAGCACAGAACAACTGGTAAATTAAGGAACACCAGTGTGAAACCTGAGTGGGTGTCAGTATAGAAGTGGGTCAGCCCAAAATATGCCGTGCGTGCTGTGGGTAGCCTAAAAATCATCGGGAGATAGGTGTACATCGAAACCGTCACGGCTGCATTGGGCGTGACCGTCTTTGAAAACGGTTACTCGTGACCCACCAAGGACGGCCCGGTGACTCCTGGAAGTAGCAGTTGGTTTGTTTTTAGAAGTGTGTCATTTGTTCCGAGCTCTCCCAGAAAGGCTGCTATAGCCGGGAGCAAGGAGCTCCGTCGCCTGCCAACGCTGGGTGTTCTGTGCAGGCTGAGGGAGGCCGGAGTGAGGACTGTGAGCCCATTCCGATGCCCACAGGCTGCCCTGCCGCTCGCTGCTCAGCCGTTCCCCAGGCTCCCGAGAGCCTGGACGGCTCCCCTCAGGGTGCAAGGCCAGGGCCAAATCTACCAGCATAGTTTCGTCCCGGGACCTCTCTCAGCTGCAACGCCTCCCTCCATTCTCCTAGTTTTGTATGCACGCAGACCCTAACCTACACCCCTCTGCTCTTGTTTCCTTCTGACCCCATCAAAACATTTCCGGAGACAAGCCTTCTTTTGCAACGTGACAGGTCTTCAGTGTCATCAGCTCGGTCTTGCTCCTTCCCACGGCTCTGACGACCTGCCACGTGTAGTGGAAAAAACTTCCAGCTTGTGTAGCTCTCCGGTCAAATGTAAAGGACGGTGTGATTTTTCACTGTGATCGGTCAGAAAAGAAATTGTGTTCACAGCACAGGAAGTAAAGGCAGTCTTAGTGAAACTCGGTTGTCAACACCTTCTTGAGATCAGGCCTCACTTTGAAAACATCACCTGCATCATCGTTCACGTTAATTTATTCATTACATTATATATGCATACATACATATAAAATGATGCCAGGCCTGCATCTGAGCAATTTACAACTTACAACTTAGATTGCACACTTAATTATCTAGAGGTGCCTACTATTATTATCCACATTCCACATGTGAGGCGATGAAGCAAAAAGACGTTCAGTAACCTGGGGTCGAGTCACTCAGCTGGGAAGGGTTGGAGCAGGAGTCGGAACCCAGACCGCTCAGCTGCGGAGTCTTTACCCTTAACAAGGAATTCTTAGCAAACGAAAGCCTCTCGGCGTTTCACTGCCCTTTCTGTGACCGCGGGGTTTGGTAAGCACAGAGCATTTCCCACGGAAACAGCCCGTGGCCCACTGTGGTGTGGGTTTCCTACACAACTCTTCACGGCGTGGCTGGAAACATTAAGTTATTGATCAAAATTGTTTTAAAAAGAAGCTGTATTTCCTTTTAATGATTAAAAGACTGAAGTTAAAACATTAAGCTAAAACATGTTGAATTATTTAAAGTAGAAGCTACTCTAACCCCAATCGCTGTTGAAATATCACAAAATCTCAATTCTCATAGCTGTATTATATATGCTAAGATGTGATTTTCTGGGTTTGAATAAATTTATTTAGACAAAATCCATGTTATATGAACATGATCTTTATTCTTTATTCTTTTATCTCCTGACTCTAACGAATAATAATATATATGATGGAAATAGTATTTTTATTTTAAAGCTTTTATTTCTCTTTGTTTAAAGTCAAAATCTCTCCAGAGATTTCACCTAAATCATCTTTTTACATGAAATAGTGTTCTCTTTTGCATTTTGGGAGAATTGCAATTTATATCAGTAAAGGCCATAAAATGATTCGGTTTAGGCCCCACACAAAGCAGATCCTTCCTTAATGCCTGCTAGATTGAGTTTTCATTTCCAATAATGTTACTTAATCACTTACTGTGCATATCCGAGTTTCTTTAAATCTGTCCTAGCTGTGAGATGCAGGCCACAGAAGACTCTGGTACTTTAGATTTTCCCAGTTTCTAGTTACATCTAAAACTCACCCAGTTTTTCCTCCAAGGTCAAAACTTCCTAATACAAAGCAGAACTGATGCAGAACCAGGAAATAAGATGTTTTTCTCTGCGGCAAAGTTTTGCTTTTTTTTTTTTCTCATTCCAACGATCAAAGTAATATTATTAAAATAATTCTGAAAGATAAAGAAAACAGAGACATTTGTCTGTTTTATACAGTGATTTCCTATGCATTGGGATTTTAAGTAGATTTGCGAGCTTAACACATTTATAATTGTGTGTCTTGCTTTTTCCACGTGGCGCATTACAGCCGTCTCACTGCATGTACATTCCTCATGAGTGGCATTTCTGGCTGTCACATGAGTGTCGTTCGTACTTTGCCATTTCCTGGTGCTGGGGCGTGCGCAGTGTATCCCATTCTTAATGTTAGCAATAATGCCGCTGTGGATGCCTCCCTGTCTTTAGGGTCATTTCCTTAGGATAGATGCCGAGAAATCAAATTACAGAATCTTAAAGGATGTTTCTGTTTTGAAACTCTTGAGACACATGGCCAAATTACTTTCTGAGATGATTTTAACAAGGTGCACTGTCTGGCAATTTCCTGCCTGTGTTTGATGGACTTTGTAATGGGTGAGCGTGTGTGTGTGTGTGTGCGCGCGTGCGCGTGCGACTGTAACTCCCGCAGCCTGGGCGAGCGCGGGCAGAGACCAGGTCTGTTGTTGGGTGGAGACAACAGCTTGGGCCTGCAGCCCAAGCACCTGGCTTTGTGTCCCAACTCTCCCTGATGGGCCGTGAGAACCCAGGCAACTAACTGACTCCTCTCCCCTTTGTAAAACGGGGAGAGGGGCCAGACCAGACCAGACACATTCACTGACTTATTAACTTCTGAGTGCTCTTGATGGCTCTTGGTGCCATGATGATTAGAAAACGTGAATTCGGGGTCCCTTACTCAGGGTCTGCTGGGGGACACACGCGGAGGCAGCATCATGTGGAGTTCAGGGGTGCGGTGGCCTAGGGAAGCAGCTGACCCAGCTTGTCAGTTGTGTGAGCGTGGGTAGTGAGAGCTGTCCCGGCTCCGGTCTCCTCGCAGACGAAGTCATGGTACTAATGATGCCTGTGTCACTGACAGGACTGTCGTGCAGAACAAATGAGACAGCGGTTCCCATGCCTGGTGCAGTGTATGCGCAGTAGTTGCTGGGGGTGTTGCCCCGCTTTGTGGCCGGTGGGATTCTAACACACCTGGTCAGCTTGCAGCACTAGGGAGCCCGTGCACGGAGGCGCGGCTTCCCACAGAACAGCACGTGTTCCAAGAGCATCCTGGGTTCCAAGCGCAGCAACCACACCGCGGCCCAGAAACAGGCGCAGCGACGCGGGGCAGCGTGCATGGAGAAACAGCTGGTTATGTTGATTTGTTTTCCTTCGAGAAAGAGGCCCCTTTTCCCAACGGCTGACCGGAGAACCTGAAGGCTGGCAGCCTGGGGCTCTGTCTGGAGCCTTCTGCCCTGCAAAGTGCCAGACCACTGTGCTCCAAGAAAATGTGTCCCCAAAAATGCCCAGCCTCGGGCAGAGATTCCTCAGGCTCGGCTGAGTGAGCGGCAGTGGCAGGGAGGGGCAAGGGGCAACTGCTCCTGGGGTCTACGGGACCATTGGGGGCCTCAAACCAGAGACTGACCATCTTTGACTTTGGTAATAAAACCCATCAGTGCATCATTTGGGGGCATCTAGTTCTTTGGCCAAAGGTGGGGAGGCACGTGACAGCAAGGGAAACACAAGGAAATGGAGACGATCACGGAATCTGAGACGAGCGGAGCCCGCCGAGGGCGAGAAGGACCGCGGCAGCTGGGAACTCGTCCTGGCGCGGCCGCCTGAGAGTGTGCCTTGTTTGCCGCGGCCGCACTCTCACCAGTGTCTCCCTAAAACGCCCTAGAGCAGTTTTTAACAGGCTTCACTCGACAAGTGGTCTCCTCTCTCAAAAATAACCCGGCCGTGCTTCCTGAAACTCAGCACTTAAGAAATTTGACTAAGATTTTGAAAGTTCTTACTTAAGGAAACGGATGACTCCACTAGGATGGAAGTTCTGTTTTCCCTCTTCCAAAAACGGCTCACAAAATCCAAACAACAACAACGAAAAAGCAAACAACTTCGTGCTGAAATGTGTGGGGTGCTTAATGCAACCAAAAATGCAGAGGCTCACCCACAAAGAAAGCCTCTTTTCCTGTAACTTGGAGAATCTTTTGTTCCTGCATCTCAGCAGCCTGGCAGAAACATCAGCGATTAGCCACAGTGGTTGACACCAGTCTCGGGACAACAGCTGGGGGAAGGATATGGCAAGACCACAGTTAGAACATGGCGCGGTCGATCCGTCCAAGAAGGATCAGATTATTTGCTTCTAAATAAGGTCGCCCGGTCCACTTTGGAGACCACACGGGCCCTTCGTTCTGGGATGAATGCTGAGTGTTGGGGGTGAGGGGAAGTGAATCGTAGCAGAGGCAGCAAGGCCAGTGCTCAGGCCCTTCTGTGTCTCTGGATCGAGAGTGGTCATCTGTCCCCAGAGAAGAGTTGAAGTGACAGCTGGGCACGTTGTACCATCGGAGACAAAGGTCTCTCCTCCTCGGACCAGAGGACAGCAAGTCTGGAGGTCCTGGGAGTTTTAGGGGTCAGCCAGGTCAGCTGGGGATACCTGAGGCTTTCATGGACTAATAAATGCAGCCAGAATTATCCAGCTTTAATTAGCGCACTGGTGGGAAAGACGGCGGGGCCCTGCCCTGGTCTCTCATTTCAGCAGTCACGGGAATGAGTCTACGGGGTGGCCCTATCTCTCTGTCGTCTTCCTCCCCTTTCAGGGCTGGAAACCACAAGCAAAGACTGCAGGAGCCACTAGCGAGGCAGTTTCTAGGAGGAGCAAGGAAGATTTCTGTGGCGCTATAAAGAGGCACTCAGAGCACCTAGGATCAAACAGAACGGGCTCAGTTGCATCGATAACAAAACTACCCCTTTGATTACCATTCAGTGATTTGGGCTTATGTCACTTGGTGTCTGTACTTTTTTCGCTTGCCAACAGGAAAAGAGCCAGATCTGGAATGCCACATCAAGACCAGAAGGGAAATCACCCTGCCCCTCTCTCCTTATGTATATTTTTCTGACACTGAAATAAGTAGAAAGCCTACATTCAGTACACCCACATCCAGCCATGGAAAGTATTTATGACCCACCGAGAGGGAATCTAAAAGGAAAAAACAGGTTTCCCTCGTTGTCCTGAGTTGAGTGAATGCCCGTAGCCTTTTCCTGAGTGTCTCTGGGCAGGAAAAAAAAATGTTCTGTGGCTTCGGGGAAATAACGTGCAGCCCAGCCTCAACACCCGACCCCACAACCCCAGACGCGTGGGTGGGATGTGCCGGGAGAGACCAAGGGAGGAAACAAGGCCATTCTGACTGTTTTTAAAATTAGAAGTCGTTTGGTGGAAGACAAGGAAAATAAGAGACTGCAATAAAGCTGGTGTGTTTACTTTTGGGCAACAAAACTTTCTTGAGTGCCAAGCTAGACTCGGCCTCCTGCTAGTCCCTGGATAGAGGCAGTTAATGCAAGAACTGTGGGGAGGGCCCCGTTTTAAAAGTGTGTAGAAAGTCCCATAGGAAGGGGGGGGGAGTCCTTGCGTCAGTGGGCTGTTAGTGGCTACTACGACATTTGCTACGACTGGAGTGCCAGGGATTTCCACGGAGAGACCGTCAGGAGAAGAGTCTGTTCCCCAGGACACACCCGTTCGGCCCTGGTTGCCTGCCGTGTAAGTCGGGAATGACGCCTGCTCTCCCTCCCCCAGAGCAGGAAGGTGTGTCCTGTGACGTACTCCACAAACGTAACGTGCTGCGTACTTCCCCGTGTTGTTCTAGCCCCAAACCTGGCCGTGCCCCTGGGGCAGGGTCCCCACCCCGTTTCCAGATCAGAAGGAAGCTCCGAAGGGCCTGGCCCCTGGATTTTATATCAGAGACTCACAAGAGTAAATTGACGAGATAATGGCTAGTGGTGATGATCAGCTCTGCAGAGGTCCTTGGACCTCGGGGGATTTTGTAGCCGTGGGCATTCATTCATTCAGAAAAATGTAGTAAGTGTCCACTTTGTGCCAGGCGCAAGGTGTGACCCTGGGCTCTTCACTATGACACACACCGTCTGACCTCATAAAGCTAGCAGTCCAGTGGGGGTCATAGGTCACCATTAGTGAGTCCCACTGCTGGGTGATGGTTATACATTCTCGAGGTGACAGGAAGAGCGGGGTGGCAGGGGAGGCTGGAGCACACCGGCCCCTGTAGGGCATGGTATGGGTTCATGCCTTTAGCCTCAGAATCTCTGTTTTCAGTGGTGTGATGGGAAGTGGGGGTGGGGTGGGCACGAACAGAGGTGCGATCACATTTTTGAAAAGACATTGGTTCCTTCATTTTGGAAGGAGCATTGACCATGCTCACACTTCTGTCTTCTCTAACCGTCCCCAGGACTGAAGCCTTGAGATGAGTGGCAGGGCTTCCAGGGCTAGGAGCTCGTAGGAACCACCCCCCGCCTGGGGGAGGCTGGAGCCCATCCCCAGAAGTTTGAATGGAGTTGGTCTGGGGCGGATGGTGCTTGGGTATGCGTGTGTGTGTGTGTGTGTGTGGGTGTGTGTTTCTTCGTTGGCTTTCCCTTTTAGGATCCTTGATTCTAAGGATCTCAAGGCTGAGACCCACAGGTTCAATGCAAAGCATAAAACAGGTTCTCCAAGTACGGCAGCCTCGGTGTCACCTAGAACTTGCCAGGCACGCAGATTCCTGTGCCTGCTCTCACACCGACTGAGCCGGAGACCCTGGGGCGGGGACCCGCCGGTCCGTGTCTCAGCAGGCCTTCCGGGGATCCTGAGGCTGGCCCTAGCTCGGGAAGACTGGCAATGAAGGGTTGCAGGCACGAGACCCTGAGTCTGGGTCTGGTTCTAGGCCTGGCTGCAGAGTAGCCCCGTGATGGGGTTTGGGGGCCCGGGTGCCAATCCCTGAACTTCTCTGACCCCTCGGTTTCTTCACCTATAAAAACAGCAGGTGGGGTTAGACGAGGTCAAAGTTTACCTATGACGTTAAGAACCTATCACCTGTGCACACTAAATCTACCAAGTTTTTATAATGTCCTTTTAAAATGTTATATTTGTATATCATGGAACCAAAACATAATCATCATAAAAGCTCCAAAAAAATGCAGAAAAGAAAGAGGAAAATAAATGTCAGTTAAAATTCCTCTACCCAGAGATAACTGTTGCCCCTCTGCAACAGTTGGGTGTGTTAGAGATATTTTGGTCTGTTCTGGTGTTTTCTGCACGCAACGCTTTACGAAACTGAGCATCGCACCGTATGTGGCTCGGAAACCTGCTTCTCCCCTAACATGAGATCAGGGACATGTCCCTTCCTCATTCCATTAAAAGTCACTTTCATCATTTTTGTTAGTGTCCACCTAATATTCCATTGCATGTTTATACCAGAATGTATTGAACACATTCCCTATCTCGGATGTTTAAGCCTTTTCTCATTTCTTGTTATCGTTACAATAAATATCTATGATCTATCTATCCATCTAATTTTGTCCGAGGACGTTATTAAGAAAATCCCACAGATAGAGTCACGGGGCCAGCACACATAAGGCATCTGATGCACTGCCGACCTCCTGTCCCAGACACACAAACACCAGCAGTGGACTCGAGCACGCTCGCCGGGACCCCTCGCCAGCACTGGCCCTGGTGACTCATTCCCTGCGCTGCCACGAGATGGCACACACCTGCGGCTGCAGGGCGGCGTTGGCAGCAGGGGTACGGCTTGGGCCTTCAGCACCCGAGTGGGCCTCCGACACAAGAGGCAGAGAAGGGAGCAGGCCCCCAGGAGAACGAGGACTGGGGTGGGGCTAGTGGGGCGACCCCGCCCAGAGACTGAGGAAGACATTCTCAGTGAGTCCTCCCTGAAACCCAGACCTGGCGTTGACTTGAATGGCAGATGGATGGTCGGTCCCCTTTTCTGGAAGTGGGCACTAATAAGGCAGAATGTCAGGACCCCCAGCCACGGGCCTGCCTGACCCAGGTAGAGAAGAGGCCACGGTTAATGACCTCCGAGGTCCCCTCTTGGCTCTGGCACAGGGTTATGGTGTCAGCGCAGGGGGAAGCCATTCCTTCTGCTCCCGCCGCCTCTTTTTCCTGGGCACTCGACGTGTATGTGGCCCCCCCATCGGGCCTTGCTGCCCCGTGTCCTCCTGCCCACTGACCCTTCCTCCCCTGCTTGTCTTCGGCCGACCACCTTGCCCTGCCTTCGTGTTACCTGATTTCCTTCTTGGACTCAGGATCGGAATCAGCGACAGAAGGACAGTGAGAGGCCACAGAAAATAGAATCCCAAACCTTATTTATAAATAAGGAGAAGGGAAGTGGTGAGGTTATTTCACCATGTATTTATAGCCCCGCCTTCTTCCAAAAGTATCCTAAGCAGGGCCTGCTTCGGGAGAGGTGCCGGGAGAACAGAAGTCCCCTCCTTAAAAACCGGACCAGGGAACACCAGCCTTGTGGGCTGTTAACAGGGTGGCAAAGGGCAAGAGAATAATTCCGGCATCCGACCCCTGGACATTTTTTAACACAAACATTGTTTGGACAACAGGCAGTTTAGAGGGTGGTTAAAAGCATAGATGGCATGCACACCCCAAAGAACTGAACACAGGTGTGCAGACAAACACTTGTTCAAAAATGTTCTCCGCAGCACGCCTTGCAACAGGTGAAAGGTGAAAACAGCCCAGATGTCTGTCGACTGAAGAATGGGTGAGCAAAATGTGTCCTATCCATGCAGTGGGTTGTCATGCAGCAGTAAAAACCCGCGAAGCACTGACACCTGTTACAGCGTGGGTGACCCTCGAAAACACAGGCAGGGGAAGGAGCGAGGGAGATTCAAACGGCCATTTGTTGTATGACCGCGTTTGTTACGGCGTATTCAGAAGAGGCACATCCAGAGACAGAAAGCAGATCAAGGGTTGGCAGGGGCTGGAGGGGGAGGGGAAGGAGTGGTGAGCAGACGTTTAACGGGTATCAGATGTTACTGGTGGAGATGGTTTTGAACTAGACACTGGTAAGGACAGCAGGACATTGTGAATGCGCCCAGTGCCATGGATTTGCTGAATTGTACGCTTTAAAATGGTTAAAAGAGTGAATGCTGTGTTACGTGTATTTTATCACAGTAAAAAAAAAAATGAAGAAACTCGTTCTCGATGGGAGCTGGAGGAGCGTAAGCTCTGACCCCAGCTCGACCACCCACCAACCAGCTGGGTCACCCGGGGCAGGGCACTGAGGCCCTCAGCTCCCGTCTCCGCCTCTGTAAACAGGGGTGGGGGGTGGGGGGTGTAATTCTAACAGTCCCTGCCTCCCAGGGCGACAGGTCTGGACTGAGTCAGGAGAGGCAGCACGCCTCGTCCAATGGCCAGCTCACGGGAAGCACGCTGTAAATGTCTGCGTCATCCCTTCCACCCGGGCAGTCTTAGCTGGAGCAATTGTACCTCAGAGGAGAGGTTTTGCAATGTCTGGGGAGCGTTTGGATGGTCACGGTTGGGGGGCTAAACGGCATGCAATGAGCAGAGGCTGGGGGTACCGCTGAACATCCTATCATGCGCAGCCTCCCACGACAAAGAATGAACCGGCCCCAAACGTCCCCAGTTGCAAAACTGAGAATCCCTGATTCAGACAGAGCATGTAGGGAAATGTGCTTCATCTAATGCATGTTTAGATGGAAAAAATGGGTCAAATAGAAAAGTTTGTTAGACAGACGACGGCCAGCCAAAGTGTGAACTGTCCCTGTGTATAAGAACGCATATGTGTGAGTCACTGCGGGGGTGTGAAGGGGGCCGAGGTGCTGTCCGTGAGAAGGCCGGTGGAGGAGGAGCTGTGTGCGGCGGAGTTAATGAGGGAAGTGTTCACCAAGAGACCTTTGTAGTCATTTCTCCTCTATGAGGAGGGTGATCCGGGGTCGCCCACCACGAGGCTCCCTCACTGCCCACCCTGCCGGTTCCCGGTAGAAAGACGTCTTCGGAGAAGCATGTATGCAGCTCCCTCCCGAGCCTGAATGCGTCTCGTGTTTGGGGAAATTCTATCGCGCAGATATCTGACAAAGAAATCGCTGTCACCGATAGAAATAAGAAATGACTTGTTGTGAGTAAAGTCCTGGGCACAAGAGAAAATACTAAGCCTCCCTGTGTTCAAGCACCCATATACCAAAAGGAAAAGGAGACCCTTGGGCCCACTTTCCAGTCAAAGAGATATTTTACCAGATTGGAAAACCATGAAGCCTTGTTCAGGTCACAGAATCTGTTCTTACACAGAACAGTTCGACCTCAGAAGGTCTCTTGATTTGCTAGCGGTGAAGGCTCGGGAAGAGACCCTTATTCCTCCTCTCTGTCTTTTTGCCCTTAGGCTAAGGGTCAGAAGCCTTCCCAGGTCTGCGACGCCTTCACTCTGCTGCTGTGCGTGGCAGCCGCCCTTCAAGATTGGGCAGTGGGACAGAGGGCTAAGGAGTCTGGTGGGCCTATTGTCAGGGCAGGCCCCCGAAGGTTCAGGTCCTCGGAAGCTGAAGCATGGTGAGGTCGTAGGATAGGCCAGAGACCCCACCCCATATACCTGTGCACACCTTTCTTCACGACTCTGGCTCCCCAGAGAGTGCAGGTACTTTCTGGCAGGTTATACTCATTCAGCACCTACTGTGGCAAGGAATTTCACTGGACACTCTTGCGGGGGAAACCCAGGTGAATCACACAGGGAGTATGTCCCAGTGAGTTCTCAATATGGCAGGGGAATCAGACCTGTTATAACTCACTCTAATACAAGATAGAAAGTGCTGAGTACAAGAAGAAAAATGTGGGAAAAAACTGTGGATCTTCAGAGGAGAGAGTTTGCCTCCAGTGGGGAGTTGGGAGAAGGTTTTTTGGAGAGGAGGACACTTTCGTTGGGATGCGAACGCTGGCAAAATGTAGACATGTGGAAATGAGGCTGGAACGTGCTATAGGACCGAGCAAGCTACTGAGACGAGAAGCTGGTATATGAGAGAAGAGGTTTCTTTGGATTTGCGGCAGGGAGTGTAGAGAGCTAGGTGAGCTGGGTAGGTTGGGGCGATCTGGGATGTGGTTAAGACATGGAGACTCGCTGACATTTTCTGAGCACTCGGAGGGTGAGTGGACCAAGAAGACTCTTGTGCGGGTGTGTGTCGGTGTCCTGGAGAGCCAGGAAGGGGCTCGGTTGTTACTGCGAGGCAAGCATGGTGAGGAGCGAAAGACCAGGCCGACCCTTCAGATAAGCACTCGGCAGCACAGGTGGTGGGCGTGGCATGGCTGGCTTCCTCAAGCACCAGGACTTGAGGTTCGGGAGCTTGGGTGCTGGACGCACTTGTCCCGGGCTCCGGCCCTGGCTCCGCTGCCGTGACCAGCTCCATGTCCTTGGGCCAACTGCTTCACCCTTCAGTGCCTCAGTGTCTTTATCTGAAAAATGGGCATAAAAGTCCTGTTCTTCACACACACGAGCTCAAACTAAATCAGTAAGTTCACGCAACGCATTCTAAATATTGTCTGGCACAAGGCAAGTTGTTGTGCCTGAGAGCTCAATAAGATTGGCCGTTATTGCAAAAGGTAACAAGAGGATAAAACAGGAGAATATGCTTCTGAACCAAGCTGGGATGAGAGTGATTGCCAGGAGTAAAGAATTACACAAGGAAATGATTGACCTTTTGTTACTCTCCACAAAGCTGTTCAGGAGGGCCGAAACATGGACCCATGATTCAGTAATGGATGGAATGAAATTCCCAGACCATCCATCCAGGTCATGGTCCAGCCGCCTAGGTTCTTCCTGCTTTGTGGGTGCAAAGGCATCGCCTTCACTGTCTGGCATTGGCTGCACTGAAGTTTGCCAACAGATCAGGAGCTCCCCCACGATGGAATGGTTTTCTTACTTCTAGTAATGGAGAGATCTGGGACCAGAAATCTGTGGTCCCAAGAGAGCCCATCAAACAGGTGATGCTTTTTGAAGAGCAAGGAAGGCTTTAGGCCTGTGCACTAACAAAATGAACCTCAGAGTTGTTTTGTTTCAAGGAAAAGCCACTGTGATGTTTTGGTTTAGGCTAAGGAATGTTGTCGGTGTGGGTTGTGGGGGGATCTGTAGGGAGCAGGGAGAAGAGACTGGGTGCAGGGTGGGGGCGGGGGGGACCCTGGAGCAGACATCCTACATCTTGTCTTGAAGTTTTGGTTGTGAGCTCAGAGTTGAAACGCTGCACCCTTCCGTGCCCCGTGTGGTGCTCTGTTCTCATTTAAAGCATGCACGTGAATGAAAACTGAACTTTCAAGTGCTGGGGCAGATTTTAAAAAAGAAGACTCGGGCTTGATCCCTATACAATTAAGCAATCGTCAGGGTTTAAAGGTTTCATCTGCTGGAGTTCAGCCCAGGGTAGGGATTGGAGCCCCAAAATAACGGGATGCAGCCTCAGGCTTTGAACATCGGAGCTGGCTGTGTGTGTGTGAAGTCTGCCAGCGAGCAGGAGGGATCGCTCCTGGGCAATGTACTGGGGCCGGGGGACCGGAGCCGCCTGCCCCTGCCTCCGCCGCTGATCCCTCAGTGGCTGACTGGCGACAGCATCTGGGGGCCGCCGTGCCGTGAATGTGCACTATTGTTCCAGGCACACGTCGGCCTTAAGAAAGAGCACAGAACAGGCCGGTCCTTATTCAGAGGCAGAGCCCCCTCCATCACGCCAACCGGCCCTTCCAGGTCACATGCCTGAGGCCTCTGCAGGCAGGACGGTCGCAGCTGCCTAGAATCTGCTGCCGAACGTTAGCTGTTAGCCATTAGCCGCGGTTCCCCAACCCTGACAGCCGGAGCTTCCCGGACTCTGCAGGGGACACTATGTTCTCGGAGGAGCTGTGGCTGGAAAATGAGAAAAAGTGTGCTGTGGTCCGGAAGCCTAAGCCGGGCAGGAAACGCCAGGAGCTGCTGGCCGTGGCCTTGGGGGTGAAGGTGGGACTCAAAGGTGGCTTTCTTTGGCCCCCTCTCAAACTCTTTGCCTGTCCACAGATCTCCTCCCTGGTCAGGAGGGCCGCCCTCACGCACAATGACAACCACTTCAACTATGAGAAGACACACAACTTTAAGGTAAGCAAACCTCTGCCTTCTTTCTTCTGTTCTTGGGGGGCAGGCGGACAAGTGCAGTGTAAGCTGGCCTCTCACTGTAAAGGAACGAGATGGCAAATTCCATCTGTAGCGACTTGCTTTGGATCAGACCACACTGGGGACCTCAGAAAGCCGTTTGCTTGATGCTGACGCCTAGAAACGCCTGTATGTGTAGTAATGTCGTTCTGGAGAATGGGACCCCATTCTGCCTCAGATTCCCAGGTCCAGGGAAAGAAAACAGAGCATGTCCGGTCTGCGGCATTTGGAGACCTCTTGGTGTCACTGGGCAGTACTTTTCCACGCAGGGTGGCAGTTCGTCCGTCGCTGCCTCCGAGCAGGGGAAACAGTGGCCCGTTTCACGTTCTGGGTTTTGTCTTTTGTTTTCAGGGATGCTAACGCCTTTGGTTTATGTGTAGACAGCTGTGAAAGCAAGTGATGGCAGGCGACACCATCCAGTCGCTTTTGTTTATGCACGGGGAGCAGGGAGCGCCCCGCGGGGCCGCCTTGCCACAGCCCCTCGGGTCACCGCCTTGACCCCAGTCACCAGACCAAACAAAAAGATATGGAAAGTTGGTGGGAGTTTTTAGTGGCTTTTCCCATGTGTATTTATAAACTGGAAAGACTGCTATCTTCATTTCAGATGAGCCCTGGTAGACACGGCCTGCAAAAAAAAAAAAAAAAAAAAAACTACGGTCAGAAAATGACGGCTTATTTCCTTTGCCCTAATGGGTTTTCCAAGCACGGCCGGGAGGAGAGGCCAGTGCCCAGTTGCCTGGCCTGAGAGGCTTCTCCGTGCAGGAGAGACGGGATGGAGACAGAGGTCTGACCCCAGCAGACGGGCGGACAGCGTGGAAGCCGGAGGGCGTGGAGAGCCAGAGTGGGAAGGGGAGGCAGGAGCAGCACGCTGTGCATTGCCTTCTTTTCCTAAACCCTCCTTTCCTGTGGAGCCAGTAGCCCAAGGGACTGGGGAAACCAGGGCGGCCCCTTGTCAGAGCCGGCCAGGGAACCCTGTTTTGTTCTGCTGCTTTTTGGTCCGTCACGAGGACAAACATGCCTATGAAGTATACATTTGTGTTAGTTTGGTCCGCTTGGCTCGCTTCTGTTTTTAGAAGGCAAGTAGCTCAGGCATTTGCATGCTATAATTGAACTGAAGAATGGAATATTTCAGCCCTCCATATTTAGAGTGAGGATGAAGAATTGCATTACATGGTTCTTGACATTTCTCCCACCACCGAACAGTGACAGGTCTAATTTGGGGCATAAAAGGTCTTAATTTTTTTTTCTTTCCTGTTTTCTGTCTTCACCCTTAGTAACGTCTTTGCCTTAAGATGTATTTTTTCTGACTTGGGGCAGAAGTCCTGATCTTTTGCTTCCTGCGGATACAGTGTTGTGGGTGGAAGGATGGGTCTTCTTGAACTTTTAAATTCTTTTTCTTCCTCCCCAAAATTCCAGTTCTTCTGGTTTTAAGATACAATTGGAAGGACAGCCTCTCTCTCTCAAATGTGTGTGTGTGTGTGTGTGTGTGTGTGTGTGTGTGTGTGTAGAGAGAGAGAGAAAGAGTTGATTGATACATTAAAAACTAATTTCAGTGTTCTAGTCTTAGATTTAGAAGTGGGAAATTCCATTTTAAACAAAAGGTGGTTGAATCTGCTCTGGCTGGTGTGGCTCAGTGGCTTGAGCACCTGCCTGCAAACCAGTAGGTCCCAGTCAGGACACGTGTCTGGGGTGCAGGACAGGTCCCCCATTGGGAAGTATGTGGGAGATAACCGATCCGTGTTTCTTTTGCATAGTGATGTTTCTCTCCCTCTCTTCCCTCCCTTCCCCTCTCTCTAAAAAAGAAATAAAATCTTTAAAAAAGAGAGTTGTTTTAAAAATATACAGTTGAATCTTATTTTCTTAAACAGTCCTGTTGCTAACATGATCTATATTAACCGTTTATCACTGAAAAACACCAACCGCTTTCTAAATGTTCGCGGACACCGTCAACATCTGCTCGACGTGCCCGTTCTTACTCTCAGCCGTGGAGGGAGGGAAAAGCAGGGCGCAGACCGGTCGCTGGAGAGGACACTCCAGCCAGACAGCAGCCTTTCTCCTCCGCGTTTAAACAGACATCTTTGAGACACAGCAGACCCTTGAGTTGCTGCCCTTGGTTCTCAATGGTCCTGCTGGTACCACTGTCCTTAAGGAGCAGTGGCTGGAACTGGAGCTGGAGGGGGGAGCTCCCTGCCACTCCTCGCCCGTCCCACCCCCATTCAGCCTCTCTTCACACACACACACACACACACACACTGTCTTTGGAAGAAACTTTGAAAGCCGAGGTTTTTAGGAACATGCCACTGAACGAAACCAAAGAAAGAAAACACTTCTCAAAGGCCCCCACTGTCTGCTTGGACACAGTGTGAAATAAAGGCAGAAAAATACAAAGGTTTTATTTATGTTGACTTCTGATAGGTTTTATTCTAGAACTTTCTCAATTTGTGATTTGGGGTATTATTATTATTCAAGAGTATTCTGTGGATGGCATAAAGTGTTCAGTAAAAGATACAATCACACTGTCTTGCTCATAAGCAGCCAAGCCTGGCTAAGCCCTGTCTGTACTCTGGCCCAGAGGCCTCTGACCAGAGGTTCCAACCTGCCAGCCCATCCGAATGCCTCCCACACAACAAGATTTTTCGGCCCCAGTCAAGACTACCTCCCCTGCTAAAGAGCCGACTCCTGGCTCTCGCCAGGTACCTCGGAGGAGGGGTGAGTAGAAACTCCCCGCACGGCAGGTGCAGGGCGGAACCGCCCTCCACCCCTGCAGAAAGGCCAGTCACTGCCCCCGAGAGTGCGTCTACAGTCCCCACTCTGGGAAGCATGTCTAGGAAAAGGCCAAGTTCTGCTCAGGAAACAAAAACTTTTGGACGCAAATTCCAATTCAGCTCATTTCATGCAATAATTATGTACTTTTCCACACCGTATGCAGATGCAGTGGTTGCTATTTTAATCCCTGAGTTCTCTGGGGTTACTGGCACATCCTAGGGACGAAAAGGAGTTGGTTAAGGTAATGATGAGATTAACAGACTCCTCTCTGAAGCGAAAACTGCTTCTTAAAGAGAAAAACCACTCCATTACTTCACTCCCACTACATCTGCATCTCTGTTTATCTAGTTGACTTAACGAGGCCCTCTCCTATAAATGAAACAGCTTGCTTTTCGATGGTCTGCCCTAGTAACTCCTTGTGGCACAGCACTAGAAATCTTCTGGCCAGCAGGCCCCAGGGCCCCCAAATCTGGATAACTGTCCTTCCCCTCGCACTTAGCACAGTGATGGGGTAGCTGTGGCCAGCCTCATGTGCTGGCCACAACTTGATCTTTGGCCAAGAGCTTCATTCTCCCAGTCTCAGTTTCCTCATCTGCAAAATGGGAGTGTGGTGAAGTTTAAAGTATACCAGTACATCGCTTAGGGGCCCGGGCCCCCAGTAAGTTTAGCTTCTGTCATCATTTTATTATTTATCCATTTGTGTCTCTCAATTCTCTTGTGTTTTCATGTTTAGCTTTCGCTGTCTCTGTATGTCTTGTTTTCTATCCTCACTTCGACACGCCTTCCTTTTCTCTGTCATCTCTTTCCTCCTCCCTCGTTAACCACATGTAGTAGAGAAGTGAAAGAGCGTTCTAGGCGATGCGGACTACAGGAGGGGAAGCTTGGAGTCAGATGTGAGCCGAGAGGGAACAGGGTGCAGGGAGGCCCCCACGTGGGAGTCAGAGGTGCTCACGCCGCATCTCTACGATCAGCCGGGGCAGTCCGCTGCTGGAGGCCCCATGACCCTCAGCGTGTTCTCCGCTCTGCCCACCTCTGTTTGCAGCCTTCCCCGTTCTGCACGCGTGCGTACCTCGCTGGCTCCTTCTACCAGATCCCCTCCCTCCCCCAGGCTCTGCAGGGACACCCTTCTCTCCCTGTATGGACCACAGATGGAGAGCAGAGGTCCAGAAAGCTCTGAAGGTGGAAGAGCCAACCACGGAACCCCACCTTATGCTGTGTTCCCCAGCTCTGACCATCCTCTTCCTTGCCCCTCCGACCTCCCGTCCACCCCTCTCCCAGCCCCCAGCCAACCTTCCTTTTCCCCTCAGCACTGACCCCTGACACTGGACACGTGTACTCGCATGTTTGCCCCCCTCTAACCAGATGGAAATACCCCAAGCCCTGGGGAAGGGTGAGGGGGGATTTTGTCTGTTTTACTTCCTGCAGACACCCCAGTGTCTGCAATGGGCCCTCCCCCAGAGCAGGCTTGGGTCCGTATCATTTGGAAGTGTGTGCAGCAGGTAGCTCTCGGCCCTGCCCACCTCCCCATCTCCACGCCCCACAGTTGTCCTGTCCGTGGCTTGTGGCACTCGTGTTAGCTGTGCTTGAGTCCTCCAGGCAGCGGGCCCTTGCCAGGGTCAGCAGACTGTGCCAGAGAGATGGTGACCCTGTCAAAGTGCGTCGGGCCAGCTCCTATCCCCCATCTGGCCGGAGGGTCTGGCTGCCCGGCCAGCGCTGCTTAGGACCTTGCACGTGAGGAACCTGAGGCAGAGGCAGATGCAGGCCCCCGGTTTGCTCCTCTTGTTCCAGCTTCCTTCGTGGTGACTCTCAAAAGTGGCCCTGCCCAGATAAAAGCTCAATGATGGCCCGCCTTACCCTTTTCTGTCCCCCACGCTGGACAGACGGGGGCCACGCCAGCTGCATCCTGTTCCCACAGGGCCCCGTGTGAGCACGAGTCTCAGGGAGCATGCTCCTTCTGACATGCCTGCCCGCCCCACCAGGTCCGGGGGCAGGACCAGCTCAGGGGGCCGAGAGGGTGTCCCGGTGCTACCGCGGTGACACCTGTGCCGGGTGTGACAGCAGCACCACCACCGCCCACTCAGGTTTTTCAGGCTCGTTCACGGTTTCTGGGCCTGTCCCTGGTTTTCGTTCTTATCAGTCTGCGGGGCATGGGCTGTGGAACGAGCCGTTTCTGCCTCCCACATGCAAACCCCTCCCTTTTCCCGCCCTCCTTGGCCTCGTAAGGGAGTGTCAGCCCTCCGTCCCCAGCCATTGGCCTGCCTCTCATCGGCACAGGTGGAAACCAGCTTCAGAAATGGCTGTGGTTCTATTTTGTTTCTTTTGTTTAATAATCAGAAGGGGCTGTTTGGACAGAAACAAATCTGGAACAACGCAAAGGACAGGCATGCTTCCTCACCTTGGATATACAACGAGAGACTCCCAGTCAGGCTGGAATACATGGGCTTGCAAATGTGGCCTTTATGAAGAAAACACTGTTTCTGATCCCAAGCACTGTGAAGAAGTGGCATTTTTTTATCTATGTCCTACTGTAGCCTGACTCCACCACTAGAATTATCGGAAACTCCTTGTTTTCAAGTAACAGAACCCCTGGAAACTATCATAGGCTAAACACGAGGCTATTGTGCAGGAGAGTCTCACGGACCCCCTGGGACCACTGGGAACTCAGGCAGGGAGAAAACAGGAACTGGGAGTGTGCCTGGGCCCATTCCTCTTTCTCGTCTCCCTGCCCCTCCCCCTCCCCACCACTTCTCAGCTCTGCGCTCTCCGGGCATCAGCCTCAACGTCCTCTCCCTGCACAAAACTGTCTGAGCCCACATGGTCCACAGAATGTGACTGATGATAGCTCCCTGGTTTGCATGGGACCAAACCAGCCCCCAAATCCCAGCCGCAGACTTCCAGAGAGAGAACCAGCACAGCTTGACTTGGACCGAGTATCTGCTGTGCTCGGTTCACGCTGGCCGTGAAACTCAGCCCTGTAAACCCACGGCTGGGGGGCGCCAGGATGCCACTGGGGGGGCGGTGGGGGGGATGGACAGTGCCCAGACTGGGGGTAAGAGAAACACCCCCTCCTGGGCAGATGGCCTGAAGACGTCTGCCGTAAGACTTTCCTCCCCGTGTTGAAGAATCCCCTTTAAGTTTCATATCAGCGCCTAGCCCTTTCCACTGGGTTCTGCTTGAAGTACATCAAGAAGCGACTCTGAGCCTGGATACGGTTATTCATATGAGTATCTGCAGCCTAGACATTCTGCAGCACCGGGGAGTTTGGTGTCTCTGTCTCGGACTAAGGAAGACGCTCTATTCTTTCGGTTCCACAGTTTGCAAAGTGTTCCCATCACTGTTGTGCCATTTTGGAGCCAGGACCGGCCCTCGGCAAAACTGGAAGAAAATGAGGCTTGTCTCTGGCAAACTCTCCACCCCCCACCCAGGTTGCTTCTCTTGCCCCACCTCATCGCTCCTTTCCGCTGTTACCCCAGCGATGCCCCACCCCCCCTAAAACCTGGGAGCCCTGGACTCAAGATTGAGCTTCTCATTCTCCATCCCATTCTCCACCCCATTCCTCAAGGCTCTGCATTCCGCCGATAGGCTATCGGCATTATCATTAATTTTAAATATCACCTGTTTCGAGGCAAACCGACCGGGTTTCCTCATAAACCCCTTCTTCTGTGATTCGCCGAGATTGACTATTGCTCCTCGGGCAGTACACACTCCATGTGAAAAGGACGTGTGTGCGTGTGAAAATGGCAGCCGAATGAGTCTGGTGGTCACACTTTAAATGGGCCCTCTGCAGAACAGCAGCCCCGTGCTCTCATCCTGCGGAATGCCATTCATGGCAGGGGCCTGGGGCGAGAGAAGAAACAGCTTCTGGATGAGGTTCTCACGTAGGTGAGTGAGTGCCTTCTGTCCGCCAGGGTCTGACTCCAGGCTGATCTTATGCCTCCTCGGCATGTTTTGATGTAAATACAGGGACACTGCCACCGTAAATTCTTTACAAACCAGCAGAAGAGGAGAGGCTTTGATAGCAAACCCAACGGGGGCGCCTTGCTTCAGCCACACCCCAGAGAAGTGGCTTGGTCCAGCCGTCCCACAAACATAAATCATCGATGAACAAGTCCGACCCATCTCAAGTGCTTAGCTGTCATTCATTTTACAGTGACTTTCTCTATTCCAAAGAACGTACAACTCAAAGGAACTATTCTAAGGGACTGAATGACTTATTCTGGCATTTTTAAGTCCAAAGAAACAGCCCTTTTGTGTTTTGTTGGGAGGCAAAAAGTACCAGTGATTGCTGTACATATTAGTTGGGTGTATTTGGCAGTACCAATAAGAGGAAACTATTTAGACACGTAATTTTTATTCATCAAATATGGACTGAGAGCCAGTTATGTGCCAGGCACTGCCAGGTACAAGGCAGACAGGGGTGATGTGAGAATGGGAACTCTTCCTCCAGTGGGTGTCTCCCACCCAGTGTGGTTTTGCTCCCAGGGGACATACGGCAATGTCTGGAGACATTTCTGAGTCTCATGACTGCATTTGCAAGTGGTGTCTGATAGATGCCAGGGATTCTGCTAAACATGCCGCAATGCCCGGGCCGGCCCCCCACCACAGGGAGGTATCTGGCCCCAGTATCAAATAGTGCCAAGACTGAGAAAGCTTAAATCAGACCGTGAGGAGGGGGCTGTGGGGGTGGGGTTTGAGCAGGGAAGTGCCAAAAAAAACCAGTACTGATGCCTGAAAGAAAGTTAACTACCCAAAGATGTCACTTTATGTAATGGGGCAATTTCCCCATGTGACAGCCAATGTTTTAGAAAGCAAATTCCGGGGGGGGGGGGTTGTTTGTTGGTTTGGGTTTTTTTTTAAGATTTTATTTATTTTATTTTTAGAGAGGGAAGGGAGGGAGATAGAGAGAGAGAGAAAAAAACATCAATGTACAGTTGCTAGGGGTCATGGCCTGCAACCCAGGCATGTACCCTGGCTGGGAATCGAACCTGTGACACTTTGGTTTGCAGCCCGTGCTCAATCCACTGAGCTATGCCAGCCAGGGCTGCAAATTCTGTTTTAAATGTCCTAGAACAGCTGCTGAATAGGCAAATCTGGGGGTCCCGGGTGCCGAGGCTGAGAAACGGGCTCTCTTGTGACCCCTGCTCAGCTGGCCCCTCGGGGAAGCCTGGATGGAGTGTTCGGCCACAGACCCAGTGATTCCCCCTCGGCTCATTTTTCTCACATCTGAAAAGGTTCACTTCAAGGTCAGTATTTCATCTGATCTGGCAAGAGGAAAAAGTCCCAAGTTTAACCTAATTTCTCACATGAGTTCAGTGCCACGTGATTCTGGGATTAGAGGAAAAACCCTCTGCTGAGTCTGCAGGGCAGGAGCTGCCGACCACAGCCAGGCCTCCTGCCCTCCTTCTCCTCAGGGAGCGCCGGTCGCCTTCTCCACCAGCTGACCCCCAGAGCCAGTGCCTTGGAGCTGGAAGTGACTTCAGCCGCCGCCAGCCGCCCGCTCTATGCATATAAAGCAGCTAAGAAGAGCAGCCTTTGACCCGGAGTCCTTTTTAAATCAAAGTGAAAGAAGAACGTTTCCATTTTGAATATAAATAATACAAATGACAAACTGAGGTGACATGGTTTTAGTTTCCATCAATGATTCTCTACCAGGGTCACTTTGTCCCCAGGGGCACTGGGGACAATGTCTGCAGGCGTTGGTGGTGTTTCCAGCCAAGGGGTGCTTCCGGCATCCGGTGGGTAGAGGCCAAGGACGCAGCTGAACACCCTGCGATACTGCGCACGAGGTTTACCCAGCCCCAAGCGTGAGCAGTGCCAAGGCTGAGAAACCCTGATGTATCGTGATAAGAAAAAGCAACATCTCTCGACTGTAGCACATCATGAACAGCCCTCCCATCTCCTTACAGTCTCGAACCCGGGCTGAGGCTCGTTGTGCACTTGGGAGGCATCGACACTGATGCATGAGAACACACTCATTATGAAGCCGCCAGGGACTCCTGCCTTCCCGACCCAGCAGACGTCAGACAAGTAGCGTCCTGCTCGTTTAGGACACGTCAAGTCAGGAGATGCTCGCTAACGCCTGAGCTTTTCCTTGACAATTCCTCTTGCTCTTGTTTTTATAAAACAGCCATTCCCGGGCTATTTGTCAAACATACCTTATCTCTTGCAATATCATCTCTTTCTTTTTGGAGTGGTTTTCGAATTCCAGGCAGACCATGCCCAGTGTAATAGTCTTGGACAGACATGCTTCCTGTCTGGGGTATTTTCTTCCTGTCTAGGGTATTTTAGGTACTGCCCTAGAGTTTCCAAAATGTTCTTTCTTTCTTTCTTTTTCTTTTCTTTTTTTTTTTGCTGGAAAGGTATTCTTGAATATCAATAAACCTCAGAGAATGGAAAAAGCTAATTAGTGACTTTTCAAGGTGCGGGGCATTTCACTGGAAGAGCTGACATCATAACTCCAAGCAGGCGCGCCAGCACCGGCCTGCGCGCTGCTGTGCAGCGGCTGTCCTTGCGGGCCCGGGAGAAACCCGAACACTCTATCAGCCGTGAAAATAAACAGAGGCCCGTCACAAAGAGGAAATTAGGCAGTCGGCCTAAAATAATGTTTAAGTAACTTTACGTTCCCCTTGGCCCCCATCTTGTTTGATTTCTGTGGGAATGTGTGGACACTCGAGTTATTTGCTCTTCAGAAGCGTCTGCCTGCATGTGTGTGGCTGGAGAAACGAGATTCCAGGCAGTGGGGACACATTGAAGGGAAAGGACGTTGGTAAATATGGGTGGGGCTAATAGGCATTAAAGGCAATTTTGATACATTTAGTAATTTTAAAAATACTGACAAAAAGTGAAATTTCAGGAAAATCTACGATTGGTGTCTCCTTTGTTTCCTGGGCCATTTGTGGGCCAGTTTTTATTTTGCCGATGTGTAGTAAACATTGTCAGCTACTTCCCTAGTTTCCTACTATTGCATTTTTATTTTTACACCAAGGTATGGAGGTATTTCCCATGCAGTTTCCTTATGGACTAGAGATGTTTCAGAGAAGAATTCAGTCACTTTTTTTTTTGCATGACCTATAAGAAAAGATTGTCTTTTAGAATGAAACCCTCTTTCACTGGCGTTTGACTATGCTGTTGTCTCTCTGGAATGTTCCCCCCAAGTACTCTGCCCCCCTGGCCAACACCATCACTTCCCCAGCAGTTCAGTCTCTCCCAGTCTGGTGAACTCCTATCCATCCTTCAAAACCCAGTTCAAATATCACTTTCCCCAGTCTTCCCTGGAGGAGTTTGTTGTCCTCTCCATTATATTACAATAGGATAATTATTTATGTTACCTATTTATTCTTGTAGATGAAACCCTTGAATGCAGGGAGGTCTGGGCCCCTCTGACCTATACTGACTTTGTATATCTGTGAACTTCTACAGTGCCAGGTTCAAATTGGACAGTCAGTGTGTAAATGTCAGAGAAATGAATGAATAATGAATGAGAGGGTGGACAAGTGCACAAAATAGAAAATAATTCGTCTCTCCAACATCCTTCCCCCCACTACTGTGTAATGCCACTTCGGAGATAGGCCCCATCTCCATACAGGCGAGACCTGGTTTCTGACCTTCCCACTCAACACCACAGGTTGGTTAGTCCATCCTGCGTGGTGCTTTACTCTTTGTAACTACGGAAGTCCTAAATATGCTCAGAAGTGTTTTCCTGCATTCTTCTGCTTACTCAAAATTATCAGGGCTGTTCTTCCCTGCTGCATTCTTCCATGTGGAATTTAGGGTCCTCTTGTCAACTTTTGTGAAGAGCACCATGGAAATTTTTGTTGAAATTATATTAGGTTTATAGATTCGCCTGGAAGATAATTAACTTACTTATAACATTGGGCATTGCTATATATAAATATAGAAAGTCCCCTTACTTATGTTCATAATGTCATTTATTTATTTTCTAATTATTTTAGTTTTTACTGCTCTTGTAAATGGAGTTTTTGATTTTTATTATTTAATAAAATGTCATTATTTCTGTATAGCAATGTTACTGATTTCTTCCTGTTGCTCTTTTATTGAGCAAACTTAGTGGCCTTGTTTCTTCTTCCAGTCCTATATTGGCTTTTTGTGTCTTCTTTGATTATGCTGGTGAAACTCTGTAGAATCATGCGCAAAAGAAACATGTATAACAGGCAGCCTTATATTTTTGCTGACTTTAAGGGAAATTATCCTAATGTTTCATCTTTAAATGTGAAGTTTATCATGTGTATAACATAGATGCCTTCAAGAAACTATTTTTAGGAGAGGTCCCTCTCTTCCTAGTACGTTAATACTATTCTTATGAATAAATGTTGAATTTATTCATAGTTTATTAATGTTGTATTTGATTGTTGGTATTCTAATTTTTAAAATCATTTCTCTTGTGGTATTGTAGTAAATTCTAGTGTCATGTTGACTACCTTAAATTCGTGAAATAAAGTCTCCTTGGCCAGGACACTTTTTAAACATAATGTTACATTCAGCAGGATCTTTTTCTTCTGAGTTTCTACATTTATATTCATAATTAAAACGGACCTATAGTTTTACCATCATATATTGTTCTTATACAGTTTTTAAGTCAAGATTGTATTAGCTTCATAATCCCCCCCCCACCTTCTGCTCTGCAGCAGCCTGTATTAGCCATCCGTAATTTGATTCTTAAAAATTTGATAAAACTTAAAAAGTCATTTGGGATCAGTGACTACTTGAGGGTTAATATTTTAGTGCAAATTTAATTATTTAAAGGGTACAATTTAATTTAGGTTCTCTATATTATTTTGACTCATTTTTGATCATTTATATTCTTTAAAAAGTAAGTATTTTATTTTGTGGAAATAAAGTTAGTGCTACAAGGTTTTTGTTTGATATGTTTACTGTATCTGCACTTATGCCCTCTCCTACCATTTGTGCATTTTCTTCTGATTAGTCTTGCCCACGTTTTGCCCACGTATTTTTATAAATCTTACTTAAAGTCACCTTTCAGGTTTTTTATCCTTTTTATTTTATTTTTTCTATTTCATTGTATTCTGTAAGATCTTCTTTTTTGCTTTGTCCTGCTCTGTTATTTTTGACTTCATAAATAATATACTTAGCTTATTAATTTTCAACCTTTAATTTCTAATACATATGTTATTCCTTAGTATGTCTTTGATTGAGCATCTGTGAATGGAAACTATTAGAGTCTTTCTGAAGACAAACTCTATTTCACCCTTGTTCTTGAATGCTAATTAGCTAGGTATAGAAGTTAGGTTGACAGTAAGCTCCCTTGAACACTTTGATGAAATTATCCCATGGTCTACTGGCCTCTTTTTGCTGAGGAAAAGTCTGTTTTCATTCTAATTGCTGTCCTTTTGCAGGCCTCTTGTTTTAGGAATTTGCTTGTCTTTTGGTAGCCTGCACTTTCACTATAATTCTTGAGGGTTAAGATTATTTTTTATTTATTGTGTTTGAAATTCATTTAGCTTTTCTAAATCTGGAGCTTTTGTGTCTTTTACTAATTCTGGAAAAATGTCAAGTGTTTTCTTTTTGAATATTGCTTTCTTATAGGCCCTAAACCTCATCATCTCTCAGCTGTTCAGTGTCATTCCTCTTTGCTTCTCTCTCTCTCTCTCTCTCTCTCTCTCTCTCTCGCACCTCAGGTTCTCTTCTAACTGCTCTCACAATCCCATCCCCAAGTCAACATGTCCTGCTGTCTCCCGTCTTTTATTTTTAGAAAACCCTTTCTTGACCCCGTATCTACCTGGAGCTACCTGGTTGCTGTGCTGGGTATCACAGCCACATTTGATGAACTTGCCTTCACATTTCTCCATTCCACATCTCCTGTGTAGTCCTCAGTTCACTTGAGTATGACTTCTGTCTCTACAGATCCAAAGAGATTGCTTTGGCCAAGGTTCCTAATGACTTCCATGTGTCTACATCAATATTCAGTCCACATTTAACTTGACCTCTTTTCAGCATTCAATATGGCTGACTGCTTCTTTTCTAAAACTCTTCACCTGTTGGCTTCTGAAACACTTTATTCTCTTGGTTTTCTCCAAATGTTACAGCACCAAGGGCTTGGGCTCTGTTTTCTTTGTTTTCTTCTCTGTATCCCTAATAGTTTTTATCCATTTGCATGATTTTAAATACCATTTTTTTTTTGTCAGGACGGCCAAATAAATGCCCTTGTGCCTCTTCTGAGCTATTGAATTATGTGTGAATTTTTGCTTAACCTGAACACTTGGAATATCAGTGGTGTTTAACCTTAAACTGTTCAACACTGAACTTCTGAATTTTCTTCTTCTTAAAAGAATGTCTTCCTGCCCTGGCTGGTATGGTTCAAGGGAGTGTGGACCTGTGAACTAAAGGGTCACTGGTTCAATTCCCAGTCAGTGCACATGCCTGAGTGGCAGGCCAGGTCCCCAGTAGGGGGCACATGAGAGTCAATCACACATTGATGTTTCCCTCTCTTTCTCCTTCCCTTCCCCTCTCTCCACAAATAACTGAATAAAATCTTTTTTTTTAAAGAGTATCTTCACTAGTTCCACAAATGTCATCACGATCCACCTAGTTTCTAATGCTAGAATCTGGTTTGTTCTATGATCAAGTCCTGTCAATTCTATCCTCCAGATATGTCTCAAATCCATCTGCCTCCACATCCTGGTCTTGGCCTCAATTATTTCTCAAATACAAACTACCACCTAGCTTCTAAATATCTTCCACTATTAACCCTCTCCCATCCATTTTAACACTGTGAATCAAAATATCATTTGTTAAAAATCACCTTCCTACTAAAAGTTCTTCAAACACTTCCTTTTGGAACTAGATTAAAACCGAATCCACACTCATTAATAAAGCCTTCAAGGCCCTTTCCTCCTTTCGCCTTCATCCCAATTCTGCCACCCCGCACTCTGGTGGCCTGGCCACCCTGGCCTCCCCATTGTCCAGTCACACCCAGCGCTTTTGCTTCGGCGAGGCCTCAGTAGATTCCTTCTGCCTGCAAGGCCTTGGCAGATTCCTTCTGCCTGGAATGCACCCCCCCGACCCCGCCCAACAAGACTGGCTCCTTCCCTTCCTTCGAGTGACTTGAGGTCCCCTTCCAAGGGAGGTTCTTCCAGATCATTCTGGATGACACTGGGTTTCTCTTAGTCTCTCTCTAGTACCAGCCTCAGTTTTTTTCTTTTGACAATCCTTTTCATACCTCTTTTTGTGGGGGAAGGATTGTATTATTTTATATGCTATTTAACTGAGTGTATAATTTGGATAGCATATTAACAATAAATATGGTTAACCAGCCATCTCTTTAGAGCATTTCTAGTAAAATACTAAGAAATCTCTGACTGCTGCTGAATTTAGCAAATGTTCGGCTTTCAATGGGACACTCTACTAAGGAATTCTTTTGATACCAAGTTTCATGTGAGGGGGACTCTGAGTGAACTTGAATCATGGCCTTTGGATCTGTGACACACAGACGCTGCCTGAGGTGGATTCTCTGCGTTCCTCCAAGAAGTGCTTTGTCACTTTTATGTCATTTCCTTGCAGCATGATTCTCCATCTTAGTAAAGTCAATTCTGAGATGTTTTTTTCCTATCGATTTTCAAAGTACAAGCAGTATAATGAGCAGTGTGCATGTGATAAACTGAAATACCAAAAGGCTATTATAACTTAGTTTTATTGCATAGAAACTATGGTCGTAAAGCGCTATTTTAGATTTATGAACCAGCTTACTTTCCCTGCCTTCTCGAATCTGTGAGTTCCATTAAGAGGGCACTAAGTCTGTTTTATTTATTACTTTATATATACCCAATTGCTAGCATGTATAAATAAATAAAGGTCTCAAAGTGATTTTTTTTGTTTTTTTTTTAAGTAGAGTTCTGATGAGCATCTTTTCCAATTGTGACCATAGTTGTCATCCTGACTTTTTTCATAAATAAAAGTAGTCTACAGGCCTCCTAGTCTGTAAAAAACAATATTGTCTACATTTTTTCATTGGTTAATGGAGGTTCGAAACATTGAAATTCCTTATGTAATGTCTTATGATATTTTAATTTTGTAAAAATTCAAAGCATTTTCCACACCGATTTGAATGGGTTTGGGTTTACCGTGGCCACGTTTGCTGTCAAGGAATTTACTAGCTCTGCTTCTTGAAACTCATTGGTGCTCGAGAACATGTATTTTTGTTTTGTTTGAAATCATGACTTACTACATGGTCCTTCCCGGGAGGACCTGTAGCTGAATAATTAGGGGTAAGACCACCCTTACTTGATGATATTTAAAATATTTAACTGGCTGGGGCACCAGCCACTGAGACTGGCCCTTCACAGCCAGCCAGAAGGGGTCTTCCAGCTTGTACACCCACAGGCCAACCAGGGCTTCCTGTTATTTTCAGCCAACTCCCTGACTTTGTTAATGGCTCTTTGGAACTGGCTAAGAACCTGGGAACTTTTCAACTGTCCCATAATCATGTCTCATTTATACCTGCCTGGGTGGCTACAGACACCCAGGGCCACCTTGGTCAGAAGGACACAGTAGCCGAGTTCTGACTTCCAGGACCCGCTGAGCTGAGCACAGGTTGTAGGGCCCTGCCTGGGCTCCCTTGGGTTTGTCCACACCGGGCCTGGTTTGCGGGTGTGAGAGTCTCCTCCTTCAGCGGCCGGCATGGCCCTGTAATCCTACCGTTTCTCCACGCTCCTTTCGGACTCGGGCCCTGGCCATGGTGGATCAGTGCGGGGTTTGCAAAGACCACAGCACATCTCGGATTTCTCCAGCCTGTCTGCCGCTCCGCCTCACGGGGACGGAAAGACCCAGCGAGGGACACTCGCTCCCGCTGAGGCCATTGCGTCCCGACCTCGTGTGTCTGTTTCATGTCTGAGGCCACCCTCCTCCAGATGGCTCTGACTTTTCTGACGCTTTTCTTCTTTTTGGATCGCAGGTGCACACATTCCGAGGCCCGCACTGGTGTGAATACTGCGCCAACTTCATGTGGGGGCTCATCGCCCAAGGGGTCCGGTGCTCAGGTAGGCCTGAAACTTTCCGTGTCCTTTTCCATTTATACAAAACGCCACCATGTTCGCTGGAGGGCGACTCTCGAGACAGCTGGGAAATAGGCCCAGATTAGCTTAAAAGTCTAGCCGCCTGGAAGGTTCGAGGCATCTTTAGGTATTTGCTAGAATGGAAAGGAATAGCTCACGTTTATGCAAGAAAAGGAAAAATCCAAGCAAATACATTTCCATAGGCACCTACTTGCCTCCCAAAATAGGCAGTATTCCTTAAAAGAAAAAGAAATTCATTCCAATGGACTTGCATAGATAGAAAAGCCACATTTCCTTTCCATCCCACTTTACTGCAGGAGAAAGGGCACAAAAATAATAACACCATGCACACTGACCGCACACCAGGCACCGAGCTAAGCACATTCCATTGACTACGCCAGTCGACCTCACCAGCAGACCTTGCGGGAGATGCAGTTATTCTCCCCATTAAATAGATGCAGAAACTGAGGCTTACAGAGGACCGTCCATTGCCTTTGGCCAGGTAGTAGTGGTGGAACGTTGACTGGACTCCAGAGCCCGTGCACGGCGGTATTTTCCTGCCATCAGATAATAACGGTGAAAGCTACACACCTTGATTTGCTGTCACCTATTTTCAAAGCATTTTGAAGAGCCCTGGGTATTTTTCCACCTAGAACTGGACTCACACGCCCATTGCTAACAGCACACAATGCATCTTGTTAAGATGCATCGAACCAAAACAGCAAAGAATTGCCAAACGAGTGTGTAACTGGGCTTTCTCCGTCATCCTGCCATGCTTTTTCTGGCAAGCAGTTCTGGCCAGGAGCAAGCATGGCATCCCGTGATACATCAGTTGGGTGTCCACCAACACCATGACTGACTTTTTCCTTGCTAGGGTGTGATTTGAAAGCAGATGTCTTGTGAAGCATTTCAAATAAAATAAGCTAATGGCAATACATTGCCATGATCTGTTTTCCCATGCTGCCCATTTTGGTTCACGGGATCATGGGACCTTAAATCTCTTCTCTGCTCAAAAGGGGAAAGCTTAGCTCTTTCTAAGTGGTGAGGCCTGCAAGGGGCAAGCAGGTGCTAGTGTGGATCAGGGCATTAACTCTACCTGCCCCCACGCCTCATCCACGAGACAAGCGCTAGGCGAGGCTCAAAGCAGCCTTCCCACAAACATTCCAGGTACCCGATTAACGCAAAAGACTTGCTGACCAAGAGTTGCCAAGAGTTATCTCCAGCTCAACCCCCGAGCAAAGCGGTAGAATATCCTCCGTGGTCATCGGTTCAGCCTGCCTGATTACACCTACCAAAAATATCCCCAATTGTTGGTATTATCCAATTTCAGCAAGAAATTGGTCCAAAGTCAATATTATGAAAACAGAACTCTGCGATTTGGATTAGCTATGAACAGCAACTTTTTCTGGGATAAAAGGGTTTGGATTTTTTTTTAATAAAACATATTATGAGGCTATACTCTTAGTAATCTCCAAGGGCTACCATGCAGCCTCGTACTTCCTCTGAGCTGCAGTAAACCTGAAAACTGACCATCAAACGTTAACAGAATACTCATTGCCTGTCAACTCTCCATATTTCACATATTTTAGACATTTTTAAAAGAAACATACTTTGTAGCATATGGAATTCTATGAGTTTGCAAAGCCTGAATGTTTTTGTTATAAAACATCTTCATTTTAATAAAATATCAGTATTTAATTCAACATAAACACACTGTTGCTTCCTATCTTAAAATGAAGTCTCTAAGGAAATTTAAAATAGAATGATTCATATAATCCAGCATTTTCATTTCTGGGTATGTCCCCCAAAGAACTGAAAGTGGCTGTTCAAACAGATATTTGCACACCGGTGTTTCAAGCAGCCTTTTCCTCAATGACCCAGAGGTGGACACAGCCCAGGTGCCCACCAGTGGGTGGGAGGGGAAACAAGATGTGGTATGTCCATACAGTGGAACATTAGAGGAAATTCCGCCATAGGTTATAATAGGCACGAACCTGAAGGACATTATGCTGAATCGAACAAGTGAGTCAGAAAAGGTCAAAGACTGTGTGATTCCACTGATGTGAGGTCTCTAAACGGTCCGATTCAGAGAGAGAGGGTAGAGTGTGGTTACCAGGGGCTGGGGGAAGAAGGGCCTGGGAGTTAGTGTTTCATGGCTACAGAATTTCAGTTTTGGAAGATGAAAAAGTTTTGGAGACGGAGGTAATGTTTGCACCCAGCATGAAGGTACTTAATACCACTGAACTGTCTGCTTAAAAAATGGTTGAAATGGTGAACATCCTGTTTTGTGTATTTTACCCCAATTTTTAAAAGTTGTCTTAAATGAAGTTGGTAGAAATATAGTAAAAAATAATGAGATAACTTAAGAACCGCTAAGCGGATATCATTGTACTGTCTACCACCATGTTGGCTATTTCTCTGATTGAATTCTCACGCGCTGTCCATCACACCTCAGACCTGACGCATAGCAACTGACCTGGTCCTCACGACAACCCTAGGGGGAGGTGCCACTCTTATCCTCATTGTATAAAAGAGGGTCCAACTCTTCTTTGATAAAAAACAGGGTCCAAACAAGAAAACCGGCCAATTCTATTTAGTTCAGTGGGCCCAAATTTATATCTACAAAATAGATCCGCCAAAATATCACTGCAGTTGTGTTTGAGCTTTGGTGAAGTTCACACGTTGATAAAGCTAAGACAACTTAGAACTGGATTTCCCTTTGGAAGGAGGACATACAGAGGGAATTCAGCCATTACCATCACATAAACATCATCTAACGAGTTTCAAAAATCATTTTTTGGTGATTTTACAGAAGTCGAGATCCTCTCACATCTTTGGCGTGGTTAAGTGCTTTCTTATGAAGCACCTGATTATGGTATTTATCGTGTGTGCAGGATACATTTACGAGTCTACTGGCATACCTATGGTTATTACTGGTATCTTTACACGTAGAAAAACAAGGCACATGAGAAGGCACTGTGAACAGGCAGCACGTCAACTTCGAACAACTGCCGCACTGAATTTTTACCTCCTGGCACGTACACGGTGCCCTGTTACCGTGAGACAAATCCCGTCCGCGGATCCCAGCGGCCGTCGGGGCTCCGCGGTGCTTACCATGTGTTCACTGAACTCCGAGCACCTTCCGGCCCTGGGCCTGGACGGGAGCTTTATAAATAATGACTTGAATCATCATGTTACATGGCATTGTTCGACATTGTAAACCCTCAGGAGCTCCCGCTGGTGTCCACTCGCCAGCAGTTAGATATCATTTCCACTCACAGGTGTCGAAATAAGACAAGTAGAAGGAAAACGGCCTAGCCCGAGTGCCCACGAGGAGGAGGGAGGGGGAATTGCGGGCCTCTCCCCAGGGAAGGGCAAGAAGAGGCCCATGGTCACAGGCCACCCGGAGAGAGAAACCGCGTCCCCCATGAGCGCGGCATCGAGGACTTAAGGGAAACAACCCAACAAACGTCCTAGGTGACCTTTGTGAGCCACAACTAGCTCTGGGAATCCACACCCAAAAGCCCACCTCTGGACACAAAGGCTCCAGTCCCCAAAGGGAAAAAAACATACCAACAACCTGGCTAATCACCAAAACCATCTCGGTAAGGTTACAGTCCGGCAGCAGAGAGAGCTTAATGAGAACAACACAACTGTGTAAGCATTGCACGAGTAAAGACAGAGGTCACACTCACCTTGGGGAGAGGACCCTCTCTGAGTGGGATGGATGCTGCAGAGATACGGCAAACCCTTAGGTGTTTTCACTTCTACTTTTGGTGACGTATGGTTTGTGTTGGGCTTCGGCAAAAGGGCCGGGCGGGTCTGATGTGGCTTCTCTGTTTCTAGACTGTGGATTGAACGTGCACAAACAGTGTTCCAAGCACGTCCCCAACGACTGTCAGCCCGACCTCAAGAGGATCAAGAAGGTGTACTGCTGCGACCTCACGACCCTGGTGAAGGCTCACAACACCCAGAGGCCCATGGTGGTGGACATCTGCATTCGGGAAATCGAAGCACGAGGTTTGCAAAAGACTCCCTGATTACACTGATTTTATGTTTACAGTTGCCAAGGAAACTGGCTGATGGTTGCTAAATTGCCTTTCCACTATTGATGATGGGAAAGTGGCCCACACAGGTGCACGAGCGTGCATGTGCGTGCACCCCCGCACAAACTAAATCTCTTTCTGCTTCATGCGTAAGCCACTCATGTATGCGACGCATTCGTGCATGCATCCAGCACAGCCTCGCTAAGCATTTCTTATGTGCCGCACATTCAGAATATAGAAGTCACGGTTCTCACCTTCCAGAAACTCACACTATAGTATGCAGAATCAGAGGGCCAAGTAACAAATGTGTGGTTGCGTGTATTCCAACACTGTGGAGCCACACAGGAAGAAATGTTTGCCCTACCTGAGGACAATTCAGAAAGGGTTTCTGGAAGAGATTTGAATTGAGTCTTCAGAAGTGTTCCTATTCAGTAAGTAAAGAACTTGAGGATGAGCAATACATTCCCTACCATAGTACTGGTTCTCTTTATTTCAAAGAGGAGAGTTAAAAGGTTAAAAATATCTATGCCTCAGAAGATCAAGGAGGCAACAAGGACAGAAACATTTCAAAGAAAAGGTTCTTTATGTTACATGTGAGTCATCCTTCCTTCCTTGGCGCTTGGTTTGGCCCCTCTTCAGCCCTTACGGTATCGAAATGTCCAGGGATATAGCGGATCAAGCCGGGCTGGGGAGAACTTGGATCGTGGCATGTGACTTGGAAAATTGGACCATGTAAAAAGCCCAAAGGCCTTAACCGTTTTTACCATATATGTACTCTGCTATAGTTGGTATCCACTATTGTATCCAAATTGGCTTACTGTATTCTGCAGGTATTTATGCCTTGGCCAACCATCCCAATGTTTCCAAAACAAAACAAAAGAGGACATTTTAGCTTGATATCCCAGGACTTTTAGAGACAGGAGATGATTCCCTTTTCCATGCAGCATGAAAACTATAGTTATTCTGTTCCCTGAAAACTTGCTCCTTTAATCTCAGGTGGTAAGAAATACCTCCTACCGGTTGACTGCTGTGGCCATCAGTGCTGGGTGGGTGCCTCAGGGTGTGGTGAGGCATTCATGCATGCAAGGGCTGAGCCGGGCCAGAGCTGAGGCGGGTCTCTACCTCCGGATGAGAGGCTGAGGGAAGCAGCCCGAGGCCCTGCTGTTTAGAAGGCTCTGCAAGTTGGGGTCAGATCCCCAGCCTCTCAGGAGCCTGCAATCAAGACGGTGCTTCCCTGGAGAAGCTGGGATCGTCCCGCAGGGATCCTCATCAGAGGCGACTGATACTAGAGCAAAGGAACCACCATGTCTGATGCCCAACATGTCCATGGGGGCAGAGCACCAAGCACAACCAGTCCAAGACCCATAATAGCACAAACTAGGGATGCGTGCCAGGGAGTCACAGCAAAGGGATCAGAGCGGCAGGCATGAGCTCCACGTGAGTAGAACCGTAGACTGGGCTGGAAGAAAGTCACGTGACACTTCCATTCCCAGCTTGGTTGCCACCACTGCCGACATCTTACCCACCCCCCGCCCCGCCCCAGCAAACACCTTCTGTCCATAGCAAATACCTTCTTGTTCTTCTCATGCTCTTTTACGGCCACCTGTTTTGGCATGATGTGGTAGAATGGAAAGATCGTGGACTTGAAGTTAGATCCCCAGCCCTGTCTCATAGTAGCTATAGTGTGACCTTGGGCACGTGGCTTACTCCATTTGAATATGTTTCCTCACCTGCAACGTGAACAGAATCACTCGTACAACCTAAGGTGACTGGAGGATTAAAATGAGTTGATCCATATTGATGACCTAGTGCAGGGCCCAACATATAGGACTCAGCCTGTTTTATTTGTTTTTGCCTTTTCTGAGAATGACCAGCTCCCCTAACCCCACCCCCAAACCCGTCTGTCTGATGAACTCACTCACCCCCTATGATCCGGTGCTGTCACTGGGATCCCAAATAATAGTGGCTTCAACAGGATAAAAATCTATTTCTCTCCCACTAATAGTCCAGGGCTGGAGGGGCAGCTGCCCAGGGGCAGGCTCCCCCATGGCGACCACGCTCTCACCCACCTGAAAGCCAAGGGCAGAAGGACATGCTCTCCCCCGGCAAGCACACAACCTAGGCCTGACCTCATCACTTCTGCTCTCTTCGCTTCGCCGGAATTTAATGGCCATTGCAATGGATGTTGTTCTAAAAATCCAAGGTCTTATTACAACAGGGGAACTGGGGAACTGATAATGGAAGGACAGCCGACAGCCCCTGCAGCCCCAGCAAACTCCATTCCTCCTTCATGACTTCCTTCCAAGACAGCTCCTCACTGAGACCTCCCCAGGGCCCCTCCCGCCCGCAGGCCGGGCGAGGGTTCACTGCGCTGTGCTCCCACATGCGCCCACGTGCTCACCTCTGTTGCAGTGCAGGTGACAACCATACTGGGGTGGGCTTACCTGCCTCACCCACCAGAACAGGGTCACCCGAGGGCTCCTGTTGTGGGCCAACTCAATTAATCAGTGGCAGCGACCTGGACAACCGTACTGAGAGGACTCCTGGGGCTGAAGAGTGGGCGAAAGAGCTGAGGTCCAGTGAGACTGTCCCTGGTGGTCCCAGGACGGAGGAGGGGCGGCATGTCTGCTTGCATTTGTTGTCTCGCCCGGATGCAGACCGAAGACAGTCCCTCCTGTGACAGACCGTGCCCCCGATAAATGTGTGCCGAATGAAAAACAGGAATGCACGCTAGCTGCAGGGAGTCAGATGCAACATCCTGCTGCAGTCGTTCAAGCTGTGTACGCTGGTTTTGCTATAGCTACAGTTTGGTAGCAGCTTATTTTACGGACTCAGTCTCGAATCCAGTCCTCTGTTCCTTCTGATACTTTTGGGGCCTTTGCTAGGCCTTGCGACATACTTTAATGAATCAGTAAAATCTAGCAGAAACTACATCTTTTTCTTCTGCAGCAATCAAGTTTCCAGAATCATTCATCAGAATTTTATTTTCCTGCATCTCTGTGTATGATCATTTATTTGAAGGCATAACAATGAAATCAATCATATTTAAACATGTAACATATTGTCATATTTATGATTAAACATAAAAAGCTATCCATTTGGATTCTTTTGTCTTTGTATTTTTCAATTACAGTTGACATTCAGTATTATATTAGTCTCAGGTGTACAGTACAGAGACTATATGCTTGTATAACTTATGAGGTGGTCCCCCGATAAGTCTAGTGCCTCACCTGGCACCACACGTAGTTACTACAATATCAGTGACTGTATTCCTTAGGCTGTACTTTATTTACATCCCCATGACCATTTTGGCATTGTAAAAGGCTACACAATTGGGCTTGTTGCAACAGACTCAGAATGCTGTGTGTCGCACGCATGCACACACTGATGAGCGTGCCCACGCAGTATGGCACGTGGGTAAGAGGATGCCGGAGAGAAGGCAGGTAGCTCTCTGAAGCCTGAAATCGCAGCCAGCAGTCTGATGAGCAAAGAGCAGGAGGCTGAGGAGAATCGTAACCACAGGTTCGCTTTGCCAAGCCGGCCAAGAAGGAGGCCAGGTCGCCGCCAAGCTCCCCGCCGCCACCACACGGGCTGATGGTGAAGACGGGCGGGCGGGCTCGGAATCGGGGATGGGCGGGTCCCCGAGCTGCTGTTACAGGGTGTGTGTGACACAGGAGAGCGCCGGCCACGTTGGCCTGTTTCCTGAGAACACACAGTGCAGATACGAAATGAGCATCCTTTTCAGACGTTTCGGGAAAATAAAGCTAACGTCTCTGTGTCTGTCTTTTAACAGGTTTAAAGTCAGAAGGTCTTTACAGAGTCTCCGGGTTCACCGAACACATCGAGGACGTCAAAATGGCGTTTGACAGAGGTGGGCTTACCCTTCCCTGACCCTCCGTGCGCTCTCTTCCGGAGCCAGGTGTGAATCCTGCTGGGCCCGAGGCTCAGGGCTACTGCGAGCTGTCCTTCAGGCTGCCACGGAATAACGGTTCACATGTCGTCTTGTTCACTTCCTCTCTGGGGCAGTTTGTGTGTTTTTTTTTAAAGTGTGGACAAGTGACCACACAAGGAAACGAGTTTAAAATACTGCATGAATGAATGGGCAGCCAGTGTTTGGTGCATGAAGATTCTTGAGTTGTGCTCTGGCTGGGTGGCTCTTGTGGTAGGAGCTTGGTGCCATTCATCAACAGTTTGCAGGTTCGATCCCTGGTCAGGGCACATGCCTGGGTCGCAGGTTTGGTCCCTGATTAGGGCTCATGTAGGAGGCAACCAATCGATGGGCCAATGTTTCTCTCTCCCCCTCTCTCCCTGCTCTCATCCCCACTTCCTCTCTCTCTGTGCAATCAATAACCATATCCTCAGGTGAGGATTGTTTAAATTATTTTTTAAAAGATTCTCGAGTTAGTTGCCCACCATTCCACACGGTCAGTCCACACGGCACGGGGATGCCCTCTGTACCCCATCTCAGGGCCCCCTTGACTCTCCTCCTCCCAAAGCTCTAAGCGAGAGAGGCTGGGGCAGGGGGCAGGGCGCCCCACGCAGGGAAGCCAGGGGGGCCAGCAGAAGTTCAGGGGGTGACTCCTTTTGTTTTTATATGACGGTGTCATTTGCTCTCTTAGGCCGTATTATCTCTTGGGAAGTTGTTAAAAACACAGATCACTCTCTGGGGACCCACTCTGGGGACTCATTCAGAAAACTGGATGAGCCTAAAATTCTGTATTTCTGATGAATAATCCAGTTGGTCCCAGTGCAGCCAGTCGAGGGATGGAACCCAAGCCCACCCGATACAACCTCCGCTCTCTAGGCTAGGAGACAAGATCTCTGATGCGCTGGCCACCTTCTCTGCTCAAGCTCACGGCCAGTTCCTCCTCCCCGCGTCCTTTACGCCCCAGCAACACTGAAGTACATCGTGCCGGTTCTCGTGAATGCGCACCTCGGCCCACGGGGCTCTGTCCGTCTAGACTGTGCTCACCGCTCTGCCTGGCAAACACCCTGCTAATCGGGTGTCAGCTCGTTGCGGTCACCCCGAGCTGACCTGAGAGTGCCCTTCCCTTCCCTGTGACCCCTCCCCTGTTTCCACCTGTCTCCAGCGTAGCGGTCCTCCAAGGCCCTTGTCGTTGCTGAGCCACATGCCCGACTCCCAGTCCGACCGGAGCCGGTGACAGGGAGTCGGCCTCTTCTTCTTTGACGCCCTGGGGCTTCACAGTGCCTGGCACGCGGCAGACCCTCGCTCAGTGCCTGTTCAATATGTACATGGGGCCATGCGGCGTATCTGCTACGCTCTGACTCTTTTCTGCACATCCGATTTTTCATTCTCGGAACCAAATTGCCTGAGGCATTTGTTCTCCCTCTCAATTTATAAGAGAAAATGTTAATAGTCCCTATATGATAGAAACCAAAAAATATTATAGTACGTGCCAGTTAACTTGGACTGATATTTACTAAGGACAAACTGAAAAGTCAAAAGTGTCTTGAGAATGCCCGTACAAATGGGTAAGGAAGGTGTCATTCGTTACCTGTGCCCGAGGAAAGGTCAGAGCTTCCCACATTAAAGCCCTAGGGGCCGGGGAGGAAGAACCACGCTAAAAGAAACTTCAGTGCGCCTAAAGGGACCATGGAAACTGGAGATATTCAGCACTTCCTATGCGTGTACCCTCTCCCAGCCCAAGTCCAAAGAACACTGGGGGGGCCTATCTAACAGCCTCTTGATTATTTCATTACACATTTAGTTGTTACTATATTCTGTTACCAATCCGGACACAATCCAGAGTATGCATTCTGTACTAAATTTCTAGTTAGCCCGTCATTACCAGGGCCTGGGACTCAAAGAGTCGCTCTACGTCTATGTCACTACCCTTTTGGCTACACTGACCCTCCGACGCCAGACCGCTCTCAGCAAACCTCTTTTGGTGACTTCCTGCATCACAGTGATAGCAGACGTAGTCAGCTGAGACTTGGAAGAGAGCGTTCATTGTTGGATTTTTTTTTTTTCTTTCTGGGCATGCTTTAACGTGGTAACATAAGGTCCTAATTAGGAGTTGGGCCACTGGCTGTCTTTCAGACGGTGAGAAGGCAGACATATCTGCCAGCACCTACCCAGACATCAACATCATCACCGGGGCCCTCAAACTGTACTTCAGAGACCTGCCCATTCCCATCATCACCTACGACACCTATTCCAAGTTCATAGACGCCGCAAGTAAGTCTCGGGAACTGATGTTTTACCTGTATTACATTTTTAAGTACGATGCTCTTGAATGCAAGCAAACTAACACCCAGACCCGTTTCAGTTATTGCATGAGCAGTAATTGCTTTGCCAAGTGCAGGCACGATGGTGCCATGAACAGAAGAGCAGGCCTTGTGCCCCCACTGGTTGACCTGGTGCCAGGACAGCTGTGCTGAGGGGGCGCTGGAGGCCGGGCAGCTCTGTGCCCCCACCCCCACCTCCACCCCCACCCCCGTTGTTCCCTCTGGGCTGGGAACCAGCATGGGCAGGCCTGTGCTGCTGTATGCGGAAAGCAAGCACGTTTCTGTCGTGGAAACAAGTTAGATGTTCTCCAGCGAGGACTGCAGGGATTCGCTGCTCTCCTCCGTTAGGTAGCGCCCTGTTGCCGATTGATGAAAGCCATGACCCAAGTTGGGCTCATGGGTGCTGTTCAAAGTTAATACCAGGTCAGGAATACACTGTGTCAAGTGCTATGCTAGGAACTGTCACAGATGTCTTCAGTGTTATCTACCCGATGAAGCAAATGTTGTTATAATCCCATTGTGCAGAGGAGGAGAGCGAGGCTCACAGGTCCAGGAGCATCAGCCCCAGTCGTCTTCCAGCCCAGGGTTGCTCGTTCTGTGTTTGGCACTCGGTCCCACCATTGTTAAGAGAGGGCCGTAGTGGTGAAGGGGCGGGGGCTAAGGAGACTACACTTTGCCTTGGAGCATAGGAGAAAGGGATCCGGATGCTGGGGTGCATGACATAGATGTCTAGCCCACTTAGAGGAAGTTTCATAAGAACATGGTCTTGAAAGGTATGTGTTACTAAGTGTAGTAATGAGTCAGGAAATGCACAGGCAGGCAGGAGCAGTGAGCTTTGCAGATGCACTTTGCAAAAAGGGTGTGGCCCCGCCTCCTGGGAGGAGCACTCCTCCTCCTGGGTCCTGGTGGTTCTGCCCAGAGAAGGTTGTAGCAGCAGACTCCCCTCCACCCCAGGAGGCATGACGAGAGAGCTTTCTTTGGACGGCTGCCAGAGACCTAAACAGCAGAAGCCTGCATGCACCTTCCCACTGTCCAGGTGCCTACTACATGCTTCCCAACCTGGACCCTACCCCAGGGTCAACCATGCAACACTTTGGTGAAAAGTGCCATCAGTGCAGGCTGACTTTGGCTCATCAGCAGTGCCCTTGCCTTGGAAAGTTACTCGGTTCTGGGAGCCTGCCAGGAGAGACTTATTAGACAGCTTCAAGGAAATGCTACTGACTGAGATCTGGTTTAAATGAAAGCTTGTGATGGTGAGATTTCTGGCACATCCACCTTTGAGAAGAAGCTGGCCGAGGCCCAGTGCGTGCGTGTGCCACCGGTAAGCATGCGCAGGCTGCAGGCTCCTGGAGGGCAGGGACCGTGCCCAGCCTCCCGCCACCCACCCCGTGGGCACTCAGTAGACACGTGGTGCCCAGGCCCTTCTGGAGCGAGGCAGGACGCCAATTCATTGGTCTACGTGAAATGTTGCCTGAAATTGCATGAACTTACTAGACGCCCCCTCCATCTGTAGCCTAACCTCTTGCTTCTCCGTAAACTTTAATGCTGCGGGGCCACCCTGATAATCCTGATGTGTGGTCTTCCCAGAAATCTCCAGTGCCGATGAGAGGCTGGAAGCGGTCCACGAAGTGCTGATGCTGCTGCCTCCCGCCCACTACGAGACCCTCCGGTACCTGATGATCCACCTGAAGAAGTAAGCTCGCACCTCCTTCACACCTGCTCTGAGGCAGTCCCACTGCCCCAGCAGGGAACGTTTTAGGAAAAGTCACAGCCTTCTTCCCCACCCCGTGGAGCAGACAGCCGCTCCCTCAATGTGAACGAGGCTTTCTTCTCCAGGCCAGCCCCATCCCCCAAGGCTGGAACCTTCACTCCTGGGTTAGCGCTATGAAGCCGGGAACGTTAGGGCCCTCATGTCACATGGGAGGTCGCTGACACTTAGGGACCTCAAACAGCGGATGTAAAGGGGGGACGTGAGGCCAAGGTTGAAACCCAGGCAGTCCGATCCAGGGCCCACTGGTGGATGCTGCCTCCGTGTCTGCATCCCCTCCCTCCCACACCAGCCCAGCGCCCGGTGTTCCATTCTCCCACCGCTGCTGCTCGCGCCCCAGCCCCAGACTCCTGAGACTGCCTTCCCTCTGGGCAAGCCCATCCCCACCCTAACATCCTGTTCATCTGTCACCAAGGAACAAATTGCCCCAAAGCTGAGCGGCTTCAAACAAGGAGCATTTATTATCTCGCAGTCTCTGTGATCGGAAATCCAGAGGCAGCTCGGCTGGGTGCCTCTGGTTCAAGGTCCAGCATGAGGTGGCCGTCTAACTGACAGGCAGGCTGCAGCCTCATCCGAAGGCTCGACTGGGGGAACAGCCACTTCCATGCTCACTCACGTGGTGGTTGGCAGGATCCGGTTCCTCTGAGGTTGTTGGAGCATTGTGTGGGGGCGGGGGCCTCCCATTCTTGCCGACTGCTCTTTGCAGGCCACCCTCAGCTGCCTGCCGTGTGGTTCTCCCCGCAGGCAGCTCACAGCGTGGCAGCTGGCTTCCCTCGCAGCAAGCAAGCACGAGCACCCTATTGCTTTTGCTACATTCTACTCACTAGACACAGGCCGAAGGGAAGGAGGCATATAAGGGTATGAGTTCCAGGAGGCAGGGATCACGGGGGGACATCTCAGGTGCAGTGTGAGCCACAGAGGACAGCGGAGAATACCTGCCTGAGAGCGCATGGGCAGATGGACACATCTCCGTGTTCCAGGCCGCCAGCAGCTCCGGGTCCTAGCCCAAGGGGACCTCTTCCCTTTCCCGCACATATATAATGAGGGCAGTGCATTGGTCTTCGAGATGTCGGGTGGGTCAGGGCACTTCTGTGTGCCTTCTTGTGTGTTTTCACAAGATAAAACAGACCGAACGTTGTCTATACGGACCAACTGTCAGATCCTTTCAGGCAGTGGGAGGAAGCAAGTCGAGAATGCTCTCTAAACATAAACACTGGTTTCTCTCCCTGCCTGATACAACATAAAAATACTGTTTCTCGAATTCACATTGGTTTAGTGCAGAAGATTTCTATTTTGACTAATTTATTGCATTTAAGAAGACAAAGTAATGTTGGGGTAAGTAATAGACTGAATGTCAGCCTGATTTTTAATTAGCTATTAATTATTTCTTCCAGTGTCCAGCAACTGTTGTAGTTTGGAAGGCAAAGTATCATTATCAGGGAAAAAAGCGGGCATGTCCCAGCTGAATTTTAAATGCCAGTGATCTGGCGTTTTTATCTTGGAGGGTTTGCGAGCCCCGCTGTTCGGCCAGGCGTGGTCCCTGACTTAATGGGGAGAGGTGAGCGATTCTAGTAAAGAATATCCATGTTCCTCCCTCCTTCTTCACTGCGCGACATGAAAATATGCCAGCTGAGTGGGACCCTCCTAAATACTGCTAAGGGGCTCGTCTGAGTCAGTGCGGAGAGACCTAAACATGTCTCACCGCACTTGTTTCTTCTTTGAAGAGCCTACTCCCTTTTAGATCTATTATAAACATCCTAAAACCCACGTTTCTTAAAGCAAGAATCTGGAACATTGTCATTTTATTCCACTAGAAGGTATCCGGCCAACTTTGGAATCTGAATTTTATTCTTTAAGGCTTCGCCGTCCTTATCTGGAGGTTGAAATGATGGTTTTCAACTCCAACAATAATGACTGCTCCAGCCCCCATCCTATGGGAACTAGAAATAATGTCCAACTCCTTTCCTGTCTGGCTGCGTGCCAGCCACCCCCCATCCTGTGATAATGGCCTGGCTGTGCCTAAACTCACGGCAGTTCCATTCTACAAGTAACCTTTCTCCTCCGGCCGTACCCTGACAGCAGACGGGGAAGCTGCCCTCTGCTTCCGGAAGACCGGAAGGAAGCAAAAGCAACGAGAGTGAAAAAGACTTCCTTCCCTGCCGAGACTAAAGTCTCTGTGCACTAGGGGTCTGCCCCTCCCGATCAATGTTCTCTCAATGACAGCCTCACGTTTATTTGGTGAGAGGGACTGATTTTCTCATGTTAAAGATTGGGTTTATACCAGATTCACTTAGTAACTCATTTGCACTGGCTGAGACAATGTCTACAATCGAAAAAGAAAAATCAGAGAAGTATCTTTTTAAGAATACTCTTCTGTGATTCTGATTCTCACTTTTCTTTCACAATGTCCCCCAACCAGAGTAGTTCTTGTGGGCACAGGTGCACATAGTCAGCATGTAAATTTGTCCACCAGCCGATGCGATGTCTCTGTGTTTTGCAGGGTGACGCAGAACGAAAAGGACAATTTCATGAACGCTGAAAACCTGGGAATCGTGTTTGGGCCCACCCTGATGCGGCCCCCCGAGGACAGCATGCTGACCACACTCCATGACATGCGGTACCAAAAGCTGATTGTGCAGATTTTAATAGAAAACGAAGATGTTTTGTTTTAATCCACCAGGGAGATGAGCTGAATAGCCCCAGCCCCACAGAAGTTCAGAAGGCTAAAGGAATAAAAACTTTTCTCGCACTTGATGTGTTTTCCAAACAAGTGACAGAATTTCCTGGACCGGAGTGGATGGCCAGGTCGCCACTGTGTCTCATAGACACTCACCGCCTCCACCTGGGGTCAAGGGCGAGGGTAAGAAAAAGCGCTCCCCTGGGGTTTTGCTGTGCCTCGTATGTATGTCTGTTTTGCTGGAAGAGTGATTAATAAATCCTTCTTTAACTTATTAAAAAAAACAGTGTAGACCTTTAAACTGCAGTCCTATCAGTAATAAAAGGGAACTTAATTCATAGAGGTACTTGATACAGTTATACATTTCCCACTTACGAAAAGGAGACAATTCTATATGTTCAATGTTAAATGAAGCTTATATTGTAAAATGTATTTTTATTTTAGCTGCAAGAGTGTTACTTTATTTTAGCAAATAGAACTCAATGCAGTGCATTGATTATTGCCCTGTGTACCTTGTCCTGCCTTCTTGCTGTGGTCCCTGGGAGCGTTTACCGCGAATGCAGTATTATCCTGACATACCTCTGTCCTGACCAGTGCTTTTCCATGAAGTTTCACCTGCCGCCTGTGTCCCTGCTTTTGACAGTTTTGGCTGGTAGGCACTGGCATTTTGCTATCGTGTGGTATATGTTTATAGCAACTGTAGAGTGGCCTGAGAGGTCACCAGTTTTCTTTCCACCAACATTTTGTCAAGCCCCAAAGTCTTTTTGGGATTGGCCATAGTCTTTTCTTATTATGTGTGTATGTCCCAGAATATGCAGAATATGGTCATTTCACATAAAATAATATGGGAACATTGGCTGTATCTGGGTAGTATAAAAAGGTAGCATTTTTTCTCTATTCTTTCAATGCCAGGTTGCATTATTGCCACATTTCTGTATTTATAAAAAGCAAACATGCAGAATAACTGTTGATTTTTTTTTCATTTTTGTTTTATATGCAAGCCTATTTTTAAAAGAAAGAATGGATACGTTTGGTTTTGATGAATATGCATTCCTCTTTGATAAAAGCAGCTCTCTATGGATAATAATTTAATATGATTTTATGACTACACTTCTGATCGGTCCCATGTATCCTAGCATGAGCTTTTCACACCAAGATTTCTATATTTTGTAACATAGGTAAAATATTTAAAACATCAAATGCTGTAAATCTAGATTTCTTTTTTCTTCAGTCCAGCTGCAAGGTCTTCGCCCCCGCCTGTCTGAGACGATTTAGGTAACTACTCACTAGTCTTGTTCTGGAGTGACCAGAAGTAAAGTCCCGGGTGATGAAGGGGCTCAAAGGAGACGCAGCACAATTGTCCCGAGGGTCCCAGGGCTCTGCGGATGGACGCCATGGGCACGCGGGGGTCATGGTGCTTCTGCCCGGTCCCTGCTGGGAGGGCTCCTCCCAGCTGTACAGGTTTGTTTGTTGTAGCTCACGTACTTCTTGATACTGTCAAAAATTATCTGGAAATGGTTTTATTTTGTGAAGTGAACGATACTTTGTAATTTATGATAGTGTACATGGAAGGAAAAGCATTAAATGTATTAAATTCTTCTGTCTATCATTTTGGAGTACGCATGAGGATTGGGGGTGGGCAGTGGCGGGGGTGAGGGTCGTGAGGGTGATCTGGGCATGTTGCTCCCAGATGAACTTTGGCAATAAGGTGTCTATTCTCACCCAAACACGGTGAGAACACGGACATCCCACTGAGACCCCAGCTCGCTGCCCCACTCCCTCCGCCAGCTTCCTCCTGCAGAGATGGCCAGCCTGCACTTCCCATACAACCTTTCGAATTTGTGTCATTCACTGAGAGACTTCGAGCAAATCACTCTAGGCCACTTGCAGGAGAACAGAACAAAAGTTTTAGAGCTGGAAAGACTCAAGTTCAAATCCTAGCTCTGCCTGTTAGCCATTGCATGCATATGACCTTGGAAATGTATTTGCTCATCTGGAAAACCAGGGAAAATATTCTGGTTGTGATGTCTTAGAGGATATGATGATCTAAAGTAATGGGAAATGGTTATTTCTTACTGTCATCACTCATTTTAAGAGCGCTGGCTTAGAAGGAGAAAGGATACACCATGGGGGCGGGGAAGGAAGAAGCATGAGACCACAGGGATTTGCCCCGGGGTAAATCTGAGTCCAGGTAATTACAGAGGGTATTGTAACAGGGCTCGAGCATGCCTAATGAGGTTCACCTGACTCCTGTTCGGGAACACAATGACAACACTTGATCCCCTGGAGCTTGCCTTAGTCTCAAGCCTGCTCCCCCAGGGCTACCTCCCCCACCCTCTGGCAGCCTGTCGTGGCTCCTCTTACCTGGCTTGAAATTCCTGCCATTGGAATAACTCTAGTCAGTAGACCTGAAGGCAGTCAGCGTTGTTTGCAGACACCCGCTGTTAACGTGCCCACCAGTGCAATGCGGGAGGCCCATGGGGGCAGGTGTTGTAGGTATAAGGCCTTTGTCAGTTATGTGATTTGCAAATATTTCCTCCCAGTCAGTAGCTTGTTTTCTTCAGAGTGATAGTTGTGTTTTGGTCTCGATGAGGTTCAACCTAATCATTTTTTCTTGTGTGCATTGTGTTTTTAGCCATGTCTAAGGACCCTTCCCCTTAGTCCTAGGTCCTGAAGACATTCTCTGCTTTATTTATTCATTCTCTGTTTTATAATTTTACATGTCAAATCCGAGATCCATTTTTAATTACAGACAGTAGATTATGTGTTGAGGTCAAGGTTACTTTGTGCCTGTGGAGGTCACGTTGACTTGGGGGAGGCAAAGGGACTCTTTGGAATATGGGTGACAGGAGATCCCGGGAGGACAGCTGCGTGCCAGGCACGGAGCCCCCGCCATGGGGACTAGAACTGCAGCACTGAAGCGACAACCACGTGGAGGCCCATGGTGTCTGCTGCTGCACCGTCAGGGTGAGCCGCCGAAATGTGCTCACTCACCTGGAAGGAGGGGACCCAAAACCCACCACCAGGTGTCCCCGGGGGGAGGCTGTGCAGCAGGGCACAGAGAGACCCGCATGCATGTACCAAAGGAGAAGAGGTCCAGGAGTGATCATTTTAGGAAAACCGAAATGGAACCCATATATTCCTGATGTGACTGGACTCACAAAGAGTAAGTACCAAGAAGCCATTGGAAGGTGTAGAAAGATTTAGAAATAAGAACACAGGTAAGCAAATTAAAAGTGGACCATTATTAACTGCAGGAAAAGACCACAAAAAAACCCTAAGAAGGCAAAAATAATTATTGGTACACTACAATGCTTAGCCCAAACAACACTGATATAGGCACAGTAATATAAGCACAGAATGGTCGATTAAACACAGGCTACAACAGAACACTAGTGGGAATACGGAGGAGGCAAAGCAGAAGGCGTGGGGGATGGGAGAACTGAATCTGCAGACACAATAATGGGAAGTTAACAGAGAATGTCTGATAAATCAAAAGGAAGTGTGATACACATGCTGTTTAGAATTCTGGAGTTGCCTTAATGCTGAGGATAGGAAAGCAAAATTGTTGAAAGTGGTTGGGGAGGACTGAGGGGAGGAATATGGTAAGAAACCTCTGTGATTTGCTGGAAGCCCTGTAGTAACATTTGAGTTTTAAACTACATGCATATTGCCTGGCTGGCGTAGCTCAGTGGATTGAGCACGGGCCGCAAACCAAAGTGTCGCAGGTTCGATTCCCAGCCAGGGTACATGCCTGGGTTGCAGGCCATAACCCCCAGCAACCGCACATTGATGTTTCTCTCTCTCTATCTCCCTCCCTTCCCTCTCTAAAAATAAATAAAAATAAAATCTTTAAACTACATGCATATGTTATTTTTTAATAAGATAGAAACTAATCTGGGGGCAGGAAAGAAGGGTCCCCAGTTGTCTCCAACAGCCGAGACATGCTGCTCCTGTTCTTTCCCTCCTTCAGTCACGACTCAGAGGTACGGGACATAGGTTGTGTATCAAGGTTCCAGGAACTAATGGGACAGCACGCATTAAACATTGTTTCTTGGCCTGCGCCTGCGCCACAGTCTGGTAGTGACCTTACTTCCAAGGATTCTGTCTTATGATTTGTTAATCCTTTCTGGTAACATTGCTCTCAAGCTTAACTGAGCGTACTTCTTCCTCCTCCAACGAGAGGTAATGCAGTTTCAGTGCTGCAAGAGTAAAGTGCATTCTTGACTCCCATACAGAAAACTTCTGCTTGATTCCGTCCGATCGTTAAGTGTGTTCCTGAGAAAAGCTGGACTCGTGGCAAATGGTCGCCTGTGCAATGGTCTGGTATATGTTTTACGTTACGGTCTTAGGGGAATAAAACCTGGATCCCACCAACAGTAACGACAGGGATCTTGAAGACCCTCTACCATTCCTTTCAGAAAGCACTTGCACGGGATGGATTTATGGAGTTTGTCCACAGAATTCTCCCACCCAGCCAATGAAAGACATCAGCCAAGGAGAGACTAATATTTACTGAGTGCCTATTATGTGTCGGGCACAGTGCTAGGGGCTTTAATAAATGTATTGTCTACTTTAACCTTGGCAACCGCCCACAGACGTAGATAGTATTTTCTTCACTTTACATTTAACGAAACCAGAGCCTCAAGCTATTAAGTGATTTCCCAAAGCCAAACAGTAATTCAAACCAACCATCAAGTCTTTTCACAAGAAATGTATATAATTACAATTCCCGGCATCAATGTGAGCTTTGACCGCCCTGGGATTCCGCAGGGCTTTCGTGTAAGGTGGGGCAAGAGGAGGTTTACAGTTGTTTGCCCAGGAAAATAGTGCAAGAGTTAATAAATGATAATACGAGAAGAAACTCCGTTGCGTGTATTCCCAGGGGTAAACTGGCCCTTGCCACTTCACCCTGCAGCAGCCGTACCTGAGTCAACATTGTTCTTGGGGGGGGGGGGGGGGGGCGGGCCTTGGGAAACAATGACCTGATTAGTTTTTAAATTATGATTTCCTCCTTCGATGGAATAGCCTTGATACCAACACACATTTGGTGATCTAATAATTAACTAACAACCCATATGCGATTCAAACAGCAATATTAGAAGGACATTGTGTCAGAGACGGAGTAACTCAAACCCAATCGGAATAACTCCACCTCCAGGTCTCCTGACCTTGAGAAAATGGTTCAGACTTTCTAAGAGAAAAGCGGAGGATTTATAGTATCTGCCTCTCTGGTCGCTCTGCCATTCCAACAGAGGAAAGGACCTTTCTTGCTAAACTGAGAAGTCCCTGGTAAGAATTTCCATCTTACCATTACTGTAAAAAGGATTATAGCCACAACAGCAGCAGGTTCTCTGACTAGGTAAATAAAGTCCCACTAAGTGAATCACCCCAAATGTTCTCTGACAGAGTCTACAGTGAGAGATGTACCTCTGTTGGCACCGATTCGCGCTGTCTCCAAACCCCGGTGCACCTCCCCGGCAGCCTGTGTGTGACACGGGACAGCAACTGTTTCTTACGGATTTCAAACTACATGAGTTTGACGCTGGCCTCGATGTAGGTGAGGAAACCGAAGATTCACTTCCTGCATCGTGTTACCCTACCATCAGGGATCCGCCTTCTACCGGACCTCGTGGCCTCATGAGCTCACACATCGACAACCCACAAACAAGAAAAATATAACCTGGCAAATGGAGCAGAACCGAGCCAACCCTTTGAAAAGGGAAATTAACAACTGCAGATGGCAGGTCACCTTTGAAAGGAGCTAGTTTACCCCGGCCACGGCCTGGAACCAGGTGACGAGCCAGAGAACATTACCTTGGATGGTTAAAGAATGACTTCTATTTACATCAATGATTTTCTAACAAACAATAAAGTTGAACTATCTTTGTTTCCTGAGGGAGTCAAGATGTACTGTGGAGTCTTTTTTTTTTTAATCCTCACCCAAGGATATGTTTTTATTGGTTTTGAGAGAGAGGGAGGAGGAAGGAGAGACAGCAATATGAGAAACATTAATCAGTTACCTCCTGTATGTGCCCTGACTGGGTGGGGATCGAACCCACAACCTTTTGGTGTACAGCATGATGCTCCAACCAACTGCGCCACCTGCAAGGGCGTGCTGTGGTGTCTTGTTCCAAGATGGCATGTCCTCTAGATCATTGATTTATTCCCTCAGTAAAATGTTTAATAAAGTCACGGCAGCCATCCTCTGTGATTACATTACCCCTCCCCATCCACCACCACCTAACTCCATCTCCTGCCAATATCACAGCATAATGCTGTTCTTCCAATACCGAAACAGCAAAAACAAACATTTGTCCGATAGTCTGGTCCACCTGCTGGGCTCACATCTCAGAATTAAAGGAAATGAAGCTATTCTTACAAGCAATGATGGATCAGGGTATTATTTCACTGCCACTTTCATTACATTTCATTTTACAAGCCAATGCTAATACAAGTCAAAGCGTTCACACCTGTACATTGGACGGTCAGTCAGTCGACAATCCTGAAAGCTATTATTGCTGGGCAGCCGGCCAGGTCCTCCAGATTCAGGAGTGACACGTCCTCGTGCTCTCAGGGAGACACGCAGCACAAGGGCCAGCTGGGTCCCTGGACTCTGAGACCAGTCCTCCTGGAGTCACGTGCTGGCTCTATGCTGGTTCTGAAGCTGTGTGACCTGGGGCAAGTGACTTACGTTTGTAATATCTCCGCTACCTCATCTGCAATAATAATAGTGCCTGTTTCAGGGGGCTTTTAGGAGGATTAAGTGAGTTAATATTTATAAAGCTATTAGAACTGTATGTGGTATATAGGAAGTGTTGTGTAGCAAATAAATAGAAGACCATACTCTAATTCAGGGGACAAACACCACACCAAGCAAACAATTCATGATATAAAATGCACGCACCATTCCTGTCGGTGGCAGGCTCAATTATATTGATGAAATCTCCCGCTGAAAACAACTGGGCACCGAAACAACTTTAGTTTTGCTAGCTAGCCTCCTGGAGCAAAGGGGACAGAATTTTAAGCTGAGGGTTCCCCTCAAGGAGAGCGATGACTGGAAGATTCTTCTCCTGTTCAGTGCAGGCCCCAAAGGATCGGACCCTCAAGGTTACCACTGCTCAGAGGTAAGGTACGCCTATGCCCCGCCCCCAGGCCTGCCTGGACAGGTAGGTTGCCTGAGGACAGAAAAGAAGGGGGGCGGGGCAGAGCAGGAAAGAACAAATGGACTTGTCCACAGAGGCTGTGACGAAGGGCAGCTGCTCACAGGGGTTTCTTGTTTTCATCATCCAAAAACATCCTCCAGCCATGAACTCGAGGTGGGTGGTCCTGTCTGATAGTACTCCTAAGCTGTTCAAAATCCTTTCCAGATTGAATTACCTTTGTCTTAGGTCTTAGATTTTCCTACAAGTAATATTTTAAGAAAAATGAGGAGCATATAATAATATCCAAGAATACCAAGAAACGAGCCCCCCGAGGGAGCAGCGACAGGGAGTGAGGAAGAGTCAGCTGGTGTGGACTGCATTTCAGGGGGCAGCCAGTCAGCCCGGCGTGCGTCAAGTGTAACACTGAAATAATTAGGGGTGACGGGGGAAAGGCAGAAAACCGTACTTGAACGACAATAAAAAAAGTTTTTAAAAAACTGAAATAATTAGTAGTATCTTGTAACTATAATTGTTGTACTTCTAGAGATGCATTCGTGTTACCCTGCCATGGTACAGAATGAGATGCTACAAAAAATAGATTCCGATTTCAGGCATGGGTGCTAAAACTTATATATAGTATTAGCCAATGGTATATCAATAAAGAAGAAATTTTATAAACTCAATCCAACAACACTGATGTGAATACACAGAAAGGAGACAAGAAATGTTAAATTAACAGTACCTTGGTGACTACAGAGGAAAAGGTCATGGGGGTTACATACCTAGTTTTCAGAGAATGGGAGAGTCCAGAACAGAAAGGGATGAAGGAAGAGGGGGAAGACGGGAAGGGGAGGGGAGGGGAGGGGAGGGGAGGGGAGGGGAGGGAGAGGATGGCAGGAGTAAATATGAAAATGGGGCAAAAAGAATAAAAGGACTAACACCCAAATACTGATCACAGTTACACAATACTAGGTCTGCTAGCATTGCAAATGCCGAATATAATCTCTAAAGTTTTAATTTTAATTTCTAGTATGCAAGCCCTGCTCTCTAGAAATTCATTCCACATTGTTGTTGAGTGTAATCCTCTATTCCACTTGAAGGGTCACCTGAAAAAGAAACAATCTAAAAAACAAAAAAGAAAAGAAAAATGTAAAGTATCTTTACTCAAACCATCAATATGTTTTTGAAAGACAGAAAATGACAAAAATGAAATATTATTAAGAAATATAAGCACCGACCAGTATAAGCAAATTCTGTAACATGAAAAGTCGCCTACTATCCACTGGACAGGTGAATCAACTCGAAATGTGTCTGCACCGTAGAGGCCCAGCTCGCCGACCCTGAAGTGCAGGACCAGCCTGCGGAGCCTTTACGCAGCCCGGCAGTGGGGCTCCCGGCTCCACAGAATCAGAAAACAACTCCATCTGTCGGACACTGACCCTCTTTGTGTGAGCTTGCTTTTCGCTTTGGGTTTTTTGTTGTTGTTTCTTTTTAACATGGGAGAGGTTATGACAATTTTTATAGATTAAAACTGTTCTACCCTGGCTGGCATAGCTCAGTGGATTGAGCGCGGGCTGCAAACCAAAGTGTCGCAGGTTCGATTCCCAGTCAGGGTTGCAGGCCACAGCCCCCAGCAACCGCACATTGATGTTTCTCTCTCTCTCTCTTTCTCCCTCCCTTCCCTCTCTAAAAATAAATAGATAAAATCTTTAAAAAAAATTGTTCTAGATTCAAAAATAAAGAAAAATTGTCTTAGCTGTTTTGATTTAAAGCTCTGCCTTTAAAACTCAACTTTCTGTGCTATCTCCGATACTCTGATGATTCTCACCGTTTGGACTCACCCAGCATGTTCGTCATGCACTGTGCACACACCTTCATCTTCTTGTTGCTGTCACTCCAGGCCTCACTGTACAGATGCCTCTGCAAACCTCCTCCTAACTTCAACTCCTCACTAAATACTCCTTCTATAAAGAACTTTTTAGATTGGTCAGAAAAAAAAATGTGACAACATGACATTTTTTCCCCACTTTGGGCAATATCATCTTTTTGCTATAACTCAGACTGTATCTTTTTTTTTTTTTTTGCGACAGTGAGAGAAAACTGTGTTTAAATCCGTCCCTCATAGAAATATGTGTCATCTCACTGAACTAGCAGTGTGGACACTCTTTCAGGCACTCATCGGTGTCATCAAGGACCTGGACCCTTCTCTCACTTCCATGCCATCATCCCCAGCATACTGGTTTTTATTCCCAGGCCTGTTGCCTCCCAGTTGCAGCCCCAGGCATCACAACCTCACCCTGTGCTTAAATGTAAGACTCAAGGGTATGGCAAAGGATGCTCTCTTAGAAGGTCCTGCCTTTTATCCGGGGAAGGAACATTTCCACGAGTCTTCTCTGTAGCCCCAGATGTCAGAACTGGAGCACACGGATGCTCCTGGTCACCAGGAAGGCTACGAAAGGGTTTCCCTTTTAAGCCTGTAGTTAAAGTCTGTTTGTATAAAGTAAGTGAAATAGTGCCCTGGGGTTTCTGCCTCCAGAATCTCTTTTGCATGCATTCAATTCCCTTTGTCTCACTAGTGACACCACTCTAGCACAAGCCGTCGAAATATCCCACCGAACCGCCCCCCACAGTCCCTGCCTGGTTTCCCTGCAGGCCCTTCCTGCCCCTTCTACCATCCGCTCCTGACAACTACAGCGCTGTTTTCCTTGCAAATCTTATCGTGTCATTCCCTCTTCAGTGCACTATGGGAACACCTCTTAGCGCGAGTGACCAGGTCCTGAATGGCCTGGTCACAACACCCCCCTTTCCCGCTTCATATCCTGCAGAGCTTGAGTTCGCCCTGTGCACTCAGGTGCACTCCGGGCCTTTTCAATGCTCCTCGGACACCCTACGCTCCTGCACGCCTCCAGGGTCCCGCGCACGCTGTTCCCTCCGTCTGGAACGCTCACCCGTCCTCAACCTCCCCAGTCCCTTCTGCCTGGGTTTTCTTTTGTGTTCATGACATCATTTAAGTTTTATTGCGTGCAAGGCTTATTGGGAAGGTGCTTTCGTTAGGTTAACAAAACATAACGGACATATCAAATGTGTTCGCTATAAATAGGAGGGGTAGAAGAAAATGAATGTTTTTTTGTTTCAGCAGTTAGTAGGTGATCGTTTATTAAGGAAACACTGGCCCCTTTGTTAAGTCTCACTAGATGAGGGGCCAGCCCTTTGGCAATACTAATTTTTTTTTCCTTAAATGTCTTTTCTTTCGGCCATTGAGTCAACAATGCAACCACCCAGCTCCACAACTTCCTAGGGTGACGATGCCTTCCTCCTTGGTCCACTGACATCTTCTGTACAAAGACAGAAGATGCACTAAGAGGACTCGGCCCGTCCTTCCCTCACAGCTGGTGGCCCATCTCCGCTCAGTCCCAGCGTTTGCATCAGACGCTGACTCCCTAAAACGAGTCTCAGTAATATATGGAAATGTATCACTTCCAAATACACGCCGCGGTGCCTGTCAAAGATGCAAGGAGGCTAAACTAAGCAGTTAACCATATATTCATACTTTTATCATATGTCATGCATTGAAATACTCTGTACAAATTTCTTTCTGCTACTTCTGTCTTCCACTGCTTTTATGCTTTAGGAAGTCACCAGCACAGAGATGCTCAGCCATCATTGCCCCATGCTCAGCCTTCAGAGGAATTATACATGAGCTCAAGTCAAAATAGTTCTTTGAAAACAAACAAACAAAAATCAAAAAAACCCAGAGCATCCTGGAAGATGAAGCAGACTGCACCTCTCCCTTCTTTAGTGAAAATGCCCTCAAGCCTCTTGAACTCTGACTATTTCAGAGCAGCACCCACCGGGGCTGGATCCCTACATGCCAGGTGGGGTGGCTGTGCTCTGGAAGAGACCTGAGGGAAGTCCCATTCTCAGGTAGTGTCTTAAAGAGCCCAAGGCAAGCAGGTTGTGACTCTGGGAGCTAGAGTCAGACTTCCTGGGTTCAGATCTAATTCTGCCTCTTACCAGCCTTGCGACCCTGGGCAACCACTGGAGCTTCCCGGGAAGGGTCTCCTTGCCAGTCAAGCGAGGATTATAATAGTACCTACCTCCTAGGGTTGCTGTGAGTAATAAGTGAGTTAATCCACAGAAGCGCTTGGAACAGCGCCTGCTGGCACACAGCCACCTTGTTAATATCCCGGCCTTTCAACTAAGAGCGCTTCACACTGCAACATTCTGCCCCGATATGAAGCAGCTCCAGGGAGTTAACGAAACTCGAGATCGCAGCTGAGCGGCCATGGTTGGGGACCCGGAATTGGAAGGGGGAACAGAAATCAGGACAGGGGAGGAGGGAGAGCTGCAGTGACATTTAGCCACCGGAGCCCACCTACGGCCACTGTCTCCCGGCCTCGGTTTCTCCTCGCAGAAACAGTGGGACCCTCGAGCAGAGCGCAGCGCAGCCGTTCTCCAATCAGACACCGCAAAGCTGGCGCCACGCCTGCGACCTGGTCCAATCTCGTCACTGGGAGGGCGGAAACGCGAAGTTCCTACCTGCACCTGTGGCAGCGGTGGCTGCCTCCTGGGTTACCCCACCCCTTCACCGCCTGGGGTTCAGGTTTCTCCAATCACTTGGCGAATGACCAGCAGGTGGGCAGATGTCTTTTCCCGCGTGGCCTCACGCGTAGGAAGAGTCAAAGCATCAAAGTGAGCGGCTGAGATCCCATTTCCTGGCGGCTCCCAGGCGGCGCTGGCAGGGGAGTGGGACGCTCCCGAGAGCGAACGGCTACTCACCGAGAGCGCAGCCCTGGGTATTCTTCATCTGGGGCACCGAGCCCAGCCCCTCCGGCTGGAGCCCGCCACACTGCGAGCCCGGGGCCGCCGCTGCAGCCGGCAGAAGCTGGAGACAACCAGCAGCAATCGGCTTAGCCGGACTGCTAGCATACCTTCCAGAAAGAAGCCGACCTTCCCAGGACCGCGCGGAGGGACACCGCACGGGATCCCGGTTTCCCTGAGCGCGCCCCTTTCCCGTTCTCGCTCGCCAGCGGGGTGCAGATCAGACGCGGATCAGCAGGGAGCAGAGCAGGTGAGCGATCCGGTTGGTTCTACAACCGCCCAGACAGAGCCTGTTCGGGGTGTCACCCTGGGGGGCGGGGGGCTCCTCCACCCCCGTGCTCCAGGAGAATGTGCGACCTACAGGCGCTCCGTGTAACTGAGTAATTTGCAAACTTTTCTTTGAGAAGTTCGGGCAAAGCCCTTCTGTGCGCACAAGTTGACTGCGGAGAAGCGGAGAAGCGTAGGGAGAAGGCAGAGGGTAGCATCAGGACACCCCGCCACCACCAGCAGTGAATAACTTGGGGGTGCTTTTCCATCCGTGGAGGGAGCAGGATGTTTGCACAGCCAACGGCAAACTGCCTGAGGGTGTGGGTACGGAAAGAACTTTTGGCCATTTTTTCCCTATTGTTTTCAAGTCGCTGCTGGAGCGTGCCCTCGGGGCGTCCTGAGGAGGAGGCGGTGCCAGGGTCTCTGCTCGCCGGGAAGGCCAGGCGGGCCGTCAGGCTGCCTGGCGTAGGAGCTCAGACTTTTTCTCCTGGGTTCTGGGACCACAACCTCCAGCAGCCAAGTCCGCTGAAGTTTCGCAGCGCACAGGCAAATGCCGGGAACGCTGGGCGCGTGGGGTGGGAAGGAGCCGCAGCGCTAGCTGTGCGTTCTTGGAGGTGGTTCCCGACAGACCCAGCACAGAGAGTGAGCAGAGGACTCTGGCTGCCGAGATTATTAGGACCCCAAGTGCTGATAGCACCCTTGTCGCTCCCTAGAGTGCGCTTTTTGAAGCTGGGGAGACGCAAATTGGTTTGGAGCTCCTGGGCGCTTTCTCCTTGCAGGAGGGAATTGCGCAAGGGAAAGAACAGAAGCCTTTAATTTGTAACTAAAATTCCCCAGACTTAGTTGCTTAGTGTAAACAGACTTGGGGCTTGCTTTAATGCCGCACTAAGGGAAGAGGACATTTGCTGCTTGGCCTGGTGGCAACCACCCTCCGGGAGTGGCTTCGAAGAGATGCCAAGATTGGTCTCTGGGGGATAGAAGAAAGAACAGGCTGGCGGGTTCCCAGGGGAGTTAAGTCTAGTCACACTCCTCGGAAAGCCACGAGACAGAAGTTATGTCGAAAGCAGAATTTTTGTTTTCATTTGGTAAACACAGAATTTAAAGGAAACAAAATAAAACACCATGAGCTTGCCCCTCACTCTGCCTGGGTTGTAAAGCACCCTGAAGAATGAGATCGAAAAGGATCCCGGGACAGAAGTCCGTGGAGCAAAAACCTCGGCCAGGCATCCAATAGTCATTGGTTATCTGCAGGGGCACGCACTTGCTTCTGCTCCCCCTCCCTTCCAGGTGCTCACCAAAGGTCCAGGTGCCGTTCTGGACCCGGTGGGTCACCTTGGGTCATCCATCCACAATCAGGCTGAGTGGCAGGACAGGCCATTTCCCCTCTCAGACCCAGTTAATCCAGATGCCTTGGAACATCCCCAGGGTGGCCCTCGGGCGCTGACCACCGCTGTTCTGCCTGCAGTTGAGGCCAAGGAGTGCCAAGACTGTCTTGTGACCAGACGGTGGCGCCCTGGGGGCCACTCATCTGCCTGTGCCCTTGCGGGCGCCGTGGTGCCTTTTGAGGGCTGCGTATCTCTGGGTTCCCGGCTCCGAGCGCTAAGACCTCGGGGGATCCGATGTCGCCCCGAGCGAAAGAGAAGAAAAGGGATTGAGGGGTCGGAGGCAAGAGTTCGACAAACCCAGTAACCAAGTTCTGTTTTCTTCCCCAGCGCAGACCACCGCCTGGGATCCCACCCAGCTGCCTGGTTGCGTAAAGCGGAGAAGGAGCAGAGGGGACGCCGGAGACCACCAAGACAGAGAGACTGCTGCGACAGAGGCCCTTACCCACACGCGGCGTCCAAGGCCCTTCAGCGGTGGGCCATGGCCGACAGCAGCGCCACGGGCAGCTCTGGCCCTTGGTGGAAATCGCTAACGAACAGCAGGAAGAAAAGCAAGGATGCCACAGTGGGGATGCAGCCTCCAGCCCAGCCTGCCCCCGCGGAGCCTGCACCACCCGCACCACCCGCACCACCGGCACGGCCAGCACCGCCAGCACCTCCCGCCCCGCCGAGCCCAGACTGGACTAACAGCTCCCAGGAGAATCAACACCCCAATCTCCTCTCGAGCACCGGGGAGCCCCACAAGCCAGACAAGTTCTGCGTGGAGAAATCGGGCCACAGCCGCCGCAACTTGAAGATCTCGCGCTCTGGGCGCTTTAAGGAGAAGAGGAAAGTTCGCGCCACTCTGCTCCCAGAGGGAGTCAGGTCCCAGGAGGAGGCGGGCTTCCCCGGTGACCCCCAGGACGACAAGCAGTAGCCAGAGCTGACTGTCTCTCTTCCCACCATGCCTCCCAACCCCCAGCTCTAAACCCAAGAATTCTGGCCTGCCCCTGCACTTGGGGTCTCATCCCACCAGACTCAGCATATCCACCCAAGGCCTCTGCGATTTCATTTTCCTGGAAATGAAAGTGTCAATTGAGTTGATAATATTTCATGACTCGAGGATGCATGAAATATTTATTTGCAGTAAGAGAAGACACCCGTCACAGAGAAAGTTGGCATAATTATTATCTTCAAAAAACTATTCTGTGGCCTCCACTCCTTGCATCACCAGTGGGAGTGAGAGAGGCACTTCTCCAAGAGATGGGAGCTCACCTGGGGTGGGGCAGCCCCTCCAGAGGAAGCCGGGCCCTGATTAAGAACTGGCTGTCGGGGAGCGATCACAGCGCTGTTTTTAATGCCTGAGAAACGCACTTTAGGAATACTGCTGTAGACTCGCAGCTTGTGAGGGAGGGGACGGGAGAGAGCTGGACACGCTCTAAGCAGAAGCGTGTGAAGTCGGGCAAGATGGCGTTGAATGTTGACCTACAAAACTGTCCTGCCTGTTTCAGTGTGGACTATTAAAGCTGCTGCGCTGTAAGACTTAAGGTGACTTTTGTACTTTTTCCATTGCAAGACTGAAGCCCATCGTACTTAAAAGCAGGCCTGCAAAGTCCCAGGGAACAGAATTAATCATTTGCCACACAGTGTACTAACAGCTACTCTTGGGGAGCTGCAGGGAGAATGTTTCTGGGAACCAGCAACACCCAGAGTGGAACCCTGTAGCTGCATATCCCTGTTTACTAACCAGATTCCAGGGAGGGAGAGAGAGGTGCCCTTTCATTATCCCTAAATTCTCTTTTTACTTCACTGCATCTTCATACGTAAGTCCCAATGCTAGTAATCACTCTTTGCAGTCTCCTTGTGAACCCTGCTAACCATTGTGTGAAAATAAACAGAAGGACTGAACTCGTAGTTTGTGCACAGCCAGCTTCTTTGCCCATGCCTTTGTTTCAAAAGCTTATTTCTTTAGTCTGACGTATGCATTGATCAGGTTTCAAAGCCTTTAGATCGAACAACCTGAAGATTCTTAACAAAAATCTACCTGTTTGCTTTGGTCACGAACTTCGAGAAAAAGAGTAAATGAATACCACTTGCTTTCAGCAAATTACAGAGAGTTATTGTAGTTGTTAAGGGCCACTGGGATCTTTTCCCACCGCTATTCAGTTCATTTATAAACATCCAGAAATGCATAGCAGGGAAATTATAATGATCAAAGCATATGTTTTTTTTAGATAATTATAAACAAGAACTTGATTGGCGCTTCTAAATTTGTTAAAGGGACACAGGCAGTTTTCTGTCCCTCTCAGATTTGTAGTTTATAAAATAGCAAACCATGTTGGTTGTCTAAAGAGATTTAACAAAGAAACTTGATGAAAATGGCTAAAATGGATTTAAATTAGTGAATCAAGCCTGGATGCCAGCAGAAGAATAGGGTTTATCATTAGAGACATGAGTGTCCACATGCCAAAGACTTATGCCAAAGAAAATTGCTTATATGGGGGTTACACTGTACATTAAAAGAGCAGTGAGCCCTTTTATTAAAAATAAAATCACAAAAAGATTTTTTTGTGTATATTTAGAACTGAAAAGTATGTGACCAAAGTCTCGTCAGGGTGAGCTGCCTGGATGAGAAAGAATATACATCAGTTTTCAGTGGGCCTACCATCTGCTGACTCTGACGAGGTACTAGGGAAGGGATTCTGTGTGGGGCGCGGGGGGGGGGGACACTGGGAATACACAGAGCAGAAATGGTCACATTAGGCTTCAGAACATCTTTATCAAGTATTTTAAATTCATTCTGTAGAGAGCAATAAAATTTAGAGTAAATAGCTATTCAAAATACTTCTACAACAGATTAGGTCTGTACCCATTTATAAAATTCAGCCTGCAATTGCATGATTCTAAAATCTGACACTCTCATCCATAGATTAAAAAAAACAAAAACAAAAACCTTTTTCTTGAAAATTCCTTTAGATCCACAAGACATTGGCACTTTCCCAGGTTCTGCGTCTTGTTCGGGAGCCCATTCAAGGCTGTCATTGCTGCAGGTAATCAATAGCAGACGCATAGCAGCGTGACTTATTTACAAGGCATTTTTACCGCCCCCCGCCCCGTTCTGAAAGAATTTGAGACCATGCTAATGGCATTTATGACAGTGAGTACAATTCACAATCCGCAAGTGAGGTTTGTAATTACATAGTTTCAAAGCAGTCCTCATCATGCAGTAGGAGTGCATTGATTGCATCTCAACCCGGCTAACTCAGAAAGCAGGCAATCGCCCTGGCTGCTGTGGCTCGGCTGGGGAGTCATCCTGTAACTGAAAGGTCGCGTGTTTGTTTCCCAGTCGAGGGACATACCTGGGTTGCAGATTCAGTGCTTGCGCCAGCCCGGGCATGTACAGGAGGCAGCCAGTCCACGCTTCTCTCTCCCGTTGGTTTCTCTCTCCCCATTCCTCTCTAAAAGCAAAGGGGGAGGGGGGGAAGTCCTGGGGTGAGGATGAAAAAATAGAAAAGGAAACTTCACAAAACTGGTGAGATAAAAGGGTCATGAGTAAGATGAAGTAATTTGACCAAGTGTCTTGCTGGGATTTACGTGATATAGCGATGATTCATCCCATCCCCATAATAGGTATACAGATTTAAAATTTTCTTAATCTCAAGATCATTTCTAGTGAGTTAAGGGAAAGTGTTGAATTTAATTTGGAGTTCATTAGATCAGAGACTTTTGTTTTCATTCCTCCTTACCAATGAAATTCCATCTCATGGTTAAATTTCATTTAATGGTTTGGGAAACCATTAAAGAATTTTAATGCCATGTTTTTAAGTGATACTTTTTAAAAGGGACAGAAATCTACTGGTGTGTTTGCTAAATCCTTTCCTAACCATCATGATTACATGCACGGGTCGTCAGTCTTTGCCTCGCCAACTCTCCTTGCAAAGTCGGTGGCCAAGCAGTGACTCACTCTACGGGTCACCTGAAGTCCCTTTGTGTTGCTGCCACTGTCGCTCACCCCATTCTGATGTGCATTTCAAGAGCAAAGACTCTGTTTTGCATACACAGGTAAGAGATTCTGCTTCAGCACAACACTTGGAAGTACTTCTTTCTGCCATGAAACATAACGTGAACTCGTCAACGCTGGTCTTGCCGAGTTGTTAGGTGGGAGATTGAAACCTAAAGAACAGCTGGGAACCAAAGTGTCGCAGGTTCGATTCCCAGTCAGGGTACATGCGTGGGTTGCAGGCCATGACCCCCAGCAACCGCATATTAATGTTTCTCTCTATCTCTATCTCCCTCCCTTCCCTCTCTAAAAATAAATAAATAAAATCTTTAAAAAAAAAAAAGAAACCTAAAGAACAGTAGCATTGGTTAAAGCTTTGCCAGAAATAGTCCTTCTGAGATGCTCAGAAGAGAATTTGGGTACCCCAAAACAAATAAATGACTAAAATGAACAGGGAGAATTTTGAATAAAAATTGAATTGAAAAGTAAAAGAATGGAAGACTACCATTCAGTGGCCACAAGGGACGTTTTATTAAAAAGAGAGAGAATATTATTTTTCCCTACATGAAAAGTGTCAGCCAGACTGGAAGCAAACACAAAAATCAAGCTTGATAACTCTAGTAAGGAAAACTGATCTTTGAAAAGTGTGTTCTATTCATGGAGCATTTTATTATAATTATACAGAAAATTAAGGGGATTCTTTCTTGTGATAAGCTTGAGTCTACCTCCATGGCAAGCAGAAAGTGGGACCAAGGTATCTTATACCCTTGGGTGTCAGCCAAGGAGCATCTTAGATCAGAAACAAGTATGCAGCTGAGGGCAAACTTTGTCATCGATAAGCTGGCTGTCCTATGGCAGCATTGTCCTTCTCACCTGTTCTTCAGACTCCCTTGCTCCACTGTCACTGTGAATCTGTGTTCCCATGAAGCTCAGAGACGTGGAAAAGGGGTGCCTGGGAGGCACAGAGGCATTCCCCAACCCCTGCCAGCACCTAATATTGACAACCACTTTGTCCTCCATGGGCTTACAGCTGTGGGATGTGAGATAAATAGCATCAGGGGTGAGAGAACATTATCACTAAGGAGCTATGACGGAAGGAAAAGCACAGGCCTTGCCATGTTATGGAAATGTCCATAGCCATAGACCAGGACAAGCAAAGCTGGCCCAGGAGGTGAGCGACACTGCAAGTATTCACAGCAAGGATCTCAGTGTTGCATCCAAATCAGGTCATGCTGCCGATGGCGTGATGGTGGTCTCAGACTCATCAGTTATTGATACAACCTCCTGCAATAAAAAGGTTTATGAATGAGGTGTGTAACAGGACTGTTCACCCATGAGACAAAAATGAGAAAGGTTCTTGCTGAAGGAGCAGAAGGGCCCTGGTCCAGGCGGGGGCTGGCCGAGCAGGGATTACAGGAGCAGCTTGGAACTCCGGGCCTTTTTCAAAGGGATTCTCTTTGGGTCACAAGTACCCTGGATTATTCATTTCTTTCTAGTGCTAGTCAACAAGTGTATCTGCTGATTCGTACCCCACACTGATGTTGCCCATGGCACTTGCTCACAGTTCTGTCTCCGACTTGTTTTTGGATGGGGCTTAACTGATCTGGGAGCCCGTTTCTTCTGGGCAAGGATGGTGTGGGGTCTGTGTTCCAGCTTCCAAATTGTCCACCAGTAGTCCGCTGTTTTGAGTGAATGGTTGTAAAAGCGAGTTCACATAATGCCTCTTGTTTACTATGAAACACAAAGTTGTATGAGTCCAGGACTGATGGTCCGGTCCGGGAAGGAGACTGAAGGGAGGCCGAGAAGTATAAAGGACAGTAAGGCCACCTCCTTATGGCACAGCGGGTGCTGCCGCCACCACACTGCCACTGGCCCAACAGTCAGCGTGACTCTGCCGTCTGGAAGCATCGGGCCGCATTATTCGCGTCTAGAAAAAGTTGTAGTAAGGGTACCTCATTATAGTATATTGGTGTTCAAAAAGTGTGCTTTCACAACTATTGTCTCAGTTGTTCTTCAAAACTATCCCTCAAAGCCCCCAAATCCTGTCACTCCACCTGATTCTCTACTCTTCTTTAAACTCAATTTTCCATCCTGACGAGTGTGGCTCAGTTGGTTGGGCAAAGTGAAAGGTCGCTGGTTCGACTCCCGGTCAGGGCACATGCCTGGGTTGCTTATGGGTTCAGTTACTGTGAGAGGCAGCCAAAGGTTGTTTCTCTCCCTCTCTTTCTCCCTCCCTTTCCATAAAAATAAATAAATAAAATCTTCAAACTCAATTTTTCCATTCCCATTGGTGTTGTCGTACATAGGTCAGGAACTCATCTCCTCCAGACATGGGGTCCTGGAGACATCATTCCCTAACTCGTCTGCATACTCTGTCTGAAACAGTGCAGGATAAGGCCACACCCCTCCGCAATGGCTCCCATGTGATCGTCCGGCATCCGCATGATGGACAATTCCCGGGGAGTGGCCGTGCCGCTGAAGGCCTCCGTCTGCTGGTCCTGTTGCCTCTGCTTGGCACATGCTTCCCACCACCTGCCTGGCAAAGCCTCGGTCAACCTGTGAGATTCAGCAGTCTCCTCCCGTGTGACTGTCACGGTCCTCCTCCCCCAGGCAGAGCCAACGACTCTATTGGGAAACATCTGTGAGCAGTATCTTCAAGCCTGCGTTCCCCACCACCACCGGCCATGTTATACGTCTATGATCCTGTGTCTTTGTGCTCTCTGAGTCAGAGAGCTTGGGAAAATTCAAGAGGCAATGTTCATTCTTCATGCTCCTTCATGAACTCCCGGCTAATACACCAGGACACGGGTCCTCCCAGTAGCCTGGGTAGCTAGCACGCAGCTCCTGGTAGGGCCGCCATCTTTGGTCCTGCAGGGAAGCAGGCTCTGTCTGCTTAGTAGAGAAATGTCTGAGCTGTGAATCAGAGTCCAATCAGAAAAGAGAAAACACACAGTAATTTGAACAGGGAGCATTTATTATGAAGAATTATCACCTGATCAGGGGCTGAAGGATCAAGGCCTCAGCTGGGAAGACTTAAGAGGAACACTGAAGAATGCAGGGATGGACACAGGAGCAGGCACTGCCCTGAGCAGAGAGAGAGTGCTCGGGGAAGACCCCTCCTTGCCTCCAGCCCCCTAGACCTCATAGCAAAGGGCACGGCTGTGACCCACTGACTGGTAGAGAACTTGCTGGAAATTCACCTGCTAGAATTGAAAACCGCGTGCCACTGAGCACTACAACACTAGTCACTACATTCTTGGTGTTTCCTGGATAAAGGTATAAGAAATACCACTGTGTTTCTACATCGTGGGGGGCAATTGATGTTTCTGAAGGCCGGGCTACATCAGTCTCCAGAGGGCGACTGCCTGTGCTCACCCGGCAGCTGAGAGCCCCAGAACAGATGGGACTACGCCCCGAAGGGACGGAGTCAGGACAGACTGGCCGGCCTGATGGGAAGCTCAGGTTCTACACTCACTTTTCTAAGCAGTGGTTGTGTGGTCTCAGGAAAATTACTAGTCTGCTCTGGACTTCCATTTTCTCACGTGTAAAATGAGAATATCAGACATTCCAAATGAGCAAATCCTATCCCAGTAAAGTCTGTGTAAGAGAAGCAGGGTCTGCCTACCTTAACATTCAAAAACGGACCATATCTCCAACACACGTGACAAACTGCATAGCAGGATGGCCATCAACGTGGCGCCCCTCGCACTGACAGGGCATTTTCCTGACCTGTGACCGGGTCCACCCCCATCAGCTTCTCTAGCTAACTTGAAATTCTCTCCTTTGTTTACAGCACAAGTAGGGATAGAACTCCTACTGTTGCTTTAAGGTTTAACTGGGTTAAATCGGTTGCTCCCCCAAGTAAGACCCCCAGGACAGAGTTAGGTGCCCCTTGTGTGTGTGTATGCGGTGTAGCGCACTGCGCAGGCTCCCACCACAGCCTGCCCCACACACAGCAGCTCCACTGCCAGGCAACACACTCTTTAAGGGCAGGGAACCGGATGCTCTGGCACTCGTCAAAGACGCGTGCATCTGCTGCGGGTCTAAGTCCCGTGTCTTGCAGAAGTGAAATAGTTCAGTAGTTAAGACAATGGGCTGTGAAGCCAGGTGGGTTGGATTTAAGTCTTGGCTTTTCCACTTACTGTCTGTGAATCTATGTTGAGTTATACAGCCTAGCTATCTTTAATTTATTGATTTGTTTCTTTTTTGTTGTTTTGCTTGTGAGGATTTTTGGTTTGTTTTTGTTTCTTCCCCCCAGTTTTATAGAGAGATAATTGGCATATGACTTTGCATTAGTTTAAGGTGTACAACATAATGATTTGATATATGCTTATATTGCAAAATGATTACCACAGGAAGTTTATTTAACATCTAGCACCTCATACTTGCTGTGTATAATGTGTACTTTTCTTGCCCAAATTGTTGAGGGAAAACTAAAGGTCTGCATTATACAAGGGTAGTACCTGAAATACCTTGTATCTGTTCTTGTGTTTTGTAATTATTTGTTACATAAAATTTCTTGTATCATTATATGTTCAAAAATAAACATTAAAATTTCTTTATAACACAAAAACGAATATAAATATAAATAATAAATCTAAATATTTAGACATGTATATATCTAATATAAATAAATAAACAATTGGATTAAAAAATTAAAATGAAAAAAAATTTTCTCTGAAATTTTGGGCCAAAAATGTGGGTCTGCATTATACATGGCAAAATAAGGTAGTTAGAAATATTTTTGCTTACAATGAGAACTTTCAAGATCTACTCTCGGCTTCTGGTCAAGACGGCAACGCAGACACACATGGCTCGCTTCTTCGCACAACCACACCAAACTGTAACTAAACTGTAGAACAACCATCACTCAGGAACATCAGAAGTCGAGTTGAACGGAAGTCTGACAACGACAGAGTTGAGGAAAGCACATCCATCCAGGCTGGTCGGAGGGGTGTGGACAAGGACCGGGGCTGGTCCCACACCCACGTGGATACAAATGCAGGAGGGACATCTTGGAAGCGAAGAGCCCCAGACCCACACCAGGCCCCCTAGCCCAGGGTTCCAGGGCAGGAAGATAAGTCCCCACAACTGCGGGCTGTGAAAACCAGTGGGGATTGAGTTGGTGGAGGAGGCCACTGGAGTCCTAAGCAGTTCCTCTTGGGGAACCCTCACTCGGACTCATCCACTCAGACTCGCTCCCGCTGAGCTCCAGCACTGGGGTGGCAGCTTGGAGGGCACCAGTGGTGCACAGGGAGAGACTGGAGTGTCCAGCATCGGGCAAGCAGAGGTCATTGTCCCTTTGCTGAGCCCTCCCCTAATAGAGCCGATAGGCTGGTGCCATATCTGAGACTCCATCAACTTGGCTAACACTGTGTGGCCCACCTTGGAGATCTACAGAGGCCTTACCCCACCCAAATTATGGGCCCACTCAAGCTGCTTCTCCATAAGAATGGCTGGTCTTGGCTCCTAAATCCTATCAAACAAGCAACAGCTGGCTTCAGTGAGCCCTAGCGGCAGCCAGATTCGAGTCACGGCTTGACTTCACCTGGGAATCTCCAAGCCCAGCACTAGTAGCAGCCACCTCAGATTGCTTTGCAGCTCAGGCAGGGTGCCCTGAGCAAAACACAGATGGGGGCTGACCTTGGCCTGCACCACCCAGGAAACCCCAGGGCCAGCCCACCCAGTGGACAGCTATAGACTATGTCGGAGCACCACCACCCTGCCCCTGCACAGCTGGATCCTCTATGGGGGGCAGAGGTTGGTGGTCAGTGGTCACAGTCAGTTGTTGCATCTGACTGGCCTGGGTAAATCCCTCCCATTGATCTGCCAACAGCAACCAAGGCTCAACTACAAGAGGAGGGTGTACTCAGCCCACACAAAGGGTGTACCTCAAGTACCCAGCTTGGGTGATAGGGGAGGTTGTGACACTGGGCCCCCCAGGACACCTAATACGTGAGAGCACACTACCAAGACAAGAGTCAAAGCAGCTCTACTTAACATATAGACACAAACCCAGGAAGGCTGCCGAAATGAAGAGACAAAGAAACACGACCCAAATGAAAGAACAGATCAAAACTCCAGAAAATGAACTAAACAAAATGGAGATAAGCCATCTATCAGACACAGAGTTCAAAACACTATTTATAAGGATTCTCAAGGAACTTTGTGAGGACCTCAGCAGCATAAAAAAGACCCAGTCAGAAACAAAGTATACGCTAATTGAAATAAAGAATAATTTACAGGGAAACAATGATAGAGTGGATGAAGCCAAGAATCAAATCAGTAATTGGGACATAGGAAAGCAAAAACCAACCATGCAGAAAAACAAGCAAAAAGAATCCAAAAAAAAAAATGTGGATAGTGTAATCAGTTTCTGGGACAACTTTAAGAGGGCCAACTTTCAAATAGGCAATACAGTATTGTCACCTATAGCCACCACGCTGTAAATTACGTCCCCTGATCATATTTAATCTTATGATTGGAAGTTTGTATTTTTAAACTCCCTTCATCTTTTTCTACCCCCCACACCCCTTACCCCAGCCAATCACCCTACCCCTGCCTCTGGCAACCTCCAATCTGTTCTGTTTCTTTGAGGGTTTTTTTTATTTCACATAAAAGTGAGATAATACAGAATTCATCTTCCTCTGTTTGATGTTTCACTATGCTTTAACTTCATTTAAAAAAAATTGTATCCACATTCATTGGTTTCTTACGAAGTTTATATGGCAAATACACAGAACTGACCTTCATATATGGTAAGTCCTTAACAAATATTATCCATTATTACTATCAGGCCAACTCACTCTGAGAGCCGGTCATAATCTGAAATGGTGTTTGTCTTTATCATTGTTTCGTGTTAGAAGGAGATGAGTCACAGATACAATGCACCTGTTTATCTAAAAGAAAAATTTGTTCTCGGTATTCAACGACCATCTTCCTGTAATCTTCAAAGTTATCATTTTCTTTTCATTCATTTTTTTTTCCTTTTTGTGTTACTAATACAAATTCCTCACCAATTCTGTGAAGAACACTAAATACATTTTCTCATTACCTCACTATCTGGAGAAGGCACTTCTGAGTATATTTTCTTCTAGTAGCCTGTGTATGTACATATGATATGTGTGAGTTTATACATGTGTTTTAAAACCCTAGGATAAAGCTTTATTTTTCATTTTTTTTCCATTTGCACACACTTACCCCCATTCTCAGATGAGAATCACTGACCCCATTCTCAGAGGAGAATGACCCCATGAAGGGTGGCAGGAAGGAGGGGTTAGCATCGGCCTGAAATGACTGAGGCACGGTGGTCCCTTTGTCCCTTTGGAGACCAGGCCCTAGGAAGCCTTTCTCACACACTTAACCCTGTTGACAAATCTCCCTACCGGCAAATTTCCTCTCCGCAGCTGTGACTCAGCCTGCTCCTGCGTTTTCTCCTCCCCGCTCCCTTCCGCGTTCCCGATTACTCAGGCCAGAAAACTGCAAGCCCTTCTTGGTTCCTCCTTCTTCCTCACTCGCTCCCACACTTCATCAAAATGATCAGTCTGTTCTGTACTTTCAACAATGCTTTTCAGGTCCGTTCACCTTTTTCCACCTCCCCTGCCACAAATGGAATCCGAGCCACCGGTCTCTCTCGCCTGGTCCTGCCCTGCTCACCGGTCATCTCTGTGTCCACTCCTGACCCCACTGCGGTCTGTTCCCAGGCCCACCACTGAACAGGGCTTTTAAAAAGTGAGATCTCAGCCCTGGCTGTTATAGCTCAGTGGATTGACTGCAGGCTGCAAACCAAAGTGTCGCAGGTTCGATTCCCAGTCAGGGCACATGCCTGGGTTGCAGGCCATGGCCCCCAGCAACCGCACATTGATGTTTCTCTCCCTCTCTCTCTCTTTCTCTCTTTCTCCCTCCCTTCCCTCTCTAAAAATAAATAAATAAAATCTTTTTAAAAAGTTAGATCTCACCCTGACAAGCGTGGCTCAGTGGGTTGGGCTTAGTCCCACAAAGCAAAATGTCGTGGGGTCAACTCATGTCAGGGCACCGGCCTGGGTTGTGGGCCTGGTCCCCCAGTGAGGGGCTTGAGAGAGGTGGCCATCGATTTCCTCTCCCTCTCTTTCTCCCTCCTTTCCCCTCGCCCTAAGAATAATTAAGTAAAATCTTGTGTTTAAAGTTAGATCTCAAAACTTTTTAAAATGGAAAGCGGACCCAAGCATCTCCTCCCTCTGTTGTACACCCTCCAACAAAACAATAGCCTCAGGATAAAATCGGGGACCATCGAAGGTCCCTTAAGGGCCCGGCCAGGCGCCGCCTGTGTCCATTCCTGCAGCTCTCCCCCTGCCACCCACTGTCCCTTCTCATCAAAGCACGCTGTTTCGGGTCACTGAGCACCATTCTCTCTGCTACCTCCTGTCTTGCCACATGTCCTCCCCCCTGGAAACCCTTCACGGACCAGGTTTCCAAGGCTGAGAACAGGATGAACCTCTTTGGATACGCCCTCCGGAGATGCCCAGTGCCTTTGAGGACACACCTGCTTGAGCAACCGTGGGGATGGGACTCAGTGGACTTATCTTCTGTCCTTGGCTGTTTTCCTTGTGAGTAAGTGGAGGTGACCATACCATCTCAGGGTGTTCTTCCGTGAACTAAGTGCAGATAAAAGTGTGACTCTTAGAAATAAACTGCATAGCCCAGAGGCAGCCCTCAGTAAGAACAGTTGTTCTTACTGAGAATGGGCTGAGCTTGGCTGGAAGGAATGAACTCCGTAGTTTTCTGTACAAACGAAGTGCAGGCTCCAGGGAGATCTCAAGAAATCTGCATTTTAGAAAACTGTGGTTGTGCCCTTGTTTCAAAAACTCAAGGACAGGTGGGCATGGGGAAGGAGAGAACCACAGGTCCAGGCCTTGTGATGACAAAGGAGAACACAATTCTGTGCTGTCACCTTTATGTTCAAGGACATCCCCAGAAGCTCACATTATCTAGTGAATGCATCTGAAGTGTTGCAAAGATCTCCAGGGCAGAGGTAAGTTGGGAAATGAAGAGGTGGTTAGCTTGGTGGGGAAATACAGTGTAAAGTTCAGGAATACCTAGGCATGGCTTAGGGTACCTATGGTAACACCACGTTGTCAACAATAAAAGTTCTAAAACCCTGCAAATGGCCATTCTTCCTGCCTTTCTGATTTCAGAGACTGGTGAAAGACAAGGAAACAGCTCCATCCCCATGAGCCCATGGCTTTCCAAGCTGTCCACTGCTGTAGTAACGCAGGTGGGGACTCTGCATGGAACACCTTTGGCAGCAGTAACGATGGTGGGGATCTAAGGGAGGGCTCAGGTAGCTCACTGGCAGCGCCCTGCAGTGTTTCTGTGCCCCTGACACTGGGTGGACCACCCTTGCCGGAAGTCTGACTCCATCTGAGTTTGCAGAAGGGCGTGTTTTGGCTGCTCATGTCTCCATGCTTGGACGTAGTATTCTAAGTTTCTTCACCATTGAGGCCAACTCAGGAATTAGATGGGGAGATTAAGCAGGGGGAACATAGGCGACCACAGAGCAGAAGGTGTAGCCCGATGAGGGTCCCAACAGGCATAAGGGTTCTGAGAGGAAGTGTCCCGACTGTCCCCTGGGTGGTTGCAGTGAGAACACAAGAACTGTGGCCACTCCTGACCCAGCCAGAGCCAAGACTAAAAGCATGAGGATGACTCGGAGGGAAAGAGGCAGTTCTCTCCAGTCTAACAAGGCAGAGAGCTTTTCAGGAATGAAGGGCAGACTACCCACTGCAGCCTTGAATTGTGGAGACAACTACGATTAAATAAGACAACCAATAATCTCGGTTTGTGTTGTTTTTGCAATATTTTAATTCACGTGCTCTATAACTCAAGTGTAAATAACAACTATGTATTGAACAGTTGCTGAGCGTATGAGCCTTGGGACAATACATGAAGAAGGCACAGATGTTTTTAGTACATGTTCACACTCTTTATAATTTTACACCCTGGGCATGTGCTTCCATATGCTCCTTAGTGATGAACCTCAAAGGGTGGCGCTACACCCTTCGAAGGAAATGCTGAAAACTGTCGTAAAAACCAAGGTCAGGAAGAGAGCAGAGAAACCCTCACTGGAATGGAAGACGATCGCTATTTGAAAAGAAGGGTGGGCAAGGGCCATGAAGGGGCACTTGAGTTATAGGACCCCCGTGCGAACTTTGCCAGTACTGAGCTCTCTGTCTTTGTTAACAGTCACGTTCCTCAGGCTCCTATTGAAAAATTTTTGGTTTGTGTCCAATACTTTTCTCTTTAAGACAATGCTATATAGAATAATGTGAATGTTATATAGACCATTTTACACCTGTGTGAGTTGTTTATTCTGCGTGTGAAATAAAATCCTAGAAGTAGGCATGCTGGATCAAAGAATATATACTTCATAACTTTCTGATAGACAAGTTTTATAGACACTGGCAAGTGGCCACTGTGAGGGTTGAACCAATTTGTACTTCACCAGCAGTGTGTGAACGTGGCTGTTTTACTGGGTTGTGCACCTGAAACTAATATAATATTGTATTTCAACTGTAATTGTATTTTTTTAAAGATTTTATTTAGCCCTGGCTGGCGTAGCTCAGTGGATTGAGCGCGGGCTGGGAACCAAAGTGTACCAGGTTCGATTCGCCCAGTACATGCCTGTTGAGCAGCAACATTGATGTTTCTCTCTTTTCTCCCTCTTTCTTTCTCTAAAAATAAATAAATAAAATCTTTATTTTTTTTAAGATTTTGTTTATTTTTAGAGAGGGAAGGGAGGGGGAGAGAGAGAGAAACATCAATGTGCGGTTGCTGGGGGTCATGGCCTGCAACCCAGGCATGTACCCTGACTGGGAATTGAACCGGTGACACTTTTGTTTGCAGCCTGCACTCAGTCCACTGAGCTACGCCAGCCAGGGCCTCAACTGTAATTTTAAAAATACAATTTTTTAAGTGACTGTTTTTCCATAGCTTCACCAATCAAACTTTGGGATTCTAGCTATGTGATAGGTTACAAGTGGTATATATTCAAAGTAGTTTTACTTTACATTTCTCTTATTATGAGCACACTTGAGCTTCTTTTAGAACATTTCATTTCCACGCCTTTAATCTAAACTCTCTATTCGTATCCTATGCCTATTGTTCTATTGTTGGTTTCATTGTTCTTTAATCACAACACGTGTTCTAGTCTTGTTTCTCTAACTAGACTGCTTGTAACTACATTTTACATGACATTATTGAGCTATTGTATTTTTAAAATCTATTCTATTGATTATGCTATTACAGTCATCCCACACTCCCCCCTTTATTCTCCTCCACCCTGCTCCCCTCCTCCCACCTGCATTCCCTCCCCACTCTCTTACTTCATGTCCATGGGTCATACATATAAGTTCTTCGGCTTCCACTTTTCCTATACTATTCTTAGCCTCCCCCCATTTATTTTGTACCTACCATTTATGCTTCCTATTCCCTGGACCTTTCCCTCCATTCTCTCCCCTTCACCTCCCTGCTAATAACCCTCCATGGGATCTCCATTTCTGTGATTCTGTTCCTGTTCTAGTTGTTTGCTTGGTTTGTTTTTGTTTTTGTTTTTTTTAGATTCAGTTGTTGAAAGTTGTGAGTTTATTGTCATTTTACCGTTCATATGTTTGATCTTCTTTTTCTCAGATAAATCCCTCTAACATTTCATATAATAAGGGCTGGGTGATGATGAGCTCCTTTAACTTGACCTTATCTGTGAAGCACTTTATCTGCCCTTCCATTCTAAATGATAGCTTTGTTGGATAGAGTCATCTTGGATGTAGGTCCTTGCCTTTCATGACTTGGAATACTTCTTTCCAGCCCCTTCTTGCCTGCAAGGTTTATTTTAAGAAATTAGCTGATAGTCTGTCTAATGGGAACTCCTTTGTAGGTAACTGTCTCCTGTTCTCTTGCTGCTTTTAAGATTCTCTCCTTATCTTTAATCTTAGTTAATGTATTAATGGCACATCTCCTTAGGTAATTATGATGTGCCTTGGTGTGCGCTTCCTTAGGTTCAACTTCTTTGGAACTCTCTGAGCTTCCTGGACTTCCTGGAAGTCTATTTCCTTTGACAGATTGGGGAAGTTTTCCTTCATTATTTTTTTCAAATATGTTTTCAATGTCTTACTCTTCTTCTTCTCCTTCTGGCACCTCTATGATTTGCATGTTGGAATGTTTAAAGTTGTCCCGGAGGTTCCTAAGCCTCTCCTCATCTCTTTGAATTCTTGTTCCTTCGTTCTGTTCTGGTTGAGTATTTCTGCCTTTCTTATGGCCCAAACCGCTGATTGAGTCCCAGTTTCCTTCCCTTCACTGTTGGTTCCCTGTGCATTTCCCTTTATTTTACTTTTCATAGTCTTCACTTTTTCCTCTATTTTGCGACTGTACTCAACCAATTCTGTGAGCATCCTGACTACCAGTGTTTTGAACTGTGCATCTGATAGATTGGCTACCTCTTCATCGCCTAGTTGTATTTTTTCTGGAGCTTGGATCCGTTCTTTCATTTGTGCCATTTTTTGCCTTGGGGAGCCAATTACATAGTAAGGGGCAGAGCCTTAGGTATTCACCAGGGTGGGGCAAACACATCACTGCATTGTGGTGCTATATGTAGGGGAGGGGTCCGAGAGGGAACAGTGTTGCTTGTTCAGCCCTCTGCTAGCTTTCAGTCACTTCTCCCCGCTACCCACAAGCAAATCGGGCCCTCCTGGTGCTGATTTCCAGGTGGGTGGGTTTGTGTACGTTCTAGGACCCTGCAGGTCTCTCCAGAGAACTCTGCTGTGAGGCTGGGAGTTTCTCCTGCTGCCTCAGCCCCCACAGGTGCTTTCAGTCAGAGGTCTGGGTGCTCTATTTCCCCGCACTGGGACCCTGGGTTGTGCGGTCTGTCTGGCTCCCCAGTTGTTCCTCCCAGTTTGTCCTCATGTGCATGTGGGACTGCCCACTCCATTAGCTGCTGCCTCACCACACATCTTCTCTGCCCAGCTGCCAGTCTCCGCCCCTCCTACCAGTCTGGATGAATGTTTCTTCTTTAATTCCTTGGTTGTCGGACTTCCATACAGTTCAATTACCTGGCAGTTTGGGTTGTTTTTGTTTTTAAATTTGTTATCCTTCTTTTGGTTGTGTGTGGCCAGAAGTAGAACTATCATATTTTTTAACATACTTGTGTTATGTTGGTTTGTTTATTTTTAGGATTTATTGTGAATCTTCAGAGAGACTATTTCTTAATAACACACCCATGGATTGCATTTGCTTCTTGCTTTGTTCTAGTGTGAGGCTAGTCATAATTCACCAACAGTAACTAGCTGGCTTACTGAATGAGCGAGAACAGAACTAGGTATTATCTGGAAGCTGTGATCTTAGCTGTCATGGGTTGAATTTCGGCCTACCCAAAGATTGTCCTGACCCTCAGAATTTATTGACCTTATTTGGAAAAGGGTTCTTTGCAGATTCATCAGTTAAGGATCTTCAGGTGAGGTCATGCTGGATGACCCAGGTGGGCCCTATAGCCAATAGAGTCTTCATTCAAGACACACAAGGAGAGACATCCAGCAAAGAGGAGAGAGCCATGTCGAGAGGCAGAGGCGAAGTTGGGCAGCCACCACCCAAGGACCGCTGGAGCCACCTGGAGCTGGAGAGCCAAAGGGGGGATCCTCTCCCACAGCCTCCAGGGGCCGTGCAGACCTGCCGACAACTCAGGTTCACACTTTAGGCCTCCGGAACTGGGTCAGAATAAATTGGTGTCGTTTCAAGCCACCACATTTATGGTAATTTTTTTATGGCAGCCATGAGACCTGAACGGTCCTTCACTCCTTTGGCCTTCTGCCTGACACATTCAGTAAAGAACCGTTATTCACCTGACAGATGGTTAGAGGAGGGAAGGAAGGAAGGAGCTACAAGAGGAAAGGAGGGAAAATGTGGGGTTGGGGCTACTGGGGTGGGGACAGAGAGTGAGGAGGGGAAAAGAAGGAAGAAAGAAAAAATACAAAACAAAAAAAGAGGAAAAAATGAGGTAAGGGTGGGAGGGCATCTGCTGAGATATTTGGCCTTTTCCTTCATCCTCATCTTTCTCCACACAGTGTCTCTTCCTCCTCCCCCCGCCCCCCCAGTCTCTCCCAGCTCCCTCAGGCATTCTGCCGCACTAAGCAATTTTTTTTCGATCCCATCCCACGTTTCTGGTTTCCAGTTTGCCGGCACGGGTGGCGGGATTCGTAGCCTGAGCAGAGGCGTGTGCTCCCCAGAAAGCTCCCCCTCTACCACCCATCGGTCACCCTAAGGGGACACTCGGGATCCAGACTGTTCTAGCAGGCAGAGTCCCCTGGGCCCAGGCAGGGCGCTCCAAACCTCCAGTGTCTCGGGCACCCACTTGGAATGCTTCTGCGGTCACATCAGCCCACTTTATTCGCTTCCCACGGGACAAGGGAACGAAACAAAGGAAGCGACCCAGAATCGCCAAGTGTGCCCTCTGAAAAAATTCCAAGGGAGGGAAGAAGGTTGTGATTACTCTGCTGTTTATCTTAGCCGGTTTTACTGAAGGGCTCTGTGCTGCCTCTAGAGGTTGCCGGCGGTAACATTCCCCTAAAGGACCTCATTGTTCATAAATTCCCCACCCTTTTTTTTTTTAACTTTTCTGTTGTTTGTAGCTAGTAAATAGAAATATGATTTTTTTTAATACTGACCTTTTGGGGTAACTGAATATTAGGGCCATCACTCTTCACAAACCCCACAGAAAAGTACCATTTTCTTTCTTGTCTGGCTTTCTTTGTGATTACCATGAGAACTCGTCTTTTCCATTCTTCTATATCGTCATTGGAAGGGGCAGTCTGTGTTCTCCTTTATTTGTAATAGCTCTCCTTTTGAAAGCTCTGATGATTCTGGTTAAACATGGCAGTTGACCAATTTTACCTCCTCTCTCTTCCAAAGCCCTGCTAGCAGGACTGTAAAGCAGTATAAGAGGGAATAAATTCATACTAGTAGGGGAAAAATATTTATTTGTCAATCCGAAATTGTCACAGATCTCTGAGAGACCAAAAGACAGTAGGACCGTGTTCCTGAATAATGACAGCAGAAGTGAACTGAAGTACCCTCTCAGAATTCACGCTCTCAGGGTTTCTCTTCCCTGTGATATCATCGGGAGATGCTCTCGGGTCAGACATTATACACCGAGGATCAGCAAAGAAAATAATGACGGTTCATCAGAACAAAAGCAAGACAGGACATGATGAAAGAACATCTTTAAAAAGTTGGAAGAAAGCCCTGGCTGGCATAGCTCAGTGGATTGAGCACAGGCTACGAACCAAAGTGTCGCAGGTTCGATTCCCAGTCAGGGCACATGTCTGGGTTGCAGGCCATGACCCCCAGCAACTTCACATTGATGTTTCTCTCTCTATCTCCCTTTCTTCCCTCTCTGGAAATAAATAAATAAAATCTTTAAAAATATATTTTTAAAAAGTTGAAAAAAAAATACTGAGAGTTGACCACAATCCCAGATAGAGGGATGGGTCCTTATTAGAACCTCCAGCCATCACGGTTATCTCATTCCCCTTGCCACCAACCAGTTCAGACAGACACCCACGCTGAAGCCGAGCCACGCGGCGCCTTTCCTTGCTGTCCATTACTGGTGCAGGGGTGAACCCATGAATTGTATTCCATAGGCAGAGGACAGCCTCTCTGTGCCCGGCCAGAACCTGGGCGAGAAAACGCGCTGCTCCCATTGCTATTGGAAGCCCCCTTGTGAGCCCCGGCTGAAGGTGACGTAGTGCTGTGGATGCTAATACTGGGTCCTTTAAAACACTGTGTCAGAGGAAATCATTAACTTCCTTGTTTCCTTAAACTAGGTGGATTTGGCATTTCTCTTCCCTGTTGCCAAAAAAGCCATACTAATGGATACACTGTCTCAGGACTCTTGTACCATTTTTTTCCCTTCTGCTTGAAATGCTCTTTCTCTAATCTTGGCATAGCAGATTCCTGCTGCCTTTAAGATCTCAGCTTAAATATCACCCCTTCATTGACTGTTCAATCTGAAGTAGCTATTGTCCTTATCATCCTGCACTAGTGCTTTGATTAGCACTTATCTCCACGTCTGATATTTTTGTTCAGTTTAATGCCTGCCCCACCCCACCAGCATGTGCTCGGGGTAAGCACAGGGCTTGTCACCCTCACTGCTGTATCCTGAGTGTCTAGCATCTGATCTGGCCCATGGTAAGTACCCAGGAAATATGTGATGAATGAAAGAAGATGTAGCAAAAAGCAAAACCACTCCTCTCTGGAAGAGTTTAAAGAAGCTGATTTGTAAGGACAGAATTTCAAAATACCTTAGAGTCAATAGAGGCGTTTGAGATCACGTGGTCTACAGGTGGTCAGCCTTTATTTCTCGGAAGGACACGGCACCAGCCGAGGCTGTGAGTCTCAGCAGGAGGGGCTGCGCCCCCTCGCAGGGGAAACTCTCAGAGTGGGAGAGGGGAGGAAAAGAGCCTGGCTGAGAGTTCATGGTTTGAGAAACCCTTGCAGGTGATAAGCCTTCTCTAGCGATGCATGTTCACACGCTCTCCTTTTCCTTAGCTCCTTCCACGCCCTCTCCCAAAGTCCCTTTGAAAAATACCTCCTGCTCCTTCTCCTTCATTTTAGACACGGTGGTCCTGAAAGGTTAATGACCTGTCCTGTGTCAAGCAGCGAGTGGCACAGCTGAGTTAGAAACAGCGTCACTGTCCTATAGGATCGAGCAAGAAGCATTGAGAGCACACAGACTCTCAACCTCCATGTCTCCAGAGAACAGCTGTGCACAGAAGTTGGAGGAATATAGTATAGTGGTGAAGAGCAGGGACTTGGGAGCCAAACTATCTTGGGCTCAAATCCTGCTTTGGGACCTTGGACAAGTAATTAACCTCCTTAAATTTCAAGTTGCATTTAAAATGCAAGTTCTGGATTTACTTGGCTATCCAGAGCCCCCTACAACTCAGCTCATCAAAACTAGATGGTACCTTCCCTCACTCCAAAACCGGCTCCTAATTTTATTAAATAGTCCCAATTTTATTAAATGCCAACTTCGTCTCCCAGAAACCTAAGACAGACATTTAATAATACCTTTCTCCCTTGACTCCCACATTGGAGGCCAACTAATCTACATCCCAAATGTCTCTCGAATCTTCCATTGCCACGGCCTGACTGTCAGGCTGGCATCACTTTTTTTTTTTTTTTTTTTTTTGCCAAATAACTGTAAGTTTACTAACTCGTTTTGTGCTCCAACGGTCATGCCCGCCCCCATCACTCATCTGCCCGGCTGCGGTGGGACCTTCCTGATGTGCCTGTCTGATCAGGACGCACCAGTAATCCTCGCTGCCCCCACGTTTCCGCTCCTCCCCGTGGCTTTTATGCGCAGCCCAATCTTTCCCCCTCAACCTGTGTGTCTTTGCATCCACCTGTCCTCTCCGCTCCTGCAGTCCTGAAGCTTTTTCAGTCCTTTAATTGGGCCGTGCACATCGTACCCTCTAGCTATTTTTTTTCATGCTCGTTCTTCTTTAGGAAATACCCTAGGTCTTCTTTTTGTGGACAATTCATCGTTTTTATATCTCTTTTAATATCAGTTCATGCAAGAAGTCTTGTGTGACACATATGCCTTCTCCTGATGCCTCAATAATATCTGGGCCGGACCTCTGCCCAGTGTACACTTCTCTGCCACCTGCATGTGTCCCATCACAGCCCTCAGTAGTTGGTCTGTCTACACCTTGTCACTAACCCTGACCTCTGCCAGGTCGGGGACTGTCCCTTGTATGTTTACTATTGTATTTCAGGTGCGTAGCATGTGTGTGTGAGACACATAATGGCTGTTTAACAAATGCTAGCGATTGTTGTCATTGTGATTGTCATCGTTGTCATCATCATCCTACAAACTCATGGTTTACTTAAGATGCTAAGCATGGTATCTGGGAGACAGTAATACATGGTAGTTTTCATTATTTAATATTCCTCTCCATTTTCTTCATCAAAATGTAATATTTCCGAGCACAGATAATATAATAGAACTCAAAGCAAAACACAATTGCATCTCTTCGGCCTTATGCTAAGACAACAAGTAATAAAAACATACACTACTTCACATCCACAGATGGACACGGACGTGCTCACGGTGTTTCCTCCCCCAGGTCAGTGATGGCCGTGCGGAGGAGCAAAACCATGACTGGCAGCTCTCTGTTGACTCAGTATCGTAAAGGTCAAAGATTACTTTATGTGTTTAAAAAATTCTTTCTGTGGGCAAATCATATAAACAGCAACCACACCTTAATTATCTCAAAAATGGATACATTCTTAGTTGATGAACAGCTTCTAATAGGCATCCTTATCTTTCTCAATACGTTTCCTTTGAACACCGTATTGAATGGCAAAGGTCTCCCCGTGTTGTAAGGATGGGTTCCCTCTGCTGCAACGTTGAGCGAGGCAGTTAATTACGATTGAGTGTTAAGATAGCACAAGATCACACGAGGGGATTGGATTTGAAATATTGACTGTCTGAAACAGAAAAAAAAATCAGCTAAACTGTTTAGCAAAATCTTATTTTCTTTAGACTAATTCTAGAACTATACTGAAGACCAATACTTGTTATGTGGGGATAAAAACTTGAAAGAACTAGTGATTTCCCTTCTGTTCAAATAGATTCTAGGAGGAATAATAGGTTTGAGGTTCACGGTGAATGGCATAGTAGTTTCTTTTCCTAATTAGCCAAATTAAATGATAAAATACATCATAAAAGAACTATCTCTGTAAAAACTATTTAATTTACAGGAAAAAGTGACATACACTGAATATTAAGAGAATTTTTGGGTTTTATGAATCCAATTCCTTGAAGTAAAGTTATGTGGATACACGGTCTTGTTCTCCCCATACTTGGCCTTCTAGGTAATTACAATCTTAGTCTCTGCATGTCAAGACTCCCAGGGAACATTATCTATCTAAGTCATATATTTATAGGTATATCCCAATGTAGTAAACTGTAAACTAAGAAAAGTCTGAATGTACAAATAGATGACTTAGGGGCAGAAGTTCTTTTTATTACTAAAACACTCTATAAAACAATTTGCCAAAAATATTCTTGAATTCAGAACAATCTTAGTGTTTGTAGGTGAAGAGAAAATGAAAGAGAAAAGTTTCCAAAATAAGAAAAAGGAGGACACAAAAACTGAAGATAAATTTATAAGTAAGCAAAAATGGTTGACTGTAGAAATGGTAAGCTACACTGGAATATTACATGGCCATGAACAAGAAGCAACTCTTACCCTTAGCAACAGCACAGATGGTCCTGGAGAGCATTATGCTAAGTGAAATAAGCCAGTCAGAGAAAAAAAAATACCATACGATCTTGCTCATATGTGGAATCTAATGAGCAAAATAAACTGGCAAACAAAATAAGACCAGAGGCATGGATACAAGAAGCAGGCTGACAGATCTCAGAGGGGAGTGGAGTGGGGGCTGGAAGAGACAAGCCGAAGAACATATATGGGTATATGCAGAGCCCACGGACACAGACAGCAGAGTGGTGAAGTGGGGGGGGGGGGGCAAGGTTGAGGTCAGGGTGGGCAGAGCAGCGGCTGGGGGAGAGGGGGAAAGTGGGAGAAAAATGAGGGTCAGCTATAATACTGTCAACTTTTTAAGAAATTAAATTAAATTTTAAAAAAAGAAATGGTAAGCTATAGAAAAATCTGATTAGCTTTGCCAAACATTGACTTATACAGGAAATAGTATAAACCCTAATAAAAGAAAACATATCATTCTCTGCATAGCAGATGACACGCTGAGAAGATTTTGCCTCTCAAGAAAAAAATAACAAAACATTTTAGTCAGGATAAAATATAAACAGACATAAACAGATGACATTAACTAAATTGGTTCATAGAAATGTCACAGTGTTAATTAAGCTAATAGTTGGCTTCTACCTTGTTTATAAGGGGTATTAAGGAGCTTATAAAAATAAGAAAAACAATAAAATAAACATTTACCCACCGGAGCAAAATAAATCACAGCCATGTAGCAGGTTACTTAACAAACATGTTCTCATTTTACTTTGCAATTTACTTTGTAAATTGCTTACTGAAAGAAAACGGCTGTGGGGAGCAGAGGCACTGCTCCGGGGACAGGCCAGCAGTGGCTGCTGGGAAGGGGGGGGGGCACTGTATGGTCCCGACCCGGTCTCTAGAATAACTAATATACATGATGACAATGCACTCATGTGGCCACACATAATTTCTCAGGTGATAAAATATAAATGTCTTCTATACCTTTGAGTTAAATAGAAAAGCATTTCTCTGGTGCTGACATTTCTGTCATGTAAAATGTCGAGCACATTTTTTAAAGAATACAATTTGATAAGATATCACATTATTAACTTACTTTGAACACGGAGTTTTTATCAAACTTTGGGCAACCGCATATCTGGTCTGGCTAAAGGCTGGGGACTGCATCTTCTTTTCTAGGTGCCTGCAACATAACACAGGCCCGATAATGTTCACTGAATGCATGAATTAACAAATAAACGATACCTGTAATCTCCGAAGGTTGGCGGAAAACTCACATATGGGGGTGTGCAAAGGTAGGTTTACAATTGTTTGTAATAAATAATACAAAAATTAGTAAATACATAATAACATAAGAATAAACTCTGTTTTTTGTATTCACAACTGTGAACCTACTCTGCCCAGCCCTGTACTCTGCAGCTAGCCCAAACTGGAAAGGACCCAGTAGGATGCATTATATTCTCACGTATTTTTCAGGGTCTAAAATAGAAATCTTTCTAATGTCAAGATGATCTGGAAAACCTCAAGATTACCTTGAGTACTCCAGCTAAGGCGTAGAGCCTAGGAATTTTTTTTTACCTAAAAGCGACTCTAAAGAATATTTTGTCCAATTTCAGCTTTTGCAAATAAGGAAATTGGGACCTGGTGGTGATGAGTGACATAGGCAATGACATTGTCTGCGGAAATAATACCCCAGCTCCCAGCTTAGGGCTCTTTCCACCAGACAGACTGCCTTTTATCATTTTATTATGGAAATGATCAAGTAAGAAATGGCAACTTTGTCTTATATTATCGTTTTTTAGCTAACTTCTTTCCCAAATTTAAGATGTGCTGAAATAGGTAGGGTCTAGTCAAACGTGGAGAGCAGGGAGAGGCTGGGAAGCCCCAGGAGCTCACTACTGCAGCTGCAGATCTGTGAGGCTGACAGCATCTGGCTCCGTCTCACGCAGTAGCAGGGAGGGGGAGTGGGTCAGCGGGAATTCGGGTTCGGTTTCCACGAAAGGGGGTGTCCGTGTTTGGCAGGATCGAACGCAGTTGGGGATGGGATTGGCCAGGCTGACAAGGCAAAGACATTTAAGCAGAATATTATGTCCAGAAGCCCATTTATCAACTAGATAAGGAATTCTTGGACAGATTGCTGGAGTAAGAATGTTGCTTGGAATGTAGTCATTCCAAGTAACTGCATTTTGCAATTACCTTCACATACTGTTGGAGCCACATGCGGCCACTCTTCCGAGTACTGGCTCAGCAATGTGATCATGCTGGTGGAACTAAGTTATTGCTGGTCAAAAAATATTGTCAGTGGGATAAAAGATAAGTTAGAGAACCTTTAAGCCCTCATTTAGAAAAATGTATTTTATAGAATGGTAAGTTTTCTCCAGGTGTCATTTCTCACTGAATAATATAGAACTACGTTTTCAGGAGCTCAGTGAGTTAGGATGAGACACTACCCAAATACACACACACATATTATATACCCCTATTTACTATACATATAAACATACAGTTGATTCCTATTGTTCGCAGGTGATATGTTCTAGAAGTCACCACAAACATGGACTTAGCAAATACTGAACCGCAGCTCCTAGGGAACATACAGAGTTAGGTTCCCGTGTGCCTCTTGTCACCATACTTCTGTGAACCAGTCAACACATAACTGTGTTTTATGGCATTTCTGTTTAAGGAAAGCTTTTTTTTTTAAGATTTATTTATTTTATTTTTTTAGAGAGGGAAGGGAGGGGGAGAGAGAGAGAGAGAGAGAGAGAGAGAAACATCAATGTGCGGTTGCTGGGGGTCATGGCCTGCAACCCAGGCATGTGCCCTGGCTGGGAATCGAACCTGCGATACTTTGGTTCGCAGCCTGCACTCAATCCACTGAGCTACGCCAGCCAGGTCATAAGGAAACCTTTTTAACACAGACCATTACTCCATTAACACTGCACCCCTGGCCATCCGCACTGAAACTCATGCCCGGAAGGAGCTTCTCTGACACACACACTTTCCTTCGTAGGACACGTCATGGCCTCCTCGTGGTCGGGAACACCAGATGGCCCTTCGGGTACCCGGGGGCCCTTTTAAATAGCAAAGTCACCAGCAAACGCACAGAAATGTGAGCCATACAGCACTAAATAGATCATGGAAAGGACGCGTGTTCATAGTAGGACAGCTGAAACAAGAAGGCCGTGTCGCTATGTTTGAACACGGCTGGGAAAGTGCGCGTCAGGTGGCCCCGACTCTCCCCTGCTCTGTGCCTGTCTGCGAATGGCCGCCCGAGTGCTGTGAGCATGGGTTTGGGGCACACGCGGGTTTTTAACACAGCTCCCAGCATAGATTCCGCAAATACTGAGGGCCAACTGAACACACATGCTATTTATGTACATGCACGTATGTGTCCATCCAGGTGACCTACTAAGATTGAGCCAGTGTCGTTGGCCTTGTGACAATCTGCAGCCAGCGTCATTTCTAAAATGTAGTAAGAGCATGTTATTCCTACATAGCAGATTGACTATTTGGGCACCCCCACATTTGGGGGTATTTTCTGGTGTGTTAGACAGCTATAAAGTTTCTATTCTTATTACTTCTGCAGAGTCTCAGAACTGCACCTTTTCTGAGCCTTTCAAAAACTCCTCTCCCTGTCTCTGTCTCTCTCTCTCTCTCTCTTGCTTCAAGTGAGAAAATGCTAAGGTTTCTGTATCTGGAACTTGGACGCCTCCCCTGCCTTTCTGGAGGCGGGAGGAGAGTGAGTGCACAGCCTGGCGTGGTCAGCAGGGAGCAGGGCGTGCCCTGTTGCTTGGCAGGAGTCCATGTAAACAGGGAGGAGCGTGTAGACTGCAGATCTGTTTATTACCTGGCTGTGTTTATTTCCTGTGTTATCTTCACCTGTCAAATGAGAAAAACAATGTCCTTGTCACAAGGGTGTCGGGAGAGGCAGAAATGCCGTGTGTTTCCTTCGTAGGACACGTCATGGCCTCCTCGTGGTCGGGAACACCAGACGGCCCTTCGGGTACCCGGGGGCCCTTTTAAATAGCAAAGTCACCAGCAAAGTCACCAGATGCCACTGCTCCAGAGGCATCATTTAGGTGATGTTTTTTCAGAGACTTCCAGTGTCTTCCAATTACATTCAGGAATTCTGTAATTCCGCATCTGGATATTCAGGGCTGACACTTAGCGGGTGCATTTTGTCCTCATTGTCATGACAGGGGCGATAATGATCGTGCTCGTACTGAACGTGGAGAACACAGCACACTCAGCCCCAAAGGGATTCAACGGCAATTAGCAACGTGAACGTCTCCCTGAGTCACACTAGATTTGGGTGTCTTGGTTTGGAAGTACAGCATGGCTGTCCTGAGTCCTTGTGTCACCTTGTCCTGCTAAGCCTGAGCCTGTGGCAGGACCACTGTCTCCAACACCCTGGGTGCCAGCGACTGTGCCAGTCACTCTGGGCTCTGAGAGACATCAGCTATCCCAGAAGTACTAACTGTCACCTCACCCTCTGCAGGGCTCTGGGGTCCAGGTAAGTGACTCCACAAATGGCAGGTCATCTTAGGTGAGAGCTGCAGCCAAGGCATGCTCAGTGCTCTTGAGACTTCTTCTGGCCCCTTCCCTCTGTCCTTCACTTTCCACTGTACCTGTTGCATCCCCATCACCACCCCCAGCTAGTGACTGTCATCTGCTATTGCTAAAGCATCCAGAGCAGACCATTTTGAGGCTGAGAAGTTAGAATGAGAAAAGAAGGTCACCTGAAAAAAAATTTTCAGGCTTCGTGGCCTCCTGGAGTAGGTCACCAGTCACGGAGCAGCTGTGGGGTGGCAGTCCCTGCGGAGGGTTGAGATCTTTGCTTCTGCGGAGCTGATTATCTTGGGAAAGCAGTTTTCAACCATGCCGTGGCAGGCACACGGGTGCACTGCAAGATATTTTAAAACATGCCATACCTGATGACTTAGTCAGGGCCACTGACTTCTTTTTCCTTAGATGGTCAAATAAAAAAAAATGACAACAGCCAACACAACAATAGCCGTCTGGTGTGAATGAATCAAAATTATACCTATTTTTTGTCAGATCGGCAAAAAATGTATTTTTTGGTGTGCCCCAGAATTGTGGTAATTAATTACCGAATGTGCACCATAAGAGGGGAAAGGCTGAAAATCACTGCTCCAGAGGCATCATTTAGGTGATGTTTTTTCAGAGACTTCCAGTGTCTTCCAATTACACTCAGGAATTCTGTAATTCTGCATCTGGATATTCAGGGCTGACACTTAGCAGGTGTCACTAGTAAGACCCTACTGGCTCTTAAAATAGTGAAAAAATGATGTATTATATACAATTTTAATTTCCGTTTTAGTTTTACTTACCATATACTCAATGTTTCCATCCTTAAAATTCCTTTGCAATGTAGTTTGTAATGAGTACATAATAGTTTATTGGAAATTTGTTAAACAACTTAGTTCCAAGTTCTCAATGTTATAGAGACACCCCACAGAAAAATGGATGAATGACACGAACCAGGATCTCATACAATTTGAAGTGCAAATTCCTCCAAATATAAAAAGATATTCAAATTTATGAATATTAAAGAACTACAAGTTAAGCAATATTAATACAGTTTTCACTTATACATTGAAAAGCCTTCAAAACACTCAAAAATGCCTCATGTTGGTGAGGACAAAGAAATAAACATTCGGAAAAACTGGATAGAAGTGTAAATTAACATAGCACCTTCTAAGGGCTTTATGGCAATTGCAGTATTGTTTGTAATACTGGAAATTGGAACAACCCAGATGTCCACTAGTAGGACATTCATTAGACAAATTATAGTAAATGAATAAAAAAGAATATTATGGAGTCTTTAAAAAGTATGAGATAGATTATATATATAAGGTCTGTCCAGAAGAAGCCCAGCCATTGTTAGTATAATGAGAACGGTTTGTGTGACATGGATGTAACCTGGCAGCCAAGGAGAGTGGACTGGAATGCGCATGTGGGAACACTGTACTAGTGGGTGGGGGCGGCAGATACCATTAAGTGAACATGTGTACTGTGTGGCTGTCACATTCAAAATAAATGAGCGAGTAGAGCTACGGATCTGCATCAGATTTGGTTTGAGCTTGAACATTCCTCTGAGGAAACTATTCAGATGATCCAGAAGGCCACAGCTATGGGCAACTGGTGACTGGCAGCTTCATCACGGCAACCCACCCATCCATGTATCATGTCTCATGTATCATATCATGATACCATGTATCATGTACCATGTATCAGAGTTTTTGGTGAAACATCAAATCCCCCGGGTGACTCAGCCCCCTATAGCCCAGATTTGGTGCCCTGTGACATCTGGCTTTTCCCAAAACTAAATTCACCTTTGAAAGGAAAGCGATTTCAGATCATTAATGAGATTCAGGAAAATACAACGGGACAGCTGATGGCCACTGGGAGAACTGTGTGAGGTCCCAAGGTGCCTACTTTGAAGGGGACTAAGATGTCATTGTCCTATGTACAGTGTTTGTTGTATCTTGTATCTTCTTCAGTAAATGTCTCTGTTTTTCATAGTGCATGGCTGGATACCTTCTGGACAGACCTCGCATGCTGACATGGAGAGCTGTGCAGAACATACTTACGTATGATAAAGTTAAAAATTAAAGAGATAGTGAAAAATACTTTGCGCCCCACGCACCTACTCTCGTTAGTGCAGGGGACAGGTGAGTTCCTGGAAGCGGGAGCTCTCGCTGCGTCAGCCGAGTCGGGGCACGTCAGCCCTGCCCTTAGGGAGCTGCATGTCTTACATTCAACACCGGTCATTGTTCCTCCCTGCCCCTTAAATTCCTTGAAATAATTACATGATTCCAGCTACAGTTTATTAACTGTCAGTCCTTTCTTCCAGGCTCAAGTATTACTTATGACGGTCTTCGTGATGTCAAAGAGGTTCCATAATCACTAATTGCCTGTTAATCTTTATCCCCCATTTTTCTGACTCTCTTTATTTAAAGTCCCTTGAAAGTCCATAGCACTTGCATTTTAAGGTGTGGCACGATTCTCTTCTTTTGTTTCTTTGGGCCAGGTGCAGAAGCATTATATACCTGCAAGTGTATAAGCTTTTACAGTAAGCATTAAGCACCTTTACCAGTCAATAGTAGGTTAAACTTGCTTCCCAGATTCCAAATACATAGCAGGAAGAGAAGCCACAGAAGCATAAATAACTGTGTAATTATGTAACAATTATGATAGACCCCTGGGGCTCTCATTGGCTAAGAGCAGAGAGCACAAACACTCACTGGCCAAAAATGTACAATTGAATCTGCTCTGCTAGCTCTTTGGGCCCAGAGCATGAAACAGTGCAAGAGTACAGGGAGAATATATAGCTGTATACTGTAATGGATTTAAGTATATTTTGGATAATATTTAAGAGACAAATAATCCTATTTCAAATCATCATTATTAGGGTGGATTAAATGAGATATGTTTCTATAACCCATTTTTGTAAAAAGAAAAAAGTATTATGTTTGTAATAATGTTTATACATACAAAGAAAAGTATTTGGAGAAAATTACGCTGATTAATTACCCATACTTATGTCTGGAATATAGGACTACGAGACACTTGTTACATGATATGTCAACGTGCTATTTGAATGTTTTATAGCGAGCGTGATTACTTTTGAAAACACAAAAAAGTAACAGTTTTTTTAAAAAATTCACTAAGCAATTTTCTATAAACCTTTGTTCTCATTTCTGATTATTTCCTCATGATACCCTCCTAAGAGCACAATCCTGTGGCCGAACTCTTGTTAGGCTCCTGAAACCCATTCCCTCCCTAGGTTACGGGGTGACGTCATTTTTTAGGACATTGGCTGTTCTTCACTTCTATGAGCAGTTATTTGTTCGTTCATCTACTCATGCATCCAACAAACACTTATCAGTGATTCCTACGTGCCTGCTACTCTGCCTAGAGCTAAGTTCACCTCAGTGAGAGATGCAGGTTTGACCTTCACCACCTTAGGTTATATAGGTGTCTAACAGGCACGTTTTTCCACCGAGCAATTTCATGGCAATGGCTGGGTGTTCTACAATTCCACTCAATTCAGTTCTGACATCTTTCTCTCTGGAAGTAGCATTAGATCCTACAAGTTAAGGGCTCAGTCTTTGAAGACGCCCCTTCCCCTTCCCCTTCTCCTTCCCCTTCCCCTTCCCCTTCCCCTTCCCCTTCCCCTTCCCCTTCAGAGGCCGGTCACAAGCCCAGATTATGACCTGTGCCCCTGGCCTACAGGCCAGAGCTTCCAATGACTCCTTCGCTGGGTTCACTTAATTTGCTGGAGTGGCTCATAGGACTCAGAAACCCAGTTCCCTCACTGGTTTGCTGGTTTGTTATAAAGGGTGTCACTCAGGAGCGGCCAGGTAGGAAAGATGGCCAGGGAAAGGCATGGGGCAAGGGCCCAGGGCTTCGTGCTCTCTCTGGACATACTACTCTCCCTGAGTCTCCGCATGTTCGCCAGCCCAGAAGCTCTTCAAACCCCATTCTGTTGGGATTCTATGAAGGCTTTACTGCATCAGCGTGACTGAGTCATTGGCCATTGGTAATTGAGTTTAATCCCCAGCCCCTCTCTTCTCCTGGAAGGCTGCAGCGGGGTGGGAATGGAGACTGATTCCAGCACTGTAATGATGTGGTGGGTTCCCCTGACAACAAGCCTTAATCCTTAGGCTGCCTAACAGCTTTCCAGAATCATCTGACATAACAAAAGACACTTATTACTCTCCTCGCCTAAGAAATCCCAAGGGATTTAGGGGCTCTGTGCCAGGACCAGGATGAAGACCAAATATGTATTTCTTATTACAAATTACAATATCACAGGTGTTAATCAAATAAACATGTAACAAAAAAAACTGTGATAAAGGTTTGAAGGGAAGTAAAAGGTGGTATGAGAGCCCACTGGTGGAGGAGAAAAAGTCTTTTTCCAAAAGACTTCAACTGATTAGATAAAACCCACCCACGTTATGGAGGGCAATCTACTTCATTCGTAGTCTACTGATCTAAATGTTAATCCCATCCCCCAAAAAACCTTCAGAAGACATCTGTGAAGTTTGATGAAATACCTGCATACCACGGCCTAGCTCTGATAACACATAAACTTAGTCATCAAAATTCCTATAATTCAAAACCCTTTTGCCTTCATGGATTTGGTTCCTCACCTACACATGTGGACAATTTGTCACATCAGAAGTTTGCTTTTCGATTACGTTGAATTATTGTTTCTATTTTCATCACTCCTTCGTTCTCACTTAGAAACACTAATAACTCCTGAATTTGATTTCTTCACACCAGCCTTCATGTTTGTTATCTCTGCCTTGGGCTTTCATATCATTCCTCCTCTTTCTCTTCGTTCTTGGAGGGCACCTGAAGCTGACTCTTCTCATTACTGGTCTGATTTGTCCCTCTTTTCAATTCTGCCCTTTGCTGCCTTAAAGAGAATTTTAATTCCTTAAAATTCGTTTAAATCTAATTCTTTCTCATCCAAACCAATTGCGCCTTTTACCTGCTCAACGCCTACCATTGTCTTCTCCTCTGGGCCCACTCACTAGCACGCCGAAATTTCTAGACCTCTTTCATCAAGACCCTGTCGACAGCTTTCTAGAAGTTTCTCCTGTTTCTTGTCATACATTATTTTCCAAGCTGATCCGATTTAAAGATGCATCAGGAATGTGCCCCCTCTTCTTATGCAGCAACGTGTTTTCACGGGCCTCGTTTTCCATCCTCACATATCTTTGCAGACCTATTCGGGTCAAGTCTTTCCCCACGGTCGCGTGTTTGTTGCTGTCACGGCCTCTGCCTAGTTCCTCACATGTTGTATGTATCTGCCATGCGCGGCTCTGCAGGGTCTCTGGCTACCTCCTTGTGTCTGTCCTGACTCTTGCTGTTCACCTGAGAAAGCAATTGCCGTGCGATGGAGAGACAGTCGCCCAAGTCTCTTGCTGGGAAAGACTGATATTCCGAGTTGGAGAACAAAGAACAGCGACCTGACTTGAAGTCATCTCCTGCTTTGTGTTCGGCAGGCTGACTTGCCGTTCCAGACAGCATAGCTCCGAGGGGCTCTTGCAGTTCGTGCATACTGTGGCCGTTGGGGCAATACTGAGACCAGCAGGCCTGGCTTGGGGCTGTTTTGTACGTTGCTATGGGTAAAGGAGCAAGATTGCATCAGGAACTTCCAGGTATCTGAGGTCACCGTGTCTCTTCCTTTGTTTTGAAAGACGGTTATCTGCTGTCCTCCTATCTGTCCTGGACGCCTCCAGCAATCTGAAAGAGCACCTTGGAATTTATGGGTTTTGCAATCACAGATTAAATATTGGCAGTTTCAGGCTCTTCTTCAGTTATCCCCATCATAGGTGACACAGAGCAAGCTGTCACTTTCCTGGGGCACAGGTTTGTCTGCTGCCAGGCTGGGGTAGGTGAGCGAGGGACCCAGCTGCTGAACAAACTGGCTGAGGGTCCAGCACTCACATACCCTGGGCACTCTGTGTCTGCTACTGGCTAGTGCGCAGCCTGCATTGCCACAGATCTGCTTTGTTAAATCATATTTCTTGAGGACGAGGGGCAGGGAGACTGCCAGTGAGTGAGAGAGTAAAACTGTAGATGGTTGAAACGGGCTGTGATACAAAGCATTCCGGGAGAGTATGGGAAGGAAACGTGCATGAGAAAGCCCAGAGCCCGCGTCCACGTCTTCAGGCAGGAAAGCAAGCGGGAGGCCCAGATCAACACCGAGGGTCCACTGGCCGGTGGCTGCAGAGATCGGCTAAGTTCTTGATTAGGCAGTTTGGGGGGCGGTGGTGAGAGCCGCAAGGATCTGGATCCAGTGCCAGGGCTGAGGAGCTATGCCTGCAGAAAAGAAGCCTGTGAGATCAGTAGCCATCAGCCCTTCTGCCATAGCGACCCCCTACCGAGTCCCTGCTCAGGGCCAGCTATAGGATAAGCACATTATACACATTATTTAATCCTCAAAATCAACCCTCCACGTTTGTATTATTATCTCCTGTTAAACATTTTTTTTTAAGGATCCAGTAAGTTAAGTATCTTTGCAAGGTCACTCAGCCTGCAAGGAGCTGAGTGGGGATTTGCGCGGTTCTAACCACGATGCCTCGTGGCCTTTCTCTGGTGGACAAACAAGGCCCCTTAAATTAGACCTTGATCTGCTTATGGGAAAAATCTGTAACGCAGGCTTCGACGTATCTCTAGGTGCAATGAGAGGTGAATCCAGTGCAGCGCTCCTTGGAAATAGTCTGTCCTACCAGGCTGCTTTGCAACAGACCAACAGAACCAACGGGGCAGCCAAGGACCGCAGTTAGCACGGCTCCGGCTCCCACAGTGCCCTTGGGTCCCACGGGACTCAGAGCCACGTCCTTCCCTTCGCTTCTCCCTTAGAGAGCTGCACCCAGCTGTTGGCTCTCAGACAGACGTATAGAATTATGGAGCTGGGAGTACATGTGCAGGGCCTCAGGCAGAGCGATTTCATTTTATGGGAGAGAAAACTGAGGGACAGAACTATTCAGGGGCCTAGGCGAGGCCGCCGATGTTTGGTGCAAGAGCTAAGACTAGAACTGCGGCCTCTTGCCAGGGTTTCTCTCGAGATACTGGGCTAACAGTCAGGAAAAGCAAGCGTTTGTTTTGCTCAACCTTGGATCTTTGCATAAAATCTGCATGTCCCACTGACAACTAATTGCTTAATTCCTCTTTGCCTCTGGGAGCGAGATTCTACCGGAACTACTTTCTGATCTCCCAAAAAGTCACCGTGAAGTGATAGAAGTTGTGTGCACTCTTGAAAACGAGGTGTGTGTCGAAGACAAAGAAATTTCTTCCAAAGCTCTGAAAAGGAGCACACGCCTAGAGCACGCAGGGTGAGTCAGAGGGCGCGGGAGGGAGCAGAAGCCGCGAGCTGATAAACACAGAGGAAGCCAAACCAGGAAGCCAAACCAAGCGAAAGCCCGGGTCTCCCTGTTCGTCTTGCTCGGGGACAAAGGCCAGTGGTCATCTGGTGCCTCCAGCCTGCCTTTCACCTCCTGCGAGGAAGAGGTCAGGCGCAGAAGAGCAAAGCACCCACAGGGCTGAGAACCTGGCGACCCTGCCGCCCACGGCCCGGCCGCCCCTGCTTGGCCCTGCTGTGGGGGGTGGGGGGGATGTCTGCTCTGTCACATTCCTGACCTCTGGTCCCTCACATCACTGCTGCAGGCAGGAATTCCTCCCATGAATGCTGACCTGTCTGGTCAAGCCGCGTGATCAGTATCTCCCTGTATCTCCCAGGACAAAGTCCGTGCTCTTTAGCCAGCACCCAAGACCCGCAGTCTCCTAGGCCCCCTCCAGCTGGCCGACCTCCAGTTTTCCTCTCCACGAGTCCTCATGCTGTCGCCTGCTCTCCTGCGTGCTCAGATACGCACTGTGCTTTCCTACCTTTCCTCTTGCTACCTGAAATTCTCGTTGTTTCCTCTCCCTCTTCCCCGTGGTCTCTGTCCTTCCCAAACCTTCAGGCCCTTCATGAGGGGTCTGAACATCCTCGGACCCCTAGTTAGTGGCTACTGGGGCTGCCACTGCTGATAGAGATGATGACACGCATCGAGGGCGCCCAGGCCAGGCGCTGTGCCCAGTGCTTCCCCCTGGATTATGTCCTTCACTGATGCACCAGTCCCGTGGGGTCAGCATCGGTTTCTCGGCAAGGGACTCCAACTCCAGCCGAATTAACACACGAAAGAGTTATCATCTCACTTAAATGAAAAGTCCAGGCAAAGATATGGCTTCAGTGATGTCACGAAGAGCCAGTCTTTCTTCGAGTCTCGGCCCAGCTTCCACAGAGTGGCTCCTGTCTGAGGCTCAGACTGGGGATGCGGGATGCCAGGTTCTCAGCCCTCAATGCCCTAGTCCAACAGAAGGCAGCTGGGGTCTTTCCCAGAATTCCCAGCGAGGTCTCCTACTGTCTCCCGTTACAAACAGGGGATTTGGCCATCTCTGAATCAACTGTTGGGGCCAGGGGAACGAGACTTGTGTTGGGTTTGCCCAGTGTCGCATGTCCTGCCCTTGTCCCGTCCCCAGCACAAGGGCCAAAGCTGGGGAAGAAATGGCCTGTGAAAGGAAACAAGAGTTACTGGAAAACCCCAAACCACGCATGTAGCGGCCATGAAACATTTCGAGACTGGAAGAATGTCTGCATGATGAGAGTAAGTTGCGTCCTGCTCATCTAGACAGCACGGGGACTAAATTTACTAGTGAGTTTGAATGGCAATAACCATTTGGATGTCGGCCACCAGCAGGTATTTTCTGGAGTTTTCTTCAGTCGGACCAGAAGATGAAAAATGTGAGCTCTGTTTCCAAGTCAACTCACAAAACGTTGTTTGCAATCTGCTGAAATAAGATTAATTTTGTTGTTGGAACGAGTGAAAGTATCGACTTAAAATGTGCTTCCAAGAATTGTTCGACTAGTCATCCGAGTAGATTTTCTTTATTAGTTCCAGTCCGCTCCGGGGAGGCGGTGTCTGAATGCCTGCTGAACGTATTTTTCAGACGGAACGTGGCTGGTTAGCCTGTCACGGTTATAAAGCAAATTTGCATGCCTCGGGCTTTGCTGGGTACCCTTGCCTGCTACCGCTAGTCCTGTTTTCCGTGTTGCTGAGAAACAAGGTAACACCAGAAAGGACTCTAAGGGTCAACTGGGAGACCCTCTTGCTCAGGCACGACCCACCACACCCCCACACCCAACACCCCGACAGGTAATCATTTAACCTTGGCCTGACTCCCCCTAGTGACTGGCAGCTCCCTGTCCTGAAGAATCAAAACTTGACACGTGTCATGCATAGCTTCTCCCTCAGAATTATCAGCGTGGGAAACGACAGCGATGGCTCCCTCCCCTCAAGCTCCAGACCTTCCCGTAACCCTGAGCGGTGTTCTCACTTATCTCACCCCCGAGGCTCAGGGCGGAGGAGCTATCTCAGACAGTGCAAAGGTAGCCGGGTGCAGCGCTGGACCTTGTCCAGGCTCTGCGTATCTCCGGTGCTTATCTGTAGACTGGACAGTCAGGTATAGCCATCTGCTCTGCGGGCGCAGACCTCAAAGCCTCTTGGTTTACCAAGGAAAGGAGTTATCTCTTTTGCGGCACAAAAAGAAATGTCTTCCCCATGCTTTTAGTCAAACATTCACTTCATCCCCCTCTTCAGTCTCCCAGCCTCTCTCATTGTCTTCCACCCACTGCTCTCTCTATCTCAGTGACCTTTCAATTTTCTTTTCTTTCCTTCTCCTGGTCTCTCTTTGTCCTTCTTACTAGCCCTCTCTTTCCACGGACTGGATTCCACACCACTCATCCAGCAGGTTGAGGTGCAGGGTGTGCCTTGCTAGTAGAGAACTGTCAGTCCAAATAATTTATCCGCAATAGCTGGGCTGAAGCTGGGAGGAGCCGGATCCACAGATGAGGTCACCCACGCTTCGGTAAACACAGAGGGGATAGCAAATTCCTGGATGCTTTTAGATGGTAGGAGGACACTCCAAATTAGCGCCATCTGGTGGTTTGGTGCAGTAAGGTCTTCCAGCAGAGTCCTTCCCAGTGTCAAGGGCAAAAGAAAAGGGAAAGTCAAAGTATTGCTCACGCACTGTGCAGCAGGCATTGTGTTGAGTGAGACACTATTTGTTGTCATCTTGTTTAATCCTCACAACAGGCTTGTGGTGTAGGTGTTATAGTCTCTCTGAGAGAGGCACCAAGAGGTTTAGTGCCCTGTGGGGCCGAGATCCTCACCCTCCCCCGTCTGATGCCAAAGCCAATACCCTGCCCACGACACGCCCCGGGGATGCTAGAAAGGTGCATAGCTCAGCCTGTAGGGTTTGGACACCAGAAGTTTGTAAGGGTAATATTGACTTTTTCATGATTGGGAGTAGATATTTTAGTTTAGTTTTGTGTGTGTGTATGTGTGTGTGTGTGTATTTAGACTTTACATCTTTAGATTTGGTAGATTTTTGTTTAGAAGAGAAAGACTTTATAAATTTAAAATTGAATAGTAATAAACATTGTAGATACACGGCTTTCTACTTCTATAGTTGAAACCCGTGGAATTTGTGAGACCACTTGTGTCTATAATAAAGACTGTACCTCCCCTCATTCTTTGGTTTTCAAGTGGGAAGAGTGTTAACATCTCAGGTCCCAGGAGTGTGTTAAGTTCCTTTTTCATCAACAATGAAGAAAATTTACCGTCTCCACTATTGTGCGTTTTTGAGACTACTATGTTCAATTAAATGTCAAAATTTCCTGCAAAATAATGAACCAAAGAGGGAAGTAATGGTTGGTTGTTTCTGATGAAATCTCATTGCAATTTATTCCATCGAAACAGCATAAGTCTTTCATGTAAATCCACAGAAACTAGAGACCACTCCAGAAGACCGCTGGGTTTATCAAGGAGAGGAGGCATCTGTTTTGGCTGGTGCGGCTGGAGTCCAAGGTCACAGCTGTCGCTGAACTATGCGTGAGATTCCCTGCCCCAGGGGACAGGCCTGAGTGCGAGAGGTCGAGAAGGGGCACTGCGCACTTTCCACCGGCCACCAGGGTCTCTCCCGGGCCTTCGGCTTGGGGGCCTGTCTCTCCGTGACTGCACGCAGAAGCAACGTCCTGAGTGACGCCTGCTGCCCGGCCCTGGGGGGTGGCGGACACGGTCCTTTCTCCCACACAGTGTCACAGCAAGCCCTGCTCAACCCCTCAGCACGTCTTTATGACGGATGCCCCCTCTTCCACTAGGGTGGGAGGGGAGGCCTTCCTCCATGGGCTTTTGTTGGAAGAGCTGAGCACTGGGGCAGCCCTGCGGCTTTACTCGGAAAGCTGCTCCACCGTTGGTCCCGTGAAACTGTTCATGCAGATGAACTGCTTGGGGCTTTCGGCTTCCTGGGACTCCCCTCCTGAGTAGTCAGAAAAGTCTTGGAGAGGACTTCGGCATGTAATGAAATGGGGGTTACCGGGTAACTCTCTTTCCCTAAATCCCTTTGAAATTCAGCATGATGTAGCCCTGGTCCTGCAATGCCTCACTTCATATTAACAGTGATATTTGAAAGGAAGCTCTCCCATTTATCATTAGAGCATCAGCGAGAGAGAGAGAAAGAGAGAGAGTCCAATGATAATAATCCAACTGATGCACGATGTCAAAAAAAAAAACACCTCTGCAGGAATAAGCATAAAGAAAATATCACAAACCTCCTCCCACCCTCCAGGCAGAGATCACTGAGAGTTTACGTTGAGGATTCACTGAGACCGCTGTGTCTCCCTGGACAGCCGGGGCATCAGCTGGCGGGGAAACCTGTGGGCAACTCTTGGGAAAATCCTCCACTGTAGAAGAGGCAGAGAAAGAGAGAGGGGAGGGGGAGATTGGAGAGAGGTGGGAGACACAGGGAATGGAAGGGGAAAGAGTGGGAAAGGGACAGAATGGGAGAGGAAGGGGGAGAGAAAGAAGAGAGGAAAAGAAAGACATAAAAGAGGAAGCAAGTGAGGAGAGAAAGAAGAGAGAGATTGTTAAGGAGAAGATAAGAGAGAAAGGAGAGAACCAAAAGCCCAGGGCATCCACCGGCCCAGGCTGGGGTGAGAAAGAGCCAGTCTCCCCAACAGCCCCGTCTGCAGCACCCCCGCGGGGCCCAGCGCCCTACTTGCATAGTAATGAAGTCTCCGTGGCTGGGAGTCTCTGTGTGGACTGGGCTGGTCTCTGGTTTCACGGCCTGGCTGGCCAAGCCCGGCCACTGGGGGCTGCCTGGAGCAAGCATGTCACCTGGCACCTGCTGCGGTGACCTCCCCTTATTCTGTCTGAGTGCTGATACGCCCCCCAGGGCTGCTGGATGGATGGTCCGTGGGAAGGCAGTGAGAAATCCCCCCAGACAGGGACTTGGGTTTCCAGCTAAACGGTTAGTGTCGTGAGAACCTCGGCGGGAGTGTCGGGTGTCCAGCCCCGGGGAGGACAGTGAAGAGGGGAGACACAATGGCAAAGCTGGCTGAAGAAAAGCTTCTGTGCTTTGCCGTCTCTGTTTTCTCCTGACCAATAGGAGCTCCTTTCCCCTTTCATCTGCTTTGGCCAAATTGGGGACAGATGCTGCTGTGTGGCGGTGCACGGGACACGGAGACTTCTCTCTTCTCGTCTTTCTTCCCGGGCCTCATCCCCGCCGATGTGCAAGAAAGGTTGGCTCCAGCCTTTTGAAAGTTTCTGAAAACCTGGAGTTGACTCTGAATCACAGAACACAAAGGACATGAAAAGGGAGAGAGATTAAATAAAAGCAGAGGTTTTTTTATTTCTGTTTTGTTTTTTTAAGGTCAGAAGACACGGTTTATTTACATTTTGGGTATCAGCTAGCAACAGAGAAAATAAAGCAAGACGAGAGAAGGCAAACTTTCCTCCCTGCCCCCGCCCCCATGTTTTCCTTGCCCACTTTAATCCCAAGCAACTATCCAACCAGAATCTTAGCATTTCTAAGCTGGAAGAAACCTCAGAGATCATCTCTTTGAACATTTCATTTTCAGGATGTAAAAAATGAGGCCAGTGCATTAAATTCTTTCCCAGGCTGGGCAGCTTTGTCACGGGGCCTGCCACTCAGAGGGACAGTCCCAGAGCTGCACGGAGCCAGCCAGCTGAATGGGTCCGTGTGGCAGTGACAATGGGGGTGAATTCCTTCAGGGACCCCTTTCTGCCTCTTGATGCAGACAAAAGGAAGCAGGGAGAGGCTAGACCTATTTACCATGGGCTTTTGTATTTAGTAGTAGAACGTCATGGGAATCTGCCCACAGGGCTGTCATTGAACTGTGTTGGTTTACCTGCGCTGTACCACCTGGTGCTGGTGAAGGTGCAGGGAGAAAAGGGGAGGCACCCCGAGATTTGTAAACGCCTCTGTGGGAACGAAGGCTCTGGCACCAGTTCCTGCCCTCAGAGAAGCTGCCTCACATTTCTGGCCTCAGTTTCCTCATCTGGAAAGTGGAGGCCATTGGAATCCCTACAGGAGGGGTACCTCTTTAAAAGGACATGGCATTATACCCATCACATAAACACTGCACACTCAGTCTTGGTGCTGTCGCTTTTATCCGTGTCGTAAGGCCCGTTTGTATTTCCTGCGATCAATTCATGCTTGACAAATGAAGGAATGAGTGAATGTTAACATTCCTCAGGCCACGTCATTCCCAGCTGCACATTATGGTTTGCTTTTAGTGACCATGAACATGAATAACTACTATTCTGCTTTTAAGATTTTCTCACAGGAAAATTTGGCCTGGAACAAAAATCCTTATAAAGTGGGAAGAGGGTAGAGATCAATTCGGCCTCCACCAGCTCCTGTGTCGCTGGGAGTAAAAATGACAACGACACGCAAGGCCCCGCAGGACCTGCAACGTACCCCCCCATCACCCACCACTCCTCCCCTTCACGCCCTCTATTGAAGTCACTCCCACTCCTTGGGGACGTCAAGCAGGCTCCCACCTCCAGGCCTTTGCACCTGCCGCTCCCTCCACCAGGAGTCCTACTCCCCGCTTTGCTCTTCCCCCTCACCTTCGAACCTCATCCACTCAGTCTCGCCTCCCAGGCACATCGGGTGGAAATGGTTCCCCCTAATTCCCGCCCTCCGCCCTTCACTTCCCACCGCAGATCCCACCTCTCACTGATACCCTGTCTATTTCTGTCATTCACTGTGGCGCTGGCTGTGTGTCTGTCCCGCCCTCACCTCTCTCGAAATCAGGGAGTGTGTCCATTTCGTCACTGCCCTGTCCCGAGTGCCCAGACCCGCGCTGAGCAGACAGGAAGCACTCAATGCATATTTGAGCAACTACTGAACCTTGGCCCTTATGCGTTCCAGTCCTTAGCGCATCCGGCTGCTAAATAAATAAATAAGTCCCGTTCGTTAAGCGTGTCCTAGGCACTAGTTCTAAGTACTTTACACGGGTTCATTCCTGCTTTAAGAGCTGTGAATTCAAGGCCCTGTGAATTGAGGTTTATTATTTCCCTCTCCTTGCCTGGGCCCTCTGAACACCGGTGGGCCCTGGGGGTGTCTCTGAGGCCCCCCTCTTCCATAACTAGACTCACCCCCTGAGGGGCCCCATCTAGTCAGCGGCCTCAGGTACCTTCTATGCTTCGAGTACTACTAAACGGCTGTCTCCCACCCGAGACCTCCTCCCTAAAGTCCAGACCCCTCTAATCCCACTGCCGACCTAACACTTCTCTCTGGTTGTCCAATAAGGATCTCAGACTTGTATCTAAATGCAAACACCTGGGCTGTGCCTCCCACCACTGAGTCTTCTCCCTCTCTGAAAATGGCGATTCCAGTCTTTCGGCTTTGGGGGCCAAAATGTGGCAGTCATCTTTGATGCCTCTCTGTCCTCAGACCTACATCTAGGGTTGTCCAATTTAGCAAATAAAAATACAGGAGGCCCAGTTAAATTTGAATTTCAGACAAACAGTGTATAGTGTTTCAGCACAAGTATGTCCCAAGTGATACTTATCCTTATGCTAAAACATCATTTCCTAGTGATCTGAAATTCAAATTTCGTTGGGCATCCTGTGTTTTATCTGATACCCAACCAGAAGGTTCTTCGCATCTTCGGACTAGAACCCAGAACCGCCCACTTTTCCTCAGTGCTGCCACTGCCACCTCAGTCCAGCCCAGGATTTTTGTCACAGCCTCCTAACTGGTCCCTCTGCCAGCGCACCTGTGCCCGCTGCACCTGCCCTTCTCCTGCAGCAGCTGGAGTGACCCTGTTGAAAGGAAAGTCAACGCATGTCACTCGTCTGCCCAAACCCATCAGTGGCCTCCCATCTGGCCAAGTTAGAGTTCAAAGTCCTTCCACAGCTCAACACCCATCATGCTTTCCACCCCTCCCCCCCTCCCTGGGCTGACTCTGCCGTAGCCCCACGGGCCTCCTTCACATGTCCTCAGTGCAATGATCACCCCAGCTCAGAGCCTGCGCAGCGACTCCGCCATCCTCTCTGCCTGCATCTCTCGCCCAGACCTCTCCGTGGTTCCTCCGTTCCACTCAGGTCTCCGCTCCCCAACCACTCTCTGCAAAATAACACTCTCCCAGCCCTTCTCTTCCTTCCTATTTTATTTTTTAATATTTCATTGTTTAGCACATACCACCCCAATATATGAGTGTCTTTGTTTTCTATCCCAGAATATAACTGTTGTAAAAGGGATTTTGTCTCTTTCGTTCCCTGGTGACCCCCCGTGTTGCGTGAGTACTGGCCTGTAAGAGATGCTCAGTAAACAGCTATTGAATGAACGAGCCCTCCTTTACGGTGGGGAAACTGAGGCAAGGGGATGCTCATTACCTTACCGGAAGTCAAAAAATGCTCACGACCCTCTGCCCTTGTCGGAGTGTTTTCAGTGCGAGGTTGTATTTGTCCTTCTCAGACCCTCCTTGAGTTAAGAATGGACAGTCTTTCACCCCACGTAATAGGTGAGGAAACTGAATTTTACCATCATTATCATCATCCTCAAAGTGACCCCAGCCTGTCCCAGAGGCCTGAATCCCACTTACGGACTCTTTTCACTTTCTTCAATCTCCAAACATGTTTTTAAGCTGTATATTTTTTAAATTTTATTTCCAAACTACACGTCCTTCACAAAGATGAAGGTTGTGGGTCTAATAAATTTGTGCCACCAGAGGAGCCAGCGTCATGTGCATCCTTTGTACCTCAAGTCACTTGAAGTCCCTTCTCCCAATTGCAAGAGTCCTTATGTCTCAGGCAGTGACCTCCCTGGTGACGATGGCATTTGTCCAGTGAAAGAAAAAATGCGCTCAGAACTGACATTCCAGGATTCTTTCTCAGTTGGTAAATTCATGAACTATTTGCTTTTCCTCATTCCTTCTATTAGACACCTATTGCACCCACCAAGCAGGGTGAGCAGCCGTCAGCTCGCCCAGGCCTGAGGGGCTTCCCAGGACCGACTTCCTGTGCAAAAACCCGAAAAAGTTTTGGGCAAACCAGGATGAGTTGGTCATTCTAATAACATGAGGAGTTTTGTTTGTTTGTTTGCATTTTAATACTACTGTGTTAGGCTAATAACGACCCTCCATATCCTAATCCCCCAAACCCGTGAATGTGTACCCTTATATGGCAAAAGGGACATTAAAGAAGTCGTTACATTTAAGGCTCAGGAGATGGGGAAATTACCCTTATCCTGGATTATCTAGGTGGACCCAGGAGGGAAGTAGAAGGGTCAAAATCAGAGGAAGCAAGGCGATGACACAGTAGAGAGACGGAAGACAATGTGAAGACAGAACCAGAGTGGTGCGTTTTGAAGGTGGAGTAGGAGGCCACAAGCCAGGGACCGTGGGTCACCTCCAGAAACTAAAGAAAGCAAGGAAATGGATCTTCCTCCGACACCTCCAGAAGGAACACAGCCCTGCCAGTACCTTCCTTCTTAGATTGGTAACCTCCAGAATTACAGGGTAATAAACTCATGATGGTTTAATCCACTAAGCTTGTGGTAACTTGTTCTGGAAGCAAGAGCAGACTAACAGAGTTGGTTACCTGACTAACAGGGCAAAACCCTGGGAGGAAAGTTCAGGCTGTAAAGATGCCTCAAATGTAGTCATTGGCCTGGGGGAACCCTGGGGTCCCGTGGGGAAGGCAGACTTAAACTGTTAAGTGCCCTCACATTGTGGGTGTTTTATCTGCCTTGTATATTAGTTTAGGTCTTGGCAGACAATGGGAGGTGGTCAATCTTATCTCAGTTCGGGGTCAAATGAAGCTTATAAATTTACACGTTTTTAGTTTTATCTACTATAGAAATGTATGGCTTCTTATTTCTCTAGGCTTGTCTCTTTGGGACCTTTCATTTAAAAGAAGCATGTGAAAACCTAGAACTAAATCTTCAAGAAGAAAACATGGGAGAAAATTACTGATCTTGGATTACACAAAGGTTTGTTAAATACAACAAAAAAAAATTAAAAAATAATAAATCAAACTTTATCAGAATTAAAACCTCCTGTTCCTCAAAAGGCAATGTTAAGAAGCCAAAAGAGAAGCCACAGATTGGGAGAAAATATTTTCCAAACACAGCTGATAAATGATTTGCATCTATAATGTATAAATAATGTTCCTCGCTCAATATAGGCAAACAAACAAACCTTTTTTAGATGGGCGAAAGATTGGATCAGACACGTCACCCAAAAACTCTCTGGACTGGAAATGGATCAGGGGCCGCCAGGGGCAGGCTGGAGAGGAGGGATCGGCTACAGACGGACATGAGGAAGCGTTTGAAGGTGATGCGAGTGTTGTAGACCTTGACTGTGGCGATGGGTTTACAACGACATGTATTTGTCAGGTTCCTCGTAGGACTGTACTGTAAAAAGAGTGAATTTTATGGTACAGAAATCAGACCACCAGAAGCCTGCCCTGGAAGAATGAGGCAGTCGAGCGATGGAAAGAAGCTATGGTTGAAAAGTCGTGTTTTGGAACGTGGGCCCCTTTCTTGCCCCAAAGGGGGTGTCTTGTCCTGAGGAGGCCTGAAGACACGGGCCTGTTTGCCAACTGTGCGGTAGGACACGGGTGTGGCCGGGGCTACAGTCTCACTTAGGCGTGCCCTTCCTCTATTCAAGAAATGTTAAGAATTATATTTATGACCGTGTTGATATAACCTTTTTCTTTGAAATTTCAAACTTTTGTGTGTCACAACACTAGAAGTGTCATGAGCCCTAGGCCCCAGGCCGGATGGGAAAGTTGGCCCTGGGTGTAACCCAGGCCTGCGGGCTGGCAAGGAAACTGCGGGCCGATCATTTCCTACACGCGAACGGTCCCGAGTGGAAATTAGGCGATCTGTTCCCAGGGCTCTCGTGGATTTGCCAACAGTTCCAGACAGGCTGGTTAACCTCTTAGGGTCTCAGGTCCCCAGCGTGTGAGAAAGGAATACCAAACTCAGCGCTCCCTCGTGAAAATAGTCATATAGAAGCTTATACATGAGGAGGTGTGCCTGTGTACACGCCCAGAGTACTCTATGGAAGGATGTTCATAATGAATTTAACTTTTTTTTATCTCTGAGAGATGGTGTTTTGATTCATTTTACATTTTTCCTTGGGCTTTCTGTGTGGCTTTGGTTCTTTATGTGAATTCTACACTTTATTTTTATAATCAGAAAAATAAACCACGCTCATGCTGAAATACAGTATCCACATCTCACAAAGCTCCTTCTATTCCGAATATTTCTCATGTCACTAGTTACAATTTCAAACGACTATTAACTTTTTTGAAAATTAAATTAAAATAGCTAATTTAAAATAATATGTCTATGGCTACAGTATAGTTTATATAAGGTTTCTCTAGCATTGAGTATTAAAGTCATTTCAAACTTTTGATAAATTAATAAACAGTATCTTGATGTATCAGTCCTTGTATTTCTAACTAGTTAGGATATAAGGAAAAATTTACTGAAATAAGGTAAAATTTGACCACATTGCTCTATCCAATGATTGAACAAGGTCTTTATCAAGTTATATTTGTGCATTATGTTTTTAAGACTTTTTGCTATTTGACAATTAGAAAGAAACAATCTCATTTTCATTTAGATTTGTTTATTCCCTACAGAAGTGTCCACTAACCCAGTAGTGGACATTTTAATATACTATTTACTATTTCCTAAAAATATTAAATTTACAAATTATGTTTTCATGTCCTTTGTTAATTTTAATTTAATTTGGGGAAGGGAGATCTTGTTAACTTATATAAAATCTTTCTTCTATAATAAGGTCACTGCTATAGTGATTTTGTAAATGTTCATTTAATTTTATATTTTTATTTTGTTTGTTGTGGTTGTAAAATATATATACAGAAGTAATATGTGCTTTGTATGATCAAGTCCATTACAAAATTTTCTTTTGTGATGTTTTTCCCTTGGTTTTTATGCCTGAAATGTCCTTTCCCACTCCAAACTCAGTTACTTCTTTTCTTTGTCTTATAGCTTAATCATTAATGCCTTATTTTTTAATTCATCTAGAATCCATTGCGATATAAGATGTGTAATATAAAAGGAAGACCTAAATTATTTTTTCCCTACATGGTTAACCAACCATTGAAATACTAAATTATGAGGTCTACTAAAATCTGCTGTCTAACTGTTGGACCAGGTATGAAGTCCTTTCTTCCAGAACGATCTGAAGCCGTGTGTCGTTCACAGCTTGCTGGAACTACAGGTGCACAGCAGCAGCGCACCTGGCCTCGCCTGGTCTGGCAGCTGCATCGCCCTCCTGCTCTTGGCCGCAGTGATCCGCCGATTGAGCCTGCCCACTTCCAAGTGTGCTGCGTTTCTTTCCATTGCAGCTCTTGAGGAGAAGCAGAGAGAAAGGCATTGGGTCTGGGGTGAAATGACAGTGACTGCCGCACAGAGCTGTCCCTGTGCGATAGAGGAGAGACCGACGGTGGCTCACCTGCGAAGTCCCCAGGCCTCTGGAGCCGTGAGGTTTGTGGGAACTTCACGCGCCGCTTCAGAACGTCTCTAGAGAGGGAGGGCGTGGCAACTCAGCTTTCTCACCGCCCACCAGCCTTCCTGACGCAGAAGTCGAATAACTGGTCTCGTACTGAAATTATTTATTTTGTTGGAGTCAGCCCTTTAGAGAGAACTTCATACCTGCTGACCCACTTATTCTGTAATAAATGTATAATGTATGTAAAATAGGGGAGGCATCTGACAGTGCTTTTTGCTTCATGATTCTTAAGCTTTGGTGTTTTTTTAACCTGGTATTTTTGCTTAAAAGCTAAGTACATTTTAATCCTGGCAGCCATTGTAACCTAAGGCTGATTGTAGCAAAGGGACAAAAGGAAGACTTTCCAAATCAAAATAATAATATGCTTTATTTCCCATAACCCTCTCTTACCCCTCCAAAAAACCTCTTCACCATAAACTTTTCCCAAACTTTATCTCTTGTGAAAAAAATAAGTGCTGTTTTAATGCAGGTCTAATTCTTCATGTGTCTTCAGTAATTGTATCCCATTCCAGAACATTTTGCCAAAAATAACGCATTAGTGGCAGCCATAGCACTGCCTCAGCAGGGTCCCCACATTCAATGTGGCTATTTTTATTTTGAGAATAGAGCAATCTCTCCTTCGTGGATTAATTTTTTAATGGAATTTCTTCTGCACTGTTTGGCAAAATAACTCCACTCAGCTCTAACCCACCCTCTGGAAGTAATTAGGGAGACACGTGTGTTAATGCACTTCTGAATATTCCACACTAATTCGCTCTTCAATCACAAATAAGCACCTGAATCAGCCTGCCCTCGGGGCTGTGGAGTCCAGACTTAAAACAACACACGTAACTGTGTGTCACCTGCTTCGCTTGACAATTCAGTGACTCAAAGTCACCTTCTAATGGGAGAGGAAATAAAATAGCTAGCAGGCTCTCCTGGCGTGTCAGATCAGTGATGTGTTTTCTTCTCCCCGCCACTAAATGGCAGGAAACACGTAGGGAACTCACCTCATGGAGAAGAGGTGCGTCAGCGACTCCCTCTGACACTGCGCCCTATCTCCAGGGCTCTTCCCAGTTTGATTTTTTTTAAATCAGACTTTAAACTTGATTTCTTTGCCCCTGCTCCAGCTCAAAGTGCGTCTCTATGACTCTATCCGCCCCCATCGAGCGCGTGGATCATGACCCCTACTCCCAAGTCTGCTAGTCCATCCGCCCGCCCCGTCTGGCTCATCTGAACTCAGTGCGGGCTGTGCCGAAGAGGCCAGAAATGATGCTAATGGATATACTTTCAAAGCCACGAAGTGTGTGAGCGTGAGATGGGAGTTCATTTTTTTAAAATGCTATTGTACTTATTTTTAAATAGATATTACGTTTATTTTCCATTATTTAGGAAAGATAGAAAACGCAACATGGTTTTCCAACAAAAGGCAAACGGCAGTGTTGGTGTTAGAAGTGAGGCTGTAGGACTAGACTCGGACCAGTTTCATTTTCTTCATCCAGGGAGGAGTTTTGCATTAGACCCCGTTGTTCTGGATGGTGGCACAGAAATGCTTAGTTGTTTTCAGGTTCCGTTTGGAATCGTGGACATGGTCCTGAGAAAGGCCGGGAGTAGCCCTGCTCGAAGTCTGACCCCCACACGGGGGCCACCCCTGAAGAGGTCAGTGCAGAAACCGAGCCAATCCTCATGGTCGTCAAGGATGCAAAACTCTCATAAATTGCTAGAAGGAATGCACAATGGTGTGGCTGCTGCGGAAAACAGCACGCCAGCCTTCTTAGAAAGTTAAGAAACGTTGTACACTTACCCCGCAACCCAGCTATCCTTCTCGGAGGCAGTTAAATAACACTTATGTCCACACGAAGACTGGTGTGTAGCCGCGTTATTTATAATAGCCAGAAACTGGAACCAAGCCCAATTTTTATCTGCCAGTAAGTGGATCAATAAATCATGATCTATCCATGGAATGGAATATTATACAGCAAGAAGAGAGAAGTGAAATACTATATTACAACCACATGGATGAACTTCAACCATATTATTTTAGGTGAAAGAACTCAAACACAAAAGACGACCTACTGTGCGATTCCATCTCTGTGAAATGCTACTCAAGGTAAAGCTAGAGTGACAGGACGCAGGTTAGTGGGTGGCTGGGGCTGGGGCTCGGGTGGAGGGAATCCATTGAAAAGGGACAAGAGGGAACCTACAGGAGGATGAGGCTGTTGACTCTAACTTTGGTGGAAGTTAAATAACTATATGCAATCACCAGAATTCACCAAACATACAGTTAAAGTGAATGAATGTTATCGCATATACATTATACCTCAATAAAATGGAAGGAAGGAAGGAAGGAAGGAAGGAAGGAAGGAAGGAAGGAAGGAAGGAAGGGAGGGAGGGAGGGAGGGAGGGAGGGAAGCAGGAGGAAGCGGAGAGGGAGAAGAGCCAAGAATAGGAAATCTTCATTTTGAAAGTAAATGAAATAGTCTGAGGGAAGAAATAAAATTTCAGTAGCTCCCCAATGCCCCAAAGGGAAATTTGGAGCCACAACCAATAAGCCCGAAGTGGAAGTATGTTTATTGCATGTTAATCACAGTGGACGTTTGGGGAGTCCTGTGTAACTTGGGCACAGAGGGACAGGATAACACCCGTATGTCAGCCTTGCTACCTCCTGCCGGCCGCCGCAGAGCCAGGGAGTGTCTTCAGACCTGGGCTGTAACCGGATCTTTGCGGTGATGGGCCTCCTACGCCTCCAGACCGAGCCTTCAGAGAGCGGTCCACGTCTCTGAAAGCAAAATGTCATTCTTACTATAACATTTACTTTGTGTTTCTCTTTTTGCCAGCACCTCAGAGAACAGCATCAACAGCTTAATGTTTACACCCATGGATCAAGGCCGTTTCCATAGCAACACCTCTAATTCTCCGGAACTGCAATTTGATGTCAATTTACTATTCATGGCAGAGGAAACAAAAGAAAGCAAACAGCGCAGAGAACCCTTGGTACCTGAGACTGGCAAACAGAACTGGGAGGAAGGGAAGTCAATGTGGCGACATCCGCAAGGCTCTCAATACTTAGGGAGCTGTGTGTGTTAACCACTGAGCAGTTCACCGTTTCCTGCTTAGGGTCACAGAATGGTTGTCTAGGACCTTAGAGTCTTTGAGCTAACATGGCCTTTAAAACCTATCTGGAACCCTTCCTTTTCAAGTCCAGGAAACTGGTCCCAGAAGAGGTAAGGCATTTAATGGAAATCATTCGGCTGGTAAAGGGCGGAGCCAAGACCAAAGGATACACGTTCGAAGCCCGCGGCTCTCTTTATGCCCAACCTGCTGTCTCTCACCTGCTGGGTCCAGCAGCTGCGACCCCACTGAGTACTTTTTCTGTGGAGTCCGTCGTAATGAATACCAGGAGTTCCGCCACCGGGTCCACCACAAGGAAACGAGGCCATTGATGACGGCTAAGCAAGGCCATTGTCTGTCACCGAGAAGTAAAATCAGATGCCAGGTAGCAGGTATGCCTCTGTCAGGATTTAATTGCAGGAACCCGAGACTGCCCCAGGATTTCATGCAGAATGGGGTTTCATATACGGGATGAGGTGCGTAGGAAATCAGTGGGAGGGCTGGAGGGCTGGGCTGTGCACTAGGTCTCCAAGAATGATGCTCAGAACATGGTGGAACCAGCCTCTAGGGAAGCCTTCGCATCTGCCCCAACCAGAAAGGTAGAGAACCAAGAGGCTGTCCCTGGAACTATGGAGTACAAGAAGATGCAATTCTGCCCACAATTTCCAATGGTGATCTAAGAAGAAAGTGTAACAGTAAGAAAGGAAAGGAGGGAAGAAAGAAGGGATGGAGGGAGGAAGAGAGGAAGGGAGGGAGAAAGCCAATGTAGATGAGATTCAGGATTAAGTGGCTGGTACCCAGAAGCCACTGCCACTCCCACCATCCACACATCTGGAGATTGGACACTGAATCACTTCCGGGTGGAAGGGAACACTGCATTCCAAAAGCATCCGCAACATCAAAAACAGCCCCCAGAAGCAACAAGAGGTTGCTTCCACCGCATTACCGCCTTCAAATTTCCAATGAGATTTCCAATGAGATGAATACATCTCATTGGCAGGACTGGTTTTGCACCCAGAAACCTACCTGTAGGAAAGTCTGTAAGTTTAGTTAGATTTGAAAGCTTTCCAATTTCTGTTGTACTGGAAGGTGCATTAAAATGAGGACAAAAGGAATGCTGGGGTATCAGTTGACTGTATTCAGGTGAAGGAATCCGCTAATCCAGTTGAATGATGGACGTTAGGATGAATTCATAACAACTGAAACATTGCACTGAGAAGTAGGAAAATACCTTGCCTGACGAAAGTGGGCTAAACGAGCACCCTAAAACACTGCCAGTGGGAGCGAGTGGGAAGGGAGGCAGCCACGTTCAAGAGCACTGACGTCAGAGAGGACTGATTAAACATTTTAAGGCATGCAGCCATGATGGGACCATCCCACCAAACTTTCTCTAACCCAGAGGAACAAGCGCGCCTGTGCACAGGAGAAAAACGCCACCTGTGAATTCCTCACTCAAAGACAGCCGCTGTTATTTGGTACATTTATCTCCAGATAACTTCTGTGTTTTTTAAAAACTAGTTTATTATGAATACAATGCCTTCCCTTGCTTTGTAGCCTTCCTCTCTCTGGCCTGGTCATAACCTCCTACTCTCACCAGGTTCTCATCTATTAATATTTTTTCCTCCACTCTGAAAAATTCTATCACATCTTCTAGTTATTCTATTATATAACAATGAACACTTATTCTAAGTGCTATAAGCTGTAATTCTCACAAAAATGTGATGAAGTGAGTTGTTTAACTATTCCCATTTTACAGATGATAAAGATACTGGGGCTTAGGGAAGAGACTCTCCTCGGAGACGTGGTGACGTCCAGCCCCTCCTCTGGGCCGGGAGGCCGGGATGGAGCTGGCCTAGAGAGTGTCTCCTCCCTGATGATGCCAATATTTGAAAATCAAGAAATCCCTGAGTTGAACGGTGAGCCAAGAGTGTAAACCAGAGAAGGCTGAGAGCTCAGAAGCCACAAAACAGAACCGGGAACCTACGAACTGTGGAGACGAGAGCAGGTCTGACTGCAGGAAGGGGTGGAAGTTTCCAGGCTGACACCTGGGGCAGTGAGGCCCCTCACGTCTACTATGTACGTTTGCCCAGACGGGCAGCGAGCAGCCAGGATCTGGGACCAATCCATTCCGATGTACAGCTTAGTACAGAAGCCAAGCAAACTCACCCTTTATTTTCCCAGGTCATTGCTGTCACGGAGTTGTTACGGCATGTTAATTGGTCTGCCCTCTCCAGCCCTCTCCTTGCTACTGTCCCCAGAAATAGCTACAGAGCTGGTTGTCAAACTCAGTACATTTCCTTTTCCTGGGCGCTCTAGAACAAGCAAAGCCATTTCCCCCTGCCCACTATGGTAAGCTATTCCCAATGGGGTCATCATGACCTCTGACCCCTGACCCCTGGATTCGGGCATCTAGAGAGTGATTACTTTATTTAGTTAAGAGTTTTAAGTGTCGCAGGTTCGATTCCCAGTCAGGGTACATGCCTGGGTTGCAGGCCATGACCCCCAGCAACCGCACATTGATGTTTCTCTCTCTCTCTCTTTCTCCCTCCCTTCCCTCTCTAAAAATAAATAAATAAAATATTTTTAAAAAATTTAAAAAAGAGTTTTCAAGAAATGCTCCCAACTGCATACTGCACCATTATCCTATGTCTCTGCTTCTCAGTTATATGTGCCTTACAGTTACCATTGAAAGAATAAAATCAAATTCAAAAATGTGGTAACATGGATTTCTACTAAGCATAAAAAACCAAGAGGACATTCAGGAGGGTAAGGTGCTACTCATTTAAATATGATTTTTTTATTGTTGTAGACAGCAACAAGATAGCCTAAGAGCCTTTTAACTTGTTTTTCTCAGTATTGCCAGGCAGAAAGTCTGTTTTGTACAAGTGGCAGCAGAGGGCGCTCTTCTTACAGGTTAGTTTCTATCAGAACTGGAAGGAAAACAATTCTTAAAATGCCTTTGTGTATGGACGTGAAGTAAGGGCCAGGGAAATGCTGCTGGGAGGGAGGTGCAGGCTGGAGGGGAATAAGGGGTGGGGAATGGAACAACCATAATAGCATAATCAACAAAATACACTTAAAAATTCCTTTGTGCACATTAACAAGTTTATAAGAATCTATATATATATATTCAGGAGGAGCCATATATATGTATAAATATAATATTCATTTATATAGTGATATAGAAATAAATATACTTATATATAAAATATAATTGGATATATATTTAAATGATTTGTATTTACAGTATAGATATATGTATAAATAGCTTAAATATATGTATAGATATTATGTCTATATTTAGAAGAAGACATAAATTTTTTAACACACACACATATGTTTACAAAAGTAACAGACACCAACTCAGGCTACGTATATACAGTATATAGTGTATCTATATACACATGTACATTATTTGGTGGGAAGCCCAAATTGAAAACCACTCCCTTGGAGACATTCTCAATGGATACTGTTAATCTTTAAAAAGGAATCCCTAAGACTTTCGTGTCAGAAATCCATTTGGAACAGTGTCTGCTCCTCCCTCTCCAAGGAACAAACTGTGTAGGTGAGGACGCCTCATGGAAGGTTCCAGAACCTTCTGTTACTGGTCTGTGATGCATATATTGTAGGACTGGTTCACTTTAATGCAGAAGTAAATGCTCCCCTCAGGCCGTAAGGGAAAGCTTTCCCCAGGCGCCTGCCCTGCGCTTGCACGAACCTCAGAGCGAGCACCTCCTTGAATGTGGCGCCCAATGCAGTGGGAGGCTCTTCCCCACGTAGACAACACAGCTTAACGTGTCAATGGAAATACCCCTTGTCACCTCTTCTCTTGAATGCAGTTTTTCTAGCCTCCCCTTTCATCTGTCAGAGCAGACAGCGGAGGATCCAAGGTTAACACAGCTGTCTCTGTTCCAACCCCCTGACTCTCGTGCGGCTAGTAAAACTGAACGTGGTGGGTCTCCAGGACTGGACATGCTCCCAGTTCAGATGTGGCTTCAGCACTAGCTCACTGGTCTAGTTCCCTCCTTTTCATTTTTGCCCTGGAGATTTCCCTAGCTTTGCCCCGTTGTTCATTTTCCATTACGTATTTTATCCAGAACTTCTAGGTGCTCTGTGAAGAAAAGATTTTTTTTTAGGATGTCTGGTTTATGATGTTATTGCAAAACAGAGTCCCAGACCGCCTTCTGCAGCTCTCCCTTGGAGGTTCACATTGCGTCCCCATCAGCACATTCTGAGGCCCTAAAACAAACAAAGCAGTGCAGCCTTGTTTACATCAGCGTTCCTTGACGGTTTTTCTCTTTGACCTTGAAACCCTTTGTTCAAATAACACCTATCCTCCAGAGCTAGTGATTCCTGGAACGCTCCGCAGGAAACGGTGGGCTGACGATGTGAACAGCGATAGCGGTGAGACGTTGTGCTAGCAGACAGAAGCCCTTCTTGACAAGCCTGGGGAACGGCCAAGGAAAACTTTGCAGGCTAATTGCCTCTGCATTCCTGGGGAGTTCGGGGGAGTTGGCGTGTGGTCCTACACGAAATCCAAAAACACTGTGTCCTTTCGCTCCTGTCTTGGCCCGCAGACAGAGCCAATGTTATCTCTCCTGGTGCAGGAAGGAAAGGAAGCGTTTTCCATTCTGGCCCTTGTTTTCATGCCCTGAAGTTCCCATGGTCGTATTCTGGGTGTCGACACTTTCCAAAGCCAGTGTCATGCAGTAGATTCGGCGGAACAGTTGTGTAAAACCCGTTGTACGATGCTGGAGGGAGGGAACTCATTATATTTATTTTTAGACCACAAAGCGTCTACTTTTCTGACAGCTCAGGAATAACCAACATTGAAATAGGACTTCACATAAAGCGACTCCTGGATAAGGGACAAAAGTTAAGCTAGTTCCCCAAAAGGTGAAAAAAAAAAGTTTAAATGAGCTGCTTAAACAGACCACAGTTCTACGCGCTGTTCAGCCGAGTCCCAGTGAAGTAAATGAACATGTCACACAATTCTTTCCTGCTGGAGCACGGATGGTCGATGTGCTTCAGGGCCAAGATTTTTCTAAACTGTAAAGTTGCATAATTAGGAAAATCAATTCTGTGAATATTTGCGGGAACTCAGGTAAGGCATCGTCGTGGAAATTGTGATAATGCAACGTTAAAATCAACTTTATATAGGAAACAGGAAAAAGAAGATTTCTCTAGGGAATATTTTCATTGTTTGGCTGGTTTTAGTAAAAATGTAGCAGAAAACCAGGGTTAGAAATTGAATCCCTTCCAGCCCTAAGGTCTGCCTTTCAATTTTCTTCACTGCTGCTGTAACAGCAGATTCACTAGGGAGGCTTCTGAAACAAATATTCCCGAGCAAAGAATGGCTGTCTGATGGGCAGTATTGCCCTAGGGGTACTGAAAATGCTGTATGATGGGCTGAAGAGGAAAGCCTGGGTGAAATGATGAAAACTGTGTCTTTGTTCTCCCCAGAGAATGCCTGACACTGGTCTCAGAGGCTGAGGATGTCACTGCCATCATTGAGGCTTGGGGCCTTGCAAAGGATCATCTGTAACTCCCAGGAAACAGGCAGTATTGGGTCCAAGGAAAAGGCAGAGATGGTCCTGCCCACGTCACAGAGAAAGAGAAACCAGACCTGTGGTCACACAGAGCCAACCTGAGTCAACTTGGCGTTGACATTGTGTGCCCAGGAGACAGAAGCTGGCTGTGTGGGGTCAAGGTAAGCAGTTGTACTGTGGTTAGATGGCATCTCCTCCTATACCAATGTCTGAGATAGTAGAATATCGATAAAATCCTCTGTGTCCAGTTCAGGTCAGAGATGACATGGAGATAGGTTTATATGATAAACCATTGCCCGAGACACCCACGAAAAGCTGCTCTCCATTCCTTACCCGTGTCTGGAATGAGACAGAAGAAAAACAACCCACCCTCTAGTCTCACCGTCTTCCTGCATGAGACACGTATCTCTACTCTGAGTTGAACCAGACCATCTGGACTTTTCCCTCAGCAAACGCTCCACGGAGACAGCGAAGCGTGCTCCTACCCCCGGGGCTGCCTTCACAGGTCTCAAAAGGAGAGGGGCCCTGCTGCACAGCCAGCATGTCGTAGCCATGTCCCCATTACTGAGGAGGAGCGTGGTGGGAGCACAACAGACTCCGCACAAAAATGTGCCAGAGCCGCCTGCACTGGGGCAATCCCCTTGAAATGTTATGATGTCTCAGGGGCAGCAAGCATTCAAATGAATCTCCATGAAGCTGTTTCCAAACCAGCCAGCCCTGGATGAAAAGGCAGGAAGATACGTTTGAAAGACAAGTGGAAATACGAAGAGGAATTGCCAAACACAAACTGTCAGAGAATAAAAACTTAGACAAGAGGCCATGAAGATTTGGACCATCACCAAGGAAACTCGAACCAAGAATGGAGAAAAAACTGAGCATCTCTTCCCAGATTTTGGGAAAACTATGAGAAAGGTGATGATAGAGAAGGCAAAGACTCAACATAACTACAAGAGTTTCAAAACACGAGAGCGTGAGCAGAGGTGAGTCATACAACCAGGACATAAATGAAAGGACCCAGCTTGGAGATGCCAGCAGATGAGTGCGGTCAGTGGGGGAGAACAGCTCCCGCCCCTTCCCTCTCTCGCTCCGCCTCCTGGCCACACGGTCTTGGACTCTCCGAATGTACTGTGCTCGCTCACGCCTTCGCACTCACAGTTACTGACGAGTTCCCGCTCAACTGCCGGTCTTTGCTGAGATATTTCTTCTTTGGGGAAGATTTCTGGAACTTCTCAGTCTGGTTAGATGCCACCCCATGTCATTCTCTAGGACCCTGCCTTTCTTTCTTTTTCGGAGAATTTTTGAGGTTCTTTGAGCCAAACGTATCACAATTGCTGGGAAGCAAAATCACAAATTTCACAGACTGTGAAAACGCTCCAGAGAATGGTGGGTTTGCAGGTTAGGTACATTCGGATCAGAGGAGAAGCCGTAAGGGTGTTACATGAAATCCAGCTGGTGTTAGATGAAGGGGGCGGGAGAAGGCAAAGTGCAGGGAAACCTCTGGGATTGGATACAAAGTAACACAGAGAGGTGCACACTTCTCTTACGTTGGTGGGCACAGGATGGCTAACAGTGAACATTCATGGCACACAGAGATGGTATGCAGGAGGCATGGTAACAGTGAGGGGTCTGCGGCCTTGTGTTCTGGAGGGAGACTGTGCCCCCAGCCGTCTGGAGAAGAGGATTACTGACAGCTACGTTTTCCTAGAGGCAGAAAGACCATAGACAGGCTCGCTCCCGGTGACCATGAACCTTTGCCAAGGAAGCTGCAGGCCTAGGACGTGACTACCCGCCATGACCTGCTTTTAGTTAGGAAGCGTTACATTCAGACCGCCCTGTGGGGTTGCTTTAGGTCTCTGAGTTTTCAGGGCCACTGTGTGGGCCTCCCCTGAGCGCATTAGGGTTAGTCTGTGGCCGCTTCTTTGATGGCCATATCTTTCTATCGGAACATTTTTGCATCCCCCCTCTTAGTTCGAGTCCGTGTTTTTTAGTCCATGCCTATCTTCCCACCAGCATGTAGTAAGTGCTAGAAAGTTCCAGTGCCTAGCTGCATGCTCTCATATGCTGACCTCTACAAATAGTTTGAGTGAATGAATGAAGAAACAGATAGTCACCCATTCATCAGAGATACCTCTCCTACACGCTTTTTAGAAAGAGTTACTTGAAGATATGCTTTAGCCCAACCAGCAAGAGTGAAAATGGTGTAGTTCGAAGGGCAGATCTCCCCTTATTCATTCTGCACCCCAGCTGCAGGAGTCTGGTTGAGGCGTGTGTTTCCAGGTGGATCCTGCAGTCTCAGGTGAGAGCTTGCCCCTGGGTTGTTTCCGTTAACCGGCCACCTTCCTCCTGTCTTCCGTTCCCGCTCCACTGTTTCCCGGGCATCACCTCCACCCAGTGAATCAGATGGAACCTCTTGACTTGCTGGATGAGTATCTAAAACAATCACTGCTGTTGTTCTTCCAGGACTTGCTAACAATGGCTAAGTCTTCACTGGAGTGGGACACTGTGCCAGAAGAAATACTTAACAAACAGTCGTTTTTTTCCCCTTTATAGACGCAGAATTGCATACAACAACATAATAGACACTTCTGTGGCTCAGCAATCTGAATAATGATATTTTGGGCCTTTAAACTCATGTCAGATGATTCTGAGGAGTCTTTTAAATGGCAGAAGTCTAATAACTACCCAGGGGAAAATGTCACCTGTCACGAGCTCGCTCTTCATGGCTTCAGGGTCTGTGATACTCCCGGGGTTCACTGGGCTTTACAGCATCTGCAACAAGGTCTCGACACTATGCTCTCGAGCATGTGAACATAGAGAAAAGGATTTGAAGAAATATCTTAACATCTATAGTGAGTATTGCTATATATTGGGGATCTAGGAGATCTGAAGTTTTTCTACTTTTCAGTATTTTTCAATGAGAATGTTTTGTGATCATTAAAAGTGGACATATTTTTACAAAAATTAGAACAACGTATGTATGTCCATGGTGCTAACTGAGTGATGAAGAAATGTATAAAGAGGAAATGACAGAAAGAAAGAACCAGAATGGAACAGTTTAGGTATGATTTCCTTTCTGCTTTCTGGCTTTTGATGTTTTCCAAATTTTCTGTATTAGCAGACATATACTAATTTTGTATGTAAAAACATCACTTTGTTTTCTCAAATAAAACATAAATAATTAGCACAAGGGAGTTCATACCAAAAAAAGGTTTCAGTGGTAAGTGTAATTACTGCAGGGGGAGGGGGAGTTCACTGTGGGCCATGTGTCAGGAATGGTCTCATGGGAGACAGAACTTTGCTGGGCCTTGCACTGGGCAGGTGTCACTGGGCAAAGAGGAAGGGGGAGGGTCCTTCACGCCCGGACAGCGGCCTGCTCACAGAGCAGGGGCGGGGCAGTTTGGCTGGAACAGAGAGCTCATATAGGGCCACAGGGGACGAGACCTCAAGCTCTACTTACCTGGGGAGGGCTGTGGGCATCCACTGAAGTGTCTCGAGTTTTTTCTGCAAGCAATACCTTCACACCATAAATGCCCAGAACAGCCCAGGAAGTGATTTGCAGTTACACTCAGGTAGCTGCTTCCACCAACTGTTAGTCCAGTTTCTAAGTCAACCAGACTTCCGTGGGTCCAGCCCACCCCCCTTGTGACCTATATTCAACCTCCAGCCAGTCGCCTGCTCCTTAATGTTATTCCCCTCCACTCGAAGTTCTTGACTTCCTGTATTCACGCAGCTTCCCCCCCCTCCACCCCCCCTCCCACACCCAATTCCCTAATGAGCAAAACCTACCCACGTTCTTCCTCCCATCCACCCCCGCCCAAGATCATGCATGCTCTTCCCCTGATGTCATTGATGGCAGATAGAAGATTATTTAGTGATAGTTATTCATAATAAAGCATAAATTACTTAATTTTAAGAACAATGGGAGGAGGAAGGTAACTAGTTCGAGTTACCTGCCTCATCCTCAAACTAACAAAGTCACCCATTTTATTTCCCAGAGCCAGCAGCTTTGGAAAAATTGTCAGTCCGTTTATGTCCTCGGAAATTCAAGAGTTGCAAGCTGTAGGAAGCGGTACCTTGGCGAACCTCCAAATGCCAGGGGGCACTGGTCGTAACAGTTATGATAATCTGTTGTAATTAAACAGCTGGTCAAGGCAGGTGTGTGGGGGTTCAGCAAAGAAACGCCTACAGTCTCGGGGGCCAGACAGAGCCAGGACGTCATCTGACCTCTGGAACGGGGTCACATGCTTTCCATCCCACGGCCCACCTGCTCGGGGCACGCTCAGCCTGACCCCATGCCCACGACCAGGAAGGTGGGAAGCTATGCATGGCACAGCACTCCTGGAGCTGCAGGGGGTGCGGGGGGAGGTGACCTGTGGAACAGATGGGAGGGCCGGTTGTTATGAGTGCCCTCGGTAAACAGGACAGCTGCTTACACAGGGAGGAAACTAGCTGTTTCGGTACCCAGGCAGGTTCCCAAGACCACGGCCTCTGCCCTCCTCCCAACTCGATCGGACCCCTCCTGAAACTTGGAAACTGCTTCCCTGCTTCTAGTGTCTTCACCCTCAGTGTCCTCGCTGCAGCCAGGTATGTAACAACAGTAACAATAATAATTACAACCACAACCACAGCCACTACTGGAACTAGCCATCCAGGAAGAGTTCTAAGTCTTCATATACGTAAACTCAATTTTCCTAACAACCGCTGTTTTACAGATGACAGTGCTGAAGCCCGAAGAGTTTAGGGCACTGTGCAAGGCCACCGAGCCTTAACTGTCCACCTGTCAACGGAACGTCCCCAGTCACACTTTGGTTTCTGGCTTCTTGTAGGAGTGGCCGGAAAGAACATTCTGGAAAGAACATTCTGTGCTCGGAGTCTCGCACTAACCCTCATTGACAGCCCGTCCGCCACCTGCCTGAGTGTCCCTAGGTCAGGGCTTCCCGGTGAATCGCCCAGGAGATCTTGGTAACAGAAAGACTCTAATTCCCTAGGTCTGGGGCGGGGCCTGAGATTCTGCATTTTCACCAGGCACCCGGGTGACGCCAAGGCTGCCAGTCCATGGCCAAACTTGGACAAACTCCACACAACACCCGACTCAGCAGAGCAGACACCAGCTCTGTTTCCCTCTCTGCCGGTGACGCACTCTCAGGGGGCAGCCCCCGAGACAGGGCGCCCCCTCCTGGATCTTCTTGATATCCCTGGGGAAACCCTCGTGTTTGCAAAATGTCTTCGATCCCAGTTGCTGCCTCCTGCCTTCTCCTCCTGCTGCTTCACCCTAGTCCCCCACCCGCCTCCCTCCCTCCTTCACCCCCACTCCCCTTCCCCTTCCTGTATCTCCTCTTTCTGACCAGTAACAGCTTCGGCTGAGTATCCCCCCCTACAGTTCTTCTTGCTGGCCTTTTCACTAAGCAAATGCCGCACATGCCTCCTGCTACCCAGAGAGTCTGTAACTATAATAATCCTGTCTACACACAGTGTCCAGCCAGCCTGCAGGCTGCTCTCCGCTGTGGGCTGTGTGTACAACACAAAGAGGAGAAACATGTGGGAAGAGAATGAGGAAACAGCCCCTAAAAGAACACTCTGTGCTTCGTGTTTCCTCTCCAAGAGTCCTTGATTGTTCTTGGGTGATTATAAGCGTTATTCTTCTTCCCTGCAATCACAAGAGAAAAGAAAGCACGTTGTTGAAGTGGAGGGGTATTAACAGAGCCCTGGGGAGCCTCGAGGGGTTCACAGAGAAGAGGGCTGCCACGCTCATGAACCCTGAGGTGCGGAGCACCGCTCCGAACGCCCCCACTGCCTGCAGCCGGGCTGCCCACGCCTCAGGGCCCCCAGGGCCACCTCAGGGGTTCCTCCCTCCACACCATTCACCATGGCGACTCTGAGACTTTTTGACTTTATGTAACCTTTTGGTCATTGGAATCTGATGAAAGGGAGGGCCTCTATGTGCATAATCACACAAGCAAATGCCATTTTCTTAAAATGTCAGGGGTTTGGGGCCTTCTCGCGGTGCAGAAAGGGGACCCTGGATAGAAAACTGCCCATTTGTTGTGGACTGCAGGTTTGTGTCCCCCACTTAAGCTTCTATGCCGAAGCCACTACCCCAGTGTGGGGGTATTTGGAGGCGGGGAGTTTGGGAGGTGATGAGGTTTAGATGAGGTCATGGGGCTGAGTCCCCAGGACGGGACTGATGTCCTGGTGAGGGGAGGAAGGACTCAGAGCTCTCTCTTGCACACTTGTAGGGACACAGTGAGAAGTCAGCTATCTGCGGCTCAGAAGACAGTCCTCCCTGATGGCTCCCCGACCCTGGGGCTTCCAGCCTCTAGACTGGGAGAAATGCAGGGTTCCGTAAGCCCCCGGTCTACGGTATTCTGTTATCCAGCCCGAGCTAACAAAGACGCCACCTAAGAGAAACGTATTAGCGCTGAAGACAGTGTCTGCAAATGAGAGGTAGAATTAGTGCAACAAGCGTTCGCTGTGGAGTTAGAGGGCCTGGATTCCCAGGTGGGCTCTACCACCATTAGGACTGCGAACAGGGCGCCTCACTGAACCTCCCTGAAGTAATAATGCGTACCTCGTGGGCTCGCAGCCCGGATTAAATGACCTCAAGCAGGTGCAGGTATCTTCCAGGAAGCAGGCGTGCAATCAACATCAAGTAAGGTCCTAGAATCCAGCAGGGACTTCCCAAAGGGACGACTGTCTCTCAGAGTAAGTGAGGTCTATGTGTTTGGGGCCACGTGAGAGAAGCCGTTCTCTTGCCTGTTCCCCTACCTGCCGGCCAGATGACAAGGGGGGCCATCTGCCTCCCTGGACAGGGCCTGGGTGGGCGGGGTAATGCAGCAGCCCTTCCACGACACCCCAGGAAAATGCTCTGGTGGTCAGACTGCCCTCTGGAGCGTCAAGAAGCTGAAGGAGCCCACACAGCCGGAGAGGTTCACTTACAAGCACTATTTGAAATCTTTGTAAAAATGCAACCTAAGGACAATTGTATTTCTATATTGAAGGGCTTTTTAAATACTTCAGATTGGAAGGTCAAAGCTTCAAAGAGCTTAATCGCTGGCTGTTTCCATTCCCCCGTGCTTCTGGCACTCTGTGAACACGCTCTGACCTCAAAGTGTGGGTGGAAAGGCAGGAAGGACGCATTAGTGCGAGCTTTGAAACTTGCCCACAGTGCTTCTGAAACTCTGCCAGGATGAGATAAATAGCACATAACTTCCCTTCCAATCTCGGCTTGAAAATGATGCTGTAAGTTTTTGAATTAAATAACTTCAGAATGTCTTAAATCATTTGACAGGTATTCTTAGAGAGAGAGGTTGCGTCAATTAAATAAGAAAAAATGTACTTGGGGCGACTCATAGACTTAAATATGAAAGCAAAACCAATCAAGCTTCTAGAAGAAAACAGAGACTGTTTCATGACCTTGGGTAAGCAAAGGTTTCTTTTTTTTTTAAGATTTTATTTATTTATTTTTAGAGAGGGAAGGGGGGAGAGAGAGAGAGAGAGAGAGAGAGAAACATCAATGTGTGGTTGCTGGGGGTTATGGCCTGCAACCCAGGCATGTACCCTGGCTGGGAATTGAACCTGTGACACTTTGGTTCCCAGCCTGCGCTCAATCCACTGAGCTACACCAGCCAGGTAACAAAGGTTTCTTAAACAGAGCATACAGAAAACTAATTATAAGAGAAAAATATTGATAGAGAACATTTCTCTTTAGCATTGGGAACTTTCTATCTATCAAAGGATACCATGAAGAGCTAAAAGGCAAAAAATGAACTAGGAGAAGATATTTGCAATATGTGTGTCTAAGAATTCCTATGGTGATAAAATATTCCTAAAAATGAAGATTTAAAAGAGAAAAATCAAAACGTTACGTGGTCAAAAACCTTGATCAGGCACTGCATAAGGGAAGATACCCAAGGGGCCCATGTGTTCACAAAAGGTGTTCACCATCATCATCCATCCCCAGGGAAGTGGGAATGCGAAATCACAGCAACGGACTGCATTCCTCACCCACCAGAATGGCTACAATAAAAGACCGACAGTACCAAGTGCTGGAGAGGATGTGGAGCAACTGGAAACCCCTCTCCTCCTGGGGGGAATGTAAATCGGCTCGAACTTCTGCATGGGTGACCCCTATGAAGAGGAGAGTCCTGAGACAGAAGAAGACACGTAGAGGTAGGGATCAAAGTGAAATGAACTATGGTTGGGGAGGAGAAGATCAAATCTCTCTTACCCTGGAGCCCATCGGAGGCTGCCCTTAGTGGTGCCTGTGGGGAACCCAGCTGGTCTTTACACAGTTCTCTCCCAGTTAAGATTCTTCCTTCTTTGCCACTGGGTTTAGACCTCTAGATCTGGCGCCACTGACCTGGCTCCAGCATCACCAACACCACCCCTCATTCCAACAATGTGTCCCTACTTCAGGGAGACAAACAAAGAAATAGACATGGAACTAACAGATTTACTGCTTATTGCTACAAAACGCAGGCCTAAGCAGCCCTTCCTCATGAGGATATGGTTTTACTTGTCAAAAGATACTCAATGCTTGCTATAGACTGAAATGTGGTCTTTTACTGCAATTATTCATTATGTAGCATGAATGCTTGTGATTCTCATCTTATTTAGTAAATTATTCTTGATCTTCTTCCCCACCCCTTCCTTGGTTACTCTGTTGTGTTCCTGGTGCCTGATCACTCCGCCCCCTCCCACACCCAGCCCTCCTGCTGTGACCTTTCCGAGTAACAAAGCTCCCAGTTCCATGAATTCCTCTGTTCAGTTCAGACGGAGGCATCACTTGCCAAGAACAATTCGGGATCTTGGATCAGAGCCTCCCATCACAGCCTGCGAAAATGTTCTCTGCCTGGAGTTAGAGATAGTTTTGGAGGCTCAACGGTTACACCCAGGCTAATCTCAATTTTCTGCAGATGTAGTGCATAGTGCCACGAAGTTCGCGTGGGTTATTTCACCGGGTGGAGCCTAACGTTTGCTTCCGTGTGTTGAATTCAAGTGGTCGGAGGAAGGAGAGATTTGCATGCAAGACTATGGCTAGGAAATTTATACCCGAGGCATTCGGGAGTTATTTTTTTTTTTTCTGTTTATAAACTGCTGATCAGTAGTTGGAAGCTGCAGTACAAAGTGGAAGTATCTTTTGTTTTGTTCTAATCAGGATTATATGGATGAGTTATCCCCTCCTGGGGCCTCCTCAACTGATCAGCAGCCATGAAAACAGGCAAGAGAAAGGCCTCTGTGACGTAGAGCCAAACACATTAAATAAATCTCTCTCATTCTGAGAAAGAATCGCCCCTTTTAGAAGTCCCCGCTGCTGCATCCCAAGCCACAGTGGTACATCCCTCTAATGCTTATTGCACCCCAGTTCCTGGAAAGTACCTGCAGGCGCTTGATCCCACTTCTTGCCTCCTCAGCACTCTCTGCCCACTCCCAGCACCCCACTCCCTCCCTGTACGCAGAGCTCTGATTTGGGGGATGTTCAGCAATGGATCTGCACCCAGTACACAGTCTCATCCCCATGGCCTGTGATTGGTCTAGAGGCGGCCATGTGGCCCCGTTCATCCAATGAGATGTAAGCAGATATCTGCTAGGTGGAGCTTCTGAAAAAGTTGCTGCTTTCCCTATAAAAAGGAACAGGTCTGTGTGTCACGGCCCTTTGCCTTTTGGCCTTCTTTCTCCTCTTTCCCTCTTCTTCCTGCCTGGAACACAAATGCGATACCACAAATGCAGGAGCATTTGGAACCAGTCAGTAGAAATGCAGAGACATCAGCCTTGAATCAACAGCAGGTAAATGCCCGCCTCCGACTTCTTGTTGCATGGTAAAAGTCAACCTCGACCAGGTGAGGCCCCTCCAGCTGGTCTTCTGTGCTTGCAGCCAAGGGCGCCACTAACAGATCCCCTCCTTTATGATGACGAGGCATCAGTTCGGGCTGAGCAGCTTCTGTACAGCAGGGACTGGGCTGTTTAAATGTGGTGGCTGATTAGCTCCTCAGATAACCCTATGAAGTCGCTCGTAGCCTGTGTGTCTGCAGACAAGGGCCCCGAGTTCAGAGAGATCGAGGGACAGGCAGATCCAGGAGGAAACCCAGGCCTGTGGGACTCCAGTGGCAAGCTTTTGTCCCCCCCCCACCCCCCGCACCCTGGCTGCCACCTGTTGGGTAAAGCAGACGGAAACGTGCCCTGTTTCAGCTAAAATATGAGGCTTTAGGTAGTTTGAAGTAAGGACGTTTGGGTGGTTGGTTGTGTTTGGTTTTGTTCTTTTTTGTTCATACCCTTCCAACAGTGCTCTACAAAGTGCTGGTCTGGAAGAGTTTTGCTAGTCTACCACTCTTTTGGTTTATTTGTTCAGAAGTCAGGTAGACGAATGTATGCCAATACAAGTGGGCAAAGCCACAGGCACTCCACCTGAGGAAAAACGATGAAATTGTTACCAACAGATACTATTCTTGTCGTCAACACCAGACCTCCAGGGAAGGAAGAGACTTTCGAAAGTTCTCACGGTACTAGGGCGTGAACAGAGACAGGGCTGTCGATTTCGGGGCCCAAGTTCCTTCCCCTGAGCCCACCCGGCGAGAGGGGCCTGGGGCAGAGCTCTCAACCCCCTTTCTGAAGCTGTCGTGCCAACGCAGGGGAGCAGGGCCTGCTTTGTAGGGTGAGGCTCCCCTCGGCCAAGCCACTAGGCTCCTTGGGGGCTTGCTCCCTGGGCAACCCCAGCCCCCTCTTAAGGAGAATGGGAAGGGATTTGTCATGGACTAATGAGATTTTCACCTTCTGTCTAAGTTTATTAAATCTGAACACCTCTCAATTTTAGTGCAACGATTGATTTTCCCCCCGCCTCCTCGGGGCTTTTTAAACATGACTTGATCATACAGAAAATGTTCTCAGATGCACTTGAGGAGAAGGGAAGGGAGAGAGCTGTTCCATTTCTGGGCTGGAGGAAGAGCAGCGGCCGACCAGAGTACATTAAGCCACCGACCTCTGCTTATTTAACCTTGATGATCTCTCTAAAAAGCTCCTGGAAACCGGTGCGGCGGAAAATGGAGAATCCCGTCATTACTCAGAATGAAAATGAACCACGATTCCATCTTCCGGGGGCGGCCAAGCAGAAATGTTAGCAAAATAAAAATGGATGTCAGAGCGGGGTGTCTCGGCTGAGGTCCCCCGAGGCGGGGCAGCAGGACACCCAGGAAGAGAGAGAAAGGTCAGACTCTCTCTCTTCTTGCGTCTTCGCACGGAGTGGTGTGAGCAAGTTCTTGTGGTCCTGGCAGTCCGTAAAGGGGGCACCAGGACACACCTTACGCTCAGGTAGTGCAGGCAAGGGTCCAACGTGAGGGACGAAAGACACCAAATTGGGCAGCGCTTAAAACGCAGACTCCAAGGAACATTTTCTTTTTCAGATCCACCTGGAGACACAGCCCAGACTTTCACCCGCAGCCTCTGCCTTTCTCTGTTTTACCCCCAGAGCATCCCAAAGACAAAAAGTCTGGCTCCTCTGGTGGGATGCAGTGAGTCGGCGCCCTGAGCTCGAATGGTGCTTTGTTTGGCTTTTCTTTCGCCCCCTCTGCCTTGTCTTCTGGTGTATACTAAACCTGGTATTATCCAAGGGCTTTAGTGTGTCCTGAGTTTTAAACTTGGTGTAATAGGTGGACAATTTCAATGCATCGGATCCCTCTGTGCTGGAATCTTCAGCATCTGGCCCACGGACACACCCTGAAGGTGTCGTAGTGACAGTCCAGCCCCTTTACACATGTTCCCGTGCCACAGTCGGCTCGACCCAATGACACTGCATCCTGGAGGGGCAGCAAGTGACGAGCAGAGGAGACTTCTGGACTAATCGATTTCAACTTTCTCAAGCCACTAAGCTTGTATATTTTTGAATCATTATTTGAAAATCCACCCCACCCAACAACCATAAATGTGTTATTAATATGAAACCTGAGGCCCTGGCTGGCGTAGCTCAGTGGATTGAGCGCGGGCTGTGAACCAAAGTGTCGCAGGTTCGATTCCCAGCCAGGGCACATGCCTGGGTTGCAGGCCATGGCCCCCAGCAACCGCACATTGATGATTCTCTCTCTCTCTATCTTCCTCCCTTCCCTCTCTAAAAATAAATAAATAAAACCTTTATTTAAAAAAAATATGAAACCTGAAAGTTCCCATCTTAACTACCAAGTATAATAAACAAGAAAGGACCCACCAAGGCCAATCCTGATAAGATTTCAGATGACTGGTCATACAGGGAGGATCTAAGGGAAGTTCACAAACAAAGGATCGGGGCTAAGACTAGCAATGGACTTGGCCATGGCGCCACTGGGGGCTAGAAGACAGGGGAACTGTGCCATCAAAACTTCAAGGGATGTCATTTCCATCCTAGAGTTCAATGCCTGGAAAAAAGAACACACACGTGTGTAAAGTCTCAACTACTGAAGAATGTGCTAGGGAAGAAGACAAGAAAGAAGAGAATGTGGATTCCAGGAAACAATATCCGGCACGGGAGGAAGAGCGTGGAAGCTTCCAGATTGGCAGCTGTATAAGGGGCCCGAGGAGCAACCAGTCTGGTTTGGACCAGGAGCACGGAATGGATAGATTATCTCAAATGTGTACCAAGAAACTGCAAAGAGTGCAAGAAAACTTAGCAATAGATAAAAAGAAAACTAAACAAATATTAAAACGAGGCAATTACAAAAGCTGAGTCCTCATCTACTATAGTAGAAGTTAGACAGGTGTCTAAAGCAGATTAACTGAGCAATAGCACTTATACACATTGTTAAAAATATGGGCATAGATTTAAAAAAACTAGGAGTTGAGAGTAATTGCTTCTGCGAAGAAAGTGAAAGTTGGAGTACAGAAATTCTGTTTTTCACATAAGCCTTTTAGCGCTATTTTAACTGATGAACATGATACTTTGATTTAAAAAGTGAGTTTTTAAAATGCAAAACCAAAAAACCATGTTTTTGTTCCTTGACTGTATTATCCAAACTACTTTAGTGGGTCCTTCATTGAAATTATTGAGAAGTGAAATAAACTAATAGATTAATCTGGATTAATTTTCTCTTTATTAGGGATTCATCATTTCTGTCAATGGATCCTATAGATTCTGGAAATTAAAGTTGCTATGTTCAAAGTCTATCTATCCCAATCTCAGTACCTGGGAGAAACGACATTTTATCTCAGGAAGGTCAAGAGCACACACACACATACAGCATTTCTGTCCATGTTTCACTGATTCGATTTGAAGGCTTTAGAACAAAAGACCCACTGGAATGCTTTATAAGTATATTAGATTGTTCAACTCCTGGGCCCTTGAGAACCCAGTTTCACTGCTGATGGGGGGAAAGGCCAAAATGCACTAATGAGATAAACTGTGGAGGGAAAGAATCTGTCGAACTGCATCAGGGAAGAAGATAGCTAACAGAACATCTCTCCAAAGATAAGCATGATTTGAAAACTCCCTGTGCAAGTTTGTCACTGAGCAATCCAGCTACTCAGAGCCCTTTCCCGGGCCGATGAAGACAGAAGAGTGTGTAGGCACCGTGTTATTCCCCATGTGCCAAAGTACCCGGACTTGCCCCTTCTTCTTTCCCCCTCTGAAAGAGGAGTTGGTAGAAGAACCCCAGGAAGCCGTTCCCCCTTGTAGATAACAACTAGAAGACAGTCAATGGCCTTGACAGTGTGCATGACAGAGAGGAGCAAAATCAACCACGTGAAGCCTTTCTCCTCGATTCCACTGGCTAAGGTAGCCGTGACCCCAAGCAGAAGACACAGCAGGGGGGTCCGATTCTGCAATCACTGAGCTCCATGCCTTTCCTCTCTTTGATTTGGCTCCTGGCAAAAGGCCTTTTTATTTTACAGACGCAGACTTTTCATCCATGAGAGGCTGCTAGCCCTCGCTCTCACTCCAAATAAACACTGGATTTTTAAACCCAGCTGCCATGAAGAATGACGTCACTTCCAGGCTGGCCCGTCAAATGGGGAGGGAACTGCAGCAAAGCCTCAGGCACCTGGGTTCCTCCGTTCTTAACTCTGGACTACGGACACGGAATTTTGCTTATGATATAATCTTAAGTGAAAAAAGCAGAGCGTGTGGATACATATATAATATATATGGATGGGAGAGCATGTGTTTCAGAGAAATACATCAAAATATTATCTGTGCTTATCAGTACTACAGACCGATATAAACTTCCTTCTTTGCGTTATCTGTCAACTTCCTTCTTTGTAATGTTCTGTGTTTCCCAAGTTCTTTTGACAAGGAGGCAAGAATATATATCATTTTATCATTAAAAACAAAATAAGAGAAACCTTGAATAAGACTTTTTTTACTTGACTTTCAAGCACAAGAAGGTGCATCACCAGCCTGCCGCCTGTGGTCCTCATTCGCCCACACCTGGGAGATCACACTGAGTTTCGACCTCAGAGACAGCATGGGGTGGCGGCTCAGAGCACAGGCCAGAGGGTGGGCCTGGGTGTTATTTTCCATGCCTGGAGATATACTGAGAGTCACACCCTGAAGTTCCCATGTGCTTTTTCTGGGCTGGATCACGTGGCCTTTGGTACCCTAATCAGGCTTCCCAGCTGCGGTTTCACCCTTCAGCAGATTTTTCCAGCCTCGTTCCTTCCCCGTCTTCACTACGTGCCTCCTGACTATTCGCCTGAAGAGCCAAGAAGAGGGAGAAATACTGTAAGCTGATTAAAATGCACTTTGATTTATGATCATCCCTTTTCAAGAGGTCTCAGGATGCAGCCTTGCTTTCTGCCTAAGCCGTAGAGCACCTGCAGGCGATGTTGTGAGACAAGCATTCAGATGTTTTTTTCCGACCGGACACGTTGTCTTCCTTTAGCCGTATGTTGTCTCTGATCAAGAAAGACCAGCATTGGGGAAAAAGTAGAAATATTGCACCAGTCTTCTTAAAGACAGGGAAACAAAGGCAACGGCTGTAAGAAGAGGAAGACTCCACTTTCTCTTTCTACTTGAGAGCTGAGTAACCAAGGCCTGGCTGTGTCATCTGGTTGGCCGGCCGTTCAGACAGTGGAGCTGTCACTCTCCTTTGTTGCCATTGAGTGGCGATTTAACACCGTGTCACAGACCACCCCTTGTTATCATTGTCATGTGTCCAGCTCCAGGACTCCTCGAGAACGGTCCGTTCTCCGTTACCTTTGCCAACAGGGTGTCTCTGCTCAGGCACTGCGAACTCAGCCAGCCCACATTGGCAGAAACATGTAAAGTCTATCTGTTTAACCTTGAGCTACTTTTCTGTTTTCACATTTGAAATGTGTGTGGCTGTTTGTCCAGAAGTTTGCCTCCCTTTAAATAAGAGAACAAAGCTACAGAGTTGCAATCCGACTCAGGAATTGCTCAGAATCGGTCTTTCTTATTCTACCACTGTTCCAAACTGCTCCGTGATTTCAGGTTTGGCCAAAGTCCTTTCTCACCCAGAGAGAAACAGAACCTCCCTTTCCCCTGCCTTATCACCTCCAAGCAGAAGTTTTCCTGGGCAGATGAGTACAAGAGGGCTAAAGATTCTTTGTTAATTAATCAATTAAACACTTATTGAATGCTAATTACTGCATGATGCCTACTGTGCTAGGTGCTGGTAGTACTGGGACAATGACACCGTTTCTACCCTTGAGGACACAGTGGTCCCTTTTATCTATGGGGGATACTTCCCAAGACCCTTGTGGATGCTGAAACCGTGGATGGTACCACATGCTATATATACCATGTTTTTCCTTTACATATATCCCCTCAGGAGAAAGTTTAATTTATTCGTTAGACACAGTGCGAGATTAACAATAACTAAATAAAATAGAACACTTGTAACCACATGCTGTAATAAGAGTCGTGTGAGTGTGACCTCTTTCTCAAAATATCTCCCTGGACTGTCCTCCCCCTTCTTGTGAGGGCGTGAGGTGCCCCAGCGCCTGTGTGATGAGGTGAAGGGATGTGCTGAGAATGGGTTGCAATGTAAAACTTATGGATTGTTTATTTCTGGATTTTCCATTTAATATTTTGGGGCTGCAGTTGACCACTGGTAACTGAAACCGCGGAAAGTGAAATGATAGGTAAAGGAAGGGGTGCTGCTGTTTCAGCGGCGCTGCTGCTTCGGCGACAAAGACACCCGCAGCTGTGCAGCATGCCTGAAGCGCCACAGTGCCAATGGAGGGGAAGGGTGTTAAATGTCCAGAAGAGGGGCCTGGTCTCCTGGAGGGCTCGGAAAGCAGTCCTAGAGGAAGCAGGCACTGGTCTTGAAGGAGGAGGAGGAGTTCTCCAGGTCGCTGGGAGGAATGGTATCCTAAGACAAGGGGAGGGCTTGGGGTTCCCAGTCCTCTGGGGGGGCTGGAGAGGAAGGTGAGGTTTGGACCATGAGGGGGCGGTGGAGGGGCAGATCTGGAAGGGCTTTATCGGCTGCGCACTGAGTTAGTCAGTTAGGTTCTGTCTTGAGATCAAACGGGACCGACAGAAGGGTTGTAAGCAGGCGAGTTAGATGATTAAATTTTCACTTTCAGAAGATCGCTGCGGATGCAGAGCAGAGAACAGCTGAGACGAGTGGGTAGAACCCTGGAGCCAGACACAGCAGTTTGGGGAGGATGGCGGCGGACCAGGCCTGAACTGCAGCAGCGACCACAGGGCACAGCCAGGCGAAGGAGGCGGCTGGGAGGCGGAATGCGTAGGGCTTTGGGGTGGACCAGCGGTCGGAGGTGGAGGTCCAGGAAAGGCCAGGATGACCCGGGTTTTTGGCTTCAGAGAACCCGTGACTGTTAGTCCCGCTGACAGAAAGAAGTAATCCAAAAGAAAGATAAATTCCATGTCTAAAGGCTTGCAATGTGGCCTGATGGCTCTGACCCGGCTGGAAGCTGCCCCGGGCACAGCTAAGCTGCGGTGGTCCTGAGTCATCCATCCATCCGGCTGTGCCTCCAGCCAGCGCGCTCTGCCCCAGGCGCTGCGCTGGGCAGTGGGAGGGGAGCCGAGTGCCCCCTTACCAGCCTTGAGACTTCTCACGCTCGGGAGCTTCTGAGCTTCCATGTCGTCATCTCAGATATGGGCACCAAACCCTAGGTGATGAGGACAATCGTTATGATGACACCGGAGGAAGCCCTCGGTAAACTGTCATCACTATAGTGACCACGGTAAATAGTCACTTCAGCAAAGAAGCGGAAAGCAATTCGCCTTGTGGCTAATGGAGATCAGTTACCGCAGATGCATGAAAAAGCCAGGTGGACCATAACTAACCTTAGAAATGTGGCAGACCTGGACAGAAGTGAGGAGGGGACTCAGACGGTCCAGCACCCTCTTCTTCCGCACCGCACTGCAAAAGGAGGTGACCATTTTGTGGGTGAAGGGAAATACTCTGAAATAGCATGAGGCCGTTTTTGTGAAGTTGAGAACAGTTACCAGTAACATTTCTCACTTTAAATAATAATTTTCTTTCAGTTGGTGTTTCCAGTAAGCGCAGCTTCATTTAAAATGGTAAAGTTTCCTAAATTTCTATGGCCCTTATCAGTAAAACTATGTGCTTTCAATTTTAGGAATTTCATAGAATTCACCTTTTAGCATTCTATAATGACTCTGAGGCATAGCAGAAATTATTACACCTGTTTTGTAAACAAAAGAAATAAGGTTTTGCCCTGGCTGGTGTGGCTCAGTGGGCTGAGTGCTGGCCTGCGAACCAGAAGGTCACCAGTTCAATTCCCAGTCAGGGCACATGCCTGGGTTGCAGCCAGGTCGCCATTTGCGGGTGAGTGAGAGGCAACCTGACGATGTATCTCTCCCACATTGATGTTTCCCTCCCTCTCTCCCTTGCTTCTCCTCGCTCTAAAAATAAATAAATAAATAAAGTCTTTAAAAAAAGAATTCAGGCTTTCAGGGCCCAACAAGCTACCGAAATAGTAAACATCACACAGCTAGCTGGCGACAGCTCAAATCCACATCTTTTGTCTCCAAGATCAAGGGGGTTTTTTTTGGTATTATTTTATGTTATGTGCTTAGAAGGATCAAAGACTTTGACACTTTGTGAAACACCGTTCAGCACGCCCCTTGTCGGTGTCTCAAAGAACAGGTCTGGGGAGGCATTTCAGAGAATCCCTCGCTCCAGTTCTAACTCCGGTGTCCCCAGAGACAAGACACCGATGGCAGAGCGACTTCACGGTGACAGGAAACTTTGGGCACCCGAGCTTTCAGCCCCGACGTCCCCCCTTGCCTCACTCGTCATTTCCCAAGCCTCTCCAACCTGTAGCCCTTTCTTCCACCAATCATCTGCTCTATCCCTTAAGATAACAGCCTTTCCACTCAACCAGCTCCTCCTTGGGCCACTCAGCGGAAGACCTGATGGGAAAGGAACTCGGTGGGCTCACGGGAAAGTCTCCTCTGCTAATTTATCTTTTCGTCCTCTTCGTATCCGTATACTAACCCTTACATGTTCGATAAGCAGGAGCATTAGGGATCCAGAGAAGGAGAGTGTCTGTTAATGTTTCAATAGCGGGGGGAGGGGGGCAGATTGGCCATGTTTTAAATAGTGGTCACCTGTGCAAAATGGTTTATGCATTTCAGGCTGGGCACAGTGTTTTAGATTTGTGCGGTCGTAAAGGGGGAAAGGCAGGAGGAGGAGCACAGAAGAAACAGGTGGGCCCCATTGGTTTCCGCCGGCCGCGCACACACCCTTCTTCACCTAAATCAAACGCAAACCCGTGTTCTTGACAACACAGGATCGAAAGACATCAGGAGTGAGTCAATTATCATTGCTATAAATATAAGCCTACACATTGTCAGGCCATAAACACGAGTAATTAAGGAAACAGCGAAGGGCCGCTTGGGAGACATACTTTGAGAGCAGCTGCTCCAGAACCTGGCCCTGCAGAGTCCCTGGCTCAGGGGACCAGCCGCTCAAACCTTGCAGGGCTCAGTGAACCCTCCGCGAAAATCCTCCCGGCTCCTCCTCCTCCGCTGGCAGGAGAGGACAGGACAGGGGAGATAGGGAGGGAATCCTCACCAAACCACCACTGCGCTTAGAGGAGTACATCCAGCCTGAGACCCAGACTTCCTGCACCCTCCAAGGGGCCTGAACACGGAGTGTGACGGGGATTCTCTGGCCGTACCAAGGACTTCGGGCTGCTCAGACTTGTTTGGGTTTTCACAGGCAGCCCCCTTCCTCGCCCCTCGGGCCGCGCCTGGCGCAGCCCACCTCCCCAAGGCCACGCCTCCACTCGGGCAATTCCCGCTCATCTTTCAGATCCCTTAGACCTTAGCTCCGCCAGCAGCCTTCCCCGATCTCCCCGGAGTCTGGATCTGGAGCCCCGTCTGTGACCGCCCGCTCTTGGATGCCGGTGGTAGTTGCCTGTGAGTCGGTTTCCCTTTCTAGACTGCGAACTCTGCCGGGGCGAGAGGCGATCTTGTCCTCTCTTTAGTCTCACGACACCGCCTGGAGCACAGGAAGGGTTCCAAATACTCGGGAATAAATTGGAGGAGTGGAGTGTCCCCAGAGTGGGGCGCTGGGCCGCGTGTCTCCCGCACCGCAGCCCCTTCTAGGCCTCACTCCCTCCGCAGCTCAGACTTGGGACTCTCCCGCAGAGGCGCGCCCGCGGCTGGGACCCGCCTCCTTGATCCCGAGCGACCCCGCCCGCACGGCCGCCCTGCGCGCGTCGCTGGCACGAGCTCCGGGGCGGCGGCTCCTGGGCTGGAGCCGGCGGAGCAGGTGGGGGCGACAGCCCCGCCTCCGCGTCCCGGCAGCACCAGAGCTGGCGGCCGGGGAGCGAGCGGGGCGCACCAGGCACTGCACGGAGCGCAGCCCGGAGCGCAGCGCAGCCGCAGCAGCGTCGCCGGGAGCTCGGGCGCTGCGGGACGGAGCCCGGAGCCCGCAGGCTGCAGCGAGGACGTCAGCCGCAGCTCGAGTTCCGTCCGGCCCCAGGCGCGGCCAGCGGCAGGTAGCGGGTCGGTGACTGAGGGTGGGGGGAAGGGCTCTCGCGGCTGCCCGGCCCGTCCCGGGGCGGAGCGACCCTCGGCGGGGACAGGGATGCCCCGCGCGTGCCCGCGTCCGGTGGGCCTTCCCCCGGAGCCGTCGAAGAGGTGTCGCGCTGCACCGGTGCCCGACACCCTGCGCCCGCCGCGCTCGGCCTCCCGGGCCCGGCGGTAACGGGATCGCAGAAGGGAGAGGTCGCCTCGGGGCTGTCGGGTGACTTCCCGCGACCCGACCGTCCAGTGAGCGGCCCCTAGCGCCAAGGCCGCCCGGCCTGACCCTTTTCCGAGCTCTCCCCTCCTCCCTTCACCGTGTCACCCCCAGAACAAAAGGCTGGGGTCTCGCTGAGGCGGGGGCTGTCTCGGGAACGCTTGGGTGGAGTAAAGAACTAGGAAATCGCAGAACTGCAGGTGGCTGTGGGGACACAGAAACAGCCCCCCAAGTGGAGCCCGGTCTGGAGATGGGAAGTGACTTGCCCAAGGTCACACAGCTCGTGGTGACCGGACTGAGGCCGGGGCGCAGGTCTCGGGACTCCCCTCCCGGGGCTCCAGAAATTTAGATGTGGCCACGAAGGGGCTTTAAGGTCCTTTGGAGCAGTCCGGAGGAGGTGGCAGAGGCCCTCCCCTCTCCCACCCCCTCAGTGCACCCCGCAGGTGGCAGGGCAGCAGGTTTGGGGGAGAGGGCACTGCGGGTCTTGGAGTGTGGGGGGAGCCCAGCCCGGCCGCCGTGGGCGGGCAGGCACTGGCTCCAGGAACAGCGTCTTCTGAACGTGGCGTGCCAGCCGCGTGGAGGTGCCTGCGGCGGGAGCGGGGGCGACACGGGGACCGAGTGTGCGCTGCTCCCTGGAGAGAAGTTCTGCCAGGACCGGGGAGTGCTGTTCCCACCCCCACCCGTCCGCCCCCGCCCCGGGACGCACAGCCAGCCTCCTGACACCCGGGGTGTTCTGTGACGGGCTGCGTTTGGAAGGAAAGTTGCTCCGTAGCAGGAAGTTGGGCTGTCACTTCGCCTCTCTGAACCTCGGGTCTTGGCTGCAAAACAAGGGACCTGTTCGACAGGACCTGTGTGGTTTAGAAAGTTCGGGCCCTTCCCCTCCTTTCCAGAATCTTCCCTCTCTTCCGAGCAAGGATTGGAAGTGCATTCCTCGTGGTCAGTAGTAACAGTTATCACTGGGACTCTAGCCTTCCCTGAATATTTTTTCTTTAGCTTTCCACAAAGCTAACTACCGCGATGAATGTTGGAAGAGGGGTTGCCTTTGGGCCTGGTAGTGACCTTGACAGGGTACCCCATGCGGGGAGGTTGGGGGCGGGGGGGGGGGGTGCTGGGGAAACGCCCCACCTCCACCTAAGCAGTGGTCACACCAGTGTGCACATGTCAACATTTGTGAAGTTCTTCCCCAGAGATGTTCGCACGTGGTTTAGCTGAGTCTTCCCCTCAACAGGAAAGTGGATACAAACTGAATGCCCAGATGAGGGTGGCTTTCCAGCCAGTGCCTTTCAGAGACGCATTTAAAAGCCACAGAAACCAAATCGGGAGAAATGAAAAGGGCAAGGGAGCAAAAGAAGTTTGGGGAATTACAGGAAATGGAGTAGACGCTGCAAGGGTGGGGGTGCAGGGTGGGGAGTTGGGGGTGTGGGCTTGACCGGATGCCTTAGCGTGCATCACCTCGTACGATACAACACAACTGTGGCCATGCCTTCTGACAGCTGAGAAAACAAAGGGTTGCCTGCCTTGCTCAGAGGAGGCAGAGTTCAGAACCTGGCTGCACAGACCTCAGACCCTACACACGCGACCATAACCAGGCTGTTTGAGCCGCCCCCAGTGAGGGTAGAGGCATCGGGCAGGCAGCAGCGACGTGAGGGCTGGCTCCCTGCCACGCCCCCTTTATGCTCCTTTCCGGGAGTCTCTTGTGTTCATATCGTTGTCAGTGTGCGGCGGTGTTACACAGCCTGAGGTTAGCCGGCAGCAGAAGGGATGGAGGCAGCGTGTGTCTAAGAACATACAGTTTTAGGAACGGGAGGAAGCCAGCTGGTCCAGCCTGGCAACGCTCTTTTCGGGAGATGTATTGTTCCGAAAGCATATAGTGCAGGTTGTGATTTTACAGTCACTTAAACACACACAGAGAATACATCAAGGAGCCTGGAAAAGGTCTGAGGAACCAAAATGCCATTAACTCTAGAAGAGACCATGAGGCATTTTCACCAGGAATGGTCCACTTCCCTACATTCTAGGATTTATAACTATAAGTTCATTAATGGTTAAGTTAAAAAAAATACTACAAAAGTAACTGGGCAAACATTGCTATAAATACCCCTGGAATGTGGTGCAGAAGTATTTGGGACTTTAGGGTACAGTCATGTAATGCCTAGAGGGGAGTCTTGAGAGGTAGGTCCTCCTGGGTGGTCTGCTAGCCCTTCTGTCCTTCTGCCCACGAGTCGGACTCTCGAGGAGCAGGACCGTGTGGGTTCTACCAGCCGGTCTCTGACTGCAGCGCTGAACGTGTGTCTTCCCCTTGGAATGATCGTGTTTTGGCTTGAGGAATCCGGATGAAGTGGGGCAGCCGCTGAGGTCTCTCTGGACCAAGGCTCTCCGCCGAGTGCCGCCGTCCTGCGTGAAGACGCATCATCACCAAGTTGTCCTTAGGAGAGTCGTGCCGTGTCCCGCTGCTGTTCCTGCCATCTGGCTGCTGCAATATTTAGAAAAGAGCCGTAATGTTTGACTGACTGTGGAGAGCGTGACAAAACAAACGTGGAGAGGGAACTCTTCCATGTGAGCTGGGGTGGATGAGGCAGTGATTAATTCCTTTTTATGCAGTACAAAACCAAAAAGACCTAGGGCTCCCAGTGGATGCAGAGCAGGCACAGCACCTATGGTTTCTCCGTGGCTCCAGCCAGTAACACACTTGACACTCCCCCTTTGCGATAGGCCCGTTCCTTATGCCCGTTCAAGCGGGAACCTGACCCGTGCCGCTGTGCAGCCGGGGAACCATGCCGTGCCCCGCACTGGTGGCGTGCCAAAGAGACTCGGTGGAGCGGAACAAGTGCGGCACAAGAGCCTGGTGAGCCTCTCGGGGGCCAGGCACTGCGGAGGATGATTTTCAAGTGTGTCTTGAAGGAATATTCATCCTGTGTGGGCGATGTATTCCCGAAAGACACTGATTCCGAGATAGCGCCATCCAGAAACCAGTGCCAGGCTGCCAGGGGACTGTAAGTTGGCTCCTGGGAGGAGGGAGGAAGAGGCAGGATCCAGCCTCTCTCCTTGAGCTTCTGAGGCCACGTGTGTGTGCAAGTGCATGCGTGTGTCAGAGCAAAGCGCCCAGGCTGCCGTGCACTCAGCTACAGGCTCACAGGTGCTGAACACTCAGAGTGCTGGTCTGGGCTACGATCTTGATAATATGTATAAAAGCACTGCAACAGCCTTATCAGGGAACTGATTCTTCTTATTCACATTATCAGTTGGGTCACGGAGGCCAAGAGCTAATCTCCTTTAGGAATGATCATGTCAGGCCCTGCTCTGGTCCACCGGCAGCCCACTCTGAACCCCAAGGTGCCCTTCACCTGTCTGACTTGCCCGTATTGCATCTGAGCTCCTGGGGGTGGGGTGGGGACTGGGTCCACTTCACCTCTCTTCCTAGCACCCGGGCCATGCCTGGCCGTAATAGGCATTGAATGAATGAGTGAGTGAGTGAATGAATATTTTTATGATCCAAGATCAAAAGCCAGTTATTTTTGGATTACCTGTCCTTTTGGTTTTTACTGCCTCATTCTGTCTGTTCATATGGATTCTCCAGCATCACTGTATGGACAAGGCGTATGATAGATACCTCCTTTAAAGATGGAACAGGCTCAGCTCAGGCCTCTACTTCTTTTAGAAATCAAATATTTATTGTTTCTTCTTTTGTATGACCTATGTCATTCTGACTACCTGGGTTTGAATCTTGCTTCCATTACTTGTCGTGTGGTTTTGGACACATTACCTAACTTCCCTGTGACTCGGTTTACTCATCTGTGAAATGGACGTCATCATAATGGTACTTATCTCCTATCAGGGCAAAAAAGGGAGGTTCAGTGCTACAACAGTGCCTCGCTCATAGCAAGGTTCGATAAACTAGCGATTACTTATTGTTGTTATTATCTGAGACTTTAAAAAATTGTTTGCTTTAAATGTTCCCTGTTCCATAAAGCATTTGAGGAACTTACACAAACAGGTAGTAACCAACATAAAATTGTTAGATAATGCAACTGGAGCCAAGAGAACACACGAACTAGAAAATGAGATAAAACCAGAGCTGTCTTAGAGAATGAGAATGTATCTTAAGGCACAGGTATTCTCCAGAGGTGTGTTTACTAGCAGGTCTAACATAGTTTCTGGAGGTGGGATTAAAAACCTGTCAGCTTCCCAGCAGCCAAAACAAAGAGAAAAATACAAACACTTGTTACTCGATCCACAGTGACTAGGAGATAACAACAGATCAGTTACCCAGCTTTTCCTGGTCCTGAAGACTGGGATAATTTTCTCCTGATGGGTCTTCAAAGCAGTCACTGTCGCCATAGATATAAGTCTTCCACCTGGCCCCTGCCCTGAGGACAAGGGAACCTTTGTGGAAGAAGCAACAGCGAAGTGTTCGCTACAACGTTACTGCCCGTAGTTCCAGAGATGTAATCCTAGAGCCCAGCGGGACCCCAGTCAGAGCTCTTCTGGGAGGGGCCAGAAGTCTGCGGTGCGAGGACCTGCTACTTCCTGTTTACTGTGCACCTGCGAGACTAGAAAGACTCTTTTTCCAAAGGTTATCGTTCTTGTGAGAATCAGGTGAACCATTCCATTTCAAGAACATTTGCTCTGGCTGAAGCCGTTGAAATGAGCCAGATCCGTTTACCGGATCCAGACAAAGTCCGAAGGGTGTCATCACGCACTCACACTCATTACTAGACACGTGTGTGCTGGTGAATTTTCTTATTACTGGTGGTCCCGTCAGCTCCCTTAAGCTGCAGTTTTATCACACTGTTTGGAAAAAGAAAACTCCAGTGCCGTCTACGATCTCTTAAGCCCCTTACTGCTTTCAGTATGTCTTGGTGGTAAGAATAAAGAGTATTTCATTTTTCAACTATTTTTAGTAATTGAAATAATGATCTTTTAGATATATATATGTATGTGCATGCACTAAAAATTTGGCTCTGTTGTGCATATATGTATATGACTTGCATCAGGATTGCATTCAGCAGCCAAAACAGAAGAACGTACCTGTCAGAATCTGGCTCAGACAGTTACAAGTTTCGTTGTGTTGTGGAACTGGACTCCCAAGAAAAGCAGTTCGGGGCCAGTGCAGGAGGTCAAGTGATGCTATCAGAGGATCAGCCTGTGTTCATCACCTTAGCCTGTAGGACCTCATCCTAAATCTGGTTGCCTCGTGGCCACAAAATGGCTGCTGCGTCTCTGGGTTTACCTCTGTACTACGGGCAGAAAGAAAAAGGAAAGTGTAAAAACCAAAGAGGGAGGGCCCTTCTATTGGGGAGGGGTTGCTGTTTTATTCAGCAAGTGACACCCTCCTTGGGGACTTCTCCCTCATCTCATTGGCCAGGATATTGGCAAAGGGTTACCCTGTAAATGTCTACCCTGTAAATATTGTCACAGGGTTACCCTGTAAATGTCTAACAGCCTGAGAAATCAAATATTTTTAGCTGAGCCCATTGCAACTGCCACCCCTCCCCAAAATGAGGGCTTCTGCTATGAGAAAGAAGAGGGAAGGGTGGTTGATTAGGCGGCCGGCAGTATCAGCCCCCTGACCTCCTTCCATCATCAGCTGTCCGTGGCCCTGACTTGATTAGACAATACAGAAGGCGACTCAGTACCTTAAAGTGCTGTAATTTCCCAGTTCTCTGTACAGTTAGCATCAGAGAACGGGACACAGTGGCTGCCTTATGTCAAGATTCCTGCATCGCTGTTACCAGCCCCGCTTTTCTAAATTTCAGATCTAAATTTCCATTTTCCCAAAGTGCCTCATATGGTTCCAATTAAACTCACTTTTCCCTGCCCGTTCACCCCCACATTTTCTCCTGTCTTCTTTATTTAACGCTAGATTGTCTTGGCAAGGAGTCTCGGGGTGACCCTGGTTTCCTCCTCCCCACTTACCCCAGACAGCCAAACCCACACGGCCCTTGGCCCAACCCCATGGCCCGTCCTAACTCACACAGACACCCACCTTCCCTCCTCCGGACGGGCCCGCCTGTTTGCTGCTGCTTCTCCCCGTAGTTCACTCTCCGCACTTGATGCCCACGGTGCCGTCTTTAAAACAAGAACGTCTACTGTCGTTCCTTTCTTTAGAAGCCTACAAAATCAGGCTCGCACTCCTCGACACCCTGGCTCTGTGAGTGCATGCTCCTCGTCACCGGTTGCCACACGGACGCACACGGCACGGCTTTGCTCTGCCCTCGCCCCCACCCGCCTCGATCGGGGGCCTGGCTCAGAGCTCTCCTTGCCTTTCACTTGTCCATAACCCAGGGGAGCAATTAATTACAAGTTCATGCATGTTTCCAAAGCGTTTTATACTTCTATCAATAGTTTTTGTCCTGGACTCTGTTTTGCCTGATGTTAATCATGCTGCACCAGATTAAAAAAAATAATAATAAAATAACAGCCTTCTGAGATTGATGCACGTACCCTGAATGTCACTCTTTGGAAGCATCCAATTCAGTGGTGTTTAGGGTATTCAGAGTCACACAAACCACGCCAACCTCTGGTTCCAGAACAGTTTCCTCACCCCCAAAAGAAATCTGTTAGCAGTCACTTCCCATCGCCGCCCCCGCCCCCCGCCCCCCGCCCCTGCCTACCCCCACCGCCACACTCAGCCCTGACAACCACTAATCTGCTTTTTGTGTCTTTGGATTTACCTATTCTGGACGTTTTCTGTAAAAGGAATCGTGCAACGTGTGGCCTTTTGTGACTGGCTTCATTCACTTAGCACAACGATTTTGGAGTTTGTCCATGTTCTAGTACGTATCAGCACTCCGTCCCTTGTTGCTGAACGATAGTCCCTGTGACGGCCACACCAGTTCGTGTATTCGCACCTACACTGATGGACATCGGGCGGTTTCTAGATTTTGGCCCTCGGCAACAACGCTACTATAAACACTCACGTGTAAGTTTTTGTGTGGGCAGTCGTCTTCATTTCTCGGAGTGGAATCGCTGGGCCTGATGGGAACTGTTTAGCATCTCGAGGAACTTCCGAACTCTCCAACGGGGCCTCGCCCCCTGCCTTCCACCCGCGGTGGGCGAGGGGAGGGGTCTGCACCGGGTTTTCGTGTCTGTCCCGGGTACGGCTTTCAGTCCCTTCCTTTCAGAGTTTTAAACATCCTTTCGTTTTAGCGTGTTTCTCCTGAAGAAGACGGAGCTGATTTTTTAAAGCAGTTTGCCTATTTCTGTCTTTTAGTAAGGGACTTTAATAATATGTTTACAGCTATTGTGACTGACATATCAGAACCTATGTTGTCCTTTTACATACTGTAGGCTTCATCGTTACCTTTTTCTTTTTCCCTATTTGCCTTTTCCTAGAAAAGTGCCTGGCACATAGAAACTTTCCATACGTAAGAACATAGCCTATCGTTTGCGGGTAGCAGCTGTGTGTCTATAGATTTATTTATCCAATGAGTGTATATCGATCGGTGCGATTCCTGTGTGTGGTTTTGCTGCATGACTAGCAACGCGTCTAACACAGAGAAGAAACGCAGCAAATATTCGCTCCCCGACTACGTGCAGTCCAGTCCGACTCGCTCATCAGAGGCTGGGTGGAGCAGCGAACAGTGCATGCAGGTTTGGGGTCAGTGCACGGAGGCTGGGTACGGTCCTGGGATGTCCCAACTGTTTGACCTTGGACGGATGACTGTATATCTTTGAGCCTTTGTTTCTTCATCTGTGAAATGGGGACAATAACATCTGTCATGTAGAGTTGTTTCAGGGGATGAAAACTAATTATGTCAACAACAATCGAAGTTCCTAGCACAGGTGATTCACTTAGCATATGTGAATTATCGATGTGTTGGTGAACCTTTCAACAAAGCCTCTGCCAGCTGCGTATGCCAGTGTTAAAACATCAATTGTAGCCCTGGCTGGCATAGCTCAGTGGATTGAGCGCGGGCTGCAAACCAAAGTGTCACGGGTTCGATTCCCAGTCAGGGCAGATGCCTGGGTTGCAGGCCACGGCCCCCAGCAACCACACATTGATGTTTCTCTCTCTCTCTCTCTCTTTCTCCCTCTCTTCCCTCTCTAAAAATAAATAAATAAAATCTTAAAAAAAACATCAATTGTGTTTACCCAGGGAATAAACTTACAGTAAAAATTGACATTGGCCCCTTTGCCATGTGACTAACATAAATTACTGCTGCCCTAATAGAGCAGGGGACATTTTTTCCTCATATGCTAGAACCAAGCCACAGGACTAAGGGTGTGCTTTGTACTGCCTTTTAACGACAGAAATAGATTTTAAATCTGTAGTATTGCTTAAAGCCGTTGCTTTCTCTAGCACCCTTTTAAACTTTTAAATGAAACATCTTTCTTCAGTCGTGCTGCTCTCCAGCAAACGACGCAGCTTCGGAAATAGGTGATGTAACTGCCCCAAACAAGACAAGCAGGCGAACATCTTTCCCCGAATTGAACATGAATTTCCCCCCATTTTAACAGCTTTTGCAGGACTCTTTTATTTTTCCCTACCCAAATGTGCACTGCCTAGGGTTTTAGAGATTCACCTGCAGACCAACAGGGATCGGTGGCAGCTGGAGCCAGCTCACAGATGGTTCATGCCTCACGGACAGGCCGGCACTAACACTGTTCCTCGCTGCGTGCTAACAGCCACATGTTAGGAGAGGATCAGACCTTCCGAGTTGTGGGCTGGTGTGAACAGAAGGCTAGCATTCTGCCCTTGGCTATTTTCCAAGCTCCTGGGTCAGTCACCTCGGACACTCGTGGGTGGCTGTGGGGGTGATGGTCAGCCGTCCTGGAAGTCCGAGTGCAGGGCCAGCCCAGGGAGGCCCGGGGTCAGCCCTCAGGACTGATCTTTGCGGGCTCAGCCGCTGGCCACTGAGAAAATGGTTGAGACGAAGTTGTATTTTTCTTTATTCATTTGTATTTACCTTCTAGATGTGGAGAGGTCTCATACTTCATATCGTGCAATGCATTTTTAAAAACATTGCTTCACAATAGTCCCTAGAAGGCAACCCTGAACTTTCATTTTTTTTAAATTAGTTTTTCAAACAGGTAATAATGCAGGCACACCTCAAACGCGTAAAACGATATGCCAGTCTTTCTCATACCCCAGTCTCAGGCCTTCTTGTTATCCATTCCTCCAGGGATGTCTCAAGCACGTAGACACACAAGCATGTATGTGTACCTGTATCTTATATATGTTACAGGTGTGCTTATAGGCACACACACACACAACACAAGTAATGGCATGCCCACTCAATATGCACCTTTCTGCTGCCGGCTTTTTTTCACTGGACGTGACCTGGAGACCCCTCCACAGTGGCACGTGGCAGGACGGCCATGTTCTTTCCAACGGCCACCTGGTGTGCCGAGGAAAGGCAGGGACTGTAATTTAGTAACCCGTTCCCAGCCAATGGCTACATAGGTTATTTCCAGGCTTTTGCTATTAAAAAGAATGCTGCAATACACATTATTTCCCATGGCGGTATCAGTGAGATAAATTCCTGGAATTAAAAGGTGTATTTTTAATTTTTGATACACTTGCTCATCGGCCTTTACAGAAAATAATGTTAATTTGTATTTCCACCAGTAACACGAGGGTCTGCTTGCCCCCCACCACCGCCCCCACCCTCTCTCCACCACGCCTTGGTCAAATCTCGACCTCGGCCCGTCTAAGTGAGAACGGGTTCTCACGCGCATCTTCTCATTCGGAATAAGGTCGAAATGCCGCTTGTGCTGCCTCCTCGGTGAGCTGCCTGCCCCTGGTTCGTCCTTCTGCCTCTGCCGTGTGACTGATCGCCATCGTGGCTTTGTGGGAGCAACTTCAACAGGCAGTGAAGGGAAAGGGCCGTTTTGCTGGAGTGTTTACTGTGCTGTCGTTTTCCCCTGGTTTGTGATAGGACTTTCTCTGTTAATGTGATTTTCCTCCGATTTGTGGCACGGCTTTTGGCTTTGTTTATTGTGGTTTTATGTCTGCATGTATGTGCTCGTTTTTGCAGAAACCTTTTCCTTTACAGCTTTTAGAAAAAACTTTTCTGACTTTGAGAACTTCAAAAAAATACTCCTATATTTTGTTCTGTATGATTTTCATGTCCTTTTTTAAGAAATTACAATTTTTATCCCTTTGGAATATATTTTAATGTAAGACATGAGATCCTTGCATGGTTATCTAACTTTTTCCCTAGATTGCTACTAATTTTCTCAATAACTTAATTAATAGCTTATCTTTTTCCCACTTATATGCAGCATTTTTCCTTTTATCATACCCAGATTTTCCAAAAATTAGGTCAATTTCGAAACTCTTTGTTCCATTCGCCTCACTACTTCTCCATATAATGGTACCAAATTTTTTAAATAAATGTGGCTTTATAATTTATTTAATATCCAGTGATTTTAGTTTTCCATGTAAACTGTAAAATCACCTTGTCTAGTTCTTTTTTAAAAAGCTATTTTCATTGTGATCACATTAAATGTACAAATATAAGGAACATGAGTATTTGTATGATATTTAGTTTTTCTAAGAATAAAATACAGTTTTCAATGTCTTCACTGTATCTCAGTAATGTTTTAAAGTTCATTCACATCAGTCTTTTCACATTTTGTTAAATTTATGCTTCGGTAGGTTTTTAACAAGTCGCTATTGTAAATATAATTGGTTCTTCATTATATTTTCTAATTGTTCATATGCAGGAATACTTCTGAATTTTGTTTATTAGCTTTGAAGAGCCACCTTTTCAAATTCTCTCATTGTTTGAAATAACTTTTCTGTTGATTCTCTCAGGTTTTCCATGGGCATTGCCACATCGTCTTGAAAAAGGAATGATCATTGAACCTCCTTTCCAAGTATTGCGTATTTTATTTCTTTCTCTTACCAAATTAAAAGGACTGCCACCTTTAGGATACTGATAAACAGTAGTGGCAATGGGCACATTCTTGTCTTGCACCTGACTTTAATTGGAATTTATTCTTTCCTCATTTACCATGATGTATTTTGAGGAGAGGATCTTATGCTTTTATTCTTTTGAGCTTGTAATATGGTGAATTCAATCAGTAGATTTCCTAGCATTGACACATCCTTGCATTTAATTGCTACTTGGCTGATATGTATTATTTTTAATGGGTTGCTGAATTCTGTTTACTTGTACTAATTGTTTTTTCCCTCAATATTCATAAATGAGATTGGTCAGTAGTTTCGTTTGTTCTATTTTTCTCAAGTTTGGGTCTGACTGCTACATGGTAATTAACTGCTCCTTAGAAGATGGGTAGAATTCAGCCTGTCTGGCCTTCATGCTTTTTAGGGGTTTATCTCTGAAACTTCCACTTTTTCTTCTGTTTAGATTTCTCCATGTCTTGGCCAGCTTAATAATTCATATTTTCCTAGACGGTTATCCATTTTGATCCAGGATTTCCAATTTCTTTGTCCAGATTTAAGCGAAATTTTTTCATGTCTTCCATTACTATCATTTATTTTCCCGTTCTCATGCCTTATTTTGTATGTTCTATGCTTTCTCTTTCTCTCTTCCTCATTTTTGATTCAGTTAGATAATTACTTAGATTTTTTTTCCTGTTTTTCAAAGAATACGTTCTTGGATTTATTCATTTTATTGGCAGTGAAACAGCAGCAGAATGTGACAGGCGATTAGACCTCGGCTCAGCAACCCTGGCACTTGCATCCTGGCTGACGAAGAATTCAGAGCCAGCACTCAAACTATAAGAGAAAGTTTATTTAAAAAGTCAAAGAGGCAAAAATGAGCTGTAGAAGAAATGGGCTGAGGACACAAGTTACAGAGGCAATAAAACATTTAAAACTCCCTGGGAATTTCGGAGGAAGAGAGAGGCCAGGAGAGCTTGCCTGGGGGAAGGTGGTGGGGCAAGGCACTGGTGTGCGCCCTAGAGAGAGCCACACTGGGTTCCTAGGCTTGAAGGCTTTTATCTCTCTCCAAAGGCGGGGATTTCAGGGGAGATGCCAGTGAACAATCCCAGTGGAATGTTCATCAGTGTTCCAGGTGTATTCTCTCAGGGCCTCGGTCTCCACTGATTGGTTGAGACCAGGGCAGGGGGTCATTAGTCAGTGCGGCTGGTCCTGATGTCAGCCGTGGTGTCTCTTGTCTGGTTTTGCTGCCTTTCCGAGCCCGGAGCTGAGGCCTGGATGTATTTGATGCAGGTCAAAACCTCATTGCCCTGGGGGCTCAATGCTTAAGGGTTATGCTGTGGCCTCCTTGTTCATTCCCCATCTAAGGGTGCCTAACCTGCATGATTAGCAACATGCCAGGGGAGGAAAGGTCATGAATCACGTGACCAGTGATATGAAAGGTCAGGAGTCTAAACTGCATGGCCAGTGATGTGCTAGGGAAGGAAAGGGCACCCTGGGGGCAAGGCCCTTGTGTTCCCAGTTTTGTGTGTTGTGAGGTACCTGGGGATTCTGCTCTGGTGACCTCCTGTCCCTGGGTCCAAGTCCTTGCTCTGCTCCTGTCTGTCCAACCACAGTTTCTAATTTCCAACCATCTGTTCTTTCACTTCATCATTAAATGCTAATGCCTTTCTTCTGCTTCTTTAGTTTTATGATATTGTTTTATACTTCTTGAGTTTTGAATTCTTTGTTGTAGAAACATAATTTTGTATAGCTATGACTTTCGCTCTGAATCACGCTTTACCTGTTTCCATACATTCTGGTTTGTGATGTTTTCATTATCTTTCTTTTCTAGGTATTCTTTAATTCAGGTATTTATAGCCTCTTTGTTCAAGATTATAGAAATCTAGTTTTTATCTCAAAATGAATTTCCATTTCTGAGTTTCCCTTTCCTTATTATCTTGAAATGGTTTCCAAAAAAAGAGAGAACAGAGATATTTTCACCCCACCATCTGCAAAGCAGAAGCCCTTGAACTCGGCTTTACTTTGAAATGTGTTTTCTAATTTAAAAGACTAAAAAGACTCCCCTCTGCTGCCCTTTAAGACGTGCTTTCTTTCTCATTTCCAAGAAGCCACCGTATCTTTAATTAAGAAAATTGCATTTGAAAGAACTTCACTTTTTGGATTGGATCATTTATTCTTCTTCATTTCTTTAATCCTTATCTCAAAGCTGTCTGCTTTTGGTCCCCACATTCATGCAAATTGGGAAAGAAGGAAAATTCTGTACCTTTTTGTAAATGGAGAAGTAGATGGGCATTCAAGTGAGAATTGGAGACCAGTTCTCCCAGCTGGCCAGTTACAATAGTTTCTCTTCTATTCCATCGTTTCTAACAGGTAAAGCTTCTCCAGTGAGCGCTGTACATTTTGAGGCCCCCAACACCCAGAGTCCATTCCCACACTGATAATGAGGTCTACTGTTGGACCGGAATTTCTCCTGTACTTCTCTTCCCTTCTTATTTCAGCTTGTACTATTTTTCTTTAATAATCATTAAGACTATTTCATCTGCAGACTCACCCAGAACTTACCTCATGTTCTGCTGCTGAGGTATGTCTCCTTCTTTTGCTTGAGTGGTTGGCCTGATGATCCCTGATGTACAGGCTCCGGCAGAAGTCAGGCTTGCTTGAGTGCAGTTGGTAGGGTATGGGGATGTCTCCCACGAGATGGATAGCAATTTGACTATTTCAGCTAAAATGTCACGTGGTACGCTCGGCTGTGATATTCTTATGTCACAGAATCACATGCTTATGATTTTGTAATAAAAATGGGGCACTATTTATGCCAGACCCTGTATATGTTTTCTCTTTGTTCCCATAGCAATACCAAGGCAATGGTGCTCGGCATTACCTTTGACCTTGGTGATACCAAGATACCTAAGACATAGTCTCTCCCTGTGAATCATTCAGTAGACTGTGGTTGAGTGGCGGGAGACACACAGGCACGTGGAAAGAAAATTGCCGGAGCGCCTAGTGCTGTAATAAAACTGGGAACAAAGTACTACGGATTCGGCGTCTGTGCCAAGGGAGGAGGAGTCTGTGCAGAGAAGCTGGTGCCTGAGTGTGTCGGAGAGGACTAGGAGGAATGTTCCAGGTGGAGAAGGCCATCGCATGCAGCCTGAATGACACAGACAAAGACACGGAGCCATAAAGGAGAAGTATGTAAGGAACTGTGATGTGTGCAAAGGATAGGACACATGGGACAGAGTGGAGGATATGATTAGAACTCGGCTCGGTAAAGAGCCTTGCAAGATGTGACACTGGGGAGTGATGCCCTGTCGTCTGAGAGGTGAGACCTCTGGCCAGTTGACCAGGTGTGGCTGCCAGGGAATTGCACTAGGTGTCACAGGAAGGAGTCTGCCTTGTGGCAGAGAGGTGGGTGGCTCCTTGCGGCAGGTGGTTTTGATAGAGTAGGCGGTTAGACGTGAGCAGAGTGAGAATGATAAGCCAGGTACAGAAGGTCACCAGGGAGGAAAGCCGAGGGCACCTAGCAACGGGCAAAACTGAGGACACAAGACTTTGCCCCACCGGGGTGGCCTTTCCTCCCCTCTCATGTCACTGGTCATGGGGCTTAGACGCCCTGACCTTTCATGTTGCTGGTCATGTGGTTCAGACCCTCCCCTGACATCCCTTCCCCTGGCATGTCGCTAGTCAGGTGGTAGACCCCTTTAGAGGAGGAATGGGGGCTGGAGAACAGCCTCATGTCACTCCCTCGCATAACCATCCCTTAAGCACAAAACCCTCAAGACAAAGGGGTTCTGAACCACGCCGAGTGATCTTAGGAACAAAGCCTCGGGTCTGCTGACCACAGTCAGAGTTTGGGTCCAACTAGGGAGGACATCTAGGCCTCCGTTGTGTTTCAGTGCCAGGCCCAGAAACCTTCTCTCTGCCTCTCTTTTTCCTGAGTGCCAAAGGCCCCCTCCTCCTTTTTTTTTTTCCCTTGTCACTGTAACTGGTCCCCTGAGCCCACGCAGCCCAGCTGGCTCACCTTGTCTCCCTCGGTGACTTTCTAAATAAATGTTCTCTTATCATCTGAGTTTCATGGCTGTGAGTTTTTTCTTTGCCAAACCCAAGCACTGAGGGTGCTGATCCGAGGTCTGGTAACACCCTGGTGCTGCTTGCCCCCCCCCCCCCCCGACAGTTTGAGGTTCTAGCAGAACTTCGAACTGCGTGAGGGACGGAAGGTGCCAGACCCTGCTTGGCCCTTGTCCGGCCCATGCTGCAGCTGTAGGAGTACGGTGAACATACATAAACCCACGTGAAGTCTCAGAAATAAGCGTTTATCTCATAGACTTGTACCCTCTGCCACCTCTGGTCTGCACACTTTTTCCTCAGTGATGCCCAGAACAGCGTTTTCAGAAATAGTTGCAATCCCAAGTGGAAAGTCACCACCTTAACCTTAGAGAGCAAAGCATGGCCCTTTGCATAAAATCTAACGTCGCAAGATAAGGAGATGGTACTTTATTTTGTAAAATGACTCATTTTTGTCACATTGATTGTGGGTTATTGTTGAATAATAAACTTCTTTTGTATACTCAAAGCATGCCTCGACTTCCTAAAATTAGAGATGCCATTTTTCAGAAGCGTGGCTGTTATGTAAAATGAAGCTTACTTATAAATGTGTGATTAATATCATGTATTTTTAATAAGCCTAGTTCTTATTTTAGCGAATTCAAAGGCAGCAGAAAAAATTAAAAGACAGGAAATCAACATTTTCTCCTTTTGCCCTTGGGATCCACACACAAAATTTTCATGGCGTTTAGTTGTAATATAAACACCTGAGCCGATGATAAATATTACCAATAGCTCCCATTTTCCCTTCGCCAAATACTGTGCAAATATTATAATGAATTCAATGAATAACCTGAGAACAGATTTGTGTTTCAAGAAGAATCTCATTTAGAAAAGCAATGTATGAGTTCATTGTAGGTGTGACTTGCTAGGTTTCACACTGGATTGTGGTTAAAGTGTGTCTTCGTTTCAGAACTCACACAGACAATGCTGGAGGCATTTCAGCAGCTAATTAACTTTAATATCCGGTTAGAGCTGAGCAGATTCAGGTTCAGCAGCCATTGGTGGGGCTGGTGTTTCTCAGTTGTCAGAAATTCTTCATGCCACCTCCGTGGGAGGTGAATGAACATTCAGGTTGGTTTCTCTTTCACTTTCGTGGGCCAGTTCCAATCCTAAGTACCGATGCCAAGTTCATGGAACCAGTCTGCTGGAATTAAATGAGTCTACAGAAACAGGGCCTTTTTGGTAAAGGACCTCATGCGGCAGGGTTTCATCACCAGGTACATTCTAGAACAGGTCTTTTCAAACTTGAGGGGGCACAAATATCACACGTTGATAAGATACTCCTCACGATTCTGTTTCATGGGATATTCGTGGAACCCTGAGGATGTGGCAAACGTGGTCACATTCTTAGCATCTGATGGCAGTGGATACATCATGGCGGGGTGGGGGTGCGCCTCGGTAGAAGTCCTTGGAGGTCTTTTCATGGAACTGCCTCATGGACCCCGGACTCTGCTCACTCCCCACCCCGACTGCACAGGGGTGGCCGTGCATGGCTCAGGCAGGGTGAATATGAGAGGCAGGGGTGCTTGTGACCTCAATAAATCCCAAATCCTCTTCCCTGCAAAAAAAAAAAAAAAGATTCTGATTCAGGTGCAGGGTGGAGACTCAGTCTTTCTTACATGCTTCTACTTTCGAGAGCTGTTCAAAGCCAGCCCTCGCCCAGGACGCTCGTTAGGAATGCAGAATCTCAGGCCCCACCCCAGACCAAGGGAATCAGAACCTACATTTGAGTGCCAGCTCCTCCACTGGTCTGCTGGCTAACTCAGGGTAACTTTCTGAACCTCTCTGTGCCTCAGTTTTCTCATCTGGAGAATGGATATAATAATAGTATCTGTCCAGTCAGAGTGCTGGAAGCTTATGGAAAACTCCAGCATCAGGGCCTGATACATGCACACTAAGGGCTATGTCTGAGCTGACGTATTTTACAAAACATCAAGGATTTTTTATCCTGTGCTTTGCATTCCGCCTCTGCCCTGTCCCTTGCTTTTCTGCCAACATGCCCCCTCCTCCCTAAAAGGCTAAATATTTTCAGGACTTTATACCATGGAGGGGAGTGGGAGTAGCAACTTCCCCTTAGCCTGTAAAGCAAGGGCTTAGCCAGGAGAGGTGGGCCCGGGCCGGTGATCTTACAGGCGGGAAGTCCCAGGAGAGGGCTGAGCCCAGAGGATTCCCATCGGCCCCTGCTCCGTACATGAAGAGGAAGTGACCGCAGGAAGTGACCACTCTCCTAAGTCATTTTCATCATCACCTGTAGAGAAGGGATTTTTAAAAAATTCTTTATCATTTTACTTATAGCCTTGGCAACTCTGCTGCATGCTTTTTCAGAACTTTTTCCTTCTATGCCCCTGGGCTTGTGGGTTGAGCTCCTGGCTGCAGGGTCCTTTGATCAATAAATGCTGCATGCGTGGGTGACGGGACCCGCTGAGACCTCAAAGTGAGGGATGGGCCACCCCCCGGGGCTCCTTTACCTCTCTAGCCCGGAGGTGAGAAATCTCTGCTCTTTTCCCTGATTTCATAGCCAAAGAAACAAGAGACTCCGTGGGACAGTGTAAACACGGGGAAAGTTATGAGCGCTTGTGGAGAACCTTATTTCCAGGTTCCTACTGAAATGAATTTTTAGAACCAGCAAAAGATGCCATTGCCCAATAGCGGCAGTAATCCTTCTTGCTCATATTTCTTAAATAGGCACATTTTCTGCTTGGGAACAGCTGTAATGTGACAAACTACTCTTGCGGGGGAAGTAGGAGAAGAACAACTAGTAGGTAAAAGTGCTTACTCTGAGTTACTTCTCTCTGCAGTAACTCCCACAGCCCAGTTGCTGTATATACCGATGTAACTTTCTATACCAACAAACCAGGCAAGCCCAGCCCCGTCTGTCACGGAATGGGCATAGACAAGCCAATCAGGTGGGGAAGGAAGCGGAGCAGAGGGGAGGAGGGAGAGTCCATCACCTACCGCCAATAGCCATGAGCTCCCCTCCCTTCCACCCTCCCCCACCAGCTCCTGGTAAAGAACTTGCTCTGTGGCAGCCTGTGGGATTCTGTGTGACCTGCACACATGTTCAGTTGGTCCACTCTCTTTTCTTTACAGTTTATTTTCCATTTTATTTTGTATTGGTTTCAAGTATACGGCTCAGTGGTTAGACAACCGTATACTTTACATAGTGTTCCCCTCAACACTGCCAGCATCCAGCCGGCACCATACTGGTTGTTTTTTCTTCAGAATGCTTTTGAACTAGGCACCCACCTTTCCCAACAGAGTTTCATGTGGAAATCTGGATCTGGAGGCTTTGGGGGGAAACGGGACAATCTGGTCGGTCCTCGGCTCACATTCCCTCTGGTTGTCAGTCTCAGCCAGAGCGGGGGTGGGGGGAGCGGGGAGCCTCCCGCCACCAGCCCAGGCCCTGTCCATCCCCTGGCACCTCTGAGTCCATGATCCCAAGTCACATCCTCACCTGCAAGGGATGCTGGGAAAAGGAGATCCTGGTTTCTGGGTGGAGGAGGCAGGACTAGTGAGAAGTTCTTCAGGCCCAGGAAAAGTGTGCAAAAGATGCTGGGTGACATCAGTAAGACAGATGTCCACACCTACCCAGGGAAGGGGACACTTGCAGAGGAGTTCGGTGTCACTGAAGCCGCTGGGTGATTCCAGCCCCTTCCCCCTCACTCCCGCCCATATTCACAGTGCTGCGGGCCTTGTCCCATGGCCTCATCTCTGCGGACATGCCCCTGCTTCCAACCCCGACAGACTGCTGGAGCCGCCTTCTTACCTGCTGCAGAACTCAACGGCTGCTACCAAACACCGACTCATTGCTCCTCACCTCCTGGTGTCCGAGTGCATGCCGACATTCCCTAACACTACACCCCTCTCACGGGCACTCCTCTTCCCCCGCCTGGTATCAGAGTGAAGTGTGGGCCCGGAGGTGGCGGTGGGGGGTGGGGGCAGTGATAAATACAGCTTCCCCACTAAGTGTCTGCTGCATGTTGGGACCTGATTTCTCTTCTCCATAGAGGCTCTTGGTGTTCAACCTGATAGCAAACTAAGAATTAAGCATTACAGCTACTTTGCAAATAAAGAGAATGAGACCCACCGAGGTCAGGTGTCTTGAGCAAGGCCACACGGCTGGGAAAAAGCAGAGGCGGAGGGAGAGCCCAGGGCTGCCTGACGCTGTCCCGTCTCCGGGCTCTCACAGAGAAGCCGTCTTCATGCTGTCCCCCTTGCCGCCTCTGACGGTGCACGAATATCTAACCTGCATCTCCACGCTGATTTTCAGAGTTATTTCATGCATTAGGAGACCATATGAAAGCCTTTGAGAGTTGATTTTTCAATCCATCTCTTTCCATACGTGACAGAGCAAAATACCACTTTTCTGTGTATCAGGAGAGCACAAAGCATGGGAGAGCTCCTGGAGCTCTGCATTCTGCTCAACTGTCAGATTTTAACAAATGCTCCTCTCAGCAATTGCTTAATTGTTACCCTTGTCAGGAAGAACCCTTCACAGACATCGAGAACTGCATATAAAAATATCCTTTAATCTCAGAGTTTGAAACATCATTCCTGTGGTTTCAGCAAGACAGAAGCCCAGGGGTACCTGATGGTGCTCAGGTTCCTGAGGATAAGCCAGGCGGGGAGCAAGGGTGCTAACGAAGAACAGAGGGCAGCAAGCGGCAGAACTGTCCTTGTCTAGATGAGGTCCCTTTCCCTGGAGGGTCCCGGAAATATCTTTAAATCTTTGCACAATGGAAGCAGAGAGTCAGTGAAACAAAGAAATGAGGGTTGGGATCAGAAAGGCCAGGGCTGGTAGTCTTCACAAAATATCGTAGAAGCTGCATAACCGCTGTGAGGCAGAAGCTGGTGACCTGCCACAGGTCAGTGTCTGACCACAGAGCTGTCGGCAGGATTGACTAAAACCACGGACTGTAAGCACCTGAAGCAGTGCCGAGCCCGTGGAGGGGGTTCAAAAATTACACAGTCAGTCCTTACTCACGGACTCCACGGTTTGCTAGTCGCCCACTCGCTGCACTGTACATGTAACCCCGAAGTCACTACTCAAAGGCCCTGTTGTGGCCATTCCAAGACACGGACAAAGTGGGGAGAAGCTTGGGTGGCCCGGCGCAGATGCTCCCAGCCAAGGTCCCACACAGGGACACTCTGCCTCCTGGTTTCGGCTCCCATGCTGCGTGGGCGCTAGTGCCCTTGACTCCTTCTGTTTAGCGCCATGCTTTTCAACACGTTGTGCCATTGTTGGTGATTGTGCTGTCTCCAAGTGCAACATTCAAGTTCAGGCTGGTGTTCTTGAAGGCTGTGATGTGCCTGACGGAGAAGATGTGCGTATTAGATAAGTTCCATTCCGTCTCGAGGTATAGTACTATTGGCGTGGGTTCAGTGTTAATGTGTCAGTAATATATACACATAAGGTGTCTTTAAGCAAAAACACACGTAAAACAAGAGTATGTGTTAACGGGGTGACAACAATCTCATAACTAAATGTTCATGGGAACCTAACGCTGTACATCTCCTAGGAGCAATGGTTCAGGGTCTCCTAATAACTCAGCGTTCGTGGCCACTTTATAAAACATAGCTACCTCAAATGAGGACATTGGCTGTATTCTGTTTAGTTCCTGTGTCAGGTAGGTTAAAAGGGATTGAATGTAACAAATTACCTCCAAACTGTTTGTGGCTTAACACAGTAGAACTTTATTTTTCAGGTATTTAACATCCAATCAGATGTTTGGTAGATGGCCTTAAAAAAGTGAGTCCGGAGCCCAGACTCTCACATCTTCTGGCTCCGCCCACTCCTAGGACCTGGGCGCCCAGGCAGTGGATGGGGGAGGAGACAGAAGTGTGTTGTGGGTAGGTCTTTATGGGCCAGCCTACAGGTGGAAGACATCACTTCTGCCTTCTTTCCATTGGCCAGAGCTCAGTCACATGATCCCAACTAACTGCAGAGGCAGCTGGGGAATATTACCTCCCTGTGTGCTGAGGGGTTACATGAATACCCCTGCCACAGTTCTCCATAAGGTTACTTCCTATGGTCATGTTCTAAAACCCTCACCCACGGATATGTTTATTAATTTTAGATAGAGAGGAAGGGCGAGAGAGAGAAACATCCATCGGTTGCCTCCTGTATGTGCCCCGACCGGGGATCGAACCCACAATCTAGCCACGTGTCCTGACAAAGGATTGAACCCTTAACCTTTCGGTGTACAGGACAATGCTCCAAACAATTGATCCACCCAACCAGGACTTTATGATCATTTTTCCCTTGATAAATGGTGAAACCCTTAAGTTAGAAACATTTAAGTTTTTCAAGCTACTCTTTTAATCCTTTTCCAGTTCCTCACCAAGAAAAGCAGGTCTGTCTCCTCTCATCTGTCTTGGCTAACAGATGAAATCCTCATGTAATGAGACCTCCATGCATATTTTCTCTCATTCTATTAACACTTCAGCCAACCCTTTAATCCTTACTATACATTGCGGACTGTAATTATTTTTGCTACTGAACTAAGGATCAACCAGCACCTGCTATGAAATAAAGTACTAAAATATAATTAACTGATTGTTTATATTTGTTCCAACTAAATTGTGGGCTCACCTCCAACTTGCTTTGGCCTTCAGCCAATGAAATGCCAGCTTTGTCCACCCTGTTATTGAGTGTATTAGATCTTGTAACCACTGACGTGACCAGGGAGAAGTATCTACTGTACTACCTTCTGCATCTCTGCCCAGTTGTTCTGTAGTTTTATACTGTGGACTCTGATGAGCATTATTATTTTCTCAGTCTTTCTGTTCTCGTTTTACCAGCAAGGGAAGGAGCAATGATGCAGTAATTATGAGGCTTTGGTAATTTTTGAGGGTTACTTCCTAAGAAAAGCATGCTCTCTTACAATGATCAGTTCATGTACCTCTATGGGACTCTTGCGAAAACGATCAAGGACTCTTTCCACCAAAAGTTGAACTCTTTTTTAAAGATTTTATTTATTTATTTTTAGAGAGGGAAGGGAGGGAGAGAGAGAGAGAGAGAGAGAGAAACATCAGTGTGTGGTTGCTGGAGGTCATGGCCTGCAACCCAGGCATGTACCCTGACTGGGAATCGAACCTGCGACACTTTGGTTCTCAGCCCGTGCTCAATCCACTGAGCTACGCCAGCCAGGGCTTCAAAAGTTGAACTTATACATATATTTTATACCATTTATAATTTTTGTACAATTGTAGGGGATTCTTAACTCTGCTGAAAACAAAGAAGTACTGATCTTAGATGATTGCTGTGGAAACTAATGAAATTAGCCTGTCACATAGCAGCCAGTGAGAACTAGAGTGCATTAAATAAGCCAAATAGTAGACTCTGTCTGGAATGAAGTGCCATGTTACATCATTGCTTCTTGCTTCTAGCAGATGTGAACATTCACATGGAATAATACATGTTAATTATTAGAGGATTTTAAAGTTGAAGAAGCAGGCACAGGCCTTGTTCTGACCTAACAGTCACTATCGAGATGGCAGAAACACAAACTCACCCCTGCCTAGGTCGGGTGTCTATTTCTGCTTCTGCCTAAACTGTGATTTTAGATTCTCACATGGTTTTCCTCCTCCTTGTAAACTGTGGGGTTTGCCCCCAGTGTGGGTTTTAAGCCTTTGCAGTGTGCCTTGGTGTGGATTCTAAGACACACACACATGCACACACATGCATGCACATGTACACACACACACACCATGCAGACACATGCCATATTTATTTGGAACTCAGGTGTCTACAGTATTAACTGTTCAAAACAGACCCGTCTGGGCAGCATGGTGCCCAGGAGCAAACCAGATAGGAAGCTTTTGCAGAGAAGGGTCATGCCCCCACCCCAATGATTGCGTCGAAGCCACAGAGAGACAGCAAGAAAAATAAGAGCTGAAGGTAGGAAGCAGGAAAATGACCAAGGACCTTTGTCAGCCTTGCTCGGGGCTGGCGTCTCGAGTCACGTGGAGCCTGCGGCACGCAGAAAAGGTTCACTTCCGTTCCGTTTGCTCTGCTTGGGAAAAGCAGAGTATGGACCGAATATGTTTTAAATTGCAACAGAAATGATAAAACTAAGAGTGTAATGCTAAGGAGGTAGAAATCAGCTATTTGGAAAAATCATGGAATGAGGTGTTGCTATTTATGTTTCTATTAATTTTGATACATAAATAGCCACATTTTATCAGTTTCGCCACCCAGTTCTCTCCAAACTCTGGCTGCTCTTTCAGTCTCCAGCCCTTGGCACCATGTCTGCCTCACAGTGGACACTCGGTATTTATTGAGTGAATGAATGAAACAATGAATGAATGAAGGAAGGAATGGACAAATGAATGAAACTATAATGTCCATATGTCTGCATGACATGTGTTACCTGTGCGTGAATAAAGGCATCCGCATTTAAAACCTTCTCTTCTCCTTTTCAGAGCCGACACCATTCTCTGGGGACCATTCTCAAGCAAGAGACACCATCGCTGTGACACATGCCGGTGCCACCGCCGCCACCACCTCCTCCTCTGCCTCCACCTCCCCCACCTCTGGGGGCTCCTCCCCCTCCCCCACCATCAGCACCCCCGGTAAGACCTGTTTTCCTATCTCCTTTACTGCCCAGCAGAAGCTACTTTGAATACACTTGAGCAGGAGGTTTTAAATGTTCAGCAGCAGCCACCACCTAGCTCCCCTGTGACTGGTGGCATCTCAGGCTGCTGGCTGCAGCAGCTGCAGGGTCTGGTTCCGGGAGAGGCCGGCCAGTTATCTCTCTCCCTCGTCCTCGGCGGCTCCCACCCTCAACTTCAGTGTCGTCTGTCTACAGACGGCTACATAATTCCTCTTCTAATTGCTGCTGCTGGAGACAGGCTTCCTGAGTCTCCCTAATCAACCCTTCCATCTCCCTGGGAACCTCCGGGGAGAGGCCCAGCCGAAGTGCACAGCCAATGAGGCGTGCGGCAAAGTCAAGTTCCAGTGTGTAATTGGATGGCGATAACGATAGCTTGGGCTTCAGTTGCCCGGTGCTGGGCCCCAGTCAGAGAAGTGTCACACGAAACGCCACAATGAAATATAAATCTCTAAATGAAATGTCTCTATCTGCAGCAGATTGAATTCAGTCCATTTCAGTTCGTGTTGCCGGATACTCCCTCTCTCGGATTAATGGCTGGGTTTGCACTTAGAAGGAGAGGCACGGAGGGTGGTGGTTTGCTTTCCAAACAGAAATTCTCAACCTTGGCACCGCTGACGTGGGGGGCCGGATCATTTTTGTTGTGTGAGGCTATTGTGTGCATTGCAGGATGTTGCGCGTCAGATAGAGAGGTCTCCTGTTTTCAGTGGGAGATGAGAGATTCGGCTGCCTTGGCAACGGGGTGCGCAGAGGCAGGGCTGATAGGGGTGAGGGGAGCCAAGTCAGCCGGGCCCAGGAATCGAACCTCACCTGCCATCCTTCCCGGCCATGCACGCCTCTCCTCGGGTGTGCGGGTGACGCCACCCCGGGGAGGACTGGTTATGGAGGGAGGGCCTGAGGCCCCGGCGCAGGGCCACGGGCCACGGTGAGAGTGCGAGTGTGCGTGGGCTGTCACCCCTGTGGCATCACCTTTGCATGCAGATGGTATCTGAAGCGCCACGGACCTAGACCCTCCTGAAACTTGGTCCTGGCCCTTGAAGGGGGCGGAATGAAAGCACATAAGGTGAATTCCATCTGAAAGCTCTCTGACCAGCGCACAGAGAGAGTAGGAGTAAGTATTGAAGTTCCGCTGCTGAGCTTGACCCCAGGAGGGATAAAGGAGGTGGACTGTTGTTTATAAATAAACATACGTGATAGTGTCACATGGGTCTTACATGGACTTGCTAGCACCAAGCAGTGCAACTTGCAGTTGCTTCCAACACCACGATACACCCATGCACTGAGCCAGAATAAGTAAACTGATCAAAACCCGTATCATTGGGGACTTGGGGAAATAAGCACTTTTTAAAACATGGCTGGCGACACAGAAATACCTGGGCCTCAATGCTGAATGGGTCTTTCCGGAGTGTTCTCCGGCAGAAAACAACGGACCCAAGCGTATCATACTTTTTCCCCTGGTAATCCAGTAATTTCAGTTTTGAGACCGACTTCGTAATTAACTCTAAAGGAACCAAAAGGAAGTTTTCCAAGGATGTGCACAGCAATGCCACTCACCGTATTTTGCCGTGTATAGTGCGCACTTTATTGCCCAAATTTTTGAGGTAAAAATAAGGATGCACGTGATACCTGGGCATAATGGTTGCACACCATGGGTGTAATAATGAGTGTAATAATCCCTGTATAATGCACACAAAAATGTGGGTGTGCATTATACAGGGAGCACTTTATACCCAGCAAAACACAGCATTCTAGTGAAAGAATTAGATCCTAAGTGGTTTATGACCACAAAGTTACATGTGTTATGTCATGTTGTTAATTAAAAAGTGCATTATGCCATAGTGGTAATTAAAAATTACATTTGTAATTGTGCTGACTATGAACAGTAGACATGGAATGATGGATTTAAAACACAGTGAAATTGGCTATATAATATATGTAATAAATAGGAAAAATCAGAAAAGAATTTTTAGTTCTGATAAAATTTTTTGTTTCATTAGAGAATTCTTTTTTTTGAAAGGTGTTTAAGTAAATATAAATAATTATACATTTGATTATTTTTAGCATTCCCTCCCCATTCCTTTTTTTTTTTTTTTGCCATCTTTCTCATGGAGGAACAGATCTATTTAGGATAAAAATAGCCATGTAAATTTTAATATTTAAAAAAATATCTTTTTCTACAACCTTGGAAAAATATTTACAGTGCATATTTAAGGCAGAGAATTAGCACCCTTACTGCATAAAGAGCTCTTACAGATTAATGCAGAAAGGATGAATAGAAAATCAGGCACAGGATGTGAAGAGGTGGAAGAAATACAAATGTTTCCACCTCACCACAATTGAATGTACATGAGTTAAAATAATGAGAAATCATTTTCCTCTATTAGTTTGGTGATAGTACTTTTTAAATGTTGGCTGGAGTACCAGGAACCAAGCACCCTTAATGGGAGCAAAAATTGGTCTAATTCCCTCAAACACCATTTGTTAACTTAGATCAAATCCCTTTAAAAAATGGGTGTGCTCCATGACCCAGTTTCACTTAAGTAATTTTCCTTAAGTAACTAATTATAAATGCATGTAAATAGTTAGCTATAAGATATTAATAAGAGCATTATTTTGTAAGAGCAAACAAAAAAGAAACGAAAATCTAAATTTTTAATACCAGACAATTCAATAAATAAATGATTATGTAATCTACAAATGGTATACTGGGCAAACATTAAAAATCATATCAAAATCATTTTGTAACTTCCAGTATAATGATTAACTCAAGCAAGGGTCATCTATAAAAGCTAGAACCACTTAATGAAAAGTTTTAGGGGAATAGTATATTCACAGAATTCCAAGTATCACCCACAATTACTTCTAATTACAAAGGGAAAATGTGGCTTTAAAATAGATCAAGCTGCCCTCATCCATGTGGATCTGTTAGTTGGAGTGTCGTCCTATGAACCAAAAGGTTATGGGTTCGATTCCTGGTCAGGGCACATGCCTAGGTTGTGGGTCCAGTTCCATTTGGAGAGAGTTTGGGAGGCAATCTATCGATGTTTCTCTCTTGCATTGATGTTTCTCTCTCTCTCTCCCCCGACCCCTCTCTCTAAAAACAATAGGAAAAAAAGGTCCTTGGGTGAGAATTAATAATAACAATAATAATACTATAAAATGGATCAAACCTATCTCTAATAGAATGACCTTATATCATAAGCCTTTTGCTGGGAGGCAACAAGAAATCCCTAGCGTCACCCTGGAGTGATCTGCCCCAAATGAACGGACTCGTAAGCCAACAGCTGGACACGCCCCAAACGCGGGCCCTTCTCCATCGGAGACGGGCAGCCCGAATGGAGCCCGTGGTGCAGTTTCTGTGCCCCCTGCAGACTCAGAATGGTTTTCACATTGTCCAACGGTTGAAAGAAAACAAAGAAAAAATAATGTTTCATGACATATGAAGTTGTATGAAATTCAAATTTCAGTTCATCAATAAAGTTTTAGTAGACTTCAGCCATGCTCATTCATTTGCATATTATCTGTGGCCACTTTTATGGTAATGGCAGAACACCGATTAAACACCTTATTATCCCCCCCCCCAAAAATTCTATTCTTGTCACTAGTCAACCTGCATTTTTTAAATTATACTTTAGTAGTAGTAGTAGCAGCAGTATATTTTGAATTTTGTCATGCAACTTTTATGAAAATTTGGGGTTTGGGTGTTGTTTTATACTACTTACATAAAATCCATGATTTTGCCTCTTGGCCCACAATGCCTAAAATATTTGGCCCTTTACAGAAAAAGTTTGCCAACACCTGTCCTGGAAGACAGGTGGCTTCCTTCCGTCGTCCTCCGGTCACCAGCAGCCGTGATCTTGCATCAGATCGCGTCCCTCCCCCGCCTCACTGTTCGAGGACTTCCCATCCCCTCTTAACGGCAGCCCACTCTGCCCCTGCCATCTGGCCCCGCCTACTTCTCAGACCTCTCCCTGGGCCTCTCTCCTCGTGTCTCCGCTTTAAGGCTCTAGTGGAACTGGTTTGTTTGTCTCTTACTGCTCAGCTCAGACGTCACTTCCTTGGGGCATCACTTTCTCACACCCTACAGTATAACATACATTTAAACCCCCCCTTCATAGCACCTATCAGTTTTTAATTTTGCTTTTGTTTGACTGGGGTCCATATTTTATGGTTTGTGGTCTTTTCTGTCCGTTGTGTGGGGCTCACAGCAAGCACTCCCCTCATTGGATGAATGAATGAATGAATGCACACATGCATCAATGAATAGCTGTGTGAATAGGACTCAGAAGTAGAGTTAAACCTCTTCATAACTAGTGTTTAGGACTTTAAACATCGATGCTCATGGCCAGCAGGGAAGATTTTATGTAATCATTGCAAGGACAGGGCATTTTGTGTGATACGTCTGATCAGGCTTCGCCTTAGCTCTGGAAGATCTGCGGCTTAGACCAGGGCTAGAAGTTCTTTTGTTTCCTCCTCCTCCTACCTCCTACTCTCCCCTGCCTGCCCCTCCCATCCTGGTCTCCTTCGCTTCTCTAAAGAGCATCTTTTCTCTTTCCACGAACGTGGGAGTCAGCGAGCAGCAAGGCCAGGGGAGCCTGCTGATTTCTGGAGCAGGCCTGAAGCCAGGCAGTCCTCCCCAGCTTGTCTCACTGTTTTTCTGGCCCCTAGCTCCCCCGTCTTTTGGGCTCTACTCTGTTTCTCAAGCACTGAAAATCCAATAGCAATACAAAAGTTGCCTGTGTGGTGCATTGGTCCACTCATAATTAAATTATTACTGCTGCTTTGGAGACAGGATGTAACTCTCTTCAAAACCTAAAAAGGAATACAATGGGTTTGATTTTTGAAATGCAGCAGAATTTTACGGAACTTTTGTTTTGAAATCTGCTTTGACCTCTAGGTCGTGTCCAAGATGAGAGAATAAACTCTTTGACAGCCTGTGATTTGTTTTCTCGTCACAGTCACATGACACTGTCTACACGAGAGGAAGAAAATACGTGTGCCTCTGACCAGCTGATAACTCCTTTGCAGTTGGGTTGCCCAGGCCAAGCCTTACCGCAGGGGCGTGGCCACAGCATGAGTTTATTTGAAAAGTAGATTCCTAAGTTTTGGTAGCATTATTTCTTAATGTTGCTGTTCCAGCTCAAACCTCGTAAGGAGGAAACCATTCTTTCTTTAAAAACAGAAGGGAAACTGACTGGATAACCATTTATTTACCATGAAAGGCAACACTTCCAAGTAAGAAGACACTGCACTTGCCAGGTATTTATTTCTGCCTGCCTCTTCCGGGGTGTCAAGGTTTAAAATACTTAAGGAACATTATAATGAAGAGCGTACCGTGGCCCCTGGCTGTTCATTTCCCTCCTTACTGTTGGCCAGAGCCTCTGCATTCAGGCAACTCCACGAGATAATGGTTCTCCTTGTCTAAGGACTGCACGGCGAGGTGGACTTCCCGACGTATTAGGAAATGTCAACAGTGGCTTACATTGGGAGGTTTCTCACTGTCTCCAGGAGGCGGAGCTCATGCAAATACATGTTACTCTGTGAAAGAAAACGTGTAACATGGAGTGGTATCTGAAAACCCATGAGAGCCTTTTTTGGAGTTTTGTGTTTGCTGTGGTTTCAAAAAGAAAGCAGGCGAGCGAAAGGGTGCTGGGTGGAGGGGAGCTTCGTGGAATTGCATATTACCCCACACTCTGGAAAAGGGAATTTGCATGTGTACTGGTCCACTGGGAATAATAAGAGGCTTAAAAATCTTAAATACTGTCACTCATTTGGATTCTCCCAACACTGGGGCTTTGATTAGCATTACTAATAAGGGATCGGGGACATTTACCCAGGGTTGACAGTGGCCAGTGGGATGAGGAGAAGGCTTTTGCATTAGGCCAAGCCATTAGGACATAGTATTACATTTGTTCTCTGCCTCACATTTGCAAAACTACACCTTTGTCTTCAAGTCCATTTAAACACTTAATTCTCCCTCTCGCGTTTGCCCGGCGTGCACCTGCAAGCAGTCCCTCTGCCTCAGTGAAGAACCGGAGAGAGGTGTGGCAGGACCTGCCACTCACGCTTCCAAAGAGCCATTCAGGACAGTATTTAAATGTGTTTCTTTTCTTGCAGCTGTGAGGTGGGAGGGGCCGCGGGAACAAAGAGGAGAAGGCTTGTGGCGGTGTGCTGGCGGCACATTGTGCACCCATCACGCCCGCCCGGGCGGGACTTGGCAGGAAAAGCCTGCCGGCGCTTGCTAGAGAAAGGCCTTTAGCGAATTTCATAGGAGCCCAGGAACGTGAGCCGCTCTCGCTCCGCGTCTGAGCCGGGGACGTGGCAGGAAGGTGCCGGGCGGGAGGAGGCCAAGGGGCCATGCCTGAGGACCTCGGTGGGCTCTGGCCATGACTACTCACCCTCGCTTTCCTCACACAACCCTGCTCGCTCTCCAGGGTGACTGGGGATTCCTAGCAAGCTGCCCGCGAACGTTCCCCTACCCCTGGGAACGTTCAAGTAGACACTGTCGTACTCAGGAGGGCCTCCTTTTGGAGCTGGGGCCTTTGGGGCCATGTACGCCTTCCCCCAAACTTCCCTTCCCGTTCTTGCCATAAAGGGGGAGATACGTTCAGCCCAGACCCTAGATAAAGCTGTAAGCAAGGGGGTGGGGCTCTGGGACCCTGGAAACGCGAACCCGCCTCTGCGGCGGGGGCTTGACAGACAGTAAAAGTCACGTGTCCCAGACTGTCGAAGGAAAAGACAGGTAACATGACATGAAAAACAAGCAGGCTACGTGCAGGTAGAGTGGTCCCAGCGAGGGAAGACGATCCGGTACCGTCTGTGCCCGCCTGCCGGTGATCCCCGGTGAAGGCTGAAGGAAACGGAACAGTGCTAGCATCCACTGGTTATCTACTTGCCAGAGGATGGGTGATTGCTGTCTTCTTTTTTCATACTCTGCTCTCTCAAATATCTACACAGAGCATTTATTACTTTTATCACTAGAGGAAAGGGTTTTCAAAATGAAAAGGGAGCGATGGCCTACCGACTGGCTGAGTTGGACCGTATGATAATAGGCAGTGATAATGGCAGGCGCCCGCGGAATGGCTACTGCGCGCGCCACTGTGCTGAGCACTAGACGCGGATTATCTCGACTGCTCTTTACAACCGTGCCGTGATGGGGGCGTGAATAGGGCCATCTTACAGACGAGGGAACTGAGGCACAGGGAGGCTGCCAAGGTGCCCAGTGTCACACAGCTGGAAGTGGGGGAGGCTGGAACCCTCCCTGGGCTCCGTGAGAGCGTCTCCGCTCTGTGCGCTACTACTGCGCTACTGCTTCCAATCGTGTGTCCAGGCGGAATAAAAGGCACTGGCGCCTCTAGCACCAGCCACCCACGCAGTGTGGACTGTACGCCTTGCATTGTTCTAAGTGCTCAGCACGTACATGAATTAATCCTCACAGTCACCCTTAGAAGCTGGGACCGTGATTCTCTTTTAATGGACCAGTGGAGGCACAGGGCGGGAAGTACTGGCCCTGGACCCCACAGCTAGACACTGGCAGAGCCACAGTTCGGGTGCTGGCAGAACGGCACCAGAGCCCCTGCTGTGAACCACGAAGCCCCGCCGTCCTCTCTGGTAGACCTTGTCCCCACCCCCCCACCCCCAATCTCTGAGCCGGGAAGTCGATGGTTCTCACTCCCACGCCCAGGTTTCTTCCTGTATCTCCAGGGCCTCTTGCTAACATCGTTCACTTCTTTTTTTCCCCTTACGGTTCTATCATTTCTCCCTACTTTCCTGTTGGGTCCTTTTCTCCCTTTTAAATAGGTGTTATTTCCTCCTCTTTAATAGAAAAAAAAAAGACATTTTGCAAGTTGGCCTCTGAATAAAACCCGCGGTTTAGCAGCACAGAATCAGCATCAGAGCGGCAGATAACAATGCCAAGGACGGCAGTGTCCTTTGGTCTTTAGTTTACAGCTGGGCTGCTGGTGGGCTTGGGAAAAATGGGGTCTCGGCTGCCAGCCACGCTAGGGTTCAGTGGGGGCAGCAAATGCCTCTGAGCTCAGGAGCTTCGGACCGTGTCTTTAACCTTGACCCAGCCATCAGGCAAATTCACGGAGCTTTTGCTGCACAGATTAGCCCATCTGGTCTTGGCCTCTGAAGAGGTGAGAACCTGAATCCAATGACTGCCAGACTAGTCATCAATCACTGCTCGCGGTCATGGAAATGCGGAGAATGCAATTGGTTCTCGCCAGACCAGACTGTCGTGCTTTGCGTTGCTTTGTCACTATGGATTTCTTACTTGTGGGAGGGACCCTTGACGTCTCACCTTTCAAGAGTCCTCCTGTCCTCCGAATGAGTTCCTGTGCATCTCCCTGAGCCTGCTTCTCGGAGCCTCAGGTGCTGGCCATGTCTCAGTGCTTTGAGATCTCCCCTGAACAGACGGGTGGAGGGATGAAAGGAACGTAGGGCCAGCGAGCCCTGTGAGTTCGTGAGTGATGCTAGGTGGGGAGACTGTGCCCAGGCCCACACTGGGCACAAGGTGCTCACTCGGTACCTAGCTCTACTTCCCGCACTAGTAAGTTTGGCAAAGATATTAGAATTCACAAGGCACACCCTCTGTAAGCTAACCAGCCACGACATCCCATCTGCCACCTGCCCTGAAAGCCGGGACACATTCTACCCTGGGTCCTGTCAGGACACCACCAACACATTCAAGTGTCAGTAAGAAGATTTTACAAACCAAATGCAGTTCTGTCTGAAGGAACAAATTTAGGGATAGCAAAAGTTAACACATGGGTATTATTTTAAAAGCCATAAAATGACCTTTGACACAACTCTGCCCGTGCCAATGTGCGACAATTATTTTCAAAGAGAATAAAGCTTGTACCTTTGCTTTACATAAAGTCATTTAAAAATCAGGGACAGCGACATGGTACACCCATTTTGTGCGGGTAGCAACCCATTTCCATTCTCCTGAGGTCTGTCACCATCGAGGAGCCGGAAGGTGACTTCGAGCAGGTGAAAGCAGGATCCCCCCCGTGCAGCGCCACCATCTTTAACACACGAAGGTGTGCTGGTGCGCTGGTGCACTTGCGCCCCACTGCACGTGTGTGGCACCCAGTGGGCCACACGGGGTTTCAGCGGGGATCTCGGAGGATGTGGCGTGGTATGTTCCAACAAAACCCTGTGGGCTTTCCAGTCCTGCAGGGTAGAGGCTGGGCCCCTGCTGTGCCACGTGATGCCAAGCTAATGACTTAGCCCCTCCGAGCCTCAGTTTCCTCCCCTGTAAATGGGAATAGCAATCGCCACCTCCCAGCACACCCTGCCCTGAGAGTGGAGGCTCCATGAAGGCGGGGGTTTTTGTCTCTTCTGCTCCCAGTGCGTCCTCTGCACCGAGCTGTGCCTGGCATGTCGTAGGCATTCTGCAAAAATGCGCTGAATGCACGCATCACGGGGTCGCTGTGAGGGCCTAATGATGACCAAAGAAGCTGTGTTTGCCCGAGGCCAGCTTAGTCAGCACTTGCCCCTGTTACTTCGGGGACCAGGAACCAGCTGGGCCAGTAGCCAGATCCGAGACTGGTAGACTGAGGGCACAGGCCCCTGTGGGCAATGCAGGGTGGGAAGTCACCCAGCAGAAGTCAAAGTCAAGGTTAGGAGCCTGATGTATTGAATGCCAGGCCAGTCATTGGAAAATAGTCCAAAAACAGGTGGGCAGAGGTGACCACTGTAAGTTTTCGGGGCTCCAGACCCCCTCTGCCAGGACCCGCCGCTGGAGCAGGACTCTGAGGAGCTGGACGGTGCTCTCCTCTGCCATGCCTCATACTGAGGTCAGTGGCCTGAGTCCACGGGGCAGCGGGAGGTACTGGGAATCGGCCACAGATGAGAGTCAGAGGGTCAAAGGCAGTGAGCGAGGACAGCATGTGACCCAGGGGTGTCCTTTGGGACCCATCCAGTGAAAATGGCAGCCTGGTGCCAATACCTTCAACGTTCAGAGGGGACTCTGCTGTCTCAGCTGCTCTTTGAGTTGTCATTTCACAAGCAGCTTCGGCAGCTGCAGACCCAGAGGCTGCCAAGGGAATGGGCGCGTGTCTCTGGAAGGTTTATCAGTGATGCTTGTGCAAGAATCCTAGATCTCCTGGCCCCGAGCCCCTGTGTGAGCAAAGGCAAATGTTCTCCGGGCCTGGCTGCTTCTTCCTCTGCCGGCTCTGCAGACTGGGAGAGTTTGTGCACGGAGAGGGGATCGGCGGATGTAAAGAAATTAGAGTCCATTTTATTTAATGGGACTGCTGTTACATTTTAGAGAGCTCTTTTCTTGGATGTCGTCCAATCTCAGATATCTGTTTTTCATGAGCAGAGAAACACCGGTCAGGGTGCAGACAGAACGGGACCGGCTGGGAGTTGATCGTTGTTTGAGCTGGAGGATGGCACGTAGGTGCTCGCTGCACACGCAACTTCTGGGTGTGTTCATGTTGCATCATAAAAAAATGTCATGGACGCCAACAACCTCGAAAGATGTAGAAGAGAGGCCACTTGGCAGAACCCAGGAAGCAGGTATATAGCACGGTTTCACTAATGTGGATGGATGTTTGAGACTAAAACGGAAGCTTTTCATCTTGAAAAATAAGACCTTGGTAGGCACGGAACATCTGCTTGAGACACTCCTTGTTGCCTCCTTCCCCCGTGTAATCTGGCTCCTGCCTTTTCTAGAGACTAATGGTAAAGTTTTTAGTGGGACCCCCCTACGGAGGAGGTGTCATCTGTCACGACTGAGTTGATTTATGGAATGTTCGGGTTTTTTCTCCTGAGACTGAGACGTGATGCAAGTGACTTTGGAAGGGGATGTCAGAGAAGCTGCGAGGCAGGCCACCACGCTGTCCCACGCTCCCTTATTTCTAAGCCAGCCTCAAGGCCTGGTGCGAACAGCAGATAACAAGCAGCAGCTTATGAAACTGTGGCATCTATTGTTCTGGCCCTGGTACGAGGACATCTCACCCTGTCTAGTGTCTCCCCTCAGAAAAAGCACCAAGGACGGCTGTGGGAATTATTAAAGCAAAACTTTCCCAGCCGGCAACTCTCCTCAATGCCAAGGTCACGGAGATTCGGAGGAAAGTTGACCTTCACCGTTCCTTCCTCCCTGAGTAACGTGGCTCTGGTGGTTGTTTGCTGAAGGATTACCGGAGGGCGGTGATGGGAAAGGAGCATTAGAAACAACTCTGAGGCAAAACCTTCGGGTGTGCAGATAGCTTGGAAAGTGTGCTACAGCTTAAAAAAACAATAAAATTAAAAAATTAAAACCTTGTGGGTCCATAAGCAGGTGAACAGCAATTTCCAAGAGGTCAGACCACAGGCCCTCAAGGGCATCTTTAAACCTCACAGCTGTGCCACACAGGCTCCTGCCCTTTGGGCATTACAGACGGTCACGGTTTCTGAAACTATTGTTGGTTTGACTGGAGGGGAAAAGGGCAACCACGTGGGGATCAGATCTGCAACAGGACGGAGTGCAGCCGCCCCTCAGGGCTCAGCGCCCAGGGCAGGATGGCCCAGCAGGGCCCCTTTCTTAGGCTCAAGGGGCCCTGGTGCAAACACAACAGAGGGCTGGTAGAGGAGCTACTTTTGTGCCACCAATTCACAGCTATTGCTAAAAAATATCCACCCAAGTGCATTGTTATATGCAACAGAAAAGGTTTTCTTTTAAAGAAGGAGGAGGAGGAGGAAGAGGAGGAGAAGAAGAAGAGGGAGGAGGAGGAGGAGCGAGTTGCTCAGGGAGACTCCCCAGAAACATGGCCTGTCATTTCTCACATCTTCAAGGGCCATTTGGACCCTCCTGGAGGAGCTTCCCACCCTTCCTTCCCCTTGAGAATCACTGCAGAACGCTAGGGGTAAGGAGGGAAGTGGAGGCTCGCCAGCAATAATAATGGCGAATCCAGCCAGCAGAGAGCACTGCACCCACTGGACGCCCAACACACTCCGTCCCCTGCGGCCGGGGCTCACCTGAGCTGGGAATGGGTGGCCACAGCCTCCCGTGTCAGATGGGCCTGGCTCCGAGCTGGGCGGCTACTGGAACCGGGGGAAACCCTCTTAGGCCTTGTTTCCTTACCTGAGAAGTGGGAATCACAATACACGATGGGGTGGTCAAGAAGGGAATTAAAATGATGCTTTGACAGCACGCAGGCAGCGCTGTTGGCGGCAGCCCCGCCCACTCCCCCGCACCTGGGTTAGCGGCGTCTCGCTGGGTCACTCGCTGTTCTCTCCAGGAGCACAGTGCGCCCTCCTGCGTCCCTGCGGCTCTACAGGCCCTAGTTTGTTGTAGGGTCACTCACCTTCGGGGGACCTGATCAAGGCTGCCCACAGGAGGATGCGACAGTGGGGGGGGGGGGTGGGGAGACAGGGATCCGCAATGTCCCTCTTCCCCGGGCCTCTCCAGAGCCAGATGTCAGAGCCGTCCTCCTGAGATGGTCTTTCTGGCACACCCGTTTGCCCACGTCCATTTCAAGTGACTTCCAGTGATTGACGAGCAGCACGCACCCTCACGCATCAGCTCCTCTCTCCCCTCCTGGGGCCGTCACTTTAGCCCAGCCTCGTCTTCCTTTTTTTGACCAAATATGTCATTGGACCGTCCACTCCCGACCCTTACCTGGGAGAAGCCATGGCTCCTTCTCCTCCCCAGGTTTGGAGGCCATTCAAGACCACCGATGTATGTTAACATGAATAACGTAGTTCTGTGTCCGAGGCACATAAATTTTCCCTTAGTAGCAGGGCCAGACTCGGCCTGTTTGGCTTGGATAAGAGCAGCCGTCGAGTGAGTGGCCTGGAAGGCTCGGTGCACTTTGTGAGGTTCAATGGCATTCCTTCCTGCTGCGCTTTGGCACATGGAGGTGAAGTCTGTGGGGGTGACCGGCCACACCCCGGGCAGGTTGGCCTGGCTCCGAGCAAGAGCCCAGGCGCTGAGCTTCCTGCTTATCTGCCTCACCAGTGCCCTCTGTGTGACCTTGGACTTCGCTGCCCTTCACCACTCAGGCTGCACAGTGGGGGCAGTCCTACAGGGAGAGAGGTGGTGGTGATGATTTTCTTTTGTTTTGTTTTTGTTTTTAATTTTATTTTGTTGCTAGGTAATGACTAAAGAGCAGATATTCTAAAACTTTAAACATGTTCTTCGAGGGCTGCATTCTCGAGCATAAAATGTGGGGAGTCCGGGTAAGAGGAGGAAAGGGGACTCGAACACACAACACCAGCCTCCTTGGGTGAATACGAGGAACCAGTGGAGCTCCATATGGAAACTCGAAACTCACAAAAGCCCAGGCACTCTCAGTGTAGGTGTCAGATGAACAGACATATGGCAGCTCTACAAGGACACATTCTTCTGGAACATGTTACTTTAAGGCCCAGATGCCAGGAGAACCAGAACCAGCTGAGAACCACCCAAGCACTCAGTCCCCTAAATTCTCTGCTGGACGCCCAGAGCCCTAACCCTCAGGCCCCGCCCCCCATACACTATAATTTACATACGCTGCCCCTTCCTGGCGATGGGCCCCTCCCCCTCTTCACTAGAAGAACCCGTGCGTTTCACCAAACCTCCGATTCTCTTTGCTGCCAAATAACAGTTGCCCCCCCATACCCTGAACTCCAGGGTATCCTGACGGCTGAGTTTCAGGCTGGGAGGACGAGCGTAGGGAAGAGAAGGGGTGCCTCCAAAGTCACTTGTAGGCATGCAGACCTTTCCCTGGCAGTTATCATAGTGCCTTGTACTATTCCTCCAAACCATGCTCCTCTCGCACATCACTGTAAGCAGCTTGGGATTTAACGAACGCCTTCCCATCGAGTTTCGTGTGATCGTGCCTCAGCCTCTGTGAGCTAGATGAGGTCGCTGTCTTCACATGGGGTTCCCCTCAAAGTGCTCTGAGACCTGGGTTTGTGTGCCAGTGGTTAGTTTATGTGGACTGTGATCTCGGAAAGCCGGGGAAGGGAGCGAGGAAGTGAGAGAGGGGAAGGGCAGAAAGCAAGGGAAACTGGGGCTCCATCCTGCAGGGGACCCCAAGAGACTGTGTGGGCACGAGGGGCTGGGGATGTTAGCCGCCAGCTCCAGTCACCCTCTGGCTGTCACTGCAGTCCTACCGGGCAGTCGTTCCCATCCAGGGAGTTCCCTCTGGCAGAGACCAACAAGCAGTTGGCCCGCGTGGGACTGGACGGAAGTCAGCTCCTGCCATGGTCATAGTCCAATCACAGGGTGAAACACTGAGGCCCAGAGGGGCTAAGTCCTTGCTCCGAGTCACACAGCAGGTAGGGTCTTTGGACTCTTTGGCCTGGGTTCTGCCCCTGGCTTCATGTCACCTCCAGGGCTGTGGCTATGTCAGAGGTGGCTGGGACACCCCTAGGTCCCCAGGGAAGCCAGGCCTAGGAAGCCTGAGAACAGGACTGGCAGAACGGCCTTCTCAGGTGGCGCGTCTCAGGGTTGGATTTCAGGTAGTGCTTCTTCATGTTTTGCATGACAGCTATGGCCCTCCTTGAAGAGCCAGCACAGCATCTGAGCCAGACTCCCTGCGTGCCCGTCCCAGAAACCGTGTACCCTCGGGCCAATCACCTGGCCTTCCTGTGCCTCAGTTTCGCTCCCCATTAAAATACTCCCTGCTTCATTACGCTGGTGTGAAGACTGAGTAAGTGAATACACGTGAAGAGCCCAGCAGGCTCTCGAACCACGCCAGTGGGCGTCGGTGGCGCTTCTGTGCACACACCTGCTCTTTTTCCTTTCACGAGCAGGCCCCTGGCTTTCAATCCCATGGGAACTCACTGTAAAGCCGAAGCTCCTATTTCGTGGCTGCGCTCATGGGTGGGGGGAGCCTCTCACCAAGTTGAAACACTTTACAGTTTGGATGACTTGTTTCTTGCCTGTCTTCCCTGCTCGGTGAAGATGAAGTCCCTAAGGAGGAAGAGCAGCCAGCCTGGCCCTCCGAGGAAAGGCCTGGGGAGCCGCTCAAGGACGTTGCATGTAATGAGTGAGAGAGACCATCCCCTTCGGGCTTCACCGGTGACACCTCACTGGGGCAGCTTGTGTTACAAGGGGAAGCCACCTGCCCCTGGTAACATCCGCATAGAAAGAATGTGGGAGGTGGCCCGAGGGGCGCACTCCTCCCGGATGCTCTCCGTACTTACAGAACACTTTGCTGAGGCCCTGGAGACAATTGTCCGCTGGGGCTCAGTTCTTCCGTCCTCAGTGAGATGAAATTGGAAGCTAAACCCTGGAGCGTGACATTCGGGATTAACATCTACCAGGGATTGTTGCTCTGGACACCATGGGGCAACGGGTGGACTCCTGTTAACATCCGTTTGACCTTGACACACTGTTACAATGGGTCAGGGTCACATGGGCTGTCCTGGTTTGCACGTGAGGAACTCAGAGGCAATGACGCGTGCAGAGGACCCTGGGGCGGCACGGACCTGAGCCAGGTCGCTTGTTCACAGCTACCAAGTTCTTTCAGGTACACGTTGGAGGTGCCCAGCCCTGGGAGGTGGGTTATGGCTCCACAGCCTTGACCCCAAGTCACAGACCCAACTTGTTACACAGACTGAATTGTGCCCCGCTCTTAAATTCATAAGTTGAAGTCCTAGACCCCAGGACCCCAGAATGTGGCCGATAGGGTCTTTACAAAGGGAAGTGAGGTTAAATGAGGCCTTCAGGGTGGGGCTAATCCAACAGGACTGGTGTCCCTATAAGAAGAGGAGCTCAGGACACAGACACACACAGAGGGATGACCATGTGAGGGAAGGGAGAAGGTGGTCGGCCACCTGTAAACCAGGGAGGGAGGCCTCAGGAGAAACCAACCGTGTCAACATCTTGATCTTGAACTTCTAGCCTCTTGGACAATGGGAAAATAAACTTCTCTTGCTCAGCCCACTCAGGCTGTGGTACCTGAACGAACACACAGTGCCTTTATTAGTAGGCCAGTGCAGAAGCCACTCACCAGCTCCCCCAGTGCAGTGACGCCCCAGCTTCTGTCCTCTCTGCTCTCCCGCCCCCCACCTCGAGGAGGGGTCTTGGGGCCAATCGTGTTCTGGCGTCAACATCCCCAGACAGGATCCGCATCTTGGATCTTCACTCCCTGCTGTGTAGGCTCCTCCTCTTTCCCCCATGTTTCTGTGTTTTTTGTTGTTGTTTTATTCTTACTTGTTCCGTTGTGTCTCATCTCATCTACTGTTTAGAAAAGCAGATTTGCCGATTGGAAGGGGCCTTCTGCCTCTAAGACCTCGTCTACAGGCCTCTGCGGCCTTTGCATCTAACCGCACAAAGTGCTGAGTGTGCTGCAGAGATAATGCATTTCAGGATCGATGGGCAGAGAACTTCTATTTCCGGACCCTTCCACGGAGAGCTGCGTCTGTTCCTTGCAACCTGAGATAGTTTCAGCATCCATTATAGAGGAAGTTGCTCTGCTTGCATACTACGCAGCAGCTGCTGACCCCCTTCTCGGGACCTCGCTGGGACCGATTCTGGCTGGAACGATGGCATTCAGTTGTGGCCGGAGCCGGTGGGGGAACCCGGGGCGAGCACAGGAGGTCCTGTGTAGGCCTGTATTTGCCCAAGTGCAAAGTAGCTCAAAGTCTTTCCTGGGACCCCAGAAACCACAAGAAGTGAAAGTTCATTTGTTTCCAAATCATCTTACTCCTTCCCTTTTTCTCGTCTCCTTTACATTTTCCCATTCAACCTTCCCTTCATTGCCTTATCGCTGTTGCCAGAATCAACAAATGAAAATATGACACTCGGTTAAACTTGAATCTTAGTTAAACAACCGAACTGCTAAATTACTTAACGATGAAACCAAGTCATTGTTTTAGTGTAAGTAGGGTGGAAATATATCATAATTACACTTATCTAAAGTTCGAATTTATCGGGTCATCCTGTATTGTATCTGGCAACCTACTTACCTCCCAATATGTCTTCTCGGTGCCCCTCCTACAGGTGTGTGTGCAGGTGGATGTAGAAATGGATACAGCGGTCCCTCTCACGGCCTGTGCTTCTCTGTCTCTTCCCTGAACACCCGCTGCGCACACCCCCCTCCAGTATGGACGGGGCGACTGTACACACTTCTCCTTTCCCCTTTGTGCATCCTTCCGCGTCCCTGCCCCAACTACGCAGCTTCCTTATCTCTCTTTAAAAGTATAGCTTTTCCCTCCCTACCTATTGGTCATACTTAAAATAACTTTGTTTCCTTCCTACTTTAAAATTTTGAGACGTAAAACACTTGATCATTAGTCTTGTCTTTAAAAATCAGTACAAGGAGGTCATTGTCGGCCTGGACATTTTCGTTATTTTTATTTACATCTATCTTGCCCTGTGGGATCACTGGCTCTTGCTATAAAATGGGCTGATGCCCTTGGACAGAGGGTGGATGGGATACACGTCATGTAAGAACCTCGTGGGCACTCTAAGAGGCTTAAGGGAAAAGGTTTGTTTCGTTACTTTTTTACTTCCATCCCATTTCATTTAGCAAATCTTTAAAAACCACCTGTCAATAGGTACATGCTACTTGAATGTCTGTCTGTCTGCAAATCACTATGTAGGCTGTGAGAGTCCCAAATCAGTGAAGCCCACTGGCCGCCCCCCTGGGATTAGACACAGGGAAGGGAAGAACACAAAGCAATAGGTATTCATTGCAGCCAAGACTAGCGTGCAGTTTGTTGCGCTCGAGCCGAGTGGCAGCAGACCTTGGGCTTTAAGGGGCCGGGTGGACATGCCTGCCTTCCTCACTGGAGTGGGAGACAGAGCCCGAGCCCCCCAACCCCGGGCTCTCATCCCGGCACTGACATTCCCGCCCCCCCCCCAACGTTTTGTACCTGAGACACCCCCCTCACCTGCCTGTGCCCCGGCTCTGCAACACGGTGCAATTAAACCTTGTTCCCTCATATGCCAGCATTTCAGAAGCTGAACCAAGTAGTTTTTCTTTTCAAAACAACCATGGCACCATTTCCCCCAATTATTTGAGAAAAAATAAAAATAAATGTATTAATTTCTTTTTCTTTCATTACGCTCCACTTCATCCCCCCAAAACACTGACACAGCCATGGTGTGGAATGCCTCTTCCACACACTTGGCCACAGTACTTTGCTTCTGCAGGTTTGGTTGGTCGTTTAGCTAGTGTTTATCTCTTCCATTTGTTAACAAAACAATCTAAGAGCTCTACATGGGCAACCACTAATTCAAAGATAAAAGACACTTTCCAGATCGGGTTCTGGGGACCAGCCCTTGGCCACTGGCGTTATCTGGGCCCTGCCCCATTCCTCGACCCCACCCTGTGGCTTCAGGGACCAGGATGCTTTAATGCCATGAATTCTTTAACTTGTTTCCATGTAAACACTAGAATGCATTTCTCTGTGTGTATGTGATGTGATTTTTTAAAAAGTAGGCTTTATTTTTTAAAGCAGTTACAGCTTCCCACCAAAACTAAACAAAAAGCACGGTCTCCTCACACCTCCTGCCTCCACACCCACACAGGCTCCCCCGCTATGGACTTCCATTTTCTCATTAAGACTCAAATCCCCTATTTTGTTCAAGATTTGTCATCTTTAAAACCGTTCCTTTGATGGCGTCGTTACTCAGAATGAACAGAACAAGTACCAAAGATGGGTAGCATTTTTAAAATGTGATTTTAAAAAATGTTTATGTATTAACTTTTTTAGAGTGTCTTACATTTACTGTATAATGTAGTCACAGTTTCTGCCAGGACCCAGACTGCTGGTTCTTAAAATGGAATTAAGTGCACTAGAGATCAGAGTTGGAGCTGGCGCATCGAAGGCAGCTGATGTGTTTCCGACTCTGTCGATGTTCTTATTCCCTAAAGAGTCTTGCGACTTCCAGCAGCTCCATCCTCGGAACAGCCTTCAGCCTGGAAGGAGCACGTCTCTCCTACCAGTGCCGGTAGCCTGGTGGTCTTCCATGGCCTCTCCCCCAGCAGGGCTGTGGCCTCTTACTACGTAGGGTGGATTTCCCTGAGACGCCCAGGAGGCCGAGACCCCCAGGAGGCCGAGACCCCCAGGAGGCCGAGACCCAGGGGTGCAAAGGAAGGACAGGAAGTGGGGCTGGATCTCCGTTTGCAGAGAGCAGTGGTGGCGAACGGTTGCGTCAGCCTCCACCGCGCTGCTTACAGACAGCTTTGAGCCGCGGGCCTAATTTTAGGTGTGAGACAAAAATACAGTTGAGAGAAATCACCTAAAAATAGCCCCCCTTTATTCTGTTACAATCCACTTCCTCCGATGATGGGCCTGTTCCATTTAAGCGCAATTCTTTCCCTGTCATAGTTGTCACAGAGCCGTGTCGATGGTTATTAAGAACAAGGCAAGCCCGCGTGTCACTTCGGTTCACTGCAGCTGTCATGACCTTCAGTTTATTTCTGCTCTCCTCTAGACTTGCTGGCATGCGGCTAAACAGATGCTACTGTATTTTTAAAGGAGGCTTTGAGGTGGCCCCATTTTATTAAAAATATGCAGGCGTGCCGTCAACAGGCGTCTGTTGTGTGAGTCACACACTTCAAGTGCTCCCGCCGGCCCCTTCTGTGATGGTCATGACAAAAATACTTGCTTTTATTTTTAATTCTCACCGCCTTTTCACCTTAAAAAGCAAATTTTATTTTCATGAACTTTTTGGAGTGCTTGTTCTATGCAAGTGCATAAGGCAGTGTTTATGATCCACGAGTGATGCGTGATCACGGAAAGCGGCGGAGGAGCTGGAAAGGACGGAAGGAATTAGGGACACGTCTTGGAAGTAAAGCTGCTAGTATGTAGGTCTGAGAAAGGATAGGATGCCAAGGGTGTGGTCTAGGCAGGTCTTGATTTTGAGCCCGGTTGACTAGAGGGATATTGCTGAGATCCATATCACCAGAGCAATAACAGGTGTGTGTGCGTGTATGTGCATGTCTGTGTCTGTCTGTCGTTGGTGGATGATATGGGGGAGATAGAGCGTTAGTTTCGGTGGTGCCGAGTGTAGCCTACCAGTGGGACACCTCCATGGCGATGCTCAGCCGCCAGTCGGAAGCGCAGCCCGGGGCTGCGGGCTCTGCTCACGCTGCAGTGGCCTCTCTGTGTTGCCTGCGTGCCAGCATGGTCCAAAGATAGACTGAGTGGATTCCAGATCTTTCTGCGCGGCTGGCACATTTCTGAGTCTTACCCGGCAAGGAATGTGTGGAAGTGCCTGGCTTCCCCCGGCTCCGTCCCTGATGCACGATGGATATTTGCTGTGGAGCGAGGAGAGCAAGAGGCTCGTTTGGCGATGCTAGAAGGACTAGAAGAACAGCGTATGCTTTTCCTGAGAAGGATGGTGTGGAAACAATGTTCCGTATTTATTTATATTTGACCTAGGTCCAAGAATAATTGCAGAGTTAGGGGGCACCTATGCTGAGCAGCCCAAGTCTGGTGACCTAGGGACCCAGCCAGAAGGGCTTGGAAGCAGGTTCTGAAATGGGTGGGGGTATGATCAGATTCAGCAGCCAGACCCTTTCCGTGCTGCCCTTGGGCTGAGCTGTGAGTCATAGGTTCTGTAGGGGCCAATCCGGTCTGGACCCAGAGGGTTCTGCTGGGCTCTCCATACAAAGGACCTACAAAGGGACTGTGAGCTCCACGTACATCATTATCTATCATAGGTACCATCTTTTGGAAATATCTTGAACTCCCCAGAAATTTGGGGATTTCCCCTCTTGGTTATTGCCTTGGTCTCCTTTCATCCCGGGGCAATCTTCCTAGTCCTCACCTATTCCAGAGTCAGTCAAGGGAGGCCCTGTGCTGGAGCCCGCAGCCTGCAGCCCTCAGAGGGGTGTGAAAGGAGATCAGGGGCTGACACCTGGAAAGAAAGAGGTGGACCGGCAGGCTTGGCCCACGGAGGCTCTGTGTTACCTGACGAGGGAGGTTCAGGTGCAGGCTATTTACGGCTGGGGGTATCAGCCTCCTAGGTAGGGTTACTCTGCGCAGTTTCCATTTTAAGTGCTCCCGGCCTTCCCCATGCCAGGACGGCCGCCGGCTCACGTTTAAGGCACTCCACGGCCTGTCTCGGAGCCCGTCCCTCAGCCTCGGCCCTCCTGTCGGGCCCTGGCAGGGGCCTAGCTCTTCGCTCTCTGGGCTCCAGCCTTGTGAGAAGCAACACACACACACACACACACACACACACTCTCTCTCTCCTCTCCTCTCCCTCTCTCTCTCTGCCTCTCTCTCCCCTCTCTCTCTCTCTCTCTCTCTCTCTCTCTCTCTCTGCCCACCTTTCCTTTTTCTTCTGATACCCTTGCCCTGCCTCCTCCTTCCACTTCCGGCTGTCACACCCTTTGTGAGGCGATACCTACCATGGTCCCATGATCCAGGAGATCAACTGGATCCCCTCCTTCCTCCGGCTGCAGGCTTGCCATATATTTCCTGGGTGTTTCACCTTCCCGATTTCCCTGGGTGTTTTCACCTTCCCGATTTCCCTGGGTGGTGTTACTACTAAAAGGCTGTACAGCATGGTGGTTAAGAGATGCCTGACTCACTTCTCAGCTCTCCATGTCCTAGTGGTAGTTAGATAGCCTGCTTTGCCCCGTCTGTAAACTGGACATAATACTCATAACTATTACCTATGTCAAAGGGTTGTTCCAGTGCCCTTTAAATGAGTCAATGCATGTAAAATACTTGGAATGGTGCCTGGCATACACAAAGGTCTTCTCATTTCCTTTCATTATGGCCATTGTTGTCATTGTCACCCTTTCCATGTTGCAGCCTCTTCACCCAGACTGCAAACCACCTGTGCGTGCGTGGTAACGAGCAGGAGCCAGGTCTCAGCATAAGCCGGTTGTTTCCAACAGAACAGGGAGGGGAGTCATGGGTTTCAAGCCTGGGAGGAAAAGGAGGAAGCCTTTCACAGAAATAATCATGCTGAAGTGGAGCCGAACTGGATACAGTTCGCAAATCAATCTGCTGGGAGGGTTGGGACTGGGCAGGCCTGTTTCTTTTCGGAAGTACTTTTTGTCCAAAAGAAGCAGAAGACGTGACACCCCAAGCAGATTGGAGACGCTGCTGAAACTACGGGTTATTTGTTAGCAACCCCTAGCCTGCTGCCAGGCCTCGACTCCTGATGATCCGATGGAGGTTTCAAAATCAGGTTTTCTCGTAATTCCATCTTCGTCTTAAAAGCCTAGGAGTATTGGCATCATCAGAAAAGAGGGAGTGGCACCAAACTGAACTGTCACTTCTAGGGACACAGCGACCAAAGGGTGGAGCGTCAGGGCAGCGAAGGGTCCAGGCTGCAGCGAACCGGAAGCAGCAGCTTCTCCTCCCGCCCCCGCGTCTTCGTCTGAGCCCACAGATGTCGGGGACCCAGGGGCCAAGGTGCACGTGGAGTTAATGCCCACAAAATACTGATAGAGTGCTCACATGGTTTTTAAAAAGCAAGATACGCTGATGCTAACAGGGAAATGGCTTTTAGTGTCATTGATACATTGGCAGCACCAACATATAGAAGACTATAGTATTTGGCAAGATCTGAGTAGTGCAGAAGGGAAGGAACTACAGGAGCCTTGCGGCTGGGTGTGGATCAGACAAGGAAAAGATCTGTTGAAGAAGTCACACAGACAAAAAGGATTTTGTAAAGTAAACTCCTTCATGTAATGCTTAAGAAAACAGTAGGCGCCTTAGCAGGTATAGCATTGGGGGGCGGGAGGGCATTTCCAGAAGAGGCAGAAGCAGGAGCACGGGCTCTCGAGTGGAAAAGAAACAGGCGAGAAACCCACAGCAGCTCGAACTCCTCAAGAAACGTGAATAAGGTGGACGGTTCCTGGGGCAGCGCGGCTGCGTTCCTTGACGTGGTGGCGAGTGGAGAGTCGCTGCGGCGTTTTGAGAAGGAGCGTCAGACAATGGGTGCTTTCAATACGACCACGAGGGTGGCCTTGAAGATAGGTTAGGGTCCTGGTTGTGGAGACCAGCTTAGGGGCGCAGGTTCAGAAAATAAATAATGAGGAATATATGTGTTTATGCCTGTGTGCATGCAGTCTGCACATGCACACAAATATAGATGTGTGTGTACATGTATTCTATACATGGACATACCTATGTTGTCATGCAAAGGTCCCACCCACGTATTTCCACGCCCTGAGAACAGGATGCTGGCAGCTCCCTCCCTTCCAACCCAAAGCCTGGCACAGAGTCAGCGCACGTGTCTTAAATATTATTGGGTTACATTAGTAACAGAGGAGTGTGCTCTGCTGATGTCTGCCACCTTTTCAGCTCCTTCTCTCCGCATTGTCCGTGAACTACTTACAAACTCACTTTGCTCTGTAGCAGATTAAATAAGCACCCCATGCCCTGGAAGGCGTGTTTTTGTCCAGTGTCCAATCTGCCACCCATATCTTGACCTCCTTTTCAATGAATGGCTCTGGAACAGCAGAATCCCCAGTCCCGGCCTCTGGAACCACCCATGGGCTCTGCTCAGACACGTCTCAGAGCCCTCTTTCGCGTTGGAATCGGAGCTGTTGCTGTTGCTAGAAATGAGTACTGGCAGTACTGCTCGCCACACGGTGGAACTGCTTTATGACACTGGGGTGGGTGGGAAAATGCTGGCATTTATGGGTAAACTCCGGGTAGCGTGAGGAAATGCAGTCCACCCAGCAGATCATATCAATGAGGACTTGGAATTTTTTTAACCCGAGTGAGATGGAAGACCACTGCGGGTTTTGAGCGGAGTCCCATGACCTGGGGGGGAGCGGTGCTCTGCTAAGGGTGAGCACGCTGCTCTAGGAACAAGGCAGGCCTCCTCAGCCGGCCTTCCAGGAGCAGGAAGCTCCCTGGAAAGCAGCCAAGAGACCAGTGTACCAGGAGCAGACAGATGAGCCCAGGCTGAAGTCCTGGGGTGAGCTCCAGCATCAAACGCTGCAGGAGTGGAAGTCTGGGCTGGTCCCTAAGGACCTTGCTCAACATGAAGGGATTTGAACACGGTTCTGAGGGCAGTGGGGAGCCGGCAGAGTTTTATGGAGGGAAGGGACATGTCCGGCAGCTGTGTGGAGAAAGGCAAGCTCAGATGATGGGCAGCCTGTAGCCCCAACAAAACAGCCCTGATTCTGCTTTACCTCCTGGGAAGAGAGGCAGGTGGATGAGGCAGCTCTCCACTCCAGGCAACAAGTCTGTCGCCCCATAAACCAGGCTTTATAAAGGTTAGAGGGTCCATTCTTTTTGCTCATGGATTATAATTGCATATTTGCATTTCCAAAAAGGAGACGTAGAACTACTAGATTGCGAGATGCCTCATCCTGGAACCACTTGGCTTCTGCACATTTGCAGCGCAGGGAACACAGCGTCAGGCCTGGCAGGGGACAGTTAGTTGTCTGAAAATGCTCACCGGTGATCTCCTGGATCCCAGGCTCCCCGGGGCAGCCTACGGGCCAGGCTGGCTGTGGGGGGGACTCAGACGTGCTCATGCAAGGCCTGGCTGCTGTCTGGCCCCAAGTCCGGAGGGCGCGGGAGGAGGCTGAGGCCTGGAGGGATGAGCAGACTGTGTGCCTGGAAACCTGAGGACTAGTTTTAGGTATAACAGCCACACTGGGGAACGCATCTTTAGAGGCTGCGAGGCTGACACTGTATGAAAGTGAGATGGTTCCGATCAGCCTTAAGACAAACAATCTGCTAGGCTAGGCTCAGCCGACTAGATTTTTATTAGCGTTTCTCACGGAAACGGGTATCGATCGGACGGGGGCCGTCATGGCCTCTGGTAGCAAAGTGGCGGATAGCGGAAAGGCTGTGCATTTCAAGGATTTGATCTGGGCTGAACTGACATCTTTCTTCCCAGCCGGATCGAGTCACTTGTTGGGACGACCAATGGATGTGCAGACATGTGTATAACTTATCAGGAAAGGAGGGCAGCCGGCTCCCCGCCCTTGGCTCTGTCTGTGAGCACTGCCGGTCAGTGTCCGTGTCCCCGATCTCATGGGTTGGCTTCCCTTTCTCAGCCCTTGCAGCCCCAGCGGTGAGCTGGTTTGCATGAGTCTGCTGCTGGTTCGCGTCTTCTGAGGACCAGGGCTCTTCCGTTTGAAGCTGGCTCTAGGAGGACTGAGTCAGCAACAGCCTTGTGCGGAACCCAGCAAATTGTCACACTCTGTAACAATGCTAACAACCAAGAACCTCAGGAGACTCTGAAGTGATGTTTTACTTTATCATTTGGTGCAGGGTTGCACGGGGGAGGTAAGGGATAAGGGGAGGAGGTGGGTTTGGTGGATATATTTGCCATAGGAAAAGTCCAGGAATGGCTTTCTCTCCCTTGATTATGTTTTTAGTAAAGTCACCAATAATCGGGATTTGCATAGAATAAAAGCCAGTGAGTATTTGGAAATCCCCTCTTCCCTGTTTCTGTATGCTGTAACCACAGTAAAAAGACTTCTTAGGGTTGTAGGTTCTTAAGAAGTCAATTTTCATTTAATTGGTAATAAATATTGCAGATGATAAGAACCACTGTCACTGCGTAGTAGAGTTTTCAATGTGCAAATGGTACATCCTCAGATGCCTTTTTGTACAACACCGGTTAAGCCTCCATATACATGGTCACCTTAGCCTCGAAGTTATTCATTCTTTTCTACCTCCCGGAGAGGATTGGAGGATACCATATTAATACCAAGAGAGGGGAGCCCTCTAGTGGAAAACCGTCAGGGTCCATACTGAGCAGGGAAGAGCCAGAAAGTCACAGGCGGCTTGTTAAATTTAGTCCGCGAGTTGAGCTGTGTCATTTGTAAACATGACGCGCCCCGCCCTGTCCTCCTGCTGATCTGGAAGGCGTCTGTCAACAAGTCTGTCATGCGGAGTAATCCGGAACATACTGCCCTGACCCGTGTGGCTCAGTGGGCTGGGCGTCGTCCCACAAAGCGAAAGCTGGCCGGTTCGATTCCCGGTCAGGGCACACGCCTGCGTTGAGGGTTTGGTCCCCGGTTGGGTTATATGCAAGAGACAACCGATCGATGTTTCTCTCCCTCTCTTTCTCCTTCCCTTCCCCTCTCTCTAATAATAGATAAATCTTTAAAAAAAACAACCTGTTGGGACCTGTGCTAAGTAGAGAATCTGTTTACAATCACTCTCCCGAACACACACAACTTCCTTCATAGCCCGCGCCTGAAAACTGCCATGGGCAACGCCAGGGAGTCCGGGGGGGGGTGAGTTTTGATAAGAAATACAAAATCGAGTCTAAATGAGTTGAAATGACTATCCCCCCCCTCGCCCCGCACCCCACCGTGTCATGACGGCAAGGGCTGCTCGGCTCGCTGCTTCTTTAATCAGAGGAACGCCCCTTTCTAGCCCAGCCTTCCTCAAGGCCACCACCCGGGTTGGGTCGCGCCCGACTTTGTGACTCTCCGTGTCGTTTGCCTTGTAACGAGGAAGACGGTGACAATGCGTGTTCTCCCCTGCGCCTGGCCCCGACACATGTCTGCGATTGCCACGCCAATTTCTTAGAAAAGTTGTCCTACCCTCTTGGCCAGGGTCATGATATTTCTGTCGACCCTTTATTCCTGTCACTAGTGGTTTATAAATAAGATTTTTTAATAAACTTTAGAAATCTCAAAACTTTACTGTTTAACTTACTGATGTTAATGTTCTATAAGTAGGAGTTTTTAAGCATGCCTGGTGGGAACCCCCGTGCTGTGCATGTGCGTTCTTACACCCATGCCTAAAACGGATACGGCACTAGGGCTGGCGTCCCCTGCCCCGGGCTCTGTTGTTGACCATCACTCATGAGCCCCTCTCCTAAGACCCCACTCTGGAGCTTGCGCCCTTCAGAGAGTCGTCGTGCTGAAGAGTCAGCCAGGGAAAACGCAGACTCGGCACATTTTCGCTAAGACCACAGCGGCCTTTGTTTCCAGCCTGTGACATGAGGGAGTCTCCGACAGTCTAGTCGGCAAAGCTGGCCTGTCCTTTTCTGAACAATGACAACAAAAATGGCCGCAGCAAGGACCTGTAACTCCTGTCTGTGTTTCGAGGACCTTCTAAGGTCTCCTATCTCCCTTACAGCCTGCTCAGCTGGACAGATGCGGCCATTGCTGAGTTCTCCGGGGTCTCCCTCTCTGGGGGACTCCCATGGTCACATGCGGCATGACATAGTGGCTTTATCCCATGCGCGTATGTCCAGTCTCCCTGTACACACGCTTGCCCTTGAGGACAAGGCCGATGTGTTATATGCCCTGGGTCTAGTTCATTCATTCACTCACTCATTCATTCACCCGGTGAACAGTTTTTGCGCCCATCTGGGGCCAGTCCCTGTTCTACTCTCTGGGGACGTATTGGTGAACAAAATGAACGAGTTCTCTTTCCTGACAGAGAGAGACATGGGAGAGTAAACCTTAAACTCATAGGCACAAGTGGAAAATGTCCACCCTGAAAACAGAAATAAAAACACATACCCTGTGATAAAAATTACCAGGGAAAAAGCATAGGGTACCCCGAGAGAGAACACTGGGTGGTCTTATGTAGGCTAGAGGTCAGAAAAGACCTCTGAGTGGTGGCGTTTGAGGGGAAAGCTGAAGGCACATGGTATTTCGTGCTTTGAGGCACGGTTAACCAGCTCTCAGGTCACGTGGTACAAACTTAACTTCGGAGGATCCCCCTGACTGTCTTCAAGGCAGCCCCACCCCTCCCTTATTTGCCACCAACCTACACCTGTTGTTCGGTGCCCCCTGAATCTGATAGTCCATGGAGACCCCTGGCATGTCAGCTCAAGCCACAGTGGAAGTGAAAGAGCTGGACCTCAAGGCCACTTGCAGAGTTAGAATGAAGGTTATTCTCACAAATGTATTTGCGAGGCATTTTTGCAGTCCATAGGACACTTAGCCCAACCATGGCACATGACCTTGATTGCCAAGGACAAAGCACATGGCCTTTGGAGTCGAGCAGATCTGGGCTTGAACTCTGTGACCTTGAACAGACAATTTCGTAGTCTCATACTTGTCATCTGTACAATGGGGGCAAGCTCACCAGACACGCCCAAGGTTCTGTGAGGGTCCGAGTGGCGCGCCCGGGCCCAGAGAGTGGGCAGGCACTCACCCTTCCCTGTAATCCCCGGCCCTCCCTGTCTGCTTACATTTATGCCGCCTCTGGGCCCCAGTTCCCCCCAGTGCTCCACGGTCACATGAAGACCGCCATCCCTTGCTCAAAACCTGCTCTTGGGGCTGAATCTGCTTCAGTTAGAAGGCATAATGGGCCACCCGGCAGCAGGGAGGATGAGGACCAGGTGACGGAGTGCAACTTAGTGCCACTTAGTGGCAAGGCAGGGCGACAGGACCAACTCCCGTCGTCAAGCTGAAGCCGGCAGAGTTTGCTCCAGGAGCGGACACCAGGCAGGGTGGCCACTCCGAACCTGGCAGTGGGTCCGGAACACCCAGCCGGAAGCCCAGGCCTGCCAGTGGGGCTTAGCTAGGAGGAGGAGGAGGGTCAGTGAGTTAGGCTTCCTGAAGGAATCCCAAAGAGTCCCTTCTGGGTCCCCAGGGAGAAGGGTGTGAGCAGGGCAGGAGGTGAGTCTCCGCGGAGACTTGCAGGTAACTGCGCAGAGGCCAAGGTGAGATCAGCCTTAGGAATAGTGCAGGGCAGGACAAGCAGGTAAGGCCGAGAGCTATGGGAGGTAAACCTTACAGGGGACAGGACCTTGGGCTTATATGCAGATGTTCTATGTGATTATAATCAACTCCCTCCTGCTCCCTTACAGGTGAGTACAGACGCTTCCGGCTTGAAGAAGGTAGATCCCAAAGGTCGGAGTGCACTGTTGGCCGACATCCAGCAAGGAACTCGCCTACGGAAAGTCACACAGATCAATGACCGCAGTGCCCCGCAGATCGAGAGTAAGTGAGCACGTGGGCCAGGACTTCACGAGCCACGGGAGGCCACGGGAGGCTCAGGCAGGCACCCCTGGCTTGCTCAGGGCGGGGGCCATGTCCGTTACCCAGGACAGAAGTCACACTATCTCAGACCTGCTCAGCGTACAGGCCACGTGGGTGGAGACTCAGCGCTTCCCTCCCAGGTGTGCAGAGAGTGTGTAGGGTTCTCCTCTCCTCACTCTTCAAGTGCTAAAAAAAATCTCATGGCGACATAACTTTTTAAATTGTGACCAAATTCACCATGGTACCCACTGAAAGCGTTCAATTCAGCGGCATTTACATGTTCGCAGTGTGGTGCAGCCATCACCTCCATCTCGTCCCAAAACACTCATTCCAGAGCCCTAGGAGGACACCCCAGACCCACTGGCAGTCCCTCCCCATGCCCCCCAGCCCCAGCCCCTGGCAGCCGTTCAGCCTGCTGGCCGTGTCTGTGGATTTCCCTGTGTGGGGCTAGCTCCTATAAATGGAACCATACAGCATGTGGCCTCTGGAGCTGGCTCCTTTCACTGGGCGGCGTGTCTGCCAGGCTCACGCACGTGGCAGGAGCCAGCCCTTCTCCCCTCTTTACTGCCGACTGATACCTCCTCGTAGGGCTGTACCACCCACTCTGTGCCTCTCCACTGTGAGCTGACACTGAAACGTCACCGAGTCAGCAGAGCCCTCAAACTCAGTGAGAGCAAACGTAGAGTCTCAACATGAAACAACGGGAACTTTTTGTTTTCCCACAAGGAAAAAGATTGATTTCGGAATCCCCTCACAGGATCACATGACTGCAGCTGTCTGTGTCTTCTAGAAGATGACAGGGTAAATGGAGTCTGTGCTTGGGTCAGGGGACTTCTCATTCTGCCACCACGCAAAGCACGGCACCTCTCCGAGACTCAGTTTGCTCACCTGCAAAATGGGAGGGATAATAACACCTGCTCTGTCTCATGTGTGTCAAGACTGGGGAAGGTTGAGATAACACATGCAGAACTATTTATTGTAAGGTATTACTACGTCTTCATATATTTTTAATGGTGACCATGGTGTCAATTCTCAAAGATAGTCCTAAAAATATAAGAATCTAGTATCTGTGATTGCTATCTATGTTAATACACAAGGACAGACAAATTATTTTAAGAAATATTTCCCATAACCAAATTAGAAATTTGTGTCTGGTGAGACCCACTATCTAATTGATTAAGCCCAATGAACAGATAAATCCATTTTATTGGAATACTCACTTCCTAATCATTCCAATGAGCTAGTAATGGGTAATATTAATATTTAGAATAATCTGGCCACCTTCATCCACCAGTGGGCACTGCGCCTTCATTTCTCTGTGCTCGTTAGCTTCAGCTTGTGAAGACTTTTTTGCCGAGAGCCCTTGTCTGAGCTGATTGTCTTCTGTTATGTAGTTGGTAAGCACACTCGTCTGGAAGGCTGGACTTGGTGACCCCTCTGACCCCTCTCCTCCGGGGCTCACAGGCTTTCTCCTCCGTAGACTAAAAGGCGCAGGGAAGCGTGCGGGGCTCGGGGAGTGAGTGCTCAGGAAGGGAAATGCTGAAGCACCAGTCAGTGACGGCAGACCTTCCCTTCCGGCTTGCCGCTCTGGGCCAGGCTCTGCAGACGAGAAGTTAAAATTACTGCCTGGATTGAATCTGCAGGTCTCCTCTGGCTAGTCCTCCCAGTGGAAAACAAAGCCAGCCCTGCACCTGTCTTGTCTAGGTTTTCTCCTTTGAAAGGTGCTGCCAGTTCCTCCACTGGCATCTACTAAATGGCGGTGTCTGGGTCCCTTGGTTTAAGTCGCTTTGCAGAGTGGTCAGCCACTGATGGTTGGTTGTTTGGGAGGCCCAAAGAGGGCAGCAGACAGGCCGGGGCATGAGCCTGCAGGGGGTCTAGGCAGAGGGTATTTGGCAAAGATGCCATCTGGAAGGGCAGAATCACAGGTCCCGCAGGTTGGAGGACTGGCAGGCTGCCACAGGCATTGCCAGACCACGGCCCGGGGTGAGAACGGGCTGCTCAGCTCTACCCACGAGTCTTCATCCACTCGCCTCTTCTCTCTGAAGGTTCTAAAGGCGCCAACAAAGAAGGAGGAGGTTCTGCAAACTGTCAAGGTGGGAGCACGCCCCCAGCCCTGGGAGGTCTGTTTGCCGGGGGCTTTCCTGTGTTGCGACCAGCAGGCCAGAGGGATGCAGCAGGTAAGGAGGAATCCAAACCCAGCTATCTTGTGATTTTTTTTTAGATTTATTTTTTAGATTTTTTTTTATTTTTAGAGAGAAGGGAAGGGAGAAAGGGAGGGAGAGAAACACCAATGTGTGGTTGCCTCTCACACGCTCCCTACACAGGACCTGGCCTGCAATCCAGGTGTGTGCCCTGAGAATCAAACCAGTGCTCAATCCATCCACTGAGCCACACCAGCCAGGGTGGTATCTTGTGATCTTCACCTCCTTCACTTGGAGACCCAACTGGGCGATCCTTCACACGCCAGTGAGCGGTGTGTTTTCAGTGAACAGCTGTGTGGTAGGAGATCATGCATTTGGGAACCTATGCACCAGAAATTTCCAAAGCCCACGATTGTGCTCAAGGGATCTTTCAAATCATCCATCTGTTTATGTCTTCGCATTGTAATAAATGAAGACGGACTTGCCACAGTGCATGGTGTTTAGTGATGGCATGATTGTGGCCCAGACTGCAGAGTGCAGACAGGCATTCATGACATCACTGTGGCCTCACTGGCGATGAGTGAGTCCAAAGGGTTCTCAGTCATTGTGTCACTGTGTCCGTTAGGTATTGCTGAGTCACAAAACACCCTGACACTCATCTGTTCAGTTTACAATTCGTGGGTTGGCAATTTAGGGTGGTCTCAGCGGGGCGCCCTCTGGTATCTACAGGTTGGTACATGGCTTTGCTAATTTTATATTTCTTATACCTTTGGTGCCTCATCTGGGGCGACTGGCCTGAGCCATTTGGTCATTCAATATGTAGCAGAGTGTTCAGGGTTTGTTTTTATAGCAATGGCAAGGTTCCAACAGAGAGACTAGAAGCATATAAAGTCTCCTGAGGCTTAGATTTGGAATTGGCACAGCACTACCTCCTATTGCATCCTCTTTTCCAAAGCAAGTCACAAGCCCAGCCAGAGACAAAGGTGGGGAAACAGACTTCATCTCCCGATGAGAGGAGCTGCAAGATCACGTGGCAGAGGGTACAGAGTCAAGAATGAGGAGACAATCAAGGCCATTGTTGCAACTGGTCTACCACAGTCAGATGTTTAAAAAAACATTGCATTAAAATTAGAAAAATGTATCTTTAGTATGTGCAAAAATAGGTGTTTTTCCTTTCTTTCTTTCTTTCTTCTTTTTTTTCCTCTCTTTCTTTCTTTTTGGATAAACTCAAAGAATTTTATTAATCCAAGAAATATCAAGCCCCAAACATTCCAGATATAGAACATCTTCTCCCATGTGACTCTGCTAAATTTCTTGCTGGGACTGTTTGACATTAAGGGATGAGTTTGCTGCTGTCACCCACTGATAAAGCCCAGCAAATATAAGGGCTCTGGGATGCTTTGAGATCCCCCTGGAACCTCCTCAGAGGGCATTTCCTGTCCTCGTTTTTGCTGAGGGTTCATCAGACGAGACAGTGCCAGGGTCATCCTGAGAGCTGGCATTCTTCTGTGCCTGCTTCTTTTTCCAACTTCCTGCCTGGGACCAAAGAAACATTCTTGGAGATACAAGAATTCCACTAGCCTCTCTTCACGGAAATAACCCCAGTCGGGATATAACAGGGATGGGACAAAGGAAGCCGGCAGTATTCCTGCTTGTCCCCAATAGGACACAGGTGTCAGACATCGAAGCCACCGTGTGCAGTCAAGCATTGATCTCTGTAGAGGAGGTCGGAATCCACAGTGAAGTGACTAATGACGCCTGTCACAGGAGGGAAGTCAGGGACAGATGAACAGTAGGTGCACAGCCTTAGTGCCATGTTGGAGTGAGATAGCCAGGGCTCTCTTCTCCTTCACGGAAAAGGACTCTGCCCTTTGCTGTCTCTCTGACCTTCTTGCCCACCACTCCTGCCGGCTCGAGCCCTGCGCTCCAGCCACACACTGCCCTCCTTGCTGTCCTTACATGACCCAGGCGTATGGCTGCCGCAGGGCCCTTGCACAAACTGCTCCCGAGGCCTGAAACACGTTTTCTCAGGTGTCCACTTGGTTCACTATCTCCCTCCCTCCCTTCGGGTCTCTGCTCAAGGGCCATCTGACCAACTTAGTGAGGCTTTACTCACCATCCACGTAGAATGAGTCGCCCTCTCATTGCATATCCCTTCCAGCTGAATTTATTTTTCTTTTATTATTATTACCATTGGATATGTTATATATTTACTCCTGTATTTTCTGTCTTCCCCTCTAAATGCATGCTCCATGAAGGCAGGAGCTATGTTTTGATCACTGCCTTAAAAATGCCTGGCACATAGTAGGTGCTCAGTAAATATTCATCTACAGTGAAATGTGTGAGTGGGTAGTATGGCTGCTTAGAGCCGTGAAGCCCAGAGAACAGTGTCTAGTGATCACAGTGCTTTTAGGGGCCCATGAAAACGTTTGAATTTATATTAAAATTGGGGTGGATGGGAAATTTTCAGATCAAATGTTATATTTGTCTTTACACCAGTGCCTTCACAAAATGTAGCTCTGAACATTTTTTTAAGGAGGAAGAGGGTCTCCAGAAGTCATAATGTGGCCCTGACTCAGCACTCGCAGGGAGAGATCACTAAAATAGGGTACAATGAGTGACTGTCGCCGGGCTGAGAGGAGTGTGTGACGAGACTCCCGTGCAACCCAGGGTCCTCTGGAAACAGAAGCACGTGGGAAGGGGAGGACAGACTTCATCTTCTGATAACCCGCAGGCTCTACAAGCTGACCCCTGTCCCATCATTAGCGAGACCTCCTGGGTGCACTCCAGCAGGCCTCTCCCCACCTGATTCCTGGTCCCCTTTGTGCTTCTGGTGGGGTGTCCAGGGCTGGCGCCCATGCTCTGCTGGACGGCCTCCTCCCTTCCTGGCCTTGGCACGCCCTGTCGGAGCTCTCTGCTGGCTGGTGCCTGCCTGCTCGCCTCGCCGGCCCTCACATGTCAGCAGCTCTCTCTCCTGTCGCTCCCACCTTAAATGTGTGCTGCCAGCTCTCTGCGAGACCCCGGAGTGGGCCTGAACACAAGCCGGAGGAGGATCTGTGCCAGCCTTGGTTCTCGGCCCACGTTATGACAAAAATGCGTTTGTTGGCCCCTTTCTCGTTCGGTTGGCTGCTGAGCGAGCAGAGGCTCCTGCCCTTTGAACTGACTCACTTTCTGGCTGTTTGAATGTTGGAGACATGGGTGTCCTCAGTCACTTAAAAAGTTTGGGTTAGTTATTCAGGGCCTGAGTCTGCCCTTCCAGTCTGTTACCCCTTTCAAGTCCACGCAGCAAGTGGGCCCTGGTTTAGGGAGCTGCCCGGGCTCCCCACCTCCATCTCCGTGGACGACGCACACAGGTTTGAGACGTTGGGGGCAGGGTTCCCTGAGCCCGGCCCCTGCCCTTGACCTCACGTAGAATGTTGGGTTTGTGGTGGCAGGAGGCCGAGTGGGGGTTTTCCCTCCCGGGCGTGGTCAGCCAAGCTGCTCCGGCAGCGCCGGCCGCAGACCCCCAGGGGGGTTGAGTCAACCAGGGTGGGTACACCCAGGCAAAGGCGTCTCTTCCAGAGCCACCTCAAAGAAAATCCTCAGTAGAGTGAAAATGTCACTGCCCCGCCTCCAGGACAGACATCCCACAGCTGAGCCCCGGAACGAGTGGTCTTGTCCAGGTGACCGTCACAGCGTAGCCAGAGGAGGGTCTTCTGTTTGGAAAGTCAGACACCGCCCACTCAGTCCTGCCCACTCAGCTTCCCCCGAGTCACCTTGCTTTGACTGGCCTGTCTTTTGGCATCCGGTACTTTGGGGTAGGATTTAGCACCCGGTTGGGAAAACTCACTGGAGACTCATCGGCGGAAAAGCTCAGGCTGCCCACAGAGGCTGGGGTTACAGTAACCCGGTGTGAAGGCCGTGGGTCCTGGTCTGCAGCACCCAGGAAGCTGGAGGTGTGGGAAGCAAGCATGTTTTCAAGGGTTTCCCGCAGGTTTTCGGGGGGATTGTAAAGTGGAAGGGCGTGGAGACAGGGGAAGACGTGGTCCCCTGAATGCCTCTTTGAGACAGCACTGTCCTTGTTGGGGAGAAATATTTTGAATGCATCCTACATGGAGGCTTGCATGTGCAGTGATTGCAGAACTTCTGTACCGGCCACGGGGGGAGGGACCTTTTCCTCATCCGGCAGACAGAGACCAAAGGGAAGGCACTAACAGCGTGTCAGAAGGGTGTGCAGCGTGACCGGGCCGCTCCTGGGGAGCACCCTCCTCACCAGTCTTCCACGAAGGCCACCGAACACAGATACTTCCTGTAGGCTCTGAGACAACTGTAGGCTCAACAATGACAACTCTGTTGTTGTTGAATTCACGCAGCACTGGATTCCAAGCCGGGGCGGATGTGGTGGAAAACCTACAGGGTGAGGAAGCCGGGAGACCAGGAGACAGCGGCCCCCTTAGAGATGGGCACACGTCTTTGGGAAAGGGAGCTGGGAACGTCCAGAGGCCAAAGGAGTGGGAGGTTCAAGGTCATTGGAACTAGATCCCCGAGGCAGGATCTTCCCACTGGCTTCGGAGCATGCGCTTCTGCTCTCCATGTGGAAACAAAGTCCTTGTTCCCCGATGCTGGGAGGGAGGGACACCTCCCTCCCCAGGAGATTCTGGTTGGCCCCTGAGGACCCAAACTAGGATGTAAGGGCTGGTGGACCTAGTGGGTAGGAGTGGTGAGTGTGAGGTGACCTTGAGAAGGTCAGGGGACGTGGGAGCAGACCCTGGGCTGGGAGCCGGGGAGACCCGGGCAGATGAGGGCCCCGGTGGATGCGATAGGATGGCTGCGGCCTGGCAGCACCGAAACACTGGCGAGGAGCTTGGGGCCGGCCCAGCTGGCCCTCTAGGTGACAGCTGCTGCACCTGAGGCCTCTCAGGGGACCTGCCAGGAGAGAGCATCACCTGCCGTTCCACGACATCACGCTGAAGAGCCTCGGTCACTGCTGCCCACACACGTGGGGCTTCTCTTTCCTCTGTTGCTGCTCTAACTCGGAACTTGTCTCATTTCCAGGCGGCAAGACAGGGCAGGCCCCTGGCTCCCGAGCGCCTTCTCCTCGGCTTCCCACCAAAACTATCAGCGGGCCGCTGAACCCCCCGGCATCTCCCAAGCTGGGCAGTGCCTCCTCCGAGGCGCAGGGCGCTGCCAGAGCTGTCCCTCCTCGCCCCAGCGTGCCTGCCCCGCCTCCTCCCACGCAGCCCCCACCGCCCCCACCCTTACCCCCACCCCTGCCCTCCTCCTCTGCCATCAAATCTCCCCTAGTGTCCCCACCGGGCTCACAGACCAAAGGTAATACCCTGGGGGTGGCCCCCCCTCCGCCCTCGGCACCTCCCCCTCCCCCACCTCCCCCAACCCCACCCCCTCTTCCCCAGAACTCCATTCTCAGTGACAAGGCAGTGAAGCCTCAGCTAGCCCCCTTGCCTTTGTCACCCATCCCGCCCCCGCTCCCTCTCCTCCCGCCTTGCGGGTACCCCGGACTCAATGCCGATGCTGCCAGTCCCACTCAAGATGCTCCGGAGCCTTCTGCCCCGCCGCCCCCACCGCCCCCGCCCCCGCCACCACCGCTTCCCCTTTACGCCTCATGCACCCCGAGGTCCTTGGTGCCTGCGCCCCCTATGCCAGGCGCCAACAACGGCAGTGAAGCCCCACCCCCACTGCCCCCCAAGTCGCCCAGCTTCCAGGCTCAGCCACTGAAGCCGAGCGCGCAAGCCTTGCCCGCTCCGCCCGCGCCTCCCGGGTCGCAGCCGTTCCTGCAGAAGAAGAGGCCCGGCCGAGGCCCAGGTGAGCGCAGCTGTTCCGGTCCGCGGCGACCCCCCGATCAGAGGACCGCTTGCCCTTGCCAGACATTGAGGAGGTACCGGGGCCACAGCCAGAGGCCTGCTCCTACGAGCGGCTGGGAAGTACCTTGCGATGTCTTAACTCGGGATTGGGGGTTAGAGCAGTGCCCCTGTGGAGGGCAATAAAGATTTGTTGTGGCACTTTACGTCGGGGGTATTCGCGTTACAGACAGGAGACCAAGAGTAGGGGAGGCTGGAGGACCTGTCCAAGAGCATGCAGACCACAAGTCAGAGCTTCTGGCCTGGGTCGCCTTGCTGGTACTCACTGTGTGACCCTGCACGCTCACCCGGCCTCTCTGTGCCCCCTTCTTCTCCTTCTCTGTGAAATGGGAATGGCAATAGTTCTCCCGCGGGCAGTTGTCGGAACAGGGCCTGACAGCCGCGAGATCTGGAGGAAGGTCGTGTTCACCATCGCCCCGGGGCTTGAGGGGCTGCGGGTGCCCTTGTCCCAGAACCAGACCTCCTGCTTAGCTTCCCTGAGTTACCGCAGGCCAGCTCCCAGCCCGAGTGGCCACAGGCCCTCCGTAGATTGGATGAGCATTCTGGGTATCCCCCCTTTTTGGGGGGAGGCTGATTCTCCTGCTGACTCCAGAAAACCAGGGGCCAGTATTTCCAGCCCCGTGTCAAGAGGGACCCCTTCACCCAGGCAGCGGCGGCGCTTCCGGACTGCGTGCACATGCGCAGGACGGGTGTCCACGCGGTGGAAAGGCCGCGTTCACTGTTGGGGTGGGTCCCCCTGAATGGGAAACCCCCACACGTCCACGCACACGCACGCGTGCATGCAAACACAGTCATAAACACCCAACTTCTTTTTTAAAAATACACCCGCACCCCTACACACCCATCTACACTTGTGCACATATGCCTTGGTCTTTCAGAAAATCCTTTGATGCATAAAGTTTCTTAAATATATTTCCCTGTGTTAAAAATAACACAAGCTCATTGAAGAGCAAATAGAAAGACCTTTAGATCACCCACAATAATATCATGGAGAAATAACTGTCATTTTTGGATGCGTTTTCTTTTTTCTGAATGTAGCTATATATTTACATAATGAATACTATTTTGTATATACTACTGCCTATTCTGGTTTTACTTAATATTAAAAACAATTCTGTCAAATCGTAAAAGTATATAAGCATATTAATATGATCATCAGTATATACCATATTTCTAATGTCAGATATTAAAGTCAGTTCCATTTCTTCTTATCGTTAATAACATGTGAGTTGCTGCAGGAGATACTTTCACAGCAATTTGTGGGCTGCATTTCAGATATTTTCTAAGATAGGTTTCTGAAAGGCAATCCCTGGTGCAAAGAGCGAGGGAATTTTTAAGCCTCTTAGTGACGAGAGATAAGGTTTTAATCATTCTCTTCTCGACCTGCTGTTCACCCTGGGGCCAGCATTGGAGCCGGAGAGCCCTTTCTGACCTTGTCATTCTTCAGTGTTCCTTGTGTGGTTTTAAAAACCAGTGCTTTACATTCAGAGACATCTGAGTCCAGAGCCTGGTTCCTCCTCCACTCCTGTGTAACCTCATGCCCGTTTTTTTTAAACGCTCTTGAACTTTGCCCTCCTTTTACTTGACAAATGAAAATAATAATGACACACCTCCCGTAGGATTGTTATACGTGTTAAGTGAGGAAATGTGCCTGTGGCTGGGGTGCAGGCTACTTCCCTTCCCTCTCTCTTACCACATGGGGGGCAGCTTTCCATCCAGAAGCGGGTCAACAGCCCTTAGCCCCTTTAGTCTGCTTGTGGGGGCAAGTGAATCCTAGTGGATCCTGGGACAAGGAAGGGTGGACCAGCACGGGTAGGAAGGATGAGATTTTTTTCTTAAAAAGCTCACAGGAAGCAGAGTGTGGGACACTGCCCGCCCACAGGCATGGGCCCATACACGCATGTCCTCCCGTGTCCTCCCGTGACCCCGCAGTCCTGGGCTTGTGCAGGCTCCGGCTGGGGCTCCATCACGAAGTGCAAGGCCCATGCGCAGAGCTGAGGAGGGAGCCTGGCAGCGTGGACCTGGGCCCAGAGCCAGGTGCCGGCGGCTCTACTTGTATGGGATGGTGGGACTGCCACGATGCCTCTCTGGGCTGCACTCTGGGGCTCTCTTGATGGTTCTAACCCTGGGAGAAGGCTTCCATTTCACGGGGAGTAGCCCCAGCCCCTTGAACTCCAGGCTGGGCATCTGGGCCCTGGCCTCGTGGGCCTAGTGTGGGTTGGAGATGTGACCAAGAGGTGACAGACTGGGGCACAGCTCAAAAGTGGGGGGTTAGGGGGCAGGGTACCAGAGGCTCGGCAGATGGCTGGTAGGAGCCGGGAGCCGCCTGCGCACTGGGTCTCCAGCTGCAGCGGGTCTGGGCGGGACCTGAAGGGGGAGGAGGAGCCCGATGGTGGCTGGTGAGAGAGAACAGCTGCCCCAGCTGGCACCGTGGCCTGCTCCGCGGCGGGAACCGCAAGGCCGGGAACAGATGCTCGTCTGGCCCCTTTCACTGTGTCTTTGGACATGAACCCTAGTTTTTCATGAACAGCAGGAGGGTAATTTTTTCTCAGCCAGGGGTGGGAGAGAAAGAGGCTGTAATTGTGAGCATCCTGGCACAGTAGCAGCGGAGCGGTCTCATCATTTCGTGGAGTGGAGTGAGCGGGACACCTGCCTGCACCGACGGGCAGGACGGCGGCCACTGGCTGCCAGCGAGTCAGACAGAGTTCTGGCAAAGCAGAGCGCGCCGCCCACAGCCGTCATCGGGGAGGGTTCGCTGAGGCTGGTGGGATCGGAGTGGGCCCCGGGGGAGGGTGGATTCAGATGGGAAAGAGCAATGAGGGTCAGCGATGCAGGGGGGCGGGTGTGAGCAGAAACAGGGGCTGGAGCAAACCCCCCACGGCTGTTCCTCTCGCCTCCCCCTGAGCCTTGCCTATAAACGGCTCAGGCACCAGTGGGAGCGAGCTAAATCCACCACTGGCACCCCCTGCGAGATCACCCCCTTCTGAGCTGCCCCCCAGTCTGTCACCTCTTGGTCACATCTCCAAGCCACACTAGGCCCACAAGACCAGGGCCCAGATACAGAGCCCTGAGTTCAAGGGGCTGCTCCCCAAGAACTAGAAGCCTTCTCCAAGGGTTAGAAGCATTGAGAGAATCCTGGAGTCCTTTCCTTTCTCTTCCCTTTCTGGGGACTCTGCAGTGGTTCCCCTTTCGGGGACTATGCCATCTGATGCTGAGGACTGCCATTGTCATTGAGATTATCACAGCAGCTAACATTTATTGAGCCCTCACTACGTGCAACTTGACTCAAATGAACTCATTTAACCCTCTCAACAACTGTAGGAGGCGTGTGCCCTATTATCATCCCATTTGACAGAAGAGAAAACTGAGGCACAGAGAGGTTGTGTCATTATCCCAGCAGGAGAACGGGATTCAGTCCCAAGCAGATTGTCTCCGGAGGCTGCCCTTCTACTCACCCCTCACAGGAGGTTACAGCATCCGCTGTCCCCATTCACTCCTGTATCTGAATACTCCGTCATCTTCTCCATTAGGCACCAGTGGGGCGAAGCTGAATCCACCGCCGGCTCCTCCTGCGAGATCCCCCACCACGGAGCTTTCAAGCAGGAGCCAGCAGGTCCCAGGCTGGACCCAGACGCAGCAGCCCGGGGGCCAGCTGCGGAACGGGAGCCTGCACATCATCGGTAAGCGGGGCCAGCAGCTGCCACGCTGGCTGCCGGTGGGGAGGTGGTTCCCAGCCCCCAGTGGGAGCATGCCAGCCCCGGGCGCGTGCTTTGTCAGAACAGGGGACTCACGGTAGCGTAGAACAGACCGCAGGTTGTGTTAAAGAGAGGGTTTCTCTGGAGGCTTTCTGCAGGGCTCCAGAACCCACTCCGCACCTTCTGACTGAGTTTGGAGAGGGAAGAAAACCAACATTTTAACGGTGTGTCTGTCTCCATGGAGAAGTCCATGCACAAGGCTGAATGAATGGCGTGATTGGGACACAGTGAACGGACGGACAGAAGGTCCAGCAGGCAGGGGGACAGTTAGGGCAAAAATATGGAGATAGGGCAGAAATTGACATGGGGTCAGGTGTGGCCAGAAATCTTTGCATCCCTCTGTGGGTTGAGCTACTGTCAGCCAGAAATCCTAGATCGCAAAGCAGGGACCTGCCCCGTGAAAGGGCCACGTGCCCCTTCTCCTCTTCCATCAGGAGCTCAGGACAGAACCCATTTGCTCTGGGGGCCCAGGCCCGCAAGTGGACACAGGCCATGCCCCGTGTCAGCTGCCAGGCCCAGGACCCCTGTTCTGCCCACTCCTCCCGACCCAGGCCCACCCAGGAGCTCAGGGGGGCTTCAGGCCAAGGGGACTTTGTTGTCCCTGCCACTGCCATGTTCCTCATCTCTGAGTCTGGGCCCTGCACTGCCCTGTGGCTCTTTAGAAGCTTCCTGAAGATATTAGTGGCCGTAAGGTGGGGCGGGTGACGGGGAGAGTGTATTAATTTCACTCTTCCCAGGTCCCCTTGTCCCAGCAAAAGAGTAAAAATTGAGAAGTGGAAGGCGGCCTTGGGGGGACTAGTCCGGCTGTGGGCACCCTGGCACCAGGCAGGCGAACCTTGGGTCATCACAGTAACCAGAGCAACTTTGCCATTTTCCACATGCAGACGACTTTGAGTCTAAATTCACGTTCCATTCCATGGAAGACTTTCCTCCTCCGGATGAATATAAACCAAGCCAGAAGATTTACCCCAGCAAGATCCCCAGAAGTGAGTACTGCCCGGCGAGGACCCCTGCATGTCCCTGACTGTCCGAGAGCGGCGCCTGGCGTGCAGCGGTCAGCTGCAGGCTGGCTGTCCTCTCGTGTCCCGGACAGCAGTGCAGCGCCGTGCATACTCCTGGCAGTGCCGGAACGTGCATGTGCCCCAGTCCTCAAGGGTCATTTAGACGCTGCTACAGAAGACCAGCATTCAGTGTTCAACATCATCAGATTTGGGTGAATTGACCACTTGCCCCTCCCCTCTCTGGGGCTTCTGACTAGGGATCTGAATACCCCAGGGAAAATGGGATGCAGGAACTTTGCATTAGTAGCCAGAGAAGAGCCTAAAACCCCCAATGTGGAACTGTGGCACACTGTGAAATGGAAAGTGTCCTCAAGCCAATGGTTCTCAGCCTCAGTTCCACATCCGAATGACCTGGAGAACCTAAAAACCCAAAAGGCCAGGCTGCACCTGGACCAATTAAATTAGAAACCCAGGTAGGACCAGGGTGTTAGTCATTGTGAAAGCTGCTGGGTGATGCCAGTGTCCAGCTAAGGCTGAAAGTCTCAGCCCGGTGAGTGCTGCCCCTCTCTGGTTGCATTGGGTGGCCAGGCTGCCACTCAGCTCCCCCAAGAGTGGCAGAGGGAGAGGCTGGCCAGCCTGCCCCTCGCGCCCAGAGGCCAGGGGAGGCAAGTACTTTAGAAATACAGGCAGCAGAGAAAAGCGAGGCAGGGTATGGACAGCACAGTGGTGCTGCCTGTTAGTTAAAACATGAACTGGCTCCTGTCTGGTGCTGAGCCCGTCCGATTGGGCAGCAGCTGGTGAGACGGGACAGAGTCAACAGCCTGGGGTGAGAGTCGGATGTGTTCCCGCCCACACCCTGAGTGAGGCCCCCAATCCCAGGCTTCTGTGGGCCGGCATGGAAAATCATACAGTCACCGGTGTCTGGGATTAGCCCCAGACCAGGGACTCTGTGAGTCTCTTTCATGGAGACCATGGGGAGGTCCCGTCTCTGGGGTTCAGTTTCCTGCTGGTTTGCACCTGTCCGCCCTCCACACCACAAACCTCCCTGCTCTCTGGCGCACCCAGACCGCACCTTGTGATTGTGACCTCCTGGCCCCTGGAAGCTTTTCAGCTGCCGACCCCTACCTACATTAAACTGAAGGCCAGCAAACGTTTTCTCTGAAGGGTCGGTGACGACCTATTTGAGGCGCTGCAGGCCGTGTGGTCTCTGCCACGACTACCTGGTTCTACTGTTTCGACATGGAAACGGCCGTAGACAGTCCGTGAATGAGTGAGCATGGCTGCTTCCCTGTAACTCTTGATTTATAAACACGGGCGCTGGCTGTGTTGGGTCCGCTGGCCATATTTTGCTGACCTCTGCCCTAACCCAGCCCAGAAGAGGAGATTCTTAAAAATCTCTCTGTGTTGCAGCCTTTCCTAATCATGTGGCACGGAGTCCTTCACCGTTCAGACTCTGGGAATTCTAACATGAAGTTTCTGTGTTTGAGCCCACGGTGCCCAGTCTCATCCCTGAAAATACAAAAAGAAAAAAAAAAAAAGCTATGCCCCCCACAGCTCGCCAGGAGGGCGCAGCTGGCAGGCGGTGCTGTGTTCCTCTCGTCCCGAAGAAATGTTCAGATCGGTGCCCAGACCCAAATGCGATCTCCTGATGCTTAGGTGTGGGCGCAGTAAAAAAGGAAGAGGGGGGAGGCGGCGGAGGAGAGAAAACCGACGAAGTGAACCGGCACCCTACAGAGCAGAAATGACACTGGTAATTGGCAGACATAAAACACTTCCGCAGCCCGCTAGCACAATCACATCGGCACGTCCCCGCCATCCCGGCCAGCCGCAGGGTAGAGCCTTGTTAATTATATTAGTGCCAGTCTGCTGCGGGTCATGCCTGCCCAATTACATTTCTCCTCGCGGTGCTCCTACTGCTGGGCAGTAAGCTGGTTCCCCCAGACGAGAGTTCTCCACGGCCTGGGAGACAATGCTGTTCTCCCGGGTGGGTGTGTTTGCACGCTCTCTCGGGGCGGTTCTGCCTGCCTGCCTCCTGCCGCCTGCTGCTCCCTCCTTCTGACAAACACACAGCACACAGATGCCCTAATGCTTCCTTCCTTTTTTCACTTTGAACTATAAATACATAACATGAAATTTGCCATCCAGAGCTTTTTCAGTGCACACACAGTTCAGTAGTGTTAGGCACACTCACATCGTTCTGCAAACACTCCCTAGAACCCCTTTCATTGTGCAAAACCGAAACTCTGTCTCCACACATCCACGACTCTCCATTCTCCCCCCCCCCCACCCCCAGCGCCTGGCAACCACCCTTCTCTTTCCTGGGTCTATGAGCTTTACTACTCTTGGTGCCTCGTCTAAATGGAATCTGTTAGAGTTTGGCTTTCTGAGACTGGTTTATTTCACCCAGCACCACGTCCTCAAGGTCCATCTGTGTTCTAGCATGCACCAGAATTCTCTTCCCTTCTAAGGCTCCGTCATGTCCCACTGCGTGCATGTCCCACTGCGTGGGATTGTCCCACTGCGTGGGCCTGCCACGTTCGGTTTATCCGCTCTTCCACCAGTGGGCACCTGGAGGGCTTCTGTCCTTTGGCTCTTGTGAAGATGCCGCTATGAACATGGGCGTACAAGGATCTCTTTGAGACCCAGCTTTTAATTCTCTTGTGTGCATACCCAGAAGTAGAATTGCTGGATTGTGGGGAAAGCCTGCTTTTAATTTTGTGAGGAACCACCGTGGTGTTTTCCATTTTCCGTTCCCATCAATACTATATAAGGAGAGATGCAACATTTCCCTTTGTTTTATGGGGAAAGCGGTTCTCCTGTAGCTCTGCTGTTGTTTCCGGGAGTGTTTGTGAAAACCAGTGCCCACTGCTGACCTGTAGGGAAGCCTGTTGCATTGCCCAGTGGTTCTCCGGGGGGGGGGGATTTCCCCCCGGGGACATTTGGTGCTGTCTGGAGACATCTCCTGTTGTTCCAGGGAGTCTGGGGCACAGAGCCCATGCTCCCAGCATCCAGGGGGCAGGGACCAGGGATGCTGTTGAACAGCCCACAGCGCACAGGCCCGATCAGCCAGCCCAGGAGGAGCCAGTTAAGAAACCCGGCGAGGGGGAGCCCTATCTGTCGTAGCCTGGAGGTTTGTAGACCTCAGGGTGGTCATTTCAAGGTCATACTGCCACCTGGAATTAGGTCAGGGCTTACATGAGTGTCTTTTTACTTTGTATTTAGTTAATAAACTGGCTGAAAACCTAGCACTCCCTCTGTCATTTACTTGAATATATCTTTATCCCAGAACAAAGGCACTCCTCGATGTAAACAGCATTTTGATGAAAGTGCCAGTGCCCTCGGGATTCGTAGTTTCTGAGCTGTAGAGGCCCCTCTGTGGGGCAGTTCCTCTTAGACACCGTGTCTTGCCTGCACCGCTGCTGCCCAGGATGGCTTCCAGCTCACCGTAGAAAACCTGGAAGGTGTGTTTTAAGAGATTAAAGACGACCCGTTAATTCAGGAGGAATCCTTTCGGTGTATTATGTGTATGTTCATAAGTTTTAAAAATAGTTGAGGTCCCCCTATTTATATGATTTCTGACCCGCTTCCCTCTCCTGCCTTGCAATGTCACCCCAAGTTATTTGTGCCTTTGTCAACATTCCCTGACGATAAGCCTTAGACTTCCTACACGCTTTCACTGAACACGGGCTGTTCCCAGGTTGTCGCCGGGACAGGCCACCCATGCTGTTTCTGCTTTCATGGCGCTTTGTAAGGAGCAGGGCAGCCCGAGCTGTTCAGGGGGCTCGGGGACACGGTTATTTAATTCCTAGTCTGTGGCCCAAGCAGGACAGAAATGTCCCTCACCAAAAGCAGCAGAGAATGTGACACCCGGGCCACCATTCGGAGCATCTGACGCACAGGACAAGGTCTCACAGGACCTTGGACTTAAGGTCTGGGGATTTGGATTTAAGACTTGGCTAGACCAACCACACTGTACAGCTGCACGCGTGTGCATGCATGCACACACACACACACACACACACGGTAACTGCCAAAGGAGGAGTGTGTCTGGAGGACTGAACAGCAAACCCGGAGCAGCGGGGACTCTGGGGTAGAGAATCGGGATGTGGGGGGAAGGGCGGAGCCACTTCCAGTTGGTTTTCTTTTCCCTGTTACGTTCTCCTGTGTTCTCTGACTTCTCGTTTATGAGAATGCATTGACATACAACTTGTATAATGTGTAGCATGTTCCATGTTCGAGAATGAGTTGGGCCCTGGGGGAACAGAGCCTGATTCCGCCAGCACACACTTACCTGTTGCTCTCTCCTTAAACCGGGTCTGGCGCGGGGCTCGGCGCATCTCCGGGGCTGCAGACGGCGGTCTGCTCTGAGCTAAGACTCTCTCACGTGCATTGAGACAGCAGGTCTTAGTGCCTGGTGTCGTCCCCCCACCCCCGCCCCCGCACATCGAACGCGACGCCTCTGTCGTCACAGCCTGGCACGGAGACGCCGCGGTGGAAACATGCAGCCGGGGCCAGCAGCCTGGAGGGTTCAGGTTGACCGGCTCAGGTTGCTGCGGTCCCCGGTGCTGCCGCCGCCACCAATGCCGGGCCAGCCCGCTGTCTCTGGGACGCGCACAGCCGCTCCCTGGGCCAGCAGATGGTGAGATCGCCCCTGTGCCTTTCAGGCCGGACGCCTGGTCCCTGGCTCCACGCCGAGGCTGCTGCGCAGAGCTCCGATGACATCAAAGGCAGAAACGCTCAGGTAACGCGGCCCTCCGAGATGCTGAGGGCGCGCTTTCTCCTAACGCCTTCACGTGCTTTCTCAGACTCTATTTCCCTGGGAGTGCCGCTGGCGGGAACCGTGTTCCCCACTGAAGGACACTGGGATGTCAAAATCTAAAGCGTGAGAGGGGTTGCCTGGAACTGCCACCACATACAGGGGCAAGTTAGAGCCCCGTGGACTCTGGACATTCGCCCCGGTCCCTCCCCACTCATCCCTCCCCTGTCATGTTGGCTCGAGAAGCCCGGGAAACTCCGTCCTGTGCACGAAGCAGAGTTGGTGTCGTCTCTCATCTCTAGGAGACAAGGTCTCGTATCCTTGGGAGCTTTTGCCCACCCCCCATCAGTATTATAATTTTCGTTTACATTTTTATAGAGCATTTCTATTTGAAATTTCTGGCTAACCCAAGAATGTGCGAAGCATAGAAAGAGCTGACAAAATATTGGAGAAAGTTAAATTTATCATGTCTTGAGAATGGTACGAAGTAGTTATATTGGACATGGTGACAGAACAAGAAGAACCCGCGAGAACAGATTTAATATATTTTTAGAGACGTTTTCTTTTAACTAAAGGGAGAGGATTCTGTTACTATGGTTCGGTAGCATTTGATCATTAAATCTGGAAATCTTAAGTTTGATCCCATATAGACATCCACGTTATCATTTATTTTGGCCAGGTTTGGTCACAGGTCAAGTCCTGGTGGCCAGAGGGAAGTGGGAGGAGGGCCAGGTGCCCATGTGATAAGACAAGAAACGCCCTCACGGTCATGTGAGGCCACGTGGACAGAGCGCCTCCTAACCTGGGCGGAGACCACGACTCTCCCTGCGCATGGTCCTGTCGCCTAGTTAAAGACCCTTCATTTCTTTGAAAACACCCAGTAGATCCTCCCCTGTTTGGAGTTCTGTGTGGCAGGGGGTGGGTGACCTGAGTTAAATTGGGCCCTTCCGCAGCTGTAGGGAACCTCAAGGAAGGTCACGGGAGGAGGAAGGGACAAGGTTCCTGGAAGCTGGGATGGGCTCCTTGAAGGCGGACAGCACAGCCGCCTTCCCTAGCACGGCTGACCCAGGGATCGCAGTCACCATCCTCAGAGGGTCGCAGGCTCAAAACTGGGCGTGTGCTGGCCCTGAGAAGGAGCTACGCATGAGTAGGACAGAAGGAGCTATGCATGAGTAGGACAGAAGGAGCTATGCATGAGTAGGACAGAAGGAGCTATGCATGAGCAGGACAGAAGGAGCTATGCATGAGTAGGACAGAAGGAGCTACGCATGAGTAGGACAGAAGGAGCTATGTGTGAATAGGACAGAAGAAGACAAAATCGTGCACAGGCGTTCGCTCTGGGAGGTGAGCGCTGAGTGTTATTTTCCTCCTAGCGCATTTCTGCAATTCCTGAACTTTCCACCATGAACACCTTAGTCCTGTGGTCAGAGACATATAGTCATCATCAAAATAATAGTCCCTGCATTGCATAACTCTGTATTTTTCAAATAACTTGTGTATCTTATCTCACCTGACCCTTTCATAACCCTGTGATAGAAGCTGGAGAGATGCCTTCAGTGTTTTTGTTTTTTTCAAATAAGAAAACAGAGCTCCAAGGGGTTAAGGAACTTGCCCAAAGGCACACACCCAGACCTCTGAGTCCTCGTCCAGCGCCCCTTCCCCTGTAGGTCGCTGCTTCTCCTGGCACGGTGAAGTTGCCCGGACAGGAGTCACCCTCACCCTCCAACGTGCAGGTGTGATCGGACACTGCGCGGGGTCCGGTCCCTGGCCTGTGGCAGGCACACACCCAGATCAGCCAGCCCACAGAGGTCTAGTCCAGGGTGGACTGGGAAGTCTGCCCTGGTCATCCCAGAGCCCAGACCTTCCTTACGTCTCACCGAACATCCCCTTGACTCATCCTCACTTCAGTGAGACACAAAGCGATTGCCCAGAGAAACCCCTGGGTTCCAGAGGGAGCCCTCCATGCCCCAGAGGGCGTTCTTTTATGGACACAGGGCCCACGTGACGTGCGCACAGTGGGGAGCCCTGGGCTGGAAATCGGAAGGCCTGGGCACTTTGTCTCGTTTCCATTGCCTTGTCTTGGGGTCTGCAGCAAGTTTTTTGCTTTTCCTGAGCTCCCCGTCCAGTGAACCTGCTGGTGCTGGATCCTGTCAATGTTTATGAGACGGCACTGGGTCCCCACATGCCATGGACTCATGTCCCATTTCATCCCTTTCCCACCTGTGACCCCCTGGGTGCAATCAGCTCCTTGCATGTGAGGGAGGGCCTCCGTGCCCAGCCCCAGGGTGGGCCACCCGCGTGCGATGAGTCTTCTCACCGCACCTGGTCATGTCGTCGTGTTTCCACAGTTACCTCTGAAGACACTGCGGTGAGAAGACGGAGGAGGCCGGCGGCCTGCGCGCACCTGGGGCGCCCTCCGGGGGACAGGCCTGCCGGGAGACCGCGTCCGACCTCACCACACTCAAGCTGTAATTCAGCTGACATACAGGCTCTGAACGGAGCGTTTATTTATTGTACATACTTGGATTGCACAGGCTTGAAGTCAGTATCGTAGTCAACTTTTATTTTTTAAAAAAAACCACACTCACTGTTTCTCCCTTTTTAAACATGCCTCTCGGCACCCGTCCGTCAGCACAGAGAGCCCTGCCCCCCCCCCGCCCCCACAGGGTCCGTCCCGTGACTGTAAATACGCTCGCGGGCTGGCGCTTCCCGGGTTCGGAACCATTTTTAGAAGACGCCTTGGTTTGCGAGCAGTCCGAAGTCGCAGTGGCCCCCGCGGCTTCTCATTGGCATGATTTTATATTCTCAGCGCACACACTGCAGAATCAAACCAAATAATGCCTTATAAATGACACAGCTCAGAGAGACGAGTGTGTCCCCACACCCAGACAATGCCGCGCAGCCTCCAGCGGACGAGATGCAACGTCTCGTTCCCGTGTTGCAGTACAGGGAAATTTTTTTTTTTTTTTTGCTGCCTAATGTAAATATACCGAAAAGTCACGGCGGGAGCAGGCTTGGCCCTTTGGTGACTGAATGATCCCACAAGCAGCCAACGCTCTGTTTACAGTGGCCTTCATGCCCGAGTCCCCGAGACGTTTCCTCCTGTCCCTTCCAAGTTCCCAGCCCCGTCCTGGCAGCCAGGGTGAGTGGGGGGTGGAGCTTTATGAGATTTTGGTATTTTCCCTGCAAGTGAGAAACTTACATAACTCCTTATTAGAGTAAATTACTAATTCTATCTCGGAGGTCTCTTTTTTCTTCTCCCCCGAGTGCAGGATTTCTATGGCAAGATAAAATGTAGACCAAAACCTTATGAAATATCTGCCTCAAATACCTGGTGCCCCACCCCCAGCCCTGGGAAACCCGGAACCATCCGCCAGGCAAAACCCCAGCTCCCTTCTGAGCTGAACAATGTAACTGGTCTGAGAGCCCCTGGTCCCTGAGACGGGCACCTCTGGAGTGGGGGCGGGGGGAGGGAGTGGTGTCCAAGTTCAGCCAGCCCTGAACTCGGAGCCGGTCAGGACAGGCTCCGACAGCTGCTCACACCCTGGTCTGGAGCTGGCGAGGGAAGGGAGGCCTGCCTTCGCTCGCCGCCTGACCCCACACGCTCTGCATCCTTGGAGAGGGAGGCCGTGACAGCAGAGGGACAGAAAATAGAAGGAAACAGCCGGCTCCCTGGTCTGGTATCAGAAAAGCTGCAGATTCAAGGAGACCGGGGAGGGAGAGGCTGCAAGAGCGGTGCAAATGTTTCCTCTGGAGCCGGCCTCTCCTGCGCTCACGCCTCGAGGGCGTCACGCCCAGCCGAAGCCATCAGACACGGGAGACAGATCGGAGGGCTCTGGCAAACGCGTGACCATGACCGTGACCCCACACACCTGCCTGCAGCCTGCCGTGAAGACTAAAAGGCCACCCAGCGTTACGGCCGGGCTGCGTCCTTGCAGAGAGAAGTGCGTGAGCAAGGTCAAGTTCCCTTCTCGGGGGAGTAAATCAAGCCAAACTGTAACAGCTAAATCAGTGGAAAAGAAGTCTCCCCAGGGCACCAGCTCTGGGCATGGCTGGTTTGTTTCGCAGGCTCTGGAAGCTTTCCGAAAGGTCGGGATTTCTTTATTACGATGGCATCCACTCTGCCTCCCTCTCAGTTGGGCAAAACGATGACCGAGGATTTAACAACCAGGGGTAAGAAGGCCCTAGACAGAGGCAGTTCTGCCTGAGAGTGCTCTGCCTGCCCCCGGGGGGTGCTTACACCTCCGTGCTCTGCACCGCTGGGGTAGAAGTCAAAGATACAACGATTCAAGGACAGAGAGAAGGAAGGAGCAGAAAGCATACGTCGCAGTTAGGGAGGAATCTCGGGACGCGGGCGTTGCGTCTCTCCTGGAAACCTGCCCAAGTTCAGGCCCTTTGAACTCTCAGGACGCAGGGTGAGCCCTCGGCCGTGACGTCACCTCGCACGGAGACGCCCGAGTGCCAGGGCCCCACCCCCGATGGGACGCTGTCTCTGCCCCTGGGGACTCACAGGTGTTTTACATGTATTGACGTTCCCCCTGCAGACTCATCTCTCTGTACCTAATAAACTGTCGTAAGTGGAGATGCTTCCGGCCGTGTCCTTGAGGAAACCTGCCCGTGGTGACCAGTGCCGGGCTCAGGGTTCTCGGGGCTGGTTTCCTCGCCTGTAGCATGGAGGCATCACTCCGTGCCTGAGCACATGGTGGTGAAGATTCAGTGACGTAACACCCAAGCAAGCCCTTACCCCTGGGGTCCCAGAGGTCCCAGGAACGGGCCCGCCCCACACTCCACGGTACAGGCAGTTTGCCAATCCCTTCACCCAGCTCACCCCCTGCACCCACCGTTCTGCTTTCCATCTCTGTGAGTTTGACTACTCCCAGTACCTCGTACATGTGGAATTATACAATATTTGCCTATTTGAGACTCGCTGATTTCACCTAGCACGATGTCCTCGAGGTCCATCCATGTTGTAGCAGGCATCGGAATTTCCTTCCTCTTCAGGGCTGAATAATATTCCACTTTATATACACACCCCATTCTGCATATTCATTCATCTATTGATGCGTACGCTCTTTAATGACCTTTTGGCTTTCTGGAATAACACTGCTCTGAACATGGGTGTGCACGCATCTCTTTAAGAACATGCTTTGAATTCTTTTGGGTATGTACTCGAAAATGGGATTACTGGATTATACGCTAATTCTATTTGTAACTTTCTTGAAGAACCTCCATACTGTTTCCCATCCCAGCTCCGTTTGACATTCCCGCCAGCAATGTACAAGGGTTCCAATTCCTCCACATCCCCACCAACACTTACAATTTCCTGGTTTTTGATAGTAGCAGCCCGATGGGTGGGATCTCACTGTGGTTTTGTATTTACTTGTACAGTGAGTGTATCCACAGAAGGGCACAAAGACAGAGGAAACTGCCGAACTGACTGGGTTTTCTGAAGATTCGAGTCAGAAAAATGTATCCCCTTTCACACGTTTTCTGTGCTGTGAAGGATGCCCACCTTTACTCACGAGACACAGGACAGAAGAGGCCAGCAGACATTCATTTCCATATTTTTTTTTATTGTAAGCATGATGTATTGAGAGACAAGTCCAAGGGCAAGCACTGGATGGGGAAGTTATCTGGTTTTAGACACTTGTACAAAAGGCTGTGGCGTCTACGCGGTCAGTCCCCACGGAAGGAAATACACACTTTCCTTTGCATTACCCCCGCCCATAGCATTTCCCAGCTCACAGGCCTGACGTCTCACGACGTGGTCGCAGACATGTGCGTTCTCATCCCCCCCGAGAAATCCGCACGTGACATTTCGGGATGCTTGAAGTCCATCAGCTGAAAGCACATTCGACACAAACACAGGAGGGGAGCCGGGACCCAGGGCCCGGCGGGATGAAATGCCACAGCTGCAGGGAGGGCGTCCTGGCACAGCGTGTGCCTGGGACCTGCCGCCGCCCCCTTTCTACGAGAACGGCCAGCTGGCGGGTTCCCCTCCCGCTTCCCCCATACGCAGCCTCCCCAAAAGCTGAGAGCTCAGCGGAAGACCTTCCCCACAAATGACTGCAGGTGGTGGCTTCATAACAAGTGCACCGGTCCTACCTGGACCCAGCTTCCCTGCTGGGCCAGGCACAGCTGTGTCACACCTGTGCCACTGGGATGTCACACTTGGGATGACATCAGTGAGGGAGCAAAGTAGTTTGCCCGGTGGACAATTATGTTTTTATGCCGAATAATTCACCCGGTAGCGAAGGAACCTCACTGCTAATATCTAATAGGCAGCGTAGCCTGTAAGAAAGACTTTCTAACAATAACACTGTGCCTTATGTTATTGGGCACTAAAGAACCACCGTAATCGCAAGGACACCACCCTTCCTCTACCTAAAGTTCCACACCAGCTCCAAGCATGAAAGAGCACGCTACCTCTGCTTAGTTAATGCACGTTTCCTGGAGCCTCTGCCCCACCCCGTCCCTTAAGGGTCTGGGGGCCGTCGTCCTCTACGGTAAACCCCTTCTACTAGACGAGGCCCACTAGCCTAGGCCTGGTTATGGGGTGGGGGGGTGGGGGAGACGGTCTGTCCTTCACGGCCATGTCTTCCTCCTGCGCAAAGCATGCATGGCACCACCCCTCCCCCCAAGTCTTGATGCGCACACACACGGCATTCTAGGACGCTATTTACACGCTGACCTTTAAACGTTGTTTTCATAGTTCATCTTGAATGTTCACTTTCTCCGTATTGCCTTTAGAAAAGCAGTCCCTGGTCAAGAAAGTGTCCACATCACGATACGCATTTTTCAGAAGCAGAGTCTGTCCGGAGCATTTATAAACGAACGTTCCTGCCCCCCGGCCAGCCTGCTCAAATCCAACAGCGTGCTTCAAGCTGCTGATGTAAGTCGACAAAAGTCACTGGAAGTGACTGTGGCTGCATCAGCAGATTCTCCGCTCTCTGCTTGTCCTTCCCGACGTACAAAGAATCTGTCCACTGCTATTGCTAGGTTTGCCTATACATACACACCACCTCTCGGGTGGATGGAAGCACCCCAGCCTTGTTTAACTTGGGCCAGGCTGCTGTGCCCTCTAGTGGTAACACGGGGGCATCACAATTGTGCTGTACCGCTTTAGCCCAGCCGACTCCCAGTTAGCCTTGGCCCTCCTGGGAAGTGCGGGGCTAAGGTCAACGCCCCCTCACAGAAGCAGCCATTGTGTTTCTCACCGCTCAATCAGGTTGGCTGGGTTCCCCGTGACCTTGGGCCCATAATAATAAGAGCAGGCCTCCGTGTAATCCATTCTCCCTGGATTCCTTCTGGTCAAACCCCTGATCACCTCGGGTATCACAGACTTGTCAGGTCCGATAAAATGTTCCCATAGCAGGGGGAGGTGACAGCTCGCTGTGACATTTAGAGTGGCTTTCTGCATCCTCTCGTTTTAGACAGCCACTCTGGAGCTGGGCCTAGGAGGGGATGAGGCGCCTACCTCATTCTGGAACCCCGCCCTTCCCCTGGCGGACAGACACTCAGGATGGCAGCTCCCCACAGGAGGGGACCCTAAGTTCATCCACAGCGAAAACCCAAACCGGGACGAGAGTCTCAGCGACTACAGGCCCCCACAAGTGGCTGCTGTGACCTTCGTCAGCTCAGACAGCCTTCCTAGCCCTCAGCACTGGCAGCCAGTCATTTTCCAGACAGAACTGGCCGGACTGCCCGGCAGCAAGCTCCTGGTTCCAGCAAGCTCCGGGCGCACTCACGCCTACGCTCTCACAGGGGAGCTGGCAGGAAAAAAGGTTTGTTCCGGCATAAGCTGTGACCCTCAGGGTGCACATGCGCGTGTGGGACCCACGTCCCTTCCAGGTCCCGTGGGCACTGACACACTGCTTCTGAGCAGGAGTCACTGGGAGTGGTGAAGCTGCTGCCTCCCACTCGCTGGTGTGCTAACACACTCTTCCCTTAATCGTCTCTGCCCCTTTAAATTCCAAGAGTGGCTGAGAGTCTCAGTAGCTGGAGGTCAGCCGGCCCCCCACCCCCTGCCCAATTCAGCCACCCTCTGAGGGCAGCCACTGGAGCATGCGGTGTGTGTGGGGGGGGGCGGGGGGGTAAAGGGAAGGACCAGGGAAAGCCAGGTGCTCCCCATGCAGATTTCTGGGATGTTACAGGCTGGGCCTGAAGGGCGGGGGCTGGACTGTCACCCTGGAGCGAAATGCTTCTGCATCCATCTGTCGCCTTCGCGCCCTCTGGGTCCCCAGCGCTGAGCCCATCTGGCCTTCCTCGCACGCTCCTCCGTGCCCCGGTGGTGAGTCAAATCCTTCATGCACACACGACACGGGGCCCCCGTCGCTTTAATTAAAGTCTCTGCTGAGATAATGCTGCGGCTGCAAAGGTTCCAGCTACTTGAACGAGACCCGAAGCACTCAGAAGTCTCTCCTTCCCTTTTCCTCATTCACTGAGAGCTCCGTAGCTTTGGGAGGTGGAACTACACCGCAGGGGCATTTAATTAACCCTAAACTAGACGGCAGTAAGCAGGCCCGGACCCGTTTCTACAGGAGGCCTCACCCACGTGGCGGGCGTGCTCGCAGCAGGGCGAGCCGGGTGCCTTTGGGGGACCCACTCAGGGTGGTCACAGGCCGGGCTGCCCCTGACAGTCTAGAGTGGGCCGGTTCCAGCGGGCATGGAGGACCGGCTCTCCCGCACGTGGAAGCGGTCTGTGCGTCCACGGCACACGAGACGGGTTCTGGAGGATCCCCTGCCCCCACTGGCCGTGCCCCTCGGAAGACACATCTGGAGACATTCTGCACTAGGGACCTGCACTCCAGTGGAGGGAGGCCGGGAAGCCGCTCCCTCGAACACACGCAAGACCCTGGGCCAGACAAAGAAGTGCCTCTTGTTAACATGAAAGAAACGGTTACTGAGAGAAAGAGTAAGACTTCAAAAGACTCTGCTTTCCCACGCACTCAGCACTGCGGGGCCGGCCTTTCAAGGCCCGAGGAACCCTCATCCTCCCCCGAGAAGGCTAATGGGCCCATGGTCACCGGAACACAATGACAGCAGCTTAAAACCCGTAGGATTAGTCCTACTTAGTCCTACGGCCGAGCAGCAGGTGCGCGGGGCGCCTGTCACACCACGGAGGAAGGGGACCATGGGGCGGAGGGGACGCTGTGAGATTCTGGGCAGAACATGAGTTCACAGTTGGGTTTGGCTTCGGACAAGGTGACCGCAGCAGAACTTTCTCGTTTTACTCAGACAGGAGAGCGGTTTGTTTTGCTGGTAATTTAGTAAGGTGGGAAACTTTAAATAAGAAGGGGGAAGGGAGCGCTTACTTCACTCACTTAAAGAACTTGATCTCCGTGTCCACACAGTCATAGAAAAGGTCCCCCACCTCGGCGGGGTCCGGGGGCTCCGAGCTGGCCAGGATCTCTTCCATCGCCTCCAGGCCTTGCTGCTCCAGGCCCAGCATGGTCTTCCTCAGCTTGCGACCTTGCTCCTGAGGAAGGACAACAGTGGGGGCGGGGGACTCACTGCACTGACTGAAGCTTCGGCTGGGGCAGGGGGTGTGCCCTTTGAAGAATAACTTCTTTCTCACCGGAGACCTGAGAATCTTTCTCTTATTGTCATAAGATGCATCTACCATAAAGTCCACCACGGGACCCATTTTTCATGGCCTGTGTCCGGGCATTAAGTACATTCACACTGTTGTGCAGCCCTAACCCTTTCCAGAACTGTTTTGAAGAATCAGTTCTTTGGTTTTTGGGTTTTTTTAATCCTCACCCAAGGACATTTTTTCTTTCATTGCTTTTAGAGAGAGGAAGGGAGAGAGGAAGGGAAGAGAGAAACATTAATTGGTTGCCTTCCACACATACCAGGACCAGGGATCGTATGCTCCTGGACCAGGGATGGAACCCGAAACCTTCCAATTACGGGACAACACTCCGACCAACTGAGCCACACAGGCCAGCGTTGAAGAATTCAGTTTTTTAAAACAACGTCTTTAAAGTGTTGCCATCATGTGCAATTTTTGTACCCCCAAAAGTATTCAAAAAATTGTAAAGAGCAGAAAAGCAGTTGTCCCAACTAGAAGTGAGTATTTCAATAATTCCTAGGTAAACAGAAATGAAGGAGAACTACTCTTAGCCCACTGGGCTCTAGGATAACATCAAAAGTATAGGCTTTGCTCACCCTGGCTGGCGTAGCTCAGTGGATTGAGCGCGGGCTGCGAACCAAAGTACGCAGGTTCAATTCCCAGTCAGGGCACATGCCTGGGTTGCAGGCCACGGCCCCCAGCAACCACACATTGATGTTTCTCTCTCTCTCTCTCTCTTTCTTTCTCCCTCCCTTCCCTCTCTAAAAATAAATAAATAAAAATCTTTTTAAAAAAAAGCATAGGCTTTGTTTTGCTTCATTCAGTTTCTTTCAAGAGACGGGGTGGGAAAACTGACACCCGCATTCTGGGAAGGGCCCTGGGAGCCCGGACTTTGGGAGGAGACGTGTGGGAGAGGAGGGAACGGTGAGCTGGGTCACCACTCCACCCCCCACCCCACCCCCCCTCCTCTCTCACTGACCCCACCCCCCCGCCCCGGGCCTGCCCCCAGACTCACCTGGTCACTGGCGATGACAGCACGTGCCCACTCGTGGGCCTTGTACAGTTCGTGCCGACGGTCGGGTCTCTCCTGGAACCGAGGCTCCTTTTTGGCAGGGTCCTCGTCCCCGAAGCAGGGAGACTGTACTTTGGGGACGGGTTTTACATCATCGACAAAGATGAAAGGCTTGAAAATGGACCTGGAGAGAGAAAGGAGAGGTGCTTCAGCCAGACGGGGGACGCCCGGACGCTGTCCCTTCACTCCGCAGACACGTCCTGAGCCGACTCCCGGCAGGCAGGTGGGTGCGGGGTGGTGGCACGTGGTGAGTGGTGGGCGGGTACGTGCGGAAGAGACACAACTGTGCAGCTTCGTAAACATTTCAGTGACTCTAACTGCCCTTACAAGCTGCCATTCCTCCTGTTTACGGTGAGGAGACATCTGAACAGACCTGCTTTGCTCTGGGAAAACCATTTGCCAGGCTCCTCCGGTTAAATGGGTGGCGCAATGGGTCCTCTGTTTCAGCTGGAAGGAGGGTGCCTCTCTCTACCACCGTTTGCTGCAGAGTGAGACCCCACCTTGCTCTCTACTTTTTTTTTAGGTTCTACCTTATTTGAAAAAATTTGAAATATCTCTGACACACTCGGGGAGGGAACAGATTAACAGAGATGAGACACAAGGTCCCCAGGGGCCCTGGCCAGGTGTCTCAGTCGGTTGTTGGAGCATCGTCCGGTACGCCGAGAGGCTGCAGGTTCAATGGTCAGTGTGCATCCGTGAGGTAGCCAGTCGATGTTTCTGTCTCTCCTCTCTCCCTCCCCCTCCCTCTCCACACCCACCACCCCAGGCAGGAGCAGCACACAAGGCCCCGCTGGGATCAATACGCTAAACTTGGAGCTGATGGGGAAAGAATCTAGAATAACCAGTTCCTCTGAACCGCGGGTGTCCCTCTGGCTCATCTACTGGTCATTCCGGCTTCTCTCCCATCATTTAGCCAAACTCACATCTGCATGCAGAGCCATCGGTGAAGGACATTCCCACATAGAAGCAGTGCTTTTGGAGCATGGGACAACCTTAGCGCTGGTTCCCAATGCTCGGGGCAGTTTTGAGAAGTCAAAAATGTAGGGTAGGAGAGAGGAGAAAGTTGGTGCTGGAAGAATTCAGATTGAATTGGAGGGGGGGGCGCTATCTGCACCTGGTGTATGTCCACGCAGGTTCTCTGTGCCTAGCTGTGGCATCTGAGGCCCATAATGTCATCTCCAGTAACAGACAGGTGCCACTCGTCCCTAACAGCTGGACTAAACACATGAGACAGTGTCAGCTGATCCAGTGTAGCCTCTCCAGCTTAGTGCACTGGGGGGAGAGAGGAAACCACACACACACACACACACACACACACACACACACACACACACGTCCCTTGCATCTCCCCAGCTCCTTGCCACTAGAGTATGTCAAATGCCCTATTTTCCTAGGACTTTTCTCCTATTTTCTATTTCTTTTTTAATATATTTTCTTTATTAGGCTATTACAGTTGTCCCATTTTCCCCCATTTATTTCCCTCCACCCTGCACACCCCATCCCACCTGCTTCCCGCCCCCACTTTAGTTCCTGTCCATGGGTCATACATGTAAGTTCTTTGGCTTCTCCATTTCCTATACTATTCGTAACCACCACCACCACCCCCACCGTCTATTTTCTACCTACCATTTGCTACTTATTCCCTGTACCTTTTCCCCCTCTCTTCTCCTCCCACTCCCCCACTGATAACCCTCTATGTGATCTCCATTTCTGTGGTTCTGTTCTAGTTATTTGCTCAGTTTGTTGTTATTTTTTAGGTGCAGTTGATAGTTGTGCTTGTTGTCATTTTACTGTTTTTTATCTTCTTTTTCTTAGATAAGTTCCTTTAACATTTCACATAATAAGGGCTTGGTGATGATGAGCTCCTTTAACTTGACCTTATCTGGGAAGCACTTTATCTGCCCTTCCATTCTAAATGATAGCTTTGCTGGATAGAATAATCTTGGATGTAGGTCCTTGCCTTTCATGACTTTGAATACTTCTTTCCAGCCCCTTCTTGCCTGCAAGGTTTCTTTTGAGAAATCAGCTGATAGTCTAATAGGGACTCCTTTGTAGGTAACTTTCTCCTGTTCTCTTGCTGCCTTTGAGATTCTCTCCTTATCTTTAATCTTAGGTAATGTAATAATGATGTGCCTTGGTGTGTGCTTCCTTGGGTCCAACTACTTTGAGACTCTCTGAGCTTCCTGGAAGTCCATTTCCATTGCCAGATTGGGGAAGTTCTCCTTCATTACTTTTTGAAATAGGTTTTCCATTTCTTGCTCTTCCTCTTCTCCTTCTGGCACCCCTATGATTCGGACATTGGTACATTTAAAGATGTCCTGGAGGTTCCTAAGCCTCTCCTCGTTGTTTTGAATTCTTGTTTCTTTATTCTGTTCTGGTTGACTGTTTATTTCTTCCTTCTGCTCCAAACCATTGGTTTGAGTCCCAGTTTCCTTCCTGTCACTGTTGGTTCCCTACACACTTTCCTTTATTTCACCTTTCATAGCCTTTGTTTTTTCCTCTATATTGGAACCATACTCAACCACTTCTGTGAGCATCCTGATTACCAGTGTTTTGAACTCTGCATCTGATAGGTTGGCTACCTCTTCATCGCTTAGTTGTATTTTTTCTGGAGCTTTGATCTGTTCCTTTTATTTGGGCCTTTTTTTGTCTTGGTGCACCAGTGACGTAGTGAGGGGCGGAGCCTTAGGTGTTCAAGAGGGCAGAGCAACTCGCGTGGCTACGTAGTAATGCTATATGTGGGGGAGGGGTTGAGAGGGAACTGTGCCACCTGCTCAGCTCTCTGCCGGCTTTCAGCCACTTCCCCCACTACCCACAACCAAACTGGGCCCTTCTCATGCTGATTCCCGGGTGGGTGGGCTTGCGTGCATTCTAGGACCCTGTAGGTCTCTCCAACGGAGCCTCCTGTGAAGCTGCGAGTTTCTCCTGCTGCCGCCTCAACCCCCACAGGTGTTTTCAGTCAGAGGTTTGCGGCTTTATTGCCCCACGCCGGAGCCCTGGGTTGTGTGGTCTGTCTCGCTCCCTGGTTGTTGCTCCTGATTTACGTGCATGCGAATGTGGGACCCCCCCGGTCCTCCAGCCGCCACCTTGCCGCAAGTTCTCTCCGCCCAGCTGCCCGTCTCCACTGCTCCTACAGGTCTGGATGAATGCTTCTTCTTTAATTCCTAGGTTGTTGGACTTCCACACAGTTCGATGTTCTGTCAGTTCTGGTTGTTTTTTGTTTTTAAACTTGTCGTCCTTTTTGGTTGTGCGAGGAGGCACAGTGTGTCTACCTACGCCTCCATCTTGGCTGGACATCTATTTTCTATTTCATAGGTTGAAGTACATGGCCTAATACTATTAGGGGGAATGGGTTGGGAAATAATCTTCTAATATTTAAAATGGAAAATATTTAAATTCGCTCCCTTTCTTGGATTATCCATCCTGCATGTTGAGCATGTGTGTGTTTTCCCAGAGCCCCGGTTCACGGTGTCTGCCAGTTGCTGTGATGTAAATACACCCCCTGAGGCCCATTCCGAGCTGCCAATGGGACCTCACCGAGCTCTCAGTCGGGAAGGATCGCCGTAGTCAGCTCTCACCGGCTCTGCTGCGCTGTGGGACTCTGGCTTTTACAGTCTCCAAGTGCAAAGGGGCCTCCATTCCCTTCTCTCTCTGAGTTTTCACATCAGTGAAGCTTAAGCAACGACTGGCTTCTAACTGGGAAGTGGTCTCCAGAGGTCAGACCAATGCACAAAAGCCAGTCGGAGTCACTATAGAGGTGATGGAGGCACCAGCTGACTCAACAAAGTACTGGTAAGATGGGATTTGCTTTTTTGATAAATTAATTAAAGGTCTTTTGCATCTCCCTCTAGCCCTCGAACTTCAACTTCTGGACCTCCTTCCAACTCTCAGGCTTACCTAGTGCCTGGTACTTGCTAGGAGGCAGGGGAGGAAAGTAAGGGAGAGAAGGAGGAGAGAAAAGGGAATGTGAGAACGAGTTGTTTTAGGAGAAGGATCCATAATTAATGCGGTGAGCAAAGGGGAGAGAAGTGGCGGAGTGGAGCAAGCAGCAGTCAGACCGCGTCCTCTGGTCCCTGACGTGACTGGGAGGGGCGAGCCAGGCAGTCCCGCCCTCTGATTGGGATCTTCCTCGAGTGCCCTGCTCTGACACCGCTTCCCCAACACGCCTCTCTCGTGTTCTCAGCACGAACAGAAGCCACCACACTGCCCCTGATCTCACTACTGAAAACCCCAAGAGTAGGTAGGGATGCTTCCCGCTGACAAAAGACAAAATGTAGAACACGGCCAATGACAGAGAAACACGGAAATGTTGAAACAAAATAATCTTCTGACAGCTCCGCAGTCAGAGCAGGAAACACAGCTCACTGAACCCAGAAGATAAAAACAAACACCTTCCGGAAAGCTCCTGATCTTCTTAAAGGCCTTCCTGGTTAGCGTGACCCCTGGATAATCTGCTGTTAAAGTTACTTGAAATCTTAGATTTTAAATATCCGAAGGCTATGTCCCAACCCATTTCTCTCACTGTATTAGGCCGTGCACTTCAGCCTAGGAAGCAGCGTCCCTTTATCTTAGGGCCCCAGCGTCACAAAGGCCTGCCTTCCAAGCACCGGGAGAGCAGGCACCTGGCACCGGGAGAAGGGGGGCTGGCACAGCCGCTCTTCGGTTCAACCCACTCCTTCAAAGGCTCCTGCTCCCTAAAGACCAGGCCCCAGACATTGGCAGAGCATTCCAGCTGCCCCCAACGCCCCCATGTACCCCCATGGGCCAGCGACACGTGCTCACCAAGAGGCCTTTGAGCCACCAGCACTGGGAGATGAGCTTCCATGCCTCTGTGCGTTCGCACATGCTGTTCCCTCTACCCAGGACGTCTTTCCTGCTCTTTGTCCCTCCCAAACTCCTACTCTTCCGACAACGCCCCGTGCTCAAGAGTCCTTTCCTCTGCGAAGTGTTCCCCTCGGTCATCTCCTTCGCGCCACCTCTTCCCTTATACGCATTTGGTCTCTAGTACGCAAGAAGTACTGCCGCTCTGCTGAAGTTCATAGGCAGAAAGCAACCCCTTAAAATACAGTGTGCACTTGAAGTTGCTCCCATGGGCTTTGTCCCCTGACTCAGAGGCAGTGGTTGTTTTGAGAAACCCTGGGCACTCCTGTAATCTGTCTGTCTCGCGTCTGGTTGGGCTTTGCATCCCCCACGGACATCGCCATGCCTAGCCCATGACAGATACTCTGTATGTGTTTGCCGAATTTAAAACCACTGGATTCCGTGATTGTGATGAATGCCATGTGACTAAAGCCTAGAACACCCCTTACTCCAAGCTCTTGGTGCTGTGCTGGCCACAGCGAGGCCGACTAGACACTGTGACTCGGCTGTGCAAGAAGCAGTGCAGGAACCCCGTGCACGCTTGGACGGGCTTTCGGGGGTAGCTTGTGCTTTCTGCTTACAGGACTGTGTCTCAGGCGCACCTGGAAGGGTCTGGGGTCCCAGTGAAATAGTGGATGCACGGTGAGCTTCGGCTCTGGGGCAGGACGGACACCGCGCTGGCTGTGGTGAGGAAAGACTCGGAGTCTATGCAGACGCCACTGGCTTTGTCCCGTAAGATGTCAATCATAGTCTGCACACTGATGCTTTCTGGAAAGAGAGGTCAGGGGAGATGTCACTGTGGCAGGCTGCGAACCCAAATCCATCCAGTCCTTTCCCTTTTTTGGTACCAGAACTCCTGAATTATATCTGGGAACACAACTACCTAATTACAGACTGTATTTCCCAGCTTCCCTGGTGGCTAGGTGTGGCCGTGGGGCAAATCCTGACCAATGGGAGGCGAGCAGAAATGATGTGCACGACTTCCTTTTCACATCCATAAAAAGGGAAGCTTGCCCTTCGCTCTCCTTTGCTCCCTTCCTTGCTGGCTGGCAGATGCCAGCAGGTGGGTCCCAAATGGAAGCCATGTGTTGAGCAGGGTAACCTGCCAGCCCCGGACCATCCAAGTACATCTGGATTATCCCGTGGGAGAGAAATATACTTCCATTTCCTTTAAGCCACAGTATTCCAGGGTCTTTTGGATCCAGCACTTAGCAATACCTCAGCCAGCACAGTAACACAAGAGAAGGACACCCATGAGAAGGCACATGCAATCCATGCACAGCCCACCCCCAAGTTCAAGCGCGCTCACACACCCTTACTGGTTAGACCCACTGCTATATTTGGCAAATGACCTCTCTGCAGGGGAAAATGTGGACAGGGAGGTATTTAGAACAGTCAGAGTCCTTACAACTCTGGGCTCTGACTGCAGCTAGATAAACAAATCCTCAATCCCAGTTCTACTTTTTCTCCCTCTGGTTACAATTCATTCAAACATGATTCTTTCCACCTGTGTTCCCAAAGATGGCATCAAAGCATCTCTCAGGGAGAAGGTACCTTAACGCTCACTAGCACGACTCCCTCCTCTTTGTAAATCTCTAACAGGGTGTCAAGCTTTTGCAATCTCTGGGCCACACTGGAAGAAGAAGAGTTGTCTTGGGCCACGCATGAAATACGCAAACACTAACGAAAACTGATGAGCAAAAAAAAAAAAAGGTTTTTAAGTAAATTTACGATCTTGTGGCGGGCTGTATTCATAGCCAGGCCAGGCCTCATGCAGCCCATGGAGCCACACGGACAGCCCTGAACGTGTCACTGCTAAAAATATCAACAGTAAGTCCTTGCTTTCTTCACCTACCTTCTGCTCAAATTTCATCATTGTCTCACATGTGAGGTTATTGATCTGAATCAGGATCCAATAAGTTGATGGTGTCTCTTAAACCTGTCTTAGACTCTGCCTGTCATGAATCCCACTGACATTTTACTTGCTGGACCATTCCTCCTGTACAGTGTCCCGGTCTGACCTCTGCAGCTGGCACCCCCACGGCCCTATTTGATCTGTTTACCCATTCTGTGTGTTCACTGCAAACTAGTGGCTAGACGTGCGGGCGTCATCAGATTTGGGTTTGATGTTTCAGCAGGACAGCTTCCTACTTGGCATTACATACTTTCATCGAGCAACTTTTTTAGATTAAAACTTTGAGGGGGTTTTTTTTTGAGTTCCCATTTTAAATTATTTATAGATACTTTTGTACCTTCTTGCCCAGAATATACTCATTAAGTTCTATAGCAAAAGTCTCAAAATGTTCTCCTAGATTAAGGCCTAGCAAACTCTTTCTTAAAGAACCACATAAATATTTTAGGCTCATGGGCCATACAATCTCCGTGGTAACTCACCTGTTGTAACTGCTCACCTCTGCCCCGGTGGCACAGAAGCGGCCAGAAATCAACAGGTGTGGCTGCATTCTGATAAAATGTTAGTTACAAAACAGGTGGCTGATGGCAGGTCATAGTTTGCTGACCCCTATTCTAAATGATCAAAGGCTTGACTTTACAAAACACATGTCTATCGCTAGCAAATACAAAATGTGGCCATTCAGGTTCATGTGGAAGGGTTTCCACTCTGGCACAAAAGTAACAAGCTATCCAATCAGTACATTTGCTGCGATAATTGGGTGGGAGACAGAGGGCTCATGGAGAAAATTCAATTCCACAGTTAATATTCAATTCAGTTAATAAACGTTCACGGAACACAGGACTACAACACGCATCACAAGGAGATCCTAAGAGGAGTAAAAGACAACACCCCTGCCCTCGAGGCCCCGCAGGCTAACGGGAGGAGAGAATCAGAGGGAAGTTAAGTCAAATACACAAATGCCGAGGTGTCAGAGTGGTTGCAACAAGTATCACAACGGCAGCAGGAAGCTCCATGGATGAGAAAGCACCGTGTAAGGATAAATGCAAGCTGTCGTCTCGCCTGAACCTCAAAGACTTTAGCACGAGTTGGTCTCTGTACATGATGTCTCTTCTCCCCTCCCCCTCTTCACTGGCCCTGAGTTCAGACGAGCTCTCTACAACAGCTGCGGGACAAAAGGTCTGAGAGGGAGAACCGTGAGGGATGAACTCACCTTCTTGCTTTTCCAAGCTGTCTTTGCCTGCACAGCAGTGTGGATGGTCATCGGCTGGAGAAAAAACTTCGGAAAAATTGAACTCGTCCTCTCCCGTCCACCAGCCTTGACTCTGGGCATAACTCCGGAGCTCAGGATGCTCTGCGTCAATCTTAGTGGTGAGCGAAAGCTGATTGCAAATGCACTTGACTCCCTCTGCAGAGAGTACACGGCCCAGTCAGCTGGAAATACACTCACAAAGACGGAACAAAGACATGGAAATTTACAGGGAACCTCTCCCCGGCAACCTGACTTTAACCACGGGGATGAAACAAGTTCCATTTTTGGAGACAGCAACAGATGAGCCTTGTTCCTCTTCTGAGAAGCTCTCCCAGAAGGTCTGACCCATCCTGACCGGCATTATCACTTTGTAAATGAGCAATGGTCACTTGATCTTTAATTCGTAGTCAAAAGGAAACCCTTCCTTCTGGCTACGTAAACCCCAAGCACTTACTACTTACAAGCAAAGTGAAAGGGCCTTTGAAAGAGGCATTGAGCTACTAACAGGACTTGTGAATGTAGCAACTGTAGAGAATCTTCCTCCCCAGTTGAGTCTTGCTCTACCCAAAGAGCGCCGTACAGCACCACCCTCTGCGTATAAATACAAATATGATACTCCTTCATTCAACCACTTTTTCAGGTCCCAACATGTAGACAAACATAGTGACGCTGATCATGGATAGCTTTAAAATAACAGAATTCACCTGGGAATAGATGTGTGTCACGTGTGCACGGGAGAGAAATCCATGGGAATTTTTTTCTCATAAAAATATAGTAAGTGTAGCTAAGGACGTGTGGAGTCAGACACACCTGCCTTCTGAATACACTGCACCTTGAAGGATGAGTGTTGAGGGACCAGTCCCCCTGGGTGCTGGAAGCCTTGCCTTGCTGTGGCTTCTCCAAAGCCTGAGCGAGGACACCCTGGCCCTCAAGCTTCAAGATGACGTCCAGCTCAATACAGAGTTATCACTTGTAGCTCAAAACATGTATTCACAGTTGCTGCTGCTTCCAGGGAGCACGCTGATCTTCTAAATTCTCAGAGAATGAAGTAGGGAGAGAGAGAGAGAGCACCCAGCCTTCAAGCTGCAGTAAAGCCCTTCCTGCCTGCACCCAGCTCCTGGGGGCGGGGGCAGGGCGGGACTGAGTTCTTATCTTGTAGCCTCTCAGCCTCGCTGGTGAACTCTTCCATGGTAGGCTTTCCTGGCTGAGGTCCTTTGCCATCCATTTTTTCAGGGGACACCGTAAGTGTGAAACTATTTATTTTAATGAAAATAAAAAATAGCTTTGGCCTAAATACGTGATTTTAAAAATATTTTAAAATATTTTTTAAAATTTATTTTTAGAGAGAGGAGAAGAGAGGGAGAGAGAGGGAGAGAAACATCAATGCATGGATTGGTTGCCTCTCACATGCCCCCAACCGGGGACCTGGCCCGCAGCCCAGGTACATGCCGTGACTGGGCCTCAAACCAGCAACCTTTCCGTTTACAGACCAGCACTCAGTCCACTGAACCACACCAGTCAGGGCAATAAGTGATTTTGACATTATCCGCACTAAGATATATTTTAAGTCTTATAAATAACTCCACAAACGTTATATGCCTAGAGGACTGATTTATAATAGACATTTGCTTTCAAGAATGCTAGCATTTGGGAGTCAGAGTTCATTCAATCCTGCCGCAACCACACCACTGCTGAGATTAGAGGACATGAAATCAATGAGTCCAGGAATGGCTAGGGATTTTCTCTAAAGATTTTATTTATTTCTTTTTAGAGAGACGAAGAGGGAAGAAGAAAGACAGGGAGAGAAACATCGATCGTTTGCCTTTCACACACACTCCCGACAGGAGACCAAACCCACAGCCCAGGCATGTGCCCTGACAGGGAATCAAAGTGGCGACCTTTCGATTTGCGGGATGACACCCAGCCAACTGAGCCACACCAGTCAGAGCTGGGTTTTTTTAAATTTAATTATTCAGTGAAAGACAACATTCGTTTTGATGAGGTGGGTTTTTAAGCTGTATTTAGAAGTGAGACTAAGCTTTTGAAGTGCAGTTATAGATCAAAAAGTTTTACATTCTCCCTAAAAACAACAGGGTTGTTTTCAGCACGGACCAACAGCCTTCTCGATGGAACCATCTGACAGAAAGACTCCGTCTCAGGAGCAGTTTCCCTAGGGGAGGTTCAAGTTCCTGCGTCGCAGGAGGCCTGGAGACCTGGCAGGCCACGCCAGCTCCTCTAGCCCTGTGACGTCTGTGGAAGTCGGGCAGGCCGACACGCCTGGCACCTGTATGCGGGGCACCCGTGGGTGGACACGCTCTGGGATGGCTTCCAGATGCCACCCCACAGCCTTGCGAGAACGAGGAGAAACCGCCCCTGCTCCAGGCGGACACGACCCTTGCACAGCTCAGTCAGGAAACCCCGGCTAGATCTCACCGCCTCCGCGGGGCGGCCTCTTCCAGGATCCCACGCGCCACTGTCCACGGCAGCCCCGACCGCTGACTGCCGTGGGCCATGGAGAACGAGGGGCCTGACTCCCAGCTACCGCGGCGGACCCTCCGCCTCGCACCCTCCGCACCCGCTCACCTGTGACTCTCTCCGCGGCCCAGTACCTCCCCACGGTCTCGAGCACCCAGGCCTCCTCGCGGTCCACGATCAGGTAGGCGCTCTGGAAGCTGTGGCAGGAGGCGGGGTCTTCATAATAACTCCCGCCCTGTCCGTGCTCTTCCAACAAGGCGACGATGACATCGAGGGCTTCCTTGGCCGCTGCCCCTCTTTCCAAACCAAGCCTGCAGGAAAGGAGAGGTGCACCTCATCCGTTTCGTGCCATGTGACCATTACCATAGTAACCAAGGACTGGGATGAGGCGGAGTTATGAAGTGTGCCAATGTGTGTATGTACGTTAACCACGTAGGCCAGTATGCAAACAAATGAGCAGGACCCTCACGCATTCGGTTCCCAGTCGAGGGGGCGTTCTCCTCTTTGGGCAGCCCCTGCCCACACGGACAGAAGAGTCAGGACCCCAGTGGCTCCGCCACCTCCCTTTCTCTTTTCCAGCTCTGTCCCCCAACACAGCTGCCGGATGGAGCTGCGGCTCCGCCCTCGTGCTTAGCAAGGCCCCTTTGCTTGGCTCCTCCTCCCTCCTGCCTCTGGGCCTCTGGGCGGAAGGAGCCCTCTGCCCAGGCCAGCCACGTTCTCCCCATCCCACACCAGGTGTTTTGGGGAGCAGTGAAGGTGACTGCTCCTCCATGGCCAGCCATCGTGTCCGGTGCATACAACCGGCTCAGAGACCTCAGTGGGAATGGGCTGCTGGTTAGGACAAGATCAGTACCAACCCTTTATCATCTCTCCCGCTGCCTACAGCCTGCCAGCTACTGGGGTGGCTCCCGGCTTCCGTTATCAGAAAGTGCCTATTTCTCCTGAAGTGAAACCGCTGTCTCCTCCCAGCCCTTCCGACTACCCGACCCCTTAAAGAGGGCACAGAGCTTGCCCTCCGCGTCACCTTGGGCAAGTTACACAATGTATTTGAACTTTGGTTTCACATCACCTATGGAAGAGGTGCCTGTATCTTTGGGTTGCTGGGAGGGTGGGTTTTAGGAGATAATGAACATGAAACTAAGCAGCACAAGCACCCAGGACCACGTAAGGGATCAGTAAGTTTTGAGAGGTTACACATTGTGGCAGAAAACAAATGACTGGGAAACAAAGGAGCCCAGCTTCTGGCTGTGCATCTGCTGCCCACTGGCAGTGTGACTTTCAGTAACCACCTTCCCAAACCTTGACTTTCTCCTCTGCTCGGTGGGCACGGCAGGACTGCCCTCTCTGGCTGATTGGAAAGAGGACGGCACGTGCTGAGTACTCAGGAAATGTCCGTTTACTCATCTCTTCACTCAAATTAAAGTCTGGCGGCAGGGACAGGGTCTAAGAACACAGGTGACGGGCCAGCTGGCTGCAAGGTGGCGCCGGCCAGTGCCTGGGGAAAACCACCACTGCAGGAGCAGTCACCACGGACACTCGCCCAGCCCGATTCTCCCCGGAGGGACATTCACTTCACTGTGCTGCCCGGGAGAAGAAAAGGCTACAGGCTACAGATTTATTCCTGTCTAGGCTTCCTTTTGTAGTCAGACAATTATTATATATCAATTCACTGGGCACTTCTCACTTTAAGCCTATTTAGGGAGACTTGGTGCCAAGGCAATGATTTGCGAAGCGGCACCCTAGGACCTATGGAGAGTGATAAAAGAATGAACCTGTTAGAAGACCACAGTCGGTCGGCTCTCTGGTGGTCGGTGCCGACAGGAAGCAGCCAGAGAAGTAAACGCTCATCTTATCCCGAGGATCCAAAGCAGACAGATGTGCTACGAGCACGTCTCCCAGCCTGGAGCTGTGCACCCGGGAGGGTCCCTCCCTCCTGCCCACAGGTCCCCAGCGGTCCTTGGTCACCCTGCCTCACGCATGCACTCCAGGCAGAACCCTGTCCCCAGGCCTCTGCAGGGCACCACCCCCTTGCCCGGGTGAAAGTGCCACGAGCTTGCAGATGCCTGGCGAGGGCAACCCCCCCACCTTCGGAGGCTGTGACTTCTCTCTGGCAGTTTCTAACTCAGCTCTCCTGCTCCTCCGCCTGTTCCCGCTCCGCACTGGGACCCCTAGTACTTGCGCTCGCCCTTCCACGGGGATGATTCCAATTTTATGCCTCATGCCAAGAAAAAAAGAGAGAGAGAGAGACTCCTTTGTCCCACCCGACCTTTCCCACCTGGTCTCCCTGCCATGGGACGGGGACAGGACAACCTCGCCTCAGTCCCAGGGCCATGAGTGACAGGGAGGTTTCCCGTTCCACCTGAGACTGAGAGGCGCAGGTGCACCCGGACCACGGTGACCTGGGGCCAGAGGTCATGGCGCCCAGAGGCCTGCTCTAGAGCTCTCGCAAGTTCTACTTCCTGGATGGGGCAGGTTCACGAGGTGCAAACTGAAAACGGCACCTTTCTGGCCCCCACACCTACTTCACATTGGCGGCTGCACCTCCCAGTGGGCGTGACTGGGGCGGGGAAAGGGGTGAAATGAACCGGGCCAAGGTCAGTCTCGCTCTGACCTCAGCCTCCAGTGCGATTCTAGTCCTTCCAAGGTGGGCGGCTGGTCCAGGTTGCTCTAGGTCTCGGAATTAGCTGATCCCCATTCCATTCTTTTTTCCAAATCCCTGGGCAAACCCCTCTTCGGGGCCCATGACTTTCTTACAGGCGTGCCAAGTTCAAGGTGCCCGTTCCTGAAGTGTTAGCACATCTCGCTAAAGAAGACGAGTCCCATCGGCACTTGCCCTGCTTGGAGCCCCTGTGCTTAGGAACTCCGCCTGCTTCTCTTTTCGGTACCTGTGCCCCCATGGAGCAGGGGGACCCTGTCCCTTTGCATCCCAACTAAGGTAAACTACATTATAACTAGGGTTCCCATGGATACATGGTCACTCATGAAAATGGTCACTGCCTCTTCCTTTATGGGGGTGTGTTCTTATGAGGATGCAGATGCAAATACACTTGCCCTTGAGCAACCTGGGCACCGGGGGCACCGATGGCTGCACAGTCAAAAATCCGCATATAACTGGTGGCTCCCCCCAAACTTAACAAGTGATACCCAGCTGTTGACCGGAAGCCTTACCGATAACATACGCATCAAGTCGACTACCACCCACTTTGTATGTTATACGTATATATACTATATTCTTACAATAAAGTAAGCTGGAAAAAAGAAAACTGTTATTAAGAAAATTGTGAGGTAAATACATTTACAGTACTGACTGAAAAAAAAACGAATCCACATATAAGTGGACCCATACAAAGTTCAAACCCACATTGAGGGTCAACTGTAATCTTCCCTTTTCCCCACAGTCAAGGTGCTTGCAAGGTCTCTCTCGGGTTCGCGACCTTTGGGACATTGGGAGATGACCAGCCCTCAGCCAGGGGGCTGAAAGCCGAAAGGAAATAAGAGGAGTTTAAGGGCTGCACTGACTTGGGGGAACGGGGTGTGAGACCTTTTGCCTGATCTCTGTCCACACCCCCAACCTTGTCTCGAAGCATGCCCACACACACGCAGCTGTGACAGTCTCTGGGCAGCCGGCAGGGTTTGCTGAGGGCCATTCCCTCGGATTCTGCGCCCTTCGTGCGGCTACAGATCTCAAAGCCTTGAGACCCGTCTCTCCTACTGATACCTTAAATTGGTCTGAAAACCTTGCATTGCTCAGTTTTTTGTCTTCTTCCTGCCGCCAGACTAAAAGTGTCTTTGAAGCTTTGGAGCTTCTGCATGCACCACCAGCGTCTGGCACAAAGCAGATATTCAGTATTACGGACTGACCATCTTTAAAAGGTACATCGGAGGCTTTGAAGGCAAAACAAATTCTCTTGCAGCATCCCAGAGGAATCAACTGCTAAAATGGTCATCGTCGCCAGTGCTATGAATCCCACACCACGAATGTCATGGTAACTCACAAGGCAAGGAAGGCTACACACGAGGCCTGAAAGGGGAATACTTTTCATCGTTAACTCTTCATTTGCAGGATTTCTGTAACGTATGGTGGTAAAAACATTGGGACAGCTGTCAAAACATTAAGCTCAAAACTTGTTGTTATCCTGTAGGTTCCGCTCTATTAATGAAGAGAAAACTGACTGTAAATATGAGGCTTTTCCCTCTTCTCCAGCTCAGGGGACCGGCTCCTCTGAGTCTGTAAGGGCCAGGACAAGGAAAGACAGAGAGGAAGGCGTCATAAAGACGATGTGATACCGAAAGGGCCACTCACAGAGCTACCCATCGGTTGGCAGACGCTATGGGCCACAGAGGTCTCCGCGTAAACGGGCAACTTCTCCCCACACCGCCTACAAAATGGGAACATCGCTGTTCCTTCTTCTAGAACATTAGCTTTGGAAGGTCCGTTAGACGTCATCCAACCTCAGGGCTCACACCGGACAAGCGAGGAAAGCGTGGCCCAGAGAGGTGACACGACTTGGTGTATCTGCCCCGAACAGCAAGGGCCCCGGCTCCCCACCCAGTCTCCTTCCTTTCAACACTGTCCACAGCTCGACTGCGTTCCGCTGTCCCGGGAAAAAAGAAAGCCACTTCAGAATGTAGATCTGTCCCGGCCTACCCTCTACTTCAGCCATTCATTCCAAACCAAGTCACCGATTACCCATTATGTGCCAGGCACGCGGCTCCTGGCGCAGTGACACAGTCGTGAATACGCAGACAAAGCCCCCTGTCCTGCCGCCCCCTCTGCTGCATGGAAGCCGGAGGAGCAGGGAGAGGAAGAAAGCGTGACTGAGGCGGAGAGGAGAAAGGGGGAAAGTGGTCTCTGGTCTTCTGTCCCTTGTATATTACGTACTTCATAGACATCCTTGTTCTCCTATAGATTTTAGATATGTTTCAAATAGCATACACTTCACCCATCTAACACACACAGTGTACCAGTTTTTAGCACATTCACCAAGTTGTGCGACTATCATCACAGCCCAAGTTCAGAACATGAACCACACCTCGGAGAGAAGCCCCGATCATTAGCGATCACTCCTGATCTCCAGACAGCGACTGATCTCCTTTCCGTCCCCACGAGCTTGCCTATTCTGGACACTCTGGAGAAATGGAATCACACAGTATGTGACCTTTTGGGTCTGGCTGCTCTCAGCATAATTTCTTTGAGATTCATGATGTTGCAGCACGTATCAGTACTTGATTTGGGGGGGCTGAATAATATTCCACTGTAATCTACTCTCTTTCTCTTTTTTTTTTTTTTTGCAAAGTTTATATCAAATGGCACACATCTTCTTTAGGAGGACTGTATTACAAAATGGAAGGTTTGGAGGGAGACGAACGCTGCCCCACCCCCCACGCGTCCTGGGCGGTGGTTTCGGGGTCGCCGCGCAGTACCTGACCAGATCCATCCCCAGCAAGGCTTCCGTCTCGGTGGCCGGTTCTCTGGCGTTGATGGCTTCATTGGCTATGCACACTCCGTGTTCATTGGCTCCCATTTCTGCCCCCCAAAGCCAGGCGGGTCTGCTTATCACAATGGCATGGGTCTTGGGGACTTGGTCGATGGAGATGTAAGTACACTGAAAAACGAAGACAGGAAAGAGAGAGCCAACACCTGTCAGGTACCGCTTACTTCTCCCCTTGGTACTTACCCTGAACCACCACATCGGTTACAAACAGCCCAGCAAATAAAATGAAAATAAAATGATAAATAAAATAAAATGTCTTGAGAACATCAGACTTAAAAGACAGCCCAAGACTCAGTGCGGCTCAAAGGTCTCCACGGTGACCTTCAGTCTTGCCAGTCACCAGTTTCTAGACTCGTCGGTTCAAGCCAGTCAGTCCATAAGGCTTACAGCTGCGGCGGTCTTCCTGAGCCAGGCATCAGCCAGTCTGAGTATTCTGTGGCTGGTCATGTCAACAGACACAGATGAGCACCAGCAGTCCTAACAAACAGAGCTGTTGATTCCCATTTGCAAAAATCCTTCTCCATCAGTGGCTTCCAAACACTGTTGATACGATAGAGCGCTCTCTACAAAAGAAACTTGACCTAGAAGCCTGACACAGAAGACAGATAAAAGGGAAGATGCTTTGTCTGAAGATGGGAGGTCCCTAAGCCACCCGAGATGATCCCTAGGACTCCTGGGAACACAGTTTGACAACCTACGTAATCACTGTAGTGGTGGAAGAGAATAAGATAGTACCTCACACGTAGCTACTGCATTACATGCACACTCTCCGACACAGTGTGCTTCCCTTTCCGTCCCATTGGGTCCCCACACTGAGCCCAGGAGGTGGACACATGAGAAAACATCCCCAGGAGACAAATTTCTAGCTACAGTCAGAACTCAAGGGCATGCCATGGAGGCCTGTGTGTCTCACCTCCTTCAAGGGGCTGTGTCTGTCCCTGGAAAAAGGGAATGAGCTAATCCAGATCAAACGATTTCTTTCAAAGTCTCTTCAGCCTCAGAACTCTTGCTTTGTACAAACTCTCACATGGAAGCACAAAGACAGTAAACCTGGTCATGGTGTGATGAGAGGCGAATGGAAGAACGGGCGTGGGACCGTGGCGGGGCATCTCAGAGCCTTCCTGGCTGGGGAAAACTCCACTGGATAACTGACCCGGGTTATCCAAAAGGGGCCTCCGATACTGACTATCAGTCTGCGACACACTCTTGGGTGGATGCAGTATGAAACTCAGGGCCGTACCCTGCACACGGCGCAGCAGCTCTCAAGGGAGGGCTTCATCAACCGCCACGGCCACATACATTGTAAATTAGGGAGCTGCAAGCATTGGATCCACTGCAGTCTTAGGTCTGTTTTTGACTCAAGACCCAATTATAGTGGCCGAATGCAGCCCACGAAGATCTTCTGCATTGATTTTCCATAATCTCAGACCCCGGGTAAGAGCTGAAATGCACACTCGTGGGTCACGTGACACCTGCATCTTTGCAAGCCCTGGTAGATTTGCTGTGCCCTGGGATGATGCTATTTCACTCCACAAATATTTGTAAACTGAAAGCTAATTAAATCCGAAGGTTGTCAAGACAACCTGGAGTTTATCATGGCAAACCGATACTAAAATATGCTCTGGAAATGTTTGCCCCTGTTCAGCTGCCAAAAGTCATTTACTTTTAAAATGATTTAGAGCAAAACCTGGCGAAAGCAATAAACAAACTAGGGTCCTCTGTGCTCATCTACATGTAACTGAAGTTTATATCTTGAAATCGCCCTCTTTTACGTAAAAGTAGTCCAGGCATTGGCCAACGCTCTACCGAGCCCCTGTGCACACGGAGCTCCGGTACCCGAGTCTGTCTCGAAAGGAATGAGTAAGTAGGGGAGGAATCTCAGATTCTTAAGCACAGAGTTATCACAATTTTTTTAAGGGCAGGAAAAAAGTGAAAATAGGAAATGGGTTTACTACTTTGCCCTCAAATACACTTTTGCATTTCACCAGTTATTACACCAGGCATCTTGTGCTCAGCGCTGCTGGCAGATAAATCAGTGATCTGTCCACTCCCCGGCCTGGTGGCTGGGAAAGAAGGAGAAGGCATGAGTGTACATCACTGTGACCACCAAGCCAGCGTCCGTGCCCCCGAAGCCTGTCTACTTACTATGCGCTGCATCTGGCCCCTTCCTCCCCTTGTACTTCTGGTCAACCCCATCCTGCTCTGCTTGTTCTTTTCCCAGTCCCTCCCCCCGACCCCCTCCCAAACACTGTCTGACTGCGTGATGTATTGCACGGGCTGTGTACGCACATTCTCTCTATGAGGGCGGGGAGATCTAGTTCATGGATATATCCCGAGCCTGGCACATACTGGGCACTGACACACCATTTTCTGAATGGATGAATGAACGAGTGAATGAATGCATGAGTAAGTAACCGAGGGCAGAGGGAGCATACTAGAGATTCAAAAGAAAAAGGAAACACATCCAAGTGGTCAGAGGCTTTACCAAGTAGGTGACATTTGGGTTGATCTCGAAAAATGGGCCGGACATCAAGGTGTTCCAGACAGAGGTAAAGAGCCTGAGAAGAGACAGACTGGGGTGGGGGCAGGGATGTCAAGGGTGTGTTCATGGTGCAGGGACATCCCCCACTGTGCCACTTAGGGGAACGGTTCTGACATCATTGGGTCCCAGGACTGCAAGAGCTCAGTAAGTAATGACTGAGGAAAATGTTGAAAGTTGAATCGGAAAGAACATACGGTCTCTGTGGGAGTTCACAACACATGCAGCCAGCGTGACCCTCTCCAGGCCAGACTCGGAATGAGGAGGAAGGAAGGAGATCGCCGAGCAGCCAGAGGGACCAGATCAGTCTCTCCTAAGCACCGGGCTGACAGCCATGGCCCAGATCCCCTCACGAGCTACAGAGCAGGGGGCGGGGAGACGGGGTGTGTGTGCCCCCAAACCTTAGGTGAGCCCGTAACACCAGTCCTTCAAGCAGCTTCGTCATGAGCTAACTGCAGGGGCTGGGGCCCAACACGGGCCTTCTGCAGCTGCAATTTCCACACTCTCCGCTGCGTTTGAACTCTGACTAATCCCACCCGGGTCCGGAACAGAATGGGGAGGAGGGCCACACGTGTCTCATATAGATGGGTTCTTCAAAACCCCACTTTGGGAGCAAACCTTGAAAATAAGGAACATTTACACACGATGTAATTAGCTAAACTTTGCAAAGTCAGCCACCCAGGATGTGAACACCGCAGGTGGTCGTTTTTTAAACGGCCTTCACATTTGCCACATTATTAACGAGGCAGGGAGTAAGTAGGACTGGAGGTAGCAGAGGTCTCACCAGGAAAAAAGAAATCCAAAAAAGCAAATGTGGCAAAAATATTTCAGCTCCCCCAGTCAAAACTCCTAGCCCAATTTCTATTAGAAAAGAAAAAAGGTTCACCACTTAAAGGATCGATATTTCCAGGGAGAGTTCTGGCATCCGCTTTGAGTATGAAGCTGTGAAAGTGATAAGCAAATTGTCCTGCTGCCCCATGCCCGCTCCTCACCAGCCTTTAGTAAAACAAATCTGTCAGCGAGTGTGACTCCTGGGAGCCAAAGCCGCACAGCAGCGGGAGAAAGCCCAGAGCAGGGAGCACGGGGAGGCATGTTTCTAGACATCAGAACTGCCTAACTGTAGAGGTTTTACTTAGAGGCATGGACTGGGTCAAGCTCGCCACACTCTCTGGTGGCCCCTAGGGACACACGCCAGGTCGGAGGATGAAAAGAGGGACCTCGACAGGGCGCTGGGGACAAAGACAAAAGACAATTCTTCTGCAGAGCGAGTCCTCTATTATTTCATGTGATTGTCTCAGAGGGGAAAAAGCAAAATCAGCTTCATGCTGTCTCCTACCCCTTGCACATTCCAACACACACTCTTTCTGGACATCTCCCAGGGAAAGGAGGGACAGAAGCTCTCACACAATGGACGTTTCAATCCATGAAGCGTAGCCATTGTGCCTCCCCCCCTACTGTACGCAGGTGGGGGCCCCACCCTGGCACCACCAGCAAAAACCACCGGGAAGCGAGCTGATGAGTCAGATGGGCTTCTCAGGGCAGCAGAGGAACAGGGATGCTTTAGAGAAATAATTCTAGTCTCAGAAATATTTGCAACTCTACAGCAGCATTGCTAATGATCCCTGAGAGTTTCTGTTTGGTCGGTTGGTTGTTTTTTTTCTCATATTTATATCCCAGTGTCTTGCCTACTACTTGACTGGTTTTGAAAATGTGCCCTTAAGATTCAGATGAGTCTTAATAAAGACAAAAGATGTCAACCATGTTTTAGAAGGACTGCTTTTTATTTCTCTAAATCCCGCTCCTGCGAATCAAGAGAAGAAAACAAAACAAACAAAAACAGATAAAAATGGAAACAACAAAAACTTGAAAGGGGGGAAGTCATGGAGATGAGGTTTATTATATACTAATAAGAGACACTTTAAAAAAAACCATTGTGTGTCAAACCTGACTTGGTTGTCAAGAATTCTGTCTCTAACAGACTGGCGGTTACAGGGGGGAAGGGGTCGGGGAGGACGAAGAGGGTAAAAGGCAACATATATATCGACAGACGGACACTTGGGGCACACACAGTGCAATATACAGATGAAGGACTGTAAACTTGAACACCTGAAACTTATATAATGTTATTAACCAATGTCACCCCCACGATTTAACTTTCTCCACAAATTGTGGTGTAATTATTTTCTCGGGCACCGGGTATAAACAATGTACACTTCAGTTAAAATCCACTGTTTTTCTGGAACAGCATGCCAGTGGGGTGCATATTTTTCCTAAATAGAAGGTTCAACAACGTAAGAATGAAGCCACACCCATCTATGGGCACGCACACATGCACACACGCATGCACGCACACACGCATACACGCACATGCACACACACAGTGCAGGGAATCATTCCTCTGCTTCTTCGTGCCCGCCCGGTGGGGAGGAGCAGGGCTTGAGGTAGACTTGGGATGATGCACAGGACCACAGCCTCCTCAGGACCGAGGGGCTCTCACAATCTGCCCTACTCTACAATCCAAAGAGGTGTCGTTAAAAACCCAGACTCTGCCCTGGCTGGCGTAGCTCAGTGGATTGAGCTCAGGCTGTGAACCAAAGCATCACAGGTTCAATTCTCAGTCAGGGCACATGCCCGGGTTGCAAGCCTCGGCCCCCAGCAACCGCACATTGATGTTTCTCTCTCTCTTTCTCCCTCCCTTCCCTCTCTAAAAATAAATAAATAAAATTTTAAAAACATTTAAAAAAAAAAAAACCAGACTCTACAGGACAAAGACTGAAGAGCATAAAATAAAATGCTCCCATCTGCCAACTGCGCAGCTGAACGGAAACGTGCCGTGTGATTTTAGAAACTGAGGAACTCTGGGCTGGAGGACCTGATCTGTTGTTCCTGCGGTCTCAAGCAAAGTGAACTTGACATAGAGTAGATGATGGATGGACGGGCAGATAGGTGGCCGGACTGCGGGGAGGGCGAAGGGTGGCGAGGTGGACGAAGTAGAAGGGAAGGCCACCTGGGGCCAGCTGGGAGGGTGGGTGGGTGAGCGGATGAGTCATCAGGACGACTCTCTGCACACGGTTATTCTCGGAAGACGAGTTTCTGGGATCTCACCACTCAAGTGTGACATTTCTAGGAAAACTGCAGAATATGCAACGTTTAAATGGGTTTTTGTGGGAAGTCCTCACTCTTCATCGTTAAAAAAATAATTTCTATATGCTGATGAAGGCTGTTATAAAAGCCTCGCAAGAGTTCTTGTGGCTCGCAGGCCCAAATATGGGAAAGAACCCGTCATTCTGTGCTTGGAACAAGTTACAGGTGTGACTGCCAGGGAGGGAAAGGCGTGAGGCTGCGTCTGCAGAGCAGATCAGAAGCATGTGCTGAGGCCAGGAGGAGCCGAGACCTGGGATCACCGAGTCCCTCCACACTAGACAGTTCTCGAAAAAAGAAAAACACTTTCTGCACGATGTTCTCCTTAGAGTTTACATCATCTGTCACGTGTCAACTCACGTGTGCTTCACAAAAACCCCTGTCCCGGGGGGGCAGGGGGGTTATGATCTCCACCTGGAAAATGAGGAAACTGAGTCTCCAGGACCCAAGATGCAGTACATGGGGAAGGTGACACTGGAACACAGAAGCCTATACCTGGGCCAGAGCTCATCCCTCCAGGTTTAGGCGATTGTGAACTTCAGTGGATTTATACTGGCACAAAGTGCTCCATGTTTATGGAAGGTTGGCCGGCGACAGGGAGGGAGGGAGGGAGGGATATCAGTGCTGGGGCTTCAGAGGATGCATAGGAGTCTACCAGGTAGATGGCCAGAGGGGAAAGGAGGACATTCTTAGGAAAGGATGGAAAAAGCAACAGCACAGAGAAATACGAGTGTGCTGTTTGTTCCAGAAATGGTGAGCAGCTCGGCGTAGCTGGGGCCGACAGTGTGAGCTGTGAGAGGAAAACTAAGAATGCCGACAGAAGTAGAAATTGCTTATGGACGTCAGGTACTACAAAAACTTTACCCCGTGGCCCAGTGACCCCTGTACAGAAGTGTGCCCGTGGCTGTATCCGCACATGTACAGAGTGACCCGCATGCAATGCTCTTTGCGGCGATACCTGCTAGACTAGCCAAGGGTCCAACCATCCACCAACGGAGGACTGATTGAATCAAGTGTGGAATATCTCCACAATGGACTACTATCAGCTGTAAAAACACATGTAACTTTTATGCACAGATATTAAAAATCTCTTCAGAATGTTACTGCATGAAAAAAAAAGCAAATTGTAGCCCTTTTCTATAAGCTTAAAATGACATAGTTAAAAAATCAAGTTTCAGAATAGTGTATATGATGTGCTACTTTCACGAAAAAAACAAAGGATAAGTGTTCACATTCATGCCACGTGCATGAAGCACTGGGAGGGGATGTAAGCAATTGGCAGAAAGGCTTACATAACAGGGGAACCCGAGGGGATCGGAAGAACGGGGAGTAAGACTTCTCACTGTGAACTTTTTTTGTATCACTTAATCACTTAATTTGAATAGGTGATCACTGGATTACCTAGTCAGATGTAAAATTAGCCCTGGCTGGTGTGGCTCAGTGGACTGAGCCCAGCCTGTGAACCAAAGGGTTGCTGCAGGGTGCATGCCTGCATTGCATGCCGGGTCCCTAGTTGGAAGTGTGCAAGAGGTAGCCAAGTGATGTTTCTCTCTCCTATCAATGTTTTTCTCCTTCCTTCTCCCTCCCTTCCCCTCTCTCTGAAAGTAAATAAAATCTTTAAAAAAATGTAAAATTACATTACATGGTATCTTTACCCAAATGAGTTAAAAATGTATGTCCACAAAAAAACCCTACAAAAATGCTCATAGCAACTTTATTCATTGCTGGCAAAACGCGGATGCAACGAAGAGGCCCTTCAACCAATGAAGAAAAACTGTGGGACACCCAGACACGGACTATAGTTCAGTGCTGGAAGAAATGCATTACCAAGACCCGTGAAAGATGACCATCTGAAAAGACCACACACTGGGTGATTCTGGCTCTCTGGCACTCTGGGAAGGACACAACCATGGAGATGGGGAGCACAGGAGCGGTTGCCCGGGGCTGGGAAGGAAGGGATGAAGAGTGGGACACAAGGTGTTTCCAGGGCAGTGAAAATACTCTGGAGGACACTGGAATGGCAGCTACATGTCATGATACATTTGTCCAAACCCCGAGGAGGCACAACACCCAGGGTGAACCTTTAAGTAAACTGGGGCAGGTGTCAACGCTGGCTCATCCATGACAAAACGTGTTCCGCACGAAGACACGATGTTCGTAATCAGGGAAACCGGGGGGCGGGGGTGGAGGTGGTGAGGGGTTATATATAGGAACTCTCTGTACTTTCTGCTCATTTTTCTGTAGACCTAAAACTGCTCTAAAAAAATAAGTCTCTGAATTTGGAAGAGAGAAAAGAAAGGAAAAGGGAGTGGGGTGCCAGTTGGGAGCATCCTGGATGGTGTACAAAGCAGCCTGGACCCTCACCCCGTAAACACAGCCCAGCAGTTCTAAACAAGGCAGTGACAGAGCTGTGTTCCGGGGGAAAAAAATCTGGTGACCCCAAAAGGGGTGAGACTCCAGGACAAAGAGGCTGGGGCACCCACAAGCAGATTATGGGAGGGGGAGGGGGTGGGTCTGAACGAGATGGGGGCAGTGGGGGCGATGGGGACCCAGGAGAGGAAGCAGCAGGACTCAGCGACAGCTGTCCCTGTGCATGCGGGGACAGGCGGGAGCGTTTCCCTCCTGTTTCCAGATAAAACTGCGTGGCAAACAATGGAACACCCAGAGGAGGCAGAGCAAATGGGACGGGGAACTGAACTTGGTTTCGGACAGACAGGCGAGGTTATTTCAGCCGCAGAATGTGAGCGTGGAAATGCACGGAGGCAGCTCAAGACACAGGTACGCAGCCCACAAAGAGGGCAGAGCTGCCTGAGACACCAGTTCTGGGGTGTATCAGGCTCCACTTATTCGTGCGAGAGACACGACTGAACCTACGGTGTATTCGAGTAATAATATGCCAGGGGCTAGCTAGTGCAAAGAATCCATTCCCTAAAATGAAAGTAACCAAGAGACTAGAATATTTATTAATTAGCCTGTCCCCCAAAAAGGAAAACAGATTTTTTTTCACATTTGTCATATTTTATTTTTATTTTTAAAAATTTTTTAAAGATTTTATTTATTTATTTTTAGAGAGAGAAGGGAGGGAGAAAGAGAGAGAGAGAGAGAAACATCAATGTGCGGTTGCTGGGGGCTGTGGCCTGCAAACCAGGCATGTGCCCTGACTGGGATTTGAACCTGCGATGCTTTGATTCACAGCCCGTGCTCAATCCACTGAGCTATGCCAGCCAGGGCTAGGAAAACAGATTTTTGTAAAATATTTATTTCAGACATATTTATATAATAGTCATCCCTATTCTGCAGGGGACACCTTCCAAGGCCCCCAGTGGGTGCCTGACAGCACCAAACCCTGCATACACTATACTTTTTTCTATACCATCATACCTAGAACAAGTTTTACTTACAAAATGGCACAGTAAAAGATTAATAATAACTAATGGTAAACTAGAACAATTAAAACAAAACACTCATTCAAAGGAACATAAGCACCCCCATGTCCACTGCAGTGTTATTTACAATTGCCAAGATATGGAAGCAACTCAAGTGTCCGTCAGTAGATGAGTGGATGAAACAACTATGGGACATTTACACAATGGAATACTACTCCGCCATAAAAAAAGAAGAAAGATTTACCCTTTTGCAACAGCATGGATGGACCTGGAAAATATTATGCTAAGTGAAATAGACACTCAGAAAAAGCCAAGGACCGTATGATTTCACTCATATGTGGAATCTAATGAAGAAACTGAACTAACATGCAAAATAGGAACAGACTCACAGATGGAAAGCAGGCTGACAGCTCAGGCAGGGGGCAGGGGATGGAGGGACTGAGCAAAAAGGAAAAAGGACTCATGGACATGGACAACAATGTGATGATTGTGAGGGGAGGGGAGTTTAAAGGGACTAAGTGGTAATGGGAAAAATACAATAAAAATTTATTTGAAAAAAAAATCAATATACTGTAATAAAACTTTGGGAATGTGGCCTCTCTCTCAAAATATCTTATCGTACCACACTCACCCTTCTTCTTGTGATGATGTGACATGATCAAATGCCTTATTACATCGAGACCTTTTTCACCTTTTCACTTCAAGGAAGCACTTTGCAGCTTCCCTCTTTTGGCACTTCCAAATTGCTAGCATCACTATGCTTGCTTATGCTTTGGGGCCACTATTAAGTGACTTGAATACAAGCACTGGGACACCGTGACCATCTAAATCCAAGACGGCCACTAAGTGACTGAAAAGACCTTTATCAAAAGTTAACACCTATTCCTACTTTTTTTTTAAATTGGAATTGATATCTACTTTTTAACTCGGTAGGACTATGTAATTCTCGGTCCCAAAGCCAGAGCCTTACTCAACAGGGAAGCACTGGAGGCCGCCCTGCTCAGGTCAGGCACAGAGGCAAAGAAGCCCACGGTCTCTACCACTATTAACATTGAACCCAAGCTAATGGCCAATCAGACAAGAATGGGAAATTCAACAAAGAGCAATCAAACTATCTCCATTCGCAGGTGTGATAACAATATACCTGGAAAACCCAAAAGAATTGATAACAAGAGCTGACATAACCAATGAAAGAATTTTAGTAAAAGAGCAAAATGTAAAATTGACAAAATAATCACCATAAAAGCTTGACAACACACTCGGAGAATACGGAGAGGCGAGGGTTGGTAGACCACCTCCAGAAGGGAGTTTGATAATATCTAGCAAAAGCACACACCTATTTACCCTGTGACCAGCAGTCACACCAGCAATCCCAAAGAAATACTAACAAAAACTCAAAGTAAAAATTGATGGATAATTTTTAACAATAAAAATATGTAAACCAAAACCAGATGCTGTGACAGATAAAGTTTAGCACTGTTTCCAGCAAAACGCTGGAAAATGCCCCACGCTCCAGCAACATGGGACGGGTTAAACTAGGACACAACCACAGAACGGAATGCCGTGCAGCTCTCACTGAGGAATGAGCACATCTCTGTGTACCACGTGGCGTGATCTCCAAGATCCGGCTTTAGTTGAGGAAAGCGAAGTGGAGGGAAGTGCATGCACGAGACTAGCTACCATTCATCCGAGGAAGGAGGCGAGGGCCTGGGTGGACACGCACAGCATGTGTGTGAGGTTCATTCCCGACACAGGTCACTTCTTAACGAAAGAAGCAACCAGAAAACTTTCCAAGCGTGGTTGCCAGTGGGAGAAAAAGGAAATGGGGCAAAGGAGGAAAACAGGAGCTAGACTCCTAGGAACACGCAGGCACCCCTCGTTTCATTGTGCTCTGCTCTCCTGCGCTGCACACCTGTCGCTGTTTCTTGTTTTTGTTTTCAGTGGCGGTTGACACGCAATAGTATTTAGTTTCAGGTGTACAACATAGTGATTACACATTTACATAACTTCCAAAGAGCTCACCCCCCCTAATCAACCTAGCACTCAACAGATGTTGCCTTCTTACAAAATGAAGGTCATATACTCCACCAGCAAAAGACGTTGGCCTGATTGCGCTGGTCTGGACCTAAACCTGCAGTATCTCCAAAGTGTGCCCGTACCTTGTTTTGCAGACTTGACTCCGGAACCATGTAAATATTTCACTCAATTACAAAACAAGGGCCATGGCAGCAAACACAGACTTCCCCGCATGACCCTGCTGTGAAGGCTGTAAGCCATCCTAACGGCAAGGGGAATCCACAGAGCCGGTGTGACAGCTCGGGCCAGTGAGCGGCTTCCAGGAGAGAAGTGCGGGGGTGCGGGGCCAGGCAAGAGAAAGGGAATGCGTGCTCACCGAGAGACCGCAACGCGTCACTCACCTCCACCTTGCTCCCCGGTTCATGATCGGCAGCCGGGACATACACGACTTCTTGCACTTCATCCCGGGGCCGAGCTGAATTTTTCCCAAATACCACCAGACCGTCCTTCGCACGCGGCGGGAAGGCCACCAAGCAGCAGCTTGGAGGGGCTGCAGCCATGCTGAAAAGAGAGTGGACGTCAGAGACAGCGTGGAAGCAGGCCTCACGGGGAACGCGCCCACGGTGAGCTCTCAGAGCGCATTTCACCGGGGGAAGTGGTCTCAGCGTTGGACTGCGTGCAGCCAGCTCATTAGGAGAGCCCAGCTGGCCGATGAACGTGGGGAGCCTGGAGTAGAATTACAAAGCCACCAAGACCAGATAATGTTCAGCATTCCGCGGGATTAAACGAGCTCCAGAGGCAACAGACGGCAGCTCCGGCCAAAAGTGCAGTGACGTCGGGGAAAGGAAAGTAGGTTATTGTTCCAGGCAGAGAGCACACTCTCGCTGCAGTCTGTCACAGCAACAAAGAAATAAATCCACATGCCTTGTGACAGCGCCCCACAGAGGTGCCTCAGATCTAGGGGTGCATGGCTGTCACGTAATAGGTTTTGGAGTGATGGTGGAAATGGGTCTATACTTAGGTTGAAAGAGACTCCCCTTTTTGTATATTTTTACTCCGTCTCAATGGCACAACACTCAGGCACGTCCTGGTTTCCCTCCCAGCTCTCCAGCTGGCTGGTTCTCTTCTACCTGCTCCTTGAGCATCCTCACTGCTTCTTTCCTCCTTTAATGCCCTCTTCTCTCTGGGGAAACTCCTCCCCGCTCAGAGCCACCCTTGTCACTCACATGCCAGTGGCCCACGCATCTAACTGCAGCTCAGTTATCTCCTTGCGCTCCCAAGCCAACTGCCTACGGGATACCCAGATTTCGTCATCTTCCCCAGGCTGGTCCCATTTCCGAGGTTCCCATCACATGACCAGCTCCACACCCAGCCCATGAGAACATCGGGAACTCAGGAACCATCTTACCATATGATTCTCTATTAGCTAACATGCCACCAAGTAGGTCCAATCTCCTAAATTCTCCTAAATCTCCATGGAAAATGTCCACTTCTCTCCATCTCCACAACCCTCACCCTGCACCCTACACCCTGCACCCCGGACCAAGCACCCTCACCTCTAGCCCAGATCACTGCAGTAGCCTCCCATGGGTGGCTTCGTAACAGCTATTATTGCCCCTCCAGAACATTCTCCACACTGTGGCCAAAGTGATCTTTTTAATAGGAAGATTTTTTTTCATGGCATTTCTGCTTAAAATTTTTTACAGGTTTCCCACAGGTCTTTGAAGAAAGACCAACATCTGATCAAGCTCAGGCCCTCTCCCCAGCCTCATTTCCAGCCACGCGCCCCTCCATTCTGTCATCTCTGGTACACCGGCCTTCCTCCTGGTCCTCCAGCATGCCTGGGGCCTTTGCACAGGCTGCGCCCTCTTTCTGGAACTCTCCTGTCCCTGCTCCCTGTACCAAAGCCATCTGCCTCATTAATTACTGCTCCTTCACATATCAGCTCAAATGCCATGCTAATCTATGATGCCAGGTGATACAAACAATCAAATCTGAAATATTAACTATTTTATGACCAACAATCAATATTTAGCCTCCCCCCTGTCCCCACCCCAGCCCACCCCCAAGTCTAAGCAGTAGGAAGGCAAAGACCATGTCTCCTTCGCACACACCACTGTAAACCCAGCTCTACACAATGTCTTCTGCAGGGGAGATTTTCAATAAATAATGAACAAGTGTTCAGTTCTCCTTTGTCAACAGGCTGACAAACTGCAGCTAACTCTCTACGGCTCTCGCTCACCACCACGCCTCTGCACCTGCTAGAATGAATGCCCTTCTCTTAGTTGTTGTGAATGTCTGAAAAAATCTGATTCAAAATCCCTTTCTTTCAAAACACCGTCCACAAAAACCTTGGTCATTTTCTCAGCATCCATAAGCACTGCTGGATCCAGTTCCTTCCAGGATAACGTGCATTTGTTGCTCGTAAATGTACTGCTGCCTCTCCACACAAAGCTCCCAAAGGGCAGAAGCCCAGCCACCCAACTCCGGTCGCTCCCTCCCCTACCCCCTGTGTTATAGGCACTCAGCAAACATTCTCTACTGAGCCAACTATAATATTTGTGGCATTAGTTACCCAACTTAAATGTATTTCATTTTACAAATCCAAAATGTAAGTGAGAAAGTAAAGCAATGTTCTCAGAAAAGCAACTGGGATTCGAAACTCAGCCCCACTCCCTAAATACAACTATGTGGCCCTGAGCAAGTCACTTGACCGCTCTGAGCCTAGGTTTTCTCTTCTGCAGAGGTTCTGCCCCAGCCCACAGGTTCACCATGAGTATCGAAAGGCGTGATGCTAGAGAACATGTTTTGCAAACCGTCAAGGCTACAGGACTATGCTTTATTTGGGGGTTGATTGTTCAAATAGAGCAGCGTCTCAACATTTCTGTTCAGCAAGCCGATCAAAACCAGCTCGCCTCACCCATAACTGGAGCTTGTCGAACTGCAGAGTCAGCAACAGTCTGTGTTTAGAAACACCTTTGGGAGGGACCTCGTTGGTCTGTCTGCATCCAGGTTACCTCAAGGTGCCTGCACTTGCACGCCCAGGGCTGTGAGAGTTCTTCCCTGCACTGCTCACGGTGACTCTGCAAACAGTTCCCTCGGGGCTCAGAGAAATGGACCCGCTCCCCTTTGTGAGAAAGAAAAGGCAGGAAGATAAAGAGGCTCCAGTTCTTTCTCCCCTGAAGGTCTCCCATTTTTCACAAAAACTGCATTATCTTCAGACTGCAGGGGTAGAGGGAAAGAAACAAAGGCTCCGTATGTGTAAGGAAGACCCAGGATGACGATGAGATAAAATGCCCTGACAGAGTTCCTAGAATCTGGGGTGGGAGGCACGACTGGCTGGCTGAGCCAGATGGAGTGAAACAGACCCAGAAGAGGATAGGATGGAGAAAGGGCACATTCACCAGGGTCTCTCTGCCTCTCGTGTGTAATACCGCTTCCCTTCCTCCCCTGCTACTGGTACTAGTTTCAAAGGTACTACTCATCTACACCTCAAAAGTAGGCCTCATCTATGAGAAAAACTTGCTTTATTTGATCCTCAAAAATAGGAGGAATCTACTGGTCTCGACGTTATGAGATGTATCTATAGGAAATCAGTAAAAGCCACAGGGATTTCAACAAGCACCACCTCTTCAGCCAGGACGTCTGTGAGGTCAGCGTGACCAAGTCACCTGGGTCACTCCACCATGGCGAGGTCGTAGGCAGCAGAAGCCCGGGGTATGTGGGTCAGGGAGCCTCATTTTCCACGAACTTTTGTGAATCATTGGGAATGCCAGAAAGGAAGCTGAATTTTAATGTTGTTGCTCTTGTTTTGTTTTTTAATGTGAGATGAACTAGCAAGCTGTGGGTCAGAGCCAGCAGCCAAGTAGCCAAAGCTAACTGTCCGTTTGTTTATCTTTCCTGGATCACCACTCCACACTGAGGCTGCGGCGAAGGCTTCGCCGGATCCTTTCCTACTCTCTAGACCAGGGCTGGGCAAAAGAACTCCCTACCACGATAGGGACGTTCAGTCTCTACCATCCAACACGGTGCCCACTAGACTCATGTGGCTACTGAAGCGTAGTTAGTGTGATTAAAAAAATGAACTTTTAATTTTGTCACAAACTTTAATTAATTTAAATTTAAATAGTCACACGTGGGTAGTAGGAAGTCTCTGCATTATAACTTCCCAATAAACTGAGAAATGAAGATTTTCACACTGAGGCTTCCCACGGTCCCACGAGTACGTATTTGTGAAGTCCCCCACTTAGCCTAATGACAACATGTGCTGTCATCTGTATAAAATGAGCTGGCAAGGAGGAAGCAGCACACTTCCAGAAGCCGGAGGAAAAGAAATACTGCGGCGAAGCAGCTGCTGAGCTCACCAGACTGAACTCACAGGGTTTTAGCAAGCCCTTTGCTCCAGAAACTAAGGGGACCAGAGCCCTGGAGGCCAAGTCCATTTCCGTTGATGTAAACCTCATATTCCCAACTCCAAGCACACAGTGAAAGTGTCCTCATCGCTTTCAGGAAAACCATAGGGCACTTATCAGTTCAATCCTTCCCTTTATCTCTGCCCTAAATGAACTTCTGACCCTTTCACTTCTCTTCAAACCTGCAGCCACCTCCTCGAAGCTGGTACCTCACCTCCTGCTCCACCAAGGACAGATGGCTGGGGACGAAGACTGTGTCAGAGAGATAAGAGGCAGGTTTGAAGGCCCTGTGGCTGAGGAAAGGGAGAGGAGTCCATAAGTTAAAAATAAAACAAAACAGTGAAGCTGAGGCTAGAGAAAATGGGGGAAGAGGCTGCAGAGGCAGACAGGCTGGTCAATGTTGGGTGAAGGTCACAGCCAGGATTTTAGAGTCTATCCCATAATAAAACTAAAGCCACTGAAGGTGTTCAGGCCAGGTTTTAGGTTGGAAATGGAGCCATTGCGTATCAACAACTTTTCAAAGAAACTGTCTGTGATAGGGAGGAGACAGTTCCTTGGATGGAGACAAAAGAACTGATAAGAAATTCCATTTCTATGTTTCTACCCTAAGGAAATGGTCAGGAATACGGACAAGATTTGTGCATAAAACTATTCATTACAGAGGTATTAATACAGATAAAAACTGACTAAAGTTAATTGCTCAGCATCAGAGAAATGGCTAAAATGTATGCTATTTTACATTACATGGTGAATTACTATAAAACCGTTTAAGAAATATGTTTGTGAAGAGGTTTTAATTGCATGGGAGAAATGGTTTTGAAAGAAGGCCCCAAATAAATTATTTCACTTTGGAAAAATATGCATGGAAATGGCCTGGAAGGAAATGCACCCCCTGTATTAACGGTGGTGCTCTGGCCATCCACTTCTGTGAGTCTTCCTTCGTATTTTCTTTAGTTTCCAGCTTCCCTACAGGTATTTGTACCTATATGATCACGAAAATCATTTCAAAAAACTAAACCCACGGGACATTACCAATTTTGGGATTTTATTTTTAGAGAAAAGATGGGCTCTACTTCTTTGTCCTAAACACATCTAAAATTTCAAAACTGGCAAATTCTTGTGTAATATTTAAGGTGAAATTTTTTTATTCGTCATTATTACAGTTATTTTCAAATGCTTTCTGTTCTATTTTTTTATGGTGTGCCCAATTCAGGGAGTCACTGAAGTCAATCGAATCTTCAGTACTATTATTCCGCAAATAGCGGGCAGGATTCCCAGGTTGGCTCCTTAGCAGGAAAAGGAACACGAGGCCAGCAGGCAGCCAAGCCCCTGCGGAGCCTCAGGCGAAATCCTTCTGGAAGTGATGCAAGGAAACCCAATTTTGTGCCTATTACTTATCAAAGTAGTAGTTAACATATCAGGTACTCAAAGTAAAAATATGTATGACAAGATGACTCACCTATATACTGTATAAACCATGCATTTTGAAATTTTTACTTACGGGATTTTTATAATCTGTTAAGTTATGCATGCCTGACCCAAGAAACACCTGAAGATTTTTCTCCTTTCCCCTTTACAACCTCCTACAGCATTATGAGATGCATATTTTCCTCCACACGGAAAAATAAACTAAAATCCAGTTAACTCCCAATCACATATGCTAATATAACAGGGTGCAGGTGAGGCCCCCCAAAGAGGGATATTTAATGGAATCCAGAATTCAGGGTGTGCAGGAAATACTAAAAATACGGGATGTCCTCACTCCCGCAAGTCTGAACTGGGGGATGGAACACACGGGGCAGGGCCATTGAAAGTTGTTCTGCATAGCAACAGTTTTGCAACGAAACTCAGGCATGGCATTTAACATATCTATAACTTTTCATGGATTTCATGGATATGTTAAGTAGCTGTGGCCATGCTTTGAGCCAGGGAAACAGGAGTGACTTCAACCCAACATGTAACTGGGAGGCAACGCCTCCTGGTTATAGCACCTGTGTGAGAGCTTGGAGATGATTCGCTCCACGCCACGAGGCCACGCCTGCCCAGACTTATTATAGCAACCCAGAAAAGCTGGGGAAATACAGGAATGCTGGCAGGTATAACCAATTGTGGGAGGAGTCGGAAATGGGGCTGCAGAGGAAGATTGGCGCTGGGATTTAAACCCAGGTGCGGCAGCCATGCAAAGGAGAACTACGCAGCTTTGGCAAGCTCTGGGACCACACGGCTTTTGGGGCTCCCTTTGCCACGCAGTTTAGGTAGCCAGAAAGCAAGATGTAGCAGCGGTGCAGAGCTCTCTTCTAGCAGTTTGGAAGAATGCAGGAGAGACGCTGCAGGAAGGAAAGGGGTGAAAGGACTCTTGCTGGTGGGCCATGAGAAGGTGCCGCGTGGTTTTGGATTAAGAACTGGAGATCGCTGCAGCGACACAGCTGAGGGTGTCGGGAACCGAGGGAGGCCTGCCAGCCAAACATGGATGACGGGAAAGAACCGGGGGCTACCTGAGCCATGGACTATTATTTCTTCTCCTGAGATACAGTACCCCAGACTGGGCAAATGGGGGAAGGAAGGACTGTGTGTGTTTGTGGGTGTTTTAAGGGACTTTGGGGTTTTAATGAAGACATTAAGTCATTACTCTTAAGTCTGTATAACTTTTGAATAAATAATTCCTTTTCTTTTCACCAATCTCTGACATGGAGAGCTATAATTTCCTGGCGGCGGGCAAGGTGAACCTAGTACAGGGGGACCCCGGGAGAAGGGCGGGGTCCATTCAATAACAGTATATCGTTCCCCTCCCCTAAACACACAGGTCTGTTCAGTAACAGTTGTGGGCAACTCTGGTGGGACTGAGAATTGCCCGTGGCAGACCAACCCCCTCAGGCATGGGAGAGTGAGACTTCTTTGGGATTTTCCCAGTCTCGGAGAATTTCTCTGCGCTCCTCCTGACGGCATCGGCTGCCTCATCATGCCCAGAAAGGTGACAAGGAAACAGAGCAGGGAAGGGAGCAGAGAAGGGAAATGGTTTGGTTGAAAACCGGTTTCCGAACACCGTTTTGGAATAACGGAGCTGTGGATAATGGTTTGGTTAGCGTGCTGCTCCCAGGTGCCCCTGTCTGCTCACTTACGGTTTTGGTGAGCCCAGGGGGCACTAAGGGAGCCTGTGCTCAGGTGTAGGGAGGAAGAGAACCCAGCTCTCTTCAGAAACAGACTAGTAGAAGCCTTCCAACAATACACAAACTTGGATCCGTCATCCCTAGGGGGTTGAATCTTGATAGGACAGCATTTGTATAAGTCAATCTGCCCCTGATATTCGCAGGAAGCTTCGGAAATCACAAATGGGCCCACAGCCCCAACAGAGCAGCTCACGGATACAGGACAGGGACCCTGTTCTTCTAAGACTGGTGTTACCGCTTTCTGGAAAAGTGCTGAATCATGGTGACTCATGAATGCACCTGTGCAAAAGATGCTACATGACCCCCGCTTCATTACAATAGCATTATAATAAATTACCCTTGTGCAACCCCCTTCTCCAGCGGCCAGTCAAGGAAAATCATGGGACACCACATGTGCAGTAGCTTTAAAATAATACAACTACTTGTACGTGCACAATAAAAGCCCACCAAAACTAGCCAGGAAATAGCCACCCTTTAAAAATAGAATCCCTCCAGCCCATAAGGTCAATCTCTGCTCGGAGCTGGCCTGCTCCCATGTTCTGTGGAGTGAACTATTAGTTAATAAACATGCTCTCTCTTTCTGCTATACACTCTGTGTGTTCGGTTCAGTTCTTTGTCCCGATCACCAAGAATCTGGTTACCTGTGCCCACCTGTGACTCTAATTTATGTTTGGCTTCAAAACAGAGCATAGCTACTGAGAATGAATTTTTAATTATAACCAACTCTACTGAAGCCAGCATTAAAATCAGGGGACAGAGCTGACCCAGAAATAAAGCCATGACTGATGCCTTTTTAAAAAAAACTTGTTTGTTCTAAGGAGCAACTCTGAAGCCACTAGCTGAGCCCGGGGACTCGCCTGAAACCGCCCCTGGTGTGTCAAAAGCCGTGCTCTCCAAACTGTACATTGTGGTCTTTTCCTAGGTTATAAAATCAATTGAGTGGATAAGGTTTTGATTTAGTGGATAAGATCAGCATTTCTTTAAGGGAAGCACTTTTTAGAAAAAAAAAATATATGCACCTCACGTAGTGAGGATAAGTGTTGGTCCAAGAAACTTTAAGTTCGGGTATACACCTAAGTGTGTATATGTGCTGGGTTGAAATACAACATTTCTCTCTCACTGTCGGTTTCAAGCAAAATTCTTTAAAAGCAACAGGCTTATTCTACTGAATAAGGCTTCTTTGTGCTAAATACCCATTAGGATTCTTGCCAGGTTAGCAATAAACTGGCAGTTCCAATCAATGAAACACTCCAATTTAACTTTCCTGGATGGTTACACAGACAGCCATTTCCTACGAAGTATTTGTTAAGAATATTTTAAAGTACATTTATCTGTACTTTATATTAAATAGAATAAGCCAGTCATGAAAATACAAACACTGTATCATTTCACTGACACGAGGTTCCAAGAGTAGTCAGATTCACAGAGATGAGAAAGTAGAATGATAGTTACCAGGGGCTGGGGGAGGGGACGCAGGGGAATGGGGAGATGTTGAATGGAAATAGAATTTCAGTGCTATCAGTCACAGGAAAGGACCCTCAGGCTCCATTTCTAACCATCCTTGTCTTCCTCATCCAACTCCTTGCAGGACTCAGGACTTGCCCTTGGGAACGAGACAGTAGCACACCAGATGCCCCGGAGTTCACAGCACAGGAGCTGCATCTGCCCACATCCGTCCCCCAGCCAGGGACAGGGGGCTGGACCACTGCACCCCTGTCACTAGGAGACCGCTCACAGAATGTCTGGACAAGGAGGGCGGAAGCTGCCTGGGAGAAAAGGTCTTTGTCTTCAAGTTCAGCGAGCAGTCACGGAGGGGTGTGAAGGCTCTGAGCCAGTAGGGCCTTTCTTTGCCTGCGGCCCACGCTGCCCTCCCTGCCTCTTATCTCCCCAAAGCCACAGAGTCCCTCCTCGGTCACCTTATCCCATTAAAAGAAAGCCTTAAGTTTCTGGAGAGGGAGAAATGAGTGTCTTTATCAGCTTTAGGCTTATTAACTGTGTAGCAAAAAAAAAAAAAACTGTGACAAAATGCCTTTTTACTGGCACAAGGTAATGAAACTCAAGTGTCGACTAGGCTTCCTTACTCCAAGCTCCCAGCTTTACAGAGCAGACCGCCTACATTTGAATCTGACGTCTGGGAGTTACCAGCTTCCGGACAAAGAAGAAATTATGGTTTTTATTTCGTTTATTGATAATGCATTTTTAAAACTATCAATATTCCTGCCGCTGAACTAAAAACAGGACAAATGACAGTCACGTATAAATTGGTTTTTCTCTTATATACCTGCTATGGGGATAGTAAGGAATAAATAAGGCATGGGGGGAGGAGTTATCTAACTAAAAGTTGGGTTACAAACACCCGCTCATGATGTAAAGGCACATAAATTAGCTTGGACTCCCCAAGCTCTGCCTGAAGAAAAGATTCTGCTAAGTATTGTCATTGAAGGCTCAAGAGAGCAGAGCACAAAGCTTTAGGAGGCTGTTAGGAGGTGTTAGAAGCCAGCGAACTCCAGCTTCTAACAGTTGAGGCCTTGAGTTGGGAACTAGCTAAGGAAGAAAAGGCCGCATTAAGCAAGGAAGCAGGCTTTGGAGTCAGCCTGGGTTTGCATCTCAGCCCCACGTCACCTTTCTATAACGGGATGACGACAGGGTTGTGGTGAGGTTCGAGGAGAGGAAACCTGCAAATGCTTACCAAGCGCTCAGAATGCCGTCTGAGACCCTGCGGGAGCTCGGGCGCACGAGGAAAAGAGAGAGAAGGTGCGTCACGAAGGCTGTTTCCTCGTCAGGGTCTGATCTGTTCTGACTTCAGAAACGTGGCTTTTCCTTGCAGTGTCAAAATGTTCTTCCTTTCATCTTTGGAACATTTTCTTCATTGTCACTTGATGTCTTTTAAGAGCTGTGAAACGTTCCCTCTCTCTAATATCAAGCACAACGCCTGCCTCTGACGGCTCACACCCGCGGGCCTGGGTGCCCAGCGTCGGCAGGCACTCTTCCCAGCAGCAGGGGATGGGACCAGGGTGGCAGGCTGCGCCTTTGTTTGGTGTGGCCCAGAGTGATGGCATAGACGGTGTTTATTTTTTAATCTGAATATAGCAGCTAACGTTTTAAAATCTAGAGAGTTGCCGTAGAAATTCTGGCTTCTCTTGAAAACTCAGAAGGTGTGGCAACACCATTTCCATGTTTTGGAGGGACAGTGAGACTGGGAGCAGGGTGGAGGCTCCTCCCACATTCTTCTCCACCATCTGAAGACAATGGCCAGTGACAGTGCCCCCTCTCATAGCCCTTGGGCTATTGTTTTTTTCCCCTTTTTCAATATCAGGTCAGTTGCATTCATGTCCAATGCCTACGTGGTCCCATGTGCACAGGGACAAGAGAATGACACACTTAAGAAACAAACAGACCTTTGTTTATATCCTGACTCAACCCATCAACTGTGAGAAACAGGCAAGTTGTGAACTGTCTCTGAGCCCGTTTCTGCATGTGAAAATGGTACCAATCCCCCATTCACAATGTAGCACTCATGAATATCACATGAAAAGCACCTAGTCGTACGGCTGTGCACAGTAGGCACTCAATAAATGCTCACTTTCCTCCCTCCTACCACTCACTGATAATGGGTTTGCCGGTTTTCCACCAGTCCCTACTGTGCTCCGTGGCCCTCTCACCAATGCTTGGCACCCAGCACATCACTCACGTTCCCAAGTGAAACCAAAATGTGCTTCAAGAATCAAACTGCCACGAGGAAGCCCCTAGATCTAGCCATTGGTTTTCAGAGAATACAAATGATGCCGTGGGGATGCAAACAGCAAAGTCCAGACTGGGGAAACTCTGAAGGACAAACCTGATTTCTTCAACGACCACATCAAAATCTGCAAAGAAAAAAGATTCAGAGGCAAAGCTACTTAACAGACACATCAGCCAATTGCAATGAATGGAACTTATTTGGATGCTGATTTTTAAAAACTGTACAAAAACTTTATAAGATAATTGGGTAAACGTGAACACTAATTGGCTATTTGATGATAGTGTGGAATTATTGTTAATTGCTGAGCTATAATGATGCTGTGGTTATGTCAGGGGAAAAAGCCCATGTTTTTTTAGAGGTACTAAAATATTTCCATGGGAAATGATGAAAGGAAAGTAATCCAGGGTAAGGAGAAAGGGTGGGAGCCCAGATGAGAAAAAATGGTGTAATAACAGCTGAAGCTGGGTAACCAGTACAAAGTGGTTTTTACTGTACTTTTCTCTCTGCTTTGGGGTATAGTTGAAATTTTCTATAATCAGTAACTTTTTTAAAATATTTATTTTAGAGAGGGGAAAGGAGGGAGAAAGAGAGGGAGAGATACATCAACGTGTGAGAGATACATTGATCAATTGCCTCTTGCATGACCCCAACTGGGGGCCTGGCCCGCAACCCAGGCATGTGCCCTGACTGGGAATCAAACCTATCACCTTTTGGTTCACAGGCTGGGCTCAGTCCACTTAGCCACACCAGCCAGGGCTGTAATCATTAACTTTTAAAAAGTAAAGCCCATGATAAGCTGTGTAAAAATTTTTTAATGTTAGAAATAGCACTGGACTCGTCTAACACAGCACATGTTTTCTTGTAGTTACTACTTGTGAGTACCTTATTTGGGCCGTAGGTACCCCTCTGAAGGATTACTGGGGCAGGAGGGGTAGAGAGGAACTTCAGTTTCCCTTGTAACGTTAGTGCCCTGGGGGAAGAGGTGAGTTCTTGGTCCAATAAACCCCATTATGGCATTCGCCAGCCTCAAAGAGCATCCACATTCTGCCATCTTGCCTCTTGACTTTATTTGCAAGAAAACAATTTCCTTTTGCAACACTCTGCCATCATGATGAAGGTGGGTGGACCCCCTCTCCGGTTAACTTGAGAGAGCGGGATTTCCTTGTCCCTGGTGGGACGAATCGGGGGGTCGGAGGCTGTGTGCTTCTTGGCCTCCGGCTCTAAAACTGGGAAATCAGACGACAGAATAGTCAGGAAGGTTTGGAGTGTTCGTTGTGATTTAAATGTTTTGCCTTTTTTCATTACTTTAAAGATATAATGTCTTATCCAACTTTTTAAAAATACCTTTTAGAGACAAAGAATGTGCTCACTTCAGCAGCGCATTTAGTAAAATTGGAACTATACGGAAATTAGCACGGCCCCGCGCAAGGATGACATGCAAATTCATGAGGCGTTCCCTAGTTTTACAAAGGATTGTAAGAAATTACTGTGAACAACCATATGCCAAGAAATTGGACAACCTCAGCGAAATGGATAAATTTCTAGAAACACGCAATCTCCCAAAACTGAATCAGGAAGAAGCAGAAAACCTGAATAGACTGATAACAACTAGCAAAACTGAAGGAGTAATCAAAAAACTACCGACACACAAAAGCCCCCAGACCAGATGGCTTCTCAGGCGAATTTCACCAAGCATTCAAAGAATAACTAACACCTACCCTTCTCAAACTGTTCCAAAAATTCAAGAAGAGGGAAGACTCTCAAACCCTTTCTACAAGATCAGTATTATCTTAATCCCCAAACCAGGGCAAGGCACAACCAAGAAAGAAAATTATAGGCCGGTATTTCTGATGAACATGGATGCCAAAGTCCTCAACAAAATACCAGCAAACTGGATCCAACAATACATTAAAAAGATTATACACCATGACCAAGTGGGATTTATTCCAGGGATGCAAGGATAGTATGATATTCGCAAATCAGTAAATGCGATGTATCACATAAACAAAATAAAAGACAAACACGTGATTGTATCAATAGATGCAGAAGGGACATTTGATAAAGTCCAGCACCCATTTATGATAAACACTCAGCAAAGTAGGAATAGAGAGAGCATACCTCAAAATAATAAAGGCCATATATGAAAAACCTACTGCCAACATCATACTCAATGGGCCCAAACTACAAACATTTCCCTTAGGATCAGGAACAAGACAGGGATGTCTGCTTTCACCCCTCTTACAAGGACCTGAATAGACACTTCTCCAAGGACATACAGATGGCTCATAGACAAATGAAAAGATGTTCAACATCACTATCCATCAGAGAGATGCAAAATAAAACCACAATGACATATCACCTCATACCTGTCAGAATGGCCATCATTAATAAATCAACAAACAACAAGTGCTGGCGAGGATGCAGAGAGTAGGGAACCCTAGTGCACTGTTGGTGGGAATGCAGACTGGTGCAGCCACTGTGGAAAACAGTGGAGAATTTCCTCAAAAAATTAAAAATGGAACTGCCTTATGGCCCAGCAATTCCACTGCTGAGAATATACCCTAAGCATCCCAAAATACCAATTCAAAAGAACTTATGCATCCCTACCTATGTTCATAGCAGCACTATTAACAATAGACAACAGTTGGAAACAGCCCAAGTGCCCATCAGTAGATGAGTGGATTAAAAAACTAGTACTGTTACACAATGGAATACTACACAGCAGAAAGAAAAAAGGAGCTCCTACCCTTTGCAACAGCATGGATGGGACTGGAGAGTATTATGCTAAGCGAAATAGCCAGGCGGTGAAAGACAAATACCATATGATCTCACTTATAAGAGGAATCTAATAAATAAAATAAACTAAGGAGCAAAACAGAACCAGAGACATGGAAACAGGAGACAGACTGACAGCTGCCAGAGGAAAGGGGAGAGAGGGGAATGGTGGGAAGAAGGGGAAGGGATCATCAGCCAAAGAACACGCACGAATGACTCACGGACCTGGACAACAGTGTGGGGATGGCCTGTGGGAATTGGGGGGGCCTGGACAGAGGAGGGCAAAGGGGGAAAAATTGGGACAACTGTAATAGAATAAACAGGAATCAATCAATCAATAAATAAATTGTCCTTCATTTAACATAGATGCAAGGAATATATTTTGTCTCCCTTAAATAGAAAGTAAGAATTGGAACCAGAAAAAAAGGAAAGTTAAACATCACTTCAAGTAGCCAAATATTTCTAAATCAGGAAGACTGCTCAGAAATATCCTTGGGATCCTGATTGAAATGATCACAAACTGATTCGTTGTTTTGTTCCCAAAATACTGCAGTCTCAGTGATTAGCGAGAGGAAGTGAAAAGAATGTCTATTTAAAAATTGCAAAATCAAAATTCCAGCTAATTAACCTTACGCAACTTTATCATAATAAACCACTCTTGGTACATTTCCCTCCCCCACAAAAGTATCATAAAAATCTAAAAATAAAACAAATTTATGATATGTAATTGGCTATCTATATATATCATAGAGAGTTGAGAAATATATATAAATACATGGGAATGAGTTGGGGATATGAAGAGGTCACACAAATGGTACACGCTATCATTCAAATTATATATATTATATGGACTGAGGATGTAAAAAAATCTTAAGGAAATGCAAAAAAAGTTTAAGAGTAACAAACAGTCTCTCTGGGTTGTAAAATCACAATGTCTTGACCTCTGTATATCTTGGCTTTTTCAAATTTCCCACACAAATATATAGAATTTGTAATATTTTTTTAAAAAAAGAAGAGTTACAATCACAATAATCCATTATCCCAACTTACGGCTAATAAATACGGCCTTGCGCTAAGGCAGAGACTTGGGGGTTGGGAGAACCCCAAAGCTTGGCCATGGAAAAGTGAACTCGTTTTACCTTGTGGATGCGTGATTCTGCCTCATTGTAAGCGATGGCCACAATAAGAAATATGAATAAAGTGAAGTCTAATTTAATGACTCACGTGACAGACTAGTAACTAAGGAAACGGAGAGTTTTCTATGCTCAAAGGGAAGGTTACATTCCAAACTCTACATTTACTCATAGGATAAATTAGGGAGTAACTGATTGCATTATAAATATATTCTTCAAATCACTCCAGAATACACCTGTAATGCAAAATATTCTAATATGAGGTTCCCAACTCTTCAATGTCAAAAAATTTTCATGGACCCTCCCATGTAACAGTCATTGCAGATGACTGGAAAAAATATGTAATGGGTACATGCTATGGATTTAGCAACACTTTCACTGAATGTGCATGTACCAAGTAGCAATCATCTTTGTGCATTTGAAAAATAGTCGTGCAGACATACATGGCTGTATTGTTTGGTCTGTGTGCGTTCAACGTTGGGACACACCTGGATTCAAACAGTGACCACATGATGTCCACCACATCCAGCGCTCTGTCCATCACTCCGGTGCATTTAACATATTACATCATTTAAAACAAGCTCAGACTGCATGTCTATCTCTCTTGCAAGAACTCTTTCACAGATCTGCAAATGAGGGAAACTATTCAACTAAATAATTAGCTATATACAACTATGCAACTGAGCTATGCACAGCTATTCAACTATATATAAAGCTACAAACAGCTATTCAATGATATATACAGCTTTATAAAGCTATTCAAATATATATACAACTATATACAACAATTCAACTACATACATTTATATACAACTACTCACCTATATATACAACTATTCAAATGCATGTATATATAAATATATATACAACTATTTAAAAATACAATGAGGGGAAAAGGAGAAATGAGCTGAATGGCCATTTCTCGCGATTACAACAATTTTTTTAATGCAGGAAAGAGTAGAAAAACAGCACAAGCAGGATTCCCTTTTTACTCAAGCTAGCCAAATTAGAAAAATATAGCTGGATCAAGTTCATGGTAAGGAAGCTGTTTTCCAGCACATGGCAGGTTGAAAGACAGTTTTTCATCCTTTGTAGCAATATGAAGAAAGAAAATGATTTGCATCCCATTAATGAAATACGAATTCCGGGTACAGTTCCTGTACTTACTAAGTTCTGTATCTGTAAAATCTGACCACGCTGTTGACCATGTACTGTTACGGGGATTAAATGAGATAATAGTGCAAAGTATCAAAATAGGGAAACATTCTAAAATGGTTTGTTCCCTTAACTTGTTCTTCAAGATCAGGGTTCTGGACGTATCATGAAAATGCAGATACAGCAAGAAGACCGCATGGAAGGGCAGGTGTGTGGTTACCTGCCCAAAGCCCTCTCTGTGGGGAAGGGCCAGAGGCTACCTAGCAAGCGGCATCTAGAGTCCTTCTGTCCTCGTTTTCGACATCGCTGCCATTGCGCCCACTAATTTGGCAGGGTTGCTTTGAATTATGACCTTCCTCTTCCCACCATCTGTTTTCCCTCCCATCTAAAAAATGCATGGTCTATTCTCAGCTTTTCCCATTAATGCGATGTGATATGTACCTATTAACCCTGTAAAATGGAATCCTAAAATATCTTCCCATTCTTAAAATGGTGGCACACACTCTGTTCCTATGAAAAAAAAATTAGCTAAACATTTGTTTCCTACAGAAGAAGTAAAGTAGTGATAAGATCTTGCTGGTAACCAGAGGGTTACTTTATATCTAGCAAAGTGGACTTAAAAACTACTTTATAAATGCCCATTTATGCCTCAGCCATTTGTTGTGTGTTACCATTAGAAAATGTACCACATTTAATTTTCTAAAGAAGCATTTATACATACAGATGAATATATCACTATGTATATACATATATGTGTACCTATACATTTTAAATCTCTTTCTAGCATGCTCACTTATTGGACTTTTATTTTTATTTGTTTTTTCAATCCTCACCCAAGGATATGTTTGTTGATCTTAGAGATAGAGGAAGGGGGTGAGAAACACAAAGATCTATGTGAGAGAAACATCAATCAGTTGCCTCCCGCATGCACCCTGACCAGGATCGAACCCACAGCCTAGGTATGTGTCCTGACCAGGGATCAAACCTGCAAAACTTTCATACAAGGGACAATGCTCCAACCAACTGAGCACCTGGCCTGGGCTGGACTCCTCATTATTTTTTAAAGTCTGATGACTTTAGTGCTTAGGAAGGACATTTTAACACATCTCATTTAATTCTTTCAGGTCACCAGGACACTGTTAAGTGCAATTTTAAAATACACAAAGGTTTTACTTTGAGAGAAGCAAACAATATTCAGAAGGGCACATTGTTGTAATTAGGACTTTTAAGAAGTCTGAGGAATTGCACCAGCATGTATTTTGAGCCCCTAAACACCTATGAGCGCTTTGTTCAACCCATGGAGAAATGGAGCTAAAAACACGTTTTCAAGGTCTTTATCATCTAGATTCTAGTGGCTGAGGTTGTTCTTAGGGCTCAATGACTGATTATTGCTGGACAAAGGGATCATGGGTGATTTTTAAAAAAATAACTTTGGTTTATCTATATTTTTTATTGTACTTCAACAAACACAAATAACGTGTTTATGCATCTTAAAAACTTATGATTTTAAATACCTTTGGCATATCGGGGGAATTTAAAGGAATGAATCTGCACATTCATGCTCTAATGCAGTTATTTTTTTAATGGTACATGTGGTCCCAGCATCTGTCCTCACTTCCCCATACCCAACCAGACCTAACTGCTAACTGCTTCACCATCGCCAGTGACCCACCCTGCTGCCTGCTCCAGCCCACCTCTCCTTCTGCAGACCGCTGGGCTGGAGCCACAGGATACCCAGAAGAAATATGTCCCACACCCTCCCCACCTCCGCACAAATACCAACCCAGGCACAATTTCTAGTTTTGCTTTAGTAGATCTGGGGGCACGGGTATGAGTCAGAGAATTCAAATTCAAATGATAGAAAAGGCCTGTCTTCAGAGCTGCTTCAAAGTATTTTAAATTAGGCTTGTTATTTCCTTGTACTTAAAATTAAATACTACATCCAAAAGCTATTAAATGCCCCATTTTGGTTTCTTCCTTTCTTTTTTTGTTAATGGCCTATTGGTTCTCCATAAGCATCAGCAACTAATTTTTAATCAGAGAATGTGCTTCTCGCCTCAAAGATTACGAATAAAATAATAATGTTTCCAGGGTTTAAATATAGAAGCCGTTTAGTCACTGCAAAATGTGAAGAGGCACACGCAGCTTAAGAAGCTAAATTGCCTGAATTGGGAAACCTATGGATTTTTAAAATTCATGGTACAGTTTGTTTTCGGGTTGCTCCGCTTACCACCCTCGTAATGACCAGTTTCCGTTTTCCCCCAGGCTTTCAAAGGTGGCCTGTGGAACCCTGAACTGGGGGAGGAGCCACAAGACCTGGGTTTCAGTCCTCACTGCCAGTTGCCAACCAGCTATATGACCTTGGGCTCAGTCCGTGCCCCCCCGCCCCGCCCCGCCCCCCGCTGGTTTGGGCTGCCCAGGCTGTAGAATCCAGTGGACACCACGGTGCTGGCAGGCTGCTTCCAGCATCACCATTCCTGACCTTTGTGCTAATCTTCCCCTGTCCCCTTATCCCCCAAACAAATGCCTCCTCATGCATCTCCTCCCCCTGAGTGAGAAGATGGGTGGCAGGACAGCAGTGAGGTGGGGAAGAAAGGCTGTTTGTTGAAGAGAGAGAAATCCTAACATGAGTCACCCTCCAAGAGTCTCCCATCCCCCTGGTGTCTCCGGGCTTGGTCATGGTGTTCCAGAGGTTCCTGCCATAAAACCTGCTCTAAGAACCTGGTATTTGTCAGGTGTACTGTTCTCAGGGGATGTTGACATTAGAAACCCATCTCTCTTAAGAGCCGGTTGTTCTGTGAGGACAAAACAACACTGAAGTTATGCATCAAACAGACATCAGCAGCCACATAAAATCCACTTTAGTGGAACCTGGAGAAAATCAGATCAAAATCACGGAGCGTTTTTAATTAGGTCTGTGCACCAGCTTTTGATTAAGTTACAGAAAATAAATGACAACCCCCCCAAACTTCCCTCTTCACCCTTCCAGAGCCCTACAGTACCCTGAAAAGTAGCCTGCTACAAAAATAACTCCCTACCCCGCCCCCCCAGGGCTGGCTGCAGCAACACCCAGGAGAGCCTTGCTTCCCGCCCCCTCCCCCCAATTCCCTCGCCGAGGCCTGAGTCAGGGGCAGCTCGTGTTAGCCGTGGGCCGCGCTGCTTCCGGCCGGCCTGATTTTTCATGCTGCCATATTGAATTCACATAGGTTTTCTCGGCGACCGATGCACCAGCTCTCCAGGCTTGGAACACAGGAGACGCACACCCTACCGGGAAGCTTGCCACCACCTAATTCAAGACACTTGCAAGACGGAGTTAAACCGCAGATTCAGAAAGCGCATGTTATTTAACGGCACCCTGACTCGGTTTTTGAGTCTCAGCAAATGACAGCTTCCTTAGATGCACTTGGGTTTAGCGGACATTTTTCACCTTTACCGTCCATTCTCTAAAGTTCAAAGGCAGGAGTGCCTCCTGCTTGCAGACTACACTCATCTCAGTGTGGTCGCCAGACAATCGACGCCCCAACAGCCAGGAGAAGCGAGGAGGCAAAGGCAAACTGCAGCGGATAATCCTCCAGAAATGCCTTGGTGCCTTATTTACCGATAAGTGGCCCCCGCGCCATCGCGATAATCTGCCTCCACATCCCTGCCTCCTAAGAATCGCTCCGGGCGTGGCTCGTGGACAAGTTGTGGCAAGTCCCGGCCAGAGTGGAGGAGAGCCGCAGCCCACCCGTTTGCCCTGAAGGGGAGGGGGTCCCCGGTACCCGATTCGGGACCGCGCACCGGGTGGACGTGGGGACAGAGACGGGCCACCGGCAGCGGTCCCGCCAGGCAGCCATGTTCGCGCGCGCGCGCGCCCACCCGCGCGGCAGGTGCGTTACCTCCGGGGAAGGTGCCAGGCCCGCTCCCGCGCCCCGGCGATCGCCGAACCCCGGGAGCGATCCAAGGGGTGGCGAGGGTGGGGGGCGCACAGGCACACACCCCAGCGGGGCAGCAACTTGGATATCAAGAACAGGAAACTCAGGGAAAGCAGCCCGGGGAGTTTGAGGCGAGTTAAAGGGAGATGGGGACATGGATGGGGCTGGGGTGTGGACCGTTGAGGGCAGGTTCCGACCAGGCTGCCGTCCTCGCGCCCAGGGTGGGGCGCCCCTCTTTTGCGCCCCCGCAGCCCATAAACCCCAGTCGCCCCCAACCCCGGTTCGAGGCCACCAATCCCCTGTTCCCCCGGAGACCCTAGGCTATCCCAGCCAGCACCGGCCAGGAGTGGGCCCCGGGGAGCGCTACCCGCGGGTTCGAGGGACAGCAGGCGGCCGCGAGGCGCAGAAGACGGCGATGGCGGATGGCGGTGAAATCTGCGGGGAGAAGCGGCTGCCGACGCCGTGCGCTCCGGGTCGTGCCGGCCGAGGCTCACCTGCCGGGCGGCGGGCTCAGGGAGCGGCTCTGCGGTGCTGATGCTGCAGCCGCCGAGGGTGCGGGAGCCGCCGCGGGCGCGACTACTGCAGCGACATCCGGGGCTGCAGCGGCAGGGGCGGAGGCGGCCGTCGGGCGCTTCCCCCTCCTCAGACTCCCGGCGCTGGGGCCCGCCGCCCCCGCTCACAGTTGGCCCGGCTCACGTGACCGCGGGGTCCACCCCGCCTCCCCCCGCCCGGGACCCGGGGGCCGCGCAGCACCAGTCGCGTCTGGGCCACCCGGGCTGCAGCGCCGCACTCGGCTCGGTGAGGCAGAGCGCCTGGCGGCAGGAGGAGTGGCCGACAGGGCGGATCCCGCGGCAGAAAGTGGCTCTTTGCTCGATTTTTATTTCTTGGTCACCGCCGGGGTGGCAGCTGTCACTAAAGGGAAAACCGGGGCTTTAAGAGAGCCAGGCCCCGCTTCCTCCGGGCGGGCGCCTCTCCAGGACTCCGCCGTTTGGTTGCTACCTGCGGGCCTTGGTGCCTAAGCGAGATGTCCCCGTGGAGAAACGTGTCCTGAACTTTGTTGACTCACACGTCCGAGCCAATTCCCTGGTTTTTAGATGCCATCCTGTGCTGCGTCGGTATGCCAGATCCTGTGCCTGGTACTTGGGCAGTGGGCCCCAGAGAGGTTAAGTAACTCACCCAAGGTCACATAAAAAGTGACAAAGCCCAGATTCCATCCCCAGGTTAATAACACAGGGGACAGGGGTGTGTGTGTGTGTGTGTGTGTGTGTGCGCGTGTGGGTGTACGTGTACAGGTGTGCTCTGGCGTCAAGGTCATTGGTCTGGACATGACCATCTATCTGTTAACAAAACACAGACTCTATCTTTTATGAATTAATAAAAAAGACTGTCCTGTAAAGAGAAAGTTCACAGGAAAACAAATGCAGTACCACTCAGGCACATGAAAAGTCGTTCAGGCTTACTTACCTTCAAATACAAGGTAGCCTTTTCCACCTGTCAGATTAGCCAAAACCCAAAAGTTGTATAACCTCCATGGAGGGCAGTTTGACAACATCTCCCCAAATAACAAATACATATACGATCTTTGGAGGGTTCCACTACTGGAACTTATCCTACAGATACGACACAGGCGTGAAATGATATGAGTGCAAGGTTATCCATTGCTGTATTATTTGTGCGGGCAAAGATTGGAAGTGAACGTCCATCAAGCAGGGACTATTCAAATAAATTACGGCACAGTACAATGGAATGCTGTCTGGCTATTTAAAAAATGAGGGAGCACTTAGTGAACTAATAGGTGAGATTTCCAACCTATATTAAGTAGGAGACAGAAGCCATGTGTAAAACATTGTGTGTGTTATCATTTGTGGGAAGAAAAAAAAATACACGTCTGTACTCTTATTTGCAAATGCATAGAATATCTTGGGAGGGATATATTAGAAACTGTAACAGTAGATGCCACCAGGGAGAGCCGAGTGGATGGAGGGAAGGAAAGGAGACTTTCTTGCCTGTCCTTTGAATGCTATGCTAATGATTGTGGTTCGCCACGTGAGCAAATGGATAGTAGGAGAGGGCTGAGGGAATTGGGGCAGATAATACTATAGAACAGAGCCTTGGTACACATGCTCTCGGAGCACAAAGGGACCTCATTGTGCATTTAATCCAACCAAGGGACCTGTAGTCCAGTGAGTTTAAATGGTATTAAATGTTCCTACATGACTTGTTCTAGGATCGACTGAATTCAGAGTCGCTGAGGCTGGGGCCAGGAGACCTGCATTTTGTCACGCTATTAATTGATTCCTTTATATATATATATTTTATTGATTATGTTATTACAGTTGTCACATCCCCCCCATGCCTCCACTCCATCCTGCACACCGCCTCCCACCTGCATCCCCCCTCTTTAGTTCATGTCCATGGGTCGTGCAAGTTCTTTGGCTTCTCCATTTCCTATACTACTAGTAACCTCTCCCTGTCTCTTTTCTACCTACCTTTTATGCTACTTATTCCCTGTACCTTCTTCCCGTTTTCTCCTCCTTCCCCTCCCCAGCTGATAACCCTCCATGTGATCTCCATTTCTGTGATTCTGTTCCTGTTCCAGTTATTCGCTTAATTTGTTTTTGTTTTTGTGTTTTTTAGATTCATTTGTTGATCGTTATGAGTTTGTTGTCATGTTACTGTTCATAGTTTTGATCTTCTTCTTTTTCTTAGATAAGTCCCTTTAACATTTCACATAATAAGGGCTTGGTGATGATGAACTCCTTTAACTTGACCTTATCTGAGAAGCACTTTATCTGCCCTTCCATTCTAAATGATAGCTTTGCTGGATAGAGTCATCTTGGATGGAGGTCCTTGCCTTTCATGACTTGGAATACTTCTTTCCAGCCCCTTCTTGCCTGCAAGGTTCCTTTTGAGAAATCAGCTGATAGTCTAATGGGAACTCCCTTGTAGGTAACTGTCTCCTGTTCTCTTGCTGCTTTTAAGATTCTCTCCTCATCTTTAATCTTGGCTAATGTAGTTATGATGTGCCTTGGTGTGTTCCTCCTAGGGTCCAACTTCTCTGAGACTCTTTGAGCTTCCTGAATTCCTGGAAGTTTATTTCCTTTGCCAGATTAAGGAAGTTCTCCTTCATTATTTTTTTTCAAATATGTTTTCGATGTCTTGCTCTTCCTCTTCTCCTTCTGGCACCTCTATGACTCGGATATTGGAACATTTAAAGGTGTCCTGGAGGTTCCTAAGCCTCTCCTCATATTTTTGAATTCTTGTTTCTTCATTCTGTTCTGGTTGACTGTTACTTCCTTCTGCTCCAAACCGTGGGTTTCAGTCCTGGTTTCCTTCCTTTCACTATTGGTTCCCTGTATATTTTCCTTTATTTCACCTTTCATAGCCTTCATTTTTCCTCTATTTTGTGACCATACTCAACCACTTCTGTGAGCATCCTGATTACCAGTGTTTTGAATTGTGTATCTGATAGGTTGGCTACCTCTTCATCACTTATTTGTATCTCTTCTAGAGCTTTGATCTGTTCTTTCATTTGGGCTGTTTTGTCTTCGTGCACCAGTGACGTAGTGAGGGGCAGAGCCTTAGGTGTTCACTGGGGCGGGACAACATACTCCCTGTGTTGTGACAGTGTATGTGGGGAAGGGGTCCGAGAGGGAACAGTGGCGCTTGCTCCACTCTTTGCCAGTTTTCAGTCACTTCCCCCACTACCCACAAGCAAATCGGGCCCTTCTGGTGCTGATTCCCCAGTGGGCGGGCTTGTGTATGTTCTAGGACCCTGTGGGTCTCTACAACAAACTCTTCTATGAGGCTGGGAGTTTCTGCCGCTGCCTCAACCCCCACAGGTGTTTTCAGTCAGAGGTTTGAGACATTATTGCCCCGCACTGGGGCCCTGGGTTGTGGGGTCTGTCTTGCTCCCCTGGTTGTTCCTCCTGGTTTACCTGCATGCAAATGTGGGACCACCTGCTCCACCAGCCACTGCCTTGCTGCCAGTCCTCTCCACCCAGCTGCCTGTCTGCGCCCTTCCTACAGGTCTGGATAAATGGTTGTCAGACTTCCATACAGTTCAATGTTCTGTCAGTGCTGGCTGTTTTTTGTTTTTAAGTGTGTTGTCCTTCTTTTGGTTGTGCAAGGAGGCACAGTGTGTCTACCTGTGCCTCCATCTTGGCCAGAAGCACCTAGTTGATTCTCTTGCACATTGACGTCTGAGAGCCAGACCTAGTTTGAGGGCACTCAGTAAGTCACTGCTGGAAAACAAATGCAGTTCTATGCCTTCCTGCGGCCATAATGGGTCACTTTTCATGTAGATGATGATACCTGCACACCAACGCTCCTCCACTGGCGGCAGCATGGAGCACCGGCCTAGGAGCCACCAGGCTACCCACTGGGCCTGAAACCTTTGAAGCCTAGTGCCCAGTCTCTCTCTCTACACGACCCCAGGGCCTCAGGCACGCAGCCAGGACCATGTGAGAACAGAGAGGCATCTGCTTTCCCCAAGGTCGGCAGGAAGACGCTGGTTATGTTATTAACATGTATTTAGCAGCAGCAATACACTTTGCCTCTGCTTCGTATACAGGAGACAGACAGTGCTGCTACTGAAGCCTCACAAATAGAGACAGGGGAAAGAAGAGCCAAACAAATATGGAGAACATCAAGAAATATCAATAAAGATTTTTATCACCGGTCTCAATCAACCACGTGAGGTGTAGGTGTGAGTGAATTACAAGGTTTCTGTGAGCTGCTTTGCAAGAGGGAAAAATCGCCTAAAATAGCCTGCAATTATTACAGTCTCTTATACTCCATCTAGCCATGTTCAGAGATTTAAGAGGTAATAAATAAAAGTATACCAGATTTTGGGGGTGGGGTTCCACAGAGGGAGGCAAAGATTTTTCTTTTTCCAGAAAAAAAGGGGGTGGAAAATAAGGTGTGGTAATTTCAGCTTTTATGCATCGTCATGCAGAGATCCTCATAAAAACTCCCTCTAGTCACCTGTGTCAGGGGAAAAGCACTATGGAAACATTTCTGGGTTTATTTACAAGCACTAATATGAAGACAGACTTAATGAGGAAACCATAAAGTTTTAGGTCCTGACAGATCTAAAAAATGTCAGAACTGTATTTCTTCACACATCCCCCTAATTTCAATTACATTAGGTACTTTAATAAATTTCTAGTTAATTCCTTTTTATTTAGGTATAATTAACATATTATATTAGTTTCAGATATATAACATAATAATTTGATGTTTGTATATACTACCAAATGATCATCACAGTAAGTGTAATTAAACATCCATTACCTCGTTTTGTTTTTCCCACCACTCCCACCCACCCAACCCATCCACACCTCCCACCCTTGATCCTACCCCCTTTTGGCTTTGTCCATGGGTCCTTTATACCTGTTCCTTGACGACCCTTCCTTCCTTCCCTCTTTATCCCCTCCTACCTGTCCTCTGGTTATTGTCAGTTTGTTCTTTATTTCAGTGTCTCTGGTTATATTTTGCTTGCTTGTTTGTTTTGTTCATTAGGTTCCACTTATAGGTGAGATCATATGGTATATGTCTTTCACCACCTGGCTTATTTCACTTAGCATAGTGCTGTCCAGCTCCATCCATGCTGTCACAAAGGATGGAGCTCCTTCTTTCTTTCTGCTGTGTAGTATTTCATTGTGTAAATGTACCATTGTTTTTTGATCCACTCATTTACTGATGGGCAGTTAAGTTGTTTCCAGCACTTGGCTATTGTAAATTGTGCTGCTATGAACATTGGGGTGCATAGGTTCTTTTGAATTGTTTTTTTCAGGATTCTTAGGGTATAATCCCAGCAGTGGAATTGCCAAGTCAAAAGGCAGTTTCATTTTTAGTTTTCTGAGGAAATCCCATACTGTTTTCCACAGTGGCTGCACCAGACCACATTCCCACCAGCGGTGTACTAGGGTTCCCTATTCTCCACAACCTCACCAGCACTTGTTGTTTGTTGATTTGTTCATGACGGCCATTCTGACCGTGTGAAGTGGTATCTCATTGTGGTTTTAATTTGCATCTCTCTGATGACTAGTGATGCTGAGCATCCTTTCATACGTCTATGGGCCATCTGTACATCTTCCTTGGAGAAGTGTCTGTTCAGGTCCTTTGCTCATTTTTTAATTGGGTGTTTGGTTTCCTGGAGTGGAGTTGTGTGACTTCTTTATATATTTTGGAGATCAAACCCTTGTCTGAGGTATCATTTGCAAATATATTTTCCCATATGGTAGGTTCCCTTTTCATTTTGCTAATGTTTTCTTTAGCCATGCAGAAGCTTTTTATTTTGTTGAAGTCCCATTTGTTTATTCTTTTGTTTATGTCCCTTGCCCTAGGGGACATATCGGTGAAAATATTGCTGCGTGGAATAGCTGAGATGTTCCTCCCTATGTTCTCCTCTAGGACTTACACTGTAAGTGGAACAACGTCACACTATTGTTAGCTACAAGTTTTCAGAGGGGGAATCATGTACAAGAGAGCATTTCATAACTATCTTCAGTAGAAAACTTTAAATACACACAGTATATAGTTTATACACAGTATATAGTACACCACATGTGTATATACACACAAATGCACATGCACACACATACATAATCTTTGGAAAGAAGAAAACTATTATTTTTTCCAAAATCTCTTGACTATGTATTCTTCTAAAGAAGTGAGCTCTAAGTAATTTTGAAAAAAAATAACATAGAATAATTTGGGAAAGCCAGACGATCCTTTTTCTGTTCTAGTACAGTTATTAATACAATGATACTTCACTTTTTTAACAAAAAGGTGAGAAATGTGTTTTTCCCATAACATTGCACCAAGTTTTTTCTCCTCTTGCAATTTGCAGACACTGAGAAGTCACCCATGCACTCAGTTCAGTGAGGAGAGATAGCATGCTGGTATCTAAATAGCCTTACGGAGGTAAGCAATATCCTGTATCACAAATAAGAGGAGGAATAAAACTTCATTTCTGCAAGGAGAGTTTCAAATAGCTAATCACCCACCTGAAACAGAAATCATTTTCTTGTTATTTTTATAGCACCCCAGCATTTTATTTAATTACATAGGGTATTTTATAGCACTAATTTACTCAGTAGGCATTAATCATCATCATACCTACTCATGACACACAATAAAATCCCAAGCCAAAACAAAAGTGATAACTACCATGGAAAAACAAACAAAAAGCCCACAAATACCATCTCCAGAACCCCAAATTCACTATTAAGTATTGCCCTCAATGCTGAAGGTTTAATGCTGATTTCAAAACACTTTGCACCAAATCACAGCTTTCCTTACAAATGTATCTGAACAGAGTAGATAATTGGGCACATTCAAAACGTCATTCTACCCCTCCCCAAACTACCTATCCTTCTCCCTCCCTTGGTTTCGATAGAAAACCTAGAAAACCAGTTAAGAAAATCAATAAAGGGCAGAGGAAATCAGCAAAGAATTTTTCACGCAACCAGTTATTTCCCAAATAGACTTTATTTTGAAAAGAACACCATAACATGGCAGTGTAAATGTCAATGACACACCTAGCAGTATTAATGAGTCCAAGTACGTACAAGTGGAGTGGCGGCCTGTGTCTGATTACTCCCACAGATGAAAAGGTACAGAGAGACAACCGCCGCCACTTACATGTTTCCATTTCACACTTGTGTCTAAATGTTTTTGTGGGAATTGATACAGAGTCACCCGAGATAAAGAAATGTGCTGCCTGAATGATCAAAATTCTTTTGACTTTCCTTGCTCTGCCATAGAGAGCATCGCCAGTGATGTTTCTACAAAGTAGCACCACGTGACAAGCTACTCACTTCCTTTCCTCTCCTCCTGCCCCATGAGGCTTTCTGCAGTGCGACTTCCAACTCTTCCAGGTTGAGGAAAATGGCAGTGATTTTAAGAGTTTTCTAGCTATAGCCAATTTAATCAGAGAAAGGTGTTAGCGAGGAAAACAATATATAATCACTGAAAGTCTATGTATGATGTAAGAGTTGTTCATGATTCTTTAAAGAAAAACAAAAAAAAAATCTAGAGCTAAACAGGAATGAAAAGACTAAGATACATATCGGGAACGTCATACCACACCCGGGCTTAATAAGGCAGTTCATCGCTGACCCCAAGATTGTTCAGCAACACCAGAGCCAGGTATGGGTCAAGGGGGGCACTCTAAGGCACCAGAAATAGCCAGTAAAGCATCTTCAAAGGATAAGGACCCAAAGACAAAAAACAGGAAAGCAAACTGAAGAGAAAATTAGACCCAGTGAATGCAAGTTTTACTTTTCAATAGTAGAGGGTAGTAGAGCGATAACGAACTTGGGGACTGAAACATGGTTCGGCAAGTTAGTTGTTGACCTGAGCCACAACAATTGATCTCCTCGAACGACAATTTGCTCATCTACAAAACAGGTGCGTGAAGATCCGTCAGCTTTTCTCATGGGCTTCAGGTCAATGAGAATTCGAGCCAATGGTGTATCTATGATCACTTTGTAAAGGATACAAGACTATTCTTATTCTTAGTAAACGGGGATTTGCACACTTTTTAAAGTTCTTAAGGATAAAAGCCAACTGAAGAAGACATAATAAAATCATCACATTTTTGACCCAGGATAGACCTTATTCAACAGCAGCTGCCGTGGGTCTGCCTTTTTTCTGATGGAGCAGTAACAGGGAAATTTTGACTGGCTAACTAATCACAACACAGTGCTGTTATAGGATAACGCACAAGTTATAGACTATTGATTAAACACCAGGAAGGGTGATCTGTGAGCCTTAAAAGGTAAGCACTGACTAAATACAACTTTCTACCTCGACTACAATATTTTGACACATTTTATTAAGAAACACATATAAACAATTGATTCTATTTACCATGAAAAGTCAGTAGCAATCAGGAACCAAACCTCCCACAGGGTGGGGGCAAAGTGGGTTTACAGTTGTGAGTATGTGAAACACAGAGATCATTCTCATATTATTATGTGTTAATTATCGTATTATTTCCCATACAAACAACTGTACGCCTGCTTCTGCCGCACCCTGTATAGCTTCAGTCCTAGGCGGGACATTCGATGCACGCACAGTTGTAAGCTGTTAACTTGGTTCAACGCTTCAGCATCGCACATCTCCTCAGCAAAGCAGTTAACAAGTAGAGTTCAACAATCATTTTTCTGTTGGTCCAGGCAGAAACGCAAAGGCAGGTGCAGACACACTGTTCCATGATGACATGGAAACAGCAAGCTCTGGGTGACCGCAACGGGCTTTGCAAACGTCAGTGTCTAACTCAGAGGAAACAAGGGGAGCAGACACCGAGGGTGCTGCTTTAGGCTACACTTGCACTTGTGTTGGGCAGGGCCCCGGTTGTGATAGTTTAAAAGTGTAAGTAGGCCACAAGACTTCATATATGAAGGTAGACATTGGTCCAGAATTCTTCTTAGTCAAAGACAAGTACAATTTTTTCTTCCCCATAATTTACCAGAAAGAAATGGGTACTTAGAAATCCAAGGGGTTCTTTAAATAACATTCAGAAAAATACATAAAAATAACAAAAAAACACAAAAAACAACAAAGAACAGAACAAAACAACATTAAAAAATAAGACTTTCTTTAAAGACAGCTGGCCTCTCTTTAATGGTGGATGCTATATAAAATAAGCAGATATTGCTCTATAACTCATCGTGTTTATATGTGAATTCTCTGGCAGATATAAATCCATCTTTGTCTTCATCTTCTTTATCAAAAATATCCTCCACCAGAACATCGTGATGACTGTCGTTCACCACCGCACCATGCTTTTCAAACTCCTTCTTTAAATACACTTTAACCTACAAAATAACAGGCCTGGTTAATAATTCTAATTCATCAGACACCCATATGGAGCCAATCAGTATCACAGGCTGGACTGGTAGCTCACTGCATGATGCATAACAACTACTGAACAGCGCCTGTAGGGTACATTTCTAATGGCAGTAAAAGAATCACGAAGACTTTTTTTCCCTCAAAAACTCCTGCTGTATCGCTACAGTAGGGACACAGAATATTGCCCTGTGGCAACGATCAGCCTTCCATCATCAGAAAAACACCCAATTTTCAAAGCACACCACCTGTTCTCGACCTGCGTCTACATCAAGCCAAGCGTTTGAAAGGCAGCGTCTTTCAGTGCATTCACTTATCCACATTGCGTTTCCTAACGAGGGTCAGAATTCCAGACATCTGCCCTAAAATCCGATTCCACGGTGGCGTTTTCAATTTAAATAAGTGTCTGGGAACAGTGCATGCTGGGGACCTGCCTATGACCACGTCCCATGACCTTCCGATCTCAGAAATTACGGCAAAACCCAGCCCGAGGAGTGGTGCGCAGACACAGGTTTCCACTTCCGTATCTTTAAATACTCTGGTATTTAAAGAGAGAACAAAATACTGTTCCCAGTTAAACACCAGCCTCACTATAATGGAATATACAACCTGCATTTTCATTTTTAATCATATTCTTATCACTCCTTTTGTCAGATCAGCAATTTCAAATCCTCTTGCCTCCTCTTACCACCAACGGGCAAACATATAGTATATATTTATTTTTAAGGTCAAGGTGATTTAATGCAGTTGTAAAAGGAAAACTGGTGAAGGTCTGCCCTGGCCGGCCGCACAGTTGGTGAGTTAGAGAGTCGTTTCCACACACCACGTGGGGTGGGGGTTTCCACATACCACGGTGGGGGTTCAATACCCCAGCAAGGGCACATGCAGGAAGCAACAAACGGATGCATAAGTAAGTGGAACAACAAACTGATGTTTCTTTTTTTCTATCCCCCATCCTCTCTCTCTGAAAAAAAAAATTAGTAACTCAAAATTTAAATTAAAAAAAGACATGATGAAGTTCTGTAAATTAATGTAGAGTATATCTCTAAGGTGCTTGCTGCTAATTGTTAGGAAATCACTACAAAATGCATTTAACAGCCAGTCTACAGGTTTAAACAAAAACTGTCCACAAGAGATATTTCTCAGGATATCCTATGTTTCTGATACAGTAATTCCAAAATGGGAACGCTTTCAAAAATTCAGCACAGTCCTGCCCAGTGTGGCTCAGTTACTCGGCATCACCTTACAAACCAAAGGTTGCCGGTTCGATACCTGGTCAGGGCACATGCCTGGATTTTGGGTTCGTCCTCAGATGGGGCACCAAGGAGAGGCAACCCATCAGTGTTTCTCTCTCACGTCAATGTCTCTCTCCCTCTCTTTCTCCCTCCCTTCCCCTCTCTCTAAAAATAAATAAATAAAATCTTAAAAAAACAAAACAACTCAGGGCAACCTTAAACACTAGGGAGAGAAAAAAAGCAAAAGAATAAATGGTGTGTTTTTCAGTCTCAATATGGTTCTCTCCAAAACAATGATATCCCAGGAAAAAGTCCATTTTCATACCATAGGCATTTTAAGAAGATTTAGAAATAATATTTTATTCAAGTTAAAAATAAATTTCCTTTAAAAATATATTTCTTGAAAAGCGAGCTGAAAGAAGGGAAGAAAGACCGAGTAGGGGAAGGAGCACCCACCTCATCTTTGGAGAGTCTCCAGTCGTCGTTAAGATCCATTTCTTGGAATGATTCGTGGGACCTTGGTCCATTTCGAATCTCCAGGAGATCGATGTTAAATATCAGTGTACTCTCTGGCGGTATCTTACCTAACGTGAAGGGGGGGGGGTGCAGTTTTATCAAAAAGATCCCAAAGTTGTGATGATAGAAAACTTATGGTATTGGACAAATGATTCTTTTTATTGAATGAAATGAAGAGCCCTCCTAAGATTATCACGTGTAATGGAAATTACTTACAATCATATTTTACTCAAAAAGTAGAATAAAGAAGGAATAATCCAAACTAATAGATCAAAAGCATTCTGGTTTTATCTTTGCAATTAGAAAATTGTTTTACACACAAACACACACGCCTAATGGCCTGGGTGTTAACATTTCAAATATACTTAAGTCAAGAATGACTCGAAGTGCTCTAGCTGTTTCAGAGTTACTAACAGTGGTTTACTAACTTGGGTCAGAAAGTCTCGACGGAAAGACTGCCACCTCCACCACCGGAGGTGGCTGACGGCTGAACGGGCTCTGGCGTCACCCTGTCTAGGTCTGCAGCTCACGTCTGCCCATCTCTAGGCCTCAGTTTCCCAGTCTGTAAAACACTAATGGCAGTCACGCCCACCTCCAGAGTCTGTCTGCTGGCAAGATGAAGGAAAGTGAGTCCGTGCAAAGCACTTAGCGTGATGCTTGATCAATGGTAAGCTCTCAATATGTGTTGCTAAAATAGAATTCTCTTGTAGGCTTTAAAAACAATCCAGAAAGGGTTAACAATTCCAGAAAGTTGGAAAGCACCCCCTCAGATATAGGACATTATACATATGTGAAAGAAATTTCAGGAAAGAGGAGAAATTAAAACACATTCCTGAGAAGAGAGGTAAGAATTTTTTAAAGTGAAAAGAGCATTTTTAAATCCCCAGAGACCTTTAAAAAAATTTTTTTTCTGGCAAATACAGACTTTTTTTTTTACCTGTCTCCTTGTAACTATACCTAAGGTACAGCCCTAGGTAAACATCCAAGCATTTCTCAGTCTCCCCACCCCACAGAATCCCAGGAAAGGGCACGTGTCAGTGCTGAGGAGAGAGAACTTACGCTGTGTCTGTGGCGCTGCCATTCCCGACCTAGACAGAGGGGGGGCATGCACGAGGTCGCCGAGAGAACCGGTCCCTTTCCAAAGGCGGCATGCAAACGAGGTACTACAGGACTACAAAATTAGTGTTACACATTAGCAGAATTAGTTTCACGGTGCGCAGTTTGAAGGAAACAACTCAGGTTTACATCCCTACTGGTTATGAAGGAACATGCAGCTCCATGCAGTGGGGCAAACACTTTAGGGACTAATGGACTAATGCTACATGTTTAAATATTAAAGGAGGCACAGTAAAGACACAGGAAGGTGAGAGGATACATTGGAGCATCAGAGAACACTTTCTACACACTTGATTCTCTAAAGGGAATGATCGTGGAAAGAAGGAATGAGTTTGGTTAGTAAATCCCATTCTATGCGTAAGGTTTATACAGCAAGTTCCAGTTCCATTTTAGAACACACGATGCTTCATGTATGAGACCTATTATTTTCTTCCCAGGAAACTGGGACTTGGGCTCCCACTTTGTGAATGGCTTAGACCTGGGGATGCTGTGAAGTCAGTATTCCCACTGCATCAGAGTGCTCCTTCGTCTGGTTCTCACGGCTACTTAGAACTTTTTTCTCTTCATCATATAGGTAATATGTGCCCATTGCAGAGATTTGGGAAGTGACAGAACCAGAAATAAAAATAACTCTCAGCCCCATTGTTAACATTTTTATTTATTTCTTTGTGACTCACTTTGTATGTGTATTACTTTTTTCTAATACTTACTATCATAATATAATCTATGCTGTACCTTTATTTTCTAATTTTATATATAATATTATAGCATACACATTTTGGATATAATTATTTAAATCTTTGAAATGCCATTTTTAAGTAACTGGGCCATATTTTATCTTGCTAAATAAACCCTTCTCGTTACACACTTAAGTTGGTTCCAATTTTTATTTTTTTTAACTTTTATTTTCTTGCCATGAGAAACAACATGGTAATGGACATCTCTATTCACAAAACTTTCTTCCTACACCTGGTTATTCCTTTAGGTTAGGTTACAATAAAGCATCACGGGATACATGCCCATGCCTAGGCTTCTGGCCTCTGGGAAACAGCCCTTCAGGAGGCCAAACAGGTTCCCACTCAGACAGCAGGTCTACCCGCCTGCCCTGGAGCAAACAGCACCGGGGTTCCCTGGACCAGCTCCCCTGCCTGCTTGTGTTCTCCTAAACCAGGGGTGTCAAACGCATTTTCACCAGGGGCCACATCAGCCTTGCGAATGTAAGGGCCGCATGTAATTGCAACTCCTTAAAGTTAAGGAGTAGTTACATTTACACATTCCTAAAATTACATTCCACCCTTTGAAGGCAACCACGAGGCTGATGTGCACGCTCCACCCCTGTGAAAATGAGTTTGACACCCCTGCCCTAAATTCATTTCAAGTCACTCCATTGTTTCACGTTAAATTACCAAAAACTGTGTAAGCTTTCTTGTGGAAACTTCAGTTGAGTGTCACACACAGCTCACACCCAAAACTGCAGGTCATGCCTTAATCATCTATATTTCAAAACCACAACTCATCAAAATACTTATGCTGATTAATCGCTCTTTCTGCATCGTGAAAATAAATTGGAGAGTTTCAGTTGGGGAGGCTGAGAAAGTTCTGGAGATGGAGAGCAGTGATGTCAGCACAACATGTGAATGGACTTACTACCACTAAATGGCGCACTTAAAAGTGTTTAAATGGTAAATATTATGTTATGCATACTGTAGCGCACGCGCATGCACGCGCGCGTACACACACACACACACACACACACAGAAAAGAAGCCATCGTACTGGTGAACAATGTTAATAACTGAGTTGAAGTTTCCAGGACCTTTTTCATTGTTAGCTCAGTACACCATTTAGATATCATGGCTTTAATTGGCCATTTCAAATGACAATCAAGACATAATTATATTTTCCACAGAAATACAAGTCCTGAATTTACTTCTAGGGGGGAAAATACACAGTAGTTACCCTAACTGCTGCTCCTCGTTTAGAAAAGCACGCTAGCGCTACAGAAAACTGTGGAAGCGTCATTACCTTTCCCTTCTTTTCCGTAGCCCAGGGCGGGAGGGACGATGAGCTTCCTCTTCTCTCCCACACACATTCCCTTCAGGCCCTGGTCCCAGCCTTTGAGAGCCTCCAGGATGCCCAGCGTAAACCAAATGGGCTGACCATTGTTATGTTTGTGACTACGATAGAAAGAAAACACATTAGAACATTTTAGTAGCTTTTTTTTATTGCCGTGGTGCATTTTCCCCCACCTATAGTGGTTAAATTTGGAAATTAACAAAAACAGCTATACACACACACACAAAACCAAACCAACTTTATGGTGTAATTCAATTCACTGTCCATATTTCTTGATGCAAATTTCACACTGATGACTCAGCTAGAGAAGTGCAAAGGGCATAGTAATAAAAACAGTCAACAGTTATTTGAGCATTTACCATATACCAGGTATTACCCCAAATGTTTTGCCTCTTTTAACTCTAACAATCATTGTATGAGGTAAATGCCATTATCCCCTATTGTACAGATGAGGAAACTGAGGTTAAGCATGCTAGTGTTTGACCTAACTACAAAGTTCAAGGTCTTAACCCTAAAGTGATGCTGTCCCAGCAAGGCTACTGGGTGCAGAAGAGGGAGAAAACTAGTTATGAGTGGGTGAGTTTCAGAAGGAGGCTGAGAGACTAAAAAGAATTTATGACCCACATTCGTGTCCATACCCACACGGATACCATGAGAGTGAGGAGCATAGCGTCTTCTGGCCTACCTACAAAGTTCCTTACATACAGCCTGCTGATGGCTTTGCTGGCTGGGAAAGCCTGCTTTTCTGTGCTTTATCCCCCTGCCCAGACCCTGGCCCCATTCTCTCTGCAGGGGTCTACTGTGGGGTTATGCAGGAAAGCCTGGAGGGGTAGCCCCTCAAGGACTCAAGAAGAAGAAAATGGTCAGGATATCCTGGCTCAAGAGTTGAAGCGAGGCCAGCCCAAGAAAACCGACCTGTGGAGCTGCTGGAGGCCTTGAGGGCCAGGTAGTGTCTGAGACTCAGCCCCCTTTTGGTACAGCACGGAAAGTGCTCTGTACAAGAGTATCTTGCAGGTGAGAAAGGGAAGCCAGTCTCTTAGGCTTCATGGGTCCATGGTCACTAAGTCTAGATAAAGGTCATTTATCCTTCATTTCTCCCTATGATCCAAGTAACAAAATGCCCATTGTAGAAAATCTGGGAAGAGTAGAAAAAATAAAAAGGAAAGAAACAATCTACCACCCGGCACCAACTATAGTTTTGGCACATTTCTTGTCACGGCTAAAGGGTTTAAACCTTTACTTATTTAGCTCGTAGGCTATGGGTCTAGAAATGGCAAACATTCTTTATAAAATGACCATTTTATGGTACTTCTTCATCATTCTCAGGGCGGTTCCTGACCATTTACATGGAGGCCTCATTGATTACTAGACTTTAGCAGCAAACTGCTTGATGATGCCCGTGACTGACATCGCAGTCCACATGGGCTTCCGGTTCTGAGTCCTGAAAGAAATCGGTGTGGATCTAAAACAGATCAGACTGAAAATAAGAATATAATTGGAAATTTAAAATGAAAATCATGATTACTATTTGACATCCACTGTGCAATGGCCTTGACATAAGAAGACAGGGTTGCTAAGAATTCTATGGCAAGATGTCATTTTAGAGCCTTTTGCAAGGGCTAACAGAGCTCAGAAAAGAGAGCCAATCACTTCTCTCAAACCTCAAAGCAGGCCAGATCTGAATGCCCCGGTTTGATAGACGGATAGATAAATGAATGGACCGTGATGGAGAGATGCCAAAGTTTTTAGTCACTCCAGTATCAAGCACAGGGCCTAACATAAAGGAAATGTTCAAATCAATACTTTTGGAATGCAGTAAGTAGAATCAATGCCTGATTGGAAATTATTACACTTGTAAAACTTTCATACGTTACAATTTGTTTATAGAACAGAAATAATGATAGTTTAACCACCTGAAAATTCTTCACTGTAGGTAAAGGATTAATCATCCATAACCACACCCATACACATCAATTAAGTCCTTGAATTTCTAAAAAGAGACAAATGATTAAATAAATCATGGTCCTGTGCCATGTCCTATATCAGGACAAAAGTTAAATAGGTCAGGGAATTAGCATTAACATATCCTACAACAGGCAAATAAATGATTGTGTATCGCGCTCATGAAGTAGCTCTGAAAAGTTTTAAGTCAATTTCACTGACACCAAATTAAAAATGGATCTGAGTCATTTTCCCTCAGGAATGAAGTTTGAGAAGCAGAATTCCTTCAAGCTTTTTAAAATTCATCATTTTATTATACCCCAAAATATTCTGCAGTATTTCAGAGATTCTAGGTCGAATTTTTACAATAAAAAATGAACAGCTTTATCTTGACTACATGTTTCCAGTAAGACCTTAAAAAGTCTCCTTATAGAAGATTGGTTTCAAACAATTTCCTTTCCCCAAAGAAGAAAATAAGATATTTCAGTTTTGGGTTTTTTTTTTAAGAGTGGTAAAACTTGGTACACGCTGCCTTTCCTGCCGTTAAGCAGGCATGGACGGGTGGGTTCTTCGCTGTTTTTCCTGCGGGGAATAATTACTTACGTGGAGTGAAATAAAGAGCCATCCTTTTCTAAGTAGCCTTCATAGTGGACCAACATCAAATCCCCCCCTTTGGTCTTGCGATGGCAGATGAACGGCTTCTGGAGCACTTCAATCTTCACTTCTGGTTCGGGGATCAGAGCCCCGCTCAGAGAAGTGACTAACAGCGTCAGGACGGAGTTCCACAAAAAAAGCCTCATGTTGCTGGAGCAGGGAAGTAGTTCCTACAAACACAGAGAAAGGACCCCGGACCTCAAAGGGTTAAGAATGCACGTAGTCGATGACTTAAGGACAACGGCCTCTAGCAAGTTCATGACTCCCTTCTTAGCAGACGTGGCAGGTTTACTATCTGCAACTTTCCCACGCACTGCGAACCCACCTCTAAAGAGTTAAACCCAAATCCCGAGCAGGAGTAGCGCTTACTCCGTGTACAGACTCCCATTGGCTTGCAGTGCTGTCCCTCAGGCACCTCTCAAGCCAATGATGCCGCAGGAACGTAATTTACCACCCGCCCGACCAGGAGTCGGCCAGAGTGAACCACCCAGAATGGTCCTAGAGTCCCGAGGATTAAAGAATTCCGCAACTTGGAATTTTGGGAGGGGTGGGGCAAGGAGCTAAACGGAAATTTCCAGGGCAGATTTACTTGTGTAAAGACAGGGGATGAGGGTGGTGAGAGGAGTCCTGGGGCCTTGTGAAATGGTAGAGATTTCCTGAAGTATTTTTTCTCACCGTAGGGGAGAAGCCCCAGGATTCCACAGTCTAACACCCCTGCTATTGCTTATTATTTAACTTACGGTGTAAACAATAAAGATGTACAGTGCTGTAGGGTTCAACGAAGTGCGTTCCTGTGAGTGACCCTTACTCCACTGCCAGTAGGGGGCAGGTTCTCGTATCCCATATGAAGAAAAAAAAAAGTGTAATTAAACTAGGAGAGATTAAGTGTCCTGCTTAAGGTTATTAGCCCCAAAGCAGTTGAGCTCCGCCTTCAAATCAGGTCTTCTGATGCATTATACAACATCGCATAAAGTTATGGCTACTGATAATTTATCACTTAGGATTTAGTTGTCCTTAACCCAGAATGTCTACAATAGTTTCCATCGAGGATAAGCACGTGCACACCTCTGCTTTAAAGAAAAAAGTAATCACAGTTAGGAGTTACACAGGCTCATGTTAGTTTTACATTTTTCCGCCTAATTTCAAAATCAACACACATGCTCACTGTAGTCGACTGGGAAGAAACGGGAAAACTCTGAAGGGGGGTTTCCAGTTAGAGTACGGGAGCTGAATTAAATTTAAATTTCAGATAAACAATGGATTGCTCTGTATTTTTATTTGTTAAATAGGGCACTAAAGAAGAAAAAATAACGCCGCAAATAATCTTAACATTTTGGTGCATGCTTCTGTGACATATGCCTAAAATAATTTAGAACACATTGTACACTCTGTTCCGTAACTTGCTCTTTCTACCCAATTTATAGTTAATTTCCCTGCTCACTTAACCTTAGGACAGAACTTTCTCACACTTTCATATGCATAGAATCCCCTGGGGATCTTGTTAAAATGCAGATTTCGATTCCAGAGATTTGGGCTGGAGGCGAGATTTTGCAATTCTGACAAACAAGCTCCTAGGTGATGCCAGCGCTGTTGTCCTCGGACCACATTTCCGGTAGCCAGGCCTTAGCATTTCTACAACGTTCATTTACACCGGCCACACAGCATTCTATTCTGAAATTCCCATCATCTCCCTAAGCCCTATTGTTGGGTGCCAGGAGTGTGTGGGATCAATTGGGCAGCCTTGAAATCTCCTGGTAACTAGAATCCAGGGGCCTCCCTAAGGGGCCATGTTAACCCCCAAACAGCAGGGGGGAGGGTAGGACCCGACCCATCTATGGCACCATTAACAGTCAGGAGCAAGTCCCACACTTGTCCCACCAGCTTCCCTCCTCCATTTTCACCCAAAGATTTCTTGCAAGCCAGCCCACCAGGACTCAATTTCCCTGCGGGCCTCTTGGCTCCTTCAGCCCCGCCCTCGTTGTAGCAGCCAAACTCCGGAGTGGATTTCAGGAACGGACTCACGCAAACGGTGTACTGGGCATGCGCAAGTGGGCTGTGGGCCCCGGCAGGTCGAGGACTCAGGTAGCGCGCGGTGGCGCCGCCAGCGACCCGCTGCCCGTGTTGCGGCACTTTGAAGGCTTCAGTCGCCCCTCCTGCCCACCCAGCATCTTAATCTCCTGGCCGAAGCACGCCAGCCCCTGTCGTGTGCTAACCTGCGGAGGCCGCTGCAGTGACCCCGCCCCCGGGCTGACAATGTGAGACTGGCCAGGCGTCCCCGCACCAGACTCGGGCGCCGGGAGTGGGCGGCTCGGCAGCCCCGGGAGATGGCCCTGCCGCCGGTGCTTGTCGCCTCCTGGGGTCTGGAGCAGTGAGGGGGCTGGCGATCGAGGGACAGTGGCCCCAGCGCGGCAGAGGCGGAGGGGCCACGGGCGCCATGGAGGGGGTGCTGTACAAGTGGACCAACTATCTGAGCGGTGAGTGGGGGGCGCGCCAGGGGCTCGGTCCTTTGTCTGAGCAGCTGGAGGGCGACGTGGGGACGCGCCTCTTGGGGGTCGGGGTCACAACCCCTCCTAGAACCATAGAGACCTGTGCGGACCGGGAATATTTCTTCAAAGCACTTCACTCACAGGACAGTGTCCCCCGTGCTGTTCTGATACACTCCCCTGTTGGGACTGGGTGAGGGCAATAGCTACCCTTTCACTTCAAGGAAACCTACGAAATCCTGAGATCTGTCGTGACTTGAAAAGCACGATGCCCTCGGTGTCACCGGGAGGGAGGCGCTGATCTTGCCTGGCCATACCATAGTAACCTGGAATTCCAGAGGGGAAAGGGCCTTTTTCAAAGTCCCCAGCGCAAACGCTTTCCCTTGTCACCTTCAGACCTAGTTGTCACAGTTCCATCTCAACAGTTTCAGAGCTCCACGGCTTGCGCAAGGTTGTTGGTTTTATCGCTGAGCATTTCTTTTTGTTTTACAGACTCAGAAAGTACCACCAAATCAATGCAAATCTTATCAGCTGTTTTCTTGCCCTGCAGAACAGAATGGCTTAAAAATAGTAGCCCACTCCTTTCCAATTTGTGGAAGTAGTTCCTTCATATCTTGAGGTCAGGACTGTTCAGCTGTGAAAATGATTCAGAACTAGCATTTTGTTTTTCATTTTTGCAAGCAGCATTTAATAAAAAGCCTCTGTAAGCTGGAAACTATGTTAGGCACTTTTTTGGAATTAAACTTTTTATTATGGGAAATGAGCTAGGCATTTTTCATTCTAATAGCAATGTCTGCGTTTAGAAATATTCCCAGTATCTCTTAGAATCAGGGAGGTATATTTTCCCACCCTTTCTGGTAGGACAGTTTTTCAGGGTCGTGGTGTGGCGATGCTCTGGGGTGTGTTGGGGACGGATGTGTCTGGGAGGAATAGTTGGTGTAGTGAATTTGATGAGGTTACACAGCACAGCCAAGTGCACCTGCTGGTTGTACCCAGCATCTCTTTCCTGTGCGTTGTGCGTTGTGTGGTTAGAAGTGAGCTCCGTTTATTTTTCCTGTGATCATTAGTGGGGACCGAGTGAGGAGCGGTGTTGGGAAGACCAGGCAGGCCTTTTCTCCAGGGACCTTCACTGATGCCAAGCGATTGCATTAGATATGGGTGATTCATGGCAGGGCTTCAGTGGACGTCCGGGGCTGGCACTCTCCTAACCTAGAGGTCGGCTCATTTTTCCTTTTGACAGGTCTTTGAACTCCGAGATGTATGGATCTTCTACCGCTGAGTACAATTTAATAGCTGTTCAATCGCCCCCTTCCATCGCATGTGCTTTGTAACTTTTTCCTTTCATCCTCAACAGTCCTTCCTCTTCCTTTTTCTCCATCTCCCGCACCCCTTCCTTTTTTTGGTTTTTGTCTCTCTTTTCTAAGTCTTCTCTCCATGTAGAAAGTTTAGTCTCTTGGTACAGTCCCTACCTTCTGAGCATGGAAAGCCCCTTATTTTTTTTCCTGACTGTTTTTTGTGTTATCCTTTAATAGAGCACAATTTCTCTAGAAGGACCTTTTGGAATCTTTTTCGTGTGATGCCTGTGCCATCTGTTCCGAGTCTACTTTTTTCCTTCTCCGAGTAAGAGAAGTTCATTCTGTGAGTAATGCCAGGGCGGAAGCCCAAAGGAAGAGGTCACTGTCCTCACGCCATGCAGCTTGTCCCCTTGGCCCCCCAGGGCTGCCTCACTGCAGGCACACTGCTTACAGACACCCATCACAGCACTTTTCCTGCATATACTTAGAATTATGGTTCAACACATTCAACCACATTAGGAGATGCATTGACTTTGGAAAGGAAGAAGAATAATAGCCTAGGGAGAACTGATGCATTTTACACGTAATCCCGAGTCCGAGTTTTTGTTCTTTCTGAGTTTTCCCCCAAAGGGGGAACATAATGCTCCGTGTAATTTGTGCATTCCTATCATGCACCCCAGCCTGATAGGGAATGCCATGTCGCATTTGAGTGGGAAAGCTAGGAAGTCCGTTTAGCAGCCAGTTTGAACCCTTGGTGAGCGTGGCTCACTTCCTTCGCCACCCACTCTGAGCTGGGCACAGGGTGAGCGACATCGGAGGAGACAGACACAGCCCTGCTTTCCTCGAGCTGCCAGTCAAGGGGCTGGAGGAGACAGACATTCATGGAGAAAGTGGTCAGATGCGTGTTCCAAGTGTGTGCGAGATTGGGGCAGAGGGGAAGAGGAGAGGCTAGTCCCGGTCATTGGGGAAAGCTTTTTTGAGGAAAAGATTTAAGAGATCTCGAAAGATAAATTGAAACTAGGTGGTGAGGCCAAGGCAGAGGTGCAGCTGGAGGCTGTGAGGAAGACCTTTCTAGGTACTGGAACGTCAGTGTGCAGGCCTTACAGTAAGACAGAGAGAGACCTGGGAGTTTGAGGAAGTGAAAGAAGGGCAGACCCGCACGACTGGAGAGCGGGGAGGAGTGAGCCTGTAACAAACCAGGGGCCGGCAGGAGGTGGGGCGGGGCGCCTGATGTTTTAGGGCCTCACAGGCTGGTCTAGACACTGTGCAGTGACTGCGTGTGGGGTGGGGGTAGAGGGGGAGATAAGATCATTCAGAAGCTTACAGCTTACCTTGGCTGCATTTTTTGGTATTTTACCAAATAACGTAGTTATTTTTGTGAACTTCTTTTGCCTCTTACATTAAACTAATAGGTATCAGGTATTAAAAGTTGACAACATCAAGCCTTGAGAATAACATCTCTATTTCTTGCATGAAACTACCACTAAAATACAGAAAGAGAAAGGAGGAAAAGTCTCTTTGCCCTAATATACTGCGCATGCTCAGGTACCCTGTGTTCCTTCCGAGGAAAAATGGGGGGGAAACCTGCTTACGTGCATTTTCTTCAACAGCCCCGAGCCCCCCTGCCTTCTGAGCAGCTGAACATTGGACATTCTGGGGTTTAGTGTCAAATCCCCTCTTCAGATATTAGAAGATTAAACCTGCAGTGGAAAGGGAGTGGATTAGATGTTCCACAAACACCCGTGTCATGTGAGACACAGGGGCCAGGCACCGTGTGTGTGTAATTTGTGTCTTTCAAGCCCTAAAACTTAGTCAAGGGCTAGGACATGTGCATGGTTTGCACGAATGCGCTGTCGTAGCAAGGACACTAGGAGAGGAGTCAGACCTAAAGTCTGTGTCCCCTGTGTCACTGCCCCCTGTGTCACTGCCCCCTGTGTCACTGCCCACTGCGGTCACTTGACCACTGCGGAGCTTAGTGTCTTCCTCCATGAGAAGATGGGGTTTACCTGCCACTATGTGTAAGAACAGCAAAAAAACTTAACGTTGACAATATTCCGCGCACTATTCTAAACGTTTTACGTGGGTCAGTTCATTCCGTCGTCACTGCAGTTTTAGGAAGCAATTGCCTTGACTGTTCCCATTTTCCGGATGGAGACACTGAGATGCAGAAAGGTAGAGGAACTGGCCCCAGGTCACACGGTTAGGAAGTGGCTCCAGAGCCAATGCTCCCTTACATAATACTCGTAAAAAGTCCTTCCTCTGGATCATGACATAATTCTCACTGATTCATAAGGCACCTACATTTAAAGTATGTTGACCTAGAATAGCAGACTTTACTTGGGAGTGGGAGGTGGGAGGAGTTCAGGAGTGAGGAGGACTTTGCCCAGTGCTGTGCGTGTTTTGTCACAAGGAAGCTCTCTGAGCCAGCTGTGAGCATTCTACTGTGCAGTTTAGGTCCCTTTGCTGCCCACTCAGCGGATGCAAGAGCTGCTGCCAGCAGCTCCAGGCAGCAGCCGGCTTCTCGGGCCCTTCCAGCAGGTTAGGGCGGACACCCAGTGCTGCGCTGCATTCCAAAAATAGCAGTCGCTTGCATCATGCGGACCAGATGGCTATCGGAAGAGGTGCTCTAATTTTGCTCACCCCCCAGGCCCCCACCAGGTGCGCGTGTTTGTGCTGCGGGCAATGCCAGGAGGCTACCAGAAACGTGAGTCATACCGAGCAAGCATCGCATGGTCTCACAAACACTGGTCAACCTTTTTTGTTTGTTTTTTCAACATCTTTATTGAGATCATGATTCACCTGTCATACTTTTCACCCATTTAAAGTATGCTCGTTAGTATGATTTTTAGTGTGTTTTAAGAGTGCAGCCATTGCCATAATCCATCTTAAAACACTTGCTTTATCCCCAAAAGAACTCAGTACCCATTAGCAATCTCTGCCACCCACCCCCTCTTGCCCTTGGCAACCGCTAACCTGTCTATATAAATTTGCTTATTCTAGACATTTTGAATAAATTGAATCATACGTTACCTGGTCTTTTGTGACTGGCTTCTTTTACCTGGAATGTGGCTTGGGTTCATCCCTATTGGAGCCCGTGTCAGTACTTCATCCCTATTTACTAACAAACAATGCTCCATTGTGTGGAGATAAGATTTTGTTTATCCATTCATCCACTGATGGACATTTGAGTTGCTCCATTTTCTTGGAGAACTTACAGACTGTTTTCCCAAGTGGCTGCACTATTTACATTTTTATCAGTTATGAAGAAGATTCCCATTTCTCCGCATTCTCACCAACAGTTGTTATTGTCTGTCTTTTTTATTATATCCATCCTAGTGAGTCAACGTGGTTTTGATTTATATTTCCCTAACGACTGATGACATTGACCATCTTTTCATGTGCTTATTAGCCATTCGTATATCTTCTTCGGAGAAATGTCTGTTTACATCCTTTACCCATTTGTTAATCGAGTTTATTTTTCCCTTGTGGGATTGTAAGAGACCTTTATTCTGGATAGCAGTTTCTTACCAAACATGATTTGCATATTTTTTTTCTCATTCTATAGATTGTCTTTCACCTGCAGCACAAATGCTTTATTTTGTTTTCAATTCTCGCCCAAGGACTTGCCTGTTGACCTTAAAGAGAGAGAAGGGAGGGAGAGAGAGGGAAAGAAACACCCACGTGAGAGAGAAACACCCACGTAAGAGAGAAACACCGACCGGCTTCCTCTCCTACGGACCAAACCTGCAACCTAGTCGTGTGCCCTGACAAAGAATCAAACCCGGGACCCTTTGTGTTTGTGGGACCACACTCCAACCACACTGGCCAGGCCTGCAGAACAAATGTTTTTAATTTCGATGTCCAGTTTATCCTTTTTCTTTTATTTCTTGTGTAAACTTTTATTTTTTTATTTTTTAAAGATTTTATTTATTTATTTTTAGAGAGGGAAGGGAGGGAGAGAGAGAGAGAAAAAGAGAGAGAGAAACATCAATGTGTGGTCTCTGGGGGCCGTGGCCTGCAACCCAGGCATGTGCCCTGACTGGGAATTGAACCTGTGATGCTTTGGTTCGTAGCCCACGCTGAATCCACTGAGCCACGCCAACCAGAATTCTTGTGTAAATTTTTAATGTGAGATCTTAAGAAACCATTGTCTAACCCAAGGTCATGAGGATTTATTTACTCCTATGCTTTTTCCCAAAAGTTTTCATAGTTTTCTCTCATATTTATATCAGATCCATTTTGAATTAACTTTTGTGCATGATGTAAGGGTACATTCTCTGTACACAGATATCCAGTGGGAAACACTTTTATTCATAGTTTCAGGGACAGGGCCGTGGCCCGGTATATTTGAATGCTTAAATGCAAAGGGTTGGAGTCAGAAAGCCCTGAGTTCAAATCTCTGCTCTGCTACTTGCCAGTGCTGATACCTTGAGCAAGTACTTAATCCCCCCGAGCCTCTGTTTGCAGATGACAGCGCGAATAATAGCCATACTGGTTTTGTTATTAATATGGAATGGAAACCCATATATGCACCTGCCTGGCTCTTGGTTTACTTAAGGGTGGATTAACGATAAGACCAGAGAAATTCAGTGTGTATGTATTGCCTGTCTGCAAATTGTGGCTCCTGGTGGCTTTTGAGAGTAAATGTATTTTGACTTCCTTAAGTCCTCCTTCTGGAAGTGGGGTGGATATAAATTCTACAGGAAAAGGTGCACGGAAACCACCCGCATTTTGAAATTGACCCTGTCGTCCGTCCTCTGACCGTCCTCTTCCTGGGCGAAGGATGAGAACGGATCGTGTCATTCTGTGTAGCGCTGGTCTGCACTTTTGTCTCCAGCAAGAACTGACGAATATTTGTTAAGGAGCACAGGGGATGTTAGACGGTAGGTCTGTCGGCGCTCCGTCCACGGCAGCACCGCCGATTTGATGTGCGCTGTGGACTGGGGTGTAAGGAGTCATCCCTGGAGTCTCGTGTCGTTGGAGTCGGTCTGTGGACGAAAGAAGCCTGGGAACCAGTGTCCTTAGACTGTGCCCTCAGTGTTTAATCTTCGCCACCTCCTGTTACCGTCACTTTCCTCTTGTTTGGAATTGAGCCGGAGCCAGTTACACTCCGTTAGGAATAGGCTTGAGGCAGGCAGGCATAAGAAGAACAAACAGGCAGTGGGGCCGTTGTCGGAGAGAAGGCGGGGAAGGGAGACAGCAGGGAGGGTCGGCCAGAAAGATGCTGTGACGCGTGGGGGTTTCCCTCCCTGGGTCCATTTCAGGTTGGTTCTGGAGGATGTGAAAGTACCAGGAGAGGTGGAGAAATGGCCAGTATCTGCAGAGTTAGCCAGACAGAGGCCTGACCTTTCCCACTATCTCTGTCACATCAAAGGGAGCAAAATATCATTTGCTTGGGAACCTACTTCGTGTCCTTCAGATAGAATTGTTCCTGTGTATCCAAAACAAGGATGGCTCTGCCTTGATTTTTATCTACCAGAGGAATGGTTTTAACACTCTCCTTTTAACACCATCTAACAGTCCCCAGTCTGCCAATCAATCATTCATTCATTCATTCACATAACCCTGAGTGTCAGAGCTCACTAGACCCTCTGTGTGTTTGGGGGTGGGGGTCAGGGGTATTGGAGATCCTGCTTTGAATAAGGCATGATCCTTGCTCTCAGGGGAGGTCCTAATCTAGTGGAAATCTTATTCAATTGCAATAATGCTCTTCCAGCTAAATTCATGATTTCAACCTTTAAGCTTTCATGTGGTTGTTCCAAGGCTGTGGCTTGACAAAGCTTAGAGGGAACACATTGGGTATAACTGGTCTCAGGTGCAGGTAGGTGTGGCCTATCACTCTCTGGTGTCTTTCCTGGAATGTAAAAGGCAAATTGGAGGCACCCCTGACAGGCTGGAATGTCAAAGGCTTTGGTCACCAGGTTGGCATCACCGATATCCCGTTGTTTCTCTGCCTCTGCTGGCCGACAGGTACCGTTTGGATGGAGACCAGCCGTTCAACTTCTGAGACTGGTATAAGCAGCTGGAAAGTAGGAGAGAAGAAAGTAAGAATGTAAGGAAGATATAAAACTGGTCAAAACAGGCAGGCATACCTCATGGAGGAGGTGGGACCCAAGGGTGGGCGGAATGGGCCTGGACAAAATGGGGAAGGTGAGGGAACAGACGTGACCCTCAGCGGAGAAACTAGCAGGACTGAAGAGGAGGGTTCTTGTCCGGGAGCAGGAGGAAATACTGAGTATTGTTGGGATGGGGTTAGATTAGTAAACCAAGCCGAGACTGAGAGTTTACAATTGGTACAGCTGTGAGTCACCTGGGGTTTCTAAACAGGAAGAAAGAGCATGTTAAAAAAACTACGCAAGGAGCCTGACTGGTGTAGCTCGGTTGGGCATCGGCTCACAAAGCGAAAGGTCGCTGGTTCGGTTCCTGTCAGGGCACATGCCTGGGCTGTGGGTTCGGTCCCTGGACAGGGTGCATGCAAGAGGCAACCAATTGATGTTGCTCTTCCTCTCTTTCTCCCTCCCTTCCCTCTCTCTAAAAATAAGTAAACAGAATCTTTTTAGAAAACAAGGAAGATTCAACTGGCTGAAACATGATAAAGGAAGAGGGAATGACGAATTATGGGGGCAAGATGATGAGGGCAGGGGAGAAGGGAGGCAAGATCTCCCATTTCACAGGTGAAAAAATGAAGGCTCACAAGATAAACAACTTAGAACGACAGAGCAAATGACGGGCCAGGTCTGCCTGACTTCATGTCCTTCACACTCCGTGCCCAGTGGCATAGGCACAGTGCGATGCTGGAAGTGAGGCCGACTGGCCGGGAGGGGCGGGGCAGAATGACCTTCCGCTGTGGCGCTAGGGTGGTAGGAGGATGCTGGATTGGATAAGAGAGACATTACAGTCGGAAGGAAGAGGACGTGTTAAACCTTGGAGACTGCGTTTAGTCCATCTCTCTTGGTTTGTAAGTTAGAAACTAATGCCCAGAGGAACTAAGTGACTGAGTGACGTGGTCGAGATGACACACCTGGATGTTACGAGTCTGAACTTGAACTAACACATTCTGACTAGTCTGTTGAGCAAGGTGATGGTGGGGCCTGGGAGAGGCATTGCCCGGAACAGATGAACATAAGAAATCTGCAGGTCAGTAGCTTCAGGCACACAGGAAAGGTGACTGGCAGCGGGCCCGCACAGTGGGTTCTGAAGAGGATCCGACTCAGTGCATCGTAGTGATAGCCTCCTCGCCGTCTGCATGCTGGTGGCCCAGTGGGCTGTCCTCCTCTGAGGGCTGGGATCTTCTTCTCTGTAAATTGCCAAGCCTGGCAAATTGTAAGTGCTCAAGAAATGCTCTGTGAATTAACTCATGGTAAATTAAGGAATTATAATTTGGCTAATGCTTGGTTATTATCTGTTACTATTAGGAGTGTGTCTTCTTCCCTGCTTCCCACCTGCAGCAAAATTGTTACCGACTGACCTGGCAGAAGAGCCCAAGGCTTTCCAACCTACTGTCCTGTCTGGAGCTCCCCCAGGGAAGCTGGGGTACTGGGGAGGGCCCTTGTGAGGTAGAGCACCTGGGGCCAGGTGTGGGAAACACCTAGTCTATGGAGGTCAGGGGTCAATAATTGAGCTTCTATTACAAACAGTAGGGGTTTTTTTTTTAACTACAAACATATCTATATAACATCTATACTATAGTGAATTGTACCCATCACATAATGTGTGTGGGTTATGAACCCAGTAACCGTAATTTATGGTGAATAAATTAAGGCTTGATCATCACTTCAGAAAGATTGTCACTCCTGTCAAGAAACGCAATCTCACTTTATTTTCTTGACATTAGTTACTTTCTTTTGAAATAGGTTCTGTAAAAGAATCCAGTTTCCTGTTATTTTGTATGAAGGTAGAGATTTACGGGTTTTGAAAGCCAGTTGAGACCACCGATGCCTGTTAAGCTTGTGCTGTCCATCTGCAAAAAAAAAAAAGAAAGAACTAAAGCCGAAAGAAGTCAGGGACCTATTCAGCCCTGTTGCTTCTCCCATTCTCTACCTGCATAATTACATTTACTTTTTTTCCTCTTTTGGTTGATAAAAAAGCACTTTTCCTTCACTTTTTCCTTTACTTTTGGCTTAATTTTCTAAGAATGGTAGAAAATTCTCATGTTTTTCTGCATTTCTCATGTTTTTCTGCATTTCTACCGAGGCGCATTTATTTCATTATGGGTTTTTAAAAGTTTACAATGTGTTAATGTGGTCTTTTTATTCCATTCAGCAGCAGTATTGGAAGCTGGTTTCCCCTAACAACTGGTTGGCAAAAGTTCTGAGAAAGCTCTGGTGGGCTTATAGGCAGAGTGGTGCCCCCTGGCTGACATTTCACCTAGTGGGCATCCTCCTAGTTGTTCTGTTTAAGAGTGTCGTAATTAGGCCAACATGGAGGAAGTTCACTGCAGCCCCTTTGTCCACTGATTAAAACTTCAAACTCTGAACAGAGCACTAAAAGCAACTACTGGAGCACTCTGAAAAATAAACAGTAACAGGCAGACTGGGGAGGGAAGACAAAACGTGAATGACTGACTTGAATGATAAAGATGAACACTCCTGAAACAAATGAAAAAGTAGAGATTCTTGGAAGAAAAATGTATGCTATTAAAAAAGATCTAAGTGGACATTTGGAACTAAAAAGTATGGCATTTGAAGTTTTACAAAATAACTCAGTAGATGGGCTCACTAGAATACAGATGGCACAGCAAAGAGTCAGTGAACCTAAAGGCAAGTCAATAGAAATTATTCAGTCTGAAGAACAGAGAGAAAAAACATTGGAGGAAAAAGAGAGTAAAACCACAGGGATCTGTGGGAATTGGAGAAAGGAGAAGGGGAAAGGAGGAAGACACTGGTAAAGAAAAGGGGCTTGAAAATATAACAACCAAAAACTTCCCAAATTAGGTGAAAACTACAAATTTACAGATTCAGGGACTCAGCAGATTACAACCAGTATAGCCTCAAAGACATACCCACACACATTATTAATGAAAAAGCTGAAGACTTAAAAAAAAATCTCAGAAGCAACTATTTCAATATCTGGAATTTTTTAGCCAGAAAAAAATGGAGGCTAGAAGACGGTAAAACAACATCTTTGAAGGGCTCAAAGAAAAGAATTGTCGATTCAGAATTCTATATTGAATGAAATATTCTTTAAGAGTTAAGGTAAAATAACATCCTTAGATAAAAGAAAACTATAATAAATAAATGTCTAAAAATGTCTAAATGATACCAGGGAAACTTAGAACATCAGGATTAAATAAGAGTAACAAAAATGATAAATACCTGTGTGAATATAATAGACGATTTTTGTCTCTGAAGTTTTTCAAATATATATGACTACTAGAAGCAAAAATTATAACATTATCAGTGGGGGTATTCACTTTATGTAGATGTAATACAAATGATAGTAATAACATAAAGAGGGAAGGCTAAAAGGACTTGGAATGATCAAATAATCCTTACTAGGCTCAAAAGTCAGGTATGTATTTCCTAAGCCCTAGAACAACCACTGAAAAAATACCAAGAGATAGAGCAAAAAGTGCATAAATAAATTATAATGGAATTATATAATCCAAAGGACAGCAGGAAACTGAGCAAAAAAAAAAAAAAACCCAGGATAAGAAAAAAACAAGAAACAATAGAAAGAATAATGAAACAATGGCTGTAATTCCAACCATATCAATAATATATTAAACATGTGTGGTCTAAACAAATGTATTAAAAGACACAGATTCAAATAGATAGATATAAGACCAACTTATGTGCTATGAGAAGCCTACTTATAGAATTATAGATTACATATAAAAGGATATATGCACATGGATATAAAAATCTTCAACAAAATATCAGCAGATCAAATCCAATAGTGTATAGAAAGAATTGTACACTGCAACCAAGTGGAATTTATCCCAAATATGCAAGGCTAGTTCAACATTTGAAAATCAATGCAATTCATATATCAACAGATTAAAAAGGAAAAATTACATGATCATATGTATAGATACAGAAAAAGCATTTGACAAGACATCACCCATTCCTGATTAAAACTCAGTAAACTAAGATTAGAAGAGAACCTTCTCAACTTGATAAAGACTATCTACAAAAAACTTCCAGCTAACATCATAGTTACTAGTGAGAAACTAGAAGCTCTCCTACTAAGATCAGGTACAAAGCAAGGATGTTTCCTCTCACCACTCTTGTAACATCACATTGGATATTCTTTCCAATGCAATAAGGTAAGAAAAGGGAATAAAAGTTTACAGATTGGGAAGGAAGACATAAAACTGTCTTTGTTCACAGATGCATGATCATGTATGTAGAAAATTTGAAAGAATTGACCAGGAAAACTCTGGAATTAATAAGTGATTATAGCAAGGTTGCGGATTCAAGGTTAAGATGCAGAAAAGTCAATTGCTTTCCTATGTAGCAATTAACAATGAACATAACAATGAACAAGTGGACTTTGAAATTCAAAACACAACACCATTTACCATGCACATTAGTACCCCCCCAAATGAAATACTTAGGTATAAATCTAACAAACCATGCGCAAGATACATATGAGGAAAACTACAAAACTGGTGAATGAAATCAAAGAATAACTAAATAAATGGAGAGATATTCTATGTTCATGGATGTAAAATTTAATATTGGCAAGATGTCACTTTTTCTTCCCAACTTATCTATTAATTTAACGCAATCACAGTCAAAGATCCCAGCAAGTTATTTTATGGATGTCAACAAATTGATTCTAAAGTACTTTTAGAGAGACAAAAGACGCAGAATAGCCAACACAATACAAAGGAGAAGAACAAAGTGAAGCAGTGACACTACCTGACTTCAAGACTTTGAAGCTACGATAATCAACGTTGTGTAATATTGGTGAACGAATAGACGAATAGATCAATGGAATAGAATAGTGAGCCCAGAAGTAGACCCATATAAGTACAACCACCTGAACATTCACAAATGATCAGACAATACAATGGAACAAAGATAGGGTCTTCAACAAATGGTACTCGAACAACTGGGCATCCACATGCAAAAAAAAATGAGTTTCGACACAGACGTTACACTCTTCACCTAAATTAGCTCAAAATAGGTAAGAGACTTAAATGTAAAGTACAAATCTATAAAGCTCTTGGAAGACAACACAAAAGAAAACCTAGATGTCCTTGGGTGTTTTTGATGCTTTTTTTAAAGATACAAATTCATGAAAAAAAAATTGATAAACTGCCCTTATAATTTAAAACTTCTTCACTGTGAGAGACAATATCAAGAGAATTAGAAGACAAATCACAGGCTGAGAGAAAATATTTGTAGAAGACACATCTGACAATAAAATATACCAAACACCCTTAAAATTCAACAATACGAAAACAAAGAACTCACCTGAAAAATGGGCCAGAGACCTTAATAGACACCTCACCAAAGAAGATAGACAGATAGTAAATAAGCACGTGAAAGAGTAGCTCATATATCAACAGGGAAACATAAACTGAAGCAACAATGAGCTAACACAACACACCTATTAGAATGGCCAAAATCCAGAACACTGACAATACCAAATGCTGACAAGGATGTTGGCAAGAGTAACTTGTACATTGCTCATAAGAATATAATATGAACACCCACTTTAGAAGACAGTTTGTCGGTTTCTTATAAAACTAAATATACTCCAACCATATGATTCAGTGGTCATACTCCTTGGTATTCACCCAAAGAGGTTGAAAACTTAAGTCCATACAAAAACATGCACTACGATCTTTATAGCAGCTTTATTCAGAATAGCTAAAACTTAGAAGTCACCAAGATGTCTTTCAGTAGGTAAATGGATGAATAAACTGTGGTCCATCGAGGCAATGAAATGTTACTCAAAGTTTAAAAGAAGTGAACTGTTGAGGAGTGACTGGCCAAGTTGGAGGCATAAGTAGATATGCTTTGCTTTAACCAAAAGAAGGATAACAACCAATTTAAAAACAAACACAACCAGAACTGCCAGAAAATCGAACTGTATGGAAGTCCGACAACCAAGGAATCAAAGAAGAAACATTCATCCAGACTGGTAGGAGGGGTGGAGGTGGGCAGCTGGGGCAGAGAAGATGCACACAAGGTTGCAGCTGGTGGAGCAGGCAGTCCCACATTTCATGTGCGGATAAACTGGGAGGAATAACTGCGGAGCGAGACAGACCACACAACTCAGGGATCCAGGGCCAGAAAAAGTAAGTTTCAAAGCCTCTGGGCATAAAAACCTGTGTGGGTTGTGGCAGTGGGAGAAACGGCCAGTCTCACAGGAGAGTCTGTTTGAGGGACCCCCAGGGTCCTAGAATGTACACGAGCCCACCCCCAGTAATCAATGCCAGAAGGGCCCAATTCGCTTGTGGGTACCAAGGAAGTGACTGAAAGTGGGACGACAGCCAAGCAAGCAGCATTGTTCCCTCTCTGACCCCTCCCCCCCCATACAGCATCATAACAGGACAAAGTGGGTTGCTCTGCTCTGGCCAATACCCAAGGCTCTGTCCCTTATAATGTAATGGGTCTGCTGAGACAAAGAAATATGGCCCAAATGAAAGAACAGATCAAAATTCCAGAAAAAGCACTAACCAATGAGGAGAAAGCCAATGTAACAATGCAGAGTTCAAAGCACTGGTAATCAGGATGCTCACAGAAATGGTTCAGTACAGCCACAAAATAAAGGAAGAAGTGAAGTCTATACAAAGTGAAATAAAGAAAAGTATACAAAGAATCAACAGGAAAGGGAAGGACACTGGGACTCAAATCAACGATTTGGCACAGAAGGAAGTAATAAACATTCAACTGGAACAGAATGAAGAAACAAGTATCAAAAAGATAAGGAGAGGCTTAGGAACCTCTGGGACAATTTTAAATGTTCCAACATCCAAATCATATGGGTGCCAGAAGGAGAAGAGGAAGAGCAAGAAATTGAAAACTTATTTGAAAAAATGATGAAGGAAAACTTCCCCAATCTGGCAAAGAAAATAGACATGCAAGTCTAAGAAACTCAGAGAGTCCCAAAGAAGTTGGACCCAAACAGGAGCACACCAAGATACATCATAATTAAATTACCCAACATTAAAAATAAGGAGAGAATCTTAAGAGCAGCAAGAGAAAAGGAAACAGTTACCTACAAAGGTATTCCCATGAGATTATCAGCTGATTTCTCAAAAGAAACCTTACAGGCAAGAAGGAGCTGGAAAGAAGTGTTCAAAGTCATGAAAGGCAAGGACCTACATCCAAGATTACTCTATCCAGCAAAACTATGATTTAGAATGGAAGGGCAGATAAAGTGCTTCCCAGATCAGAACCTAGATCTGAGTTCATCATCACTGAGTCCTTATTATATGAAATGTTAAAGGGACTTATCTAAGTAAAAGAAGATCAAAACTAGGAACAGTAAAGGGACAACAGACTCACAACTATCAACAACTAAACCTAAAAAAAACAAAACACAAAAACTAACTAAGCAAACAACTATAACAAGAACACATCACAGAAATGGAGATCACAGGGAAGGTTATCAGCAGGGAGGGTGTTGGAAAGAATAGGAGAAAAGATACAGGGATTAAGAAGCATAATTGGTAGGTACACAACAGACAGGGGAGATTAAGAATACTATGAGAAGTGGAGAAGCCAAAGGATTTACATGTATGACCCACGGACATGAACTAAGGGGAGGAATGCTGGAGGGAAGGGGGATACAGGGTGGATGGGGATAAAGGGGAGAAAAAATGAGATAACTGTAATAGCATAATCAATAAAATCTACTTTTAAAAAAGAAGTGAACTGCTAAGCCCTGAAAAGACATGGAGGAGATTTATATGCATCTTCCCGAGTGAAGGAAGCCAGCCTAAAAGGATATACACTAACGCCTCTGTGACATCTTGGAAAGGCAAAGCTATGGAGGCAGTAGAAAGGTTGGTGGTTGCTGAGGGGTTGTGGGTTGTGGGGGGATTTGCATAATGATGAATATATATCATTATACATTTGTCCAAACCCACAGAACAGTGATTTTCAGCCCGTGTGCCGTGGTACACTCACGTGCCACAAGAATTTTTAAAGTGTGGAACACCTGACTATTTAGTCAGGAATGCTGATGTTTTTTGCCTGAGATTGTCAAATTAAAAATGACAACAGCCGATACAACAATAGCTGTCTCACGTGAACGAAGCAAAATTATACCTATTTTTGTCAGATCTGCAAAAAACTACATATGACATGTACTGCAGAATTTTAATAGTTAGTTTACGTGTGCCCTGAGATGAACGAGGTTGAAAGTGGCTGCTATTAGAATGTACAGCACCAAGAGTGAACTTTGAACTATGAACTTGGGGTGATTATGATGTGTCAATGTAAATGATAAGGAAAAAAAACACCGTTCTGGTGAGTGATGTTGATAATGAGGAAGGCTACTCAAGGGTGGGGGCAGGGCCTCAAACGCTGCTCAAAAGAAAACTGAATTGTCTCTGTTAATATTAGACAGAGTAGACTTCAGTACAAGGAAAAAGTGATAAAGGAGGCATTGCATGATTCTGGAAGGATCAATTCATTTGAAAAGATGGGGATCCTCAGTGTGTGTCCATCTAAAAACAACGTCGAAATATATGAAGGGAGATCTGACAGAACTGGAAGGAGAAATAGACCTACATTCATGCATGCAAACTTCAACCTTCTCTCAGTAATGGGTGGGACAGGCAGACAGTGAATTGTCTGGTGACATAGAAGATCTGAACACTGTCGACCAACTTGACCTTATTGACATTTATAGACGAGTCCCCCAAATAACAGCAGAATACGGCGTTGTGTTCCAAATGCACATTAAACAGTCACAGCCCTGGCTGGCGTAGCTCAGTGGATTGAGCGTGGGCTGGGAACCAAAGTGTCCCAGGTTCGATTCCCAGCCAGGGTACATTCCTGGGTTGCAGGCCATAACCCCCAGCAACCGCACAATGATGTTTCTCTCTCTCTCTATCTCCCTCCCTTCCCTCTCTAAAAAAAAAATAAATAAATAAATAAAAACAGTCACTAAGATCGTCCATATTGTGGGCTGTAGCAGAAACTCTGCCAAATGTAAAACAATGTTCTGTCTTTAATAAAAGTAAATTACGAACCAGTGACAGAAAGATGTGGTAATACTCAAATATTAGGAAATTAAACAGCACACTTCTAAGTAACCCAAAGAGGAAGTTTCCAAGAAAGCTAGAAAATATTTTCCATTTAAAAAGAAAACACAGCAGCAGCTGGTTTGGGGTAAAGTGCAGGGGGGAGGGCCTGACTACCCAGGAGCAGCACGAGGGAATTTAAGGGGAAGATAATGGAATTTTTCTGTGTCTTGATGATTATGGTGGTTGTTAGATAACTGTGTTTATCAAAACCTAGAACTATTAACCAAAGAAGAAATTTACTGTGTGTTAAATTTAAAAAATAAATATTTAAAAAAACTTAAGTGTCTTTAAATGGAATACAGTTTTTTTTTCTTGGAAATGATGTGTTTGGATGAGCTACCTGTCACAAGGCTAGTGAGTAATAAAAGAAGGAAGTGTCAGTAATTTTTAGTCAGATGCTGGCATGATTCACAAGTAATCACTTATCTGGATTGGATCTTCAAAGGAGTAAGAACATCTCTGCATAGAAATTTTGATTTAAAAATCATGGCTGATGTGGAAGAACACAGAGCGCAAAATTAACATGATCTGTATCATTTTAGAGTCAAATATAAGTGCACTTCTTGAAGAAAATTGTGCTCATTGAAAATATCTATTGTTTAACATTAGTTGAATTGAAAAAAGTGAATTTTGCAAACAACAGCTGTCAAGTAAAGAAAGGCATTTGCACCCTGTGAGAAAAGGATAAAGTGGTAACGGTTTTGGAGTAAAGTCTTCAGATGTTTAACTTCTATGAATAATGTTTGTAGTTTTCAGACTATAAATTTAATACTTCTTTTAAGTTTACTCCCAAGTATTTTAATTTTTGATGTTACTGTAAATGGAATTTTTTGCTTAATTTCAGTTTTCCATTTTTTCATTGCCAATGTCTAGAAATGCAGTTGGCATTTCTGTATGGGTCTTATATCTTGTAATGGTCTTACTAGCTCATTTATTTCAGTAATTTTTTGATGGATTGCTTAGGGTTAATTTCCTTTTTTAATATAAAAGAGCATGTTGGCAAATAGAGGTAGATTTTCTTCTTTCTTTCTGATCTGGAGACCTCTTATTTCACTTTGCACCCTAATTGCCCTGGCCAGAACCTCAGTACAATATTGAACAAAGTGGGAAGAACAAGCATCCTTGTCTTGTTCCTGATACTGGAGTTAGGGCTTCCAGTCTTTCCTTTTAAATGTATGTTATTGATTATGCTATTACAATTGTCCCATTTCCCCCTTTTTATTCCTCTCTGCCCTGCACACCCCCTCCCACCCACATTGCAACCCCCTACCCTTAGTTCATGTCCATGGGTCGTACATATAGGTTCTTTGGCTTCTCCATTTCCTATACTGTGCCTAACCTCCCCCTGTCTATTTTGTACCCAGTCTTTTCTCTTTCATTGTAATTTAGCAGTGGGGTTTTTGCAGATGTGCTTATCAGGTTGAAGTTCCCTCTGTTCCAAGCGGCGAGTAAGTTGCACCTTACCCTGCCTCTTGCTCCACCCAGGCCCGCGTGGACTGGACGGTGCCCGCCTGCACGGGCAGGGCCGTCTTCTTCACTCAGCGCCCGGGTTCACATGCAGGTCCCTCCCCAGACACCCTCACAGACACACCCAGAAACGGTGTTTCACCAGCTCCGGTCATCCGCTAGCCCGGTCCGCTGGGCACAGAAAAGGAACCATCACATATACCAGCCGAGGCAGCTGCAGTTTAAAGCGAGACGAGGATTAATGGTCTCTGCACCGTCCGTGCCTCTTTTCTCCTGCAGCCCCCCGTTCCTGAGCTGCAGCTGAGCTTCTCAGGACGGGACATCACGAAAGAGCAGGGCATCCCAATAACCCGGGACTCTGCATTGCTCTGCTTTAAATGACACGCGTATGTCATGAGAACGAGACTTCTGTGGTCTCTTCCCGTGCCTGCTGAAATTCCAGGGACTTCATGCTCCAAAGAAAAGTATTCCTTGGTCCTAGTTTTTGTAGTTACAGTCTACAGAAAACAATCATTGAACTTCCCCTGGAAAGGCATAACTGTGACTTCTAGATAAACACCGAACCTGTTACGGGGAAGTTTGGGTTTCAGTCACTGTAGTTGTTCACCAGCTGCTTTCAGAGCTGGCCGCAGCTGGGCTTGGTGTGTGTATCTGTGTATGGGAGGGGGGGAGTGACGTTTTCCAGAGTACTGTAAAATAAACCTAGTTTAGTATTTAAAAAAATTTTAGACTTCTTTTCACATTTTAATAACTCTGAAATCAGCATTTTAGCATCAATGCTATATCGTGTCTTAATAAGCAGGGTTTTTTTTTCTTTCCTGTGGCACATAAAATAATGATATATCTTAAAATTGATGGTGTGTGGTGGTTAAGTTTATATGTCAACCCGCCTGGGCCAGGGGGTGCCTAGATCCTTAGTCAGACCTCATTCTGGGTGTTGTCTGGGAAGGCGTTTCTGGGTGAGGGTAACATTCACATTGGTAGATGCAGTAAAGAAGATTGCTTTCCCTAACGTGAGCGGGTCTCTTCCAGGACAGAACAAAAGGGCTAAGAGGGAAAGCTTGATCTGAGACATTAATCTTTTCCCGCTTTCTGACTTGGAGCAAAGCATTGGTTCTTCTTGGACCTCAGGCCTGCTGGCTACCTTCTGGGCTGGAGTTACAGATCGGCTCTCCTGAGCCCCTAGCTTGCCGCCTGCAGGTCTGGGGTTTCTCAGTCTCCATCATTACATGAGTGTGTATCTATGGAGAGACAGAGAGAGATACATACACATACTATTGGTTCTGTTCCTCTGGAGAACCCCAGTACAGATGGGGTTCTAAATCTGGTAAAATGTTGTAATTGTATCCTCAGTTCTTTCTACTCAGAAGTCATGGTGGTTCTGGGGAGTGATCACACCAAACACGGTCACGGGAGGTGATCTTTAAGTGAGAAGACGCTACCCTTCTATACCAGGGCAGCATTCCAAAATATCGCCAGTAAAGTCTGATTCCAGGAGTGCTGATTCTCTGCGCAACAAGACGTAGTCTGATGATCAGTGCGGTTTCCTGGGTGGTAATGTCTGAGCGAAGGACAGCGGCCTTCAAGTGTGCGTTTCCATGCAGTTTGTGGCTAAGGTCAGGAAGCATCACATCCGGAATAAAAATTAATGAGTCGATCCCAAGAGGTCTGCCAGCCAATAATTGACTTGTATTGAGATAAGGCCACGGGGTTCCTTACATCCAGTAAAGGGTCTAGGCCTGCCCCCGGGAAGGATGTCCTCAGTATAAAAAAGTAACAAGACCAGCATAAGCTACGGTTGTAGGGAAGACGACTTAGCTTCGGTGAGAAAGGATCAAATGGCAGGGTATTTCAGCGGCTGCTGTGAATTACTAGAGGCTGGAGGCTGAGGATTAGTGCTTACCCTGCGCTGTCTACGGGAGTGAGAGACGCAATAACCTGGTGGGTCTGAGTGCTCTCGTTCCTAGAAAAGCAGACGGGAGGAGAGTTGACTTTGGGCGGTGAGCACATGGTATAATGTGCAGATGAGGCACTGGAGCATTGTACACTTGAAACCTGTGTGATTTTATTAGCCAGTGTCACCCCAATACATGTAATTAAAAAATTAAAAAAAGAAAAGCAGACCCGATGAAGTCAATGAGTGCCCCATCACGCCTGTCGCCCACCCTCTGTGCTGAGCTTAGATTTAGTGCCGACCGGTTAGCCTCCCGATCACATGCGTCCTTGATCGGAGGCTGGGGAGCTTCAGGAGGCGCACCACCAGTCTGTTAGCGTGTAATAAACTGCCATCTCGGGTGTCTCAGCCACCTGGTCTATGTGACTCAGTCCCCAAGGGCTCATCATCACGTGCCTGTACCTGAGCCCCCTGGGGCTCTGCGCAAATCCCCTGCCGCTTTCTCCCCGCCGTCCCCGGCACAGAGCAGTCCCATGAGAGACACATGTCCCTAAAGGGCAGTGGCATTCCAGAGAAAGAAAAAATAAAGCTGACTGAGGAGACTGGGAAGGCTGACGCAGGGGTAGGCAGGGATGGACATTTCGGACGGAGCAGATCCGGCCAGAGCAGGAGCCCAGCAGCAGGAATGCAGCTGGCGAGTTTGGTTTGACGGGAACGCAGGTTGTGTGAGAGGACTCGGTGAGGGTGTGCGTGGTGACCGGGCACGGCTGGTCCCCGGAGATTCTCCGTAGTGAAAGTAGTTGAGCCCTTGAATGTTTTCAGGTCACTCCATCTCAGTGGATCCATACCAGATAGTGAGCCAGTCATCTTTTCCTGGTGGTCACACGGCCCTGGGCAGGCTTTGTCAGCAGTCTGTGGGGTTGAAAGGGCTGTATGGTCTTTTGCCTCATTTCTAAGTCTGGGGTGATTTTCTTAACCAGTGGGGAGGAGAGCATGTATGTGATAACAGCAATGTTCAGGAAACACTGGAGAACCACAGATCACTGTGCTGCATTTTAGGGGGGAAGGGAATCCAATCCACCAGTAATCCCATTACCTAGAGAATCATCACAATATTTGCTGCCGATCCTTCCAGACTTTTCCTATACATTAGATAACCAAAAATATATGCCTCTGTGGTGTTTTCAACTTTGCAAAAACGGGATCAAACACCCAGGTCTTTCCTCACCTACTTCCTTCCCTTAGTTTCCCCTGGAATGTGCCTTCCTTGGCGCTGGGCGCCAGTGTCCTTGGCTAGGTCCTAGTCCTGTGTCCTGGGAGGCACCTGCAGCACCGGCAGTCGCTGAGACCACGCTCTTCTTCTGTCTGCAGGCTGGCAGCCCCGGTGGTTCCTCCTCTGCGGGGGGATATTGTCCTACTACGACTCTCCGGAAGACGCCTGGAAAGGTTGCAAAGGGAGCATCCAGATGGCGGTGTGCGAAATTCAAGGTGAGGAACCAAGAGAGCTGCGGGGTCTCCCTTTCCTTCTGTCCTCCCCCAAATAAAAAAAGCATTGGTCTCTGCATGCCTTTCTCACGTAATACATGCCTCTCCAGTAGTGCAGAAAAAAGTGTGTAGCGGCATGTCCCAAAAGAAAGCTCTGCAATAAAGCCTGAAACTGCAGCCACTTTGTCCGAGGCAGTTGGTTCAGAGGGAGTCGAATGAGAGCAATGGGACTCACCGCGCGTTAGCGCTCCTTCCTTCGTGCCCTGCCCGCCTGGGGCCGGGGGCTGTTGGTGAAGCTGGTTTAAATCTGTTCACTGCAGCTTTGGACACGTCCGTGTTCAATTCGAGACACACACGCACTCCGCGCCACCACTGCATACTCAAAACCAAACAAGCAGACGCCTGGCAGACCTGCAAAGAGCCTCACTTCTTGGTTTTGGGGATCGTGAGACACACTGAGATGTGGCTCAGGAGCAGATTAGAGGGGAATTCGGGGGTCGGAGGCCAGTGGGTGGTGGGTGAGGGAGGGTGCGGCGTGCTCGTTTCTTCTTCTGAGGGCGCTGAGGGAATTCCCAGGCGTTCGCTCTGGCTCGTGAAGGGAAGCAGAGAAGGAAAAACTTCATGTTCTTGATAGCTTTGCAGTAAACCCAAGGAGATAACAGAGCGCCCTCTTACTGGTTTCAACCTCAGAGCAGCTGACTTTACACACCCAAGCCAAAGGGCCGACTCCTTCTCTATGCTGATAAAAGACCCAGTGGAGAATTGGATGATTTTTTTTTTTAGGCCGGAGTCTGGGTGTGACACCTGGGAGCCGGGGGCAGGGTTTTCCCTCGCCACAGGCGGAGGCATCTGGGATGAGGCGAGCAAGCAAGCAGGGAGTGGTAGTGAGGCTTCAGCGACCCGCACCAGCTGAGCTCAGGAATTTGGGCGGGGTGGCGGTGACCCAGGGTGGGCTCCTCCGGGCCTCTGACCTCGCTCTGCCTCGCCCCCAGTGCATTCCGTAGATAACACGCGCATGGACCTGATCATCCCTGGGGAGCAGTACTTCTACCTGAAAGCCAGAAGTGTGGCGGAGAGGCAGCGATGGCTGGTGGCCCTGGGGTCAGCCAAGGCTTGTCTGACGGACAGTAGGACCCAGAAGGAAAAAGGCAAGTAGCGACAGCCCTCTGGTCTGAGAGCCTTGGGCATCACCCACTGTCATCTCTGGGCCCCGAATTTACTATCTGGCTTCTGACCAGCTAGTTAGCTTCTGGTGTCATGCAGGCGATACACAATCCAGTGGGATTTAAACCGTGGTCCCTGTCTCAGCCTTAGCACATCAGAGTAGCACTGCATTCTAGTCAAGGTTCCTGGCCTTCTGACCTCGGCATGGCTCACTTAATCTTTCTGATCCTCGGTTCCCTAATATTTTAAACAGAGGCAGTGACCTACATGAGCAGGATGACGGCATGCATTAGTGACCACAGGAAGCCCCGTAGTACCCAGTCTGGCAGAGCTCGCCCTTGATGAAGAGCGGCTGAGCCAGCGAAGCCTGGGATCGGGGAGCTTTCTGCAGTCACCCCCGCTTTTCCTCTCTTCCCCTGGGGTGGGATGGGGGCTTAATTGTCAGGTTGCTGCTGGTTGCTGCTCATGACCTCGACAACCGTAGGTCCGAGAAGCACGGCACAGCTTTCTGTCTGGACTGGGGCGCAGGTGCCGGGGCTTACTGCCTGAGCCCTGGTCGCCACCTTGCCCGCCGGCTAGCTCGTGTGCGCACCTGAAGATGTCGGGGAGCGAGGAGAGCCTCTGGGAAAAAGTGTTTCAGGACACCTTTCTCATGACAGGTGTGGCAGATGTGCCTGCCTGTTCAGGTACAGCCAGTAAAGTAGCCTCTGCATTGGTGGTTTTGAATGCCAAATTGGGACTAAACGCTAGACACTGTCAGCTGTGACTCAGATCCGGTGGTAACGTGCAGCACTTTTACGGAGAAGGAAACAGAGGCGGTAATGATGGCCGCTGAGCCCTCAGCGCCGGGCGGCTGGAGCGCCAAGCGAGTGAGGGAGCAGCAGGTGCGTGGAGGGCGCTCTCCGCCCGGACAGGCAGCCCGCTGGCCCAGTCCCCGGAACTAATGAGCCCCTCGTGCGTGGTCGTCGCATGTTGCAGAACACTGTTCCCAGCCGTGAGAACCGTGCTGGCAGGTGGACAGCTGTGACCCCATTTTACACACGGAGAAAACTGGGGTGAAACTGAGACTAAAGCTCCGAACCCTGGACTCGGCTGCCCGTTGTAAAAGGTGGGACATTTATGTGATCTGAAGGGAAACCAGAGTGTCTGGCCCCAGCCGTGACACGTGGGTCAGAAGTGCGCTATCTCCTCCTCCCTGCACTGCCGATCAGGCCGTGGTTGGCTTCAGAACGAACGTGCACCAACCACTCCCATGGTCGGAGGCCCCCTTGCTGATTCCCTTGCTCCGTGTCTTCCCTGATACCCCGCCTGTAACCGGCACTGTACGCATCCGACTCAGGCGTGCGTTACCGTCCTACTCTCCGTACGGTGAACTAACCAGTAAGCCATTCATTCGTCTCGGTAATGACGTGCATCATCTTCATGTTGTTGTTTAGAGTTTGCTGAAAACACTGAAAACTTGAAAACCAAAATGTCGGAACTGAGACTCTACTGTGACCTCCTCGTCCAGCAAGTGGAGAAAACGAAAGAAGTGACCTCCGCGGGCGTGTCCAGTTCCGAGGTAAAATACTGTTTCTCTCACCCACGAGGGAAGTGGCGCCAGATGTTGCGTACGGGTGATGCTTACTGTCACGTAATCCCTGACTCTCTTGGATTTTACTGTTTTCCAGAGGGGAAAAAAAAATGATAAAATTTAACAAAGAATAAATGTGTGCATTTCAGCCTATGGAAGCATATCACTTTCTAGAATGAATCCAGGATCAATTAATTGCCAGCGTGTGGGACCTTTACACTCTGTACTGATGTCCTCAAACACGTCACCCCCCAGCTCGTGTCGCTCTTTAAAGCGGCACCTCGCCTGCCTGGCAGAGCCTCTTCCGCAGGTGTGGCCACTCACGTAGCCCCATCATGCCTGGCAGTGCGGATCTGTCACCTTCAATGACACTGGTGACTGGCGAGCTTGAAGATAGACTGGTGCTTTCAGAGATGGAGATCAGCTGTTGTTCACTCCTTCAGCAGCAAGGGGTGCGACTTTTAGTGTGTATTAATAAAGTGGCCATTCACCCACCCAAAACATATGTGAAAAGCCAGTATCTCTGGCATCAAGCTCTGGACCGAATGGCTCGCACTCACCAGAGCGGGTCTCTGCCTTGCTGCTCTCGGGGCGGTTAGAACCCAAACCACGGCCCGAGAAACAAAGGCTCTGCAGGTTGGTTGTAGCTAGTGGTTTTGTTACGTAGCTCTCCGACGCTGTGCTACTAGGCATGTGTGTGCTGATAGTTTCTCCAGTGAGGGTGATCGGACTCTCTCGCATTCACTTCCTTCTGGGCTCTCATTCGTTCAGCAGCTGCCAATCATGTACGAGACCCTCTGCTGGGATAAGGAAGGAGAGGGGCACCAAAAAGTTTTTCAGTTCTGTCCTTGGGGTGTCTATAGTCTAGAACAGTGATTTCCAACCTTTTTCATCTCATGGTGCACAGAAATTAATTACTGAAATTCCTCGACACACCCAAAAATATATATTTTGCCGATCTGACCCAAAAAAAGGTATAATTTTGATTCATTCACACTGGACGACTATTGTTGTGTTGGCTGTTGTCTTTATTTTTTTAACTTGACGGTCTAAAGCAAAAGAGGTCTGTGCCCCTGACTAAATAGTCAGATGTTGCCTGTTTTAAAAATCACGCAGCACACCAGTTGAAAATCGCTGGTCTAGAGCAATTAATCGTTAGCAATTAATTAATCCTGGATTCATTCTAGAGAGTTATATGCTGTAGAATGCTATTTCCATAGGCTGAAATGCACACATTTATTCCCTTTGTCGAGGCAGTTTTGCCCCTCAGGAGATATCTGGCGGTGTCTGGAGATGTTGTTCTGGAAGACCCCTGCGTAGAGACTTCGTTGAACATTTCCGGTGACCTGCAGGGTAGCATGAGCAGCTCCATCTTGGGCCTGGTCTGGTGGCTGTAACGCTGCTAGGATGCGGTCACTGCACTCTAGCCGGGATGCGGCCTCAGTTTCCTGAGCAACACATTCATGTCAGTATCCAGAGGAAAAACACACTGAACAAGTAAAAATGACTTAGAGAAAAAAATGATTAGCTAGTCAAAGCACTTCCAGTTGCTGAGACCTCTTAGACTCATCTGAACCCAAAGCCAGAAAGCCCATTCTGAAAGCAAACATTGCACGATTGGTGGTTTCTCATGCTTCTGTGTTAGAACCTCAGTTTTACTCAGGCAACAGGGGAGACGTTTTCCCATGGATCCCACTGGTCTTCAGGCTCCAGTTCCCTCTCTCCTGTCTGCCACCTCTGTAGACTAGAAATTAGTCTTGTTGCCTTGGGCCGACGTGCTGGGTGAGCATGAAGGGTAGGACTGAGGGCAAGGCTTATGTGTGGTTCGTAGATCAAGCGGACTCACCCAGGCCCTTTCTTTTATAACTGATGCACACATTTGTCCTGCAAAATAGGTGGGGACGTTATTATTATGATGCTGTGGATAAAAACCTCTAAGGACATTCCACCATTGGGCTTTTCCTTTTTTTGGCAAGGTAAAGGAGTCTTCCACTCTGGTTGTTTCTTAGGAGGGAATTGACGTGGGAACGCTGCTGAAATCAACGTGCAACACTTTCCTGAAGACCTTGGAAGAATGCATGCAGATCGCGAATGCCGCCTTCACCTCTGAGCTGCTCTACCGCACTCCGCCGGGGTCCCCGCAGCTGGCCGTGCTCAAGTCCAGCAAGGTGAGAGCCCTGCGCAGCGGCCCGCAGCGGGGCGCAGGAGAAGTGGGGAATGCTGGGAAGCGATACCCTGAGCCGTGTTCCCTCTGGTGACTGATGAAGACTTTTTTAGTGGACTTCTTTACACCCACTTTTATATCCGCCCTCAGTCCCCCCATCCAGTCAGTTCCTTTCGGCAGTTTTACCTCCTAAACCTGTAGCTAGCCTCTTCTCTCTCGCGCCTTGACCAGTGAGTCTCTTTGAGATTCGTGGTAGCCTCCTGACTAGTCACCTTCAGCCCGACCCTCACAGGCAGCTGGACAGTACTCCCGCTCACGCAGCGTGCCCTGGAGCCCTCTACCGGACCTTTCCGAGGCTCCCTCGTTGCCCCTCCCGCGTCCCCAGCTGACTCTTCTGCTGTCAGTATCTGGCTTGAGCGTGTGTGTTAACTGCTCGTAGCGCCCCCACATCTGGGTGCCATTTCCCGGGGCCAGGAATGCCCTGTGCCCTCTCCCGCCTGGTTAGCGCTTATTCATCCCTCATTGTTTGATCTCTTCTTCCCCGCATCCCTAGGGTGGGCTGAGAACTCCCCTTCTCTGCTCACCTGTGTTTCACTCTCACTCTACAATGGGATTACCTGAAGGGCAGGCACCCCATACGGTTTACCTTTACACTTCCAGTGTTTAACACGGGGCTGCATCATACCTTGGTATTTATTGGTGTTTAATGAGCATACCGGAAATTATAAGGGAGTGAAGCGCTAAGGGTTTGGCTCTGATAATTAGGTCCTTCAAAGACCATCTTCCCTTTTACTTAGAAATGTGGGCACCCTCATCTGAGTAAATATGAAGGGCTGGTTGGGAGGAATGACTCCCTTCCCTTGGGAGGACCTGCAGTTGTTCTGACACCGGAGCGGCGTGCGTTACGGTCGCATTTATCAGTCTCGTGTGTGGTCAGCTGAATGGGCGCCGTTGGAAGTGCAATGTGTAAACTTCACTTCTGTGCTTCTTTTCAAGGCGAAGCATCCTATCGTACCGATTCATAATTCACTGGAAAGGTACAGTAGCGTTTTTGGTTCTTCTTCCTTCTCAAAATTAAAAAAAAAAAGATAAAATAAGAGTATTTTGATCGTTGGGTGGTTTTTCTCATGATTTAAGATGACACCAGAGGGAAACGGCACCCGGTTTTCCTCTTTCGGGGGAGCCCGACGCAGCGGCAGGCCTCCCTCCCACTCAGCAGCAGCTGCCAGGGAAGGCGTAGGCGTTTGCGTTTTCGGCTGCGGCCCAGGCTCTCACCCATGGCTTCTAGTGACTTTCCATCTCCCTAGTGAACCGGGGTCTGGAGCTGCTTCTCTCGTGGAGGAGCTGAGCTTTGATCTGAGTGTGCTTTTATCCGGAAGGACAGTGTGGGGGGTTTTTTGTATAGAAATAAAAGTCTTAGGTAGATTTACAGGCTGAGAAAGGAACATAATATCAAAATCTAAACTATTTCTTCCTCAAAATACTCCTTTGATTTGAAAAGGGACACATTTACATAGTTATGTTCCTATTATTTGGGGTCTTTGTTCAATGATTATTGGATATAAGCATTCCCATGTTGTGACTTAGTTGATATATTTGTCTTTTAAAGTTATTATGTAATATTTCATCTCTTTATGTACTATAGTTTGCTTCTTTAGTACAGGAGTGTTCCCAATTTGGTTATTAAAATTTTTATTCCTGTCCTAAATATTTTTACTAAGAATGTTATAGATATTTTTCTTTTGAGATACTTCCTTAATATACATTTTTCATTGCTAAGTTGAAATTTGTTTCTTTAGAAAATAAATGTCTTTCCTGGAGTCATTATGTAGCTTGGACCCTTCCCCTTTATTTTTATTAGCAGGAAATGTTTGTTCTAATTTAGCTGGTCCTGAGCACTTGTAATAAGGTGTCATATTTGTCCCCTTTAGAGAATCAGTTGTTCCACTTGGGCGTCATTTTGCCTTTTCTGTCACCCTGAAGAGCAGCAGGTCCTCAGGATGTGCTCTGTCCTCCCAGGTTTTACCTGCCACACATACTCAGCGGGAGAATTCTGCTCTGGTCACCGCACGTGGCTTCCAGACAGTTAGCTGCTAGGCAAACACTGGAGGTGGCCAGTGATTCTGAGAGCTGAGGAGAGAAAAACCCTTTCAGGGAGAGGCGGAGAGAATGAGGAAAGTGTTCAATGTGGTGCCTGTAGAAAGCGGATGGAAAAGGAAGGACTGACAGTGGCTACTTCCTGTCGCTGCTGGGGAGCAGGAGGTTTGAGCCCCAGGAGGGCACACGAAGAGCCATGAACGGCTCCTTGATTTCTCAGCTTCTGCCTGGAGACAGGCCTGCTCAGCCGCTGGCAGGCGCCTGCCCGGGAGGCGGGGCGGGGAGAGGCTGGGCTTGACTGGACAATCCTGTTTAATCCAAGTGAACCCTCCCGCCTCCCTCAGAATAAGATCTACCTGAGCCATCTGTTTATGAGCAAATAATTGGACCTTCTGACCTTTTCTTTTAAAAAACATTTTCCAGGCAGATGGAGCTAAACAATTGTGAAAATGGGTCTTTGACTATGGAAATAAATGATGATGAAGAAATCCTAATGAAAAACAAGAGTTCCTTGTATTCGAAATCTGCAGAGGTCGATGGCAGCATATCAAGTGAAGAGAACACTGATGATAACGTAACAGGTAAAAACGAAGTTAAAGTCTGAAGCAAACCTCTGAACAACCTGAGGAGTTTGGGGGTTTGATTCATTGTCCATCATGGGGCACGTGGTAGGAATTGAACGCAAGGCTGCGCACTAGGTGGCTCCTGGGGCAGATGTGCTAGCTGGACGACAGGTCACTTGTCCGTCACCGTCTGGCCGGATGCTGAAGAGCAGGGAGAAGAGCGACTTTCCACTCACTGGTCTTGGCCCAGATGTCCACGGGCGGCGGTGTGTGCAGCAGCCTGCGCTGACTCTGTACAGAGTCTGTGCGCTCATCTCACCAGCCTGCGTGGGATCTCCGAGTCCTCCGAACTCACACCATGGGATCGGACGTAAGACTGCGTCAGGTTCCCATCCCCCCGGCCTCTGGCGAGGCCCGACTCTGCCGGGACTCACCGGCCACCGCCAGGCCCTCACCCGGCCTGCTCTGTGCTCCTCAGGCCGCAGTCCTTTTCAGGTGTGCTAATTGCGCGGCTCTGACCGCTAAAAACCACAACTGCAGCAGAGCTTTTAATTGTGTTCTATCGGTTTTTATTAACTGTTTTGAAAATTAAGTGAAAAAAATTTTTCTCCTCATTTCCCTTGAAGAAAGACAGCCCATTTTTCCAGACGAGTTGGGAAAAAAAGAAGATGTGTTTTCATAACTGTTAATAGAAGGCACGTGATCCACCCATCACTGAAGTCTTATCCGTTGGGTGAATAATAAAGACGGACAATTTCTCTTGAAACAGTATTACCGTTTGACCTGTAATTTTACTCCTAGGAATTTGTCCACAGGGAATAGTCAGATTTAAGGACAGATATCTGGACAGGGATGTTTTTGGTGTGTGTGTTTTTTAAGATTTTATTTATTCATTTTTAGAGAGAGGGGAAGAGAAGGAGAAAGACACCAATGTGTGTCTTGCCTCTCGCACGCCCCCCACTGGGGGCCTGGCCCACAACCCGGGCATGTGCCCTGACTGGGAATCGAACTGGTGATCCCCCTGGTTCACAGCCTGTGCTCAATCCACTGAGCTGCGTCAGCCAGGGCTGGACAGGGATGTTCTTTATGACATGACCATCGGTTCTCATTATTCATGGCAGTTCTGTCCCATAGTCATTGTAGACACTGAATTAGCAAACACTGAACTGTCACTCCAAGGGGAGATACAAGTTAGATTCCTGCAACATGACTGTTTGCAGAAAAATAGTCGTATTTTTGTTGACTAATCAATATATAACCTTATCTTAGGTGTTTCTACTCAAAGACACCTTGTCTAATGTGTGTTGTTGATTCGGTGACATCGAACCCATGGCCAGTAGCTCTATCTACAACTCCTGCCTGAACGAAGCTTATCTAACACATGTATTTTCTCCATAAGGCACATCACAGCCTTCTTGTGTTTAGGACACCAGACAGCACAGCGCTCAGGGGCCCGTTTAAACAGTGAACTCAACGACAAAATGCACAAAACTCGGCACTGAAAAAACCCTTGTGCGCAGCACGGGAGCTGAACGAAGAAGGCAGTGTCACCTTGTTCAGCCTTAGCTGGGAATGTACATGTCGGGTGACTCATTTTTTCACCACTCTGCACATGTCCACAAATAACTGCAAAAGTGCTGGCAGCATTGGTTTTCGAATGACAGATAAACTTTAGCAAGTAGGCCAACTCACAAAGGCAGAATACACTAATGATGAGGAATGGCTATTTCTAAAAGTGAAATTCTAGAAACCACATAAATGCCCTCCGCACGAGCATGATGCAGTCTCACATGGCCATTAGAGTCCTGGCTTGCAGAGTATTTAATGATCATGAAAATGTTTTTGATACATTGGTGAAAACAAGCAAGACACAAATCTACATATATTTAAACCCAGTTTGTGTGCATATGTGTTTGTGTGTGTGTGTGTGTGTGTGTGTGCAGTATGTCACTGGTTTTTATTTCTGTGTACTCCTCTGCATTTTAGAAATGTTCGACAATGAACACATATACTTTTGTAACAGATAACGGGTTAGTAATAAGTAGCTTTACTTTGCAGCCCAAGGTGAAGTAATGAAGGGAGAGGGAGAGGCAGACTTGGGAAATCACGACGTGGCACAGCGAGGGTCGAGCCCCTCGGGGAGCTCTCCGGAGCCCCGCTGGGAAGAAGGCCAGGAGGTCATCCCGACTTTCTTCAGTACCATGAACACCAGGTACGCTGTGCTCTCCGAAACCCCGCAGGGGGAGACCTTCCGGAAGATCCCCCCGGAGGCTCCTTTTGGGACCCGTGGGTCCTGGCGGGGTGGAGACTGTGGTCTGCCCGAGTTCCTGCTTTACTGCCTGCCTTGTCTGACACAGCGGGTGAGGAGGCGTTGGACTGCGAGAGCATGTTCCGTGAACTCATTTTAGCTTGTGCTGAAGGATGATCTTTGGAAAACGATGTTCTCGTGAGACTGTATTACAACAGAAAAACAGTCACTGGGGCTTAGGTGTGCCACACGGTCTGCCCTGTACAGGGCAGCTGTTTTCATGACTGCCTCTGAATTGCACAGAATGGTAATGTTGTGTTCGCTTTTGTTTCTCCTTTTTGTTACCACATTGCTTAGCTTTAGCGACATTGAACTTGTGGAAGACAGTGGCATTCCCACAGAAGCATTCTTGGCATCGTGCTATGCTGTGGTTCCAGTACTGGGTAAGATTGCTGCACGGCCCTAAATTCATCAGCCTCCAGAACCCGTCTCACCGTGGCTGTCTCACACAGGGAGCCCGCACTGCGCGTGCGGGGAGGTGACCCTTCCCAGCCGCCTCTCCGTGTCACCGGCCCCATGCAGTGACGATGCGTGACCTGAAGCACTCTTGCATATTCTCATTTCGTGATTAAATATTGACCCTCAAGTGGTGTAATGAAAAAAAGGGAATTCCATTTTCTAGAAATCATAATTTACCATGGAAGTGAAAGTCGTTGGGGAACAGACCTTCAAATCCATTGGTGCTATGTGAAAAATTTCACCAGTTAAAACGTTTTTTTCAAAGATCAAAAAAAATATAGACGTATACGTTTATTTAAGTTCAAACTACATTTACTTTTTATAGAGTCAGGAGTACTGGAATTGCTAATGTGCTGAAGTTTGCTACATGACCCATTTAACTCTGCATCTGTTTTTTTTTAATCGTGGTATAACTCGCATAACTGAAGTGTTAGGATTTAGGGAGTCTTGACAGATGCACCTGCTTATGTAACCTACGTCTCTGACAAAACTGAGAATGTTTTCATCGCCCCAGAATGTTCCCTCTGCCAGTCTATCCCCAGCCTGTCACCCAGCCTGAGGCAACCATTCTGCTGCTTTCTGTCACCATGGATTAGTTTTACCTGTTCTGAAATCTCATAGGTATAAAACCATATCATGTGCCCTTTTGCAGCTGGCTTTTTCTCTCACTACGTTTTTGTCCTTGTTGTTACATGTATCAGCAGATCACTCCTTTTCAATGCTGAGTAGTGTATCAAATGAACTTAAGGGTTGGCTTATTCATTCTTCTGTTGATAGACATTTGGGTAGTTTTTTGTTTGGGGCTGTTATAAGTGGAATTGCTCTGAACATTTTGTGCCTGTGGGAGTATGTTTTCCTTTCTCTTGAGCCAATACCTGGGCATGGACTTGATGATTCCTCAGGTTGGTATGTTCAGCTTTATACAGACTGGTTACACAACCGTACACTTCCGATGGCAGCGTGTGTGTGTGTGTGTGTGTGTGTGTGTGTCGTGGTTGCTTCGCATTCTTCACCAGCGCTTGGTGGTGTCAGTACTTCTGGTTTTGGCCGTTCCTGTGAGTGTCTAGTGGTATTTATGGCTTAAATTTGCTTTTCTCTGATAACTAATGATGTTAAGCACTTTTTCATATAATTATTTGAAAATCTTTAATCCACTTTTAAAAGTTGGTTAATTTTCTTTCTATTGTTGACTTCTAAGAGTCTCTCATACATTCTGAGTGACACTCCAGTGCGGACATGCGCATTGTGGATGTTTTCCCCAGACCGTGGCGGCCCGTCTCAAGCGTGTCTCTCGATGAGCAGTTTTTCATTTTCATGAAATCCAGTTGACCCGTTTTCTTCCTTTCATGTTAGCACTCTCAGGGTCCTGAAAGCTTTGCTCACCCCCAGCTGTGACGATCTCCTCTCCTGTGCTGTCTTCTGCACTCTCGCGATTTCGTTTCCGTCTGTCAGCCACCTTGGAATTAGTTTTTGTACATGGTGTGAAGTGAGTGTTGAGATTCTTTATTTTTCTTCACATGTGCAGTTGTTCAAGAACCGCTTGTTGAAGACATTCTTTCCCTTTTACTCTGCTTCGGCAGCTTTGTTGGAGGTCAGTTGACCCAAGTGTGGGTCTGTTTCTGGCCTCTCTCTCTCTCTCTCTCTCTCTCTCTTGTCTCAATGACCTGTTAGTTTTTCCTAAACCGATACTCTCAGTCCTAATTACTGTGCATTTACAGCAAGGCTTGAAATCAGGTGATGAAAGTCTTCTAGTTTTGTTCTTCATTTTCAAGATTGCTTTGGCAATTCTAGGTTCTCTGCATGTCTGAATAAGTTTTAGCTTTTCAGTTTCTATTAAAAAGCCTGTTGGTATTTTAAGATTACTCTGAATCTGTAAGCCCAGGAGGAGGGAACTGACTCCTTAAACACTGAGTCTTCTGATCCCCAAGCATGCCGTGTCGCTCCGCTCATCCAGGTGATTTGTCGTTTTCACAACGTTTGTAACATTTTTTAAGTGTAGAAGCCTTACACTTGTCTCATTAGGAATAAATTTTGGAATTTTATGGTTGTTGATGCCATCGTAAAGACTACTTTATGTTCCAGTTGTTCACTGATAGCCTATAGATACCATGGACTTTTGTACATTGAGTTTTGATGATCATGAATGAGTTCATTTTAAAATATATTTTCTGCATTTATTGAAATAATCATGGTTTTCCCCCTGTACTTTGTGTTAATGCAGTGAATTATGTCGTTTGGGTGAATATAAGTCTACTGTCTTGTAATTTATTTTCTATTGAGTTGGCTAAAAATTCTGCTTAGTTTTTTCCATAAGATAAAAGACACATTTTTCATTTTCACCACTAACTTTATTGATTTGGATGTGTTGAGTCTGTCGGCGATCTCCTGCTATTGGCTTCTCGTGGATAGAGGCCGGGGGTGCTGCGAAACATCTTCCAATGCACACGACAGCCCCACAGCAGAGAATTCTTTGGTCAAAACATCAGTAGTATCCAGAAACTTCATAAACCACTTTTGACACATTCAGTCAGTCACAGCACCTTCTCCATACACTGCACAGATCTTTTACTGTATTTCAGTTGCATTTTTACGTATCTTAAAACAATAAAGTGTAACATGCGGTAAATGTTTCACATCTTCTTCCATCTTCAATATTAAAATGGCTGCACAAACATTCACTAATTTTGATTTTTTTAAATGCACACTGATATGACAGCTGCCACCATAAGTCTAACAGAATTGTTTCGAATGAAGTTAAAGATAACTAAGCGCTACTAGAGCCATCCTATGGAAAAAACTAAGCGAACTTTTTGGCCAGCCCAGTCCTGGTCCTGTCTGTTTTTTTTTTCCTTTGTTACTCTTTTCTTGACTTCTAGTCAATTAATGTTATTTTCTAGTATTCAATTTCATTTCCTCTTTGGCTGTTTACCTACCTGTCTTTGTTCCTGCCTTCCTTTTGGATCTCTCAAGTATTTTTTAGAATTCTGTTATATTGTCTTTTGGCTTTCTAGCTATACCCACTTATGTTGTTTAGTTGTTCTTGCCCACCAGAAATATTTGAGCCACACGTATAATTTTTAATTTTCTAACAGGTCCATAAAATAGTAAAACAAAACATAAAAAACTATTTTTATAATTTAGTTTATCTAACCCAGAATATTCAAAATACCATCTCAACATGTAACCAATATAAAAGACTCATTAAGGAGGTATTTTGCATTTTTTCTCGGCATTAAATCTCCAAACTCTGGTGTCTGGCTGTCTTACACTCACAGCGCATCTTAGTCCGGACGAACTCACTGCAGGCACAGAGTGGCCACCAATGTAGCAGCTCTCACACTGGGCAGAACAGCCCTAAGGGTTACACGCTGTATTCTAAGTGTGTAAGATTATCCTCACCTGCCACGTAGGGCCTTAGTATGGTTACTCCCCTCAGGGTAGTATCCTAGAACCCTTTGCAGCTTATGTTTAGGAAATGATTTAAAGGCAAAACAGAAAAGTTATTTTCTTTTGGTGGGGAAGAAACCTGCTAAATTTAATGATACACTAAAAAAATATTTTCCACTTGAAAAAAAATGCTTCTTCAAAGCTGTCTTTAATTTTTTTCTTTTAGACAAACTTGGCCCCACGGTGTTTGCTCCTGTTAAAATGGATCTCGTTGGAAATATCAAGGTGAATGTACTAGCTGGTCTCTGGGGACAGTGTGTACTTGGAGGAAATGGTTGCATGAAATCTTCTTCAGAAATGAATGATTGTTGAGTTTGATCTCAGAATAGAAAGTACGGAGGTGTGGTACAGGACAGCTGTGTGAAAGGTCCCGGGGCAGGAAAAACGCTCTAAAAAGACTACTTTAAAACCGGAGAACCAACCATTTAACTCTAGCTTAAGCCTCGTAAGAATTCTCAAACAGAAATAACATGCCCCTGCAAACGCAGGGAAGAAAGTAACAGAGACCACGTTTATTCTGCTTCCTTAGAGGCCTGTTTGACAGACGTCAGAGTCTCAGTTGCTGTACTGATGTGCTTGGTTGCTTTAGCGTTTTAAGCTCAGACCGCCCCTCTGCTTTGCCTGCAGAAAGTGAATCAGAAGTACATCACCAACAAGGAGAAGTTTGCCACCCTCCAGAAGATCGTGCTGCATGAGGTGGAGGCGGACGTGGCCCAGGTCAGGAACTCGGCTACGGAAGCCCTCTTGTGGCTGAAGAGGTGAGGCTGCTGCAGGGGGAGGGGCTGCGGTTAAAAAGCTGCAAAACCGTTGTCATGGCACGGAGACTGCTTCTGAGTGAAGGGCCTGACCTCACTGTACAGCCTTTTCTAGGGGGCCTAACGAAAAGAAGACTGACTACCCTTTGGGGTTTTTGTTTTGTTTTATTTTTTTGCCCTCTCTTGATGGTGATAAACATTAACAGTGTACATAAAATGAAAACATAAAGAAGCTGACTGGTTCTGATTAAATCAGTGGATCACAAACTTCAGGGACATCAGAGTCACGTAGAGGGCTTGTTAAAAACATAGTTGCTCCAGCCCAAACCCAGAGTTGCTGATTCAGTACGTCTGCAGCGGGCCCAGAATCTTCCGCTTTAGCAAATTCCCAGGTGATGCCGAAGCTGTGGTCCCAGGGGACCACAGCTGGAAAACCACTGTTGAGCTGTATCAGATGAGAAGGGCAAGGGCAAGGTCAAGAGCAAGGAGAGGACGAAACTCAGAAAGCACAGCCACGTGGCTTAACCTGTCCCTGCCATGCCCACAGTATTGCTGGAGAAGCAACTGCGGCCTGCCTTTTCTTTCTGCCCACTGAACATAAGTGAAGTTTGAAACTAACATTTCTTCCTCTTTTTTTGTTTTTAGGGGCCTTAAGTTTTTGAAAGGATTTTTAACAGAAGTGAAGAACGGAGAACAGGACATCCAGACGGCCCTGAGTAAGTGTTCCCTGCGTGTTGAGTGATCAGTTGAGCAGGAGGTGGCGTGGAGACCCCTGGAGCAAGAGAGAGGGTGGAGAGGAAACTCCTGCTTTTCACAATTTGGTTTTGTTTCTTTTTTATTCATCATTATTAATCGTTTCTTTCTTACATGCTTTGTTTGAAAAGAACCCATGAGGTAGTCACCTGGTGACCTAGAACTAACTCAGAAAAATCAGTGTATCTTAGAGAAGAGCAAAATTAACGGAGAGCCATCTCTTAGTAGGAAAACCTAATATTTCCAAGAAGTCTGTTCTTCCTGAATTAATCTTCAAATACAGTACAGTCCTCTAAAATATCCAAAGAGAAGCTAGTTTTGGAGGGGGTGGGGAACCCTGGGGATTTGCTCTGGAGTGAGATGAACCTTGTGCTCCTCCCTTGCCCACATGCCCCATTATTGTAGTGGGAGCTGGGCCTGGCATCAGGGCCTTGGTCAAGGACTAGAATGCGGTGCTTAATCCATGTATCTATTGGGTCAGTTTTGATGAAAAACATTTAAGAGTTGGAAGCATCCTCATAGTGCTCCTAACAGAGTGGCTGAGCTCTCACGTGTGACCTGTGGGGAATTCTTCCAGCATGGGCCCTGAGGCCTGGGGGCGGGGGTGGGGGTGTGGGTAGGGGTGGGGGGAGTGCACATATTACTTTGAAGTCCCGTGTGGTCATGGTGTGGAGAAGCCACCCAGGGTCAAGCTCTAAGTAGCCACGATGATAGTGAAATGGATGCACTGGACGCTTCTGGTGGGCAGCGGGGGCCAGTGTCCCCTGAAGCGTTCTGTCAGTCTCGGGGACCTTACCTCCTGCTGCCAGTCCTCCCTCCGGGCCGGGAGGCCTGAGGGGTTCTGCCCCCCACGTGATTGGCCCAGGTCTTTCTGTCTAGAAACTCACCCATGTGCCAGGAAACAGTAAAAGCTGATGTTTCTGGAGCACTTTATGAAGAGTTTAGACAGACAACCTGACCCTCAGATCAGTCCCTTTGTATAGGTTAGGTAACCAGAATTCAGAAAGACTGACACGGGCCAGGACCACAGAGAGTTTGCATCAGGGTCACTTTGGGGCTCCTGCCTCCAGGGTCCTTATTTCCCCGACAGAAAGTCTCCACCATCCTGGGGCCACCTGCATTTGGGGGTTTCTCGCACATCCCTGAATTTCCAGAACAGTCCCAGTTGCGTTCCCCGCTCTGTGTCCTGATTGCAGCGCCAGCAGTGTATCCGCTGTAACTGCTCACGCCCCGGACCAGGGTCATGGAACTCTAAGACTCGTGGAGCGAGCGGCTCAGACCACGGGCTCTCTGGATTCCACCACCGACTCCACACACTGTACCCTTAGTCTACTTGACCTTCCTCTTTCTCAGTGTCCTCACCTGAGGAATGACGATGCCATTTTCCTAACAAAGTTGCTGTAAAGATTAAATAGGTTCATTCATGTGAAAAGATCAGAAAAGTGGTACCTACGAAGCACTTAATAGAGACTAGCTTCTATTGTCATCGTGTTCTCATCATCATGACACACGAAGCTGGTGACCAGCCTGCCCGGGAATGGGGTTTATTGGTCTCAAACCAGAAATGGGAAGTTTATAAAGCTCAGGTGCCAAACCACAAATTCCTCTCCAGAGTGTGGACATTTCACACTGGGAGGAAGACCCTCCACCTGCAGGAAATGCAGACTGTGCTGGACTGGGCAGGGGGCCCCTCCTGTGGTGCAGCAGGGGGCCTCTCCCGTGGTGCGGAGGCTTTGTGTGGCTGTCCCTGAGGGGTAGAGGGGAGGGAAAGGTTTTGAGGTCAATGTTTCCCCTCTGCTGGAGCGGGGGAGGGGTGGGGCGGGGCGGAAGAGAACCCAGCTGCCTGCGGAACACAAGCACGTGCAAAGAAAAGCTTTGCACCTACATGGGGGTGGGGGGGTGAATGCTGCACCCTTTCTGTCCTGCCCCCACCCAAGTGTTGGCCCCCTCTTCTCCCCTACTTTTGACGCAAGTACACCAGGAAGTGTTGACTCTGTGAAGAGCGGAGACTTTGAAGAGCAAATGCTGCTTCAGAACCGAAATAGTTCACAGCCCACCTCAGCTTTCCCTTCCCTCTTTTCCCCTTTGGTCTGTCCTCCGTGGGAAGGAAAGGGGGCTGTCAATTTGAGAGGTGCATCCGGTGCGCAGACCTATTTCAGAGGTTTTCGTGACTTAAACCTTATCTTCCTTGTGGGGAACCCCAGTTTCCTGCTGCTGGTTAATGCGGAGAGCGGTTTCCCCAGCCAACCCACCCTCCCCTCCAAGCACAGACAGGATCAGTCTGTGCAAACACATACAGTTTTATGAGAATGTTTCCACGTTAACTATTTACAGCCCACAGGCTCCTCGATGCATGTTTCTGCTGCGTGCGCAGCTCCTCTTTTCTCAGTTCAAAATCACAGCCTTTGTAAGTGGAACTGATATCTTACCCAAAATGAGGGAGTTTGGGTATGTGAGTGAAAGAAAGTGTGTGTCAGTTTATATGCCATATATAAGCAACTCAGCCTGTATGTTTTTAAATTCTTTTTTTTAATATATTCTTTTTTTAAGATTTTATTTATATTTTTTAGAGAGGGAAGGGAGGGAGAAAGAGAGAGAGAAACATCAATGTGCAGTTGCTGGGGGCTGTGGCCTGCAACCCAGGCATGTGCCCTGACTGGGAATCGAACCTGCGATGCTTTGGTTCTCAGCCCGAGCTCAATCCACTGAGCTACGCCAATCAGGGCTTGTTTTTAAATTCTAACATTAGATTTGAGTTACTGTAATAACAGCTACCGCGTAGAGAGCGTGCGTTGCAGGCGTGACAGTAGGTTCCCGATAAACGCTTCATTCACTCGTCCCAATACTCCCCTTTGCAGCCAGGAAACCAAGGTGCGGAGAGGGCAGGCGGCGCCCCTTAGCTCTCAGATCTAGATCGGTGGTTCTCACAGTGGTCCGGAGACAGCAGCATCTGTATCACCTGGGAACTTACGAGAAATGCAGACTTCCCAGCCCCAGTCCATGCCCACCAACTCGGGGAGTCCAGCAGAGCCCAGCCATCTCTGTGTTAACAACTCACGGAGGCGATTCTGTCCCTGCTGAGGTGTGGGGCCCGCTCCTGCAGAGCCAGGATGCGGACACTCCCTCGGGTACCCTCAGCATCAGTCGGTCTGCCTTCCTTTCACGGTGATGAGCTGGCTCTCCAAGGACCAAAAATTTTTCCCAACCTAGAACAGCAAGACAGGAATACATGAAAGCTAAACCTTTAGTTATTGAATGGCACCCCCAAATTTGAAGGTTCTGCTTGAGAAAGGTTTTGAGGTAAATGTTCCTAAAACGTGTGTGACTTTCATGGCCTCGAAACTGGGAGATGATGTATAAAAGCCCCGAGTGACATAACAGAAGCCCTGGCACCCGTTCACTCCCCAGAAAGCGCCCGGACAGTCACTGGTCTGCAGCTCTGCAACCTGGAGTGAGTCCCCGGCGTCTGGGGGGAAGCCTTGGGCTTTAGCCATCACGTGGCTTCCCCATAATGATGACTAGAGAGGGGGTTGGTGGTGGTCTTATGTCAAGAGCTGCTGTGAACTCCCAGTGTCCTGTGACATTCTCTGGAGGTCATTCTCAGAAAGAGCTGGCTCCACAAGGCGGATATGCTTAACAGTCCAGCCTGTAGCTGAGCCCCTCCGCCCGCAGATGCCCTATCAAAGAGCTGGCAGAGAGCAAACTCATAAGAGGAAGGCAGGCAAGTTGCTCTGGCATTTCATGCTCCATTGTGCTAAATGTTACGTGCTCTGCACTGTGCCCCCAGCCCGGGATAGCGTATTGGCGCATCCCTCCCCTCGGAATGGCCCCATAAATGTCGGGTAAATATTAACCCCACCAGGAGCTCCAGCGTGCTCCATTATGTGTGTGATATGAAAGGCTTTCACAGACCAGGAGAGCTACACGTGAAAGCCCGAACTTGTACTCGGGGATACTCAGTGTCAAATTATAACGAGACTAATTATCCTGAAAACACTGGGGAACGTGAACCAAGCTGCGCTCGCTCCGAAACCCCTCGCAGCACGCTTCAGCGCCAGGTCCTGTCCTGGTGGTGCCCGAAGTCAGCAAAGACGCTTGGGCGCTTGTCTCACCTCTGCCCCCTGCTGGCGGAGCTGACTGTTCTCTGGACAGTTCATTCTGCCGGAAGCTTAGTCACTGTGAAGAATTCAGAGGGGATTTTCCTAGCAGCTCGGTATTTTTTAAGACTTCCAGACATTTAACAAATATCTACCACTTCACCAAATATGTAAAGCAGTTCAGTACAGCACCCGTGTGCCACCCCTTTGGGCCCACGGCTCCTCTCCTTTTCCAGAGAAGGTCTTCATCCAGAATTTGCTGCTTGTCATGATATAATGCACGTATTTATACTTTCACTCTGTGTTTCTGTGTCCATAAACAGTATCTAGTGTTTTGGTGTATATTTTAAACTCATATGCATGGTGTCACATTGTACACATTCTTCCTTTCTCACTCTGTACGATGTTTCATGTTTGTTCCCTGCTTATTTACTGTCGACCCGTCTGCGGCTCCCGGCTCCTCCCTGCCGACCGCCTGGCCTGGCTCCCCTGCTCAGCCCGGGGCGGTTGCTGCTGGTTCCCGAGCTCGGTGGAGGGGCGAGCCTGCCTTTCCCGGCGCTGGCGCCCACCTCCTCAGCTCTCCCTTCAGACTCGGACTTGCATTTCTTCTTTGTCCTCACTACAACCCAAAGTAACTTGACAAATTCTTACCAATGATGGATTTATGATAGAGAAACGCTATCTCGTATATTCCATTTCTGGATGGAATGGTGGTCCGCCAGCAGTAACGGGAAGGTTGTTCTCATAATCTCCAAATACCTCATAGTGAGTTTTAGGGTTCCTTGCAAAGAAATCCCATTCATATTGTTTCCGTAAACAGAATAAGGTCCCAGTTCTTTTAGGAAATGGCTGAGAACAGCACATTTTTCATTTTCATGATCTTGTTTTGTAATGTAAAGGATAAACATTAGTTTTTGGCAGAACGGTTCAATGTGACGAGAATGGCCCAAGTTCTCATCACTCTCAGCTTTGTGACCTTGGGCAAGTCCCTGTCTCTCTGGGCTTTCTGTCCCGTCGTTTGTAAAGGCAGAGAATTGGGCTCGGGGACTGATCCTCAAGGCGTCCTGCTCAGGAACTTTGACTTGGTCTCTGAGGAAGTGACACACCTCAAAGGACTGGAGAAGGGTATCATTTATGTCTTTCAGACGCCAAAAATACTCGCAGATTATAGAACACGCACTATGATAATGAATGGGTATTACCGTGAAGATTAATGTATTTCATTATCTAATCTCTGGGTAGCCAAAATAGGTCAGGCTTAGATCTCATCTTATTTTAACGCAGCCTCGTGTGGCAGGGATATTTGCAGCCCTAGATGTCAGCTAAGGACTCTGGGCAAATTTTTTTTTGGATGACTTTCATTTTATTTGTTGGTGTTAAATTGTAGCAGTGGTGTTGCTGGGCCCGAGTCAGATCCCAGCCCAAGTTCTCTGTCACCGTCTTCTCCCGTTAGGCCCCCCGGGCCACAGTTTTCCCGGTGGGACTCTCCTCTGGCGGGGTGCAGACACAATGAGGAATAGCGGCCACCCAGGAGGGCCGGGGGGGGGGGGCACTCGGACCCCACTGCTCCACAGACACGCCCTCTTCCGTGGGCCAGGCTCCCCGCCCACGTTGTTTAGACTCCGGGCACCCTTGCTTTCCTGCTGCCCTGCCGGGGGGTGTGGAGAAAGATTTCTGGGCTTTTTTGAATGGTTGACTGTATTACATGGCAAAGTGCAGGGAAGGTATGAAGTCTCTGATGTTGGCACAGCCCTGGATCCAGAGCCCTCGTAAGCAGGCGGCTAGGAGCTGAAGGCTTGGGGACCAGGGGGCTACATTTACAGTGCACTGTAAAGATTGGGAGTCTCACCTTTGACTTCTGTACCATGGCCCCAAATGAGACTGGTCGTGACTGTTAGAGAAAATAAGCTCTCTGTGTAGGCAAAAGGCTAGGAGAGTCCACCCCAGAATGCCCACGGTGGTTGCCTCCAAGAGGCACGGCTACACAGGTTTCTTTAGTTCCCCCTTTTTGTGTTTTCCATCTTTTTAACAATGAGCGTGCATTACTTGTGAAATCAGAAAAAAGCAGTACATGATATTTTTATAAAACTGCCACCGTGCCTTAGGGGAGAAAGGGTCAGGATCCTTCGTGGGGCAGCAAAGGTCCTCCAAACCTGGCTGCGCCCCGGAACCACTCCCCACCCACGTTATCATTTTAAATACCCTTATATCCTGTGATAAATCTAAGCATTCATTCAATGGTGCTGCTGCTTGTACTACTCGAGGCTTTTGGTGCACGTGATCTCCTAAGTAGACGTCTTTGATCAGCTCCTAACACCAGCAGGACCGCGCTCGTGCGTACATTAGAAAGGACCAGGTACAACCAGCACATCAAACTCTGACGAAATTCTGGCTGGCGTAGCTCAGTGGATTGAGCTCAGGCTGTGAACCAAAGTGTTGCAGGTTCGATTCCCAGTCAGGGCACATTCTTGGGTTGCAGGCCACAGCCCCCAGCAACCGCACATTGATGTTTCTCACTCTCTCTTTCTCCCTCCCTTCCCTCTCTAAAAATAAATACATAAATCTTTAAAAAATTTCTGATGAAATTGTCGCTCACGGGGTTTTTCTTCTTTTTTAAGACAACGCCTACGGAAAGACCTTGCGGCAGCACCACGGCTGGGTCGTCCGAGGGGTTTTTGCAGTAAGTAGCCCTTCGGCCTCCTGACATCCTGGGGGTCACGGCGGAGCTGGTTTTGTTTGTTTTGTGTGCGTGGTGTCTCTGTGTGCTTTGTTTTCCCGAGTAAGAAAAACGCGTTGCTTATTTAAGTCCATTGGTCTCTGTTGCATGGAAATGTGGGTGGTAAAAAGTGTCTAGAGCGGAAAAGACTGTTACAGAGTCTGCTTTGCCCCATCCGGTTCCAGGGACCTGCGGAGGTTTGCCTCCGAAGCGGTCGCCTTGCAAGCAATGAGGTGGTGCGGAGTGTCGGTGCAGAGTGGTGGTGCAGAGTGGCGGTGCAGAGTGTCGGTGCAGAGTGGTGGTGCGGAGTGGTGGTGCAGAGGCAGCGTGACAGAACCGCTGGGTTCTATTTCCCGCTGCCGAAAAGATCTGTGGTTCTCAGAGTTTGGTAGAAAGGAAAGGAATTATTTATTTCAAAGGTTTACAGGTTTAGAATAATGGCAGAATTTCGCTATTAAACCCCACTGCCTTTTGAACACCTGTGCACACACCCGCAGTCCTGCCTCCCTTTTGCTAAATCAAGCTGGTTTCAGAATTTGCCAACCAGACACCGTCTCTTAGGGGAAGAAGAAGTCCGCAGCTTAACATGGCTGATCGCAGCTCAGCACCTGAAGCACCACCCCCGTCCCCGTTAACCCGAGCGGGCGTGGCTGGACAGGTCCTGCAGTCCCAGCTCCATCAGCCGTGCAGCCCTGCTCTCCAGCAGTTGGTCCAAAGCCACGTGGCACCTCCTCATGGCGGGCGGCAGGGGTCCTTCTGCACCCTTTCAACCTGCATGGCCAAGGAGCCACTGGCCCTGCCCTTAGTTTAGATATTCACCCTGAGCTCCCATTTCCCATGGGGCTTTCTGCTTCTTGGGCAGGCGAGATAAGCTTCCCCAGCATCCTAGCGGGGTTGGTCAGAGGGGTTTCCTATATTCCTGGGGGCTGGGGGTTCTCAGGCTACGCCCCATTCTGAACCCCACCCCACACCTGTTACAGGGGGTGGGAGCCGCCCAGCGCTCACCACCGAGGGGAGGGAGCCGGCGGTGCCCGCAGGCTCATAGCCCCTCTGCTGCCCGTTGTGTTCGGTTTTGTCCATTCTCACATTCTGATTTTTTTCCCCCTTCGCTGAATTTCATTGAATGCTGACTGAATGGGGTATGCCAGCAGCTAGGGCCAGAATTCTCTTATTGCCCAATTATTTTCATCGTGAAGGTGTCTGTATGCACGTGTTCTGCTCCTGTGCCCACCACTCCTTCCTTCCCAGCACGTCGGCCTAGGATGAGCACACACCCGGGAAACAGAGCCCCCCGGGCAGAGCCCTTAGCCTGTCGTGTGCAGCAGTGGGAGCAGCCGGCCCCTGCCTGTCCGCAGGCGCCCGCGTGCTGTGGCTTCCCGCCCGGAAGAGGTCGGTCTCCGTCCGATGCGGCCAGGAAGCAGCTCGGGTGGGGGGATGCTAGGAAACCTCATAGAGCAGCAGTGTCCTCTGGAAGATGGGGGGATAAAAATAGCCCTGCAGGTGGTGCTTTTTACCGATGAAAAGGATAGGAGACATCATTTGCCTACTTTAGGAACTGTTAGATCATGATTTATTAGGAGGCAGGTAAAGAAAGTGGGACGAATTTACAGTGGAAGAAACCAAACTTCAGTAAAAATGAAATCCTTTCTGAAAGCATGGAGATAAATAGGAGCCGGACCACGGGCAGCTACAAACTGCCCCCGCTTCCCTTCCGAGCGTGTTCAGGGGTCACAGTAATAGCCACCGTGAGCTCTCGGACGCCTGTTGTGTGCTGGGCACTGTGCCAGGCGCTTCACGCTTATTATTTCTGGTAATCCTCAGGATTACCTCCCACTGTTTCATAAATTCAGAACTGCTAATCCCAGTCCCGAAGTCCCACAGTGAGGCCGTGGCAGAGCCCAGGTCCAAACCCGAATGTAGTCTGCAAACACCTGTGCCCATTCCCCGCGTCACAGCCTCCGCAGTGGAGACAGGATGACCCAGACGGCTGGTGAGTCACTAGCGAGCGGATGCCGCTGCGGCATCGCCTCCTGGAGTAAACGCTGCGACGGCTTGCCGGGGTCTGACGGCCACCCCGCTCGCTGAGATGACAAAGCAGAAGAACATCGAGGTGCCCCGTGTGCAGGAAACATGAGTGTGTTATCTTTCAGCGTGAAGGTGAAGGTACATCCCGAAGTATGAATGACCCAAGAGATGTTGTCAACACAGATGCAGCTATAGCAGAAAATGTATCCTAAGCATGAGTCTTCATGGCATTTTCCCCATGTGGAGGAATGTAGACACAGTGTGGTACCTTATAGAAATTATAGAAGAATAGAAGGGGAAAAAATTAAAATTGTCCATATTCTCTTCACTCCATAATAGCCATTATTAACATTTTTGCATTTTACCTTCTTAGCTTTTTGTATACTTTATATATTTAAATATTTCATTTAATTTTATATTATCTAAGTATATAGCTACCTACAAGTATTTATTTTATATCTACATGTTTACATTATATACACAATTATCTTCACTTTGTATGCTTTGTATATACATGTAAATTTTTTTGATGTGTAGCTTGTAATATAATTGTGTATTCTTCCCCCCCACTTAATAGATTCTGCTGTGACCTTTTTTAAATGCCATGAGTCCAGTGAAATAATTGAAAACCATTACTTTTAGTGATTGCACAATATTTCCCTACTATAGAGATACCATAATTTATTTGCTCAACCCTCTGTGTTGGAAATTTAAGCTGTTTCTAAGTTTGTTACTACAGGTAAGATGGCACGTGTTCATACGCATTTTTGACTAAAAAAACCTCTTATTTTGTCATAGGTTCCTAGAAATACAATTGCTGTGTCTAATGCTAACAATTACAGCCACAGCTTAGAATCTGAGCATTTACTGTGCACTGGACATTGTTTTAAGTTCCTCATGTGCGTGAAGTTATTAGTTCAACCCTGAGGCAGGCTCTCTCATTTTCCAAAGTTACAGAGCAAGAACGTTGTGAAGGCTCTCAATATTATTGCCGGTAATTTTTTTGAAGTTGCTGGTTTTTAAGATTCTTCTGCTGCCCACTTTCCAGACTGAACCCAAAGAGGCTGCCACTTTCAACTACTGTGGCAGTAGTTGAAAAGTCGAGAGTCGAGCCCAGGTCTTCTTGACCCGCCCTGTGCTGGGGTCGGTGCCGGGTAACCACCAAGCCTCTCCAGATGCAAAAGCTATGTGCATGGTGGGAGGAGTTGATTCTCAAGGCTTTCAGATTCAAAGAGTAAGGATGCTCCAGAAAGAAACTGTAGAGTGATAATTCAGGATCCCAAAAAGTCTCCCTAGATCTCAGCAGGGCTGGCCCAATGGACACCAGGCGGCCAATTTAAGCGAGCTTAGGGAACGGGTGGTCTGTGAAGGAAGGTTGTTCTAAAAGGCCCCAGAAATCTCCTGTCAGGGCGGCGATGTGGTGTGTGGGTGCGGCTGACAAAGCGCAGAGGCGGTCCCCCACTCAGGTCCGGGCCTGGTCCCTTGTTAGCGATATGACCTTCATCTGTAAAACAGGGACAGAAACTCTGCAGGGTTCCCATACAGATACGCATTAAAGCACAGTGCACACACAAGCAACAAGTATGGGCTCCTTCTTTTTTAGAAAACAGTCAGTCAAGAGTGCAGAGGAAACAGTATCGCATGGGGGGAATAGGAGACACGCAAAGAACCGCGGTGTGAAGGTGGGGCCCCAGCAGGAGAGAGGTGCTTTGGAACGCTGGCCGGGTGGGCACGAGGACTGTGGTAGCCGCGTGCACACAGGTAGGTTCTGACGGTTCAGGGGCAGTACTCTGGATCACACTGTGAACAAAGGGAGCTTTTCTTAGACTCGTTCTCTCTGTATGCCCTGACTTAAAGGCATTATTCATCCTCAAGATGGCCCAAGCACACACATGCTTCTTCGAGCCTTAAGATTATTTGATTTGGTGCTTCAAAAGAATTTGAGAGTCCATGAATTCAAACGGTGCATTCCTGTTTTTTCCTTTTGCTCTGCTCAGCTGTGTGTGTGTGTGTGTGTGTGTGTGTGTTCGCACGTGCACTCGTGCACAAGAGGAAAGCATGCGAGAGGCGTGCCGCACACTCTCACAGGCCGTTCTTTTGCAGCTCGCGTTGAGGGCAGCGCCGTCCTATGAAGATTTTGTGGCCGCATTGAGTGTAAAGGAGGGTGACCACCAGAAAGCAGCTTTCAGTGCCGGGATGCAGAGGGACCTCAGCCTCTACCTCCCGGCCATGGAGAAGCAGCTGGCGATCCTGGACACTTTGTATGAGGTGCACGGACTGGAGAGTGACGAGGTGGTATGACGCCCGCGGGGCCGGCGCCGCCCGCCTTCAGGGAACCGAGCTTGCCGCCGCGTGTTGTCACCCCATTTCTCTCCCGGCGGCAGCCTCAGCCCTCGCCTCCCTCGCCTGGGGGCACGGAGAGGAGGAGGCAAAGCCTAGTGCTTTTACGTATAAGTCTTCAAATGCTTGTATGTGTTCTGTGTGTTTAAAAATCACGGTGCTATATATTTCAGTTCAAAGGGCCTCCTGGAAACCAAATCATAGCTGTTGTATCTACTTGCACCGCAAGTTGTAAGAGCAGATTGGACAGATGAATTTGTTGGGACTGTTTTCTCTTGTTTTGGGCTTTGGGTTCTACCAGGCCACCCAAACCCCAGCTGCAGGTGAGCAGATTCGGTACCAAGGACGACAACTCGTAGCCAGCGTTTCCATCCCCTCGGAATTAATCTGGAGGGAGCGGAGCCCCTCTGCGGAAGCCGTTGAAATGTCAAGTCTGCCGGCCCTCGGCGTTCTTCGGAGAACCTCCTTCTGCGTGGCTCCATGGGCGATGTGAGCCCGTGGGTGCAGGTGTCCTCCAGCGCCCACTCCAGTTCCCGTGCTTTCCCGTGCATGTCGCAAGGGGGCTGCACAGCAAAGCTGTGACTTTCAGGGATTGTTACCCGATTTCAGAAGTGAGGGATTTATGTGCTCAGCGTGACACAGCCTCCAAATAGAGGAGCAGGTGGGGTCCGGACCACCTGCATCAAAAGCACAGGGAGTGCTTGTTCAGAGAGCAGATTCCCGGGCCTCGCCCTGACCTGCAGAACCAGATCACGTGGGTGGGACTCAGGACTCTGCACTTGAATACTTGTCGAGTGATTCTTGTGCACGGAGACTTGAAGAACCAGGAGATTAAATTCTAGTTTACAGAATATCCAGTCTTCTGCATGAACTCAATGATGTGTCCTTTCTTTCAAAGAGGAAGAGGCGGTTGTGGATGCAAAACAGTTCAAGGGAGAAGGAGAAGGACCAGGTTTACTTGGCAGCCTTCTTCATCTAACCAGTGCAGCACCCAGCCGGGGCTGCAGGCAGGCGCCATGGTTCCCCACGTGGTCTCGGAGCCGCCGTGGTGTAGTCGCCAGTCGTGCGCAGCAAGCTAAATGCCGCTGCTCGTCAATCTCATGAGCTTGGGGACCGGGCCACAGTTGACTGCTGGGATGTCAGCCTGTCATAAAACCACCTCGTGTAGGCATTCGCCTGGAGAGAGTGACACGGGGACTGTGGCCCTGGTCTCAGGAGGCCACATCACTAAGAAGATGTGGGAGAGGGGCCACGGGCCTTCCCTGTGAGAGGCCACTTCCTCCAAGTGGCCGGAAGGGCATTTCCATCGTGAGGGGTTCCCCGGGGTAGAAGGTGAGCTCCTTTGCAGAGCACGGGTGAGGGCTGCCTGAGCAGCCCCAGAGGCTGCTGGTCCGGGGCAAAGGGAGCCCCTCCTTAGACAGAGAGGATGATGTCGGGGCAGTGCTGCTTTTGCCTTCCATCCGTCTTTAGACAAAGGGGCATTAACGTAGCTCAAATTAATGGAGCAGCTACTCGGCTCACGTAGGGACTTTCGGAAAAGGCTAAAACACAGAAAAGCAACATCACATGTTTTAAGGCTGGAGAGAAAAACGATGCTAAAATGACAGATTATTTTGTATTTTAGCACTTCCTGTTGGCATCTGCAAAGGGGTGTGTGTGTGCTCCTCCCTCTCCCACGAGTCGTCGGTGTGGCTCTCCCTCTCTGGCTGGTGTGCAAATGAGGGCGGCCCAAGGGGCTCCTGCCCTTGATGTAGCTTGAAAAAACAGCCCACCCTTGCCTGTGCCTTGAGTGAAGACACATCAGACACCCCGTCCTTGGGTCCTTGGGAGGGGATGCAACCAGGAAACGGAGTGTCGCAAAGCAGGACCCTCTCGTCACCTACTGGTGCTCCCTGTCACCTCAGGTGAGCTCGTGTGGGGAGGGAGCGGGCCCCGGAATATACCTCATTTGCCCTTGAAGCTGTGAACACACGCAAAGAAAGCTGCTCAGCGTGGCCGTTTCACATTTATGTAGGTGCAGCCGGCGTAGCCTACCCAGTTTTCTGGGGAAGAAGGGGTTGATATTATCTGGGATCACTGGGAACCCACATTAGGATAATTTGATAATAAGTTCCATGTTCTCCTCACCCTTTTTCCAACACTACAGAAAGGGCCAATGTGTCTTGTTAGGTGTTTTCCTCCTTGGAGCGCATTAAGTTTGCCTCAGATGTGTACAGCTCTGGGAGCCCTTCAATAAAGAGAATTAGAACTTGAACCTCGTACTAGACGGTAAGGTCGGCCTGACCTGGAGGCTGGGCCCAGGCAGAGCTTCCTCCCGGATCTACAGTGTTTGCTTCGCCGTTTTAGTCCGCATCCTGATCCGAGCTAAGCTGCAGTCAGAGTCTCAGAAGGGACAGAGAGAAAAGATAGTAAGGCTTGTACTCTCCACAACCTGCCAAGGTGTCCGGACGCCTGGGCTCTCGCCAGCTCGGACAGCGAGCGCAGAGGAGGCAGGCATCCTGCTCCCGTTGCTCAAAGGTCTCAGGGCCCCTTTCCAGGAGCAGCCTTTTGGGAGATCCCGAGGGAAAAGGGAACGTGACTTCCAGGTATCGGGAGATGCCGTGGGCAGCGTTTGGCTGACCCCTACCAGGGTGCTTCCTGCTCACAGCTGCCTCGTATCCACACCCCTCCCCAAGGAGAAGCCGGGCTTGGGGCTCGGGGGAGAGTGGGGGCAGCGTGTCCCCGTCTGTCTGATGGAACCCAGTCCTGTGGGCGATGGCAGCTGTGGCGTCCCAAGGCGCACTTGACTCCGTATCGCTAATCCTGCTGAGAAAGGTTGGAGGGTTGCCCTTCTGTTGGGGGTGGGGATGGCGTGCAGCTCTGCAGGGAGTTCCGGACGTGGGGCTCAGAACAGCGAGCGGATCCCGTCACGGGGGTTGGCTGGGAAAGGCTGTGTTCATCAGACTGTGAAAGTGTGCGGTCTTCTTTCTTAATTATTCATTGTGTTTACATGTGTGTCCAAAACGTGAATGCTTTCCCTTTGATATTTTGGGGAAAGTTTTTTTTATTTAAAAAAAAATGTGATGGGGACCATTCAGTAAAGTACATTTTTCTTTATTCAATTTGAAGTGAGTACAAGAGCTGAAGGAAGGGGTAGCTTATTAAGGAAATGTAATCTGGTCGTGGGGCGCACACCTGCCAGACAGGAGCAAGAGCGCCAGAGTGTCAGGAGCAGTTAAGACGGTGAGACGTCTTGGAAGCTTTCTGAAGGAACCCTGTGTGTGTGTGTTTTCTACTGAACTATTATACTGTGTCTCACAAGGAGTCGGCGACACGATGGTGCATTTCGGAATCCCTGGCTACAGTCATTGCTTCTGAGTTTAGTCGTAGGTTTTACAACTCTTCAGCTCCACACCCTCCTGGCTCATTTCCTTTCCAGGTGAACTGTCAACCATTGTTAGACTTTCAGATTCAGTGTTTGTAAGTAAGGTACGTTTTAAGCCATTGTTCCGCTGGCTGAGCTGACGGGTCTGGCGAGAGAGCGCCGGCCCTCAGCCGCTCCGGGACCGGCACAGCCCGCCCGCGGACTTCGGGGTGCGGTACACCCGCGTCCTAGGACGCGCGTGTAGGGCTCGGTACTGGGAGAGAGGTCCTGCTTCCGGGCGTCCGTTGGTAACCTGCAGTTGCTTACTCAGGGGTTTCACAATAATGACATGAAATACCCACTAGCTGTCTGATGGGATTGTAAGACTGCTTATCTAGCACAAGGTTGTTAGGGGTCGTTCAAACAGCCGCATGCGCACACTGCGCACCAGCCAGTCTGTGACGGTTCCCGAGCCATCCCGCTGCACAGCGGCAGTCCCCGTGGCGTCCCCGAGCACCGCCGCACAGGGTGCCCTGCGGCACTGCTATGCAGCCACCGACAGGACCGCTGACGCGGACACTGATCTCTGTCCTGCACTGTCCATATCCAGCCTTTCATGGAAAGGGGCACACACACCACTACTCGGCAATGCAAGTGTCCCAAAATTCTCTGGTTACCCTCTGAGTCACTTCTCTTTCAGAGTGACCACCTGCTTTCAGCTAACTTGTGAGAACACAAGAAAGAGATCTCGCTTGTTTTAAGCACATCCTCTCCATTGCCTGTATTCTAAGGTGCGGTCGGTATTTTCTCCCCGGGCTTTATGAACAGATGCCACCCCCGCAAAGCTGGTCTCATCCACGCAGACCCCTGCACGCCCGTCCCTTGTGGGTATACGTGGAGGCAGGGATGACGAGGGGGGCGAGCTAAAAGTAATTTCTGTTGCTTCTCAGAAGGCTCATGAGCCAGCCTCATGGTGCGTTTGGTCTGTGAGTCCCCCGTGTCGTGACAACTTCCCTCGAATGTCAGTGAACAGCCCAACTACCTCATGTGAACTTGGCTGTGGACGATCTGTGTCCGGTGGGACGTGTGTTCAGGCCACTTTGATCTGGTTAAGAGATCGAACAAAATGACGTCTCTGTACAGAAGAAATACGTTAGACCAGATGCCAAAGGCTACAATGTAACATAGGTTTCCTCGGGTTAATTTTTTAGATCAATGTTGAATTCCACCCACAGTATTCTTGTCTCGAATGTCGGTGGTCTCACAGATCCGTGCACTTGGGGTGTCTGTCGCAGGCCGTCCTCGTTACCTGTGCTCGTCCCTCTGCATCGCGATGACAGGAGAAAGCAAGTGTCGAGTGCTTTGTTGGTTTCTTAATTTTGAAGGAACTTTTACTTAGAACATAATGTGTTGGAGCCTTTGAGGACCAATCAGCGAATGAAGATTTCATGTTTCGTGTTTCATGTACAACTCTGTCCAAGTTCTCGTTCTGTAACGTGTGGGGAGGGGGAACGAGGGAGGGTTTTACTTTTTTTGCAAAAATGTTTGAAAACCTCTGTCAGATTTTATATTCGTTAGTTACAATAAACTTATTTTTAAAGTATTTTATCAAGCGCTTCTCTCAAAGATTTCTGTGTAGTTTGTTAAGAGAAATAAGTCCACATCGCAGAACTTCCCTCCCCTAAAGCCTAAAAAATGAACTATCAAACTATATTAAAACTTAAGGAGTGAAAACCACTTAACTTCACCGAGGGAAGGAGCCCTTGTCACTGTGCTTTAACCCCCAAAAGACGGTCCCCAAAGAAAAGGACCAGATTCCCCAGCGAGAATGAAGAGAGCTCCTAATCCTCCTTCACGTTGGGGGAATTTGCAAAATCCAGAATTCTCATTAAAACCTCAGAGTTGGGCAAGACGAGTAGCCTCATCCCTTCCTTCCTCTGAGTGGGGCCGGTGTGTGTGTTCGTGGGTGCACGTCGGGGGAGAGGGTGTTGCTGGGGAGAGATGGGTGAAACAGGACAAAAAAATCCCTGCTCGCCCCTGAATTAGGAGAAGCACTTAAATCCCGAGAGTCTTCTCCCCAGGACGTGGTAGATATGTCTCCCGGGCATTTGGAATTCACTGCGCTGCGGGACTCGATGCGAACATCAGAAGACAGAGCAGAGCCCGGTCCCTGGAACAAAAGCCTGTGTCCCGGGCTCCCCCTCCCTCCCAGGCAGGGCTCGGGTTTGGCCGCTATGCACTGCTCTGGCTGTAATAGCTATTAAAATAAATGGTCTGAACAGGGCCAATGGTCTTAAACACAAGCAAGTTTGAATAAAATGACCTGGCAGCTGCGTCAATATGCTGCAGCCAGCAGAGGGAACAGAGAGATGAACAGAGGAAACCGATGGGGAAGAAGAGCTAATCTAAGAAGCAAAATTCCTAAGGTGGTGTTGTGCTCTCAAAGGACTTCAAAAGAGCGTGAATTCAGTAAAACGAGAGCTCATAATATAAGCTGATTAAACAAGGGAATAAGATAAAAAGGCAGTTAATGGAAACACCGTGATCAAAATAACCCTACTACAGAACAAATAAATGAATTAGTACTAGTGAGAAACATGGTTGAACACAGAATTAATAACAACAAAAGACTCGAGTGACTGTAGAGGGTGAAGAATTTTTTTAAAGATTAAATTAATTCTTGAGAGGGTAGTTATAGGAAGACAAAGATATTCTAACATACGTGTAATTGGCGACCAAAAAGGAACTACGGAAGTATTGAAAGACAAAAGTTTCCTGAAGTTCACCTTCAGGCTGAAAACGTGCCCTGTGTTCTAGGAAACCCGACAGGAAGCCCCTGACACCAGAGCACATGCTGGTAAAGCGAATGGGCAAAAAGAATGGAAAGAGAATTCTTCTCTGTTCGGGCAGGACATGCAAGTCACCAAGGAGTCTGAAACTCCCTTCCCCAAAATTTAGTGACAGGAAACAATGGAGGAATGGATCTCAAGTTCTGAGTGGGAAAAGAGGGACTTAAGTGTATTATTGGCAGCCAAGTTGTCAAATAGAATGTCAGGTGCACTTAAGCACCCACAGGCCCTTCCTAAGGAAACCATTTGATTGGAGAGGTGACTCAAATAACTCAATAATGGAGAAGCCTGTAGTAAAAGCACTGGTGGGAGCATTGAATTTACAAAGACCCAAGGCCGAACTGGGAATTAGAGTTCTGGGCGCATGTTACAAATAGTGTAAACCGTAATAGTCTGATGTAAACTGGAAGTGGTGGGGGGAGGTGCAGGTTATAAGAGTGCCAATCTCATTTTTATAGCAGAGTTGATATTACTGAAAAAAGGAAAAGAAAAACATAACAACCTTATTTTTTTGGTAATTAAAAAAAAACTTGAATGGATTTTTAAATAAATACCTGTTAGGAGAAAGAAATACTTTAAGTTTAGTAATTGTTTGAGTTTATCTTCTTCTCTTAAATGCAAGCAAAATGACATGATAAATAAAAATAAGTATGCCTCTGTTTATGAAAAATATCTTCTACCCTTTCATCACCAAAGAAAAGAAATCAGGAATGATACTCACCTGAAGGTAGTGATGTTTATTTTTAAGTGGGTATCAATTTTGTTTTACTCTTCTCTTTGTACTTTACCACGGTGCTTGACTTCTGTCTTATAACCATGCTATCTTTTTATTTTAAAACAGGGCAGGGCGGGGTGGGTATTCGAAAACCAAAGTTAAAAAGCAGTGTATAGTGTTGGTGGCTCGCCGGCATGTGCTGCTGCTTGTGATGACATTTGCTTTCCATTAAATGTTTAACTTAATCTCACCACACTTCCCTTTTCCCCCCACTGGTTACTTTTCACTCATAAGCTTCTGGTCCTTTACCCACACGAAAATATTACTCAACCCATTGTCTACACCCTGTAAGTGTTGCCCTCGTTTATGGCAAACGGGGAAAACTGAACACCCGTGTGAGACCCAGTGACTTGCCCGGCACATCCGAAACCGATGGAAAGGTGGGAAAAGCAGCTCTCTGGACTGGCTGGCTGACTGTCGTCTTCGCAGAGGAAGCCAGAAAGCCTCAGCAACAAGGGGATTTTGCACATGAATTGGCTGCACTCCATCTGAGGAGCTGAAAGGGTTCTTTCTCTGTGCTTCTGTGAGTTTGGAAATGAGATGTCAGCCTCTCCGCTGCCCGCTGCCCGAGTGAAACTGCTGGGCAATAGAGCTGTCGTTCGGTATGAGCTTATGCCGATCAGACCCAGCTGCAGCCACGCGGATGAGCTCAGTGTATTCAGTGAGGCTTTGTCGTAAGGCCGTTCAGGATTATGTCTGTGGAAACCCAACGCTCTACTGGGGCGTGTGCGGGATCAACTCGGGACCCTCTCTCCCTCTCCGTCATTCGCACGGAGAGTTCTGTGGAACCCCACACCCTTGACTTCATTAGTATAAAAAGAGCACCACTGGGTCATAGAGCCGAAAGACGCCATCCGTTGTTGTAGAGGTCATGATAGCTGTGGCCAAAACCTCAGATCAGGAAGTGTCGAGCACAGGGGAAGAATTCCAAGAATGGCAGTGGCGGTCATATTAATAGTTGTTACTGTTATAAAGGGAAGTGTAGCTCTGTCATGCCTGGACTTCCCCTGCTGAGTATGCATTTTCTTCTTTGGGCCCCTTGCCCCCGACCTCATGGAGGATTCACTGTTGCCCCCAGGGCAGGCTCCCCCCTCTGCGTGGAATGTCTTGCCACCTTCAAGGAGAAGGCCTCCACTTAATCACCTTTCCAGCCGACACTCTCTCTCCTGACCTCAGCCCTAGAGCCAGCTGGGATACTTCACAGCTGTCTCCCAGCTAGAAGATCCCAGGAGAACGGCTAACTGCGCATCAAGGTGGACCCGACACTTTCCAGAGGAGCCCTCCTGCCCCACCTCAGAAGGCAGCTAATGTATTTTTCTGCCCTGACCTCCTCTCCCCTTTTTCTACACACTCGTTTCTCAGCGTGACTGTCCCTTTGCCACTCTGAGCTCTGGTTGGACAGCCTCTGACCACAGCAGTGGCGTGTGCTCTGGAATAGGTACCCCCAGGACTTCCCCAGGACTGTGTACTGGGACACTGGGAGAGAGCATCACTGTTGTGAACTGCGTGCTTGTGAACACCCAAAGTGCAGGTGTGGGAACTCCAACGCCCAGCGGAATATTAGTAGGTGGGGTCTTTTGAAGATAATTAGGGGCAGATTAGGTCATGTCTGAGACAAGACAGAGAAGTCCTAAGATAATTTTAAGAGGTGTACTATGTTCATGAATTAGCAGATCTGATAGTGATAGAATGTCTCCGACGTGTGTTTTGTTTTTTTTTATTTTCACACCACTGGGCAATTCTCCGATGCTGAATGGAGTCCTAAAGTCAACTCAGTTAAATCCTGACTCTGTTACCTTGGGAAAGTCAGATTCCACAGGCTCAGGGCTCAGTCCTACACAGACAAGACTGATGAAATCGTTGGTCATTGGTGACTGAGCTCAATCACCAACTCACCTCCGTCCTGGAGGTTAGGGGTGGGGACTAAAAATTTCGCCTCTCAAACACATGGCTGTGTTCCTAGCAACCAGCCACCATCCTTAGGAGCTTTCCAAAAGCCACCTCATTAACAGGCTCAGGTGTGGTTGAAAGAGGTTCATTACGAATATCAAGATGCCTTTATTGCTCTCTCAAATTAGGAAATTCCAAGGACTTTAGGGTCTCTGTGCCAGAAATGGAAGACCAAATAAATATTCGTTATAATTAATAATATTACAATGTCAGTTCTTCCAAAACTAGTCTAAAGACTCAGTGCACTCCCATTAAAAATAACACAGAGATATGACACCACAGCAATGAGCAACAAAAGAAAAAGTAGATACATTAGACTTCGTCAATATTAAAAACTTTTGTACATCAAAGACACTGTCCAAAAGTGAATATGTAAACTACAGCATGGGAGAAAACATTTGCAAACCATGCATCTAATAAGGGACACGTACCCAGAATATACAAAGAACACATAACTCAACAACAAAAAGACAAACAACCCTATTTAAAAATAGACAGTTCTCCAGAAAAATATATAAATGACCAGTAAACACACAAAAAGATACCAAACATCATGAGTCCTTGGAGAAATGCAAGTTGAAGCAACAATGAGATACCTCTTCACACCTGGTGGGATGACTAAGGAAAAACAAAACACGAAGACTAGCAAGCGTTGGTGAGAATGTGGAGAGATCAGAACCCTCATGCATTGCCCGGAGGAGTGTACGATGTAGCAGCAGCTACATGGAAACAGTTTGGCAGTTTCTTGAAACGTTAAACGTGGAATTGCCGTATGTCCCAGCAGCCCCACTCCCAGGTGTGGGCCCAAAGGAACTGGAAGCAGGGACTTGGACAGACACTCGTATGCCGATATTCAGTGCAGCATTGTTCACAGTAGCCGAAAGGGGAAAACAACCCAAGTACCTATCAACAGATAAACTGATGCACAAAACGTGGTTTCCACAAACTGCGGATTATTCAGCCATGAAAAAAGGATGATGTTTTGGCACATGCTAAACATGGATGGATCTTGAAGACATTATACTAAAGGAAACAAGCCAGACACCAAAGGACAAATATTGTGTGGTTGCATTTATATGAAATAGCCAGAATAAGCAAATTCATAGGGACAGAAAGTAGAGGAGAGATTACCGGGGGCGGGGGGCGGGGGGCGGGGGGAATGGGGAGCTACCACTACTAGTTGAAGAAGTTCTCTTTGGGATGATGAAAAGGCTGCAGAACTAGATCCTGGTGCTGGTTGTACTGCCCTGTGAATGTACTTAATGCCACTGAATTGTTTTGTTAAAAATGATTAAAATGGCAAATTTTATGTTACATGTATTTTACCACAGTGTTTAAAAATTAATAAGTATACCAAAAAATCATTGCCTGAATTAAACACTTTGGATTGTATACTTGAATTTTATACTTGTATACCTAAGTGGGTGAATTGTATGATATGTGAGTTATATCTCAATAAAACATTTTTATATTCTAGTAGGATTTTTGTAGAAACCAATGAACTAACTCTAAAATTTACATGGAAATGTAAAAGACCGAAAACAACCAGAATGATATTGAAAGTTAACAAGTTGGAGGTCTTGACGTTAGCTAGTTACAAGACTTCCCATAAAGCTGTAATAACCAAGCGGATAAAGATCCATGAACAAGATAGTTGAGAAATAAACTCACACTTGTACAGTCCATTGGTTTTTGGTCAAAGTACCAAAGCAGTTCAATAGAGAAAGGAAGTCAAAGGTTCTGGAACTACTGCCTACCTAAGTGGGGGAAAGATGAACCTCCTCCCACACCTCACACCACACACAAAATAATTCAAAGTAGATCATGTAACTGAACATAAGAGGAAAAAATCTAAAGGTTTGTAAGGAAACATAGGGCAATATCTTTGTGAATTTGGGGTAGACAGATTTCTTAAAACACCAAAAGCATTCATTACAAGTATATGTCAGTCGTATTTAATTTAAAAAGTTAAGTAAAAAACATGTTCTCAGGAACAAGGTGAAAAAACAGCAGGGTCTGTATTGTAAGGTCAGAATAGCCAGATCAAAAGAGCAAGTTCAGAACATGGAGAACTCCCACACACTGGTTAGAAAATACACAGAAAACAGAAAAGGTTACAAAGGAACAGGATTAATAACTGGCAAAGAAGGAAGTACAAATGGCTAAAAAAGAGGCGTGTTGGTGAGTGTAGTTTCCTAGGTTACTAGACATTGGGGGATGGTCTGGGCATTGCTTGTTCACACTTCTTATCATTTTTCCCTTGGGTTCTTTACCTTTTATCTTTGAGTTTTATTGGTTGTATACATAGTAGATACCTTCTCTGAGATGGCAGCCTGTCTTTTCACTTTGTATCTCATGCTTTTGTTATAAAACAACTTCTTAATTTTAATATAATGAAATGTCCATTTTTTTCTTTATGATGAGTGCATATTGGGTTGGGTTTGGAAAATAATTGCATGTTCAAATATCACTAAAACATCATGAGATATTTTTTCCAATAATGTAATACTTTTGTTTGCTTTTGGGTCATTAAGCCATCTGGAAAATATTTGTGAATGGACTATGGTTTGGACTGATCTCATCGTTTCCTTAGGGCTGGTCACTTGTCTCCTCACCAGCGGCACTGTCCTTTTCCTATCATTTAAATGCTGGGACTCTCAGACAGAGATGGGTTTAGTTCTAGACTCTGGCCTACTCCGTTTGCCTAGCTGTCACTCTCTGGGCTGATACCACACTGTGTTTTTTAAAGAAAGTGTTGGTGTCCCCTGGAATCAGTTTCCTGCCCGTGTTTCCTCTTTTAAAAAGAGTTGGCTGTTCTTCATGCTTTAATCTTCTGTATGAGTTTAAGGATGATCTTGTCAAGCTTTGAAAAGTATCATTTTGGGAAGTTTTATTATAATTATACTGAATTTATTACACTGATTTTGGGGAAAACCGCTGCTATAAAATTTCATCTTCCCACCAATAAATATGGTTTATCTGTCCACCCTTTTATGTATTCTACTATGTTCTTCGATAAGGTTTTATAATTTCATTGGTAAAAGTCTTGTGCATCTTCTGTTATGTTTATTTCTGGGTACCTTATATTTTATTGTTGCCATTGAAAAATATAGTCTTTTAAAAAAGTTTTATAATTTTTGTTGCTGGTGAATAGCAATGTTACTGGTTTTACATCTGTTTTGCATTCAACAGCCTTGATAAACCTCTATTTCTTCATAGTTTATAGATTCCTTTGTATTTCTAATTTTTGCTTTTTAAATTCTTATAAGTTTTATTTCTTTCTCTTGCCTTATTGCGCTAGTGGAAAGCTTCAGTCTGGTGTCGAGTAGAAGTGGTAACAGGCACATCGTTGTGTTCCTGCTCTGAAAGGGAATGTTTTCATCATTTTACAATTGCCTATACTTTTTGCTATATCATTTTGAAAATTCCTATAATTTTGGTAGCTGCCATTTACCAGGCTAAGGAAGTTGCTTTCTACTTCTAGTTTGCTATTGATATTAATTCTGAGACAATTCTGAGCACTGTCAGAAGTTTCTCTACATTTATTGATATGATCATAACGGTTTCCCCCTTTTACCAGTTAATACGGTAAATCCCATTAGTTTACTTTCTAATTTTAACCATCTTTGCATTCCTAGGGTGAATCCAACTGAGTAAGGATGTATTTTAATAGGCATTTCTGGATTCAGTTGACTAATATTTAATTTAGGATTTTGGCAGCTATATTTAGAAGTGAGATTAGCCTTTAATTATTGCTTTCTTGTTCTGTCCTTATCTGATTTTGCCATCGGAATTATTTTACTTCATTGAATGAGGTGGGCAGTGTTCCTTCATTTCATATTCACTGGAACACATTGTTTAAGATAACTTTTATCTGTTCTTTGAAGTTTGGGTCTGACTGAAGAAATCTGGATTTAATGGGTTGTGTTATTTTATTCCTTTTTTTGATGGAGGAAGGTGGATTTTAAACTTTCTCTCTTTTTTAAGATTTTGATTATTTATTTTTAGAGAGAGGGGAAGGGAAGGAGAAAGAGAGGGAGAGAAACATCAATGTGTGGTTGCCTCTCATGTGGCCCTCAATGGGGACCTGGCCCCAACCCAGTCATGTGCCCTGACCGGGAACCGAACCAGAAATCCTTTCATTCACAGCCCATGCTCAATCCACTGAGCTACACCAGCCAGGGCTAAACCTTCTGATTTAAGTAATAAACAACCAAAAGTTGTATTTCTTCTTGAGTAGTTTCATGAAGTTATATTTTTCTAAGAAATTGTGCCTTTGATGTGTTTTGCAATGTACTGGTTATGCACATCAAGTAGAATTGTGCCCGTGTGACCACGAGAGCTTACTTTTGGGAAGACAGGACAAGACCCCACCTTCTCCTAGAGGTAGGGCCCCCACTCAGACTCGGCTTCCCCTGGGACCGGGACCTCCCCTCTGTTGCCAGGAGGGTCTTCGCCTTCCCACAGCCTCCCTAGGTCCCTGGGTCCTGGGCAACTGGCTTTCTCAGCACCTGCTGTACACACCAAGCCCTGGAGTCCAGATCTGCCCAGCAGCCTGCTCGCGTGCACGCTGGCCAGCTCCCCACGCAGGTGCTGACGTGACCCGCCGCACAGCCACGGAGGACAGTGAGCCACAGACTGTGTCTCCTCTCACTGACCCTCAGGTCGTAGGTTGCCCCTCCAAGAGCCTATTCCTTATCTCGAACCGTGTCACACTGTGGAACTCATCCCGAGCTCAGAGACCTGCCAGGTGGTGACAGTGCAGGAAACTGCCTTGCCCAGCTCTGGCACGTCACCGTTCTGAGTGTCATAGTCACATCGCCACTGTGTTGTAGTTTACATCTCCATGTGTCATTCCTAATTGTTGGTCTGCGCCTTCTCTCTCTCTGCACCTGTCTCTCTGTCTCTCTCCATCACATGCACTGAAGGTTTGCTGTGGCTGGTTTTCACTTGTACTTTGGAATGATTTCAAGTTTACAGAAACGTTGCAAGGGTGATGCAGAGTTCCTGTGTAACCTTGACCTATCTTTTGTAACATGAACATCTCGAGTAACCTTTAATTTGTTTAAAAATTAACATTAGTACAAATATCTTAGCACAAACACTATTATTGCCCCACTCCAGACATTATTTGGGTTTTGCCAGTCTTTTCACTAATGTCTTTTTCCGTTCCGGGATTCCATCAGGATACAACGCCGCCTGTAATGTCACCGTATTTCATTTTTCAGAACTCAATTGTATTGAGTAACATTTAGGTACCATAAAAATTCTCCCATCTACACTGTATGATTCAATGGTTTTTATTGTATTTTCAAAGTTGGGTCGTCTTCACCACAATCTAAGTTTAGAATATTTTTATCACCCAGAAAAGAACGCTGAGCCCATTAAACAGCCACTTCCTGTTCTCCCTCCTCCAGCCTTAGGCAACCGCCAACCCGCCTTCTCCCTCCACGGACTTTCCCGTTCTGGACCTCTGCTGTGGCTGAAATCGGACAATATGTGGTCTTTTGCAATCTGCCCGCAACGAGTGAAGGTTCCAACTTTTTCACAACCTCACCAACGCTTCTCTGTTTTTTAAAATATTGCAGCTGTTTTGGTGGGTAGGAAACGGTGTGTCCTGGTTGTGATTCACATCTCCCTCATGACAGATGACGCGGAGCATCTTTCTACATTCTGTTGGCCATTTGTACATCTTCACTAGCGAAATGTCTGTTCAAATCCTTTGCTCAACTTTTAACTTAGTTATTTTCTCCTTATTGAGTCACAAAAGTTTTTTATATTCGAATATAAAACTTCAGATAAATGACTTTCAAATATTTTCTCTCAGTCTGTGGGTTGGCTTTCCTTTTGAATGGTATAATTTGAAACATAGAAGTCTCTATTTTTATGAAGTTCAGTTTATAATTTTTTTGTACTTTATTGTTTGTGCATTTGGTATTATATTTAAGAATTCATATATTTAACTCAAGATCATGAAGTCATGCTCCTGGGTTTTCTTCCCAGAGTTTCATAGCTTTAGATATACAATTTATTTTGAGTTAGTCTTTTTTTTTTTTTAAGATTTTATTTATTTATTTTTAGAGCGGGAAGGGAGGGAGAAAGAGAGAGAGAGAAACATCAATGTGCGGTTGCTAGGGACCGTGGCCTGCAACCCAGGTATGTACCCTGACTGGGAATCGAACCTGCGACACTTTGGTTCGCAGCCTGCGCTCAATCCACTGAGCTATGCCAGCCAGGGCTTGAGTTAGTCTTTATATGATGTGTGGCAGGGGTCCCATTTCATTCTTTTGCATGCGAATATCTAGTCTCCCAGCACCACTGGTTAAACAAACAAACAAACAAACAAAAAGAATTGTTCTTCCCCATTGAATTTTCTTGTCACATTTGTCAAGAATGGGTTGACCGTTAATGTTAACAATTTATTAACGCCACCATATCTTCGCTTCCATAGCTTTGTAGTAAATCTTGAAACTGGCAAGTTTTAAGTTCTCCAACTTTTTTTCCCCCAAGACTGTTCTCACTAGTCTGTGTCAGCGTATTTTACCTTCTTAATTTTAACACCTTTTGGTTTCGTGATTTTTTTTCTTTCTTTTTTCTTAGGTTTCTACTTCATTCATTTCTGTTTTTTATTATTTTCCTGATTCTGCTTTCCTGGATTTACCATATTTATTTTATAACTGGAAAATGGATATTTCTCTTATTACTCTTAAGCCTTTCTGCTCTTCTGATGCCTACAATTAAGGCCGAGGAGGACTCAAGTTCCCCTTCAGCTGTGCCCCGTGTTTTACGTGGTGTCATCACCGTCTTTAGGAGCTAAGTATGTGCCCACTCCCCTTGTTTCTTTTTTGACACGTAAACTCTTTAGAAGTGTGTTTTTATGGTTTTTGAGGGGTTTTCTTTTTGCTAACTAATTTCTAATGGTAGAACATTGTAGTCAGAAAACCTTGAGTTTTTCAGTAAATGCTGAGTCGATGTAAATTGCATTGTTCCAATCTTCCATATTCCGTTTTTGTCTGCCACATTCTGGACTTGAATTTGTCTGTTTTCCATCTCACTCTTTCAATTATGCTGCGTTCCTTGGTGCATAGCACCTCAGAACTGTGGAATAATCCTAGTGAATTGGTGTTTTTGTGTTGCAGCGACCTGCTTTATGCCTCCAACCTTAAAAACGTTTAAAGTCTTTTTTTGTTTGCTATCAATTAATTACACTATCTTCTGGCCTCTGGTGTGGCTATTGAGTAATGTGCTATCACTTTTTAAAATTTGTATTGACTGGTATAATTCTTTCTGCCATTCCATTCTTTTCAGTCTTTCTGAGACTTTAGATTTGAAATGTATCTATTAGGAAGAGCGTATGGTCGGATTTTTGTGTCTGATATCTGATAGTCTGTCTTTAGTTCATGGATTTAGAACATATTTGACAGGCAGTTTTCTAAGCAGTTTACATACATTAACACATTTAACCCTCACAATTCACCAGCAATGTTGGTACCCGTAATATTCCCACTTTACAGAGGAGGAACCTGAGGCATAGAAATATTGTGACTCATCCCAAATGACGTAAGGATTGCGACCATGCAGAACGAACATCCGAGAGGAGAGAATCCCGGAGATTGTAAGAGGCAGGCAGGGTTGAAGGGTGGGAAGCACTCTTGGGAGACCAGGGTTTTCAGCTGGCAGTCATTGGGAAATCGGGCTAATAGGTGTTCCATCCAGCTAATAGGTGAGAGTGCTGGGGTTTGCACCTGGCAGTTTAGCTCCAGGTTCTGTGCTCACAACTGCCGTGCAACAGCGCCTTTCACAGGTGTTGCAGCACAGTAAAGACCAGACAACGTAGTCAGAATATAACGAGTTACTCAGAGTACTCAGTGAAAACCAGATCCGTGGGGGAGATACAGCATTGTCTTGCTTTAAATGTAAGGCATTTATCGGTGGCACAAAGTTAGGACTGCAGCGCTGGGAGAGGAGGTGTCCTCTTTTCTGTGTCTTGGCTGTAGCCAGGAAAGAGCCATTATTAACATCGAGACAATGTCTCCGAAGGCTGCGCATCCACATTCTCAACTACTCACGCGTTGGCCGAAATTTGATAGCAAGAGTTTCTAGCCACAGGAGAGCCAATCTTTTAAAAAAGCGTCCTGGGATTCCTTATGAAAGCTTCTAGACAGAAATTCAGTTTGTAATTGGTAAAATTACTATACGGACCTGGGTTTTGCAAATTAAACTTAAGAATAATCTTTCTTTGAGATTGTTAGGGTCACCAAAGGAGAGAGGAGAGTAGGGGACAATTGTGACAGACTTTGAAATAGACCAGAAGGTTACTTGGTGTCTTCAGTGGAAAACCACACATTGTTTGAGAACACACTGTTGGCAGTTTTCTGACTCTGGAATTTGTGCCTTTCGTTTTCTTCGAGCTGCTTTGTAGAAAACTGATAGTAATGCAAATTATTCTCGTACAGAGAAATAAAAATTGTATCCTAATATACCAAGAATATACTACCATTCCAGCGAAAGGCCATTGATAATCACCCTGTGGATATTAGCCAATTTTACATCTATTTGTGCATTCATTCCTCATCAACTCCAAAACTGTAGTACTTTGAATTCTCCTTTATAGCCTCTTACTGGTTCTATCTTTAATAAGAAGAGTTGAATCAAAATAAAGTCTTTAATGTTTCATTTTCTATTTATACAAGCATTACAACTTTACCTTTAAAAAATTATCTTACCTACTATTATATCTGCCTGTTTCATATTTTCCCACTCCTTTGCTTTCGCACTTTCTCTGGTAAAATGCATATCTCCTGTAAACAGTGTACAGATGAGTTTGGCTTGATTTTTCCACAGTCTATGCTCATTCTCATGTGGGTGGGTGAAGTCCATTCACATTGATCATGACTAAACTTCAACTGGAATTATTTACTCTTTCTTAGTTTATGTGCTTTCGTCATACTGATTTTTGTTGGCTTCTTTTTATTCCTTTCCTGCTATCTATTGGATTGATGGAGTTGTCTTTGTTCCCCATTTTCCTTTCTCCTTGACTGGACGCATCTCATCCTTTCTCTGACACGCAGTGGTCACCCTATGGCAGAGGCTGCTGGAAGCCTCCACAGTGGCCATGCCCCCTTTTCTCCTCAGCAGTGAAACTCTGGGAAGCACACTTTGCTAGAAAAGGACATTTCTGAGTTCCCCTCACAGGAGGAAACAATAAAGGTAAGGAGAAGTTGTTGGTTGGGACTTCTGGGAGGGCTCATTAAAAGAGTACTAAAGACAGTAGTCCTGTGCTGTTCTTTCCTCCATCCCTTCTTTGTCCTGCTTGGAATGTGGGTGTGGCCGCTGGACCACCAGCAGCCTTCATGGACCATGAGGCAACTTTGGCGATGGAGGCCACACTCCAGGGAGTAAGGGGCTAGGTTGGCCCTGCACTGCCTGCCTCCAGATATCACTCACGGGACACAGAGATCACTTTAATCAAGACTTGTTCTTATTAGCTGGGTGGGACTTCTAACTGATACACTTAAACCTTTTAACATGCATACTTGGTTAACAATAGCTAAAATTGATCAATGTCTCTGTCCACATTCTAGGCCAAGGACCAGTATTATAAGACCTTAGATATGTCCTCAAATTTCTCACATTTTTAAAAACTTCTTTTTGATTCTTTGTACCATCTCCTACTCTACATTTAGAAGTTCACATCTATCCCTTCATTCCATTTTTCCAGATGAGGAAATTAGGGTTCACAGGGGCCAGGCAACCTTGCCGAGATCATGCAATTTGTAAGCAGAGAAGTCATGGTTTGAAGTCTTTCTAACACCCAGTCCACGGCTTCTCAGATCTTCGCTGCACTCTTCCCATCACTCAGCCGCTTTCCCAGCCTGGAGGGGCGGCGCTGGAGCACCGCGCCGGCTGTCGCCCAGATCTTCGCACCTTATCAAACGGACGAGTCATAAGCAATCAGCCTATTCACATAACGACAGCAGCTTCTGGTTTAGCAAAAGACCTGCATACGCGCCTGTTGCCAGAGGGAATCCGCGTCCTCATTGGAGTCCTGGGCCCGCGCTCTTGGGACAAGTCTCCCAATGATGAGCCAATGTAACGGCCCCCGATGAGCCTCAGCAGACAAGGAGAGGCAGAACCATAACCATCATCACAAAGAGAGAAGAGAAAGATGTTCAAACACCCGTTTCACCATCTTTGAGTCCGTGTTTCTCTCTCGGCACCGATGAGGGATTGCTGGGCAGGAAGTTTCGTGCGTGGTACTGAAGGAAGGCAATGTTAGAAACGGGAGGCAAATGTTAGAAACGGGGAGCGTGATCGGAAGCTATCCTGGTGAACGGTGAGGGCGAGGCGGGAGATGACTGCACAGCATAGAATATCGAAGTGTTTGCATGCATAGAAAAGAAATTAAGCAAACCAAATTATTTATTTTTCTTGGACATGTAGAAAAGGAAATGTAGACAGACGTGTTTTGACGGCAAATGTAGCCCAACTAAGTACTTCCTCAAGTTCTAGATTCAAGCCTTTGAGAGGGATAAGACAAAAGAAACTATTCTGTTAAACTAAGATTGACATGTGCATAAACAGAATTCAGCACGAATTTTTCAGGCCAAGGGGCAGGAATGCTGAAGTAAAAACTTTTCCAGAAACTTATGGGGTACTTGGGTCACAACGACTTAGGTATGTAGATTTTTAATTTTTGCTGGTCTTTCAAATTTTTTTTTTCAAACTCCAGTGGCAATGAAACCATCTGGCCTAAGCTTAGCTCAGGTGCCTACCTGCTATTCATCCTCCCCGCCTCTAGGTGGCACCTTTCTTGAGTGTGCACAGAGGGGCAGAGGGAGGGTGGATGGCACTCATCCCTCCTAAATTGCCCTCTGGGTGTTGCTTCTCCAGATCCTAGAGTCCTATCGCCTCGCCCATCACCTCCTTGACAAATCACACCCTTCTTTACTGCCCACCGCCTCCTGGCCCTTGCGGTCTGCAGTCCCCCATTAATACAAGGGCGTTACCCTGGGTGCTTGGGCCAGCCGCTGCACTCCCCTTTCTGCCTAATTCCCCAAACCACAGAACCGCGAGGCTGTGTGGAGGGAGCAGATTTGCCAAGGACAGGGCTAATTAAAAGGACTCAATGAGGCAGTAAATAAAAGGTAAAATCATATGTTAAAGTCACACTAGAATAAAAGCCATAGAGGACTTGGGAATGGGGTCGGTAGAAGAACAGACTTGATCAGGAGAACCCAGAATGGGCTTAGCAATTCCAGATTGGGCTCCTGAGACCTCGCAGCCTGTGTGGGGTTCCAGTTGTCCTTCTCTTCTTATCAACCCTCGTCTCCCAAAGCCAAACAGTGGTTCTGAAAGAGCCAAGTCTAGATGCATAGAAAGAAAGAGAAATATTTCACTAAATCCAGTGAAGACAGCACAACTCTCTGACCACCAGCAGGGATGTGTTTTAGTTTCTTTCTACTTCCAAACAGTGCCCAAAGGCAACCCACACCCCGACCCCACCTCCACCCCAAAATGTGGGGGTATTCAGCCTCACGCTACACGAAAGACCTGACTGAAGTTCTGGAACAAACTGTTCCTGGAGCCTGCATACACCCCTCCAGGAGGTGCCTCCCAGGTCTCTGCCCGAGTGGGAGGGAGGCAGAGTGAGTGATCTATGGTCTTCCTGTCTGAGCAGCTGACTTTCCCCAGGTCCGTGCGACTTCTGCAGGCGTGCTTCCCAGGACTGATTTCCACTGCCTTGGTCGCACACCGTCTCCATTCCTCCATTAACAAAATGACTGACACAGAGCTGATGCGAGACCTTTTTCTCCGAATCCGTGGTTCCCCAATGGAGGCAGGGCCGCCCTCCAGGGAACACTTATTTGGCACTGTTAGGAGACATACTGGGGTGTCACAGTGGTGGGGGGAGTGGAGGAAGATGCCCTTGGCTAGTGGGTAGAGGCCAACGATGCTATGAAACATCCTACAATACACAAAACATTCCACTAAGGAAGAATCATCGAGCTCCAAATACCAACAGTGCTGCTGTTGAGACACCTGCTCTATAGGTTTGGGGGGAAAAAAGAGATGGCTCTTCATCTGTGACCAGTCCTCAGCGTGCTAGCACCCTCAGGTCACTCCTGAATTTAACTTTTAAAATGAATCAGCTGATCTTGGACAAATCGTTCCCAAGAGGCAGTTGAAGAGTAATAATGGCAATTCCTGAGTTCTTACCATGTGCCAGGTTCTGGAATAAAGACTTTGCATACTTTATCTCACTGTTCTCTCCATTTTCAGAAGAGAAAAATGAGGCTTGGGGCAATTCAGTAAGTTGCAGATGTACCGAAACTTGACGTTGCAGACTTAGGAATCAATCCAAAAACACCAAAAGTTCTGCTCTTTAGTTCAATGCCTTTCTAAGAAAAACAACAGTGTTCACTCAATTCATTGAGCAACTGCACTATACACAGAATTCTATTTTTCATATTCTGACAAAAAGTATTTGTTGTGTAAATATAACTTTGTAATTATGGTCATCCATCACTGGAAACAAATTTGATACATGGATTTCAAAACAGATGTCTTTTTTAAACTCCCTCCTTTCCAAAAAGAAGAAAAACTATGTATTTTCTTTATTTCAGTCTCAAATTTAAGGAATCTCTTTATTTTTGGAAATTTAGATTAATGTATATCCTTTAAATGACAGAACCAGGTATAACTGCAAGAAGCTTGCTCTATCTTGAGGTCCCTATATTTTTTAAAAAAAAAGAAAGAAATCAACATTTTGTAACATTTGCAATAGCATGTTGATTTTTTTTTTTAATCTTCACCCAGGGACATGCTCACTGAGGGGAAGGGGAGGGGAGAGAAACATTGATGTGAGAGAGAAACATAGATTGGTTGCCTCTCAAACACGCCCCAACTGGGGATCACACCCACAACCTAAGCTTGTGCTCTGACCAGGAATCAAACCCACAACCTTTCAGTTTATGGGACGAGGCTTCAACTAAGCCACACCAGCCAGGGCGCATATTGGATTTTTTAATTCATGTTTCTGTCTCTTCCATTGTCCTATGTATTAGTTTTCTACCGCTGCGTGACAGATTAAAGCAAACAGCAATTTAATACAACCCCCATTTATTAGCTCACTGTTCTGTCCGTCAGAAGTTCGGGCGCAGCCACAGCATGACTGAGGTTCCTGCTCAGGGTCTCCCGAGGCTGAAATCACGGTCTCAGGCAGACTGAGTCCTTGTGTGGAGGCTCTGTGGAAGTCCACTTTCAAGCTCATTCTTGTCTTTGGCAGAATTCATTTTCTTGCAGTTTTAAAACTGAAGTCTCGTTTTTTTTGCGGGCTGTTGCTCTCAGCTCCTAAGCTCTGCTCTCTGGTCCCTGCCAGGTGGCCCCCTCCATCTCCAAAGCTATCAGTGGAGAATCTCCCTGATGATAAATGTACTCTGTGCTTTGAACCTTTCCACAGGAAGAGCCCAGTTCCTTCAAAGGGCCCACCTGATTAGGTCAGGCCCACCGAGGGCAATCTTCCTATCTTAAGATCAGTTGATCTGAGATCTTTATTACATGGGCAAAATCCCTTAGAGCAGTATCTAGATTAGTGTTTGATTGAATAATTGGGAGGGTGTGTATACCAGGGATCTTGGGAGGTCTTAGAATCCCGCCTAGTTTACAGTATGTAAATTCCTTGATGGCAAAAAAACACTATGTCCATCTTTGCCTGGTATCCAGTAGCTGTTTCATAAATCTTCACGGGTTCTTCATAAATCTTCAACTGAGTTCTTTTAAGGGAACTGGGAAATTACAAAGTCAGGAAATGGCTACATGGGAGCATTAACTTCCAGGTAAGGGTGGTTCCTTCAGGAAAAAAGATCCGATCAAATGCAATGCCCAGGATGCCTTTGGGCTGATCACCATCCGGACCTCTGATTTACCAAAAGATTAAGGGCCGTTTCAACTCTTACTGTAGGAAGGCAACTTTGATTTATTAAGGTAAGTCAAGGAGAGAAGAATTCCTATTCCAGAAATATGCAAGAGAAGACTTACCAGCATCGCATCTACAGTATTGAGTGAACAGCGTGCTCACAAGGGTTCAGGGTGTGGTGAGCTACCCCTTGGCTAATCTGGCAGCTCTCTGAGGGTGGAACCACACATTATTCATATTTTTATTCCTAGGGTTATCATGGTGCCTGTTTCAGAAGACAAACTTTAGCGACAAAAGCCGGTTGAATGTTTGTAGAATGAATGCTATTTTAACGTGTCGCTGCTGGCAGTCATTCAGTTCCCACGGGCGAGGGCTGTGTCCAACGCGCGTTCCGCAACCCAGCGACGCCTGCGGCGTCCTCGTGGCCAGTGAGCATTCAACAGGTGCACTCGCTGGGCCACGGGCTCCTGTTTTAAAATTTAACTTTCTCCTCTTCTAAACTAGCAGCTCATCATTTTAGGTTATCCAATGTGAAGTGAAGCTGAATAATATTCAAGACAGTCTCATGAGGCTTCTTTCTAAGAAATACTCAGCTTTATGTTAATGAAAAAAAACCACACAAGGGTTTCATCTTCCTCTCCAAATGGACATTCATATCAGAGTCTAGTAAATACATTTAGGGGAAACGGTTCTTTACTTCCACTGGAGGGCAGAGCTTTGATCCTGAAAAAGAAAAGCTCCATTTCCCCTTAGAATTTCTCAGCTCCTCCACTGCCAGCCTCAGACGAGGGACAAGTTATCTGCAATTCTGTGGGTGTCCCCTGCATTTAAATCGCGTTCGGGAAAACGCTTTCCTGCCCTTCTACCTCCAGATAAACGCTAACGGAGACTGCCAGCTTCCTCCGCCTCGCTGCAACCGGGAAAGTCGCGGATGTTGGGTCCGCGCTGTGACGTCACCCGGCTCGCCAGCCAGGGTGAAGGTCTCAGACTCCAGTGATTGGCTGGGGCCCATGACGTCACAGCCCGGGGTGGCCCCGGTCGCGCGAGGGCCCCGGGATGCTCGCAGTCCCTTTATTTAAAAAAGAGGGGGAGGGGTTGGGGAGCACGCGGAGCGCCCGGCTCCTCCCGCCCGGCCCCGCCTGGCCGCAGCCCGCGCCAGGTTCCCGGACGGCCCGAAAGGGGGCGGGCGGGGAGGCGGACCGAGGAGGAGCCGGGCGCGGCGCAGCGCGGTCCCTGGCCACCGCCCACCCCGTTACAGCATGTAAACAGAGCCCGCCGGGAGGAGCCCCGGGACTGGAGGGATCCCGCGCAGCCCGGCCCCGCCGCCCGCCTGAGAGCCCGCGGAGCTGCGCGCTACCCGCCCGGGAGGAGGGCGCCGGAGGAGAGGAGGGCGGGGGGCGGAGGGAACGGGAGGGGGGCGGCGGAGAGGAGGCTGAGGCAGCCGAGGGCGCGGCGGGCGCGGCGGGCCAGGATGGATTTCCAGCAGCTAGCTGACGTTGCGGAGAAATGGTGCTCCAACACGCCCTTCGAGCTCATTGCCACCGAGGAGACCGAGCGCAGGATGGATTTCTACGCCGACCCTGGCGTCTCCTTCTACGTGCTGTGTCCGGACAACGGCTGCGGGGACAATTTTGTGAGTGCTTGTGGGAGGGACCGCAGCAGCGCGAGGGAGTGTGGCCGCGCGGCCGCTACCCTGCGCCCGAGCTCCCGCCGGCTCCCGAGGCTGTGGGCGCCGGGTGGTGGTGGGGGGGGGGGGGCGTAACCGGCCGCCGGGGCGCACCCGGCCGCTCCGCTCTCCGCGGGGGAAGCCCCGGGGCCGGGCGCGGCGGTGTCGGCGCTCCGGGTGGGGCCGGTGGGCAGCGGGCTGGGGCGCCCTTAGGATCCAGGGAGCCGAGCTGGGGCGGGCTAGTTCGGGGACGCGACCCCGAGGCCAGTGCGCGATGCTCGGCTTGGAGCATCTCCAGGGTATCCCGCATCGCACCAGCCCGGCTGGGGGCGCACGGACCCTCCCGCAAGATCCGCAGTCCGGAGCTTCCTACACCCAGGCGTCCCATCTGGATGAGGAATCCCGTTTTCCTCCCCTTGCGCAGACACAAGTCCTCCAGTTGTCCCCGCCTGGGGACCCCCCCGCCCCCCCCCAGGTTATTCCCTAAGCTGCGTGTTTGGACACAAAGCCTCTGTCCACACTAGCGATACCCCATCTCCTGGACCTTCTTTGCGGAATTACACCCAGGATCTTAAAAACGCGCGTGCGCGTGCACACACACACACACACACACACACACTTGGGCACGCCTATCCTCTCGCTTCCATTGCTCCTCTATGAGCTTCTGAGCGGGTTCTGTCCGGCTGAGGCACCGGCCGCGGCCCCCCAAAGCCCTTTGGTTTTTCCAGATGAGAAGGAATTGCTCACCCCCGCTCCTGCCCCGGGCTCGGAGGAACCGGAACCTGAAACTGCTGTGTCCAAATCTTTAACTTTGCACCCTGCTCCCACTTGGGATCTTGGCGCTGGCAGTTTAGGAAGGAGATGCGGAGGGCAGGGAGTTGAGGTGGGAGTGGGAAGACTGGACCAGAATGGCGCTCTGTGAGGTGTTTGTAAGGACAGGGAAAAAGAATGGTCCCCCACATGTAAGATGGAGGCGGCTTTGGGCTCGGGTTACCGTGTGGTCACCGGCTTGAGCCTGGAGCTGGCGCTGTTGCTGCCCCTGCGGACGGAGGTAGGGTGGCGCCGGAGCCTGCCTGGCCCTGGCTCCTCAGGCGGGGTGAGACAGAGCAGGGCCGAGGTCCGCGCCCACGGTGCACCCCTACCACCCGTGGGAAGTTCTCCGAGGAGTTAGAGAGACCGCAAAATCGCCCTTCCTGGTCCCAGGGAGGTGGGGCCAAGCACCCCCCTCCCGCCACCTCTACCCCACCCCGCAGTGAGGAAGAACCCACCCGGACCCTAGCCCTGGGACACTCCGAAAGAGGGATGCCCTTGGGTGACAGCCAGATGTGAGTGCTGGCCCCATGACTGCTCGGTTGCCGTCACCCAGCTCACTTTACACAGCCAGAAAAATGGGTGCCATACCAGCACCCCGGCAGTGGATGAAGCACCTGACAAGTCTCCGCTCCCAGCAAGAGCCCCACAAATTCTGGGTCGGAGATTGGATCTGGGGTTCCCTGAGTTTGGAGCTTGTCTCTTTGTAAAGGGCTTCAGTGTGCTCACCTGTACAATGAGGTGCATCGGAAGGCCTCCATCACAGGTGCTCGTGAAGAGTGATCAAGTTATAAATGTGTGTAAGCACATTGTTAAGTGTAGGTAGAATAGGTAAGTAAGTGTGACTTGTTACAGAGAGGAGTGGGAGGTCATTAAAAGGGCACTCAAGCCACTGTACCCGTGTGAGGAAGCCCCCTGGATAGAGTGGGAAGGGCACCAGGACCCAGCTAACCTGCACGGTAGGGGTCGGTCAGGAGTCCCGCCCAGCCCTGGGCTGCCTCAGTCTGCCGGTGGCCTTTCCCCTCCCCGCTGCGTGACCTGGGGCACGAGTCTCCTCTCCGGAGGCTGAGGCTCTGCTGGGGAGAGGACCACATAGCCTTCCTGCTGGAGCTGAAGGGAGACACCAGAATTGCCCCAAGGAGGTTATGTGGGGGGAGAATGCAAGGCCATTGTCTTGCTGGAATATGTATATCGAGCCATTGGAATGTCTATCAGGCCTTTTTAAAGCCACCCATATTTGAAATGCCCCACCTGCATGCATAAAAATGCTTAAATATATTCAGTCGCTGGCAATGCAATGAAATAGGGTAAGGAAGAAAGAAAATGAGAAAAGTTACTCCTAGGGTAGACTGGCCCTTTCTCAGTTTCTAGAGACCTTAATGGACAAGACGCCAACCACTGGAGCTTTCTTAGCCCGGGCAGCTGCTCCAGCCTGCCCCTGGCCAGGTTCGCAAGCTGCTGTGTGTCTCTAGTTACCGGAGCTCAGGCAGGAAGTGAATACCCTAACTCTGTTCTTTTCCCTCTCCCAGGAAAAGCTGTTAAGCATTGAAAGGAATTTGAAATCATTGGAATTGCTACAATCCGAAGGATTTCTTAAGAATATTTACATAACACGTCTCAAGGTGTTTTCACATCATTTATTCAACAAGCATTTATCAAGGGCTGATTTTTGCACCAGGCCAGGGCTGCCTAGAATAAAATCAGGGTCTCTGCCCTCGTCCTCCTGGGGCCGGCCTAGCCATCTAAGGTGATGTTGCTTCCTGGTTAGGAGCGCATAGGCTCTGGGGTCAGGCTACTTGGGTTTGCACCCCAACTCACCACGTCTAGACGTACATCTTGGTGGAAGTTATTTAATCTCTCTATCCCGTGGTTTCTGCATCTGTGAAACGGGGATGATAACACTAGCACCTTGCCAGCTGGCTTATTGGGAACAGTGTCTAAAACGGGCGTGGTGATGGTAGTGGGTCTGGCAGAGTCTCTGGATCTATCTCAGTGTAATCCAGGTCCTGTCCCCACCGTGTCTACACCGACTTCCCATTCATTTTACGGAGAAACCTAAGCCCTTGCCCTGACTTCAGGCCCACACGGGGTCTGCCTCTTGCAGCCTCTCTGGCCTCGTCTTCGACCGTTCCTCCACTGCCCCCACCCCCTTGCTGGCTGTGTGCCTGCCACGCTGGCCTGTCTGGTCTTCAGACATGCCGAGTGCAGGTGGAGGCAGGGCCTTTGCAGTTGCTGTTCCCTCTGCCTGGAACGTTCTTCGCCCACATCTTCACGTGGGGAGCTCCTTTACTCCAGGTAGCCCTGGGAGAAGCCTCCTGGCCGCATACTCCCGCACCTCACCCTCCTTCAGTCTTACCATGGCACTTGTTAGGACTTAGTGGTCTTTGTCAGCCCTCCCATTTATTTCCGGGTCCCCCACCCCCGCCACCAGACTGAGAAGCTTCATGAGAGCAGTGACCTTGTCTGTCTTAGTCATCACGGTATCCCAGCCCTTGGGACAGGGTCAGACACACGGTAGGTGCTCAGTCCGTGTTTGTAAGAATACACGAATGGATGACAGTCTAGTGTAGAAGGCAGAGGTTAGATTTCAGGAATGCCAGTGTCGACAATGGCAAGAACTAACCACTCACGTGCGGTTTGCTGTGTATCAGTGTCCCAGGCACTGGTGGCCATGAACTCTGATAATCTCAGTAATCTTTCAGGGTTCTCTATAATTATCTCTATTTGACGGATGAGGAAGTGGAAACACGCTGAGGTTTACTAACTTCCCCACAGATTTTAAGCGGCAAAGCTGCTCGAACCTTAACCCGACACTGAAAACACAGCCCAGGAGTGACACCTGGGAACCCAGCCCAGCTCAGACCACGGGCTCAAGGGAGGCTTCTTGAGCCTCACAAAAACTCCGTGCAGCGGGTATCCTTACCCCCATTTTATAGGCGAGGAAACTGAGGCCTGGGGACTTGAAGGGACCCACCCAGGACCACTGGCAGAGCCAGGACCTGAGCCCGAGCCCAGAGCCCTGCTCTTCCCGCCGTGCACGGTGTGTGTCCCCCAGGCGGGGCAGGCCGGCAGCTCCGGTGGCCCCGGGACAAGGGCTGCCTTTGATTTCCTCTCTGCCCTGGCGGCTCCTCAGTCCCTTGAGCGCTCTCTCCCCTTCTCACTTCCCGGGCCATCCAGGCCGCGCTGTCCCTGTCCGTGCCACTGCCCTGATTCGGGCCTCTCCTGTGGATGGGCCGTGAGGTCAGGTCCCGGGATAAAATGAAGCTGCTAGCTCCCTGCCCGCGGGGAGTGCAGGGGGTCACAGACAGGTGGCACGCTCCCCTCTTCTGCCCGCTGGCAAGGTCCTGAGGGCTCTGCCAGGTTTGGGGAGCGGGGCGTGGGCAACCACTCACGTACCGGCTGCACCGAGAGGCACGCGTGTAAGTGCGCCCCTGCTCCTGGGCGTGGCAGCCCCCGCCGCCGTCTCCTGCCCTAGCCCAGGAGGAAGGGGCTCTCTGAACCCAGAGCACGGCCCGCCCCTCCCTGGGGAGACCCCCCTGTTGCCCTCCTTCTGCCAGCCCATCAAAATGTGTTTGGACCTAAAGTTTCATGTAGTTTTAAGCATTCCTCAATACAAAAAGATGGCAGTTGTCATAGTACTAAAGAACAAAGTTTTATTTATAGAAGAACTCTGCGATTTAACTTTATATGTGTGCTTATGGCTATGTCTATATTCTCTCCCCGTTTTCAGTCTAGGCATGTCTGTGTTCCTAACTATGTGACCAAGTCACAACCTTTTGATTTTGGAGAAGAAGATCTAACTGATTTAAATGAGCTTGCATGGTGTTGACATGGTGGTAGAGTGGAGACAAAGCACTCTCTTGTCTGACTGAAACTCTACCCTTAGTTTCCTCATCCGTCAGATAGGGATCGTCATATCTACATGGCAGTATTACTATGAGGACTCCATGGGGAATAGTGGTAGACCAGAAGGCTTTCCTCCAAGGCTGCATTATTTACACGGAGAGACTGTTTCAGGGGAAAAAGAGATGTCCTTCATACATTCATGGAGTGGTTCCTCCTGAGGAGGCTAAAGTTATGCAATGTGAGTTCAAATCGATGGACCCCTGCTAATGAGAGTCAGGCTACAGGTATCTCCTTTCATCTTTGTAACTGCCCCGTGAGCATGAATATGTTCTGTGTCTTGTACTGAAAGGAGCTGAAGTTCCTGTTGGAGGCATGCACCTGGGGATGTCCTGGCTTTGCCTCTTGCTCCCTCTGTGACCATGGACAAGTTGCCTGACCTCTCTGAGCCTCAGTAGCCTCCTTGGTACAACAGATCAGTGACCGACATAAGAACAGGTCATAGGTCCAGCCGGCCATGCTCTTCCCACCCTGTGCAGAGATATGTCAGGGGGCCAGGGGTGACTTGTGGCTTTCATCTTATGCCATCGCTTCCCTGGGCAGCAGTCCCTTTGGGATTAAGCTGCACCCACTGAAAATGGGCCCCCCAGTACTGATGACAGCAGAAGATTCTCAAGGCGGGGACTCCAGTGAGCGTGAGGCCCATGGCAACGGCCCTCTGTGCTGGAAAAGCTGTTTGTGGGATTGAATGACCTTGATGATCTAATGCCAGTTTTGGATTAGCTGGGTATTGCCACCCACACTGTAGAAAACAGAAAGGCGCTCACGTTCCTGTTTGCAGATGACATGGTGCCTTGTCTTAAGCCGGGCAACCTTGGTAACAAACTCCCGCCCGACTTAGCAACAGAAGGAAGGGCCCAGGTGGCCCCCCTGGCCTGTTCTAAAATCCAGGTCCTCACCAGGGGCTTTCAACTGCTAATGGGAGGGACCTATCGGAAAGAGGAGGCTGCTGAGGGGAACTGTGCTGGGGGCCCTCTTCGCTGCAACCCGTGCTGTGCTGAGTTTTGGCCCTGGCCTACCCCCACATCTGGAGTGAGTTAGAGTTCTGTTCTGCTTCTGGTTCTCCAGGTGTGTGTGGTCCCAGGTCTCCCCCCACGCCCCCCCACCCCCACCGGCGTCCCCTGGGAACCCGCTGGGAATGCAGATCCGCAGCCCTGCCCCCATCGGACAGTCCCAGGTGGGACCCAGCAGATGCATTTTGATTGTCACAGTCCCCGGTGACTGCTGCGGACCCGAGCTGGAGACCCACTGCTTTCCTCCCCACCCCGAAGCCTTGGCCTGGCATTTCTCCCATTACAGCACGTGAGGGCTGTGATCCGCCTTAGCACTCACAGCCCTGTTGGAAGGCCAAGACATTCCGTGCCTATATTTGTATTTGCCAGGGAACTTCTGTACATTGTTCAGAGCCACGAGTTCTCTGGCCCCCGTTAGAGTGTTTTCATGGCCACAGGGGGAGTTCGGTTACACGTGCTTCAAATGCCTTCCACGTTGAAGTCACGGAGGCCGGGCTCTGGGGTGCACGACCTCGGGTCTCTGGTCGCCCATTTGTCTCTGTGCAAGACTAGACCTGAGATCCTGTTTTCAGGCACATCGCCTATCCGCCTGCCACCCTGCCCGCCCTCCCTTGGGGTTGGAATGGATCCCTCCACTTTTTTTAAGAGGTAACCCTCCTGCCTCTGGCACCTTGCCTGTGAGTTCCCAAGAGCTCTGTTTTATCTGCGGGCACTGTCCCCGGGCACTGATTGCCTTCTGTCTTCGCACGGGTCTCTGGAGGCAAATCTGTGTCCTATTCCAGCAAGTGGCCAGGCCTGTTTACAAGGGAAAGGATTCAGTAACAGCTGTTTTTTAAACCCACAAAACCAACACGGCAGGGAATCTAGGGTGAGTTAGCCAAATGAGGGCAGTTTAGGCAGACCGGACAGAAAACCCTTTTTCCGGTGTTACATCTTCCTTCTCCAAGATACATTCATAAACCAACAACTGCACAAGTGAAGCTATGAAACCCGTGGCGTGAACCATCTGCTCGGGAGGGTAGAGATGCCCTAATAACTCTGCACCAAAGAAACTGTCTGATTTCCAAGCAGAGGGGGGGACACTGTCATTCCGACAGTGTTTGAGTGATCCACTTCCTTAGTTTACTTTGTAAGTTAAAGCCCAAATGCACTTAAAAAGAAAAACAAGTATACAAGGTTTCCATGGATACACCTACTTCTGAATGAACTCTAACTCACCTTGCCTTGGATAGTGTCCTCGGTGAAGTCGCATTGAGTGTCTGATTTGGTTGGCGTGTGACCTTGGCCATGTGGCTGGTGGACCGGCCCACCCCACCCACCCCCCCGTTCTCCTGCAGACTCAAAAGGCTAATAAGAGGGCACTTGGGTTTGCCACGCATTGAACAGCCACTGCGTGCCAGCCATGCCCTGTGCCTAGCACTTATTAAACTTACTATGTTTACTCCAATCTTCAAGTGTAGGGAAGACGGGCTTAAAGATTTCCCATTGTGTGGCACTACATAATAATCCCCTCTTGGATAAGAATGTGAAATACACTTTCTAAAATTTGAGCAGGAACGTGGGTGCTGAGCAGAACTTACAGTAAAGTGGGACTTGATTGTTCTGGCTGAATCCCTGCTGATTAAGAATCAAGTTCAATACTGGACACGAAGCGCTTTGTATGATTCTACTTTTGTGCCATGAAGACACTGTGACATTAATGGTCCGTGGCTCGACAGTTTTCAGGGTCCCTAATTAATAGGGAATCGTGTTTGAGCTCTTCTCCAAAGTGAGAGAATCTAGAAGTTACGTTTATTAGGAGGCGGGACCTTTGCATCTACCGAACAGATAATTGGCTGTAAAGGTGGCCCATCAGCACCTCATTAGTCCCGCTTAGATCTGAGCAGTATCTTAAGTCTGTAGACCTAGTTCTTGGAAATGCTGCCACAAGAAGGAAGACAGTGAAATGTGCTTATTGAGTGATGGGCATGGAACTTTCTGGGGCAATGCCCTAATCATTTGTAATAATCGGGGGGAGTGAGTATATCCATGACATGAACCGTTTCCCAAAGAAGTCCCACCCCCTGCTGTCCAGTCCCTGCTGCTTTCTCCCATCTGCCACTGTCGCCCTCTCTCCCACACCTCTGCACGTTTTAGAAACTAGCGTTGAGCTGTCATTAATCGGTCCCCTCCAATCAGTGAGGCTGGATACCTGAAGGATACCCTGACGTCATCCTGGCAGCCCAGCGCCTGTCCCTTCTGCCTGGGGATCTCTCAAGCCTGTTTCTTGGGCTTGTCCCAGATCCCAGAACATTTATGGGAGAGACTTGTCTAGTCTCACAGATGTGCCAGAATGGATATCCTCACGTGGAAAAAGAAAAAAAGAAAAACTTGTCTAGCCTGAAGAAAAAAAATAAAAACCTAAGCCAGTCTCCTCTTGGGGCATGTTGACGTGGTGAAGCGATGCTTGGGTGTGACCCCTTTAAGAGAAGGGGAGCTTTCAAGAAGCCTTTGCCCCTCCAGGGACTCAGTGACGACCTCTGTGTGTTCTCCTCCTTTCATTTCATTCCAAAGGAAATTTACCAGGGCCCCCACTCCCAGGCCAGTCTGGGTAAAAAGGTCTTGTTCCAAGGGAGTGGTTACTAATGACGGACGCCAGAGGCGAAGGTAAGGATCCTGTAGGTTCGAGATTTCTCCTCGTTCCAGTGTGAGAGCCGCGCCCAGCCTGCACTGGAAGGGGGACAGTGGGAATCATGGGAGAGAGGATAGCGACCCTACTACTGCCGTTTTTCGCAGCGTAGAAGCAGCAGATCTGACGGCGCGTTGAGCGGGTGAATTGCAGACCGAAAGCTCAGGGTTTTGTGCTGGGTATACGTTTTCCGCTCCCCTTCAGCACAGACAGATCGAGAAGGAATATACGAGTCTTACTGTGGAATGGAGGCCTTCTTCAAATGCATGTCATGAAAAAAAAAAACTGTGTTGGCTCTCTGTCTTTCACACTGAGTGTAATGACTGTGTCTTTGTTTTCTCCTCTCCCCCGCCGGCCGGTGGGCGCCCAGCACGTGTGGAGCGAGAGCGAGGACTGCCTGCCTTTCCTGCAGCTAGCACAGGACTACATCTCTTCCTGCGGCAAGAAGACGCTCCAGGAAGTCTTGGAAAAAGTCTTCAAGTCGTTCAGACCTGTAGGTGCCTGCTTGGCTTCCAGAGCCCTCTCGTTTTCCAGAGCCCTCTCGTTTTCTGCCCCGACCGAGCTTTGAATGACGGGGATTGTGGGGAAAGTAGGCAGAACCTGGGATGACGAATTGTTTTCCTCTTGTCTGCTCGGTGGCACAAAGATAGCTCGTGGAGGGTGGCTGAGGGCGGGAGGAAGGGGGAGCAGGATGTGACACAGCTGTGTGGTGCAAGGATGATGGTTATTTCTAGCATCACTTGAGATAAGAATGTCTGATAGGGTGGGAAGCAGGCTGAGCCTTCTTGAGACAACTGAGTAATCCTGTCCTCACCCAGTAGACTAGAAGCCAAAGTGCTTGGCAGTGTTCTGCAGGCTCTGTACACAGGAGGGACCTCCACGTCCGTGGGTAAGGAGGAGGGTGACATTGAACGCTGGTTCTCTTCTCTCATTTGTTTTAACCTCACTATAGAGAGCTTGCTTCCCGACACCCCCCTTAGGATTTAGGAATCTGTGTGTTTGCCACTAGCTGACCGCTTGTCTTCATGCTGGCTGAAAAACAGGTAAAATGAATACCACCCCCCCATTTTGAAAATTCCTTGTTTCCCTTTATCATATTTGGGAGGTAAAATCAGTGTCGTGACAAGTGCAATTCCGTGATTACTGTACTCTGCATGTACAAGGACAGTTGCTGTGGAATTTGTATTGATTTGTTTTTCAAATCTCTTACAACGATCTACTTCTCGGCTGAAATTTTCAAGCTTGCCTTTTATTTCTCTGAACATGGTAGGCGTGGTTGCATCATAGACCGTGTCTGCCATTCCTGTATCTCAAGGTTCGTAAGTCGGTTTGTCACCAGTTATTTCGACTGGTCCTCACTCCTGCTGTTGGACTTCTTTGTGTGCTGGATTACCTCTGTGTGCTGGTTATCGTGTTTGCAAATTTATACAGAGGAATAAACTGAGGCCTAAGATGAGGGTGCTTTCCTTCAGAGAGGAGTTTTATTTCCTTCTGCCGGGGCTTGGGGGCACTACCTGTCTGAGGACACCTGGGAAAGGAAACACATGGGATTGTTTTCACATGTAAATGGGGGGAATGCAATCCCCCCAAAATCAGATGCATCACTGAAAACAAGTCGATGGGCTGAGTATTTTCTTTTACTTCCAGCTGCCCCATGTCATGGAAACACACAGATTTGATTAGTGTGGGGCTTCCCGGGTTCATTTCTAAAGCAGAGAGCTCTAGGTCATGGGCAGGGATGATGCTCCCAAGGTGAGCACCTAGCATGGCGCCCCCCTCTGGTGGGGGGTGGGAGTTGCGTGCTGGGCACCCTCCAGCTTGGTCATTTTGCTGTGCTCGGAGAGGTGCGTGGGAGGCACCTTCTCAGGGTTAGTGAAGGTGAGGTGCACAGGGGGACCTGGGTTTCTGCCTGCCAGGATGTGCCGCAGGTCAGACGGACGGGAGGGAGTGTTGCTGGCCAGGTGAAGGACGGCTGGAGACCAGCCGGGAGACTCATTCACCCTCTCCGTCTCCACTGAAGAGGGTGCATCTTTCCACTGCCGCCCTCCGCCTGTTATGTAAGGGAGTGCTGCGTTTAGAATTAAGATACAGGGAGGAGTCTTGTGTTGCAGCTGAAAGTGTTTGCTGAAGTAACACATGCCCCAGTGCGACTGGGCAGTCAAGCAGGTAAGCTTCCGCTCGCTCATCGTTTCCCTGGAACTTCCCGGGAACCTGATCCACTCGGGCGGGCGGCTGCTTTTGGTTTACAGTCGAGGAAACCGCCGAGGAGTATTTTCGCTTTCACCGTAGGACAACCTCCTCCGCGGCTTTGAACCCTCGTGTCCCCTCGGCCCGCCCATGGCCGGCCCCTGCCCAGTGCATTCCCCCCGGGAAGACGAGGACCCGTCTGTTGGCAGCCTGCTGCTGCCGCCTTTCGGGGCATCATCGGTCAGGCAGAGTCTGTTACGTTTGCTGGCGCCCACACCCCTGCACGCCCCTGCCCAGAGCCCAGTCGTCTGCTGGCCCTCCTCAGCTGCCCTGCCTGGAGGGCTGAGCAGGCCAGCAGCCCTCCGTGGACAGTGCTTTCTCTCCTGTCTCTTGCTTGGCTTCTCTGTACCTGAATGCTCAATATCACCACCGTCAACGCCACTCCCTCCCCCCAAGAAATGCATGGTTGGATTTGAAAGGAAAGAAAAATGTTATTTTTTGCCATCTTACTCTTTTTCCTCTGCTTCTTCGTCCCATTTTCAACCCGAGGTATCGATCGCCTGCACTGGCCGCAGCACAGCTTTGGCGAGCGAGGGGCAGGGCGCAGCGCCCCGCTCTTGCCCTCGGGAGCTGACTCTGCGGTAGGAGAGACAGCCGCAGAAACGTCCGAGACTCCACGTTACAGGACAGACTATTTTGGTCCAGACCTCTGCGGGATACTTACTGAGCAGAGCGCGCCAGGAGTTCCATCCCCCGCTCTGCATACTGCGCGCTGCTGGTTCTTTGGGGAGCTAGCTATTTCCTGAGAGGATGTTAGCGAGTGTGAACGTCGTCGTCGTGGTGTTGTTTGTGGTCTCTTCCCCCAGTTACGTGGAATCAGGACAGTTTATTGATGAGGAACCCAAGCTCTAGGGGAAGCGATTCAAATCCCAGCTCTGCCACTTACTTGATGGCTGTGTGACCTTAGCCAAGTTACTTAACTTCTCTGTTTCTCCGTTTCGTCAGTTGTAAAGTTAGGAAACCATGACAATAGTTATCTTAGGGTTGCTGTGATGATTAGATGATGCAATTCTTGTGGGGGACTTAGCACATTACACATAATAAACACGAAAGAGGCCAGCGTGGCTGGGGACGCTAGGTCAGATGCCAGTGAGAAGGGAGCAGGACTTAGGGAAACGCTTCGTAGGACTCTTAGATTCTTGGAGGAGAAAGAAAGCAATTTGCTAAGTGCTTTTGGCACACGCCTGCCAGAGGCGTCTGGCTAACGTAAAGGAGGCAGAGAGGCATTATTGGCGTGCTAGCTACAGTCACAAGCTTCTCAGCATTGGTTTGGGCAAAATAATGACCATCCTTCGGGAGCTGGTCCAACAGCTCGCTGCGGTGGGTGCTAGTGCTGCGGCTCGGAGGACCGGTGGATACCCCCGTCCCTAGAGGGGCGCGTGAGCCAGAGCCTCTGGTGACAGGGTGAGGGGTGATGTTTATTTTCTCCTTTTCTATATTTTCTGAGTATCCTGTGATGTCACGGAAAACATGCACGATCAGAAACTGTGTTGTGTTTTTTAAGAAGCCGCGCTGTCCACACTGGGTCAGAAGAACCGGGAGCGGGAGGTGTGAGCGGCTCGCTGAGGAACGCCGTGCGGGACGGTGGCTTCGTGGGGAGGCGGGACTCGAAGACCTGGCAGGGTCCGCACGTGCTCAGAGGGGCAGGAGGGCTGGCCAGGAAGAAAGGCCAGAACGGCCCACCTTGGCCCCTCGGCCTAGGGTCCTTGCAGATGCCCCCAGTGGGGGAAGGGGGCTCAGCCCCGCCCTGGCGGGTCTGGCTCCCAGGCTGCATGGCCTCCAGAGCTCTGGTTGCTCCGCCTCCGTGTCCCCGTCTTTATTTTAACATGGGTGCCGTATCGCTTTCTCTGTCTTGCGGATTCGCAGGGAACTTCCATGTTAGACTAAGAACGCGAAGGACCGTCATAGCTGAGCCACCCCGCGAGGCTGCTGTTTGTTTCTGTCTCATTGCTGCTGTTAGCAAAGGCTTACCGGGCGGGTCCGTGAGTCTGGGTGAGGAACTCCTGCTGGTACCTGCTTTTGTCCCCTTTCTGCCGGAACGTCATACCCAAAGGGTAGACGTACGCAAGTGACAGCGCCGAGCAGACTGTCCGTGCCGTCCGTGAGCAGGCGGGTCTGTCCGTGTCCTACGATCTGTAAGGAGTGTCTTCAGAGCTCCCCGTCCGTAGTCAGTAGCCGTGATAGACGTGAACTGGCGATCTCTGGAGCCCTGCGCTTTTCTTGTTTAAACGGCTTGTTTCTCGGTGGACGGTTGCTGGTCGTCGCATGGTCGGGCCAGATAATAAAACCGTGGTTGTGGTTCTGAATATTGGTGATGATGCCACTCGCTCGTCTCCTGCATGTTTCTGTGTCTGTTCTTCAGTGACGACCCACAGGCTGCCCCTGGCTCGGACCAGTTCATAAGGGAAAGGGAGCTCCCTGTTTCCATCAGCTGCAACACCAAACCTTTTCTGTGCCCTTTCACACTCTCTCAAAGCTTTATTTTGTTTTCCTGGAGCGTTCTCTCTTCTTCCTCCTCTTACCAGCGCTGCGGACTCGAGGGTCCCGAGGCACCTGTCGCCGTGACAGTTTCGCGGGCTGTGTTGGCGGCTGACCCTTTGCTGGTGCTCCCTGGAGTTAGAGCCCGAGGTTCCCCGTGTTTTCCCGCTGCCACTGACCCTGGTCCCCAGGGATGCCAGGTGACTCCACGTGTTCCCTCTCGAGGAGCAGAGACAGCGTCTACCAGAAAAACTCCCCTAATTCTGGCTTATTCGCATGAGCAAGATGGATGTTTTCAGTTTGCCACAATGGGCTGGAGGGCCAGGGATTAAACCCCACGGCAGACAGAGCCCTGGGTGCCCCAGAGGATGCCCAGTTCTCGCTCCCCCTCCAGGTCGGCGCAGGAGCCCGGAGAAGAGGGAGAATGCACCCGGGGGTGCTGCTCGGGGGTCAGACAGTCCGAGAAGAAACAGTGGTGCACGCGTGTGGGTTTTAATGACAGCCATTGAGCTGACGATTTCAGTTCGATTATGGCTTATGTTTCTTGCTCACATGATAAACATGCAAACCCTTGTCCTTTTTAGACAGGACTGTGGCCCCCCCAAAGTAAGAGAGTACCTACCCCTCTTACCCCTTTGTCGTCTTGCCTCCGACCTCTTTGCCCCCTGGTGTCAAAGGCAGGCCGACCCGGAGCCTGTCCAGGGGTCTCTGGGCACCACCAGCATTGTGGGCCGTTAGAATTAATACCAGCGCGTCATTCCTCGAGTGCGTTAGCATCTCGATACTCAGCGTGAGGTTCCAGGGCCAGCAGTGACCCCGTCCCCTGGGGGGTTAGAAGTGCAGAAGCTCGGGTCCCCCCACCGAGGCCCCCCAAATCAGAATCTGCATTTTTGGTAGATCCCTGGGTGAATTGCACGCAGGGAGGCGAGAGGATTGCTGCTTCAAGGAATCCTCTGGGAGCAGCTCGCAGGGACCTCTGAAACCACAGGGCACTTACTGAAAGTGCCAAAGCCCCCGCTGGTTGACTGTGCTCTCCAAGGTGGACCCCCCTCCCCTTTTAGAAAGACACTCTGGCCCACTGTGCTGAGTGACAGTCGCCTTGGGAGAGAGCAGGTGCTAAATGCCAATTGAACATGGCTTCCGCTGGTTTACACCGCTTTCCAAAAGGCTCTGAGTTAGTCCAACAGATCATCAATACTCTCCGGGGCCTACAGAACTTTAATTCTCGAGGGTTGGCATCTCACTCCCTCTTCAGTACAATCCTATTTGGATGGAGGGCCCTGGACGTTCTTACGTGATCGTAAGTTGTTCCAAGGGAGCTTGGTGGACCGCAAGACCCGGATGTGCCGGTACTGGTCCAGAGTGAGCATAAAGATTGTTCCAGTCCACTGGAAAAATTTTACTGAATTGGGAATTAATGATTATAACCATCAGCAGTCCTTTAAATGTACCAGAGAGGATTTCTTGGCCTGTCTCCTTTTCCTCATGAGAACATGTGGGCGCCGTCAAAGCAAGGACTCCAGAATTCTCACCAGTCTGTTTGCACTCCTGTTCTGATATGTCTCTTGACTATTCAAAATGTGGGTCCAGGAGTTAAATTTAGACTTCCCCGCCATCGATGGGCATTGAGGTGGGGTGGGAATGCTAGACAATTACATGTCTCTGTGATGTCTCTTGGAATCCCAGGCGGATTCTAGTTCCGATGCTTATTCTAGTCTCTGTAAGACTTCTAAATCGTGCATACTCATAAGAGTGAACATTAACACTGCGTATGGGATTCTTAGAAAGGGTGTTACCCAGTGAGACCAATGACACCCCCAGCTGTAGGAGCAGCAGTGACAGCTGGAAGGGAATATCCTGTGTAGCCCGGTGGTTAGATGTGTGAAGTCTGCAGCGTGGTGGCCTGGGTTTGAATCCTGGCTCTGACGCTTACCTCGGTAACTGGGCAGCTTACTCACCTCTCCAGGTCTTAGGCATAAAATGGGGGTAATAATAGTACCTATTCCACAGCGTTATTACGAGAACAAAAGGAATTAATATATGTAAAGCTGCTTACATAAAAAAGCCATTCAGTGCCTAGGAGATAATATGTTAACTAGTGTTACCTATGATTATGAAATCTGAACTAGGACAAAATTGATGGGTTCCGTGCCATGCTGGATGTGAGCCTGACACTCAAACGAAGAGGCTAGCAGAACGGGGTTTCTACCTTCGCTTCGCACCTCCTGCAGCGCTGATGCACAGGGAGGCAGTCTGGCCCTGCAGCGGCGACTCCCCGCCAGCCACTGACCTGGCCGTGCTCTCGAATGAGAGGCACGGCCACTCGACACAGCTGCGTAATGCCCAGGGGGCTCTGCAGCTTGCAGACTATGGCCACGTCCACTTTCTCATTCGCTCTCCCCAGTTGCTCTGGAGGTAGGGCAGGTGTCATGGGCCCTGCCTGACCGAGAAGGGCACCGAGGCTCAGCTAAGGCAGTGGCTCAGCAGAGGTCCCCAGCGAGAGCCCTGGCTTCCGCACCCCGCACCCCGGGTCCAGTGCCTTTCCGTTTCCGCCAGCCTCTCAACGGATCTGCTGGCCCTGCTGCAAGGTGCCATCCCAGTCCAGGAGGCCACTGGGGCCTCTTGCTTCTCCCTCCTCGAGGGCAGGGGGTGAGCAGCTCTCAAAGTAGCATCTGTATGTTTTCCACCAGAGGGAAGGGCCTCCCATGGGGCTGATGCTCTAGACCTACGATTATGGGCTTTGGATTCACGTCGAAGGTAAGGCAGGGAGCTGGGAAGAGGAGGGAGGGGAAGGGAGTGCTGATGGTTCCATCCTCAGCTGGAGCCTCTTCTGCAAGCCACCCGCCTGAGCTGGGGAGACAGAGGGTGCTGAGGGATACCTACGCTTTGGGTCCATGAGAATCGCTAAGTGTGTTATGAAAAGGAACAGTCAATGGCAAGTCTCTTTAGGACCAGCTTGCAGAGCGGAGTGCCTCCTCGGTGCCCTCTTGACCTTCGACAGCCATTGCTAATTAACCATGACCTTTCCCACTGAGCCTCAGAACGCAGCTGAGCCCAGGGCTCAGGGCAGCCACTGCCCGTCAGATTTGTTAAGGGGGAGGGAACACACGGGCCATTGGTGCCCCTTGAGTGCAGTGAGGGGCCATATGTATCGTTGAATAAATGCCTCTTCTAGCATTTAGGTGATTCTGGAGTTGGTGGTGGTAACAATATTTATGTTAGCTACTCAAATAATATTACTTTGACACTTTCCACCTTCTGTGTGATATCGAGCAGCTTTTTAGGGGGGATCAGTTAATTTTTATTATTTATTTTATTTCTTTTTACTAAATTTGTTGGGGTGACCTTGGTTAATGAGATTAAATAGGTTTCAAGTGTACATTTCTGTAATACATGATCTGTGTGCCCCCCACCAAAGGTCAGATCTTCTGCCACCATGTATTTGGCCCCTTTACACTGTACTTCCTCCCGCCCCCTTTCTCTCCGGTCATCACCCCACTGTTGTCTGTGTCTATGAGTGTTTCGTTGGTTTTTCTCATTTGTTCATTTGTTGCTTTCAGTTTTATGTCCACATGTGAGTGAAATCATACGGCTTTTACCTTTTTCTGACTTATTTCACGTTTCAAACAAAAACTGGACACTAGAATGTGAGTCACCTGCGTCCACTGTAACCAACCATCTCTTCTCTCTCTTGAGAGGCAAGTTTTATCTTTTATTCCATCCGCTAGGGCATGGAAGGGAGCCCCCGGTAGGAGTTCTCCCAAGCACACACAAGGTTGTTGCAAACTATTCGGCCACACCGAGCGGCGCTCCTGCCCCACCGCTGCAAGCCGACGGCACCCCTTTGAGACGGCTGCGTCCTCGGAGCTCTGAGGGCAAAGCCCGTGTCCGCGGTTGGCTGTGCCTGCCCTGGCAGGCCTCGGGCCTGATAGGACCAGCGGTGCCTGGCAGGCGATTCTGCCCTGAGCATGGTCCCTAGGCCCTGTCAGACCTGTGGAACTTTAGAGAACGTCAGAGTCAAGGCATCGTTTAGGTCGGGACTCTGCTCGCCCTCGTCTCCTTTAAACAGTCGGGAAGGAAAGGGAAGGAGGAGGTGGAAGTGGCAGGGTGCTCAGGAGGCAACACAAAGTCAATCTTATTTTAGTGTCTTCATGCGGTTTGAGTTCACATCTTAGGGCCCTTTGGTGAAGCTGTCTCACAGCGATCAGCAAAGAAAGGGGTCACCATGTGAGAGAGTCCTTTGGCCACCTGCGTGCTGTTCGTCTCACGGAGGAGCCGGGGGAGCGATGCCCATGATCACGGACAAGGCTCAGCTGAGCCCAAGGTCACGGCTCCCTGCCAAGTCCAGAGCTTTTTGTCCATATTGATCGGCCCAGCAAATGGCACTCGGTTTCTAACCGAAGGCTAGCCAGTGGTTCAAGAAAGTGCTTACTGTGTATCATTGTGAATTTCTCTGGTGATAAATAGAGAGCATTTGGAAAATACAAAAAGATTAAAAGGGAAAAACTTTTTCCAAAATCACACTGTCTATAAAAATATACTCTTAAAATTTGGATGTGTTTCACCGACATCTGTTGCATTTCAATGTATTTGTGTATAAAGAAATCTGTATCATAATGAAAACAATTTTGTCATGCTTGTTTACACTTATGAGCATATTTTTATATCATTAGGTTATTTAAAACACTATTTTAAGCAGCTATATAAGATTCTATTTTCCAGGCACACCGTAATTTATTTAACTGCTTTGTGGACCATCGTAGTGGTTTCCACATTTCTGTATGCGTGTTATAAAATAATAGCGGTGTGTTTTTAGGGGAGAAAGTATGGGGAATAGATTGACATCTTTTTTTTTAAAGATTTTATTTATTTTTAGAGAGGGAAGGGAGGGAGATAGAGAGAGAGAGAAACATCAATGTGCAGTTGCTGGGGGTCATGGCCTGCAACCCAGGCATGTACCCTGACTGGGAATCGAACCTGCGACACTTTGGTTCACAGCCCACGCTCAATCCACTGAGCTACGCCAGCCAGGGGATTGTTGACATCTTGATGAGACAGTCAGCACTGCTCATTGTGCTGCTGCTGACATGCAGGTGTGCACGTGTATGCGTAGATATTACATCTTTGTGCATAAGTGGTAGGTGCTGTCATGTGTTGATGCTTGAAAGTAGAGAATCTCCAGGCTCCCCAGTAGAACAGAGCCCTTTGGGCGCCAGTCTGCGGAAGGACTGACGTTTCCGTGTAAGAAGTCCATAAACATAACTGCCGGGTAGTTGACTGCTGCAGGAATCTGTAGCTGCTGTCCTGTTAGGTGCTATTGGATTTGGAGTCGATGCCCCTGGTGGTGTTCCTGCATGGGGCCCTTCAGTGCTCACAACTGCTTCTCTCCTCTCCCCTGCAGTTACTGGGGCTCCCGGATGCAGATGACGATGCGTTCGAAGAGTACAGCGCAGACGTGGAGGAGGAGGAACCAGAGGCAGACCACCCCCCAATGGGGGTCAGTCAGCAGTAACCTTGCGAGGGCTCCCGTCTGACAAGGAGTGAGCCCCGTGGTACCCGAGGTGGGGTCGCGTGCTCCTGGGTCAGCTCTTCGAAACAGGACATCGGACTCCCAGCTTCTGATTGAAAATGAAATACCTTTTTAACAAACCACAAAATATCTGGGATGAGCTGTGCTCAGAAGTGACCTGCATTTTACTCCCGTTCCAGTGGGTTTCTATGGAGTTGTCTCGGTAGCCTTGGCCATTTCGAATTTAGAGTCCGTTGTGTGGCTGACCATTCTCTCTTGAGTTTAGGTGGGAGAACTGACGTTCGCTGACTCGAATGTAGAGAGCTCTGAATGTATCAAGGATGTGTTTTGGGTCCTCACAGGTGACTTGACTGAGGGCAAGCATGGCAGAGAAGAAATGCAGCCTGCACTTTTACGTACCTTGTAAGTGTTGTGAGTGAAAGGTTTTGCTTATAAAGCATGAGTTATAATGACTAGTCATTACACTGCACAAGTGCAAGTACAAGGGCAGAAAAGGATAATCACTTAGCTTTGGGTGGAGAGAGTAAGGGAGGCAAGGAGCCTTTAAGCATGCTGCCCTCACTGAGTTACCTGGATACATGGCAGCTGGCTCCTGGCTGCATAAACATACCTGCGTGGTCAGTTAATTTCGAACATGCGAATTCCAAAGCCACTTTTTAAAGTGTTAACAGTGGAAGATATAAATGGGGTGCCATCAGTTACCGATTTCTTTAAAATGTCTATAAGCCGTCCCACATATGAAATGCAGCATTTACCTTCTCTCTTTATAATGAGATGGCAAACTTGTTAAATCATGAAAACACCCAGAATCCAAGGGCCACTTCGACTTTGAAGCCATACATTTAATGGGAAAATAAACCAGGATAACATTTTGTAAAAGTATGACGGAATCCTTTTTTCTTAATCTGTCTTTGATTCTTTTTCTAAAAAAAAAAAGTCAAGAAAAGGATCCCACTGTATAATTTACCTAAAAGTTGTACTCACGTGCTTCGAGGAATCTCATTGCAGTGAATCTGTAAAGGGGTACGGACGTGGGAATCTTCATCGCAGGTTAGCGTGGTTCAGAGGGGAAGTTTTAGTGATCAGAATGCTCAGACAACTCAACAGGAACAACAGCGGTCCACCTCTTGGGGGTGTCCTTTGTTATGCTCACCTGGACTCATCGAAAATACTCATTTTCTTGGACCCTCCTGCATCTCTGGTTCTAACAACATAGGATGCCAATTGTTGCTTTTACAGCATTTCACTGAACGTAGCATCTGGGGTGAGGATGTTTTTAACATGTGTACCTGTTAGGTTGTCAAAGTTTTAATTAAAAAAAAAAAGGTGGGGGGCAGGGAGCAGCAGCCGCAGAAGCCACAGGGCTTCGGGGAGTCTTGTCTGTCTTCCAGGCGCGTGGACGGAAACTTGCTTATCACAGTGGTTTTTGTCCCATTGGTGCGGCGAGGAGTGCGGCCCCTGGTGGTCGAACCGTGTACTGCAGTCTCACGTCATCGGGAAAAAGAAGATGGTGGTTTCTCTCGTGTGTCAGTCAGTAGCCACGTTTTTTCTTGTCTTGGGAAAACGTAGTCAAAGTTCATTTCAAGTAAAATGAATGTCCTCCCAGGGAGCCTGTTCACAAAACAAACCAGGATGTGTCATCCGGGGGGAGGAGGGTGCTCCGGACTTGGCTCCCTCCTCGCCTGTGTCCCGACTGGCTCCGGCCCTGTGCACCGGTGTCTGGGGGGCTGTACCTGCTGTGGGTGTTGCGCAGGTGTGGTCACCTTGGCTGTGACACAACGGGCTGAGAGAATGACTTCTGCAGCGGAAACGAAGAGGCTTGACTAGCTCGCTCCATTCAGAGGTAAACTGGAATTTTGTACGTAGTAGAGGCTTAATGTCTGAATTTGTATATGTTTGAAAACGGAATGGACGTGGATGTAAAATGTATTTTATGAAAAAACTGTTTAGGTATCGACCGACTGCCGCTTGGTGTTCTCACGTGAATGTTCTGTTCCTAAAAAGTGAGCCGAGACGGACTCAGCCATTCCTTGGTGGGGGGGAGAAATCCGGTCTTTGTTTTGCCCAGGGGTGGGGAATAGCTTCTCTGTATGTTACATATGTTCCTGGAAGAACCCCGAAAGGCATTAGCGAATCAGATCGTTTCCTCTAAAACGTCCTTTTCCCCCGCACAACCCGCCAGCGCTCGCTGACACCTGTGCCCGTGTCACGTGTGGCATTCGAGGTGGCACCATGCAGCATGTCGCCGGGTCGGTCAGCAAGTCGAGCGGCCTGTCGCCTCTGTCACGGAAATGGCTCCATGGCTGGACAAGCTGGGACTTCCATAGACACAGAAACACACTTTCTGGGAGGTGACGTGGCATGGTGGGAGGAGCACTGACCCGGGAGTTAGGGCAGGGACGTGGGTTCTAGCACGGACTCTGCCAGTGACCCCGGGACCTTGGGCAAGTCACTCACCCAGCCTGAAACAAGGGACGATTGCCCTTCCTGCTTTAACCTCTGTTGTTCCACAACTGCCTTATGATGTGTGTGGGCATGAGAAGCAACAATGGAGACTTCAAGGGAAGTGAGCAGGAGATATATTTAAAACCTCCCTGTCCCGAGGACCCTGGCCACCGGGCTACCTTAGAATGTGCTTCTGCCTGTCTGTGAGTGTCTGAGCCCCCTCGGGCCTGGTCCCGAGGGGCTGATGACACTGTTCCTTAGGTGAGAGTCAGGCCCCAGAAGGTACAGAGAACAGACTCGTCTCAGTTGTCCGAGCTCTGCCTGTGGGAGGCATAGTTTTATTTGTGCCCTGCCAGATTGCGGCTTTGGAAGTGGAATAAGTTTAGCTTCATTGAGAGGGGAAAGTGGCATGAAGCATAGCTGGAAATGGGTGACTTTCCCTTTTTTTTGCCATCTCATGCAGTAGAGAGAGAGCGTGTGTGTGAGCGTGTGAGCGTGTGTGTAGGCATGTGCACAGGGGAGTGAGTGCTGTGGATCGCTCTGCAAGTGTGCCTACGATGACCTTACCCAGCCAGGTCCTGGGTTTCGGTGAACCACAGAGACATTCTTCTCACGGCCACTGGCTACTTCTCTCTGTCTGGTGATCATACCGAGTGGACTGTGGGGAATCAGAGAGTGAATTATGGAGCCAGGGAGGGGGTGAGACCCCACACGGTGCCTGTACACGGTGTCCACTGCAGTCCCCCAGGCTCAGGACAGCACGCAGTCCTTTTTGTTCTTCAGTGGCTAGAACACAGAAAGTCTCTTCCTTAGGAATTCTCCCCGTGTCCTGGTGCAGAATTAGGATTCCAGTGTCCTTAAGTGGAAACTGCTCCCCACTCGTAGTGACTGTCATTTTTCTCGTGTCAGCAGGAGCCACTCTCTAGCGCAGTAACGTCTCTGAATGTTGTTTCTGTGTGATTGGAGCACGAAGTGTGTGGACCAAGGGGGCAGGCTGTGGTGGCAGAGCCTCAGTGGACTCTGCCTTGCTTATGAAAATGGACAAGTTGGGAACCGGTGGTGGGAACCAGTCTGATTTGCCCTGATTCTGGAGGCAGGGAGGAGTGGACAGGACTTAAATCTGGGGTAGGAGAAGGTGAGTAAGGGAGAATGAATGGACGAATTAGGGTCCGATTCTTTAGAAACACATTAAAAGCCAGGAGGCGGTCAGCATGTTAGGTCCAGGAAAATTCTTTTCATGGCTATGCCCCTCGGAGCCTGAGCCTGCTTAGCCCCAAGGGACTGCCTGCCCGTTGAGAGGTGAGGCCAATGCTGGGAGTGGCTTTGTGGCTTTGAAAATGTCCCCCAGTCAAGGAGACAGCAGCTGTCCTGCAAATCTAGGGACTCCTTGCCCTAGATAAGCCAGATGTCAGCCAGGCCAGCCTGTCTTTCCAAAGTGCTAACACATCTGAGAGAGGCTGCAATCACATGCCAGGCTGAACATGAACCGAACTTGATCTTGCTGTCAGCTGCAGAGGTCACAGTGGGTCAGCAGTGCCCCTCCCGCAGGCCCGAGGGCAAAGCCCACCTACTCCACTGAGTGTCAGGGGTGTAGAAAGAGCACAGTTAAAGCCCACGTGGGTCTCATACCCCACCTGCTCAGTCTGCAGTTTACCAGGGAAGCCTATAGGTTTTTGTTTTGGTTTTTGTTTTATGAATTAAAAACTAATCCTCTTCCATAAAGACTCAATCAGTTACCTTAGTTGTGTAATACCAAATGCTATAACACGAAAGGCTGAAGCCATTTAGATTTATACAGAATAATTCTAAAACCTGCCAGGACGCCAGTAGCTTCTGGTGTCCATGGCAACGTGGTGTCCACAGTAAAATATCTATAACCCACATTCATTTGGCAAATTGTTAATAATCTGTTGTTTTTGATATACATATTTTTTAAATTTAGATTGCAAAACTAGATGACCTATGACCATTTTGTGTTAGAAAGCCCCATTTAAAGCATTATAAGCCTGAAGAGGCTTATACAGTTAAAAGCAGGCACCAGGCCACATAAAAATAAACATTTGATTTACCGAGAACTGTGAATTCGAGTTGTTTAGTACCACAGAGGAAAGCAGACAGTCTGTCCTTTAGAAAACTGCCTTTCCCTGTTTTTTTTTTCCTTTGTTTCGTTAGATTTATTTTTGACGTTAAGTCCCTTCTGGTAGCTGGGCAGAGGAAGAGAGGGGGCAGTCCTCGGTACGCGTGGCGGCTTTTCCGGGGACAAAACAGATCACCAGTTCTAACGAATCTGAAACTGTAGTTCAGCTGTCTCATGAGAAGCAAAAGCAAGGAAGAGTCTGGGGGACAGGGCATCTCTTAGGCAGAAACAAAAAAAAATGTTTCATGCGAGGTGTGTATGCTTTCTTTGCCTTTATCTTTCCTTTCAAAGAAATCTCTTGTAAATGACCAAACTGTGAAATGGGTTGCCAAACATTGTTGCCCTTTGTTAGATGCTTCCAGCGGTGCGAATCCCGACCTGAACCCTGTCCACATCCGCTCCTTTCTCCCGAGACGGGGAGAGGATCTCATCCAACGATGTAATTACCATACGCTTGCTATTAAAGAGCCTTCCAAACACTGCTGACCGGCGCCTCTTTCTTACCCCCTGCACCACGCGTGGCTGGGCCTTTGATAAAATCGAGGGACAGGGAAGAAGAAGCATTTGGCTAGCGTTGTGGTTGCCTTTGTTGGGGCTTGTGGCTCTGGGGGCACGGCAAGGGGCGGGGGGGAGAGAGGAGGTGGTTATGGGAACCGCTGATAGGATTCAAATGTTAATAATTGATGTGTTTGGAGACCTGACTGTGTCCCTTCTGATGCTGTCGCTGGGAATCAGGAATTTTCCACTCATCAAACCAGCCCTTTAGGTTTGTATATGAAGGACCTCGTTCTTTCCTGTCCTGGCCAGGACTCCCTTGTCGCACCACTGGGAAATCTGTGGTCGTTCTGTGACGACACTGGCCCCTTTCCCCTACGACTCCCTTCCCACTTGACTGTGATTCAGCAAACAATGGCATTTAAGGAATAAATCTGGAAGTTGGTGGTACGTCCCGTTATTTGATTAAGAGTAAGTTTCTTTCCTCAAATGAGAAGGTCTCCATAGATCGTTAAATCAGATTAGAGGTTGCCTAAGTGGGCACAGCGTACTGTGTGTGCGCATTTCAGGTAACGTAATGGGTGGTTCTTTGTTCCGCCGCGGCTGTCGTCAGAGGTCGTGCCGGAGCGTCACACACCTCGCTCGGTGGGGTTCTGACCTCGGCGGGGCGGCAGCATGGTCTCCCCCAGACTAAGCCTCTCATATGGGGAGTCCCTTGTGGCTGTCATTCGATCCTTCGCAAGTATAACCTTTAAAAATACAGATCGGCTTCTTGAAGCAGGGGCTGGGTGTTAGAAAGACCCACACTGGCCTTCGCAGGGCCTCTGAATCCGGTTGGCCGGGGTCAAGGTCGTGGGATGATGGGCATGTCACCTCCCTCTGACCCCCATCTTTGTTTCCTCGTCTGTAAAAATGAGACTGCGGGCCGATTTCCACGTTTCCTCTGGGCACCAGCGGCATGGGGATGGATGTTGTCTTGGCTAGTGAGGTAGGGAGGGTAGGGAGCACAGTTTGTATGGAAAACACCGTCCCACGCACAAAACCAGGGCTGGGTGGCCGGATGCTGGAAGACCTGAATTTCTCTGATTTTGAACCCATCTTCCCTAGGACACCTTTCAGAAAGAACAAACCCCCTGCCAAAATAGCAGCCCCCAAAGCAGACATCGCTGAATTCCTTCTCCCGACTTCCCACATTTCCCTTCTCTTGGCGATCCATAACATGGCATAAAAAACCACAACAAACTAGGAAGCTCTGGGGTGTTTGATTTGGGGGTGTAGTAAACATTTGCTTGAGGGGTGAGCCTCACCCCCTTAGTCCAGCCAGGCCAGGTGGGCTATCTCCTGGTCCCCTGGGTTCATTGTGGACATGAATGGGTTAAAGTGAAACAAAGCAAACAAATCAAAGCCCACTCTGTAGGGTCTGGGCCCTGCCCTGGGGCTGGAGTGAGGACTGGCTGTGCCTGTGCCGGAAAGCCAGGCACAGAGCTTTGCCGAACTGGCCTGGGCAAACATTCAGTCCTTCCTTTTGTCTTGGCCATGGGCACTTTGGACACGCAAGAGACTTGTCCTGAAATGGCTGACACTCTTAACTTAATGGCTGACACCCTCTCAGTTCTGTAGCAGGCAAATACTTTACCTGCTTTATCTCTGGCCCACCTGTTTGGCTCGTGGGAGAAGAAAACAATGGCATTTATAAACACCCGGGCGAGCTGTAATTAGGCAGCCAGAAAATAAGATGGGCATTTCCTATCAGGTCACACACATGGAGAGAAGCAGACGTTTATTCCTGTTTTCTAGGAAAATAGGGCAACGGCACAGGTTTAGCAACCGACAGTGAAATGAAGTTGGCCCTTTGGGATGCTTTTTAATTGGGAGCCTCTAGAGGTCAGTGCTGCATAAAGAAAAGGGGGTTCTGGTTCTGGGCAGGGCCCGCCCACTTCCTGGGGCAGGGGCGTGCCTGCTGACCTCTAGCAGGGCAGGAGGGGGGCGAAAGCCCAGTTGGACACAGCGGAAGGTGCGGCGTCCTCTTCCTATACATAAACACTAATGTTTGACTTGGGTGGATTTTTTCCTCCCCTTTCCATCCATATTTTTCTACAGCTCCCACACCCCCTGTGCACACTGTCAGTTCGATAAACCCGACCTATTGACTGATCCATGAAGCGTGGCATTTAGCTCTCACTCTCGAAGGGCGGGGGAAATGCCAGAGAGGGTGTTTCCTCTGCTCTGTGTGCGGAGGCATCCTGGGCCTTGCTGACCAGGAGCCAGCAGGCTTTGCTGAACCTGCCACTTCCAGCCCAGCTCTGGGGTGCCGCGGGCAGGAGCCCGAAGCAGGCTGCCCGAGGCCTGCATGGATCAGGGGTGTTGGAGAAGGACTGAAGCATCTGTAGGAGATCCAGCCAGAACTGACACGGTGGGAGCCCCTAAAACGGGCCAGCACCCCTGGGGGGTCCAGGGCATAAGATGACCACAGGCTTCAGGGTCCCAGGAGGCCACAGCACGGCCCAGAGGCAGCCTCGGGAGCTCCCAAGGGCTCCTTTTCACCCAACAAGAAACAGAGGATCCGAGTCGACCGGTTTGTTGAAAGAACGTGGTGGCTGGTGGGTGAATGGGGAGCCTCTGCCAGGGCACGGCTGCCGGGAAACCAGTGCACCCTCCTTTTGGCGCCCTTCGTCCCAGGTCTGGCTCCCTGAACTGCCCTTCACAAGGCCTCCGCAGACTCTCCTCATAACAGAAGAGGCTGCAGCAGACTCCTGGTGGGGAAGGGCTCTTCTCCCAGCTGACCCTGAAATAACCAGGAGCCACAGCTCCCCCTTAGCTGGACCAGGGCCTAAGAACAAGAGGGGAGCTCGCCCTGTCTGCTCACAGCTGGCGACGGGCAGCAGACACACCACCATGTACCCCCAGCGTCCATCTCCGTGTAGCGCCCCAAACCATGCAGACACACTCCCAGCCTGCCTTTAGAACTTCCCTTCCCACCCCTGTGCTGAGGCAGCAGTGCCCCCCACCCTCAGGACCCCACCGCGGCTGCGTAATTATCGTGCTTGTCTCAGAACAGCGTCGTGTGGAGGGGGTGCGTGGAAACGAGAACAGGCTTCAAAGGCAAATTGGATTCACTTGGAAGCTCACCGTTGGCTTGGATGATCCCTGCCGCCGTGACCTCCGCGACCTCCGCAGACGCAGGGGCAGAGCGGCCGGCTGTGTCAGTGTCCTGTAGGAAATGCTGGGGCCCAAGGCCGCCCGCCTTCATCCCGACATCCTGGTGTCACCGTTGCATCCCCGTGACGCGGAGCCCCTGGTCCTGGCAGATGCATGTGGGCTCGCCAGTGAGCAGCTACAGGGTGGGGGTACATGCCGCACTCCAGGAGCAATGATGCCTTTCTGTTTTCTGAACTCTGCACCCAGAAAAGGAAGGAAAGTGGAAGCAGTGAGTCAAAGTTAACCTTTGGGCATGTAAACGCTCCAAGAATCACGAAGCTGTACGGATGTCAGAAGAGAAGTTGGCTTTCCAGATCTGACTCTTGCTTCGCACGTGGCCTTGGTCTCTAGATCTTTCGTTTCTCCCGCTCCGAAGTGTGAGTGTGACGGGCCACTCTGGGCCCCCGGCTGCCAAGGGCTGTAAAAACACCAGCCATTGAAGGATCGACTTTATATTGGGTTGGAGAGTGTCCGTTTCATAGCTCCTGGCTCCAGTACTCCCTGTTGTGAGAATGTAAACCTAATAACTGAAAAGTATGGGGGCCGCAGTCTCCCCTCTAGGGTTGCGCCACTGACGGATTTCAAGCTGCGTGCCCCCCAGTGTGGGCTGTCTCCAGCCGCCTCTCCCTCCACACACCCACCTCCCTCCACTCTCTCCCACCTCGTCTGACACCGAGTGTTTTGGAATTTAAAGCTCCTCTAAATTTCCTATGGGGATATAGTTAAATCCTTTACTGGACAATTCTGCACCAGTAGCACGGGCCTCGTATTTGCAAGTGGCCTTAGCTTTCATAGTAGTACTCAGGAAAATCCCCGTATGAAAAATAACAAGTACCTAACTGTGCCTTTTACAAGCCGGCTCGTGCAGTGTGGGCTGAGGCAGGGGTGATACTTGGTGATAGAACTAACCTATCCTGATGTCTTTTGATGTCCCCTTCCTTCAAAGGCTGCTTCCAACCCTGCCCAGCTCCCCAGTGACTCCTGGAACAGGTTACAAAAAGGGCTAAGTGAGATCATGGTAGTGACTTGGTGTAAAACTCGAGCCCTGCTGGAAACCAGTGCCCTCCTGTGCTGGGCGGGAGGCGTCTTCCCCTCCACGCCCTGCAAGCTTCGGAAAAAGATGTGCGAGCCAGAAGCAAGCCAAAAGCATCATCTCGCTCCGTGCTCGTGACTCATCCAACCCATCCACATACTCTGTCTCCTCAGGCCCCCGGCCAACCCCTCTGCCTAATGCGTGGAAGCGTACTCCCCGGGGGGCACTTCAAACCTTGCTCCGACTCTGCACTCTGCAGCTCTAGAAGCGTGCAAGCAAAATTGGCCACGTGCTCTGAGAATTCCATTTGGGAGCCAGTGTTGGTGACTCGGGAGCGGACTGGACAAAAGAAAACAGACGCTGAGTCAGGCACGCTGCAAGCTGCCCCGCATTCATCTCCCGGGGACGGTCCTGCCCTTGGCGGACGGAGAGTGTCACGCATGTGCTGTGGCATGGATGTGGGGCCACTCTGGGAAGCACAGCGACCTCCGTCTGTTAGTCTGAGGTCGAGACAATGGCACTTTTGTGACTCCTCTAGAAATAGAACTCTTCACGTGGCACCACAGCGCGCTCCGCTCTGGAGCGGGGATGTGACGGGGGCAGGCACGAGGGGAGTCGTCCTCTCGGGCAGGGTGACTAATTCCCTTTCCCGCCCTCTGAAGAAGGAGTGACTGATGTCATCCGTCTGCCCCAAACCAGCCTGGGGGTGAGAACTAACCACAGACTCAAGGTCACGGTTCTCTGGCTCTGACGCTGACCTGGGGGATTTCTGCCCTCCTCAGATTCCTCCCAACCATTCAGGGGGGTCCGAGGGGTGTTTCACAAGCTCATTCATCTTCAGTGACACCTGGTGTCCTCCTGTCTGGCTTTACCCACAGTGTCTGCTAACGCTGCCGAACTCCGAAATGGCAGCTGGTTGTCAGCGCCCAGGACAGGCGCAGTGGTTGTCCACCGACCATGCCGCTGGGCTGCCACTGCCTGCCAGTGTGGGCCCTGAGGCTGCCAGTGGGAGGCCGCAAGGCCCTGAGTGTGTGGTCCAGGGTGCTGTCACCCATGAGGGTGCCTCCCTGGTGACAGCTCTTTCAGTTTTTATTCATCGTCTATTCCAGCCGCTGGCCAAAGGGCCAGGAGTCCCCAGAGGTGGCCATTGCTCCGAGTGGGTTTTACCAGGGGATGGGGACAGGAGTGGGTGAATAGCACAGGTCTCTGTACCTCTGTGACCCCTGAATGACCTTCCAGCAAGTGTCATCAGTAGATAGGAAAGTCACAACTCGGACACAGCCCTAGCCGCATCCTGGTGGGAAGGCAAGAACGGGTGTGGTGGCCTCTCATGCTTTCTGCATGATTTACGGCCCAGGGTGGAGGCGGGCGTGGACACAAAACACCCAGTTTCTGGTGGAGGTGCTGCTCTCCGAGGCCGCCTGCCGACACACCATCTCCGGGGAGACTCCCGGACGGCCCCGCTGCAGCAGGTGGCCCGGGAGCAGGAGCATGCCCAGGCTGCCTCCCAGGCAGTGCCGGCGGACTGGTGCGACACTGATTAACGGGGCTTCATGGGCTCGGGCTGCTCCCACCACAGACCGGGTGGCCTGCAAACAACAGAAACTGATTTCTCCCAGTTCTGGAGGTGGGAGTCCAAGGTAAAGACACCAGCAGGTTCGCTGTCTGGTGAGGGTTTGCTTCTTGGTTCGTGTGTCTTCACAGGTGGAAGGGGCTAGAGAGCTCCCCAGGGTCTCTTAAGTGCACTATCCCATCCATGAGGGCTCCAGTCTCACGACCCAATCACCATCCAAAGGCTACACCTCGACATGCCTTCACACTGGGGGTCGGGTTTCCAGCTACGGATTTGGGGGGGAACACAGACATTCAGTCCATAGTGTAAAGGCACCCTGGTTTCCACATCCAGAACTGTGCACCCAGCCCCGTCACCTGTTCTCAGAGTCACGGGAGCCCTGGAACTCGGGGGCTTCTTTCCCAACACGCCCCCTTTAGAAGAGACGTCCGTGAGTGCTCACCATCCCCCATGGGGCCCCACGATTTCATGGTCGCCAGTGGGGTGGCGAGGGTTCCCGAAGGCCTCACAGGGCCAGTCCACCCCTGCTGGGTCACTGACTCCCTGGGAGCTGTCGGCACAATGAGCCTTCGAGATTCATCGTCCTCAGAGCCCCTGTGTGTTTCTCAATTCCGTCTTTCTTTTCCAGTCACTCCACGTCGCAGGTGCTCGCTCATTCCCTACTCGTGGGTGCTAATCTCGCCTCCCTTCTCGCGCTGCCCTGACACCCTTTCCCCAGGCAGACCCGCCCTTCTGCCTCCTGACTGTGAGAGCAGGTCTGGTTACTGGGTACCGCCACCCCAACCGCAGACCCCACCCTTCTGTTGCAGACCCCGTGGAGGAAGGAGTGGCGGCTCCCTGTTTCCAAAGACGGGAACAGGGATCCGGGCTGGAGAGCTGTATTGGAACTCTTGACACATCCTCAAAGCCGGGCCACTGGGTGGCAGAACTGGGTTCTGGTGGGGACCCGTTTGCACCTGCAGCCACTTCCCCCAGCAGGGTCTGTGCTGAGCTCAGGGAGCCTCAAGCCAGGATGACCTGCTCACAAAGACGCAGCTGGGACCAGGGTGAGTGAGTGTGGGGTGCTGTCAGAACCAGGTTCATTTACATGCCAGTCAAAAAAAAAAAAAAGCCACCTCTGAGCAGCCTGCACTCCCTGTGGAGCGAGCCACTGCCATCTGCAGAAGGGTCTGCACCTGGTGCTGGTGCGTGGGGCCCCAGGCTCTTGGGTTTGCACAGCTGCCCTCCAGCCAATCGGCTTCTCCCCTGAGAGTTTCCTTGCCCCCGGGGCCGGCAGCCCGCCCTGTGCAGAATGTATAACACAGCGGGGTGCTGTTGGGCCTGCCAGCCGGTGGGAGCCCTGCAAAGGGCTTCTATTTATAGGGGAGGCTTTCCTCGGGCACTCAGGCGCTCAGGCCTGCTGAGAAGCAGTCCCAACAGACACTGAAGGGCTAGCTGCAAACCTCTCCCAAAGAAAGGGGTGGTTCTGCCACACACAGAGGTAGGGTGGCCCTGGCGTGACGTGAGGCGAAGGGATGACAGCTGTCTGTGAGCTCCCTCCATTTATAGCTGGGCTCTGCCAAATTCAGGGAGCAGCCTGGGGTTTGGATTTTGGAGAATGAATTGTTTCAAAAGCCAAGGGCTGTCTAGCTTCATTGGCTTAAGTACAGAAATGGCCATAAGCCAGAGGTGGTTGTGCAGTCCTGGCTGCCTGTCTTTGGGAGCGTTTTAATTGTCCGATGCTGTTGAACAAGCAGCCAGGGCCAGCCTCACACAGTAGTCACGGCGGCTGTCTAGGTGGCCTTCCAGCCTTCCCCGGGGACTCCCGCAGGCCCAGCCCTGGAAGGGAGCCACGGTGCACAGCTGGGCTGCTTCAGGGAAAAGCAGACAGGGCTGCGCCTAGGCAGGCGAGTGCTGCTAGCTTCCCTCTGCAGCCTGTAGGTTTGCATTCCCTGTTAACCCTGACCCTCCCTGAGGAGGCAGACTAACCCAGCTGGTAGGTGAGAGTGTGTGCATTTTCAAGAAACTTGTGAGACTTCAAGCCAGCTAACTTAATCTCTCCAGTCCTCAGATGTCCCATTAGTAATTCGGAATAAATAGTCCAGTAGACAAATGAAGTGAGGGCAGAGAGAGGCAGTTCACTGAAAAGCAACTCTAAACGCCCAATAAGTACATAACCATGTGTTCAAGCTCTCTAGTCATCAGCAAACTGCACACTAAAACAACATCTCATTGTTGCCAAGTTTTTAAAAGGTTGATCCTGTGTGGCATCAGGCATTGTTGGCGGGAATATCCATTAGTTCAGCCATGTGAAAAGATCATTCAACGTGTAAACCCTTGGACTCACAATCCCACTTCGAGGAGCCTGTCCCGAAGACGTAACTGTGCTGCGTATGGATGGGATGTGCACTGCGTGGTGTTGCGCATGATACTGAAAGACGGAAAGGGAACATCCTGACTGTTCACTGACAGCAGAGAGACTGTGGGCAGGTGACTGCCGGCAGCTCCGTGGGTTCTCGTGCAGAACCAGTCCTACGAGGGGTGGTTACTGGAAAAGAGCAAGTTGGAGAACAAGGCATGTGGGGCCGTAGCATTTACATCAAAATAACGTGAATAGATTTTCATCTCTGTGAGTAGGTGCGTGGCCCAGGACCAGGAGACTGCGTGTTCGGCGGTGCACAGGAGTTAACTCTAGGGAGAGGGGTGAAGACAACAGCAGGGAGAGGGGAGGATGTCAGCTTTTATTCTACACACTTTTGTCTGCCGTTCTGCACCTTTTACAACCTGCACTGTAAGGTTAGTCTTGCTCTCCATCGTCTCGGTTCCCTGCAGGGCAGGCAGAGCGAGGCTGAAGTGGGCAGGCTGCGTGGGGAGCGGCGCGTGGAGGACCCGGGAGGACTTCAGAGCGGGACGGGTTTCATTACAGACGCCCATTCCACATCCGAGTGGGGGTGCGGAGCGGGCAGTGGGATGGAGGAGTCTGACGGGGGCCTGGGCATCACGTGAGAAGAGGAGTCTCCTGGGATTTATGGGCGGTGTGAAGAGGGGTTCCATGAACAAGATGCAGTGAGGGCTCAGAGCCAAGTGTGGGGGGCGTCCAAACCCTGGGTTCCAGTGCCCTTGACATGAATCCATTTCTGTGTATCTAAGCCAGTGGAGTGTCTTAATCAACCTTCCCACCCGTCAGCGTCCCTGGCACCGTATCAAAGGCTCCCTGCACGTACTCCTGACATTGCTCCCTGCCTGTCCTCTGGCTGAACTCTTCGGATAGTCTCCGAGGTTCTCAGCTTGCCCTTCGTGTCACATAGTGCCTTTAGCTCTCACTGCTCCCAGCCTCCCGGGGACAGGGCAGCCCTGCCACTCCTGCACAATTCCGCCCCGCCCCACCCTGTGCCCCCATTCTGCAAGCCTCAGCCCAGGCGGAGCCCAGGCCCCTCGTTCACTTGGGAGATTCCAACACGTGCACGCTCTTTTGCACAGTTTCTGGTTGCATCCCCAGAAGGCAGGCACACAAGGTGGGCAAACGTAGGTTCACCATTGGGAGCATGGGAAACACAGTTTCTTCTTATGTTATTTTCCATACAAACAACTGTGCCCCTACTTTTGCCCTGCCCTGTGTCTTTATTATTATCCCTGCCATCTTGACCGATGAGAACATTGAGGTTTGTTTTTTTAAAAGATTTTATTTCTTTATTAAGCCACACAGGTGGACACAGCTTCCAGTCTGTGTGATGGGCCAGCCCCTGATGGACATCCTTCCATGACAACAGCTGGGAGAGATGTGAGTGTCAGCCCTCTCTCCCGACATCCCCCACGACCGCTCCCTGAAAGCTGGGGCAGGGACAGCACCCAGCCCTGGGGCTTCTCGGCAGCCTGATGACAGGGTCCCGCGTCCCTCTGCAGCTGCTGCTGCTGCTGCTGCTGCTGCTGCTGCTGCTGCTGCTGCTGCGTGGGGCTCCCTCGCGCCTGCCCCTGCTCCTCAGAGTGATCACTTCAGGCTCCACGACCCTCAGTTACCTCACCATCTGGGTCTTCTGGCTTCAGTGTAACCCAGAGGGGTATAGTTACTTAATAACTACCTACTAAGAACTCACCACAGGTCAGATATTCTCGCAGGCACGGTAAAAGGGGTACTTCTCGTATGTGTGTGTGATGTACATAAATACCTAAGACACAGAGGCTCAGAGTGTGGCTCTGGAGTCAGGTAGACCCTGCCACTGAGTAACGGCAAACTCTACTTTAGCAAGTTCCTTAAACTTTCTGAGCCTTCATGTCCTCTCCTGTCACATGGAGATCATTATTTCCATCCGGCGGGACTGTTGGGAGGATGGAGTGGGATAATGGGTGTGTAGCGCTCAGTGCCGTGTCTAGCACAGGTGTCCTGTTCACAGCTGTGTGCTCCCTACCTGGCACAAGGCCTGGCGCATGGTGAGTGCTCAATAACCATTTGTGGAATGGGTTAGTAAGTGAATAAAGAACACTGCAGTTAGTGACAGAGTATTTATCTCATTAATACTCCTTGCAACTTTGCAAGGAGGTCAGTGATCTCTCAATATCATCTAACTCGGTTTCAAAGTCCACCTTGGATGATAAGTAACAGGTTTGGCCATGTAGTTAGGTATTAGAACAAGGCCTACAGGGTTAGCCTTGCCTTGCCTGAGACCATATGCCAAACCTGGCAAGGCTGTAAGGTAGGGATTGGCATTCTCGGACTCTCAGCTCACTACTACAAGTCTGGTATGTTGAGATCATCTTCTAAGCCTGGCTAATTGAGCAAAAAGGGACTAACCCCACTGAACGGGGACTTTCAAATTCCTTGTGACAGTGACTCATTTTGGAAGACACAAAACAGTTGTCCCAGGCCTTGGTGCTGAGCGAATGGTGGAACGAAAGCCAGCTGCCTTCCACTTTCGAGGCCAAGAGTTGCGGTCTGAACACACCTCCAGCACCCCCAGTTCCTCCAGCACCCCCCTCTCCCACACCGTGGGTGGTTTTCCTGCATGGGGGGCCCATCTGCTGAAGTGAGACCGGCGGCCATTCTCGGAGAAGGATAACAAATCTCCGTGACAGGTGACCTGGCTTCTAGTCCCAGCTGCACCAGCTGTGTGACCTTGGACATGCTTTCTTGCCCTCCTTGTGCTTTCATTTTCTCTCCTGGAAAGCAGGGGATGTGACCCTTTGCAAGGATATAATAATATGGTGTGTGACAAAGGTTCCCTGCACAGTTCCGAAGAATGTGTGTGGAGTTTGGCTCTGAAGGCAGAGCCAGCGGCAGTCATCTGGTGTGGTGACACACCAGAGAATCTGCTCATCCCCTGCCCCCCGCCCCTGCCCTGCCTGGCCTAATGCCCATCGGCATGGTGGGCGAGGCCGCAATCTTCAAGACTTATCTCAGAGCAGAACCTTTTGTCGAGCAAACCTAACGTGGAATGGAACCGAAGTGCACGGAACCAGCAAGTGGGGCTCCCTCGCTGGAGCAGAGCGAGCTCTGTGTCTCCGATCCCCCCTCGACATTTTGCAGTGGTCTCCCTTGTAGCTCCATAAGCCCCAAGGCTTCCCAGACTTCGTTTGAGAACAGCAGAATGAACAAACAAACAAAATCAACAAGGGAACTAAAGCATTCTACACGGTCCCTGTCAAAATGCTAACATCAGTACATTATCATAATTTAAATGCTAGCTGTTATGTTGCTGATGTTTACAGCCATGGTTCTCAAACGTGGGGTTGTGGCATCAGAAGCACTTAGAAACCTCCTTGTTTTAAAAGATTTTATTTACTTACTTTTAGAGGGGGGAAGGGAGGCAGAAAGAGAGGGAGAGAAGCATCGATGTGAGGGAGAAACATCAATTGTTTGCCTCTTGTACACACCCCAACCAGGGCTGAACCCACAACCCAGGCGTGTGCCCTGACCGGGAATCAAACCCGTGACCTTTTGCTTTGCGGGATGGCCCCCAACCAACTGAACCACACCGGTCAGGGCTCACCTAGAAATGTTATTAAAACAAAAAGTGTTGGGCCCCACACCCAGAGTTTCTGACTCAGTGGGTTTGGGGTGGGAGCAAGAATCTGCAGTTCTAATGGATGCCTAGTGACGCTCGTGCCGGACTCGGGGGACCCACTTTGAGAACCGCAGGGCTGCCGTGTGCTTTCTGCGTGACGGGGGCTCTGCCAGGCACTGGACCTGGATCGTTCTCCTGAGCGCTCGCAACTGTGCTTTGAGGGAGGCGCTGGAGGATGCACGTGTCTCATTTACAGATGAGGAAACCGGGGCTTAGAGAGTCGAGTGACTTGCCCAGGCTCTTACAGCTGTCACTGGCACATTCCAACCACGGTCCTCACTCTTAACCATGATGGAAATCGTGTTAAAATGGAAATGGGGTTACAAGGGATGGGTACCCTTATTCCCACACACTTGTTTGCATTGGTTGGCCCAGTACAAACAGGTTAATGAAATGCACCGTCTCTCGGGGAGAGGGTCCCCGCGTAGTCGAGGTTCGATGGGGAGCAGAAACACGAGGCCAAACAGGAACGCCTGAAGAACAGACTGTTGCTTGTCACAGTCCGCCCACCCAGGAAGGACCCCCAAGCCGCCAGACGGCTTCTTGGGGCCGCCCTGGCTGGGTGCTTCTGTTGGCTGGGAGGTGGTCCCGTGGGTTGGAGTGCCGTCCCGTGCACCGAAGAGGTCTCAGGGTTGACCCCCAGTCGGGGCACGTATGGGAGGCAGCCAACCACTACTTATCTTTCACATTCCCGCCCCTCTCTCCCCTCCCCTGCCCCGTAAAATCAATGAACATATCCTCGGGTGAGGATTCAAAAACAAAAATAGACATCGTCCGTGACTCCCAAAGCCCATAGGACACTTCACATGATTAAATCCAGTAACGGTTTTGCCGGAATCTTGATACTCAGCTCCGGCCGCATGAGCCTCTCATGTTCCAGCCCACTGCTTCTGGCTCCTTCACATCCTACTGTCGCCCATTAGTCACTCTGCCCGTGGGCCTAGTGAGTTTCCACGCTGACTCATGCAGCCAGTCCAGCCCCAATGGCCTGATCTCCGGTCTGCCTTCTCAATTGGTGTTTTTGATTCCATCGATTTGTTCCACTTGTTTATGCATTCATTGGTTGACTCCTGTCTGTGCCCTGACTGGGGACTGAATCTGCACGCTTGGTGTGTAGGGACAATGTTCCAGCCCACTGAGCTCCCAGGCCGGGGCTCAGTAGATGCTTTTTATTCTGGATCAGGGGCCGGATTTGACTGATATCTTATCATCATTAACTTGGAAATATGACTAATAGATAGAGATTTTTTAACTGGTCTGCACGTGTGTTCCTACTCATGATTGCTAATTATCCGAAGTGTCTGATACGCCAGATGGATACTTAATGAACAATCTAATGACTGGATCTGAAATGCCAGGTTCAGGTTCAAGAGAATTCTCCTGAACCTCCCTGGGAGGGAGGCTCATGAAGGTCTCATTCTGCCGCCCATTCTCCTTTCCTTTCAGCGTAGGTGTGAGGAGGCTGGATCGGATGCTGAGGACCACATGTTTGATTCCAAGGGGGTTTCCCCACACCCTGAGTTCAGCATGTTTTCTGTAAAAACTCATTTGGGGGAAAACTCTGCCCTGCTTGTTCCAGTTTAGATTTCCTCACTTTGGCTAAGTGATGAGTTCATTAAAAAGTAATGATGGGCCCTGGCTGGCATAGCTCAGTGGATTGAGCGCGGGCTGCGAACCAAAGCATCGCAGGTTCGATTCCCAGTCAGGGCACATGCCTGGGTTGCAGGCCACGTCCCCAGTGGGGGCCATGTGAGAGGCAACCACACATTGATGTTTCTCTCTCTCTCTTTCTCCCTCCCTTCCCCTCTCTAAATAAGTAAATAAATAACTAAAATCTTTAAAAAAAGTAATGATAGATAGGGGAAGTCTTGACCACTGAAAAGCCAAGTTTCAGGGAATCATGTGAAAGAAAGAGGAGAAGAGAAAAAACAATGCTAGGAAAGACAATTTAGTAAGAAATCCATGACTGATGGGAGATGTAGTTTTCATAACGAGCTAAAGAGAAACGCTAGGCTGCCTCCTAGAAACACTATTTCCTGCTCTCTGCTCTGCATTAAAAATGAAACTCAATTTAAGCTTCGAAGTAAAGCTCAACATTCAGGGCAGACATGGGGACTGTTTGCTATGAGGGAGTCACAGCAGTCAGTCCCCCTGAGTTGGTCAGGAGAAAGTTTTTGAAACCAATTCTGTAGTGATAGTTGGCTCATGGGACCTATGCAATGAAATAGATGCTTTCCAAAAGAAAAAAAAAAGATGAGAAGAAGAAGAAGCCACCTACACACATCCAGTTCTTCAGGTTAATGTCAAATTTGACTCACAAGTCCTAATAGCCCCACTAGTGGTTACTCTTATTTGGGCTTTTCTAGTGGAAAAGTATCCAGTCTGTGAAAAGCCTCAGTGGTGCCTTGGCTGGTGTGGCTTAGTTGGCTGGCTGTCGTGGGTTTCATCCCTGGTTGGAGGGCATGCAAGAAGCAGCTGAGCAATGCTTCTCTCCCTCTCTTTCTCCCTCCCTTCCCCTCTCTCTAAAAATAAATGAATAAAATCGTTAAAAAAGAATGGAAGGAAGGGAGGGAGGGAAAGAAAGAAGAAAGAGGAGAAGGGAAGGGGAGGGAAGGGAAGGGAAGGGAAGGGCTCAATGGTTGTGTTATGAGGGATGCTGCTTTCATTTTGGCACAAAATTAGCCTGGAATGAAACAGCCTTGCCTAGATAATTCACGCTGCCTGCTCAGGCCCAGCTCTGCCCTTGCTTTAGTGGGGTACCCCGATAGCATGATGTGTGGCCTTGACCCTAAACATCAGAGCAGGGGGTGGAGGAGGATAAAGATGATGACTTGGTATAGCTGAGTGTTTAAGAGCTGAGGCTCTGAGGCCAGAAAGACCTGGGTTCCAATATCAAATCAACCTCTTAGTTTGTGGCCCTGGGCCTCAGTTTCCAAATGTCTTGGTAATAACATGAATTTATTATAAAGATTCAACAAGAGTTTAGCTCAGTGTATGACACACGGCGTATAGTCAGCAAGTGGTCCCTGTGATTACGGACAATCTTGGTCTTAGTCCTCATATCGGTGTGAGTGATTTGAAGGAGGAAAGTAGGCAGGTCAAGAGCAGTTCTTTTTTTCCCAAGAGCAGTTCTTAAATGAATTGTTACCAGATCATGAAGTTTGTCAAAATTAGTGTCTCAGTCCATGTATAGGGCTGTCCAATAGAACATTCTGTGACAGCAGAAGTGTCCTGTATCTGTGCTTCTGCATGCACTATAGCCATAGCCACATGAGCTACTGAGCACTTGAAATTTGGCTAGAAGAAGTAAGCTTTCAAATTTAATTAATTTATATTTAAGTAGCCATATGTGGTCTGTAGTAACCATGCTGAGGAGCACAGCTCTATAAGATTAAATTTGTCAAATATGCCCTTGACTGGTATGGCTCATTGGATTGAGTGCGGACCTATGAACCAAATGGTCACTGGTTCCACTCCCAGTCAGGGCACATGGCTGGGTTGCGGGCCAGGTCCCCAGTAGGGGGCACGTGAGAGGCAACCACACGTTGATGTTTCTTTCCCTCTCTTTCTCCTTCCCTACCCCTCTCTACAAGTAAAATAAATAAAATCTTAAATATAATTGTCAAATATATGTGGGAAAGGGCAAACACTGCGAGAGAAGAGTTAAATGTAAATATAATGAAAGTGAGAGATCGTAGGATTGAAAATGTCAGAAAGAACCACATTTTTAATGAGTGATGGACATAGTTGTTATTACATCCCTTTAGCACAAAAGCAAGCAGAATGCAAAACATTTCTAAACCTTAGAAGTCAAACAGCTCAGTTTCAACAGCTATTTGATAAATCGTAATTCCACTGAAATGAGGGGATTGATCTTGGACTTGGAATTTACAATCAGAAAACGGATGGCATTTGGTAGACAGCCACGATGAACAAGTGGGGCAGCATCAGATCTAATCACGGAAACCCATCACGCAGAGGCAAGTTTCTTGAATGTCTTCCTCCAAGGACATGTTGAACCTGTACAGGTGAGAGTCATTTTTAGGGGGAAAGACAATAGAGGAGGTAATGCTTATGTAATTCACTGCTCAGTTGGCAGTGAACTTACTCGTTGGCAGCCTAATGAAAAAGCGCAGATGGGGAGAAATTAACAAAGTTGGCATGTTTTCTATTCCTGTTGGCACAACCCAAGATATAGGTATAAATGGTGCATGTTCAGTAATAACTCAAATGTGTCATGGACATTGTAAGAAATGCCTAGTGACTGTGGTGAGTTTAAATATGAGGATAATTATAATTCAGAAGGTCGAGGGTCCAAGATGAAAAAAATAATATTTCAGGAAGCATTGGAATACATTACAGGAAGATCTCAGATATTTGAAGTAAAAGTAGCCCTATATTGAGAATGAAGATATGTGGTTTTGAGACCTGCTTTCTTCTGGTTCCTGATTGGAAGTCTCCAGCAAGTTCCTTACCTACTCTGCTCCTCACCATTTGTGTACATATGAAAATGGTTTGCAAACCATTTGGAACACTATAAGGCACTTTGCAAATGAAAAGTGCTATCATCCTCAGCATCATTTTGACTTTCTCAACAATCCCATGAGGGAGCAAGGTAGAGCAAGTGAACCATTTTACAAGTGAAGAAACTGAAGCTGAGAGGCGTCAAAGGACTTATCCAAGGTCACACGTCCATGAAAACCCGCATCCTCATCATGGCTGTAAAAACTGGGTGGAGTTTAACTGATGAACACAGAGGTTTATTATTCTTTTTGAATCTCTTGCTTTAGAAATGTTTCAAGTCATGGGACTGTAGAATGGAAAGAGCTGGACTGCCTCACGTTCAGGCAGCAGAGGCCCCTGACCAGGACCCTATGTGTTAGAACAATGGGCTGCAAACCCAGCTTGTTTGGGTAGATAAAGTTTTACCAGAATATAGCTACACGCATTTGTTTATGAATTGTCTGTGTCTTTGCTTTTGCCCTACAAGGATGGAGTTGAGTAACAGCAGTAGGGACCAAAGCCAAAAATACCTCCTCTCTAGATCTTTACAAGAGAAGTGTGTCCACTCAGCATTATCGTGACCATGACTAAGCATTCTTGTACCCATGGCTCAGCATTCATGTCCCAATGATATGCCATTCCTGTGGTGATGACTCAGCATTTCATGTCACCATGAGCAAGCATTCCATCCTCTATACCATGACTTAGCATTTCACAGCTCCATGAATCGGCATTTCTTGTCACCATGACTCAGATTACATGGTACCATGAGTCAACATTCCATGAAACCATAACTGAGCATTTCACGTCACCATGAATCAGCCTTTCTTTTCTCTACACCACGAGTCAGCATTTCACCTCATCATGAATCAGCATTTCTTGACTCTGTACTGTGACTCAGCATTTCAGGACACCATGACACAGCATTTCACAACACCGTGACTCCGTGTTTCTCATCGCCATGACTCAGCGTTTCATGACACCATGACTGCATTTCTTGTCCCCGTGACTCAGTGTTTCTGGACACCATGACTCCACGTGTGTCTCTCTCTGAGCACCGTGAGGCTGTACCCCCTTTTTTTTAAAGATTTTATTTTATTTATTTTTAGAGAGGGAAGGGAGGGAGAAAGAGAGAGAGAGAGAGAGAGAAGCATCAATGTGCGGTTGCTGGGGGCCATGGCCTGTAACCCAAGCATGTGCCCTGACTGGGAATCGAACCTGCGATGCTTTGGTTCGCAGTCCACGCTCAATCCACTGAGCTACACCTGCCAGGGCACCGTACCCCTTTTTTCTGTCACTGTTCAGCATGATAATCAACAACTTGTCAAAACAGAAGTGATCATATAGTTTTAGGATTAAATTGTTACCTGTTCTAGCATAAGTACAAATCAGCCCATGAGGTGCTCATGAAGTAAAACTTTTCTTCAGGAGAAGTTAATTTCTATCATAAGCCTTCTTTTCTTGGGCAGGCAGAAATTGAATTTCAATAAATTCAGCATCCGTCCCATCCCACCACTGGTCCCTTTGGGGTTGTCCAAGTTCCTGAGAACTTGTGTAGTTCCAGCCCCTGAGAGTGACATCTGGTCTTCACACACACCTGCCAGGGACAGTAGGGGTCGAGGAAGCCAGGTCCCAGGTCCAGGCCAGAGGTCTGGAAGGAGGTTTGGGCCCACCTCTGCGGCCTCGTGTGGATCTTCCTGCAGCGTTTCTCGTGGGCCCCCCTCAGAGCTTCACGACACCTTCAGAGTGTTGGGTTGTGCTCGTTGATTGACTACCGAGTGACCCCTCGTTCTCTCAAATCCCTGCTCTCTCTCTCTGTGAAGTTACTGCCGCCGCTGGGCACTTGCTAACCCAGCATCTCTCGCAGAGAACTCGGTAAAGTCTGCGGACATCTTCTCTGCCATCTTGCCACTCTCACAAATCTACACTCTCAAATCCCTCCCACGTTCCGGATCCTTCCATCACCCTTTGCCCTTGCTGAGTCTCAGTCTGCATCGGAGAGCAGGGCACAGTGTCCCTCTGGGAACCGTCGGTGTCCATGCACCCCTTCTTCTCTGCTCCATTGCCCCCCTGGGAAAATCCCAGGTTGGGTAGGGGTGTGGGGGTAGGGAGAAACAATGTCCCCTCATCAGCTTTTCTTCCAACTCTATTTTTCATGGCCTAGATGTTTCTTCTTATTCCTGAGGCTTTGGCTGTTGAAAAGCAAAAGCCAAGAACTGACTATTTAACGCATTTCTGCCATGTTTCTTCATCTCTGAGGCAAGCTGGGTGTCAGGCCAACTGACGGGGAAAGGACACGGGGTGGAAGGATGGAGGGAAGTGGAGAAACACATCGGAAAACGCCAGTCTAGCACCTGACCCCACCAGGGAAAGCAAAATGCTGCAACTGAACAGGACACCGCAGCTTCCTGTGGCCAGGATTGGGAAACCTGTTTCACACGCCAATGTCTGGGGCATATTTTTGCCCTAAAAGCCTACATAACCCCCTGGGATGATTAGCACTTTGTAGAGAAAACTGTGCACATTTCCCCATCCAGTCTGCCAGGTCGTGGACCTGTTTCAGAGTAAGAGCCAAACCAGCAAATAGCGCCTGTCTCTGATCTGCTGCTGATGTAAGTGACATCAGATGTGCTTCCAGGCTGCCAACCATCCCTGTGAGTGGCCAACAGTCTACCCCTGAGCAATGAAACATGGCTGCGTCTCTAGGAATGAGTGCACGCAACCCAAGCTGGGGTCTGTGGCTTACCACATTGCCAGGTTTAGCAAGACTATGCATCGAGCTTCAGACTTTCTGGGCCTCCTGGTCTGGTCCTTCTGGTCTACCTGCCAGTCCTCCCTTGCAGAGTATGTGGCTAATGCAACTCCTGTGGCAGATGGTCAGGGTCACCTTTCAGGGAAGAAGGGCCAGCATACCATTTCTGCTGCAGACATACTGCGGGTTGCAAATCCCCACTGTACGTGCATGAAAATGCTATCAATGAACTTCAGGAAGAGACGTCTTTCTTAAAGTGGGTTCTATGCAAAAGTGATAGATAGTCCACGAAACTAGAATTCTGTGATGAAATTCAGCGGGCCAGCTTCTCAGAGTCTTTCCTACGCAGCTGCGCATTGAAGTGCCCCAGGCGGGGGTGTGATACGTGGTATTGACTCGGCCCCCGAACACTTTCTGCCACAGCCTCCCGGACTGTCGTCGGGCGGATCACTCTCTGAGAGCTCTGTGACGGTGCACGCTGCTCTCGTTACAGTGTATTGTTCTGTGGCTCTGACCGTTGTGGTTTGCGGTTAGAGAAAATATTATCTTGTGGAAGCTAAGAGGCTAAGAAGCAGCAACATGGAATCACTATGGAGGCAACATCTCATCGTTCCAGTAAATGTTCACATACTAAAAAAAAAAAAAAAATCAATGGCTGGATGATTGCCACTGCTCGCTTCAGAGCTGGGCTCGTCTGGCTTTGTTGCCGTTCGCCTAAGGTCCAAGTGGTTTCTGTTACTTTTACTTTGTGTTTTGAACATGGGCACAAGCTTTAGTAGCCCTGAAAGAAGGCAGGGGTTACGTGAGGCATCTCCAAGTCTTTTCAGGCAACAAATCGTCCCGATTCCTCATTAAATGAATGCATCCACCTAATGTGTGGCACCTGCTACGTTGTGGGCCCTACAGAAAAATACAAAGTTAAATAAGGCAAAGTCCCAGTTTTTTCATATCTCCTGTGCCAGCTCTCACGTCTTCAGCCATTTATGTTCTAGGAAATATTACAGTAACACATTGGTGGAGAAAAGAACCCATCTGGAGACGAACGAGGTAAACAGTTGGTTGCAGCGTGGGCGCTCCGCGGGGAGACGCCGTTCCCAGGCAGCGGAATCGGGAAGAAGGAAGATCATTGCTTCACTTCCACTTGATGTCAGTGAGCTTCTTGGAAGAGGTGGTATTTTGAAAGATCTGAAGTGAGGATGTTGGACGGCTCTCAAGACGTGTTCTTCAGGAAACGTATGAGGATCCAGGCTCGGAAAGGTTAGCCTAGGGAATGGAGGGAGGCAGCTTCCACCGACCACCCCAAAGCCGTGATGCCAGGGATTCGGAACGTCTCTGTTCACCGTTGGAGCCGGCACCTCCCGTGCTCCCTGCCTCCCCCAACCCGCTGTGAGCTGGCAGGCCAGTGTTTCATTATCATCTTGGCCCTTGGTCAGCGCCGTTCATCCAGAGATGACAGGGTTTTGTGAATAGGAATCAGGCCTCGGACCAAGTCTGTGATCACTCATCAGCTTCATTAGGTAGTGAGGACAGGGCTGCCGGCTGGAGGAGAGACCTGCCTCGGAGGAGGAAGACGGCCGACTCCGTGCGGCCGTTTCAGAAGGGATCCATTGCGAATTTTGACCGACTCACGAGGCACCTTTTTTTTCTTTTGTGGGGGGAAGTATTGTGGAAGGAGGACAATAAAAGGCAAAAAAGGAAAAGAGGGGAAGCTGGGGGTGGGGGGCTCCTCCACCCACTATTCCATCAGTATCACGTGAGCCCCAGAGAAATGTCAGCACGGTATGATGCTTAATAGATGTGAGAGGAGAAAATCAAATTATATTGCTGTTCCAGCCCAGTTAAGATCTACGTGAGGAACTGGAGAATTTTCCCTCTCACTCAGAATGACTGAACACAGGGGCTATTCATGATCTTCGGTGAACTCGCTTCGGTTGAAAACAGCTGTGCTGTTTGTGTGTACGACTGTAGGTAAACCATTCACAACTAGTGTGGGTGACGAGAACTATAAACACAAGGGAGAAGAGGAAGCGAACATGCGGCGGTGATAACGGACTTGGAATAACACTAGGATTTTCAAAGGAGCCAGAACGACTTCAGATCCAGCGGCAGCCCCTTTGCCCAGGACTCAGGCACATCCCATGCATCGGCAGGCTGGCTGCTCTTTCCACAGGAACGTCTCTGAAACCAGCCCTCTCCCCGGGTCTGCCAGGCTGCAGCCTGCCTTGTTCTCAACCCCGAATATCGCCGCCACGGCTCCGGGAGGCTGCTCTGAGTCTCTGCTCTTCGGTCCTCCCCGTCTGATTTTGCCACATGCATGGATTCGCTTGTGTTTTTCCCCATCTGTAACGAAGGGAATTCCATGTAATTGATTAGATGAGTCTTGTGGAGCCCAAACAAGGCACTTCAGGCATGCCCCACTTTGTTGGGGGACTTCTCTGCCTCCGCAGGCCCCCCCCCAACAAAGCGGGGCAGAGATTTGGGCTCTTGGAATCACCTGGCATCTTTGCATTTGAGGGAGAGGTGGTGAGTTGCAGGGTTGCAGGCCAGGGGACAGGATGTAGGTGTCTGTGCTTTCTCTCTTTCCACGGACAGTTCTGGAACTCTTCTAAGAGAGGAGGGTTAACAACGAAAGCTGGAGAAGTGGTTCTTATAACGTGACCTGGGATATACGATTGTAGGGTGGAGGGCGAGGTGCCCAAACAAGGCTGCTTGGTCCTCTCTTCACCCCCTACCCCCGCCAGCTGACAGTATGTCATAGAGCTGGTGAGGGGTCACTTCCCCTTCTTCTGCAGAACACGCAGCTTCTGTCTGGCCCCAGGAGGCTTGGCGGCTTTGAGAATAGGATTCTGTGATAAACAACCACAGGCTGATCAGGAACCTGGTGTGGATTTGTGAGCCAGCCATTACATGCTCTATCCAGGAAGAATGAATGTAAACATTAAAAAGAACAAGCCAGTTAGGAGAGTGAGACTGAGACTCCTGTGACCCCCAATATCCATGTGTGCTGCTCCCCTGGGCCCAACTAAATGACATTCCTGACCCCCTTACATCTAGAGACCATGTGACTAGTCCTGGCCAATGAGAAATGTGGGTGGGAGCGATGGATGCCACTTCCAGGCCGGGCTCCACAAACCTTCTGTGGGATCATTCACACCCTCTCTGTTCATCCGGCTGCTGGTTGGCTGCAGAGAAGCCGGCAGAGAACTGTGAAGGCCTCAGTGTTAGCAGAGACACACGGCGGAAGAAGCCGGAGTCCCTGCCCGACTTCACGGAGCGGAGTGTCTCACAGCGCCCCGCACTGCCAGTGCCCCGGACGGCAGTGAGAGCACAGATTTCAACTTCGTTGTGTTAAACCACTGAGATTCAGAGCCTGCTTGTCAAGGTGGTTACCATACGACTCCTAGAGCTGAAGCTGGGAAATCAGACGCTTGAGACAGAGGCCAGGACGACTCAGCGCTTCTCAAATCCTTCCCACTGAAGTTTCCAGAGTGTGGATAAGAGTATACACACACACTCAGGTTCTGGGGCTCCTGACCCAACAGGCTTGCTTTACGACGTCTCAATTTCCTCTTTGCTTTCCAAGTGGCAAATCTGTCTTCTCTACACCCTTTTCATGTTTCCTCTTATATAAAAATCATATTTATTAAGATTTTACCTGTAAGTTGAATTGACTTTTCATCTGGTTCCTCAAGTAACAGCCACGTTAAAGTTTGGCTCCAAGATCCCTGCCCCTCCCTTTGCCCTGGTGTTTTGGTGAAAAGCGAAGCTATATCAGGAAGGCCTGTGTGAAGGGTTTCACTCCGTTAGAGCTCTTCAGATTTCAGATGCCTCGTTTGGTTCTTTAAAACAAAAATGAAAACAAACTTGGTCCCATTTTTGTTCATGTTGAGGCTATTAAAATGTTTTAATAACGTGGTTTGACAAAAGAAACAGAGCAAATTAAAAAAAAAAACCTGAGGATATTTATTAAGGCCATATTCCTCCTTGGGGCGGGACAGCCAAGGTGTAAAGATAGCCAATGTCTTTTTTCCTGCCATTTAATTCCTGCATTGCATTCCTGCAACATAAGGAAAAATTGTATTTTTCCTTATATTTACACCTCAGGGAGGGTTCCGCCCACCAACCGCGGCCACGCTTCCTGGAAGGTGGCCAGCCAGAAACACTTCATCTTCAAACAGGAATCCATGGAGGTTACCTTAGATTCGGAAGAAAGTACCTGAGTCCACTCCCCCTTTTGCTGTTTGGTCCACAGAAGCTTCCTGTTCAGGAGCCAGTCCCCAGAGAGAGGGGCCTGGGGGCGGGGGAGGAACCAGCCCTCGGAACTGGATCTGAGTCAACAAAGAAGTGTGTCACTGCTGACACCCTTAACAAGCGCCCTGGAGCGCTCCCAGCTGTCACAATTGTCCGTATTTTACTCTCAATCCAATCTGTGGCTCCTGTCACCTTCTCGCACAGTGGGACACTTACACAGATGTAGCAGATGGCTGTGTGTGGCTCTAGTAGTGTTCTTTCCCTACCGCCAGGCATTGTGGCTCTTTTCATAAATTCCTCTTTCTTTCATCCAAGAATAATTTTTCATGATATCAAAAGTGATGTCTTGTTCCGATATTATAAAAAAAGTATAAAGAAGAAAATTATGTCTTCTGTAATGCTACAGCACTGAGACAACCACCGTTAACATTTTACTGTATTTCCTTCCCACTGTTCCCTTTGTGTTGCTTCATGGGGGTGGGGGGGGGTCCCACTGCCCAGGTAGGCAGAGGAACTCTGCTAACCCTTCCACATCCCCCAGGCGCTCCTTCAGGCTGGAGCAGAGGGAGCCAGGGAACTCTGCATAACAAAGAAAGTGAGCTAATCTGCCCGTAAGGGATGCAAACCCGCCACCTTCTCAGCAGATTCCCCACCAGCCACAGACCTAATCTTGACACACGCAGTTGGATGACATTCAGTTGGCTCCAAATATGTATTGGAACATATGTGGTATTTCTGTATAAAAAGAAGATTGTAAATGGTGGTTAGATGCCTGGGCCACTAAAAGCATGGTGAGCAGCAATGTATCTAAGAGATCATTGACGGCGGTTCTGATCGCACATTCCTCCTGAGGCTGCTGAAATCCAGGTTCGCCTGAGACCCAAATCCTACTCTTCCAAGTCTTATCACCCCCCCCCCACCCCCTTGCCTTGGATCTCTTTAAATCCTGAGGCTTTGGCTGGGCAGATGGCTGTGCTCAAAAGCACAGTGAGAGAACTCAGATGGGAGATGCACGGGATCATTCACAGGTTCTGGCTGCTGGTTTGGGAGTCAGTGTTGACCCAAGTTCAAATCCCAGCTCTGCCTTTTCATAGTTGGGTGAATTTGGGCAGATCGCTGAACCTCTTTGAGCTTCAATATTCAATATGGCTAAACATGTTAATAATAATACATATCCCTAGGGATTTATGTAAAGATGAGATAAGGCATTACTTGTCAGACTTGAGCATGATACCTTCCAGATTCCCCCTGTTGATTTAAATAAGGATATTTCTTAAACATCAACAAATACCCTTGTACTACTACTATAAAGCCAAAGGCGAGCTTACGGATAAGTAAAAACCAAACAACAAGCCAACAAAATTAAAATGGATCGATGTGATGGCTGATGTTATTTTGCTGAGATTAATTCGGCTTCTTTAAACGTCGGTTTCTAGTGCCTGCCAGGACGGCTTCTTGGCGCCCCGAGCCCACCATATGCCGAGCCACAGTTCGACACGCGCAGCAGTTTCCTCCAGACCCTGCAAACGGGAGAGCCGGAGGCTGCCTGCAGCCCGTGGCATGCTCCGTTCGCCCCTCACGGTACTCATTTTCCCCCAGTTAGTGGCTTTAGAGGAGAAGTAAGAAATTTCATAGTAAATCTGCCTTTCCAACTGCTCTTAAACAGCTGGGCACTCTAGCCCTATGAGACCCACATTCCCACAATGCCACAGAGTCTGGAGCTGAGTGGCAGCCCCCTCTGGCCTGAACGGTGGTTTCCAGTTTGCTCCCAACCCTACCCCCACTTGCTGTACTCAGATGTGTAAGCTGCTAGCCCCTGCGGTTCTGGGTCTGTGACCCCTTCCTATGCAACTTACTGAAAAGCATCTCTTCTTTCTTCAGTAGTCAGTGACAATGAAGCAGCACTTCAAATGCCAACAAAAGGTGAGAAACCCAAGTACAAAAAAGGTCCCGATAGTATGAATAGTGCTCAGTTATAAGGTGGCCGTCCAGACGACCCAGCCAAACAGGCTTGTGTAAATGTGCTTGGAGAGCATATGGAAGGGAATACCCCAGGATTCTCTGGGTCCCTCTGGGACCCTTGAACTCCAGTTTCAGCACCTCTGAGATGAGGGTGGCAGGCACTTAGCGTGGTGTCTGGCACAGAAAAAAGACAAATAGAAGGGCAGGGATCTGGATTTCACTGACAAGGCCGACAACGGGAAAGGTGTCCGAAGAGTCCTACTGAATGCCCGCTTCACGCTGAGCCAGTGGGGTACGCTCATTGACATTTGGCTTGTGGTGGGCCGTCACCTGCAGAGCTCCTACTTTGGGAGGTACACCCCGAGTTGTCCACCCACTCTGAGAGCTCCTCCCCAGAGACTTCTAACAGGTCTTAACTGCAGGGGCCAGCATATCGGACAGACACCTCTGCCCCTTCCTCTGAAAACACGTCACACTCTTGGCTTCTAGGATCTGCTGTGCTCAGGGGGTTAACCAACACGGCTCAGGGAAGCAGAGGCTCATATGCAAAAACGAAGTCAAGAAATTCTGGGGGAAAAAAGTACAAGGCATTTGCTGATTATTTTTCATGGCTCTTTACCAAAAAAAAAAGAGGGATGCTCTGCTTATTTGATTTGAATGTTCTTAGAAAAGGCAATAATATGAAAGAAAGGTAGGAGTATCAGTCTGGAGATTGATTACACGTGGGAGTGAAAGGCTATCACCAAATAGTATGTAGAGTAAGGAAACATTTCTACACCCTAAATGTCCAATAATCAAAATCAAATTGATCATCATCGAAAGATGAGCCCTTTGCCTGGATACTGTTTTGAAGTAAATGGAAAAATTACACGTAACTGTAGAACAAAGAAATCCATTTCCCCTTTGTGGATCAAATGAAGGCTCCAGAGGAGGCATAACCCAAGCTTTTTATTGTTTGAGGCTTGTAGTTTATAGCAGCTACCATGGGGCACATACCCCTTCAGCTTTCCTTTGTTAGCGTAGCGCGAACGGGCCGTGGTGAGGACGGGGAGTTAAAGGGGAACAGACGGGGACGACGTGGTGTCCGTGCTGGGCACAGGCTGCAGGAGGAGGCCTGGAGGGGCTGGTGCGGGGAACAGGTGAGAGGCCTTGAAACACTTTTCTTAGAGCTGGCGAGCCTCCCAAAGCCGCACTGAGGATGTTCCTCCCCACAGGCTCGTGGGGCCCCAGCATGGCGAGGGGAGACTGCTCGAAGGCAGGATGGTACGCAGAGCCCCTGGCTTACACCTGGGAGTGCGTTCCTCCAGGTCAAAACAAGCAGCATACTCCATGGTGACCAGTCACACCACGGGGCCACGCCTGCCCGACTTACCATGGCAGCCCAGAAAAGCTGGAAAAATATGGGAATGCTGGCAGGTGTAGCCAATTGTGGGAGGAGTCGGAAATGGGGATACAGAGGAAGATTCACGCTGGGATTTAAACCCAGGAGTGGCAACCGTGCAGGTTGAAACCACACAGTTTTGGCGAGGTGTGGAACCATGCGGTTTTGGGAGCTAACCCTGTGGTTTTGGAGCTCCCTTAACCACGTGGTTTAGGAAGCAGGAAGGCAAGATGTAGCAGCGATACAGAGCTCTCTCCTAGCAGTTTGGAAGAATGCAGGGGAGACGCTGCAGGAAGGAAAGGAGTGAAAGGACTCTTGCTGGTGGGCCATGAGGAGGTGTCACGCGGGTTTGGGTTAATAACTGGAGATCACGGTGGCAACACAGCCGATGGTGCTGGGAACCGCGGGAGGCCTGCCACGCAAGCATGGATTACCGGGAAGGACCGGGGGCTACCTGAGCCATGGACTTCTATTTCTCTTCCTAAAATATAGCACCCTTGACTGGGCAAAGGGGGTAAGGAAGGACTGTGTGTTTGTAGGTATTTTAAGGGACTTGGGGATTTTAACAATGACATTAAGTTATTACTCTAAGTCTGTGTAACTTTTAAATAAATAATTCCTTTTCACCAAACTCTGGCATTGAGAGACGTCATTCCCTGCAGCAGGCAGGTGAACTTAGTACAGGGGGGCCCCGGGAGAAGCGGGTCCATTTGGTAACAGTGTCTTATTCCCATGACGGGTCCATTCTGCAACACTTGGGTGAAGATTTTTTTAAAAACAATTCAGTGACTCTAATGTGTTGAATTGTGTTCCCTACAAGGACACGTTGAAGTCCTAACCCCCGGAACCCACAGGTATAAGTAATTCAGATGTGGTCGCACCGGACTAGGGGGGGCCTGAACCCAGGGTGCCTGGCGTCCGTGTGAAAGGGTGATGTGACATTACGAGGGGAGGAGGCCATGTGATGCTGGGGGCAGCAATGGAGGGACGCAGCTGCAAGGAATGCCAGGAACTGCTGGCGACACCAGAAGCAGGGAGAGAGGCAAAGGACCTAGTCTTCCTCTGAGCTCTCGGGATGAACCGACCCTGCTAACACCTTGGTTCTGGACTTCTGGCCTCCAGAATGGGGAGAGAAAAAATTCTGTTGTTTAAAGCCATCCACTTCGTAGTCATTATTAAGACAGCCTCCTGGCTGGCATAGCTCAGTGGATTGAGCGCGGGCTGCGAACCAAAGTGTTGCAGGTTCGATTCCCAGTCAGGGCACATGCCTAGGTTGCAGGCCACAGCTCCCAGCAACCGCACATTGTTGTTTCTCTCTCTCTCTTTCTCTCTCCCTTCCCTCTCTAAAAATAAATAAATAAAATCTTTAAAAAAAAAAGACAGCCTTAGGTACCCAATGTTGTCACTTTGCATAGAATTGGACCTCAGAGCAGAATGGAATGGATGTGATTGTCACCCGACCTCCTAGAATCTCCCGACGCCACGCTCCAGGCTGCCGCTCACGTCAGACACCCCTGCCTTCTGCTTACCTTCAACACCCTTGCGCCCCCTTGACCCACTGTCCACGCTTCCTCTAGATTTTAGCGAACACCAGGTAAAGGGAACCCTCCGGACAACTGCCTGGCTGGCAGAGCCGGAGGAGGAGCGGGGTCCAGCCCGGGAGTGGGAGGCGGCTGCTCCGAGAAGGGAGAGCCAGCATGGCTGGGAAACACACAGCCTTCCACGCGTTCCGCCCGAGAGCGGGGCCTGGCAGACGGCGACGGACAGCGTGCAAACACAGTGCCATCCGTCCCTAACAGTGACGTCCTGTTCTTACTTGGCCAATTCAAAGCAAAGCTGTTTTTTCCCCCTTTTAAGAAAAAAAGGAACCTAAGCAGCACTCCGATCTTCAGCAAAGCTGCAGAAACAAACGATTCGCACAGTGGGAGAGTTTAAGGCTGGGCTTCGCTCTCCAGCAGGCTGGCATTGGTGTATGAACTCGTGTTCCCTCCAGCTCTTTTCTGTGCGGCGTGTGGGCAACCGTGTCGGCGGGCGGGGCGCTTTCCCTGCCAATGCGTCCCCGCCTTTCCTGGGCCCCCTCCCTGCACTGACATTGATCTGCAGTGAACTTTAAAACAAAGACGTGTCTGGTCTCTAACGCCCACGTAGCCCGCTGCTCTTCTCTCCGTGGCAACACGCCGGCCTGTCCGCGGATCTGTGGGAGACGCTGACTCTGTCTTTCATCGGACCCGGTGTCCCCTTACCTGCTGTCTCGGTGCCCTGACACAGATCCACGTGCCTGTGTTCAACTCTTCAACCAAGTGGTGTTTACAGCTGGTGGCGCTTCCCTCCCCATTCACTTCCCGGCATTCTGGTGCTTGCATTGCATTAACATGCAAATGAAGCGAAACGAACAAACACTTCCTTACTCAGTTGAGAATTCACAGTTCTGGGGCTGGAGACGGGCTGGTATGTTTTTTAATAGACTTTTCTAACACCAAGTGTTGCTGCTGGGGTGGGAAGCAGGAACATTCCCAGATGTTCGCCTGCCTTTTTCCTTTTAATTCCTTCCTTTTCCTTCCTCTTTCTCTTTCTTGCCTTCGATGGGGGTCAGCACGTGCTAAACCCAAAATATGGCACCTTGGTGTATTGAGTATTTTAAGCTGGAAAAGTTTGAGCAAACAGCCCAAGCAAGAAGGTCACGCTGACTCCCTCCTCCACCCCTGACGACGACACAGGTCATAAAACCCTCATGAGGGAGGCGCCCTTTGTATTCCGGAGGAGCCCAGCATGCTTTGCCCCTGACCACCACGCTCACATCGTCACAGTAACCGACCACACTGCTCCTCAACGGCCCACTCTTCGCCACTCCCCCCGTAAAAATACTCAGGTCTGACTGTTCCTTTGGCTCCCCCTTCTTTCTGAAAGCTCCCAGGTGACATAACACTCAGATCAAATACATGTGTGTGCTTTTCTCCTGCCCATCTTTCTTCGTCAGCTTAATTTTCAGGCCCAGCACAGGACTCTAAGGGGCTCAAGGAAAACTTTTTCCCTTCCCTACACCCTCTGGTACTTATGGACTTTGGTGGATAATAATGCGCCAAAGAACAATAGGTTAGCCCATTGTTAATGCTACCCCTCGGGTGCAGGGCGTGGGTACATGGGAAAACTCTATATGTGCTGCTCAACTTCACTGCGAACCTAAAACTGCTCTTTAAAAGAAGTCTGTTTAATAAGTAAATATTTTAAATAATTCAATAGTCACTACTACATGCTCCTGTCATTCCATTCATGGGTATGTATGCAGAAGCATGAAAACACGTGCCCACCCAAAGACAAGCACACGAAAGCTCAGAGCAGCTTCATTCGCATGCACAAACACTGGGAACAACTCGAATGCCCCTCCATGGGTGAGTGGATGGGCAAAACGGGGCATTTTTCCAGGATACGCATGCGTGATGGGTATTAAAGGGAATGATGATTTCCCCAAGCCTCTCGGTGCTCTAAGAGGAAGGATCCCTGGCGTGATTATCCTGTGACTGCTGTTGACTGGGGAGGGTCAGTAGGGGTATAGGGGTGCCCTGCACACTGCTTTGGGCTGGCTCCTCACCCCCAGGGAGTGCCCTTAAGTGCAACATTGGGACAGACCCGGAGCAGGTCACTTGCTTCTTTTCCGGGCCCCAAAACTTGCTGCAGACCCTCCCTTCAGTTCATTCCTGCTTCCTCTGCCCAAGAGGCAGGTGGAAGTATGACCCAGTGGCGCCTTCAAGGACGCGAGAGCGAGGTGACAACTGGAGAGCGACATAGATTGGGGAGAATTCCTGCCTCACCTCTCTTGCACTGTTTTATGAGATTCCCAAAGAGTGGGAACCTATTTTAACAGTAATTGCTTATGTTCACAGCCTGTTTTACTTATCGATGATTGTGTAACCAGTCACCCCAAAACTGAGTGGCTTAAACCACCATGATTTATGACTTCTCAGGATTCCATGGGATGACTGGGCTACTGTGGCTCGTGTGGTGTGAGATCAGGCACTGGGAGGCCGGCAAGACCCAGATGACTCGTTATTGGTGGACCCAGGGTCCTCTCCCCGTGGCTGCTGGAGCTTCCTCATGGCATGGCTGCTAGGTTCCAAGAAGCAAGTGTTCAAGGGTGCAAGATCGTAAGCTGCCAGGACCTTCTAAGGCTTTGGCCTGAACCCAGCACGGTGTCACTTCCACCACCTTCTGTGGCTGAGAACAGATAGATGCCAGGGCAGCCCAAGTTCAAAGGGACGGCACTGTTTAAGCCCATGGATACAAGGAGACATTGGGGGCCACCGCAATCACAGGGAAAGGACCCTGAGGGGAGGGAGAGGTTACCAAGGGCAGGAGGAAACTTTTCGGGGGTGAAAGGTATGTTCTTATCTTGATTGTGGGGATGGTTTCACAGGTGATACATATATCAAACTTATCAAATAAATGTGTGCCACTTACTGTGTACCAGTCACACCTCAATAAAGCTCTTTCTGAAAAGAAAGCAATCTACTTACAGAATAGAGAAATATTTTAGTAAAGTATGATATATCCATCAGGTGGAAACTTTCATAGCTAGTCTCAGTGATAAGAGTTGCACTGGGGAATTCTGACGACATAGGACAAGGGAAAAAAGCAGTATGAAATTCTGGGTGCACTCGAAGTTTTGTGAAAACATGTACGTGTGGGCAAGGCTAGAAAAGCATGTGCCAGATGAACATATCTTCATTAGGGAGGTAGAACACCATGCATTTTCCCCTTGAATTGTCTGAATTTTCTGCTCTGTTGTTGTATTTTCTTTGTAATTCATCTCCCGGTCCTTCCATTCTGCACCCACTCAGCTGTCCCCCTGTCAGCCCTCCTCGGCTCACGCTCCGGCCACGCAAATCCTGCATCTGTCTAAAGCACCTTGTTCCTGACACAGGGCCACTTCTTTAGACGGCGGCCGTCAGTGCCGCCGTGAAGTGACGCAGACTTCTGTCCTCACTGGCTCTAGTAACAGGCATGCTCCCTCTCCCACCAGGAGCCGTCAGCCACCCAAACAGGTTCTGTTTCACAATTACTTCCTTATTCGCCACTCCCTCCCCCCCCCACCTTTGCCACACCTTCTTATAAAGCACAGGACTCAGCCAGGCTGCGTGTCTGAACCACCGCCAGCGTCCAGCTCCCTGACTGTCTGCCCAGCGGCTCACCCCCCACGGAGCAGAAGCGCCCCAGGCTTCCTTTGCCCCAGCGGCATCCAAAGACAGCAGGACGGCCACTGCTGGTGTCAGCTGCGACGTTCCCCTCCTGCCCCCCCCCCCTCCTTCCTGGCATTCTCTTTTCATAGAGAAGCTGCTTGGGGAAACATGCTATTATTCTTCCCCCGGTGTCACGCAATCATAGAGGCAAGTTCCCAGGGACATGGGCTCGGCAGGCCAGCGCCCAGGATGGGGGAGAGGAGGGAGTTAGGTCTTTCCCTCACTCCTTATAGGCTCCGAGCCCCATTTTTACCCGCCACGAGGGCGCTCGCTGTCAGCTTCGGGTCAGGTCTGCCCCTCCGGATGGTGAGCGTGGACAGGCAGACGGGCCGTGGCGGGCCGCCCTTCACAGTCTGGTGGGCCGGAATGCAGCGTGGGAAGCAGGTCCGCGAGGAAGGAGTTCAAGCCAGAGACGGAGTGGTGCCTGCCAAGTCCCGGTCACCTGCCTGCATGGGGGGCGACACAGGGATGGGGTGGAGAGGGAGTGTGCCGAGGGTGCGGGGTGGCTGAGGGGGGCAGTGAGGGGCACAACATCGGCATCCAGCCCGGGCCATGTGTTCTGTCGGGGAGGCTTTGGCTGTAAGCAGGCGGCCTGGCGTCTGTGGAACTGCTCCCCAAGGTGGCGGGGCTGATCTCACCTCGATGCCACAGAATGGCCAGCATGCTGTGGACCTAATCTGTTCTTCAAATGGGATTTCTTTTTTTCAACAGAAGGCCTTTTCGCTCACAGGTCCCTGCTTGCCCTCTGCCTCTCTCCCTGTCTTGTTGATGCTCTGCTTTAAGTTTGCACAAAGCTTTTTGCAGAAACACATTTTGCACGTGGCACTTGTCATTGGACAGTTCCAGTGCTGGGGCGCAGTCTGAGCGGGAGATGCCAAGGCACACAGGTGATGATCTGCTGGGCGGCAGCGGGGTCCCCCGCCCTTTCTCTGTCCTCTTCTCTCTCCCTGGTCCCCATCAGGCAGGAACGCAGGCAGGGGCACAGGTGCACAGTCGGGTCCCCAACACGTTCTGGAAGGAAGCGGGATACCACAAAAGTCTTCCTTTTCAGTGTTCGTGATTTGCGTAATAAAAAATGTTGCCTATCTCTGCCTGCTTTGTGATTATGCTAAATACAGCCAGTGCTCCCTATAGACAGGGGATTGGTTGCAGGAGGCCCAAGGATACCAGAATGTGAGGGGGCCTAAGTCCCTCATCTAAAATGGCACAGTATTTGCATATAAGCGGATACATCCTTCCATGTATTTTAAATCATCTCTAGATTACTTACAATACCCAACACAATGTAAATGCTGTAGAAATAAGTGTCACACTGTATGGTTTAGGGAATAATGACAAGAAAAAAATGTGTAGCACAGACACAGCCAGTGCAGGCCTAGCTGCATAGCATGCACATCAGCGTCGACGTAACTCGCTCTCAAACACTTTCGGTCAGAGGTCGGTCGAACCCCTGGGCGTGTAACGCACTGGCAGGGGGGCGGACTGTACACAGCCTTTCCGAACAGTGGGGGGAGGTCCTGAGGTTGAACCCTCGGGGATGTATAGTCACATTTCTACCTCATCCAGAAAGCTTTCTTCGCAAGAAGAAGTGGGGTGACCTGAGGGAGCTAGCTTTATACATCAAGGTGACTTTCCTAAGGTTAAAAAATGCTCGTCTATAATGTAAGAACATGATGGTGCTTGAAATCCCTCAATACATCCTCAGCACTGGAAACAAAGATTTGTTTCCCTGGTCACAGAGCCAGGAGCTGAAGGACAGATAGAACTCAGCTCTTCCAGGTTCCAGCCCTGCGCGGGTCCCCACGAGGCGGTGAGGTCCTTGAAGGTAGAGTCTGTCATTAAAAAAATTTTTTTAGCCCTGGCTGGCGTAGCTCAGTGGATTGAGCACGGGCTGCGAACCAAAGCATCACAGGTTCGATTCCCAGTCAGGGCACATGCCTGGGTTGCAGGCCACAGCCCCCAGCAACTGCACATTGATTGTTTCTCTCTCTCTCTCTCTTTCTCCCTCCCTTCCCTCTCTAAAAATAAATAAATAAAATCTTTTAAAAAATAAAAAATAAAATAAAATAAAACATTTTAATTTATTGATTTGAAAAAGAGAAAGAGAGAGAGAGAGAGGGAGAGAGATTGATTTGTTGTTGCACTCATTCAACAACATTGGACCATAGGTTGATTCTTGTATGTGCCCTGACTGGGGATCAAACCTGCAACCTTGGTGTATAGGGACAACACTCTAACCAACTGAGCTATGCAGCCAGGGCTAGAGTCTATCGTTTTGAAACATCTTTGCAGCCCCACTGGGTCAAACACACAGTAGGGATTCAATAAATATCTGTTTATTTATTTAATAAACCACTGTTTCCTGGAAAGAACCAACAATAGTAATGTGTTGAACACGGACACTTCCACTAGGACAATTACTTGTTTAATAAATGTGTGAATCCTATATTCCTCCAACTTTTGTCATCCCAGAGAATTAGCTCAGCTAGCAAACAAGCAGCCAGGAATAGATAACAGCAGCCAGGAATGCCTTCATTTCTCAAAGGGATACTATTTTCACAGTTTCTGGGAGTTTGTGAGACAATTAGGACTATTTGTACAATTTTGCAGAGATTTGACTGCTTATACCATCTGCATTGCTCAATCTGACCTCCTCCAAAGCTCTCAAAAGCCCAAGTTCAGGTGCACTTATCCTGTCTCATGAAAGGACCAAATGAGGCCACAGTGATGGGTGTTTGTTTATATCTCTCCTGGAGCATCTTTAAAAATGTCTACTGCCCAGGTCCCTCCCTGGACCAATTAAATCGAGATCTCTGGAGACAGTCCAGGTGTCACATTTGGAAAGCTTTCTGGAGGGCTCTCGAATGCAGCCAGGACGGCGCCCTCTGGAAAGCCACGGGGAAGGAGGCACAGAGAAGGAACGGGAGGGAGAAAGGTCCTTTCTGCTTCCTACAAGCTGCAAGTTTGCTTCCCGCCAGGAATGCTGCTCAGATTTTAATGTTCACGCAGATCACCCGGGGGTCTTGCCGAAATGCAGGTTCTGGTTCAGGAGGTCTAGCTGGGGCTTGAGATTCTGCATTTCTAACGAGCCCCAGGCTGGTGCAGGTAACAGCTGGTTAGCAGGTTCCCTCTGAGCAGCGAGAGTCTAGAGCTTTTTCTGTTCAGTGAGGCTGATAGGAGTATATGCCCCTGAGTCTCATTGCATGAGTGCCTTCAGAGCATTCTCAAGGCTTACAAAGGAAGATTCTGGAAAACAGAGCATTGCTGGGCCCCTCCCCTGGCTGGGCCAATGACAAGCCCATGACTTTCAGAGCTCCGGGCTAATGACTCTGTAACTGTCATTGCGAAGTCTTATTTTTCTTTTCTCTGCCCTCCTCAGGGTTCTCCCCTGGCCTCAGCAGGGAACTCCCTGATCAGCTGCAGGAGGTGCCGCTGTGGTTGCTACATCAGCCACAATGAAGCACTCAACTCATGTAGAGGCCTATCCTCAGCCTCATTCGGAGTCATCCCTGCTTGCGGGATTATCGTTTGAACTGCGCATAAGATAAATTGTTGGCATTTCTCTTAACTGTGCATAAAATAGATGTTTGCCTTTCCTCCACGTATAGAGGACGAAGAAAACACAGCAGCCGAGGAAGGACCTAAATAAACAGCCTTCCAGGTCAGGCCCGGGTGAAGGTGGTAATCTCTTCTCCTCTGGGATCTAAATAAGAGGCAATTAATTGACTTGGCTGTGCCAGGGGTGTTGGGTAGACGTTGAAAGAACTCTCAGATAATGAGGATTTCTAAACCGGGGAATAAATGACCTGGGTGGGACACAATCTTCTTCCCTTGAGGTGTTTAGAAGCTGGAGTATGAGCCAAGCAGGACTTAGGGCCCACAGACGTGCGTGGAGAGAGAATTAGCCTGCGTGTGCTCAGCAGAAATAAATTCCTTGCACTGCGTATTTCCCAAATACTCTCATGTTACTTGCAGCGGCAACACCCATGAGTTAGGTGGGAAGTGCGTGTATTACTATTGTCGCGGGAAGAGACCGAGTGTGGTGTAAAGTGAACTGCTCTCCCAGCCTCTGTAGTTAGTTAGCATCGGGGCGGGGCTTGTGCGAGTCTCCTGACGCCCTGCTCTTCTCCACTGGTGTCTGAAAATGCTGAATTGGGCGAAGTATTAGGGACGGTGGGGATCCCACTACCATTGAAATGACATTTCTGGAAATGTTCGTTGTGTATAAAAATAGAACTAATATGGACTTACCACCTTCCCCACTTTGTTAAGATTTGCCTGGAGGGCGGGATGGTTTGACCTCTAACCACCCTGATTAGAACTGACACAAGCGGCAAATGCAATTACGTTGGGGGGCAGGGTGGGAGGGAAACAGAGCGAGAGAGCTCTCCTCTGCTTCGTTTCATGGTCTGCTTAACAGGGAGGCAGCGTCCCAGGGGCTTGACTCGAAACCAGCCAACTCCGGGGGACCTGTTGTTGGGACGTGCCCAGCCTCGCTGGAGGCAAACCAACCAGATGATCTGATTACAACTTCATCGTCCAGCTGGAGCCCTGTGTGACTCCTCCTCGCCTTAAGAAATGTGGAGTAAAATGGAATTTTTAAAACATAACTGGAACCTCTTTATAGCTCTCCTCTGGATATGAAGTCAAAGGAGGGAGTAGCCGAGTCTCCGTAGTGAGGGTTGTTTTCAGCCCAGGGGAGTGGAGGGCGGAGGGAGGCTTAGCACGGGCATCAGCTGCCCGTGCTCTCCTTCTAATCCATTGTCCGTGCTCCGCGGGCTCCCCGGGATTCCTGACGGTGGCCTCTCCCCTTCTCGTCTCGGGGTACAGGCTCGTTTCAGAGAGCCCCTGTACAGATCAGCAATGTCTGTGAAAATCAGGAAAAGAAGTATGTAGTATTCCATAAGATGTATCAAGATGAAAGCACCAAGGTATATTTAATTTTTTTCCTGCAGAAAGTTTTATTGTTTCCATTTGGTCCAATGCATAGGAGAGGAGGGCTCCGGGGTGGTTAAAATGATCCCTAGTGGTTGCAGGAAGAGGCTCAGGCAAAAGCCAGACCCCAGGGAAAGGCAGAGGGACCCCTCAAAGGCCTTGGGGCTCCAGAGGCTCCTAGTCGTGCTTGAGGGTGAGCCTTTCCTAGAGATGCTTGTTCAGCCCAGCCCGGGGGCCAGCCAGCCTGCGGATGTTGGTCAGGTGGTTGCCCATGTGCTGGATGAGTTTCACCTGCTCATCCAGAAAGTGGTTCACCGGGGGTCACAGAGCTGAGGGGTTGTGCAGGTACCAGGGCCTGGGTCAGGTCCTTCTCCAGGACCATGGCGGCTTCCCTGGCATCCTGAGTGTCACCCCTCTCATGGTGGGTGACAAGGCTTCAGCACGTCCTAGAAGAGAATGCGGCCACTGTGCTGGTTTTGCAGATTTAGAAGACACTTGGTACCTCGAGCTTCTTCTCGGCCACCTTGGGGAAGAAGCAGCTCACGCCCTACAGAGTCACGTCATCATCGGGGTCACAGTGGGAGCCCTGAGAGAGGTGGGTGTGGGAGGCCCGCAGACGCAGGGGGGCCAGGCGGTCGACGGCAGCCTCCGCCTCAGTGGAGTGATTCTGGCAAACTTGGGAGCTCATGGTTGTTCGGCAAGGAGGAGTTAAGGTTAAAATGAACAGTGTTATCTGGTGTCGACCACTGAGGATGGCTGAGGCGGTTCCGAAGGCAGTGGCTGGAAAAGAGGCTGGAGGGTGGTCAGGGGCTGGAAGAAGGGGTGGCCCTGGGTCTGTTCTGTGCAAACCCCGTTGAAGCTGGAGACAGATCCCGGGACCACTGAGGGCACTGGTGGTATATTTACTGTGTTTGTAGGAAATGTCAGTCTGGAACTCAAGAAGAAGGGGTTATATTTTTCTGTTTAAAAAATACACATATTTGTGTGTGTGTGTGTGTGCATGTGTAAATCCCTTAGACAGACACCCTCCCCTTATAAATAAATCTGTGTACGCCTGTGTGTGAATACACCACAGAGATTAAACGCACACACAGGCTTTAACATATGAGGACTCAGCAGAACTGCGTTTCAGCAACTTTTGTTTTCAGCTGAATTATGGCACCTTTAACTTTTACCCTTTTGTAACAGACGTGGGCTTCCGTTTGTTGTAATCTGAGAACGGACGTGTTCAAAAGAGGCGACAGGCCCAAGATGGAGGCACTCGTGGTAAGCACGTGTCACCAACACTTTCTGCCCCTCCCGGGAACGTGACCTCCACAGTCCACGTGGAACAGCCTGGTCAGCACTAGAGAGGTGGCCTGCCTGATAGGCCCCCCCTTCCCCTAAAGGAAGGTGACCCTGCCTGAAACAACCCGCTCTTTTGCTGCTGACTTCTTTGCCTGCTCCCTTCTGCCTATAAAACTCTCCCATTTGGTGCAGCTCCTCAGAGCTCCTTCCTTTTTGCTAGAGGGGACGCTGCCCGATTCAGAAATCATTCCACAGAGCCAAGGAGATCTTTACAATGTATTCCGTTGAATTGTGTTTTTAACTGACAGAGGAAGAAAGAATTTTTAACAGTTAATTGGGCAGTAGGGTTCTCCATAAAAAGACTAGCCTCTCCCAGCGAATGGGGATGGAAGACATAGAAACCGGAGGGAGGACTCTCCAGCCCCCAGTACCTACACTGTTAGGAACTCCCCTTGTGAGGCAAGCTGGTGTGAACCTTTTTGCAGGGTATGTGTGTGATATGTGTCCCCTGTGACCCAATTCCTCTTCTAGGAATTTGTGTTCGCCAGGGGTGGAAAGACGGAAGTGTTGGGATGTGTGTTAGTGACAAACTGGAGAACTGGAGACAATGTCAAGTCAAGGTTAGACATTATTCAATGTCTGTTATATAGGTCATACCACATCCATGCCCAAGAATAATGGGCTGCCGTTCAAGGGGTGACGCAGACCCATATTCCTGCCTGGGAAGGTAATGAGAGCTGATAGTTAATGAGAGTTGAGCGTGTGTACCAGGTGCTTCACATATGTGTCTGATTTCATGCCCACAACCTTTCCTTAAGCTAGGCATTATAATCCTCATTTTACAGGTGAGGAAAAGGGCTGGAGGTTAGGAAGGCCCAAGGTCACATATTTAGTAAGCAGTCACTCAAGATTTAAACTTTAGGCCCAAATATCTGAACCCCTCTGTGAAAATGTCCACAGTTCTTTTTCAAATGAAACAACCCAGCAAAGGAAGTAAAAGGGCTCTATCTACACAAAGAGATACACACAGAGAGGAAAGCAGGAGAGTTGGGGAAATCCTGCCACGGTTCGGATTCGCAGGCTTCGGTGTAAAAGAGTCAAAGAGTTCAAATCCCACCTCCTCACTTACTAGTTCTACAACCTGGGGCAAGTCACTGGGCGCCTCTAACACTTCAGTCTTCATAACTACAAAAGAGAGGCAATGGTGCCTATCTCAGGCATTCGCTGTCAGGCCGAGTGATAAATGAGCTGTCGCACATGCAGAGAGACATCTAGAAGGATGTTCACCTGCGTCTTGACAGTGGTCCTATCACTGGGGAGCAAAATTCTGGAGTGATTTTTCACCTTTTCTCCCTTTCTGTATTTCTTTAAGATTACTTCAAAGGGTTTATATCACTTTGTAAACAGAAAATGCAGTAAAGCTCTTTTGATTTTGGAAAAAGCAATAGTCAGAGGAACAAGCATGAGGACAAGGAGGGAATGGGAGAGAAGGCCAAGCCGGAGAAGGCCGTGTGCCGTCACGGTGACGGGAGCTGACTCCCCCTGGCAGGCCCCGGGGCCCAAGGAGAGCGCTCCGCCCTGCGGGTGAGCGGGGCGTGCCCCTTCCCCAGCGGGAGAACCTTCTTGGGGAGTCAGGGCAGTCTCACCCCGGAGCAGGGCTTCGCCAGGGCAGCGCTCCCACCGCCAGGCCTGGCACGTCTTCTTGCCCTTTGCCAGATCCCTGCCTTCTCTGGGAGCTCCCGGGGAGGGAAGGAGTCTGAAAAGATGACTCTCTCTTTTTTTTTTAAGATTTTGTTTATTTATTTTTTTAGAGAGGGAAGGGAGAGGGAGAGAGAGAGAGAGAGAAACATCAATGTATCAATGTGCGGTTGCTGAGGGTCATGGCCTGCAACCCAGGCATGTACCCTGACTGGGAATCGAACCTGCGATGCTTTGGTTCGCAGCCTGAGCTCAGTCCACTGAGCTACGCCAGCCAGGGCCAAAAGATGACTCTTACAAAGGTGTAAGTGACTCATCAAGTGATGGGAGTCCTCACTAAGTTTTTATGTTAAAATAAAATCATTCAATGAAACTCTTGGCCCTCTGGAGGGAGACTAAATTTGTCTAACCACTTACAGTTAATTTAGATTTGTACCCGAACTCTCAGAATTAGACCTGCCATTGACCTAGCAACTCTACCTTTGAGAATGTATTCCAAAGAAATAATCATAACTATACAAAATGCTCAGCTATGTGAATATTCACTATTGTAGCTCTTTACACTTGTGCAAATGAAGACCCGCTCACATGTCCAACAATAGAGGATCGGTTGTATAAGTGACATCAGTTCCATTGAATGCAAGACAGGATTCCTTCCAAGAATGCTGTTGAGGGCCTGCATTTATGGTCATGGTGAAATGGTCACAATACAATATTAAGTGAAAAAAGCAAGTCCCAAAATAAAATAATCCTAATATAAAAAAAAAAACCCGACCCCTGGCTGGCATAGCTCAGTGGATTGAGTGCGGGCTGTGACCAAAGTGTCGCAGGTTTGATTCCCAGTCAGGGTACATGCCTGGGTTGCAGGCCATGACCCCCAGCAACCGCACACTGATGTTTCTCTTTCTCTTTCTCCCTCCCTTCCCTCTTTAAAAATAAATAAATAAAATCTTAAAAAAAAACACCCAGTGTATATTTATATTAAGACTTTTGAAAAATGGCAAAATGTTACTATTTGTTCCTGGAGCTGTAGGTGAATTTTTCCTTCTCTTTGCTTATTGAATATGTCACTTTTGAAAGAAGAAATATGTAATGTTATTACAATTTTATTTTTTAAGGCATAGAAACCCAAAGTAGACCCTCCCTACACTGCATCATTCTATGCTGATAACTTCCCCAGGACGGGAGCCGCCACTCTCTCATTGTACCATTGTGATTCCACTTTTGCATAAGGCCTGACGTGTGGGAGGTCTTCATAAATATTTGTCGAACAAATGAATGAATAAATGAAAGAAGAAACGGAGGAATGGAGTGGTGGCGACAGAGGGCCCAAGACGATGGAGAAACCCTGTACACACCTGCTTACACACCTGCTTGACCTCCCCCACAGGGCCTTGGGCGTAGTGGGGGAGCTCAGCCAATGCTACATCAGACTTAAATGATGCTTCCCCCTTCCCATTGGGAACCTTCTATGGACTTTCCCGCAGCAGGCAGATGCACACCCCGACGACAGGCCGCGTGCAACAACTGCAACAACAATAGCCACTGCAGTGGGAAGCTCAGTGAGTTGGGGTTAGGTTTGTCATAAAGAAAAAGAAATAAAACGAAGCAAGAATGGCTTTTTAAAAAATAAACGTTGATCTTTTTCTAATGTTCAAGAAATCTAGAGGCAGGCAGCCCAGAGTCGGAAGGCAGCCCGCTGCTGCAAGGGACCCAGGTTCCCTCTATCCTTTCGCTTTGCTACAAGTGGCTTCCGTTCCCCAGGCCACTTCATGCTCCAAACGCCTCCCGGGGTTGCGGTCATTTGACGGGCATTCCAGCCAGCAGGGAGGAGTGAGAGGAAAGAAAGGCATGGCCCCTCTCCACAAGTTGCCCATAGGACCTCCAGTGCATCCCATTGGCCAGGATTTTGTTAAGGGAGCCTGACAAATACAGTTTCTATTTTGGGGTGCCTTGTTCTCAGCTAACGATAGGGGTCTTGCTCCTGTGGAAGAAGGGAGGAAGTGACACCGGGAAACAACTGGCAACTTCTGCCACTCGCATGTCCTCCCCATCCTATGAGCAGCCAACCTGAGCCTCACTGGATGTGCAGCATCTGCTCTGACAACACAGGGGAAGTCACCGTGAGAGTGGCTTACAGGGAACCTGGTGCTTGCTGCCTGCGAACACCGCCCAAGAGAGGACATACTTCTTTAGTTGCCCCTTAGTGGACATTCCCACTTCCAGCACAGTCTCTGCTAATGTCCACTCTTTCATTGACCGGGGGGACCTGGGTCACTACTCTCTGCCCTGCTGCGCTGGACCACAAATGGTGAGTCAGCATCTTCGCTGCCACAGTGACTGCTCAGAGCCTGCAGATCCTGGCCGGCGGCGGCACTCAGGTCATCAGAGGAATCAGGACATGCTGGGGAGGATTCTAATTATATTAGTGAGGGGACAGTGTCCGAGTATGAGTGTGTGAGTCACCCTCATGACTGTTCTTTCCGACATCACCACGGGACTGGCAGGCCATGGGTTTAGGAGAAGAAGCGCAATGATTGGACACTTTAGAGCGAAGGGAAAGCACTGGTTCATGTGTGTGTGGATGATTAGAAGTAAATAATAGTCCTGTCAGCAGCTCCCACTTACTTAGGTGCTGTGCCAGCGCGTGGTTGCCAGCATCCAAGGCAGTTCTCAATGACCCATGCTTCCTGGTACTCACATCCTTGTATGGTCCCCTCCCACATGGAATCAGGGCTGACCAATAGGACCAATAGAATATAGTGGAAGTGGTGACATGGGACTTCTGAGGCTATGTCATAAAAGGCATTGCAGCTTCTGCCCTGGTCTCTTGGCTTGATTGCTCTGGAGGGAGCCAGTCACCGTTCTGAGGACCCTCAAACAGTCTTACAAGAGAGAGGCCCATGTGGAGGGGAACTGAGCCCTTCCCCAACTTATCAGCCAGGCAGTGAGCACCCTTAGAAGTGGGTTTTTCAGCCCCAGACTAGCCTTCAGATAACTGTAGCCCCAGCTGACGTCCGACTGAATTTATGAGAAATCCCAAGTCAGAACCAGCCAGCTAAGCTGCTCCTAAGTTCCCGACCCTCACGCACTGAGACAGTGAATGCCTCTTGCTGCTTTAAGCCACTATGTTTTGGGGGAATTTGTTATCCAGCACTAGACAACTAACACAGTTTTTGCATATAATTTGTTCATCCCAACAGCACTCTGAACTAGGTATTGTTATCCCCATTTTACAGATAAGGAAACCAAGGTGTAGCAAGGTTAGCTAATGTTCCCAGGGTCAGAGCAGCTGGTAGAAGCAAAGCTGGGACTCCCGCTTAGCTTTTCACACACAAACCTGTGCACTGAACACCTGTTCACTCTGCTGCATGTGTGCGGGCCCACCTGCCATTTCCAGAATGCCTGGATGCAGGGCAAAGGCAAATGTCCCTAACTGCACTGAGTAGTCTAGTTACAGTGAGGCTTAGCTGCTGGCATCTGGGATTACACAGGCCCTAGAGGTAGCTGTGGATCTGTGCTCAGAACTCCACGGCCAGTTTAAAACTGAAGCACATGATACGTTGTGAAAATCAGCCTGTTTACGCCAGGACTGCCTGCCCAGGGAGCCCCATGTAGGTCCTTGGGAGACAGAAAGGGTCTCAAACTCACAGCAGACGTTTGAACAGCCCCCGAACAACTGCCTTTATTGGGGCCTTACCACCCGAAGTAGTCTGGGGGCTGCTGATACACAAGGCTGTCTGAACACCGAGAGCAGGGGTGTGGTCTGCGGCAAGGACGTGGAGTGGAATGATCATTTGCCCGTCACTTTTTTCCTGCGATGGGTCAGTTTCCATTTAAAAACTTGGCTGGCTGCTTGCCAGTGTGCTGATGGGGCCGAATTTGGCCAGTACCTGCTTGTCAGCCAAAGAACATTAGCATTCTTCTGATGTCACAACAAAGAATGGGCTTCTGAGCTCTTGTCTGGGACTAACTCATCTGCCTCTGCGCCATTCTGGCCAGAGCCCTCACAGAGACAGGAGCAGCCCTGTGATGCCTGTAGAAGCTTTTCGTCCTGTTGCCCTCGTTAGCTAAGAACCCCAGGGACGTGGGTAGGAGGGAGGCTTCCCCAGGTTTCCCCGACGCACCCCAGATGAGGATCTGTTCTGGCAGCTGCACAGGCAGCTGTGTAAATGTGCGGAAGGTGGGTCCCTTTTTGAAGAAAGAAATTTCATGTCTGAAAGAGAACTCAATCTTGTAGCTCTCTTGAGCTTTCCATTCTAGGCTCCTGCCACTCTGCCCCTGAGCTCAAAGCTTTAGAATCAACGTTGACGGGCCCTCCACCCAGCCTATGAGACTGAGCCAGTCAGCGAGACTTGCTGACATGCCTTCCAGACACCCGAGGACTATTTCCTCTCCATTTCTGTTGTACCATTGGTGCATCACCAAGATGGGTGCCTGGGCCCACACCTCTTCCCCTTTAACAGCTCTAGACTGCCTACCGAAATGGCTATAAATTTATTCACCTACCTTTCAAGATCCTGCACACTTTGTCCCTACCTCATTTATTTCTCACAGTTCCCCAGTGCTAATCCTTCTACCCACAGGCGTGCACAGGTGCACATGTGTGTGTGTGCATGCACTCGGGCACCTACTCACACTCCTGTGTGTGTCCACCAAGCCCCGTGCCACCACCCAGCTTTTGCTGGGGCTGCCTGCTCTGCGGTTTTCAATGGTCTCTGTAATCCTTTCTTTGTCTGTTTCCACCATCCTTGTTCGCCAAGGAAAACTTGTCCCCCCATCTGACGGCAGTCCCTGGCCGTCTGTCCTGTCATGCTCTGCACCAGCTGCTGTTTTCTGAGACAGCTCACATCTCTGCGCTAGCCCCATCATCCAGATCCCTTGGGCTTCCAGAATCCCTCTGTAGTGGAAAGTCTTCAAAAAACAAAAGAGAATGGACTGTGGGGGTGGGGGGTGGGGAAGCACAGCCCCTGAGGGCCCAGCTCACAAACACTGTGGTCCCCGGGACCACACTGTGCTGAGATTTATGGTTTGCTGGGCAGAAGGAAAACACCCGCTAATTGGCTATGACCACAAAGGTCAAGCACACAAGCGGTAAAACAGGCAAAACAACAGAGGACGGGAGACAGAAAAGCCGTGGCGGAAAATGGTGCTGGACGTGCAGCAGGCACTCCACGGTGGAGAAGCGAGTGGGTGCTGGAGGGACAGAGGAGACCAGCTCTGAGGTCTGTGGGGTGGCAGCAGTTTCTCTCTCCCCCCTTCCCTCCCTCTCTCTCTCTCCATTACTCTTCCCCATCCCCCTCTCTCTCCATGCAACCTTCCTTAGAAACAGGGAAGACCCTGGGGAAGGCCTCGGCCTGGCCTGCCCTGAGGGCATGGGTCTGCAGCTGCCAGGGGACGTGAGCCAAGTGCAGCACATGGGCAGCATATGTGACCTGACCGTTTCTGCACGTTTCTGCCAGAAGCTGCATTTCAAGTGCCTGCAGGGACCCAGCAGGTAATATAAAGGTACAAAGTAGGGCAGGTGCGAGGCACAGAGAGGGCCAGGGACCATGACAAATTGAAGACAGCATATCCCCTTGAAAGTCATCCAATGTATGTTTTTCTTAGGATACCGTGTCAGTTAAATAAGACGTGTATTGGGGCCAGATATGGCCCGCAGGCACCCTGCCTATAACCTCTGGGCTCCGAGGGCATGTGTGCAACCGGCCAGGAGGGCCCGCCGCTGATGGGAATGGTGACCCTGCGTTGCCGTCTTGGTGGTTAAGCCCTTTCAGACGACCAGGACCGATGTGATCCTGTGCAGCAATGGTGGGCATTCTGGGGAAGTAAGCTGGGCGGCTCCCCACCACAGAGCACGACCAGTGACCAGTCAGGAGCCACAGCGGCTCCTGTGGCCCCACAGAACCCTAGAAGGTCAATGCAGGAGGGGCCCGGCCGTCTCAGTGTTCCCTTAATAGCAGCCTTGGTGGCTTCCTGCCTTAAAGGCTGAGCCACAGCTATGATTTTCCTGTCACTACCCTGTCCCTCTTTGACTTTCCTTCTCTCTGCCTCTCGGCTTCTGCCCATTCCTGACTTACGCTGGTTCACAGCAGCTGCTGGTTCACGACTTGTCTTTCCCAGTGGTTTCTGCCTTCTTATAGTGTTCCCCTTCTACCTCAGGGTGAGCCAAGGAACAGCTACATGGTCCTTTGCTGGCAGAGCAGTCTGGCCAAACCACCCCCTCGGCTACTCACTGACCTGTGTGGGCAGGTGCTTTGGGTGAAGTTCCAAGTGTCAAAGTCAGCTTCACTTTGGCCTGACAATCACAGTCACCCAGCACAAAGCATGGGACTCACTTGCAAAGAACCAATAGTGCTTTTTCTCAGAAGGGGCTAGGTGCATAGCAGATACTTAGAGGGTCATGTCTTTGCCACCAAGATATTTCCCATCATATTCAGGGTGCTCTCTTTATGAAGGCAGGGAAAAATCCAATGAAATAGGCATAAGGATTAAAGGCTTAACTGGCAGGTATAAGAAAAGTAAGGCTAAACTTATATTCTTTCTGCATCCGTTAAGGTTGTATTTGTTTGCAGGTAACAGAACACCCAACTAGGAGTAGCTTCAGTGAATATGGACTCTTCTCCCAGAAGCCGTAGAGAGGTGGGTGGTTTTTGGTGTTTGTTCAGCAGCTCTGTGATACTAGGGCAGCCGTCTCTGAGATTCCTTTGGTTTATGCCTCATGGTTACAAGCTTGCCTCTGCAGATCCAACATTGCCATCTCAGTTCAAGGAAGAAAGAACGGGAGAGGTGCTTGACAGCTGAGATCGTCCCCTTTTATCCGGAGAGCAAAAGCTTTGTAAGAACCCACCCACGTCCACCAGTAGGCATCCCCTTTACCATCTCTTTGGTCGGGATAGTGCCAGCCTAGCTGCAAGGCAGGCTGGGAAAGGAAATAAAATACCTAGCAGTCCAACTTCATCGACAGCATCGTGCTTCTGACGCATAGGGATTTTCTCATGTCGTGTACACACCTACATACTTCTGGCCCAATGTACCATACAGCATTGGGTGTGTTAGGTTAGGGAGTGTGAGCCCAGAAAAAGAGCCCAGAGAAAAAAAAGTGTAGGTTTAAATACCAACTCTATCATTTACTGACTGCGCAACATAAAAGCAATCAACCTTGCTGAATGTCCTTCTCCTGCTAGGCAAAAAGGGATGCTACATACCTCCCTGGCAGGGCTGTTGTGAGGATTAAATGGGACCATGTATTTATAGCTCCTGGTTCTATAGAGATACCCCCAAGTGGTTACCGTTCTATTGTGTTGTGCTGTCTTCTGTGTGATGGGCACGTGGTAGGTGAACACAAAGTAGCAGGCAGTATAGCCTGAAGGTCAAAAGCACAGGCTTCCAAGCCAGGCTGCTGGGCCCAGACCTCTACCATTTATTAGCAGTGGGACCACAGAGAAGTTACTCAGCCTCTTTGAGCTGCAGCCCTCCTCTCTGTAAACTGGAGACAACAATAGAGCACATGTCGGAGGGGTGCATTGGAAGGAAAGAGGCAGTGCACACAGAGCCCTGGGTGCTCTGCTCGGCACGAAGCACACGAGGGTGAGAGTTGGCTATTACTAGTATCCATCGCTTTGCTCCTCGCTTGGCCCAGGGCTAAAGCCTGTTGACCCAGACGAGCAAGTGCCTTGCTGTTGAAACCCTTTAAATCCGAGTGGTCTCCAATCCTTTACAATTCACAGTTATTATAAGCGGAAGCAGCCCCATACAAGAGTAAAGCGTTGGAGTGGGGTGGTCTGCCCTGGATTTAAGCAATAACAGACAACATTGTAGAAAAGAAAGATGTTTACTACTTTTTAAAGACCAAGTAAAATTTTTAAAAGTATCTGTTTTCTAGGATCCCCTTGGGACCACATTGCTAAACAATGTAGGTGATGAAACGCCCCCTTCTGGTGCTGTTTGCTGTGTGGGGAGGATCGCTGCAGGCGCGTCTCAATCACAGCGGCGTGAGCTTCGGGTGAGCACCTTTGACCCCCTATCCCACAGTGGACACGGTGCTGCTCTGGAGAGCTCCTGTCCATTCATCTGTCTGTCCATCCGTCCATCCGTCCGTCCACAGTCAGCCTCCAACACCTGCAGGCACAGGTCCTAAGGGCTTGGGGCTTCCTTCAGTTCGTCCCTAAGCCTGCAGCCCCTTGCACTTCTGCCTGTAAACAAGAGACCCAGAACCCACAAAGAGCGCTCAGGACCCGCAAACACAGAGAAACAAACTTGAGTCACTTCCGTGACGTGTGACTCCTGGGACTCCTTAGCGGGACTCAGAGTTGAAGCAGTTAACTTTGGGCTATACTCCTTCGTGGGGTATCTTTGTTTCGCAGACAGAAATTCTAGTTCCCACATGATATATTGTACCACAGTGGTGGTCTTTTAAAATAATGCAGTTGTGCATTTAATTTAAATAATGCAAATAATTTAAAATGATTTGGTTTTAGAATTAACAAATCAAGGCAATTGTGCTCATTTCTGATCACTACGTGATTGTTGCTAAAAAATAATTCCATTATATGGAGAAGGACGTTAAAATTGATTTGTTCTGATTAGCTGTTTTGCTGCCCTGGTGCCGCCGTTTTAGCGAAGGCGGGAGAAGGCAGAGGAACGTGAGCAAACAGCCATGTTTCATCAGCCCTGAAATGTGCGTGTTGATTCACATTTTAAGCTATCTCAGTCAGTGTGATGATACACCGTGAGTATTAGCACTGGCCAGCTAGCAGTCACGATGTACCACCGCTTCCGGAGCCTGTGCATCAAAGCCAAGCCGGCAGCAGCTTGGAAGAACTCTTGGGGTCAATGGCAGAGCATCTCTTTAAGAAATCCTGCAAGAACACAGTGCCCTGGGCTGGGTGGGTGGGCAAGACACCGCGAGGCCAGGGGTGACCTAGGAATGTCAGACTTTGAATAGGAGGCCTTGGGAACACGTGAACCAGTTCATTTTGTTTATTTATTTTTTGATGCATGAATGTAAAAGACCGATAGAAGATACATGAGTATGGATAAGGATGCTCCTTCAAAAAAATACAAAATTTTTAAAATCTTTAAAAAAAAGACTTGCTCCCTAGCAAACACGTTTGCTAGACCGTAGAGAGAATGTAGCCCAAGGCCCTCTCTTTGCAGCTCTCCGAAAGCAAGTTGTCGGGGGCCATCCTGACTCCCGCTCCCTCTGCACCGAGCTCCCGGGTCCTGCAGGGGAGGCCCTCCTGGGCCAGCCCTGCCTGCACGCTGGTGGGGTTCAGCTAGTTTGGGGTGTCGGTGCCCAGGCCTTTTCGGCCAACCACTGAGCCATGTTCTCTTACTTCCCCCATATCAGTAACAAACAATGATACGTTTTCACCACCATCAGCCGGATACCCTTTGATTGATTTCTCAATAAGTTTGGAATTTGGTCAAGGAAGAGGGGTTCTATCTCCTGGCATTCTCAGGGATCCCGAGAGTGAAACATTATATATCACGAGACACACCGCAACTCCTTGCTGCGTGGGACCTAGGGTCAAACAGACTGATAGTGGTTAAATCAATGAACGGTTGTGTGTGGGGGAAAGCTACAGAGAAGAGGAGACATTTTATTTGGGCTTCAGTGGATAAGAAGAAATCTGTCAGTAGGGCAGGACAGAAACAGGCACAGCTAGGCAAGTGCTGGCGACTGGGCATGGCATCTGATGGTGGGTTAAGCGCCCCCATCTTCCCGTGACCTGTTTTGCTCGTCTGCAGAAGGAGGACGAGGGAGCTGCCCTTGCCTCCCCCCCGGGGGTCCCTGGGAATGTCACACAACACAGCGGAGGCAGCGATGTTTGAAAACTACAAAGGTTCATTATCTAGGACTCAGCCCCCAGCACAAACAGCAGCTGTCAGCAGAGGGGGTGAGAACAAATTTTTTTTGCAAGTTGATGAATTCTTTTAATCTCCTATAAACTGTACTCTTCCGGAAATGGTTTTCATTAATGTCCAAGGCCCACAGTTGCAACACCAGGCCTCTTGTCTCTTACAGAAAAAAAAACACCGATAAAACCCAGGCTGGCTGGCCTTGATGGATACGTTAGAAACTCTATTTTCGGAGAGAACAACGGAAAAGCAGACAGTGTTGTCAGTTTGACACTCCCGGGCTAGAGTATTTCCAGGCTGCTGATGTCTATGTGCAAACAATGCATTTAGAAACCAAATGGGTGTCTGATGAATTTCTTTCTTCTCCCCAATTTGCATAGAGAAGAGGCCAGTGGAAAGTGTAGCGGCAATCACATCTCAATGGTAATGAAACAATGAGGCGTGTTTTGACGGTAGATGGGTGTTTAAATAGTCATGAAAGCAGCAGCTGGCTCCTTTCTCTCTTTTGTGCAATTAGGAGCTATTTTTCCTGCGAGGAACACTCCAAGGCAGTCACACCTGACTCCGCCACGTCTCCAAAGCCTGTCTGAAAGGCTCACTTCTCGTCCACCGCCATTTAAAGGGAGAAACAGTGCGTTTGTTTTTCTGTCTCGGTGTGACATCACCTCAGAGAAAGGTTGCCAGTTTGGAGCAGATGCCTTACTCCCTCCCCAGTGTGCGGGGGAGGGCTGATCTCCTCGGGGTCGGAGAGGGTTGTGCCAGGGGAGGTACCTGCCGCGGATGGCCACATGCTGTCGGCCAACCGAGGCTCTTGGTCGAAGGGTGAGAGAAAGTGCGCATTAGGGCAGATAGGTACGGAGTTGCTGCATGTGAGAGGTTCTGGGAAGAGAAAAGCTCTGTAAATACTCCCCTTGCAGGCAGTTTGATGCTTTGAACAATAATTACAGCCCGTGAGCAGTAAGCAGGAAACAGGGCAGACATTCAGGCAAACGTTCTGGGAGCCTGGGGATGCGGAGGGAGAGATGAGACGGGGAGGACGTGGAAACACAGCCGGGCCCTCCACCACCTCTGTAGTACCGCGTGAAGGGGCCCTCCCGTGGAGGGGGTCCTCGCTGTCAACTGCAGCCAGTGCCACTCTTCTTCGGACTTGAGACCGTTCCCCAGTTGACTTCAGAGTCGATAGTGTTCTCTGGCCACCTCTTGCATGTCCAGCATGGGGCTGGGTCTTCGGGGGGATTGGGAAGCCTCCCCATCATGATCCTGAGCATCTGTAGAATGCTGTGCGGCATACACTGTGTTTTCACGTAAATGTTGTGTATTTTTGCCTCCCTGAGGGGTCAGAAAGAATGTGGGAGTAATTTTTCTGGGAAGAGGAGTAAAATGATGATGATGATAACAATAATAACCACAATAATTCAAGGTATCAATCATTGACCAGACTTACTCCTTGAATTCCCATACTGAATTCTCCTGACTGCTTTACAAGGGAGGTACGACTCTCGTCCCCAGTTTGCAGATGATGGAACAGAGGCTCACGGAGGTCGGGCGAATGGCCCAGGTCACACCACTAGGACGTGGCCTCCAACCAGCTGAGGCAGAGCCCGAGGTCCTCTGAGCCCCTATGATACGCTGCCTGGTCCCATTTTGACACTTAGTCCTGTTTCTGCCCCAGGGAGAGACATTCAGCAGGCATTAAGAGCCTACTGTGTGCCAAGAATAGCTCTAGACCCTGGGGATGCATTCATGCATTCAACAAGTATTTCCTGCACGCTCACTATGTGACAGGCACTGCTTGGTGCCTGGAGTTCCTCAGTGAGCAAAGCTCTCTGCCCTCCCAGAGATTGTGTTCTACTGAGGCAGACAGTCAACGTGCAAATGCAAACTATGTTTAAGGAAATAATGTTGCATTTTTAGAAAGTGATTAGCGCTATGGAAAATAGAGAGCTTGGGGCACAGTGAAAGGAACCAGCTGGAGTGGGGACAAGGGGACAGAACACACTTGTAATTAAGGTGGACAGGGGAGGTCTCTTTGAGAAGGTGACACTCAAGGACGAACACTGAAGGAGATGAGAGAAGTCACAGTGCCACTCCGTAGGAAACAGTACTCACAACAGAAGGGACAGGAAATGTGGGCTGTGTTCAAAGAACAGCAGGAAGGCGGTGTGGCCAGAACAGTGACCTCAGCGGGGAGCGACAGTGTCACATGTGGGATCCAGGCCACGGCGGGCCTGGTGGGCCATTGTACAGACTTTGACTTGCGCCCTGAGGCAGACGCAGCGCCCTGCCAGGCGCCGAGCAGAGGAGCAGCACATGCTGACCTCTGCCCTAAGGACGGCCCTGGCTGCTGACTGAGAAGGAACCCTGACGGGGGAGGCAGGGAGGCCGGCCGGGAGGCCGTGGAGGAGGCCCAGACAACCAACCAGTGATGCTCAGCGGGCCTGCGGTGCGAGAAGCGGTCAGGCTCTGCAAGTTTGCCAAACGTTAGGCCAACGGAAACCGGCTGAAAAGAGAGCTATTTGTGCAAAAGAGGAACCTCACATAGGAACTTGTGAATGGTGATTTTTAAAACTGAGACATGGTGCCAGCTAGGAATGAATTATACTTCTAACGACCCAACAGAAAGCACAGCAACTGTAAAACTAGCACACATAATAAAGTATTTTATTACTTATATCATTAAACGCAATGTGTTCATACAAATACGCAAAACTGGCTAGCAAAGCCCCTTCCTTTACGACTGTGTCCTCGTGACAGTGCTGCGTGCAGCCTGTTGAGAGAGTAACAGTATTTTAGGAACCAATGCGTCTTTGTTTCCCGAGCTGAACTGGAATTACTTTAATCCTCTGGGGAATGCAAAGAAAACGAGGACAGGAAGCACAAGAATGCATGTATTACCTCACTGTTCCTGATCCCTGTGAGCGTGGACACCCTGTGATGACGAAAATTCAGAGGCACTTGGTTTTCTTCTTCTCTGATAGACTTCACGCAGGGGTGCCCAATCCGCCGCCCCCCCAGGCTGCACCCAGCCCAGGACAGCTGTGAATGCAGCTCAACACAAAATCATAAATTTACTCAAAACTTTTTCTTTGCTCATCTGTTTTTGTTCGTGTTTGTGCATTTAACGTGTGGCCAAAGACCACTCTTCTTCTTCCAGTGTGGCCCAGAGAGGCCAAAAGTTTGGACGCCCCTGACCAGGAAACTGAGCTGGAACAAAACAGTGGCCCGATGGGCTGGGTTCACAGCCCTCACTCATGAGATGGGGGTGAGTACCCGGTGGGGAAGGCCGTCGTCCCTGGCGAGCTGTGTTCATCCTCTCCAAGGGCCGCAGTGGGAGTGGTTTGCTGCTGAGACGGACCGGATGGCCATTGGGTCTCTTATGACAGGTGAGTGTGGGACAGGGAGGGGGGTGAGCATCTTGAATGTTTACTGATCGGCCCCTGCGTGCCGGCAGTCGTGCCGGCAGTCTGCGGTCCGATTCGCCTTCACACCCAGGTTCACGGGCTTCGAATTCAGCCCGACAGCGCTCGTTATCGAGGGGCACGCCGTCTTTGGTGTTCGCAGCTGAGGGACAAGCTTGCTTTCTGCTCAGCCCCACGCTTCATGGTCTTGTATTGAGGGGACGGTATTCTCAGTGGAGCTTGCTCTCAAACATGGACTCGGACGCTGGTTCAGCGCTGAGCATCGTGATGAGCTAGCGGGGGGAGGTCGGTACACGCCTGCTCGCCGGCGGCAGACCGAGCGGCTGATGTCGGACAGCAGCTCGGGAGAACACAGTGCTAGCTTCCCTTCAGGAAACTGCTGTGCAAAAATGTCTCGGTTTATTTTCTTGAAAACATGTTTAAACCCTCATGGCATTCTTACTCATTGGGATCACGGTTTCTGGAAGTTCTAGCTATTAAAAGATAAGAAAATGAAATCAATAAACAATGCTGTTATTATTTGTGAGGATCAACTAGAAATAACAAGAGTTCAATAAGGAGGCACTGCTAAAAATCACATTCTCCGTCTCTGAGGGACAGCTCAGAGAAGATCACCCCTGCCCCGGCAGGGTCTCAGGCGTCAGCTTGCTCGCTGGAGGGAAAAGGGACGTTAATTCCCACACAGAACTTTGTCTACACTCCAAGGCGGGAGCAGAAGAAAGGGAAAAGCCTGTGAACCCCATGTCCAAGAATAAACATGGCCAGCTGAAAACTAAAGGTTCCTTATTTTTAACGAGCTCTGAAGGAAATCAGATACTCCAGACCCAGGACCATGGCGATAAGAACCTTGGATGCAATTACATTTCTCACATCTTTGACACTCTGGTGATTCTTTGTATCCCTCCCTTTCCCTCTTACTAAACACACACACACACACACACACAGATTCGTGGTAAAACTTTAACAAAAAAGAGCCTCTGAGTTTGTTTTCAGGAGCAATGACGATAAGATCCATCCTGTCCTACGGCCAGGTTGGAGAAACCCCAGCCGTGACTGAGGTTGCCACTGGGCTGGAAACAATGTCCTGGGTTCAAAGTGCACCCGAAACTCATCTTGGTGGTACAGACAGGTGCAGCACACGGGAAAGGCTGGGGAGGTGGGGTGATAGCCTCAGCTCGTGGAGGGTCGCCTCAAAGAATGTCAGAATGACTTTCCTCTTGGTTTCAAAACACGTCCCTCATAGCTTCCAGTACATGGACCTTTGCAAGAGCATCCGAATCTAAGAAGATTGCTTCATGGCAAGGCACATGGTTTCCCCTGTTGCCATGGGAACCGTGCTGTGCTCGTGTGTCAGGAGCTCTCTTATACACACATGCATGCTGTATATTTACATATTCTCAGGGAAGTACCTTTCACGCCTTCCCCTTCTGGTATTCTTTATACTTCTAAGAAAGACGTTCGGAGCCCCAAGTGTACTAATTCCTGCCATCTAATTGTTATCTATCATCTCCTTGGTTGACTTTAAAAATTCCGATTTTAGGTTTTTCTTCAACATAGTCTCTCCTGGAAGTAAAATATCCTATTATTTGCCCCTTCACTGATCCCAGCTTTTTCCCACTCCTTAAAGGAACATACTGTATATCTCAATACATTTAGTGTATTAATTAAGAAAGAAACCTATTTCAGATGGTACTGAATTTCTTTGACAGTTATAGTGACTCATTGCATGTATTTCATTTCCTCAAATACTCTCTATCCAAAATATTGTTTTTAACTGGCGAAAGAGCAATTCTTTGGAAGAACATCGATGAATCACAAGTTTGCGTGAGTAGAAGACTACAGTCGCCTGCATAAACTTGAAACTAAGAAAAATCTGAGGCAGAAAGTGAATTTATTTCAAAAGGGATTTGGGGGTACCTACAACTGACTGTATATGACCCAGTTTCCTTGAGAGCTGATTCTGATTGTGTGGAGGAGTTCCTGACCAACCACACGGCTGGTGGATGCACGTGGTGCATGAGAGGCAGGAAACTGGCCTTGGATTTCACCGCGAGCTGTGGGCTGTCAGCTCAACTGAATTAGGCCATAGAATCCTAACCTGTAAAATAAGCAACTTGAGCTAGACCATCACCCAGCTCCAAGATGCTGTAGCTGTACTTCAGCTTCATACCAGGGCCCCGTAGAGATGTGTGGCTGATTCGACAGCCTCAGTAAGGCCCACGATTCAGGCAGTGACTCCGTCGTGCATTGGGTGAGTTCTGACACCCCATCGTTTTTCCCACCCCTTGCTGTACCTGTCCCTACCCAGTGCCTTGGCCCATAGTCTGGGACGGAGCTCCTACCCAAGTATCCCTTCCCACCATACCTTCTTTCGTCTCTGTCAGGTCTGGCCATCCTTCGTCAGTCACATAAGCTATCTGGTGGCTGCATTTGTTACAGTCAAAGCAAAGCCTTGAACTGTAAGCTTACTTACTTTTTGGAGATACCAGACCCTGGTAAAGTCTCCTGTATTTCCTACCTCGTTCCCTCTCACACGCTCTGCTTTGGCCTCAAGAGCAGTTTCTGGAACTCTCCATGTTCTCTCATCTGCTCCCAGGGCTTGGACGACACCAGTGCTGCTGCCACAGCCCAGAAGAACCCCTCCTCCACTCAGCCCTCTCCTAACTCCTTCCCACCCCTCAGTCGGCTTCGAGTCCTTTCTCCCACTGGACTCTTGCTCTGCCCTTTCCGTTGTTAGAGTTTACCACCAACTATAACAAAACCATACTTACTTAACGTCCATCTCCCCCAGGAGGTGATAAAATCCATGGCAACACTGGGCCCCTGCATCCCCAGTGCCTGGGCCACACTGGGGCTCAGTTCACGACTGTCGGGTAAATACACGGGTGAACAGACGGATGAAAGCACTGTCTTAGCCCAAAGACCAAACAAGTGGTGGGAGTTTCAGACCCTGGCACTTGCCGATGGGGGAGAGACCCTTCTGAGCAGGTAAAACATGTATCTCACTCCTATCTACAGTGCTCACCTGGTTCTTAAAGGACAGACACCAGCAGGAGACAACATCCTTGTTCCCAAATGCACCAGCATGGCCTACAGCTAAATGTCAACAGTAAGGCTTTGACTCCCTATGAAACTTTCAAAGCATTTCACTTTACATTTGTGCCAGCGTATTGGTGACCGCAGCCCTGAGCATCGGAAGCATGACGGGCCCCAGCTGGTGTGGCTCACTTGGTTGGAGGGTCATCTAGTAATGCAAGGTTGCAGGTTCAATTGCTGGTCAGGGCACATACCTAGGTTGGTCCCCAGGCTGGGCACCTATGATCCCCAGTCCAGGAATGAATGGGGGGCAACCAATTGATGCTTCTCTCTTGCATCAACATTTCTCTCTCTTCCTCTCTCTCTGAAAGCAATGAAAAAAAATGCCCTAGGGTGAGGATTAAAAAGAAAAGAGTATGAAAGCATGGTGGTGGGGATGTTAGGCTGAGATAGAAAAGTTGAATAATGATTCCATCTCACAGTGAAACTTTGGCAGAATGAGAACAAGAATCCGGTTTTTGCTGGTCAAGTCACTTCGCCTGCGTGGGCCTCAGACTTCCTGCAGATTCACTTCCTCTTCCCACTTCACTCCTCAGCGGACACTGGAACTCTCCTCCTAAATGCAACTCTTCAAGGATCCATGATGGCAGCGGAGTAGATGGAAGCTGTCCTCACCTCCTCCCAAGGCCAAAGTGGAATTACAACTAAAATATAAAGCAATCCACCTGAATAACCAACTGAAGGCTAGATAAAGAAAAGTCTTATCATCAAAGATTTTCAAAAGAAGCTACATTGAGACTGGTAGGGCAGAGACATAAAAAGGACTTAAGTGGTATCTTCAAAACATTTCACCCAATAGCAATGGAATATACATTCTTTTCAAGTGCACGTGGAACATTTTTTAGGGTAGACCACATGTTAGGGCACTAAACAAGTTTCAATAAATTTAAGAAGACTAAAATCACATCAAGCATTTTTCCTGACCATAATGGTATGAAACTATAAGCCAATCACAAGGAAAAAAACTAAAGAAACACACAAAGACATGGAGGCTAAATAACATGTTACTAAACAATGAATGGGTTAACGATGAGATCAGGAAGAAATCAAAATGCACCTTGAAACAAATGAAAATGAGAAAACCTCAAATCTATGGGACATAGCAAAAGCAATCCTAAGAGGGAAATTCCTAGCATTACAAGCCTATCTCCAGAAACAAGAAAAAATCTCAACATTCTAACTTTACACTTTAAAAAAAAAAACTAAAAAAAGAACAAACAAATCTCAAAGTGAGCAGAAGAAAAAATAGTAAGGATCAGAGCAGAAATAAACCAAATAGAATCTAAACAAGATAGAATCTAAAAAACACAATGCAAAAAAAATCAAAGAAATGAGGAGCTGATTCTTTGAAAAGATAAAGAGGATTGACAAAACTTTAACCAGATTCATCAAGAAAAAAAGAGAAAGGACCTAAATAAATAAAATCAGAAATGAAAGAGAAGTAACAATTGACAGCAAAGAAATATAAAGGATTATAAGAAAATATTACAAACAACTGTATGTGAACAAGTTGCACAATCTGAATGAAATGGATAAATTCCTAGAAACATACAATCTTCCAAAACTGAATCAGAAGGAACCAGAAAATCTGAATAGACAGATTACAGCTAGTGAAATTGAAGCAGTAATCAAAAAACTCCCCACAAACAAAAGCCCTGAATTGGCTGGATTCATTCAAAGAAGAACTAACACCAATCCTTCTCAAACTATTCAAAAAATCTCAAGAGAAGGGAAGCCTCCCAAACTCATTTTATGAGGCCATCATTATCCTAATTCCAAAACCAGATAAAGACACCACAAAAAAATAAAATTATAGGCCAATATCCCTGATGAACATAGATGCTAAAATCCTTAACAAAATATTAACAAACCAAATCCAGCAATACATTAAAAAGATCATACACCATGATCAAGTGGGATTTATTAAGGGGATGCAAGGTTGGTACAATACCTGCAAATCAGTAAATGTGATACACCACATAAAAAAAGATACAAATCACACGATCATATCAATAGAAGCAGACAAAGCATTTGATAAAATCTGGCACCTATTTATGATAAAAACTATCAACAAGGTGGGAATAGAAAAGTCATACTTCAACCTAATAAAGCCATACAGGACAAACCCACAACTAGCATCATACTCGATGGCCAAAAGCTAAACGTGTTTCCCTGAAGATCGGGAGCAAGGCAGGGATCCCTGCAAGTGCCCACCCCCTCCCTCGCATGTTAAAAAAAAAAGTATGCAGGCATTTCACTAATACACATATAATATTTTTTAGATTTTGTGACATTTGTGATTTTATCAGCTTTTAAAATTTTGTTATATCCTCTAAGTAGATATCTATGTTTATATCTTAAGAAAATCATTCACCTGTGAACTTTTCTTTCCATAACTGGCTTAGAGGGTACACATCTTGGAAACCAGAACGGGCACTAATGCCATTGTCCCTGTCCAGAGTGGTGCAGGCAACTTCCAACTGCCCTGCTGGTCTGCTCGTCTTGCCTGCAGCCTGGCCAGGTGGCTGGCGGATCGCCCTCACATCTCGGAACGTTGGTTCCAGCTCTAAAAGATGGGTTCTAATCGTATTTTCACCACTAAATCAATGTGAATGAGGAAGATCGTGCAACCTCTTGCTGCCTTGGAGTTTTTATATGTGAAATGAAAAGAATGTCTCTACTTCTGTCTGGGGGAATTTGGCACAGGCTGTTGGCACTAGTGGCTGTGGCCATGCCAATTCGATGCAGAGGTCCGACCCCAGGCCAGCACACAGATGCAGGCTGGCCAGGGACTTGGGGCACCTCTGTGGCTGGGTCCCACTGAAGGTTTCTAGAGCGAGGCACTGATTTATGGACTTCTGTGGCCTGAGAGGACAGACAGGGTGTTAATTCTAGGACAGTGGCTCCCCAAAGGGCCAAGTCCAATCAGGTCTGATCTATGCAGCCATCAGAAAAATAAAGGTAAATGTGGTGCATGTCCGTCTGTGTTTGAGCGCGTGAGCATGTGAGCATGCGTGTTGTCAGCTGTTCTTTCCTCTGAGATGGTGTCCTTCCTGTTTGGGGCATTAAACATACATAAAGTGCACTCATCCATGCATTTCCAAAGTCTGCTTGAAAACGCTGAGCTGAAGGACACCCTGTTTTTGTTTCCCAGATCTTCTGTGACCTGGTTTTGTCAGTCAATGATTAACTTACCTTGGCTAGGAGAGATACTGCCAAGGTTGGAACTTTACCCAGTTTCTTAAGTGAAGGGACACTAATGTTTACTGAGCATTATTTATCCTTGTGCCAGGAACACGTTGGTGCTCTTATATCCACGGTTGCATTAAAATCTTCTTGCTTAGTTACTAAGGAGGTTGGGAATATTACGCCCATTTAAAATAAGAGCAATCTGAAGCTCAGAGAAGATGAGTCACTTGATCAAGCCGCTGAGCTGTTAACCAGTAAAGTCTGAGGTTGACTTGAGTTTGAGCCCAAAGTCCACAGTGTTTTAACCTCACTGGCCTATTCCCCAGATAAAACGACAAGACACATATGTTAGTCTGGGGTATACTTTTGACGTCAGCAGAGGGCTATCTGGGGACTGGCGCTGTAATCCTGAGACCTAAGAGGACATCATGAAAGAACTTCAGGGGCCCAGGGACTCACTGTCACTGCCAACAGAGACAATCCTGGCTTGCCCAAGCCTCTATTGCACGATCCACGACACCAGGACCTCCTCCTGTCGGTGGAGCGTATGAGTGAGCCTAAAGGGGTCCCAAGGCCAGGGACCAAGTGAGACCAGGTGCCCAAGTCACACTGTGGCCCTGAGTACTCTCCAGAGCTAAACAGAAAATATTCTGGATTATCTCTTTCGGGCGTCACCTATTCTTGATTCTCCCTCTGTCCACGAGAATAATCGGTATTGACCGGATTTAATGACGCAGAAACAGTTCATCTGCTCTCTGGGGCCACGTCCAGGACTTGCGCTTGTATTTAATGATGCACGAGCCCGTGTTTATTTCTACAGCCGATACCTTGTTCTATCTGTGGTTAGAGTCTACTGTGAAGATAACCAGGAAAAGCTGATGTTCTGAATTTTCAAGATTTTATTGTTAAGAAATCAGTTCAAGGGAAGGCCAACCCTTTGGGCAGAATGACCGAAGGTCTCTAAGCCCCAGGTGTGCTCACCTGAGTTAGAAATGCAGAGCCCTGGCCCTCCTGCCCAGCGCTGCCCATCCCTCAGGTCTCGGGGGCGCTTCTGGCATTGATGTGTGACAAACACATCAGGGCTTTCGTGCGGGCAGAAGCGCTAAGGAACACACACTGAGGCACGGTTCTAACACGCCTTTCATCCAGGGGGATGTAATCATTCACTGGCTAGATAGAGGTCTATCCTTTATTACATTTCTTTTCAACTGACAGAGATAAAGGACAAGGGCTTTTTGACCCTAATGCTGAAAGGAAACTGCATAAGCCTCCAAATAACAATGCCTTTTCTGCGTATGTTTCTATATTTTTTAAAAAAATGGCACAAAAAGAAGAAGCCTTAGCTGTGGAGAATTCTAGAAGGTCGAGGTGGGGGTGGGCACTAACCAAGGAATGTCAAAGACCCCGGAGAGGACACCTCACACTGCCATTCATAAGGACAAGGAGCACGCTGGGCCCACCAACGTGAAGGCCACACGTCTGGGCTGAGCAGCCAGCCTAATTCAAAAGTCCCTTGGAATTTCCAAGGGTTCTGTTTTTCACCGAGGGTGCGAGTCAGCCCATCGTGCACATGCTGCAGGAAAGTGCTGACACCCTGGCCGGCTGCCACGCCTCTCCAGGGTAACTCTCACCGTGAGCAGAGCCGTCTCCACGGTGCTCGTGGCAGGGAGCCTTTCTCCTTGACCGGCACCTGGGCTGAGCCAGTTGTTAAATACACCGAATGTTGTCCCTAACTGTGCCCGTGTCCCTTGGGCAAGCTGTGACCATGGAAGGTCACAGAGAGTGAAGGACGATAAGGGCGCCTTGAGCAAGGAGAGCTAGAACCTGGGGCAAGGCGGCAGGAGGAAGAGCAGGGCGGGTGCAGCTAAAAACACAAGAGATGCTGTCCCCAACCCACTGGGGAAGCTAGGCCAGGGACGGCGAATTTTCTTGAGAGTCGAGGCTGAAGGACCAGTCGTGGCCCCCAGGAGCCCTGAGCTGAAACAGGGTCAGAGGTCAATCTCAGCGTGATCACCCGCCGTGATCGATGGCCGATGTCGGCCAAGGGCTCAGTTCGGGGTGTGAGTGAGCATGTGAGTGTGTGTGTGTGTGTGTGTGTGTGTGTTGTGTGTGTTATACTCCTTAGCCCTGCTCCAGTCGACGTGGAGTTACATTTTAAATTTTTTAGCCTTTGCTGACCTTTCTTTTTCAAGAGCACACCAGCTTTTTCTCTGTCCTCATGAATATGCATGGCTTATCTACATGCTGCTTGAGTAAGAGATTTACAGCAGTCGAGGCAAACTCTCTCAGAGGTATCTGGGCTAATGAACAGTGAATGCCACTCAGCACACGCCTCGAAAAGCTATGAACAGGGAAATCACTGCAAGTCAGCCTTCCCTGTGTAGTCAGTCCCTCATCCTCGGCCCAACGCTGCAGGTTCTCCCGCGCCCTGCAACCGCTGTCACCCTCGCATCCCCTGAAGTGGATGGTGACTGTGGTTGGGTTTACCACATCTGTCCCTGGGCTTCACACAGAACAATGGCAGACTAATACGGATTATGACTGTGAGGTCAGCAGCGCTTTCCATTGTAACTGAGCTTCCTAGAAATGTCTGTACTGGTCGTTGGTGCCGATGTTTCCACTGCGCCCGGCTGAATGGATGGGAAACGGCACAGACTGGGCACTCACCTTGCTTCCTTATCGTCCCTCTGCCTGGCTTTGGCCTTTCTTTAAAAGATAAGATCAAGCTTTCTTCGGTATGAAATCATCTTGTCTTCAGGGACACCCTCCTTTCTAGGAGGTGGGTTTTCACTGGAAAACACCAACGAATTTTCCAACACCAAAGCGCTTCCTTTGCAGTGGTCTTAAAAGTTTCATGCTTTGGGCTTTCCAGCGGTTGTTGTACTTGTGGTGCTGGGCTGTTTCAGTTGGGTTCTCCAGATAAATAGATGTGTGTGTGTGTACATATACATATATATACATATACATATACATATACATATTCATATACATCAAGAGGTGCCAGAATCTGCCGCCTGAGGACCAGATAATCTGGTGGTAGAATTCAGTCTGAGTCTGAAAGCTAAAGAACTAGGCGGTGACGTCCAAGGGCAGGAGAAGATGATGTCCCAGCCCAAGCAGAGAGGGAATTCTCCCTTCCTCCACCTTTTTGTCCTACTCAGACCCATGTGCACTAGATGCTACTCACCTGCCCAGGTGGGGCCGTCTACTTTACTCAGCTTACTGGTTCACATGCTGATCTCTCCCTGAGACGTCCTCACACACACACCTAGAAATGATGTTTCACCAGCTGTCTGGGCGTCCCCGAGCCCAGTCAAGCTAATACATAAAAATTAATCATCACATGGGTTGAGGGCATAGGGCCTTAAAAATCATTATGATTTAGAGAAATAATGGTTTTTTTTTTTTAGTTTTAAAAGGAGTAGTGAGTGATTTGATTGCTAATGCTAATTGTAGAAAAATGCCACTGGGGATTTGTGTGGGGAAATATGGAGGAAACAGCAGTGGGATGAAGGGAAGGTAGCCTTTGGCCGTTTAACCTGTTTCCTGTCAATGTTTGACAGTTCTGCTTGTGAAGTTGTCAACACAACTCAGAAGTTTAAGAGCCACATCTGAGCTCAAATCCTAACCCACCACTTATTAGCAGTGTGACCTTGAGCTAATGATTTAATCTCTCTAAGCCTCAGTTTTGCCAGTTGTAAAACAGAAGAAATAAGTGTTGTGTTTACAAAGAATCAACTTTTATTTTCATGGATTTTTTTCTGTTGTTTTTCTTTTCTCTATTTCATTTATTTTTTTACGCTAATCTGTATTGTTTCCTTCCTCCTATGCTCTTTGAATTTAGCATGCTCTTCTTTTTCTAGTAGTTGTGTTGTTGATTTGATATCTTTTTCTTTTTTTATATAGGTGTTCACAGCTATAAATTTCTCTCTAATCATTGCTTTCACTGTATCTCATAAACTTTAGTATGCCGTGTTTTTATTCTCATTCCTCTCAAAGTGTTTTCTAATTTCTTTTGTGATTTTCTTTGACTTATAGTTTATTTGGGAATGTGTTGTTTAATTTCCATCTTATTTGAGAGTTGTCTAAATTTTCTTCTGTTCATCAATTTCAATTTCATTTCATAGCAGTCCAAGAAAACACTTTGCAACTTCAATCTTTTAAAATGTTTAAGATAGCTTAGCATTCTGACTGTGCTGCAGAGTATTTCCCCTGCACTGGAGAAAAATGTGCATTATGTTCAGTGGAGTGTTTGGTAGATGTCTATTAAGTCTAGTTAGTTTATAGTGTTTCCTTGTTGATCTTCTGTTCAGTAATTCTATTCATTATTGAAAGTGTCAGATTGAAGTCTCCAACTGTTACTGTTGAATTGTCTCTTTCTTCCTTCATTTCTGATGGGTTTTGTTTATTTCTGATACTAAGTCTGCTCAGGGGTCAGGTAATGATTAGATATCCATCAGCATGTGGCACCTGGTTGATCTTTGTAGTACCACAGTACCACAAAAATTGAGATTTTCTTAAATGCTGGAAACCAATAATCCTCCCAGCTCTGCAGAGGGGCTCTGTGTGCATGGTGGGGCGTGCTTTCAACATGCAGCCGGACAATCGACAACTCCGTCTTATCCTTCCCTTCCTGTTTGCTCACAATTTCGAGGTTAGGGTGCATAGAAATGAGAATTTAGAGCCTTCTCTGGTTCTTCCTGAGTATTCTCACAGCCCCGGGCACTTGCAAAGCTCCATGCATGCCCATGCCTTCTAGTTTCTCAGGACTCTGGGCATCTCATTCCCCAGCTCTTCCTTCTAAGCTTTTTGGTTAGCCCATTTTTCGAGGACTGTTATCCACTGCCTAAACAATTGCCTCTGTGTGTTCTCAACCAAAGTCCCCAGGGAAAAAAGGCTTTTCACACTGGGTGAGCTTCAAATCGAGTCAAATAAAGACTGCCTTGCCACCGGAATCTCAGGGAACTACCAGATAGATCATGACGGTGCTCCAAGATGAGGCTTGAAGGCGCTCTAGTCCTACTGTGCCCCCTCCAGTGGCTGCAGGCCACGGGTTTGCACTGTGGTTGTGGGCTGGTGATTTTCAAGACTACCGCAGAGCTGAGGCTGGTGGGTGATGGGTGCAGGTCGAATTGAGCTCACAGTTCTTAATGAGATTCAATGGTTTTACTTGAATAAACACTCACTGGATTGTCACAAGTCTTTGATTAACTTCCAGTTCTGGAAAAGTTGATTCTGACCATTTTTTTGTCAGTTTTCTCACTACTTTGTGGAGCAGAGAATTTTTGGAGATTCTTACTCTGCAATTCTCACTGACATTACTCCAGTGAGTTCGTTCTTAATTGGGACAAAGAGTGAGTGTTCTGGCCGCGACCAGCGTGGCTCAGTGGGTTGGGTGTTGTTTGGCAAAGTGAAAGGTTTCCAGCTTGATTTCTTCATCAGGGCACATGGCTGGGTTGCAGGCCAGGTCCCCCACTGGGGGTATGAGAGAGCCAACTTACTGATGTTTCTCTCCTTCTCTTTCTCCCTCCCTTCCCCCCCTCTAAAAATAATAAATAAATAAATGAAATCTTTTTTTAAAAAAGGAGTGAGTGTTTTGAAAGAATAGTGCTGAAGTCATACACTCTCAGGGGTGGCATGCTTTCAAGTAATGACAATGTCCAGGGTAAGGTCACGGGAACGGACGGACATTTGGGGTGAAGTGTAAGTGAATGTCACTGCTGTGGGGAGGGGAGCAGGTAATGGATTTTGAGGCCAGGCTGATGAGAGGATACCATGGTTTGAATGTTTACATTCCCCTTCCAAATTCTTATGTTGAATTTTTGAATTTGGGAGATGATTAGGTCATGAGGGTGGTATTCTTTTTTTTTTTTATGAAAGGAAGTTTTTTTTTTTAAGATTTTTAAAATTTATTTATTTTTAGAGAGGGAAGGGAGGGAGAAAGAGAGAAACATCAATGTGCGGTTGCTGGGGGCCGTGGTCTGCAACCCAGGCATGTGCCCTGACTGGGAATCGAACCTGCGATGCTTTGGTTCGCAGCCTGCGCTCAATCCACTGAGCTACGCCAGCCAGGGAGGGTGGTATTCTTATGAATGGGATTAGTGCCTTCTTAAAAGAGGCTCCAGAGAGTTCCCAAGCCCCTTCTACCAGGTGCAGTTGCAGTGAAAATTGGCCTTCTAGAAAGCAGAACTTTATCAGGGACCAAATCTACTGATGCCTTGATCTTGGACTTCCCAGCTTCAGAATTGTGAGGAATCAATTTATTGTTTCAAAGCTTCCCAGTTGATGGTGTTTTGTTTCAGCAGCATGAGCAGACTAAGACAGATAGTATCCAAATCGGTTTTGAAATCTTCCATGAGGATGACACTACCTGGGGGAGAAGGAGATTGACCAGGTGCTTGAATCCCCCATGGCTGGGGCAGACTTGCCTGAGACTGATGGATGGTGGCAGTGTGGGTGTTTGCAATTTGAGAAACAAAAGTTATCACGCGCACAGCCTGTGTGATAAAGCAATGGTAGAGCTATAATGAAGGCACAAGGTGACTGAGAAATTTTAAATGAGAATTATGGTAAGAGATTAAAGAGGAGAGCTGTTACCAATACAACTCACATGTTCTATCTGCAGGAACATTTCTGAATCCCAGCAAATTATTTCCACTTATCCCTTCATGCACCAGAAGGTGAAAGCAAGAATTGCAGCCCTTGGTAGCTGCAACTTCTCAAGGTGTTGCCCTCTCTATTTATTCTTCAAGGGAATCTCCTTTCTCTGAACTTTATATTACCTGGTTTTCTCTCCAGCTTTAGATTAGAGTGGAGCCCACAGGTCTCTGTTGCTGGAGATGACCTACCACGAGGACCAGGTTGGTGACCTGCATACCTTTAGACCAAGGTTGGTCAAGGCCTTGAGAATTCTGGGAAGCCCGACACCATCTTTGCCTTTCTGCAGGCTCTGAGGGCACTGATTCAGCCATCTTTGATCTTACACAGAATCACGAATATTCATCAGGTAAAAGTCTTTTAATTGATCTTTTCACTGTTTATCATAGCTAAGTGATAGTGCCCCGCAATGCTAATGTGCAAAAGCATTAGACACTGAAACGTTCTAACGGGACCGTTACCCAGTTGCCTCTGAATCCGAGCCAAGGCGTCAAGATTGGTGGCTGGAAAACACACTCTCAACCTAAGTGCTCAAAGCCTCCATCCCTCTGGACGAGGAAGAGCACTTCCAGTTCAGCTCTCAGGACTGAAAGTGAAACTCAGGGGACCGAGGGTAAATTCAGCTGCTTTGTCTTAACTTTCTGATCACATGTTTACACCAGACTTAAGCAGCATTAGGAAAACGAGGCGGGGAAACTGCTTCCCCATCCGGCTGCTGGAACTCTCTCTCCTGCTCGCCGTCACTAGCCTCCTGGAAAGAGTGGTCCGCGGTTGCCTCCCGGTCAGCATTCCCACGCAGCCTTCAACCTCCACCGCCCTGAGAAGATGGGAGATGATGATGCCTCCCTGTCAAGTGGGATGCTAGTGTTCGTCATTCTCTTCCTGCCTGAGAGTGCTCGCTCAGTGGATGAATTGGTCTCCGGCACCCAAGACCTTCCCCTCCTTCTATCACCTTCTGGGCTATCCTCCCTCCTGCTTTCCTCCTGTTGCTCTGACTCCCCCTAACTTCCCTGCTTCCTCTTCTTCCTTCTCGTATTACCTCCTATAACAACAACATGTATATCCCCAATCTCCACCTGTGACTTCCATGCCCTGAGCTGCAGTGGCCTGCAGGACACTGATGTCAACACCGGTATGCGGCAAGTATCTCTGACTCCTTGTGCCTCAGACTGCACAAACCGTTTCCCCAAACCTGTTTCTCTTCTTATCTTCTTTAGTCCCCACACCCCCCTGGCCTGGAGTTGCTGAGCCATGAAATATTATCTCTCTCTCTCTCTCTTTATATTCAATCCATTATATTTCTGACAAAAGCATCACCAGATGTCTCTCCTCTCCACCCCCACCGCATTCCTAGCTGTCTCCCTGACTGCAGGAGCCCCCCTCTCTCCAATCCTCACTGCTACTGGAATTTCCTCCATAACACACAGATCTGATCACTGTCAGGCCTTGGAGGTCTCCCAAGGGGAGGCCCCTGTTAGCCCGGAACAGTGCAGTTTAATGTTGGGTGTTCTGTTATTCCATCTGGTTAGCATGTCCTTTTCCTCTTAAAAGCCACGCATTTCGATGATGAATTATGCGGTCATCCTACCCCAGCTAACACAATGAAATCCAGACTCTCTGATCTGGCTCGCCATCTGCCCCAGGCTAACTTTCTAGCTCCATCATCTTCACTCTGGCTGCCCACCCTTCCCCAGTCACACCGAGCCCCGTCCCACCTTGTCATCCCTGCCTGAGCTGCCCCCCTTCTGGAACACCGTTGCCCTGTTGCCCACTTCTCAGCCTCTCCTCAACTTGCGCCACCCAGCCGAACTAGCGCTTCTTCTGTGAAACATCACAGCCTGCCGCCCCCAACCCCTAGACCCCCGTTGAAATCCTATGGCAATTTGTTCAAATCGCTGTTACGGGTTCTGCTTTGAATCTGGCACAACACCTGGCACACGGCAGGCCTTCCGAGCGTTTAGAAAAAGGGGTTGTAGAGAAGCATGAAACCACAAGTATTTTCTCTGGCTCTGATTAGAAGCAAGAGCTTTTATCCTCCATATGGGATTGCTTGAGAAAATCCAACGTGTCCTAGCCAGGTTGATTTCTTCTTCATCTGTAAAGTAATAAGGAGGGTAATGGCTGCTGCCCAGACCTACCCATGCGAGCTCAGGAGGGTGATAAAAAACCGAATCCTGCTGTTGAAGTGTAACATGTTGACATAGAGAGTGACATATCCCCCCCCCACCTCCTGTCATCTGTCCCCGCAGCCTAGGGCCTGTGGAGGGCGGGGGCAGGAGATTCGGAGATCTGACAGATGGTTATAGAGAGAATGTCCCGACGGGAGGTCACAGTGCATTATTCCGATACAAACAAAACTAATTAGAAGATTAACCATTTTTTGAACAAGCACACGGGTCAAATACCGTGCTAAGAATGTTACATACCACTTCCTTCCGTAAAGCCAAACTTGGAAGATGAATTTTGCGATTTCCCATTTCACATTTGAGGAAACTGAAGCTCAGGGAGTTCAGGTAATTGACCAAGGGCACGAAGCCAGTGAAGCGGGTTGGGACACATGACCAGAACAGCAAAATGAACACGTATGTGCTGGGGTCTCCATAAAGTATGCTGCTTGGTCCTCACGAGCACCCTCTGAGTTAAGTTACTGTTGTATCTCCATCATCACATGGGAAATCCCTTTAGTAACCAGCCCTAGCTCAGGTAGCTAGTAAAAGACTATGCCAGTCAGCCAATTCCAGAAACTGCATGGCTGGTATTACCTCCTCTGTCTTGCAGGCCTATTTGAGGTTGCTCTCTCAGCTCATTTTCTGTTGCCAGTGTCCATCGGACACTCTTCCTTTGCTCCTCGAAGTCTAGTCTGTAGACCCAGGGCCTCAGTATCACCTGGAAGTATGTTACAAAGAATCCTGAGCTCCACTCCAGCCCCAGGGGATCAGAATCTGTTTTGTAAGAGACCAGGTCCTGATCTGTCCAGTGGGTCTCAACCTTGTCTGCACATTGAACTCCCCTGGGGAGCTTTAAAGATTCCTGGTGCCTGGCTTCCATTGTCAGCATTCTACTTGAATTGTCTGAGTGCGGTTTTAAAAGCTTCCCTAGGGGAGTCTGATGTGACAGCTGCCTGAAAACCGCTGCTTTAAGCAAATACAGCCGTTGGTTCCTTCCTTCTTTCCCTGGCTCGTTTTCCTTCTGTGCACCCCACCTCACTGAGGTACAAAGCACGCCTTGCTGGGGAGAGGGACTAACAATGCCAATATAGCAGAGTAAGCACTGTGAAACTCTTTATCCCGAGGGCCAGGGGCGATCCAGGGGTGGGCCTGATGGCTGAGTCTGCAGGAAGGAATCAGGGCAGCTTGCTCACAGGAAACCACATTCATCTCTGGGATGGATAGGAGCTCCTTAGATTTGTTAGAGGGACGGTGAGCTGGTGCAGATGACTTCTTGTTTACTATAAAAGTGAGATTCACACAGTGGTGGGCTGCAGCATATGACAGAGGTTATTTAATGAATCCAAATGGTTTTCTAACTTCTTTGATGATTGCCCACATTCAAAGACACATTTTGTGTGTCAGCCCAGAATATAGATAAAGTTTCATGAAACAATACCTTTTCTACATGGGATATGTTTTGATTTTCCTAGTCTCCCAATTCTTTCTTTAGAAAAAAAAAATGCTGGCCACGCTTTACTGACCCACTGATGGACCACAAGCCACGCTGTGGAAGTCCTGACTTAATTCCTTCAATTTCTTCCCCTGAGGAAACAATAGCCCAGAATAACTAAAGGACTTGTCCTGGAGAGGAAAGAAAAATGTGTTCAAATTCCGGGGTGAAGGGCTGGTGTCAGAAATAAAGGAAGCCTTCCTGCGGTATTGGTTGTTGGGTGTTTCAGAAGGACGTGCCTCCCCTGGAAGCCCCGCCCACTTGCTAGGAGGCGAAGGCACAGCCTTGTACAGAAGGCAGCAGGGCGACTTGATGAGGTGGCCAGGTCCCTTCTGGCCCCGCTGAAATATGTTGGCTGTATCGGTACTACGAGGCAGGGATTCTCAGTTTAGCTAAGTTTGGGGACGGGGTCAATGCCACCTGGGAGGCGGGGAGAGGTCCCTTGTAGAAACGTTTACACCTGTGTCTAGATTCCCAGCCATTCTGATATGCACCCTCCCCCTATTAGGGCCAAAATTCCAGCTGACAATAAGCCCTATTGCTCTGGTTTCTGGGGGTGTCTCCTACCACTCCAGGCAGGGAAATCAAAGGAGGGGACCACTGATCTCTGGAGCTGCAGTTCCCCTCTGGTAGGTTCTGGAGGCCAAGAAAAATTCAAAATGAGCTCAGGGTTCAATAGCAGAGTGCGAATCTTTCATTGTCTGAAATGACAAAACCAAAGAACTCCAAATAAACAGAAAAACAAATCTCCCCAAATCTATCAAAAGAGCAGAAAGGACATAACCTTGAACTGAAGGGAAGTCTTATAAATGGAATACATTTAGCTTTAAGAAATTGTAAAGAAATTTTTAATTCTGGTAAATACACATCACATAAAATTATCTTAACCATTTTTAAGGTTTTCAGCGTTCATTGCATTCTACCGCTGTGCAATCAATCTCTAGACCGCCTCCCACCCCGCACAGCTGAAACTCGGTCCCCATTAACAACTACTCGCCGGTTCCCACTGCCCCCGGCGCCTGGCCCCCACCACCCTGCTTCCTGTCTGTACGAATTTGACTTCTCTAGGTCCCTCCGTAAGTAGAACCGCGGACGGTGTTTGTCTTTTTGTGGCTGGCTTATTTCACTTAGCCTACTGTCTTCAAGATTCACCCATGTTTTAGTATGTCAGAATCTCCTTCCTTTTTGAGTCTGGATAACATTCCAGTGTATGCACAGGCCACGTCCTGTTTACCCACTCACCTGTTCACGGACGCAGGTGGCTTCCACCTTTTGACCGTGTGAATAACGCTGCTGGGAACATGGGTGTGCGCATGTCTGTTTGAGTCCCTGCTTTCGATTCTCTTGGGTCCGTATCAGAGGTGGGGTTGCTGGATGCCATGGTAGTTTTGGGCTTAATTTTTTGAGGAACCATCATGCTATTAACAGACATTTAGGTTTTCACGGATCAGAAAGCTATGACTGCCTCGTCCTCACTTTTCTGATGTCACTGGGAACACCTCCGCACTGACTGCCGTGGGTCGGCAGACCGGCGCCTGGAATTACGGTCCCGGCAGATAGAAACTTCGTCTTGAGGCTCTCCACTCTTCACACGAGGAAGTCTGGATTCTTTATAATGTTGCCTGCTAAGAAAGATAATTATTTTAAATCATAAAATATTCATTAAGCAGTTTGGAAAATCATACAAAAGCCATTAGCTTGATTGCACCAAACAGGAAAAACAAGACAGCTTCTGTTATTCGAATCATCAAGCCATTGCCGTTTCGAGTGTGGCCGTGGGTCACTCTCGCTGCAGGATTGTGAACTGAGGGTACAATGACAGACATGGGTTTCCCCTGGGTGGTGGCCGAGTTGACGGAAATCCTAGAGGAGACGGCCTGGCTCCCAAAACTCTTGTCTCTCCAAAGGCCCTGTGCACTGAGCTAGGTAAATTTTCTGCTTGGTGGGGCTTAAAAATTTTTTTAAGGTGTACGTTTGAAGTTCTTTGTGGACACCAGAAGAAACTCTTTTGTTATTGGAACTCCTGAGCCATTATCAAATAACTTTAACTCAGTAGAAAAAAAAAAAAATCCTGCTGTATTAAAATGAAATTCTAATTGCTGCTGTCATACTCCTCATTAATCTTGGTCTTGACAATGTATTTCCCTTCCTTCCCCAATCCTTGGTTGGTGGGGAGATGAAGGAACAGCACAAACTTATTATTAGTAAGCCATCTGTTAAAAGATACACTGGAGAAGCCATATGGATGTACGTCTGAACACTTAATTGAAATGCTACGTTTCACTGAAGAAATTGCAGAGTTCTTTTCATTTCTCCCTGGGAATTCAATGAATCACTATTTCAACGAATTACAAATTCTAAAAAACAACAATCCATCATCACCAAAACCTATGAATCTGCTGTTTGTACATGTTACGTCTGACGCCCGTTCCTACTTCTCCTTTTCTCTTGTGCTCAGCGCACAGAGGCAGCCGAGTTCCGGCCATGTTTTTGCCTCTCTTGTGCTTCTGACAGTCAGAACTGAGTAAGGCATGCCTCACAGCGGGGCATGAGTCCCCTTTCTTTACAAAATCCGGGTGCTTTTAGTTCAGCATGTTTTGCTTTCCCATCCGTCTGTGTGATTTCCTTGAAGCCTGATATTTACGTGTCATGGAAGAAAATGTCCTAAGTGTATGGAGAAAACCACACTTCGTGGGAAAATCTGGGTATTTCACGACGTTTAGATCCGCTTGTTTCAATAAGAAGGTTGTACGAGTGTTTCTGGAGAGTTTTGTATTTGTTCACTGGCTCTTACTCCGCACGTTTTGCCCAAATGAATATTAAAATGTGTCTGCATCCAGTCGTTTGATAAGGCTGGAATCCTCTCCCAGTCCTACTGCTACTCCTGCGGGTCGCCTCTCATTGGTTTAATTGTGGTATAACATATATAACATAGAATTTACCATTTTAAGAATTGTTAAGTGCACAGCTTAGTGGCCTTAAGTGCACGCACACGGCTCTGCGACCCCTCGTCATTTTTCACCTGGGCGCTGCAGCAGCCTCTGAAATCCTGTCTTGCTTCTAATTCTGTCCCCATTCAGGAAGGAAATAAAAATCTCACCTCCGTTGACTTATTTTCACCACGTGCGTTGGGGGAAAGGGGAACAATGGAAGGGCATTCTTTGCCATCTCCCCTGTGCTTCAGGCATCATAGTTGGGGAGAACAGGAGGCAGGGAGAGCTCGAGGGGCACAGAAGGGCCAGGACCTGCGGCACCTGGCCTGTCCCTGGTGGGGGGTGTTCCTTGCTCAGGACCTCACAGCCGCAGTGATTGTCCTGTGAACCTAGAAAATAGAAATGCTCTTAAACTCATTTGGCACTCAAGTATCTGGCCACCAGGAGCATAAAAGGGCTTTTAGAAGTACCATCTTTAGCTTTAAAATGTGCAGAAATCATCATTTTAAAAAATTAGGAGGCAAGAGGCTTAGATGGTTAAACTTTGCACCGGTGCACACAAGCATAAAGAAGCGTGACCTCCAAGGCTGCGCTGGGGCAGCTGAAGTCACCTGGTCTGCACTGAGCCTTCAGCCCTCTTGGCCCGGACAGCAGAAGGGGGCAAGGCGGGGGGAGGGAAAGGGGAGGCCCGTCCATCACAAAGGAGGAGCCCAGCGAAGTGAACCGCTTCGGTCCGAGCCTTTGGCAGTGCGGTTTTGTATCACTAGGTGTCAGTGTGGACTTTCCCAGCAGCTGCCTTCTCTCTGAGGAGGACACCCTCACCTGGGTCCTTCTGCAGGTCCTTCTGCAGGTCCTGGCAAACACACGGCTATTTTCAGAACCGTAATTTCACCAAATAGATCCTGTGCTTACAGATTCTGACTCTCCAGAGTTCTCTCGGAACATGGAAACCCTGAACCAAAGGCTTCCCCTTTCAATCCTGCGACTTTCTAATAGCCTCAGTGCTGGCACTGGGGAGGCGGCCCACAGCGCTCTGTTTGGGCAGGTGATGGGAAGGCCCTGCTGGCACTTAGGGTTTTTAAAAGCAGAACGCCACCTCAGCTACCTGTAATGTCCACCTTCAGGAACCCACGGTGTCCTGTGCTCCGGGCTTCAGGGTGGGCCAGAAGCCAAGGAAAATAGTATGTGCGGTCAGCCACGGGAGGGTTTTGTGGCCATGTTTACTAGTTTTGATTTTGAGGCAGCTTGTAACCAGGGGGCTTTTGAAATCCTAAAGAACAGTCAGCGTATTAGTTTCCTATTGCAGCTGGGACTAATTGCCATCAATTTAGGTGCTTACAACAATACAAACTGATTATCTCACAGGTCCAGAGGTCGGAGGTCAGAAATGGGCCTCACCGGGCTAAAATAAAGACGTCAGCAGGGCTGTGCTCCTCGCAGGGGCTGTCAAGAAGCGTCCGTTTCCTTGCCTTTGTAGCTTCTAGAAGCCACCGGCATTCCTTGCCTCGTGGCTCCTTCTGTCTCCAAAGCCGACAGTAGCTCATAGACTCTGTCCCAGGTGCCACTCTGCCTCCGACTCTCCTCCTCACTCTTTCCCGATAAGGGGATTTGTAATTATTGTTCATTGGGCCCACTGAGATAATCTAGAACCACCACCTTATCTCAAGATGCTTAATTTATATCTGCAAAGTGCCTCTTGCCTGGTAAGGTGGCTTAATCACACATTCCAGGGTGTGGCCATCTTTGGGTGGGCGTATTTCTGCCTATCACAGTCATTATTTTAAAAATAATGTCTGATGCAATTTTTGAGGTAGTGACCTTTTTAATAAGCCAGTTCGGTATAGTAGGAAGATGTTGTTTAGACAGTGGACCGTGCTGGAAGATAACAAGGCCCAGATTTCCTTTGCATGTGGAATGCTAACAATGGAGGAAAAGAAATGTGCCCCACCCAGCAGGGGCATTTGGTTGCCCTCCAGGGACTGACAGCACTAACTCTGCCCACCCAGTGCCTCCCCATTTTCAGGGTGTCTGTCCCAGGAACAGCACCAACAGATGCACATGCAGAGCAGGAGTCCCGGTTCCAGCACCGAGAAGCGTGGTGCAAAATGAAATCCAGTGCTCTGCGGAACCTGGCTAGGGTGACCTGTTGATACCTGCATGTTAATTCAGCGCTGCATTGGATGCCTAAAGCCAACAGAACTTGGCCTGTGCCCTGCCACGCCTAACAGCTGGTTTCGTTCTGCTTTGTGAAGCTGGATTCATCTCCCCACTTCTCAAACTTGATCTTTCCTACCCAGTGCTACCAGTACTGGAAAGCTTTCCTGTTACCCTTTGAGTGTTTCTTCTCAGCCAATGGCAACATCCGATTGGTCTTCGAGACCTGTGGAGGCGACTGCCTTAACAGCTTTTGAATCTGCCCTCCATCAGCCCCCCCATTCTTCTACTTCACTGTGCTTTCCTCCCCCCCAATCAATACATTTCCCAAAATCCTGCCTGTGATCCTTCTCAACTTCCTGTTTATGAAAGTGGTTCCCTTCTGCCTTCTGGATTGATTCCAGCCTCGTAGCCCAGCACGCCGAGCCAGTTGGACTGTGCCTCGACCTACTTTTCCAGGCTATCTGCTCACCTCAGCGTCTCCCACCCTCCATTCCAGCTGCAATGAACTGCCCGCAGCTCTGCGAACGCTCAGAGCTCTCTCTTGCTTCATGTGCCCTCAGCCTGGAATGCCTGTGGCTGCTTAGGCCAACTTTCTCAGCATGCAGCTCAGTGTCACTTCTGGGAATGTGTCTTCCTCCTGCCCCCTGCCCCCATCCTTGCACCCGGCTGCTGCCTTCTTTACCATGCTGCACTGGAGTCATCTCATTCTTTATGTCTGTGTCCCTTGACTACCAGCAAGAAGGTTTTTGAAGGCAGGGGCCCAGTTTGGTTTAACTTAGTATTCCCAGAGCTAAGCACAGGGCCTGGCACATGACAAAATGCTCAGTCACTTGTTCTTTAAGGGAGGACAGAACATCTCCAGTGTGGGTCCCAAGGTGTCCTGATGTTTCCGCGCATTGGGGATGACCCAGTTCAGGGCTGTGTTATGGAACCTACCGGGTTTAGACCCACATGCCTAGAATGCAGCCAGCACCCAGCTAAATTCTGGGAAACAGAGGGTGGAGCAAGTCGAGCAGTAGCTCTTATGGCTCAACACTCTCTTGGTGCCAGGGAAGGGTAGTCCTGCGGCTCGGGGCTAACCATTCCCAACCTGGCCTCACCTGGGGGCACCTACTGAGCAGCAGCAACTAAAAGAGAAGGGAACTGGCTCCCTAAGGAGCGGAACGGTCCTGGCTGAGAAGTGACGAAAACAGCCCTTTTGAAACACAGACCGAGTGTGGTAATGACAGCCCGGGAAGTCAGCAGTAGCTCAGGACCTGTATTGTCACCGCTGCCCCGAGAGTTCCACAGCAGTTCCTGAATGTGCGATTGTCTCGGGCCTCTGGAAGCAGACACGTTACAGAGTTAAAGACAAAACAGGGAACAGAGTTCCTGTACTTGGGAGACATTTGCAATCTAGGCTTAACGTAAGGGGCTTACTTCAATTGGGGCTTTTCCTTAGATTTGGGGGAGGCGGTGGGCAGGGAAAACGTCTTACCGTACCTTTTCATCGTTCATGCGTCGTCGCCACAGTGACTTAAATGAGTGACAGGAAGCAGGGAGGGGAGTGCTTATGCGACCACATGCATCGGGCTGGCCAAAAAGTCCATTTAGTTTTTTTCTGCAAAATACAAGATACATTTTTCATTTTCACCAAAAACTTTATTGATTTGGATATTTTGAGTATGTCAGCTATCTCCCACGTGGTATAACATTATTGTTCTCCGTTCAAGTCTCGATTTGATTGTTGTTGGCTTCAGCTGGTCTACCTGACTATGGAGCGTCTTCCAGCAAGAAATCTCCAGCACGAAACTTCACAAACCACTTTTGACACATTCAATCAGTCACAGCGCCTTCTCCACACACGGCACAGATCTTTTTGTGTGTTTTAGCCTTTCCTGAAATGGTAAAGCCTCATACACCAAAAATGTTGCATATTTTCTTCCATCTTCAGTATTAAAATGACTGCAAAAATTCACCAATTTCGATATGTTTTTTAAAAAATGCTCGCTGATATGACAGCTGTCACAATACCATTTAACAAAATTGTTTCAAATGAAGTTCAAGGCAACAAAGTGCTACTAGAACCATCTTATGGAAAAAAAAAAGAAAGAAAATTTTGGCCAACCCAATACCATGTAGCAGGAAGTGATTTTTTTCCTCCAAGCTATTCAGTTCTGTATGCTGGGAAAATCCCCTCAGTATTGACCCCATGACACACCTTTCCACTAAATTTTGTGTCTCTTCAACAGTATGACCCTAATAAATATCCAGGATTCCTTTATTCTGCTATGCACGGAATCCAAGAGATTTCTTCATAATCAGGGAAAAGCATCATGGGTTGTGGGGGTTTTTTTTGTGTGTGTATTAAGGGTTTAAAACAAGGGTTTTTAAAGATTATTTTTTCAAAACATTGTTTGCAAGTCAAAGTGGATTGAGAATAGAGCATAATATAAATACTTAAGCTCTTATTAATACTCCATATCTCTCTGATAAGCCAGAATTAAGTTGTTTTTTTTTTTATCAGCAGGTGCTGACATAGTGTGTTAAACTGTTTTCAGAAAGGAAAAGGATTCCAGAGTGACACAGCTTAGGGACCTGGTCACCAGTTACCATAAAATACTTTTGTTACACATTGAATCCTATTCAGGTCACCAAAGTGTAATTTAGTGAAAGTGTAATTTAACTACCATTTATTTTTAAGGGTTCTATAATGTTATTTTTTGTTTTTTATTGCTTATCCCATTACAGTTATCCCAACTTTTTCTCGTTTGCTCTCGTCTACCCAGCCCACCCCCTGCTCCCGCAGTCCATCCCAGTGTCGTCCGTGTCCGAGGGTCATTCATACGTGTTCTGTGTTCTTTCGTCCCTTCCCTTCCTTTCACCATTACCTCCTCCCCTCCTGCAGCTGTCAGTCTGCTCCATGTTCCCATGTCTCTGATTCTATTTTTCGCCTTAGTTTATTTTGTTCATTAGATTCCAGTCATATGCGAGGTCATATAGGATTTGTTTTTTGTTGACTGGCTTATTTCACTTAGCATAATAGTCTCCAGTTTCATCCACGCTGTCGCAAAAGGTAGAAATTCCTTTTTTCTTTCTGCTGTGTGGTATGCACCACAGTTTTTTAATCCACTCATCTCCTGAGGGCCACTTGGGCTGTTTCCAACACTTGGCTATTGTAAATAGTGCTGCTATGAACATAGGTAGGGATGCATAAGTTCTTTTGCATTGGTGTTTCAGGGTTCTTAGGGTATAATCCCAGCAGTGGGATTGCTGCGTCAAAAGGCAGTTCCATTTTAACTTTTTGAGGAAATTCCATACTGTTTTCCACAGTGGCTGCACTAGTTTGCATTCCCACACCAGTGCGTGAAGGTCCCCTTTTCTCCACAACCTCGCCAGAACTTGTTGTTTGTTAATTTATTAATGATCGCCCTTCTGACAGCTGTGAGATGATATCTCACGGTGGTTTAATTTGCATTTCTCTGGTGGTTAGAAATGCTGAGCATTTTTTTCATATGTTTATGGGCCCTCTGTGTGGCCCCATTGGAGAAGTGTGTCTGTTCAAGTCCTTTGTCCATTTTTTAATTGGGTTGATGTCTTCCTGGTGTTGAGTTTTATGAGTTCTTTACAAATTTTGGAGATTGAACCCTTGCCCAATGTATCATTGGCAAATATGTTCTCCCACACAGTGAGTTCCCTTTTCGTTTTGATGATGGTTTCTTTAGCTGTGCAGAAGCTTTTTAATTTGGTGCAGTCCCATTTGTTTATTTTTTTCTTTACTTCCCTTGCCCTAGGAGATATATCAGCAAAAATACTGTTACGTGGGATATCTGAAATTCTCCTGCCTATGTTTTCCACTAGGATTTTTATGGTATCATGACTTATATTTAAGACCTTTTTCCATTTTTAGTTTATTCTGGTGTATGGTGTTAGTTGGTGGTCTAGTTTCATTTTTTTGCAGGTACCAGTCCAGTTCTCCCAACACTATTTATTGAAGAGGCCATTTTTACCCCACTGTTTGCTCATGCCCCCTTTGTCAAATATTAATTGACCATAGAGACTTGGGTTTATTTCTGGGCTCTTTATTCTGGGCTGTCCATTGAGCTATGTGTCTGTTCTTATGCCAGTACCAGCCTGTTTTGATTACAGTGGCCTTGTAGTATAGTTTGATATCAGGTATTGTGATCCCTCCAACTTTGTCCTTTTTTCTCAGGATTGCTGAGACTATTCGTGGTCTTTTTTGGTTCCATACAAATTTTTGGAGTATTTGTTCTAGATCTGTGAACTATGCCTTTGGTATTTTAATAGGAATTTAATGTGTTGTATTTATAGATTGTTTTGGGTAGCATGGACATTTTAATGATGCTAATTCTTCTAATCCATGAACACGGTATATGCTTCCATTTATTTGAATCTTCCTCAATTTCTCTCTTCAGTGTTCTTCAGGTTTCCTTAACTACCCTTTTTAATCAAGAGAACATTTTTAAAAGCTTTAAGTATTACAGACTTCAAATAGCAAGTCCTTGGTCTCTTAATGACAATTAAATTTCAAATATATGTATATATACATATATATATCCTATGGTAGAAACATGTTGGTTTGTCATCATGTCATATTATCATCAAGATTAAGGATGTACATATTTATTAGCAAATCACTGCTAAATAATTATTAACAATAAATCCTTAAGTGTGAGTAATATATCAAAATTACATGATGTGATAAAATCAGTTCCAGTGAGTACCAGTATATATTAACGTGCACAATTCACAAACTGCCAGAGGTAACATGCAAACGACTACAACCTGCTAGGGATAACAACATTGAGATGAAAATCTGTGTATCTGTTAACACATTTCAAAGTATTTTCAGAGAGAGGCTGGCACTTTTGAGACTCCTCTGCGCCGTGGGACTGGCCTGAAGATCATCTGCATTTTACAGAGGAAACGGGTCTGGCCAGGGTGAGTGGCTTGCCCTAAATCCTGCAGCCAGTGCTAGACAGAGCCCGGCCCTCCCCCTGGCCTGAGCTCCCCCGCTCTGTGGGGTGTGCGCACAATTCTGCCATGATTGGCTCCATCCTGTGGGAGACGGGCGCGGCTGATTAACGAATCAATGAGCATAAAGGGAAGGACGGGTTTGGCTTACTCATGACCGAAGAACAAAAGTCTGTTACATACATTAAATAAACTATTGATGTTCTCTGAAAAATTAGCCAACGATGTGATTCCTAAGCATTCCTCTACACTAACTTTAGTGTTAGACTTTAAGAGACAAGCTTCTCATTACTACGAAAATCCTAACCAGCATTTTCTGTGGGCTGCATTAAGATAAACTTTAATCTTTAGATGGTCCACTTCTTTCTTTAAAAGATGAAAGAAATATAATAGTAGGAAAGAGGCCTATTTAAGGATAGATTATTATACACATAGACTTAGAGTGTGGGAAAGAGACGGGGCAGGGTATAACACTGAACTGTAAATGAAATGCAAAGCCATGACCATCTTGCAGAGGCGAAGTGGGATGCAGAGACTTCAGTGCAGGGGACGGGGCTGCTTCAGGCTGCAGGAGAGCCCGGGGCCAGCTGAAAGGGCGGGCGCGAGAGGTCTCTGCCCTGGCGAATCTGTCATCCTACACATCCAGGGTCTGATCCAGCACAGCTTTAAAAGAGTGGTCAAGAGAGGAGAGAGAAGCACGAAAAAAGAGTAACTGCTGAAAGGAGAAGACTCACCCCGGCTGAAATTCAAACCAGACAATAGCAAAATGACCAGTCAGGTATTTTTATCGATAAGCCCACAACTAGCTTATCTGTTTCAGTGTGGGTTTCTGGCCACCAAGTTTGTCAACACAAAGAGCTTTAACAATACAATCTAAATCTGAACCCTAAAAGTCGTTGGCCAGAATATCATCATTGAACCATGTAAGGAGGAAGCCAAATAGAGCATACGAAAATGCTTCAAATACTAGGAATTTTAAAGAGCCGGGGCTCTGGTTTCTTAAAGAGTGACTGAGCTATTGAAACAACAGCTCCGACTACGTGCAGGAAAGTGTCATTTAGACCAGCGCTTCTTCAGGTGTGGCCCGAGATCTCGCGGCATCAGCATCCTTGGGCTGCTCGTTAGGAGGCAAAGTCTCCAGGCCCAGTGCTGATCTATGGAATGAGGACCATTGAGGGTGGGGCCCAGCAGTTTGTTTTAACGAGGCCTCCACATGATTCTTCTTGTGCACCCAAGTTTGCACAGCACCAATTTAAACAGTTAAACAGCAAGAAGCCAATACAGTAGGCAGGGGCCAGTATTTCACGAAAGTGAGATGGAATGCCAGAGGCAGCGCAGCCCACAAGGCACAGGCAGGACCTCATCAAATCCATGTCTGTGCTGCACATGTGTGTACACCCGTGTGCACTGATTCGGGAGAGGCAGCCCTTTAATTATTAAAGAACTGGAGTGCTACAATACAGAAGCTCCATATTTGAAATGAAGTCAGAACGGTTTGGTTGACTGTAAAACATACTGACAGCTTAATGTGGACTCCTGTTTGGAGAGAGATGGAGCAGAGATGGAAGAGGGCCAAGGAAAGAACTCTGCAGGCTGAAGTTTTATAACTGCAGAATCCTCGTGGGGGAAAAACCCCAAAGGGCCCTCCCAGAGTGGAAATGGAAGGGGCATCTACCACTGAGGAGATATGAAGGGGGACAAGGACAAAGTGAGGTCAAGTCTGACCTTCAAGAAACAGTTATTTAAGTAGAAATGTTCCTTCACTCACAGATCATTTTTTATACCCTCACAGGCGCCAGGCGTGGTGGTGGATGCTGGGGAGCTCAGATGCGAGGCCCACCATGGCCCAGATTGCTTAGTGACGAGCAAGATCAATAATAACCACATAATCACATGATCAGTGCTGTAAAGGAAAGGTTAACACAGCACAGAGTGAGAATACTGAGGCCCGTCTGTGACCATGGGTTGGGAGTGGGGTGACAGGGACTTCTACATGAAGAGGGCATTTACTCAAAATGTCTTAACATGGTATTCCATTTTGAAACGAATCAGTGATTGCCTAGCTCAGCGGTTCTCAAACATTAGCGTGCGTCAGAAGCTCTTAGAGGGCTTGTTCGAGCACGGTTGATTGGGGCGTGGGGTGGGGCTGGAAACCTGCCTTTCTGACAAGTTCTTTGGCAATGCAGACACTGCTGATGTGGGGGCCCTATTTTGAGGGTCACTGATCCGAGCGTCTGAAGTAAGAGTTGTGCTAGATGGTGTTTCTAGAAATACAATGTAAAGCATAGAGAATTTAGCTGGTCCACAAACACACACACACACACACACACACACACACACAGACAAATCAGAGTTTGTTTTTTTTATTACATTTTGATGGTATGCTCTCAGTACAAATTTTTCATCTATCAATTTTTATTACTAAGAGTTAATATTTAGCTTAGGTATTTGACAGTCAGACAACAGTTCCTGTGTGTGACAAAGGCATGTTTGCTATGTGCTTGCCAAAATTATTTCCTTTTCTTCCCGGATGCGTTCATAAAACCACATTTCCTGACCCCTTCGCAGTTAGGTTAGACCGTGTGACTGATTTCTCCTAACATGGATAGTGGGTAGGAGGGTTGCAAACCGTTTCAGGCTTGGCCAAATCTCCTTTCAAGAACTGCCTTTTTTCTTAGGTGCACAGGATCTAGTGAAGGACCCTGAGAGGTGGAGGGGCCTGCTTAGCCACTAGACCACAGCCTGGGTCCGAGTCACTTGGAGAAGGGACACCCAGGATTGCCCCTCAGGTGGGGAACCGTTTAGAGAGAGGTGAGAGAGTGTGCCAGGGGGTCTCGCGCGGTGCTTTCATCGCACCACGGCCCTGAGGTTTGCGGGTTTGTTTCTTCTGTGTAGCTTAGTGTGCCCTGATATGGCACTGAGTAACACAAAACACGTATTTGTGAGTTGAACGAATGATCGTTACAAATACAACTTTTATCCTCTATGTCTAACACTCGGCCTGTAAATGGTCTTCTCGACGACACTCATTTCTGCAACAAATACTTACCTATAGGCTATTGCGTGCCAAGCAAAAGAATGCTTTCTGTGCCCTCGTGAAATTTACAGTCTTGTTAGGAACAGATATAAATCAAACAAATGTAAAATTCCAACTATTGTGAATGGTGTGCACACGTGAAACCTGGCACTAGGAGACTTTTTGTTTTGTTTTGTTTTTACTAGTTAGGAATACTTGTGGAGGGCTTTAAAGGTATAATTACCATCAGGGTTAAAATGAATTAAAAATACAACCAACTTTGGATGTGATGAAGCATAATACAAATCTGAATACAACTAAGAGTCAGTGGGTTTTATTTTTAAATCTTTTCATTGAATAGTTTTAACTACCAAATGGGATTTGTTCCATATTCGAGTTATCTAAACTTTAAAAAAAAAATTTGCACCCTGGCTGGCGTAGGTCAGTGGATTGAGCTCAGGCTGCGAACCAAAGTGTCGCAGGTTCAATTCCCAGTCAGGGCACATGCCTGGGTTGCAGGACCACGGCCCCCAACAACCGCACATTGATGTTTCTCTCTTTCTCCCTCCCTTCCCTCTCTAAAAATAAATAAATAAAATCTTTAAAAAATTTTTAATCCTTACCCAAGGATATGTTTATTGATTTTATTTTTTAAAAAATATTTTATTCATTTTTAGAGAGAAGGGAAGGGAGAAAGAGAGGGAGAGAAGCATCAATGTGTGGTTGCCTCCTGCGTGCCCCCAACTGGGGATCTGGCCTGCAACCCAGGCATGAGCCCTTAGTGGGAATTCAACCAGCGACACTTTGGTTCTCAGGCAGGCACTGAATCCACTGAACCACACCAGCCGGGGCTGTTTATTGATTTGAGAGAGAAGGGGAGAGAAAGAGGGAGAAAGAAAAACGTTGACTGGTTGCCTCCCATGTGTGCCCTGATCAGGGATCAAACCCACATTTTGGTGTATGGGATGATGCTCCAACCAGCTGAGCCACTTGGCCAGAGCGATAGTTATCTAAACTTTTAAAATGCATGTGTAAAGATGAGTATGAAACTCTTCAACTTACTAACCAGTTATTAGCTCCCCAGGGACTTGCAAAAGTCTTTTACTCCTTTTTTTTAAAAAAATCTCTTTGTAATTTTCTCTATTAGCAGTAGGTTCTTAGGGTATTGGTAAAACTTTCCTGCTGGACCAGAGTTTTACACTCATTCAATACAAGGCAAATCAAATCAAATCACTAAATACCTTCTTTAATTGGAACTTGTTATGCTGGTAACCATTATGGTCTTTCAAACCATTCTCTGCTTACCAAGTAACTGTTGGTTTCAGTAAGCTTATACACAGGATGCAAGAATTTTAGACTTGTATCAATTGCTTTGTCTTTCCATTCTCACATATATGTGTGTGTGTCTATATATATGTATACATATATATGTATACACATATACATATACGTATATACACACATCTATAAATATATACCTATATATATTTCACTGGTATATCTCATATATATATATTATATCCCCACATACACATGATGTATACACAGGGATGGACCAAAGTACATTTGCAGTTATAAGTAGGCAAAACACAAAGTTTATTCTTATATTATTTATTAATTATTGCATTATTTCCCACCCCTGTACATCTATACAATGAGGTCTGTCCAGAAGGTCTCCAGTCATGTAATATGAAAAACAGAGACATTTATTGAAGATACAAGAAATACTGTACATAGGACAATGACATCTCAGTCCCTTTCAAAGTAGGCATCTTGGGACCTCACACAGTTCTCCCAGGCGCCATCAGCTGCCCCATCGCATTTGCCTGAATCTCACTGATGGTCTGAAATCTCTTTCCTTTCAAAGGTGATTTTAGTTTTAGGAAAAGCCAAAAGTCACAGGGCACCAAATCTGGGCTGTAGGGGGGCTGAGTCACCTGGGTGACCTGATGTTTCACCCAAAACTCTGCACTAGACATGACACATGAGCAGAAATGTTGTTGGTGAAGCTGCCAATCACCAGTTGCCCATAGCTGAGGCCTTCTGAATCATCTGAATAATTTCTGCAGAGGAATGTTAAAGCTTAATGCACAATTCGATGCAGATTCATTGCTCTACTTCATTTTGAATTTGCTGGCCACACAGTACACTCAATAGCTTCTACCCTCCCACTGACTAGTACAGTCAAGTTCTCATTATTCACGCATATGCATTCCAGTCCAGTCTCCTTGGCTGCCAGGTTACATCAATGTCTCCCAAATTGTTGTCGTTATATTCACAATGGCTGGACTTTTTCTGGACAGACCCTCATCCCATATTCTTCGTTTCTGTTTAAAAGCTTGATTCTCATACTTCATAGAGTGATGAAAATCATTACATAAATGACATTAGACATATGAAATGAAGACAAAGTATTTGTTTCTGTAGTTTGTACAAAAAACACCAGCTGCTATTATTTTTTACATACAGCACACTTAGGCGTTTTCAAAATGTGGGGGTCCCAGCAGGCTGGCCACTGGACATACAGACCAGACCATGCTCTGCTACCAAAATACTAAGTCACAGGAATAGGCTGATAATTTATTTAATACAGTCCATCTTAGAGAAATTATCAGATTTTAAACCTGCACACACCCTAGAAATTTAATACAAACGTCCCAGGAAGGAAACTAAAGTCAAAAAAGGTAAAATAATTTTGCCCACTACAATTACTTAGTTCTGGTCCCAGACCTACAACCCAGGTCTCCTACACTGGGTCCGCTTTCTCTGCACCAGTTTGTGCCCCGCAACTGAAGATTAGGCTGGATTGTCTTTAGGGCTTCCCACTCTGCTCTTCCTCCAGGGTTGGAGTGTCTGGATGCGATAGGGCTAATTCAGATCAAGTTGGCTTCTGTTGCATTCCTGATTCTTTTGTTTTCACTGTTCTTTTATTATCAGCATCGATGAGTTTCTGTTTCATATAAAAGACACACTCATTTAATAACACTAGCAAGAAATTTAACTCACACCAAAACTGATAGGTTCGGGATACAGGACACAGCCTTTTCCAGCCAGGAAAATGTGAAGGGGACACCCTGCGTCCGCTGGCCACGTGCAGGAGGAGGGGCCGCCTTTTGGTTGGTGCCTGGTGGGGGTAAGTCCATCCAATCGGCGTGGGCCCCGCGATGGAGGAGGGAGAGCACCCTGGGGGAGGGCGGGACCAGCCACCTGTCTATCACCGAGTCCGCGGGAGGTTGCACCTACCAAACGGCGGTACCTAGAAAAGACGGGACCGGGGCGGGAAAGCCACGGCTGGGGGAGGTGGGGCCACGCCGGCAGGAGCCAATCCGCTGGGTCGCACGAGGAGACGGGGGCGGGGTCACCGCGCGCGACCCAAACACCAGGGCCCGGGCTCACCCTGGAGCACCGCTGCCCCTCGGCCTTCCGGTGCCAGGGCCCAGCAACCTCCTCTCCTACTGGACCACCCCCACCTTCGCGGTCCAGTCTGCCCCCCGCCCCTCCTTCGCGGGGGCAGAGCGCCGGCGGTTGCCGGGAAGCGCGCGCACCTCCTCCCTCCCCTTCTTCGTCCTCCCCTCACGTGCCACTCGTTTTTCCTTTTTCTCCGTTAATAACAGCTGGGTGGCTGGGGGAGGAGGGAAGGTGGCCCCGGCGGAGTCTGGGCGGGCACCTCCCACTCACTCGCGAGCCGCCGTGGGAGCAGGAGGATGGCGGCGGTAGCAGCGGCCGCCCGGGAGGAGGCGGTGCCGAGGCCCGGGGCGCAGAGCGCGGCGGTGGCGGCAGAGAGCGGCAGCAGCCCGTCGCGGCGCCGCAGAACCGAAACCAGCGGCTGCCGCACGGCCACCTGAGCCGCCCCTCCCGCCGGAGCCAGTGAGGGGCGCCCGCCGGAGCCCGGACCTCCTTCCTACCGCCTCTCCGCGTCTCTCGCGCCCCTCGACCCCAGAAGAAGAGCGCGCCGGGTGTCGACCGCCCCTCGGGGCGCCGGGCGGCGGCCCTGGACGTACGGGTTTCCCCCTGGGCCGGCCGCGGCGCCTCGGCCCTGCCCTCTAGCTCCCGCGCTCTCTCCCGCCCTCCGGGCGCCGCGCGTGGGCCCGGCCCGGGGCAGGTCGGACATGGGCGCCAAGCAGAGCGGCCCGGCCGCTGCTAACGGCCGCACCCGCGCGTACTCGGGCTCGGATTTACCTTCCAGCAGCAGCGGAGGGGCCAATGGGACCGCGGGCGGCGGCGGCGGCGGCGGGGCACGGGCCGCGGCCGCCGGAAGGTTTCCTGCTCAGGTGCCCGGGGCGCACCAGCCTAGTTCCTCGGGCGGAGCCGCGGCGGCCTCGGCCGCCCCTCGCAGCCGCTCCCTCGGCGGCGCCGTGGGGACCGTGGCGTCGGGGGCCCGGGCCGCGCAGTCCTCTTTCAGCATCCCCAATAGCAGCAGCGGCCAGTACGGCTCGCAGGACTCGGTGCACAGCAGCCCGGAGGACGGCAGTGGCGGCGGCGGCGGCGGCGGCGGCAGGGACCGGCCGGCCGGAGGGGGCCCGGGCGGGCCTCGCCTGGTGATCGGCTCCTTACCAGCTCACCTCTCGCCGCACTTGTTTGGAGGTACGGCCCCCTCCCTCCCTGGCTTCCTAGCTCCCTGGCTCCCACGGGCGGCACGTGGGCCGCAGCTGCATTTATTTTTACCCTTCTCCTTTTCTCCTTCAGTCTGAGCGCCGGGGCTTGGCCGCGCTGCCCGGCTCAGTCACCCCTCCCGGGAGGAAAATCGCCACTTAACCCCCGGGACGCCGCTGCGGCCAGAACCTAGTGTTTGTTTTTCTTAAACGTGTGCACCCTTATCTCTGAGCGTCTCCCCAGGACAGAAAGCCCTTGTTTTCCCCGCGAGATGAGAAGAGCAAATATTATTTTAAAACAAACTGACGCAGCAGCCCTGGTGCTTTGTGGCTTTTAGTATCAGGAAGTCAGGAGACCCGTTGCTAAATGGAGTTCTATCTTGGGACTCGAATGAGTGGTGAGCAGTGTTTAAAGGCCACAAGTCGGAGGGTCTCAAACAATGAGTGTCTGAAAACGGAGGGAGTGATCTCCTTTGGACTGATTGTTAATGTATAACTAATTGGTAAGTCTGTGCAAATAGTCCCACCTACTACGCACACTTAATCGGATGAATGCGTTAATGGAAAGTGTATTTTTAACCCCAGTAAACTGCTACCTTAGATAATGGTTAATATGAGTCCTGCTTAATTTGGACAGCGTTTGAAACATTGAAAACAGTTTAAGGAGACGAACTAGTAATTGTCACAACTCCTCCTACAAGGTGCAATTGAAAGCCTAGGAGCATTTAGAAAGCAGTGTCGACTTGCGTTCAGGAAAAGTCACTTGTGAGGAATGGAAATTTTTGGTAGCAAAGTGATGTGCTTTTATGTAGAAACAGGAGGAAGGGTGCACTCGATTTGAGGAAAATGAATTTGACCTCTTTAGTTATGTTTTATAGTGATCTCTACCCTCAAAAAACAGTTACAGTAGATGAATCAAGACGCCCTCTCTTCCAAGTTCATGGGGGAAAAATAGAAGTTAAATGTGGTTAGAGATACTGACTGAAGATAAACATTTTCATATCATTGCATATGTATCTTGATATACATTCACAGTTGAGCACAGGTAAACAGCACACAACATCCCCTCCATTTCTGTGCCCCCCTTTACTCAGTGTTTATAGACGTGAGAAATTTGAGGAAGTTGGTAAAGTGGGATGTTCAATAATGCAGTTTTTCTGTGTTGATGTTCTGTACTATCAACCTTCATGTTAGCATAAATTAAAAATGGGAATGTCTAGGTTTTTTCCATCTTTGTAATACTGCTTGCACATTCACTATAGAACAATTCTTAATTACTTTTTATAAAGTCATTTTGCTATGTAAATAAAATTAACGTTTCTTAAAACTGGGCCATTAAAAAAATCCTTGGTTTTTGAGAAAAAGAGTTTTTTCCTAGTGTTTACCTTCCTGTGAATTGATTATAATTAACACAGTTACAGGTGCTGTAGTCACCACATTGAGGAATAACAAAAGACAGTTTCTTGAGAATGGGAAATCGGTGTAATAATACAAGATAAGCTGGTTTTTAAAAAATACTTTTTGGAATAAAAATTTACGTTTAGCAGTTATGGTCATCAAAAGATAGTGTGTTTGAAAGCTTGCTAAAGAAAGGGAAATAGACAAAGGCTTGTCAAAGTAATAGTTCTTACATCCTTAGTATATCTGACTGTCTTTATTCTTTTCGTAAAGAGTTGCTATTCTGTAACAATATCTCTATGAGTTTGTTTTCTTAAAATAAATACAGTTCCATTCAGAACAGAGGACAAACATAGTTGACACCCATGCTGTTAATTCGCAGTAAACAGCAAATGGAAAGGACCTGGTTGCTGCAAGTTAGGGAGGGAGAGCACTCATCTCTTCTTTTACCCGGGTTCCTGGATTTGTGCACTAGGTTCTTTAGTCCTTTCGGGGTTGGGGTGCTGGGGCCGAGCAGCAGGACAGTGACCGTGAGGAACTAACTTGGCGCAGTGTTTCTCAACCGGAGCTCTGCAGAGCCCTGGGCCCTGGTGGCCCGAGGCATCTGTTGTGTGCAGTTCACGTGTTCTCCTGTGTCTTCTCCAGTTTAGAAGGAGTCTTGGAAAATTGGAGTGATCTGTGTTCAGTGGTTCAGATGAGGGACCCCAGGTGAGAAAGGCTGGAAGAGGATCAGAGAAGTTACCTGTTCTGTTACACAGTGGGCGTAGATCAAAGTGCCTGTACCTGAAATCCTCGTTGAGACAGGAAGATAGAAAACACGTGTAAAAACACATCTTTCTAGTGGCGTGCACTTCAGTGAATGCTTTCTTAGGGAAACTTTACAGAAGTATGCTTCTCACCACTTGAGATTTAGGGACCCAGATGATGATTCTTAATTATTTTAGAAATTAGACTTACCTACACTTCATTGACTTAATTTTTAGTATGTATTATAGTATTAATGTGTTTATTCAGTTATAAATTGTACAAATGTAACTCCATCTGAATCAAGAGAAAAGGGATATTTCTGAATTAGTGGAAATTTATTACTGTAATTTTGTAAAAATAGATTTTATTGATATCTCCTAATAAGAAAATAGGGTACTCATAAGATTCAAAATTATCCTCTTATGGGCTGTCATGTAATTTATAGGAAAGGAAAACCTAACCTAGTACCACTTTTTTTTTTTTTTTGAAGGAGCCTAGCAAGGTGAATTGTTGCTAGTTCTCTCAGAATGAATTCCCAAACGGAATGACATTTCCGTGCTGCTGTGCTTTGCTCTCTCTGGGACACGCACTGTGGCTGTATGCGCTCCTCTCTCCAGAGAGAACCCACACGGAGGCGCGCGCTCCGGGTGTTTCAGTTTGCAGGAAGTTCCCAGAACCACGTTGTTGGGTAACAGAATGCCATTGCAATAATGCAGGAGTTCTTAGGTGAGGTGGGATTTTCTTGTTTTTGTTACTTTCAGGCAGCTGAGTGTAATACTATTAAAGGAAACAAAAGCCTTGCCTGTCACTTTTGTTTGGAAACAGGTCTTAAGGGGGGTAGAGTTTAATGTTTAAAAGTGCAGTGGTATCTCACAGAGGATTTTCTTGGACTTGGGTCTGCATTTTCTCCCCTGTCAAGTTGTTAATGTTCATAAAAGTCATTAATATGGATGGTCATGACCCACTCTTCAATGATCCAGCAAGGATGGGGGAGGTAAGTTAGACTATAAAAGTGCACCCGTGAGCGGAGTGTACATCTAGAGAAATTGTGTGGGCTGAGGCAGTCTCCATGAGTCTGGGAGTGAAAACGTAAAGTGAATTAATTTATCTAGACAATTAACCGGTGGTACTGGATTGCTGTTGACCTCCTCCCGATTGGCCAGAGTTGGTTTGGGTGTGGTGCGCCCCTGAGTATTCCAGTAGGCTGATGGCAATTCACTCAGGTGCCTCTCGTTCCTTAAGAAACATGCTTCCCTGTATCGAAGGAGTGTGGGTTAGCACTTATAACTGAGAGTGTTAAATAGCATCTGTATTTCTAGGCAGGTTTATTTTTCTTAGTTTTCAAGGCAGATGTAGATTTATTGTGATCTACTTCCTATTCCTGAGTGTTCTTTTATTCAGTTGAGGACTTCTGTGGGGTGTGGCAGAAGAAAATGACACTTCCAACCACAACTCCTCTTACCCCCCACAAAACAAGAACTCTGGAGTTGTTTCTCACTTGTGAGCCCATAGACTTGGACACTGTAGGAGACGCCTTCCGTTGTATGTTTGTCAGGCACACAAATAAAGTGTGGGCTCTGTCGTGGCAGTTTCTGCTTGGGGAATGTTTTGAGAGTTCTCTTGACTGTGCAAGGTGGACAGTGGGCTGGAGCGGTTTGTGTTGCCCTGGGCGTCATCTGCTCCGAGAGCCGCCTGAGCCCGGGACTTTGGGTGCTGTGCTGGCTGCTAAGCCAGGAAGCTCGGCCGTTGTGCCAACAGGTAGTGGCGCCAGCAAGGCCTCCGTCCCCTCCAATTTGATTGTTTTGCCTGGTAACCAGTGAGTAGGTTCTTACTGATTTTCTGGTTACCAGTACCATTAATTAGTCACCGGCTTTTTCATATTCATCATTTATCTAGTATCTATAAGGAGAATTGCTTTAATGTTATACTTATTTCATATACAGGGTATATGTATAGTTGACTCTTAGCAAATGGGTTAAAAGAGAAGTATAGGAACTGCTTTATGTAGCAAAGTACTTCCTAAATGTTTTAATTTTGCAAGTACTTGACTGGTATTAACTAATGAATTAAGTTGGTTTTATACTAATTGAACTGTTTAGAATTGGGGAAAACATGCTGTTTGTGTGAACAAAAGGTTCAGAAATAACTTTAGATTCTGATTTATGTTGGTTTGTGTGCTGCTTATTAACAAATGACTACAAAATTACCTTCCTAAAATAGCATGTATTTATTATCTCACAGTTGCTGTGAGTCAGGAGTCTGGGAGCAGCTTAACTCGAGTAACTGGGTTGTTACCCGGAGACTCGGGGGGGTCAGGGGTCCACTTGCGAGCAGCCTTCCTCCGGCACGGTGTTGGTGAAATTCATTTCCTCATGGTTAGGCTTGGGACACACTGCTTCTTCAGAGCCAGCAGAGGAGGGAGCCCAGCAGCGTGGGCTGCTGCCGCCGTCTTCTGTAAATATGTGCCTGTGATCACGTACAGCCCTGTGGTTAGCAGCCAGTCACGGGTCCTGTTCACACTCCAGACGGAAAGGTGTAAATGTCCGCAGGCAGCATCAGTGCGGGTAACTTCGGTCTGTCTGCCTGCCGTGTGGATTATAGGCTTAGGTTGACCAGCTAAACGTGCAACTGTTCTAACTTTAAACTCAGTTTTTATTTACTTTGAAAAAGTAATAATGTATGCAATAAGTGTTGACTTAGTAAACAGCCCCTTCTGGTCTCTGAGTATCGGGGTTGTTAGGAGTACAGACTTGGGGCTTCTTCCTGTTTGCGCCCAGCTCTCAGTGGAGACTGGTATACACTGTAGCAAGTGCTATAATAGGACTGTTAACAATGCTTTGCAGGGTGTCTCTGTCTAGGGCAGTCAGAGAGTACTTGGCAGAGGACAGTGACATTTAATCTTTTTAAGCATTTAGAAGTTTTATGCAGGGAGGACACTACAGACTCAAAGCAGCACCGGCAAACACTTCAGATGTTGATAGGGTGTACTAAAAAAAGTTAAGTGTATCTGGATTATAGGGAGCAAGGAGGAATGACGAGAACATAAAGCTAGAAAAATAGGTGTGGACCAGTTGTTGAAGAATTTTATAGTGTTCTAATGTGTTTAACCTGAGTTTTAAAGCAGGGTAAGTGCCATGACCGGGCCAGAGGGCACCGTTACGATCGTAGTTCATGTGGATGGAAAGCTTCCTGAGGAGTGCAGGGCTCAGCCATGGGCGCTGCGTGCAACACGGTTACATTGCACCTTGGGGGGCCAGAGTGGCAGCAGGAAGGTAAGCCAGGACTTCTTTAGAGTATAGTTGGTGGATGCTTCCACTGAAGTCTCGGCATTGGTGAGGGAGAGGAAAAGTTGGATTTGTTGCGATTTCTCAAGTAGCATTGATAGAATTGCAAACCTGGGGTGCATAGTGGTGCCGTTAGCCAAAATTAACAGCAAAGAAGGAAAGAACAAGTTGTAGAAATGACAGTGAGTTCTCCTAGGCCTGTTGAACTGAGTGGCTGTGAGATTCCCACCTAGAAGCATCCTTGAAGCAGTAGGAAGTACGAAGCTCTAATTTAGGACATTGCAGAAAAATGAGAAATTGTCAGTCTGTAGATTGTCAGTGAAGCCAGAAAGTGGATAAGGTTACTAAGGGATGGATATAAATTGAGGAGGAGCAAGTGTGAAATTCTGGGGAGCAGGAACTTGAAGAGACAGGCAGATTGGGGGGCCAGCAGTTGGAATGGAAGCACAAGGGAAAAAAATTGTTCAGAATACTGTGCATTATAAAAATGTGTGCTCATTAGAGAAAATTAAAATACAGAAAACACACATAAGTAATTGAAAATCACTTGTAACCTGACCACTGGAAATAACCAGAGGGAAATGTTGATGTCTGTTTTATGTGTATTATAGATACAGCCATGCAGGGTGAGGCGACAGCAGCTTTACTGTTGTTCATGTGGAAAACGGTGCAATAATTGATACATAATAACACGAGAACGAACTGTTCACGTACTCGTAACTGTGAAGTGTAAACCTGCTCTCACCCCACCTTGTGTGTGTGCTTTCTCTCTCTCTCTCTCTCTCTCTCTCTCTCTCACACACACACACACACACACACTTGTTTTAGATGGAAAATTTGGGGCATTCCTCCTGTACATCCTTTTGATTTTATACATTTTTGATGTTCTGATATAAGATTTTAAAGCTACAGGTTTTCCTCCAAAATTGCATTAACTAAAGTCCACAAATTTTGAAGTTTTGTTGTTGTTGTTGTTGTTGTTAACATCAGTTAGATATCTCTCTCGATTTCTTCTCGGACCCGTGGGCTACATATTCTTTGACAACACGCTCTTTTCCCCTTCCCCAGTTTCTTCTGTCATACTTTGTTTTTTTATAACGTGATACTTCAGATGGCTTCCCAGTATTCCAGAAGTCACTCAGCGCCTGTCTAATGAGCACCGCTTTGCCAAGCCCTGCCGGGAGAAACAAGGTGCACATCCCTGCCTTTGTGGTGGCTGTACTTTGGGTAATGTCTGTCAGAATCATCCTGTTCGGCGTTCTTTTTTTCCAACAGTAAAGGAATCTAGTGTATCAAAGAAGGATAAGTACATTCCATCATTTGAATTTAATATTGTGATCATTTTGTATATCCTGATTTTTGTTGGAATGTAATTTGTTTCAAAGAGCCAACTGTTGGTTTGAACAATAAATTTACTGGTTTTATTATTTTTATTTCATTCGCTTTGCTGTTATCCCCTAGTTTCTTTCTCATTTGTAAAGTTAATTTTGTTTTTTTCCCCCCTAGCCTTTTCATTTATTTTTTCATTTATTCTTTTAGGTGTGGTTTTAATGTTTTTAGGTGGTAAGTTTGCTGTTCTTTTTTTAATTTCTAGTGTTACCTAGAAATATTTCATGTGGTCAGAGAATGTTAAGACTATTTCAGTTACAAATGATGGAAACACAGCTTAAAATAGTCTTAAGGGGACACGCAGTATATCGTCTCACAGGATGAGAAAGGATCCAAGGGTAGCTCACGAGTGGGGGAGCCAGGGTCCCCGGAGCCAAAATTTGGCCCTTGTGCCCGCGTGCAGCCCCACACCCCTGCCCGCTGCCTGGTCTGCCCGGGCCCCTCGGGCCCCTTCTGCGTCCTCCCCAGTTTTATCCCTCCTGTTGGGCACAGGCCTGTTTCGATTTGGCGGCCTGCAGGCGCACTGCTGCTTCCAGCCACCTGCGACCTGAGAGGCCTCCACCTGCGCTCCGAGAGGTCGCTTGCTCCACCCCCAACAGGAGGACTCTGCTCTGCCCAGTCGGAGTCCTGCGCCTGTGCACAGATCAGTCACTGAAGCACGGGAGGTGGAATGCTCTGTGTGTGTGCAGGCTGCACTGCCTGGGCGCGGGGAAGAGCTTGCTTGGGTCTTCCAGTCCGGCTTCCTGGGTTGCGTCCGTTCATGCTGTGCAGCCTTGCTACGCGAGTTACTTAACCTCTCTGTACCTCATGCCTCAGTTTTCTCGTCTCTGAAATCAGGACAGAAAGAATACTTGCTTTGTAGTATTATGGGGATTAAATGTAATTTACATAAGGTACATTATACCTGTATATTTTTAGCTGACATTTGAACCTCTATAAAAAATGATAGCATTTGAGACTCATACTCTACTCCCTATTCTCACCCTCATCGGGAAGACCATGCACTTTCCTTCTCTCAGATTTTGCAAAAATAGCACAAAGTTTTCGTTTTAGTTTTTATTATTTTTGTATCTTCTATTTCTAGGAGTCTCCCCTGAATATTTGAATTAAGTTTTTTCTTTTAAATCCCCACTCAGTGATGTGCTTATTGGTTTTAGAGAGGGGCAGGCCGGCAGGGAGAGAGACAGCAGTCAGTTGCCTCCTGTACACGCCCCGACTGGGCATTGAACCTGCAACCCTTTTGATGTACAGGAGGGTCCACCAGCCAAGTTACCCGACCAGGGCTGAATTCAGTTTTAGAGCACATTCACTGTGTTAGTCACGTGGCAGAAAACTTGGTAGATACTCACTGTTCCTCAAAATGTGTTTGGTAACAAGGTTATTGATCCCAAATTACTGTTTATTTAAATCATGCATAAAAACTTAACTGCCCTAGAAAGCCGTGAATTCCTAGCGTTATAAAATTACATTATGTATCTTGTGGTGTGTTCATCTATTGCAGTGCGCGTTTGGGTTTTAAATTATTTCCTCTACCATTTTCTTCCTCCTCATTTCAGTGTCGACTCCTGGAGAGCTCCTTCGCTTTTTCGTTTCCTTCTTTTTAAAGTATCTCTGCTTTTTGTTCTTTTGGGGGGGGCTTTCCCCTGAACTCTTATCTTCACGTCCTTTAGTTGATTTGTTTGCTTCTGTAATCTTTTTTAGTTTATTTTAAATTACGTTCTTTTTATACACTCTCGTTTTGTGTTTTCTAGGACTTAATGATATGTACTTACCCGTGCATAAATTTTTTTCTCTCCCTTTTGACTCAATTTCCTCCCAGTTCCCTTTTCTCATTGTTCGGTTTCATTCATTGGTTAGGTTTTCTTCTTCGAATGTTTGGTGATTGTTGGCCGGTTCCTCGTACTTTGAACAAAGGAAGGCACTGAAAAAGCTGATTGGAAGCTCTCCGTGTACGTAGTGGGGTCATCTCTGTGGGCCCTTTTCTTAGGAATCTTAAATTACTGTCTTTTCTCTTGGTCTGGTCATATTTTCAAGAATGGCTCTTCCCCTTTTTTCCCCTGGAGGACATACTTTTTTATACCAGGGTTCTGGGGGCAGAGTCGGAAGGAGGTTGAGAGTCTCACACACTCCGTACGGCCCTTTCATTTAGTCGTCGTGGTCAGTAGGTCCCTCTGCCTTTAGAGATTCCTGTTGTCCCCAGGTGCAGGCACCGCTGCCTACCTGCCTGCAGTCGGGGGTTGGGGGGTGGGGGGGAACCACCGGGGAGCTCCGACTGCTCATTGCACAAGGCCTGGTGACTGTCTCTGGGTTTTAGGCCTCTCTTTGTGTCTGTAAGTTCTTGTGTTCGGTGTAAATCGGGTTGCTTCTCTGCTCTCCTGGTTCTGCAATTCAAGTTACCATTCATTTGTTTTCTCTATCCTGTTACAGGCTTATTCCTTTCAACAGTGGCATTTTTAATGATTTTAGGAGAATGGTCTGAGCAGATAACTGATCAATTTGATCAGGCAGTCATCTTTCAGTGCAAGTCCAATTTTTAATTGCAGAAGAAATAATTCATTTTTGATGAAATTTAGGCAATTCAGACCCAATTTATTATAAACATCACTATGGATATGTACACACATTATTTTACAGGTGTGGGGATCAGAGGTACACGACAGGTCCCAGTGGACTATAAAGTCAAGGTGTGGAAGGCTTCTGGAGGTTCTGGGCCGGGGAGGGGGACTGTTTCCTTGCCTTCTCTGCGTTCTAGAGACAACCTGCATTTCTTGGCTTGTTACGGCTTCTCCGTGGTCTTCGCAGGGAGCAGCACCAGCTGGGCCTTTCTCAGACCGCCGTCTCTCTGGCTTTGACTCTGCCGCCTCACTCCCCCACGTTTTTTAAGAAGCCCCGTGATTAAGTTGGGTCTACCAGGTTGACAATCTAGGATAATCTCCCTATTTTAAGACCAGTGATTAGCAACTTTAATTCACCGCTTTGCTATGCCACCCCGGGCTCCGGGACTGGGTCGGAGACGTCTCTGGAGAGCCTCCATTCTGCCCCGCACACTGTGGTGGCATCCACCCTCGGACGGTCTCATTGTCTCAGCTTTAGTTAGCTGTTCGCTGTTGAACCTTAAATAATTCTTTTCTTTTCCTTTTTATTGTTGACACTATCCATCTAAAAGCTGGTTACATGAGTGTTTTTCAAATCTTGTATGGAACAAGAAAAATGAGTGGACTGGTAGGATAAAAAAAAAAAAAAAAACGAAAGAAAAAAAATGCAATGATTATCTTGTGTAGTCCCGAATGATTGAAAGCAGAGTTGTCTAATTTTTATCCATAGTAAATTAAATGTTAAAATTACACCTAGTAATGGAAAGAGGTTCTTCATATACAGTTACTAGGCCCCTGCGCAGTTTATGGATGAACTTCAGTTGCTAGACCCCTGTTTGTGGAGTTTATGGATGAACTTCAGTTACTAGGCCCCTGTTTATGGAGTTTATGGAGTTTATGGATAAACTTGAAGTGTTTCATAAAGCTTTTGAAATTACATACAAAATTTTGTGGTTTATTTTTCTAGAGGAGTAATCCATAGTTTTCACCAGATTTTCAAAGGTGTGTAGGACCCTAAAATGATTAAGATTCATTGGTTGTTGGTCTGTGGATTTTTTTTTCATGTCTAATTAAATTCTTAACACTTCTGGTTGCAGTTCTCTCTGTTTTCTGTAGTTCTTTTACACTTGAAGTTTTACGTACAGAACAGAGGGTTAAACTCTGCTGTAAGCTGGGTGCTGATCGCACTGAATGAGGCACACGAACCCTGTTTTGCTGTGCTGGGTGATGTCACGTTCTTCTCAGTTTTTTTAACTCTTAATTTTTTTTCCCCTGAGCCTTCAATTTTATCATCATTGGGAACGGGCCTCTGTGGAAAGGAAGCACCCACTTTCCCCATATTTTTAAATTTACAGTTAATTTCATTTGTTGGAACGCACAGAACTTAAGTGTGCAGTTTGAAGAGTTTTGACAAATACTTCTGACAGTACCCTGTCACCAACACAGTCAAAACAGAACACCCCGAAAAGCTCCCTTACGCTCCCACCCAGTCATCCCCACCCTGTTCTAGAGGGGCCGATTACTGTCACCCGTCGCTATCACGGATGGGTTTTGTTCTGCCTGTTCTCGAACTTTGTGTAAATGGCATCATGTAACATGTACGCCTTCACGTTGAAGGTAAGTTAGAAATGGGGGACACTGGCCCCGGCTGGGTAGCTCAGTTGGTTAGAGTGTCATCCCAATGTACCAGGTTTGATCGCTGGTCAGGGCACTTGCAGTAATCAACCAATGAGTACGTGAAAGTGGAACAACAAATCTGAGTCTCCCTCCCTCCTTCCCTCCCTCTTCCTCCCTCTTCCTCCCTCTTCCTCCCTCTTCCTCCCTCTTCCTCCCTCTTCCTCCCTCTTCCTCCCTCTTCCTCCCTCTTCCCTTTCCGTTTTCTCTCTAAATCAATTTGAGTGAATTTTGTTCTCACCACCCCCCCCAGGCCACGCCCTCCCCATCAATTACTCTGCTGTGTTGGGCAGCTGAGACTAAGAGTGCAACCCAGTGGGCTGGGCATTGCTTGCAAAGCCAAAGGTGACCAACCGGTTTGACTCCCTGTCAGGGCACTTGAAGGTTTGGTACCTTGTCTGGGCCCTTGTGAGAAGCCACCCGTCGGTGTTTCTCTCCCTCTCGCCTCCCTTCCCCTTTCCCTACAAATAAAGCCTTAAAAAAAAAAAAAGGCTAAGAATACCCAGTGTTGAACTATGTAGTAGAAGGCTTGAGTGGGTAAATGCCTCAAAAATAACTTAATTTAAAAATTAACGCTTCAGTGTATCCCTACTTTACGCACAGTTTAATTTTAAACTGTCTGGCAAAGTTTTGGGATGATACTATGTTTTAGATAATATGCACCATGGCAAAGTGGGATATAGTTGATTTATTTGCATGTTGTCCATTCTCAGGAAAAGGACAAAGTTCAGGGAACTTTTGGGTTTTTTGGATCAGTATTTCCAAATGTGGGAGAAATCTCACTTATGCAAAAAATGTAGAGAAGTGGTTGAACAGGATTTCAAAGAGTTGAGAATTGATCCTATTCTGTTTTTGGTTTATTCTTAAAAATGAGTCAAAGATCATACTGGGCCTTGTGCACAACTGAACTGAAATCCAGAATAACAGCTGGGATTCTTCCTCCTGCATCAGAAACTCCAGCCTTGTGTGGGAGGAACCAGGAAAGGGAGTGCTTGCCGGCCATTGTGACAGTGAGACGAGACTGTACCAGGTCTTGTCTGGGGATCCTTGGTCCCCTAAGACGAGAGCAGAAGAGGGGGCTGCTCGGCTCCATGGCCTCCGTGCCTCCCCATCAGGCCGCGTGGACTGAGAAAGGTGACTGGGATGGCAGCACCTCGGTCTGGGGATTCCGTTGATACCCACGGGGAAGAGCGTTTATCAGAAGCCGGGAGATGGGCTTTACTAGACTTGTGAGAGCAGACTGGGGCGGGATGAGCCGCATTCACTTTTGATGTAGTTAACGTTTTTGGAAGGGTCGCTGGACAGGTGAGCATTAGTTCTGCTTTGAGGGAAATGCAACTAGCTTTATGCTCTTTGTCTTTTCCTTGGGCTTCGGTTTCTGAGCTAAAGAGTAATAAAGGTTTTTTTTTTTTTTTTTTAAGCTGTGTCCATGTCTTGGATTTGACATACTAGTATAAGCAAACCCCATTCGCAACAAACTCCAGAAGGTAATTGAATTTGCATGTGAGAACAAATGCCTAGCCAGGCCGCCAGCCTGGAGGAGTGTCCCCTTGTGGGCTGGTGTGCTCAGGGGGCTGTGGCGAGGCCTGTAGGAAGGGACGTGCTGTTCCCTGTTCAGAGACGGATGTGGTTTTACTTTTTCAGGGGTGCGGGTGTTGTGAGCTAGTTCTGCCAGATCACTCTTTGCTGCTCTGAAAACGGTCTTCCTGAGAGTCAGGGGCTCTGGGGAGGAATTGGAAGAAACTGACAGACTTCACAAAAAGTTGAGGTCGGTTGGGATCAAATTGTCTACCGCCCCACTGACGTTATTCTTGCCTGTGCTGTGTATTCACGAACTTGGTGTCTTAAGACTTTTTTTTTCCAACATAGTGTTACATGTAGCAAAGACTTAGAGAAACATATTCTGTGTACTCTGTGTGAAAGTGTGATAGTGGACTTGCACACGCAGAAGCAGCACAGGCTTAGGTGCTCTTTTGCGTTTTAGCTGGCTCTAAGGTGAAGCATTGAGGAAACTTGAACTGTTCTCTTATCACAGCCTGTGGATCTGATTTTTATTTGTTTTGCGCTACTTATTTACTCAGTCAAAAACTGCTCAGTGCCGCCCTGGCTGGCGTGGCCCTGAGCATCGTCCCGCAAAGTGTGAAAGGTGGCAGGTTTGATTCCCGGTCAGGGCACGGCACACGCCCGGCTGGCAGGCCCAGTCCTCGGCTGGGGCGTGTGTGAGCGGCAGCCGGTAGATGTCTCTCTCACAGGTCCGTGTTTCTCTCCCTCCCTTTCTCCCTCCTTTCCCCTCTATAAAAATGAGAAAATGCTCAGTACCTGCTGCAGTAGGCCAGGCAGGCTTTCTGGTGCTGGTGATGCGGTGGTGAAGAACACTTTTGTCCTCAAGAAGTCTGGCAGATAGATAGCTTAGAAATAAATGACTCAATATCAGTGTAGTATGGGTTTTGCTTTCATAATTTTCTTAACAAATTAGTGTGCATATGAGTATGTAAAGGCAAAAGACCAGCAGTAATATCCATACACTCAAATTTGCTTATTTCTGGCCAGTGGGAACACTTCCATTTTCTTCATGTATTGCCATTTTTTTATAGTAATTCTTGTATTTTATAAACTTTTATAAACAGAAGAATTGGTGGTGGCATCGTGAGTATCGCTGCCCTCACTGTTGCTGTGTTGTCATTACTCATACTTTCAGAGCTCGGATTCAGCTCAAGTCTGTCTGACTTGGCGGGGGAGGGGGGGTGGCGTTGCTCTTAGCTCTCAGGGTCTAAGGAGCAAAATTGACATCGGATAGCATCTTTGAGTTTATTCTGGCCCCATAAGAGTCTCCTAAAAGGCAGTGTTCTGTAACCAAGCAAGTTTGTTGTAACCCATTCAGTTTCTACAGTGAAGAAACCTGGTTAATTCAGCATATTCCAAATTAATTTCACAGTGACTTGACTTTTTTCTTTATTAATCTTTTGTTGGTGTTCTAGCTCTCAAACTTCAGTGGGCGTGAGAATCACCCCCACCTTCACAGTGGTGATTAAGTTTGGGGTGAGGCCTGAGAACGTGCATTGCTAATGTGTTAACAGCTGCTGCAACGCTGCTGGTCCAGGAACCACACCTGTACGCCCTCAGTCGAGCGATTTGCGGTCCCATGCCACCTTGGGACGGAAACTCGTAGAGCTCGTCCGTCAGACTGTGATGTCAGTGGTTTCCTGCCTAAGAGAGAGTGTCTTAAAAGTAGGACATACTTGCTTTGCAATGGAAAGAGACTCGAAAGGGGGCTGTAGTAACTAAATTCCCTGGGGGGCATTACTTCCCTTCTGTCATCAGTATTTTCTGCTAGCCTGTGAGCTTCAATTTAGTCATCGTAAGAGGGAAGTGATTAACCCTACCCCACAAGGTTATGATGGGTTATATGAACCAGCGTTTGCAAAAGCACCTAGTACAGGGCCCTGTGCCTCCCGGCTGATTCCGATGCACGCTGGCGTGTGAGAATTCCAGCCAGCGGGGTTTTGGCCCCCTGAGAGTGAAGGCTTGGGATGGCGGAAGTAGCATGTTCGTCCTCTCCGTGGCGGTGTTCCCATGTCCTCCCCACCCAGTGTCAGGGGTCACCGGATCGTCCTTGAAGTTGCCTGGGGGAGTGGTGGTGAAAGGAGGAGGGTTGTTCCTGATTTATCCGAACAGTGAAATTGTAGCCCTTGCAGGGCATCCTCGCTCGAGGCAGAGTGCTGCTGCTGCTCTTCGCAGCTTCGGGTTTCCAGCCTTCTCCCGTTTTCTGGCCCAAGAATGTGCAGCTTGCTTGCCAGCTCATTTTTTGTAAGTTTTTTTTTTTTCTCAACCCTGGATTCTGAGTTGTTTCCACCGGAAGGGTTGGTCTGAGCACCTGTTGCGCCCCACTCCTGGCACTGCGTCCCGCGGCCCTGAGTTCAGCAGGCTCTGCCGGATTGCTCTGCGGGAAATGCAAGCCGAAGGAGTAACGTGATAGTGCTTTATGCGTGTCCGATTGGCAGGAAGTACAGTAATAACACACCATTTCAGGTGATGGGGTTGTAAGCGATATTGGTGTACATGTAAATTGTTCTGGTCTTTTTAGGAAACTCGGGAACAGCCTGTGTCAGGCAAAAACTGGCGTGTCAGAGGAGCATGTTGGGGGAGTCTGTTTGCAGCCAGTGCAGGTGGCCGTGGCTTTCATTTTTCTGCGGTGAGGACTGGAGCAGAGTGAGTGACGGTCACCAGCCTCCTGTGTAGGCGGACGTGCGCGGTTGGCCTCGCCGCACTGAGGAGCAGAGTGGACTTAAGGGACATTCCCGTAGACATAGGTGCAATGATTGGCAGAGCTGGTTGATTAAAACGCCACAACTTTCTTCCTTGCTGATCCACCCGAAGGTGGAGGAAGAACATGAGAGAGCTGGACGGCCGGTGAGTTAGCCAGAGGGCTCCGCGCCGGCGGTGTGCCGGAGGTGGCCCTTCCGGAGCCCATTGTTACGTTCAGGATTTTGGTGACCATCGTTAAAGTTCAGTTATGTGAGCTTACAGTTAAGGAATTTGTATTTGAAACAAAGCTGATAAGTACTCAAAACTCACATCACTTTTGAGTTCTTTCCTTACATCTTCTTGTTACCTGTGTTCTTGAGGTTACTGACACCTACTGTACCTTTATGGTGGAGGCTGTTGGTAATGATGCGCTCATTTCTTCCCGGTCCTGTGTTCAGGGATGACGCTTGGGCAGCTAGAAACCGGACATAGACGGTGTACACCATGCAAGTCAGCGGACGTGGGAAAGGCAGGGTTTGTCCTCCTCTGGAGAGCAGTTGTTAAGCATCCACCAGGACACCCCTGGGTGTCACCTTTTGCTGTTTGAGGGGCCCATTGCCTTTCATCTCTGTAAGTGTACTTAATTACTGAAGCTGTGGGCCTTTAATCTGATAAAGCTTTTATTGTTCTTAGGGAAATGGGGAGATACTAGTTCTACTCACATGTTTTTAAAGATATCTGAAGTTTAAAGGAAGATATGCCTTTTATTTAGCTTTTACTTGTATGTTAGACTGTATTTTTGCAAATTTGCTCTCCTAGTCTTTTAAAACATTTTGATTTAAAGGCATCCTTGAAAAATCGCTCTTTATAACAAATAACCACACAATTTATCTTTCTCGTAAGCCATTGATTTCATTTACTGAGTTCCTTGCACCGACAAGGCATGCAGGAAGATACTTTTTGTCCTTTTTAATGGGGACATGTGGGTGTCATTTAGTCCTTACAGCACTGGTGTATGTAGATGAGGTTGGCCACTCACCACTAAGTGTCATTACTTCCCTAGTATTTTTACTTGTGACTAGAATTTGATTTTGTGTGAGAGTAAAGTGTTTTATATTTGGTGTCTTGTGTTCTGGTACGTTAGAAAATCAATAACTTGGGAAATTTTTTATAAGACTTGGGATGCATGTTACGTTTATCTGTCATACATATTTTCAGCACTTACAGGAAATAAGGACGAGATGGAAACCTTGTGAAGATCATTATTCTAAGTTGCTTATTCATATAGTGGCTTAAAATTTGGGGTCTGTAGTTGGGTGTTTGTGACTTTGGCCAAACCATTTAAACTTTAAACCTCTATTTCTCAAAACAAAAGTGCTGATGGCAGTGGTACCTTGCTCGTGTAGCGGTTGTGAAGATTGGCTGAGATAATGTAGCATGTAGCCGATGGCCCGACTCATAGTAAAATGCTCTGCAAGTGTGAACTCACATCCTTATCGTAAACATCATAGGTTCTCCTATCTACCCATTCAGTGGTGGGTATGAAAGCTTGCATGCAGTAAGTACAGGATGTCATGAAGTACTCAAAAGAAGAAAAGCTATTGAAACAAAGCCATGGAGAGGGAAGTCCAGGCTTTGACGGTACGGTAGGTGCAGGTGAGCAGGGTGGTTCTGCGTGTTGTCGCCTTTCAGTTGTTCAGGAAAATGGGTAGGTGCCTGCCGAGCCGGCGAGTAGTAAAGCCATCTGTTTTAGTCACAGGAACAGTGAAGGGCCCCGTTAGTTGTATAAATGTATTTGGATAAAAATAGGTGATTTCCCTAAGGTACTGGGTACTCCAGTTGCTGCAGAATTAAGTCAGGAAAGGATTCTGGGTTCCCTAGGTAATTTAAGTTGCATAGTGACTGTTGTCTGTTATAAAAACTACGGATTTTGCTTTCTTTGCCTTCTCAAGTGCGCCTTTTGTTAAGAATAAGCTCTGTGCCCAAATAATAAGACAGGAGTGAGAGCAGAAGGGGTGTCGATAATCCACCTCTCGTGCTGCTGGACAGTCGGCTGCCCAACCTCTTACTTTATGCTTATTTTCTATTTTAATCTTGGTGCCTAGAGTTGATACTGTATTGCCACTTTTTATTCTTAGTATTGATTGGTTTTCCCTCTTTTCTCTACTCTGCTACCTCTATTTCTTCCGGAACCAGTAGTTTAATGGTAAGTATATAAATCAAATTTACAAAGTTTTTGACCTAGTGAGGAACTTTTTGCCCTCACCTGTTCTGGTGAAAACTTTGTCGACCTCAGCTGGATCCCTGTGGCTTCCCAGGGTTCCCCTGTCGCCTTGTGTGTGTACAGACGGATACAGCTTCAGCGGGAGGCGGCCCTGTCCTTGCATGCTGTGTCGGATGGCATCCGTCATTTGTGTGTTTCACAGTGGTGTTGTTCTCGGAGCTTGCACTCTCCTTTGCCCCTTCTTTCTGCTGTTTTTTTTTGGGGGGAGGGGTGGTAGAGGAGGGAGAGGTTCACTGGAGTGGGAAGGAGAAAAATCTTCCTCATAACCTGCATTTTTATTTTTCCTCCAGTATTTGGAATCTTTCCGAATTTTGCCAGTTAGCTATCTGTAAGACGTTTGTTCTATATGCATTAAAAACGTAATTACTGTTATTTTCGGTCAGAATTATAGATTGAGTCCAAGTTCATTAAATATTTTTTTCATCCATTGTCTTGTAACTGCTAAATTTTCTATTAAGTTCTGTGTTGTTTCATTTCTTGTTTCAAATTTTAAAATAGTTGAGCCTTTTTAAAAGATGTAGAAATATGTTTTTTAGGATTTATCATAGTAATATCTATTTGTCATGCTGTTGCCTCAAAACTTTGTACTTCAATTTAATAAAATTTCCATTCACTGCTGTGACTAATATTTAACTCTTTGAACTTAGATTATAATTTAATTGATTAAAAGGATGAGGCTAGATTTAGAGCAGTAAGATTTAATTAGTAAACTCTGGGAAGTCATTTTCATAAAACCCTATCGTCAAAGAATGTATCTTAAACTTTTTTTGTTACTCATAAGAAAAATGCACAAAACTGAACACAGTTTTGAGGACTAACTACCACTGCCATGCATGCCCAGAGGTAGGTGGGGCATTGCCAGGGCCTCCGACACCCACCCGGCTCCTCCTGATGGTGAAACCTTTTCTTTCTCTTGGAATAATCACAATATTTTATGCTAATCATTGCCTTGCTCTTCCTTGTATTATCATTGACAGTTATCATTTAGCGGCTCCTGTAATAAAAGATTAGCCAGAGAAAACCAGGCAGAAGTTGACTGACATGTATACGTGGGAGATACACCGGAAAATATGTGTAGCTCCAAGATGCTTTAGAATTCGCACTCAAATATGGTCGTCAGAGGGAAGGGGGAGAGGGGCAGTAAGCCTCTCAGGGGAGAGGAAGTGATTTTTAGGAAGTGGGCCCTTACAAGACTAGATGGGAGGAATGAAGGACGGTTTGGGCCCAGGTCTGTGTGCGCGTGACTTTGGCCTCTGGGCTCCCCAGCAGGGGTAAGAGTCCGTCCTCCCTGCTCCTGAACACCCGTTTGGGGCCGTAGACGGCCGTGGGGAGGGTCTGTCTCCGTGTAGGCAGGGGAGAGGAGCTCGGAGAAAAAGCCTCTCTGAGCATCTGTTGTTTCTTAAGTGCCTTACAGCTCACAATAACGTCCCAGCGCGGCACACTCGGGGTGTCGTCTTCTGTCAGTCACCACCCTTCCGTGGTGGTGGCTAATGCTCGTCATTGCACTCCAGGAATACACCCCAGTTTATTGAACCGCCCCACCGTTGGACGTTTGCTCCCATTTCACTATGAAGAACGAGACTGATGGGACTATTTCGTGAACGTGTGTTCTGGTGCGGGTGAGCTCCCAGTGCGGTCCTCCGACTCGCAGCGCCAGAGGTGTCGCTGCGAGCTGGCCAGACCTGCAGGATCGTGGGCCCCGCCCTCCGCGGCCGAATGCGGGCCTGGGGTCCTGGGCACGCAAACAAGCTGTCCGGTGACTCTCATGCGCATGGAAGTGGGAAAGGCACCCCTCCAGCGCCTGTAGCTTGAAGTGGAGTTGCCAGATCCCACTTTCTACATGCCTTCAGCTTGCTTTTAAACAATTTAAAACAATTTTAAATTTTAAACAATTTTAAAAAGTGTCATATCAACTTTTACTCAGGCTGGTGGTGTTGGGATTCTGTGGTGGGTCAGCATCTTCTATGCCAAATAGTACTGTCAGACTTTTTTAAAATTATAATTCAGTATTTCCTGAATTCACCTATCATTGTAGCTGGATTTTGCCTTTTTCAGATTTACTGAACGAAAAAAAAAAAGACTTCTTAGAATTACTGAAGCCCTTTAAAGAATATTGTTAGGAAAGTTTTCAAATATATTCAGAAGTAGAAATAGTTCAGTGAACTAATCAACTTCATATACTTATCACCCATATTTCTAGTTCATGATACTTTGCCATATTTGCTTCATTTGTCTCTTTTGTCTGAAATATTTTAAGCCAGATCCCAGACACCTTACCATTTCACCACATGTAATTAAGTGTGCATATCTGAGATAGATACTACTTTCTTTAGATGATGATGTCTTTATTACCGAATGCCTTTTCTATTTTAAAAAGCTAGAGCAACATCATATTAAAAATATGAAAAATTGTAAAATGACAAAGCACAGTTTATAAAGTGTTCATATTTGTGACTTTGTGAATGAGATTCTGAATGAACTTAGAGTCCCAGCATTCTCTGCACCTTTCGAATGTCCTCATTTAGGTGATCATACTGAGTGTTTTCTGTTTCACCAACAGAGTAGAACATTTAGGTTTCTGAAACTGGTCGATTAACCTAGGTGTTACATTTAGGGACAAGAAAATGTTCTGAGTGCTCGAAATTCATTACTTCTCTGACTAGGACGTTACGTCACGACGCCCTAGTCGATGACGCAAGGAGACAGCTTTTGAAAGAGACTGTGCTCTGACGCTTCACTCTGAGCCGCAGCCCTTTGAAACTTCCCACCTCCCTTTCATATCTTGCCTTTGAGTTTTCTGAGTTCAAGGCCCTGCATCAGCACATCCCAGTCTAAATGGATTTCCAGCAGAATGAAGAACACAGTGGAGGTTTTATAGTGAATTAAGCAGTGAGTATTTTTTGAGTGTCTGCTTTGTTGGCTGCTGTTGTGTACCTGTGAAAGTGTAAGTAACTTTCAGGGTAGATGGGAAGGCAAAAATTAAATAGTCTAACATTGCATGTAATTATATAGCACAAAAGGTGCTCAGTAATTTTGGATTGATTTTTACATCATATTGATTCAATTAAATACTAAATCGTGCTGATCAGGAAACTGCAGACATGTAGCATGTGATACATTTTTTTTTTGAATGTCAATTAGTGGTTGAAAGAGATGAGGCCGGATGGAGGTGAGAGGGAACGGATGCACGGCTTTATGTAACGCATAAAAACTGTGTGTGTGTGAGTATGTGCGCATGAGAGTGCATTCAGAAGAGTGACAATCGGATGTATTATTTGAAGATGGCCTGTGAAAACAGTTTGGGGAGGGGTGGGCTAGAGCAGATGTGTTTAGATAGAGGTAACACAGGTCCAAGAAACAGCACAGTAGCTAGATAATAGGGTGGTGATGGATATCCCGAGAAGTGGCTGAGTGGGACAGATACTTCGGAGATGAAATCTACCAGGTTGGTACTTGGTACTAGATTCAGAACAAACAGGTGTGGCTTCGGGGACGCAGTGACAATTCTGGCCTGACTGGAACATCATCACCACCCACATCGACTGGTTAATTATTCCTCAGCGCTTTCGTAGACTCAGTTTTTTAAATTAAGTTTACTGGCAGCTTACAGAGTTTTTTTGTTTTTTTTTTTTTCATAATGAAGATTTTTCAAAGGGATTTTCCTACTTCCCTCTTTTGAAACAGATATTTAGACATTTTGGATAATTTTTAATGACTCAAACTCCAGGACCAGCAAACTTTCAGTAAGGGCCAGGGAGTAAGTGTTTTAGGCTCCGCAGGTCATTTGGTCTCTGTCAGCTCTTCCGTGGCGTGAAGCCAGCTATAGGAAACTTGTACGTATGTTCACATGGCTGTGTGCCCATAAGGTTTTGTTAGTGGACACAGATTTGATTTTCATTGAATTTTCATGTGCCACGAAATCATCTTCTTCTGTTTATTTTCTTTTTTCCCAGCTGTTTAAAAATGTAAAACTATTTTTGACTCAAGGGCTGTACAGAAGCAGGTGGAAGTCTGCATTTAGCCCATGGGTCCATCCTATGCCAGAGTTACCCCAAGTACAGTTTCTTTACAAGAAACGTTCAAGATAAATAGCGAATAAGCTGCAAGATAATTCCTTTTATTCCTAAGGAGTTCTAAATCATTAAGTTTGGAATGCTGTTACTTGATCCTTCCGTTTGTGAGTTTGGGGAAACCCAAGAGACAGTAACACCCATGGAAATGAGGAACCGTCAGCACGCTCAGTATAGCCAGGGAAATATTTAGAGTGAACCCCCTGAAGAGCTGTATCTTTAAGAAGGTGATTAACACCATACCAATGAGAAGTAGTTTCGAGAGGTCAGCTCCTGTGAAAAAGAAAGCCAATAACTTTTGTCAGACTAAATACAAATGTGTTTTTGAAAAGGAGAGTTGGATTATATTGTGCTAGCTGGGAACTTGATTTGCCCTTGGGAGTCGGCATTTCTTTTAGCCTTTGCTGTTCCCGGAACATCATATATTAGTGATTGTACATCTTCTGCTAAACGTAAAAACTCTTACAGAACCAATCTTTTAATCCTGAATCAAATTTGGCATGATAAGTCACAAGGATTAAATTACGTACGCGTGGCAGTAGGAATTACTGGCAACATTGGGTCTGATTATTTGAGTACAAACATAGTGGGTCAATTTTTCTCCACTTAAAAGCGATACTGATTGCGGTCAGGTGCCCACCTGCTGCATACAGTTAACATTTTGATTGTGATACTGAACTGCTAGTGTATGTTTAGCCTTCATAGTTACCTCTTCATTTGTCACGGTGGCTGTAAAAAAAATTAGATTATTGACAATAACAGAAAACACTTTTAGCCAAATATTCAAGATTTTAAAGCCCGAGTTGCCAAAAGAGCATTTTAAAAATCTTACCAAATATTGTTAGGTACATTTTGCATTTGATTAGGTGTCTTAAAACAGTTACTTGGTAAAAGATGTAGTGTTTGTGATAGTAGATTTATGTTAAATACACATACTTGTGAATTATTATGTTAATATTTGTTGATATCTCTGCAACATCAGAGCCATATTAATTTTGATAGAAAACAGTAGAATATTTAAGTGATATATGTATTTGTTTAGCCTGGAGTTTTTTTTAATTATTTTTTATTTTTCAAATACAGTTGCCATGCAATGTATTAGTTTTAAGCGTACCATATAATGGTCAGACATTTATATGACTTGTGATCACCGTGATAAGTGACGACCCATCTGACACCACACATAGTTATTACAATGTGATTGACTCTGTCTCTGTGCTGCACTAAGACTGATCACTGATAGACATTTTAAGATTAGTTGATGAAGACGTGTAGTAAAAGATGGTCTCCTTTAGAAACAAAACAGCCACTAAAAACTTTAGGATTTCTTTAAAAAGTAAGTCCTCTAAGACTATAATACATACTGTTCCCTGTTCTTCAAAAAAAACAACACACATTTGTGGTCTATTATGGAGAATTTGTACAGTGATTATCAGAAGAAGATACGCCTCATTATGTTGGCTTCTCCCTCGTACTTCTGTGGCTGAGTGGAACGTTAATCATTTAAAGGTATGTTTTACCTGATACAACAATAGGAATAACTAGTCCAAATTTGCTTGGAGAAAGTAACAAATCTGAATTTCTGTCTCTTCAACCCTGTGGTCTCCGCCCCCTCTTTTCCTACTTGCTGGGAAATGGTTTTACATGTTTTCTTGTCTTTGATTTAGATTTAATTTGGATAGTTAAGAGCATGGTAAAATCTCCATGTTGGGTGTGAGTGCTCCTGCACGAGAGCAAGAGAGAGTGGGAGGGAGGCAGGCAGGCAGAGGAGGGGAGGAAGGACATGCCCTTTAGCAGGCCAGCTGTCCGTCCGAGCTGCCCCGTTACCTGAGTACTAAAGGGGGAGTTGAGCGGGGAGAACGGAGCACCTGGTCTTCACACCGGGGCGAGAGAGAGGGTTAGTTAGGGGGAGGACATAGTTGTTCATTCAATTGGTATTTTTTGAGTCATTTACTATGCTTTGGCATGGTGCTGTAAAGTAGATAAATAATCTTGATGTGAAAAAAACATTTTTAAGTCATTGTTTTTGAGTTCATTGATATATTTGGTATTTATATTTGAAAGTTATAAAGATGTTTGGCAGTGGTTTCATTATGACTGTTAACTGCCTGTATTTCTTGAATACATTTTAAGTCTAATGAAGTCTGGTAACTACACGTTAAAAGCAGTGATTTTGTTTCTACCTACATTTTAAAGAGACTTGGAGCTTTAGTAAAATTCACTGAACATTTAGTAAGTAGTTTTTGGCCCTGGTCAGGTGGCTTGGTTGGGTGGAGCTTCTTCCCGTGCACCGAAGTTGTGGGTTCGATTCCCGGCCAGGGCACATCCCAAGTTGCAGGTTGTATCCCCCATTGGGGTGCGTGTGGGAGGCCAGCAGCTGCTGTCCCTCACATCGGTGTTTATCCTCTCTCTCTCTCTTTCTCTTTCTCTTAAATCAGTGAGCATGTGCTCAGGTGAGGATAACAAGATTTTTTAAAAATAGTTTTTGGAATAGATACATGGTAAGACGACAAATACAGATGTGGTAGGAACAACATGTGCATCTCACAGAGGGAACCAGAAATGAAACAAGTAACAATTAGCCGTGTAGGCTCTGCCTAGGGTGATACTCTGTTTCTGGAGCTAATCATCGAACTTGGGTCATATGTTTCCTGCAACGGAAGGGACTGGAAACATGAATGTTTAGAAGCAGACTGTTTGGAGACCTCGAGCTTACCGAGAATTTTAGCTGTGGCCTGTACTGATTTTCCCATGTTTTGCTTTAAGCCAATGGGTGTAAATAGGTACTAACCATTGTTGTAGAGTTCATTGTAGTAGTTATTCCAAAATTTGTAGTTAAAATTTGCTCGCTCTTCAATTGACTTCTGTGTTAACTTAGGGCCCTGGCGGCTAGTGGGCCTTACACAGCTCTGCGGTGTCTCCGATGAAAAGCTGCGGCTCAGAGATGTGTTTCTCCCCTGTCCTTGGCCTCCCCTCTTCCCCCAACTGAGAAGATTTCAGAGCAGAAGCTAGTTTTGTCCTATTTATAAAAATAAACAATTTGACTGTTGAAGCTCATGCTCAGTTCCAAACGTAGGTAGCCTGCCTGCCCTGCCTACTGCAGTGGTGTGAATGCGTGCGACCCCTAGATCCATGCGAAAAACCCAGCGCCCCACGTTACTAGGAAATGGGGCCTCTGGGGGGTGAGTGGAGCACAAATGTGGAAACCTCGTGGGTGGGGTGCTCTTATAAAAGAGGCTCTGGGTGCCCCCACGCTCCTTGCACCAGAAGAGGGCCCTCGCTTGACTGTGCAGGAGCCCTGGCCGCCAGAACGGGGAGAAAAAGTTCTGTTGTTTGGGAGTTACCTAGTCTCCATCCAGTGTTTCATTAGAGCTGTCGGAGTGGCCCACTGTTAAGATCTTTCAGAGTTACTTTAATCTATCATATTTGTAGGTTATGTGTATTTAAATAATCTAGACAATAAAATAAAGCCAATATATAGAATGAGAAGTAACACTAATGGGGTATTTGGTGTGTATGTGGGGCAGGTGGAGGGGAGTGGGGTGGGGAAAAAAAGTTGACAGTTGATCAGTAGGCTAGAAGACAATAAAAGGAATAACAAAATAATGGAAATAATAAGTAGGAAACGAAAGCCCAAAGTGGGCATCTTTGTAGTGTTGTTTTTAAAGGTGTAAACATTTATGCATGTTACTATTGCATTTCATGACTAAAAAATGGCTGAAAAATTTTTTTTCAATTGGGTGGAGATAGTTTATTGATTCTCCAATACTTAATCTCTCTGGGTTTCTGAGTAGTTTCCCATATATTGGAATTACATTTGTTAAGATGTCCAGGGTTTAATAACCGTATGGATTCTGATTTGCTTGTAGTTCCTAGTGTATGTTCTTAATTGCACACATTCATTTTGTAGGATTTTGCCACTGTTCACAGGGGACATTCTCTGTCCTTGAAAACAAGCTCAGAATAGATCCCCCACAATGGTTGCATGGTTAGAACATTTTATGCATGAGATATTATAATTGTTAGTTTAATTGGTTACACACGAGAGATGTGGTAGACAAGTGGGTACAGAGTGCAATGCAGGGAGCCCTAGTCCTGGCTCCGCTGCTGCCTTTTTTCACGGCCGCGGCAGAAACTGCACCGCGCTGCGCGCTCTGACCTGTAGGAGGGGATCAGAGCTCCCAGCGGCCCCGTGCACCCCATACACACGCCGGTGAGCCTGCGCTGAGTCCGAGTGGGAGCTGTTCGCCGTGAGCACGGGGAAGCAGCTCTTTGTGAACGACGCTGAGGGTGCAGTTAGGTTAACGCCTCGACTAAGGCATGTAGAAATGCCATTCCCTGAGTATTTTTGTTTGTTTTTTTAATTAGGAACCAAGAGAGGGAAAAAGAAATTACCCCACCACACACCTTTCTCTAATCTACAAAGAAATCTTCAGGGCATATTTTAAAAATCCTTGTATGACATTTTGCAAATTGTTTTAGTATGCTTATATTTAATATTGAAATATTGATATTTAATATTTGAATGCCTGTGTGTCTCATAGACATATTTTGCTTTGGGACTACAAAAAGTAAGATTGTAATTTTCACTTAATATTGCTTTATTCTTTCTATTCCCATCAGCAATAGTTTTCTTAAAAAGATAATGTATGAAACAAATGCAGTGACAGAATTGTCACAAATACATAGATAATAGAAAACAATGACTTTCCCTAATGGACTTAAAATATGATCTTGGCATAAACTGAGCTTTTCAGGAGTGTTTATTATGCAAATTGATGTACACTGATGATTCGTGGTCTCATCAAAGATTGCTTTTGATGATTTATAGAATTAGGTGTTCAGGGTCATCCAGGCTTGTTTTTGATGACGTGTAGACTTAGGTGTTTAAACATCTAATCTGGTAAATGTATGTTGAGCAAGGTTAAAATGTGTTCTGCTGTATTTTGCTGTCATTTTTGTTAGAGATACTTTTGTCCCTTTGTATTAAGTAGCTGTCATTTAGTAAACAGCGTTGGTTTTACATAAATGTGTCCCTTTGGCTTCTTGAGCATCTTCTCTGTTACAGCAGGAGTTTCACCTGCTAGAGAGCCGTGGTGGTGCTGCGAAGACAGGTAATCTGCTGCTGAGCTTGCCAGTGGATATTTAGAGAAATTGGCTTGAGTTTCCTGAGACCACTTTTTCGGAACAGACGGTCCTGCACTGACCAAACTCGGAACAGGTCCTCCTGGACAGGGGGCGTGGCTGTCCGCGGCTTGCACTCTAGACCCCCGCTCTGTTGTGTGCTGTGCAGTATAGAGCTTCGCTTGTGGGGGGTGACTTATTTACCTTTCTTTTGACATGTTCAGAAAAATCTTATCCTTAAAACTAAATTTTTCTTATTGTTTTAATCATTGTTCAAGTACAGTTTTCTCCCTTTTATTCCCATTCCAGCCCACCCACCCATCCCTCCCCACTTCCCTCCCATTACCACCCTCCCCTTAGTTTTTGTCCATGTGTCCTTTAAATTTGTTCCTGTAAACCCTTCCCATTCTCCCCTGAAATTCCCTTTCTCTTCCTTCTGGTCACTGTCAGCCTGTCCTCTATTTCGGTGTCTTTGGTTATATTTTGCTTGTTTCTTTGTTTTGTTGTTTAGGTTCCTGTTAAAGGTGAGATCATGTGGTATTTGTCTTTTACTGCCTGGCTTGTTTCGCTTAGCATAATGCTTTCCAGCTCCATCCACACTGTTGCAAAGGGTAGGAGCTCCTTCTTTCTCTCCGCTGCATAGAATTCCATTGTGTAAATGTACCATAGTTTTTTGATAAACTGAATTATTTTAAATGCAGGTTATTTCTGCATGCAATGCTTAGAACTCTTAATTGCAGTTAGAGTTAACAGTAATTGGAATTCCCTAATCCGATCTCAGGTGTGCCCCTCTTGCTTCTGTAAAACTCAGGCCAATGATACAGTTCATTCACGTGCACATTTAGATTATTTATCGAGCCTTGCTGGGTGCTGGGGCAAGGTGATTGACTTGAGTACTTAGGAGAGTATCAGGTGTCTGCTCCGCAGATACCATCACGTTTGGGAGATGAACTCTGCACGGAAGACATGTTGATGTGCATTAACGAGTGCTGTCAGTGGAAGGAGTGTGGTCGGGCAGGGAAGTGCATGGGTTTGAGTTCCTTCTTTTTTAAGTCAAATTAATGAATTTATAGAAATTTTATTGAATTTATTGGGGTACCATTGGTTAATGAAATTATAGGTTTCCAGTGTCCAGTTCTTTTTCACCCACCCTCTTAATCCCCCTCCCCCTAACAGCTGTCAGTCTGTTTTCTGAATCTGTGAGTCTGTTTCTGTTTTGTTTATTTTGTTCACACGATTCCACATATAACTGAAACCATATGATGTTTGTTTGAGTTCTCTTACAAGGTTTCCTTGAGGTGGGCAGACTTGATCTGGGTTTGAAGGGATGGGAATAAGTTTTTAATAAAATAAGGGAGAAGCAAAGTAAGAGCAAAGGCATAGAGGCGTGAATGGCTGTGTTCTGTTGGAGGAAAGATTAAATTGGCTACACCAAATATGCCTTGGGGTAAAAGTTGGAGCTCATGTGAAAAGCTCAGTGTAGGGAAAGTAAAGTTTGTGTGTGCAGCAGTGTGGCAGGTGCTCCAGAGCCAGGGTGCTGGGCTAGAAAGCTTGAAGGCTGCTTAGGAGTCAGGAGCGCTGAGTTCTGTCACTTTTGGTGTCCTTGTGCTGAGACTGCTGTTCTCTGTGAGCAGTTTGAACCAGGAAAGTCTGTAGACTGTTCGTTTCATTTCCACTATTGAAGATAGGAAGTGGCAGCTGCTTCTTTGTATCACCTGGGGGCGGCGTGTGGGGTAGCAGGTGGGGGTCACCTGCTATGAAAATGTCCTGAACTCATGCTTCTGTGGTTGGCTCTTTCCTTTGTCATATTCTGTGCACATGTGCCTAAGGGGGTTTTAAGCTTCTTGGTGGTTTCCTTCTAGAAATTTTGCATGTTTGTCAATTAAATTACCTAATTGAGATCAGAAGGGACAGAGCTTGGCTTACCGTAAAGTGCAGAGAAACAGCTGTGATTTGGGGAAACTGGGAGCGCCAGCTCTGGGTTGAGTCCGTTCACAGCCAGTGGGGCACGGCAGGCTGACACCTGGGAGAGAGAGGGGCGGAATATTTGGAGGATCCTGTGGGTGGAAGAGGAAGGGCCCTAAATAAAGTCTGGCGTTGGAGTCCTGAACTGTCTCCCCAGCAGCCAGCTCCGGTTGTCCTTCTGTTCTTTCTCTGTGGACTCTGAGAGCAGGTGCAAGGGTTGCTTTCCAGTGGGACGCTTCTGGGGTCTGTGTTTTGTTAATAGCCACCAACCAAGCAAGCGCACGTAGACGACTGGTTGACAGGTGTGGAGTGAAGATTTGCTGTGGAAAATCTCACCGGGCCTGGTAACTTGCATCTTCTGTTTTGCCCAGTGAATTGTGACTGATGGTAGGAGCCGTGTTTCCACCTTTGAAAAAACAAAACAGAAGCTCATCCTAATTTTCCCTGCCACTAGTTGTATTTACTGGACTCAATTGTGATAGAGGGAAACAATGTACAAACAGTGAGTAAAAGTAGGGTTGGGTCACTGGAGATACAAAATTTTTTTTGCTAGTCATCACAGTGGAAAAGGACAGGGTATTCACATATGCTGGTGCTGATGGTATTTATCTTTACTATATAAAGTGCCTTTGATACAGCAGGTGTGTCTCATTGAATTGTTACAGGAAGGTTTCCTTTAGTCTAAAGGGTCTGGGTTTTATCATGAAAGAATCTTTTAGGACTGTACTATTTTAAGAATTTACAAAGAATAAGTGAACTGTCTGAAAATTGAAAAGGGGACAATTTCCATAAATCATAGCTACTGTTCATAGAATACTTTCTTGGAAGCACACACGTTAGATGTGCTTTACACTCATTAGTGTAATCTCTAATCCCCCCAGATTACCAGCAGGTAAGTGATGTCACCAGTGTTTTACGGGAAGAGATCGAGCCTTCCCTGGGGACACCTGTGTGTGTGAGTAGACCCGGATTTGCACCCAGGTCAGACTTCAGAGTCCGTGTTTTCACTGGACCATTAGAGCTACTGAAGAAGACGGACACGTAAATAAGTAACGACCGTGCCCCGTGCTACACCAGCGAGCAGAGTCCATGCAAAGGGGAGGAGAATGGTTGACTCAGCTGTGAGGTGGGCCTTTAGGGAAAGATTCCTCGAGAAGGGTGACGCCTGAGCAGGGTTTGAGGACCGTTTGGGAGTTCTTTAGGGTGGGGGAGAGAGCAACTGGGACCTTTGCTGTTCAAGGACAGGGTGACTGGCTCAGTTCTGCCCCTCGTCCTCTTCGTTGCTGTCTCCCTTCCTTGTGCACACAAGTACAGTCATGCCACTCTTACTGCTTCTGCCCTTTTCACATTGTTGGGCATTACGTGTCTGTATACTACACCGGAGCAGTGGTTTCTGCAGCCGTGTACACATTTCTGTAGTTGGATAATACCATGCATAATGTGCTGCCTGTGTGTGTGTGTGTAACACCACAGCCTGTCCACCCTGGAAGTCTTTATTCTGAGTAATGGTTTGCTTGGATCTTGAGACTGAATATTTGAGAATATAAATTTTTTGAGTCCACTCTTTTTTGCTTCTAAGAGTTCTGAAGACAACTCCCTCCACAGCACATACAACAAAATGCCCCAAGTGGTGCATTTAATATTCGGAAGACGATTCTGCGTCCGGCACGGCTTCTGCCGCCCTCACCCCTCGCCTGTACACACATTTTCTGTCTAGACGTTTATTAGATTTTTTTTGATATTTTCGATCATTTCTTTCTGTTCTATTGATGCCATTTTTGAGGGGAACAGCCTTTTATTTTCCATGAATTTCATCTCAAATCAGCAGCATCTTTGTTTTGTTTTTCCTGTGTGTGCTTTTCACGTAGGGGATGTTATCGCTCGCTTCGTCTGTTTCTTTCTGAGTCTTCTGTGTTATTTCTGTAACATAAATTCTGTTACAGAAATTTTATTTCTGGGGAGGGTGGTAATGGGAGGGAAGTGAGGAGGGTGGGAGGGAGGACTGGATTGGGAGTAAAAAGGAGAAAACTGTATTTGAACAATGATTAAAAAAATAATAAAAAAAATCTGAAAAAAAAAGAAATTTTATTTCTGTGGCAATAAACTTACTGTTATATCCAGTTTACTTGCTGAACTATGACAGCTCTGTTTCTGGGTTAGTTTTTAAAATTGTCTCACTGATCTGCCTGTGTAATGCTTTTGTCTTCCTTATATAGCAGGCCCAGTGCTCGGGTCCCGCACGAACTCTTTCTTACCGCTTACCGTTCGTGGGGGAGCAGAGCCCATTCCAGCTGGGGCGCTGCAGGGGGAGAGTCTGGGGGCGTGGGCAGAGGCGACCTGGGCAACCAGCAGCTTCGGCTGCGATGGGTTCTCACAGGATTCTTTTCACTGGACAGATGGGTCCTTGGCTTTAGAATAGTTTTTAAACCTAAACCAAGGCAATATATACATATGTTTTGAAAAGATAACATTTCTCCTCTGTTCTCCTCTCCCCTGCCTTCCCCTCCCTCCCCCCCTCTCTCCCTGAACCCTCTCCTCTCCTCTCCCAAGGACTTCCCTTTAGATCTCTATCAGAGATCTTGTTTCCTGGGTCCTGGTGTCTTTCTGTTTTTCTCTTCTCTGCTTGCTCTCTTGTTTTAGTGGAGCACATTAGTGGAGCACATGCTCTGGAGGTTTCTCAAGAGTATGCCCAGCTCTCCTTGTGGCTGCGGCGTGAAAGCCCCTGGAGCCCCAGCGAGACAGACGTTGGGAGAGTTTCTTCCCCTCTTTGACCAAGCGTTAGTTGAAGGAGTGCTGCGGAAGCTGTCACTAAAGGAGGCACTGTGCTTCCAGAAAAACCTCGAGGAAAAAAGCAATGCAAGCAACAATAGTAGCTGCTGGGTCGGGCTCCGAAGGAGAGGGCGGACAGATTCAACCAGTTAGAGTTCCTCCAGAATATGGAGACACCAACGTAGTTCTAGATGACAAGGATTCTTCCTTACTTAGAGAACCTGCTGTTCTTGGGAAGTCTGTAGACTGAAAGAAATCACTGTTGAAATGGCATCCCATGAGGCTGCCTGTTCCCTGGAAGCTCTGAAGTCTTTTATCATGTAAATAATTTCTGTGTTTCTTTTATAATAAACTAATGATATCCAAACTAAAAAAAAAAAGAGTGTGCCCAAGAAGGAAAGTTTTTAATGCTTTACTTTTGGGGGGAAAAAAGTATTGAGTGTGAATATGTAGTACTTTGAATATATAGTCCGTCCAAATGAAATACTTTTCTTTAATAATTTTGAAGTTATTGCTTCGTCTTCTCCTTCCAAGTGTTGCTGTTGAGAAGACTGGTGCCATTCTGATTCTGAAAGTTGAACTAGACTCTCCAAAAATACTAACATCATGAAAGACAAAAAAATTTAAAAGTCTGGGAAAACAGTTCTAGATATTTTTTAAATGTATTTATTTTATTTTTGATTTATGTGTTTTAGAGGAGGGGAACAGGAGGGAGAGAAACATTGATGTTAGAGAGAAACTTTGACTGGTTTCCTCTCACTGGCGCCCCAGCCGGGATGAACCCGCGATCCAAGGGGGTGTGCCCCAGCCAGGAGTCAAACCAGGGACCTTCTAGTCTGTGACAGGGCCCAGCCAACTGAGCCACACCGCCCGGGACTGTTCTAGATATTTAATAGCAGTTTTTCTCCTTGAAAACGCTACACCTTGTTTGTTTGTTTTTAAATTTCTGATGCTTTGTTATTTCATAGTAATGTACCTTGGTATGCCTGTTTATTTTCGTTTGTTGTTTCACTGCATTCTCTCAGATTATATATTGTCAATGTAAAAAATGTCCAAATCTTTAGAGAACTTTTATAAGTTTACTTGAGCCAAACCAATGACATTGCCAGGAAGCAAGATCTTGTGCTCTGGAGTATAACCATTTTGCAGTTTCTTTTATACATTTGTAATTAAGGAGGGAAAGTAAGGAAGATTACAGGAAGGTGGGAGAAAGCGAGGAGGAGGTTGGATTGCAGGATAGTTAAGACTGTGTGCTCCCTCCGGGGTGGTTACGCTTCAGGGCCGGAAAAAGAGGATTAGTCTGGCATTGCAAAGGCTGTGAACCTAGATGCAATGGACAATGGACAATGGACAGGGCTTGCTGAAGGCGAAGATAAACCTTTTATTAAAGAAGTTACATGCCCCCAAGCCCTGTGCAGGTAGGAATTTATGATCGGGTCACCCTATGAGGTTACTTTTCATCACTGGATTTGTCATTTTATTACAGAACCTTTTTTTTTTTCCACAGAACTCATCATAAATTTCAGTTTGGGAAATTACATATGTCCTTGATAGTTTCTTCCTTTTAAGTCAGTTTCTAGTTGGCTGGGTGTTAAATCACTGGGGTTAATCTTCTCATTTCATTGTTTACTCTCCTGTTTGACTTTTGGTTCTACTTCCTGGGAGATTAAAACGCCGAGGGGAGGACTTTGGCTCTGGAGCCAGCAGGTCTGTTTGCGTTCTGACACTGCCATCTCGAGCCCTGTGACTTTATGTGGATTACTTACCCTTTGTGTTTTTCATCTTTAAAATACATTAGGTTCACATTAGTACTTAACTCAGAGGATGTGGGGACAGATGAGTTAATGTGTCCAGTGTGCTTAATTTCCTATTACACAGTAAATGTTAATTATTATTTTCATTTAGTATCATTATTACCTCGTTAATATTTTTTCTATTTGAATTCTTAATTTCTATCAAAAGTTTAATTATCAAGAGCTTTTGTTTGCTTCTCTGTTCTTAGTTTATAGCTTCCTGTTCTTGTTTTATGGAGGCAGTATGATTTTGAATTGTTGGGACAAGTGAGAAAATTTGGAAGAGCCCTTCAACTAATCAGATGAAACACAAAAACAAATAAATAGAAACAAAGGCAACTAAATAGAAAGATACAGAAATTTTGTAATTAATTACAAGGTTTTTGAGGGCTGGCCGTGCTGAAGTTCTGTGTTTCCTGCACTATTTTGTCATGGTGCTTCCTTCTCTGTTCATTTGTTTTGGTATCTATCTTCTATGTTGGAAACTGTTAAGTTTCCTCATAATTAGCTTCAAAATACATTTTGCAGAAATATACACACCCTCAATATCATGCCTTCAGTGGATTACATCGGGAGGACAAGTGTCAGCCTGTCCTTTTGTTGGTGATACTAAGTTTGAACATTTGTTTAGGTGGTATCAGCCAGTTCCTCCATTGTAAAAGTACCATTTTATTCTTCGCTAATTAAGTAATTTTGGCTTGATTCTTTAAGTACGTGTACTTATTATTATGTGCTTTTGCATTCTTCCTAAATTCAAAGTCCAGTAGTCTGTGGCATCAGTCATGACCCATTTTGATGTTCAGACCGTCCGCATTTGCCCAGGGGGAGGGAGCCCTTTCAGGCTGGCTCCCGCGCCTTTTTCCGATCTTACCAGGATTTGAGCATTTCCCTTTGTCCGGCCCGACAGGGTATTCTCGGCTACTCTGCGTGTTCCCTGCCCCAGACCTGGAACCGGCCGTCTCTCCGAAGAGCCCTGGCTTCTTTCCATGGGGGGATGACATTCAGAAACCCGAGGTCTGGGCGCTGTGTCGGAGTTTTGCTGCCGAGGTGTTAACGTTTCTAGGCCTTCTTAGTGGACTGAGCTCTGTCTGTGTGCGCACACCACACGTAGTTTTGTTTGTATCTATTTGATACATAGTTAAGTTCATTTGTTTCCGCTTACTTAATTTTAATGTGGATTTTCTCCTAGTCCTTGCTTATTTTGTACTTTTGAATTCATACATCATCAACGTTGTTCAAAAGTCAGAAACTTCATTGAAAGGTGTGCTCAGGAGTACCTTCTTCCCTTTGTTTTTCGCTACATCCTCATCACCCGTAGCTAACGTTTGTAAACTTTAGTTTTGGAGTTTATCATTCCTTGTTCTATTTTTCTCTCTGTGGGTACACACATATATACGTATTGTTTGCACTTTTTTGCACAATAGCTGGCATACCATGTACGTTCTTTTTCATATTGCTTTTTTCACTTAGTGAAGTCCGGATACCTCTCAATATCCGTTTATGGAGACCTTCCTTGTTTCTTTGTTCATAGCTGTGGAGACTCCGTTGTATAGACGAATAATGGTTCATTCACCAGATCTGTTATATGTTTCTGATCTTGGGCTGTTTCCGAGTGCCACAGTAAATTACTGTGGGTGTTTTAGTTAAAACGTAAATTTCTCAAGATTCTGTGAGTAGACAGGGATCCGTTGCGATAGGGTTTGGGGGTTCTTACTTGGAGTCCCCCAAGAAGCTGTAGATGGAAGTCAGGGCTGAACTGTGTTCAGCCAGAGCGGGGAGAGCTTAAAACAACAGCAGAGTGCCCGGTGACAGTGACGGGCCTTCTCTCTGCGCCTCCTGGATCCTGAGCAGCCGCCAGCCATCGGGGCACAGGTTCCCAGTGCTGGAGGGCAGGGTGTCTTTGTGCACTCTGGCTCCTGCAGGCCGGCTCCTGCAGGCTGTGCAAGAGCTGCCCCAGGAACAAGGGCACCGCTGCCTGTCACGTGGCCGGGGAGGAGGAAAGGCACCGCTGCCACACTAGGAGCTAAAACTAGCCACAAGACACAGCTGAGGGCTTCCTCTGGCAGTTGCGCGCCTTCAGTAGATTCCGGAGTTCTGATCACACAGAGGCTGCCAGTGCAGTGGGGGTCCAGGTGGGAAACAGATTCCTCCAGGGCTTCCTACTCTGCCATCTTCTTGGGACCCCCTATCTGCACGTTGTATTTGGTACTGTTGGGGGCGGTCCTTCAGGGTGAGAGCCTAGTAATGGGGTTGCTAAAATAAATACATATGTAATCTAGTTCAGTATTGCCAAATGCCTTTCTGTGGAGTTGTGCGGTTTTGCATTCCCACTAACAATGAGTGAAGTACCTGCTTCCCCACAGCCTCACCAACAGTGTGCATTGTCACGCTTTCGAGTCTTTGCCATCTGGGATGACTAGTGATATCTTAACGTAGAAATAAAGCCAAGCCTAAAGAGAGAAGTCAGTATACAAAGAGCCACCTGCTTTTTAGTTTTTTAAAATGCTTTTAATACAGTGTGAAAAGCAGTGTTCAGAATCATTTCTTTTACTTAGGACATTGTGTACCTGGATTAGGGACCCATGCCAGAAGCTTCCCCTGCTTTGTGTAAAGTTCTGCCTCCGAATCACTCCAGTCTGACTCCCTTGGTTGCCGTGAGTCCCACAGCACAATGAGGAGGAGACGAGGGTCTGTAAGAGTGAGCCCCGCTCGGAGTCCTGGAGAGACCGCGGGCTGGAGGCAGCTGGCGGGGCTGGCCTCTTTCAGCGCCCTTCTTGCAGACTGTTGTCTCCAGGGCCCTTCCCGCCTCTGCACATCGGCTCCAGGATCTGCGTGTGCACCGCTTTCCCCTGGTGGCCGGGAGTTTCTGCTCTCACATGAGTTCGGCGTATACATGAGCCCGGATGGATGCTGCGGGCTTTCTCGTACCCACACGTGACTTCTTTGCCTCAGCCCTTATAGCTGACCAGTGTCCTCTCTTCCTGATTTAGTCACACTTCTAAGAAAAACCATTGGCCCAGACCGCCTCTCTGTGCCCCTTCCGAGAGTTGTTCCTAGGTAAACTGGAAAGGTCCTGGACAGGGGTTCAGCGCCTTGGGGACGGCCAGGGAGGGAGCAGGAGAGCAGCAGGGAACAGCGCGGAACCCCGGGTGGGACGGTCGGTGACACATCCTCTCCGTTGGTCTGCCAGTGTGTTTGGAATGGAGCACTTCAGGCACACACCTGGTAGAGCGGGTTGAATGTTGCAGGAAGCTAGCCAATGTTTTGGTGTCGGGATTGAGGAATCGGCCCTGTGGGACGCTCCTGTTTTGTTTGCGTTGTGACTTTGGCAGCGTGGCGCAGTGCGGCAGCAAGGCCCCCATCCTGGAAGTCGGCAGTCTTAGATTCTAGACCTGATTTTGCTGTTCGGAAAGGCTTCCCTTTCTTCATCAGATAAATGTTTCAGAGGTCAGGGGGGTGGAACAGTTCCTACGGTGCCGGCTAGGCTCAAAACCTGTGGCACAGACTACACTGGGCCGCGCCGGGGAAGGCGACTCCCACATGTGGTCAGAACAGGGAGCCGTTACAACAAACTCAGAAGTTCGGGGTAATGGAAACAAATTAGAAACGAGAATGATTGGGCCCATTCATTAGAAATAGATAGGGGAGTTTTGTAGTGAACCAAATTCTCATTTGAACTTGTTTTATTAGAAATGGGATGATCTTTATAAACTGATGTAAATGGGATATTGCAGTCACAGACTCAGCTAACGTTAAGTCGTAACTTAAAGTTGTGACTTGATGTAAGTAATATGTTGCTATAAGTGTAATACTGAATTTTGAAATGCTCTACGTCTTCCATGCTTTAAAAAAAATCATAGCTGGATATTCAAACAGTTAACATGGCTTTCTTTTACTTTTTTAGGATTTAAGTGCCCTGTATGCTCAAAATTTGTACCCTCAGATGAAATGGATTTACATCTCGTGATGTGTTTAACAAAGCCAAGAATAACCTATAATGGTAAGTCCTGTGCTTTAAAATAATGTTTTAAATTAGAATTACCTTGGATGTTATGAATTTCATGTTTTGGGTAAATTTGAAAGGCCAGGCGGACCATCCGCGACCCTGGAAGCCGGCCGGGGTTTTAGTCAGGCCCGGGGCTCTGGCCCTGCCCTCGTTTCCTGGAGACCGCAGTGCCTCCAGGTATCCAGAAACCTGGGGGACATTCTCAGGGTAGTTCTGCTACATTTTGAACCAGACTTGAAAAAAAAAATCAGATCATTCACTCTTGACTTTAGATAAATGGAATAAAGTAAAGGAAAAATGAGACCTTTTAAAAAAAAAACTTCATGAATAGCCCTGGCCGGTGTGGCTCCGTTGGTTGGAGCATTTCCCCGTAGCTGAAAGGTTGCGGTTTGCATTCCCAGTCAGGGCACACACACGCCTAGGTTGCAGGTTCGATGCTCAGTCCAGGCGCGTACAGGAGGCTGCCAGCCAACGCTTCTCTCTTTCCCCTCCTCTCTTCCTTTCTCGCTCTCTGGAAGCAATTTTAAAAAATGTCCTCAGGTGAGGATGGGTGAAGATTAAAGAGAAGTGGTAACTGGAAGGACGAATTTCAAAAGCATATGAGAAACTTCAGCTTTTTCCCATGTGACGTCTGTTTTGATGCGCCTCTCAGGTACGGGACGTGGTGTTCGGCCCTTGGGATGAAACAGGGACCAACGCAGAGACGGGTCCCACAGCCTAGGGTCGTCCAAAGGTTAATCAGCATACTAGCGCTTACTTAATCTGCGATTTCTCCTCAAATTAAAACACAGTGTTGGGAGAGGTAGAATTCAACACTGAAAGGAACTTGTTACTTCGAGTGACGTTTTTTCAAATTGATGAAGGAACGTCTCTCTGACAGAGCGGTGCTCCAGCCGCACCCCTGCGGGGGTGGCGATGGGGCGCACGCCCCGTTCCTGCTGCACTGCGGGAGCAGAGAGCCTTTCCGGAGAGGGGCCTGTGGGTTCCATCCCAGCCATGCCACGGTATGAAATCGAGCGGGCTGCTTTGCATAGACTGGCTGAAATGCAGTCACTGGACTAAAAAGTCTTCACGTTTTCCCTCAAATTTGAGGTAAAAGTGATTGGGCTGGTTTCTTATACTTGCTCCATTGTCCTGTCATTAGCCTTTATAATGATTATGTTTGCTACAGGTGTCTTTGAAATAAATATCCTTAAATCTTCATGCTCTGGCCTTGAACTTTGAAGTACAGATGTATTTCCTTTGACCATGTAATGTAGTTGCATACAATCTTAGTCTTCTAAGTACATTTACTTTGTGCGTAACATTGAGAAAACAGTCTTTTTATGTGTCAATATTTGGCAGTTTCCAGTTTCCTACTTTAACTGTGCTAAAGTCATGAAAGTTTTTCTACAGTATCACTTATTTGGGATCTTAGCCAAAATATAACCTTCTGCTTGGGGATACTGTAAACCAAGGATTTAAGTATTTGACAGTATTCCAATTCAAAAGTTAGTAAATTTAATGCAAATAGTAGCTGAAGTTGCAGCCATTTTTTAAGAATGGCTACCTACCCTTTAAAGTAGGTGATCTGAAATTTTTAATTTGTTAAAAATGAACTGTCTATAAATACTGCAGAAACAGCTTTTCGTAAAAATTACACGTGGTTCTTGGAGTTTCAAAAGTGGACAGTGACCAACTGCAGGTGAAAGGAGGGAGAGCTCTGAGCTGGGTTAGGGAGGTGGCTCACGGGCCACCGCCTCCCCGAGACCCCTGGGATAGAGGACAGATTAACAAGTATACACGCAGGATAACCAGGGAAAAGGAGCAAATCTCTGAGATTGTTTAGAAGGCAGGCTTACATATCATCTCCACCAGAAGACAGGAAGAAAATGAGGGTGGGGAGGCCAGTTATGGGAGCTGGCCAGCGAAATCATAATAAATAGGGGGTGTGTTACGTGGCTTTTAGTCGATGCTTTCTCCATTGAGTAAGATTCCCTTGTGATTGGAAGTCCTCCTTCTCTTTCTGGTACAGCCTGGGAAACACGCAAATGTAAATTTCCCTTACAAGGGGAACTTCTGCTCTGTTCCAGAGCCTCTCCTGTGTCTGTGCTTTCTGAATTGTCTTGAAATAATCCCTTACGCCGAAGAGGCATATTTGGGATAGCATATTCTCACCTTCAGTCCCCACGTGTCATCTGTCACAGATGATGAGTCTGCGAATATTGGTCTCTTTCACAGCTAGGCAAGGCATCTAGGATTATTATAATGTTTAGAACAGGGTGAGTCAGAAAATCTTTGAGACAGACTCTTTATAGTCACTTAGACTCCTCACAACTTTAAATTTGAATTCCTAGAAGTTGATTCCATAGAGAGATATGGTCATAGAGACTGGGCCTCTACATTGTGTTAATTGTTAAAATTTAGTTGAATAAGTTTGAAGGTCTAATTGGTGTCATTCAGAGATTCAGGAATCAGGCATCATTCTCTCTGGCAGATACAAGAGCTGTACGCAATGCAAGGCTTCTATAGGCAGTGGGGGCGGGGCTGAACGAGGAAGTCTTTAGCAGAGCAGTTTCCAGCAAGGTCATCTTCCTTTGGGGAAGGTGGGGGGGCGTGTATCCTGCAGATCAGCTCACTAGTGTTGATCAGCCAATCTCATATCGACTGGCTATAGGCTCCGTGCCTTGGAGAGACTGATTCTGCATTTAGGTGAGACATTAAGTCTTTGTTTGCTGATTTGGGGCTTCATACAAGTGACTCCATTTTTGGTCTGTTGCTTCTTTTTTAAACAACTGAACCAAGAATTTTATTCAGCATAATGCTTACTTATATCTTTTGCAACCTTAATCTAAGGTAGCTAGATCTGAAATTTTGAATTTTATTTGTTACATTTATATTAATTAATGGTATACATATTCACAGTTAACAAGGAGAACTAGACTTTTCAGGCTGGATATATTTATAGTCAAATTCCAGAAAAGGATGAATTGTAGAAATTTGAATATAAATTGGTAATTTGGAGTTTCAAATTCATACTCACAGAGATGATATTCTAAGTGTCAGTTTGGTTTCCAAACTAGCTCACAACTTCCTTTAAAAAAACAAACAGACCTGTAATTTATTTAAATGCCCAAGTCCTAGTAACTGAGGAAGAAAACGGACCAACTAGGGGGCAGCTCTTAGGGTGCAGGCAGCTGGCTCAGCAGAGGTTCAGGTAGGGGCCCAACCTGCCCGTTGCAGGAAATGAATGATTCAGGGGGCTGTGAGTCACTGCCTACCGCAGGCGGTGTTATTGGCAGGATGGAAGAAAATTCAAAATGCCACAGTGAGTGTTCATCTCTGCAGATCGCCCTTAAGTCAGGGACTGCCTGCTTCCCATCCATTGCCCTCTGCCACGTACCTCATTGTTTATTGTGCAGACCAGGTAACTCATTGTACAGTCCGTGAACAAGGGATACATTTTATGAGCACGGTCCCTCCATTTCCTTGCTCCTCATCTTCTAAAATGTTTTAGAACAAACCAAAAATGAGGTAGATAGTGTCAGCAAATTCTTAGTCTTGATTTTGTTGATTTTTAAACTTCAGTGGATCATAGCATGTTTTGCATGATGTAAAGTTATGTTTGTATGTTAGACTTCTGTGACTGAGGGCAGTAAGATTTGTATTTAAGAAATCTTCGTGTTACTTATAGTTGGTGCTGTTTGTGTAAATGCATATATATGCTTGGAAGAGGTGTGAATTGAAATAAGTGTGTCTTCTCAGAATCCATTATAAACTCATGTAATGAATCAAAGCAGAACCTTTTCAAAGTCATCAGAAAGAAGTAACTAACTCTATGGGCAAAGTAGATGTGACTCTTAACTCTGTTAAAGTAACTTATTCAAAGAAATGCAGGAGTGGGCAAAAGTAGGTTTACAGCTATGAGTATGTGAAACAGTTTATTTTGCATTTCAATTATTAATTTTTGTATTTTTTTAATATGTTTTTTATTTATTTTCAGAAAGAGGGGAAGGGAAGGAGAAAGAGAGGGAGAAAAGCATGGATGTGTGGTTGCATCTGGCACGCAACCCAGGCACATGGCCTGGCTGGGAATCAAACTGGTCGTAGTATATTTTTTTTGTACTAACAACTATGAACCTACTTTTGCCCACCCCTGTATTGAGTCATTTGGAAGGGAGCTTGTTCTGTAACAAAAGTGAGTGGAGCGGATCCCAACTCGTGCGCTGTGTGGGGAGAATGCCTGTTATCACGCCTACCTGAAGGGTGAGGACAGCAGGCAGCCGGCGCTGCACTCCAGTGCGTGCGCACACGTGGCCTCCGAGCGAGCGGCCGGCCCTCTGCAGTGCGCTTGCCAGGCTGGACGCACTTTCTCCTGCTCTAGATACTCTCGGGCTTTTCTTTGGAGTTGTAGATTTGATCCCCTCCCCCCACACACCAGTGCACACATTTTAACTCTTCTGAATTCAGAATGCTTTCTGAATGGGCCCGTCTCTTATAATTGAGGTTTTAAAAAAAAGTTGCCAACAACCACCAAGCATGATTTAAAACAAGGAGGCAGTTATCATTACCTGAGTTTCTGTGGACTTGCCCTTCTGTGGAAGATTTCTGTTACCTGATTTCATGTCTTGGTTCATTTATTTGCGTTGGCGATTTCTGTGGTTGAGTTTTAACTTAAATGTGATTCCTGACTGCCGTCTTAAAGGACTTCATAAAGATTACTGTATGGGGTGGCATTGAATCGAAGTGATTTTTTTGTACTCTAAAGTGGCTGTCATGACATGCAATAAAAAAATTAATGCAGTAGAAAGTGTCCCAGGGGGACACTTCCAGGGGTCCCCAACTTTTGGGCAGCGGACCAGTACTGGCCCAGGCCTGTTAGGAACCAGGCTGCACAGCAGAAGGTGAGCTTGAATCGTCCCGAAAACCACAACCCCCCTTCCTTGGAAAAACTCTCCCCCACAAAACCAGCCCCTGCTACCAAGAAGGTTGGGGCCGCTGCCTTACACTGTATTATGGAAATTTCAAAGTAGATGGTGTCCTGGAAGAGGCTGGCAAAACAAAAGCAAAAGCAAAACTATTCTAAAACCCACATGGATTTCTACAGAAAAATAGTTATTTCTATTAAAAGTGAACTTGTGATGAAAATTTAAAAATATATGAGGCATGAGAGTTAGCAGATGTGATTAGAATTAGCACCCCAAGAACATGAATGCCATAGATAATGTTTATTTTCAAATCATTAAAATCATAAGAGGGAGACTAAGAAAAATTAGTACAAAATGAGTTTGTGTTTACAAGGGTAATGGATCAGAAATGGTCATCAGAAGAAACTTGACTGTAGAGTCTTATCCAGTTACCAGAATTACACACTTGCGGCACTGAAGCCAATTTTACTGCCCTTCTGTTAATGTAGCGCCTCAAAAACACCTATTTGCATTGGAACTTTTTAAAAGAACAACAGTACTTTGTACAAAATATGGACTTGGAATTCAGCCTGCTGGGTTCAGTTCTCTATTCTGTCACTTAATGGCTGTGTAGCCTTGGTCCTGGTTTCCTCTCCCATAACCTAACCTCAGTGCTAGAACCGGTGCCCGTCTAGAAGTTACTGTGAGAACCACACGGGAAATCGTGCATCATTTCTGCAGGCAGTGAGCACTAACTGATGAAAGCTGTTGCAACCATTAGGAACTATGACCTCTGGATTGGAAAGGTAAACACATAGTAGGTGCCATGTTCAACATGCTAACACATCTAATTTTTTTTTGGTATTTTATTTTAAAAGCTCATAGTTTAATTCCAAATTAGGTGTCTAAAAGTTTTACCTGGCAATAATAATAGTTCCTGTAAATTATGGAGAAATAGAAAACTACCTGTTCTCTCATATGATATGACAATTTAAAGCTGTAATTTAGTGAAAAAATATTTTCCTACTTTTTATAAGCAACAAGTGACCTACTTACACAGCTGAAGCCTGAAGTTTAAATTTGATGATAGGCAGATTGCTTAATTTTTATAGAAGCTAGACCCTTGTATGTTTTGTAGTGGAATAGAAGCACTGTAAAATGCTTACTGTACACAGATAAATGTTTGTGCTGAGGTGCAGTTTTTCTCGTGGCTTATTATAGAAGAAGATACATAGAATAGAAATCGAAATTGAAAGACATAGCACCATGAGAAGGAAGTTCTGATACATCTCTAAAACATGAAGTAGGTTTCAGATTTCACTTATGATTGCATTCATAAAATTTGAGAAGAAAGTTTTCTTTTTTATTTACGGATTCTTAAGTTGTCTCAACACTTCATAGATCTTTATAGAAACATTCACTTTTTATCCTTGTATCACTTTGAATAACTTTTTCTTATCCCAACATTCTAAGGAAGCTTTTTGGATTTTAAGAAACCAGAAGAAATGAAACAGAGACCGAAAGGGACTTTTGGGGTGCAGGAAACCAAGTGAGCCAGCCTCGCTCTCCTCCACGGGAAAAGGGTATTTTCCCCCTGGTCACAGTTCTTATTTTTTTGGTTAAGATGTGATAGTGACTAACTCATTTTAAAGGAATTCTAATACAGATAACAATAAAATACATTTTAAAATTAGCTCATTTTTATGGTTTCTCTATGGAAGAAACCTAGGAAAGCCCACGTCGGTCAGCAGTTTTGCCCTTTTACAAAGTATTTTATGTCTAGTCTTTTCAGTCTTTTCAGACATCTGATCTAGACCTTAAAAGGATTAATAACATTTGGAAAGAACTGGTGTACAGAAATAACAAGGCAGGCAGGCATAGTGTGGGGCGGGGGAGACTGGTAAGAGAATGGAAGGTGAAAAGGTAAGGTAGGGCTTTATGGTGAAGGTTTTTAATAGATTGTCTGGGACTTGGGAGACTGGCCTTAGATTCACGTTCAGAAATGTGTGTAAGGGGGAGAACTTCTTTACAGACCAGTTTGGCAAATGGTGCGGCACTTCACGTGATGTGGTTACGTGATGTGCTGGGAGGAGGAAGCAGCTCTCACGGTGGGGCGCTGGGGGCATTAGAAGGGGAGACCTGGGTTTAGCGATTGCTGGAATTGGGGTGGGGGGAGGGGTCACCTGTGATTTGAGGGTTAGCAGTGGAGAGACTCACTTTGCGGTACAGTGTATGAGAGCGCCTGGCTGCTCTAAACAACATTTCAAGGATGTTGATCTCTGCAGATGTGGAAACTATGAAATACGATTTTTTTAAAGGATATTTCTCAGAGAGGAGTAGGGATTTTGCAGAGGATCATCGAATACTTTGTTGAGTTCAAGATAGATTTTAGAGAGGATCGTTAAAGAAATGGCTTGTGAATATATGTTCAAGGACGATTTATTTCTTGCACAATTTTTTAAATGCCTTTGCCCCTCCCCTGTCAGTCGCCTTGGCCTTGATCGTTTACAGCACTGCTCGGGATTTGCCTGGATCCGAGTGGGCCTTGGGAAGACTCTCCCAGCCTGCTGGCTGGTTTGGTGTCAGGGTAGGCTCTGCCTTTTGGGGAGTTGTAGTTAACCCTTAACAGTTTCACAGTGTGGTAAGGTAACGTAAGGTTAAATGTAATAAAGGAAAATGTAGGGGGGCTCCGCCCACAGGCCCCTGTCCCTGGCTGCCACGGATGAGAACAAGTCTATGAAGACAATATCTGCTTGGGGAGGAAAGGTGGCCAGTCTCTCAGAGGAGAAGGGCCAAGAGCCTTTTCCTCAATGGGCTTTTATTGGGTTCGTTTGCACAAGAATACAGGTAAAGCTCATTAATCATTGTCAGGCAGTACGGATCAAACAATAGATAACAAAGAACTCTGAGGGCCTGTTTTGAGTCAGGGTCAGATAGCTAAAGAGCCATAAAACTTTGAGAAACAAACTCACTTCTTGCTTGGACCCTTATCATTTAATTGAGAGCATTCTAAACCAAGCAGGTTTCACAGGATTTTACATATTCTTTCTTAGGCCTGATTGCCTGGGGAACCCATCCTTTCCAGCACAGGGTGGTACCCACCACCAGCATTGTTTCAGGCTTAAGTCATTGTCTCAGGCTTAAGTCAGGCAGGGGAAGTAAGGTAGCCAAGAGATTAGGGGACTTCTTGCAGATACAATGAGGACTCAGGCTATGTCAAAGCCAAGGGCCAAGGGTCCATCATGTCCTTTTGCTGTAGCCCCCCAAGTCCTTCCTTGGGGCCTCCATGTGGTTGTGCCTGTCTTAGGTCGTTCCCCCCTTGGGGAATCTTACTTGTCATTGGCTAACTGATCAAGCATTGGGGGCCAGGCAGGGTGAAGAAAAAGGAGCAGAAGTGGCGCCCCTGCCAGAGAGATAAGCTTTGTCTCCTTAGTGGCTTCTCTGGTCTGAAGGTTGCCCACTTAGCCTTAGCCATGGGGGGCATTACAGCTTCTGAAACCTGGCAGGGCGGTTCCCAACAGGAAAATATTCTAGACAGTTAGAATTTATGTTTTACTCGATTTCTTCCATTTTCCACTAAATCGATTTTAGGGTCTCCAAGGTTCTTGATCCCTCAGCACCTCCTGGATTAGTTACTTTTATCTTAATTCCTTTGAACTATACTCCTTAGCATTCACCTCCATTCCTAGACCTTTCCTTGAGATTCTTTTTTTTTAGTATGGGAGACCTTTTTATACCTGGAAAAAATCTTCGACACCCAGTTCTTGGTTTTTAAGTACCGTTGTCTGGTAGCACCAGGGCTCCTGGGGGAGAGGGCCGATCCCAGGGCCGCGGCAGAGAACACAAACAGCCTGCGGCGGTGTGTGGTCGGGTGGCGGGGAGGGGCTCAGACCCGGGGAGGCGGGATCGTGCCAAGGGACCCAGAGGTCCAGGGGAACACTCTGAGCAACCAAGTTCATACAGCATGGTACTGGGTCGCACCCTGACGTGTGAAGTAAATGTACCTCAGCGCATCCGTCCATCAGTAAATCATACGGAAGAGTGAAAGTTTGGCCAGGAGATTTCATGCTAAGAGGCAAACCATTTATTTCTTCAACTTTAAGGAAATTAACACTCCCATCTGTTGTGATATAAAAGAATTTGCTTCCAAAATTTTCTCATGTGCCATATGTGCTTTCTGATTGTAAATACCCCCAAGGTCATACTGAAACATACTGCATGCGGCTGGTGTTTAATTTGCAATATATAACCTTAATTTATTGTCAACATTAATTATATTAGTGGATGGAAAGGATTTGGGGTGGTGAGAGCTACTCTTGTATGCCTCAGCAGCAAAAGACTATAATTTTCTCTTCCCCAGGTTTTAGAGAGGAAATGTGAGTTAATTTTATTAGATTTTATTGTGGAATTCTCTTAGTGAGGACTCCTGTTATGTGGTCCTACTCTCTAACCTCAGACATTTTATGGTCATTATATGCAGAGGACAGGGGAGTGCGTGTAATGTGTGGTTTATTATTCATTAACATAAAACTCAGCTGGACTCTGTGTTTTACCCTTTATTGAATCATAAATCACTGAGAAAGAGGTCCACTGTTTTTTGCGTAGTGCTGTTTTTATTTAAGGTTTTCAGCTTGCCTGTCAGAGAGCATGATTTGCCTCTGCATTTGTTTTGATTCATTGAGAACTATGTCTTTAGTGTTAAACTTGTTAGGTTTATGTCTGATATTTTATAGTTTTGTTACTGTTATGAGTGGCATTTGTTTTTACCATTTGAATTTCAAACCCGTTTAGCTTTAGTTTTTCCAGGCATCTCTCAGTTAGCTGAAATTATGCTTATGTAAATCTTTTGAGAACAGCTCATGGGAAATAATAGTGCCTTAGATTTCTTGCATGTGTACTTATTGCTTGTCTGTGCGTGTGTGTGTGCACGTGTGTGTGTTCGTGTGTTGAGTAATAGTTGACTGCATATAAAATCTCTGGGCTATACTTTTTTTTTTACTTGAAGATACTAAAATCATTCTAGTCTTTTACTGTAAAATGCTACTATGGAGAAGTCGAGGCCAGCCTTGTTTGCCTTCCTTTCAGACCTGACTGCCCTTGTGCCCAGGTGCCCAAAGAATTATTTTCAATGACCGTCGGGTACTAGGATGTATTTTAAAGAGGGTTGATCTTTCATGATTAGTTTTTTTCTAGGACTCCCTGTGCCCTTTGAATATATAGATCTAATCTGCTTTTGTTTCTGTAGCATTTCCTTGATTTTATCTTTGACTAGAGATAATCCAGTTGGCTCTCACTTTCTGGTCTTCCACAGATGACATTTTGTCTTTAATTCTTATTCTTCTTGACTTTGACACCCCAGTGCTCCTCATTTCAGGAATGTCTGTTCTTTCTTGTGCTTCTCTAGGTCCACCTTTATTTTATGGTGGTTTTTTTCTGCTCTGTTTTTTTATCTTCACTCCGGAGTTCTTACTGCTTTGCATGTGCTCCAGGACAGTTGCTTCCCTGTCCTAGATAAAAGAAATAAAAATAAAAATAGTGTTTCCTTATTTATTTTTTTTTAAATTCACGGCAAATAAGTTTGTTGGTTGCGTCTGGATAGAGGATATATGCTCTGTTACACTGGTCAACATACACAGGCAACATTTATATTATAGCTGGTGGATTGGGTGCTCTTCCTTCTCTTAATGTGCACTCATTTTGCTTGGTTCTTGCCCCGCCGTCTGCGAATGGGTCCGGCTGCTTCCCCTTTCCTCAGAATTAACTGGGAACTTTTACTGTGTATCTTTTTATTCCTCTATTGGTTCCTTTACATGAATATACATCTTTAAACATGTATTTCTGTTCTATTCAGTTAAAATTAGAGGTTTCCTTTGTGCCCTCCTTCCTAACACATCGTTCCCATTCATTTCCCTCTCCTGTCCCCTCATCCTTTATCTCCAGCTCTTGGATGTTAGGATTAGTAAGTTAGGCTGACACTCCACAGTACTAGGTTTGCACCGGCAGCACCCTGCTTCTGTGTCAGAACCCAGAGTTATGTCACGTCGCAGCCTCAGTCCCAGGATTATCTGTTTAGATTTAAATTGTGCTTATACATGTATTATTGCTCACTGCCGTTTTTTGTACTCTTCATTTATCTCTTTCTATGGATTGTGATTTTTGTTATTTTAATTTCCTTTTTTTAGAAGCATTTCCATGAATAATTTCCTTAGAAAGCCTTCACGGATGGTGTGCTTAATGAGCTATTGGATACTCAAATGCTTTTGTCTGTTTTCAGACAAAATGAATATTATCTTGGCTGAATATAAGATATTTTTATTTGAGTTACTTTTTTTCCTTTGAGTCTGTAAAACTCATCTACTCTGTGACTTTCCCAGTATTATAGATGAGCGGTCTGGCCGGGTCTCATTGTTTTTTCAAATTTTAAGTTACCTGTTCTTTCCATTTGGAAGCTTAGAGGTTGATTTTTTTTGAAGATTAGAAATTCTGTTTTTCCCAGGGTGCATCTATTTCAGTGTTTCTCCACCCCACTCCCATCTCTGATTAGTCCTGCTTGAGGCTTCATTAGCCCCTTCAGTCCAAAGCTCAAGTCCTTTAGTCGGTTCGGAGGTTATTTTTTAGTGTCCCTTTGATTATTATGTCCCTGTTCCCTTGCGTGTGTGTGTGTGTGTGTGTGTGTGTGTGTGTGTGTGTGCACGTGCACGCAGGCGTGTTCCCTGTAATTTCAGTATTAGAGCTCTTGGATTTGTCCTGTGTCCTGTGATTTTGGGGGGTTGTTTGCAATTGCTTACATGATACTTATTCTAGATTATTAATACCGTTTTCTGCAATGACCTTTCTTTTTACCTTTCTCTGCAATATTAAATTTAAAATGATGTATTTTGGTTCTAGGAACTTTTACTTATAAAGTCATCCCACCTTTCCCATACATTGTGACTTTATGTATAGTAGATGTCATTTTAATTTTTCAGCATGGTTTACTTTTATTCACATTGCCAAGAGTACTTAGCTTATAACCTTTCTGTTACATAATGTTAGCAGTTGTAGAACCTCTCCACATACATGTATATCATACTGTTCTTTCTTTCTCAAAAAGAAGATAGAATGCAAGATAATTTCTTGTGAGCCCAGTGGGCATTTGCTTGGCATACACTCGGGCTTTTTTTTTTTCTTTAAGGTGTGAGGAAAGGAGTCGCCTGGTTCCGGGATGCAAGGGGAGTTCTGTCCTCAGCCCAACTCAGAGCTTCTCTCTGGGCTCTCTCCCCTCGTCCCAGTGGGATTCACTCAGGTCCTGCTGACTCCTGGGCAGCTTAAGGATGGGGAGATTTGGAGCGGGCCCGTCGAAAAGAAAGACACCTCTCTCCAAATCTGTCTGTTTTCTTTCTCCTTACAACAGTTAGGAAAAACAAAAAACGTTTCACACTTGCACTTTCTTGATTTTCATATGGTTTCATTACATGGAGTTTCGGATGAGTCTGGATTTAGTCTCCAGGATCTAGGATTAGTCATGGTTATGTTAGTAATCCAGTAGCAGGGTACAGGGAATTGAGAGAGAGCTCTGTTAGTATGGAGCTACTGTCTCAGCTTCTTGCTTGTTCCAGACAGAGTTGAGTTTCATATTTTGCATTATTATTTCAGCAGTGGACATTTTAAATCTCTTTCCTATGCATACATGCTTTTAATGTGTTATCCATTAATACTAATCTACCTATAATTTTTTGTTGGCAAACTTGGCATGTATTCAGAGCTCTCTGGTTGATTGGCTGGTGTGAACCTCTTGGATAAAGAAGTAAATACACTAAAAAGTAGGTCTGAGCTCAGCTGAGTCACCGGGCAGCGCACAGGTGCCTAAGTCACTGGAGCAGCCACCCCCTGGCGTTTGGGCACTTTCTGTGTCCATTGGCTGTTCATGTATTGTTCTGTGTTTTCTCTAGTCCCCTGGGCTCTTTGGCTCCATTAGCTGTTCAGACAGTATGTGTGTAGCCCTGACTGTGTGTAATGCCCTGTGCTACTCTGGAATGAGCCAAACCTACCAGGTCCCCTGCCCTCAGAGAATTTACTCTTGTCTCTTTAATACAAAGATTGCAAAGTATTGGCTGCCCCCAGCTCACACACATTTTTTTGTTTGGCTTATGCAGTATCACAAATGGTTTTTGAGTCACTATATTTTGAAAATGAGAAATTTCACCTAAAAACCTAACTGCACCTAACTCCTTTAAATTTATAATGGCCCTTTCATACCACTGCATGCGACAGTTTGCCATGCTTACCTAAAACCAAGGCCAAATTCAGGTGGCATTTATTGTCACAACTGTGCTGTTCTTATGAAATAGTTTTTCAGAGATGAGCTACTTCTTGACTATTTCCTGGCAACCCCCATTTATGCACTTGAGTTTGTGACCCTTGTACAATATTTATCACTCAGCCTGCTGATTTTCTTACAGACCAGGTGGCAGCAGAAGAGAAAGACCATTATGCTTTAGCCTGAATCAGCAGTAAACACACACATTGTAACGCTCCTCCAATTTTTTCTAACAAAATGGTAGACTCCTGGTTCACAAATCCAGTGACAGTTCTGACATACCATGATAATGGTAGTGCATTGTGGCATGCTGGAGTCTGTATGGTTTGAGTTGACATTTTTCAGTTTGCTTCAGTAATGCTGTAGGTAAATTATTTTTTATATTCAGCTAACAGAACCTTTAAGTATTTTCACATTCATTAGCTCTTTTATTTTTATTCATCAATATTAAAGACCCTGTGAGATACAGGTATTATGACCTGTGATTTATCTGAAGAAAACGAGGCTCACAGAGGTTTGTGCAGCGTTCAGACCTGTCCTTTCTGCATCAGGCTGCCTTTCATGTGCAGTAGTGTCTCAGCGCAGCGTCACAATCGCGAGAGCCAGTTGGAGCCTGCAGATTTCGCCCTGTGTTTAGATGGCAGAAAGCACACTCAGAGGAAGAGTTCTTGCCAGTAATCACATAACTAGTCTTCAGAACAAACCTACTCCTTGCCAGGTACAGTGCTAGATATGTAACAGGTATTATCTAACTTAATTCTGACCACTGCCGTATGAGGTACGTATTGTTACTCCCATTACATTTTTGAATAACATGAACAGTTGAAATTTGAACTTAGAACTGCTCGTAACACTTTTCCTTTCTTTTTTTCTCCTTTCTTTTCCCCCCTGCCTTCCTCCCTTCCTCCCTCTTCGGTCCCCCCTCCCCTCTCCCTCTCCCTCCCTCCTTCTCTCTTCCTTCCTTCCTTCCTTTTTTTTTTTGGGGGGGGGGGGGTGGGGGGGGACTACAACATATATGATCCAGATTGCCTGGTTCCTTTTCTGTGGTCATTGCAGCCCACATTCAGCTTTTTCTTTTTTTTTTTTTTTTTTGGCTGCTGTTTTTCTCTGCAGTGATTCAAAACGAAAATGGACCTGAAACTTAAGTTTAGTTCTATGTATATTTTACTCTATTTTCTTATATATTTAGCAATTCCATGTTTTTTCTTTTTAATGTGTGCAGCTCATTTAAGAAAATACTTTTTATGGTTTAGTATCAGTGTACGTAATTGGTTTTAAATTTTGGTTTATTGTTGATTTGCGACAGAGGGGAGGTAGGGAACTGAATTTGATTTGAAATCAGGGAATAAGTTCATAATGTAATAATTTCTTAGGTGCTTTGTATGACTTTTTGCAGCTTGTTAGGTACCTAATTTTATAAAATACTTAATCCTGAGCTAGCTTTTTTTCGGGTAAGTTAGGAACAAAAACCCAAGAAAGCGAAATGTGTAAATGTTGAGTTAGTGTTTCTTTAAGTTTCTAATGATGCAGATGGAAAGTAGCTCTGAGTTCTGTCAGTTCTCAGTTGTATTTAAACTAAAGGAAACGCTGGTGCAGTGATCGTTAAATGGCATCTAGGCAGAGGGCGCTGGTCATTCCTACTGAAACCAGAACGAGTTTCTCAGAAAGTTATGAAAGCTGACACTGACCAGGACTTTGAGTTTTAGACAATTCAATGAAAGATCGTCCCATGTTTTTATTGATATATGTCTTACAGTAAAAATGGCAATTTCCCTTTGTTCAATTGTCGTTTCTGATTCTCCTGATTATATTTGAATACAGTGGCAGCTCATGGATCTATAATCTAGAATATTAATGTTAACTTCTTTTAAGTTCACTAGAGATAACTTTTATATCTGAAAGTATTTATTAGTAAACCTTGCAAGCCCCAATTTTTCATACTTTGAGTAATTGCTTCTTACTAATGTTGTGAATTTTTTTAATTCTTGATTTTTCTAGGGATTATTTCTCATTTCAGCTGCTTTTGTTTTCTACTGCTATCATTGAGGGTTCAAGAACAAAAAATAAGTCTTCAGGTAAAATGCCTGACCCACAGCAGTGCCTGGCATTGTATTTTGCTGAAAAGACTATATACCTGTTTGGATGCTTGATCTGAAAATAGAGTTGTGATGACTATGAAATTTTCGCATGGAGTTTTCTTGGCTGCCTCTAACAAATTTGGTTTTATTTGTTGTTTTTCTTCCCCTCCCCCCTCCCCGCCCAAAAGGATTTTTTGGCTGTCTGCTTTTTTTCATGTGTCTCGATCTGCGATACCTGGATGGATATGTGCTTGTACTTGCTACATGTTTTCATTTTGCATATTTGGCTGCTTGAATTTTAAATAATTTCTTTGGGCAATGCAAATTAAGAGCTTGAGGCTACAAGTAAAATAATCCATTTACAGAAGCTTTTAATGAGTCTATAAATATATGTTCTTTATATTTTAGGGTTTTATATTTTGCTAAAATTAGATAAAATTTAAAGTTTAGTTCCTCAGTTGCACTAGCTCCTTTGGGGCTTGTGGCTCCCATTTTGGACAGCAAAGACGAGAGACTGTCGCCATGGAAAGTTCTGCTGGATGGGGAGAGTTCTGAGAACTCTCCTGTTCAGTGGAGGGAAGGCAGCAGTACTGTGTGAGCTGATTTCCCATACCAGTTTTTATAGCAGGGTTATAACCCCAGATAGCAGATGAAGCACGTGGCTAGTCTTGAGCTGTTGCCTCTAAGTACGGTAGTCAGCCCCATCTTGAGTATTTCAAACTTTAAGTTGCCTGAAACAGTTCATTTTCTTCACTATTTATGTTATTTCACAGTGAAATCCCATGAAATATAAAAAAGCCAAGTAGTTAGTCTAAATCTGAATTCTGACCCCAGGACTTAACTAGTTTAGTAACTTCTGGTAAGTTACTTCTTTGAGCCCAAATATGCTTATCTGTAAAATGGAGGTAATATTAGTTACCTCATAAATTAAAACAATTTAAAAGACTTCAAATCTGTCTAAAAAGCATATTAACAAAGTGGACATTTATAATAGTTACAAATACAGAATGAAGCCAAGGCATTCAGACTGATTGGGCAGTGTCATTTGGTTGGAGTTGTTTCTAGCCTGTCAGCTTCAGCGGGTCCCTGAAAATAGCCAGGTCAGGAATAGTCTGTAGAAGTTTCTGGTGGTCAGGGGATTGTTGATGACGATCTGTAAAGTTGAAACAAACGCAATACCAGAGTGAGGAGAAAAAGACATGATCGGCTTTGCTTTTGGAGAAGTCCTTAAAGTGTTTTCTGATAATAATGATGATAAAAACTAACAATTTTTATATGGTTTTTTAAAACAAAAATTTCACATAATTCTTTAAAATTTCATCTCCATCATGTTCAAGTACCTTTATTATGTTAAAGAAGAGTAAAAAGAAACTCAAGGTTAACCAGCATTTTGAGGTTGCCTAGCTAACCGATATTGAGAATGGAAATTCATATTACGTTTTCAATTTTAAATCTTATGTTCTTTCTACTTCAGTATGCTGTTCCCTTGATAGCAGTTGTGTTTGTCAGGCAGGTGTGTATTTCAGGATCTCTAAGGGATGGGCCCGGTATACGTGATGTTTCTTTCCTACACTGAGACACAGTGCGTACCGGAGCGATTCTGGTGCCCACCTCTGGTTTAAAAATCATTGTTCTTTTCCAGGTTTCCTTTTTCTTTTCCTGTTGCAGTGTATCGAAATTAATGCGTAGACCATGCGAATAAGACGAGGAATGAGACTGATAAGTGGTATACTGATTTAACTTTTATTGTTCCAGATACTTAGCTAGATCATCCACACTTCTGAAAAAGCAAGTTTCGTTTCCTGTTGACAGTTTTGAGCGTCGCTCCATTTGGTCGGTGCTGGTGGCGAGGGGAAGTCCGGACTGGCCAACTGTGGAAGTGGAATCTGTTAGCGTGCCCCTTGCTGCTTCCCTCTACCAGCTTGGGCGGCTGAGTAGTCTGCTCTCGCTGTGCCGGGTCCTCGGGCCTTGGCCCTGTCACCTGTGGGCAATGTCTCTGTGAACGTCTCCAGTCGACTGGCTGAAGATTCTTAATGATCTTTCCTCAGCTGTCTGGATGATGCTCCAGCGTCCTGGATTCGGTGGTATTTCCAGGCCATATTTAACTCTGAATGTGCCACATTACTAAGCTCAAAACTGAATGAAAAGACAGTGGCCTGACGGGCTAGCAGAGGGGAGCGCTCCAAACCCCCCAGGTAGGCAACAGTGAATCACACTGCGGAGTGAGTTTTCAAAGGCAGAAAATATTTTTGAAAGTGCAAAGACAGATTCTGTTGGAGATTAGACTTTCGAATTTGAATATTCAGCACTTGCTGTTTGAGGCAGTGAGAAAAACTGTGAGGCTTTGCAGTGGGAGTGGCCTGCCCTTTAACTCAGAGTTGCGAATCAGAACGCAGTTGAGCAGGGCAGTGTGTTACCATTGGCTGATGATTTCCTGAGCAAAGAGCACTTCCCTAGAAACTGCTCACAGTGAGTGTTGGGCTGCTTCTGTGTTGAAATTAATGTGTTTGGGATGTTCTTGGATGTAGGCATACCTTTCTTAACACGGAAACTACGTTTCTGATCATTTTTCATTACTAAGGCTTAGGGAGCTTGTGATTAAAATGACTGACTTTCATATGGCATTCTAGATTAAACTAAGACTTTTTTTAAAACTTAATGCCTACAAAGTATAACATTATATATTTTTTCCAAAATATACTGTTCAAATAGATATCACTGTGAATTTTATGCAAATTGGATTTATCTTTGTTTTACTGTAAATAAATTATCTTGTAAACAGGATAAAATCAAGGCCTGTTAACATGAAAGTTTTCCAACTTAAAGATTTGCTAAAAAGCTATTGCAGTAAAGACATGAAACTTGATAGTCCCAGGTCAGCTTAGAAGTGGCGTCAGATGGTGGCCTGAGAGGCCTGTGTTCAGTGGGTTTCTGCGTCTCTTCGGTTGGTATCTCTTATGTGGACTTACATGGCAAAAGTGGCAATACTTTTTCTTTCATAAAAGCTGGTCCATCTCATTTTCCTAATTTATGATATTTGAGACTTTATAGTTCATTTAGACTTAAACCTAGGCACACTGTTCATGTATTTCAAACACAGAAAATGTGATACCCTATTCCGTCAATTCTAAGACATGCTTCTTTTTCATACTTTGAAAAACGAGATGTCTTAAAATTGATTTCTATCATAATTTAATGGAGGCTTTTTTCCCCTTATTCAGTGGTATATAAAACTAATGGATAATCATTGAATGTCTTAGGCTTGATTAAAAAAAAAGTGATGGTTGATTTTTTTGAAGTTGGCAGTGCAGTGTATATATCTCTGCAGTAGAACAATCTAAATGGTGAGAACAGATGATGTTATTTGGCATTGCAGACTTTCAGTGTTTCCTTTGGATCATCTTCTGTTTGGTTTCCCCGCTATTGTCCTAGTGTCAAATCTGAAACCATTTAATGATTAGTTTCACGTTTTTATTCGCTGGAAATCAGCCCCGGGGGTTGGGGGTGTCCACCGCCTACCCAGCACTTCCTGAGGGGTCGCGGGCGAGAGCGGGCTCTGCAGAGGGTTGTTACGAGACACGACAAGAAAGGACTTGGCTGCCGGGCGGTCGGTGGTGGGCCCTGTGTTCCAGGAGGAGTGAGGTGGCTGCCACCGAGGGGCAGGCCTGTGACTGCCGTTAGGTGTCCTCCACGGTGAGGTGCTCCCCACACCTGCAGGCTGACCTAGGGTGTGACCCGGGCGGGGCCAGGAGGGTGGCCTCCATTTTGTGGGTCCCCATGTACCAGTTACCTTTATCGCTGGGTAGGTGCTTTACCTTAAACTGGGTCCCTGTCTGTGGAAAGCTGTCCAAAAGGAAAACTGGAGGTCAAGAGGAGGGAAGACTTGGGGCTGGGGTGGGTTTGGAGTCGGGGTGGCAGGTGGGGCCTCCAGGGTTAGGAACAGGAAACTGGGGGGAGGATACTTGAGGGAGGTGATAATAAACAGCGTTTCCCATGTGCCCGGCTTTACTTGTCCAGAAGTCCTTTTCTGGCTGAGTCCCTGGTTATGGCATATCAGCCTGTGAACCACTTAGTGGTTGGCCAGAATCACCACAACCGTACTTCCGAAATTCCAGAAGCACAGTCCCTCCTTGCTGAGTGAGGCCTTTCCTCTCCTGTATTACCCCACTGGCCTTACGGGTACACCATCCGCCGGCACCTTCTCTCTCCTGGACCAGCCAGAGGCCGTGTTTCCTCCTAACGTGCTGTCTCCAAATGAGTACCTAAAGGTGGAATACTTACAGAACGTATTTTTCTAGAAGGAGCTATTACAGTTACGTGCACAGTTAACTTTGTTCATTTTTATAGTACAAATACTTGATTTCTGGAAACTTCCTTACTTTGCTCTGTCTTTCAGCACTTTAAGTAGACATTGGTGCACCCTTTCCCCCTTTAACTTGATTTTTATTCCTCCAAACAGGAATGTACTTACTTATGGTATAAACTCACACTGCATGTTCCTGCTTTAGCTTTCTGTCACCCTTCTGAGAATGTGCACTCCTCGGGTTCCCCCTCTTCAGCAGCGCCATGTCTGTCTTCCTCCTCACGCAAAAAGAGCCAGCAAAGCTTAACTGGCTAACGTACTCCGTTTTAGGCAAGATACTTGTAAAAATTAAAATTTAACATTAATAAAATATAATTTAGATTAAATGTTCAGTGCAAAACTTGGAAACTGAGAGAATATTTTTGTTTTTAAAGCAATGTTTGCTTTATAAAGAGGTTCACCATGTGGACACTGTCTGAAACGCTCTGCCAGGGCCCTCCCTCTGGAGGCTGTTCTGATTGCTGCCCGGGAGGGTCGGCTTTGTCGCGGGAAATAGTGAAGAACAGTCTTTGCATCCAGCGTCTGAGGTCCTCCTGTTTCCGCAGTCCCTTTCAGAGCCTGCACAGAAGCTCTGCTCTGTCTTGGCATTTTCTTGAGTTCAGCAGGTATTTTAAAAAGTCCTGTATTCAGGGTGATTTCTCTAATGTATCTAATTGTGTTATTTTAGAATTTTAAAAATTAGAAAAGTATTTTTATGTCTTTTCAGCTACATTGCACCCTAAACTTTTAAAAAAACTGTCTTGAGCATCAAATTAATATTGATTAGTAGGAGAAGGAAAATGAGTTCCAAGTGACAGATAACTGACTTACTAATACAGTTTTATAGCAAAGTCCTTTGTAAGTTGGAGATTCTGTACTGTGCTGGCTTTTGCTGTGTGCCTCAGTGAAATGGAAATGGGAGAGACTGTAAGTAAAGGTCAACATTATTCACTGATTTATGAACAGTATTTCAAATACGGGTGCCGAGTCTCACATATTTCAGACAAACGATGCCAGTCGCCACTCTGTAAATGAGCTCTCGCGTAGTAGCTCTTTCCGTTTTATGCCCTGAACTGGTTCTCTCTCCCCCCAGAGGACGTCCTGAGTAAAGACGCCGGGGAGTGTTCCATCTGCCTGGAGGACTTGCAGCAGGGCGACACCATAGCGCGGCTGCCTTGCCTGTGCATCTATCACAAAGGGTGAGTTCCCCTCCCGCCGGCGGGGCTGACGGCGGGGTGAGAGAGCTCCCTCGAGGTTTCAGACATCGTGGAGAGGGCTGAAAAGGTTTCTTCGTCTTCAAGAACTTCCCTCATCTCTTAGAAAATAATGTCCTTTTTTTCCCTGTGGGAACAAAGATTTAAGCCCATATCGTTTGTATCCAAGAGTCTATCATTCGTTCAGCATGTACTGTGACCCAGGTGTTGTTCACGGCTCCTTAAATAGGTTATTTCCTGTGAGCCTTGTAACAGCCTCATTTCACAGTGGGAAGGCAGCTGGGGGACCCTGGTCAAGGAACCCCTCCGTGGTCACCCAGCTGGGTGGGGCACGGAAGAGCCGAGGCTGCAGCCACGTCTGTCCGGCTCCCGAGCCCACCTGGTTTCCCGTAGAGTGTCTTTGGCTTCACAGAGCAACACAGAAAAGTTTTAACTAAAAAAGTTTTTAAGTTAATCACAAAAAGAATAGAAAAGTAACTTTCAAACCAACAAAAGAAGTAAGGTGGAACTTGATTTTAAAGTAGGGGGTAGGGAAAGCATAGAGAAAAACAGGAAATAGTAAAAAAAATATATAAACAAAAGTAAATCCAGTATCAGTGGTTATAATAAATCTAAATAGAACATACTCACCAGCTGAAATCAAATTGAAAGATTGGGATACACTGTTAATGAGCAACATACTTAAACATAAAGATACAGAAAAACAGGAAAGTGAAGGGATAGATAACTATCCAGACAAATTTTAACTAGAAGAAAACTGACAAAGTTAAATGAGTATCAGACAATACAAACTTGGTGACAAGAAGTATTGTTAGTATGATGTGGTGATAAAAGTATATAAAAATTCCAGTTTTTGTGTACCTAAGAACATGGTCTCAAAGTGTAAAATATTTATAGAAATGTCAGAAAAATTACAAATACGTCATGATATTGGGACATTTCAACACTTCTTATTCAGTCCAGCGGACACGCAAAACATGTCAAGACCCAGAAAAAGGGAATACAGTTAACACGCTTGATCTGCTGGATGGGTGTGTGTGTGTCTGCGCCCAGCAGCCAGGGAGAGCGTTTTCTTTTCAAGCACGCACGAAGTCTTACGAACATGGGTTGTGTACCAGCCGTCAAGGAGGTCTTAGCAAACTGTAGAGAATTGTTATCACACAGAGAGATGTTATCTAACTACCGCTACATATCAGTAATGAAAGATAATCTTCACACATACTACTTTTAGGGAGATCAAAGGAGAAATCGTAATGGAACTTAGAAAATAGTTGGAACTGCATAGTAAAGAAAACCTTCTTGACATTTTCCCAGAGTGATCCTCAGAAGGTCTGTGTTAGAGTGGAAAGACAGCCATGTCCTGCCCTGGCTGGTGTGGCTCAGTGGTGTGAGTGCTGGCCTGCGAACCATAGGGTTGCCAGTATGATTCCCAGTCAGGGCACATGCCTGGGTTGCAGGCCAGGGCCCCAGTGGGGCACGTGCAAGAGACAACCGCACACTGATGTTTCCCTCTCTTTCTCCCTCCCTTCCTTTCTCTCTAAAAATAAATAAAATCTTAAAAAAAAAAAAGCCATGTTCTTACTTGAGAAACTAGAAAAATCACAGAATAAACGCAATGAAAATGGAAGGAAAAAATAAAAATCAGAAAAGAAAATAATGAAATTTTAAAAAGTATATACTAGAGATGAGCCTAACAATGTCAAAGGTTGGTTTTTTGAAAAGAATGAAATAGAAAAGCCTGTGGCAGGATTGTCCCCAGAAGGAAAAAATAAGCAGTACAGGGACGAAAGGGGACACATAACTTGAGACAGGGCAGAAATTAAAATTGATTGGAAATTTCTATGAAAAAGTTTATATGCTTTAAAAATTTAAACAGAATGAGCAATTTCCTTGAAAATATGTTATCAAAAAAGAATTATAAACCCTGAATCAACTAATAACTATTACAAGTGGTTAAGACTCACCCTGAAACAATAATTTTTTTTTAACTCAGAAACCTGAAAACAGGCCTAGAGAGACACTTTGACAGAGGTTCTGCCAGACATCCAAAGAACACCCTGTTAACAGTTATAAACTCCCCCAAAAGTAGGAAAGATGGAAGGTTCTCCCACTTATTTTGTGAGACTAGTATAAAATTGCCAAAATCAGACAAAGACAAGATAGGGAATTAAAAGGCAGTTTCATTTGTGAAACTTACCTTATGAACACAAACACAAAAATAAAACCCAAATTCATCCCTATATTTCTAACGTAAGGCCTCATGACCAAGTTAGATTGTGCAAAGACACTGTAAGGTTACAACATTTGTATGTAGTTCACGTTAACAGAGGAGAAAGACCATGTTAACTCATTAAATGTAGGAAAACTTTCAGTAAAATTCTGTACTTACAGTAGTAACGATTTTAAAACAAACACAAAGGATAAATACTAGAGAAACTATTAAAATGAATAAGATTTTAGCTGGGTTGCCAGATATGAGCTCAACTGAATAAAATCAATTGGGACATCATTCATGTCCCAATAAGAAAAAACAAAAATATAACATTTCTTAAAGAGGGAAAACATTAACATCAACAGAAACTGCAACAGCAGGAATGTATATTGAGAGTAAATCCTACAAAAGATATTCAAGATTTTAAAACTTGATGGGAAGATGTTGTAGAAGACCTACAGTAGATGTGGAGGTGTACCATATTGTGGGTAGGGGGATTCAGTGCCATGGAGGTAACAGCTTACCCCAATCAATCTGTACAGTTTGATACTGTCCTAGGGTGACAGTGGTGCAAGATGGCAGCCACCACGGGCTTGGACAATTTATGAAAACCGAATGTATAGCCTGAAAATAGAGTGTGCACCTAAATATCCAGGAGCAGCCCCCTCTGTAAGATCCGTAACAGCAATAACATGAACAGGGTTCGTGGTTCTGAAGGAGCGGCGGAGAGCCCGCCAGTGCCGGCACAATGGGCATCGGTTCACGGCGTGGCACAGTCAGCCTGCAAGGGCTGCGGCACCTGCCGACGTCTGGGGACAACACCGAACTCCCTCCGCCACCCGAAGGACAGCGTCACAGCAGTTAATCAAAAAGAAAGACTAGGGGCCTCTCCCTCCTCGCCTCCCCACCCCCCGTTCGATGTAAGCCGTCTTCATTTTCCACAGTAACTTTTCTAAATATATCTTATAGACCTCAGAGTATTGGAAAGGAAGCTCTCATTCAAAGGCAGTTTAAGATACTGTAAATCATACTAATGTTCTGTCCACTTGAAATATATGTTGTATTATACCAACAAAAAAATACTATCCCAATCAGATCTCAACTAGTGTGTTCATGTAGCTTGACAGGTGGATTCTGAAATACATTTACAATCAAAGAGGAAAGGACCAAGAGCAGTCTTAGGCACTCATGAAGAAGAAAACCGTGCCGGGCGGACTTGGTGCATGCACATTCATTATAAGACCATTAAGACAGAGTGGAAGGACGTAGGCGGGCCAGCGGGACAGAGGCGAGTCCACGAACACTCACGCATGCATGAGACAGCACAGCGCGGGAGTCACGACCCCCAAGACAGAAGTCCCAGGCCCTCCACAATTCACTGTGGTCTTGGTCAGGTTACTTAGTTTTTCTCTCCCTTAGTCTGTAAAATGGGGCAGTAATACCAACCTCAGAGAGTTACTAAGAGGTTTTAAATGAGTTAAATTTTAGAAAGTACTAAGACATGACAGATGCTATGTGTTTGTTAAATAAATGAAAAAAATGGATTGATCAGAGGTGTCAGTACAATGGTAGTAGGGAAAGAATGAACTATTCAATGAATGGTACTGGGGTTGATTGGTGATTGATAAGGAAAAACAGTTGACCTCATACTTTACATGTGAAATAAGAATCAGTTCCAGATGGACTACACATCTGCCTACTGAAAACAAAATCTAAAGTGTTGAAAAGAATGAAGCAATATGTTCTTGACCTTTTGGTCAGGAACTGTGGGGGGTGCTAAGATAGCCTCCCCCAATAACAATTGAAAAGTTGATAAATTTGACTATGTTAAAATTTGAAACTTTCTTGTATCATGTTTTGAAAAAGTAAAAAACTAGACCCTGTTCAGACTGAGAGTTTTTTAAATATACATAACAGCAAAGGCTTGGTGTCTGAACAAATACTCTTTTTTGCAACTTTCTATAACGCAGTTAGTTCATTGCCATGGGAAAATGGTGACAGCTGATGAATGGCCTGACCCTCCTGGGTCAGATGCTGTCTGTCGGCACGTTAACATTTTGCTGCGTCAGATGAAAGTGTGTACGGAGCCCGCCATGGAAGACACTGCAGGGATGCCCGCCCATTCACGGAACGTTGGACAGCCAGTTCGGTTAGGCCATGGGCTGTATTTGGGAACTGCTTGTTTACTCCATAGCTCTACTCTAATGTTGTGCCTTTGCTTTTATCTTCCTATATTGACATGGGATGTTATTTATTTGGAACACACACATCTTTGTTCTAGTTACAAGGTTGCATTGTTTCAGTGGTCAACCTTGACCGTGGTTTTTCCCCAGAAGTCCTGTTCTAGTGCATGATTTTGTGGAAAGCAAATATTGTCAAAAACATGTATATTTTAGCTGAAATATCTGGATAGTAACTATCTACAGATCTATTTCTTAAAAAGATAAGTCAAAACGGAAAATTTGTCAGAAACTGTTAGCAGTCAGTCCAGAAAAAAGGAACCCCAAGTGGCCAGGAACAAATACAAGTGGAGTACTTGGCAGATAGCTCGGTCATAGCTGCATTCTGTGTCCTATCCTGCAGCTCAGTAATTCCACTCCTAGGTACATGCCCTGGGGGAGTTCTTGACTTCGTGCTGTAGGACAGAGCTCCTACTCAGTGTGCAGGGCCAGGGTGAGATAAGGAGCTTACACCAGAAAGTGAATCAGTGTGATGCTGTCTTCATTGAAAAAGTCCTACAATTATTTTTTTTAAAAGTTAATTAAAACCTTGCATTTAGTGGAATTATTGTGTATTTTGGCTCAAGCCCCTTGTCTCACTGAGGACTGGCTACCACACAGCTCGTGGATTAGCACTGTGTCTGTGGACAGCACTTCAGTCAACACTGTGTTAAGAGACATGTGTGAGAAGGCTCTTAGCATCACGTGTCTGCCAGTAAAAGAATGAGCACATACACTGCAGCATGTTCCTGTGATGGGCACTGTACACAGAGAAAATGGGAGAGCCGGAGCCTTGCTTATTAACAGCTGCCAATCTCAAACAAATTGATTTTTAAAAGCGGTTAGAAGAGCCCTGGCTGGCATAGCTCAGTGGATTGAGCGCGGGCTGCAAACCGAAGTGTCGCAGGTTCGATTCCAGTCAGGGCACATGCCTGGGTTGCAGGCCATGGCCCCCAGCAACCGCACATTGATGTTTCTCTCTCTCTCTCTCTCTCTTTCTCCCTCCCTTCCCTCTCTAAAAATAAATAAATAAAATCTTTAAAAAAAAAGGCGGTTAGAAGAAACCATATTTTTGAACCATAAGATGCACCTAGGTTTTAGAGGAGGAAAATAGGAAGAAATTTTTTGAAGCAAAAATGGTAAAATATTTAATAACATAATATTTCACCAATGTAAATGTAAAGCTACATTCGGACTATAAGGCGCACCTTCATTTCCTCCCAAATGGGGGGAGGGGGGGAGGCGTGCATCTTATAGTCAGAAAAATGTTATTTTTATGGAAGCATTTATATGAAATTAAAAACATGGAAACAGCACTATATGTGTAGTGTTTTGAAATATGCACATCGTTACAGAGTAAGAAAATGCATAAGAATGAAAAGCACCAAATTCAGGGTAGTGATTTCCTGCTGGTGTTGGGAGAAGCAAATGTAATAATTAAATAATGTGTGTTGATAGCAATTTATATGAGGAGAACCTGGGGTTTTAAGTGACCACTTTCTCAAGAGGAGCCAAAATTACAGTTGCAACATACGAAGCACCCATTGTAGGTCATACGGGGATTGCTCAGAGGTGCCGTGGACGGTCAGCGGAGCTGGAGTGCCCTGCTGACAGCAGACATCTTAACAGCAACAGCAGTTGTTTTAGACATTTGAAAGAATACCACATGGTTGGGATTCTTTACTTTTTGTCTTTTAATTTCTCCCATCATTTCTTCCTACCATACCATCCTGTTAGGACACGAGAATGATAATTATTAATTTTTCCCTTCAATGTATTAGCCAAGCCATCCTGCTCTGTGGCATGTGCAAACGTGGCGTATGTCAGCCGTGAGACCCTGGGGCAGCTTGAGTCCTGCTTGGGTAGTTTCTGAGCTGTTGGGCAAGTTGCTTAATGTTTTCAAGGCCTTGCATGTATCATTTGCCACAGTAAGACAGAGCTTTCTGTAGTGGTGGGAGTGTTCCGTGTCTACTGTCTAGCACTTGACACATGGCTAGTGTGACTGGGGAAGTGCGTTTTCCTTCCATTTAACCTTAGTGAATGTAAGCGTAAACAGCCACAAGTGGTATCTCTCTGCTGCACATGAGGATAATCGTGTGCACCGTAATATTTAACTTCCTTACGATATTTAAGAAAATCATAAAATACTATTTAACCGTGAGTGGATGATGATATACTTAATGTGTGTATGTATATGTATTGCAGGATGGAATAGAGTTAAAATAATACTACATATAAATATGGTCTTTTACAATGTGATGCAGCATTGTCAAGAATTAGAACTAAAAGCTGTTTTTGATTACATTGATAGGTGATGTGAACAGGTTGGTAATTGCATAAATAAATACATTTTGAAGAGAGGCATAGCTTTCTAGATTTGTCATTTAATTTTGAATATTGGTAAAATGGTAGTTCTTTAGATTCTTTTTTTATAATGATTTTTGAAACTTTAAAGTACTTCCTAGCATAATTTTGCAAAGATTATTTCCTTAACTGCTTAGAATAATCAAAATGTCATAAACACATCTTTATTTTTATATATGTATATACATATATATGCTAAATATGATATCTTAAAATATTTAATTTTTCTTTTGCAAAGATACAACAACGTCAAGAAGTAAGCATTTTTATTATGGCTGTCATGATATAAATAATGAAACATAAATGTTTTACTTTTCTGTTTTATTCTTTTCTAGCTGCATAGATGAATGGTTTGAAGTAAATAGATCTTGTCCTGAACACCCTTCAGATTAAGCATCAGCTTCCTGTTTTATAGGTAATTCTCCCTTTTCCTGTTTAAATTGCTGTTTAAATTGTTATCTGATTTATACATTTTCAGCCACCATTTTCTTTCTTCCCATTCATTTGTTCATTCATTCACTCAGGTGTGTGTGTGTTTAGACATTGTGTTAGGCTTCTGTATAGAAAACTGACATTAAATGATACATAAAAAACACCTTTCTTGGTTAATTTCTACATTCTTGGTTCTTTAATACACATTGGCATATTTAATTTTTTGTTTAATACTTTCTAAAAAAACCATGGAGTACATATCATGACTCCATTTTACCAGTGAGAAACCTGGGGGTCAGAGTCGTTAAATTCCATGACTTGGGAAGTTGCACCAGCAGTCCAAGGTCATGCAGCAAACAAACAGAATCAAACTCCATACTCTTCCCAAGTATGTTCTTAAGTAATGCGATGTAATGTTATCATTCTGGTCATAATAGTTAGTGTTTATATTGCATTATGATATGCCAGGCATTGTTCTAAGCATTTTGCATTTATTAGTAACTCACCTAATTGCTTTAATAAATCTTAGAGCTCAGTACTCTTACTATTTCCATTATGCAGATGAGGAAATTAAGGTACAGAGAGGTTAAGAGAGAGGTTTGTGCACGTTCTAGGACCCTGTGGGTCTCTCCAACGAACTCTCCTGTGAGGCTGGGAGTCTCTCCCTGCACCTCAATCCCCACAGGTGTTTTCAATTGGTGTTTTGAGGCTTTATTTCCCGGAGCTGGGACGTTGGGTTGTGGGGTCTGTCTCGCTCCCCAGTTTCACCTGGTTTGTCCGCATACAAACATGGGACCACCAGGTCCGCCAGCTGCCTTGTGTGCCACGCCCCTCCACCATCCGCCACCTCGCTGGGTACGCCTACCGCAGCTTTGCTGAGTCCTCTCTGCCCGGCTTCCCGACTCTGCCCCTCCTCCCGGTCTGGAGAATGTCATCTTGAACTCCTTGGTTGTCAGACTTCCATACAGTTCAATTTTCTGTCAGTTCTGGTTGTGTTTTTTGTTTCTAAATTTTTGTTGTCATTTTGGTTGTGTGAAGAGGCACACTGTGTATATCTACACCTCCATCTTGGGCGGATGTCCCCTTATTGGAAATTCTTAATGCATACAAGCATGTTAAAGACTGGAAGAAATTCTGCCTGGTGCCCTAGCACCTCCACCAGCCTTCAGGAACCTCTGTATTGGCCAGAAAGCCCAGAAATGTATTTCTTGAGTAAGACTTAGAAGTTGAAGTCACTCCTTGATCCCTGGGCTGCAGAACGGATGCTGCATTAACAGGCATGAAAGCAACATTCATCTCATTGCACATGTCCGTCAGAGCTCTTGGGGGGCCGGGGCCGTTGTCAGTGAGCTGTAATATTTCAAAAGGAATCTTTTCTGAGCAGCTGGTCTCAACAGCGGCCTTAAACTACTCAGTAAACCGTGTTGCAGACAGGTGTGCTGTCGTCCAGGCTTCGTTTCTCTCTTTACAGAGCACAGAGTAGACTTAGCAGAATTCTTTAGACGTAATTCTGAAAATTGTAGAATTTTCGGGATGGTAGATGAGCGTGGCTTCAACCGAAAGTGACCAGCTGCATTAGCCCCTCACGGGAGAGTCAGCCTGTCCTTTGCAGCTTTGAAGCCAGGTGCTGACGGCCCCTCCCCCTCTGGGAGAGTCCTGGGTGATGTCTAAAACCTGAGGCTGTTCCTTCTACAAGGAAACTGTGGTCGAGTGTAGCCGCCTTCAGGAGTCCTCTGAGCTGGACCTTCTGGGTAACTTGCTGCAGCTCCTCCATCAGCACTTGCTGCTTCGCCTGGTGCTTGGATGTGATGGAGGCGGCTTCTTTCCTTAAACCTCACGAACCAACCTTTGATAGCTTCAGACTTTTCATCTGCAGCGCTCTCAACTCTCTAAGCCTTTAAGAATTGAGGAGAGTGGGGGCCTTGCTGTGTGTTAGGTTTTGGCTTCGGGGAACTGGGCCGGTTTGATCTTCTCCCCAGACCAACAGAACTTTGCCCGTGTCAGCAATAAGGCTGTTTCACTTTCTCATCATCCGTGCGTTCACTGGAGTAGCACTTTTCATTTCATTCAAGAACTTTTCCGTTGCATTCACAGTTTTGCTAGGTTTCATCCTGTCTCAGCTCTCAACGTGTCTTCCTCCCTATGCTTCCTCATGTCTAGCTTTTGATTTAAAGTGAGAGACGTGTGACTCCTCCTTCCACTTGAACACTGAGAGGCCTCTGGAGGGTTAGTGATGGGCCAGATTCCGACATCGCTGTGTCTCGGGGAGTAGGGAGGCCCGAGGAGAGGGAGGGAGACTGGGGAAGGGGCAGCTGCTGGAGCAGTCAGAACACACGCAGCATCTGTCAGGGTCTCTGTCCTACATGGGCATGGTGCGCGGTGCCCCAAAACAACTGCCACTGCAACAGCAAAGGTCACTGATCTCAGATCACCGTAACAAATGCGATAATAACGACAAGTGCGAAATAATTGCAAGAATCACCAAAATGTGACAGAGACACGAAGTGAGCAAATGCTGTTGGAAAAATGGTGTTAATAGACTTTGCTTGATGCAGGGTTGCCACAACCTTCGGTTTCTAAAAAAACGCTACCTGGAGTGGACCAAAGGGAAGCACAGTCAAGTGAGGTGTGCCTGTAGCTTCATAGCAGCTGCAGCGAGTGAAGTAAGAAATGCGGCCTGCAGTGAGGCAGCTGTCAGGCACGTGCAGTCCCAGCGCCTGGGTAAACTGGCCAGTACTGAGGGGCTCGAGGCTTTCGAACCCTGTTCTGTGGGGTGAGTCGGATCAGACGGAGGCACGGGCGTGCGTTAGGGTGAGGCTGCTGTGTAAGGGCAGTGCCGTGGCGGGGGGTGCTTTGAGTACAGGTGTGCGTGCGTTTTTATGTCACTGTGAAATGGTGTTTTGAAAAGGAGAATGCTCTGGTATGTCTTCAGTGTCACCTTATGTCTGGGCTAATAAGTTAAAACTGGCTAAAACTATATAAGCATTTTTAAAGAGAAGTATTGATGCTAAGAACCAATGCTTATAAAATGAAATTTTTATCTTAGTATTTTATATGCCAAAGTAATACATCAAGACTTTTTACCTTGTAGGTAAAATTTGTCTTCTAGAGTCAGCAAACTTTTGTGTGTGAAGTGGAATTTGATGGAATGAAATTGTTTATGTCGTGGTCTGGTGGGCTCAGTCTTCCCTCCCATGTCTCAGGGAGCCTCGGGACGGCGCACACGCATCTCATCTCACGTGGGTCTGTTGGTCTCGAACGGATTTTGGTTCCCTCGCCCCGTGTATCGGTGTCGTCTTTTTCCGTATTTTGTACATAGGGCCTGAAACATTCTCTGAATATAGACCATGATCTCAAGTTGTTCTATTATTTTTCCCCAAGGGTGGAAAATAGACTTCTACATAGGAAAGCTAAAATACCTTAACATGTTAAATTAATGAAAAGTTTAACATTATCAGAATGCAGTCCAAGAGTAATCAGGTTACAGGTTCGGTGGCTGCTGCCCTCAGAAGTACGGGTCAGTAGGGTCCGTCTCTGTGGTTCTGGAAGTGTCATTTGAAGACACATGGGTGTGAAATATCTTGACTGTTTACATTTTGCTTCTGTTCTGGCTGCCCTTGCTTGTCATGCTAATTCTTCTTATCTCTTTGCTGTCCCAGATCTATAGTTTATGGGTTGAAAGAGGAGTCAATGACGTTAAAAGGTTTTTGTTTTGTTGTTTCTAAGGCAATTTGTAGCAGCAGGTGCAGCGTCTGATAGCATTTCTTACGGGGTAAGAATGTAATGGCCCAAAGTAGAGTTACATGATTAGAAGGTGTTGATTAGTTATGGAATTGTTATTTTTAATTTGAGGTTTCTGGTTATTTAGGGAGAGATTTAGTACACTGGGGGGGGATGTTTTCTGTACTCTGGTGTAGCCTTTGTTGTAGAAGGGAATAACTGATGTAGTAGTGGGAGGTTTTTTTTCGTTTGTTTGTTATATTTTGAGCTTTAATTGATCCTTCTGTGTCCTTGATCTGTGCTTTTGCAGAACACTGATTGTATGAGTTTTTAGCATAGTGCTAAGTGTATGAAAATTTATGTTGGCTAAAGCAAGATTCACAGGAAAATGAATGCTGTGTTTTGATTTTTGTTGCTGTTGTGGACCACAGCTTAAACCAAGATGCATCTACTTTTACACAGGTTTTCTTCTTTTCTCAAGATGCTTGAAAGACCAAGAGGATATGAGGATCTGTCTCTGGAAAAGCAAAAACAAGAAACGCAGGCATACTCAGCCAGAAATCGGAGCGCTGTGCTACTCGGTGGGTGCAGAGCTGGACAATCGCACAGGGAAGAGTCCTGCCGGAGAGAGGACATCGGCCACAGGGCGCACTGTACCAAACATGACCCGAGGACTCCCAGGGACTTTGCAAATGCTGCACACCCCTTAGTAGTCATCCGCGTAGGTAACACTGATACACGTTTTGTGTTCAGACGCCAAAGTTAACTGATTGAAACGTTGATTCACTTTTTTTTTATTAAGTTCTCTAGAGCTGCGCAACTGGTGTTTTGATTTGTTGTGTTTTTTAGTTTGGGGGTCTCTTTGTTTTCCTCAACATGATGTTTCTGCATTCATCTCTTCTTAAATTGAAGACCACATAATTTATTTCCTATAAATTAAAGTCTTAAATGTGAAACCAAGAAATGTAATCAAGCAGTAAAACATTCTCTGAATGTAGACCATGATCTCAAGTTGTTCTATTATTTTTCCCCAAAGGTGGAAAATAGACTTCTACATAGGAAAGCTAAAAATACCTTAACATGTTAAATTAATTAAAAGTTTAACATTATCAGAATGCAGTCCAAAGAGTAATCAGGTTACATAATTACTTTTAATTAATTAAATCTCAGATTGTCTCCTGAATTACAGTTTATGACGTGTATTGTTTCTTCTTAAACAAAACTGCTGACAGCTAATCGGCGAAGTCCTGCAGCTATGCAACTTTTAAAAAACACAGTTACGAGTCTTGAGTGCTGCCAGCTACAATAACTCTGTTTTAACGGGTATTTTTGTTTGTTCTTTTCATGTAATTATTTTATTGTGCTTTGCATCTCCAGGCAGTTTTCCCACATTTGGGTAAAATGCTTTAGCAGGTTGTAAGCTTAATAACTTGTGAAAAGGGTAAAATAAAATTTTCTTGAGTGGAACTTGGAATAATTTGAGGGACTTTTATATACTTTTAAAAATCAGAATTTAATTAGGATGCCAGATTTATAGCAATTTGCATCTTTAGTTTTCCAGATAATCTGGAGGTTAGTGTTTGATAAATGATTTTTAAAGCAAATATGAAGATTTTGTTAACTTATAATTTATTAATGTGTTATTACTGTAATTGAAAATGTTATAGAACTTTTAAATTTCAGTCTTGTGTAGAAAGAAATGTATTAAGCAAAATTATGTGAATAAATATTCCCACAAAATACATCTGAATGATTAAAGAATACTGGAAGAGAGCTGTTAGGGTTACAGCCATGAATGTCCTTTTTTTTGAATACCAGAAATACCGATAAGTAGATTTCTGTGTTCAACAGGGGAAAATGTTATCGGTGAGCATTTAAGCGGTGCACTTTACGCAGAATAAGTGAAAGTCGCTCAGTACTGTTCTCTTGTTTTAAGCCTTCTTTAATGTGTTTAAGTATTTGCTTTTCTATTCAGTGCTGCTACTCTTTACTCCCAAAATTTTTCTCTACTCTGTTGCCTCTGTTTTATTTTTTTAAGGGCATGTACAGGAGCAACTGCTGCTACCCGGAAACATTTGTGTATTATAAACAATTAAAAGAGTTTTTCATTGCTCTCTGTGTGATTCAGAGCAGATAACATTTTCCCTAAAATTACGCTGTGAAATGCCTTTTGTTATGCTGCATTTGATATAAAGAATCTCAAACCTCCAGTGTGACAGCTGACAGCACAGTTTCTTAGGTGCTTTTTAACAAGTTTTGGGAAATATTTTTCCCTCAAGGAAAACATTCTTTTCTTAAAATTTTTCCATTAATCATGAGATCTTAATATAAATCCATTTTATTTCACATTTTCAGGTTTGTAAGCTTACACACACACACACACACACACACACACACAGCCCCCCCCACCCAGAAAAAACCTCTGAGAATGTGAACAGTTCACCTTTTTTCTACTTCCTGTGTAGCGTGGCTTTGTCGTCTTCCATTCCGAAGGAGAAGATGCACTCCCGCTGTGGTAGTTCACTGTTAATGTTCTTCTGGGAGCTGAGCTTCTGATATGAATTACTCGCCGACCTTTAAAATGTAACAGCCTGAGTAGGTCCACTTCTCCGCCCTCCTCCTCCTCCGCCGCCCTCTCCAGCCTCGGCCGCTGTCCGTCAAGGTCCGTGCTGCAGCTGCCACAGTGGAAGCTCCCGTGGCTTCAAAGAAAGTTCAGTGTCTGTCGGTGTCAAGTGCGACTTCATTATTACATTTGTCTAGAACAGTACTTACTTACCTGTGTTTATAGCCGTCCCCTTTTTCATTGAAATTGACAAGTCAGCATTTCTCACTTTAAACTCGGTCTCCATCAGTGAATGACTTCCTAAACCGAACTGAGAAACCGAAAAGAAAACGGTCATCAAGCCCAGATGCTCCAGTTTTTCCTCCAAGTCGCTGTTCTGGAAATTGCCGTAAGTGACATTCTACACGACGTCCCTTGTCGTGTGTCCGGACGCTAAACAGTGCGAGTCGGACAAGGAACTGTGTTAGGGTTGCACGTGCGTAGCTGAAGGTACTGACAGCTGAACGTTGTGGAAACCAGGAAGACGGAAAGCCTAGGCCGTCCAGTTAGTTACAGCTTCCTAGCATCTTCGTAAATGTTAATACTGGTTTTCAGATAAGATCACACTTGCAAATACAGAAAACACTGTCTCTGAAACTTCACTTGAGTGCCGCTCTTTTCTTCATGGTGGATTTATTGCCAATTTTGACTCCGTCTTACTCTGATCTGGCTTCCCCCACCCCGCTCCCACCCCAGAATGCGTAAGAGCCAGCAAAATTATTGTGTGTCCTTTGGCTCCTTCCTAGAGAAATAGACGAAGCACATTAATCTGTGCTTTTCAGATCTAGTTGTAAATCAGATGTAGATTGTGTTTTAAGAGCAGTGTTCACGATTGAAATATAAATAATGGTTTCTATAGCTGCCTTTTTGTGGTAGCTGAAAGGACATTTAAAAATTCATGTTAACTGTTGCATACTGTATAAGTTTTACACTTATTTGATAAGTTATACAATTATTTCCATTTTTACCCACCAAACATTAATGCAGCGTAGCCCAAAAATGCCTGAGGGGTACCCTCAGCATATTTGCAGTGTGTATTTGGAAAAGATTTCGGTTCAAATGAGTTAGTGAAAATGGCAGATTCCTTTTCAAATCGTATTTTAATTTCTGAAGTTGAGTATAGTGATGAGTAAGAGCAACCATTTACATTAACCTAATTATAGCAAGATTTAGGGGTGTTCCTTTAAATGAAAAAGATTGTAGATTCAATGTAAACATAACCTAGTTTTGTGGGTTTTTTTACTAGGAGAGTGGAAAGGGGGATTTCCTGACAATAAGCTACATTTTAACAAAGCATGAAACCTCTCTGTTGAAACTCAAGAACAGTTGAGTTTGCCATCTGATTGACATGCACATTATGTGCTGATAATATCAGAGTCGTCCCACTCTCTCACAGAGGAAGTTTCCATACAAATGCGGTTACCGGGAACTTGATAAAACTACATACGAGGTAAATATCGCTTCTTAAGGATGAGGACAGTTTGTTAGTTGCGGGAAGTCTTCTCGGTCACTTGGGCCGTTTCCTTGCGATTTGGTTCATCCTCAGTTGAGTGTGGTACGTGTTAACAGTGGGCAGTTACATATGAAGTGCCCCTTGTTCTTGTACATATTCTGTGAGTTTAAAAAAATTCTGGCCAGCCACTATTTTGTCTTTGGCCCATGCCCCTTATCTTCTGAGTTATGTAACTGCTGCTGCTTTCTTTGCTGCATTGTAATAACAGTAGGTGTCTGTTTTACCGCCTACTCGTCACCTCTACTGGGAGCTTTTCCTTCTGAGACCGAATTGCCACTGGTTTTCTTTAGGGGAAGTTGCTCCTTGCTGTGCTCCTGGTCGGGATTCCCGTGCAGGAATAGCCAGTGGAACTTCTCTGGGCATGACTTACCCAGATGATACCGGGAGCACCTACCTACCTACCGTGTTCTGTGAGTGCTGTGCTTTAGGTAGGGAACCGAATGTCTTGTTTTATTTTTTAAACCACAGGATTCCTGTGTTGCATGGGAACTACTCTGGGGAAAGTAAAAGGCATCGAAGAAAACCAGATATGTTAGTATTTATGAAAATGCAGCAATACTATACTTAGGGGAGTCGGTATGTTTCCAGATACTTAAGCCATCGTTAGTTGTAGGACAATAGCTAATAGTAAGGTAGACTGTTGGTTGCTTATTTACAGAGAGGCGAAGAGCGTTGCGTCAAACACTGACGCCCCAGAAATAAATGATATTTTTAGAAATGGCATCGTATTATCTATTAACCAACATTGTACTTAGCTCTGCCCTGGATGGTGGGGCACCTCTCAGGACCCCAGGTCTTCGACTCAGTGTGACTGATTTCTTCCATTGCCAGATTTGCATGCCTGCTTTTTGATGGGACACGCAGAGATTCGTAGGTACTGATGATCCGTGTTTGTAAACTTAGGTTTCTGCCGGCACCCTGTCACCAGCACACCGGGCGCCCGCATCTTGGAAAGGTTTCATTATCTATCAGTACATTTTGAGCACTGAGTGGGGTGCAATACAGCCAGCAGGCGCTATAGGGAGCCACACGAGACCCTGGGGGTTCTGTGAGGATATACTGGCCTTTACTGTTACAGTAGCCCACTACATTTCGTTTCTTTGCTATGACTAGATGTTTGAAAATTGTTTGAAAATCAAGGTACTGATAGATACTTACCTCTGTCTCTTTGTTCGTGGTCTTCACAACTCTCCTGTAATAATACCTCTTAATTTCCTCCATTAGAAAGTGTTCTTCTGTTACATGAGGTATCACAAGCATCAATCACAAGAAACACAGAAAATGCACTAGGAGCAACTTGTATTAGTATGTTCTTAATTAAAATGAAGCAATTCATTATTGATATTTTTAATAAGGCTTCCAAATGATCTTGCCAAATTATCCTGTTATTTAGAAATAGAATATGAGAGAATGCTTTCAAGGAAATTTGTCACTTCTACCCTTACGTCTAGAAGTTGGCAGTACATTACGATAAAACTGAGAATTACCTGTATGCTGAAAGATGACCATGAATTAACTGATGTCACAGTTTTGTTATCTGTTTTTGTTATAACCATTATCACAAGATTGAATCCAAAAGTATTAGTTACTCTTTCAGTAGCTTAAGAAACAACTGTTTGTGGTGGTGATGGGTAAAGCTCTTTCTTTATTACATTAACCACATGTAGAGTTTTACTTTGAAATTTCTCATGTAAAACTATTTGTAAATTTTGTCATTGAACTATGACTGGAGAACCATTAAGTTTTGCAGAGAGATGGTCTGTCAGTACATCATCATAACTTTTAAAATTTAGATTTTATTTATTGACCTTCCATTATGGTTTAAAAAGTGGGCTCAGCCCTTCATCTTCTGAAGCACAGTGTTAGTGGTGTGGGATGTGCTGAGTCTGCAGCCCGCGGCTCAGAACCGGGGCTCCGTCTGCAGTCAGACCGCCTGGGTTCGCCCTTCCCGTGACCCTGGGCGAGATGGCCTAACCTCCCTGTGCCTCCCCACCTGTAAAAAAAAGATGAGGCTGCCGCCTCCCTCAAGCTTGTCGCGAGGGTTGAATGGCAAGGTACACGTACGCGCCGGACACCTAGTAAGCACCTCATCATGTCAGCGGTTATTATAAACAATAAAGGTGTTTGTGTCCATCCGTGAATTAATACTTCCTGTTACCCTCTCCAGCCATGAGGTGTAGACGTAATGCCTTAGACCTTAAGTGCTGTTTAAGAAACCTAAATGCAATACAGGACATTGTGACTTCTGATCTCCCCTCTTGCTAAAATCTAGAGATTTACTATTTCGGCAATTACATATGAAGCACGGCTTGGTTCTGCGGACTGTTAAGGACCAAGAGTATTGACATCAAAGACAGCTGGCCTCTGGGAGCAACTCTTCAATGGGTGACACCCACAAGTAGACCAGCGTGTAATCAAGACAGTAAACGCTGTGACAGACATGCGCAGGGGGCTGTGGAGGCAGGAACGGGGGCCGTTAGACTCAGGCTGGGCAAGAGTGTGACTAAACTAAGTCTCCAAGAACAAGCACATCACGGCGCCGGGGGGTATGGAGAACAAATGGGTGTATGGAGTGGGGAGCTTGGGGAGGGTGTTCCCAAGGCAGAAAGCAGAGCTCAGACACACACGACGGGCTTGGAGAGTGGCTCTACGGAGAGAGGTAAGCGGGTGTATGTGCCAAACTGTGACTGAGGTCAAACGATGACCTTAAGCAGGAGAAAGACAAATCAGATTAGCTCTTCAGAGTAGGGGCGCGGGGGCCTAGAGGCAGAGATGCCCTGTTAGGAAATTTGTAATTCGGGCACGATCATGAGGGGCAAAGCTGAAGCAACCACACCAGGAACAGTGATGGGAGGAACCTAAAGCTCTCGAGTAGAGTGAACTCATCCTGGTAGCCACTCAGGTGTGAGGGGCGGGAGGCAACACCAGGACAGCTCCGGCTGAACTTCTTTCCCATCTTGAGGGGTTAGGTCTTAAGGACAGACTCTCTGTCCCCAGGGAAGCTCACTAGCCGGAAGCATCTGCTGGACACCCTGAGAGCAGGACGCCAACTCTGACATGAGCGCGTTGGGTCTTTAGTGGGAGGCAGAGCCTTGGGAGAGGCCAGACAGGAATGCCGAGCAAGTTGTGAGAGAGCGTGTGTGTGTGTGTGTGTGTGTACACACACAATCAGGTTCGGGAAGTATAGAGACACCGTTGTTGCCAACGCTGTCAGACGAGTCGGGTGAGTGCATGGTAAGGACACTGAGCTGGTTCCAGGTCTAGGCTGCCTGGTGGGACCTTCCCTGGCACCTCTCCCTCCCCCTTAACCTCAGTGTCTGTTGGAGCAGGGCTGTGCGTTCCCAGGTTTGAGCAGCAAAACGCTGAGACGGACTCTGAAGCGTTCTCAGGGTCTCTCCTTGGTTCCTTGGTCCCACACCCTTCTGTACCGGTGTGCTGAGACATTCACAGCAGGGGGCAGCTAGGGCTGGAAGCGGAGACTCTGCAGCAGCGGGGAGACAGGCGAGACAGGGTGAGTCCTGCTTCTGCATGGGTGCTGCTGTTGGGAGGGGTGGGTTGGGTTTGCGAGAGGAGGGCCGGGAAAGGCGCATCAGTCCCCGCAAGACTACAGCCTGCTGTTGGCTGCATCGGGACCACCTTTGGCCCAGGACAGAAAACGAGGACCAGTAGGCCTGCCCGGGAGAAGCAGCAGAAACCTCGGGATGGCCTCACACTAGCTTAGGCCCAGGGTAAGTCCCCACAGGTTGCCCAGTCGAACACAACATGTCCACGGGAACAGCCATTCCAGCTCTCAGCAGTGTCTCCACACCGGCTGGGAGGTGCTCCTGGAGACGATGTGGAACTTGGTAGACCGGGCAGTCTTGCCAGGCGAGGCCGTGAGAATAATAGAGACTCAACAGCAGGAAGGGAATGGCCCTCCGATAGTTTTTTTTTTCTTTTTTTGTTATTTGTTTTTTTATTTATTGCTTTTCTGGCCCTAAAATCTTTTTAAAACTCATTATAGTCATACATATGCATGATTTAAGATTCGATTTCCCACTAAAACACAGTAAAGATAATTGTTCTGCATTACCAAGTGGTGCTGTAATTGCAGCACAGAGTTGTTCGGTCCACCACGCAGTGCCGTATTCCTGGGGTTCTCTTCCCTGAGCTTGCAAATCCAGCATTCATTACTTTGTGAGGTTTTTTTTTTAAAGTACACAATCGAAAAATACCTTCCCAACAAAGTCTGTTTGTGACCTCCGTGCTGATTGGCTCGACCTTTTAGTGAGTCGCTGGGTGACTGACGCAGACGGTGCAGTGTGTACAGGGTAAATTCCTGTTTCAGAAAAGCATCGAGTCACTGTATGTCAGGAACCTTTCAAACTAGCTCCTTAACCATTGGAATGTATTAACTCTGCCAGCGTTGGGGGCGTTCCTCACACAGCCAGTCAGAGGACACCCAGGAGAGAAGGTTCACTGTTCACAGTTCTTCGCTGTCGGGACTCAGGCCCTGCGGGGGCCTCAGGCCTTCTCAGGGTGTTTAAACCCACACTGTCACCATTGTAGCATGCAACCGGTATAACAGCTACAGCAGGGGAATAGTTTTACATTCATTTTCTTGTTCCAGTCTTGGAAATTCGGCGTGTTTCATCTCTGCAGCACATTTGTGTTCAGAACTAGCCGTGTTGTAAGCCCTCAGCAGCCGTGTGTGACCAGCAGGCCTCGATGATGGCTGTGGGAGGCTGGCTTTCCACTCCCGGCTCTCCCAACCTGGACGTTTTGAAAGGTCTCACAACTGCAACTTCGTGCAGGCCTGTGTCTCCCAAGGTTACTGTAGCCATTGTGTCTGAGCAGAGCTGGCCCTGGGCTGTTACCACACCGAGGCTGGTCCCTAATTTTTTCAGTGAAAGGGGCTGGAAATACCTCGAAAAGGCTGCTAGTCTAGTGAATCCTCTCTGTGCACTCTCACAGATACCACTGGCTTTGGGTGTGTTTCCCAGTTTTGGGGGAGGAATGTGCAGGTGCTGAGTAACTAACTGGTCAGTTAAGAGTCAGCTGGTTGTGAGGTTCCAGTCGAGACCAGCAGGGGTTGTGACTAGTGCTGACGAACAGCTCTTCTGAGCTGTCCCCGTGTTGAGCTCTGCGGGGGCAGTGCCATGAGTTTCCGGCCTTCTAGCAGGAGCTGCCTCTTGACCACGTTCAAGCTGAAGCTGCCGCCCTTGCCCGCCAGACCCCAGTCGAAAGCTGAGCCTCTGCAAAGCCAGCTTGAGAGTCACCGGCAGGCAAGCCCGAGCTGCCCCCCGGAATGTGCTCCCTAGTGGGTGTGGGAGTTCTGTGCCCAGACGCCCTGTGGGGCGAGTCTGGGGGTGGGGCTGCCGGGGGGTTTGTCTGCGAGGATGGACTATCCCAGGGGAAGACACACCGTCTTCTGCTTGGGGACCCTCCCGAGCCAGGGATTCTCAACACTTGGCTAAAATCAGACCAGCTCCGGGCGGGCGGGCGGGCAGGCAAGGCCTTGCCCCTACCCCAGAGATTCCGAGTTCATTGTTCTGGCGTGATCCTGTTCTATAGCCAGCGTGCAACCCTTACCTCGGGTTTTCTCACAGCCCACTCGTGAGGGCGAGAGTGCCAACCAAGTCTCACACCTCTGCGATTAGCTCTTGCTGCGTCTTCTCTGCTTCTCTCCGCCGCTCGGTGGACCGTTGGCTCTGTTTGAACGAGAAGACCACTCCCAGCTCTTCGGTTTGGTTCGTAGACTCGAGACTGCCTGATGAGGCCAGGCCCAGGTCCTTGCTGTGCACAGCTAAGTTTGTAGATTACTTTAAAAGAAAACAAAAGAACCCTTTCTGCCTCCAGAACGTGGCTCTGCCAAGCAGAAAGCCCTTTGACCTTCCAACTCTTGCTGCTGGCTTTGCTTTTAAGAAACTCGACTTTCCCAAAGCTGAGCAATGATGTCTTTGTTTTATCCTCGTCGTTTCTCCCTCCTGGAGCGGCAGCTGCCAGTGTCGTCACTGGGCACGCCGACGTAACCCACCAGAACGCACGGAATGAGGACACGCAGAGTTCACTCCAAACAGCATCCTGCGTGTGGCTCTCCCATCGGTCACCGGCGACACACCGTGGGCGGCTGTGTGGGCTGGGTGGGATTGTCGTCTGAGTCTCATTCTGGGAGTTGCGTTGCTCATCTTCAAACATGCACTCGCCCTGAACAAGGAGGTGTGGGAGTTAACTTGAACTTGATCGCAGGGTGACTTGAAGTGTTGGTTCGTTGATTTTGCACAAGTTTGTTGAGTGTTAAACAGACGTAAGGTGCTGGGTGAGCCCCTGCATGCCCACCCATGGGAGAAGACAGTTCCCGCCCGGAAGGAGCTCGCAGGTCCACTTTCCGAGCGAACGTGGGCAGTGGGGTGGGTGTGCGGCACAGGCGCCGTGTGAACAGCAGCATGGGCGTGCGAAACCTGCTGCCCGAACGAGCACCCGTGTGGGGTTTTTCGAGGCGTGAGATCCGTCAAGTCCCCGGGAAACACTCGATTGGACGGGCGTGTGTCCGTGCGTCCCGGGCAGGCGAGAACGGACGGAGGTACCGCACACGCCGGGGTGGCAGCAGGGACAGCCAGGCAGAGACTTGTGCACTCGCCTTTGGTTCTGGAGGCCTGTTTCCTCAGTGAGAGTGCTGTTTCCTTCACAGCTTTTTAAAAGTAACTCGAGGCCCTGGCTGGCGTAGCGCAGCAGATTGAGCTCAGGCTGTGAACCAGCAGGTTCGATTCCCAGCCAGGGCACATGCCTGGGTTGCAGGCTATGGCCCCCAGCAACCGCACATTGATGTGTCTGTCTGTCTGTCTGTCTCTCTCTCTCTCTACCCCTCCCTCCCTCCCTTCTCTAGAAATAAATAAATAAATCTTTTAAAAAAATAAAAGTAACTCGAATAAGTTCTAACTTCTATGTAATAAAAACATCTGTCGCAAGGAGATCACCTGGTGAGCTTGGACACACAGACACCGGTGCAGCTCCCACCACGACCTAGCTGGGGAACGTTTGTGTCACCCTCCAACATTACCCAGAGCCCCCTCTTGGTGAGACCCACCCCGCCCCCGCCCTGGCGGCCATCCTCAGCCCTGGGCAGCCATTGGCCTGCTTTGTCTCGCTGGAGAGCAGCTGGAAACACTCAGTGTGAATGAACTTCATTTGTGTGAGGCTGTTTCGCTGAGCAGATCTGCAATAGGCATCACTGTTGTTGCTTGAATCAGTTCTTCTCTATTGCTGAGCAGAATTCCATTGTACGAGTATACTGCCATCTGTTACCCATGCTTTCGGGGACACCTGGGCTATTTCTAATTTGGGGCTTTTATGAATAAAATGTCTGAACATTTATATATGAATTTTATGTGAACGTGTGAATTCATTTCTCTCAAATAAATGCCTAGGAGTAGAATTACTGAGTGGTATGGTAAATATTATTTTGCTTTTCAAGGTTCTGCCAAACTGTTTTGCATGGTGGCTGTACCGTAATACATTTCCACCAGCTTTGCATAATGGTTTTGCCACATTATAGCCAACACACTCGGTTGGCAGTCGGTCTTTTTAATTTTGGTCATTCTACTAGCTATGTATTTCATGGTTTGGTTTGAATTTACCTTATCACTAATAATATTACGCGTTTTTTTATGTACTCACTGGCCATTTCTGTGTCTGCTTTGGTGAAAGGTCTGTTCAAATATTTACTGCACTACTTTTTTGATATTTTTGTTGCACTATAATTTATATACCATAAAATCCAATCACTTGAAGCGTACACAATAGTTACAAAGTTGTGCAATTCTCAACGTAATCTAACTTTGGAATATTTTTGTCAACATAAAGAAACTTCACACCCATTAGCAATCACTCCCCATCTCCCCCTCTGTCAGCCCCGGGCAACCACTGATATGTGTTCGGTCTCTGAAGTTTCCCACCTCTGGGTATGTCATTTAACGGAACCGTACAAAATACGGCTTTGCACCTCGCTTCTGTCACCTAATACAATGTTTCTGAGGTTCACCCATGCTTGGCACGTGTTAGTGATTCTTCACTTACTTTTGCTGAAGTGCATTTTGTTGTATGGATGTACCACATTTGTTCATCTGCCAGTACAGGGGCACTCGGGTTGTTTCCACTTTTTCGGCTGTTCCGAGTAAGCTGCTATGAACATTGGCCTTCAAGTCCTTGCATGGACGGTGGAACGCATCAGAGGGTCACCCCCTCTCATCCCCAGGTCACTATGTTAAGTTTCTGTTCTTCTGCCCAGCTGCTGCTGGCCACAGCCAGTATCTCAGCCTCAGGCAAGCCACACTGTTGGCCTGTCCTCTGGCTTCTGCCAAGATCGACATTGTTTCCAACATCACCCCTGAGTGTGAGTTTTACCCACATTTTGATCCAAATCACTTCCGTCCCCTCCAGCAGGGGAGGCTGTAGATCCTCAGAGCCACCCCACTCTGATGGAACTACAGTGCCACAGAACTGGGGGGCTAGGGGGTTGAGGGTTGAAGGTTGAAGCTATTCGTGACTGACATGCCAGACCCCACAGTTTTCGCCAGGGTTCAGCAGGTTTTCTTGAGTAAATGTTTCTCCATTTGTTACGTGCCTCTGGTGAGTTTCCAGAGTTCTAAGGTGATTGTTTGACAGTTCTGTCAAGTTTTGCATTACTTTTTGGGGAGAAAATTTGCCGTGCTCCTTACCCAGTTATTCCTAAAGTCTCATGGGGCTGCTCATTTCTAAATTGGGTTCTGCATCATGTTATTACTGAGATGTGAGAGTTTTTTATGTGTTCTGCATACGTATCTTTCATCACATACATGATTGCCAATGGCTTCCGTCTACAGCTTGCCTTTTCATTTTTTTAAGTGTCTTTGAAAGAGCAAAGGTTGAATTTTGATGCAGTCCAGTTTATTAGTTTAGACCTCTCCCGTTCATGTTTTTTTTGGTGTTCTGAGATACTCTTGCCTAATACAAAGTCACAGAGATTTTCTCTACAGCTCTTACATTTAGATTTGTGATACAATTCAAGTTCATTTTTATGTATTGTGTGAAGGTAAGTATTGAGGTTCATGTTTATCCACATGACTCCAGTGTATTTCAGATCGTTTGTTGAAATAATTATCTTTTCCCTATCAAATTAATTTAGCATTTTTGTTGAAAAATAACTTGATATGTGTGGGTCTGTTTCTGAGCTCTTTTGTTCTATTGACATGTGTGTGTGTATATATATAAAATACCAATAGTACACTGTCTTGATTACTGTAGATTTATATAATAAGTCTTGAAATCACTGTCTTCAGTTTTGAAAGAAATTTGCTGGGCATCGAATTCTAGATTGTCTTTTTTTTTTTTCCAGTGGTTTAAAGATACCACTCCATTGTCTTCTGAATGATATAGCTTTAGGCAAGAAGTTTGCCATTTTTTTAAAATTGTATTGAGATATAATTCATATGCCATAAAATCCATTTTGAAGTATACAGTTCAGTGTTTATAGTGTAGTCACAGAGTCGTGCGGCCACCACCACTATTTCCAGACTATTTATTTCACTATTAAAAGAACATTTCTACTAGTAGTCACTCTCCATTCCCCCCCCCCTTGCCCCTGGTAACCATCAAACTACTCTCTGTCTCTATGGATCTACTTGTTTCGGACTTTTCATTAAGTGGAATCACGCAATATGGTCCTTTTGTGTCTGGTTTCTTTCACTTAGCGTAATGTTCTCAAGGTTCATCCATGTGGTAACACATACTTTATTATTTCTTCTCATGGTTGAGTAATATTCTATTGTATAGATACATTTTGTGGATGGGCATTTGGGTGGTTTCCACCCTTTGGCTGTCTTGAATAATGCTGCCGCGAGCGTTTGTGGACAAGTCTTTTTGTAAACATGTGTTTCCGATGACCTTGGGGTCCATACCTAGCAGTAGCATTACTGGCTCATACCTGTGGCAACCCTGTGTTTCACTTGCTGAAAACTGTCCAGCTTTGTCCAAAGAGGCTGCACCGTTTTACATTCCCACCAGCAACGTGGACAGGTTCCCATTTCTCTCCATCCTCACCAACGCTTGTTATCGCTCGTCTCTAATACAGCCAGCCCAATGGCTGTGAAGTGGTACCTCGTTGTGGCTTTCATTTGCATTTTCGTGACTGATGTTGTTACGCATCTTCATGTGCTCATTGGCCATTGGCACATCAAATGTCCATTCAAATCGTTTCCCCGTTTTTTAATTATTTGTCTTTAATTATTTGTCTTTTTATTGTTGAGTTTCAAGAATTCTTTTTCTGTGTTCTGCAGTGTAGACCCTTGTCAGATACACGATTTGCAGACCCTCTCTCCCGCCTCGTGGGTTATCTTTTCGCTCTTCCACGCATGACCTTTGCGGCAGAAAAGTGTTTTGTTTTGAAGTCCAATTCATCTGTTTTCCTTTGGCTGCTTGTGCTTTAGGTGCCGTGTAAGAAACCGTTGCCTAGATCAGTCAGGCAGACGCACACCTATGTTTTCTTCTAAGAGTTTTATCGTTCTGGCTCATACATTTAGGCCTATAATCCATTTGGAGTTAAATCTTTGTGTACGGTGTGAGGTGTAGGGGTACAGCTTCCTTCTTTTGCACGTGGATAGCAAGTTATCCCAGCACCGTTTGTTGAAAAGACTATTAGGTTCCGCATTGAACTGTCTTGCCTCCCTTGTTGAGAATCAGTGAACTAGAAATGCATGGATTTATTTCTCAACTCTTAATTTTATTCCCTTGATCTGTGTCCATCCTATGCCAGTACCACACAGTCTTGATAATTGTAGATTTGTATTGTGTTTTGAAACTGGAAAGTCGTCTTGGCTTGCTAAGAAATGTAGGAAGTTTTTTTTATGACAATTGACCTAAAGATTAGTAGTTTTGGCCTTTTCATTGCTGGGTAGTAAGTAATCCAGTGTGTGAATACACCACACTTGAGCAGTTGAAGGATATTTGGGTTGTTTCCAGTTTCAACGACAACAAATACAGGTGCTGTTAACGCTCACCTAAAGGTTTATGTGTGAAAGATTTCCTTTCTCTCCCAAGTGTGGGATTGCTGGGCTGTGTGATAATCATGTGCTCACTTTATAAAAAACTGCCGGACAGTTTTTCGAAGTGGCTGTACCGTTTTGCATTCCTGCCACAATGTACGAGAATTCCTGGTGCTTCACGTGCTTGCCAGAGCTTGGTGTTGTCAGGAGGGTTGACTTTTTAAAGATGTTTTTGCTTTGTTGTGTTTTTGGGGTTTTTTGGCTGGGTATACATTATGCCTCATCGTGTTTTCTGTTTTCATTTCCCCAATGACACAAATGAGGTTGAGTATTTTTTCATATTCTTATGTGCTATCTCTCTTCTTTAGCAAAGTGTTAAACTCTTAGAAATTTTTTTAAAAACTGGGTTGTGTTCTTTTAATTCTTGTATCTTGAGAATTCTTTACATATTCTAGACACAAACCCTTTATTTAAAACTATGATTTGCAAGTGTTTTCTCCCAGTCTGTGGCCTGTCTTTTTATTTTCTTAGCAATGTCTTTCAAAAAACAGAAGTTTTAAATTTAGATGGAAGTCTAGTTTGTTGGTTTTTTTTTTTCTTTTATTGATTTTTTATTATGTTTTTGATTTTGAATCTAAGAAATTTTTGACTAACCCAAAGTAACAGAGATTTTCTTTGTATGACTTAGAGAACAGAGGTGACAAACTTTTTCTGTAAAGGGCTAGGTAGTAACTACATTAGGCTCTGCAGGCCGTGGGGTGGGTCTCTGTCGTAGTGGGATAGCAGGCATAGACAGTGCATAAGTCAGCGGTGTTCCAGTGTAATTTTATCCAGTCGGGGACCAGGTCAGGTTTGGCCCAGGAGTCTTAGTTTGTGGACCCATGTTCTGGGAGATTTAGGTGTTACAGTTGGTCTATGATGCATTTCTAATTAATTTTTTAATATGGTGCAAAGTATGGGTTGAGGTTCATTTTTTTCTTTTCTTGTATATATGCATGTCCAGGGATTCTAGCACCACTTATTGAAAGGATTGTTCTTTCTCTGATTATCTTTGCACCTTGTCAGAAATCACTTATCAATACATGTGTGGGTTTGTTTCTGGGTTCTCTGTTCTGCCTGTCTCTGCCCTTCCTCAGTTCTGCTCTGTCTTGAGGACTGTAGCTTTGTGCTTTGCAGTAAGTCTTGAAATTAGGTAGTATGAGTCTTCCAACTTTCTTCCTTTTTTTTTTCAACATATTTTTGTTTTTCCAGTTCCTTTGGTCTTGCACATAAATTTTAGCATCAACTTGTTAATTGCTACAAAAACTCTTGCTGGTACTTGGATTGAGATTGCATTGAATCTAAGGATCAATTGTTTTAATCTTGACAATATTAATGCTTCCAGTCATGGAGCACTGTATCTCTCTCCATTTATTTCAGTTTTTAAAACTGTCTCCAGTATTTTACAGTTTTCAGCATATAGATCTTGATAGATTTTTATCTGAGTATTGCATGATAGTGTTATTGTAAATGATACTGTTTTTAATTTTTTAATTTCCAGTTGTTTACTGCTATTACAGAAAAACAACTGAATTTTGTACATTGATTTTGTATCCTATAATCTTAAACTCACTCTTGTAGCTTTTTTGTTGATTCTTTGGAATTCTCTGCATAGACAATTATACTGTCTACAAATAGATCATTGCTTTCTTTCTAATATGTGTGCCCTTTTATTTCCTTTTTTCTTCTTCCTTTTCTTTATTTTTAGCTCCTCTCTCCCTTCCTCCTTCTTTATATCCTTCCCCATTCTTTCTCTCTGTCTCCCCTCCTCTCTTCCTCCCTCCCTCCTGTCCTTGCTTCCTTCTTCCTTTCTCTCGTGTTACATTGGCTGGGGTCTCCGGTCTGGTGTGAAGGGAAGTGCTAGCGCTGAGACTCTTGCTTATTTTGAACGTAAGGGGAAAGCATTCAGTCTTTGACTATTAAATTGATGTTAGCTGTGGGGGTTTTGTAGCTGTCCTCTATAAAATTCAGGAAGTTGCCTTCTGTTCCTGTTTCCTAAGAGAATTTATCATGAACAGATGGTGAATTTTGTCAAATGCTTCTTCTCTCTCTACTGAAATGATCATACTTGTTTTCCTCTTTAATCGGCTGATATGATGAATTTCATTGATTTTTTTTTGAATGGTGAACCAAGTTTTTATATATTCCTAGATTCAGTTTGCTAATATTTAGGTAAGGCTTTTTTGGCATGTATATCCACGAAGGCTGTTGGTCTGCAGTTTCCTGTTCCTGCAGTATCTTCCGTTTTGGTATCACAGTGAGGGAGTGGTCCTTAAAGGGGTTGGAAAGTGCCCACCTTTTATGTCCTGAAAGGGTTTGTACGGAATGCTATAAATGTTCCTCTATGTCCTGCTTTAGCCATGTCCCACGAATCATGATATGTTGGTGGAAAAAGAAGAATGAAAACAAGGTTGGTTGAAAGGAAGGATGGGGTAGACGATACTGGGAGTGGAAATAACATCACCTTAGACGTGAGCCAGCCACCTGGCCCTTGGGGCAGCAGGGTCCCTGAGCGAAGGTAAAGAGTTCTTCCAAATCGGGCTGGAGAGTCTCCAAGGAGGACAGATTAGCCATTTCCCCAGGGACAGCCCAGTGTTTGTCCCCACTCCTAGTGAGCGTGTAATGTCCACCCTAAAGTAATTCCAGCAGGAGTGCTTTGTTGACTTGAGGTTAGGCTCCAGTTTTTAAAAGACTGGGGGACAATTCAGATATCAGAAGGGACCTGTCTTTTGAGGTCTGAAAGTAACAGCTGTTGACTTTTTGTGGTGAGGTCAGATGGGGGATGAGAATCATCTGTGGGTCCGTAGATCTGGAGCAGTGGCCGTGGACTGAGAGGAACACGGGAGCATTGCCTTTGCTTACATCAGAGAAGACAGGAGAATGGAAGTATACCAGCGAGAATACGGAAAAGCAGCCCTCGAAACCTCAGGTGATTGCGAGGGGGCACCCGGGTGTGGTGGATGAGAAGTCAGACTGGCAGTAAAGCAGAAGGAAGAAAATCTGAGATATCAAAACAATGAGCCTTGTTGTCTCTGGGGTAGAAGCGTCTGCGCTTGCCATCCTCTTTTCCACCCGAAGCCCCTAAGCGGGCAGCCTCCGCCCGCAGGGCTCCGCTCTAGGGCGGTTGCGACACCTGAGAGTTGGAGGGGGCCTGGGAGGCTGCATTTCTTCAAGACTCAAGGTTGATTTTCTCTGATTTTTTATCACTTTTTAAAACTTCTGTTATGATGTGTCAGTTTTTGTTCTTTTAGCCTGTGTTTGGGAAACTAAAGAGCTCGTAATAGTTTTGAGTTAGTTAAAATTTGAAGTGCCAAACAAATTTAATTGTTTCTATTTTTCCTCCTTTTATGAGGTGAAAAAGCAAATCGTAAGCTGCCTTGTAGTTGTTCCAAGATACCCAAAGAACATTTGGTTGTAAAAGACACAGACAGTTTTATTTTCACGTTGGCAAAGACAAAGTAGAGTTAAGGAGACAAAATATAATTATAAGTAAGAAATATCTAGGTGCAAGGAAGTTTTAGAAGTTGATAATATAAAAACAGTAATGGTTAAAATTAATTTTTTTCAAAAAGGAGGAATTTTGTGTTAAAATAGTTCAAGAGTATGCCAAAAGTATAAAGATTTCACAATATTTTTAAATAGAAACTCTACTAATGCACATTTCTAAAGCCTTCTGAAATATTTGTTTAGGCATGTGAATATGTAAACATGTAATAAATGTAAGGTTTTTAATTAGCCTTAAGATATAATTATTTTTATGATGTATATTAAATAAACCAACCTATCTATTGCACTGACCTTACCATCTTCATAAAACTAACAGGGCCCTTCATTGATAAGCCATATCCATTTTCTCATGTATGAGATGTCTCATTTGGTAACTGTGCTATAGTATAGTCTCAGCCATTTTAATAGTTACAGCCTTAGCCAAAAATAACCCATTTTATTGCACCCAAACACAGAACTAGAATATATAAAACCAAAACCTGTTTAAATGTTTTTCTTCATGGTTACACATTTCATATCTTTTATAGATTTAAGGAGGCAAAAATAAATTAATGTTGTCCAAAGGCATTTGCGATTATTTTTTAGTCTTTTTATAATATATAAAAATAAGAGACAAAGATGAATTAAAACTGTGGTCGATGACCAGGGTTTTATATCTTTTTCTTATAAATTGTCCAGGTATCTGAAGATTATTTATTAATTTAACTCAATTTCATATTAACCTAAGTTCTTAATATTAACCTAGCTCTTAACTGTGAATCTCAAAACTACGATTTAAGTTACATATTAAGTCCTTATGGTGCATAGCATGATAAGAACTACGCATGACTAAATCAACTTGACCCACAAAACCAATGAGAGAGATTTAGGTAGTTTAAAATAAAAACAGTAAATTCCAGTCTTGTACAAATGAACACTTTGCACTAACATTATTTTTACATGATGGTAAATTAGAAAACCTAGAGCTGTTTTTAACTAAAATTGAATTATTCCAATTTCCTAAAGGGCTATGATCAGGAATTTTACACGAACTGTTTTCTAGTATGACTAGCTTTGATATACCATGAACCTCTGTATTTATTCATCTAAAATGTGTATCATACCATGAGTTTTAGCCTAGTAACAAGGCCATTATTCAGACTAATGGTTAACTTTTTCTCCTGGATTGGTTTTAGCAAGAAAAATTTTAAAAGCCAATATGTGTAAAACTTGAGACTTTTAAAAGAAATCATTTGAATTTTATCTGCACTGAATGGGTATGTGAATAACAACACAATGCTTTTCGATTAATTCCTTAAGTTTTTCAAAAAGAAAGGGAAAAGCGGGTGGCGCAGGTCAAATGAGAGGGGGCCACATACGGGCGCCGCAGATGGGGGGAAGTTTACCACCTGGTAACTTACAATTCTGAACAACTCAGTTTTATAATCATAGAGATGGTGGTCGGATTTAGAGTACAACCTGTGTCCGTTTGGAAGGTTTGTTCCCGTCCTCCCACCAGAGAGAATTCACCTTACTGGGCTGAGGGACTCACTGGAATTGGGGTGCTGAGCACCCCTTGAATCTCCTTTATAACCACTCAGAGGCTTCCAGTTCTTTCTGTTTGGGGCTCAAGTGAGACAATTCTGCAGTGACCTTTTTGCTTATAATATCAAGTTTTTGCCTCTCCTAGACCCATTGAAGAAGAGCTGCTTGATAGAGGTCAGGAAGGTACATGGGTCAGGGCAGGCTTCGAGAAGTCCTGAATGATGACCACGAGTGTAACCAGGAGTAGAAGTTGACACGTCAGTACACATTAGGGGCCTCTTTGTTGGAGGTTGTCACGTTCGGGGACTTCGAGTTAGTACGGGTTCTTCCAAAGATGGAAGGGCCGGGAGGGAGAGGAAAGATAGTGACCAGGAAAGTTTGGAACGGGGTTAAGGTGAACCCAAGCGAGGCAGATCTAACCATTTTTTTTCACATACTATTGGCCTGGGTCAAGTCTTTGAGGGAAGTTTTACAATCTGGACCATAATAAGATGGGCCAGTCAGGTTCATCTGTCTTGAGCCTGCAAGCCAGGAGGAGATCGGTCTCGGGCTTTTGTTCGTTTGTCCGCTTAGTGGGAATTTTCCAATGCAGACAAACACAGAACAATGGAGTGGACTCCCACGTGTGACCCACCAGCTTTAGCAGTTGTCAGCTCGTGGCCGATGCATGTCATCTGCGGTCTCCCCTTCCTCGAGTATATTTCAAAGACACTGCTTTAAAGCAAAACCATGGTATAACTACTTCATTGCATATATGTAAAAGTTAGAGACTTTAAAAATAACCATTGTCTACATAAGAATGTCCAGACCTGAAGAGAACTTCTATAGGAGTAAAGATTGCATGCGGGTGGGAGAAGGCAAGGTGGAGATTTGGGTTACAGGACAGTTAATAAGATTTATGTGCTTTCTGGAGGATGGAAATGCTTATTTCAAAGGCTTGTTAACCCAGATGCACAAGGGCAATGGACAGGGCCTGCAGAAGGCGAAGATGAACCTTTTACTGAAGAAGCTGCATGCCTGGGGCGTGACTGCCGCCAAGACCTGCCCCGTGAGGAACTGTGATGGGATCACCCTAGAACCCCGCTGTTGGCCACACCACAGTGACATTATCACACGTGCAAAGTGAGCGGCTCTGGAGGCGGCGGAAGCACGCAGAGGTGTGTCTGGATGGGAGAGAATGACGCAGAGATGTATAAATAGCCTGTGATGTGGAAAAGAAAGCATCTGAACCTCAGGTCCTGGGAGAGGTTCCAGCCCAGCAGCGCTCCCTTTCATGCCGCAGCTACCCCGTCTTTCTCTCCTGAGAAAGCCCCTCCTTGCCTGGTGGTGCTGGTTTGCCTTAGGTTTTTCTGACTAGCAGCTGGGCCTGCCCTGAGTTCTGCTGCCGTCCGGATGGCCCAGTGTGCCTCTTCTCTCCATTCTCTTCAGACATACTGATGTCTCACACCATTCGATTTAGTTATAATGACAATGCTATTAGCTACCATTTGTCAAATGACTCTGTCACACGCCACACTCTCCACCCAGTACTTCACGTTTAATCCCCACCACAGCCCACTGAAGACAGCAGTTTCCCTGCCTGGTAGATGAAGGAGTGAAGATGTACCTGGATTAGTCGTCGGCTTGGGTTGCGCTGTTGGTGTGTATGGAACCGAAGTCCCACCCAGATCTTCCCACCCCCCAGCCTGTGTCCCCACTGTGCCATGCCGGATGCCCCATGATTCTTATTTCCTGAAGTCGGTACAGCTCTACAGCATCAAACCGAGCTGTTCCTCAGACTCCTTCCTCGTCCTCCTGGGCACACAGTCAGACTCCTTCCTCGTCCCCCTAGGCACACAGTCAGACTCCCTCGTTGTAGTTAGGCGGGGTCACGTGATTGGGTTCTACCCATGAAATGTGAATAGAAGACACGCCCTGGTTTTTGGCCAGGCCCAACAGAACTTCCCGTTCGCTGTTCTCTGTGCTCTCGCTGCCGCCTCTGTCTGCTTTACACGGCCTATGGCGGCCTTGGAAACTCCATGTAAAAGGTGGCAAACACAGCCTGGGTCCCTGAGTGACTGCATGCGAAAGAGCCACCTGGCACCGCCCTGAAACTCCCTTGCACTGGTTATGTGAGCAGTAGCTAAACTTCTGTTGTACTTAAGCCATTTTGTATTTCAGAGTCCATCTATTACAGCAGTTAGCCTGCCTTCATGTTGGGGTACCACTGCAATTATCCTTTACTAGGTAGCCAACCACCTCAAAATTTACTGGCAGCAACCCACAGTGTTAATTAACTCACAGTTCCGTGAGTCAGAAACATAGGCTGTTGCCCGTACTTGTCCACGCAGCCACAAGCAGCAGGTGGGTCCGCTGGGGCCGATGGGGCTGGCGTGGCCTCACCCGCTCGGCTGGAGGTTAAGTGCTGGCTGCCGGCTGGATCTTGTGCCTCCAGCAGGTTTGCTGGGATTAGTCACCTGGTAGCAGAGGGTTCCCCGCAGGAAGAGTTGCAAAGGCTTCTGCTTGCACTGGATGGGGGGCGGGGGGTGCATTCATTACCCAGTGCAAGGCACACAGGCCCGGGAAGTGGAATGTACTGGGGAGCCTTCACTGCAGCCGTCTGCCACACCTCTGCGGAGCTCGTGCACAGATTGGGAAATCATTCGCTACAGCCTCTCAGACACACGTGTGGTAAGAGTCCGGCTGGGAGGTGGTTTTTCTGAACCCTGAATTAAGTTCTAACACCAGTGTTGGGTGTAATATAAATCATGTTGAATTTGCTTTAAAATAATGTTTCAGGTCTATATATACCGATGAAATATTTACCAACACATCATCAATGTAGGGTAGTAGAATTGACATTGAAAGAAGTGAATCTTATTTCTTCAGATCCCGCTGTTTAGTCTGCAGATGTTTTCACCAATAAGGGGCCCTCTTTACCTGAGGCTGAATGGATCCGATTTCTCAAAGTCCTGCGGGTTAAAACCAGATCCATACTTCAACTAGAGCAGTCTTTGAAAGGCTAAACGCAGACTCGCCCTTCTTTAAAGGGACATAATTGGATGATGAAGTTAGAGATTCAGCACGGCCTCACTTGCGCTGAACTCCTGTACCGGGTCACGCTGAATCAGCCCTCAGAGCAGGATGCTGGCGAAGAGCTCTCCCTGCCTTCCCCGTGTGACCGTGGTGGCCGGGGAGTACTGGGGTGTCTGAGTGCCCGAGTGCCCAGATTCAAGTGCTGTCACTTCTGCTCATTAGTTCTGTGACCCTGGGCGATTCAATTATTCAGTGACTCAGTTTCTTCATTTATGAAATGGAGATAATAACCCTTTCTCATAGGGTTGTTGTGTGGATTGAATGAGATAAAATATCTAAAGTCCTTAACTCAGAGGCTAGCCCAGCTTATAAGGAAAGTCATACTGATTTTCCTTTTTTAAAAAAATTTCAGTTTTATTGAGGTATAATTGACAATTTTATTCTTTAATTACATTTCACATATATATGTGAGTGAATGAAATATTTACCAAAGCATCTTAAATTAGGTTTTGTAAGCGATTACCTATTTTCTTAAGAGATGCATGCTAAAATATTGAGATAAAGTTCCATGATGTACATAACTTACTTTTAAATGCCACAACGACAAAATAAATACATTGAAAACATATAGTGAGAAAGCTAAATATGGTGAAATGTTAACACTCGTTAATAGATGAAGGATATGAACGTGTTCATCATATTTTAAGTTTTGTGTGCATTTGAAATTTTTCATAATAAAATTTTCAGGGAGGATGGAAATCTTCCTTTCTCTCCATCTCCTGTTTTTCTTTTCATTTCTTTCCCCCCAAACTCTCTCCCCAATCTGTTCCATTTGTGGGCCGCTCGTCTCTCCTCGTCTGTGGGCTGTCTCTGTATCATCGTTACTCGTCTCCAGCGGCATCCCAGGGCAAGTGGCTGCACTGGCTCTGGAGCCAGGCGGCCGCTGTGGGGACATCTGCCGTCCCATTCCGTGTGCGACCGCGGGCCGCTCACTTTGAACTCCGCAGCGGCTCACTTGCCTCGGCCCCACAGGGTTGGTGCAAGGAGGTAAAACAGTGAAGGTGGACTATGTAAAGGGTTAGAAGAGAGTCTGGAATATCATGAGCCTTCCACAGGGTTTTCCCACAATCAGAATGATCTCTTGGCGTCCCTGACTTCTTCCCTGGTCTGCAGTGAGGTGCGCCCTGGGGCCTTCCTCCTGAGGGGAGGGAGTTGGTGTGGAAGATGGCAAACACTTCTTTCTTAACACTTCAACTTTTCTTTCTCTTTGAACACACAGAGTTGAAATAGGTAACAATCCTGAAAAAATGTTTCTACGTTTTGAAAAAAAATGTATTTCACTACCTCATTCAAAGTCACAAAGCCAGTAAGAGGAAGAACCAGGCTCAGTGTGTCTGTATCTCATTGCATGTGTGCGTACACACACACACACACACACACACACAGAGTTCACATTTTACCGTTCCTCTGTCACGGACACCTCGCTGCTTTCCTGTCTCGGCTACTGCAAATAATGCTGCACGAACACGGGGAGCATCTATCTTTTTGAAGTACTGTTGCTACATTCTTCAGATAAATTCCCAAAAGTGGGATCACGGGATCGTAAGGCAGTTCCATTTTCAGTTTTTTGAGGAACCTTGACACTGTTTCTCACCGTGGCTGCACCAGCCTGTGTTCCCACCAACAGTGCTCGAGGGTCCCCTTTCCCCCACGTCCTCGCCAGCACTTGTTGTTTGCTGATTTGTTTGTGATGGCCCTTGTGACCGGTGTGAGGTGGTACCGCATTGTGGCTGTAATTTGCATCTCTCTGATGACGAGTGATGCTGCGCATCTTTTCCTGTGTCTGTGGGCCGTCCGTGTGTCCTTTTTGGGGAAGCATCTATTCAGGCCCTCTGCCTGTTTTTAAATCAGTTCAGTTTTTTGATGTTGAGTTGTATGAGTTCGTTTTATAAATTTTACATATTTATCCCTCATTGGACATATCATTGGCTAACAACATCTCCCATTCTGTAGGCTGCTTAGGCATGGCAGGGATCAAACCCTTTCGGAAGAGCCACCCAAGCTCTGGGATTGTTCTGGGGTTGGAAAGGAGACGACTGAGGAGACCTGTTGCTTCTCTGGGCTCACGTGTCCCATTGGAGAATATTGTGGTCAGCCACCCGCCCCCCACCCCGAGCATGTGGGCCACCTGTCAGGGCCACGCTGCGCAGACAGTTGCATTTATTCTGAGTCCCTTGAATCAGTGTCCTGATATCTCACTGGGCTGTGCAGTGGTTTGCGGTGAGCTAGACCCCCCAGGGGGTGGGCGGGAGCCTGGATTCTGTTTCAGAAGGGGAATTTGGGACCTCCCTGGGTCCCTTGGAGGGGGAGCAGGGGCAGGGGAACCAGGAAGCGAGAAAGGGAAGTCGGATAAGAGCAAAGGCAAACTCGGTCACCCTCGAGTTCTGCCCACGGCCCCGTGGCAGCAGCCGGGACTCGGCAGGGAAATTCCTCCCCGAAGCTGCCGGCCGCAGAGCACGTCGGACGGCTGCTGTGCCGGTGCGGACGGGCTTCCCCTTTCCCGGGCAGCGCGTCGTTTTTTACAGCCTGAGCAAAGCGCTTGCACATAGACTGAAGTTGTTTTCAGGATGGATCACAGAGTGGAAAGGAGAAGTGAGGGTGTTGAATTCACAGCTATGCAGATTGACTGACTAGAGGCTGAACGACCCTTCGGGCGACAGAGAGGTTCTTGGAGATGACGAGGGCGACAGGAATTGTCAGGCATTCTCAACAGGGATGACACCCCCACGAAGCGGGTGAAATTGGTTCTTGGGGGGCAGAAGAGACCTTGATGTTCAGTGGCGTGTGGGCCTCCAAAGGCCCAAAGCACATAAAGTACACAAATACAGCATATCTGTGGCATCAGAAGTTCAGGGTGGGAGGGGCGAGTAGGATAGAATGTCTTACAACGCCTCCTGAAAGGTTAAGAAATGCTGGACTCGGAAATTCAATGTTGGAAGGGCTGCACTGACCACCAGGAAGCGGTGGAGAAGACGGGCCGGAAAGAAGGACGTGGTCTCAGCAGGTCTTCCTCGCTGCCTCGGGAGCACCCACGGGCAACCTGGAAGCAGCGGCGGGCGGTGGGACACTGCCCTCCTGCTGCCCCGTGGGTGCTGAGCTGCCAGCTCCATTGAACCTCAGGTGCCCAGGGCGCTGCTCTCGGCCCCAGACCCACCGGGCCACTTCCCGGACACAGCAACGGGAGGGACGAAGCGGTGGAAGTCAGAGTTCCGGGAGTTAACCCACCCCTGCCCACCTTGCTAATGTGTTTGCTCTCTCCTCCTCCCCCCCTGCTTGCTCTCAGGACTCTCGCCTCATTCACCCCTGCTGCAGGCTGGCGCCGTGTTAATGAGTGACAGGAAAACGATGCTAGAAACCAAGAGCCACGTGCTGGCATCAGAGAGAGACACAACCGCCAGCCATAGGATTTCAGGGTGGAAAGCCCGACAGTGCACTCGAACATCCGTGGCATCGAATCGGAATGCAAGCAGGCTTTTGGCCTCCCCGATCCGTGCTTCTGGGTATGACCTGGACATGCAATTTCTTCACAGCCACGAAGACAGTGCTAATATAGGGGGTGGTTCGTTCTCCTCTAACAGGTGTTCAACCTTGGAAGTGGCTTCTGGTCTCCGGGCTGCTTACAAGTCTACACTTTGCTCTCGGTTTAAACGTAGCAATGTTGTTTTGGAGGGGCTCTCAAGGGTGGGAAGGGGGTCCAGCATGGCCCCTCTCCTCTCTGGCCTTGTCCCTGATCCCCCTTAAGCCAGTGCTGGAGGGAAAAGGTCTGGGGAGACAGCAAGAATTACTGTTACTGGAACCCTACTCCATGTCAGGTGAGAAGTGCTTCACCTGTATTCATTTACTTCTCATAATCAAACAACCCTGCGAGGGGAGCTCTGTCATTATGGGCAGGAAACTGGGGCACAGAAAAGCTGAGTCACTTGTCCAAGGTCACACAGCTACTGGTAGCCCTGGGGTTTGAACCTAGGTCCTCAGCACCCAGAGAACTTTCTGTAATAGTGCTGTTCTCGGCGTCTTGGGACCAACTCTCCCTACTGACCAGTGTCTCTGAACTCCGGGATGAGTGGCCTTAAGATGAAATTGCTGTTAACCCCTTTTCCTTTGGATGGGGCCTTATTTAAATAAAACAATGTGTCCCTCACCAGGGCCCCTGACTCCTTCGGGCCACTTACATGATGGATCATTGCTGGGCACGTGCTGCCCTCTGGTGGTGAAAACCATCCAAACAGGACCGGCTTTCCAGCATGCACCTACCCATCTGCTTTGGTCATCCAGTGGTTGGGGGGGGCGGCATGGGGGTGTGGCCAGAGAAAAAGCTGTGGGCTCTGTTGTCACCTGATGTTCTGCAGGTGTTCCTGTCTGTGGGAGGGTTGTCAATGGGACTCCGGAGCCCTGTAGCTGTTAGCACCATGGATATAGGCTTAAAGATCAGGCTTCCCAAAGAATCCCAGGGACACTCAAGAGACCCCACGTGTGTCCTTAGGGAGAGAAGTCATTTTGTATCGCCTGCCCTAGTGGATGGGGACCAGGGTCAAAGAAGTGGCAGAAAGGTCAGTTGCAGAATGAACTGAAGGCCGCAAACTCCATCAGAACCAGGGGGAAATAAACCCGGCCAGAAGGCCCATGTTCTAGTTCTTGCTCCACCAATAAGAAGTAAAGCACTTGACCTTGGGCATGCTTTTGCTCTGCAACACCAGTTCCCTCCCTGGCAGAATCAGGAAAATGAACGAGGAGCTCAAAATCTTAGATACTGTCAATTTCCGACAAAATCCCTTTCCTGAAGGGTTTTGCCCATTTTTTGTTCCATTTTTACATACATCCCGATTATACATGTATGACAAAGTATGTATCCACACTCTCTGGTTCTCTGGTTCCTATTCATGGATCGTTCCTCCTTCACAGGGCTGTTGGGAAGCGGTTTCCAGTGTGACCCAGTGGGAATGGGCTCAGCCAGACTAAGTGTGTTTACACAAAGCGAGGGCACACACACACTTTCATACACTTTCCCACCAAGGGAAATTGGCTCTGAAGACACTGACATGCTACAAAATGGTCCCCTGGCACAGCATCCCTCTCAAAGAGATGCCCATGTATGGGCCACGCATTCTTCCCTGCAGCTTGGCGGTCGTTACCACCAGCGCCGGTCTGAGCTCTAACCCGTGCGTAGGGGACACCACCCGGGCTGAGGGTCCGGGTCGGCAGTGTTACTCCCATTCCACGGAGTCACTGCTCCTGGTTCCACATTGCACTGTCCGCTCACTCCACCTGCCGCCCACCACTGATGACACCCCTACGCCGTGTGGGTCACATGGGGTGCAGAAGAACAAGCCAGATGCAAAAGAGAAATAGTTCCTGGTTCAACATGCATGGAGGACTTAGTCAAAATGGTAGAAAAGGAAAGTGAGTTGTAGCCAGTCGGGGGCGGGGCAGGGCTGCAGTGAGAACGGCGGTTACTCCACAGACGGAGTTTCACTTTCACGGGGAGGAAGAGCTGAGGAGGTGAGTGGGGGTGGGGTGGCACGCCCGTGTGGGTGTCCTCAATGCCCCTGGACTGTGTGCACTGAAACATGGGGAAGACGGTCGGTTTTCTGTCTGGTATATTTGACCACAATTTTAAACGTTGGGGAAAAAATTCTCAAAGGTGGTGGCAAAACGTGGGAAGATGACATGCACAACTTAAAATAGCTGCGTTAGAAATGGGTGTTATCATAAACATTACTTTTAAAATTTCCATATTGTGATACTGCTTTTATATGAAAAATAAAGCACTGAGAGAGAGACAAATCAAGAAAAAAATGTGAGATATTTTGATATTTGCCCAGAAAAGCACCCAAGTGTATCAGGAGAAACCAGAAATTTGTTTAACATCCCTACCCTTGTTTTGTTTTATTATTTACTATTGTTTAACCTTTTTGGGGGGATTACAGATTACGGGGGGCCCATAACCTTTCCCATGCTCAGTGCCTCTAAAGGTTCTCAGCTGGACTTGGGCGCAGCTAATGCGCCTTTACAGCTGAGAGAACCGCAGCTCTGCTGCAAGCCCACCTGTGATGCGTCCCAGCTGCTTTTGCTAAAATTCCTCCCTATGCACCTGGGATAATGGTCATAGTTTTGCCTTCGAGCGCCAGAGTAAGGTTGTTTTGTTCTGTTGTTGGCGGGGGGGGATTTAAAACATATTTTATTGTTTATGCTATTAGAGGTATCCCAATTTTCCCCCTTTGCCCCCCTCCGCCCTGCATTGCCCTCCCTCCGGCATTCTCCCCCAACTTAGTTCATGTCCCTGGGGCGTGCATAGAAGCTCCCTGGCTTCTCTGTCTCCTGTACTAGTGTTCGCCTCCCCCTGCCTACTTTGCACCTGCCATTCCTGCTTAACCCCTGCTCCTTTTCCCCATTCTCTCCCTTCCCCTCCCCACTGATATCCCTCCTTGGGATCTCCATATCTATGGTTCTGTTCCTGTTCTGGCTGTTTGCTTAGTTTGTTTTTTGAGTCAGTTGTTGATAGTTATAAATTTGTTGCCCTTTTGATGTTCGTAGTTTTGATCCTTTTTTCTTCTCATGTAAGTCCCTTTAACATTTCATGTAATAATGGCTTGGTAATGATGAACTCGTTTAGCTTTAGCTTGTCTGGGAAGCACTTTATCTGACCTATTGCTAGGCAGAATAATCTTGGATATAGGTCCTTGCCTTTCATGACTCTGAATACTTATTTCCAGCCCCTTCTTGTCTGCAGGGTTTCTTCTGAGGAATCAGCTGACAGTCTAATGGGAACTCCTTTGTAAGTAACTGTCTCCTTTTCTCTTGCTGCTTTTAAGATTTCCTCTTTAAGCTTTGGCATTTAAATTATGATGTGCCTTGGTGTGGTCCTCTCTCGGTCCAACTTCTTTGGGAATCTCTGTGCTTCTGGACTTGTATGTCTATTTCCTCAACCAAATTAGGGAAGTTTTCTTTCATTACTTTTGCAAGTAAGTTTTCAATTTCTTGCTCTTCCTCTTCTTCTTCTGGCACCCCTATGTTCAGATGCTGACACATTTGGAGATGTCCCAGAGGCTCCTTATTACCATCCTCGTTTTTAAAAATTATTTTTCCTTCTTGCTGTTCTGGTTGGATGCTTATTTCTTCCTTATTTTCCAAATCATTGATTTGAATCTTGGCTTCATCCTCTCCACTGTTGGTTTCCTATAAATTTTTCTTTATTTCACTTAATGTAACCATGCAAGCTTCATTTCTCCCTGTTTTTTTTTTTATGCTGTTGAAATACCCACTGAGTTCTTTGAGCATCCTGATAACCAGTGTTTTGAACTCTGCATCTGATAGGTTGCTTATCTCCATTTTGTTTAGTTCTTTTTCTGGAGTTTTGTTCTGTTCTTTCACTTGGGCCATGTTTCCTTATTTCCTTAATTTGGCAAGCCTCCCCGTATTTGTGTTTTGTGTATTAGGTAGAGCTGCTTTGACTCCCTGTCTTAGAAAAGGCACCTGTAAATTGTGTGGGGCAGAGCCTTAGGTAATTGCCAGGGTGGGGTAACCTGCTTCACCGCTTTGTGGCTCTGCGTTGGGGGAGGGCTCAGAGAGGGGACAATGCCACTGCCTGGCTTCTGGGGGTTTGCCCACACTTGACAGGTTTCCAGTGACTTCACTTACTCCCCGTGTGGGACTGGTACCCTTCCAGCTGCTGCCCTGGTGCTGAATCCCAGAGGCGGTAGGTCTATCTGTATAAGTTCTAAGTCTGTGTGGGCCCTTTAAGCAGAGTCTCCTGAAAATCTGGCAGTTTCTTCCTCTGCCCCAACTCCCACTGGTGTTTACAGCCAGAAGTTACAGGGATTTATCTCCCTGGCACTGGAACCGTGGGCTGTGTGGTCTAGCCTGGCACTGGAATCCCTCGCTCCCAAGGTATCCCTCTTGACTTTTATCCACCACGCCCATCTCCTGGGGAGGAGAGTCTCTGCTCCTCCCACCCATCTGGATGGATGTGGGTTCTTTAAATCCTTGGTTGTTGGACTTTCATGCAGCTCAGTTTTCTGACAGTTCTGGGCATTAGTTGTTTTGAGGTCTAGTTATAATTTTTTTTCTGTAGTTGTGAGAGGAGGCGAAGCCTGTTTACCGATGCCTCCATCTTGACCAGAAGTTGGGTTTGTTTGTTTGTTTGTTTGTTTAAGTGAGCAATTAGTTACTGAAATAGATGTATACCACACCTGGATGTGGACCAAAATATCAAGGAGCCAGTGCTCCTTCCCGGTTCAGGAACGGACGGGGTGCCTGGCAAAGGTGCGTGGCCCTGGCTTTGCGCCGTGGGCTGGCTCCCTGCCGTGCCACAGAGCTGTGGACTCCCCTTGCCGGTTCGGTGAGGGACGCTCTTCCACGGTAGGACTTCTGGTGCCAGTGATGGAAACCGATCATGGTTAATGCCCATGCTTTTCACAGACAGAGCCAGGATGTTCCAGGAAGCACGACGTTGAATCTCTTTGGACTTGACTTGGGGAACTTCCAGTACCCCGTTCGTCCCTGTCGGGAAGTTCCGTGTGCCTGGGAGCGAGATGCGAATGGCGTGGGGCTCCACTGGAGCAGAACAGGAGAGCGCTGGCTGCACGCCGGCCCGCGCAGAGGACAGCGGCCCTGCGCCGGGCACCGTGCGAACCGCCTTCCTCAACTGGTGTCGTTTTCACGCCCACGCTGTGTTGTGAGTCAGCGCCCTCTGATTCCGTTTTTCAAGGAGGAAATTGCGACTCCAGCAGCCTTAGGACCTGGCCCGAAGCCACGCAGTGACTTGAATGGCTTTTTTAATAAGTTCAAAGTCAGCACGAACATGCCAGGAATGCGGGTCTGAAATAAGGGAGCTGTGATTTCTTTCCCCAAATCCACCCATACGTCCTGTGAAGGGAAACGGTTATATCCCAAGTGTGTGGAGTTTGCTTTTTTCCATTTTCCATGGTCTTTTTCTTTTCTTTTCTTTATTTATTGATTTGAGAGACAATTTGTGGCTCCACTTATTTATGTATTCATTGGTTGATTGTCGTATGTGCCCTGACTGGGAATTGAACCTGGAACCTTGGCATATCAGGACAATACCCCCACCGAGCTACCCAGCCAGGGCAATTGTCTTTTTCTTGTGTAAGAAAAGTAACCCTGTCTCTGCCTAGAAGCTCACCTGTGAGCAATGAATGGAGAAGCTTTCTGGAAAATCAGAGGCCCGATTTTACTTTTATAAGACAGATGGAAAAATCTATCGTTCACTACCTAGAAGATTAAAATGTTTCCGAATAAAATTTAAGGCAACACCATGCAAACTTGGATAGTCTCTCAAAGCAGTCATCTTTGGTAGTTTCTGAGTAAATTTTAGACTCTCAAAAGTCAAGAGTCCGTGGTATAACCAAAAAGAATGTGTTGGCTGGGAGGTGTGGTTCCTGCACTCTGTGCGTCTGAGGTCTGCCCCAGACACCGGGGGGCCTGCACTCTGTGCGTCTGAGGTCTGCCCCAGACACCTGGGGCCTGCACTCTGTGCGTCTGAGGTCTGCCCCAGACACCGGGGGGCCTGCACTCTGTGCGTCTGAGGTCTGCCCCAGACACCGGGGCCTGCACTCTGTGCGTCTGAGGTCTGCCCCAGACACCTGGGGCCTGCACTCTGTGCACATGCGCTCCCGTGTGCCTTCTGGGTGTATCCGCTGCCCAGGGTCCCTGGTGGGGAGAGAGTTACTGCCTCTGGGGGTGACGACTGGGTGAATGTGCAGCTCTGGGGGGGGAAGAAAGGGGTGGGCAGGAACCACCAAAGCAGTGCCTCATGGGAATGGCCACCCTGTGGCTGAGTGGCCGCACAGGATTTCCCCGGGGACATTCAGGGTGACTTCTTGACCTGTGCCCTTCCTAACAGGGCTGCTGTGCCAAGCAGGCCGCACCTCTGAGAATGCAAGGTACCGTCAGAGGGCCCCTCGCCCCTGCCCCTCCCAGGGTCCACCTCGACGGGTGTGGGGCTCTTGCCACGGTGAGTGGCCGGCCCACCTGGGTGCCCCCCACCCCCAAGTAGAACAGCTGAGGAAGGTAGTGGACATGGGCCCGGGCCTGCCAGGACCTGTCGGGCACACTGGGGAGGGCCGTGACATTGGCCCAGGCTAGCACAGCCCCAGCCACCCCTGCCTCTTGTCACCTCCTCTGAGAGTGACCTGTTTGGATGTGGTGGCCGGATGAAGAGTCCTCGGTTGCTTCCTCGGCCGATTTTCGGCCCCTCGGTGGGTGGAGAGGCCTATGAGGGAAGGAAATGGGGAGGGCTCGGACCCTCCTTCACGGGCTGCCCCCACAGCATGTCACCCCGGGGCCCCACCCCGGCACTCTGGAGGGAGTCAGCCTGGGGTCTGGGAAACGGAGCATGCTCACCAGACGCAGTCCCTTTAAAAAACCCCAGACTCGGCAATTAGAAAGAGCGAGTGTGTCCACTGTTTTATTAACAAACGCATCGGTAACAGAACGAGTCATCTGGCCCTGTCGCCACCCCGGCCCCCCCGTTCGGCATCCACCCCGTGCCCACCGTGGTGGGCAGTCTGACGCGTTCTGCCAGCCGGGTTCTCCGCAGCTCCCCCCGAGTCTCGGCTCCAGCCCAGCAGCCCTCCCAGGTTCACAGGGGCAGGAGGAGACTTCCTCAGGAGGGCGAGAGGGAAAGGCGCTTCTGTCTGGGTGCCGGGGTCACGAAGGCGCTCCACGCCTCACTGCTTTTGAAGGCGGGCGGTGCTTCTTCCCAGGCGGAGTGGCTTTGCCCCCAGTACTGGTGTCCTGGGTGGGGGGGTCAGCCGAGCCCCGAGGAAGCCCCGAGTGGAAACTCAGCCTCACGGAGGCCTCGTCCATTCCCCTAGACCTGCTCCAGGGGTCTCTGTTGGCAGTGACACCCCAGGACTCGAACTAAAGCCTGTGACGAGTCCTTTCCTTGACACCAACGACCTCCCCACCCTGCACACACCTCGGAACCGACAGCCGAGAAGTGGGAATAACAGCAACACGTGGGGGAGGGACCGAGCAAGGAGAACACACCAGGGCAAACACTTCTCGCTCGCAGAGCACCTTTCCTGCAAAAACTCAGCGCCGACTTCTGCACGGAGCCCCAGATCGTTCCCGGACGACAGCAGTGGCCAGCTCGCTGCTCCCCCGGTCCGCAGGGCAGGCGTTTGGGGGAGCTCCAAGTCGTACTCCTCTAGTCTCAGGTTAAAGTGACCGTGGACGTGTGTTCACATCTCTTCACAGCATGTTTACAGTCTTACAAAGCCCACCCTCTCCCTGCAAAACGGCAACAGCAGTGCGGGGAGCGTTTTGCAGGGAGTGTGGTCTGCCCCTCAGCCTCTGCGGGGAGGTGGACTTGCATCTCGAAGGCAGAGGCTCCCAGCAGGCGGTCCCAACTCACCATCTCAGCAGACCCCTTCCGAGACGCAGAAGAAGACTGGGTGACCAGACCAAGTGACCGCCCAGTGTGGTGGCGGCTGCTGGAGCGCCCCCCAAGGGCCCAGCCCCACGGACGGGAAAGCGTCCTCTCAGAAACAGACAAGCCGCTTCTCATCTTCAAAGCCTTGGGCCTCCTCGGGCTTGATCAAGTTCCCATTCAGGCTGGCGGAGAAAAGCAAAGCAAACGAGTGAACTGTCAGGGGGCGCCGTGCACTGCGCGTGCTCCGCACGACCCGTGCTTCGCACCGCCCTGAAATCAGGGAGTGTGCTCTCGTTGAGTATTCTGTACTAACGTGAATCCTGTTCTGCTCCCATCACTCTGTGAACTAGGTCTCCCTAAGGTCACCAGTAGCTTCTAGGAACTTGAACTTAGTGGCATTTTTCAGACCTTGTCCTTTCAGACCTTCACGGGCATTTGGGTGTCCTGCTTTCTCTCTTTCTCCTTCTGGAAACACGACCTTCCCTTGGCTTGACCCTATGCCCTCTGGTCTTTCCCTTATACCTGGCCGCGCCACCCATGTGATCTCTAAAGAACAGGTTTCCTCCAAGCTGGGGGCGAGGCCCTTTCCCCAGGCTGTGGCCTCATCCGCAGGTCAGTGCCCTGGAGCCCGGACCTCGCCCCTGTGGGGCCACTTCCCTGCTTGACATCTTCCCTGGGTGGCTCCCGGCCACCTCAGAGTGGCCGCCCTCCCCGGGGCTCCCCAGCTCAGTGAGTCACACTCTTCATCCGAGCTGGGGTCGGCCTCGGCCCCTTCCTCCTCATCTTCACGGTCCATCACCCAGTCCGGCTTTACTCCCCGAACATCCCTAGAAGGCCTCCCTGGGACTCCCCGTATCTTCGCCGCCACGACTCTGGTCCTAGCACCCATGGTGTCTCCTCTGGCTCCCTGCCAGGTCCTCCGGACCGGTCCCTTTGTGTGCACTCTGGTCCCCTCCAAGCCATGTCCCCGGAGGAACCAGAGTGCCCTTTTCACAACGCACATCCGACCACACCCTTCTTTGCCTCGACCCCTTCAGTGACCTTCCACGTCCGCCGCCTCCTGCTGCCCCCTCTTCCACACGGCCCGAGCCCCGGGCACATCGGCTGCTGGGCATCACACTCCTTCCTGCCTCAGAGCATTTGCATATGCTGTTCCCCTCCATGGAACACTACCCCCCCCACCCCCAACTAAGTCCTGGTCATCTTCAGTGGTTCAGTTTAAATGCCACTTCCTTAAGGGCCTCGTCCCTGAAACCTCGGCTGCGTGAGCTCTCCCCTTGCTGGCACTCATGGGGGTTGTCATTAAAGAAGTACTCGAATGACTTCTACCCTGTCGCCCGCCCCCAATGGATGGCAAAGCCACGGGGGCAGGTCCCTGTGGTTCACCACTGGGTTTTCAGTGCCAGCACAGGGCCTGGCACTCGAGCACTGGGTCACTCAACAAGTGAGTGAAGATGCGGTGCAAGCCCCCGGGGACACGGCAGTGACCGGGACACAGGCCCCACTCTCCAGGAGCTCACAGTCTGGAGGGGACAGCCGCACAAAAAGCCGTTATAATGAATGGAGTGGGATGCACCCTAACGATAGAATCAGCAGGAAACGGGGTAGTTCTGGGGAAGGGATCGCAGGTGTGAGGGCGGCTGGGGACGAATGGGAATCACCCGCCCCTGTACCAGGCGGGCGGCAGCCGAGGGTGCTGAGCACGCACTCGCTGCCGTCGTTAGCAGGGGGTGCGTCTTACCAGACCTCCATGATGCCGGTGTTGTTCTGCAACGCGTCTGCGAGCCGGGCGAGCCCCCGGGCAGTGATCTGGTTCTGGATCAGCCTGGAAGGCGGACACACCTTTTGTATCCAACGCACAGTACTGAACGGAACCTGCCCCCTTATTGGGGGGCAACGGTGACGGGACGGTGGGACCAGAGACAGACAGGGTCGGCGGGAGAACTGAGTCCACGCGACTGTTAGTCTGGCTCAGGGTGTCTGGGGTCACTCCACTGACTACAGGACAGCCTTTAAAATGTTTCATTTTTCTGTATCTTTCAGAGTGAGCAGGATGTGTCTGGGTGTTCACACGGAGATAGTTCAGTATGTGAACATTGATGTGTGTGTGTGCGCTCGACATTCTCCAGTGCCGAGGAGCCCGCTGGGAAACGTGTGCAGACCACACGAATGCTGGGAAATGCTTCAGGGAACCAGCTGCTGGGTCTCCTTGCAGGGGAGCAGCTCAGGAGCTGCCAACTGGCCATTCTCGTCTTTGGGGGAAACAAGGCTTCTAAGACGGGACCGCGTCCTCCCCAACATCTGAGCGGCGAAGAGGAGCAACAGCTGTGGTGCCGCTCATGGGCCCGGGGGGGAAAGCAGCGATAACGGGGCCACGACGAGGAACCCCATCATACTGAGTGGCAGCTATCCAAGGGGAACAAAGGTTTCTGGGCAGCTGGGCAGCCCCGGCCACCCCTGCAGTGCCCCCATGAGCCACTCTGCTGCCAGCCGCAGCCAGAAATCGACGCAGCGCCAGGCCGTGATGGGTCTGCCCTTCACCGCAGGCTCATTCTTCACTGCTGGCTATGACCGAACTTGACCCTCACAAGTCCCGGGCACTGAAGGACCCAAGAAGGCAGCCCTGCCAGGAAGATAAGGGCCCATGCTGTTGATCGATGCTATTATAGAAATTAAGGGTGAAGGGGCCTACCCCTTAAGAGGCAGTGGTGAAAAGCTTCCTTCACACACACACACACACACTCCCCACTTCTTAGCTACAGATCCTTGAGGAAATAAACAGTAGCTGTCTGTGCCTCCGTTGCCCGATCTATAAAAGGGGAGTAAGTCTAAGAGAAGCTCCCGGGCCTGGGTGTGTGAGGCTTCGGTGAACGGACATGCATGAGCATTTCTCACAACCTGCGCCACAGTGCCCGGTGGAAGGGGGTGCTCGTCCCCATAACTGCCGCCCCCCATCCCTCCCAGGACGACAGTGGCTGGGTTCCCAGAGGCTGGGACCCTTGGGCTGAGCAGCAGTGGTGCTGACCTGGTAAGCAATTTGACATTTCTGCAAAAGGAGCAAGAATAGAAACCTGGAAGTGGGCACAGAGTTCTGCTGTTTTCTAGCCACTTCCTTCACGGCTGCATGGCTGCCCTTGCCAGTGGGGCAGGGCGAGGCGTCCCCAGCCAAGACCTGGCAAGAGGCTGGGCAGGCACAGAGCTGAACCTCCCAGCAGCGCTCAGGCACACAAGCCTGCCATGCAGGCGCAAAGCCGCGGAGACTGACTCGCTCTCTGGTCCCGTTCCAGCTCTGATCTCCCTGGAGGGGCTGGCCTTGCACCCAGGAACAGGCACAAAAGAAAATCTACAAGCCAGAAACAACAACAACAACAACAACAAGACAAAAAGAGGAAAAAGTAGCACAGTCTGTCTTTTTGTACAGAAACAGATACGGTGATCTAAAATTCACATGGAAATGCAAGGGGCCCAGAATAGCCACAACAACCCTGCGAATGAAGAACAAAATTGGAAAACTCATACTTCTTGATTTCAAAACCTATGACAACAGAGTTACAATAAGCAGGATAGGGTGTGGCTGGCAGGCGATCAACATATTAATCAATGGACTAGAACAGGAAGTCCAGAGACAAACCAATAAACCCATACATTTACGGTCAATTTATTTTTTTGGCAAAAGGGCCAGGGCCATTCAGAAGGGAAAGGTAGTCTTTTCATCAAGTGGTAGGGGACGCCTGGCTGTCCGCATGCGAAAGAAGGAAGCTGCCCCCTCACACCATGCAAAACAGTAAACTCCAAACTAGTCTACGAGCACAACAAAAACACACAAGGAAAAGCAGAACTTGAGCTTCTTCACACACACACCTTGTGACCTTCGATTTCAGAAGCGATTTCTTAGGAAGATACCTAAAGCACAGCTGGCCAAGAAAAGGTAGAGACACTGGACTTCATCAAAATTAAACACTTCTGTGCTTCAAAGGCCATTATCGGGAAAGTGAAAAACCAGAAGCAGCGGGTGGGTGTCTCTTCCCTTTTGCGGCCACTGCAGAAGGGCCAGCGGTCAAAATGAAGTTCAGGCCCCGTGTGCCTTCTGACCGCGGTGGGGACTGTAGCAGGTGGCATGTCTTCTCCTTCCAGAGAGCTGAGACAGAAGCGCAGCGTGTGACCCGTGCCCGTCCGAAAGGATGACGAAGTTCGGGCTGTGGGAGGACTTGACAAAAGGTAGCAAATTGGCAGAGTAGTCCAGGTGTTGTTGTTTTTTTTTTTAAGATTTTATTTATTTATTTTTAGAGAGGGAAGGGAGGGAGAAAGAGAGAGAGACATCAATGTGCAGTTGCTGGGGGTCATGGCCTGCAACCCAGGCATGTGCCCTGACTGGGAATCGAACCTGCGGCACTTTGGTTCGCAGCCCGCGCTCAATCCACTGAGCTACGCCAGCCAGGACTGTAGTCCAGGTTTCTAGGAAGAAATGTGCCATCACTCTGAACGAGTGCAGTGGGAGAGAGCTAATGGGACCACCCACCCCTGCTCACCTGGGCATTTGCCCCCGTGAGGTGGTCACCACCAGGCAGAAGCTGGGCAATGACCGCACAAAGACCCTCGAACGTGAAGCCAAATCTCGCCAAGAAGGAAAGATGACGGGCAAATACAAGGAAGAAACATGTGAGCCTACGCAGGAATAAAGTAACCTTATATACAACTGCTATTAAAAAATTAAAATAAAAAAAAAAACGAAAGTGGAAAACCCCACGGAGAGAAAATATTTGCAAATCGTATGTCTAACAAATGTCTGGTACCCAGAATATATAAAGAACTCTAACAACTCCGCAATAAAAAGGCAAATAACCTGATTTAAAGATGGGCCAAGGATGTGGAGAGATTTCTCCAAAGAAGATACCCACACGGCCGACAGCAGCGTGAAAAGACGCCCCCCACTGTTAGCCGTCAGGGAGCTGCGAGTCAAAACCGCAGTGAGGTCCCGCTTCCCACCACCTGGGACGGCAGGATTCGAACCGACAGACGACGACGGGTGATGGGGAGAACTGGGAGAAGCGGGAACCCTCGTGCTCGACTGGTGGGCATGCCAGGTAGAGCCGTGCTTCGGGACACAGTTTGGCAATTCCTCAGAAGTTAGCTGAGCGGGATTCTGTGACCCGGCAATTCTACCCCTAAGTGCGCGCATGCACCCAAGGAAACGAAAACAGATGCTCACGCACGAGCATGTCCACGAGCGTTCACGGCAGCGTCGTCCGGAACGGTCCCAAAGTAGGAACCACCCAAACGTCCACCAACGTGTGAACGGACATACGAACTGTGGGAAACCCACACAGTGCAGTAGCATGCGTCCATAAAAAGTGGTCAAGTGTCATTGATACAAGTTATAATGTAGATGAACCTTCAAAATGTATACTAATGACAGAGCACAGAGACAAAAAGCCACACACTGTTTGATTCCACGTCTGTGAAATGCCCCAAATAGGCAAATCCATGGACCCTGGAAGTAGATTAGTGGGTGTCTGGGGCTGGGGGAGGAACAGGACAGGGAAGGACAGTTTAACACACGCAAGTTTTGGGGGTCGGGGAGGTGGGTAGATAAGACTATTCTAGAATTAGAGAGTAGTGATGGTTTGCACAGCCTTGGGAATATACTAAAGACTAAGTGAACTGTACACTTTAAAAGGGTGAATCGTATAGCATGTGCATCTTAAATCAATATTTGTTTTAAAAGCAGCACAGACAGAGATTCTAAGGTTCTCTGAATTACCATAAATGTTTCAACGTCTGGTTGACTTTCAACATCTCTGCCATGCTCTCGGCCACGTCATCGTCGAGTTCATTTTTGGTGAGCCTAGAAAGGAAAGGAAGTGTTACTCGGAGAGGCCTACCTGGCTCACGTCCTAAATGAGTTCGCAGGTGTGGGATCCCGGCCCGGGTGCCTCCCGCTTACACAGCTCGTCAGTGGCTGAGAACCCGGCAGACGGCCAGGCCCCAAGCCCAGCCACGGAGCCTCATGGACGACCAATGGTGGTTCATTTCTAGGGCAAAGTCGACTCCTAAACTCTTACTTCACAGGTGCCCACACTCCCTCTCTGTCCTTGCCGAGCCCTGAGATCTCTAAGAGGACCAGAGCCCCCTGAAAATGAGAGGCCCATGCCTGCTTCTCAGGTGGCTGCCAGCCCCCTCACTCTCTTGAGCACCACCAACAGCAGGTTACCCAAGTCAGATGGATAAAGACCCAGAAAAGCCTGCTGATGGCACATGAACGTGTGTCCAGCGCCCTGCCCTGAGACCAGCTGTGAAGGGCCCCGTGCCAGACACGGAAAGGTCAGGAGGTCTCCCAGTTGTTCTTAAGACTGGAAGTGCTCTGGACAAAGCACCGCGGGCTGGAAGCGCCAGAGGCAAATAGGATTGGACCCCGTTGTGCCAGCGGATGAAAGAATAAATAAAGAAGAAGAATGGGATAGAAACATTAAAATCGTTCCTTGAAGGACAATTTGGTAGTGTCTACCCAAATTTTAAACGTGTAACACTTGGAGCCAACGATTAGACTTCTAGAAATTGGGGTGTGCAAAGAGGTACCCAAGGACCTCTACACACGGTATCGACTGCAGCACTACCAGTCGTAAGGGAAATGTGAACGAATTTAAATATCAATAGAGGCAACTGGCAAAATAAATCGTGAACGTCCACTCAACGGAACGTTGGGCAGGCCTTCGAGAATGAGGTCGTGCAGAGGAGGGGGCGGAGGGCACAGTGTCTGAGGTGCTCTGGAGCCCGACACGCCGGGTGTGTGTCGCCTGCGAGCAAAGGCGGCCTCGGGTGGGCGGTCTCCCTTCTCTAGGCCTGAGTTTTCTCACCGGTGAATGCGGACAGCGATAGCACAGTCCCGACAGGGTGACCGTGAGAGTGAGCTAACACATACACGGGCTGAGAATGACGCCCGGTGTCGCCGGTGCTCGGGAAGCGTCGGGTTGGGCATCACTCTCCTTGTGGAAGAGTGGTTCTCGATCTCCAGGGGACACTCGCCAACGTCTGGAGACATTTTTGATGGTCACAACTGGGGGGACGACTGGTCTGTAATGGGTGGGGGCCAGGGATTCTGCTAAGCACCCCTCCAGCCACAGGACAGCGCCTCCCAACAAAGAATGTCCACTGATCAGAATGTCAACAGTGTTGAAATTGAGGAACCCTGACATAAAAGATGCAAAATGTGGGTGACATATGGTCAAGATGTTTTTAAAGCCACTTGGGAAATGCTATTCTATTCTGCCAGAAAGTGGAGATATATATATGTATAGATACATATATATATAGATACATATATATATATATATTTGAATAGACATGCATTCAAATACTAGAAAGGCTACAACACACACTCAAAGACTAGAAGAAAACAGGGTATATTTGGAAAACACAAGGGAGGAGGTACTTTCACTTCCTACTTTTCAGACTTCTGTGTCTTACTTTTTACAAAAAAACCAAACCAGCAGCATATGTTACTTTCCCAAATTTTTAAAGTATGTTTGGAAAGGAAGAGAATGACAACCGCACTTCCCGGCCAGCAGGCCGGGTACCAGAGTCGCCTCGTGACGCCGTTTTCACGGCGTAGCCGATGTCTCACGAGCCCTGAGCCTCAAGAGGCAGACACGTCAACTCGGAGTAGAATTTCCTCTCCCCCTGAGCCACGGATGACACAGGCGAGTAAGTAAGACACAAATAAGTAAATAAAATGAAATAATCACCACCAAAAGAGAAAGGAACAACAACAAAGAAAGGACACGGTGAGAGGCAACATGCACTAGCGCCCCTGGAGGGCAGAGAGGGCGTGAGGACTGCGGGCGTCCTGTGACAGGTGACAGGTGACAGGTGAGCCGGAGCACCAAGGCCAGACCCCGACGTGGCTGCGTGAGGAAGGAGGAGGCTGCAGGGGCAGGAAGGCAGTTCAAGAGGAAGACGGGAGAGGACTTTGGGCCCAGTGTGTGGCTGCTATCGTCTGCGTGGCGCAGCTGGGGGCTCTGAGGCTGCCCCCGGCAGGCACCGAGGCCAACCCTGCGGGTTTCCTGAGGCCCAGCTTGCCGACGAAGGCTAAGGCCTCGAACTCACGCCCCTGAGCCCACTTCCCCTCCTCTGCCTGCTTGTGCTTCTGAGAAGGACTATTTTCTGCTCCAGTGGGAGATTATCGATCTAACTTTGAGGAAAGGTCTAGAGACTTTTCAATGGAGAGGCGGCTTTTTCACTAAGATTCTTGGCTGGTGCATGCAGTCTTTGGAATAAACCCCGAGATCCAACCTTTCAAAATACCTCTGGTAATTACCAGAATATTCTCAGAGACGCGTTCTGCTGCAGGGCCTGGGCGAGGCTCTTCCCTCCTTCTGTGGAAATGCCATTGAATGCCAGACTAGGACAGAAAACACAGGGACGGGTCATTATGTCAGGCTTTGGCTGCAGCAACCGAAACGGCCAGGAGGCTCCGTCTGGAGGAGCTGCCCCACCCAGAGGGCCCGAGGCAGGAGTCCTCAGCCTCGCCCGCAGCCCCGGGCCCTGTTGCTGCAGAGTGCCTGCTCTGAGTGTGAGGTCAGAGGGGAGCCGCTGGACACGGGTGGGACCTGGTCACGGAGCAGACCCTGGGCTGATGAGGCCTGGCCAGCTCTGCTTCAGGGGGCTGGCATTCTCCAGGGGCCTGTGTCTGAGCGCTGGGTGGGCTTCCTCTGTCCTCATCAGGAAGGAACCCTGCCGTTGCCCCACCATCTCGGGTTCTCTGTCAGTGGCGGGCAGGACATGGGCAACGGGGGACACCGAGGCTCTGAGGTTTGGCCAGAGGCCCGACGGGGGGCCAGGGGGCGTGTGCCTGTGCACAGAGACGAAGGGCCCCCTCCGTCCCAGCGCCGTCCTGAGAATGGGGAAGGCGCCCTTTCAGTTTTGTCTGGACTCCGGAATTCCTCCTCACCCCCACGGGTGTGGGGGGAGGCTGAGGGGCCGGCCACGTCCTCGGTCCTCACTGGGGGGGGGGTGTTGGTGTGCCTGTGTCAAACCACCGAGCCGAGCACCTAAGCACGTGCTTGACTGTCTGCCTCCTCTACGTCAACAAAAACATCTTAGAGAGAAGAAAATCGCACACACGCACCTCTCTCCCTAGGAAGGCCAAGCACCCTCTTCCCCCCGGCTCCTCCCCCGGCACACTGGGAGGCACACGAGGGACCAGGCTGGCCCCAGGGACAGCGGGCGTCAGAGGGCAGCGGGTACCTCAGGTTGGTCAGGCTGGGGTGGTTCCTCAGGGCCTCGGCGAAGGCCTTTGCTCCTTCATCACCAATTTGATTGCCCCACATCCTGAGGGCAGAGGCAAGACGGAGAAGGTGAGTGCACGTTACCCCACATTTCCTGCTGGCGCCCACGGCTGGGCTGCACACTCAGCGGGCGGGGGTGTCCGCTCCGTCCGGGGAGCCGTGGCCCGGGGACCAATGCCCACGCCAGCCCCTGAGTGAGTGAGTGAGCCGCCCCGGGGGTCTCAGGTTCAGAGGGAAGCGGCAGGAGAAAGGGCGGTGGAAGCCTTGCAAACGGCAGCCCGTCAGCAAGTTGCACAACTGGAGACCAAGTCTCACCCCTGAGAGCCGAAGCCCAGGGCGGTCCCAGAAGTGCCACCCGCACAGTGTGCAGCCTTGAAGGAAGGCCAGTGGGGGTGCTGGCCTCCCAGCACCCATGTGACTCTGGGCAGGGGTCCGAGAGGGTCATGAAGGCACAGCCAGCCCTCCGCGAGGCCAGGCCCAGGACGCACATTCGGGAGCCTTTGCAGCGATGACCCTTCGATGCAAGAGGGCATCGCCGCACTGTGCTGTGTGGGTTGTGGTGGTGTGGGTATGGGAGCCACGGTGACAGAGCTGTGCCCTCTCCCCTGGAGCGGGTCACCCGAGGGAACCTGGCCGAGGCAACGGTCTGCCCGAACGGGGTCTGCGAGGTCAGGGGCTGGGCTCCGGGGCAGGACCTCACATCCGGCCTCTGGTCTACTGTGTGCACACACTTGGGGGACTTATGTCATTTCTTAGGTCTCATCCCCTCGTCTATAAAAGGGAGATAATAAGAGCATGTCCTCGCAGAACTGTTGTGAGGTTGAGTTGATACGTGCAAAGCACTCAGAACAGCGCCTGGCCTACCATGAGGGCCAGTTTTTCCCAGCAGGCCAAGGGGCACTGTCTGCGTAAAGCAAAGCGAGTCTGCCTGCCTGGCCCACCCACAGCAGACCCACGGCTGCTGCGGTGCAGCGTTCTCCCACAGCAAGGCACCTCCTTCCTCCTCTCCTCCCTTCCTCCTTCCCTTCCTTCCTCCTTCCCTTCCTTCCTCCCAAGATAGCTGGCTAAAACCCCAGGCTAAGAGTTTCCAGTGTTCCGCTTAAAAAGTGTGCGCGCTATCCAATGGAATGGTATCACATTTTTAATTAAGTGAAGGTGGTAGAATAAAATTCTGTAAGTGTATTTTTTCTCAATATAGAAAAAAATATATTTAAAAAAAATGAGCTAGTATAGAGAGCCCTGACTGGGGTGGCTTAGTGGGTTGGGTGTCTTCCTGCAAAGCAACAAAGTGAGAGGTCACCAGTTCGATTCCCGGTCAGGGCACATGCCTGTGTTGCAGGCCAGGTCCCCTACTGGGGCCATGAGAGAGGCATGTGATTGATGTTTCCCTCCCTTCCCCTCTCTAAAAACAAATAAAATCTTTAAAATATGGCATAGCGAGAGCAAGAAAGCTTAACTGACCTCAGATGTTGATAATAATTATTTCTGAGAAACTGATTTTTATTATACTTTTCATACTTTCCGTCATTTACAAATAAGATTATCTGTATTTCTCTTATAATCAAATAAGACATTACGACAATACAAAAAGGTTTAAAAAGCCTGCAAACCAAAACCACAGTGAGATACCACCTCACGTGCATTAGGATGATTACTATTAAAAAATAAAAACAGAAAATACAAGTGTTGGCGAGGATGTGGAGAAACTGGAACTCTCGTGCACTGTGGGTGGGCATGTGAGATGATGCAGCCACTGCAGAAAACAGTATGGTGTTTTGTCAAAAAAAAATAAATAAAAAATAGAATTAGCATCTGATCCAGCAGTTCTACTTCTGGGTATAGAGCCAAAAAAATGAAAAACAAAACGAAAGCGTGGAAAGCAGAGTCTGCAAGAGACACGCACACACCCACGCTCATGGTGGCACCGCTCACAACAGCTAACAGGTGGACGTGACCCACGTGCCTGTCCACAGGTGGGCGGGTGAACACACTGTGCCCCGCACCTGCCTGCAGTGGGCCGTCAGTCAGCCCTGGAGAGGAAGGGAATCTCCACCCACGCTACAACATGGGTGAATCTTGAGGACCTCATGCCAAGTGAAATAAGCCAGTCTCAGGAAGACAAATCCTCTAGGACTCCACTTCCAGGGGGGACAAACAGGAGTCAAAAAAAAAAAACCAGGACAGGAAGTAGAACGGTGCTTGCCAGGGGCTGGGGGAGGGGAGGGGGGAAGTGGCTCTTTCATGAACAGAGAGTTTCTCACTGTGCAAGATGAAGACAGTTCTGCAGATGGGTAGTTGTGATGGTCATACACCCATAGGATTGGGCTTAGTGTCCCTGAACCGTACGCTTATGAATGATTAAGATGGTAACTTCTATGTTATGTGTATTCAACTACAACAAAAAAATTAAACTAAAAAAACCCTCCAGGGAATATACAATATTCTTAGTAAGGAACATCTGTCTGTGGAAACTCACCACTCCGGACTAGAAGAGCTTCCTCCACTTGCTGGAGGTGATAATGTGGATTTTTTCATGAATCAAATAAAAGTCCATGCAGTAAACGTTGCTGTCCATCTGGGGACTCCCCACAGCGTCTCCCGTGCAGAGACGTGTGGGGCCCACTGGGGCCTCCCCGAGGAAAGCTCTCCGGGCCCCTCCCACACAGCTTGCCCAGCGGCTCGGTTGGTGCATTTACGCACAAGAAGCCCAGCAGGTGCTCACGGACGCAGAACAGGTGGGGTTCCGCATGCACACGGCATGTGTCTCTACTCACCCAACTTCAAAGATGGACTTGCTGTTCTTCACAGCCAGGGCGAGACGCTTTCCTCCCTCACTCGTTATTTTGTTTTTCCCCATTCTGCAGAGAGAGTTGTGCCCGCGTGAGCCTCCAGCTGCGAGGAGGCTCAGCCACCCTGGTCCCCAGCACGGAGCCCCTCTGGTGCCTCTTGGGAGGCGTGGCCTTTCTCCTGGGAGCCACAGCAGCTGTGCTCCGCACCCCCCCCCAGGGAAGGACCCGAGGCCTGGAGGACAGCCAGTCGGGACTCCCCTCCAGGAGACAGGCAGAAACTCAGTGACACGAGCTTTCCTGGGGAGAGGGGGGGTTCTTTAAATGACCTCTGGAGCATCACTCATTCCCATCAGCAGACGGAGGGGTGGGTGTGTTCCCACTTCACTGCAAATGGCTGAGGTCTGTGTTCCCACCACCAGGGGCTCCTGCAAGCCTGGTGCTCTGCCACCCTTGGTAAAGTAAGCTCTTCCTTGCAACTAGATGGGTGCTGCAGTCTGAAAGTCTGTGTCCTCCCCAACATCCGTATTCCAAAACCCTAACCCCCAACCCTAACCCTCAGGGTGATGGATTTGGAGGCGGGGCCTTGGGGAGGTGACTAGGTCGTGAAGGTGGGGCCCACAGCAATGGGGTTAGCAGTTTATAAAAAGGCCCCAGAGAGCTCCCTGCCCCCTTTCCACCAGGTGAGGACACGGTGAGGCCCCATCTATGAACCAGGAATCGGGCCCTCACCAGACACCTAACCTGTCAATGCTTTGATCTTAGACTCCCCAGCCTCCAGAATCAAAAGAAATAAATTTTTGGTGTTTGTAAGCCACCTAGCTTGCGATATCTTTTTTTTTTGAAGATTTTTTAAATTTATTTTTAGAGAGGGAAGGGAGGGAGAAAGAAAGAGAAACATCAATGTGCGGCTGCTGGGGGCCGTGGCCTGCAACCCAGGCATGTGCCCTGACTGGGAATCGAACCTGTGACACTTTGGTTCGCAGCCCGCGCTCAATCTACTGAGCTATGCCAGGGCTGCCATATCTTATTATAGAAGCCTGAAGGGACTAGGACAAGGGGGAACTTCCTTGGGGGAAAAAAGACCTCCAAAAGGGTGGTAGCTGCGACCTTCCCTCCCCCACTCCAATGGTAAGTGGTCCCTCCCAAATTGAGCCCCACCCACAAGTCAGAGATCCTGCAGGTGGCCAGCTCACCTGCACACACAGGTCTCCTATTCTCACCAATAAGGCTCCTGGGCACGCCGAAGAAGGCTTTAGGTGAGAGCTCTTCGTGGTGACATTTTTGTTTGTTTGTTTGTTTGTTTGAATAAGGAAGGGTGACCAGGAGACGCTGCTAAGGAGCCCACCACACCCGCCCCACTTACTTCAGGTGCGTGAGGCCTTTGCACTCGTCCAGGATGCTGGCGACGTATCTGGCTCCAATGTCCGTGATCTGGTTGTTGTACAAGCTTCAAGAGAAAGCACAGTCGTAACCCTCGATGACTCCCAGTGTCGTCTTAATGACCCCATTTTTTAAAAAATCTGAGCATGTGCGTCTGATTTCCAAAGTCTGGGTTGAAGGAGGAAAGAAAGGGCACCCGGAGACCAGAGTTTGGGGTCCTGGGGTCTCACAGGCTGGGATCTCACAAAGCGCTCTGCCACCTTCCAGCTTTGTGACCTGGGGCAAGGTACTGAATGTCTCTGTGCCGCTGTTTCTCCCTCTGTAATACCGGGGTAGGAGTGACAGTTCCCTGACAGGCCTGTCCTGAGGACCACGTGACATCATTCTAAGCCCCTGCCTGTAAGCACCCAACAAATGGCAGGCAATGGGCATTTTTAGATTAAGATACCAACCAGCATCTTGTGGGGGGAGAAGCTCCTGAGTATTGGGATCTCCTTGGTGTCTGCCTTGTAGTCATGTTACCACTTGATACCAACTCAGCAACGCGCACACAGAAGGTGAGCGTGGGACTGGACAGGACTCCAGGGCCCCACGCTCACACAGAACTCCCGAGCCAAAGGGCGGCCTGGCACCCTGTCCTCACTCCTCAGCTCAGGGAACTGAGGCCCAAGACACTGGCTGATGGGCGCCCGCTTACGGAGTCGACAGTGACGTGGGGCTGGCTATCCCAACACACCGGAATCCCGGGCTCTGAAAACCCAAAGTTTTTCATAAGCACTGTGGCAATGGATAGGGAGCTCTTTGTGGCCTGCAACTGGCATGACTATTCATACACTTGGCTGCAGAAATATTCAAGGATTTAAAACGGGGTATTGGCCCCAGAGCCCCACTGGTCATGCCCCAAGGCTCCTGCTGAGGGATCATGGACCCATCGCAATGAAGCCCTAACACACAGTTTTCTAATGTTTATAAAACATCCCCCAAGACAGCCTCTCACTGCACCCCCCCAGCCGCCACTCATAGAGCCACTCACTTGTATTATCAGGATCCCAATGACACAAGTGAGGAGGCAGAGGCCCGGCGTGATTTCCTGACTTGCTCTGGGCACGGGCTGCTGGCTGAACCGGCAGAGGCGCCCGGGACTCCTGGCTCCCAGCCCAGTGCACCTCCTGGCGCCCTTGGCCATCAGCCCCAGCCATCTGGTCGCTCACGTGAAGGGCAATCTCCTGCTGCTCTGTGTTATTACTACGTACCTGGGCTGGTGTTCTTGAGAAATACGTACCCTAAATACGTCAGGATTTTGTACTTGGTCAGCTCTTCATACAGCACCTTGACCCCAGCGTCGGTGATCTGGTTTACGCTGAGCCTGAGACAAAACAGCGGAGGAAGTTACATAGGACGGCCGCTGCACACCAAGAGGGGACATTCATTCCATGAGGACCTGGAGGCCTGTGAAGGTTCCGGACTTTTCCAGCCATAAATGCCACCCGAGGGAATGGCCGTAGCAGCCAGCCAGACAGCCCCGAACTTAAAGCCCGGTCAGCACGGGGCCGACACGCCCGCCCAGAACCAGCCCGGCGGCGAGGCCACGGCACAGCCCTGACCCCACACAAGGACTCTGGGGGACACCTGAAGGGCACGTGAGGACAGCCACCTCGGACATCCTGCATTTGTGGGTGGCCTCCATGCCACTCAAGTCCTTTGTGTGAAGATGCTAATTTGTAAACAAGTGGCTGTGACCACTCCAGTAAAACTTCATCTACAAACAAACCCAAGCCTCGGGCCAGATTGCACGCACGGCTTTTACTCAGTAAAAGGCTGAACAGGTAAAAGCTTGATTTTTAGACCTCATCCAAATGTCAGGGTCAGACACTCTGGGCCCCGCCCCCAGTGGTCCCCACCTTGGCACTGGGCACAGTGTCTACGCACAAGGCACTGCTGTCCCAATGTGGCAGGAGCTGCCAGTCACTCCCAATACCTATGCTTTCCTAGACACGGAGTTCCCCATTTTTTTATCTAGGCTCATGTGATCAAGCTCTGCCCCATGAAATTTGAGCAGAAGAATCATTAGCAATAACTGAGAAGTCTTCTTAAAACCATGGGGTGTGTCCTTTGCCCTTCCTTCTTCCAGGTGGCTAGAATGTTGATTGAACGGCTGGAGCTTGAGCAGCCATCCTGGGCCAAGAGGTGGAAGCCAGGAAGCGAGGGCGGCAGGATAGCAAGGCAGAAGAGAGCCTGGGCTCCTGAGGGTCACAGGAGCACGTGCAGCCCGGGACTGCCCTCCTCTAGACTTTTGCCTGAGAGACACGTAAGCTTGTACATTATCTAAATCACTGATACTTCGAGTTTTCTCTCTCAGCTGAAACTAATCCTAACGGATATCTTCACAGAGCTCAAAATGTTTCCTTGGGGTGGCCCATTCCCTCTTGCTTTCTCCTCTACTGGTGTGGAGAAAAACCTGGGGCAGTGGCCTGGGGCAGGACCCCCACACTGGTGTGGAGATTCCGTCTAACGAGATGAGCACAGGGAGGCACTGAGTCTCAGGCTGCCTGAGGCTGCGGATGGAGAGATGCTGGCTGAACACAGAGGAGACACCCCAGGCCTCTCTCAATTCCTGGGCCCGGGCGGCCTTGGGCTCCCCATACCCCACTGTTCCCACACAATTTACACTCTGGCACCGATGGAACAGTTACCCAAAAACGATTCCAAATCCCCTCTGCTCCCTAGAGATGCATGAGCCGACTAATGGAGAACTAACTCCCGTGGAGAGATTTCCAGGTGTATATGGGCAATGCTAATAGGAGAAAGCAGGCCGGCCTCTCGTTTCCCTAAAGCAGCCAACAGGAAGCTCATCAAGAGGCAGTGCTTTTCACTGAGATCCCTGGCAGCTCACGGACGCTGCTTTGGTCACGGGAAGCAACAAATGCCAACTCACACGGAGTCGGCCTTTTCTGCAGCCAGGGGCTACCTCTGAGCCTCGCGTACATCGCAAAATGTAAGTTCTTCTTGGTTCTGGCTCCACCGTGGCCCAGCTGGGTGACCTTGAGCAATGTATCACCTTCTCTCTGCCTCCGTTTCCTCATTGGCCCAAATAAAGGCTGTAAGGTAGTATCTACCTTACAGAACTTCTTAAATTAAGCATATTTATTTTATTAACTTTTTTAACTTTTATTGAATTTATTGGGGTGCGTTAAGAGGATTAAATCAGGAAGTATTTGTAACGACTTCACCCTTTCTCAGTAAATGCTGATTGTCGTCACTGCCATTGACCCTGAACAGCATGGCTGCGAGCTGTTTGAGCCACTGATACGTGATGTTTTCAATAAATACCTTGAAAACTTTCTTGGAGATTTGCAAAAATTTGAGAAAACAGATAAGCCGTAGAGCCTAAAAACACTGAAAAAATTAAGAGAAAGTCAGCTATGTCACGAACGCATAAAATACCATGTATTTTTCTCTTCCTTATGATTTTCTTAATGACATTTTCCTTTCTCTAGCTTATTTTATTGTAAGAATACAGTATATGATCCATGGAACATACCACATAGGTACAGGAGTGGGCAAAAGTAGGTTTGCAGTGGTTCATATGGAAAATAATACAGTAATTAATAAATGATAATATGATGATACACACTGTTTCACGTACTCACAACTGTAAACCTACTTTTGCCTGCACCTTATATAATTGGTCAGCTGTTTATGTTCTCGGTAAGGTTTTCAGGCAACAGCCGGCTACTCGTCGTTAAGTGCTGGGAAGGTCAAAAGTTCTCTGTGGCTTTTGACTGCAAGGGTTCCGCACTCCTAACCCCTGCCTTGTTCAAGGCTCAGCTGCACCCTAACGGCTGGGATACGAGCATTTCCTTTCTCCAGACGAGGACACTGAGGCTCAGAGAGGCGAAGCCCTCGTTCAAGGACACTCAGCTGGGGCAGCAGCAGGTCCACCTGACTTTGCAGCTTTGCTCCTTGCTTCCTGCCGCCCTGAGACAGAGACGGTGTGCATGTTCCAGGACCAGCGGTGGTGATTCCCAGGGAAACCTAGGGGGTCCCCCAGCCTGGCCCGCCTCAGCCTGCCAGGGCTCCCTGCGCCCGGCAGCCTCACCTGATGACGGTGAGGCAGCTGAAGCAGGGCTGCAGCTCCCGCACGCCGTAGTCGTTGAGGTTGTTGTTGTCCAGGTCGAGGGCCAGCCGCTTGCGGAAGTGGTGCAGGACGAAGGAGAGGGCGCTGCAGTCGGCCGAGCAGGCGTTGCAGTAGGTCAGCTTGAGGTAGTTGGCGCAGATGCCCCTGGCCGCCAGCTGCCCCACCTTCTCGCTCTGTGTCTCATAGATGCAGCGCAGCATCCAGATGAAGGTGGGCATGGCCTGCACCTGGTGGAAGCCCTCAGTCTGAACACGGGGCAGGTTCTTCAGGTAGGACCGCAGGCTGGAAAACAGGTGTGCCCACAGGGCCTTGCGCTTTTTCCTAAGGGCCGCAGCTGGCACCAGGTGTTGCAGGAGTTTCTTTTTGGCTTTGGACAACAGCCCGCATAGGAAGAGGTTGGTGAACTGAAAGTGATCCTTGTTCTTGAAGGGGTCTTCCCCCATCAGGCCACCGTCCCCCAGGCACTGGAAAGGGAAGGAGAGGGGGGAACAGGACACAGCTGCTGCCTTCCCGGGAGGCACCCACTCCTGGAAGAACCTGAGCAGGTCCTGAGTGCCCACCTTGTCGTCCACCACGAGGAAGAAGGCGGTAAAGAAGGCCTGCAGGGTGGTGTGGAAAAACTCATAGGACTGCTGGTCCCCGCCGAGGCCCAGCTCAGGCATGGCCCGCAAGAAGCCCAGCTGCAGGTCAGCCTCCTGCAGCTCAGAGGCCTGTACCTCCTCCTGGCTGAAGACAAAGAGGTTCTTCTCCATGCCCCAGTGGGCCACCTGCCCCAGCGAGTGCAGGGTGCCCAGCCTGGTGCGGAAGGTCTCCATCTGGCTGCGCGTGTTCCGCTGCACCAGGCTGGAGGGCTGCGTCCGGTTCAGGTGGACCTCGGTGATCAGCAGGAAGACATCGGTCAGGGTCACGGAGCAGTCGGGCAGCTGCAGGGAGCTGTCGAAGGTGCCGTGGAAGTGCTGGAAGCAGCGGAAGATGATCCAGCAGAAGAGGGGCACGGCGCACAGGCTGCAGAGGTTGGGGTTGGCCTCCAGCTGGTCCAGCAGGCGGGCCTGCGTGGCCCGGTCGGGGAACATCCTCCTGGTGTAGTCCCGCAGGTGGCTGGGGGAGAAGCCCCGCAGAAGCACCTTCTTCCGCAGGAGCTGCCGTGGGATCTCGATGCCCGTGCGGGCCGTGAGCACCTTGGCGGCCCCCTTGAGCAGCATCCCGCTGAGCAGGTTGGCCAGCAGGACCAGGGGGTGGGCAGGCTCCCAGGGCGATGAGGTGTCGGGCACGTGGCTCAGGTCAAAGTCCGAGTGGAGCTCGTCCAGGCCGTCGAAGGTGAAGAGAGCGGTGTGGGGGAAGCGCAGCAGGAAAGCGAACACCTCCTCGGGGTCCTGCTCCGGGTAGCAGTAATGCTTGAAGAGCAGGTCCTGCAGGCTCAGCGTGTCGCTGTCCTTGAAGCAGCTGAACATGCGGCAGCGGAAGTGGAAGAAGAACTTGAGCCCCTCGTCCAGCTGGCTGGCGGCCCAGAGGCTCTGTAGCCGCTGCAGCAGCATGGACTTGCCCACGCCGGCATCGCCGAAGACGAAGATGGTCTCCCCCTGCTCGTTGAGGACGCCCGTGGAGGGGTCCAGGAGGCAGGCCAGGCTGCCCAGGCTGCCCAGGCTCTCATTGCTGAGGTTGACGAGCTCCATGATGGTGTCTGTGTACGTCTCCTCCAGCAGCACCTCCTCCTTCTGTGAGTAGCACAGGATGAACTTGGAGTCTCGGCCCAGTTGGTGTCGCAGCTTCTGGGTGTACCTGCTCACTGGCGGGAGAGCGAGGCGGGTGGGGCACAGGCATCCCGGGAGATGAGGGGCCCCAGGAGAGATGGAGGCAGAGAGAGAGCAAGAGAGAGAGAGAAGCAGAGACCAAAGAGCATCAACTGGGGAAGTCTCAGGAGGAGAAACAAGCACCCAGACAAACCCAAGGCCTGGACCCTGAGGCCAAGGGTGAGAGTGACTCCAAGGCAGGCCCTGAGGACCCTCCCAGAGCCAGAGCTGCGAGATCTGCCGGTCCTCGGGCCTTGGCGCCTCCACCTGACCTCGGACTGGGCCAGCCAGAGGGTGACGGACTCCAGACACTGGAATAGTGTCTGAGACAGGCTCCACCCTGCCCTGCGCAAGTTGTTATTGAACTCCAGCTAGAAACTGAAGCTCTCTCTCACTCCAAGGCCAGGCCCACTGGCCCTGTGGCCCCACACCCTCCCCAGAGCCCTGCTCAACCAGCTGGAGCCGGTCCCCTCTGAAAGTCTTTGGGGCCGAGCTGCCCTGACCTTTCTATAATGAATGTGTTACCCCACTCTGGAAACAACTCATGGTCTCACAAAACCGAATGCCAGCATTTTTTGGTGATAAAATACAACACGGGATGTTAAACTGGATGGCCAAGGAGCCGTGCCTCATCTAAATCACCACAAGTGAGCACATCGAGATGAAACCAGCCCCCTTAGACTGCGAAGGGCATGCCCACCCTGCTCCCAAGCTGAGACAGGGCGTCACCGAGGCTGGGCACGTGCCCCAGGGCGAGCCCTGGGCCTGCCTGCGGGGGAGCAGACGCAGTGGGGCACTCACATGGGCTCCGCTCCACGCCCTCCGCAAACCAGGGCCGTGGACGGGGCTCACGCCAGAAGGAAGGTGGCCTCGCCCCAGACAAAAAGGTATTCCACACCTTCCTTTAAAATGGGCTTTGGGCTCTTATTATCATCTAATTAACAAACTTCAGGCATACACGCACGTTTCCGGCTTATCTATAAGCCTTCCCACCCATCCAACTGGATTGTCGACTTAAAATTTGCTAAGTGAATTGTAGTTCCTGCACTTTTACTAAGACATAATTTACATATCATAAAATTCACCCGTTTTACAATTGCTTTTGTGTACTAGTCGCTGATGTTTAGTAACGCGACAAAGTCTCGAAGACGTCACTACACTCCAGTTCTAGAGCATCTCCGGCGGAAGCCCATTGGCAGCCAGGGTCGGCGTCCACCCCTGGTCTGAGGCAGCTGAGCCCCTCTGCTTCCTGCCTCTAGAAATCTGCCTTTGCTGGACATTTCGTGTAAATGGAATCACATTATACGTAGCCTTTCACAGCTGGCTTCTTGTAGAGTGCATCATACTTCAAAAGTTATCCAAGTCGCTGGCTAACGGAACTCGTGGGAGTCCTTTGAGAGAACTGTTCATTGTGGGAATATTTCCCGTCTTCCTTCAAGGCCAGCAGTGAGGTGGGGCGCTAGCGGCGGCAGGCAGCCAGGGAATTTGGTCCTGACCCTGCTGGTTGGCCTGGTTTCCCCTAAACACACGCCTTCTGGGCCACTGTCCTTTGTTTTTGTTGTCAAGGTCACACTGGATTCTTTAAAAACTGGCGTGTAGGACTTTGGTGCTGGTATGTTGCCAGCAACAGTCTCAAAGTAGAGAGGGTGTGAGCATAGGAAGAAGACCCCCACCCCCTCCACCCCGGCCCCTGACGAGATGCTGCCTGTGTGTGACAATTTATTGGCAGCTCTCTGAGGGCGGGAACCGTATCTGGGTCCCACTGGACCCTGGTGTCCTGCAAGGTACCTCGGCCCATTAATGCCTGTTGAATTCCTCAGTTAACTGATGGGACGCCGTGGCACTTTGGAAATAGGGACTGGCAGTCAAAGGTGAGAGAAGAATACTTTGTCTAGAATCAAATCTGGAAAGAGTTTTAAAGGGGGGAAATTGCAGCCTTGAATTGGTGCAACCATGAGGATGTCTACCCACGTCAGAATGGGAAGTAGGAGGTCAGAACAGAGGTCATTCCCACACTCCCACGGGCCCCTCTTTAAGCAGAACAGCTGCCCGTGGTCACCTCAGTGACAGTCCCCTGGGCTACCCTCGGATGACAGGGACCAGCTCTCCTTTTCTAAAAGGAACCCAGCACCCGGGCCCGTCCGTGGTGGGCCAGCTTGCATGACCTCCTGAGCCCACCCGCTACAGCATTCCCAAACCCAGGGCCCTGTCTGCCTGGTGTCCGCTGTCCCCCCGGTCTGACTTGTACCTGGGTCGGTGTTGACCACCGTTTTGCTCTGAATGAGCCTGGAAGGGGAGAAGCCGATCTCCGCCAGCCACGGCCTGAGGTCCACGTAAGCATCGGCGAGCCGCTGGAGCACGTGCAGGAGGAACTCGGACACCTCCTCGCCCTTGCTCTGCACCAGGTCCAGAATTTTGCGGACCTGGTAACGGAACAAGCATGAGGGCGTGAGCCTGGTGCTTAGGCGTGTCCTCACCCAGAAGAGGCCCCCACAGCAGGGCCCCGAGCTCTCACTGTGGCCTGGACGGCCCTCCAGCCAAAGTGAGATGCTCTGCGTGGAAGGCCTAGAATCTGTGGAATGGGCCACATTAGCTAGAAATATTGTGTTTTGCCATGGATAATGCATACTTTTTGCCCAAATTCTTGAGGGACAAATGAGAATGCACATTAAACATAGGTATAATACTCCTGTGTATGACTCCCGCAGAAACCGAGGGTGCACATCACACATGGCAAAATGCAGGAACCACACAGCTCTGAGACCGGGAGGCCTCCACGAGCCTGAAAGTAAGGTCAAACTCACAACCAGGCCATGCCCACCCCTGGAATTTTCCATGCTGCCTTTTCTCTCTGCAACTAACACTATTGCTCTCCAGGGCTGAGGGCTGAGGGGAGAGACCACCCCAGGGGCAAATGAGGTGGGCACTGGGTCACTCGGCAAAGGGACAGCAGACCCCCAGGTAAGGTAGACCTTTAAAAACGCTTTTTGCATTCTTTAAAGCACAGGGGAAAATAAGCGCCAGAGTGAGCTACTGTACTTTACCGACACCCTTCCGCTCTCTTCCAAGCCCAGCAGGCCTGTCCCTGCTCTAAGCAGGAAGGAGAATTGGGTCTTGCCCATTTTATTTTTCCAATGACACAGAGCTAGAGTGACAGCCAGGGCTGCTGAGACTTCCCACGGTGGAGCAGGGAGAACTCTCTATGGTGGACCTGGCTTCGGATGCCGTCGTCCGAGCCAGAGGGCCACACCGGTCTTGCCATCAGTGAGCAGCGGCCCAGCCTTTAAAGTAAAGGCCCCGAGTGGATGTCACTGCTCCTGGTTCACACTCATTTTCTTTGTCCCTCCTGCTAATTTAAAGTGACTTGAAGAATGGGTTGCTGGGGAACCGATGTTCCCAGCCAGGAGAGATGTACGAATCTGCTGTTCACACGAGCACAGAGGTACAACACGCCTTGGTGCACTGAGCCCACAACTCCAGCCTCTCTGTTCTAGAAATGGCCGCAGTGGGACCTTCTGCCCAGTGGGCTGCACTCCCAAAGCCCTTCACTCAGGTCCCCTGGGAGAAGCCCCGCCTCTGGCTACCAAGCCCCACCTCCAGCCAGGCCAACCCCTCCCACCGCACCTTGTCGGGCTGCGTGGGGCAGGCGCCCACGATCTCCACATCTTCGGTCGAGAAGTAATCATTCTTCAGCAGGTTGTCCAGCAGACACTGAGTGTTGCGGATGTGCGTGACCAGGAGTTCGCGGTTGCTTTTCAACAACTTAATGTAGGAGTGGGGACACTCTGAGGGGATTATTTCCATCTCACCGTGGCCCCGCTTCTCCATGGTTAAAGGAGCAAGTGGTTGCTTGTCCCGAATTCATCTTGGGCTGAACGTGTCTTCCTGGTAGAGGACAATCGGGAGCCAGGGCCCCTGCCTCTCAGCGCGGCCCCTGTAAGAAAGCAAAGGCCTTGGGAAAGGTCCCTCCCGCTCCCTTTGGTCCTGGAATATGTCTGTCTATTCAGAGCAAGCGAGAGTCACGCTGAAGACAGTGATCTGGCGTGTTAAAAGAAAAAATCCTCATTTAATTGCTTCTGCTTGCGGGTTCCTTTCTCCTCTGCTAAGGCCGGTGAACAGAGGTAGACAGACTTTTGGGGAGATGACAAGATTGATTTCTTACTATCCCACTAAGAAAAGTACTTACATATTATATACCGATTCAGCCTTTTTTATCGTAGTCAATTCTACGACCCCTTTTAAGATCCATAGCTTTAGAAAATTGGTTTCTAGAAGGAATACCAGTTGAGAATGTGAAATTTAAATGAGCAGTTAACAATACCTTTTTAAGTTCCTGGCATCGTTCTTTGAAGTAAGTCCAAATACATTAAAACAACCTTCTCTCCTTCAGTCTTCAGTGCCCCATGTCTTTCTGGCGTCTGCAGAATCAAAGAAAAGATTATAATGAATGGTGCGCGAATGAATGAAATTGGCCTTGGGAGAAACAGGAGGGGTAGCAGGGCTGGCATAGCAGACAGCTACAGCTGCCCGGAGAGACCTACTTCAAGGCAGTCTTAGTGCCCGAGGGGCGATGAGGCTGCTAAAAGACCTGAGGGTAAGAACAGAAGACTTCTGGTTGACATTCATGATTCTTTTTTCAGTCATCGCGCATTTGTGCAGCTTACAGGACCTACAGTGAATAAAGCCCTCTGGGGGCTTACAGACAGACAGACTGTGACTGGCAGAACCCTACCGGACCACCAAATGCAAAGCAAACGAAATGACAGAGGGTAATGATAATGGAGGAAAGAAAGCAAAGGCTTCTGAATGAGGGGAACTTGGCACCCCGGAACAGAGAGAGGTCATTGTCCGCCGAAAGTCTCGGGAAGGCAGGTGACAGGCTTAGAGGGGCACTGCGGCCGACCTGTTGTCAGGATGCACGCAGTGTGGTCACCGGGACACCTGGGAGAAAGGATTCACTTGTAAGGGAGCCCCACCTCAGGAGCGCGACCAGGACGCACAGGCAGGGGGCAGCTTCCATTCCCGCTTCTGCCCCAGACAACACACACACGCGTGTCCTCCCTCCCACTGTCTGGAGAGGGAGTCACCCCAGCCTGCTCCTTTCCTCCCCTCCCACTGTCCCGGGGGGGGGAGGGGGACCTGAGAGGAAATGCGCATTCTTTGCAACTGAGATGCTAAAATAAAAAAAATTCAGAAAGATGTTCCCCATCTCCATAGATGTTCCTTTCTCTGCTTAAATAACTTTGCCCAAGTGCACAAGCAATACCTGCTCACTGTGGAAAATGAGGGAGATGAGTACAAAGTCTAGAGATAAGAAAAGTCAGCTCTCGCCCACTACGAAGACGTTGGAGCAGATTCCCTCCCTGCTCTCCCCTGCGGGCAGCGGAGCCCACACCGATGTTTCAGGTGTTCTGTGTCACCCTGGAGTTGGCCTTGAGCAGCTCGGGGAGTTGCGGGGACGAAACCCCGTGTTGTCAGAAGTCCTCGCATAACTGTTGACCCCCCAAAACTTAACTACTAGTAGCCCGCTGTGGGCTGGGAGTCTTTCCAATAACAGAGTCGATGGACACATACTTTGTGTATGTATTATATACTCTACTCTTACAAAGTACATTCGAAAAAGGAAAATCATGAGGCCCCGACTGGGGTGGCTCAGTGACTTGGGCGTCGTCTGTCGACTGAAAGGTCGCCGGTTTGATCCCTGATCAGGGCGCGCACAGGCCCGGGTTGCGGACCGGCTTCCCACCTGGGGGCGTGCGAGAGGCAGCCGATTATTGTTTTCCTCGTACATCGGTATTTCTCTTCTCTTTCTCCCTCCCTTCCCCAACCTCAAAAAATGAACAAATAAAGTCCTTTTAAAAAAGAAAATCATAAGGAAGAGAAAATACATTTACAGTGTTTATTGAAAAAAAATCTGCGCGTAAGTGGACCAGCAAAGTTAAACCCGTGTTGTTCAAGGTCAAGGGCACATGCGTTTCTGCACCTTTACCATTATTTCATGTTTCTCTTTTCAGCTGCATGGGCTGCTTTCTGGCATATGCTTTGCTCACCTGGTTTTTACTTTATACAGAATACTAAGCCCCGCCCACCACTCTTCACTCTACGAAAGCCCTGAGCCTGAGAAATTCCATGTGCCCAGCAGAGGAGCAGAGATGACGCAGAGCGCCAGCACCTTGCTGGGCCAGGCCCCGGCCTGGGGTGCCGGAAAGGTGCCGGGATGCCGCGGTCTTATGCATCCTTCTCCTGTGATCCAGCATCCAGCCTCGTGTCGCCTGGGGATCCCAGCAGGGCGCGGAGTGATCAGAGCGAACACTGGGTAAGCGCTTTACTCGAGGCCCCTCACGGGTTGAATCTGCCCCCTCGCTGTGAGAGGCAGGGTAACCCAGGGTTAGGTAGTCTCTGGGGCCAGCTGGGCTCACTAGCAAGGTAGTCGTTCCCGGTGCCTCAGTTTCCTCAAAATGAGAGTCCCCACTGGCCAGTGTTACGGTAAGGACTAAATTAACATTCACCAAGTGCCCACAGAGAATACTTGTTAATTATCACCTAGTTTCATCTTTAATCATTGGATCCTTAGGACTGAATGGTAGGAGGCAGAGGTCCCTGGGACTGCGCATTTACAGAGCAGGAAACGGAGGCGCATTGAGGTTAAGTGGCTCCCTGCCCTCCGAGGGTTTACACTCAGGCAGGGCAGAGAGTGTGGTGAGCACGGGGCAGGAGACACGAGCGGAGAGGGCCAGGGCATCCACATGCCCTGAAGACTTCCTTGGGCCCCCAGAGCCCTCTGTAGGGCAAGGGAGAAGCAGGTAGGGCCCCTGGACACGAGGGACTTCGAATCTGAGACATCCAAAGAGTCCCCACAACCCACTGACACCTGAGTGGTGCACCAAGGCTGCCTCCTGCTGAGGGGCAGGGTCTCCACGGTCACCCAGGCATGCCAACCCTGGTCCCTCCCGTGTGTCCGTATACCAGCCCTGTGGACAGAGACACTGCGGCGTGCCCCGTTCCCCGAAGGACACTAGCAAACACGTGCAGTCAGCAGCAGCTCCATTCTGTGCCAAACCGCCCAGGGGAGCCGGAGTGTAGAGGTCACCCTGCCAGCAGTGTGACTGTCCCCTCCCGGGAGGTGCAGACAGAGTTTGGCCTCTATCCCAACTGTTGGGGGCAAGGCATGTGGAGACCCCAAGGAAACCATTTCCCGTCACCCACGCTGGCCTCGCGATGTCACTCTTTTTCTCAGATGCCCAGTCGTGGGGAATCACCAGTCACTCTGTTATAACATATTTGCATATTTCACAATAACTGATACAGCTTTCTGCAGACTGGTGTTGCAATCCCAGCAGATAAGATTCCTAACAGATGAGTCCTGCCCCTTAAAACATTCTTTCACGACACAGTGACACAGTAGATGCTGACTTGGAGTCACAGCCCAGAGTTTTTTAAACAGTGGGCTCTATGGAGTCGGGCCACCCTACAGGCATTTCTGCTGCCGGCCCTTCCTGCCTGTCAGCTGGAACCCACAGACACAGACCCAACGCCTGTGCCAGCTCTGCTGCAGCCCCAGGGCGGGGCCGTGGAACCTGGCCCGGGGCCGGAAGCCTCTGCTCCTGTCCTGACCCTGCCTTTCCCCAAGTTTGGTTCTTTTCTCGGAATGTGATTTCCCCAAAATGCTGCTGCTCTCTGCACCCCCAGAGGCCACAGGAAAAGGTCGATGGTTTCATACACGCAGAAAGGAGGAGTCTAGGGGGTGTGACTTCATCGACCACAGGACAGTTTCCATAGACTTTCCTACCCCTTCCCTGAAACACATCCCAGTAGGAGAAGGGTGACCGCATGAGGTGGCTGGGATTTCCCTCCCAAGCACCAGGCGGGATCACCTTTCTCTACCTCCTTGAACTTACTGGCTTTGACTCACGAAATGTGAGCAGAAGGGGAATGAGAGACCCTGGGCAGGAGGCGTCTGACGTCAGCGCATAGTTCATCAGCATGCAGCCCCGGCGAGGCCGTGGCGGCTCCACCCCCCAGGGACCCCGCACAATGCCAACGAAGACAGCCTCCTGCCAACCTGTGATGGACATACAGGGCGAGAAACGTGTCTTTGCTCTGTGGGCTACTGAGATTTGGGGATCATCTGCCGCTGGGGCACAGCCGAGCCTGGCCTGCCGGACACCACAACTGTGCACAAGGAGAGCATCGAGCACATTAGGAAACAGAGGCCCATTTCCAGCAGCTGGTTGCAGACGGAACTGTGAAGAGTGTGGCCCAGAGTATTTGCCACAGCCCCCTCCCTTCCTCGGATGGTTTCTATGGCACAGAACCCACGGCATTGAAGGACCACTCATGGTGAAGAACCCCTACGATCCTTCTTGAGATACCATAAAACTGACTTTACTTACAGAATTAAAAGTTAACATGAAGCGTCATTCCCTTCCTACCTCAAACTTAGAACTACTGAAGAAAATCAATATAAGAAGTAATCTACATGAAAAAAGGTTGAAATATGAAGCTACACACACTCTTGATTTGTGCTAAGGTGGCCACAAGGCTTGTTGCGGTCCCAGATGCTATAACCCCGATGGCAAAAGGCCAGTGAGAGTAGACTCCGCCACCCCGATCGTAAAGCCAGGCGCACACGGAACACACACGTCCCTGAATGTCAAGGGTCGTATCCACCTCTCCTCGAGGAAACTCCCGCTCTCTTGAATGAGACTCAATTCGGTGAACCAGATCCACAGCCTCCTCAGACCCTTCCCGTGAAGGAGACTGTTCTACCACAATTGTTGACATGAACCACTTGGAAATTCAAGGGCAAAGTGAGGATCTCCGCAGCCTGGCCTCACCACTCTCGCGTTGCCCAACAACAAGGCGGATGGACTGATGCAGCCCAACGGCAATCGAAGAGCAAGCTGACATCGAGCACGCTCGCTCGTAGGCCAGGTCAGAGCTGCGCAGCAAACACACACAGAGTGGGTCCTCCCTTCCTGGCTGCACAATCCGTCCCAACGATAGCTCCACTGCGCTCCCAGCCTGCGGAAACTAACCCGACTCAAGCTGCCGCCATTCCTCCTTGGGTCTGCGGAGAACCCTCCCGCTCATGGTTGGTTTTTGTCTTTTGTGGGATTGTTTTTTTTTTTTCCTGGTCTATTCCTTTTTCTTGCTTTGTTTTCCTGGAAAATAAGCCCAGTCCCGTCTGCCTCTGCCACACCAGAACACTAATAGCCTCCTCTGGAGAAAATTTAGCAGATGGGTGAGGCTACAATCCTTATTTGAAGCTGTTAAGCTCCATTAACACTCATTGACTTTAATTGGAAAGCACTTAATTCCTCAAAATTACAAAGCAGACACAACAATCCCTCCGCCTCTCTCAACATTGCCTCTCTTTTCTGCTCTCTCCCTCCTGCTATCTCCTTTTCTCTCTTGTCAAAGCAGCATTTCGTCTGAGCTCCACACAGACACTGCCACCCCAACTACCGAGGACGGAAGGCAGAGAGAGCCGATGGACGCACTGGGGGTGGACGGTGATGAGGCGCAGACACCCTTCCACAGCTGCCTGGGCCCAGCCCCCACCCCCCGGGAGGAAGTCACGCGCATCTGGCTCCTTGTCACTCAGAGCCAAGCACCTATTTCTTCTGGCTGAGAAACCCTGTGGAGCGCAGGCAGAGCCACCCCTCCCTCGTGGGCTGAAACCATGGACTTCTGGACTAGGGCAGAGTGTTGTCTAAGGCTCCCGTTTTAGAAATGAGAAGCCGAGGCCCTGGGAAGGACAGAATCCACCAGAAGTAGAGCCCAGGTCTCGTGGCTCTGAGACAAGCGCTCCTTTTGCTTGCTTCTGGTTAGAGCGGCTCCCTCAGCAGCCGAGAGTGTCACCTCATCCCCCCCACCCCCGAGGGGCTGACAGCCGTCAGAATGGGGAAAGGGCAGGAACTCCCCCTCACCCTGTTCCTCCCCTCGCCTCTCTCTCCCCCACTTAAAACGCCCTGGGTTCTTCATCCCCACCCTTCTCAGAGGACGCGCTACTTTCTTTCCTACTTGTTCCCTCACACCGGTGGACGGTGGCAGTGAAAGACGAAGGCTCTACACCCAGGCGACCTGGTTGTAATCACTCGCTGTGTGGTTTGGACACATAGTAACACCACCCTTCTGTGCAAGGGCAGATAATAATAGCACCCGCCTCACGGGATCGCTGTGAGGATTCGCGCGTTGGGACCATGCGGCACTTAGAACAGCACGGGGCACCCTGTAAGCATTTGTCGTGATCGAGGAGACAGAGGTCTAGGCCAGGACTTCCGTCTGGTTCATCGTCGAGTCCCAGCATTTGACTGTGAGGGACGGGGCCCATCGGGTCAGTCGCTGTGTCTCCAGCACATGAGAGGACGCTGGGTAAAAAAACGGTCAACCGAATGAGCCTGGTAGCGTGCACAGCGCACACCAGGCGCCTCTCCAGTGCTCGGGGAGTGAACACGTGGATTTCCAGAGTTCCCAGAATCGGAAATTCTCACTTAGGGCATTTCCGATCTGCAGGCCCCGCTATGTGTTTTACTGCTCTAAGGCATTTATTCTATCAGCTGCTGCCTTAGCAAGTTTAACCAGAGCCCAGCTCTCAATTTCCAGAGCATTTTCTTGGTGCAGAGTCCCCAACTGCCTTGTGACAGAGTCCCCGCACAGGGGCTGAAACATACCTGTTGACTGTCATTTTGCTGGTGTTGTCCAGGCTCTGAAAATCCAAGTCCCAAAAACACCCTGCTTAGTAGTCATCTGTGAGGGGCCAGGGACACAACCACCTCAATAAAGGAAGACAACAGAGCCTTGAATCAGAAAGCCGGATCTGGAATCTGGAAGTGGGATTACGGGCTTGTGCAGAAGATAGCGCCACACAGCGACAGGTCCGGAAGCCGGAGGATATTTGGAGACGGCATTCAGGGCCCACACAGAAAGTGTCTGGGGTTTCTCAGATGAAAGGCACTCCACAAGAACATGTTAATTACCTTGGAGGCTCGTGCTGAACTTGGCCTGGAGGAAATAAACACTCTGCTGACTGACGGCCAAAACACTTAGCCTGAGACTTTCATTCACCCCACTTGGACGTGTATCCAGAGACAGTCAGCAACTGTCTGGGACACAGGTCAGCCCTTGAGCTCGGCTGGAAGATGCCTGGGATGTGTCAGGGTGACTCCCAGGGGCACTGAAAGGGTAAGAAGATGCAAGTTCTCCTGAGGCGGCAAGTTCCCCTGGGCCTATGCCACCCCGTGGGGCACTGTCTTAGGAGCAGGCCCACTCAGCTGGCCAAGATGCACTGACCTGCTGTGGCCTCTTATAACTTCACACGAAGGAAAAGGAAGGGGATAGTGTGGACACCCCAAAACCAGCTGGTACGCACGGTGCATTCTCAGTCCCTCACGGCTTGGAGGCTATTTCTGTGACTTGAAAACTGCAAATAAAGGAGATTTTTTTTTTTCTAACTGCGCCTTTTAACGGTATGCAAATTCCCCAGTGAATGAACAGGGCAAGGAAATCAGCTCTCTTGGGACTTCAGGACTTCGGACTTCGGAGTTAAAGCCAGAGGGAGAACAGACCAGCATGAAAACTGTCTTGACACCCCTTCCCTTGGCCGGAGGATCCACAGCATTTTGTACCTGCGGGCGCTGACACCCTTCCCTCTGTGCGGCCTTTTCTTCCTGTTCCCAAGGAGCCAGGAGGACAGGGATCCACCCGCATCCATCCCTCCATCCAGGCTCCTGCTGACGGACAGACGGGCGGATGGATGGACGGACGCTGGCACCCGGCAGACCTGCTGTCAGTGACTCACTCCTGCCCCAGAGAACCGCTCAGCGGGTGCTCGCTCAGGGAGACCGCAGCTCCCCAGGCTGGTCCTGCCACCTTGCAGGTTGGTCCGCGCTTCAGCTCCTTCGTGTGAAAACTGAAAACCACCATTTCGTCTCCAGAATTGTTTTACACATTAGGCATAAGGGTCGTTGATTATCTTTTTCTTGTAGGTTGCCAGTGCAGAGAACATTTGGCCGGGGGCCGGGCGGGTGGGGCGGGGGAAGGGTGGGTGCGGGGCTGTGCTCCTTGAGGCCTCCTCCTCCCTTTACAGGAAAATTCCACATCCTGCCCAGCCCGGGAGGCTCTGCGCGCCCTGAGCTCGGTTCATTCCTCAGCTGTCTCTGCACCCTACTCAGCACACCCACCTCGTTTCCGCCGCTGAGCCTTCGGACGTGCTGCCCCGGGGTCTGGCACGCTCCCATTCCTCTGCATCCCCAAGAATTAGCGGCAAAGGCTCATTCTCGCAGAGGCGCACCCCAGATTCCCAGGCCCCAGCACAGCTCCGCTAATCTGTCTCACATCACCGAAGGGACTTACCCGCTTCTGCAAGTCGTTCATGTGCGTCCCACCCCTCCCTCCTCCAGGAGCCTGCACACTCCGATTCGCCGGGGCGGGGTCTGTCCCATGCATGGCAATGCCTCGCCGCTGAGGAGACCCCCTGGCACTGGCGCCATCTCCTGATGGTCTCTGTGGAGTCCGTGTGCTAGAGAACCGCAGCCGCAGCCGCAGTGAGCCAGGAGGACCCAGGAGCTACGTTCCAACAGCCTTCATCCAACGCCACGCTGGGGAGCCGGCAGAGCCCTTCCCGCCCGCGGGAAAGCCAGGAAAGCAATCACCGCGTGCCAGGGTCAGAGATGCCAGAGCATCCACAACCCACTCACTGGAGGACGTGCTTTCCTGGGCCCCAGGTTCCACGGGCTCAGGGCTCTTGAACAATTGCCAAAGCTCCCGAAGAGGCAAAAGCTGCTGGGGTGTAATTAGGAGGGGTGATGAGTAAGGAACTGTTTTTACAAGGGAGCGAGTGTACGTGGAACAGGCCACTGCTCTTCCGATGGGATGCTGTTTGCCTGCTCTCGTGTCTGCCTGACTCCCATCCTGGGAACCACCAAGCCCGGTTTCTGTCTCCCCAAATACCACCCGCGCACCTGTCGGGCAGGTGTTATTGCACCAGGCTAACAGTGCACTCAGAGGATACTTATCTCAAACATCATAATCCACTTTAACAGTGTTAGTCAATACCAGTATCGGGGTTCCCCTCCCCTACCCCATCCCACCCAGGGGATAGTAGATTACCCAGCATAAGCAATGGCTGAGATTAAGAGTTGCAAATCCAGGGTGGATTCCTAAGCAGGAAGTGCTTCGGAAGCTGAGGCCCCGTGTCCAGAAACACAGCTCTAGGAACACACCTGCCAGCCAGCGACAGGGAAGGGGCACGAGAAGGTGGGGGAGGTGAGGGCAGAGGGCGGCGCACTCACTGAGCCCAGGTACCGTGGTTAGCTCCTGGGACCCTGCCTCCAATCCCGGGGGCGACACTTACTGCCTGTTGGCTTGGGGCTAGTTACTTAATCCATGAAAGGGGGGGAAATGATTACTGCATAGGGTTGTTGGGGTGATTAAGTGAGCTGGAAAAAAAGGAAGAAAAGCCCAACCTTAAGAGCCTTCATAGCGGTGCCATACACAGTCTGGTAGACTCCACGTGGCCAGACGCATCGGCGTTGACTTTCATTTATAGCCTCAAACCAGTCCTTCCAGAGAGGTAGGGTCATACCCATCACACAGTGTGAACCGGGCACTAAGGGTTAAGTACCTCATCCAAAGCCTCACAGCCAGGAGATGGCAAGGCCAGCGCTTGAACCCGAGTAATCTTCATAATCAATATCACCATAATAGCTACCGTTTACTGAAAGCCAGGTGGTGCACTATGCATTTTACATCGATTATGTCATCAGATCCTCAAACCCGCTCTAAGGAAAGGATTACGGTAACTATTTTACAAAGGAGGCACAGGGTGGGAATGGTTAAATACGTTGGCTGAGGTCCAACAGTCGATGAAGGGATAAAGCAGTTGTTCTGACACTAAAACCCACCCCCACGGGAAAAATGGGTTTCTCCCATTAACGGCCTACCTGTCTGGCATTCGCTACAGGTCTTTTGTCTCCACTCAAAATCGTCCATGCGCCTGAGTTCACGTGAAATGTAAAACTGCATCCTTTGCTGAACAGAGGCCAGGCACAGCCTTCTCTGTGAAGGGAACCCCCCAATCAAAGCCTAGTTTCCCATCCAGTTCCTTCTAGAAGGTTTGGTTTGGGGGCCAGAGACAACAATTGGAAAAATGGATGGAAACGAATCACAGGAAGTTCTTACTCATTCGGCTTTTCTTTTCTGGGAGTTAGAACAACACAAACATTTCCCCGGGTTAAATCAGCGTCCGCTCGCAGGTCTTCTACCACGGAAGGCTTTTCCGCAGCAATACGTGACTGTCCTCCCCAGACACTTCCAGGGCCCTACGTGGCTCTGAAAACACGGGCCAGTCACAGCACCTGTCCCACCCGACCCGTGTGGTGGTGATGAGACAGGAGGGCGAGGGGTCGCAGCATCATGCAGCAAAGACGTCACAGGGGGACTCCGTGTTTTACTAAAATATTAACCAACCAAAACCTGGTGCTAATTTGGTGCTCACTTGGCAGTCACCTGGGCCTTCATGTGGACCTATTAATGACTCCTTACACTATCGTTTTCTATAATTTGCAGGGACATGACTATTCAGTAAGAAAAATTTGAAATTGGCGTTTTACGAGGGGTACCCTATTGATTTTAACGAAGTGTGACACAACATGGCCTTGTTGGGGCCCTCGGCCCCAGCAGGGAGCCAACTCCCCGAGGGGCAGCGCCCCAGCCCGGCTGGCTCAGTGGCTCCAGAGGCCGGAAGGATGGCGAGGGGGAGGAGGGTGGCAAGTTTGCCTTGGCTGGCTCTGCCTCGTAATCCCTGCCCCCAGTTTGGTCTGTGGCAGTCCTGCGTCAAACACGGGAATGAGGACTCGAGCCAGGAAGTCTCGCTGTGAGAAACACCTGGCTCTGGGTAAAAGCCGTCGGTTCATTGAAACGGCAGTGACGACGCACTTCTTCATGCGAGTCAAGGTCAGAGAAACCACTCGCCCTCGGTAAGCATCTGATGTGCCGAGGAGTTTTTCCTCAAGACGAGGTCAGACTCTGTGGGCGGATGAAAGCAGCTCTTGGTGTGAGACGCAACTGGCTTTGTCCAGAGGATAAAAGAAAACAGGACTTCCAGAAACTTGCAAAATGCCGATCGCTTCTGCTCGACAAAAACTCAGCACAGGTGAAAATTTTAGCTTTCCTAATTTTGTCTTGCCTCAAATCCCCTCCCCCCAAAAAGTAGAATCATAAAACAAAACAAAACAAAACAAAGCTGGTAACTTAAACCTCAAAGGTTTAGGTCTTTAGTATTTTGAAGAAATACTGAACGCTTTCCTTTGAATTAAAAAAACCCTTGAATTTGATATTCCCTTAATTAAATGTCAGCAATTGCATATACACTGTGAGAACACTTGACCTTCTGCCTATATTATGTCACTGCTTATATTTCTAATGGCTCAACAGTGCCGCCGTTACTATCAAACTAATTGTCACCGACACACAGACTGGGGACCAGGATGGAATACTCTGCCAGCGTTGACAAAGGTAGGATGTCGGTCCCCTCCCTCTCCAGATTCCTGACTATTCTAGATCATCCAAGAAGAATGCACTGTCTCTAGGCCAAGAGTCAGGGGGAAAACACCAACGGCCAGGGTGTGGCCTAAGGAGGCCACCAGCAGCAGCGTCGTGCGCGTGTCCCTGTGTCCAGCCTGAGACCCTGTAGACAGCCCGGCTTTCTTGGGAGCCCGTTTTATTGACACATGTGGCAATGGGGCGGAGGGCGTCTCAAGATGAAGGGCCAGTTTCATTTATCGAGAAATGTATTCCTACCACAAGGAGTAACACTGTATTCCAGACTCACTAGTAAGTCCTCTGGGTGGGGAGTAGCCTGAGATTCCAGACCTCAAAGCAGGAGGAGCCTGGAGCCACACAGCCCACCCCACCCTGACACACCCAGCCCGTCCCCACCCCAAGCGGGGCAGGAGGAGAGCAGGGGAACAGTGTTGTGTGTGAGGCAGACAATTTTCAGACACTTTCCCTCGTTGCGGCTGTACTGAATACACAGTTTCCAAACACAAGTCACCGCTCCTGTGCCAGAAACCTACCTGTGATGGCACCTGCCACGTGCCTCCCACCCAGGCATCGGACACATGCTGTCTCATTTCACGACGTAAGCCCCAGCACAGTCACAACGGCCACCCCCATCGCACAGGCGAGGAGCGGGCTCGGGGAGGTTACCTCACTCGCCCATGGTCCCAGGTCCCAGGGGACGGAATCTGAATTGGGGCCCATGTTTGATGAACTCCAGAGCTTGCCCTTATGTCCCCAGTCCACAAAAATAAAAACGACTTCTCAGACCCTCCGAAAGTCCAGGTTTCTCCCACCTCTCAGATGTTGCTAGTTTTAAGCCCTCCTTTCTTTTCTGCCCAGCATATCCCGGAGGAAGCCTGTCTCCAGCTACCCGCCCCCAGCATCCACCCCAGGGTGAGGCAGGTCCACCCTGGGCACTCCTAGAATCCGTGGTAGAGGTTGTGGTTCTCTGCTCGTGGGAAACCTTAGATTTACTTTCAGAAGGAGGGACAAGCTGGACCAGCCCCGAGGCAGGCACACCTGGCTTCATCCCCAAAGCAGAAAACCCAGAAGTGGTCAAGGCCACAAGTTTACAGGTTGCCCTCAGCTTAATGTGAAATGCCAACAATGGGGGCATTTCCCAGAACACAGAACTGAGAGGGCATTCCTTTGTTTTGCACAACATCGAAGGACTGAACGGTTGAGCCTCTCTTGCACACCCCACCCAGGCCACGCTGGGTGGAACTGTCTCCCCTTCTTTTCTGTGCTGGAAGCGGGGCGGGGGAGGGGACGGGAGGCGGGGGGCGGGCAAGTCCGATGCTCTGACTGCAACACTGGTATCACCCGGGACGTTTCAATGGTCCAGAGGCTGGGTCCCAGCCCCAGGGGCTCCGAAGGATTGGTCTGCGGTGGGGCCTGGGCATCTGGATTTTAAAGGCGCCCCGGTGATTCGAAGGGGCAGGCAGGATTGGAAAGCCCTGGCCAGACCCCACTGGGACCAACGATTCCGCTGCCGCCAAAGTTCCTGCCTCTGAACTTTGCTGGCGCTCCTCAAACCCTCGGGTTTCTGCCTCCGGTCGGCCGCCCAGGGAGCTCTCTCAGAGCCGCCTGCAGCCCCCCCACCCCGCTACCCGCGCACCGGGGTGCAGCCTCCCGCCCACCCCCTGCCCCCCACTCGCTGCACTCCGGAGCCCGGGGCATATCTGCCCCCTGCAAACTCGGTCCCCGGCGCTGGGACTTACTTGGCCTCCAGGTTTGCAGAGCAGGCAGCGCGTGGACCGAGACACTGAGGCGGAGGCTGCAGCCCTCCGCCCGCAGCGGAGCGGGGAACAAGGCAGGAGCCTCCGCCGCTGGGCCGGCCCAGAACGGGAAGTGGCCGGACGAGAGTAGCAGCCGCGCCCCTCTCTCTGGCTGCGAGGGGAGGCCCGGGCAGCGTGCAGGGTGGCCGTAGGGGGGCGGCCACTCCCCCGCCGTGTGAGGGAGGGCCGGTAAGTTGGCCTGGGGCGTTACCTGTTGAGCATTGGCGGTCAAGCCACCGCGCAGCGCAGGGGCGAGTGGGCAGGCCCGAGAGTGCGCCCAGGAGTGACACTTGGGAACTTGTCTCGTCAGCTGAGCCAAGGCCAGCCTCCGCCAGGGGCCCAGGCCCGGCCCCCTAAAAGTGCCAACCCAGCAGCTGCAACTGGAGGCAACGCCTGGGTATGACAGTGAAACTTTTTTATTAATTGAATGTATGGGGGTGACATTGGTTAATAAAACCATACAGGTTTCAAGTGCATAACATCATCTTCATACTGCATGGTGCGCTCACCACCCAAAGTCAAGTCTCTTTCTTCCACCAACACCCTCCCCCCACCCCGCCACGGGACAGTGAAACTCTTGTTAAAATGCCACACGAGCTCTCAGACTTGAAAATGTAAGTTTTCTTCCTTGGCCTCGAATGTCTTCTTGGCAGTTGTACGTTTTGTGTTCTGTGCATTATTCTGTGACGACTTGTAAAGGGATTTTAACAGCAATACATTTCCCCAATAGAATCTGCTTTAAATGTTTGAGATGGGGAAGGGCTGTACTGGGCATAGGGATGCTGCACAAAACTGTCACCTATTCACACTGACACACACCCCATCGTGAGACCACGTGTGCTCATGAACACTGAGATTCCCATCACAGGCTGCCTTCTGAGAAACAGATCTTCAAAAGTGAAACTTTGCAAATGCAAAATAGATGGGCTTCAGTGGGCAAACTTCCAAGCCCCAAAAAGAAGATGCCAAAGATGCTCATTCCTCCCGTGTGCCCTGCTATGAACTTCTAGCATTCTGAATTTTACTTTCCATGTCTTTTGAACACTTTCATTTTTTCCATATCCTGTTTGTCTGGATGCATTCTGAGTAATTTCTTCCATTTTTTTTCTTTCTGTTCATGAATCATTTGGTACATAATTGAACCTGTAAATAATTGAAAGGGAGACCAGTCTCCCCACCTCCTCCGTGAGGTCCCCCTCCCACACCCGGAGCCTATGAGTATGGCCAAGGGGAACTAAGGCAACAGATGGGATGAAGGGTGCTCATCAGCTGGCAGTGAGATGCGGACATGATCGTGGATTATTTTTGTCTGTGGGCCCAATGCAATCCTAAGGGGCCTTACAAGAGGGAAAGGGAATCAGGTGAATCAGAGACGGCGGCCCCACGAGGACATGGCCGGATGTTGCTGGCCTTGATGATGGAGGACGGGGCTATGAGCCCACGAACGTGTGTGGCTTCTAGAAGCCGGAGCAGCAGAGGAAACAGATTCTCCCAGGGAGCCTCCAAAAGGAGCGTGGTCCTGCTGACGTTGTGACTGGAGCCCCAGTGAGACCCATTTAAGACTGCGGCCCTCCAGAACGGTAAGATAATACACTTGTTTTGTCTTAAGTCACTCGATTTGTGGTAACTTGTTGCAGCAGCAATAGGAAACCAGCACACCATCCATTTAAGTTTTTAACTTCAACAATAATACATTGGCTTTCTAAGAGTCTTCTGGTTCTATTTCTAGTTTACTTGGTCATTTTTTTAAGTCTCCTATGCTGATTCCATCTTTTTTTTAGTGCATAGTTAATTAATTTTTGTTTTTCATTTAACTTTTTATTTTGCGATAATTATAAATTCACGTGCAGCTTTAAGAAATGATGCAGAAAGAGCCATGTTCCTTTAACCCAGTTTCTCTCAATGGTGACACCTGGCAATATGACGACACCCAGGATGCTGGTGTCGATGCGGTCGGGATACAGAGCGTTTCCATCACTGCAAAGATGCTGCCTGTTCATACCACAGCACCCCCTCTGGAACCACCAGCAGCCACTAGGCTGTTCTCCATTTCTGCAACTTGTCATTTCAAGAATGTTATGTAAATGGACGCATACAGTATGTAACACTTGAGCATTGTTTTGGGTTCACTCAGCCCATTCTCTGGAGATTCATCCACGTCACTGCATGTATCAGTACGTAGTTCTTTCCTTTTTAGTGGTGAGTAGGTAGTTTCACAGTATGACCACACAGCGTGCTGAACCATTCCCAATAACCCAGATTTGCAGGTCTTGGCCCTTGTAACTAAAGCTGCTCTAGGCAACCATGTACAGGTCTACATGTGAACCACAAGTGTCCATTCCTCTTGGAGAAATGCACAGGAGTGCACCTCCTGGGTGTGGGAGCAGTTGCACGTTTAGTTTCTTTTTTTTAAAGATTTTATTAATTTATTTTTTAGAGAGGGAAGGGAGCGGGGGGAGAGAGAGAGAGAGAGAGAGAAACATCAATGTGCAGTTGCTGGGGGTCATGGCCTGCAACCCAGGCATGTACCCTGACTGGGAATCGAACCTGTGACACTTTGGTTCGCAGCCCGCACTCAATCCACTGAGCTACGCCAGCCAGGGCTACGTTTAGTTTCTTAAATGGCCCAACTGTTTTCCAGAGCAGCTGTGCCGCCTTCCACTCCCAGCCGCAAATGCACGCAGGCCCCTTGGCTGGATGGATGAACAGAGTGTGTATACTCATGCAACAGAACAGGACACAGCCGTAAAAAAAAAAAACAGTGCTAAATGTTGGTAAGCCTCAAGGGCAGGATGCTAAGTAAAGAAGCCAGGCACAAAAGGCCACCTATTGCATGATTCCTTTTCATGTGAAACATCCAGAATAGTAAATTCATAGGGACAGAAAGGATATTGGTGGTTGCCAGGCAGCAGGGGGAGGAAGGAACGGGAGTCACTGCTTAATAATCTGGGCTTTCCCTGGGGACGATAAAAATTTTGGAAGTGGATAGAGCCGGTGCACAACAGTGTGAGTGTATTAAATGCCACTGAATTTTTCAGTTTAAAATGGTTAACTTCAGGTTAAGTGAATTTCACCTCGGTAAGGAAGTTAGTTTAAAAAGGAAGTTATAAATGCCATTCTGTTTTCGGTTTCAGCATCCATGGGTTCTAGGATGCAGAACTGCGGTTGATTTTTGTGTGTTTACCTTGTGTGCTGTGACCTTGCTGATGAGCTCACTCATTGGTTCTAAGGGATACTTTTGGTAGATTTCTAGGGATTTTCTACACAGACCATCATGTTATCTATACAGAGGGAATGTTTCATTTTTTGCTTCCCGGTCTGTATGCCTTTCTTTTCTTGCCTTATTGCACTGGTTAGAACTTCCAGCACTGTTAGAGAGGTCATTGTGGGGAGGAGGGGCGCTGACACTTGTTACTGCTGGTCGCTCCCTACTCTGCCTTTTCTGATATTGTCCTGGTAGTGGTGGCAGGGGACTGCATGAGGGTACCCTGTGAGAGCCCGGTGAGGCTGAAGTCTAAATGTCCTCTTGACCTTTGCTAGCTAGAGGAGGGGGAGGGGTTCCGCAGTTTTTCTCTCTCTCGTTTGGCTGGAGGTCAGAACGTATCCTCTAAAACTTTCCCGTCTTGCTAGATCATCTGTTTCCTACTCCTTTGGCTAGACAGAGCAGGCTTTCTTATTGCTGTTATTTTGGACTGTGCTCTTTGGTGCTTTTGGGTTGCTGGCTTCTTTGGCTACAAGTCAGAGTGAGATGAAGCAGAGAAGAAAACCCAGGGGATGCAGCACCATGCCGTGCCTTGGGTCCCGAGGCCCCTGGCAGGTCTGCCTTCTCTCCAGCTTTCAGTCTTCTGTTTTTTCACACAGCAAGTTTGGGGATTTTAGTTGCACTTAAGTAAAGGGATGGGGAAGAGTATGTCCACTCCACCTTCCCAGAAGCCAAAGTCACCATATACATTTTGTAGTGCTTTGGATAATTTCAATTATCTCAAAACCTTGAGAAGCTACACTTGCATTTTCTGTTCCCACTCATGATGTGCCACTTTCCTTATCTTTTAAAGGGGAAGCCCCGAGGACCGAAGTTAGGTTTGCTTTCTTCCAAGGATTGGCATCTGCCTCTGCTGGGAGCCGTGAGCCTTACTGACTGGGGACAGCGTTTGTTCTCGCCAAGGGCCCTGGTCTCACGGAGGACTCTCAGGTTCAGTTTTCCCGTCCCGCAGCAGGCGGTGCAGCCCCGATTCCAGGGCTGTGATTGGCGTCTGCACCCAAGGACATCAGGGTCATCCATTACCAGAACTGTCTGCCCTGGGGGCTTGCAGTTTCTCTTCTGTCTTGTGGGAGAGGAATTCACACTCTTTGAAGATGGTCCTTATTTGTTTGCAAGCCCAGAAATGCTTTTTCAAAAACCTGATTGTTATGGTTTACCCAGGGACTGGTTTCTATTGCAGTTAGGAAGCCAACATCACCACTAGAAACAGGCATTGCTTCCATAAGACATTTGGTATGGCAGAATTACCTTGAAAGCAACTGGAAAAACTAGGTCTGGTGATAAAGTTTTTTTGAAAGGCCAGGCATGAAGGTTTTATTGCTAGCATTTTAAATTCTTTAATGCAAGTCGTCATTTCAGGTTAGATAGATAGTTAAAATCATATCCGATTGTTAGTGTCCACAGCAACACTGAGCCTTGCTCACTGTGTCGCCATAACTGGGTTCCAGGTCACCGACCAACTTGATCTTCTTTGGAGGAGTCACGAACTGGAGGAATCTAGAATTTTGGAGGGTGCCCTTGAAAATCGAGAGGTGTGACAGCTATGAAACGGGGTCTGACCTGGAGTCTGTGTGTGGCCCAGCGTCACTGCGGAGTCGCAGCCGTAGCTGGAAAGTCCTCTGGTCTTTCTTCCCAAGAGAATGGACCGAATCTTTATTTTGTGGTCCTGCAGCTAGTTCTCCCTCATCCCAGTCACCTGTTTGGGGGGCCCGGCTGACGGCCCCTCACAGAAAGAGAAGACGGTTTCTGATAACCAGTATTGTTTTCTTCGTGACTCTTTCCTGTGTTTATTCCGTTAATAAATGTTAGACAGTGACCGTTCCTTCCCAAGCCGAGCGTCAGTGTCAGAAATTACTTTCCCTCATAACCCTGACTCCCCTACTTTACAATTGCCTTCCGAGGGCGGTGCTGTACAGACTTGATTCTTCAACAGGAACGACAACGATCGCGGGTACTCATGACATACCAGGTTCTATTCTAAAACCATGACATGTATGTACCCCTCAAAGCAATCCGAAGACATAGGTGTTTTGGCTGTCCGCATTCAACAGGGGAGGAAACCAAAGCACAGACTCAAATAGCCCAGAGTCTCCCAGCCAGAAACTGGGGGCGCCGAAGACTGGTCCCGGGCTATCTGGGAGCCTGCGCCCTAACCCTCACAGAGCACGGATGACACACAGCCCAGGGTGGACGCATGCGTGTGACGATCTGAACCTAACGAAATGCAATGGGGTCCGTCGGTGGGGGACACAGGTTAAACCGCAGACACACGCGTTCCTCAAAGAAGAGTATACCCGCTTTTAAATTTAAAAAGTTTTACTACCAACTGTCTGCAGTTTGCTTGCTCTTCTTAAGGTGACAAAAAAACAAATAAACAAACCCAACAACAAGCAATTCCAGAACACAGCAAGTCACCAGCTCTGCCATGAAGTTGCACATCTATCCTTTGTCCTGGAGCAAGAACACATACACTCAGGTCAACTCAAGCCCAGAAAGCGTCCTCAGAAGCAGTGCCCACGTCCACTCGTCCTGCATTCCAGTGCCTCCCGGTCCTCCTGGCAACTGCCCAACCCCCACCCAAGCCTCTTCCCACAGCCTGAAAACGATGAATCGCTCAAGCGAGACATCCCTTCAGAGCGTTGTTCAAAATATATTAGACAGAGGGACATCCCAGACCCCTGTTCTACCCCGTGTTAAAAATGTATCAAACGAGCACGCAGAGAAGACAGCCACAGGTCCGCCCCCTTAGGTGCTGGTGAGTCCTGCTTCGCCCTTCCTGATAATGTCCTCCACGTCGTCCGAGACCCGTCCTCGGTAGCCGTTGGGCTCTATGGCGTCCAGCTTCTCCCGGTACTCCGGCGGCAGCGCGTTCTCCTTGGCGCCCATGCAGATGACCTAGAAAGGGGTAAAATAAGCAAAACACCTCTTTGAGTTAGGAGCGTAATTTAGCTTAGCGTGAGACAGCTTTCTCTGCACTGTCGAAGTGTGGGATAATTTCAGATTGCCTCCAGAATAAACACGGAGAGCACAACACGGAGACGCGGCCACTGCTTCCCGACGAGCGTGGCGGGCAGGGGGCTCTCAGAGCCGCAGCGTCCGTCCCCCTGGAATGCCGATGTCACTCGGTAGTGCGATTTAAAATGTTGTTATGGCAAGACAGAAAACGTAGTGTATAGACGTTCCATGATCTCCTAAGAAATCATTCCTTAAGTTAAAATGCACGGGGAGCAGTTTGGGTTGAACCCCGGAGTCTAGTCGGCCTCTGTGTTGGACACGAGGGAATGAGGGACCACTCAGCGGTCCTTCCCCGATCCGTACCAGGCTGACCCTCGGGGTGCCGTGCTAGAAAATTCCAGAGCAGGCCCAGGGGCTGGGCCACCCGCTCCAGATGCCCAGTCCTGACTGGGCCTTCTGACAATACCTAAGCTGGGGTTCCTGAAAAAGCACACTGGGGTCTCTATCTGTTTTCCTGTGCTTGTCGGGGGCGGTTTCTCTGAAAGGCAGAGTGACTTTTATTTTTCTATCTGGGGACAGAAGACATGTCAGCAGGAGGAAATACATGTTTCCCCATTACAGTTAATCTTGGTGTTCATGTTTTGTGGAGAAAAATCCTATGACAAAAGCCTGTGTGTATGAATAGAATACGTGTCTGGAATTGTGCCCCATATATATTTCTAAAGGCCTTTTTTTAAATCAACAAAATCTTAGGAATATACTTCTAGCATTACAAATAAATCTGAACATTTGCACTTTAGGTAAATAACTGTAATTTTTGTATTCAAAAATGTTGATTAAAATGAATTGTTCAGGTAGAATTAAAACATGCAAAGCTTTTAAAAACCAAGATAGTCTTTAGTTGAGCTCAGTGAAAATTAAGAGCAATCACCAAAAATCTGTGTGTGTAGCTTACCTTCTTATACTGGGGTGAAGGAGGAGCGCTCTCATAGTTTCTCATCTGATAAGTTCGACAGGTTATCTCTTCTCCTTCTTGAGTGGAAACGTTAACTTCTATTGGGGCATATGCTTTTTCTTGTCTGAAACCAGAACAGCCAAATTTTAACCATACTTGACTTAGCCAAGTGAGTTTACTGCATCAAGAATTTCACTACTGGATTTTTTGGACCATAAGATGTGCCTAGGTTTTAGAGGAAAATAGGAAAACAATTTTTGAAGCAAAATATGTGGTGAAATACTTAATAACCTAAATAATATAATATTTCACCAATGTAAATGTAAACAGAACTCAACCGCAGCATTAACCACCATTTTTCCTCCCAAATTTGCCGGGGGGTGGGGGGAACAGTGCATCTTATAGTCTGAAAAATGTGGTTTATATATATGGACGTGTTTGCTCCCTATGTATTAATATTTGGGGATATAGAACACACTCCACATAATATCACTTCCTCAAAAGTAAACAGTACTTCAGTTTGAAAACCTGAGACTTGCCCTGGCTGGCGTAGCTCAGTGGATTGAGCGCGGGCTGCAAACCAAAGTGTCGCAGGTTCGATTCCCAGTCAGGGTACATGCCTGGGTTGCTAGGCCACAGCCCCCAGCAACCACACATTGATGTTTCTCTCTCTCTCTCTCTCTTTCTCCCTCCCTTCCCTGTCTAAAAATAAATAAATAAAACCTTAAAAAATTTTTTTTAAATTTTAAAAAAGAAAAGAAAACCTGAGACTTAGTACTACTTGGTATACTTCGAACAGATCTCTGTCGTTATCCTATGTAAAAACACGCTTCAGCGCAGTTATGTTCGTGTTGATGCCCCGAAGCACTGCTCTCCGGGCCACGGAAAGTGGACGGTGTGTTCCGACAGCAGGAGGACAGCCAGCCAGAGAGGAGCGGACAGAAGGACCTGCTCTCGTTCCCAGCGAGCTGCGGTGCCCAGGTCCGCTCTTCTCAAGCCCTGCTCTCTCCTGCCGACTTTCTCTGCAGTAAACGCTCTGCACACAACTCATGGGCACGCCTCAGGGAGCGGTTTTAGTTGAATCCTGCTCTAGTGGACTCTTAGTAAAAAGTAGCAAAGCACTCTGAATACGTTGCTGAGGTCCTTACAAATTATCATTAACTTTTACATTCACCTGCCACCGTAAAGAATGAGTTCGTACAGACTGGCTCTAAGAAAAACGGAACAACTGCTTCTGAAATCAATAAACACGTGTAACGATGACTAACATCTTCACGCTTTCTCGCCATAGGAAACGACGAAGATTTTTATAGGGTTTTGATTTCCCTTCAAACAGAAGGGAAATGAGGACTTCCATCTTTTACAGAAGAGATTACACAATCACCCACAAATGTCAGTCAGAAAGTGCGACCCTTTTAGGCTTTTCTTTTTAGGACACGCACATTATACCGTTTATGTTAACTCTTAAGGTATAAAGAACAGGTAGTACATAGTTTTGAAAAACCAACGTGTGTGTGTGTGTGTGTGCATATACACATCCTTGCATATGACCCACTTTTGGCATTTGTAATTATTTAACGCATAATTAGAAACCACCTACTTATCCAGAGAACTTAAATTGCTTTTGTTCATTTTCCACACTACTCCCCACACTTCATCGCCAGGACTTTCAAAAATGGTGGCTATACCTCCATGCCAAATTTCACTTTCTTTGCCTTCGAAATTGCCAAAGTCAAGCTTAAAATCCTACAAAGAAAACCAAAGTGATATGAGTAATAGCCTCTTGCACCAAAATTTTCCTCCTCAACAACAACAAAAAAGAGTGATTTACCTTGAATTTCATGCAATTAAAGCATAAACTTTGAGTTCCTTCTATGCGTAAGAAGCTGTGGAAAATACAAAGATAAACAGAAACCCAGATCTCAAGGACTGTATGTATTTTTCCTATTCTTCTTTAAAAAATTAAATATATACTGAATATGTACATGTATTTCACCATAAACAACAGGTTCAAGGGGAGAGAAAAATCTCATAATGCTGATGTCTCAGCACCACTATTTTCATTTTTTAAAATTGCATCCCAGTCTACTGGCCCGTAGACTTTAACGCAGAGGCGGTCACAGGGTGTGTTACTGACACGGGGCAGCTACACAGGGGTGGTGACGTTCTCTCTACCTCTGTGCACGTACAGAGCATCCCACTGGTGCGCATCGCTGTGTCTGCCCTAAGGGAGCTGGCCTGGGCGGGTGATTCGTGTACTTATGAACACTAATCTAATACTCATAAGTTGTACTAATATACCTATAACTATCATAAAAGCAGCTAATACATCCCAGGAAATTACTGGGTTCTGTACACTGGGCTATGAGCTTTATATAGGCTCATTTTTATCCTGCTTAATGACCGTACTGTACCCATTTCACAGCAAGAGAAGCTGCGGCTTACAAAGATCAAGCAACTTGTCTAAGGCCTCACCACTAACAAGCAATGGGGCCAGGTCTCCAGTCTGGCTTCTTCCCTCACGGAAAGGGTGTGGTCCGGCGGAAGCATAAGCCTTCTCACTCGGCTGTTTGGTCTGGGAAGATTTCTTTTCCATCTTTCCCCAAATTAACTTCCTTAATCATAAAATACAAATGGATGCACTAGATAGTAAGTCTAAGGTTTATATTTGATCTTTGTCCCCTTTATTTTCTTAAAAACCTTGCCGGACACTTCAGGGAAAAGGTTGTTTTGAGTGACCGGTACCTTCCGCTGGTATATTGGATATCCCGGGACCCAGGCTCCCATCAGACGGTCTGGTAAAAGTCACAACCACACTAGGAACTGGCTGTCTACTGCTAAATCCAAGGGACAATTTTCACTTTTCATCTTGTTCCACTCCTCGGCTGCTCCTGACACAGTGACCCACCCTGTCTTCCTGCACCTCTTTACTGACTTTCGGGCTGTCCCTCGATCTCCTCGGTCCCTGTGCCCGCTCCTCCTCCGCGACCCGGTCTTCAAACGTTGGGGCTCCCGAGGGCTCAGTTGAGGCCGTCTTCGCTGTTCATTCAGCCGTGTGCTCAAGCCGACCTGGTCTCCTCCAACAGCTTCAATTACCATCCGACATTCCAGTCATCTTTTAATCCAGCCCAAATCTCTCTCTCTCTGAGCTTCGAACATGCTTAGAACAGGCCCGGCCCATACTGAGTACTTGATAAATGTTCACTAATATTTTTCTGCTCAGTTGGATGTGAACCAAGCATCCCAGACCCGGTATGTTCAAACCGAGCTTGAGGTTCCCTCCCAAACCTATTGTTCTCTTTGCAAACATCGCCATCACCCACTCTATTATTACACCAACCACCTGAGTCATCTGTATTATCTCCTCCTCCCTTTATAATTAGTCACCAAGAAGATGACACTGTTACCTCCTAAGTATCTCCCAAAGCGACCTCCCCTCCACTGCTACCACTCAAGGCGCCATAATCTTCAGTATGGGCTGCACAAGAGGTTTTTAACTGGGTTCCCCGCATCCAGTTTCCCCTCACTCGGACCCATTTTCACAGCAACCAAGTGCGTTTTCGAACATGTACATCTGATCTTTCGTTTGCTTCACTTCTGCAATGGGTCTTCTCATTGCTCTCGAGTTAAAAACCAAAGTCTTCTTTGGCCCCTGGGGTCCTGCAGCACGTGGCCCTTCCCTACCCCTGTAGTCTTCATGCTGTGTCTTCCTCCCATGCTCAGCTCCGGCCTCACTAGCTGGATGATCCAGCTTCTCTCCTGAGGTCTTCTGCACACGCCACCGCTTGTTTGGGTTGCGTCTTCCCTCCCCCAATCATTCAGTCTCGGCTTTAAAGCCATGTTTTCAAGAAGAGCCTTATTGATCATTCTAGCTAGGTTAGGTCTCCAGGTCATCCAGGGGTGTCCAACCTATTGGCATCTCTGGGCCACACTGGAAGAAGAAGGCTTGGGCCACACATGAAACACACATACACAAAAACCGATGAGCAAAAAAGGTTTTAAGTAAATTTACAATTTTGTGTTGGGCTGCATTCATAGCCATCCTGAGCCACATGCAGCCCGCAAGCTGGACACCCCTGTTACACCTTCATAGCGCCTTGTTCATCTCCTTTAAAAAATAAAAAAACACTTTACTTTTTTAGAGCAGTTTTAGGTTCATAGCAAAACTGAGAGGAACGCACATGTCTTCTTTGTAAGACTAGCCATACCTGTAACTGAATAGTCATTTGCTTGATAGCTCCTCCCCTCATCTCAATGAGAAGTATCTGAACTCCTTTCCCACATTTGGGGAATTCCCTGTCTTATGCGTCTGGGGGCGTTGAGTGTGCCAGAGTCCCACTCCCAATCCTGAACCCTAGACGCCAGAAATTGGTTCTCCCAGCGTTGCCTGCAGTCAGGGCACAGGCATGTGGCCGAGACTTAGCCAGTGTGGGCACCCCCCAGGGCTTTGAACTGTGCCCGCCCAAGGACAACAGAAACTCCACCCTGGGGGTGGCGGCCACGTCTGGGTTTCAGGAGCTGCAGGGATGTAGTGACAGCAGCAGGCAGAGTCCAGAGCCGGTGGTGCTCGTAATGCAAGAGGCGGTGTCTACAGTTACTGAGTTCAGCGAGGGTGCAGCAGCGGCCTCCTGGCTGCTTCTGCCTGTGACGTTGGCTGTACTGCGGTTACTGGCCTCCCATTATGCTTGCCTGCTTCGTGCACTTTGTGGTCCTACTTTCCTGGTCATTCTGTAAGCTCTCCAGCAGTTTTTCAATACATTCTTTTCCTGCTTAAATCAGCCACTTTCTTTTGTTTGCAACTGAGAACCCTGATGACAGCGAAGGCCATGTCTGTCTAGTTTAGCAAGCCAAACGGTTTTGTAACAATTTGCCTGTATGTTTCTCCTATAGCCTGGGAGGCTCTCAAAGCAGCCAGCTTACCCAATCAACTTTGTGTCTTCAGGTAAGTGCTGGAAGAATATGTACTAATGAATGAATGGAATGAACTGAAGAGCAGTGATTTTTCCCCCTAGATGGGTTACCGTTCATCCAGCCACTTAACTGAGCACAGCCCTTACCAGGAATAAGACTCGGTTCCAGCTCTCAGGGCCTCTCAGTTTGGGGGATGGGGGGAGTGAAGGGTAGGTAAACGGATTAGTACGATACCAGGTGACCAATCCAGTAGCAAAAGTATGTATATAACAGAAAACAACTGATTCCCTGACTTGGGTCAGAGGAAGCTTCTCAGAGGTGTCAACTGAATGGATTCAGTGAGGATGCCCCTGAGTTGGTGGATGAGAGGTAGCCAGATCTGGGCAGTATGAGCAGTTTGTGGGAACCTTAGGTGGTGAGTCGTCGCAGCCTGGGGACGCGCCGTTGTTGGGGTGGCAGCGCTCAGTACGAGTCAAGCATAGAGCCAAGAGGGCCAGGTGTGCTTGCCCAGGAGGGCAGCAGCCAGATCATGAAGATAAGACCAACTCTCATCTGGAAGAGCTGCGCGCCTGGCCCCCGGTCTGTTGAGTGGGTCCAAAGTCGCGAGGAGGGGCGGGGCACTGACCTGCAGGAGGGCCACGCACAAGAACCTGGCCGAGGGGTTTTGGAGGTGGATCCGCTGGGTCAGCAGGTTGCTGCCGTAGGCAAAGTACAGAAAACTCTCCTCCTCCTGGCCCCGCTGGTTCTTGAAGCCCGAGGTCGCCATGTCCCGTCAGACGCTCGCACGGCCCGGGCGTCGGCAGCAAGGGTGTGAGGAGAGGACAGCGAGTGCCGCGTAGTCGGGGGGATGACACCAACTCGGTGGTCCCCACACCGCCGCCTCCAGCGTTGGGGCCAGGCAAGAAGTGTGTGTCCCGTGAGTCAGCGGCGAGCACTCTTCTGATTGGCTATAGGTCCTAACGCTACAAGTAGCCCCTTCTGATTGGTCAACGGCGCCGCCGCCTCGGTACTTTCCTCTTAGACTCGGAAATGCTCTATCGTGAGGCCACTGGGTTCTGATTTCTCATTGGACACGCTCCTCTCTTGCCCCGCCCCCGTGATCAAGGGTGTCTCTCATTGGCGGGTGGGCGGGCTCTTTGCAGCGGCTGTTCAGGTCGCGTGGGCTTGTTTCAGGGGTCCTGGCGTGCGGGTCCCAGCAGGATTTTTTACTCTCGGCGTGTCTAGGAAGGGGTGAATGTGAGTACGTGGCCGTTTGTGCACTTTAGGGGGATCGGGGCAGATCTGAGCCGGGACAGCGACCCTGGCTACCACAGTTTCCTCCCCCTGCAGCTACCCCCTGGAACGGTTTGGAGGAATCTGTCAGGAAGGGTCTGGTCACCCCACACGCTGGTTCCCGCGTCCTCAGCCCACTTGGTCTCCTTGATACCTTTTCTAGGGACCCTTTGCCTCCTGGAGAAGCCCCTCTGAATGTCTCGGGCTCCCTTCCCTGACGGAAGTACCGTGCCGGGTTCAAATTCCGACGCTGCCCGTTGGTGTAAGTATTAAAAGAGTAATTTGTGAATGTCACAAGGGCAAAAACCCTAGTGTAAAATAAGATTACAGGAGTATAAAAACAATGAAATAGAACTCTATATTGTTAACTTTGAAATGGAGAGATTCATATGAACTCAGGGCCTAAAAGCAGTATCCTTGGCAACCAGATTTTGACCTCTAAATATTTTCCAGGTAGGGGTACCAGGGCTCCTAGGGGAAAGGGCTGGGGCCACGTCAGGAGTTGGGAATGAATGAGTGCTTGGAACGCCTGGTGACAGAAAGTCAGGAAGTAGCCTAGTAAAACGAGGTCTTTTTAAATGGACGTGGGAGCCAGCTTGAAGGAATGCCTACTGGCCAAAGTTTGAACAATTTGAGCTTCAAAAATGATGACTGCAATTGATTGAACATGTCATATAAAAGTCATTCCCCAGAAGGAGTGAGCCTAATCTAAAAAAACAGTTTTTGAAAACCCCTGCCCTGGCTGGCGTAGCTCAGTGGATTGAGCGCGGGCTGCGAACCAAAACATCGCATGCTCGATTCCCAGTCAGGGCACATGCCTGGGTTGCAGGCCATGGCCCCCAGCAACTGCACATTGATGTTTCTCTCTCTCCCTCTCTCTCCCTCTCTCTCCCTCCCTTCCCCCTCTAAAAATAAATAAATAAAATATTTTTTAAAAAAAGAGAAAACCCCTATTTCCCATGCTACTTACTGGTGGGGACTATGACACCAACTCTTGACTCTGGAAAGTGGTAGTTGAGGAATATGAATTAAGCATTTCTCCTGCCTTCCAGTTGCACGTGTACTGCAAAGTAATCAAGTAGCCCCAGTTGATGTGGAAATAGTTCTTTTTACAGAAATATGCCAGCCAAATAATGTAAAATGAATGATAGAAAATCAGTATTTTGCAGACCCTAATAACTGATTCGTGCCAGGATCGTTCACGAAAGGGCACTAAGGAACAGAATGTTAACATGTGCACGATTATTCCCCAGGGATTGCTTGCGGGTCATCAAGGGGGAAACAGAACGACAGCGGAAGAGTCGGGCCCCTCCCACCTTAACCTACGTGAGTCTCGTCATCACTGAATGTGGACTAGCCTGATACTGCGTCTTCAGCATCATCTGTGAGTATTATATCCAAAAATCTTTAACTTCAACATAAGCAGGATCTACAGGATTGAAGAAAAAAGTGACACCACGAGGAAAAATCTAAAGCAAGCGATAGAACATTCTGCAGGACAAATAGCTTCGTCTCGTAAAGCCAGTCAGCGTCATTAACAGCAATAATAAAACCCTTCGCCGCTTTTCGTGCGCTGCCGCTCTTCCGGCGTCATGGTGCCGTCACTGTGGAAGGGGCTGGTGGGCATCGGCCTTTTTGCCCTAGCCCACGCGGCCTTTTCCGCTGCACAGCATCGTTCTTACATGCGGTTAACAGAGAAGGAGGATGAATCCCTGCCAATAGACATAGTTTTTCAGATACTGCTGGCCTTTACAGTTACCTGCTATGGGATAGTGCACAGTGCGGGAGAGTTCAAAGACATGGATGCCACTTCGGAACTGAAAAATAAGACATTTGACACGTTAAGGAACCACCCGTCGTTTTACGTGTTTAATCATCGAGGTAGGGTACTGTTCCAGACTTTGGAGGCGACAAACTCTTCAGACAAAGGGGCGCTGGCCTCTCTCGCATCCCTGACGCCCCGGAAACTTGAATCACTGCACCAGTAGGACTTTTTACAAATCGTAACGGGACAGGTCACAGAGCCGGAATGTTGGCGTTTGGGATCAAAAAACAACTCCCCCCACTGGTATTTATATTGATCCTTCAGATCCAATTCTAAAAAGTCTCTGGCCCTTGTCTGTATACTGTTAATCAAATCACTGGTGCAGTAGGAGTTATCTGGGAAATACGTCTTTGATCTTTCCTAGAGAGAGTTCGTGTTTTCATTTAAAACAAATTTGCATCTTTTGTAAAAGTCACTGTTTTGAACACATTTCTTTGAAGGAAGCGTTGATGGTTTTGTAATTGTTTTCTTAGGTTTCTTTTCCTTTGCACGGCAGTGTTCAGGGTCCCTTGGGCAGCAGTGCACTGCTCTGTTTGTGCAGTGTGAGTGACAGAGAACGGTCTTCAGTGCTGAACACATGGACTCGCTGTGCTTGTGTGTTTTAAATAAATATACTAGTGACCAAAAGTATAGAGGAGTTATTATTAATTAAATGCAGTCCCGGGTTATACAAGTGGTGTGACATAAATATACACCAGCGGCCACAAGGATGTGGAAATAGCCGTTGTTGGGAAACAATTCCACGTGTTGCCTGCAAACCTACAGGGACTTGTCCTCGACTCACCCGTCTCCTGGAAACCTCACATTCAGTCAGTCAGTCAGCAAGGTCTGCTGTACACTTTGTCTCCACCCTCCTCTTCATTCCCATGGTCCCCGCCCTCTCCCTGCGGGCATCAGCTCGCACCCGGGTTAGGGCCACAGCTTCCCGCCTGGTTTCCCTGACCCGGCTTTTCCTTGGAGGTGGGGTAAGGGTGCACATCGCTAAGGGCGGTACAGAGGTGGGCTTGGAGACTGGTGAGCAGCCCAGTTTCTGTAGAGCCAGGGGTTCCTGTTAGGAAGTGGGAGGTGAGACTGGAAGAAGGTCACTAGTTTATGGGAGGACCTTGAAATTTGCGTTGCAAGCTCGGACTACTTGGTGGTGAAAGGGAAGACAGTTTTGACTCCCCAGCAGAGAGAGCCCTTGGACCTCTGGACACTCGTTCTTGTGGTTCTGACTGGGATCGCCTGGGAGGGCGTTGGGCGGGTTCATGGCCGAGTACTGGATACAAGTTCATTGCAGTAGGCAAGGACATGAAAGCCTCGAGATGGGGTAGTAGTTAGGGAATGCACATGAAGGGATGGAAGGGAGTGAAGATAAGTTCTTGTACTTTGCTCCTCATATCACTTCTTTGGGCAGAAACCTTCAGTAGCTGTCTGTTCCTCACTCTATCGAGGCCACGCTTTTATGCAAGCCATTACTATCTGATTCCACTCTGTGCAGCCGGTCTGATTTTTCAGTGGCTGGCAAACCCTTTGGAGACAGGGACCACACCTTCTGTTTCTGTACAGATAGCGCGACTGCCCCAGCACAGATGAGCGATAAACGTGTGCTGACTCAGGGAACCAGAGTCGAGATCTCCCCACACTCCACACAGCCTCCCAGACCCTTCCTTCAGGACGACCTTTTCCGGCTTCCCTTGCTCACCTTGCTGTCCCGAAACACGTGTGTCCTGTAGCTCTGACTAGAGATGTAAAAATGCTTTAGCATACGGGATTCTGCATGGGTTGTATTGGCCATAGTGGGATTTGTATCTGTTCCCAGCTTGCGTATGGTCTGGGAATTGACGGGAGCGTGCCACAACATATTAATCAGAAGTAGGTTTTCTTTTGGGGGGGGGGGGGAATACATTATAAAGCTCCAGTAGGCAGTCATGTCTCAGGATGTTGGACAGATCCCCTGCGTGCCTGGTCTGAGATTAACCCTGGAAAGTGGTTCCAGTACAGTGCGTTGTTTAGCGCTTAGTCGTAGTCTCCCGTGATATCTCTGTCCCCGTGGTCATGTCTGTAACCGCGCACTTGGGACAGCGTTACACAGACTGCCAGTCGCGCTTCTCTGAGGGGAGGGACATGGGGTTGGAGGGTAGGGATGGGGAAGCAAGTTGAACAAAAAGCTTTCATTTTTTTTTTGGTTCTGTATTCCTTTGTATTTTTTGTGTTTTGAGCATATATTCCGGTATTACTTTTATTATTTAAACATATATAAAATTAAAATTTGGAACAAAAATTCACATCCTACAGAGGTTTAGGTCACAGTCCAGAGAGCGGGTGTTGGGAGGATAAGAAGAGGGGGAACACGAACTTAATGGCCTGGAGAGACTGATGCAGCACACACACACCCCTGAGCCGCCTGCCTCCCGAGCCCTGAGAGAATCGGGCCAGGGCAGCTAACCTCGCTCTGCGGAAAGGTGCCTCCTCCCTCCGTGCGGCCGCAGCTGCCAGCTGCGATAGCGTCCAGCTGGGTTTCCCTCTCGGCTCTCTGAGGTATCCGTGGACATGAGGACCAGAATGCTACCCCGGTCTGGTTTGGGGAAGTCACACACGCGCCCTAGAACAGGAATCTGCTAGACCCCCCTGCCGACCTCCAAGGACACGTGCAGAAGACCCTGGAAATACAGTGCGTCAGCTGTTCGATGTCATTTATCGCAGCTATGTTTGACCAGGATGTACCAATCCCCAGATTTACTACTGCTAATGTTAAAACCTGACAACCTGCACCATAGCGAATATATTCATCTCCTCGGCTTACATGTCCATGTTATTTGCAACACCTTCACATCAGTTGAAATATAAAAGGAGACATTGCTGCATGTTTCTACTGCCAGTCACAGCAGTAAACAAATAACACCTCAGCATGTGGGTTGCCTTAAGTGAAAATCCCAACTGCTCCTCTGGTGATAGACCTCATTCTTCCCAGAAGGAAGTGTAAACTCGGTAAATCCTTAATCTCAAGCAAAATAATTAGATGGGAGCCAAGGTCTTCTTTTCTTTTTTCTTTTTTAAGATTTTATTTATTTATTTTTAGAGAGGGAAGGGAGGGGGAAAGAGAGAGAGAGAGAAACGTCAATGTGCGGTTGCTGGGGGCCTGGCCTGCAACCCAGGCATGTGCCCTGGCTGGGAATCGAACCTGTGATGCTTTGGTTCGCAGCCTGTGCTCAATCCACTGAGCTATGCCAGCCAGGGCGAGCCAAGGTCTTCTTAATACCCTTACACAAAATCGGTTTCAGCATGAAAGAAACTCAGTTTAAGCGCTTTGATACATGGATGGAAGGTGAGAACGGCACTTGAGTTCTCGGCCTTCGTTAATGTGCTCGGACTTCATGTTTTCAGTGCCTTCAATAGCATTTAATCAGTAATCAGCACTTGTCAGAGACATGCACACCCGTGGCGTGCTTTACTTGACTGCAAAACAACTCTGGCTATTTGGAACTCTTTCCAGAATAGCTGATCTTCATTATTTTCTGCTTTCACGTGAATGCAGCGCATCCTGCTAGCAGAGCTCCCAAAAGACATCTCTACCTCTTGTCTTTGTGAAAATGCTCATTGGCCAAGAAGACAACTGAAACTGTACAGCGGAGTAACCAAGACTCAGCTGACCTGCTGAAAATGAGTTATTCGTGGGAGAGATAGGTATGTTTTGTGTGGAGCGAAGAAACTTGCTTCAGTAAGATCCTTCTCTAAGCTCGCTGTGGGCAGTGCCTTTTACACGCATCTTTTCCAGACGCGTTCAGAACTGTGCTTCCAGCTAGCGAAGTCATAGGGACTCTTGGACTTGCTGCAGGAGGATGCCACAAAATTGGGGTGGCGAAACTGTACTCCCGAGACCCCACAATTCCGCTCCTAGGCGTCTACCTGCATGAAGCGGAAACAGGCACCCACACACCAACACTCGTGCACGAATGTTCACGGCAGCACGGTCGTAGTAGCCAAAAGGCAGCAACCACCCAAGTCCGTCAAGGGATGAATGGGTGAGCAAAAGGTGGTGTGTCTGCGCAAGGGAAAGACCTACGGCCATGAGAAGCAGTGACGCAGGGACACATGCTGCAATGTAAATGAACCTCAGGACCATGATGGTAGTGGAAGAAGAGGCAAAGTGTCACATCGTATTATTTTATTTATATGAATTACCCAGAATAGGTAAGCAATAGACACAGGAGACTGATTGGTGGTTCCCGAGGGCTGGCGGTGGGGAGTGGGGAGGAGAGAAAATTTAGTGGGTATGAGGTTTCATTTGGGACGAGGAAAGTGTCTTGGAATTGGAACGTACTACTTTCCACCAAAAAGGTAAATTTTATGTTATGTGAATTTCACCTCAGTGGGGGAAAAAAAAACCCATAAAAAGCCTTATTTCCAGGGGTTTCTGATCAGTGGTTGTAAGAAGTAACAGCAGAATGTTGGCCGGTAACTTGGACATCAAACTCCTTCGCGCTGAGGTGGGGGTGAGGAGTTTAAAGGATCTGACGTGAGTCCCTAACAGCTCAGTCCTGTCCCCACACACACTGGGCAGGCAGAAGGCATGGGGGCCCTTCTGTTTGGAAAGCGGTGGTGCCAGGAGCTCTGCCCCCTAGCGGGTGCTTGGGGGATGCTGAACCGTGGGAAGGGATGCTCAGTCACCACAGATGTGCCACTCCTCCCCTGGGGTCTCCTTCTTACGCGTCCTGTGCCCCATTAACAGTGTGGGGCGTGCAGGAATAGCAAAGACACTCAGCAGCAACATTCCCTGGAGTGGGATCTGTGGGACATCAGCCCCGTGGGATGGTCCTCCATCCAAAAAACGGCTCCTGTGGCCCAGTGAGCTGGGAAACGCTATCGTACGCACTTCCTCTTGGAGATCCCCTGCGGCTGTCATCACTGGAAGGAACCTGAGGACACCTGTCACTGAGGAACCTGGCGAGCTCTGATTAGTCCCAGTTTCCCCCAAACCTCTGGTTGCAGAGCCCCTTCGATGTGGGAAACACTGTGATTTTTTAAGGATAGTTGTTGAGTTCTTGAACAATCCTATTACCTAAAATCTAGCATTATCCAGAAAAGTTGAAGACAAGTGACGGTGTTCGTTAGATGTTATTTACTGGTTTAATATGATTTCAAAGCCGCTTGTGCATGACTTAAGTGAAGTTGTTTCAGTCCACCTGTTTTTGACAAAGACAACTAAAACGTTTTTACCAGTAATAGTGTCTTGACATAAGAACAGAGGAGGTGGTGTCGGTGTCATCGTTGCATCTGTTGCTGGAACTGCGAGGGACCCACTGGGGCTTATCGATAACATGTGGAGAAGCAACTGTGGCCACATACAGTACTGTATTCTGTAGTACTTAGTACTTAGAGTACTGTAGAGTACTTAGAGTGCTCTAAGTCCTCTAAGTACTTAGAGTACTGTAGTGCTAAGTACTTAGAGGACTTAGACTATAAGTGCTGACCATTTGTGAGGACAATTTGAGAGCTCTGGTCTGGGCAAGGCGGACTTTGCTGACCTAGCTCTTCCAAGTCCCTTGGGGCGTCCACTCTTGTCTTAGCAAGGTGACTCCTTACACACAATGGTTGTAAGCCACGCAGTGGCCCCTCAGAGGACTCATCCTGGCTACCAACATGTGGTTCCTTAGCAATGGGGTCTAGCAACAAGGGACTTTTCATTTTGAGCTGGCAGCTGGGAGTCAGTTGGTTAAAGCAAGCTCTCCCTAGTGCCTACTGGCAGAAACAGGTCCACTTCGGCCAAACTTGGAGATTACTTCTTTCACCTCCCCTTGCCTGGGATAATAGGATAATTAACCTACCATTGCTTTGGAATATGCTATTTCACTTTTGTCTTAGTAAGAGATTATCCTGGATGCTGTGGGTTTGTGACATTCCCACAGGGAAACTGTGTTCAGTAAGTGGCTGGCGGAGACAAAATTAGTCTCGGGGCATAACTCTGCCCTCAAAAACAAAACAAAACACTGGAGAGGGAAGAATTCCGCATCTTTGTGCTGTTCTGGTCTGCCGCTCCCTGGCTTGGTGGGGGATACAGTTATCACAAGCGAAATCATCGAATGTCACTTCGCTTTGCTGATTTCAATTCCTGATAATCAGGTTGAAACTGCAGTTTTGTATGAAAACACCCATCGACCGTGAAGCTCTATTAAATGCAATAGTGGTTACAAGCTGGCAGAAGTAAGAATTTGACTGCAAGGCTGAGCGAGATGCAAGCGTGATAAGAGTTCAGAATTCTCACACTGGGAAAGGCTGGGCCCCTCGGCCCCTTCTCCTTCCCAGCCTCCCTCCTTCGTTCCTCCTGCTCTCCTGTGTAAGGTCGTCAGAGCCGTGTGCAGGCAGGCGCAGCAGAACAGGTCAGACCGCGTCAGGGGAATGTGCCTCATTAGCATGGGTGGCGGCCGCAGGTCTTGTTAGGCCAGTAGCTTCTTCAAACAACACGCTTGCACCTTCCCCCTAAACCGTTGCAGAGAGCGTCAGTGTTGATGTATGTCTCCTGCCACACACGAGAGATCTTTCCAAATTCCAATTTGGAGGAGTCTGTTGGCTTAGCAAGTTCTCCGCTCTCGTTTAATGTGATTTTCCAGGCTGTCATGCAATTAAGAACTGTCTCCATGTATCTAATCTCTAGTGAATTGATAACGACAAAGTAGGTGACTGCATCTGGCTGTTTCGAGTCCTTCTGCCAGCCTTGCCCGGTGTGCACGGTATCTGATGGTCTCGCTGCTCCAAGCACACACACGCCAGTCCACACCTGTCTGGTGCGGGGCCAGGGCACTCCCGGGGCCCTCGGCCAGGTGTCACAGGGAAAGGGTTCGAAGTAGTACAGAAACCATTTTTAGGAAGAATATCTTCCCTCTGGCTTGGAAATTATGAGAAATTAAAGTGTTTCTCAGGAAGAAACGGACGATGCATCCTCCTTTTTCCTTGAGGTAATGCCATCCACCTGCTCTGTCCAAAACGATCTGTCTTGCAGAATTGTCCTGCACCTGACTCTGCCAGCCTCTCGTTGCCGAGAGAACGAGAGCAGAAAACCAAACCCAGGAAATAGGCGCTGATATGTATGTTAGCGAAGGAGCGTCAGACCAGAGTGACAGGGTCCCGCTAGAAATAGGGGCCGTGAGTAGTCATTGGCCAGAGACTTTTCCTACTTAACTTGCCTGGAAAATTCTTATTTATTCTTCAAGATCAAATAAACGTTACCTGCTCTATCAATCCATCCCTAGCTTTCAGGTAAGTACAGTCTTCTATGTTTATAGTACTTGATTGATTGCTTTACTATTACCTTACAACCAGTTTTACTTTAGATATTTCTGACAGGCCTTCACCTCCTCCTGGGCCAGGATGGCCGTAGAGGGCGGGAATGATCATCCGTTCAATGAATTTTTATGGAGCCTTCACCCCGTGTCAGCAGGCTGTTTCTTTCGCTACCTCTTAAATTGGAGCAGTATTCATCTCCCTCGTCCCGACACTTAGCACACACCCGTCCCATTACTGAGCAGACACTCAGTGGCGAGTGAAGTAATTGCATGACTGCGCGCGTGAAAGGATGACCACCCCGACGTCTCTGCTGTGTAAGCGAGAAAAGGGCCCGGTTTTTCCGTGCCGTTTCCCTTTTCCCAGTTTGCAGACAGAATCAGTGCGGGGAGAAGCGAAGCTCCTTAGGAGAGCAGGGTCTGCCCTTCCGCAAGGGGACACGGTGACTCAGTCCCTGGGGGGCCCTGGCACGCTTAGGACCCTCAGTCCTAGCCCGTGGGTTTTCCCCTTTTTGCAGCATGCTTGCTGCAGAATACACGCGAGGCCCATTGGTTTCTCTGTTACAGTGCTTTCCTCCGATACCGTATCCCTCGTCGTGAGTAACGTGCTGGACTCCGTGTAGCTGTTGCAAATCATCCTTGACAGGAGGGAGCACTTTTCCAAACGAGCCTGAGCCGGCCCGCCGGCCTCAGCCCGGAGCTCCCTCACCTGCAGTTTGCCCAAGTGGGTGGTCTCAGGCTGGCTCAGACAGGCCGCGACGCCTCTGCACGTCCTGCCTGAGACGGAGGCTCATTGCGTGGAGCTGGACCTCGTTTCATCAGCAAGTGCGATGTCTGCGGCTGCGCGCGGCAGAGAGGGGACAGGCACCGAAGAAAACCGTCCGTCTTCCTCGGGTTCCTAGTCAGTGCCTCTCCCAGTGGCTCTGCCAATCCCTTGCCAGTCTCAGGAAGCCCCCTGCCTCGTCATCAGCAAATAACGCCCCCTGTGTTTTAATTTTACAGAGAAAACCGAGACCACCGGGCATCCACCTTCTCTCTTTTCCATACCATGCCTGTCTCTGCCTGTCATTCACCAATTTCCTTCTGACTCAGACGAAGAGGTGGTGGTGTTTTGCTATAACTGTGTAACAAATCACCCCCAAAATGGAGCTTAAAACAACACATATTTGTTAATTACCCCACAGTTTCCAGGAGTGGGGAAGTGGGAAGCAGTTTGACTGGGAGGGTCTTGCAATGCGGTCGCAGCCAGGATTCCAGCCGGGGCCACCCTCATCCGAAAGCTGGACCGGGGCTGGAGCACCAGCTCCCGGGGCGAATCACTCACACGGCTGTTGGCCGGAGTCCGGTCCTCAGCACGCAGCCCCTCCATGGGAGGCCTGCATGTTCTCAAGAAACCTCAGCGGGCGCCCCCAGATTGAGGGACCCACGAGGCGAGCGTGAGAGAAGCCGCAGTGCCTTCCGCAACTTCCTCTCCAGGTTGCACAGCACCCGCTTCTCTGTTTCCTGTCGGTGGCAGGGGAGGCAGCAAGCGCCACCTACTCGCAAGAGGAGGGGAACGAGGCGCCCTCTGGTGGCAAAAGGGGCGTCAAGGAATTCATGGGCATCTTTCAGAGTCACCATGGAGGGACCCCTCTCCTTTTCAGGGCTAATTCCTTCACCTGTGAGCTTGGTTCCTTCCTTTCTCACCTGGACTTGGCTACTCAGTTCTGTGCTCTCTTAATCTCTTCATGGTACATCCCACTTGCTGAACACCTACTATGTGCCGGTCCCTGCGCCAAGCCCTCACCGTGGACAATCCCCCCTACTATACACAGCTCCGTGAGGTAGGGGAACGATTGCCTCGCTTTCACAAAGGACGTCAGGCTCAGAACATTGTACATGACACGTCCAGCGTCCGATAACCGGTCAGGAGGAGAGTCCGTGTGTAAACCCAGCCCCGCCTGGCTGCGTCCATAGCTGCGCCCCCGCCCCTGCTGTGTTCTACCCCACCCCCGGCGAACCTTTCGTGTCCGCCCCCCCTCCCCCCTGCCCATCGGCCTCTCCTTAGCTTTCAAACAGGCTCCGCCCTTCCCCACGCAAAAACTGCGGCTCGTTCCCGTTCACGCTGCATCACAAGTGCCCACCACCGCCGCCGATTTCTGAAGACAGCCAGCCATCAGCACGCCGTTCCTGCCGCCACCCCTCCCGTTTCCTGCAGCTGCAGTCAGTCACCTACCAGTTCCGCAGAGAGGATTTGCACAGGCAGCAGCGACGCGGGCTCGAGGGTGGTGGGTAGGGCGGTAACGTGGGTGTCGTAATTTATAGTTTTACCTCCACCACCTCACCCGGCATGCCCTACGGTGTGCTTGAGTGTGATACTGTCGTGTTCCAGAATGACATGCTGATGATTTTGAATAAAAAGGGGGCATCATTTGTGCCAGACCCTGTATTACAAAATCTTCCATGGACTGATTCTATGCTAATAACTCCTAATTTCTGCTCCGCCTCCACCTTTCGTTTTCATTAACTAATCATCTGCTCTGGGCCCTACAAGTACCACAAACTCCTTATGTTCCAAACCCTGACCCCTTTCCAAACCAACCTCCCCGCTTTGATTCCCTGTCTTAGATGTTGACACCACCATCGTCAAAGAAGATCGCAGAGACGTAGAATTTTGCTGAAGGCGCAGCTGCCATTTGCTCATCTAGGAGAGAGGCCAGTCCCACATAAATTGTCACCAAACAGGCAGAACAGCGTTTATGGAGAGAAAACCCTCTGTCAGTGGAAGTGTTTGTTTTGTTTTGTCCCTGGACATGCTGAGGGGCTGAAGACCATCCAGGGGGCAACTGGCACCCAAGCCGACTGCATTATAATCAGGGTAGGCAATTTGCGTTACGATTTTCCTAAGAAGTCTTGTGATTTCAGCTGTGGGTAGGTAGGTGATGCGTTCCCCTTTGGTTCTGGCTGCTAACATTTTCACTCCCATACCTATACCATGCCTAGGCGGGGGCTGCCCCATTTCTCTCGGTAGAATTCCTCACTCTGCTCTCGTGGTCACACTGAGACCCAAGGCCACGCGTGACCGCAGTGCCTTGTCGGTCTTCTTGATTCATGCCACCCACAGGAGGTTGGCCTGAGATAATAGCCCAGAGTAATATTTAATCACTTGGCTATCAGACACAGGGGGAGCTCAGGGAGTCGCAGAACAATCACAGATACAGTAAACAGATTGGGACCAGTTTGTATGCAGTGTTCTGGTTCGCCTAGGCGGAACCAGGAGAATAATAGTTCTCAGGGGTCTTTTTATCCATGATGATCCTTGAGTTCCTTTGGCGCTTTAGTACATTTCAGAAACAGCAGCTCATGGTTGGGGGCCTGAGGTTCAGTAAAGACATAAAGATATGATAGGGGGTCTTGTTGGGGGGGGGGGGTCCTGATCTAAAGCCAGATGGTAAACTTGTCAGTTGGATGAGCTGGCAGCCATTGCAATGGTCTGAGACAGGTGAACTGGGGAACCGAGGAGTTTGCAGGACAGAAGACGGCACAGAGTCGGGCAGAAAGGACTGTGGGAGTCGGTTTACAATCCGATACCCTGACCCACACGAAGGAAAGCATAGAAGCAACAAGAAGAGAGACAAGTAACAACGCCTGAGTCCTAATCACAGATCTTCACCTGAAAGTCGTGTGTAGAAGCTGCCCGAACCTTCTGTCACCTCCTGATCCAGAAATCCTGGAGCACCTGTCCAGTTCCAGAGCCCTGCACTGCCACAAGCTTCGTCCTGAGCCTCAGCGTGCGCAGCCGCAGTGAGGCTGGACCTCGCGGGTCCCTGAGCGCACAGCCTGGCGGGGCTGTCCAGCCTTTTGCCGTCTCTGGGCCACACGGGCAGAAGCGTGGTCTGGGGCCACACATGAAATACGCTGGGACGTGTAATCACTCACACACACACACACACACACATTTCTTAATGTTTTAAAGGAATGTACAATTTTGTAAAATTGTACATTCCGGCGGCATTCATAGCCGTCCTGAGCTGCAGGCGCCAGCGGGCTGCGGGCTGCGGGCTGCGGGCTGCGGGCTGCGGGCTGCGGGCTGGACGCCCCGCCTAGGGTGGAGGAACCACGTTTGTGATTAGAAGGCTGAGGTCTCAGCTGGCTTCCGGGTCAGTGCGCCAGGTTTCCCGGGTTTTCCCTACGGAGGGCGGGGTCTGATACTGCCTCTTCCGATGTGCACCTCGCCCCTGCAGGGTAATGCGATTGTGTCTGTGTTAGTTTTGACAGCAGCCAACGAGGCTGCATTGCGGCAGGGTAACCTCTGTCGGCGAGGGAGCCCCCGGGAGACTCGGGGGCCTTCCTACGTGGACTTCATGCGGCGGGGGTCTGAGGTTTGGTGGCGTACGTCTCGTTATCATCAGAGCAAAAAGTAGAACTTCAGGCTGAGAGAGGCTAAGCTGATCTAAAGATCTGGACAGTTTTGCCTACCAACAAGAAAAGCTGCAGGTTATTACTGAAACATATTGAAAGCTTTGTCACTTGGCTAAGAGAATGAATCCATTTCTAAAGGTTCAAGTGAATTTTGAGGCAGGATTTTGAGTCTTGCCCTAGTTTTACAGTTTCTATTGGGTCTTGATACTAACAACCCAGGAGATTTTGGTAAGGGAAGTTATAGTCACCTACTGCGCATCAGATAAAATTTCTCCAACCACATTTTTGTATTTTGAACCAACTCATCCTTGGCATTGTAGCTGAGTTCGTAAAAACGAATGGGGTAGAGGTCTGTATGTGTACTTGGGCGCCGCCACGTGGCCATCCTGAGAAGTGCAAAACCCAAAGCTCTGCGTGAGAGTTTGCCATATATATATGGCAAATATATATTATATAATATAATATTCATAACATAATATTATATATAATATGTATTATATATACATATAATCTTTTCCCTTCTGTGGGGTCATATCATTGTATTTGAATGAATCCTTCTGGACTGATGAAATTATATTAAGTAACTTCCCTTATAATAATAATCATGGGAAAGTCAGTATAGCTAAAGAATATCTTAGCTTATTTGCACCTACAGAATTCCTTCCTTCTCTTCATGTAACTACTCCCCTTCCCCTTCCCATACATATCCCTTGCCTTCGCCCCCTAATTGGAACACTATTTGGGTTTATTCCTTAGTCAGTGCTTCCCAAAACTGCAACTCCTTCTGGCCCTCAAATAACCACTCGTTGCCTCTCCCCTGGGCTTTTTATGTCCAGGCCAACCACTGCACAGTCCAGTCACCGCACTACAATCAGGATAACTTGTGCTTCCCATGGGCGGCTGTACGGTCCGTGAACTCCATCTCAGCAACGCTCAGAAACCTTTCCCACAGACACACAGGAAATACATTCACTGACTGACTGTTTAAAAAGGAAAGTATTTCCTGTTTTAGGAAGAGAGACAAGGTTTTGTTTTTGTTTTTTTTTTCATTTACAGAGACACAGAGACGTGGCGAAAACAAATATGCTCTCTTAAGACAAAGGACACAGAGAATCCTGTCGATGGTGGGAAAATATAACCCATCAGCCACGTTGGATACGGTGCAACTGAATTTCCAACCTTGCAGCTGCCCCTGACGAGGGCCTGGTCAAAGCCAGTGTCCTGTGATCTGAGGCAGCACAGCAGTTCCCAAGTCCCAGCATCTTCAAGATGAACAAGAACAATGAGACAAAAGGAGACATCAGGCTCCCTGCCATTCGCCGGTTGACTGAGATCAGACTTACCCGGGGCTTCCCTTCCGCCGGTGAGGGGGGGTGCAGCCGCAGTGGGGGCAGCACGGCCCAGGGGCGGGGCTTGGCAGCCAGGTGTCCCAAGCCTTGACTGTCAGCCACGGAGACCCACCCGGCGGCCGAGGGAAGACATTCCGGATTCAAGGTGCCCGGAAGAGATGTCTCGGAGAGGCTCCAGTGAAAGGGCTAAGGTGGGCACTCGTGATGGAGACCCCAGAAGGAACCGTCAAATTAGAGGGCAGAGACGCTCGCCACGGCGGATGTGTACTCCTGTGTGAGGGAGAGCAGCCACGCGTGGGCTGTCACAGACTAACGGGGGGCGGGGCTCGTGCAAGGAGAACCTACAGCGGGTGAAACTGCGAGCCTTGCGTCTGGTGCCGGGCGAGCAGGTCGCCTGCAAACGGCCGAGAGAGCGGCCTGCCCCAGGGGAGCAGAAGTGCGTCTCAGTCACTGCTCGCTGCAGTCCAGGCCCCGTCACCTGCAGCCTCTTCACGGGGCACGCTCATCCGCCGGCCACGGGGGTGCAAAATTATCACCACGGAGCACAGGTGTTTGGCATTCCTTCGCTGAGCAGCCTGCACAGGCTCCATGGTGCCAGTAGGATTAAATCCAAACGCCTTACAAAAATGGCACGCGAGGACCTGCACGATCGGGCCCCCATGGGCACTGGCCGAGTGTCTCACCAGCACTGCTCCACCCTCCTGTGCTCCCCAGGACGCCATCGCCCGAGCTGCTCTGCAGTCTGCCAGATCTCCCGCCACCTGGATGCTCTTTCACTTCACAGCGAGGAACACCTCCACTCAGCCTTCGAATGTCACCTCTTCTGTGAAGCCTCCCCTGATTGCCCGTCGAAGCTAGTCCTCCTTCCTTGTACTTACCTGTATTTCATGCTTAGCATTTAGCACATCGTGTTGTAATGATTTGGCTGCTGTCCTCTCACCCAGAGGCCAGAGGCAGTGGCTGTCTGGTCTTTGCGTCCTCTGGCGCCTATCTTCTGATTTGGCACAAAGGAGCTTCCCAGTAAGCATTTGGTGAGTGAATGTGTCATCCATCGCAGGGACACTGATTAGCAAGTGTGCTTTCAAGGCATGTGCCAGCACTGCAGGCAATAAAGAATGAGAGGATAGTCTGGTGGAGGTGAAGAGAAGCAAGCACGACTCTCAGGGACCACACAGCCAGCCAAGCGCCACGGAGAACTAGAAACACATGTGATGGGGTCTGGTGGGGAAGACCGACCCCCAGAGACAGCTCCAAAGATTTCTGCAGTCAGCGCTGGGGGCCAGGCGGTAGTAGGGAAGGGGCGGTAAAGGAGCTGTTTCCAAGCTGGGTGCTAGGAAAGGCTGGCTGATTTAAGTAATGTTCAGCAGCAAACCTTATTTCTGGAATAAAAGTCAGAGATGTTAGGGATTTTGAAAAGGGTTCACTCTCCGGGAATTCCCTCTTCTTATGCAGACGGTGTAGCTGAGAGCTTCCATCTGCCACCAAGGCCAGCTTCCTCTTCCGTGTGGGGAGAGTGCCGTGCTCACTGAGACTGCTGATCCGGCCCCACCGGTCAGCAGTGGCAGCGGACTCGCCTAGCCATTGTCCCGGCCTCTCCTCAGCTTCAGCGTTGGGGGCGGGCACACCTGCAGCTTCTGCACCACTGTCCCCTGGATCTGCCATTGCTCCCGCCACCCTGGCCTGAGCCGAGGGTGGAGCGGGTCCCTTTGCGGCCCATCCTTCGGTGCCCCTAGCTCCACCCCCCCTTGGACTTTCAGGCTGAAAGAAACACTTCGAGGTTTGGTCGGGGACCGTTTTCAAAGCCGATGAAAGCTCTCGATCCTCTCCCTGGAAGAAAGCACCCCTTTTCCAACAAGTTCCACCTCGACTAACGCCCCAGGGAGCTTAGAGACTCTTCGAGTCCATCCTGAACCTGAGACTAGGTCCTCGTGTCCTCTAGTCCCTGACACATCCATCCGGACAGGGCTTTCCATCTGTCTTAGACGGGAGGTCCGGGCCGAGGTCCGGTCCGGGCCACACACGCGCTTCACAGCGTTTGACATGTCTTTATTTTACACTTGCTTGTATCTAACGCAGGGAAATGTAACCTATTTGTATCTAAGCCAGGGAGATGCAAACCAATGGTCACGGTTCCCTGGGCTGCATTAGAAAAGGGGATGCCCAGGAGAACTGAGCCGAGTAGTCTGCACTCTCCGGTGGGGGCCAGGAGGGCGCTCCAGCTGTTGGCGCTCTCGGTGGTTGTGGTTCTGTCCTGGGCGGAGTGAAGCGGACTGGCCAGCAGAGGGCGCTTTGGATTACTTACTCCCCGCCCTTCTCTGGGCATCTCTTGCCATTCAACCAGCTCCTGAGAATGAGCTACTATATCTACTAAGTGCTTAAGGGGGTGAACATCAGAGGTAATTTCACTATAAGAAAGTACAAAAGGAAACATGTTTATAAGTTTAGGAAAATATACATCGCTGAGTTTTGCCAAGCCTTACCACGACGTGGGGAGAGTTGGGGGGTCACAGCAGCAGTTGTAACTCTTGTGCCTACCTGAGAATGTAAGGCCTGCAGAGCCTTGCAAAGTTCTTCCCAAGTACTTCTCTTCCGTCCCAGGGAGTGCATCCCATCCCAGGGCTGGTCGTGAAGGACACGGTCATACCCCATTCTTTCCACCAGGTGGCAGCAGTACACCAGCAGGCACGGCCTTCAGGTCCCCAAGTCAGCGCCCCCCCTCCCCCTCCCAGAGAGTGACCAGGAATTACTACTAAAGAGTTCCCAAAGAGGCCAAGATTTTTCTCATCATCTTCTTTTTCTTTTTAGAGCATACAGCTCTCTCAGCCCTGTGTCTCCATAGGAATTAGACATCAGCGCCCTGAAAGCCACGTCTGAGCCGCGGCCACAGGGCTGTGTCCACACTCACCGTGGCCCTCTCAGGACAAAGCCTTGGCCGCCGGGTGCTTCTGGTCCCTGGGCTTGGGGATAAGACAGGTCCTGGCCGAGTCCGACCTCTGCCAGTCGCAGCTGTAAGACCAGTCCGGGCAGTCACCCTCAAAGCCTCTGTTTCCTCATCTGCAGAATGGAGACAGGGATGCTACCCACTTCACGGGGCAGAAACTCGGATTAGATGAGAATCTAGCATAGCCCCTGCCCCCCCACCCCGAATGTATTTCATCAATGTTAGTGCTCACTATAACTATTTATCTCCAAAGAAGATAAAATCATTAACTGTGATTCCTTCTGGTGGCAGGATCAAAGACAATTTTTAATTTCTTTGTTTTCCAAATTCTTTTCAGTAAGCATGCACTGCTTTCATCATGAGGGGGAAAGGCCATGAAAACATAATAGATTGTCGACCTCAGTTCCTGGTGATTCCTGGGGAACTGTCAGATGCTCTCTCCTCTGCTCAGTGAGCTCTGAAGGGCTGGGCCTGAGTCTCCCCGGTCTGGGTGTCGGCGACATTGAGTGCGTCATTCGACACCCAGCGGGTGCCCATACTCACACTCCGAGCAAAGTCGCAACGGTGATTGCTTCAGGTGTATCATTTCCCAAGGCGGCAAAGCATCTTTTTGTTCTCCATGAATTCTTTCCTCTTAGGTCCAACTTCTAATCCTCTTACCCGTTTAATTGAATGCTCTCCAAATTTAACCTTCTCCAAGCTCTCCCTGTCAGAATTCCTCTCGACTGTTGAGTTGGTTTTAGGCAGGTTTCCAGAAAGCATTTCACCTCAACCCCGCACAGCTCATAGCAGCCTCTGGCTGCGTCGGGAACACGCGGAAGGAGGCTGGAGAAAGGGAAGTTGGGTGTTTGCAGACATCGGTCGGGCTGCTTTCTGTCCCTGTAACCCAGGGTCTCAGTGGACGTGATTCCAAAGCCAGCCGTGGTGCCTTGGGCCCTTGCAGGCGAGACCCCAGTCCCGGCAGGAGCAGGGAGAAGCCCTTGCCACCCCTTTCCCCCGCCCTCTGCAGCATCGCACCTGGGCATCTGGACCCAGGACAGAAGGGCTGTGCCCCCTGCCGCCTGCAGCTCCTCTCCCCAGATGGCTCCAGCTGCTCCTCAGGAGGCGGAGGTGCAAGCATTCCTATCACGCTCTGTCTCTGCCCCCAGGCACGGGGACCTGACCTTCCGTTCTCAGCACTGAGGCAGCAAATGAAAAGAAGTGGAACAGAAATCATGCAAATGTCCCCCCCAGAGGCCAGTGTGTTCACACTGCCAAAGGTGCCAGAGGAGCCTGGGCTGGGAACTCAGGGCGGACCCAGCTCACACCTACAACCTGGGCTGTGAGGAAAATTCCAGCCGATGGGCGAACGTTGCCCTGACCTCTCCAGCAAGGAGCTGGTCCTGGGGAAACTCCACTCGTGTAAAGATGAGTCATCAGCTGGGAAGCTGCAGAGCGTCTCTCCGGCCTCGGCAAGGACGGGCGAGGCAAGAGGCAGAGGCAGAGTCCTCACCGGGCAAATGCCGCCGCGTGTCACCCCAATAATTTAATTTACACAGGGAGCTGCATTAACAGAATGAAAATACTGCCAAAGAGCAGTTAAAAACTGTAGCAAAACAACTGCCAGGCCTTTAAAACCTTAATGAAATGATTGCCTCCAAGAAGGAAGGGTACGGGGAAAACAGTGGAAACAGAAAGTGAAGGAAACGAGAAACTAGGTCCAGGAAGAAGCCACACTGCTGCGGACGCTGTGAGGACGCCGAGGGCAGGAATGACGCAAAGGCAGCAGAATGAAACGGAAATAAGAGAGTTGGAGAGAACTAGCTGGGCAAAGGATAGGCAAAGACCCCTAATGTTTAGTCATGTACTGAGCACCCAGGATGGCCCGGGCACTGTTGTAGGCACTGGGATTATAGCAGCTCGATAAATATAGCAGCTCTATATAGTGGGTCCTTCTAGCCCTCCAAACAAAAACTGTGTCTTATTCTCAGCTTTTCAGACTGTCGCTGGTCAAACATGCAAAGGCCACCACCCAACAAAGAGCCTACGGTCAAGGCGTCCCACGCCCTTCCGTGGGGCTTGTCATCCCTGTCCCCGTGCAGTGAAAACAGGAACATTCCAGACCAGCCGGCCTGTTCCCACTGGCACAAAGTCACATGCTCCCCCCATGCCCTGGGTCACGCCCTGTGTGTCCTTCAGGCTGTAGTGACCTGGGGACCCGTTCGTGTGCCTTAACCAAACCAGTATGGCAGCGACCCAAATCACATTTAACAACCACTCGCAAACTGGACTGACTTCTGCCCCTTTGAATGGCCTTCCCCCCGGGGCCCAAGTCTCAGTTTTGGGGAAGGGCTTTCTTTCCAAGGCGGCGGCTTCCTTGGGTGCCCGGCTTCGAGCCTAGAGCTAGTGCCTGCTGCTTGCACGCACTACTCCTGTATTCCATCTTGTTTTATCTTTATCTATTGTACATAACAAAGTGTACATAAATAAAGTTTACCATTTTAACCCTTTGTAAGTGCACAATCCAGTGTCACCATCGCCATGGTCAATTTCCAGAACTTCTCCATCATCCCATTAAACAGAAGCTCCCCATTCCCCCGCCCGCAGCCCCTGGTAACCACTGCGCAACTTTGTCTCCATGCATTTGTCTTATCTGGACACCTCGTATAAGTCAACTCACACGAGGTCTGCACTTTTGTATCTGGCTTATTTCACTTAGCAAACGTTTCCCAGGTCCATCCCTGTTGTTGCATGTGTCAGAATTTCCTTCCTTTCTTTGACAGAATAATATTCCATTGTATGTACAAACCACGTTTTGTTTATCCATTCATCTGTTCCTACATTCTTCAGAGATCTCTTTACCCCCTAGTGGTTGACCTTCTGTTATCAGTTCATAATTGTTTATATTAAACATTCCCTGTTAACACTCTGCAGTTTTTTTTCTCCTGACTGGGACTCTGACAGACACACCTGCCTTTGGGAACTGCCTTTTTCTCCCTCAGCGTGACTTTGATGGGCCAATCACGGAGCCTCATTTCCTTTATCGTAAACCATACTGCTTCATCACTGTAGTAATAGTGATGGGTCCCGGGGCAGGCACACCACCCCACCAATGCGGTCTGAATTCTTCCCCAGGATTGCTGGATGGGTACGGGTGGTACTGACCTAGAGATGCCCATGGGGATCCGTCCCCATGGGATTGCTGTGCTGGGGTCTTGCAGCCACATCCCCAGACACGGAGAGGAGAAACTGAGACCAACATGCAAAGAGAAATGGAGAGTCGCATGGTCCATCTCTAATACCCCTGCAGAGAGGACAGCCTGCGAAGAAGGTTAGCACTGAAGGAAGCAAGACAGTAAATAAGAAGAGCAAGAGCCCTGGGCGGGTGGCTCAGTTGGTTGGAGCGTCATCTCATACTCCCAACTATTGTGGGTTTGATCCTGGTGTGGGCACATACTGCAGACAACCGATCGATGTTTCTCTCTCTCTGTCCCTCCCTTCCTCTCTCTCTGAAATCAATGAACATATCCTTCAGTGAGGATGGGGGCAGAGGGGGGGAAGAATGAGAAAGGGACACCAGAACTGCAGCAGAGACGAGAAACAGGAGAGGGCGGTATCACTCTCTGCTGATCATCGTGCCATCAAGACAGGAGCATTCAAGAGAAGGGAGGGGTGAGCGCATCCTGGCCTCTGGCCAGCAGGACCTGCAGAAGCCCACAGGGCGGATGCTGGGCCAGCCTGAGACAGCCAAAGGAAGCTGTGCAGCGACACAGTCCGTCCTGTCCTTTTCTCCCAGGCAGGTAAACTATTAAGGAACATCAAATAATGTCCTTTTTTTCTCTCCCTGGAAGGTTTAAAGGTCTCCTCTTTTTCAAGCATTCCCTTCGCTCTTATGCCAGTTTTTCCCCCTCCCCTCCTGCACCATCCTTTCTACCTTCTGTGAGCTGCTACCTAAGACAGGGGTTTCCAAGCTACACCGGGGTACCAAATCCTCAGAGGACCTCAGTCCTTTCCTAAAGGCCTTCACCTGATTGGATGAGGCCCACCTACACTATGAAGGTTTACTTTATCCTGCTTCTACTGATTTAAACGTTATCTCATCTAAAAAATCCCTTCAAAGCAACATCCAGAAATGGCTGATCAAATATCTGAACACCGTGGCCCAGCCAGGGTGGCCCATAAAATGAACCATGGCACCGTATGATCCAGTTCTGGTCAGCGAGATGGCAGCAGCAGGTGTTGAGGGGGCTTCCAGGGGGGCTCCTGAGGAGAGAGGCAGTTTCCTCTTCCTGGTCCTTGCTGCCTGAGGAGTGAGCCTGGGGGTGGGCTCTTCTCCAGCCATCTTGAAGGAAAAGCCAAGAAAAGCTCAAAGAACTCAGCCCCCATAGCCTCGTGCCTTGCGTCTGCCTGGATTTCTCGCCTCTGCTCCTCTCTTCAGAAAAACAGAGCACTGTGTCGTTTTTTTACATGTCCGTTACTTGTAGCCAAACACAGCTCCTAGCTAATACGTCACGGTCTGCTTCTTGGCCCTGCGGAGCTGTCTCAGGTCTGAGCATTCTTGAGCCTGGCGCCCAGACTCCCATCGACGCCGTGAGTCTCCCAGCTGCCCCTCCAATAGATGACCTGTCGTTGGAGCTAGCCTGAGTGGGACCTTGTTTGTGTACAAGAGCCCTCCCAGATGTAAGGCAAAAACCAGGCGGAAGAGACTAGGACATTAGGGGGTGTGGTGGGCGGGGGCGGTGGAAACAAACATTCCAGGTGGAGGAGAAGGCACTATGTTCAGAGAGGCCGAAGGCAAAAGGCCGCACACCTGTAGGTTCGTAAGGCTGGAAAACAGGGTGCAACGGGTGGGTGGAGGACTGGCGGGAGTGAGGCTGAGAGGTGGGCCTTGGGAAGACTGGACTTTATCCCGGAGGATCAGGCTTTATGTGAGCGTGTTGTGTGTCACGTGATCACACTTCTAACTGTGCCCTGTTTCCTGAACTAAGGAACGTCTGAGCTGGAGCGACACTGAATCTAAGTCCCTATCTGATTTGATGGTTACGACCCTTTAAGGTCCACGGCAGCAGAGTACTGACACAGAAGCGTGTTTTCCCGCGGGTCAGCCCGAGGGTCAATGCCTGAGTTCAAGCCTGTGCTTCGAAGGTCCCCGTTTCAGTCTGCAGCCTCGGGTGGAGCTGCGTCCTCGAACGTCCACCCTGTCGGTGTGGCCTGACGCCCCACTGTGCAAATACTTCCGCAGCGGGGCTACCTGAGACCCCACGGCTCCCCGGGGACCCCAGCTGGCCCCAGCCTTCCCCGGGCTCCGGAGGATGCTGGGTCCTTCCGGGTTGCTGTGTCGAATCTGCGGGCGGCGACCCCGCGCCGCGTCTCCGCGTGCGGAAAGTGCGGCTGCGCGCGCGCCGCGGCGTTTACGCGGCGATTTCATCATGCTCCGGGTCCGGCCCCGCGCGCCGCTTCCGCCGCCCCGCCTGCCGTACCGCCCGGGGCCGCCGGCTCATGCCCTGTCCGCGCCCGGCGCTGCTTAGAGCCGCCCGCGCCGCTCTGCTGCTTTCGCTGCCGCCCCGGCTCCCCGCCCGGCCTGCGCTCCCGCCCCGCCGGCCGCTCGGCACGCGCGCCCCCGCCCGGACCTCATTCCCCGCGGCCGCCTCCCGGAGCAGCATGGACGGCGCCGCGGCTGAGGAGGTGCTGGCACCTCTCAGGCTAGCCGTGCGCCAGCAGGTACCGGCGATCTGCGCCTCCCCGTCAGCCTCCGGCTTTCCCTCCCTCCCCCTTTCCCTCGCGTTCCCCCTCTCCTCCCCGGGCACCCGTCCACCTCGCCGGTTACCCCTCTCCATCTTCTGGAAGCCCCTGATTTCCTCGCATCGTCCTCGCCTCCCCCACTGTGGACCCAGATCCCCGCGTGCGCCGGCCACCTTTCCCCCCGTGGACCTCCGTCCTTCCCTCCTCTTGGGTGACTCCCTCGGGCCCCCGTGGACGTCCTGCTCGAATCTGCCCTCCTTTCCCGGTGCTAGTCACTGCCCGCGCCTCCTCTCCCCGCGGGGGCTGGGGTCTGTGCGCTCTTGGTTCCCCCTTCGTCCTCGCTCAGGAACCTCAACTTCACGTTCCGATCTGATCTCCGCCGTGTTCTTTGTGCGCCCCGGGTGGCGGGGTCCCTAATGAGTCCCCGGTCATCACGAGCCGCCGTTCTGTCTTCGTGCGGCTAGACTCTCCTTTTTAATCTTCGGGATGCTTTGAATGGTGTTTCCTCCTTGATGTCTTCCTGCATTCATGGCTTAGTTAGCCGGCGACGGGCTGAGAAAATAAAAATAGTTGAAACGTGGATGTGGGGAGGCGTTGAACGCTCCCCGCCCCCCCGCCCCAGTAATGATGTGAGCTCTTCGCCCTTCGCTCCTGTCATCTTTTCTGGGTTCCGAAAGGGCCACTTGGGAGGAGGGAGCTTTCAGATCGCAAGCCGGGGACGCTAAATGTTGCTGAGTGACTCGGTGAGGCCAGCCCTGCGAGTGGGACATGGTGAGGGAAGTTTCGTGCGCGGGAGGACTTGATCCGGGCAGCCTTCCTTCTCCCGGGGCACTCCAGGGATGTCCGAGTCTAGAGAGGACGAGGGGAAGGGGACTGCAAATGGATTCTCGCATCCAGCCGGTGGAGCCAGGAGCCTGGGATGCGGACCGAGTGGGAAACCCGGAACGGGTTGGTCTCGCCCGGGCCCGCGCCTGATGCAATAGCTCGTCTCCGCCGCGGAGGGTGGTACCCTCCCGCGGAAGACCGATGGGTTCGGAGATGCCACAGATTCGGCAAATGCTGCCGCTCGGCAGTGTCTCCTTCTTGCTAGTGTGAGCCTGACTGATTCAGCGGTGCTTTATTTTGCCGTTTCACTGCGGGCTTAATTTTTTTCTCCTTTATTTTTGGTATCAGGACGCTGCTTATTCTCCGTCTCCCTACACCCACTTTCCCCAGAAGAATTAGGTGTGGCTCCTTTGTCTTTTCTGTAACTCTCAATTTTTTTTCCGTATCCTTCACTTTAGAAGGGGCACTACATCTAATTAAAAAAAAAAAAAAACCCATCCCCAAACCCCTCCCTCTGCCACGTTAGCCTGGAGCCGCAGTGCGAGTTATCTGTCTGTCCGAGGCTGTGGGGGCAGCTGAGCGCGCCTCACTTGGGTCGCTCTTCGATGCTGTCATTATCTCGCGTCTGGTTTGCGTTGGCTCTGCTGTCACTCTTTTAAAGACACTTTTTGAATATGCAAGTTGGTTTATGTAAGTTTGGTCGGATTCCTAATTTTTCAGGACCACACATATGAGATTTAAGTACCTGGAGCTTTGATTCATGGTGAATCTTCTAGTGTCCGCTGGAAGGGGATTTAAAGATCATCAAGTTATACCCCCCACCCCCCTTTTTTTATTACGAGGAAATGAATCACACTGCCTCCATCTATACATTTTACTTATTTCCAGTGTGACGTTTGTGCCGTAGAAGACACACTTGGAGAGGGGATGTTAAGGGGGTTAACGACTGATCTTGTTAGTGGGCCGTGTGTCATGTAATTGTGTGTTTCCTGTAAACTTGCTCATCTGCCCGGCTGTGTGTGTGTGCTGTTGCTTTTTAAAGGTTTGGTTTGAATCTCACGTGTTTTCCTGCGGCATATCCCTAGGCGGTCACTGGAGAGCCAGCTATGGAACTTCAAGGGAGGCTTCAGAACATCAAGAAAAATGCACAGTTGATTGATGAGGGGCGCCCTGGGACAACTGAATTTTAAAACAGTTAGGAATTACCATAGGGTGGGAGCCTTTATTTCACCAGATAAGTACATTAAGAAAAAACTAATAATCATCGAACTCCCATCTGAATTCTGCTCTTACTTCATACGAGAAAGGATATGTTAATACAAAAAAAGGCAAACCATAACTTATAATAAAGAACAGTCTTTTCTGTTTAGTAGGTTTAATTTTGAAAGACCAGCTAATACGTTGTCTTTTTAAACCATGTATTAGCGAAAGCTCCGTCCTGGAGTGTCTTGTTGGGGAACTGTAGCTCCAGTGCAGTGGATCTAAACTGTGCTTTGCAAACCCTCGGAGGCCCCCAGGGTCAGAGCCATGTTGTGACAAGGTGAAGACGTTATTTTGTTTTTCCCTGTGTTGCCATTTGCCCTGGCGGGGAACGCAGAGGAGGCGGGTAAAGCGGCCTGGCCCGAGCGCTGACCGGGCGAGGGACCCCAGACCTCCTCGTTGCGTTCCCCATCACACTCCGAGAGCGGTTTCTTTTTAAGCTGGTTTTGCTTTAGAGAGTTCTTCAGACAGCAGTAGAAACGATTAATGTTATTAATACATTGCTTTGATTTTTCTGCGTGACAAAGCGTGGGTTTGCAGAAAGCGCATTGGGATACGGTGGCCGTCTCAGGACAAACACTTTCATGGTTCGCGTTACGAGCTGAGCGCTCTGCGTCGTTCAGGGACCATCGCTGAGAAAGGCCGGCCAGGGCTGTCATTCAGTCCTGGGTGTCGGGCGTTCATTTTCTGGAAACTGAGTGAAGGGAGCTCGTCATTTGTTAATATTTGTGGCCAATAGTAAAGCCTTGAGGAAATTTTAAAATTTTGCAAAATTCATCACTTATTTTAAATGAGTAAATATTTAAAATTTGCATTTTAATTTCTAATACAGTAAACAACTGATAGAAATGGCCCACACTAACAAAAGAAATTTGGGGTCCTCAGGGATTTTTAACAGTTTTACGGGGTCTGAGACCACACGTTGTAGAGCTGTTGCTTCAGGGCAGCGGCAGTGTCGGATCAGCCCCCAGGAGCTCCCATTCCCGAGCCCATTTCTCCCTTTACAGCTGAGGGTTCCCCCTCCTCCCCGCTCACTCGTTCCCATTTGTGCTGCCCGCTGCAGCCTGCCCCTGGGCCTGCACCCTGCCCTCCCTGGTACCCCAAGGGTGCTCTCCTGTGATCACTTTACTGATTTTCAGCGTTTACCTGTGCCAGTCACTCTCCTGTTGGAACTGCCTGCCTGTCCCATCTTTGTTTAAACGCTGGGATTCCTCCCCTGAAGAAATATGGGTCTCGAGGCCTCGTTGTTGAGATGACTTTTACTTGACAGCTGGCATAGGGGTTTGGTGGGGCGGTTTCCGACCACTGCCAGGATGTAAGGGGCCTCTCTGGAATGCTTTAGGTGGGTGTACCTTCCTGCTCTCACAGGGTAACCAGTGTGGGGAAAAATAACCAAGAAGGCTGTATCTTTTATAACCTGTAGTGAAACTTAATTGTCCAGATAGGAAAGGCTTTTGAAGAATTGCTGGATGGCATTCCGGGGGTTGCAGGGGGTTCTCTAATTTGCAAAATCCGCCCCTGCCCGTTTTTGTGTGGCTGGGCCTAGTAATTGAAAGTATGGGTTCTGGAGCTGTGTGTCCGGAGTCTGGGTCTGACTCCACTCTCTGCCAGCTGGTGGCTCTCGGCAGGTTTTTTTACACCTTTCCGTAGCCGAGCGTCTCCGTCTGTGATACGGGCCTGGAGTGAAAGCATTAAAATGAGCGCCCGGATGTGTGAGTGCCGCGTGTGCTGCCCACAGTCTGCAGTAAACTCAGTTAGATGGTAGGTGTTATTCCGAAATGCTTGTGGCTTATTGGAATGCCGATTTTACCAAACCCTTGCTGGCGTGGAGCTCTCATATCTTCCTGTGATCAGCGGTTTGATGACATTTTGAACCTTTATAAGAGGGTCGATGTCGACTTCTGGCCAAGATGGAGGCGTAGGTAGATACACTGTGCCTCCTCGCACAATCAAGGTAGGGACAGCAACAATTTAGAAATAGAATAACAACCAGAACTGACAGAAAATTGAACTGTATAGAAGTCCGATAACCAAGGAGTTAAAATAGACACGTCCATCCAGACCGGTAGGAGGGGCGGAGTCGGGCAGCTGGGCGGGAGACCGGTCTAGGAACAAAGAGCGTTGGGACCCGAGTAAGGCATCCTGGGAGTGCAAGACCGCAGCGGGCAGACCGTGAGCACGCAAGCAGCGGCTGGCAGACCGCAGCCCAGGGATGGCAACCGGCAGGCCCAGTGAGGTGGCGATTGGGAAGCAAGGCACTTCCCACAAGGCAGCCGGCTGACCGGCGGTCCCAGGGTCCCAGCGCTGGGAAATAGAGCCTCGGGGCACTGATTGGAAACACCTGTGGGGGTTGATGCGCAGGGAGCGACTCCCAGACTCACAGGAGAGGTCGTTGGAAAGACCGACAGGGTGCACAGGCCCACCCACAAGGGAGTTAGCACCAGAGGGGCCCAGTTCACTTGGGGGAAGCCGCGGAAGGGACTGATGTCAGCAGAGAGCAGAGCAAGCACCATTGTTCCCTTGGACCCCTCCCCCACATACAGCGTCACAACCCAGCGACGGGTTACCCTGCCCTGGTGGACACCTAAGGCTCCACCCCTCATAGGTAACAAGTGCGACAATACAAAAAAAAAAAAGATGGCTCAAACAGAAGAACAAATAAAAGCCCCAGAACCAATACTTTTAAGTGACTGAGAGGTAGCCAGCCTATCAGATGCACAGTTCAAAACACTGGTGATCAGGATGCTCACAGAATTGGTTGACTCTGGCCGCAAATTAGATGAAAAAATGAAGGCTATAATAAGTGAAATGAAGAAAAATGCTCAGGGAACCAATAGTGATGGAAAGAAAGCTGGGTCCACATTAATGGAGTGGACCAGAAAGAAGTAAACAAACATACAATCAGAAAAGCATGAAGAAATATGAATTCAAAAAAATGAGGAGAGGCTTAGGAACCTCCAGGACATCTTTAAACGATTCACCATCTGAATTATAGGGGTACCAGAAGGAAAAGAGGGAGAGCAACCAGTGGAAAACTTATTTGAACAAATAATAAAGGAGAACTTCCCCAATCTGGCAAAGGAAATAGACTTCCAGGAAGTCCAGGAAGCACAGAGAGTCCCAAAGAATTTGGACCCAAGGAGGAACACACCAAGGCACATCATAATTACATTAGCCAAGGTGAAAATGAAGGAGAGAATCCTAGAAGCAGCAAGAGATAAGGAGACAGTAACCTACAAAGGAGTTCCCATCAGACTGTCAGCTGATTTCTCAAAAGAGACCTTGCAGGCAAGAAGGAATTGGGAAGAAGTATTCCAAGTCATAAAAAACAAGGACCTACACTCTAGGTTGTTCTATCCAGCAAAGCTTTCATTTAGAATGGAAGGGCAGATAAAGTGCTTCTCAGATAAGGTCAAGTTAAAGGAGTTCATCATCACCAAGCCCTTATTATATGAAACGTCAAAGGGACTTATCTAAGAAAAAGAAGATAAAAACTGTGTACAGTAAAATGATAGCAAACTCACAATCATTAATAACCACACCTAAAACAAAAAGAAAAACAAACTAAGCAAACAACTGGAACAGGAACAGAACCACGGAAATGGAGATCACATGGAGGGTTAGCAACAGGGGAGTGGGAGGAAAAGAGAGGGGAAAAGGTACAGAGAATAAGTAGCATGGATGGTAGGTAGAAAATAGACAGGGGGAAGGCAAGAATAGTATGGGAAATGTAGAAGCTAAAGAACTTGTGACACATGGACATGAACTAAAGGGGGGGAATGTGGGTGGGAGAGGGTGTGCAGGGTGGAGGGGAATGAAAGGGTGGTAATGGGACAACTATAATAGCACAATCAGTAAAATATATTAAAAAAAAAAGAGGGTCCATGTCTTTGGAATTTGATAAGATAAGATGATGGAAAAGCCTTCTTAATGATTTCTTGGGTGGTCTTTAAATTATGATTTTTGGTCTAAACCACTAATGATAGGAATACACGTGTGCATAACATTACTTGTGTTTCAGTATTTCATATTTTACTGTAATTGGGAAGACAGCTGAAATTCAGATCTTAGTACTAGTAAGAAGACTTAGGGTGAAGAGCCCTCAGTTCTCCTCTTCATTGACTTCTGAACTTTGATTTTCTGCTTTGAAGCTCTTGCTTAAGCCCTGGCCAGTGTTGTTCAGTTGATTGGAGTATCGTCTTGTAGACTGAAAGGTCACAGGTTCGAGTCCCAGTCAGGGCACATACCCAGGTTGTTGGTTAAGTCCCTAGTTAGGGCACAAAGGAGAAAACAACCAGTCGATGTTTCTCTCTCATGTTGAAGTTTCCCTCCCTCTCTCTCTCTCTCTCTCTCTGTCCCCCTCTTGCCTCGTCTCTCTAGAAGAACAATTAAAAAAATTGTTCTTGGGTGAGGATAAAAAAAAAAGCTCTTGCTTAAGCCACAGAGAGCAAATGAAACATTTTTGAAGTTTTTGACACCGGCTGTAAAACACTTGGTAATCTGAGATGAACCCAATCTTAAGTAGAACCCTCTAGCCCCGCATGTGTAGAGCCAAACACCTTTCAAAGGTGAGGACGTCGGTTTCTGTTTGTTTTTTCTTGGCCAGCTGAGTGCACATGAGGATGCACATGAAGGACCCACAGAGACCCTGTGGGGTGGCTGCTCAGCCAGCAGCTGCTTTGCTTCGTGGTCACAGGCTGTCACTTCCAATATGTGTCTTGAGGTGAGAATTTATCCGGGAACTAAGCTTCCAGTTTCTTAAGGGCAGTGCAGAGACTTGTCCTTTCACGTCAGTTTCACTGACCACACACACACACACACACACACACACACACCCAAAATACAGTTGGGTGGTGAAGAAGAGAGAAGAAAAATAACTAGAAATAGGAATCCTTAAGTACCTTCATCCATGTGTAGATCACCTCCAATTCTTTTGTTTTCAGGATTGGAGCATTATAAATCATGATTTTAAATGTGATTCAGGAAAATTAATTTTATTTATTTATTTTTTAAGGTTTTATTTATTTTTAGACAGAGGAAAGAGAGGGAGAGAAACATCACTGTGTAGCTGACTCTGTCGTGCCTCCTACTAGAGATTTGGCCTGCAACCCTAGCACGTGCCCTGCCTGGGAATTGAACCAGCAACCCTTTGGTTTGCAGGCCGGTGCTCAATCCGCTGAGCCAGGGCAGGAAGATTCACTTTAATACTTCCTGTCATTACCTTTACTTATGGTGGGCCCTTTGCCCGTGCCCTGTCTTCAACTGTGAAGCTCCGAAAGGAACAGCAGACGCAGTGTGTGGGAGTGGCAGTACCTGACACAGGGAGAGCTGCTCGGGTGAGCTGCTTGCCTGCTTCTTTCAGACAGTCAGTAGGGATTACTGCTGGCCGCCCTGACTGGTGTGGCTGGGTTGGTTGGGTGCCATCCCACAAAACGAAAGGTCGCTGGTTCGATTCCCAGTCAGGGCACATGCCTGGGTTGTGGGCCAGGTACCCGGGTGGGGGTGTATGACAGGCAGCCGATGGATGTTTCCCTCTCTTCCCCTCTCCCTTCCACTCTCTCTAAAATTAAACAAAATCTTTAAAAAAGTAAAAAATAAAGAATTACTACCTGCCATCCTCTTTTCAGAACAAGGGCTCTCATGGGTTCTTATCCCCCTCAAAAAGCACTCTTAGTGAACACTTGTGAGATAGGTGCTCTGATCAGTAGAGGAAGGAAGAAGAACACTGAAGGAGTAAAGAGTAAGTTAATAGATAGTTGCCGAGTAGTAAGTGCTTGGCACCATGCTAGGTTTAGGTTGTGAGGTCAGTTGGCAAATATTTGAGTGCCAGAAACGACATCTGTCCCCTAAGACAGGGACAGATAAAGCGCATGTCCCTGAACCAGCCAGTGCAGGGACAGGGCAGTCTCGGAGGGTGTGAGTGCGACAGAGACGCTGAAACAAGGGGGAGGGGGCTGAGGACGGCGTTGTCGTAGCCGGAGAGGCCAGGAGGGAGCTGCGCGGTGGCTCTGCACTTTTGGGCCCGGTCGCCTCTTACACCAGATGTTTTGGAACTCACCGATACTGTCCAGCAGTGCAATTCGCACAAAATACCTGCTAACCCTAATTAAAGAAAAGCGTATGGAAACATATGCTTTAAATGTATTACAAAGAAAAATTCTAATAAAATAACATGCATTTTGTTATCTGAGTTCGGGACGGGGGTGGCTCCCTGGACATCGTGCTGGAGGAAGCCAGTGCTGGAGCTGCACGCAGTCTGACTGTGCGTGCCGCTGTCGCGCGTGCACGCCGGCGAGGGTGTGCTGTATCGGCCATCCCGACACCACGGCAGCGTTGCCGTTGGTCACGTGGTTCAGTCTGTCTGTTTCAAGTAATAACAACTCTTTGTGAAACTCTAAATAAAAGAAGGTACGGTCTTCCTTTAAATTACATTTTCCTGGGTAGCACTTCTGCAAAACCCAGTGTATGTTAAAACTGGGAAAGACTTCTGATTGAGTGTAAGCGGAGTTATGTTCTAGGTTCAGGTCATCGAAACTGCTTTTCATGGCCTGACCGGGACATTCCACAGCAGCAGGCATTGAAGGAGAGGGGGGCTGCCGCTGAACGAGGGGCAGTAAGCCCGAGCTTGGGAAGGAGCAACAGCAAGGGGAAGGGTGACCAACGGCAGGCCCTCCCGGGGAGCGGGGCTTTGAGAAGGAAGGAGAGGGGTCGGTTTGGAAGTGCGGAAGGGAGTAAGGAGGACTTCTGTCTCATTTCCAGCCTCGAGTTCAGACAGCTGCAAGGGGAGACATTGTGAGGTTGCAGCGTTTGGGAAGGGCTTCCCAAAGGGTGTGGTAGAATTCTCATCAAGCCAGGGGAGCCCTGTTGGGTAGGAGGGTAAACATCACTGATGGCATTGGGGCAGGGTCAGCCTCCAAATTAGGGGTCCTCTGTGCTTGTGAAGAGAAGGTTTGTGGAGGCGGGAGAGCAAAGGCACGAATTGGGGTGACCGGGCCGGCTGCAGCAGTGCGGAGGACAGACAGACTGGCCATCCAGTGCGGCAGACTCATCTGTGAAGGGCGAGGGGAGGGATTAGGTCCAAAATTCTGATGAGAAACAGACCGGATGTTGGAGGTACATTAGGATTACCTGATGCTTCTTGTTTGGGAAATGGTGGGTTTCGTTGCATTCACAACTGCAGAGCAGGACACGAGAGAAGGGGCGAGTTTGGAGCGGAGAAGATAATTCAGCTCCAAACCGACGGTCAGGCTGGAGGCCTCTGGGAAACAATTAGGCCACAGCCAGCCCGAGGTGCTTCACAGTGTAATATCGGCCATCGTTTCTTGTGTGTCCACTGTGTTTAGTGCTATTGAAAATACTCTACTTACATTGTTTCATGTACTCTTTATAACAACACATTGACGTTTAGGTTTAGGGTTTCAAAATCCGTTGGTCAGGTGTTAAAAACTAGGTCTTTATAACTGCACTTAAGCACTGTGTTTTATACAGCTTGTCTACTGTGGACTTCTGTTTTAGATGTTGTCGGGTTTCATTGTGCCCCTGAATCTGAGAATTCGTGTCTTTGAGCACTTACAGAAAAATTTGGAGCCATTATCTTTTCAAATGCAGTATAATAAATTTTCTCTCTTCTTCGGGAATTCTGGTTGGATGAGTGTCGGACTGTCTTTCTCTTCTCTGTGTCTCATTGTCTCTCTGTCCATGGTTGTCCGTGGATAATTTCCTTAGGTCTGTCTTCTAGGTCGCTACTTCTTTCTTCAGCAGTATCTGATCTGCTGCTTCACCTGTCCAGTGAGCTTTTCGTTTTCATTGTTCATTTCCACATGATCTGTGCGGCTCTTTTTCAGGTTGCCTGGTTGTTTTGGGGAGTCTCTGTTCTTTGCTCATGTTTTTGATTCCTGCTTTTATTTATTTTTTTTAAAAACATCTTCTGTTGTATATTTGGTCATTGTAATACTTTGAGGCATCTAATTCTGTTATTTGTCATTTCTCCCAAGTCTCAATCACGGTGGCTCGTTTTCTCACGGGTTCTTTAATTTTGACTTTGCGCTTATTATTTCGATGACTTTGACCCGTGAAAACCTGAAAGGCCCGTGTGGAAGGGTTGCTCCTCCAGGGGGCAGTTGCTTCATTTTGACACCTGTGATTTCCTAGCTTGCAGTGTCCCGGGCCCTGTAGGCAGAGTTTTGTTTGTCTCTGTTCCCGGATCACGCCTTCCACCGCAGGGCACAGGCGGAGGGCTGTCGGAAGTGGACACGTAATCCAGAGAAGTTAGCGAGGGGAGAGTTCTGGCAGCTAAGAAGGGGGCGGAGGAAGCCGAGCCAGTAGTGACTGCAAGTGGCCAGGGAAGTGGGTGGAAAACCAAGAGTCTCTTTTATAAGTGGATAGAGAGACTCCAGGAAAGGGCGATCTATTTATTGCTTCCTCTGTGTGCTTGGTACTAATCTAGCTCTTTCCTGATTATCACTGCTTTTCTCTGCTCCTTCTCCAAAAGAAAAGAAGAGCATGCTAGTAATAGTTGCATTAAACCCTGAGAGCACAGTTGTTTGTGTACTTGCTTGTGTGTTCTGCTGAACTATAAATGTTGAGGGCAGAGGCCTCCAGTTATCATAGTGACCTCATATACTAAATGTTCGAGTTGCCTTGTTCTTACGGGTACTTTAAAAAGGCATGCTGAAAAACACATTCCTGACTTTTCTCGACCTCTGAAACCAAGCTGAATGTCAATTCTCCTGTCGGCTAGGGAGACCTGGTGCGGAAACTGAAAGAAGATAAAGCTCCCCAGGCAGATGTAGACAAAGCGGTAGCTGAGCTCAAAGCCCGGAAGAGGGTTCTGGAAGCAAAGGTGAGTCATGGGTTTCTAAAATAGGGGTGTAAGTAGATACAGGATTGTTTGTCTTTATTTAATCTCTTCAGGGAGAAAAACCTGGAAAAGTTTCTGAACAAGTACCATCTGCTTTACTCTACTTACCCAGGAGGCTTGCCCCTCCTCCTCTACCTGGCAGACTCCCCGTCCTTCCGACAGGCACCTCCCAGTGTCACCTCTCTTGGAAGCCTTCCTGGCCCCTGGCCTGCCCTCCCCCAGGCCCTGGGGTCCGTGTGCTCTCCCTGGAAGGCACAGTGCTTGTTCTTCCCCAGAGTCTCCCTGCCTGGAAGTCATGGCTTTGTGTTTAGGGAAAGGTCTATCCATCTGATACCTGCTCCCAGAACTCTCAGGCAGTAGGTCTCCCAGCATCAGACTGAAGGAGTTTGGGGGTTTTCATCACTGTTGTGGTACGGTGATCCACTGAAAATTCAGGTACTGTTTATCGGTACCTGCATCTAAGTAAGCTCAATCTTGTCTTGGAAATGATCATGCTTTCCTAAATAACTAAGTAAAGATAACTTTTCTGTAACTCAAAAGGGAGGGAAAAACTCAATGTTTCTGTTTTTTTAAGGGTATCAAAATCCTGTCTGATCAATTTCATACTGAACTTTGCTGACGAATAAACCGAACTCACACACACAAACTCATGTTACTGCTCATCCCTCCAGTCACATGCGTTCTGTTTGAAAATCCCGACAGGAGCTGGCGTTGCAGCCCAAAGACGACATCGTAGACAGAGCGAAAATGGAAGACACCCTGAAGAGGAGGTTTTTCTACGACCAAGCTTTTGCTATTTACGGAGGTAGGGGTCAGCGGTGGAAAGAACAGTTGTTTTTAGAGGCTTTAATATTTTCTTAAATAAAAAAAACATGGCTCGCCTGTCCATACCTGCCTGTATGAAGTCACACAAAGCAGAGCGTAGATATTTTGCTTTTGTTTTCAGAGTCAGCCATTCGATGTAAAATCTGTTTGTATTTCCCTCCACCCCACTTGCTGTTGAAGGCCGCCTTTTCTCAGTAGGGGTGGGGAATTACAGGAGGCTCGGGTGCTAAGCACCAAAGTGTGTCCACGTACAATTGATCCTTGGAAAACATGGCTTTGAACTGTTTAGGTCTGCTTATATGCGGACTTTTTTCTATAAACACGTAGATGTATTTTCCTTATGACTTTCTTAACAACCTTTTCTCTAGCTTACTAAGGATACAACACATAATACATATATAAAATATGTATTAATCGATTGTTTATGTTATCAGTAAGGCTCCGGTCAGCAGTAGGATATTAGTAAAGTTTTGGGGGAGTCGAAAGTCCTATGTAGGTTTTTCACTGCACGGGGGTTGGCACCCCTGACTTCCCGTGTTGTTCCAGGGTCGGCCGCACACACCAGATAGCATTCTTAAACTGCAGTGGGCACTCCGGGGCAGCAGAGGGCTCTGTAACACAGGCCACGGGCACCGTGCACCTGCACGCAAGGGCAGTGAGAAACCAAAGTCTCTAAATCATGAGAGAACATTTGTCATAGGTATAATGTGCAGATACAGCTCTGCATTTTTCTGAAAGCTGTGTGAAGGTATGTCGGCAAATGTAATTCACTGATTTAATGTAGAACGGTATTGTTCATAGTCAACAGAGATCATTTAAACAATATTAGACATTTGGTACTTTGTTGCTGAAACTTGATTCTGTTTGACTAAGCGGATCTCTAATTGTTTAACTTGGCAAGGTTTAAAGAATGGCTCAGATACCCAAGAATAAATTAGAGAATCAAGTGCTAAAATTCTCACTAGTGTCAGCTGATGCAAGACATTATTTTCTAATTTCTGTAGCAGGAAACTATAATATGTTTTTCATTCTTTTCTTGCATATGGAGGAACTTCTTTTGCTTGTAGGTTTTTTGTTGTTTTGCTAATCCTACTTGAAATTCCTTATTTGGACGTAGTAAACACAGTAGGAGCTTTTTAACTTTACCTCCGTCGTCTAGTGGAGATGAGGCTCTTCGGTACCGAGGGATTTGAATTGTTGACGTGAGCACATTTTTAGGGAGCGTGTGAATCCTTACAGTGTCAGTATCTCGTGTCTCCTTGCCTTCGCCTGTTCAGAGTGACCCGGTGCAGTACATGTTTCCGTCATTGACCTTTTCCAGGTGTCAGCGGTCTGTATGACTTCGGCCCGGTTGGCTGTGCCCTGAAGAACAACATTATCCAGGCCTGGAGGCAGCACTTTATCCAGGAGGAGCAGATCCTGGAAATCGACTGCACCATGCTCACCCCCGAGCCAGTGCTAAAGTAAGATTTCTCGTTCGAGGCCTGAAATTCTCTAATACGCATATTTCAGTAATTTTGCGATTATAAAAAGCTACCCATGTTCTTTATGAAAACCAGAAAAGAAAGACAAAGAAAACCCTCACCTACTTACTGTTCACGGGGAGCCACGTTAAAACTGCTGCAGCTGTCCTTCCTGTGCGCCCCTGTGCACGTGTCAGTGTGGGCAGCGCACCGCTTATCCCACGTAACGCAGGTGATCGTGACTGCTGTCACTGGTGTTCCAGACGTTTTCAGTGGCAGCGTGGTCTTCTGTCTGTGGGTGCGTCGTCATGTCCGCAGCTGGTAGTCCACATCCAGGCATGTCCGTGGTTTCCGATTTTTTACTGCACTGGGACATCCTGAATTCATACACGGATGAATTCTCGTGTAGATCCCTGATTTCTTCAGTGTAAGTTCTTAGAAATTCTGGGCAAAGGTATGTGTGCATTTTTAATCACATGCTATCATTCGTGTTGAAGTTTTAATGCAGACATTCAAATTATTGCTTCCAACATTGTTGAAAGCAGAGCAGGATGTTTTGAGTCTAGAACTGAAAGAGGAAAGGATGTTTTGAATATAAAACAAAGAGGAATTCTTAGTATTTTATAGCTCATCACTTCCTTTTTAACACATTCTGCCGAGGAAAGATCCAATTTTCGCTGTTTGCATCCTTTAGGCTTTCTCTTAATAATTTCAGCCAGTGAAAACAAGGCGATTTTCTGACGATAGGTCTAAAACAGGGGCGTCAAACTCATTTTCACCGGGGGCCACATCAGCCTCACAGTTGCCTTCAAAGGGCCGAATGTAATTTTAAGACTGTATAAGTCTTATGGACTTATAACAGTTACTCCCTAACAGTTAAGTGAGAGCTCGGCGCTGCCGCCGGGTAGAAACAAGGTGCTGGGCCTGGTAAAACAAGGTGCCGGGCCGGATAAAACGAGGCGGAGGGCCGGAATGGGCCACGTGTTTGCCTCCTGTGGCCTAAGAGACCGGAACCTGTTCTTTACCGCTTGCTCCACCTGCAGGAGCTGTTTAGAGAGAACACTGTACAGTGTCCATACAGGTTCCGGCGCGGAGGGCCAAGGTTTATTGTCCACGTGAGAGATGCGTCCCTGGCTAGTCCCGTCCGCCATGGTGTGGCTTCTGCTTGTGTCACGCCAGTGATAGGCAGGGGGATGGGCGTGGGCTGGCTCTGCAGAGGAGCGCAGGCTTTACGACAGCTTGTGAAAACGTGTGATCTGTTCGGTGTCTGTTTTCCTCTGGGAAGGAAGACGTCTCTCTGGCATGTGTTACCATCTGCCACGGGGGCATCGTTTTAAATGTGGGAGCTTACATCTCTCAGGTTCAAAGATACAAACTATGGATACACGTAGAGAAGGGGGTGGTCTGACAGGGTAAAATCTATGTGTTATTTTGTATGAAAATGTTTTACCTTAGGACCTCTGGCCACGTAGACAAATTTGCGGACTTCATGGTGAAAGACGTGAAAAATGGAGAGTGTTTCCGTGCTGACCATCTGTTAAAAGGTACGGCTCCTCCCCGCAGACAAGCACCCTTCCGAGGAGGACTGATCAAGACAGAGGGTTAGATTAGCCCTTTCTCAGTTTTTTTCTGTCAAATTGTTTTCGGGTGTGCATAACATCCAAAGGCTACATTAAAGTACACAGATCTTAAGTGTACAGATCAAATCCCTTATTTTCAAAAATATGTGTACAGATAATTAGAACCCTAAATCAACAAAAGAATCAAGACAATATCATGCCTTTCCCTATAAAATCAACCAAGAGACTCGTGTAAATTGAGGGTGTTACCCCGGGATTCACTCTTTCTCCCCACCCAGCACCGAAACGCAAACATGCACTGCCCGCCCCCCCCGCCCCCCTCCCCCCCCGGATTGACACTGATGCCTGCCAACCTTGTTCCCGCAGCTCATTTACAGAAACTGATGTCTGACAAGAGGTGTTCTGCTGAGAAGAAGTCAGAGATGGAGAGCGTGTTGGCTCAGGTGAGCTCCCGGCAGGTGTCATCACGGCACCTCAGGTAGCTGCTGTCTGCCTGCCGGCGTTCAGTGAGTGCTGAGTCCCACGCGGTACGGACCCCGGCCGCAGGGACAAAGAAGTCAAGTTTACCTTCTGTCCCTTATAGCAGCTCCTGTTGCGTTTTTATCTTCTTCTCCCTGCCTTTTGTGACTGACCCTCTGTTTTAGTGAAAACCAACAAGTTCGGTTAGATAGGCATAACATTTGTTCTCTCTTCTTGGAGACCAGTGTTCTGGGTTTAATAGCGAAAGCCAGAGGAGGGGTGGACGATGAACAGTGTTCGGTGCTGATGTGGGGGCAGGCGTCTGTAGGAGCGCTGCCACCAGCCACTGGGGCTGCTTCGGGCTGCCCCGTTCCTCTCCCCGCGTCGTCCTTCTCAGGACCTGGCGACCCAGCCCCTGCTTTCCCAGTGCAGTGCCTGCATTTCTGCTCAAGGTGACAAGTTTTAGAGGAGACGAGGGACCAGAGAGATGACTAGGCTGACTTTTCCCGAGTGCGGGGATACCCTCTGGATCGGAAGTAGCCCCTCCCCTTTCTGTGGGTCACAGACCGCCTTCAGACGTGACGACGCTGCACGTCTTCACCCCGGGAAGACCCTCATGTCGGGGTGTAGATGTCTCGCTCGGTGCAGCCACGGAAGCGAGTCCGTTTCTCCGACCCGGCTGGCTTGTGAGGTCCCCACAGCGCCCTTCCTAAGTTCACTCCCTTGGGTTAAACAAAGGAGCAGACAGACAGACCCAGCGACGTGTGCACACATATTTCCTTCACGTTGGTGTCTAAGTATGTGAGGCCGAACGTGGGGGTCCCCAGCTCCGCTTTTTCCTCATGAGAATTTACTGGTTCGTTTTCCACTGCTGCCTAATTCATTTTTAACGAGCTAATTTTTCTCTGTGGTATCTAGCTTTCCAGCATGAGCTGAGAAATTTTCTCCTTTCTCATTTAAATTGAAAATCTTCTTTATCTGGCAATTATTTTGGGCCCTCATGAAGTTCAATTTATTCCTTGCTTGATGCTCATTGCTGTACTAATTTACTCATGATTTAGAAAAGCAGTTCTTGTATTTGACGCCATCATAGCTACACATTCATTTCTCGTTTCCTTTCTCTTCCAAAGGCATGGCCTTTATTACATTAGAGAGAATGTATGAGAAGCATGTCTGACTCCCCCTGAGTTACTGTTTTCCTGTTCAGAGCATTAGACTTACTGAGGTTTTGTGTGGATGTTTTTGATTGTAACCCTTTCATTTATTTCCAAGTAACTTGTCAGAAGCAGGAAGTAATTAGTTGATTTATTAAGTCATACTTTATAGTTTGAGCACTGACTTCCTGTTTTATCTCGGATCCACGTTCTAGGAGAGCATTCTGGGTTTTTTTGATTTGCTGTATCAGATATACATATGTGTATATGTATGTGTATATATACATGTATATGTACATACTGCTGTCAGTGTGGTTTTCAGTGAGGAGACCATGGGAGGTGGTCTGGTACTCGGACGGGGCCCCTGTGAGTTCCCGGCCGAAGGCTCCTCTGCTGCTTGAGCGCACCACGGCGTTTCGGCGCCTGGGACTCCTCCTAAGCTTTGTAAGGCCCAACAGTTTCCTTACGAGGCACCGGCTGACCTTGCGTGGTAGGAGCAGCTCTCTTCCCGTGTGTGGATTCAGCAGCTCAGAGTTCATTCTCTTGCTTCTCCTCTCTGCCCGTGTTTGCTGACCTGTCCCTGTGTGCACCAGTATTTAAAGTCATTTTCAGTTTGTTGTTGTGAAAGATACGAAACATGAAAATAGAAAATAGTGTGACAGACACTGACGTGCCCGTCAGCCTGCTCCGGTGTTGCCCGGTTTTGTTGACTCTGTTCCCTACTCACTGTCCCCCCTTGGTCCCCCGAGGTTTGGGAGGCACATCTCAAACGGCTTCTTCTTACGTCTGCAAACATTTCATTGTGTTATCTCTAAGAGACAAAAATCTCAGAAAATGAACCTCACTGCTGTTACTTTGGTAAATATTAATAATTTTTAATATGATCACATATTTAGTCAATGTTCACATTTCTCTGATTGTCTTAAATGTTACCGAGATTGGTTTAAGTTGGGATTCAGGTAAAGTCCGTGCTTTGTGGTTGCCTGATAATGTTTCTCAAATCTCTTTCAATCTGTAGGTTCTTCATGTCTTTTTTCCTTATGTTTTCATTAAAAATGTTTTTTAAGTTGAGAAATTTCATTGTTTAGTGTTTCCTGCTCTCTGGATTTGGCTGACTGCATTATTTTAGTGATGTCTCACGTGTTTCTTTGTTTCCATATTTCTTGTAATTTGGCAGTTGGATCTGGAGACTCGATCAGATATTTTTGGCAAGAAGTTTAAATAAGTGGGAATGCTGATGGTCATTGGTTCTAGACCTTTTAAGTGGATCGAGTAGGACATTTTTAAGATGGAATCATTTTGAATTCATATTGGTACTTGTACTTAATATTAGTTATGGGACTTGATTAATCTTAAATCTGCATCTCCTTGACCTGTACCAAAAGTCCCAGTTCTCAGCAACACCAGCATCTTATTCATATGCTTTGTCTCATACTGTACACATTAACATTCTCAGAAGGATAGTGTCAACACTGCCATCAGTGGTGTGAATTTTGAAGCTAGTTAACAGTTTTTCTCTGTGTTTTATTTGCTGAGGGACAGACCAGGAGTGTGCAGGCTAGTCACTGTATAAGACTTGGAGCCGTGCTCTCTGAGTAGCTCATTCACTAGCTGGACATGCAGTTAGTCCATTCCTTTGTTTTAGTTTGAATCTTTAGAGTTTTGTTTTTTTGAAATTTAAGTTTATTTTATAGTTATAACCAAAAAATGTTTCTAGATCCTAAGTTAAACCTTCAGAACGATGTATGTTCAACAGATCTGGCGTCTTTCCCTCTTCCTTCCACCATACTCCCTTTCCACCCCCAGAGGTGACCAGTTTTTACCTGGAAGATAATGAACTTCGATTTATTTTTTAACAGAACATGAACAAAGACGTGTGGATATTATGTGACCCCCTTTCTAGGCAAATGGTAGCATTCCATAGGTGCTTTTCTCCAGCTTGCTGTTTTTCATGTAACAAAATATCCAGAGATGCTGCAGAATGGCCCCTGGAGAACCACCCCCTTCCCAGTGGACGCGGCCTTTCCCGCCTCTGCCCTTACAAACAAACAGTGCTGCAGTGGGCAGCCTTGTGCTTGCGCATTCTCGCTGCTGTGTCTCTGGGAGAGATTCCTGGAAGTGGGATCAGTTGGTCAAAAGGCACTTGCAAATACAGTTTTGCTAAAAATTGCCAAATTTTCCTTCATGGGGTTTTGATTCCTGTGTGTATCCTTGGAATCTTGTTTTCCTGACTTCTTATTATGTTTTCTGTTGAAAAGCACTGTGTGTTCGTCAGTTGCTCGGGAGACAGGGGTGTCCCACAGGCTCTTTGACTTGTCCTCGAGTAGGGAGACCCACTCACGTTCATGGGGCTCATACCCGGAAGTCACTGGAACGCTTTCCTTACTGATCCCGTCCCCTGGGTGATGGTGTGAATAGGGTGTTTCGTGCATTTTCCCTAGAACTTCTGTAGAAATAGAGCTACAGGGGCTTAATTTTTGTACATTGTCAATCCACATTTGGGGCATGCGGTTCATGTGAGGAGGCTGCCCTTCTGTGCAGTGGGAATGTCCATCAGATTGTGAGGGGAGAAAATATAAATTGTCCCGGTCACCTTGCGTTGAGTCAGTCCTATGTGCCAGGCCCTGTGCTGAGCACTTTCATTTTATTTCATCTTCATGGAAACCCCTTAGAGTTAGGTAGGTCTGCCCCCCTCTCCCGCCCCATTTCCCATATAAGCAAACTGAGGCCCAGAGAGGTTAGGAAAGAGCTCCGTCTGGAGTCACACCACCCAGAAGTGGTAGAGTTGGGTGGTTTACCCTGCTTTTTCTGATTCCTAAGCCAGTTCTTATGGCCATAAGTTGATTTATCTAATTATTTTATTTCTATTAAGAGATTTTTTTAAAATTTCAAGTATTCTTTACTATGAAATGGTTTGTCGTTCATAGTCATTTGAAATTCTCCGATTGGAGGTCATGTATCACTTTGGGGGGTTTGGCATTGATCGTCAGCGTGTAAGACGCGCAGTAAACCAGAAAGTGCTGCGGTGAATTAAGACTCAGCTTCTGCCTTTGAGGAACTTCACACCTGGTGGGGAAGGAGAGCTACCTGCACGTCTGATGAATAGACGGGGCTGTGCACCTGACTTAAAGTGCACGGAGTTTTAAAGTTCAGCCTAAAAAACTGAGTCACATGATTTCAGGTTCTTGCCAGCCAGTAACTCTTGCAGTTGAACAAGCAGTGTTTTGCCGTATCTTGGATTGGTGAATCAGAAATGGTGAATGTGTGAGTTTTAGGTCATTCCCAGAAGGATACTTCGTTTCTCTGTTGGTAAATGAAAAGCGTGTGAACTGCCTGTGGTTTTATTGTGGGTATCTGGAAGGGGAGGTTAATGCTCATGTTCTTGTTTCGGGTGAGTCTCAGTGAGGGATAGGGTTTGATAGGTAATACTTTATCTTACGCCTTATGTTTCTCAGCCTTTTACACTAACCATTTTCTTGGCCTGTTCTTCAGCTCGATAACTATGGACAGCAAGAACTTGGGGATCTTTTTGTGAATTACAATGTCAAGTCCCCCATTACTGGGAATGACCTCTCCCCTCCAGTGTCTTTTAACTTGATGTTCAAGACCTTCATTGGGCCAGGAGGAAACATGCCTGGGTACGTATCACTCGCCGTTTACGTAGCAAAGCTATTAAAATCATGTGTGACAAAAGTTAAATACTGGTATGGGCAGAGAAGGGAAGATTCTGAAAAGTAACGTATAGAAAGTGCAGGTAAATATATGAAGGAGAAATTATGACATATTCTTACATTTTATTTCTTCCGATTCTTTCTGAATATAGTTTTTAGTGTATATGTTGATTTTTTTTTTTTTTTGCCATAAAATAAACAGAAAAGTCTGTGGCCACCGTATCTTGTAGTTCCAGCTGTGCAGTTCAGGAAGGGCTGCGGAAGGCCGGTTCTGGAAGTCATCGAACTTCCCGCGGGAGGGGACTGGCACCACCGCTCGGTCTAACTCAGCTCCGTCTGCAGCGATGGGAACGTCCCGTGGTCCGCGCTGCCCGACATCGTGGCCGCGTGTGTCTCTTGAGCACTCGAATCGGGCTTGTGCCCCAAGTGTAGCTGCGCTTACACTCGGGCGAAGTCCGGGAGGAGCCCGGAAACCAAAGGGGGCGGTGCGAGTGAGACGAGGGTGAAACTTGGTTGTTTTTTCTTTGTTTCAAAGTTGTTTTCATGAGACATTTATCACGAAGCAGGCTGTTGGGAACACTTTCCTGGTTGTTTTGCACAGAGTATTTTCTGTGACATTCAGGGGCAGTGGCTCAAATGGTATATTTGTTTGGCTCCACCTTTAAAATGCGGAGAAATACTAGAAGCCCCTGCTGAAAACGTAGAATGCCGCAGAGAAGAGCGTGGCGTGAGAAACCCGGAAAGTTTCCCGGCTCGGTGTGGCTCTCGAGATGTGCGAGCTCCTCCGGGGTGCGGTGCAGCCCCGCGGGCGTCTCTGTAGCCCCGGGTTCCCCTGCAGCGTGTGGGTCAGCAGAGGCGTGCGTGGGCGTGGGGCCGATTTCCAGAAGCATCTAAAATTGCCATCGGCCTCCGTGTGAATGACTGGTCAGGAAGAGAGTCAGAATCTGTGTTAGAGACATCACGAGAGAGGGGTCGCCTGACTCCCTGGAGCGACATCTCTGACCGTTGCACAGCCGCCCCAGTGCACCCTCTGCTGCGCCCTCCGGTCCTTGCTTGAGACGTCTGCTACGCGGGGGAAGCTGCCTTCTGGAACCTTCGGTTTAGGGCTCGTGCAGCTCTGCGGGAAAGGAGTGTGTTTAGGACTTCTGGGACTTGCCTCTAGAAGTTCAGATTTGTTGGAAAACGTAATTTCTTCCTAACAGAGTGATCGATGTAAATTTATAGGTACTTGAGGCCGGAAACTGCACAGGGGATTTTCCTCAATTTCAAGCGACTTCTGGAATTCAACCAAGGAAAGTTGCCGTTTGCTGCTGCGCAGATTGGAAATTCCTTCAGAAACGAGATCTCCCCGCGGTCCGGACTGATCCGAGTCAGGTACTGTCCACGCTGCTCTTCTGGTGACAGCCGTGAGTGGCCTTGGCATTGAATTGGACACGAAAACTTGCTATTTTGAGACAATTCTGCTTCGTTTTTACGTGATTATGTAATTACCTTTGTCATACACGTGTTTTACATTTGTCTTTCCAAACGTGATCTCTGGGGCGACGGGTACCTCTGAGTGACTAAAGTGAATGTGAAGGGAAGGGAGGGCGAAGAAGAGTGTGAGCTTCTTCCCTCTCCAAAATGATCCTTTCCCCTCGTTCACCGTGCGTTTTGAGGATGTCGGGATCTTGCTCGCCTAACCAAAGCATTTTCTGGCGGTGGCGATGCATGTAGGTGCCGGGCGCGGTGGGGCCCGCGGTGACGGCTGTGACCAGAAGCTCAGTCCAGGACAGCGTTGCTGCAGCTGTGGTGGGGGGGTTCAGTAACCAGTTGATGTTCCTCCAGGGCGTTTGGGGGGAACCAGTTGATGTTCCTCCAAGGCATTTGGGGGGAACCAGTTGATGTTCCTCTAGATGTTTTGGGGGGCAGCTATCGAACTTACCCCTCTCCATGCGTGTTTAGGCATCCACCAGCCTCTGACCCAGCAACCTCCCTCCGTCAGGTGGGCCCAGGGGTGTGGGTGCGGGCGCTGTTAGCTACGGTTTTCTCCAGAAACTTATTATGACTTATCTGCTCACGATCGGAGCTTTTTGTGATTTCCGTATATTTTCTTACCAATGTCATCCCTTAGATCGGTGAATTCCATATAAAAGATAGGGCAAGTAAGTAAACCCAACTTTCTTAGGCTCCAAAAGCATTTTCGGCAGTTTCGCCGCCCCACCTGTTTATTTCCGCTGGTCTTTCCTTACCTGCTGTACTTACAGGCTGCAGGCTCGGCCTCCCCACCCCCCGCCTCCGGCCACCGCCCAGTCTGCATCAGGGCCGCCCAGCCATCCGCCTGCTCTCATTAGTGCCCGCGACTCCCTCCCAGGGGGCAGGCCTGTGCACTGCCCACACTCATCTCCAGGCCCAGAATCCCTTCAGCCTTGTGGTCTGCAGAGGGGAGACTCCTTGGAGGAGAGAGCCTACACAGCCCGGAGAAACGGGGTGGGGGGACCCCTGTGGGCCTTCAGGCAGGAAGGGGAGGTGGTCCGAAACTTGGACCAGGTGGTGTAGCGATGAAAAACTTGTCAGGTTTGAGTCTGTTTTATTTCCCAGCACTTGGGTTTTGGGGTATCTTTTTCCTTTGGCTTCCCCATTAGTGTCTGCAGGGCTGCCTTGAAAATACTGAGGAAGCTATGTAAGACCCACCTTGTCTAAAGCCAGCCTTTTGAAGAGGACTTACTAGTAGCTGTGGCAATTTTGGGGGCACCATTCTGTAAAGTACATGATTGTCTAACCACTGTGCTGCACACCTGAAACTAACACAGAATAATATTTAATGTAAACTGTAATGGAAATTAAAAAAAAAAAAAAAAGGTTGTGCCCTGGCTGGTATGGCTCAGTGGATTGAGCACCGGCCTGCAAACTAAAAAGTCTCTGGTTCGATTCCCAGCCAGGTCACATGCCTGGGTTGTGACCCCGGTCCCCAGTTGGAGGTGTGTGAGAGGCAACACACCGATGTTTCTCTCTCTTTCTCCCTCCTTTCCCCCCTCTCTAAAAACTAAAGAAACAAAATCTAAAAAAAAATAGGTTGTAAAGGACCATGAAGTACGGCAGAAGCCGAGGCCTGTGGAGGAAGAGGAGGCACATGCCGTGGGAAAACCAGCTCAGAACTGAGGAGCATCCCAGGCGTCACGTGGGGAGGGCCCTGGGGTCCCCCGGACGTTGGTCCCCGGGGCCTGTGCAGCTCACCGCATCCTGTGCGGGTTTTGGCCTGTTTTTGTTAACGTTCCTCTGCAGGGTCCCGACTAGCGTGTGCCCGTTCACCGTGGGTCAGCGTCCCCGGAGTTTGTGCTGTGGGGCCAGGGTCTGCTTAGTCTCATCCTTCCTTCCTGAGGACGTCGTTAACTAACGGGTGACTGGTTTTTGTACAACTCTGATTCCTTTTGTTCTGCTTGGGAGTATTAGATTGTTCATACAAAATTTTAAAGATTCGAGCTTTGATTGGCTGGTTCTGCCTTCTGGGCCTCGTTAAACGACAAAAATTCTAAAGATCCAGTTGGCTTTATTGGACAGTTTAGGAACCGAGTAGGGTCCCAGCTAGCACATTGGAAGAAGCTCCACTGGATTGTACAGAAGGAAAGTTTTCTAAAGTCAGGAAGGGGGCGGTAAGAGGAGATCCTTAGCAAAGAAGCATTGTTTCAGGCGAGGCGGCCCCCAAAGGGGAGTGGAGGGGCCTGCTGTTCGTTACCGCACTGGTGCCGGCCGGGTGGTGCCAGGCTGGCGGGTTAAAGGTTCCATTTCTGCGAGCGGCGAAAACTGTGGCTGGGTTCTTTGTTAAGTCTTGGTTTGCTGACATGGGGCTTTGCGCAGGTGACTCCATTTGGGGCCTTTTGCCTGTTAACAGCCCATGTGCGTTTCAGTGTCCACAGCTGCGGGTGCAGCCTCTGGACTCAGCGACGGGAGGCAGCTGGTGAGATCCGTGTCAGCGGCGGCTCCCACCTCCGTCCGCGAGCCGGGTGACCTGACGGAGCGGTGCAGAGACTCTGGCAGCAGGTCTCTTGGGGAGCCTGGGCGGGGCTCTTCCCTGGGCCTGGCCGGCACCCCAGATGCCCGCTGCTCTCGTCCCCAGGGCACGCTGGTGCGCGCCACCACAGACGCTGTCTCCCGTCCGGCCGTGCGCACAGGCGGTATCCGGCCGTTGCTGGAAGACAGTTCAGACTTAGGTGCCGCAGGACCAAATAGACAGACACCATTGGAAAAGTGAAATCTAAAAATTAAAAAGCTTTTGGAATGCATTTCATGTATTTTTGGACCCATTTAAGCAGTTTTTCATTACTTCTAAAACATCTGAGATAATCATGAAAGAGCACTGGTAAATGTGTGTTTTAAAGAAGAAAGGTTATTTTACTCATGAAATTAACTTAAAACACTGTTCTCTCCAATAGCTACTAAACTGCCCTTCAGAGGAACCTCTTGGGGAAAGCCATTACTATGTGCACACTTATTTCACCACCGTGCAGTTAGCTTGATGTTAGCTTGTTCCCCCGGCTCGCGCCTCGTCGTCTGCTGTGAGTGATGCTCTGTGTGGGGTCTGTCGCTCCGGGGAAACCAGCCAGCCGCACGGCGCGTCACCAGTCATTTACTTCTCAGAGCAGTCAGCGGGAGAGAGTCACGCTCCTGTAAAAGCCCCTTCAGTCCACTATCAATTTCCCATGCCTAGAGAAGTCAACGTTGGGAGCTTCATTTAGTGTGTATTTATCAGGCTTGCTAATAAATGCTTTAAGCAGACTTTTATTTAGAAATCACTCCTGTATTCCATTTCTTTTTGTGCCTGATATTTGGTTAAGTTTTCCTACTTTTAAAAACTATCAATCTGTTCTTTGAAAATTGTTTTTTGTGAAAAGTAATAAATAATCTTGTGTGGTTGTGCTTGGTGTCCAAAGCAGATGGGAGGCACTTACAGTGATGAAAACAGGGTTGTGTTCAGGACCAGTGCAGCGGGAAAGAGACGTCAGCCCAGAGCAGGGCTCGAGTCCGAGGACGGCGCCCCACGGTCGTCCTCTGGGCGCTGTGTGTTTTCTGCATGTGCGCACACGTGTCTGTAATAAGTCTAATTTATAAGTTGGGCAAAGTGAGAGGTTAACAACCATAGTGAATAATGAACTCGAACAGTTACAACAGCACTCTGTAGTAAGAGTTACACGTGGTTTCTCTCTCGAACGCCTCCTGGTGCTGGGCCCCCCGCCCCTGTGATGACGAGAGAGGGTGAAGTGCCCATGTGACACGATGAGTGAGTGCTTGAGGGACAGAGGCGTCGTGATGGGACGTTAGGCTGCTGTGAGGGTGGCCTGGGCTCGAGCACTGAGCCACCACGGCAGCCGACGTGGTGACCAAGGGGCTGCTAGCTGCGTGACGGGCGGCAGGCGGCGGGCGCGGTGTCGCCACGCCGCACGGGGGCGCGATCCACATGCCGGGCAGGACGGGGCGGGAAGGTGTGCGGTTTCGCTGTGCTGCTCAGAATGGCACAGAGCATAAAACTCACGCGTTCTTTATTTCTAGAATTTTCCTTGTAATATTTTCAGACCACAGTTGACTGAGGGTAACCGAAACCTCGGAAAGTGAAACGCGGATAAGGGGGACCGCCGTACAGCATGGGGGGGTTATAGCCAACGAGCAGGGTGGGGGGACAAACCTGAGAAAGCGTCTAGGGCGACGGCGGATAGGCGGGGGTTCTGGTTAAACCGCCGCAGCAGGGCTCTCGCGCGGGCCGCAGGGTGGGCCGAGGGGAGGGGTCAGGAGGCTGTCTCGGGTTTGCTCAAGTGAAGAACCTTTGCCACTAGAGAGGAGGAGTTAATATTTGAGAGAAGTTTGGTTGTATTTATTTAAAATACTGTTTGAGTGAGCAGTAAAGCTTCCATTAATGAGGTTAAGATGAACAGCCACCCAGACAGACCGTACCCAGCCTCTTCCCTAGGCAGACAGTGGTCTGTTTAGCGGTAAGATGTTCCTGTGGTGTGAATGAAGTTGAAAATAGGGCCTTGTTTATGGTTCTCGTAGCGAAGCATGCAACTTTTTGTTGGGCCCTCGTATTTCTGCTTTCAGAGAATTCACAATGGCAGAAATTGAGCACTTCGTAGACCCCAGCGAGAAGGAGCACCCCAAGTTCCACACCGTGGCGGACCTGCACCTCTGTCTGTACTCCGCCAAAGCCCAGGTCAGCGGGCAGTCTGCTCGGAAGATGCGCCTGGGGGACGCTGTTGAGCAGGTGAGGTTCCAGGGGTCGCTTATTCAGGTTGTGCGTATTCGGGGTTGGTAGCACTTAGCAGCTTCTGTGTACCGGATGATAAAATTCTTTATCTTAGCAGTCATTTTATCACTTGTTTTTATACAGTATGTATTATACACTTTTATTATAGTGGCAGGAAATTACCTCGACATGGCAATTTGTGGGCTGTCAGGGTTAATGTGATAAAAATGTCCAGGGACCACTTGGGAAAGAGGCCTTGTTCTGAACTGTGCTCCGGCAGTCCGACTTCTAACAGTACGAGCTACTTTTGGGGAAACGTTTGACTCACAGAGCAAGCCGTCTGGATCTAAAACTCTTCTCTGTTAGTGACAGCCGTTGGGAGAAAGTCTTACACATGATAGAACTCCTCTAATTATTTGCCTGGAGAAATGTGTGCGTGAAAACTGCTGTAACAGCAGCTGCCTAAGTGCCCTGGGGAGCAGTGAGCTTCCTGTCCCTGAAAATGTCCAAGTGGAGGCTGGGTGACAACTTGCTGGCCGCCTGGCCGGGAGCAGGGGGGTGGGGCTGGATGATTTCCGAGACCCTCCCAGGACGGAAACAGTAAGGTTACGTGCACTGTACGGGGTTCACGTATTGCAGGGGATGAGAGTACGTTAAATCCCCTCAACACATCTTACTTCGTTTGTTAATTCAGAAGGAATACATTTCCTTCTGATACTATTCCTGTCATTCCTTAGGATAGTATGGTGAATGTCGTTTTTAGTATTATAGGTTTAGAAGATGTAAAGTTTTTGCCGACCCAGTGAGTATGGTAAAGTAACTTCATGTTGAATAACTCCATTATTATCATCTTGTTAACTCGACATCAACCCCTGTAAAAATAGCCAAGGTCACCTCCTCGGCTTTGAGGTTATTCCGAAAGCTGGGTAAATTAGCTTACCCTGTGTTTCAGCTATTTTTCTGATTATGACTAACTCAGTGGAAGATGGTGCCTCGGCCTTCCAGAGAGTTCATGTGTTTCTCTTTCCTTTCTCTGTGCTTGCTTGCACAGTTACTTACCTACCCGTTTACTCCTTTACCTTCAGGGTGTGATTAACAACTCAGTGTTAGGCTATTTCCTCGGCCGCATCTACCTCTACCTCACGAAGGTGGGAGTGTCGCCGGACAAGCTCCGCTTCCGGCAGCACATGGAGAACGAGATGGCCCACTACGCCTGCGACTGCTGGGACGCCGAGTCCAAGACGTCCTACGTGAGTGTGGCTGGGGCGTGGCGGCTTTCGGGGTGTGAGCTCACGCTGCTCCCTGAGAGGCCAGGTGCCAGAGTTGCCTTTCCTGCGCTCTGTGTCCGAGCGGAGCAGAAAGAAGAGGCCTCCTCCCGAGCACCTGGGCAAAGCAGCTGCCCTGCACTCGTGTGAGGGGCTGCTCTGAGTCCCCCGTGCCCTTGGTAGGCTCAGATGTCTCAGCAGAGGGGGGGGGGATGCCGGTGTGCAGTCCAGGGGCAGGCAGGGGGGTTGTCCTTGACCGTACTGAGGAGCAGCAGCCTCCCCCCCCCCCCCCACCTTGAGGCCCCAGGCAGACACTGTAAGTGGTGGTGGAGCCAGGTAAAGAGAGCCCTAGGGCTCTCAGTGTGGAGAGCTGTTCAGTGATAGGCGGACAGACCAGCAGATTCTGACCTCTTCTTTAGGAACGACCTTTTCTCAAGTCTATGCATTTAATAATTCAGAGAGGCCCTCTGGGTCACCTCTTCACTGCCCCTCCCACCCCACCCCCTGCCATGGACGTCGTACTGAAACTTAGGGTGGAAAGGCGTTTGGATAACGGGTGCTTTCTGCACGGGTGGCCGTGGGGACAGAGCGGCACCCAGGCCCGGGGGAGAGCCTCTGGTGGCCGGTTCATCCTGGAGGGGCTTCTCAGCCCTGGGGAGACTTCAGCCCTGGGTCCGTGTCCCACGTGCCCCTGGTTTCACTTTTACTGTTTAAAGGGTCTTTCTTTTAAGATTGATTTTTTTAAATTAAAAATAAAAATTAGTTATAAAAAATGTTAGTCCCCTTGTAAAACAGAGAGCAAAAAATAATTCTGAAGAATACTATGTAGAAAGTGAAACTCACAATTATATGCCTCGCCCCAAGAGCGTTCCCTGTTTCTCTTCCAGATCAGGTATTTTCTGTAGTAAAGATAGTGAACATTTTAGGCTTTGTGGATCTCTGTTGCCTGTCTTCTTTGTTGCTGTCCGGTTGTTTGTTGTTTTTTTTTAAACCCTTTAAAAATGTAAAAACCACACCTAGCCCCAGGGGCCTTGGTTTGTCGGCCCTCGGTCCAGATGCTTTTCTGTGCGTTGGGGACACACAGTCTGTGCGTGCGTGATGGTACGCGTGCGTCTGCAGTCGCTGTTCTTGGCATCGTTTTTAATACGTTCCTCTTCCTTTGTGGAGTTAGGAAAGAGTCTCTGTGATCTGTGAGGTTTTTCTTGTAATTTTATTTCTTCACAAGCTTGTTTGACATACATGCGCCAAAGTGACAGTAGTAATTATTTTTGAATGATATAGATGCTGGTTAATTTCTTTACATGGGTTAGATTTTCTGGCGTTTCTTTCTATTTTCGAATCAGACCAAGATAGTGTTTTCCGGTTTGTGTGGGGAGAGCTCATCTCTCTCTCTCTGTTCCACACCAGGCCCCTCTCCTCGTCTGCTCTCGCTCCCAGCCCCAGTCCGACCAGACACGGACTCTTGCCGGCTCTGTTCAGGTTCTGAGTCTGGCCTGGGTTACTTCGCATCTGGTGTGTGTGTGTGTGTGTGTGTGTGTGTGTGTGTTCAACAGTTGTAATTGTTAAGGGCTGTGTATTATCTTACGTAATCTTCACCATCGTCCTACTCATAGGCATTATGTCTGAGGGAACTGAAGTGCTGAGAAGTTAAGTCATTTGCTGGAGTCTACAGCTAGTGAGCGGTGGAGGGGGGACTCGAACCAGGGCTGGCAGGCTCTGCCCCATGCTCTTAATCACCCCCTGCGCTACGTTGCTTTAGTGGCCCTCCCACACTCCTGCTCCTCCTCTCCCGAGTGCCTCCAAGGACTAGGGGCCCAGTAAGTCTTAGGGGTGTAGGTACAGCGTGGTGACTATAGTTAGTAATACTGTATTGCATATGTGAAAATTGCTGAGAGTTGACCTTGCCCTGGCTGGAGTAGCTCAGTGGATTGAGCACCGGCCTGCAAACCAAAAGGTTGCTGGTTTGATTCCCAGTCAGGGTACATACCTTGGTTGCAGGCCCAGGTCCCTGGTAGGGGGCATGTGAGATGCCACCACACATTGATGTTTCTCTCCCTCCCCACCCTCTCTAAAAATAAATAAATACATAAAATTTTTTTTTTTTTTTAAAAAGAAAGTTGACCTTAAAAGTTCTCATCACAAGAAGAAATTCTGTAACTGTTAATGGTGATGGCTACTGACTAGACTTACCGTGGTGATCATTTTGCAGTATCTACAAATATAAATCATTACATTGCATACCTGAAACTAATATAATGTTATATGTAAATTAGTTCTAAGTTTTAAAAAGCTAAAGAAAAAAACGTGAATAGCGATGTGGGCCTGGCACTGAGAGTGGGCTGCAGTGCTCTGTGTAAGGTCCTTGGGAATCGGGGCTGAACAAGCCACAGGCTCCCAGGTGACAGCGTCTGACGGAGAGGGAGAGCTCCTCTGAAAACTAGGACTTTCTTTCAGTGTACTTCGCATTTAATGTTTTTAAATAAAAACCAGTTACTGATACAGCTAACGCTGCACCCTTGTCTCTCCTTCTCAGAGGTAACCGCCACCCCAAAGCCCTTTACCATTCTCAGGCGCGTTTCTGTGATTTCACCTTTTAGCACATACCCAGGTTCGTCGCCGCCTTTGGTGAATGGTGACCGCCGAGTTTGTGCATTTAGGGATATCAGGGTGCCACTCGACGTCTCGGTGAGCGTCAGATGGTCAGGCTGCATATTTGGGGGCTTCGCTCTTTGATTCCAGTTTTGCTGTTGTTCTGCATTGGGGTTTCTGGGCCTGTGAGGTTTGCATCTGCTCTTTACTCCAAGCACACACGGTACCAGGCCCTGAGAAAGCTCGTGATGGTTGACTTTTCCCTGTTCAGATCAAAGGCAAAAAAATAAATATTCACGAAAACTGACTAGCTGCTTACTAAAATAAGCTTTTTATCTCTTTTGTTCTTATTCAAATAACAGATTCTCAAGGGTCTTTGAAAACAGTTTAGATTGTGCTTTTGAAAAGTACCTTTGGTATTAACAAAAATGGAACCCGGCACCCACGCTGTTTTTCAGCTTCACCCTGTGACCCAAACCTCACCTGCTCTTCACTGAACTTTCTCTGGCTGGGTAGGAGACAGCGTGTGGCGTGGGCTGTGAGAGCTGTGGGCATGCACCCGAAAACGCGTGGTGGTTTCTGCTAGATTCGTTTTGAGTCCTGGTCACCAATTTGAAACAAAGCCGTTTTTTCCCCCTGGGTTCACAATTTCTTTCCATAGTTAAATCCCAGAATTTGTTAGTGTATCCAGCATGGCAGAAGAGTCTGTCCAGAAAGTAAGAAGACGGCTGTGTGTGCACAGGACAGTTGGGTTTACAGGGCTGCCGCCGCCTGGCGTGTGAGACCACCCCATTCCACACGCGTGGACAAGCTGAGTGGGGGGTCAGTGGCTGGGCTGTCCTCCAGTGCGTCGGAGTTAGTTACAGTCCGCGTACGTTTGTGAATGAATCCGGAGTCAGGGATAAACGTTCTCATCCTTCTGTGCTCGCAGGGCTGGATCGAGATCGTCGGGTGTGCTGACCGGTCCTGCTACGACCTTTCCTGTCACGCGCGAGCCACCAAAGTCCCCCTGGTAGCCGAGAAGCCGCTGAAAGAGCCCATATCCTTTCTGGTGACCTCTCCACTCAGGACTGGAGCAGAAATGTCTCGGAAGTAGATGAGCCCTGGTCCACACCTTGTTCTGTGGGGGAACCAAGATGTGCGATCCTTTGGGGCAAGACTTGAACCTGTGACTTCGCCCCCTGGCTGCTCCTTTCCCTGTCTCTCTACCCGTAATCTCTCACGTGCCCGCCCGCCTGCTCGGCATTTGGTCCTTAAAAGAAGAATTTTCAGGAGAATGCTCTACGTGTCTCCCAGGGTGTGCAGCAAGCAGTTTTTCTCAGCCATTTCCAACATGCATTTGCCCACACCTGCACCTATCTGCATACCCTTTACACAAAGCCCTGGTGAACACCTCCGCTGTTAGAAGATGAGTGCCGTTGTTATGGGGGGTAAAAGTAGTAATTCAGCTCACTGGTTATGTTACCAGCACAGTAGCAGTGTCCTTCCTTTCCCAGACAGGCAAGTTGTGAGCTGATCTTAGAACTAGGCCAGTGGTGTTGGACATTTTAGAAGCGAATAAATTATTATCAGAACTTAGGGTGCTGTACATTGGGTTATATTGCTGATTAGGTGATAGCCCTTTGTCTCACTGTGACTTTGGAAAAAATTTCTATTGTCGGCATTTATTTAATGTTGAATGATTTGTGCTTCTCAAGAGCATTTCCCAGATGCTGAGGCAGTTCTGTTTTTGGATTCCTTGACTGCTTCGTACAGAACCGTCAACGTTGTGCAGTTTGAGCCCAACAAGGGCGCAGTTGGCAAGGCGTACAAGAAGGACGCGAAGCTGGTGATGGAGTACCTTGCCATGTGTGACGAGGGGTACATCACAGAGATGGAGAAGCTGCTGAACGAGAAAGGGTAAGGTTTAAGACGGGCGCTGTTACGGGGGCCCCAGGCAGACGCGTCCTCTCTGCCAGCTCCTGAGACCTGGGCTGAGACGAGTGTCTTCAGAAGTTCTCTGCGGCTTAGCACTCTCCGGGCTGCAGCTGAAGGACTGGGTTTGCCAAGATTTAGGTGTTAGCGCCGGAAGCAGGTTTGAAATGGACTGTGAAGATCCTCTTTCTTTCCCGATAACTGTCTTAGACACGGAGACTTGTCCCAGGTAGTGACCGAGGAAGGATTAGGAACTGTATCTATCTCTAAGTCAGTGCTCTTGTTTGGAGCTTTGGAGTACTCTCTCTAATTGTTTTAAGCATAAATATAAAAGTAGTAGAAAAGAATCTTTAAAGGAATGCAACAAAATTCAGCACTAAACAGTGCAAGATTCACTGTATGTGGCAAACTGGAATTTGTAGACGTGAAAATATGACCCATAACAAGGGAAAGAGTCAATCCAAAGAAAGACTCAGAAATGACAAACGTCACGGAATAAATACAAATACATCAAGAAATCAAAACAGTCATTATATGCTGTATCTGCCCGAACAGTCGTTATAAGCAGGCCGTGTGTGCCCGAAGATGCAGGGGCAGCACGAGCCCGCGAGGGGAGTGCAGTGTGTGGGGGAGAGAACTGATGGGAGGAGCATCGGGGGCCGCGTCCCCGCGAAGACGCACTGAGTGACGCCAACAAGGTGTTTAACGTTGCAGAAGGAAATTATTGAGCTTAATGCAGCAACAGAAATGGTTTAAAACGGGGCATAGAAAAAGGGACGAGGAGAAAAACTGTCCCCTGGGACAGCGTGAGGCGCTCTGAGGGGTAATTGTGGGTCGGAGGGAGCGGATGTAGAGCAGAGATACCTGCAGATGCAGCAGTAGCTGAAATTTTTCCAAATTCAATGCAAACTGTAAACTCAGCGATTCAAGGCCAACCCCAAGCAGAATAAACAAAGAAAACTACATAAAGGCACCTCAGAATCCAATTGCTGGAAACCCACAATGAAGAGAAAACTCTCCCTGGTGGCCAGGGGAGAAAAGGCTCATTACGTTAAAAGGAGCGAAGGGAAGAATGATTATAGAGTTCTGATCAAAAACCGAGCAAGCTACTGTGTAGTAGATGGCAATTTTGAAAGTGATTACAGACAAAAATCCTGGACCCAGCAAAAATATCCTTCAAAAATGAAGGAAAAAAGCTTTCAGACAAACGAAAGCTCAGAGAGTTCATTGCCAGCAGGCCTGCACTGCAAGGAGTGTTAAAGGACAATCTTTAAGCAGAAGCGTGGAAATTTAGATCTACACAAAGAAATTAAGAGCTGTAGGAATGCTAAATATGTGGGTAGGTATAAATGACATTTTCACTGATTTCTTTGAAATGACATCTCCTTGTCTTTAAAAGATAACGGACTGTTTAAAGGAAAAACAATAACAATGGGTTGTGAAATGTATAACGTGGAGGTAAAGCGCGTGCCATCAGTAACTCTGAGGATGGCAGCAGAGCATCAGGAGCGCACCATCATAATGCATGCGTGCTGTATGGGACGTGGCGTGATGTTATTTGAAGGTAGACTATGACAAGTTAATAAAAGTGTATATAGTAAATTCTAGAGCAGTTACCTGGAAAAAAACATAAAAACCAAAGAGATATAACTAATAAACCAGTAAAGGAGATAAAATAGAATAATAAAAAGTACTCCAGAAAAAGACAGAAGAGGAAAAATGAACAAAGAACAGAGGGGCAAATACAGAATAACTCATGAGATGGCAGGTTTGAACTCAACAGTATTGGCAATTGTGCTAAACATGTGACCTAAACATACGACCTAAACCGGTGGTTTTCCACCAGTGCGCCGCAAGAATTTTTGAAGCATGCAGTACCTGAGTGTTTAGTTGGAGGCACTGACCTCTTTTCCCTTAGATTGTCGTATTTAAAAATGGCTGTAGCCAACACAGCAGTAGCCGTCCGGTGTGAATACCCTGCCTTGAATCATAAATACAGGTCACATAGTAGAGTTGCATCTTATTGGTCATGTTGCCTAAGAAGGTTGTGTCTGATTGGTTAATTCTTGGCACTAGAAATCCTTTTATACAAGTATAGGCATCTGACTTTTTAAAAAGTCATTTTGGAGCAAAAAAAGGTAGGTAATTACTATTATTTTTTGTAAGTCAGTCAAAATTATACCTTTTTTTTCTCAGATCGGCAAAAAAAATACATTTTTTGGTGTGGTACACAATTTTAGTAATTAGTTTATGCGGGTGTGCCATGAGATGAAGACGGTTAGAAATTGCTGATCTAAAAACTTGGATGAATGGCCATTGTCAGACTGTTTAAAAACTTTGAGATCCAGTTAAATTAGATGCTGTTTACAGGAAACTTACTGTAATTGTAGTACACAGTAAGTTGAAAAGTAAAAGAATCAAAAATATTTCCATGCAAACATTAATCAGAAAGATGGGTTGGCTCTATTCATACCAGACAGGTAAACGTCAGAACCAGGAGAATTCCCGGGGGCAGAGTCGCATTTCAGCCTGTGAAGGGGTCAGCTCGTCAGGAGGGCTTGCCACTTGTAACTGTGTGTGCAACTAAAAACAGCCGCAAAATCATGGAGCAAACTTGACAGAACTGAAAAGAAAAATCGACAAATCCACTTTCCTAGTTGGAGATTTCTCCATGCCTTTCTCAGTAAAATTGGTGAAACAAGGAGACAAAAATCGATTGGAATTCGAAGGTCACTATTAATCAGCTTCAGTGTCAGCTGTAGACTGTCTAACAACTGGAGCACACATTTTGTTAAGTGCACTTGAACCGTCTTTCATACTGTTTTTGTACAGCCCTCACCTAAGGGTGAGTTTTGCATTTTTAAAGAATTAAATGTTTTAAGAAAAAGAATACCAGGGCCGCACATGGCTGCAAACCCTGGAATCTTGTATGACTGGCTCCGTACGGAAAGTTTGCCGGCACCTGCCCCGACGTCAGGCTCAGTGAAAGCAGCCTTACGCGGACGGTCCTGTGTGGAACTCGGGGACAGGCAGACCTGTCTGCAGTGCAGGAAGCGTGTCAGTGGTGAGCTGGTGTGGGGGGTGGAGAGCAGGGCCGCGGGCACCCCCGGAGCGATGGGGCTGCACATGGGCACACTCTCGTCACGAGAACCATCACAAGGTGAATCCTTGTTGAGGGTGCAGGTGCCCATTTCAGTGGGAAAATTCCACAACATTCTCTCCCCCAGAATTCAACATCTATTCATGTGGAAACAACATCAAATCTTATTGAAATGGACATAGATCACTAGTTAGGTGTTATCCGCAAATAAGACAATTTCCTTCTTTAATTCTCAAATAATGGCTACCTCCTTGCTCATTTCAGCTTTTTAATAACTGTTACCTAGTCTGTACTTAGACTGTGCTCTCAGAGTGAACATACATGCTACTGTTAAAGGACTGGAGTCTTTAATGCATGCACACACAAACTTCCGACAGAATGTAGAAATGGAGGGAATCCGTGAAAATCACTGACGTGACGCATGGGGTTGTCACTGCTGGAAACCAGCAGGACTCAGCGCACTGTGTGCCAGCTGTGCGGCTTGTGAGGCGTCGAGATTGATCGTCCCAATGCGAGGAAATGCCTCGTAAGCACTTTATAGACCTGAAGTCTTGGGACCCGAAACCGAATGGGTGTATCTCAGGACGTGAACCTACTGCAGTCAGTGATTGGGGGGGGCGGGTAATATTTTATAATGACATAGCACACAGACTCATTAAACTCTGAAGCTGATCTTCATCAACATGAATGTCAAAGTTTATTTTGGAAGTAATGTGGGGGTTTTAAAATTACTCTCTATGAGATGGCAAGCCGGTCATGTTTACATTTGTTGGGACCGTGAAGAGAACAGTGGTCTTCTGCCAGCAGACCCATTTCTGACGAGTTTATTCTAGTTACCCTAAAACTGAGTTTTTTTTTTAAATTGTTTTTGGTTTTACCGTGATCTCAAAACCAAAGGAATTAGTCATTAAGTCACTTATGGAATTTTATAAAACTAGTCATATATTCGAGTGCCTCCCACAATATACTGTTCGGTGCCATTGTTAGAATACTACTTAATTGGGTATTTCTTATGGAATAATTTGAGGTTGACTTCAGCTGTTGGGTCTGGGGAGCTGACCAAGGTGCACGACCCTGAAAAGGAGACCCAGTTCGGCGGCCTGTGAAGCCCCTTCAGACTGAGGCCCGGGGGTGCGAGTCTTCACTGACTCGCCGTGCGCTTTGTTTCTCCGCAGGGAGTTCACCGTCGAGACTGAAGGGAAGACGTTTCAGTTAACCAAAGACATGGTCGGTGTGAAGAGATTCCAGAAAACACTATACGGTAAATTTGTGAAAACAGTTAAGAAACAAAAAATATCATCACTCCTTACAGGTTTTTTTTTTAAGCCTATAAAAGTTTAACTTTTATAACAGCAATTTTACTGAAATTTTGAAGAGGAAAGATAAGTTCTTAATGTCACAGCCTTAATTGTGATGAGTATGTTTAAAGCATTAGCTTGGGCCTTATTAAAACGACATAATTGTACTCATACTGGAGAGTAATTTATAGTGCCACCTTTCTGTTTCCCATGACCTGAGGTGAGTATTGAAGAAGACCTCTGATGAAAAAGATGTTTTCTTCATTTTAAGCAAAAGTGCTTTGGTTTCTTAACTAAGAGAGGATTTCACTCCTTCTGCTTTTGTTGGCAAATTTATTTGTTAAAATTCCCTTAGATGAATGGTCTTTCATGCTTTTTCAAAAGCCAAGGAGATGATTATTTTTCGTATTGGGTTGGCCAAAGAGTCTGTATTTTTTTTCCGTAAAATAAAAGGCACATTTCTCATTTCCACCACTGACTTTACTGACTTGGGTGTGTTGAGTCTGCCGGCTCCCTCCCGCTGCTGGCGTCTCGTGGGTGGAGGCCGGGGGTGCTGCGAAACATCTTCCAGGGCGCGCGGCAGCCCCCAGCAGAGAACTCTTCCGCCGGAGTGTGGACGGGACCAGGAAACTTCGCAAACCGCTGCTGACGTGCTTGGTCAGTCTCAGCACCTTCTCCATACACTGCACAGACCTTTTTTTGAGTTTCCATTGGGTTTTCACCTTTCTTGAAATAACGCATAACACGCTGAAAATGTTGTGCATATTCTTCTATCTTCAGTATTAAAATGGCTGCACAAAAATTCCCCAATTTTGATAAGTTTTTTTGATGCACGCTGATGTGACAGCTGCCACAATACACTCTGTGACAGAACTGTTTCGAATGAAGTCAGAGACAGCTGAGCGCTGCCAGAGCTGTTGCCGCACGGAAAAAACAGCAGGCTCTGTGGCCCACGCGATGGAAGAAGCTCTGTGGACGGGGACACGCGAGTTTTGGGACATCTGCGAGGCGTGCTCATGGCTAGCGGTGGCCATGTGAAAGCTCCCGGAAAACTCCCGAGCTTGGGTGGGGGATCTGGCAGCCACGGCCGGTGCAGAGAGCAGGCCTGCGCACCCGCTCGCTTCTGGCACGTCACAGCCGGGCTTGGGCGGGCCCTGAGAGCCGTGTGAGGGAGCTGCCAGGACGCGGGTCTCCTCGGTGACCTGCGGCTGCCCGGGTCCATGGCATCCTGGCCTCTGGCTCCGAGCCGCGCCGCGCCATTGCTGGGGCGCTGTGGAAAGGTGGGACAGAAAATGCCTTGATGGTGTTTCCAAAATGCTGTTCTTACTCTGTATCACAAAGGAAATAGCCTCTCTTCTCTTCCACGTATGAGATTTTAGTCCTAGTTGCCTCATTTTCCTGGAAACACAAGCCCTCCAAGGTCAAGGTCAGGTACCTTAGACCTTGACAGCGCTCAGCAGGGCTTTTATCCAAGATAAAACACACTGAGGAGTACATGTCCCGAACGTACCGCAGGGACAGCCTCCCCCCTGGGGCGTGCTGGGGGGCTGGGAAGTGGCTCTGACTGACTGCCGGTCCCTTAGCAGGCTCTTCTCGGAGGGCCGCCTCGCCCCAGGGCCGTGGAAACAGTGGCAGTCACCCGGCTCTCTTAAAGAGTTCTCATCCAGACAGCAAGCAAAACAAACCATTTGATAACTTATGTGTCAGAATTTTTTAAAAAATGTTTACTTTTAGAGAGAGGGGGAGGGAGGGAGAAAGGCGGCGGGGGGACATTGATTGGTTGCCTCTCTCACATGCCGCAACCGGGGGTCGAAATCGAACCCCAGCCCAGGCATGTGCCCTGACTGGGAATTGAACCGGCAACCTTCTGCTTTGCGGGACAAGGCCTAACCAACTGAGCCACACTGGTCAGGGCAGGAATTATTTGTGTTAGTTTTCTCAGCTATTGTGGTAGTTTGTTAATTCTAGCAAAACCTTACAAAAGCTGAAGCGCTTTAACACTGTCTGCGCAGGCAAGGCAGACGGCAGAGCGCAGCCGCTGCTGCCCAGGGCCTGCCAGCTGGGGAGGACACCTCGGTGCCGGGCCTCACCTCCGTGCTACAAGTACAGTTCAGTGCGGTGAGGTTTTATTTGTTAACCCAGCTTTCTCTGTAAAGGCACCGTTTGACCGACCGCAAACAGTGTTTAGGGGTGTTCTGATGTCCTCATCCTGGGGCACTCCTCCAGAACAGAGAGATTTGGGGCGCTGGCGGGGGTGGTGGCCGGAGGATGCGTGGGGCTCCGTGTGGGGTTTGGGAGTGCCTAGCTGAACCGCTCTCCCTCTCGCAGTGGAGGAGGTCGTCCCGAATGTCATCGAGCCCTCCTTCGGCCTGGGCAGGATCATGTACACGGTGTTCGAACACACGTTCCACGTGCGCGAGGGGGACGAGCAGAGAACGGTGAGTGGTCCGGGGCGGGTGTCGTTATCGTCTCCTCACTCGGGGTCAGAGGCGAAGTTTGCTGAGGCGTGTTGTCGGTGAGACCCAGTGACCGTGCTGACGGTGCTGCCACCCATCTGTGTCTCCCCGTCCGCCCAGCAGAGCAGAGCAGGCCGTGTGTCGCCTCGCTGGAACCGAGGGTGTGCGGGCTGCCCGCCGCACCGCGGCTGTGGCCGCCTGGTGCGCTCCTTCCGAGACAGGACACACTCCTCCCGCGGATGCCCTCTGTTGCACGGTGGCAGGAGCGATGTTTCCTGGACGTACTTACGTTTCGAAAACTGGAAAGGAAGGGGTGGCTCATAGAATTTGGCCGCTAGTATTTGGGGCATAGCCCCTCCTACCATTCAAGCATTGCTAATGACCAATGGTTATAAGACAACTTTGTCAACGTCTCAAGCTTTCTTTTGGCTTTGATGCGCCTGAATCACTGCCCCGGCTCCTGCTCTGTCTCTTCCCGGGGCCTCACCCGCCTCGCCCCTGTCTCGCCCCTGTCTCGCCCCTGCTGGGAGGTCGCAGGTCTTCGTGCTCGGGCCCAGGTGTCCGGGAGAACCCGCTGAGTCTGAGCACTACTGGTGGTGTGTAGCTAGTGAAGTTACTGTGTCGGTCCCTGCCCTGAGGTGGCCTCTTCTCCCGGCACTGAAGGGGCAGCTCCCCGCCCGCCCGTCCCGCGGAAAGGAGGGGCCCGCGGAGAGGAGGGGCCCAGCCGGACCCCGGCTCGCAGACGCGGGGCTGGCTGGGAGGGTGTGTTCTCCTTCGTGTCCGGCTTGCGTCAGGCTTTTCCGTTTGTCTCGTTTTTTTAAAAAAGGTTTTTAAAAAACCTGTTAGCTCTTCCTTTGACTCTAATATTGAGAAAACTAGAGTTTTGATAGCGCCTTCAAGGGCTAAGCAGGAGTTAAGTTAGTGGCGGTGTTTTATGAGTCGTAGAGAGAGATGCCTGTTGTAGGGACCAGCTTGCTTAGGCTGTGGGAAGCCAGCGACGTTAAATTGTTAGCGTGTAGTCCCTAAACCCCCTTTCCTGTGAATTTGGTGTAAAAACATTGTCGGTGAGATTTAAACAAATCTTTTTTGCCCGTCAAGGCTGGTCCCCGTTTCTCTGTCACATGGAATTATCACAGGGTGGGGGCGAGGAGTGGCGTTTGGAGTGGCCTGGCCCCGGCAGCCACGCCGGTGGGGCCCGGGGGTTACTCTCAGCTGCTTGGCATCCACAGTTAATCCTTTGGGGCTGGGCTGAACTGGGACCTGTGTCCTTTATCGCTGGGGCCTGTTCATTCTGAGCTCCGTAGTCTGGCCTTCGAGCAAACCTGGTGTATAAATAATATCACTTAAGAACTGTCTTTAGTTCTCATTTGCAGCCCGAAGTGGCAGGCTAGTCCGCCTTCCACGGACCGCCTCCACGCCGTCCCTTCAAGCAGCTCTGCACCCTGCCTGGGAGCCGCTTCCGAGGGCTGTGCTTTTCGGTGTAGGGATACAGAACGTTCTCCCTCGTTTCACATTTCTTCTTTTGGACATACGTTGTGAGCTAATGAAAGTTTCTGGTTGCTTTCTGCCGTGCTGAAACTCTTAGGATGGGGTTTTGTTTCAGGACCAACCCCCCCCCCCCCACAAGCCATTCCTGTTTGGTGGTTTGGAGGGAGGTTTTTTAGGGATCTGCACAGGAAGAGGCAAGGACGTAAGTCTGTTGACGTGGTGCAGAAATCGGCACCTCCTGTGGCAGCGCGGGAGTGCTCTCACATCCTTTCACCTTTCCGGCCAGCCGGGGAAGCAGGCAGAGCAGGTGGGCAGACCTGCTTTCTAGCTGGAGAAACCAGGGGCCAGAGAGGGAGGAGAAACCAGGGTTCAACGGAGGGGGTCCAAATCCAGAGTGGATCCAGATCCGGAGCTAAAAAGCAGGTCTCTCTGGTCCTGGCCAGCCTGCTGCGCTCTCTGGTGGCGCTGCTTTTTGTGCTGTGCGATCGGTGGCTTGCTAATGAAGTTTGGACGTTAGCCCTTAGATTTTTACACACTGACACGCTGGATTTCTCCCTTTCATCTAGTTCTTCAGTTTCCCGGCCGTGGTGGCTCCGTTCAAATGTTCCGTCCTGCCCCTGAGCCAAAACCAGGAGTTCATGCCGTTCGTCAGGGAGTTATGTAAGCAAATCCAGTGGAGTCATCTCCGTGGGGACACTGTCAAGTAGACTGAATTTCAGATAATGTTTTGCTTTTGTTTTTTAATAAAAAATAAGTGATTTAAGCCTCTGCTCTTATTCTCCAAGAGAGTAGCTCAGAGTGTTTGCTCCTGGCATTAGAAGGAGGCAGAGGTGGGCCCTGGAGTCGGATTTAAAGCCCCCTTGTTTCTCCTGTTGATCTCGGCCCTCCGCTCCCTTCATGGGGGACCCGGGTGGACCTGCAGCCCCCGGGCCCACCGCGCTGGCAGGGATCCTCGTGGTCACCGGGTGTGGCTCCCTTATTTCGGAACTGGGAGACGGGAAGAGTTCAGTTCATTGAGCAGCTCAGGGTCGTGCAGGGGGAGGCGGTGGGGCGAGGACCGGCCTCAGGCCTCGGCTGTTGGTCTGACGCTCGCCCCCCTGCAGCTGTGGGCAGTGTGGGCGTGAGGGAGGGCCGGGCTCCAGCTCCAGCAAGGGGCTCAGTGAACTTTGGGGAGGTTCCTTAGAATTCTCCTGTCCTAGTTCCTTTTGTAAGTCTCCTCGTCTTGTAAGACAGCATTGGGATGACACTGGGACTCTCCCTTGTTCTAGTTTGAATTTCCTTCATTTATTTTGCTCAGCGGAAGCCCTGACCAGGAACGGTGTCTCCCACAAAGTGGACGATTCCTCTGGGTCCATCGGAAGACGCTACGCCAGGACTGACGAGATTGGCGTGGCCTTCGGCATCACCATCGACTTCGACACCGTGAACAAGACCCCGCACACTGCGACCCTGCGGGACCGAGACTCCATGCGGCAGATCCGCGCGGAGGTGGCTGCCTGCCCCGGGCCCCCGCGGTCTTAGACTCGTGTCATGTGTGCTGGGTCCCCCGGTCGGAGCCGGCTGCCGGGGCCTTTACGCTCCCCTTCCTTCCCGACGTCTGAGTCTAATTGCCAGCTCGAATGAGACGGTTCACAGACGCCCGAGGCCCCTTGGTCTCATTATGAAAATACCCATTATCACTTCTCATATTTTATGGCTGTTTGGATCACCCTGGGCTCAGTCTCCGGCAGGTTGCTTTTATGGGCGTCTGTTTGTTTACTTGGGCAGGAGAATAGGATCCCCAGTGGCTCTGAGAGGCTCAGATGTTTTCGTCTTTACGTTTCTGTATAAATGTGTGCCCGTGTAGGTATAAACTTTTCCATGCTAATCTGTTTAAAACAACGCATACGTCTTAGTAGACTTTCCCCACGAGAAAGTAATAGTGGAGACAGGAAAAGCGCAGAAGGGGGAGGCCGGAGTGGCCGGGGTCACTGACACCCGCCTGACTAACTCATCCATCGCGGGCAGGTTTGCACTGGAGCCCGGTAGCTGCTCAGCTGGACGCAGACAGTCAGCCGTGGGAAACCGGGAAGAGCCTGCTTTTCCCAGAGGAGTTTACGGTCCATTTCGGAGGTCGCAGATGGCTGGCTTGTCTTTTTACAAACCCGCATCTGCCTCCCTGGGCCCACGTCCCACGTCTCCGCGGTTCTCGCGGGTGGTCCCTGGGCCCCCTGGGGACGTGTCTGACAAGCAGAATCTCTGCCCCAGGCCCACCCACCGAGCAGAAGCGGGGTGGGGTTGGGGGTGGGGCTGGGGAGGGAGAGGGGGTGGGTAGAACGGTTTCATCAAGATCTCCAGAGGGATCGGGTGTGGCTGAGGGACAGGCTGGCCCCGGTTGGGGCTGTCCTGTGTACCATCCCCCCTTACTCGTGTTACGTGAGTGACCCCCGTTCTGAGAGCCAAATGAACACACGTGAAGTGGCTGTAACGGACACGGATAGTTAGAACTGTCAGGAAGGCCCTGTGGGGCCTGGCTGCACTCCAGGCCGGCAGAAGAGCAGGGACCCAGGTGATGGGGGTGGGGGTGCTGCACAGGGGGGACAGGAAACACTGCGGGGACCAGCGTGCAGGGGGTCCCATCATAGTGTAAGCACTGGTTTGGCGCAGTGAGGTTCCTGAGCTCAGACTGAGTCCTTCTCCACAGTCTCACCGAGTTGGCTGATTCTTGGGTTTCTCTTTCCTTTCCCCAGGTCTCCGAACTGCCCAGCGTGGTCCGAGATCTGGCCAACGGCAGCATCACGTGGGCCGATGTGGAGGCCAGGTATCCTCTCTTTGAAGGGCAAGAAACTGGAAAAAAAGAGACAATCGAGGATTGAGGACATTTTTGGCAACTTTTGACCATTTGCACTAAAAAATAAAACCTTAAACTCTGACCATGTCCACTTCACAAACACACCGCGTGGCGGTTGCTCCCGGGGACCGCACTCACCCTCCCCCGGTGGTGGCCGCCGAGCCCGCCCATTAAAGCGCAGGCGTCCCGACCCAGCCCGCCTTTGCGTGCTCTTGCTGCGTTCCCAGGAGAGCTGCTGCTCCCGCATGCGGGCCGGCGCCGTCACAGCTCACTGTCCACACACGGGTACGCTCTTTCGTCAGCAGCTTTCTTGGGGCGCCATTTCCATGCCCTAAAACTCAGCCACGTGAAGTGAAGTGTGTGATCCAGCGATGTTTAGCACACTTACAGAGTTGTGCAGCCGCCACCGCGCTCCGATGGTAGAACATTTCCGTCACTCCCAAAGGAGGTCTCCGTGCACTTAGCACGCCCGCAGCCCAGCCGCAGCCCCACGCATCCCCTGATCCACTCTCTGTCTCTGGGGATCGCCTCTTCTGTTCTTTCTCTTCTTCGGAGAAAGGGGTGCGAGGTGCCGAGCAGGCGGCTGTGGACACGCCCGTGGGGAAGCCGAGCCGGTGGGGGAGGCCCCGCGGGCAGGGTCCGCAGGAGGCGGTGCACGGGCAGGAGCTGCGCTTGCACGTGGCTCCCCAGGTCACCCTGGAAGTCACCGAACTCCCGAGGTCACCGAACTCCTGATGCGACAGGACCCCCGTCTGTCTGATCTGACTTAGCAATTCTCAGCCACCACAGGGTCTTCATTCCAGCCTAGCAGTGTTTTGAGGGGCTTTCCTTACATTTGTGGGTGGCATCCTCAGAGCACACAGGGGTGCGTGTCAGGAGGAAGAATCCAAGGCTGCGTGAGTGTGCACAGCTGTTTATTTGCAGAGTTAGGACCTTGCTTAGTGTCCCCGCCTCTTCTCACCAGGCACAGGGAAGGGAGGGACGACCTCTGACCTCCGGGGTGTTCGCCCCGTCGTGGGGAACCCCTGGGACCGCTCTCCTTTGCGTCTCCTGTCCTGTGGTGCCTGCCACAGTGCTGTGCAATGAGGCCCTTGGCATGCAGATTGGCTGAGCCTTGAATTTCTGAACAAACCTCTTAAGACGGTCCTATACTGAAACTTACTCCTCTTCTGTCTGGTGCTTTTTAAAAGCATTCATTGTTAGAAGGAACTAGACTTTAAATACACTTCAGTTTTCATTTTCTAGGGAATTCCTTTGATCTCAAATTCCTTACAGCTGTTAACTCGGCATGTGCTCCAGCTTTCTCCCGAGGGAGAAGCCTCTCCTCCTTCCCATTCGCTTACTTCCTGCTGCAGCCAGCCCTGCCGCCTCCACAGTCACCGCCGCCTCCAACATCCTTACTGCTCACTAGTGAAAAATAGTTTCGTACACAGGCGGGGTTTGCCTGCCTCGGATCATAAAGGCACTGGAACCGAAGCTCCCTTTCTTTTTCATTGGCAATGACGTTCATCACGAGTTAGGTGCTGAATGTTAAAGCCGCAGGCCCTCCCTTTCTCTGCACGCCACCCCCGCCCCGGCTGAGTGTCTGTGCGGTGGATGGATCACCCGAGCGGGGAGGCGGGCGCAGGGGGGCTCTCCGGGTGGGTGTGTGCCGTGTGTGCCGCTGCGGAGCTCAAGCAGGCGAGGCTGTTCTCCAAGGAAGAGGCCCTGCACAGGAGTTGTGTGCACCCACACGTACACACAGTTCCGTTACTCAGGCCGGTGTGTAGTTAAATAAAAGCCAAGCACTTTCTGGCTTGATGTTCGGTGAGGCCTTCGTTATTTCCAAGTTTGGTGTGTCGGCCTGGCCTAGCGCAGGGAGGGCCAGACGGAAAGCACGTCTCAGAGAAACTGCTCCCGAAACCACTCCCTGCAGGTAGTGATGGGGAGGGGTCAGGTCCTGGCTGTCCCCGTGGACTGTGGGTAAGAACACGGGCGCTGCTTTAACGTTGATCTGGGGCCGGGATTCGGGGCACTCAGCCAGACACTGTGTTATGTCGAGGACCTCACTATTGCCCGGCAGCCCGTAACAGTGGACACTTGAGTGCAGGCGGGTGTCTCCGAAGCAGGACGCACGCCCAGTCACGTGAACATAGGGATGACCTGGCTCCTCGCGTGAGATGGCACCATAGACGCCAGGTGTCCGAAGTTCTCTGTGACGACAGTTTGGGAAGGCTTTTTTTTTTGGTTCCATAAATCACTTGAAATAGGTTCATTCTTGAGAGCCAGGGATGTCCAACCTCTGGGCCACCCTGGAAGAAGAAGAGTTCTCCTGGGCCACTCATGAAACACACACACTAACGAAAACTTAGGAGCAAAAAGAAAAAAAGTTTTAAGTACAGTCATGATTTTGTGTTGGGCTGCATTCATAGCCATCCCGGGCCGTGTGCAGCCTGCAGGCCCCGGGTGGGTGGGACACCTGATAGTCTAGATTCTAGACCTTCATTTACTGTTCCCTTAACCAGCACGGACTTGGGGGAATGGCAGTGGCTGTCTGAGCCAGTGGGATCTACTCATGAGAGAACCAGGTGCCTTGGAAACAAATCCAGATCATCTCAATTGAGCCGCATTTAATGCCCACGGAAGACTGACAGTCTGCATCTCTTGACTGGGGCTGGGGTGAGAGTTATGACAGCTCTGCTCCCATTGAGGAGCCTTGTACCAGCATCCTTGCTGATAGTCGGACCGCGTTTAAGGCAGGGATTTTTTTTTTTTCCAATTTGGCAACACCACAAAGATTTAGTGGAATATGCAGTTAGTGAATAGAGGAATAATTTTGCTGCACCTCGAAACTCACCTCTGGCTGCCTCTAAGCAATCATTGTGTTAAGACCACGTGGATGGAATTAACGTCCCTTCTGGGATGTCATGTGGGGGCCTCAGCAGGAATTACCTGTGGCTCCACCCTCCTGCCGGTGACTCACCGGATGGGTATCTTCCCCATGCATCCAAGGACACACCTTTTAAACCCTATTGCCACAGTACAAGATACCAGGGAGGTGGTTCTCAACCCTGGCTGCACAGGAGAGCTTAAAAAACACTCATGGGCCCTAACTGGTGTGGCTCAGTGGATTGAGCGCAGGTCTGTGAACCAAGAGGTTGCCGGTTGGATTCCCAGTGAGGGCTCGTGGCCTGGGTTGCAGGCCAAGTCCCCTGTGGGAGAGGCAACCACACATTGATGTTTCTCTCTCTCTCTTTCTCCCTCCCCCTCTCTCTAAAAATAAGTAAATAAGATCTTTTTAAAAACCTGCAACTCTTTAAAAAAATATTCGTGGCTGTGCCCCGCTCCAACCAGTTTACCAAGTTTCTCCAGGGTGGGGCCTGGGCGCCAGCACCACTTGGGCAGCACGTTAGCAGAACTGTACGGCAGCGGATGCCTCAGCTCGAGCCATGAAGAGCCGGAACCCCCGGAGCGGGGGGAGCTCTGCTAAATGAGGGGCGTCTTCTGACCATAGCAGTCAAGCTGTCGACATCAAGCCAGAAAGGACGAGTTCAGAGGGTGCTGTTTTTGGGTCGCTCTGCTGAGATGACCGTAAATGTGCCCTCACAAGCCCTGAGCATCTCTGCAGTCGCGTCCCGCGCCCCGTGCAGCGTGCTGCGGGGAACTGCTCTCCTCGCCCCCGTGAGCCCGGCCTGCTCCGTTTCCCCGGGGACTCCGCGGAGGCCCCAGCACAGGGTTTCCCGGGTGAAAGGCTTGTTGGTTGGGTGCCTACCGTGTACCAGGCGGTGTTCTAGGGGGTTCCTAGGTGTTCACCTCTTTGCAGTCTTACCCACTGTAAGTATCATCACTGTCCAGTTACGTAAAAGGAAAGAAAGGGAGCCGGACCTTCTCGGGTGCGCTACACCAGCAGGGGGCTGAGGCAGTTTGGAGCCAAGTTCAAAGTACAGTAGGATTAGGTAGGGATGAAGATGGCTTGAGAAAAGGTGCTTTGACGGCCTCAGAAAACCTTTTCTTTAAGAAGAAGTGTTCTGGGAGGCTGGCCTCCGTGAGTGAGGAAGCCACAGGCTCCCTGACAGCAGCGGATGCTCAGCTCCCCGAACGCAGGGAAGGCTGGAGCTCCTGCAGCGGAGGTGCCTGACCTGGCGCTGCGTGGCAGCTCGGCCATCGTCTTCGAGTCCTGGAGGGGCCTTGTGGCTGCCTGGACGGGCTCCTAGCAGGACGTGAGATGGAGCTCCTGGGGGGACCCCTGCTCACTCACTTCCTGTCCTCGTCACCATCCTAACTGCGCCTGCGCCACACTCAGTCCCTCCTTTCAAAGTTTAGTTTCTTGCTGTCGGGCAATGCTTACTTGTGTATAAACTTGCCCTACAAGTTAAGCCCTTTCCTTCCTGTCCCACACTGTGGAGTTGGCAAAAGCAGATTCGCAGCCAGGCTGGGAGGTCTTAGTCTTACCAGCCCTGCCTCAGTTCAAGAGCAGCTGCGTCTCTGGATGTCTCCTGGGGGGGTGGGGGTGTTGCTGACCCTGGAGAGGACCTCGAGAGAAGGAAGACTGTTCACAGGCTCACTGCCACACGGCGGGCCTGATGCCTTCTGTCTGCGCACGCCCCGGTTCCTGTCCCCTCCTCCTGCTCTTTCTGACCGTGGCTCATCTTCCTACTTCTGCATCTTGTCCCCTGTGCAGCATGAGCCCATCGGGGGAAGTTGCCCCAAAGCACAGTCTTACGTGGCCTTTCAGAGCATTGCTGTTGGCCTTGATGCCCAGATTCACAGAGACCAGGTAGGCGTCATTTGTGAAGCCATTTAAGATTCCTTTGGCCAGGGCTAGGCAGGTGCCAGGGCTCTGAGCCAGCAGAAACCTCTGCAGAGCTGTCGTGATAAAAGGAACTCTGAGGTAGGGCCATGGCTCGGAGAGGGGACAGCTGAGCTGTCCCTGGAGTCATTCGGTCCTTGAGGGTTTGCCGGTCTACTTGAGGGGTTGTTTCCTTTTCTGAAAGCTGGTTGAATAGAATGGTTGCAGCGTTCAGTGATCTGTCCGTGAAAGAAAGAGCTGAGGAACACATCTTTCTCTCCCCCGCTCCCTGGAGTCACCGTCAGAGCTGGTTGAGAGGGCGGCTCCCGTCCTCGGCCTGACTTCTCTGCACTTGTTGGGTTTAGAATCTGCCGCCGTTTTGGTTTTTTTGCTCAACGTCGCCTCCTGCTGGTGAGGTGTCAAGACAGTTAAGTGATGGACGGTGCAAACAAACGTGTCCACATGTGAATCGGGTTCTGGCACTACAGGTGGTGTTACCTTGAGCAATTTCGAGAAGGGGGTCCGTGGGAATCTGCACATGTGCGCCGGCTGTTTACTCTGTGGGAGTCTGATTCTGCGGCAGTCAGACAGGAGCGGAGCAAGGACGGGGGGCCAGGTACAGAAGGTGGCCAGGCAGAAAGCCCCTGGGCGCCTAGCAACAGGCAAAACTGGGAAAACCAGGACCTCTCCTCCAAGGTGACCTTTCCTCCCCTAGCATGTCGCTGGTCACTGATAGACCCCCTTTGAGGAGGAACACGGGGCGGGAGAATGGCCTCCCACGACCCCCAGACAAGCCCTTGCAGGACCTCACCCTTACGCATTAACCCCTGGGGGTAACAGCCAGGCCTCAGCTGGTTCAGCTCCAGGCCCAGAAAGGCCGCAGGAGCAGATGAGCAATCTCCTGGTTGCCATCCCAGCTGGCATTGGCTACTGCCTGCCCTGGTGCCGACCAATCAGTGGAGACCACGACCCTGCGAGGACCCAGCTGGAAAGCTGATAAGTATTCTGTTGCGAGCCCCTGGGGCCGCCCCTGAGCTCTCCATCCTTAAAAGCCCTGGGTGGGGGAGGGGGAACCCAGCGGCTCTCCTCCCCCGGAGCACGCCCATGCCTCTCTCTTCCCGCTCTTCTCCTCCTCCCAGAAACCTTCCCTTTCCCTTTCTCTCTCCTCAGCTCCCAGGGGCCCTCTTTCGCCTCAGTAACGTGTTTCCTGAGCCCATTTCCTCTACCTCTGTGACTTTCTGAGTACACGTCCCCTTACAGTTTAGGTCTTGGCTCTGAATCCTTTCTCAGCCAGAACTCAAGCCCTGAGGTTGCTGAACTGCAGCCTGGCCCGACCCCGAGGAGCCGACTCTGAACGTTGTGTGTGTTGGGGGACCGGGGGTGGGGGTTGGGGACGTAGGTAACGTGCGCTGTGGGAGAGCCTGCGCTGTGGGAGAGCTGGCAGAGGAGGGTGCCCTCCTTTCACCGTTCCCCTATTATTGTACCTCTGTGAACTCCTCTCCCTGTGCCGATGCTGGACCCATTGTTCTCCCCAAAGGGGTTTCCCCTGGAGAATAAGAATTTACACCAACCTCGCGTTTAGTGAGACCACTGGACAAGCAAGCGTGAGGGTGGGGGGCAAGCCGTGGGCTTTTCGTTCCCCGGGGCAACCTGACCCAGCATGGTCCTGGTGGATGGGGTGGGCGCCCCCCAAGGAAGAGCAGGGGGGTTCGGCGAGCTCTGTGCTGGAGATGACGTGGATTCCAGTCCTGATTCTTCCGGCACCGAGCTGTGATAGATAGCTCTGCTCTAACCCTCCGCGCCCCGTGTCCGGGCCTCAGCCTGAGTCTGAACCCAGGGGAAGTTTCAGGAGCCTGAGCCTAGGTGGAGGGAGCCCGCCTCTCCCCCGAAACCCCCTCCCTGCCTCCCTCTCGCAAGGCTCAGGACCTGGTGCAGAAGTGACCCGCACAGTGTTCCCAGCCCGCGTCTGCTTTGGGTAGGTCTTAAAACTCAGCCACCAATTAGCGCAACAGCAGTTATGCTCACTAAAACCACTTACTCTAATTAAAGCCATTTTTGGTTCGTCAGAACCCACTGCTCTGCATCTCTGCGCAAGCTAATTGACGGTGAGATTAAGCAAAATGAGGTGGTGGGGAAGTGTGGGGGGCAGGAGCTGACATGTTTTAAAAAATCTTTATACACATTCTTTTTAAAACCAGGACCAGACCTTCCACTTTTCTGGAAAGAATCCTGAAGGGGGCAAGCCGGTGCCCTCCATCATGCTGTCCTCTCAGTTGGCGACAGCTCCTCAGTGCCGGCCTTCCTGTCTCTGTGCCGCATCCAGCTACCAACGCATCTTCATCTTCACTGGATGTTCAGAGCCGGCTACCCGCCCTGGTCCCAGCCGCCACCATCCCCCACCTGGTTTACCGCAAAGCACGCCTAATCTCAGTTCCCTGCTGGTCCTCTCGCCTCTTCACTGTCTGTTTACAGCCCAGCACCTGGTGATCCCATTCAGCCTAAAAACTCAGGGCCTTTTCTGCTTACCCAAGAATGACACCTGTGCGATCCCACCACCCCCCTTTTTCTCTGCCAACCTCGAGCATGCATGCATACACACACGCACACAGGGTCTGTTTCCCCAGCACACCTGGGCAGGTCCGTGCGCCTCCGCCTCCTCAGGCCAGAGGTCCTAGGGGCTTCCTCCTCTAACCCTCACAGCCAGCTACTTGCACCTCCTCTGGGACTTGATTCAGGAGTTCCCTCCGGGAGCCTGTCCCCATCCACTTTAAAGCCTCAACAGTGAGCGCTGAACTGTGTGGCTCAGTTGGTTGGGCGCTGCCTCTCCAACCAAAAGTTTGCTGGTTCGATTCCCGGTCCATCGGGGTGTGTATGGGAAGCAACCAATTGATGTTTCTCTCCCTCTCTCTCTTCCTCCCTTCCCCTCTCTCTAAAAATAAAATCTTGAGGAGGGAAAAAAGGCTTCAACAGTGAGCCTTCCAGCCATTCACAGTCCTAGCCTTACATCCAGTGGGCGAGCAGAGCAGCCATCCCTGGGAGCTTGGGGGGGGGGGGTGGCGGGAAAGAAGGCAGCAGCAGGTGAAAAGCCGCCTGCGCTTGCGGCTCCCGGGCCCTCCCACTGGAGGTCCACTCCTGGAGCCCATTACAAGCAGAAGTGCAAGTTCACACCCCTCACTGGGGGATTAGGAGGCCACTGTGACGGCTCTGCGGTGGCAGGGCTTGAAGCTCTAAGCCAAGAAACCCTTAGCGAAAAGAGCTGGAGGAAACGCAGTCAGCGCTGGGAGAGACCTGAGCCCACCCTCCCCTATCCCTCTGCCTAATTAACTTCTCCAAGTGGGGCCCCCGAGGTGGGGGGGGACTTACTGGCACCCTAGGGGCGGGGCCTGGAAACCACGCTGACCGCACTGCTGTATAAATTCACGTTTTAAACCTGCCCCTTTCAGTCTTTGTACAGCTGCCTTTTCTCAGGGGTTTCCAGATAGGCAGGCCCCTCACTTTAGCCCTCTACGGTCCCGGCATGGGGGTGGGGCTGTGGGAAGAGAGGTGCTGCATCACCTGGGGGGCTTGTTAAAGGTGCAGACTCCTAGGTCCCGTGCTGTCTGGAAACAGGTTCCCAGAGTCTGCTCTCAATGAGCGGCCCCGTTGGTTCTGATGAGACGGACACCAGGTGTGGCCCCGAGCAGTGAGCGGGGTCCCAGGCTTTCCCACAAAAGCCGGGGCCTGGCTGAAACATCCCTCTAGGAAAGGGCCCCCTTGGACCTCACAGCCCCCAGACTTGCTCCGTGAGGGTCGCAGACACGGGAAGGCACAACCTGCCCAGAGCCCGCCCTTCACCTGTCCTCCTGCGAAAGCCCCCTTCGTCTCGTCCAGCTGCACTGCACACACGCCCCACCGGCGCGGGGCTCTCGGGATGCTCGGGCAGCAGGCGCTGGGCTCCTTTCCCAGTCTGTCTGTCTGTCTCTGAGGCAGGCTGAGGCATCCCAGCCCACGTTGGAGGAAAGCAGGAAAGAAATGGGGTGTGGGGGTGCTGAGGTTCTCGTGTCCCGTAACCTTGCCTGGCTCGAGGCCGCCGTGGGCGTGGCTCGGAGACGTGGAATGAGCAGGTGCAGAGGGCAGACACTCACCTGTGTTCAGTCCCCAGGCCTGACCCCCTTCTGCCTGCCAGGACAGACAGACGCAGACGCTGAGAGACCCACCCAGGAACAGACACAGCACCAACACTGCTTCCCGCTTTCACCTTGTACTGTTTGGGGGCTGTTTCTTCTCAATGAGATTGAGTTTCTTGAACCGGGCACCTTGTCTGACGCACGGTGTTAGTGCCGGACCGGTGCACGGTGGGGCTCCGTAAGCGGGAAGGGGTGACTGGTGGGCGCCCGAGCACCGGGTCTCTGGCCCACCTCTGCGTGTCCCTGGGAGTCCCTCTGCAGCCCAGGAGTGTCCGTGTCCATGTCGAGAGCCCCTCTGTGTGTCTGCATCTCCCCACAAGTCCCCGTGTTGGAGGCCAGTTTCTGCCAGTGTCTCCATCCACCCAGAGTCTGAGTCTGCTTCTTTCCTGCCCCTGGTTTCTCTCCTCCACAGGAGGCTAAGGGGGCTTGTGGCTTCAGCCCGCGGTGACATTCCTGCCCCCCCTGCCGGCATATTTGTCATTGCTGGCTCCTACCCCAGCAGGCACTGTCCAGTCCCGTTCAGATGATGGCCCCCGGGCTTGGAGCCGGGCTGGGTCAGGGCTCGGTCCGTGGTCTCAGTGGCCATGGGGCTGGTGGCCGGGGTGAGGACCGCCCCTGTGAGCGCGTCTCCCCAGCTTTATTGATTGTGGAGGTGGGGGGTGAGACAGGATAGTAAGTGGCCGGGACAGTTCCTTGGCAAGGGGAATGGGGAAACTGAGGCAGAGCTGAATAAACTGGCTGACCAATTCAGCCACATACAGAAGGTCACCTCCCTGGAGACGACATCCAGGCCCCAGTTGTGTTTTGGCTGCAGGCCCGGAAAAGTAGCAAAACCAGGTGGGGTGATAGCAGGCCCGGCTGCAGCGACTCATGACCCCCTGCCCCGGTGCTGACCCACCAGTGGAGACCATGACCCTGAGCAGGCACACCTGGAGAACTGGTGGCTTTTCTACTGCGATCACCCCCTGAACTCCCAGCCTTTGAAACCCTCAAACAAAGCACTACACTGAGCCTTTCTCTCCCCCTCCCTCCTCCCCTCGCAGGCACACGTCCCCTGAGCCCAAGGGGCCCACAAGACTTGCCACCAGGAAAGTAACCCCTGACACTGTCTCCGAGGCCTCCTTGTGTCTGACTTTCCAGGGAGCCCAAGCAGCCCGGCCCGGGCTCCCTCCGGTGGCTTCTCCTGTCCTGGGTGCTTCCTTCTCACTGCCCCTGCTTGCCCAAGGGCACTCTCAGAACCGCCCGGACTTGGGCTGTGGAATCGTTTCTGCACAAAGTCAAGAGCCCACACACTCCAGGCCAGCCCTAGGCAGACCAGCTGAGGGCCAGGTCCCCTCTGTGGTCATGGGGGTGGGGAGGGAAAGGGCTAAAAAGGAGACCCTTAAGGCCAGAAGGGGGAGGGTGTCGGTGTGGAACCCACCAGCTAAGGAGGGGATCCTGCTAGTAAGGACACTTCCCAGGAAGGGCAGCTCAGCAGGGCTGTCTGCACAGGGTGGAGGCGCTAAGGAGGGCTGGCCTGGCAGCAAGAACCGCTGCTGCCCAGTGGGGGCGGGGGGGTCCAGGACAGGGCCGATGGCTCTGGTGGCATTCAAGACCAGAGCTCCTCAGGGACCATGACCAGGGGCCCCACAATGAGCAGATGCAGGGCCAGCACGGGACCCAGGAGGGGCCCCCTGCACACTGGAGAGGGGGCAGGGCACCGTCCCGCTGGAAACAGGGCAAGCCTTCCAGGGGGCAGGTGTGCATCTGACCGGCGGTGAGGTGTGTCTGGGCCTTGGTGCTGAGGCCTGGGGCCTGTGGTGGCCGCTCTGATGAGCCTCAACCTCTTGTGGCCAGCAGGGCCCTCCAGGGGGCCTCAGCGGCCCGGCCACTGATAGCTCCTTGCTCTGCCAGAGCCCCCATGATGCCGCAGAAGGCAGCCATCAGGCAGCCTCATGCACACAGAACGGCCTTCCGAGACCCACGTGGATTCTGCTTGTGGATTCCGCCTCTTGGGAAGGAACAAAGTCGGGGCATCCCACTGCCCCCCAGCGCTGAACGCCTCTCAGGCCCAGACCGAGTGCCCGCTGGCCCCGAGGGGCCCGTGATGAGAAGCTGAATGAGCACCTGCCGGGGCAGCAAGGCCCCGGGCGAGTCTGCTGATGCTCGATGCATGTTTTAAAAAGCACTTCCCAGGCGGCCAGCCGACAGAGGGTCTCTGTGCAGGTTTCGGCGCACCTCTCGGGAGTTCAGAGAACCGAGCAACCCCTTACTTTCGTGCAAAGGCTTCTTGGCAGGTGCAGCCGTCCGCACAGGATGAAAAAAGGCAGGTGATGCCGAGTCCTGATCCGTTCTTGCAACAAATGCTCATCCACAGGCTCATGGACAGTTAAGTTCCTGTCCATTTCATCACCACGTATTTTCGATACATTTTCCTTTTTAGGTTTAACAATTACTTATAAAAACGTGTAGCAACTATGTTGTTTCCCTCAATCCTACACTTATATTTCATATCAAAAATAGTTGTAATAACTCTATTTAGAATATTTAAAAAAAAACCCTTAGAATCTTCGGTCACCGGAAATAAATTTTATGTTTCAATTTCTAAATATATTTTGTGGCAGATGAATACGGCAAAGTGACCAAGGAAAGGCTTTCAATGATAAAAAAAACCACCGCATTCATGTAAAATTGTACAGGGGAAATGGAATGGAGGTGTAAGTTCAGAGAGAAAGAACCACATGAAATTTTCCACCGTTCAAGAAGAGCCGGTTCTATTTTCTTTCTCAATAGGTGAGTGTGGGCGTTCATTCACTGCCGTGTTTGGAGCCCGTACGAGGTTTGTAAAGTGTTGTGGCAGTTTTGGTTTATATTTCCCAAATGCACAAAATCACATCTCTTCCAAGTTTCAAAAGCTGGGTAAAAAAATATTAAATGTCAACTTAAAAATGTGCAAGACAAGAGATCTGATGTTAAAAATGGGGGGTGGGGGAGGCACACCAAGAGCAAAAGCCCTTTCGAACCCTGGCCTGGCGGCTCCTCCTGCCTGGACTCCCAGCCTCCCCTGCGGGGCGGCGGGGGCGGAGCCAGAGGCCCCGTAGTTGACGCTCAAGGAGACTATGGAGCCTTGTCCTCCTGTTCCTCCAGATTCCAGAACCTGGGCCCCTGGGACTGGCCTTAACGTGCCGGGTGAGCTGCACCTCGCCTCTGTGCTGAATTCAGCTGCCCTTGGTGGGGGCAGAGGGGCAGATACCGTCCTGGGAGAAGGACAAGGGTCAGACCCGCCCATGTGCGCAGGTCGGAGAGAGAGAACCGGCCCCGGCCAGGGCCGGAGTCGCCAACAGGGAGGGACCCAGCCCTCCGGCCTTGATGCAAGCCTGGTCCGGCCCCCTCCGGGGAGCTGTCTCCCCAGGGGCGTGGTTTGCATGGCAGAGAGCGGAGACCTTGTTTCTGGAGGGGGATGCCGAGGCTGCCTCAGGCGGGGGCTGGGGAAACAGCTCCGATCGCTCGCTGAAGATGCATTTCGTTTCTGCTGTTTCTACCCCTCTCCCTGCCCTGGCCCGTCCCCTGTGCTTCGCCACAGTATCTGATTGGCCTAGGCGTGGCTGTCCTCCCAGCCTGGCCCTCCGCAAGCCCTCCAATCTGTGGGCTAGGCTGGGAGGGTCTCCCAGAGAGACGTCAATCTTCCTCTGGAAGCCCAGGGGGGAGGGGATGGCTGGGTCACGGGTTTCTTTAGGGATGAGGTCCTGGGATGAAACCCTCCAAATTAACCTTTCACTCTAGCTGCTGTGCCTCCCCTCGGCTGCAGAGGGCGCCACCGAGCACAGAGGCTGCAGGCAGGGAGCACGGCCACCCCTGCTGCGGACAGCAAGGCTCACACCATGAGTGGGGCACAGAGCCCAGGTCCACCACGAACTAGATGTGGGACTTGGGCAGGCCCTTCCTGGCTCTGGGCCTCAGTTTCCCTCCTCTGCGAATGGAGCGACCACGAGGGTGTAGTGTGAGAGGCTGGTGCGCACAAACACCTGAAGACAGTGCCCCGATCTTCTCCGGACTTCCTGTGACTTTTCCACTGTGCTCCGGGTCCCTGGCAGCCCCTGCGCTGCCGCACAGGCTGGAGAGCTGGGCTCTCCCCTCCCTTCTGTCCGCACCGGGGCTGCGCGTCCAGGAGAGCCCAGAGCGGGCGGCGGAGGAGGGTGGGGAAGCTGTCCCGCGTGGAGTGGCAGGCGAGGCGGTGACACTGGGGATCACACAGTGGCGGTCTGCTTGATGCTGTGGAAGCTGATCCGCGTGGGTGAGGTGGGGATGGACATGGCCCGGGCCCCGGGGACGCGGAGGGAGTGATGGTCCCGCCACCGGTGCCACCTCTTCCTCACGGCTGAGCGCACCTGCGGGGGAGGCACGGGCTCGGCTGAGCCCTCAGGGCAATTGTGGGGCCCGGACACTCCTCTCCCCGTGCCCTGTCCCTCTCAGGGACATGAAGGGAGGCCAGGGTGCTCCCCGCCCCAACTGCCACCTTCACACTCACGGCCTGGCTGGTTCCCAAAGAGGGGTCCTTCCCCAAATGCTGCTGGCTCGTGGAGCTCACGCCTTCCTCCAGCTGTGGCCCCCTCAGGGGCCCTCCTTCCCTAGCCCGTCCCCGAGGACACTGGTCACACCCTGCCTTTGGACACGCTGCCTCCCTGGCCGGAGTCGTTCTGGGCCTCACATCTCTGGTGGGGCCAGAGGACGGAGGCAGAAGACTAGCGGTTCTATTCCTGTGACAGTCTGGTCCTCACGGGTGCCCTCTTAGCCGCATCTGTGTTGCACCCGAGAATTTTTCTGCAAAATGGACTGCGTCCCGCACACGCCAGCCAGCACCTGGCGGAACGGAGTGCATGCTCCGCCAGCATCCGTTGCTTGCTCCTCTCCCTGCCCTCTGGCTGCCCGTCTCCACTGTTGGACTTTCCCACCGGGGGACTGTGGCTTTCGGTGACAGATGCCCCTACGCGCATGGGCAGGTGAAGAGGCCTCAGGGTGCACTGCATTCCTGTGAGTGTTCGGAAGCTCTCAGGCCCTGGGCGCTGCGTCTGCTCTTTGCCCTGGGTGCTCGCCCACCATGGCCCCGACCGAGTTGGCTGCTAGGATGCTGGGCCTGGTGAGCCAACCAGGCTTCCGCCAGTGCCTGGCTCCCGGCCGACCTCAAGGTGGGTGGGAGTGTGCTGGCCTCTGCTCTGCTCTGCGGGCCCAGGAGGGCCTGGACGCACGGCTCACACCCAACACGCTTCTGGAAGCTTCTCCTGTCACAGCCCTATTCTGGCTCCTCCCTCCTGTGAGACCCTGCAACCTAGGCCCCGAGCTCACCCGGCTCTCCCAGGGCATCGGTGAGGTGCTGGCCTGTGGGTCCCGGCCTGCACGCTGGACCTTGTACACTGGCAGAGGTCCCTCAGGCAGCCTTCCTGTGCCCTCAGGCTAGGTGGTTTCCCTGGCCCTCCCCCTGTCCCCCCCCCCCCATCTTCAGAGCAGAGCTGAGCAGAGCCAGGGACCCCGACAGTCCCAAAAGCCTGGGAGGCCCCGTGGGAGCTGCCCTGGAGTGGGTGTGACGATTGACCCCAAGCCCAGGCACCCCGGGGCCCGGCCACATACCTCTCCATTCAAGAAGCAGTAGAAGACAGACACAAAGAAGCCCTGAGAAGGAAGGAGGGAGTGGTCAGGGGCCTGTGTGTGAACCCCTCTGCCCTGAGGGGCTGGGGGGGACAGAGGCTCACAGCAGGTGCTGGGCCAGTGCTAGGTGCCAGCCGGGTGCCCCAGACCCAGTCAGGGTGGGCCCACCTGGGCTCTGGGTGGGGGTGACAGGGGCCAGGCTGGGTTCAGTGCGCACACACTTACACTTGAGTGTGTATGCCAGCTCCCCGCGTGTGCACTGGTCCCTCCTGACCGTCTTGTGAAGGCGGCTGAGCGCCCCAGGTCGGGAAAGCCCCCCGCAGCCCCCGCCGGGTCAGTGGCCCACCTGGAAGGACTGCAGGAAGGAGTTGAAATAGACGAACACGATCTGCGACAGGTCGTCCTCCCCGGGGTTGACGAGGAACAGCATGTAGGTGATGCCCAGCAGGGGCAGGAGGACGAGGGTGGCCTTCACCGCCTTCCTGTGTGCAGGGGGAGAGGGCGGCGCTGTGGGCAGGGCCTCACTCGGGGCAGGTGGGGCCTCACTCGGGGCAAGGGCTCCAGCGGTGGACGTAGAGACCCCGCCCGGAGGCCGGGAGCGGCCCCCATTGCCCCTGCCCCTCGCTCACCTGTACTGGATCGCCTCTGATGTGGTGGATGCTCGTAGTTTTGTCATGAGGATCCTGACGATGTTGAACAGAAACACGAAGTTGATCTGGAGGGAGGGAGGGAGGCAGAGAGGGGACAGAGGAGCACCACGAGGTGGCAGGAGCTCAGAGGCAGCCGCCTCCCCCGTAGCCCACTGACAGCCCACGTCCCATGCGCACGCACGTCACACCCATCACCCCAGCACCTGCCGGGGGTCCCAAGGTCTCTGCTCCTCTCTCCCCAGGACGGGCAGCCTCCCTGCCCACCACGTGCTCAGCTGCCTGTCATCCGAGGGCTCCAGGGCCTGCTCCTTCACCCCACACTCGAGGGAGGAGAAGTGGCCGCAGTGGCAGGAGATGAGGACACAGAGGCCACTCCTCCTGAGGCACGACCCCTCAGAGGGTCCTGATCCCTGCCTGGCTCAGGGCACGGCAGGCGCTGGGTGCAGGGCCCTCCCGGCTGCAGGGTCCGCACCTCGCACTCGAGGGTCTCCTTGAGGCCCCCCTTCCTGAGCACAGCCCTGCCCTGCCCTGCCCTGGTGGGGCAGGTGTGGCCAGACGGAGTGATTAATCTCTCACCGTCCATCCTCTGTGGCAGTAAAACTCCAGAACCTTCTCAGACACCCACCCCTAAGCAACGAAGATGAACGAGCCGCTGGCCTGACGCGGAGGCTTCTGGAAGGGCCTCGTTTATCTTCACTGTGAGCCTGTCTCGGCGTCAGAGCCCCCGGCCCCCAGCCCCTCCCCGGCCCGGCCTGCCCCGGCCCCTGGGTCTCTGCGGGCTGGAGGCGTCCTGCTACACCCGCCGGCTTGTCTGTGCGCCGCGCTGCCCTGCGCGCGCTCCTGCTGAGCCTGTGGGTCTGTTCTCTGCGCTGCGTGAGTGGGTTTGCCTTGTGGCAGCGCGTTCACGCGCAAGCGTGTCTGGGGGCCGGCACGGCTGCTGCTTCTCTCCGTTTGCCTCCGAGGGTGAGCAGATGGCAAAGTGAGTGTGCGCGGGCCTGGCACGCTCGGGATCCCTCCCAGGATACACACACAGGCATGCGCGTGCACACACTCCCTCCCCGAGTCTCGGTCCTCAGAATCTGCCTCCTTAAAACCTCCCAAGTTCCGGATCCCGGCCAGGAGAGGGGGACGCAGGCAGCCAACATGGGACAGATATTCCTGTGGCCTCTGGGTGACCCTCAAGGGTGAGGACGCTCTGGGGACCTGGGGGCTCAGACGCCTGAGCCATGGCCAGCTGCCCTCCTGCCCGCAGTGGGACAGCCTGGCCAACCCAGGGCCAAGGGTGCGCTGGGGAGCCTCCTACCACGGCTGCCCGCAGCCTGCTGGGTGGCGGCCCCTCCCCGGCTTGTCTGGTTACTGCTGCTCCTGGGCGTCTGGGCCGTTCCCTTTGATTACGAGGTCACCGCAACCCTGGTCAGTTCTAACTCTCTCATACCAGCGAGACAGACTGTGGCCTTTCTCGATTCTGATTTCTCTTAGAGTGGAGGCTGTTGGAATCAAGCCGTATCCTCATTTCTGCCACATTTCCCTGCATGCAATCTTATTTACCTATCATCCATCAACCCACTAACCAATTCAATTACCCACCCACTCTCCTACCCACCTACCCACGAATCCATCCAAATATCTACTCAACAAGCATCCATCAATGCACCTATGCAGTCACCCATTTATTTAATGTCCACCCCACCCACCCAGTCATGCAGTCGGTACGAGTCGCTGAGCATCCCCTGGCTGCAGGGCCCTGTCCCGGGCACTGAGGCAAGAGCAGGGACGGGGGCTAGTGTGGAGGGGCTGCAAGACAAGGCCTCACCCCCTCTTCTCCCGTGAGGCGGCCGACAGCGATGCGGCCCTGCCCTGTCTCAGCCTGGCTCTGCACAGCCTGGCAGGTGCTCTGCCCTCATGGGCTGGCTCCCAGCCCCCTATCCCCTACCCCCCACAGCATCCACACCACCTCACCCCACCAGACACCTCCCTCCTGCCCCCCTCCAGGGAGCCTCCGGCCACCCCAGCCCACATGGATCTCTCCATTATAGAACCCAATCTCCCCCGCCCCCATCCCGGCTCTTCAGTGAGCACTGGCGACTGCGGTCTATTCTTGTCTGGCCCGGTTTCTTTCTTTCTTTCAGGTTTCTTTCTTTCTTTCATCGTCGCGTGCCAGGCTCTGAGATTAGGATTTGGCTCACGGCCTGGGGTGGAGGGTACATTGCATTTTCCCTATGGGGTCAGGACGCCCTGGAGAAATGGCATGTGAGCTGAGAGGGTGGGGGTGGGGGGATGTTCCAGGCTGAGAAAAGGTCAGGGGAGGAAGCCCCGGGGTGGGGGAGACTGGCCGGGCGGCAGCCAGTGTGGCTGAGGCATGAGGCACAAGGGGGCGCAGGACACAAGTCCAGGAGGGAGGCAGAAATAGCTGGGAAATAGGGGGTTCCCTCCTGGTACCGCAGCCTGCGGGGCGCTCGCAGCTGGGAAGTTCCCAGGGCAGCCTGCAGGGGCAGGCTCTGCGGGGGCAGGGATGGGTGGGGTGGAGTGCAAGGGGGAGGCCGGACCCCTGGGCGAGCTCCCTGAGGAGCGCAGCCTCCTGTCTGCCTGCCCCTCTCATCCCTCCTGGTGCGCTGATGCCCGGAGCCTGGTCCTCACTGGATGCCTCAGTTTTCCCCTCCCGTTGGCATTTTCTAGGCAGATGAGGTGTCAGGGGCCCAAATCCCAAGCTCTGGTTTGTGCAGAGCCCGGGCTGGGCCACAGGGAAAGCCTGGGTAGCACGTCCCTGCCCGGTGGGGCCCCGGCACGCCGTGGCTCTCCAACTAGAGTGTGCCCATCACAGGCACCGAATGCAGACCCCACGCCCACTCCAGACCTGCCCGGTGGCAGGTGGGGGCCCTGGGATCAGCATTCGGAACAGGGCAGCTGGGATGTTGCTGGGAGGAGCACTGAGCGCGGAGTCACTCTGTGCAAGGGAGAGCCAAGGCTTCCCCAGAGAGACCCGCCATGCTGCATGCTGCAGGTGCCCGGTCCGGGTCCCCGGCCCTGGTGTTCACCGGCAGCTGCAGGGGACAGCCCCAGCCTGGGGCTTTCTCTGAGCCGGGGGCGCTAGCTTGGCCTGGAAACGGGAAGGGGACTGGAAATGCAGACTTTTAATGTCCTCGGAGCACCCTCCACTGATGAGGCGTGGAGTGTGTGGGTAAGAAACCCAGCTTTCCCCCCGGGGGTGGAGGGAGGCCTCCGTTGGTTTCCCCCTTTCCTGCCTTCCGCTGCTGTGCTTCTGGGGACCACCTCGCAGACGAACACCTGGCACCGAGTCGGGGTTACGCGGCTCTGATTCGGGTTGTTCCAGTTGGTGTTTGTGTGGCCTTGGGCAGGTGGCCTCATTAGCCTCCCCGAGCTCCTGCTTCCTCGCCAGTCCCACGGAGATAAGCACAGAGCTCCACGGCTGGCCCAGCGAGGTGCCCAATCAGTGCCACATGCCTTTCGAGTGACAACAGCCTCCTATGGACGTGAGCAGCTGACTGGCTCCCCCACAAATCGGCACTGTGTCACCTGCGGAAATACCGCTGTGGACACCTGGGGGTGGGGCGCCAAGCCGGTACCCAGCAGAGAGGATGGCAGGCGGGTGGCGGGAGCCCTGCCCCTGAGTCTCAGCTGAGCAGCTGGCAGTGACCTTGGGCAGGTCGTGTCATCTCTGAAATGGGAGGCATGCTCCCTCCTCTTTCCAGACACCGGGGAAGGTGAGGATGGGAGGCAATGGAGACAGAGCCTCTGGAAGGGCTAACCTGGGAATCTGGGAGCCCAATCGGTGCAAAGAGCTGGGTGCGGGCTGGGCCCAAAGGGAAGGACAAGCAAAGTGCCTTGGAGGTGGCGGTGACAGTGGAACCGGAATGGGGATGTGCAGAGAGGCCAGGAGGTGGGGTCTGGGCGTGGAGCCCTCTACCCCTGTCTCCCCAGCTCCGTTCACTCCTCACCCCTGCCCCGTGCAATGGGGGCGGGCTCCCCACCGTCCTTGGGTCCCCCTCCCGGCCAGCCTTCCTTGGCCAGGTCCCAGGCTCCTCAGAAGCCCTGCCCTCCAGGGTGGGCTGGCGAGGGGGCGGGTCTCATGGAGTTTCCGCAGGCGCTGGGGGCTGAGTCACTCACTGCAGCTGGGACTCCAAGGACAACCCTTGCCCACACTGACTGCTGACAGGGGCTGGCTTTTGCCTCCGAAACGGTGCCTTTTCAGTCAGTGGGTAAAAAGCCGCCTTAGTCATCTCTGGCTCAGATACATCAAGGACACTCAGAGACGGGCACAGATGGATCCCAGAAAAAGTCACAGGACACAAGAGTAAGGAAATAAAAGAGATAAACAGTAATCGCCTCCAAGGTAGACCAAAGAGGCCTTCATTAGGCACCTGCTGTGTGCAAGAGGTGGATGCTGCTCTCTCGGGCCCCAAAGCATGTGGCTCTTTAAGGAAGCTGGTACCTACAGGAAACTGAAATGTCTTACGTAAATGCCAATCTTTATGGGGTTTTTTTGTATGTCTCTCCCTTTTTTGCGTCTGACATATAACGGGTTCGTTTTGCAGAATGCAGCTCCTACTTAAACTCTACCTTGATTAAAGCTTGTTGGGGATTAAAAATGGGTAGCAATTATACCTCAGATTCAAAAACATTTGGAAAAGGGCGGGGAGCTGATCCAGGAACAATTGCTCATTACACTTCATTCTGGTACCAGGGCTCTGGGCTGGGGGTGGTGGGCTGGGCCCTGGAGGCGGGTGCTGAGGGAGGGGGGGGGTGCAGGTCTGGGCTGAACAGAAGCCTGAACACCCTTCTCTTGCCACCATCTGCCCCCTTGCCTAGCTCTCTCCGCACTGGACCTGGCAAGGGGATGTCAGATGTGGGAAGGCACTAGGCATCGGCCGGTCAGACCCATTCTCTGTCCAGAGGAAGAACCCAGGGCCAGAGAGGGGAGGGGCTGCGTGGGCAGGGAGCGTAGGGAGAGTGCGTTTGGAAGGGAGGTGTCGGGAGGCAGGGTAGCGTGGACACAGCGTGTGCAGGCAGCGAGCTCTCCAGGTCACATGGCTCCCGCTGCAGCCCCTCTGCTGGGTGGGTCCTCAGCTGCCCCCGGTCCCCAGTCCCCAGTCCCCAGTCCCGCCCCAGTGTCCACCTACCAGGAGCACGAGGATGATGGGGCCCTGGTAGATATAGTCCACGAGGTCGCCGGGCTCCTTCCCAAACCAGCACCTGTAAGAAAGGTGGGCGGCCGTCAGTGACCTGCTGAGCCACAGCTCGGGGACCCCTGGAGACTTGGGCCCAGGCGTCCTTTGCCTTGACCTGTCCCGGGACCCAGTCTCCAGGGCTGCACCTTCCCCAGAAGCCTGGGTGCATGGCCCCAGCCCCATTGACCACCCTGTCCCCCACGCCCTGCTGTCCCAGCTGCCTTTTGTCCTGCACCGAGGGCCTGGTCTCTCCAGCCAGCGTGAGGGCAGCCTGGGTCTCCCCCTCTGCTCTGTTCCCTCACCCACTCTAGACTGCTGGGCCCAGGGCTCATGACGGACAGCAGGGCTGCCCCTCACTGGCCCCAGGCCCGGCTGCCCTGTGTCTCCTGTTCGTGCGCTGCTTGGAGCCCGCTGCTCCGTGAGCCAGGCGTGCAGCCACACAAACCAAACCAGCAGGTGTGGGGGTCGGGGGGGAGCCTTCCCCTGCCCCAGCCCAGCCCAGCCCAGCCCAGCCTTCCTCCTGCCTGGGCCTCATTCACCCAGGGTGTGTGTGTGGGGAGCCTGGCGCTGCCAGAGGCCTGGCTGCTCCCCAGGGAGAACGGTGGGTGAAGCTGCAGGGTCTGGATCCAAGGGAAGGGCTCCCAGGGCCCCGTCCGGCTCTGCCAGTGGCTCCTCCTGGACCTTGGTGGGAAGGCCCCGGGCTGTGTCCCCTACCACCTGAGGAGGCACCCAGTGAACGCTGCCTTGAATAGGAATCTCCCCGGCTTCCTCCCAGTCCCAGCCCCGAGGGTTCTGGTCTCTACTGGAAAACCCCCTTTGACAGGAAGATCACGATCATTCTGCATGATAAAGGGGCGCCGCTTAGTCTTGGGCAGTTTTTGCCACTGAGAGCACTTCCTAAGGTCGAGTGCCTGCCTGCACCCCCAAATCCCATCTGCTCTCTCTGGCCTCAGAGACCCCTTGGAGATTTTTAAAAAAATAATATTCTACTTTTTTACTTAAAAAAAATTTTTTTAAGATTTTGTTTATTTATTTATTATTTTTCTTTAAAGATTTTATTTTTACTTATTTTTAGAAAGGGAAGGGAGCGAGAAAGAGAGAGAGAGAAACATGAATGTGCATTTGCTGGGGGCCGTGGCCTGCAACCCAGGCATGTGCCCTGACTGGGAATCGAACCTGCAATGCTTTGGTTTGCAGCTTGCGCTCAATCCACTGAGCTATGCCAGCCAGGGCTCCCTTGGAGATTTTTATACAGGGACTTATGTTCTCCTGTCCCTTCCTCTCTCAGGTGGTGGCACCCAACTTCCCAGCCGCTCCCTGGCTGACCCCTGATCCCTGACCCCTGGGCAGTGGCTTAGCATAGCCAAGGCTCGGACGGATGCATTTGAGGTCCCAGGACAGGACCCTGGCCCAGGGGCCGGTGAAAGGCTCACCGTCCAGGCCTTGGATGAGGCCCGGGCTGAAAGCCAGGAGCCCCTGACTCCCGCCAAGTTCTCCAGTTTTGAGGAGGAGGCCTTCTCAGATGCCCAGGGGGCTTGCAGTTGGGTGTGTAAAGGAAGCAAAAATCCTAATTCAATTCAACAAAGCTGACTTTGACACCTACCACGAGGACCTCTGGGTGCTGGGGATGTATTTTTATGATTGACGGATGTTGGAAAGCCGATCCATCCTACAGGGCTGCCTTTCCGGCCCCACGGCTTGGCCGGAGCCCGTGGCTGCCTGTCCCAACATCCCCGTGGCCCCTGTGGGCCCCCGTGGCCCGCCTGTCCTACTTACTGCTCATTCTCATAGTAGAGCTTGCCGAGGGCCCAGGCGATGGTGATGGGGCAGGGGATGCCTGGAAAACAACAGACATGGGTGCAGTGGACAGACAGGGGGCCCTCTTGTAGAACACACTTCCGGTCATCCACTGCAGACCATCCATGACCCCAGGGGCCCTGTCCTGGACCGCGGCCCCCACCCCTCCCCGACTCGCAGCCAGCCCCTCTGAGCGAGCAGGTCAGCAAGATGAGGGGACTGGGTCGTTTTCTGAGACTTTTCTGATCAAGAAGTGGAGCTGGTGGCCCCTCTTTCAGGGCCAGACACAAAGGTCTCTGCACCTGCCACTCCTGGCGAGGAGATGAGGGCCATCTGGGGGAGGCCCTTTTTGGGGGGACTGTCTGCTTCTTCCCGGCCAGCACGCAGGGGTCTGGCTGCACCATGGGCTGACCCGGGGATGGTGGGCGGGACTATGGTTCTGTCCTTGGGCCCAGGATGAAGAGAGGTGACCTTGTCGGCAGTCCCCCTATCCCTGCTTGGCCCCATCACCCTCCGGGGGACCCTCACACCATCCGATGACAAGGAAGAGCCACTTCCGCAGGCGCTCGGTGGAGTAGGCCATGACAATGGCCGTGTGCAGGTAGCAGCCCTCCACGAACATCCAGAAGAAGTTTGTCACCACGAAGTAGTTGAAGACAACGGTGATGCACCGGCACCAGACCTGCATGGGGTGCGCGGCGGTCAGGGGCTGCCCAGGGCCGGGGCCCAAGTGTGTGACCTGGGCGCCGACATAGGGCCGGTCACTTCAGAGGTTCAGGGACACGGCATTAAACCCCTCCGATCGCATGCTGGGTGATGCAGCCTTTGTCATTTCTCTCTCACTGCTTTGGTCTGAGCTAAGGCACCCGTCTCCACGGATACTGGTGTGTCTGTGACTTTGCTCCAATGCTCTCTAATCCCCCCTTTCCATCAAGAAAGGGGAGGTCTGGACCCAAGCTTCCTGCAGGCAGAGGCTAGAGCGGGGAACACTGCTGTGCCTTCACAGTCCTATGTGTCAGAGGGTCACCTTTTACCCATAAGGCACACTGCCTCCCATTTCAGGATGCAACATGGACTTCCATGGAGGAAAGTGGTTTCATATCAAGTGATTCAATTAAAAGCGCACTGTCCTACAAATGACAGTACAGGGTCTCTCTGCAGGTGGGCGGCGGCCCTGGAGGCGAGTGTCCCCCTGTCTAGGAGAAGGAAGCCTGCTGTTCGCCTCCCCAGCAGAGGGGGATTTGTCTCCGTCCCTCCGAGCAGGGCTGCCAGATGAGCCTCTGCACTGAGCTGGTCGTAGCTTCCTTGGCTTCCCCCCATGACCCTGGCCTTGACCTTGGGCCCCATGTGGCTGTGTTTGGAGAAAGTCCTGCTGAAGAGGGAAGCTAAAGGTCCTCTCCTCCCAATGCTGCCCTGTCTCCCAGTTACGTGACATCTTGTCGGTGCAAGCCAATACTGGGCTACGGGACACCCCAACATTGGGTTGACCTTGGCTGGTGCTGAAGCAGGGCTCCATGTGGGGTCAAGTTGAGGATCAAACCAGGCCGGGTGTGCTCAGAGTCAGCCACCCAAACATAAGTCTTGAGAAGTCTCTCCTGGCGTGCCAAAGCACTCTGCGTGTGGCCCAGTCACCTCTGGCTTTTCAGCGGCTGGGACACAGTGTGTAGCAGTGGCCAGAGATCTGGGGTGGGCCGCTAACACGCGGGTGGGCTGCTGGCCCAACGGAGAGGCATCGAGACAGTGCCACCTTGCCCCTCCGGGCCTGGGTGTTGCAGTCCCTGCAGGCCTCACTGCGGGCGAGCGAGACAGAGCTCAGCGGAGGTCAGCTCCGGCCTCCTCTGCCCTCAGGGTCTTTGGGAGGTCCATATCCATAAGGTGACAAGTGGGACCGGGTGCGTCAAAGTCTGCTGTCAAGTTTGCGCTGCTCCCCAGACCCCAGCCTGGCAGCTCCCCACTCCCCCGGCCCTGGAGGGACAGCGACTGGAGTGGAGCACAGAGGGGGTGTTCCCAGAGCTCCCCAGGGCCCAGCCCCAAACCCCTGCCCAGGGACCTCATTGTTCTCGTGCACTTCATGGTCGATGAGCTGCAGCAGGAACCACGTGACGTTCCGCAGGATGAAGGTGGTGATGAGGTTCCAGTGAATCACATTCCGAAGGCAGCGAATGCTCCTGTGGAAGGCCCAGGCCGGGGGTCAGCCGGGGTCAGCCAGGGTCGGCCAGGGTCAGGGTTCAGCTAGGTCTGAGTGCCCAGAGGCCAGGCAGAGGCTCAGCCCGGCATGAGGGTATGGGGTTGCAGTAGGAGCCAAACTCCCACCGTGGTGGCCACGGTTGGAGGTCTCACTACCAGCCCCCCGTGGCACCCCACATGCCTGCCAGTGGGCCTCCCCCACACTCCCTTTGCTCTCTGGCTGCCGGGCCCCTGGAATGGAGGTGGGAAGGTTTGGGACAGCCGAGGGGGGTGCTGTGGGAGGGGGCAGGGAGAAAGCAGGGCAGCACGACTCACCGCAGGGTCAGGAACAGCAGGAAAGCCACCGTGAGGGCTGCCACGGAAACGCAGTGGCCCAGGTAGTTGACCACGAGGGCGATGTGGTAGTGCAGGCTGTACTTCCTCTGCTGGACAGACAGACAGACACACTGGCAGACGGAGGCATGGGGCACACGGAGGGCAGGGCCGGGCGCTTCAGAGATGACCACCCTGCGTGTCCTGACGTGGAGGGCGGCAGTGGCCCCAGGCGGGCTCGCAGCAACTGGCTCTCACGCACAGCTCCCTCCTCCTGGCCCCGGGGGGCTGCGGGCAGGCCCCCCACAGGCAGTGTCGGCGGGGATTTGGACATAGTGTCTTCTGGGATACGCCAGAGATGCAGATGGATTTTTATTTTCTTTTTAATTCTGGACTGGGAGTTGCCACGCCTGTGTTTAGTCTCAGCTCAGACCCCAGGGGGCTGAGCAACTGAGGGCGAGTTGATTCAAATCTCTGGGCCTCGGTTTTGACACCTGTACAGTGGGCCCAGCCTGCCCTCCTGCCGCAGAAGCGGTGGCTGATGGGAAGCCTGAGGGCAGCCTGGGGACCCGTCTGCTCTGGGCGTGGCAATGGGGGTGGGGGTGCATTGGATGCAGAGTCCTTAAGAACAATATCAAAAGCAAGTAAAAGACAGTCTTGCTTTTTATTACCACCCTGGCTGGCAATTCTAAACAGAGGTGGGGATACAGCCCTCCTTGCGGCCCCAGGTGACTGTCTCCCGCACCCCACCTTGGTTTGCCGCCACCGGGAGGCCCTGAGGGGGGGAGGGGAGAACAGGCTGCCAGAGCACCTCTCTCTCTCCTTCACGCCCCGCCCGTCCCCCTTGCTGCCCCGTGGCCCTCGCCCAGTGCCCGTTTGGCTCGCATTTTGAAGAACCGCTCTCTCAGGGTAGACCGATGGTTTTCCACCAGCCCCCCCCCCGCCCCTGCCGCCCCCCAGGACTGTGCTGGGCAATCAGGGAGAGCCTGGAGGCAGGGACGTTTCATTTTGGGTCAGAGCTGAGCTTCCAAGGGAAGACGGCTGGCCCGCTGGCTGGCGGAGGAATCCAGTTTCAGAGAGAATGGGGCCGGTGAGGTGTGAGCGGGACCCAGCTGCCTGTGGGGACTGTCCCTGGGGGGCTGCACTTATTTCCACGTGGAGTCAGAGAGTCAGAATGCCAGATGGGGAAACGGAGGCCCGGAGGAGGAAGGAAGTCACGCAGCCCGCGAGATGTTGGAGCACTGGTCACGCGTGTGCTCCCCTCCGTGTGACATGCCTGGCTGTGTCCTGCGCCAGCCGGACCTCTCCTGAAGGCGGGGCTCTGTGTCCCCTCCTGCGCCTCACCACAGCGTCACTGGACGCAGGGCGGGGCGCGCAGTGGAGCGGTTGGGAGGCAGCACTGGTTCTGCCCCTGTGCCCGGCCTGAGTCGAGCAGGGTCGGGGCAGTGGGGCCACTCACCTTGTCGTCCAAGATGGGCACACACTGCGAGTAGTCGATCCGCGAGGCCCAGGTCCCGTTCCCCGAGCACTCCCGGTAGGCATTTCCTGCAAAAGGCGCCAGCCACCCAGAGGCAGGTCACTCCCCTCCTCGAGAACACTCCCTGGCTCCCCAGTTCCCCCAGGGCGAGGCCCATGCTTTTCAGCTTCCCTGGGCCAGGACACACAGCGTGCATCTTAAAGTACACCGGGAAGTCACGTGTGTGAAAACAGCACTAAAGCCCGCATGCGCACAGCAGCGAACAGGCACGGATAAGCCCATCGTGGGTGCCACCTTTGGCCAGTTCAAACACCCCCTTTCCCTTTGTTCGGTGCCGAACCCAACGTGAGCCCCGGGTTGTGGGCGAAGGGTCACTGCTTTCAGCCACGCCATTTCCGTCCCGATCTCAGTGACGTCCCACTGAACGGGTCCCCGCTTTCCCGCCAGCGCAGCACTTCCGTTTCAATCATCACCGCCAGTGACGTCGCTGGTGTTTACCGCGTGCCCCACCCGCTCCTGCTTTGTGTGCGCTGCCTGTTCGTCTCCGCAGCGACCCCGGGGGGAGGGGCCGACCTCAGCCCATTTCACGGAGAAAACTGAGACACACGGAGATTAGGGTGCTCGCCCAAGGCGCTGTACCAGGATGAGAAGAGGATTGGGACCCGAAGGTCTGGCTTCAGGCTTCGCGTTCTTAACCTCAAGGCCAGGGGCCCCCAACCCGCGGACCATGGACGGTTCCAGTCCCTGGTCTCTTAGGAACCAGGCGCACAGCAGGCGGTGAGCGGCGGGCAAGCAAGTGTAAACATGGCCCACCTGGGCTCCACTAACCCTCACTGGCCCTCTCCTTCCCTATCTCCACCCCACCCCAAACCCTGGGAAAATTGTCTTCTACAAAACCAGTCCCCGATGCCAGAAAGGTCGGGGACCGCTGCTCTAGGCTAGTGAGCACATAGGAATGAGGAACATTGGGGAAAACAGACCCGTCCTGCTGACCTCGGGCCTCGGCTGCCTGGGGGACCACCACATGGTGTCTCTCACTGTTTGAGAACCAGCCTGGATATTAAAGTTGGAATGTGCTATGTGAAAAGACATTTCAGAACCTCAATATCCGATGCACAAAAAGGCAGGTTTTATCTGAGGGGAATGTATGAAGGTCAGAGAATGCTTGTGTTGACCTTGCTTTAAATTCTAGCTTGGACTGCCAATGTCTTCCTCCTAAGACACCTCCTCCAGGTAGCCCACCCTCAACCTCCCAGCAGGAGAAGCACAGCCCACCTGAGAACTCCCAAAGCCCTTTTCTGGCCTCTGCTCTGCATTTCACAATTAGTGTAAATTTTACCTCCCCCACGGGGTTAGAAGTTCTAAGTGATCCATTGTTTGGGGGTGATTTGCACCAGGGCCCTGCTCGCTGGCTAAGGGACAGTTGTTGGCAGATTTGTCTTTGGCTTACGTTAGAGGTACAATATAGGGCTAATTAAAATAAATGGCACCCAGAGCAGAGTCACAGAGCCAGGGGGAGCCTTAGATGGTTTTTGGAAGCAACGAGTCCTGAGATTATTACGTTACTTAAAAAAAACCCCACTTCCGTTGAGCTGACAGCGAGTAAAAGCAATGGGATTGTTAAGGAGCACTTGCTGGAGAGCGGAAATAGTGGGTGGGGGGAGTTCTAGTGGCTTTATTGTTTTTTAAATTGGTGCCCTGAGCGCACAGATTTTTCACCTTCAGGGTTGTTCCTGGTGTTTTCTGGCCTCTGGTGCCTGCCAGCGTGAGGCCACCTCTGGTGAGACAGTGGTCCCCACGTGAGTGGACTGGGCCATCACTGATGACACCGACTCCAGCCCTGACGGGAGGACACGGTGCCTCAGCCCTGACTGTGGCCCCTGGTTCCCTACCGAGGTTTTCTCCCTCCTTGGGGTGGTTTCACCGCAGGAAGCTGTGTTCAGAGAATCTGATGCCTCGGGTCAGTGATGTTGCTGAACTGAAGGACAGAGTGGGGGGGGTGGGTGAAGGCAAAGGAACCCATGTCAAGGTCTCTTAGAAGGGCGAGTCCTTTTGTAAAATGAGCAGTCCCTTCCTGGCGGGGGTTCCTTGTCTCTCTCAACCAGCCTGGGTGAGGTGAGACACCCTGATTCTAGCTGCGGTTCCAAGAGAAAAATTTATCGCCTGGAATGTGTTCATACATGTTACCCAGATTTCTTGAAGTTTAGTGCTAAGCCCCTTCCTCCAGGAAGGCATCCTTGATTGCTCACACCTCACATATCTATCTGGAGATGCCCCCCCCCCCCGCACCAGCTCTCATAGTCCGAGCCTCACACCTGCAGCCCTTGCGCATGACCTGGCATGAGTTGTTCAGGTGTGTGGGGCTGGTCTCTCTGATCAGGTGGGACTCCCTGAGGACAGGGCCTCAGAGTGCTTGTTTCCCAAGGATGGTACCTCATGGGGGTGCTGACGGCAGCGGGGGGGGCTTGTGGATGGGGAAGGGTCAGGATGGAGATGCTGCAAATCTGAAACCTCTCTCGTCACTTTCACGCATGCTGCTGGAGTAGCAGGTTCTGTGAATCCCATCTCATCTTTCTTTTTCTGGAATCCATCCCCGCTGCCCGCCCATCCCCCCGCCCACTCTCTGGTCATCGTGCCTGGGCGGGCACCACAGCCTCCTGTCCTCCGTATGCTCTTGCCCCTCGACCCTTTCTATCCTTTACCTCAGCTGCCAGAGTGATCATGTCGACTTACGCCTAAAAGCAGTAAGCTGCTTTTTATTGCTCCTGGGAATGAATTCAGCTTTCTTGGTGTCATACTCAAGGCCCTGGACACTCGGGGCCCAGCCTGACTTTGCTGACCCAGCTCCAGCAGTCCACGGGGCCGCTGGCATTTGCACAGGCAGGCGGGGCGTACACCCAGCTCTCTGCCGAGCCCCCCTGGGAACACCCTCCTCTCTCTCACCCATGGCTCATGGGCAAACTCCTATCTGACTTTTCAACCCCGGCTCCAATGCCATTTCCTTCTGCAGGCTTCCTCCATACCCGAGATATTAAGTAACCTCTTCTTTTTCTGCACACCTCCTCTAGGTCTTCCCAGCATGGAAACATCGGCCTTCACACTCCATTGCCCTTGAACTGCAGCAACACACCTATTTCCTACCACCATCCAGCACACACACACACACACACACATAACATGACTGAATTTAGCATCACAAAGCAACATTTGTCTTTACCACAGTTACATTTTTCTCTATATTCCATTTGGATGAATTCTATTTATTTTCTGTACGAATGCTCCTCGTGACCCCACTAGATGGGCATCACAACCCACTCCTGCGCCACAATCTGCAGTGACAAACAAAAATCTCTTTTAGAGCATTTGCCGTCGTTCACTATGGGCATCATCTCACTGGGCCAGACCCCACTCTTTCCTAAGGAAGCTGAGCCCCTGGGGACAGGCAGACAAGCCGGCAGAAACCACACTGGAGACATCGGACCCCTCGGGAGCCGGCCATTGAGTGCGTTGTGGGTGGTGCCAAACTGCCTCAGGTCTGCCGAAATCTGGAGCAGCAGAGTCTGGGATGAGGGATGTGGGAGCCAGAGGGGGGCTTCCCTCAGTGGGCTCAGCCATGCCTTTGAAGGAGGTTCTGGCCGCAGACCCGGGGTTCCAGGGGACTGGAAGACAGATGTCCCTGGCTCTTCAGGGGAGCTGGCTAATGAGGACTGCAAGGCCTCAGGCACAGCCCGGCACAGGAGAGGGTAAGGCAGGAGGAGTCTCCCCCAGGAACCACAGGGAGATGGGCACGGAAAGTGTGCGGGCAGGTGGCCAGGCCAGATCACACAGATGGGTGCAGGGAGCTGGGTGTCTGCTGCCACAGCAACACAGATGCCCCTGCCAGAGATTGATGTGGATGGTGTGCAGCGTGGCCTGCCAGGGCCTTGGGGTCTGGGTGGTGCAGGCAGGGTCTCCCCTGCCAGGGCCTGCGGCCTGGGCAGCCTGGACCCTTCCCCGGCAGTGTGCTGGGGCTCTGTCCCCAAGCAGAGCTGGCCAAAGGAAGCCCCCATTACAATGGGCTCTCCTACATTCAGGTGCTGACACTTTGAGAAGAGTCCCCTGAGTGGCCCAGAAGCCTGGCCGGGGGAAGATGGGGACCTATATTCTAGCAGTAGTTTTAGCTCTGGCTGGCTAAGTAACCTTGCCTAAGCCCCTCCCCTTTTGGGTTCAGTTTCCCTTCTCAGAAAACATAATGTAAATTGGTTCTCCATGACGATACTGGCATCGTGGGTGGGCCTTCTACTCGGCTAAGTGCCAATGACAACCATGAGTTATTTGACAACCCGAAACATCCTTACAACTGCCAAGTGCCCACGAGATTGGCACTGCTGTCTCTGACATCCTAACTGGCAAGGCATGGGAGACAGGGACCAGGAAAGACCGACCAATTTTGGTGGTAGTTGGGGGGGACAGAGTGCAAGACAGGTTGGGTGTGCTGTGAGTGGGACAGTGGTGTGGTCATTGGATACATAGAAGAAATGTTAAAGGGGAAGGTAAGGGCAGATGCCGGCAGGAAGTTGGGAAGGGCCAGAAGCAATATTCATTGAAGGAATGTGGTGGCTGTGCAGGACAGAAACTTTCAGCACCACGGACAGCAGAACAAACCCATTCCCCACCACCTCTGTGGGTGCCCTACCTTGGAGAGCTCCTAGGACCCAGCTCTGTCACCCCGCATTCAGCCCACGGCCCTGGGCCCAGCCAAAGGTGACACTAATTCATGTCTCCCTTCAAGCTTCAGCCCTAGATGCTCTAGATGCCTCCAGGACGGCTCCAGCCCCCTGGGGGTTCAGCTGCTCACCTTCCCTAGTTCATGCTGGGTCGGGATTTCCCAGCTAGCCCAAGGGGGTCAAGGTCTACGTGGCCTCTCCTCTGGCCCTTTCTGAAGGGCTACACAGAGCTGAATATACAGGGGCTCAGGGTGGACCGAGGTGATGCTGTTGCCTAGCTGACCAGGTGACCCTGGGTGAGGACGAGAAGCTTGGGGTGGGCTGAGAGGACAGTCTGCCGCCCGGATGCCCAGGCCCCAGCGAGCTGCATGGCAAATGCAGAAGGGTCACATGTGCACTAGGCAGCTAGGGTCTTGCATACGTGCCCCAGGCAGGTCGAGCCCTGCTGTTCTCCAAAACAGCAGCCCTGTGGTCAGTCTCCTCCAGATTCTTGGCAAGAAATCCTTGGCCATCCCCAGAAGCGCGCCCTGGAAACTGAGTCAGCTGGCATCTCCTTGGGAATTTGAGAGTGGGAGCCAACTTTTCCCTCCTTTGGCCTAACGGGTCCCAAAGAGGGGGAGTGACACGTCTGGGGCCACCAGCAATGAACAGGCAGAACGAGCTCTCCCTCTGCTGGGACACACTTTCTCATGGGAGACCCAGGAGCCAGGGTTCCTGGAAGGAAGAGGCCTCCCTGCGCCCCCTTGTCCCAGAAGATGCAGTGGCTGTGCCCCCTGCCAAGCCTCTTCCACTCGGCGTCCAGATGCCCAGAGCACCCAACGCCCAAGGGGCCAGGTGCCCACTGCGAGTCCCCTTGCTGCCTCTCTCAGAACTGGACTGCTCCAGGCCTGGCCATCTGCTTGTTTTCTGGCTTGGGGCCTCACTGGGAAATCTTTGACCTTCCCCTTGGGTCACTGTTCTTAGCTTTTTGGGGAGAGACCTCGCCTGGTGGGACTGGACAAGGACGCTGTGGGGCATCACTGCTGGCTTTCCCCCTCCAGTTAAGAGGCCCTTTGGGGAAGCTCAGTCACGGTCCCAGCAGCATAGTTCCCCTGAGCTTCCCCAACGACCAATGCGTGTCTCCCCGGCTCACACTCCTGCGAGTGTTTAAATGCTGCTGCAGCTAATGAGCGCCAGCCTGCCCTGGGACCCGGCTGGAACATTGCCTGTCTTGATCTTATCACAGTGCATGGGTGATGGGGGCAAGGTGGGGCAGCTAGAGATGCTCACCCAGGCTCAGACCCAACCTTGACCTAGAAGGAGCGCTGGGCTGAGAGAATGGGGATCTGCCCTCAACACCCTAGTTGCCAAGTGGGGAAGAGCCTCCCCAGGGCCATCTGCTGTGACATCGGGGCTGAGGGACAGGAAATTGGGTTCCATTCATCAGGGCTGTGTGGACACTACTCTTGGGGCCCCAGCTGTCTATTCTGGACATCCCCAAGTCCCCAGTACCCCATTTCCAAAAACTCACTCCTGGTGCCTTTCCATCCTTGAGCAGGCACAGCAGGCATAAAGGTCTGTATGTACAGCAGACAGTGAGTATCCTGAATCAGAGAGGCCCTGGGTAGTTTAGTGGAGACCACACAGGGCCTATGCACAGGGAAGGGGTGTGCGGGTCACTGCCCTGCCCAGGAGGGGTGCAAGTAGGAGGACACCCCTGCTCCATGCTCCCTGCTCCAGCCTCCGTTGCACAGGGCTCCCTCCTTGCAATCACCCATGGCAACGCCCCAGGAGCTTGTCGCCATGATGCCGGCCATAGAGGGAGGCGGGAAGGAAGAGGATAACAGGGACCCCTGAGGCAGAGGCTGCTGGGGAATGGAGGAAAGTCAGGGGGAGGGGGCCCCCAGGGCCCATCAAGCTCACCCTCCACCTAGTGCGGAGAAACAGCCCCAAAGAGAAGAAAACCCTGTCCAAGGTGCGGCAAGTCGCTAGCGGCCTGTGCAGCACGAGAACGGGTTCTCAGCCAGTTTCTGTGGAGTGATGTGGGGTAAGGCCGCCGCTGGCTGGCGGAATCCTGCGTCCTCGCGCTCACCCAGCGGTTGCCTCTCTCCAGAGGTCTTTGGGGGTCAAATCAGACTTTCTTCGTGTACATCCCGAAAATCAAGCACTGTCCTTCCAGAGTCTTCCAGGCTTGCACCACTAGGCTGTGGCCAGGCAGCCAGGGCTCTGAAGCGAGCAGAATTGAGGCTGGTGACCCGGTTTGACCCTCGAGGCTGCCAGGGTCTGGCCCCTGTTTTCTCGACCCCCCTCTCCTCTTTACCTATGTCCCCACTCCCCCTTCCACCTGACATACCACTGGCCCCACTTTTTAAGGTTCTATTTAACAACACTGCTTCCTCCATGAAGTCTCCCTAACTTTCTCCCCCCTCCTTTGAAAACCAGCCTCTTCCCTGTGCCCCTACAGCCTGGGCTGTACTGTTTCATTTAGGAGCAAATATCAAGAAGTCCTCTTTAAGAGTTTCTTTCTCTCCCTCTTCCTCTCTCCTTGGGATTCCCTGTGAGGCAGGCTCAGGTCTTCTGCATCTTTGAAGAGCTTGTTTTGAGGGGGAGGGGCAACTCACCCATTGACCCAATAAGAGAGGGGCAGGAAAAGGTGGTCTGGAGGGCTCCTGGGAGGGAGGGAAGATGCGGGGAGGTTGTTCGTACACAAATAGCTGAGACTCCTCGATTCCCTCCTGGCCCACACCTGCAGAGGTAGGACACTCCAGATCACAAGTGGAGAGCTCCCAGAGCCAGCAGAGGCCCTTGGGGGCTGGGCAAGTGTCTTCCCTTCCTGGGGCATTTCCCACCCTTAACCCTTAAGTAGCAGGGGAGGGGCAGGCTGGCCTCTGCATGGAGGCCCTGCAGCTGGGACCCCAGGTATCTGAAGGCCACTGGGGCATCTGTTTCTGTGCTCTCTGTTTCTTCTGCCTTCTCTTAGCCCAGAGTTCTCCCCCACGCACCCACCCAGGACCATGCAGCTGCCATTTTCCTGCTGTCCTGGCAGGGACCGGGATCTCCAGGGTAGCTTCTAGCCTGGGGCCCAGGGCTCAGGGTATGACCAGGTCACATCGCAGACAGAATGCAGACCTGGGTTTCTGGACTCACAGCTTCTACTCCCTCAACCCAGAGCCAAGGGACTGCCTGGGAGCCACTCCCCTTCTCCTGCAGGCTCCACCCCTGCCCCAGGCCTGTGTCAAGGCCTACTCCTGCCCTCTCCAGGAAGCCTTCCAGGAATGCTCCTGTGCTCACCAAGCCCTTCTTTCTAAGAAAACCCCTCTTTCTAGTCTCTGACTGTTGATTTGTAGGAGTCTGGTCTTTACAGAGCCTGGGGATCCCTGAGGGTGGGGATCAGCCTTTCCTATCACCTCTGTCCCCTCAGAGCTGCAGAGGAAGTTCCTTTTTCTTTCTTTTTTTTTTTCCTGAGAGAGAAACATTGATTTTATTGTTCTACTTATTTGCATTTATTAGATGATTCTTGTATGTGCCTACCGGGGATTGAACCCACAACCTCAGCTTATCAGGACGATGCTCTAACCAACTGAGCTACCTGGCCAGGGCTGAAGAGGAGATTCTGCACAAGCAGGCTGACCCAACGGCAAGACCCCTCTGGCTGGAGACTACTCAGCTAATGTGTGTCCATGTGGACACTATGCATGAATCTAGAATGGGGTTCTGGTGAGCAGGGACTCTGTCCTGTCCTTGGGGTTGGGTTAGGTGGAGTGCCCCTTTATCCCCTGTCCTGGAAGATGCCTCAGCACAGATGGGACCAGCCCTTCTCAACAGGTCTGAGATCCAGGAGGCGGAGGCTGAGCTGGGCTGGGCTTAGCAACTGGGCAGGAGGAAAATGGGCCTGGCCAGGAGGGGGCAGCAGCCTCCCCGCTGTAGCCCTGAGGTCCTCAGGGACAGGCAAGAGGAGGGGCCTGAGCAGGGCAGCTGCAGGAGGGGTGGGAGGAGGGAGACACAGAGGGTTTGGGAAGAAGAGAAGGAGGGGACTGGAGAAGGGGCTGGGGAGAGGGAGGAAGAGAGCTGGAGAGGGAAGATGGATGGAGGGAGGGAAGGTGGGAGAGGGGCGGGGAGAGCAGCATGGACAGAAGAAGAGGGAAACTGAGGAAGACATGCTCATAGAAAGAGAGAAAATCCACCTGGAGACAGAGACAGAACCACACCCAGAGTGAACAGAGACACACAGAGGCGGGGAGACCCAGAGACAGACACAAACATGGGGAGGGAGGTGGGTGGGTGCGGAGGAGTCCGAGCAGGACGGAGGGAGGTGGGAGGAGAGTGGAACACAGCGGCCCCCCTGGCCAAACCCCTGCAGGGCTCACGCAGCTCCCTTCCCCTGCCGACGGAGCCTGGGGTGTCAGTGACAGTGGTCGTGCATGCAGGCCCCTCTCAGAGGTAGTGGCACCTGGAAAAGGACCCACGCTGGGTAGCTCTGTGCTCAGCTGAGTGGGTGAAAGTTCGCGGAGACCAAGCTGCTATCCCACCAGGGCAATGCCTGCCCTTCAAAGAATGATGCTTCAAGGGGCATTGGCTGTAGCACCACAAAACTGGGCAGAAAGAGGGGCCAGGACCCTCCTTTCCGTTACCCCAGGCTTCTCCTACGAGCTATTTCCCTGCCTGGACCCTTCTTTCTAAAGGAGCCCACTGGAAGGGCACACAGAGCAGGAGGAGGCAGTGGCCAGGAGGCGGGAAGAGGGAGCTGACTCACGGCGTGTCCTTTGCCATTGGCCGGCTGCACTGGTTAATGGCGATGCTCTCTGCCCCCCACTCTCATCCTGGTCCCCAGCAGTTACACTGCAGGCAGCATTTGGGTCCAAAGGACGCGAATGGCTCATCAGATAGCAGGGGAAAACTGGCACTAGCTCGGTGGTGCCCTGACCTCTTCTTAGCTTCTCGTTTGATGTGAGGACAGGGGTCTGCTGTGTGCTGGGCTCCTTCTTCGGGACACCTTCCCGAGCCCCTTGCTCTCCCCCACCAGGGTGTGTGTCCTTCTGAATTCCTTCTGTCTGTTGCCCTGGTGAGGACCTCAATACCAGTGCGGAGGCTGGCACACCGTGGGCATTTAATGCATTCACTGAATGAACACTGTACTTAGCTCCGCCATGAAGGAGAGACCCAGGCCCTGCCCTCGGGGAGCTGCAGGCTGGTTGGTGAGAACCAGGACAGCCCAGGCCAGGTAGGAACCAGAGCAGGCCACCCTTCCCTCCTCACCGAGCCCTTACTCGCGGGGCCCAGGCCGAACCAGGGACCCTGAGCTCCACTGCCACACCCGGGCAGCTCCCAGGATCCGCGACATACACTTGTATAATCTCCGGACCGGGGAGGAACACGGAAGACGTTCCTTCTGCTCGCACACACCCCCGCCTGAGGACTCCTTTCCCAGCAGGGAGGTCCGTCTCGGTCATGGAGAGAAAGCATGTTCTCAGATGACGTGTGAATCTTCCTGCGCTGCCTCCCTGTCTCTGCCGTCCCCTTCCTTCACGAGCACCTCTGCTGTCGGACGCCGGGGATGAGGCACAGCTGCTCCCTGCGCCACCAGAGCCGCCGCTGGCGCAGACAGCGCAGGGAAGCTTAGCCTCCGACGCAGGCCGTCTTGCCCTCCACCCGCCGGTCTCGGTGAGGGCCTCAGGCGCTGAGAGCTGGGACAGGCACGTGCGCGCGCAGCGCGCATGAGTGCACGCGAGGGACTGGGTGCGCGGTGCCCTGTCCGGACACAGACGTTCAGAGAGAGGTTGCTAGGGTGTTTCCAGGGCAGGGGCTTCAGACACCCGTCTCCCTCTCCCTCTCCCTCTCAGGAGGCTCTCTGCTGGTGGGGTGGGTCTGGAGACGAGAGAGGCCTTCGGGGTGGACCGGTGGTGGCTGCCCCGCGGCCTTCAGTCCTCCAGACCTTCTCCGGGGCATGGACTCAGCTCGGGGGCTGAGCAATCCCACCCGGATGCTGGGTGACCCCAGCAGCCTCCAAGGCCGCCTTCTCCGGAGCGTCCAGCCAGGAGGAAGGTGGGCTCAGGCTGTTCTCCCTGGGAGGTGGGGGAGTGGCCCTGATTACCTGGGGCGCTGGAGTAATGCAGCCCACGGCCCCTGACTCAAAGCGCATCTGGGCAGGAAGAGGCAACAGCCCCCACTCTGGCCAAGAAGCTTCTACAGGTTGCATGCTTTCCCAGCGCAAGGCTCACCCTGGCTTTCCTTCCTCCTGCCCTCCTCTTCCTCCTCCTCTCCAGTAGTAAAGAGAGATCTCACCGCACTCACCCCCGGGGGTTGGGAACTCAGCATTCGCGGCCCCTGCCCCCTTGGGGAGCACTGGCTAAACAGGGAGAAGCCCTGCACGCACCCACGTATATAATGTGGAAGAGAGATTTTTCCCTCAAAAGAGAGGAAGTATTTCCTCCTTCCCTTTCTGGGTTCTCACCGCACGGAGCACAGAGTCATGGGCAAATCACTTCCGCTCTCCTCCCGTGGGGTGGGAACAGAAGGAGCGCCCCCAACAACCGCCCATAAGGGGTCTTTAAGGCCAGCGGTCTAACGGTGCCACGCGGCCGTCCGCACATCTCCGACGCTGGGTCCGGAGTCCCCTCCACCCCCTAAACCGCCCTCCTGGAAGGTGGACGCAGAGCCCGAGACGCAGGGTCTGGGGCACTCACGGGTGGTGTTGTACTTGACGCCGTTGAAGTACTCGGGGCACGGCCTCTCCACCAGAGCTCCGGCAGCGCTCCGGGGCCAGCACGTCCCGATCTGGTCCAAGGTCGTGTTGCAGTAGGAGTAGGGACCTGGCGACGGGAGGGAACGGAGTGGGGCTTAGAGGGCTTGCCCGGGTCGCGGGGCGCAGCGAGACGCAGGGCGCAAAGCACTCGCGGCGCCGAGCCCTGGAGGCACCCGGCGCGCCCCAGAAGGAGCCCGCGCCGCCGGGGTTCGCTCGCCTCCCGCCTACCCTCGGGGTCCAGAGGCTGCGCCCAGCCGTCCGAGAATAGCTCCTCGGCCAGCGCAAGGCTGCAGTTGGCTTCCAGCAGGCTGTGCAGCAGCGCCACGTCCATCGCGCCCCGCAGCCGCGCGCCCAGAGGAAGGCGAGTCTCGGCGTGGCTGCAGGGACTGGGTCCCCGAGTGAGCGGGAGACGCTGAATCGGGACCGTGAGGGAAAGGAGCTGCGAGCGCACGGAGCAGCGGGCCCACCCTTTGGGTCGCGGCCAATGGCGGCATTAGGGGGCGGGGCCGGGCCGCTACTCCGGACCCCAGCCCAGGGTCCTGCAAGGAGACGGTCTTCTCAGGCCCCGCCCTGGTCCCCAGAAGGACTGGGAGGGGAGGGGCGGGGGGCGGGATGCAGAGCAAGGACCTGGGATGGCTGAAAGCCCTGGCCGAGGATGGCCCCTTCTGGGGCAGCAAAGCACGCCCGCTAACGCGCCCGAGGGACCCACTGCAGTCTGCCTCACTGAGAACCAGAGCTGGGCTGCTCTCTGTCTGAGCTGCTTCTCCCTGAGCTAGGACAGGGACCGGGGCAGCAGGGTGGGTTGGGGAGGCGAAAATCCAGGTGCAGAGCTGCCCTCCAGTAAAGCTCCTTGCGGCCTCTGGGGAGGAAGTGGATCGGAGGGGCTGCGAGAGAAACGGGGAGGGCACCGAAAAGTCCAGTGAGAACACGCGGCCTGAGTGGGCGAAGACCTGGACCGGGCTTGGGGGAGGGGGTGCTGCGATGGAGAGAGGGGTTTCCGAAGGGAGCCAGGCCTGGCGAGAAGGGACTGGAGAGAGGACTCGGTGGCGCAGTCCAGGGAGAAACTGCTTGTAGTTATCTGGAGGATGTCAGCCACGAGGGCCTAACTGCTGTGGGCCCGGAGAGAATTCAGCCTCTCTTCCTCCTGGCTTGCGCCTGGCCACCTGGGAGTGGTTTCTGTGTGTGTGTCGGGGGGGGGCAGGGGGAGGGTAGATCAGGCCCCCCAGCAAGAGTAGAGGAGCTAAAACCCTTCTGTGGAATTTGCTGAGCACACCCCCGCACCCCCACCCCAGGACTACCTGCTCTGTGGTTTCTTGTGGCTCCATCTGAGTGCCCAGGGGGAGCCCCCTCTGTTCCTGCCTGCTGAGTGAGGAGATCTGGGCTCAAGAGACAGGGGCTGGGGCGTGCGACACCCCAGCTCAGGCAGGGGTCTGGTCCTGCCTGTGTCTGCTCTTCCTGCGTGTTACCCTAGTTTCCATCCTCTCTTCTGGGGCTCTTTCTGCATCAGTGAAATCCTCTCCGAGGCCCCTCCCAGCCCTGAGAGTCTCTGGTTCCGTGTTTTGAGACGCAAAGAATGAGGACGACACACGTGCGTGTGAGTGAGTGTTGTGTGTTTCTACCTTTAGAGGGCAGGGAGAGCTGGGACCCAGTCCTGACTCCCTTGCCAGCCTCCACTGGGAGCAAAGCTGCCAAAGAAGGCTGAGCTGACCCTGAGCCAGCACTACGGCCAGAGCAGGGAGCAGGGAGGAGGCAGCTGGGCTACCTTGGCGTGCCCAGTCTCACCAGCCACCAGGGTCATGCTGCTGTCCCTGCCCGGGCAGAGCCAGAGACCAGCGCCCAGAGCCCGGGACTCAGCACTGGGATCTCTCCAGGCCGGCTGACTGACAGGTACAAGGTGCAGGCCAGCCGGCCAGGTCCACCCTCTGCCTCCTGAATGGGCAATTAGAGCCCTCGGCTCAGTTCTGGGCAGCCGCAGAGACGAAGGTTCCTTGGTGTCCACAATAACCAGTGCCTGGAGCAGGAGGGTGGGGGAGACGTTGAGTCCCAACCCCAGTCCTAGGCAGAGTCCTGTCCGCAGCCCCAGACTGAGCCTTGCCTCACGGGACGCCCCCCGGGCTGGAGGGTGGCAAGCAGGGTCGGCCCCCATCTTCGCCGAGAGGCAGTCTCCTCCGTGTCCGAAGGAGGGCCCTGCACACACCGCTCACAGCACTGGGAACAGGGGGAGCGGAGCTAAGTTAGTACCCGGCCCGGCACCAGGGCCACCACACAGGGGAAGCGGCTAGGTCAGGGGGTGGCGGGTGCCCAGTGACCAGAGCCCAGGGCTTCTCGTCTCACATGTGGCACTCTGCAGAGTGGGAGGTCAGCCTGGGCAGCCTGGCTGCTCTCACTGTCACATGTGATAAATGCTTCTCTGGGAGTGACCGCTCCGGTGGCAGAGCCAAAGGCCGTTCTGCACCTTGACGGGGCAGCCGGGGCCGTGCACAGACCCACAGACCCCAGGCCCCCTGATTCCTGGGAGGCAGGGCGGTTTCTGCACGGGTCTTTTGTTGGTATTGTAGGCACAGTTGTCTGTTATTCTGGGTGTGACAGAGGAAACTGAACGAGGTGGCAGCTTTGGAGCAAACTTACTGTACTGCTCACTTTAGCGTTTGCAAAGAAGGACAAAAACAAGGAAAAAACTGTCAAGAGCTACGATGTCCCTCGATTAGATTAAATCCAACTACAGATAAGGAAGTTCGGGCCTCCTTGCTGACTACGGAAGCGGAGGGGGATGGGAGGCCCCTGGGACGGAAGCCATGGGGGGGGAGAGGGGGATTTGGGACAGCGTGTGCCCCCAGGCTGGCGGGACAGGTTGCAAATAAATTCAGGGAAGTGTGACAGGTGCTGGGGAAGACACCTGTGTGTCAGGAGCAGCACCGGGCAAGGCAGGAGTCTCTGGCTCCCTCCTGATGTCAGCTGCGGTGGCACCGACCCCGTCCAGGCAAGCTCAGGCACCCATCACGGCCGTCGGGCACAGCCTGAGACCTGGCATCAAACGGACACGCAGAACACAAGGGAAACACACACGGCGTCACACACTCCCCCATTCATCCCACTGCCCATCAGGTGTCAGCAGGATGGAAGGGGGCAGAGTCTGTGTTGGCATCTCCAAGGGGCCATGTGCGGCAGGACTGAAGAGCTGGGCATGCAGAGCTGGGACACAGGTGCGGGGTTTGCTGGGAGTCACAGTGGGGTTGCTGCTGAGGCCATGGAGGCTCAGGAGAGGCCAGAAGGTGGCCCACTGTGGCACTGTGACACTAGGGACAGTGTCCCCAGGCCAGGCACATTCTCCTCACTGCGGCCCACCCCAGCGCCCCCGAGCACATGGGAGATGGCCTGGTGTTTTCACGTTGCACCGTGGGACCAGGCTGTGAGGGGCCTGGGAAAGCCCTCGGCAACCTTCCGGTCCCACGTTCTCCCTGACGGGTGGGCAAAGGGAAGCCAGAGGAGGGAAAGAACGCCCCCTCGGACCCCTCCCAGGCCACCCTCCTCTCTGCAGAAGCCAGGCTGGGCCGCTGGGCAGGGGATCATGTCACTCCTCCCAGGAGCGGCTCTCCATGGCCCTCAGGAGGGAGCCCCGCTTTCCACCCCACAAAGGACGTTCCTCATCATCCTCTATCTCCCGTCTTCTCCCTCCCACTCCCTGGAGATGCCCTTTGGAACAGCTCGTCGCTTGGTCCCTGGAGCCGCTCCATACCTCCGAGCTGTGCCCTCTGCCAGGGGTGCCTGGGCCCCCCTCCCTCTAGCACCCCCCCCCCCGCCGTGATACCCACTCATCCTTCCCACCATCAGCTTCGCTCTCGCCACCTCTGTCTTGTCTGGGTTGGGCGGCTGCTAGGAGCTGGCCTACATCACACCGGGGGGATCGGTTTTTCTACTGTTTCCCGGTCCAGCCTGAGGCTCCCCGAGGGCAGGGCTGGTCACGTGCACTAACCAGGCCCAGCACGCATCAGACTGTGTTCAGAGAGCCACCACTGAGGGGACAAATGTCTTGGCGGCAGTCTGGTCTCCTGGGCCAAGGCTCTGCTCCCATCTGGCCAGTTCTGGGGTGTGTGTGTGTGTGTGTGTGTGTGTGTGTGCGTGCACGCACATGTGTATTGGATTGAGAGGTGATTTTAAGGGATCCCCAACCTTGAATCCACTGCACCTTATATTGCTTATGGACCAAATACATAATACGCCTTACAATATGTACTCCTGTGATGAATGAAACACATAATTCGCGTAAAGCCTGCTGGAAGTCTCTTGTGATGGGGGTGTGTTTCCTCTGTTGGGACCTCGGTCAAGGGCATACAGTTTGACTTTGGTTCATGACCCCTTAGCACCGTGAGCCCACACCTGGCCTAACTTTACTTTTGTCTTTTCATGGACGTCGGTGTGTCGGAGTGAAGACTTTCTCACCCAGTCTGAACCGAGATCACTACCCATCGCTTCCACATTCACCCACGCGCCCCTTCCCCAGGGGAGCGCTCTCTCCAGTGCTGTCTGTGTGTATCCTTTCCTGGCAGGTAGCTTTCTCCGTTTTATCCCAATGCGTGCTTGTCTACACAATAGATTGTTTGGTTTTACTTGTGTTTGGACTTATGTCAGTCTTTATGCATTTTTGCAATCAGTGGGCACCGAAAAGGAGGCCATGACCACGTAGGGACCTGAGCAAGTCCAAGGGCATCTCGCCCTTGGCCTGCACACTCCACGCGGGGGCATGGCTGATGAGGGATGATGGGTCCCCGCCGAGGCTGCCAGGCAGCGCCGAGTGCGGGATGAATATTTAATGGCATAGCGAAGCGTTCACGCTGAGTTATGAGAGGAGAAAGCAGGTTACAAAGCCGTGGACCCAAGATCGTCCCAGTTTTACTTAAAAATAAAACAAAAATTAGAAAACATGAGGCTCTGTGGACCGATAAACTCCTGAGGTGCACAGACCTTATAAGAGCCCATGGGTTGTGGGACAAGGGGCACTTATGGTCTTCTTCGTGGATTTAAGTTTCCTGCCCGAATGTGTGTGTGTGTGTGGGTGGGGTGGGGAGGGAGTGTGGGTATAACATGTGTCCTGTTTAGAAACAGATGAAATGGATTACAAGTTACACAGGGGAGGCCTTGTGTTGGGAAAAGCTGGGGGCCTCCTCCCCAGGAGGGGAGGACGGGGGGCCGGTTTTCAGGGCTCACTAGGAAGGCGAGAGGCTGTGCCTGGTGCTGCAGGGGAGAGGAGGGGAGAGGAGAGGAGAGGAGGGGGAGGGGGAGGGGGAGGAGAGGGGGAGGGGGAGGGGGAGGGGAGGGGAGGGGAGGACGAAGACTGTGGGCCTGCAGAGAGGGCAGCACTGCCGGGAGGGGGAGGGCTCCGTTCCCCCCTGAAACATCCATGCCGCCCCCGTCCAGGTCTCTCACTCAGCCTGCTCCGTAGGCCCCGGAGGTTAATTTTGGCCCGTCTATCACAGAGGGGGAAACGGAGGCTCAGGAGGTATTATGGGTTGAATCGTGACCCTGAAAATCCGTGTACCGAAGTCCTAACCCCCAGTACTTCAGAATGTGACCTTATTTGGAGACAGTCATTTCATTAAGTCATGAGGATGGGTCCTGGTCCCAAATGGCAGCTGCCCTTTTACAAAGAGGAGGTTAGGACACAGACACACAGAGGGGAAATCAAGAGGCAGGGGGAAGACGGCCATCTCAGGCCGAGGAGAGAGACCTCCGAAGGAACTAACTGCTGACACTTGATCTTGGACTTCCGGCCCCCGGAATGTCTGTTCTTTAAGCCCCTCTGCCCGCAGCATGTCACTGCAGTCCCAGCAAACGACACAGACGGGTTAGGGGACTGGCCCAGAGTCACACAGCTGCTGGTGGAGGAGCACGGCGCCAGGCTCGGGTCCACCTGACCCCAGTACCCGAGCTCTTGACTCCACACTGTAAGGAGGACAGGCCATAAGGAGGGGACAAGGCTGTCCCCTTCCCTGCCCAGCTTAGGCTGCATTTGGTGCTGGTCTCAGTGTGGACTGGCACCCTGGTCTCCAGAGGCACTCCCAGCCCTCCCCCCTCCTGGCTGCCTCTGTGGATACCCACCTGAGCAGGCCAGGACTCTGGTGGGGCCCGTGGGAGCCCAGGGCTGTTCTGACCTCGGCAGCGGCTGACCCTGACTCCAAACCAGCAGCTGGAAATCTCCAAGGGCTCAGACCCCAGGGGCCCGGCTGCTGCTTCACGGGTCCTTATGAGGAGGTGAAGCTTGTAGTCATGACAACCAGAAAATGTGTTTTACACCTTTTGCTGGTGTTGCCCGGGTTTAAAAGCACAGGGGTGGTCCCTCCTCGGGCTCCTGAATGCAGCTCCCACGGCTTCCCTTGGGTGCAGGCGCAGGGAGCAGGGAGCTGGAGGATGACTCCCAGCCGAGACCTTCCTCATCAGGGAAGAGCCTGAGCCCCTCGTGCGGAAGGGGCTGCCCCAGGGCAGAGACGAGAGCCAAGACGGAAGCCGGAAGCCCGTCACCGTTCACCACCCCGCGCAGCCTGGGCTGGCCCAGGAGAGCCTCTGCCTCCTGCAGGCCGGCAGGCCCAGGGTGCTGGGCAGGGGGTGAGCATACCTGAGAGGTTGGCGAGGGTGGTGGCGGCGTGGCAGTGCTGCTCTGGCAGGGTCCACGGGCGCTGGTCTCTGGGTGCCTGGCCTGGCCCAGCTGCCTGGGAAACAGGAGGGACGAGGGTCAGAGTCTGGCCCTGGCCTGCCATTCACAGCACACATCTGTCCCCTGCCTGGTTCTGTCGTTCATTCCTTACTTCTCTTACCTCTGTTGTACAGAGGGGGAACCTGAGGCAGGAAAGGCCCAAGGCCAAACAGCGGGATGGTGGCCTGGCTAGATCTGGAGCCCTGCCTTCAGGAGTGGTCCGGCGCGGCTTGACCTCTGAGGTAGGAACCTCCTCCATCCATCCCTCAGCCTGAAAAGGTCTCCTCCCCAGGATGGGGGGCACCCCTGTGAGGGGGCCTGCATCCTGTCAGAGAGCTGGGAGGAGGCCCCCAGCAGTTCATTCTCCCAGTAAATGCTGTACGCCTGCTGTACATCAGGCCCTGGCTGGGGGACCCAGCAGGTGCACTTGGGCAGCCTCAGGCCGCATAAGGATCCCCTAGACTTAGAAGGTGCAGGAGGGAGCAGGGAGGGTGGGTGATTGCACCCCTCCCCAGGCAAACAGGCAGTGCAGAAGGTGTTAGGTCAACACATGGGAGAGACTCCTAACCTGGACATGGGAAAACAAGGGAGGCTTCCTGGAAGAGGTGGCCCTTTGGGGACAACCAGAAGATGAGTAGGGAAAAAGGAAGGCCTGCTGTGCCAGTGTGAGCACTCACAGAGAACAGACGCGGTTGTTGTGACATGGCCACCCTGTCCGAAAGATAAAAACCACCCAGGGTCCCATCTCCTGAGAAAAGCATGTGAGTGCGTGTTTCTCGTGGAGGGATAAAGTAGGGTGTGGCTATCTCTGTGCCTCAGGGGACCATCTTCAGGTGGGAAGGATGGATGGGTGGCCGACTTGTTACTGCATCTACAAGTTGCTATGGAGAAATGGGGTCAGTCATGGAGGTGGTCATGCTGATGTGGGCTTTGAAGGTTGAGTAGGAGTTTGCCTAGCTGGTAAGGTCTGGGCCAGGAAGAGCATCCTGGGTAGATGGCACAGCATGTGCAAAGGCTAAGAGGCTGGAAAATTCATGGTGTGGGACTGACCGAGAGCAACGTGCTCTCAGATACTGACCCTTGTCTCTCGTTCCTCCCAAGGCCACCACTTCTCCTACTCTGGGGCCAGTGCATGTGCATGAGTCGTGTGCACACGTGTGTGTGCGTATGTACACAGGATGGCCTTGACATTCCCAATTCTAGGGTTCCAGAAGCCACTGTCCCCCTAGAGGGTAGTCCTTCCCCCTCCCCCTGCCTGTCAGATGTTTCCTTCCTGACAGCTGGGTCAGTGTTTGTCCCAGGGCGTCCCCAGGGCAGGACTCAGCAGCCCTCAACATCACGTTCCCTCCCTGGGGCAGACCAAGGGGTTTGCGTGGTCCCCGGAAGACGCACCTGGCATGGGTGGGAAGGACAGGCTTGTGTGGCATGAAGTCGGCACTTACTGTGTACGAGACGCAACACTAAACAGCCTCTGAGGCAGCTGCAAATCAACCCATTTCACAGACGTGGCCACTGGGGCTCAGAGAAACAAAGTCACCCCCCCCCCCGCCCCGCCAGGGCCATATGGCAGGTCAGGGGCAGAGGCAGGGTGGGGCGGCCTGGCAGGTGGGGGCTCGGCCAGATGTACCCAGGAGGGCCGGTCCCGGGGCAGGAAGTGAAGGCCTGTGGTGCACGGATGCTGAGAGAACCTGAGCCCCAGACGGGGTGGCTAGGGGCGGGGCTCAGGGGGAAACTGGAGTAGGAAGCTGCTGTCACCCACAGTGCAGAGGCGGTGCCTGGAGGGAGAGAGCTGGGTCACAGAGGCAGTGGAGGCAGACCAGCCAACCCAGCAGTGCCTTGTGCAAGGGAGACAGGAAGCTACAATCCCAAGTCCCCTTTAGCCCTATTACTGTCGCTTTGGTGGGGACATCTAAGGCTTCTGTACTGATTAGCTCTCGGCTGTGCCAGGGCAGGGGGCCCCTCCCATCCCTCGCCCGGTTCCCAGTCCCGAGCCTAGCACAGGGCAGGTCTCAGGACATGTCCGCTGGCCAGCTGGATGGATGGTTCTCTCAGGCAGGGAGAGCCGCATCCTCGGGCCCAGTTCTGGGAGCTCAGGTGCCGGGCTTTCCCTGCTCCTTAGATTTCCTCCTCTCTGAATTTTCACTTTCACTCTGTGCCTGGAACCGGGAGCCCTCACCTTGGACCAGGGAGGCCCTGGCAGGGGGAGGGGACAGCGAGTCTGAGCCAAGACACCAGCTGCTCTTCCTCCACCTTGGACCCTGTCCAGGCAGAACCTGTGTGCCCCAGGGGCCAGGCGGCCCTTAAAGGTGCCACCTCCCTGGAGCCAGGGGGTCTAGCCGAGCCTAATGATCCTTCCTGGCCTAGGGACAAAGTTTCATCTAAATTTAGTCCCTGGTCTAAGCCCCGGAGATTTACGGGACCACAGGTCCTGCAGCCCGACTGCCAGTAAGCAGAGGGGAAGGGGGTGAGCTGTGGCCTGCCGCCTCCTTCTTCGTCCAAGGTCAGAGCGGGCTGCCCTGGGAGTGAGAGCGTTCCTCCCCACCTTCCCTGCCATTCGCTGGGCTCCCTGAGCCTGGGCGAGAGATCGAGGCGGGAGAAACTGGGGTTCTGCGCCCCTCTCTGAGGAGGAGATGGGGCGAGGGGAGATGGGGCGAGGGGAGGAGGGCGGGGGGAGAGGGCGAGGTGGAGAGGGAAGACGGGGAAGAGAGAAGGAGGGAAGAGAAAGGGGGAGAGAGGAGAGGCGGTGGCGGGGACGAGGCCGTCAGGGCCCGGAGCAGACAAGAGTCCGAAGTAAGCAGTGCAGGGCCGAGGTTGCCTGAGACAGAGGGGGAGGGAGGGAATGTCACAGGAAGGAAGCAGGTCGCTATTGCTAGAGCCACTGGGCCGGCTTCCTGGGAGGGGGGTACTTAGATGCTCGTTTCTCATTTATCAGAGGCTGGACATCAGGCGAGGACCCCCAGAGCCCCTCAGCTGCTTCCAGTGGACTCTCCCATGTCTGGGTCTGTCCTTAAAGCTCCCTTTCCGCCAGACGTCCCACTCCCCCCTCCGGGCCTCATTCAGCCTCCTGCTCGCCCAGAGAAACGTCCAGGCCTTGCTTCATGGTGTGTGCTGTCGTCTCTGGCAGCCGGCGGCTCCCTCTCTTTCTTGGGTCCGTCTTCCCTCACCTGTGTCAAGCCCTGCACGGGGCACACAGGTGCCTGGGGGGTGGGGGAAGGACAGGGGAGGGAGGGAGGGAGGAAATACCTAGGCCCTCAAAAAAGGGAGAGGGAGCCAGCAGGGGGCCCTATAACAGGACAGCAGGCCCAAAGCTATCTCCTCAGTTGTCGACTCAGCTACCGTCATTTGCCAAAAAGTCACCCTTCTCCGAAATGTTTTGGCATCTGGGTGTCATTATTAATATCAAATCACATTAAAATGAAATTTTCATTAAGTGAAAGGAGCCCGGAGTGGGGCTGCCTGGTTTGCATCCTGGCCCTGCCACTCACTAGCCCAGTGGCCTGGGGCGCAGGACCTGGGGTGCAGGGCCTGGCCTCGGCTTCCTCATCCGTGAAATGGGGATGTTGAGGCTGCATCTCCTGGGGCTGCTGTGAAGTTTAAAACAGATGAGGTGTGTCGGTGCTGGTCACCGTGCAGCAAGCGCGGGGGAAGCCCTGTGCAGCTGCCGAACAGAATGAATGAAATGAGCTTATTGAGTGATGGAGCTTTCTCTCCGGTGGATTCGAAACGACATCTAAAAAAACTCAAATTTTGAATACAGTGGCTCTGGGCAAGCTGGCAGAGGATTGCTAAGCATGGTTGAACTTAGATCAGGCAGAGAGTGACAGCTAAGAGGGTGCAGGACTGGAGCATTCCTAGGGGTACAAAATTAAGTAAGCCACACCCTCAGACAGCGCTTCTAAAAAATAGTTCCACATCAACGGAACAGCAAAAACAAAGAGGGAAAACGAGCTGGTCAGGTCAGAAAACACTCAGAAAGTAGCTGAATTTGGGGGAAATCATTAGGTGAATTGGCTTTGGCTTTGGCCTTGGCCTTGGGGAGGGCTGCAGAGGTAGGGAGGGTCCAGGCTTCTGGAGGGGGACCCACAGCGGAAGTGAAGAAACGGACAGGGGAGAAGGAATTTGTGGTCCTGAGGACCGGCCTGAGCCGGACACTAGGTCAGCCAGGGCACCCCGTCACCCCCAAGGCCTCGCCGTCCTATCCGAGCTGCTGGTAGTTCATCTCCTCCACCTGCCCCTCCTCCCGCAGGAGATCAGCATCCCATCATCCGACACCGGGACCCCCAACCCCGACCCGGCCACCAAGCCCAGCGCCTCCTTCACCGGCCCAGGGACTGGGCGCTGAGACCCCCGCCCACCCCCAGCTCCCGGCGCCCCGACCCGGAGACGCGACCCCTGCTCCCCACACTCACTCTGAGCAGCGGCGGGAGGAGGCAGAGCAGGCAGAGGAGGGGTTGTGGGACGTGGAGGAGGCGCGAGGGCGCTGCGGGACACCCCATGCCCGCTGTGGCTGGGGACGGGAGTGCACCTCCCAGCGTGGAGGTCCCGCCCCTGCCTGCCCCTCCCCCGGGCCAGAGCCGCTCGGACCCCGCCTTCCCCGCCCAGCAAGGAGGCCAAGGTGAAGCCCTGGGCTCGGGGTGTTCTCCTCCTCCGCGTGCCCCCACCCCACCCCCACCCCCACCCCCACCGCCAGCCCAGAGCGGCGGTGACACCGCCCCACAGCCGGCCCCCTCCAGGTTATTTATAGCGGGTGCCAGGCAGCCGTTTCTCGCCGGGCAGCCGGGGACCAAACTCCGCCTGGCGCCTGCAGAGAAGGGGTTAACTACCGCCTTTTCCTCGCTCCTGCCGCCGCCGCTGCCTTTGCCTGGGCTGGAGCCGCCCTCCTCCGCGACAGAGGGACCGAGAAAGGGGAGAGGGGTCCAGGCTGTGTTTGTGGGCTGAGCGCAGGGTGGGCTACGGTGGAGGGGGGCGTGGGGGTTTCACCCTGGCCGGACTCCCCGCGGAGGGGCGGGGACCTATTCCAATTGTCCAGGAAGCTTGGTCCAAGCGCCAGCGCGGGGTGGGACAACTGGAAGTTGACTGTGGATGCGGGTTGGACAGCAGAACTGCATCCATGTCCACACTCCCGACTGGGATAGCCGCAGTGTGGGTAGGCAGAGATGCTCTCAGGAAGCACGCTCTCAGGGCTGACCGTGTGTTTAGGGTCACCACGCTTCCAACTTATTTTTACATGGTTCAGAAATGCAGACACACACACACACACACAGAGAACAATAAAGCAGACGGGTTAACACGCAAATAATAGGTAAATCTTGGCAACGAGTATATGACTATACTCTGAATCATTCTTCCAACTTTCCTGTGAATTTGAAATAAAATGCTTAAAAAAAAGAGTTTAAAACTCCAAAACGACAAAGACAGCAAATGCAGGAATGCCGGGACGCCCCTGGAGAGCCTGGTTGCCTGGGGCCCTGGCCCAGGCGTGTTTCAGGAACTGGCCCGGGGGCCCTAATGGCAGGCAGAGCCGAGCAGAGCGGGGCTTTGGTGAGGACCGGGCCAACCTGGGGCCTGTCCTGGAGCCTGTGCCTCTGCTTCAGCCTCTCGGAGCAGCCTCTGGACCTGTTCCAACAGGTGGGCCTGGCGGGGGAGATTACAAACTTAAGCCGCAGTCATTAGGATCCGAGCGGAAAGCATGTGAGGAATGTGGTGTGTGAGGGCGCACTCGATGGGCGCAGGCCCCGGAGAACTCCGTCCACGTTCAAGAAACTGAGATACCGCGTTCACTCAAGTCCTCCTCCTCGCCACCCCTTCCTCCAGGCAGCCTCTCCTGATTGCTCCCACATCGCCCTCCCCGGAAACCTCACAGGCCTCAGTCTGAGTCCCGGCTTTTCCCTGGTGTGGATTAGTCCCTAACTGCCCTTTGACCAGCCTGGCCTGGGAACACTTTACAAATCACAGCAGGGGACTCCTCATGTCAGCCCTGGGGAATCTGACAGGCAGGCAGCCTGCAAGGTCAGGGAAGTCTGGACTTGAACCTGCTACATGTAACAGGTTAAAAACAAACAGCAATGAAGTCAGACAAAACCCTTGCACCCAGTGGCCAGTGGTGGGGGGTCCTTTGGAGGCCTGTGGGTGCTAGGAGAAATCCCCACTCACAGCTGTGACCGGCAGGCTAACTGAACTACTAACGGTCATTTAGAAGCTTTCTGTCCCTAAGGGCTGACCAGGCCTCAGTGGGCGGTCCCCATCCTCAGAAAAAGTCCCCCGTGCACAGCAGCGGTGTCCTGGCACCCAGGGGTGAGGAGGTGCTGGGGGCGTGGGAAAAAATTGTTCCCTGGCAATTTTTCCATCATCGCTTCCTCTCACCCCACGGAGTCTTTTTAGATTTTTTTCCCCGGATTGTGCCCCCTCGTGAAACTGTAATGCCACAGATATGTTGTCTGTCTGTGTTCTGCGGTTCCTCGGAGAGCCACGGATCACAGTATCATCCAAGACTGCCTGCTCCCCACTTTCTGCCCCCCTGAGAAAGGGTGTGCTCTCCTCCCAGCATGTGACTCCATGGGCAGCGGGCCACCGCGGGCTGGCCGGAACGATGCAAGCGGCCAGGCTGGGTGAGTGAGAGGGACCAGAGCTGGTTGATGCAGAAGCAGCCGGCCGGTCTGGGCGGACTCCGTGTGAACCCTTCCCTGGGATTCGTGAACTCTGCGTCCCGGAGAGCGGCTTTTCCTCGGTCGTGGGGAAACTGAGAGGCGGCCCGTGCTGCAGCTGCCTGGCTGCTGAGAAAGCGGAGCTGAGGGACTGAGCTGCCACCCTCCAGAGGGGGCAGGGAAGGGGGTGGAGAGGAAGTCCTGGGGGCCTTCCAGGCTCCGGTGAGGCCCACCGTGCCCTGGCCCCCTGAAGGGGAGCTCTCCAATGAATCTCCCCTGATCTTCGAGCTATTGTGCAGGGCGCTTCCGTTACTAGCTACCCTGGGGATTCTGGCCAACTTAGAAGGGTCAGGGATGGAAGAGGAGTAGAATTCAGAGGAAAAAAGTGACCAGGGCCATGGAAGACACCCACCCATCCCCGTGTCTGGGAACCAGAGCTGTGGAAGAGAGCTCAGACTTCCTGGCCATCTGATGGGCTGGGGCAGGCAGGTCACTGTAAGTCACTGTAAAAGGGAAGGGTGACTTTGGGGGACGGGGGTTCTTTGGGGCATTTGGGTTGCGTGTGAGAGACAGGGCTGGTTCTGTGTTCTAGAAGGCTTGCTTGAGCAGCAGCGGGGTCTGGGTTTGTAGACGTGACTCCGGAGTTAAGGAGAGAGCAGAGCGGGCCAGTGCGGCGGCCCCAGTGAGGGGTTAGATTAGATGGTGCCTAGGTCCAGGGCGCGGTCAGGTCTGCCTTGCAGGGCCCCCACCCTGAGCCCACCACTCGCCGGGGCTGCGACTGCAGGCACCAGGCACTGCAGCCGATGAGGCTGCCTGGGGCTCCCTCCCCACGCTCCTCACCCCCCACCCCGAGCTTATGGCCAGGTGATACCTCGTCCCCCAGGAGCATAAGGCTCTCTCCTGACTTAGGCTGTGGTCACACCGATTTAGTCTCAGATGGCAGAGTGTGTCTTTGTGATGCCCTTTCAGGACACGATTTTATAGCATCAGTGCAAGAACAGCCACTGGTTTTGCTTATTGTTTATCTTCGTTCTTTCTGTGGGTTCTGTGGGATGTTACTCTGGTCTCTCCCTCTCTCTCTCTTTCTCCCCTTCCAAACCCTGGTTCAGGGAGGCCAGGCCCAAGTATGAGTTATGGTCATCTCTGCTGTCACTTGTCTGTAAAGGAAACCAAGTCGCCGTGTTTGATTAATAGGGGTTGAGTCAGCTCTGGCCGAGTTCTCCCCGCTCACGAGCCCGGGTCTGGAGAACAGCTGTGGGGCCTGTGTTTTCTGGAATGGGTCGGGCTCCAGGGCTGAGTGGCTTTCAGGCCTGGCTCCAGGTTGTCGTGTCTGTGGTTTCACAGCTGTCCCCCTGCCCCGTGCAGCCACCAGGGGTTGGGCTGGCAGAAATCAGGCCTCTGCTCCTCCGCTGGGCAGGTGCCCCTGTGTCTCCACCTCTGCTCCGGTGCTCACAGGGGCCCGGGATGCCTACCTCCCTTCACCTTTCCCCCAATTCCCTTAACTGTAGAATGGAATTGTCACGCCCCCCCCAACGGAGGCCATGGTGAGGATCCAGTAAGAACAGGTGTGAACAGCCACTTCCCGGAAATGTTGTTTTGTTTCTTCTAGGTCAAAGTCAACAAACCCTGAGGACCTGCCAAGTGCAAGACCCCTCGAGAGGCAATGACCATGGGTGCCTGGAATGGAGTGGGTTCTTCAGAAAAGTTTGTCGAGTGACTGAGCGGATGGGGGTGACTTTAAGAGTCTCAGGGCAAGAGGGTTGGGGTAGTGAGGGACGGAGGGGTTTGAGAAGCCCCTGGCATGCAGGGCCGGGTCTGGGTGCTTCCACCCACATCTGCCGTTCTTGAACTCCTACAAGGGCACCAGATTGGAAGGGGGAGAACCGTCGTTAGCATGGATTAATAAACATGCATTGACTGAGCACCAACAAAGTGCAGGTGCAGGGAGAGAAGACCCAGTGGCTGTCCCCGCGTGGTAGGGGCGACAGAGCAGGGATCGGGCAGGGCTACGCAGGCCACCCGCCGTCGGGGTTGAGGAGGGTGAGCAGAGCTCAGCTAGGTGAAGGTGAAGGTGTGGAGGGAGGGCCTCTGAGGGGTGAGCGAGAACGAGACAGACTTGGGGACCGGCAGGGGGCTTGCGGGGGTGCAGGTGATCTTGGACGAGGTGGGCAGTGGCCGGAGCCCCAGCCAGGAGGCACCTGGGCTGGGTAAGGCCGCCTCAGGAGGAGCTAGCCACGGGGCTGGCTGACAGGCGACTTTGGAGGTGTAGAAGGAGTGGGGCGGAGAACGGCGTGGCTGGGACTTGCCCAGAGGCAGGAGAGCCGTCGGGAGGCTCTGCCAATACACAGCGGTGCTGGCCTGAGTTCCGGTCCTCACGCTGCTCCCCAGAGGACCTCGGAGCTGGAAGGGACCTTAACAGTCACTCAGTTCACACTCCCATGTCACAGGCAAGAAATCACGGCCCAGGAAGGCCTGGTTCAAGTGTGGGAGGGCCATGCCCCTCTCGGCGCTCGCTGGCCTGCTCCCTGCCCCGCTCTGCCTGCCGAGTGAGAGGGGCCCCGGGCATCTGTCCTGTCCTCCTCTGCTAGACCGGGCTGCCTCTGCTGCACGGTGACTTGTGGGGCTTCCGGGTGACAGGAGCCCGAGACACACATTAACATTCTGAAAGGCGAGTGGTCTGTGAGGTCGGTGGGGCCTGATTCGGCCCTTTGCCGGGAGAGGTCGGGCCCAGTGGCTGGTGCGCCTAGGCCTCCTCCTCCGCTCTGGGGTCTGCCAGCTGCCCCTGTGGCCATTCTTACTGGGAGGCTGTTTGTGAAGGGAGAATTGGAATTCCACTCAAAAGCTTTTTCTTTCCTTAAGAAAGAAAACGTGGGCTCCAACTGAGCGCTAGAGCCATTAATTCACTGATAATAGGAGGCATTCGTGAGGAGAAATGCATCGCTTTGCACAATCTGCTAATGCTCACTTTGGCAGGTGCATAGAATATTGACAAAGGAGATTCAAATGGTCCTGCATTTATTTCCCCTGGCTGCTCGGGAAAAGGAGAAATTGGTTTTTGCACTGAGCATCAATACCATCACAGGCATCCTCCTGTATTGATTCTGTGCAGGGTCCTCCATTGTAGGCACAGAGTAGGGGCACAACTGAACTTGACCCGAGCTGGCCTGCCGAGTAAGCCTTGCATCCACCGCAGTCTAGCCGTGTGAGCCTGGGCGAGTGACTTTAGCTCCCTGGTCTCCCAACTCCCTTTGGAGACTGGAGCTCAGAACAGCACCTGCTGTAGTCCCTCCCTCCTTGCCTCGCTCTGGGGATGACGTGGCTCAATCCAGGCAGAGTGGATAGTTCAGGGCCTGGCCCCATCTGTCGTGTACTCTGAAGCCCTCTGGCTGCTGGGCCAGACCTCACCTGGGAGTGTGAGCAGACAATGCAGCCAGGATGGAGGAGATTACCCTGGCCACCCTGCTCCCGATGGTCTGGAGTGCCCTTGATCTCTTCCAGATGTTTGCTCCGTGATGAAAGTCTAGCAGTAATTGGCAAGTTAATACACAAAACAGAGAGAGCTTTGCAAGTGACCCTAGAGAGCATCTAGTTCAATGTCCCTCTTTGTAGACGTGGAAACTGAGGCCCAAAGAGGAGAAAGGATGGCTCAGGCCCCACAGGCGTGGCCTGCCAGAGTTGGGACATGAGTCCCTCTAGATCTGAGGCTGCATTGCTTCTCCAGATTCGTTTCTCTATCCAGGACTGTGACCCTATCGTAGACTTGAATGTCGAAGAACCAGCAGATCACCTTTGGCAAAAGGCCAACACCACTCAAGCTAGCAACTGTGGCACTGAGGGGTGCCAGGGTTCACCAGGGCAGGGACAGCAGCCCGCAGTTTAGTGATCAGACCTCTTAGCCGTGTGACCAGCTAGCCTGGGAATTGTCCCGGGGAGCCTCGCACCTTGATTTCTGTCCTGGCCGAGGACAGCTGAGGTGGTGGGCAGTATGTGTGTTCCAGCTGCCGGGACCCCCAGGGATGATGAGGCTGCGGGGTCCAGAGATGCCCTTCTGCCCTGGCCACAGGGAGAGAGGGAAAGTGACCCTCAGAGAAATGTCATTTGCCTCTTAGCTAGTTGGTGATAGATTTAAATCCAGAGCCCTGAATTGCTGACTTCCCAGACCTACTCAATCAGAAAGTCTGGGGGTTGGGAGTAGCAATCTATGTTGTTAAAAGATTATTCTCATGCACACTCAAGTTGGGGAACTGTCACTATCTGAATGTAGGAACTTGAGTTTTAGTTCTCTGTTGTTGCGTGGCAGACCACCCCAAGTGTGATGGTTGACAACAATGATCATTTATTTGCTCATGTTTCTGTGATTTGGGGACATCTCAATGGCCAGGTCCGGGAGTTGTCTGCTGGGGCTGGAACATTCAAGAAGGCTTCTTCGTTCACATGCCCGCAGCCTGGGCTGGGATGGCTGGACCAGCTGGACCCTGCATGGGGGGCATCTCTCGGGGGCCCCTCCAAGCGGCTTAGCTCAGGCTTCCAAACAGCATGGCAGGTTCAGGAAAGGGACACTTTTTTTTTTCACATGGCAGCTGGCTGTCCCCAGAATGCAAAAGTGGAAGCTGCCAGGTCTTCTTAATGCCTGTACTTGGAAGCCTCAGAATGTCACCGATGCCTCATTCCGCTGGTTAGTCAGTTACTAGTTAGTCACAGTGCCAGCGGAGGCGAGATGGACCTTACTTCTTGGTAGGGGAGTGGCAAGAGCCATTGCAAGATAGCATGTGGGTGGGGAGACACAGTCCGCTGCACAATTGAAATCCTCTCTAAGCAGATTGAGAATAAAGAGGAGAATTTATTCTAAGGACAAGGGGTGTCTCAGAGAAGCCAGGCCAGGAAATGCGGGGGTGGAAAGGTGTGGACTGGAAAACTCATCAGTGACTCAGGCTGCATCTCCCTGGCCTTGTTGGGGTACTGTGGCCTCCCCCGCACTTGGCCTCTCCCCCGCTCATGCACTCTGTGCACTGCCCGCCCCCCAGCCCAGCAGCGCACCCTCAGTCCCGCGTCCTCACCTTCCCTGAGTTTCCTGGAATCCCAGTTCCAAACCCCAGAGAGTTGGACTGGCTCAGCCCAGGGCAGGTTTTCTCCCAAATGCAGAAAATGGGGCTCAGAGCCTTGCGAGGTGTTGCCTGGTGCCGGCACGTGGCAGAGCCAGGCGCCCAGCCCTGGCATCTCCCTGACTCCGAGTCAAGGCTCACTCCAGGCTTCCCCGAAGTACTGCACCCCCAAGGCCCTGTGAAGGTCAGCCCTGTGGGAGTTGGGTGGGGCTGGGCCTCACGGCCAGGGGCTCTCTTAATCAGCAGCCTCCTCTGGTTCTCGCTCAGGGTGAGGGTAAGATTAGTGGTGTGATTCATCCAGAGTGAAGGGCTTCGGCCACCCCAGCGGGCTTTCTGCCTTCCCACGCCAGCTCCGGAGCTCCTGAGTCTGCCCAGGGGAGGCCGTCCGAGTCTGCAGCAGCTCTGATGAGATGGCTTGTGACTCTCTGGAGTCTAGCTGCGCAGCCCGGACAGGGCACGCCAAGGCTGCCTCTGACCTCCCACCTTCCCCTACACTCTATGCAAAAACCTGGCTTGGGCCCACAGCCACCTGCGGCACTCTCCTGGTCCTGCCTGCCCAGGGCTGGCCCGAGCCAGGGAACCTCTGTGCTTCCGGTCCCCGGCACTTTCCTCTTCTCTGCAGGGCCTGGGCTGATGTCGACCCATGGCAGTGGGGGCCAGGACCCCTGTTAGTACTTGCCAGGGCGGCCCCTTCTCCTGGAGAGACATGGGGCCATACACTTGGGACTTGATGTTGTCTCAGCTCTACAGAAGCAGGGCTCAGGCTGGCATCTGTTGCCATTTTTAGGTTGCATCATGAAATTCCACCTTGAATTTGCATAGCTTTTATTTTTCTCTTTTGGAAGTCCTGTCCCATCAACCCATTCCACATCAGCACCTCTTTCCTCCTAGTTGGGGATCAGCCAATGCCGCCTTCTCTTTCCCCAAATGTAAACGGGAGCTTCCCCAGGCCGCTCCAAGGCCCACCAGTGAGCAGTCCACATAGCGAGCCCCTGCCCCCAAGAGAGACATCACTCCGAGATGAACGGGAGCCCCTTAACCCCCACAGTCCCCTGAGTCACCTTGGCGGTGTGGACGGGCGCAGAGAGGAGGTGCCCCAGTGGGGATGTGCCTGGGGAGCGGCTCATCAGCGCGACCGCCGGGGCCGCAGGCACCTCGAAGGGATGGCAGCTTCCACCAGCCGAGCTGGAGTCCAGCCAGTTGCCGGGTTTGGTTTTAATTTATTTGCAGATGAATATCCCTCCTCAGAGGCAGGAGGAAGGGAGCATACAATCTCTTTTTAATTATTTGGGGCTTGATTTACAGATCCCTCCGAGCCAGTGCCTGGGCCTGAGGGGCGTTCTGATCTCCGGCGAGCCGCAGTTCCTTCTCCGCTGCCCTTCCATGCTCGCACCCACAAAGGGGCACCCCAGGCCCTGGCCGAGCCCACCCGCCCCCCACCCGCTCTGCTGCACGCCCCTCCCTTGTCTTCGCATCCCTCTGCCTTGTGAGCAGAGCTCTGGTAAGCACTGCTGAGCCCCGGCGGGGGTGACGCCAGGGTGACAACCGCAGGCCCCAGCAGAGGTCCGAGGTCCCCCAGGAGTGGCTTCCACACTCAGCCCTGTCACTGGGCCTGGAAGGTAAGTCTGATGGTGTCACTTGTCCTCTCCAGTGGCTCCAACGACTCCCACCTTGCTCAGAGGAAGAGCTGCGGCCCACGAGGCTCTCCATGCACACATGTGCCCATGTGCGCACACAGCCCCGCGTGAACAACACATGTGTCACTCACACGCCTGCAGGCACACATGTCCCCTGTGCACACACACACACAGACCCTCGCATGAACAATGCACACCCACAGATGCAAGCAGACACGCACACCCTGCATGCATGCGCGCACAGATGCCTGGGTGAACAACACACACACGTGCACACATAGAGTCCCATGTGCGCTCGCCAGGCACTCTCCTAGGTCAGGACCTTCACTCAGGCTGTTCCCTCTGCCACGCTCCTGCTGGGCTCCCTCTCTTAACTCTTGCCGCAAATGTCGCCCCCTAGAGGCCCTCCCTAGCCACACTGCAGTGGACTCCGGTATGCTCCCCACACCAGGCCCAGCCGTCCCCTCCTGCACGCATTGTCTGCAGAATTACAGCCTCCTGGCTTGGAGCATTCCTCTGCCTCGCTCTTCGCACTGCTGGGCAGCCGGCAGCCACCGACTGATAGGGGGGTGGGGGGAGGGGCAAAGGTGTCAAGGGGGGCCATGCACCCCGCAGAGCTCCCTGGGGACCGACCTGAATGAAGCTAGGACCCCAGTGACACTGCATGAATTCCGCCTGTGCTGCCTGCCTGCCTTCAATTCACCACGTGCACGAACCCTCCCCCAGCCAGGCTCCTGGCCCAGGTGGAAGCTCACACTGTTTGGACTTGTGGACCCCCAGCTTACCTATGTCCCCTCCACTGCCCGCTGGACTCCTTGCTCTATTGTTCCTAACTGATCATCTTCAAATACAGGATTCTCTTATTTCTTTTGTTTTCTGTTTTTTTTTCCCTCCCAACTTAGAAGGCAAAGTCCTACTTAGGAGGCAGAATTTTATCTGTCTCGTTCAGTTTACCGCCTGCACACAGCGGGTGCTCCATAAACAGAGACCTGTGATCACCCGTATTTTATAGACCAGAATCTGAAAGCCCAGTCATGATGCTTGCACAGCACAGCGGGGATTCAAACCCAGGTCTGTCCGTCTGTCTGTGTGTCTGTCTATGGAGTTATACAGATTCCATAGGCCACCTCTCTGCCTCTCTGCCTGGTGAGCAGAGCATCACCTGGGCACAAGCAGGTGGTGAGTCACCTGCACTCACCACCACTCCGTCCGCGCAGTAGGTGTGATGGCACAGCGAGGGTGGAGTCCCAGGCTGTCATTTGCTTACTGTGTGCCCGTAGGCAGGTTCCTTAACCTCTCTGAGCCTCAGCTCCCACATCTGTAAAGTGGGGATACGTTGACTCACTCAGCAAAATTATTTATTGAGCACCTAGAATGTGCCTGGCACTGTGCTAGACGTTGGGGAGAGACACAGTCTTGCATTGTGGATGGGGCGTACACTCTTTGGCTGTCTGAAAGCCAAATGCTGGACTCTCATAGTGGATTTCCAGGAGCTGTCTGCCTTTGCTGCCACCATAGGAAAGACTTTGTTCCTCCGTGGTACTGGGGGACAAACAAGCAGTTATGCCTGTTGAGGTCCAAAAGGAGCCCTATAACCCCAGGGGAGAGGCGGAGCTGGGATTTTGCTGTCCAGTGGAAGTGATAGCCAACGTCTTTCTCGGGACAGAGAAAAAGTTGCTTTCTTCTCAACAGATTGGATGGTCTAACAACGGTGGGAAGCGGACTCCCCGCGGAATTCCAGAGGTACGTCCGTTCTGTCTGCAGCCACACGGCCCGCTGGGTCTCAGCAGCGTGAATGTTCCAGGCCACGTTCTGAGCGTGCCCCTCCCTCCGGCACAGAGAAGCAGCCCAGCCTCCTTTGCTCCCGTTCCTCCCCTTCCCAAAGAAAGAGGCATGGGGACCTAGCACGTGACACCTTGTTTCTTGGGACCCATCCCGTTTCTGCGGCCTCTTGTCCATGGAGCCTGCACCCACCAGCTGCCCAGCCTTCCCGATCCAGGCCCATCCCTCCTGCCCCTGTTCCCACTGCCTTGGATCACAAAATCCCTCTGGCAGGCTAGCAGCCCCATCCCCACTGCCCTGCCCCCAGCTCGTCACCCCTCTTCGGGCACCTCTGCCCGTGGAAACCCCTCTGAGCCCACGCCTGCCACTGCGGGAGCCCTCGCTGACTCTCTCGGTCGTGGTTATGTCCCTGTCTCCCCGTGCTTGTCCTGGCTGTGCCATCTCCCAGAGGCACCAGCCACATACCCACATCACAGCCCCATCCTCCGCCTGGGCATCCTTGTCTTCAGGACTAAAGAGAAGTCCAGAAGTTACCTTCTATAGAGGCCACTGACTTCCTAGGGGTCCCCCAGCCCCTCACGGACCTCCTCACGGAGTCCCCCAGCTCTGAGAGCTGGAGCCCACCCTCCAGGCACTTCTGACTGAGCCACAGTGCGTTCGGTCCCTGGATGCCAGCAGGGCGGGGCTTCTCCTCTGCTCGCGGGGCACACGCGGAGTTATAGTGGAGAGAGTGCTGACAACGACTGACTCTTCCAGCACTACCTTGGGCCAGGTGCTCGGCTGCGTACTGAACAGACATGAACTCAGTTAGCCACCACTATCACCTTCATTTTGTATCTGATGAAACAGGTGGAGAGAATGAGCTTAAGTAAGTGGCCAAGTGTGCCTACCTGAGTGTCAGGGACAGGATAAAAATCCAGGCAGCCACGCCTTTGACCTCTACTTTCTATGCCCATCCCCTGCTGTGCTAGAGCAACAGGAAGGACTCCTGAGGGCTGAGGTCTCCAGGGACACTTCCTGAAGCAGGGGCCCTGAGACCAGTGACAATGTGCTGATTGGGCAATGGCTGCGTGAGAGGAGTGCTCACTTGCGCAGATTCTTGTGTTGACACTGTCATGTTCCGGCTCTGCCTGGACAGAAGTAATCAAGGCCTGTCCCCAGCCGATGGGGCTCACAGGCTGGTGGGAACAAGCTGACGTGTCACGTGTCAACAGAGCCTTGCAAAACCACGTGGCACCAGGAAGGTGGTGAAGGGGGAAGGCAAGCTGGCTCTCGGTGGAGCTATGAACTATCTGGGTTTAGAGGGAAGAGGAGGTTCTACAAAGTATGGCCACAGCCAAGGCCAAGTGCGTGCACAGCAGAGCAAACGCACGGGCAAAGGCCCTGAGGCAGGGAGGGCTGAGTAAAGCCAGAATGGCTGGAGTGTTGGGGTATGTACATGGGGTGACCCCTGAGAAAGTTGGAGGGATCCTGGTTCTGGGCCAGCGCAGAGTGGGGAGGTGGGGCGGAGGTGGACGTCCTTTTTCTTCCTGAATTCCAGCCTCCTCGGCTGAAGCTTGCATTTTCCTTTCTTGGACCTCTAGATTCCCTGCTATTTTAAACTCTGAATTGGCTCCAGCAGGACGGGACCTATTCCCCGCGGATGCCAGGGCCAGGAGAGGGCAGCCACACCCAGAGGAGGGCTCAAGGACCCTCCGGATGGGCGGGCTCACTGCCCATTGGACACAGGGAAGCTTAGGGTCCAGCATGTAGGTCGTGCCTCCAGAGCCAGCAGCACCAGAGACAGGGCAGCGGGCGGGCGGCTGAGCCTCCTCTGGGAAAGGGGTGTGTGGGCTCCTCAAAATTCTAGATCCTGCTCAGTGCAGGGTCAGTCCCAAGAATGGAGAGGACAGGACCAAGGAAGTGAGTCACTGCAGGGAGAGGGTGGTGAGAGAGAGAGAGAGAGAGCTACAGAGTTGCAGACACAGAACAAGAAGCAGAAGGAAGAAGAACGCTATTTAGGAGGTAGCATCAAGAGGCCTGGCTGCACAGGGGCAGGGGAGTGTGAGAGAGAGGAAGGAGGCAGGGATGGAGGCGTGTCCTCACTGAGACCCACGTGGGGGGAGGGGCAGCAGGTCTGGGGGTGGGGAGCCTGCCTTTGAACCTGCTAAGTTAGAGAGGCCATAGGCCAGGGACGTGGAGGAGGGCAGGAGAGCGAGCAGGGCCGACAGGCAGAGGGTGGCTCTCTGGTGGAGTTCTCGAAGGAACGGTGATTCTTGGTTGTTCCTAATGACGTATCAGCAGAGGAAGGGGAGACCACCGAGCCCGGGGTAAGACAAGGGGAGTGGGGCACATTTTCTTGGCAGAATGCTGGAGCCCCCTCCCTCTCTCACCTGGAGACAGGAGCCAGAGGGGCCAGGTGTGCCCACTCCAAGGCATGCCCAGGCCCCCTGTGGTTCCGGGGAAAGGTCAGAATTCAAGATGCACTGCTCACTCCTTGCTTCTCACAGTGTGGTCCCTGCACCAGCAGCAGCAGCAGCAGTACTCGGACGCTTGTTGGGAGTGCAGAATCTCGGGCCCTGCTGGCTCAGAATCCATAGCTTAGCCGGCTCCCAGGTGACCCCATGCACACTGGTTTGGAAATACCTAGTCTCTGGGACCCTGGAGTGCCCAGTAAAATCCAGTGCCCAGGACCCACAGAGATAGGAGGCTTCTGGTTTCATGGCGGCCCTGCCTGTCCAAGAGTTCCCAGATTCCTCTGGGTGTGCCAGCTCACAGCTCCTCCGCTGCATGAGGCCGGGCAGAACCTCCATGGGCCAAAAGGTAGCCTGAGCGTGGAGACTTCTTTTTTAAGGAGGCCTCAGCGTAGGCCCCCTCCTTTCACCTCTGCGGAAAGCTTTCTGCCCTGCCCTGCCCTCTGGTGGCCATAAGGAAACATAGCTATCTCACATGACCCTACCTCCAGCAGCCAGGAAATTCTGAGATTTTAAATATCCTTGTTTTAGAGTTCTAAGTTTCCGACATGCCTCACTCTAGGGTCATAGGAGTGAGTATTCCCTTTTCCGATACATTAAGCCTGGCGGCTGTCCTGAGATGTTCTCTGGCTCCTGTGCGATGGTGGAGCACCCAGGGACATGGTTCCAGGCTTCATACAGCGTGTGTAAGACCAGGAGGGCTCTGAACAGTGGAGGACTGGTAAACAGTGCTCACAACCAGCTCTAAAAAGACAAGAAGCAAACATATATAAAAAAAGTGGGTGGTAGGTGCTTTATGGAAAGTGCCACTTCCCCTGGTGTAAATGCTCCCACCACCGTTGACTGCAAGCTCCCAGTGGTGTAACAACTGTCCCCCCAATTCCTGAAAACGTGACCCCTGGCTGAGCATACCACTGCCTCTAGACTAGGGTTGGCAGAGTTAGCAAATATGAAGACAGGGTTCCCTGTTAACTGAATTTCAAATAAAATGATGTTTTTAAAGTGTAAATGTGAAGCCCTGGCTGGCATAGCTCAGTGGATTGAGCGCAGGCTGCGAACCAAAGTGTCACAGGTTTGATTCCCAGTCAGGGCACGTGCCTGGGTTGCAGGCCATGACCCTCAGCAACCGTACATTGATGTTTCTCTCTCTTTCTCTATCTCCCTCCCTTCCCTCTCTATAAATAAATAAAATCTTAAAAAAAAAGTGTAAATGTGTCCTCACATTGCATGGGACATGCTTGCCCTAAACAAATACCCATTGTTTATCTGAAATGCAACTCACACTGGGTGTCCGTGTTATTGCCCATCCACTAGAGAGCATTTGTGGCTGGAACAGCGGGGGCTCTGGCCGGAGGGCATGGGGTCTCCTGCAGCTCTGCCTTCCACTTTCGCCATCAGCTGCTGTCGCACAGCACGAAGTGTCCCAAGGCACCATCGCACCGTCTGGGGGAAGATACCCAGAGATTAGCGAGGGACCTTTGGTGTTATTTCCTCGGGAGCCTGCGTAGCGTGGGCTGCTGGATTCCCAGGTGTGATTGCAAGAGGAGTTTGAGATGGATGCAAACCTTCCCAGCTATGTATTTGTTTTAATGTGTGTTAGAGATTTAATCAATATGCCCGAGGTGTGACTTTGTGAATAGTACTCCCTGGAAGCACTTGCCTTGTGAAAGAAACTTAGAAATACGTGTGCTGGTTAAAGATAATTCATAAGTAACAGTACAGGCGCTGTGGGCTGAGTCGTGCCCCCCAATCCATGTGCTGACGTCCTGAAGTGCAGTAAGTACCGCGGAATGCGGCTGTGTGTGCAGGCAGAGCCTCTAAAGTGGCCTAGGCGTTAAAATGAGATAATTGGGGCGGGGGGGGGGTCCTAATCCAGTATATCTGGTGTCCTTTTAAGAAGAGGAGATTAGGTCACAGACATGCACAGAGGACAGGCCATGTGAAGACACAGGGGGATGACCAAGACAAGGAGAGAGGCCCCAGAAGATTCCAAGCTTGCTGACCCCTTGCTTTGGGAGCCTTAACCTCCAGAATTATGAGAAAGTACGTTTCTGTTGTTTAAGCCACTAGCACACTAGCACACCAGGAGGTGTGCCCATGGGGCCAAGATTGTGAACGGGGCACCCAAGCCACTGAGTCTGAGGCAGCTGGTACTGGGGACAGGCATGGGATTGGCTGGCAGCCGGCTTTGCCCATTCCTAGCTGTGTGACCTTCAGCAAAATGTAAACGTTTTTGAATCTCAGTGTTTTTTTTGTTTGTTTGTTAATTTTTAAACATTGATTTGAGAGAGACGGGGGTGGGAGGGAGAGACAGAGAGAGAGAAATTCATTGGTTGGCTCTTGTATGTGCCCCAATTGGGATCAAACCTTAACCTTGGTATGTCTGGGACCGTGTTCTAACCAACTGAGCTAGCCAGCCAGGACTCAGTGTCGTGTTTTGAAGAAGGGAGCCAGTAGTAACCATCTTGCCTGGAAGTGGGAGGATTCAAGAGGTGATAATGCATGTAAAATGCTTGGTGCTCAGTAACAAACAGTCTCCTTATGGGAAAGCAGGCACTAAGTGGGGAGGGATTGCCCTTTAATTTCAGCGCTGAGTAGGCCAAGCCCCGGGCTTCTAGCCCGTCGCAGTCCAGGACAGCCAGGGTCAGTGGGTCTCCAGCGACCCCAGGAGCCAGCTCCGGTGCTGCCGGTAGACCTCTGGGGCCCCCTGCCTGTGGGTTTTCTCTCCCAGGATCGAGGAGGCAGGCACTTCCCCACTGCCCGTCTTGGGAAATGGAGACTCAAATTGGAGCGGTGGCTCGTTGTAGGCCACCCAGACGGACAGGGTCTGAGCCAGGACTCAAGCCAGAGCCCCCAAGGGCCTGCTGGGCTGCCCAGGGCTTCTGCCTCGTAGGAGAGGACGCCCCGCCCCTTCCCGCCCGCCAGGCGCCCAGCCGGGGGAAGGGGCGGAGCTTCGGTGCCGAGACCACGTCGCCAAGGCAACGCGGCCATACTGGCCAACCGGCCCGGGGGTCTGGGGCTGCCGTGACCTCGTGGGCAGGGCAGGCAGCATGGACAGCCTCTTCGTGGAGGAGGTGGCTGCCTCCCTCGTGAGGGAGTTCCTCAGCAGAAAGGTATGTGGCGATCCCTCCGCAGCGCGGGGCAGTTTCTCTAATTTGGGGGCACCCTGGGGACTTCCCTGCAACCTCTGCCCCTTCGGGGAGGGAGACCTTCCCCTGTCCGCTGCCTGCCCGAGAGGTGCCCGACAGCAGCTCCACTCTCCTGGGCTGGGATGGGGGAGCTACAATTCCCAGGACCGGCTTTCTGTCCCCGCGCACTTCCCGCAAGCAGGGCCGCAGCGCAGCAGCCCTCCCATGGCTTGTCCCCTCTCGGCCCGGAGGTGGCGGGACGCGGCCCAGGGGCGAAAGTCCAGCGCCTTCTCCCTGACTAGCCCAGCCCGAGACTCTGTGCCGCCAGGAAGAACTGCCCCCAAAAAGGGAGGCCGAAGGGCTAGAAAAGTTCTTGACAGTCAGACCCGCCAGTCACGTTCATCGTCAGCTCAGTCGTTGCAGTGGGGTTTGTTTTTAAGTTCTGTTGTCTTGTCCCGGGAGAGTTTTTGGAGTGACCGAAGGTTGGGGAGGTCCTTGGCTCTCCTCTGCCCTGTCAGTGGAGGTGAGGGCACCCCAGGAAAGAGGTGGCTGGGGGTGACGGCGAAGGAGAGCCTAGGGATGCCCCCCGTTACTCCTGCACAGTGGCTGAAGGCTGGCCACCTGCCACGTGTCTTGGGTCCTCGTGGTGTCCTGGATGGCGCGGCGTTGGGCGCTTGTCTGGGATTAACACACACACACACACACACACACACACACACACACACAACAATGTTTTGAATGGAGGAAGGGAAGGGCTTGGAGTCAGGGCAGTTCAAATGTCCGCCACGAGCTAGCAGCGTGAGCTTGGGTGCGCTACTCACTGCCTCGGTTTCCTTGCCTGTAACACGGGAATGAGAAGACTTTCCCGTGGCAGATTTATACTGAGGATTAATAATGGTATATGGGCAGCCCGTCAGCATTGTATGGTGCACATAGTAGGTATTCAACATTGTCTTCTCCCCATCTCTGAGGTGCACCTGTTCTGGAAGTCTGTTTGCTTTTTAAACATGTATGTTTATTAAAACACCTTTTAAAAGCATGTGGCTTCATTGCATCTGCTTTATTTTCATGGGTACTTGACTTTTCATCACCCAGTCCCAGCACGACATCGGATTATCAGTGACACACCCCAAGAGGCTGGCCACTGCTGTCACTTTTTAAAAGTCTGGTCACCAAGCAGAACTCCCAGAGCTTTCCTCGTGCCTTTTCGTTTTTGAGTCCAGACAGATTCCAGGGCCCTCACCTGACACCAAGGCTCCCCTTGATCTCTGCTCCCCGTCCCAGGCTCGCTTGTACCTTCTTCCTCGTGCTCTTCCCTGTCCCACCCGAGTCCTGCGTCCTCCCAGAGGTCTCCTCGGGTTAGCGCCCGTTGGAATGACGGGCTTGTCTTGTCTGGTTTGCTCACCGACGTGCATGTTACAGTTTATACGCCTGCCTTTCTCCCCTGCCCCAGAGCCAACCCCTGAACCTCGACAGTCGTCTGGTTCACCCCATTTTTCATTTGGGTACGTTAAGGCCCTGAGAGAGGAAAGGGGCTGCCCGCAGTCTCCCCGAAAGTCACTGAGAGCGGGGACTGCAGGCCAGGTTGACGGCTTTTCTCACTGTCTTCTGCCCGGGCCAGAGACCACGAACTCCCCGTGGGGCTTGGCGCAAGGCGGGCCCGGCAGTTATAATCATGAGAGTCCCCATCGTGGTTCGAGGTCCCTTCTAGGTGCCTGTTTGCTCTCTCAGATCCTTGGGACGGTCCAGTGAGATTATCACGAGAGTTAGGCGGCGAAGAAACGTGCCCAGGGTGAGCGGGGCAGACCATGTCACCTTCCTCTGCTCCAGACCCTCCCTGAGCTTCCTGTTCCAACTGGAGTGGATTCCCAGCGAAGGTCTCACCGGGGCCTTCAAGGCTGGCTACGACCGGCTCCCTGCCCCCTCTCGGATCCCATGCCCTGACCCCGAGTCATACCCAGCTACACTGGCCTCTGTGAACTCACCGAGTGTGACCTCCTCTCAGGGAGAGTCGTGACAGCCTCCTGGCGATGTTGGGATCCGCCGAGGTGCTTCTCCTGGTGCCCCGGCCTCCCAGGTCCATGGCCCCTCTGCTGCAGTGACTCGTCCCATCCTACCGTGCCACCATTCCCCGTGACTGTGCCTTAGGCTTGTCATTGCCGGCACTGCCCTTTCCTTAGTGTCAGTTCCAAGTACCCCGCCGTCCTCGTTTCCAGCTCACTGCCCCCCCCCAAAGTCTGACATGAACTGTTCTTGAGCCTCACTCCTGTCTCCTGCCACCGTGTCACAGCCCCTCAGCCCTGTCTACTGTGACCCCCAGGAGGGCCAGGCCTGTGCTCTGTTCACTCTGCCCCCGGCAGCTGAACTCGTGGGCCAGTGGTCCATTCCCTTCATGTCACGGACGGGAAACTAGAAGACTGGAGTGAGCACGAGCGTGATGCTCAATAAGTAGCTGACTGTCTAAAACTGTGCCCTTTGTCGTCGTCTCTGCTCCCACTGTCCGTCTCCACAGTCGTGCGTCTTAGCAGCCACCGAGCCGTAAGCTTACGCCTTGTTTATGGCCTGCTTCCTCAGCAGATGTCAGTCTCATGGGCCATGGGGGACTCTGCCTTTTTCCCTCTGTATCTCCTGCCCCTAGAACAGCCTGGCACATAGTAGGTGCACTGCAGATGTGTGTTAAGTGAGTGAAGGTTAAGTGGGCCCCGGGCAGGGCCGAGGAGGACTGGGTGATCCCCGAGGGCGTTCGTGTCCCCTGCCCAGTGATTTTCAGGGGCCAGCGCGCACCCCGATCCCGGAGAGTTTGGTAGAGGTGCCGAGACTTGCTGATCTGAGCTCTCCACCCGCAGTCACCCAGCAGGGGAGGACCCTCACTGTGGAGCTCTCCCCTCCGCACGCAGAGGGGTGGGAGGGCCGTGGTCGAGCCCAGATGAAATGCTCGTGCCCCCTCTCCAGCCTCACCTCTGCTCCCCGGTGACTGTCCCCAGTGCTCTCAGGAACGTCCCCACCTGTTCCCAACCCACGCCACCTTTTCTTTCTGTCCCCACCCCTGCCCAAGGCTTTCTTTTTATTCTCTTTGGTTCAAGCCTGTGTTCCTACCTCTTGTTTCACCAGTTCTCACCTCCCCGCGTGGCCGACAGCAGGTTTTGTCTTGTTCTCCCAGCAGCGAGAGCCCCCGCCTCCAAGCTCTGAACACAGAGGCCAGGGGGGATGTCGGGGCCTGTCTGGCGGGGAGGCCTGGGTCCTTCCAGAGCAAAGGGCTCTCGTGGTGCCAGGCGGGGCTGTTTGCCAGGCATCTGGGCCCCATCCTCCACCATCTGAGGATCAGCATGGCCTGGCGCGGCGGGCAGCCAGAGCGGCTGCGGTTAGTTTTCAAAGGAAGAAGCTGGGCTCTGGGGGAACGCCACTTCCCACTGCCAGAGTGTGTCTCAGCTGGGCCTGCCAGCGGGGGGGGGGGGGGCCCTCACATCTGGATGATGGAGGGCGGCCTGCTGTGGCCCAGGTCCCAGCGTCCTGACGCACACAGGCTGTGCCCGGCAGAAAGCCCGCCGATGGTTCCGCCGTGTTGCCCCGGGTGAGTCAGCCCTGGCTCCCCATCTGAGACAAGAGAGGGATGGATATTGGCCTTTTGTGTATGTTTCTCCTTTTGGTTGCTTTTAAAGCTTCCTGCATTCTGCAGCCCCCACACGAGGGCCAGACCCAGGGCTCCTGAGCCGCACTTGGTGAGTCAGTTAGCTGCATTTCCCTTTCCTTTTCTGTGACATGGTCTGACAAGGCCAGCTTACTTTGCTCAGCCCATGCGGCCGTCGTCGTCAGATCCAGAATATTAATTAGGAAGATGATGTCAATTGTGAAGGTTACATAACAATACATTCTCCAGCCAGGGTTTGGCCTCTGCAACCTCCTTGTGAAGCCAGCGGGGTGAGAATGGTCCTCATCAACCCCAGCGGTCTGTTGTTTGTTCCCTGGTCGGAGAGGGAGAGACGGAGGGTTTTGATTTAAACACGGTACACAGTGGTTCGGGTTTCTCCCCTCAGGGCTTGAAGAGGACGAGCGTGACCATGGACCAGGAGCGCCCGCGCACTGACCTCAGCATCAACAGCCGGAACAACCTCCGCAAGGTTTTGCATCTGGAGTTTCTCTACAAGGAGAACAAGGTGTGTGCTGTTAGCGTGCGACGTGGTGTTCTGGAACCGAGGTTGGCCGCGTCTGTGCACACAGGGGCCCTGCCAAGCCCTCAGAGACGGGGGGAGCAGGAGGGGGGCCGGGGGCCGGGGGCCGGAGGGGGGGGCGCACCTGCGGTCAGGGAGAAACGGCCGCCGTGAGCGCTGATGAGTCCCAAGTGTGAGTCACCTTTCCAGCCTCAGCCAGGCCCCCGGGCCGCCCCAGGAGCCTGCTGCGCGTGCCCAGCTAGGAGGCTCACGTTGAACCCGAATCTGTAACAGTTGTTCCCTGTGCTCCCTCCTCCCCGCGCAGGCTAATTTTAGCCAGACTTTCCTTAAGAATATAGTGTACGGTTACACTAGAATTTTCCATTCCCTGTCCGCCTAACAGTTTCCTCCTTCAGCTCTGAGTGGTACCTTACTCTTTAGTCCGGGCAGAAGCGAAGCTTGGGCTCAGCTCCCCCAGGGGCGTTGGGGTTGAGAGTGGGTGGGGGTGGGAGAGGCTTCCCCGGCCCCCCAGCCTCAATGCCCCCCCACCGCATCACCGGCGTTCACGGCACCCTGTGGTTCTCCTCCCTTGTGCCCGCCAAGGGTGTGACAGCGTATCTGTGCGATGCGTAGTCAGTGTCCGCCTGCCCTGCGTCCGAGACCGCAGCGGGAGCCCGGAGATGGCGTCGGCTAGGTTCGCTGTCGTGTCCCTGTACTCGCCGTGGTGCTGGTGATGTGGTGAATAGTCAGCGTGCATTTCTGGGTCATGTGACAGACGGACGGACGGACGGACAGAGTGTGCAGGGGATGAAGCTGCCATTCAGACCCAACTGCGCTTTCTGCTGTGAAGACTGAATCTCTGGTTGGCTTTGAGAACGGCTCTCCAGCATGGGTTAGGGCACAGTGTCCGCGTTGGCAAGAATCTAATGATCGTGTTTAGCATTTATTGCAGTTTTTTATAAAGGCAATAAAATATCTCCCGCAGAAGTTCAGTATGGAAAACAAGGACCGGGGCCAATCCTGTTTGAGGTGGAGGTGAGGGGGTCCTGCCTCCCTGGCCTTTGGGGCAGCCCTCCGGGGCGGAGGTGAGCAGCTCCCAAGCCACTGGTAGACTGGGGACGCTGCCAGGGAGCCCCGGACCAGGGAGAGGTGGCTGGCCAAGGCTGCACCGGCAGCTACGCAGAGGGAGTGAGGCTGCAGCCTGGCCTTCCGGTTCCATCCTGTGCTGGTAGTGGTGCTTAAGCTTCTATAATTGTAACTCTCTTCTCCAGTGAAACAGTAGCAGACTGAGTTGGTGTGGGGGGGCACCCCAGCCCTGGGAGGCTGTTTCCGAGACACCTGGGGGAGCCTCAGAATAGCTTGGGAACCACCCGCGTGGTGTGCGCATCCTGCTAGCCCAGGGAGGAACTCGGGCGGGTCTCCTCCGTAAGGTGAAGGGATTCCAAGCACACCTATGAACCTCAGCCAACCGGCATCAACCTACAGGAGCGTTCAGGAGGCCCCAAGGAAGACCTTGTGCTCCCCTCGGCGGAGAAAGGGCAGTGGCAGCCAGGTGACATCCCCTGGGGCCTGGGGCGACATGCGGCCCTTCCGTCTCCCCTATGCAGTGAGCTGAAGTCCCATAGACTGTGGCGGTCCCCCAACCTGCTTGGCGCTGGGGGCGGGTTTGTGGAAGACAGTTTTCCACGGACTGGGTGGGGGGTGTGGTTGGGATGAGGCCAGTGCATTACCTTCAAGCTCACCTCCTGCTGTGCGACCCGGGACTGAGGCCGGGAGGTTGGGGACCCCCTGTGGTGGAGAGGCGCCCACTGACCCAGGCAGCAGAGACCCAGAAATCCTCCATCTGCCACATTTCGAGGCAGGAGAGTGGACTGTACATTTTAGAAAGATTTCTCCACAGGGAGGGAGACGGTTCACCAGGAAACCCAATGAACCTTTCTGGTGCAGTGGGCGTTTAATGTAAATGCAACTTTACCTAATTTTCTAGAGGTATATTTCCCATTCAAGTTACTTTATTTTGTTTTAATTGTTTTGTTGCTTAAATTGTTTTGCTGCTTAAATTGTTTTGCTATAATATAGTCTCCCTAAGGTAACTATTATCTCAGGATATGTAAGATATTTTCATTAGATATTGATAAGTACCCTGATTGTTTGATTTATACAGTAGTTATTTGCTGTTATACAATGACTTGGAACTTATATTTTATAGAAAAAATACCTATTAATCTATTTACTGTATAATGACTTTGGCATTCATACAGAGCTGGTGTGATTCTAGGGAAGCCCTGAAATTTCATGTTAATTCCAGTAACTTGTCTTTTCCTATTAATATTAAGTATATGATAGGAAGTGCCTGTATATTGGGTTGGCCAAAAAGTTCGTTTGTTTTTTTCCTTAAGATGGCTCTAGTAGTGCTTAGTTGTCTTTAACTTCATTCGAAACACATTTTTTAGATTGTGTTGTGGCCCCAGAGCTCTGCCGTGTAGGTCAGGGCAATAGGAAGGGGAAGGACTGGATGTTCCCAAGGGCTCCCCCATACCTGACTCCCCCATGCCTGGGCTCCTCCATGCCGGGCTCCTCTATACTTGACTCCCCCAAGCCAGGCTCCCCCCAGACTGGGCCCCCCCAGGCTGGGCTCTCTGTTTGGTGCTTCGTTGCTCTGATTGCAGACTCCCTAAATGCCCGTGTCTGGCTGCACTTCCCAGGGGCCTGGCGTCTCTGGGCAAGTGGGGTGGGCCCTGACAGGTTCCGTGGCCTGGCCCCAGAGGCCAGCCTGGGGCGTCACTGCATGGACACCTGTGTCTATCCACATTTCTTAGGGGAATTTGAAAAGAAATCAGGCTCTGATCTTTGTGGTTTTGGCTTCGTGAGACTCGGCAGGGCTTGGGGATGTATAATTTAAAAATTCTGCTAAGGTAATATTTGGTGCAGTCAGGGTTGGGGAGTGCTGATTTTATTCATCTCTAAAACCGACTGCTGAAGCGTTTCATTGAGTCTTTTTATTTTCTTAAGTCCGGGGTGTGAACCAAGTCAGCCCTGACCGGGACCCCTCGGTGTTCTTTGCCGTAAGCTGCTGACGCACTGTTCCTGAAGTCCCCGCATCCAAGGTCAGGTGCAGGACGCACCGACTGAGGGGACATTCAGGCCCCAGATACTTGCAGACTTGGGAGCCAGCAATCCCTAGAGGCTTCCTTCATTTGTTAAGTGAAAGGGCACATATGTCACAGAGTCACTCCTGGGAGAAAAAAGCACAAGGAGATCCGAACTGCACTTGACCCGCCTGGCTTACGCCCGGGAGGCTCCTTCTCTTGGGGTGGAGACTTTCGTCCTCGTCTCTGTCGCACCCCGGCCCCTCACGCCCGGTCGGCAGTCGGTGGTGGCTGTCTCCTCAAAGAACGTGGGACCGAGAAGTTGACAATCTTACTCGAAAGACGTAGCGTAGCCATCTTTATCGCCCTTCCTGCGAAGCTGCACGTGCAATTAACGATACTTTTTCTTCCACTGATAGGCAAAGGAAAATCCTCTAAAGACAAACCTCGAACTCATTACCAGATATTTTCTGGATCACTTCGAAAACGCCGCTAACAATTTCACTCAGGAAGCGCCGATGCCTGCACTCTCCCTTCCAAAGAAGGGCAGCAAACCACCGCTGAGATGCTCCGAGGCCACGCTGGTGAACATATACGACCTCGCAGGCGAGGATGCGGCGTGGAGAACGTCCCTGTCGGAGGCGGGCAAAGCCAGGTGTCTTTCCTGTTTACACCGTGGGTTAGTTTCCCGACGCTGCTGTAGCAGATCACTGTGAACTCGGGGGCTGTGACAGTCAGCGTTCTCCAGAGAAACGGAACCGATAGGGACCAGGAGGATGTGTGTGTGTGCGTGTGCGAGTGCGCGTGTGTAAAGAGATTTATTTTTGGCCCCTGCGATTGTGGGGGCTGGCGGGTCAGAAATCTGGGGGGCGGCCTGGCAGGCTGGCAGCTCAACCCACAGCCGGGGGCAGAGTCCAGTCTGCACTGGGAGGCCTCAGCTTTAGCTCTTCCAGCCGTCAGCTGACGGCATGGGGCTCACCCGTGTTGTCGAGGGCGAGCTGCTTTATGTCGCCTGACCGGAGATGCTCATCACGTCTAAGAAACACCTGTAGGGCAAAGTGTAGGGTAGTATTTGACCAAACAGCCGGGCCCCATAGCCTAGTTGATACACAAAATGTAACCACTGTGGTCTCTTACATCAACTCAAATTTGTTACCTTGCAGTTCTGGAGGCCCGAAGTCCAGAACCGGTCTCACCGGATTAGTGGCAAGGGGTCAGCTGGGCTTGTTCCCTCTAGAGATTTCGAGGGGAGAGCCTGTTTCCTCTCCCTTTTCCAGCTGGTGGTGGTCGCCCCTACACCGCTTGGCTTGTGGCCATTTCCTCTGTCTTTCGGGCACATCGCTCCCCTCTCGCCCACTGCTGACTCTGATCCTCCTGTCTCCTTCTCGTAAGGACCCTGTGGTTCCACTGGGCTCCCCCAGGTAGTCTGGCATAACCCCCCACCTCACGATCCGTAGCTGATCACACCTGCAAGGTCCCTTCTCCACACAAGGTTCCGGGGGCCGGGATGTGGACGTCTCTGTGGGGCCGTCGTCCAGCCCTCCGCACTCTGCGCTTGCAGAACCCCCGCGGCGGAGCCCTGGTGCCCTCCTCCGGAGGCCCAGGGGACGGGCCACTGTGTGATGGGGATGCCGATGACTTAAAGTGTTTAATTTTTTTAAGTGTATTTTATTGATGATGCTGTTACAGTTGTCCCGTTTTTTTTCCTCCCCTTTGTCCGCCTCTGCTCTGCACCCCACTTCCCACCAGCATTCCCCCACTTTAGTTCATGTCCATGGGTCGCACATATAAGTTCTTTGGCTTCTCCATTTCCCATGCTTTCCTTAACCTCCCCCTGTGTATTTTGTACCTGTCATTTATGCTTCTTGTTCCCTGTACCTTTTCCCCCATTCTCCCCCCACCCCTTCCTGCTGAGAACCCTCCATGTGATCTCCATTTTAAATTTCATGATTTATAAGGTCCAGGGGCTTGTTTTGTTAGCATTTATTTATTTTTAAATATTTTATGTATTTATTTCTCGAGAAAGGAGGGGACGTCGAGAGGGAGAGAAACATCAGATTCTTGCATTCCCCAACCAGGGGCCTGGCCTGCAACCCAGGCATGTGCCCTGACTGGGAATTGAACCTGTGACTTTTTGGTTTGGAGGCTGGCACTCAGTCCACTGAGCCACACCAGCCAGGACTTGTTAGCATTTTTTTAAAGGCAACAAAACACTGGAGAAATGGGAAAAAATCTGAAAAATAAGGCCCTACGAACTCCTAGGAAGAAAATAAATTGGCATTCTTGGTTGATCCCCAGTTATTTGGAAAACCATCCTATCACATTACCACCCTAACACTCCGCGTGAGGCCTCTGAGAGGGAGCCTCGCCTCCCCCAGCCTGTCCAAACGCCTTTCTCTTTCCGGGGGGAGCCAGCGCTGGGGGGTGCAGGCGTCAAGATGCCAGAAGGCGATGACCGTTAAAACGTTAACTCCAGGCTTAAGATGGGCAAGTTAACGAGGGGGGAATGAGGAAGATGCTTCCTCCTTCACAGACACTTACTGCCTGGCTGGGAAATGAAATATTTCTGAAATGATAAAAAACTGCAGTCCGGTCTTTGACGCGCCTGAGTTCCACCCAGTTGTCCAAGCCCAGACTTGGCTGTTGTCCTTGACTCTTCCCTGCCTATTCGTTCTGCACCTTGGAGTCCTTGATGAGGGTGAACTCTGTCCTGTTTCCTCTGGAAGACCGGGGCTCTCCCCTCGTTTCCGGGGCTCCAGTGGCCTCCATGAATGCATCCGGGACCTAGGATAGCACGAGCTTTCCCCAGACAAGTCTGCCAGGCTGCTCCGCCCTGAGAGGCCTTCAGTGTTCCCTGTAGCTCCTAGGGTGAAATCCGGACTCCTTAGGCTAACTCACAAAGCCCTTTCTACGGTCGGTCCCTGCCGCTCACCCAGGCACGGGCGGCTGTTACAGGCTCCCAGCTGGAGCCTGGGGCCTGCTGCTGCTCACCGCCTGCCTGCCGTTCTTCCCGACTCAGCCCTTCTAGATTGTCCCGGGCTGGTTCCAGACCCTTCCTCTGCTCGACACTCCCCTGCCATTGCGCACGTGCCCACTGCTCTCGTGCGTGGCCCAGTACGTGGCCCGGTGCGTGGTAAGCGGCTCGGCACAGCAGGTGTCGGCACGCCGTCTCGCCCAAGTCGGTGCAGAAGGCAGCCCGGCCTGCGTCAGGGGTGCTGGCTCTGCGTGATCGCAGGTCAAGTCCTCTTTCCCCGGGTCCCCGCCCCCTTCTCATTCTCGTTCTTTCCCCCTCCTTGCTGCTCTGTCTCTTCCACCTCTTGCTCTCTTTCTCTGTCTTCCATTCTTTCAGTGCCAGGCAACCCGGAAAACGGAGCCGTTGGCATGCCCGACCTTCCTGACCCTTCACCACACCGCCGGGAAGGCCGGGTGTGCTGCGGTCCCCATGGCACGTGGCACGACTGGGCTCCGCGTGTCCTGGCCCGAGTGGAAGGGCTGCAGTGCTCCGTAGCCCGCTGGGTCTAGAATAAGGGGGCCCTCTCTAGTGGAGAGCGTAGGGAGCCCTGTCCTGTGGGTCATCAGCTCTGGTTTTGTTTCTCGTCTCCCGGCCGCCTCCTCTTCTTGTCGGCTGGGTGTGCCCTGGTGCGCAAGCGTTTTCTATTCCTCGCCTTTAACGGTGGAGCACGGGCTGCCGGGAGTCACCACGGATGTGTGAATGGGCCCGTTGTGAGCGCCTGCTGAAGGTGCAATGTATTGTCGTCGTTAGTGGCTCCTGTCGAGGAATCTGTGTCAGTGGAAATACTGTCCCCTGTTTTGCAGACACGACAGTCACGACGGGGACGTGCTTGGCAACGTGGTGTCATCCAAGAGGCCCCCACACAGAAGTAAGCCGGCGCAGGCCCTCCCGGCTGAAAGCCCTCCGGCCTCGGCCCCCGCGTGGGAGAAGGCGGACAGGCCCCCCCTGTCGTCAGAGCCGCCCCTGGACACGAAGCGGGCCGGGGAGAAGGCCAGGCCGAAGCCGGGCCTGATTGTCCGGGGCATGATGGCCGGGCCCACCGCCAGCGCCCCGCAGGTCGTTGCTCCTTCCTGTCAGCCCGGGAGTGGGAACCGTGGGAACCGTGGGAACCGGCCGGGTGTCCACCTGGGGGCACCCCACAGAGAGCTCAGGGGGCGGGCGGGGTCTGTGTGCGGGGAGTGGAGGGACACCCCTCTGTTCTCCCTGGCTCTGCCGTCAGCTCCTTGTGGGGCATGGGCCGTCCTGATCCCCTTCCCTGCCTCAGTTTACCCATGATGCCAGTGAGGCGGATGCCGTGGTTTTCTGCTGCTTTGCCGGGTGAGGACACGTCTACCCAGCTTTATCCTTGCCATTCGGGAGTGGGGGAACTCATCCAAGCCTGGGGAACTTCTTTTTTGTTGTTTGAAACATGATACTTAACAGGGAAAAAGAAATGCCAATCTTTTTTTAAGAACAATTTTTTAAAAGATTTTATTTATTTATTTTTAGAGGGGGAAGGGAGGGAGAAAGAGAGAGAGAGAGAGAGAGAGAGAGAGAGAGAGAGAGAGAAACATCAGTGTGCGGTTGCTGGGGGCCGTGGCCTACAACCCAGGCATGTGCCCTGACTGGGAATCGAACCTGCGATGCTTTGGTTTGCAGCCCACGCTCAATCCACTGAGCTACGCCAGCCAGGGCGAAATGCCAATCTTTGTAGTTTTATTTGTGTTGCCTAAAAAAGCATTCTAAACATTGATCATTGTTGTTTCACAGTGTCCCTTAAGGAGGGCCTGTGGTAGGGAGGGTCCCCTGAGGTGGGGAGGCTAAACCAGCGCAGAGAGTGAGTTTCGGAGGGCTCTGAGAAATGACAAAGTGGAACCCAACCGCAGTCTCGAAGTGCGGTAGTGGCCGAGCGGGCGCCTCAGCGAACCAAAGCTGGGTGGTGTGCGTCCACGCCCGGCCGGCTGGCGTGCGTCATCTCTGCTCTCGCCTGCCGCACGGTTGGGTGTGCGCAGCGGCTGTGGGCGCTGGTCGTGCAGAGACCCTGCCTGTGGGAGACGCGGACCCCTCCCTGCCCCTGCCCCCGTCCCATGAGGTTTTCAGGCACTGTCTGTGTCTCTCGGCCGTGGCTGCATCTGCTAGATGGGTGTCTCCGCCCCCTTTGTGTTCTGGGGTCCTGTGGCTCTGAAACGGTCGTGCCGTGGTCTCAGCGGCCAGGTCAGGGAGGCGAGGGTCTGCCTGCTCTCCTCTGTGGGGTTCAGGCCGCACCTCGGCATCATGCCCCATCCCAGGTGTCTGGTACTTGAAGGAGGACATTCATAAGCCGGACCGTGTCCAGAGAGAGGAAAGGAACCGGGAGGATGGAGAGTCTGGAGGAAATCTCCAAAGGGATCTGGGAGTATTTATTTCATCTTGGGAGGAGGCGGCTGGGGGGAGGTGGGACGGAGCAGAGAGCGTTCTCCCAGCCTGGAGGTAGGACTGGTGTCGCCTCAGAATGGTGAATGCATGGCTCTCAGGCAGCTGCTCCATGCCACTGCCTGCCTCCGTGCCCGTGGCAGATGTCGCCAGCTGATCTCGGTGCCCTTGTGCTTTCCAAGCCTGGATGCACCGTGGGCTGCTGCTCCGGCGGGCAGGCTGCAGTGTGAGTGAGAGGAGCCCTGTGTGCTGTCTGGTGTGAGCACAGGCTGTGAGCCCCGGACGGCCCAGGACGCGGTGCATGGTCCTCTGTTGGACTCGGTGGGCAGGCTCGCTCCGCGGCTCCAGGGGGCACAGCCAGGGCCAGCGGGCGGGGCTGGGGCAGCGGCTCGCAGCCCGTCAGAGCCCCTCAGCGGTGGCAGGGGCCTTTTGGGAAGAAACAAGGCCAGCCGTGTGCAGGCGAAGCCAGGCGCCCCCTCTGCTGGGGGCGCTGTGGAAGGGCTTCCTGTCTGATTTCGAGTTTCGAGTCCAGAGGGGTTTCTTTTATGTGTCTTGTATCCGTGGACATTTACTGTATCAGAAATGAAAACTGATCACTTCTCGGCCTTTTGGCTAAGATCAAGTATAGAAATTAAAACTGAGAAAGTACAGAAAGACTGACTAGTTAAATCATTAAAAACAGCAATAGTAAATCCATTACCTTGAACACAAATAACATATTAAAAAAACCCTATTTTTTCCAAAACAAAAAAAGTAGTGAGGCGAGGAGCACCATTTTACATTTTTGCAAACCTCCTTCACGTCTGGCGCAGTAGAAGATTGTCCAAGTCTCATGCTTGCTTCTGCGTTCAGGTGCTGGGTTTCGGTATTTCGGTTGAAGTAGATGAAGATCTGACCTCATGCAGATACATGCTTGGAAGAGGGAGAAGCATTTTAATGGCGTTTTTAGGAAACTCGAGGTATTCCTTGACCCCACACCCAGACTGGGCGGGTTGTAGTCTGTCCGGTGGAGTCTGAAGACGCACCGGTGAACTTCTGTCCGTTTCTGTCAGTCTGGCTCTCACTTTGAGTGTGAACTCTCTACCACTGTCGTTTGGGAAATGTTGGTTTACTGAGTTATCTTCTGAATATTGACCCATTTCCTTACACAAAAGAATTTTAAAAAGTCACATCTCTTGGTGTTACCACCCAACCCGTCAGAAGAGTTTTTAAGGACTGAGAAGTCTCCAGCTCACAGCGACAGACCCCAAGTTTCCCCGAAGAGTAATTGTTACCTGGACGCCTGTAGTTTGTCACTGACGACAGTACAGCACTTATTTATTCCCTTGGAAGGGACAGGCCTCATGTGTTTTCGGGAAGTGCCCGCCAGACCCCCACGTCCGCGTGACCACAGCTGGCCCGCTCAGTGGTCTCGTGAAAAGAAATCGCCGGTCCAGCTCACCACTCAGACCTGTGATGAGTGCTTTCCTCGAGACGGGTGTCGCCCTGTGGGTGGGGCAGAACACTCACGCGTCTGATTTTGTCACGGAATGTTAACGAGGTGGGCACTGTGGGGTCACAGTTGAAGAGTATTTAGTGATAATGCTCATGGCTGAGCTTCCACACTATCGGCATCAGCATTTTCCTCATGCATTTTCCTTGCAAGCGGGTGAGTACCAGGGGTGCCCGTCAGGTCCCTGCCTGGATTCCTGCTAAGGACCGGCAGCAGGCATACCCCCACTGCGTGTCGACACAGAGAGAAAGGCCCACTCGTCACGTTATTGTCATGGAAGTGGCTTCGGCTCCCAGAAGGATTTGGGACCCTCTGAGGCTGGCGGACCACACCGAGAATCGGTGGTCCGGCCGGGCTCCAGGGTCCTGCCCTGCCATGGCAGCCTGGTGATGAAGTCTGGGCAGCAGAGGCCCCTTCACAACCGCCGAGGGTGACGGCCACGTCGGCTTCACCACCAAGAATTTGTCTGAAACTCCTTCCATCAGTTGTCCTGTGCGCCTTCCCTCTGGGCATCTGCGTCCAGCAGAGGGCAGCAAAGCACGGGCCACTGCAGAACTCCCCCAGGTTTCCTGGAGGTGCTTCGTGGGCCTGGGCGCCCCGGCCATACTTTCCGGTGGCCCCCGAGAGAAGAGCAAGACGCGCTGGATATTGCCTCATTCTGCACGGCTGGATCGGCTCCGAGCTCCAGAAGGATGAGTAAGAGGCCGGGCACCCCGCCCGCCTGAGGCCAGAGGTTGAGTCGCTTTGGGAGTGGTGACTCACGTTTTCCTCGAGCTGTGGCGGGGGTGCCCTGAGTGGCTTTTGGAGGAGGCTCATGGTGTCTAGTAATTTCCGCCCGGCAAGAACGCCACAGAAGGAGCTCTTCTTCCCGCACCGGCTTCACCCTTTGGCTCAGGGTTGATTCTGGAAATGCTGAGAGCTTCCGGAAAAGCCTGGCAGGTATATTTCTGTCCCCTGCCTCTGCAGCCAGGATCGGTAACGACGTGACTTAACCATTTCATCAGTTGATCGTGGCTGGAACAAAGGACGTACCAGTCGACTCCTGTGGAATTCCTTTGTTTCAGAAACTAGGCAAATCTCGGTGCCTGCTAGGTGTGGGGCGCCGAGCCGGGAGCTCCGTGGACCCTGGAGATGAGTGAAGGATGGCTGTCGCCACTCCTGGTCTGTGGCAGGGGCGGGGGACGGGCCTTAGGGGAGGTGCACACGGCGGTGAGCATTCGTGAGTGACGGGGCTGGCTGTGGGCCGGGGCCGTGTGCCGGGGCCGTGTGTGGGCCTCGGCTCTAACCCTCGCCACGAGGCCACGGGAGACGGGCACCACGGGTCCCCAGGCCCTGCTCCAGAACCTTTGGGCCACGTGTGTTCTGGAACGTAGAGTTTTTTCCCAGAAAAGAAATACATCACATAAACCACATGCCGTATAATGCCTGCAGTTACGTGTCGTGTGGTCTTTGCAGAACAAAAGCATTTACTGCAGCTAAACCTGAATAGTCACACTTAAGAAAAGATTAAGTAACCTCAAAGCAGTTTGAAGAATTTGTTACAGGATTCCAAGAGAATCTGTGCTCTGGGATTCAGAAATTGCAGACAGTGGCTTGTGGACAGGTTGGGTCAAAGGGCAGGCAAGTGAGGGACAGAGAAGTGCTGGAACTTGCCAAGGGGACCCAGCGGGTGGGCAGGGACACAGAAGCTGGAGCCCAGGCCCGACCCTGGGGCCCTGCCTTTCCCTTCTGCCCCCGCCCCTGTCCGGGTGAGGGAGAAGGACTCCTGGGGTTTACGCAGGTGGGGCGCGGGATGCATTGTGGAAGCAGTAGCCTTTGAGTATCCCATGAAGGAGTGGGTGGGACTTTAAGGGGAGAACCTGGGGATGGGGAAAGGCTTTCCTGGGGGAGGGAGCATCGTGGGCAAATGCTTGAAGTGGCATCAAGTGTGTTCCCGCCTCGCAGAAGGGATTCCTCACTGCGTCTGTCCTCGTCCCTTTCAGGACTCGCTCCGCAAGCGCTCCCTGAGGCGGCCGCTGGTCTTGAGTGGCATGGCTCAGCCCCACGAGGAGGAGGAGGGCTGCAGAGCCCCCGAGCTGTCCGCCCGCACCCTGACCTGTCCCGCCCCACAGGAGGGCCTGGCTTCCAGCACCGGCTCCACTGCCAGGAGCCCCCCGGGCCAGCTCAGCAAGCCCACCGCAGAAAAGCACAGGGGCACACCCAACAGCCCCCCTTGCCTGCCGAGCCAAGGGCTGCCACAGAGGGGGAGCGGCAGGGGCAGAGGTCTTTCGGGGGACAGCACCGCCATGGACCACGGCCCAGAGGCCAGCAGGACGCCTTTGAAATTCTCGTCGCCTGGTGGGAATGCCAAGACGACCCAGGAGAGGCTGGAAAGAGCATTCAAAAGGCAGGGGGACCCATTCCTGCCTCTCAGGTGAGCATACCGGGTCCAGGTGATGCCTCCCCCTAGAGAACTGTCCATCCCGGTGGCTCCTCGGGCTCACGGAGCAAGGCGTGAAGGGGGAAGGCGACCGCGGTCACTGTCAGAGAGAAAACAGCCCAGAGAGTGTGCGCCCGTGGGGGCCTGCTGGGGAGGTTTCTCCGGCCCCTCCCACTTCTCCGAGTCAAGCAGGCTCTAGCAGGTGGCCCTCGCACAAACCCACGGCAACACGGCCAGGCCGATGTGGCGGAAGAGATGCTCCCCGTGCGGGGCTGGAGGGGGCTGATGGGTCAGCGCCCCGGGCTCCTGCGGGGCTGTGTTTTCACCCTGTTCTCTCACAGTAGCCCTGGGCGATTCCCGCAGCGACTGGTTTGCGTGTTCAACCCTCCAACATTCCTGGAGCAAATCCTGCGTGGTCAGGATAGATGGTCTCTCTACGGATCACTGGGTTCAGTTTATTACTGTTTTGTGCAGGGCTTTGTGAAGGAGGACTTGGTGAACTTCCTTTCTGGCAACAGCCTCGCCGGAGCCTGGCGTCCAGGACAGACGCCGTGCCCCCTTTTCTGGTCTGTGGCGGAGCTGGTGTTGGGTGGGTGGTGTTGCTTCCTCACGTACTAAGGAGAACTTACCAGTGAAGGCTTCTGAGCATGGAGCTGAAAGATTTTAGATTATGGATTCAGTTGAAAAAAATTTTTCATGTCAGATTTTCTATTTTTTTGTGTATCCATTTTGCAAGTTGTATTTTTCCGAGGAATTCTACCATTTTATCTAGATTTCAAATTTGTTGGTATGAAATTGTATAAATATAATATCCTCTTATTATAACTTAAAGGCTGTATGATCTTCGGGGCTGTCTCTGTTCTCGTTCCCGATACCGGCGATGTGTGTTTTCCCTGGTTTTTGACTGGTCTCACTAGAAACTGATCAATTGTGTACTATTTCAAAGGGCTAACTTTTGGTCTTGTATATTTTTTTTCTCCGTAATTGATTTCCACTCCTACTGTTATTCTTTCTTTCATTCTACTTTCTGTGAGTTTAACTTGCTATCATTTCCTGTTGTATCTGTATGTATTTTTACAAACTCCTGTTTGTTGCTGTTCTCTCACAGTCGTTGTCTTGTTATACAGTTTAAGGGTGAACGTTTCCCTCTGGTCAGTGCTCTGTTTGTATCGATGTGTTAATAGTTCATTTGCTTCTGCTAAAGTATTTTCTTACTTCCACTGTGATTTCTTCTTTTGAGCCATGGATTATTTAGACATGTCTTGATTCATTCAAAACATGTAGGGTATTTTTCTGGTTATCTCTTTGTTTTTGATTACTAGCATTTTTACTTTGGTTATATCTACTCTGTATGATTTCAGTTCTTTGGTATGTGTTGATATTTCTTTCTAGTCCAGTCTGGAGCTGGACAGACTTCCCCACCACACCTCAGGCGCAGGGTGGGTCACCTCACAAGGTCACACGGGGGGAGGGGCCAGCCCCTGGAGGGGCAGCTCGCTGCGGAGAGGAGGAAGGGTGCAGCTGCGCCTAACATTCCCGTTTTCTCTCTTCCCTACTTAGCCACTCGGGTGCGTCCTCAGGGTGGAGTGAGCAAAGGGGAGGGGATGAAAGGCCAGTATGAGGTGGAGGCCAGTGTAGCTCCCTCCAGACTCCCAGAGGACACTGGGAGCTGAGAACAAATGCCCCCTCACCACCTAGATGCAGCTGCTGCCCCATTTTCCAGAAGCGGGGAGTGAGGCGTGGAGCACGGTTGGGCCCGTCAGGGTTCTGGGGGCTGTAGGTCCAAGGGCTCACAGTTCAGCGGGTGGAGCTCGGGGTGGAGTTCATTATCTTTCGTCTCCTTGGGCATCTTGGTGCTGTGCACTTACCGCGTAACTGCACGCAGCACCCTCGGTCTGAAATCCGGGCCACAGTTCCGCCACTTACTACACCTGACTGCACCCCCTGCCCTCGCCCACCCCATCAGTCCTCTCTCCCCCCATTTATTTCATTCCATTCATAAACGCGGGTGTCAGTCCTAGTGCGTCTCAGATCCTGTGAGCTCCCCAGGGTGAGAGAGACGTGTGCAAATGTGATTCTTGTAGAGCGTGACGAAGGACGGTGAGATGACAGCAGCACCAGCTTGTGTGTGTGGCACACGCTCCCCCACTCAGCCCTAATGAGGCTGGAGGAAAGGTGGACGCGTGGAGCCTTCCCGGGGCCTCCTTGCAGCGTCAGCTCAAGGCCGGCAGTGGACGTCACACCAGGGGTGGGGCGGGGCGGGGCAGGGCGGGGTGGGGCGGGGCTGCCTCAGGGCAAACGAGTCTCTGTGCATCAGGCTCCTCCGACTCCCTCCGGTTCCTCAGTGCTGCTCAGTTGCTGATGGGACTGTTTTCTGCTTCTATTTTTGTTTCTCTTCTGTGTCCTTTGATCCTAGAAGATGTTTAGAATACACGTCAGCTGGGCTCCCACTGTGGGGGATGTGGCTGTTTGGGGCCACCTGTCATTTACTGCTGGCTTGTCAGGGCCACCCTGATGGGGTTCCTCTCATATCAGTCGGAACTGCTGGGGCTCTGGCCCCGCCCTGGGTGGTCCTGTCACCCTCGCCTCACTCTGCCTCCTGCCATCGTGCTGTGTCGCAGGCAGGGCCTTCCTGTACTTGTTTGTGCACCTTGCTATCACTCCCCCCCCCACCACCACACACACCTGGCCCAGAGTGGCCTTCGAGAATGCTCAGGTGCAGGACTAAGCACATGGGACCGGCGATTCTCTGTTTACATGTCCCCACAGCCGGGTGTTCCCAGCCTAGTGGTTCCCCACGTTGACAGTCCGGCTGGGGCTGACCTCACCTGTGGGCTTGCAGCCCCCTTCCTGGGCTTGCTGGCCCGCCTTTTGTCTGAGGGTCCTTCACAGTGAATCTCTGGGGCTTCCGATGGCCACGCGGACGGACCCTGTGGTGGCTTTTCTGCATGTTAGCCCCGAGCCTCTCACGCTGGCGGCAGGCGTTCGGGACTGGTTTCTTATGTGTCCCAGGTGGGCACGGGCTCAGCAGCTCCAGCCACGCGCTTTTCGCCCAGTCTCCTCTGGAAACGAGGGTGTAACCATGTCAGGACATTGAGAAGGGCTGTCGGCCTCCTTTGGGGATCCAGCCCACGGCAGCTGTGCCTGGGGGCAGGAGCCACCGAGCAAATCCGTGTCCCCTCAAGTAGCACGAGCCGTGGGCCCTCAGGGGCCAGGAGCACCGAGATGGGAGTGCCCGTGGCACAGGTGGGGGTGCCGAGGCCCCGAGAGGAGCAGGAGCCTCTCCCGGGTCAGGCAGTCCCCGAGTTAGGGTCAGGGACCAGGGGGCCTGAGGGTGTGGGCCAAAATGAGGTACATTTGTTTCCTGTCACTTGTATAACAAACTACCATACACTTGTTTGAAAACAACACAAGTTTGTTATGTTACAGTTCTGGACGGCAGAGGTCAGCACTGGGTCTCCCTGGGCTAGAGTCAAAGTGCTGGCAGGGCTCCGTCCCTTCTGGAGGCTCCAGGGAGGGTAGGTTTCCTCGCCTTTCCAGCTTCTAGAGGCTGCTCGCGCCCCTCGGCTTGTGGCCCCATCCTCCATCTGCAAAGCCAGCACCGTCAGGCCGCGCCTGTCTCAGGCTGTGCCTGTCTCAGGCTGCCATCTCCCTGCTTCTCCCTTTTTCTGCCCAACTCGTCCCCTTGTGAGGAAGGGCCCCTGTGGTTATGCTGGGCATCTGGATAGCCCAGGATGATCGCTCATCTCCAGGGTGCTGGTTAGTAATCTCAGCTCCGGCTGCAACCCGTACTTCCCTTTGCCGAGTCACCGAACGTGCTCCCCGTTTCCGGAGCTGGGGCGTGGACATCTTTGGGAAAAGGGGAAGGCATCCTTCTGCCCACCATCGAGGGTGACTGTTGTTTTCCTGCAGCATTTAAAATGTTTAGGTCTCCTTGGAATTTTTGTAAAAGTGCACAGCTTTTACACTCTCAGTCTCCCTTTCCACCACTCCGAGGAGAGTCCTTGCTGTGAATCTTCTCCAGGCATTCTCCCCTGTCTGACCGTCTGTCTGTCTCTCTGTCTGTCTTTTTCATGTGGGTCGCGTGTAGGAAGGGAACCAGGGAAGCCCAGGGCCGCTTGGCCCCTGATCTCACAGGGGATGCCTGGCCGTGGGGCCCGCCGTGGTGGCCCAGCGAGCTCCGGGTGGTTTCTGGTTCCATGAGCGCTAGTGGATCTCACCCTGGGGGAGGCAGGGGTCTTCCCAGAACACGAGCTTGGAGTACGATAGAGTCCATGGAATCGAAGTTTGATTTAGTTGGGCTTTAAAAAGGTATTTTAAGTTGAGTGTTTTCAAAGCAGAGTGGAATAGAGGCTCCTTGGGACCCGTCTCAATTCTTAACCGCGTAGACGGTCAGGGCGGGAAGGGCCTTAGAACTCAAGCCCTCCAGCTGGCGGCTGGTGACGAGAGGCAGGGGCTCGTCCGGGCTCTCGCCGGGGTCATAAGTCCTTCTGAGGGCTCTGCTTTCGGTGTCTGGCCGATGTGTGGAGCTTTCGCTTTCACTGTGTTGCCCTTTCTGTACTCGGTCGGCTTCCAGCGCGGTAGTCGCCTGTCCATGTGTGACATCCTGTTCCTTAGTAGAAACTTCCTGGGTTTTGGAGAAACGTGAGTTCAGACCCCAAGTTCCTGGAGTTACATCCTCAAAAAGAGCCTGTCAACTCACGGAAATAACCATTTGTTCCATTAGTGTGTTCGGCAACTCCGTAGTGCGTGCTGGAGTGCGTCAGAGCCGGCTCACACCGGCTCGGAGAGCTGACTGTTAGCATCTTCTCCCGATTCCGTGTTCAGCAACGTCAAGGAGGTCGCTCGAGGTTGGCCGTGCTGGGAATGTTTATGCCATGGGCATTATTAGCAAATGCTGCCGGTCGGCGTCCCCCTCCCTGGACAGCCAGCTGTCCCCGTCTGCCAGCACCCCATGTGCAATGTTCCAACCCTGGCCCTAGCCACTGGCGATTGCGTGAGCGAAGCAGAGCCCCTGCCCTCTGGGAACTTGCACTTCCCATGGGGAGAGGCAGCCGGCAACAAGGATCAGACAATCTACAACCTACCAGCGTGCCCTGAGGGAGGGTGAGCCAAGGAAGGGTGAGCGGGAGCCTGGCTTCGGGGCAGCCCGGGCAGCACCTTTCTGAGGAGGTGACACTTGAGACCAGAGGGCACACAGGGAACCAGACTTTTGACCCCTGGAGCAAATGCAAAGAGAGAGTGGCTGTGCCCAGGCCTTGCGGCAGGAGCCTGTGCTTCTTCCTGTTGGGAACGGGTGCGGGGAGGAGGGGAGGGGCCAGGGCCCGGAGCCTCTGGAAGCCCTGGCTGCCACTCTGGGGGGCTCGGGAGCCTCCGGAGGCCGGGTGGAGTCATGCGTGGTTCAACACCTGTTTCTGCAGGACCCCTTGGCTGCTGGGTTGAAGGGGCTAAAGGCGGCAAGAGTGGTGGCAGCAAGACCAGTCAGAAGGCAGTCACAGTAGTTTACAGCGGGGGTCCCCAACCTCTGGCTGCGGACTGGTGCTGGTCGGGGCCTGCTAGGAACCGGGCCGCACAGCAAGGGCCAGCTGGAGTGTGATGTGCTAGACTCGTCCCAAAACCCACCCCCCTGCTGGGTCCCTGGGAACATTGTCTTCCACAAAACCGGTCCCTGGTGCCAAAGAGGTTGGGGACTGCTGGTCTAGAGGAGAGTTGATGGTGGCCTGAGTCAGGGCGGTGGCAGTGAGGGCAGTGAGACATGGGCTGGGTCATGTGTAATGCACATAGACATACATGCACAGACACACAGACACACTTGCAGAGGCCCACACACATGCACACAGACCCAGGGAGACACACAGACATGCAGGCACAGACAGACAGACACACGCACATGGTGGAGGCAACAGCACTGGCCCCTGGGCTCAATGTGCTCCCCTGGAGAAGGTGACGAGGCAAGGTGACTCCAGCGTTGTGCTGAACAGTCACAGGAAGGGGGCTGCTGTCCCCGGAAAGAGGGAGACTGTGGGAGAGGAAGTTAAGGCCACGGCCACTGGGCCCCAGTCCGTGGCCCAGCATGGCTCTCCGTGAGGCCAGAGGTGCTTCTCTGTTCACTGGCCGCCCTGTGGCCTGTGCAGTGTCGGGGCCACGTGCCTGGAGCCCCCCTGTGAACGCGGCGCTGTCCTGTGGTCCTCACGTCAGGCCCTGTTGCTCAGTTGTGACAGGACAATTCTCTTCTGCCTTTGGGGTCCTGCTGAAGCTGTGAGGAGGTCGTCTCTCCCACCAGGACTATGACTAGAGCCCAAGTCAACGGTTCTGCCCACAGCTGTTCTCTGATGACAATAAAAGCGACTCCCGGGCTGGCGTTTACGTCGAACACTTATTTTCCCTGTGTTTGCAGGTGGGTTTCCGCCTGGGTCAAATGTCCAGCCCTCTCGGGGTCTCCGTGCTCCTGTCTGTAAGTGGGGGGGGGGTGGCAGCAGTTGGCTGGAGCCTCTTTAGAGCCCCCCATCTCTGACATTCCTGCCCTGCATTCTCCCCGTGGCCTTGGCGTGCCCAGGCGGGCAAGCTCCCACCTTCTCCGTGACCCGGGGATCACAGGCCATTCGGCCGCCCGCCGAGGCCCACCCTGGGGAAAGGACGAGCGTGGGAACCATGGCCTCGTGCCTTTGGAGTCCCTCCTGGACTGTGGGGTCCTCTGGGTCCCATGGGTGCGCAGTAACGTGGTCTAGGGCTCAGCAGCCCGGAGTCACCCTGAACTCGAGGGTGTGCTGCCGGAGGCCAGCGGGCTGCTGTGTCCGGCTGCAGGGTTCGGAGCTGGCGGGCAGGCAGGCTGATGCTGCCGGGTTAAATCCGCCACCTCTGACCCTCAGCCTGTTACTCGCCGAGTGATTTCTGTCTGGGGGGAGGTTCCCAAGAGCCGTGGTTCTTGAACTGTGATCCCGGGACCGGCAGCACCTGCACCACCCAGGAACTTGTTAGAAACACAGCCTGTTTGACCCACAGAGTTGGGACTTGGGTGTCTAACAAGCCCCTGTAGGGGATGTGCTGCCGGCTCCTGGAACCAGGGACCTAGAAGCCGAGCCTGAGATGCAGGGTCGAGGGCATGTCATGTATTGGGGGCATGCCCTCAGCGAGGGCAGGTCTCAGGAGGCTGAGGGGTATCCTTCAGATCCCATAGGGAGATGAGAGGGAGAGTTGACCCAGAGCTGGTCCCACATTTAAGCCGAAAGTAAGCTCCCCCCGCCTTTGTCAGTCATTGGCTGTGGATTGCCCATGCTGGGGTGGGGCGGGCCCCATGCCACTTGCTGGGTGAGTGTGGCGATAAGGCAGCTCTCTGGAGAAGGGTGCATCTGTGAGCTGTCAGCAGCCACCATGCACGGCGCCTGGGATGGGTGCGCCCAGTCGGGCCTCTGGTCGGGGCACCCGTGTCTTCTGTGTCACATCTTCTGGCTGCTTCCACAGCCACCCAGCTCTCGGTGTCATGCAATAGACAGGTAAGCGGCACAGCCCGTTCATGACGTCACTCTGGTGCCTGGGGTGCCCTGGTGAGGTGGGGCCACATGGAGGCGACAGGTGAGGAGAGAGACCCCAGAGGGGAGACGAGAGTGGTTCAGGCCCACAGCCGGCCCCTCCCATCATGAGCCTACAGCCCTCGCTGGCTTTCTGGCGGGTCATGTCCTGTTGTGTCAGCTAGACGGGAGGTGTCTCTTGATGCCCTTCTTGGAGCCCAGAGCCGGCATTGGGGACGGATGAGAGGGCCCCCAGGGCCCGCACGAGGCTCTCTGTAATTGGGTACTGGACTGTGGCCCTCACAGAGGAGCGGAAGACCAGGGAGCAGTGAAGGGGGCGCGGGGGGCCAGGCAGGAGGGCTGTGTTTGGTGCAGAGACTGCGTGCTGGGCCAGTGGGTCTGTGAGGAACTGCTGTGAGAACCTGCGCCGTCTCGCGTGCGTCTCTGTGGCCTGGGCCCAGCCAGGGCCCAAAAGCATCACGTCCCTGCCTCTGTGTTGCAGCCAGTGGTCTGTTCCAGGGATCAGTGAGTCTGATTGTCAGATTTTCAGGTTTTGCAGGAAATGAACAGCAGGTGGCAGCAGAGCGTCACCAATCTTTAGGACCCCAGCGACTTCTTGTTGCCTGATTTTGCTCAGCAGACCCTCCCAGGCCCCTGCTAAGGAGGACGCTGTCGTGGGAGAGATCAGTGACCCCCCACCCCCTTCCTGGGTCCCCAGCCCATTCTGGGCTCTGGGTCAGGAGCAGGACCAGCAGGCTGGCCCATCTGGGGCCTGCCCGAGACGGAGCAGGGGGTGTGGAATTGGGGCTTTATTGACTGCTCCCTGCAGCTGAGCCTCCCCAGTCTGACAGCACCTGCACTGCAGGGGATGAATAAGGGGCAGACCTTCCATGTTAATTTGCCTCTGCGCGTTATTTGGACTTGATGTCAGACTGGAGAGGTTCGAGATCCCCTGACCCTTGAAAGGAGCCCAGTACACAGTCGCTTTCCTGTGTGGCAGAAGCCCTTTGTGGACAGGGGGCTTGCCTGGGGCTCCGGGGCGGGTCCAGCCTCGCCTCTATAACCCCCTCCAGGGCCCTGTCTTCTGTGGCAAGCTCGCTGCCTGGCCCGTCTGGCCTTGCTGCCCTGTGCTCATCATCTCTCCTTTCCACCTCTTACCCACATTTCCCCTCCGTGTCCCCCCAGTGTACAGAGGAAGACCGGTTCTCTCTCCTTCCACAGGCGGGCCCTCCCTTGCACACGGAGGAAGTTACACACGAGACTTGGCTCTGGTGTGCACACGACAGCCACCCGGAGCCCCCGCAGTGGGGCCAATGCCCCGGCCCTGTGTGCACGCACAGCTGCCAGGTGCCCTCGGTTCCAGAGTGTCTGAGGCTTTGGCCCAGTGCCTCTCCCGGGGAGAGGGGCTTCCCGTGACTCAGATTTTCTTTGAGATCAAGAAATGGGGCCGAAGAGGTGACAGAGTGCCCACGCCTCTCCTTGGGAGGGTGAGGGATCTCGTTTCGTCCATCCCGGGACATCTGGGTGGCAGCTCCGAGATCCCCCTCTGCCCAGGGGCCGACTCCGTGGCCTGCAGGCCAGGAGGATGTCTCAGGGGCAGTCGTGGCTGTTTGGTGCTTGGTGGGAGCCGGCTGTGAAGACCGAGGGATGGTTTTGGGAGATGAGTGTCAGAGAGCAGGAGAGGTGTGTGGTGGTTCTCCTTTCCTGGGCGCCTTTTTTTTCTCACTCCAACATTCTTACCTGCTGGTCCGCCAGGTAGCTTCCAGCAGACCTTGGGCACCAGAACCCCAGGGAGGCCCCTGTCGAGGTTGGTGACAGTGCCAGGATGAGATGGAGCAAGTGAGGCGTCCAGGGTACAAAATTTAAGGAGGCACTCACTCTCAAGGTGGTTCAGCTGTGGTCGGGCATCTGCATGAACCTGAGGGTGAGTGCCTCCTTAAATTTTGCACCCTAGGCACCAGGTATTTCTCACCCTAATCCTGGTTTGGTCCAGAGTCCCACAGCTGCTCTTCTGCTTCTCACGGTCTCACAGACAACCCCCCACACAGCATGGCGGTGCGATCGCTCCTCTCTACTTCCACGAACTCCGCGAGGGCTGGAGTGGGCGTTCCTTTCTCTTCCTTTCTTCTCCCCAGCTGGCTCCCGGGGCCTGCCAAGAAATATTGAGCAAATGACAGAATGTACATAATAGGGAGACTGGAAGGGAAATTTATGTTTATCTGTTTGGGACAGTGTCGTGGAAATTAAACTGATCGTCTTTAATAGAATTGGAACAATCCAGACTTTATTTTCAAGTTAACTTGTTGGATGTATTTATTTACTCATTCATCTTTTATTTATACATTCATTTAACCAATTAGTCATTCAACCAACCAGCCTATGAACTTACCACCCTACCAACCAACCAGCCCATGAACTTAGCATCCCAGCAGCCCACCAACCCACGGACTTACCATCCCAGCAGCCAACCAGCCCACAAACTTACCATCCTACCAGCCAACCAGCCCACAAACTTACCATCCCAGCAGCCCATCCCAACCCACACGAACTTACCATCCTACCAGCCAACCAACCCACGAACTTACCATCCTACCAACCAACCAACCAACACACGAACTTATCATCCTACCAGCCAACCAGCCCACGAACTCACCATCCTACCAGCCAACCAGCCCATGAACTTACCGTCCCCTCAGCCACGCAGCCCCACCCATCACCATTATGCTGGCCTGTATGTGAGTCACCCTGGACGTTACCTTCTCTAGGAAGCCTTTCCCAGTCTCCTCTCTGCCCCTGTACCTGGACATGGCCCCTTCTCGTGCCTCCCAGAGCCTGTGTCGCACTGGAGAGGGAGGGCAGGCTACCTTGTTTCTCCTGCTGGACCGTCAGCTGTCTGAGCATGGGGCTGAGTTCTCTGCGACCTGCCTTCCTCCATTGTGCTCAGAATTGTTCCGAACTTACCAGATGGAGCAGAAGTATTGGCTTTGCCTTGGGACAGGGGGAAGGGAAGTGTGAGGTTTCCCCTTCGCTCAAGGACCACGTAAAAGACAGGATTAGCGATTTAGCAACTAGGAAAAGTCACCTAAAAATAGCATCCGTCCCAGAGCCAGATGGGCGGTGCCTGCTGAGGTGCCACAGGGTCTTAGAGGAAGGGGCTGCTCCTGGGCTGGGCCCTGAGGCATGGGCTGGGTTGGAGAAGCCCAGCGGGGGGCCAGCCAAGGGTCCCGTGGCTGTGCCTGGACATACTCGCCACTCTTCCCCGCCTTCCTGCGAGCCTGAGATTGGTGGGGAGTCAATCTGCTGGTGTCCCTGGGGTCTGGTTCCTGAAGACTGAGCAGCTCCTGGACTGTTCCTTAGCCCCTCACCACCCAGCGCTGCCTGGGTTCGTCTGCGCTTGCAGATTGCTTGGACGGTGCGCGCTCACGGCGGCTCCCGGAGACGAGCCTGCGCCCCCAGCTTTCCCCCAGTACTGGAGAGGGCTTTGCTTTAGGGAAAAGGTGGGCATCCCTGTTCCCACCCTGAGTGCAACTCTGCGGGGCCGGCTGCCCTGGGCTGGGCGGAGAGAGCTGGAGCCCTTCCCCCGCCAGAGCCCGGCCGTCCTGCTGGGGCGGGCCTGCCCGCAGGATTCCGGCCGTGTTCCCCCCACATGGTGGCCACGGGTGGAGGGCTGCTGTGACCCAGGCAGCCTGCTGCCTCCACCTTGGCAAGGGGACCTTCGGTGCCGACCTCTGCCGGGCATCTCAGGCTGAGTTCTTCGGTCATAGAGGTGACCTTCCCCGGGCGGTTTCCTGTGTAACTGGATTCCATGTGTGTGCCTCATTCCAGAAAATTCGACTTTGTTTTCTCTGCTCATTCCACAAGCCCTTACTAAAGCCATGGGATTCCTTCCATTTCCTGTGGGGGCCAGGTTCATGGCCATGGGTGGCTCAGAAGTTGAGCCTTTTCCTGACTGAGTAAACAGTGTTTGATCTCACTCTAAATACATGTTATTCAATTTTATTCAATGCAACAAAGCGTTTACGGAGTGCCTCCTGTTTGTTGGAATAGCGTTGGGGAGAGAGATGTGGAAGCCGAGGTTCCGGCCCCAAGGAGGCTGACGCATCCATGCCCATAGCTGTTCTGCGGAACTTCAAAAAAAACCCACCAGTGGTAAGGGGACAAGGCCAGGGCGCCGTGGAGCTGGAGTATGGACCGTCTCAGGGACAGTGCAGCGGCTGCTGCTTATTGAGTGTCACTGCTGGCATGTCCTGTTGCAGGAATTTTAGATATGTGCCTGCCTTCCATCCCGACAGCAGCACTAGGCGAGCCGTTGGCCCCCATGTTATAGGTGGGGAAACCGAGGCACAGAATGGCCGACCAGCCTGAGTTCATGCTGGCAGTCTGGCCCAGGGGCCTCTCGTCTGTTTCTGGGGGGCAGAAGGACTGATGGGGAGCTGGCATCGGTGGGGCCTTAGAGGGTCGGTTTGGTAATTCCGGGGGCCAGAGGCTCCTGAGCTGCGGGGACAGTGGGAACACAGGCAAAGAGGTGGGCAAGCCGGTGTCGCTGGGGCATGCGTGGGGCCCGGGGGAGAGGGGGCTGGAGGACCTGCCAACTCCGGGGAAGCTGGGCCAGGTGGCAGTCGAGAGGAAGAGAAAGGTCTCTTGCCATTTTGGTTATGTGATGGTGGTTTTCAAAACCAGTCTGTGGTGTGCTTCGGGAAGGCTAGTCCGGGGACGCCGCAGGACTGAGCAGGGTGACCGGCGGCAGGAAGCCGGCCTGGAAGGGAGGCCGGGCTGTGACCTGACGGCCCCAGAGAGCCGAGGGTCAGGGCTCTGAGGGCGAGCGTGCCCTGGCCTCGGCGGGCAATGGAGGCCGCGGGCCGGAGGCCCTGGAGCCCGGGCCCCAGGGAGCAGAGACAGAGGGGTGGGAGCCGGGGCCTGGGCTGGGGCCGGAGGCGGACGAGGAGTCTGTTTCTGGACAGGTCCCCTGGAGCTTTGGTCTCCTTGGTCAGGGTGGGCGGAGACGCAGAGCCTGGGGAACGTGGGGTGAGAGGTGGGGAGAGGGGCGTTTGGGAGGTACTGGGTCGGGCCTGAGAGCGGAGGTCCTTGGAGGGGTGGACACCACCAAGGACGGTTGCGTGATGAAGGCACCAGAGGTCGGGGTCCCGCAGTGGGATTGGAGTGATGGGGAGAAGGAGAGGCCGGAGCAGGAGGAGGACCGGGAGGTGAGGCAAGAGACAGGGTCCCGGGAAGGCGAGCGGCTGGCACTTTCGGACCCGGGGGCAGGTGGGGAAGATCGCTGGGTCTGGGGACGGGGTGGCTTTGGGGAGAGCACTTCCAGTAGAGTGCAGGGGCAGCCGGGCAGCCGCAGCGGGTTGAGGAATGTCGGGGTGAGGACACGCACAGAGAACAGGAAGGACTTTTTAAAGAGATTTTGAGGTGAAGGGAAGTGTAGGGACGGGACAGCAGTTCAGGAGGGTGGAGGTTAAGGGTCAGGGTGTTTGTTCCCAGGACGGGGGACGGGAGCAGGGGTGTGGGCCAAGGGCTAGGCGAGGTGTGGGGAGGAAGAGGCACTCGCTCTCAGGAACTCCTGCGGAAGCAGGAAGCCAGCGCCGGGGTGGGCCCGGGCGGGGCAGCGCCCACCGTGGCCAGGTTCGTTTTTTGGCCACGCTCCACTGTGGCCATTGATGTCCATGACGACGGACCCAGGGCGTCACCAGCTTCCAAAGGACCCTTTGAAGCGCCAGTGAAAGAGCCAGGGCTGCTCCCCAGCGCTCTGCGTTTTTTGAAATGTATTCCAGATCAGCAAAGCACCGTTCAGTTACTGAGGCCCGCAGTTTGGGAAACACGGCGCCTGATCAGGCACCGGATCGTATCCTGAGGCTCTGGGAGGGGGCTCTCCCTCTGAGACCGACAGGGCCTGAGGCTCGCACTTGGGCAGATCTGCCCCTGGTAACGTGGTGACCTTGGGCATGGTCTTTACTTTTTTTAATCTCTTTGTGGCTTAGTTTCTTTCATCTAAAATATGGGATGATAGAAACACCCCCCCCGCTTTATGGGATTGTTATGAAGAATAAGTGAAATTAGGTACCTAAAAATATTTGACTTGCAATTGTTACCTTAATAAATACTAGCTTTCTGATTACTATTTAGTTAGCCAGACACCTTCTTCCTGAAGTGGGTGGATGTGTCCTTGGATGATGGAACTTGGGAAAGGAAGGGGTGGGAAGTAAGGTTGGAGCCAGATGATGGAGGGTTACGAGGGTCCAAGAGAAATGTCCCTTTGAGGGCCGTGGCCCTGGGAAGAGAAGCTGAGAGCGTGGCTGGTCCCCCTCTGCCTCGGGGCCGGTCTGCCCTGCGGGGCCTGGCAGCCCGGCGGCCCCAGCATTTTCGGATTGACCTTGTCTTCCAGGAGGTGTTTCCTCTCTTTTGCAGTGAAGGCCAAGGTGAGGCTGGGCCCACTGGGCAGCTCTGGTGGTAGACGGAGATGGCCACGCTCGCCTTTCTCTTTCCCAGAAGCCCCCAGGCCCAGGCCCGGACAGCGGGCTGACCCCGTGACTGTGGGCCTCCTCCTCCTCACGGCCTCTGCACTGGGTCCAGGGCTGCGTTCGAGTCTCTGAAGGATGGAGAGAAAGGGCGAGTCGGCGAGGGGAGGGTAGTGTTCCCGCTACTGATGGTGTTGCTTCCTCTGGTCCCAGGGTCACTCGGTCCAGCCTTTCTCCCTTTGTCTGGAATTTCTTCTGAAAGAGAAAAAGGAAACTCCAGCAAACTGGAAAAGCCCCTGATAGAAACTAAGACCAAGTACTCCGCCACCATCTGCAGACTGGGGGCTCTGGCAGGGCCTAGACCCACCTGTGCTCTGACGGGCGTCTGGGCGCCGACGCCAGGCTCTGCCCAGGAGACGCATCCACACAGACTTCTGCAGCCCAGGGTCTCCCCTGCGCCTGCCCCGCCCCCTCTCTGCTTCGGAGTAAATCTCGGGTTGTGTCCCAGCCTCGCCGTGGGCAGCCAGGCCCCCGGACGGCCCTGGGCACTCCTGGGATGCACTAGAGGAAGAAAAGGGAGGTGGAAAGGGTCCATTTCAGATGAAAACCAGAAGCAATCCTGGCCCATGTAATATTTAATAAAGGCTTTATGACAGAGTTCTTCTTCTTTTAAAAGAAAATAACTCCAAAAGAGGGCACGTACCAGATGCAGGGATCTGAGAAAGCTGAAGCAGGACCTTGGGTTTTAAAAGGATTGTCATACGGATAAACGCCACGTGGGTTTTATGGATGACCCTTGGTCTTGGGGTACTGGCTGAAGCACTCAGGGGTGGCGGACCTTGACGTCCAGCTTGCCTTCTGACGGCTCAGGAAAAAAAGGTGTGCATTTGTGTGTGTGTGTGTGTGTGTGTGTGTGAGTTGAGAGAGAGGGAATGCAAGTATTGGCAAAACGTTCGCAGCGTGTCCCTGGAAGAGAAGGGTGTGCTGGTCACCGCTGTGCTGGTCTTCTGACTTTCAAGATGCAAAGAGAAGACGACGCAGGGGGCAAACGGCAGAAATGAACAGTCAAGAGGGGTGTGAGCAGGTCACAGCGCACCCACACACGCTGCAGTGCGCGGGAGGCGACGATATAAAACGCAAGGCCCGCGGGAGAAACTCCCGGGGCCCTGTCCGGCGTGGCTGCGGACGGGGCGTAGCAGCCCCTTCCCTGCTTTACACGGGACCGGGACCGGGCAGGGGAGCCCTTGGACCGCCGAGCAACCAGCGGCAGTTCCTTGAAACCGCAGCCCAGGCGTCATTTCCAGATGCTCGGAGAGCGACCTCCTGCAGCGTCAGCCCAGCGGGCACCGGGGAGCTGATTCCGACCCTCCCTCGAGGATCCGTCCCCCCACCCCCACCCGGGGCTGGACTGGGACGCATGTGCAGCCCACAGCCTGGTGGCACGGGCGGGCGGTGGCTCCCCTTTCCCCACCAGAATGTTCCCCCTGGACCTTGGGACGTTCTCTCGGAACCCCCAGCCCTTTGATTACACCCACGTCCCGAGGCCCAACGTGACATTTCCAGCGGGAGGCTGCCCGCCGTGGGTCCAGCGGCTCCACATGGTTTTTATATTTGTCCTGGAAAAAGCTCCAGATACCTTTGGTCAAAGCGCTTCCTGTTGGCCGTGTGGCCGGGGCCATTTCCCGCCCACGCGGCCCCGAAGGGCTGCCGGCCGCCGGCCCCAGCACGTCTGCCCCAGGGGACAGGGAGCCGCGGCCGCTGAGGGCGCAGCCTGGAGCTGCGAGGACGCTGGGGCTCCTGGGGGGTGTGCTCCCAGCCTCTGCCCGCGTCACCGGGTCCAGACCCCTGGACACCGGGGGGCCGGGGCCTCGCCCAAGGCTGTGGCTCTGCTCCTGCAGAAGTTTCGCTATTAAGGGGCAGAGACGTGCTGGTTTCATTTTCTTTCCCCTCTTACAAACTCACATAAAATATCGCTGCCTCTTCAGTGGTGAACACGCCCGGGCTGAAATTCAGAGTCCCCACTTCTTAAGTTCTGTGGGAGGTGGGCCCTGTGCTCCTCTGCTTTGGGGGTCATGGGAAGTGCCAGCACAGATTTCCCCTCTTTGAGGGGCCGTGCTCAGCCACGTCCCAGCTCCCCATTGAGCACCCCCACCTGCTCCCCGCCCCCGCCATGAGCCATCTGTGCTGGATAGCTGGGAACCCTCCCTGGAGGCTGGGCGGTAACCCCAGAGGAGGGGGAGGGAGGAGACCCACGCTCTGGTGGGTGCCCCGGGACCCTTGCACCCTGTAGCAAGAGAAGGCAAAGTGGCTGCCAGGAGAGGCACAGGGTGGCCGCCGCCCTGGCTCAGGGACACGTCTAATTTTAGCCCAGGGTGTGCTCGCCCTGAGCCGGGCTGGCTCGCCCATGGACATTCCACAGCTCTCTGGTCTTCTGTGTGTGAGTGGCGTCATGCTCAAAGTTTGCAAAGCTCACTCGGGTTTCAAGCAGCGTGCTTCTTCCCCCTTTTTCTAAGAAATGCCCAGAGAACTGTCAGTCCTCTGTGCTTTTGGAGCGGGTCAAAATTTCCTGGAAATTCCCTCTGCGTGCCGGGGCAGGGTGCGGTGGCGCTGTGGGAGCCCGTCCCCCCACCCCGGGGCCTTTATCAGTGCGAGTGGGGGCGAGGCGGCTGCCGGGCCTCTGGGCCGCAGGAGACCTGGGGTCGTCTCTCCGGCGCAGGGGGTCCCTGGGAGGAACGCGTGGGTCAGCAGAACAACAAAAATGGAAGCCGAAAGCGGCAGGTTCACATTCCGACCTGTGACCTGAAGCTAACACGGTTCGGGTAGCTTCTTTAAGAGAAAGAATATAAAAGCATCTAACGTTTGCCAATCTCACGAAACCAGAGGACTGCGCCAACACATGGCTGAGGCCCCTCGGCCGGCCTGTGCGAGCAGCGGCGGTCCCTGGAGCCCGCGCCTGTTACCTTCGGAGGGGGGGGGGATCAGATGCTCCTCAGAGGGCCGTTGTTACTTGTTTGTTACTTGTTTCTCTGGCTCGGTGAGACTATTGAAACAGTTTGACAAGATTTAAGGATGGATATCGTCTTGCACGAAAAGCCCAACCTTTGAAGTGAGCGGATGAAGCCTTGTGAAAGATCCGCCGTATTGTTCACCGTGTTGTTGCTGGTCTTCCTCATTTCTTCACCAGCCAGTGTCACGGGCTGGCTCGTGTGGGACACTCTCCCGCTTTCTGATCCTCGGGGTCCTCCTCTGTGAAAACGGGGCCAGGACGTCTCTGTGCCTCGTCCCACAAAAGCCGTGCTCTGCACGTGCTTGGTAAAGTAGAAGTCACCCCCCTCCACCCCTTAAACAATTGTTTGTGAGGACAAAATGGCAAGATGTTTAGGGTCCTTAGAAGGTCACAGAATGGAAAAGGAGAGCCCAGGGAAGGTGAGTGTCTGCCCGGGGCCACTTGGTGACACAGCCTGGAGCCCCACAAATAAAGTGTCACTTAGGGGTAAGCCTCCGCACCTTTTCTAAAGGGATGTGAGCCCAGGTACCTCTCTTTTCAAATGGAGAGGAAGTTAACTGGGGCCCTGGATGGCGCCATTTCAGACTCACTGCTCACGGCCCTTTGATGAATACTATGCAGGGGAATGTTTTATGAGTTCAAACTGAACGTATTTCATCCCACAAGTCGTCTTAAGCTGCCCTTGGCGGGTGTAAGCAAACAGAACCTAAGTGGATTTGCTGTTTAATGGGACTCGGGAAACGTGGGCCTCTCCCACCGGGGCAGCTCCGTCCCTGGGTATGCTGGCCTTTACGAGGACCGCAGAGGTGCCAAAAGGCAGCTTCTCCTAGCAGCTAAGTCAACATCTCCACACAGCTTTCCAGGCCGCCATGGAAACCGGCGGCAACTCTTATGTAATGTCTCTTAGGCGGCGTGTTGGAACCTTCCCTTTTATAACTCCAGGGGGGACTTTAGACGCCCTGGTTCAGGGCCAAGGTGGAGAGGCCGTCCTTCTGTCCCGGGCTCTCGGACCAGCCCGGGGGCGGGCAGGCTGGGGGGGCATCTTTGTCTCCGGTGGAGCATCTCGTGGGGTTCTCGCGCCACGGCCAGGAGCTCTAAGCGGAGGCGGCCTCCGAGATCCCGCCTGCTGGGCGTGCAGGCCGGGGCTCACAGGGGGTGGGGGCCCTGTGGCCCGGGCCAGGCACCCCATCAGGCCTCCAGCCTCCCACAACAGTCAGGCTTGGCCAAGCCAGGCAGCCCCGTGCTGGTGCCGACAGAGGAGGGTCAAGACTGAGAGGGGAGCTTGTGGGCTGGCCGCCTTGTGCCTGGCGAACTGCGGGTCTCGGGTGAAAGACTGGTTTCTCGGTGGGCGTGGCCATGTTTCTGAGATGCACTTACTCCACAGGGACCCCTTTTCCCTCCAGAGGAGGCTTTCTTCCCCCGGGCAGCATCGTCTCTGCCCTCCTTTTCACCGCCCGCCCTTGGAGCAACAACGCCTGCTCCTCAGCCGCCTCGTGGAGCTGATCTTAGCTGCACCCGGAACCTGGAACCCGCAGCCTGAGCCCAGGGCAGGGAGATGGGAAGGGTGAGGGAGCCGTGATGCCCTGCCGGCTCACGTCCCTTAAGGGCGGATTCGCCGGCCCGTTCTAATGTTGTGGGGCCTTAGAAAATGCGGTCGCGCCGCCGGCATCCACCATGGGATAGATGAAAATTAGCCGGGGTGAATCTGGAGCCTAAAAAAATTCTGTTTCTGGCTTTACCCACTGCCCAGGGGAATTTGGCAAAAGCTCCCACCCCTACCCCTGCCAGGGCCACCGGGTTAAACGAGGGGGCCTGGGTGAGCCTCTCCAGCTGTTTCAGAGGGACAGCCACATCTAGGGAACTGGGAGCACTCGGGTTCCAGAGGGAGCATCCATTAAACTCCAGTTGTATGCCAAGGCCTTGTGCCAAACCGGGAGAACGGGAGAATGCCGCGAGGGGAGGTCACACCTGGTTCAGTTCGGTTTTGCCAGTCATGTGCCCTTTGAAGGGACCCTCCCAACCTGATGCCTTGGTGTTCCTGGGCAGTGCCGGAGTCCGGCCCGACTCGAGGAAGGACACACATTGGCCTTGTTTCGGATCTTGCTCTGGCTCTGCGTACTTCTCATCAAGGGTGTGTGCCAAAGCCCCGGGGGGAGGGGCTGTGCGGAGAGACAGTCAGGCTGAGAAATCCTCGCCCGCGGAGAACAATGGTGCCGGAGGCAAGGGTGCAGCCTGTGTTCTGGCCCCGCAGATGGGCTGAGCCGATGGCTTTTCCAGGAGGATGCAGGACTGAGATGCCCCCATCCCGCCCCCCCCATCTGTCCTCCCCGGGCCATCCCTATTGTTGTCCAACCTCCGTCATCGTGGACCCGGATGAGAGAGACTGGGTCTGCAGCCCAATTCCCAGCGAAGGTTTCTCACTCGTTTCAGGAAGATAATGTATGTGGGTTGAATTGTTAAGGCAGATTGCTTTCACAGTATTCCAAACAGAGTGCCTTTTCACAGGAAATGGCAGACCAGGCAACTGCAGTCAGGTTTTCCACATCCTCGAGGGCAAAGAGAAGAGAGAGGAAAAATAAAAAAGACCCTTTTTGTGGGTGGAAGGTCAGCAGAGCGGGCGACTGCCGGGCACGGAGCGGATCTGTGCAAGCCGCTGGGCGTCCGCGGCGGTCGGTGCATGCACGCGAGGACTTCCCGCCAGCCCCACCCTCCATGGGGAGGCCGCGCGTTCTCCGCGGCTTGATTTCAAAAACGCCTGCGGTGCGGCAGCCCAGGAGGGTGGGGCCCTTCCCGCTGCTGGGGCTCGGCCGGCCCCGTGGGGCTGACCCCGGGGGCGCGAGGACGCCGGAGCTCCCCTCCCTCTCCCAGAGCTCGGTTTCCCCATCTGTGAGAGGCAGGGCTCTGCCAGGGACCCCTCGGTACCTTCCGGGCCTAGCTCTCCATGGTGCGGCCCTCGTCCTTTCTGCGGGGCTGGGCTGAGCTCCTGGAGGAAGCCAGAGGGGGAGATGGGGAGCGGGGAAGTGGAGGGAAAAACAATCTGCTCTTCTGTGGAGAGCTTGGGCTGGGAACAAAGTGGCCTTGAAGCGTGTTTGCCCGCAGGGGTCCGCCTCTCCGAGCCCCAGCCCTCCCGAAGCTCCGTCGTTAATGAGGGCCTTTCAGGGCGCGGGGCCTGTGCAGAGTCGCTGTGGGGACAGTGGAGAGCCAGCCAACACGGCCACTCCTCGGGCACGCACGGCCAAGGAGGGGCTGCGGCGGGGGCGGGTGGGTCTGGAGAGCCGACGCCCAGAATCCGGGGATGTTACGGTCCTTGCAGGCCCCCAGAGACGATTCTGGGGGAGGGAGGCCGAGACTCCAGGCAGTTGTTATTATTTCGAGGTGACACGGGTCTTCTCTGGCCACTCGTGGCCCTGCGGCGGGTCTGCCCTGCTGCTGTGTGCCCGCAGACAGCGGGACAGCTCTGCCTCATTTCCATCGGACCCTTCAGTCCGTCCCGAACGGATGCCTTGTTCCAGGCGGGGCAGGAACAACAGTGCCGAACCCGTGCCCCGGAACCTGGGCCTCAGCGCTATGCTCGCGGCCTCGCGGCCTCGTCGCCCTTGCTCACCTCTCGGGGGTTTCGAGCCTTGTGGGGTGAGGACACCCCCCGCTCTGGCCCCGCCTCGCCTGGCCGTGCCGCTGGAGCTTCAGCATTCTGCAGGGCCTGCGTACACGCATCCCGCGAAGCAACACCCTTTCTTCCCATGAACTTGCTAGGTCCTTACTTTTTAAATATGTATACTTATTGTTAACGCTGTTTTGCATCTACTGAGATTGTTTTACATGTTCGCCCCTCTAACCTGTTGGTGTGACTTCCATCACTCAATATTTAACTTTATTTTTATTGCTGGCACTATTGCAGGTGCCCCCAGTGCCCCCCATTTGCCTGCCTCCACCCAGCCCTCGCCCCCCACCCTTTCCCACTGGCCGTCACCGCACTGCTGCCTGTGTCCATGGGTTTCAGTTTTTTAATGTTGCATTGTTCTCGCACTCCCACTTGGTAATAATTTTCTTCAAACTTGTGGCTGATATAATTGTCCATTACTGTATTTCATATTTTTGCACTTATGTTTGTACGTGTTAGGGTTTGAAACCAAGGTTGTTCCTCGCCTCACGAACCATCATCATCATCGTCACCTCAGCGGTTACGCAGCAATGATCGTGTGCCAGGTGCTGTTCTCGGCGCTCGGTCCGAGAGCTCGTTTACTCCTCACCGCCACCTTCGGAGGGAGAACTATTCTTAGCCTCCTGTTACAGAGGTTCATGATAGCTAAAGTTTCCTGCGGAATTGTTCCCTTTGTTACTCTGTAACAAATAGGTTTATTGCTAATCATGCTTATTATCCCGAAGTGTATTTTTATCGGGTGGTATTTAGCCACAGTAGTTTACTCGGCCGGCACACAAGTGACGCAGGGTTTCCCGTGCCTCCCCCTCCCCGTCCTGTGTCAGGGACCTTGGGGAGCAGCATACCGCTGGTGAAAAAGGAAGTCGTCCCCAGAGTCTCTTTCTGCTGACCAGGTTAACCTGTTTGCCTTGTTACAATTACTGACATACCCTAAATCATTTGTCCTGTTATGTTTTATACTTTAATTTTGTCACACTTTTTCTTCAATTCTTTTTCCCTCTTTCTTTTCTTTTTTAAAGTTAACCATGTTAAAGTGAACACTTCAGTGGCACACTTTAGTACATTCATGGTGTCGTGTGATCACCACCTCCGTCTGTTTTGAAAACATTCTCTTCCGAGTGCAGCCTCTTCATACAGAGCAGTTTCTCCCCATTCCTCCCACCCCCAGCCCCGACAGCCACCGGCCTACAGCATTTCACAGAAGTGGAATTACGTCATGTGTGACCTTTGGTCTCTAGCATCGGTCATTTAGCATGATGTCTTCAGGGTCCCCCCTCATTGTAGCATGTGTCGGTACTTTAGTCCTTTCTATGGCAGCATAGTATTCCACGGTACCGACATGTAACCTTCGGTTCATCCACTCATTCCTCGGCGGGCATGTGCCTTGTTTCCACCTTTGGCTGTTGAGGGTGCTGCTGCTCTGCACCTGCGTCTCTGTTTCCTCTGTTTCTGGTGCTTCTGGACTCAGACCTCCAAGGGATGGGCTGCGGGGTCACAGGGTGACTGTGTTTACCTTTCTGAGCAGCTGCCGTGCTGTTTCCACAGCGGCGCTTCCCTGTGAATTAACTGGCCGGTATTTTTTCTTTTTCTGCTTTCTGCTTTGGAGGTTACACGTTATGTGTTTTGTGTTCAGTGGTTACTCTTGAATTTTTGATCATAACTGACCTAGGATTTAAGTGTGGTCAATCTCTCTACCCCTTCAAAAAATGCATGGATTTTAGGAAGCTTTAACTCTGATTACTTACTTCTTCCCATGTTCCCTGTTTATTATTGTCTTGCATTATCCCTTTTTTTAAAATATTTTATTTATTTATTTTTAGAGAGGGAAGGAAGGGAGATAGAGAGAGAGAAACATCAATATGTGGTTGCTGGGGGCCGTGGCCTGCAACCCAGGCATGTGCCCTGACTGGGAATCGAACCTGTGACACTTTGGTTCGCAGCCCACGCTCAATCCACTGAGCTACACCAGCCAGGGCCTATCCCTTTGTTTTTAACTGCCCCACATCAGTTGCTATTGTTATTATTTGTATGGTCAGCTCTCATTAAAGTCTATCTACACGTTCGTGGATTTCTTTTCTGTCATTTCTTTCCTCCTGCGTTTCCCTTCTGGGCTCCGGCTCCTTTCTCCTGGAGCAGAGCCTGCAGTGCTTCGCTCAGTGGGCATCTGCGGGGGTGAACTTTTCTAGTCCGAGTCTGAAAAAGTCTTGTTTTGTCCTTGCTTTTAGTGTTTGGGATATTACAGGTGTCTCTTGCTTCAGTGATGTTTCAGTAATTGTTTGTGGATAGTCTATCTTTTCTCTAAGGTTTTCCTCAGTCTTTTGCATCCCGGTAGTTCCCACGCGACCCATCCAGGTGTGCGTTTATTGTCACAAGTACCATTTGAGGCTCGTTTGTTTCTGTGAGGCTTCCCGTGTGATGAGTTCTTAGCAATTATCTTTTCAGTAACTTCCTTTCTTATACCCTCTGTATCCTTTCCTTCTGTAGCTGCTTTCAGATGTGTATTGGACTCACAACTTTTTTCTTTCCATGTTTCTTGTTTGCTGATTCAGATCCTTCATCTCTCTCCTGACTGAGTTGCATTCTGAGTAGTGCCATCTAATAGTCCTTAGTGATTTATTAGCTCTTCACTGTGTCTCATCCCCTTTTTGAGCTTCCCACAAGTTTATTCCCAGCTTCAGGAAAGTTCTAACCTGTAGAAAACTGCATTTCATTCGTACTGACTCAGGAATATCAGCTAACATCAGGCCCACAGTCAAATGTCTCCCAAATGTTTATCTTAGGCCTCAGTTTAGTTTAGCCACGTCTCTGCAGTCTCTGTCGATCTCAAACCATTTCCCCTCTTCTTTTAGTTTCTCATGATGAGTGCAGTCTTGTCCTGCAGAATGGCCACTTTCTAGGTGTCTTTTTTGTGATTAGGTTCATGTTAAACTCTGTTGGAAAGGACAGGGCATATGTGACCTTGCACATTTCCCATTACATCGCATCAGGAGCACGTAAGGTCTGTTTGTGTTATTTTTGGTGATGCTAAGTTGAATCACTTCATGAAGGTGGCTCTCTGTCATTATGAAGGTAACTTTCCCTTTGCAATTAATAAGGAATCTGTAACATTCAGACTATGTGAATACCCTGTTCCTCAAAAACCTTCACCCTGGCCAGTGTAGCTCAGTTGGTTAGAGCTTTGTCCCATAGACTGAAAGGTCGTGGGTTTGGCTCCCAGTCAAGGCATATAACCCAGGTTGTGGGTTTGATCCCCAGGTGGGGTGTGTACAAGAAGGCAGCCTATCAGTGTTTCTCTCTCACAGCGATGTTTCTTTCTCTCTCTCTCTCAAAAAAAAAAAAAAAAAGAAAAAGAAAAAATGTTATCAGGTGAGGATTAAACAAGCAAACAAAACAACCTTTTGACTAGTGGTTTTTGGATCAATCAGTGATCTGTTCCCATGTTAGGAGTTTATAAAACGGAGATTTAAATTTTTTTTTTATCAGCCTTTTAAATGTATTAGTTGATGGCATTCTACAGAGAAGAGCTTCCCATTACCTGTCCCCCCCGCTTCCTCCTCTAGAAGCAGACTTATAGGTTTTTAAAAAATATTCAATATGGTGTTATCCGTTACCATCATTATATGCCCATGAGTTTTTTATTTTCTATTTTGTTTTTAAAAGATTTCACTGATTTATTTTTTGAGAGTGGGGATGGAGGGAGAAAGAGAGGAAGAGAAACGTCGATGTGTGAGAGAAATATTGACTGGTTGCCTCTGGCATGCCGCCGACCGGGGCCCTGGCCCGCAACCCGGTCATGTGCCCTGACCGGGAATTGAACCAGCGACCTTTCAGTTTGTAGGCTCAATCCACTGAGCCACGCCAGTCAGCGAAAGGGTGTTTTTTTTTAATGACTGTATTTACTTTTCATAGCTGCCTATTTCTTCCTCACAGTCTTGCTTTTCCTATAATTTTCATTTATTTTTTAAAAAGCTTTCACTAATATCTTGAATTATAAGTTTTATTGTTTTTTTGTTGTTGTTATCTCAAGTTCTTGGGAGTCCTAATTTTGTTTTAGCTGGCTTTCACTTATGGTGTTCATTTTTCTGATACATTTAATAGGTTTTTATGTTGAGCGTATCTTCAGTGGGACTTTTAAAGAGCCCCCCTCCCCGACCTGGGAGTCTTGCGTGGCCCTCTTTGTGGGCGTGGCCCTCTTTGTGGGCGTGGCCCTTCAGTGCTTTCCCATCGCTTCGGCTCTGTGTGCCAGGGCGTCGTTGACTCGGGGAGTCTTAGTTAATTTCTTATGTTTCGGTTCCTGTGCTGGTAAACGGGGTCAGTCTGAGCTCCATTCGCCCTGGGCTCTGAGTTGTCAGCAGTAGAACAGTATCTTCATTCCCATAGGACACCTTTCTTTTGGAATCCATAACTAACTTAGTCAGGTGTCTAGTACCAACCGTACAGGAAGGAGCAACTGCTTGTCTCTGTTTCTACGGCAAGAGCCGGGGGAATGTTCTGAGTGTTGGGATCACAAGCAGTAGAGCATCTTCAAGAACGGCCTGGCCCAGGCACGCCCCCTCAGAGCCCCAGTGCCTGGTCATGTCCGAGAGTGAGGGGCAAGCTCAGTCACCCCCTACCCCAGGCACCGATGAGGCGACGGGCGCCCACAGCGGGCGAGTGACTCACTCAAGATCACGTAACTGGACTGGGTGGCAGGGAGCAGGCAGTCAGGCCTCCGAGTGGCTCCTTCCACCCAACCAGTGTCCAGTCACCCAAGGACCGGGTCCTGCCCCAGGCAGCTCTGGACTCCCACAGCGCCCTGGCCCTCGCCTCTCCCGTGGGGCGCAGAGAGGAGCTCCGGCGGGGAGCGGAGGCCCAGCTGCGGCCGGCGAGCTGGCTGTCTGCGGCCTTCCTCCCAGGGGCTTATCAGATGCACGCTTCGACACATGTCGCTGGGCTATCTGCGCAATCAGATTTTTGAAGAAGTGTTTTGAATCCTTGATTTATCTTTTTGGCATTGTTTTTCATAATAGTTTTCATTCAAAGGCAAGAACATGCTTTTAAACTGACCTTTTAAACCCTGTAACGCTCGTGCTACAAAGGGACACATGAAAGGAACAAAAGGCACATTCCCCAGGCGTGAGCGCGCTGGGAGTCTCCTCCGCTGGGCGGCCGGGGGAAACGCACACAAGGCGTCCGAGAGGGGCTCCCTCGGCTGATGGATGGGGCCCCGGGAGGGTGGAAGTCCCATGACCGGGAGCGGCCCAGCTGCACCCTGCGCGGCGGGAACACGGCCCCCGCCCTTTCCCCACAGCGCGGGGCCACCCTCGTGCCCTCCTGGCTTTGCCCTTGGGAGCCAGGAGGGCCTCTCGGGAGGTTTGGACTTTGTCCCGAAGTCCCCAGGGAGCCATGGAGGGCTCTGGGCAGGGAGGGAAGTGTCAAGTAGAGGAAAGGGCGAGAGAGCATTTGGAGACAGTGGCCTGGGTTTGAGTCCTGGCTCTGTCACTTCTAAGTTGTGTAACCTTGTATGAGTCACCCAGCTTCTATGAGGGTCACTTGATACTGGACGTTCATTTAGGAGTGTCGCCTGAGTGCTGGGTGTATGGGACACAGAGGTGGCCCGTAGAATCCCCTGCAGTCCTCTGTTCCTCCCTCCTTGGGTATGTCCCTTGCCCCGGTGTTGGTTTCCCGTGGCTGCTATAGCAAGTTAGGACAGGCTTCGTGGCTTCAAACAGCGTGCATTTACTGTTTGTCCTGAAGGACGGAAGTCTGAAGTCAGTTCCTCTGGGCTCCAGCCACCGTGTGCGCAGGGCAAGTTCTCTCTGGAGGTGCGAGGGGAGAGTCCGTTTCCTTGCCTGGTTCAGCTTCTGGTGGCTGCCCACGGTCCCGGGCTCGAGGCCTCTTCCTCCGGCTTCGCAGGGCATCACCCCAACCCTTGCTTTCATCGTCACACCAGCTCTCCTCTCCTGTGTCCAATCTCCTCCTGCTTCCCTCTTGTGAGGACACTTGTAGTTACACGGGTCTCACCTGGCTAATCCAGGCTAGCCTCCTCCCTCTCAAGCTCCTTAACTTAACCCCATTGGCAGAGTCCTCTTGACCACGTGAGGGACCATTCACAAATTCTAGGGCATGGATTTCCCTGGGGGCCAGTGTTCAGCCTTCCCTTCCACCTCATACGGCAATTTATGTCTGTCGGTTTTCCGTGGGCAGGGAGACAGGCCTGCCAGCTAACTGCCACCTGTGTGCCGCTTGAGTGGGTGCAGAAATGAGGGAATGTGTGCTCTGGAGCTAAGAACACGGTGACATCCCACTTGGGCTGTAGAGGATTAGTGAGGGTTTCCCGATTAGTGTCTGGGCGAAGTGAACAGCTTAGGAAAAGGTATAGAGGCACAGGCTGAGAAGTTCAGCACCGGGGCGGGGGAGCAGGTGCAGTGTGTGGGTGCAGAGCGGGGTGAGCTGGGCGGTGGGTGGCCAGGTCACAGGTAGCCCACAGGGCACCATATCTGGCCCGGATCTGTCTTTAAAAGGAAGTGCTAAGTGCGGGGGGTCTTCGGAGTCATTGCCTGGGTTCCGGTTCTCATGCTGCCACTCGCGTGCTGTGTAACTCTGGGACCGTCACCGGACCTGTCTGAGCCTCAGGGCAGTGCCTGCTTCCCAGGGCTGTTCGGAGAGGCGGAGGACTTCTGCTGCTTGCAAAGCATTCAGCGCGGTGCCTGGAGCAGCAGGAGGAGTCAGATAACAGTATTTGCTGTGTTTTATTGTTGTCGTTTTTATGAGTATGGTTATTGATCATGGTGGTGATGCGGAACCTTTGAAGAATGCCAGCCAGACAGCAGTATGGTCAGATTTTCTGTTTTAGAAAGATGCCTTTGACACCCACGTGAAGATGTGGGGGGGCTGGCATGGGGTGGGGTGTTCCACTGGGGGGGGGCCTGGAAACCAGTTAGGAGGCCACTGCAGTGACCTGGGTGAGAGAGGGAGAAGCAGAGAGCAGAGGCGTCGTGGCCGGCTGGGTGTTCCGCAGATGTGTGGAGCAGCTCCTGCCATTCTCTGCTCTCTGCGTGTGGAGCCCGTCCACACCTGTGCCTCCTCGGTCACCTGGGCCTCGGGCACCTGTGCTTCGGTCACCGCTTCTCAGACAGGGACACTGATGGGCAGTGGGGGAAAGGCACCTCGTCTTGGTCTCCGGGTGAGACGGTGACAGAGGTTTAGACAGAGGTGGGATTCGGGTTCTCAGCCATTAGTGGTGGAGGAGCCAGTGGGGGTGGCAGGCGGCGGCTTCTGGTGTGAGTGCTGGGGCCTGGGGAGGGCTGGCTCTGGCTCCGGCTCCGTGCTGACCTTTCACGTCCTCTGTGGCCCGGCCATGCCTCAGCACCGCTCCCCTGCCCCTTCTTTCACCATCACCGCAAGGCTGGTGCAGAATCCTGGTAGCTAGGGCACAGGGACACGGCGAGTTTGAAGGGAGAAAATGGCTTGACGAGTGGGAGGGAGTCGGGAGAGCTCCGCGTCCCAGCCCCCGAGGAGGAAGCCCGGAACCCGGAGCAGCGTGTGCTCGGGTCGGGTACGGCGCGTCCTTGGCGGCCTCCCCTCACGCCCCTCCATACGTCTCCAGGAGGAAGCCAATTCAATGGAACCTGCCGTGGCGAGATCGCAATTGTTACTTCAATCATATCTTACCCTGCAAGGATGCTGGAGGAAGAGATATTTCAATGCCACCATCAAAAGAGCTGTCATTTTTTTAACAGAGTAAACGGGTTTTCAGAGAGTGATGTCATGCTGTTATTTTTAATACGTTCTTTTTAGAAAGTGGTTTTACTTTAGTTCAGATGGATGCTTGCTGGAGGGGGGGAAACCCAAAAGAGGAGTAAATACAGGTAGGCCGTTTTAAGAAATTCCTCATGGTACTCCGGAGTTTACACGTCAGAAGCACAGCAGAGCTTTTCACCAGGAGAAGGGTGTAGGACAGGTCCTTTGGTGCCTTTCAAATGGCGGCTGGTGGCTTTACGGGAAAGCTGGGGAAAGGAAACAAAGGCCGTAGAGACAAGACGAGAATGACCCGTGTCATGGCTGCATGGACCTGTGTGTGTGTTTCCCAGCAGTGTCACGGTGACACCAGCAAACTGACTTGTACTCTGTTCTCGGCAAGCGTCAAACGACACTGTCTGGTGAGTGCGTGCATGTGTGTGTGTATTTGTGAACAGTGTCGGAAGGCACCTTGGAGACAACTTGGTTCCATCCAGTGGAACCTTTGGCTCAGAGAGGGCCAGGTGCACAGAGGGGCGGGGCTGGGGCCAGAGGGCACCCCTCCTGTCGCCCGTCCCTGAGCCCCCCCAACCCCCGTTCTCCTCGGAGGTTTGCATCTCTCTGCTGTCTCCTCTGGTACATTGTCATTTTCTTTTTTTCTAGGAAGACTCAGTTGCCAGTGTCCAGCAAGGCCGACGGGGAGCCGGGTGCCCTGCAGCTCGGTAGGTGTGACCGCTGCCTCTGGGCTGTGCCTCCCAGGGCCCAGGGGTCCTCGTCTGGAGGTGCTGGGTGGCGGGGCTCTCCATGGGATGGGGTGGGGCTCCTTTCTTCCCCCGTGACCTCAGGAAGCTTTTCTCATTTTGGTTGATGTCTTCTTTCCCTCCCAGAGAAATTCTCATAAGAAATCTGCGTTTCTGGATCCATAGGGCGGTGGAGGGGAGGCAGAGGAGTCTTTGCTGCATTTGGAAGTTCTCTCAGGGCCAGTCAGAACCTGCAGAGGTCTCCAGGAGACCGCTCTCAGTCAAAACGTTAGTTTGGCTGTGCCTGGGGAAGTCCATTCTTCTGAAAAGTGCGTCTGACTGAGGCGTGCACTGGGGACTGTGCAGTGCAAGTGCCGGCCCTTCAGTGCTCAGTGCTCCGGATAGGCAGGTACACACTGCAGCAATGCCTCACGCACTCTCTATGCTTGCAGCTGTCTCTCTGCCCCTTCCTGTGGTTCCTGCTCCTGGTCGTCTGCAGGGCTTGGCAAAGGCAGCGGTAGAAGGGAGGATGGCGCAGTGGCGCCCAGACAGGAGACGCGGAGGTGTGTGTGCCTTCACGTTTGCTCTGCTTCTGGCAGCCAGCAGTTTACCTGTCAGGCCGTTCCGGCCCAGAGAGCTGCTCACACACGTGCCCCGTCCTCTTAAGCGTTTCCTTTCAGCCAGAGGGAGAAGGCCGTGGGTCCGGTAGCAGCTTCTGAGTGAGACAGGCAGGCTCGAGGCTCGCTTTGATGAAGTTGAAAGGCAGGGGTTTGTTTACCCCGCTCTGCTCACTTCAGAGGTGACAGGTCCTCAGTTTTAAGCATCAGGAACGGCAGGCGGGGGTCGCCCGGCCCGCCCAGGAAGGGCCGCGCTCTGCACGTGGCTGTGGTGCAGAAGTGAGCACGGAGCCAGGAAGCGCTGGCGTCTGGGGCCCTTCTGCAGAGATCCTCACTTGAAGATTTTCCACCGAAAGCCACTCCTGTTTGGACATCAAGCCAAGCCGTTCCCGGTCTTCAGAGCCCAGCGGGCTTCTAATAGAAGGAAGGCTTTTAGCAAATCTCTCAGAACCCGGCACTTTGAAGTGTCTGTGTTTTCCAGAGAGAGGCAGGCCCCTCCTGGCTCGTGGAGCAGCTAAGGATTCCGAGAAGGAGGAGAGAGAAGAGCCCGTGGAACCCAGTCACCAAGAGAAAGGGGAGGGGCTTTGGCCTGGGGGCAGGAAGAAGGAATCCAATTTGGTGAGAAGGACAGCAGGCTCTTCCCCACCCCAGGTCACGTCTTCTTGGTCCAGTTCAGCAAACGTGTCTTGGCCATCACGTGACCGCTGCAAGAAAATGGTGGGGAGTCCACCTGCCTTCCTTCTTGGGGGGCAGGGCGGTGGCTCAAGGAAGAGCGGTGCCTCCCAGTGCAGTGCGGGAAGCACCCAACCCGCGGTTCTTCACTGCTGCAAGGGCGGGCCAGCCTGGTGCGGTGGGGGGTTCGGGAAGCGTCCGCGGCGAGCTGGGATTTAGACTGAGCTTTGCAGGGTGGGCAGGGTCTGGCCAAAGGGGGCTGTGAAATGGCCCACCTGGGCCAAGGCCTAGAGTGTGAGACAGAGAGGTCGGCTTGAGGTGACCTGCCTGTGGGGGAGGTTGTGGGGCCCCTGGAGAGGAGGCTGGGGTGGACAGGGGTGGTCTTGAGTGACGTGTGACAGGGTGTGGCTGTCCACCATCGGCCAGTAAGGAAGGGTCTGTGCTGGTGAGGGAGGCGTCCAGGGCCACGTGTTTGGGGCTCTCTCTGCGTGCGTGGGGGATGGACTTTAGGAGTAAGAGCCGGGATGCTGGGAGACTGGTGAGGGGGCTCCTGGAATAGTCCAGAAAAGAGGTGATTGGTCCCCTGTTCTATATGGGGAAGTGCTATGGGTATTTGAAGTCCCTGCTCAAACATTCACCTCCCGTGGGATGCTTCCCTGGCCTTTTGATGAAGAGTTGCTTACCTCTTTCCCTCTGCTCTTCAAACCTGCGCACTCCTCTCCGTTTTAGCGCTGATGCTGTATTCTCTGTGGGGGGCTCTGTGTCCCCCCTGCCCAGGCGGGGGTCTTCTTGAAGGTGCGGGTCATGTTTGAATCCTCACCTCTTCCCTGTCCTGCCTAATCCCTGGCACGTGGTAAGTGAAGTGCTTGATGAGCAAATAGGAAAAGAATGACTCATTCCTGTATCAGTGGAGAGAGAAAGGGCGGGGCAAGGCAGGAGGCATGTGGTCCAGGGGCTGGCGCAGCGCGGCATGTGGGACAGGGCGGGGTCTCAGTGAGGTCCCCAGTGGGGGGCTGGGGAGATGGAGTCTGTCTCCAGAACCCGAAGCTGGGAGGAGGGGGACTGTGTTGAGTACTTCCAGAAGATACCTTATAATAATCAGTAAGAACTACCGAGCAGGCACCTGGAGAAAGAAGTGCAGGGGTCTCCTATATTTTCTTCCAAGTGGTAAATGAAATGGGAAGGGAAACAAAATCTCTCGCTTCCTTTCAACCAGCTATTTGTGCCAGGGCCTTAAAAATAGCTCCTCAAACCACCGGCATCCGTGGACGGTTGTGTCCGCCTGGCCGGCGTGTCATTCGGTAGGGCTTTGTTTTCCCTTGCGTGGCGGTCCTGCCGCATCTGGGCCCAGGGCCCGCCGTGCGGTCCTGAACCAACGCCCCGAACAGGGGCCAGCGTCCTCCTGGCAGAAGCCAAGGCAGGCTGCCACCTCCTGGGGCCTCTGCCCGCTCCGCTTCCCCGGAGCCCCCAGCCTCCACCCTCAGACGTACTCCGTGGGGCCCAGGCAGAGCGCATGCCAGCCCTGGCTCCCTCCCAGACAACCTCAGACCGAACAGAAGCCCCCAGGTGGGCTTCAGGGTTGCCCCTTCGGTTCCTCCAGGAAACAGCCGGGCCTGAGGCAGCGCAAGGAGCCCTTCGGGGCCTGGTGGAATCACTCGGGTCACTCTCTCCCTCTGTTTGGGGATTCTGGGGTCTATGGTTGAATCATTTCCATTTCTCCAGCAACAGTTCTTAGTTCTGATCTTTGCAAAGCCTGCCCTCCCTCCCTCAGTCCCTCTCTTCCCTCCCTCTTGTCTCTTCCTCCTTATTTTCCTTTGGCCCCGCCCCCCAAATCCCCCTGACCCTCTCCTCCATCGGCAACCATTCCCGAGTGTGCGGCCTGTTTCTTGGGCGTGTGCATGTCCTTGAAAATGTGTGCCGTTATTTGGTGTGCATGTGTTGGTAATGGATGCAGATCCCATCTGCTTTCTTACTTTCTCTACCCGGCACCACATTTTCAAGCTCCTTGCGTGTTGCTGGGTGAACATCTGGTCTTTATTTCAGGGTATTTTTTGTAAGGCCATGGTCACGGGGTGGCTTTTTCAGAGACCCTAACTATGAAAGGTTCTCATTTAAACCCCAAACTTATTAAAACATTGTTTTTCAGAGTAAGAGTGGAATCTGCCTCCTCTTTGGGGGACTATGCCTCGCGGCGTTGGCCAGGGCAGAAAGGGGGGCAGTGGGATAAGAAACAAGATGTGTCCGGGCCGTGGGCCTCTGGACGCTGTCTCCAGGAGGTGTGGGGCAGGGGCAGTGATGTGTCTGCGGCCCCAGACACACAGAATTATGGGAAAGAATGTTGATATCTGTACAGTGTGGTGCGTTTTTCAAATTATCGTTTAATTTTTGGGAAAAGGGGGAAAGAATAGGAGGCTCCCCAGAGAGCAGCCCGCTGAGCCCTGCCACCGCGGCTGCCCCGGGCGGTGGGCCCGTGGGCCCTTCCGAGGCTGCTCTGGAACTCGGTGCGGCAGCGGGCGGATGGCGAGAGCGCACCTCGGCTGCTGGGGAGGCGTGGGCTGGGGCTGCGAAGACTCACCGGGGCCCTGTCCGGGCCTCTGTCGCCCCAGCCGTTCGGTGGCAATTGTGCCTGGAATGTGACCGGGTGTCCCTTCTAGCTGGAGGTCCGGGGACGTCTGGCTGGCAGGAAGGCTGCCCGGTGAAGAGTCACCCTGGGTTTCATCCTGTCTCTGCTGCTTCCCATGGGCCTCAGTTCGGGCTGGTGACTAACCTTCTCTAACCCTCGGTTTCCTCATCCGTCAGCGGGGAGGAGGGCTGTGATGGCTGCTCCCTCGGGGGGCTGTTGGGGGGGGCTAGGCGATAAAACGGGAGTGGCTTGTAAATGAAAACCCCGGCGGTGATGATCTAGTATGATGTTATCAGGAATGGTGGCATTTCCCGGGCCAGTTCTGCCCTCTTCATATTTGGCCTCAGGGGACAGATGTGTGCCTCGCGCCCACCTTTCATAAGAAATGTGTCTGAGCGAGGCCTTTTTGGATGGACTCTCAGGCCCACGCCCCAGGCAGTTTCTTCACCGTGTGCCCACAAGCAGAACTTCCCAGGGGACCCACAGCCGTGTCCCACCCGCCGGCAGCCTTGTGGCGTGGGCTGGCGTGGGGTTTGGACGAGGAGCAGGCGCTCTCACTCCGCCTTTGCTCCTTCTGAGGCGCCTTGGAGCCCCGAGGGGAGCGGGGTGGGTGGGTGGGGGGGAGCCGCCTTTCATTCAAAGCACCTCGGGACTCAGCAGTGCACCCCAGAACTCATTACGTGACTTGGCGTTTGTGTTCTGTTCTCCGTGAGTTACGATGGGAGCTCACACGGCCAGGGCTCTCTTGCAGAGGATGTGGAGGACGACGAGTCGGTGCGGGAAGAAGTCATTCTCTGTCCGGCCCCGCCAGCGCCCAGGCTTCAAACAGTGTCAGAGCCCATCGACCTCTCAGTGGCCAAGGTAGGTGTCGGCTTGAAAGTGCGAGTTGGCCCACCCTGATTTGCGTGGGTGTGGACGAGGTGCTTGTATCCCTCTGGCCCCACCCATCTCGGTGTAACGTCTCGGTCATTGTTACCATGGAAATTTGGGTGGGATGCGGAAGCAACCCTGCACGGAGAGGCAGGAAAGGGGGCCTCATCCTGGCAGCTCCCAGCCCTCTCCGCCTCCTCCCATCCAGACACTCCAGGGTCCTGTTCTTCTGTCCCTGAGCAGCCTGGCTGCGCCTTGTTGCAAGGCGCAACAAGGCCCCAACTTGGGGCCTCCCAAGTTGGCATGGCAATGGGGCGGCTGTCCCTATTAGACTGGCCCTGCCCCTGCTCGTGTCCTCAGGCTGGGTCGCAGTGAGGAAGGACGGGGAGGCACTGACTGTTCCTCAGCGCCCTCCGGGTTGGCACCAGTGGCTTCCCAGAAGGACGCCTGGGGAGCAGGTCCCTGGCCATACATAGCAGCCTCCTCTGCAGGGGTGCCCGGGATGCCTCACCACCTCTGCTGCCAGGTGGCTTCACCCCTCCCTTCGGCCAGCGGGATGAACTCTGTGCCTGCTGTCTGGCCCTGGCTCTTCAGCCGGGATCCAGGAGGGAAAAATAAAACTCCTGGGGACACAGATGACCCCCTCGTCGTCCTACTTACCAAGTATTTACTCAGCACACAGGATTGAAAGTCAGAGAGTTTTCTAGAGGCTTTGTCTCCCCTCTTCTCTCTTTTTCTTCCTTCTTTGGAAACTACCAACGGTTAGATGTGTGCCAGTGACCCTGAACCTGGGAAGAGGTGCGAGGGCTGTTTGTGGCCCCAGGGCTGTGGTTGTCTGCAGTGGGCACTCACATTTGGGGGAGGGTCCCTGGAGGCCCATGGAGACCACCCAGCAGTAGCCTCTCCAAAGGCAGCTGGAGAACCGGAGTCCCACACAGAGCAAAGGAGGGTCTGGTCTGGGGCTCACCACACCGGGCAGGTGGCTCATAACCCCGTGACCTGGTGACTGTGCTGCGCCTAGCTGGCAGCTGGCATTCTGTCATTAAGAGAGCAGACATGGGCTTCAGCCAGAAAACTCTCGTGCCTCCGAGAAACTCAGGCCAAATGCACGAGTGATGGTCACTGGTGTCAGGAACCAAACCCTGGCAGGTGGGCTCGCCGTCCGGGCCCTCCTGTGCCGTCAGCCCTCACCTGGTGGCCTCTAGACAAATGCTGTCACCGAGATGTTCCTTGTACTTACTGAGAAAAAATTTAGAGGGAAACAATCTGAGTTTGTAGGGCAGACCTAACCCAGAGGGGGGTCTGGAGAGGGGCATCGGCACCCACATGTGGGCCTCTTCAGAGCCCCTGGATGCACGGCCGTGGTGGAGAGAGAGGAGGTAGCTGGCATGGGCAGGGGGCGTCCGTCCGGCAGAGGCTTGGCCTTCCTGTCCCCGGGCTGGGCAGTGGGGGAGGGGATGCTCTGGAGGGTGGCGTTGGCTGGTGGGACGTGAACCATGAGCTCCACGTCAGGTGGAAGTTTAGAGAAGACAGAGCTGTGAACAAACGAGGTGCGGGGAGCTCCTCCCTGGGTGGCGGGGGTGTTCAGGCCGCGATCTTGGGGGACCGCTCGTCGGTGACCTGCAGTGAGGGGTCATCCTAGCGCAGGGGCTGACAGACTGTTTCTCCAAAGGGCCAGAGAGTGCATTCTTGGCTGTCTGCTGCAGCCACTCCGCTCTGCCACTGTGGTGTGCTGGCCGGCCCCGACAGGGTGTAAACCCATGGGCAAGGCTGTGTTTCAGCAAAACTGATAAAACAGGTGGGGGAGGGGCGGGTTTGGCCCGTGCCTTTGCTGAGCCCGTCCCCCTGCTCCAGCTCCGGTCCTCAACCCTCTGGGAGCTTTTACGAACGCAGAACCTGCGGCCGGAACCCAGGGTTCTTTCTGATTTAGTCGGCCTGGCGTGTGGCCCTCGCATCAGACTTGTTAGGAGCTCGGGGGCGAGTCTAACATGCGGTCACGAACGTCCAGGTTGCCTTGCGAAACCAAAGCTTTGTGTTTCAAGTTCCCTGGGCCAGCACGGGCTGGCTCGGTTTACAGACGTCCCAGAGGTGAGGCCCTCGGGGCCGACTTTATCTGTGCTGCAACGTGAGAAGGACGGGTTTGCGAATGCAAAGGAGGTGGACAGCCCTGGTGGAGGACGGGCCACCCTGCTGGAATCCAGCACCGGAGCCCTGGGTCGGGGGGCACATCCACGGAGCAGTGTGTGGTTTACGTTTAAAACCACCAACAAAACCACTCTCTTCTTTGGACAGGACTTGAAGACTGTCCTGTTTGGGTCCAGCGTTTGCTGCTTCAGTGAAGAGTGGAAACTCCAGAGCTTTTCGTTCAGTGACGCAGCCCCGCTGAGATACGGCATCGTGCAGGTCAAGGCAGGTTGCGTTTAAGCTTCTCCAGGACCTTCCTGCCGTCCCCTTGAAGATAGGGTGGGGCGCACCCCGTTTGGTAAAACATACGAACGTTACCTGGGCTACGCAGTGCTGGCCAGCCCTCATTTGACGGCCGTCGCCCAGTGCAGGACCGTCACGCGGCCACCAGGACAAGAGCACGGGCCCTGACTGTGGGTGCTGTGTGGTGCTGGAGTCCCCTGAGAGGGAGCGGAGGGGGCCCTGCGTCTGGGGGGGGCGGGGCACTAGAGAGGGGCCAGGCCGAGGCTGAGCGGGAGGACAGGGTTTTGTGGGAGAAAGGATGCTGGAGGCCAGCGGAGCAGGAACAAAGTGGGGTGGGGGCGGGGGCGGGGGCGTGTGAGAGTCTGGGGGCTGCAGACACGGCAGAGGCAGCAGCGTGAGGAGCAGAAGCACGGGAGTAGGCGGTGTGACGTAAGACCGGGAGACCGAGGTCGACTGTGGCGGGATTTGAACGTGGCCTATCCCTGTTTCCCAAGATGTGCACTTGAAGGGCCAACAGACCCTCTAAATGCTGCAGTGGAACTGGGTTCCATTTCTCAAGACCCAGGAGCCCCCCGGCCCCCTTATTCCACCCGCACTGCCTGGGGGGAACCCAGGACAACAGCTTCTGTCCCCAGCACGGCCGTGCTCAGCTCGTCTTCTTGTACCCCCAAGTCAGGGGCGCCCACTCATGGCCTGCTGCTCTGACCGCCCTGTACTTGTTGGTGCCCACAGGGATGAGCTCTTCAAGGACCCCGCTCGGGCTGACGGGGGAGGGGACGAAGACATGCCCAGTGGGTGCCGGGGCGGGCCACGGGCTGGGCAGAAGCAAGCTCATATAAGCGGGGGCTGCCAAAGGGCTTGCTTCTGGCTGGGGTGGTTGGGAAGGGCCTCCTGGCGGAGGGGGAGGAGGCTGTCAGGGTGGGCCTTGCAGGCTGGGGAGACCACTGGCACCCTCAGCCTGTGGACGTGGAGACATTTCCTGGGTGACTGGAGACCTACGGTGACATCCCTGGCTCCACATTCGCTAGTTGTGGAGAGTCACTCCCCCCCATCAGACACTGCAGACTCGCTCCTCCCACGGGTGACGGGTGCTGGGACCGTTGTCATCCCCTCTCTGGGCTGGGGGTCAGCACCCTGTAGGAGCAGTCACCGCGTCAGAGACCCCTGTTTCTGAGGCCGTGGCTTGGAGGGGTCCCTGTGCTCTGTCACCTGTGGGTAGAGGCCGGCTCTGGAGGTCACTTCACTGGCACTCACGCGTGTCCTTCTTGGCAGGGCGGTCCCTGCGGGGTCCTGGCGGCCGTCCAAGGCTGTGTCCTGCAGAAGCTCCTGTTCGAAGGAGACAGCAGAGGTGACTGCGCTCGGTAAGTCAGCTCGCGTTACCGCCAACAACCTGCTCGTCTTCCCCGGAGCGTCCAGAACAAACAAGCAAGGAAGCATGTGTGTTCCTTGTGCTTCCCGTCTCCTGGAGGGGAAATGGCGGCTGGCGAACGGGCCTGTGCCGACTGGTGCAATGGGGGGTGACCGGTGCAATGGGGGGCGTGCGTTTCACGAAGGCGGGGCGGGCGGCCCGGTGCTGTTCCTCATGGTGGCATTGCAGCCGAGGCCACGCCCCCTCCCCGGGTGCGGCGGCTGCCCAGCTGCCGCCCACACCCACGCCAACCTGCTGACCCTGCCTGAGTCCTCCCCACATTACCTCACCGCTGCTGACCGCCGGCGCGCATTCCAGCCGGCCCCACGGCGCACTGCTGCTTCCACGCCCTCGGACGTTTGTTTTTCCAGCTCGCACGTTAAGTGTTTGCACATGGGCACCCCGCTCTCATTCTCACCCGCTCAGCGGACACTTCTGGAACAGTTCTGTGCAGGCACGCGTGGGGCGGAGGCTCTGCTCTCCAGAAAGGCCCCTCCAGGGCGGTGGGTGGGTGGGCAGAAAGCTGCGGTCTGGCGGCACGGTGGGTGCAGAGGCACATGGACCGGGAGGGTGCTGCGGCCGGGCCGGGGCTGGCACGTCCTTGATGAGGAGGCGCCTCCTCCCCTGTCCTCCCCGCGGGCCCAGTTAGTAGCTTGTTGTGTTTTTAGTTGGAATAGAACAGACAGAAAAGTGCGCAACCCCAAACTGCACAACATACACGCGTTCTGCTTAATGAGTTATCACCACCAAACGCATGCCCGTGATGACGTCATCCAGATCAAGGAAGGAAGTGTTGCCTGCACCCTGGACGGATCCACCTGCCCAGCAGACCCCTCCATCCCCCTCCCGGCAGCTGTAACTAAACAGACTCGAACATTGCGGTTTAGTTTCGCTGGTTCCTGAACTTGAATTAAAAGCACTTGTTCTTTGAACTAGGCATTTCGCCCCTTTTCTTCTTTTAAGCTTCGGTGTCGTGAAGACAGCAAGGCCTGTTCCCCATTTGCTCAGGGTCAGACTCCGGGGAGAGACCCCGGTCCCCGAGCTAGACGTCCCGCGGAGCGTGCTGCGAACGAACTTACCGGCTCCCGTGATGTCGCCTTAGACAGGGTCCACCCGAAGGTAGCTTGTTGTGCTTGGCATTGTATGATTTGTCCAATTGCTGTAAAAAGTGACAATCGAGGTGTTTTTTGCTCAAGTCAGAGATGCTAACCACAAGCACAGCGATGTCTCGCTTGTCTTCGTTTTCGCCGCCCCAGGTGCATCCCTCGCCATGTCCGCTGGTGTGGGACCATCCCCACAGCCTGCCCCGCAGGGCCAGCCCACCAAGTGCAAGCAGGCTCCAGATCCAGGTGTGGGCAGCGCCCTGCTGTGGGCCCCGCCTGGAGGCCAGCACAGCGCCCTGGGCTCCGGAACACTCCTGACTGCCTGGGGCATGCCCAGTGCGGAGCCCGGCTGCCCCCTGGGGCAGGGACTTCCACTGAGTGCACCTGTCCCCACTGGCCTCACCATCCCCCTCACACTGGAAGGGAGCATGCGGGGGGACTTAGCAGGTGCTCGGAGGGGAGACAGGCTCAGTGAAACCACTGTGGCCTTGCCCTCTTGGCACCTACAGTGGAACCTGAGGGCCAGACCAGCAGAAAGGAGGTCACAGGGGACACGCAGGACGCTAAGGTTCACCTGGGCACAAAGAGGGTTGGGCAGGCTTGCTGGAGGCCTGACCTCGTCATCCTACCAAGATCTGGTGGAGCGATCTGGTGGAGAGATCTGGTGGGGGACAGGACGGCTGACTCCCCTTCACTCACACCCTTGCAAACGCTCGTTCCTCCTCGGCCGCCCTTCCCAGCAGACTGCTGACACTCCTTCCCTGCCCTCCAGGCCCTGCGTGCCGGCTCCTCAGCGCCCAGAGGCCGTGACTTCACTGGGGCCTTCCCGGGCCTCCCCGTTGCAGACAGACCCGGGCCTGCCCCCAAGCCCCCTGCCCCCACTAGTGCCTGCTCATCCACGTCGCTGTCAGCGTCCACCCGAAGCTGCCATCCCAGACTCAGGCCCCATGAGAGCGCGGGCCTTCCTGGGCCGCCTGGTTCATAGTCCGTCCCTGGCATCCGGCCCAAGGCCTCGTCCACGGGATTTCCTCTGAGCGAACGCAGGGGCGATATCCAGACCAACGGGGAGGGGCACGGTAGTCCAGTGAGGAGGACGGCGTGTGCCAGGGCCCGAGGGCAGGAGCAGGGCGGGAGAGGAGCTGAGCGTGGCCAGGGGTGGCCAGGGCAGAGTTGGGAGGGGCCAGACAAGACGGGCTGGCAGCTGGGTCAGGGACAGGCTGCCCGGGGGCCTTGGGGCCTGGCCGCCTGCTCGGGTCAAGCCTTGGCCTTGGCCCTCCTGGGAGACGTCTTAACAACTCTTCAGCTCTGTGCTCCTTCACAGCTACTTTCGGACTGGGACTCTGGACTGCTGAGAGAAGTTGTGGGTCGTGTTTCGATAGTCTGGACAAGGGTTTTGAGTTGGTTCCAACAATGGCCCTGTCCGCTCAGGGAACTAGGCAGGACTAGTCCGGTACTGCCCCCCCTGCGTGCTCACTGAGGGGATGCGAGAGCCCCCTGCTCCAGGCACATCCTTGGGGTAGAGTCTGCTCTCCACCCCAGACACAAGAGCCAGGGCTCGGGAGGCAGAAAGCCATCCTGATTGGGGGCCGAGGTGGGCTGCGGGCGGAAAGACACCTGCCGGCTGTGGGGGGTGAGGTTCTACCCCCCTACTGCCCACTGGCCAGCTGCTGGCCGAGCGTGGACTCAGGCCCCAGTTTCTCCTGACAGGTGTCTGTCTGTGTAAGCGCCAGCTAGATGGAGAGCTCCGCCGGGGCTCCGCTGGGGAGGGGGCACGCAGCCCTGGTCCCCAGGGCTCCCTGTCTGCATGACCCTGAGACAGGGACTGAGGCAACCTGGACCGGAGGTTCAGGGCCTCCAGAGGCCCTCGGAGGCCAGGGCGGGAGGGGGGGTCTGAGGTGCGTCCTGGGGGTAAGGTCAGGCACAGGGAGAAGGAGAGGAGGGGCTGCTGGCTGCTGGCTGCTGGGGCCGTGTGCGGGTGTGCCTGGCGGGGAGGAGCCCCACCTGGGGGAAGGCTGCCTGCCGGCTGGGGCCCCTCCCCTAGGGAGCATTTGTGGTGCTCCCTGTGAACCCCTCCCCTCTGCCCCGGGCCCTGCCGGCTGAGCTGCTCTCCAGGCAGGTTAACCGCAGCGGGCCAGCTACCTGATCCCATAGATGGCAGAGCAGGCCTGCGGGTGAGCACTCTTCATACCCAGCCGAGAGGGAGGGGTGGAGGGCTTGGCCCAGTGACCTGGGCTCTCTCGTCCAGCCGGGGCTGCTGAGAACACCTGGGGGGACTCCCAGAGAGGGGGCTCTGAGGAGGGCACGCCAGGGGAGGCCCTGGGGGAGAAGGGCCGACTCTACAGAGATGTGAGCCTGCTTTGGGGCCACAGGGAGATTGGGGCTGGGAGTGGAGAGCCTGCCTGGATTCAGGCTGCAGTGCGGGTCAAGCAAAGGCCAAGGGAGTGAGGGGCTGGCGAGGGCGGAGGGAACTGTGAGCCGGCCAGGGCAGAGTCGGAGCTGATGCTCTGCTGAGGTGACCGCCTGCAGGTCAGGGGCCCCAGGGAGTTGCCTGTGCCAAGCGGGCATCGTGCAGCCTGTAGCTGCCCTGCTGAGGCTGGGGGAGTGCCTGGCTCTGTGCTCTGTAGCCTGTCCCCAGCGTGGGGGTCCTAAAGAGCGCAGGGCCAGAGACCTGACGGTGTGGGGGAACAGGGCCCCCCCCACTTGTGAGTCTCTGTCTTGCCCGACGCTGGCCCTGCACACAAAGTCCTTGTGAATGAATCGTCAAGGGCTGTGTGAGCGAGTAGGACCATGGACGTCACTTGCCGTGGTACATGTGGGGAAACTGAGGCCACACCTGGCTTCAGCGGCAGAGCCAGGCCTGGCATGGGACACCCAGTCGGTTGGTCGCACGCACTGCTGTGCCCCAGCCGGGACTCGGCAAAGGGAGAGCCCGAGGGGCTGGGAGGGGCCCAAACCCCCGAGTGCTGGCCGCCCAGACGGCCTCTTGCTGACCGCCTCGGGCTCAGTGTTTTATGAAGGGCTGCCTGTGGAACCTCCTCCTTTTCCCCAGTTTAGAAAAAAAATCAATACTGAAGAGTACACAGAATAATACAGCAAATACCTGGGGACCTGCTGTCTCATGTGAGCAAAGGGTGACCCTGGCAGCTCTGCAGGGACCTCTCAGTCCCCAGCTCCTCTGGTTTCATTGATTTGTTTCTTCAGTTTTCATACTGATTGACCGGGCCACTGATGTTCTTCGTGGGCCTTGAACGCTGATGTGGGTTTGAGGCTTCAGCGCCCCCTTTGACCCTGAAATTCCAGGATGTCAGAGATGGCCCAACTTGAAAAAAAAACAGCGGGCACACTCCTGTCTCCTCAGGGACGCCTGGTACAGCACACCGTGTTGGCAGCGGGCGAGCTGCGTGTGGAGGGCCCTAGGGCCCGTGGGCTGAGGGGCCCCCGCGTTTGCCGGCCTGCGGGCCTGGGCCTGCGGGCCTGGGCGGTGGAGGCCCCCTCCCCGAGTGCTCCCTTCCCAACCGGTGGGGAGAGGGTCTTGTGAACAGCACCCTGAGGGTGTGACTCTGCCCTGCTGTGAAGCCACGTGGGAATAAGGCTTCTCCGTGGGGGGCGGTGTTTTCTCTGCCGGGCTGTCTGTCTGCATTAAGGCCCGTTCCATCGGGCCGGCCGCTGGCCTCTCTCCAGTCGGGGAGGACAGAGCCCGGCAGCAGGTCAGGGGTTTTTCCACTCGAGGAGGAAGGGTGGTGCCAGCCGGCCAGCTGGTGGGAAGGGACAGGCGACGGGCCCGTACTGCCCTGCAGGTGCAGACAGAGCTGCAGACAAGGACACTGTCCTCTCGCCTCCACTCCTCCGAAACGGGGGGATCTGAGGCCCCGAGAAGGAGGGGCTCTTGCCCAAGACGCCTCCAGGGACATTGGGAGCAGAGCCAGGCTGGGAATCCAGGCCCAGGGGCCCCCAGGCCCGCGGCCTTGGACCGTGAGGGGGAGCAGGTGGACGCACCGACCTCCATTCACCGCCCGCCGTCCTCGGAGGTCTCCATAGCTCAGACTAGTCAGGCTGCTTTGAGGTAATTAGGGTGGAGGCGTCTCTGAAAGACGTGGGTGGTGGTGGCAAACGCAGAGGGAGCTGTCTCCCCACCCCACCCCTCCCCCAACAAGTGCCTCCACCCTGCACTCCCCCGGGGGTTGGACTCGTACAGAAACTCCTGTGGGCGGAGAGCCCAGCCAGGAGCGAGGTGCATGGCAGGGGTTTGATGAATGCGTGTCTGGCCGATCAAGGTAGTACAGGACCGTCCTTGTCACCGAGCTGTGGCCAGCGAAGGCAGACACCGAGTTATTTGGAGACAGTGGAGTGGGTGATGGAACACATTGTCCCCCTCCTCGTGATTTCCATCTGGCCCACACATGTGCACACACCCCTGTTGGCCCCGGGGCCGGCTCAGTGGCAGGATGGCTGGACCGGAACGATGCTCAGAGGCATCTGGCCCAGCGCCCCGTTAGTGGGTGGTGAGGGCAAGGGGCCTCCCAAGGCCCGGGAGCCAAGAAGGGAACCCAGGCCTGACCGCTGCCCTCACCCCACCCCGCCGTGCTTTCTGGAAAGCTGTGTCTCACACGCGCAAGCTGGAGGAGGCTCACAGAGGGATGGAGAGACTGGAAAAGTGATTAAAAGGAGCCCAGAAAAGAATGAGGACTTTTGTGCACAAACACAGGGGTTCGGAGCATCTGTGGCCAGGAGCACGGCGCTGGAACCCCGGGCTGGAAGGCAAAGGGGGGCTGGTTCTCAAAGTCAAGTGCGCCAGACGGTTGGTTCCATTTCCCAGGTTCTCCGCCCTCCCTGAATGCTGTGTTAAGATTTCCAATTTTTACCGAGTGATTTGGGACGGATCGTTTAGTCTCTGTGCCTTAGCTTTCAAACTTTGAAAAGGAGATTATATAGCACCTGCCTACTCCCCAGGGTTGTTTTAACGACCCTCCAGAGCCCTGGAAATGGAAACGGAAAGAAGCGTCTGTACCGGCTGTTTCCCCTCCTGCCTCTCATTTGCCTGGCCCGCCGGGGGCCTCTCAGTTACCCATTTTTTCCTTCGTAAGCGATCCCTCTGCCGTCTTCGGCATCGATGACTACCCATCCCTCTCACAGTCCTTCCGTTCTTCAGACTGTGGGCAGCACCGCCGCCTCCCGGCTCCGCCTCCTCTGCCTCCCCACATCCTCGGCCACCTCCGCTGCCTTTCCTGTCCTCTCTCCGGGCAACCTTAGCCACTCCAAGTACCAAGGAGCCCTCGGGTGCTGGTGGCCCGCAAACCTGTGTCCAGCCCTGGCTACTTTCCTGGGCTTTAGGTGTGTTTGACAGCTTTGCCTGGGTGTCTCATGGGCGCCTCTGACTGCCTTCCCCTCCCCGATCCCTGATCCCCACCCTGTGTTCTTCATCTCGGATCCTTCCTCTCCCACGTCCCCACACTGTGTGACTTCTTAGCCACTGGTCAGTCAGGCCTCAGCCTGCAGCTGTGGTCTTCTCTCCTTGTGGCCGGCGGGGTGAAGACCACTGCTCACATAAGCTGTTGTCTCCAGGGGTCCAGGGGTCCGACTGGGCGTGGCTGGGGCAGGGCAGTGCCCAGCCTCTGCCCAGGATGACTTTCCTTCCTCAGGTGGCAGCAGGTCTGTGGCCCATCGGCTCGGCCTCCTGGGCTATCAGAACACACCACCCTTTCTTACGCACACCCGAGGGCCAGCCCAGTGTCCACTCCCCGCTGCTCCTCCTCCAGCCCTGCCCAGCGCCCCTCCCTCTAAGCCTTCCCTCGGTCCTCATCCGAGGAGGTACCTCCCAGGCTCCGCAGGAACCCCTCCGGGTGGTGTAGGAAAGGGTGGGTCGTCTGCCACAGGGCTGAGCTGTCCCTAGTTCATGTCCCCATAGACATAAACTCACTTCCTTTTCCATCCTCAGGCAGCTGCAGCCTTCAAATGCCCACAGGACCCACTGCCTGGCCCTGGCCATCGCGGACATTTTGTGGCGGGCCGGGGGCCACGAGAGAGCCGTGGTCACACTGTAAGTGCTTCCCGGGGCTGTGCTGCTTCCCAGGGCTGTGCCGCCGCCACTGGACCTCGGGCTGGCCCAGCTGTGGGCAAGCTGGCTGGGGGTCATTGGGATAAGGACCACACCGTGCGCCCTCCTAGACCTCTGCCCTGTGCCCCACGCTGGGGCCAGCCCAGAGAGTCAGCCTGGTGTGCGGGGCAGCCCGCCCTGGGAGGGGGTCTATGTCTCAGGACGGGGTTGGGGTCGGGTCTGCCCCGCCTCCCTCCTGGGGGTCTCTGGGAGAGGGAACCTGCCTGAGGAGACCTCTGGCCCAGCAGCCAGCTCCCCTGATCTGGAAGCCTCAGAAAACAGCCTCACAATTGACCCAGTCCCCCCCGATGAGTACCCCCTCCCCAGTCCTCAGAGCACACTCGTTTGCTCTGTCACTTGGACCCCCTTCCCCTGGGGAGGGAACTCGGGCGAGGGGTTGGTGGTGGAGCCAACAGCCTTGTCCCTGCCGCCTCCTCCCTGCCCAGACGGAGGGTGCCCTCCCAGAAGGCACTGGGACGGCTGCCGGCTTCAGGCCTGGTGGAAGCATCGCTCCGCAGGCAGGTCGGGTGGCCAAGTTGTAGTGAAGGGGCGCCTTTTCCCAGCGCCTGTGCTTGTTGGCTCTGTGACCTTGGGCGACCGACTCCACCTCTCTGCACTGCATCTGTTGACTCATCTGGAAAATGGGGGTGATAAAGGTTATATCATATGGGGATTATGAGGGAATTGATGAGTCAGCGTAGATACAATGATGTACGATAAATGATAGTACTGCCTGTCTGTGTAAGTCATCAGTCCATGCAAATAGATGGAAACAACCACAAAGTGGTTGGACGCTGCCTGGTGTGTGCACACTGGTGCCGCGTCAGTAGGTCACCACGCTCATTGTCCTGCCGAGTGCTTGTCCCAGCACCTGCTCCAGCTCACGGATTAACCTTGGCCCTCGGGGTCTGCCTGGCAGCCTGAGAGCAGATGGGGCAAAAACTCACTCTCTTTCCGTTGGACAGACGAAGAAAAAGAAGCCCAGAGAGGGGCAGTGGCTGGTCTGAGGCTACACAGCAGGCTAAGAGCGCAGGGGCCCCCAACCCAATCCCGGCCTCCCGTCCACGTCTCCCTGGGCGGTGGGTTCGGCGGGAGCCTCAGATGGGACAGACAGAGGCTGGAGACTCTGACATCCCCCAAACGGGGGGGCGGGCCAGCATCCCTGCGCCTGGGGAGGCGTTAGTCGGTTGTAGGAGACGGCAGCCTCCCTTCTGGGGGGACTGGGGTTTGGTCGCCCCGAGTGCTCTTGCTGCTCTCCGTTCTCTGTCCCCGTTTTTATCCCTTCTGCTAGTGGCGCACTCTGGCCCCGGCCTAACGGGGGAATGAGAACTCCTTGGCCGCCCTCTCTCCCCCGGAGCCGCCTTCTCATTTGTCCTCATTTCACGGCACATGTGGTTTCGCCCTGGCTCACGGTCCCGTCTTCTTTCCGCACACAGGGCTCATGCGTCTCCGTTTCCTTTTTAGGCCTTCAGGGATGCAGCAGTTCATTCCGACGGGGAAATACAAAGCAGACGGAGTCCTAGAAACAGTACGGCTCTCTGGAAAACTAGCACGCAACCCTTGGCTTTGTGTGGGCCCTGGCTCCTTTCACATAAGTAAATCCTTCCTCTGCCGGGGAGGGGCCCGCCCGCCCTGCGCACGGCCCTGGCCTGCAGAGCCCTCCGCCGGGGCTGGGGTGGCCGTGGTGGGGGCTCCGGGGACGGGCTCCCGCCAGGCTGGCTTTATGGCCCGAGAAAGGCTGACGGGCAGCCTGGGAGGTCGAGGTTGTGCTGAGCCGAAGTCGCCCCGGCACGTCCGGCAACTGCGACTGGGGTAGACCCAGCCTTTCTGCGGCCCTCTTTGTGTCTCCGAGTCCTCTCGAGCTTGCTTTGCGGGAGCGAGGGGGTGGGGTGCAGGGGAGGGGAAGGTGGAAGGTGCGGAGGAGCGTTGACAGGGCCCCGAATTGGCCGTCAGACCAGACCCAGGGAAGACGAAGGGAGGGACAGAAAATGAGAGACGGCCGGCAGCACAGACACAGTGACTTCCCCCCAGTTAACCTGCTCCTCACTGAGCGGTGAACCAGTTAACCTCCCCTTCACAGAGGATTGTTGCTTCGCCTGGTTTGTGTTATCTGACCTGGGTCTGGGCCCCGGTGGTCCTGGGAGCCTCTGAAGGGTCCCACTTGGTTGGATGTTTTCTCTGAAAGTAATTTTTCCTGACCTGCCCGAGAAAGCAAGAGACACTCATGTCTGCTGCTTTCCACTGGGCTCGGGACTTTGCCTCCTGGGCTTAGAACTGGCTGGGATGGCGGCTGGGATGGGACACCTGCTTCTCAGGCCCCCGCCCACCCGCCCCAGGTGCGTCTCGGGTGCCCAGGGCTCGGGTGGGTCACCTGTGCTTTCGTGTCTCCTCAGCTCATGCTCCACACTGTGACCTGCTATGAGGAGCTGGCGGCTTTCCTGCAACAGAGCATCCATCAGGTATGCACAGCGGTGTGGTTTGTGGGGCGTTTGTGGTTTGAGGGGTAGAGGCTGGGAAGGAGCTGGTGCCGGCCCTGGGCTCCATGGCCGAGGGCGGTGGGTGATTTAGACTGGGGAAGCATAAACTTGGGGAACGGGGGTCCAGTCGCTGCCATTGTGCCGTTGAGGGCTGGCGGTGGCTACCAGGCACAGGACGCTGCCACAGTGGGGTTGCAGTGAGAGGTGGAGTGGGGTCCGAGTGCAGGGGAGCAGCTGACAGACAGTGGGTATGAGAGCTTTGTCTCTGTCTGAGGGGAAGCAGCCACTTCTGGAAGCAGAGGACCCTTTGTCAGTGCGTAGGGGGCCCAGCGGCAGCGGGAGAGGAGACAGGGGTGTGGATTTCTGGACTGCGTCGGAGGTCTGGGCACTGTGGGTGGGGAGGGTGGGGACCCTGCTCAGCGCAGGCCCTTCCCTGGGGCCCTGGGGGGCCAGGCAGGGCCCCCAGACACCTCGTCTGCTGGAGGCGAGGTGTGCCCCCACTACGGGCCACGAGAGGGGGCGGAACTTGACCTGGGCTGGGAGCAGCGCGGTCAAGGGCTGAGGGCTTTGGAACTGGGGCTCTGGTCCGAGTCTCTGTGAAGCACTGACCGAGCTGAGTGCCCCGGGGGAGAGAACGTGGTCTCTGGAGCCGTTGGCCTGGTTTCGTGTTTAGGGTACAGCCCCCGGCAGCTGTGTGACCTCGGGCCTCAGTTTCCTCACCTGTACGGGGCGGGGGGTGATAGGAGCAGTGCCCGCCTCAGAGCACCACGCAGAGTGAGGGCCCAGCTCGACATCCCCAGGGCTGGTAGCATTCCTTGGGGGTGTCATGTTCACCGCTGTCATAATTATGTAAGGTGACCTTGACAGAGGCCGCTAACAGGCACACAGGAAGGAGAGGAAAGCCTCTCCTTGCAGAGGGAGGGTGCAGCGGGGCCCCAGGACAGGATACTGCTGGCCCCGAGGCCCCCGACTGCACGGCCTTGCCGTTCTGACGTCCCTGTGTCCGCCGAAGGGTGGAGAGTGTGCAGCCACTCTCTGGAAGATAGGCGACCTCTCCGGGCGTCCTCTCTGCCTTCCCTCCAGCCTCCGGGCCACAAGCTCGGCTCTCTTGGGCTCCAGAGAAGGTGTTGGAAAGTCCGGTGGTTAGCCTGGAGGGCGGGAGAACTCACCGGACGTGGGAGCAGGCCGGTTGCTCTGATGGTCACAGTCCTCTCTCCTGGCACAATTCACTAAAGACGGGGATGTGTCTTAGCCCTCTTGGCACAGAGGCCCCATGGACAGGGAGGAGGGACCTGCTGGGACCAGGGGAGACAGGTGTGTGGTCACCGGGGCACTGGGCCACCTGAAATCCTCACCCCCAGAGCTGTTGCCTGGCTCGGGTGCCGGACCCTGCCCCGAAGAGTGCTGCCTTTCTGCACTGGCTGCTCTGTCCGGGCGTGCGTGGGAGGGCTCTGATGTGGGAGCAGACTCCTGGCCGGGGTGTCAGGAGTCTCAGGCTGGCTGTCACTTGCTGCCTGTCCCCGCTCTCTCTGGTTCTCCATGGACATAACCCAGTGGGTCATCTGCCAACTCAGTGTGCTCCCCACCTAGCCCAGGGCGGCCATAGTGGCCTGCAGCAGGGACCCGAGGACCTTGGTTGTGTGTGGCCTCAGGAATGTCACTGGGCCTCAGAAACGTGCTTCTTCTTCTTTTTTTTTTTTTTAAAGATTTTATTTATTTATTTCCAGAGAGGGAAGGGCGGGGGGAGAGAGAGAGAGAGAGAGAAACATCGATGTGAGGTTGCTGGGGGTCTTGGCCTGCAACCCAGGCATGTACCCTGACTGGGAATCGAACCTGCGACACTTTGGTTCGCAGCCCGAGCTCAATCCACTGAGCTACGCCAGCCAGGGCTCAGAAACGTGCTTATTTATTTATTTATTTTAATCATTGTTCAAATACAGTTTTCTCCTTTTTACTCCCAATCCAGTCCCCTCTCCCACCCCTTCCCACTTCCCTCCCATTACCACCCTCCCCTTAGTTTATGACCTTGTGTCCTTTAAGTTTGTTCTTGTGAACCCTTCCCACTGTCCCCTTAAATTCCCTCTCCTCTCCCCTGTGGTCACTGTCAGCCTGTTCTCTATTTCAGTGTCTTTGGTTACATTTTGTTTGTTTCTTTGTTTTGTTATTTAGGTTCCTGTTAAAGGTGAGATCATATGGTATTTGTCTTTCACTGCCTGGCTTGTTTCAGCTTAGCATAATGCTTTCCCAGCTCCATCCAAGCTGTTGCAAAGGGTAGGAGCTCCTTCTTTCTTTCTGCTGCATAGAATTCCATTGTGTAAATGTACCATAGTTTTTTGATCCACTCATTTACTGATGGGCATCTTGGTTGCTTCCAGCATCTAGCTAGTGTAAATTGTGCTGCTATGAACATTGGGATGCATAGGTTCTTTTGAATTGGTGTTTTAGTATTCTTAGGATAGAGTCCCAGCAGTGGAATTGCAGGGTCAAAAGGCAGATCCATTTTTAGTTTTCTGAGGAAGTTCCATACTGCTTTCCACAGTGGCTGCACCAGTCTGCAGTCCCACCAGCAGTGCGCTAGGGATCCCTTTTCTCCACAACCTCTCCAACACCTGTTGTTTGTTGCTTTGTTTATGGTGGCCATTCTGTCTGGTGTGAAGTGGTATCTCATTGTGGTTTTAATTTGCATCTCTCTGATAGCTAGCGATATTGAACATCGAGAAACGTGCTTCTTAAAGAAGAAACGTTAGATGCAGGGGAAGGAATGTCTTCCAGGGTAGGTGCCGGGCACTCGGCATAAGCAGAAAGGAACCCGATTACTAAACAGGCCCGAGCGCTGTGGTGGCAGAGCAGCGCGCCTGCCACCTTTGCGCGAGGAGCAAAGCCTGCTGAGGTCGGTGTGTGCGGCGTGACCCGGGAGGCCGGAGTCACACTGTCCGGTGAAGCAGATCTTGCAGCCTCCGAGGCCAGGACAGGGAAGTGACCCGAGAGGCTTCTGGAAGGCAGAGGAGGGAGGGGTTCCTAGGGTGACCGACCCCACGTCCCAGGCATCTGAGGCCCCGTCCCTGCCGGCTGATGGCCCTTGGGCGACCGCTCAGCAGCAAGGTCTTCCTCAACCTTGAGTGTAAGACGGGGCCTCCCCCCTCCCTTGGCCCGTCCCCCCAAGGGTGTCCATGAAGCCCAAGCAAGACAGCAACTGTGAACGAGGTCAGAGCAAGAGGCCTGTGCCAGGGGCGGTGGCCGCCCCCTTTCTGTCCGCCTCTGGGCACCGCGCAGCCCGCCCCGCCCTGCCCTGGGCCCTGGGTGCCTGCGGTCGACGGCTGGCCTGCTCCCTGGAAGGCCGAGTTTCCCCCGCAGCCAATGTTTGTGCTGGAAGCCGACGCGCTGCCTCAGCACTGCCCTCAACAAATCCATTTTTCATGGCCTGGGCCTGCGAGGGCTTCCTCGTGCCAGGCCTGGAAGTGAGCGCCGGCCCTCGCGGCCCAAAATAAATAGCCTCCCTGCTGCGTTTTCATTACCGCTTGCCTGCCCTCGGGGCGAGATGTCTGGCGGCCCCCCACCTCCGAGAGTGAGCGGGGAGGGAGGGCCACCTCCACCCCTGCCTCCGATTGGGGTTCCTTGGGGGGCGCAGTCTCTGCGGCCGGAGCAGGGCGGGGGATGGCCCCGTCCTCCCAATGGGGCCAGACATTTTTCCAGTCCCTAGCCATGGTTTCCGGCCTTGCAGTGTTGCCGTCTGGCCCTGTGGTCTCCCATGTCTTGGCAGCTTGAACTTGATGAGATAATTTTAATAAAAGTTTTTTTTTTTAAAGAAAATGGGATGTTGGTGTCATTCAGTCCTGTTCCAGTGAGGGCCAGAAGCCCGGGCGGGGGTCATTTCCTCCCTGTCTGTCGTCCCACCTACCCAGTTCTCACGGAGGCCCTGGCCAGCTCTCGCGAAGGCCCCCTGAGGGTGTTCCAGTCGCAGTGGGAGAGCCCGGCCTGGGCAGGAACAGCGGTTCTTGCGGAAAGCCGGGGCTTGCAGTGGGCTGCTGTGTCCCTTACTTCGCTGCAGCCCTGCGAGTGGGCGGGCACGGCAGGCACGGCCCGGGGGCAGCAGGCTGAGAAAGGGCCGTGGCTTCCTCAAGACAGTGTGCCCGTCCAGGCAGAAGTAGGCAGGCATCTTGGGAGGGGAAACTGAGGCCAAGAGAGCGTTGCCACCCCCCGAGGCAACACGCACTCACGTCTGCGCTCCAGCTGCAGGAGGACCCGGGCCCGTGCGGTCGGCAGAGCGAGTCCACAGACAGGGCCTTTCGGGGCGTGCGCCGTGACCTAGGGGAATATGCACAGTGGGTGTCATCACCCTCATTGTGCAAGGGGGGGAAACTGAGGACAGCAGAAGTGGTGTCCCCGGCCTGCTCTCGCAGAATTCAGATGACATTGATTTAAGGTTGTTGTCGGTTCATTCGTTGCATTTCTACTTCCAGAAAAGATGTCAAGTGACTCACTAAAAAAAATGACGTTCTCAGGGCTCGTCTGTGTCCTGACTACCGTAAACCTGCCCCCACTTCCCTCTGGGCCGTGGCCCGTGGTGCGTGCTTTTCCTCCTGCCTGGAACAGCGCTCCCTTCTCTTCTGGTTCCTCCTGGTTCTTCCTGGCCCCCGGGGCTTCCGTTCAGACTGCGCCTCCTCCAGAAAGCCTTGCGTGACCCCCCCGCCCCCCACATTTGTTTGCAGAGGACTTCCCTGCCCTATTCAGTGGCTTACTGTCCTTTCTTCCTCGAGTTCCTCCTCATGAGGGCAGGTCTGTGCCCGGCGTTTCACAAGGAAAGCCTCAGCAGCAAGCAGCCTCTTGGCCCCGAACTTCCACGTTCTGTGAAAGCCACCAGCCAGATGAGGAGACTGGGGACAGAGAGGTTGAGAAGTGTCCCTGAGGTCACAGAGCTGGGAGTGGCAGAGCAGGAATTTAAACGCAGGCAGCCAGGTTTAGGCTGTGAGCTCCGGTCTGCATTAGGGCGAGGCAAGTAAGCTGCTCACCTCGGGTGCAAAATTCAAGGGGGTCCCTGAAACCTCAGTAATGAGAATGAATAATATTGTAGTGCAGTACCTAAAAAATAACCAAGTTAATGCAAAAAAAATCCACGAGGAACAAAATACAAATTCTTTTGAAGACCGGATCTGTCCTCCCTCTTGCCCAGCTCGCCTCGCCGGCCCCCCGACCTGACTGTGCTCCAGACCTGCTCGCTCTCTGCCACTCTCCCCGTGGCGTGTTCTCAGGGGGCAGGCATCTGGAATCAGGCGGAGCCCCCTGCAAGCTCACCAGGCTACTTACCAGCTGTGTGGCCTCGGGCCACTCGCTCAGGCCCTGAGCCCCAGTCCCCGCACAGGCCAGAGGACGATGGTGGCAGCCCGCACGGAACAGTCTGTGAGGGTCTGACATGTGACAGTGAGCACAGGACGCTTGTGTTGCTAACGGAGGCTGCTCCCGCCGCCACTGTACCCTGGGCTTCCAGGACCTGGCGGTCAGGGGTGTGCTCCTTGGTGGGCACTGTGTCTGCTCCCACTGTCACTCGGGCTGGGGTCTTTTCATCCCTTGGGGGTCTGGCTGGTGGGACCTGGACAGGCTCTGCCTAGGGGCCCCCTAGCCAGCTCCGGGGCTGGCCTGGGGGCAGCTGGCTCAGGGGCCGGCTGCTCCCTGGGCTGCGGCCGCAGGGAAGTGAGAGGAGGGAGGTGCGGGCCTGATGGCGCTCATTCCTTTCTCCTCTTCCCAGTTCGAAGCCGGCCCCTTCGGATGCATCCTGCTCACCCTGTCGGCCATCCTGTCCCGGTCCACGGAGCTGTGAGTATCTTCCTCCCTCCGAGGCTGGGGCGGCTTGTCTGTCTGTTCTCCGCGCCTCCCCAGAGCCCAGGGCGGTGCTTGGTGCCCGCGCAGTGGGTGCCCACAGCGAGCCTGCTTGGAGGGGTGAACGAGGGTGGGTGGAGGGGAGGGAGCGGCTACATTCTACATGCCCGCGTGTTCACCGCCACCTTCTCTTTGGCCTCCCCACGTGTGCGGCGGAGCGTGGGGTACGCTTCGGCACTCCGTGGCTCCCCTGGGCCATGTGTGGGGAGGGGCACTTGAGTCTGAAACCTGGGAGGTGAGCGAGCGAGTGGCCCTGAGAGCTCAGGGAGAGGGGCACCCTCCCTAGGCCAAGGCAGTCCGCAGGCTGCGAGGCTCCTGTCTACAGCCAGCTCTGCGCGGGGCCTGGGGGGCGCCCAGGGCCTTGGAGGCGGAGGGAGCGGAAGGCTGGGTCCCGGCCCCAGGCATCCTGGTCAACAGCGGCCTCTGAGCTGCTTGAGGGCTGGAGTTCCTCCATCACACTCCCTCCCCAGGGGCTCTCTATGCTTTTTATCCTTTCTTGTCACCTGGGCATTGTGTCACCGGGGAGAGTTCGGATTAATGGTGCATTAACAGTCTTGTGAGGTGCAATTGATTGCCCCACTGCGTTCCAAGTGGAGAGCAGGCCCCAGGGGTGTGGAGACCTGGGGGAATGCGTTTCTGTTTTGGGGGTGCTTGGAGTGGGGGACAGTCTGGGCCCAACCCTAAGCAGGTGGGCCCCAGGAAGTGGGGACGTGGCAGGCATCGCCGCACAGTGCCCGGTCCCGGAGGCCCCCGTAGGAGGGGACAGGCACTGGCTCCCGCCCGTGGCTGGGCCTGGGCCGGCCCGTCCATGCTGCCCGTGGCCCCTGGTGCTGCTGGGAGCAGGGTGGCAGGGGCCCTGAGGTGCCACCGGCCTGCCTGCTGCTGACCTTATTAAGCACATGTGTGTGCACAGCGTGGTCCATGGCATTTCCCTTCTAATCCTGCCCTAAGGATGTGATTCATTCCTGGCCCAGGCTCACGTGCACGGAGGCCATAAGCTGCACCGCCTTCTCCCCAGGCCTGGGTTTGCTAATCCCTGGGCTGGTGGAGTTGTGTGTGTGTGTGTGTTGGGGGGGGTGGTTGCTGTCACTGGGAGTGGGCGAGACCTCTGACTTCACTGAGGGGAAGCTGAGCTTTCCAGAAGGGCCAGGCCTGGTGATGTCTGGCTGTGTGATCCTCTCAGCCTCAGTTTCCCCATCTGCACAGCAGCCCCTTTATTTTGGGGGTCTAGGCCCTGGCTCAGCAGCCTGGGATCTGGCCCCACTGACATGCCTGTTCCTGTGAGGAGTGGCTCTGGCTGTCAGTCCAGCTGCAGGGGCTTTGGGACCCCACCGTCCAGTCTGTTCTTGTTGTCCAGAGCTGGTGGGACTGCTTCTGTCCCCTCCCCGCTCCGTCCACCTGCGTCGGGCACCCATGGGGCAGGTGTGTGGGGAAGGCTGCCTTGCTGGACCTGCAGAGCCTCGTGCTAACGGGCCTGAAGTTACAATCCTGCCAGACCCCTTCCTGTTCACTACAGGCACATGCGCACAGACACGCACAGAGGCGCACCCCGGCACACTCACGTGGGGTTCAGCTGCAGCCACCTCCTCCCGCTGTTCTCAGGGCTGGGGAGGGAGAGGGTGTTAATGACAGTTTCCTTCCCTTCATGGCCCCTGAGGACCCTCCTGGGTCTTGGGGGTGAGGGTTTGGGTCTCCCCTGACCACTTTGGCCAGCCTGCCCCGCCTTCCAGGGGGACTGGCCTGGAGACCTGCACTGGACTCGGCAGGACACTGGTTGGGTTGTCGTACTCCCTGGCCTCTCCGTCCCCTTTCTGAGGAGGCAACATGGAGGACATGCTCGCCAGCACTGGGCAGGAGGAACGGCAGCCCCCCGCACCTCGGGAGCTCTCGACCCGCCTGACCCTTTGCTCTGACACGTCAGGCACGGAGCTCTCGCGTCTCTGCAACAGCCCTGCTGGGGGCACTGTTGTGGTTGCGGGCACCCGCTCTGTCTTTCCCAGGAAGCGAGGCTGTGGGAGGTGAGTGGCTTGCTTGCCCCAAGGTCACACGGCTCCACCGGCCAGCCTGACACCAGACAGGCTCTTTGGGTTTGCTGTTTAAGGACCTGACCTTGGGAATAAAACCGACTCCATTTCAGGCTGACCCTGTGACCCTCGGAGCCTGCGCCTCTCTGTAAAATGGGGATGATTCCCGCCTCACAGGATGAATTGGAGAAATAAGTGTGTGCTTGGCTCGGCTCCTGCTGGGGAGCGAGCCTTGGGTGACGGCCCCCGCCAGTCCGCTCCCGCCTCCCTCCGCTGTGCTCGGATGCCTCTCGCGTCCCGCCCTGTCTGGGCTTGGCGCCTCCTGGTGGGGGCGCGGCCGCAGGGACGCCCTGCAGTGGGTGACGGGTCCACCTGCGGCTGTGGTCACCCTTGGCAGGCACTTCCTGACCGGCCTGGGGGCTCCCGGGGCCCTGCGCGCTGTTCCTCACTCAGATGGGGCGGGAGAGGGAGTGACCGGAGGGCCCATCCCCCTCGGGAGTGCACCACCCGGGGGTGTGCTGGAGCAGTGCCACTCAGCTCCCTCTTGCGTGCTCAAGCTCAGGGTACCTTTTAGGTGGGCTACCTGACGGCATCTGGCGGGGCATGGGGCAGGCCGTGGGCCACGTCTGGGTGTTTCTCCAGACCCACGCTCCCTGCCCCCTGGGCAGCCACTCCACGCTCCCACGGGGCTGCCAGGGACGGGCGTTGGGGTGGGGCTGGCCCATCCCCCCTGGGCTCCGGGGGGCCTCCTGGAGGGGCGGCCGCCGTGATGATGAGTGACGGGACTGACCGGGGCACAGGAGTAGCCCAAAGTGTCACCGCGTGGCCCAGAGCCTGTGAGAGGATCACACCGAAACCACTTAGAACGCCACTTAGCATTCCTGGCGTTTCCGAGGGTCCTCTGAAGGAGCTGTTCTCGCCTCCGCCTCTGGGGAGGGCGGCTCCCGGGACGGTCCACGCCCCTCCCAGGCCGGGCACGTGGCTGCCCCACGCAGCTTCCCTGGGCTCCCCAGAGCCCCCGGTCTCCGGTCTCCGGCCTCGGGAGGAGAGCCAGGCCTGGCCCCAGGCTTGTTGTGATCTGCTTGGCAGGGACGGGCGGAGCACCTCCTCCTGGCCTGCCTCCGGGCTGGCGACCTGTGAAGGCCTTTGTTCCTGGACCTGTGGGCGCCCCGGGGGGTGTCACCCAGCACAGGCACCGTTTGTCGGAGCGAGCGGGGAGGCTCGTCCAGGGCAGCCCAGGGGGTGGCGAGTCACACAAAACAAAGTGCCCCCTCATTCTCGGGGATGCAGCTGCAGGTCCCCACGTCTTCGCTCCGCTGCCCCCCGGCCGTGTGGCCAACCCAGCCGGTGCCCCTGCTCTTTCCTCGCTGACAGGAGCGGGTGGGTTAGTGCTTCTTCGCCTCCATTGTCGTGTGATGAGCAGCGTTGGTTTTTTTCTAGAGAAACAGTCCCCCGAAGCCCCCTGTAGGAAGCAGACGAAGCAGAACGGCTCTGATGGGCACGGCGGGGTGGGGAGGCCCCTGCCGGCCCCCCAGCCAGGTGCCACGCCGGAGCCCCTGCCGCGGAGAGGCCCGCGCTCTGCAGACAGCCGGCTGGGAGTCTACCGGGCCTTCCTGCTCTGGGTTCCAGTTCGGCTCTGCCAGAGGCGCTGGGGCTGTTTCAGGGCCATCTGTTACTGCCTTGGGCAGTCGACCACACGTCCCGGTGGCCCAAAGAGACAGCAGAGCGTTTCAGGTCACGTGCTGCTCACCCAGGGGGAAGGGGAGTCGGGCTGGGCAGCCCGCCCGTTCTTTACAGACGGCGTGTGTGCGTGCGTGCATGTGTGCGTGCGTGCAGATGAGAGACGGGTGAGGCTGTGTGGGGGTCGGTGGTCGTGTCTGAGATTGTGGGGCGGGCGACTTGATTGTGTGTGTGTGTGTGTGAGCACGCAAGTGTATGTGTGTGGGAGTGTGTGTGTATGTGTGTGAGAGTACGTGTTTGGGAGTGTGTGAGTGTGTATGAGTGAGTGCATGTGTATAGGAGCGTGTGTGCACGTGTGTGAGTGTGTGTGAGAGTATATGTGTAGGAACGTGTGTGCACATGTGTGAGGATGTATGTGTTTGTGTAGCAGCATGTGTGAGTGTGTCTGTGTGTGTGTCTGTGTGTGACACTGAGGGCACGGCCGTCTCTCCCTCCTAGCACAGTTCTCAAACTCAGGCCCAGGGGCAGCCCATGATCACACCAGAGTCCAGGCCCGCTGTCCCCACGGTCCCCGACCCTGAGGGGGGGCAGGGGGAGGGCGTGCAGCCCGGCACCTCGCCCTCCGAGGCGGGAAGACAGGCGGCGGAGCGGCCTTCGGGCGCTGCTTGTCCCGGGCCCCCTGCGAAGCCTCGCGGAGGTTTTCTTTTTTCCCAGTGGGTTTCCTGCCCTCTGTTTTCTTCCCTCAGATCTTAGGTTGCTTACAGTAAATCTCATACAGGCTTCCATGCCCCCAGCTCCCCTGGGGTCCAAACCGCGCTGCCCAGAGCTTTCCCAGCACACTCTCACGAGCCCCAAGGGGACTCGGGGCCCTGGGGCGGGGCGGCTCCGAGCCGGCCAGTCAGGCACGGCTGGGTGCGCAGCCCCTCGGGGAGCCGAGGGCTCAGGCGGTGCCTGCCGGCGGTTCAGGCCTGGGGGTGGGGGTCAGCGTGTGAGGAGGACCTTTTCACGGAGCACACCCTTGGCCCTCGGTGCAGTGGCACCTCGGCTGCCCCGAGGCCGCCCTGAAAGTCCCAGATCGGCGGTGGTCTGCCAGGTGCCGGAGTGAGTTTGGGGCAGCGCGGCCGGGCCACGAGGGCCAGGGGCAGTGTGCACAGGAGGGCGGCTCTGCTGCTGTCTGGTCCTCGCCAACCAAGGGAGTGACCAAGGGAGAGGACCCGGGCAGCACAGTGTGCTGCTTTGTGCCAACGGCCCTGAAACGAGAGCCAGCCATTGGTGCTGGCAGCGCAGAGGTGACTGACAGAAACTCAGGTCCTAGCCGGCCCGGGCAGGCGGCCACCCTATTAGCTGGTCATATCAGAAGCTAAGGGCTGCAGGAGAGGCCGGACCCAGGGACGCAGACAGTGTCTTCGGGGCCTGATGCCCCTCCTTCTGCCTCTCCGTCCTTTCCTCCGTCTCAGCTGTGTTCTCAGGGGGCCCTCTTGTGTGGCAGGCGCCCCTTTCTCCAGCATTTCTCCGCCTGCTGGGAGCCGTGGCCCCATCCCTGATGCCGCACTGTGGCCAGGCCCGGGTCACACTGTCATGGGGCATGTGACTCAGGGGCTGGCCCGGACGGCAGCCGAAACCCGCAGAGGGACACCGCACAGGCTGGGGAGGAGGTGGGCCGGCTGGTCAGGAGCGGGCCATTTGGGCCATAGCAGGAGGGCGGCTGTGAGTGTGGGACTGGGCCGGGCCTGGGCCGTGGCGGAGGCCCCCGGGTTCCTCGCAGCGACCAAGAAAACAGTGACAGAGCTCTCAGCTTGGGCAGAGCCAGCGGCTGCCGCGGGGAAGCCGGGCGGCTGGTGGTGTGCAGCGCTGGGGATTGGGCGGGGGCTGTTTGTGGTCAGAACCCCAGGTTCACGGTGGCCGCATGCGTCTGTGCTACCCGGAGAGGACAGGCAGGCAGGCTGTGTGTCTGCCCCCCACCTCCGTCTCACCTGCGTGCGCTCTAGCAGCCCGGGATAACGAGGCACACACAGCCACCGGGCCCGGCGCCCCCGTGCCACTGGGACAGCAGCTGCTTTGCCGCCCTGACGGACGGTGCCCTTGGCCTCTGCCACCCAGGTCTCCCATGGGTAACACGAGAGACGGGACTGGATGGTTAAGGGCCCTTCCTACCTGGCATCCAAAGATCTCTTGACTACAGCTGGGAAACGGAAGGGGAGGAACTTCCTCAGTGAACTCCAAATCACCTTTAATTTTGATTCAGATGAGGGTGGAGGCGTGATCGCTTTCAGCAACTTCGTTTCAAGTGTCCAAGGTGGTGGGTGGGAGTGAGACCCGAGCCGTGTCATTGGAAGCGGCAGATACCTTACCCGGTCCCCAGTTCCCTCGACCGGCCCTCCTCCCTCTCCCCGGCCCTTCCCTGGAACCCCCCAGCCCCCTTGCGGCGACCAGAGCTCCCTTCTGTAGATCCCTGGCTGGCTCCCCCTGGGGTTCCCCGTGAGAGTCCCTCACCCTGTGGGGGGCGAAGGGAGGGGCCCTCGCTTCCACCCTGAGCTTGTGGTGACCCCAGGGACAGGCCCACTGGCCTAGGGCCATGGTCCCATTTTGCAGGTGTGTAGCCGGGGGCTCTGAGTGGTTAAGGACAGGGTGGCAGACAGCACCCCTCAAGTCCCCTGGTCCCTGGTCTCAGGCCCTGCACCTGCACCGTCCTTCCTGGGCTAGGGGATGTGCGGCAGGTGTCGCTTGGCCAGGTCCGCCAGGTCCCCCAGCTGAGAGGGAGAAGAGGGGAATGGGCCCTACAGACCAGGTGGCGTCCCCCGTACGGTGCTCTCCGTGCAGTCTCAGCCAGCTCGGTCTGGGCCAAAGCACCCCGGTCCCAGCTGCTGGCGTGGTGAGTCAGGGCCAGTGGGCGGCAGCCGGCGGGGCTGATGCAGCGCGTCTGCCCACGGACACGGAGACTGCAGGCTGAGTGGGGCAGTGAAGGGCGGCAGTGACGGGTGACCCAGCTCGGGACGTGCCAGGGTCAGTGGCAGAGCTGGGGTGGGGCATCCCCTGATCTCAGCGCATCCAGCACCCCTACCCGCTCACCCAAAGGCTACACCTCCCCGTCCCACGAAGGGTTCGGGCGGCCTGGGGAGGAGGGAGGGGTAAGTAGCCCTTTGGAAGAAGCTCTGTTCCCGAGAAGCCGCTGCTGTGCGGGGAGGAAGGTTCCTTCTCCCTGCCTCTGCACGCCTCCCGGGGCCTGGCTTCCCCCAGGACTGGCGTGGGCAGCCCCGCAGACAGCCAAGCCTTGCTGTGCACCTGTAGGTGCAGAGCCCAATTCTGGGCACCGTGAGGCCAGGTGGCGGCACTGTCACCTGCCCTCAAAGTCCCAGCTCCTGCAGGGGCAGAGCAGCTGGTGGGTGCTCCTAGGAAAGGGACGTCCAAGGACAGACGGGGCACATCTGCCCCGGGGCGAGGGAGGAGTCTCTTTATGGAGGAGGGACATTTAGCAGGGCCCTGGGGGTGTTATGGGAAGGGTTTTGGCAGGCAGCGGGAGCAGAGGAGGCCAAGACCAGAGGTGGGGGTTGGCAGGGAACAATGGTACGAGGCCTGGTTCGGGAGGAAGGTGCTAGCATGTGGGGGAGATGGGGGTGGGGGCTGGGGGGTGGTGAGGAGGAGGGCCGCTTGGGAAGGGCTTGGGCGTCTCTGCTTTCTCCTCCCTCCTCCCTTGCACCTTGCCCTCTCCCCTGGACCTGCTCTAGCCTCTGCCTCTCCAGCTCCCGTGGAACTGTCCGCAGTTTGCTGGGCCTTCCTGCGGTCCAAACGGCAGCAGCACTTTGAGGTGGCTGTGCATTGTTATCCCTGTCGGGGGTGACATAGCTGAGGCTCAGAGATGGAAAGCAGTTTGCTGAAGGTCCCTCGGTGCAGGTGACAAAGGGGGCCTGACCCCCAGGTGGTCTGACTCATCGCCCACTTCCTCTCGCCTTCCTGGGAAAAGTCAATGTCCGCCCAGGCCCACTCCCTCTCAGCGGCTCAGGGCTGCGAGGCCTCTGTGTACTCTGGGTTCTTGGCCCTGGCACGGAAGGCTGAGGCTGCAGGAATCGTGACCTCTCATTGTTTCTTTGCTGGTGGCTGTTATTGCTGTTATTGTAGGAAAAAGGAAGCGATATTTACCAAACACCGAACGCCTTACATAGTTTGCCTTACCCAGTTCTCACAGCAACCTGCAGTAGAAGGTGGCATCATCATACCCAAATCGCCAGTGGGGAAGCTGAGGCTCAGAGAGGGGAGCAACTGGTCAGCAGCTGGATTTGAATCCAGGGCTCCCTGACTTCCAAGCCCAGGTCCTCTTTGCTTTTCCCAGCTACCCTCTGCACTATGGGTGCTGTCTTCAGAGGTGAATGGGGGTCCCACCAAATGAGGGGTGCTGTCTCTGGAGGTTATAGCGGGGGCTGGGGACTGTGGTGGACAGTCCAGTGTCTGGGGGAGGGCCTGCTGGGAGGACAGTCAGGAGCTGTCCCCGAGGGATGATGTGGTGCCCCTGGGGCCTGGTGTCCTAGAGCTCAGGTCGGGGGCAGATGGCCGGTTGGGTCCTCCCAGGTTAATTACCGCCTATTTTAGGCAAGATGTTTTAAATGTCAAAGTCACATCCTAGAAGGTCCCCAGAGACCTCTTGCTCCAGTCCTCTGGCTTTATTAACGAAGACACAGCTGAGAGAGAGAGGCAGGGACTTGCCTGAGGCCGTTCAGCCAGCCCAGGGTTGAGCTGGCCACGGACCCGCCCCACGGGCTGTGATTTTAGGTGAATGGCGATGGCTGTGAGCTGGAGCCCTGTCTCTAGGCCACTTGGACAGACAGTGTTCCAATGAATTGCTCAGATTCTTTCATTCATTCACCCACTCATTCCAGTGTTCAGACACATGTGGGCCAGCATCAGGGTGGGGGACAAGCTGCCCCCTGTCAGGAGAGGGGTTTCGGGGCTCCCAGCCTGCCGGGCCGCCACATGTTTCAGGCCACACCGTGATGTTGGGGACAGGGTCCTGGCCCGCTGACTCAGTACGGCCTCGAGACCACACGTCCCTTCTCCTTTCCAGGCCTTGGTTTCCCCATCAGTAGCACAGTAGCGGTGGTCCTGGCCTCCTGGCTCGCAGGCCGCAGAGGGACAGTGTACTGGCAGCAGTGGGAGTGCAGGTTCACGGCCCAGGCCTCCTGAGCTGCTCAGTGGCAGCCCTGCTGCTCTGAGACGTGACGGCGGGTACGGCTGCACACCGGGCCTGGCTTCCGGTGCTGGGTCTGGGGTGGCATCCGTGACTGGGCCGGTTTTGTCCCTTCTGTGGGCCTCCTTTTCCCGGCTGCCAATGCTGAGCCCCAAGGGCACCGCGGCCTGGACACCCTCTCTGTTCTGTGTCTTGGGCAACAGTGTCCTGGGGCCGCCTGTGGGAGAAGAAGCCCTTGCTGGCGCCCCGGGCGGAGCTCTGGCAGTGGGTGGACTGGACACTCACGCGGTCACTGGTCCTGATCCTTGCCCTTTGTCCCCAGAAAACTGAGAGCAGGGTAACCAGGGCCCAGCCCCTTCTCATAAGTTTCCATGCCCTGGGCAAGTCCCCTCAGGCGCCCCTTGCCCTGTGCTTCCTGGGACCCCAAACCCTGTAGACCACTGCTCCAGGCTCCTGGGGCCCAGCGTCGTCCAGCCCCGAGAAGGGCGAGCTTCCCCCTAGAGGGGAGCAGCTGTCAGTCCCAGGTCGTCGCTCAGAAGCCCAGAGAGCATAGGGACCTCGGAGCCCAGGCAGCCCCTCCGGGGATTCAGCCCCCTGCTCCCAGGGCCATGGAGACGCGGGGGCGGGGCTCATGGCAGGGTGGGCACCAGGGCTGGCGAGGGGGGAGGAAGGCGGGACCACACAGCCGCCAGCCAGAGCGGCCCTGCCTCGTGTGTTCTGTGCATGCTCCTTCACACAAGGGGTCGTTTGAAGAAAGGGCTTTGAGTCCAAAACAGGTCGGAGGTCCCTTGTGTTGGTTTGCCAGGCCGCCGTAACAAGTGCCACAGGTGGGGCAGCTTGAATGACAGAAACGTGTATTGTCTCACGGTTCTGGGGGCCGGAAGTCCAAGATCAAGGTGTGGGCAGAGTTGGTCTCCTCAGAGGACGGCCACCGTCTGTCTGTCCTTATGTGGTCTTTCCTCTGTACATGCAGCCCTGGTGTCCCTCTGTGTGTCCAGATGTCCTCTTCTTAAAAGGACACCAAGCGGATTGGACTAGGGCCCACCCTAACGGCGGGCTTCCTTAACCGAATCGCCCTTTAAACGTTCTGTCTCCAGTATAGTCACATGCCGAGGTACGGGGGCTAGGGTTCCAGCAGACGGATTCTGATGGGCACGGTTCAGCCCAGGGCGCCCGTCATCGTGCGCAGACCCCTCACCGGGGAAGCCCGAGGCCCGGGGAGGAGGGGTTTTCGGCCACCCGGCACGCGGGGCTAGCGCTCAGGCCTGGGGCCGGCCCTGCCGCGTGGGCTGCCTCCTCTCGGGCAGAAGTGAGGCCGCCATTCCTCCACTCACGGGCTCCTCCTCCACGCTCGCTCGGCTCTCCAGGGAATTCCCCCGGGGGGAGGTCTGGGCACTGAGATTTGCCAAAGCTGTAAATCTCTTAAGCCATAAGCTGCTCCTTGGCGTCTCCCGAACGCCCTAATGTGAAATACAGCTGTCTCTCCCTTTTAAGATCTGAGCCCACTGCTGAATTTCCCATCGTGTTTGCACCTAAGGATGCAATTACCGTTTCCTCCCATTGTCCTCTCGGCCTGTCCCTCCGCTCTCGGCTGACGCAGGCTCTCGGCCCCGCTGGGCGAGCACGAGGCGGCGAGATCGCAGAGATCGGGCCGCTTCTGAGAGCTGCCCGTGGCCCCGGGCCAGTGATGCTTATCGGTCCGCCCCGGGCTCCTCTGAGGTTATTTTCTTCTCTTCAGAAGATGCCTGTGCACACCACGGGGACCGTTTCCATCAATTCTTCTGCCGGAGCCCACGCCGGCTGAGTGGGGCCCTTGGCCACCTGTCCCCGGCCAGCTCCTGCCCAGGACCGCTGGGCTGTCTCGGGTGGGCCGGCCTCCATGGCCCTTCCTAAGACCCCCTGGCCGCCGGCAGCCTCCGTGGATCTCAGCCGGGACTCGCGGTTCCAACCCCAGCCCGTCTTCCCGTGTGGACCACAGACCGGCCCCGTTTGGCCAGGCTTATTAAAAGCCACAAGAAAGCCTTTCTCCTGCAGAGGTCATGGGCTTGAGTTTCTAAACTTGTTTGGGAAGGAGACAGGGTCCAGGGTGTGTGTTTTGGGTTTGTGGACTGACCTTAGATTTAGAGCATGAAATTGAGCCCACGTTTCCCTTCTCTTCCACGGAAAGGAAAAACAAACACGCTTGCGGAGCCCTTCCTGCCTCCGGGCCGCCTCTCGGCGCTCTCCGTGGGCTGGGGGTGAAGGAGGAGGGCAGGCCGTACGGGCTGGGTGGGCGCGTGCACCCAGGGCCGTGTGGGCAGCAGAGGGAGCCTGGTCCCCGGCTCACGTCGCCTTCCTGGCGTCACCGCTCTGAGCTGTTGTCCAGTGACGCCTACCTCCCTGGGGCTGGAGCCCTGGCACTGCTGTCCTCTGCGTGTGTTCTGCAGAGGGCAGCTTTCTTTCTGTTCGCCCGTCCACAGTCCCCACGGGTCGGCTCCGTTTGACACTGACGCTTCGTCTCCCGAGGGGGTGACTTCAGGCAGGTAGAAGCGGTGCAGCAGCAGGGACCCATTCCTTTCGGTTGGAGGGGTTTCTTCTGGCAAAGGGCCTTTGCTCTATGGGCTGCGAGTCGGCCCCGCGCTGAGCCGTGCTCCTCTCTCAGGGTGCAGGAACGGTGTGTGTGCAGGGCCTGGTACGAGGTCTGTGCCAGGCGGTGGCAGCTGTTACTTTAGACCGTTCCTCCCCTTAACAGACTCCCAGACTGAGTCTGAGGCCCTGGAGAAGCTGGCAGAGGAGGCCCCAGTCCTGACCATCAGTGACGGTTGAGATGTGAAGGCAGGACGTTGGACGCTAAGCCCTGGGGCCTTTGTGCCGCGTGGGCAGAGGGCCTGGCGAGGCCAGAGTGGAGACCGCGCTTAGAGAGAGTGCAGGGGCTCGAGGAGCCCTGGGCGCCAGCCCGAGGGAGGGCCCGGAGCAGAGGGCTGCAGCCGGAGCCCGCGGGAGCTCTGGCCACCCAGCGGGGCTTGCCCAGCAGCCTGAGTCAGGCAGAGACATGCTGACCCCGCTTTTTTTTGTGTCTTCCAGCATCCGCCAGGACTTCGACGTCCCCACCAACCACCTGATCGGAGCACACAGCTACTGTACCCAGGTCAGGGGCGGCCGGCGCCTCTCCCCTCCTCTCCCCTCCTCTCCCCTTCCGCCTCTGCGCTGCCTGCCCTCTGAGCGGCTCCCCTGCAGCCCCTGCCAGTGCAGGCTGATGGCTCAGACGGGGGCCCCCGGGCCAGCCGGAGGGATGACTGCCACAGCCCCCCATATTTGACAGAGCAGGTCTTTCCAGCAACCCTGCCCTCTGCATGGTCACAGAGGGGGCACTTAGGGGCCTCAAGTGGGGACGGGGGACACTGAGCCCAACTGTTTGTCATTGATCCTCCGTCCCTGGGTGCCTGGCTTCCCATGGGAGCGACCCCTTTGGCCGGCAGAGAGCAGTCCGGCCCAGGGTGGGCAGCCGAGTGGGTGCAGAGGGCGCCAGACTCGAGCTGGGGCTGGGTCCTGAGCCGGACTGGCTCTTTCACTTGCGGACTGAGCTGGGGCGATGTCCCCCCGTCCCTGAGGCCCGGCTCCCTCACCTGTGGGGAGAGGTGTCTGGACTGGACCGGTGCTCTGTAAACCCATGTGCACACGAACCCTCCAGGGTCTCGTTGGTGGGCAGGCTCAGACCAGGGGTCTGGACTGGAGCCGAGTCTGGGTTTCTAGCAGGCTCCCCAGGGTGGGCGGGGCAGCGGGCCCACAGGCCGCTCTGTGAGTGGCAAGGACGGGATGACCCCTGCGCTCTGCCGCCGTGTGATTGCGAGTGCAGGGGTGGGGTGCAGCCTGCGGCCCTCTCCCCACTTCAAGGGGGTGCCCCGCTCCAAGGAAGGTGAGGCACGCCCCCAACAGGGAGCTGGAGCCTGCTCTTCCCCTGAACACCAGCTGGGAGAAGTCCACCCCACCGGACGAGGGCGGGCCTTTTAGCAGCCGCTGCTCCCCGGGGGCGGTTCCCTGAGCCGGACCCCTCACCTCCTTTGTGAGGACAGAGCGCGGCCCCTCGACGTCCCCCTGTGCAGTCGGAGCGGAGCCCCGCTCCCTGGTACTGGAGCAGGGGTCTCGGTGGCAGAGGGCACTAGAAGCCGGGCGTCGCTCCCACAGTCCAGGGGAAACCCTTCTGTGAACTCTGCCCTCCAGAGGAAGGGTGGGAGGGCCGTTCCCATGCCGGGTGCGAGATCTCTGCGGGCCTCACGCACGCGCCAGGCCGGGCTGGATGTAGGTTGGACAGGGGGCCTTCCTACCTGCCCAAGCTCCAAGTCTTGGCTCACTCGGACCTCTCCTCGGTGGTCGGCCAGCACCTGGCAGCCACCTTTAGTCTGGAGTCTTCGGCCGGCTGGGTGGTGCCTTGAGGGTAACCAGTAAACGGGGAGGGAAGGGACACAGGACGGGGAGCCGGAACCCATGGGTGGGAGCTTGGCTCTGTCCCCAGCCAGCTGTGTGACTTGAGCACGTCCTCTCCCATCTGTGAGCCTCAGTTTCCCCATTCCTAACAGGAGGTTGGACCCCTAAGACGCTCTGCGTGAGGAAAGGCCCTTGTTACCCTGATGCACCATCTCCTGTCTCGGGGGTCAGCAGGCTGGTTGGCCTGTTGGTGTGAGGCAGAAGCCCCGTGGCCCCTGAACCCCGATCCCACGCAGCTGACGAAGGCAGGGACAGAGCTGGGGCCCAGACAGGGGCATCCCGGCCTCCACCTCCCTGCGGCGGCTGCCCTCTGCTCCCCGCCCCTCCCGAAGACCCCGCCACCCCCGGCGGGATCTGAGCAAGGCCCGGGACTGAGTTACGGGCACCACCGTCCATTTCCTGGCGTTGCTAATGTGCTCTGGTTATGTAAATGTCTCTGGTTATGTAAGATGTTATCACCGAGGGAAGCTGGGTGAAGGGTACACAGGAATTCTCTGTACTATTCTTACAACTGCTTTTAAGTCTAAAATTGTTTCAAAATAAAATAGGGTATTAAAGAAATTACCCTCCTTCAAGACCCACCCAAATGTTACTTCTCCACAAGTTGCTGGGACCAGTCATGTGGTCGCGTGTCCATCTGGGCCCAGAGGGCCTTGCGCCCGGGCTTTGGAGCCCCAGCCACATTCTGTGCTGTGCAGGCACACACCTGAGCCCCCATGGGGACCGTGACAGCCAAGGTCAGGGCCATTCTTTCCCTCTAGCAGGACGCCCGCCCCACCAAGGCCTGGTGCACACTGTGCTCGATGGACACTCTCGGAGGAAAGCTGGACGAGTGCCCAGGGCGGGGTTGGCAGCTCTCCCCCAGGGCTTGTGGGGTCGCTGAAGTCCAAGCCCCTCCGATTGTGGTCTCCCTCCCTCCCCACTCTCCCTCCTCCTCCCACCCTTCTCCCTCACTCCCCAGCTCGCCTTGACCAGCCCCTCCCATCGTCCCGTCCACAGGAGCTGGTCAACCTGCTGCTGACCGGGAGAGCCGTGTCCAACGTTTTCAACGACGTGGTGGAGCTGGACGCCGGGGATGGGAACGTCACGCTGCTCAAAGGCATCGCCGCCCGCAGCGACGTCGGCTTCCTGTCTCTCTTTGAGCACTACGACGTGTGCCAGGTAGCGGGGCGCGGGGCACGGGGGTCCGGGCTGAGGGGAGGTGGGGAGGGAGAGCTGCTCGAGTCCGGTCCGGTCCCCCTCACGGCGGGGGGGTCTGGGAAGAAGTGTGGCTTCGCTGCCCTCGGGTGCCGCGCTCCAGATTCACGCCTGGAGCCAGCTGGCACCACGTGCTGGGAAAGGCTGTTGGAAAGGGACTTCTGGGGGCTTATGGTGGGATTGCAGGTCAGAGGGTGGCTGCCTCTGTCGTGTGTGTGTGTGGCGGGGGGGCCTTCTCCAGGGACAGGGGACCCGGAGTTACAGACCTTGCGTTAGTGTCCCAGGGCTACTGCGGTATCAGCCGGTGGCTGAAAACCACAGAAATGCATCATCTCACACGTGGGGGGCACAGGCTCTCCCAGCAGAGGCCCCGAGTTGAGCGTCGGCAAGGCCACGCTCTGTCAGAACCTGCAGGGAGAAGCCTCCCTCGTCCCTTCTAGCTTTTCCTGTTCTCGAGCCATCCTTGGCGCTCTTCCGCCTACTGCTGCGCCACCCTGCCTCCGCCGCCCCTGCCTCCGTCGTCCCGTGGCCGCCTTCTCCCTCTGTGTCGTGTTCTCTTCTTGTACGGATGTGGGTCCTGTTGGATTAAGGGCCCACCCCACTCCACTAGCCTCATCTTAACTGCTGTGTCTGGAGCAACCCAAATACGGTCGCATTCTGACGTCCTGGGGGCCAGGACTCCAACATGTCTTTGGGAGACACAGTTCCACCCGCACCAGGCCTCCCTCAGTCTCTTTGCTGGTGGATCAGCCCCTCTCACTGCAGCCAGGGTCGCGGGTGGGGCGGGGCCCCGGGGAAGCTGGACAGGGGACAGTGTGACCGTGCCTCTGGGCAGTGTGGGCAGGGGAGCGCCGGGCCCTGTGTCCTTGTCCCAGCCTGCTGTGGCCCTGCTGGGAGCCTCAGTTCTCGCGTGCTCGGGGAGGACGGTGTTCCCCGGCGGGCTGTGTCTCAGGAGCTGTCCCAGGAGGGCAGCGGGAGCTCTTTGCACGGTGGCTGCCCTGCACGGTTCTCGGAGGGTCTGGATGGGCCGCATTCACTGTGGATCCCCAGAGCCAGGGACGCAGTGACACAAGGGGACACTCAGAGTGCTAGGCAACTGGACTGGCAGAGTGGTCGGAGCCCGGCACTGTAAGGTAGGGCTGTTTCATTATGCCTCTCTCACCTGATCACACGTCCGGGTGTGCTGTCCCATCGCCCATGGGCCGTGTGGCGTGGCCCACCCCCAGCTGTCCCCTCTGGGTGACCCCCACCCCCATGGACAGGAAGCAGACTCGGGGCTTCCAAGCACTTGAGTGGGAAAGAATGATAACGGCTCCGTCCCAGGTCTGCTGATGTTGGAAGAAGCCCAGGAATGCGGCCACGTGGCCTGTGAGAAGCACCAGGGCCCCGAGCACCAGGCCCTGGGTGGGCTCTGCAAGCATGCGGCTCGGATTCCACAGGCCGAGAGGGTAACCTTGGCGGTGCTCGTGGAATCCCTGGCTTCTGCGCCGTGAGCCCTGGTTCCATTCCTGAGCTGAGGGCGTTGGCTGACGAGTCAACGGTTTCCTTTGGTCTGCAGAGGGCGGCTGATGAGAATATTGGGCGGGGGGCAGGGAGGGCCGTCCTTCCCTTGGCGTGAAATGCGGGTTGAGGAAACTCAGGCCTCACAAAGATGGGAACCCTCGGGTCCACACAGACCCCCGCCTGGGTCGTGTGCTTGGCTGGGGACTGGGAGGCAGTTTGACCCTGCACAGCAGCATGGCGTCTGTGCCCCTGCCTTGGCACTGTGGGGCCTTCCCCAGCCACCTGCGATCTCACCGGTCCGGCCTTGCCCACCATACCTCCCCCTCATTCCCACCACCCGGGGCTCAGGGGTGAGGGGTGGGCTGCAACACAGGTGGCAGCTCGAAGGCCACCTCCTCGTGGTGGTCTTCACGGTGAGGGGGGACGGACAGGCCTGGGAAGGGCTGCATGGGACCGGGAGTTAACTCCGGTGCTTCTCCCCTGCCTGAAAGGGGCGCCTGTTGCCATCTCTATGAAGGGACCCCAGCAAAGACGGAGCCAGGTTCGCTGCAAGCTCCACACTCCTCCATGTCCCTCGCTCCACACACGGCACCGTCTGCCCCGTCACCCAGATCAGGAGCTCGTCCAGTCCTTCAGGGGACCACACGGCTCCCACCCTACATTGTCTCTCCAGTCTGTTTCCCCCAGTCTGAGCCACCAGCCCCGCTGGTCTGGGGCTCCCGTCCCCACCATCTCCGTGTCCTGTCTCTGCGGCGCGATCTTTTAGAGAGCGGATCCAATCACATCATTCCTTTGCTTAGCACCCTCCAGGTCTCTGAGACTGTTACGGGCTATTCACGGGTGAACTGTGTGTCCCCCCCAAACTGATATGTTGAAGGCCTAGCTCCCGGGGCCTCGGGACATGCCTGTATTTGGAGAGAGGGCCCTTACAGAGGCGGTGAAGTTACAGTGAGGCCGTAGGCTGACCTCCGCTGCCCTGTGGCTGGTGCTCTTGTCGGGAGTAGATCGGGACACGGATAGACACGGAGAGAAGACCCTGTGAAGACCCGGGGCTCTTCACACCCCCCAGCCATGGAGAGAGGCCTCAGGAGAAACCGGCCCCGCTGACACCTTGATCATGGACTTCCCGCCTCCAGAACCGGGAGACATACGTGTCTGCCGTCTGAGCCACCCGGTCTGTGGAACCCCGGTCGGGGCAGCCCTAGCCTGCGGCCGCGGTTCTGCGGGTCCGGCACTTCCCAGGACCTGTGAGGCCCCGGGAGACCTGTCCCTGTGTCCCCTCCCATCACGTTGTGGCTTAGATGTCATTTCCTACAGGAGGCCTTTCCTGACCTCATCACTCTGTCTAGACAGGGCTCTCCCCTCGTGGCTCCTGCCCACCTATCATTTCGCACCATAGAATCTTAATTCTTTCTTCCCTGGGCCTCTTTTTGCTCAAAGTATCACATTTCATTGCTTGCGAGGTGCAAACTCTCCCCCTCTTTGAACATTCTGGAGACCATGACGCGGCACTGCAGTCGACGGTGGTCAGACTCCAATGGCCCGCTCGCGTTCTTCTGTAGCCGCAGAAGAAAATAACGGCCACTCTGACGGCATCTCAGGTTCAGTGGAAGGCGGCGGAAATGCTCCCGTAGGATTATTTGACTGCCGCCTGCCTTCCCCACTCTCCTGGTAGGCGCCATAGGACAAGGCTGTTCTTACGCCCTTCACTGCCGTATCCCCATGGCCTGGCGCGGTGCCTCGGACCGGAGCGCAGGCCTTGCTGGTGCACGGTGTCCTTGGAGATGGGAGACTGTAGCCCTGCCTGCAATCACCTGTGGACCCTTTTCCATTAGGGCTGCACCTCCCCCACCTCTCAAAGACCTGAGACCCCACTATAGAAAGTAGTCCGCGGTTGTGCCGCGGCTGGTCACCCACCAGCAGAAAGCTTCCGCCCGCAGTGGAGGAAACTCGCCCCGCCCCCGCCTCCGCGCCTGAGGCCTTTGGTCAGCTACCCCGGAATCCAAGGAAGGAAACTTTGTCTTTGGAAAATGTCACCCACTTGGAAGAGGCTCCTGAATGAGAAAGCTCATTTATAAACTCCCTGGGTAGCTTTTTTTGACTTTAATCTTTTGACTGCTGTATAAATGGCAAGCTGCCCTTTTGTCCCTTCGCTGGAAAATTCAGGGTGGCTGACCATGCAGACGCCTGCCTCCGGGCGGCTGCGCGGCTCTTTTTCCTGCCGTGAGTGAGCCCTGGGTCCCCAGCCTTCGGGGCTCCCTCTTCGAGGTGACGCGCCTGCCAGAAAAGCCTCTTTGGAGCCTGGAGCGGAGGCCAAGTTGGCGGTGGGGTTCAGGCACGTCCAGCCACGTCCTCTAAGACATCTAATTCCCATATCCCACTGAGGAGCGGGCTCCGCAGTCACGTCTGAATGTCACATGGGGCTGGAGCGAGGGCCCGATAGGCCAGGTGGGGACAGGGCGCTCGGGTGGAGAGAAAAGGGCCACCTTGTAAAGGTTTCCCTCCCACCCGCTGGCGGCGGCAGCTGTCCAGAGCAAGCCCTGCACCAGGGACGGGCCCAGGGCGCTCTGCGCAGCCCCTCCCCCCGCCCAGAGCCCGCTCCCACCGGCTCCGAGGGCCTGAGGAGGGCCACGCTTCCGTGACAGGCCCCAGGGAAAGTATGCCCTTCTCCCCACTGGAAAAATAATTCCCATTCTTTCCTTAATCCACAGGCTGCGGCTGTAAATACCTGAGCAAGCAAACATCTCCTGGGGCTGGTAGGGATTTAGGACAGAGTCAGTCCGGCCTGGCCCGGGGCATGTATGCACTGAATAAACCCAGGCCCGGGTTGGGGAGAAGGCTTGGTCCCAGGGTGTCACAGGTGACAGAGAGAGTGGGCTGAGGGGCGGGGCGGCCAGGCACTGACCCCCCCTTGGCGGTGAGAGCAGCAGGGCCCTCTACCAGGGACGTTGGAGGGAGCACCTTGTCAGGGGAAAGTGCCAGCCCCCATCCCCCCACCCCGCTCGCCTTCCCTAGTGTGCCTTACTGCTCCCTGAATGTCTCTGGACATGGGTCCCTGGCATCACCACTGACTGCTCCCCCACAGGCTGCCCCTCCCCCCTCCCCGTGGCGCCAAGTCCCTCACCCACCTCACCCAGGAGGACCCTGGTTCATCAAACATTTGCTCGTGTTGACTGTGCCCCTGCTTGGCGCTAAGAGCCCAGCCCAGGGTGCGGGTGGCAGGCAGACCTGTCCTCATGAGGCAGTGATGCGTGTGCCAGAGGGGGGGTTAGCCAGTACCTCCCAGGCGGGGGCTCGAGTTGGCAATGGGTGCCCCCTGGTTGGGTGGTTTGGGTGATGCCGGACCCTGTGGAGGCGGAGAGGAGTGCCAGCCCCCCAGACTGTGCCCTGCGGGTGCACAGGCCCCAGCGCTCACCACGCTGGGGTAGTCTGAGGACTGGTGGGAGGTGCCGTGGGCCACCAGGTGGGCAGGGCAGGGTGGGGGAGGCCTGTTCAGGAGGTTGTTCATTGTCCGGGCAGGGTAGGCCGGGCATGAAGGACCTAGGGCGGCCGGCGGGCAGCCCCGTGTGCCCGGTGGCGATGGGCTTCCGGACCGAGCATGTCCGCTGGGCTGCCTGTGAGGCAGAGGCCCTGCGAGCAGCAGGCCGAGCCAGCGGGGACAGCTCTGGGAGTCGGGCTGTGTCTGTGAGAGGCAGGGGGGACCCCAGCATCACACACAGGTCACGATCTCCAACCGGACCCCCGAGGTCAGCCGGCCCCGGGCGTGGCCAGGAGATGCTGAGGCATCCCTGCTCTCTGCCCCCCGTCCAGGTCGGCTGCTTCCTGAAGACCCCCCGGTTCCCCATCTGGGTGGTGTGCAGCGAGAGCCACTTCAGCGTCCTCTTCAGCCTGCAGCCGGAGCTCCTGCGAGACTGGCGGACTGAGAGGCTCTTCGACCTGTACTACTACGATGGCCTGGCCAACCAGCAGGAGCAGATCCGGCTGACCATCGGTGCGCCGCCTCCCCGCCCCATCCCGTGCAGCCTCGGGGAGCCTCCAGGCCGGGGGGGTTGGAAAACAGGCCCTAGCACACCTGTGCACGGCAGGCAGAGAGCAGTGCGGACTCGCCGAGTGTCAGGATGGGGGGGTGGCAGGTGGGTGCCAGGGTCCTCCTGTGCAGGGAGCCAGAGCTGGGCCACGAAGCTGACGGTGCTGTGGTGTGATGAGAGCCTGAGAGTGTGCATTAGCCTGGAGTACCACGCCAACAAATTTGGGGTTCATTCTCCAGGCAGCAGGGAGCCCTGGGAGGTTCTGGAGCAGTGGAGCTATGGGATCAGATGTCTTTTACATGGAATTATTCTGGTAGCTGAAGCTGGGGCAGGAGGGTGGGGTGGAGACTGGAGGTGGGAGGCCGGTGAGAACTGAGGGGCAGGAATGAGGGGGGCCCCTAGGGCGAGAGGAGGAGCAGGTGCCAGAAGAGGCGGGTCCCAGGAGGGGGGCTGTCATTGGGACCGCAGGGTAAGCTCAGCCCTGGCCTGAGTGTGCGCCTCTGTCGCCTCCCCAGACACTACCCAGACTGTCCCTGAGAACAGAGACAGCAACCTTGACCTCATCCCGCCCCTGGAGCTCTGCATCAGGACCAAGTGAGTCAGGGCCCCTGCCCCGGGCTGAGGAGCCTCACCTGGGTGGCTGGGAGTGTGGGGGTATGGGCTGCAGGGGGGAAGATGCCCCAATTCAGAGGGGGTGGGCCCCCCTGGAAAGACACAGTGTTTGGGGCTCATTTGTATGGAGCATTTCGTGATCACCCTGGCCTAAATGGAAAAGGGTGTCATTCGTGGGGGGGACAGCTTCTGAAGATGTCCCTGAGCTGGGGGCTGGGGGTTGGGGGTGAGGGGGGCCCTTGAGACCCTTGCTTGCTCAGGGCAGCAGCCATCCAGTGTGGGAGTGTTGTTAGGGTCAGAGGCGGGAGGACCAGTAAGGTTACCTGGGGGTAGGTGTGGGGGGTCTTAAGCAGGACAGGAAGGTGGTCAGGACTGGCCTACCCAACCTATATCTGGGGGCCGGCTTCCTGGGGCCATAGCACCCTCTGCCTCGGGGACGAGTGGCCGTGGTCACTCTGCTGCTGCTGGTCAGGCCCACTGGGTGGAGGCGTCCCTTAGCCTCAGGGGAGGGGGGCCCTGGCTCCTCTAACCCAGCCCCACAGTGTTTGCTGAGGCTGACATTCAGGCCAAGATGGGGGCTGCCCAGACTCAAGGGGGAGTTGGGCCTCACTTTACCCCCGAGTTCTCCAGCAGGGCCCCAGGGCTGGGGCGGTGTCCCAGACGGAGGGTGGTGCGCTTGGAGCGGTGGGAAGTTCCCGGGCTCTGGGGGGCCCTTCCCTGAGCCCTGGGGTGGTGACTTGGAGGCCTCTGGGTGTGGTAGGAGGGGCAGCCCAGGGAAGGAGGAGCCTGGATTCTAGCGCCTTCTCTGGGGGAAGCAGTGCAATGCGCAGGCGCGATGAGCTCAGGTTCTGGAGCCAGGCTGCCTGGATGTGAATCCTAGCCTTGCCCCTGCCGGCTGAGAGCTGCTGGATTTGGCCTCTCCGGACCTCGCTTGGTCCTCTGTGCAGTGCAGGGTCACGGCAGGGCCTGGCTCCCGGCGTGCTGCAGCTGCCGGGGTGCCACCATGCACTCTGTAAGCAGCGCTCATTGCTGTTGTCTCAGCCACTCAAGAGTCAGTGGGATGTCAGGCGAACCTCCATTCTCCAGTTTGTGAAGTGATCAGGGTTGGGGTGGAGAGATGGGGTGATGGCTGAAGGCTTGCAGCTCTGAGATCCAGGCAGCTCGCCCGGAACCTAGGGGCGCTGCTGACTGGTAGGCAAGCAGGCCCTTGGATGGAGCTGTACAGAGAAACAAGACACCATGTGTGCAGGGAGAGGACATGGGCCATGTCGAGACTTCCCCACTGGGCCTCATCCATTCACCCATCTGTTCGCCTGCCCACCCGCCCACCCGCCTGGGCCCGGGACGAAGCATTCCTGTGGGGTCATATGCCGGCATTTCTTTCATCGGGAGGGTTATAGGCACGTGCAGGTCGCTTTCATGTACAAAGGGACACTCATTCCGAGTGATGAGAGCAGGGCGCGCAGCAGGGAAGGGAGGTGACACTGGCCTTGGCGCCTTCTGTAGGACGGGGTGGGAGGCCACGGGCCATCCTTCCTGCAGGTGGGCTTGTAGAGCAGGGCTCTGGAACCACACCCTGGGCACGGGCTCGGCCCACTCCCCTGTCCCCTGGGGCCCTTGCTGAAGGGTGTTTGCCTTTGCAGCCCCCCTGGGGGCGGCTGACCACCCTGGACCTTTCCAGCTGCCCCACCTGCAGGGGTCCCTCTTTCCATGGGAAAGCTTCGGCCACCGGACCCACGAGCACCTCTAGGGGCCCGGGGATGGACTTCCTGGGCTCAGCCCTGATGGCAAGTGCTGGAAAATGACTTGGGGCCCCGCTCCGTCCGGGGTCTCAGTCCGGACACACTGTGGGCCTGGAGCCCCTCGTCCTCTTCTGGCAGCTGTCCCCCTCTCCAGTCCCCACCCCCCCCGCCCCACTGTGGCCTCGTGCCACGAGATGAACAGGGAGAGGATGGGGGAGGCTGCTGCATCGGGGCGCGGGGCTCGGCCTGGGGCAGGTGGTCTGCTCTGCCCCTGCCCCCGGCCCTGCTCACTGTCGGGCGAGGAGCTTGGGCCAGGCGGAGCCCTGGCACCTCCGCCGACAGTGCTGCTTGGTCCTGCCACGGAGGGGACATCATATTTGTGCAGCCCCCAGGGTTAGGGGGCCCGGACTGGGGACCCTGGTTGGCACAGACCTCACCCACCTCGCAGTGGCTGAGGGATTGATGGTCCGGTACACTGGCGTCTGGCTGTGGCTCCCCCATTGGCAAGGTTTGCCCTGGAGCATGGTCTTGGGCCCTAGCGGGCACCCCCTGGGGAGTGTACTAAAACACAGGTCCCGGGGCTCACTCACCTCCAGGGGCTCTGGTCAAGTAGGTCTGCTGTGGGCCCGAGAATGTGCATTTCTGAGGAGTTCCCCGGTGCTGCTGGGGCTGCTGTCCCTGCCCACACTTTGAGGACCACACTTCCAGGGCCTGAAAAGGGCAGCGCCTCCCCCTCCCAGCTGCCTGGTGAGATCAGTCACCAGTGGATGTGCCAGCCCTCCGGTGTCTAGCACATCTGGCGCATCTGGCGCATCTGGCGCATCTGGCCCGCTGCAACACACAGGGCCCCGCTGGCTGCCTGCCCCCTGCCTTCCAGGTGTGAGTGCTCCGTCCTCCGCCAGGACTGTCCCGGAGCCCCTGCCTGCTTGCCTGCCCACCGCCCCCATCTCTTGCCCCGCCGAGAGGGTGCACCTGTGAAACTTTCCCAGCGTTACTGCCGTCATTCCCGGAAAAGTGGAGTGGGCGGAGTGGGACCTCTGGGTGTCCCCCCATCTGTCTCCATCAGATAACACCCGCAGTAATGGGAACCAGAGGGCCCGGCCCGCTGGAATCCTGCTCCAGGGGTTGGATTACAAAGGCTCCGGCATGTTGTTTTCATCCCAGACTCCCAAACAGTTCAAAGGGAGGAACTTGGGAAAGTGAACTTCAGGGTCAGTGAGGACCCTCTGGACATGGGCCCTGCCTTTTCAGGGACACTTCCTGCTGCCGTGAGAAGCCCCTGCCCTGGCAGGAAGGGGGTACGTACGGTGCCTTGGCCGGACTCGGGTCACCTCTGAGGTCAGCCAGGGCTCTCCGCGCAGGACTGGCCTGTGGGCGGGCGGGTCCCCCCATCGCTTCCACCCTGTGGAACCCTGCACTGAACCCCATGGAAGGAACATCGGGATAAGACTTGCTTCTTGCTCTCAGAGAGCTCCCAGTCAGTTGGGAGTCAAGTTCAGAATCAACTCTGCTCTGGTCCAGGGAGAGACGCACCGTCCACCCTCAAACCCAGCTCTGTTGCCCCATAAGGACCCCTGGCGCTCACCCTGGCCCAGCGCGGAGCACGCCGCACACCTGGCCAGCTGGCACCGGGCGAGGGCCCCCGGAAGGGCCCCCGCTCACCACCAGGCACAGCCCTTCTCTTTACCAACGGGGTCTCCTAGTGGAGGTCTGTGCCCGGGCCTCACCTCTGGTCACGAGTGGGGCCTGGAGTTTAGGCCCCAGCTGTCCCAGCCCAGTGGGAGGTCACTCAGCAGGCACTGCGACTTCCCACCACCTGGCTTTGTTGCCATGGCGACGTTGCACGAGACCAGACTTCGGGCTTTGCCTTCAGGGAAGAGCATCCTAAGTTGAACGATCCCCAGGTTCCGTGCCGGGTCGTCTCCACTGTCTGGTGTGATGCACTCCTCCACCTCCGTGCGTCTCCTGTTACCTTCGCTGTGTCAGGGTCGCGGGGCCCTTTCCCCCCCCTTCCCACTGTCCTCTGACCATCTCAGCAGAACCGGGCTCACCGGGGTCATTGCCCAGCAAGACACACATGGTGACGGCTCTCAGCCCTCCAGCCCGGCGAGAGTGGAGAAAACGAAAGGTTGTCCGCAGTCCAGAGGAGGGAGGCAAGGCTCACAGCTGGGGCCGGGCCGGGCCCCAGGCATTTCCTTCTGCAGGCTCAGGCGAGAAACTGAAGACGTAATTAATTTCAGCTGCGGACATTGCCTCCCAGGGCCAGAGCCCAGTGCCCCGCTCCCCTGGCTGCCCCCCACCCACCTGAGGGTCACCCGCGGTGGCAGGGTTCCCCGGGTGCTCCCACTGCCTCAGCCGCCCTCCTCTGATCCCCGGCCCCGAAGCACTCGCACACACACCCGCCCCAGGTGTTCCTTGTACCTGGACGGGCTCACGGGACACTGAGCTCCGTGATGGGGCGGGGGGAGTGCGCAGGACAGAGCCCAGCCTCCACGGTCCTGCTCTGTGCCGCCACGTCGCACGGCCACCAGGAGGTCTGGTTCTGCTGTCGCCGACGTCTCCCACCTGTCGATAGGGTGTAACCATGTCCTCTCCGACCGACTGTCGGGGGACTCACTCCTGTGTGAGGGGGGAAGGCAGAGGGCAGGGACAGGAGAGTGGCTGTGGGCCACAGAAAGGGCTCTGTGACGGCCTGGGGCAAAGGGGAGGGGCAGGGCAGTGTGCACAGAGATTAAGGTTCCCCCGCTGGGTTCTGGGCTCCACGAGGAGCAGCTGGCGCGGAGGGCTGTTCACGTAGCAGCACCCCGGGCGCCACGCTCAGACCCCGAGCTGGGGGCCGAGGAAGGGATGGAGGCGAGCGGACAGCTCTGCTCTCCGGGGCTCACAGCCTGTCCGGGGAGGGAGGCCCCTAGCATTGCCGCTGGGGAAAAGGTGGCAGCCATGCTGAGGGCCGACCCTCAGGGCCAGAGAACCCTTCTGGACGGAGTCCCGGGTCTGATCCTGAAGGGTGGGGGCAGAGGGCAGAGGGCAGGTCAGGCCACAGGTGAGAGACACCCACCCCGTGGGGCCCAGGGAGGGAACTTGCACCTGGGAGTCTTGCCTGGAAGAGCGGCGTGAGTCAGAGGAGCATGGGCTGTGCTTTCACCTGTCAGCTCTTGAGGCCGAAACCAGGCCCGCCCTGCTCCCGGCCCACACTGGCTCTGTCCGGCATCTTCCCCCGCAGTCGGGGTCATCGGTGCCGACCCTCGGTTGGGCAGTAACCACCGTTCTGTGGTGGTGGCGGCCCTGGCGGAAGGGCCTCCCGTGGGGCTGCGAGGTGGGCCTGTGCGAGGCCGAGCCGCCCGGGCGCCCGGGACCGCGGCATCTCCTCGGAGCTCTGCCCCGGGGCCGGCGGTGCTCAGTCGGCAGTCTTGCGCCCCAGGGGCTGTTTGTTAATATCTGGGGACATTTTGGTTGTCGCAGCTGCAGAGGGGCAGGGGGGACTGTATCCAACAATGCCCCAGACAGCCCCTGCGGCAGAATTTCGTGGCCCAGAATATCGGGGGTGTGCAGGTCAAGAAGCCCCGCTCCTCACTCAGCCTCAGCCTCCTCCTGAGTTACCGCTGGACGGGGCCCCGGTGCCGGATGGGCCCCGTCTCGCCGGGTCCTAGGGCACCTTCCCAACCCCGTCATTGGCTCACAGGACCCGCCCCCCAACACGAATGGTTTTGAACGTGTATGAGTTTCGTGTCTCGGTCCTTTCAAATTTTAAAACGTCTCTGCTTTGATTTTCCGTCGTAAACTGAAAACTGCTTCTCTCTGGGGCTTTAATACCCTCTCTGCGTTGGCACCTGTTGGCTGGGAGGGGTGGGTTAGGTGCCTCTGTGAAAACCCTCAAAACCAAGCGTGAACCCTGCAGCCTGGCCGTAAGCGCCTGTTGGCGTGGTGCGCTCCTGCAGCGACGGGCTGGGCTGGCTCACCCGGCACTGAGTGCAGGTGCCGTCCCGCCAGGATCCGAGACGTCTGCGGAGTGGGCGCTCGGAGGGGGCGCTTCCATCTGCCTGTGCTGAGTGGCGAGGACGCAGTCTGGGAGGCGGTGGGGGAGGGAGGGCCTCAGGCTGGCTGAGGGTGGGTCGTAAAGGGATACAGGAGGTCTGGTCCGTCTCTGACTCATCCCCTCATTCCTGCCATGCCCAGGGGCGAGGACCCACCCTGCTGTGGACAGTCGTTGTCCCGTTCAAACCTGGGTCGCGGGGCCAGGCCGGACAGAATGCCACTCTCCTCCCTGACCCGTTCGCTTGCCGTTCTGGGGTCTGGACTTAGGCTGTGTCCCTAGTGTCCAAAACTCCGGTTAAGTGATTTTCAGAGGCTGATGCCTACCTACTAATCTTAATAGAACAATAAAAGCTTTTTAATGACATGCTTCAAAACTGCAAAGATGACGAACAAAGAAAGAGAATGGACAATCTCGAGCTGCCGGCAGCGTCCATTAAGCCCCGTGCGGCACGGCCGAGGAGTGCTGAAGCACTATCACCCAGTAGGCGCAGCGGGCCCGGCCTCGCCCCTGGGGCCCTGCGCTCTGCACCCTCCTGCCTCCGGAACTGCTCAGCTGTGCGGGCCAGAGCTGCATCCGTCTTCCCGCTGCCGGAGGACATCATCAGCCTCCGGCCCCAAACAGTGCGTGCAGGCATGGGCACCGACCTGTCTGACTTCTCCCACCACGTCTGGTTATCTCCAGACACAGCCCCAGTGTCTCTCCTTCTAGCAGTGGCCAAGGTGACGGTGCTGATGGGTCCCACTGAAGTGGCTCCGCCCCCAGGCCCTGATAGATTCCTTGGATGGACCTCCGTGCTGACGCCCAGCAGCTCAGGACGAAGTCTGAAGCACCCAGACACTGCAGAATCACGTGCTTCATCCACACCCAGGGGGACCAGCGCTGCCGACCCTGTGGGTTCACACGACGTGACTGACAAGGGGAGGCAGGGCCCGTGGACGTGCACCAGGGGGCTCTTCTCTTCACAGGGGAGGCCTGGCAGGAGTCTCACTAAGCAGCTCTTCCAGCAATGACTCTGCAGCGAAGACCTCTCCTGGAGACGTAGGCGGACACTTGCGCATCCAGACTGGCTTCTGAGCGCTTGTGACCGGAGGGTCCCGGGGAGCAGTGGTGCAGGTGTGGAGACGGCACCGCTCAGCCCGCTGTGCAGGAAGGAAGGGCTGGGTTGCCAAAGACCAGTGCAGCCTCGTTTGGGCGACATGTTTTAGTGTCACGGGGCATTACCCAGTGACACTGAAGAGAACATGGCTGGGGTTGGAGGGACCTGTTCCCTAAAACCTTGTGACCTCCCTGGCTGAGCAGGCTACCCATCACCTTCTCGCTGAGTGTTTGAACCAGGGGCAGCAGCTCAGCTTTCACACACGGACCAGATCAAGATTTCTTGGCACGCCGATTGGCGTGCGTGGCATAGGGCAGGGCTGTGTCTCGTGTCCCGTGGTCACGGGAGGTCGAGCCCCACAGAGCCCGGGGCAGAGCCCGGGGCATGCAACGCCCATTGTCTCCAAACGGGCTCTGTGCCGGTGCCTCCCGCACTGCGCCTCTCTGCGGGAGCGAGAAGCACAGAAGCGCTGTGAAGATCTCTGTTTTCTCCGGATGACGAGGAGTCGTCTTGCTCATTTGAAGGGGAACGGGACGGTGTAAAGTGTGCAGAACATGCGACAGGGGGACAGGCGGCCTTCGCGGATACCGGGAGGTAGTCTGGCACGAGAGGGCCGCGGGCCGGAAGAGCAGGGTGCACACAGGAACCCCGCTGCCCCTGGGCGAGGGTCCCTCTCAACCGGAAAGCGAGGGACAGGGACGTGGCAGCTGGAGCCAGGCACAGGTGCGAAGAGAGACAGAGGGCGGAGGCCCGAGGAAGCAGAGAGACAGACATGCAGCGGGAGCCTGGGCTGTTCACGAAGATGGGGGGTGCTGGGTTTGTGGTGAGACCCCTCGGTGCTCCCGAGCTCCGGTTGCGCCATGCAGCCGTCTCATTCTGAGTGACGCTGCCCCTTCCTGCTTGCTGCCGTCCGGTCTCGGGGCTGCTGGACTTCCTACTGCGCACGTGCGCAGTTAAAATGAGAAGAACGTCTCTTTCTTCCTCCTCCGTGGCAGTTACCATGTCGACTTCCGTCCTGAAGAAAAACCTCGGGTTTTGGAAACACCTGCTCCCTCCCTCCCCAGACCCTGCGCTGTGAACACGCATGTCCACACCCCAGCCTCAAACTCTGCACGCTGGCACCGCCCTGGAGGTGTGTGATGTCCGTTTCCCAGCCCGTTTACTCTTAGGAGATGCGCACGTGTGTGAGGCGCCCGATGCCAGATTCTGCAGGAACGTGCCCTCCGCTGCAGGGGTGGGTCCTCCGAGGCATCTTAGAAGAACGCTGCCGTGTGTTAAAGGCACACCTGGGAAGTGTCACGGTCTCACGAACAATGCTTCCGCCTGGGAACTGAACTATTAGTAAATTGTAGCTAAGCCTGGACTACAGTTGAATTATGCTCAGTGTTTCCTAGTGTGTCATAAAGTTGTTTTTTTTTAATGCAAATCCATGCATTAAACAGCCCACAACTCTTTGCAAGCTTCCCAGACTCATAGAGCAGAGCCCAGAGCGCTCACAGGGCACAGCGCCGGCCCTGCCCCTCCCCTCGCTCTGCCGCCCTCCCTCCACACCTGTCTGGGCCCCAGCAACCAGACCTCTTCCTGCGTCTTGAACGCGCCAGGGGTTTTTTCATATCTAGGTCTTCCCACGCGCCTTTAAAGCGCCCCCATCAGGCACCCCGGAAAGTGGCTGGATTCAGATGTGTGTAGACCCCTCGCGTGAGCCGAGGGCCCCACACTGCCAGGCACGCACGAAGGGGGTCCCCAGTGAACACTGTGGCAGGAAGCGGTGAATGAATGACCTGCCCCTCCACCACTCTCCAGGGCCTTGGGTGCATTTGTGTTCTATGAGGGCCTGGGGTGTAGGTTTGCACGTGCGTGTGGAGGAGCCCGGGGTTGGGGGGCAGCACCTGACCCCTCCCAGACGGCAAGACGAGCAGTTCAGGGGAGTGAGGGCCCGAGGTGGCTCCTGTGTGGGCCCTGCAGCTCTGACCCTCCTTTTCTGTCCCTCTGCTCTTAGGTGGAAGGGGGCGTCCGTGAACTGGAATGGCTCGGACCCCATCCTGTGAGCCTGCGTCCGGGTGGCTGTGTCCTATGGCTCCACCGCCCACCGCAGGGCTGACAGCTGGGCCCCAGGCCTCAGGGACGAGTCTGTCGGAAGGGCGTCACCCCCACCTGGGCCAGCACTGCCGCAGAAGCATCCGGAGCCGCCCTGCCCCTTCCAGGAAGGGCCCGCCCAGGACCTCGATGAGGGCCCGGGTGCTGCCACCGTGCGGCCCCCTCCCAGCCGAGCTGTGACTGCCGGGGACAGGAGGGCGGCTGGCTCCTGGGGCCGCTGCTGCCTTTCACCCGTGTCCCCCCACCCCGCTCCCTGCCGGGCTGCTCCCTTGCCCAGCCTCTGGCACGGCAGGTGCGGGACCCTCGGCCCTTCCATTCCCGGGAGCCGGCTTTCTATAAAAAACAGGAGACAAACCCACGGTGGGAGCTGAGACTCACGTGTTCTGTTGTCATAGAGAAACCACCAGGTCTGCGTGGTTCGTGGCTCAAGTGGGAACAGTCCTGGGTGGAGGGACCCCGGAATCCTGGTGACCTGTGGGCTACGATGTCCCCTACCAGGGTCCCTGCAGGCAAGTGACCGCCTCTGGCCTTGTGGTGCTCGTGCCTGGGAGCTGGCGTGGTGCTTCTGGCTCAGCCGGACTGCTGCTGGTCACACCCGGGTCCAAGGCGCCAGGTGTCACAAGCCGTGCTGACCCATCTTGGACAGGCCTGGGTTCCTGGGGCCCCCAGAGGGTAGTCTTGGGGACCTGCAGGCTGGGTGGGCCTGGCCGAGTGGGCGTGGGGCAAAGGCCTCGTGGCCATAGCGGGCAGGAGCATGGGCATGGGCGTGAGCAGAGGGACTGGGTGTGGTCCCCCGGGCGTCTGCAGTGCGGCACGCGCAGGAGCCGGCTGAGGATGGGGGTGGGCAGTGTGCGGGGCAGTGTGCGGGCAGTGTGCGGGCAGTGTGTCGAGTTCCAGGGCCGGGATGGAACAGCGGGCCTGGGAGAGACAGTCACTCACGGAGGGAAAACTGCAGGGGAAGCCGCCTTCATTCTGCTAATTCAGACCCTGCCGATTTCCGGAAGGAGTGGGAGGCAGTGTGGAAATGCACCAGGAGGCTGGCAGAAAAGACCCGAGAGAGCGCGGTGTCAGAGCCCGGCCCCAGGACTGAGGGCGGGCACCAGGGGCAGAGCCCCAGCCTCCGGCAGCAGCCTGTCCTGTGAGAGCAGCGGGCGGCAGCGTGGCAGAGCCTGCGGGAGCACAGCCCCACGCTGTCCCTGCTGTGCCCGCCCAGCGCTTGGGCCGGGGCTCTGAGCGGCACCTGCAGAGGTGGGTGTTGACCCAAGGGGGCCGAACTCAAGGTGGCCCCTGGCCCAGGAAGAAGCTGCAGAGGCCCAGGAACACCGGGTGGCAGCCGGTCCCCAGCCTCCGAGTGGGCCCTGGGACTCAGGACGCAGGTGGCTTAGGGCCTGCGTTCGCTCTGCAGTGCTGGCTGAAAGGAGACCCCTCCTCTGTGAGTGCGAGCACACAGAGCAGGGGGCACAGCTGGCCTTGGCTGGTGCCCCTCGCAGGAGGAGCTCGTTCTGCGCTCTCGTGGCCTGTGCAGGAGCTGTAACCGACCATCGGCGGTGTTTGGCCGGGCAGGGAGGGGCCCGGAGGGAAGTGAGAGGGCAGGGAGCGCTTTGTCCGGGCTGTGCGGAGGCCCCAGCGGGCGGCTGTGTAAACTCCAGCGACCATTCACAGCGGGCGTCCAGCAGAACTGCTTCCTATATGTCCCCGAAATGTTTACGCATTTGTTTTCCTTGGCCGGGCCGGGCCGCTCCAGCTGAGTGACCAGCGGGGATGGTGGTTTCCTCGCAGCGGCCTTGTTTATCAGCCTGGAAGGAAAGCTGTCTTTTCAATGAGACTCACTTAACCTCTTGACCAGGTCCGATTGGCAGGGCTGGGGAAATCAAAATATTCCCGGCGTTGTTTGAGAAGGCCAGCTCCGACAAATTAGAAAAGCACTTTTCCGGAAGCCAAGACACAGGTACACAGGCAGTTCGACGCCCTTTGCCTGGAATTTTCTGGAATGGAGGATGAGCAAAGCCGAGCACCGCCCCCTCCCGGGCCAGAAGCGAGAGTAAGCAAGCCCACAGTGCCGGCCCGGGCCTGCGGGAATGAGACAGGCTGGAGCACCCCTGCCCGCGGGCGCGTGCCCTGCGGGGCGCGTGGCTTTCTAGGGAGGCTGTAGGTAAGCTTCAGAGGCCCATACACGCCCCCCCATTATATTAAAATTGTTGGGTACATGTGCATATGTGTACTTTTCTGGGAAGAGGATCCTTAGCCTCCCTAATGGCCTTGAACTTGAAATAATGTCCCCTTTTTTCCTTCAAGGTAAAGAGCCAACCATGTCCTAGAGGTGAGTGGCCTCCCAAGGGTGGAACCTGAACTTGGCCGCCATCTCTGGGGTCTGATCCATCGAACAAGCAGACCTCAGTAGGAAGGGGTTGGGCTGTGTCCTTTCTTACCATAACCTCCCACTCGGTCCTCTCTTTTTCTCCACTCTTTGTTTCCGGGTCTCGGGGTGAAAGAGCGGGTCAGTCCCCGTTTTGGGGGGGGAGCAGTGTGAGCAGGAAGACCAGTCTAACGGCGACACCTCACTCCCTTCTCTCGTCAATGGGAAGCTCTTCCGGGGGACCTCCGGTCACTGGCATCTTTCTGCAGGACACGCAGTTTTCCCGAAGCCTCCCTCCCCGGACTTCAGGAGAGGGGGCCCCGCCAGACCCGCCGGCTCAGAAGCTGCATTTCCACGAAACCCCCGGGGGAGTCAGACTAACGTTTGAGGAGCTCTGCGGCAGAGCCTGCCGTGTCCAGGGGGTGGGGGGCGGGGGCGACTGCGTGGACGTGAGGGATTGCAGAAGGCACGTGCAGGGAGGCGCGTGCAGCCCCAGAGAGGCTGCAGCGGGGCCGGAACCCCTGGCTCCGGTGCTGATCCCCTGCTCCCTGCCTGCGTGGCCTGAGCACCAGACATAAGCTCCCTGGGCCTCAGTTTCCTTGTCCTGCAAAACGTGCACCTCCCAGAGCTGGAACGGGGACTCTCTGGGTCCGCTTGGTGTGAAGCGCACAGAGTAGGGCCTGGCCCTTCACAAGGGCTAAAGGAGGGTTTGCTCGTCATTTTTCCGGGGGGCTTGGGGAGGCCCCTCAGAGGTGGCAGCCCTCCCACCTGGGCCTGAAGGGCTGGGCCGGGTGCTGACAAGTGGAGAATTGGTCGGAAGGCCTTTGCAGGTGAAAGGGACGCTGGGAGCCGAGAGACTGGGTGTCCGGGTCTGTAGGTCTCATGGCGGGGGGGTGACCCAAGGGTGGGAGTCCCAGAGGCTTAGGAGAGGAGGCAGGCAGTGAGTGGGTGATGGCCCTTCCCGGTGGGCTGGGGGCTGGGACGTTTTCCAGACCCGAGGGCTGTGCAGAGCTGTGTTGCAGGCCTCCGTCCTGGCAGGGGGTGGTGTGGGGCAGAGAGGCAGGGGGCACGCCGAGGGGCTCCTAGGTGGTCCCAGGGAAGGCAGTGTGAGTGACAGGTGAGGGGGCATGGCGGTGACAGACGCTGATGGCCTTTGCTCCCCGACGACAGTCTTCACGGGCCCCCAGGCCCTTTTGGGTTCCTGAAACTTGCAGGAGGCAGTGAGGCTGCCAAGTGTGTTTGCAGGTATTTCCCTCCACCCACGAGAATCCTCCCTTCTCCCTAATCATGCCCTAATCCTCGCGGGGCTCCGGGAGTTGGAACTACAAGGCAAAAATGCCAGGCATTTGCGATACGGAGATTGCTCAATGCAGGACAGGAGTGGGCGGGCGGGCGGGCGGGTGGGTGGGCCAGTGAGTAGGCCAGCTGCCCTGGGGGTCCGGGCGGCACCCTGCCAGAGCCTGCATGTCACTCCGGCAGACCTGCTCCGGACAAGCCAGGGATCGGAGCCCACTGGTGTGGCCCTCGGTGACCGTGGAAACCCGAGGTCGGCCGTTTCCACCCGTCCTTTCACGCCACCACGACCGGGCGCTTCATCCCACGGTCCGGCCCAGGTTCCTGCAAACACCCGTCCTGTGTCCTGGAGAGTCACTGAAGGCCTTCTCTTTATAGATGGGGAAACTGAGGCCCTCAGTTAAGAATCCTCCCAGAAAATTTCCCCTCCGTGGGGTTCTCTTGGAGACCAGACCACCAGATGGTCTTGGGGCTAAAGGGCATAGATCTGGTATCTGAAGGGGGAGGGACATGGGGGGTGACAGCAACCTGCCCCTCGATCCCCTTATCACTCCCCCAGCTGCCCCCGAGTGCCACTGCAGCTGCTTCCCCAGAGAGCCCCCTGCTGCTCGCGGCCCTGGCTAGTGCTGCGTGGGACTAGGTCCCTGCCCTTCGGCTCCCCCGCCCATCTGTCAGATTCTCCCCACCCCCCAGGCCTGTCTTCAAGGCCTCTAGGGAGCCCTGCTGCCTTACCAGCTGAAAGTGTGGGCCCCCCGGGCCCAGCTCCCACTTAGTGGGTGTTGGCCACCCACCTACAGGTTACCCCACTACTGCATGCACCTGTATCCCTGCCACCGCCACCACCACCATACTGTGCTCTCACCTCTGGGCCTGAGGCTGCATGTCTTCCCAGGTACCTGTCCCATCCTGGGGGATGGAGCCCAAGGTCCACACCCCCTCTCCGAAGAAGCCCCTCCCTAGCCTGCACCTGTGCCCCGCTGCCCTCCCTCCAGGTGTAAAGCCCCAGGCACTGGGTGGCCGGGTGGAGAGGCCGCAGTTGCCTGAGGTCTCTAAACTGTTGATTCCGGGTGTGGTTTTGAGATTAAACCTGGCGCCTTTCCTGTGGCCCCTGATAAGGGCAATCCAGGGCTCCTATCTGGAGTTTTCGGCTTTAAAGCCCGCTGACATCGGGGAGCCCGGCGCAGTCCTGCCCGTCTTCCGAGGGGAGCCCTGGGCGATAAGCGCCCACCGCCTGGGCCCTGCTGGGTGCCCTGTACTGTAGGTGCTCTCGGGGCATCGCCTCTGAGCCCGGCCTCCGCCCTCCCGCTCCTGTCCCAGCACAGCGACTGAGCCCGAGCGGTGCTATTAATAATTATGTCAGGCAAGTGTGTAAACAGGCTGCACTGTGCATGGGAACCTCAGTCTGAGGAAGGATTGTTTCATCGCTGATTCATCTCCCGACACCCTTCTCCAAACTCCTGGGCTCAGATCCTTCTTAGATTGTACTGGGGGCATAGGGCTTGGAGGAGGGGAACCTACAGAGCCTGGAGCAGTCTGGGAGGCTCCTTGGAGGAGGAGGATTGAAGCTGGATCCTGAAGGAGGGTTGGGAAGAAAGAGGGCCAGAGGCAGCCCAGGCGGGGTGGTCAGGGCAGAGCTGCCATGGGGATGGGTCTGGGGGGCCTGGGGTGGCAGAAAGGCTGAGGATATTAGGGCTGGATCCTGAAGCGATTTGCACCGAGCACTGGGGAGCCATGGGGGGTTTCAGAGCAAGGCGGTGGTGGTGAATGCAGCTCTTTGGAAAGACTGATGCCACAACTGTGTGGGGGATGGGTCTGCAGGAAGATGCCGACCTCCGGGCTGGGCCCAAGGAGAGGAGAGCAGGGGAGAGACCTGCACTGCGGTGATTCCGCCTGGGGAGCCCGGTGGGGCCCACGGGCCTGGAGTCGAGGTCCTCCCTCTCTCTCCTGCTTCCTGGCAGTCGCTCCCTCTGTGTGGCCCCCCGGTGGCTCTGGCGGCCCCGGCGGCCTCAGCTGTCCCAGGGAGCAGTCTCTGCCGAACACCCCTGCCTCCCAGTGAAGGCTTCCTCTGCCCCTGCCGTGGCGATTCTCGAAGGAGGGGCCTCAAGGCAAGGAAGTGCCTAGGCCTTTGTTCTGGCTCCGGCCACAGCTGGACCCACTGCCCATTGTTTTCCAGGCTGTCGGTGACCTTGGGTCAGCCGGACGGCACCCACGGGTTCCCGAGGCCTGGCCACCTCCAAGTGCGCATGGAAGACAGCCAAGCTGGCAGGATGGTTCTTGGTCCTTCCGTGGCCTTGGGAGGACCACCAGGCCCCATCTGTGGTCTGAGAGTCGGGGATCCCCAGCTCATGTGGGGTGTCAGCAGGCACGGCAGAAACTGCTTACCGCCCCAGGACCGGAGTCTCTCAGGCAGGCTAGCGGACAGAGGGGTCCCAGGCCCTGCTAGACGGGCAGCTCGAAGGCCCAAGTCTGTCCGTCTGCTCTTCCTGCTGAGGTTTTGGAGATCCTCGCTGCATGGGGTGTGCACACGGGAGGGGCCCGGCAGCCTGGTGGCGTGGTTATGAGCTCAAACCTGGAGTTTTCTCTCTGGGGTTAGATCTTAGCTCCAACTTCTCAGCTGTGTGGCCTAAGTTAAGTTACAAAACAGACAAAAAAACCCCAAACAAACCCCAACCTCTGAGTGGCAGCGTCCCTGCCTGTTTAACGGAACGGTCGCATCCTGTGCCTGGCCGGGCTGGTGCCGGGAGGGTGGGGGGTGGTGGGGGGGTGGGGGGGTGGGGGGGAGCGGGGGGGACCATGCAGGAATGAACAGACGCTCTCGCCCGGTCTGCGCCTGGGAGATGGGTGCTGGCTGTTTTGCTGGGAGCTGGATGGGAGGGGCCAGGGACTGGGGTGGACCCAACTCGTAGAGAACCAAGAAGAGTGACCACACGCCATGCCGTGACACAGTGGGGCCAGCTGGACCTCAGCCGTGTCACCTGACCTCTGTGATCAGTCCCCACCTTTCCAAGCCCACCCCCAGGGGCAGTCCCTCCCTCCTTTCCTCCGCTCTTGCTGGGTCCCAGATCTCCTGCCCCTGAGCTGGAGAAACGTCTTCCTCTCCGCTTGCCCCTGTCAGACCGCGCCCCTCCCCCCCGCCCCCCGGGATCTGGTCCCTTGTCTGTAAAACGAAGTAATTAGACAGGTGGCCTTCTGCAGCTGGGCTCGCATTCTCATCAGTGACACCCCTGGGACAGTGACCCACAGCCCCACCTCCCACTTCTGCATGGGGAAACTGAGTCTCAGCCTAAGTGCTTGCCCAGGGCCTACGGGCTAAGAGATGGCTGGTATCACGCTCTTCCTCCTCGCTCCCTCGAGCAGGGCGGGCACGAGGGTGGGGCTTCCTGGAACCCCTCCTCTCCTATCTCCCCTTACTTCCTCCCGGTCACCAGCTCGGGCCTGAGACTTCGGGGCCCTGGGAATGTCCGCGAGTGTCCTGGTTTCTGGCCTGGGAGCTATTGTGTGGGCGCCCGGCCTTTCCTTCAATTCAGACTTCTCCCCACAAGGAGCCAGGAGAGAAGGATGGGTCGGAGCCCCTGTCTGGCCCTGCCCAGAAGGAGGCCCAGTCAGCCAAGGCGGGGGTGGCTGTCCACCCCCAGCGGCCCCCGCACACCCCACTTCCTACGGCCCCCCCAGGCGCCAAGGGCCTTGGCAACTACAGAAAATGCCAGGCCCTTTTTTTTCCTTCTTCCCTGCAAATGCAGACACACCTTGACTTTATTTGTCTAAGGGTTTTCCATTTCCTTTTCTGGAAAGTGATCAGGGTCCCGCGTGTCCCTTTCATCACAAAGGAGGCTGGGAAGAGAGGGGGTGTCCTGGGTCCTGTCGGGGAGGAGGGAGTGGGGAGGGCTGGGCACCCAGCACCTGTGAGACCCTGTGCTGTGCCCTCCCTGACCGTCCCCACCCCAGGCTGAGCTGACTTTTCAGGTTGGTCTCTCCGACGAACCAACCTATTTTCGAGTGGAGCCCCTCCCGCTGGGGCAGAGAGCTCCCAAGGCCACTGCGTAGCATGAGGCTGCCCAAGTCTGCCCACTCGTGCGTCCTGTCCGCGGCTGTACCCACAGTCGCATTCCCAGGCCTGACTGTCCGAGCTCCCCCTTCAGCCCTGGCTCCCACCGGGACTGGTCGGGGTGTGGCCGGCCCTGAGGGCAGAGCCCCTGCCCCCCAGCCTGGGTGCTCCCTGAGGCCGGCGGGGCCCTGGGGGGGAAGTGGAGTGGGGGCTGTGAAGACAGATAGAGTCACACAGGACATCGTGGGCGTGGGGACGGCGAGTGGGTGGGGTGCCGTCCCGCCTCCACCAGCCCCCTCTGCGGGTCTGACCCGGCCTCGGACAGAGGGGCAGCCAGGGAACGTCCCGCTCCCACCACGGCTGGAAGCCCACCCCGTCCCGTCTCTCCTCCTGCTTGGACTTGTCTCTCCCCAAACTGCCTCCCTTCCTTTACATAAACAAATCTGTCCGCCATGTCCCCTCCTCCAGGAAGACTTTCCTGATTACGGGGAAGAGGTGGGGCTTTTCCGCTGCCCACGGATCCACCTCACCCCTTCCTGTGGCTCAGGCCCGGCCCGGCTGCCCTCCCCTGAACACCCGAGGCTGCACGGGGGCCCACCGGAGTTGCAGGCTCCTCTCTGTCCTCAAGGGCACTTGAGTCAGCCAGTATCTGGTCCGGCATGGGGTGCAAGAATGGTTTCTGACGGCCTTGACCATGAGGCTGGCCCACACTGGACACGGGGGGCCAATGTTACATACGCTGCCACTTAACATTAGGGATATGTCCAACCGAGGTACCCAGGCCCAGTCCTTCTCTCAGAAAGGCCCGAGGGGCCCTACCCCACAGCCTGCTTCCCACAGCTCCTGCCCACAGTAGCTGCTCAGCAGTACCCCCGCCAGAATCGGGGGGCTTCCTGCTGATGACACAGGCTGCCGTCTCTGCTTTCACAGAGTAAGAGCAGGCAAATGCTTCTTTCCCTTCTTCTCGTGGCTTCCAGGAAGCTCAGCTGGAGAAGGGTGCCCAGGTGCCGCCCTCTCAGGGGTGCTTCCCCTCTGTCTTTTCATTTCGATTCCGTTGGGATTGGGTGGGTGTTTTTAAAAGTTGTCAAATCCAGCCCCTTGCTGCTCCAAGTCCTGAGACCGGCAGCCTCAGCATCGCCTGGGAGCTTGTTAGAAATGCAGATTCTCAGGTGCCACCCCAGCGGGAACCCGGATCTGCACTCAACAAGATGTCCAGTGGATTCGAGTGTGCGCTGATGTCTGAGAAGCGCTGCTGGAACCCTCCGGATAAAAAAGGTGTGTAAACAAGACGGGTCAGGAGTCTCCCTCTCCCGCCCTGACTTCTCCACCTAAGGACTTCACCGGCTGCAGCTCTGCCCGGCCCCAGCCCGGCCCCGGCTCTGATCTGGGCCTTCGGGTCTGCTTCCCTGCAGAGCCTGGTATTCGCTCTCTCTCAGGCCTGGGCAGAGTCAAGGTCAATGTGAGTCCTAGGCACTGCAGCCCCAACCCCTCCAGCCCTGGCTGCTCGAGGGCCCAGAGATGTCGGCTCTGGAGCGGGGTGGGGGGCATGCAGGGAGGAATTGGGGGGCAGGGGTCCAGCCTTGTTCATGCAACAAGCCCTTCCTGGCCCACGGTGCGGCCTACCGGCTGCCTCTCTGCTGGTGGGGGCGGGGTCCTTAAGACTGGCCCACTGTGTGCTCCTGGCCTCCGTGTGCTTTTGTGCAGTAGGGTCTCCAGGGCCCGGAACCCCCCCGGAACACCCTGATACCCTGGGGGTTTGCAGGTGCTTAGCCCTGGAGGGGGTAGCACGGGGCCTGTGAGTTGGCGTCCCCGGACCGGTGGGCATAGCTGTGGAACAATAGCACAAAGCAGGAGGGGTGTGTGCTGGGGTGAAGCCGCTGGCGCTGGGGGCGGGGGCGCCAGGGCAGGGGGCCATGTCATCGTTTTCTCATTAGGCAAGACAGCGATCCGCCCGTGTGACATGATCTCGCCGGCCCTGTGGGCTCCAGGAATGTTGGCTTTACATGAATAGAATCTGCAGACCGAACCGCAGAGGGAGGGAGGGGTCTCCAGTGGATGTGGACGAGGGCGGGCCCTGCCTACCCTCCCTCTCCCCCTTCCAGACGCGCCCCCACCAGCCCCAGAGCACGGCATCACGGCAGCCCAGGGAGCCGGAGAGTGGAAGGGGGTGGCCCTGCAGGTGGCCCGGGGCGGCCCTGGTCCGTGGGGGCCGAGCACAGCCTCCTGCTCCTGGCTGTGTGCTGGCAGGCGGCTCCTGGTGTTTGCCTTTGAAAACTCGCTGGAGCCGCCCCGCCCACTGAGCCTGCTCCCTCCTGGCTGTGACCAGAGAGCTGGGCTGGTCTCAGTCCCGGCCTCGCCCAAAGCAGGGGGTGGGGGTCCCATCTGGAGACGGAGGGTGACTAGGACACACACGGCAATGGACAGAGCCCTCCCAGGTGAGGAGCCGCCAAGCTGTACTGTTACAGAAGTGCCCGCCGCTGCGTGGCTCTCGCCCACAGCTCCGAGTTCCAGTTTAAGTCAGCTCTGCGGCGAGGAGAGGAGAGCAGAGGCCCTGGGTTATGGGCAGTGCGGGGGCAGCGGCCGTGAGCACTCAGAAGTGCCAGAAGACCGGGCAGAGGCCCAGGGCTCAGGGGGTGGGCAGCACACGTGGCTGGGGGTTTAGGAGGTGCAGGGGGTCGTGGCCACGGTGCGTGCCATTACTCTGTGCTCGCATGCACCTGTGCATGCCCTTGCGTGTGCATGGGCATGTACACACGTGTTTGCAGGTGTGTGCACACATGCACACACATGAAATGACGTGCTGCACAGGCAGCCCATCTGCGTGCCTTGTATGTATACAGCACGTGCACTGCCCACACCTGTGTGTGTGTGCACGCGAGCCGGTGCCCTGTGTGTGTACACATGTGTGCACACAAGCCCATGCACTGTCAGGGGAGGAGGAAGGACAACTGGGCCTCTGCTGGCTGAGGCTCCCTGGCCAGGTGTGGCTCTGCGAGAGCAGGGAAGAGGGTTGGAGGACTCGTCATCAAGGAGGAGAGGGCTGGGGACACAGCTCAGCCCGGGAGCACGCCCTCCGCGCTGGAAGGGTCAGCCTGAGCACGGCTGGAGCAGGGGCGGGCCCCTGTCTGGCCCTGCCCTCTGCGCGGCTGTCAGGCCAGCTGCCCTGACGGCAGTGGCGACGGCGATGGTGGTGGTCCAGGTCACAGAACGACTTTCGTTTTGCTGTGCGGGCCTCTTCCTCCACAGAAAAGTACTAAGAACTGAAGTTTACGACTGGGCTGGTTTAAGCACGCATACGTGAATCCGGGTGGCGAGCTGTGAGGACAGCCCCTCTCGCAGTGACGGAGGGACTTCCCCGACACTCGGGTACCCGCCGGCATCTGAGCAGCCCGCTGCAGGGCCTGGGAGGGGGCACGAGGCTGCCCGGGGCCGGCACTGATCCCCCCGGAAAAACCCCATGAAGTCCCCAGTCATCCCAACAGCAGGGCCCAGGGAGGCAAAGACACCTTGGCATGGCGACGGGACCCAGGTGTGGCAGGAACAGGGGCCAGGAGCCACGGGGCTCCCAGGAGGAGCCAGAGCCGAGCAGACACGGTGAGAACAGCAGAGACAGCGAGATCCGCAGGAGGGTGGGGCCCGGGGGGCCGGGCGGCAGCAGGTGTTTGGGAGAGGGTTCGGAACAGGGGGCCTGAGGTGAACCCCTGCTCACTCGCCCTGGGGGCATGGGTCGCAGGTGAGGAGTGGGCCGGACGGGGCGGGGACCAGGGAAACCTCAGAAGGTGAGATGCCGCCGAGAGCCACAGGGCGGAGGCGTCAGGGACGGTACTGTTGCTGGGGACTGATGGATTGAGGCGGCTTCTCGCTGGCTCAGGAACCGCTAGGTTTGGGGGCCCAGTGGAGTGGAAGGCAGGCTCCCCTGTGGATGCTTTCTGGCCATCTGGGGCCTCCTGGTTGCTGGTCTAGGAGGGCCAGCTGAGTCCTGGCTGGAGTCCTAGGAGGGGGTGGCTTGCTGTCACCACAGAACAGAGGAGGGAGAGACTGGGTGTGGCTGGCTGGCGGACCGACCTCGGTGGGGACCAGAGGACCAGGAGACCGAGATCCCAGGCCTGTCTGCCTCCACCCCGACCCACTGAAGCACCCTGGGCATGTCACCTCTCCTCTCCGAGGCTGTTTCCCCATGAGCACAGTGAGGGCTCTGGATCCAATGCCATCTGACCCCCTTCTCCCAGTGTGATGATGCTTTGTGGTCTAAAAAGCAAAGACAAGAGATTTTTGAGGGCCCAGGGCAGGAGGGGCTGGGGGCCTGGAGAGTTGGGCGAGAGGCTATGTGGCAGCGAGGTAGGGGGGACGGGGAGGTTCTGTGCGTGTGCCCAGTGTGCGGAAGGGACCCCAAACCACCGGCTCGACCAGAGCTTCCCTTCCAGGGGCCCGCAGCCACAGGGGCCGGATTCCAGGCAGAGCCCCCGGTCCTGCCCAGCCCCAGCCCCAGCCCCAGCCCCAGCCCCCGAGGGTGTGGTGGGCAGCCCTGTGCCAAGGCCACCACCAGCAGCTTCTGGAAGTGAGGGATGCTGCCTTCCAGGCCCAGTGCTGTGCCAGCCCATGGGGCGGGGCTGGGGAACCCCGGCTGCACTCACTCGTGGAGGACCTGCTCTGCCCAAGCACAGTGCGGACAGGACCAGCCGGCGCTGGGGGGGGCTGCCCTGTGCTCCCTCAGTGCCCTCACTCAGGCTGCGAGCCCTGCCTGCCAGCGGGGTCTCTGGGGGCGTGCGGTGTCAAACCCTCCCCACCCTGGCCGGGCCGGGGCAGCTTTTTCCTGTCCGCTGTCTCTGACTCCTCTTCTGTGGCATCAAGTAGGGGTGATGGCTGGAGAGCTGGAAAAGCCTGCTTTCCAGAAGTAAGTTTGACATCGTCCCCCACTCCGTCCCTCTTGATGAGCCTCAGTGTGGCTCAGGGCAGGCGGGGGCAGGGGCGGGGGCGGGGGAGGTGGGAGAAATGAACCGGAGGCAGGAGGCAGCAGCTCAGAAAATGACTAAATTGTTCATCCTCCGGTGAGCACCGGTGGCCCACTAAATCCGGTTTTGATTTAAGGGGGATCGTGTGACGCCTAAATGGCCAGGAGTTATCTGTCACACAGGGAGGGACTCACGTGCTTGGAGAGGTGGGCACCACGTCCTTGCAGGGAGTCCGGCCCTCAGAGAGCAGATGCCTCCTGGGTCACCCCCGCCACGCCCAGCCCTGTGCTCAGCTCTGCCACGGGGCCCAGCCTCATCACCCCATGAGGCCATGAGGAGGCAGCCTGGTCTCACGCCCAGAACTGGGGGTGTCTCCGTGGAGGAAGAGGTCCGGGGAGGCCGGTGCAGGTGGGAAGGAGGAGGGGGAGTGTGCGCGCCAGCATCCAGGCACAGGGAGCCTGGCGACGCTGGAACCAGGCCCTTGTCTGGGGTTGGAGAGGGGTGGTGGCGAGTGGCCAGCCTTGGGGACTGGGCTGAGGCGTCTGGAGGGACGTCCTGTATCCTCCCTGGTCCCTTTGCTCTGGGCCTGGGTCTTGCCACCCCTCCCCTGGGAGGGGGCGGCTGTGCTTCCCAGTTAGGCTGGCTTCACGCTCGTGTCTTCACGCTCATGTCAGATGCCCGCTTTGACCTGGGCCTCCGGTAGGCCAGGGAGGGAGACAGGCCCCATCTGAGAGGCCAAGAGCGAGGGCCTGCGGGTCTGAGATCAAGGTTGGGGAAGGACAGCAGTGAGCCCTCCCGTGCAGGGAGGGGCAGGGCTGGGAGGCCTCGGCTGGCTTCTCTGGGAGGGGCGTTCTCTGGTTCTCGCAGCCTCTCTGGGCCCCTCCGATGCTTTGCCCTGCCTCCCCACCCCCACTGGGGCTCTCTGCCTCGCTTCAGGGAGCCTGAGCGACTCTGGAAAACTCATCCGAGCTGCTGTTGAGCCAAGGTCACGGCCAGTCGGCTGCCCGAGTCCCCTCCCGCCCCAGACTCCATCTTCCCAGTGGGCCTCTTGGAGGCAGTGACGTCATCGTTTCCCCCGCAGCCCAGCCTGCGGGTGGGGGTGGGGGGTGAGAAGCCCTGCCTGGCCCTGAGGGGAGGGTCCATTTCTTCTGCCCTGCGAGGAGCCACAGGAACTCCTGGCTAAGAGAGCGACACACCACGGCCACGTCCATGGGCGCCTTCTCCCCACACTGCCCACGGTCCACGCCCTGAGCCAGCATCTGAGGTTCTGGGCACCCACTTCTGGACAAAGCCTGAGGTTCTCCCCCAGGTCCTGGTGGGGACAGAGCCCAGATTGTCCTGGGAACGGCTCTGGCTGGAATTTGGGACTCGCGGGGCACGTCAGGAGTCAGGCACATCTGGAAAAACGTTTGTTGAGAAAAGTCGCTCTAGCGGGGCCAGCCAGTGCCCGGCCTGAAGCCCCGCCCAGGGCTCAGGAGCTGGGGTGAGGGGCAGTCCCCCTTATTTAGCCTGGCTCATGCCCTGGGTCCTGGAGGCTGGGCCTGTGCCGCTGCCCCTGGGAGGGACGCGGAGCCTGCCCAATCAGGCCACGCTGGGGGGAGGAGCCTGAGCTCCCGGGCCAGCGGGTCTGCAGGGGTGACTCCGGCCTCTCCCAGCTCCTCTGTGGGCCCACTGTGAGCCCCACATTTCCTCCCCATCCAGCCCCCTCTGCGCCCTAATCACTCGGGAAAGGTGGGGAGGTCCCCTTATTCTTACCTCCTGACCCATTCTTGCACTGCTGGGGCCTGGATCCCCCAGCCCTCATACAGGTTCCTGGGAATTCCATCTGGTAACCAGGCCCTTCCTGAGAGGCAGGCAGAGAACCAGGCTTGGGCTCAGGGACCTAGGGGTCCTGAGATCTAACCCCAGCTCCGCCATTCCTTGTCAACTCACTCAGCACCTGGGCCTCCCAGGAGTGCAGTGAAGACAGGCCATGAGGAGATGCTGTTTTCCTCCCTCCCTCCCTCCCTCCTTCCCTGGTTGGCTCGGATTTGTGGCAGACCAGCGAGAAGGAGATGGAGGGGTTTCGGGCCTCCTGGGCTTAGGGCTCTCATGGGGGGATCATCTTCCTTTTACATTGAAATAGTCAGGTCATGGCCACAGAGGCCCCTGTGCATTATGGGAGGTGGCGGGGGAATAAGGCAGGCTGGTGTTGACTCCTTCGTCCAGAGGAATGGAATACATTCCTCTGCGGGCAGTGCGGGCAGAAACCCTGCTGGCACTGCGGGCAGAAACCCTGCTGGCGTGGGGAAGGGGGCGGGAGATGCAGGGGTGGCCAGAGTATTGCCCTGAGGACCCTCACGTATCATCCTGACCTTGGCGGGTGCCTAATTTGCCCGGGCCAGAGTGCTTTGCCTGCCCTGTGACCCCAGGGTCCCCCATCTCCTGCCCTGCTCCAGAGGGACATGGGCCTCTGCCTAGTACACACTCACACGTGTGCCCTCCATAGTCACATGCCCTGTCACCCAGGGTGCCCACAGAGAGCCCGCAGGCTCACACGCCAGAATGAGCGCTTCAGGAGGACTGGAGAGGGGCTGTCTGGCCCGTCGGCATCTCCCAGGGTCCAGGGCGGTGTAGGGCACATGGCATGCACTTGGTAAACATTTGTTGGGTGAATTAGTAGGTCCCAGGTGACTCCCACCCTCGTGCATGGTGGCACAGTGTGTGACCTCAGCTGCACGGACCCTGACCTGGCCCTCGGACACTGTCACAGAACCCGGGACATGAACAGGCCCCCCCGGGCTCCTAGTTCAAGCCCTGCTGTGCTGCACCCGAGCTCCAGCCCGAGCCCAGTGGCCACTGCGGGCCTGGTGCCCAGCCCTTCCCTGCCGCCTTCCAGCCCCACCCTGGCTGGGACCCAGTACCTGCCAGTGTCAGAACTCATCCCCGCACCGATCAGAGGGCAGGGATAGGGGTGGCCCTGTCGGGACCTGGAAGCCAAGGGGGAAAGCAGGAGGGCGGAGTGTATGTCCCTCACAGGACATTGAAGGGAGACAGTCCGGCTCTAGAAGACCGAGGCTGAGGGACGCCCCGGCCCTGCCCTGGGATCTGGTCTGAGGGGACACCCTCCGAGGCCTGGTGCAGGGGGATCTCAGGCCTGCGGAGGGAGCCCGGGGGCCGAAGGCCGGGGCGAGAAGGAGCCTCCCCAGCTATGGACAGCTGAGCCAGCGCCAAGAGTGACGGAGGCAGAGGCGGCTCTGGAAGTGGCCCCGGCGGAGGTGGCTCTCGCTCTCTCTTGGTTAATAAGGCACCGATTACCTCTGGCCTTGCCTGCCGGGTCTGTCTGAGTAGGCAGGACCTGCCGGCCACCACGCAGACTCCCGCCTCGTGTCCACTCCATCCTGTACTTCCAGGCACTTGAGTGTATTTGGAGAGACCGAGCTCCCCACACCTCACCCAGCGGGCCTCCTCCCTGGTGACCCCTGGTGGCTCGTTGCTGGGGCCAGGCCGCCCTGGTGTGTGCTGTGGCTGGGCAGAGCGTGGTCAGGGCCAGGGGCCTGGTGGGGAGGTTCGAGACCCACATGCTGATCTCTGCCCTGCTCCCGGCGCAGACACGACTCAGAGGAGCCCTTCCCCTCTCTGGGCCTCAGTTTCCCGCGTGTGACATGGGGAGAAGCCGACACTCACATGTCGGGTTGTTGTGGGGCAGGCAGGAGGCGGGCGGAGAGACCTGGGGAGGGCCCCTCTCCCCTGGGCGCCCCCTGCCCCTCCCCGGCTCAGGCTCCGCCTGGTTGCTCCTTCCACACACTAACAGGAGGGTGGACGGGGCCCTGGGTTCCCCACCAGCCTCGGGGGCTGGGAATCCAGTTTTCTGCTTGGTTCACCGGCTGCCGCTAGGCCTCTGCTGGGGGAAGCGCAGGACGGCAAGGTCTGCGTCCCTTCCTCCCTCCCGTGCTGGGGGCGGGGTGGGTGGGAGCTGGCCTGGTTCCTCCCCCACCTCCCTGCTGCTCACCCACCTTCCCCTCTTCACTTGTGGCTCCGGGCCCCGCCGGGTGTCCCCTCTCTCAGCGGGTCCCGCCCTCTGTGCGTGCGCTTCACCCCTCTTTCTCGGCGCTGGCCTGTGTCACCGTCTCTGCCCTGGGGGCCAGTCTCTGCCACATGCATTTTTGTGACGACTCTACCTCCCTCCTCCTCGGTTGGCCCTCCTCTCTCTGCCGCTCTGTGTCCTCTCCCCGTTCCCCTCCCTCCGGTCTGTCCTGTGTCTGTCCTCCCTTTCTCTCTCCCGCTCCGTCTGGCCGTCCGGCCTCTAGGTCGGGCTGTCGTGCCCTCTGTCTCCCCAGCGGTTCCACCAGCCTGACCGCCTTTGAGGAGAAAGACCTCCACTGCCCTTGTCTTTTCCCACCGGCCCCCGAACTGATTCCAGTTGCTCCAGAAGCTTGAGGCTGCCCAGAGCGGGGGCTTCCCAGAAGCCCCACCTCGCCCGGGCCTGCCCTCGGCCGCAGAGCAGAGGGTGGTCCACAGACAAGCTCTCTGAGACTCCGGATGCCCCCATTCCCCCATCGGCTGAGGCCTGGCCGGTGTGCAAGGGTGCTCTGGGACACCCCTGAAGTGACATCCAGTGGCCAGGCTTGGACTTGGGCACAGGAGGCCCCTCCAGATCCCCGGACCCACGGACTCCAGGCCAACCTCGCTGGGTGGGACGGGGGTGCCAGGCCAGCAGAGTCTTGGTGCCCGCCTCCAGGGAGGCCAATGTCCGTCCGCCAAGCCCAGCCTGCCCACCCCACTCCACCCCTTCCGGAGTGCCTGGCTCTGCCCTTGGGGACCCCCTAAGTGTTGCATGCAGGGCAGGGACACCCGGATCTCTCCGGCCCCCGGAGAGGGGCCGGCTTGGAGGAATTTCCCAAAGCCTATTAGAGCCGTGGCGGCCTTCTGCCTGCCTCCTCGAGCTGGGCAGGGCTGTGGGTGGAGGGAGGGAGGGAGGGAGGGGGCAGAGGAGGGAGGGAAAAAGTTGGCAGGCCAACAGCGGAGCTGTGTCTGCATCCATCGCTGAGAGGAGGCCCGTGCGGTGTGGGGCGGGCCGGCAGCAAGGAGAGGCCTTCCTCCCTTTGTGCTCCCCCTCCCCTCCTCCCCCCGGGGGCCCTATAAATAGGCCCTGCCCCGGCTGCCGCGGCTCAGCTCTCAGAGGGAGTCAAGCGCCAGGCAGCGGTCGCAAGCCAAGCCCCCCCTGCCAGCATGGCTAGCGAATTCAAGAAGAAGCTCTTCTGGAGGGCAGTGGTGGCCGAGTTCCTGGCCATGATCATCTTCATCTGCATCAGCATCGGCTCTGCCCTGGGCTTCAATTACCCGGTGAAGAACAACCAGACGTCAGGTGGGACCCAGGACAACGTGAAGGTGTCCCTGGCCTTCGGGCTGAGCATCGCCACGCTGGCCCAGAGCGTGGGCCACATCAGCGGCGCCCACCTCAACCCGGCCGTCACCCTGGGGCTGCTGCTCAGCTGCCAGATCAGCGTCTTCCGGGCCATCATGTACATGGTCGCCCAGTGCGTGGGGGCCATCGTCGCCACCGCCATCCTCTCGGGCATCACCTCCTCCCTGCCCGACAACTCGCTGGGGCGCAACGGGGTGAGTAGGGTGCGCGGAGATGGCACCTGTCCTGTCCTGCGCCCACGGTGCAGATGGGGACACTGAGGAAGAGCGGGGACGAGAGGTCGCTGGACGTCTTCCTGAGGGGGCTGGGACTCAGCTCCACGCGCAGCCCCAGGGTCTGTTTTCTGCCCCCGAGTCTGTTCTGCCCCGCACTGTGGGAAGCTGGGACCCCGAGAGTAACAGTCTCGCCCGTGCCCGCTGAGGGCGTCTATTATGGGCCAGCAGTTCCTCACCTCTCACCTGCAGGTCACGCCCCCGCCCCCAGCCCTGCCTGTGGGGTCAGCTCGCTCCTCCTGCGGCCCCCCAGACCCCGGGGAAGCTCTGCCCCTCGCCCCAGCCCTTGAACCAGGTGCCCGGCAGGCGGGTCTGCAAGTGTGGGGGCAGGATTCCCACGGGGCCCCCCGCTGACCTCCAGGGAGCCCCTGCATTCACACAGGTCCCCAAACAAACTACCTTCAAGGAAACATCTCCTCCCGCTGCTCGGGCCCCAGGAATCAGACAGGTTCCCGGGCTGCTGGCAGGTGGTTTTCCTGGATTACAGTGAGGGCCAGGGTGGGGCGTCTCGCTGCCCCCACCCCGCTCCCCGGTCTGGGCTCCACTCACTGTCGCTGGGCACTGGGGGGTGGGACCCGTGTGTCTGTGTGTGTGAATGGACGGCACATGTGGACGCCAGCGTGGGGCTTGAGTTTGTGCATCCCGTGCGCTCCGGTGGGGGTATCTGTTTCTGCAAGTGTGTTTGCGAGCATGTTCGCGCTGCAGTGTGAGCCCGTATGGGACGAGGGGGTCCCCGCCTGTTACCCCCTCCTGGCTTGAGTGGGGCCTGGGCCGGGGGCACTAATGACAAGCAGATGTTGGCAACTGGGTGGCAGCTGCTGAAAAGAATTCCTCGTGGGCCGCTTAGCACAGCTAATTGGCTGTTGGCTGCCGCTGCCTGCAGTCACAGACCTGGGCTTTTCCAGACCCAGAGCCAAGTGCACACTCAGACCTGGCTCGGGCCGCACGCAGCAGGGGGAGGTTTGGCCTGGGAGGCTGAAGAAGGCTTGAAGGATGTTGTGGAGCACCTGAGGGGGGGCTGCCCGCCCGGGAGGGAGAGGGGCCGCGGAGCAGAGAGGAGGAGTCGGATCTGGAGCGAGGAGGCTGGCGGGGCCCTGGGCAGGGCAGGCGGGCGTGGGGACAGCAGAGGAGCTTCCCAGGCAAAGTCCAGACCCTGGCTCCGGAGGACCCGCGCAGAGGGCAGCTGGTGTGGCCCTGCCATGGGGGGATTAGCACTTCTTGTGTCACAGTGACACCTCACCCAGCCCTCTGGAGAGTCAACCGCCACTCAGCCCGAGATTAAAGATTAGCCCCGCGGGCTGGAGTTTAGACTTTAGTCCGGGAAGACTTGGCCGCGGTGGCCGTAACAGCCTGGTCCCTCCAGGCCTCAGTCTCTCCAGCGGGGGCACAGCCGGGCGACCTCAGGGAGTGCCCTTCTGGGTAAGGTCAGGTTCACGTCGGAGCCCAGCGGGGCATGTCGGGCTGGGGAGAGGGTCCTCAGAGGGGAGGAGCTATGACTCCGCAGCTCCCTGGGCCCCCCTTGCTCTCGATCCCCCCTCTCCGGGACAGGCAGGCCAGGCCTCTGCTGGCCGACTCTCCAACAGGGGCCTCCCAGCACAGGCAGACCTGGCCACGCCCTGTCTCTTCCCCTCCCTGCCTCCCTTGTCCGGGGTCACCTCAATACCTGTGCCGGGTAGGGTGCAGACGGGGAGGAGAGAGGAGCAGCTTAGTTGGGGGGCCAGCCCTGGGCTGGGGGGCAGGTCCTGGTTTCCTTGGATCTGAGGACCCTGAGGTCCCTCGAGGGGACCTAGGTGTCTTGGTAGCTCTTGGCCACGCCCATATTTCCAGCAAGCTCACCTTGTGGGTTCGAGTTTGTCACCCTCCCCAAGGGGGTTGGCTAAGAGGCCCCAGGGGGGCTGTGCTGAGCTTGGGTGAGCCAAGCCTTGTGGCGGGGGCCCAGGCACTGCCCCACTCACGTGGTGGGAGTTTGGGTCCCGGAGCACCAGTCCCGGGTCCAGAAACAGAGAAGGGGTCCCCCACCCACAAGGGGTCCTGTCAGACACTGGACCCTCAATGCCTCAAAAGAGACAGAGACAGGGGTACCCAGCGGGTGCCTTACTCTTTCCTCCAGGCCCCGGGGAGGCCCCCCTGGGGCCCTGGGCCCCACCCTGCACTGAGCCTGCGTGGAGCCCATCGTTGGCATGGAGATTTCCAAGGAAAATAGGGAAAGAAGTGGCAGGAAGTGGTTGGGTGAGTCAAGGGGTGTCCCCTGGGGCCGTGGCGGGGAGAACTTTCTCCTCACTGAGTCAGGGCCCAGGGCACGCCCTGGAGGGGTCACGGGCCTCCGACCAGCCCGCAGGCTCCCTGGCTGGTTCTAAGAGCCAGAACCCAGTTTCGGTCAAGGTGAGAGGCTCAGGGGCAGGGCCGGTGCTCCAGCTTGCTCCTGCCGGGGCTCAGCCACTGATGCCCTGTGTGGCTTTGTGCAAGTGACCGTGCCTGTAAGGCCCTAGTTCCCGTCTGTGAAATGGGGACATGGCAGGGCGTGGCTGGGCTCTGCGGTGTGGAACGTGCTCGTCTGTGAACTCAGGAGTCCCGGCTGGTCCCCGCTCCTGTGATTCTTCCCCTCTTCGGCTCTCTCACCCAGGATCCCTGCGTGTAGGGCCAGGACGGCCGCAGGCTTCCTGCCGCTGAGCCAGCGGTTCCTGCCCGGGGGGAAGCCCGAGGTCTGGGCGAGATAAGCCCCAGCACAGCTGCCGGGGATAAGAGGCAGCAGGCAGGTGCGATAAGGGGAGTCGGGGTGGCCGGGGAACTTCTGACGTTCAGGGGAGGGGATGGCCAGGAAAGCTTCAGGGAGGAGGTGCCACAGGAGCTCAAATGCGGGGACCCCTCTAGGGGAGGGCTTTCAGGCATAGGCTAGGGGTCAGTGGGAGGTCACGGACCAGACTGGGGTCCTGGTGGGAGGTTGGGGTCCTGGAGGATGGGGAGGGCTCGGGGTCCAGGTCCGGGTCTGACTGAGTCCTACAGGAGACTGGACGCCTGGCCACCCCAGAGCCTATGAATCTGGCCCCTTGGGCGGCTCAGGCAGAGAGCAAGCCTGCCCTCTTGGGTGGTCTCTCAGTCTCGCTGATCCTGCTGCACCTTAGCCCCAAACTTGCCCCTTTCCTGGTTTCCCGGGCTTCAGTTTCCCCAGCCACAGAGTGGGAGGCCCTGGTGCCAGCACGTCTTCCAGGGTCGGGGACCACTCCTGCCTCCTCCAGAGTTGGCGGTGGGCTGGGGGCGGGGAGGCCAGAATTCTCCAAGGGCGCTGTCCAGCCGGGCCTGCCCCGGGAGGGGCCGGGGCTGGTGGCGGTGCCGCCGCCGAGATGTGTAATTACGGGTTCCAGCCCGAGCCAGATGAGGGGGAGAGCGGCAGGACCTTTGCGGTGGAGACTCCCTCACCGCGGAAACTTGGGAGGCTGTTTACCCTGTTGGAGCAGCCCGCTGGCCCCTCGGTGCCACCCCCCCGCCCCGTGGGCCCTCCCCAGGGCTCGCCGTGGGAAAGCCCCATGCAAAGGGGTGCCGCTCCGAGAGGGGCGCTGGGTCTGAGGGGGCTCACCCAGGCCACAGACCACCCCCCTGGAGCCAATAGGTCCTGCAGGCCTCCCTGACCTGAGCTCAGCCCCAACGGTGCTCCCGCTTTCTCGAGGGCCCCACCCAGCGGGCGTTCCTTCGGGACCCGCCCAGCGGAGCTCTTCCCCAGGCGGCTCAGAGAACCCCCTGCCTGCTTCTTGGGGACTGGCTGAGGAGTCCTCCCCTGGGGGCACAGGAAGCCCTCCGTCCTGACAGGCAGAGCCCCCCGGGGGGCAGGAGAGTCGTGGCGCCCGCCCTCGGGAAGAACCCCTGTCTGGGGTGGAGCCCCTACACCTGCAGCTGTGGGCAGGAGCACGCTGTCCTGGCCAGGGCCTCCCGGCCAGGGCCTCCCCCCAGGGACCATAGGGACCCCTTGCCCTCAGTGCTGCCCAGTAGGGCGAGCACACCCCGAGGCTGAAAACCCCAACTCCAAGGATGGGGAAGAGGCTGGAACAGGAGCAGCTCCTTTGAGTGCCTGAGGTCCACCATCAGGACAACCGTCTGCTCGGTGTAAGGGAGGGTGTGTTTGAACTGGGGAAAGGCTGCCTCTGAGCCAGCGAGCTCGCAGTCCTGAGGGGTGTGCAAGGAGCATCTGTGTGGCAGCTGGCTGCGCTGGGTCACGTGGCCGTGCACGGCGCAGCAGGGCGGTGGGCGGAGGTCCGGCAGCAGGCCGGGTGCCCTGTGGAACCCAGCGGTTCAGGCGGCCCGGGGGGCTGGGCGGGGAGCCTGGGCCGGGGTTTCTGGAGGCTGGCCGGGAGGATGGCCGCGGGCCTGGGAGGCAGGGTCCGCATCCGGAAGGGAGGAATCCTGGAAACTCTCTGGGCTGGGGTCAGAGCCAAGGCCCCCATCTTCCCAAGCGGACATGCTTAAGCTGCACCAGCACACACTCACACGCACGCATGGGGGGGGCACACACAGGTGGGCATGGGCCACCCTCAAGTCTGGGTGCTTCCACCCAGGCCCTGGGAGCCCCTCAGCGAAGCCTCTTCCTCCCCCTGGCAGCGGGGCGGGGGCTGCCTGGGAGCAAGGAAAGGAGGGAGGGAGGCAGGCGGAAGCCATTGCTTTGTGTATTGTTTCTTGTCAGGAAGGTGAAATGGCTTCTGGGAGCAAATAAACGGCCTTTTGAGACCTGCCCCCTCTCACTCAGGGGGCCTCCTTCCCGTCTCTTCCCCGCTGCCCAGCCTGCAGGGGCACCTTCGAACAGGTGCACCACACCTAGGGACACCCAGGGCGACACCCTCGGAAGTGCCAGCAGACACGCAGCATGGCCGTCCAGGGCCACAGGCTGCACAGAGGAGACTGCCCCCAGCCCGCAGAGCCCCTGAGAGCCAGGACCCTGGTGGCCGGGGTTCTCCGAGTCAGCAGGGACCGAGCTGGTGTGTCTGAGGGTCCCGCACGGGCTGAGAAAGAGTGTACCCTCTCAATTTAGGGGGTGCGGGGTTCTACATATGTTCCTGAAACCAACTTCTTAATTATGTGATTCAAATCCTTCCCAGTCGTGCATTTTATCTTTAGGATGCTTGATTCCATCAGTTTCCAGGAGAGGGTTGTTACATTCCCGCTCTGGCTGTGGCTCATCCGTGTTCTTGAAATTCTGTCGATTTTTGCATCGACTTTTAGGCTATATTTTCTGGTGCACAAAGGTTAAGAATTTTTCTAGCCTTTGGATAGACTTGTTGTTTATGTATTGGGTAGTAAATCTCTTGATGTCTGAAAAAAAGGAAAAGGAGATCAAGTCACCCCTGGGTATGCACGGTCACCGATACTGCAGACACGGATCCACGCAGACTCACAGAGGGGCACAGAATTGTGGGCACCCAGGGGCCCGGGAGCACCTGAATGCCCATGGAGGGGTGACGCAGGGGCCCTCTGAGGTGCCCCCACTGTGAGTGCTGAGTCTTGGAGGCAGTTGGCGGGGGGCTAGGTGGGGCGGGGCAGGCCTCACTGCCTCCCATCCCCTGTTCTTCAAGAGAAATGCCCAAGTCTCAGGCAGGCCTGGCTCTGGAGGCCCCCAAGGGTGGGGCCCAGGGTGCCCAGGCCAAGGAGGGGGCCCCGGGACTTGGAAGGAACCTTGGTGGGCCTGCCCAGGGCAGCAGAGAGGGTTTAAAGTGTTTCGCCTGGAGAGGCCAGCCCCGTGCCACTCCGGAGCCAGGGTACCCTGGCAGCTGAAGCCCCATCTTCTGCCAGCTCCCTGGTCCCGGCTGGGAACGGCCAGGTCCCTTGGCTGGGCCTGCGGGTAGCCAGAGCCTTGGCCTTGGCGCCTTGGCCTTTGCTCTCTCGCCCCCGAGCCTCGGTCTCCCTCTAGCTCCTCACAGAGCCCTTGCACCTGCTGCCCTGCAAGGACCACAGAGACGAGTGACTGCCCTGTGGTCCCCGGCTAGAAGGCAAATAAACACACCGCCCTGGGCCCAGAAGCTTTCCTGGGCCCCCCCACCCCCCCAGAGAGAGAGCAAGTTCGACGTAATCGGCATCCTCCGCCACTCCCGTTACCGCAGGGCGAGTGTCTCCCGCAAGGCCTGTGTGGGGAGGTGGGACGTCCTCGCGGGGCTCTCGGGCCAGGCGGGTGGAGCACCCCGTAGCAGGCAGCGGGACTGCTTCTCTACACGACCTTCGACAGTTCAGTGGGGGCACGGGGGCGGGGTGTCGTGGCAGAGGCTAATTGCAGCCGGGGCCTGGGAAGGCTCCTTGGAGCTTGCGGGGTCCGAGTGCACCTGGAGGGCTGGTGTCCGCGGGCTCGGTACGCGGGCGTCTGTCAGCTGCTTCGGACTAAATGTGTGCATTGTTCCGTTGTTTATACTTGCCGTCGAAAAACTGATGGTTATTTTTTTTTGGGCGGCCTCAACTGGTGAGGTATCAGACCTGGGCTGGGTGGCAACACTACCTGGGGAGGAGCAAAAGTATATTTTTTTTTTCCAAAAACAAGTGACCACAACTGGGATTCAAGTCTAATGGGTTGTAAGTAGTAACATATTTTTTTGAATTTTTACCTGCTCTTTCCTGGACATCAAGTTTCCACAGACCTTTAACTACCCCTTCCGACTCTGAATTATCACGTTTTCCCAGATGTGAGTAACACAAGTGCATCGGCAGTCAAAGGAGAGGTCATCAGCAGACGGTGAAGCAATCAGGGGAGGCTTCCTGGTGGCGGCAGCAGCAATGGGCTTTGGAAGAAGGAGGTTACCAACCCATGTGGTTCTGGGCAGTCAGGAAGGGACATCCTAGAAATCCCGAGGCAGGTGGCCCATTCCTGTGGAGCCAGAGCATGGGCGTGGCACCAGCCCCAGCCCTCCGCCCCTGCTCACTTGGGGGGAGCAGGAGCCGGGATGCAGAGACCTGTAAGAATGGGGTGGGGGGAGATGAGCTCATCCAGGCCACATTTGTGAGACAGTTGGGTGCGGTGGGGGAGCACGAGGCCAGGAGCCACTTAGAGCGATGGGTCCATTAATCGGCGTGGAAGGGCTGGTTTCAGGACCCCCGCCAGCTAGCAATTAGGCTGGCCCTGGGGAGCAGAGGCAAGGCGGGGAGGAGCCCAAGCTTCCCAAGTGCTCAGACACTGAGGCTGGGGCAGGTGTGCACGTGATGGGCATCAGTACAAGCAGCCGCTGGCTGGCCTTACCAGCCCTGCATCCACGGAGCCCGGCTCAGCACCTGGCACCCGGCAGGCCCCGCCCCTACCTCCACTCCTCTGCGCATCAGGGTACCCCCCCGCCCCTGCCTGTCCCCCAACCCTGGGGGTAAGAGGAAAAAGGACCAGAACATAGCTACAGCTTTTCTGATCCCTCCTGCCCCCGCACCACTTTCCAAATGCCCAGAGACAGCCCCATTGCCTTCGATCTATTTTATACTCGTGGAAACTGAGGACCAGAGAAGGCAAGGCTACGGTCCTGGTGCCCGTGAGTCAGCGAGTTGGGACCTGAGCACCTTGGGGTGGGGGGAAGGACAGTGGGCATTGTCCGGAGGGCTGGCTGAGCCGAGGGCGCAGGGGTCTGAGTCACTTTCCCTGTGACCCAGGGCTGCAGACAAAGGCGGGAAGGGAATTGTTCGTGTAAGCTGTCCTCAGCGTGAGACAGAAAACTTCTGGAGGGTGGAGGAGTGCCCCCCACCTAGGACTGTGCAAAATGCCCAACTGCCTTGGGGTCACCCTCCTACCCTCAGGATGAGACTTCAAGTTTCCACCGTTTGGACACACCTGCCCCGGAGCAGGCAGCCGAGGGGGCCCCGCCCGGGGCTCTCCGGGAGTGGGCCTGTGCTGGTGTGGCCGGCTCCGCTGGGAGGGCGCACCTGGCCCCTGAGCCCCCCTCGTGGGGCGGAGCAGGGGCTTGCTGGGGGGGAGGGGTCTCCTTGGTGCCTCTACGGGGGGAAGGCCCTGGTGACTTCACAGCAGCTCCCGTCCCCTTCCTTTTCCGTGAGTCATGTTACTAAAAGCGGCCCAGGAGCGAGTGACAGCCAGACGGGGGGGGGGGGGGGGGCTGTGTGGCCAGAGGGAGAGGGCTGGGCCAGGAGGGGAGGGAGGGCACAGACAGGGAGGGCCCTGGCCCAGAAGATACGGCAGAGAGACACGGGACCCGGGGATGGGCAGGCAGAGGTGGGGAAGCAGACCCCGGGTGGGGCAGCAAAGGATACAGGCACGGAGGGGCGTGGGGCGGAGGGCGCTGGGCCGGTGGACTGAGGAGGACCCTCCCCAGCTGTGGGAGTTTTAGATGCAGCCAGGGGTGGGGTAGTATGTTCCGGACGTTGGGGATAAAAAGCAGTCTCCAGCCAGGCCTTCTCCTCTCCCGTGACTGTCCCTGAGTGTCCCAGACCACCTCCTCCCAGGCCTGGGCCTTGCCCCTCATCTCTGGCCTCGGTCCCCACGGCCCTGGACTGGATGTAGCTGATGCGGACACTCCCACCTCCAGTCCCACCCCAGGCCTCTCGGGCCTCTGGGCAGAGCATCCAAGGTCTAGGTGGGTCCCAGGAGCTCAGCCGGTGCTGCCTCAACAGGTGTGACAGGGGACAACAGGTGTCCTGATGTCCACCCCCAGCTGTCCCTCCGGGCCCAGCCAGGGGCTGGTGCGATGGGCTCTGAGGGCACCAAGGGTCTGGCCCTTGGTGCTGGGGGCCCTGACCCAGTGCCCGCCTGCCCTGCTCACCTAGCCCCACTGTCTCTGTCCCCTACAGCTGGCCTCTGGCGTGAACTCAGGCCAGGCCCTGGGCATCGAGATCATCGCCACCCTGCAGCTGGTGCTGTGCGTGCTGGCCACCACCGACCGGAGGCGCCGGGACCTGGGGGGCTCGGCACCCCTCGCCATAGGCCTCTCTGTGGCCCTGGGACACCTGCTGGCGGTGAGTGCGGGGCCTTCCCGGGGGAGGGGGGCGGTGGACAGGGTGGGGCCGGGCAGTGGCTTCGGGGCGCCTTGTTGCGGGCAGTGGAAGGGTCCCCCGACTGGGCTCATGCCATGGGGGACAACGGGCTCTTTGGGCCGGGGGCTGTGGGGGCAGGGTGGGGGGTTCAGGTCCTGCCCACGACAGGGGAGCACGGTGACCTTCCGGCCGTCTTTCCGGGTCCATGTGCTCCTCTCTTTGTGATTCTGACGGCCACCTCGCTGTCTCCTCCCTGTGCCTCACTCTCTCTTCCTCTCCCTCTGTCCCCCCTCCCGGTGCCCCCCCCCCCCCCACACAGATTGACTACACTGGCTGCAGCATTAACCCTGCCCGGTCCTTCGGCTCCGCAGTGATCAGTCACAACTTCACGGACCACTGGGTAAGGGCTGACGGGCTGCCTGTGGGGGTGGGTGGGCAGGAGGCCGCGGTGCCTGAGGAAGGCCAGCCCCACCCTGCGAATCTCCTCCTGCCCCAGAGGCTCTGGGAGGCCGCCAGGGCTGAGGGACGCAGGACGGTGGGACCGGTGAGCAAGGGGCTGCAGGGGACTGGCTGGGACCAGCATGGGCTGGGCACCCCTCCCAGCTCAGACCTACCCCAAGTCAACCAGCAGCTCGGTGGAGAGCGAGGCTGCGGACTCCGGGCTCCACCGCTTTCCGGCTGAGCGTGTCTGTGCGCAGGCTGCGGGCCCTCTCCGTGCCCGAGTCCTGAGCCGAGGGGTCGGGGCGGGTGGCACCTACCTGCTCCCAGGCTGCCGGGGGGCGCACACGGCCTCGCCGCCTGTGAGCTGAGTGCAGCATGGAGGGGCGCTCCGTGGATTTAGCTGTTCTGGCCTTTGGTGTTTGCTCCAGGCCAGCCTTTCACTGTACTAGACCCTTCCAAAGGTGGCGGCAGGCAGGCGGCCCCCTGGAGAAGGGGCGGGTCTGACCGCGCCCGGCGTGCCCGAGCTGGGCCACACAGAGGGAAGGAGATGCCCGCTACCGGAGTCTTAGCTTGGGCCAGGTGTGGGGGGCCTGGGGGGCAGCTCTGCCCGCCTCTGCCCCACACACCGGTGGGAGACAACCCTTGCAGCAGGGTGGCGGGTGGGGCAGGGACTCGGGGAGAACGTCCCAGGAGAGGGGACTTTTGGGGGAGCCCCGGAGGCCGGGCCGGCCGCGCCCTGAGCACACCCGCTCCGTCCCCAGGTCTTCTGGGTGGGGCCGTTCATCGGGGCCGCCCTGGCCGTGCTCATCTACGACTTCATCCTGGCCCCGCGCAGCAGCGACCTCACGGACCGCCTCAAGGTGTGCACCAGCGGCCAGGTGGAGGAGTACGACCTGGACGGCGACGACATCAACTCCAGGGTGGAGATGAAGCCCAAATAGAGGGGGCCGGGCCTGGGCACCCCCGTGGGGGACAGGGGCAGGGGCAGGGGCGGGCGGAGGGCGGGGAGGGGAGGAGTCCGTATTGTAGACACTCTGACAAGCTGGCCACCGTCCCTTGTCCAAGGTGCGGAGGGACGCGCGTGGCCAAGCCTGGTTTGGGGCTGTTGCTATCACTTTCTTTCTCTTTCTCTGTTTCCTGGCCTCGGGGCCTCCTGGAGCCCAAGACGTACCACCCGCCCACTCCCTTGAAGTCACAGAGGAGGTGAAAGAGAGGGACCCGCTCTGCCAAGCTGTCCCCTCAGAGTGGGGCAGGAGGTGTGCCCGAAAACCCCCTCTTCCCGAAGCAGCTCACCAGCTCGCCCGCCGCGGGTGCCGGGGGCTCCACTGTCAGTGTCCCGGGCCTTCGGGCGCGGCCCTTTCTTGTAACGTGCACTTTGCCCCCTAGGGTGCTGTGAGGGAAGGAGACCCCAGGAGGGGCCGGGTTAGGAGCAAGAGGTGACGAGCTTCATCTGCACAGCCTGGCTTGCTTCTGGGGCCCTCCTCTGGCTGGGCTGCAGAACCCTGGGGTGGTCCCTGTCTCGGGGCCTCAGTGGCCCATGTCTGTGCAGTGGCAGGGACAGGGAGAGCTCTCGGTGGGCCCGAGGCCCCTCTGTAGGATCCTGTAAGTGCGGACGCACCGTGGGTCCTGGGAGATGAGGTCTGGACCAGCGCTGCGTTCTCCCTCCAGGGGCACAGCGGCAGCTGTGCGTCTGGGGAACACGAGGACACACGCACGCATGCGTGTTTCAAAGCAGCGAGCGACAGTCTGGCCATCAGAAGCTCCTTCCGCAGTGGCCTGGCCAGACAGGGCCGGCCGCCGCCGAGCAAAGGGCCGCTCAGAGGTCGAAGGAGGAGTACCCGTGTTTCCCCACTGAGTTCCAGTTGGCCCGGCCCACCTGTCCCTGCGTCCTCCTGACCGTTATTCGGTTCTCCACCCGCTCCCGCCCCTGTCACACGGGAGTGTGCTTATTAAGGGACAGTTTGTGACCCGAGGCCCGAAGTCTGGGGACAGATGACCGTGAGGTGGCTCAGCCCACAGAGGCTGATGCTGTTGCTGGATCCTCCGGGGGTTCCCAAGTCCCCGGATGACTCTGAGGTGGGAGGAGGATCGGAAGCCCCCCTTACTGCTGAGGTCCCGGCTGGAGGTGCTGAGGGCAGCGGGGTGACCTGCACAGGCTCCCCGTGTGACCCAGGCCACCGCCTTCTGTCCTCACTCACCTGGAGGGAGAATTGGCCTTGGCCTGGTGAAGGGGCTGTGGCTGCAGCCCAGGTGCAGCTCGGAGCACAGGGTCCGTCTCGGGGGCAGCTGCCCGCACAGTCCGTTCAATTCCACCAGGGCCCGAGCGGGTCCCCCCATGTGCCCGCGGCCACGGTGGTGGCAGAAATGGAGACAACACTAAGACATGTAGAGGCAGGAAGCCCGTGACAGTCACCGACCCATCACGGCGTGTGCACACTCTCCCCCACTTCCTGAGCAGGGACTTCCAGTCCACTTAATGGATAAGGAAACTGAGGCCCAAGGTCCCACAGCTAGATTGAGATTTGGCCAGGCTGGGCAGCCAAGGCATGTCTCTGGCTACTCCCTGGACCACGAGACTGACCCCTCTCACCCCCAGCTTCTCGGTTTCTGCCTGGAGCGCGGCCAGGGCCTCGGAGGGTGGAGGGTCATGCTGGAGGGGGAGGGGGTGGACCCCCACTCCCTGCCTGGTCTCTGCTGTGCGCACCAGGACCCTGCTTCTGTCTGCGCTTCATATATGTCTCTTTGGAATCGGAGTTCCATTCTATGTTAAGAAAATAAAGGAAAATGATTTCTAAGGTCATCCAGGCTTCCTGTCGTTTTCCTTCGTCACCGTGTTTGTACAAAGGACCTCTCTGGTCTGGCAGGGCACCGGGGCCCTCTCCTCGGGCCACAGTCTGAGGGGGGCCACTGCCTGCCCCCTGCCCCAGGACGCCTGGTCTCCGGGGGCGAACGCAGCCCCAGCCCAGCACTCCGTGGGAGGGACACAGGGCCCAGCCCCTCGTAGGGCCCGGCCCCTCGTAGGGCCCCTTTGTCATCGCAGCATGTGAGGGGGTGGGGGCAGCGGGACTGCAGTGTGACAGCCCCATGAGCCCTCTGCCCTCCTGGTGGTGGGACCCGGGGAGCCCCAGGGACGGCCAGGCATCCCTCCTTCTGGTCCTCCACCCACGCCTGTGCCCCTGTGCGGGGTCCTGGGGCCCCAGGCTCAGCCCCATGGGGGAGGCGGGCCCACCGGGCGCAGAGGGTGCGGAGCCGGCCGGCAGAGGACGGCCAGCAGAAGCCGAGAGAGGAAGCGCACCCTGAGCTCTGGGGGCTCCTGTGCCCCTGGACCCGCCCGGCCGGTCGGTGAGAGCGTGCGTTTCCCTGGGGGGCTCCTCGGCTTCCGTCAGGAAAGAGAGGTCCGAGTGAGCTGGCCTCTGCCTAGACAGTGACGGGGAGCCAGGAAGGGACCCCTCTGTCCACTCCTGCCTTTGCAGCCTGTCCCTGTGTGGCCCCAAGGCCGCTGCGGGATGAAACAGACCCTGCCCTCCCCCGCCCCACCCCAGGCCTCTGGAGCTCACACAGGCCTCCCCACTCGTGGCTCCCCTCCACACTATGTGTGTGCGTGGGGGGGGGGCATTGTGGCAGGTGTGCAAGTCCTTGGAGAATGCCCCCGGTCTCAGAGCAGTGTCTACGGCAAGCTGACGCTTGGACCCAGAACGCTGATGCCATCCCCGCCCCCCCATCCATGCATGCCTCTAAGGGCTGGCTTCTCCAAGCAGGACAGCTGTATTGGGGGGACTGCGAGCTCCATAACAGGGGCAGGCCCCTTATCGTGGGCAGGCTTGCACTTCCCAGGCAGCCCGGAGTCTGGGGGGCCCTGAGAACCGTTACCCTTCTGGAGATCACCCTAGGTTACATAGGCTGGTATCGCCATAGATGGGGACTGAGCAGGAATGGGGTGTCTGGAAGGTCCTCGCGCCCCAGCAATCCTCCTAAGAAGCATGTGTCTTCTGGTGGAGGGTGTGGCTGGCAGTGGCACAGGGACGCTGGGCCGGGCTGGGGGGCTAGGCTGCCCCAGGGAAGGCTGAGTCGGTGCTTTGGGAGCAGGATTTCTTTCCCTAGTGCACGCTGGGCCCCGGGAGTGGCACCTGGGTTGTCCCGGCTGCTCAAACTGTCCCTGCATCTCCCAGGTGGAGGACAGGCTGGTGGCACCGGGTGTGACCACCCAGCCGTGGGAACAGGCTGTGGGCTAGCCCTCCGCAGCCCGGGCCTGACAGGTGGGGGGGATGTGGGGGGGTGCCGAGGCCACCTCGCATAGCCCCGCCTGGCTTTTCTTACCGTGTGCCCTCTTCCCAGGCACGCAGCCCGCTCAGACCCAACCTCAGGCCCGGACCCCTCCCCTCTACCCCTGCTCCTTCCGGACCACCCCTGGCCATTCCGAGGCAGAACCTTGCTTCCTGAGTGTTTAATGGTCACTTCTGGAGTCCTGTGTCGAGAGAGAGGGTCTGAGAAAGAGGCTGGGGAGCTGGTATTTTGTGAGAACTTAGTATCTGTGAGGCTCTGTCCTCTGACTTCACACACAGTCTCTCTCACCTTTGCAGCATCCTTGGGAGGTGAAGAGAGCTGCCTCTGCGTGCAGAGGATGCTGAGGCCCAGAAAACGAAATGGTTTGCCCCAGGCCCCACAGCAGGTGCGTGGGCAGAACCAGGATTTGAACTTGCTCTGCCTGGCTTCAAAGATGGGCCTCATTCCTCTCCGTGGCTGGCCAATCTTGTCATGGCCTCCACCAAGTTCAGCTCTAGGCCAGCCAGCTGGGCCACCAGGCTTCCTTGGTCTGCGAGGCGTTAAGAGGGAGGAGGAGGGGAAGGAGGGGGCTCTGGCACCAGGCAAAAGCTCGGGTCTTTCCAAGGCCAGCGGCACAGAGTGTCTGCTTGAGATGCACTGGCACCACCCGGCCCCAGGCTGTTGCTGGCGCCCTCTCGGCCTGACTGGTCCTCCATCTGGAAGGAAAACACTGCTAGCCCTGCTCACGCAGTGGCGTCCTCTCCCTGCAGGGAACCTGAGAAGGAGAAGGGCAATGCTGCACACTGAGGAAGAATGATGCCCTAGGAAGGGGCCTCAGGTGCCATTCGGGCCTGGGGCAGAAGCTTAGGGGCTGGCCTATCCCTGGCTCCCTGCCACCTTCCAGCCTGTGGGTTCAGTGCTTGAGGTGCCCCATCTCTCAAGGGTCATCCCTGGCCCTGCTCTGCTCCTGTTCTGTCCCGCCCTGCACAGAGGAGAGGCTGGGGGTGGGGGCGGGGGGATAACCGGAACTGGCGTGGGGCTTCTGGAGCGACCAGCACCCTTGTCAACTTTGTTCATCCAACTTTCATGGAGAGAGTACATTTCCTGGAAGATTCCATGACTCAACCTTGAACTTCCAGCATCTGAGCACTCAGGTGACCACACACGTGAGGTGCTTGGTGGCAGGCACCCAGTGCCCTGTCCACCGCGTCTCTGCAGAGACCAGACAACAGGTTCCTGCCCCCTGGACTCCCCCGTGGTCCTGAGATGTGTACTCGGAGGTGACTCAGCTGGCCTGGATGGCCGTGCCCTCTGCCCTTGGCCCAGCAGGAAGCAGGATGCCATTCAGTGGTTACTCAGTCCTAGAATATTTGTCTGTCCATTAAACCTGCAAGAGCAGAGACTTGCACTTGCACAGTGGCCCCACCGGTTCTGAGGCCTCCTAGGAACCCGGGTCCAGGCTGCACGATCTCCAGAGACCTTCAGAGGAACGTCGGCCAGAGCCCGTGGCCCATGCTCAGATCAACCTGAAGTTGCTTCTTCGTTGCACACACACACGACCTCGAGCACCGGGTCTGCTGGCCCTGGGTTTCTGAGCCCCCAGGAATCCAGGGCCAGTCGGCTGGTCAGGCAGAGGCACCCCACAGCCTTGGTGGGGCCGTGACTCTGGTCCTGATCCCGGCGTCTTTATTTTCTCAAAAGCTCAAGTGGCCTCAAACAGGCCCCAAGTGCAAGTGTATGGATGGCGCGTAGCAGCCATTGGCCCCTTGGCTCCAAGGACCACAGTGCCTTTGGGGGGGGGGCACCAGTAGATGCAGGGAGGGCTGTCTTCCTTTTGGGGTTCCCAGGCTGGCCCTCAGCATCCTGGGAACCAAAGCCGGGAGCTGGCGTGGAAAAGCACCGGAGGGCCTAGTGCCAGGGGCCCCCGCCCTTGGCGCGGCCCGGCCACGTGCCGGCCCAGGAGGGTTTTTCCATCCCTCCTGTGGGTCACACCTTCACCGGGCAGGAGCCTCTCAAGGAGGGGGATAGTGATTAATGTTTTATGGACGAGCTGCTGGGCGTGACGCCTTGTTTTCTTTAGGTTTAGGAGACAATGAGGGCGACGAGTGGAATTTGCTGGCACTGGGGGCCGATCTTGGGGGCCGAGGGCCCGCAGGTGGGGATGTTTACTGTCCTTAGTGCTGAAAAGGGGGCGATTCTGGAGGCAGGGAAGGCAGGCGAGGTCTTTGTGTGCAAAACCAGCATCCCCAGACCCCCAGAGAGAGCGCCCACCAACGCCTTGGGCCCGGAGTGCGGAGGCCACCGGTGAAGGGTCCCCAGACATGTCAGTGAGCTTGTTCTGCTTAGGTGGCTCTGCCTCGTTCCAATAAAACCGCATTCTCTGCATATGGGGCTTTGCTTGTTTTTCTGTGCTTCCCAGGGTGTTGATGGGGAACGTGGTGAGGCCCACTGGCCTTCAGCCGTACGGGTCTGCGTGGCCTCTCGGGTCCTGAAATGTGAAAATGCTTCTAACTGGCCCACGCGCTGCAAGGGTCCCTCCCCCGTGTGTGGCCTCCCTGGCCACCCTGGTCCTTGTTAGTCTCTGGTCACCTCTGTGCCTCTCCACAGCCCAGTACTTGTGGTGCCAAGGCTGTCACCAGCAGGGGGACACCAGGACCCTGTCCGGCACTGTGCTTGTGGGGCAGTTCTGATGTATGGATGACCCAGCACGTGTGGCTATTATATGTCTTGTATGTCACCTCTGGGTAGGACCCAAACATTCAGTTCACGTGTGTGCATGTGTGTGTGTGTTGGGGGGAGGGAGTCAGTCCTGTCACACACTTGGTGTCATCCTCTGATCTGTCCTAAGAACCTTCCCAGTGGCTGTCACTCGTGGGAGAGCCATGCGCGGTTTGCATAAGGACACAGACCCAGGGCCCCGCCAGGTCCTGCAGCCTGGCCTGTGGCCCATCCCTGCCACACGGTCAAAGGCTGGAGACATGTCCCCTGCCCACAGCAGTGCTGTTACTGACAGATGTCGCCCGCGGGTGCTGTGCGGGGCTGGCCGGAAGCCAGCCCACCCCTGCGTGAGAGGGCGGGAGCTGGAGAAGACGGGTGGGCTTGTGTTCATGGGGAGGGGGCACCTGGCAGGTATTTTCCCACAAACTACTAAGTAAGCAAACAGATGTGTAGTCTGGAGGGAGGACAATGGGTGGGAGGGAGAGAGGGACACTGAGTCTCGGGAAGTTCGGTGCGTGTGTCCAACCCACAGAAAGCAAACCCGGAGGGTCAGTAAAGCTAAGGAAGCGCCCGGGTTGGAAGCCCACCGTTCACGCAGCCTTCAGCGTGCGTACGTGGGCCGCACGTCCCTAGCCCCTCACTGAACACGGGCTTTTTACCCTTTTCATGAACTTACCTTACGTTTTTCATAATGCAACTTAGGTGGAAATAGCGTATGCCTTCAAGGAACTCAACGCAAAAACCTAGACAAACTAAGCCTATAAAACCAACAAAATTAACTTTAATCACCTGAGTGTAATGCTGACCCCTGCGGGAGGTGCCCATGTCACGTGGGGGGTCAGTACATTTTGAATGTCATTGGGGTGGGTGTGTGGGGGTGGGTGGGTGGCGGGAGGGGGGTGTCAGCCCGCGGAGCAGGAATCGGTGACGTCCGAGCTGACCGTGGAGCCTGAGGCAGGGTCTTCCGCATCGTCGCCAGTAGACGGCGTGGCCCAGTCACAGCTTCTAGGTTGTGAGTTTGAACTCCCAGGAAACGCCCTTTTACACCGAGCTCGGGTGTTTGAGCAACACGAGGGCATCTTATGAGACCCACAGAGGGGGCAGGCCATGGCCGAGCTCCGGGCAGTCGGTGATCTGCCCGCTGGGAAAAGTAAGCTCCAAGGGGGTCTCGTGGGGGCCCTGGCTCGCTTCCCCCTCGCCAGTCAGGTTTCCCTGCTGGATAGACTGCACTCCTTGTTTTTTGGTTTGGGGTTTTTTTTTTCTTAAGTCAATGAGAATTTTTTTTCAATGAGAAGTGTCCAATAAATCAAACATTTGATAAGAACGCTGGCAGCTTCTATTCCTGATGGAGTCAGGCCCTGGGCGGTGAGTGTGTCTTTAAGAAGCCGGTTCTGTGTCTCCGTGGAGTCCCGGGCTGAAGCTGGCCTTTCAGGCGGCCCCTCCCAGAGCCGCAGGGCGCAGGGCCTTGAATTTCAACAGACCACCCGGCAGGTGCCCGCCGCCAAGCCTGCACCTACACCTCTCCAGTGAGGGTTTGTGACCTTCTGGCCCAGCATCCTCTGCTTCCACCCCCACTTCTGGGTCTCGCCAGCGAAGACACGGACGCGTGGAAGTTCCTGGTCCTCTGGACACACCTGTACCTGTTTGTCTCCTGCCCCTCTTCCCCCCTCTCCCCTTCCCTTTGCTTCTCCGCAGACTGTGAGAGGTGTGTCTGCTCCACGCCCAGGATTCCTGGGCCCTAAGGCGAGCACCACTCTGTTACACGGCCGTGAAGTTCCAGGAGTTGCCGATGCACCTGGATCGTGACCCGTGGGCCAGTGGCTCCGTCCATCCGAGACGAACTCCAAGAATTTCCACGGCTGGCAGCGACTTCCTGGGCTGGAGGGAGCTGAGGCATCTGCCTCCAGGAATGCGGGGCCTAGAGATACCGAGCCCAGGAATGCCTTCCTGGGGCCCACACCTTCCATTCCAGAAAATTCTGAGCACTCCCAGCTCCCTGCCCATGTCCCTCCTTCTGCCTAAGAGTGAGCCACCCCGGGCTGCCCCCCGGTCGAATTTCTGGAGTGGAAATCCTACAGTCAGATTGGAGTTTAGCAGCCTGGGCCTCTCACCAACAGGCGCCATTCCTGCGCCTGGCCAGGGCCTTCGTGACGGGCTTGGATGTGCCACCTGGGCTTGGGTGTGTCGCCTGCCCTCTGAGGGCCTCGTAGGGTGACAGCCCCAGCTCCCGGAGCTGTTGACTGCCTTTCAGAGGTGATGAGACAAGTCGGACAAGCTCACTGCCCTCTGGGAGACTGCCCGTAGCAGACCGAAAAAGGACTCACTTATCCAAGCCAGGGGTCACCAGACTTATCTGGGGGTCACCAGACTTATTTGTCCCTGGAGCCCTCTTCTGAGAGGGATTCATAGCGCTGTCTCAGCGGACGGGTTCCCTGCAGAGCACAGCCGGGAAGTCTGGGCCTGGGCACTGTCTCCGAGGGCCCCTCGGCCCTCAGGCCCTCAGCTTAGAGCCGCAGCTGGCTGGGTTTGCCGAAACCTCTCCCGAGGGTAGGCGAGAGGGAAGAGGGCCAGAGGGGAGGTCTGAGTTGGAGTGGATGTGCTGGGGGTGGGGGAGAGGGAGGCCCTGGAGTGTGTGTGCACAGAGCCGGGCGGTGGGGGAGGGTGCGGGGAAGAGAAAGAGCCGGTTTGGAAGAGAGACCGAGAGATGACGAAGGTTGAGAGATACACGAGATCGGAGAGGGAGAGGGAGAGAGGACTGGGGCGGGGGAGGGCTGCGCTCCGTCAGGGGGATGGGTGGGGAGGACCTTCGTCCTGGCAGCGACTTCCGCTGGGCCCATCACTGATTAATCCCCATCCGGCTCCGTGCTGTGCCCCCCGGGAGCTTGTCCCGGAGCCAGCCGCAGGGTCCTGGTGCGCCCGGAGAAGGCCTCTGGGAACGGAGGCCCATGAATCATTGACTGGCCTTCGGATGTGCAGGAAGCAGCTGGGGCTGGTGTCCCTGCCAAGCTCCTGGGGGTGTGGGCAAAGGTGGTGCAGGCTGGGGGTGGGGGCCAAGTCGAGCCAGGTCCCCATCCGGGGTGTCCAGGGACAGGGCCGCCCAAGGAGGGGGCAGGACGGGCTCGGCGGGGCGGGGCTTTCTCTCGCCACCGGGGGCCGGGAGAAGTGGGATGAGCACTGGGCCGGGAGTTCCAGGCCCGTCTCCGCCACCGAATTGCTGCGGCCCCTTGAATGAGTCCTTTTCCTCTCTGTGCCTCAGTTTTCCCATCCATACGATGGGGATGGAGTCTGCCCCAAACCCTTTCAAAACCTTACAACTGGAAGCCCCTCCCCCTGGGCTGACCTTGGGGGCTCTTCCCACTCACTCCCCGATCTTATCTCTGCAGATCTGCCCTCCTGCCCCCCGCCCCACCCCCACCCCGGGCTCTGCCCTCTTCCAGCTGTGCTGCGGGGACACGCAGAGGGGCAGAGGCCTTGGGCTGGTCCTCGGAAGCTCCAGGATGTCTGGGAGGAGCCGGCCGGGCCGGGATCAGGTGGGTCCAGTTCCGGCTGGGGCAGGACCACGCTGAGTGTGTGCAACCTCTGCCCCCGCTCGCTGCCTGTCCTCACCACTCTTCCTGGGTCCCGGCTGTGCCGGGGGGCCCCCCCGGCCCGGACCTGCTCACAGCGCTGGGAGCAAGGCCTGGCGTGGGGGTCCCAGCTCTCTTTCTCGGAGGCTGGGCCCTGGGAGCCCACATCCCCATCTCCCTGCCCCCCCACCCCGTCCCAGACCACTGGCCCCAGGGGAGGGAGAGGCCCGGGGCAGCACTCACAGGCCTGGCCCCATTCCACAGACGCTGGGGCACACCCAGTGGGGACACCATCTGGAAGCCTCAGCTCCACTTTGGGGGGAGGCCAGAGAGGCCCCTTCCCAGGGCTTAGCGCTGCCTGGTGGACCCTTGCCGAAACCCTCCCCTCCTCCTGCTGGCTGTTCATCCCTGTGGGCCCCGAAAGGCAGGTTCTGGGGCTCACAGGACTCAGGAGGGACCGGAGAGGGGGCAGGTGGGGCTCCTTAGCAGTCCAGGCTGAGTAGAAGATGCCGGTTGCTTGGGTGTCGTGGGGCAGTGACGGGACCGCAGGTGTGGGGATGCCAGGAAGTCGGGGAGGGCCAGGGCAGGGTGCTGGGGAGTTGACCAAAGCCCCTCATGCCTACACCTCCCAACACAGAGCTGGGAAACTGAGGCCCAGGAGAGGAGACCTGCCCTGAGCCTCCTGGGGGCTCAGTCTCCGAGTTCTTCCTGCCAGCCAGCGGGCACCTGCTTTGGCCTGCATCTCTGGGTGCCTCTCACTGGGGCCATGTCTTGTCTTGGCCTCTCCTTGTCCCTGTGGCGTAGCCCTGACCCACCCCTGAGAGGGCCTTTACAGCCCCCAGAGCTGCCCTGGGCACAGGGAGTAAGTACCCAGGGCATGCAGACCAGGCTCCCTGTTCTGACCACGGCCCCTCGGCCACCCGCCCTGCACCTCGCCGGTCACAGGGGGAGAGAAGCATGCGCTGAACGAAAGAGGAGAGAGAAAAGGGGTGTCCATCAGACCCGGGTCTTCCAGGATGGACCCTGAGGGGCGGCCTGGGGTGCTGTTTCCCCAGATGCTACCTGGAGGGAATGTGGGGCAGGCAGAGAAGTGGGGTCACCGGCCGAAGAGCCTGCTGGGGAGGAGGCCAGCCTGGGGAGCTCTGGGCAGACTCCTTAGGTTTGGGGCCCTCAGGCTGGGGTAGGAGCCCTGAGTGGTCAGGGAAGGGACGGTTTGCCCTTTGCTCGAGTGGCACCGTGTGGGAGCTCCACACCCATGCCTCGCTGGGTCCTTGCACACCAGCTGAGAGTCAGGGGTTCCTCCTTCATCCATCCGGGAAATATCCACGGAGCCCCTGCGATGTGCCAAGCACCATTCTGGGCACGGGGTCCTGGATGGAACAGGCCAGGCTTACACTGTGTAGATGAAGCAGCTATGACTACAAGAGGCTGGGCAACCAGTGCAAAGTGACGCGGCTCGAACAGGCAGCGCAGGAGTCAGCGCCACGGTCCCGGTGGGCGGCCTGTCCACCTCCCCGCACAGCGCCGGGTGGCGGGACAGCAGGACAGGGCGGGGGACCAGGGAGAAGGCCCAGCTGCCTTGTGCGGGAGTGAGGGCGATCGTTTCCCCTCTCTGGGTTCTCTCTGCACGTCCTTCGTGGGCTCTGAGGGCCTCGGCGGGCACTCCGGCGTTGCTGAGGGGACCACCACGGAAACTCGATGTTGAAAGGGGGCCGCTAGGGGTTTGCGAGCCCTGCCCGGGCACCGGGCCCTGCCGCGTCTGTGGGGAGCCCCCGAAGCTTCCTGAGCAGGGGAGGGCGCCGGCAGAGTCCCCCTGAACTCCGCTTGCCCTGAGCCCCCCCTCATTTTCCAGGACCTGGGTTATCAGGGGAAGCAGCTGAGGCTTTGGACAAACAGTGGGGCAGGCAGGGACACAGGGACAGATGGTTTATGAATAAGGGGGCCGGGAGGGGCGGGGCTGGTTGGCCTGGGGAGGGTGAGCCGCAGCTGGAGGCCAGGAGAGGGCTCCGGGGGACGTCCAGCCCCTCCTTGCACTCACCGCCCCTGCCCGGCCCTGCCCGGCCTGGCCCGGGGCTGACGCCCTCAGATCAGGGCTGGGGGCCGGCACCCACACGCCTGGTCCTCCCCGCGGGGAATGGGGGTGCCTCTCCTGTGAGTCTCCTCGACGGCACCAGGCACCCAGGGTGCCCACAGAGGCACACTGTCTCCAGTGGGGTGCCCAGAGGAAAGATGGGTGGGCAGTCGTGTAGGTAGATGGGAGGGGGCAGGAAGGAGGGGGCAGAGGAGGGGACACGGGAGGACTTTTGTCTGAGGGAAGGGAGCGAGTGTGACCAACACACCTGTGTCTCGCCTGGAAGAGAGCCCAGCTTCCTGCCCGTCTTCCCCAGCACCCTTCAGGTTTTCTGCCACATTCAAGCAGTAACACACTTGTACGATAATACATGTCGCTCATAGAGCGGGTTGGACCCAGGAGGCTCGGGAGAGAGAACCCAGGCTCTCCCACTAGCTGTGGGCTCGCCAACAAACCGCTGGTGCCTCAGTCTCCTCATCTGTACAATGGGGACCCGCCTCATAGAGCCGTTGCGAAGATGGAATGAGCTCATGGATGTAACGTGTTTATTAAAGGGCCTGACACAGAGTAAGCTCTGTGTTGGTGTTAATTATTAGAGAAGTAAGTGATGAAGTTCATTTATGTAATAAACACCCATGAGTCTGCTCCTCATCCCCAGAACCACAGCCTTTCCAGCGGTTTGTGTCCAGCTGTGTGCACATCCTCTGCCCTCCAAAGAACCCTTAGGGATGACCACTCTCCTGAATTTTCTGTTTGTCATTCCTTGGCTAAAAAAATTTTTTTGTCATGCTTGTATATATGCCACCTTTGAGCTTGATAAAAATGGTGGCCTGTTGCAGATGGTTCTCTGGGATGTTCCCTCCCCCTTCAGTTCCCGAGATGTGTCCACGTGGCTCTTCCCTGTGGCAGGAGGTCGTGAACTGTGGGGGACTCCTGTCCCCTCCTGACCGCGGGCACGCTGCAGCCCAGGAGCGCTTGGGCTGGAGAGCACAGGCCCCTCCCACCACCCGCCGCAGCTGCTGGGGCCTCCAGCGCTGCTCAGACCGGCCCCTCAGCCCAGCCAGGCTCTGCCCCCACCGGATCCGGGCCGCTTCTCATGGGCTCACTCTTCTTCTGTTGCTCTGGGAGGAGTGGCTGGCCAGGCAGCCCCCTAGCTTTGCTCCTGACTGGCTGTGTGACCTGGGTAGGTCTCCTGCCCTCTCTGGGCCTCAGTTTCCCCACCTGTGAGGAGAGTGGGCAAAATGGCCGATCTTTACTCGGCAACCAAGTCCTTCCTCGGCCTGCAGGGGTGCGTGGCCTCATCTGGGAAGTCCGGGGAGGGGTGCAGGTGGCACCGTGTGTGGGGTGCGGCCCTGTTCTCCCCTCTCCGTGGAGTGCGGCGGGCATCTGTCCCCCATGCTCTCTGTTCCCAGCACCTTGAGTTTGTGTATAAACCTCTTCCAGGCCCAATAAGCCACTGAAATTTAGGGCCAGAATCTTCTTAGGGCCAGTGAGTCACGGCATGCGATTTGGGCCACAGAGAGCATTCGGGGCGGGGGGCCAGGAGACTGGGTCCCCGACCGCAATGGGAGAACAATTTCCCATGCAACCTTGGGCACCTCGGTTTCTTCTTCTGCAACAAAATAAGGACAATTGTCCCTGCCGGGCGCATGCCAGGGACAGCCGGGTCTGTGCCCCTCACGGGGAGGCCCTCTCATCGGCCCGGCTAGGGAAATCTGGCTCCGGGAGAGGGAGGGCAAAGTCTGTGTAAGTTTAAAGTCTCGTAAGTTCCTGAGCGATGAGTTATCTGTGCTCAGATCCCAGCACTTTCTTCTTCGGTTGGAAGAAAACAAAGCATCACATTGTTCTCACGTTGCCTGGCAGAAGGCCAGCGCCCCCCCGGCACCCCCCGCACACCCCCTGCCGGTCCACACCTCATCCTGCCCCGCCCCACCATGCCCCCGAAATCAGCAGGTGCTTCTCTGGGGACCATAAACTCTGTTCAGCAGAAAACTCACATTGCCACTGGGAGACGGACTGGGAGCCTTACGGCAGAACCTGCTTTGCCACCCAGAGGTCAGGGAGTCCAAGCATCATTAATGGTGCCCCAAGGACCCTCAGCCCTGGCTCTCTTCCTGATCCCGGCCCTGGCTCTCTTCCTGATCTCGACCCTGGCAGGAGACTGCCTGACCTGGCCCCAGAGTTGGCCCTGACACGTCCCCCAGTCTGAGCTTCAACCCTGGTTCACGAAAGACCCCAAATAGATGGCAGGCTGAGCTCCCACCCTGACCTCTGACCCTGGCCCCATGCAGAGCTGGGTCAGAGGGCCCCTGAGAGAGCGGCTGGTGGCAACAGACCGCGGGTGCCCCTGCAGAGCCCCAGCGGGGTGCGGTGCTCTCTGAGGGCTGAGGATGGGGGTGGGGGGTCTAGGGGGCTTCTGTCTGCAGGGGTCCATTCTGAGGTGCCAGGGCCCCTGATCCTGTGCCAGAGGAAAGGGCAGAGTCTGGGAACGGGGGTGAGGGGCTAAAATGCAGCCAGGGTAGGGGTCACTCTGGCCTTGTTCTGAGTACCTTCTGCCTCCTGCTCAGCCCAGAAAGGGACACTGAGCCAAGTATCCAGAAATTGCTGCTCCCTCAGGCCGGTCACCAGCTACAGGAAAGACCCCAGCCCCAGCAACTGGCAAGCCGGGAGCCACCCTGCGACAGCGGCTGCTGCCTCACCTGCCACCATCAGGAAGGGGCTGCGTTTGCTCGGTATGACCACCAGAGGGCGCCAGACACAGGGTGGACGGAAAAGCCTCTGGGGTCCCGTGCCCTGGGCGCTGGGCTGCGGGCCCCTCTCTGAGAAGAACCTGTCCGTCCCTGCCCTCAAGGGGCCCACCTGCGTGTGGGACAGACAGACTCGACCCCCGTGCAGGGAAGAGCGGAGCACTAGCGACTGCGATCTTTTAAATTTTTGTACAGTACCACTGTTGGTTGTTTGTTTGTTTGTTTTCCTGAAAATGAGTCTCTTGAAAGTAACATATAGTTGGGTCTTGATTTTTTTCTTTCAATCTGACAGTTTCCTTAATTGGGGCAATGAGTCCATTTACATTTAATTTTTAAATTAACGTTGCTGGGCTTACTGCTATAGTTTTGCTCTTTTCCCTTGATGTGTCCCATCTGCTCTGTTTCCACTTTCTTCCTTTTCTTTTCCTTCTTCTTTTTTCTTTTTTAAAATTAATCAGTTTTTATGTGAGATTTATTTTCTCTCCAGTTTTTGGCTAATTAACCATATCTCTCTGTTTTATTTTTTGATGTGGGAGATTAAGAATTTCCAATATCCATCGTTAACTTACTACACCCTGCCTTCAAACTCTACGACACTTTCATATAGAATACGAACGTCAGTCACAACCATCCACTTCTGATTCCCTCCTCTAGTCCTTTTTGCTGTTATTTTATACTTTTTACCTCTTATGTGTGCCATAAACCCCATACTATATTAATGATAGTTTTGCTTTAATTAAACAAAACTGTAATCCCCTTAAAAACTGTGGCAAAACATACATGACATAAAAACGACCACTGGAAGCACTTTAACTGTCCCATTCAGCGGCATCAAGGACATTCGCAGCGCTGGGCAACCATCCTCACTATCTGCTGAATTCCCAGAACTTCTCATTTTCCAAGCAGGAGCTCCCTGCCCATGAAGTAACAGCCGCCCACCCGCCGTTGCTCCAGGCCTTGGGGACCATTATTCTGCTTCCTGTGTCTCTGACTGTGATTCCTCTGAGCACCTCATGTTAGTGCAATCATGCCGTCCCCGTCTTTCTGTCTGGCTTCTCTTGCTTAGCGTAGTGTGTTCCAGGGCCATCTGTGCTGTAGCCTGTGTCCCAACTTGATTCCTTTTTATGGCCGAGTCACATGCTGTTCTGGGTAGAGACCACATTTCGTTTGTCCACTCCTCGGCTGATGGACGCTTGGCTGGTGTCCAGCGTTTGGCTACTGTGAACAATATTACCCTATGCATTGCTGTGGGGCAAGTATTGTCGGAGCTCCTGCTTTCAGGGTTTTTTTTTTTTTTTTGTACTCATACCCAGGGGTGAAACTGCTTAGTCATGCAGCAGCTCTATGGTGAACCTTTCGATACACAGCCAAACTGTCTCCCAAAGCAACTGCACCATTTTACATTCCTACGAGCTTGCGTGACGATTCCAATTTCCCCACATCCTCAGCCACACTCCTCATTTTCCATTCAAAAAAATGACAGACATCCTGGAGGCGTGAAATTATTATCTCCTAGAGGTTTCGATTTGTATTTCTCAAATGACTAATGATGCTGAACTTTCTTCATGTGTATCTCATTTGGGGACTATGTCTGTTTAAGTCCTTGGCCCATTTTTGATTTGGGTTGTTTGTTTTTCTGTTGTTCAGTTTTAAGAGTTCTTTATATATTCTGCATATTAATACATTATCAGATGTATGACTTGCAAATGTTTTTCTTATTCCACGGCTTGTATTTTCATCGTCTTGATAGTGTCCTTTGCTGCACTCAAGTTTTTAATTTTAATGACAACCAATTTGTCTCCTTTTCTTTGTTTCCTGTGTTTTCGGTGCCATAGGTTAGGAAACCATTGTGAAATCCAAGGGAATGAGGATTTTCCCTTGTGTTTTCTGCGAAGAATTTTAGGTGTAGCTCTTGAGTTTAGGTCTGTATTCATTTTGAGTTAGTTTTTGTAAGTAGGGTAAGGTGAGGAAGGATCCAACTTCATCTGTGCCCATGGAGACCCAGTTTTGCCAGCACCACTTGTCGAAAACACTGTCCTTCCCCACCAAATGGTCCTGGTCGCCTTGTCAAAGAACCAACTGACCATATATGCCAGGCTTTATTTTCAGGTTCTCTGTTCTGTTCCCCCAGCTTATTTATCTTTCTGCCAGCACTGCACTGCTTTGGTTACAGTAGCTTTGAAGTAGGTTTTGGAATCAGGAAGTATGAAGCTTCTAACTCTGTTTCTATCTTTTTTTTTTCAAAATTGTTTTGACTTTTCAGGGTCCCTTGAAATTCTGTGTGAATGTTAGTCTGGATTTTTCTAATTCTGAAAATAAAAGGGTTATTCAGATTTTTATAAGGATTGCCTTGAATCTGTATGTCAGTTTGGGAAGTATTACCATCTTCACAATATTGTCTTCCCATTCCTGAACACAAAACAACTTTCTTTTTCTTCAGATCTTTTTTTAAAATTTAGATCTTTAATTTATTTTAGGGATGTTTTGTAGTTTATTATGTGAAAGACTTTCACCTCCTTGGTTAAATTCACTCCGAAGTATTTTATTCTTTTTGATGCTTTTGTAAATGGAATTGTTTTCTTAATTTCCTTTTCAGGTTGTAGCTGTGTGTGTACAGGAGAACAACTGATGTTTTGCACGTCGAGTTTGTATCCTACAGCTGTGCTGAATTTGGTCATTAACCCTAAGAGCTGTGTGTGAGTGTGTGTGTGTGTGTGTGCTCTTTAGAATTGTTTACCTGTAAGATCATGTCGTCTGCAAACAGAGGTACACACACACACGCCCCCCCCCCAGAGCCATTTGGGTCCCTTTTATTTCTTTTTCTTGCCCAGTTATTCTGGCCAGACCTTCTAGAACTATGCCGACTGGCAGTGGAGAAAGCAGACATCCTTCTTGGTGCCTCATATCTCGAGGAAGAAGCTTTCGGCTTTTCACCACGGAGTGCGCTGTCCACAGGGGTTTCCGTGCACGGTCCATGTCACGCGAGGGAAGCTCACTCCACCCTTAGTACCCTGAGTGTTTCTGTCTGGAAAGGGTGTCAGAGGTCGTCAGAGGCTTCTTCTGCATCAGTTGATATGGTCACGTGCGCTCTTCTCCTTCACCCATTCAAGCCCAATATTTTGTCTATTTTGGCTGGATTTCTTTGTTGTTTGTAATGCAGGGGGAGGGCAAACCCGTCTCTGTTCCTCTGTCTTGGCCGGAGGCAGAAGTTCCTCAAACACAGTATTGTGAACTCTCTCCAGGCTGACACGAATAGATTTAACTTACCTTTTTGATACCCTACGCGTCTCAGTGCATGAATATGTCGTATGTGATTGGGCTATTCCATTGCCGTTTTCTGGGTTTGACTGCACGTTATAAACAACATCGCCCTCTGGGGCAAAGACGCAGAAAAGGAACTTCTGGTGTGGAGGGTGTGTTCATGTACCGATCCAACTGATCACGTCGAGTTGCTTTCCAAAGTGCGTGTACAGTGTTCACCCCCATGTGGACAGTGTGAGAGTGCCGTACCCTCACACTAGTTCCCAGACTTTGTGTGGTCGGACACGGGCATCGCAGCGGGTGTGACAGGTGGGAGAGGGCGGTCGCTAGTATTTTAATTCTCTGTTTTGTTGAGTATTAGTAATGTCGAACATCTCTTTCTGTTCATTTGTCCTGTGTGTTACTGACTTTTGGGCTGTCTGTTCATATCCTTTGCTCACTTTTCTATGGAGTTATTTTCCCCATGATTACTGATTTGTGGGTATTTTAAAATATTATTTTACATGATCTCTTTGTCACTTTTGATCACGAATATTCTTTCAGCCTGTAGCTTGCTTGTAGTTTTACCCATTTGTCTTTTCTTGAACATACATTTTTTTTTTAAAAAAAGTTGATGTGGTCAAATGTATTAAGTTTGTATTTATAGTTTTAATTTTTTATTTAGAAAGTCTCCTTTCCTCTAAGGAGAAATTTCCATCACTGGGAACCATTTGATTTTGTTGTTTTATGCTTAGGGTCTTGAAACTTTTAGAATGTATACTTGGCCAATGTGAGCTAGAGCTCTAATCTTATTTTTTTCCCCAGTTGAAGCCTCAACTGCTCCACCCGCCTGTGCCGACAGTTCGTCCCTGTTCCGCGCCGGCGTCGGTGACAGCCCCTGCGGGCCAGGCTCTGTGCAAGCCCTTTACTGTATATGTCTCCCTCGACTTCTTATCCCGTCCCCACTGAGAGCAAGGGATCACCCCCATTTTTCAGGGGGGAAACTGAGTCTCAGAAAGGTTAAGTAACTTGGCCAAGGTCACATAGTTAGCACGTGGCAGAGGCAGAATCTGAATGCTGAGCAGGTACAGAGTTAGTGATGGGTGGGGATCTGGTAACCCTGGCCTGCTCAGAAGGGACAGCCCCTGGGCCTGGGGGGTCCTTGGGGACGTGAGTAGTTACATCAGGGCTGGTCGACCTTGGTCCCGTCGGCCCTGCGAACTGGCTGATCTGTCCTGTGGTGTGGGGCCTTCCTGTGCATTGTAGGGTGTTTAACAGCATCCCTGGTTCCTGTCCACTCACATCAAGTAGCACTTCCCCACCCCTCCCTCCTTCTTACCCTTGACCTTGACCCCTGGTTATGGTAATAAAAACTGTCCCTAGGCATTGCTACGTGTTCCCCGAGGGCATAAAATTGTTCCTTATGAAGAACTACTAATTCAGATACTTAATAATAATAATTACTAAGTATCAATATCAATGACGAACCATCACTGATGCTAATGACACTGACACTAATTATCAACAGTAATTAGTGGTGATACTTGTCCTTGGGCTCTTGCCTCTTCATAGCTGAAGGACAGAAGGTTCCAGCGTGTCCTCTAAGCCACACCTTCCCAGGGTTCCGCTCTCCCAGCTGCGAGTCCTCCCGCGGACTGTGGTGGGGCGGGGGGTCGGGGGGCGGTGTGCCCTGAGCCCGTGCGGAGCTCCGTGCGGGCACCTGGTTCGCGGGGACGCACATGCGGCGGATGATCCTGCGAGGGCAGGGGGCCTGGGGCCTGGGGCCTGGGGAGACAGGTTCCTGTTTTCGTTTCCGTATACTTTTATTCAACGCCTCGCTGCTGACGAAGGCAGCTGGAAAAACAAAACCTAGCTGATGCAAAACGATTCCTCGATCCAGATGTGGCGGGGGCGGGGCCTCCGTCACGGACGATTCCCGTCAGGTGTCAACACGTCTGGTGGCGCCGGCGCCCCGCCCGGCGGGCTCCGGGGACGCGAACGCCACGGGGACAGCCCACCGGTGGGCGGTAAACAGGTGCTTCCAAACCCCAGGATGCTGGGCGGGGTCCGGGGTCGTTCAGAACACGGTCTTTAGCCTGGCCAGCGGGGCGCTACCTTTCCCAGTCTAAAAAGTGCATTAAAGCGATCAGGTAACACGTGTTAACAATAATTTGAGGGGCTGTGCCAGCCCTCTCGTTTCTGCCTCTGAGAACAGTGGTCCTGCCCCGCTCACCGGGCCGCTCTGCGACCACCTTGCAAGCCCCCTCCCCCTCCCGCTGCCCCGAAGTCCAGAGTCCTCACGTGGGCAGGCTTCCCCTCGCGTCCAGGCTGGCGTCCTGGCCAGGGGAAGGAACGAGGTCCTGACGGCCGGCCACCTTCCCAGCCACCCGGCCAGCCCAGGCAGGTGCTCCCCGGTCACCTCTCTTTTCCTAAACTCGTCCTCCTCTCCAGCCCCCACTGACACCCTCCCCCAACCCCCGCTGCTGTGTCCCCACAGCCCTGAGCCCACCCTCCAGCCCTGGGATGAGGCTGGGACCACCAGCCACACTGGGAGCTCACGGCTCTGAGGGCAGCCCCTGTGTCTGGCTGCTTCTCTGACCCCCCTTCACGGGTAGGGGGACGGTTCGGGGGAGGGGGTGGGAAGGCTCTTTCCAGAATGGGCCAGCAGAATGGTACAGAATGTGGACCTCCTGGGGCAAGAAGTGTCCTGTGGCTGTCACCATCCTGGACGCTTGCTATCAGGACAGGTACACAAATTGACACACAGAGTGGACGGGGGTGGAAGGGGGTGGAAGGGCTCAGCCCCTCCCAGCTGGGGACACGCAGTCCCACTCCAGGGCACAGCTGGGCACGGTGTCCTGCAGTCCTGGTGAATATTCAGCTGGTTCCGTCCCCTTGGTTGGCTCCTGCCTATGCAGTCAGCCCCCAGGGAAGGGGAGGGAAGAGGGCCAGGGCTCCGCCAGGCTGACTGCAGGACCCCGCTGAGCCCCTGCCATGGACTTCAGGGCGTGGGGTGCTTGCGTCCTCTGCTTGCTGAGTCCGCTACCCGTCGTGAGTAGCCAGCTCAGACCCTCCTGCCTGTGGCTGGGCTCCACGTCTGGGAGCCACAGGGCTGGGGTGGGGTTCAGCTGGAGCCCAGTGGGGTCCCCACGGCCCATCCTCGGTGTTGGAGTCTCTCGCCACGAAGCAGGTGGCACCGTGGCTTGGAGAACTTCTGATACCCATGGCCATTCCCTCCGCTCCCCTACCATCCCCTCCCCTCCCCTCCCCTACCATCCCCTCCCCTCCCATCCCCTTCCCTACCATTCCCTCCCTTTCCCTTCCCTACCATCCCCTCCCCTCCCCTCCCCTCCCTTCCCCTCCCCTCCCCTTGCCAGAAGGAGCATCCACACGGCTTGGCCCATCCCGTTAACCCTTTCCTGCAGGCACTGGGCCTTGTGTCCCCAGCGTGTGACCTCATCAGCCAGCTGAGGGAGGACGAGAGTGCGTGTCTGCAAGCAGCAGAGGGGATGAGCAATGCCACCCTGGACGCCACCCTGGGTAGGGGGGCGCAGGAGGCAGGGGATGGCTTCTCGGACCCCGTCATCTCCCCCAGCACCCCCCCCCCCGCCCCAGGATGTGGGACGGAGTGGCCCCCGGGGCTGAACCCTCGCTGCTTCCGCCCGCCCGTCTAGGCTGCCCCTCGACCTGGGACGGGCTGCTGTGCTGGCCGGAGGCGGGCCCTGGCGAGTGGGTGACTCTCCCCTGCCCGGACTTCTTCTCTCACGACAGCACAGAGCCAGGTGAGGGTCCTGTCGGCGGGGGCCGCGGGGCGGGGGCGGGGGTCTGTGGGGGAGGGGGAGTGTTTTCACCTGGTGGTGTGGGAACGCGGCAGAGACATCCCTGGTGTGAGACCTGGATTTGAACAACTTCCTCTCTTTCGGTGTGACCTCGGGCAAGTCGGTTCACCTCCCTGACCCTTAGCTTCCTGACCTGTGACCTCACAGGGGGTCAGGTTTAGTAAGCAGGGAATGGACGTGACCTTCTCTGGATGTTGCTGGAGGGTTGGCTGTGCGGTGCAGTGGGCAGAGCCTGTCTGCTGCACGATGCCACGAGCTGCCTAGTGGGGGGGTGGTGGGGAGGGCCCCCCGCCCCGCTCTGCCTCCCCTCCCTGGCCTGGGTATCAGGGGTGGACAGCTCCTCCAGGAGCACGGCAGCCTCCTTTCTCCCCCATCCCGGCCCTCAGGGCCCTGGGGGCCCACCTCACCTCTCTGCCGCTTGGGGGAGTGACCCTCTCAGGCTAACAGAGGCCAGAGATGATGACCCCAGAGTGTGTCCCAGGCAGGGCCCGGAACCCCGGCCTCTGGAGAGAAGGCCCCCCCGCCCCTGGCCTCTGACGCCTAGAGGGGGCCGTCTGTGCAGCCTGCCAGGGTCACTCCACGGACATGGCTCTCCAGCCCCTCCCGGGGACAGGGGAGGCATCCCTGTGACCAGATCTCTGCTTCCCCACCCCCGCCGGCCTCCCAGGGGCGGTGAGGCGGAACTGTACCACCGCAGGCTGGTCCGAGCCCTTCCCTCCGTATCTCGTGGCCTGCCCCGTGCCCCTGGAGCCGCCGACCGAAGAAGAGGTACGAGGCCACGTGCAGGAAGGCTCACCGTGCATGTTGGGGGCCGGGGGCGGCTGGTCTGCCTGTGTGTAGGGGCTGCCAGTTCCATTACAGCCCACGGGTTGGAGTGTCCATTACAGCAGATGCCCAGAAGGTGGCAGTGTCTGGAAGGGGAGGGGGCTTGTGCTAGGAGGGCCGGAGGGTCGTGCTGGCCACCATCTCCCTGGCATGTGGCATCTGTGCCCAGGCCTCCAGGGCAGTCGTCGGTGATTCCATGGACACGCAGGCTCCTTGCCCGGCTCGTCCTCAGCCCGTGGAGCAGTGTGCTTGGCTGTGGGGTGGGCAGGCGAGGGAAACTCCACCAGTGGTTGCAGGGGCCCTGCCTAGAGCTGGCACGCCCCGCCTCCAGGTCACTTGTTGAGGTGCTTCCAGGTGCACAACCCCACACCTCTTTGCTCTTCCCCCTGTGAGGTGAAGCCTGAGTCCGACTGTGTTTCAGGTGAAAAGACAGAGGCAGAGAGGGCCAGCGACGGCCCGCCTCCCTCAGGGGAGCTGGGCCCTGGCTCCCCTCCCTGGCCCGCACCCCTGCCTCCGTCCCGGGGTCCGGGCTGGTGGGCTCTGACCAACCCACACACTTGGTCAGAGCACGAGCTTTTCCGGATGGCTGCAGCTGGCTGTCTCCTTTATCTGGGGACACCGTGTTTCCAAGCCGACGAGCAAGCTGGATGCCAATAAACAAGCCCGATTTCCGCCTGGGCTTCTGTTGCTCCCCGGGGACGTGGGGTTCCTGCCGCTGCCGCCTCTCCCAGCCCCAGAGCCCCAGTGGGCGTGAGCGTGCGTCCCCACCACCACCTCCTCTGTCACCAGCAGCGGGTCAGGCAGAGGGCAGGCTAAACACAGACACGTCCGTTCACGGAGGGAGCCTGCTGGGGTCCCCACGGACGCCCGCGGCCCCCAGTGGGGAGTTTGGGGGAGAACGGAGAGCTGCACCTGCCAGGTGGTCAAGCCCCCCCACCCGCCCCCCAGAGGCAGGGTTTCTGAGACTGCCCCGTCTCCACGCTCCCCAGATATCGTACTTCTTCACAATGAAGGTCATCTACACCGTAGGACACGGCGTCTCGAGTGCGTCCCTCGTGGTGGCCATCGCCATCCTGGTCACTCTCAGGTTCGCCCTCCGCGTCGCCGGCCCAGGAGCCTCCGCTCTCTCGCCGTTCGTTGCGCGCGGCACCGAGCCCGGCTCCTCGCCCGGGGATCCCAGAGGTTCCCAGGTCCAGGCGCCGCGGCCCTGTCGCCCTGTCGCCCTGTCGGAGCTGCCCCTTGCTCTTCCCCGCGGGGGGACCCCTCCTGGGCCTCACTCCCACCCCCAAGCCTGCGCTCGCGTGCAGCTTGGAATGCTGACCTCCTTTCTCCTCTGTGTGTTCAAAGCCCACCCCGCTACCCTCTTCTCAGAACCCCCTCTGCCTCCTCCCACTGTGCCCCCCGTTCCTCGCCCCTCCCCGCCCCCGCAGGAGGCTCCACTGCCCCCGGAACTACATCCACGTCCAGCTGTTCGCCACCTTCATCCTCAAGGCGGGAGCTGTGTTCCTGATGGACGCCGCCCTCTTCCACGGCGAGAACGTGGACCACTGCGGCTTGTCCACTGTAACAGCCAGGGCTGGGGGCGCCGGGGTGTGGGGGTGGCGGGGCGGGGCGGGAGGCTGGGTCAGAGACCTGGACGCGTCTGCCAGAGCCTGCCCAGCCCTGTTAGTGAACCTGGGCTCCGGCATTGCCAGTTCCAGGACGGGACGTTGCCCCCTGCTCTCCTGCCCCTCTCCGGGGTCAGGCCGTTTGCTGGCCCCTGGTGCCAATCAGGGCGTCCCCCCTATTCCACTTGGCACTCCTTACCCGCACTCCCCCCGCCCCCTGTTCTAGCCTAGACCACAGTCACCCCTTGGGGACGAAAGGCCTCCTGTAGGGTCAAGGCAGAACCGGGTGAAGGGAGCCGGGTGCTGGGAGGGAACAAGGGAGGACTTCCTGGAAGAGGCAGCTTGGGGGCTGGGTGGGCAGCAGTGATGGGGGACAGGAGGGAGGACAGTGAAATGGAGGGGCCAGGGTGAACGGACTCACACACAGAGAACCTGGGGCGTGTGCCAGGGAGACGGAAGTCCTCGTGGGGGAGGGGAGAAGGGAGGGGGCGAGGAGCCGGAAAGTGAAAGAAGCCGGCGGAGCGCGGAGGCCCCGCCCTCAGAAGGCGCTCTAAAACGGCGCTGGAGGTGAGCAGATGCGCAGATGCGCAAACCAGCCAGTGACCTGAATTAATTAATTAATGAACAATGACAAGGAGAAGGTCTATCGAGCCCTTAGGTGCCAGGCGCTACGCTAACCGCCTTGCATATGCGACGTCATCACCTTTTCTTTCCTGCATATGTTTCCGTCTTGGTCCCGCTGGTAGACGAGGGACACGTGGCAATGTCCCGCGGCTGCTTAGTGGTGGGGCTGGGGCCCCGCCAGGCCGGCTGAGCCCAGAGCTGGGGCTGCTCACCCCGACAGATGAGTGAAGGAAGGGGGGTGCGTGTTTGTGGGCGGAGCCGAGCGTGAGTAGCTGGCGCTCCCTGTCCCCAGCTCCGGGGGCTGGCGCGAGCTCGGGAAGCGTGGGGTGAGGGCGGAGAGGGCGGCCACCGCACACAGAGTGTCCACTCGGTCCTCACGGTGAGGGCGTGGCTAGGTGCAGAAAGCTTTCCTCGTACAGACGAGAAGCTCGGGCGTGGGCTTGGGGAGGAGGTGGACCCTCTAACACACGGTGGGTTTGAACCCGGGCCGTCGGTCCCACCACACCTGGGCTCTTCACCACCGCGTCACATCACTGCAGCCAAGGTGGACGGGCCCTGGTGGGGACGTGAGACGTGGGTGGGCTCCGACGGGTGCCCCGGCTCTGAGGCACCCCGTCCCCGGCCCGCAGGTTCTGTGCAAGGTCTCTGTGGTTGCCTCCCATTTTGCCACCATGACCAACTTCAGCTGGCTGTCGGCGGAAGCCGTCTACCTGACCTGCCTCTTGGCCTCCACGTCGCCTGGCACCAGGACGGCCTTCCGACGGCTGGTCCTCGCCGCCTGGGGTGAGTCCCGAGGGCAGGACCGGGCATGCCCCGGGTGGCCCCCTCTGCTCAGTGAGGGGAGGTGTCGTCGGTGGCCCTGCAGTGAGGGCCGGAGGAGGGGCCTGTGGGCTGTCGCCTGGTCCTGCCTTCGCCGTGCCCCGTGTGGTGGGCAGGGGCGGCGGGAGGTGGGGGCAGGTCTCCGAGCCAAGGATGTCGACCCCTCCCCTGGGTCCCCTCTGCGCCCCACAGGGATCCCCCTGCTCTTCACTGGCTCATGGGTGGGTTGCAAGTTGGCCTTCGAGGATGTTGGGTGAGTCTGGGTGACATCCTCATCACCCTGTCCTGAGGCCCCAGGGCTGTCCTGACTGTGGGCGGCACAGTCAGGCGGCGTGGCCCTCCTCCACGCTGGGAGAGGAGGAGAAGCCCCAGTCCTGCCATCAGGAGCTCCCGGGCTGGGGCCAGGGTGGCAGATGGGGAGGCAGTCCGTGGACAGCGCACACCAGAGTCTGGGTGGGAAGGGGCCTTGGATTCTTAGGACTTCGGGGCTCCGGGAGAGGTGGGGATGGGGGTGGGGTGAGGATGGGGCGTGGCGGGTGTAAGTGGGGGCCTCCTGGAACCCAGCAAGAAGGAAGCGAGTAGGCTGATTTTCCAGAAGTTGATCCATCCAGGTGGAGGGAAGGATGAGCCCACAGTGGATTGGACGCCCTTCTAAAAGGGGCCCGACTCTCTGAGAGACAAGATAGGCTGCCTGGCAGGTGGGGGAGGCTGGGAGGCTCGGGTGCCAGGGACAGGAGCCAGGACCCCGGTGGGCAGACAGCAGGGAGGAGGGAGGTGCACAGGGTTCCCATGGAAAGGGGCCCCAGCCTCAGCCCTGGCCCGTCCTCCCCTCAGGTGCTGGGACCTGGACAGCAGCTCCCCCTACTGGTGGATCATCAAAGGGCCCATCGTCCTGTCTGTTGGGGTCAGCCCCTGGGGCCCGTGTCCTCTGCTTTATTCAGCCAACCTCCCTGGGTCCACCAAGGGGCTGTGCATAGTAGGAAACGCGGCTCCAGGCTGTGAGGCCCTCTCTGGACCTCAGCCCGTGGGTAAAACCGGGGCGTGGTCTCGTTTGGGGCTCAGGCCCCTTCCAGCTCAGAGTCCGGACCCACCTGGTCGCAGCTTGGCCACCACTGCAGTGAGAGGCTGGGCAGGCGAGGGAGGGGCGGGCGGTGCTGCTGCCGCCAGAGCCCACCGCCTGCTCCCACCAGCACACAGGGTGGTCGGGGGTGGTTTGCACGGCCTTGGTGGATGTGCCCATGTCCCCCGTTTAGCAGCTGTGCCAAGGGAAGGCCACCTGCTCCATGCCAGAGAAGCCACGTAGGACCCCCCGGTCTCCAGCCTACACGTTCCAGGGCAATGGCCTGGGCATCCATCCCCTGCACAGCCCTGTGTCTCAAAGACTCGGGGTTTCTAGTTCCAAAGGGACCCCATGTCAGGCCTCCAGGGCCACCCCCTGACTTCTCGCCTTCCCCCTTCCTGCACCTCTATTTCCAGGTGAACTTTGGGCTTTTCCTCAACATTATCCGCATCCTGCTGAGGAAGCTGGGGCCAGCTCAGGGTGGCCTCCACGCCCAGTCTCAGTACTGGTAACGTGCACGCACGTTTGGGGGGGGTTCTGGGATGCACCTGGAAGGAGTCAGTGTGGTTCTGTTTTATTCACGTCCGGGCCTTCCCGGTCCCGCCCAAGCTCCTCCCCGTGTTCCCAGGGACAGAATAGCTCTGGTCCCTGCCTTCCCGGAGACCGTGGGATGGGAAGGACGGAGGCTCCAAACACCTGGGTTCTGGGCCAAATAGGCTGGTGGGTGCTGGGCTCAATTTCTGTGAGAGCCTGCGGAAGGCGGTCCTTTCTAGATGGGGAGCGGGGATGGGGTGTGGTCAGGGAAGACTTACTGGAGGAAGACTTTGAACTAGACCTTGAAAGATGCATAGACTTGGACTGGAGTAAACTGAGACAGCAGCGTTTTGCCCAGAGATGAGCAGGATCCAGGGGCCCGAAGTCAGGAAGCCCCGGGCGTGTGTGGGGAGGACGGAGGCCCCCCCCCCGGGGTGAAGAGCTGACCCGCAGAGCAGGTGGGAAGTGAGAGTAGGCAGGGGGCAGGCGGGCATTGGGAATTCTAGGCGTGGGAGCCTGAAGCTCCTCCCGTCCTGCAGGCGTCTCTCCAAGTCGACGCTCCTCCTCATCCCGCTGTTCGGAGTTCACTACATCATCTTCAACTTCCTGCCCGACAGTGCTGGCCTGGGCATCCGCCTCCCGCTGGAGCTGGGGCTGGGCTCCTTTCAGGTGAGGGCCCCCCGCCCCCAGGCACTGCTGCCCTCTGAGGCCTGGGGCCGGAGGAAGGGGCTGCTGCCCACCGGCTTGATGGGCTTCACGTCAGGGTGAGGGCCGCTAGGCTGGTCATTCTGCCTTCTAGTCGCTCGTCTATTCATTCAACTATGTGTCCATTTTCCATCCGTCCATCTCCCTGCTCGTTCAGCTACCCTGTACCTGTGTACTCATCCACCTCCCTATCTGTCCGCACACCCACCTTTCTGTGCACCTACCCCTCTCTCCATCCGTCCATCCACCTACCCCTCCCTCCATCCACCCATCCACCTTTCTGTGCACCTACCCTCCATCCATCTATCCATCCACCTTTCTATGCATGCATGCATCCATCCATCCATGCATCCATCCACCTTTCCATCCATCTTTCTATGCACCTGCCCATCCATCCATCCGTCCATCCACCTTTCTGTGCACCTACCCTCCATCCATGCATCCATCCACATTTCCATCCACCTTTCTATCCACCTACCCCTCCCTCCATCCACCCATCCACCTTTCTGTGCACCTACCCTCCATCCACCTTTCTATCCACCTACCCCTCCCTCCCTCCATCCATCCATCTTTCTGTGCATCTACCCCTCCATCCATCTGTCCATCTACCTTTCTGTGCACCTACCCCTCCATCCATGCATCCATCTGATCTGTTCAGCAGTTACTCAGCACCCATCACATGCCGGGCTCTGTGCACAGTACTGAGGGATGCACAGATTAAGAAAACTGGAGAAATAGGTCCAGCAGTACAGACTTGGCCAGCTTGCTATGACGATTCCATGAGTCAATGGCCTGGCACATAGTAAGTGATGTGTCTACCATCTCTTTTGCTCAAAGCCACAGCCCAGAGGGTGGGCGGGGGAAAAGGTAGTAGAAAGACCACAAACACCTTGAGAACAGGCCAAGGTATCCTGATGGGGTCCTTTCTCTTCGGCTTCACAGGGCTTCATTGTTGCCGTCCTGTACTGCTTCCTCAACCAAGAGGTATGTGGCTCTCTGGGCCGTCCTTGCCCACCGAGCCGAACCTCCCACTAGTGCCCAAGGCCCCTTGCCTCCTGCTCAGACCCTGTAAACCCCAGCTCAGCTCAAACCTTGACTCCTGCGACCCTTCATAGGAGTCTGTCCTGAGCTTCTGGATCAAGCTGAACCTGAATGTCTTCTGTAAACATCTTTTACCCATCCTTCCTCTGGGCTGAGCCAAGATTACTCTCCATTCAGCAAGGGGGTGGAGAAGGCCTTTGAATCTCAGAAGGCAGATCGGGGTGGGCTCTGTGTTCCTAAAACGGAGCAAAAGGGAGAGTGGGGGAGGGAATAAGCCAGCTCCAGGAGTGAGTGAGCAGGAGAGAGAGAGAGAAAGACAGAGAGAGAGCCTGGAAGAGGCAGACACGCCGAAAGAACAGCCGGGCAGAGGAGGACATACACAGAACAGATGGACGAGATGGTGTCGATGTGCTTAAACATGGACAGCTTGCATGCAGAGAGGAGCTAATTCGAGCATCCCAACCAGAAGACACCTGGCATTATTTTTCTTAGGACAGGTTTACTTTGTGGGGAGAGGTAGGAGAATGGAACTCAGTGCCCCAGACAGCTGGGCCCTGGGCTGTGGGCGCAAACAGAGCCATGGGCGCCCTCTAGTGGCCACGAGATTGCTGCGGGCCCTGTGTTCTGGGGGAGACCTGGGTGCGTGACTGTCCCCCAGCTGTGGGGCGCTGCTCTCCCCTCCCCTGCCGCCTCTGTGTCCGACCGGCTCCCTCTCCTCTGACCCTCTCTGCCCCCACCGCAGACTCTGGACTGCAGTGTCTGAGTGCAGTGGCTGCCGGGCCCTGGGGGTGCAGGGGAGTCAAGGAACAGCCTTGGCTGAGGCAGGTGGGGCCCGGGAAAGGGGATCCCACCTAGTTGTACAGGACTCTGTACCGGGAAGCAGTGTCAGGGACCAGAGCGTTGTTACATACTTCTGGTGATGGAGAGCTTAGTACCTATGAATAGTTCCTTCTGTTGTCAGACAGCTCACCTTGACGTCGGACAGAAATCTGTGTCTCTTTTGTCCTCCGCCGCAGCCTCCCGCTCCCTCTGCCCCCACAGGCCCTTCCTTGGAGAAGATACGGACGTTTCCCCTGCCCCTCCCAGGCTACTCTTCTTCCCGTTTCCCTCATCTCCGCAACCACCAGTCCCCAGACAGAGCGTGACGCCCTCCCTCCCTTCAGGTCCTGCCCCCTGGACAGGTTCCCCAGGGGCCGCAGGTCAGTGCAGTGGGCAGCGGCCAGCCTGAACCCCAGAGCGGGGACAGTCTAAGCCATTCGGGAGGACAGAGTAGTTATCTGGCCAGAACTTCCAGAAGCACCCATCGCTGTCCTTGTCTGGGTCCAGACACCGACGGTGCTCAGGGGACAGGGACGAGCTAAGTGGCACGGCCAGACACCTGCGGAGGAAGGAGAAAGTAGCGCCGGTCAGAGGCGGGGCTTGGCCGTGGCTGTGGCTGTGGCTGTGGCCGTGGCCTCCCCTGCCCCAGCAGCCCCATCTGGGTTTCTCCTGCACGGCCTCTCCCGCACTTGGCCCCCCTGGGGTTGAGTGAAGGAGAGGCGGCAGGGCTGTTCTAACATCCTCCCCTTGCCCCCACAGGTGAGGGCGGAGATCTCACGGAGATGGCATGGCCATAACCCCGAGCTGCTGCCAGCCCGGAGGGCCCACGCCAGGTGGACAATGCCTTTCCGCTCAGGGACTAAGGTGCCAACGTCTGTGTGCTAGGCTGGCCACCCCGTGCACCTGGAGTCCACACCTGACCTTGGGCAGCCACAGCGGGCCCGCCACGTTCCAGAGGAGAGGGGCCAACCGCCCTGAGAGCCCTCGGTCCGCACCCCCACCCCCGCTGCTGCCCAGCCCTGGGCAGGGCGGCCCTCCTTCCCCTCCGGGACCTGCCTCTTTTCCCTGGGCCCCTGGGTGTCTAATTCTGTCCCCCTGGCTCCTCTGTCTCCGTTCTTCTCATGTGTCCCCGGAGCAGCCAATAAACGGGTAGAGGATAGACGGCCGTGTGCGTGAGTACCTGTGCCGTCCAGTGGGGGCGCTCCACGGCCTGGGACCCGATCTCTGGTGCGCGGGGCGTATGGGTCCTCCGTTCCCATGACATCACCACGGTGTGTCTGTGCCGGGGTGTCCTTGTATAACTGACCTCTGAAACGGATTCTCTTGTTTCCACTCCACTCCAGTCTCCTCCTCCCACAGGCACGCGTTCCAGTGGGAATGTTCATGTCTCTTGTATTCTTGTGAACCGTGCAGCGTTCTGCACCAGGTTTTAAGAGATGCCCCAGGTGCCGGGTGCTCACCTGGTCCCTCGTTTTGACAGCTGTATAGTGCCACGTGGTGTCACCGCCCATGGGACCTGCCCTGTCTCCCCCTCCCTCCTGGGGAAGGCTTACATGCCGGCCCCCTCGTGGACCCGTGAGTAGGAGTGCCCGGCCATCAGCTATGGCTCTTCTTAACGTGACAGCAGTGGCAGATTGGGTGGCAGGGTGGCTGCAGAGTCTGCACGCCCACCAGCAGCCCCGCCAGCATGCGGCTTCCCCAGCTTCTCAGTGTCTGCAAGTCAGATGGGAGCGAGTGGCGCCTCCTGCCTCCTCGGTTGTTTGCATTTGCATTTCTCTGATGACTCGTGAGTGAGCATTGCTCCGGTGCCTGTTAGCCCTTTGGGTTCGTTCTTCTGGGAATGGCTTGGGTTCCTCTGCGTATTTTTCTCTAGGGTGGGGGTTCCTCCATTCTAGGTCTTTCTCTCATGTCCTCTCCATAATGTGCCTCCTTGTCCCCCCAGCCTGAAGGCGTCCCTGATGTAACACAGTGTCACCGTCCATCCCTCCCCTACCCCGTTCCTTGCCCAGGGAGGACGTTGAGACTGGGCACCACCGTCCCCGGTGACGTGTTTGTTGACAGACAGGGTGGATGGAGATTTTGGGACAGAGGACAGGCACACAAGGGGTGCTGCAGGTCGGAGTGACATCTCTCCCTTTCTGGGGGCACCCAAAGCACATCTGTCCCGCAGGCCCAGCCCCGTTCGCTGGCCTCCAGGAAGCCTTCCCTGCGGCCCCTCCTCCTCCGACGGACACACCCTCCCCCCTGTCTGCGGGCCACACGAAAACGGGAGCCACCATATTGGCTGGGCTGCCCCCCTGCCCAATGCCTCCCTGGTCCCACAGACGTCAGGATGCAAACCCTGTCTAGAAGCCCTGTCGTGCGTTCCTGCCTCTGGTCACATCGGGACATGGATTCATACTCATCGCAGGGCATTTGGGAGACGGAGAAGCAGTCTAAAAAATAAAAATAAAAATAAAAATCAGCTGCAACCTCATTCCCCAAAGATAATCACCACTGATATTTTTGTATGTTTTCTGAAAATCTTTGCCTCTGCATTTTGGAAACATCTTGAGATCATATTATGTTTGTACGTTTGTATTTTGTTTCCTATGCTTAAAATGAGCACGCACAACGTGAACATGGCCAAAGAGCCCGTGAAGAGGGGCCGCCATCACCAGTCACTGGGAAAACTCGAATCTGCACCACGACGAGATGTGGTTTCACACCCACCAGGGTGGCTACAGTGAAGAAAATGGACAGAGACAAGTGTTGACGGGGACATAGAGAAATCGGGACTTTCACACATCGCTGGTGGGAGTTTCCGATGGTGCAGTTGCCTTGGCAAAAAGTCCGGTAGTTCCTCAAACAGCCCGACCCTGAGTGGCCACGTGACCTGGCAGATCCACTCCCAGGCTCGCAGGCGAGAGAGTTGGAAACGCGTGTGTGCACAGGCACTGCACATGGATGTTCACAGCGGTGCTCCTCCTAATCGCCGATGTCCACCCATCGGCGCATGGATAAACAAAACAAGATGGAGCCATACAATCGAACAGTATTCTCTAATAAAAGAGAAGGAAATACGGATACACCACAGACGCACCCCGAAAGCACTGTGCTGAGTGAGAGAAGCTGGTCACAAGGGCCGTATGTTGTGTGGTTCCTGTTGCGTGGAAGGCCCGGAACTGGCAAATCTGTGGAGAGAGACAGTATGTGGACGTTTCCAGGGGCTGGGGCGGGGGGGGGAACAGGACTGACTGCCGGTGGGGACGGGGTTCCTTTCACGGGGGATGAGGCGCTCTAACATTGAGTCGCGTGCTGGCTGCACACTCTGCGAATGTACCAGAACCCACCGAGTTGCCCACCTTCCACGGGGAGGTCTGTGGCGTGTGGATTACACGCCAGGGAAATCGCTGCTGGGGAGAGTAAGCTGGTGCGGAGCCCTCGCAAACCCCTGGTTCCGCTGCACAGTTTGTGAGTCCGTGTAACAACACTCCTCACCCAGCCGGTGACTGTTCACCCAGTCCGTCGGTGGACTGGACAGGCTCCCAAGTTTTAGATGAATAGTGGCGTAACCTTTCCTGCGTACGATTCTTCGTGTACGTTTCAAACAGTTAAAAACTTCAGAATAAACTCTTAGCCTAGAAATTCTGAGCCATTGGCATGCATATAGTAAGTCTTTTAATTCCTGTTGGCGAATTCCTGTTGGGCAGTTAGTGGTCAGTGTTAGCAGTCAGCAGGGCTGAGTGTCAGTGGGCAGTTAGCAGTGGTGTTAGCCGTCAGCAGGGGTGAGTGGCAGTGGGCAGTTAGTGGTCAGTGTTAGCAGTCACAGGGGTGAGTGGCAGTGGGCAGTTAGTGGTCAGTGTTAGCAGTCAGCAGGGGTGAGTGGCAGTGGGCAGTCGGCAGTGGTGCCAGAAGTGAGTTCACGGTGGTGGCAGCAGTGGGAGTCCCCTGTGTGACCTGTCCGCCCCTTCCCTAGCGGCGTCATCTACGGCTGGGAGCCGGCTTCTTTCTTCCTTCCAATTCGCCTGGAGCCTCACATCCCTGCACTTCTCTGGTTTCTTCTGCCGCGGGGATCCCAGGACTGAGGCTACAGGGAGGGTCCCTGGGCTGACCCCTGGCTGGCAAACCCCACCCTCCTCAGGCATCAGCACCGCCATCTGCAGCAGCATGGAGTCAGTCGCCAGGTGACTTCAGAGACCTCTAGCTGGGACGTTAGTTTGCAGGCCACGGGGAGCTGAGATGAGCAATACTCAACGTCGCCACCAGGTGGCAGAGTAACTGCAGCCAAGGACCCCGGCAGGGCGTACTGCTCCCTGGATGAGGCCCCAGCACCACAGCCAGAGGCAAGGCTACCAGAGCGGGGCCTGGGTCACAGTGGGCCAGGACAGGGGGGCCGGAAGCTCCTGGAAGAGAAGAGAAATGGGACACCCAGACCCCAGTCTTGGGGAGGAAGAGGCTGATAAGAAGAACGAGAGCTGAAGAGACAGGAGACCTGGGGCCCATGGGAGTCCCTGGGCAGGGTTCAGAGCAGAAGCAGGCCCCCCCACCCCCCACCCCTCTGAACCTGGCCCCTGGTTTTTATGGGGAAGGCAGGATTTCCCATCATCCACTGCAGCACCTCCCCGCCAGCCTCACTCAGGTCCTGAAAGGAATTCACTAAAGGGAAAGAAGAGACTTCCCTCCTGTTGTGGCCAGCCTGTGTGTGTTCCTCTACATGGTGGGGAGGAGGAGACAAGACTAACAGTGAGGGGCCCATTTCCCATCCCTGGAGAGCCCCGAGAAACGTTCGGGAGGTCCCCAGGGAGGAGCCGCAATCTGGATGTGCATAGAACAGGTGTGTGGGGCTCTGACTGCCTGGGTAGTGGAAGCTCAAAGGACAGGGTGTGGGTGAGGCCACGAGCAGTCAGGGAAGGCTTCCTGGAGGAGGGGACGCAGGCTGGTTATATAGACCCCCTAGAACCTCACCAGGCCAAGCATTAGCACCTGCTGGCCAGGCAGAGACAGTGTGGCTGACCTCAGCTTGAGGAGCAAGACTCTTAGGAAGGAGAGGACAGGACAGGACGGTGAGTCTAGCGTCCGGCCACTGCCCTCCCCCAGGATGTCCGTGGGCGTTCCTGTGAGGGCTCTGGGCCCTACTGGGCCACGCGTCCTTTCACTTGGTAAGTGTCTGCTAAGTAGGTGCTAGAGCCTGGAAGCACAGCTGCCACCTGCTCCGAAGGTTCCTCCTCGAGAGGCTCAGGGCGTGGGAGAGAGCGGCAGGAGGCGGTCAGCGCCAGGTGGGACTGAGGTTCTGGCTAGCACAGCAGTGAAAGAGTTTGGCTTTTCCGGCCCCCACGTGGCGTGTCTGGTGTTCCGTCCTCACTGTCCGTCCTGGGGTGAACAGCTGTGTGTCTGTGACCCAAGCAGTAGACGGGGCAATTTGTCTCAGCGGTGTCCTGGCGTGGGGCAGGCGCTCCTCCTGGCTGTGCTCCTCCTGGCTGCGCTCCCAGGGACAGGTGAGCTCCCTCAGGTCCCTGAGTGCATTGTGCTTCTGCTGAACCCAGCAGGCAGGGGCCAGCGGTCAGCCCCCGGGGCCTGACTCACACCCTCCCCTCGGCTGGCCTGTCTGTGGGTGGAAGCGGGGGTTCTTGACAAGGACGAAGAGGGTGGGAAGTGGTCGTGGGACCACCAGGAACTGGTGGCCTTCAGAGGTCGGGCCAGGCTCTGGAAGCCAGCAAAAGGCCACCACCGTGGAGGTTTGGGCCTTTTTTTTTTTGGCAGTCTGTTCTCTCCCGCGTGAGTCTGTGTGCAGGCATTTCTCTCCTGCCGCCCTCCCTGTTCTGCGTCTCTCCCTGTTGTTCCTCTCTCTTTCTCTCTCTCTCTCAGTATCTCTGTCTCTGTGTCTCTCCGTTTCTCTCTCTCTCCCCCTCTCTCTCTCTGTCTCTCAGCCCTTGTCTCTCTATCTCTCTCTTTGTTTTTGTCTCTTTCCTTCTCTTCAGAGGGCCCAAGCTCCCAGCTGTGAGAAGTGACAGAAGAGCCCATCGGGCAGCTGGCCTGTGTCCGTGATGCTGGACATCTGGTTCCTGGGGCCGGCGGGAGGTGGCTGGAGCTCTTCGCGGGCATGCAGATGGCCAGCTCTCCATCTGTCACAGCTCTCCCCTCGGTCCCTCTGCCCATCCCCACCGCCACGGCTCTTTCTTTCCTCCCTGTCTTCCCCCTAGACCCGTAGGACCATTCTAACCCAAACGTGCCTTTCAGAAACAGGGTATTATTGTGTGTGGGGGGGTGGGCAGGGGGGTCCTGGACGGCAGTGGGACGACATAACCCCAGTTACAGACAGACCGTCCCCAGGAGCGGGGCAGGTGGGCCGGCGGAGGGGATGGGGCTGCTGGGCAGGCTGTCCCCCTGTGTCGAGGTGTTGCATAAGCACCCACAGCCCTGCACGCATCCCCATGGTTACCGATGGGGAAGGCTGGCTGTGGTGGCATCACCATGGCACCGGCATGGCCCACAGCTCAGCCAGGCACGGTGCTGGCACAGAGCGGCGCTGGGCTCACACTGGGCAGCTCTCTGCCAGGCAGTGCCCCTCCCGGGCACCCATCGGCTTTTGGAGTCAGGCGGGGGACCAGCGGCCCTGGGGCCAGCCTCTGGGGCGGGCAGAAGGGCCCCCTCAACCTCTCAGCCCAGCAGTCCTGGGAACACACTTACCTCCCACACCAGCTGACTCAACACAGGCAGACCTGAAGCTCAGTCCTGGCCTTGACCCCAGGCCAAGCTCAAGGCCCGCCCACAGCCCCAGCCCTTCCTGCAGCCCCAGCCTCAGTCTGAACGTGGGCCCAACTGGAGCCCTCAGCAAGCACAGCCTCAGCCCTCAGCTTGGGCCCTGCAGGAACCTTGACTCTGCCCCTGGCCCTGGCCTCAGTCTGCTGATCTCTCGCACACCCTCTGGCGAGGGCTGGGCCCCGGGATCTCACGGAGTGGAAGGGAAAATCCGGAGACCTAAGCCTGCTGTGGGGGTGGGCAGTGTGCTGGGCGCTGAGAACAGCGATGGGGGACTCAGACCAGCGGGGCTCAATTGTTGGGGGTCCACTGTGGGGCGGGGAGTCAGAGAGGTGCAGAGAGGGGGTGTTGGGCCTAAGAGGAGGAGGAAGAGTATTCGAAGAAAGGAGACTCGTGGTGGAGGAGCAGCTGACGGAGCACGTGACCTGTTGGGCTGAGTCAGGTCTTTCCAGACGAGACTACGTGCGTGCGCAGAGGTTTCTAGGGGGCTCCCGCTGGTTCGCGCTGGTCCGCGCTGGTCCGCTCTGGTCGTCGGAGCGCAGGGAGTGGCCCAGAGGACAGGGCCAGGCAGGTCAGCAGTGCCCAGTGAAACCCCCTGGGAGGGAGGCTGGCGGAGGCCCTGGCCGGGGTGGGGAGACGGATCTTCACGCAGGGCGGCAGGAGACTCCCACGCCTGTGCCGCACCCGAGCCCCGGCTCCCGGCCCCGCTGTCTCCCCGGCGGCAATGTGGGGGTGGTGTCCGGGCATCTCTCACTGGCGCTCTCACCGGGCATTCCTGCTGCAAGACCCGGCTCTGTGAACTCCCGTCTGCCCGGCACCTCCTGCCTGGCCCCAGGAGTGATTCCTGCCTGAGTCTCCGCATGGGGGTTCCGAGCCCCAGAACCGCTGCCTCTGTGTCGGCTCCAGGGCTCCGGGGACGCCCCTCTTACGGGGCTCCCGTTGGTCCTTCCGAGGCGTGGCCCACACGGCAGGGATCCAGCCAAGCCCTCCTGGTGCTCCCCGCTTCCACCGTGACTCGGAGGAAGAACAGAGGTTCCTTTCCAGAGCCAGCAGGGCCCTGTGTGGCCCGGACCAGCCCACCCCCAGCCTCACCTTCTTCCACCCTCCCCCGCACCCACTGTGCTCCACCCTCCTCATGGTCCCCAGGCACCCCTGCCTCCCCTCCCCCCGCCAGGCTGTGCTCATTTCAGCACAACTGCCGCTCGGAGCACCCTTCCCCGGTGCTTCCCGTGACTGCTGTCCTAACAGCCCCGCCCCAGTCCACACCAGTGCCACCGCCTCCGAGAGGCCCACCCTGACCGCCCAGTGACACCACTCGCTGTCACATTGCACTTCCTTGTTTTATTTTCTTGGTGGCACTCAGCAGTAATTATAGTCGATTCTCATTAACCACAGTGGTTATGTTTTCTATAAAGTCCCCGTGGACACTGAGTTAGCGCGTACGGAACCATAGCTTCCGGGAGAAGCACGGCGTGGGGCTCCCGAAAGACTGGGGTCGCAACATTCCTCTGGGTCTTTCTGTGTGTAGACACCTCATTCGGTATCCGGGAGCTCCTTGACATGCGATGGCGTATCTGGATAGACCCGCCGTATGATGACAATAGCGTCATGTCAAAATGCACGTAACACGCCCACCCTACCAAACACGGCAGCCCGGCCTCGCCTGCCTTGAACGTGCTCAGAACACTTCCCTGAGCCCACGGTTACAGGACCTCGAGTTTCACCTCGAGCGGCCTCGCCTTCCTCCTCTTCTCACCACGAGCAGGGGACACAGCTGGGCCCCTTGCGTAGACGCAATGAGATGTGAAGACCCAAAACTCAACACCCAAAAACGCTGAGAACACAGCACCCGGCAGAGTGCGGGTGGCTGGCCCACGTGACGTGGGCTCTGGCTCCGGCCTCTGCCCCGCATCCCGGGAGCGTGCGTCCCGCTGCACATCTCCAGCCCAGGAAAGATCAACATCCACAACCCACAGCTGGAAGCACCTGTCTGCTGAGCGCACTGTGCGTTCACACCACGGGAAAGTGGAGCCGCCGTGAGCCGAGCCATCGTGAGTCAGGGCCGCCAGCAAAGCGCTGACTCACTGTCAGCGAACTCACGGCGGACAGCCCTTCGTGACTGGATGGGGCTGGTCTAGCACGCGTGTTTTCTCCGGAAGGCACATCGCAGCCTTCGTGCGCTTAGGGACACCACGCAGCACACCAGCACTGCACTCGGGGGTCCTTGGAATCGGGAACATCAGCCCCGAAAAGCCCTCAGATGAGAAAAGCCTGGCATTGCACAGGCCGTGAAAAGCACTTGTGCACAGCCAGGGAGCTGGGACGGAGAGGCAGGGCGCCCTGCGTGACCCCCGCAGGGAGCGAGGGCGCGGGCGCTCAGGTCCTGTGCGTGTCTGAGAGTGACCGACGGCACTGTGAGGGCTGACTGGGGGGCACTGACGAGTGTGAGCTGGGAGGCAGTTCCCGGGCGTGAAATCTGCAAATGAGGAAGACCAACTGCATAGTGTACATGTTCATGTTTATTGTTGTCAGGCTTCCCCTAGTCTGGTCCCCAGCCGACCCCAAGGTCAAGGTCAGCATTCACAGACGTCTCAGGAATAGTTGTCGACGGACCGACCTGTCTCACATCCACCCGCTCATACACCCACCCCCACCCCATGCACACACACTCACATTTACACACCCACATTTTCACACACACGCAGAGCCCTCAGGAGGTCTCAAAGCAGAAAAGATGGGCCATCGCTTTTCCTAGCTCTCCTGCCTTGGGGAGGCAGGGGAGCGGGGGAGGGCTCTGCAAGGAGGGTGTCAGCGAGGGTCCCGGTCCGAAAGCCTTTCCTGTCCCTGTCCTCTCCTGGTTCAGACCTGCCTCCTGTCGAGGGAAGGTCCTGTGTGCAGACATGCTGTGTCAGCTCCCTCCCGCAGGAATCAGGGTGTGCATGGCTGGGTTGCAGTCCCTTGGGTCTCGGTCTTGGGAGACCTCGCGTGTGTAGGCATGTGCATGTGCATCACGTGTGTGTGCACGGGCTCCAGCCCTGGCCTGCCGCGGCCCGCGGGCTCCCTAGCAGCTGCGGAGCTCGCCGCACTGACAGGGCCCGTAATCACGGGAAATTACCCAGCACAGAGCTGGAATTAAGGCTGCTGCTGCTGCTGCTGCGCTGCCACAGACCTGGTGACAGAGCCGAGCGCGCCGGAAGAGCCTCGGGAGGAGGGGGCTGTGCTGAGAGGGGGGCGCTTCTGGGGAGGACAGGGGTGGGGACAGAGAAGACGACAGCCTCTCGTGTTCGTCGTGAGCCTGGGAAGGGCCGGGCACTGTGCGGGTTCATTCCAGGTGTGGCTGTCCAGGGGTCGCTGTGCGGAGCGGCCCTGCGCGGTGGGGGCCTGACCCAGAGGTCAGGCAGCGAGCGTTGGGTGGTGAGGCGTGTGACTAGCAGAGCTGGGTTTCAATGCAGGGCTGCCTGACTCCGGGGTCGAACCGTGGGGCAGGGAGCGCCCTCCACAGAGGGCAGCAGTGGGGACACCTGTCCATGCAGCCTGGGGTGGGCTCTCTGGGCAGGACGTGGCCCCCCCCTCCCCCAAGGTCTCCAGGAGAACCTGGCTCACCAGTGGGGGCGCTGTGGAGAGAGGCAGCTCGTCCCAGTGGCCCACATGGCATACAATGGCACACACCCGGAGGGGTGGGGGCCTCCAACCACCAAGCACCTCCGTTTGACTGAGCAATGAAAACAGTTGTGGTGCTGGGGGCTGTCCTAGGTCTGCCCCCCTGGAGAATCCTTTGAGGAGTTTCCCACCATCCCATTTTACAGACAAGAAAACCGAGGCACAGGGAGGTTATGAGGTTTGCCAAGGGCTGCAGAGCCGGGGCATCGTGGAGGCAGCGTTTGGACCCGGCATTCTGGCAGCACGAGCTCTGTGCTGACCGTCGTGCTGTAGCGCCTCTCTCTGGTCCCGAGGCCCTGGGGCCTTCCTAGGTCAGAAACTCGCTGCAGGCCGTCTGGCGAGTGGCCACCTGGTCTCTTCCACCTAAATACACTGCCCCTCACCCCCAGCCCCCTCAGGGTGCCTCTGCCCCGCAGAAGGGCCCCCCTCCTTGAGAGGGTCTGCAGCAGCCGCTCAGGAAGGCGTGTGCCCCCTGGGTCCTCTCTCCCGGTCCCAGGACAGTCACATGGGCGTCACGGTCTCCACCAGCTGGAGCCAGGCGGACCACGAGCCTGATGGAGTTCCAGGCCCAGGGCCGCTACTGCGTCGCAGGAACTCATTGATCTTTTTAGTGTTTGGGCTGTGACCAGCATTTAATAGTTTTAATGAAATGGAAGAGAACAGGAAGCAGGGCGCACCCCAGCCAGGGAGGTCAAGGGCGGGCTCATGAAACTTTAATTTCCACTCTATGTCTCTACGCTGGTCACTGCTGCATCATTACAAAAAGTGTGTTTCTCACTGTGGGCGGAGCCAAAATCTAAGTTTGGGAAACAGTCTCGTGGTGGCCGTCCGGCTTCTGGTGTCCTACTTAGCTTCTTACGCCAGCCCAGCCAGCCCCGCACCTCCCGTCAGGCGGAGCCCGGAAGCCCCCTTGCCCCCCGCCCGGGGCCAAGCCCAGTCTGGGGTGGGGGCACGCAGAGAGAGACGGGACCTTACTGACTGAGTGGTGATAAAGGGACCCCTGTGTCACGTGCTCACCACGTGCCGGGCTCCGTGCCAGGCACTCGACTTGCACCAGTGGCGTGTTCTGTCCATTCCGCAGATGAGGAGACTGAGGCTCGGGCAGCTCCCACACATCGGAGCTGGGTTCGAGTCCAAATCTGGGTGACAGGCAGGGTGGTTCTGGTCACAGGCAGGCAGTGACCAGGATGCACTCTGACCCTCCCACCCCACCTCCGTGGCACCTCCTCCCTGCTCCTGGACCCCAAGGCGAGGGCTCCTGCCAAGTTCCTCTGAGGGTCCCTCCACTGAGGGCCTGCCGGAGCCTGTGGGTCTATTTGGAAACAGCTTCGGTGACCCCAGAGCAGGCTGACGGAGGAGGCTGGCTGGGAGCATGGGGCGGGGGGGGGGGGACGGGAGGGAGCAGAGCCTGGCCCGGACTCCAGCTGAGTCTGTTGAGCAACCCTTGGGCCCGCACGCACCACCGCCCCAGCCCGGGCTTCACGCGCCCCCTTCCCTTCTCACGCAATCCCCAGCTGGCGGTCAGACGCAGGCGCAGGCTCCACACCCCGGTGCTGTGGAGGGAGCTGCATGTCTTCAGGGAGCTGCTGGGGCCCAGCAAGGCTGCCCGCGGGCTGGGGCCCCTCTTCCCCTGCCCTGGTTCGCACCCTGGCCCAGGGCACGGCCCAGCCCGAAAAGCCACCGGGCCCCCTCCTCTCCCAGCGCCTCTCTTCTCGGAGGCAGGGGCCCGGAGTGACGCTGAGGTTCATGCCAGGGCTGGATTCGGAGGAGAATATGGTGGCCGTTCCTTCCCACCCCCGCCCTCCAAAACACTGCAATTCAAAATAAACCCTATTATTTGCCAAACTCTCTGGTAGCTCCCCATTTTCCTCACAGCAACTGCTGCAGGCCTCGTAGTGGCCCACAGGGGGCCGCAAAGGCCGGCGTGCTCTGGCCTGGCCTCTGCACACGGCTTGCTTCTCTCCTTCCCTTGCTTGGCTGCAGCCGTGCCTGCCCCCGGGCCTTTGCACCTCCTGTTCTCTCTGCCTGGGGCAGTGTCCCCAGGTGCCCACGCGGCTCAACCCTTCCCCTAGGCGAGGCCTCCCGGCCCCACGGCACCCTTCAGCGCCAGCCATGGCCACCTCTTAAGCCACGTTCTCGCCTTATTTTCTTTTTTACGGCACCTACTACTAAAATGCACATGACTTATGTATCTAGTCATTAGAATGTGAGCTTCATGAGGGTAGAGGGTTTGCTTTAGATTGTTCCACGGTGCCTATCACAGAGCCGGCATTAGGAAAATGTTTGTGGAAAGGCGCTGACATAGAATTAAAACGTGTGAAGAGGCCCAGCGTTCCGACGTCTCCCCTGACTTCCCTGGAGCTGCCCTGTCGACGTCTTTGAAACTGAAGTCATCTGAAGACACCTTCCTCTGGCAGTCTCGCTTCGCTCCGGGCCTGTCCTGGGGTGGCATCCGCTCGGACCAGGCCTGGCCCTGCGTGCGCCTTCCTGGGTGCCGGGCCCTGCCAGTGCACGTGGGAACCGGAGGGAGACAGGCCCTGCTGCCCGGGAGCCCGCCGCCCGGTGAGGAGGCTGACGAGGGAACAGGCAGCTACGACTCGAGTGCGACAGGGCAGCACCAGGGACCACGGGCGTGTGAGGTCAGGGAGAGTGCCCCGGACAGGGAGAAGGGCTCGCATGGGTCACGTAACTCCTTACAGCCCGTTTCCTCGTGGTGACGCCAAGCCTCCAGGTCACCTCCAGGGACCGAAGGAGGTGGCACAGCAGGTGCATGAGGACATGCACGAACAGGCTGTATCTGTTTGCTTTCCTGAGGAGGCTGAGGGCAGGGTGGAGGGAGCAAACCCATTTCACGGGTGTTGCCACATTCATGTTTTTCACGGGTCACTTCCTGCTCCTTTCCCAAACTGTAGCCCCATCTAGTGCACCGGGAGCCTGGGACGCGTCTGCCTCACCTTGCCTCCTTCCTGCCCCTTCTCAGCGGAGCCCAGGCCTGGCCCTGGCGAACCTGGGCGTCGGGACTCGGAGGGGGAGAGTGACTCCCCCACGGTCACAGGCTTGGGGCAGGGGCCAGGCCTGCTGTCCCCTATCCCTCGTCCCTTCCACTGCCAGACGTGTTTTGGAGGCCCCGGCTCCAGCCCCGGGCTGCCCCAGAGGAAGCACGGCCCCTGACCCTGCTAAGCCTTCATCCAGTCCTCCAGCGCCATTGGGGCCCCCGATTGGCTCAGGGCCCCGGGGTGGGGGTGGGCTGCTGGCTGGAGGCGTGGGAGTCAGGGCAAAGCCAGTTCTCACTGCGGCCTTTGCTCGCCTCCCCAGGGCTCCCTGCTACCTTGTTCCCTCCTTCCCCCCGCCGTCCCCGGGGTGGGAGGACCGCAGCCCGTCCTCTTGGGGCAGACTCTCCCGAGGCTCAAGAACACTGATCTTCAGAGCTAGGGGAGCTGTCATGGTATTCAAGGTCGTGCATGTTCCTGCCATGGTATAAAGGAGGAAACTGAGGCCCAGAGAAGGCAAGAGGCCTGTCCTGGTCCCAGGGGGCCAGAGGCAGGGCCCGGCCTGGAGTCAGAGGTCTTGGTCAACATTGAGTCTGAGACTATCGGCCCTTTCAGGGCCTCTGGTATGTTCCCTCTGGGTAGCATCCTGGATTCCTGGTGTCTAGCTAACCTTGAATGTCTCCAGTGACAGGGGACTCATTACCAGTCTGTGCTTTCTCTTGGTCTCCCGCCATTCCTGTTCTCTTGACCTGTGGACTCAGGCCTTAAAGTTCAAGTTCCTAGCCTTCCCAGCTGGTGCTCTTAAGGACCCTCACATGCTTCTTGTCTCTCCAGGTTCACAGGGGGAATTCTGTCCCCCTGCTGCCACTTCTCCCGTCTAAACAGCACACCAGGGGCCCGAGACCAGGTTTGGTTGTCCTTGTCATTCATTTACTCAAAAATGTTTATTGAACACATGTTCTACTACGTAGCAGGTACTTTGCCCAGGCACCCGGGGCATGCTAGGGAAAGCAAGCATAAAGGTCAGACCAAACAAGACTTGGATGGTGTCTGACTCAGCCGCTCCCTCCCCGTTTCGGAGCCCCATGCGGCGGTGAGACCCATAACCAGAAGGGCAGGTGATCAGGGCAATGCAGAGACAGACACACAGGGAAATAATTCAAAACAGAAGTGCGATGGGACACACGGAAACTTTGCAAACCGCTAGCTCCGTGATTAGCTACGGTTCCTCTGCCAGGAAATGACAAGTCTGCCCTTTGACCTTCTGCTGCACTTGGAGGCCCAGGAGCCCTTGGGAACAGCTGGAACATCTGGTCAACTCCCACCAAGGCGGACTGGGCCCAGGCCCGCTGCGGTCAGGGGCGGGGCCGGGGAGGATGCGTAGTCAGCAGGCCTCTTCCTGCTCCCCAATTCCCAATACCGCTTCCCGAGCCAAGGCGGCCTGGCGCCTCCCCAGCCTCACCACGAGACCCTTCCCATCCTGCTGCAGCCTTTGGCCTCTCAGAGTGGCCCCAGTCCATCCCGTGCACGCCCTCTGTGGGCGCAGTGGGGGTGTCGGCTGTCCTGAAGGAACCCCAGGCCTAGGGGCAGGGCTGAGATGCCCGCCCAGCTCGCTGTCTAGGGACAGTGGGGGACCCCACTGCGGGAGATTAGAGGTAAGAAGGTGAATACACCACAGCAGGAAGAGGCCGCCTGCAGGGGAGGTCAGGGCCGGGAGGAGTGACAAGGTGAGGGGCAATGGAGGAGGTGGTCGAGGCGGTGACTACAGAGTGGCCAGCTCATAGCACGGGCCGAGATGGGTCAACACCCACCCCCGCCCTGCTATTCGGGCTGGCACTTGAGGATAGGAAGGGTCATGGACTTAACTGGGCCCGCCAAGTTCATGTTGAAGTCCTAACCCCCAGTGCCAGGATGCGGAGCTAGGCCCCTGAAAAGGTGATGAAGGGTGAAATAGGGCCATTAGGGTGGGGCCGTAACCCGGTCTGGCTGACGTCCTTACAAAAAGGATAATTGGAGCCCCGACAGGTATAGAGGGAGGACCACCTGCCGACACAGAGAGGTGGCCGCCCTCTGCAGGCCGAGGAAAGAGGCCTCAGGAGAAATGCACCCTGTTGACACCTCGATCTCGGATTTCCAGCCTCCAGAACGGCGAGAAAACCATGCCAGCCCTTCAAGCCGCCCGGTCTGCGATGCGTGACAGCAGCCCTAGTAAGCTAACACAGGCAGAAAGCCTCCCCACCCCCTCCCCCCCCCCGTTTCCACGGAGACCCAGTTGTCCAGATGCTCTGCCAGGAAAAGGGGCAAGTACACCGTCAGGATCACACACCTGGCTTGTTATTTCCCGTGGATCAGGGTCAAAACTGGGGCAGCTGGAGCAGTGGATGCTCTTCAAAGAGACTAGACAGAAAGAGTTCCCCGTGGGAAGCTGCGCTCGCTTCCAGCAATGTAGGCGAAAACCAGACACGACTGTGGCCAGACAGAAGGACCAGCCAGAAGGAGCAGCCACTGGCTTCCTCACGAGGTGCCTCCCCCTGCTACCCCCACCCGAGACCGGCAGAAAGTCTGCATAAAGAGGCCGTCACACGTATCTGGCAGTGTCGGGGGCAGCCTCGCTTACATAACTCCGGGAGGCCTCGGGCCAGGAGATTTCTTAACCTCGGGGGCGGGGTGCGCGTCCGCGGGACACTGCCAGGAAGAGCGAACGCTTTTCTATCTCCCACATTAGTCATTAGCCGTCAGGCTGCGTGTCCCAAGCATGTCGCGTGTGTCATCTTAACTAACCCTCAGGAAACCCTACGGGATAGGCGCCACTGGCACCCCCATTTTGCACGTGAGCGAACGGAGGCACAAATGGCCCGCGTGGCTTCGCAGAGGCCACGCCTCTGACAAGGGGGAGAAGGGTCGTGTAGGAGGCAGAAGAGATGCGGAGGGAAAACGAGGGTGTAAGAGAGTGGCCTCCCGGGCTCCCTTCCGAAGTCCGTCCCCGTCCCCAGTCTGAAGTGACTTTATTTATTTACTTGAATCCTTCAGTAAAGAGCTACTTAACCGTCCCCTGGGGCCCCGGGGTATTTAGTCTAAGGAAGATAAGCCTCACGAGACTGTTACTGAGATAACCAAAATGGTCAGCTCAAGTAGAGAATCATAAACGTGGGTACATGAGTATCTTAAACATTGGGGGCTAATTTCAAGGATCTGTGTGAGCCACTCTTGACACAGAGCCAAGGCAGGAGTATGCTGGCTGGAAGTCTGTTATTTTTTCATGAACTGTGCCCACGATGCCTCCTCTGTGACTTCCTGGGCTGGTTTCTTTGCAGAGCAGGGACGGCACACAGCCTCGCTGGGGGTCGCAGGGCTGGGTGCACGTTGCTGGGGTGTCATAGGTCCAGGTCCCCACCCTCTGGCTCTCTTGCTTTCCAGCCCACCTGCAGGGAGCTACGGCCCTATGACTTGCCCTGGGTGACACAGTGGAAGTGGCAGTGACGGGGGCCCAGTCTGGGCAGGAGCTGAAGGAGCCAGCACAGGCTGCTTGTGTGTTCTTTCTCTTCAGCCTCAGTTTCCAGTAAAGGCCCGGATACCGGCTGCATGGTAGGTCTGATCAGCCGGGGGCTGGGAGTAGAGCCCCCACTGACCACGATGACCGTGTGGCGTGAGTAAGAAAAATTCCTGCACAGGAACTTCTCTGAGGCTCGGGCGGTCATCTGCTCCTGCAGCCGGGTCTGTCTCATCCTGCCCGATACACTCGTGACGTAACATGAGTCCAGGTTTAGCTGTGGCTTTCCGATGGGTTTAGCTCTATTTCTCCAGGATCCTCAGATGGTCTTGCTCAGGCCTCACTTGACAAGTCCTCTTGGCTATTTGCTTTTACTGTGGGACACCCACAGGCCCCAGCCCTGTTCTGCGAAGCTGCTCGTGTGGTCAGCAGGGGGAACTCCAAGGGGGTGTTCACTGTGCACGCAGGAGGCAGCCCCCCTGCGCGTGGCCATCTGGCCGTTTGGAGTGTGCCGAGGGCAGGACAACGCCAGCCTCTCCTCGTGTACCTTTCCCCGTTGAGAGAGACAATTGGCGACGGCCCTCGGGCATCTGTGAACTTAGCATCCATGCTAAGAGGTCAAGGCCCTGACCGCTCTTTGCCTGAGCCAGCCCTCCAGGTCGTGCTTGCCACGAGCTGCCTTGAGAGATGAGGTAACATCCATCAGCACACCGAGAACAAGCTTCCTTCCACTCACTATAAAAGCAGGGACTCTCCCGAGCCCAGCGTTCCTCTCCTGCAATGTAACCCACTGCGTGGCTTACCCACTGTGGGCCCCTGGCACTCACTGCCCTTATGGGACTCGGCGTGGGAGAATTGGCGTTAACCAATGGGAAGCTTTGGCTACCGCCTTTGCCCTGAGCCCATTTCCCCTGTCCCAGTCCTGCATCTTCAGGAGCGGGCTGACTTGTGAGCTCATAAACAGGGTAAAGTCTCAGACCCTGCACTGTTCTCGACACCGCCGACCACGACTCAGCACGCACAGCACTGGGCACAGTGCTGGCTGCCGGGCAGTAGCAGGTGCACTTTCCACTCGGTGGTCTGGGGATCAGGGGGTCTCAGGACAGTCTCCTCCCATATCTAGTGCTTCCTGGGGCCTCAGCTTTACCCTCTGGGCTGGGGATACCAACCTGGGACCCCCTATTTCACACTCAGGCCGTCAGATTTGCATGTCTGAGCGAAGGGGACCGGTGTTCTCTGGTAAGCATCAGCTGATTCCTGTCTGCTCTTGAGATAACGCCAGCACACTTGGACTCCTCCCAGAGAGGCTCGGGGAAAGAGAAAGGAAGCATTTGCTGTCAGGGAGACGGGAGGACAGCAACCAGAGGAGACCCAGCTGGCTGCTGCATCCTGGTTCTGGGCATCTGCGCAAACGGACGGGCTGGTGCATTTCACCAGGCGCGGCTGGACTGCCTGACGCCCGGGGCTCTGTTTGGAACGGGAGACATGATGGCCACCTCCAGGGAGCTGGTAGGGAGGACTTGCCTTTCCTTTACTTCTGCGTTTGGGTCACCAGGACAGCCACGGTGCCTGGCAAGGGCAGAATGCACCGGAAACCAGGTGCCGGACATGCCTGTGCCGATTCTCCCCAGGCCACTCAGGAATTTTCCCTGTAAGCTATTGCCTAGCAAAGCTGGAGTGCATTCATACAACTCACATGAATAAGGAATGTAGTGAAAAATTGGGGGGGGGGCGAAGCAAGGAAGGGACAATTATTTGGCACCTTTGCTGTGCCCTCACTTGGGGACACACACGCCCCTGCAGCCCTCTGCTGCACTTAAGGGCAGGAGGCAGGACGAGAGTGGACTGTCTCTGCACGTTTCCAGATTGGGTGGAAGGGGACAGAAAAGGCGGGGGTGGCTGAAGCAGCCCTAGGACGGTGGCAGGACAGACAGGAAGTGAAGGAGGGGACACGGATGAGGTCTCATTCTCAGTAGGGGCATGGTGGCTGCCTGGCTGGGAGGACCCCTGTTTCTGCTCATCCCCCACACCTGGCCCGGGGCTTTCTCTTTGCAGAGGATTCTGGGAAAAGCTGCCCCTCTGAGTCTCTGGTCCTCAGGAGGAGGGGTCAGGCCAGGCTCAGGAACCCAGCCTCCCCACCCACCCCACCCCTCCCTTAAAGGGCCTGTCGCCAGGAGAAGGATGACCCTCCCGTGTCTGAGTCCTCATTTTACTTGCAGCTCGGTGCTAATCTAATTGCTGGCTCTAACCTAATTCTCCGTTGATGCTCGAGTCCTTTGCCTGCCGATATTAAAACTCTTTTCATTTAATTGTGTAGAAGATAGATCCTCCTCGGTCATCAGGTGGTAAATATAGAAGAGCTGATGTGTGGCTCTAATTTCTTCCCTGGCAGGCCTCCTACAGCTCTGAGTAATTGGGGACCAAGATGCTCTGGATGGGGAGGGCCAGGAAGGAGGGGAGGGAGAGTCGGGGGGGGGGCAGGGCAGCACCTCACCACGGTCAGGAGGTTGCAGATCAAGGGCAAGTGGGCCTGACTCCAGTCTGAGCTCTAGACCCTTCTGCTGGTGGAGTTGCGGCGACGGAATACTTCTGGGTGTGGGGGTCAGGGTGACAGCATGCCTAGTCCAGCTCTACCCTCTGCCAGCTGTGTGACCTCCAGCGACTCACTGGACCCCTCTGGGCATCAGTGTCCTCCCCTGCAAAGTGAAGGTAGAAATGATATCTGGCTCAGGAGGAGGCTGAGAATGCACTGAGGTGATCTGCCTGAAGCCCCAACGTAATGGCCGGCGCGTGGTCAGTGATGACTACTATCACACGACATTCAGTCGCAGTGGGTATCAGAGGTCCCCACACCCGGTGTGAAGCGGGAGAGCGTTCACTACTCACGCAATGAGCAGGCATTAACCTGACTCGCTCAGAAGGTTGAAGGGTTCTGTGTTGGGCCTGTTTGGATGGTTGCATCGAGGTGGGTTTCCAGAAAGAGAAGGTTGCATCGAGGTGGGTTTTCCCTGCATTGAAGGTTCCCAGCCCACAGCAGGGGCAACTCGGTCACCCTGCTCCTCTTGAGGGTGTCCCCAGGGAGCAGAGGGGGCCAGTGACCTCAGGCTGCTGCCGGGTCTTCCCAGGAAAGTCTCAGAAACCGAGCCTGTCGGGGCCTGCGGCACGTGCTTGCCCGAGCGGTCCAAAACTGGCCAAAAATGCCTGTTCCGGGGCCAGAACTAGGGTGGGGGGGAGTGAGGTGCTCCCCTGGGATGCGCAGTGTAAGAGGCACCCCAAACTCAGTAATCCAGATAAATAATATGTTAATGTAATATTTTAAAAACATCGAAGCTAATTTAAAAATCCACAATGCACACAATGTCACACCCTGAAGCATGGACAGGCTCTGCGTCTGTCCCTGCAGGACTCCGAGAGGGAGGACCTCACCTGCCGCACAGAGTCCTGGCCCCGACGCTCGGGCCCCTCCCCATGGCGGCGGCAGGGTCAGACTCTCTGTGATGGGAGGGGTCCGACGGAGGAGGCGCTGGTTGGGGCGGGCTCTGCAGCCCGCGCTGCGTGCAGAGGAGGGTTGAATTCTCCTGTTCGGAGAGAAGTAGCATGTGCAGGTGTGAGGTTCGCAGAGGGGACCCGAGGGGGAGGCTGTGATGAGGGCAGCCCCTCACCCCTGCCCTCGCCCCCACCGGAAGGCTGCTTCCCACCCTCATTCCTTTGGGGCTTTCTCTGTGGGCTCTCCCTGAGAACTCAGAAGCTCCTGGAATGACTAGGCGCTACCAGACCTTCACTCGTCCAGTCGTTGGGAGCCCCCGGCTCCCCTGGCTCTGCTCCAGACAGCTGGGGACCTTCTCTCCACTCGTCCAAATCCTGGGCAGGCGGGCAGTGCCTGCTCACCTCTCCAGCTCAGTACCCCGCCACCCCCGTCCCGCATTCGTTCCAAAAGGACACATATGAGACTCTGCCATGTGCCAGGCTGGATTATGGAGATACAAGGACTGAATGAAAACACAGTTGTGCTTGGGGAACTCAAAACAGTGCCAGCACGTAGTCCGGTTTGAGTTGTCCTGGAAGTCCAGGATGGAAAGCACCAGCCTCTGGCCCACCCTCCTCCGAGTTCAGTCCCACCTCTAGGCTCCAAGGACTTTCGGGGGGTGCTTTAGTGTTTAGCTACGTTTTTCTAAATATATGCATGCACAGTATTTTTTGATTTATCGCTTTTGCGCGTTGGCTTTTGACCTCCCGCCGTGGCACATAAAGACGTAAACCCCCCTTCTTCCTCCTGCTTCCTTTCCTTTCACGCTCCCGGGGGCGTTAGCTTCCCATTTTCCATTGAGCGAAAGCACCTCTGAGCCCCGTTATACATTATAACTGCATTCTTTCCTTACACAATTCTTCTTTGCTCTGGAGTTCATAAATCCCTTTTTTATTTGCCTGATGTCTGGTATCTATCGTTAATTTTTTCTAAGCATTTGATGTCTCTGCCTCTTGCCTGTTGGTCCTAGTTTCCAATCAATCAAACACGTTGGTTTCTTTTGTTTCTTAGAAAGGTTTTTTTTTTGCTTTTTTTATAAAGATTTTATTTATTTATTTTTAGAAAGAGAGGGGTGGGAAGGAGAGAGGGAGAGAAATATCAGTGTGTGGTTGCTTCTCATGTGCCCCCTACTGGGGACCTGGCCCGCAACCCAGCCATGTGCCCTGCCTGGGAATTGAACTGGCGACCCTTCGGTTCACAGGCCAGTGCTCAGTCCACTGAGCCGCACCGGTCAGGGCTCAAAAACGTTGGTTTCATTTCCCCTCAATTCTCTTGTTCTGGTTGGGACCTCTTGTTCTTGGGGCAGTCCCCGACTGCGCTCTCAGGACAGGCTTCTCCGTCGTGCGGAGACGGACCTTCTGTGGTCCAGTCCTCATCTGAGGATCTCTTTTCCGTCTCTTCCCGGGGCTGTTCCCCTGTCCCAGCAGCTTCCAGAGAAAGGGGACATGGGAGTGAACATTGCAGCACCTTTTCCATCTTTAACCTGCCCTCATCCTCGGTGGATGGTTCCCGGGAGCGTGGGTTTCCGGGCTGGTAGTATTTTCTCCCAGAAAGTTCCGCCATCGTCTCTGAACTTCCAGGGCCGCCAGAGCGCGGCGACCCTCGCCGCCCCGCCTCCTGGTCCCGGGTTCCCACGGTCTCTCCGTGACCGACCGTGAACTCTTCTGCATCCGTTGTGCTGGGCGCTGGGTGAGCCTTTGCATTTTCGAAATTCATGCCCTTCCGTGCTGGTCAGTTTTTAGGTGTCGTTTCTCTGATCGTTTTTCTTCCCCACTCCCTCTGTCCTCGCTTTCTGGAACTTTCTTCAGCCAGATGTTGGACTTCCCGAAATGGAGCTCCGGTTTTTCGTTGTAGTATTTTCCCCCGTGTTCTTTTCTTTTTCCAATTTTCTCTTTTTCTGATATTCTTTATGTTTCATCTTCTACCCTTTCATTGGCTTTTGAATTTATTAGTCTTTTCATTTTGATTTCCTAGACCTCGTCTTTGTTCTCAGCTCCTTTTTCAAAACTTGTTTGTGTCTGGATGTGCTTCCTTTTTCATTAAAAATGTTATCACTGGTGTTCTCACTGAGGTTCTCTTCTGTTCCCTGCCTTGTCTCTATTTCTTTATATATTTCTTCCCATTTGGACTTCGTGTTTTCTTTGTTAGGACCTAGGTCTTTAATGTTGGAGAAGGTCAGATGGTAAACCTCCTTTCTTGTTGGGGGCGGGGGTGGGTGCCTGAACGGACTGTGCCCATCTCACCTTTTGGGCCTGTCCAGCTCCCTGGGAGGAACCCGGCATCCCGCCTGAAGGGGGGCATTCACCCTCTGGGGCTCAGGGGGAGAGCAGGGGCCCACCTGAGAGAGGTTTCAGACCTGATGGGGGCTCATTCACCCTCTGGGGTTCAGGGGGAGGGGAGGGGCCCACCTGAGAGAGGTTTCGGGAGTGGAAACACAGGACTTGTTTTTTCCGGAACTTATTTTTTGTTTGTTGGTTGCCTCCTTAGCTTTTGTGTACCTGCCTTGAGCTCTTTTTCACAGCTCCAACGAATCATAAAACTGCTCTCAGTTCTGCCCACCTCTTCCGGTAACCTATAAATTCACTTTTTTCCTTTATCGGAGACATGCCCCTGAGAGCCTCCTGTCCCACCCGGAGGGGCTGCTCCCCACATCTCTTCCTCAGCCTTCCTTCCAGAGCTGTCCTTCTCATCTTCCGAGCGAGAGAGCGCGCTCCCCGGGAAGCCTTCGGCTTCCAGCCTGTCCCTGGTGCGTACCTGTGCCTCCGTGTGAGTGTGATCCCAACTCCTTCCTGAGCTGGCTTTGATGACGGGAGTTGGGGACACAGGGGACAGAGCGGGAATCCAGGCACCAGAGAGGAAGATGCCTTTGTCTGAGGTCACACAGCGCGGGCCGGGCAGAGACGGGAGCCTGGGCTCCTTCTGCGCCTGCATCCCGGGGCCACAGCGTCTCCTGGGTCCCTCACTGCCCCCTCTGGCCTCTGCCCACGGTGCCAGAGTAGAGGCTGCCCACGTGGGTGCTATGGAGACACGGCCAGGGCAGATGTGAGCTGTGGGGAGACTCGTGGAAAAGGAAGGCAAATGAAACACCCCTGTAGCCCTCGCCCCACTCTGCTGCCCCGGGCGGGCGGCCCATCCCCCAGCCCCCAGTTCCTCGTCTCTTTCTGGGACCGTGGAAGGAGGGTAGGGCATTAGACCCCATGCCCTCCACGGCCCCCTTTCCCTCCAGCTGAGGGTGGAGGTTTTGTTGTCGTTTCCTTGGTGTTTTTTGGCACAGAGGGTGAGCACTGGTTGCCATGGCAACTCCAGAGGGAAGGAGGGGAGGGCCTGGGAGAGGGAATTTGTTCCTCTGTCAGCTGGTTCTCCAAGTGGGGGTCTGCACAGGTCGGAGACTGAGGGTTGCGTGAAAAGCCCTGGTCCGGGAAGACCCCGGGGGTCCCCACGTCTTCCTGTCCAGCCTGGCTCCAAGCTGGCCTCTGCACCATGCAAGTCTCCTTCCCTCTGGGGAGCCACGGGACTCCCCCACTCCGACCTGAGGTCCTGGGTGTGAGTGGAGGAGAAGGAAGGAGAGCCCCCCGCCACAGAGGAATGTGCAGGGGCCGGGACACGTGCTGGCCCCCTCCGCACGCCGGGGCAGCAGCCGGGGAGGGGGGCGGGGGCAGGGAGTCCCCCGGAGAAGCCTGAGAACATGGACTCGGCTGCTCTGGACCTCGGATCGGGAAGTCACACAGGAGTGCGGGACCAGGCACCTGGTGGTTAAGCATCTTTCCAAGGAGGTCGTCTCCCTGTGCTAGTTTTTCCTTAAAGCCTATGTTCCTCCAATTCAGTTTTCCATTTTTGACAGTGACATAGTGACAAAGAAATCTTTTTTTTTTTCACTTAACAGCACGCACTCAGTGGTACGTGGCAGCTGGCACCAGGAAGGGGAGGGGGCAGCCATAGGGAGTGGTGGAGACTGTGGCCAAAGGGGCTGACGGCACGGCTCCAACCCACTCCAGCTGACCGTTGTCATGTGGACAAACCGGCTCCCTTGCTCAGGAGAAACCAGATGTCCAGCTTACGCACGATGTCCTGGACTTGACCCTCTTCCTCGCCCTCGCCCATCACATGGCCCATCTAGACCCAGGGCCTTCGCTGGACCACAGACGAGGTGGCCCCTGCTGTCACTTAACAGTTACAATGAGCCAAACCTTTAGACGGGACCCCGTTCGCCTCGACCTGCCGCAGGTAGGGAGGGACACGGGGCACTCCCTGCAGGGCGGAGACCTGCTCGGCCAAAGGCCCCGAGTGGCTTATTGGCAGGGCTGCCGCCGGAGCGCCCCACGTGGATAAACAGAAAGACAACCTGGGAGGGTGCGTGCTGTCCGGAGCACCGGACACAGGCAGCCTTGCTCCGGCGGGCCAGCTGCGGCCGAGAGAGCCCGAGGCCGCAAGCGCAGCAGCTCCCATTTGCTGGGGCCGGCGCCAGGCTTGGTGATTTACGGGTGTCTGTCGAACAGCAGGTCCCGGGTCTGCGGGAAGCACAATCTCATTCCTGCAGCCCACAGCTCCTCTAAAAATGTGTTCCTGGGGAGGTCTTCTCCTGCTTTATTAGTTGAAAACTCGGGCAGGCCTCATGTCTTGTCCGCTCACCCTCAGGCCGCAGAGAAGACATTAATTAAAACTTTGAAATCGATTTCACAGCACTTTTTCCCCTCGCCTAGCCAGGTCAGGGCGGCAGCGGACAGCGGGACATGGCTGGCTCCTTGGTTCTCTCCTGCTGTCGCTCCCCTCCTTCAGCAGCCCTCCTGCCTGTCCTGTCCCGGCTCCAGTTTCTGCCCCCTCCTGGGGGGGGGGGGATGGGAGGGCTGGCAAGGGCAGGAAAGGTCTCCCTGGAGCTGGCGCCATCCGCAGCTGGCTCTTCACGCTCCGGGGCCTGGTGGGTGGGTAAGGCCAGCTCCTGGGTGGGTGTCTCCGTTCTGGTGGTCTGGGGAAGGAGATGGCACCCGTCACAGGTAGCGATGTCCCCCCACCCCAGGTCCCTGACCCAGCCACAGGGGCCCCAAATGGACTGGACCCTCCCAGGGAGCCTGATTTGTGCCAGATGCCTTTGGCCTGCACCATTCTCCTGCTGTGTGACCTTGTTAAAGGCCTTGGGTAACTGCTCTTGGCCCTGATTGTCCTCAGCTGTGCAATAAACAGGCTGTCTTCCTGCTGACAAGGAGCAGGTAGGCCCTGAAGGGGTGGGCTGGGGTGGGCTGCTGGGGAGAGCAGGGAGCAGCTTACCCTTCCACTGCTCCCATCCGGTCCCTGTCTGGGAGGGCAGCTGCTTTGGGGAGGGGAAGGAGGGGCAGGGAGACTGCAGAGACTGGGTGGAGAGAGCCAGAGGCAGGACAGGTCGGTGTACAAGGGGGAGAGAGGCGGGAGTGGCGGCCCAAGGGACAGAAGGAGAGCCAGAGAGAGGGAGGCTGAAGCAGGGGCAGGGGAGCTGGAGGGGGGTCCTCTGCCCCGCATCACCCCTCAGCCTGAGGAGGAAGAGCCTGCCTGTTTGTGTGCCCCCTCCAGGCTGCCCGCTGTGGCCCACCCGCTCAGAAAGTGGGTGGCGACTACCTCCGAGGGTCCTTCATCTGGGCACACCCCCAGGGCTCTGACCCAATGCCGGGCGTGTGGCTGACCAGAGCCGCACAGGAGGCCCAGCTCAGTCCTGAGACGGGGTGGGGGCTTGGCGAGGGATGGCGGCATGCGTCCACGTAAGGGACCAGATTGCTTGGGTTCACACCCCTGCCAGCTGCTCACTAAGTGTATCCATAGGCCTGTCACTCAGCCCCTGTGCCTCCGTTTGCCCGGCTGTGAGCTGGGGTTAATGATAGAACCATTTCACGGTGGTGCTAGGAGGCTTGAATGAGGCAGTCCAAGGAGATGCAAGTTTGGGACAGGATGAGGTCTCCGCAGGTACGTGCGGCTGTTACTTGAGGCCCTTCGAACGGACGCGGGGGCAGCAGGCAGGCATTTAGCTTCGGCAGCACACCTGTGTTCGCACGCAGTCCGCACTCCGAGGGGAGCGTGAGCCTGGCTCCCGCAGCCTGCAGCCTGGAGTCTGGGGGGCGACAGACTCCAGCTGTCACGGACAGAACAGCGGCTGCCTCCAGTTACCGGCTCCTCCCTGGCTTTCAAAAAGATTTCTAACCTTCGGAATACATTTCATCCTTGCCCAAAATATCTTTATTGATTTTAGAGAGAGAGGAAGGGGGGGGAGAGAGAGAGAGAGAGAGAGAGAGAAAGAGAGAGGGAGAGGGAGAGAGAGAGAGAGAAACATTGATCGGTTGCCCCGCTATGTGCCCCAACCGGGGACTGAACCTGCAACCTAGGCAGGTGCCCTGACCGGGGATGGGCCCCCCAACCTCCAACCAACTGAGCCACCCGGCCGGGGCTGGGGACCATATTAACGCCTGTTGTAGAGACGAGCAGGTCACGGGAGCATGGGTGGTCTGTGGAGGGAGGGAGGGTCGAGCCCAGCTGGGGAAGCTGCTCTGGGCGGGGGTTTGGGGGTCAAGGGGTGGGCACAGGAAGAGGAAGTGCTCCTGCCCAGCTCCTACCCAATAAGCCTCATTATTTTCCCCACGTTCTGTTCCTTGCTGATTCCGAACAGCAGAAACCAGACCTTAATGCCGTAATTACCTGTCTATTTGAGGAGAAAATTAGACTAAAGCGGCCCAGAGCTTTCAGCCTGCAGTTCGGGAGACAGGAGGGCAGCAGTGGGCAGGAAGGAAGAGAGAAGCTTCTTCACAGGAGGGTGTTGGAGCTGCCAGGGCCTCAGGAAGCAGTGGTCCCAGGCCCCCCCGGCAAAGCCTGGGGCAGGGGGTCAGTGCCGGGGGTAAATTCCTAGACCCAGGCCTCCCCCTTGCAAAATGCAGGTTCCTATTCCCCCCCACCCCTGCTCAAAGAAGACATGGTACAGAACCCACCCAGGACCACTGGGGCCCCTCAGTGTTCTTGAGAACAATGTACGTTGTTCAGGCAGGGTAAGGGTGGAGGGCGTGAGCAGTCCCTCCAGATATGGGGAAGGGCCCTGCTCCGCGCCCCCTCCCCCACTCCCACCGCATCCTGGCCTTCACGTGCTCGGTCTGCTGCCAAGACTGGGGTAGGAGGCCTGGGCCGTGCCCTCGGGAAGCCTCTGGCCGGTGGAGAGCAGCCTTCTCTGCAGGTCAGCCAGAGAGGAGCCCGGGCTGAGATCATAGCCAGGCTGGAGGGCAGGGCTCAGCCGCCCGGGGCCAGCGGAGCTCAGACAAGGGAGGGGCTGGCCAGCTGGGGAGGCTCCTGTCCCAGGCGGATGGAGCTGGTCCTTCAGGGCCGGGCATAGGGCTGCGGCGGAAGAGCCTCAGGTGGCGGCGTTGTCTCGTTGCGGTGGAGGCAGAGCTAGAAATGAACCGAGACAGGAGGCTGGAGTGGAGACGACACCGAGAAAGAAAAAACATGGACCCGGGGCTGGCCTCGGAGAGGAGAGTGTCAGACAGGGTGCACGGGCCACTGGAGCCGGGGAGGACTTCGGAACAAGGGGGCGGCTTGATCAGATGAGCAGGTGGCAGCACTCCCTCGGCCTCTGGCTAGAGAGTTTGTGAGTAAGCGCAGAGGCCTCGTGACCTGGCAAGAGGGTGTTGCCGCTGGTATAAGGCAACGGGGCCCCAGCCTGGGTACTTCCTGTGGTGGAGAGGAGGGCTTGGGGCCTTCCCAACACAGAGGAGGGCTGGGCTGGCCAGGTCAGACCTGGAGGGGGTGCTCGATGCGGAGAAGGCCATCCTGGGTTCCGGGTTTGGGCCGTCGGGGGTGGGGGTGGGGGTGGCGACGCCCTGACACAGCAACGGGCTTCCTTGGGGACGACTGCCAACCCCCTGCGAGGCGTCAGTGTGCAGGGGTCAGGGGACCGTCGGACAGACAGGGGTTCGGGCCCGCTGGCTGGTAGGCAGTGGGTGGAGAATGGCCCTCGTTGGGTGGGTGTCGGGGGGGAAGGCAGGAGTGGCAGAGCCCATGGGGACATCTGTCTCCTCCCGTCGGGATTGTGCTGTGACTCCAGTCTAAGAGCTGCGTAAGAGTTTCTGCGAAGATGACGGGGTTCAGGGCCACCACCCTTTAAGGGGAGGCGATGAGCGGGGTTATGGAAGCCGAGGTCATGGCCCTAGGTGCCCGGGGTTGCAGATGGGAGACGCAGTGGGGCCTGTGACTGGTGGAGGTCAGGGGCCTCAGGGTCCCGGCCCGGGGGAGCTGGGGACAAGACTAGGTCACAGAACTGAGTCCTGCCTGCTGTTGCCAGCACCTGTGGAGCAGGCTGGGGTGTGCAGCTGTCCCGGAAGGAATGTTGGGGTGCATCACTCGGGCCCCCACAGCACAGGGAGCCGCTCTACCTGAGCTTCTGGGATGGAGACCTGACTACTACCCAGCACCTTGCCCCTCCCCCAGCCCAGCTGTCCTCTTGGCCCTCCTCCCCCTTCCTTTCTCCTTCCTCCCTTCAGACCCGGGGACTAGACCACCACGGGCCTGAGCGTGGTACCGGTTCCTGGACCGCACCCCCAGGGCCCAGGACCCTCCCATGCAGGGGACATGGGTACCACCGCCTAGACCTGCATTTTAGGCTGCAGTGCGATCTCTCATTGCATAGATAACCAATGCATGGCCTTGGGGGCTAGACTTCTGGGAGAGGCTCAGGCTGGGACTAGACTGAGGTGACAAGGTGTGCCAGCACGTTTGTCACGGGGACACTGACTGGGAGAGGGGATGGCTCTGTGCCACGCGCCGCGCCGCAGAGATCGAAGACCAGCGCCCCGCCGAGGGAGGCGGCAGCACCTGGGTGCTGGGGAGCCGAGAGTGCGCAGGGGGCCCCTGGCCCTAGGGCAGCGCTGACTCATCCCCGGAGCCACTGTGGCTAGAACATCCAGTCCCCAAAGGCGAACAGGAGCTTATCTGGGCCATCCGCCTGCCTGCCGTGTCTGATGCGATGTCCCCAAGGAGGCCGTGTCCTCTGCACTGGCACTCGCCTGCAGCCACCGCGGTGGCCCTGTGCGGCGGAGCCGAGGAGTGGCCAGGGCAGCCCCTAAAGTCCACGGCCCCCTGACCAGTGCTCAAGTCCCAGCCCGTCTTAGAGGCACAGGGTGAGCTCCTGCCTAGAGACCAGAGGGACCCCAGATCCTGTTTCCACAACCCCTGCCAGGGGTGGCCCCCCGAACTGTATCCCCCTCACTGAGGGGCACTGCCATCTCACACCAGGGCTCACACATCCTTCTGGGGACATGGAGCCGTGCTCAGAACAGAGAGGCCCGGTGGGGGTCGGGGTGGGGGCTGCAGCATGGGGTGGGGGAGCCGGCTTTAAACGTGTGAGGTGTAGTTCCTCAAACATTTTTTAGCAGAAGCTCAATGACTAAGATGCAGGAAAGTGGTCACTCTGCTTGCGGTGGGGGTGGTGGGGTGGTGGGGTGGTGGGGTGGTGGGGTGGTGGGGTGGTGGGGTGGTGGGGTGGGCCCACCCATGGACCCCTGTCCTCCGTGCCCACCTGCAGCCGCCACTGCAGTGTCCTTGACTGCCCTCCCGGGGTCCCACGGTCAGAAAAGCCACGGACTGGCTCCGATCTCTGTGTGGAAAGCTCCACAGACCTGTCACACAGATAATCACGCCCAGACCTAAGAGGGAGGAGCGACATCCGCGGGGTCGTTGGTGGCGAAGCCGGGGACACGCACCCAGGTCCCTGCCTCCCCGGCTGGGGCCTCACAGCTGCCCTGGAGGGCTGCCTCTTCCCGACTGCAGCTCCAGCTGAAAGAATTAATTGTACCGTCCTAATTACGGTCTCGGTATTCTAAGCCCCCTTACATCTCCTTGGAAGTGGGCAGAGTACGTGTAAATGCTTGTGGAAAATCACCGAGCTCCCTTTCTGTTCAGCTCTGGTCCCGGCTCCCCTGGGGGCGGGCGGAGAAGAAAATAAGGTGAATCTGGTCCCTGCCCTCGGTGAACTCCCAGTCGCGGTGAGGAGTCCAGGAAAGAGGGTGGCCCACCCCCGGGAGCTGCAGGCAGGCTGGACAGGAGAAGGGGTTCCCTGTGGCACGCGGTGGGGGGGGTGGGGTAGATGTCCCCAGGGCATCCTGGCTGGCTGCAGTTTCTGTTTCTGGCCTGAAATGCTATTACTAATATGGACCCTGACACTCACTAGCTGTGCCTTAGGTAGGTTAAGTTTGCTAACCTCTCTGCGCCTTAGTCTCCTCCGCTGCTGTGTGGAGGTTATAAAAGCACAAATCTCAAAGAGTTGAGTGTGAAATTTCTTGTGCATCAATGCTTGCAAAACCCTGAGCAGTGCACCTGGCGTCCAGCACACACCCCCGACGATGAGCCGACGGTGACGGCCGTGTGGCAGCCCGCTCAGGGGAGCGTCCGCCCTGGAGGAGAAGCTGTGGGGTGAGCTCGCCCAGCAGCAGGGCTTCTCGCCTGAGGCTTGGGCGACAGAACCGTGGTCTCGTGGAGAAGAAAGAGCCCTGGCGCAGGACGCAAGAGGCTTGGAACTCAGATCCTCGCTCTGCCACCGAGGACCTGTATCTTCCCTGAGCCTCAGTTTTCACATCTGTAAAGTGGGGAGCACGATGCCAAACACCAGAGCGCTGTGAGTGTTAGGTCAGATCCGTGTGTATGATGCTGTCACTTCACCTGGCACACTGGATGGAGGAAGCGTTCACGGAATGCTGGTGCCCCTCCCAGTGAGGCCGGGCCGGAGGACTCTGAGTTGCGTATCACATAGGGACCCGCCCGAGGGTTTGGGGAGAAGAAGGAAGCGGCGGCAGCAGCAGCTAATGCAGGTGGAAGCAGGCGGAGAAGTCAGGTTGGAACAGAGTGGGCTTCTATTGTCATTCGCTCGGCACCTTTTCCCAGACACACACAGTGTCTGGTCCCTGGACGGGGTCCTGGGCAGACAGACGTGGTGACATATTCCTACATCCTGGGGCTCCCAGGCTGGGGGGAGCAGGTGACGATGTCCTCCTAAATGAACACCTGCCGGGAGCCAGCCCAGCCCTGGGGTCTGACACAGTCACGGAGGGAGCCGCGCGTCCGCACAGCAGACAGACACGGCGGGGGAAAGCACCTGGCACTCCTCTGCTTAGTCACTGTGTTACTACTACCCATGCTTAGGGTCTATGTGATTTACCGTGGGACCAGGACAATTGGCAATTCCACAGAAGAAATACAGTTCTTTGGACGTAAGCAAGAAAATGACAGCTCATTGGAGAGTGGCTCCCCACCAGAGTGTCCTCCTAAGTGCGTTAGAGAGTTCAAAGAGTGGGAATGGAAAAGACTCCTAGGACTACTCCCTACAAAACCCCTACACCCACCCTTATTACACAATTCCTTGAAACCAGGGCTCTGGGAACTAGACATAGATTCAAAAAACACATCTGGTCAGCATAGTACCAGTATCCACGGTCTGCTCCCCCTCCTACTCCGAGGCCCACTGATCCCCCTTCACCCTATACCGGAATCTATTGTAAAGAGACATGATGGGTAAATATAAATGGGTATCCGAAAGATTATTATACACTCCCCTTTTGTGAAATGCTTAAGCGATCAGGACCCCCATGGTGTTTATTGCTTAAAAAGTCAGACATCAAAGACGGGAACAAATAATAAACATGCATCAACACCGAGATGAATGGGAGGCAGCCGAATGGACTGAGCAGCACAAAGATTATTTATTACTTGCACAAGATGACAGGGCTCTGGTGCTGGAGTGAGAAGTGAGAGATGGATACTAACCACACTGACCACGAAAGCCTTCCGCATGGCCTTTGCCAGTGAGCTAAAACAGTTCTGTGCCCAGCTACATGCCCAGCTTGCAGCTTTAGAATATATAGATTAAAACTAAGTTAAGCTTTAAGAAATTAAGGTGTTATATAATGTGGTAAAATGTGTTACTGATTAATTGCAAAGATTAGGAGCTAAAAGCTTGCACAATAATATGTAATAGATAGCTGCTTCCTATTTTCTGCAGAATAAGGATAAAGCAAATATGCCTTAAAAGCCTCATTTTTTTATTGCTTTTACATATGCCACATGTACACACCCAACTGTATAAAAATAAAAAACTCAAGAGCCCAGCAGAGATGCCTGGCTGTTGAGCTTGAAACTGCACCTCTCGTGTCATTCCTCCGCCGACGCCGTCCCTCCACTGGGAATCCCTGGACCTGCTGGAGCTGGGCTCCAGCAAACACCATGCCAGGGGGAGGCGCCAAAGCTGGCCCGGGGCTGGGCAGCGTCGGGGGTTTGTGTTGGCTCGGCTGGTCTGGAAGAAGAGCTAGCATCGAAGACAAGCATGCCAGGGGGTTGAAGGGCATCCCAGCTGGAGGGAGCAAGTGCAAGTGCAGCGGCCAGAAATCGTGAGAGGGCCCAGCAGACCAAGGGGAGTTCTAAGTTGTGAATTTTTCTTCCCGAACAGAGGCAGACTTGATCCCTTGCCTAGGCCACCCGGTTCAACCAGGACCAGGACTCTTCCCGGAGGGGCCAGCAGGTCTTTTAGGTCCCGCCTATTTCCCAAATTCCTGAAGAGCCACAAACAGCATGACTGACAGTCCACCTTTGAAATGCAGACCAAAGCTCCAGGGCTGCGCAGGAGAGGACTGACTGAAACCTCCCAGCAGGGCCTGGGAGGGTTTGGGGAAGCTTGTGGTGCGCCTGGAGAGGACCAGCCTAAGCCCAGGCCCAGAGGGCTTCTTGGAGGAGGAGGCAATGCTGGGGAGGTCTGCCCCTGCGCCCACCGCCATTCCCAGCTTGTCCCCCCCCCCCATCCCCCACTGCCCGTGTTAGCAGAGAGCCAGGCTAAGAAAGCTGTGGGCACTACTGGCTTCCCACTGCAGACCAGGGCGGGGAGCTTTCCTCACATCGCCTCTCGCTAAGAAGACAGGCCTCTTCTCAGGCACGCTGCTGACATGTTTTCTTTTCCCCAGATGAGGATAATGAGCCTGTTTGGGAGTCGGGCTGACAGCGCAGGCAGCAGGCGGGGGTGGGGACGGGAGGCCCCGGGGCAGAGGCAGCTCCTCCGCGGAGCAGACACCGCCTGGGTGACAACCACAGCCTCCAGCAGGCGGGGATTTCCGTTCGCCACATGGAGGAGAAGGCCGTGGGGCGATTCTGCTCAGTTCCGTGAACCAGAGAGCCGGCCTGGCTGTCTTCCCATGTAACCCCTGCCTGTGCGCCAGTGCTGGAAAGCGGCCCGCCGTCCCCCGGCCCCATCCAGATCGCAACCTGGAGCCATTCTGGGTATCCCCGGACCTCTCACGGGAGGGGCCTGCCCCCTGCCCCGCCCCTGCCAGGGCTTCCCCACCCCTTGCTGATAGCCCCACCCCCACAACCCGGAAAGGCTCTGCCCCAGGCCCCAGCCCAGGCTGGGGGTGCGCTCTGCATGGCTGCGTGAACTGAGGGGTGTGGAGAGGAAGCACCCACCAGCTCTGGGGTCTCTGTGGGCAGGTCACAGGGGAGCCCCTCTCCTGCTGGAGGCTCAGCACCCAGGGCCTCGTGTTGCTCCGAACTTCTAAGCACGTGGCTGGAAAGGCTCGCGTATCACTCATACCAGGGCTGAGGCATGTTTGTTTTAGAACCACCTGCAGCAAAACACCCATATTCACCTTGAGGATACACCCTCCACCCAGCCCTGCACCTTGGGTCTCTGGAGGTCTGAGGGGGGCCCCACCCCTGCTTCCATTTGGGTACCCGGGTCCCATGTCTTTGCCCAGAGCTGGGAGCTTCCCTCAGACCCTGAAGCCACACGCCCGTCCCTACTGCTCCAGAGAGTGAGGATTAGTATGCGCCTTTAACAGGGCCTACGGGCTTCCCGGGGGTGGGGGGCAGCGTGGGGGCCTGGCCTCAGATGCCAACACGCCCCCTGGCTGTGTGCTCCTGGGCTGCAGCTCTAGGAGGTGGGCAGAGCCCAGGGCTGGGAGGCAGGGCCCCAGCCCTGTCCTCTGTCCCGGCCACTGACCCTCACTGTGGCAGCCAGTGGGCCCCTCCACCTCTCCGCGCCTCAGTGTTTCTGTCTGCCTCATGGGCGTGTGGGAGACCCCAGTAAAGTACACAGAGGCTGTAGCTGCCTGGAAAGGCACCTCGGGGACTGCCAGCCGTCTGTCCTTGGGCAGCCCTGCGGCCATGTGCAGCTGCTTTTTTTGCTCTGTGGTCTCCCAGGCAACGCGGCGCGGCCTGCCAAGCTCACAGCTGGGCCCTGGGTCCGAACACATCTTCAGTGGCATGCAGAGATGGCTGACGGCAGGAGCCAGGGCGAGGCCCAGCCCCCCCAGCTGTCTCGGGGAGCCGTCAGACAAAGCCCGAGCAGGCCGGGAGGGGCAGGCTGGGCCGGGGGGGCCTGGGAAAGTCGCTCCGAGTCCCTGGCTGCCCTCCCCCTCCCTCATCCTCCTATCCCTGCCTTCTGAGTGACCCGTTCTTTCCAGAACACTCCATCTGGAATCTCACAGCTCTGGGCCTCAGTCTCCCCATGTGTTGAAGGGGTGGAGGCTGATCTCTGGGCCTCAAATGGCCCGAGACGAGGGCCAGGAGGTCAGAGGCCTGTGGGGAGGGTTCCGCACCGTCTTCAGGAAGCTGCCCTTGCTGCCCCAACAGGGCACGGAGGGTGCCTGGCTCAAGGACATTTGTTAGGTAGGGTCTCTGGAACCCTCTGCTCCAAGATCCAGAGACCGCCCTTTGCTCCTCACCCCATACCCCTGGCGAGGGTCCTTCTCCCGGCTGGCTTGGGTGCCAGCCTCGCCCTCGGCCACTGGCCGGGACCGGCAGGTCTGCGAGCCAGGCAGGTCTTTCTTCGGTTACAGTTGCCCCTGCGTTAAGGCCATTATTGCATCCAGGTCCCGAGAGATGTGGAAGCCAGAGCTGGCCCTGGGAAGTGGGCCCCAGGGCGTGTGCCGAGAGGAGAGAGATTGGTGCTTCCGCTGTGGATAGCCGGGTGCAGGGGCTGGTGGGGGTAGGGGACGTCTGGCAGCACCCACGAGACGAAGACAGGGAGGTGCGGCTCCCTTCCTGCAGGTCCCCGGGGCCGGCCCGAAGGGAGGCCCCGCCCAGGGTGGTGATACAGACCCCGGGTCCGGCTGCCTGTCACTCGAGGGACAGGGTCTGATGGAAGGAACGCAGGGTTATTCAGGAGCCGGCAGCTTGAGAGAGGGGAAGTCCCCTCCTCTTGTCACACAAGGACATCTTAGCGTCTCAGTGCAGGGAGGGGTTCGAGGGCGGGGGAGGGGAAGGCGGAACAGAGGAAACCAGAGAGGGCTGCGCGCTCTCAGTGGAGGGCGATGGGTCACAGTCAGAGTCAGTGCAGGCTGCCCGACGACCACCTCGAGCCTGAAGGCCGGGGTCCGCTTCCTACCCTCTCGGCAAGCGGGCTGTGCACCAGTGACCGTTTACAGAAACAATGCTGAGAGCGTGGGGGCGCGAAGGGGGGGTCACAGCGAGAGGGGAGGGGACGTGTGGGCAGGCGGGGCCCAGCGGGGCCAGGCCTCGGGATTCTGCCAACCTCAGCGTGCGCTTCATCCTCCGTGTGGTGGGAAGCCATTAGAGGAGTTTATATATTTATTTTTAAAGATGTTATTTATTCTTCGAGAGAGGGGAAGGGGGGAGAAAGAGAGGGAGAGGAATATCTATGTGGGAGAGAAACATCGATCGGTTGCCTCCCATCCATGCCCAGACCAAACCCACAACCCAGAGGTGTGCTCCCTGGCCCAACGCCGACCTGGCATTGAACCAGCGACCCCTCCTCTGTGGGCCAATGCCCAGCCCACGGAGCCACAGTGGTGTCTGTCTGGGCGCCGTTCGAGGAATTTAAACGGAAGAGACCTCGGAGCAATGATTCCCAACCAGGAGTGACTCCCCACCCCCCTCCCCACCCTCAGGATATTTGGCAATGCCCGACGGGGGTAGGGCTGGGGATGCCGCTGGCGTCTAGTCCGTAGAGGTCAGGGACACTGCAAAACGTCCCGCAACACAGAGGACAGCTCCCACACCAGAGGCCCTAAATGTCAGCGGTGCTGAGGCTGCGAAGCCCTCACCGGAGCTGGTGTTCGCCTGGGCCGCTGTTCTTCCTGAAGAGCCCAGGGTCGCTGGACTCACGTCCTGCTCTTCCGGGATATGCCCTGGGTTCGAGTTCTGTCTCCAAAGTGTCAGCGGTGCGGAGGTGGAGAAACTCTCCCGCAGGAGAATGGGAGCATCGAGACCACTGGGGCCCGCGCCACGTGGGACCTGTGAGCGTGGCGACGTGACCAGGCTCAGGTGAGATGGGCCGTGAGTGCCAAACACACACTGGATTTCAGATCTGGAACCGTAAAAATAGCGTAGAATAGTCATGTGTTTTATCTTGATTACATGTTAGAGCCCTATTTTAGATACGCTGGGTTGAACAAAAGGTATCATTAAAATTCACTCCGCTTGGTGCTTATTCATGGTTTAAAGTGGAGCTACTAGGAGATTTTGAATTACACATACGGCTTCCATTTGTAGCTCACAATATGTTTCTGATGGATGGTGCTGAGTTACCCAGTGATAATATTGACTCAACTCCTTCCTGTGTGCTGAGTACTGTTCTTTTTAAAAATATGGATCGCTTGATTTAATTTTCACAACCACTTCATAAAGCGGGTATCGTTATCCGTGCTTCCAATGTGAAGAAGCTGTGGCCCAGAGAGGTTAAGTGAGTTGCCCAAGGCCACACAGGAAGTCAGCGTACAGCTGGCTCCAGAATCTGGGAGCTGGACCACGTTCCACAAGGATGCTTGCCGGGTAAGGGGGTCAAGATGCAGTCAGACAGGAGTGGGGCAACTCTGGAGCCACAGGACTCACTGAAGGAGAGGGCACGCAAGTCGCAAGGGACGGGAAGGGATCAAGAAGGCTCACTGGGGTTTGCTGGGAGCAGCAGGTGGAAGGCGATGCTGTTTGCTGAGATGGGACCGTGGGAGGAGGAAGCAAGGCTGGGGAGCACGGGGCTCCCTGCTGGCCCTGCTAGTCGGAGAGGACTACAAGCACCCAGCTGGAGACGTCGAGGAGGCAGCTAGGTTTGCAGGAAGGCGTGATAGACGTTTGGGGGTCAGCCCAGGTAGACGGGGTTTAAAGCCATGGGGTGGGGGTGGGCGAAATAATCCCCTGCAGAGGGTGCAGGTGTTGGAGAGGTTTGTAGGACAGAGCCCTGGGCTACACCAGCACTTAGAGGCTGAGCCACAGAGAAGGAGCCAGAAAGGGAGGCTGAGAAGGGGAAGGCAGTGGAGGCAAGGGGGAAACAAAGCAGAAGATGAAGGAAGCTTAAGACAAGGGTCTGGTCAGGTGTCAGGCTCACCCCAGAGCCAGCGAGCCTCTGGCCATGTGGGGCAGGCTGTCAGGGGAACTTGGCCCGAGGCACAACGCCTGGGCTCACTCTGGGCTGGAGCCCGGCAGGCTGGCCAGATGCATGCTGAGTCCCAGGAACCAGGCATCTCCCTTCCTGAAAAGAGCAGGGAGGGGCCGTGTCTCGTGGGCTCAGCCAAGAGGAGGGCCCTGCCTTCACTGAGAGGAAGGCCCTGGGGTGTGGGAAGGGTGACTCAGGCAGCTACTCTTATGTGGGAGTCGGAAAGTCCTTCCTTGTGTCTGACTGCAATCCTACCTGCTTCAAAGGGAGCCTGCGGTTCTTAGCAGCTCACCTGAGCAGGCCGCCTCATACACATGTCTCTGGTGGCTGAAGACAGAAAGTGCTTCTTTTTTCCCCACCACACCCTCTCCTAAGCCTGTCTTCCAGAAGCCACCCCTGCTTCCTTGGCCCAGGGGAGACGCTGCTCCTCCTTGAAACAGCCCCGGATCCAGCCCAGGGCTCCGACAGAGTGTGGAGTGCAGGACACAGGGGGAGGGACAGGCAGGGGCTCTGCTCTGGGCTCTCGGGGCCCTGCCACGAGCGCCAGAAGCTTCCAGCTGGCCCCACCTTTGAATCCTCATCTCTCTCAGCTGATCTGAAAGGTCTGTCTCCAGGAATCTGTTCTCGAGAACACTTGTTTCTGGTTTGGCAGCCTACTCGCTGCCACCTGGCTGCTGACCGCAGCGACGCTGGCTTCTGCTCTCGGCCTGCGGGCTCCCGGCTGTGCTGCCCTCCTCGCATCCCAGGGCTCAGGCCGGTTTGACTCTCCTCTGCTTCCTCCGCCCCGCCAGGCCAGGCCAGCCCAGCCACCAGCCACAGTGAGGCCCCCATGGCTAATCTCTCCATCAGCAGCTTCTCTTCAACCTCGCTGCCCGCAAAACAAAGTGCTTCGTCGATGAAAAAGCCCTTTGGGGCTAAACACAGGAAATTAAAGGCTCTGAGCGCAGTAAGAAAATCTATTCTTTTTCATAGATTTCTGCAATCCAATTGCTTTGGCTTCTGCCGTTCGCACCCTTGGGGACGGGCCGGCGGGGGTGACATGAACAAGGAGGGCCTGTGTCTGAGATTCCGCCATCCACGAGGGTTCGTGCCTTCGGGCCTGCAGGGCTGGCTGCCTGGCCACATGCCACCAGGTGTCCTTGGCAGGAGGGAACCTTCAGGCCACCACCAGGGGCTAAGGCCTGGAGTGGGCTTGTGGACAGCCCCCCCAAGAAACAGCACATCCTGCCGTCCTGGGGGAGGGGGAGGGGAGAAGAGAAGCTGGCAAGGCCGACGGAGTGCAGTGTGTGGCGGGAACAGCCTCCTGCAGGCACAAGAGGGAACCACAACCACACCTTCTGGTCCCAGCAGGTGACTGCCGCTCTCAGCGACCCCCTTGCTCCGTCTGCAAAGGGAGGGGGGTTGGGCTCTGCTTCGTCTGCAAAAGCGGGGGGGGGGGGGGGGTGGGGGGGGTTGGGTGGATGGTTCTTGAGGTCCCTGTCGGGTAGAATTTATGCAACAAATGCAAGTAGAGTTCGATCCACGTGCCAGAGCTTCCAGGAGCCTCTGGGGGGTGGGGGGTGCCCAGGGCTTTCAATCAGCCACTGCAACCAGCAGGTAGGTGGGGCCTCCTCCTGGGCAGCCTCTGGCCCTTTGGGCTGTGAGGGTCCGAGCAGCTTGCTGAGTGGGGGGCACACGGTCCCAGGAGGGAGGGAGGCAGGAAGGGGAACCAGTTTCTCACTGCAAAGCCCAGTCGCATCTGGAAGGACTGTTGTGATGGGGGTGCCCGGGTCCCAGTGGGGCCCGGGAGGTGTGAAAAGACTGGGATCCCAGGGGTCTGGGGATCGATTCTTTGCTCACTCGATGCTCCCTCCCTGGGCCGGTACGCACTCTCACAGTTTCAATGACTGTCTCCACTCGGAGGTTCTCATCCCTGGCTGCACGTCAGAATCACCTGGAGAGCTGTCCAAAATGCTGAGGCAGGCCCTGTCCCCGACCCAACAGATCACGGTTTCTGGGGTCGGGGACAGGCCCTGTCCCCAACCCAACAGATCACGGTTTCTGGGGTCGGGCCCGGGTATGAGAATTTCTTAAATGCTCTTGTGCATTCAGGGATGAGAACCAGTTCACCTTCTGATCACACTTTCCTCCAACTCTGACCTGTCTCTAAGCTCCCCACCTGCTTCCTGGACTTCTCTCCTCGCTTCCTCTTCGGGGGCTGCACAGGCAACCCGCCCGAGTCAGGTTCACCATCTGTGCCGCCCCCCCCCCACCTTGAAGCCTGCTTCTCCCCCCAGGGCTTGCTGTCTTGGGGAACTTGGCCGCCACCATCCAGTGGTGTCAGCCAGCGACCTGGGGGCAGCTCTGCCTCTGTAGTCCCTATTCTTCCTGTCAGATCTGTCACTCTGCCACCATGTGACTCAGCAGCTGTAGCAGAGGGACCCAAAATAGCAGGGCCCCAACAAGAGAGAAGTTTGCCTCTTCCTCACGTGAAAGTTCAGGCAGGCAACTCAGGGCTGGTAGGGCAGCTCCGAAATCACTGGGGTTGGGATGGGGCAGGCTTCTCGACTGTGTGCCTCTGCTTTCCTTCATGAGCGGCTTTCTTCTCCCTGCCAAAGATGGCTCCTCAGTTCCCCTGTCATCCCCCATTCCCTTCCAGAGAGGGGACAGAGAGCTCATGCCCCTACTTTGCTGGGCACAGACTGGATGTCCTTCACATCACCCCTGTTCCTGGCACATTGGCCTAATCAGGGTCACACCAGGCTGCAAAGAATGCTGGGAAATGTATCCTATTGAATGTCCAGTTCGCCCAGTTCTCTGCCTCATCGACTGCAACAGCTTCCTGGTGGTCTCGCCACATCCTCCAGCCTGCTTTTCCCCTCTGCTTCCCGAACGGCATTATTTACATGCAAACGAGACCTGGCCATCTTTTCAGCAGCTTCCCGCTGCCCTTAACGAAGTCTTGATGGTCCCCCAAGGTCTTCACCACTGGACCCAGCCCTCTGGCATCAAAAAGAGCCTGTGTCTCTTGCTGTCCGTCCTCCAGCCGCACTGGCCTGAGTCCAGCGGGCTGAGTGCAGGTGTCCCTATTCTATTCATGGCCTTCTCTCACGCTGCTTTCTCCGCGGCAACATTCCCCACCCGCAGCCCCTCCCACCCACTCCCAGCCCCCTCAGTTGTCCTTCAGATCTCAGGTTAATGGACTAGTTCTCTGGGAAACGCCCCTGGCCCCCGGGAGGAGATCAGGATGCCCAATACAGAGGCTTACGGCGCCCTATTCTTTTATTTCAGCATCACAGGTTGGGTTATGCTATTTGCGTGATCGTGGCTTAACTTCTGTGCACCCCACCCCCCCGACTGCGGGCTCTAGGAGGCAGGGACCACGGCATCCCCAGTGCCCGGCGTGGTGCCTGGCCCGCTGGAGGAGGGTCTCATTGGGTGGTCTTTACCAGTGTGAGCCGTGAGGGAGGGAGAAGTGTGGAGAATGACTCCCTGGTTTCTGGCTGGCCAAGGAGACGAGCGTGGTACCGTTTGTGGAGACGGAGCGCCAGGAGGGGGCTGCAGATGGACGCAGGATCCTGAGGTCAGTGTTGGAGAGGCTGGGCCCGAGGGTGGGACACAGGCCGTTGAACAGAGGGATCTGGGTCTCTGGGGAGGTGTCCTGTTGGAATCAGCTGACATTGGATTCCCGATCTGGCCCAAGGTGATGAAGGGTCAAGGCCACCAGAATGGCAGCCATTTGAGGGGAGAGTAGTGAGCATCCTGGCCATGTGTCCAACTTAGGGGGGGGGAATTGGGAAGGACCAGAAGAACTCCTGACTCCGGTTCTCCCCGCTGAGTGCTGTTCTCGGAAGGGCCTGTCCCAGAAGCTGCGGCTCTGAGCAGCGAGCGCCGTGAGCACCGTGAGGAGGGCGGGACACTGCGAGTGGGACCAGGCACACCCAGGCGCAGTCCAGCTCAGCCATCACAGTGGACGGTCTGCTGAATGCCAGGCCCCGTGGGGATCGATGACGGCGGCGGTGGTGGCGGCGGTGGTGGCGGCAGTGTGGCTACTGCAGAGCACTCACTCGGTAGTGCCAGACGCCATGCTAGGCGCTCTCTCAACACACTGGCCCCACAACTCTCCCGCCGCTGTTCGTCACATTGTCTAGCGGGCGGGAGCGGGGGGTGGGGACTGAGGCAACAAGAAGTTACAAACAAGATCACAGCTACTGGGTGGCAAACGAGAAGGGAGACTACAGCTCTTCGGGTTAAAAACGCTTTCAGGTGTGGGATTGTCTCCGGTGATATTGAGGCTAGCTATTATGGTTCCATTGGGCAGAGGGGGAAACTGAGGTCTGTAAAGCGGTATCTCATGAATATGACCCTTCTCAGCTGCCCTGATTTTCCCCGCCATTCTCTCGCCCATCTCCTCCTCTATTTTTATGACTGAATCAAGTTTTCCTTGGAAGAGACAAAACTAATTTTAAGAAGACAGGCGGCTGATGGGCTGGCTGCACAATTCAGTAAAAGTTGACGGGTAACCACTTTCAAGATTAATTCTCAGCAACCTGATGGAATAATAGTCCTTTGCAGAGCTTGGCAGTTTAAAAGGCCTTTTATAGAACCTGACCTTGCGAGACTGATTGTATCATCCATGAGTCTCAAATGACCCCGAGGGTGACTTGCTAGGGCCCTGGGGCTGGTGGATTATAGACAAGGTAGAGACAGACACTCAGACCTCCAGACTTCCAGTGCAGAGCAGTCTGTCCGACACCTGTTCACCTCTCTCTGTCTGTACCCTCTCCTCCTGGCAGGTGTGCAGGTTAGCTCCCACCTAGGTCTTTCATTTTCCTCAGAGCATGTTTCCCTTCTTCCTCTCCCTGCCAGGTTCTTCAGACTCTGTTTTTGCTAAATTTCAAGTATTCCATGGATGAAACAGCTAATTCATACTAAAGTGTTAATGACTAATAATGGTTCTCAATATATTTCCTCTCTAGAGGGTATTAGATGTTTTCAATTGAATAAGAACAATAACAAAAAATTCCTCTATGGGTCCTGTTCTTGGAGTTTTTAAAAACGGTTCCCATTCCTTTATCTTCTTTTCTTCTCAGATCCAGCCCCACCCTTTTCTATTTACTGCCACGGCCTTAGTTCAGTCCAGCCCTTCCTCCTCAGTCCCCAGGTCTCTAAGCAGTCTTCCTGCCCCCAACCCAGGCTCCATCCTATTTCCCAAACGATTCTGTTTAGCATCCCTTGCTTTGAACTCTTCCCTGGCTCTGCATCTTCCAGGAATAAAGCTGATCTCTTGGTCTAGTTCTTCCTACACGTCACGCCAGGACATGTCTGTGTACCGTCAGCTGTCCATCTCTGTGTCACCCAATTTCAGGGACACTTGCCAAGCTCTCCCAGTGAGTCTCTTCACGCTCCTCTCACTCGACTGAGCTGAGGGGAAGGACCGTTTGTTACCTACCTTCCCTCGGAAGTGCCCCCTCCCCACAAATGTATCCTGACTAGCTTTCATTTCCTCGCCTTGCCTCCTCTCGCACAGCCTGGGGTGGGGGTTGGGGTGATGTTGGGTAAACAGTTTCAGGGCCATTCCCATCACAAGTCCCACGTGGACATTCTCTCCACACCGCACTCCAGGGAGGGGAGAATGGGCAGTGTTGGGAATGCAGGCGAGCAAATGTTTGTCATGTCACAAGCACTGGGCGATGCCACTGGCGCTCAAACTGGAGACTGAAGGAAGGAGGCTAAACGGTTGGCGTCGTAAAGGACGGCCTGGCAGTAAAGAGGGTCCTGACCCAAGTGCCCACAGCTGCCCTCCTGGAGAAATGCGTGCGGGGCCACGCGGCAGAGATATTGGTGAGCAGCAGGGTGGTGACCCGGGTAGAATGCGAGTCCCTCACCAGCAGACGAGAGCTGTCTGCACCGGATCGTCCCACCTCTCACCGGAGGAGAATGGTGTCGGTGAGACACTGAACCGGAAGATTGCCAAGGGGCGGAGGGCCTATTCCTGTGGCCCTATGACCCTGTGGTTGCAGGGCCCGAGTGAGGCTGGCCACATTGCCTGTGGCACGCCAGCATAGCCCCCGGAATGTAAGCGATGGTGTCTCCCTCCTCTGCCCAGGTGGCTGCAGCTGTGAGAGGTGTGTGTCCATCCACCCCTCTGGACAGGACTCCCTTGGCCTTCAGAGGAGTGAGCAGTGTGTGGTCAGACATGCTGGGAGCCGAAGTGGGGAGCCACCAGCTGGGCTGTGCAGCCACGTTGGTGGGAAGAGGGTCGTGGTCCCTCTGATAGGGGACTTAAGACTTGGAAAATTTCAGCTTAAGGTAAAAAGTTATAAGTCTAGCAAGTAATGTGTATGTTAAGCTTTTGTTTCAGAGACTACTGATAAGGCCCATCCTGGCTCCTGGGAAAAACAGCTGACCTCTTGGGGCACTGATAGAAGATTACCACCTGGGGACATCCCAACCTTTGTTCCAGGGAGAGCAGACAACCATCCCTCCCCTGGGACCAGCTAACTGCCCAAAATGGGAATGCTGCAGCTTCACTCACCTAATCCTCAAAGCCCTGGCTGTACCTCATTTATCCACCCACCCCTGCCCTTATAAAAGATCTGGCCAGGAAAGAGAAGGAAAGATGGTTTGTTAGGGTATGAACCTGCCATCTTCTCGGATTGCTGGTCATCTGAATAAAGCGCCCATAAAAGATTCAATCGCTGTCATTGCTTATTGGATTTGGTAGTGACAGGCAGCCCGAATGCTGGTGTCTTTTCTGGTTACACCTCCACCTTGGAGATGCTAAAAGGAGAAGCAAAAGGCACCAAACACTCTGATTTATTTGTTATTGGGATGGTGACGGGGTTCCTCCTCAAAAAGCTTCAGGCTCATTAAGGAAAAACAATGACCTATTCCAAGACACTAAAACCAGCCACAGGGGAGGCCAAGACAGTGGGTGGCAGAGAGGAGGAAAGGAGTTGAGGGAAGAGAAGGAAAGTCGGAAGACCTACCTGGGGTATGTGGCCCCCTCCAGGCTTTTGGAATTCATTGGCATCCCCATCCCCTTTGTCACAGTCATCAAGGTCAACATCCCCACAGCCATCTCCACCCCCAGCACCACCAGGGCCACCTCTATGGCCACTCACCCAACTGTGTCTTCACACGCAGCATCTCCACCCCCAGCCGTGTCTTGGCACTCCGTCAGGGTAAGCCCTGGCCCACTGCCTTCCTCCCAGATTCTTTTGCTCACTCTGGAAAGGGCTCGGGGTGGGGGTGGGGAACAGAGCTTCTCCAGGACAGAAGACCCTTCTGCATCGGTGCCAGGGAGAGTCAGCGTGCTCAGGACTTCAGGACGGAGTTCAGCCCAGGTCTGCGTCGCTGTGAGTTTCTAGGAGCCTCTGTCTCAAGGGGCTCTTGTTTACCATTTTAGGAATGCTAGCGGCCTTTTGGATTTTTTTTAATGTGAATCCCATCTTCCGAGTTCTGCGGGCTCAAGAAGCATCGTTTGGAGGAATTTGTAGCCGGGATCAGGACTTGGTCTTATGTTAGGGTTCGAGGTTAGAGGTCCGCCTGTGGCTGGGGCAGGAGCTTCCCTTGAGACTGGGATTAGAAAGAGGCTAATTTGAGACAAGGTCAGGCTTCAGTGTCCAGCCTGGGTCAAAGTGCTGCCTGAGGTTGGGCCAGTTCTCAGGGCAGAAGTAGTGGCAGGTGTCCAGCATGTGAACCTCTGTTTTATATCCAAAGTCTCTCACCCAGCACCACCATGTTACTCTGGGTCAGTCTGTTTTCTTGAGAGATTCCTCCCTGCTCTGGACCCTTTGCCACTCACAACCCTCCTTTCAGCCCTTAGGCCCCTGGGACTCAAGACACAGCCCCGCTCCTGCTCCGGGCTGCGGACTTCAGGATGAGATGGATGACCTGCTGAATTCAAAGCCCTCTGCAGCCGGAGCCTGCCATTGGAGGAGAGGCCACGACCAGGCCTGGTGCCCAGCCAGCCCTGGCAGCTGGATGGCTAGCCGTAATGGGATTAGGGCTGGCCATGCCCGCCCTGCCTGCATGCTGCCCCAAGCCCCACCCGCCCTGCCTCCCCCTGCATCCTGATTAGGATGCAGCCCTGAGCTCTACCTACCCGGCCAGGCCGGCCTCATTGTCTAGCGCCTAGCAACCCTCCCTGGGAGCCCTTTCCCACCACATCCTGGCCCCTCTCCCTGCCCCTCCCCTGTGTGAGCACCGACACCACTTGCGTGTTTATCCCTGCGAAGAAGCCGGCGAAGTGAGGCAGCTGGTCTCACCAGATCCTCCCGATGACCCGATTCCAAGAGTTTCTTTGGAAATTCCAGCCTTTTCCCCCCAAATCCCTAGGTCCTTGCTCAATTCTCAGACTACATCCTGAGATTCCCAAGTTCCATTCTGGAATTCTCTTAAGTCCTAGAGTTTATTCTAGGACTCCCTGAATTCGAGAATTCCAGGACCCTCTGTTACGGGTTTCAGATCACTTAATTGTATCCTAGAATTTGGTGGTCTTGTTCCCGAGGCGTCTGTGGCTCCAGAAACGGTCCCTGGCTGAGAGTCAGGGTGATGAGGTTAGAAGCTGGTGAGGGCGCAGACACTGCGTTTCCATCTTCTTTGAGTTGGAACTCCCAGCTCCGAGAAACACGGGACTGCCGCCTGGGAAGAGGAAGGGGAGGTTCACTTCCCTAGCCAGCAGATGCCGTCCAGCCGCTCACTCTCAGGGCTGGAGACGGAGCCGGGACAAAGGAAGACCCCGTCCCCAGCAGGTTCCCTCCTCATCGGGGAGGCAGATGTTAAACACACAGGCGTATAACACACGACATGCCAGACAGTGACGGGTGCATTAAAGACAATGATCGAAAACGTACAGTAATTCATACTTCCTTGTTCTTACTCTGTGCTCGACACTCTTCTAAGACTTTGCCTGTATTCAGTGATTGAAAAAGTAGAGGCTGCTGTTGAGCCCCCCGCCCCCGCTTCTAGAAGAGGGAACCAAGGCACAGAAGGTTAAATAGCTTGTCCTAGGGGTAGAGCCAGGGTTTGAACCCAGCAGTCTGGCTCCCAAATCTGTGGTTGACCACCATGACTGGTGCAGGGGAAGGAGGCGGAGAGTGATGCTGTGGGGTGGGGGGGCTGTCCCGCAGGGAGGGTGTGCGCACTGGACCCGAGACTTGCAGACGGGGAGGCGGTGACCATGTGAGCTCCCCGGGATAGCGAGCCAGGCGCCTTCTTCCGACGGGGAAGGCCCGCGTTCTCTGCGCTCCGGGGCCAGGGAAGACTTCCCATGGGGACCTGGTGGGCGGGGGCAGGCCTGGGGAGAGGACCCCTGCGCCAGCCTGGTCAGATTCCTCTGTGTCCTCTCCTCCCTGGACACCCAGGCCTGCTCCCCTCCTTTGCAGAGCAGTGTCCTCGGGAAAGAGCTGAGAGAGACAATCCCGTGGTGACAGGACTAATCAGGCTGGCTAATTATGAGTAATGAGAGGCGCCGCCCCCCTTGTCAGGTCCAGTGTGAACCAGAGTGAAGACTTAATCTCCCTGGGAAGGGGGGAAGGAAGGAAGGAAGGGGGAGCGGTGGCCAAGCATCCTTGACCATCCTGCACACCTGGCCTCCTGATGCTGCTCTCAGTCTGTCCTGCCCGCAGACACGGGCGACGCAACCTAGGCCAGGGCGTCGGGGACAGTGGGGTCCGGCCGGGTGAGCCGAGCAAGTCCTGGCTTGGCGAGTGTGCCTGCTGCATTTTGGGATAACTCACTTCCCCCCTGGGACTTGGTCTCTTCGTCTCTAAACCTGAGGTCATCACAACCCCTAATCACACAGCTTCATAAAGACCCAAGGAGCTGGTAAAATAACCCAACAAGGCGCCTGGCCCAGAGGCGCCGTGCTCGGTGTTTGGCAGTGTTTTCATCGTTTCAACTGCGTCGTCTGTCGCCTGGGATGACCTGAGACACTTCCATCCTGTCTCCCGGCCTTGGCTCCCCCCACCTGTAGTGACCCACTCACTCACCCAATCAACGCTTCCCGAGCTTCATGCCAAGCATAGGGGATGGAGCAGCACCCACACAGGCCCTGACCTCAGGGAGCTTTGGTCACTTGGGTGTCCCCATCCCGTCCCTGACCTTCCGGTCTCTAGGTGGTAGGGGTTGGGGTGGACAGAATTGCGAGGCCCAAGGTTCCTGCCCTCTGGGGCATACGCCCACACAAGGCCCTCTCCTTGAGTATGGCCAGGACCCCTAAATACAACGGCATTTTCCTTTCCTTTCCTGGGTCGACTAGTTATGTGGCTGAGTGGAAGGGGTTTTGCAGACGTTGTTAGTGTGCCAAATGGCTTGACTTCAAGTTTGTCAAACTCTCGTTAGTCAGACAGACCCTGTAAATGGGGGTCTAGACGTCCAGGACAGGCAGCAGTCTCTCCGCCGGCCTTGCAGAAGCAAGATGCCATGCTCTGGAGAGCCGGAGGCCTTGGCCCCGGGGCCGCGAGGGGACAGACTCTGCAACAACGTTGGGAGAAGACTCCAGGCCACAGATGAGACCCCGGGCTCTGCTGGCACCTGGGTTGCGGTCCTGTGACACCCCCATCCACATTCCACTCTAGGGAGATCGTGGCATAGCCCATGTGTCTTGCCTTAAGCCGCTAAGTTTGGGGTAACTGGTTATGCAGCCGTGGAAACCGGATATACAAGCCCTGAGCAAGTGTGTGCAAGGCCTCGGGTCAACCCCGACTCAGCATCTCCAAGGCTCTTCCTAGTCCCAGCTCAGGGCCCGGGGCCCCGACCTCCCTGGTGAGTTCCTCCCACCTGCGAGGCAAAGGGTCGTCTCATCTGCTGCCAACCTGCTTCCGAAGCTGTCGTCAAAGGACGTGCTATCTGCCCTACTTTTAATATAATTACCAGCATCACTGGCACGACTCGGAGTCAGGGCTCAGCCTGTCACAGGCCCCCACTGTACCGAGCTGCGTTGCCGGGAACGGCTGCCGTCAAGCCTGGTGCCTGCCCCCTCCTCCCTCACGAACTGTCTGTGATTTCCACACCTGTGTCGCACACAGCCCGGCCTTGGGCGGGCGCGCGGGGGTTTCCCAGGGGGTCAGGTCAGGAAAGTGGAGCACCAGCCAGGGGGGGCCTGGCCTGTGACTGTGAGACCCACAGGGGGGTGGGAGGAGGACAAGCAGAGGGGGTGCCGGCACCCACCTCTGCAGACCCTGGGCCAGATCGAGGGCCGTGGTCCAGCCTCTAACAACCAGAGGGCAGAGCTTGTGAAATGTGGCTCTCGAACTCGCACAAAGTGGCCTGTTCGGAGGATCCTTCCTGCAGAGCCCTGAGCACCCAGCCCGGGGCCTGCAGAAGATGGGGGTGGGGTGTTGGGTGGAGAAGACAAGAAAGCCCTGTAGATACTAGAGGAGAGTTGGAGATGAGAGTAGAAACAAGGCATTCTCCTTCAACCAGGGGCCCCTGCGGGGTATCCGGCTCCCATGGGCAAATGGCTGAGTACCCCGGGGAGGGCACTCCGCAGGGTGAATGGGAAGCGCCACTGCCTCCTCGGAGAGGCCTGCATGCAGCTCTGCGGGAGAGGAGACACCTGGGTTTTGACAGAGAAGATGTGCTTTCATACTGCAGAGCTGTGGATGGCACCCTTGTGTGTGCCCGTGCCTGCTCAGCCCCTTGGTGGATGCCCCGCTGGGTCGATGTATCGGATGGAAACGCACGTGTGTTCGCGTGCAGAGTATAATCACACACAGCGATAAGCACGCATATTCGGGTGCGTGCCGGATACGAGGCTGCATTTGCCTATTTATGTCCATGGGTCAGGAGACTGAGGGCAGGTGGTGCTGCTCCTGTATCTCTCACTTTTACTCCGAGCTTCAAGGGGTCACTTCTTTCGCCACCTTACTCCCAGTACGCCCACTCTGCCCAGCTCCCTGGAAGGGTGTCCTTCCTCTAGGAGTTATCATGGTCAGGGCAGAGAGTGCAGGACTCACAGTCCAGAGAGCTGGCGTGTGGCCCCAGCTCTGCTACGGTTGGCCTGCCCACTCATTTCTGCTCTCTGCGCCTCAGTTGCTTCATCTGTGCAATGGGGTGCTCACCAGGCAAGTCAGCATGCAGAATTTGGGGTTTCAAATCCCTGGCCCCCTGATCCCACTTCCCCTACCCTACACACCCTGCTCTTGCCCACCCTTAGCTACCAGCACACCTTGGGGGCAGGCAGGCAGGAGGGCAGAAGGACGCGGGCGGGACTCCTCAGCTCTGAGGAGCTCCCAGGCTGTTCTGAAGATGGCTCTCCCTCCCTGCTGTGCTCCAGGCGTTTAGGGAGGCAGCTAGGAGGATTTCTGGAGCTCCCGGAGCCCAGCTGGAGCACCAGGGACCTGGGCAGCTTTTCATTGCCCCGGTTGCTCAGAGAATCCCTGGATTCGGGGTCCAGCACCCATGGGGTAACTGAGACGGCTCTAGGAGGCAGCGGTTCATGTTGTGAGTTTGCTGTGTCTCGGATGAGGGGGCAGGGGGTCGCAGCATCCAACCCGCATGCAGTGCCCGCTGCTCAAGTGGGTGCTGCCCCAGGGGAGCCCAGGCTCTGCCACCAGGAAGGTCCCTGCGGCTTGTGGGTCAGGGGGAGGGGGACCTTTATGGGGCAATGGGCTTACACACCTTCAGGGGGCTCGGTGCTCGGTGTTCCAGAGCCTCCCTGACTCTGCCCTGTGGTGTTCCGATGGGCCCTCCCTAAGCATCTGGGGCCCCTGGCGCCTCCCTGGAGGTCCGATGCAGGAAGTGAGCAGCAGGGTCACTTCTGAACAAAACTTGCCTCACAGCTGGTGCGGTTTAGACCTGAGGGCCCCGCTGGCTCCAGTGAGAGGTCCCCCAGGCTCAGCCTGGTCTCCTCCAGCGTCGGCGGAAACAACCACATCTTCCACAGTCTGACATCCAGGCCCACGGCACGCCCCAGACGGGAATTAAACAGGCGGATGCGCAGGAGTGAATCTGTCACTCCCCACCCTCTTCGTGTCCTGGGCAAAGGGGAACAGGCTGCCCGTGGCTCCCTTCCTCTGCCGGGTTCCGGGTGCACGGGGGACTCTCCCATGCAAAGCATTCAGCACAGGGCCTACAGCCATGGTTCTGAACTTTGGCTGCGCATTACAATCCCCCGGGGAGCTTTAAAAAGATACTTTTGCTCAGGCCTCACCACAGACCAACTGTCTAATGATCTTGAGTGGGGAGGCCCAGGCACGGGTGTATTTTAAAGCTCCCCAGGGATCCTGTAGCACCAGTGGGGGTGAGAAGCACTGGCCCAAGGCAAGGTGAGCGTTCAGCAAACGTCAGCTATTTGCTATCAAGACGCCTCGGCGTCCTGGAAGATGCTGTTGGCCGGCCTGAGCAAGGTGAGGGCTGGGTGGGGTGGGGCGGGGAGCAGCTCACAGGGAGCTGCCGTTCAGGAAAGATGAATGCTGGGTAGGGCAGCCTGGCATCTATCTCCCTCAGCCACGGCTCAGAAAATTGAATTAAATCCCATAGTTTTGAGCTGCTGCCCGCCTGGCTGGCTGGCTGGCTGTGGAAGGGAGCTGAGGCAGTGAGCACCTCAGGGAAGGGACAAGCTGTAGAGAAGACCCCCAGCCCCGCTCCCCAGGGGAGCAGAGGCAATGCAAGGGGTCTGCTGGGAGAAGACCACTCCCAAGGCTGGTCTCACAGCCTCTGGTCTTGCTGAAGCCAGGCGGGCAGGGTGAGGATGGGCAGGGTCTTGGAAAAAGAAGGAGGCTCTGGCCCTGTCCTGGGGGAGGCCCATTCTGGGGAACGGGGTGTCTTCTGCCCAAGGAGAACCGAGGTTGCTTGGAAGGGCCACAGCCATAAGCCTGGACGGGCAGAACACAGTCCAGGACAAGAAGGCCCAGCCAGGGCCCCCAGCACGATCAGGCAGACCACCAGGTAGAACTAAGGGGTGGGGGCACCAGGACGTGGGCTTCAATCCCCGATGTGATAGGAAAGTTGCCTGTATGTCCTTGGGCTTGTCCTGTGGCCCCTCTGGGCTTGGGCACCTCATGCACAGAGAAGGGGACCAGACCAGGCCCTGGTCCCAGGTCTGAGGTTCATGTCCATGTCTCCCCAGGCCGATGCTACGAGGTGGGGCTCGGATGAGATCCATCTATGAGGACTGCTAGCCCATATGGCGCCTTGGGGAGATTAGAGGGGTGCCCCTCCAGGACTGACTAGAAAAACCGCCTCTTTGGGGTGAACTCTGTGTGCCTGGCTTGGTGGGCAGTGGGCAGAGCAGAAGCTGGGTTTCTGGCCCCACTCGCCGCTTGGCCAAGCCCCTTTGTGTGGGGCACCCATTGCACAGTGGAGCCCAGAGCCTAGACTCACCCTGGATACGGTCTGCTAGAGTCTCACACCCCACCGGGGGCCTTGAAGCCATGTGAGAAGAGGTGAAGGGAAAGGCTGTGAGCACAGCCTGGCTGGGCTCCTCCCCGGGCCCGCTACTGCCCCACAGAGAGGAAGCTGCCCCCAAGACGAAGACGTGCCCACTCCAGCCTGCTCACTGCCCACACCACAACACACATCTGGGGGTGCAGAACAGAGTGCAGGGGATCCAGAGCCCACTGTGGGGCCTGGAGAGCTCAGGGTATATGAGAGGGAATAAACCTGGAACTGAATGTCAACCTCAGAGCCGAGGGGACCTCCTCCAGGGGCCAGACCACCGGCATTCCCGGGGTGAGCTGGCCTGCAGTAGATGACTCTCACCGTCACCCCACCTTACCCTCCTGGCCCCCCGCATGCCTCACTCCACGTCTCCCGCCTGACTCTGAGGCTCCTCACAGCCCGTCCTCCTCTCTAACGACACCTCACAGTTTACACAGCACTTTCACACCCGCATCCCATGCGATCTTCCCAGCGCCAGGGCTGTCCGAATGGGGGAAGCAGGCTCCCAGGGGCTAGGGCCACAAGCCGGGCCCAGAGGGAAGTCCAGCCTGCCAGGCCGTCTGACCCTAGCCTGACCCCTCTCCCGGAGGGCTTCACTCTTTGTTGGTACAGAGGACTGATGTTCTCCTCCTCCAGGAAGCTTTCTGGGACTGAAAGGGGCGTGAGTCACGGTGACCCACAGTGCGGTGCAGCAGCGGGGCCAGTGTTCACTGCGCAGTAATGAGAAACCGCCGACTCGCTGTGCGGATGTGGGGGAACTCTGCGCATCTTCCCGGGGCCTCGGATGCTCCCTGTAAGTTTCCGTCACGGACTCCTGCTCTGCCCTCCAGTCCTCTTCTCCTCCGTTGGACCGGAATCCCAAAGGAAAGGCTCAGTCTCTCATCCCGCCTCTTCCTTCAAGCTTCCTCAGCAAGGCGGCCACGGCCAGGACTTGGGCCCACAGGGAGGCTGGGCAATAAGTGATGTGAGTGCGGAAGGACGGAGCCCGGCTGCGGAAAGGTGAGCGGGTGTGGAGGGTCAGCTCCTGGGATGCTGACCGTGGGACTGTGGCCAGATGCTGAGAGCAGGGGCGGCAGGTTGGGGTGAGCAGAGGGTGAATACTTGGCCTGGGAGTGGGTTCTCAGTTAGAGTTGGCTCCGCCACCGACTGGCTACATGACCTTGACTCGTTTAGTTCTCCTTATGAAGCCTCAGTTTACCCATCTGTATAATAGGAGGAGGTTCAGTGGGATCACAATAACAGTGGCGATAGTAATTCAATCTTCACTGAATAGATAAAGTCAGTGAAAACCTACTGTGGGGTACGTCACGACGCACCAGGAAGCAGAGGCGCAGAGAGAGTCACCTGCCCAAGCTCTCAGAGCTGGCCCTGGTGCTGGGGACTGGAGCAGGCGGTTTGACTCCTGTCTGAGCAGTATCATTTGAGGTTGCTGTAGGTCCGTCCCCCCTTCCCGTATGCCCCCGCCCCTTTTCTGAACACAGAAGCATTCTCCGGGAGGTCACACTTGAAAACATTCAGCCGGGCACCCCAAAGCCAGTTGATCTTTCCAGGCCAGGGCTGTGGGGGCACAGAAACCATGAGAGTCGAGGGCTTGTCAAGTTAAGGAAGGCTTCGTGGAGGAGGAAGACAGGCTCTAGTGGACTCAGAATCCTGAGGATGTGGGAGGGAGAAAGATCAGGGCTTTCTCGCTCTGGGTATCTCGGGGAGGGTGGGAAGGAGAGCAGTGAGCCCCCGGAAGCCCAGCGACGAAGGGGGAGTGGTCGCCCCCGCATCCTCGGCTAGTGGGTCGGCGCCGCAGCTCTGGCTGGTGTCCACCGTCCACCTCTAAGCGAGGGGAAAGCGGCGGGCGGGGTCCCGCTCCCCCTCCTACTACGGCCTGGGCCTAACCCCTCCCCCAGGCGCTCATTGGCCCGCACCCCAGCCCCCAGCCTGCGAAGTGCGCAGAGGGGGGGCGGGGAGGGGGTGGTCGGTCGCCTCCCTCCCGCCCAGAGCCTGGCTTCGCCGCGGAGGCGGCGCCTCTCCCGCAGGGCAGACTCCGCTGGGCGGGCGTGGGGCGCCGCGCTCCGGCCCCGGGCGGTGACTGACAGCAGCGGCTTTAGGCGAGCGCGGTCCCCGCGTGCGCACACGCACACGCACGCGCCACCGGCAGGGACCCACGGCCACGGGCCGCTGGCTGACACACAGACGCGGAGACCCGGGATCGGCACTCGCTCCTCAGGGCACACGCTCCGCATCCCCGGGCGACGCGGGACGCGGACTGGCAGCTGCGCGCCCTCCCTGCGGAGTCTGCCCCGGGCCGAGTCGCAGCACGCAGCCCGGTGGCGAGGCCCCGCGGAGATCAGGTAAGGGTCACCCGGCTGCCCCTGCCCCGCCGTGCTGACCGCCCTCCCCACACCCCAGAGGCTTCGCCCCTTGGACACTGCGGACCTCCTCTTCCAGCTCGATCGTCCCCGCAAGCCGCGTTCTCCGCCGTCAGAGAGCGGGCCGGGGCAGCGCGGGGCCAAGCTCCGGAATCCGAAATGAAGCCCGCTCCCATCGCCGCTCCCTTCCTGCGCGGCAATCCGATACCCTCGCCCCACAAATGTCCCGGGGGCTTCCGGGGTAGGTCGGCTAGCGACCTCGAGCCCTTTCTGGGGCCAGAAGGGAGGACCAGGGTCTGGGAGCGCACTGCGGCCAGGGAGACCCAAAGCGACCCGTGAGGACCTGTCTCTACTCCCAAGACACATGGAGGCGCCTCCTGGATGGGGCAGGGGACGCTGGAGGGCCCCTGGGTGCTGGATACTGCAGGCCTCGGGAGGTTTGAGGGGTGAGCAAGCAATGTGTTCGTTCCGGAGGAGATGGGCATCAGAGAATGCCCCCTTATGGTGACACATTGGGGATTGTTCCAAGGAGCATGGTCTCTCGGTTTCCCGCAGCGGGAAGGGGCTGGGGTAGGGATGGCTTGGGTGGTCCTGCGAGGAAACGCCCTCCAGGGGCCTGTGGGAGAAAGGCACCTGCCTCAGAGACCGAAGGGGCCTGCCTGCGGGAGACCCCTGCCTCTTGCCCTAAAGGCACAGGTTTCTGTGGCAGCCGACCGAGGAGGGGACCACATCTGGGGGTGAGGGGGTGAATGTTGGGCATCAGAGGGGGCCAGGATGCCAATGGCTGGAGCTAGGTGGTCAGAGGGGAGCCCAGCCAGAAGCTGACTGTATTTCACACGGAGTTGGGGAGCGGAGCCTCACCCCTGCAAGGAGCTCCGGACCCCCCCCCCCACCGTTGGAAGATGCTGGGGGAGGGCTGTGGAGCCCCGCAGACGGTGTGTGTGCCTGTAGTGCAAGTGCGTCAGTGCCTCTTTCTCTACCTCCCCCAGCCTCACAGTGTCCCACAGAGCCACCCCCTCTTAACCCCACCCCCTAAAACAGCAGGCAGCTTTTGTTGTGAGCAGCCCTGTGTGTGTGTGTGTGTGTGTGTGTGTGTGTGGTGGGGTGGGGTGGGGGTGGTGGTGACGTGGGATGGAGGCTGCTACGCACAGTCTGCGGAGGGCCACTTGCCTTGGTGCTGCTGGTGGGCAGGGGAAGATGGGCCTCCTGAAGGTCAGGCTGGAGGGTCTGTGGGCTCCAGAAGGGGATGAAACCCTGATTGAGCTTTGGGGGGTGGGTATCAGCAGCATCCCGCTTTCCCCAGGAGGTCCCATTCTGAGTTTGCAAAGGTGCCGGGCACAGGTGGGGTCAGTGAGGCTGGAAGAGCCCACTGTCACAAAGTGAACCCAGCTCCTGCTCCCCACTGACCTTGGGGAGGGCAAGCAGAGGCACCAGTCTGGACACCAGCCGAAATCTGAACGTACACATTAGGGACAGAGCAAGCTGGGCAGGCCCTGGGCCAGCCCTTCCACCCAATCCATCAACAAGTGTGTGTGGGGTGCCCCGGGAGGTGGCCCGTCTCTCCCTCCCCCCGGTTCATCTGCGGCGGTGCGGCTGGGACACGACCTGGGAGTCTGTGTGCCCCTGCTCACGGTGAGGGGGGGCGTGTGTGGGAGCCCCTCAAAGGGCCTTTTTTCTGCACTCTAAGGGCTCATCAGGCCCCAGGTACCAGCAAGGCCCTGTTTTGTGTGCGGTTCAGGCTGGCAGGGGGTTGATTAGAGAAAGCTTCAGAACCCACTTTTTTCCTCCCGCAGCCGCAGTTCTGCCGTGCTCCTGCTTTGGGACACTCTCTCAATTGGTGTTGAATAAACAAACACGCGGCAAATGGGTATTTACAATCGGCACATGCAACTCCGAGGCTAGGAGAGACAAGTGATGAGGCCGCAAGGTGGCTTTCTTCCTGGGCACGCGGCTTCCGGTCTCTGGCCTCCCAGGGAGGGAGATCTCAGGGACCCGGGGCTGGCACCGATGAAGTAGAGGGCAGGCACCTTGTGCTGTGTGTGCCGGGGGCCGAGTCGAAGGGTGCCCAGCACCGGGCCAAGGCTTGGCTGAGCTCAGGCCCAGGAAGGTCTTGCTGTCCTGCAGACCACGCAGAGGGAAGCCTGCCCTGGTGGCAGTGGGTTCCTTGTCAGGGACGTGTGTGATCTGAAGTCCGATGCCCCAGACCGGTTTGCCTGGCGGGCAGGGGCGGGGGAGAAGGATGGTGCCGTGGGAGGCCCGGGGCCCCGGGAAGCCTCCGCCACCCCTGACCAGAGCCGTCTGAGTCCAGGGTCTGAACGGCTGGGCCTAGTGGGCCAGCGGCCGGGCAACACGCGGACAGCTCCTCGGCTGCGACGAGTTTGTATTGAGCCCTGCGTGTCGTCAGAGGCACATGGTGACAGCCACCCCCATGGTGACACACAAAGAGGGAGTGACACACCGCCGGGGAGGCATCTGGGCTTCCTGTGACACCTGCCAGAGAGCTGGGGCAAACCGTGCGGCAGCAGAAAGACCCACAGACACTGGGACACACGTCCTCACACAGATCTGGGACTCAGATGTTTGTCCCGGGAAAGTCACCGGAGTCCTCCTTAATGAACCGTTGAATCGAGTGCGGGAAGTTCGTGTGCGCGGCCTGGGACCGGGGCAAGGGCTGGCGGGCGCTCTGCAGAGGGCCCGATCGGCAGTGCTTGAGGCGCTGCTGACCGACCACACACGGTTGCAGCTACTCCGTTCTGCCACCGCCGCCGCCGCGTGAAAGCAACCGCAGATGACGGGGAGACGAGCAGGCACAACTGTGTGCTGATGAGCTTTATTTATGGATGCCGAGACTTGGATTTCACACAGTTTTCATGTGTCATGAAAGAGGAGTCTTTCATTTTTTTTTCCCCTGGCCATTTAGAAATGAAAAAAATCCATTCTTGGCTCACTGGCTGTCCAAAAATAGGTGATAGGCTGGACCCGATGGGCCGGAGCCATTTGCCAAGACCTGGGCTGGAAGGTGAGGGGTGGATTGAGAGGCTGAAGAGTGGAGGGGCGGGGTGCTAAGAGCTCGGGCTGCCCCCGGGGCGGGGGTGCCATCCTCTACTCTGCCTGCGGCCCCGCGTGCCCCTCTGTTTGATGGGTCAGTGCCAGGCCCCCCCCGACAGGCCTTTGTTCTGTCCATGTGACACATCTCTCACTCGAAGGACACCTGGAGACCACACTCATGACCGAAAACAAAACCACATCACATTGCTTGAATGCACTGGAGCCTCCTTTTCCATTCACCCTCTGTGTCCAGGTCTGTGCCCACCGCCACCAGGGGAGACCTAGACACACCCCTTGTTTCCAGAGGAGACTGAAACTCACAATGAGCAGGGTGAGACCTTCAACGTCCCCAGCAGGAGTGAGGGACTTCTCTGTAGGACTGGTGGTTTGTAGAAGAGGGTGATGTCAGTGGAGGCGGGTACAGCCAAGGTGGGCTTCCCGGAGGTGGTGGTAGGAGGCTGGGTTGGCTTTAAGAACTACTGGGACACCCCCATTTCAGCTCCATGCCTTGCCCTAACTGTTCTCACCTTTCCTGCCTGCCTCCTTTGTGGATACCTCCACATTTCCCAGCTTCTAATGTAAGGCTGTTTGCTGAGCTGGGTCCTGCCGCGAGCTTCTTTCTATCCTTTCTGTCACCTCCTGCCATTTCCGTCCTGCCTTTTCCTTGGGGGCAGGATGGAGAGACTTTCCTCCCCTCTTCTCCCGTGTCTCTGGGTCCCACCTCTGCCTTCCCATTCCAGCTGCCCTTCCTCCCCGGGCTCCCGTTGCCGCCCTGAATCCAGAAAACGGCCTCAGCGTGGGTTCTGCCTGCACGTTGCTCTCCCCCTGAGCTCCCCAGCCTTCCGAGGAATATTCCCTAAACGGGGAGCTTGCCCCCTTCCTCCGCTGCTTCAAACCCTCCCTGCTGGAGTGGAGCGAGGCTGGGGTGGCCCTGGCACTGGTGGTCTTCCGCCCTCTGGTCCCTCCCGCCCCTGATAGCTCACCGTGCCCCTCCACACCCCCAAGTCACCGTTCCAAACCCATCCACCAAGCACTCAACAGTGTTCTGCCCCCAGAGCCCCCCGCAAGCTCCCCGAGACGTGCCCTGCCTGCCCCCGGTGCTGGGGCCATGCAGCTGGCCCTCCCTTGCAGAGCTGCCCCCCCCCCCCCCCAAGCCAGGCAGCGCGCAGTGAGCAGCAGCAAAGGAGCCCCTGCCCCAGGCGGGCATCTGGCTTCCTGCTCCCTCCCTCTCGCCCCTCCCTCTGCACCTTCTTCATCTGCCTGCCCTCACATCCCTCCCCACCTCCCTCCTTCCCCTCCTTTTCATTCATCTCCTGCCACCTCCTCCCCCCCCTTCCCTCTTCTTCTCTTTCGCCTGGTCCCCAGGGGGGCTCTCCCTGGCAGAGGCCACCCAGGACCTCTCAGAGCGGGGGACAGGCTCGTCAACACGACCTCAGGAAAGGACCTGGACCCTTACCCGTGGGCTGCGCCTGGTCCTTCCCTGCCCGAGCCCGGCTCCCCCACGTCAGATGCAGGACTTGGGTGAGGTCACGTCCGGGGTCCCTTCCAGGCACCTGGCTTCTGTCACCTGCGGCGGGACACAGGACCCCGGTGGCCGTGCTCTGAAAGGGGAAGGTGGGAACACTAAAGAGGAGTATCCGTGTTGACGGTGAACTCCGTGACTGCGAAGATGCCCCTCACCCCGGGGGGTGGGCTCTGCCCTCTCTCAGCCCTGACCTTTTGGAGGAGGAAAGAGGTTCTGGAGGGGCCCCCCGTCCTCCCCAGAGGCAAGTGCAGTGCCCTGCCTTTGAGGGGGACGTGGGCAGTGTTGCATCGTGCAGCTGCACCCCTGGCTCCCCGCACTGGGAGGGAGGGGAGGAACTGGGGGGACTGGCCTGCCCGGTTTTCTTACTAGAGGGAGTGCGTGGAGAGTGAGGGCGGCCAGGAGGCACTCCTCCTGGGTCCTCGCCCGCCTGGTGTCCGGCTCGGCCCTGCCTGGTGACAGGGAGGGATGCTGAACAGCCAGAGGCGTCCCGGCGGAGGTAGCCCAGACGGCCCCAGTGCCGTGGGAGCCGGAGAGGGACCCAGGGCTGTGTGTCCCAGGGAAAAGGGAAGGTGAGATGCTGCCTTCCCACTGTGGGCGCTTCTGTGAGGCAAAGGGTGGCCTGGAAAAAGTTCCGGTGGGAAGATATTGGAGCTTTCACCTGGTGGGGGGGTCTAGGGGGTGCTGGGCCAGCCCCTAGAGAGGGGTGAACGCCCCATTTGAGGGGCCAGGCCATCTTCCTCGGGGCTGCTGTGTAGCAAGGGTCCTGCAGGGTGTGGGGCAGTGCAGGGATGTCTGGAGGGTCTCGGAGTCCCCGGAGCCCGGTGAGTCACTGCTGGCTCTGCTATGCTGATGAGTGATGCTGTCTTCCTGCGTGCCTGCCCAGTGGCTCATGGGGCAGGGGCAGTGTGGGGGGGGGGTGACACTTGGCTGCTCCTGTCAGCTCCCCATCCTGATTTGTCACTGGGCTGATGGGGCCTGAGGAGGACCGGCCTCCCTGAATCTGGAGTGGGGGAGGCAGACTCCCCTCCAGCTCAGGTATCAGTACACTTCAATGCCTGCCGGGCAGGGGCCCACGACCCTCCCCTGTGTGACCTTGGGAAGGGTTGTCCCCTCTCCAGTCTCGGCTTCCCCACAGGTAACTCAGCACCACAGGGATGTGGTCTTTAAAGTCCGTTTCAGGACTCAGAGTCCGAGTTTCCAGTGACATCTTTCTAAGGAGCATTCTCCAGACAGAGAAGCTACAGCGGAAGGCCTGAGCAGTCTCCCAGCGGAGGAGAGGGGTCACTGATGGGGTGTCGGTGGGTTCTGAGCTGAGCTTCCTTTCAGCAGTAACAGAGGCCAGCAGGAACGTAGGGAAGGAGGGCATGAGCTTTGGCGCCAGACGTTTCGAGTTCACTTCCCAGCTCTACCACGTATTTGCTGTGTGAACCTGGGGAAGTGGCTTAGCCTCTCTGTGCCGCAGTCACCTCAGCTGTAGAGTGAGGATGGTGCTAGTAACGACTTCATAGCGCTGGGCAGGTGAAACCAGTTAATGCATATTTATTGCTTGGACGTGTGCCTGACACATACTGAGTGTTTAATAAATGTTAGTCATTAGGAAAGAAAGGTGCATCTGGCCTGCTGTCCTCGTTCTGAATGTGACACGGGGCTGTGGGGATAGAGGTGACAGCAAGGCGGTGCAAAACTCTGCACACCAGTGGTGAGATCGCAATAAAAAGAGCTGATGTACGCGCAGCCCTGACCGGGGGCCGGGCTGCTCTGCGGCCTCCACAGTTTTACTTACATGAGGTCCTCGGTGCCCCCCAGGGATGTCTGTGAGGTTGGTGTTCCTCCTACCCCATTTAACAGCTAATCGAACTGAAGCACGGAAGAGGCAAGTAGCTTGCTCAAGGCCCTAAGGCTAGAAACTCCAGCAAAATGGGCCATAAATCCACCACAATGAATGTTAGGAGATACGGTATAGCTGCAAAATTGCCCCAGCAGAGCCTGGACCCGAGAGAGAGAGAGAGAGAGAGAGAGAGAGAGAGAGAGAGAGAGAGAGAGAGCTCGCGCACACGCCTGGGACGATCGGGGACCAGGTCACACTGAGCCACTTGTGCGTCTGGGCCAAAGTGGCCCAGTGTCCATCCTCAAGGAAGGGAGGGCCCCATCCCAGGGTGCAGGAGCCAGGCCGTGTCCCGCCAGAGGGGCACGGCAGCCTGGGGGAGGCAGCGAGGATGAGAAGCAGCAGCAGCTGACGGGGCTGTGGGGGCAGACCCAGGGGATGCATTCACGTGGCCTCGGGGGGGACCAGGTGTGGGGCAGACGGCCTAACACTGTAAACTCTGAGCACTGCCCAGTGAGGGTGCCAGGAGGGGCCGAGGAGGTCACCCTCTTGGAGAGGCTGCAGGACATGACCCCTGAGGTCCCCAGCTCAGGTGGGGGAGTGGGAGCGCCAGGCCTTGGGAGCTTCCAGGGTCTCTTTCGCTGCTGTGTCTGTGTCCGGTTGGGCCAGGGGGAGGACTGTCGTGGGGGTGGGTGAACAGGAGAGGACAGCAGTCAGCAAGAGAGTAGGTCTTAAAAGCTCTCATCACGAGAGAAAGAGATTTGTGACTGTGGTGCTGGATGTCAACCAGACTTCTCACACTGGCGGTCATTTTGCAATATACAGATATGGAACCATTGTGGTGCACACTCGAAATGAGTGTAATGCTGTGTGTAAATTATATCTCAGCAAAAGCGAGAGGAGGCACCGGTGGGAATCAAGAACCTCAGGTGCAGTTCCCTAGGAGGCGCGTGTTGAGAGCCCCCCATCCGGTCCACCCTGTGTCCCCGGGCTGGGGCCACACCTGGCTCCTGGCTCTCCCCTCACTGCCTAAGCGGCCGGGGGACAAGGCAGGGAGCGGGGGGATGGATGGTTAGGCTGAGGCCCCTGCGCTGGCGTGTGTTCAGTCCAGTGCAGCGGCGACCGAGGAGCTGAGCTGCCAGAGAGAGCGATGAGCACCTGCCCGTCTGGCCCTCCCCCGTGAGCACGTGTGTGTGCATGTGCACAGGTGTGCGTGTGCCTGTGGGCGTCCCCACGCCTGCGCCTGAATCCGGACGGATCTCACTGCCTCTGTGCCGCCGAGTGCCTTTGCCCAGGAGTGTGTGTGTGAGTGTGCCTGTCACTACGTGTGTCCACCGGCTGATGAACGCACCGGAAGCCCTGAGTCGTGGTGCAGTTTTGCGTCTGCCCACAGCTCTGCTTTCTGCTCCGTGAGGGTGCCTCTGCACGGCTGCAAATCCAGATGCGGGAATGTCGGGCGGCGCCAATGTGCTTTGGCGATCGCCTCCAGAAGCAGACCAGACTCATCCCCTGGGGACGGGTTGGGACCCCCACCACCTCCTCCCCCCCGCCTCCCCACGCACGCCCTGTCATCCTCGGTGACCTCGGTGACTGGTGGCCTCGGTCCTGCAGGGCCCGGAGCCCCTGCCGCTCGGAGGTTGCCACTCGCCCTTCGGCAGCTGCTTTGCTCTGTGTGCCGCGGAGGGGCAGGCTTTGTGCTGGAGGCCCAGTGGGCTGAGGCAGGGCGAAGGGGGCGATGCTTGCGAGGGGCCCAGGCTCTGGAAGCTGGAGCAAAGCAGCCCTTTACGACGGAGAGAGTTAGAAGTGTGGTTCTTTCGCACGCAGCACTCCGGAGCCTGCGGGTGGCCCGGCTCCCTGAGCTCCCCCAGCTCCCCCAGGCACGCTGGTTCCTTTCGGCGTGTCGCTCCCCACCCCTCAGGTGCTATCTTTGCCGCCCTGTCAGAGCCGGGTCGGGTCTGGCATTGGGGAAGGGCGCAGGAGCGGAAGTGGACAGCACGTGGTGCTGATGGACAAGTGGCCCCTGTCACTGCCACCCCCATCCCATAGGTGGGAACTTCATCACATGCCCTCCCTTGAGAGCATGGGGTTCAAGGAAATGCCGTCTCTGAGTGGGCATGCATGGGACAGCAAAAACGGGTGGTGCAGACACACTGGGGGATACAGTTGGCTGCCGCAGAGCAGAAAGCCATTGGAGCGCCCCAGGAGTCCAGCGGGGGCCCCAGGAGCCCATGCGCCCCTGTGCCCAGCACTCACTGAGCAGGCGTGCAGCAGATGTTAGTGGGGCAGAGCAGAAGGCAGCTCGAACAGGAGGGGCAGAAGGGGCTCCCTGTGGAGGTTCGGGGCCCTGCCACCGGTAGGGGAGGAGGTGTCCTGGGCAGGGCCAGGCCGTCCCTGCCCCTCCTCTGCCACGGGGCCTGCAGGACTCAGGCCTTCCCTTTCTCTCTAGCCCTAGCCACCTCGGGGCTGACCGGCGGCTGCTCTGAGTGGGAGGCGAGCGGGGCTGGCCTGAGCCTCTGTTCCGGCTGAGAAGCGTCCAGGCCAACGTCATGCAGGCCTCCCTGGCCGCCCTTCTTCTGCTGCCGATGGTAAGGACCCGGGACTGTCCCCTTCACCGCCAGCCGGAGCCCCCACCCTGGCTGGGCCATCCAGGACCTTTGCGCGAGTTAGGAAGGGGGCCCATCCTCCAGATCCTCAGCTGACTTGAGCAGGAATTGTTACACAGTTTGCAAATCTGTGCTGATGGCACCGTGGGTGGCAACCTTTGTTGCTGTGCAGCACACGTCCGGGTCAGGGGCCCTGGCCAGGGCTGCAGAGGGCGCTGCGGATCCCAGGCCGCTGCCCGTACGTCTCTGCCAGCAGCCGGCTCTTTGCTGTGTCCTTCCTAGAGTGAGGGCAGCAGGGAGGGATCCCAGGGCCGGGAATTCAGACCAGCCATGGATGGGGCCCTCCTGAGAGCCCAGGGTCTGGGTCCGGCCTCTGCCCGGCCTCAGTGTGTGACCATGGCCCCTCACTGTCCCTGGAAGCCTCAGTTCTCCCCATTGGACGGACGCCCGTGAGTCCCCTGGTCCCAGTGATAACCCCGAATGCCTTGCAACATTTCCAAATGTCCCCAGGCAGTGGTGTGGCCTCTGGCTGGGAACCAGGGCTCCTGCGTGGTGGCCCCCCTCCCCCAACTCCCTCGCTGTGCGGATGGAATACCGAGGCCCGGGGAGGCGGGGCTGCACTGCATGCTGCCCTTGGCAGCTCAGCCGCCTCTGTGCTCGCTGCGATGCGCTTACGGAGCCACTGCTGCCCCCGAGCTGTGCGTTAGGCTGTGATCGCAGTGGTCCCGCGCTTGAATCCGGCATCCGCCACTAACCAGCCGTGGGACCCTGGGCGGGAGTTTCTTAACTTCTCTGAGCCTCGGTGTCCTCTTCTGTGAAATGGGGCGAGAGTAAGTGAGAGCGGTTCCTGGGGCCGCTGAATGCTGCCGCTGCTCCTCCGTCCCCGCCTTTCACGGGAGCCCCTCCTCCCACCCCTCGGCTCCGTGCTCTGTGCTCCCCTAAAGGGCAGTAGTCGCCTCGTGGTCTCTGGAACCAGACTGCCGGGGTTCCGATCCTGGCTGTACAGTCGGCTAAGCCGTGTGACTTTGAGCAAGTTACATAATGTCTCTGGGCTTCAGTTCCACATCTGCAAACTGAGAGATGATAAAAAGAGTATTTACTACATGTATGCAGGTGGTAAAAAAAGTGCTATATGGCGTTTGCTATGATTTTTAGAAGACACGGAAACTGAGAGCCAGGGATGGGGGGGGATCCGCCCAAGGTCACACGCTGAGTTGGGAAAGAAGAGCGCTCAGAGGTGTGTGACAGAGCGGCTGTCAGGGCCCCCGCCTGCCCTGCCCCCTCCCCCACTCCACCCCGGGGCTGAGGGAGCAGTGCTTCCAGATGACCCTCCCTGCTCCCCCCCACCCAGCCCATGTGTCTGTCGCCTGTGCCCTGCAGACCACTGCCATGCACTTCAACTGCATCCTGAAGGAGGAGAAAGCCATGTGTCTGGAGAAGATCCAGAGGGAGAAGGAACAGCTGGGCTTGAACGACTCCTCCCCAGGTGAGTAGGGTGTGGGCGAGTGGCGGGGGGGCATGGTCCCCAGCACATGCAGGCCAGCCTTTAGAACTGGCAATTCAGCCTCTGGCCACCTTGTAAAGAAAGGTGGAGGGCACGGGCCTCCGGGTCCTTAGAGAGCCCTTCCAGGTGGAAAAGCCCTAGGTCGCACTGGTGCTGCTGTCCTTGGGGACGGGCCTGCCCTGCGTGGCCCACTCTGGGAAGGGCTGTTCCGGGTGGCTGCATGGGGCTGCCTTTGGTCCTGCGGCTGGGGCGGAGCTGGAGTCTGGGCTGGGCCGTGGCTGTCAGAGAGCTCGTTAGCAGGCAGCCCGGGCCTGGTGGCAGCAGGGACGCAGCTGTTGCCGGTGCCCGAACGGGAGAGCACCTGGGCCACCAAGGCCGGAGGTGGGGGGCTCTTCCCCACTGCTCTGTTCACTCCATCGGAAGCCTGGGAATGAGGCAGCAGCGGGCACCCCGGTCCTTGGCCTGTCTGGGCAGCGCTTCCCCTGGGGCCGCCGGTGGCCCAGGAAGGGGTCCCACCTCCTCCTCGGGAGGGGCACTGCAAGCCTTCGAGCAGCCTCAGTTCTCCTCACTGGACGCCCGTGACCCCCCTGGCCCCAGTGACAGCCCTGAATGCCTCACAGCATTTCCAGATGTCCCCAGGTGGGGGCATGGCCCCTGGCTGGGAACCAGGGCTCCTATGTGACCCCCTGCTCCTAACACCCTCTCTGCACAGATGGGACGCTGAGGCCCAGAGCGAGGGCACCCTTGACTGCCCGACTCCCCGAGGGGCGGTGTGGGGAGCTGAGGGGCTGGGGGCATCCCGGGGGGCTCGCCAGCCTCACTCACACCCCAGTTGTTGCAGGGGGCCCTCTCTGCCCAGACTGGAAGGATCCACTCTTCCCTCCGGAACCTCCCCATTTACAGGGAGTTCTTCTGGGCACTGTCTGTTTAAATACTCGATTAATCTGCAGCCCAGTTATGTGTAACGGTCCCTCCAGGCCGAGCTCCCCGGCCAGTCAGTGAACATTAACTGGTAATGGAGCCGCTGCCGGCCCTGCCCTCCTGCCGAGCTCCGGCTCAGCCCTCACCGGGGCTGAGCGTGGACTCTAGGCCACCCCAGCCAGGGGCCCTGAGGCGGGGGGCCCAAATCTGGTCCAGGGCACGGGTCTAGGAGGTGGGAAAGTGGGGGGCCCTGAGGTGGACCTGGAACCCGGGTGTCCTGCCTCCTAGCCCAGGACCACTGAGCCCGCAGCACAGGTGCCAGGTGCACTGGGGGCGGGGCAGGAAGAAGCGTCCAGAAAGGAAGGGGAGAGGCAGAGGTGGGTTGCTGCACAGGTGTTTGGGGAGCCCTGGGCTGGAAGAGGACGAGGAGGAGGGCCCACAGGGCTGTCCTGGCAGACGCTCACGTGAGACAGAGGGGAGGGGGCACCCCCTCCCAGGAAGGGCAGGCCAGGGCTCACCGCAGCTCAAGGGCGCGTGTCAGAGCCGGGAGGAGCAGCTGGTGCCGTGGGATTCAGTGGAGGGAGAGAGACCTTCCTGCTGGGCGGGGGGAGTGTAGGTGGTGGGTCAGGGAGGGCTTCAAGGAGGAAGGGGCATCCAAGCTGGGCATGGCGGAAGGCAGGGCGGGAAGGAGTCTCCTGGAGGCAAGGGGATATCCGTCCTCTAACCCTGAGTGCGCAGGGGAGGGTGGAGGCGGCACCTTCCCACGGTCTGTCCACCTCTGCCCGAGTCACAGGAATGGACTCAGTAGGACAAAGCTAAGACCTCATTTAGCACAGTCAAAAGAGACAGCCGTCAGGTGGAGAAAGAGAGGAGACTGTGGGCCCAGGTGGACCACCACCTCCACGGCCCTGTCCTGCTCTGTGCCTCAGAATCTCTGCTATGAAACGAGGAGGCAGGATGGGTCATGGGATGGCCCGTAGTTACGTGGATTTACCATCTGCCCAGCCCTATACCAGCTCCTACGGCAACCACTAGGGGGCGGGTTCTATCATCAGCCCGGTGTTGTAGGCGAGGACACAGAGGCACGGGCAGGTTAGGTATTCTGCTTAAACACAGTTCGATGTGAGTGTAACCAGAACCAGCAGGTGTGCGTTATGTTACTAATCTGTGCCTGGGTGAACCGAGAGAGGCCGGCCCTCCTGCTGTCCCCCCTCCCTGCATCTCCCCTGTCCCTTCTGTCCCCAAGCACACACGCTGTGCACCGCACACTGGCCCCGGGTCAGCCAGCTTCCCTGAAACACACCTGAAAATGAAACACGAAAATCTGTCAGCGCATTCCAGCGATGGCGAGGGCTTTTGTGTATTCCTAATGTATTTATGTGTACGTGTTCCTTTTAAGTACAATAACGTGAGGGCGTTGATTGGGGTGAGGATGCTGATCTGGCAGAGGTGAGGAGTGTGGGACTGGGTAGAGTTGGGGGGCCCCAAGAAGGTCCCTGTGCCCCTTAAATCCCTGCCCCTCCCTGGTGCCAGGCTCCACCCCCCAGAGAACATTGGGTGGTGGTGTGCATAGTGTCCTTCAGAGTGGCAGCCGAGGCACAGGGTCACGCTGGGGACGGCAGGGGAGCTGCACAGGCAGGTGAGGGAGGCGGAGAATTCTGGCGAGGTCCCGGAGACAGGAGGCAAGCTTTCTGGCTCGGTGCCTGTGTCCGCAGCATCCTTGGCACGTTTTGAAGGTGTTTACTGGGACCGTTATTGAGGAGTTGTATTCGGTGATTCCTCATTTCAAAACCCCTGAGCGCTAAATGGGACTGGAGTCAAGGCTGAGGCCAGCTCTGTCACATGACACGGCGAGGCTGAGACCAGGGCGCCCGAGCCAGCTCTGGGACAGGCCCCAGGTCTGCGGCCTCAGCCGGGGGCGCCCTTTGTGCTGCCGCGCTCTCGTGCCAGAGAGGAGGGGAAAGGGCTCCTGTGCGTGGGAACCTGCGTCTCCACTCCTGGGGGTCCCAGACCGGCGCAGGTCACGGGCCCCGCCTGCTGGGCTGGACCCTTCGTTTGTGAACCACTGACCTCGAGGGGGGGCTGCATCCTGAGTCCCCCGCTCACCCCCACCCTGCGCTCACAGCTCGCCCGCACTTCACCGATCAGAAGCATCGACTGTGAAGTCACTTTCGGTAAATTGAAATCATTTTTTGCCCTTGAACTTTACACTGCCACAAGGGGCTCGTTCTGACAACACCCAAGCATCCTCGGGTGGCTTCTCACAGGGATGACTGCGCCCTTGTCTGAGTCCCTTCGGTGCCTCTGGTCTCACGGGTTTTGAACACAGCGTGGCACTGGACGGAATCGTCACCATGACAACCTGAGATTAGTGCCTTATTTTGTTCCAGTCCAGGCTAATGGCTCTTGCGTCCTCTCTGTTCTGCCCGCCCAAACGGTCTTTCCTCCCGCTTTTATCAGGCGCGACCTCTTCGGCTGCTTTGTGTGGATGTCTTAGCGGGAGCTGCCCACCAAGCAGGCGTCTCCCCCACCTCCTCCGACCGGAACTCCTCTGACCAAGTTCCACAGCGGGTTCGTGGCAAGGGGTGGGCAGAGCCAGCAGGGCACTGGCAGACTTAGTGTGGAACCGGAGAGGTGAACAGGGAGGCTTGGGGTGTCCGAGTGGCGAGTTCTTCCAGGCACTGGGAGCTGTTCTGACTTCCCACCTCCTCTGCAGGGGCAAGAAGGTCGGGGAGTGTGGGGGGGTGACTTTCACAGCCTCTCAGCAGTGTCTGACGCACATGACCGCGTCCCACTTGAAACATGTGTGTTCTTGGCTGCTGCGCCACTAACCTCTCCCCGTTTTCCTTGGGTGTCTGGCCACCCCTCCTCAGTCTCCTCCGCCAGCTCCTCTTCTGGTGTTGGCGCTCCTTCTCCTGTCGGGGCCAGGCCCTCTCCTCCCTCCTTCTCACGCCCGTGCCTTCTCATGCCACACTTCACCCGGCCCCACGGCCCTCCCTAGCACCCCTGCGCTGACCACTCCCTGCCCCTTCTCCAGCTCTGACTTCCCCTCTGCACTCCACACCGCTACCTGACTGCCTGTGTGAAGCCTTGGCAGACGCCCCTTGGGGGATGTTTGTCCTGGCTGTGGGGCCAGGGAAGGCCGCCCCAGCCCCCTGGCCATCCTTCTGGGCATTGGCAAGGCCCCCGTGAACCTCTGCTCCTGATGTGAGCTCTCGTCACTCAGACTCGGGGACACCCTGAGATACCCAGCCTTCAGTGTGCACACAGGGAAACTGAGTCAGGGGGCAGGGGGTAGAGGCTCGCCAGAGTCATGCAGTGAGCCCTTGGCAGAAGCAGCCAAAGCTCCAGTCTCGTGGCGCCATGCGTGTGGGAGCTGAGGGGACACCCTGCCCCTTCCCTCCCTCCCTCGCCCCCAAATGCAGACTTCTCAGATGCATTTTGTCTGCCCCCGTAGCCCTGGGCCTATGGGTGCCAGCCTGTGGCGGGGGCTCCGGAAAGGGTTATTACGAGAATGACTCCCCCGCCCTGCCCCCAGGCCTGGGACCTCCACCCTGGGAGCCCCTCTTCCTTGTGCCATCCTGCCTGAGCCCTGCGCCCCTCCCTGCCGCTCAGGGCTCGTGACGGCTCGCCTCCACCTGGCGTGCCTCGGGGACCTCGGGGACGTCAGCTGGCAGCAGCAGCTGCTGTGCCAGGGCCCGAGCTTCCACGTTAAGGGAACATCTGTCAGCAGGGCTCCTGGGACGTGGGCCAGACGTGACCACGCTCCCTGGCCGTTCCACGGTCAGCACAGGCCGACGTGTTGCTGGGTCCCCTTCGAGGGCCTGATGTCACAGTCAGGCGTGGGCTGGCTGGAGTCCTGCTGGGTGGGGGTGGGTAGGACGGTCAATGACCGGCCTGTAGCTGTGAGACCCGGGACACAGCTCATGCGGTCTCACATGGCCCCCAGTGTCCTTGCCGTCCTGGTCTGTCATCCTCAGAGCTCTCTGTGGCGCTTCGGGCTCCCAAACCTGGACACCCCGGGAAGGGGGTCCTGTGGGCTACTGTGACTGGGTGTGAATCCCAGAACAGCCAGGTCCCAGTTCAGAGAGGCAGACCACCCCACGTCCACATGGCGCCCACAAGCCGGTCGGCCAGGGAACCCACAGAGAGGCCTGGAGCTCGTGAGGCCCGCCCCGGGCCCCTCCCTGCCTGGCACCCACCCTGCGACCAGCTGGCGGCCCTCTGCTGGCCATTCTTGCGGGGCTCCATCCTTCTCCCTGCCCCGGCCTCTCAGGGCAGTGGTTTCCAGGGGCACCCAGTTGACATCATGAGATTAATGGTAACAGCGTAGGGCGTGTTCGTTGAGTGAGCCGGGCGCTCTGCTGGGCGTGTTACAGGTGTGAGCTCACTACTGTTCACGGCAGCCCCGGGAGGTGGGACACTGTTGCTCACCCGCCTCCGGCTGTCCCTCATCTGGCAGTGCGGCCCTCTCCGCAGCCCCTGTTTGCAGGCCCCTCGGCAGCGGGCACGCCCTGTCCCGGCAGTCTGTGCTCTGCACCTGTCCCTTCCCCCGCCACCTCCTCTGATTCTGCCGCAGGCGGCTCTTCTGCCCACCCGTACACAGGGGGTCTGCAGGGTTCCCTCCTCAAGAACTCCTCGTGAACTCATTGCCTCCCCTACGCCCATGGTGTCAGGACTTAGGGACCCTGTTAGGGGACTGGGGTGACAAGACCGTGACAGGTGCTCATGGCGAGGGCCTGGCTCACGTGGCTTGCTCCCCCACAGGTTGCCCCGGGATATGGGACAACATCACGTGTTGGAAGCACGCCCAGGTGGGCGAGATGGTCTTCATCACCTGCCCCAAGGTCTTCCAGATCATCTATCCAGACCAAGGTGGGTTTCCCTGGGGCCTCTTCCCGCCACACTCAGCCCAGCCCACTCCCCACGCCTGGGCCCCAGACCCTCCTGGGGCACAAGCTCCAGGGACATGGGGCGCCCCGCAGGCAGGTAGACAACCCCTGCCATAGCGCTCACATTTGGGGTGGTCGGGGGGAAACCACAGACCTCCTGCTCACAGGAACACGGAGGTTCCTCTCAGACCTGGCTCCCAGGTCCACGTGGGGACACAGTGTCGTGGGTGGGGCAAGGCTGGGCTCTCACACATGGCGTGCATCCCAAGACCAGAGAAGGCAGGGTATGGCTGCAATGCCCCCCCGCCCCCCCACCTCCCCTCCCCGCTGTGGGCCATACCTCCCGCCTCCACACCTCCCGCCAGCAGTCGCACTCCCCCATCCTGACAACGGGGGGGACTGGACGTGACCACACCCTGCCTAGAACAGGACAGGACGTGGCTGTTGAAAGAGGAGACAGTGGAGGGGAGGGCAGTGTGAGTGGGGCGACGCCGGGCCGGGGCGGCCCCTGACGCAGCCTAAGTCACTTCTGTGGAAACCAGGTCAGTCACCACCCCCGCCACCCCGCACTCACGGACTCCTCCCATTCATTCGCTCATTCATTCATCCATTTAAAGTTTGTCGAGCATCTACTCTGGGTCAGGTACCGTGGCGAGACTGCTTCTTTTCAACAACAATAACATCCAAAGGCAAAATGAGTCAGCAGTGAAATGCCCTTTTCTCAGGACAGACTCTCCTTCCGACTCCAGCCCGCCCTGGCACTTGCGTGGTCAGTGTGCCCTGGACACCTGAGGCTCAGGGGCTCACTGAGGCCGGGCCTTTCAGCGTCTCCATCCCCAAAGCTGGACCCGGGAGACTCACCTTGAATGCTCGGAAAGCGCAGATGGCATTTCTCTGTGCACCACCCCCGGGTGCCCAGGGGAGACCTGGCGGCGCTCACTGTGGTAGCTGCTGCTCTGCGGGCTCTGGGGGTGCAGCAGACTCACCTCCTCTCAGCCGCCTCGCTCACTTCCCTCTCCCTCACTGTCGTAGAGGGAGAGCGGGGAGTCTCCAGCGACTGGCCCTGCCAGTAGTCCTTATGGCTCAGGGCCCCCGGCAGAACCTCTCTCCGGAGTTTGGGGGTAGGGTGGGGAAGGGGGAGGGGGAGGAGCAGACCCCACTTCAGCCCTCACTCACCTCTGTGTGCTCTCTCTCTCTCTCTCTCTTTCAGTCTGGGAGACGGAAACCATCGGTAAGAGGAGTCCTGGGGAGAACCGACTACTGGTCACCTGTCCACCTGTCCATCCAGCTGGAGCCCAACTCTGGCTGTTGGGAATGGGTGGGGGTGGAGTGGAAGGCTTACCAGGGACCAGGGTCTCCCCTCCTCCTTCTTCCCTCCTCCCCCTAGACTATTCTAGAACAGGGTGCACAGGAAGATGGAAGGTGCAGCCCTTGGCCTCGCTGCTCGTGGGCTTCTTTGGGAGGACGAGACCCAGCCCCGGAGGGGTTAGAAAACAAGCCCATGAAACGCATAAGTGCAGGCCCGAGCGTGTGTGTGAGCCTGCGCAGATGCCAGTCTCCCCAAGTGGCTGCAGAGGGGGAGCATTCAGCAGGCATGCCGACAGAAGAGACCTAAGGACGCAGCATGCAGGCAGAGTCATGTAAAGGTCCAGGGAGGCTTCCTGGAGGAGGTGGCATGTCTGCTGGACCTTGGAAACAGGATTTGAGAACGTAGAGGGGACATGGAGGTTCAGTGCTAATAGGGGCGTCGGCACGGGTGGAGGTGGGAATAAAGAGTCAGGAGAGAAAGAGACAAAGGTCTGAGGAGGAAGTCTTCGGAGTTCTACGTTCCCTTTGATGGGAGCAGTTTGTGTGTGTGTGGGGGGGGCCCTGAAGAGGAAGCACGAAGCCCAGGACTTGGGCGGCTGTTCCCCGCCTTGCCCTTGAAAAGGCCCCGTCATCCTTTGTCCTCCCTCTCCCACTCTGCTCTGGAGGAGGCCCTCTCATCATCCGGACCATGTCCCATTTCCACTTCCTGTGGTCCGGGGCGGGGGGAACTGAGTCATCGGCATCTTCGGCAGCACAGAAATACAAAGCAAATGAGACTGATGTTAGGATGTGCAGTGTGTCGGAAAGGTGAGGCTGCCGTTGCTAGGCCGCCTCTTGGCCGAGACCCCACCCCTCACCCTCCCGACTGGGGGCAGCCTCGGCCCCCCAGCCCAGAGAGCCAGCAGCGTCCAGCCCCGGCACGTGGGCGGGCGGGCGGGCGGCCGGTGTTCTGACTCATGCCCATGTCTCTGTTTTGCAGGAGACCTTGATTTCGCAGACATCAACTCCTTGAATCTCTCAGGTGAGTGGGTGTGCACCATGGGCTGGCTGGAGCGGGGCGGCATCTGCTGCTGGCGTGTGAGCCTGGGCAGTGCCTCTGTGGCTGTGTGGCCTTTGCCAGGTCCCCATCCTTCTCTGATGAAGCTGTGGATCTTCTCCATGGAAACTGGCACTCATGTGCCCAGACAGTTTCATGGGCACGCAGATCTCTCAAAGCCCCACAGTGGGCCCCAAATAAAGAGCCCTGGATCAGCCCTGGCTGGTGTGGCTCCGTGGATTGAGCTCTGGCCTGAGAATCAAAGGGTCGCCGGTTCGATTCCCAGTCAGGGCACATGCCTGGTTGTGGGCCAGGTCCCCAGTATGTGGTGTGCTAGAGGCAACCACACATTGATGTTCCTCTTCCTCCCTTCCCCTCTCTAAAACTAAATAAAACCTTTTTTTTTTAAAGACCACTGGATCAGCAGCCCCTGAAAACTTTGAGCTCATATGTGATTCTCATACTTGAATTGTGCTCATGATGTCCCAGTGGGCTTGTTAAAACTGATATTCCTGGGCCCCCTGCCCAGGGTCTCTAATTGAGTAGGCCTGGGGTGGGGCCTGAGAACATGTATTTCTAGCCAGTGTCCCGGGGGGTGCCGATGGGCTGGTCTGGGGAGGGCACCCACTTTGAGAACCCTGCCCTGGCACCCGGTGCTCCCGTGAGGGTGGCGGGGAGGAAGGGCCTGGTGCAATCACTGTGGGGTCCTGACGGCCTGGAGAGCACTAGCGCAATTGTTTGGCCAGCTCATGGCCGGGCTCTGAGCAAAAAGGCTCCTGCTTGTCTGAGCCCACGCTGTACTATAGAAAGAAAAAGAGCGAGAAGGAGAACAGGAGAAAGGGAATGATGCCTACCTCTGGGGCACTTTAAAAAACTGGTTTTCAAAGCAGCTTCCCTTGCCTCTTCCCACCACCCTGATGTGGACAAAGGGAGGGAAGGGTCAAGGCCACGGTCCCCTGGGACATGCGGACTCTCTGAAAGAAGGGCTCACAGGGACGTGGAAGGAGCTCGCCAGTCACAGCCTGACAGAGCTGCCAGAAGCGGGACCAGTTGGCGTGGAGCTGTGAGGCAGAAGTGGCTCCCTCTCTCCTTGTCCTGTGTCCCAGGGCTCAGAGTCCCAGCAGCCACTCCACTCTGGGCAGAGCTGTCTTTATGGCAGGGCCACCGCCCTCTGTTGCTCCCCGGAGTCCAGAATCTGCATTTCTGGCTCTGTTGGCTGAAAAGGCTGGCTGTAGAACCTCCAACTCGGCTGGGAAGGACATGAGGCTGGCAGATTTGGGGTGGGGGCTCTTCTGTCTTGGCCTCTGCCCTTGGCTCCTTCTAGAGCTCCCCAGAGGTGACCTTGGCCAAAGAGCAGGTGTTCCTCCAGTAGCACGGGTGCAGGAGCCCCTTTCCTGCAGGTGTCTTTACTTGTGACAAAATCCTGTGACAGCAAGAACCATCCCCTATGTTCCCCTATGTCCTAGTCCACCAAATGAACTACCAGGGAGCTAGTATGGGAGCAAGGGTGGGTCTGGGGCCACCTTCCGGGGCTGGCCTGGAGGCCAAGGGGGCTGCTGGCCTTCTCTGCAGCCCTGGACCTCTGTGGGTCCCCCTACAGGCATCGGGAGAGTTGTTCGAGGCTGAAACAGCCCCGGGCTGGGCGTCAGCCAGCCTGGCCCCTGCTGTGTTGCCAGCCGGGACCTCCTGCCCCCTCCAGGGCCCCCAGCATGGCCTTTAAAGTCGATCAAAGAAAACTGAAGTGCGTTAGTGTCAGGAAACAGACAGACCTCCAAACCTGGGAAGGCAGAAGTTCTTTAAAACAACAACAAAACAAACCCTAAATGCATGTCCTAATGACATCTTGTGCTAAGCTAATGGAGGTCTGGTTCTTGTTAATTAAGGAAGCCCTGTGTCCCTTCGGTGTGGGATGGGACCGGTGTGGGACGGGACTGTTGCAGCTGCTGGCAGGCCCAGAGCTCCCAGTGAAAGTGTCACCCAGGGTGTGAAGGGGACTCCCGCCCCTAGGTCACCTGAGGTGGCTTCTGGACCAGCACCCCTGGCAGGGGGGTGGGGGGCAAATGAGAGCTGGAGGTTCCGCTCAGCGAAGTTCGGTAAGTGCTGACCCAGGGCCCAGGAGAGGGGCTCAGGCCTTTCCCAGGGAGCCCTGGCCAGTTCCAAGACAAAGGGGGAAGCTGGGTTCAGCCCCGCTGGGCCTCTCGCCCCTAGTTCAGAGGTCAGCTTGCACCTCCCCCTGCCCCACGTCCTCCGTGAAGGCGGAGCTCGGGGTCCTCAGCGCTGGCTGGTTTCCCTCCGACAGCGACAGCGGAGCAGTCGGTGAGCCTTGAGGGGCCACGCTTCCCAGAGGGGCACGTGGGCTTCCAGGCATCCCCACCTGTGAAGTAACTTTTGAAGAAGAATGTTGGGGACTGCTTTTTAAGTCACTTCTGTGCCTCTGGGCTCCCCTTCCGCTGCAGGCATGCGGGTGATAGGCCGGAACTGCACGGAAGACGGCTGGTCAGAGACGTTCCCTCATTATTTCGATGCCTGTGGGTTTGACGAGGAATACAACGAGACCGGGGACCAGGTGAGTGTCTGCCCCCCACCCGTAGGGTGGGGCTGTGGGGGCAGGTGGAAGGGCCTTCCCACCAGAGGCCTGGACTCTTGGTGGGGCCACAGGAATCTCAGGTCCCTAGGCAGCATTTATGCGTGTCCCCTGTGTCCCCAAGCCAGTCCCATGGAGGGCAGGGCTTGCATTCACTCGTTCTGGGCTGAGAAGCAGCTGGGTAGCTCCGTGAGCTCCTCCAGCCCCCACCACGTGTCCCCCACCTCCCCCGCTGCTCCTCCTGGACACCCGGCCTTCCTGGCCCGGCAACTGGCAGGTGACCGCTGGGCCCAGCAGGGCTCCTCCTGGCCCCTGTCCCAGGCTAAGGCGGTGACTGGGTTGGGTAGCGCTCCTGCATCCGGCCAGCGCCTGCAGGACCTCTGATGAGTGCAGGCGCTGTGCAGCGGGGAGGAGGCGGCGGCGGGCCCAGAGGTGGTCAGGCCCCAGGCGGGAGTGGGCCCCGTGTGCAGCCCTGCCTGTCCTGTGCCCACTCCAGGACTCCTACTACCTGTCGGTGAAGGCTCTGTACACGGCCGGCTACAGCACGTCCCTCGTGTCGCTCACCACGGCCATGGTCATCCTGTGTCGCTTCCGGTGAGACCTCCAGCAGTGTTCCAGGGAGCAGAGATCGCCCCTGGCTGAGTCCCCCGGATGTCAGTCCCGGAGCTGCGCTGGGAGGTGTCCCCCCCCCCCCTAGGATAACAGATGGGAACCTTGAGCTCAGAGAGGGCACCCGGCCCGTCCAGGGCAGGAGACCTCGGTGTCTCTTCCTGGTCTAGACAGAGAGGCCACTGGAGGGGGACGTCTGGCCCTGAGGTGTCCTGGGGTTGGGGGACAGGGGCCTGAGACTGAGGGGGGTGGGAGGAAGGGGGCGGGCGGTCTGAGGGGGGGAGCCGCACTGACACACAGCCACGCAGGTGTCCCCGAGCGGACCCCGAGCGTGGGCTGCTGCGCTGCGGGCTCGCAGCCTCAAGGCCTCTCCCCCTGCTGCCGCAGGAAGCTGCACTGCACCCGCAACTTCATCCACATGAACCTGTTCGTGTCCTTCATGCTGCGGGCCATCTCTGTCTTCATCAAGGACTGGGTCCTCTACGAGGAGCACGACAGCAGCCACTGCTTCATCTCCTCGGTGCGTGGGCTGCACCCTGCCGGGACGTGCCTGCCGCCCGGGGGCTCCCTGCAGGCGAAGACGTGGGGCCCCGGTGAACACAGAAGCCCAGGGGTGGTCAAGGGCCGACCAGGAGCCAGCGAGTCCCCTGGATGACGCCCCTTCCTGTCCCTTGGCTTGGGGGTGCTCGTGGCAGGGGCAGAGCAGTGGAAGGTCAGGCAGAAAGGCCGAGTCCCACTTGGCTCAGACAGAGGGCTTGCCTGGTCCCTGGTCACTTAACTGGCCTGTGAGCCCAGGGGATGACAGACTGGCCTTCTTTCCGGACCTCCGACGTGTGGAAGGAAGCAGAGAAGACCGGATTGGAGGGGGCGGTGCGGAAAAGCCAGCCCAGGGCACGGGGCCTTGGCCTGGGAGGGCATATTTAGAGGAGGTCTCTGTGAGATTCCCGGGGGGCAGGGGAATCCCCCATTCCCACCCCTGTCATGGCTAAAGCCTTCGTCTTATCACTATCACAGGGGGGGGGGGAGCTCCTGTCCTGCAAGGACCTCGTTATCGCCTAGCCTGTGGGGGCGGGGAAGGGGTAGGAAGAAGGGGGGGAATGAGTCTCCGTGGGCAGCTCCAATGTGGAAACAGGCTGCTACCTTTTAAACTCTGTGAGTCTAAGAATCTCAAGTGTTTCAGACCCACGGGAGTCGGGAGCCTGAGCCCACCAGAGCGGAAGGCCCTCGGGATTCTCCCTGGTCCTGCTGGGCTGGGTTTCAGGGCTCAGTGGTGGGGGGGGGCGTGGTTCACGCCCCCCGCCCCTCCCGTTCTCTGGGCAGGTGGAATGCAAGGCCGTCATGGTTTTCTTTCACTACTGCGTCGTGTCCAACTACTTCTGGCTGTTCATCGAGGGCCTGTACCTCTTCACCCTGCTGGTGGAGACCTTCTTCCCCGAGAGGAGATACTTCTACTGGTACACCATTATTGGCTGGGGTAGGTCGCTGGCTGTGGCCAGGACAGGCTAAGGTCTCATGGGCAGGTGTGGCCTTGGTGCCCCGTCAGGGTGCCAGGGCCAAGAGGGAGGCACTTCCCTGCCCCCGCAGAGGGCGCACACCTGCTGCGCAGACTCTCTCCTGCTCTTCCCGCCCCCAGGAAGCCCGCCACCCTCTGAGAGGGTACGCCCAGGAGTTCTTCTGTGAGGCGACACGGCCCGTGGTGTAGGGGAGACACGGACCCATAGGAGGCGGGGGGTTAGGGACCGTGAGGGCCCCCAGCACTCCAGGTGTGGCAGGGACACATGCCCGTGGACCAGAACCCCACGTCCGGGTGGGGACGATTGTCCCTGGGAGCCCCATGTCTGGGGGAACACTGGGCCTGGGGGTGATCCAGTTGTCACGGGGCCCCTTGTCTTGCTCTCGCAGGGACCCCAACTCTGTGCGTGTCGGTGTGGGCCGTGCTGAGGCTCTACTTTGATGACACAGGGTGAGTGCGTGCCCCGATGCCACGTTAACTGCCCCCCCCGACAGACCATCCCACACTGGGCCCAGGCTGCACCCCGAGCCCTGGGCGTCCACTGCACTGACCGTCCCCCCTTCCTGGGTGGAGCCATGCAGCTGCATCTCAGCCAGGAGGCCATGCGAACAAGCAGTTTCAGAGCCCTACTCTACTCCCGGTCCCAGCGCTGAGTGCCTGGTCCTTTTGGGGAGGGGAGGGGAGGGGAGGAAGAAGGTTCAGGGGAAGGTGCCGCCCCCCAAGAGTCCTAGATCTGAAGGAGAAATGTGGCCCTTGAGGAGCCCTTTGGTGACCTGACTCTTGGGCTTCCTCCCCGCGTTGACAGGGGAGCAGAGGGAAGGACGGGGCCCCGGAGAGCTCTCCTTCCCGCCGCCCCTCTTCAAGGACCAGAGACGTTGCCAGGCAGGCGTCCTGCCCCCTGAGCATTGTCCCTCTTCCCTCCCACTGTCTTTCAGCTGCTGGGACATGAATGACAGCACAGCTCTGTGGTGGGTGATCAAAGGCCCCGTGGTCGGCTCCATCATGGTGAGTGTCCTCCGGACAAGGGTGGGGCGGGGGAGAGGTGGCGGTCTGGGCTAGGAGGCAGGCGGGAGAGGAAATAAAGAGGTCACTGCCTGCACCAGCCTCCTGCTCATTCACGGTTGCATTGTATTCTTATGGGTGCCCATGTTAGTTAGCTCTCCGGATGATGCTGGCCTTTTATATCATCCCATTTTCCTCCTCATGAAAGATCCGACCAGGGACAGTTCTGTGTATCATTTTGAGCATGTATGAATATTTATTTAGAGCAAATCCTTTGAAGGGGAATTGCTGGGTCGGTCAGTTGTCCACTGCGCTTGTGTTATCAGTCATTTGAGTTTTTGCACAGTCTTGCGGGGGATAATGGTTGCTCGAGGCTTTGGGGTGCGTTTCTCCACATCGCCAGTGCCACAGGGCGTTTCCCCGGCGTTGATTGGTGATTTGTTTATATTCCTGGTACTACCTTTTTATCGGCTGATTTTTTGCTTACTTTTCCAGTGCAGTTGTCTTTCTCGCTGTTCGAAGGACAGTACCGCTGCGTTTGGCGTAGAGGTTGTGAGTGTATTTCGAGGTGGCGTGCCTCCGACAGTCAAGCCAGCGGCTTCCTCCCCACACCTTCCACCCCCTGTCTCCTGGTTAAGGAGGCCCTCCCAGACCTCAGACAGAAAGACACGCTTCGTCATTGTCTCGTCGTCGCACTTCTGTTGATTGGGTTATTCCGTGCTTTCATCCAGCTCCAGTTTTACTTCCTTGGTCTGAAATGATGCCTCATTCTATCTAGTTTTATTTTTTCCCCATGGGTAGATGCTCCACCCTCTCAATTCCTTTTATGGAGCAGATCCCCCTTTCTCCGTTATGCCAAAATGGCACTGTGTCGTCAGCACTCACTGTGTTGTTAGGCCCCAGATTTTCTGTTCCATGCTACAGCCTTACGGCGTGTTCTCACATCTGGTGCGCTGATTTCCCCTTCTTTGTTCTTCTATTCTTCAAAATCTTATTGCACGTTTTCTTTTTTACGTGGATTTCAAGTCCTTTGGCAAGTTGCAAATCAAAAGCCTGGTGGAGATTTTTGTAGGCCTTACACCGAATTTATAACCTAACTTGGAAGGTATAGTCAGCACCCCCCCGACCCCCACTGCTATCCACAGTTTTGCTTTCTGAGTTTCTAGTTGCCTGCGGTCAACCTTGGTCTGGAAAAAAAATCAAATGAAAAATTCCAGAGATACACAGTTCATAAGTCTTCATGTGGATGCCACTGTGAACAGCGTGATGAAAGCTCACGCTGTCTCCCCTGCCACACCCGGACAGGAGCCCTCTCTCTGTCCCGAGGACCCCCGCTGTGCAGCGTCCACACGGGTGGGTCACTTCGCAGCCACCTCGGTTGTCACATTGATTATACTTTGAGGGAGAAGGACAGGCCACACTCACAGAACTTTCGTCACAGTAGATTGTGACAACCATTCTGTTTATTATCAGGTCTTGTTCATCTCTAACTGTGCCTGATTTGTAAAGTAAACCTTATCGCAGATATGGATGTACAGGAAAAGCAGCGTACGCTGGGGGCTTGGTACTCTCTGCTGTCTCAAACGTCCTCTGGGGCTCTTGAAAAGTGTCCCTTGTGGAGACAGAGGGACGACTGTAACCGATTTTCTTAAAATAATGAGTCTTTCTCCCCCAGCACGTGGCACAGATCTCCATGTATTCAGTCTTGCTCACAGCTGTGCAGTTTTTGGTTGTGTTGTTCAGTTTACCTCTGAGATAAGTCCAGCCAGTCTGTGTTTCCGCTGCGTCTAGGAACCGTTCTTCCATGACGTGTTTTAGCAGGGTACTGCTGATGTTTAGGCATGCTTGTAATTTTCTATTCGTTTTTTCTCGGTCACTTTTAAAAACACTCTTATTCGTTCTCATCTCCTTTCAGCTGTTTCTCATGGATTTTCTGGGTAGAAAAACTACATAATCCTTAAAGGAAACTAGTTTTTTCTCTTTCTTTCTAATATTTACACCATCGATGCCTTGGCTTCGTTGAGGATGATGTTGGCTGTAGTTTTGGGAAGTCACTGTTTAATAAATGAGGAAAGTTTCTGGTCCTGGCTTATCTCCACGTGCAGTTTTTTAAAGTCAGGACTAGGTGTCGAATTGTATCGAACATGTTTTGGAGACATTTGTGGAAGTCGTTTTTCCTTTAGTGATGGACGTTTCTAGTTTTTCGGTTTTTCTTTGTCGTGAACAATGCCACAGTGGACGTCTTTGTGCCTATCTTTGGGCACGCATGGGTGTGTCTTTAGAATTCACCTCCAGGCGTGGAATTTCTGGGACGCAGGCTGTGCCCATTTAACATTTCCGTGGGTGTCCAGGGGCCCCTGCTCGCCGGGTGCGACAGTGCTCATTTCCATGTCTTCGCTGGCGCGATGACTGCCCAGCGACCTGCCGATCTTTTGAGGGACGGCCGTAGCCTATTGCTTTCATCGGTTACAGTAGCAAGTCTTAGTAGTTCTTCATTTCATTTTTTTGTATTTCTGGCACAAAACCTTTATGGTGATAATCTGTTTGTTCATTTGGGACACCGCTAAACTCTCCGTGTTCATATTTCGCTTATAGCTTTTGCATTGCTCTTCGTATGTTCTCTGGTTTTAGGTGTGTACCTGTGAGTGTGTGTGTGTGTGTGTGTGTGAGTGTGTGTGTGAGTGTGTGTGTTTTGGAGCAGTGTCTCGTTAGCCTCATAGGTGACTTGGGAGTTCTTCTTATTTGCTTTTGAACAGTGGAGCAGCTTGGGAATTGCGTCCTCCTCGGAGGTATCCTGGAACTGCCCCGTAAAGTGGTCTGGGCCTGGCGCCTCCTCTTGTACACACAGTCTGTTCCTTTTGAAGTTTCTTTTGCGGTCATTGCTCTCTTCAGGTTTTCCCCATCTTCTAGATGTGCTTTTGTTAACTTCCATTTCCCCATTTTGTGTGATTTCTTCTTACAATTTAAAATATTCCATGCATCTGTTGTTTTAGCTTCCTTTTTTTTGGTTCTGTTTCATTACACTTTTTTTCCCCTTTTGGATGGATACACACACGCAGTTAGCTGCACTTACTGAGCTAAACTCCAGGTACTGACCAGACCCAGGGCAGGCGGGGGAGGACAGGACCGACAGAGCCCTGCCTCCACATTGCAGCCTGCTTTCTAATTCTCGCAGCTCTGCGCAAACAGACAGACAAAACAAGGCCTGAAATTGAAATTTTTTTTACTGATCAAGTCTACCTTTTTTTATAAGATTTTATTTATTTATTTTTAGAGAGGGAAGGGAGGGAGATAGAGAAACATGAATGTGTGGTTGCTTGGGGTCATGGCCTGCAACCCACGCATGTGCCCTGACTGGGAATCGAACCTGCAACACTTTGGTTCGAAGCCTGCGCTCAATCCACTGAGCTATGCCAGCCAGGGCTCAAGTCTACCTTTAAAAAAAATTTTACAATGAGTTGTTATCTTTATTAATTTCCTTACTGTAGAAGTTAAATTTGTGTACTCTTTCCCTAGATTTTCATTTGAACACTTAATTATTTTATCTTCGGCATTTATTATTTTTTAATAGGCAGGTGTGAGGCCCCCCATGTTTTTCTCAGGGCGCTGCTGCCGCGGCGGCGTCTGGAAGATGTCGCTCTGCGGTCCTCTCCCGGCGCCAGTTCCTGTTTATCTGTCCACCTCCCGCCTCCCCTCTCGCCCTGCCCTCCGCTTGGCACTTGGCTCAGGGAGCTCGGGTCCCTGATCTTTATCTGGAGGTAAATGCTGCCGTTGCTACTCCCAGGCAGGCCTTTAATTAATCATGTGTGTGGGTGTCCTTTCCAGTTCCCCATATTCAGTGACTGTGAACTTGGAGTTCCTCCAGAGGGCGGCTCTCACCTCTGCAATTGCCTCTCCTCCATGTGTTTGGCACTGGACTTGTTCCATCACCCCGACCCTAGTTGCTCTTTCTCTTCCAGAAATCACTCCCCTTTTCTGGCTCGCTCGTGGTGAACTTTCCCATTTCTCAGTACTCCTGCGGGATTCTTTTTCTTCCGTCTCTTCTGGCATTGCGACCCCACGAACACGTGTTCTCATAGCGCCATCTTGGATCATGAGTCTGGATGGGATCTCGACTGGATGGGGGAGGGTCCTGCTGGGGCATTCACAGCTGATGCAGGGGCAGGGGCGTGGATAGCCTTTGCCCAGAATCATTTCCATCTGATTTTTCTTGGCTCCTCAGGTGAACTTTGGGCTCTTTGTCGGCATCATCTTCATCCTGGTGCAGAAACTTCAGTCTCCAGACATGGGAGGCAATGAGTCCAGCATCTACTTGTAAGTACCACTGTGTGAATACCATAGTCACTTCCAACAGCTGTGAGGGCCCTGCTCTCAGGAGGCCGCAGGCGGAGAGGCCTGGGCTGTGCTGACAGGGTCACCCGGCACGGGCGTTTGCAAGATGTCTTTCTGATAAAAGTGCCTTTAAGACCTAGTCACCCACCTATCCCCAGCCAGCCCAGGAGCTCCCAGTCCACATGGTGATTGCATGGAAGGCAAGAAAGAGAGGGGAAGAGACTAGCAGATGTCACTTCCCCCTGAGAAACTCAAGATGGAAATTGCCAGATTCCTTAGGGTAGGTAGGGTCTGGTTGTTTAGAAGCCGGGTTTCCTCTGGGGATCTTGGTGCTTTGGGAGGCTCACGAACGCCCCCGGGTGCCTGAGGCTCCCACCCCAGCCTCGCCTGTGCACACTGCCACAGCCGCCACCAGCGAGCCACATGGGCATTCTCGCTGGCCTCGGTGTTGGAAGGGGGCATTCTTTTTCTTCCCCTCCCCTCAGGACAGCTCTGCCTGTGGGTCCGATCCTCTTCCTATGACTCCCTCTTCCCTGAGCAGAGGAACATCTGAGTTGTTTTGGATTGATGAGGTTTGCAGGCAACCTCTTACCACTGAGTGTAGAGTTTTCTTCACTTCCACTGTCATTTGGCTTGTTTCCTACGAGTGTTTCTGCCATCATGTCCCCAACAGCTTACCCTGCTTTCTCTGCCCCATCCCCTTCCAGCCCCCGACCCGTTCTGAGTCAGCCTGAGTGTGTTTCATCCGACCCTTCTTGCTTCGTGGTCAGAAGCACGGCCGAGCTAGGTGTGTGGGTGGCAGGGGTGGGGGACGGGTGCTGCAGACACTTCCGATGCTGGGGTGGAAGGTCAGTCCTCTGTGGTTGGCTGGAGGGGCCAGATGGGCACGGAGAATCTGGGAGCAGTCTCTGGGGACGGTCTGCAGCCAGGATATAAGCCCCATGCGTTGCTTCCTTGGTTTTTAAAGAAGAGAGCAGGTTGGATGGAGCTGAGGTACTCCCAATGCATTAGCGGGGGGCTTTGTCCTGCCTTCATCAGAGACCCCAACGTGGGGCTCAGAACTCTGATAGCTGCCTAATGGATAAGTAGGGCAGCAGAAGGTTCTCCTGGAGAGAGAAGGGAGGGAACGGCTCAGAGACCCACACTAGATCCTTCCCTGTGACTCTGACTCCTCGGGGCTTCCTGGGGTCTGTGTGTTCAGCCCAGGCCACCCCTTGCGGAAGCCCTCCCCCTGGGGCTGGGGGTCAGCCCAAGGCCTGGTTTGGTAAGCGTTGTTTGTTCTGCATGGAGGATGATTCCATTCCATTGGGAAAGAGTCACCCACCCACATGCTTTCTTTTGTTATCCATTTACTGTTTTTTTTTCATTTTTTGCAAGTTTCTACCAACCCCTGCTCATATGTGTATGTTATGTAGTCAAAAATGTGCATGCATACTAAGTCAGGAAGTCTCCGAGGCCCTGCCCTCGGGGACCAGCCGGGCCTGTTCTCTGCCACGAGCTAACTGCCCTAGAGAGGTGACTCCTGCCTTCATCGCAGGGCCCCGTAGCACAGGGCCCCATTGCTCTCCTCACCACCCTGTCCAGCGTCAGTAATACATCCCGTGTCTGGCCCTGGGGCCTCCTCTCGAGGGTGCATTGGCCCCCCGTGAGCAGTTACCTTGGATGTGTGAGCCAGCGTGTGGCCAAGTTGGCCTCATCTCTCCTTTGAGCTCGGCAGCCTTGGTCCTCCTCCCTGTTTGATGGTAGGGTCTGTTTCTCCTTCTGGGGTCCCGGGACCTCTTCTCTGGGGTGTCTCCCAGCTTGCCCGCACTCAGCCGCAGCCTAAATAGGGACACTCTGCTTGCTGCAGCCAGAACACACTCCACCAGCCCAGCCAGCCTGCCCCAGGCAGTGAGGACCGCCAGGGCTGACGGGAGAGGAGTCTGGGGCCAGGGTTTCTAAGTTATCACTGACTTGGAGCTGTAGAGTGCTGTGGGGCCTTCCTAGTTCATAGACAAGAACCGCTGTGACTCACACATGGTCTGCACAGGCCTACTCGTGAGACACCGTGGGGTGGGTCCAGACCACCGCCGTGAAATGAAGAATGCAGTACAGTGAGTCACGCAAACTTTCTGGTTTCCCAGTGCATATAGAAGTTATGTTTAGACTCTGCTGTAGCCTATCAAATGTGCAATAGCATTATGTCTAAAAAACCAATGTAGATATCTTAATAAAAATGTTTTCTTGCTAAAAAATGCTAACTATCACCTGAGCCGTCTGCAAGTCCTACCCGTTTTGCTGGAGGGGGCCTTGCCCCCGCACTGAGGGTGCTGACCGATTAGGGCCGTGGCTGCTGAAGGTCAGGGTGGCTGTGGCAGTTTCTCAAAGCGGGACAGTTTTCTGTATGAGTGACTTCTCCGTAGCGTGATACTATCTGATAGCCTTTTATGCACTGCAGAACTTCTTTCAAAATTGGAGGCGATCCTTTTGAGTCTTGCCGCTGCTTTTTCTACTAAGTTTATGTGATATTCTAAGTTCTCTGTTGTCATTTCAACAACCTTCACGGCGTCTCCACCAGAAACAGAGTCACCTCCAGGAACCACTCTCTGCTCATCGAGTGGAGCAGCTCCTCACTCACTCAAGCGTCATCATAAGATTGTAGAAATTTGGTCCCATCTTCAGGCTCCATTTCCAATTCTAGTTCTCCTGCTGTTTCCACCGCATCTGCGGTGACTGCAGTTACTTCTTCTACTGAAGTCGTAACTCCTCAGAGTCATCCAGGAGGGTTGGAATCAACTTCTTCCAAACTCCTGTTGATGTTGATATTTTGACCTCTTTCTGTGAAATATCAATGTTCTTAATGCCATCTAGAATGGTGAATCTTTTCCAGAAAGTTTTCTATTCATTTTGCCCAGATCCATCAATGACCCATCGTGTATGACAGCTACAGCTTTATGAAATTGATTTCTTAAATAATGAGACTTAAAAGCCAAAATCACTCCTTGATCCCTGGGCTGCAGAACGGATGCTGCACTAACAGGCATGAAAGCAACATTCATCTCACTGCACATCTCCGTCAGAGCTCTTGGGGGGCCGGGTCCGTTGTCAGTGAGCTGTAGTATTTCAAAAGGAATGTTTTCTGAGCAGCTGGTCTCAACGGCGGCCTTAAACTACTCAGTAAACCGTGTTGCAGACAGGTGTGCTGTCGTCCAGGCTTCGTTTCTCTCTTTACAGAGCACAGGCAGAGTAGACTTAGCAGATTTCTTTAGACGTAATTCTGAAAATTGTAGAATTTTCGGGATGGTAGATGAGCGTGGCCTCAACCGAAAGTGACCAGCTGCGTTAGCCCCTCACGGGAGAGTCAGCCTGTCCTTTGCAGCTTTGAAGCCAGGTGCTGATGTCCCCTCCCCCTCTGGGAGAGCCCTGGGTGACGGCTACAACGTGAGGCTGTTCCTTCTACAAGGAAACTCCGTGGTCGAGTGTAGCCGCCCTCAGGAGTCCTCTGAGCTGGACCTTCTGGGTAACTTGCTGCAGCTCCTCCATCAGCACTTGCTGCTTCGCCTGGCGCTTGGATGTGATGGAGCGGCTTCTTTCCTTAAACCTCACGAACCAACCTTTGATAGCTTCAGACTTTTCTTCTGCAGTGCTCTCAACTCTCTAAGCCTTTAAGAATTGAGGAGAGTGGGGGCCTTGCTGTGTGTTAGGTTTTGGCTTAGGGGAATGAGGCCGGTTTGATCTTCTCCCCAGACCAACAGAACTTTGCCCGTGTCAGCAATAAGGCTGTTTCACTTTCTCATCATCCGTGCGTTCACTGGAGTAGCACTTTTCATTTCATTCAAGGACTTTTCTGTTGCATTCACAGTTTTGCTAGGTTTCAGCCTGTCTCAGCTCTCAACATGCCTTTCTCCCTAAGCTTCCTCATGTCTAGCTTTTGATTTAAAGTGAGAGACGTGTGACTCCTCCTTCCACTTGAGCACTTAGAGGCCTCTGGAGGGTTAGCGATGGGCCAGATTCCGACATCGCTGTGTCTCGGGGAGTAGGGAGGCCCGAGGAGAGGGAGGGAGACTGGGGAAGAGGCAGCTGCTGGAGCAGTCAGAACACACGCAGCATCTGTCAGGGTCGCTGTCCTACATGGGCGTGGTGCGCGGTGCCCCAAAACAACTGCCACTGCAACAGCAAAGGTCACTGATCTCAGATCACCGTAACAAATGCGATGATAATGATAAGTGTGAAATAATTGCAAGATTTACCAAAATGTGACAGAGACCCGAAGTGAACAAATTCTGCTGGAAAAATGGTACCAATAGACTTGCTCGACACAGGGTTGCTACAAATTTTCAGTTTGTAAAGAAAGAAAAACACACAATCAGCAAAGTGCAGCGAAAGGAGATATGTCTGTGCATTTCAGCACTGACGTTTTGAGAACCAGTGAGTTGGTTTGCTTCTATCATGTAAAACAGTCTCCTCCTAATCTCAGCAAATCCTTTTTATAGAGAAAGTGAAACATGCATTCATCCCAAGCCCCAGAGATTAAACACGCAATGGATGTGTTCTGCAAACCAGGGGTGAGGGACGCAGGACCAGGGGTTAGCTCGATCCAGTTAAATTCAGCGACGTGTTTGCATGTTTCCAGGGTCAAGGAGACCCTGACGGGAAAGTGAGGGGCCACCAAAGGACAGTGAGGGGCCATCAAAGGGACAGGGACGCTAAGAACTCAGAGCATTGAGACACACCTGCACCTCAGTCCGTGCCCACTGAATGCTCACGAGCGCCCAGAGACCCTGGCGGGACAGGCGTGTGAGATGTGTGTACGCCCAGTGTGCCCACTGCCTCTCAGCCTAGGGAACTCGGGTCTCGGTGTTGAGTGCAGCGGACCCAGCAGGAAGGAGCGCAGGCAGGCACAGCTGCCCCGCAGGCATGCTCCCGGCTCCAAGCTTGGCGGCACCAGCATTCCTGTCCTCCGGGAGTTTCCAGGAGAGAAGGAGGTGCTAAGCGAGTATATAGGTAAAGTTCCCTAAGAGAAGAGGCCCCAGTGGTTCCAGCCTTGTATAAAGCTGCCCACTGGAGGGCGCTGAGCTGAGCAGTGTCTGCCGTGGGCGAGGGGAGGCTCGGGGGTGGGGGGGGGGACTGGAAAGGGCAGCGCACAGTGGGAGAGGATTTTAGGGCTGCGCTCGAGTCCCCTTGGGCCACCAGAGTTATGTGTTGAACTGAGAAGCCCTTTCAGAGCTACCAACAGCTTTTCGGTTTTTTCCTCTGTTTCCAGAACAAATTTAAGCCTGGGAGTCCCCAAGAAAGCCCGAGAGGACCCCCTGCCTGTGCCCTCAGACCAGCATTCACTCCCTTTCCTGTAGGTTGGTTCCAGCTGCTCAGGTGATAAGGGTTTGTCCTCCGCAGGTGGAGGCGAGGTGGCACAAGGACCTGTCGGGGGCTGGGCGGTGGCACTGAGCCCCCACACTCTCTCACCTGGCGTTCCCGGTAGAAAGAGTCCCTGGGGTCAGGACTCGGGCAGGGAGTGTGGGCGTGTGCTCAGACTCGACTTGGTCATGGGCAGGGGCTAGGGCTCAGCCCAGGACTGGGGTCGGGGTAGCCCGCCTTTTCCTGGGGACGGAAGTTCACCTCTGCTAGAAGCCAACTGGCTCAGAAGGGGGAGGGGAGGCTCCAGGGCCGGGCCCTGTTGGAGCCGGCTTCCTTCCCAGGGGTCTTCCCACTGCATGGTGGGCACTGGAAGCTGATGCGGGGGAGGGAAACCCCATCCGTATCCCCCTCAGGGACCCCACAGAGGGGGTCTCCAGGGTCCCCAGGGTGAAGGAAGGAGAAGAGGACAGACACCAACCGTGGTGCCGTAGCTGGCTCAGTGGGGCTGTAAAGTACCTGCTGTCGGAAAGACGACATTCACCTCTGAGGACAGGCTTTTCCCTGGCTAGGCGGACATACAGCCGCACAGAGCTGGCTCCTCCTCGGGGGTGGGGGAGCAGGCGGGGGGCAAGGGGGGTGCTCCCAGATCTGCTGCGCTGGGCTTCTGCCTGGGGCACCAGTGTGGGCTGGAGTGCCTCCCTGGGCCTGGGCTGAGTGCTGGGGGCTCACAGCATCTTAGCGTCAGGAGGGACCCTACGGGGAACGCTCAGCTCGGACCACAGCATTCTGTGGGCCTGTCACGTCCAGTGACAGACTGATCACCAGGATCAAGGCGAACAGACAGTGGCGCTGCCCACGGAGGTCTCCCCGCAGGGGTCTCTGTCCAGCCCCCTGCCCGGGGTTCCCTGGGGCCCCAGCCAGGCAGCCTTACTCACGGCATGCACCAAAGCCTTTGTGGAGTTTGGCCCGAGACCACAGCAGGCACCCAAGAACCCAGGTTATAGGTGGGAAACCTGGAAATGGCTTTGACCTTCCTGCAGACAAACAGGAAAGCCTTGGCCAGACCGGGCCTGGGAGCCAGGGCTCCCCTACTTCCTGCTGCGGGGCCTCCCCTCTGATTCTGGCTGAGGCTGCTGCCCGAGCTGCCCCCACCCAGCACCCTTGTCTGAGTTTCTGGTCCTCCCTTGGACCCCAATCGGAAGGGAGCTCGCTGGCCAGCCTGGGTTTATCTCTTCCTCTTGATGAGCTTGCTTCGCCGCCTTCTGCTGGTTGTGGCCACTCTCCAGAGAAGCTGACGTCTCTTTCTTTCTCACGCCTGTCTCTGGCTTTGCTGCTGCTCCCTGGCATTTCTCTTCGGTGGGTTTTGTTTTGTACGGAGTCACGGGAGATCTGGGGGAAGGGTGGCGTTTGGGAAGAAGAGCCCTTACTGTCGTCCCTAGGTCCCCCCTCACCTTCTCCCGAGAGCCCCCCACCCCGAGGCACTAGGTCCCCCCTCCTTTTTTCTCCCCCCACCCCAGTCCCCACCAGAGGCACACATCCTTACCAGATGCTGGCGTCCCAGCTAACCTGCCACTAAATGGCCTTGAGCACACTTTGAACAAATCAGAGGAGTCTATTTTTACTGCACCCAGGGGCCGGGAAGGGCAGGGACAATTTGGGAGCTCCAGGCAGAGCGATCTCAAAGGGCTTTCGAGTTCTGGGGGAGGGTTCAAGTCCAGTGTGGAGGAGGCGACGTCTGAGGGTCACGCTCTCAGGCCCCTGGACACTGCTTTCCGGGCTTCACGTAGGCCGAGGTTGAGGGACCTGGCCGAGGACTGTAGGAGAGAATAGCCCACCCTTTAATCTGGGCAAGGTCGAGAATGAACGTGGAGACCAGGAGTGTCCGTCCACTCCTGAATACCCAGTCAAGCTCTTCTAGTTACGCACTTACATGTGCTTGTAATTAAAAGAAAACATGCGTCTCTGTGGCCGTCTGTCTCTCTGTGTGTATACAAAACAGACCTTTGGCATTCACCGAGGGCAGAAGAAACTCCTCAAACACATAGCTTTCTCCCAGCGGCGCTTCTCAAGCTTTGACTTGCGTGTGGACCACTAGGGGGCCCTGTTAAGGTGCAGGTTCTGAGCCAGCAGGTCTGAGGTGGCCCCGAGAGTCTGAGAAACTGTCAGGTGGTGCTGATGCTGCTGGTTTGGGGGCCCCACTCTGGGTAGCAGAGCACCGTGTCCCACGCCCGTCATCTATAACATGGGCCAGCATCATCTACCTCAGTGCTGTGGGATTTGAAAGATGCAGGTTTTTTTTTTTTTAAAGAACTATTCTTTAATTTTTATTTTTTATTTTTTTAAAGATTTTATTTATTTATTTTTAGAGAGGGAAGGGAGGGAGGTGGAGAGAGAGAGAGAAACATCAATGTGTGGTTGCTGGGGGTCATGGCCTGCAACCCGGGCATGTACCCTGACTGGGAATCGAACCTGCGACACTTTGGTTCGCAGCCCGCGCTCAATCCACTGAGCTACACCAGCCAGGGTAATTTTTATTTTAAAAAAGATTTTATTTATCTTTAGTGCTCATTTTGGCAGCAGATATACTAAGGATTTTATTTAGTTTTAGAGGGGGAGGGGGGGAGAAAGAGAGGGAGAGAAACATCAATGTGTAGTTGCCTCTCGAGCACCCCCCTACTGGGGACCTGCCCCACACCCCAGGCATGTGCCCTGACTGGGAATCGAACCGGCAACCCTTTGGTTTGCAGTCTGGCACTCAATCCACTGAGCCACACCAGCGGGGCTGAAAGATGCTGTTTCTTAAATGAGCACCATAGACCTCACTGAGGCCCAGAGGCTGGGCGGACCTCAGCTTACTCCATCTTTGAAATGTGTGGTTCAAATGTTTGCCCCGGCAAAAAGGCACGGGTCCCGTGATGCCAAGGACCTTCAGACTTGTTCTAGAAGAGCTGGAGTCACAGATAACAAATCCGTGAGTCTTTCACGTGCTTCTGTGCTTCTTCGTATCAGATCCCCTCGGGCCGGTCAGGTCACTGGCAGGTTCCAGGACCGCGGCACCTCCTGGGGCCCGAGGAAGGTTTGTGAGGCCGGCAGGTCCGCTGCAGTCTGAGGAGGTGACACTGCTTTGCTGGCCAGGGAAGGACAAGAAGTGCCAGGGGTTTCTGCCGTCCCAGGCTCAGGCGGGCAGAGAAGGGCTAGAAGCAATGGAAATGAGGCCTCTCAGAGGGGGTGCGCGCTCTGGGCCTCCCCCAGTAGCAGGTCCAGCTAGACCGGCACCCTGGGCCACTTGTTTCTGCAGGCAGAGGGACAGTGCCCGACAGATGCCCCTCAGCCTTCAGCCCCTGCCCTCTGGATCCTCTCAGGAGGTCTAGCCTACCCGGGCTGTGTGCTAGAACTCTCAGCAGCGACAGAAATGCCCGCGATCACTGCTGTCCCACATGGGACCCACTAGCCACCTGTAGCTGTTGAGTCCTTGCAGTGTGGCCAGGGCCAGGGAGGAAGTACTTTTTAACTTGATTTAGTTTTAACTCAAGTAGCCGCAGATGGGCAGTGGCTGTCATACCGGATCGTTCAGGTCTAGACTAAAGTTGGTTCTGTCCAGGCCACCTCTGTGCCCCCTGTGTGTCCGCATCAAGGTGCTTGGGGGCTCAGACAGAGGAAGGTTTGGGAGGAAGAAGAGAGGTGTAGTCAGGGGGACCAGTGTCTGTGGAGTCGGGCTTCGTAATCCAGCCCACAAGTAGCTGGGCGCCGGAAGGTCCATGGTGTGGGAGTCCAGCTGCCTGGGTCTCTGGGTGACATCCAGCAAGGCCACACTCCAAGCCTAGAGCTGACTCTGGAGACGGCTTCTGGCTCGGAGACCCAGCCCCAGCCCCACCTTCCGACTGCACGTGCTCCCTGCGACACCCCCATTCCCCCTCCGTGATCCCAGGGCAAGTGCTCGTGTGTGCGTGTGTGCATGTCTGTGCACAGATGTGTACACATGTGGGCGTGCACTTCCATGTCCAGAGCTGACCTTGTCTTGGCCCTCGGCTTGCTCGTGCTCTGTGTCACCGCCCGGTCCTCTCTCCACACCCTCGGCTTCTCTGCCCTCCCCGTGGCTCTAAGTCCCACCTCAGTTTCCTCATTGCCCGATGCCCCCGCTGACGGAAGTGCTGATCTTGTCACACCCAGCAGCTGCGTGCAGAAATGCTACTGCAAGCCAGAGCGGGCTCAGCAGCACTCTTGCAAGATGTCAGAACTGTCCGCCATCACTCTGTAAGTGTGCGTGGCTGTGGCCCATGTCTCGGTGGTGGGGGGAGGGGACGCATGCTGCCGCCGCCTCCTGGAGCCCGCCTGCCCGCTGCTGGGCTGGAGGAGAGCAGAGGGCAGCCTGTGCCTCCAGCCCCGAGCCGCATTTTGGCTGTTGCATGCTGACGTCTGTGTGTCTTGTGAGTTCTCTGCAGTCTCATGGCGGGGGGCGGGAAGGAGGTTGTGGGGACGCAGCTGCAGCCATTGAGGGAGCTGCTGGGGCTGCTTGGCACTAAGGAGGGGCCCGGAAGCCTCGGCCACTGCTACCTGGATGTGTGGCCTTTGCCCAATGTCCTGCTTCTCTGGGCTCCGGTCTTTGGAACTGACAGGTTCTTTCTGCTAGTCTTAGTGCTTGAGTTCATATGGCCCAGCCCCCGCACAGGACAGGGACCCCCATTGCAGTGGGCCTCACTCACACTTCAAGTTCGCGGCCGCTGTTCCCTCTCTGAGCCCCCGCCACAGCCTTAGGAGGTGGGTGCGTCTATTGCCCCCATTTTACAGATGTGAAAACTGAAGCCTAGAGAGGTGAAGTAGCTCACTCTGGGTCACATAACTGGCAGGGTGAGGCTTGAACCCAGGGTGCCCTGCCCCTGGCTCCAGGCTAACTTTGAGGGGAGCAGTCACCTCCTTCGGATATCCCTGTAAGTGGGGAGCCTGCTCTCACTGGACGGATCTGACTGTTGGAAGCTTTCCTTGGCATTTTCTAGGAGTTCTCTGCCGTGCATGCTTCCCCAGGGCACAGACTATAGGTGCCAAGGCCCGTGTCCCTGTCAGATCCCACAGGGATTCTGCGACTGTCCTCAAACAGGCGTCCTGAGGCTCACTCACACCCCATGCCTGCCTTTCCGGGCCTCTCTGGTCAGCTCTGGACTGTGGAGGTCCCAGGACTCTGGCCCTGGTCACCTCCTCTTCTACCTCCACTTCCCCATCTGCCGAAGGGGTCCCTGGGCCGCCCTGGACCCCTGGCGGAAATCCCTGACCACCCCAGGCAGCCGCAGGGCTGCCGGGAAGGCAGGTGCTGTCTCGGCCAGGCCTTGCAGCACAGGCTGCCCACGAGCAGGGGGAGAGGGGGTGGGCTTCCTCCTTCCGGGCCTGAGCCCTGGTCCACAGGAAGGTCTTCCCAGGTGGCTCCTCCCTTTTCTTCGTGTCTCTTCCCCTCCTTCTCTTTCTTCCCCTTCTCCTTCCCTTCTGCCTTCCCTCTGAGAAGCCAAGGGCCTCACTCCGACTACGCGGGTTTGCTTCTGAGATCCGGATCCAACAGAGCATTCTCCCCCAGAGAAGCTGGGATGGGGAAGAGGGAGGGGCACATGCTATAACCCCCCAAATCAAACGGTGGCCCCCACGCTCGGCTGTCCACCCCGTGGGCCAAGGGTGCAGGGAGACGGGGAGGCTGAACCTCCCACCCACCCCCGACTCAGAGGGTGCGGGGGGCTGACAGCACCTCCCAGGCAGGCCTCCTCTTTGAGGAGATTTGGGGGAGCCAATATGCTGGGGTGGGTGGAGAGGGGGTCCCACCCTTGGGGGCCCTCTAGGAGCCCCCTTCACAGAACAGGACCCACAAGGGCATGTACTGTATACACTTGATGTCTTACTTGACCCCTTGGCCCCGCCCCTCAGAACAGAGCCCCTCCCACTGGGTCAGGGAGCCAGCAGCAGGTAAAGGACCCACAGAAGAGCTGGCTTTGAGGACCAGAGGTCCTTCTGGCCCTTTATTTCCTGCCCACCCCATCCCCATGCAGACAGACCGCTTTCTCTCCCTTTGCCTCCGGCTCCTTCTGCTTGGGTGGGAATCATCCACGCCCACGGTCACTAAGTCCTTCCTAGGATCCCGCCCGAGTCTCTCCTTCTGTGGTCCACTCACCGTGCCCCCACCCCACCACCCTGTGGTCAGCATCGCCCTGTCACTCTCCAGGAGTGTCCCTGGCCAGCCCCAGACTCAGAAACACGACCATCTCTGCGGCCCCTGGGGGCTGCCCGTTCGGGCCCACGGAGCTTCCCTGGGCAGCAGGACGGTGCTGGCTCTGCTCGGGACCCATCACGCCGTCCCTCTAGCTTCCCGAACCCCCTCCCTGTGTTTTGCCATGACTTCACTTTTCCACTGGGGGTGTCTCTGTCATCACATCCTTACATGTGCACGCTTAGTGGGTCCACAGGACACTGACGTGGCCTAGAGGGACAGGGGTCCTGCAGACTGGGGGATGTCCTCCCAGAACCTCCCATGGAGCTCCGGAGCCCAGCTGTGTCGGCCACCCCTGCTCCTGGGCCCCATGAACTTGGGGAGAACCCTGGGGGGGGGGGTCCGTGGACAGGGCTCTACCTCCGAGGGAGAGGAAAGGGCGGGGGCTGGGGTTCTCTGCCCTCCACGGCTCCGGCCCGAGCGCGGGCAGCCCCCGGAGCAGCTGTCTTGCTCTCTCCCGACAGACGGCTGGCCCGGTCCACGCTGCTGCTCATCCCGCTGTTCGGGATCCACTACACGGTGTTCGCCTTCTCGCCGGAGAACGTCAGCAAGAGGGAGAGGCTGGTGTTCGAGCTGGGGCTGGGCTCCTTCCAGGTACGCACTCGGTGGGGGCAGGGCTCACGGGGGTCCACGGCCCTGGCCCTAGCCTGCTGGTGGTTCTAGAAAGTTCCTTAACCTAAAGTGGGCCTCCGTGTTCCCATCTCTGAAATGGGAGTTCTGGACTAGAAAAGACCTGGGAGAGCCCTTTCTGCTGCCTGCGCTCTGGGCTTCTGTGAGCAGATGCACTGCCCCCTTCCAGTCACTGTGCCGGGCCGTCCTGAGCCAGGCCTCTCTTGGCGATCGGGATGGTCGCCCCTAACCCTCAGTGGCAGCTCCGGGTGTGGGTGGAGTGCCCCCCAGAGACCTCTGTGCCCATGTCCCGGCTCCCGGCTCCAGATCGTGTACCCCGTGAGCACTGGAGGTCTGTCTTGCCCCCAAGTCAGGGCCCCCAGGCCAGGACCTGGCCACAGAGTGCGGAGCCAGGTCTCACCTGGTGGACGAACCTGCGGACATGCACGGAAATGACCCATGGAGGGAGAGAGTGGCGGACTAGGGGCCCCACGCGTGAACGTAGGCGGGTTGTAAGCAAGTGAGCGAAGGAGACTTGGTGAGACGGTCCACAGTGAGAAACGGCCATTTGGGAGCACGAGGGGGCTGTGCACGCAGGGCTGGCTCCCTTGAGTGCCCCCAGGAGACAGCAGCTGTCCCCCACCCAACGGCTCCAACATGTATTTGACCTTGACGGCCAGGAAGTTCCTCTCTGTGTCTCACTGGAGTCTCTCCCCTCCCCCAATTTTAATTCTTAATTTGGCAAGGCCGCAAGTTATAAAGACAACGCCCCAGCCTGGAGCCCGGACTCAGAGCCCGGGTTTCTGTCTCAGCACTAGGAATCTGAATGCAAAGAATATGCATGAAGAATGTAGTAGGGCAGCAGAACACCTACTCTGTGTCGAGCACTTACTCCCATGGCGTGGGGGGTGCTGTGCGCCTGGCCTAGGGTCAGGTGGGGACAGCACAGGTCTGTGTCGTCCTGGAGGGGTGTGCCCCCAGGAGGCCTGCAGGCGGGTTGGGAGCCCAGTGCACGTTCTGGGGCATTCGGGGGAGGCCTCTTGTAGGAAGACAGACAGAGCCGGCCCTTGGGAATGGGCAGGATTTGACCCAGGAAACTCGGGCTCTGAAGCCAGGCGTGTCAATGGGAGGGGGCTGTCACCGGCCACTGGCTCCCCGGCTGCGGAGCAGAACTCGTCCCACTTGGCCCCAGGTTCCTGGTCGGCAGGTGCCCCCCAGTCCAAGGGATTGTATTTTTCTGCTTCCCGGTGTGGCTCTTCCCTCCTGCCGCCTGCCCCACACCTGGTGTGGAAGGCCCCTCGCTCACATGCTCAGGTGTTTTCTCTCTCTCTCCCCAGGGCTTCGTGGTGGCTGTTCTCTACTGCTTTCTGAATGGGGAGGTAAGACCCCGGTCCTCCGGCTTCCACGCAGTGGGGGTGGGGCTCCTGGGGAGCGCTTGGGGGTGCAGCTTACCGGCCACACAGGGCTTATAATCCAGACCAGGGCTCTGCCACACTCCCGGGCCCTGCGGGAAGGGGGTGGCATGGTGCCAGGGTCCCCTGACAGCCCCCACCCAGTGCCAGAACCCCTCCCACTTGGTCTGCTGTACAGCTGAGGCCCCGTCTCTGCAGCCGAGCCCTCCCCCCGCCCCCCAGAGGCCTCGGCGGTGGAGAGCAGCCCCACCCGGGAGGGCTCTCGCCATAAGACGTGCCCCAGTAATGAAGAAGTGGGAGTGAGGGAGAGTGGGGCGTGGCAAACAAGGTCCCTGGCGCAGCAGGCGGCGATGGGCAGAGCTGCCCCAAGTTCAATGCTGCTCCGCTCCCGGCAGGCGGCTTGCCTGCACACCCATCCCCTATAGAGAGGGGACTGTGGGGACTCCGCTGGGGCCGTGGGGAGAGGCCTGGAGCCTCCTAGCAATGCTCCATGTCCGGTGCTATGTATGCTCTTGAGGGCTCAGATCTTACCTGCTGGGGTGCCGAGATGGGGCTGGGCTGGTGGGATGGCTTTGGGCCGTGGACAGGAGTCGTGGCGCTGGACCTCAGCCGGCTCCTCCACTGTTGCATCTAAGAAAGGAGAAGACTGGGCCCCCGGGGTCGCTAAGACACCGCAGAAAGGTCAGACGAGGACAGACGAGCAGAGGCAGGATAGGAGGGAGCAAGCAGTGGGAGTATGGGGCTCGTCCAGGGCCTGCTGTGTGCGGCGGAGCTGGAACCAGATGGTGGGTGCCGGCACCACTGCCGGTTGTCCAGGCCATGCACCGCACACGGGTGCTGGACTGAGGGGAGCACTGAGGCTGAAACGGGGTACACCCTGTACATACCATGCTAAGAGCAAGTGGGGGCGTGTTCACTAGAGGGGTGTGTTGTTTAGTGGTTCTCACCCCTGACTGCACCCTTGCATCCCTGGGAGGCCGTGAAACACCTGCAGGCCTGCCCCCGAGATCCTGATGTGCGTGTGGCGGGGCTGGTCTGAGCGTCTGCCTCTTCAAAGCTCTCCGGACGAGCCTCGTGCACAGCCCGCCTCTGATGGCCAGCGCGAGTGGTGCTCCTTGCCCCGATCTGTCTGCCCCTGGGGCCAGCTCTTAAAACCTTCCCTGGAGGCCCCATGGGCTCATCTCTGGCCGTGGACACTGGAGTCCAGGGCCCCAGGAAGCCATCAGTGGGCCCGGCTCAGACAGTGACGTGGGCAAGGGGCTGCGGTCAGCTCCTCAGAGGTGCTCCTTTCCCACTGGGGGCCCGGGGCACCACTGGAGGCGGCAGGGAGACAGGTGGATGAGGTCGGACAGGATGTCCCCACCCCTGGGGGTGACCCCCGCGTTGCTCCCTGCAGGTGCAGGCGGAGATCAAGCGTAAGTGGCGGAGCTGGAAGGTGAATCGTTACTTCGCCGTGGACTTCAAGCACCGGCACCCGTCCCTGGCCAGCAGCGGGGTGAACGGGGGCACCCAGCTCTCCATCCTGAGCAAGAGCAGCTCCCAGATCCGCATGTCCGGCCTCCCGGCCGACAACCTGGCCACCTGAGCACCCCCCGCCCTCCTCGCCTCCACTCACAGGCTGGGGCTGCAGGCGGGCGCCGGCCACGCATGCTGTGCCTCTTCTCTCCCTTCGGGCAGGCCCGGGGCTGGAAGCTGGGCTCCCCGAGGGGGGAGAAGGATGCAGGCGCAGATGGGTATGTCCCCCCTCTTCCCGTTGGGGCGCTGGCCCCACCCACCATGGGCCCCTGGGCCCTGACCCCAGACATGTAAATACTCCTCAAATCTGGAAAAGTCGTCCCATCCTGATCCTGTCGTCCAGTGTCCCTCTCACCTCGGTCTGGTCCCAGCTCCCCCTACCCCATCGCCACCAGCCTCAGCGACCACCTGGCCCGTGGTGAGGCTGAAGACCTTGCTCTGGGGGTGCAGGTGGGGCCTGCTGGACAGACTCTCGACTGTGTGACTCTCCGTGTGGACTCCCCCAGCCTGCCCATCCCCCCGGGGCCCTTCCCAGGCCTGGCCCAGTCTCAGGGGCCAGCCACAGGTGCCATGTGGGCAGCCAGAGCGTCCTTCCCTGCACACCAGCCGTGAAGGTCTCCCGTGTGTGGTGTCCGGGTGCCCAGCTCCTGGGTGTCAGGCCAGTGGGGCGGCTTCAGGCCCCTTCCCCTCTGAGGCTGCAGTTTGAGTGGGGGCTGAAGGTCAGGGAAAGTTCTGGTGCTTTTCATTTGGCCTGAGGGAAATTGCCGAGAGCCGGAAATGTGGATATAATCAGGAAGGATGCAGAAGGACCTGTGGAAGAAGACCGTCACCATTTCCATTACTGTCCCTCCAGCTCACGGAGGGCGGGGTTCATCTGGTAGCCGCTCTCTTGCCCCTCCTGCCCCAGGCGTCAGCCGTGGAAGGTGAGAGGTGCCTCAGAGGAACTGCCCCAGCCACGCCTTCCCCGTAGAATCCCTGAGCCCTCCCACCCCCACTTTCCTTTAAGTCAAAGCCATGACTGGGACGAGCCAGACACCTTCCAGTGATGTCAGTGAATCCTTGCACCTCCATGGGCCCAAGTCCAGGGCCCCAGGGCCCCTCCCCACCCCCAGCGCCACCCCCATGGACGATGAGGAGCCCTGGCCACCAGCTCCTTGGGCTTGGACTCAGCTACTGAAACCCATCCGAGACCTCTGCAAAGACCAACCTCTCTGGGCGCTCTTGGAATCACCACGGGAGGACAAGGAGGTGTCAGAGGTGTCTCAGATGCTGAAGGGAAGCCATGCCCACCAGGCCTGTTAGCAGAGGAGCAGGCACCCCAGCGCCCGTCTGGGCTCCCCACGGCCAGCCCGAGAATAAAACAGGCCAGAGCCTGGTTCCAGGAGGTGGAGGAAAGTGCCGGAGTGCCATGCCCTGTGGGTGGGGCCGGCTTCGTGCCGTCAGCTTTTGGTGTTCCCGTCTGAGTGCGTCTGTGAACTTGTTTCGTGATCACATTGGGGGAGGGGAATGTTGCTTTGCCTGGTTTTAGAAAGAGGCTGGGGGCTGGTGGGGCCGCTCACTTCTGGAACGGCCTGCAGGGTGACTGGAGAAGGGTTTCGATGTGTAGTTTAGAGAACTGTGGACCCTGGGTCTTTGGCGCGGCCGGGGCAGGAAGGCAGCTGCCTGCTGTTGCCCGGGCAGTCTGTGGCTGAGGCTGGCCAGTGGTCCTTCCATCCGGCACCAGGCCCCATGAGACCCGTGTGTCACTCAAGTGGGCGTCCCTGGTCACCTTGCACTTGGGGCCCCACTGAGGGGCCTGGGCTGCTTGGCAGGGGCCACGGGCTGGGATTCGGAGACGGAGGATCTTCCCCGGTCGGCCCTAGACCAGGAGACTGTGGACACAGAGTGGTCCTTGTCTGGGCCCCAGTTTCCCCACTGCCGAGGGGAGGGGCCCTCAGATGCTTCTGTGGTCTCTGCACGCCCGCCACTCTCCAGTTCGAGTCTGAGGCGGGGAAAGGGCGTGTGCCATTATGTGTATCACTCAAGGTTTTGATGTGTCTGTTTGCGTGTGTGTATGTGTGTGTGGGCGGGCGCTGTTTATTCTTGGAAGTGGAACGCCTGTCTCTTTCATTTGGACACCACAGTGGACACTGGTGGGCCGCAGGGAAAGGTCGGGCCTGGGACCACTGGCCAGGTGCCTTGGCATGGTGTGGGCCAGGGCCCCAGGGCGCCGAGGCTGGGTGGGCAGAGGTCACGTCCAGATTCTGGGAGCAGCCCCGACTATGGGCCTTATTTCCTCACCCTCGCCACCCTCAGCGAGTCTGCCGCACTGTGGAAGGAGAGGCTTGGACTTTTTGGGCAGAGACCGTCACAAAACAGCAGAAACGGCAATCCCTGAACCCCACGTGCTTCCCGCCTGAGCCCTGGGCCCGGGTCCTCGCGGAGGCTCCAGGTTCCCGCTGGTTTGTCAGTTTGCTCTTCTCTCCGAACCAACACCTGCCAGGCTCGCGGGCAGCGGTACCTGCCGCGCTCTCCATGCCCTGGGTCGGGCAGCGGTACCTGCCGCGCTCTCCATGCCCCGGGTCGGGCAGCGGCCTCCGGAGGCACGGGCAGTGGGAGGCCGGCATGAAGTCTGGGTGAACCCTCCTCTCTGATCCCTTGTTTCCAACTCTGTGATGCTGGCAGCGAGACCGGGTGATTTGTGCGGCCCGGGGCACCCCGGGGGCTCTGTCTAAACACCATCCCCCACTGGGGATGGGCCCTGGGCAAGGGCCGTTGCCTGGTCCCGAGAGGATGGGAAGGCACACCGAGGGAGGGGCAGCTGAAGGCCCGGGGCGGGGGAGGCCGGAGAGGAGTAGAGGTTCCAACTGCATGACTCTAGAAGGTCATTATCACAAGGGAAGTTACGTCTCTTCCATGCGACCCCATAGGACAGAGGGTTCCCCGGGGGAGGCTGAATTCTCCTTGGGAGGAGGAAGTCTCTCATGCTCTGTCTTGGGTGTCTTAGCACGGCAGTGTCGGGAATGTCCCCAGCCCTGGGGGAGGTGGCACTCCAGGTCAGGGGTGCTGAGGCTGTCAGGGAGCCCAGGAAGGGTCAGAGTGTGAGGTTTGGGGGGTTCAGTGGCTCTGGTGGCCCCCGGCACTGCGGACTTCATGACAGTCCCCACGTCTGAGGACAGGCCACATTCTCTGTCTCAGCGACCCTCCTTGACATGCCTGGGGTCCTCAGTGAGTCCTTCTCCAGTCCCCCCACTGCCGGCACCAGTGACTCCAGGGACTGAGCCCAGGGAGCTGGGGCCAGGCCCAAGGCTTGCCCTACACCTGAGTCCTACACCTGAGTCTCCTGCCGAGAGCGCTGGCTCTGCTCCTCCTTCTGACCCTTTCCCTTCCTGAAGGAAAGCAGAAGAGGCTTTCTTTGTTATTCTGGGGGTCCCCCTGACCCCCTCAAGGACACTCCAGAGGGAAAGCAGGGAGTGCTCTGTCACCGTCAATTCCTGCTTGAGCCTAGTGACCACGGAGACCTCTGGGGGGCCCTGAGCAGGGAGCGGAGGGCCTGGGTTTCTCCCAGTTTTGCAGCTGACCTGTTTGACCTTGACTCCTTCCCTAGGTATCTTTGGGGAAGCTCCAAGCACTAGAGCGGGGAGGAACTTGAGATCTGCAGGTCAGACCTCCCCACTGGGCTGACAAAGAAACACCAGCGGGCCTAGCCTGGTGCCTGCTGCCGTGCTGGGACCCAATGCACTTTGCAGATGTGAGGACAGGGGCCCGCCCACAGGTGCCCAGCCCTGCGCAGGAGCCCGAGCGAGACCCTCAGGAAAGCTTCTGTGAACATGGTCAGCCTTGTGCAGCTTTCGAGGGGCTCTGGCTACACAGGTTATTAGCGCTCCAGAGGACAGGACAGGTGGCGGAGCTACTGTGATGTAGGGGGACTGCCCGGTGCCCTGGGCCTCAGCCCTTGTCCTGTGCGCCAGGGCGGAACCTCTCTGGGCCTCTGCTTCCTAATCCGACAAACGGGAGGACGTGATTTGCGTTCGGTCCCGTGGGACAGGGATGGGGTTGAAGTGAGATGCCCTGTTGGCGAATGGGCTCTGGGCACCACACCAGGGGTGGGCTGGTGATCGGGGTGAAGACCCCCGCAGGGTACCCTGTGCTGTTGGCCAACGGCTTGGCGCCCTCCTAGATGAAGCTTTGTCCCATCTGTGAAAACCACCAGCACCGGAGGGAAGGTGGAGGCCAGGGCTCCTCCGACGGACACAGGATGGCAGCTTTGTGTCCGTCTGCTGACTCAGTCTGTCTTTGGGGTTGGGATAAGGAGACTTCTGTGTGGGTAATGCCAGCATCTCCCTGCCACTTCCACAGAAATCCTTTAAAGTTTTGGGACGTCCCTGCAGTGGGCCGAGCGCCCAGTCCTCCTCCTTCCCTTGAACTTGAGCCCTGGGATGTGTCTGTGCTTAGCCTTGCGTGTCTTGTCCTGTGTCCGTCTTCTGTAGCTCTGCCTCTGTGAGGGCTGGGGCGGGGCAAGCCCTGGCATTCCAGACGTGGCCCCCCGGGTCCCTCCGGGCAGAGGGGCAGCCTGGGTTTCCTCTCCCATGGCCAAGACCAGCCACACAGACCTCCTGCTCCCGCCGCCGCCGCCATTAATGCTGTGCGCACGACCTTGTCTGGGACTTTATGGACGTCACACTGCTGTAGACGACTCAATAAACGTCTTATCATTTTTCCTGGTGGCTGTCACTTGGCACAAGTGGAGGGCAGGGAGGAGAGCAGGTGGACGGGGCAGAAGTCTCATGTCCTGGGTCCTGTGGCCCCTTAGATTCCAAAGCAGAGGCCTGAGAACGGGCCCAAGTGAGCTGAGAGCTAACTTGGAAAAGTCAAGTCCTGGCCTCCAGGGGACCTGCAAGGCTCATGCACTGTGAGTGGGATCAAGGTCACATGGATGTTTAGGTTCCTAGAAACGGAAGCAGCTCACCCCAGAGTCCTTGTTGTGGGCTCTGTATTGTTTGGTGGGAGTGGCCACCAGACACCCCCAAAGCGTGCCCATGGCGAGCCTTTTATTCCAGGTTGCCACGGGCGCACCACCGGCTGGCTGCCAGAGTCCCACCCCCTAATGCCTCCGAGTGTCCGGAGCCCTTAGCCCCTGCTAGACTAGATAACGGGTCCCAGGTAACCCCCACTTTCCTGAGGCTCTGTCAATTGTCACAGCCCTGGACCCCTGTCTTCCTGTCAGTCTAGACTCTCAGTCGCTAGCCACAGAAGAGAATTTTCACTGGTAAGTCAGAAGAGTTTAGGGAAGAGATGCTCAGAGAACTCTTGTGAGGCTGGAGGGGGCAGGGGAGGTGTCCAAGCGTGTCCTGCAGGGGGCGATGGCGAGGCCGTTGACGGCTGCTGGCCCAGCGGTGTTTCTTCTGTGCCCGGGACCCAGACTCACAGTTCTGAAAGCAGGTAGGTAGCCTTGCACTGTTCTCACCAGCCAATCAGATTCCCCATGGAGCCTCTTTCCTCAAGGTGCTCACTTCTGAATTGGAGTCTCACGTGACTCAGGTAGCTGTGCTCTCCTGCAAGGGCAGCTGGACATTCGACGGCTCTGGATTCTGCCTCGGGGAGGCCGGGCTCCGATGTCTGGAAGCGCTCCCCGTTTGGCGACTGTACTGCACAGAACTGAAATAATGAAGGCCCACCACTGCAGGCCTGCGTGCGCGCAGAACCAGCTCCCCCCGGTGATTGCGTGGGCCGCCCTGAAGAAGTCAACTCCGTGGGAAGGTAGCACAGCAGCCCCACAGCCAAGCGTGCCCTGGTGTTCCCCGCCGGGAGGCTGGCTGGGTCTGCTTGAGATGCGGGCTGAGGGGAAAGTGAGCAAAGGCAGAAAAAAATTCTCTTTTGAGTCCACTCATTTTCTTCTCCAAGAAGCCTCACACCTGCTCATTGGCCAACAGGTAATCTCATGGCCCCAGGTCACTGGACTCCTGAAAACACCGGAAGGAGAGAGGGGATTCTGGCCGGCAAACAGCGCCTTGTGCCTTAGCCTCAAACCCCCAGACCTTTAGGGGTTTAGCGGGTGGTGCCCGGGCTCATCACCCCTGTGAAGCACCAGAGGCTGCGTGACCCCTTGGCTGTCCCACGCCACCACGTCGGGAACAAGTCAGGGGGCGCAGTCTCCAACCAGAACCATTGCATCGCCCTGGAGAATCCTCAGTCAGAGCCGAGGGGTCGGCTTATCCCGCCCCTGGGGAGCCACCGGGGGCGGGGGGCGGGGGTGTGAGAGCGTGTTCAGGTCCCTTCCGGTTTCCTCCGTTCCTGCTCTCCCGGGACTGAGACTCCCGGGAGCCTCTGCTCACTCGTGGCTTCGACATTATTTAATCTCTTTTTAATTGGGGGGATTATCAGAGTAATGATGTAATTCACTTGTCTTTTCTTTTTTTTTTTTGGTCTTGTAATTGCTGTCAGTTGCCCTCACGTGAACTCAATTTAGATGCTTGTCCTCCCACTTTGTTAGACTGCCCCCTGGTGGACGCCCATTGCAGCGTCGTTCTGGTCTGAACAGAAAGCTGGCTCATCACCCTTGCTCACGCCCCTCCCCCTCTGCCTGCCGTCCCAAGAGGCAAAGATTATGATTTGACAAGTGGAAGGGCAAGGGGGCAGGTGTTCTCCATCAGGGGCCCACACCTGCAGCAGCTGGACCTTCTAACTCTCAGGATGCAGTTTTGTAAAGGCCAATGGAAAGACAATTATCTCCTTGGTTCCTGACATAGTAGTTAACTAAATTCTCATACGGGAGAGACTTGGGGTGTCAGTCTCACTAGAAGGAGGATGGTAGCAAGAAGGAATGTGCCTTTCATTTAGTTATTCAACAGATGCTTGCTGAGCATCTGACTCTTCATTTACGAACTATTGCTTGAGCGCCTACTGTGTGCCGGGAGTTGCTCTGTCATGGCTGAGCACCAGAGATGAGGGCCCTGCTCCCAGCAGTTCCATTCTAAGGAAGGAAGGAAGGAATGCGGTGATTTCAGATACAGGGAAGCGCTGTGAAGGAACTAGAGCAGCTTATGAGGAGACAGTACTGGGTGTGGGGTGGGTTCGTTGAGATGGGGCAGCCAGGAAAGTTCTGTCCGAGATGCAGGTATTTAAGCCTCTGAATGCTCTGCACCCCCAGCCTCACTGGCCCATCCTCTGGGGACGCCTGCAGACTCCTCGAGGAAGGGCATTCCATGGAGAGGTACCAGCAAGGGTGGAGGCGTCGCGCTGTGAGAGAAAGGAACCTGTCCGAGGAAGGGTGGACCATTCTCCTGGGGTTGTCATGACAGATTGCAATACGCTGGATGGGGCCACACACGGAAATGCATGCTCTCCCAGCTCTGGAGGCCGACAGTGTAAAAGTAAGGTGTTGGCAGGCCAATGTTCTCTGAAGGCCTTCATGGGGAATCTGTTCCGTGCCCTTCTCTTGGTTTCTGGCATTGCTGGCAATTCTCGGCGTTCCTTGGCTGGTGGATGTACCACTCCAGTCTCCTCCTCAATCACCATGTGACGTTCTCCCTCTGTGTCTGCCTGTGCCTCTCTGTCTTCCACTCTTCTCCAGAGCACGCTGGCCATATCAGATTTGGGACCCACCCTGATCCAGTATGACCTCCTGTTAATTAATTGTGTCTGCAAAGACCTGATTTCCAAAGGAGATTGCTTTGACAGGCACCTGGAGTTAGGATCCTCAGGTGCCTTTGGGGGTGGGGGAACATTTCAATGCATGACAAAGGGCACTTAAGCCCGAAGGTTCACTGGCTGAGCTGACACATTGTTTTGATGTAGATCATTTGGAGGAGGTGGGGTTGGTGGCCAATTTGTAGTGCAGAAGCCTTGACAGCCTCCCCTCACCCACGGTCCCTCCTTGGCACCGCCACTGTGTTTCAGTGAAAAGCCTGTATCAGCCCCGACCCTCCCTGGTCCTGGTGTGGTCCTTGCATTTCTCACGTTTCTCCTGGGAATCGACTCCTTAGATTCCATTGCCTGCTAGGTCACAACTCCCATAGCAGCAGCCTTAGGGAGCCCCACCTCAGCTGGTGAAGCTGGAAGAAATTCATTCATGGGGGCCAGACACTGACCTTCTCTCGCTGTCCAGACCACCCCAACTTCCAAAGAAACTGAGTGCACATCTCAAAGCAAAAACGAGCAAGCGAAAACAAGATTCCGACAGTCAGCCACGCATCCTCAGGGACACGAGAAGACTGGTATACACCCATCGTTTACATCAATTCTGACTCGCATCCGTGGGGGTGTGGGAGTGAGGTCTCAGTTTCAGCCGGTCCTCCACTAACTCAATGGGCAGGGTCTTCGTTCTGGCCCCGGGCTCCCTCTCAGCCCACCCCCTCAGTCATTCTCTCTTTCCCTTCAGAAAGCCGGCACCCCCAGTCTGTGCCGTTCTTGCTACTTCTGCTCCTCATCCGCTCCCCCCTCCCCACCCTTGGTCTAGAGTCAGGCATGCTTTGGCGGTCCATGTTTTGCTTGAGCTGATACGCCCTTGGTGGCCCTGTCTTTTGGGTTTCCCTGACACTTGGGAGTCACCTGTGGTGTTCTCTTTCACTCCCTTCCCTTTACACAGTCACTGCATGGGCAAGGTGCCCATTCTTTTGCATTAACCATGACCTCGGTTGGTAATCCCGATGTTCTGTCTCTGGGTGTGATGGGTTGGCCTAGACGTGCTCATGCAGCAAGTACCATGGAGAGAGGCCAGTGAGCACAGTGTCCAGCACCACAGACAGCTCCGAGACACTGTACCTACGAGGGTGTGGGATCTCCGTCTGGCTCCTGCATCTGGCACAAACTACAGCACATCTAGGTTTTGTGGGTCCCGAAATTCACATAATTTTGGGGGTTCCCTTTAATAAAAATGCAAACATTTACTTTCAAAAGTGATATAATATAAGGGCTTTTTTTAAAGAATGACAACCATTGTACATATTATAAAGTCCAGGAAAAAACCGTAATATGTGTATAAATTACTCTAGGACATTTTTTGCCTGGCCCCGTACATGTCAAACTTTGTTTCTCCGCCACAACCCTGACACTGTAGGACATTTTCATGTTATAATGTGATCTCAGGCCCTCCGCCTTTGTATGTAATGCCGGGTGACATACTGAGGTATTCCTGGATGGGGAGTAATATTACAACTCTATAATGAAGCAGCAGTACAATACTTACATGTACCCCAAACTGAGAGCATCTATAACTTAACCTCCCCTTTAGCTGCACCCCCCAAATGCTCACGGTCAGTTTCAACACCACCCGACACGGTGTTCAGTTTTCAGTCTCTTGCGACCTGTCGTATCCTGCCTGGTAGAGGCATCTGCTACAGCTGGCGGAGGGTCTGGTAAGTGAACTTTTCCATGAGAATTCCCTCTTGAGCCTGAATATTAATGAGCAAAAAGGATAAGGAAAGAGGGCAGAAACAACATTAGAAAAGGAAAAAATAGTATCAGCAAAGACTTCTTCGCTTTCTTCTGGAATGATTTCCATGAGCCTCAGATGTTTCCCGATAAAATTCCGTACTGAGGCCACACTGAGCATTGTGCACCGTACAAGAACTATTCAGGGCACATCGAGTGAGTTCTATGTGCTTGGCTGCCTGGGGCTAAGACGATGAGTGAAGGATAAGAATTGTTTTTCTGCAAAGAAGTCCCTTCACTGGAGTGAAAGGGGTACAGTGGAAGGGATGAGGCTGAGGATGGAATAACATATATCTCCAGGCAGCTTTAAGGAAACTGTGTCTCATAGGACTCGCTCAGGCCATCAAAATCTCAGAGGCAGCCCTGGCCCTAGTATGCCCACATCCTCGGCTTTGACCAGAGCCCCAGCCTGGTGGAGCCCCGCACCTGGCTGAAGCCCCGCACCTGGATGGAACCACACACAGGTCGGAGTTCTGAGCACAGGTCGGAGCCCTCTGTGGGCCTGTGTGAGACCCAGGCTGCCCAGCGACACCAGGACCCCAGGGCAAGCCCTCTGCAAGGAAGGTTGGTCTCCTGGGCTCTGCAAACTGGCCTGGCCAGTGGCCCCGCCTCCTCATTCATTTGCATCACAAGCAGAGAAATACTTCAAGCAGGTCATGACACAAGCAGACATTTAACCTGAATGGCAAGCTGATGAGGCAGCAGAAAATATAAAAAGTATCTGGAGTTGAGAGCACATTCTCCCCCCAGTCAAAATGTGTCTAGGCAAGTCCTGAATCTTGACTTCTTTGGGAGGAAAGTCAGTACATGGGTCTGCACTGCCCTCTGCTGGTCACGCGGTTACCAGCAAGGGCAGCACTGTGCTCCGCTCCGGAAATCAAGACAGCTCTCGGTTTCCACCTGGTGCCTCGTACAAGCGATAATGACACTCCAGAGCAAGTCAAAATATTTACTATAATTCACCCCAGGAGGAAGAACTTGTATCTTAAATTGTTTGTGGAAAGAATGTGGCCTAGAGGGGATCTCACAGTTGATTTAACCCTTTGCATTTCCTGTGGACGAAAAACGCACTGCCCCCATCCCCCCACCCCGATTTTGAAGTAAAAGCATCCAGACCTGTGGACAATTTTCATAAGATTTTATTTGAGCCCAAACTGACAACGTGCCCTGGTGCAAGCTCACAAAGGCTCCCAAGAATGATGATTTTGCAGTGTTTTTTCCACGTTTGGAATTCATGATGGAAAGTGGGAGAAACCCAGGTGAGGGTTGGGTTCTGGGTAATGGACAAGATCATGTGCTTTCTTGAGGGTGGTTACACCTTGAGGGGTCTGGAAGAGAATCACTCTTGGTGTTTCAAAGGTATGTCACCCGAGATGCACGAGGACAAAGGACAGGCCTGGCTTAAAACCCTTTTACTGAAGAAGTTACGGGCCTGGGGTGTGACTGCCCACCAGGGCCCGCCCAGTTAGGATTTGTGATCAGCTCGTTGAAAGGGCGGGTCACTGGGGGGATGGGCCACTACTGGACCACACCACCCTGTGGAGTTCTTTTCCGTCACTAAGCTTAGGCACGCCCCACCTTTCATCCACACTAATGAAAATTTTTTCCCAGAGGCCACGTACATGTAAGAAACATGTGTTTGGTGGCATTCAAGCAGTGAATATGTGTCTAAGAATGTCACACATCACTGTAACACGCGTGTACTCATCCATCCATTCACTCACTCCGCAGATTTTCACGTCCCCGTCTGCTCTGACCTCCTTCCCCTGATCCAGGGGGATGGGAAGGTGGAAGAGATAAGGATCTCCATCTCAAGAAGTGTGTTGGTTGTAGGGAAGATAATAAACAGCTAAAGGAAGGCAAACCGGGAGGTGTGCTCTGGCAGATGCTGTTGGTGCCACTCAGGGCTCCCTCACGGGTCCAGCTGCTGCAGGTATGGGCTGCCGATGGTGTGAACCTGCCCCCTTGTCCTGACAATTGTCCTCCCCACCACGTCCCATCCAGCACGGCCCAGGGCCAGTAATGGACCGGCCAGCCCCCTTGCCTCTGGAAGGGGCAATTTCTGTGGTATGAAGTACAAGCCACAGTCAGAAGGCTGAGAAGACATATTCCCCTCGCTCCCTCCTCTGCCTCTTCCCTGCTTCCCTCATTCCCTGCCAGTTCCTGCCAGGGCTCTCACTCGGGAAGGTGCTTGCTCCAGAGTCTTCTTTCTAGGCTCTGCTTCTAGGGAGTCGAGACAAAAAACTTGCACTATCAAAGAGGCTCAGGAAAGAGGGTGTCTAGTTTCAGACTCAGGGAAATCATGCCCTGAAGACCTGTTGGATTTGAGCTCCTTCGAGACACTCCACAAACGCAGGTTGGCGAGCGCCTTCTGTGGTCCGGCGCCCTTCCAGGCCTTGGGCACACGGCAGCCAATACGACAAAGTCCTGTTATCACTGGCGCTTGCATCCTAGGAAAGAGGCAAAGACAAAGAAAATTAGATGAGTTCTGGTAATATCACAGTTTATTTTTCCCTACAGTTCTGCAAAAGCAGACCCATGGGGACAGGTGACTCAGTCCAACTTTCCCCCCACAGCTCTAGGTCTTTACATGCAAAGACTCAGATTTCACTCCAACTTAGTTCTCATCACGGACAATCACCTTATACCATGGCATTGACCACCAAACGTGTTCAAACACTTCAAAGCCCATGTGTGACATCTCAGAACACCTTCTTGGCTTTCCAAATAAGCTTTAAGGCAGCGAGGGATTTCATGTTGGCCCCTGATGCACAGCAGGGGTCCCTCTAGAGGACCGAGGACGCTGCCCACTAGGAGGAGGCCACTGCTGGCGGTGAACACCTGGCAGATGGCCCGGGGACATGGGCGAATGGGCCTTTCTGGGATCCCAGGCTCTCCTTCTCTGGTGGTCAGTCTCATTCTCCAGTGTCCTAGACTTGCACTGTCCTCTGATCTAAGGGGCCCTCTAGCCTTCGGAGCTAAAACCCCCTGCCGTTGGCTTGTAAGCTGCCCCAGGCAGAGGTGTGTTTTATTCACCTTTCCATGCTCAGCTGACCACAGCCTCACCCTGGAAAGTTAACATAGCTGTTCTGATATCAAACGAAACAGACATAATGAATGCATAACAATAAAGGATCGATGAATCAGGAATATGCGTATACAATGATTATGAACACATATGTACCTAATAACTGAACACCCACTTTGGTAAATGGAGCAAAACTCACAGGAATGCAGGGAGAAATAGACAATTCAACAATCTTAATGGGAGGCTGCACTATCCCACTTTCAACCGTGACTAGAACAAGGGGAAGGTCAATAAGGAAGCAGAAGACTTAGACGACACTGCAAAGCAAACTCGGTCTAACTGCAGCTGCAGAGCCCCCGCCCCCCAGCAGCAGAGCATACACTCTTCTCCAGCACACATGGGTCGCTCTCCAGGCAGACCACAGGCTGGGCTATGCCATAAACCTCGATACATTTAAAAAGATACAAATAAAACAAAATATTGCTCTCCAGTCACAATGGAATAAAACTAGATATCAATAGCAGGGACAAAGCTGGAAACTCACAAATTTGTGGAAACTCAACAAGATTCTCCTAAATAATCTACGGGCCAAAAAAGAAATCAAAAGAGAAAGACCCCACTTTGAGTTGAATAGAAACGAAGATGTGACCTGACAAAAACTTATGGGATGCAGCTAAAGCAGTGCTTAGTGGAGGATTCATAGCTTTACGCACCTGCACAAGGAAACATAAAGTTGTTTAGAGTAGCACTATGCATAATAGCTAAAAGTTGGAAACAACTCAGCTATGCATCAATTGATGAATGGAAAAATGCAGGATATCCATACAATACCTTATTATTTGGACATACAAAGGATAAAATAATGATACCTTCTATGACATGGGTGGACCTTGAAAACATTGTTAAGTGAAAGAAGTCACAAAAGGCCACATACAATATGGTTCCCCCAAATGAAATGTTCAGATCGGGGGAATCTCTGGAGATAGAAAGCACGGGGATCAGTAGTGACTTAGGGCTGGGGGAGTGCCGTGGGGGACAGAGGTTTGACAGCTGTAAACATTAAACGTTCAGTTTTTCTTGTCTTTATCCAACCTAAACGCTACTTGTTTTTATGTAAATGAATACTACCGTGCAATATAGATCCTGTCTTTTTATCTTTAATCTGTCTTCAGCATGGTTAATATTTTTAATGTGGCTTTTATAATTAGTTATTTTGAAGTCCATATGCAATTTTAAGGTGTGAAGGCAGCGACCTTTAGGTAGCGAGCCTCCCGACCCTGTGTAAGAATTGTCGGGTTGTTTCCCGAAGCAGCTGCGCTCTTTTGCACAGCCACCAGCAGCGGAGACGGGTTCCAGCTGCTTGGGATCCTTGCCGGCACTGGGTGTGATCAGCCTTTCTGAGCCTTTCTGGTCTCTGTGCAGGGATGTTCACTGCAGCTTTAATCTGTATTTCCGTAGTGAACTATGCTGTGAATATCTTTTCATGTGTTCACTTGCTACTCATACCTTTCCTTTGCCTAAATGTCTGTGTATGCCTTTTACCCATTTTTTTTAAAAAAGGGTCATTTGTTTTCTTCTTCTTGAGTTGTGAGAGTTAAAACCGATTCTTCCTACACATTCTTCATCAGATAATGTGATTTATAAATATTTCCCCCCAGCCTGTGGTTTCTCTTTATTTTCTTAATAGTACCTGTAGAAGACAGGCTTATAAAATTTTGATAGAGCCCCATTTATTAATTAGAAAGTTTATTTTGCTACTTTTATTCTTAGAGACTTTCTTTTTTAATGCAGGAGGGAATACAGAGATTTGGAAGAATTTTGAGCAGGGGAGCAACATATTGAAAGTGGCATTAAAACACACTTGGCCCAATCGTAGACAGTAGCATACAGTGAAGCAGAGATAAATCTAGAGTAAGAAAACATCAACTGTTACAGTAAGTGAGGTGTGGGATGAATGAGGATTAGGGACGTACGGCAGCAACAGCAACAGCAGCTTATTAAAATGTCACATCTGCTGACCCTGAGCGTACTGAAGGTCCGACAGAGTTCCTTAAGGCCAGGGTTGGGGGCTCTGAAGGGACAGCAGGAGGGACGGACTGGTGACGTGAGACAGCCCAGCTTCCGCAGTCCCATCTGGCCTGTCCCTCCAAATGCGCCCCCTTTTTGGCATCATATTTCCTGCTCAGTCAGGACACGCCAACTTTCTAAGATGCGAGTAGAGTCGATCCCAGACTAAGCTCTGGGACTAAGATCCCAGAGCCTGGGATCTAAGATGCGAGGCTGTAATGTTTCTATTGGTGAGCTGTCACTGCGTCACTGGGCCTCCCAAAATGTAGAGTCGGACCACGACCTCCGCTGATTGTGTTCACGGGTCTGAAGTCTGGCGGGGTGGGCTGGAATCAGCTGGCTGGTTCTTTTGGTTCCGGCTGAGCCCTCTCCCACCTGCATCAGTGCTGTCTCCCATGGAGCCTGCGGCTCCAGGCTGGCCGGGGCTGGTTTGCCTGGCTGTCGGCGGGGTTCCCAGGGATTGAGCTGAAGAATGCAAGGCCTCCTGCGTCCCTGACACAGAAGTGACAAGCGTTACCCACAGCATTTCATTAGACAGGACAAGCGGGCCCAGACTCAGTGAGTAAATACAGGGAAGGAAATAATTGTGGCCATTTTTCTGTGAACAATCTATTGCAGGGCCTATCTCATAACCCAACTAAAGGTCATTTTGTGGCATTCCTCGGAAAGAAAAAGCATCCTAGGACTCTTCTGGGATTTGATGATGAAGGAATTACGCCCAAGACAAACTTTTATTGGGTTCATTATTGCAGGGTGTGGGCCCTTCAACTGAACCAGAATCACGAACTGAAGTGGAAATTCCAGCTCTTGATATTTGCCTCCCACAGGGCTAAGAAACAGGCACATTATTAAGAGCTGCACTTTGCTACACGTATTAACTAACTACAGTCGACTCTCTCTGGGAATGTCCATTTAGTTATTTACTAGAAGCTGTTTCGTAATTTCCACCGCGCTGTTATCTATGCGATGATCTTTCTTTCAGCTGTGCTGGGTTTCCAGAGGCGTTAATGCAGCTTAATATCTCTTCCTGTTGCTTCTCTAATTAAGAGCTTGTTGGATTTCGAATACGAAACACTATACCCAGGCGCTGGTAATGAGACTGCTAATAATCAGGACAAAAACGTCAGCAAGGGACGACATTAACCAGACCTGAGGGACGTCTAATCAGGCAAAGAAAGGGGACCAGGGGTCTGAGGAGGATCACAGAGCCGTGACATGGCTCGCTCTGAGAAGCACATCTCCCCCGAGAGGGGCTGCTGCACACGGGGGACCGCCAATGGGCGGCCTGCATGCAGGTCAGGTGCTCAGGGCCAAGCTGAATGCACGAATCCTGGGTCCCAGAAGATCAGCGCTTGTCCACCCAGGACCGCTCTCCTTGCTTCCCTGACTCCCCCATTCATCCTCTCTGGCTATCTCGGCCTGCTTTGGTCTTCATAGCAGGTAACAGTTCAACCAGTTACAAGAAGCAGCCACTAGATGGCAGCAGGTGCTCGGGTTAAGGCGCCTCATTGCTGGGCTCCACAGAGGTCCTTTCCTGGTGAGTGAAGGGGTCTGGGGACAGCTGCCACTGTCCTCATCCCCCCACTTTTCTCTGCCTCTCCACCCCATTGAAAAACTAGGTTTCTTCCAGCAGCAGTTTTTGCGTGAGTCTGAAGGCCGAAGCCACGTGTGTGTGTGTGTGTGTGTGTGTAGGTGGGGGGCGGTTAGTATGGGATGGGGGTGGCGAGGAGGGAGAGGGGATTGTGGGGTCCGCAGGAACTTCGGAACTCGACCCACACAGGTTTAACGCTGGGCCGGAGAGGAGGCCCAGCAACTGCTTCCCGTTCTCGCATCCGGGGCCCTCACCTGTGTCACAGAGCCCCACCGGGCTGTCCCCCAGGCACCTGGAACTACCGAACTACAATGTTAAAGAGCGAACTCGCTTCTTCCTTCTCGCCTCCCTCTCCCAGCCCAGTCTGCTCTTGTCTTTACAGTTCCTTCCTCGTTTCCTGCAGCCTTATAATCCAACCAGTTCCGGAACCTAAAGATCACGCTTTGGTCTAACACAGCTCTCGCCTGCCACCGGTGAATGCTGCTGCAGCAGCTCCGCTCGGCCTCTGGCCGCCGCTCCGTGCGCACCGCGTGACGCAACCTTTGTTGGATCGCCTTTGTGTTTGGATATGGCGGGGGCATTGGCGCTGGGGATACCGCAGGGACGTCGAACCTGAAATGTTAAGTATGAGTTGAAATTACGCAAATGGGGTAAGAGCGTTCTCTACAGAGCAGAGGGGTTTGCGTGCACGTGTGTGTGCACGTGGGCGTGTGCACGCATGCAGAGCAGCACCGGGTCTGCTGGGGCTGCGGGCGTGTTTGGAGAAGTGGAAATTGCTGTGAATTCTGACAGCTGCCATGGATTCTGGGCTAAGTGTCTACAGGGGTATTTCTGAAGGACACTCCTTTCTTTCTCCCAGTTGCTCAGGAACATGTGATTGGGGCCCACTCCCTGTTCCCCCACTCCTCAAGTTTTCTTCCCCACCAGGAACTTTTGGCAAAGTCTGTACACATTCTGGTGTTATGCCCTGAGGGGAGGAAAAGGTGGTAGGGATGCTGCCAAACGTCCTACAATGCACAGTGCGGCCCCTGCAACAAATGCAGCCACAAAGTGCTGAGGCTGAGAAACCCTGGGGCACAGGAAGCAGCAGGAAGGTGAGAGGACATGTCTTTCTGAAAGGACTGGGAGACTTTTATTCTGGTGGGGAGGGCAGGAGAGGGTGTGTGGCTGGAGATGCTGTGCAGAGTTGCAACAGGAGTTGAGACTTTCTCCAAGGCCAATGGAGAGTACGTCATGCTTGAAGTCTTTGGATCCGATTAGGACTTCATTGTAAGGCCATCGAGAGCCACTAGTGGGAACTGTGGAGCCTTGGAAATGTTTGGTGAACGAATAGGCACAATTTTAGTCACTGGTTTGAACCAGGTCTTCTGGTCCAGGATAAATATTGGTATACTATAATCCTTCTGATGTTCTGTTGCTTGCCTAAAGAAACAATTAATTTTTGCATAAAACAATTCTGTTAAATGTATTTATTAGGCATTACGAATTATCTTTAAGGTTTCAAATTTCCTACACACAACTGTGTCGTCTTCAAATGCTGACTTGTTAAAGTGGAACATAAATTAGTATTTTTACCACTTGTCTGTTAATGCAAAGACCCTGGAATGGTTATATTTTAATTTGATATGCTAACTAGTCCCTATGAACAATTACTTTTATACAATCACATTTATGTTGATTCGCTCTCATATCGACCTGCTGCTTGCTTTTTATTCCTTTCTGCAGTTCCATGATTAGTCTGGGGTCATCTTCCTTTGGTCTTTTGTTATTCCATTTATTGTATATCTGCTGCTGAATTCGCTTAGCTTTTTATTGTCCGACATGTCTTTTATTTTTTTAAGAATTTTTTTTCTGGGAAGAACTCAGTTCAGCAGCTATTTTCACTCAGCCCCTTGAAGGTGTGATTCCACTGTCAGCTGGGCTCTGTTATTTCCACTGAGCAGGAAGCGCTAATCCTTCTTTTGCTTCATTAAAGGAACTGTTTCCTTTTTCCACTAGTTATTTTCAACACATCGTTCTTATTTCTGTTTTTCTCAGCAGTTTTACTGTGATAAATCTAGGTGTGCTTTTCCTTTATATTTTCCTCCTTCGGGTGTATAGTGTTTCTTGAGCCTGCGGCTTGGTGCCTTTCATCAGTTTGAGAGCACTTCTGCCTAGCAGAAGTGCTTCTGCCCCATTCATGTTTTACATTCTCTCCTAGGTTACGATTATACATATTACATTTTTTTGCCTGTCTTCTGTCTCTTACTCCACCCTTTTTTCTTTTTTAATGCTTCACTTTTAATATTTTCTTTTGACCTATTCCCAGTTAACAAATTTTCTCTCTATCTCCACCTGTATTTATATCTCTGTCTATAATATATACATGTATTGCTGTTAGATGCACATGGAGCTTTTTTGTTACATAAATCAACCCAATTACTATAAGCTAGCATTGCTCAAATCGTGCAGCTCCTGCTGGCCGCTCAGTTCCTTAGGCTTCTGATGCCGATTACACGTGACGGCGGCGGTGCTGGTGTAGGTCCAGGCACATGTTTCCAATTTCAGTTTTCCGCTTTATTTTTTGTTTTACATGTAAAATTTTCTAATACCGTTGACCATCTTGCCCTCTCACTTCCGCGGCAATGACAGCGACTTATTTTTAAAGACTGTGTCTGATCAAACCGTGACTGAATTACCGGTGGTTGTATTTCTGTTCTTCCCTCCCGCCCCCCATGATTTAAACCATCTGGTTTTATTTCCTGATGTGACAGTTTGGACTAAATCCCTATAGTGAATATGAAAACATTTCAGAGATGCTCTGGATGGTGTTATCTCTGCCTCGAGATGGTGTATTTTGCCTCTGGTAAGTAGTTAGGGTAGGATACTATTGTTTCAAGAGGGTCATTTCAGTTCAATCAGATATTGAATCTGTTGGAAGTTGGGCTTCAGTCTTTGTAAGGGAGGCCTCTTTCTGGTCCATGTCTATTGCTACAAGTCCCTCAGGGCTCTCAGTGGAAATCCTGGGGTGTTGCTAGGACCCCTCCTCCAGTGATTTCCCCCAAGTCTCGGATGAATGGAGGAAACCCTTGCTCAGCCAGGCTCTAAGCCACCGCTTTGGAATCATCAGACTCCTTGATCAGAAAAGGTATTTAGCCCTGGCTGGCGTAGCTCAGTGGATTCAGCGCGGGCTGTGAACCAAAGCATCGCAGGTTTGATTCCCAGTCAGGGCACATGCCTGGGTTGTAGGCCATGGCTCCCAGCAACTGCACATTAATGTTTCTCTCTCTCTCTCTTTCTCCCTCCCTTCCCTCTCTAAAAATAAATAAATAAAAAATAAAAAAAGAAAAAGTATTTAGTTAATGACAAGCTAACCTTTTTGTAAGTTTCCTTTCTCCAGGATTTTGTTTTCTCAAGTCCCCACTACCTTTGTATTCTTCAATATCTCCAAATACATATTTAAAAAGATATATTCCCAAGCATTTTAGTTGATGTTAGTGGGAGAGTTGGTCTGAAACCAGCTGCTCTCTGACGACCAGAAGCATGCATCTGTAATTATAAATCTTTAGAGTCAAACAAGCTTTTTATCAGTGGGCTCTGTGGAAAGCCAGGGTTTGATGTGTAAGTTTGTTTGACTTTTATTCCTTTCCTATGAACTTCATAGATATAGGTGGTGTTTTTCTTCTATAACATTGCCACAAAGAAAATGTTTATGGTTTCTGTGTTTATATTTCTGATTCTCCTTTTTCCTTTATAAACACTTCTGGGGAAATAAAGGGAAAAATTTTAGCATCATAATATTATCTTCAAATCAGAAGTCTGATCTCATTTTCATTATAAATGTATCACTTTGGCTATGGCCTGGGACATTATTTCATACAGCAAAAGACTGAAATGAACCTAAATCTACAGGAATACAGGATGGCTAAGTAAATTATGATGAATTCATATAATAAACCATCATAACCATTAAAAATAATTAGATAGCTTTCTGCGTAATGACATGGAATTATTCCAAGAGATACTGAGTGAGAGGAGCAAGGTACAGAGCACTGTGGAGGCTGTCGCGGCTGCCACTTGTGTGAAGAGTTCTTTGTACATGCACAGGTTTATTTTTAAAGATTTTATTTATTTATTTTCAGAGAGGGAAGGGAGGGAGAAAGAGAGAGAAAGAGAGAAAGATCAATGTGTGGTTCCTGGAGGCTGTGGCCTGCAATCCAGGCATGTGCCCTGACTGGGAATCGAACCTGCAACACTTTGGTTCACAGCCTGCACCCAATCCACTGAGCTATGCCAGCCAGGGCAGAGGTTTTTTTTTTTTTAAATTCATAAACTGTCTTTGGAGCAATACACAAAAACTGGAGAAAATTAGTACTTTCTAGAAAGCCACTCCTAGGCAATGGAACAAGGCCCTGGGGGGCAGGCCCACGGTGGACATCAACCTTGCAGTGTGTACCTCCCGACATCTTTCGGATGTGGTGCCTACTTGTGAATGTAAGTGAAGTACTTGTAGAGAGAAAACACCCATTTTACTGTGTCCCAGCAAGATAATTTCCATTTGTGGGCATTACTGGACTTTTCCCTTTCATTATGAGTCTAGTAACATGCATCTTTTTTATCATTATAATCAGAGGATTTTATGTTCCTCTTCTTAACTTGATAACTTTTTTATATATTTACCATCGTTAGAGTTATTTTGAAAATGTGTCTAATATTTTGTTTAGTTATGGATGATAATTTACTTACCCTTTCCTCAAGGTTAGTCATTTCTATATTTCCATGTTTCCTCCTTAGGTATGGCATGGAGATAAATATCTCTGTGAATATATACTTACTTGGTATCTATAATCAGCCCGAAACTCTCTGGTCATTTGGTAAGGCTGAATGAAAATAAAACGAGCACTAGATAGGATAGATAAAAGGTCAGATATGATTACAGACGTTGCTCTGAGATACCCATTACAAGCAAGGCGATTTTCATTCATCCTAACGTTTGTCTGTTGGGGCAAAACAAACAGGGTTGTTGCTCCTTAAATATACATGCAGTGAAAATTGAACTCACCGGAAATAATGCACTTAAAGAATCATTAATTATTACCTAATTACTTGCACCACTGTGGCATGGACAGAAAAGTGCTCTCCGATGATGAAGTTGTCAATTACAGTTGATAATTAAGGGGCCAGGTGCATGTTTAACTTAACAAGATAAATATCTGCCCAGATGTTGTTTGTCTGCTGCTTCATTACCAGGTAGGTAAGAAGATTTTCGTAAACTAGAAAGACTATTAAATGCAAAACCTTGCTACATCAAGAAAGCTTTAACAAATCTGCTGCTATAGCCAATATTCATTCAAGAAGACTGTTCAGCAGACTTCCGAGAGAGCTGAAGAAGGAAGTATGTGTATGTAACACCATGCTTGCAGATTCTCAGGGAAATGGCCATTTGAATATAAAATAGGGCAAAACCACACCAGTACTGGAACGGAGAGGAGATGCCTCCCCACGCCAGAAACATGAAGGAGTTTTATGCAAGATTGGAAATGCCAGACTGCAAGAAGATGACAGACAATTAGCCCATGTTTGGGCCTTCCCAAGGAACCCGAGATCCTTGGATGTAAGAGATGAAGGTTCTGGCAGAGTTATCGTAAGGTATCCTAAGTCGTAAGGGAGGGACTGGGAAGAAAGGACTGTTTGCAAAAAAAAAAAAAAAAAAAGGAAGTCAGACTATGTCACTCTGTGTATTAGTTTGCTAGGGCTAACGTAGCAAAACCCCAAAGAGTGGACGGCTCGAACAACACAAGTATATCTTCTCAGAGTTCTGGAGGACGGGAGTTCAAGATCACAGTGCCAGCCGCACTGGTTTCTCCTGAGACCCCTCCCCTTGGTGTGCAGGTTGCTGCCCCTCGCTATGTCCTCACGTGGCCTTTTCTCTGCGTGTGCGGGTCTTTGGTGTGTCTCTTGCAAGGACACCAGTCATACTGGATTAGCCTTACATAATTACCTCCTTACAGGCCCTGTCTTTAATAGAGTCACATTTCAACAGGTGAGTTAGGGGGGAGCACGGTTCAGTGCATAGCACGCCTGTCCCTAAGACCCTCCCAAGTCCTCACAATGTCCTGCAATGGATGCCCCAGGAAATCTGGTCCAGTGCTGCCTCTCAGCGCTTCCTCCTGACAGTCTTCACCTTCGTGTGTCCCTCCCCACCCACGTGACCTGCTTACGGTGTGTCTGCCACCGAGCACACTCCCCTGTTGGGGCCTTGGGAACGCTATTCTCTGTCTCGGGGACACTCTGCCTTCAGGGAGCCCCACGGAGCTGGCTCCTCCTGGCTCCGAGGTCCCTGTTCAAAGGAGCTCCTCGCCAACGGGGGCTTTTCTGACCATCATACAAAATAGGCCCCTGTCCCCTTATTTTGCTTCTCACCCAGATTTAGCTTTTTCCATAACATTTAAATCTTGTGGCATGTATTTATTTGACTGTTTTTCTTTGAAAATAAGTAAAACCAAAAAAAAATTCCAATAATTTTTTCATTGAAAGAGAGAACAGAATAGATAAGTCTTGGACTGATCTTATCAAAAAGAAAACACAGACACAGAATTGGAAATGAGAAAAAAGATATTGGCCACCAAATTCAAGGGGATGATTTATGCTAATATAGTGGAAAAATTTTATGAAATATAGCCCTGGCCAGGTAGCTCAGTTGATTGGGTGTCACGCCATAAACTGAAGGGTCACAGGTTCAATTACTCATTAGAGCACATGCCTGGGTTGAGGATTCAATACCTGGTCAGGGTGCGTTCGAGGGGCAACCAATCAATGTTTCTCTTATATCGATGTCTATCCCCCCTCCACTCCCTCCCTTCCGCTCTCTCTAAAATCAGTAAGCATCTCCTTGGGTGAGGACAAAAACAAACCTTTGCAAAATGTATGTCATCTTTCACATGTGACAAAGTGATCCTGAAGGTCATTTATAAAAATAAATGGAGTGAAATTAATGAGAAAGTTTTGATAGTGATAGAGAAGAATGGTTTTCCCTCCTTGCTATCAAAATAAAATCATTGTAAGTAAAATATATTCATGTAGGAATTACTGGGCTTGGTCGCAGGGTAGAATATGTTATGCCCAGTACATAATTATTATTTTTAAAAAATACATTTCTCTCTTAAGAACATCCTTTGAATTTGTATCCCATTTTCTACCATCTTAATAATGTAAAGTTCACTAAACACTTTAATTTTTTTAAGATTTTATTTATTTATTTTTAGAGAGGGAAAGCAGAGAGAGAAAGAGAGGGAGAGAGAGAGAGAAACATCAATGTGTGCTTGCTGGGGGTCATGGCCTGCAACCCAGGCATGTGCCCTCACTGGGAATCGAACCTGCGACACTGCGACACTTTGGTTCGCAGCCTGTGCTCAATCCACTGAGCTATGCCAGCCAGGGCACACTTTAATTTTTAAATGGTTTTAAGGCTCACTTGTAGTCTACTTTTTCTACATTTTTATTATTTTCTAAAGTTCCCTGTTTATTTTTTTCTCCACAGCACTTCTCACCAGAAGATATGTATGTATTTGCTTTTTTAAAAAGATTTTTTAAAGATTTTATTTATTTATTTTTGGAGAGGGAAGGGAGGGAGAAAGAGAGAGAGAGAGAAACATCAATGTGCAGTTGCTGGGGGCCATGGCCTGCAACCCAGGCATGTGCCCTGACTGGGAATCAAACCTGCAGTGCTTTGGTTCGTAGCCCACAGTCAGTCCACTGAGTTACTCCAGCCAGGGCTGTATTTGCTTTTTTGCTTAATGCTTCATATTCCAGATTCACTTACGAGCTTTGCTGAAGTGAATGTTCCGACGAGGTGACATGGACGCAAGCAGGGGGTTTTCACGTCCCCTCCTTTGTCAAAGAGGTCCACTTGTAAAACGACTTGGGAGCCGCTGCTCCTGGCATCATTCGCATTTGCAGGAAAATATGAACCCGGCCCGTGTGAAGACATTCGCAAGGGCGTAGTGTTGTCAGTGCTCTTCCAGTCAGGCGCGCAGAGGCAGGTAGCTGGGTGAACTGCAGGTGACCGCACGTGAATGCGGAGAGGAGGAGCGTTTGACGTCAGCCCCGTCTGAATCTGAGTCCTATTCTTCCCACCGCAGAGTGCAGAGTGTCCGGAAAACTCCCGTATAAAGTGTCTAACGGTCTGACCGATCCACATGGGATGATCTGAACTGGTCGCGCCGAGCAGCTGTTCTCTGAAGCTTCTGAAGCTTCCTTTCTCCCCACGTGACACAGACGGCCCCTTAACGTCCAGTTCTGGGGCATCAGGCAAGCGAGCGCTCCTCGCCCCAGGAGGTCGCGGTGGGAAAGGTCTCCGCGCAGCTGGACCTTCCGGGGGACCTAGGCCCGGGATTTCCCTTCTCAGGCTCTGGCGGTGGCAGGCTCTTGGTGGGTGGGGCAGACACCCGTGTCGGGGTGCAGGGTCCCTGCACAGCTGGGCTCCACTTCAAGTAAGGAGCTGACGGGGTGGGTGCTCCAGTCCACAGCGCGACCTCTGGCGGGGAAAAGTTGGCGTTGCATCCTTCTGTCATCATTCTGGGGATCAGCATTTCACCTGTATACTTCCTTATATTTGGTGTTTGATCAACTTTATGGAAGATTAATTTTCATACTTGTATTTTGGGAAGCACCTTTTCCCTTCTTTTTTTCTGATTTTTTATAATATATATTTATAGTGAAGCTGCAAATAATACAGAAATATATGACAGAAAATAAAAACTTTCTTTCATTAAAAAAATTCACTGTTTGCTGGGTATTTACCATGTCCCATATACTTGACATACATACCCTCATTCACATCTTACAACAACTCTGTAAATGTCTATCATTATTCCTGCTTTACAGACCGTGAAGATGACGCACAAAGATGGAACCACCTCTCCAGAAGGCCCACCAGGTAACCCAACTGTTCTCCTCCTCATCGCCCTGGACGGCATTGGGTCCTTGCTCAGCTGACTTGCAAGCTTTCTCACTTTAACTCTGTAAAGTTAGGTCTTTTCTCTGCACGGCCTTCATTACAATCCCTTTTCCCCTTGTCTGACCTCAAATATCTCTCTCTCTGATACCACACGTACTGTAGAGAGCTCACTAGCCAGCAAGCCTTTTAAGCGCAAGAAGTAGTTCTATTTGCTTACTTGGCTGCACCGCCCGCAGCTCGGGGGCCCCTGCGCGGAGTTGCTGCTCAGTGAACCCTCATCAAAGCAGCCAATCAGGGGGCACACGAATGCACAGAGTCGTGAGTGACTAGCTCCTTGCACACAGCGTCTCGCGTGGGCCTGTGGAAGTCAAATCACGCTCCTCGGAAAGGTGCAGTGCTTTTCCAGGCTGAATGGAAGTCGTGGATTTTATACCAGTGATGGTTTGCACGAAGGTTTAGTAAGAATCATACTATTAAGAGGTTAGGATTTTTGATGTGTTTTCTGAAGTAGCCAAATATTCTTCTTTTTTATATGCTCATGCGGTTTTGTCTCTCGTCATACTCTGTGTTTATCATTTCTCACGGGCACTATTCTCTCTCGCTGCCTTCAGAAGCATCTCCCCGAAATGTCTCCGCAGTTGTCACGGGATGCACCACGCCTCGGGCCGGCACCGCCACACTGATGGTGTGAAATGCACCTTAAGTGTCCCATGCAGCTGGCTGCCGCCCCAGCCTCCTTTCTCTCCCAGAGTCAGGACTCTCTAGGGAAGGAGATGGAGACCCCAGCTACACTCCCTCCTGTTTTCTGCTCAGAGTCCCTGGGGCGGCACCCCCCGTTTCCCCTGGGGTGGGCACCCCCCGTTTCCCCTGGGGCAGTGTTCGTTCTCTGAAATTGTGTCAGTGGGGGCCTTCTGGGGTTCGAGGTCCTCTGGCGGCTTCTCCTTCCAGCAGCTGCACCCATGCTGTGAGACAACAGCATGTTCACCTCCTCAGGGTCCCCCCCAGGCCCCTCCTGTGCCTCAGACCCCCAGCCGCCCCACCAAGGGCCCCGCTCGCCACACCCCACGCGCCTCTCTGACAGCCACAGCCCCACAGAGGCGGCCTGACTGCGAGTCTCCCCCTGGCCCGATGTTCAACCTTGAAGAAGTTGGTAGAACTTCCTGGACCACCTGGGGAATGAGACTTCAGAGGGAGACTAGTGGATTGAGAGTTGCGGAATCGCAGATCTCAAACAAAGTCAGCAGCTAACAGAGACAATTATGCTGATGTTTCTCCACCCATTTTGTTGATGAAAGAGCTACCAAATCACTCTCTGTCAATCGGCTCCTTCAGATAAAAGACCCTCCATTTGAAAACAGTCATGCTATGGAAATCTGAGAGCCAGTATCAATATTTATTAGGGGATCCCCCTCCCCCCTGTCGTGTTGTCTCATGAATTTATAGTGCAGCCCGCCTCCCTGGGCTCCCGGAGCTCTTTCAAGGACCGCGCTGAAATCAAACGTGCCGGCTGTTCCTTGGGAGGGACACGAAGTTTCAGACATTCGTGCCGCTCACTTGCCTGTGGAAGCGTGGAAGCAGTGTTCTGGTTTTTAAAATCTCGACTGAGCGAAATAGACCTTCCTCTTCTATTTCCCCTGTCCCCGTGGCTCCGGGGGCTCGGTATTGAAGGCCAAGCCGCTCCGGGAGCGGCCGGCACGTGCTTCTGCAGCCGCACGGGTCAAAGGAAGGAGAGGTGTGTGTTGGCCGCCAAGACACGGAAGGATGCACAGTCCCTGGAAGCTGTGCTCGAAGCAATTAGGAACTTAGGATCGTGAGAGGAAGAAAAAGGGAAACTGGTGTCTGTGAATATTAACTGCGGATGAAGATGGGGTCGAGCAGGAAAGTTGAAGAGACTCAGTGTCCCAAGTGAAACACAGAAAACGACCCCATGGCCCACGTGAGCTGAAATTGGTGCCACACAGATGCAGACAGACCTCTCGGGGCTTCTTCCCAAAGGGAAAGGCACTAATCTGTCCGCGGTCAAGTGTACTGAGCTGCGTGTGAGATACAACCCCCACTGCTAACTCCCCAAGACGTTTCAAACAAGGTTAGAAACAAAGAAAAGATTTGCAGGTGCGGATGAATGAATGGCGTGAACAGAACAAGGGTGTGGGTGTTCCCTTTCTGACCGGGTCACACTGCACCTGGAACACTGCGCCCACCCCGCAGCGCCGCTGAGCCGGGGACAGCTTAGTGACCGCCTTGTATGAGGATGTGTGTAGACATGGGGGAGCTAGCTTTTGAGAGGGGACAGGTGAGGCTGTGGGGGTATTTCAGAGCTGCTTCCAAATACTTGCAGCCTTAATAAATGTAGCCAAAAGGTGAGCACCCAGTGGAGGGTGGGCATGGTGCATGGAGCCTGGGGTGTTAGAAGAGGAGTGGACGTGTCCCGCCTCCTGGATGATTCTCATCCACCGGCTTCTGAGGTGCAAACCAGGAGGAACGGTGGCGACTTTAAGATGGGAAGATTTCAGTTTAATAGCAGGAAAAGCATCCTTAAGAACAGACTTGTTTCAAGTTAGAAGGGTCTGTTTAAGGGACACTAGGGCTTCCTGTTGTGGCACCTCGTGACAGTTTACCAGGACCAGCACCTTAGATGTCCTACAGGAAGTACTCCAGGAGACAGGTGACCACCTGTCTGGGCTGACCTTGGACTGGATTCTCCGTTCCCTTCTTCTACCTCTCATGAATTCTATGTGTTTTCAAATCATAAGGTTTGGAATAAGATGGAGGAGAGAGTAATGAAATAATAAAGGTTGCATGGTGTGAGCTCATAAAAGCACAAATTAATTGCTAAAGTGGATCGAGAGCTTGCCACGTGCCTGGCACTGTAGGGCCGGCCCTGGCCTGTGTTGTATCTCTTTGGCACAGCTGAGGAAAGAGCGAAGGTAACTCGCCCCAAGTGTCAGGACAGGTCAACCAGCAGGGGAACCGAGGCTCGTGCTCTCAGGTCCAGGCTCTGTGGCCTCGCTCATCCACACCCTCCGTCGTTGCTGAACTCGGGCCTGCGCTCGTGGGCCTGCCCAGAAGTCTCCCCTCACGGGTTCTGGGGAACAGCCATAGGCTGCTGTGAGTGCATAGGCAATGTTCTGAAAGTGCGGGAACGTGGGGAACCGTGGAGAATTCCGGAGAGCAGGAGTTTGTACACGGGAGCTATGTCTGCGTGTGTGTGTGTGTGTGCGTATGTGCACATGTGTGTCACTCTACATGGAGATGCTACAGTTTCATTATGTTCTCAAAGGCGTGACCTCGCAGGCATGAACGAAGTGCTGACTTAAGGCATTCTACAGCCGTGTGCAGAGCAGAGAGCCTGCCCAGAGAGAAACTCGAACTCGCAGCAGGAATCAGCTCGTTTGAAAAAGAAAAACAAAACAAAACAACAACAAAAACCCCCTAGCAACTGAAGATACTAGACCAATTCATTCTGATTATAGGAACCATCTAGGTTTAACCTTTGGGGATTTGCTCTGCTCGGGGTTTCAGACTCAGGGAGGAGGCGTTGCAGACGTCTCTTCGTCCCTGAAGGAGGTTGAGGACGCAGGAAGAGACAGGCCCTGCCTCAGATGGGGAAAGGAAGGTTACCACTGGCTTTTCCAAAACCGCCCTCCTCCCCATGCCCCGCCCTCACCCCCCAGAGTGTTGCAGCATTCACTGGTGAAGTCCCTGAGTAATCATTTTGTTTCCATAAAACTGTATCTTCGCTGCCTTTGACCCTCACCTAACACCGTTAAGCATGGGAAACATAGCCAACAGGGTGGACAGCCTGCAGACCGGAAGCAGTCAGATTCCAGCAGAAAAATCCATGCGTTTCTGAGCGCCCACAGCTGCCGTCGCCACTCTTGCCGAATGCCCTTGGTGCCAGACGCCGGCAGGAGACCCCCACCCTGGCCCGGTCACCTCACGCCGGCTTGTGCCGCCTGTTGAGAGTGTCCTTCAGCAGAAAACTTCTGTAAAAGCTATTTATCGGGAGAAGCGAGGGTTTGGTTTTATTAACTAGTCTTGTGTGAAGCATTTAATGATTACCTTTTCCTATTATTATTAACACTATGTAAAATATCAAGAACATGACCCAGAGAAAAGGGATAAAATCAAATACTTTCCACTAGTGAAGAAGCTGAATCCCTTCCATCTTTCTTTCTTCCAGCTTTCTTTCTCCCTTCTTTGTATAAGTCCCACGGCTGCCTTGGACGGGTGGCCCCTTTGCCCGGAGCCCACCGTCACTGCACACTGACGTGCCGAAGTCTCCCTTATGTTACCTGCTTTGGGCTTCCCAGCGGGGCTTTTGCAAATTGAGGTTTCTTGGCTGTCATCAGCAATTGTTCTTGTCCTCTCAGCCACGAGGCTGCGGATTGGTGGGTATTGCTTCTGTTGAAGGCATCGAGGGGCTAATAAGTTTGAATAATAGAACGGATATATGTGCAGCTTACCACAGTTTATAAACTTTCATACTCAGATCTTTTCTAATCTGAATGAAACAGGTGTTTGCTCAGAAAAAAAATCTTATTTTCTCAGCAATATATTGGATTGGGTGGTTGTCTTGCAAAAAATGTGCAAAAGTGATTCTGTATCTTCTATTCTATTCTGTTCTATTCGTCCTGTTTCTCTGGAGAACCCCGCCTCATGCATTTTCTCTGCCTCCACCTCTCTCTTTCTCGACCTGCCCCACAGCTCCTCTCTTTGGGACTGCGTCACCCCCACTACCTGGTGCGGTAACATAGATGGGACCACTTTTGCACTAAGAGACACACACAGGAATCCCACAAGGGAACATCCATTGTATTTGTTTCTCTTTCCATTTTCCACTTCTGGTGTTAGCTCCTTTCCTGCCGGGGGTCACTGTGGGCATCGGAGTGATCGGTCAGGGCAGCAAAAATGCAGACAGGAGGGCAGGGATGCCCCGAGTGTGACTGTGGGACGTATTTTTAAGCCCCAAATGCTGTTCTGATGGAAATTTTTACCCCTAGCCCTCCTACACATTCACACCACGTGGCTGTGCATAGCACCAGAGTTCAGGCTCTTGGGAGTGAAAGTCTTTGAAAGTAGGAGAAACAAATTACAGAATCTGGATCATATGCTATTTCTCAGCTTCAGTTACAAATGAGTTAGCAAAACAAGTTTAAAGTTCCCAACTGAGCATTTAAAATAAAAATAGAATTTGGTAGGGCACATAACAACCTTCATTGCAAGAAGGGATAAGCCAGCGAGGAGCCTTTTCTGGAAAAAAAAAAAATGCCGCGACGGAGCAGTCAGGGAGACCGGAGGTCTGGGTGCGGAGCCAGGAACCCGGAGCTACCACTCCCTCCTTGCTCCTGCAACGCTGCGCGAGGCAGCCCTCGACGCAAGCGTTCAGTTCCAATGTGTCTGAGCGGAAGGGAGTGGTTTAGTAGCTGCTATTTTAGCTCCAAATCCTGAGATTTTACTTCCTTGTACTTCCGTAAGTTAAAGAGAGGACTTCCTTTCCTACCATCTTGCTCACTCCACCACTGGCCCACACACGAGCCATTAGAAGTGTTGGCAGGAGCAAAACGAATCTAGTGAGTGACTTAAACCACACCCTGGGGAGGAACCCCGTAGGAGTGTGAAGTCGTCTGACACGGGAGGCTGTGAGGCCATCGCAAAAGGCCAAAGCCTCGGGTCCTCCTGTCTGCAAGCTGGCTGCACCTTGCCCGCACTGACCCTGCTTCTCGGAGTGACGTTTGCCCCAGCCTGGTGAGCTGATCTCACGTAGCATCTCCTCAGGTGTCCCTTCTGTGGTTCAGCCTTCCCGACCACCATTTGCCCCCAGTTGCTTTTTCCTCTACGTTCCCACAGCACTTTTTTTTATGCCTCTATTGTAGCCTACCACACATTGTACATCACTGACCTGGGCCCCTCGTTAGACCATGATGTCATCGGGGGTAGGAACTTAGAGTCCTCTTTGTTTTTGTGTCTCTAGTATCTGTGGCACAGTGTCTGGCCCAGGAAGTGGACAGTGGGTCCGGTCAGCACTCACAGTGTCTACCGATCAACCGCCAGTCCAGGTTCATGACCCCGTCCTCCCACAGTGTGCTGGTCTCGGGCTGGTGCTGCTGGCCTGCACACGGATGGTCACTGCCGCGGAAGTCTTCTTCCGTAAGTCCCGGGGCTGAAGTCACAGGGAGCAGCCAGGGTGCCAGACGCCACACTGGTGCCTATTGGTACTGCCGGTCATTGCTGCCAGGACACCCTTGTACCTTTTCTTCCCGTTTTGACGACTTCCCAGCAGACCCTAAAGGCTTACTCTTCAACCTGCCCCAGACACAGAATCATGCTCGGACAGGAAGATCCGTCCATTTCTTGGTGCTCCCCGCCTACCTTCGATGCGTGTGCTGTGAGATCCAGCCTCAGCGGCATGGAACTGCGCATCCTGCTTCTCCGAATGAATTTCCCCGGATGGTTTCAGTCCCTGCCTTCTCCAGAGAGTCAGCAGATGTCTCTGAGTGCCTCTGGCAGGCCCGACACTGCCGTGGCTCCCAGCGTACCTCCATCGCGATGCCAGGCTGAAGCGCTGGAACAGGCTCTCCCATCTGCCCCGAGGACAGAGGCTTTTCCGACGCTGCCTGAGTTCTCAGGTATCTGCTGGGGACCTGGTAGACTGGCACTTGTTAACTTATCAACGGGCATTTAAAGAAAGCTGGCAACACCTCACTGAGCTCATCTTGTCTTGGTGCGGAGACATAACCAGGTCAAGTTCATTCTTTGAGAAATCCACATCACGGGTTCACCAAGTAGGTGTAGAATATATCCGTGGTGAGCTGGGCCTGGGCGCAAAGGCCAAAGGCGCCCTGCCCAGAGTAATGCCAAGGAGCCACATTCATCCCCAGGAAAACCATGCAGTGGCCCGTGGTTAAGTCCAGTTATTTACCAACCGCGTCAGGAGGCTGGTACCTTGACTGCTGAGCTGGCCCTTGAGTTTTGACTTCTTAGTCTTAAAAATACAAGAAGCTAGTCCTCAAGGGAGGAGTTATTAAGAATGCTTTCATTGCTCTTGGGGTGCAGTACAGTAAGATTTTGGAAATCGCAGGGTCCGCGGAACACACACACACTGCAGGCCTGGCTTCTAGGCCCTCCTCTGCCAATGGGCACCCGCGTGACCTCGGAGCAGCCATCTCACAGGAGACGAGAGTTCCTTCCATCCCTGGTGGTCACACATGGAGAGCTTGCCGGAGCGTCCGGGACTCAGTTTTCTTTGTGCACAGGGAGGCTCTTCTCTCACTCGGGGCCCTTTAAATCTCCCTCTCAACGGGAGACGGGTTTTTTCCCGATCTGTCAAGAAGTCCCCTTATTCCAGGGAGCACCGTTTCCACGGTCTAGGGTCCGAGGGTTCCCTCAGAATTGTGAGACACAGAAGTGTATCAAAGCCTGCTTTTATTATTTTTTTTGAAAAGACCTGTCTATTTCCAGCTTTGCAGCCGGAATGAAATAGATAATTGTGTGTAAGTCGTGAGGCAAACAAAGCATTAATTTGTAAAAAGCCGTCTGAACATACCCCCAGCAGATAAGGTGCCCCAAAGGTAGCTACTCAAGCATCGCAGCACATACGTATGTCCTCCCTCCCCCCGGCAATGGTGGCTTCAAGGAATCTTTTTCTCTAAATACCCTCCCAAGCCCAGAGCTGTCTTTGATAGTTTCCTTGGCGTGGTTATTTAAATCCAATCTGCCATTTGACCCTTACAAGTTCTTATTCTCTGCATTTCTGTCATCAGTCTATTTTCTCTCTCTCCTTTGGTCAGGCTTTCTCCACCTCTCAGACGCCTTGCTGGATGCAGCTCTGAGAAAGCCCAGCCCCAGGCCCCGCCTCGGCCCCACCCTGCCTGCCCGCAGAGGGAGGACCGCGTTGTCTGAGTCGGACTCTTTGGTTGGGATCTTGACTCCTCAGCCGGTAAAGTGTGTGCCCTTTTACGTTACATCCTTTCCGTAAGCACCACTTTCTTCTGTAGAATACAGTTACTGATCTAACACAGGAAAGTGTTAGAGAAATTGTGTGCTCGGCCCATGGTCATTGTCAGAAAACGTTGGCTGCTCTTTCATGATTGGTATTCATGGCTCCTCGTTACGAGACCTCTGCATCTCTGCCCAGAGTCCGGGTCACCTCGTCCTGCGTTCCCCTCAATGCTCTCTTCTCCACACAGCACACCTGGGGGCTCCCACCTCTGCACGGAACACCTGAAGGTCCTGTGACCTGGTTCCTTATTTATACAAGGTTAGCGCAGGCATTCATAAACACTTCCGTAGAAAACCTCCCATACATACACCCAAACAGAACAATGAAATGAAGCCCTCCCAGACCTGTCGCCCAGCTCCCACGATGACCAGTGCGTGGTCACCTGGCTCCACCCTCACCCCCAAATAGATCATCCTGAAGCACGTCCCAGACACCCTACAGTTTTATCCATAAGAACTTCAGTGAGTATCTCTAAAAATTAAAGCTTCTCTTAAAAAACATAACCACAATAACATGATCACATCTGAAAACCAAATGGTTGTTCTTTAATGTTGGATAACTAGTCATGCTTAACTTTCCACAGGCATCTTCTAGGTGTTTGTTAAACATGTATCTTTTATATTTGGTTATTTAAATCAGGATTGAAACAAATTCACCCATTGCATTTGGTTGATTATGTCTTTTAAATCTCTTCTAATCGATACATTTTCTCTTTTTATTCTTGTCATTTATTTGTTAAAGAAACTGGGTCATTCGTTCTGTAGAATTTCCCACATTCTGCTGTTTGTCCATCCCATCTCTGTAGGGTGGTTCAACATGTTCTTCTGTCTCCCGTGTTACCTGCAGGTTGGTATTTGGGGCTAGGGGCTTGATGAGACTCGGGTTTGAAATCTGGGGCAAGAATCCTTCATCAGTGACATCAAAGCCGATTCCCAGCCCCTGGGCACTGGATGAGGCTGTGGGCTCACAGGGGGTGGGTCTTGTTTCCCACCTCGGGTAGAGCCCTTCCCACCCCTCACTCCCCACCCCGTGGGGCCCACCTCCCGGGTGTTGCCTTGTCTGGTGTCAGAGACGTTTAGTCTGAATCCCCTGTCCCCTTCTCAGTCACGGGCTTCCTGCACGTGGGATCAACTTCACAAACGTCCTTTGCTCCACCACCTTGAACCTGCACAGCTGGGTTTGGGGAAGAACCGATGGTGACCACACTGAAAACCCAGGGTTCCTTTTCTGCGTGCTCACCCCCGACCAGGCCCTAAGTAGGGACCACCTCACATAATGTCGCAGGAGCCTTATCACGGAAGTGTTTACATATTCCCACTTTGAGAGGAGGGAACTGAGTGTGGCCGTTTAAGAGTCTCCGCCAAAGGCGCCTTAGGTGTTGTCCCATAAAAGTGGGATTCGTCTCTAGGGTTGAGTCTTTGTCTATGGCAGTGACCCCCTCTGTAGACCCACTCCCTTCCTTTCCTTCTCTGTGAGAAACCCTTGACTTTTCCTTGTGAGCTGAGGGGTGCAGGGTAACAGGACTAAGTGTTAACAGAATTTTGCTTTTAGTGGATAAAGCCGTTTAGTATAAATTAAGGCTTGAAAAATGTCTTGAGAGCTGCAGCTTAGAAGGAATCAAATCGGCAACCTGCCCGCTGTGTGACCTTGGGCAAGTCACTTAACTTCTCTGTTCCTTAGCTTCCTCAAAATGAAATGTGTGACACTTGAAAGCACTCAGAACAGCAGCACCTAGCATACAGTAAGCACTTGGTAAATGTTACCTGCTACCGTTGCTATCATTAACATCATTATCCAAAGTGTTTGAACAATTACCAGAAAGGAGCAAATAAAAAGGCTTAAAATGACTTATTTTGTATCTTGTGAAAAGGCCATTTCTCCTTTCCTTTAACTATTTCTTTTCTTTCTCGTAGAGGAATTAAAAGTACGAGATCTCTTTCTTCCCTCCTCCCCTCCCCGCAAACATTTTAATTAAGGTATCTTTTGAGAAGGAATACTTTAATCCAAAGTGATCACTTTGATACTCAAAGAGACACATTTGGAGGCTACTTGGCGAGGGGGAATTAAAGACGGAGAAGCTGAATAAATATCAAGCAAAATGTTAATGTTTTGGCTTTGTGGCGGCTGCATCTGAGAGCGCTCCTGGCAGATTTTCGCGGCTCCAGCTGGAAGCTCGGGCGGCTCCTTTTGTGTGCCCGGAGCCTGGGCTGCGGATCGCCGCGCGGCCCCTAGGGGTCAGTCTGATCCAGGGATTGTCCCGATCCGCGCCTCTCTGGACGCGGCAGCAGAGCCGGGCGCCCAGACCACGTGGTTTCCGAGGGCAGCTGGGCTGCGGTGGGGTCCTAGTGGCACGGAACCTCACTCGCTGTCCCAGCCCTTGCGCTGCCTGCTGCCTACCGGGGCCAAGGCTTCCTTCCCGCGGTTCCCTTCCTGAACGTTAGATTCGCCAGAGTCAGGAGGGGTTGATTTTTTCTGTTTCATAAATGCCTGGGGTTCGCCTCACTTCTTAATGGTAGAAAGGAAGAAAAGAATGCACATAGATGGCTCAGTAACATTTTGGAATGAATTGTAATTTTTGCTCTTGCCACATTCAGCCTTTGGCATCAGGAGCCGCCGTGTGTTAGAGCCGGGAGAGGCCCAGGGACCCTTTCTGTGAACCCTTCGTGGTACAAAGACACGGAGGCCCAGAGCAGAAACAAGCAAACAGCCCTGGCGACCTCCCAGGAAGGCTCAGCCGAGGGGTGGCTCCACTATGCATAACCCTTATTAGTTCTCAAGGCCAGGAATTGATGTACACAGAAGTTGTTAGGTGGCTAGGTGGCAGACAGCATAGTGGTTAGGCTGCAGACTTCAGGGGTGGGTTATCTGCCTTCAGATGGGGAATGGGGTGGGGAGGCAAAGGGTTATCACTGTTTACAAAGTCCTAAGTCTTTAAACTCGGCGTGCCTCAGTTTACTCATCAAATGAGGATACATTGGAAGGATTCGTTTTTTAAAAAACCTACAGGATGGTTCAGTATTACAAGGGAAGCCCTTGAACTTGGAAGAGGGGTGGGAATGCCCCCTTTTACTCCCAGTTTGTCCCCCACGCGAGTGCCAGAGTGATCTTTAAACGTGTTTCGTTTGTCCGTTCCCTGCATCCCACACAAAAACTCAGTGTGGAACTGAAGCAGGACCGTCCCTTGGGACTCTGGCGAAGGAGTCAGGAGTGGCGGCTAACGGTCAGGGTGGCAGGTGCTGGGCAGTCTGCCCCAGGAGACATTTTCAGGGAAGAAGTCCCGGGATTTAGCAACTCCCCAAAAAACAGGACCTTCGTAGGGACTGTTGAGTATATTGTCACTTGCTCTGTGGTTCGGTTAGCTGCACGTGCTCCACACCCAATCACAGCTTCCTGGGAGACAGAGATGCTCCCCCACCCTCGGCTCTGCGTGCAGGGGATGCTTATGAAAATGCTTCCCTTATGGTGCGGATTGCTGCACGAGATGCTCACTGCAGTCTCCTCCGTGGGGACCATCCTGGGTACCATTCTTTCTCTGCAGGTGCCCTATATCAGATTAGTAAGAAAGTCACTCCAACAATAGACCACTGCCTTTAAGCTTCTCTGTCTTCTTTCCGTTGACTTTGCTACATTTGTAGTATTTGAAGATCTTGCCTTGTATACATTTTTCCCCCATTAGTACTTAGTCTGCCTTGGGAGAAGTTGCTGGATGACATCTAATCAGCTTCTCCCTTGGTGGGTCTGGAGACATATGAAGGCAGCTATTGAGGCTCCTTGAACTCTCTTTGTCGGGTCTCCAGCCGTTCCTCATAAAGCACGATTCAGAATCATCATGATCCCGGTGGCCATTAGCTTCTAGACCTGCCCCAGTTTGTAAATGGCTGTCATCACCCCTTAGAGTTCAGCGCCCAGAAGAGAACCCAGAAGTATGGGTTAGGTCAGATCTTCCCAGAGGGCTGGTTTATCACGCGCTTTATTCTGAACACTATGCCGTCATGAACACGTTCCAGGAATACACTGGTGTCTCAGCGCAACATTTTGCTCTTGAATCATGGAACACGTAGCACAATAAACTCCAAAGTCTGTTTCAGGTCGATGGCCATTGAGCCACATCACTCAGTCCCCATCCTGTACCTGGTTTGAGCTCTCCACACGACAACCCAACACCTGGCTGATTGTTGGAGGCCAGGCTCTGGATTCTGTGTTTACCCCATTAACACCCGCTTGTCAGTTCTGTGCACTATTAGTCTCTCGGGCCAGATGATGAACTCCTTGAGGTCAGAGCCTCGGTCTCTCAACTTGATGCTTGTAGGGCCCATCACTGTGCCTGGCATTTCATAAAGCTTCCCAAAACAAAGATTTGTAGGATAAAGGAATGAGGCTATGGAGGGTCTTTGAGTCTTGTTTTTGATTTATAATTACATTGTTTGTAATATGCAACTAGGTCTAACATGTAGGCATATTAAATGTTCTTCTATGTTTTCATCCTGAGTCAGTAATATTTAGAGGAAGACACATCTGTGTAGGACCTCACTGATACCATCCTTCATAAAATTTAATAATAACAATAATTATAATGGTGACAGTAATCAACACTGCTTGACCAGAGTTGGTCAGTGTGCCATACACGGATTTCATTTCTTGAAAGCCTAGCTGACGTGTTGGGATCTTGACCACAGGATTTCCGGACGTTTTGCTGACTGTCACGTTCAAATCCAGATGCACATTCATGGCCCTCCTGATGTTCAGACGAATGGCCGAGCAACGGAAATGAGGTCAGTGTGTCACAGGGTGAGTTCTAGTGACTCAGGATAAGGTCAGTGGCCTCTCCTCTGTGTTCCCACTGCCTTGTCTGGGAAATGCGGGTGAACCAGTGCTGCGTGGCGTTAGGTCGTCGTGTGGAGAGCACAGTAATCCATGCAAAGCACTTCGTGTAATCCCTGGCACGGCGTATACTGCTTAAAAATGTGCACTGCTCTTACTATCACTCTTATCTGGCCAGTTAGGAACCCACTGAACTGGATCCATGTCCACTAAATCGGGTGTTGATCCAGCCAAGTCGGCTTCGATTTTTTGAAATCAGCGTAGCCACTTTGGTGTTTCTTCGTTAAAAATCATGGCTGGCTCGTTTTGTATCACATCAACCTTTTTTTTTTGTTTACTTGTTTGTTTTGTTTCCCTGCCTGGGAGAGACAAAGACCTGAGTGTGTCTCTGACTAGCAGATGCGTGTGTTTGTTTGAGCTGGCGGCCCGGGGCTGGGACGAGCACCAGGTGGGGCGGCCAGCAGAGGACCTGGTAAATACGGGTCAGGCCAATGCAAAGAAAGTTTGTTGGCTAAATCGGTAGCATCTCGGTGATTGCGAAAACGACAGGCAGAGCGTTTCCCCATCCATTGGCGAGGAGTTTAAGCAGATGGCAAAATGTCCAGCATTTTTAACGCAGTTGTGTGAGTAAAACGAAAACCTAACACTGACTAAGGCCGGTCCCTTGCCTGTGTGAGGTTTGATCTCTTGCGTTTCATCACGTCGGTCTTCCTGCTGCCCCAGTTGAATGCGCGTCCCGATACCCTCCTCCGTCACAGGGGAAGGTGCCGGGTAGGTGCAAGGAGGCTGTGCTGGTCCTGACCTTGCCATTATCCTAGATTTTCCTAAATTGCCTTTATGGTCTTGGTATTATTTAGCCTTCAAAACATCCTCTGAGTTATATATTATTATCCCAACCTTCCAAAGGCGTTGCCTACTTTGTCCAAGGTCACGCAGCAGCTACTGAGCAACAAAGCAAGACCGGCTCAACCCAAACAGTCGTGGTTTTGGTCTCTCAGGTGAGCGCTGACACCTCTTCTGTGCACTCAGTGGGCCCCGAGCGGCCCGGTGGGAGCAGGAGGGGCGTATCCATTATTCAAAGGAACAAAAGAGCCACATAACTTTTTGTCTCACTCTCTGGGAGAAGTGGAACCAAAGGAGAAGTTGGCCATAAATGATTCATACACAGCCATTAACTGCCTTCTTAGACTTTTGAAGTTGGATCTTCAGCTGCTCAATTCAGAATTGATTAATTAATAATTTAATTAATTCAACACATATTAATGAAGCACTTACCATTTGCCTGCCACTGTCCAGAGGGCTGAGGAAGGACGCCGATGCGAAGGCTTTCCGGAGAGTCGGATCCTGGTCTCCGCTAAGTGTACACTGTCAGGAAACTTGGATTCTGACCCTCACTGCAACTCAAGTTTTCACTTGGTTGAAATACTTCTTATCCCTCCGAGTACGAGTTATGTATACAAACACCTACCCTTGAACCCTGGCCAGGCCTCACCTCTTAGAAGCACACAGCCAAATCCCACACCTCCTCCAGGGCCCAGCCTGCCTTCCTCACTTCCCTGACTGCTGGGCTCCAGCTCCGGATTCTCCTCTCCCCCCTCCGAACCTCTGCATCGTGTCTGTCACACCCTTTTGTCCCTTAAGAGCGGGACGGTTGGATCTCACATTACACGGGTTCTTAACCTGGGGTGGGCCCAGGGTCATCTAAGGAGTTGTATCGGAATTCACGTGCCTGGTTTTCACCTCGCTCAATATTTGCTGCCTCGATATTTCCGGCACGGGAACTTGGTGGTGTGTCATTTGAAATACCTCCCTGAGTGATTCTAAAGCCCCCGGAGCAGGTTAAGAAACCACTCTCCTGCGTTGTAGTCCAGCAGCACAACCGAGCCCTCCATTTTACATGCAATTTCACATGTCAAGCATCACCTCTGTAATGAGATTTCAGCACCTGGCAATGCTGCGGTTATAATTCTTTGTATTTTCCTAATTCCTAGCACAATGCCGAATAAATGCTCAATGGTTAATTGCCGAATGAATCATCAGTTAATGGGACAGGTCCCGTTTCCTCTTGCCTCCCAAGGCACTCAGAGCACTTCAGCTGTGGGTTTCACAGTCTGATGCCGAGAGGCCTGCGCCCCGGTCCCGGCCAGTGTGGGGGCCCAAGGACGAGTCCCTCGCTCCCCGGTTTTCTGCCTTCCCAGTGTGGGAGTATCCGGCCTCCACACATCCCTGCAGTTGCTCGTGTGGCCAGGTGACCGGCTCTGTTCCGAGACTTGTGAGTGGGCATGAGGGTGTCTCTCCAACATTGGGGAATGAGATGACCGTGTGGTGTCCACCCGGTCCCTTCCCTTGACTGAGCCACCAGCAAGTCCCCAGCATTCTTGGTCCCCGAGTGAGGAGATGAGAAACAGACTCTCCCACTGACCCACGTGAGATATGGAAGAAAGAAAGCTTTGTGGTGATAAACCACGCCAATTTGGAGGCTTTTGGTTTCTGTATCTTAATCTCTCCTGACTAGCCCAGCATGGGCCAAATCTATATTAAATTATTTGTCCTATATATTACATAAGACACTTCAATTAAAAAAAGTGTGAAGAATGGAACTATTTCTGGGAAGAAGCAGTGGAAACAAAGCCCAAAACTAAGGCCCAGCATAGAAAGTTAACAAATTTGGAACTTTTGTTTATATGGTCACGAAGGTGACGTTTTTGTCTTACACGTGTTTATTGAAAATCACTCCTCACCCAGCTGGTAACACAGGGGGAATCATTCTGGAAGAGGGGTTAGTGCTATTTTTAGTCCTCTGGGGGGGGAGGGTTGAGAATTGGACAAAAGGTCACCACCCAGTAAAAGTCAGTACCTCAGTGATCCTTCACTAGTCATTTGGGATAAATGTCTGAGTGAGAGGCCTGGTGACAGGTAGGGGTGTCACTCTTTGGGACCTTGGTGCCCTCTAAGGAGTACCAGGAGGATGGTTCCGCTTTATATGACTACCCGTCATTTACGACGGGCTGTGTGTCTTTCAACTCTCCCCCCAGTGGGTCTCCCCCCTTTCTCAGCGCTCAGCAGCTCGATGGGTGAGGAACTTTACCTCGCCCTGGTTTGCACGTCTTTGGTCCGCCGTGAGCTTGTCCCACACTCCGTGTGCTATTGGATCTTCCGTGAATTGCCTCTTCGTGTCTTTGACAGAGGAAATCTTGAAGGAAGTGGATGTCTCTCCTGAGGCCGGAATGCAAGGACCCTCAGCCCCTCCATGGCCGGGGGCTTCGGCACGCCAGCTGGCCCGAGGACGGGGATGCCACCAATGGGACACCGCCTGGAATCCACGCTCCCAGCCCTGACCTCTGAATGTCCCGCTCATGTTACTCTCTAAGCTCCGGGGTCTGATGGGGCTTCTGGAATGCCAAGGAAAGTAGGAGACGTGTGAGACTAGAGATCGGCTTAGGGCATGGTGAGAATTCGGAGATTTTTACTGCCAACAGTGGGCCTCTCTTCCACTTCCTTTCCCTTTTCTAACCTCCCTGCCCCGTAGTGACCCCTGACCCTCCAGCCCCTGGAGGAGCCGCAGGGGGCGTGGGCTCACTCGCAGCCCCTCCTGCCTTTGCCGAAGGGAGTTCACAGGAAGGGTGACTGCAGGAAGAGGGGGAGAAAAGGGCGCTTAGGGGGAAACAAATGGCTTTTTGGAAAGCTAAGTGGGACTTAGGAGAAAAGATGGCACATGTGACAGTGTTATGACAAAGTCTCACCTTCGGTGGTAAGAGTCAACCTGCCCAGGTTGTAGGGAATTCTGGGGAGCAGACTTAGAACAACGGAGTTCTTTTGGGGGGCTCTGTTCAGGAGCACAAATGCCTGTGCTCAAAATAACTTTTTTATTTTCCCCACCAGTGTGTTCTGGAGCCCTTCACCACCACCCAAGGTCACGTGCGCTGTGGGGGGCTGTAAAAGACCAAAGTCTCCTATTTTCCTCCACAGAGAGAACTGACCAGTGGCCATGCTTCCAGGCTGACCAATCTTAGGGGTGCTGCAGCGTGACTGAAGGGCGTCGCACATGCAGTCCACACCGTCCTCACCTGCTAGGAAGGAGTGTCCCCGGAACTGCTAACTGCAGGAAATTTCACTGCTCCTGGACCTGCTCCCGGACCAGCTTCTGTCTGGGGTGAAGAGTTGCAGACCTCATTTTCTTCGGGGTGTGGGGAACAGGCAGAGCCCTTCCGGGCACTCGAAGAAGATTCTAGCTACAATCCTAAAAGTTATTTGGACTTTGGGAAGAAAGTGAACTTCCTGTGCGTGTGTTGCAGATGGGAGGTAGAGTGAAACAGATAAGGTGCCAGAATTTCCATTGTGAGCTGCTGCTTTTTCTGTCTACAGAATGCACGCGCAGAGGAGCGAGCTGAGCCACGACTACCGAAACCATTTGTGTGTTTTTCCAGGTGGGAAAGCGTCACCCTAGGAGAACTCCAAGGCCCGCCCTGGGCCACACCTGTCGAATCCGGAGCTCAGCTGGGAGGCAGCCCCTCACCTGCGCCAACAGCAGAAGCAAAAGTGCGAGGGCGCAGACGTTGTTGAAAGTGGGTGCGTTAAAAATACCCCCTCGGCTTCGCGGATTCCTGGGACTGTAAGGTTGCATCCTCGTTTGTGTTCCCTGAGGAAGGTGGGAAATGCAAAAGCCAGTTAAAAGTGGTTCTCTCATTGGATTATGCAACAACAGCTTTTAGATCTGAATGCTTTGAATGTAAAAGAACCAGCAGCTTCTCTGGGCCCCAAGGTGTGGTCTGGGGTAAGGCTTCAGGATGCTGAAAGGGGAGGGCTGGCAGCTCAGTCAAGGTGTGACTTTGGTGGTAGCTTCCTGTCCAGGGGGGAGGGACAAGACTGTTGTGAGGGAGTGCAAGCTGTCCCTTCATGGGGAAGGCTCTCCTACACGACGGGGAGAATAGAAACAATGAGTGTGTTGAAGGGAAGCATGTGAGGACTCCAGAAGACTCTGGGGTCCGTTTCCAGTTAAGGAACGGGTGATGTCATGGTTCAGCTTTACCTCAGAAGCCCTGAGAGCTCTGCTCTCTGAAGTTGAATGTGGTTCTTGTGTCGTCAACTCCCAGAGCCCCAGGCAGGTTGGTGAGCTCGGTTTTCCTTTGCAGAATGTATTCGTTTTGTGTCCCCGGGCAAACATTTTACAAAGGACCCTCTTACCTCCTACTAACTGCAACTTCAGCTGCTTGCCTGCCCATCAGACCATTCCTTGTTCTGCACAGGGTTGATGGCTTGGGCTGGGTTCCATCCCGGGGTGCACGCCTGTAGACTTGTCCAGGACATACAGCTCTTCTGAAAAGGGAGGTCACAGTGGTAAGCCCAGTGGTAAATACAGCTTCAACCACCCTCTCTGTTGTCACCATTCCTTATTTCTCTGACCACTCACCACTTTCTTCTCCAACTGGCCTTTGAGGTCTGGTCAGAACGGTCAGTGTTTCTGAGGTCCCTGCCTCCGGAGGTGATGGGGGTGGCAGATGAGCCAGGGGTCTGAGGACAGGGTTAAGAAAGATGACCGATGTGGTGGCCCCATGGAAGGTAACTTCTAGTGTTTACTCTTGAAAAGTGGAACAGTTGGCAAAGCACCCAGAAGTCAGGGTAAGGGATTGTAAAAACAGAAGAAAGAGGAAGAATGCTCAACATGTGCTGATTATGAATTGTAATTACCGAGTTATCTGTTCGGGCGAGCAGGCTGGGAAAGAAATGTGGGCAGGAAGAACTCTGCGAACGGTACAGATGATACAGTTCTGTTTTTAGGAAATGCACAATTAGACTGTGTCCACACAACCCAAAGTAAAAGCAGATGTATCCGTCATCAGACTATTTTGATTAATGGGGAAATTTGGAGCTTAAATTATCTGGTTCCGCCAGCTATGTTGATCAAATGAACTGCATCATTACCAGACCTCCGTTTCCCTCAGCGGGGCGGAGACACCACTTTTTGGGTGAGGGATTTCCGGAGATAGTATTCATCACGTGAAGCAGCAGAATCTAAGTGGGGAGGCAAAAGCACCGCAGAGTAAGTGACAATGACATTCTCACATTCAGACAGCCTGTACAAGAGGTCGTGGACTTAGTTTACTTCCAAATCACATAACCAGTTCAGCAGGCCCCCAGGTACTGCTGTAGAACCCTACTCTTGCTAATCTTGCCGGGAGTGGGTTATCCAGTTAGGGAAATGGTCCTCATGCTATTGGTCTGTGATGAGAAGACCAAGGAGTGGACAGAGTAGAAGAGATGACAGAAAGCCCTTGGGACCCAGGATGGACCAGATAGGAGACAAGTGCCATGAAGATGGGCCACTTAGCCATCTTATCAACTGGACTGCAGTTGTCTCTTGTGACAGTCCATGTTGTTGGCCCTGCAAGATTTCACTGAGGCACTCTCTCCTTCTCTGGAATGCATTTATTTGACACACACACACACACACACACACACACACACACACACACATAGTCAGTGCATCCTCGTGCACACCCGACAGTGTTTAGATTAGGGTATGCATTTTACTTGAGACCACTCTCTGAGCAAAGAGGATGAGTTGAGTCATGGAAGAGGCTGTTGCAGCAGGAATTATCTTCTGAAACAAGGTCCTGTTGGAATATGGACCCTTTAACATGAACCAATGCACCGAATGGTCTGGGATGTCTTTTACTGTGAAATAAGGGAGGCAAATTAAAAACAAAAAAGCAATAACCACACTGGAAACCACTAGTGATTATGAGTAGTTAAGAAGTGGCTGTAACTAGGGCAGACTCCGGCCAGCGGAGTCCGCCTGCTGTGACTCAAGATGTGAACAAATGCACAGGTGACAGCCATCCTGTGGAGGAAAGGGGACGGCACGGCCACTCTCTCAAGCGGAGAGCACCTCTGAGTGTCTCGGCCACTGTCCCAAGGGGAGAGTGCCCCGACCCTTGCCTAGACGGGCTTTTATTGTGTTTCTTGGGTCTTACATCACAGAAGGATTTATTGTCTATTACATAGAATATTATTGTCCACATTTTAGGTACAATCAAGGAAATGAAAATAACACACACAGAAGGGAAAGGCGGCGAGCTGATTCGCTCCATCCTTGGGAACATTCACACAGGCTTTGGAAATTACCTTGAAGATAGACAATACACATCTACTGTTTCAGACCAGGGTGATGGAGTTTTAGCAAGAGCAAGCCCTAACAGTCTGTGTGCATATTCTAGGCCTGATTCCCACAGGGAAAACTCGGCTTGAAGGTCTGGCTCCTGCCCACCACCTCGCTTCTGCAGGTTTTCCGCCCACAGCTGAGTCACATTTGCCAGACTGAAACAAACCAGCCCCCTGCATGTAACAGCCCAAATGCCCATCAGTGGGTGAGTGGATGGACAGATCGTGTATGTATGTACTATGTATGTACCACGGGCTATTACTCAGCCATAAAAAAAGAGAGGTACTGGTACTTGCTGTATTATAGATGAACTTCAGAAACGTGCTAAGTGAAAAAAGCCAGACACAAAAAGTTACATAGTACATGATTCCATCTGTATGAAATACCCGGAACAGGCAAACCCACAGAGGCGGAAAGCAGTCGGTGGTGCCGGGGATCGGAGGGCAGGGAAACGAGGAGGGTCTGCCTCATGGGCACGAGGTTTTCCTTCGGGGCGATGACAATGCTGTGAGACCAGATAGAGGTCGTGGCTGCTCAACATTGTGAATGGACCAAATGCCACTAAATTGTACATTTTAAAGTGACTCATTTCAAGTGAATCTCCCCTAAAAACATAAGCGACTGGAAAGCAAACAGGTTTGAGTCATGCTATCCTACTCTCAATCTCTCTTCCTGATGAGGAGATTTCGGACAGCTTGCAGCCAGTTTGAAGGTGATTCCTGCAACCACACGAGGTCAGCGCCTTAAAGAATCATTAGAAACCGTCTCCTCCCATCCGGCATCGTGCAGACGAGAAGCAAGGCAGTGGCTCTTCGGGAAGTTAGGGAGACGGCAGGTGGGTATCCAAGCTGCTTGATTCTTACATCAGTGTCTAATCCAGGGAATAGCACTGTGTCCTAAGAGCAGGTGGTGCGACATTCTGAGATACCCACCCAAAGTGCTGTAGAAGTTCCAATAGCTTCTTTGCTGCTATGCTTTGAACCGATGTGGCAATAGTAATAATAATAGCAACAATAATAATAATGGATAATAACATGTTTATTGAGCTCTGGTTAGATGTCAGATACTAGGTGGGGAAAAGCACTTTTTATGCCATACATGATTTAATTTGCCCCCAAACCCTATAAAGTCAATGAGGAACCTGGGGTCCAGAAAGGGTAAGTAGATTTCTCCCAGATGTTCCCCACTGGTGGAGTTGGGGCTGGGACTTTCTATTCCCAGGGGCATAGCACTCTTAGCGGACACATCAGTGGTTTTTAGACCTTTGGATTCCACAGACTAGTAACATTCCCAGAAACCAACGTAATATAGTCGTATTTTATTTTGCCAAGCATAAACTGAGCAAAACACAAAGGATAAAGGAAACAAACCCTAGTAGTAGTTCTTACCATCATTATGTAATCAGATATAAAATATTCCACACCAAGCAGTAGAAGGACCTGACCTCAGAACAGAGAGTGGTCTTTCCAGGGGATCTGTCTGACTTTATGAAAAAGCCTTTGCTCGTTTTGTTGACCTGGGCGATGTCCTAGTGGAGGTTCAGAGCTGCTCTCTGCCAACGGCTGTGTGAGTGGTCAGCCATGGATGCGGTGTGGTGAGCATTGGCGAGGGACAGCCCATGTCCCTGCCCTCTCTGCCACCATGACCACTTCGTACATGGGACCATTGTCCTAGTGTTAGGGTGGCTGGAGAAAGAAGCTAACAGATACCCACCAGACAGGTCACATTGTCCACTGAATCATTGAGATCCTCGTCCTCAGCCGGTGTCCAATGGTATGACACGCCCAGCCCCGGTGAGAAGCGGGCCAAAGAACCGACCCGGGGTGAATCCGGCCTTGACTGGGGAAGAGAGGCAATAATAAACATTTCCTTCACATTGAAGCTTAAATTGTGAGTTCAGTTTTGATTACCCTGACACCCTGACTATGCTGCTTTGTTCTAGTTACGTTTGGAATTTTACTTCCCCTGGCCTAACTGAATTCTTGCCTTTCTGATCCAGGAAAGGAACTCCGTTCAAATGTTCTCTTTAAGTGGTACTACTTTTACAAGAACAAGTTATCTTTTTTTGAAAAGAAAATAATATCATCATTTACCAATGTGTATTTACTGTTCAATATAAAAACTACACACAGTTCTTTAAATAATCGTTGGGGAACAGTGAATGCTATTTAGTCACCCCCATGAGCAAGGACAGTGGGTAGCATATGAAAATACTTCTGATGCTTCTGCCTTTATGAAGAAAGAGAAATCCTTTCTTATGTATCAGTGAAAGTCTCTCCTGTATATCAGATTAATATATTTTTAAATATACTTTTTGATTATGCTATTACAGTTGTCCCAATTCCCCCCTTCACTCCCCTCCACCCTGCACACCCTCTCCCACCCACATTCCCCCCCTTTAGTTCATGTCCATGTGTCATCAGTTCTTTAGCTTCTACATGTCCCATACTACTCTTACCCTCCCCCTGTCTATTTTCTACCTACCATCCATGCTACTTATTCTCCATACCTTTTCCCCCTCTTTCCTCCTCCCACTCCCCTGTTGCTAACCCTCCCATGTGATCTCCATTTCTGTGGTTCTGTTCCTGTTCTAGTTGTTTGCTTAGTTTCTTTTGGTTTTGTTTTTAGGTGTGGTTGTTAATAATTGTGAGTTTGCTGCCATTTTACTATACATGTTTTTTTAATCTTCTTTTTCTTAGATAAGTCCCTTCAACATTTCATAAAATAAGGGCTTGGTGATGATGAACTCCTTTAACTTGACCTTATCTGAGAAGCACTTTATCTGCCCTTCCATTCTAAATGAAAGCTGTGCTGGATAGAGCAATCTGGGATGTAGGTCCTTGCCTTTCATGACTTGAAATACTTCTTTCCAGCCCCTTCATGCCTGTAAGGTCTCTTTTGAGAAATCAGCTGACAGTAACCTACAAAGGAGTTCCCATCAGACTGCCAGCTGATTTCTCAAAAGATTAATATATTTTAATATCAACCTGCATCAGAATGGCGCAGCTATTGTCTTGACCATAAAACACCTAGAGTTCAGTGAGGGTCACTTGCTGGGTGGGTGGGGGGTACACTGTAAGCCGCTTGTGCCAGCCCCTGCTTTGTGGTGACAGCCCCACACTTACCCAGTGAGGAGAAATCGCATTTCGTCAGAGAGCAGGTTTGCCATCTGATTTGTGCCCAGAACATGTAAAAAACATAGCAGATTGCATGCTGCATTGACTACGGAACATACACATGCATTTAAATCACTTAGGTTTTACTTTTTTATGATGCATTGGTGAATTGTATTCCTTTGGCGTTTGTAATTAGAAGGCAAAGCAGATGTGATGGCTTTGTTTAAAGTGATACGTCCATTAAAATAACCCACACTACTGATTCATGGTTTCCTTCGGCAAGGAGCCTGTCCAGTGGGGTGCTGGGTTGCTGGGTTTTGAGCCATTTTATATAGGTGATGACGAAAAACACGTATATCTTCAGGAAATGTTGATTGATTCTGGAAGTCAGAAGTTTTTTGTGATGAGGTTCAACTATTTTTATAATTTGTTCTTGTTTTTTTTTTTTAAATATGGAGATGGGACATCATCAAAGAAACCTCCATTCCTTCACCATCGCTTCTGTTGTCAAATTGAGCTGCGTGTCAAACCCGTGTTTCAAAAGAGACCAAGGTTTTCCATTTATGAACAAGCCGTGGTACGGAAAGACTGCTTGCTTAAGTGTCGCGCACTTGGTGATCAAATATATTTGATATTGGCCCTGGCTCTTTGTTTGAACCTAAATGAAATGTGAGGTTTTATTTGATCAATAACAGCTTTCTGGGGACCTGCAGTCATGCTCGATGGAGACAGACTCGACAGGCAGCGCCACAGCCAGTGGACAGTTCTTTAATAGATGAGCTCAGCTGACCCAGTTTCCCACCCTCCCCAAAGCAAATAGCATTTCTAGCAACCTTTACACCATTTAATCCTGCAACATCAACGCACTTATGATAAAAATTTAACTGAAATTAATCTTTGTAGAACAGATGCATATTAATTTCTTGTACCACTGTAATTAAACACCTCTATCTTTGAGACACTAAGGCTTGTAGACACATCTTCAAGTTCAAAGTTGCCCTTGTTTGAAAGGGAAATTTAATATCAGGAATGCTGCATGGTTTGTGCACAGTTTAAAAAGATAGTATGGTTGTGTACAAATTCCATTTAGGATACAAAATAATTCTTTGTTGATATAAAACATTCAGAAAAGCTTCGCATGGGAAGAAACGTTGGGATGGGACATATGAGGGTGGTTACGATGTTTAATCTAATAATTTACACTTCTGTAAGCCCCAGGGGTGCCAGTATTATGTCCTATAAGGCAGGTGGAGAGAAAATCCTTTTAAACTTCTTTAATTGGATCCCCGAGATGGTCAGCATTTATTAGTTACATAATTGAACACTAGCAAATGCATCTTGAGATGGGCTTTTCTTGGCCTGATGATTTTGTAGGGAAGGAATAAGTTTTCTAGACCCTTGTAGGGTCGATGGCTCAGTCTTAGAGGTGTGGCTCAGTCGGTTGGGTGTTGTCCCACAAAACATAAGGTCACCAGTTTGATTCCTGGTCAGGGCACATGCCTGGGTTGCAGGTTCGGTCCTCCACTGGGGCACATGCGAGAGGCAACTGATCAGTGTTTCTCTTGCACATCAATGCTTCTCTCCCTCTTTTTCTCCCTCCCTTCCCTTCTCTCCAGAAAATAATAAATATTTTTTTTTCAAAGTTGACAAAGACAGATCAACAGGAGAAAATCACAGAAATGTATTAAATATAAGTTTTTCATGACACAGGGCACGGCACAAGGAAAGAAGACCCAGAGAAACAGGTAGACCTGTGCACGTCCATGCTAGGTCGGATGAAGAGTGGGTTGTCGTGTAGAAATGTGATAGGTTAACGTGGTGAGCTCATGGTAGTCAACTGGGGGAAACTTCAGGAAGGGAATTTGTTAGGGTGGTGTCCTTCTGTCTTCAAAGACAAGGATGTTCCCTTCTTCCAGGTTTGAGGAGGCACCTCTTCCAGGAGGGTTTTATGTCCTGTTTCGGTGGAGGGGGCAGAGGACTGGGTCAAAGTGACTTCCCTCCTTTTTCTGTCTTCTCCAACTCTTTCAGCTTAAAATATTTCTATGCCAAGGTGCCATATTTGGGGGTAGTGTGTCCTGAACCCCATTAGTTTGTATTGATGGAAATATAGAAGAAGGGCTAGCTCTCTGTTTCTGCTGTAGATTTCAGCTTTCCCTGTTTTATTAGTCATGGCTCTGACTTTCTATTTCTATAATAAATGTATTGAATGGACTCTATTTATTAGTAGCAACTCTCAAATCTTATTTGGAAAAAGACGTATAGGCACACTCAGATCAATGACTGTGAATTGATTTGATCAAACAAAACCTTTGATTTTTCTTAGCCATTGAGTTTCTATTTGCAAGAGAAATAATGATAAATTTTCCTGAACTGCATTATAGGGTCTGTGTTTCCTATAAATCTATATTTTATAAATTCTTTAAATGTTTATTCAAAAGGCTAATTGAGTCATTGTGGGCAAATTTTGATGAATATTGACAGCCAAGATGTTGCAATAGGAATAATGACCTCAGTGAATTACATTGACATTCTATTGGTTAGCAAGAGTTCAGTTAGGGAGCCTGTTTGTGAAACGGCTGTCAGTGTGAGGGAAATCTATCTGTTTGTGGTTATTTAGATATAATCTTACCTGCAACTTTGACTTTTAAAGATTGTTTCTAAGGCTTTTGTTTGGTTCTTAACTTAGGCCATTTTCCTGTTTAAATTTAATTAGAAAGTGAATTTATTAGAAAGTAAAAAAAGATGTTATCACTATAATCTTCAAAATAAAAAGCTGAACTAGATTTAAATCCATATACTGGATTTATAGGTTAATATTAAACTAATTGGTATTAATGCCTTTATTCTACAATAGCCAAAATTCATAGAAGACTCAGTAACTTGTAAAGCTTACAATAGCCCATAAATCCTCTTATATAAAATATCATTACCTTTTTCAAGCTCAGGGGTTTGGAGAATGAAAAGAAAGAGTTTAAAGACAGATGATAAGGAAGCTATCTCTTGGGGGACCTCTCAGCTCATTTTTCCTATGATTATTGTCTTTTGTGGGGGTCACAGCTGTAATGCACCCCTGCAGCCCTCTTTGTAGCATGGGATGGATTCTGCCCCTCTGGCCAAGATCTGATGGACACTGGGCAGTCCTTGCTCATGGTCACAACTGCACATGCCTACACCTAAGCATCCTTCAGCAGCCTCACGCAGAGAAGCAGAGAGAGGAGACCATGCGATGCACCCAAGAAAGTAGCTTTGTAAGTTTTGCTGTTTGTATCAATGTTCCCTCATTGATGGATGAACACATGGTGAGCCAGTGCCAGTACTGCAACCTCCACTGAGTTCCTTGCTTTACATGCTGCTGTAGCTTAGGAGAAAGAGGTGACGCTGGGCAGCTTCTAGTGCCAATATTCTACAAGGCTCTACTGGAAGTTCCTCACCACGTGTTGTGAGGACACATGTATTTTCCTTGAAGGACATTTTGGGATGAGGAATGAATAGTAGTTGCTAAATTCTTTGATTTTTGATACTTATATTTAGGTTTTACTATAGCTACAAGGAAATTGAGATTCCTGGTTCTCCTTCCGGTAACACAAATAAGAGTGGATCTATTGTATTAGGTAAAGTGGGGAATTCTTCCATCTCTTCCACTGGAGATTTCAATCATTTAAAGGATACGCTTGCAGGGGATTTCTCCAAAGTTCTAGAACAGCTACCGAGGCTGAGCGGAGGCTCCCCAACAAGCAGAAACTCTCCTCCTGTCTCCCCAGAGAATAACCACTTGCTTCTCTTTCCACCCCTGTTTCTGGAATGCCCCCTCTGTCCTCTGCCTAAACTTCTCTTCCGTTTTTCTATTCTTTCTCTTGATAACTTAATCCCCTCCATGGCTTCAGTGGAGATCCAAAAATCCCTACCTCCACCCTTACTTCCAAGACTATAAATGTCCTAAGCATATACAAGCCAATTATTCCAAAAGCCAATAAATTTTATATTTCCAGACAAAGATTGTGCATATATAACATATATGCATATCATATAGGATCATATGCAAATCATATATATATCCTATGCAATATATATAGGATATAACCTACACACACACACACACACACACACACACACACACACGTCCTAATTTGCATATCTACAGTTCCACATTTTCAACCACATTTGCAATGGTCAGTCCTCGGTAGCTCCATAACTGGCCTGGTCATCACCTTCCTAGACCTGCTTTTTCACTCCGTCCCTAGTTCTGTGATTTATCCCATCATCCCATCCTTTCAGACCACAAAGCCCGCACCTCCACTTGTCTCGGGGTTCTTCAGTTCTTCGTCGTCTCCCTGCCTCCCGCAGCAAAGCTGCCCGCCAGGGCCCGGGGATCTGACCCGCTCAGGGCCTGAGTTTTCCGAACCTTCTTCCTAACCCCCTCGCTCTGCTCTGCGGCCCTGGGTTGCCAGCATTCTGCCACCGCCTGGTGGGTCCCCCTTCCCACCGGTCACCCCGAGACTTCCAGGTCAATCTAGTTCCAGCTCTGCTGTGATTTGGCTGCAGTGCCAGCGAGAAGAGCTCCGTGGGTTTCCTTTGCGTTCAGCCTAAAATCCAAACTTGTCCTCTCGGCCTCCACCTACGCTTTGGATCATTTCTCCCTTGCTTCCGCGGTAAAAAGCTGACTTCTCTGCTTTTCTACGGCCACGTCCCTGACACACTCCTCCCACTGTGAAAAACCTCCAGCTGCTCTGGCCACGTGTGACCATCTGCTCCTCCACAGGCCATTAGAGAAGTCACCCCGAGGAAGCATTCTCCAAGGCTCTCAACCAGGAAGACACTTGCAGGTCTCCGAATCCGTGCGTCACTCTCTTTTCTTCTACCTACTGTGTTACTTTGGTGCCTAAATCACTGAAGACTGGGTGGCTTAAACAACAGAAATTTACTTTCTCCCCATTCTAGAGGCTCAGAAGTTGGAGATCAAGTTGTGGCCATGGCTGGTTTCGCCCGAGGCCCTGCCCCTTGGTTGGTCGACGGTGCTCTTCCCCCGGGGCCCTCGCGTGGTCTTCCTGCTGTGTGCGCCTGTGTCCTGATCTCCTCTCCTTAACCAGACATCGGCCATAGTGGGTTGTAGCCCACCCTACTAACTTCATTTAACTGAGTTACCTCTTTAAAGAACCCGTATTCAAATACGGTCACATCCTGAGGTACTAGGCATTGGGGTTTCAACATGTAAGTACAGGGGGACCCAGTTCAGCCCCTTAACACTTATCTTTGCGGCACGCCTCGCCTTAGACATTGTGTTCTAGTTTTTCATGTGTATGTGTATACATGTAAATTTCCAGCCTTATTGTTAATGTGAGGGGTCGGGTCTGCATTTCTTTATAACACGTATCTGTGGTAAGGACCATAAACTCTTTTTTAAAAAGATTTTTAAAAAAGATTTTTAAATTTATTTTTAGAGAGGAAAGGGAGGGAGAAAGAGAGAAAGAGAGAGAAACATCAATGTGCAGTTGCTGGGGGCCGTGGCCTGCAACCCAGGCATGTGCCCTGACTGGGAATCAAACCTGCAATGCTTTGGTTCCTAGCCTACGCTCAATCCACTGAGCTATGCCAGCCAGGGCAGGACCATAAACTCTTAACACAGCACCTCCTCACACACAGGAGATTTATGATACCCTTTGCAAGGTGATCAGGACATAAATTAGAACTTTTTTCAAGGTGCATCTGGCATATGAGCAGTTAGACTACACTTAGACAAATAGATTTAGATAGCTGTCAATTATTTGGATAGGTCTTGCAAATATAGCTACTAAGAAACATGAAGAATTTTAGCCAGAATTTTGCACACAATTAGCATCAGTTACACTAACTCACTGCTGTGCATTCTGCTAGTGGGGTAGGGAGAAACTCCCTCAAGGAAGCAATTTCATTAGTAAATTAAAAACCCAATAATAATAACATCTCTTGAGCCCTGCTTATGTGCCAGGGACTCTTTCAAACACTTTAAAATTATTAACTCATTTAATAAGCACAACTCTGTGAGGTAGAAACTATTGTTATCCCAATTTTGTTTTTAAAAAATATTTGTTAAATACAACTTTATCTTTTATTTTTTTGAAGACATTTATTTATTTTTATCTTTTATTTACTCATTTGAAAGAGAGAGAGAGGAAGGGTAAGATAAAGAGGGGGAGAGAGAGAAAGAGAGAAAAACATTGATTTGCTCTTCCTCTTTTTTATGCACTCATTGGTTGATTCTTGCATGTGCCCTGACTGGGGGACTGAACCTGTAACATTGGTGTATGGGGATATTGGACATGAAAAAGAGTGAGGTGCAAAGAGCTGAAGTAATGTGCCCAAGGTCATGCCAATGCCATTAAGACAGAGCCAGGTTTGGAAGCTGTGTCAGTGTATTACTTGACTCCAAGCTCTGAGACCCTGTACTACTTCCGCTTGGTAATTCACTCCTCTCGTGATCAACCATAACATTCTCTGATGACCACAAAGTATGGTTCAAATATCTCTGACAAATAGAAAAATGTTAACTCCCAAGAGTACAGTAAAGTTCTAGATCCATTTTAGAACTTTGGAAATATGAACACAACATTAAAAAATGTTAAGTTTATGAGCACCGACAAGCAAATTAGGCAGTCCAGGACAAAGAGTGGATTCTTCGATGTGGATTACCCGCTAGCAGTTCACAAGGGTCATTGCCAAACGTCACGCTGAAAGTGTTACCGACAGGCAGAGACAATGAAAAGACTTAGTTTTGTCTCATGGCCAATTTCTCGAGTACAGAAACTTAACTCTGCCATATAATTACAAATTGCTACATTGCAATGGTGGATGGATGATTCCTCATGACTGCTCAACTATTTGGTAAATACAGGTCAATGACTAAAAAGACATAGATAATTAAAGGTGGGCTAACGGACATGCAGCTTTTGAGATATCGATCCACTTTTGACCTTGGACATTTTGAATAAAAACAGTATAGCATTAAGAAAGATAAATTGGTGCATAATATTTCTCCTGACTCGTGCAGATGCCTATGTTTGTTAGGATAATCATCCAGCTCAAAGTAGCTTAAGAGAGAGGAAACTTTTACACTCCTGTCCCTGAGGCGTTCTAGACAAGCTGAGCTGATAACTTTCTGACTCTGTCTCCTCTGCTTCCCACTCTGTTGGTTTTCATTGGGAAACACCTCACTCACCATCCCAGCAGCAAAGATGGCCTCCTACCTCCAGAGACCCTTCTTCTTCATCCGTCATTTTAGGAGGAAGACCCTGTTTCCTCAGACAGACGTATCAGCCTCCCCCTTTGGGACTCTGCATAGCCTCACACCCTGAGGCGGGCAGGGTGGGGAGATGGAGCCTCGCAAGGAAGGGCCCATGGCTGGTGGGTGGGAGGGCAGGTGCGAGGCAGAGTGGTGCAGGTGAGGCGCAAAGGAACAGGTGCCTCCTGCACCTGTGGAACTGTTTACACACAAAATCTACTTACCCTCCTTCTTGGGAAAACTCACCATCTTTTTTTTAAAGTCAAAATAGATTGAAGTAGTGAAGATAATCCTTTCAAAAGATAGAAAACCCGTAAAGGAGTAGAAATTAATAAAACAAAATGAAATTAAGATGAGAAGTCTAGGCAGTACTCGTGACTACTGCAGAGAGTGGCAGATGATAACAACCTGAAGTATTGGGGGGAATACTCTGGCTCTCCAAGGTGAGCTTCTAGAGAGTGGTAGTGGTACATCAGAATATTTGAAAGTTTTTGGGAAAACAATCTGGATAATGTTTTCTGGCTCCGAATCTTGTTCCTGCTGGTTGCTTATTGGAACATTTTATTTCTTTCTTTTTCATTGCTTGAGCAAGGGATGTAACCTTTTTGGATTTTTGGTTTGTTCACCTGCCAGATGAAGATAACTCTACTTTTCTTGGATGGTTGGTGCAAAGGTTAAAAGTGACGGTACACATAAAAATGCACCAAATAGTAGATTCTCAATAAATGTGTGTTTTCCAGAGTGATGTATACACTTAATATAGATGGGTTTGATTCTCCTTTTACTTAATTACCCATTTTTCCCACTTGACAGTATACAATACAAATGGAAACAATAATAGTTTGTTCAGGTAACACAGAAGAGAGGCAAAATTAATAATAAATTACACTCACCAAATTTCTGGTAATGGAAAAGGCAGGCATATAAAAAAATTAATTACACCTTGTTACGTGTCAAAAATCCAGTAGAAAGGAAAGACAGCTGGACACCCACCGAGTCACAGTCATGGCGCGGCAAGCATTTTGATAAGAGAGAATATTATACGTCACCTTGTCACCATCGTTCTGTCAATCATTGGTGACTGTGACCATATGAGGCCCAGAATCATGCACAGCTGCTCAGCCCAGCATCCAACCCAAACGAGAGAGCAGGAGCTTCTGTGCAACCCGTTGTTGAAAAAATTTAAAGGAATGTTTTCCTGTGGTAGCAGAGAAATGGATTGGATTCTTTACTTTGTAGCTTTGGATTTTGCTTTCAAATTTTAAAGATGACCCAACCTTCTTGTAGTCTTACTTATCAAACATAGGTTCCTGATAGCCTGAAAAATGTTTTTTGGATAAATCTGAGAAGTATTTCCTTCTACTTGCAAAATGGTGAACCTCTCTGAAGAGGCTGTGAGAAGAATATTTAAGGACAAATGTTCAATAGCATTTGTTTTTTTGTAGCTGCTGCTCCTCTGGGCTCACCCATCGAGATTAAATGACAAGCTTGGGATTTTCATCAGAAGAAATCCCTGGAAGTTTGATGAAAACGAGAGAAAAAAGCCCTGAATTAATTTACACAGCCTACCATATGAGCATAATTTTCTTCGGATGCGGTTTATTGTTGGCAAAATTTAGAAAAAAAATCGCACATACCATTTTAATCTGAGGTCCTTCTCAGGATGTGTATATGGCGGTGTGGTTAACTGTTTATGGGAACCTTTCAGGTTTTGCTGTTTGGCCTGCTTTCAAAATATTCAAATGTATTTGGCTTTTGTAACTTTGCTAATTAAACCTTCTAAAGCAGATGGAATTATAGAAATCACAGGGTTTAAAATATCATTTTAATTGGTTTACGATCTACGTGACACACAGTGCCATTCATACTGTAAAAAAATACATGCGAACGGCTGGGAAGAGAGAGCACGTTAATTGATTTTCCTTTAACTCTTTCAGTTAAATCTTGTCTTTCCATTAGCCTGGCCCCAAGGAAGTCTGGTCAACGCCAACAGTGAAGATACAGGTTGTAACCTTGAAACTGTACCGGGGAGTCTCTTTTAGGATGACGGAGGGGCGAGGAGCAGCTGAATCTGCCTTCTTTCTGAAGAAAAGAAATGACCTTAAGAGAGGCCCTTCGGCGTGCAGGTGGCAGTGCCCTGGGCATGACGCATGCGTTCATCCTCCTCCTTTTCACGTGACTGCCTGAGGTGGGCAGGCAACTGTGTTCCTGTGATTTCCTGGAATAGTCTGCAGTTCAAATATTCCATCTTACTGCTCCACTAAGAACACTGGCATTTATAAGACCACGTGGACGCATTTTTGAGTGGAAATCACCATGCACAGATTTTTGAGAGGTTTGAGTGGGGTGCGTCCCGTGTGTCTCTGGGCCTGGAGACCAAGAACCCGGTGGAAAGCTCACCCAGAGCCACAAAGATTCTAATTTTGAGGACCGCAGTGAAGGCCTCAATTAAGTAAACCTGCTTTACCCAGCAAAATAACATGCAGTTTTAAAAAATACTACACTACAATTTTTCTTGGGCAGGGTGGGGGGACAGGGGGGCGGCGGCACTAGTGTTGGCTAACAAAGTTAAATGACTGTTTCTTTCGAATATCTCGATTTGCCATTTAGATGTGATTTTAAACACACTATGCCCCTTTGTTGCCATGGTAACAGATTTGGGTCCTCACGGGTGACAAAAAAGTCGCACAGTACTGGTTCCTGTCTGAACACGCATGTTCTCTGGGTCACGCTTGCCCTGCAGCGCCAGGACCGAGGAGGCTGGAGTCAGCACACTTGCCCCCGCGAGGTAAACGCAGGTAGCGAATGGCAGTGACAGCTGGGGAGCGCGCCCACAGCAGGGACACGGTCCCTCGCGCAGTCACTGTGGAGAACCAGTCGAATCCCGGCTTTAACGAGCCCAGAAAGAGCCCTTCTCCTCCCCACCAATGTGACATTTCGCAGACATTTTACACATCGAGGAAATATTTAATTGAAACGTGCTTCTGAGAATGCCTACAGAGCTGGCTCCAGGCGCCTTCCAACGTGGCAGGGGTCAACAGAAAGAACCAATCGACTGCTTTTCAAACTTGAAAATATTAAAACAATGAAAGGTTGGGGGGGAAAGAAAGTGGACAAAAAGTAATGTTAAATAGCATGGAGCATGACTAATGGCGCTAGCATGTTAAAATCATTGGGAAAATGTCCTTGGAAGACAAATGAATTTTCAGCAGAATAATTAACTTAATTAACAAATTTGCATGCATATTCATCAGGCTATTGAAGTCTTTCCAGCCCAGCTTGATGAGCGTTGGTGTAATAATTGTCTCATTTACATTCTGCAATCTACTACAATTTAGGGCACGCGAAAAAAGCCCACCTCTTCCCTTTGACTTTGCCGAGGACCCACATACTCCTGCGAGCAGGGCCGTCACCCGCGCTGTGGCCTTAAGATCAGCCTTTTGAGAGGACCCCCAGAGAGAGCTGACCGTGGCCTCCTCCTCCCCCAGCCACCTCTTCTTTCTTCTTCTTCTTCTTTTTTTTCCTCTTGGCCCAGGTTCTCTGATTTCGCCTCTGCGTGCTCTCCTGGGTGCATCTTGGCACCAGTTCTGACTCCAAATCTCCTGGGTCGCCAGACTGCATCATGTAAAAATTGCCATTTCCCTCTATCTCTGCAGGGCAATCTTTAAAGGCAGTAAGGTGTGACGCTCCAGACTGGCAGCTTGGCAAGCCCCGGCCCGCGGATACCAGCACACGGGAGTCTGGCCGGCGCACCCTGACAGCACTCAGCGCTGGGAACAAAAGGAGTGGGGGGTGGGGGGAGCGCAAATGTATTTTTACATATTGTAGGCATATGGCCACGAGACCAGCAGAAATATATTTAATTACCAATTGCGCACATGGAGGAGAAAAACACTTGGAAGGGGGAAAAAATCTGTGTACACAGCAATATTATTCTACTTTAACTTTTCACCTCATTTTTTTTTTAATTGAAGATGAAAAGGATGAGAATTAGAATCGCGAAAGGTTATCTGCTGGAATCCTATCGAAGGTGATGTGGGTGTTTGGCACGCCTTCCTCAATAGCATACCATTATAGAAGGACATATGCAAGTTTGAACTGTGAGGTAATTTTACTGAGGCATTTTGGGGGAGTCCAAGGGAACCTAACGTGAAATATACCAGTTAGACACTCTTACTGATGTTATTATATACTTCTGATATTATACATTAGTTTAGGCTTTAATAATGACAAATAATTCTTGAATAACTATAATCTCACTCTTCCCTATGACACTGGAACTGTTCAACCAACCTTTATTGCCTGTTTTCTGTCTCTCAGGCACTGTCCCAGCCAATGGAGGGACGAGGATGGATCAGGTATCATCCTGAACTCAAGAAGCTCATACACTGATGGGAGACAGATACACATACGTGCAATTTTAATACTAAATTACCAAGGGCACTGAAATTATAACTGAACTAAAAAGTACACAGCACACATCACAAAATATATGCTATATGATGAGGGAGGTTGTGTATTGATCCAGGGGCCACAAGGGTGGACTCAGTTCAGCTTGGGGGTCAGTCACCCTGGGAGGACCAGGGAGGTCACTTCTTCGTGAAGGAATTCATGAAAGGGAGTTTTGGGTCTGAACCAGGGTGTAGGTAAGAGGACCCAAAAGTGTCCCCCAGTCCTGTTGACTCTGCTTTATCAGTCATGAACCTGTTGGAAATTGTAGGTTAGGTAATGTGTTAGCTCTGCCCGCCCCTCTAGTCTCCAGCGGCTGGGGAGGATGGGCTGGAGCAGACAGACCTGCGTCGGTGCCGCACACACACCTTTGGGTCATCTGGTCACCAGGGGGCTGCTGGCTGTGGCCAGAGCTTACACCACATCCCGCGAGGGGCTCTGCCAGCAGGGCAGGTCTCCTCAAGAAGCGCTGGCAGGTGAGGGGGCAACGCCCGGGCACTGAGGTAGGTTGCAGAACATGGCTGCATGACCAAGTTAGGGGCCATGGACTCTAATTAGGAAGCAGAATCCCAAGGATCAGGACAGATAAACCTGTTCCGACAAACTAGTGTCCCAGCCCTGATTGATAATTCCTGGCAGGCGCGTCCCTTGGGTGGACATCTCAGAGAACTGTGTGGGTCGTTTCTCTGTTCTTCCTGATCTATGAGGGGTTTATTGGAAGGACAGACATAGAGAAGGTTCCAACCCTGGGGATGATACTGTGGTGATAATCACCAGAAGTTGGTCCCACGCTTACAGGAGCAAGTTTGGTTTATTTGGGGCTTGACCCGGGAGAGGCCAACAGTTGCAAAAAAGGCCAAGGTTTTTGCATGGGCTCAAATGCATCCCACTTCTTGCACTTGCGTTTTGCTCACTCAGTTAGTGAATTCAAGTGTGCTTGTGTAGGAGCCTGCTGGCAATGCCCTTCTGCAGCCCAAATTTAAGGTACTTCCATGGAAAACAAAGAGACTGTATCAGAAGACTTCTAAGGTCCTTCCTTCATTCACTCCATCTGCCTGTTCATTTACTTATTCACCATATCCATCAGGGACCCAGTCTGCGTCAGGTATGGGGCCACCTGCTGGAGACGCAATGGTGAGTGAAACAGGTGCAGACAACGTCTGCCTTGCCCAGGCTTCCAGTCCAGCAGGGGAGAGGGGTGATTGGCTGAGCAAAAACAGCTATGTCTGTGAGGGAAGCACAGAAGATCAAGGGAGCATGTGGAAGGAACACCAAACCTAATTCACGGGGACCAGGAACCTTTCTGGGAGAAAACGATCTCTGACACTGGATGTTTTTAGCTCAGAAAAGAGTGCGGGGAGGCCAAAACCACCATTCACTGAGGGCTCACAACCCTTCAGTGTGACCAATGCTGGAGTGACTTGTCTAAAGCCAAACTGTACATTCCTAATCGCTTTGCTTCACTGCCAAGATTGAAATTATTATTTCAGAGGCCCCAGTGCTGATCCCAGACACACAAGGGACCAGACTGTAGCTTGGCTGTGTTATTGGCCATGTGGGGTCTGGGGCTTCGGCTCCTCAGCCAGCAGAGAAAACTGGATTCAGACTGTGAGCTAGCAGAGTTGGGTAGTGGAGGGAGCTAGTTCTCCTACCTGCATGAGGAAGACATTGTCTGCCCCTGGAGGGACGTAGCCCAAACCACTTCCCCGCCACATGAGTCAGTCCACGCTACTGTTTTCCGATGTGGTTAGAACATGAAAGATCGGTTCTCATGAGCCTTCAGGGGAAGTGATTAGGTTCTGTAGACACCACGTGGTGATTTTCAAAAGTTCGTCAAGTGAGAGAGATACTTACTATCACAGGTTTAGAACAGGTCTTGATGAAATAGACACCTTTTAAATTTGTACGATTTGCAATACTAAGTATTTGTATATATATAGTCTATCTTCCAGAAACTTATGGAATGCCTTAAAAGAAAAGTAATTTTTTAAAAAATTAAGAATCAAAAGAATTTTAAAAATGAAATTCAATTGGAATAGGAATAGGTATCAAATTTATTTCTGGGCTTCCTGGAAACCGAAGCAAAAAGGGAAACATGGAAAATTGTGTAATTTTTATTACCAAAAAGATGGAAGCCTATTGTCAGGAAGAACAAGTATTTGCTAATACACAAATTCTGGAAGGTAGAGCTGGCCTTTGAAAGAAGGAAGGAATAGTTTGAGGCGTTTGCAGTGTAGTGGATTGAAGTCCAATTGAAGAACTGTAACGAAATGCCTTCTTTGTTTTAACCCTAGCCTGGGGGAGCCTTCCCACCAGGACACCAGGACTCCAGGACTCCCGGCCCTGATGCGCAGGCCCAGGTTCAGCGTGTGGCACTAACTCAACTACTTGGTTATATATTCAGGTGGCGAACCTTTGCTAACTACCTGACCTGTGTCATTCATGTTTCTAGGGCTGGAACTGAATGATAACAAAGAAAAAAAAATCCCTGCTCACAGTCCAAATCAAAATGTTTCCAGCACATTAATATAAAATTTTATAGTTTTAATTGTTACAATGGTATGTGATGGATGAATTATAGGTTAATCATCTCACACAATGCTTTATGGTTGACAAAGTGTTTTCATACATCATTACAACCCAAGTATCCTTGTGGAAGAATTGGGTGATTCCAGGTAGAACCTAGTGGTCGGATTTGGGCTGATGTTCCTGGTTACAGAGTGCTGCTATATTACGAAAATATTGTTTGTGCTTATATTTTTCCATTGCAAGGATATGCCTGAGGGCCCATTTCGGACCTTAGTAAGAACATCAGCTGGCTAATGCACAAGAGACCTTAACACACCTTGAAAAAGGCTCGAACGTTATACTCGGTGACACTTGGTTTAATGAACATCTTAATTTTCTTCACATCCCGTGATGTGTTGCAGGACTTCTGGCAAAACACGAGGTCCTTGTGCTAGCTAGGCAGAGCTAGGAAAATCAATAACTGTTAAGTGGTACCCAGTTGTACGTATCTTCAGGCCATGACGGCTACTCATACGGTCCACTCCGGTGCTCAGACCCTTCGTTCTCCTGCCTGGGCATGCCTACTGTGCACAATGGGTGAAGAGTTCTGCTTTTCTAGCTAATTAACCCACATGCTAATGATACTGCGCCACCCTTGGCTGACTCAGAGCTCCCTCCAGCTGTCTGCCGATAGGACGAAAATGGCTGCCCAAGTTCACCAGGCAGGCAGGCAATGCGCTGGTAGGGTGGCCATCTCATCCCAATGTGTCCAGAATTGTCTTGGTTTTAGCACTGAACGTGCCAAGCCCTGGTAACCCCCTCAGTCCTGGGCAAGTGGGACCAGGATCTGTCGCCCCAAGTGCACAGAACTATCTGTACGACTGAAAGCCACAAGGGAACATCTCCATCACTGAGTAAAATACAAGGAACAGAGGAGACGTTGGATGGTTAGTTTGGATTCCTCCAGAAGCAGGCCCTGAGTCAAGGATCCCATGACAAGAAGTCTGCTGGGAGGTCACCCCAGGAAACGGTGGCGGGAGAGTAGGGAAACGCGACAGGCAAGCAAGAGGGAGGCTAATCCCACCGGGAAGCACTGGGAAGCGGTATAGCACACCTGCCCCAGGGCCGCGCCACCCAAGGGTAGGAGGAGTAGGAGGGAAGCGTGTCCTTAGTTGGAATCTGTTTCTAGTGGTGAGGGCAGGGACTTAGCCTGGTCTGCTGAGCCTGTGGGCAGAGTGGACCTCAGCAGTCAGAGGAAGCCCTCGGACAAAGAGACGCAGGTGTAGCAGGGGAAGCCCTGCCGTGTTCACTAAAGGGGTAGGGGCCGAAGGGGTGTGGGGACACGACAGCGCTGCTGCACTGGGCCCACGCTGCTGGCCAGGTCACCGCACTGCACAGCACTGACCAGTTCTCTTCCCAGTGTGGGCCCAGGCTCTGACACGGATGCTTGTTTGGTAGCGGGGGAGAGAAAATGGGCTGGACATCAGGGAAATTGAGGGTGGGGTGTATGGGCAGGTAATGGTAATGGAAAAACACAATAAAGATTGAGTAAAAAGATAAGATATACAGGGAGGTGGTAATTGCTATGGTGAAGGAGAAAGAAGAGACAGGTAGAGGAACTTTGAGGTGAGGGGGCTGTTCTGAATAGGGCAGCTGGAGCCCATGAGACAAGTGACACTTCCGTTCGGCATGTGGGGAGGTCAGGACAAACAGAAGGCAAGTGTAAAATTGGAAAACTTACTACTGATGAGAAAGGCAAATTTAAACCATGCGACAAATGTTCCACTTATTAAGTTGGCATCAACTTTTAGAAATACAAGTTCAGTGATAGGATAAGGAGAAGTCACACAGTAGGGCAAGTATGAACTTCTATAATTGTTCTTGAAGACAATAAGGTCATATGGAATGAGGAGCCCTAAGAATGTTTAAACATGATCATTCCACATCCATGCATGCACGGTAAAAAAATAATCAGAAATGCTAACAAAATTCATGGAAAATGATTTCATTGTGATTTTAAAATTTGGAAATAGCATACATTTTCTCTAATGCGAACACATTAGAAATTATTATGGTATATTCAATTAATGTAATGCTATGCAATCTTTAAAAATGATGAAATCACTTTTTGAAGAAGAAGATTTAATGATTTGGGGAAGTGCTTATGCATAGAAAATGTTCCAAAAGAAATATACCAAATGTTAGCAGTAGTTATAAACCTCGGGTGGTGGGATTATGGATGCTTGAAAATAACTTCTTTTGATAATTATGTATAATGCATTATAATATTCATGCATAATACATATATATTATAAAATACATTATTAAAATGAAAATTATCCAAAGTAAAGAGAAAATAAAAATAGCTTTGGCTAATTTCTCCTAATTCTGTTCACCACTTTACTTTCTTCAGCCAGATCAGTGGTCCACTTTTCTCTTCTCTTTCTTCCCCCTCTCTCCCTGTTTATCCTCTCCCACTGTCTCCTGGTTCTCCTTCTGAGATGCATGAGTCCAGCGGAGTTCGCATATTTTGTTCCCTGCAGATGGCATCCCAGAAAGGCATCTGTAACCTCACCCTTTCTTCTCATCCTCACCAGCGCTCTGCGTGTAGAAGCTAACTTTCCTATTTTTGCTGTTCGGATGGGCGAAGAGTCATGATTTGGTTTGAGTTGCATTTCTGTGATTCAGTGAGCTTGAACTTCTTTTCATGCTCCTTTTAGTCATTGGGGCTTCCCCTTCTGTGAACTCTGCACATCGTTTGTCCATGTTTTTTGTTATTTGTTTATTTGCTTGTTTATTAGTCCTGTCATGTGTTCATTCATTCCTTTGTCCTTTCTGCTTTGGAGGCATCCTTGCTGTTCCGGAGGGCAGTCACCTGGCAGGTGAAGCAATTCAAGCATCTTCTCTCAACCTATGCCCTTCCAGTGACCGTTGCCATGGCATCCCTTATAGAAACGATCCTTACATTTTGATCCCTCCATTGTTTAATTGACTTACCCCTGTTGTCCAGTTAGGTCTTTGCTCTTTAGCTAGGTCTTTGAATTTCTGTGTCCATCTCTCCCCATTTCCATTTTTGTCTTTTTCCTCTTAATTCTATAATGAATTATCAAGTTTGTCTTCCATATTACTTATGTATTATAATAATACGCAATTTCTGCAATTTCTGCCTTCAGTATGGGCTTAATTCTGCTTTTTTGAAGTCTTTGGTTCCCTGTAGCATTTCTCCCTTCCCAAAACCTCCCATTTTTCTTATGTAATTGCTTATAGGTTTGTTTTCTCGCTAACCTCCTTTTTTCTTCTATTTCATCTCACATCTATGGAAATACAAACAACTCAACGCTTTTTTAAATTTTGCTTCCTTGAGAAAAATGTCTGGAAGGCATCCTTTCCCTGGGTCTTCCAGAAGGTGCCCCCTTTCCCTAGAGCCCCCCACTCCCCAGGCCGAGGTATCCTCACACAGGAAGCTGGCGGGAGGGGACGGCAGCCCCTGTGCTCTGACCACTTCTGTACAGGCTGAATCCCTTTCCCGGAGTCACAGATGGTAGGTAGGTTGGTGAGCCCAGCGCCTCACACATTTCCTGTCTTGTTCTGCTCCCTCAGACAGAAATGGGACCCACTCCTACGTCCATCGCCGGCTCCCCAGCACATGGAACAGATGGACCGCATGGGAAACGATAGCCCTGGTTTTTGCTGCTTCTATTTCCATCTTCTCCCAGGCCCCCCATATTTTATTTGTGGACACTACTATGCCGGTAGCCCACAACCTAAGTTCTGCCCAGGTGTTTCCGAGGAGTTGCAGTCTCTGGATGGAGACAGGGGTGAGGGGTGAGGGGTGGGGGAGGGTGAAATGAGACATTACCATCTGGCTGTCCTAAAAAATAACACGAGCTCAGTGCAGGACCAGCCAGCTAGAGTTTTGGTAGGCAAAGCTCATGTGTCTCTCAGCTGAGTGTTACACAGTGGAGAGGAAGCCAAGGATTTTTCTCCTCTATGCAGGTGAACAGGTGGGTTTTTTTTTCCTTTAGAAGCAATGCACACGGTGCCTTGTGGCCTGGTGCTTATGAGTCTGGTTATAGTGGCATTAAAGTCACGTTCTCCTCGATCTGGGAAATAAGCTCATTTTTCTAGTTTTCACCGGCGCTATGAACATTTATATTTGCGTGTGTTCAGTGATGTTCTGGTGAAACATAGAAAAAGGCCCCATGTCACTTAAAGCCGGTCCATGTGTTTAAGAAGCTGCTCTTTAACTTCTTGTCTCACAGGGGCAGTGACCCCCCCACACAAAGTGCTTCAGGGGGCCCCTGTGGGCTGGGCCACACCACTTCTCGAAGAGTCACAGGCTTGAAGCTGCTCCAGATATATGAGCAAGCAGTTCTCAAAGGGAACAGCTTCCCTGGGAGATCCTGGGGTTTTCCACCATGCAAAAGTTTTAATATGGCTCCTCCTAAAAGCATGAACTTGACAGAAGTTGCATCTTCAGGAATCCATTCTAGCAGATGAAAGCCCGGAAATGAATAAAATAGCCTGGTTCTGAGTCTATCGAGTGAAAGAAGGCAGCAGAGAATGACATAAATGAGATGAGTCACAAGTGGTGCGTGCTCTGTGGCTTAACACGTTGCTCTGTGGATGGTCTTACTTGGTATTATTGCTCTTTCTTTGTTTCAGACCCAAAGGCCAAAGAGAAGCAATGTTGTTTTTCTTTGTGCTAAGTAGTCCTTATTTCAGCCCAAGGACCACACCAGCTGTACCTAAGTTTGTTAAATAAAATAGAGTATGCCCAATTGTTTTTGAGTTTCAGACATGCCTAAATGACTTTTTAGTGTGAGCACGTCCTAAGTGAATAGAACATTTTTCGTGGCACCTTGAATGTATGAAAGGGTAGAGGCCGAGGAGGCCAGGAGGTAGGATGTTGGAGACATCGGCTGTAGGTCGGTGTGGTTCCCACTGTCTCCTGCCCCTGTGTGGGAGAGGAGCGTGTGTTTTCTTCTACAACTGCCTCCCAAGAGAGGCCCAGAGAATTAGCAGCTTGGACATAGAGGGAGCTTGTGGTGTGGTGTGCTGGGAAGACTCGAGGCAAAGACGGGTGGGAGCCGTCTGCGGAGCAGCCAGCTGAGGGGAGGGTGCACTGAAAGCAAACAGGAGCAAGGGGCGTATTTCCTGTGCATCAGACATGGGGCCCTTTGCAGGCACCAGGCCCGCAGGATATTTGAAAATGAACTCCACTCAAGAGGGCTTCCTTCCAGGTGAGGAGACTTGGGCAAAAATTGACCCATCAACTGTAGGCCCTGAGGAAGTTGCTGTGTACTGTGCTGCCTGGGGTGGAGACTGATGTTCCCAGAGAAGAACTTTCATTGGGGTTCGTGAGAACACCCCAGAGGAAGAACCATATAAAGACCAGCGAGCACCAGTGGAGAGCCTGCATGCACGCATTCATTCATTCATTCATTCTTATCAAAGGTCTGTGCCATGTGCTGTACACATTATTCTCAGTGCTTAGGACACACGAGGACCCAGCAGACATACATACTTGCTCTTAAGGAGCACGGGGTGGCGGACAGTTTTGCAGAAGGTTGCATCACCTTATATGCTCTGTCAAGTAGGCATCTGTCCATGTCGCTTAAAATCACCAGGAATAAATAAATGCACATTAACCACATCATATGTCATTCCTAAACACCTTCTCACTGGGCCAAAAGAGAGGACAGTGGTAGTCGATGGAAAAATTCCCTGGTCAGAGCTGCCATGATTGTAGAGAAAGTGAACAAAGCATCTAAAAAACTAAGCCAGGCAAAATGTTGACGTCAGTGTCCCCCTCTTCTGTTCTGCCTACCTGGCTCCTGGCCGAAGTGGCATCAGGGGGGAAAGTGGACAACGGAAGAGGCTGAAAGGAAAGGCCATTTGCTACTGGAAGCAGATGAGAACTAACAGAGGGTGGAAAGAATCCTCCAGAAGCGAGGAAGGTGGCCTTGAAAACACCCAACTTTCCTAAAGGCAGCTTTGCATGAAAGTTTAAAAGAAATTTAACAGGGGAAAGCATATAAAGCATTTAAATAGCTTTTCAATATTTTAGTTTGTCAAAACCGAGTTCCCCTGAATCCAGTTCTGTGACAAGGCTGACTTCAGAGTCAGGGAGCCTACTCAGCCCACACGGGCTGCCCAAGGTCATGTTCACAGCCATGTGGTTTGAAGGGTCACCAGAGCATTTGTAAATAAAACATGGGCTACAACCATCAATACTAATGGGTTAAGTTTACATGTAGCAAATGGATAGATTTCAAAATATGGGGTGATACAACAATGGAAAATGATTCGTAACATAACATGAGAAATATAAGTAAGCATACACACACACACACACACCAACTACTTTATTTTTTAAGCTACATGATGTCTACACAAATGTATTGAATGCAGATACAAAGGCTAAAGTACATACTAGAGTGGTTGGCAAGGAATGGATGGAATTCAGAGTGGAAGCAGGGAAGGAACAGTTTTGAACTGCCTCTGATCTTGTTCCCCGTCTGAGCAGGCATCATTGATCATGTCATCAGGTAGGGCACTGCGCATGCACCTCTGAGCTCACATGCAACGTAACTTGAGGCTGCCTGTTCTTTATATGAATGAACCTGGAGCCTAGCATTCCCGTCTGTACTCCCATGGATCAATGAAAGGTCCCGGGGTTGCCAGTGCAGTTCTGTGAAGGCAGCAGAGTGAGCCTATGAACATGGTCACAAGGGAAGAGGGGAGCCCTACACTCTGACAGTTAACGTGGCTCTTTTCCTGGGGATCAAAGAGGGGCTGCAGACCAGGTCAGGGGGGCTCTGGAAGGCACTGCCAGACCCTAGATGCCAGCAACTGACAAAAACCTTCGGTTTCTCCTGGCCATCGTCCTAAGTCCAGTTTGCAGCTTCCCCACAATGGGCTGCAGCTGGGGCCAGCGCAAGGCTGGAGGTATCATGGCAAACCCAGGCTACCGTCTGGTCCGGGCCACGAGTGACCAGGACTCGGGAGCAGCCTTTCCTGGAAGGCAGGCAGACCATCAGGCCTCTCCTGCAGGTGAGTGTGGGGTTTGAACCCTTTCTCATACTTTTTGTCCTCTTGGTAACTTACTGAGAGTGGTGATGGTCAGCCAAAGGAGAGACCTTCCTCTTACCCTTTAGATTCGAACTGGGGAAGCGTTTTGCCGATTTTTTGGCAAGCTGGCCTACGATGGGCTTTCTTGCCAGCTCGTGCTTGCGCTTAATCCTACCAACTTCTACATGAGGAACCTAGACAGACACGGAAAGTGTTGGTCCACCACTGGGGAAGCAAATTGTTTGCAATCAAATACTAAGTGGCTATTATAATAGAAAGTATTTTACCATGTATTTTAAATCGGCTTGCATTCTCAGATAGGAGAGAAAGTGCAGTTTGAATATTTCAGGACAGAATTCATTCTGTGTTCCAAATGCAGTATATATTCCTTATTTCAATCTAGAATTTGGGCATATTCATTCATTAAAAAATAGGTACTAAGCACTTATCACGTGTCAGGACCTAATGTTTGAAGAGCCCTGAGCTTGGTTCCTGCCTCGGTGAACTTACCTACAGTTTGCAGGGAGACCATTATGATACATTAAGACAAGTGCTATGCGTGGTGGTCTGTACAGCAAAAAACGTTTCTTGGTGAATCCAGGAAAACTATAGAGAGAAGAAACCTTTAGCCAAGTCCTGAGGGGCAGTTGGACAAGAGACAGGGGCAGGGAAGGATGTGAACGGTGCAGACAGATGGAATGACTCTATCTCTGGGGCGCTGAGCAAAGAAGGAATGAAAACAGGGTGTGGGGCTCCCATCTCTGGTTCTCAGCATAGCCTTCAGAAATCCCTTTGGTGTCTGAAGAAGTTTGGTGGAGGGATCTCTACAGATTGTCGAGTCTAGCAGACCTGGTAAAGTTTTCTAGTTGTTTTAGAAAGAAGTGTGACTTTGAGAACCAGCGTGCATTGCAAAATTCCAACTCTTGTACCCTTATCAGGGAACACTTGTGTGGACATGGCAATGGTTTTGTTGTTGGTGTTGATTGGCCAAACTGACGGCGTCAAAACAAACTTCTTCATTAAAAAAAATGAGGAATAAATGATAATCCTAGCTTCAGTTCCCCCCACACCCTGCAGTTCAAAAAACCAGTTTAGGTTGAAAAAACCATGAATTTCTGTAGTTCCAGAAAAATCTCACCATGAACACTGACTTACCATCTATTGTGTAGAAGTACCATTTTCTTCAACTATGGCGAGTGATCATGCAAGAGAAGAAAGGTTGAAGTTGGCCTCGTGGATCCTAGAGTCTTGCATGAAACGAAAAACTGATTATTTTCCTTTGTTTAAACTCAGAGCACCAGTCAGCTCTGTTTTGTAGCCAATAAGAGACTGAGGGTCTTGTTCTCTGGTTTGGACCTGCCTGCAGCGAGTCCCCGGAACGGAATATCAGGCCACTTGCTTTTCAGTGCTATTATCCCTTTGGTTTTAAATATGTGTCAAATGTTATTTCTAATTGCAATTAAGATAAATTTTTCACAGATACCAAAAGGGCACAGAAATGAATAACATCTGAAAATTTTAAAATGTGCATTTTTTTCACTCTTCCTTACATCAGAGCCATGAGCCCTTCGGCACGTGGCAAACGCCCCACACAGTAGCCGCCTGTGTAAAGAGGACGATGGTGAGCAAACCCCGGGTGGACTCCCACTCCCAAATTCATCAGGGAACCTGGGGGCCAAGGTTGTCTAGCTCAAGCACAGAGAAAGATTTGATAATTATCTGGCTTTTTTTTTTTTTTTTGCCCTGGTGGTTCAGGAAGTCTAGTTGAATATTTCAAACAAAACATATGCAGTGACACTTTTCTGTGATTGCAAGAGTCCTGTAACCCCCAAACCATGGCCTTACAAAAAGTGCCCTGAGATAAAGGCCAGGTGTTCGTCCTGCAACACGTGAGGGGCTTGAACACGTGGCACCGGGTAGAGAAAGTAAGAGAGCGGATGAGATTTACGTCCATCACAAATAGGGACTAGGAGGAGCCTGAAAGTGTGAACTTCTCTTGTTGTTGACACTTGGTTCTTGGTAAGGGAAAGGTCAAGGTATCTAACAGGCAGTAAACAGTTGGAGATTGCAGTATGCATGCTCTCTGCCCTTGAAAACAGTTAGGGTTTCTAGGAAGCAAAGAACCCCACAAGGGCTAGGGCCCAAGACCCTGGTGGCAGCAGAAGTGACTGTTTAAAAAAGAAAAAGGAAAATAAAAGGGAAGCCATCTTTGTAACAAATAAGACTTCTCAAGGGCTTAAGCTTAGAGCTGAGGCATCACTTTGTCACATTGTACTTGTCAAAGCAAGTCACTAGGTCAGCTTAGTTTCAAGGGATGAGACTCTATCTACTAATGTCAGGAGCTTCAAAGTACGGTGACCATTTTTATTTCAACCGCAGTCATCATTAATTGTTTTCAACTGTTTTTTGGGTTTTATAGAAATGAAATTGTACATTATATACTAATTTTGGGTCTGCTATTTTTTTCATTCAACATTTTGTCTATTACATATAGCATTAGTTTTCTCTTTTCTAATTGCATAGTTTTTTTTCTTTTAAGAATATCCTAGAGTTTATCCATTCTGCTATTGGTGGACGTTGGGTTTATTTACCTATTTTGGTTACTGTGAGTAGCACCAATGTAACACTTTGGTCCATGCCTTTCGGTGAACACATACACGCTTATGCAGCACAGGAGACCCAAACTTGGGAGCTGCTTCCATGTTCGTGAGATTCCAGAAAATCCGCCCGGTGGACTGGCAGACGCGGCCAGGCCGTGTGTCACTCACATCTACGGGGAGTGCATGGTGGGTGGCAGGTCGGTGCGAGAGAGACCACACGCCTCCAGTCTGAGGCTCATTATAAGGGGTCCCAGACAAAGGGGGGCACGAGTGACTCTAAACTACATCACCCCAGCGTGTACGTGCAGAAAGAAAAGGTCAAGGATCAGTCCCAGGAGAAGGAGCCACTCCCAATGGGGATAAGAAAGGGATTACAATTGATTTCCAAAACAATATCCATTCCTTTTGGCCAGGGGCCCTCTGACCAGCCTTCAGTCAAGAGGGGTGGTGTGTGGGAATGGTCATGTCCATTGACCGCACAACATATCTGTTGGGTTTAAAATCTAGAAATGAAATGTGTAGGTCATAATGTATGTATATATTCAGCTTTAGCAAATAGGCACTTCCAGATTGCTTTCCAATATTATTGGTGATACCTTATTTATTAGTATTTTTAATTTGAGACATTATAAAAGTGTGCACTTATAGCTCATTGTTTAATTTGCATTTCCTTGATAAATGATGATGTACGATTAATTTCATATGTTTATTGGCTGTTTAGATGTCCTCTATTCACAACTTTTGCTGATTTTTCTATTCACTTATCTGTGTTTTAAAAATTTACTTGTGAGTTTTATAGATACCATTGGACATGAGTCTTTTGATAGCTGTATGTATTGAAAATGCTCTTTCCCAATTTGTTGCTTACCTTTTCACTCTCTTAATGATGCTTTTTAGGGTCAGAAGTTGTAATGTCTTAAGTGCTCCAACTTACCAGTCTTCTCCGTGATGGTTAGAGTTCCTTGTGTCCACTTGAAAAATTTTTTGTCTACCTCAAGATATTTTTATGATATTCTCTTAAAAGTTTTATGGTTTTACCTTTCACATTTAGATCCAGAATCCTCCTGTGGCTGATTTTTTTAAAATATGGGATGAGGTAGGACTGAAAGTTTCCTTTTTCAGTCTGCCTATCCAACTCACTCAGCATTGTGAATGAGGAAGCCCACCCTTCTAGCGAACGTCGCACCGCAGGCCCGCCTTTGTCATGCAGTGCGTGTTCATCATGCAGTGCGTGTTCGCTGAAGGCTGCACACGTTTCTGCGCCCTGTCTTCAGCTGCACTGGTCCATCGATCTTTGCACTGAATGCCATGCCACCTTAATTACTGTGGCTTTATAAGAAGTCCAGATATCCAGGAATTTAAGTACTTTAATTTTGTGCTTTCTATTAAAAATTGTCTTTGCCATTCTTGGCCGTTGCATTTCTATATGAGCTCTGCATACCCAAAAATGCAAACCATGTTTGAGAGTTGGTTAGGATTGCATTGCATTGGATTTTTTTGATGATTTGGGAAGAATGGGCATTTTAAAAATATCATCTCTAGATTCATAATTATATTCTATTCTTTCCTTTATTCACATTTTTAAAATGTTTCTTTAGTAGTTCGTGTAATTTTTATTTTCATTTGTTTTATTAGATTCATGGACCTGAATGACTGATTTGGATGCTGATCTTATAATTAGTGACCTAGCTGAGTTCACTTATTAATTCTAATAATTTGTCTCCATATTCTTTTGAATTTTATACATTTGCACAATTTCCTACATATACACAACTATGCTAGCTCTGTACAATGTCATTTTAAATTTTTTTCTTTCCCAACCCTTCTTTTCCAGTAACCCTTTTCTTGCCCCATTACATTGGCTAGGACATCCATTCATACAATGCTTAACAGAAATAAGTGGTGGTAGCTGACGTCTTGCCTTGTGTCTGATCGCAAGGAGAAAGATTATAATATTTCATCATCATTGTGTATAATCATTTTGGGTATTATTGAACTCTTAACTGTGTTAAGTCTTCATGTCCATGAACATGGGATATTTTTTCATTTACTTAGGTCTTCTTTAATTTTTTCAGCAATGTTTTATACTTTTCAGTATATAAGTCTTTCACCTCTTTGGTTAGATTTATTCCTAAACATTTATTTTATTTGCTATTATAAATGGAATTACTTTTCCAATTCATCATTTGGATTGTTCATTGCTTGTGTACAGAAACACAATTAATTGTTGTGCGTTGCTCTTGTACTCTGGAACTGCTGAATTTGTTGATTAGCTGTAGTAATTAGTCTTTTTTGTGTGTGGATTCTTTAGAATTTTCTGCATATACAACCATGTACCCATGAATAGAGATAATATTACCTCTTCCTTTTCAATTTGGATGCCTTTGCTTTTTTTTCTTTTTGCCTATTTTATTTTTAAAATTGTTTTATTATTGTTCAATTACAGTTGTCTGCATTTATGTTTCTAATAGCTCTGGTTAGCACTTCCAGAACAGTGTTGAACCGCAGTGTGAGAGCAGGCATTCTTGTCTCGTTCCGGATCTCAGGGTGAGAGCTTTGTGTTCCATCCCTGAGTATGGCGCCCTTGGCTATATTTCAGCCCCAGGACTTCCAGGCTGATCTGGCTGAGGAACAAGCTATTCACATTGGAGAAGTTTTACTGATAGATTAAGACATGGAATGAGAAGGAGTTTACAATATCCGACAATTAGAATAAACATTCTGGTGTTCAGAGAAACACATGGCATTAGATTTCAATATTTCTTTGTTTATTTATTAATTTATTAGAGAGAGAGGTGGAGAGGGAGAGAGAAAGAGAGGAAGAGAAACATCAACCAGCTGCCTCTCATATGCACCCTGACTGGGGACTGTACGTCCAACCCAGGCATGTGCCCTGACCGGGAATTGAACTGGTGACCTTTTGCATTGTGGGACAATGCCCAACCAACTGAGCCACACTGGTCAGGGCTGGATTTCAACAACATTTTGACACCACCATTGTGAGGAGGCCATTTTATCTGTTTAATCAATTCCTCTGCACACTTCAGCTCAATTCACACACACACACACGCACACACAGTACTTTACTCAGACAACTGAGCAGGATGTGGCTACTAATTGAAATGACTTGCAAGTGGCCCTATTAATAGAGAGGGGCCCGTCTGCCCATGGCTTGGTGCTCTATGGGGCGATGTTGCTGCCACTGCAGGAGCTCAGCAGCAGGAAACAGTTAAGAGCTAAAAGTTTTCTAATTTGCCTTTTAGGAAGAAAGATGTGAGATTGATATGAAAACACTGGGTATTTTTTCCTTGTGCCAAAATATGCGTCACTGTGTCTTCTTCACTCCAACCACTAGTTACTATTTTTCACCCAGCATCCCCTCTCCACAGGCACACTTTCTCTCCCAAAAAAGCCCCCCAAAACTCCAAGTGAGACTCTGCCAAACTTCTCTCATCTGAACACATTACCCGCTCTTACACTTTATAGGTAGCTCCGACAAAGGCCAGGAAACAAAATGACGAATAAACAAATTGGCTGAAAACTCAGCGTTGTTGTAAAATTGGCAGCAGCGAGATGAGCACGCCACGAAACTGGTGGCGCTGAAACAATCCAGCAAGAGTGTCAGGGTGGCCAGGCGCGAACTGGCCTCCTCAGAACCTTCCAGCTTGTGGGCGAGACCAGCTGAGGGCACTTCCTGCAGGATGGAGGCATAACACAAAGTCAGGGGAGGACTCGGATGGGTCGTCTTTGCACGAGTGCTAGCTGTATTTTCGGTAGCACTAACTGGTTTCGCTTCTGGCGAAGCTGGATGACGGCAGGCTGGCGAGGCCCTGAAAGCAAGGCGGTCACTCCTGCGTGAGCCACTCCACATGGGCGCCTTTGTTCCTTCCATGGGCAACGTTCTTGCCCTTCTTGGTTTGAAGTTTTTGTCTCTCTGCCTAAAATCTTCCCCAAATACTTGGAGGAGCTTGTTTTGATTCCTCGTTTATTTAGGTGAGGGATCTCTGTTCAGAGAGATCTCTGTTCAGAGAGATCTCTTCACCGCCCCTTTGGAAACATCTCCCTGCGCACAGCATCCCAGGATCTGGTCTTGTTTTCCTTCATGGGCCTCGGTTCTCGCACTGCAGTAAATGTTTGTGGACATATTTGTTTGTCGTCTGTTCCGCAGATCACTTTTATGAGGCCAAGACCGTGTCTTGTTCACTCTTGTATGGCCAACACGTGGGAACCTGGAAAATATTTTCTGTATGAGTGAACTTTAAATAGGGGGATGGAAAAGTAAGAAAAGAAGAGAATTTATCAGCTCGCTGAATGAAAAGAAACGTCATCAGATGTAGGTGGATCGCGCTCAGATGGGGTCACCAGGGCCCCCTACTATCACCTCCGCTTTTCTCCTATTGGCTTCCTTCTCTAGCAAACTAGTCCGGGATCGTGGGACCCCTGCGACCCGAGGCTTACACCAGGGTTAAACATCCAGACAGGAGACCGTGTCTTGTCCCCAACAGCAGAGACGGGGTTTCAGGGCTCTCCTGGGTTCCCTGGGGCAACCCTGGCCAAGGAGTTGAAATATGGTAATGGGCAGAGCTGTGGTCACTTGGCTTCCCTCCCGGAGTTCGGAGGTTGTGTATCCACACAAGCCACGTGGGCCAAGAATAGGGAAGGGTAGTTCCGAAAAGACAAAGTCAGGCATGGATACTAGAAGTCAGATAAATGGATCCCAGGAAGACAAAAATGACAGAGTCCGTTGTGTTCCCTGTGATTGCAACAGGAAAGAGGAAAACAAACTCTTTGCTGCTCAGTCACCTCTTAAACTTCTCTCAGTTCTCTCTTCTGGGAAACTGACAGCAACACACCAAAGCTTTATTCCAAGTTAGGATTCTTGTCTTCTTTGGACTTCAATACCAACCCAAACGTGCTGACCCAGTCGGGACACCGGGAGCCTCTGACCTTTCAAAGGCTAAACTCTCTGGCCCTGAACTCTTCGCTATGATCTTTCAATACAGGTTGAACCCTCCTGTGTTTCAGAAACCGTTCAGGATGCTGGGGGCAAACAGCACACCACACTCCCTATATCTAACACAGCCTGAAAGGCTTATTACAGACCCTGAGGTTTTTAATCACCATGCTGTATTTTGCTAGAGCAATAGTCATTGAAATTCCTTGTATTGAGGATCATGTCTGCAGCCTGTTTGAGCAAGAAGCAGCTTCCATTAAATGGTGCTACTTACATTCCATTTAAAGTCTATTCAAAAAGGGATACTCAATATCTTTACGCACACTTAAAATAGTAGTTTATAGAAAGCTGTTTGTGGTATATGGCTAAGTAAAGAAAAATACACTCACTGCAAAGCAGAATGATCCACTTTTGTACAAAAATATCCTTTTATGTCCTTTTATACATATGACATCATATATATGTGTATATATATATATATGTAATCTTTTTATATTTATGGCAGGATATTAATACCTTAAAATTTTAACAGTGGCCAGCTCAGAATCATTTTTATTCTATTTCTTTGTCTGGATTTTTTTCAGCCAGTTCTTTTAAAAGTTGTACCATTCCCATAAAACTCCAGCTCTATTTAAGCTGAAAAAGTACAAGAAGCTGAATTTGTTCCCCAATTTAAGTTCATAATGAAAACTTGAGCAGCCTGCAAAATAGTAGTTAGTAGTTATTAATCAAGATATTTGGGGGAAAAACTGTGAAGTCCAATGAACTTGATCTTTAGCTGCTATTTAAGTGTATGGTGAAATACACAATGATTACGGTATGGTGTCTGGGGGAGATTATATTGTGCATTCATTTTAGAAATGGGCCTTGTCCATTTCTGGGGCTCTTTGAACAAATGCTGGTTTCCGTGCTACCATGGGAGTGAGGCCCTGTCGTCTCTGGGCTTCTAAGCCCCTCCCATTTCCCCTTTTGCAATGTCTGCTCACAGGGGCCGTGAAAGGATGCTGATCTGCTCCACTAATACAAGCTGCGCCCCTGCCATAGCCGCGCTCTGCTTGGCCCAGTGACTCTTGTTCTCACTGAGCAACGCTCCGTGTTAATGTGCATCTTAGCAAGACCTTAAATTCTGACTTCCAAACAGCCCCCTTTGAGCTACCCTCTCAGTATTTCCTTTTTGTTCGCTCTGAAAGCGAGCAAATGGGACCAGGGGACTTGGGCACGGCTCCAAATCAGAGTGAAATGCATCCCGAGTTGGCCCTTTGCCCAAAGGTACGATTTTCAGCTGTGAGTTGCCCTTAATTTTGAAAATCATCTTTGTAAGCTTCAGATTTTTCATAGCAGTGGAAGCATTGTGTCTGCTCTCCAGGCAACCGGCATTCAAAAAAACAAAAACAAACCCACAATATTGTGCTTTCTCTTTGCATCTGACTTCTTTAGCTAGAGGATTCGACATATTAAGAAATTCAAGTGGCAATGACATAAATACCACGTGCTCGCAGGCCATAAATACCAGTGTGCAGATTCATTTAGGTTATTTGATCTTAAAATAGATCATCCTTTCGAGTGTGGTACTGGAGATAGCCTAAAAACTAGATGTCTCTGCCTTTATAAATAGTAGAAGTACTTAGCATCAGTTTCAATTATGTTGGTGTAGAGATCAAATTACTCTGTGATTAAGGATGACAAGTGACCATACAGTACGTGTGTTTAGTAAACATGAGTGCCAGTGTGTGCAAAACATCAGCTGCGTGCTAAGGCTTGGTGTGTCCTAAGACCACCGAGTATAGGGACTGTCCAAACAGCACGGTGGCCTTTGTTTTTACTGTCCTATGAATAAAGTCTTCTTCAATGTCCTAAACTCCATCAGGGGAAGTATTTGCGGTCCTAATCAATAAAGACCTGTCCTCCTTTGTGAAGATCATGCTCGTAAGAACTTGAAGGATTTTTGTAGGTGCCATGTTGCTCTTTGTACCTCTTAGAAGGAAGACGTGTTGTTTTCTATTTTAACAGGTTCAGCTTATGTGTAGCTATCAGATTTTTACAAGATAATTGATTGAGTTATATCAGCTAATCTTACATGTCTTTTATCCCTCAAATTGAAAAGCAAATGTACACAAATAAAAGTAATTGCATGCCATTTCTTATTAGTTCTGCAACAAACACCTACCAAGGTGTTCGGAATCAGACGTACCTGGTTTATAACACCCAAGTCAAAGAATGAAACCAGAAGACACCAGCAACTGATGGTTTTCATTATTTGATACACGAACCAAGGCATATCGTCTCTGAGCCTCGACATCCTTATCAAAACACCTCAGGAAATACTCCTTTTATGCCACGTCATTGTGGGAAGTCACAAGATAATATACAAATAGACATAGAACAGGACCTGACAAAATGTAAGAGTTTAACTACTGTTTTATCTTCAGGTCATGAAAGGACCATAAGCTTACTATAGAAAATTGGAAAAAAAAAAGAAAGATCACCATTGTCACATTGTCTAGGTTTTTCTGGGCTCTTCCTGTCGTCGTTTTTATAGGTGAGGTAATACTCACTATAAAACTCTATGTTCTGCCTTAATTCAATTTGCTTTATACCATCAGCATTTCCTCACGTCGTCACCAGCTCTTCAGAAACATCAGTTTCAGTGTCCCCATGGTATTCCATGGTGCCTTTACTAACCATTTTCCCATCACTGGGTAGGTTGCTTTCAATGGTTTGTGTTGTCGAGGGTGCCACGATGAACACCCTTGTTTCCGACTTCCATACTTCAGATGATCCCCTCAGAATCGAGTATATTTTTCCCATCTGTTCTTTATTTCATCTCCACCTTTTCCTGCCTTCTTTGATTAATGACATGTTGTGATTCAATTTTACCCCCTTTATTGGCTCCTTTACTGTAACTGTGTGACTTAGTGTTTGCTTTAGTATTTGTAGTAGATGTCTTTAACTGATCACAATCTTAACTGATTATAACATTACTTGAAGATAATCAAGTAATCTTCAAGTAATATTATACGACTTTATACCCACAATAAGAACTTTACAATTGTGTGCACCCACCCACCCCTCTTGGCCGGAGTGCTGTTCTTGTCATATACTTTTCTCGTGCACATTATAACGACCACACACATTGTTTCTATTTGTGCTTTAAGCAAGCAAGTCTCTTTTAGAAATATTTTACAAGTAACAAAAATTATTTTATATTTAATTTCCTATTAACTATTTTCTGTGCTGTGTATCCCTTTGTGTGGCTCCAGATTACCATCAGGTATTGTTGGTCATTGTCCTTCCGCCTGCAAGGCTGCCTTTCCCATTCCTCGTAGTGCAGGTCTGCTGGCAGTGAGTGACTTCCGCTTCTGTATGTCTGTGAAAGTCTGTTTTCCCTTCACTGTTGGCAGGTTATTTTCATTGGGCATAGAATTCCAGGTTGACAGCTTTTGTTACAGTGCATTGAAAATGTTGTTGTATTGACTGCTGGCTTGTATTGTTTCTGAAAAGAAATTTTTTGCCATTCTTATTGTTTTTACTCTCTGTTCTGTAGGGGTTCCCCCCCACCCCGAGCTGTTCTTTAGATTTCTCATTTTTATTGGTTTTAAGCAACTTGAATCTGATGTTACTTCATGCGGCTTTCTTCAGATGTCTCGTGCCTGGGGTCGGTTGAGATTGGATTTGCAGGTTAGCAGTTTTCAGCAAATTTACAAAGTTTTTAGTCGTATTTCTTTAAACAGTTTCCCTGACCCCTCATCCCATTCTCCCAGCAACCAACTGCATGAAGATTGGGATGTTTTAAGCCACATTCACTGATTTCCTGTTCATTTCTTTTAGGCTTTTTCTGTCTGTGTTTCATTTTGGGTAATTTCTGTATCTATGTCTTCATGTTCACCAGTCTTCTGTATTATCTGAGTGGCTATTAATTTCATCCAATGAATTTTTTATCTTACACATTGTCATTTTTCATCTCCAAAAGTTCTGTTTGGGTCTTCGTATCTTGCATCTTTCTACTTGACATATAGAGACTATAGTTACCATAAGTTATTTTAATGTTATTTTCTGATTCTGTCATGTGGGTCATTTTATATTTATGTATTTTTTAAATCCTCACCTGAGCACATGTTTTTATTGATTTTTTAGAGAGGGAGGAAGGGAGAGGCAGACAGAGTGAGAGAGAAACGTCAAAGTGAGAGAAAAACATCAATTGGTTGTCACCCCTACATGACCTGCCTGGGAATTGAACCCACAGCCTTTTGGTGTATGGGATGACACTCCCAACTAACTGAGCCAACTGGCCAGGGCTTACGAGAGTCATCTTAGAATCTATTTCTTTTGATTAATTTTCTCCTCATTTTGGGCCATATTTTTCTGCTTGTTTGCATGCCTAGTAATAAAGTTAAAAAGAATGTATTAAATCGGTGGGATACAAAAGAAAATTTTGTAGAATCAATAGCTTTCCCATTTGATAACTGTAACTAGCAAAAAATTGAAATAAGAAATAAGATCTCATTTATAATGACCATAGAAACCATAAACTATTTGGAAATACATTTCATAAAAAATTTCATAAAGGGATATATAGTGGAGTCATATCATCTGCCTGTTTATCGTAAATGACTTAAATTTAAACTTGCTGCATGCTGCAAATGCTCCTTTTTTAAAAAAATATGCATATTTCACACACTACAGCCCCCAGATACAGGCCACACTTTACTAGGTGTGTAACTTAAATAGCAATCTGTTTCAATACTGGGGGGAAAGCAAAGTGTGTTGAATTTACTGTAGTATATTACATCTGTATACTGTTCTTCAGGGGTACTTCACTGCTTTTTCATTTTTTAATTTAATCTTTACTGTATTTTTCCCATTGCCATTTAGTTCCTGTATACCTGCCCTCCTCTCATCAATCCCCACCTGTTGTCCATGACCATGAGTCCTTTTTCCTTTTTGCTCAATCCCCTCACCCCCTAACCTCCCCCCTCAGCTATCATCCTGCTCTCCAGCTCTCCATCTATGAGTCTGTCTCCATTTCCTTGTTGGTACATTTTGTTCATTAGATTCCACATATGAGTGAGATCATATGGCATTTGTCTTTCTCTGATTGGCTTATTTCACTTATCATAATGTTCTCCAGGTCCATCCATACTGTCGCAAAGGGTAAAATTTTGTTATTTTTTATGGCTGAGTAGTATTCTATTGTGTAAATGTCCCATAGTTGTTTTATCCACTCATCTGCTCATGGATACTTGGGCTGCTTCCATACCTTGGCAAATGGAAATAATGCTGCAATGAACCCAGGGTTGCTTGTGCTCTTTCAAATTACTGTTTTGGGTTCCTTCGGATATATTCCCAGAAGTGGGATCGCTGGGTTGAAAGGCAGATCCATTCTTAATTTTTTGAGGTATCTTCATCCTGTTTTCCACAGTGGCTACACCAGTCTGCATTCCCCCCAAGGGTGCAAAAAGTTCTCCTTTCTCTACCTCCTCGCCAGCACTTGTTGTTTGTTCACTTACTGATGATAGCCATTCTGACATGTGTGAGATTGTATCTCATTGTGGTTTAAAGGATTTTTAAGGATAACTTTGACTATAAGCGACTGTCACCTTGATGCGGGTTTTGGAAACTGACGCTTGTGTAAGATGAGTCTGCACTGTGGTATGCAGCTTCCCTGAAAAACATGAAGTGAAACCAGGAGAGACAGAGCCTGGGGCTGTCATATTAGTAAACGTTTGGCTGTCCAATATGGACGTGAAATGCACAGAAGAGTCAAACGAGGCAGACAGCTGTGAAGCTCTGCTCGCTCCTGCACTCATTCCTGGGGGCATCCTAAAGCAGGATCCTGTATTTTGCTGTGTAATGTGCACTTTTTTACCCAAATTTTTTAGGGAAAAGTAAGGATGCACGTTATACATGGGTAGTACCTTAAATACTTTGTAGCTATTCTTTTGTTTTGTAATTATTTGTCACATAAAATTTCTTGTACCGTGTTCAAAAATAAATGCTAAAATTTCTTTATACTTCAAAAAACAAGTATCTAAATATAAATAAATAAATAAATAAATAATAGAATTAAACATTAAAATGAAAGATTTTTTGTTCCTGAAAGTTTGGGCCAAGAACATGGGTGCGCATTATGCACAGCAAAATACGGTCCTTGGAACCACTCGACATCTGCTTTCCCATGTTGCTTTTCTTCCCAGCTAACTGAGCCCAAGAAGCTCCACTATTAAGAAAGTGTAGCTGCCTCCGGACTCTCGCCCTGTTGCACCCCTCTGTAAATAAGGCTTCGGGTGGTAAAGGTGAAGCATGCTTGGTTCCCTCTAACTAGTATGTACATTTAGGGTCTTAGAGGCTGGGCCTGGGTTCCCAGGTGCCACCAGTGCGTGGATGTTTGGTGTGTGAGTGACCGGAAAATTGTGTGGGTGGAAGAGCTCACGGGATAACTCCTAGGACTAAGCGTGAAGAGAGTTGAAGGCATCCTGACACCATGCTCTGTGGCTCTGCCCTTTTTGTGGGTTGAGTGTTGTATTGGTAGAGGGGCATGGCCAGACTTTCCCTGTCCTCTCCATGAAGATAACCAAAGCCTCTAAAATTTGTCAACCATCAAACATCGCACATTTACCCCAGGGGGATACCGCAGCAGGGGAAAAAATGCGTCTAGTTGGCCACGGAGACACAATAATGCAAAGGCTGATCTTTCCCAGGTGAATAGACATATCATGTTATTATAGTAAGAATCCCAACTGTCTTTTCTGTTTGCTTGTCTTTGAACCTGGACAAGCTGGTGCTAAATATGTAACAATTGTCAGGAGAATTTTTAAAAAGGAACTAGTGGGAGGCATTTACTCTCACAGCTATAAATAGATACTAAAAATACCACAATAAAAGCCCTATGGTACTGGAATAGAAATAGTAAATAAGTTGTGGAAAACAGTAGTAAACACTTAATTGCAATCATTCAACAAGTAATTTGTGGCACCCGTACTACATAGCAGATGCTGTGCTGGCCTCTGGGTCAAGGCCGTGAACAACGCACAGCCTCTGCCCTCGCTGCAGCCCGGGTATTTACAAAGTATGAGACGCGTCGTGGGTGAAGAATGAAGGTGCCGTGAGACGCAGGACAGGGTGACGGGTTCCAGAGCGGGGCCCAAGGAGAGCCTCCCCGACACTCTGAGTGAGGTTAGCTGGGTCAAGGGGGGGCTGGGGGAGGGCCTGGCTCTGTGGAGGACTCACCCTGCTTGGGAGCAGTTTGGCACATGGGGGTCTGTGGCTGGCGTGGGGGAGGGGCTCAAAGATGAGAGTGTTTAGGAGTAGACCGTGCAGGGCTCAGGAAAGACTGAGCAGACTTCTAATCTTCCCTTAAGAACAATGGAAAATCCTTGAAATCTTGATATAAATGTCCTTGTGTTTCAGCTGACACTGATGTATACATTTCAATGCAATAATGATTGGGAAACGATATCTCTATATCTCTTTGAATCAGAAATATCCATAAATACTGCTTATCAAGTAGAAAAATACTAATAACTATATTGTAGATAAAAAACACTCCTTCTGTTGGATATTTTTTCCTTTTTCTGAGATTTCTATTCCTCTGCTTTCTTATCATCAGTTTTTATATGGTATATTTTGATTTTATCAATTCTCCCTCAATGTATGTGTGTGCGTAGTTTTCTTTTTTCTTTGCTTTTTTTTAAAGATTAACCAAATTGCTCTCTCTTTTTTTTTAAAGATTTTATTTATTTATTTTTAGGGAGGGAAGGGAGGGAGGGGGAGAGAGAGAGAGAGAGAGAGAGAAACATCAATGTGCGTTTGCTGGGGGTTATGGCCTGCAACCCAGGAATGTACCCTGGCTGGGAGTCGAACCTGCGACACTTTGGTTCCCAGCCTGCGCTCAATCCACTGAGCTACACCAGCCAGGGCTCTTAAATTGCTCTCTTTTATTTGCTCAAATAGTTTCGTGCAGGTCAGGGCAAGAGTGAGGAGGTGGAGGGGGACCTTGAGTGTAAAATTTAAGAGGGCACCAAAAATTCAGTGATCGGGATAAAGACTATTTCCATGAAATATATTTAAAAAATCGAAATAATGCTAAAAGTCCATGATGAGCAACATACCGAAATTGTAAATAAACGTGGGCACCCAACCTTGCACCGCACACCTTGCCTCTCGCTCGCCTCACTCTGACCCTAGCCGTGGTTCCAATAAATCTTTATTTATAAAAGCAGCCAGCTAGCCCTGGGGCTCTAGTTTGCTGATCTGATTTTAGTTTTAGAGCAAATGTATTAGACTGTAACTTTGTCTTGGAACAACCAGAATTTAATAGCATTTATAGCACTTTCCATTCTTTAACAATGAAGAACATTAATATGCTTTTATTTACTTTCTACCTGCCCTTGTCCCAATTATTTTAATAGCCCAGAATTTTAATTTCAATATGCTTTTGACTTAGCATTTTTTACTTTAAGGTTTTTCTCCAAGTGTTGCATTAAGCTTCACAACTCCACCAACCATTTGACCACAGTTGTGTAGATGTGTTTATTTAGCTGTTATGTTGCACATTATTGTGTGTTTACTTCCCCCCATTTGAGCTCTCCATTCAGAGTCATTTTTGCTTTTGTTGTTAGGGGCAAGCATTTAGTCAATCACTCTAGGATTTAAAGGTTTGCTTCCAGAAAACAAACATAGGTGTGCCATTTTCAGTCTTTGAGCACCACAAACATCGTCTTTTCCCCTTCTTGCTTGGACAAGTGTGAGCACAGAATTCTAAGAGAAAATTTCTGTTTCCTTGTAACTGTGAACATTTCCACATCTCCTAGTATTTAGTCCTTTTTTCTTTGGGTTCACTTGTCATTTATCCTTGGTGTTTGAAAATGTCATTAAGATATGGCTGGAATGTGGTTTCAATATTCCTGCCCAGAACCTTTTAGATTCGATGACCCAAGTCAGTTTTCATCTTTCTTTTTATTTTTGGAATTTGATTCCCTTTTATTTACGCAAATTCAGACTTCTGGAACTCTAGTTACAGGGATTGTGTTGGTCCTAGTGTGTGGCTGACAGTGTTGGAGATGCCATCTTTAAAGTGGGTCTCCTGTGGCCACACCTGCACTTTCTGGGTATGCAGGGCTGGTCACCTGACCCAGAATGGACCAATCGACATCTTCCTCAAGATACTTCTTTTTAACAGGAACTAAGGGGAACAAGTTAGTTCCTCTGAATAGAAGAAGAACAGAACTGTACAGTTTGGGGCTTAGAACTATTTTCTGCCATGTGAAGCACCCCCATATGCAGTAAGAAAGACTGAAATTGTAGAAAAAAGGAAAAGAAATGGTGGTATTTGAAACCTGCTTCCTGATGTTTCACCTTTAAGTTAAGGAGAGTGTCAGGAAGAGTGTCATTCATTTTATTTTTAAAAAATATTTTAAAGATTTTATTTATTTACTCTTTTTTTAGAGTGAGGTAAATAAGGAGGGGGAAAGAGAGGGAGAGAAACATCAATGTGTGAGAAGCACATGACTGTCTCTTGCACACCCCCATCTGGGGGCCTGGCCCTCAACCCGGGCATGTGCCCTGACTGGGAATCGAACCAGCAACACTTCGCTTCACAGGACAGCACTCAACCTACTGAGCTACACCAGCCAAGATGAGGGTGTCATTTATTTTAAATGATCAAATTGGTAGCGAAGTGGAGGGATCAAGAGAAAGGAATCAGGGAAACCAGTTGAAAGAATATCTTTAACTTCCATGAGGGGTGATTAGAGCCCCATTGCAGGGTTTACTGGTAAAGACGAGTGGAAAACATCACTAGGAGTTAGGGCTGATGGACCTGGTCATAGGTTGGATGTGAGAGTGGGGAGAGAGGGGAGACAAAGATGCATCCAGCCTTTCTTGTTGCGTGCCTGATGAGCAAGGGCGAGATCGACACCACGTGTAGCAGTGACATTGGGGGAAGGAAGACAAGCGCAAAGAACCTCAGACTCTGTGATTCACTTCATATAGCGCAGTGCTAGGCAAAACCAGTCTATGGTGTCTGAAATCAGTTTGGCGAACGGGGAGGGGCAGCAACGGGAATGGGCCATGAGCTGACCTCTGGGGCTGCCAGCAATGTTCTGCCTCTAGGTGCAGCCACACATAGTGTTCATGTTGTGAAAGATACATGTGTGGCGTGGACATAATTCTCTACGAACTTTATGCTACAGTTTACCCTTGAACAACACAGGTTTGAACTGAGCGGCTCCACTCCTATGCAGATTTTTTTTCAATAAATGCCATAAATGCATTTTGTCTTCCTTGTGATTTCCTTAACAACATTTTCTTTTCTCTAGCTTCCTTTATTGTAAGAATATAGTATATAATACATAGAGCATATACAATATGTGTTAGTTGGCTGTTTATGTTACTGGTAAGACTTCTGGTCAACAGTCAGCTGTCTGTAGTAAAGATTTAGGAGAATCGAAAGTTATACACAAATTTTCAACTGCACGGGGGTCAGCATCCCTAACCCGCATGTTGTCCGAGGCTCGCCCGTGCCAGAAAGCAAGGGTGAGGGGCACTGGGGGTGAAGGGAACTGTTAGAATGTCTTGGATCTGAGGTTCTGTGGGACAGCGGTCCCCAGAGTATGGTCCCCAGAGCAACAGCAGCATCACTGGGGAACTTGCGAGAAAAGCAAAATTTTGGCTATGTCTCATATGGACTCAGTCAAACATCTTGGGGCAGGGCCCAGCAATCTGTGTTTGAACAGGCTTTCGGGTCATTCCTATATATATACTAATTTGAACAGGAGTGCTTTAGGCCCTGGCCCATGTGGCTCGGTTGGCTGGAGCATCATCCCATTCATCAAAAGGGTGTGGGTTCGATTCCTTGTCAAGGAGACACATATCTTAGGTTGAAGGTTCGATCCCCGGTTGGTTGGGCGTGTACGGGAGGCAACCTACTAATGTTTCTCCTCTCACACTGATATTTCTCTCTTTCTCTCCTTTTTCCCCTATAAAAATCAACAAACATGTCTTCAAATGAGAATTTTAAAAAAGTGCTGCAGTATATCTGGATGGATCTATGAAGCAAATATAGCTAACTCTTAGTCTGAAGTTAAGTAGAAAATGGTTTGGGCAAAAGGCACTGTTTGTGCTCGCATCATTTCTTTTAAGCGATCCTTTAAGCCATGAGAACAGAGGAACTCCGTCACAGCCATTACGTACAGTCAGAGGAAAGAAGTGCCAAAGGTAACCGTGGAGATGGAGCATTTCAGGTAGGGGTCGCTAGGAAAAGGAGGTGCTGCTTGAAACGACAGCATAGACATCCACATGTCATTCCCATGGGAAGTGTGTGAGAGATAAACACTCACATGGAGAGATTTTTGTGATGCCTTTTAAGTGAAATGAAAGGGCGCAAACTTATCATCCTATGGGCATGCGTTTACCATCTTTGAAGTACGCCGTTAGAACTATATTTTCCATTTTCTTCATTTTGCTTATCTGTCTTTTCTAGTTTTTTTCTTCATGTAAAGTTGTCCTGCATTTTATAAATAAGGGGAAAAAAAACAATGAAATTGTTTTCAAAAGATAAAAGCTATCTGGCACACATGGAACAAGATAAAACAGACTTGAAGAAAATTCAGTGTCGCCCTTTGAGAAGTCTGTGTGATGATGAGTAAAAGCACAATGGCCAAGTTTTAAACTACAATAGCACAACCAGAGAATCGGGCACTGCAGAGGAATTGAATTAGCGATTACAAGATGAAGTCGGTAAATCCTCTCAGGACGTGGAAGACAGGGACCAGGGGCGGACATGACGGGACTGAAGAGCAGATCTAGAAAGTGCAGGCGCAAGAGACAGTCATGGGCGTCATGTGGAGTCAGCCCAGGCCACGACTGCCGCGCCTCACACCCTCCAAACACATGGTAGTGACAGCGACTTATATTAGCCAGTCCAGGCCCCCCACCCCCACATCCCCTTGCAGGGGTGTCCAACGTGTGGCCTGTGGACCGCATGCAACCCAGGATGGCTATGAATGTGGCCCAACACAAAATCACAAGTTTACTTAAAACCTTTTTTTGCTCATCAGTTTTTGTTAGTGTTTGTGTATTTAATATGTAGCCCAAGACAACTCTTCTTCTTCCACTGTGGCCCAGAGACACCAAAGGGTTGGACACCCCTGCAAGGCTTTCTGTTGCATTTCAGATGAAGGAGGAAATTCTTGACTGGTGACAGGTCTCCATCCAGCCTCCCCCCCAGCCACCCCGTCCCTGCATCTTCCCAGCACTCCAGCTTCGCTGGTCTTCCGTCTGTCCCTTGAGGAGAAGGTTCTGTCCCATCCCGAGGCCTTCGATCCTTCGGGAATGCTGCCACCTCCACAGGAGGATTCGTTTCCCCGCCCCCTTCAGGTCGCAGCTGCAACTAAGCTTCCTCAGTGGAGCAGTGCCCGCACGCTGTATTTTGCCCTTACATTGGGTTGGCCAAAAAGTTCCATTTAGTTTTTTCCATAAGATAAAAGACACACATTTTTTTTTCATTTTCACCGATAACGTCCCTGATTTGGATATTTGAGTATGCTGGCTATCTCCTGCTATTGTCTTCCAGAGGGTAGAGGCCAGGGGTGCTGCTAAATATCTTTCACTGTGTAAGACAGCCCACATCAAAGGATTATTTGGCCAAAATGTCAATAAAACAAGAAATTTACAAACCACTTTTGACACATTAGATCAGTCACAGCACCTTCTCCATACACTGCACAGATATGTTTCTGTGTGTCAGCTACCTTTTTACCTTTCTTGAAATAATAAAGCATAATATGCCCAAAATGTTGCATATTTTCTCCCATCTTCAATTTTAAAATGGCTGCACAAACATTCACCAATTTTGTTGTTTTTTTTTAAATGCATGCTGATACGATAGCTGTCATAATACAATCTAACAAAATTGTTTTGAATGAAGTTAAAGACAACCAAGCACTACCAGAACCATCGTACAGAAAAAAAACTAAATGAACTTTATGGCCAACCCAATGCAACAGCATACATTGTAACATTAATTAGAATTTATTCATATGTTTTCCACTGTAGGACAAACATAGTGAGGGCAAAGTCCATGTCCAGTTTATTCGCCTCTGCACACAACACAGCCTCAGCACACAGTAGGTGCTCTATAAATATTTGCTACTTAATGATTGTTGCAGCTATTCCCCTATTGGTGTGTTTTCATGGTTATTTTAAAGAGAAGTTTGCAAGTGGACTCCCCTGCCTCCACCTTATGCCGTCTTACACAGACATGGCCAGATGTGGGTGTCTAATTGCATCTCCTCCTATTATATAAACTAATTTCTAGAAGTAAGCTAACCAAATCTTAGAAGCTGTGTTGTCCATTTGGAGTTTCCATGGGAGGTATCCAGATGGCCTGAAAGGATGAAAACGGCTTTGAAGCAGCCTCGCCTAATCGCAGAGAGCAGTTCATGCATCGATGGACTCCAGCTCCATAAATGGCAGGGCTCTCTTTTAATTATGTTGTTTTCATTCTGCCATCTAAAACATCGCCGCACAAATCGTAGGTGTCTTAGAAATGCTTGTTGGTTTAATTGCCAGTTAATAGACATGTTTTCTTGCAGGATGGTAGCTTAGGGTTTCTTAATTTTTAGTGATTATTTTCAAATGGACCTTCCTTTCCAACCAAACTGATACATTCCCAAAATAGGAGGAACGGGCTCCTTGTTGAAATCATGATGTTTCAAAAGGTCTCTGGCCATGTTATGTGTTTAGCCTCTTTTTTCTTATAATAGTTGTATTAATTATCAGTTGCTATACACCAACTACCCCAAAACTAATCAGCTTCAAACAATGAATGTTTACTCTATTGTAGTTTCTATACATCGGGAATCGAGAACGGCTCAGAGTATGTCACCAAGCTGTGTGTCACAAAGGTGTGGTCTTCTCAAAACTTGACTCAGATCTCTTTCAAGTTCACTCACTGTCTATTGTCAGGCCTCCATTGCCCCCTGGATGTTGGCTAGAGGCATCAGTTCATTGTCATTGGCTCTTGGCTTTTCCCAGAGGGAGGTCAGAGAGAGAAGGAGATAGATAGATAGATAGATAGATAGATAGATAGATAGATAGATAGATAGATAGGAGAGCACAAGAGAGAGAAACAAGAACTGGTGAGTCAAAGGTCAGTCTTTATGGAGTCTAATCTCAGAAGTGATACACCACCCTTTTGCCTTATTCTGTTCATTAGACATGAGCCACAAGGTCCAGCCCACACCCAAGGGGAGGGGATCGAAATCGAGTGTGAGCACCAGGAGGAGGGGGTCTTTGGAGCTGCCTCAGGGATTGCCTAGCACAGTGTTTTCTCTTATTACTTAATACCTAAGATCTTGTCTTATTTGCTTATGGGAAATTGCAAGCATTTGGGAAGTATATAGAAAATTATAATAAATGATCATATACCTAGTGCCTAACTTTAACCATCATTAATATTTTGCCACATCTACTTTATTTTCTTATTTCTGTTTAAGTATTTTTATGTTAGTTATGACATTTTGTCTAGAGAAACTTTAATAGACCTCTATAAAAAAAGATGTCTGGGTTCCTACACAATCACAAAACCATTATCGCAGTCGGCAAAATTAGCAGTAATTTCTTAATATCATGAAATACTCAGCCCATTTTCAAAGATGCCAAATTGTCCTCAGAATGTCTTAGACAAACCTGATTTGTCCTCGCCAGGTTTTGGGGACTCCTGGGTCTCTTTTAACTGAGAAGATCCTTGGCCCCTAGCTCTGCACTGACCGATTCTTCTAGGCAAATTCATTGTAATGTGTCTGTGTGTGAACAAGAAATGCAATTTTAAAGAATTCAAACAGACAATAATATGATTCCTAACTGCCATTTAAATGATAGATTTTGACAAAAACTCTTCCAAATCGTACATATTATGAGATTTAAATATTTCTGATCCCAAATACTTTTAGAGTGACAGAGGACAGCTGTGATGTTCCCTAAATTAAATACTGTTGTTTTGGGTTTTCCTCTGTTTTAGTCACATTAATTGGAATTTTTATCATTATTATTTGTTTAGTTTAAAATATTAGACATTCTAAATTACTATCAGAATTCACATAATATGTTAAAGTAGAAAACATAGCTGATCACCTCAATAAAAGAAGAAAAAGTAATGACATTGATAAAATTAAACAACTTTTTATGATTAAAAGTCAGCGCAAACCAGGAAAACCTTCATAAACCTATGCAGACCATCTACCCCAAACCTCACCCCCCGTTCTTTGTTGGAACCCCCCCCCCCCACATTCTTTGTTGGAAAACCTTAAAGGCGACTCCTCTATATCAGGAACAGACAAGGAAACCCATTCTTACGTCTCTTTGTTTCTTTATTAAATTTTATTTTGTTTCAGAAATCCTAGTTGGTAGAGTATGATAAGGAATTAAGTCTTAAGGTTATAAAAGAAGAAAACTATTACCATTTGTAAATAATAGAAGCACTTTCTGAGAAAACCTCAAATAATTTACAAATTGTTAGAAATAAGAAAGTCCATCAAAGGGCTCTATTGAAGATCAATATAAAAATGTAATAAATGCCAATCACAGTTAGAAAATGCAAATAAAGTAAAAACATATTATTTGTAATAAAGATAAACTATAAATAAGAATAAATCTAACAAAATGTGTACAGATCTATACAGAGAAAATTATAAAACTTTGTTAAAGGCACTAAAGAAGTTCATGTTCATAGATAGGATAAACCCAAAATTGTAAAGATAATTCCCTCCAAATAAATTCAATGCCTTTCCAATCAAATCCTTAAGAGTATTCTTCATGGAACCTGAGAAAGCTGATTCTAAAATTTATATGTGAGACCATAGAGCCAGGAGAAGTCAAAGTATTACAGACGAATAAATGGGAGGAAAAGTTGCCATACTAGGTATCAAGGCTCATTGTAAAACCAAGTAATTAAGACAGTATAGCACTGATGTAGGAATAGAGAGACTGACCAATGGAATGGAAGAGTGAGCTGCAAAATAGACCTATGTACAAAAATAGACCTGGAGTTTTTATATGTGTCAGAGGAGTGTTTTAGATTGTGGGGGGAAAGGACAGAGAACTCAGTAAATGAGTAGGGGGACAACTGTGTTTCTATTAGGAGAAATGAAACTTAAACCTACCTCACACCAGGTACAAGACCCGGTTACTAAATTTATGTATAAAAGGTACAAAAATAAAAGTTTTAGGAAAAAAATATAGTGTAATCTTTTTGACTTCAGGATAGAGAAAAAGTCTTTTTACTTTTTCAAATGAAGCACAAAAATAATATCTATATTAAAATTAAAAATGTATTCATAAAAATAAAATGAAAGATACATTACAAATTTAGAAATATATGTTTAATTGACAAAGTAATGTGTGTGTACATTTTTATAAACCATTGAGAAAAATGGAACAAAAGACAGCTACAAACATTTCATATTTTTAGTTATATCTTTGACAACTATTTTAGAAATTTACAGGTAAAATTTCTTGTTGCCTTGAATGTGATACTTTGACCCACATTATTTCATAATTGTTAGAATTCATATCAAAATGTATAATGCATCTTTAACTCTATATGGCTTGGGAAAACTTTGTGAAATTGTGGTATAATATGCATAAAATTTATCATTTTAACCATTTCTAAGTATGTAATTCAGTGTTGTTGAGTCCTGCAGCCATCACCACTATTTACTTCTAGAACTTTTCATCACTCCAAACAGAACCTCTGTACCCATTAAACAAAAACTTCCCATTTACCTTTTTTCCAGGCCCTAGAAACCTTTATTGTACTTTCTGTTTCTATGAATGTCCCTGTTTTAGATAGTACCTATAAATGGAATCATGCGACATTTGTCCTTTGGTGTCTGGTTTATTTCACTTAGCATAATGTTTTCAAGGTTCATCCACGTCATAGCGTGGATCAGAATTCCATTCCTTTTCATGGCTGAGTAATAGTCCATAGTATGTACACACCACATTTCATTGATTCCTTCATCTGTAGATGGGTATTCGGGTTGTTTCTACCTTTTGGCTGTTGAGAATAATGCTGCTATGAGCATTGGTGTACAAGTAGCTGCTGGAGTCCTTATTTACAACCTGGGCATATACCTAGAAGTGGGATTCATAGAGCATATGCTTAGTTTATGTTTAACCTTTTGAGGAACTGCCCAACTGTTTCCCACAGAGCCTGTACCATTATCCATTCCCACCAGCAAAGTACGAGGGTCCCAAGTGGAAATGTCTTTATGTGTCATCCAATCTGATCTTGAAACAAAAACAAAACAGGTGAACATGTGTTTTCACCTCTGGGTGAAAGGCCATACTTAGACAGAAAGCAACACTCGGAGACATTAAAACCTAAGATTTGTGGATTTTCTCTTGTTGGGAAGATGTTTCAGGAATCCGCAAGTGTGGCTGGCACATGCTTCTTTGTCAGTAGGCGATGTGAAAATTGAATTTGTTGTTGGTGATAAAGTTCACGTCTCCTTTCTTTGGGGGGACATTGATTTGGGAATAGAGTATACTGTAACCTGGTAATTTCAGTAATGCAAATGCAACGAAATGTTACTTAAAAACAAAACATAAATTCAATCGGGGGTGGCAAGGCAATTAAGGGGAGCGCTCTCCATTCGGTTGTCCTTCTGGGGCCCTCTGGCAGCTGCAGCCGATATTGAACAGGGAGCTGCAGCTGTTTACAGATGCATTAGGAGGAAGAGGCTTTGGAACTCGGCTGCAGAATTTCTCCTGTGCCAGAGCAAGGCCAAAATTGTCGGAGAGGGAGGATATCTAAGGGATATGGGTAAATTTAATTTCCAGCAAGAGCTCAAGGTGCTAATACAGAGCATTACCGTTGCAACAAATCAGGATCCGAGTTTTGACTGGTCACCAGTAAGGTGAGTAGGTTCCGAATAGCCAAGTCACTGCTCTATTTCCCGATACATCAGTTCTGCTGACACAGCTCCACAAAAGCGATGGGTCACAATCAATCTTTCGTTTAGAATATTTATGCAGTTCGTGCATGCCGAAGAATTTGTTACAGTCTGGATCATTTGCAAGTTGCAAAGCTGTCCATTTCCAAAAGTATGCACTGTGATCATAAATCCAGTGGTTACAGGTAGGTCCTAAAACATCAAGTCTTCTGATATTTGCTGATTCTTAACACAGAGCCTCGGTAGGAAAAAGATTTTTGTGGAAACCGATGTTACTACAGATTGGAATCCTAAGCCTTGAAGGGGCGCATTTATAAATTGATTTATAAACTCAAGGCTCTTGGTTGCATGCCTGGATGCTTCACAGGTGGTCTACCACTTGCCCCTGACTCTGGTGACACCATCTCTTTGCCAAGAGGTTGAAAGTGAACAGGTGCCCAGCAGCACAGGACTACGTCTGTGATTCCACAGATTACACTTGTCGTCTCATCTGGCTGTACCCAGTGGCCTGGGCATTACTCTTCACCATATACGTGGTTGTCATGTAAAAACAAAAAGCCAACAAAACAATCACAAAATCAATTTGCTGCCAGGGAGGAAAGGGGGCTTCAAGGCATGGAGAGGGACCCTGAACCCCTTGGGAGAAAAGCAGAAAGGTCAATTTGGTTTATTACAGAGCTGATCCTTTTAGGTTCAGGATATAATATACTGCCTTTAATGCCATCTAATAGGAAATCAGAAACAGTCCGAAGCATAGCATTCCCTTAGGACGGGTCAGCACAAGATTAGCACCACCAGGCCAAACCCTAGTGCTTTCTGCTGCCTTAAGCACAGGATCCTGCGATGCAAATGGCATTTTAACTTCTTGGAATCTGATTTAAGACCTGGTGTATGGAGGTGTTCTGGTTGGCACATGTATATAAATCAAGTCAGGGCAAATAAAGTGTACTTTCAAATGGGCTGGTACATGTGTGCCGTAGCCTAGAAGAGCAGAGACAGAAAAAGCATTTTCCCCAGAAACAAACAATACCTCAGTGAATAAAAACTAAGCAGGCACTAGCTATTGCCCAGTACCCATAGAGGTAGATCACCTGAGCGGATTCTGCCAAGGAGAAAGAGTGGGGGTTCCTATAAAGTGGGGGTCTCAGGGCCGAGGTGTGCCAGGAGGGCCTTACCTAAGGGAGGGCACCTGGTCGGGGGACAGGCACTTGTCAGAGAAGACCATGGTGAGAATCAAATCTTAGGAGCACAGAGAAAAGGGGCAGTGGACTGAATTAGGGTGACAACGAGCCCATGAAGAGTCCTGGGGGCCTCTTTGCCTGGTACCTGCCATGCAGCAAGAAAGCAAGCACAAGGCGCCGTGCCGTATGTGCCAGTGGGGATGGCACAGACGTGTGCAGCTGCCCCCCTGCAGCTCGCAGGACTCCCAGGCCAGGTGGGCAGACAGGATTATCCGGTGTGACGCCGTCAGAGAAAAATTCACAATAGCAAATGACAATGCACTCATGGTGGGCTCCCAAACGTGTGAGGTTTAGAGGGTAGCCAGGGACATCTTCAGAGAGAAGGGAGCTAGAGCGGCCCCAAGAAGATTAGGGGAAACGAGAGAGGTCGACAGCCTCCTGGGCAAAGGCACGGTGTGTGCGGAGACCCTGAGGCTGAAGGTGTGGGTCCCGGGAGACTGACCCTCAGCAAATACAGTGCTGCACAGCCTACAGGATACTGGCCACAAATGGAGCAAGTGGCACGCTCTGAGAGACCCTGGGAACCAGCTGGAGAAACTTGGGGGGCAGCCAAGGGGTGGGTGAGGTGGGAAAGAAGGAGCCCTAAAAGCAACTGAGGAGACCACACCACCCGCAGACAAAGTAGTCCAGCCACAGTGGCCAGGTTAGAACCCAGAAATGGGACAGGGGAGGAAATAAAAAAATGTTAGGACATTGTGGAAGAAAAATCAACAGGTTTTGTATTTTGACTGTAGGAGAAGAATGAAGAAGACAGGAGCTGAGGAAACTCCAGAGTGTCTAGTCTGAGCGAAGGGGAGTTCAGAGAAAGACGACAATGCGCAATATCGGGCCTGCTGGTGTTTAAGACACGTCTGCACAGCCAAGTGGAAGTGTCCAGTGAGCAGTTAGAAAGATGGAAATAAAACTGAGATAACAATGTAAGACTAGAAATATGGATTTGAGCACATACCAAGGTAATTTTCAGTGAGTTGTATGTTTAATTTTTTTTTATCCTCACCCGAGGACATTTTTTCATTGCTTTCAGAGAAAAAGAAAGGGAGAGAGGGAGGGAGGAAAAGAGGCATCAGCGTGAGAGAGAAACAGCTATTGGTTGCATTCTCAAATGCACCCCTGCCAGGGATTGAACTGCAGCCTGGCCTTGACCCTGACCGGAAAGTCAATCCTCGACCCTTTGGTCTATGGGACAGCGTTCCAACTAACTGAGTCACACTGGCTGGGCTCTGAGTTGCGTGCTTATATATTATGATTCCAAGAGGCTTTTTCCGTATTCCACATGGAATGCGAATTTATTCTCTTGAACTAGCTGGGTTCAGTTTTCACTCTGTCTGAAGAAGCAATAAAGCAGAGCGACATCTTTGGTACCAGAATGGAGAGGACGCAAACCAGTTCGCATAAAATCTATAAATCCAGTAGTTGGCTTGGATCTGTGTCTTCTCTGAGGGTCGAGACCCCTTTGCCATCATTGGAAGGGGGAAAGGAAGCCCATCAGAAAGCTCATGACTGTGTAAGGCCCCGACTGGAGGGCTCCGTGTAATGAGCCGGAAGGAACTCTCCCCCCCGCCCCCCCCAAGCCCAGCCTCTTGGCCTGGGCATCACTCCTCTTAGCGAATGGAACGTCTCTGATGGAAACAGGTTGCTCTGCTTCCTTAGCGTGGTGTTCTCATCGGAGAAGTCTGTTGTTTAGTGTATACAGGTTGATTTGGTGGAACGATATTTGTGGATGGTGTTATGTAAATAGAGTTATAGCCCGTGTTTCTGATAGTAACATAGGCTATAATTAGGACGCATGTGTATGTAACGATGGCGTAGTGTGTGTGTGTGTATGTGTGCGTGCACATATGCGTGCTGAGAGCAGGGGGTAGAGAAATGTGTAAGCAAGCCCGTGTTAAAGTTCTTGATGTAAAGAAAGTCGCCAATTCACAGAGGAATTTGATTACCTCTATCCATTATACACATACAGTGAGCGAGCGCGCTCCTCGCCATCTGTCATCTATTTCATTTGCATCCCCCGCACCTGGCCTCTTTATTTGCTACATTCGTTTCTTCCCCGAATTCTTGTGCTGCTTTAATAAAATACAGAAATGTTATTGTTAAAAACCAATTAATTTACAACCCTCTACAGGGATAGTATTACTTATAATTCAATTTGGCTTCTAATGATCTGCTTTCTTGCAAAATGACTTAATTCTTGTGTCAAAGATTAGTTATTAGATATTACCCCGCCGTACCCGTCGTGTACTGCTGAGGTAGGCAGAGCAGCTTGGAACGTCCCTGGCCATTAATCCGAAGTCTGCAACATTTCCTTGTTTAACTCCTTCAAGAACCTGGCTGCAGGCGCGCGGCCCTGAGCTCTCCCTCCCTGGACTGAGTGCTCAGCCGCCATCCTCCCTTCACGCAGACAGCTCTGGTGCAGGAGGTCTGCAGTCGTCAGAGGAAGTTTTTGCTCGTTAATCTAACAACTTGAACAAACGTATACCACTTGACCGGCTTTCCAGCTGCATCTATTCACACACACGTTTCTTCGACCGTTTCATAGAGTTTCCTTCCGATCCAGCCATGTTTGAGCCGGAGGTGTGAAAGGATTTGCTTCCCTGTCCTAAGTCCTGCCGTCAGAAGTGAACGTGGTGGATTTCCCACCCAGGCCGAGTGTCGTTTCTCTTATTACTGCCTGTCATCCACACCCACCCTGCAGGCCAACGTGCTCGCCCAGTGGCGGTCTGGCAGCCCTCAGCCACCTCGGCCACACACACACGTCACAAATGCAATCACTGAACTCTTAGCTGTAGCCAGCACGTTCTAGAAACATCAGCTTGGGCCACAAGCATCTGACAGAAAGTTTATTCTTCTGGATTAAAAATGCCTTTACATGTTTTTTTTTTCTAGCACAGCCTTCTCTAGCCACTCACATTTCTACTTTTTTAACCATCTTGTGTAGCCCAGAATTTAGTGTGGAAACTATTATTCCTTTTTTCAATTTTTTTTATATTTACCCGAGAACATTTTTTCATTGCTTTTGGAGGGAGAGAGAGAGAGAGAAAGAGACATTGATTGATTGCCTCCCATATGTACCCAGAGTGCGGACCAAATCTACAACCAAGGTATGTGCCCCGACTGGGAATCAAACCCGCAACCTTTCAGTGTATGGAGGACACTCGAATCGAGCAAGCCACACTGGCCAGGGCTCACTTTAATTTTATATGTAACACATGGCACATGACACATCCTACTGGAAAATACAAATTCTATTTTTTGCTTAGGTTTGTATATTTTATTTTCCATAGGTATCGAATATAAATATCATTTACGTTGAAAAGCATGCCATAAAGACTGTCCTGAAAAACCTGATTGCTGTGAAGAACACGAAGCCACACAATCGTTGAAGATCTGTAATCACTGAGATGCTCCTCACACCTTGGAATCACTCCATTAGCTGGTCCAGAGAATTAAGTAACACAGAGTTCAGAGCACCATTTTGATGTAAAAGAAGGGGAAAAAGCCTTTTCCGGGGTCTCAGTGAACTAAAAAGCCAGCATCCTACATGGACAAAATCTGCTTTTCGAAGATGCACCCGTTCTGCTTGCACTTTCCAGTTCTGTAGGGCGCGGTGCCGCCAGCGCCTGCGCAGGGACATGAGCGCAGGGGGAAGGGCAGCGCGCCGTGGGGAGGAGCCGGAGGGCAGCTCCGTCTGATCTGCTCTCTGGATTGCGCTGCGTTCAGGACACTGAGGTGCTCCTTAGGTTACAGAAGCAGAGAAACCAGCCTTGTGATTGGGGCAGATGAGACTTGAACAGCTGTCTTAGAAGACACATTTTCGTTTTTGTATATTATAATACCAAGGGAACGTGCTGAGTACCTCGCGCACCGTCTTACATTACAGGCTTTCTACAAATTATCACACTCATCCGTAAGCTCCTAAAGACCATCTTCTTTCAGCTCTAAGGCTCATCCTACTGCTCCCTCTGCTTACTCCATAAATGACAGGCATTATTCCAAATAGCTGGTCCTGTATGCCCACAGACATGTTTACACTGTTGCTAGTAAAACAGAACACAAGAACCTATATTTAATATAAGCTTGCCCCAAACCTTGGAAGAGTTAAAAATTATGCCTGAGGAGACCAAAGGGAGGAAACTATAGAAATAAAGACGGGCAAACATTCCCCAAATCTCTTCCCTGGGTGACTTGGGCTCAAATTGATATGATTTATAAACTTCATTTTGAGTAACGAATAATTCGCATCCCTGAATCACTGCTCTATATGCAAAGCAGGGATGGGGACTAGCATTGCTAAATGCCAAACGAGGTCCCCGAAAAGAATAATCCCCAAATAACCCCATTTCCCAAAGTTTATTCTTCAGATTCAGACAATGCATCATCAGCCTCAGAAAACAGGAGTTGAGCCAAGCAAGCTGCAATCTAATATGGAAATATGTCCTGGCCCCGGCCCTGTGTCATCCCTCTGAATGGGATCACCTGCACCCATCTCTCCTAGGAGGAAATTTCAAACAGAGTTAGCTCCTTCAACCTTCTAATTAAAATGAGAAATCCCCAGGCTTCCATGACTCAGCCTCAGAAAAAGATTATTAGGAATTTAATAGGGAAAATAGAGCAGCCCAGACCATCTGTGACCCGGTGCTCCGTGAGAATTTAAAGAAAACTGGAGGGAGGCCGTGCACACTCCAATGCCCGCTCGAGGAGCACTTTGTAGGAGCTGCAATAAATCAACATAGTTAGAGTACAGCCTTTTTCAGATTTAATTACTGTTACATAATTATTAGCAAAGCATTCTCCTCTGAAACTGTAAAACTCATTACATCAAAAATCCCCAAGCTCCTGATGGAATTTATGAACTAGTTACTTTCTTTCGAGCTCTGGGAAAACAGTGGAAGAGAGTCCAGATTTGTCTCCGGCTTTTTAGAAGCCGAGGGAGGTTCCTCCTGTCTGCTTCGTGTCATGTTCGTGGGTTTCTGAGCTGGTTTCCTGTAGATCCATCTCTCCGACATCCACCTTCTCATCCAGACACCGGTTGAAATGATTGTGTTCCCTTCCGGTGGCGAAGGGTATGAAGCAAGTACATTTTAAAGTGTGCTGACAAGGAGCTGGCTGATCTTCAGAAATGTGAAAGATAAGTCATTTTAAAGTGTCTGTGATTTTTTTTTGAAGTCTCATGTCGGGGCAGAAAAATCACAGCAAGTCAAAGGGCTTGCATTGGAAAGCCCAAAGTCAACATGGGCATCTCCTCCCAGCACCACGTGCAGCGGCCTGACATGGATAGCTCGACCTTGGCCGAGGTGGGGGGCTATTCACGGTACAAAAATAGGCAACTGCTACCATCAAGGCCTTACCCTGCAGAGCCAGTCGTTACACATTCAGCAGCACGACACGGTTGCCGTGCTCACCAATGACACAGTGTAAATACCACCTCTCTTGTCTGCACAGCTCTTTCCAGACATCCCAGGATAAGTTCCCATCTGGGAAACATTACGTTGATCAGACTTTAACAAAAATAGGTGTATTGAAAGCCTAGCTTGGGTCAGGGGGTCTGGAAGCAGGGCTACTGTGCCATGGGATTCCTTTGGAAGACAGGTGAGTGTCGTTGCCTGGGGCTGGTTAGCTTCTCACCCTACAGCCTTACCAAGGCCAAGACTGGGGCATTGCTCCCCCCGTGGGTCTGCAGCCTCCCTGGGTCCTCAGCCCCTTACCTGCAGAGAACTGCAGCTGCCAGAACTCAGTCTGCTCTCGCGCCTGCACGCGGAATATCCAGCCAGATGTTTTCTGGTGTATTTGTGGGCTCTCCGGGGATTAGCTCTCATCCGAGCGAGAGGAGGGTAAAGGCAGCTGAGGCTTAACCAGTCAGCTGCCTCGGACCTGCTCCCTTTGCTGCCACGTTTCCCAGTGACTGCCTCTCTTCACCAGCCCCGAGACAACCTTAGTTTCTCCCTGGCGGTCCCCTACTCCACGTTTCCTGCAGGGTCTCCCCGCCAACCACTCTTGCCACTTGTGACGGTCGTGTAGCCAAGCGAAATGACTCCCTGTCCTGAATACACCCCGTGCTCTTCTGTGCTATTATTTTCCTGAAGGAAGAGGAGGTGACCAACACCCGCACATGGTCCGAGAGTTCCGTTTGGATGTTCTGTGCCTTTGCACTTGGGATCATAGCCTGACTCTTTCACCCAGTCTGCCTTTGATTGATAAGAGCTCTCGGTGTTTATTTTATTCATAGTAGCCTCTTACTTCTTTTTCACTTATGAATGTGATAGCTTTACACCTCTCTTGGAGAATGATGTCCTTACAGTTTTGTCACCAGTGTTTTTCCATTTGTGTTCTCTGGATACCGTCCTTCTGCTTGCTAAGTATGATGTCTTTTTCATGCTGGAGTTTCTCTTGGATGTTCGGCGATTCTTTGCGGTCTGTTTATATTACAGATGAGGATCTAATTTGAACAATACTGTTAGCCGGAGTTATTTCCTCAGCTCCGATGAAACTTCCTGCCTGCCCATCAGTTCGTGTGCTGATTAGAAAGCCCTGCTCCTGCCGGCTGGAGGGAGGGAGGACACGTGGATGGGACAGGCTTTCTTTTCGAGGGGACAGGTGGTTTTGCTTCTGTTTAAGGAGACCAATTTCTTAGTGAGCATAAGCGTCCTGGAACATTGTTTGCTTCTACTGCCCCAGACCAATTGTTAGGTCTTTTCGTCAGAATTCTGCCATCAGCGAGGAGCCCAGAATTTAATCCATCGCCAAATCCAGAAGCACACGACTACGGAACAGCCTGAAAGCTGGTCGGTGTCGCTTGTCTCCCCACTCCTAGACTCTCGCACCTGAGTTGGGCACTATTAGAGTTTTGTTGGGCAAACTCACCCAGTTGCAGGAAGTTCTCTCTTCCACTGGCGGTGGCTGTACATTTTTCCATTATATTTTTTCTCTTTCTCTTACATGTTCGAGAAAAGGTTCTCTGTTCTGACCTGCTGGTGCCATATTTTCCAGCCCTTGAGTGCTCCTGGGTATTCATTTTTAAAATCTCTTCCTGCACTTTAATGGAATTTTGGGAGAGTGGTGGCCACTCGTGACCTCAGCCAGCTTGACCTAGAAGCTTCCTCTGCTCCTTTTTTTTTAAACAATACTTCTTTCTGGCTCAGTTATAACTAGCCTGTCACTAAAAGCAGAATTGAACTATAGTCTGTTTACACTTGTGGCCTGCAAACACGTTTAATGAACTAGTATTCATCACATAAAATACTAAGGGTCTGTACTTGAATTAGGGCATGTAACTGTGAACCTGCCCCTCCCTCCCGCATTTCCCAACTCAGCGTTGAGGAAAATGCTACTTTTTATTGAAGCTTATTATGGGGTAGGAGGCACGTTAAGAACTAACTCTTTTTATTGTTGAATGTGGTTCAAATTACTTCTATTAATTTTTTTGTATTTTAGAAGAAAATTATTTTTTTAAAAATCCACGGAAGCTTATGGTGCTAATAGTCTTTCTAAGAAATCTTTGTGCAATGAACATCACGCATTACTCTCTAGGCAACCATTGAGTCTCTGGCTGAAAAATACCGAGAACTTTGTTTAATGCCAGCATTTATTGTTTCTCTTTCTAAAACATTACCGTAGGCCCACCACTAATTTTTTCAAGTGAAGGAAGGCGTTGTAAAGATAAAGAGGAGAAATGCTAATATTTTCTTTCTATAACATGCTAATTTGCAACCAAACTGCACTGAAGCAGAACATTCTTAAATATTTATTTGTAAAAATTGGTTATTGTCCTTGGAATGCTATACTATGATCGAATGACAAATCTATTTCAGTCTTTATTGCCATGACAGTTGACCGCTTAGAGACTTGTTTTTTGTTTTTTTTTTGTCATTCCTTTCCATGTTCTGGCAGGTGGATGGAAAGTACTCGGTGTAGGTGTGGAATTCAAACATCTGAGCGAGAGGAGAGACGCTGTGCTCTCAATCGGTCGGCGTGGCGAGGCAGAGAAATCCTAGAGCGCTCCAGATGATATCAATCACTGGCTGCACTCGTGACTAATTTAATCTCCTTCTTGCCATGTTCTCCCATCAGCCCAACGCTGCATGACCCGTCAAGAATCTCTGCCACGGTGTGACTGGGCTAGAGACGAAACAATTTGCTCAGCCAAACCTAGCTGGCTACCATCCGACTCAGGTGGTGCGATAACTCCTCCTGGCTTGGTGGAAGTTCATTTTATCAGGGCCTATCAGGAAGGCATTTGATCAGCTTGTTAGAAGTAAACGTGAATTCAGCACTTATTCTTAAGTCAGGCGCCGTTCTCAGCATTTCACGTGTTCCGTCTCTTTCGATCCTCATATCAGCACCGCAGAGCAGGGGCTGCTGTTAGGTGGAATTTACCAGTGAGGAAGCTGAGGGCCCCCGAGACTGAGCCCCCCGCCCTAGGTCAGGCAGACGGTTAGCAAGGGAGCCAGGGCTCATGTCCAGGGCAATGAATCTGGAGTCTGTGCCTGTCTCTAGCCCCTTGCTCCATTTTATTGCACTTACGCAGCTCGTTTCTGCACTTGAAAGAAAATGAATGACATTCCTATGAACTACAAGTATGTCAAATACTCTTTTAGTTTACACTGACTTTTTCCTTTTGTCAGTCTGAATATATTGGTTTTTACTCCATGCTTCTATCCTCTAACCTGATTTACAGGAATACCTGACCTATCCCTTTAAACTCTGGGACTGTCACTCTGCCTTTCTGGACCTTAATCCCACACACGGGGCTGGGACAGCCCACCTTTAGTCCTCTGTTCCGACTCTGGGCCCAAAGTTCGCCCCCTTAGGGTGGCAGAGCCTAGAGCTTTGCACGGCTGAGGGAGGCAGTGGGGTGTGGGGCAGGAGATCTTTAACAGACAGAATGCAAAACAAAGAATACAAAATTAGGTCCAAAGTGGATATTTATTTAAGGTGAGAAATCACCACACATTCCAGATTTTTTAAAAAGCTGGAAAATACTACAAATTTTAAGAAACCCCCAAACACACACACACACACACACGCTATTTTAGTGGTTAACTGATTGGCAACTTAAAAATACCTTTCCCTCCCTACATTTTTAGTTACCTAACATTTTTAGCTACCGAATTGTTGATTATCTCTTCATACAACCCTAATGTGGTGCTACAGTCGTTAATAAAGTGGAAAGCTAAGCCGGTCTTTTCTGTACCATAGTTGATCACAACATCGCTTTTTAAAAATGGCCCATCATTTTTATCTAGGTGTATTTACAAATGAATTTGATGATTAGCAAAGAGGACACACTTCAGACATGTTCGAATCAAGATTTTGTAATTTCACACTTGCCTTATTGAACATTCTGAAATATCTTTACAGATGGCAGTAAAAATGGAATCTTTTTAGCTTCATCGAATGTGTCGTTGCTCAGAAAAGGAGGGACCTGGAGGCATTTACGGTCGGATACGCTGCCTGTGTGGGCGCGTTCCTGGCTGGGGAGCCCTTCCATCTGGGCAGACCTGCGTGAGGCCGGAAGTTCTCCTTACGACGATGCACGTTTGGTCATTGACAGGCTCCCCCAGCGTCTGCTCCCAGCTGGCTCTCCCCTATTGGCATCTCCCCTAGCACTGGATGGTCATGTGACCTCTGGTACTGCCCTTCATTTCTCAGATAAGGGTTACATCAGCACAGCTGGGTAGTAGGAATATTCCAGAAAGCTATTCCTGCACCTAGAGGACCAATAATAGTATGAAACAACCAAGGACCCCACAAATACATCCCAGTAACCCCAAACTGAATGTATCCTCAAATCAACCTCCCTTAGCCAGGTCCCCAAACTGCATGAGTCCCCAAGAGTGGCCATGTGGGAGAGACAAAGGCTGAGGGACAGAAGGCCAAAGGCAGATGCCCACCTTCAGTCTTCGCGCACACCGTGGACTAAGCTCCAGGTGTGCGGGGCCCGGAATTCCCTCCCCGAACAGCTTTGAACCTGCCTCCTGGGCTGCCGACCTGCTGGACTACGCTTACTCAGGCTCGAGTGGTGGCCAAGCGAAGTCGGGGCTAGAAAGAAGAGGGGGCAGCCAGCAGCCGGCAGCTGCCTTCGCCCACCCTGCCAGGGTCCAAGGAGTCAGATTATTCTCAGTTTGCGCGAGGCCTTCCCACTCATTATGCAGACACAATTGCCTGGAGGGAGGGAGAGGACATATCTTACTTGACAGTTTCTTAGCTAGACTTATCACCTAGATGTCCCACAATGAATGAGCAATACTTGCATTATCAGAATGAATAAGGAAAACATTATTCAATGTCATAATGAGCAAACAAAACTTTAAAAGCCAAATCTAGACGTCTTGTTTAGGCACCGTGTTTTGGTGTGTTGAGAAAGTGAACCAGGACATCTGTCTGCAAAAGCTCTTCGGCCCCTGGGAAGAAGAGCTGAAGGGACTTCAGGATCCCTGAGCCTGTGGGACAGAGAGGACACAGCCAATGCTGCCCCGGCTTCTGGAGAATGTGCCCAGGACAGCAGGACCCGGACTGTGGGGCCTGAACCAGCAGAAGCGCAGGCTCACCACACAGGTGTGCAGCCACCATGGCCGAGACTGATAGACATACGCCCCTAACGCTGCTCCTGAGGAATGGTGCACACCATGGAGACCTCGCAGAGTCCGATCTCCCCTTCGGTTCGTGGGGTCAGGCGCTCCATCTGCTTACGGTCCCATGGCCAGAATCTGCAATATTAGTAAAAAATTCTTGCATGAGAGCTAACGATTCTCTCCGGGAAGACAAACAGCAGTAACATGAAGCAGAATGGTCAGTTTTTATTACCCAGCTATGTAAGCTTCTAAGCATGATTATTTTATGTTGCATAACCCTTCCAGAATGATCGATAAAATTAGGACACATTGTTAAGAATATAACCATGTAAATAAGCACATACCTTCTCTCCATTCTCCACCTGTAGTCAAGTACCTGCCGCCGGTCCCCTAATATTGAACCCTGATTCTGAGCCCCACCTCGTCTTGGGCAGAAGGAGTCAGAGTCCACAGTTTTACTTTCTAAGAGGTTGACCTGCACATCTGGACCTCGGGCGACTGAGACGGCAGTCCTGGCTGGTGACAGGGGCTTCCCCGTGTGGGCTTCCCTCTCCCTAACTTGCTGTCCAGTATCCTACATACTAGATCCAATTGCACAGCCCCTATCCTCCGCTAAAAAGAGCCACCGGGCTTGGCGGTTGGTTCTGCTGTCTGATCCACGTGGTTTTCTGCCCCACATTGCTCAGGCAAAGCTGGGAGGGAAGCACCAGAGCCCCACGAAGGCTCCTCAGTGTGACTCCCTCCTAATGATCCTTTTCCAATCAGAAGGGAGTGATTTTCCTCCGCCTCATTATTTTCCTGCCTAGATTTCTGCCTCTCGATGCTGAGTCTCCCCTTCTATTAACAAGCAACTGGGAAGTTATATTCACCAGTACTCTGCACAAATCTTGTAGTTTGAGAGCCGGACCTTTGACTGACCTTTGGGTGTAAGCGGTCTCTTAAAGCGGCCATGCCTGCTTTTTCTAAACGTATTAAAAGACATTAGAAGAGATTCTGCTCCTTTCTGGGATTCCCTCTGGAGAAAATAAAACACACATGACACAGTTACCTTTTATTCAGCTGGTGGGGTGCCTTTTTGCACTATTTAGGTGTCAGATTCCATGTAGTGGCCCGGATAGCTGGTATTCAGAAACCAAGCAAGAAATCTGCATTTCAAACTGATGCTAAACACAAATTAGAGTCATTCCCTCTCCTAGGTCAGGAATGGTACTTGATAAACACACCAGACACAATGTACATGGATTCGGTTAACAGTTATTGAGCACCTGCTGTGTGCAGGACACCGTGTGGCGTGCCGTACTGAGTTCTGTGTGAGTCAACACTGTAGTTTTACACGGACATCTGGAGATTTCTAAAACCTCTTAAAGTAAATAAGCACAATGTAAGCAGATAGATGGTGGAGTAAATATCCCAGAAACTCAAAAGAGCGGTTGGCAATACATGTTCAGGTTGGGATGGCAAAGGGAACCCATGATTCGAATGTTCTTTCCTACGTTTTCTTTCATTCTAAGGTTTCCTTAAGGTCTCTCTCCCCAGCTCCAATAATAAGTCGCCCAAGCCGGTCAGCGGCTCCTCAGGCCTCCTCTGACATCACACCGCTTTTCATGGTCTGGAGTCAGGAAATATTCACACCCGTAGACAGTTTGCATTTTGCAAATACTCTATGTGTTTAGGTTTCTAGTAAAACTTTCAAGGAAATATAGTCTATCCTTAAATGTCATGAAACAGCAACAGCCATACTTGTCTCATCCTTAAAGCAAGGCTTTGACATTCCTTTATTAGAACAAGCACATTCGAACATTACCAGGACGTTTTGAGCGATGCTGTGGAGGGACCGTGGGACTGGTTTGTGAAAGACTGGAGTCTGATGGAAACTCTGCCACTCAATAGCATGGCGAGTATGTGCGAGTCGTCCCAGTGCTCTGCTTCGCCGAATCTGAGACTAGTGACCACGTTTATTTGCCACAACATGTCAAAGGGTTGTTGTGAAAACCCAGGTAATAACACAGGTGTCACTCAGATGGAAGGTATCGCTGTGAAATGCACTCTTGGGTGTAGCTTGTGGGGGTTTTTTTCCACTCGTTGTTAACAGTTATCAATGTTGTATTTCTAATTTTCTTCAGCGATCTTTATAGAAGGTTTCTCTCCTAATTACTTTTTCTAGCTTAGGATAAAACACGGAAGACTCCCACAGAGGTGTGCACCTTGATCGCAGTTTGAGAACAGAAACCCTCCAGGGCTGTCGCCCACACCCAGCCTTGCTCCCCTTCCCAGTGAGCGCGGCACCGCATGGCCCCAACGGGAGCAAAGGCTCGCTGCCTCTCTGTGTCCTCAGCTCCTGCCTTCTCCCCCTTTTAACCCCCTTCTTCAGAACGGAAGCAAAAAGGCGCAATCGCCAAATATAAAGTGGAGACGCTAAATCTCTGTGTTTCCCCCACGCCCCCTGAACCACAGGCTTCCCTCGTGCATTTGAACTTTGAAAGTGGTGGTCAGAGAGAACCCGGGAAGACTTACAGAGTGAAACGCAGCGCCTGAACCCCAGACTTCATCGGGATTGGCGAAGAGCCCCTCCCAGGACAGATGCTAGAAGGACAGTGGTCTGGCTGGCCTGGTCTCTTCAACCAGATCGTAGTGGGAAGGGCGAGGGAAGACAGACAGTTGCCACTGCAGAACACACTGTACATGTGACAGTTCAGGGAACGCTACAGGAAAATACAGGTGAGAGGCACATCCTCTATTCTTTAGCTTATTGTTCTCTTTCAGGCCTGAGACACGAAGTGCAATTATAGCGTCTGTTTGTCATCTAGAACGACACAAGCTGTGTAACTCATTCATTGGGGAACTTGAGCCTCTTTGAATGGAGGCATGAAATCCAGCTATGAAGCACAAAGTGCCTATTGTTCTGGCAAGAGCATGAGGAAGAGGGCTTAAGCTCTGAACAATTCTTCTATCTCAACCGTAATTAAACCAAATAGGGGTGTATGTGTGTGTGTGTGTGCGCGAGCGTGCGCATGTGTGCGCTATCCTTTCCCTTCATCTTCTAAGGAAAAATAGTGAAAAGAAAGAAATTGGAACCAGAACATATAGAAGAGTCTTGGCTAACATTAGAGATTAAATGCTTTTTGTTTTGCTCCGCCCCTAATTCTCTACGTAATAATAGGCCCATAGTTTCAAAATCTATGGGTTGAATATGATAGAAATAAGAAACCAATCAAACCTTTAATTCCATAGTTAGACGGCCGATGCCTTGCACTTGGGTTAGGTCAGACACCTTCTGACGAGGCATGCCGGGCTATTCTGTAAATGATCCGATGGAGTGGCCAGAAACCCCAAATTAAAGCCATATGGGAGCTTACTGTGCATATTAAATTGTGTGTAGCAGTGTTAACAGCATCTTGATTTGTGGCTGCAAGTAATAAATGAATTATATTAATTTTGTAGCTGCAAGCTAATTTCTCCAGAATTACTTTTTAATAACCAAGCATCATGTTCGCTGGTAAGATTTAAATACATTTAGGAACAAATTTGTAGACTTTTAAGTAATGCTAGATTATCATTTTGAAAGCTTAAGAGTTCGTTTACTATTTCCCCTAACACCACATTTTTGGGAGAAAACAGTTTCGCTCAAACTGGGTGTGTTGTTGGTAGAGGTCACCATGAGAGCGCAGCCAGGTGGGGGCTGAATCGTTGCAGCATTTTTCCCTCTATTTACAGGTGCTTTGTCTTTATCACACAACTGATCGTTTTCTCTCCACTGCTGGAATGAAACTCATCATACTTCTGTATCGGCACAAAACTTTGAAGATTATGGCTGGTGGTCTTAAGTGCGGCTGTTCAGTTTGGCGGTCGAGAGTGTGGGTTCTGGACGTGAACTCCCTCGGACCGAATGTTCACCTCGCTCGCTTATCAACCGTGTGACCCTGGGCTAGTTTTTGTGCCTCAGCTTCCCGAGGGAGGTGACAGTAGTCTGTGCCCCAAGCATTTGAAGGGATTCAATAAGAAGGCACTCATGCAGTGCAGAGTTGAGACTTGCCTGTAATTTCCGGGGGAGCATGAGGCTCGTGGGGAGATGCTGAGGCTGCTGGTCAGGCCAACCTGGGTGGAATCCAAGATCTACCCTTTATTGCTCTTGGACAAGTGAGCTTGGACAAGCTGTTTCACAGCTCTGGTCCTCGATCCTCCATCTTTGTCTGTAAAACGGAATTCTCCTACTACGCCGTCTCCCTGCCCCACTGGGAGGAGCTTATGAGATGAAATGTGTAGTATAGCATAGTGCTGGGCATGTGATACGTCCAATAAATGCCATTAATATCCATTTCCTTTCTCTTCCGTGGGAGGTAGCCTCGTTTCGAGTACTTGGGGTGGGCGGGGAGATTGTCACTAAGTCAAATGGCCTGTTTCCCCTGTGTGTTTTTAGGGTCCACGTCAAAGGGGGCTTCTCACAGTAGGAAATAGTGGTATGGAAAACCTGCACTCGCAAACAATATAGTAAATGTTTATATGTGATTTTAAAAATACACCATATTACTTTTACTACAGACTTTTCTTCCTAATTACATTTAATATTGTATAATGTTAAAAGTAGTTGGCCTTGCTGAATAAGCAGTGAAAAAGGAGATAGAAATATAACAACTAGCTTATACTTAAAAACATATTGCTATGGGTAATCTGTGTATAAGTGATTAGAATTATACCACCAAAAATATTCAACTCCTTTACAGATAATAAGAATAATCACTATTTACTGAGTATTTACTCTGTGCCAGACATGCTGAATGATCTACATGTGATATCTAAGTTAATCTGCCCCCGTTTTCAAAGGGTAATATCTTTGTTCATTTCTGTATCCTCCATGCCTAATGCAGTGCCTGAATAACAGTATAGTACTAGGTGTCTATTGGATGAACGGGGATTCTTTCGGCCTTGGTTACTCAGGCCCTAGGAAAGCAGGGGTCGTACATGGACCACTCACTACTGAGCCCACCCTCTCCCGGCACCTTTCACAGCGGCTGGTGCAGGCTGGCGCTTCTGAACAGGGCGTTGCCTGGGTCATGGACACCTAGGCATCCTTGCTACACCAGAAACTCCACAAGATCGGGGAGCTTGTCTCTTCCCGCCTCACTGTATCCTCGCCACCGAGAGCAGTGAAGAGCAGAGACTCATCAGAGCAGAGACTCGGTAAGTAAGGGTTGCGTGGACTCCTTCACATTCCTCCCTCCGCTGAGACAGAAGAATGTGAAGGCTAAGACACACCATTTGGAGTTTCTACTGAAAGCACGGAGCAAGTGCCAAACGACTGGACTTAAGAACACAGCTTACTTAGAATGCACACAGTGGGGCAGCCTCTGACCACTTGGAGGCACAAATGTGTGTCGTCGACAGGGGGAGAGATAGTAGAGGCAGACAAAAGAATCCTTGGGAAGAAAGTATACGACCTCGGAGAAGGGGGAGGGACTGGTGGACAGCAGTTTCGAGGCACTGCTCTGGCCCAGAGGTACGCAGGCCCGGCCACATGCTGCGGGAAATGGGAAGTGTGTGTGAAGGTAGGGCTCACTGCACTCAGAATGAACTAGGACAGTCTCTTCTCTGTCTGGGAGAGATGGGACCCTCTGAGGAAGGCCGGTGATGCCAGGGGCAGAATGTAACCGTCAGGTGGGGGGCCAGAGCCGTGCAGAGGTGATCAGTGTGGTCAGGACAACCGCCCCGCCCCCAGGGGCACGGATAAGGGTTGGATGGGCTGCAGCAATGGTCCTGTTGAGTTTGGTATTCAGTGCGTGCTGTTAGCCCACAGACAGAAGACATGCTCTAGAACATTGGCCACCTAAACTGCCACGAGGGGTTTTAAAACAATTAAACATTTATTGAGAACCCATGATGTTTAAGGCAGAGAGCCACAATAGTCCACCGAGTATATACGATGAGGTCTCATCTCTTGAGGATTCAGAGTCTAGGAGGGGAGGTGTGGCAGAGATTGCTAAATGCCCAACCAATGCCTATTGACTCCATCTTTCATGCTTCCAAAACATCATTTTATTCCAGGTGGCAATATGCTCTGATTTAAAAAAAAAAACATTTGAATATATTTTCCAGCTTCTCTTCAATCTATAGGTGGTCAGTGAGATTTAAGTAGAAGTAATTGGATGGGGCTTCCATAAATATTTTCTAAAAGGGTTTGATCAGGTGGACGGGACACCCCTTTGCCATCCCTTTTGTTCTTAATTGGGATGAGGATACAATGGCTAGAACTCCAACAGCCACCTTGGGCCATGAGGTGAATTTGAGAATGGAAGCCCCCCACTAAGGTTAGTGGAGAATAGTCGAAGGGGCCTCTGGTGTCCCTGAACAGCCATACAAATTAAAAAAAAAATTTTTCTTTTCTTTTTGCTTCTTGTTACCATTTTTTTTATATGAGAGAAATATATCTTCATTTTGTTGAGGTCACTTAGTAGAACATATATACATTCTAATCCTGATAAAGGAGAAAGGACAAACATTTAAGAAGTTCAACATGAGAGTCGCATAATTCAGCTCAAAAGAAGAAATGCCTAATCAATTTGAAAGACAATAATTATTAAAAGGGTTCAGAAGAGAGAAAAACCTTTCATCTTCCTTGCTGGCGGTAAGGGAAGCATGATGTCAGGCAGAGAGCAAGGAGCTAAGGTATCGTGACCTTGAGCCTTTTGGGTGCTGTATACTATCTCAACTAGTCGGCAGTAAGAGGTTAGTGGTGGGGCCAGGTTCTGCCCCAAATGTGACTCCAAGCCTTTCTGATCCTAAACTGCTCTGTGCTATGCTGTCCCCCCAACTCCCCCGCCCTTTGGAGCACTACCTTAAAAGGTCAGACTCGGCAATGCGTCCGTGATGTTGGCATATGAAGGAACCAGTCATATGATTTCTCAGGATTGCAGTCCCCAGGCAACAGGGTGCGTGGGGGGCTGCTGAGGAAGACAAGTGACACCCCACACTTGGTAGGGGCAAGGGGGCCAGCTCCCTGATTCCCACACCAGGGGTCATCAGTGGGGTCCCCAGGATGGTGAAGCCACAGGGCTCAGACCCACGCACCCCACAGTACCCCAGATTCCATCATCAATCTGCTGAAGGTTGGAGCACCCTCGGGATCTGTGCATCCACCTTTGGAAGAAACGTCCTAATCCGTGAGGTCTGTGCCTGCAAACCCCGCTCTTTCGCTTGCGTTCCTTGGGAACGAAGCTCGGAGCTGAGACGCTCCTTCTGAACAGTTGCTTTTCCCCATTCAGCCAGCTGCTTTTCCTCTTAGCTCTCCCACACTGCCAGAAGGGCGCCTGGAGAAGGCGGCTCCTGTTGCAGTCTCTGGTTCCAGCAGGACTCTGTGACCCCGGGAAGTCTGTGCGGATTTCAAAGGCTGTCTGGACCAAGAAGACGAGGAGCAGGCGCGATGCTGTTCTCCACCCCCCCCCGGGGGGTGGGTCACCTTGAAGCAGGCGTGGGGGAGACCGCATCTATTCTGCTAGTGACTTAACAGAACGGCCCTAACATTTTTCAGAGAGCCACACTCTCCCGTTTCCAGATGCATCCTTACTTTCTCGCCCTTTGCTCAGACGGGATGAGCAGTGATCAAACTCTCAGTATCTGAGTGGCCTTAAAGAGGCCCAGCAATCCTGGCCACAGTACCAGAGAGGGCAGGTTTTGTGCGCGTCTGCGAGAAAGCAGTTGCTCCATTGTCACGACAGCTAGGGGACAGAGGGCTCTCAAGCTGAGGCAAACTCCTCTTTATCCCTGGAGGGCACACTTGCCCCTCTTTCCCCGACCCCTGGCTCCTGCCCTCGTGGGATTTGACTGAACAGGTGCTCACGCAGCCGCTCAGAAGGGCTCGTTCAGGACGCGCAGTGCCCTTTCCCAGCAGCTGCTCGGTACCTTCGCCCCTGGGAGCGCGGTGGCGGTGCACGCCCAAGGCCCCGGCGCTACGATGGGGACGGGAGAGCTGAAGGGCCGCTGCCCCTCAGGAGAATGGGGCGCAGGACTCCAGGCCTCGGCTCCTTAAGCCGTGGGAAAGGCAGGACAGGGCCAGCTCTTAGCGGAATTTGCAGCCGCCTCCCTGATCCCCATTGCGGCAGACGCGGCGGGTGAAGGGGTGACCCCCTGTCCCTCCTCCCCGGGCCTGGCGCTAAGAGGTCTGCCTCTCCCGGGTTCAGAGCCGGGTCTCTAGGGCCAGCTAGGTCTGGGGCACAGGCCGTGAAACCCCTTCCTGGTCCGGGGAGGTCAGTGCGCTTACCAGGTGCAGACCCGGAGCCCCAGGGCGCCCACTGCGGGCGGGACACGGGCAGTGCAGCGTGTGCCTCTGTGCCCCTGTGACAACTGCGGGGCGGGGTTGGGGGGAGGCGGTCAGCCACCTCCTTCCCCCCAGGAGTCACCTCCGAGGCACCTTTGGGCCTGAGCCTCTGCGCCGCAGCAGCAGTGGCCGGTGGCCCCGGACGCACGAGTGGGCAGCAGTAGCCCGGCCATGGTGCGCAGACCCCCTGCCCAGGCCTGCCCAGGCCGGCCCAGGTCCGCCAGGGCGGGCTCCCTCCCGTCACCGCTGGACCCATTTCCGCGGTCCTCACAGGCCTTCGCCGCTGTTCCCCCTCTGCCCCCTGAAAGGCAAAGCAGGCAGATACCAGAGGGCACCTGGAGGGAGGTCACTGACACCGTGGTGTTTATTGTAGAAGACGCGCACTTCTGCTTCGGAGGGTGAGCTCCCCCGGCTCGATTCAAGGAGGTTTTTGGTGGCCTTTTGTCAGGAAACTTATAATCACGCAGAATTTAGCCTCTAATCGGCCAGACTTATTTAAAGGGCACAGAGTCAAACCTTCCATTTTTAACAGCCACTCTGGTGTTTGCTGGAAATTTGCCACCGAATTTCGGCTGGAGCTGAAGGTTACCAGGATTTATCATTGTTTCCCCAGGATGTTTAACCCTCGTGGGCTCCTCTTCTTTCATTTAAGATACTTAAAAAAAAAAAAAAGCCTTGTAAGCGCTTTGGCCATTTTGTTTAAGAAATTTGTTTTACCTTGCACGGCTTTGAGGTCCAGGAATATTTCTGAAATAGGGAGGAGGAAGTTTTGGACACAGAAAGCAGCTGTGTACCAGGAAATAGGAAGTATGAAGGAATATTACAGCTAATAGATATCCTTTACAAGTGTAAATATCTATATTTAATTGCTTTAAAAATGTGGGGTGGAAAAAACACAATTATACATTATGATAACAAACCTGTACAGAAAATTTCCAAACAATACAAAACAAGTGCTGAAAAAAATTTTTTTATGATTGAAATACTTTTTCCAAAATTATGACCCCACCAACCCAAATATCTTGCCCCACCTGCAAATACTTGAAGAGGAATTATTACCAATTGAATGCATTTAGATTTGTCCTTGATAAAAAGAAAATTGCATAGCTTTTTTTATATTGTTGCACATTTTCAAATACACCTTCCAATATCATTGTCAGCTTGGTGTTATTTTCCATATATTAAATTTCCAATTTTTCAGAGATACATAATATATAATTCCTAATCATTAGAAACACATCATTTTATTCATCTTATTTTAATAACATGCACGTTTATAATTACTGTACAACTGAAACAGACAGTGAGTTTTGCTGGATGCATGTCTTTATTCAACAGTATATTCTGAGACACCTCGTTCAAACAAATTGTGAATTTAAAAGAAAAGCCAAAACCACAGAAAAGAATTCTTCCTGTAGAAACAGAATCACAGTGCTTTACAGACAAAAGGAAAGGAAAAGGAGTTCTCTTAAGAAAAGAGGTTTATTGTTACCTAGAAAATCCTCACAATAGTTGAAACACACTTCAGGAACTAGGGAACACCTTAGATAGAGTTGTGCCAATTACTCAGCCCACAAGCATCTGCTTTGTCTTAATTAGATGGGGGGAGGTGAATGACCACTGTTTATTTTCATTTTCCTCATTAATTATGAAAAACTGCATTTAATTCATCTTGCATGGTGAGGGATTGGCTGCGCAGGTGTAAGTCGTAAGGGAAGTGGCTGTCGGTGGGCAACCTGAACATGGCACCCTGCCCAAGGGGACCCCTGGGTGGCACTGCACAGTAATGCATGCCGTAATTGTAATTTTTGCCATAGTCCAAGGTTTCTTCTTGCTTCAGAGAAAATATCCCATTATAGTTAATTGGGGGAGGACTTAAGGGACCTTCAAACTGAGGGCTGGCACACTCAGGGGAGGCGCTTTCATAGAAGGATTCATACGCACTGCAATAATTATAGGGTTTCATGGACTTGGAATTATCAAGAGTCCCATGCCCCGGGGGGGTGGTGAGCTCAGGGCTGTGGTAGGGCGGGTAGAAAGTGGAGTAGGGTGACCGGGTGTGATGCGCGGCCTCCCCGCCCTGCCCCATCAGGAAACTCCTGGCGTTGAGCTGCAGGCAGCCAGCCACCAAGTTTGTAGTGGGCTGGGAGAGACCTTTGCATAAGTTTTGGACGAACGTGAGCAGGTCGGGTCTCTTGCCGATTCTTAGAATTTCTGAAAGTGCCCAAATGTAGTTTTTGGCCAGTCGTAAAGTTTCAATTTTGGACAGTTTCTGGGTTTTAGAATAACAGGGGACCACTTTTCTTAAATTGTCCAGAGCGTCGTTGAGGCCGTGCATCCGGTTCCTCTCCCGCGCATTAGCTTCCTGTCTCCTGAACTTGACCCTTTCGAGTCGCAGCTTGGTTGTCTTTTTTTTTCTAAGACCCCTCCTTCTGGGCAAGCCATTTTCATCTTCCTCTTCCCTGTCTTCCTCCTCTTCCTCTTTCTCCGTTTCTTCTCCCGGGGCTCTTTTGATGCTCTTTCCTCGAAGGACAATCTGTTTGGAAAAGCTTTCTGGTTTCTTAATTTGCTTCTGGTCCTCGCATTCTCTAGAAAACTTTCTGCACATCTGGGATTCTGGCATTACAACAGACTCATCAAACGGTAGTGTTAACATGGTTCTCTAATCTTAAATTACCTGAAAAATGCCAATATTTAAAGTGTTTTCATTTTTAAAGTTTATGCACTTCAAACATATTGAATGACTTAATCATAAAAATGCAAAACCACGTGAAAAAAAACTGGTTCCAGGACTCATTTTTTTTTTACATTAAATATAATTTTTGAGTTTGGGCAGATTAGTAATTATAGCAAACATTGACACATGCAATAGGATTAATTTATACAAGCAGATTATCAAAAGAAAATAAAACATGAGGCATTTATAGTAATACCACCACCATCTCCATTTCTCTTTGATTTTTTTACTGGTTTTTAAATATACAAAAAAGAGCATGGAATTGTAGCAAATGCAAAACATGATACAGCAATACAGAATTTCATTAGTTCTAATTCCCCTGAGTAGAAATGAGAGGAGGCACCAGTTTTTAAAATAAAAAGTGCTCTCTCTCCATTAGCTGACAAATTTGTGGGTTTTTTTTTAAAAAAAAGCCTTAACTTTATTTGCTGCATTATGTAACCGTGGATTCAGATAAGTGGCTGTTGCAAACATACAATTTTGTAAAAAAATTAATCAGAGCCAATTTTAAAACTGATTTCTCTCGGATCAGTAAAGAAAAATGTAAAAGAGCACTATTTCCCAGCCTTCACACACAAAAAAAACGGGGGTGGGGAAGGATTAAGCTAATTTGGAATAAACTCCATAAATAAATTTAAAAAATAAAAACCACTGGCATTGTTTCAATTCAAAGAAAATGTTGCGACTGCTTTCCATTTACATTTTCTCTACATGTAATTGTCTGTTTACTGCTGTTCAAATTATCCTGGACAAAAAACACTCTCGGAGTGTTTTTGTTCTACGAGCCACAGAAGTCTCCCTCTAGCTAATATCTGACGGGAACGGTCCAAGGATTCTGACTGCAATTGTGCACGTGTGTTCAGAATCCCGAATGAAAGGGGAAAATAATTTGTGTTTCAAATGCAATTTTGGCTTTCGTTTGGTGAAGCAGCAAGTATTTTCATCTAAAGTCCTCAAACAAATAAGCAGGTTAAAACAGAGACTTTTCAGTTTAACAATCTCCAAACACACACACACATTCACACACACACACACAGAAACTCTTAGTAATGTCCACATACTTGCAGTGTTACATAGTAGCAGTGAAAGTATGTGATAATTGCATCATAAGAATGAAATATAATAAGAAGTTATAGATGGCAAAGAGCATATAAATACTATAAGACAGTGACACTGTATCTTTAAATACTTGCATGCAAAGCCAGCATCAATTGAAGTATATCTTTATTTATATTACCTTAGGTTTTAATTTCATTCAATAATCAGTTTTCATTTTGGATCTTCCAAATCTTTTCAGGCTGAGTGTCGCATCGTCTCCTGGAGTCTCTAGATCTGTGTGTATCTGCACTATCTCATTGATCTCTAAAAAGTGACATTGATGCCAACTGCCAGAGCTGGTACCCATGCCATCTGCTAGTGACGTCACAGGGCAGGGAGAACCATGTGATCCTCTCTCTTGGGACCTTCATTCTGCACTGATCATCTGGCATCCCTGTAAGTGGGTACCAGCATTCATGCATCAACACAGAAGGTTAGACTGATAGGAAAAAAATCTGCACCAGCATTTCACATACAGTAGGTGCGTTTCTCCTCGAGCTGCTCCGGCTCCACGGGCAATCTGCAGGAAGGGCTGTGTGAGTGCTCAGTTTTGCCCTGCCAACGGTGCAACTGTTAGGTAGTCATTAATATTCCATTCATTTACAAGGTGGGCTTTTGTGTGAGCGAGAGGCTTTTTTTTTTGTCATTGTTGTTGATGTTTTGTGAAGATCACCATCCCATTTGTGCACCTGGGTACCCAGGGAAAGAAAGCCATGAAAAAAGAGCTGAAATCGGGAAAATGATCTTGAGATGCTTAACCAAACTCAGATTTGTGTCAGCAAACAGGGATCAGCAGAGGTCTCCTTATTTCCTTGTTTTGTTTCGTGACATGCAACTTACCGGTGTGTGTCTGTGTGTTCCCTTACTAACGTGGAAGACTTCCGTGCTCCTTAGGAATTTGGGATAAAAGAACAGTTTCTCCGTCTGGGGGCTGTGAAAGGCATCCTCAGGTGCTCCCCTTTCTACACTTGCTGGTACCTTTCAACAACTTTCCGGAGAGATTCTCTGTGTCTGTGTGCAAATCGCAGAAAGGACTGCCGGTCCACTGTGAGCGGTCTCAGACCACCTCCTTAGGTCCCCTACCTAAAGCCACAACTTCGCTCTTTATTGTCCCCGATCTCTTTCCAGCGGGACTTGCTTGTTCCTTCTCATTTCATTTCAGACGCAATAAAGATAAAAATGATCACTTAGGTCTTTTTCTCTCTTCCCCTGGCATTCTGCTGTGTATTTTCATCAAAATGAGCTTTCCTGATTTTTTTTTTTTGAGCTTCCAGGTTTTTCCTTTCTTCTAAAGTTTTTCTCACATGTTTCTCCCTCCAGACCAAAACCAATTTAAATAGCTGGCCATTCTCATATTAGGGTCCAATTGTTTTTCCCTGTCAGATGTATTCCATATTTATCTGTCTTCCCCATGCCCCCCTTTGGGTTTCTTAACAAAAGCAGGGTAGAAACAGTTAAGCAAAGCTGGCAAAGCTTTCCAAATAAAACAAACTGTGAAGCCAGAAGCAAACTCCACCTTCTTCTCTCTTTCTCTGGTCCCTATCCCCCCGACCCCACCCAAAAAGGACATTTTATTTCAGGATTGCCTGTCAGTAAAGTAAAAAGCGTTCTTTAAAAAAAAAATAAAAGTTTGAAAACAGACCAGCACCACCTTTGTTGTGTGACAGCGGCGTAATCTCCTTCTGTAATGTGAGACAGTATGCTTTTGGTATTAAAGTAATCCCTGGCAGAGCTGTGGCTGTCGAGTCTGGGTTAGCACTCCCCTCATCCAGCCCAGTTTTGAAAGGCTGAGAATTCTGCCACTTGAACGCACTTTGGTTCCAAACTGGCGTCGGGGTCCTTGCACTAAATTCAGTTTTGCTCCTCGTACCCCACTCATTTCTATCCCCCTCAACAGTTACTCGACTTTGTCTGGACAGTTCTAGAAAAGATGGAGAAATTGGCAAAGGGGAGAACCATGCTAGGTAAAGGAGGATAATTTTATTCTCTCAATGGTCCAGTAAAAAAAAACATGCATATGTAAAATAAAAGACCATAAATTCATAACTTAAAATACGTAGGTTGGCCTAGTTCATGCTTTTTAAAAATTGGACATAGCAAGGCACTTCAAAATGTCGCTTAAGGGAATATTACCGGTAATGGGTGTGTTGAGTCTATTTCATACAGCTTTTGATTTAAAAACTACACACACTTTTAAACTCCCTGTCAGCACAGAAAATGTCTATAGGAAGACCAAATGCAGATTTCTGTTTGTTCTCATGTACGGTTTAATTTTTAAATGCAAAGGAGCAGAAGTATCAGAGTCACAAGCCACAGAGCAGCCAGCCCTGCCATGAATGTTGCATATTGCATCATATTCAAAACTCGCAAAGTCTCCAGAAGCTGCCTTGGATGACAGGCATCAAGGACAGGAAAATAGAAATCCAGGAAACAGACAACATGACATGTCAGTAGAAAACTATCACCAGTACGGCTCATCACAAGCATGGATTTTGTATTTTATCTTTGCAACGCGCAAATGGGAAACAGTTTTTGATGAAAACATTTGGGGCTGTTCTATTTCTGCCTTTGAACATGAAATAAAATTTTTTGGTGCTGGTGGTAATGTGGTGGGGATGGGGGTGGGTGCAGAGAGACGCTATGCTGTGGTTTTCTGAGTATTAATCTATTTTCTGAATGTCTTAGACGGGTTCCCCCCCCCACACACACACACAAAGGAGGAAAACAAAAAGTTGTTATGTCAAGATTTAGCAAGGATTCAGTATGTTTGTACAATAATCTTTCAAAAGAAATTTCTTTATGCATTTTCTACGATAGTTCCAGATATGCAAATGCCTGTACTGTTAATATGCATTCATAACATACACCAAACTGCTGTTCTACTCTCTGCTAAGAAAGCATGTTAACACCGATACTCCAAATAGAAACACGTTCTGAATTATAGACGAATACTCAGGGTATGGGGAGTGTATTATCATCATTTCTGTGTCTTCTCATTTTACAGCAATCACTGCTTATCAGAGTTTACATCTATAACTCAATTTGATATTAATCTAATAGATATGATCTTTGCTTCCAGGGACAGGGCAATTTATAGTAGTTTGTTTTTTTGAAGTGCCCAATGTCTGTCTGCCTCTCTCTTGCTTTCACTGGGTAAATATATTTGTATATATTTCATTTATAGAAATGACCCACTGAACATTTGAATACAATTTGCAAGGCAGGTGAAGCCAAACGTCTGAGTTAGGATTTTAAATGTTGTTATTTTGGGACTATCCTGTTGGTACCTGCGTCTTAGCAAATGGGGGTTCTGTGGACTTCCTTTTCCATAATTTAGGAGATCAGATCGGAACCTGACAGGCATTGTTTCTGGCTTTGCAAGGGTGTAAATGAGGTAAGTCAACGGGATGTAGAGAGAGTCCAGGCAGGGTCAGGCAGCAAAACCTCAAGACCAGAATTTGTTCCCTAGAATTAGGATACCTCCTGAGAGAGATTTTGCACAACTTTTCTATCGCTTCACCGCACACCCCCCCCCCCCAACCCCTTCCCTTGTTTTTAAGCGCTTAGACAAATGCTTCAGGGCAGCAGGGGCCCGTGTGCCAGCCCAGTGTTAATCCCTGGAGTTTTAACTCTGTCATCTCCATTGGTTTGAAAGAGTTTTGTGGCGGTGGCAAGCCTCCCACTTTGGAAAACAGCCTGTGGGATTGGACTAAAAGTATTTAAATGATAAGAAAAAAAACAGAACAATCTTACTCCTCTCGAAGCCTCAGAGGGCTTAAAATATCATTTAAACATAGGCGTCTAACTGTTTTGTATATACATATATCTGTATCTATATCTACATTTACACACAAGGATTACTTAGACTAAAGAGACAATCTGGAAATAATTGGAGGGCAACGTCTGGATTGCCTTTTTACATTTACTTGAGAGTGAAGACTAGACTGAATTGTACTATTATGATGCCATAAATTATATTGTGGTTTATGCAGCTCACAAAACACTGCAACATCTAGTCTTCTATTTTAGCCCTTACACGAAACAGCACATCAGCCCTTTCCAGAAATACCTTTGTATTTTGTTCACTAACCTGCATTTATTAAATGCATTTTTCAATCTGTTGTTAAATAAAGTCATCTAAACCTGCCAGTTAAAACTTCTACCAGTGCGAGAAAACCAGTATTATTGGACCAATTTACTATAATTCCAGCTATTGGTTAAAAAAATAACAACTGTGCTTTACTAACTTCTGTGATCTTGCTATAAACAAATGCATAAACAAATGTATAGTTTTCTTTAGGCCTACAAATGTTAAGAATTACTTATTATCTCTGATTAATGCTTTTTACAATACTCAATTAGAAATTATTGTTGTATTCTAATCAATGTATTGCAATGGTTATTTTTTAAATTTTATTGAATTTATTGGGGTGACACTGGTTAGTAAAATTATATGGGTTTCAAGTGTACCACTCTATAACACATCACCTGTGCATTGTATTGTGTCCACTATCCAAAGCCAAGTCGACTTTCATCACCTTTGTCCCCCTTTATCCTCTTCTACCCCCCCCAGACACCCCCTCCCTCTGTTGTCTGGGTCTCTGAGTATTTTTTAAAATTAATCCCATACATTGTTTCGCCAAGCCTCCCAAACCCCACACCACTGGAGAGCTGTCAGTCTGTTCTCTGTACCTGTGAGTCTGTTTGTATTTTGATTATTAGTTGGTTTTGTTCATTAGATTCCACATATCAGTGAGATCATACGGTACTCATCTTTCTCTGCCTGGCTTATTTCACTTAGCATAATACTTTCCAGGTCTACCCATGCCTGCACAAAAGGTAAGAGTTCCTTTTTATGACTGAGTAGTATTCCATTGTATAAATGTACCATGGTGGTTTTACCCACTCATCTTCTGATGGGTACCTAGGTTGCTTCCAAATCTTGGCTATTGTAAATAACACGCAATGAACATAGGGGTGCATATATTGTTTTGAATTAGTGTTTCAGGTTTCTTCAGATATATATAGAAGTGGAATTGCTGGGTCATAGGCAGTTCCACTTTTAACTTTTTGAGGTGCTTCCATACTGCTTTCCACAGTGGCTGCACCAATTTGCATTCCCACTAACAGTACGTGAGGGTTCCCTTTTCTCCACATCCTTGCCAACACTTGTTGTTTGTGGATTTATTGGTGATAGGAATTCTGACAGGTGTGAGGTGATATTTCATTGTGGTTTTAATTTGCATCTCTCTGATGATTAGTGATGCTGAGCATCTTTTCATATGTCTATTGGCCATCTGTATGTCCTCTTTGGAGGAGTGTTTGTTCAGTCCTTTGCCCCACCCCCCCCTTTTTAAAGTATTTTTTATTGATTGTGCTATTACAGTTTCCCAATTCCCCCCCCTTATCTCCCCTCCGCCCTGCCCCCCCAACCCTCCAGTATCCCCCCCTTAGTTCATGTCCATGGGTTGTATATGTAAGTTCTTTGAGTCCTCTATTTCCTGTGCCATTTTTTATCTCCCCCCCACCTATTTTATGCCTACTAATTATGCTTCTTCTTCCCTGTACCTTTTCCCCCCTATTCTTCCCTTCTTCCTCCCCACCGAAAACCCTCCATGTGATCTCCATTTCTCTGATTCTGTTCCTGTTCTGGTTGTTTGCTTAGTTTTTATTTGAGTTGTTTTTCTTTTCTTTTAGGTTCATTCGTTGATAGTTGTGAGTTTGTTGTCATTTGACTGTTCATATTTTTTACCTTCTTTTTCTTAGATAAGTCCCTTTAACGTTTCATATAGTAATGGCTTGGTGATGATGAGCTCCTTTAACTTGACCTTATGTGGGAAGCTCTTTATCTGCCCTTCCATTTTAAACGAAAGCTTTGCTGGATAGAGTAATCTTGGATGTAGGTCCTTGCCTTTCATGACTTCAAATACTTCTTTCCAGCCCCTTCTTGCCTGCAAGGTTCATTTTGAAAAATCAGCTGATAGCCTTATGGGCACACCTTTGTAGGTAACTATCTCCTTTTTTCTGGCTTCTTTTAGGATTCTCTCTTTGTCTTTAATCTTGGGTAACTTAATGATGATGTGCCTTGATGTATTCCTCCTTGGGCCCAACTTCTTTGTTACTCTCTGGGCTTCCTGGCCTTCCTGGAAGTCTATTTCCTTTGCCAGATTGGGAAAGTTTTCCTTCATTATTTGTCCAAATAAGTTTTCAATTTCTTGCTGCTGTTCTTCTCCTTCTGGCACCCCTATAAGTCATTTGTTTCTTTATTCTGTTCCAGTTGGATGTTTATTTTTCAATAGGCTATTTTTCAATAGCCTTTTGTTCCAAATCATTGCTTTCAGTCCTGGGTTCCTTCCTGTTACTGTTGGTTCCCTGAATATTTTGCTTTATTTCACTTTGTGTATCCTTCATTTGTTTTTTCATTTTTCGACCAAGCTCAATCAGATTTGTGAGCATTTTGATTACCAGGGCTTTAAATTCTCCATCAGATAGGTTAGCGATCACCTCCTTGCTTAGTTCTCTTTCTGAGGCCTTGTTCTGTTTCTTCATCTGGGCCATATTTCTTTGTCTTGGCCAGTTGATGGTTGTAAGGGGGCAGGGCCTAAGGTATTCACCCAGGCTGGGCAACCCTCCTTGCTGTGCTGCTGGTGGGGGAGGGGCCAGAGAGGGAACAGTGCAGCTCACTTGCTCGTCTCCAGTGCACTTTTCAACGGACTCTCTCCTGTGAGACTGGGAGTTTCTCCCACTGCTGTGGCAACTGCTGTAGTTCACAGTCATTTCTGAGTCTCAGTTTCCCCTTAAGTCAGCCCCTCCCAGGCAGCCCTCGGAGCCGCAGTCTGCCCCTGCTGACCACCGCCTTACCAGTCTGGTTGTTCTGGTTGATTTGTTCTTTAATCCCCTGGTTGTTGGAGTTCCATGCACTTTGATTTTCTGGCACTTTTGGTTGTTTATTGATTTTAGATTGGTTGTTATCCTCCTTTTGGTTGTGTGAGGAAGTGAAGGGTTTCTACCTATGCCTCCTTCTTGGCCAGAACCCAGAAAGTATTCCTTTGCCCCTATCTAACTTGGATTGTTTGTTTTTTGGTGTTGAGTTTTGTTAAGTTCTTTATAAATTTTGGAAATTAATCTCTTACTATATGTATCATTGGCATATATGTTCGCCCATTCACTGGGTTGTCTTTTCATTTTGTTGATGGTTTTCTTTTCTGTGTAAAAACTTTTTAGCTTGATGTAGATCCATTTGTTTATTTTTTTTCTTGTGTTTTTCTTGCCCAAGGAGATCAGTAGAAAATATTGCTGTGAGAAATGTTTAAAGTTTTCCTGCTTATGTTTTCTTCTAGGATTTTTATGGTTGTGAGTCTAACATTTAAGTCTTTAGTCCATTTTTGTTTTATCCTTGTGTTCAGTAGAAGAAGGTGGTATAGTTTCATTTTTTTTGCACATATCTGTCCAATTTCCTCAACACCGTTTATTGAATAGACTGTCTTTACCCCATTGTATGTTATTGCCTCCTTTGTCAAATATTAATTGACTATAAAGGTGTGGGTACCATGCCGTTTTGATTACTATGGACTGTAGTATAGTTTGATATCAGGCAGCATGACTCCTCTGACTTTTTCTTCTTTCTTGAGACTGCTGTGGCCATTCAGGTTCTTTTGTGGTTCCGTATAAATTTTTGGATTACTTGTTCTAGTTCTGTGAAATACACCTTTGGTATCTTGATAGGAATTGCATTAAATCTATAGATTGTTTTGGGTAGACATTTTATAGACATTTTAATGATGTTCATTCTTCCTATTCATGAACACAGTATATGAAGCCTGTCCAGACAAAGTCCAACCATTGCTAATATAACGAGAACAATTTGCACGACATTGATGTAACCTGGCAGCCAAAAAGAGTGGACTGGAACACGCATATGCGAACAATGATGACTTCGCTGTACTAGTCAGTGGGAGCTGTAGATGCCATTGAGTGAGCATGTGTACTGTGTGGCTGTTGCATTCAAAATGACTGAGTGAGTTGAGCAATGAATCTGCATCCAATTTTGCATGAAGCTTGACCATTCCTCCGTGGAAGCTATTCGGATGATTCAGAAGGCTACAGTTATGGGCAACTGGTGTTTGACAGCTTCATCACAACAATGTGCCCACTCATGCATCATGTCTTGTGCAGAGTTTTTTGTGAAACATCAAATCACCCAGATGACTCAGCCCCCTGCAGCCCAGATTTGGTGCCCTGTGTCTTCTGCCTTTTCCCAAAATTAAAATCACCTTTCAGAGAAAAGAGATTTCAGACTGTTGATGAGATTTAGGAAAATATGACAGTGTGAGGTCCCAAGGCACCTACTTTGAAGGGGACTAAGGCTTCACTGTCCTATGTATAGTGTTTCTTGTATCTTGTCTCTTCTTCAATTAATATCTCTATTTTTCACATTACATGGCTGGATGCCTTCTGGACAGACCTCATATGCTTCCACTTATTTGTATCTTTTTCATTTTCTTTCTTCATTGTCCTATAATTTTCTGAATAAAGGTCTTTTACATTCTTGGTTAAAATTATTCCTAGATATATATTTTTTTATTATAAATGGTATTGTTTTCTTAGTTTCTCTTTCTGGTAGTTCATTACTGGTGCATGCAAATGTAACTGATTTCTGGATATTCATTTCATACCTTAAAACTTTACTGAGTTCATTTATCAGTTCTCATAGTTTTTTTTGGTGGAAATTTTAGGGTTTTCTGTGTACAGTACCATGTCATCTGCAAATAACAACAGTTTTACTTCTTCATTTCCAAATTGGATGCCTTTTATTTTTTCTTGTTGTCTGATTGCTGTGTCTAGGAATGCCAGTACTATGTTGAGTAAGAGTGGTAAAAGCAGACATCCCTGCCTTCCCAACCTTAAGGGAAATGCTTGTAGTTTTTGCCTATTGAGTACGATGCTGGCAGTGGGTTTGTCATATATGGTCTTTATTACATTAAGGTGTATTTTCTCTATTCTCACTTTGCTAAGGGTTTTTATCATAAATGGGTGCTGAATTTTATCAAATGCTTTTTCTGCATCTATTGATATGATCACATGGTTTTTATCCTTCATTTTGCTTATGTTGTGTATCATGATTATTGATCTATAAATACTGTATAAACCTTACATCCTTGGAATGAATCCCACTTGATCATGGCGTATGATCTTTCTAATATATTGCTGGACCTGGTTTACCAATGTTTTGTTGAGGATTTTAGCATCTATGTTCATCAGGGATATTGACCTACAATTTTATTTCTTTATAGTGTCTTTATCTGGTTTTGGAAGTAGGATAATGCTGGCCTCATAAACTGAGCTTGGGTATCTTCCCTCCTCTTGAATTTTTTTGGAATAGTTTTAGAAGAATAGGTGTTAGTTCTTCTTTGAATATTTGGTAAAATTCACCTGTGAAGCCATCTGGTCCAGAAATTTGGTTTGTTGGGAGTTTTTGATTGCTGCTTCATTTTTGTTAGTTGTAATCTCCCTATTAAGGTTTTCTGATTTCTTTGGGATTCGGTTTTTGAAGATTGTATTTTTCTAGGAATCTATACATTTTGTCCAGATTGCCTAATTGGCTGGCATATAATTGTTTGTAATATTTTCTTATAATCCTTTGTAATTCTTTGGTGTCAGTTGTTACTTCTCTCCTTTCATTTCTCATTTACTGATTTGGGTCCTCTCTTTTTCTTGATGAGTCTGGTTAAAGGTTTGTCCATCTCATTTATCTTTTCAAAGAACCAGCTTTTAGTTTCATTGATCTTTTGTATTCTTTTTTTAAGAATCTATTTCATTTATTTCTCTGATCTCTATTACTTCCTTTCTTTTACTCACTTTGGGATTTGTTTATTTCTCTTTTTCTAGTTCCTCTAAATGCAAAGTTAGATTCTTTATTAGAGGTTTTTCTTGTTCCTTGAGGTGGGCCTGTAATGCTGTGAATTTCCCTCTTAGAATTGCTTTAGCTGTGTCCCATAGATTTGGGCTGTTGTGCTCTCATTTTAATTGGTTTCAGGTACCTTTTAGTTTCTTCCTTGATCTCACTGTTGACCCATTCATTGTTTAGTAACATGTTATTTAGACTCTATGTCTCTATGTGTTTTTCAATTTTTTTCTTGTGATTGATTTCTAGTTTCATACCATTATGCTTAGAGATGATGCTTGATATGATTTTAATTTTCTTAAATTTATTGAGGCTTGTTTTACATTCTAACATGTGGTTTATCCTGGAAAATGCTCCGTATACACTGGAAAATAATGCATATTCTACTGGTTTGGGGTGTAATGCTCTGAAGATATCAATTAAATCCATCCGATCCAGTGTGTCACTTAAGGTCACGATTGCCTTGTTGATTTTCCATCTGGAAGATCTATCCACTGGTGTCAATGGGTGTTAAAATCCTGTACTATGACTGTATTGCTGTCAATCTCTCCCTTTATGTCTATCAAGATTTGCTTTATAGATTTAAGTGCTTCTATGTTGGGTTCATAATTATTTCCAATGTAATGGTTCTTTTTAAACATAGAAAACAGAATCACATTTTTGTCTTTTACTGTTACATTAATCCATTTGGTAAGTTTGGAGTGGGCACTTTATGCAAGAGATGTTTTTGCAAAAGTTATATGCAAACTGCATCTTTTTAATCTAGTTTTTTAAAATATATTTTTTAATTTTATTTATTTGTTTTTAGAGAGAAGAGAAGGGAGGGAGAAAGAGAGGGAGAGAAACATCAATGTGTAGTTGCTTCTTGCATGCCCCCTACTGGGGACCTGGCCTGCAACCCAGACATCTGCCCTGACTGGGAATCAAACTGGTGACCCTTTGGTTCACAGGCTGGCATTCCATCCACTGAGCCACACCAAGCAGGGCTAAAATCAAGTTTTATGTTCAATGCTTTAAGATGACATGCAGGCGCTTTTGTGTCTCTTTTGGCCTTTCTGATCTCATCTTCTGCTCCCCCCCCTCTCACTCAGCCCAGCCACACTGGTCCTCAGCTATCCCTTGCACACTCAACCTCATTTCCACCTCAGGACCCTTATCCCTTCTTCTCCCTGAAATCCTCTTCCTGGATATCCCCATAGTTCCTTCTCACATCCTTCAAGTCTCTGCTCAAATGTTCCCTCTTGTGGAGATCCCCCTTGACCACCCTAATTTATTTTGTATCCCTGTACCCACCTGCCCCTCCCTTTTCACCTTCCAGTTTTGCTTTTCTCCATAGCACTTACCACTTGCCAGCACAAGACATTACCTATTTACTGTGTGTATTAATGCACAGTTCTAGTGCTTACATGTGAAGGGCAGTAAGTCCACACTTGTTGACAGAAGACATTTATTCCAGGCACTGGGTTGGTGGTAGAATAGCTGTGGCAAGGCTGTTGGGGAGTTTTCAGTCCAGAAGAGGGAATGCACAATATACAGGTAAACACAGAAACATGAAATTTACATATGGGTGGCTACAGAGACTCATGGGAAGGTCTACTTGATTAAAGCACCTGGCAAGTCCTTTCTGAATCATTTCTGAGCTGAGACATGAAGGGTGAGCTGCAGAGACAAGGGCACAGGGGACATGGCTAATGTTCTGGGGAGATCAGGAGGGCCAGAGCACAGTGGGAGTAAGGATAAGATCATGTGAGGTTATGTAGGTCACGGTGAAGAATTTATTTTAAAGGAAGTCATTGGAGCGCTTCAGACAGTTTGAGATTTCAAAAGATCACTCTGGCTGTTCCCAAGAGAAGGCTTGGACAGAGAAAAAGAAAAAATGGAGGGAATTTACTAGGCCTATGAGAGCAGACAGAGCAAGAGGAGGCTGGCTGGGGAAATGGGGAAATGGAGAGAGGGGGCCTGGGGATGTCCGCATCACATGTACTTGGAGGTAGAATCAACAGAACTTGCTGACGGACTGGATGTGGGAAGGTTACTTAACCTCTGGTCATGACAGTGATGAACAGTGTTCTTTTGTACGCAGTCTGCCAAGCACCAGGCCCAGTGCCTCACATCCATTGTCTCCTGGGATCCTTGCAATGAGGTGATGATCTCCACTGTAGAAGTTGTGAAACAGCTAAGAGAACTTAACTAATGTACCCACGACTGCTTGGTTTTAAGTAGGAAAGCCATGACTTGGAACCATGTCTGTCTGAATCCAAACTCTAGATCTTAACAACTACACTATAGAATCTTAAGAATTAAATGACCAAATTTCAACAGACTTCATAGTACCATTTCTAGTACAAAATAAATCCTGAATAAATAATAAATATCAGGTGAAGTAAAAAAAATAACTTAGCCAGGTATCTATCCGCAGACTAAAGAATTATCCTATTAAGGTATCTGGTAACTTAAGCTCTTTTACTACACATTTCCTGAGGTCGGTGTGTGCAGGTTAGGACAGTAGATTGCCATGTAATCATGTGGCATCATATAACATGATGTAATCATATAGCAATGGCTATAAACATCATGACAGTGATCTTCTACTTGCTAGAGGAGTTCAGGGTTGAGTTGTTCAGTTAGTCCTTCATTTTTTTTCTTTCATTTGACAAAACACTTGTGTTACCCTTCTAGCTATGATGAGGGGATGTAAAGGTAAATAACAGAGACCCCACCTTTCAAGGAAGTTAGAGTTGAATTAGCACATAAAATACCTTCATAATGTCGCATTAGAAAGAGTGTGAGCTCACTGTGAGAAGGGAGATTGTTGGTAGGGAAAAGAAAACATTTGAGTAGAGCTTGTGGGCATATGGAGGACTTCTTGTTTTCACCTTTATTTGAAATAGAATAGAGACTGAGAAGTATTGTGGCAATAAGTGCGCAACTCCATTGAGTTTGACAGACTGAGCACATCTGTGTCATATGAGCTCAGGCAAGAAACAGAGCATGACCACAGCCTCCCTCCTGCCCCTTCCAGATGCTGACCACTTCTTCCTAGGAGAAACCACTATCCTGCCTTCTTTTTTTGTATTTTTATATTGTTGTACAGTTACAGTCGTCCGCATTCTCCCCACCCTGGGTCGCTCTCACTTGTCTTCTAACAGCATCAATTGCATTTGTCCATTTTGTGCATTACAGAAATGGAGTCATTTGGTATGTACTTTTTGGGGGCTGACTTCCTCATTTCAACATTTCGGTTATGCAGCGTATCCATGTGGTTGCACAGAATTGCAGGTCGTTCAGTCTCATCGCTGTCTCTTCTCAGTTGTGCGGCCATGCCACGGGTTGTTTCTCCTTCTATTTTTGACAGCTCTTTGGATCGTTTCCAGTTTGGGGTTATTAGAGGTAGTGCTATTCTAGTACACATGATTTTGTGAACATGTATCTGTTAGGTGTGTTCTACCCCTAGGTGTATATCCAACAGAGATGCATCCATGCATTCTGCATGTATGATTTTAAGAGAATTTTAGAATAGACATTTGGAAAGAGTTGATCTTGACTAATTCTTGACACGATGACCACACACTTTGTAATCATTACATGAGACCAATAGCATTATCCCAAATCTATAAACTCATGTCTTCCAGTCAAGGAGGGTATTGGTCACAAATCTATAAATGCTCCTTGAATGATTCCTGTATATCAAAACACTGTGATGTCAGAGAAAGAGTAGAAGACACAATCCTGTCCTTCAAGAAATCTAGAGTCCCGCTGAGGAGGGAAAACTCACAAATGTAAAGCACTGAGATGCATGAAGGGTGGACTATGATGGAGAGTATCAAACAAAATAAGTATCTGCTTTATTTATCTCACGTTGTTTAGGAAGATGGTGTGAATTTAAGATTATGCAATTGTCCTGGCTGGTGTAGCTCAGTGGATTGAGCGCGGGCTGCGGACCAAAGCATTGCAGGTTTGATTCCCAGTCAGGGCACATGCCTGGGTTGCAGGCCACAGCCCCCAGCAACTGCAGATTGATGTTTCTCTCTCTTTCTCCCTTCCTTCCCTCTCTAAAAATAAATAAATAAATAATATTTTAAAAAGTTAGTTTCTTAAAAAAAAGATTATGCAATTGTTTTGCCAAGGACATATTCCAGGATGTTTGCACTTAAAGGGTACTGTAGTTTTATTTTAAGTTTTAAAACACAATGGCTAAATGATTCGGGCTTATATTTGATCATTATTAGCATTGACTCATATTTTCGAGCACTTTCTTTGTGTCAGCGTTCCTGCTCATGTGACATTACTCTTACGATAGCTGTAGAAAGATTCTGTACATGAGCAGACCAGTGGAGTCGTTAAAGCATTTGTTTGTGGAGCCGGAACCCCTGGTTCTGCCACTTTCCAGCTGATGGTCTCTGAGCAAGGTCCTATGCTTCAGTTTTTTTCTTCATCAGATGGGGACAATTATATTCCTACCACACAGGCTGTAAAATGAAAACAGCCAAAATGGTAGCCAGCACCTAGTAAGCACTGCATTATTATTTGATGGATGATTTTGAAATAAAAGTTAGAGCGGGGAAGAATTGAGGAAAAGGCATGTCAATGGAATAATTTCTCAACTCCGGAAAACAAGGCTCATGTCTATGCGACACCCTTGGGCCCTCCCAGCATGTGGGGTGTCGATGGAGACCCAAGTTATGGTGTCAGTGAAACGAAGTATTCTGAAAATACTGTAGACCTCTGCTTGCAATGCCAGTGCTTGGCGGGTTAACAAATATGGTGACATCTTAAGGACGAGCGACATCCCAGAGCAGGTTGAACCGGTGTGCAGAGCTCCTGCAGCCTTGGGCTGCCTGGCTGTGTGAGCTCCATCTCTTTCCCGGAGAAACCCTGCAGGCTCTGCTCTGGCTCTCAAACCTCCTTTTTTTCAATTTTTTTAAGTAAATGTAACTCAAGAATGTAATGACTAAAATGAGAAAAATGATAGTTCATAGTAGGTCGAGCAAATGATTAATCCAAATTAGAACGGAAAGTCGGCGGGATGCAAGAACACACATTCTGAAAGGGGCGTGGATACTTTCAGACGCGCAGAATCATTCATTTAGTCACCTGACAAAGAAAATGATTCACTATCTTCTCTAAAAGATACTGGAAGTCGTGTCCAGCCAGCAGGCGTAGAATATCGTGAACCGAACCACATAATCTTAAAACTTTATATGACAAACACAGACAATAAACAAATATAAATGGTTAAGCATAAGCTGATAAGAATACAATCAAACTACTTTGGAACCTCTCGGTGGCTTTGATGGGGAAAGTGTGTCGCACGCCCATCGGGTAAGCAGACAGAAGCACTTTTAGTCCTGGTGTTTGCATGCTTACAGACATCCATGCCCATGAGCTGATGTGAGGAACTAAAGCATGAGGTTGAAAGGGGAACCTTGCCAAGGCCCTGCCTGATTCAAATGCACAGAGGCGGGAATCCAGTCTCTCCCCAGGGAATTCCCGTACTGGTCCTAGACTCTGCCCTGAGCAAAATCTTATAACCTCTAGATCACATTTTTTTTTAAAAAATCATGGTTTACACTGAATAGCAATAAAATAAGCAGCTAACAAATCCTATGCAAAATGAAAAAAGCCCAACTCATTGTCTGTGTCATTGTCTTTTACACTTCTGGTTGGCTAGCTTGGTTTTGCTGGCAGATCTCATGTAATGGCAATATATTTTTCATTTGTGTTTTAAAATAGCAGTCCTAACCCACTGTCATTGTAACATATGTGGTAAGTTGTTATTCCTGGGATGGTGATAAATTTGTGGCGATCCAGTCACATCCTCTTGGTTTGGAATTAGTCTTTCTCTTCTGATTTCCCACTACATTTCGTGTGTATTATTGTGCTTAGCATAATTTGCTTTGTAGTGTAGCTATTTGTGAATGCATCTGTCTCCCTCGCTTGATAGGGAGGACAAAAAACGATCTCAAATTTCTGTTTATTTCATTTTGTTTTTCAGTCCCTGAGTCACACAACGCACTGATTTGTGCATAGTAGGGATTCAATAAATATTGGCAGCAGAGTTGACCGACTGCAGTCACAGCACATTTGGCTGCAAACACCTTAGACTCATGAAGCCCATCTGTCAATCAAAGCTGTGATTTTTGTTTCATTAACACCATGCCTAGGCAATGAGGAAGTAAGTCCGTGACAAAGAGCTTCACACCCCACATGTCTTAAGTTAGATGGCCGATGATATAACTCCTTAAGTAGCAAAAATCCCGTGGAAAGCAAGTGGCTATGTAGTGAAAATAATGGCCCATAATTTCATCCTGTCTGCGTGTGGAAATTGAAACCAGCTATCTTCTTCCAGCCTTTGTATCCATAAGGGTGAGTCCAGTGCTAATTATTTGTTTCAAAAACTAGAGCCATTTTTTCACTAAGCAGTTTGCCATTCGTTTTGGCCACCAGTACTGGTACAAGATCCAGTCTAAGATCGACGCACATGGCTTTGGACTCCATCATTGGCCAGTGTCATCTTCTGGAGGAAACATATTGTTATCCTTTTGGTTTAAAGATCAAGCATTCCCCAGCCGGATTGCCTACCCTTCACAGGATGTAGGTTTCGCTTGTTAGTGGCGATGATAACTTGTAGTCACCAGCTCTGCTGTTTCTGCTGCCATTGCTTTTTGGAGATGGTTGACATTTGTTAAAAAAAAAAAAAAGGAAGAAAAGAAAAGAAAAAATAAAGGAAGGGACCATCCTCAGTCATGCTCCACCTGGCCCTGCCGGGTATTTGGCTGCTCAGGCAGCCCATACGTTTGGTGCACTGATAAGGAGTGGAAAAGCCGCAATATTGATATCAATCCTCTGTTCTGCAAAGCAGAAATCCCTCGGATTAGCGTCGCTTACAAACAGTCCGTGCTGGGAGGGGGCTGAGAGAGGATCAGTGCAGAACAGGAAATGGGAGTGAGCTTGTTCTGCTCTCGGAATTCAAGATTAGACAGGACACCTAAAGACGACACGTATTCAATACTGAACAGCCGCAGTTCTTGAGCGTGCAGCGTGGGCAGTGAGCAGAACGTGCTGCCTGCCCCCGAGGAGCCCCTGGTCTTTAGGGGGCTCAGACGCCTGGAGGTACATCCCTGAAGTGGGGGGGGGGAAGAGTCCGTTCCTCAAGCTCCATAGAAGAAGTCTATCTCTTTTCAGTCTGATGGAATGAACACTCTTACCTGAAAGAATTGTAAAGTTTCTATAAGAAGAAAAGATAGATTGAAAAGGACATTCTGAAATGTAACTCTTATGGCCTTTGAGTGCTTGGTTTTCCATTGTTCTTCAGGAGGCTAGGAAACTTATTTTTATTTTTTTTAAGATTTTATTTATTTATTTTTAGAGAGGGAAGGGAGGGAGAAAGAGAGAGAGAGGGGAACATCAATGTGCGGTTGCTGGGGGCCGTGGTCTGCAACCCAGGCATGTGCCCTGACTGGGAACCAAACCTGCGACGCTTTGGTTCGCAGCCCGCGATCGATCCACTGAGCTATGCCAGCCAGAGCTTATTTCTATTTTCTATGGGAATGCTAGTCATAACTAAATAGGACGTGTAAACTGTATACACGAGGTGGTGTGGCCATTAATTCAGAATCTCTGGGCTGCATGAAATGATGAGTTTAGTGAGCCCTAGCCACTTTGCTTTTGTAGGTCTTGTCCTCCATAAAAACAAAAATAATAATAAAAACTGTAGTTGAGGATCATGTTGGTACAAAGAAAAGATAATCTCAGGTGTGCCTGAAGAACAGCTCACCCGTCACTGGAGACAGGGCCTGGCCAACAGCATGTTTTAAACCTTCACGTGCTTGAGAATCACTGTGTTTTGAGAGCTACCCACTCACCTACAAGGACCTGAGGAATAACTTCTGGAGCTGTCTGCCTCTTCCCCTCCCTCCCCCTTCCAGTTTTCATAAGCCACCCACTTCCCCTGTGAAATACACCTGGTTCGGGGACATGGCAGAATGGGTATAGCACAGGGACTGCCAAATTTAGCAAATAAAAATGCAGGGGGGCCAGTGCTGTTTGAGTTTCAGACGTATTTAGGTGCGGGACACCTGACGCTGAAAGGACTCGTGGTCTATCTGAAATTCAAATGGAGCCGGGCCTCCCGTGTTTTACCTGGCAGCTCTGCGAGCTTCCTTCATTCTCGGAACCCAAGATCTGTTCCCTCGTGAAACGCTCTTTTGGATCAATATGCTGTGTGCTGATAGTGCGTGTAAAAGAACGCTCCGTAGACTGTTCACAAGAACCGCTCACAAAAAGCGCTGTGTGGTCCAAGGTGTGTGCTCTGAAGCATGCTCCCTTGGAGGCTTCCCTGTGCTAACGCCCACCGTGACCGTCCAAGGGCCAGCTGTGGTAGGAGCGTGCCCCGAGCTTACCAGACCACTGACGGGTGTCCTTTCTTCCTGGAGTCTCTTGCTCACCTGTGGTTTCTGATGGGACACCCTTAGCATCCCTCCAAGGGCCAACGTGGCTTTATTTGTGGAGAGTGTGATGGGTATTCCGAATCTGCTTCACCGGCTTTTCCTTCCTCTTCTCCTCGGCTGTTGACGGCTTCTGTGGGGGGGACTAGACAGCAGGGGGACATCCCCTTTGTCGTCTGTCTCCAGCGTTTTATTTATTGTCTCCCTTCGGGAATGGGGTGGGTTCAGTGACAGCTGTCCTGCACATTGCGGGGGGGTGCGGGGGTTAGGGTTAACCCCTAGGGTTAACCACAGACTTGTGGAATCATGGGTTTTACCTTGTTGTTGAGTACTTAAGTGGATGCATAGACCCAGCTACATCCTTTGTGGGGCCCAGAAGGAAGCGAAGATGCAGGGCTCCTTGCTCAGAAATGAAGACTAGGAAGGCGGTGACAGCAGCTCGGTGAACCACACTCAGGCTCTCTCTGAGCACAGGCTCCTGACCCCGCACACAGGGGGCACGCTCACGCCATCAGCCCCGCTGCAGCCCCATCCTCAGTGCCCGCCGCACGCTGAGCGTCCTTGCCCCCCACACCTAAAGGAGTTGTTTCAAAGGTGAGTAATCAGGACCAGCTCTTCAGATACCAAGCGGTCACGAGCAGAACTGTGAGACCACTCGACAGGGCCCCAGAGGACATGGAATTTTGATATTTTGCTGGTGGAAGATTTTTGCGTTAATTTTGAATTTTAAAATACTCTAGTAAAACATTGCAGATTCTGATTTGTTCTTACTTAACAAACCGCAACTTTTGTTATTTTTAAGTTTCTAGATGTGTTGATTTATTGTTTTGAAGTTTTGCTTTCTTGTTATGGCCATCTGCTTCTGAGTGCTAAGAGTCATTTCTTCATGTTTTAGCAAAAATGCTCTTCTTTTTTGGGGGGGATGAGCTCTCTGCCTCTTCCAGCCCCCATGCTCCCCATGAGGCTGACTTCACCCCCAGAGACAGGCTAGACCCAGGGCCCAGCCCTAGCCCATCAGCAAATTCTCTGGGATCAGCCTGTGATTCACGTGAGCCCAGTGAGAGCCCCAGGCCCTTGATGAATTACCAGAAAAAGGCACTCCCTTTCCATCAGGGGTGCTGAGCTAGAAGAATGTTGACCTGGAGCTGCTGGTGTCACCTTGGCCACTTCTCAGAAGATGCTGATTGGCACTCAGACAGAGAGGAGGCAAGACATAGCATGGGGAAGATTCCCGATGACAGTTTTGAGCACCTGGACCAAGCCATACCTGAAGCAGTATCAAGCACAGACTTTTAGTTATGGAAACAATAAATTCACTTTCTAAAAAATTCTGGTCCGAGTTTCTGTCACTTACCACTAAGAGTCCTGACAAACACGATGCACAGAGATTTCAGGCTGGAGCTGAGAAATGGTGGCATGGCAGAAGTGGCCTCAGGTATACCAGAGTCACTCTCAAGGTATGTCCATTATACCTTTCCCCAGACTATGCCACATGTCTTCTTATTGGTACCTGAACTGCTACAATTGCTGCGAGGAACCAGAAACTGTCTGACGACCCCCTCCCTCTCTGGACTGCATACAAGTCCCTCAGGAGGCTATTGATTCCGGGGGAGGGCTTTTATCCGGTGCTTCCTAAGTGTTAGGCTCTATCGGGTGCTGTATCTCATTATCTAGTTGTCATGAGAGTCCTATAAAGTACCTGTGCCTTTTTTACTCATACTCAGGTGCCGGGCTTGCCGCTCTCTCTGCGTGTGTCAGGGGCCAACTATGTAACCACTTCTTTGAAGTTACTTCCCCTGAGAACGTATATGAAAAACTCAGGAGCAGTTCGCTCAGTTTTTTAAAACAGGGGAGGTAAACTTTTTCTCTAAAAGGCCACCTTATGAATATTCAAGGCTTTGCAGGTCATGAGGTCTCAGTGGCTATTGTAAAGTGAAAACAGCCTAGGTGCACAGGCAGACGGCTGGGCCGTGTTCTCACAGGACTTCCTTTATGGGCCCCAAAACTTGAACTTCCTTCAGTGTTCACATGTCACGGAATATTGGTTCTTCTTTTGGTAGTTTTCATCTATGTTTTAAAAAATGAAACCATTCTTAGCTCTTGGCCTGTAAAAAACAGATGGTGGACTGAATTTTCCCTATAAGCACTAATTTGCATACCTTGGTTTAGAACTTACACCCAGACTTTCCAATAGAAATGTAATGTGAGCTGCGTAGGTAATTAATTAAAAATTTTCTGGTGTCCATAGTAAGAAAGGGCAAAATGAAATATGTAAAATTAATTTTAGAAATATATTTGACTCACTCCAGTATAACCAAAATACTACCATTTGAATATGTAAGATAAAAATTCATTACTGATGTGTTTTATATTGTTTTTGTACTAAGATTTTGAAATCTGTTATGTATTTTATATTACAATACATCACCATTTGTGTGCCAAATTTTCACCAGAAATACTTGATTTTATTTAGGTTTCATAAGCTTCACAGTAGAGAAATAGATTCACATACACAAACTGTGAAAAAAATTTCCTAAAAATTTTCCAGTACTTGAATCAAGTTAACAGTTTTTTAAAGTAAGTTAATTAAAAGTAAAAATTTACAGTTTTAGTTACTCCAGCCACATTTTAAGTGATCAATAGGTACTATATTGGATAGCACAGACTTAGAACGATGAATGATTTAAAATTTTTTTTAGTTTTATTTATTTATTTTTGCCAATAGGAATCGTTCCACTCACATAGCTTGGAATTGCTGTTAAATGGTGATTGTGTAAAAAACAGGCTCTGTTAGTTTTTAAATGTTTTTAAATCATCTTTAGACAATGTACCCCCTATAGCCTGGGCCCTAGGCGTCTCACCACCCCCTGCCTCAGTTTACCCCTGAAAGCCGTCATGGCTGAAATGGAAGACCAAGGGAGAGAGAACTATGAGAGATTGCCAAAGAAATATCTGGCTGCAGATCATGTAGGGCCTGGGGAGCAACAGTGAGGACCTTGAACTTCCTAAGCATGGTGGGCAGTCATTGCAGGGCTCTGGGCTGCCCCTGGGGACAGGGCTTAAGGGGAGCACAAGTAAAGCAGGGCCTGCCGTGAGGCCACTGCAGGTGTGCGGGTGACAGGGGATGGTGGGTGTGAGCCCCGACGTCAGGGGGCACCTGCCGTTCTCACTGAAGTAGGCACTCTGATTTTGCAAATTTGGTTGTACAATCCTGGGGGTTGGTGTGTCCTTAAATTTTGGCTCTGGTGGCTTGGATAAGAGAGAGGTTCCTGGTAGGACTCGAGAGAAGTCACCAGAATTGGGGTCCATTGTGAAAGAAGAACCCATGGATGCTGCTGGTGGAACGGGTCTGGAATGCGAGAAGAAGAGGGAGTCACCACGTTTTGTATTTGTACCGTAAGCCGGGCCAGCCCGCAGCGCAGCCTGCTCTGCTCCTCTCCCTCCACGGCCAAGTTCACCAGAACGCCGAGTTGTCTTGCACATAGAAGGCAACGAAACACTTTTGAAATTGCAGAGATTCAGTCGCAAAGCCCCGATCTCCATTGTAACAAAGGTCATGTTGTGCTAAAGCTGGACGGTGTGTGGTTCCACTTCACTGTGAACTAGCACAGGGCTGGCTCGCCCTTAATGCCGCTCATAGGAAGCCTCAGCAGGCACCAGAACCACAGGGTTTCTGCTCTGCAGGAACCCAGTTTTGCCCTTCTTGACAGCAAAGGCTGCTTTGACCCTTCATCCCATCAAGCCAAGTGAATTCCTACCCCCACCCCAACTCCTGGCCACGTCCTGGGTCTGTAATGGAAACCCAGACTTGTTCTTAACCTCTTTCCCCACCCTCCCCCCACCCCGTCACCCTCTCCACCCTCTTGCATTCCATTTTACAACACACAAAGCAAGATAGCCTTTGTTAAAAAGTTTAATGTTCTTAATTAGTTGAATCGGTTGGGCTAATTAGAATACCAATTAGAACTGGCGGGGCTATCGTAATTTGAAAGTGCTGTGGTCTAGTGTTAATCGCTATTAAACCTTATAGTTTGTGAAAGACAGAGAGTGGATGAATTCACAAAATACGACTTCAAATGTTAAAGGTCCATGGTCAGGGGGGATCCTGCGGGTCCGTGAGCATCCCGGGGAGGCAAAAAGCAGAGAGGAGTGTAATTGCTGAGGACCTGGCCCCGCAAGGGGCCTCGGTGCCTCCCTGTTCGAGAAATGTTAAAAGCCTACAATGAGCTTCGCTAAAATAGCCAACATGTTTAATTCACCTAATGGACTAATGATCTGGAATGATTCTTTTTTTAAAAAAAAAGAGTGTTTAAATTACCAGGGCCCAGAAAAGTTTCTGCTGTTACCAGAGCTGCATGTCCCTTTTGGGTTTTAACTTGCTAAATATAAGGAAACGACCCTCACCGTGAAAGCGCTTTCATTCCCACGCGCTGTCGAAGTAGTCCCGGGGCAGAAGCAGGGCCATGTTCCGTCTGCAGTGGGGCATGCGTTTCGTATTTTCACGTCTCCTCGGGAGACGACTACATGGGTAAGCGAGTCCTAATTTATGTTTTCAGACTAGTAGAAGAATCACTCCTCGTTTTCTCCCCAAGCAAATATGGAATGGACAATTATAGCCCATTCCTCCAGTACGTTTTCTGAGCTATGACTTCCATTTTCCCTCCCTCCCAGTGATAAAGACAGAAGGTATTGCTATCCATTATCGTTGCGGGTATTCGCTCAATATATCTGTGGTTCGTTTCCAGAAAGTAAACTATGCTGTTTATGGAAAACAAATATAAAGATATATTTTGTCATATGTATTACGGCACTGTTAGGAAACAAGGAATCTTTTTAGATGGTGAATTGCTTTGCATGGGATATAAACATGTTCCACTCAACCGCTACCTCAAATCTTCCTGGAGGTAAGTGGAGAATAAGTTTAAAGCAGACAGACCGACAAATAAATGAGGGAGAGTGACTCCCGGTGTCGTGTCTGTATATAAAGATTTGTAGGAAACAAATGTTTACGATCCAGAATTTGTTCCAAGTGTTCTTAGGACATATACTGACTTCTGTCTCAATGCTATGAAGTGACCTCTGAGTGAAGTTTCAGGTAGTTTTAGTAAATGCCGTTTCTCCTTGGTCAGGTGCTGCCCACATCCTAGCCGTGGTGGGGGACGCCTGCCCTGGGGTTAGGGGATATACCATTCGGAAAGACCTGATCGGGCTCTACTGGCAGAGAGAGACCGAGTAACTGAGGGCCACTCAATTTTTACATTTGTTTTCTATCTTTCTCACCAGCTCCAATGTTTTCAGAACTACTAGTTAACGGTGGGCTTTAGACTAAGATTAAAAATGATATTCAAGCTACTTGTTTATTTTTAACCTACGTATGAAGAATAACTAATTTTTTTGTAAAATGCTAAAAAAATTAAGTGCCAGAGATTCTTCTTAAAGCATCAAAAGAGAGTAAAACTGAGATAATGGCATGCAGATCCCAAGTAAAATTAACTGGGGGCTGTGCTGATCCGCTGGTCTTTTTTCCTTTTTTCTTTGACTGCATTTCAAGTTCCCCATTCCCCTACATATGTTTTGTATCTGCTTTTTTTCCCCTTGTAGGCAAATCTCTTAGTGAATGTATCCTGTGGTCAAACTATACATGCCTTCCTTAATTCACCCATGCAATGATTTAACAAGCATTTGTTTATTATCTGCCAGGTAGCAGGTAGCACGCTAGGCTCCGGGGTACACCAAGGCACACGTGAGACACCAATGCCAACACGGTTTTCAGTCCCAGAAGTGAGGTGATGGGAGACAGAGACGGTCGTAGTACTGTCTGGGAAGCACTGAGTCAGGGTCAAGAACAAGGTGCTTTAGAGGACCAAAAAAGGAAGCAAGGAAGTCTCCCTGTGGATGGAAGAGGGGAGAGGTGGGGGGTCTGAGTGAGGTCTGACGGACAGGTAGGACCCCGTCAGGCTGTTATTTCTGGGATATGCAACGTAGCAGCCCTGGCGTAGGGTTCGGTGGTGGTGAGAGGCAGGCGATGTTTTATGAGCCTGGAAAAGACAACACAAAACAAGAAATGGGACAAATCAAAGTACAACTCTGATGTAAGATGCAGGTATATTTTCTTTCTAGAATCTCTCCGAGTTCCTGAGACAGGAGCTGGTCCACAACACAGCTCAGTGTGTGACTTCTAAAGTTACTTCTTAAATTAGCAAGCCTCAGTGGTCATTTTGTCTACAAGGAATCTAAAGGGCTGAGCCAATATAACATTTTCAAAAATTTCTTTTGGCCTCTAGAAAAGCTAAGCAAATACCAGGAAACACATATACAATTTGTGTTGTTTTTAAAAGAATGTTGAGAAAACAAATGAAATACTTTTATTGCCCTTTTGGTGAGACTGAACGCCTCTCCTATCACCACGAACGCATTCATACCAGGTCAGGCTACCTTCTCTTGCAAGGCGAATCCTTACCCTGAAAATAGCTTTGATGAGGTCCACTGGAAGTACTAATTCTCATGCACCCTGTTCCCTCAGCCTCCCTGGAAAACTAAGCAAATCCCTCGTTTGACTATGGGTGCTTCATGTCTGTGGGTCTGCGTGTCCGGGTGGACGTTTGCACCGCGCTTGCCCTGTGTCCTGCTGCAGGAGTGGATTCACTCAGTCAGCTGGGTCTGAGAGCTTGGAGCTCAGCTCGCAGCTGGAGGAACAAAGAGACTGCAACCAGGAGAGCCCCTGAAGGGAAGGGAAGGTGGTCTACCGCTGCAGTCCCCTGGGGATGGTCCTCATCTGCACCGGAGAGCTGTTTTGACAGAACCACTGAATTGGGTGCAGCAGTCAAATTCCTGGGACATCAAACCAGGACGGATTTCCTGCTTGCCCACAAACAGCGGAGACCCCTGTGCCTTGGGGGAGTAGGCGGAGCCGGGTCTGAGGGGCTCGGTGGCTCCCAGGGTTGGCTGGAATCACTTGCTGGAGGCAAAAGGGCAAGGAACATTGAGTCGCAGGGATGGAAGCGAATAATTTATTTATTTTTTTTAAAGATTGCGAACCCTGATGTCTGGCCCCAGATATGGGAGCATATTCTCCATTCTTCGAACAAAAGAAACGCACATGCTCATTCCACCCTTTTCCGCCTCATCTGGCAGCCGCTTTCTGGTCCAGCAGACACTAACATCTAATGAGTCAAACTTCTCATTTTCAGACTAATCAGTCGGCTGCACTAATTGCAAATGCAAATATGCAAATTTATATTAATTAATTACTCCGCTAATTAGTTCTGCGGTCTTTTTTGGGTAATAAATCATTGTGCAGTGGAAGGGAAACAAGTCCTGTCCCATTTCACTCCACATAAAAATTTAATGTACTCATGGAAGAAAATATATTAAAGGAAAGACACCCCGAGTTGATCACGGCGCTCCCACCCAACGAGTCCCCTCCAGAAAGGTGCCATTGTGAGGGGGCTCTCACGTCGCCAGCAAATGCCATCACTAAGGTGCCTGTTAGCAATTTAATTATCACATTATGAGCTTCAGAAAAAGCCGGTTTTCTGTGCTGCAGGCTGCGACATGGAGCTCCGCAGTTCACCCACATTGCAGCAAGATGCTGATCAATAAAAGGAGAATATGGAGAGGGAATCGCAGGTCGTTGCTGACACGCTACAGCTTGGGATCCAGGGTTTTCAGGGGTCTTGTTGTGATTGTTGCTGTTTTAAGCCGAAGTTAGCATCCATGCCCTAGGATGAAAAGTTTTATCATTCAGGTTTCGAGAGGCACTTGAAGGGTTTTGGGAGGAGGGAGGTGAGGAGGAGCTGGCCAGAGAGGAAATTATCTTTCACAATGTGTCAGAGGGATGCACACTCAGATGTATTTATTCATTTCAAAAATTCACACTGGAGACCTACTATGCTTTCAGCCTACCCACTGAGGGGAGAGGGACATGAAAGTGTCACACTGAAATGGTCTGTCCCAATGAGGCTGTGAATTCTGTGAGGTTAAGGGGTCATGTCTGATGTACCACTGGGTTCCCTGTGCTTTACCAAGATGGAGCATGCAATAAAGAATTGCTCAGCGAAGAATGAATGAATGAATGATGAATGAAGGAATGGCTGCCGCCTTCAGGACCTCAAGTCCAGTTAAAGGGAAAGCACCTCTCACCGATGAACTCTCTTGCCTTCATTGTTGAGTAGGAGTCACGTGATAGCCCATGATTAGGAGATGAAGGGAGGGAGCGATGGTGGTTAAGATTTAGACCCTCACGTGTTAAATGTCCCTTTATTTCCTTCTCACCAAGAAATTCCTTCTTTCATTCCCATGCTCTCTCCTCTCTATTCTGCCTTGCCTGCATGGGACGTGATGTTTGAGCAATAAAGAGGAAGCCACTATCGGTACAGCTGGGTGGCTTGCATCTGAGTGCTGGCTCAGCCATTTACCGGTTTGGCCATCTCCAGCCAAACCACTGAACCCCGTGGAGCCGGTTTCGTCAGGGTGGAAGCGGGGGTGATGGGCTCCTCGAGGGGACTGTGGGGGATGCCAGGGCTTTGCAGCCAGGAGTTCGACACCCAATCCCTCCTTTGTGCCCCCGACTGCTTTCTGTGTGACTACAGGTCTTTGTGTTTTATTATCGATAAAAATTTATTTTTGAATGTTTTGAAGAACTGGAATGTAGGTCACCTATGCATGGTATAAAATTCAAAAAGTATACAGGAGATGCAGTAAAAAGCAATTCTCCTTTCTGACTCCAAGGCTCTCTGTCTCTGCCCTCCCCAAGGGCAATAACTAATTCCTGTGTCTCTTTCCGGAGACAGTGTGTTTCTATGGGTCCATGTGTCTGTGTGTAATCCCTACACACAAATGAACGATAACATACCATAATACTCTTCTGCATCTTAATTTTAACGTACTGGTGCATCTAAGACCTCATACTTTGTAAGCCTGCATGTTTTTCATTGCATGACAGCATGAAAATTTATTTGTATCGATCACCCACTGATGTACATTTCAGTTGTTTTCAATTTTCAGCTAAGGCAAATAATGCTGTGATTAATATCCTTGGACATACAACATTTTGCCCGGATGGGAGTAGATTCTAGGAAGATACTTAGAATAGAATTTAGAATGGAATCGCTGTACTAAAGGATACACACTTTTAAATCTTGAAGCGTTGCGAAACCCGCCTCCACAATGGACGTGCCAAGCATGCCCCCTCAACGACCGCCCCTTCCTGCCCTCCTTGCTTGGGCAAGTTCTCCAAAACTCCCAATTCCTCAGCACCCTCATCTACACAGTGGGGCTAAAGGGCTCCCTTTCTCATTCGTGGTTGTGAGGCATAAATGAGATCATTCATAAAAATTGCTTTGTATCGTTATGTGTTATGACTTTTGTCAGCATGGACATTGTTATTTTCACTTTCAGCACCTCGTGGCTTTATGGGAGGCTACAAGGGGCCCACAGCCGTGAATGCACTGTGGACGGGGCTATGCCCACGCCGGTCTGCGGTGGGAACCCAGTCCGCGGTTCCTTCCCTGTCTCCTTGGGACGTTTGGTGCCCTGGAGGCCTCTTGAGCTAAGCCTTCACGTAGCTTCAGTTCACAGGAGCATGCTGGAAGTGCCTAGGAAGGCTTTCGACAGCGTCAGACTGTTCTGTATCCGCAATGCATTTAACAAAAATAATGCCGATATTAACTTCACGTCCCCACATTAGTCATAGGCCCAAGATGCAGAACAGGAAAAAGAAAGAAGCATGAGGGATGGGAGAGAAGAATGCCAACCAAGGAGGCGATGAGGGGGGAGCAACGGTGGAGAAGAGAACCAGGGATGAGGGAAAGGAGTAGGAAGGAGCCAGGGTAGAGGACCAATCGGGTTGTAGGGCACAAAAGGGGAAGGCGGTGTAACCAAGGTCCGGGCCCCAGAGCTGCAGTGGAGGAGGTGGCTGCGTGAAAGGACCCCAGCAGTGGATTAGCCTGTGTAGAGCGGTGATCCCCCTCCTTTCCATGGAGGACTGATTCCATGGCTCCAACTTCATCTCCTTCCTCTTCTCTCCATAAACTTTCCTCCTCCCTGAGTTCAATTCCTCCCCAAAGTTTCAGCCACCACTCAGAAGTGACTGTCAGGCTGGGTGCCTCAGTGCCGTGTTTCCAGTCACCAGCAGAGCACCTCAACGCTGTTCTAAATGGGCCTGTGTTCATTTCCAGCACAGCTCACCATGGCCAATCTCCTCCTCTCTCTGAAATGCTGTTTCCTCCTCTTTACATTTCAACACATGCTAAGAAACTATGAATAACTTATTTCTTTGTATATACCATTTTAGCAAGGACGGTGTTGGCCAAAAGTATGTACACAGCAAATGTTTGTTGATTGACTGGTGGACCCAAAAGTGTTTCCCATGCTTGGGACAGCCCCCATCTTCCCCAGTGCCACACACTTCTCTTATTTTCTATTTTGATATGGACAGAATTTGGAGATTATTTTCTGAAAGATGAAACAGAACGAACGCCTTTTGAACATTCCATGGCTTGTGCTGGATGGTTAACAGTTCTTCAGTGAACCTCCTCCTTGCTGGTCTGGGGACAGCGTTGGGAAAGGCCGTGTCGTGGGTTTATGTGTGGGGGACACCTACCCTTCCATTCTGCAGGGCATGTGGCTGGGCCCATGGGGCACACAGGGGACCCCGGGCTGATTATTTATTTGATGCGATAGTCTGAGAGCACTAACTATCTTAGATCATAATTGAGCCCATACAAGGGAACAACGAGGCAGATGTTAAGAATACAGAATCTAGAGGTATGGCTCAAAATCTAGAGGACTGAACCTTCAAAATTCCATCTGAAAGAAAAAAGAAATGCTATTAATAAATGCTTTCTGAAGATGAAATGGAAAACACACAAGCACGTGTCTTCAGATAATTAAATTAAGAACCCTAGGTCATACACTAGGTATATGTTGTGTATTTGAGTCATATTTTTCCAGGAGAAATATTTTTAATACATTATTTTTCCTAACCCATGGTTTAGGTAAGAAATTGTTGAGTTTTGGTATTTGGTATTGGTTAAGGTATTTGGCCTCACATTTCTTGGCCATCGGCCTCAGTTAAGGATGGATGCCAATACATTGAGGTTGCCTATTTCATGTCCCTACATGACCAGTTGACTTATTCTAAGAAACACAGTGTTCTGTGCGCCCACCCTGGAGCCACCTCTTCTGAGAACATGTGCTGCTGCTTATGAGAACAAGTGCGTTAGGTTTCCAGGAAAAAAAAAAAAAAACAATTTTAAACACACGCCCTCTTTAAGCAAATTTTATATGCATGCTTCCGCAGGAAGGAAAATAAAAATCATTCTTAATCTTAAAAGCCACAGATGACTACGGTGAACATTTAGGGCTCTACCCTTCCAGAATTTTATCTATAGCTACATTGTCCAGCGCTGTGAGTGTTCACGTACATTCACGCTTCTCTACGGGTGCATCTCGGGCGTTTCTAGGGCTGGCACAGGTGCTGTCGTTGGCCGATTGCTGAAGGCTTGCTCTGATTGGCTCAGGTCAGTGCCATTCAGGTTGACAAATACTTTGAGTATCCGCTGGTATCTGTTTGATAAAAGTAGAGTCTACTTCTCTCTATTGTTTTGGGGGTGTGTGTGCATGATTGTCGCTTATTTGGTGCCATTTTTTTTTCCAAAAATGCAGATCATTTTTATGGGTGCAGAGTATTCAGTAAGGGGATTGAGTAGTTCACATTGATTCAACTGGTCCCATGTTATCGGACATTTAGAATTATTTTCAATTCAATCTTTTTTATATTTGTGTTGTTCTATTTTACGTTTTTGATGTTCCTTTTTCCTTTGCTTTCTTCGTTGCTTACAATTCTTTCTCCTAGAAGTTCAAGAGTTCTATGCTTATTATTTAGTTGTTCTTACTTTTTTATTGAAAATATTTGAATCAATCTTTATCGGCATTAGAATTTAATCAGTTTCTAATAATTTCTCCATCTCACTATCCTGTGAGGGTAGATGTTGCTGCTTTTATTATCTCTTCCCATTTCCTATTCTCAGTTGATGTTCAAATAACTTCTAGATCCATTTCTTGAAACACAATTTGTATCTCTTCTCTCAAGAACTGGGTTCAACCTTGGAGTTGTCTATAATCACATCAGCGATTGTTTAGTCATCAACTCTGAACCTGACTGCATTCCTTACATACCCGCTGCCATTTTTTAAAATAACATTTTACATATATTTAAGTTCTTTATTTTGATACCATTTTCAATGAGCTAAAATCTTTTTTGCAGGACATTTTTCAGAGAGGGTATGTGGGTGATAAACATTTTTAGTCCTTACATGTCAGAAAAAAATCTTTCTCTTCAAACATAAAGAGTGCATAATTTGTGTTTTAAGTTGTTCTTTTTTTTCCCCTTCCCCGAGGCCTGTTTCCTGACTTGAATTACCCTTAAGGTATTCTTCAACATTCTTCATATTCCAATTTTCTTCTGGCTTTAAATTTTAATCTAATTTTTTCTCACTGTATATCTTTTTCTAAAAAAACTACTCATGCCTGAATGTCTAGATTATTTTTGCCTTTCAAATAGAAAGCCATGACTAGAATTTTTTTTGTGTATGTGTGAACATGCGTGTGCCTCTCTTCATTACCTTGTGTAATGGACCCATGAAATCCAGATCCATCCAGCATTTTTCTTCATCACAGGAATCTTTCTGTTGTTATTACTATCTTAGATAATGATGTCTCCTGTGGATTTATATTTTCTTTGATTCTTCCTATTGTACCCATGCGGATATTGTGGATCTATCACCATGTCCCTTGTATTTCTGCGTATCCCTTGGTCTGCATTTACCCTCTTCCACCGAGTTCAGGGAGAAGCACTGAAGCTGGTCTTCCAATTCACGGACTGTTTTCTGTGCTCTCTGCTCTGTTCTGCCAGTTGCCGTGTCTCTTGCGCTTTTACATTGACAAATCCTGTTTTTCATCTGAAAGCATCCTCTCCTGGAAGCAGATTTTTCATCTACAGAGATGCAACTCTGAAACACGCTGGATTTACAACAGTGTGTCTCCGCATGTATATTAAATGTGTAACTTGACTATACATCTTTTAAAAAGTTTCTGGTCATAAATGTGTAGAGATGGGGGAATTTGCTTCTGTTGCCCCCTTTGGTCAAGTGACCTTTTCCCTCTGTGAGGTGTAGGAGCAGAGATAAATATTTGTTCACTTTAAAGTCTTATGGTGCCTTTGCTGGGGATGTTATAGAGCCCTGTTCACGTGTATTTTAATTCCAGACAAAGAGACATGAAAACAGCGTATATTTCCTGTGGTTGTATGTTGGCAGACAAAGGGTGCTGATGCCCGAGAAGAGGACGTGGGGAGTGCAGCCAGAGCAGTCTGCACACTGGGGCCCACGGTGCTCTTCTCCGTGTCGCCTGGTGTCTGGCCTGCCACGTGTGCCCCAGGCAGCAGGAGGGCACCCATTGTCAGTCCCATTCACACTTGCTTAACCCACTGGCATGGTCAGTCTTCTCACGCTGTTGACACTGTGTCACTCACTATGCTTAGAAGACCTAGATTAGAGGTGGGAGACAGCCCTAGGACACCATGATCTCCGCTGGTGTCATTTGTAGCTACTTCAGATTAGTTTTATCAATGGCAGAGTTAGATCTCGGTTCTTGAGTTCAGCTAAGAAAGAATTCAGAGCCAAGAACGCTGGCTTAAGAAGTTTATTTAGAAGGTCACAGAGGTGGAAGAAGTGAGCCAGCTGCACTGCATGGACTCAGGAAACAAGTTACAGAGGCAAAGAAGGACCTTTGGAGCTTAAGAGAAAGAAAGCAAAGATGTCGCACCTGAGGGAAGAAGAAGAGGAAAGTCGCATGCAAGAGAGAGAGAGAAAGAAGGAACTGAGTTCTTTGCCTTAAGGGTTTTTATCTGTTTTTCCAAAGGTGGGGATTTGGGGGGAGGTGTCAGTGGAGGAACTCAATGGAATATGCGCCAGCATTCTAGGTGTGTCCTTTCAGGATCACGGTCTTTACAGATTGGTCCGTACTAGGGGAGGAGGTCATTAGCCATTGTATCTGGTCCTGATGTTGGCCGTGTGTTGCTCTGTCTGGTTTTGCTGCTTTGCTGGGCCTGGAGCTGAAACACAACTGAGGCCTGGATGTCACCTCTAGTTTGACCAAAACTCCATCTCTGTGGCCAACAGAGCCAAGGCTTTGTTCCTAAGATGATGTGACGCAGGTCAGAACCTCATTGTCACGAGGGCTTATGTTTCAGGGAGCAGTTGTGCCAGGGCTTGTACGGGGGTCCTATGAGGCTATTCTCCACCCCCTTCCTCCTCATCTAAGGGCGTCTGAACTGCACGGCTAGTGACATGCCACGGGAGGAAAGGTCACCCTCCAGGTAAGATCCTTGCCTATAATACTCGTTTTTCCAGTTTTTGCCCATTGCTAGGCACCCAGGACTTCTTGCCCTCGAGACGTTCTGTACCTGGCCTGTGTTCCTGCTCTGCGCATGCCCATCTCACTGCCTGCTCTATCAGTTTTGCCCTCCAGCTGGCCGAGTACAAGTTAAGAGAGAGGTGTGTGGCCCGTAAGCTGCCCTGTGTGGAGTCATTCATGAGAGTGAGACTTGTTCCCATGGCTCATCCTTGACCCCTGCCCCCCTACTCTTTGCACTCTGGGGGTGTTGGTGAGGTTCGGCTTGTGATTTGTCTTCTCCGGAGGAGAGTATGCCCTTGCACAGCCAGACGTTTCAGCTCGGGCTTTCCGTCCCTCCACCTGAGCCGCGTCAGCACTGTCTGTCACATATTCTGTGACAGTCCTTGCCCGTAGCTGACAGATCTTCACCTGTTTTGATTTTCAGGGACTTCGCACAGTTGGGGCAGTTAGTCGGCCACGGTTATTAGACCATGGTCAAGGAGGTGAGGAGCTGTGCCCAGTTCCGCCCTTGTTGGTCTGTAATACAGAAATGTCTGAACAAACAAGTCGCCACCACCACGGTCCATCATCTCTGTGATGTGACCCATTCTCCCGCACACAAGCATTCAGACTTCAAATTTCCTTCTTGATATTTGGCATCATCATGAAAATATAGAAGCCACTTGTGCATCATGAAGACCAAAAAACATTTTCCCCCAAGTCCTAAGATCTTCCAGGTAGAGGTACATGTCAATGGGGTTGCAGTGACCCCCAATGCCAGGGACCCTCCCTGGCATGTTTACAGGTAACAGTTTATTTACAGGTTTCTTTCAAGTTGCTTTGTTCTTACTCTCGGCCTCCCTTTTTAAGGCACAAGCCGAGTTTTACAGTTCAGAAGTAAAGCATGTTAGAATATTTACTTAAAAGCAATTGCACTTCCTGCTCTTTCTGGGGAGATGGGCTCACCATGTCACTAGATGCCTCCCCGCCCCCCAATGTTCATTCATGTTAAGGTGGCAGCCCAGCCAACAGGGGCCCAGCCCGCGGAAAGCATGGGCCCCTGTTATCAGCAAATGGTTTCCCTTCAAACCTTTAAACTCCACAAGTTTGCAACCATTAATTCTTAAGGGTTTTGACAAATCTCCTCAGTTAAATATTAAATAATAAATACCGACCTGATGGTAACAGGGCTTTGTGAAGTCTGTTTGAAGTGTCCTTTAAAATATTAAATTCAAATAAGTGATTGAATCAGAACAAAGGATATATCTGAAGGCAAATTCAGCCAAGTCTCTTTAACCTTTGAGCTCTCAACATAGATTAGAAAGCCAGGGCCACACGTGCTTTCAGAGCAAATTGAAAGGGGAGTTTTGAAGCCGGTCTTGCAAATACAGGTAACCCACACCCAGGTCTGATCTGCCTTTGCCATTTGGGGGGAGAGATTCTGCTGCCTATTATTTGACAAGAATGTGATTTTTTTTTTTTTTTGCTTACATTCAAAGAAGCAAATCTTTGAAAATGCTAGCTTTGGGCGCTCTGTTTATTCCTTGTCAATGTCTTCCATATGAAATCTGTTCTGCTTATTATATCTACCACATTTGGGGCCCTGAAAAAAATCTGTTTCATATCTGCCCTTTGCACTTAGCTTATTTTGTTTTCCACTTCTTCCAAGTTATCTCTCTGGAGGCAGCCTTGCTTCCAAGCAGGCAGGCAGTCCTAGGGGAGGCGGACTGGGGGAGATTACCCTGCACCTCGGGGGCTCGTGGACTCCTGACGCCTGGACTGGGAGCAGGTAAAGAAAGTAGACTTTACCAGCTGGGATCAAAAGACCAGGGAAGCCAATTCCGCCTCCTCCCAGCTCCCTCGCCCCGTGCCAGGCGGGTGCGGCACCCATTATCTCTCCTCTTGGGTTTGGCTCAGCCGCTGCGTCTCCATCTGTTCCCCGCGTCCTCACCACTGAGCAACCTCCCACAGCTCCTGCCGGAGTCTGCGCAGAACGCCGACTGCAGAGCCCCAAGCTCCCCAGAACCGGAGTGTGACACGGCAGGCCCCGGGGCTCTCCCGATAAAGAAACCTTGTTGTAACGGGATGTGGGGCCCACATCAGGGTTAGTATGGTTGGCTACAGTGGCGCAGAAGGGTGTGAGTATGTGAAACCCACGGACGCCCACCGCACATCTCTGGAATGAAGGCTTGCGGGCTGCCAGGGCTCCTGAACGGAGCAGGCGCGAGACTCGCGTGGTTTCTCGAATGTGCTGCAGCGTAGGAAGCCTGTGGGCGTGCGAGTGCCGCCTACCTTCTGACCTCTTTTTGACTTGGAACCTGTTTGCTGTCCCTCGCCCCCTCATTAATGCTCCGTCTAGGGCACAGGGGTCTTCTGAACTTCAGAAACAGACCAAGAAAGCAACTAGCGGATCCAGGAAAGGTTAGAAAGGATCCAAACCAGGAACGGGAGGTTTAAGCTCCAGGGAGAGAACCCTTCCTTGGAAACCCAGGAATGAGAGGTGTCTCTTTCCTCTACAAGAAAGAGAACTCGGCCCTTTGGAGGCAGCTCTGGTGTCGCGGAACCACCCTTGCCGGAGCCTTGTTTGAAGCCCATTTGTCACTCGCTGGGCTGACCCTCTCCCAGGCATCGGGGTGCAGACCTGGGCCTCATACCCCTTCTCTGAACGGTGTCGCACCCTTTCCAGGCGCTGCCTTCTGCTCCTGTCTGTCCATCCTGTTCAATCCACTAGGGGTCCTCATTGGTTTGCTCAGGACAGAGCAAAAGCTAGCTTTGGAGACAGAAACCACCAGGAAGAAGCTTCTGTTTGAATTCTCTGCTGGTTTCAGGCTGTGTGATCTTGGGCAAGTTACTCAGTGCCCCTGAGCCTCAAGCGGTGCATTTTTACAACGGGAAGAAGAAAGGGTCAAGGGTGTTACGTTTGTTGAGGGCCTACTGTGTGCCAGACAGAGCTCTGTTTTAGTTGAAATTCCTCCGAACAAATCCTGAGGCAGGGACTTGGGTGGCAGCTTACTTGGGGAGTATGGATCGCAGTGAGCACGAGTGAGGGTTGGGGGCGAGAGTGACAGGGACGAGGAAAGCCAACATAAGGGAATGCTTCCGAGGGGTCCTGAGGACCACAGGGTTGCCATTCTGGTGGGACCTCCTCAGACGGCGACAGTATCCCCCCAAAGTGTCTACTAGTGCCCAGAAGCACCAGAGGCTGGGTCATTTACCCCCCGGCTCCCACCCCACCTGGGATGAAGTGGCCCCAGGGGGTGATGCCCCTGAGAGTGGAGCAGGCCCTGGGGCAGAAGGCGGAGCGACACGTGGTGCCACGTAAGGTTGGTGGGTCTGAAGTCAGAGGAGCTGCCGCTGGCATCGGAGACGAGCTGAGTGGGGATGTGGTGCAGGCACCTGCGCTGCGAAGCTCAGCGCCACACGTGCCCTGCCAACCCCTCGGACACATTCCCAAGGGTCTGATGTCTTCCCCCGGGGGCTGGGATGAGTGACGTTGATCATGTGTCTGATGCCACGGTGGGAGGGTGTGTGACCCCCCCCCCACCCCCGAACAGCTCTCCCCGTCCCCGGGGGCTGCTGTGTTTTGGGGAGGAGAGAGTGTGAGGAAGATAGGAGCTGTCCACTAAAGAACCCTCCGGGGCTGATTCGGCAACACCTCCAGGCTCTCAGGCCTTCTCCAGTGGACACGCTGAATGAATGACTGTAGCCACAGGACTTTTCTTTGTTGACCAGGGTCGGTGCAGGATCCTGGCTATTTCTAAGATGACTAATTAAAGCACCAGTCGGCTGAAAACCACCGCTGTCATGTAAGACACTCAGAGAAGGTGGCTGGCGCTACCTGTGGGCGTGTGTACGCGTAAAAGCTTTTCAATGTCATTATCACTCCATGCCACAATGTCATACCTTTCCCAACCTAAATCAAGAAACCCGTGTTAAATGGATAGGAACTTGTGAACATATCTGTCAAATGTTCAAATTTTAAAAATTTTTTTAAATTTTAAATTTTAAATTTTTTTTTTATTTTTTAATTTTTTTTTATTTTTTTAAATGTTTTATCCAGCGGACGATGTCATGGACCCAGTGGCAGAGCAGCCCTGAGTCAGTGGCCGGAGCGCAGCCCTGGCCTCACGGCAGCGAAGCCCCTCACACTGCCAGTGCGTGCTCCAGGCACCAGGGCCTGACTCCGCCCTCACGACGCACGTCCGCGTTGCTGCAGGGGGTTATTGACACCCCCCTGTGTCTGAGATGAACTGCTTTGAGTTCTTCGTGAAATTTTCCGGAGATCTTACCAAGAGCTGATCACGGTTAACCAGGGCTGCACTCTGAAACCAGAGGCTGTCCATCACACCGTCTCAAACCACGTCACACTTCCCAGTCTAACTGGTTGGCCTCAGTTCCTCGCCTCAAAAAAAGGCTAGTGCTCAGTTTTAAAATGCCAAGTTTTTGAAAGCGATGTCTGTATAAATATAATGTTTACATTTTTACTTGAAGTTACTGGGGTGACACTGGTTAATAAAATTACATATGTTTCAGTGGTACAGTTCTGCAAGACATCACATTTGTATTGTACTGTGTGTTCATCCACGCAGGTCAAGTCTCCTCCCATCACCATTTCTGCCCCTTTTATCCTCTTCCTCCTCCCCCACCCCCTTTCCCTCTCTCTTTTTTAAAAGATTTTATTTATTTATTTTTAGAGAGGGAAGGGAGGGGAGAGAGAGAGAGAGAGAGACATCAATGTGCTTTTGCTGGGCGCCATGTTCTGCAACCCATTCATGTGCCCTGACTGGGAATCGAACCTGTGATGCTTTGGTTTGCAGCCCGCACTCAATCCACTGAGCTATGCCCCTTTTCCTCTCTTAATTACTATACTCTTATCTAAGAGGGGGGTTTTCATTATTGTTTTGTTTGTTTGTTTCTTTTGCTTAATCCCTTCACACAAAATAGAATCAGACTCGTAGACACAGAGAACAGACTGACAGTTGTCAGCGGGGAGGGGAAGGGGGCTGGGTGCAAAAGGGGAAGGGATTAATGTTTACATTTTAAAAGTAGGTGCTTGCAATATTTGCCCCTCTAGAAAAATGACAAAAATATTTCATTTTATTGTCCCCATGTTCTAATCAAGAGAATACTTAAGGTAATCAGGTGCACACTCCTTACCCAGCCTAAATGTAGAGTACCATATAGGCGGTAACGAGGTCCAGTTCGGGTAACAGAAACCCAGTGCCGTGCAGCCCCTGACACACACACACCGACATCCAGCGCAGCCCAAGTCAGAAAACTTTAACACAGAAATCAAACCCAGCCCTTACCTCGAGACTGAAACCCATTTAAATTCCAAGAATAAGGAGCTGACAAAGATAATTTTCATAGATTAACATTTTTCACCTGGGTTTTATATTTCTGGAAGAAATATACACTGCATTGGTTATGCATTGATCAAACTTTTATTGTGCCAGCTGTACTTCATAGACCTGAAAAAGTGATTCGAGCAAAACAAAAGAGCACATAAAAGCACAACTCTAATGGTTTCAAATCCCAGAGAGGCAATTACAAGTTTGGTTCCAGTGATGCAGCTGACTCCATTGGAAAACTGAACACCTTATCCATATTAAGTAGTTACAAAGGCTAGGGCTCGGGATGTAAATAATAAATTTGCACCGCAGTCATATTTGCAAAGTACGTCCCTTTTAATAAGTGGGAAGAATATGGTAATAAATTTCACACTAATTCATGTGCAAAGAAGAATTTTACAGAGTTCAAATGTGTTAAGGCAGGTAAAAAAAATGTGAGGTCTGAAATAACTAATCATTGAGATAAAACAAATGCAAAAAGATTAGAATCACATGCAGGGGATTGGATTGTAACTCTTTAACCACTTGGAGCTGGGTTCCGCCTAATGCAGCTTTTTGTATGCATGGTGTTTCTCTGCCTCTCTTTAAAAGAAAAATGAAAGTAAATGGGACGCCGTGCTGCTTCCGAAATTAATGCACAAAAGCCTAGGACAAGACACTTCTAGAACTAATTATTGTGTAGCTTAGAATATCTTTCTCTTCCCTAATTTTTGGACATAGAAATGAGAAGAGCGAAGTATTTATACAGGATGCCATCCAGGATTAAGCAGGCTGGCTGGGGCTCTTCCAACACCCCTCTCAGTGCTCCCAATATGCTCATCAATCCGTTAATCTGCCAAACGTGTAGTAGTGATTACATGCCAGTCAGTCACCAGGGATGCAAAGACCAGAAGGCACTGCCCCAGACCTCAAGGTGCTACTGTTTGGTGGGGGGAGTGGAGGGGCACCCAGATATTCCCAGTAAGAAGAATTAATTGCTAAAGAATAATAGACAAACTCAGTGTGGGGTTGCAGAGAGAAGGGCCACTATACTCTTTGTCTTAGGAAAAGGATTTCAGACACAGACTCAATAGAAGAATGAGACTTGAGTAATTTTAAACAAGTTGTAAGAAACTCTCACTCCAAATCTTGATGTTTCTAACAAAGTACAATGTTTACTCAATGGGCCATTCATAAAAATGGATCCCAGTTCTCACCGAGAGGAAGAATCTGATGATTACCCATGGGGTAAAACATAAAATTGGATTCCTTTCTCATGCCAAGCATAAAGTGTATTTAAAAATTCAATGTAAAAAACAAAAAGTTAAACGTTTAGAAGAAAATGTAGGATTGTGTTTTATGAAGTGAGAGTAGGAAAAAAAATTCTCAACCAATTCTCAAAGAAACCACAATAACTAGAGGAAAAAAGAGATAATTTTAACACTAAAATTAAAATGTTATTTTCATCAAAAGGCAAAAAAAAAGAGAAAAGTTCTGAAAAGACAACGCACAGACTAGAGAAGATATTTCTAATTTGTATAACCAATACAGGACTGCCACCCAGAATATATGAAATGTGTAAATCAATAGGAAGAAATTAAAAAGTAGAAAAATGGGTAAAGAAATGAAAGAGGAAAGAAGCACAGGAAAAGGTGTCCAACCTATTCAGTAATCAGGAAAAATATAAATAAGACCACAGATTTCACAACTGTCAGATTGCCAAAAACACAAAAAGCCTGAGGGTACAAATTATCAACAAATATGTGGGACCAATGAAACCCTCACATATGGGTTCGGGGTGGGGGGGCAAAAGTGCTTACATTTGTTCGTATGGAAAATAATGCAATAACTAATAAATAACAACAATACAGGAATAAACTCTGTGTTTTGCACACTCACCACTGTAAACCTGCTTTTGCCCCACCCTGTACTGCTGGGGGGCCGCCTGGTACAGCCGCTTTGACAAACGGAGTAGCACCATCTAGTAAGGAAGAAGCGGTACTGATACCAGGGCCTAGCATTTCACATACTGAGGTAGGATCCTCACAGGGTTTTATTCTTGGGACTTTGTGGGCCGGCAAAGAACAGTAGAGCCTCCTCAGTGAGAACGTCACGGGGCTGGGGGCTGGGAAGCCAAGGGGGCTCGGGGAAGGGGACACGATAGATTCATGTCATCGTTCTCCTGTGTCTCGCCCTGCGGGTTCACGCCTAAAATCTGCAGAGCCGGCAGTTTTCCCAGCACAGCGCACAGACGACAGACCTTTGCGTCGGCTTTGATTGTCACGTTCAGTTCCTTCCAGACTCAGATACACTCCTACACTTGTCTAGTTGCTTCCGAACGCCGGGGAGAATGACTGTCCCCTGCTCGCGTACTTGGAGTCCTCTGGGTCACGGATTACATTTTACAGCGTTTCCACTCCATCAGGCAGCATCAAACAGTGGCACCTAATTTCCTATGGCCATGTTCCTTGTAGCTAATGATCTTGTAAATCTGAAATATTTCAGAAAGACGTTTCTGACATGACTGTACACTACTACTTGATGAAAACACACATTGCAGGTGTGCGTGCACTGTGCTAATGCTGATTTGGGGGATGTTTCAGACGTCGAAATGCCACTTCTCCTGACTTCATACCGAGTTTTTGTCAGCCTGACGCCTGTCACCTCTCCCACCCGCTGTGGTTGAGACCGGTCTGTAGGAGTCAAAAGTTAAGTGACGCCATGGTTCTGAGGTGGGAAAAAATTGTTTTATTGTGTCCCTTCCTGTGATATTCAATTTAAAGGGATGCTGTGGCTTTGAAACCAGGCAAGCGGATGGCCTGCATCCTGCCTCGAGGGCCCGGGAGCCCCTGTCTGAGCTGCGTTGCCCCCAGAATGCAGAACGGGCATTCTGTCCATTAGGAGTTTTGTCCTTGGAGTAGGGAAGGCTTGAATATAAACCCTGACTCTGTAATACACCGGCTGACAGATAGATGTTGGGTTGAGACATTGAAATCTCTGAGCCTCGAGTTTTCCTCATGGGTCGAGTAGGGGATGAATTCCATCCCCCAAAGATTGTTGGTTCACTGAGAAAACGCCTGTGAAGCCCAGAGCTGGCCAACAGAGAGATGGACATCACTAGTCCTTACTACTTAGGGGCTTACCAGAAGCCTCTGTGCGGAGGCCTTCCCAGGAGGGATTTACGCCAAGGGAGAAGTCACGTTTGGGGTTGGTGTGGGCTTAGGGTCCGGTCCGAGGGGTGATTCTGGCTACAGCGCAGTGACTGTTGGGCAGACTGCCCTGTAGCCTGAGCCTCTTGACTCCTGCCCAATTTCAAGAGGAAGAGTACAATACAGAGCGAGTCGGAAGTGGAGCCAAGAGCGTTAAGATGCGGTGCTCAGGAGTCAGCACGGTGTGGTAGCTGTTGCAGCAGGCGTGGAGATGTAGGGCACTGCCCGCACGTGGGCTTAGAGGTGACACGAGTCATGGCCATGGCGATGAGCACGTTTCACCAAGGGCACAGTTCCCCCCAAGAAATGGGTGAGGGGGGAGTCAGAGGGAAATGTGCTCTTACCAGGCTGGGCTGGCTGTGTGAACCCCGCTTGCCTTCCTCCTGAGTGACAGCTCACGGTCCTGCGTGCTCCCCACTGTGAGCTCCACATTTGCTCTAGAGGGTTCACCACCGGGATTTTTCCTTCCTGTATCTGTCTACCTACCATTCCTGTTACTCTTGGACTATGATTATCCATATGCCATATATTTTGGGTTATTATTAGTTGGATTTGACCCAGTCTTTGTAGTGTATAGAATATGAATACAACTTTCACACTTTTTTCTCAGCATCCTTTTCTCTCCCGCTCCTCAGACTTGCGAATCTCTAAATCTCTCCATCCCAATGGCTTTCCCTATGATGCTTCCTTTTCCCTATAGCTTTCACTTGTGTGTGTTTAATCCCCTGCTGTGTGCTGTTGGAACAATGGCAGGTTGAATGGTGGCAATGTAAGCAGACTTGTCCGTCAGCTGGTCACCCTGCTTCCTGCTGGGGAAGACTTTACAAACATTCTCTCACTTATTTTTCATTATGTTTCCTAAAGCACTTTTTAAAACATTTTCTCTTTTAATTACATTTTTTTGTAAGTTGAAATGTCAAGCATATTAAAAAGACATATATCCTTGGTATTGTTTTAATACCAAATGATGAGCTTGTGAATTTGCCAGGAAGGTAAAATTTTGTGTATATGTAGAATAACACAAAAGTGACATTTTTGGAAAACAGGAAGTTCTTGATTTTAAATTTAGAATAAGGTCAGGCGTACATTATATTTCCAAATTAGAACTTTGTATTTATTAAAAATTAGTAAAATAACACATGAATAAAGAATGAGAAAAAGAAGGTAATAAGAGGACGGCACAAGGGAGGGAGGGACTGTCACATATAAATAAACACTTTCCTCTGAACATTTGAGATCACGTCCATGTCACAGTCTTTGTCTGAGTGCCCAGTGGAAACATTGTCAAGGTCATGGAACAGCTCAATGACTAGCTTTTGGACCATGCCTTAGGCATTCAGTAACCTTTCTTTTAGTTGTCATGGTGCCAGGGCCCTGTGTTTGCCTCTGGAAAATGAAACACTTGACCTCCCTTTCGGCATTTTCAAATATAACTCTTAAACAGCGCTCATGTTGGGCACTCCTGTAAGAAAGGAATGCCTTTTCAAACAATGCAAGAGATGTTCTTGCCAAAAAGGTTTGTGCCAAGTTCATTTTCTAGATGAGGGGAAGTTTTGTGATGGATCTAATCTATTCTATCTCGTGGTATTGTAGCCAAAGGAGATGGTTCGGATGCTACAGGGTGTGGTATGGCTGTTGGACGTGAAACAGAATGGAAACAGTAGAACAGAGCAGAACAATATAGAATTAATCTGGCCTGTACCTAGATTGAGCTCTTTGCCTCATTTATTTTCCTACACTCTAAAAAGTCATAAGAACATTTATAAATGATTCTAAAATGTGTCAACTCTTTTGGATCAGCTTCATCTCTGATCTATAGTGCAATGATGTGATAAAATAATGATGGGACAGGGGAATGTCCATACAGAAGATTGGATTATTTCTAGTGATCTGACCCATCTTCCTTGGAGTGGAACTGCAGGGAGGGAAAGGGGACAGGGCAGGGACCAAATATTTGGATGTGAGAGGTTCAGAGAGGTAGCTGGAGGTCTTTGCAATGGTGATGCTGGAATAAAGGCCAAGGGAAGAATGTCTCCATCCTGGCAGAAGCAGGCATTCTGCTTTATATCTCGACCAGATGACATCACTGCTGAGCAGCCATCTTGGCAGGAAGTCCTGGAGCTGTGGTGCAGGGGACCTTAGTGTCTCTATAGAAGGACAGGATGCAAACAGTCCTCGGAGGAAGAGTAGCAATAGATTCAGGGAGAGGACCGCAGGACAAAACCTTTCCTCCCTCCCATTCTTCTGAACTGTGAAGCTTCTTCCTTCCAAGTCATCTGTCCTCCTCCAAACTCTTCTGTTCAAGAGTGTGCTGAGCTTCTAACCACATTCTCCCATTGATGTTGGCCTTCACCTTGAGGAGGAAGTCATATTGATTTCATATTGGAAACATATATATATGCTTATCATCTTCATAATACAGGATTTTTGCTTTTTCTTCACAGGCACTTGAAATTCTCATACAGCACAAACATGTTGGCTCAGTTACTTGAATTTTTTTTTTTAGTTCTCCAGGAGATCAAAGTGATAAATAATTAATGCGAATATTTATTACTTTCTCTTTTGCCTAGATGCTTTACTACTAGTCCAAAAGCGGTGTTGTCCTGCCAGCTTTCTGTAATGGAATCCAGCAGTGAAATATATGTAAGCCACTTTTAAATACAATTTTTTGTTGTCTATGACCTACATATAGATAGATAATTATCTCTATCATCTCACCCTAAGAGATTCTCTCTGCTTTTGAGATTCTAAATATAGAAGAGTTTGGGAAACTTATTATCAATTTAGAGGAAAAATACAAAATTACCAACTTTAAAACAAGACTTGGGAGGGAGAGTTAAAGACATTTGGAGAGTGTAACCTAACGAATTTAAGATCTGGTAATGGGCTTCTCCTATGTGAGGTTATTTAACACTCTTATGCCGCTCCCCCCCAAACATGCCATGGCTATAAATAGAAGTGTGGCCTCAAAGGAGCATGGCCCAGAAGCTTGCCTCCCCACCCCAAGTCCACTCAAGCCCTCAGGGAGGGAGGTCAGTCAGTGTCCTCTGGACCTCATAGAAGCAGTCGGTCATCTGTGATCTTTCTCAGCAGGGACCTCAGGAAAGATCCTAGAAGGGAGAGAACAGAGGTTTTCCTCACTGCTACGTGAGATTGTTTCCTAAACCCTTCTCCTCACCTCCAGTTTCTTTCCACTTTTCAGTGCAGCTATAGGTTTCTGTTTGTTTTATTTTTATTTTAAAATGTAGGTCTTTCCCATCTTACTTTCCTGCCTTAAACAACAGCAACAACAATTTCACATACCTCTTCCCTGGGTCTGAACTAGTTCTGACTCTTGTTTATGGCTTAGGTAGTCCCTCTCATCTTGTCTCTAGCTCCTCATGTAGCCTCAGTTTTTAAGCCACCCACTCCCCACCCTCTGCACCATCCCCAGCACTGGGCACGGGCATGCGTGTATCTGCATGCCTCGGCGCCTGATCGTTCAGACTCAGTCCAAATGCCATTTCTTCTAGACAGTGTTCCCTGACTTCCTCTACGTAGCAATTGCTCATCACACTCAGTTTTCCTGTAGAATGTATTACATAGCATTACAGTCGTCTTTTTGTTTGACTTTGCACATCTATCTCTTTCACTAGATGGAGCTCCCCCAGGGCAGGCTCTGTACCGTTTTCTCAACATCCAGCACAGGTGGTGGGTGGCGCAGAGACTTCGCTGCATCAGTTCTGGCTGAACTGTATATACCTGGGAAGAGGGCGGGTTCGTTACAAAGGGGACAGTTTGTGACCTCGGTTCCCAGGTGGATGAGTTTGGGAAATTCCCCCCAATTGTCCTTTTCTATGGTCTTAACATCAAGACCTCTTGTCTACAGCCTGTACTTGTAACCCCTAAAGTCTGATGACTGTCTCAGCAGATGGCCAAGTGCAGTGCCTAAGAGCACAGTGTCCAAGAAGAATGATCTGGGTAGGCATCTCCACCCCGCCCCCACACACAGGCTATGTGGCCTCTGGTGGTCATTCAAACTTTACCCTGGTTTTCAGCTGTGCAAAGAAAACATCGCGGCTACAATTTAGAGCTGTCGTGAGGATGAAATGAGATCATCGACATAAAAATCATAAATACAGCAACTCACATTCGTGGGCTAGTTACTCTTCCACGTCCTTTGTATGTTACCTTATTAACGACAACCACGTGAGGCAAATGCACTCGGCAGATGAGGACATGGAGACCCAGAGAGGGAAGTAAGTGTCAGAAAAAAATTTCGTTTCCCACATCTGCATTCTTAACCACTCTCCACACTGCGGTCGTCAATGTGAACACGATCAACGCTCACTTGAGGTAAATTAGAAATATTATTATTATTCCGTAGCTTTCCTTCCTTCCAAGGTTTTCTGTTTTCTCCAGGCATCTCCAGAAATTCTTACGGAAACAGAATGAATGATGTTAAAAACCAACCTGTGCATATAGTACATTTAGCAATGGGCTTCAGAATGGGCCCCATACATAATCACCAGAGGTCACGCATCCAAAAACGATTGTGAAAATATGACCCCACGACTATGCTGTAGAAATGGAGAGGTATGGATGAGGGAAAGACATTTGTTTGTTCCCCTTCCTCCTGAAAGCTAAGGACACTTACCTCTCTATTTTTTCCTTTGCAGGCACACTGGGCTTTGTTGCTCACGCTCGTGATACTCAGTTGAGGAGTCAGAAGGCGGATGCCGCTCACATAATAACACAGTTTTTAAAAGCATTTCCCACTGTCAGACAACCAAGTCAACTGGCATCAGTGGATGACAAATTGTGAAACAGTTGATGATGCCAGTCGCCAAATAGGGCTGCCTTCGCATGATAACTCAGTGTTCAACACATTTTAGTACAGATCACATGAAAAGTCTTCACTTAACAAAAGCAGAAATCAAGATGATCTTCCTTTCATTTTCTCAAAGATAATGTGATTATAATAATAATTCTGACAATTTTTGGTATGCACAATTTCTGAGTGCAGCTCACTAGAAATGGCATTTAGTTTTGCCAGTGAAATATATGATTATATATAGAAAAAGATGGCAGATTAGAGATTCTTTTTAAGAGGCTTTGTGTTGGCGGTAATGACCCCCAAGGTCAGCTGGTATTCTCAAGGCTGTACGGCAAAGGCAGTGTCAGAGTTCAGATCTCTCAGCTGGCTGGCTCTCGTTTTCCGATAACAATGAATTGCCTCCTTATTTCTGGACAGTCCTCATGCCTCCAAAATTCCTTGGCAATGCACCCCAACACACACACTTTGGGTTCAGACTGCTGGTGGATGGGTTCATTCCAGGTGGGAGCGAGCATGAAGGAGAAAGGACGGGTGAGCTCTTTCCTTCTGCCCTTTATCAGCGACCTGCTCCCCGCGGCTGCGTGGCTGACTCACCCCTTCCTTTGTGCTGTCCCTTTAACCGCAGGACCCTGCCCTGGAAATGCCATCACGGCATCTTCACTTAACGTGGTCCTGATGTAACTCAAGGTCAGCAGCATCGTTGGAAATAATGGCAAGATCTCCCCCCACCCCGCCCTTTCCAACACTGGTTACGTTGTATTTGCTAGAATGTTTAGAAAATGTCAAACAATAACAGGAACATGAATGTCTAGTTTTATTCTTGGTTTTACGGCATTCATGAAACATGTGCTGCTTTTCCCCAGCCCTGCAGTAATGGTAGAAACTGGCCTTCAATCTCAGAACCCGATGCTGCTGATACACCTCTACCCCACTAGCCACCGCCAACTGGCAGGAATGAGCAGATGGTGAAAACCATGTGCCATTCACACCCTAGAGTTCCACCATGTGCAGAAAGTGTTTTCCTTTATCCTATGTACTTATGGATTTTTTTTTCAATTTCTTGGTGGTGTCATTTGATGCGCAAATGTTTACAATTTTGATGAAGTCCACTTTGTCTTTTTGTTTTGTGGCTGAAGCATTTGGTGTTGTAACTAAGAAAACATTGTCTAACCCAAGGTGACAAAGATTTACTTCTATGTTTTCTTCTAAGAGTTTTATCGTTTTAGCTCTTACATTGAAGTCTGTGATCCATTTTGAGTTCATTTTTCTGAATAGCATGAGGTAGGGGTCCAGATTTATTCTTTGGCATGTGGATATTCAGTTGTCCCAGTAACATTTGTTGAAAAGACTAAACTTTTCCTATTGAATTTTGGATTTTTGTTGAAAGTCAATTGAGCATAGTTGTGAGGATTCATTTCTGCATTCTGACCTCTATTCCAGTGTTAAGAACTACGTGCATGTGTCTATTGTTATACCATTACTATATTGTCTTGATTTCTAGAGTTTTATAATTATTTTTGAAATCAGTAAGTGTGAGCCCTCCAACTTTGCTCCTCTTTTCCAAAATTGCTATTTCTAGGTTTATTCTCTCCGTGTCTCTGAAGAAATATTTTGTTTGGAGAGGCATTTCCCAGAATGCACAGTCCCACAGTCAGTCCTCCCGGAGCTTCTTTTTCTCTCTTGTTTCTTTTTCCTGGTGCTTCCAACTCCCGTCTGGATGTGGGAAGGCTGGGACAGGGAAGAGACTAGGGGGTCACCCTTCAGCCACCTTCCAGAGTACTTCAGGAGGTACGGAAGATGAGTGGACCTCTCATCCTCTCACGGATGTAGGTCCCACATCTTCGGGGAAAGAAGCATCTTTTTCTGTCCCCTTTGCGCATGCTCTCATTCGGTTTCATAAAGTCACATTTACTGGAGCCTGGGTAGGTTTCCCTCAAGCTCATTCTGCCTTCTGTGTGACTGAGGCGCCTGTCCAGCCAGTTCCCCCCATGATGACCGTCAGAGTTGCTCATGGCTGGCATCAGCGTTGCTTGGTTTATGCCCACGACTGGATGATGAGTATTTTGAATAACACTCCACTCACCACGCATGTCAGTGACCCCTAGAAACCAAGAGGTGATTACCTTTCAGGCTAAGCTCCGATCTGAGCGGGTCTTGGAGCTGTCAGCCAGGGGCCACTCGGCTTTGGAAGTCCCCATCGGATGGGAAGGAAAATCTGCGGCACACCTCCGTCTCCGACTGCACTGAGTAACTTCATTTCATACTCATTTTGATTTCCCCTCTGTGTAAATTTTCCCTGAGAGGAGGTTAGGCTCATTGGGAGGTGAATTCATTCTCTCGGGTTGTTAACGTTCCAGTTAGTGCTCTGCAGCTATAATTAATTAGACTGTACTCAACTTCCCTAAAAATAAAATCCCAACTATCCCCAGTGAATTTGAGATTCACTCTGAAGAGATCAAGGCATGAATATACCCAAATCTGTGTCTTTCTTGAGGTTCATCTTATTCATGTTCTTTGTCTCCCAAGCCACCGTAATGCAGGTATCTTTCCAGTGAGGGCATTTCCACTTCTGTATTTTACAGATTTTTTTTTTTTGCTAATCTAAATGTTTTATCTGGTAATATCTGAGAAGAGGGTGATAGACAGTAAAAAGGAGGAAGTGTTTTTTATTTTAATTAAAATGCTAACATAAGGCATGATCATTGAGTGATCGCGTTACAAAGCAGCTACTTGTTCTGCCATAGTTAAGTGTGATTTGATGCGTCCATTATGAGCCTGTATTCTCGGGGGTTTATATCTTGGCCAAAATAGTCCCTCCAGGCTGAAACTTGGCAGACATCTCAGCCTAATTACTGTCATTTTCCTTTTTGGATTAAGAAAATGGAATTATTATAGTGCTGTAAGCCCACCCATCCCCATATTTTCAAAGGTCTGTATTTATAACCACATATGGGCTTTTGAACCTTTCAAATAAAATGCAAGAACCAAAGGACGTCTCCAGGACCTGTGAGCAACTTGATCTGGGCTTTCCTGGACAGGGTCTCACCCTTTCTCAAGCAATTGCAAGAAGGAATCAAGGAGATCACTGCATTAATAATGAGGCTGGTGGGGATGTCAGGAGGGCTGGTGCTTGGGCTTGCTGCCTTCAGTAAGCAGGTCAGATGCGCTCCCTGTTCCCTGCTCCCATGTCCGTAGCCACCCTCACACGCCTCTGAAAGTGTCCCACCGCACATCCGACCCCCATTCTCCTCACCATCTTTACCCACCCTCATGGGGAAGGAGCTTGGAGGTGATCTGGGGTCTCGGCTATCATGAGACAAACCCTGGGTCAGTGCTCTGCTCCGCAGGGCTCTCGTGTTGTGCCCTTGGAGACCCTGGGGTAGGTTTGGTGGCCTTGCCAGCCTCTGAACTGCCAGGTGAGTGACTCGTTTTCTGTCCCAAGTTACTAACGTACTACTTCTTCCAGAAATATTTGAAACATTGACTTCTGTGGATAGTACGAACATTTCCACCATTTCTGAGGTGAAATAGATTTAAAATTTTCCATCTTATATTTTTATATCCCCTATCTGACTTTTTTTAATAACTTGAGGCAAGTCACAGCCTCCTTTAAGTTCAAGTAGTACAGATGGTAGGTGGAATGGTCTTGCAACTTTTAGATAGCTTTCTCGACAAAAACCACCTTCTATAATTTGCAAACGTTTGTGAAGAAACCAGCGAAGCTTCTGTAGTTTACAGTGTGGAATTCCCTGGGTTCTTGCCTGTAAATCTATCTAGATATATGCTATGAATATGGAGTATGTAGACACATGCTGAATGCAACACTGAAATAGAAACAGGCTACGTGGGCTTTTGAAAAAAGCATCAGGAGTTGGAGAAAGAAAGAAAGAAAGAAAGAAAGGAAGGAAGGAAGGAAGGAAGGAAGGAAGGAAGGAAGGAAGGGAGGGAAAGAGAGAGAGAAAGAAAGAAAGAAAGAAAGAAAGAAAGAAAGAAAGAAAGAAAGAAAGAAAGAAAGAAAGAAAGAAGGAGAAGAAAGGAAGAAAAAAGAAAAGAAAGAAAAATTCTGCTCGGTTTTCTACACTGTGTAGCCCATTAAAGGGACTTCGGAATCAAGATGTTTAAGGTGCTAAAAAGAAAATTTTGCTGACTCAGTGCCTTCGAAGAGGCTGGCATGCGTGAGTCACATTTATGGAGGAAGAAGAAATCCAGCACACCCGTAGCTGTCAAGGATTTCATTTATTTAGAAGGTTGGTATTTGCGTGAGTGCGATGAGCAAATAAAGTATGTCAATGGTACATAAAAACGAAGCCTACAGCAATTAAATTAAAATCTGAATGGTAAAGCTGAATATATTTTAGTTGAGCATAATTCTGCGGAAGACTATTAAATTACCACCTTGGAACAGAAGCGCAAACAATGTGATAATGAGCTATGGAACCAAAATTTAGAACAGATAAACTGGAAAAATTACAGGTACCCCAGTGTAAGAAATGCACAGTGCCGATGATATGAAACTATGAATTATTTATATCTTCTTTAAAAGTAGAATGTAAATTTGCTTGAATTAATTTCTGTTGGGAAATTACTACGCAGTAAACATGGCTGTATAATGTTCAGGGTAATATTTTTCCTCCTAAATGTTATTATTATTATTTTATTATTATTGTGGTTGTATGGGGAAGAAGAAAAGATGAAAATAAGACTCCAGATTGGAAACAACCAAGTTATGGTTATTACTGGAAAATCAAATCTTTTATTTCTAAGCAACACAATGTCAAAAGTTACCAAGTCATTTTCCCCACCCTTTTCAACATAGGATAGCGAAGCTGAGTATTCCAGTCTGAACTGTGTTGCCCTCAAATTCACCTGTCGGAGCCCTAACCCACCTGTGCTGGGAGAGGAGGCCCTCCGGAGGTCATCAAGATTACATGAGGTCATAGGGGTGGGGCCGGAATTCAAGGGATCTGGCGTCCTTGTAGAAAGAGGAAGAGAGCAATCAGTTCCTCTCCCTGTGCCAGTAGAGGGGAAAGGCCGTGTGAAGATGCTGCCATGAATCCAGAGAAGGAAAGCAAGCAGTGTGACCGAATCACAATTGTTCAGTAGCAGAACTAAGACCCCATTCTCCCAGCTCCCTATCCATGGGTCCTCACTAAACCATGGAACTTCTGCACTGATGCCAGAGGCCTTGGTAGCCCTTACCAAAACCACTACCATACATAACAAATAGAAACCATGTGCAGGGAGAGGGGGGAGGAGGGAAAAGGTCTGAATGAATGGATTGCATTAATTAACATAAACATGGACTAATGTATCTCAGTTGCTCAGAGTACTTCTAGACCTTCTTGCCCGTTTTCTTCTCCCTTATTCTGGTGAAGTGAAAGCTGTGGCCTGGACTCCCAGACACCAGGCGGACTGACTTTGAGCTCTGAGGCTGGTAACTTCTCTGTGACTCAGTTTCTTCAACCTGTACAGCAAGAAGGAAAGGGGTACTTACCCCATAGTGCGGCTGAAGGAATTTAATAAAATAAGACATTAAAATACACTCACAGTAGACTCTGGTACACATTAAGCACTTAATATAGGTCAGTTGTCATGGGTGGATAAAATTATCACATAAGTGAGTTTCAAATGATGGTGGTTATTACTTCTTATTCTTTTCTAGGAAGAGATTCCTTCTGGCTGGAATGACTTTTCGTCCTCCTTTTGAGAGTACAGGTGAGAGGCAAATGTAATGGAGGTCAAGTTCAAGAGACCAAAAGGCAAGAGATGCTTTCTCCCACACTCTCTCTCAAAGCCCCGAGAGTCAAACTCTCCCTAAGCACAGAGGAGAGGATGTGGGGGCCCTTGTCCGTAGTGAGGGGTTCACTGATCAGTAAGACCCAGTCGGACTGGCATGGTGTCTAACCAGGCCTCTCTGAGTCTCCCTGCTGCCCAGCTGGCCCCCCCACCCCTGCACCTTAGCCTTACCTGGACCTTGCTTCCTCCGCACTGAACTTCTCAAAGCTCTTCCCATTCATAGACCCTTTATCCATGCTGTGTCTTTGCGCCTAACTTCCTCTCTGTTGGAACTTCTCACCACTCCCCACTCCTCCTGCCCGACACCTCTCTTCGCCTTTTCTTGGCGATGGGCACACTCTAATGCCAGCTCCTGCCTGCACCCCAAGTACCTGGGCTCCTCCGGCTGCTTGTTCTGACTTGTTATCCCAGGACGGGTGTTTTGTCTCTTCCCCGCCAGCAGTGGGCTCCTCCTGGGCAGGGACCTGGGCCGCTCACCGCTTCTGTATCCCCAGCTCCTGACACATGGCCTGGCCCACGAGCAGTGCCCGTACAGGCTGGTTAGAGACATGAATTAGCAACCTGCCCACATCTGACCACCATTTGTACTGTTATCGCTGCAGAGCTCTTTCCCGTCTGCCTTCAGAGCCTGGAGCGCCATTAGGCTTCCAAATGTAAATCCTGCCTTTTAATTATGAACCGTAGAAAAATCTATGTGCGAATGTGGGGATATTTTTAACCGCCGGTGCCTGCCTTCTCTCTACCTCTGCCTGTTCTGGAGATCCTCGCCTTCCGTGTGACCGCTCCTCTCTCCGATACACGGACGTGAAGGCGAAGACGGGGATATTTTCATCCGACATTATTTCGGAGCATTGCTTTCCTGTTTGCTGCGGTTTCCTTTTCATGGGCCATTAGCAGCTTCCAAAGGCAATATCCTTTCTCTGTCACACTATGCCGTGGGGGGCCGTTCCGACAACTTCAGACGAGGGCATTAAGTGCAATTCTGGATGGGAGTCAGCACATAACCAAATAAAAATAATAAAGGGAAAGCTTGTAGGAGCCATTTGGAACGCCGTCCCGCGCTGAATTCATTTGCAGCCTCGCGGAAACCTACCCATCACCAGTGATCAGCCCCGAGCCCGGCCGTGCCTTATCTAATTGTGAAGTATTTCATATCCTCAGCAACAGCCTGCTCATTTGCTTTTCCTTTTTTGGCGATTGTCTTCGTGGAATGCTGAGATTCTAATCAGCGAGAGAAGGAGAAAACACAGGTTTTGATTTCGACGAGCAAAAAAAAAAAAAATTTAACGAAAACCAAAAAAGGTGCATGTCTTGTAGCTTCTCTCCCCTCATTAAAACGAGCATTTGGGGAGGCCTCTTTGGAAACTCTTCTCAAATAGGTGCTTCTCCCTGGCAGGGGAGAAAGGAGCAGGGGAGCAGTGAGAATTGCCCTCAGAAATGAGTTAGGGAAAACCAAGCACGGGCATTTGTCTCCAGGCCAGTGTCCCCCACCGGGAAGCCATTTCTGAGTCCCCTGGGCCTGAATTCCAGGAAAGTCTCGGGGCCAGCCAAGTCGGGGAAGGTCAGCGTACATCAGGGTGCCTCTACCATTCCTGACACCGGAGCCCCCCGGGGAACCCGGCTTTGTTCGAGGCACTGATCCCCAGGACCTCTCACCCAGAGATTCTGACTTAACTTGCTTAGGGTGGGTGGGTAATGAGGATCCGTATTTCAAGAAGTGGTTCTAAATGAACCGTGAGATCAGGCAAGGTAGAAAACACTGCCCTCATTGATGTATCCGTGCTCTAAACAAACTAGAACTGATTTTGGGCCAGCCATGTCCCAGAGACCACGGGAAGAGAGCCGAAACGAACATGGATCCTGCCCTCCGCGAGTCTGCAATCTGGATCAGCCTCCGGCGCTTCCAGAAAGCTTCCGGTTCAATCTTTTGTCTTCTGCTTTTCTACAGCTCCGTGCTACAGGTGAATAAATACTCGTGTGCCTTCAGTGATCAGCCAAGAGCGCTCAGAGCTAATCCTGTAGTTCAGCCACTCTGAGGACAGGCTGCGTTGGAAGACCAGGGATGACTCAGGAGTCTGTGGAATATTATGATTATAAAAATCATAGTCTAGCATTTATAGCATGCTTATTATGTGCTGAGCGCGGGGCCGGGTGATTTTTCTCGAGGCTCCTTTAAGGGCGATTTTGTCTGTTTTGTTCTTTGTTACCTCCCCAGCTCCCAGGACAGGACTAACACATAGTAACTGCTTAAGGAAGATTTGTTAAGTAAGTCCCTATATTAGTAGTTTATTTAATCTTCAAGATAAACTAAATGCTAAACACCCCAAATATCCTAAATTTCTGGGAGGGAGCTCAGAGAATCTGTATTTTTATCAAGTTTTTTAAAGATTTTATTTATTTATTTTTAGAGAGGGAAGGGAGGGAGAAAGAGAAAGAGAGAGAGAAACATCAATGTGCAGTTGCTGGGGGTCATGGCCTGCAACCCAGGCATGTACCCTGACTGGGAATCGAACCTGCGACACTTTGGTTTGCAGCCCACGCTCAATCCACTGAGCTACGCCAGCCAGGGTTTATCGAGTTTTTTAAGATCAGCCAGATGTGGGGAGCAGGAAATCCAGCCCAGCTCCCTGCGGGGGTTTCTGTCCCCCGGGGCAGCAGGCTCATTCAGTGATTCTCCAGCTTCTCCTTGAATATTCCAAAGATAAGACTTCATCACTGACTGGGGCAGCCTACACCGATGTCTAATTACTTTAATTATTGAACTGTTCTTCCTCATGATTAACTGACTCTTGTCTTTTCTTCACTTCTACACGCTGCCCTTGTTCCTCTCCAGAAAAAGGACCGGGCCCACAGCATCCAGATACCAGTCACCGTGAGGAATGAAGAAGATGTAGGTTCCAGCTGTGTTCTGGAGGGGAGGGGGGGTGCTGAGTCCCTGGCCACATGCCAAGGACAGGCCCAGACTCATTAGCAATAACTCTGTGCCCTGAATTCAGGTAGAGCGTGGACCCCAGTTCTGCAGAGTGAGGTTTGAACCTACGAGTCGTGTTTGTGTAAATAAATGGCTTAGGCTATCTGAACGTCACAGTTTTCCCATGTGGGAAGTAGAACAAAATAGCATTGTGGATAGGAAATATAATAGCTAACAATAACAAAAGCCATGTATAATGACAAAATAACACCAACATAAAAGCCGTAGTTAACATTCTTCACGTGCTTATTCTGTGCAGAGCGATAAGCAGGACAATTTTCCTCCAGGTCCCTTGAACCATTTTGTTTATTACTGTATCCCCAGCACCTAAGACAGTATCTGACACGTAGTAACTGCTCAATAAATACTTGTTAAATAAACGAGCGAACCCATTATTACCTTATCCGATCTTCAGAACAGCTCTCTGAGCTAAACGCTGGCTGGTAACCCTATCTTCTAAGAAAACAGACTTCCTAAGGTTGAGTTACTTGCTCAGCTGGTGGGAGCAGGGGTTTAAACCCAAACACTTTCCTGTGCCACCTACCAGCTAGTTATTACATGTCTCTATCGATAGTGTTAATAAGTCTAAGGCTAGATCTGTGTCCTTATGCACCATGACATCCGTGGCTGGAGAGACGGTGAGTTTGGTTGTAATGACAATTCCAGCCCTGTCATTACGCCACCGTGGGCAGAAGCCGGGGGTGCCAGCACGGGGCAGCGTTCTCTTTGTCCAGCTTCTGCTGGCCTCGCTGCCTGCTCTGAGAGAGACCAGGCTTTCCCCAGAGCCTTTGGTTGTCTTTCCCTCCCACCAAATTGCCACTGGGAGAAGCAAGAAGCTCTAAAACTGCTGGACGGAGCATGATCGATGCCATGGCCCCGGGCTATGTTTTCCCTTTGCTGGGAAGCACTGCCATGATAATTGTTTCTACAAAAAGAAACTACAATTCTGGCACACACAAAAAAAAATCCAGCTCTCTGTGTGCTTGAACCTATCATAAACCATTGCTGGTAATTATAGAAGCTGATTGTGCGACGGTTTAGTTTAACTTAATTGGCAATTTTTTTTTAAGCCGCCACACCATAAAAATAGGAACGAAGAAGTGAGATTCTAGAGACGGAACATTTAGCTTTGGTGAAGTGTCAGAGCTCTGCACCCTCTGCCAGAGGTGGGGGTCCGCCTGCCTCCCCGCTCTCAGCTCGGTGATTCCAGCCCTTGCTCCGTGCCTCTGAGCTCTGCTTCCCGGCTGCACAGCCTGATGCGGGCTTTTATCCTGTTGTGGCTACACAGGCTTTTCCATGGCTGTGGAAAGAAACGTGCCCCATAAACCAATGTAGAAACATGAGGCTTCTACGTCTGGAGGAGAAGGCTTGTGTGAGACAAACTAACTGTGTCCTGTTAAAATTTAAGTATAATCACCTTTTGGGGGGGCTTCATTTCCCCTGATCAAAAATTGAGTTTTTACCTGTTCTACCGTGACTAGAGATGGTCTCATCCTTGTTTCCCTTCCTTGGTCTTCTGTACCATCATCATGGTCATCATCCCATCTTATTGCCATTAGCAGCCTCAGACCATGTTAATAATAGTAGTAATAATAGCTAGCCCACTACCTATGGTCACCGCCATGGGCCATATACAAGGCCAAGGCCTTTCCGTAAATCATCTGATTTAATCCTCACAGTGGCAGTTTGAAAAGCCGCCCATTAAAAAGTGGCCGAGTGTAGACTCACACTCCTGCCTGTCTGGCACCAGGGTATGCGATTTTAACCATGATGCTCTTCTATTGATCTCCGAGTTTTGTCTGCAACCGGCCCCCATCTCTGAACAGAGCTTAGCCCCGCTGGAAATTGGTCTTGCTACCAGTGAGACCAATTGATACCAGCCTATAGAGCTGGTATCTGCTGTGTCAGGGATGATCCTTAGGCCTGTGTCCCTCCCAGGGGGCAGTCTTCCATGCGCAATAGTGCTTGCCGGCTGCCGCTCCTCTGGGCAGGAGTTCTGCTTCCTCTCCTGACCCGACCTGCCAGGTCCCCACGGGGCCTGGAGGCCTTCGCTGAATGCCAGCCCCCTCTCTGGGGCCGGAGAGACTGCTCCCTGCTCTCTCATCAGCCCCGTACCCCGGGAACTGGATTCCCTGTCCTTTCCCAAGGAGGGCACAGTGAGGCTAGGTATGGATGGAGATGCTTCAGTAACTTTTTAAATTTTTTGTTTATTTTTATTTTTTAAGATTTTATTTATTTATTTTTAGAGATGGAAGGGAGGGAGAGAGAGAGAGAGAGAGAACCATCAATGTGCGGTTGCTGGGGGTTATGGCCTGCAACCCAGGCATGTATCTAATTGGCTGGGAATCAAACCTGGGACACTTTGGTTCCCAGCCCGCGCTCAATCCACTGAGCTATGCCAGCCAGGGCGCTTTAGTAACTTTTTTTAAATGAAAATCTCAGTGGTAGTAATGGTTACAGTGATTTGTTGAATACTATTTGCCAGCACTTTTGTAAATGATTTTACGTGTACCAACTGTCCCCGCAACATCCTAGGAAGAAGGTCTGTTGTTTTCACCATTTCCAAGATGAGAAAATGCAATAGAGCAGTTAAGTGACTTACCTAAAGTCACACGGCTAGGATATAGCAAAGCCAGATGAATACCCAAACGCGGTGAGGTGAACTGTGATGCCGTGCTGTGATGTCAAAAAAGCATTACAAATGGTGTGAGGAACCAATTTTAAAAATACTGCAACAAACACAACAGCTTCCAGGCAAATACATTTATAAAAATCTACTTTGGCTTCCAGTGTATATAACCTGGAAATGCTTGTAGTTAATGGAAAGTTTAAGTTCCAGTCTCTTGACGCTTCAGTGGTATTTTCTACATTGTAATTATGTTTTAGAATACACGTACATTACTTCATGTACAAATGCTGTTTAATGATTAGATTGCAATTGTGATCATATGCCATATTCTCACACATTCTGATATTTTCCTATCAAAGCATAAACAACCCATTTACCACTTCGACTTGCATGAGACTCATTAACATTCAACCATGCTATTGACATTCATGCATGTTATTGGTACTGATGGTTCCAACATTGGCCAGCTAACAAGCAACACAGGCTTTTATATGCTTGGCACTTGGTATGTGTTTAACAATACGTATGGGAGTAAGAAATTCACTTTGATGAGAAACATACACATCTGTGGATATGTGTGCAAAGTCTCCTTCTGGTGCAATGGTGCACCCCAGAGGTCAGCCGTGGGAGGTCATCCAGGGCCATCGGAGGCGGGGGCGGGAGCTGGAGTCAGAACCGAGGCCGACTGTCTCTGCAGAATAAATGTGGATCGCAGGGTGTCACCATAGAAGAAGGGCATCTATTCGTGTCTCAGCAGGGACTACACACTTTGAGGCACAGGACCTGGTGCCCACCTAGAGGTCACAGGGAGCTTAAGACTATCATAAAACTATCCTACAACGGACAGGCTTTGACGGTGATAAACAGGAAAGGAAGACACAGGTTAGAGAAAAACGACAAGTGCTCCCCAAGGCAGGAGCCCTAGGAAACTCTCCTTCCCTGAAAAACCGGCATCGGTCTCTGGGGACAGCACCAGGGTCCAGGAAGGGACAAGCTGGGACCGAGGGAAGAACTGCCTGGGTCGGTCTTGGGTGGCAGGGGCAATGGCCCGAAAAGCTGAGAGAGCCTTCTACCGGGCTGCCACCAGGAGGTAGCTTCTGAGCGTGTCACCGAAGCTGTCTGTGCTCCAGTCCAAAGCGTCCCTCCGTTAAGATGCCAAAGGCACTTTAGCTTCCAGGTGAGTAAAGGCTGTGATGATCAGGGCCAGAGGCCGAGGCCCTTCCCTCCCCACCCCCGCCACCACCTCCAGCCACCGCCACCACCCCTGGGCCCGTGGCACCCATGTGCGAATGGCTGGTTGAGACTGACTCTGGCGTTCTACATCTGCTTCTGTTTCTGCACATTTTTATTTTTAAAGGGTTTCGCCGTGATGTGTAATGGCTGATTTTACAATTATTAGGCTAACGTGCCTCCTTCCAGCTTGGGAGAAGGTTGAGCCTTGTCCTTTAGCAAACTAACCCGCCGGGATTTTTCCTGGATGGGGTGTCACATGTTGTAGGACAAGAAATGGACGTAGGCCTTGAGACAGGGCTGGGGACACTTGGAAGTGGGGCATCGGTTGTGCTCCTGGCACATGGATATGCAGGGAGGGACGGACGGACAGATGGCACCTGGGGAAGAAGCCTGCTCTCTTTTCCTGGCCCCCCGGAGTTTCACACAGCCGCCCTGGAAAGAGGTAAGTCGCCAAAGTTTTGGGTTTTATCCTGGGAATCTGAGACCTTTAGAAGGGCACTTAAAAATATTAAGAATCATTTCAAATATTCAAAACTACAAAGAAAAAATATTAAATAATTTGTATATGCCTGACGTCCAGATTTAACAAGTATCAAGCTGTTTGTTATATTCACTTCAGGTGAAAGACAAAAACATTGCTCAGACAGCTGAAGGCTATTTTGATGCCATTTCCCCCCCGTTCCTCCTGTGTTCCTTCTTTTTACTCATCAATAGGTGGTATGAGCTTTCTTGCTGATGTTTTTATGTATTTACTACATGTGGATGTGTCCATAAATGAAGTACTTATGTAACAGGGTGCAGCCAAGACGGGGGACCCCAAATAGAGGTTTGGAATGGGGTCCAGAACTCAAGGTGTTCAGGAAATATTAGGATGTCCTCACCCCCCACTCCCCACAGGTGTGGGTTGGGGGAAGGGACACATGGAGTGGGGCCATTGAGAGCTGTTTTGCATAGCAACAGCCTTGCAGCTAACCTCTGGTGTGGTCATTTAACACATCTATAACCTTTAACTGGTTGCATAGATATGTTAAATTGCTGTGGCCATGCTTTGAGCCAGGGGAATGGAAGTAACTTCCCCACCAAGACGTAACTGGGAGGCAGGTCCCCTAAGTTCAGTGCCTGCGTGGGAGCTTGGAGATGATTGGCTTCATGACATGGGGCCACGCCTGCCCAGACTCACAGTGGCAGCCCAGTGAAGCTGGAGGGATATGGGAGTGCTGGCAGGTGTAACCGATTGTGGGAGGAGTCGTAAATGGGGCTGCAAAGGAAGATTGGCGCGGGGATTTAAACCCAGACGCAGCAGCCATTGGAGGGAAAATTACTGGGCCTTTAGCAGAGTGGGGACTCCCGCAGCCATTGTGCAGAGAGGACCCCGTGCCTTTGCCAGAGGGGGGACCCCTGTAGCTTTAAAAGGGGAAACCACCACCCAGCTTTAGCAGAGATCCCGGCGACACAGCTGATGGTGCTGGGAACCAAGGGAGGTCTCCCAGCCGAGACGGATTACTGGGAAGAACTGGGGGCTGGCTGAGCCTCGGACTTCTACTTCTTTTTTCTGGGATATGGTACCCCAGACTGGGCAAAGGGGGAAGGAAGGACTGTGTGTGTTTGTGAGTGTTTTAAGGGACTTTGGGATTTTGATGAAGACATTAGGTCACTACTTTAAGTCTGTACAGCACTGAATAAACATTTCCTTTCCTTTTCACAAATCTCTGGCATTGAGAGACATCTTTCCTCTGGTGGCAGACATAACGAACCTGGGGGTTCCCTTCGGTAATAGCACATTGCCCTGGCCCCCCTTGGAACCCCCCCGGTGTTGTTCGGTAACACTTATGTGTTTAAAATTTACATAAATGTTACAACATTCTGTGAGTTCTTCACTTTAACCCCAAATTAACTTAGGTTATCCTTTTGATACAGAACTAAACCTAGTTTGTTTTCTCTCTCTCTATGTTCCCTTATATGTCAAATCATCTGTTTTTCTGTTAAAGGGGGTTTGGTTTGGTTCTCATTTCTCATATTGTCCCATTTAATTTTTAAATTAAATTAGAATTTATTTTCATATAATGTGTGAGGTAGGGTTTCCACGTAGCCCTGTGCCCCTTATGGAATAGAACAGCTTTTCCTCTTCTGCTTTGTCACGCCCTGTTTCCTATTCCAGGTGTTGGTATATTTATACGTCTGTTTTGGATCACTCTAGTCATCCATTAACCTATGGCTCTGTCTCTGAATGAATATAATACTTTAATTATTACAGTATTAATTATTTAAACATGATAGATTTGATGTCTAATAGGACAAGACGTGAACCTTTGCTCTTCAAGACTAGAAGCTGTGAATGAGATAGTGAGATTGGACTTTGAGTCTCCTTTGTACTGAAATCGTAAACAAGCTGTGCATGTACTCTGACCCCAAGGAAATGGGACATATCATATACTATCTGTAACTAGCCCTCAGAATAATCTTGTAGGATTGGGAGTGTTATTCCTGTCTTAGAGATGATGAACTAGGAGTTGGTGATGTTAGTGACTTGTTATTAAGACGTGCAGAAAGTGGCATTGCAGAGTCTCTTTGAGTTCAAGTGTGGTGTGTACTGAAGATGCTTTCTACCCTATCACTTAGTGTGCTTCATGAAGCCCAGTGAAAAACAGCTGCTTCTCCCCTTGGGCAATGTTAAGTATATATATTTGCTCTTTGGCATCTAGGAAACCTAGACTGAAATTTGCGATTAACCATTTAACTCAAAAGTATCTTGTGTCTTAATTATCTATGTACTATTTTGTCCCTTTTCCTAATATCCTCTTCTAATTTGCCTTTTTCCTGTCTTGATTTAAAAATATTTATTCTTAATGTATTGTGTTAATGCAGGCAGGTTTTCTAGCTAACCTTAAATAATTTATGCACCCCCCCTCCATGCATGTATTTCTATTACCACTGCGCTTTCCAAACTTCAGAGTGCGTCTGGATGACCGGGGGTCTTGCTGGTGTGCAGGCTCCCAATCGCTAGGGTGGGACGAGCCTGAGACTGTGCCTCTCTAACCAGCTCCAGGGAAGGGAATCTATCGCCTCTTCTTCCTTATATGCCTCCAGCTGCATCTCCATTTCTCCCTGTGATTATTGTTCATGCACAGATTCATTGCCCTGGAAGGCAAGTTTCAATGTTTCTCTTACGTGTCTCATTTCTATGAAGTGGAAGCAGAGAGTCTGAAATCCACATGACCCCAGAATTGAACCTTGTGTGTTCAAGGGCAAGGTTTTTCTTCACGTGAAAAAAAAAAAGAAAGCCAGAATAATATTCACTTCACATGGTTGTTTAATGAGTTGACAGATTTAAATGAGAATATGCAGCAGAATTTTTTTCCATTTCGTGGAAACTCAAATCTTAGTTTCCTTCCTTCATTCGTTTCTCCCATTTCCATTTAGAAAGTTGCAATATATGCTTTCCTATAATTGATGCCCCTCCTTCTGCTGAAAGAGATTTGAGGAGACTGAAAGGAACAATATAAAACCAATATACAAACAAATATTTAATGAAAAGCATGTCCCTGAGTGAAATCATTCTTTCAGAGAGATAACTGTCACACGCCGCCATTAAGAAGTAATGTGCTCCTCGTAACCTTAATTCAAATGAACAAGTTTTGAACTGAAGAATTGCCGCTCAAGTTCCTAATGAAACGTGGCAATTACATCTTAGCTTTTTCTTTTCTTAATTTTTCCCTTTTATACTGAAGTCTGTGAATTCCAATGAAGTTGAAAACCAATATGTTTACCACCTTTTTTTTCTAATTTCAGGGTGTTTTCCAATTTAGAAAATACCACTGTAAACCAGGTAAAGGTTTAGACTTATTGTTTTAAAGAGAAACCCATTCTCATTTCGTTAGAGTATTTTACAGTAGTAGAATTTCTTTTCTGCACAAGAGTAAGTAGATTCGCATTTCTTTTGCTCAGGATTCGAATTACCAGTGAATCTAGTTCTGCAGTGTTGAAATGATGGGAGAAGATTACCTGCTTTCAGAAAGCCTTGGTTCTAAGCTATCACAGGAATCATCTTGCTTGTTTTATTCACCCTTTGAACATGTGTTAAACACTGCACTTAGTATTTAAACTAATGAAATGTTTTGTTTTCAGGGAGTTTATGGCTTCCTTTGTGATCAGTAGAGGCAGGACTAGAGGTCACTGTCTTGCATACAGGTTGCAGATTCAGGTGGACACTGGGGTCATTGGAAGCACAAGTGAAGTGACCTTACGTTTGCTCTAATACCCATGGGAGTAGTTTTCACTTGCACAAAGAAAAAGGCCCAAGCTCATTTGATGGTCTATTGTTTACTATTTTTGACAGAAACCTAGATACAGATAAATATTTCTCTACCCAAAGAAAAGAAGCGGTACGAGGGTAATGATGAAGGGCACATATCTTGGGAGGTCACGGTCAAGTATCAGTAAAACTTGACTGCCAACCGAATTCAGCTGGAGGATCACAGGTTTGAGATTACTGCTTCAAAAAAAAAAGAGTAACACGAATGGTCAAGGGCAAGCAAGTCTGGTGAGGTGTCTGATACGAAAACTAGCTTTTTTTCTGGAACAAACTGCCGATCGTTCTGGGGAATGTGAGATGCTGTGTGTGTGTGGACAGCAAGATGCCGGAAATCCATTTGGTTGAATGGGACACTATTCAAAGTTCATCATTTTTTTGGTGATGGGACGTTGAGGGTTGGAGGCGTGAATTTAGAGCGAGTGGGGAGGAAGCCGGGTGGAAGCCACTGCACTGGAAGGGAAAGAAAGGGCATGGCGGCTCTGTCGTTGAGGGCTGAGTGGGCGCCCCAGAGAAAATGTCGGGGCCCAAAAAGGGATGGTAGTCCAAGCAGAGGGCGACCAGCCTTGGGGAGATGGCAACCTATCTAAGACGCGTTACTCTTGGAGGTGATTTTTAATATCAGCAAATGTTAAACAGGACATTTCTATTCAAGATAGGCCACATTACAAATTAACTAAAAAAACAAGCAGCGTTTCCCAAGGCTGTGCCTTGGACCTTCTCCCTAGCGATCGCTGATGGCTGTTCTCACCCTCCCTGTGCACCGTGCTCCCCACTTTCCTGTGCTCCCCGTGAAGCACAGAGAAAGCTCCCGAAGCTCCCTACGGCCCCTCCATCCTGGGTCCTGGCCACATGCTCATTTTGGGCAATCGCCTCCTCATACTTCTAGACTAAAAAGTATCAAGCATCCTGCACACATAATTACTGAATTCTGGATATGTACTGCGTGAGTTTGTTTTTTTCTACAGGGACTGCACCCCATGTGAGAGAAAGAAATAGGAATTTGTATTCACACTGCTTTGTAGAGTTCTCAAATGTGTTTTGGGGGGATACAATTCAAACACTAAAATAATCCATTTCATGCATATTAATTAATTTTTACATGAAAACAGTTCCCATTTGCATGAGTGCTTTGGCAAGTTTTGAGTCTGGGGAAGACGCTGCGAACAGTAGTGGGGTGGGGGATGAGACCAAGCATTGCCCGGCATGGGCGACAGCTTCGGGAACGAGTGCACTCACGCAGTGCTCCTTCCTGTCCGTGGCGGTAGGTCCTCCCAGCCCACGGCCAGCCACTCCTTCCCCACCCTCCACTCTCCAGAGTCTCAAGGTTCTGGTACCTCGGGCTCAAGTTCTGAGTCTTTTTCTGTTGTCTAGCAGTTTTCTCTCCTTAGGCGAGTTCACTCTAGTTGATGGATTTAAAACCATCTTGGTGTTGCTGCCTCCCACTTTCACATCTCTAGCGCGATAACTCCTCTGGCTTCCATCTCGCTGGCGCTTCGCTTCGATGTCCCCTTGACCCAGAAAACTCACCTCCAAATGATTTAAACAAAAGGACATTTATTGGCTCACACATCACGTACAGACAAGGAGGCTGGCCTTAGCGTTGGCTGGATCCAGAGCCTGTGGCTCTGTCTGTCTGGGTTTTCTTGTCTCCCTCTCCCCGTACACTGGGTCCTGCACCTGGCACTAGGTGGCTCCTGCAGTTTCAGACCTTAAGTCCTCTCTCCACAGTGTCCAGAGGAAGAGAGAAGGATGCTTCCCGAATCCATTCTCAGGAGAATGAGGAAGCTTCTTTCTCCCAAATCCCCAGAAAAGCTTTCATTGTGTTTCTTTGGCTTGAACATTGGGCCATGCCCGTCCCGACTCTTTTTCCAGGACAGTTTTCGTGCAGCAGTTGGTGTAGCCTTCTTATCCCTTTATGACTTAAGTGACAAGCATGTGGGGTAACCTTAAAGAGCTTCAGGAGTGTCCAAACTTTTGGCGTCTTGGGCCACTGCAAGCAGAAGAACTGTCTTGGGACTCACATTAAATACACAAGCACTAAAGAAAATGGATGAGCAAAAACAAGGTTTTAAGCAAATTTACTATTTTGGGTTTGGCTGCATGCATAGCCATCCTGGGCTGTATGCAGCCCATGGGCCGCAGGTGGGACACTTCTAGTTAGATCAGTGTTCTCAGCACTATCAGATTTGGTACCTTTGTTATTAATATTGAAATTTTTGCATTGCTGTCTTTATTATCATGAAATAAAATCCATAGAAAATTAAAGTTAACTACATACTTAATTGATATAATATCGTTATAACATAGAAGAAAAATGAGTTAACGAAACAATACACATTTCAGGATGCAAGCAGTGGGGCAGTTCCATGAGAACCTCACTCCTCAAAGGGTGGTCCGTGAGCCAGCAGCATCGGCTCTAGCGGTCAGGGAAGCCGGCTCTCAGGCCTCAGCCCAGACTCACTGAGGGAGAATCTGCATCGTAATGCCGTCTCCAGTGGCTCATGAATTCGAGACACAAATTCACATCTTTTGTGCTAGAAGACATAATGCAGTCAGAAGTGCCCCCTCTCTGTGGAGTCTCGGTGAAATGACAGTCACAGATGTGACTGATGAGGATGTGTTGGCAACTCAGACATCCCCTGGCGTCACAGTGTTTGGGAAGGGCGAACAGCACTTGAGACAAGAGCAAAGGAAAGTACGATATGCTCTCAGTTCGCATAGTAGTTGCATTCCTGGAAAATACAGGACATAATGAATGGTGCAAAAATACCTTGTGTTCGCATGTAAAATGGAGTTTGATTTTTAGGGTCGTATAATTATAAACTTTTTTTTCTACATGATTCTGGTTTTTACTTTTGATTTTTGCTACCAGGAAGGATATTTGAAAGTGGTGCAGGGTCATGAGTCCATTCTGCAGACTTCCCGCTATTTTCTGTTAATCTCCTGCCACCCATGTCGGCCAGCACTAGGTTTGGTTTGAGGAAGAGAATCCAGCTTCTTTAAAGCTGGCGAGAGCCCTGGCTGGTGTGGCCCAGTGGCTTGAGTGCCAGTCTGTGAACCTAAGAGTCGCTGGTTTGATTCCCACACATTGATGTTTCTCTCCCTCTCTTTCTTTCTCCCTTCCTCTCTCTCTAAAATCCTTTTTAAAAACTGACAGGATATGCTTATGGCACATTCCCTCATTTCCCTCTGGTCTCTTCTAAAATGGCTCCTCACCAGACCTCCCCTGACCACCCGAAATGCAATAGTGAAATGGCTGGCCCCAGCTCTCCTTTTATAGTCTGCGTTTTCCTTGTTTAGTGTCTGTTTTCCTCAACTAGGGTGTAAGTTTCTTCTTTTTAAAGATTTTATTTATTAATTTTAGAGATTGAGGAAGGGAGGGAGAAAGAGAGGAAGACAAACATCAGTCAGTTGCTTCTCACATACCCCCAACCAGGGACCTGGCCCACAACCCAGACATGTGTCCTGACCGGGAATCGAACCGATGACCTCTTGGTTTGTGGGATAATGTCCAATCCAAGTTTAGTTGTCATGGAAGCAATTGCTGTACCAGGTTCAATTTGCAGAGAAAGGTCATGATAGAGATACAAATTTGGGAATTATACATGGTTTTCAAAACTGAAGAACTGTTTTAATTCATGGAGGAAAAATGTATTCATAGTGAAGAGAGGGGAGAGTCAGAGAGAATCCTGTGACCCTCCAGCACCTAGGGGCCAAACGGAAGAGAAATGGCAAAATGAAGGAAGGAAAAAAGGAAGGGAGGGAGGGAGGGATGGAGGGAGGGAGGAAGATTGAGAAGGAATAGGAAGGACAATTTAAAACAGAAGCACGTAGAGTCTTGAACATCAAGAGAAAAAATGAGGATGCAAAGGTTAAATTAGTATAAATTTTATGGAGGGAAAGTGGCAATATGTATCAATGTCTTAGAGATCATTACACTTTTTATTAAGTAATTCAACTCCTAAACATGTAGCTTATAAAATTATGAAAACTGGAACAAGCTTTATGCACAGGAGATTTTTGCTGAAGCATTATTTCATAAGAGCCAAAAGTTATGTACAACGTAAGTGTCCAAAAATAGGGCATTAGTTAAACAAATTATGATAGTCATACAATTGAATATGATGCAGCCATTAAATTATGTTTATGAAGAGCTTTTAATGAGCTGAAAAATGTTTGTAAGATGATATAGTGTTAAGTGAAAAAATAACATGCAAATTTTTCTGTATAGTATGATCTCAATTATTTCATCATACATATGCATTAAATGCTGGAAGGAAATATGCTGAGATAGTAATATAACCTTTAAGTCACATAATTATGAATAATTACTGTTATTTTTCCTTGTTTTTTGAATTTTCCCCAAATCATTATGTATTTTCTCAAAAAGTAGAAAACATTGAAAAGAATTCTTCCTTAAATTGAGTTGAAATCTGTCTCATCCTTATTAACTGGTTCTTTTTTATTTTTAAATTACAGTTGACATACAAGGTTGTATTAATTTTAGATGTACAACATGGTGGTTGGACATGTATATAACTTAGGAAGTGGTAAGTCTAGTATCCATCCGACACCATGCATAGTTATTACAATATCATTGACTATATTCCCCATGCTGTACTTTGCATCCCTGTGGCCGGTTTTATAACTAGCAATTTGTACATCTTAATCCCTTTACCCTTTTCACCTGTCCCTCCAGTCTCCTCCATCTGGAAACCATCAAAATGTTCACTATCCATGAGTCTGTTTTTGTTTCTTGTTGCCCCTCTATATGGGTGAAAAAGTGAGCAGTCTGACCTCTTTTATGTATGACAGCCTGCAAATGTCAGGAGAGAGCTGCCAACCAAGAGCTTTAGCTTCACCTGAGCTTCTGTGTCCCTCTGCCTGTCAAGCTTGGAGGACATAGAGCATCCGTGTCTCTTTCATTGTTCCTAACACAGTTTTCTACGTCATTTATTACTTGCTCTGTGATTAGCCTTTCTCTAAACTTCAATTTTCTCATGTGTAAAATGGGAACACATGGTTGGGAGGACTGCAATTAGTGCGGTGCTGTACATAAGTGACTTTGTAATCTAAACACCTGCCCTGGCTGGAGTAGCTCAGTGGATTGAGCGCGGGCTGCAAACCAAAGCATCACAGGTTCAATTCCCAGTCAGGGCACATGCCTGGGTTGCAGGCCATGACCCCCAGCAACTGCACATTGATGTCTCTCTCTCTTTCTCCCTCCCTTCCCTCTCTAAAAATAAATAAATAAAATCTTTAAAAAAACTTGATAAAAATAGACAAATAAAAATCTTAAAAAAAACATTGTTTTTAACAAAATAAATAAATAAATAAAATAAACACCACACACATTTGGAAGAGAAGATGCACACAAGAGGATGACCAGAGAGAGTAGAAAGGCAGGGATAAGACAGGTCACCTGACCATGCCCAACTCTGTCACTCACTACAGCAGTGGTCCAACCAGTCGTAAAGACCCTCCTTCATCAAAGGGACTAGAATAGGTTCTCATCCTGTCTCTCAGGGTAGTTGGGAAGAGGTCAGATGAAAAATAAACACACCATTAACGTGGGAAAAATACAGTGCGTAGGCAGAAACATATTCTTTCTACTTTGGTGCTTTCTCCTCCACCCACCCTCCCATCCTGTGATGCAGTAGAATCTACTGGGGACTTCTGATCCTGTCACAAGCGGGTGTCATGGCAAGGCACCCACTTTTCCAGTGAGGCCCAGCTCACAGCCTCCAAATCGGTACGTTGGCAACATCAAGAGATTACTCAAGATGCTAACTGTATCCCATCACAACATCCAACTGGGGCGCCCTTCAGGATTTCCACTCATCCTTGAGGGTGTGGTCCCATAGACACAAGTTCATACCATGACTTTCATATTCACTTGCTACGTGACCATGGACATATTAATTTTTCTAGGCCTTAATTTCTTCATTTATAAAACAAGCCTAATAATAGATACTTACTATGGCTCTATGGATTAAGTGATTAAAATATGTGAAGTTTCCAACATAGAATTTATTACACAGAAGGAGATTAATACATCTTAGTTTTCCCCTTCCTTTTTACTCCCTTCACTCTTTCCCTTTCTTTTTTCCCCAGGAATCTCTCCCTTTTCCAGGTCTGCTCTTGCTTTTTCTGCCCATCTAATACGCTTTCCCTATTTCTCTGATAGTTCAAATTCTACTTATTCTAAATGACATCCAGGAAAGGCCATGAAATTTCTTTGAACCTACTTCCTGAAGTATTCGTTCTCATTTGCAGACTTAGTGATTCCTCCCTTTGGAACTCATCCGCTTTTAATTTGCTATTTAGCTTTGTATTCACAGTTTTACTGCCTGAAACTAAATCTCTTAAGAGCAGGAGTGACCTGTATAGCATGATGCATCTGGGAGGTCCTGTAATCCACTGAAGCACCTTCACTTTACCCGTGAAGAAACTGAGACTCAGAGATATGCTGGTCTTCTGTTTAGTTGGAGACAGAGCCGGGACTGGGTTTGGATTTTCTGACCACCTTTCCCGTTGGTTCACACTGATGGAAGTGGATACATTGCTGCAGGCTTTCTCCTCAAACTCTGCCTCAGGGCTCTCCTGCATCAGAAGCTGGAGGGACAGCAGTATGGGACTTGCAACACTAACTCCGTGAGTGTTGAATAGATATCGCTACCGAGTTGTGGAGTCTTTCTTAGGCCGTTTCATTACTGTAGACCAGTGAACTGTTGTTTCTCTCCCTTCCCAGCTTCCCCCAAGGGTGAAAAAATATCTCCCACTACCACTCCAGGACTCAAGGACAAGACAGCTCTCAAATTCGGTTAGGCGAATGGCCAGCTGGCTACTTCTGATGGGAAGCTAGGTGTTGATCAAAGTTTTCTTTTTGGGTTGGTATTCTGTTTTCCTTAACTGACAACTTATCAAATGTCTTCTGCATAATGTTGAACCATTGGGCATCTTATTGATTATACACAGTTAGGATCCAAATTCCACTGCCATTTTGTCTTCAATCCAAGGATTCTATCCTTAGAAGAGTTCTCTAATTAATTGGCATGTAAATGAGGTGTTAGAGCTGTGGGTTTATCCAGGGCTTCCCATAGTTCTCAAAGACTTCCTCATCTCATTTTCAAGGCTATTTGCATACTTTCACTCATAGTCCTTACTCTTCTCTTTGAAGAAACCTCTTATGCCTGTGGGTGTTCTGTGTATACAACTCCCTTGACCTAACGCTTGTGCTTTGCTTTCCCCTGAGCAATGACATTGCCTTAGGTGAGAGTGACACATTTCCATCACTGATGAGCATCCTGAAAGACTCGGAGAGTGTCTTGGGTACTGGCTTGAATTCATCTAGACCCGGGGTTGTACATCCTGTCCTCTTTAGAGATTCCAGGCACAAATTAAAGAAGAAGTGACTCTTTCACAAGTAAAGTTCCTTTCTCTTTGCTGTGCTAATTAGATTTAGCTGGGTTTGGTGAAGAAGGGGTTAGTTTTTCTTCTTCTTCAGCCTTCTATTCAAGTGGCATTAGACAACAGGGTCTTCATGAAGGATGAACCACTCTGCCCCTTGACCTACCTTTTGGTCATGTTCCATTGTTGCGGAAGAAGGGAGGCCTTCGCCTTTCTCTGAAATTGAGTTTGGTGTTTACTGGTCATTGCTTCTTTTCATATAGCAAAAAGCACGTCACTTTGAATGATTAGATGTATTTTGTGTCATTTATCCATTCCTTTATTCAGAAAACAAACGCTAATTGAATGGCGTTGCCTGCCAGACATGCTGCTGGATTCTAATAAAAGATATTGTGCCTCTAAAGGTCTTGTGGTTTCGCACAAGAACTTTGATATACAGTAGTGGGTGGAGTGGGCCAAGAATTAGGAAATGTGGATTAATCATGTTTTGTGATCCTGGACATGACACAAGCGAGGAAATGTGGTTCAAAATGTACTTTCCATGTTTTAGCCATTTTGGATGCTATTGATTGCAAGATGGGCCTTATTTTATGAACCACTAAACTAGGATAAATTCTCTCTTCTCCAGTTGGAAATTTTATTTCAGTACTGAAATAGCTGTTTGAGATTTAAACATATATTTCTTAAATCGACCCTGGCTGGCATGGCTCAGCGGATTGAGCACCGGACTGTGAAGCAAAGGGTCACTGGTTCGATTCCCAGTCAGGGCACATGCCTAGGTTGCAGGCCAGGTCCCCAGTAGGGTGCACGCAAAAGGATGTTTCTCTCCCTCTCTTTCTCCCTACCTTCCCTTCTCTCTAAAAATAAATAAAATATTTTTTAAAACCATGCATCTTTTTGGATGTACACCAAAGGAAAATTCAAGCAAGATAAAATAGAGCTTCAGAGTGGAGGGTTCTGTGTTTTTAGCTCAATGCAGCCTGTGATTTTCCTTGCACATCATTGTCTGCACCACCAAGAGCACTGGTGGTGTGCATTTCTCTGAAAGAGGATGCCACTTCTGGTCCTGGTGTTGTCATTCTAAGCCACTGATACTCATTCAACAAGCTTTGACACTGGAAGTTTCTTGGTCTTACCAGATGTGTCAGCTGGTGGTTTTCAGGCAACTACTAGAACTTTCCAGCCTCCCTCAGCACTCAGTTAACTGAAAGGTCTAAGAATGGAAGTTGTTCGATTATCCCACCTGTAATACTATGTTTCTCACGCACAGGCGATCACAACCATTTTAAGCTTACCACTTGGCAGACAATAATTGGGAGATATTCAGTATTCAGAGATGTTAAAATATATGTGTGTGCCTTTGTGTGTGAGTTCATATTACAAATGACGGCATAAGAAAGAGACTAATGAGGCATTCAAGCTACCAGTACTAATGGGAACCACAGCCATAACTGTGACAGGGGATACCAAGACTCCTCCTCAGATCCCATCCCCAGGGCAGAAGAAGAAGAGGAGCAGGCACGATGTTCTCCATCATTGACTTACTGGAGATGTACCTGTGAGAAGATAACTCTGAACAGGGAGGACATCTGTGTCTTCTTAGCATCATAAAGTCAAGATGAATCAAAACTAGGCTAATGGAGGGATTCGGACCTCTATGTATACCAGGGAAGAAGCGGGTATTAGTGGGGGAGTTAGTCCTAGTGGCCGCCAAACACATCTGATTTTGAGTACTCTAGGCCTTGCCCCTCGATGTGTGGTCCACAGACTAGGAGCACTAACGTCACTTGGGAGCATGATAGAAGCACAGAATCTCCAGGGCCCACCCTGGACACACCGAATCAGGATCTACACTGCAACAACCTTTCCCACCCTGGCTGGCATAGCTCAGTGGATTGAGTGAGGGCTGCGAACCAAAGTGTCGCAGGTTCGATTCCCAGTCAGGGTACATGCTTGGGTTGCAGGCCATGACCCCCAGCAACTGCACATTGATGTTTCTCTCTCTCTTTTTCTCCCTCCTTTCCCTCTCTATAAATAAATAAATAAATAAATGAATGAATAAATAAATAAATAAATAAATAAATAAATAAATAAATAAATAAATAAAAACAACCTTTCTGTGACAGTCTGAGGCGCACTGCCGAGGGGGCAGTTTTTTCTCTCTGGGCAAACACATGTGTGCACCATCAGGGGCACCAGCGTTCGTCAGCTCTTAAGAGGCAGATATCCAACACCTGACGCTGTTAAGTATGTCATCTACTTGCAATGTGTAATGGTGGCTGAGCTTTCATTGGTTTTGTAGGTATGAATGGAGAGTTCTGGTTTAATAAAACCAGAGGCAGAGCTGGCCTCTACAGGGAGCAGGATTTAAAGGGAGAGGGCTGTGGGATGCAGGGAGGTTTGACATCGAGAAGAATCCAAGCGGAATACCCTCTGAAAGCCTGCAGAGAAAGCACTTGAGCACCCCCTGCCCGAAGTCCCAAGGGGAAGCTTCGCTGTGGAACAGGGCGCACAAGAGCCGCAGCAGGATCTCGCCGAATTCCCCATCCCCGTCTTCCCGGCAGGGTTAGTGACACTCAGAACTCTCAAGGAAAACATTACGTAGAGCGGTGGCTTTCAAACATTCAAACATTTTTGACTTTCAGTTCACAGTAAGAAATACAGGGTGTGGCAAAAGGAGGTTTACAGTTGTGAGTATGCGAAACAGAGCTCATTCTTGTATTGCCATTTATTAATTATTGTATTATTTTCCATTAATACAACTGTAAACCTCCTTTTGCCCCACCCTGTATGTTTTACACTCATTAAAACAGGAGTAAATATTTTATTTTATAAGTATTTATTAAAGAATGGGATGAATAATGAAACAAACAAAATATAACCAAAGACACTGAAATAAAGAACAGACTGAGTTCAGAGGGGAGAGGAGAGGGAATTTCAGGGGAATTTTAGGGGAAAAGGGGAAGGGTTTACAGGAACGAGTATAAAGGACACATGGATAAAAACTAGGGGCAGGTGGAAATGGGAGGGAGGAAGGGAGGGCTGGGTGAGTGGGTTGGGATGGGAGTAAAAGAGAAAATTGTACTGCAACAACAATTTAAATAAAATTTAAAAAAGAATAGGGTGAATAATAAACAGTATTATAAATAAAAGTACACTTGCCCTCATATCTAATGCATTCCAATATTCTATTATGTTTCATTAAAAAATACCAGCATGACCTAGTAACATGATTTCAGTCCATCAACGGGTGATGACCTACGATGATGCACTAATGCCGGCTGCCGTCACTCAGAGGAAAGGGGCGGGAGGTATTAGGAGCAAGTGGAGGGGACATTCCCTCTCTCCCTGGGCTGCAAGGAGATCAGGACCGTGTGTCCTCTGTGTAGACACCTGCTTGGCCTACAGACAGAAGCCCACCAATAACACAGTGGATCCGCCCCCCGCCCCAGGAAGCGTGGGAGACCCATCCTGTGGGGGAGGAGCAAGGCGGAGGAGGGTGGCAGCAGCAGTCGCAGCGTCCACACGGGTCACGTCAGTGGTTTGGTATAAGAGCACACTCTATTTTCATGGCAATCACGACAAAGTATTTTTATAACAGGACCAGGGAATTAAAGTAAAAATATTGATCACATGTTCTCTTATGTGGGCTTTACATGAAGCGGGCTTTGATTTGAGAGGATTTAAGGAACGACCAGACTGCTTACCGTAACCAAAAAGGCGGCCACTGTCTTGTCTACTTGGGCTGCTGCAACGAAGCAACAGAGCCTGGGGAGCTTAGAACAGCGGTAGCTGGTTTCTCGCATTTCCGGAGGCTGGAGGTCCGAGTTCAGGCTGCTGGCGGGGTCGGGTGAAGCCCCCTCTTCCAGGTTGCAGACTTCCTGCTGTGTCTTCACGGGATGGAAGGGGTTGGGGGCTCTCTGGGGACCCATTTCTGAGGGCCCATCCTCATGACCCATGAACCTCCCACGGGCCCCAGCTCCTAACACCTCCACATTGGGTTTTAGGGTTCCACGGTGAACTGTGTAGGGATGCAAACATTCAGACCATCACAGAGACAGACAGAAGTGGACAGAAATGAGGCCAGAAGGACCACAATGGGATACAGGAGAGGAGAAAGAGTGGGCAGAGAAAGTTTAAGAAAGAAAAGAAACTGGGAAACCTGCTATGCTGTTAAGGTATTTATAAAGTTATATAAAATACAGTATCAGTCTTCCCTCAACATACTATCCAACTCTAAGAAAACCTTTAGAAAGGAGTTACATTACCCTTGAAAGTTTTTGTAGATATGTGTATGCATGTGCATCTTTTGTATATGAGGTAAAGGGCCTTAAGAGCACTACCAAGGGCCAAATTAATTGGGATTACAGAAGTAAAATGAAACAGTAGCTTCAACTGTTGAAGATTCAACTAATAAGTTGACTCTTTGCTGGTTGAGCAATTGAGGGGGTCACCCAACAGGAAGGATGAGTGAGTGAGGTGCAGGTGGGTTTCAAAGGTTTGATTTGCACCCCTCAGTATCTGCATGCAAGACTGCAAATGCTCCCTGTAAACATTTTCTCAGCAAGATCAGTGTGGGCCTGGTCAGCCATGCGGTCTTTGCATGTCAAAAAAATTCTAAGTGGCCTTATAAATTTCTGAAGGCAATATCACTATTGTTTACTATAGGGTCTGATCTCACCTAGGTCAAAGTCCTAAAACGAAACAAGATTTTCTTTATTTCTACAAAATTGAAATAAATCTGTCAAATATTTATAGATAGAAGGTTTCTCTAGCTCCATAAAATTAAGTTCTCGCAGAACATCAATTGATTAAAAAACACATAGGTAAGAAGGGAGGATGAAGCAACTTCCAATGAGATGTTTTGGGAAAGATTCAGCAACACACCATGAAGTCGAGTGAGCCTGTTTCCTACGAACAGAGCTGGGAATACTCCATGTGTTGAGGTTATTGAGAACTGCCATGACTAAAGAAGAATATTGATTGGACTTTCCTTGAACTTGGGGGTTTGATGAGACCTATAACTTCCTGCATGTTCTAAGAGTGCCCTCACTTCTCTCAGCAGATAAGGCTGTGCCAGCAGAAGTGATGGGCAGGACACCAGGGTTCCTAGGGCAGTCTCCTTAAAAGTCAGGTTTTCAGAGTCATGGTGAGGAGGTGAGAAGATGAGCAGTAGATGAGCCCTCCCCATCCTCAGGGCGTTGCAGTGCTCTCACTGGGCTCTGAGAGGTAGTGGGTTTGTAGCCTTCTCTTCGGATGCCTGGCTAAACACTCACAAGGGCTATTTCCTTCTTTCAATGTATCACAGGGATACGTCAGATGGATGCGCATGCAAACATACCTTCTTAGCACCTGACTAGTTGATGCTGGTAGCTAAGCAAAACAGACTGTAGGCAAATCAGGACTCAGAATAGAAAACAACAGCCAACCCTATGGGCATTATCTTTTTTCTGTCTACCAATAATCATGGGGAATTATATTTCTTTTACTGTAGATGTCATATATTTTTAAATCTTCAAATGGAGTATTTTCTTTGCATGTAGAGAAAGGCTAAACCCATGATATTTTGCTTCAAACCACCCTACAACTTTCAAGAGCTCAGTTTTTCTCTGTGTCCTATTTCTAGTTTCATCTTCATAAAATGAAATCTTCAGCCCAAGATTTCCAAGGGCTCACCCAGCTCTGTCTTATTATTATTATTATTATTATTATTTTCAAGTGTTCATCTCTGCCATCTCCAGAGTGCTGGGGTCAGCTCCCATTGGTCCCCACTGGCAGCTCTTCCCAACTTTGCCTTCAGTGACATCAGATCAGCAGCTGAAAATCGGGTATTCTGGGAGCATTTACACCACAGAAAATGGCAAGTGCAGCAAACAGTCTAGAGTGCTTTTGTTCCTGGAGAACCAGTTGTTAAACATTATCAGTGCACCCCAGCACCTCTCTCAGCCTGACAGACCTTCCTATTTGAATTTATCTTGGCATCTCAAATTCTTCTGGCAAAAGCTGAAACTTGAGTCTCAGATTTCTTCCCTTCCTCTTCTCTACTCCTTGTCTCTTTTGAGAAAGGAACTACATATTTTTCAATCAGCTTTGCATAAAATCTTTTATCATCTTTATCTCTTTCTGCCCACTGAGGCTATACACAGGCTTAATGGTTGTTGCTTGGAAGTTTTTCTTAAAACCATCATTTTTCCTCATTTCCCTTGCCAGCTTTCATGATGTCACACCTGAATTTATTCAAGAGACTCTCAACATTTTTTTTTTACTTCTGTCTCTCCCAATCCTTATACATGGCAACAGAACTTTGTTAAATCCTATCTTTACCCCAATTAAAAAATATCTTTCATGGCTCTGATTCTCTGATCATATTTTATGTCTCACACCCTCTGCCTGGTTTATAAAACTCCTGTCAGTCTGGCACTGTGTCAGGCATCTCATATTTTTTCCTACTCCATCCCAACGCTGTGTTACAATGACTCTTCCTGTCACCTAACATGAGCCCCATCTCCCAAGCTGTTCTCTCGAGGACTCAGGGCACCATCCCTGCAGCTGCAGGAAACAAAGAAAAGCTGCAGTAACTGCTGACATGGCAGGTAAACCTCCCAGGTTGAACCTTACATTGGACCATGTTGAGTCCACTGCCGTCCAGCTTCGATGGGCTCCCCTCTTGCTCTGTCCAGCCTGGCTCCACAACTCGGGGTTACCTTTTTGTTTTGACATCTTTGGAAATGCCAACCTGATTCTGGATTGTCGACTGGCCCTGCTGAGAAGAGATCCCTAGAAGATGCTGGTCCTAGACTTTGTCTATACTCTGATCACATCCTGATAACCCCACAGGTTCAAAGTCCTGAGCCCTAAGCCATGTACATGGAGAGAACAGACATGCCCATTTATTCCTATCACCCTTTCTCTTTTATTTCATCATTCACTTATTCAGGTAAAGTTGCATCAGGCAGCAGAATGGGCAATAGACTTGCACGACTGAAAAGACATGCTCTCAGCCTTCTGGGACAGGGGTTGGGGAAATTAAGGCTCATGTACCAAATCCAGTCCATGGACAATTTTTGTGCAGCCTGTGAGCTAAGAATTGTTTAAACAGTTGAAAAAAATCAAAAGAAAAATATACAAAACTCAGATTTCAATGCTCAAAACTGAACTTCTGAATCCCCCCTAAACTGGCTCCCCTGGCAGTTTCCCTTTCTCATAAATGATGGCTCTGTTCTTCCAGTTATGAAGACACAACCCTTGGCATCTGTCCCTGACTCCTATCACTATGCTCACACCCCACAGCCAATGAGCCAGTGAGTCAGTCCTGTCAGGATCATCATCAAAATATATTAGGAACCTGATACTTCTCACCACCTGGGTTGTCAGCGCCCTGGTCCACGGCTCTGCTCTGGATGATTGCTAAAGCCTTTGGAGCATCCTCCCTCTTTTATGCCTTGTCCCCTGCATACGGTCTGCCCTTAACACAGCACCTGAATGACCCTTCACAGATCTAAGTCAGATCTGCCCTTCTCTTTTCACAACTTCCAAAAGGCTTCTCATCCGAAAGACCAGAACCATGTCCTTGGTTTTCTTAGATAAGGGAAACTGGGTAGTTCAGTATTTTTGGTTTCGATCCTTTGAGACACAGGCAAGGAAGGAAGGAGAGGGGTTTGAATGGTTTTCATAGGCTACCCATGCATTTTCACTATGTGAAAAAATTTATGAAAACAATAAAATACTTCTGAAGGATATGAAAAAAATGTGAAAAACAGAAATGGAGATGTACCCCATGTCCACAAATGGGAAGGCTCAATATCTGCCTTCAGCAACTGTCCTGGAGAAAGTTTCAGCGTGCCCGTGGGAAAGCATGCGCGAGGGGGTTCATTGACACCTTGGCTATGGTAGCAAAAAATCTAGTGCTGAGCCAAACAGCCAAAAGAACAAAGTATGATCCAGTCACATAGTAGATTGAGTCTTATATATCTACAAGGATAACTTTGAAACACAATATATTAAACTTAAAGAATGATATCATTTTGTAAATTTTTAATAATGTATATCTAATATCTACATAATGTCTATCTCACTTGTGAATGATAAATACCAAATTCAAGATAAGGGCTACTTTTGGGAAGGATGAGGAATAGGATTGAGGAGGAGTATATGAGATGTTTTATCTATACTGAATGCCATATTTCTTTAAAAAATGATGAGGCAAACATGGCAAAACTACTTACATTAATAATTGTTAAATCTAATTATTGGATTCACAAATGCACATGAATTGTTTCTTACTTTTTCTATGTGCTTTAAATATTTCACAAGTAAAAAAAAGTTATTTAGTCTTTTGCTTGAAGGTATTCAGTGTGCACGTTCAGAGGGGCAGTGTGACATGCCCACAAACTAATTTGTGTTTGGGACTTTTTTGATGACTAGGACAGAGTCCTTCAAGCCAGCTTCAACATGGGGACATTTATTATGAAGTCACACAAAGGACACTCACTCAAATCGAAGGACAGAAACCAAAGTACAGCCAGGACTCCAGGAGACTGGAACAGAGAACTGGAAAGTAGCCAGGAACCTGGGCTACTTTTTGTAGAGGCTGCAAGGTTGTTCTCTCTCTCTCTCTCTCTCTCTCTCTCTATCTCATTTTCTCTGGATCTCTGCTTCCGTGCTTCACTCTGTGACCTCTGCTTCCCTCACTCCTCTGATTCATCTATAAGAGTTAGGATGAACTTGCCCTTCTATCACTGGCAACTCCCATTTGTGATTCTGTTCAGATTGAAAAGGAGAGCCTATAATTCATACACATCATCATTTCGAACCAGACCACACAGGTCTTGCATCCATACCAAGTCCATGTAAAGGCCCCCTCCCGTGCCTAATCTCTTGTTCAATGTCAGTGGCCACCCTCATGCAAATAGCAGCCCTGGCTGTTTCCCTGAGCGGGGGCTGTGACAGATACCACTTACTACTGCTACTACTACCACTACAGGACTAACAGATGACACTTATTTAATGCTTACTGTGTTGCAAAGACTACACCAAGCACTCGACATACATCATCTCATTGGCTTCCTACAGCAACCCTATGCTATAATGCTATTATCCCCACCTTACAGATGAGGGGACTGAGGCAGGGAGAAGCTGTGTAACTTACCCCACGTCATACTATAAATGGTAAAGCCAAGATTCTCAGGCGAGCTGAGAAGAGCTGGCAAGTTGAGTGGCATTTCTTGCTCTTACCTCAGCCAGAGCAGGACGAGATCATATGGAGGCAAAGTGCAGGAACAGGAAAGGCGGTCATTAAGCAGAGCACAGAGGATGAATTGCACTTGCTACAGTGGAAAAGACCAGGCTCACAGGTGGGAGAACAGCAAGGAGAGTTTAGACGCCCTGATGTGACCCCAGGCTTGGGATGGTGTAAGTGGGAGGAAGTAGGAAAGCACACCAGCAGCATCCTTCCCTGAGTGACCCGTGGGCTGAACTGGCTTCCGAACCCCAATCGTGCAGCGAGTGGCCGATGTACAGGCCGCCCAGCATCTGTGAGGCTCCCAGATGAGAAGATACGAGGGGACAGGAATTTTCACTCTTAAGTGCTTTGAAGAAATCATGGGTTTTTATTGTTTGACCTCCCGTGGTCACGATGGAACCAAGCTGCTGTCCCCTTGCCTGCTTACCATTGTCATCTGTCACTGCTTCCTGCACCACACCGTCCTGTGAGCCCTGTCCTCCAGCCTGGGGCTTCTCAGCCAAGTGTCCCATCGCTGGGGAGTCTTCCTCAGTCCAGAGTTGTTGGGAAGGAGTTGTTTCCATCAGTAATGAAAGTACTGACTACATACAAGCAAGCTATTGACTCCCTTCACTTTATTTCATCTTTTTAACATCAGGTTATATCATGATACTGCTTCTCTGATTAGCTTCTCTAGTGAAAAACTTTTAAAATAGAATGTTATTTTAATTCATCGATTCAAAATAGCTTTCTATTTTTTTCTTTAAATAGCAATGCCTAGTCAGAGCAGAAAAATAAATCCAAGCAGGTCAAAAGGATGTAGACTTCTGACTTCTGTCCTCAGGCTCCTGGTTTTCGCCCCACCAGGCAACCACTTTGCTGGTGGCTTGCACATCCTTCTAGAGAACAAAGACACTATTCTGGTTGGGTGCACACACCCAGCCCTGTACCTTTTATCAAGGCCACAAATCAGGGTTGGGGCGCTCACGGCGTCAGAAACTTGGGAGTGGAACAAAGGTGCTCTCTGAGCTCACACGCTACTCTGGGGCCTGCTGTTCAGCCCTTTCTGTGCTTCTTCACAGTCGTGAGTTTGTTCCTAAACGTCCAGGTCACAGGAGCTCAACTCTGTGATGACCCCCCTTTTCCCCTCGCCCTGCCGGCTGCTTCTCCTGCCCAGGGAGAACCCGTCGTCCCCTTGGAATGCTGCCTGAGCACGCTGCACACGCCAGACTCTATCTAGCGTTGCCCCAACAACCATAATTGTTGGAATCCTCCTCTGTCCTGGCTCCCTGTGAGTTCCTTGAGCACAGAAACCCTTTGTTGCAGATTCCTGTGATTTGACATTGGATCCTCACATCGCTGGGGCTCAGTAAATTTTTGAAAATAAAACAAGACACCAACAAGCCCTTCCTGCTGGAGAGTGGAATCTAATTGAGATGTGATTGAATCCTGGGAGCAAACCCTGGCTGGGCTGCTTCTCAAGAAACTGTGAATTTCTCACTGCAGCTCTCCAGAGGGGCCTGCTTCTCAGGGCTCGGCGTGTGTGTTCTAGAATCTTGTGCGCCAACATATTGCGACGCGGTAGCGGTGTTTCAGAGATGCGCTAGGTAGGTAGGAGGCGGCACCGTCATGTATGAAATGGCTAGAGGAAGAGACGGCTCTTCCTCTTCCGATTTTGAAAGTTATCGGGTGTTTTGGAGGAAGATGCAAATATCAGCTCCCTTTCAGACACACAGACATGGGCAGACACACGCGCGCACCCGGAAACGCTGTGTCTTTGCTAAATATAACCCTCTGTAGAGACAGTATCTCGGTGCTTTTTGAGTGAAAAAGATAAGGAAGGGGAGCCAAGTCTTTCATAACGAATGCAAGCCTATAGCTTCTAAGCAGGGCTAACATATGGGCCACTGATGTGAATGTGAATGCAAATTAGATATTTTTGATTGCTTGAAATAAAGTCAGCAGAATCAAAGCCTCGCACAGCAAATGGTGCAGCTTTAACCACTTAGGTGCCAGGTTGGAAACAAGAGCCCGCAACATGTCACCAGGGAGACAGGCTGTGGGGCTGGCCTTGCGGACTGAGACCTTCCCTGGGAGGACAGACAGGCCCCGCCCTACTCCTGCTGCCATTCTGGTTCTCCTTGTGTAGGAGACGCTGTCGTCTGTGCTCGCAGGACTAGATTAAAGATCTGCTCTGATCTCGGACCTTTCCAACATATTATGTTGTCAAAAGTCTTGAGGTACAAGAACCTGTAGGGTCATTTTATCCAGCCTCCTGCCTTCAGGCAGGTGACATCCCGCTCCCCGCGGTGGGCGCTGTCCTAGGTGCTGGAGAGCCAGGAGAGACTAGAACATTGGCTTTGCTTGAGGGGATTGCAGGGGTTTGGAGTCCTGGGGCCGAAAACCTCACTCTGGCGTTGAGTGATGCTGGCACTGGCGGAGGTGAGCCTAGAATGCTATAGGAACACAGGTATGGGGCACCTCCCCTGAGAGAGATAGAGTGCATATGTGTGTGTGTGTGTGTGTGTGTGTGGTTCATGGGAGGTTACTGGAGGAGTGACCCCCGCAGCAAGCTTTTGAAGGGTACAGAGTAGCAGGCCAGTCAGAGGAAAAGGGACCAGCCTACCCAGAGGCACAGAGGCGAGAGCGGAAGAGGGGAGTGGGCAGGCAGTCCTCACCAGGGAGGTAGCCCTGCTCCTGGCACCCCCAGCCACCTGACGTGGCCCCCAGGAGCCGTAGGTACAGGAGCACAGCCCAGAGAAAGCCTTTCCGAATGTGAGGCTTCTGTCTCCTCGAAAGAACGCGGTGCCTTCCAACTAGGCTGCGCCATGCGGCGGGCTCCCGCCAGACTCAGGCAGGCAAACTGTGAGAAGCAGAGCTGATCACGTGGCTCCTGGACCTCTGCCCTTCCGGCCCAGGCTTGAACTGCAGCCTCTGTAGCTTATTATGTGTAGGGACTTCTACTGTCAAACCAGCCCAACATTTCTGCCTCTTTTTAGTAAGTGCAAGGTTCTCCCCACCCCTCCCCTCCCCTCTAGCTCAGGCTTTTTCATTTTCGCTGCTAACATTTTGGGCTGCACACTTCTATGTTACAGGGGACTATTCCCTACATTGTAGGATGTTTATCGGCATCACTGACCTTCAAACACTGGATGCCCGCAACACCCTCCTGAATACACATCAGTTGTGACAAATACAAATGTCTCCAGACATTGCCAAGTATCCCCTAGGGGTGGGGGCGGGGGCTAAATCATTCCCTGTCAAGGGCCCCTCCCCTAGCTCAAACACAAACACACTCCTTCTGGTGAAGGCTCATTTCCCTGCTCTAGTGTCAGTGTGACTGTGATGGCGGCCTCTGGGCCTCATGGGACCCCTACCCCTTGGCCCTTCTCAGCCAAAATGTTTACAGGGCTGGCCCCCTGCTCGGAGCTGCTGCCATCAGAGCACTGCCTCGCACTCTCATTGGACCAGGGAGGGGCTCACTATCTTCCCATCTCTACTCGGGACATCGTCAGCCTGGGAGCTGTTGGTGGCCAGGTGATCAGCAGTAGCCTGAGCTTCTTTAAGGGTCAAATTAAAGGACAGAGATCACAGGGAGCAAAACAGGGTGGCGTTTGCACCCCTGGAGCAGTGTTCTCTGCTCAAAGACCTGTGCTTCACCTCTGTGAGCACCATGCCCTCCTTTATGCGGAGTTTGGGTAGGTTTAGCCTGAGTCCTTTACACCCAAAACAGACCTAATGAACGCATCATCCCGTGGCGAGGAAAGACCTGGTCAAAGAAAGGTGGGCAAGTCCACAAGAGGGAGTGAGAGTGAGCTGTGTTTATAGTGAGATCTAGGACACAGGTGGTCTGGGCTGCCCATCCCGGGCTGGCCTTGGACAGGGCTGACGAAAGATGGCAATGAGTCAAGCGACCCAGATGCAGGCCTTGTGCGGGATGAGACCTGTACCCCTTCTGCTGACCCCAGTGGAAGTTTCTGTCTCCAGAGCTGTGACCCACTGAAACGCCCTGCCTTCTAGTTGTGCCTCACTCTCCCATGGTGGAGACCAGGGGAGGGAGCAGAGCGGAGCCGAGGGGAGCTCAGGCCTTGGTGGAAGACATCACTCCTCCACTTCGTAGCCTCCCCTCCGTCTCAGTGACCTTGTCTTTCAGGCCCGTGGCCAAGTAGAGACGCAGCTGTCCTCCGCAGAGAGGAAAGCTACTGAGCATCCTTACCAACCCACTTCCCTTCACAACCCTCACCTTTATCCCCAGGATCCCGCAGGGCCTAGCGGGTAGATGGCTCAACTCCCAAAGTCTTTCTCAATGTTTGTGAAATGCTGCTTCCAGCACTGAAGTGGACTTTTACTGGATATTCGTGAAATTCACACCAAATCAGAGAATTTACAGTTAACCAGATCTGAGAAGTCAACTGCATTTTGTGTCCAATTTTGAATTCTAATCAGTTATACTTTCCAGCCAAGTTCAACGGAACATATGTCGCGCATTGAGGTGTAGTGTGGTCCAGAAATCAATGTCAGCACTATCGGACCTCACCCAGCCTGTCCACGGCACGGCCTCCGGTTCTCGTGGAAAATGCGAATGTCAGGAAGGGAAAAGGGTACAAGCTGCGTCCTTTGTCATTCACCCTGTCCTCCGACACTCCGTGTGCTGTGTTGAAACTCCCTTGCCTCGGATAACCCTACCCGGGTAATTGTGACAGAAACATCCATTTTGCCACAGTGCCACAGCCCGCTGTCATGAACTTGACTCTGTAACTCTAAAGGAGCCCATCAGCTCCTTGACCATGGCTGAGAGAGAGGAGGAAGGAAAAGCAGCCTGCAACAGCTAATGCCAGGCCATGCCCCCATGTCTGACTCCTTCAGTCTGAAAGGGCCCAACACTACCCATCCGAACCCTGCTAGTGCAGAAGGAGCCTGCCCCGGTTCTAGAACTAAGCCCCACGCCAGCTGTGTTCCTGGCTGTGGGAGGTTATGAAGCGTGCAGCTGCACAGCCGCCCAAGGCTCCTGGGCAAGCCCTTCTCATCCCAACAAGTTGCTATTAGGCTCATATCAGTTCCTGCTTGCTCTGCGTGGGGCATTGCTGGTGGGGCTGGAGCCGTGGTTTGCGTTTTAAGGGCACCCGAGACTTGTTTTAATCAGTTATGCGAAGACACGCAGGTGCAGAAATGACTGCCCATGCAGCCAAGGGGTTTATGCGCTTCCCTAGAACCAGGAAGCCTGGCACGCGTGCAGGGCCGCGTGGGGAGGCACTGGGGTGGGGCAGGAGGCCGAGGGAGCAGCTGAGCACGTGGGTACGTGAGCAAGGGCCTTCCTCGTGGCTTCTCTCGGAAGGAGGAGGCAAGGCAGGGTAAGCAGGCTTGGGATTGGTGAGTTTAGCTGTTTCAGCTGGCTCTGGGGCCCAGGGGTGGTTCCCAGAGGTCTGGTCCCTGGCCCTGGGGTGACAGGGCAGGGGCATAGTAGCCTGGAATGGGAGAACCTAACGAAGACTCCTGACTAGGGGTGTTAGTTGGTTTGTGTATGAAAGGCGTGTATCTAGCTGAGTTGTGTATGTTCCCAGGCCTTACTGACTCGGCAAGGCCCGAGACCCCAAAGAACCAAACGTCCCTTTCTTGCTTCAGTGCCGTCACTGTTCATGTGAGTTCAATGTGCTCCACTGGCCTGAAATGGCTGGAGACTCTGAAGGTGTCTCTCCTCTTACCCCGAATTTTGCAAGTCTGTGTTCTCCCAAGCTACAATGAGATGGCAATGAGAGGACATTGCTGCAGTTATTGCCATGGAGACTGATGGCAGGACAGATGTGGAGGGACACTAGAAGCCTGGGCTGAAGGGTCCATCTCCCCAGTCACGGAACCATGGCGCGACATCTGGGAACCTCCTCTCATCCTGTCCCTTGTGCTCGAGGGGGACCATTTGTCGTCCTCGGCTGCACCTCTGTGCCCCGCTCCTTCCCACGTTCTTTCATTGTGGGAAAAGCACCCATCGGGAGGGAAGAGTGAGCTTCCTTTTTGGAATCCGAGTTAGAAAATGAAGCCCCGTTGTTCTGCACGGTGGAAAATTTTAAGAAACATCTCCTGGAAACAGGAGGTCTGACAGCCCACTTAATCACGTACGACTCAGCATCAGGTCGTGGCATACTTTCTGGCTTCTTCCTTCTTGATTTTGAATTCAGGACTGCATTCTAGAGAATTCAAAGACCTTGCCAGAAGATTGACCTCTGAAAAAGCAGACTAATGCTCTACTTTTTTCCTAAGGCAGCTCCTTGAATCCTAGAACCTCCTGAACACACGGGAAAAGCACCTAAGTTGAGAGCCGACTTTATGCTCAGTGGAACCGCTGTCATGCTGGCCCCAGAAGAAGCCTGCTGTGGGGATTCAGAGAGACGTCTTAGGAAGAACCCGTGACAGAGATTTAGAAAATTGCTTTGTGATTCAAGTGCTTTTGCCGACTGGCTGCATGACTCTGAAATCCTCTTTCCCTGTCATTCATATTGACAGGAATGTTGGATGTTCAAGTGAGATGATTTATATGAAACTTTTGGAAATTTCTACTGCGATCCATTTATGGGTTGTTACCACATGCCATTATCTGAAATGAAAGTAGCATATGTGTGGTTAGCTCTCCACTTACTATCTCGGCTTCTTAGATGATACAGAAAACTCGAAGTTCATTTTAGCTCACAGGACGGGCAGGTGAGGGAGATGGAAAGGAGCCGTCCTTGAGCAGATGAGTGATGACGGCGGGGAGCAGCTGGCGGCGGGGGGGTGTTCCCGGCCGTGCTGGTCCTGGCACAGCCACCTCGAACACTGCCAAAGCTTTAGGGGCGAGCACTTAAATGTGTAACGTAAAAAGCAAAGGTAGTTGAGGAATGTGATCATTTCAAGGTTAATTTAGCAAATATTTAAAAAAAGTATTTGTGGGGTCTATTTACTTATCATTAACATACTGAGATTCGAAATACCCTAGGAAATGTAAAAAACGCACTGATGTGAAAATCAGCCCAGACATTATTCAAAGATGTGATGTGGATATTCTGAGACACCCTGTAATTGTGAGGGTTTTTTTTTTTCGTTTTGGATTACGAAGTGATGGAACCTCAATGACATAAGAGATACAGAGGTACAGTCATAATCCACGCGGTAGACCTGGCTCGCTAGGTGGTAATGGACCTGTCCCAAGGTCACACTCTAAATCCACACTGTGCTGTGCAGCAGACATTGGCCACACAGGGCTGCCGAGCACTTGAAATGAGGCTAGAGAAACTGAATTTTAAATTTTACTTCAATTAATTTAAATTTAAAAACTGATATTTATTAGTTGCTGGAAAATTTTAAGTTTTGCTCTTAAAATTTTCTCTATGTCTAGAGCAACTCGGCTATGTAACCTGCTTTTGCAAACATAAACTATATGAAATCGACATGCAGGTCAGTTACTTCCGAGGAAAATGTAACATCTCTGTTGAGATGTTCTGTAAGCATAAAACAAACGTGCATCAGGTTCAGAGACTTAGAGTAAGTAATGCAAATATCTCAACAATAAGTTATATATCCATGGTATGTTAAATAATGCTTTGGATATATTGAATTTTAAAAATCGATTGAAGTTAATTTTCCTGTTTTGTTATGCCTTGCTTTAACGTGGCAACTAGAGTTTTATTTACATATGTGGTTCACATTCTGTTGTGTAGTACTGCTCTAGAGGATAACACAAACAAGATCGAAAATCCAGTTTTTCGCTTCTTGGTGTCTGGCTTCTTCCACTGAACTATGCTACCTATTTAGGGCATTTTCTTATCTCCTCCATTATCTTTGCAAAAGCTGGTTTATTGGCTTTTGTCAAAAGTTAATATAATTTTTAAAAAACCCTATGGGTAAAGAGAGCGTTTTGGGGAGGTGGAGGGGCAGGAGGTACCAGGTATCTGTCTCCATACCTAGGCAACAGCTGCACCAGCAGAATCTGTCTGATACAACTCTTTGGGGACTCTGGGATGTACTGAAGATTTGTAACTTCCAGAGGAAGCCTTAGGAGGTAAATTGCAGCTACTTTCAGTCAACTTCAGCTCTTACCACAGCAGCAGCCACCCGTCCGCCACCCTCACCCCCATGGCCGTCAGCTGCGTGTGTGTGTGGCTCTAGAACAGCCTACGCGCAGCTTGCAGGAGACTGGATGGACAGATAGGAGCCCGTTCTCCAAATGTCAGGGGCCTGTGCCCTGATCACTGCCTGATACTGTTCATCACAAAAATGCAGACAAAGAGGTCTGTGCCCCTGGCTGGTGTGGCTCAGTGGATTGGCCATCGTCTCGCAAACCAAAAGGTCACTGGTTCTATTCCCAGTCAGGGCATATGCTTGGGTTGCAGGCCAGGTCCCTGGTTGGGGGGGCATGCAAGAGGGAACTGGTTTGTGTTTCTCTTGCACATCGACATTACTCTCCCTCTCTTCCTCCCTCCCTCACCCTCTCTCTAAAAATAAATGAAATCTTGTAAAACAAGAGGTCTGTGTTGTTGCAGCAATAAGGCTTTCCCCATTATAGTGGGGACCCCCCAACCCTGGCTGAAGTGACTTTCAGGGGATTTAAAGGCTTTCTGCTCTTCCTTTTTCTTTTCCCTGTTAGAAGCTGGGCATTGAAGAGGAGAACATTCCAAAGCAAATGCATATATGGGCACATTTAGAGAGTGACTTGTCTGGGGAAGGCTCCAGCTCAGGAAAGATCTGATAAGACCTTTGGTTTATGCTGCAGGGCAATCCTGGGTACTTGGTGCAAAGACAGTCTATACAATAGCAAACAAATACAATAACAACTCCCCCCAACAACCCTGATGAAGAGGGAGAATCTGATTTCTAGAGTTACAACTTTATTAGATTCAAATGTCCAGTTTTCAACAACAACAAGAAATTGCAAGGCATAGGAAGAAGCAGGAAAATATGGCCCATTTACAGGAAAAAAAAATGTCAACAGAAACTGTCACTGAAATAGAACCGATGGCAAATGTACTAGATCTACTAGACAAAGACTTTAAAACAACTCTCTTAAAGGTGGTCAAAGAACTAGGCATGTGGATAATGCCAAGAAAATAATGAATGAACAAAATGGATGCATCAATAAAGAATAGAAAATTTAAAAAAAAACAAAATTAAATTATGAAGTCAAAAAGTATAGTAACCAAAATGAAAATTCACTAGAGTGATTCAAAGGTAGGTTTGAAAACAGAAGGAAGTACCAGTAAATGTAAAGACAGGACAATGGGAATTATTAAGTCTAAGGAACATAGGGTAAGGAACTCAGAGATTGGTACCTGAAGTCCTGTGGAGAATGACTGCAGGCCCCCGAGGGTAAGAATCATCACTCCTTATCTCTGTGTCTCCTGCACTTAGCCCGGGGCCTGGTGCATGGGAGTCCTTCCTCTGGGGTTTGTTGAATGACTGAGTAATAGGTGATTATGACAGAAGAGGATAACAAAACTATTGGAATTTCGGAAGAATTGGAGACATGGTGTTTGGAGGACACAGGACTGAAAGAAAACTCTAGAAAAGCTATAGATGTCATCTGCTTCATGGCTCCATGGCCTGTGCCCATGCTTGGAAGGGCCCCCCAACTTAGTGCTTGGCTGTCGCTGTTTTGAAATTCTTTCATTTTGCACTGGATCTCACAAATTATGTAGCCAATCCTGGGTATGGATGCTAGCAGTAAATGGGAAATTAAATATTTAGAAAATGCTTGGAAAGATGAAGTTGTCCTTAATGGCTACATCTGGATGAAAGTGAGAAATGGGGCGCTTGGAATCTTTTAATCACTTGCTTCTACTTAAACAAACAAAACAGTATATATAGTCCCTCTCATCCTTGCTTTTAGATCAGGAAACAGCCGGATAGCTGGCCTGTGGTAGCAGTGAAATCAGGGGTGCGACTCCATCAGAAAAACACCGGCGTGAGCAGCTCTCCGATGAGTGGGGAAACGAGAAGTCGGAAAAAAAAGCTCAATCAGTTGTTTGAAATGACAGGTGACGACTTAGGCTATCATTGCAATAATTATGATGGAAGAAGTTGCCGTGCATGCTGAGATAAATATTTTACTTGTGTGGAATCAACACCAAGTTTATTTTTAAATAAGGTATTTTTACTTACCTTAGTTCATACATGAAAACAGTCTATCAAGACTCTGAAATTTAGCAAGTGATAAAATGAGATTCATTTCCATATATGTGCCATTTTGTATACATGCGCACATATATTTGTGCATATATGTATCTATGTAACACGTGTTAATGCAGAAGAGGGTGCCAAGCATGATGGGTTCTGGCTATTCACTGACAGAGGAAACCGATAAAGGACCAGAATCACGGTGGGAAGACTGACTCCCATAAGTTGGATTTCAGAAGCACATGAGCAGCTGAAGCTGAAGTCCCTTTGAAATACCTAAAAGGAGCTGCAGGAAGTAATCTTAGGGATTCACACATTTGGAGATCAAAGTAAATCTCTGATCTGGAGACATGAAGTTGACAGTCACTAGTGTATAGTTGGTGACTGAAGTCTTGGCCGTGGGCTAAGCAAGCACAGAACAACAGGGGAGAGGAGCAGCAGGCAGTGCCCAGACCCGCAGAGTGGATAGGCCGGCTGGTGTTACTGGGAAGGGGCCGCAGCGGAGGGAGGAAAACCCGCCCTGGGTTAAGTAAGAACAGACACCAAGGGAAGTGGTGGGCTGTTTTCCAGGGTAGAGCATGTATTAGGCCACAGACTAAATGTCAGCAATTCAAGGATTATGGGGCCTCCTTACTGTTAAAAAGGAATCGCATATGGAGATAGAACTGAGAGAAGGTGGTGATGAGGGACTGCCTTCACAACGGCAAGAGATCTCTCAGACGCTCAGCCTCTACCATCTACAGACACTTGAGACGAGGGTAGGTGGTGGCTCGTCTGCTCTCGATGTCATTGTTACTCGAATGGCCACTTCTGGCTGGAAATCTGTCATCAGATACCTGACCACACAGGTGAGGCCAGCTCTATTGTTGCAGTAAAAATTAATGTATGGAATTGTAGTTCACAAGAGATATTCAAGTTTCGGGTGTTTATCAGACAGACATAGGGCTTTCTGGAGGCTGGTGGCTGGAAAATAATGGAGGAAAAAAATGCTTGTCTGATCTAGCTGAATAGGCAGGCAACAGATTCTTACTTTTCACAGAAAAAAAAAGAATTGTTGAAAGAAAAGATTAAATATTGTACATGCTTATTCAAATCAGGTGAATTAGTCTTTGGAAATTCAGAATTCATGGATACATATTTTAAGAGCAACAGCTTTGCTACTTTTTACTATTGTCAAATGAAGAAAATAGTCACATTAAGTGATGATGTTTCTGAGCACCAATTTCTCCTAAAAGGCACTCTAAATATCGGAAACATATGACCGTCTTGGCACCCACCCTGGACTGCGAAGGGAACAGATACGGCAATTAAGAAAGCTAGAGCGCAGGCCGGGAGGGGGAGGGACTAGCCCCCGTGAATTCCATGGAGACGCCTCTGGACCACGTGCAGGTAGAGGCGTGGAAGCAGGTGAGAGAGGCTCAGGCCCGAGCCTCTGGGCTAGGGCCTTCCCTCGGACAGAGAGCATCTCCCGGATGACCTTTGCCGGGCTCTGCATTAATCTGGGTTGAAGGCTGAGAAGATACGTGGGAGGGCAATGGTGCTGCGACCTCCAGCACTCATTTTTTAAAAGTTATTTTATTGTTCAAGTACAGTTGTCTGATTTACCCCCCACCACTGCCCCCACCAACCTCAGCCATCCTCACCTCCCTCCCCTGCTTCAACCCCCCCGCTTGGTTTTGTCCACGTGTCCTTTATAGTTGTTCCTGAAAACCCTTTCCCCTTGCCCCCTGTTATCCCCTCCCACCTCCCCTCTGGTTACTGTCAGATTGTTCTTTATTTCAATGCCTCTGGTTCTGTTCTGCTTGTTTGTTTGCTTTGTTGATTAGGTTCCACTTAAAGGTGAAATCGTATGGTATTTGTCCCTCACTGCCTGGCTTATTTCACTTAGCATAATGCTCTCCAGGTCCATCCATGCTGTCACAAAGGATGGAGCTCCTTCTTTCTTTCTGCTGTGTAGTATTTCATTATGTAAAGGTACCACAGTTTTTTGATCCACTCATTTACTGATGGGCACTTCAGTTGCTTCCAGCACTTGGCTATTGTAAATTGTGCTGCTATGAACATTAGGGTGCATAGGTTCTTTTGGATTGGTGTTTTAGTCTTCTTAGGATATAGTCCCAGCAGCGGAATTGCAGGGTCAAAAGGCAGTTCCATTTTTAGTTTTCTGAGGAAATTCCATGCTGTCTTCCACAGGGGCTGCACCAGCCTGCAGTCCCACCAACAGTGCACTAGGGTCCTCTTTTCTCCACATCCTCGCCAGCACTTGCTGTTTGTTGATTTGTTTATGACAGCCATTCTGACCAGTGTGAAGTGGTATCTCATTGTGGTTTTAACTTGCATCTCTCTGATGGCTAACAGCACTCATTTTTTAAATAAAATTTATTTACCAAGAGGATAGGTATTACATCCTCATGTAACAAACAGAAGAATGCAGGCTCAGTGTGGGCGAGCTCTCCCGGCTCACACGGCTGGCAGCATAGCGGGCAGATGGGCGCTGGGGTCAGATCCCATGTCGTTCACTGTCACGCGTGGTCTTTTCTGCTTCGTCCAAGCTGCCTCTCGCCACACAGTGGGTCCCCTCAGTTCACACTGATGACGCTTAAAGGCATTTTTGACCAGTGAACGGCCCACACAGGTCACACGAATGCAGCTGAGGCCGTGTCGTGGCGTCGGAACAACCTGCCATTCATTCTGCAGCTCCCCCAGGTGTAATCAGTGTGTCCCTGCCGACGGTGTTCGCCATGCCTGCCTCCTGGCAACCGATTAGTTAATTGACAGATACATACCCTGGTTCTGAAAGGGCACAAACAGTTCAGCAGGTTAAAACTTTATTACAGAGGAAAGCAGAGGGAGCAAAATTAAGGAATGAGGAAAAGCTACAAAAACACAGTAGTTGCCATTAGTACGCAGCTGGGGCCGGAACCTCGCTGTGCTGGGGCGGCGTCCTGTTCTTTCGTTTCCTGAGTCCCACAAAGGCTCCTGCCTGCGCTCCAGCCAGCTCGTGGCACGGGCTGGGGGTGGCACAGGGAAGGACAGATAGATCAAAAGTTAGAATTTGCACCTACTGTCAAAATATTGGTTTATTTCCTTCCAGTACCTTTTCTGTGTGTATGCATAAACATTTACACAGAGTTGAAATTATACCATATACCTAATTTTATATTCTGCTTGCTTTTCAGTCAACACTGCATTGTTACAGCATGCAGCATGCTATGGCAACACTGGAAAGCAAATGTAATTATTAGTTTTGAAACTGGGAAACAAATGTGTTCTCCTGTGGTAGACAGCTCAGGGGTATCCAAGCGTGTGGTCTCTGCTCGCTGCGCTCAGGCCTGTCTCTTCCCCGCACACACCGGGCTAAAGCACCTGCCAGGCCTTGCACCGGGATCGGGGAGCGGGGGAGGCCTCTGACCCTCTCGGGGGCTGTGCCTGCTCCCAGTGCAGCGGCAACCAGCAGCAGAAATGGCGGGAAGGGGAGGAGTGTTTGCATGTGGCTTCTCTGGATCTCTGGCCAGGCACGTTTCTTCCTCGATAGTTTTGTCTGTAAAATACGACCTCCCACCCAGCTGCCAGAGGTCAGTTCTGCTGTTTGGCTGCTTTATAATGACCATAATATTGTGCATTTGGAGATCTGGCTTTCGCGGCCAGTTTTTTCTGTCCTCAGGCCTTTGGGCAGGAGGCGCCTGAGTTTGTATGTGTGGTGGGGGGCGGGGGGCGGGGCTGTGAATGGTCCATCCAAGCGCCGTGTCCACGTAGACTGATGAAGCGGACCTGAAGCAACGAGGTGCTCTAGGCTGTGGCCACGCTCTCCAGCCACCCGTCCTTGCTCTCGATTCCACGGCTTCGGGTTCTGCGCTGTGTCCGACCCAGAGTGCCGCCTCCGGTATCCTTTGGCAGCTCTCCTTCCTCCTTTTACCTCTCGGTCTTCGGCTGGTTCGGGCCTGTGGTTGTCAGCGTTCTCTGTGACTGAGCGGGTTTCCTCCATCCCAACTCATGGCCTCATGGGATTTCAAGTCTGGTCGTGGAAGCCCATTCCCCCTTTCCTTGCATTGGGATGGAGCAGATTCCAGCATTTTGCCTCTATGTTGTTGGTAGGTCATAAATCAGGCTGCAGCAAAGCCTGAAGTCCCAGCCACGTTCCTAGGGCCCGTACCTGGGGCATTCAGAGTGGCAGGAAAGAAAGAAAGTCATTGTCGTTGTCCAGAGGAGAGCTGAGGAGACACTGGGCCTGACACTGAATTTACACGAGCTGCTGTTTGCATTGTCGCCACCACGGCCCGCTGTTCTTCTCGTGGAGCAGTTCTGGGGTAATTCCAGTAAATACCCAGGCTCTCAAGCCCGGCAGGTAAAGATGGACAGGATGAGCAGGCTCACTGTCCAGACTGCTCGGCTGGGACAAGGCAGAGCCCCCGTGGCCCCTCTGTGCAGGTATCTACGGCCAGGGTTCTTTGCCTCCCTCAGATGCAGGGCTGGTAAGCTACTTGGCCATCAAATCCTGCCTGACAAGCAGCAGGACAGGTTCTCAGAAGACTGCAGAGCATCCCTTCAGGGAGGTCCCTCTGGCCCCCCATTGTGGTGTGAGTAACGTGGCCTCCATTCCAGAAAGCGATAAGAACCATACACTGTAATTACATGTCCTTTACCCAGACATTCTGTTTCTAGGAACCCACCCTTTAGGGAATTACTGGGCACGTGTATGCAAAGCGACTGGGTAACTGTAAGAATGCTGATGACGGAGTTGGTTAGAAAAGCCAAAGACGTTTAAAAAGGTGGGGGAGGAAGGGACGAGGGGGAAAGGAGAGAGAGATTAATGTCCTACAATATGGAATTGGTTAAGTAAACCGTGGTTCATCTATAACTGAAATACTACAATATGGTGCAACTTTTCAAGATGATTTAAGGATGGTTATTAGTCCCGAAAATGTTCTTGTTACATTGTTAAGTTAGAAAAAGCATGCTACCGAACCGTATCCTTTTAAGGATATGCACTAAAAGTTAGCAGTGGTTATTTGTGGGTGGTGTGATGTCAGGTGACTTTTAAAAATTATTTTTGTTTAGATGCTCTTTTGGAAATCATGTACAAAAACACGCATGACTTCTGTAATTAAAAATAGCAGCCAAGGAGGAAAGTACCGAGTCGAGTCACTGAGCCCCAGGCCGTTTTCCTGTCACTGTCTGTGTGCTCAGTAGATAGCCACCTGCGGGCCCCAGACACACCTTCCCGACCTGGGCACGGCGCTCGCTCCCCCAAATCAGGGCAAGCAGAGAAATCTGGACGAGAAGCTCACCCTGGCCAGGCATCCTCATATAAATCCCCAGTGTTGGCAATCCTGAGCCTACCTGCGGGCCAGGCCGGAGTCCAGAGAAAGGCCGTCTTCTTTTCCAAGGAAGCCTCTGCACAGCGCCACCCAGAGGACAAGCAAGGCAATGCAGGGGTCCCTTAGTTGTTCAGGCGCGTTTCCAGTCTCGGGAAGGAGGCTGCAGTGGTCTTCCAGTCCAGTCACGTCAGTTCCCCCCTACCCTGACCAGCCTAAGCCTCGTGGGGCCACCTGGGAGCGTGTTAAAAGTTCACTTTCAGGTGCCCCATCTCAAACGGGGTCAGAATCTCTGTGGGCAGTGCCTAGAAGTCTCTTTTTCTCTCTAAACCAGTAGCTTCTGTTTATTTATGTTCGTCAATTACAGCTGACATTCAATATTCTTTTATATTAGTTTCACATTAGACATTTATAGAGTTTACAGAGAGGTACCCCGGTAAGCCCAGTACCCACCCGGCACCACACGCAGTTACCGCAACGTTACTGGGCTGTGTTCCCTGTGCGGTACGCCACTCCCCCGGGACACAGCGCCGCCCCGGTGCCGCTCTGCACAGCACCAGCTGGGAGGCAGTTAGGCCGCCTTCACACCCCCGCCCTCTCTGCACCCTCGGAAACTCATGCCCGCCGAGCCAATTTCTTCTTTCTTTCTATAGCAAGGTGGCCAGGTGTGTGGGAATCAGGAGAAGCTGAGTCTTGATGAATTCCTACCTTCACGCATTCCCACTGCCTGTCACTGGTGGTTAATGAGTGAGCCTTCGCTCGCCAGGATAATGCAGAGAGAGGGGATGCCAGGTGTAAATACGCCGTTATTGTGCAGGGTGCTAGGGCTGTGCGAGGTCGCAGGCCGGGAAACCGAGAGGTGACCAGCCGTGGAGCACTGAGACCTGGGAGAGCCCCCATGCGCCGGAGCAGCAGCTGCGGGGCAGGCGAGCGGCTACAGAGTCAGCGAGGGACAGCCCGAGCCCGCTGCACACTGCGAAAGCGGAGGAATCTGGCGCGAAAGCGATCTCCTTGTGGCAATATAGGGAGTCCGGCTTAGAAACCACTCCCTTGTACATACACGGACATTGGCTGGGGTTCCTACCTCGCATCCAGATTGCCGTGTTTGGCCCTGTGACGCCAGAGAAAAGGTTAGTTTTTCAGGACTTCGGTGTCATGGGTCCCTTTGAGAATCCCATGGACTGTACATATGTACGAATACTTTTTTAAAAAGTACGGCCCCCTGAAGCACTTCTACAGTTTATAAGATAAAACCCCTGACTCCCGGAAGGGACAGAGGCGGGTGGGGAAGGGGCAGAGCACGAGGAACTGAAATCTCAGAAGAAGATGACGTCCATCGTTGCTGGGAGAACAGGCCTCCATGAAGGGCGAGAGGAAAACCACAGGGTGCTTCGGCCGGCTGTGTGGTGCGCCCCCTGCCGGCAAGCGTCCAGAGCAATGGCAGCAGGCGTGAGAGCAGTATTTCGGGACCTTTCCTACGCTTACACGACGTTACCTAGATACGTTGCCAAAAGCCCTGGTGGGTGACTATCCACTCTTCCCATTGCGGCCTCTCTGCTGAGGCCTGACAACCAAAAAGGGCCATGGCCCTGGAGGAGACACAAGCTGCTGGAGTGATGGAAACGGTGCCATGTGTACTAAAGGAGTGTTCGGTTCACCTCCCACAGGCTTCCAGAACATTCCCATTTGCCTCATGGGGACACGGCTTTCCCTGTGGTGTCTGTCCCCCAGACGTCAGTTACCCTGTTGCCTGGGAGAGCAGCACCGTCCATGTTTGCCCAGCCCCGCCTCTGCCGTTAGGTCTCGTTCTAGCCAGATAAATGGGTCCCACTCACTCTCAGCCAGTTATGGCTGCTGTTTGCGATGTAAGGAGTGACAGCTATCTGGGTGACAGCCGGCATGAAGCAACTGTTTCAATGCCTCAATAAGAGAAACAAGGAATGTAAGAAAACAAAGGATGAAGACAAATTTGGTTCCAGAGACCTAAGATCATGTAGCTCATCTCTGACAGTGCTGGCCTTGACACCTAGACCGAGGTCAAGTTAAAAAGTACTTAGAATGTTTGCTCCACGGAACCTGTGTGTGTAAAACCTCCCGCAGACAGGACACTCCCGGACAAGCTCCCCCCTCTCCGTGATAGGAACCGTGGAGGAAACCTGATGGGTCAGCTTCTGCCTCACACCTTGCCAGGTGTCGATGCCTGGTCCTTCTGCTCACTGGAGGAGGAACGTGGGTCCTTTGTGGGAAACCGAGTGTGGGGCTTGGTGCCGTGGAGTTCTAGAGTCAGAGGGGCGAGCCTCACCACCCTTAGCTGTGAAATGGGGACACGCCCCATGCCACCGCAGTGACAAATCCGACACTTTGTCTGCAGTGCCAGCATCCCGTCAGGAACACAGTGCACAGACCCAAACAACAGTTTCTTCTCTGGACCCGCTGGCCCAAAGTTACTCTCCAGGAAAAGGGCAGCGCCAGCTGTTCTGCCAGCGAGTCCAGGATCATGCCACACACCCGCTCCTGCCCTGTCTGCTCCCCTGTCTTCTCCAGCTGCGGTGGAAAGAGCTCCCAATTCCCACACGGAGACTTGGAGATTCACCTTTCATGACAAAGACTCTTGCAGAATTAATTCACAGCCTCGCTAAGGTGGGGTGGCGGCGGATGTGAGCGATTTTTTTTATAGTGTTACAATAATTCATCATCTTCTCTCCAGCAGCCGCGCTCTGGCTGGCAGCTCTAAAAACCCTACGGTCCACGAGAGAGCAGTGAACAGAAATATTTTCAAGAGCAGATGGGACGTACCTTCAAAACGCAGGATCGTCCCACTGAAACTGGGACATCTGGCAACCCTAAAAAAGCCCAAACTAGATGAAATAAAAATTATGAGATGGAGGAGCAGAAAAATATGTCTTTGCATTGATTAGCAGGGAATGTAATTAATCTCCTTCAACTCCCTTTTCAGTCCTGTGGTGTAAAACAAGGAGAAAGCGCAGTTGCACTGCCTTCCCCTGTGACAACTCTTACGTGATCGTTTCAAAGTGGTAGGAGTTTTAAAACTTCGTAGTAACGCCTCCCCTTCTACCACTCAGAACTGTTCGGGGAGTGATAACATGCATGCCCAAACTTCCTCGATGCAATGCTTTTCTTATTGGCCTGGCCAGCGGTGGGGGCAGGGGGAGGGGGGGTGGTGAGAACATTCAGTTAGGCCAACTTTTACAGCTTTATTAGGAAGTTGTACAAACACATCTTTTTTTGTTTGTTTTCCCTGTGAGGTGGTTGGTTTTATTCCAATTTCTCTTTCCGTGGCATGTGGAAACAGGAAGGGGAGGGCAAACCAGCCCAAGGACAGGAGGGAGGATCTGTAGCTTTCCTCCTCCTCCTCCACTGCCCTCCCTGCCTCCTCCCCCCGGTTTGCTCCTAGCGTCCTATTTATTGGGGCCATTTTCTTCTTCTCGAATGTTCTTCTCTACATTCCATGTAGACCGAACACCGTTAGCCCAGACCCTAGCGTTAGTGTGCGGCCACGTATCTTTGTCTCCTTTACTGAAGGTTGGACTCCCCTGCCAGAGCCCACCCTGGTGTCTGGGACACTGGTGTGTAATGTTCGTGCATGTGACTGGGCCAGAACAGCTCTGCATTTGTCTGGAAGTCAGTGACCAGGGATTCAACGTATCACCTGCCAGTGGACAGGCCACAGAAGCAGGGGCAAGGACGAAATCTAAGAGGTAGTCTTTTCAAAGCTACGGAGATTACCCACTCTTTAGGAAAGTGTCTTAAAATTGCACACCCCCGTTGATGTATTGAGGCTGCAATCCAAGCGGGATGGCGTTAGGAGGTGGGGCCTTCCGGAGGTGATTAGGTTCAGACCAGGCGGTGAGGGCGGGGCCCTTGTGATGGGATTAGCGGTCCTGTAAGGAGAGGAGGAGAGGCACCTCCCTCTCCCCTTGAATTTGCTCCAAGGAAAGGCCTCGTGTGGACACAGCCGATAGTAGTGGACACAGCCGATGGGGACCCTCCACGAGCCAGAAAGAGAGCTCTCAGCGAGAAGTGAGCCAGTGGACAGAGTGGTCCAGGGTTCCTGACGCCCGGAGCTGTGAGGGATGTGGGCTCTCTGTCATTAAAGTGCCCCCGGTCCGTGGTGTTGCGTCACGGCAGCGAGTGACTCACACCAGGAGTGGTGCGCGGGCTGGTTGGGCACCGTGCCCAAGGGTGTGCAGCGGGGAACCTGCAACAAGATGTCTCTGACCCCAAGCCAAGGACAGTGTCTGCCACTCTGCGTGCCCAGCTCCAAGTTCACTGCCTACCGTCTGTGCCTGACTCTTGTAAACTGCCCGTGGGTGTTGGGAGCTCTTGCATCCCAGGGGCGGTTTCCCGGGACAGCCCCGCTGATGCTGAGCCGTGCGTGGGAAGAGACCTGGGCTTGTCTCGGCCTCCGCCTGCCCGGGGTGAGCTGGGAAGGCAGCCGCCTGCTGCCCTCGGCGGAGGGATAACGGGATCTGCTAGAGTGCAGTGGGATGGTAAACTTAAAGGGGATTTGTGAGTTCTGAAAGTACCTTAAAAAAAAGGGTAGCAGGTAAATTTTGGTCCAAAGCCCCTCAGAGGGGATAGAGACTGTTTTTGGTACCTTGTGGATAAGGAAACCCATAGTAAACGATGACCTGTGAGGACTAACCGTGCCTCGGCCACCTTCAGCTCACCCCGGGGCGGCGCAGCGAGGGCCTGGGTTTGCGCAGCTAGAGGGACAAGTCAGGGCCAGTCTGTTCCTCAGGCATGGGAGGCGCCCTCTCTGGGGCCCACCCGACTTTCAGAGCCCGTCTGAAACTCCTCGTAACATCAGAAGAGAAAAACGAACTGTAGGTTGAATAAAATATTTTAATATGTAATATTAACATGCTCACCTTTATACCAATGCAGTTTAGAATACAATTTTTGACACTGTTTATGACAGAGGGGGCCCACGGAAGTCCTGACGCCGGCCGGAGAAAAGCACCAAGTAACGAAAACACTTGTAACTTCCCGGGGACCATTTCACGCACTGGGATTCAGGGTTGCCTTGGAGTTCCGCGCCAGCCGGGCTCGGCTGCCTAGTGCTCTCCTACCACCCTGCAGTCTTTCCAGAGTCGGGTCTGCCACACCGTCCCCTCTGTGTCTCTCCACCTGGCAGGCACTCCGGCCTCGCCCCCCTCCGTGCCTTTGTCGAACTGCACGCCAGCTCTGGGCCGCTGGGTTGGGACTATTCTCATCATTCTCTTCACCTCTCGCCTTGTGTTTTAATCTTCCATCCAAAACTTGCAGCGTGCTCTGTGCGATGCAGTCAAGAGTCAGGATTCTGGTCTTGAGTTCGAAACTTTTGCCACGTGTGAGCTGTGCGATGTTTGCCTAGCCAGTTCACCTATTTGCCTCTGTGTTTTCATCTGTAGAATGGGAATAAGGATAGCATTTACCATTCACTGGATAGGGTTCCAGTGAAGATTATTTAAATACACACCCACGTGTGTGTACAGTCTCATACCTCACTTTACTGCTGGGAACACAGTAAGCACCATGTAGTCGTAGGTATTGTCATTATGTATTGTTATTTTTATTGAGTATTGATTTTCAGGCCCTAAGGATACAAAGAGCTCTTTAAAGAGTCCACAGCCCAGTGGGAAGAGGCAGGTAAGGAAGATTCATTAAGATGTGTATTTCTAAGGGTTCTGAGAACACTGGAGGCAGCGTGAAGCTGGATCCCGAGAGAGGGCGGGGTTCCCCCCACGGGGCTCAGCAGGCTGCACCTCCGGAAAAGCCACACAACGCGGGCTGCTCAGGGCGAACGGTGGAAACTGTGGGAAGAGCACCGTGAGTCCAGAGAGCCAGATCCCAGGGTCAGCTCTTGCACATAGCACATGTGTGACCTTGGGCTCATTTCTGCACCGCTTGGGGCCTCAGTTTTCACTTCTGCAAAATGGGAGTAGTAACTCCTGCCCTTTCTAGTTTATACAATTTTTGACTCAACAATTGCATAATGCATATGCAAAACAAATGCAAATGCAAAAATTAATGCATAATGTGGGTAAAAAGCCTCAGAGGATTGTGAAGCTGTCCACAGTGTCAGGTCAGGGTCTCTTTTTTCTCATTATTCAAATGGTCAATAATGAAAAGAGGGCTGTTTGGGGTCTCTGAAGATTGAGTCATAGGTAATATCTGTCATGTATTAATTTAGAACCTAGATTCATCTTTTTTCTTAAAAGGCTTATACTTGTTTTAACTGTTCTACAAACTTTTTTATCAGCCAGACTACATTTCTTATAGAAATTTCTTTTCTCTGGCAGAAGTAACTCATTGTCATTGTCATCACTTCGATAAACACAGCTTTGAGAGCTTAACACGCCCCTGAGAATAGAACTGACATTTGCCAAGGGATCCTTTGGTCCACGAATCTCACCAACGTGTGCAGTTCTGTGAATGAGGGAAAGGACCTGGCTCTCGGATCTGGGGCGTCTGAACTGGCTCCTGCCAAGTGGCAGGGACAATTTTAGTGGCGCTGAGAGTCTGACTGCTGGTTCCGCCCACTCCCGCCTCCCTCCTCCCTCCTCCCTCCTGTCCTTGAGCACGCAGATGCCGCCTGCCTTCTGCTCTCTCCTCTAGCCGTGTCTTGCGTCTCCACGTCTCCTTGCGCCCGTTTTCCTCACTCCAGACTCTCCCCGAGGTTTTCTCTTTGTCCCCCACCCACGCCTTGTGCACAGTTATGTGCTGCTTGGTTTCCCCTCTAGACCTGTGCTCTCTCTTTCCTTATCTGTTGATGGGGCACAGGCTGGGGGGAGCGGGGTGACTTCACTCTTGTCTTGAATCCTCAAAATGCAGGGATAAGAATCTTCTCCCAACGTGATCGGCATCTTCACTTTCTTTTTCATTTTTTATTTCACCTACTTGCTGCGCCCATCCATTAAGCAGGCACCAGTCTCCACTCTGCCCCAGTCCACTCCACCCAGTCACCCATGACACTCAGGGTTAGCTTTCTAGAGCTCAGAGCTGCCACGGCACTTCCAGAATGCTCCAGTAACCCCGGATAAAACCCATATTCCTTAGCTTCACATTCAAGGTCATTGGTCACTCGGTCCCTTCTTACTGCCCCTACCTTGTCCATTTCCAGCTGCATGTGGAACATACACTTAATGCTGATCTCCGCTGGCACTGCTAGTGAATGAGTGAGGGAAAGAATGGGTGGCGAATGCCCCAGACGGGCAGCCGTGTGGTACAGTGAGAAGGGTATGGACCTTGGGTTAGGCCTACGCTCAGGTCTCTGGCACTTATTCACCTATTGAGTAATTAGCTTGCTTCGCCTCATTTTCTGTGCATATGAGAATAGTAACTCGTACACTTCCTCAGGGCCAGGGCCAGGGAGAGGTAAATAAGTATTCACCTTGGATGCAAAATTTAAGGGGGCACCAAAAAACCCCCCCAAACATTATTTTTTAACATAATATTTTTTAAGAATCAAAATTAATGCGAAAATCCATAAAGGACACAATTTTAAAATTTAAGGAAAACAGTATTCGACCCTGCACGTACACAACCCACCTCACTCCCTTCACCCTGCCCTTCCTGTGCGTGGGGTTCCCCTGGTGCGCACTCCACGCAGGGTGTGGACGGCACCGAGCCCAGGGCCCCAGCCTTCACTCTGACTCAGGCTCTTGGAGACCCTCGGGCCCTGAGTGGGGCCCACGGCCAGTGTTGGTCTGTGGACCACTGCTGGTCTGCAGTGAGACCTATTAAGTATAGAAGTTATGGGTATTTATATGTTTTCATTATAAGTGGCCAGAATGATTTTATGCCTGTTCAGTCCATTTACAAATGTGGGCCTTTATTTTGTATGTCCTCTTTTTTTATTTTGTCTTTTCTTTTTTAGCACTTTTTTTATTGTAGTTTACAAATGTTTTGGTGAACAGTGGTTTGGAAAAAATGTTATACAGCTGGCCCTTCCTCACAGGTGATTTCACATGCACTTATCTCAAGTTCGAGATGCTCAGAAGGCCTGTGGTTTTCTAGAATTGATTCATTTGTTCCTAACACGGAGGTGAATAAAACTGGGAGGAGGGGGTCCAGACAGTACTAACGCCATGGGCCCCAGGGATCTTTGCAGTCCGTGCAAATGGCGCCCCCTGGTGTTGTGAGCAGAGCAGCCCTCTGTGGTCCTGCCCAGCTCCCCGGGATCCACTCTGAATCCTCTCTCTGACCTCTCAGGTTGGATTTCATTTTCGCTTTTTGTTCACTGCTTGCTGCTGCATTTATCTGGACAATGTATCCACCCGTCTATCCATCCATTCATTCAGCAAATGCTTACGAGCCCCTACCATGGGTGGGGCAGACTCACGGATGCTGGGAATGAAGTTATAAAAGGAGCTTACGGTCTTGTAGTGAGGCCGAGGAACAGTCACACAGACAGATACATCAGTTGCGAACTGGCGAAGTAGCATTTTGTGAAAACAGAGTGCTCATACATCAGAGAGCAAGGCTGACTCACAGGGGCGTTCAGTGAGGCCCTCTCTGAGGACAGAAACCCTGGGGTGGCAAGGTCCTCACCAGGCAGGCAGCCAAGGAGAAACCGTTATAAACAGAAGGGATAAAACACATTAGGCCTGTCGGAGGGAAAGGGCCTGCTGTGCCCCAGGCCCCGAAAGGAGGGCAGCGAGATTAGACGCAGAGGGGGAGACCAGGTGCGCTGGGGGGTGGCGGCCACACGCTGCAGCGTCTGCAGGCCGTGGGGAGCTGTGCGCTCTCCACTCTCCATGCAGTGGGGTCTGTCCCAACGTTCAAACAGGTGCCCCGTCCTCGAATCGTGTGTCCCTGGGATGTCAGGGTGACCGACACAAGCCAGCTCAGCCTGCGAGGCCACCCGTGGAGGACGCCGTGTCCCTCTGGGCAGAGACCCCCCCGCCGCTGTCCCCTGTGCCTGCCTGCCACTCGTCCACTTATTTTTGTTCAGACACGGATCCTGGGGAAGCGTGTCCGGCAGGTGTCATCTGCCTGGGCTTCAAGGTTGGTCCTGGTTGGTCACGGGAAGTTGTGTGACCGAAGCTGAACTCCTCAGGTGACCTCCCTGAAGTCGTTCTCACTGGAAAGCTGCGGGCTGGACCCCAGCTGCGGGGTGGACCCCAGTGGCCTGTGAGCACATCGCCTGCCTGCAGAAGAAACTCCCAGTGTGAGCACAGGGAGCAGGCGGAGTCCCCAATGGGCAGGCCAATTTAGGGGTAGATGCTTGGAGAGCAGGGAAGAGGTAATGCCATCGAAGAGGCCGTCACATGCATACCTGAGCAGTAGCTCTGCTGGCAGAAATGACCTTCGTTCTGACCCCTGACTGCTTATAGCAGTCCAGTCTCACCGTCCTGGGGAACTCGGGTGGCCTGCTCGGGCTGGGCTGAGGGTGCTCATCAACGATGTGCCCTCCAGCATGACTTGCTCCCTCGGGCTCTTTGTCCAGGGCAGCGGGGACAGCCTTTTCAGACCAAGTCCAGGCAGCACCAAGACCTTTCAGTCTGTTCGTATCTGGAAGTGGGGACTCTGCCATTTTCAGGGTGTCCAACCTTTTGGCGTCTCTGGGCGGCACCGGAAGAAGAGTTGTCTTGGGCCACATGTTAAACACACTGCGACACGTCATCACAAAAAAATCTCACAATGTTTTAAGTAAATTTCCGATTTTGTGTTGGGCCGCTCTTGCAGCCATCCTCGGCTTCACGTGGCCCATGGACTGCAGGGTGGACACCCCTGCTGCACGCTCCTTGCTGTGTCCTGTTGTCGGCACAGAAACTCCTGCCCCCGGGGTCCTGCACAGGCCATGGCAAAGCCCGAGATGCCAGCGGCCCCCTGGACTTATGCACAGTGCTCTAGGGGTTAGAAAGCACTTTCATACTCATCCTTTAACCCTGACCCTGCCCTGTGAGAGAGGTGTCTTTTGGTGTTGCTGTTTCTTACCTAAGGAAACCGAGACTCGGAGAGGTTGGGTCAAGTGCTGTGTGGGCTGTTCCCTACACCAGGATCGCGGAAGAGAGTGTAGGACTCTGCAGGCAAGCAGCCTGTCACAGGCTAGGAAAGCCCACGGATGGGAGGCCTGGAAGGGTCTTATGTAGCCGTTGGTGCGGGTTCATTCAGCCTCTGTCAGTTGATTAGGGACCTGGGTCAAGTAACAAAGACATAGATTTTGGACTCAGACCTAAATTTAAGGCCTTACCTTGGAACACATTTGCTTTTTGATTTTAAGAAAGTCCCTTGTCTGGGTCATGGTTTCCTGTCTCCTGCATGGTTTAACAAGACGTCTTCCAGAGGCCCTTGAGGACCATCCTGCCCTGAGTCGCATCATCAGTCAAGGGCACAACCGGGTACTGATGCTCAAGTTTGCCCTGTGACACGACAGCATTGACCATGGGGCTGGAAGTTCCCCAGGTCCTGAATCTCGTTTGCCCGCTCGGCCAACTTCAGTGACGTGCCAACCCATTGTTAGAAAACACGAGGGATGAGGAAGGGAAATGGGAAATGACACAATGTGCCCTTGACCTCCGGCAGGTGTGGAGTCTGAGCCTAGGGGGAGTAGGGGAAGCAAAAGATAGGAACTGAGGCAGGGCGTCCACCCATCTTCCTCCTGGTGAGAAATTTACCTTCACTAATCCAGGACTAGAGTCTGTGTGTTCCCAGTATGAGACTATTCCAAGATCCTTAGTGTGCCTACCCATCCCCCCACCTTCACTCTTAGGTGCTCTCACTAAGGGGAAAGAGAAATCTGAGAGTCCCTTTGATGCCGCCGCCCTGGGGACCCACAGGAAGCAAAGGGCAGGAGGCTCTCCTGCTGTTCCTGCCAGGCAGCAGTACACAGCCAGCTGTCCCTGAGGGGAGCAGCCCTCACCGCTGATGCGAGCACAAACGCCCGGGCTGCGTCCCGCGGTGACAGCGGGAAAGGAGTCCTTGCGGTTCCGGAGGGCGAGTGGACTTCGCAGTTAATCAAGCGGCCGAGCAGGCTCCGTAGTTAATCATGTCAGATACTGTGGCGTCAGCTCTCCTCGAAACAAAAGAAGGGCAGAGGTCGCCAGTGGTACCAGGCAAAAGGAATGGCAGGTGGAGAAATGTTTCAGCTACGAGTTACCATTTAAAAAAGAAACGCAAACATATGCTGGTTGTGGTTTTACCGTGGGTCAAGGTTACTTGAAACGTGCGTGGCAGTTATTCTGGTGAGGCAGAACCCGGCAGCGTTGAAGACCCGGGTTCGCCCTGAGAGAGAGAGGTGCCCCCACTGTCAGATGCTTGAAACAGGCGTCAGCCTCCTTGACAAGTGGAGTGATTCTCACTTCTAGTCATGTGTCCCGCAGAATAAGAACACATGGGTGACTGTTAGGGGGATACGTGGGGTGGATTCAAGCCACTGGGTGGCAGGGAGTGGGTGATCACTCCAAGGCTTGGATGATCTCATAGTGTTTAAACTGTGCAGTGAGCATGGCCATATAAGGAGAGGAAGACTTGTGCCCCCACTGCCTGTGAGGGCAATTGCTCAGTTAACAAGTGCACAGTAATACGTACGCATGCTTTTTAAACCCAGGGCCTGCGAGGTATTAGGCGTTGTGCTAAGAGAGCCACATATCATTTGAGGCCTAGCACGTACAGGTTGAACGGGGTACAGAACCTGTCCCCCGAATGTTGGCCCCTGCACACAGTATCCTCAGCCACTGCTCTCTTTATTTTAGGGCACTTGCTGGTGAGTAGATGTTAAACCAAGAAGCCAACTCACACAGTAGTAGCAAGTGTTGTTACTGGGCCCTCTATATTTTGGCAATAATTTCAATGCTGTAACACAAATGTTCAATATAGGAAGTGTTTGGGCACCTCGTAGAGGTTTGAGGGCGTGTGAGAGGTTTCCTTCAGCTCCTAGCCACTTGTTGGAGATCTGTGCATTTGGGAGGGTCAGCCAAGTTCGTTATCATATTTGAAAATGTTTTGCCAGACGTGAGTCTTCAGGGGAGAGGAGATGGGCTTGCTGCTGGGCACGTGAGTAAAATTATCATTTAATCCTCACAATGACACAGTGAAACTCATGTTATCACTTATATTCTTGTAGAAAAGGAAACTAAAGCTCAGAATGATTTCCCAACTTAACAGAGGTCACGTAGCAAGTAGCAGAATCTACTTTTAAATACAGGTCTCCAGCCCTGGCTGGTGTGGCTCAGTGGATTGAGCGTCAGCCTGCAAACCAAAGGGTGGCCGGTTCAATTCCCAGTCAGGGCACATGCCTGGGTTTGCTGGCCAGGTCCCCAGTAGGGGGCGCATGAGAGGAAACAACACATTGATATTTCTCTCCCTTTCTCCCTCCCATCCCCTGTCTACAAAAAAATAAATAAATAAAATAAATAAATACAGGTCTTCATAATTCCAAAGTTTCCTAATCTAGAAAGTTTGGGGAAAGTCAGGGAAGGTGTTCAGCCCATGTTTCTAAAGCTTGCTCTGGGAAAAGCTGCAGCCCCTGTGAGACACGCATGGCCTAGGAAGGTGGGAAACACCGCTTAGCCCGCCCTGCTGTTGGAGGCCTCCAGTGCACATTTTCAGTACAGACCCTAAGAATCCCTGCTATGAAAACTGTTGGCGCTTAATCAGTGTTTTCCAAATGCATTTGACCCCTGAGCCTCCCTCCACCAGCCATTTGTCCTTGTTATCGCCATTCAGGGAACTGTTCTTTGTTTCCACGTACTAACAATATAATTAACATTCTTTGGACCTCAACTCGTAATTTGTGAAACCCCAGTGTTCTCAGGAGAGAAGCAGAGTCGTATCAGAGACAGGCAGCCTTCAACACTGTGTGTGTGTGTGTGTGTGTGTGTGTGTGTGTGTGTGTTCACGAGAGAAGCAGAGAGAGAAATAGCACACCCGAGAGCCGCAAGGTGCCTAATTGGGAAGAGGGAGCCGGTGACTGCAGGTAAACAAATCCCGTCCCTTCGCTTCCTGTCCCCACCAGGGAGCTCGAGGACCGCTCCGCCTTTCCTTCTTACCCTTCATTACATGAATACGGCAAACGGGGATTTCATGGGGAGTAGTTCTGTCAGAGATTAGCCTGTTCTGCTGGTATTGGGGGGGGGGGGGTGGCAGAGAGAAGGAAACGAAGGCAGAGACGTGAGCCTACTTCGTGGCGTGGACGGATGACGCTGGGGTCCGGGCTGTGACAGAGTGCACCGGCCTCTCTTAGGAGAGCTGGCAGGGTGGGTGGCGAGGACCCAGCTTCTCCGAGCTGTGGCACATATGCCCCTGACCTCCAGCCTCTGACCTCTCTAGGGGCAGAGAGAGGGGCTGACAGGAAAGTCTGAGGACGTCCTCTGAGGAACGGGCAGAGCTCGGTGTCCTCCCGGGCACACGTTCTTCCCCCGTCCTGTGTCTCAGCTGGACAAGGCCGGGCTGGACGGCATGCGCAGCTTCCAGCAGGTTAGTTAATGCTCAAACCAGACGTGACGATCTGACCATCTTCACAGAGGGGCCTCTAGACATTGGTCTTTGTGGGATTCCTCAGAGCCCTGCCTGGCCAGCGGCCCCGCGCAGGCCCTCGAGCTGTGTACTAAAACACTCACAGAGACGTGGAATGAGAGAACCTCCAAAGCGTTAGACACTGAGATGTAGGAACAACTCATTGTCAGGATTTGGAATGTCTTGTCATTACAAAAAAACCCACAGATGGAATTATTTTAAGAAATAAAGAAGCACCAGTTGTGACCTGACCTGGTCTAATGTCATGGACCAGTGTCATTGAGGCAACAATGGATGTTTTCTCCCTTCCACGTCCTCTCCTCAGCCTTAAGAACAAGGCCCTGTATCCCTGAGAGAGCAGGGAGTCATCCCCCAGGTCTTCGCCTCCCACCGGCTTTGTTAACTCTCAGCAGGACTACAAACCCTAGAACTCAACTAGGCGACGGAGCGCAGGGCTTGGGCAGCGTGCATTCTGGGAAGTTCCATCCTGTAAAGAAAACAGTGAAGCCCAAGGCCGAGGCAGGAAAAAGTTTGCAGAGCACAGCAGGTGGGCATGACCAGATGTCCTGTGCTGTGTGGACTCGGAGCAGGAGAGAGGGAGGGCAGGGGAGCAGCAGGAGGAGGACACCCTGGTTAAAAGCTCGCTCGGGACCGGCCACGGATCCAGGAGATGGGCTCGCGAACCCGCCCTTGGACTTCAGATTTGAGAAGTGGAAACAGAGCAGGAAAGGGGCTCCTTTCACCCTGTCTGAAAATAAACGTGAGGAACCACTAGATCTCACTTTTCTTTCCGGGCGGACAATAACAGGAAGAACACAGCATGGGGACTGGGAGAGGAAATGACCGTCAAGTAGGAAATTTGGCATATCATTGGAGAAAATAAGGAAAGGGAAGTGATCCATTCATGATCCCAAAGAAAACTTGGGGAAGTAGTTTGGTGCATTCGGCGTCGAGCAGAAGGACACGGTCAGCATGACACATGAGCAGCAGCCACGCAGAGGGGTCAGACTGAGGGTGAAAGGTCGGACTCAAAGGAGGTACTACGGAATTTCCAAGAGTCACAAAACACTGTAGCAGCACTGAAGTCCACACTGAACGGGGGTTGAACTGAGGGGTAAAAAACATGTCAGTACATGGAAGACAACTTTGTGCACTTTTCCCAGAGTGCAGATGCAAGAGAAAAAAGAGGAGAACGAGGCCAAGCAAAAAAGATGGTGCGCACTGAAGACGAACGCAGACGACCAACTTGCAAGTGACTATTATTTCAGAGTGGAACCCTGCAGAAAGTAGAAGCGACATAGAATGAGAAGGAGAACATTTTCTGCGGATTCCTCCAAATGTAAAGTCAAAGAAATGACACATACACCTACCCAGACATTTGCATAAAGGCAAACAAATAGGATAAAGATAAAAATCAATTATGATCTGAGGAAGAAAAATAGATTTTCTACAAAGAAACACACATTAATTTAGCTCAGTTTCTCATCTATAAACTTAAATGCCAGTAGACAATAAGGCAGTGCTTTTTTCTTTCTCAATGAAGAGTGTTTCAGACCCAAGAATTTTAGACTCGGTCTATTGTGAGAAGGCCATAGAAATACATTTTCTGACAAATGAAAGGTCACAAAATACACTAATCACATAGTTATCTTACCTGATAAAATTATTTGAAGATCCAGTCCAATTAACCAAGAAGTGAAGCAAACTGCAGAGTTCAAGAGCTCATGAATGGAGGGCCATAATATAAAAGGAGTGAGTTTGCGTGCAGGCGGGGCTGTGTAACAATTCTCCGTCAGAGCACACACCCGTCAGAGCGCAGCCTGGACAGGTGCACTGATGCAGATGTGCGTCTGCAGGTATATGGCTGTGGGCGTGGATATAGATACACGGAGATATCCACGTATACAATTACAGGCAAGGTTATATATTACATGAATATACGAATAACCTAATTACTACAGGTGATATAAAATGTCACACATCCTTACAAGCTGAGAATCAAAAACCCCATGCCTGTAAAACATGCAGAAATCAACTATATGTTCCCTCACACAGACAGCGTCAAACTTTCCAAAGAAACAATGGTGCAAGCCCCAGGGTTTGATCCCTGGCTCCCTCCAATCACACGAGACTTGAATAACAAAAGGTTAATCTGTGAAAGGATCAGTAAACAGAAAAGCAAAGGTTTCAAATGAACCGGGCTGAGCTTTTGGATTTGGTGTTTCGGCTAAAGGGCTACCTGTGGGCGACTCTTCAGCCTGAGGCATGGGTGGGTCGGTGATGAAGAGGGTGTCACATTACCCACCTAAGGGAAAGCCAGTGGTGAGATTTGGAGAAGATAGGAATGTTTTCTTAATAGCTCTTATTACCAAGTGGCGTGTCACCCTTCAGATCGAATTGCTTTTGTGAGAAATATAAAGAGGAAATCTGACTCCAAACTAGTCAAAAACTTCCTGTGGAGAATGAGAGAAGCAGAAAACGTTTGCCAGATGGAGAATGTGCTCAGTCCCCAGCCACCCATCTCAGAAAGATCCAGGGTGGGGCTCTTCACGACTGAGGGCGATAGCCTCGCCAAGTCCCATTCTCCGCCTCCCCCTGGTTCTGCCTTGAACAAACTCACCTGAAGTAGTCATTGTTCTTTGCTTAGGTTGAAAAACCAGTTCTCCAGGACTGTAGAGTCTGCAGGAGGTCTGGGCCCTGACCTCTGGCTCTTCTCTAAGTAAGCCCTTCACGGTGGAGCTGCCTGCAGTGGGGTTGCAGGCTGGGGTCCTGGCAGGGGCTCCCGGGGCCCCCTGGCTGTGCTCCACCGGTGGTTTGGGGTGACTCTGCTTCCTTCCTTGGCTTGGGTGTCCATCTGTGTCCTGTGTCCTGTGTCCTCCGTCCTGGGCAGCGGGCTGTCCCTCCCTGGAGCACGATGGTTCAGGTACCATCTTAGTGGTTTGCAGTCCTCCTGGGGCACAAAGGTGGAACTCCTTGCAGTCTCCTGGAGTCGGGGTGGGCCATACCTTCAGTTCTTGAAACAATAGCTTTTCACATGCATTAACTACTAAGGTTATTAACTGTCACCTAAAACTGAAATGTCCCAGCTCTTGAGTTCCCCCGTCAAACTCTGTGTCCCAGCTCTGCTTCCACAAAGAGGGCCAGGTTGCCAACACTTGTGTTCCTACATGACTAGAAGGGAGGAGGGGACTCAGGAATGTCTCAGTACCTTTCAGCCAGGAGTTGTTCACTGCCATTCCTGCTCCTTTCAACAGACCAAGAGGGTATGGCAGAGGGGTCTACGATTCTTTAGTTGTAAAGAAATATTTTATTTAGCATCGCTACTTTGTGCAGAGGTTGTGGATTCATTCTGCTTTGGTGCAAGCAGGAAAGGAGCAAGGAAAGACTGCTGCACATGGGAAAAGCTTTCACAGGGACAACCCTAGGATGCTGAAAGTGTAACCGGAAAAGACACCAGCGTTTGGGCTGCCTGTCACTACCAAATCCAATAAGCAATGACAGCGATTGAATCTTTTATAGGCGCTTTATTCAGATGGCCGGCGATCCGAGAAGATGGCGGGTTCATACCCTAACAAACCATATTGCCTTCTCTTTCCTGGCCAGATCTTTTATAAGGGGGGTGGGGGAGGACAAACAAGGTACGGCTAGGGCTTGGAGATTCAGCAGTTGCAACATTAGCTATCTCCAAGGGGGAGGGGTAGTTGCCTGCTTCTTTCTAGTACGGATGTCTCCAGGCAGTAATCTTTAGCCAATGCCCCAGGTCAGCTGCTTTTCCCAGGTGCCAGGATGGGCCTTATCTGTAGTTTCTGAAACGAAAGCTTAACATACACATTACTTGCTAGATTTATGGCTATGTACCTTAAGCTAAAATTTTCCAAGTCTTAAGCCCCCTATCAAAAGCACAGGAATAGCCTCCTCCTCTAATTGGGCCGACATTTTTTCTCCTTCTCAGTGGAAACACGACACACTATCACCTGGCAGAGCTGCTCCCCGCCGGGCTGTGCTGGAACGACAGCATCCCAGCCGAATTCCACCTGTGCCGCAATGTTTGGCCGGTGGCCTAAACCACTTGGCCGCAGAGGATGGAAATTAGACTGTGAGTAACTGGTGTGATTCAGTCACCTCTAAATTGAGTGTAAGCAAAACTCCCATTGGCAGAGAGGTGGTGGTGCGGAGCGGGGCAGGCTGTAATAGTCATAGCACTTGTTTTCAGCCCCGAAGAGGAAACGAGTGCATGAACTTGAACCCAGTGACTCATCAGTAATTGAGAGATCAAGTACCGGGTTCAATCATGCAGTCTGGCCACGTTCAGGACTCACAGGCCCCCGAGCTGGGCTGCAGCACTCAGCACTCCGTGGGGCTCCTTCTCACAGTTAAACCTTCGGATGCCGGGCTGAGCTACCAGCACTCCATGCATCTGGACTGTTTTTAAAGCAGATGGATATCTGTTCATTTATTTTGCACCTCAAAACCACCTTACCCTGTGAGTTGGGCAGGTATGACACTGTTACCCCCATTTGCCAGATAAGGAAACTGAGGATCAGAAGGGTTTAGACAGCTCGCCAACGTCACAGAGCTGGTCAGTGGCTGCCCAGCTCTTAGGCCCACAGCAATCAAGTACAGTGTAAATGCATGGAGTCCCTCATGTGTTCCAGGTTCCTGGCTCCAACCCCGAGCCCTTCCTACCGTATCGGTATGTTATTCTCCGGCCCCACATCAGCGTCACTTCGAGTGTCCCTCGGGCTCCCGGGCACAGCCCTGGCCCTGCATTTCCCCCAGGCTGACGTTCGGGATGGTCAGCGTTGCCTCTGCCAGGTCTGGGAAGAGCTGCTGGCAAGCTCCCGAAGATGCTAGAAACCTGCTCTTTCTGAGGCTCCACCGACACGCACTGTGTCCCGAGGGCTCTGTGCCTTCCGACCTGTGCCCGCTGTGTCACCTGCAGAGCAGGGCCTGTGCGGAAGGGATTCTGTGTCTTTTCATCCAGAATGCAGTCTCCAAGGTAGGAGAGGCCCAATATGTGTTCATGAGAATGTTTAGTATTATTATAAAGATGTTATTGTGAAGGATAACAATAACAACAATCACAGGGCATTAGCAACACACTGTTCCCCAGACGCTTCTGTGTGGTTAGTTCACTCACGCCTCATGAAACGCCACGCAGGATGGAAAATTAACACAGCCAGTGGCCGCCTCCTGAAGCCCCAGCCAGGAGCTACCCCCGAGGACGGACGAAGACAAAGACAGCCCTCGCCGACCCACACAAACCACGAGCCACGTGTGGGCAACAGGAGGACGGACACCACAGGTGCTGAGTGGGCAGGGGAGGAAGTTCTGCATGTGCTCCCCCCGGACCCCCCCACTGCCCTGGGAAGACTGTGACCACCCTGTTATCTCTGACAGTCAAAGTCGGCACCTGCCCACAGCAGGGCTGGGGGATGCCTCGTCGGGGTGGGGTTGGAGGCAGGCCAAAGTCAGAGCTCATAGCCACAGAAATGTGACAACAGGACCAATGAGTAACTAAGCTTTTCCTCTTTAATCACTAACCTCCCCACCCCAAGGGGCTGGTCAGGCGATGACCAGTGAGAGAGAGAGAGAGAGAGAGAGAGAGCTGATGCTAAGATACAAATGCAGCCCCAGCTCTCCTGCCGAGGGGCATCCCTTCACCCCCACCCACTACCTAAACTCCTGGGGACACCAAGGAGCTGGATTTCAACTATTTCCCGCGGGTGCTTATCACCGGCTGAGATACCCACTGTGTCCACGAGAGCATGAGCCCAGGGAAAAATAGCAGGATAGCTACGGAGCAAACCGCACTGAGAGGAAGAATGCAATGTGCACAGCCCAGAACAGAGAAAGGAATGTTGATAGACCCTATCAGGCAAGACACCACCCCAACCAACGATCACACTTAGCATCGCCTGTGGTGGGACAAATCGACTTCATGGAACTCTGGAGATGCTGCAAGGACAAGATCACGCTTAGGTACCGTGTGCCAATATCATTCTCCTACACCAGTGTATTAGCTACGGCTCTTCAGGAAGCAGCACCAGTAGGATGTGCACACATGTGTGTGTGTGTGTGTGTATATCAGAGGACCCCTCTCCCTCCCTCCCTCCCTCCCTCCCGTTCTCTCTCAATGGACAGATATCTATAGAGGGATATGCGTATACATCTAGGAGTAGACAGAGAAAGAAACAGAGAAACAGACAAAAAATGATATATTAAAGAAATGGCACGATAAACAGGAGTAAGGAGAAGTGTACTGATTGGAGATTTTTTAATGAATGATATTCAGAAAGCTGGCTTACTGTATGCATGAAAAATAAGTTTGGGGGCATATTGTATACCCTATATGAGGGACCTCCCAAGATATAAAAGACCCGCATAAAAAAGTAAAGCTATAAAACAGAGGAAAGGAACCGTGATACCTATTTTAATCATTAGGCAGGGAAGTACTTCTTAAATAAGAATCCCAAAGCACAAACCATAAGGCAAAACTTGGATTGACAACATCAAAATTAAAGACCTCTGCTCAATGAGCGACTCTATAGATTACTCTAACATATGGGTGGCAGATTAGGAGAACATATTTGCAACTTTAAAAACCAACGAGGGATTACTCCAGAAAATACAAGGGACTTCTATGAATCAACGAGAAACAAAAATGAACACAACGAGAAACCAGACAAAGCTCATGACTATCCGATTTAAAGGAAGGAGAGCACGGAAGGACCACAGGTGCATGAAGAGATTCTCAGCCTTGTTAGTGGAAGTGTAACAGGAGAAACGAAAATCTCAACGATGCAGCCACGTCACTTCACACCTGTCCGAATGCCAATCAGATGACACCTAGAGGGGGCAGGCGCTTGGGAAATGGGATGTCTCCTGAACTGCGGGCGGGAGCATGGGCGATCCACCACCTTCCCGAGAGCGGCGCGGAGAAGCGGGGTGACCGCAGGAACGCACGAGCCCTCTAGAGCTGGCAGTGGCCTGGCCTGTGGTGAGCAGTGGGAACCCTGGTGCCATGGAGGGAAAACAGACAGAACAGCAGCCGCATCACGCAGTCCCGCCGTGGAGTAACATGCCCGTTGCTGTAACAAGGTGGCCCATTAGTGCTGATGATACCCACCCCCTCCCTCACCGCCACCCCAAACAGCAAAGGGCACCCCCGCCCAAGGCTCTGGGCTTCTCGGCTGTGGCATGGCTTTCACTCTGCGAGGCCAGCGGAGACCTGTAAACTTAGGGGGGGCCCCCTTGAGCTAAAAAAGAGACCCTGGAGGGCTGTGACCATTCAAACACCATGGATCCTTGATCTGAAGTATACCATTGTCACACAAACAAATCTAAGCTTAGCCATGTCTGGGTCGTCATTCTCACCAGTCCATGACTCTGGACCAGCCTTTGTAACTCTGTCTAGCTGACCCCGACCCTGAAGTCTGACTACTAGGTATACATCCCAGAAAAGCTTACATACAGGACATGAACGACATAAACAAGAATACTCATAGTTTCGTTGTGGGGAATGGGGTAGCACTGAAGCCCAACCGAGTGTCTTATCAACAGTGGAATGGGTAAGTAAAATAATTGATTGATTGAGTCTCATGTAATGAGTAGGAACTATACAGGTAAAGAAGTAAGGGGAAGTTTGGCCCCAAAGAAGCAGCAGCATCTGCACAGGTGTGATGTGTTGGAAAAAAAAATGAAGAAGACCTTTCAGGCACTTGAAACAATTACATGCTGAGAGCTGGGTGGTGTGGCCAGATCACCGCTTGCAGAGAGGCTAGACCGGAGTGAGGGGAACGAGAGGCGGGAAGACCAGCCAGGCGGCTGGCAGAGCTCAGGAGGATGCGCAGGCTTGAACAGGACTGGTGGTGGCGACCGAGAGGAAAGGGTGCATTTGAGAGGGGTGTAGGAAGAAGACTATGATGCAACTGAGGAAGGAGGGACACACCTGAAGTAATCCCATTGCTTCTGACTTAAAATATGAAGGGATGGTTGTCTCATTCATTGAGATCAGAAATACAAGGGAGTGTTAATTCTGGGGTTAGCAAGTGCAAGGCTATGAATAAAGATAATTAAGTCATTGGTTCTGTTCGGAATTTTCAAGTTCAGTGCACAGCAGAGCCACACAGACCAGTGGTATCACAGTGACAAGTACAAGGTGGTCACGGCCTCGGGGAGGGGAGGTTCGCTGCCCTGGGGGCACAGCCGTAGTAGTTCAGAGCGCAGGCTGGAGCTGGCCACCAGGGTTTGAATCTAGTTCTTCCTCTGACAGATGGTGTTCCTTGACCTTTCCACGTCTCGGGTTCTTCGTCTGCAAAATGGGAATCACGGCCATGCCTGTACCGCAGGGTTGACGGGGGATTTCATTAGGACAGAGCTGGGAATGCACATGGTGCTTCAGTAAACTGGTGCTAAGGCATCGAGGAGAGGTCTACACAGGAGACAGTCTGCAAGCCCTGCTCTGACAAAGGGCTTAGGTGTTCTTTTAAGCGGACCAACCACATACGTGTCAGACAGAAGGGAAGGTGCATAGGCAAAGTCATGGAGGCAGGTCAGAGCAGAGGATCTGGGGGGTTGACTAGCTCTGCGTGCCTGGAGGGTGCTGCCTATGTCCGATACGAGAGGCAGATGGTGCTGGAAAGGGCTGGGGCCCTGTGGAGCCCTGGGTTATTAAAGCATGCTCCGGGCCACGCTTTGTCATCCTCCTTTCCACCACTTACTGTCTCCTCTCCCTGGCACTCCCTCCCCTTTTTCTACTTTCTGCCCTGGTCTTGCAGATGACTACTCATGGGTCTATGCATTTGGCTAAGACTTTGACCCTCCCTATTCATGCCTGCCTCCTGTAACTGATCCCCAAACTGAAGCAAGTCATTCCATGTTGCTTAAACATGTCTCTAGTCCTTCCTGGATCTTACAGAAACAGATCTCACCTCCATCACCATATTGGACCCCACATCGCTCAGGACCTTACTCTTGAAAACTCGTCGCTCCTAAGACTTGACATTCTGCTTTATACTTCCAGATATGGCCCCTTCCTCTTGATCATAGGTGTATCTTTATGCCACTCACCCAGTCGGCCTCTGGTTATTAAGGCTTTTGGACTGACCTGTTCCAGAGTGTCCATCTGGGCTCTGGTGTGACATGGAGCAGCCCCGTACCCTGCTCTTGGTCTTTGGGGACAGTGAGGTTTATGCCTGCACCCCAGGGCCTCATCCTCTCTGACAGGTCACTGGAAACGTGAGATGCTGAGCGTGGGGCCGCACCGAAAATAAGATGGAAGCATCACTCCTTTCATGAACTGCAGTCCATAGCCTTCCTGGGAACAATAAAAAAATCAGTACGGTGAAAGGAATAAGTTGGGGACAGACAGACCATTTAAAAGGGATGTGAAACTTTAGGATGCTAAGCAGAGAAGGAGAGTCCAAGTGGCAGCAGGAATCAGAACCTGGGGAGACCAGGTGAGTGCGAGAGAGGTCAAGGGCAAGGTGGAAGGAAACAAGCCTGTTTTTATTAAGTGGAGACTGGCCACGGCATTGGAGGAAAGCCAGGGAAGACGGCACTGGGCCATCTAAAGTCACTGGGGCATTATGGGAAATGGTCAGGAGTTCCCCGAGCCCATCCCAACAATTTACTGACTGTGGACAACTCCCTTTTAAGAAAATGTGCTGAAGGCAATATAACATGGCATTAAGAGTGTTCAGACTTGGAGACAGAAGCACGCATTGCAGTTACAGGCATGTGACCTCGCACAATGTAAGCTGCCTTTCTGAGTCTTAGCCTCTTATGTGTTAAGTGTAGGAGGGGGAAAAGCCAACTTTCCTGCCCTTCGACCCAACGGGTCTTTAGAAACAAAGTAAAGTAATGGGTGTGAAAGCACCTCACAAGGTCAGTGCTAAGGGAGCACATTAGATCATTAATGTGACTCCAGTGGGGGAAGAAATGCTAACAGTCAAGTGGACCTGCTGTTTCAAGGGGTTGCTGTTCCGTGGGAACAGGGAAACACCGAAGGCGGGGGGCTGACCTGGGGGTAGGATTACCAACTCATTCCACCTTCCTTTCAGGGTTCTGATGGCAATGAACTTGCCAAGTTTCAACCACAAGACCATATGTTTCCTAGATCATGTGGGGAAATGTGGTTTATTCTGATTACTTGTTTGTACTAACATTCTTAGTGCAGGGCTTCGTTTATTACGCTGGCCCCAATTCAATCTGTCAGGAGGCCTCACAGCACAGGAATGTGTAAACATACTCTTAACTGCAAGTGATTTTTTAAAAAATCAGGAGAACCCCAAGCTCACTCCTTCCTCGCAGACCATGTTGGAAGTGACCTTGGACCCCACTCAGAGTGGCGTTCATGCTGATCGCAGTCCTGACCCTTTGTAAAGTGTCGAAGGTCCTTCTGAAGTGTCGACAGGACATTCACGTGCATCAACGACAGCTTTCGTGTTGAACATACCCTGATTATTCTAATTAGGTGGCGTTGGTATTCAGTGTCCCGATTCAAACCTGGTCATTTCACCAGTCAGACCCCCGTTTCCTGAGCACGTGACTAAGCTAACTAAACTAACACTGAGCTGCTCCCCCAGCGCTTCTCCCTCGCAACCACAAAGAATGTGCTGAGTTCAGTCATCCCCGTGCAGACTCGTTCCCGTACCCAGATTCCTGACGATCGCTTTCTGAGTGGCGCGTGGGCCCACCAGGTGAGGCTTCCTGCCTCTCCAGCCTCCGCTCTCCCTTTGCTCCCACCGTGCCCCCTGTTTCAGCCACGCAGGTGACGCTGGTGCTCCCAGAATGCGTCGTCCTGTCCCTCAGCCTGTGCCCTCGTGCACGCTGCTCTCTGCTTCCCCCACCTCCCCGTGGCCTCGAGCCTAGCTCACCTCTCACTCCTCAGGTGAGGCCCCCCCCGCCCCGCCCCCGGCACACAAGCCTCAGCACTCAGAGCAGGTGTGGTCTCCCTGGAGAAGCCTTCCCAGACCCCCACCAGGTAATAGTGCCCTGTCCCTGCGTGTCCTCCATCCTCCACTGTGCGTGTTACTGCTTGCGGCTCCCCAAGGCTGCAGGCTCCCCGTGGAGTGGAGAGCCATCCGACCCTCTTCACACGCCTTTATCCCAGCCCGGACTCGGGCGCAAGGTGGACGCCCACAAATCTGCTGGGGCTCCTGAATCCAGGAAGTCTCAGGGCCCTGTTTTGAATATTTCCTAACACAAAAAAAGATCAGGAGAACAGGTTTTCCTTAGGACAAGGGGGTGTGGATTATGAAAATGTTATGCGAGATTAATCAAATGCCACACTGCGACCTGCAGGAACCGCCCAGGTGCACAGCCAGCCCGACTCAGAAGCAGAGCTTCGGCTGCAGGTGGATGGATGGAGGCCGCCGACGGTCAGCTTTCTTAGAGCACGGACTTAGCTGGCTCCCGAGCTGCGCGCCACTGAGGGAGGTACGATGGTTTACTGAGACCTTTTCTTTGTGCCAGGGCAGCCCCAGGGTTCCCCCCGGCACCCCATACCTGAAGGTCTGCTTCCTGCCTCCCTCGTCCCATGTGGGAGAACCTTGCGACTGAAACTAAGCTAACAGGTTCGGGTTGAGTGCAGGTAATACTGGTGAGGTGATACTGGCGAGACTTCGGTGGTTGCCACAGAAAGGTGTTACATGCTCTTGATGCTGAAGGGGTTGAAAAGTTCACCGAGGACCAGACCAAAGGAGAATTAAATCTGAGTCTCTCTGTGGATGGGACAGATAAAAAAATAATTAAAGTCGTAGCTTAGAATAGACAGATTAGTGTTGTGGTCATGAGAGCTAGCTGCTTCAAGAGGGAGGGGGTGGGGGGACAGAGAAAGAGAGAGACGCCAGGAGGTAGGAGCTGCTTAGAAGTGTCGTGCTGCATTTCTGGCTTCCAGATGGTGATGTTTTTTTGTGTGAGGATGTCATTCAGAACAATGTTCAGAATGCCATAATTACAGTGGTATTTTGGTACTTCATCTTGAACAGATATAAGTTGTCACAATGAAATGTGCCAAATACTAATAAAATTGAATGTTCCAATCAGACAATGGAGCATAGTTACACAATTTCTTATATATTTATGTATACACACACACACATATATATACATATATATGTCTTTGTGTCTAACTGTCTGTCTGCCTGCCCCCCTGTAGAATAAAAGCAGTTGTAGTTTCAGTGGATACTCTGCCTAAGTCAGCCCAGGCCCCCCTCCCCCGGTTCTGCTGTGAGGCAGGCCCCTTTAATCGCCTCCCCTGGGGAGCTGGCAGGAGAGAGAGAGAGGCGCTCTGTGATTCCCTGACCCTGTTTGGTGACGTGCAGCTGAGTAGCGACGTGACTGGACGGCTTCCCCAGCTCCTCCAAGACAAAGGTCAAGAAGTGAGGGAGTTCGAGAGAGAGAAAAGATTGGTTTTTGTTTGTTTGTTTGTTTGTTTGTTTTTTCAGAAAATTAGAGTAGGGCTGCCGTTTCATTCCCTTTTGGTGCTTCTCCACTAATTAACACGCGGAGTGGTAAATGCAGTGCAGGGAACACTCTACTTTCTGCAGCAACTGTCCAGAGGGAACTAGAGAGAGACATTATGGTGGTCAGACTTAGCATAATCATTTTTAAAAAAGCAACTTCAGTTTTCTTATTGACTTTGATCTATTCCATCAAGCGGGTAAGCTAAGTCCTAAGACTGCACATTCCCCCCCAGGAGGACCAGTAAGGTGAAGTAGCAGAGAAAGGTCTTTTGTCGTTGTCATTGCTGGTAATAATGCAGCCCAAGAACTTGACGATACATCTTCGATTGCTCTACCTCTAAAAACTTTCTTCATCCACCCTCTGTTATCTTCCTTATTTCACACAGTGTCAAAGCTTTTTGTTTATGATTCTGCCTCTATCCAGAAAAGAGAGCTCTTTAGTTCAGGGAAAATATCTTATTTTTTGTGTCTGTAGCACCTAGAAGGCGAGCCCAGAGATGCTGCTCAGGAAATCCTTGTTGAGGTGCAATTCGAATGAATGCACTGGAGTCCAGGTTCAAAACCTAGCCTAGATTCTCTTCGTGAGCGCTAGACCTATGTATCCAGACCGCCAACCTCATTATTATTATTGCCGTCGTTGCACAGGCCGTCACCACAGGACACCTCATGGTGACCTTGCTGAGTGTGCTGGCCATTTCTCAGGCGTTGCTGCAGTGACCCCCACGATAACTCTCCGAGGAGAGCATCTGTAAAACAAGTGCCTGCATTGTACTGCTGAGAGCACGAGTCTCAGGAATCGAGACTTGCCCAGCGTCTCACAGGGGGTTGAGTGTTAGAGCCAGAGCAGGAACTAAGAGACTGTGGCACTAAACCCTAAGCGGTTCAGGACTTGGACACGTGGGATGGAAACATTCTTTGTGCATAGGCGCGGGTGGCTATGTGGTTGGTGTATTACAGTGTGTTTACCAGTGTTCTTGGCCTCGATCCAATAGATACTAGTAGCATTCTCCACCCTACCGTGACAACCAAAAATGTCTCCCAGCAAGACCAGAAGTCAGTCCCCTTGGGGGCAAAATCAGCTGCAGTTAAGAATCAGTGATCTAGCCCTGGCTGGCGTAGCTCAGTGGACAGAGCGCGGGCTGCAAACCAAAGTGTCACAGGTTCGATTCCCAGTCAGGGTACGTGCCTGGGTTGTAGGCCATGACCCCCAGCAACTGCACATTGATATTTCCCTCTCTCTCTCTATCTCCCTCCCTTCCCTCTCTAAAAATAAATAAATGAAATCTTTAAAAAAAGAGTTTAAAAGAATCAGTGATCTAACAGCAGGCACAGTGTGGTAAGTACTGTGGCATAAGCATAAGCAAAAGAAGGGTAAAATAGGGGGGTCCCCTTCATGGTGAAGGTAGAATTTGATTTGGATCTTTATTGTAGAAAGATTGAATTGACTGAGCAAGGTTTATTGTGATGAGTGAATACCAAATACGCGTTGAGCATGTGTGATGTGTCAAATTTAACTCTAAGGAAAAACATATAATAAGCATTGTTAAATGTTTTCCTAAAATGAAACACCATCTTAACCACCATCGGGTGGAACATAGAGCTATTTGGGGTCACTTAATCTCAGGATGTTCACTCTGCATCACATTACCTACTGAAGATCACTCGGGAAAGGATCATGTCCCGTTTATTTTTGTAGCTTCCTAACCTGTGTCTGTCAGCCCCAGTCATCATCTAATTGTGCTGTACACAGAGTCGGTGTTTTCTGGCCAGTTTCTGGCTCGTTGGGAATGTTCAAAAAACTATAGAGCTTGATCGTCTTTGTGAGAAGGTGGAAGGAAGGAATGCCCTTTGGCTCTTGTCTCTGTGTCGTCAGGGCTGTGGGCCCTTCATAGAAGCTCCTCAACAGGCCACAGCCAGTCCTCTGACTTAACCTGATGAAGCCAGAACAACTGGGCTAAATCTACTTCGATTCGAATCATTGAAAAACCAGGAAAGATTCTGACAGCTCTGAAAAATATGCTCTCCCTCCCCGAACTAACCATTTGGAATGTGTAAGAGCTGTTGGTATACTCTTTTCTGAGAACATTTATTATTGTTAGGAATGTGGATTTCAGAATGGGATAGGCCTAGTGTTACCTGGGCCCTGGCTCTGTTTATGGTGACTTATGTAATACCTGTGAACCTCAGTCTCCTTGTTTATAAAATGGGGATGAAAATAATTCCCACTGGCACCCTTCAGAAGGCTACTTCACACAAAGGGGATTATAAGTGAACTCAGTTATTTGGGAAGATACTTAAACTGTGCCTCTTCTTTTAGCCTGTTTTCCCAGGATGACCCTTTAGTAGTAGAAGCATTATGCAGGGATTTCTTAGACCTTAGTTCTAGCCTAATGTACCAAAAATTTATTTTGTGATACTGTCACAATCATTTAGCTTTTCTGGGTCTCACCTACCTTATGTCTGCCATCGTGTTATAGGTAGTGTTGTGTACATCCACAAGGACCAAGGTAACGGGCATGATTTACATATTGAAAACATGGAAAGTGAATGGTGTCTCTTTTCCAGTCTCACTTCGGTCCTGCCCTCACCTCCCTACTGACTGGGGCATCTCTCCCTTTCAGTCCCTTCCTTCTCCCTGACTCTTTGACTAACTGGTGTTCTCATTTAGGATCAACCTTAGACTGTATATGTTCCAGGATGCTTTTTTCTTTTTTTAAATATGTTTTATTCATTTTGCTATTACAGTTATCCCAATTTTCCCCCTTTGCCCCCCCTCTGCCTGGTACCCCATTCCCTCCAACAGTCCCCTCTCTTAGTTCATGTCCATGGGTCGTACATGTAAGTTCTTTGGCTTCACTATTTCCTGTATTGTTCTTAACCTCCCCCTGTCTGTTTTGTACCTACCAATTATGCTTCTTAATCCCTGTACCTTTTTCCCGTTTTCCCCATTCCCCCTCCCAGCTGTTAACCCTCCATGTGGTCTCCATTTCTGTGATTCTGTTCCTGTTCTAGTTGTTTGCTTAGTTTGTTTTTCAGGTTCAGTTGTTGATAGTTGTACATTTGTGGCCATTTTAGTGTTCATGGTTTTGATCATCTTCTTTTTCTTAAATAAGTCCCTTTAACATTTCGTATAATAATGGCTTGGTGATGATGAACTCCTTTAGTTTTACCTTGTCTGCCCTTCTATGCTAAATGATAGCTTTGCTGGATAGAGTCATCTAAGTTGTAGGCCCTTGGTTTTCATCACTTTGAATACTTCTTGCCCATCCCTTCTAGTCTGCAAAATGTATTTTGAGAAATCTTCTGACAGTCTTATGGGAACTCCTTCATAGGTAACTATCAGCTTTTCTCTTGCTGCTTTAAAGATTCTCTCTTTATCTTTAACCTTTGGCATTTTAATTATGTGTGTTGCTGTGGTCTTCTTTGGGTGCAACTTGTTTGGGATTCTCTATGCTTCCTGGACTTGTATGTCTGTTTCCTTTGCCAAATTAGAAAAATTTTTCTTTATTTTTTCAAATAAGTTTTCAATTTGTTGCTCTTCCTCTTCTGGCACCCGTATGATTCTGATGTTGGTACATTTGGAGATGATCCAGAGGTTCTTTATTCTCCTCACTTTTTTTGAGTTCTTTTTTCTTCTTGCTGTTCTGATTAAATGCTTTTTTATTCCTTTTTTCCAAACCATTGATTTGAATCTCAGCTTCATCCTCTCCCTTCATACTCAGCATCATACTGCTGGTTCCCTGTGGGTTTTTGCTCATTTCACTGAATGCAGCCTTCATTGCTGCCTGGGTCTTTTTTATGCTGTTGCAGTACCCAGTGAGTACCTGGAGCTTCCTGATCACCAGTGGTTTCAACTGTGCATCTGATAGGTTGCTTATGTCCATTTCATTTAGTTCTTTCCAGGAGTTTTGCTCTGTTCTTTCATTTGGGCCATGTTTCTTTCTCTTCTCAATTTGGCAGCCTCCCTGTGTTTGTTTCTGTGTATTAGGTAGAGCTGCTTTGACTTCTTTTCAAATTTTCAAAACTAGGCTGAGAGCTCTTCCTGTGAGCTCCCATAGAATGCTCTCCTCCCCCACTCCAAAACACTCAGTAACACTATTGTCACCTTGATTTACTTTATTGCCTTCTTCCTTAGTGAACTACTTCAACTTTCTATGGTTTTTTTTAAAAGGTTTTATATATTTATCTTTAGAGAGATGGGAAGGGAGGGAGAAAGAGAGGGAGAGAAACATCAATGTGTGGTTTCCTGTCATGTGCCCCCTACAGGGGACCTAGCCCGCAACCCAGGTGTGTGCCCTGACTGGGAATTGAACCAGCAACCCTTTGGTTTGCAGGCCAGCGCTCAATCCGCTGAGTCACACCAGCCAGGGCTCAACTTTCTTTTAAGTATCTCTTTGTCACTAAGGAGGATGTTCTTGTGTGTGGTGGAGACAGACCTGCAAGGGAGTGTTCTGCGTGGAATACTGTTCTTAGCATAACAGGGCACTGGCTGTCAATTGTCCATTGCGCCAGATTTTGAGATATATAATACCTTTTTTAATTTTCATGCAGAAAGCTTTTTAAAAATATATTCAGTGATGCGCACATTATTTTTCTAAATTATCTATGTCTTTGAAGAGGAACTGATTTCCCCTAAACCATTCTAATAGAAACTGGGTTTATATAGGGTCCTGTTCTCCTGATTTCTAATGCAGATTTCAATGCATTGTGTTCTACAACATCCCAATAAATAAACTACATAAATAAATTTATGTATAACCAATAGGCAATTAAAATATGAGTAATTGAGGGTTTCTTTGTGAATGTAATTGCATTTCTATTTTTATTAATAATCACCTTTATGAAAATCATTTGAAATGAAAGCTGTTAAATAGAAACTTCATTTTCCAAGTGTAGCTCTGAACACGGTTTTTCATTAAAATATGCTCTGTCAGTGAGCCTTTGCCTGAGACCACGCCTCCCGGTGGCCGGTGGCTGGTGCGAAGGCCCCAGGCTCCTGAGGGCCTCAGGAGCCGGGAGGAAAAGGAGGCTGGGTTGTCAGCTCAGGCCTGGAGACACTCCTAGGCTTCCGAGAGGAGACATCTCAGATACTGGTGGTGGAGCGGGAGGAATTCTAAAAAACAGGGAACTCTCCAAGGGCAGGTTCAGGGCCAGTGCAGAGGGCCGTTCTAGTCCCGCCGACGGGCACCAGCACCTCTGCAGAGACACCTCAGCAGCTGTCACAGAGGGAGAGGGAGGATCTGGGAAGGCCCTTTGCCCTCAGTCGCCTGGGAGACAACCTCAGCACTTCTTTTTATATGTCGGGGGTTCCTGTTTGTTTGAAGTTAAATATCCTCTGAAATGCACAAGGTCCCATCATTTCCAATTCTAGTAATGCAGTGTATAAAAATGAAGGGTGTTGCTGGCATGCATGACTCAAGAATGTAATCATTATTAGGTATTGATTTGCTATTATGTCCTTTACAAGGATGCAGGCTGAATGTGACTGTGAAATTTAATGTTGAAACAGTGAGGGTCATCATGTGCTTATTTTCCTGTCTCAAGTGAAATTGTCTGAATCTTTCATCTGAACTAGTTCACAGATATTGAAATTTCACGGAGGATAGGACTGACTGTTAGCCCTTCCGTTTGGTGCCTTTTTTCTGTGTTCGGGAGTATGCGTGTGTATCTATCTATGTTTTGCTCCCTCTGAACTTGCCAGAAGTTCCTGCAAATCGATCTCTCCACCCAGAACGTCAAGTTCTGCCGTCCCTGGTTCCAGCCCTGGTTTGCAATGCAAATCATCGAGGCTGGTGACACGCAGCACCATAACCATGGTAACCAAATGAAGACAAGTTCCTTCTACTTCCTCCACTAAGTACTTTTCAGGCCTGCATTCACAGCGGAGGCCTCTGCAGGCAGGTCAGAGGGCATGGAAGAAAAGCAGAGGGTCCACAGAAATAGAAACTCCACCGGAGCCATTGTGTCCGTTCCCCACACACCCTTCCCCTGAGTCCCGGGCCTGGCCCTCGCAACGCCCGCCACTTCTAACCTTTCTTGTGACTTTCTCTCTTTGGAGGGCTGTGTACAGAGAATGACTCTGTTATCCTCAACTTGACCATGGATTTTGGCAAGGAGACTGTCCTGGCTCTCTATGACTAACTTCTAAGTAAGAGCAGATGGAAACCTGGGTTTCAGTGCTGTGGTCCCAAGGACGTCTCAGTGTCAGCAGCTGCGCCGCGCAGGCAAACGGGACGGCGTCCAAGACCTCTGCAGGCGCCTGGAGAACCAGCTCCGAGGGCCACTCCTCCACGGAGGCGCCTTGATTCCGGCCTCCTCGCGCTCACCATTTGTGTGCATTTCCAGCCCGTGGGGGAGGGAACATTAGTTCTCTGCTCTCGTTTTCTCTCAGTTGGAATGAAAGGGCAGCTCTGGCACGTTCTGGGACTTTCTCACCTGCCGCTGTGTGACCGGGTGAGTCCTAGGAAGGAAGACTGTTAGCAGTAAGGAATGCAGCTGATGGTCGTGCATTCAGGGATGACCTCAGCACCCCGTGCTCCCCGGCCTGGCCGGTGCCCTGAGCTCGGGAAGGTCTGAAGCACCGGGAAGGGGGCGGGGCCAGGCCCCGAACTGTCAGCTTCTTTCTCTTACGTTCTGAGCACTCCCTCAAGCAGGTGTCCGAGGAAGGACGCAGAAATTGTATTTTTCTTCTTTTTGTAGTTATTCTTTGTAGCTTGGGACTTCTGTGTCATGTTTACTGATAACTTTTTCCCTTACTATCGGAGAGAGGTCTGATCATTAAGATGAAGCGAAACGGTTAAACTCTTTAGTGTTTAACTAATCGGTGAATTCACTACGGATAAAAACTGAGCTTTGGGGCCCTGTGGGTGTTTTAGAGCAGGTGGAACCTGCTACCGAAACGAAAACTCCGTTCGAAAGAGTGGAGAAAACCAGGCTTTCTCTTTGAAAGAGTGGGGGTAGGCTTGCCAGATGAGGAAAAGACTCCCAGCTACGTTTGAATTTTAGATGAACAGCAATATTTTTGTAATAAATATGTCCCAGATAATGGGCCATACTTATGTCAAAATTTTTGCATTTTCGATCTGAAATTCAAATGTGACTCCATGTCCTGTATTATTAGTTGCTAGCCCATGCAACTGGATTTAGGGATGAAAGTTGGAGAAGGTTTTAAGAAAATACAAGAGCATCCACTTTTCTCATTATAAACCGTTCACTGTAATTTTCCACGGAAAAATCACCTGATTATCATCGTCTTATTATACCTTATTAGGAATTATTCAATATCGGGGCTAAAACCTTAAGAGGAGAAAGGAATAGTCAACATAATAAACAGGTTCAGAGTTCAGTGGTGCTTGCCTCATGGTGTTAGCACGAGGCTTCTTCTTCTTCGCTTCCCAGCTCGATACTGAAATTGATTATGATTTTGATCGTGACTTTATGTAGGGTTTATATCTGGGCGATAGTTAAGACGCCAGATTGCTGCCTGGATAGCCTTGCTCCGCACTTCACCAGTGTGCCCCGGGGGTGTCCTGTGTGCTGGCAGGCACTGATGCCCTGTCCCTTGGCGCTGCCCCGTAGGGCAGGGCTGGGAGAGCCTCAGGGCCGGTCATGTTCCCAGTCGGGCTCCTCCGTGGGACCCTGGAGGGAGCCACAGGGGGGCTGGGCACAGAGGTGCTCTCAGAGCACGGCCCAGGCACAGAGGGGATCCACCGAGTGCGTGCCCCGGATGACCCCATATATGACAGAGGGAGATCAAACACGGTCATGAATGTTTTAGGGAGAAGAAAATAAGCACTTTTTTTATAATACGTGTAATTATACTGCAGAGTACAAAAGAAACTATTTTAAAGTATTTATTTGTCTTTTATGACATTGCCATTTTTTTAAATGGAATAGGTTGGTCACTTTGTAAAATGCCCCTCAGATTGGTCATACTGGATAATTCTTTAAGATTAGATGCAGTTTGTGCATTTTTTCATAGGAACAGCACAAAACAGGAAGGCGTCCTTCTCACTGCATCATATTAGGAGGGTCGCAGTGTCGCTGTGACACCCTCCCTGAGATGTGGCTGTGACCGTTTGCTTAACATGGTGTCTGCTGAGCTGCACCACTGCACGGTTACTATTTCCCCCTTCGTGCTTCTTAAAGGGACATGCTGAGAAGCTCTGGATATCCTGCTCCTCATATGACTTTTATCAACTCATTTTTGCACCCAATCCCTGAAATCGTTTCTTACTGCCATGTGTTTCGATTGGTAATTTTCTAATTTCCCCTTTCCTTTTATCACTATTTGTTGATTCTACTCTAAAAAAAAATAACTTTCCCTCTCTCCATCGTCTGCCCCTATTAGACATGGGAGCATATCACCTCTGCTTCCCAGGGAGGTGTCTTAATTAATATTTTGACAAATATTGATTAGTGTCAATTTCCTCACCTTCTGTGTGATCTCACTCCAAAGAATTTCTATCAGGGAATCAAACATGGTCATCTACTATGTGTTTTTTTAGTTTTCATTCCTTGAATATTAATGTTTCATTACACTGGTGTTTCTTAGTCATTCATAGATTTTCTGTTTCTGAATTGTCTGACTTGGCTTCTACTTCTATGTATCTTTTTCTTACTGATTTATAATTGCATGTTATCCATTAAGGATATGAAAACTATAGTGTCACATATACTACAGATATTTTTGCACTTATTTTTATTTTTAACGCTTCGACACGTTGGTCGTTTACCACAGTGGACTCCACATCCCATCTGGTTAACTTCAGTGCGCTTTCCCTTGGTTGCCTTTGGGGTCACTGCTCTGCACACGGCCCTCACCGCCTCGGGACCAGAAAATGCTCACGCAGATTTTAGTCTAGGACGATTTTTCTGTCGTTATTTTTCACAGTAAATCTTTAGTACCATTGAAATTTATCTTAATGAATTATTTACAACTCTAATTTCAGGTTGCTTCGTATTTTGTTTATTTTTTCACTAAATTTCAATGTAGAAATAATTGTAATTCACATCGAGCTCCAGGAAATAGTACAAAGTCCACCAGCCTCAGTGGAAGATCTCTCTTCAACGATGCATGAGTAACTTATTTCTGCATTCGTGGATTTTCATCTAGGACAAGCTTTGTCTCCCCCACATAGTCCACAGGAACAAGGCTGTAATATCATAACAGTTTCATGTAATCTCTTACCGGGAGTAATATCTGCTCCCTTCTCCGCATCCCCTGAGATTTTACAGTTACGGTTGTGGTGGGAAGGAAGGCCACCAGCCCCCCTGGTGTCAGCGGGGTCACAATGGCACAGTCAGTGGGCAGGGGGTTAGACTGAGGAACTGGCTTCAATCCTGGCTCCTCCCCCTCACCACCGAGTATTTCTTTGTGTTCTTGGACGGAACACTTCCTTGTCTGTATAATGAAGGATTTTACCATTGCAATACTTTCCTACCAGACTGAAATATGATGCAATTTTTATTGCCCAATAATATATTGGGGTGGCATTGGTTAGTAAAATTATGTAGGTTTCAGGTGTACAATTGTATAGTATAGCATCTGTATATTGTATCATGTGCTCACCACCCGAAGTCAGGTCTCCTTCTGTCACCGCCACCATTTACCCCCCTTCACCCCTTCCCCTCCCCCCACCCTGCTTCCCCTCTAGTAGTCACCGTGCTGTCATCTGTGTCGATGAGGTTTATCCTTTGTTTAATCCCTTTACCTTTTTCACCCAGTCCTCCAATCTCCCCTCCCCAACACCCCGAACAGTCATGTTTTAAAGGTATTAGGAAAGGTGCATGGAAGGGAGGGTATAACAGAGCTCAACTGAAAGTACTTCTTGTGAGAGAACTCACCACCTACATTGGTCAGAGTTCTACAGGGGAAAGAAATAGACTCTCTATATTTATCTCTATCTCTATATTTATCTATATCTATGTAGAGAGAAAGACAGGGATAGAGAGACATATCTATTTCTACATCCCTTTTTATAAATATAGATTTATTATAAGGAATTGGTTCATACAGTTCTGGGACGCGAGAAGTTCTGTAATTGGCCACCTGCAAGCTGGAGACCCAGGGAGGCTGGTGGAGGCGTCGTTCCAGTGTGAAGCCAGAGCTTGAGGACCACGAGGAGTGATGGTGTAGATCCCAGTCCCAGGGCAGGGAGAGGCAGACGTCCCAGCCCGCTCAGGGAGGCAGAGAAAAGAGAATTTCCCCTTCACCTGTCCTTCTCTGCAGACCCTCAAAAGACTGCACGAAACCCTTCCACACTGGGGTGAGAGTCTACACCCCCTAGTCCACAGAGGCCAGCGGTGACCTCTTCTGGAAACACCACTGCTGACACCCCCGGACACGATGATTAGCCAGATATGTGGCCACCCCACGGCCCAGTCAAATGGAGACATAAAATTAATCATCACCCCATCAGTTAAGATGACTTGTGATTTCAGTGAGCTAACATTGAAGAACATCTGTTTAATTGTTGCAAAGCCACTGCTTAATAGCCCTTCGGTGAAATTGATGCTGTAATTGCTTGCATACATTCCAATCCCCTAGTCTGGGACCTTCGCCTATCTGTTACCTCATCTTCAAGAACCACGGCCCACACTTCTCCTTCCAAGAAGCCTTTGCTATGCCCCTGAATGAACGTTTTCCTCCTTTAATATTTGAGAGCAGTTGTTTTGTGCTTCTCTCGAAGGGCCTATTAGATCCCACTTCAACATACACAGTTAATAAGTGCTATTTCTCGTAATCAGCTGTAAGCTCCTCGAAGTTTCTTTGTACACAGTAGACAGCAAAGTATTTAATTAAATTGAATTAGTAGACACCATTACTGAACACATATATCTAATAGTTCATGTATATAGTACGCCTTTGTGAGCAACTCCTAGCGCACAGTCCTGTGCCCAACACGATAGAAATGACAGATGAGTCGGCCACAGCTCCCACCCACGGAGAGCAAAGACAGTCCACAGTCAGAAGCGACCATGCGCTCATGAAACAGTTATTGCGCCTCTCCTGCTACCATTCACGGCCTAGACTAAACACCCTGGGTACAAAAGTGCCCCAGTCAGGGCCCTTGTCCCGGGGAGCTCATGTAGTTGAGAGGGAAAGGCAGAAGTGTGGATAAGCCGCTTGACTTGAACGTGGAGAGCATCGCGGCGAGGGTTACACAGGCTGCGCTGAGCGCCAGGAGCAGGCTAGGTGGCGGCAGAGAGGGATGAGAAGTTTTCTAGAGTAAGTTCCGTAGAATACATTCCGTTTGAACTCAGTGAAATGGTACTCAGCAAAGACAAGGGCAGGGCTAGTAGGAGAATCCGCCCCTGGTGGGCTCAGTGCGGAGGGTGCATTTGAGAGCTAGTCGTCTTGTGGGTCGGGAATACGGTGTGCACGAAGGACCTGCACTGCAGTGCTGTGGGAGCGGGGGACCCGAGGTAGATCATAGATACCCCCACATCCCTTCATCCCTCCTCTTCAGGGGAAGGCAAGGCAAATGTCGAGGAGACAAGACGAGAAATGAGGAGAAAAGAGGGATTCATTGAGAAAGAAAAAACACCTGAGAGCTGGAAGAGGATTGGAACGGGGCCAGCAGCAGGTAAATCAGTCGATCCGACGTCACCAGCCCGGAAGGCATTGCGAGTCTCCAGGAAGCTGCCTGACAGTTCCTGAATGAATCACCTTTGGCTTGTTTTCACCAGTAAGAGAGGAGACCTCAAAGTCCAGGAGAACTGGCTTGGGGCTCCCGCTTGGGCACAGCCGCCTTGTCTTTAAACCCAGCCTGCTCCGGAGTGGCACTAGCGAGCACCCTCCCCATATTTCGTGGTGGGAGGAAGCCACCCACAGAGCAAGCCATCGCAGGCTGCCTGTTCCCCCAAGCAGCGGGGTGTTGACGGAACACGCTCTTCCCCGGAATCTGCCCCGACCGCACTGAGTCATCTGGAATCTTTGCAAGTGTTTGTGGGACTCCGGCACTTGGACCGGGAGGAAGAGCAGAAGGGCCATTGCTTGGCTCCGCTTCGTTGCCCGAGTGTCTGCGTGATCTTCCAAACTTATGAGTGACAGGGACAGCATTTTATTCTTCTGGCTTTTGTAGTTTTCACAGACATAGCTTTAACATATTTCTTAAACGTGAGCTTCATTGGTCAAATATTAAACAGTCCACGTGGAGACTAAAGACAGAATAATCGACTTACAGAGATGTTTCATGTCATCCAGTTTTCTCATAGAATGCAAGAAGAAATTACATCCCAAGACAACTTAGAACTACATGCTCAGTGTTAGGCAACCAATTAATTGTTTGTTGATGCATTAAAATAAATGTCTTTTTTGTTTCCCTGGTAATGAATTAAGATCTAAGATCTTTATCTGCTTGTCCGCTGTTGGAAGACACAGAGGAAAAGGTAAAAGAAGGTATTTCTCAGGTAGTTTGGGTTGAAATGGCAGAAGTGGACATCCAGTGATTACTCAGAACACTTTGCTTCAAAATGGAAGTAGAAAAATATATGTGAACACAATAAACACACACACATATACATACGTGTGTGCATATGCATGAAATCCTTAATGATTTCTTAACCACATTTGCTTTGGTATTTCTCAATTCCTCATTGGCATTCATTTAAACAGGAATTCATTTAACAGACATACGCTGAGTGCTACCTTTTTTTGTACAATTACAATATGAGAGCTAGGACCTCGATCCTGAATAAAAGCTCAGGGTGTTTAAATGGAAGGCAAACACGGACTTACCGAAGCAACGTGAGAATACTTTAACAATGGTTTACACCGAACCATGGGGTTCCGGAGGAGAAATGAAAGACACACTCATGTAAGGAGAACGTGTAGACAGAGAGGAGAAGAGGGGGCTGAGGGCCCAGGCACAGGCCACTCAAGACATGGAGGCTGGAAAGGAGGACAGCAGGGAAAGAGTCTCTGGAAAAAAGCTGTGAGTGAGCGAGGAGGAAGTCTGGATGAGGGTGGTGCTGGAAAACGAACGAAAACACTCTTTCCACTAGGAGAAAGTGGTCAGCTCCATCCAATGCTGCTAACAATGGTAAGAACTGATAGTTGACCACCAGCTACCAATTGAGTGGGTCACAGAGAGGATGGGAGGGACAGTACGTTGGAGTCCCTGCTGTGACCCACGTGAGACAACAGGCTCTCATGGGCATCATGGTCTGAGACACATGAAGGGCCCTCCAGCTCTCTCTTTTTTAATGGCTGGGTGTGAAAGGGTTGGAGGAATCAAAGAAGACTCGTAAGTTCTTGGACTGGATAGTGGTGCCGTTTATTGAGGTGAGAAACTCTGGCACAGGACAGGTATGTGTGTGTGTGTGTGTGTGTGTGTGTGTGTTGAGGGGAGGGGCCAAGTAGAATCAAGGAAAAAATAAAGAATTGAGGTTGGCAATCATAAGATAAAGATGCCTGTAACTGTGCAAGCAGAGGTGTTGGAAAACTGGGGGTCCCCCATTCAGAAGCCCTGGGACCCTGTTCAAAAGCCCTGGACCAGATTTGGGAAACAACATGTTTCACAGAAAACTAGAGTAGGAGTTAAAGGTTGAGGGGGTCCGTGGGGAGCTCTTTTACGATGGGAAGCATTATAGCTTGTTGTAAGTTGAAGGGAGTGACCCAGTGGGGTGGGGGCAGGGGGTGACATGATGCCCAAGGACAGTCTGGGAGTGCAGTAGCAGGGATGCTTGAATTGGGACTCTCGAAGGTGTTCACACTGATGAAGTTGACCGTGGGCATCAGCAGAGGAAACATTGTTGGAAGTCGGCAGATTGTTGAACTGAGCTGTTAGGTGCTATTGCATCATCTACATTGATGATGAAATCTTTCAGAAAGACAACAGAAACGCCACTTTACACTTCTTGGTAAGTGAGGGCGCATGCCCTAGATGTGGATGGCTACGTAGTCCAATGTTCGTGCTTCAAAGAACCAAGGAAACGAAGTCTGCAAGCAGCAATGAGGGACATGGGTGAAATGTACAGTCTCTCAGGCTATGGTCCCGATTCAAGGTTGAAAAAAGGAAAAGCCACATCTTGAGAGAGTGGCAAAGGAAGTCGTGTCCATGTTTCAGTTAGAGAGAAAAGGTAAAGGGGCATACGGTGAAGAGCTCAGGATAAAGGGGGTTTGGCAGTGACAGCCCATGAATTTCAGAGGGCACAGGGGTTGGGAGGGTCTGGGAAGGGTGGGAGACTGGACCAGATGAGGCAGCATTCAGCGCCATAGGGACATGGCTTTAGGGCTTGATGGGGTCAGTCCTGCGGTCTCCTAGGTGCCAAGTGTGACTCCGTTCTCTTTGGGCTCTCTCTTCATGTGTTGAGGGAGATGAATGGTGTTGGGCTCATGATAATCATCTTTTCTAGAGCAGGAGGGGTTCTGGAGTCTTCCTTTTTGAGCTTCTCTAAGTGGTGGTGTAGCTGGAAAACGGGCAGGTCTTCATGGAGCACATGTGTGGCTCTATGGAGAATTCTCTTAAGTCCTGTTACTGGGGGAGTCACCGTTTATGGAGGGGGCAAGGCAAGCCTGGACGCGATTTCAGATCTTACGAAGGCTGGAACAGAGCTACGGCACTGAGGATTCAAGGCAGAGACATCAAGATGGCGAGATCCTGCTCTGGCTGGTGGAGCTCCACTGGCTGAGCATCATTCCACAAAGTTACAGGTCACCGGTTCGATTCCCGGTCAGGGCACATGCTTAGGCTGCAGGTTCGGTCCCCCACTGGGGTGTGTGTGAGAGGCAACCAACCAATGTTTTTCTCTCACACTGATGTTTCTCTCTCTCTCTCTCCCTTTCATAAATAAATAAATGTTTTTTAAGAAGATGGTGAGATGCCTGTGGGCTCAGTGCCTTGGGGCTGTTCTTTCATTATGGTATTTTCTTTTAGACCACAGTGGTGGCCAAGGCTGAGCTCCACCCTTTAACTGTAACCTTGAAACGTCATCTATAGTTGAAGGAATTTCCAGACTTTGATGTGGCCCCTGATGGGCTCAGGGAAATCTGCCTCTGCAGGGTCACAGACATGTTTCCTGCTCACATTCCCCACGTGTGTCAGCTTCTCAGTGACCTCGATCCACAGGTCATCCACACAGTGAGAGTGTCACATTCGTCTCCTATGAGAAAGGGGCCACACTGACTGGTGGTTCTGCTCCTTCACGTGACAGTTCTGGACATGACAGTGACACGAGGCAATGTGGACAGGAGAGGGAAAGAGGAAAGAAACCGACCGATGTGGCTGTTGATTCTGTCGTGTCCATTCTCCTCACTGTTCCCCAAAGCCCTGTGGAAGGCTTACTTCGTACTCATCACGGAGATGAAGAAAGAGATGGTCAGAGATGTCAGGGAATGTCCCCAAGGAGATGCCAGGGAAGCAGCAGGGCCGGGAGTAAAGTCTCGAGTTGTCTGACCTGAAAGCACTTGCTGCCTTAACCACCTAAAAACCGGGAGGCTGGTTCAGACAGCCCGATGTTCCTTCCCCAAACGCCCACGCAGTCAACGGACAGATGCAGGTAATTCACCGTGGGCAGAGGGCTGTGCCGGGACCTAGGGGAGCACGGAGTTGGCTAAAGAGCAGCCCCCGAGTTCTAGCATGAGCAGCCTGTGCGCAGAGAGGAGCAAAAAGTTAACCCCGGAGGACCAGAACGTAGTCACTGCCGCTGCTTTCAGTGCCAAGGGATCCAATGCCGCGACTTCGCAGTGGGCTGCAGGCGTCCCGGTGAGGAGTAGGGGTGGTCGGTTTGCTCAGGTGGGAGAGTGTGTGATGTAGTTTAACGTCACAAAGCCATTTTCTCCCCTTTTCATTATTTTTAAATCTTAAACCTTGATAACATGTTTAATCCTCACCTAAGGTTGTGTTTATTAGTTTTAGAGAGTGAAGAAGGGGTGAGAAAGAGAGAGAAACCGACTGGTTGCCTCCCCTGCACACACTGACTGGGGATCGAACCTGCAACTTTTCGGTGTGCGGGACAATGCTCCGACCAACTGAGCCACCCGGCCAGGGCGTTGATAACATTGTAATACATTGCTTTTTTGTTTTGTTTTGTTTTCCAAAATTGACTTCTTGGTGAATGTACAGTTTTGCATTGTCTTTTTTAAATTAAATACGATAAGAAATTTCCCACATTAATGGAAGTTCTTTATACACATCAGTGTTAATGACGTAGTAATCAGAAGAGAAATGATCTGGAGAGAGAGAGAGAGAGGGGGGACCGCGCAGGGGACGAGGTGGCCCAGGAAGAGGACGCTCTTCGGCCCAGTCAGTGTTGGCAAGACTTTGGTTCCCAGGACCTGGGGACAGAAGGGTTAACTGGGGGGATCGTCAGAGGCCCCCCGCCATAACGTCCACCTGTCAGTCCACGCGGCCAGTCACAGCTGCCACCTGATCGGGGTCCCTTTCCAAAAGGCCGCTCTGGAGGTCAAGCCAGTGGGGGCCAAAGGGAGGCCGTTCAAGCATCAGAGAGTCCATTTCCACCAGCAGACGTGTTCCCTGACTGGGGAGGCATCCACCGGAACTGGGGGCAAAAGAGTGTTCCCACAAAGTGGCCCCCGACCCCGGCCTTCAGCAAGGGCCCCCGCTCTCCCTCGCAGGCTTTTTCTTCCCTGCTCCAGAGCCAAGTCCCAGTGAGCTGGCAGCACTTTGATCGGAAGCCTTGATCGTGTTTCCTGTTACATTTGGAAAAGGGGTAGCGAGGCTGAAACTCGACATTAGGGGCCCGCAGCAGCCATGGAGGGCCCTCAGCTGTGAGACAGCACCTGCCCTCACTGCAGAGCAAGGCCGCTCCTGCCTGGGAGGAGCCCGCGTGCAGCCGGGGTCAGTGACGGGGCAAGACTCTTCTGGGGGCTTTGTTTTCCCATGATACAGGCTCCTTTATTCAAACCCCGGTGCTTCACCGAGTCTGGTAGTTCGTGCGCGTGGTTTGGCGTGGGTTTGGGGTCGTTCCTCCTGGTGAGACCTTGTGCTGCCCATTGGTGCTCTGATTACAATTCACACCCACAAGATGTTGCCAAAAAGAACTTTTTTTTACACTCAAAGGACCCAAAGTTTATGTAAAATTAAGTAACTAAAAATTAAATGCAGCTTCTACAGGTTACTTTTGTACATTATGAATTCTGGTCTGCCAAGCAGTTCTGTAAGGGTTAGGAATATAATTTGCATTATTTTTGTCTTGTGTCAGCAATGAAATTTTTTATAAACATTTGTCTCCTCCCAGAGGATATTCCTAGTTAACTTTCTGAAATTTACTCTGCTCACTGTTCATATAGATATTAACTGTCCACCTTTTGCCCATATTTTAACTAATTAAAATTTCCTAGTAATTGCTATTTTTACATACAATTAATAGTTGTCACAATGGTCATTAATTTTTGCAGTAGTTTACTATTGCAATGATAAATGCATGTTCACACTTGCATTTATATAGGATGTTAATATATAAAGCACGGAAGGAGACCCTCACTGCCAGAGGCGCCTGGAGTGCTCACCGATACTTAGGATATTCAGATGTCCACAATAAGTCTGAGTGACTTGCCTTACTGCAACACCGATTAGAAGTGGTGGTCTACATGTCATGTGATCAGGGATTATGCATAAATTTAGGGATACAAGACAGGCTGCCAATGTGAGTATTTGACTATTTGGTCATTTCTCTAAGCTTAGAGAATAAACTAATGCAAATTCAAGTAGATGACGTGGAAAGAAGTAGTCAGAACGTGTGGTTTTGAATCCTTGCTTTGCTGTTTGATTTTGTACATGTTTATTTAGCATCTACTCTGTGCCGAGAGTTCAGCCATAAACCAGAAACCCATCGGCGAGTAGGAGGGAGGCTGCTGTTCTCCACGTGCCCATAGTCTGGGGAGTTTAAACTGGTTCCACAACCGTGCTCAGCGTCTGTCTCCTCTTGCCGTCCAACCCTCATAAGGACGTCAATAAATGTCCAGCGAGATCACAGGCCAGCACATGTTTCTTGCACCATGTGCAGAGTGTATTTATGAATATTCTAATTGTCCTGGTAGGCTAGATGGCACAGCTTCGCAGTCACGGAAACACGCTTGCAGGCCAGGACCTGGGTTTGAATCCCGGTGCCACCATGGCTTTGGGTGAGCAGGGCCCTCTGCTCTTCAATGTACTGCAAAATTACAACAATCTGATTACTTCTTATACTGACAAATAGATTAAATAATGGGTGTATAGACTTCAGCGTGGAATCTAGTACATAATAATTATGCACTGAGGTAAACAGTTATGAAAATTTGGTACCATTTATCCCCATTAAAAAATAAGGGAATGAAGGCAGGTTATATCATTTATACAAGGCCACACAATAAGTTGCAGAGATGAGACTCAGCCAGGCTGTTCTGTTGCCAAACCCTTGGGTTTGTTTTTCATATTTTGGGTGTCTGAAAACATTTTTATAGATGTAGCTTGGAAAAATGGAAGGCTACCTATTATGTTCATGATGTTAATCGGTGTTTTTAAGCTTTCTCCTTGGCTGGGTGTGTCCACTGGTCCAGCTTTTTCCTCTCTCACCACGTTCCCCACCATCAGCTTGACTCTACCCGAGTGTGCGTGTGGCCTGGTGACAGGTAAGGCCACATTAGTCCCTGGTCTCCAGCTGCCTCTCCACTGAGAAGGGACCTTTCTCTGCCCTGGAACAGGGAGCGCGGCTCAGGTGGGTGGGCCAGGCCACTGAAGATGGTGAACCCGGACCCACTCATGGGGCTGTGAGCATCCTGCCCTTTGCCCTCCCTGAGCCATGCCCGGAAGCTGATTCACTGTGTCTCATTTGTGTTTGTTTGAAACCAGCTTGCAGATTTACTCTCGGAGGATGATGGAGGCATCACAGGGATCTGACAGCCCTGGAGGAAGCTGGGAAAGGAGCCGCAGAGACATCCTGAGGTCCACCAAGAGGGCATGGGTTCCCCTGGACGAGCAGCTGCCTTCTGGCCTCGACGTCCCCGGGCTGGGTGAGCACGGGCCCTCGGGGCTGCCTGCAACTACCCCGCTTGGGGTGGGGAGGGATGCGCAGCAGCTTTTGGCTGGGGGCAAATGATTTTGGAACAAGGACTTGGCTTGGAAGAGACCAGTGTTCCTGGCATGCTTCCAGAAACTTCTATGAAATGGCATTTCTGACTTTCCCCACAGACACTCAAAGCACAGACCTCCTTGGTGCAAACAGACAACTGAAGAGTGAGCTCGGCCTCCTTTGCACTCACTCCAATGTGCCCCATCCTGAGCCCCCCAGGACCCCAGGGCAGTGCAGTCTGTGTCAGAGACACGAGGCCACACACTTTCCACTGAAAGGCTTTATCTGCTGGGTCCTACGAGAGCATCAGTAACCACTTAGTAGCTCAGAGTAATGACAAAGAAAACACTCCTTCCTCCACTCAGGGGCGTCCAACCTTTGGCGTCTAGAAGAAGAAGAGTTGGGTTGGGCCTCACATTAAATACACAAACGCTAATGAAAACCGATGAGCAAAAAAAAAAAAGGTTTTAAGTAAAGTTACGATTTTGTGTTGGGCTGCAATCAGAGCCACCCTGGGCCTCGCGTGGCCTGCGGGCCACAGGTGGGACACCCATTGTAACTGTTGGATGGTTTTCCTTCTCTGTCCACCACCCAATTCATTCTGTCCGATCGCAGTACCTCAGCTAAAGAATAAACACCTCTACGTTCAACGGGCCTTTTGGGTTCCCCAGACAGACACCTTGCGGGGTGGGGGGGTAACTCAGCTACCTCACTGTCGGGTAGGGTGAAGTCAGAGAACGTCATCTCAGAGGAGCCTGTGGCCAACCAGCACGGAAACAGATCTTCAGCAGGGAGTGCCGCCTTCCTGTCCTCTCCCTCCTCTCTGCCTGGCGACTCTTTGTTGTGCTGGTGACAAAGATCCACCTTAAAAGACTGGGGCCTTTTTAATGCAGGGTGCCTTTGGCAATCCTGGGAGTCTAGTGCAATTTGTCCCTGGAATGAAATGCAAATTTGGTTTCTAACCTGGCAGAGAACTCCTTGCAAATAAACATCCCTGGCTAGCTGCCTTAGGTAAATGTCGTGATTCAATCAGGAGGGGCTCCGGGGTGATTTCCATTCCACAGGAGAAAGACAGAGGTCTAGTGCGCTTGTCCGCATTTTGCGCTCGCGCCAGGTAATTTAAAAATTATTCTAGCACCTCCTGCTCTTCAGTGGTTTCCTTTCCTTCTCTTTTATGTGTTCTCTTTTTTTAAAGTTACAGTCTTCTGGCAAGTTTTTCCTTCATTTTCAGGAAAGGCTGAGTATGGAAAACATGAATATGCTCAGAAACACGTGGGGTGGTGGCTGAATAATGAAACAGAGGCATTTCAGCGGGCTGTACTTTGACCGACTGTTCTGGTTCCTTTCTCGTCTGTAGGAGATTCCAAGCAAGAAAGTATTCAGCAGTGGCTGGACTCTGGATTCTTGTAAGTGTTTCTCTGTGCCCTTAAGCGTTTCCCTCGCAAAGATCCATGAAAACAGCGTGGGAGGCCCTGCTGGGGCAACACGTGACACACCACAACTTGCATTTCATTCATTCATTCATTTTTTATTTTTAGAGTGAGGGGACGTGGGGGAGAGAGAGAGGGAGAGAAATATTGATGTGCAAGACACACGTTGGTTGGTTGCCTCTCACACGCCCCCACCTGGGGACCTGGCCTGCAACCCAGACACGGGCCCTGACTGGGAATCCGGTTGGTGAACTTTCTCTTCACGGGCAGGTGCTTCAGCCACGGAGCCACACCAGCCAGGGCGGGATTTTCATTTTATCTGGGTGCTTGACGGATTGCTCTCTATTATTGCGAAAGTTGTACGTCCGTTTAAAAGTACAAGACAGTGCTGTTTCAGTCTCTGGCTTCTCCTTGGTTTCTGAAAGTCCTTTTTTAATAAAGCCTAACTCTGCATTTACTCTCATCTATTTAACTAAAAAGCAACTTAGCGTAATTTATTTACGCACCTTGTGTGATTCACAATGCTTCTGTTTCCTTCCAGTGTCTCTGCAAATGAAAACATCCAGCCGGTCATCGACCACACGGGTAAGGCAAGAGAACCCCAGAGCAGTTACGCTTTGTAAACCTGGGTAGGAGATGTATTAACATGTCTGTGCAAATAAACCTTCTGAAGATGCAAACGATCAGGGCTTCTAAAGTGGAACAGGTCTCAGACACCGTCCAGGGCCATCGCTTTGCTTGGTGTGGGGACTGCGACGCAGAAAGGGTCGGGGGTCGTCCAGCGGCAGGTGGGGGCTGCCAGGTGGCTCAGACACTAGCAGAGAACTCACTGGGTTCGAGGAAGACATTCTGTAAGAAGTGATTATGGAAATGAAATCGTTCCATGTTCCCTCACAGTGTATTGTCGTTTTATTTCTGAACCTAGTTTCTTTCTGTTCTGTAGTCTCAAAATGACATCCTCTCTAACGATGCATTTGTTCTCCAAAAGAATAAATGACCGAATTCTGCAGCGAACAATGCAAGTCTGTATTTCTGAGGCAGAACATGTATCTGACTTGTTACACCGAGATTTGATAAGAATATTATAATGAGAAAAAGAAATTTAATTACAAGTCTCCCAGTTTCTGTCTTCATTAAGTGAAGTACCGTATTTCGTAGACTCTAAGGCCCCTTGATCATAAAATGAGCTCACACTTTGTTAAGTTCCAGTCGGATGAGAAGGTGAAACAAGCCAGGGCAATTACATGCAAAAAAGCAATCCTGATATGTCCTGATTTTGCACATGTTAAAATGCAAAAAAAAATGTGTTTTTAAATTGATGAAATGCCATGAATAATGTATATAAAAATGGCAAAAATTAGGTGTTTAATGGTTAGAGAAAAAAATTATTAGTCTAACTGTTCCTTAGTTGGTTGCTTTTCATTATTTTCACTGTTTCCACTGCCTTTTAAGTGACTGTTGGCTGCAAACCCATTGAAATTTGGGATTTTTACTTAAAAAGGTGTATCATGGACATTTTCTTCTTGTCCAAGCTTTTTTAAATTTTTACATTTTTAAAAAGATTTTATTCATTTATTTTTAGAGAGGGAAGGGAGGGAGAAAGAGAGAGAGAGAGAAACATCAATGTTCAGTTGCTGGGGGCCGTGGCCTGCAACCCAGGCATGTGCCCTGACTGGGAATCGAACATGCAATGCTTTGGTTTGCAGCCCGCACTCAATCTACTGAGCTATGCAAGCCAGGGCCCAAGCTTTTTTTTTTAATGTGAAAGTTCCACGATGCCAAAATCTCTGGAGATATTTGTCCACAAATTGAAATTAAGTACCGCCCTTCATCATAGTTCAGACTCAAGGAAAGATGAGAACTTCAGAAATACAGCCAGTGTTTCACAGCCCTGACGTTTCGAGTTGCCTGGGTCAGAGGGGGCAGCCCGGCACCAGGTCTGGGGTTGTCGAGAACTGTACTAAAAACTTCACTTCCCCCAAATGAAACACGAATCATGGCCCTTCCTCCTGTGAATCAAGGCAGTGATCTGGAGCGGCTCAGACATGAGGTGAGGGCCCAGAGGGGAGGAAGGGTCTCAGAACGGCTCTGCGATGCTGAGAGGGGAGACGCCGTTTCCATCTGCCAGGTCCTGTTTCTTCGGCGAGGCCTCTAATCATAATGGAATGGCTCCTCGCAGGTTTAATGGAGCCTTCCCTTTTACGAGGCCCTTTCTCATCCATCACTTTATCAGCCCAGTGACCTGTGTGATAGCGAGGCTGGCGTTCATGTGTGCTTGACAGGTGAGGAATCTGGGCACGGCGGGGTCAGGTGCCATGGTCGCCGGTCACAGCTGGTTAGTGGCAGGTGGAGACACTTGAGGCCTCGCACCCCGTCAGCCCCTCTGTGTGCTGGTTGGAGGTGTGGGGAGGTGGATACACAGTGAGTTTAGGGAAGCCAGGGGCTGCCTCGGGGAGTGGGGAAGCTGGGGCAGGACTAGCAGCTGGGGACCTGGAGGTCGTGCAGAGAGTGGCAGGGAGGAAAACCGTGGTGAAATGAAAGGGAACTGAGGAGGAGGGAGAAATGTTGTCACGACTGGAGGGGAAAGTCTGTGGCGGCCCCCACAACCCTAGCATGGTGCAGAGCGGCACAGTGGTTCCCAGGGCGGCCACCCTACGTTACCACGAATTCGGCAGCTTGAAGAGAAACACATTCTCTCCCAGTTCTGAAGGCTGGAAGTCGGACATCAAGGTGTCAGCATGGTCGTTCTCTCCTGGAGGGTTCTAGGGAAGAACCTTCCTTTGCCTCCTCCTGGCTTCACGTGGCCCTGGTCCACCCTTGGCATCCCTCGGCTTGGAGCTGCGTCATCTGTTCTCTGCCTGCATTCACACATGGCTGTCTTTCCCTGGGGGTCCTCTCCTTTTCTTGTAAGGACACCAGTCATTGGACTTAGGACTTGGGCCCCTTAACCACTTCAATCCTCAAAGAGCCTGTTTCCAAATAAAGGACATATTCGGAAGTGCAACTTCAGATATAGAAATAAAATTAGGGGTGATCCTCTTCAACCCACTACAAGTGGAAATCATTCTGAGGCTAATTTCCCTCCTTGATCACTTCCAAAACTTGATGCACTGAAATACCAGCAAGATCCAGGCATCTGCCCATCTTCCAGGTGCCCCAGTACCGCCCACAGGAAACCGTCTAGTAAAGACCATGTCTCGTGAGGCCCTTCCGTGGGACTCGGATTACAGGTGTTACGAGCGGCCACCTGACTGCTTGTAGTCATTGTGCTCAACATGGAAAGAAGCACTTACCAAAGATGGAGAAGTAGTTGGTAAAAGGGAGCGGTTAATTAAAATGATAGCTAGAAGGAAGAATGGAGACAAAGGGAGTTTCAGGAGGTTCACCAGCTGAGGGGAGTGATCAGGTGGCCCGAGAAGTCCTGAGGTGGGTGTGGCGCCTCCCACTGGCTGCCCTGGAGCAGTCTGTCAAGCTGGGTCTCCTCTGGGACCTGTGCTCTGGGGGCTTCGAGGGCTCTTGCCCCAAAGCATCGCCTACCTGAGCTTATTTACTGATAGAGGTGACTTGGGCTTCTCCTGTCCAACACATACCTGCTCTTGCTCCTTCTTTTGCTGCCAGTGATGCCTGCATCTCATGTCTCACTAAAGCACTTCACAAAGGACGGTCCCTCCCCAGTCTGCCCTGTCTGTGACAAGTATCAGGGCATCTGAGCTGAGTGGTCTGACAGTCTCATGTTTAGGCATCTCCAGCACATTGTCTTCTCAGGACGCATGGATGGTTTACAGGGAAGAGTCACGTGGGCATCCTTCAGTTTCTTACTCCTTTCCTCTCCCAGAAGCAGCATGCTGAGTGCAGGGTAACTCCTCCCGGTGGTCACCCACCGCACAAGCAAACACGTGTGATCCTCCGTTTGGGCTCAGTGAGGATCCACAGACCTTCCTGTGACCACCGACACACGGGACAGTCGGAGGGCCTCAGGAGGCAATCGTGGTGCTAAATGGACCATGGTCCTGGATGGTCCTTACCCGGATGGTGCTGACTCCTTAACCCCAGATTCCAGATGGAGATGCCGGGGGAGAGGAGCTGGCCGGTGGCAAACCCATCGCTGCCACCGGAAAACAGACCGACATCAGCCGTGACTCAGGGTGTGTCATCGTGGTGCTGCAAGGCCAGGTGTGCCCACCGAAGGCACGTGTGGCGTTAGGTTTACACAGCGTGTACTTGTTCAACAACACATCTGAGCCCGGCTGTGAGTGGGAACACTAGCACTGGTTCCCGCAGCAGAGGGACTGCATCCGTCAAAGATCCGCTTGGCGTCATGAAGTATTTGATGGTTGGTTAATGCACTTGTCCTTTTTAACATTTAGATACTCCTTCTCCAGTCCCCAAGGAGGTCCCTGATGAGTAAACTCGTCTCTTTCCACAAGGAATGGATTCAACCATAAGAATGTACAAAATCAAATTCTAAATTTTGTGGTCTCGGTGATAAGAAAAGGTCAAAGTCGATCCAATGAAACAGAGTAGATGTCCCTTAATGCTTATCAAAAGAAAGCTTGTAGAGCGAAGAACTGGGCTAGGTGGTGGGTACAGAGATGTAGAATCTACGGCTCCTGCTTTTAAGAATGTCGCTCTGCCGCTCCAGGACCATCACAATCTGAACCTAGCCTGCACCAGATTTCTAAAAGACATTCTAGTCGTATCCTCTTTAGTTCTTTTTCTTTCTTCAGCCAGTTACTTCTGCCTTAACATCTTTCCGGCTCTGCTCACCTCCCACCCTTCTTCTGAGTCCTGACTTAAGTTCCATGTTCTCCATAAGGCCCTTCCTGACATTTGCCCTAAGAGAGTCAGTCACTTTTCTGAACATCAGTCACATCCGTTATGACTTCTATGCAGATGGCCTGTGGTCTGTGCTGCCTCGAATTATTAGGGAGATGATCCGCCTCACAGACAAACTTGTAAACGCCCCTGAGGCAGGAGTCCCCTCTAAAACATCTGATTTCTCCAGAGCTAATCAACAAGGGGATCTTAGTAAGACTGGTCCCTGACGAAGACGGTGTAGTCAGATCGGGAGATCTTCAAAGAAGAGCTGAGACTTGAACTAGGCAATCAAAGAGAGCTATGGTTTTGAAGAAAACAAAGGGGCAAAGCAAGACCATGTCACTTGGTAGAGGCAAGGGGAGCTTGAGCAAAGTCACAGGCTGCGGAGAAAATCAAACGTGTGCAGGAAGGCATTCAGAGGTGGTCCGACTAGAGCGGTGGCTTTGGGCTAGGGAGCAAAGGTAGAAGAAATGTGTCTGTTAAATCTGTTAAATAGGGTGTTGCCAGGCGCCTTAAAATCCAGAAAGAAGGAACCCCACTCGATGCCTTAGGAGAGGGGTGGCAAAGCAGTGTCATCTTGGGTTCCAATCAAAGGACATGCAGCTGTCACCACAGTGTGTGTCAAGTAGGATTTTGAAGCCCTACCTTTGTCCACCTGAACAGAGGGTCTCAAGTCACCAATGACAGATGCCATCAGCGCAGCACCAGGGCACTGAAGCAGACCCGTCACACCTTTGCCACCTCTGTGGCGGTGAGCTCTGAATGGTTCCTGCGAAGGCAGACGACAGACTGCAGCATTTTCCCCGGCAGTGGGGGAGGGCACATCCCTCAGGATGAAGCTACTGTGACCTCAGCAGTGGGATAGAGAGGCTGAGTCGGCGGCGGTCACATCCATTATGGATGCTATTCACATGGCACCAAACAGGTACGTGGATAAAGAAGAACCAAGCATCCCAATTGGCTTCGAAGTTTTGTGCATGGGTGTCAGGAAGAATGAAGACTGACTGTCTCTCTCTCTCTCTCTCGGAACGTAGATTAATAATTCATCAAACGAGACAAACCCTACTGACTGCCTCTTCCAAGTGCCTCGGTCATGCAGGAGTTAAGTACACAGAAAGCTGCAGAATGCTATTATTTCAGAGCCCTGTGAAAATGTAATTTGATTAGTCTATTGGATGATATTCCAAAGAACCAAATGTCTTCCATGAATCAGTCAGAAATGCTTAGGAAAACCAAAATAAAAAATGCTTTCTAAGCCAATAAAGGTGCTAATTAGTGCCTTCTGCGTATCTCACACCATCTTCCCCAGTAATCCATTCTGCAGGGTTAAGTGCGGTGTCTGCTGCTTCAGATGGCAGGCGGCCACCGAACAGTCGGCGGGGTGGCTGCAGCCTCGAGTCTCTAAAAGGGAATCAGAGCTGGCATTTTCACCCAGGAGGTGGGACGCACTGATAGGGCAGGGCACATGTTTTCTCTGTGCAACTCTCCTCCAAATCAACCCTCGCAAAACTCGGGGAGGGTGGGGCCTTCGGTTCTTTTTTCCTTTCTTCATCCCCCGTGCTTTTAGAAAGTAAAATCTGGTTTTATGCAACTAATAAGGGTGTCTTGGAAGGGGACGTAATTGGAGAAAATATCAAAACTAAGCAACTAGAGAAGAAAGTGAGAAATGAAGAAGGCCCTAGTGAGCAGGCTTTGTGGCGAATGCAGGCACCTCCGTAAGGGTCTCAGCTTCTGCCCAGGGCAAGCCTGGTGCCTGCAGAAGCCGGAGAGAATCCGGGGCAACAGGCACAGTTTGCTTGTTCTTGCTCTGATCCAAGCAGCAGATTCAAATGCTCCCGGGAGCCAGGCAGGTAACCACCAATGAACCGAGCAGGCAGGACAGAGAACAGAATGGCAGAGCACGTAGCCCCCAACAGGCTGCTGCCCCAAGAGGCCTGGGCCTGCATTGCTGGATTTTCTGAGCTTCAAGGAAATTCTAGGAATCCCAATGCCGGTGAGAACTGGGCCACCAGCTCCTGCCACTCAGTTCAAGTTCATTATTGAAAACAGGTGACCTGACCCTGCTAAACCCTGATCAGGCTCCAGGAAGTGTACCTGACAAAGTGGCGAAGGGAAAAAAAATAACAATAAAGCAACAACAGCATTCCCGCACCAGGCCAGGAACGGTAACCTCACGCTTCTCTGCGCGAGACTCTCAGCTGCCAGGTCGGAGTGTTGGAAAGGCCAGTCGCGCTGCTCACCAGGACCCAGGGCGCCCGGACGTGCCAGAAGGAAATGGAGCGATGAACCAAATTAATTTTTCATAATTTTATTATGATTTTTTAAATGGGCTTCTCTTGTGAATTTTTTTAAAAATCATATTGATTTTCCCTGGCTGGGTTTTTTCCAAAGTCTGAGCTTGGCAGCCGAGCCGGCTTCTGGGTCTGAATGAATTAGATGGAGATAGACGCTCGTGTCACTTTAAACGAGATCGAGGAGCAAGTGTGTGTGAGTCCATCGGAGGATGTACGAGCTGAATCTGGGCATCAGGGGAGGGTAGGAGAGGGCAGGATCGGGTGAGGGGGTTCAAGCACCCCACTGCCCTCCCTCGGCCAGGGATGGCTGGTCCCGACGGGGAGCCGGAAGGTGGGAGGTGAGAAGGCTCTGCCCCAGCGGGGCCGAGGTTGTGTAAGGCTTTCGCCTGTGTCCTCGGGCCAGGAAATCCCCTCCCGGTGACCTGGCCGGCGCCACTTTGCACATTCCCGGGAGAACGTGTGGCCTTTAGGGGCTTCCTTTCCTCTTCCGGCTTCCCACTGGTTTCCTGGCAACCAGATTGCTCCCGAACACGGTGGGCGGGGCGGCGGGGTGTGGCCCATGGAGTGTGGCCGCGGGCTCTGCACGGGCACTAGAATCTCCTGAAGACGCCCTGGGCCAGGACTGCAGAGTCTTCCGATGAGCAGATTTCCTGCAGGGCCGGGGTGTCTGGAACCGCAGCGAGGCTGAGCTAACTCTCCTCACCCGTATCTGAACCTGGAGCGTTTCCTCTGGGACCGTTTGAACAACTCACTGTGGCCACAGCGCCCCAACGGCGGCCCGGATGTGCACGTCTGTGCGCGCATCCCCGGAAACCCAGAGCGCTGTCCGACAACCAGAAAAGACTGAGACCGAGGCCGGAGGGGCGGTCCCGCAGGACGGGCAGAACCTCGGGGTGCTTTGGGAGAGGAGAGGCTGTCAGAAGCTCCAGAATTCGCTGGACAGGCCCGCCAGGCACAAAGAGAGCCCCCCTCTGTGAGTTACGTGCAAAGCAGTGGGTGGAGATGGGAGTGGTAGAATGGGGAGCAGGGAGAGAGAGACAACACATGGTTTAAAATCGACAAATATGTATCTCACCGTCCATGTCGGGCAGCACATTTAATTTATCACGGCATCCAGTCATTGATGTGACTGTCAAAAACCACACTGGGCTTGTGGCTGTGACGTGGTTAATAAAGCAGCAAACGGGCTCTCTCGTGTGACAGCTTCAATCAGTTAGCGATGGCCTGTGGTTCGGGGAGCCCCCAGGTTGGGCCGAGTTCAGGCAGAGGGCCGCCGTGGGTCAGCCCAGCCTGCCGCAGGGGGACCGGGTTCTGAGCAGATGACGGCCTTCGAACTCCGGGTCTTGCAGCTGCCTCCCAGGGTGAGGGAGGAGCAGGTGGGCCCGCACTGCCCTAACAGCTCCCTTTGTATCTATGCAAGTTATTAGAATTTTGCAGAAGAATTTCTCTGCTGAACCCCACAGTTTTAAAACCACTGCTGTCGTGGGCAAAGACTGGAGTTCTGGTTCTACGTTCATTTCTAACTTGGGACATCGGTTCGAGTCAGATATTTTGGCTTCCGTGAGTGTCCGTCACCAGAGGTCACCTAGGCCATTTGAAAAGTGGCACACTCACATCCTCGTCATGATCATGCGCCTCAATAGCCCTTCCTTGGCGGAGGCTCCCTAGAATGTCAGTGGTGAGCGGTTGTGGATTTTCTTCAGGTTGGTGATTTCTGAAGTCTAGGCATGCACCCTGAAATTACCGTTTTTCTCAAGAACCCACTCATGCCGTTTATTCCGAACAAAGGACGGCCGGTGCGCTTTGTCTCATTCAGTCACCTGTTAGTGACGTTCTGGTGGTTTGGGGAGCCTGTCGAGGCTCTGTGGGAAGTGGGGTCATCGATGGGTGGTGTCCGCCACGGGGGCGGGGCCAGGGGCGGCAGCACGGGGCCCTGCCAACCCCTACCCTGTTTGTAGGCCTGTGTCGTAGATGTGCGTTTCCACCCCACGTGATCCTTGTGCTCACGGAGTCCACTTGTCGTGCAGGACGGACTTTACCTGTTCTCTAACTACCTCTTCCAACTGCAGGCGTGTGTTCAGGGCCGAGCCGAGAATCACGCCTCAGTAACACGCCTCTCGTCTTCATCTCCCTAGACCGGTGTTCCTCTTCCCTCCCGCACTCGCCGGGCCGTGGAGAAACAGCTGAAAACTAGGGGCATGCGTATCGCCACCCCAACATTTAGCATGCAGAGGCAGGCTCGGCGGTGTCCTGGGGTCTCTCCCAGACGCCTGTCCGGACGAGAGCTCTGGCTCCAGACCTAAGGGCCTTTGGTCGCTTTCTGCTTTCTTTCACAGCTTTCAGCCACTCCGTTCGTTTTCCCAGGTTTCTCCCAACCCGTGTTATCTTTCTTGTGGTGAAAAACATCACCTTTTCATAGCAGGGCAGGGTGACAACGGTCCCCAGTTTTATCCGTGTCACCCCGTGGCACCTGGGAGAGCCACAGGTGGGAGGACAGGAGAGGACTGGAGCACCTTCCGAGGAACTCGCCCACGTCCTGGGTGTGTCCCCGCACCTGGGAGGGACGCGGCGGCTGTGTGGGGTCACACTGTGACCCCGGTTTGGCGGAGCACAGCTGCCCCGAATGGGCCTCTCTGTCCCCCGGCATTCAGCAGGTCCACTTTGTCCGCAGCACCGCCTGCTAGGTGGATGGACTTGCGGCATTGTCTTTCTCACGTTTCCTTGTCTGCTCAAAAATCTTCGATGGATTTTTGTGTCCTGACAAACACATAAACTCTCCTTTCTGATTTTCAAATAAGCTATGAGACATTCTGTTGGCACTGTGGTATTTAAAAAAAACAACCCAGCAACTAACAAAAATCGGCTGTGGTGCCCTGTAGGCCACTGAAATTTGTTCAATCCCTCTGAGCCTCAGTTTGCCTGGAACAAGTGGGGATGAACAATACTTATTTCATGCAGTTGTTGTGGGAATTAGAAGAGTTTGTGCATGTAACTTGCTTAGCACATTGCCTCGCACAGAGTTAATACTAAATAAATAGTAATATTGTTGCCATAATGAAAAACAAAGGTAATGATACATTTCTGAGTCTGAGGCTTTTGACCATGTGACTTGGGCTCATGACTCAAAGCGTGTTTCTTTTTTCACCTGAAAAATACGGGCAGGTCCTGAGTTGTGAGGCTGTTGTGAGGACGCGATGGTGCAAACGAAGGAACGATGCTCAGTTAACGCGGAGATCAGCCCGTGGTTTCTGCCTGCCCCCACCCTTGCTTCTCGTCCCACTGTGAACCCCGAGAGGGAACGCCAAAATGCCCTCTGCTCCGACAGCCCTGACACTGAGTCCGCCCTTGCTATGGGCTCTCTTCTCCCCTGGCAACACCTCCCTTCCAGCGACCCAGTTCTCCTCACTCTTAAAAACCCAAGACAAGTGCTGCTCTCCCCACGAAGTCGCTGCTGACCGCTTCTCTCGCCCCTGGCTTCCCTCTCCCCGAGCAAGGGCCACATCCCTTCACGTGCTTGCCACAGAGTTTAGCCACTGATTGCATTCCGTCTCGCTCACTGCAAAGAGGCCTGAGTCTCGTGTGTGTACGGTCTCAGACGTGGCGGTCAGTCGCGTGTCAGTTCATTGGAGAGTGAGAAAACCTTCCACAAGGTAAAAGGAAATCAAGTCGCCCTCTCCCCTTTTTGTTGCAGCGTTTCCGCCTGAACAAGGAATGGTCCACGTGACAGTGCAAGACTACATGAGGTAGGTGGCAGTGTCCGCGCCTCTTCCCTCCGGGGTTTTACGGCCACGTCTTTCTTTAATGAAGTCGCAGTGAAGGGGGTTTCTTAGTGACGACAGAGACCTTGGGATCTTGTCACTGGTTGAGCCACAGTGCCTAGAATGTTGTAGCCAGCCTTGAGAGAGAAACAGAGGTTCTTGACATGTCGTAAAGGCGTGAGCAAATTAAATCAACACATGCTGACTTGGGGGGATTTCATTAAGAGGTGCGTAAATGGCATTCTGCTATAACTCAGCTGTCTGTAAGGACCTGTTCATAGGACACTTGCGTTCATGTGTTCATATTGCCAGCATTATCAACCCCATGCTCTTTGCTGGACAGCAATATCTATAATTTTCAATGTGAGGCGGAAAGCAGTGAGAGTCCCTTAATTTGAGGAGAGACTAGGTCTCAAAGTGGTCCCAAACGACAGCATCCACGTCACCTGAGAACTTAGTAGAACAGATTTGATCCCCACTCCAGACACTTTGAATTGGAAAATCTAGGGCCAGAGTCCAGAAATGGGTGTTTTTGCAAGACCTTCAGAAGGCTCCGGGCACGCTCTGGTTTAAGGGCCCCTGAACTAGACCGTGAGCTTTTGGAGGTCAGGAGTTCTGCTTCCCACGCTTCAGCCGCTCTTGCCCTTTCGGGACAGTTCCAGTTAGTTGGAAACCAAATAATCAGCACTGTATCTCCCAGCCCCTACCAGTTCACACACAAAAAAATGCTACTTCATTCTAGTTTCCCCCCTTAAAGGATTAATTGTTTCTGCTGGTCAAAAAATCATAGGGCCATAGAGGATGACCGAGGCAGCTCATTTTGTTGAAGAGGAAACTGAGGGTCAAGGTCAGTGACTGGCTCATGCTCCTGTGGCTTGATTAGAACTGGGATGACAACTGGCTTCTCCTGGAGTCAAGGCCAGCCCAGTTTGGGGGAACTCTGCTGAACATCACAAAATAAGGTGTGCCCCTCCAGCCCCAAGTGAAACAGAATGATGGTGCGCCTCTCACAAACTGGGGTGAAGCCACAAACGGGAGGTCACCCCCTGCCGACCTTCATGGCTCCCCGAGAACCCAACTGTCTGTTGAAACAGAGTTCACAATTAGGAGACCTGCACTTCCTTGGCCTTAAGGCAGAGAAGCCACTGAACTAGGAGGCGGGGCCCAGCTGTTCTTACTGACAGCAAACTGGACCGGGGCGAATTCAGCTGCCCACCAGGACACCTTGGTGTCCTCTGGAGCACTGTTGTCTACACTGTGTTCCCTGATAAATTCCAATGCTGTGCCAACTGGCTGTTGTGTTTGATGAGGTGAGATGCAGCTCTGGTCTGTCTGAGCTCGCTGCAGGCCAACTGTATCATAACAGGGCTCCATTCCGTTTGGAAGCGCTTTCACAGGCCGTGCTGCACCAGCCTCTTCTGGGAGGGTGGCGCTGGGTTTTGCAGCAATGAAGGAGTTTGTTACCTGCTGTGTGTGGTTGGCCCAGGAGCCTGGGGCGTCACTCTGAGATTGCTAACCAGGCGCCGTGAAGTCCTTTGGGATGAGAACAATGAGGGTCACTTCAGTGGCTGCTCCCTGTACCTCTCTCATCACGTCATTTTACCTTCCTCCCGAAGGTCGGTGCCTAGCAAAGGTCATTCCTGAAAGGTTTCCCAGTGATCTGCCATTGGTCTAAAGCGAGACATTCTGTCACCTTCCTAGTGAGCACTAGCGGGCACCTAACACTTAAATTCTCACGCCTTCTGTAACACGACACTTGTGAAAAGAGGAGCAGCTCTGCCTCCGCGTGCTCTCCCATCTTCAGAGCCCTGGCTATCACAGGGTCGTTAGGAATGACGAGGACACACAGAGCTGCTCTGGAAGGGAAATACTCGCAGTGGCCTCCAGGGGGCTGTCTAAGCGGACACATCTCCTCTGTCTCCACCTTCCCGCCCCTCCTCCCCCACTGTAGATCTCTGCACCAGTTTCCAGAAACTCCCACCCTATCCAGAGGGACCAGTTTCAACTCGTGCTATTCTGCAGCAAGTATACCACAAAGGTATGTGATTTCCAGGCACTGTGAGCCCAGGAAAACCACTCTGTGCGGCAGTGGGTTTCGTGAAATTGTGAGTAGGCGCCTGAGAAACACGTGAATGGATGGATGAGAGAATGAATCGGGATTTCTAAACTCCAGCTTGCAAGGAGAGTGTAAAAGGGTCAGTTAAACCAGCTGATTATACGTCAGTGAGGAAATGGTCATGTATATTATTGGCTCCCACTTTATGGAATTCCATAGAGTGACAAAAGGAACAGGTAGTTATATGCATAATAACTTATGATTTTCAAGTCATATGTTCAGGAGAAAAAAGCAAGATGCCAGAAGCTCTGTAGAGTATGTTACTATTTATAAAGAAAACGTGCAAACTGTGAAGCATGTATGTAACTACCTAGAAAAATGTCTGTAAAAATGCCCATGTGTATACATTTAGCAGGAATGGAGGTTAGAAGTGGGAGGGGTGATGGCCAAGGGGACAGAGATCCTTGTATGTAATATAATTTTTATACAAAGGTGAGTGCATTTTATGTTGAGGTGACTAGAAAAAAGTGGCTTTTGGTTAAGTGAACTGTTAATGGATGTATTCATTTTCTTGTAAAATTAAATATAAGTGAAAATAGTTAATGGCACTGAAAATAGGTTTAATGACAAATCAGTCAATAATTACACTCTTTTTTTAAAGATTTTATTTATTTATTTTTAGAGAGGGAAGGGAGGGAGAAAGAGAGAGAGAGAGAGAGAGAGGGAGAAACATCAATGTGTGGTTGCTGGGGGCTGTGGCCTGCAACCCAGGTATGTGGCCTGACTGGGAATCGAACCTGCGACACTTTGGTTCGCAGCCCATGCTCAATCCACTGAGCTATGCCAGCCAGGGCTCAATAATTACACTCTTGGCCATGAGACTGTGAGCCTTCGGAAGGCAGGGCTCTGCATTTGCTGCTTTGTGTGCCTTGGGTGCCTCGCAGAGAGCCTGGATTCTGATAGATGTTTGATAAATACTTGTGTCAGCGGATGAGGAGGAAATTTGTAGAACAAGGTAAAAAAGACAACAGGTTAAATCTTCCATGCACAATATATTCAATAGACTTCTTGCAAGAATTTTTCCCCCTTGAACCTGTTCTATGTGACGGTGTCAGGTGATTGCCATCCCCAGCTCCCCGGTCCTTTCCAAAGATAAGACATCCATGCCAAGCATCGAAGGCCCACAGTGAGGCTCATGGCTGATCTGCTCTGCAGTGGTCTAATCGAGAGCAAAGCCCCAGACCCCCATGGCTCATTAGAGAGTGTCAAAGGGGTGTTGGGGGGTGCCTGGTAAGTGGGCTGCCTGGTGAGACTCTAGACGGCTGTTGTTGAATGTGTGACTGGGTAAATAAGTGAATTGTAGCTAATTCGATTTAAACAGTGGAGTCATGAAAGTAAGTGTGCAAACCACTGGGGTATCTCAGACGAGCTCCCCAGTGTCGCATGTCAAGTAAAGGCCAACAAACTTCAACAAAAGAAAGTAGCAAACCTAGAAAAACCCCGTGAAAAGTTCTGATTCCCACAGAGCCCGTGAGTTTTCCACATTCAGGAGCACAGCCGCTGAGAGGTGCAGTAATTAGGAAGTGAGTTTGCATCCATAATTTCCCAATAACTGAAGGTTATCATTTTAAGTGCCAAAGCTGAATCAAAACAATTCGATGAAAGCACTTCTGTTTCTTACTCAAGTCCAAAACTACACAGACCGTATTTTAACCCAACCTACAGACCTAAAATTACTGTTTCGAAACATCACTCCTGGTAGCCTGTCTGCATATCCTCAACAAGGTTGTGTGGCTGGGGATGCCCCAGCCTGACACTGTTTAGAAATAGTCTTCTTGGAGTCCACGGTTTCAGGGTTTTTCCCCTGTTTTATATTGCCATCAACTACAATATGTGGTTTTCAGTGCAGTGCCCTAGCTTCTGCCCTACCATCCCCTTGCCCTGTTGCATTTAACGTTTGCCTGTTGTACAATGGTAAGCCACACCAGCGAAGTCGTGGGAATTGCATGTGAGGTATGGCAAGCAGTCCCTCAGCGGGGGTGATGGGCCGTCCTTTAAGTCTGTACATCTGAGCTCTAGGAAATGCACCATCTGTCTGTTCAGATTTCTCTTTCACTCAATTTCTAGCAGATTGGGGTGTTGAAGTGACTAGGAAAAAATGGTTGTTGGTAAGTGAACTGTCACTGGATAGAGATATTCCAGTTTTTTTTACTGCAGCATTCCTGAATGGCTGGAACTCTGGGAAAACGATCCAGTGGAGATTCTCTTGGATCTGGGGTTTGGTACCGATGAGCCCGACATCTGCACACAGATTCCAGCCAGATTCCTGGTCTGTGGCTCAGCAGCCAGAGGAATCAACATCCGGGTTTTCCTTGAAGCTCAAAAGCAGCGCATGGACATTGAGAACCCTAACTTGTATGGTAAGTGAGGACCACGTGGCTTCCGAATCTTAGCCGTGGCCATTGTTACCAAGCCAGGGCTGGTTGCCCAATAGAAGCCAATACTACTGCACTGGCTTTATAAAAAGAAATAACTGTATTGTGAGAACAACCAACAGGGAGACAAGAGGCAGAGCTCAAATCTGTCTTCTGATCCAGGGTTCAAAGAGAGGTTGAAGGGGCCGAGGGGAAAATGCTGGTATGCGAACGCACTGGGAGGGCAAGTCTCCACGGGGGGGCTTTGGGACTTGGCCGTGCACGGTAAGCTGCGGCGAAGGCCTTCAGCATCCAACCTTCCTAGACAACGGACCGTTCGCTTGTGAGAAGATTCTGGCATTCAGTGTCCAGCTGTGTCCCAGTCCTTTGGTTCCACGGGATGGGGAGACTTTGGTTCTGGGTGTTATTGAAGTCACAGTTCTCTCCTCTGTGCATGCTTTGGCCAAATGCTCTTTTCTTCTGTTGTGCCTGAAAAGCAGCCCAGTAACTCATTGGAGATGGAGTAAGACCACTTTCCGCTGGTTCTGTAGTGGCACTGTGAGCGGTGAGATGAGCCGCAGTACGAGCAGGATGGTCTGGGAGATGCACACAGTGGCAATCGGCCTCTCTGTCGGGCTTAGCATAGTTTATATACTAACCACTCTGCATGCCCGCTGCAGGCTGCTGCATGTGTTGGGGGAAGGGAGATGTGTTCCATGTTGTCTTTATTCATGAACTTGGCCCCACCACGTGGAATATCACTGGTTGCAATGAAAGAGAAAAGGTGGAAATGGAGAGCTTTACTTGATTCTTACATCCTTCTGCTCAGAGTATGCACATACCAGGGCTGCTCAGATTTCGTTGTCCAAAGTATGTCACATGGCCACACTGAACTCCAAATGGGTGAGAAGGAGCAATCCTACCATATGCCCAGAAGGAAGAAGGTGGGCAATACCACTTAACAGCACTAATGTATGCTGTAGGCCCTTGCGCAGGAGGCAGGACACCGGGATCTGACAAGGCTTGTCATGAGTCAGTGGGTGAAACCTTAGTTTCCTCATCTATGAGGCTAGAACACCACTTAGTCCACCATGAGCTCTAAGTGATGGTTGGTAACCGGTCAAATCTCCATGGTGATGGTCATGCCTGCTCTTTTCCTCTAACCGGTAGTTAATGGAAAACTCTTTTCTAGAACATTCCTGAGGATGTTCTGGGGGTATGTGTCCTGTGCCTAAATACTCGGGGGGAGAGACGCCTTGCAGTTAAACAGGTTTATGTATTACAGGGTTTGGGTGACTCGGTGCGGTGCACTCGCAGGCTCGGGGCAGCATTTGCAAAAGCACTGAAATCCGACGCCCCCTCGGAGGAGCGAGGAAGAGCATCTCCTCCCAGGGGTGGGTTCTGCAGAATGTGGGGCTGGAGAAAATGCCCAAATCCGGCTTCTGAAATAAGTTCTTTTACATAAATGAATTCTCTGAAAGGAACGTGAGATAAAGTGTTTCTCTCAAACAAATCTCTTAGATTATTCACTTTAGTTTCTGTTTCCCCTGTCTTCCTCTGGGAGAAGTGCATCTCAAAAATCTCAGCAGTAAGATTTTCAAAAGAGCATGTAAACCTGAAGGTGCTACAATTAGTGTTTTGGTTTCATGTGGTGTCTTTTTACCTTTTAGAAGAAATTAATGTCATTCACTGTTGTCTTCTCCTCCAAGTCACAAGGAGATGCCCAGTTCTTAGATCGATTTTTTATTTGGGGGGCATAGTAACACTTACCAATATCTGAGGAGTGTTTGAGCCAATCTGTAAAGCCAGCATTTTACAGATAAAGTTGACACGTGGGTCACAGAGGAGCCAGGGGTTGGCCCCTGGACAACAATGGTTCGCCCACTCTTGTTCCCAGCATTTAACGCTTTAACAGTGCGGTGTAACTATCCTCATTCGACTTTTACCGGTAGCTACAGTTTGGATTCAAGAAAGCTGAGAAGGTCAAATGTAAAATGAAGAGTAATAGAGGTGGCTGGTTTTTCTCAAGACAGAAGAGAAAAGTACATGTCATTCAAATCAATACAAAAGATTTACACTTGGGATGAGAATCAATTTGTTCCTTGTTCCACCTGCCCAAAGGCAGAACAAGCAAAACCCACTCATCCAACATGCCATGCTACTGTGCTCTCTGAATTGACTGAACCGATTAAATGGATAGGTTTTTGTCTTAGTCGAAGTATAAAAATCTGCTGTAAGATGGATGTTAACACAATCATAAAAGTGGAATTAGGATTCAGTTGTCCCCATGGGCTGCCAAAAGAGATTTAGTTTCAACTAAAGATGAATTTAGGGGTGAAATGTAGCTAGAATGCTTCTGAAAACATTCAGAACTTGAGATTTCCCCTAGGCCTTGAAGGAATGTTGTGGTTCTCTAGGAGAAGCCCCGCCCCGTTTTTGGAGTAGAAGGATGAACAGTCAATACCTTCCTCTTTCAGGTGAAGGAAACAGGCACAAAGATGTGGTCACGGAAGAGTCAGTAGCCTTGCCGTGAGGGTGCGCACAACAGAACAGCATCCTCACCTACCCCCTGTGGCTTTCGCCGCTGCTGAACTGGGCCACCCCACATGCGAACACAGGGTTGACAGAAGGTGGCGTCCTAAAAACAGAGTGTTCTGTTCCCATTACCATTGGTTTTTGGTATCTGATGGTACCAAAATACTAAAAGCATTTCTCACCATTTTTTCAAAGGGGTTATGTGTCCTGAAATCAGCCCTTGTTGCATTAGATCTCTCCCATGTGTGAACTAGATCAGTACTTGCATATTGCCTAAATAATTGACGCCAGATCATCCATAAAGATTTACAAGTTCAGGAGCTGGTCTATTTGGAAAAACAATTGGGTTTTCACATTAATGACTGTCTTTTCTTGAAATACTGGGGACCGTATATTTCCTTCCAGTGTCTTGCACATTTATAATTTTAACAACTGTTATTGATATTAACATTATGCTTTTAATGACACATGGGAGAGATAAAGACAGGTATTATTACCCCCATTCTCTAGGTGAAGAAACTGACCACTTACTGTGTGCCTGGCACAGGGCTAAGCAGTACACACCTACTAATTCACTTACTTGGCGACTAGTTCACTAACTTTGAGGTCACACTTGCAGTGATTGGTGGACCTGGAATTTGGATCCGGGCCTCCGACTCCATCTGCCATGTTTGTCCACGCTCTCAGGTGACAATAGATGGAGAGAGTGAAGGTGAGGGTGAGGATCGTCTGCCAAACGTGGTGGAAGAAACTCAAGGTCACCTTGTATGAAAGAGCTGGGTTCATTTTCTGACATTTAGTTTAATTCACAAGATTAAACTCAAAATATATCCTTGCCTGTCAATTTTATGGATCTACATACAATTAACTATTGGCATATATGAACCTATCTAGTTATGCATGTACAATGAAATATAAAAAGTACTCACTTTCCCATGACACAGGCATGTCTCTTTATGTAGGGGGATCACCTTCATAATAATTAGTAGCATGGATGGAGAAAAATGCTTTCAGGAGCTTAAAATCCTTCCCATCTTGAAAAATCACATGTTAACCAACCTTTCCAGTATTGACTACCTTCATGCAATTTCTTTAAAAAGACCCAATCTAAAAATTGTGTGTTTTTTATATTGTCCAGGCCGGTTCCGACAGCTGGAAATCCTGGACCACGTGGCCAATGCCTTCTCATCTTTGCTGGATGAGGTCAACACTCTGCAGAGCAAAGCTGAGGAGAGGGATGAGGAGGACAGTGTGCAAAGAACCTCCGTGGGTGGAGCCGAAGAACATCAGAGAAGAGTGGGTGAACTTCTCAGGAAAGCCTCAAAGCAGAACACCAGGGGAGACTGTAGTTCCAAAGTGCCAGAGTCACTGAAGAACAGGGAAGAGTTTTCCATCCCCTCTGCACAACCAGGGGCACGTGCAGCACAGTTACCAGCCATGACAGACAGCCACGACCACAGCCCTTTGCCTTCTTCGGCCGAGCATTGGTCTCTCCAAGCCTGTGATGACTTCACACCTTGTCGTCCTCCCCGAGCTCTTCTGAAAAAGTGGTGGCCTTCCACACCCATGCTAGCCAGGCAGGCTCCTGCTTCCTGCGTGTCTGAGGGGTCAGTCAAGGACAGGACACTGAAAGAAAACTGGATTCAGACTAATAAGCTCAGGAGCTTCTCCGGTGTGAGCAGAGCGCCAGACTCCTTCGAAATGGAGGAGGTCAGTGTTGCTCCTCTATGCTCAGCTGCAGAGGGAGGGAGTCACGGCATCCTGTGCCCTCCTTTAACCCCTTCGGCAGGATGTCTTATTGTTCCAAACTCCTGCCCAGTCTAGGACACTTAAGGTCATTCTAATTGTTTCAGTTGGAACTAAATGAGTGTGAAACCAGCCTTTGCTGGTGCTCACTGATGTATTATGCATCTCAGGATGCTTTTCCCTTCTCTGACTTTCCATATTTCACCTTCCTCGAGGGTCAGTTCAACCACTCCCCACTCAGAGCAATTCTTCCTCTGTGTTCTCACAGCCTAGGCAGCGAGAGCTTGCTGCAGAAGAGACTGTGTGTGCTGTCAATGGCATCACCCCCACTGGCTCCTAGGGGACCAGGTTTTGTCATTAAGGGGATCTGTCTTAGAAATACTTCCCCATGATGACTAATGTAGGGCCTGGGACAGAGAAGTAGGTAGCCAGGGCTCAGTTCTTCATTTCAATGTCTCTGGATCTATTTTGCATGCTTGTTTGTTTTGTTGATTAGGTTCCACTTATAGATGAGATCATATGGTATTTGTCTTTCACTGCCTGGCTTATTTCACTTAACATAATGCTCTCCAGTTCCATCCATGTTGTCACAAAGGGTAGGAGCTCCTTCTTTCTGCTGCATAGAATTCCATTGTGTAAATGTACCACAGTTTTTTGATCCATTCATTTACTGATGGGCACTTAGGTTGCTTCCAACACTTGGCTATTGTAAATTGTGCTGCTATGAACATTGGGGTGCATAGGTTCTTTTGAATTGGTGTTTCAGGATTCTTAGGGTATAATCCCAGCAGTGGAATTGCTGGCTCAAAAGGCAGATCCATTTTTAGTTTTCTGAGGAAATTCCATGCTGTTTTTTACAGTGGCTGCACCAGACCACATTCCCACCAGCAGTGCGCTAGGGTTCCCTTTTCTATTCTTTAATGTAAGTACAAAGAAAGTGCAGAAGAGCAAGGTCCCCTCCTTTTTCATGTCAAATTACTCAAAAGTGGAGCAGAGTATTTATATGTGAATCCCACGGATGGGGTCTGGCCACCTCTCCTTTGAGCCCTCTCCTGAGAGGCCCTCTGATAGGCTCAGGAGCAGGGAGACTCTGCCGTGCAGGGGACCACAGTGCAGTGGCGGAGGGGCACAGGAACCGAGAGCAGGGCAGAGACAGAGACAGGGCTACTGATGAGCTTTCATGTCACTACAGGGGCACGCCTGGGACATCTGGGGAGCATGGAAAGGGTTCTTCACCAGCCAGGAAGCTGAGTGGATCAAGGAATTTGTAGGAAGGAAGCCTTAACTATGACACTTTTGTTGTCTGGGCCACACACTAAGTATATTGCGACACAAAATCACACACACACACACACACACACAAAATCTCGTAATGTTTTCCGTAAGTTTACGATTTTATGGTGGACTAATTTTGTAGCCATCCTGGGCTGTGTGTGACCCACAGGATGCAGGCTGGACACGCCTGCAAAGAAGAATATGATTTAGCTGAATATGCCTATTGGCAGCCCTGCACATCCCACAAAGGTATGAAAACTACTTCAAAATATGTAGTTATTCATATCTTAATGTCTATACATATACACTTATGTATACCTATGTTTGTACCAAATGTTATTTCAAGAACCTTAAAACACTAATCGGAATTTAAAACAGTAGCCTAAAAACGAACAAAAACTATAAATGGAGAAATAGCAGACTTTTGGTCAAGTGCCCTGATTCAGAGATAAGCAGATGGCACTAAAAAAGAGTATTTTTAGTTTGGTCTTGCAAAGATTATTTAATTTCCAAGTTAATAGCTAAATCACTATAAAGAATATTGAGAACATCTGCAGCTCGTTAGTTAGTCTGCTCTATGACCTACCGGACAAGAACCTCCACCGAACCCCAGCCCGTGGCAAGCCTCTCTACCCGGGCTAAGTTTCTCCTGCTTCCAACTAGACCGACTCAGAGGAAAACAACTTCGATGGGATGCCATCTACATGTAAGCCTACAGGGCGAGAGAAATATATTCGGCACAAAGAACTGGGAAGAAAATGTCAGTCTGTGTATGGTACACTCTCAAATATTCTTAAATGGCAGCGAGTCGAGGAAAGGCTGTGTATTAGTGTGTGCAGGGGTGGGAAAAAAGAACACACTCAGAGGCTGAAATGTAGGAAAACAAACTCACGTGGGCTTTGGCACGTAGTAGGTATGCAGCAAATATTTATGAATGAGTAAATTAAAACTATTTGATAATATCAATTTATTCTTTGGGTGGCTTCCAAGGAAAACAGAATATTCTGTTGAACTTCCTGGTTAACTGGGTTTATGGTGTTTCTTTAACATTTGCCCAAATTTGCATGTGAGAGAGGCTGTGTGGACAGCATAAGGCAGACGGAGCCCTCAAAACCATACGAAAGAATCTCACTACTTGCATTTTGCTTTTCTAAAAAGTGTATTTAACATATTACCTCCCCATCCTATAGGTTGCAGGGAAATACTTGTTTCATGCGATATCCTTGAATAAGTAAATGAAGGTTGGGTAGGTTGTGTCTTAAACAGGAGCAAGTGCCAGATGTAACAGCCATTCTTCAACATCAGATTTAAAGATACAGTTATAGGAAGTAAAAAGTACATGTGAAATGAACAGATTTTCATGGCATTTAAAAAATAAGCCAATCAGAATTTCAGCTATGATTAACCAGATTTGGCCTTCAGATCAATGTATGGTATTTTCCCTTATGGTCTGCTAAAAGCCGATTATGGCAATATTTTTGGCTTCTCAAAAATCACAAGTCCAACAAAATTGCATGTGAATTTTTAATGTAAATATCAATATGTTTTTTATTTAATTGTACTTACTAAAACTGAGTCTTTCCTAATTCCCAAATATATTAAGAGAATTTAATTTTTATAAAACTCTAGACATAAGGTAGGGCGCTTCTTTATATCCACAGTAAAGCACCTGAATCCTTCTTCTCACTTGCACACAGAGGCCCTGCTCGAGACTTTGTATGTAAGAGTGTTACCCACATTGTTAAACAATACCGACCGTCATCTTCACTCGGTGGGAAATGCTTCAAAAGTTATAACTATTTCTTTACTTAAAATTTCTTTTTAACTTACTAAGTTTGGCTAGGGCAGAATGACCAGAAATATACCTGGCTTCCATTTTAAATTACTGAGACTTTTTTGGGTTTTGTTCTTTGCTGAACACACACACACACACTTTACATTGCATTCAGTAGACTTTTCTCCATGATAAGGCCACAGCAAAATAATTTTCTGATTACACTTGAAGTGGAAGTATGTCTAGTTAATTACAAGTATAAAGTAACTTCTTTTGAGGAAAAGAAATAAACAATTAAAAAGAGAAATAAATATTTCTCTTTACATTGCTGAGGCACCTCAAGGTCCCCTGTTTATTCCCGGGTTAAAGGTCATTTTTGGCCAAATGTACCACAGTGTTTAAGATATTAATGTTCTCTGACTCAGATTCCAATATTCAGACATCAATCCCCAATAAATAATACGACATGTAGAAATAGATTCACCTCAGCATTATTTCTAATTGCAAAATTTAGAAAACATTCCAACATTAGGAAAATCATTAAGTAAATTAATGCACCTTTAAATATGGCTTATTGTGCAGTCATGAAAGATGGTGTTTTTCAAAAAATCGATGTCAGAAAAGAATTCCTCCTTCAAATTTTGAGTGAAAAAGTTGACTGTGTAACTATATCCAGAATAAATGTGTTATAAAAAAAACCTGCACAGGCACACTCTAAAATATTAATAGCAACTGTTTTCATACATGTTCTGTCTATATTTGTTATGGTTCTATAATAAGCAACATTATTATTTAAAAATATTTTCTTTGAACAATAATTTTATTCTCATTACTGGAGTAGTATTTATTAATTTATTAAAAGAATTTTAAGAATAAATTCTTTATCAATTTGGAAATCAATTTTCCTTTGAGCTGTCTAAGCTTTATATAGCAACTCAGTCATGAATTTTCTGAACTGCTCTCCATAAATTTATCAAGTCATAAATATATCCCTTAGAGAGCCAAAATTAAATATGAGAAATAATTTGCTTTCCCCAAATATAGGTAAAGCTATTTGGGAGGGAACATCCATAATCCTAATAATAATAATAATAATAATGTTATTGAAGTTGGTTCACATGCCCCGTGTTTCAGGCAGGCCTCTGCCCCTCCCACCAGAGTGGCCGTCCCCTTTGCCCCTCCTGAGCTCCTGTAGTGCTTTGTGTCCTTGTGTTCAGTACCTTGTCCACACCCTGACTTCAGCAGACGGGAAGCTGTTGGCATTCAGAAGTCATGTTCCATCCCTGTAGCAGTAGCCAGTAGACACTCACTGTGTGTTGACTGATTAAATGAAGTGGATTTATTGTGAAAGCATTACTGACGAGATGGGTGCATTTTGGTGTCTCAGGTCCAGAGCTTTGAAGAGGAGAGTGGGAATCCCCCCGACCTGACTTCAGGAACTGCAGGTAAGAACGCCTCCAGGTGTGCAGTTTCATCAATGGTCTTTCAGAAACAGAATGTAAGTAACTGCTGCTCAACTTTCTTAAGATGTAGAACTGAAAGTGTTGCCAGGCAATGCCATACCTGTTACTCCTACTATCTACTGCAACTTCCTTTTCTATCTACTAGTATTAAAAACTTATTAGCAATGCAAATGTATGTGCAAATTTCAAAATGCTACAGAAATGTTTAGTATGAGTGGTGCTCATTTAGTCTGGCGTTTCTACCATTAACTCAGTATGAGCTGGCTGGGACAGTGGCGTGGGTTTCACACAGGGCTGGGATTGACGGTGTGAATACCTTCCTACTTCTCCTGCCAACTGCTTGATGTTGTACAAGTCATATGGTGTAACTGGGCCTCAGTTTGGGTTTTTTTTCCTACCTGTTACAAAGAGTTAAGTACAGTTCATTTTTCCTCTGCCAACACATATCCTAAATTAAGTGATTGTATGACCTTCACATGAAATGCTCAGGGGAAGCAAGAGGCCTAGATGTAGTTTTCCAGATGATCTCTTAGAATAATCTTGTATTGTCCCGGACAACAGAGAAGAGAGCCCTTCTCTACTTCTGGTGCTTATGCTCTTGTTCAGCCATCATTGTGACTCAGCATTTCCATAATTCTATAGCAGAGCTAAAAGTAGACATGGATTAGTGAAGCAAAATAAAATAGATGAAGCTAGTGTCTTTTCTGGAAGAAACTATGCTAACTTTAATTTAATTTAATGTGATGTCAAACACATCTTTTTCATTACAAAGTGTCTGTGTGGGCCTCATTTTGCTAAATGCTGTTTAGAAATTATGCCTTAGTAATTACAGGGTCCTTCTGATTACATAAATTGTTATCCAGCTCTCCGAAGTAATTACCACATAACCTGCATTGAGGTTTATGAGATAAAAATAAGCATCGGTTTTCCATCTAATTGAATGCCCTCAATGAAGCCGGAGGCCCCCTGCCAATAGGAGCTGCCTTTGTTGCCATTCAATTAAGAGGTCCGTTGGTATCACACAAGCCACCCCAATCATTCCAAAACATGATTTGGGAAGTTAGGCAAAAGCACTAACCTACATTTAATCTCAAATTTGGAGAGCAAAGCAACATGAGTGAAGACTAGCCCAGTGGAGAAAATCTGAATTACAGTTAAGACAAATGTGAGTTCGTTACTTTCACAAGCAATGTTGTTAACCCAAGAACAACAAAAAAGTAGGACTGAGAGGAAAGAAGTAAGTAAAACGAGTTCAACTAATGGAGAAGGGGGAAATTATTACTTTGCTACATGTGGGAATGTATTACATAACTATATTAATGAGTTTTTAACTCATGTGTATATATGAATGAATTTTTTTACTCAAAATTTTAAAAAGTGACTTCATTCAAAAGATGAAGGCACGTGAACTGTTTTGACCAATAGGAGGCCATGGCAGAAGTGATTCTGTGCTACTTCTGGACCAGGGTCTTCAACCTACCTGGCTGCTTCCTGGGTCTTGAGGTCCTTACTCTTGGAATATTCTCTCTGGGAACTCAGCCTTTGTGTTGTAAAAAGAAAAACAACCCCACACCCTATGTGGATGCTGCATGTAGACACTCTGGTGAACAGCCTTGAACAGCTCTAAGACCAGGTTAAAAAGTTAAGTTACATTGAAAAAATTATGTGAGTTCCAGGGACCTGTGAGACAATATCAGAAGGTCAAATATACATGCAACTGTAGTCAGAAAAAGGAAGGAGAGAAAGAATTGAGCAGGAAAAAAATGTGAAGAAATAATGGTGGAAAGTTTTCCAAATTCCCTCGAAGATTTATATTTATATATTTAAGAAGCCCAGTAAGTCCAAGTAGGACAAATACACAGAAAACTACACTTAAATGATATTATGATCGAACTGAAAAGTGTCAAAGAGAGAGAGAAAATATTCAAAGCAAATGCAGAAAAATGCAATACTGCATGCCAGGAAATAAAGATTTGAGTGACGGAAGACTTCTTCTCACTAGAAACAGCCAGAAGACAGTGAACCAGATTCTACATGCAGCAAAGGTGCCCTTCGAGAGTGAATGTAAAATAAAGACATTCCCAGGTAAAAGAAAGCAAGATACCGTCATCAGCATACCTGCACTGCAAGCAATGCTAGAGGGAGTTCTTCAGACTAAATGTGGACGGGAATCATGGTGTTTTCACCGTAGGTCAGTGTGACGCCTGTGACAGTTATAGCACGGGGTATGGGGCGGTTGCCTGACGGACCAACACAGTTCCAAGGTGACATTATTATATCAAGTGGCACAGTATTCAATTTAAGCAAATTGTGAAAGAGTAAGGATACAAAGCAACCACTGAAAATATTACACAAGTATACTAAAATCCTGAAAGAGAAATTAAAATATAATTCAAAAAATACAGTGATGACAGTAGATGACAGGTTGATTACTCAGGAGAATAACTGGATTGTGAAGGTAGGAGACATGTGAGAAGTTATTTAAGAACTGAGTGAGAAGAGAAATGAATACAACAAGGACAATGTCAAGGAAGACAGATCCAAAGAATATTACATCGATGTAACAGGTGGCTATGGTTAGATTCTTCACGTCTTTGGTTTGACTGAGGTTCTAAAAAAGATTGATATGGATACAAAGCTGATGTGTTAACAAACCCGTATGTGCAGCTTTCCCAGGGAAACTGTAGGACCCAGTCCCACAAGCCTTGAATCTTTCAGCCCCTGGTGTGCATTAAGCGGAGACACACTGCAGGGAGACAGAAAAGACTGAAGACGCTAGTTCATGGGCAAATTCGAATGCCCATCTGTCCTCCCATTCCAGCATCTGGAGGAGAATTGGGGGTGCTAACTTTTAAGCCTGAGAAGGAAGAGGCCTCCAGGAGACTGACCACCTCCAGAGCCACTTCATTACATTCAACAAAAGCAGTCCCAGAGTGGCAGGCCCTATTCTGGGTGCTTCATAGGCATTGTGTCATTGAACCCTCAAAATAACACTGGAGGTAGGCGCTATTGTTATCCCTAGTTATTAGATGACTCAGCTGAAGCAGAGGGAGGTTCAATACTTTCCATGGCCTCGGAGGTAGTAAAAAGTGGTTCCAGGTTTCAAATTCGGGCCGTCTAGCACCAGAGTCTGCTCGCTTAAACGTGGCACGTGCACCTTTGGAGGACCCCCATGATGCTGGAAGGCACCCGGCCCAGGCATGAGGATAATAATACGGACTGTGGAATGGGGTGTGACTCCAGGTTGACAGCTTCTCAAGAACAGGTCAGGATGGCAAGAGAAGAGTTGACCACCGAGTTTCATAAGTGCGAAGGTGACCAGATACAGTTAGCCCTGACTGGCGTGGCTCCCGTGATCGGAGCATCGTCCCATGCACCAAAAGGTTGCGCTTTTGATTCCCAGTCAGGGCACAGGTTGCAGGTTGAATTCCCAGTTGCGGCATGAAAAGAAATGTCCTCAAGTGAGGATTAAAAAGATGCAGTTGATGACAGGTCAGTGTTTAGTTGGCAGAAGTTTTTTTTTTCCTAGGGGTACGTAAATGCTGGGAATCTTAACATTAATGGTATCTAATACCGTCGGATGGCAGTGGACACGAAGAGAAGGAAACACCATCTGAGGAAACCATGGAAACCGCAGACCCTGCAGTGAGTCATATACACACAGTATCCATAACCTTGCATAGGTTGTGGATTGGTTTCCAGTTTTGAGAATCAACAAATAGACAAACAGGAGACTTAATTCTGGTCATAAGACAAATTGGAAATACCAAACTGGACATTTTGAAGTCAGAGATGCCGTTGTTGAGAAGTAGTAGATGGAAAGTCTGAAGAAAGGGTAGAGGAAAGGGTGTAAAAATCAATGCGGACATTATTTTGAAAAAAAATAAGGCATTTTTATATATTGATATGGAAAGGTCTCAGGAATATACAGTGTTGAAGGAAGAAAGGTATGTGCAAAAGATGCTGCGTAGACATCTCTGAATTAAAAGAGTGTATCTGTTTCTGCTGCGGGGGAAAGTGTGCATGGGATGCTTCTGGAAGACTAAATGAAGAACTGTTAATGGCTATACCTTAACAGAAGGAAACTAACATGTTTTAAATTAATTGGCATCTTTTACTTTTCTTTTGTTACCATGTGCATATGTTATTTTCATAACACCATTTAGCAAAAAATCCTGGCAATACTATAGGAAATTAACATAATAAAAATGGGAGATTTTGTCATTGTTAATTGATTGCCCCATTCCCCATAACAACCAGTCCAAATATTTGTGCTTGTGTTATTTTTTTTATTTTTTTAAAGATTTTATTTATTTATTTTTAGAGAGGGAAGGAAGGGGGAGAGAGAGAGAGAGAGAGAGAGAAACATCAATGTGCGGTTGCTGGGGGTCATGGCCTGCAACCCAGGCATGTGCCCTGACTGGGAATCGAACCTGCGACACTTCGGTTCACAGCCCACGCTCAATCCACTGAGCTACGCCAGCCAGGGCTATTTTTTAATTTTAAAAAAATTTTAGTGAAACTGATATGTATTTGAGGTATACAAATGATGATTTGATGTACATATACTCAGTGAAATAATTACCATAGTGAAGCTAATTAACATGTCCCCTCTTCACCTAGTGACCTTTTTCGTGTATGTGATGAGTGAACCTGAAATCTCTCTTGCAAATTTCCAGTATTTAATGCAGTGCTGGTGGCTCTAACAGTTTTGCTGCCCCTTAGATCTCCAGACTGGCTCATCCTGCATCACTGCCCTGGGACCAGTGTCTTCCCTCAGACTGAGAGACTTTAGTATTCCTCTCCTCTTTCACAGGTCCAACAGGAAGTAATGAAAGGTGCTAGAAAAGATACTATCATAATTGATAATATGCACTTAATAGAAAGATATTGAAGTAAGGATTCTTTGACAGTGTTCTTTAAATACTTATGAAAATATTTAGCAATTTGTGGTTAATGCAAAGATTATTTTTTGATTTCTTACACACTCTCACACATAATGTATAGGTCACTATGTTATAGATTTAAATGCAGTAATATTGAAATTCAATAATAAAAGTATAGGCAACACTCTCCTCCTCCAAACAAACAAAACAAAATACCAAGCCCGAGGACTGAGTTCTCCAAGGGCAGAAAGTGCTAAGTGAAAACAATAGATGAGGATCACTTGAATAATAATAAATATTTTATTTAAAATTGGAGAACTGGAACAGAAACGGTAATCTGAGGCAAAGTCATAGCATTAATTACTTTCATTATCAAACAAGGGAAAAAACAAAATATCTGACTCAAGAAATAATCATAAAAACAATAAATATACAAAGTAAAAGCACAAAAATATGGAAGGGAAAGTGTTAACACCAAATTTAGGATCCTGGTTAATTTTTGGAGGGTTTTTAAAAAACTGAAGTAATTAAAGGACAATGTTGCATTTTAACGGAGTGGGTGAGTGGTTATGGGAACCATCTCTCAATGTGAGAAAACTTAAGAAAAAAACAAAGGTGTAAGTAGGAATTTCCTTCAATAGAGTAATGCAAATGAAGCAGTTATCAACCTCGGTAGTAATTTAAGAAATACAGATTTAAATTATTCTAAAATAGTCAAGCAAGTTACTAAGTGGATGGAAGTTCAAGGGATGATACAGTCTAATGTTGGTGAGGACACACATTGCTTTCTGAAGGCAATACAACACTGTGCATCAGGAAGCTTCCATGTGTGCTACCCTGCTGACCTGTGTATTCCCTCTGGAAAGTCATCCTATGGCAGTTACACAGAGGTGTGAGAGATCAGAACTAGCCAAAATCGCCAACATAGAGCAGTGTTTAAATAAACAATGCTGCATAAAGTGGAATATCATGTGGTTATTTAAAATGAGAACACAACTGCCGTTTTGTGCCACACTGGTGAAAGACTCAAAGTTAAGAGAGAAAAACAAGGCATAAAATAAAGCAGAAAAATAACTCACTGAGATACAAAATTGCATATATAATCTACATAACATAAAATTGCCTATGAGATGAACTACGGTTAATAGTTTGGTGACCATCTCATGGTGATGAATTTCAAGTAATATTTTTTCTTTCTTCTTTTTACTTTTTATATTGTACAAATTTAAGTTTTTAAAGCAAGTTTCTAACCTTTGCCTGCCAAAAAAAAAAGAAAGAAAGAAAGATCGAAGGATGGACGGACAGAGAGAGAAAGGTCACAGTGTCCACAATGGCGATTTCTAGTCACTAGAACTGCTGGCTGGTTTTTCCTTCTCCTGCTTCTCTCTGTTTTCTGATTTGTCCAACAGAATAATCATTTGACAAAGATAACCCTAAATGTTAATTTTTACTGTTTGCATGTATTTGGAGATTTGGCGAGAGCTAAATTATTAAGGCTTTGCTAATAGGATTTTTGATCCAACACAGAGTTGGAAAAGGTAACTTTGAAGGTGTACCTTTCATATCCCCTCTCCTGGTGGTGGTCTTCCTCATCAGCGCTCTCGCCCACAGGGAGCTTGTGCTCTCTCCCCACCCCCTTTCTGTGTTATTTCAAAGGGACCCGTGTACTAATTTAGAACATCAAACACGGCCCATTCTCCTTTCTTAGGCAGACAGAGTCCACGGTCTCTGTTCTCCTCGTTCTCCTCATGCTATTGCTGTGCTTGGCGAACAGCATTTCTACAGGGCCCATCTAGAGGAACTGTAATTCTTTGTTCTCTTATGCTAAAGGGTGTCCTGCTTGAGGGCAGGAATCGTGTCTTATTTAGCAGGCATCCCCAGGCCTAGCACCGTGTCCGGCCGGCGGAGAACCCTGTACTTCCCTTCTGCCTCCCCTCATTGGTCACGTCGCCATCTGGGCTTCTCTGGTCTCAGCCCGAAGAGTTCCCACTCTGACTGACCAAGGCTGATTTCACATTGCAGCAGTGCATTATGGGCAGAGTAGAATGACGACCTTAACAATACGTAGTATATGGTGTGTTCAGTGCTTTTACTGGCATGGATTTCGACATTTGTAAACCAGGAATGTATTCGATTTGTATAATCCTTTCAAACTGAAGCAGCGGTGCTTTCTTTGGGGGTGTTGCATTTTGCCTTAAATCATGTGTGCTTTATTTACTTTGGTGTCGCACACTTTCTAGCAGCATCTCTCAAGAAGTTGGTTTTGCTAAATACACCTGGAGTCTGTTATTTAACTGTATATTCCAACCAATTACAATTATTATTAGGGAGCCAGTGATAGACAGTTTACACAGGTACACGTTTTAGCAGGGTCACCAGCAGTTTCCATCACATTACTTCATGTCATCACCACACTATTTGTTTTTCCTTTTTAGAACTAAGACATCAACAAGTTAAATGACTTGCCTAAGTTTATAGAGCTGACAAAGGGAAGCCAGGATATTTGGAATCCAAATCCAGTTCTTCTGTATTGTATTCATTCATTCAGGAACTATGTAGGGGGCACTTACACATACTGATACAGGAACCTGTTCTAGGTGCTGCTGATACAAACATAAGCAAAACGGAACCTGGTCTCCCGGAGCTTGTTAGTATTAGGAGGAACCAATTAATTATTGACTAACAATTGTGGTAAGTGTCATGAAAAAAAAAGCAAAAGATGACTTGAAAGCTTCTAACATCCCGGGAAGAGCCCCCGTACAGATGTGAGTGCCTTGCCAACGCATCCCTTTAAAATCTTGGCAGCGTCAGGGCGCTTCCTCCGTGCCAGCTGCAGCTCCGGGCTCTTCACGCTCCGTGATTCATGGACTCCTTTTCCCTTGGCGGCGGCTGCTACCCTCATCATTCCCGTTGCCCAGATGAGGAAACTGAGGCCGAGCGATGGTGTAACCGCCCACTGCCCACACCTCAGAGCCAGTCTTCTGTTTCCACTTGCCTTCTGAACTGACCTGGAGAAGATGCCCCAGGTCATCAGCTCGTAGTGCTTGCCTTAACCTCTAACGCACAGAACTATGAAAGCAACACAATTGCTCAAAGATGAAACGAACTTAGGTCACGAGACTCAGAAGACAGATTTTTGTGGTAGCCTCCTGTATGCATGAATTGACTTTGCCGTCTCCAGCCCATTGTGGGCCATCACCACTGGCCCCCCTGCTGGCGTGGGCTGCTCACTCAGAGGCAGAAATGGACTCTGGGGCACAGGGAAGAGGGGCCGAGTGTCCCTCTCTTTTGTGTTTGCTTTGGGTAGAGTTATCGTTTTCAGGGAGTCAGCACTCGGGGAGGAGGGATGGCCGGAGTGAGAGGAGCTGACCTCTCCTGCCTCCTGCTCACAAGATGGATTAGGACCAGGTCGCTGGGGGAGCCCCGGTCTCAGCGGCCCTGTCTCTTGGCTCGGTGGCCTGGCCTCAATTTGAGTCCAATTGCTTCATTTTCTGCACGCCCCACAAAAGCCAATTCCCATGCTGCTCTGGGCCTCCTTTATATTTCCCCATAATGCCGTCTCTGGCTGTTTCACGGCGGCAGGCTTTATGATAAGGGTTGTTGTTTGTTTGTCTTTTTCCTTCCTTGGCAGTAGGCACTGAGACACTCAAACTCAAATAGCCCTGAACAACTTGCACAGAAACCGGGGCGTTTTCTAGGCTTGTTTTGAAATATTGCAATTTTTTTATTAGGCAATTTTATCATTGTTATAAATAAGTAATTGTACTGGGGAGAAGGGATAATCCTTATTTAATTAAATTCATCTATACTCCCAGGTTGGCAGCAACAAGACATATGTGAGACTAATACCCACAGCCTGCCTCTTTGCATGTGCAATTAAAAATTCACTCCACAGTAGCACTGGCAGTTTAGGGTTGCTTTTGGCATTTACAAATTCTTTTATTTTGTGACTTTTTTTTTTTACCATACACATATGCTAGAGCAGATGTTGCTTATTTGTTGTTTATTCAAATCTGTAGGCTCTGGCAGCTAACTCCATTGTTCTGTAATGAAGCTTTATTCACTGTCCCGTATTAGGACCCCGCGCCTGCAGAGGCTGCCTTGGTTCCCAGTAGGACGCCACAGTTATTGCCCTTGTAGTTGGCTGTGTGTGGTTGGAAGCTTGCTTGTGGCGGGGGAGAAACGACAACCACAACAAAGGGCTGGGTGGTGGCTGTGGGGAGAGTGGAAGGGAACAGGCAGAGAAGGTCACCCTGCGACATTCCGCCCTGTGGTTCCGCCTGGTGGCCTCGGCCTGGCATCCGGGCTCATCTGCTGTGGGGATTTGGTGTCTGAAGCTGGGAAGCATTTTCTTCCTGCTCCTTCTCTTCTCTTCCTTTCTTTTGCTCTCTGTACTTATTTAATTTGTTCCCCACCCCTTTATTTCCGGCGCACCCTTAGATTCGTTAACAGCCACGCTTAGCCGGCGGAGCTCTGTCCAGCGCAAAACCGTTTCTTCCACGTGTCACAGCCTCATCACGTCCTTCCACGTCCGCACACTGGTTCTGGCTGGCCATGTCTAGGGGGCAGCCACACTTCATAAAGTCGAGAATGTCAGGTCCATGTTGACCGGAATAAAGACCTGCTCATCCCTAGAGCTCCGGTGCCAATTTGGAGACATTCGCCTTCTGGAAAACCCCTGTCTTGGCCAGGAGGCAATCAATCAGAGATGTAACCACCTCCATCTGGCACATTATGACATTGAACCTCACTATTAACACATTTGTGATTCATCTTGTCCCAACGAGGGTGCCAGGGATCAAACCTCACCCTCCCTCCCCGTGGCAGCTGGGAGCACTCTAGCTTCCCAGCATGCGGAGCTAACACATTGGCTCCCGTGACATCGCAAGTAGCAATTCTTTTAATTATCACACCTTCCCTCCCCCTCCCCACCCACTCCACAGACATTTTGGCACCGTGGGGATATTCTGCAGCCGGCAATCAGTACTTCTCTTAATTGACTGAGTATGTTCCAGTAGCATGAAGCCGGGTATTATCCACCATCGAATGGAAGGGGCAGTTGCTCCAGGCAAAGTTCTGGAGATAAAGCCCCTGCACTTGTTGGGGAGTTCTTATCTCACAAGGATGCTGTAGTGTTGGTTCATAATTTTTTTCCTGAAAAATGATGTCTCTGAACTGTCCGTACATGCATGTGAAGCTCCTTGGGTTTGAATTCAAGGTCTTTGCCATTCTGGCCTCGGTCCATCCTGAGAGTCTCCCTTCCTCTCCTGCAGCCCAAACTCGACGTGGATTGGGATGCTCAGCACCCCAAAACTGCCCACTTCTGCATCTCTCAACTACAGTGCTCCCCTTTCCACGGACTCCACTTCCGATCCCCTTTCCACGTGCCCAAGTCATCCACCCTTCAAGGTCTCTGTTCAGTTTCACCTCTTCTGCCGTCTCCTCCAAGATCCTAAACTCCTTTGGCGCCCCCATAAATTCTGATAGGACTTTACCTTACCATAGGGCTTAACACAATTTTCCTTGAGTGATAATTAGCTAGTACAAAACATATGTCCCTAACTAAATAGTTATGTCTTTTAAGGAGTCTTCGTACACATCTTCGGAGCCGTCTCTTGGCTGGGGGTTGGCATCACACCCACAGAGGGGTCACAATGCAGAATGGGGTTAAGGAATAAGAACAGACCGGTATCAAGAAATCTGGGTGCTGGGCACTACGGAAGGCACTTTACATTCTTAATTCATCCTCGAAACAACCCTAGGAGTAAGTGGATTTTAATCCCATTTTACAGGTGGGAAATGGGGTCAGATAGTTTAAGTGATTAGATCAAGGTAATGTAGCTGTTGAGTGACTGAGCTAGGATTCATAGATCTGTCTGATCCCAAAGCCTTTATTCTTGCCGAAAGACTCCTCTATTGCCCTAACAAAAATCTTAACGCTGTTATATTAGAATAGCCAAGATTCAACCCTAATATAAATACATCAGTGGAAGTAGATTTATAGTTTGGCAGAGAAAAAAAAATGGCTAGATTTCTAAGGGAATATTCAGACGAGATCGGGCGCGTTCAGGGTGGTATGGCCGTAGACGGAATATTCAAATTAAAGTATATTAATATGGTTGAAATTGTCCACACCAGAAAAGGAAGCAAACCAAAGTTTATGATTTCACCAGGGGTGGAGTTTATTTAAATTCAGGCTGAATAAGAATAAGAATAAGAATAAGAATAATATCAAAACCCCCACAGAACTAGGCTAGATAGGAAAATAAATAGGCACATGCTTTTGTATGCCCCTTCTAAAAATTAATTTTTTGTTTAACAAGAGATGTGTTTGAGAGTTTTTTTTAAAGAATACTGTGTCTGGGAGGTGAAACCAAGATCTGTTTATTTTGTTTTTGCTGAAGAGGTGGTTTTAGAGGGAGATTGGAAAGGCCAGCTCTGTTTTGGAGCTTGGAAAGATGGCTGGACGGGAGAGACAGTGTGGCCAGGGTGGCTGCCAGAGGCCATGGAAGAAGAAGGAAGGGGAGGTAGAGTGGATGCGTTTCACTTGCTCTTTGTCTCGCATTTCATCCCCTGTTCTTGCCCCAGCTCAGCCTCACACATTTCCCCCTCTCCTTCCTAGGTCCCTTTAGTTACTGGCCAATGGCTGGTATAAAACCATTCAAGGCGAATATCACATTAAGAAATTAGGTCATCAATGAAGGAACTTGTGTTTTGCCACACATCTCAGGTAGTGTGAAACCAATGTGAAGATCCATGGCTTGGAGGAGAGCAAGGGGAAGATCACACCTTCCCATCTCCTTTTTCGGGATCTGTTAGGAGGAGGTTGCCAGTTCTCGTTCTGTGCAGCAAACATCTTTCTGTATGATAAGCACAGGGCTCCAGAAGTAAGCTGAGCAAACAAGGAAACTGGTGTTAGAAGAGGCTTCGACTATCTGGGCTCTTCCGTCTGTAACTGACCTTTTTCTGGCTGTTCTCGCCTTGCAGAGAGAGTTGGCACTTGCCTCTCCTAGCCTTTCCTGGGCAAGTTGAAGCCAGAGGTGAGGCTGGTCCTTCTTCCTGGGAAGAGAGGTTCGAGAGGGGCTCCGAGCCAGAGCAGCTGAGAGTTTGATTGGTTTCTTCCGCTGCCAACTGCGGGCTGCTGCCGGTGCCCGCACAGACGTCGGCGATGGCATCGGACATGGTCGATTTCCCTCAGCATGTGCAGTTCGCCCACCTGCATGGCAGGGCATCCGCGCAGGTCTAACCTTGGTCAGGGTCTGAGGCACGGACCAGTCAGATCTGAAATGTATCCTGTGAAATAGAACGTGATAGGAACTTCAGATACTCTGTTTTCATAAAGTGACTTTCTCGGAGAACTACGTAGGCTTGTTCTACAGGCAGTTTGGTTTTCGTCATTGTTGTATCACTATTGTCCCCGGTGCATTAATAGATAATAGTACAAGTCCTGGCCTCCTGGGAAATAAGACTGCTTCGAAAACAAGTATTTGCTCTTTGTTAGCTGTACAATGAACAAACCACGATTTCCTAGCAGGTCCACAGACCTCGACACACGTACTTTGGTAACCTAGAGGAGGGCCTGGCGTGCGCTGGAAGCTCCAGGTGTGTTTGTGCAGCAGGTGAATGAGGGCGAGAAAGACTTCTCAGGGGCTACATTTCTACCTGTGATAAAAAAGGCCACAAAAACCAAGCCGCTCCCTTCATGTCTGCATAGAGAGCCAAACCCCAGGCCAGAGACTTACATAAATCACTTAGATGAAACTTTGCAAGGATAATACGATCCAGTATCATAGATTTCTGCGGATCTGAGTTGATATGGAAAAGGTGCTTTGAATTTAGAGGAAGACAAGACTTCTATGCCATCAGATTATCCTTTTTAAATATTAATATCCACTGCAGTATCAACTGGGGATTTCATCAAGGGTTCTGAAGAAGAAACTGAAAGTTTACATGGAGCTACTGACACTGCACAAAACATATGGACCTAGATATTTCTGGCAAAGCGTGTTTTTCTTTATATTTTCCTTTCTGCATAGTGCCTGCTCTTTCTGCATGATCCAATACCTTCTGAATGTATTTTCTTAACCAAAGAAAAATTTTATGTCAGGTAAGCTGGCAAATCCAGTAATTTCAATTTACTCTCAGCGTCTACCCTTAAGGTAATTTTCATTTCCCCCCTTCTGGATAGGATGACTTTTAAGCCTGCTGTGAAGCCATCACCCTTGGGGGTTTTCCTTTGCCTTTTTCTGAGGTTAGATTCTGTCTTTTACGGAGCTCTTTCCTTGGTCTTTGTGCTCTCACTCACTCTCTCTCTCTCACTCTCTCCCTCCCCCCACTTCTCATCCTCCGATGATTTTTTTACATAAAAAGGATGTCGAATCAGAAAACAATGCTCTGCCCTCAGTGTGCCTTTTCCATAAAGAGGGGCAGCCCTTCATGCCCAGTGCACAGTTGGAGTTCTAGGGTATCTTACAATCACCGGTGTGGAGGTTCCCTTGGATTGGGTGTTGTGGGGATCTCCTGTTTTTTGATACTTCTCTGTCTTGATTTGATGCCTTCACTTTGATGGAGGACTATCTCCAGTAGCTTAAAAAGTGTGCAGAGAGGTCACTTTTTTAAAAGATCATGTGTATCTGAAAATGTCTTTTTCCTGCTTTCACACTGATTAATATGTTGGTTCAGCATCAAGTCCAATCTTCATTTCCTTCAGAATTCAGGAGGCCTTGCCCCATGGTCTTCTTGCTTCCAGCTTCTACTGCCGAGAAGTCTGAAGTCACAGTCCGAACCCTGTTTTATTTTTCTCTCCCTTCTGAAGTGGAAGGATTTTTCTCACTGTCTCTAGAGTTCTGAAATTTTATGATGTGCATGGCCCTATTTCTGTCATTGGACTGGGTGTTCAGAGTCCAGTGTGATCACAAGTTCATGCTCTTCAGATTTAAGTTATTTGTTCATTTTTAATGCTGTTTTCTTCTCTTTCTGGAAATTCTGTAATTTGTATATTGGCACTAATGAACATATCCTCTAATTTTCCCCAAATTTGCTCTCCTATTTCTAATTTCTTTGTTTTTAAGCTCTGGCTTTTAATTTTTTTTTCTGCTTATCTTCCAACATGTCTATAGAATTCATTTCTGTTTTCATATATGTAACCTACATGAGATTTATGTTGTCACAATGCTCTTCTTCCTACAGCATCCTATTCTTGTGTGTGATCGCAATGCTTTTTCTTATCTCTTTGAAGATATCAGTAATAGTTTGTGTACATGCAGGGAGGCATTCTCTGTGAACTTTCTTTCTCACCGTGTAGTCTGTTTCATCCTGGCTGATTTTTTCAACTGCTTAATATGGTCTCTATCTTTCATGTGATGAGTTGTCCTTAGATGCCTGGCAATTTTTGGTTGAGTGCTCATGATTAAGAATGAAAGACATTCTTTAAAAGCTCAGTAGAAGTTCTGAACATGTAGAGGAGGCTTTTGACTTTGAGCTTAACTGTATGTTGATGTAGAAAAGACAATTTTGGGAGGGATCCCTGTATGGCTATTTTTAGGTCATCTCTCTTGGACGGGTCGGGGTCCTCAGAGAGTGTTTTTCTAATCTCCTGCCTGGCATAACAATCAGGCAATCAGAAATCTGGGAACCTAGTCAAGAAGAGCTTAGAGGTTTTGGCATTCGGTATTTAATGTATGTATGTCTATGATATGGTGACCACTGCTGCAGCAGAAGGTCAAGGATTCCTAGATCCAAGGATCCTCTGTCTTCTCAGATCCATTGAATATACTTCCATTCATTTGCTGGGGTGCATGTGGGTACCCACTCAATATTGTGGGTTTGGGAGGAGGAGAATCTAGGGTCTAACCGCTCCTCAAACAGCTCCCATCCAATTCTTGTTGTTTTTATGTCCACTGTTGCCTCCAGTTCTAGGAGTCTTTGATTGCTGTTGAGGGTTCTTCTATCTTTTGATGGTCCTGAGTTATAAATAGAGCTAGTCCTCATTGTGATTGTTTTATGATTCAGCTTCCTCTGTCTAAGTCAGTCACTCTCTCCCATTAGCTTCCCAGCTCTTAAAACTAAGTGTTTTCATCTCCTTCCTTCTCCCCTTATGTGCTTTTGTTCAGTTTTCATTTATTTTATATAACAACTTTATGGAGATATAATTTACATACCATAAAATTCACCCCTTTAATATGGATAATTCAGTGGACTTTATTTTATTTACAGTTATGCCACTAGTATTACTAATTATAGAAGATTTTCATTACCTCAAAAATAAACCCATACCCATTATCAGTCATTTCTTTATTCCTCATGCTCCCTCCCCAGCCTGGGACAATTGCTAATATACTTTTTTGTCTGCATATTTGATATAAATGAGATTGTATAACATGTGGCCATTTGTGACTGGCTTCTTTAACTTAGCGTGTTTTTTGAGATTCATCTGTGTTGTAGCATTTATCAGTACTTTATTCCTTATCATTGATGAATAATATTCTAATCTATGGATATGTTTCATTTTATTTATCCATTCGTTAACAGATAGATGTTTGGGTAGTTTCCACATTTTGGCTACTATGAATAATGCTGCTTTTGACTACTAATGTAGAAGTTTTTGTGTGGACATACATTCTCACTCCTCTTGTGTATACTTCATGTATACTTAGGAGTGGGATTGCTGGGTCATATGGTAGCTCTCTGTTTAACATTTTGAGCAAATGTCAAATTGTTTTCCAAAGCAGTTAAACCATTTTATAATCTTAGAACAGTGCGTGAGGGTTCCAGTTCTCCTCATCTTTGTCAACACTTATTATCTGCCTTTTTTATTTTAGCCATCCTAGTGGTATCTTATTGGTATTTTCTTTGCATTGTCCTAGCAATTAATGATGTTGAGCATCTTTTCATGTCCTTATCAGCCATTTGTACTGCTTGTTTGGAGAAATGTTTTTAAAATTTTTGTCCATTTTAACATTGGGTTATTTCTCTTTTCGTTGTTTTGCTTTGTTAGTCTACCTAGAAGGTTTTATCACAGGTGTGGTTTTCAGATATGTTCTATTTAATATTTGTGGGTTGTCATCTTATTTTCTCAGTGGTATCATTTGAAACTCAGTTTTAAATTTTGATGTAATCCAAAGTATCTATTTTTCTCTTGTTGCTTTTAGTGTTGCATCTAGAAACCAATGCATAACACAAAGTCACCAACATTTACTGCTATGTTTACTTTCAAGAGCTTTATACTTTAGCTCTTACAAAATTGTTTATGACCCATTTGAGTTAATTCTTATATACAGTGTGAGGTGGGAGGCCTAACTTTACCTGTGAATACTTAGTTGTCCCAACACTGTTTGTTGATAAAACTATTTCTAGTAATCTTATTGAAAATCAATTGAAGTATAATGGTTTATTTCTAAGCCCTCTCAGTTTTATTCCAGCCATCCATATGTCTATCCTTATATCAGTACCAGACTATCTTCATTACTGTAGCTGTACAGTAAGCTTTAAAGAAGGAAGAGTAAGTCCTCCAAATTTGTTCTTCTTTTTCGAGATTGTTTGCCCACTCTGCATTCTTTGCATTACCACATGAATTTTAAAATCAGCTTGTCAGTTTCTGCACAAAACAGATGAAACTGGGATTTTGTTAGAAATTGTATTAAACCTTCGAATCAATTTGGGGACAATTGCCATCTCAACAATATTAAGCCTCCTGACTTACAACAGGGGATATCTTTCATTTACTTTAATAAATGAAAGGAGTCTTTTAAAATTTCTTTTCACAGTGTTTTATAGTTTTCCATGTACAAGTTTTGCAGTACTTGAGTTAAATTTATTTTAAGTATTTTATTCTTTTTAATAATATAAATGAAATCATTTTCTTAATTGCAGTTTTGAACTGCTCTTTGCTAATGTATACAAAAGACATTGATTTTTGTGTCCTGAGCTTACATGCTACAACTTTGCTGAAATCATTTATTGGTTCTAATAGTTTTTTAATGGGCTCCCTAGGATTTTCTACATAAAAGTTTGTGTTATCTGCAAATAGAAATCATTGTGTTGCTTCCTTTTCCACCCAGATGTCTATTTCTTTCTCTCTTTTTTTGACTAATTCTACTGAAAATAGCAGTGAAGAGAGTGGACTTTTTGTCTTGTACTTAATCTCAGAAGGAAAGCATTCAGTTTTTTACCACTGATATGACGTTAGCTGTGGTGTTTTACAGATTGTTTCCATGTAGAGGTTGGACTTGCCTTCCCTGTTCTAACTACTTGTAACTCAGCCTTCACTTCCTGTGCAGAACCTCAGGTCATCCAGAGGCGAGAAATGAGGGTCTTTTCAGGTCTGTGCTGATAGCTCACTCAGCCCCACACACGTATATTGCCTCCTAGATGCACAGGAACATGTCCGCACTTTTCAAAGCCCCACTACGGGTCGGAGCTGGCTTCTGGTTGCCCACTAGTGTCAGTCACCACCTCAGGCAGGTGCAGTGTTAAATAATCAGCATTATTGTTTTCAATAGACACCCCGATGATACGGCTTTTTCTCACCTAAGGAGCTGCAAGTCAGGCCACATAAAGAAAAGTCTAGTAAATAGGGCTTTGACAGAGAGCTGCCAGGCAGGTCGGTAACTGCTAGGGCTGCTTGTTTTCATAGTTATCATTGTTTCAGGACTCTTATTGTCAGGCTAATTCAGAGCTGGGAAGAGGATAGTGGAATCAGAGAAAGTTAAAAAATGCCACCGAGTTTACTGTATTTAGTTATATCCTGCTGTATTTTCCTGAATTGATGTTCCTTAGATTGTTGCAAGCTGTTGGTTAATTCCTAGAGTTCTGGAAAAGTTGGTTTTGACAGTTTTTGCCAGTGTTCTAGTTGTTCTTATGGAGTATTGGGGTTGGGGGTTAGTTTTCCACTACTCCAGAAGTGTTTCTCTCCTTTTATGCCATTGTAATTAAACACACTTTTCCACTGTAGTTTTAGTGAGATGTCAGCAAGGGAAAAATTCTGTGTGTTTACTCCACCATTTTAGTAAGAGCCTACATTTGCTGTGTTGTTCAGTAACAACTGATTTAAAAGTTTCTACTAGTAGAGTGTCAGGTAGTAAGACACACCAGAAGGAAAGCTACTCTTGGTTAAGGTCATCGTCCTTTTAAATCCCCGTACGATCACAGTCTGTTTCACGTCAGTCTGAAGCCCGATCCCAGTGGTTATGTTTATAGTTATATCACGTACTCAACCCTACTCTGGACCCTCCTGACTTTGGAAAAGAAAAGCCTTCTCAGAAATGCAGATATCGTTTTTAACTCTCTATTGCTCTTTGTACGGCGTAATGACATTAAGTTACATTCGTGTCATTCTTTCCATTGATAAGAGCTTCATTATTTTCTATCTCATATCTTTTTTCCCAACAGTCACCTATGCAGTAGTTCAGGCAATCAGGCTCATCCACATCATTCAGATGCTCAGCTTTGGCTCAGTGGAGTTAAGTGACTCACCACAGAACAGCCTGTTAGTGCATACTGGTTGTATGCGTACTGGTTGTATGTATACTGGTTGTATGCACTGACTGGCGGGGAGTTGACTCCAGGTCACCTGGAGTATTAAACTTTAGAGATTTCTTCACTATACCATTCAATGTCCTTAACTCCAGTTATCATGGAATTTCAGATTTTATTTAGTCCAAACCATCCAGGTCTCAAAGTACCTATATCACCTCCAGTATCCTCCTAAGCACCTAAAATAAATGGAACGGAAAGGTCAGTCCATAAACGTTTCCAACCAGATGATGCTCTACTAGGGAAGGTTGGATGTAGGTACTCTGCTTGTTGTGCAGAGAGAGTTATGGGAGGGAGGGTGAGACCCAACTTCGGCTCAAATTTAAAAAATAAGTCTACATGCAGGTTTGCAAATGCACACTTTTTCTAGTAATTTAACAAATATTTATTGAGCCCTGACAGTGTTCAAAGCTATAAATAATACAAAGCCTCTAAAAAAGGAAGAAATGACATACACTTAATAGGTTTATGTGATTCATGAATACAGCAATTTTCTGTTCTGTTCAATTCTGTGTACCCAGGTCCGCAGAACATATGCAGATCCTGGTACATAATGGGTATTCTGTAAACAGTTATGTTATTAATTAACTAACTGCTAATAATTTCAGGTGATTTTAAAGCCTATAAAAATATCAGATGGGGTAATGAAGTTTATAGCGTCCTGGCACAGAGAGCTGTATTACAGAGGATAATTAAGGTTTTCTGAGGCAAGATAATTGAACACCCTTGCTACTGGATTTTAGAAAGGTCGTTGCTTCTTTTTGAAACCTACTTCAGAAAAATCACTGAGAAAACTCTTGAGTCAGCAGCTTCATTTACACTTTCAGATCGCAAGGAATCCTGGCATGTCCTTCGGTCTATTGCTAAAGTCCCATCACCATTAGCCAAGGGTTTAATCGGATTTTTCCCTTTAAGATATAAGCTTTCAGCTTGAGAATGTAATTTGGCACAGATTAATTTTATATTTTGTTAAAGAGAATAAGGGTGGCTTTGAGAAAGTAGATATTGATTAGCAAAACTGTAGAAGTTACCATAATCTAGAATGTTGCCCTTAGAAAATAATATAGGGTCAGTAAACACATACTGTCAATGTGTTCTTATTTCTTCTCTGAATGTGGATCTAGGACTGGCTCATAAAAGCAAAGATTTTATATGTGTGCTTTAACAGGAAAAAGCATGAACGGAAGGTCAGGTCATGTATATTACCTACCGTAAGTCATTTGAGGGCCACAAATGTCAGTGTTTCCATTCTCATTGTGGACATTATAAAATATACCCAACTGGGAAGCTGTGAGAACTAGAAACACATATAGAACATGAAGAACAATAATGGCGAGAAGGAAGTGGCAGCTCTCAGTGCTGTTGTTACTACTGTGGATCCCTCTTAAAAGTAATTAGCAAATTCTCTCCTCTCATTTCTACGGAAAAGATACAAAGACATGATTAGTAATCACCAATGTATTGTCCCTAGTATGCTCTTAAGCACAATGAGACCTTAACTGATTTTTAAAAATGGAAATCCTTTCTTGATTCTTACGAGCAAAGTAAGTGCAATTACATAGACATTAATTTTCAGATACGATCGACATCATGACTACTAACATTACTTAGTGACTAATTAAGGACTAATATGAGCAGTATGCTAAGGTTTACTGAATTAGACAAAGCTTTGACACTGTTACAAGATGTCTACTATATATATATACTATATATATAGTTCATATATATATATATGAACATGTACATTGTTGGAATTGTTGAATTTTTCAAGAATTACGGTTTGCTTATTAGTAATATTACTTTCAATTGATCATGACTTTTAATTGTGACTTTCCTTGATTTCTTAAAAATATAAATTATGGTTCACTTACTTTTTTCATGTATTATATGTATGGTTAGCCCTTCAGGGCCTAGCGATAAATACGTTGCATATGCAAGCCTGTTGCTTTCAATAATTAGATTTTTCCACACGCCGGTTCCAGAGTTCAGTTATGAATCATCTCTACCCTTTGCCATAGACTGGGTTCCCCAGAAATGGAACTGGGGAGAAAGGTTTGTGTTAAAGTGACACCCAAGTGTCCCCAAAAAAACCAGTGCGGGGGGGTGAAGAGAGAGTCGGGAAGAGAAGGGGCTAATACACTTCATCACAGGCCCTCCCACACCCCGACAGGGACCCATCTTCCCACCGTCTCACCGGTTCCACGGGAACTATCGGTCATTTCAGCTGTGAAAATAGCTGGTACCTTCATCACACAGTAGCTTCCCCAGATAGCTGGGGACATAGTTTCCAGTGGCTTTCCTCCGCCCCAGATTTCCTTTATGCCTCAAACAAGAAAGAGCATGAGGATTATGCACGAGTGAATGAGACCCAAACAAAACCGAAGACCTCAGAGGCTCCTAAAATGTGTATGTCGTCAACATAAAAACGTTAGCTTGTCTTTCAAACCACTGTCAGCCTCCCGAGTCCCTCCTGCCTACGTTCTGCCTTTCCAAACCGCGGGTCTCTGTTTATAAGAGGAATGATTTTAATCTCCGTGGTTTGGTCTGCGGCGTGGTTGTCCCCGTCATATTTCAGTCTAGATAGTCTTCTCCTCCTCACACCCCCCGTCGCTTGCATTGCAGGTGGCAATCTCCTTCCCTTTGTAACCAGCTGCTCCTGCGCACCGTGAGGAGGCAAACAGCTGGAGGGAGCTGCCCCCGAGAAGGTGGCTCATCCGCGGGAGCTGTGCTCGTCCCAGTGCAATTTGTCTATCAGCGTGTTCAATTGTTAAAGCATTTGGCATCTTTCTGGGAGAAAAGCCTGGAGAAGGGACAACCCGATTGTGACTGCGATCGTCTCGGTAGATTTGCGGCACTGCTCCGATGAGGACAGAAATCCCGCCAGCAGTTAAAAAAGGGACAGACCTCTGCTGAGAAGGTGCCGGACGCTTCTCAATGTCAACTATTTCATTGAGAAACATTCAGGCGATAATAAAATTAGCCTTCAGTTTTGGGTTGCCAGAGGTATCATAGCTCTCTCTAAAGCGTTAAGCACTTCTAAGCTAGGCAAGAGGGACATTGAAATAGTATCCAAATATCCCCAACAGGTGAATTAAAAGAAAATGTATCATAAAATCAAAACGGTTTTGCTTTTTGGGAAGAAAATGTCACTGTAAGTGGCAATAACAGAGCTCAGACAGGATGACTCAGAGGACACACGTGTTGACTACTGTCCTTCATTCATTAGCAGCCGCCCCTGAGGCCAGTCCCTCACCTTCCCAGTCATCCAGTGTCTCGTCTGGGAAGGGAAAAACAGCGCCCACACTTTCTCACGGTTTCCTACTTTTCCTCTCTGCCCCTCTCGCTCCCACAGTAAGTTCATTGCGTTGGGTTGAAAGAGTGGAGATAAAAGTATTTGACTTCAGAAGAAAGGTGCTTAACTTCACTTCTAAGACTATGAATCACTGCAGGAAAAGAAAGTAGAGTTCCTTTTCTAACGGTAGCAAGGGACATGGGGGAGAAAGAACTTCAGAAGCGTACATACGTACTGTTGCTAGAGAAACTGTATGTGCTGTGCAGACGATTCCTGGTGCCGTGACCTCCCCGGGACCTTCAGGAAACCGTGGGAAGGCGGAGCCCACCCAGCGCACAGACTCTCGGGAAGTGTTACACCGTCCAGGCGCCATGGGTGGTACAGGAGCGAGCCCCGTGATGTCTGTATCCAGATCAGAAATGTGATCATTTGTCCAAACTTACGATCATTTCTACTTCATATGTATCTCCAATCAATCACCGCCCAATTTGCCTCTCTCCCACCAAAACAGGACCAAGGTCCCATCACAAATAATTAGGGCTGGCCCTGGGAAAATACAAAGAGGGGCAAGTTGGCATTGTTCTTCGGAGCGCCCCGCTCACGTCCTTGTCCTCTGATGCAGTGCTGCCGGGCGCAGCCGGGTGCTGCCAGCCCTCGGGACCAAGGTCCGCGCAGCTTTTGGTCAAGAGAGGGAAGGTACAAGACAAAATGGCTCCAGGAGATTCTTCCCCTTGGAGAAGGTAGAGCTAATGTTAGAAAAGGCTTTGAGCTAAGAAAGCAAAAGGGAGCCCAAGAAGGCCAAAAGCAGATGCCCGAAACTTCCCTTGCTCGATCGGGTTGCCACATAGAACCCCCAAATTATAGTTCTGTATTAAGTCTTACCAGCTGTTATATCTAATCTGTGAATGACGACACCAAGATTCATAAAAGTTAAGTAACTCGCTCAGGTTGGCCTGGCTGGCAGGTGCCGGCATCAGGACAAAACCCTGGTTTATCTGACTCCAGAGGGCGTGTCCTGCAAACCCCAGGCTGCAAAGGACCCACTGATGTAACTTGATCATAGCATGTGCTTTGCTGCTGCAGACTGCCGTCCGCGAGAAGCCACAGTGGGCGAAATGGTTTATGACTCGCTCCCTGAGGGCGTGGGGGACACGAAGCATTCCCGGATCCCCTCCGTAGGACCTGACTGCTTGCCACCTGACCGCGTGTCTGGGACGGCGCCTCGCTCCTGCCCTCCTCCCCGACTCCCTGCCCACCTTTGTCTTCTTCCAGGGTCCAAAAATCAGACTTGCTTTACCTTTAATCTCTCTACGTTAGCCATAATATGTTATTGGTTCTCAATATGGACGGAGTTCCCCTCTTTGTAAACACCTGCATGCAAGGTGCCCTTCCTGTGTCGCCGTGGGCTTCAGTGAGCCGTGTCGAGCCAGGGTGCGTGCTCGCGTTGGATACTTAGGGATGAACTCATTTCCCGGCCACCAGAGTTCTGCCATTATAAAACGGAAGACTGGGGGACTGCATTGCTGGGCCAACCTTCATCCTTTATGGGTGAGAGGGGAAAGGCCCATGAGGTTTATTCCTCATGCCAGTGATAATTAATGACAAACCCAGACCCAAGACTCAGTCCCAAATCTCCCATGCTGAGTCTTTGATGATTCACCAGTGATCTGTGTAAGGTGTTCCTAACTTACTCTTGGTCTTCACTTTACGTGGAAAGCTAAGTGTAAGCAGCTTAAATCTACTACCCCGTAGTATTTTAATGTCAGAAGTAATGTCTCATTTCTCTTCAATTCCCAGAATGGACCTGAGGGCCTAATATACAGCAAACATTCAAAAGTGTGTATGTTGACGCAACAGGTGATCAGCGAGGTTCTTTAAATAAAGCATATCCTTAAAACAGATAAAGATTAGAGTAAGCATTTCTTAGGATGTCTTTTTAACAATCTTTCTTTTATAAAATGAGATTATAAGTGCTTAATCAAAATAAAATGATCTCTCCTAAAATTAAAGCACTATATCTCAAATTCAGCTTCACTGAACCTTAGTAAGAAAGTTCTTTATTTAGAGACATTTGGGGATGATAAAAATCCTCTGTAAACTTTGTTAAGACTCCTTTCTCTATGACTAAATCTGTGATTTTTCTAATGTTAAAAGGAGCTGAAGCTGATTCTAAAATCAAAGAACAGACAGAAGTTCAAGTGGGTTGTAAACTTGGCAAAAACATGTTCTACCAAGAAAAAAAGGATTCAGCCTCAAATCTGTTGCTGTGCACGCATCTTGCAGTTTTTCTTTTATAAGAGCAAAGTCCAGAAAAAAGAATCATAACATCACATAAAGCAATGGGTATATTTTGTGTGGCCAAAGATATTAAAATCTCTTGTTTGAAATCAGGCCAACCATCTAACGCCTTTTGAAAAGTCAGTCTGAAACAGGCCACCTTCTCTGGCTACAATTCATGCTTTAAGTTTGGGTGTGTGCCCCTATGTTCTGGGCGTTGCCATCAATCACGTTTTAAATTGCCATCACTATTCTGGTGCTACAAGGTAGAAATGAGTTTTCCTAATTTATTTTTGTTTGTGTTCTACTATCCCTGGACCCAGGATTGTTCTTTTCCTCTGTCATGAGTATCCCGGAGGTAGATAACAGCAGTCTGATTGGACTGTTTTCCTGTGTAGGTACTCAGGACTTCTGTTCCGGATAGCTTTTAGCATTTGAATCCACTGTTCCTAGGTCTCTGAAACCCTGCCCTAGAGGAGGAGCCAGGGCTGCTGGGGGCCCAGATAAAGGAGCTGAGTTTTAAGTGTGCCCAAAGGCTCTCGTTGTAAAGGCAGTTTGACTCTTTGTAAGGGCTAAGGCCCTTCTCAGTGTTAGACTGTGAACTCCTGGAGAGGGGAGGCGTGGTCTTCTTCCCTGTGTATCCCCAGAATCCAGCACATTCTCTCACACACAGTAGGCACTCAGGAGATAAGTATTTTTAGAAGGAATTTATAAATACATAAAGCTTTCTATTAAAGGGTGGCTAGTCATCTGTTTTAAGATGATTTTATTTTATTTGGTTGCTTAGAAGGCATACCTTGTGAATTACATGTTTCTAAAACAAATATGTTGGGGAAGATGTTCTGGGTATTTTCCCTTGTCATCAATTTAAATTAAAGGGCATTCCTAGTATTTTTTTACCACATAGTTTACCCTTAACCTGTGGCTTTGCCCTCAGACAAGCTCATCAGACGCTGAGCTGTCTCTTTCGATTTTCCCCACCGATCCCCCAGGTCCTGGCGCAGAACGCCCAGTCAGTAAACGCTGCAGTTAAAGGGGTGGAAATTATATATCAAATGCTTTTTAATAAAACTTTAAAATGACTTGGAAGCAATAAAAAATAACATCAGTAATAGGGAGAAAAGGGGACATGACGATATTCTTTAGAGAATCATTAAAATGAGCAGGACCAAGAGACAAAAGGGACTCAGTGTGACAGTTACGGAGAGCAGTGTCCCAGTGCTCTGTCCATCTTTCCTCCACACTTGCCTGAGCTGAGGTTACCCCCGCCTCTTTGTTTATGAAAAAGCAGAGTAATCTGAATTAACCTGAAAAGGTACAGGGCTGTGTGAGCACGAGGTGAGCCATGGCATTTGTGACAGTCTGGTCCATGGTGCCGGGGGCCTGTCACTCAGGCAGGAAAGAGATGCCCATTCAAAGGGCTTCTCTGAGAAGATTTTTGAAAAGAACTATGGACTGAGTGGGGCTGGATTCCGGAGTCGGTAAGAGGTGGGGAGACACTCCCAGGCTAGCAGGAGTAGCGAGCCGTGGTCACCCATAAGTCTGAAAAAGCAGAGGGAGAGACTCGTGTTCCTGGAGCCTGGCAGAGGAGGAAGCCCCAGAAGGGAAGCCCCCCCAGGAGCTCTGGCAGGACGCTCTGCAGCTGTTCTCAGAAGGACGAGGTGCCGAGTCAATACCCCACGCTCTTTCTCCTGCCCTCGGTCTCCTACCTCCACGGCACCTCCTATCGACTGAACACATGTGGCAGCCCGGAGCACAGACGGGGCAGAGAATGACCGGACTGGGGACAGTGGAGCTGAGGAGGGGCAAAGGGGAACCAACACACCAGCCGCCCGGAGGCTCCCCTTGTCTCTGATGCAGACACGCGTCCCACACGGTCCCTGGAAGGCAGCGGGGGGAAAAGCAGGAGCCTGGTTTCGGATGGAAATCCTGGTTCTCCAGCGCAGTGACTGCAATTTGTTTTCCTTCTCCATCCTGGGTTATTACTGCTGATCAAGCATACTGCCGTGTGAAAGGACTTCTACCGCCTCTGACTGTCTGCGCATTTGACACTGACAATCGCCTGACCATCCACTGTTTGCTCCCAGGCAGCTGCACGGGAGAACGAACAGTGGGACTGGTCGCCTCCACAAGCGCGGCAGCTGAATCAGGACAGACATGAGAAGCTCCAAAGAAATCGGTGTTATGAAATTTGCAACCCAGCTGTTGTCTCAAGTGGTGATGGGGACAAGTGTTCGTTTTGTGCTGGAAACTTCTATTCTTCATGTTGAAATACAAGATGAGCACCGGGTCTAAATTAAAATCTGCCATCACATTCTTCCAGGACAATGAAGGCAGCTTTGCTGTTAAGGTTTTAGCTTGTTTCTCCCACGAGTCTGCGTGACCAGCCCCTGACTGCTTCATGCCTCTTCCTCCGGGGGGCAGAGGAGGGGCCGAGAGAGGTCGCCAAGTCACTCGCTCTGAATATCTTACTCCACAGTGTCTTTTCAGTGTGTTGAGGTGGTGTGTCGTTAAGACAGGTTTTAAGAGAATGGTATTGGAAATACGCCCGAGGAAGCAGTGTGGATGATGTATGTTGGGAATGCAACGCTCAGACCGCAGGACCGACAGAGAAGGTTCTTGGCGCTCACTTCCCTCTCAACCAGCATCTGCCTGTTAGACACCAGGAGGTCACGGGGGCTCGTCCGTTGAGTTTTAAAGTGGAAAGTTGGCAAATCAGGAACTCTGTGCCCTTTCAAGCTGTCCGTGGCCTGTCCTCTCCAGCACGTGAACAGCGACTTGGCCCACAGCAAGACGCGCCTCAGAACTGCAGCGGACACACTCAGACTGCAGAACGGAGGTCGGCGTTCGCCTCGACAGGAGGGAACAACCACGGCCCCAGACGAGCTACGTCAAATCCCACAAGCACGCGGATGAAATCATTCCTCCAGTTCTCAAAACGTGTGTTTGTTTCTCCGTGTCGAAACAGAGGCTGACCTCGGGCTGACAACACGGGGAACTCACTCGTCCAGACTGCCGCAGCCTGGGCTGCATGTGTAGACTAAAATATCCCGAGGCCGGCCAGGGCCTCCTCTGCTCCGTGCTGGTCGCAAGGTATCACAGCCTCGACCAGGCTGCGGGTGCCAGATGTCACCGCACGCACTGCTAAGAGCTCATTCGAAAGTACGCGACACAGAGCCTGCAAGCCCCGCCCTGCGAGGGCTGGCTCCAAGGCCCTGGGGAGACTGACGCAGAGGGGAAAGGCCTGGGGAGGACGGGAGAGCTGCCTTGCAAGGGGCTGGTCGGACTGCTCCACACTGCGCCGCGGAGCACATTTGGTTCAGTGTAAAAGCATTTTCTAAAACGTACGGTATGTTCTGACTACGTAAGAGTAGGTCCATGTCACGTGAGTGTAAAAGCCAAGGCTAGATGGCCATCTACAAGGAACGTCCTGGAAGGGATTCCTGCATTGGACGGCAGGCGGCACCATCCTGACTTCCTACGTGGGTGCCTGTGGAGTGACCTCAACCCACTCCCAAGTGCACACAACCCACCCTGCTCCCTGTTGTCTGAACGCAGCTGCTCCCCACGCTCGCCGCTGCCCGGCCCCTGACGGCCGTGGAGTTGGCATGCCTGAACTGTCCAGCCGGAGATCGCTTGCTGCCACGCCTCACTCCAGAGTTGTCACGGAACTTCCCACCATTCGGGGACGGGAGAGAGAGGAACGTGGCAAAGGGGTGGGCAAAGTAGAATGGTGAAGGAAAGATGAAGAGGGCAGCCCCCAAAGAGTCTCAGGCTGAATGTTCCTTTGGCTTGACACAACTCCAGCGCACCTCGCCCCCGAAAGCCTCCTGCCGTTTTCTCTGCCCTCATTCACCTCGTAATTCCAAAGGCTTTTCCCCACCGAGCCACTCGGAACTCAGGCTAAGTTAAGTGTGAAGCTGGCCATTAGGATTCGGAAGCTTCTATTACCAGGCCAGCTCAGAAAAGCAGCCCTCAGTGGACTTTCCCTAGAAGACAGCCATGTCATTCACTTGCAGGGCCCTGGCTCCTCCGTGCTGCGCTGCGGTCGGTGCGAGGCTGCCACCTGCTGCTCGTCCGGACAAAGTGCCCGAGGCGTCCGTCACCTCCTCCCAGGCAGAGAGGTTTCAGAAGGTGGACCCATCCACCATTGTGGGGAAGGCAAAATCTAACTCTGTGAAAGGAGTCCTGTGCTGCAAAGGGGAATCTCTAGTAAATGTTAATATTAATAATTATACTCACTAATGAAATTGATATTAATAAATAGTAATTGAGTAGTTCGTTAATATTAAGATGCTATTCAGCAAAAATTTATATCTATCATTATGTCATCTTTCTACATATGCATAAGTCTTCATGTATATATTATTGGATAGTGTTCTCACTGCAACCCCACAGGTAAAATATTGTTACCATATCCATTTTTTCCCCGTGAGGAACAGACTCGGAGGGCACAGTGGCAGGCCCAGGATCGCGCCATGAGTAAGTGGGAGAGTCAGACTCTGAATGCAGCAGCTCCTAGAGGTGTGAGCAGGGCACAGCAAACATTTTACGTGGAGCCTTCACTCCAAAATAGAGCTTGTCCGGAAGGTGTTAAGAATAGGGATGCGCCAGGACCCTTCAGAGCTTAGGGTGCAGACTCTGCACCAAAGCATGTAGACAGACAAGAAGTTCCAGATCTGTTTTGTCCATCCTTCAGCAAGGTTAGGCCCTCGGGGTGAATACCTTTTGGGCCCCGCCCCTATTCATTCCACAGCCTGGGGGTTAGAGGGAGGGGCAGAGGGCAGTGCCGTCTGGCCCGCTTCTTCTGTCTGCTCGCTTTGTTCCCTGCGTGGAGACAAAGCAGGGATGCAGGGCGAACGGGCTGTGGTGGGGCCTGAGGCACACAAGGCGGGCTTTGACCAGGAGGTTTGCATAGAGAGAGTCCTCGGAGAGGCTCCAGCCCTTTGAATAGAACCAAAAAAATTTTGAAAGTCTGCATTGAGCTTTTGAAAGGTTTCTATTATAATCACCATTTATTTTATGCCCAGAGTTGCTATAAGTAGGCTTCTTTCTAACTCTAAAAGGATCTGAAGAATTTTAATATTGGCCGAGTGAATTATAACAAGAGCAGTGAAGTGTTAAATATTGCACAATATTGTAGAAATCATTGCACAATTTTCTATTATACACAATGCATGTACACTATTTCCTTTGACAACAAGTAAACAAGTATTCTATCCACCCAGGTTAAAGCCTGGATAAAAATCGTGCATCACAGCTAAAGGAAAATTGTACAGGCAGTTCCTTCCATGCAAATGAACCAATTTTCTAACAGGTGTTTGGGGTTTTTTTTCCATCTTCTAAGTCTTTGTTATAAACCCCATACTACCTTGTCTTATTTTTGTTTAAATAGTCAAGTATCTTTTAAAAGATTTTGGTAACAAATCTTTAAAACACACCCACACAGGGTTGTTTTTTTTTCTTTCAGTACTTTAAAGAGGTTACTTCACTCTCTTCTCGCTTGAATTATTCCGATGAGAAATCTCCTGCCTTTCTCACCTTTGTTTCTTCTGCATGTCATGTGTCTTTTTTTCTCTGGCCTATTTTAAGACTTTCCTCTTGATCATTGGTGTTGGATAATTTCTTCTGGATGTGCCTGGTTACAGTTTTCTTCCTATTTCTTGTGTTTGGGGTTGGTTCACCTTCTCGAAACAAACACTTCTTGGAAACATTTTGTCTGGTGTGCCCTGTCTTCTTTGGGACATTCCAGTTACCCATGAACTCGGCTGCTTGGAGGTGTCCCAGGTTCCCTGATGCTGTTTCGGTTTTTTAAATTCCTGTTTTTGTGACCTCTGTCTTTTATTTGGGACTGTTTCTATGGCCCTGTCTTCAGTTTCACTGCTCTTTTCTTCTGCCATTTCCAAAACGCTATTAATCTCATCTAGTATAACTTTTACCTAAAACACTGCAGTTTTCACCTCTAGAATTTCCACCTGGGTGTATTTGAATATCTCGTAATCTCTACTTAACACATTTAATTTTTCTTGTGCTCCTTGAACATATGGACAATAGTAATAATCAGTGTTTTCATGTTCTTGTTTGCTAATTCTCACATCTGTGTCAGTTTTAGGTTCATTTCCATGGATTGATTTTGATTTTTTCTTCTCGCTATGGGTCATATTTTCCGGATTCATTGCACACCTAGTAGTTTTCATGAGATGCTGGATATGGTGGGTTTGACCAGTGGGTGCTGGGTGTTACTGTGTTGCCGTGAATATTCTTCAGCTTAGGTCTGAGACACAGTTGGGTTACTTGGAGACAGTTTGATCATTTTAGATCTTCACTTTAAGAGCTGTTAGGTGGGAATACCACCCACTTGAGGGCTGATTATTCCTCAGTCCTGAGGCAAGACCCGGCTGAGTGCTGTGTCCTGCTGATGCTCCGTGAAGTACGGGGCTTGGGCCCCTGGCTGGAGGGAGCGAGCACCATTCCAGGCCTGGGTGAGTGTTGGGCATTGTGTCTTCTAATCCCTCCCCATGCTCCTTTCCACAGTCTTCTGGGTCTTCTCCTGTGCACAAGCTGATCAGTATTCAGCTGCGTACTCAACGGGGCCCCGTCGAGTTCTCTCTCTGTGCAGCTCTCTCCTTCCCACGCCTGTCTCTGTGAGCTGGAGCTGGCACTGTCCTTCCAGACTCTCAGTTCTGCCTCCCCAGCCTGGGGGGTCACTGGCCCTGCAGCAGGACCTGCAAACGCTCTCAGGGTGACTGTAGGGTTCACACTCTCTGTGTTTTTAATGACCTGAGGTCCATTTTCCCCAAACTGTATTTTCATAGACTTTGTCCAGTTTTTTAGTTGTTTAGGTAGTAGGGGAATCTCATTTTTGTTACTCCAGCTTGCCAGAAGCAGAGGTCTTGTTTAGGTCTATGACTAGTAAGTGTACCCTTCATTATGTGACACGAAATAACAGCTGTGTCAAAGGACATTGTGACCTCAAAACTTTGCTCAAATTTCCTTCATCTCTCTAGGCTTCAGCCATTGAAGACTGACATCCTCTGACTTGTAGCCATTCATTTTATTTGAAGTGAATTCACGAACATGGAGTTTATAAATTTTTAATTCTACAAATCTAAGCTTCTTTCTGTCTATGTTGACCTCAGGGGGAGGCAGCTGGGATGTGGGCTGGTAGACACCACCCCCCACCCCCTGGAACTCCATCTCCACTTTGTCGGACACGTGGGCAGGAAAGGCTGGTCGGAGGCAGTCCTACAATGGAGGCGGCGCTGCTGCCCTTGGTAGTGGAGCTGACCTTGACCGTTGGGCCTGGAACACACAAGCAGAGGCTGGGTTGTTCGTCTTTCCCTTTGAAGTCTTCTGCAGCAGCTAGTCCTTCACGCCAAGACAAATCCCCTACTTCTCCCTTAGGTACCGGATATCCAAGCACTGCACCCGCCAGCCATCAGCTCTTCCCTTCAGCCCACTCCCCAGACCCACGCCCTGTCTTGTCTTCTCCTCCTTCCGCTGTTGGTGTTATGAGGAAACTACATCCCAAACCCCCTCTTCCCAAGACCTCCTGGTCTAGCCCATACTGTAGTGTAGCTGGACACATTTCTCATTAAAGAAGAGGGAAAAATCCCACCATTTCATCTTTGGCTGGGTAACTCCCTAGCCACCACCCACTTCCCCCACACCCATTAACATAACCGGCTATTTATGTAAGAAGGTACAGACAGGCTTAGAATTTCAAGACGGGCCTGCTTAGAGAGTCGTTGCCTGCCCACATGCAACCTTGCTCCTCCTCTGCCCCTCCCAGCCTCTCGAAATGACAGGAGCAGCACTGTCAAAAGTGAGCAGGGACTGGTGGTCATATAAAGCAGAGTCCAGACGAGGTTTGTAAGGGGTTCCCAGCCAACGTTTATCCCAAAGAATAAGAATATGTATGTCTTAGCCCATTTGGGCTGCTGGAGCAGAACACCATACACTGGGTGACTTAACAACAGACGTTTATTTCTCACAGTTCTGGAGGCCGGAAGTCCAAGGTCAAGGTGCCTGCAGATCCCGTGTCTGGCGAGGGCCCGTTTCCTGGCTCACAGATGCTCACCTCTTGCTGTGTCCCCGCCTGGTGGAAGGACGGAAGGACGAGGGAGCTCTCTGGGGTGTCCTTCATAAGGGCACTAATCCCCTTAATAAGAGCCCCAACCTCATTGCCAGATAACCTCCCAAAGGGCCTGCTCCCTAATACTGCCACCTTGGGGGTTAGAATTTCAGCATGTGAATTTGGAGCAGGGGGTACACAAACATTCACTTACATACAGATGTATGAATTTGGGGTTCTATTGTTTATTGTTAGCATGACATGTAAGGCATGTGCATCTCCCTCTGGATTTCCTTCCCCTCAGTAAAGACCCATTTCACAGTCACTGTTATTCTCAGACACGTTAGTGCCTCTGCTCTGTTTCATGGTGTACTCCTTGTATTAGGAAACCAGTGATGCAGTTTTACATGGACCCTCTGACCGTCGGGGGGGAAGTTCTTGGAACTGCCTCTCTCGCTTCTCCTTCCCTGCAGCAGGCGTTTGGAGGGTCTACGGCACGTCGGGCACTTGGGGGCTTGGAGCCCCGTTGTGTCGGCCTGTTCGCACCGTGCTCACCCTGGCCTCTTCCCTCCTTTCCGCAGGTGCCACAGTGAGCAGAGCCAACAGCTGCCAGTCGGACAGCAGCGGGTTCCTGGAGGAACCGCCGGAACCACCAGCCTGGCAGGTGGACGGCCACCCCAGAAGGGTCGGAACAGGGAGGGAGGAAGTACAAGTTCCCAGTGTGCTGCTGAGATCAGAAAGGGCAGTTGATGCTGAGAAGACAATGCCCCAGGCCCCCAAGGGACAGGGGACATTACACAGGGTGCCAGGAAGCTCAGCATTCCTCTGCCTTTTATTTTCTTTTAATTTTGCTAAACAAATAAGCTGAGCTTCATGATGGTAACAAAAGGGGGGGAAAAGAAAGCACATACTAAGCCTAGTGCCTCCCCCACCTTCCTGACGCCTTTGCCCCCTCCCTGGCTTCTTCCACAGGTGCCTTCCTTGCCTGCAGGCCAGGGCCCTGCCGAGGAGGGATGCACAGGCCCAGGCGGCCAGAGCCCGCGCTTAGGGTCCGCCCAGCACTGCCAGCGAGACTCCGAGGAGTCCAGCTCCAAGAGTGGGGCGAGTACGTCCTTTTCTAGCCAAGACTGGAATGTCTTAGAAGACAAGTCCCCAGAACTGGAGGTGGAGAAGGAGTCTCAGCCCGAGGCCATGGGGGTGCAGCCAGGACTGTTCACCTCAGATGTGGCCCTGAGCTGGGCCACCGCTGGAGGAGATCGCCCAGGGAAAGACAGCCACCAGAGGCAGCCCCCGCCCGTGCCCCGCACTCAGCATGAGGCCAACATTGGCAGGACTCCCCGCCGGGGTGATTGGCCCCCGGAGTTCCTGGTGACCGAAGGGGGCCATGGGTTTCTGCAGCCTGAGGGAGCCAGGGAGGTGCACGTGCAAAGCCCCCCCTGGGAGCCTCACACGTCTCCGGGAACGGATGGTGCTCCGGACAAGTCCCTGCCCGCCGGCTCCGGGGCCCCGGGAGGAGCGGGAAGCAGTGACACCTGTCTTGACTTCAGCCACCGCTCCCAGACACGAGGAAGTCCACCACCACCTGTCCCCAAGAACGGCGCAGTCAGGACCTCTGCAGTGGCCCTTAGTCACACATCCGAAAAGGCTGTACCCCACGTAAATACGCTGTCTGGGGGTGCTGCTCCCCAAGCAAAGCCAAGGTGTGGGGCTTTGGGTCAGATACCACCCTGGACAGAACCTGAGCTGGGAGCCCTTCCTTCCGGCGCTGACTCAGATGCCGCCGGCTCCGAGTCCGTGACAGTGCAGCTGTCCTCCAGTCTGGTGTCAGCTGCCCAGAGTGCTGTGGCCTGGGGGACTCCTTCTGGAAGAACAAGTTCAAAACGCACTGTGGGGGACCCTGTAACCACGACACGACCAGTTCTGGGGACAGGAGCCAGACAGTTCAGTGATGTTTCTGTTCAGACTTGTGAATGGGAGCCCAGGTCCTGGCGCTGCTGCTCAGTGCAAAGGAACAAGGCCCAGCCCCTCACCAAATCCGTCTCCCTAGACACCGGCTTCCCCAGTAGCTGCCCGGTGTACATCTGCCGTGCCGCACCTGCCCACTGCCGGGGCTGCTGTCACCACCATCCCCACTGCCACTCGGCGGGACCGGGCCCTGGCCCAGTGTCCTCAGCCTGCAGGCACAGCCCAAGCTCTCAGGGTCACTTGGAGACCCAGTGCATGAAGGCCTTGGAAGTCCTGCAGGACACCGCAGTAAGGGAGCTGTGCTCTGTGAGTATGACCTCTCCAAAAGGGGTATGGGGGGGGTGGCACAGACGAGGCAACAGACTGCAAAGGGGTGCTGTTTGGGCTGCCTTCTCCACACAAGCTCTCGGGCACACCTTCCCGTTGCAAATCACGAGTGGTGTTTGTGGAGCGCTTTGTGGTTTACGGTCTTTTCTCACAAATGTCTGCTTCTTTTACGCTTCCTGGTACCTTGTGAGTTAAGGAAGGCAAATTTCATTTTCAATTCCTGTTGAACAGAGGGCTGTAGAACCTTATATAAATCCCTGTGGAAGGTTATAAACATGGCTGCATTGGAACCTCATCTACAATGCAGTCAAAGTAACTCATTCTCTGTCCTACCATCCCTTAGCTGTGTAGTCTCGCACAAGCCACCCAGGGTCTGTGAGCCCGACTCTGAGTAGCCCCCACAGTGTGGTGAGATCTGGCCACCGGAGAGTCACTCCTCCTGACCTGACTCTGTGACCTGTGGCACATCCTCAGGAGGTGAGGGCTTCCTGGGCCCAGCCCAGACTCATGTGTAAGGCTTAAAGGAACAGGAGTTTGGACAAGCATGCATATCGCCATCCCGTGTCTGCTAATACCTGGTCTCCCATCAGCTTAGCCCTCCCGCTTCTTACAATTGGCAATCATACCAAAAAATGATATTTTTATATCAAACAGATTTAGCATTATACACCTGCTGCAATGCATACTACATTAGGTTTTACTAGAAGATAATGCGTTTCTCTTTCTTTAAATCCAAGGAACCAGAAACATACACTCCAGGGAAACAACCACAACACACATACACGTGCATATTTGTACTCCTGTGCACACACACCCAGAGGCAGAAAAGCAAGTGAAAGTAAGGGATTTCACTCACCGGTGCAAGAGGGCACTTAACTAAATGAAAGGACAGACTCGGGAACGAAGAGAAAAAGCATCTGCAGTGAGTGAGCCCGGGCCTGCAGGCCCAAAAAACACCCTGGAGAGAAACATCTCCAAGTTAGCTGCTGGCTGCTAGTGAAGGATAGAAAAGTTCATAATTAATGAGAAAATTATCCAGAAAACAGGTCTTGGACCAAGTGGAGATTACAGGCAGAGATTGATGCCATCTCTTGACAACAGTGGGAGTTCCAAGCAGATGCCGAAATTAAAAGCGTTTTAGGTTAAAAGCTCAGGAAAACATCACTGCCGCACCCCCTCACATGGCAGCAGGTACCAGTGCAGAGAGAGACACACTCGGCTGGTCAATGCCATTTCCATGGTCGTGGGAGTCCCCCGAGATGATGGTTTACTGGCATAATTAAATGTTTGCGCATAAGTGAATTCTTCACAATGATTTGTTCATTTAAAAATTTTCCAGAAAAGGAGATGTATCATAATAAATTAGATTTTTGGTATTAAGAAATTCTTTTTATAAAGTTTATGATTTAGATTTAAAGAAAAAGGAAAGCACACACTGTTTAGCCAGTTCAGAAGTTCATTGTTTCTGGGTGGCGTGGCTCTGGCCATTGAACTGGGCTAGTGGCGTGGGCCAGTAGAGCAGACCTTGCGTGATGTTGTGTTACAACGCAGCTCTTACATTGCACAAGAGTTCAGAACAGTATCCTCTTTTATTCATTCATTCATTCATTCATTCATTCATTTGCTGAAGGTTTTTCTTTTTTCTGGAACTCCTTCAATGCTTGTTCTGGAGTCCAGATGTATGTTCAGTGTTCCCAAATGGCCAGGAGGTGGCAGTGCTTCAGAATTTTCTAACCTACTCCATGGCCAGGGAGCCCCAGGCCAGGTATCTCAGCCCCTACCCGACCTTCCAAGTACAAAACCTAAAATAACTAGAAGAAACAGACCATTCAGTCATGACGATGTTAAGCCTGCTTGAGCAGCCTATGTCCATGTACCTGGTCTCACTGGCCGTGGAATGTTGTCCAATGTAGGAATCTGCTAGGACCACACATCAGGTCCCTCCAAAGGGACAAGTAACTTCTCCGGGCGGCCAGCCACACTGCAGCCCCCGCTGTGACTCAGAGAGAAGAATGACCCGGCACGCTTGAGTTTGAAATTCGACTGCCACATTCTGACCTTGGACAATGTGGTTAACCATTCTGGGTCACGGCACTTTATCTCGAAAAGAAGTCCTTCATGGTCTCTAAGATCTTGTGTGGCTTGAAGAGCCATAATTGTCACCTTTTTTTTAAGATTTTATTTATTTATTTTTAGAGAGGGAAGGGAGGGAGAGAGAGAGAAAAAAAAAACATCAATGTGCGGTTGCTGAGGGTCATGGCCTGCAACCCAGGCATGCACCCTGACTGGGAATCGAACCTGCGACACTTTGGTTCGCAGCCCGCACTCAGTCCACTGAGCTATGCCAGCCAGGTAATTGTCACCTTTCGGACACTCTTGCCAATACCAAGAATGCCTCAGACACGCCTCTAATGAACTCAGGTGCACTCACACGGAAGCAAAAGTAACTAGAGAGCTTTGCTATACAAATATGTTCTTTGACATAAAAATTAGAGGATAGAATCAAAACCGAACTCTCTAATAAGCAAAATGATGGAGAGCTTTCAATAGAAAAATAGTATTCCTAGGAAAATAACTTTTATTATAATTCCAGTTTTAAAAAAATACACCATCAGGCTGCCGGGATCTTGGCCATGTGGTTTTGAGGAGAAGGGTAAGAAATCTGGGGCTTCTTCAAAGCAGGGCTGGGAGGAATTCACATAGCTGTAAGACTGGTTTCCATGGAAAGAAGAAGAAAGGTTGAAAAGAGACCTGCCTGAGAAATCAGTCTCCTTTCAGGAGCTTCCCAGAGCCCCAGCATCCTGCTCTCCACTGGCATCTCCTTGCTCTCCCGTGTGCAAGGAATGCTGGGGAATGTAGTCTTTTTTACTAGACACAGTGCTGTCCCTAAGCTACTAGAGTTTGCTAATAAGAATGAAGGGGAGAAAGATAGCGGGTAGGCAACTAGCAGCCTCTGCCTCACCAATCAGAAAGGGGGTCTGAACCCATGGGCCTGGGTTTGGAGCGAGCATTAGGCTCCAGCCAGCTTTTCTGTCACTCGGTCAGTTGGGTAGGGATGATGGGCGTTTGGTTGATGGGTCCATTCAGAGCCTAGTCCAACCCGGGCTGGAGAACGAGGTGCCCTGTAAGAACTCAGCAGATCAGCAGAGTGCCTGACAAATGGGCAGGGCTTGGCGGCTGAAAGAAGATATTTAGATAAGGAAACCAAAGCATACAGAGAAAGTAAGGTTTAACGAGTGATCCCCTCAGGAGTGGTGCAGAGCAGGCCTGGGAGGGTGGTTCAGTCCCTGGTTCCAGTTCGTGGCGGGACAGGGTGCCTAGCCGTGCCTGCCTTCCTGTGGGCGGGCTTGTTAGCTGGCTGGAGGTGACCCCGGATTTCACCAGGGACTGCGGTTAAGCCAAGCTAAGACTAATAAGTGTTCCTAGAAGACTTTCCCTAAATAAATACAACCATCTGAACAGATGGGTTCAGTGCTACTGAGGTGCAGAGGGAGGCGGTACCCAGCAACAGTTAAACAGGGTGGACTCAACTTCACTAACCACCTGCCCTCCCTCTGGCCATTTCCCCCACCCTAACCTACAGGCACCCCTCCCCCAGACTGCCTTCCCTCCCAGCAACTTCCGCCGCCCTCCTGTCCCAGCCAGTGCTGCCTGCAGTGGCTTGGAGAGGCCGGAGGCTGGGCTTTCCCAGTTCTCTTCCCCACAGGTTAGCAGGACGGCAAAGCGGGGGACCAGACCCAGGTGGGACGGCAGCCTCCACCGCGGTAAACGGGCAGCGAATCAGAAGGACGGCCTTCTGAGCTCTTTCTGATGGTTCTCAGGGCACAGCCCACGAGATGGAAGCCATGCAGACGCTCTGCTGGTGTTTCCGGGAGCATTTAGAGGAAATGGAACAGCACCTTACAGGACAGCAGGCCCGCTTTTCCAGGGACATGTCGGAAGAGGAAAGGTAATTACACGTTCCTTTGAGGGAGCCAGAAGGGCGAGTTCCAGCCCACACACCTGAAGCCAGGAAAGGTGATCAGGGCGGGACAGAGGAGCACCCAGGAGCCACTGGCCAGCTTTGCCCCGGTTTTCATATTCTTGTTCTCTCAGTGGGAGTCTTTGAGAGCTGTTGGCTGGACAGCCACATGAACGCTTGAAGGCCAGGGCCCTCTGAGGTCAGAAGTGGGCCGTAGCTGGGTAGAAGCTATGCCAGGATTAGAAGAAACCCTAGCTAACAGCGTTCTTTAATCAATGGGATGGTCTCATGTAAGTACAAATGGCAGGTTTATGAGTTAGACAACCTGCGTTACTTTCACATAGACTAAAAAAAGTACACAACCCAAAAGGAGATTGGTAGTCGCCTGAGGTTGGGGGTAGGACCAGGGATCACTTGTGAAGAGCCACGAAGGTTCTTATTGGGAAGGCAGAAGCATCCCAAATCTGAGTGGTAACAGTTGCACAGCTTAATAAATTCACTAAAAATCATTGCATTGTACTGAACGTAGGTCAACTTCATGATGTGCAAGTTACTCTGCAACAGAGTTGTTCACAAAGAAAAACCCTGCCCTGGTAATACCCCTGTGTCTGCAACTGCTACCCGTGAAGAAGGGGCCACTCTCTTGCAAGGACTGTCAAAGGAGTGACCTCCATTTTGAGAGGAGCAGTGGAAGGCGGCCCTTGGGTGCAGGCGATGGTGAAATCGGACTTTCTGTTGTTTACCGGCAGGAAGGAGGCGGAGCACCTGCGAACCTTACGCAGAGCCCTGCGGCAGCAGGTGGAGGAGCTGGAGTTCCAGCTAGGAGACCGCGCTCGGCAAATCAGAGGAGGGATCCTGTTGGTACGGGGCGTGGGGCGAGGAGGCGAGGGGGCGTGGGGTGGGACCGCGTGCCGCCCACCGTAGCGGGGTGCGCTCAGTGGGAAACCGGAGTTTCAGTCTGCAGTCATTTCAGATTCCGGGGCTGTGCACCAGCCCCTTCGTTCTAAATGTGAAGAAGCTGAAGTCCAGAGCAGTGCACGGGCTTGCTCGTGGCCGCATGGCTAGCCAATGGTGATTCAGGATTAGAACTCAGGTCACCTGACCCCCGCCCGTGCCAGTCTTCCTCCCTGCCCCGTAAACAGTGTTGTTAGCCCACTTTCCAAATGAGAACAAGAGACACAGCTCTGGGCTGAACGTGGGCTAAGTCACGGCCAGCACCTGCCGCCAGCCCACAGGCCCACTCTGGCGAACTCCCCACCCGTCCACACCCTTCCCGCACGTCTGAGTTAGCTGTCTGGTGCATAGAAGGTAAGTCGTCACCCTTTTTGTTGTCGTTTTCCTTTTAGCAGCTGGAGCTCCTCACAGGAGAACCCCCTGAAAACCGTGCAAATCTGCACCAACACTACTGGACAGAGGACAGGAGGGGCCAGATCCCACGTGCCCAGGCCCACCCAGCCTTGTCCCCTGGGGCTGCCTTCCCTGCAGACAACAGCCAGCAGGCTTCCTGCCCGCGTGCAAGCCACGGGGCGGCCTGTCCTCCACTCGCCCTGGAGGGCCGCACGGGGATGTCTCCTCCAGCTCGGGAAGAGTCGGTCGCAGCCCTTTCGCCCCAGCGTCCTGCTGGGGAAACGGAGACAGATGTCTGCCTCTGAGTCGCAGTGGGCTTGTTGGCCTTCCAGCAAACGCAAGAGCACGTTCCAGCCGGGGAAGGATCTCTGCATTTCCCCACCGAGACTTGTATCCCCTAGCCTTTCATCGGCTATTTTTTAAAATATTCTACTGTCTGGCTAAACCTGGGGGGAACACGGAATATTCCAATTCTCCTTCATTCCAGAATAAGGGAGACCTACTGTGTGCCTGGCAGAGAGAATGTGTGGTGGCCAGCACAGGGACAGCCGGTCCTCTCTTCTCATCGATACCTTCTGCGACTAGAAGCAAAACGTTGTATCATGGAACCAATTTTGCCTCAGGCTAATTGCTATAAACAAGAGTTATGCCCCCGTGGCATTTAATCGACGCTATAATGAAGCAACGTTAGAAAAAAGGCACGTTACTTGAGGATCTGCTGTATACCTCCAAGTACGTACGGTGGGCAGTCCTCGCCCTGCTCCAATCTACAGCCCTCTCAGGGAGAGAATGGAAACTGTAAACGTAAATACGTGTGAACTGAAAACCTGGGTGAAAGTGCTTTGGAGGAGATGACTGTGTTTATGAAAGAGACAGGCAGCCAGGAGTCTGATTCAGGCCGGGGGATCGGGAGGGCCTGGTGGGGGGAGTGACGACAGGGGACCCGGGCACAGGGGCCGGCCGGAGGCATCCACGAAGCACCGACCGTGGGCCAGCGGGCCTCCCGTGCTTGGGACAGAGCTGTGAACAGACAGACGGGGTTTCTGCTCACAAAAAATTGGATGAAGAGTGAGAAACAACAAACAATTCCAACCCTGACCAGTGCTGCAGTGAGGACGAGCGTGTGGTGTGGGGTGAGAAGGGTGTGCGGGGGGTCAGGCTGGCCAGGGCCAGCCTTGCTAAGGCAGGTGAGGGAGGCAGAGGAAGCCGTGTGGAATCCTGGGGAAAAAACCATTTTTAAAGCAGAGGGGATGAGAGTGTCAGGCCCTGCGGCAGAAACAGTGAGCAGGGGACGGAGGGCCTGAGCAATGGGGGAGTGGAGGGACAGGAGTCCGAGAGGTGGGCCATGGGGCCGGCTGGAGGCTGGGAGCTGGGACCCTTGGGGAATGGAGAGCCGCTGCAGTTTCGCACAGGGCTGTCGCGTGATCTGATCTGCGTGAAGAAGTCATGCAGACGGCGGCCTTGCAGAAAACGCACAGCTGGGGACTTCCAGCTGGGCGGAGCTCCCAGCAGGCGGGCCACTGGTATGACCGCTGAGGCCAGTAGCAGGGCTGTAGACTTGCTTCCCCTCACCTGGGGAGCCTCCAGGGGCCCCACCTGCCCAGTGATCCCAGAGAGGTGCACACACCAGCCAGATGTGCTTGCAGGCTCTATGGACTCAGAAATGCAAAGGAACAGGGAATGAATGAAGAATGAAATAGTCAGGAAATTGCGTGGAAGCTTCCAATTTGTACAGAAAGGTGGGCAAGTGGAGGTCATTGCTAACAAGTAAACTAAGAAGCTATTTCTTTAAAAATGGCCCATTACCAGAACTGCCTCCTCACCGGTCCCCATCCTCCTCGCCTTTGGGAAACACAGGCCCTCTGACCCTTCGGACCTGTGCACGGTTTCCGTGTCGACCAGACTTCCTCAGGGTGTGGACATCGCCCTCTGGCCTCCGCCCTCCTTTCTCTCTCTCCACGCCGTCTTCCTCAGTAGACACACACCCTGCAGGCTCTGTCCCCCATCCCTCTTCAGAATTCCTGCCCTGCACCATCTTCTTCCAGCAAGACACTTGTTTCGGAAAACAACTGCCAGCTTCCCATGTAATCCGACAAATGCAGAGCCGTGAGTGGTGCTTCGCGTTCTCCGAGAGCTCTGCATGGAAACAGGGATGTCCTTTGAAATGCAGAACAATGATAGGTTTCCTTTCTTCTAGTCGGCGGGAAGTCCCAACACACTCTTTCTCACTCTTGCATCTTTCACAACCTCTGATGACAGTATCTTGCTCGTAGTCGCGTCTCTGTAAATGTTTGTAGAAATAAAGAGAACTGCTTTGTTTTGTATAAAACGTTGCTCTGGGGTTTGTCTTCCTTTACGTTCTGAGTGAGACACGTGTACATCTATGTGTGAGAAGTCCTAGCCCACCACGTCACACACCATTCTCTTTATAAAGACATGCGAGGGACTGAACTGCGTCCCCCCGCCCACCACAAAAAAGGTTGTGTCTTGAAGCCTTAAGCCCCGGTGTAACAGCATTTGAAGATACGGTGTTTAAGGAGGTAATTAAGGTTGTGTGGTCACAAAGGTGGGGTCCTAATCCAACAGGACAGGTGTCTTTATAGGAAGAGCGAGAGACACTGGGCACCTGTCCCTTCGCCTGTGCACACGGGAAAGGCCGTGGGAAGACACAGGGAACAGGGAGCCATCCATGAGCCAGGGAGGGAGTCCCACCAGAAACCGACCACCACGGCACCTTGCTCTTGGACTTGAGGCCTCTAGAACTCTGCAAAAGCAAATCTCTGTTGTTTGAGCCACCAGTCGGTGATAGTTTCTTATCGCGGCCCAGGCAGACTAACAGGTTTAGGTGCCATGAAGTAGAGTGCTGCTGTAACAAATCATCTAAAACCGTGAGAGCGAGCACCTTTGGAACTGGGTGAGGAGTGGGGGCTACGAGACTTTTGAGGTGCGTGTTTTCTTTAGAGCGAGCTTTCGCATTTTTTCCTGACAGTGTTCCAAGTCATTTAGTCTTGTTCTTTCTTGCTTCGCAATTCCTTCGATTTCTCTCTCTCATCTCGCATTTTACTACGAGCAATAGGAGAAGCCAGGCTACACCCTCAGCACTGCTCAGAACTCTTAGTTAAATATTCATTTTTACGGCTTGCCTGTTCCACCTTCCACAAAACAGCAGAACACAATTCAGCCAAGTTCGTTGCCACTTTGTAACAAGGATAGCGCTTCCTGCAGTTCCTGGTAGCGTACTCCTCCTTTCTGTCTGAGGCCCCACTAGACTCGCTTCCAATGTTCATATTTATACCGGCATTCTGCTCCCAGTGGTACATGCATCCTCTAAGACAATAGAAGCTTTCTTTCCAGCCCCCCTCTTTGCTTCCTGAGCTCTCACCGGAATTGCCTTGAACATTCAGGGCTGGGCAAAAGTAGGTTTACAGTTGTTCATACAGAAAATAATACGTTAATGAAAAATGGTAATACAAGAATAAACTCTGTGTTTCATGCACTCACAACTGTATGCCTGCTACTGCCCCACCCTGTATTTCTACCAGCAGTAACATCAGGGCAATGTAAGCTTCTTCTAACATGCACCTAAAGAGAATGACTTTGCTCAAGGTCATGTCCCCTTTCTCAGGTCAACCTGCATCTAAGGACTGGTTGCAATGAGGGTGTGTAAACCAAGCCCCCTCATCTCAACGTGGGGCAGCTCTCAAGAGCCACTGGCTTCCAGGGTCCCCCTGGGGGGACCTTCCTTGCGACTACAGCCCAACCCTGCCCTCTGCCAGCCCCGCTCCCTTCTCTCCTCTCCCAGATGGTGATGCCAGGGGGACTCCTTAATAAACTCTAAATCTGCATTTCAGAATCTGCTTCCTTGGAAATCTAACCTGTGAAATGATTGAAGTTTGAGTTTTCTCAGAAGTAGAACAAGTTCAAGACTTTTGAGAAGTGACCCCTAACAACACTAGCAAGGTGATGGGAGAGAGGGAGAGGGAAGGGATGAAACTCAGTAATGTGCACATTACTGAGCAAGTTCACCACCATGGGCACACAGAAGTTGATTCCACTGGGGAAATCTGAGACGCAGTGGAGAACAGGCTTCAGAGGGATCCCGTCCAAGGGACGTGGGGCTGGGCTCTATTCGTCAGCTCCCGTCAGTCATTGGCTGAGAGCTGCTCCAGGAGCACTAATCAGCTCCCCAGTCTCATCAGAGAGCTCTGTGTGCAGGAAGAACAGGGTTCCGCCCTCAGGCAAGGCGCTGTAGGGAGTGGCAGCGGGAAATTTCATCAGAATGGGGAAAAAAGTGCTCAGAGAGATATAATAACTAAAAAACTTAAATTGTCCAAATATACCAAAAAAACCACTGCAGGTTATATTCATGTTTCTGCCTATTGCTAATGTCTATTGCAATAGCTTTTCTACCCACTGGGATATAACTTGTAATACTCAAGTCACACACAATCTCCTCTTGAAACTTTACCTGGTTCCCTCTTTTTACCTCTGTAGAGACAAGTACCTTTTCCTTTGTGTCTCCAGTGTACCCTACAGTGGCTCCATCCTTGACTCCAGTGTCTACATGGCACTGAATTGCTCATGTTTCTACGTTTCTTGAAGGGAGAGGTTCAGTCTTTATCTTTCTCAAATCAGTCATAATGTTTGGGACATTTGGTGAAAAAAAAAAAGTTTTAAAATATCAGACCTGATCTCATGACAAAACTGAGTGGTATTTTCACTGGGTATGGAAAACTGCATTGACAGTATTTTTCTTTCAACACTTTAAAAATATTATTCCACCTTTTGTTGTGTTTTGTTTTGTTGTTTCATCTCCATGGTTTCTGATGAGAAATCTTCCATCCTTTGAGTCATCAGTCCCTTCTGTGTAATACGTTGTTTTTCTCTGGTCTTTTCAAGATGTTTTGCTTTGTTTTGTTTTTGATTCTTTGATCACGATGAGTCAGAGCGTGTTTTCTTTGGATTCATGCTACTTGAAGTTTGCTGAACTTCTAGTGTTGGAAAATACATGTCCTTTCCCAGATTTGGGAAGTTTTCAGCCATAATTTCCTCAAATATATCTCTGCACTGATTTCTCCCCCTCCCCTTCCAGGGCTGTGATAACACTGATGTAAACACCTGTGGTATTGTCCCACAGTTCTTTGAGGTTCTGTTCATTTTTTTTTTATCAAAATCTTTTTCCTTCTGTATTTTCCGGGTTGGATAATTTGTATTGATCTACCTTTAAGTGTATTGACTTTTTTCTTTCTCATCGCCATTCTTCTTTTTGAAGTCTTCCAGTGGACGTTTTATTTCTGTTATTGTATCTATCAGCTCAAAATTTCCCATTTGGTTCTGGGGTATACCTTCCATTCCTTTGCTGAAAAAGCCTACCTTTGAGTTCATTTCAGCAGTGTTCACCTTTGCTTCATGGGTAACTATTATAAGAGGTGCTTTAACATCTTCGATCAAGTCCCACGTCTGGGTCATCTTGAAATTTTCATACATTGGTTACTTTTCCCTTTAAAGGTTGTGACATTTTTCTGGCTCTATGTATGTTGAGTAATTTTGGATCGTATCCTGGACATTTTGGTATTATGCTATAAGATTCCTTGTTCTGTTAAAAGTTTTCTGGGGAATGTGGATTTTCTGTTTCTTTGTTTGTTTGCTTACTTTAGAAGGCAATCAACCAGGCCAGGCTCAGACCACAATCCTGACCCACCTGCGGGCCGTGGTTCCAGTGTCCATTTAGTGGTCACAGCCTTTCTGTACCGCCTAGCCTGCTCTGTGCACGCACCATCCGGGGCTCAAAATGAGACTTGGGTGGCAGTCTAGCCTGTTCAGTTCTCAGTGCTTTAGTATGTTGCTTATGGTCAAGTTCTATGCATTATAACTCATGATGAGGCCAACACTTTATGTGCAGAGTGAAAGGGTCCCTTTCTCTAGATAACACCTTTATGTGAATCCCCCCGCCTTCTCTGACTCCTATGGGGTTTTTTCCCCATGGCTCTGCCTAGAAGACCATGATTTTAGTATCCATGCATGGTAATGGACCTCCTAAAACTGGTCTGCCCCTGGGAAAAGGAACTGCTGGAGCCACTACACCCGATGCTGCCTTCCCTGCCACGGGCGTGCCCCATCCTCGGGCGTGCCCAAGCAGGGCTCAGGGGAGCAAAAGATCCCGTTTCCCATCGGCTCCTTTCCCGACTCCCTGGCCTAAGAGAGAGGATTTTCCTTGTAGCTTTTTCTGTTCCACAGTTTCAGGATTCAGGCTGCCCTAGAATCTAAGCCAGGGAACATGGGAGGAAAGAAGCTCAGCTTTGTCAGCTGGCTCTTCAAGTCTTTTATTCTCTTCCCCGGCTGTCTTGCTGTTACACAATTTGAAGAGTCCTAGGATAGTTGCTTTGCATATTCTGTTCAGGACCTTTAGTTGTAATCAGTGGAGAAGATAGGGAGGAGCACTTGCTCTGGCTTAATCGGAACTGACATTTGCCATCCTGAATGATTTTAATATTCTCTTATTATAGCAAAAAATGCTACCGCTTGTTTTTATATGTAAGTCACACAGAAAAACAACAACTATTTGTGGTAAACATCCTTATCCCCCTTTTGAAGATGAGGAAACAGAGACTTACACAGCCTAAGCAGATTGCTCAGTGTCTGGAAATGCAGGCCTGAGCCGAGGCCGGAGCCGAACTCGGAGTCACCCTGCTGCTCGGGTGCGCCAGCTCTGTCACGCAGCCTGAGTAGGGCCAGAGCTGCAGGCGCTCCAAAGACACGTGAGGATCAGGCGGTTGCCTTCCCGGAGGCCTGTGTTTTCCCAGCTTTCAGCATTGATTAGGTCAAGTTGAAAGATGTACTTATGCACAAGGCAGGTTGAGATTTAATATCGCTTTGTGTTGGTTATGGGGCAGGTGTTTGTTTAAAGGAAGTGGAAACAGGTGTGTGGGCCTGATTCAATTACGTGATGGAGGGGAACACGCTGATCCATGGCCATTTTCAAGGAGAGATGCTGATTGTGCTAATTAATCATTTGTCTGTCAGGACATAATAGAAAATGATGTTCCAGTTACCATTGGTACGGAACACGGACTCGTGTGTCTGGCTCCCCGGCAACCAGATGCAACTGCTTGTGATGGCAGCAATTGAGACACAGTGCCCGCGCCCTCCCGGGTCACCCTGTCTGAGAGCACGCGAAGGGAAGGTGTTCCGTAAACTCTTGCCAGCAGTATGGGACATCATCCAACAGGAATTGTCTCTCGAAGGAACCGGTCCTTCAAAGAGATTAATTGAGTCCTTTTAGGTCACCAAGGCGTCCCAGAGATGTGGCTGAATGGAGTGTTTTCCCACGCTGTGCACCGCAGCACTCGCTCTCCCTCCCCTGACCAGAACATTTATGCCCGTAGCGGAGCATCATGGTAACACTGTATTTAGTGCTTTCATTTATCCACTTGCCACCGAGAGTCCTTTTAAAAACATAAATCAGGTACGTTGCACTCCTGCATAAGAGTTCACAGTGGCTTTTCAGTACGTTTATAATTAAACCCCAAGATCCGTACCAAGACCTGCAAAGCTCTACACAGCTCCCCCGCACACTTCTGCCACCCTATTTCGTACCCCCTTCTCCCTCCCTCTCTTACTGTGAGTCCATTTCGTGGATCTTGCGAATTCCTGAACACATACGTGAAGGGCATTTTGACTGCAGGGGCGTTATTGGTGCTGTTCTCTCTTTGCATTTGCTGTTCCACGGCCCCCAAACAATCTCACGGCCGGTATGTTCTTCGTTCAGATCTCCGTTCAGATGCCACCTCTGCAGAAAGGCCTCCCTTGACAACCCCACACTAAACAGGGCTTCTCCCTACACACATCTCTGTGTGCCTTCCACCCACGCACCCTACCTTGCTGTCTCCAGCGTGCTTGTTACGTGGGTTGTTATCGCTCTATTTGTCTTTTTGCTCAGCGGCTGTCTCCCTCACTAGAACACGTGCTTCGTGGGGAAAAAACTTATCTGTCATCTCTCCACATATTATCCTTGGGCCTAAAACAGAGAAGAATTTGATGAGTGAATGGACAAGAGAATTAATTCACTAATTAATTAATATATCAACACTAATAAACACGGGCTACACGTAACTAAGACACAGTCTAATCCATCAGGGACTTTTTAGTTTGGGGAGGAAAACACGTGTCACCAGTTGTCTGTCCGTGCTCCTCCTTCATTCATGCCTTTCAAACAACCCTCGCACGGCGAGGTTTTTGAGTCTGAGAGCATCACTGTCACCAGGCAGTGGAGACACTGAGGAGAAATTATTAGGGCAATGTGGCAAGGCTTTAGTGAAGTTAATGCAACCCCAGCAATAGTGTCCTTGCTTCTGCTGCAGAGTTCCATCCCCTTGTAAATTAGAGGAGTTGTCTCTTGCCTGCAGGGAAGCCGGCCACAAAAGACCATGTATTTTCTGATCTCACAGACACAAGAAGTCCAGAGTGATCCAGTCTGTGGAGTCGGAACTCAGATGGGTGGGTGTCCGGGGCTGGGCAGGAGGCAGGGGAACGCACGTGACCGCTGATGACAGCACAGGATTCCTTTCGGGGGGGGTTGGGGGGGTGAGAAATACCTGGAAATGAGATTATGGGGATGACTGCACAATTCTAAAAATGTGCTCAAAACCATTACATTGCTCGCTTTAATTGCACTGTGTGTAAATTATATCTCATGAAGTGTTTCGGGAAAACAAGGCAAGCTAGCAAACACCTGGGGTGGGGCGTCTCCTGAGGGGCAAGAGCAGGTGCCCCGCCTGAGCTGGGAGTGAATCTGCCCAGGGAGAAGCCGAGGCTGCAGCCAGCGCAGGAGGGAGAAGTGCGCGGGCGCCGTGTCTGATGGGGCCTGCTGAGCCGTGGCCGGGAGCTGGCTGCCGTGTTGGACGTAGTGAGAAGCCGTTGGCGGGTTTGAAGCAGGACGGTGACGAGACGCGGTGCATGTTGACACCCCGTGAGGAGACGATGCTGGCTGCCCCGTGTGCGTGCTTGAGTCAGGACGCCCGACAGGGAGCAGGGGGACCTGCGGTAGCCATCTGGGCAGCGCTCGCAACCGTGGTAGATTCATTTTCTTCTCCTTTCCTCTCTTCTCTCCTCTTCTCCGAAGTGCCAGAAACCAAGGTCACTTTGCATTGAGCAGAACGGCTCTCACGAATTGTCCCAGAAAAGGACACTAGCCAAAATATTGGAACCCCTGTTAACCTCTAGTACCTCAAACGAGCCGCACGTCACTGGCCACAAGAGAACAATCTAATAATAATGAAAAATTTAGACCAGTCTTACATAATTAGTCCTTATAGAGACGGTATTCTCCCGATTTAGTATCAAAACCTGCTTTTCACTCCAAATAGCACTGTCAAAGCGAAACAGAGGCTGCGTCCTTTGTCTGTGACAACTCCGCGCCGACTTCCCAGCTCACAGCAACCAAACGATCTCCCTCCATCGCAAACAAACCACAGTCTTCCGGGCTATATGTGGAAAAGGAACAATACGGCGTCTGTAGAAAAACAACTTTGCATTCGACTCCTCCTCTTGTCTGAGGGGCTGTTTCCATCATCGTGCAAGCTCAAGGGGGCGGCAGAGAACAGGCAGGCTTTGTTAGACCATGACGCACGTAACGAGATTTGAGGTCTGCTAGTCAACACATATTTTTTCAGTGGGCACGTGCCCCAGGACTGAATTGCTGCCTACTTAAGTTTGATTATCAAACATACTTTCAAAGTCAAAGAGCACCAAACGCCCCTTCTGTTCTCCAGCCCCTATGCTTTGGAGTGTGTCTGTTTATCTCGCAGAGCAAGTTTGCTCCGCAGAGCCCTGGGTTCAGCCCGACTCTTATCTGGGACTCCTTCAGCCCTCCTCCTATCCCGGGTCAGGTCCCCAGTGCCCTCTCCAGGCGGCCCAGATATTTCTATGTCAGGAGGAGCCAATCAACCTTGAAAGGAGGATCCCAGCTCCACACACGCACATCCACGTGCCCGCTTCCCCAGAAAACTGAGCCACGCCCACTGGTGACTGCCGTGGCCCTTGGAGAGCCTGTTTGTGAATGCACGCCGGCTCCTGCTTCGGTGCGGTGTCCTTCCAGGTCGTCTCCTTGGTGATCCCACACCCCTCTCTGTGAGCTTCGCTTGCCCGTCCTCTCTCTGACTGGTAACCATGGACCAGCATAGCCTGGAAATCGTGCTGTGCCTTACAGCAGGTTGCGGGAGCCAGAACTTCAGGCCCAAGCCCTGTCTATGCACTGCTGGGAGACTCCTCGCCACCTCTGCTACTAAGTCCCGCTGTGTCTCTCCGGCCACTGGTTGCCTTGTGCCGTGGTGATAGCCTCACTGGTCACTGGCTCTCAACTGTCAACGACCTGCTGTGGCATTCCCCGCTCCACACCACACCCCCACCCCCAAACTGGGGCACACCGGGATGTCTGAGTCTCTTCAACATGGGCACGTGGGGAATCCGGGGACCCCGTCTCAGACCCTCTCTCTGCCTGAGTCCGTCACGCTGGCATTTCCGCTGTGCCTGACCCGTGCAGCCGTGGGCATGGAGACACACAGGCACGGGCCAGCACAAGGCGGTCAGCCAGAAGCTCAGGCGGGGAGCAAGCTGTAAGTCCCCTGAGCCTTGGGGTCCCCAAACCTCTGTCAGGGAATCCCAGAGCTCTAACGAGGGTCTAGCAGGACAGCAGAAGAAAAACACCCGCACTAAAACCAGACTATTTGCCCCTCTATCTCCCTCCTCGCTTCCCCCACTCCTGTGCCCACGAGAACAGTGGGGACTGTGCGACCCCACTTCGTACTTGTGTGACCGGAGTGACTCCTTTTTACAACCTGTATCTTTCATGCTCAGAAGACTGGTTCTCGATTTGTGCAAACCCACTTTGGGAATTTTCTAGACATTATCTTTCTTTCCTAAATTCCTTTTTTGGATGATGTTTGTCTTGATAGGAACTTCAGAATGCTAGAAGCTGGACTGTGACTCCTTTGTTCTAAGTATTATCAGTGCTTCCCTCCTCCCTGGGGGCAAGAAGCCGGAGACTCCTGACCAAGTGTTAATGTTAAAAAAAAGAAGAAGAAGAAGAACTCTTCCTGGCCAAGGGGAGGGAAAACACACGGTGTGATCTCTCAGAACGAGATGGCACACAACCGCAAACGTGGGCAAGGGCTCACAGCCGTGTTGTCGTCTGTCACCAACGTTTCCCAGCACTGCTGGCTCACCCTGTGGATGTGCAGATGGCCCCTGGTGTCCCCTTCTTTATTAACAATGAAACCGTTATCTTTGTGCGTAGGTCGGACCAGTTGGGTAGATTAAATGAATAAAAGTGGAATTTTAAGGTCAAAATGTGAGCATTTGTAAAGCTTGACGGTGACACGTGTTGGCAAAGTAACGTGCACCCCCACACGCACTCACCAACGAGGACCCTTGGTCACTGTCACTCACGTGACTCTCTGCCCCTCTGAGAGGGGAGTTTGGTCTGCACGTCTCCGGGTGTCAGTGAGACCAAATACAGGAACACAGACGCGTATTTCTGACCCTTTTTCCCTTTGTGGTTTTTAATGGCCTGTTCGTGTTCTCTGCACGTGTGTGGGGGTGTGGACATAAATGAGGAGCCCTCCGAGAGAGCTAGCGGAGAGACCCTGCGTCTCAGGGCTTGCTGCCACGGGGGAGCCAGCCGTCGTCACCGGTGTTTGGCAGTGACTCGGGGGTGGGCGGGCGAGTGGGACAGCTTTCCAGTGAGGAAAAGGGAGGGTTTCAGTGCACGCTGGTCGGAAGTTGTTGTCGCGGGGAAGCTGGAAACGGCCTCACCGGAGACGGGCCAGCCCGTGGGTTGTGGGGGAGCAGAGCTGACTCTCTCTGGCGGGTCCTGAGTGGGGCTAGGGCGAACGTGAGGGGAGGAGGGGTCATGACCAGGCTGGCCCTGGCCGTCTGGGCTGCAGAGGCTGTGTGTCAGCGCTGGGGTTTAGGGTGTGTGCGCATGCACCCGAGGGTGGGCTAGCTGTTGTCGGTACCTTCAGTCTCTCAGGAAGGAAAAGAAGTCTTTCTCTTGGGTATGTAAGAACTCTTTATGGGGTAAGGAGATTCACTATTCAACATATATGTTGTAAGTTGACCCTGAGTTCTGAGCTTGTTTCCGTGTGTTTATATTGTAGCAGTTTTTCAATTCTATGTAGACTATTAATCTGCATAGCCTCTGCTTTGGTTAGCTTGAAAAGATTTTTCACACTCAAAGATTATAGAATATTCTCCTGTATTTTCTTCTAATATACGTGGTACTTTGTAAACTTTTCATATATTTGACATTTATGCAGTGTGCGGTGGTGGTAGAAGGCTACTTTTCTTTTTACCCAAACTGCAATGCCGTTGCCTGCACATCACTGATTGACAAAGCCACCCACTGTCCATCAATATTTTCCTACAAATAGTTTTCGTTTTCACGAGGTTTTAAGATCAGCATGGGAATTTTTCATTAAACTCTAAGTGTGTGAAGTGCCTCATGGAGCTTCCGATGGTGAGAGTCCAGGGTGGAGGAAGGACAGGAAGTGAACGTCATTTGAGCCAGTTACAAGAAAATCTAGCACTAATTGTTGATGGAGGAGCAAGAATCTGATTCACAAGAGCTTATCATGCGTTTATATTTTTTTCCTTTAAACATATAAGGAAATGCACAAATCTTCAATGTACCATTCAATGGCTTGTGACAAAAGCAGGATTCTAAAAAACCACTAATAAGAATATACTCTGCTGCCGCCACTTTGGAAAAGAGTCTGGAATCCCCTAGGAAAGGGCCACACGGGTGCACTCTGCCATGTAGACTACAAGGGGTATCCCACTACCAGGGGTGTTTATTTGAGAAAATCTTGCAAAAGATAAGGATATTCCTGAGCATGTCACTTCTGTCAATCAAATGCTCATCAGTAGTAGAACAGATAAATGAGCCATGGAACAGTCGGTCAGGAGAATACTATACAGCACTGAAAATGGATGAACCACAGCTAGTCGTTGCCCGAAACATGTAAACACTGGTCCCCATCTCCTAGGATTTATCCCAGAAGATGTTAATGCCTTGTTAATACTGCGATGCTTTCAAGTTTGCACCGTGGCTGGCGTGGCTGAGCAGGCTCCTGCGGGCACTCCCCAGGCCCGGGCCAGAGAAGCCCAGCAGAAAGCAAGGCACGCCTGTGCCAACGATCCAAGCATTGCCCTCTTCCTTTGCAACACTTCCTTATCGCTGACCCTGGGGGAGGAAGGTCAGATTGTCACTAGTCAGCATTTTGTTAGCAGTAGGTTATATCCTAGATATTCTTTCACCCTCGTGACAATCCCTACCTTAATCATGGGCTTGACCGTGAATACAATTTGAATTGTATTAAATGCTAGTTCTGCGTCTAATGAGAGAATCACACACATTTGCTCTTTGATTCGGGTAATGCAGGAAATGACGTCGACTGATTTTTGCACGTGAAACTTGAATTGTTGACGTCAACTTTAGTTACGATGTATTGTAACTTTGAAGGAATACTGGATTTGATTTTTGTATATTCTTAAGGGTTTTGTTTGGAGGAGTTTTACATTCATGAGGGAGAGTGGTTGATAGTTTTCTTATAATGTCCTTGCCTGGTTTGGGGATGAAAATCGTGCTGGCTCTACAGAGTGTTTTGGGAAGTGTTCCCTTCTTTCCACTCTCTGAAAGGTTTTGTGTAAACTTGCTATTGTTTCCGTCTCCAGCGTTGGTGAGTGCAGCAGTGAAGCCATCTGGACCGGCAGCTTTCTTTGTGTGAGATTTTAATTATACCTTACATTTCCATATAGATGAAGGGCTATTCAGGTTTTCTCCCTTTTCTAGCATTCATTTGGGTGATTGGTGTCCGATAGACATTTCTTTAGTGACACCTACCAAATGTGATACGCTGTATTTCTTATAATCGTTCAGTTCTAAGTAGTCATCCTTGCTTTTTATTTCTGAAGCAATGGGAAGTTTTGAAGTGTGCCTTAATTATCAAATGTTTGAGGATTCCCTCAAACATGTTGTTTATTTCTAATCTCATTCCACTGTGGCCAGAATATATATTCTGTATTATTTCAACCTTTAGAAATTGAGGTGGTGTGTGTGTGTGTGTGTGTGTGTGCGCGCGCACGATCCATACAATCTATATTAGTAATGTTCTATATGCTCTCGACAGGAACATATTGTTGAGTGGAGTGTTCCAAAATGTCAGCTCATTTAATTTGGTAATTGTGTTATTCAGATCTTTTACATTGCTCTTGATTGTTTTTCTACATGTGTTAAAATCTCTAACTAAAATTGTGGATTTCTCTATTTGTTCCTTTCGTTCTGTTGGTTATTGTTTCATCAAATCCTGTCATTAGGTACCTGCAGAGTTATGATTTATATGTGTTCTTGACTAATTGGCCCCTTTGTTATTGTGAATGTCCCTCTTGATCTCTGGTGTTGCTTCTTGCGCAGATGTCTACTTTGTCTGTTGTTAATATTCTACCTTGAGCTTTCTTAAGCTTGCCGTGTGCTTGCAGAATAGGAGACAGGTCTTCCTGGGAACACTGGCAGAGCCGAGGGCTGGTTGACTTATCCCCCCTGTAGTGTACACCCCAGTTTACTCCCAGATGAACATATAATCAAGTACCAACTGTGTGCTCACTTTGCAAATGCAGCTCAGAGGCAGCCCCTCTGACCACCCCGTCCAACCAGCGCGCAGCCCAGAGCTGCTCCCGTGTGAGACTGCGCCACTGTGACCGGATAGGAGAGGCCAGAGCTGTGCAGAGAGGCCGTTGCCAGAACCGGGGCGGGAGAGCTTCCCACCGGGCTTTACGAGTGCAGTGATATGAGGCATGTCGTTTCCTTGAAATCAAGTGCAGAAGCTATAGCCGCTATTTTAAATGCATGCTGGGTTTAAAATTTGCTTTCATAGATTCCTAAATTGTGTGTCATTTTTCATGTAGTTGAGACCAAAGAGGCAAAGTCCTAAAACTTTAAGAGATTTTGTTTCCACACCATAAAAATCTTAGTCAATACTTTTCCTTATGCTCATGGAGAGTTAATGAAGTTACTTATTAATATTTCTGTAGCACAATTTAAACATGGGAGCCCCTCACTTAACTGCCTCTGAGCAACAAAAGCTGTCACCGACGTTGTGTGTACCTTAAAGTTTCATGTGCCCAGTGGGAAACAGACGTGCTTGCCCGCCCTGTGTTTGGAAGCCCCATTAACAGAGGGTGGAGTCTGCTTGTGTTACCATCTGGTCCCAGACAGCAGTGCCCTCACTGGCTTCCTCCAACAAGGCAGCTTTATATGAATGTTTGCAGTAACATTTGACATGCTCTGGTGATGCAGAGGGGATTAGACTCAATTCCTTTATTGTCCTGCCTTTCTGGGGGAGATTCTCAGAATCCAGGCAAGTCTCAGACTTGGAAAATTCTAGTAGCTTAGCTAGAAGGAAGCGAGCATGGGAAAGAACAGTGAATTCATCCTCCACAAGGCCTGTTTATTTTTATGTGCTGTGGGGGGCCACCAGTGACCAGGGTACATTCAGGTGCCCTTGCAGACTTAGGGCTGCCTGAGTCAGCGTAATGTCAGCACCTTTCTCATCTTCAGCACACTTACTTAATTGATCATCAGAGAAGCCATGATAGAATTAGTATTCGAGCAGAGCCTTGGATTCGTAACTGGATGAAAGCCACATGGCTCCCTTGCTGTGCTGCTGAGGGGTGATCACCATTTTATACAACAGCCAGATGTCCAGCTTTGGAAGCATGTTACTCAGAAAGAGTAAGCTCGGCTTGGTTTTCACGAGGGAGCGAACGATGGGTCAGATCTGTCCGTTTCATTGATGCCGGAGTCCTGAGGAGCAGGACGCGGGGACCAGCAGCGCAGCCAGAGGAGTGTCCAACTCGTTACAGAGTGAGGCAGAGGGACGAGCACTGGTCCTGGAGGAGAGGGACCTGGAGCCAAATAGTAGCTATTTGGCAGTGACAAGTGACCGAGGCCTCCAAAAACCAGGTTTCAAACTCTTAATATATACCTCATGGGGTTTTGAGGGAAACTAACCAGAATATAGTTAAGCAATTTGAAGTGGGAACTTGATAAGATTTGGTAGCTAGGTTAGAGTGACTATTGCCATCTGGATCAGAATGGCACGCAAGGTCAGTCGGCATAATTATGACCCATTGGGTCAAAATGGCATTCAGAGTCATTGGAACTATGGCTCGTTTGGTCTGAATGCTGCTCAAGGACCTTCTGGCTCTAGATCATCATTGGATAGAACAAACCACTATGGGCCAAGACCCGGAGAATAAATACAAATGCGTCTGGGTGGGGCAAGGCTTGAAACTGAATCAGCTCAAGACACAAGAGACAATCTTGGCAGAGACAGAGGTGGGATAAAAGATGGGCGTGTATGGAAAATGGGGAGGTATCACACACCAAATCCCCAGTCAAGCATCAGAAAGCTCCATGGTTAGGTCCTGACAGGTTAAGTAGTGCATTTTCAGAGATATTGAAGCAGACCAACTGACATCACAAAGTAGGGGCCTGCCCAAACCCAAGCCTTTTCAAGGCAATTCACCCACATTTCTGGAGAGAAATTATCATTGAGGCCAAAATATCACTCCACTCCACAACAGCAGAATTTGTTTTTTGAGCAGCCATAGAACATTCACCATCCATAGGTCATGTCTTGACCCATGAAACAAACCTGAGCAAAATTTTAAAAGTTAAAATTAAACAAAGTGAGTTTTCCAACCACAACAGAATCAAACGAGAAGCCAATAACAGGAAAACAACAGAAAAACCTGCAAACATGTGGAAATTAAACAACATACTTCTAAATCTGTATGCCAAAAAAGGAAGTCTCAAAGGAAAATTTAAAATACCTAGAAATAAAGGAAAATGAAAAACAACATGTTAAAATATGTGCAGTACAGACAAAGCAATGCTGAGATGGAAGTTTATGTCATCAGTGCTTACATTAGATATGAATAAAAGTATCAAAATAACCTAAGTTCCTTCCTCAAGAAACTAGTAAAAGGAGGACATAATAAATCCAAAACAAGCAGAAAAAAGAAAACAATACAGATAAGAGGTGGAAATCAATGAAATTAAAAATGTGAAAACAATAGAGAAAAATCAATGAAACAAAAATATGATTATTTGGAAAAATATCAAAACTCATGTACCTCTAGCAAAACTGACAAAAATTACCAATATCAAGAATAAAATAGGAGATATCGCTACATAACCAGCAGCTACTGAAAAGATAATAATGGAATAACTTTGTGCTCATAAATTCCATAACTTAGAAGAAATGGACTAACCCTCCAAAACCATTAACTACCAAAATTTAACTAATGTTAACTAGGCCATCTGAAGAGCCCTAGAACAATAAATTCCTATTAGAATTTGTATTTTAAAACCTCTCAAAAGAAATTTCTAGGCCCAGATGGTTTCAATGGAGAATCTACTAAACATTAAACACTAGTTTACCATGGTTTCTTCCAGAAACTGAAAGAGAAAGGACTACTTCCCAACTCATTTTAGGAGGCCATTATGAACTTGTTAACAAAACCAAAAAAAAAGGTACAGAACAAAAAAATTACAGACCAATATCTCTCATGAATTTATATGCAAAAGTTCTCAACAAAATATTACCAAACAAAATCTAACAAAGTATAAAAAGACTTCTACACTACGATCAAGTGGGGTTTATTCCCAGTACGCAAGGCTGGCTCAACATTTGAAACTCAAGCTGTGTAACCCACCTTAACAGGTTTAAGAAGTAAAATCATATGATCATACCAATTGATGCAGAAAAGCATTTGAAAAAATCCAACACCAATTTTTGACTTAAAAAAATTCTCAGCAACCTAGAAATAGACAGCAGTTATCTCAACTCGATAAAAAAAGGATCTCCAAAGAACCCACGGCTAACCTCATACCTGAGGTAGAGACTGAACACTTTCCCTCTACCATCGGGAGCAAGGGTGCTGCTCTCACTCCTCAGCATGGTGCTGAGAGTTCTAGCCAACACAATAAGGCAAGAAAAATAAATAAAAGACATGCATATTGGAAAAGAAGTAAAATGACCTCGACTTGTATATGGCACAATTGTTTATGTAGAAAATAAAACTACAAAAACCTAGAACTAATTAATAAGTAAGTGTGGTAAAGTCATAGGATCAAAGAATGACCAAAATCAATGACCTCTCTATATACTAAAATATACAGAATCCAAATTTTAAAACACTGTGTCCTTTACAGTCTCTCCAAAGAAAATAAAGTGCTTATGTACTTATTTAATAAAGCATGAATAGAATCCCTATGTGGAAAACTATGAAATGCTGATGGAGAAATCCAAGAATGCCTAAATAAGTAGAGATACATACCATGTTCATAGATGTCGATTCTTCTCTAAAATAATGTATAGGCTTAAATGAAATCCTATCAAAATCCAAGCAAGGTTTTTTATAAACATAAACAAGCTTATTCTAAAAGTCCTATGCAAAGGCTCAGGTCCTAGATAAAACAATCTTCTCAAAGATGGAATAAAATAGAATTAGTTCACTGGATATTAAGGCTTACATTGTAGCAGCATAATTAATATTGTGGTATCGGCTGAGACATAGAAACATACATGAATGGAGCCCAATAGAAAACCCAGGGACAGATCCACACAGTTATGCCCAACTGATTACTTTGACAAAAAGCAAAGTAATTCAATGGAGGAACTTTAGCCTTTTAACAAACGGTGCTGAAAAAAATATAATTAACCTTGACCTAAACCTCAATCTTACATAAAAATGAACTCAGAATGGATCACCAACTTAAATAAAATATAAAACTGTAAACTTAGAGAAAAAATAGGAGAAAATCACAGGATCTAGGGCTAGACAAGGAGGTCTTAGACTTGACATCAAAAACATGACACATAAAAGAAAAAAAAGATAAATCAGACCTAATCAAAATGTAAAACCTCTACTCCATGAAGCCCATGTGAAGAGGATGAAAAAATAAGCCACAGAGGAGGAAAATATCTTTTCAATTCACATGTTTAACAAAAACTAATATCTAAAATATATAAGCAATGTTCAAAATTTAACACTAAAAATAAAACTAATTAGATAACGGGCAAAAGACATAAAGAGACAATCCACAGAAAAGGATATGCTGGTAGCAAATTAAGCAAATGAAAATTGAAAATATGTTCAATAATCATTAGTTATCAGTGAAGCGCAAATTAAGATTCAGTCAGATATCACTGCATAATCACCTTTCAGAATGGCAAGAACAAGAAATGGTGACGACATCAAATGCTGACGATGATGCAGAGAAATCCGTAGACTGCTGGTAGGAATGTAGAATAATGCAGCCCCTCTAGAAAATCGCTGGGTGGTTATTACACAGTTAAACAGTACGTGAGCTCCTTCCCATGCGCATGCGTCCTCTCAGTTATCACCGTGTCGAAATCTGTTTTGAGGGGCAATTGGAATGAAAGTAAAAATAAATAAGCAGACGGCTGCCACACAGGGCAGCAACTGAACTCCTTGGTATTTATCCCGGAAGAATGAAAACGTACATTCACGTCAAGCCTGTCCACAAACGTACAGAGCAACTCTATTTGTCACAGATGACAGCTGGAATCAACCCGAATATTCCTCGCAGGTAGACAGCCACACAAACTGCAGTGCAGCTGAACCATAGAGTCCTTCTCAACAATTAAAAAAAAAAGTTAACTCTTGATACAACTAACAACCTGGATGACTCTCCAGAGAATTTAGCTGAGTGAAACAAGCCAATAGCAAAGGTTCTATGCTATATAATCCCACTTACATAACATTAATGGCAGGAGTAGAGGAGAGATTTGCGGTTACAGGGGCAGAGGGAGGAGGAGTGGAAGGTGGGCGGGGCTCTAAGAGAACAGCATGAGGCGTCCCCATGGTGGTGCAGGAGATTGGTATCTGCACAGTGGCCGGGGGATGCGTGAACCTACACAGGAGCTGAAATTCGGTGGGACCAAATACACACACAGCTAGAGGGACTGGAATAAGACAAGTGGATTGTGTCGAGGTCAGTATCCAGATGTGACGTTGCACTGTTATCTTACAGCACGGCACTACTGGGGGAGACTGGGCATAGAATGTGAGGGGTCTATCTCTCTGTGTTATTTCCCATAATTGCATGTGAATCTGCACTTACCTCGAATAAATGAATAATATTACCTTTCATTTTAATAAGTGCTTCTTAAGTATTGGGCAATTTATGAAATATTAAATGTGTTCTATATTTTTATTTCAATTGGATGAGAATAAATGACATCAGAATTTGACACTGATGAACTCAAATAGTCTTCTGTTAGGAAGAGCTAAAATGTGGTTAAAACCGCCCAAAGCAGAGACAGAGACACTTATTTACCAAAAGTTGTCAGTCTGAAGCAGTTACTTTCTAAGGGCTGAAGGAGACAGCCAGAGATCCAGCAAGATGTCTGGGATAAAACCAACCTGCAAATGTTCAGTTTCTCTCTCTTCTTCCTCTCTCTCTCTCTCTCTCTCGTCACCACCCCCACCAAGCTGGGGCCCATCACCCATCAACACAGAAACAGCCCTGGATTAACCTGAGAAGGCAAATATACATCACTGTGATCATTCTTCTTCGTTAAGATTGCATATTTGAGATTAAAACAAAAGCATATTCATTTAAAGCTAGTTACCAGCAGGCATCCATCAGGAGTGAGGCCAGAAGCCATCAGCTGCCCGTCTGAAGCTCCTGGACCCACCCACCCATCACGTGGTGGACACGGGGCTCCTTGCACTTACGCCGGGAGCGCCGTAGGCCAAGGGTCCGGCGTCAACGCTGCGCATATGTGACAGTTATTTAGAACTCTCCGAGGTCTAGACTTACATCGCCATCTGCCATCTAGCTGCTGTGCACATCTGCCTTCCAGGGGCGGGGCGGGGGGGGGGGGCGTAATCACTTAAAGCGTGCGCAGAAAGCCCTGGAAAAACCACCCCCAACAACAGCCTGAACTTGGGAGACGCACACATGTCTATTTGAAGGGGAAATAAGGAATTCATACTCTTCCACCTCTGAAAATATTCCCTTTGAACTTGGGAAATTAAGTGGCAGGAGAGCGTTTTAAAATTTCTCACACAGTTCCGCTTCTCTGAGGGGCCTCGGAAGGAATCTCAACCTCGTATCCTTTAAAACTAATTTAGTGATAAGTGGGATGGATGAAAATGTAAAACTGGCTCGATGAAAGACTCTTGTTAGCAGTGTGAGAGTACAGGCTATAAACTAGGAGAAAATGCTGGCAAAAATACATTACTGATAAAGGACTGGTATCTAGAATATACAAAACATTTTCAAAACTCGATAGTAAACAAAAAGAAGTCCAGGTAGAAAATGGGTGAAAGACGTGAAGAGACAGTTCACCAGAGAAACGAGCAGACAGCAGACAAGCACGTGAAAAGGTGTCCAACATCACTAGTCAGCAGAGGAAGGCACGTCAAAACCCACAGTGAGATGCCACCGTACACCTGTGAGAATGGCTGAAAAAATTCGAATGACACAGAACGCTGGCAAACACATGCAGAAACTGACTCACTCACCAAAAGCTGGTGGAAATAGGACATGGGGAGCCATCCGGGACAAGTTTTTGGCAAGTTCTTTTAAAATTAAGTATACAATTGCCCTAAGAGCCAACAACTGCACTCTGGGGAAGTTATCCAGAGAAATGAATACTTGTGTTTACACAAAAGCCTGTACGTGAACTTTCATAAGAACTTTATTTGTAAATTGCCAAACACTAGGGACATGCCAGGCGTCCTATAATCTGTAAACGGCTGAACGTTGGTACTTACTGTGGAATACTACTCAGCGATAAAAAGAGACAAATTGCCAGCACATGAAATAAATTAGATCGATCACCAGAAATAATGTCATGTGGGGGGGAAAAAGCCAAACCCAAAAGGATACATAGTGTATGCTTCCATTTATAAAACACCTTTGAAATGACAGGCTGATGGCAATGGGAGACAGATTAGTGGCTGTTGGGGGTTCAGGAGTGGGGAGGGGCAGGGAAAGTGAGGACCAGGATGGAGGGGAGGGGAGGGGAGGGGAGGGGAGGGGAGGGCAGGGGAGGGCAGGGCAGTGGGTGTGGCTATACAAGGCTGCCGTCAGGAATCCTTACGGTAAGAAACCGTTCTGTATCTTGACTGTATTCACATCAGTATGCTGTGTGAGATACTGTACTATAGTTTTGCAAGATGGCACCACTGGGGAAACTGCTTTAAGGCAACAGGAGAGTTCTCTGTATTATTTCTTACAACTGCATGCGAATCTACAGTTATCTCATGAAAGGTTTAATTTAAAAAGAATGGAAGAGTTTAGGAAGAAAGAGGGATCTCCCATGTAAGTTTGGAAATGAGGATGCTGTTAACCCTTTGGCTGGCAAAGCTGTTGATAAGCAGCGAGAAGCAGGCCGTTTGGAACAGAGGGCTGGTTGCAGGGACTTCCCCTCGGAGTGCAGGGGTCTCTCCATCAGAGCCAGGAGTGTCACCTTTGGGCAGCCTCCATCTCTGATTAGGAGGTTCCAGGAAGGACCCAGACAAACTGGGTCAAACAAGGGAGCCCCCTCCTGTGGATTGGTTACCAGGGCCTCTGAAGAAATGCTAGACCCAGGAGCCAGCCTCAGGATGAGGGTATCAGGGTTCCAGCCCTATTATTTGGGATGCTGGTGAATGCAAAGGAGGCGTTGACAACTCAGTACCAGGGGCCAGGGATGAACGGGTAGTGGAAGCCCCAGAGGGCCCTCTCAGGTCCCGCCCTGCGTGCAGCCTCAGGGAGGAAAGGAAACAGCACTCACACCTATTCTGCGAGAACCCACCTCCTGGGCATTGTTGGGGGTGGCCTCTTGTCTAAGCTCCGGGGTCTGAAGCCCTTCCTGTCTGACCGCCCACACTCACCTCCCTGCTCGTGACTCCCAGACCAGTGGCTCCAAGCTGCTGCGCCTCCAATCAGCACAGGCCACAGGCCACCGTGCTCCAGGGAGCTTACGGGAAACACAGACCCTTCCTCTCCTGCCGAGGGCAGGCCCCACCCCCACCCCTGCTCAAACATCCCTTGGTCCCAAGCCTCCCCTGGACTGCAGGTGGATCCCTACTAGTGGGACTTTTGGGTTAGTTCCTTTAAGGAAGCACATTCCTGGCCTCATACACCCACCACCCTTTATGGTGGCGGCGGCTGCCTTGGCTGTGATATTTCTCTCTGAAACGCTCTCTTTGCTGAGTAGTACTGCAGAGTGGTGAAAGGCATGGATTCCGGCATTGGATTGCCCAGGTCAGACCCTGTCCTTCCCATTTCCCAGTGGGGAGACCCCCGGCAGAGGACTGATCAGGTCCGTGGGGGCGACGGCAGCAGCTCCCGTCACAGGGTGTCATAAGGATTAAACGTCAGGACCGCCTGGCCCCTGGGAAACATGACGGAAATGTCAGCGATTGCTACTGTCTCCCCTCTGGTCTCTCAGAGGCGGCAGTGTGTGAGCGAAAGTACTTGAAATTTGAACTCAGTGGGTGTGAGGGTAAGAATGAGCTTGCTTTCAGACAAGCCACTTCACGTCTCTGTGCCTTAATTTCCATAGTTGCAAAGTCAGACCCTGAAAAACCCCTGTTGTCACAAGTATTAAAGGGTCCTGGCCGGTGTGCCCGGGGTTTCCCCAGCCTTGCCCACGAGGTGCTCCAATCTCAACTGCGAGTGCGGTGTTCTTGTAACGGGCAGTGATTGCAGTTGGGACCGGTGGCTGTGAGATCAGCCCTCCTTCCCGCTCCATCCCCCTTGCCCTGGCGCCTGAGAAGCGGAGCATCCCCATGGCAACAGCGCAGCTGGTCCCTTGATAAGAGGAGCTGGAGCTGGGCAGCAGCAGCCGCTGCCGCCAAAGAGGAGCCAGCCCAGCTTCAGGGAGGAAGCTCGCCCTCCCCACCTCCGGAGCACCTCTCACCCCAGCACCTGCTCCCACAGGTAAGTGCTTCAGATTTCCACTCTGAGAACTTGCTGGGGAGAAAAACAAGTTTTCGATAAGTTTAGGGTTGCTGAGCAAAGAGGGCTGCGGAAAGTGGCTGGGATGGGGAGAGGAAAACTCGCTTTCTGGAGCAAGGCTAGGTTAGGGCTAGGAGGGGAGCAGGAAGGGCCACCGCGTCCCAGTCACTTTCCAAGGGAGGTGGGGTCCTTGCAAATTAAACTGGAAGTTTCAAGCCGAACACCCAGTGTGGCTGCGGATTCACGGAGCAGCATGAGGAGCCTTAGCTGGAGGCTGGGGACAGTGTGCTTACCAAAACTCCTCTCCCTGCCCTACTTCAGGGAAGAGTCCGTCTCTCCTCCGGGAATACTGTGTATTCAGGTCTTCTAAATGAGCAAGACTGATTTAGAGACGTGGTACTCTTCGACCTGAATTCCATCCTCAGGTTAAAAGGAGATAGGACAAAGGGTATGAATCTTACGTAACCAGAGGGCCCTTTTAGCAAGCACCACATTGGGCCGTGGACATGACCTTCTCACTTTTTCTTCCACCGAAGTAAATCCAGGCCTGATGACTTTGGAGGAATTCTTTACAAGGCCGTCCAATTAGACTGAGTGTCAGCTCGCTCCTCCCTGAGAACCAGTATTACCATGTCCCCAAGACCGCGCAGTTGGTTCGGAACCTGGCATTGTTCTGACCTAGGCATTAGCTTCAGGAAAGCCAGAGGTGGGACTCGGAGAGGATTCCAGTGGTTCAGTTAGGACACAGCTGCTGTAATCACGTGGGGGGGGAGAGAGCACAGAAGGCAGCTCCCACTGCTTTGCGTTGGTGTTGGGGGGTGGGGCCGGGGCTGGGAGCTCTGCGCCTCACACTGTGCCGTCCCTCTCTCAGCGACCCAGGAGAGGGGCCGAGGTCGTCCCACTCTGCAGATGTGGAAACTCAGTTTCCGAGAGGACGTGTAACATCCCCAAGCTCAACCCGCTAGGGAATGGCACAAGTACCCCAACGTGTGTCGTTACCTCATATTGCCCCCCAACACCAAATGCTTGTGGTCAATGAGGCATTTTCTGCCCGTGATTACATTACACTTTCTAACACCCAGCTGAGAAATCTGCTCAGTGTGAAAAGAAAGGACGAAATGCCCAGACCAGCTTCGGACCTCGAGTTGAACCGGCCAATGTGTTTTGCGGGGCAGAAGTAGCACCACTGTCTTCCGGAAGCAGTAACGGGCTCTGACCTAGTGGAGGCAGGTCCCCCCAGACGTGTCCTCAGCCTGTCCCTCTGCACCTCAGTGCGTGGGGTTCCCTCCCTGTCACCCAGGGCCCTGGACCTTTCGGCACCTGTTCTCAAAAGAGCAAGTGACATGTGTCTTATAACCCCTCCATACGCCACATCACTTAATATATCTCCTCTCTCAGTGGCGTTGGCTTCACAAGTATCTCTCTGGCTGGAGAAAGGGAGTTATTTTTTTTTTTGAAGTGTTAGAGTTAGCAAGAGGAAGTTAGTTGCGAGAGTTTAGCCTTGGGGCCCTGAAAACCTCCTCCAACCCCTGAAATGATGTCGCTTAGTCTCTTGCATGTGCTGTACCAGGCCACCCACATTTCTCTCAAACAGCAACAGTGGAAAAAGGAATACAGACCCAGAATGCTTTATTCTCCCACTGAGGAACCTGAAACACTCTGAAAACCAAATGTTTTCTGTTGTTGCTCTGTTCAACGTAAGTGCACTTGAGAGCAAGCCTGACCTGAAAGGGCATGAATTTTTTGGAGTCATTAGTTATGGCTTTTAGTGCAAATATTCATGCGTGTGCTGCAGAGGAATGCACGTGATCGTGGTGCGTCCAGCGGCCCCTCTGGGGTGTCTGTGATACAGATTTCCCGACGTCCACAGCACGTGGGCCCCGGCTCTGCAGGTGAGCACCGGTGGGCTGATGTTGACCATCACCGTGGCAGCCCAAGTCACCACAGTGTGAGTGTTGACATTCGGAGACTGTGCTGAACCACCATGTCAGAAGAAAATGTAACAGGGTCACAAATCTCTGTACTAGAGAACAGTTATGAAATACCCCCAATCCGAAGGCCCTAGGCCTTTGGTTGGAGCCCGAAGACCCAGGGGAGCAGGTACTCGGGTGCTCGGAGTGCTCCCAAAGGGCAGCGAGCTGCTGGGGGAGATGATGAAACCCTCTCGGGGCAGCGAGATGACAGCGGTGTCCCCTCCCTGGGGCTGGAAGTGGGGACTGTTAGGAGAGGAGTCGCGGCAGGTCAGGAACGGGAAGTGGAGACGTTCCATCTCCCAGTGCAAGAATTAGACCTGCCCTCGCCTTGCAGCGGCTCAGGCCCACGGAGCGCCCTTCCGTGAGCATGGAAATGGGGAGTGGGGAGGGGAGAGGTCATCTCAACTAATACTCAACGGGCAGGCAAAATGACAGTTATTAATAAGGCGATGCTGAACTCCAAGTATCTCTGTCCTCCCCTTACTTGTTCTGTCCTTCGTGTGAAGGTGTTTTTTTTTGTTTTTGTTTTTGTTACTGTTTTTGCCAAGATCATAATGACATCATCCCTGATAAAAGTGTCTTCTAATCCCATGGGCAAAACATGTCCCTGCCCAGCACGGGGTATTTTTGTAACGGAAAATCCCAAATCGGGACATCAGTTCTCAGCCCCCTAGCCCGCCGAGGCGTGCTGGTTCACCACTGTCGTCCTTTCAGTCACACTGATTTAACAGAGGGTTGCTTCCCCACAGATGCCAGGTGCTACCCTGGCAGGCAGCAGGTGGCAGGTTTGGGACGAATCGCTGGACTTCTGACACTTGCACGATTCTTCTCCCGAGGGCGGGCTCCTCTCTCTCCCAAGTCCAGCACAGCGATTGTGGTTTTGCTCAAGTGAAGGAAGGCTGGCCGTCCCATGGGTCGGCATCTAGATGAAAACGGAAGATTCGATAAGTGTACGGAAGTTTTCAGTCCTACACCTGGTCTTCATTAACCAGCTGTTCAGTCGGGTATAGACAATGTTACTCAGCAAAGGTTGCCTACAACATGCAAAGTGGGAGGCTATCCTATTTAATCTTCGGAGGAACTACAAGTTAGGCCCTGTCATCTCTAGGTTAGAGATCAGAGAACAGAGGGTAAGAGTGGGGTGGGGGGCAGAAGAGGACATGTGTCCCTGGGTGCCAGTTGGCACTCACGAAGGTGCCAGCCTTTGCAAATTCTACCACAGCAGCCGTAGCTTGTCGGGGGAGAGGCATGGGTCACGGCATTGCCCGTGGGCTCCATCCCCCTTGTTATGCCCTTTCGGTTTAGCTACCTCATCAGAGTCATGTGGCTTTTTAGTTAAAGAACTAAGATTTAATCCAGATCAGTTTGAGTTAAATAACCATCTACTGAGCACCTAGGAGCAGCCATGTGATCTGAGTACAAAGAACAGCTGGGCTCTGGGGGTGCAGGAGGAGAGGGGTGTTAATGTCGGACAGGACCTAGAGCAGACGACCGGAGTCCCGGCTTCCAGGGATGACTCCAACTCAAAGTGCACAGCCAATGGGAGGTTGTTTTAACCCCTCAGAGCCTCCATTTCTGCTTCCGGACAATGAATCTTCTGACCGGGTTTTCTCCGAGGGGTCATTTCCAGCACAAAGTCCACGGCAGGGCTAATGTCATTCTGCCCCAAGAAGAGGAGGTTGCGTGTGTAGATGCCCAGGCCACATGTGAGGCTGTCACTCCCCCCACCCCCCAGGCCCCAGTACCGAGACCACTCACCCGGAGAGGTGGCCCGCAGCCCTCCTCTACACTCGAGCAGGTGGGGGGGGGGCACCCAAGTGAACAGCCTACTTCCTTATGGTCCCAGGGAGTTGGGAGTCTCCGTACAAACACTGAAGACAACGGTCTAAATTGATTTCTGCTGAGGTCACTCAGTGCAATCAGTCTGCTCCAAGTGACACTAAAAGCCACTCAAGCAATCCCGTAGCGGCCCCATCTGCTGCGCGATGATCTCAGCCTGCCAGGGAAAAGCCCTCCAGGCCTCCCGGAGAAAATCGGCTTATTCCTCTGAAGACCTCTGAGTTGAACTAATTCTTTGAGCCTGAAATGGCAACCATAGCTAGCCCTTGTGTTCATCTGCAGGCCAGGGAGCTAGGAATCCCAAGAGAACAGGACCCGAGGGTCATTGTAGTCTTACTCCTCCCCCACGTTCTCGCTATGGTGGGACATAAGTAATAAATTATCTGAAGGAAATTCAAGAGACAGACTCTAGGAAGACTCTAATGAAGGTGGCCTATAAATCTCAACTAATGCGTTTCCCACTTAGACCTGACACATGTTCATTCTGGATTTCCACTTCTCCTGGGCAGTATCGACAACTAATAGCTCTGGAAAGTTTGATGGATTTGTGGTCTAGGAAAGACGGGGGTGAGGAGGGGAGGGGAACAGACTCGCCCTAATGTCAGGAATCTCTAGGGAGAAAATAATACAAATCTATTTCAGAACCGAGATTTTTTCCTGCCACCATAGCATGGATAGGGGGGAAGTCTCATGACTTTACAGTTACAGGATGTAAAGCTCAAAAACCTGAAGCCTTGTTCAATTCAGGCTCAGAAAATTCACTCTATTTTTAAGAGACTTGAGTGTCTAATGGAAATCGGCTGGGGTGGATTTGGGTCCAAAAGTGGATATTTAATAGGTATTTGATTAAGCAAATTAACTAGATTTCCTGAGCCTTAGTTTCCTCACCTGCAAAGTAGGCATAATCTTACTTTGTAAAACTCAACAGAGAAAGCATAGGTAAGGTTCAATCAGTATATTCTGTAACTCCCAGCTAACTCATTTCTAATTCAGACTTGGCAAGTGTTCATTCTGACACTCCCACAGTGCATCCGAGAGAGGGCAAAGACTGAATATTTGCTACATGACGATTACCCATAAATCTCTGTGCGTGCGTATAGGAGAGACTTACTTGTTTTATCGGTAGCTTAAATTTCACGTTAGAGCCTCTTCTAGTAGCTAAGCAGAAGGGGCAGACTTGGAAAATGGGATTGAGTCGGGAACATACTAAGTGCTCAGTAAGTACACTTGCTTCACAAGTGAATGAATGAACGGCAGACAAACTCATGGGCTTGCATCTTACCTCTGTAGTGCTGCGGATAAACACACCCACCCACCCTCCTTTGATGATGTCCACTGAGCAGATGCAGCCACTGGAGCTCTCAGAAGACAGACTGGACCAGCTCGACCCTCGTTGCGGCCACTTGGGTGAGTGTGGCAGTGGGAGTGTTGGTGGCAGGAGTCAGAAAGGAGGGTCTCGGCCATTTAGTTTGCAGGCCAGTCAGAGGGAGGCCCCCTAAAACCCTGACAGTGCGTGCCTTCTGGTGAGCGCCAATGCCAGATGGACAGACAAATAGCCATGGGTCCGTGGGGTCAGCCACGTAGATATCAGCTGAAGCACCAGGGAGAGATTCGTTAGCGAGAAAAGTCATTGTTATCTTTAGGGGGGTCTGAGAGAGTTCCAGGCAGAGCGGTTTTGAGGCAATAAATGGAATGTGGCACCGAAGCACATTTCCAGTGGTTCCCAGCACACTTACGCCCCGTGTGCAACGCCAATAAAATATTTCAAATATCTCTCTTTGCCTATCCAGACAGAATTTTAAATAGCCCTTTTCTGCTTTATTGCCAATCTGTTTCCTTTCCAGAACTGACTTTTTGCATAACCTTTGTAATGAAAATACCAGAAACATCTCCGCCTCTACCCATTTCTAAAAATGAGACACTCAGACTTTTGATGGATGGGCCTTTTGCATATTCATAGTCTTTGTTTGTGCCTTGCCTGGTTATGGCTCCCCCCCACCCTCTCCCCATTTGCCATCAGATATTTTATGTCAAGATTTCTCCAAATGTAGAAAAATGTGTAATTGAAGTAAAAGTCAAAATTGAAGCAAATGCCTTGGTCTCTGTACTGGGGACTGAGTCACATCCTGGGGTGGAGTGGTGACCCCTGGCTAGTCTCTGTCCAGCCTGTACCTCCAGAGACCCCACAGCTGGGCAGCACCCACTCCAAGTGCCATTCCTTCACACAGCAAATGCCTGTGGTGTTCATCAAGTGGGGGAAGACTAATTGCGCTGTGTGGTAACAAATCCTGAAAACTGTATTTCACCCAGACATGCAGATTCTTAGTCCCAGGGGCCCGGATCTAATCCTGATGCCCTTGCCCACCAGCAAGGTAACCCGCAGCCTTTCACCGGGCCTTCTGGTAAACCCAGAACCGAAGCTGACGAATCGAAAAAGATGTTGGTTGATTCCACATACTAGAATGATTTGAAATCACCTAGTACATGAGTAGTACTCAATAAAGTCCCCTTTCATATAGTCTTGTGCCTTACACAGAGTACAATCTCAGTGAATGTCTATTAGATTGCAATGATTGGAATTCAATTTCTTTTTGGTAAAAGGAAATGTTTATTACTATTAAATTGGCCAAAGAGAATGATGCTATTTGATTTCTTGGTTATATATTGTGATCTTTTGATGACACAGCTATAATGATGTGGTGGCTATTAAATATTTCTGATGGCAGATTCTTCGTGTATACTGAGTTTTCTAAGACAAAGAATCATCCAGCTATAAAGCCCCACAGACCATAAGCAAGCTGAAATCAGGGGCCATTTCTTACTTATCATTTCAGCACTACTTAGCTCAAGGCCTGGCTCAATCAACATTCACTGAGTAAATAAATGAATAATGACACAAGTTTTGTCTAAATCCACAAAACTGAAGTGAAAAGTTTTGATACATTGAATCTTCAACATTTGAAAAAAAATTGACCTGAATATTTTCAAAAATAGAAATAAAAAGAGACAGAAAGAGAAGGAGAAAAGAAGGGAGGGACAGGGGCTGAGAAGATCCTATTAATCTCTGAATTTCCCTACGTTCATTCATACTTGTAGATCTGGCCAGACTGCATCCAGGCGATAGTGAGTTTCCAGAGAAGACAAACAGGTGTATCACCTTGTAGCTTCTCTGAATCCTAACAAAATAGGTTCTTATACATCGTATGTTTGAGTCCACTCATTCAAGCACGCACTCAACAGATATTTATTCCTTGTTGCTGAGGAGATAAAACACAAGACACCTCTCATCAAAGAGGGCAAAGAAGGCTGATGCAGCAATGACACCCAGATCATCTCTTATAGGCATCACATGGGCAAAAATGCTGTGGCGATTCAGAAAATGAGAATGGACACCCAGGACTGGGGTCAGCATGGAAGGACTTAGGAATATCGGGGGTTTCTCTGAGCCTAGTGGAAAGTGTTAGGGGTGAGCAACAGCTGGAGTGGACATTTTTTGAGCATCTGAAATATATCAAATGTATCAAGTGCCAACATTGTCAACTTTAGTTCCCTCTCTCTCTCTCTCTCTCTCACACACACACACACACACACACACCCCTACTGACTTAATTTTTTTATTTTTATTTATCTATTTTTAGAGAGAGGGGGAGGGAAGAAGAAAGAGAGGGAGAGAAACATCAATGTGTGGTTGCCTCTCGAGTGCCCCCTACTAGAGGCCCAACTAGGCTTGCAACCCAGGCATGTACCCTGACTGGGAATCGAACCGGCGACCCTTTGGTTCACAAGCCAGTGCTCAATCCACTGAGCCACACCAGCCAGGGCTATTATCACCACTTAAAAGCTGAGAGAATATTAAAGTGTCTAGAAACTAAGGCCCAGTTCTCAGAACTGGCAAGTGCAGAGCAGGATTTAAACTCAGGTAGGTCCTACTCCAGCTCCTCAGCATTCAACATGCATGCATTCGAAAGAGAAGTGATTAAGATAAAATTACAAAAAGGGTATAATCCTCAATCTCTAAGAAGGCTCTCAGGCAAATAGGAGACTTGCAAAGCCAGGGCAGCGAAAAGACCAACGTGAACCCCAGTGTGAGTCAGCAGTGTGATCTGGCTGGCCGGAGAAGTCCAGGTGAGTAGCGTACTGAATACCCTTCTACAGGACCCAGGAGAGCATAAGGCTCCTACTGGTCCTGGGGGGTCTCCACAGAAAGCCAGGATTGAGGAAATGAAAAAGAGAAGGAGCATTTAGCCCAGAGAACCTATTCTCCCAACGTTCCTCTTTGCCTTGATTATCGATCCCATTTCCATCCTCTTATTTGGGTTTCACAGAACTCTACTGTTCCATTTCATTCTATGCATTCGGGCAAGGCCACTGACATTCTCCGTAGTAGAGGCCACAGTAAAGAAATATTTTTTTCAGACCAGTGGCTTCCATCCCTGCCATCAGGTGGAACTGGAAACCGACCGGCTTCAATCAGACCCTGATGCATGTCATGTTCATTTTCTCTTTGCCTCCTGTCAAAATCAGACGACCTCTCCGAGCAGTTCATTAAGGACTGTGAGCTCAACAAGAAGCCAAGAAAGGGCAAAAATCCACAGGTCGCTGTGAACATTGAGTCAGACCAGAAAAAGCCAAGGAGGAAAGACACGCCGGCCCTGCACATCCCGCCTTTCATTCCAGGTGAGGACCCCGAGGTCGGTTTGCACACCTGTGTGTGAAGGGGACCCGTGTGCTGCTACATCACAGTCTCCCATTGTCCCCTCAGTCGTGTGGGTGTTTCTTAATCATTGGTACTGTGTCTTCACCTGTGTTAGCTGTAACTCAGTCATGCAGCCAGCTGCTGTAACAGATACATCCCAAACTATTCGTGGATGACAGGATGCAAGTTTATTTCTCACTCACCAACAGTGGGAGCTAGGGGTGGGGGGCAAGGTCTGCTCCAAATGGTCACTCAGGGACTCGGGCTGACGGAGGCTGAGGCATCATCAGTGCACAATTTCCAAAGTCACCGCGCCCAGGAGCAGCACCCGTCAGCATCCTGCAGACACGGGGAGACAGAGTGGACGACGGACGGGTCTGCAAGGACTCACATCGCTTCCTTCTGTCGCCCGCCTCACCTGACCACGAGGGAGGCTGGGAAATATAACCCAGCTATGTGTCCGGGAGCAAAGCAAAATGGTCTGGTGACCAGCCAGCATGTCCCCATAACAACCTTGCATGTGACATGTGACACGTGACACGCTCTTGTTCCCAAGTGTTTTGTTTTATTCCCTTTTCTCCCTCACTCCAGTCCACTTATTGAAGGTCCTCTCTATGCGTAACCCATTTAAAGGGACACAAAGCAAAAGAACACAAGAGTGTTCTGGGAAGGACCGGTGCTGCCCCAATAAGTTTAATTTTAAACAAGCAAACAACAAAGGCACGGAAGTAGCTGAAATGGGCAGCAAGAAGTAGCGTCATACTGGACGCCCTTAGATAAGGGCGCGGAGCTCAGTCGGGGCAGTGGATTGTGGAAGGGTCACAGAGGAGGCTGTTTTCGGAGAGTTTATAAACGGTGGAGAAAAACTTCCCGTAGAGAAGGGGAGAGGTGAGAAGGCGGGTGGGGGTGGCTCGGAACTAATTACGTCACCGGAGAGCCGAGCCCGGGGCTTGCGCGGCAGCACACAGCCCGTCTCCCTGACGACGAGCACGCCGACCCCGGGCTCGGTCCCTGGCCCCGCACCTGCGAGCCGCGTTCCTGGGGCACCACGGTCCCTCGCTTCACCTTCTCCCCACGCGTGTTGGTGGGAATAATGTTACATTCACATCAGGCACACACAGCCCTGCGCACAGATATTCTCTAGTGTAGCCTCAATGGATACGAATTCTTAGAAGGATAATGGGGTTATCGGGATAAATGTGAGCAGATACAGGGGCGGCCATCACCGGGTGTCAGTGCAAAGGTGGGCGCGCAGACCGTGGCTGTGAGGATGTATGTATTCGACCCCGTTTCTCCCCTCCCCGTTCCCCCAACTACGCAGGTGTGCTTTCCAAGCATGTAATTAAAAGATACGAGGTCCAAGAGAGACACCCAAAGGACAAAATGAGTCCAGCCCTTCACAACAGTGACCTGGAACAGAAAAAGCCAAGGAGAAAAGACACACCTGCCCTGAACCCGGCCCCCTGGGCAGCAGGTAAAAAGTGCTGGTGCAGGCCATTTGCGGGGGGTGTTGGGACCAGGTCAAGAGCCTCACCATCTGGAGGTGGCACGGCCGTGGCCTTTGTCCTGCCCAGCAGCCTGTGTTGCTCGGAAGTGCTCCGGGGAGGAGCCGCGTTCACTGCTGCCTTTCAGGTTTCCCCTCACTGGCGGCTCCCCCGGGGCCGACGTGGAGATGCGGGGAGGGTGGGAGCATTGCCCGTACTTCAGCAGAACTGGCCAGATTCACTGGTGCAAGGGAACGGCAGTGTCAGCGGGCCCTTGAGAAGACTTGCAATGCCCCCTTCCCCAGTCTTCCGTGGATCGAGCGTTCGGTGGCCGAGGGCTGATTCTCCCAAGACACTTGGACACATTGACCAAATCCTCAAAACAGGAGGAAGAGAGAGGGAGAGAAAGACAGATGTGGAAGTAATAATAGCTGTCTTCATACGTGTCAAATCAAGCCAAGAAATCTCGCTGAACGTTGTTCAAAACCCCAGGCATGAGGGCAGCCAGCGTGTAAGCTACAGTCTTGTCCCTGAAAATTTTATGTGCGGATTGGGGGATAAGCCATGTGTATGCATGATTACAGTGTGACTCTGTGTGTGTGTGTGTGTGTGTGTGTGTGTGTTCTATGTAGATAGTGGGGGCAGGGTGGTAGAGGATGGAGTTTTTTAATCAACTGAATGACACGATAAAGTAGCTATTATCTCCCTTACAGATAAAGAAACTGGTAGACTTTTTAAGTAACTTAGCCACTTTGAAGTCTTCTGTGGTTGAAGTTGCTGAGGGGATGGCTGATTTAATAACTGGGTTGGTGACGGGATGATTAGATGATAGATGAATGGATGAAATTATGCCCAGAAATCACCCACGGGGGTCCTGACCCAGGGCCGTCCCACCCTCGGGCAGGGTCTCAGTGCGCCGCGTTAGCACAGGCATCTGAGCGAGCTCCGCTCTACCCACGTGCGTGTAAAGATGAGACTGTGGCAGCACAGCAATCCACAGGGGCCGCTTGGGGGAGGAGGTGAGCTCCGGCTATTACTGTAAAGCCATGTTGCCCCACTATTTCACTCGGTAAAGAAAAAGAAAGAAACATGGACAGCACAGGGGAAGACCCCATGGAAAGGCTGTCGGGGTGCACGCAGGGTCACTGACTTCTGAGGAGCAGACCAGGCCAGGAGGCGCAGGGCGCGAGAGGCACAGCTCTGGAGAAACGGACCGAGGACCAGTGGGTTGGGTCCGAACCTGCCTCGGTCGTGCTTGTCACCAGCTACATGTGTTCCTCCCTGCACTGACATGCGCTCCTCCCTGCACTGACGTGTGCTCCTCCCCACACTGACGTTCACTCCTCCTTGCAATGACGTGTGCTCCTCCCTGCACTGACATGCACTCCTTCCTGCACTGATGTGTGCTCCTCCCCACGCTGACGTTCACTCCTCCTTGCAATGACGTGTGCTCCTCCCTGCACTGACATGCAGTCCTTCCTGCACTGATGTGTGCTCCTCCCTGCACTGACGTGCGTTCCTCCCCGCACTGACGTTCACTCCTCCCTGCACTGACATGCACTCCTTCCTGCACTGATGTGTGCTCCTCCCTGCACTGATGTGCGTTCCTCCCTGCACTGACGTGTGCTCCTCTCTTCTGGGAGCCACCAACGCATCACACGTTGCCCCCAAGCTCTGCCTCCGTCCAGCTTCCAGTCACCTTTCAAGTCTCAGCCAACAGACCCGTCCGAGTCCACAATGACCCTTTCCTACTCTGAACTAGCTCTGCCTCAGACATAGGCAGGCAAACACCAAGACTTTGTCATCTCTTTGTTCTTGTGGCTGTTATTTCAATTGATTTACACCAATGACTTGTGTGATGGGTCCGTGAGAACTGGCTGTGATTGTCCTCAGCTGCTGGCCTTGACCTGGGTGCCTAGTTCAGTCCCTTCTGCATAGCAATGCTCAATAAGTATTTGGGTTTTTAAATGTATTCTATTTGGAGATCGCAATTCTGCAGTGCCAAGTTGTCCATCAGGAGAATGATGATTTTCTACCCGTTCTTGGATTTATGGTTATCGAAGCTCTTCTCGGAGGCTGGGGGCAGGGGTCGCCTGCACACAGCGCTGGGCCTGGGCTTTGGAGTCGGGAAGGTCTCGGTTTGACCTCTGGTTCTGCTCCGTTCTAGCCTCGGGACCCTGGGCAACTGTCACAAACTTGCAGAGCCTCCATTGCTTCACCCACGTCAGGATGGAGGGCCATAACACCTATCTCCTTGGAGTGTTCACCCCATTAAGCAAAGCAGACAAAGCACGTAGCACAGCTCCTGGCTTAGTTGAGAGACCTCAGTAAATGCTAGCTTCCCTTCATTCTCTGCTCAACCTTATATTCCTGGAGATAAGTCAGCCTGTTTGTCCGAGTGAGAATTTTCTTAGCCACCAGGGTTTACCTCTCCATATAAATGTGTAATTCGAGGACCTTCCTAGAATGTTGAGCTCTGTTTATCTGGCAGCAGAAGCGGCCCGCCTCCAAATAGCTATATCATAAGAGAGCAGCTTCTGATTGAGCGAAAAATGTTTCTCAAACAGTGCGAAGTACACCGGGCGGGAGAGGGGGGTTGTATATCCGGAGACTCTGCACACATTAGGAAATTCCCTGACTCAGCAAATCTCTGTGTTGGGAGTATTGGCAATTATAGATCGTGTTCTGTGATTCTAGCTTTTATTAGCATATTTAGCTGAAGCACTTTATTTTTAAAGAGGCTTTTAGTATCTAAAGATTTGGCAGTCATCAGAACGCTAGTTAGGCTGATAAGGACAGAGCCCTCAGCAGATGCTCGGAGAGACTCACGTTGGTTCTGTTAGTGCCGAGGGGAGCTCGCAGGCAAACGCATTCTGGAGAGGTCTCCTCGCATTAGCCCTTGGCAAGTGAGGAACGGACAAGGGTTTGCTCTGTTCTAAACCTCCGGCTAACTGCCTTCATTCCCCCTCAGTTAATGAGCTTATTTGATGGGTTCCCACTGCCAGATGACTCCTCAGTGACAAGTCATCTCGGGCTTCAGCACTAGCTCGAGGTTTTGCTCCCAGCTTGGCCCCCGGTCGCCAGGGTCTCCCCTCTCGCTGACGGTGTCGGGGTGCCCCTCTCGCTGTGCGGCAGGGGGCATTGGGTTGTGGTTGGTGAAATCTGAGTGGCTGAGGTCTACTTAAGGAAAATGAAGTCTTTCATTCCCATCTCTGGCAAAAGGAACCCGGGAAAGTAAAGAATAATGAGGCCAGAGTCATTGAAAAGAAGCTTCCTGGAAAACTGGGGCATGAGCTGTGAACCTTTGGAGGTCTCAGCTCAATGCTGTACTTGTAGAAAGAAGACTGGCCCACCCTTTGAAAGTGACACCTCTTCTGTCCTGCTGGGGACAGCATTCTCTCTGGTGTGGCTTATGTCCTGCTGGGAACAGAGCACTCTCTCCGGTGTGGCTTACCAGGGGAGGCGGTGTCTGGCCCTGGCTCCCGTGAATCAGAGGCTGGAATGCAGGTGGCCAACTTTAGACGGTGCTCTGGGTGGGCTCACGGGCTAAGGCAGCTTGCTTGTAAGGCTAACCAACCCTTAGAGACCTTGGACCGATGGCTTTGGCCTTAAAAACACAGGCAGCTCTACTAAGCATCCAAGTCCCCTAAGCTCTCCAGCACAGAGGCCAGAAGGGAAAGAAATGGCATTTTCCAAGTCCCTACTATATGCCCAGTCCCGTACTGGATGCTGAAATACCTTGTGAGAACCTCACCGTTCAGTGGGGGAGATGGACGTATTGTCCAGCGATTCCTATGATGTAAAAGGGCTGTAACCGAGATTCAGGTAAGGCGTGGCTGACATCTAAATCTATGTGGCTGGTGGCAATGCCCCCTCCCCCACTGTGTGAAATGAACACTCTTTCATGGCCAATTTTACAGACGAGTCACCCGAGGCTCAGATAGGTTAAGTGACCTATGGGATGCTGAATGACCACTGAAGGCAAAACTTTCTGGCTGTAGGACATTCTGTCAGTGACATACCTCTGCTTCCCACAGGACAGCACGAGGGTCAGGCCTGGGTTAAGCCAGAAAGACAACAGTTAGCCAACCACGTTCATTTTCAGCTGACCAAAACCAGCAACAGCGAGCATCGAGAATAAGGAGGTAGTGCTTCCCTGCAGACGCTACTGGCGGAAGCCTCCCTCCAAGCCGTGATATTCATAAAACCAAGATTTTTATGAACTACCATACATTTCCCACGATAAGATCGATGCTTAGCTCCACACACACAAAAGCTAGTTCCCGTTTCACCTGCAGTTATCTCCCGTGTCCCTGGGGAAGGCCTAGCCCACTCTGGGAAGGGCTGACTTTGACAGCTGACCTTGACTTAAACAGGGCGGAGCCTTCCCTGGAATCCCGAGATGTGCATATGACCAGGTGTCAGGGATACTCAGAATGATCAGAAAGTTGACTGGGACCTGGGGGTTTTAAGGCTCTTGCCCTTTTTGAATTAATTCCAATTTTGGCTTCGTGTGAAGTGATACCGAGGAAGGTAGGATGGAAAGTTTGCAGGCTGAGCATAGCCAGTTCCGTGTTCTCCTATCAAGACAGCCTTCGTTCCAGATAAAAACCTGAACCTCTACGCAGCTGGCGCAAGAGAGAAATATCTCCCACTGTGTTTCATAAGTGATTTACACCAAAGACTTAGCTTCAGCTAGACTCTTGAAATTGTTTTCTTCTCCAATAAATATCAGCTAATTGGTAAAGAACCCACACGAACAAACTAGGAACTGAATCAAATGAGCAGTCATTAAGATCAACACATAGTTTTCATTAATTTGCTGCTGTTGAACGACTTCCAGGGTTTGCAGAGAGGCCTCTTGTGGTGCGCTGCTCTCCTCCCTGAAGGGCAGCTCTTTGTGAAGCCTTCGCAAACAGGAAGGTCTCTAATTATGGGGGAGGGGATGTGATGCAGTGGTGGGCAACGATGGGAAACGAAACTGGCTGGCTGGGGGCATGGCAGAGTGGGGGAGGGCTGGCCTTGAATCACAGCATCCTTTGTCTTTGTGTTAAAACGACCCCACTTCACAATTCACAGGATGAGCGCGACCACCCAGGCCTCCTCAGATGGTCTTTTCTGGGCCCATCAGTCCAGATGATTTTGCTCAGGCTTCAGGATTTCACAGACCACTAACATTTTCAAACAAAATACTGTGGGGTCCATGCTAGGGGTGGGTAGCAACTTTGAATTTTGACTAGTAAGGATGCTAAGAGAGAAACCACCTAACATCCCTAAAATCTCGTATAAGAAATAATAGTTTTAATCCCCCAAAGAAGAAAAAGTCAGCTTGAAATAGAGTAGCTTTTTTTATACTGTAGCCACAGAGCTGTGTGAAAACTCACTATCTGTTCCTTACTTTATTTTTTAAAAACTTTTTTAAGATTTTATTTATTTATTTTTAGAGAGGGAAGGGAGGGAGAGAGAGAGAGAGAGAGAGAGAAACATCAATGTACGGTTGCTGGGGGTCATGGCCTGCAACCCAGGCACGTACCCTGACTGGGGATCGAACCTGCAACACTTTGGTTCACAGCCCGTGCTCAATCCACTGAGCTACGCCAGCCAGGGCTCTGTTCCTTACTCTCTTACTTTGCTCTGAACTCTGTGAACTTATTATCAACTAGTACTGGCATTTAGAAGTAGCATGTTCAGAGCCTAAGCTCAGTATTTGCCCCAGATGTTAGTCAAATGTGTTCAAGTTTGACTTCATGAGGCTTACCACGCCTTTACAAGAGGAAAATAAACCAGCCAACTGTGAAAGCAGAGGAAAAGCTGACTTTCAGTTGCTCCCGGGTGTGGCTCTGGGCTGAGCACTGTTACGTACTTCTTAACTAACTGTCAAAATGACCCTTTGTAGAAGTATCCCTGCCCTCATTCTCCGTAACAGGAAATCGAGACATGAAGGTGTTGGCTGGCCCAGGGCTGATCCAGCGGCAGAATGAGAGTCCAGATCACTGGGACTCCCAAATCCACGTGCTTCCCACCCCACGGGGCCACAGACAAAACCACAGCAGGTAGAGAAGAGAGGGAAGTTACCTCTGACCCCCAGGTCGAGCGTCCCCTCCTAACCAGAGCAGTGTCCTCACTGAGCCACAGCTCCCCTGGGCAGGCCGAATAAGGCCACCCAGCCCCCCGCCCCCACTCCCCGCTGCCACCCTTAGCTGTGCGGACGTGGGGAGCTTTCAGGTTGCCATGCTCCCCTGTGCTGTGTCTGTGCTGAACGGCTGTCTAGGGTTTTCATTAGAGGCACCTAATTGCAGGTCTGTGCTTGTTTTGCAGGTGTGACCCTGCTCAGAGAGGAGGGACCCAAAGTGATCACGGAAGATGACGAAAAGGATGGTGACAAGATAGCTATCTAAAGATCCTTCCCCCGAGACCACTTGTAAATAGGTTAGATTGGTCCCCTAGGGTGACCTAGAGAGAAATAGACTTGTTTCTGCCCTCCGTTCGTCACGGTCTGCGCTGAAGATCCAGCCGCCGTTCCCGGGGAGACACACTCACTCTATCGGATTGCCGGTCATCTCTTTGCCTCTCGCTTCTTTCCTGAATCTGGTTTCTATTCCCACCCCTTGAATTTTCATTTTCAAGCACAGCGGAAAGGAAGCAGGTCCTCCTCCTAAAGGACGAGGGAACAGGGAAAGCGCTAGCGTTTAGCGTCTGCACCTTCCGGATCGAGTCCGGGGGCAAGAACTCGGAGAACGAAAGTGCGCATCCTTCATTTCTTGGCTTTCGCGGCTGGGCGGGACTTGCCTTACTGTCACCCAAACACCAGTTCACGTGGGGGCTCCCTCCCGGTTGCCAGTTAGAGAGGTGAGAAGGTGTGGCTTCTGACTGTGTGCTTTGGAGGACTTGGTCTTATCTCCTTCATCCTTTCTCAAGAGTCCAAGTGTCTCTGGTGACATTCTTAATTTAAGATCCTTGAGACGGATACCCAAAGGTGACTTGGTGAGCTGGGGAGTCCACCCAGCCACTCCGAGCTTGGCCGAAATGACCAAAGAAAGAGTGTTGTCTGTCTGGGGAGCTCAGCAAACCATCCCCTCTGTCTTTATTTTGAAAAACATCTCTTCGCCCTGTCGTTCCGGAACTGGGGAGATGCGGCGCAAGTGAACCTTTACTAATGATAGGCCAAGTACCAATGCTTGTGATGCATTGCCTTTGAGAACACTCATGAAGGTCAGTGGGAGGCCATTCGTCTATTTTTAGAATTCTCACTTGTTGAGACCCCGCCATGCTCTCCGGGATGGCAGGGGAAGGTGGGGTATTCGCTGCACGGCCCCACCTCGGCCTGCAGTGTGTGGGTGCCATGGGGAAGCTTTGTGCAAGGGCCTCAGCTGCCAGGTGGAGGGCAGGGGAAAGGCCAACTCCGTTCCAAGACAGGAAGGTGGGTATTTGGACAGGTTCTGCCTAAAAGCGATCATTTGGAAGCTCTGTCTGCCCCCTGGCCCCATCAGCGTGGCAACCCCTTCTGTCTTCCTCGCAAGCGGGGGGAAGACGGGAGACCCTGCTGGCAATAAAGATGCTTCTCACCCCGTCTCCATGTCCTGGTGCATTTCTGCTCAAAAGACTCTACGCACTTACCATGATGAAGAGGAGAGGTTGCAAAAGAGATTTGCAGAATCATTTCGTTTGTTTTCGACCCACAGAGGTTTAAACGTGTTTGAATAAGCCCTTAACAGCTAACAACCTAATAAGGAGAATTTACATAAAATTCCAGATTTTCCGATTCTCCTGGAGAAATACCTCAAGCGCTGGCAGCTCTGGGCCTGACAAGCGGCACGGCAGCTGTTGGCTGGCGCAGAGCGCAGGGCTCTTTGGAAGGAACGGGGGTTCTCCGACTCGCCGCCTGCCCCGCCGGGCACTTTCGCCCACCTTTGACACCCTCCACCCTCTCACCAGAGCGTGGAGCCCTGGGGTAGACCCGCCCACACTGTGTGTCCCCAGGGCCCCTCACCACCCCAACCCCAGGGCTCCACCTCCCCTGCGGGTGGCCCCAGGCACAGCTGCAGGAGGAGGGGAATGAGGCTGCGGCCAGGCCGTGGGTTGAGGTGTACGTGGTGAAACGAGCCACCTTCACGCCTTTCAGAAGCCAAAAGCAATGGCAGGTGTGTGCACACTGGGGTCTGGTCACCGCCAGCAGCGGTTTTCACCCAGGGGTTCTCACTGAGAAAGCACAGACACCCTCCGGTCCCGTCAGACTTGCTGACAAGCACAGGGCGCTCCGGCAGGCCCCCCTGCTCCCCCATTTCTCACTCCCCTGGGTGGGTGGGTGGGAAGCAGACTGGCTGCGGCGGAGACGGGGGCCTTGGGTTCCAGCCCCACCTGCGCCACACTGCGCGAGTCCCTGGGACCCTCCGAGTCTGTTCGTCTGCCTTGAACGTGAGGATACTAATCCCTGCCTGGTCTTCCTCGTAGTTCGAGAACCAAGTGAGATAACATATGGCAAAGAGCTTCGTAAGCTAGGAAGCCCCGTCTATAACGTAGAACAATTCTAAGACACCTTCAGAGGAGGGACAGGGCCTTTTCTGATGCCAGGTGCCCACGGCCTGCGTATTCAACGAGCAGCTGTCACGGGGACTTGAATGACAGCATCTGAGGAGGGAGTCTGAGTAAGGACACCCCACCCAGAAAGACCAGCCCTCCTCTCTCCAGGAAGATGGTCTCGTGTCAGTCCCAGCCTCAGAGGGTCGCTCACGGAGTGGCGAGGGACCCGGCCATTCGGAACCTCTCGCTAACCCCGGATGACACTGGGGATACTTCAGTGGAAGCCAAGGGTCCCTCCCTTCCCTTGACCCATGCGGCCCTTTACCGGACAGGTGAAGCAGAGGTTCGCTCATGAGCATTACACTCAGACGAAAATAGGGCTCGATTCATGGTGAATGACTTTTCTCCAGCCAAAGCATAGTCATATTAACGAAGCGAAAGCGTCCAGTGGCAGCCCATTCGGAGAGAAGACCCGAATTCAAGGCGCTCCAATGGAAAAACTGGTCAACCAGTCGGCCGTTTGTTCATCTGAAGCATCTACCCCGCCCCACACCCCCTGAGGCCAGGAGACAGCAGATGCTTCCGAAAGCCCCACGCAGGACTGGTGCTTCCACTGAAGTCCAGATGTCCCCCTCCCCATTAAAAGCTGCGCCCGAGGTCACACGGCCGGCTGCTGAGGCTCAGTCCTGGCCTGGGGAGGCAGAGGCCGGTGTGGAGGGATCGGAGGAGACCCTGAGGGACTCGAGCTGAGTTCCCCTTCAGATTCCATTGGGCGGATCCTCCCCACCGCCCAGCCCGTGTCGTCCCGGTGGTTTCCTCAGAACACAGGCTGAGACAGCGCACGGTCGTGGAAATAAATTAGCCCCGTAGTGATCTTGCCTCACTGAGGATAAGGGGCTAGTTGCATGATGGATGGTGCGGAGTCTGTGTCGTCTGGAGTCAACCAGGCCCCCTTGGCACTTGTAATCTGCAAGTGTGAAGGTGTCTCTCACAAACCTGCCCCCACCCCCGCCCAGGCAGTGCACGAATGCACCCGGTGGCTGCGCTGAGGACACCCCCATCCAGCTCCCAAACACAGGATGGCATTTGAACTGGCCAGAAAGCACCCCCTGTGCAGAGCTTTATGTACCGACTGTAGTCTGCGGCCCCCAACATTAGGGCAGGAAACGCTGCACAGGTAAGTGCATTTAGCAGGGAAACGATACACTATTTGAAACGAGGTCGGCCCTGGAAAATGCATGCTATCAGCTGACCTCCCCCGAGAGGAAAGGATAGGTGTTTCCTCCCCTCCAGCGGCGGGGCCTTCCTGCAAGGGGAGACTCCTCATGTTTCAGGGACCTGCTGAAAAGGAGAGACGGAACATGGAAAACGACCATGATCGTCCTGAGCAATGTCACTGAATAGAAACCCGAGGCCAGATGTGAACTTGAGGGTGAGTGACGGCAGTAATCTGCCAGCCCTCGTGTTCTTACAGCCAGGTGTTGGCACTCCAGAGAAATGATACCCACCTTACTATTGGCCCATTAATTAGGTCACACACAAACTACATGTAAAATGGACCACTTAACCACCACTTAAACGGCGCCCTTCATGAAAGACACAGCGTGCTCCGAGGCCTGGCATTTGTCAGTCTTCTCCTCCGTCATCTCCTTCGATCGTCAAGAGCAACTGTACGGAGGCTGCAGAGCCGGGGACACCGACTTGGAGAAGCCAAGCCAGAAACTGCGTCCCTGATTCCTAGCCCCGTGCTGTTTCTCCAGCGCAGGAATGTTCGGGGGCACGGGAACCCCCTTTACCACAGGGTCCAGGGAGAGAGAAGGTTAGCGAAGGCAGCCTCTCCGTGACCCAGAGAGGAGCAAACCCTGTAAGTGGCTCAGCCTCTGCCCTCTCGGTGGAAATGAACTTTCAGATAAGGACAGAGACGTGTGCCCGTCCCGACGCCCGGGATGTGGTCGTTGGCGGCAGACCCTGTGCTCCAGGAAGGGGTCAGGCGGGGTCTGTGCCCCCGCCCCACTGCCCCCACTCGGTTCCGTCCCTACTCCGCAGCCTCGCCGGCCTTCTTCAAGGCCCAGCTCTGACCGCGTCGGACCCTTTCTCGACGTCGGTCTCCCCAGTGCTCTGTGCCCCAGGGACCCGGGCCTCCGGACCGTCCCCAGGGTGTGCAGTGCACCCTCCCACTACAGCTCCTCCCTTGCCCCCCACTCCCCACCCCCGCCCGGTGACACCAGCCCGTCCTGCTCACGCTGGGGGCTCCGCGAAACGCCACTTCCTCCAGGGGCACTCGCCTCCCTGACCAGGCGGGCTTTTTCGTTACTGGCACATTCTCTAACCACCAGGCTCGTTTATTTTTAATTTAATCTTTATTGTATTTTTCCCATCACCGTTTACCCCCCTTATGCCCACCCCCCTACAGTCACCACACTGTGGTCCACGTCCTTCTTCCTCGATCATCAAGGAAGATCGATTTTTGCTCGATCCCTACCCCCCTCCCCTCCCCTGATCCCCAGCTGTCATCCAGGTTCTTTTCTCCGTCATCCTCATGTCTTTTCACAACTGCCCATTTGCGACACCGATGCACGCCCGTCTCCTCGCTGTTGCGTGAGGCCCACGGACACAGGGCTCGTGTCTGGTTTCACACCCCGAGAGTCCTGTACCTGGCCTGGAGTTTGGCATGATGTAAATGCTCAAGAAATACCAGGGAAGGAGGGAGGGAGGGAGGGAACTTTGTAAGAAGCCACACCTGAGAGTGCCGTGTTGCCATGCCAACCGCCTGATCTGAAGGACACGTGGTTACTAACTCCCGCAGTAGACCGGACAGCCACTACCGAGCTGACCGCGTACACTGCAAGCTGCCTGCTGCCTGGACCCCGGGGCGCCCCTTTAGCGCCGGGGCCTCTCTCAGTGCACAGCCTGCCCCCCACCCCCAGGACAGCTTCCTGTCACCGAGGCCTGCTCCGAGGGGAGCCAGTGGGAACCAGAGAGAGGGAAGCACCGCTGCCCAGTGACCCGGGGGTGTGAGCATCGTGTCAGTCAAGGTGAGGACCCCACAGGGGCGGGAGGTGGGGAGGGTCAGCATGGGGGCGGGGGCTGTGCTCCGACGACGGAGGCTTCCCGCTTTCTACATGCTGCACGATCACCTCCTCCGGCGCTCGCCCTCACGGCCATGCAGTGTGGGGAGAAAATGCCACCCGCCCCTGGCCTGTGAGAGCTAACAGAATGACGAGAGGAACCCTGAGATGCTGGCGTGACCGGGTAGAAATGTCACGGGTGCAATTACAGGCACTTGTGGGAACCGTTTCCGCCGCCTCCGTGCTGTTGTTGTAACCCCACTGGAAAGCGGGGTCCTCGTGAATCGGGCAGGGGGCAGCTGGCTCCCTTTTCCGACTGTGGAAGGGCCAGCTCTGCACTTTGGCTGCCTCTCCAGCCCATGGACTGTGTCGCGCAGATGCCCACAGCGTAGGCTCGGGAAGCCCTGAGCTGATACACACACACACCTCCCATCGGCCTTGACCTGGGGCCTGCTGAGTTTCCATCCACCCCGTTGGCCGTAGCTCCGAGCCCTGAGTGTCACAGTCCTGGGACTGTGTGCACCGAACGCCTTGACAACACGAGGGGAACAGGGACGTTGTGGCTGAGGCCCCTCCAGGCCCAGGCCGCCCCTGCTGTCCACCCAGGTGACTTCCTGTTGAGTCAGCTATGTCCCCCTGCGCTTGCGGAATTCACATTTGCTGTGAGTTTTGCTGGGACCTCCCTTCATGAAATGTCCTCATCCTTTGATGATTTTGTACAGCTAGGGACCAACGGCCCGCCTCGGTGCCGTGGTCCCGGCGGCTGGGCGTGGAGGAATGACCGCTGGGTACAACCTCCCGGAGCCGCTGGCTGTGGCTGGGCGCCCAGGGCCGCTCCTGTGGGCTTGTCACGGTCCCTGGAGTCAGTCACCTGAAAGGCACAGTGTCTAAAACACCCTCTAGGGTAAGTAGAGTCAGGGCTGTGGCCCCTGTCGGGGTCCTGGAGCCACAGCCTTGCTGCCAAACTGACCCCCGTTACCAGCAAGGGAACCACCGAATGGCAGCAGCAATGCCGGAGAAGGTAGGCGAGCGACAGGCCTTTGAAAGACGTGTGTGAGCCCTGGAGATGGGTGGGGGGTGCGGGGGTGGGTGGGAGGGGGTGCAGGGGTGGGGAGGATGGGGGCAGGGGAGGTTGACCCCAGGGATCAATCCACCTTCTGGAACCTTGACAACCTGGGTGCTTTTCCTCTGTGACTCCCTCAGCAACTTACCAGACATGCACCCCCAGGGCAGCCTGGCTTTCCATCCACCCTGAACACTCTGTGGCTCCCGGCCACCCCCCCAACCCCCGCTCCCAAGAGGCCCCACGCCAGTGAGGGGCCCTAAGTGTGAAGCCGCGTGAGTTCCCCGGTAGGTCTGCCCCCCGGGTGCAGGCGGCAGCTGTGCGCTGTGCTGTGAGGGGAGGGGGCTGCTGTGAGCTGGGCCAGGCCCCCCGTTTCTCCCACCCTTGCTCGCAGTGGCTCTCAAACCTCCCGTGTGCTCCCCACACGTGCCCTGAGCGGGTGTTTTTGCAGCATGACCGTTGGGACGATAGGTGAACGTTCGTTCACCAGACTCCCTGTTTCGGGAAGCATTTACAAGTCTTCCCGCAGTTCTCGTAGGACGGGCGAGGCTGTCTTCCACGCTGAGCAACCCATACGGCTCGTGACCGCCCGAGTCAAGGCCGAGTCAAGGCTAGAATAACGGCGTCGGTGCCCAGTTCTCCTCTGTCCTGGGAGCACACAGGAGCTGCTTCCAGATGCTTCTCCGCACGACCCTCCGTCTTCTCCCAGCCACACACTGCCCCCCGCCCCCCGCCCCCTGCCCCCTTTCTGGCCCGTTGCATGGCCGCTGACTCTGTGTGACAGACAAAAACAGATTCCATGCATTCGCTGAGAGGGGCCGTCACACATACGAGGGTCAATACCACGGCCGTACGGCTTCAGCTCAGAAACCAGACAAGCCACATGGCCAGTCCGGCTCCTTCCCACGGTGCTCAGTCCTGCAGAAAAGCTTCTGGCTCTCATTGTCTCCTGGCTGGGGACCCTTCGGTTGAGGAGAAATCACACTGGCATGTCTAACGCATAGAACACAGAGCTAAGGTGCTGAGTGGCAGTACATGGGACACCACATGGGGCCCCCTTTTTCCACCCTCCCACCTGTCCCTTCCTTTGGTGGCCTGTGAGGAAAACCCAGCACTTTGCCGACCAGGGTCAGAAAGCCTGCGACTGGGTCATGGGGACACCGAGCTCCCCTTTAGCTGCCTCCAGTGTGAGAGTCCTCCGTTCCCCGGGCCCGTGTCAGGGCGACGAGGGTCTGCACTGAGTGGGTAATGTATGGGTTTTAATATGCACGTTTGCGAGGTCTGTCTCTCACAACCCCGTGCGTTTCTGAACGGGAGCAACGTCTCTGGTGATTCTCAGTCTGAGAAGCAGCCAAGTCTGCAGCCGCCCTCCTAGCGAGCAAAGCAAAAGCCGGCAATACAAACACAAAATAGCGAATCAACAGGGTGCAGTTCTTGAGCAAAAGCACATTCGTAATTTGTAACTATGTGGTTATAAATCCCCTCCTAGAGCTTTGCTGTAACGACCTGGAACAGGGAGGAAGCTTTTATTTTGTTTTTTCTCTCCTTTGGGGTATTTGGTGAAGGAGCTGCTCACCTTTGCCAACAGCACAGATATTTCTGCTTTTTGGTACATGAAAGCATTACTTTGGAAGCAGTGAAGTTACAGAGAATCAACGCCTGCTCTTACTGAGCCTGCCTCTGCAGTGAAACTCCTACCAGCCACAGACACTCATCTTAGAGGGAAAAAAGAGTGTTTAAAATTGTCACAAGAGGTTTCCACGCATGGACTCCATCACCGCATCCTCAGTTGCCTGCGTGTGCGTGTCCGTGAGCGTGTGCACAGAAATCTCCCCAAAAGGACCTTTCCCGCCAACATCGAGGACACGATGGTTGGCAAAAGGCAAAACACTCTAGTCTCCACGTATTTCGTCGCAAGCCGAGCCCTGATGGGGAGTAGTGGGCGTGGCTGTTGCTTCCCTACCAATCACAGCTTTAGATCGGACCCAGCCTCCTGCGCGTCTGGGTCAGGTTTATTCCGACACCCGAGGATGGAGTTCTCGCAACTTCCTGACAGCATCCAATGTAGAGAGCAAAGCCCTACTTCTAGAAATCTCCCCACAGCATCTACCACAAGCCCAGGGCCTGTGCGCTCTTCCTGCGCCCCCTCCTGGAGACACCCCACATAGAACCATTCCCTGTGGCCCTCCTCCAGCACCACGAGTAACACAGCTCACGGGTTCGGCCGCAGGCGTGGATCCGGGGGCTGCTCCTCCAGCGCATTGATACATTGTGTTACGAGCAGTCGACTGTGCTACCGATGTAGTTTTCAGTTCTCCTTTTTAATACCTGCGTCTAGTTCATTCACCCTAGTGATAGACCCGGGGTTTTATTTCAGGTTCTCCATATTGTAAATACTACTGTGATGGGCAGTGAGTTTGCCTGTATGTTTCCGCTTATATTGTGGGGCAAGATGCATAGAACAAAGTGGGTGGCCGGTTTCAAAGGCCTTGATGCGTTCTGTCCATCTCTTCATTCCCCAGAGGAGGAAACTGAGGCACAGAGATGGGAAACGACTTGTTTAAAATCAGTCAGTGTCTACTAACAGACTGAAGTGTGGGCTTTAAAAGCATTTTGAGACCACCCTTAGAGATACATGCACGACAGTCAGTCAGGGAAAGAGACCCTGTTGTGTCCGTTAGGCTTGGTTCCAGCCCAGGGGCCAGGTCCATGGGCAGTCCTGAGGCTCTCTGAGTGGTCTTGTGCTTCCGGCTCCTGGGACACGGTTGGTAGGGGTCTCTTCTAAGCGATGGAGTCTCATCAGCCCTTCAGGCCCAGTCCTGTAGCCAGTGGGCCCAAGGGAGCCTGGCTCTGCCCTCTGCCCTCTGCCCTCTGAGAAAGCAAAGGAGCAAAGCTTTTCTCTTGGGTAAAGTGGAGACAAGGAGGCCTCCTAAGGCGGTGGGGGGGGGTGGGGATGCCCAGGAGGCCACAAGCCTGTCTCTGTCATTGGCTAACAAGGGTCGTTCTCTGCCGACCAAATCCCCAAAGCGTGAGGACGGCAGCATTTGTCTTACCGGGCTCTGTTGTTGACTGTGTGATTGTGGAAGTTGTTTCACGGTCCTTGAAGTCAGTTTTCTGTCCTGAAGTTCTGGGATTTACATACATTCTTTCCTGTATCTATTCCCTCGGGTTTTTATGGATCGGCCACTGTTTCCGAGCTCTGGGAATTCAGGGATGAAATCAGACATTGTCCCAGCCTTCCCTGAGCTCACACTATCCTGAGGAAGCAGCCAGCAAATATCGAAGACCTACTATGCCCAGTGCTAAAAGATTGTCAGTTTGGGACCCAGACAAGTGAGGGGGGGTGGGGCACAGGTCGGAATGAGGGGACTGGACATCTTAGAAGAATTCACAGAGGAGGGGAAATGTGAACTTGCTTTGAGAAAGAGAGACTGGAGCCCTGGCCAGGTGGCTCAGCGGGTTGGAATGTGGCCCCGTGCACCCAAAGGTTGTGGGTTTGATTCCTGGTCAGGGCATGTACCTGGGTTGCAGGTCCCAAGGTTCCACCTCCCGTCGGGGCACAGGCAGGATGTAGCAGATGGATGTTGCTGTCTCACATAGATGTTTCTCTCTCTCTCCCCTCCCTCCGCCACCCTCTCTCTCAAATCAATAGTTATATCTCAAGGTGAGGATAGGAAAGAACACACACACACACACACACACACACACGCACAGACTGGAAGGGAGAGAGGGCGTTTCGGACCTAAGCACGCCTGAGCGAAGGCACACGAGGCCATCAAAGGGCAAAGGGCACCAGCACATGTGGAAACGGGCGCCGCCTGGACCCAGTGGCTCGCCCGGAGCCTGACAGGCACCGAGGGTCGCTGTGCTTCCCTCGGAGATTTCAAGTACCCCGCGGTGCCCGGGGCTTCGCAGTGCGCAGTCTGGGAACCGCGGCCCTGAGTCCCCCGCCTGGTGCTGGGGAACAGCTTGGGAAGACGTGAAGGGACCTTGGGACTGGGCGCCGAGGAGCCCGCGAAACGACTCTGTGACACGTGAAAAGAAGCTGGTTGGAGCCCAACAGTGACTGAGGCCCCCGAAACCCGCTCCGTTCAGCTATTGGTCACCGTCAGCGGGTATCACCCAGGGAGAGCAAAGATTCGGGGTGGGGGCACCCGCCCAGGTACACGTCTTAGGAAAGTGAGACGCTAACAGTCCTCCTCCAACGCCCGTGTCTGGGCGCCCAGCCCCCGCACCTCGGTGGGAACACCTGAGTGGGCGTGGGAACAGCTGCGTGAGTGGGCGTGGGAACAGCTGCGTGTGTGGGCGTGGGAACAGCTGCATGTGTGGGCGTGGGAACAGCCGCGTGAGCGCGTGTGCCCGCGGCGAGGCAATCCATCTCTGGGACAGCGTTTCCTTTTCATCGACATTCCCTCCTCCGCCAGGGCCAGCCCCTTCTGAGCAGCGCCCCGCCTTCTCAGAGGCAGGACCCCAAGAGGTGTGGAGCTCCAGGGAAACACCTCACACCAGGAGTCACCCAGGGAGGGGAATGTCCTCCCTCCTCACCTCTGCTCGTCTCCCTGGGCAAGAGTATGGGCCAGATCCGCCCAATGGCAGGAGGTTAACTTGGTGGCAGGCTGGCACCATGCCTGGAGCATCGTGAAAAAGGTATTCCTGGGGGTATTTTGCCTGTTTATTGAAAAGTACCACCCACCCCCCAACACACACACATGCACAAGCGTTGTGCTTAGTTGTACGAGGAGGTGATTTCCAGCTGGTGATGGGTGAGTGATCCCGAGAAGACCTGATCTAGCCTGTGGTGGATGCTCAGGCTCCTCCCCCTCCTCAGGGGTCCTGTGGGTTCCCGTGGGCTTCCCCTGCCTGCCCGCCTGCCTGCCTCCCTCAGAGATGGAGTCCCCACCTACAGGGAAACACAGGCCACACAGTCATTCTGCTGCAGATGTGCTGGGGGGTCCTGGCACCCAAGGATGCGAGACCCACTGCGGGGTCTTGGCTTTGCGCAGGAAAGAATTCAAACGCAAGCTGGCAGAGAGTTTAAAGTGAAAGTGAGTTTGTTAGTGAAGCCGTGACACAGAAAGGGGGCTGCTCTACAGACAGAGTGCCCCCCCTTTAGTGAGCTTTGCTTCCTTTATTGAGGCCTATGTAATCAAGGCATTCAGTAACGGGGAGGAACATTCAGAATTGTCCCCGGAAAGGAGTGGAGGGCACTTGGAGAGGCTCTGTCGGCCACTTTGTGTGTCTTTGCATGGACTTTTTTCCCCATCGTGGTGTCTTGGGGTGTGTTGCTTAGCAGGCTGGTGTATTACAGCGAGCACATAATGAGGCTAGGAATTACCATTGAGGTGCAATCAGTCACCATGTTGGATTGAGCTGGTCTTTGCCGCTTTTAAGCCATAAGTCTGGTAGGGGGCGGTCTTACTTCCTGACACTTCTGAAGCCATTTGCAGCTGCTGCTCCACGTATCCTGTCTTAATGCCTTTCTGTAACTGCACCCAAAGCCGTCCCCGCGATGGAACGGCAACGGTCTGTGTCCTGTACGTGGCCTGCCCACCTGGGACCCGCCCACCTGTGACCCGCCCACCTGCAATTTTCCAGTTTCATCCCCCACTCATCTCCTATCTGGTCCTTCGGTCTCCTGACCTAGCAGGTTATTTGAGGTCTCCCTTCTTTGTTGCTTTCTCCCTCCACAATGTGGCTTCCTCTTTTGCCCACCTTCATAGTCTGGTCCCCCTGTCATCTCCACCTGAAGCTGCTTCTGCTTGTTGCGACCTACCAACGTAAGGAATGGAATGGGGGTTCCTGTCTCCCCACTGTCCTGGGGAACAGCAACTGAGACGATGAGGAAGTCTGAGGACATCTGCAGACCGTAGCCTTGCAGCTCAAAGTGTGGCTGCCCAAACAGCCCCTTCAGTGCCACCTGGGAGCTTATTAGAAATGCAGAATCTCCTGCCAAAGCCGAATCAGAATGTCCTTTTCTCCCAGGGCCCCAGGTGATCCTTATACACCTGACTGGCATTTGAAAAGCGCCGTGTCTCCATGTCGCAGGGCAGCAGAAGCAAATACCCAGGGTCTCATCAGACCACACAGAGAGTATTCATGGAGTCCAAAATCAGACTGTGCCCCTGACACTTTCTGGCTGTGGAACTTAGGTAATGTCATCCACATAGAGCCTCAGTTTCCTTACCCGTCAGGTGAGATGAGTGGCCGATGCCGGTAATTAAAGGTAAAGAGGTAAAGCTTACAAAACAGAATGCCCGTCCCAGAGCAGTCGGCCAACTAACTATTGTTTCTTTTTGCTTCCTGTGGCTCGAGGGGAGGTAATTTGTTTCTTTTTCTGCACCTCCGAAAAGTCACATACTGGGAGAAATCCAACTCCACGTACCATCAATGGATTGATGACTTTGTAGCAATAGCCAAGCAAACGCAAACGCACACTCTCCAGGTCTTGCAGACGGGCCTGAGAGCAGGGAAGGACTTGATACGGGGTTTGTGTGTGTGTGGTAAAATAGAAACGACATTGCATTTACCATCTTAACCACTGGTAAGCGCGCTGTGCAGCGGTATTAACGCATCCATCTCCATAACTCTGTTTGCCCTTGTGAAACTGACCTCTGTGCCCAGTAAACAGTAACTCCCCTCTCCCCAGCCCCTGGCAACTGCGGTTCTACTTTCTATGAGTTTAACTCCTCTAAGTACCTCACATAAGTGGAATCAAACTACATTTGTCCTTTTGTGTCTTGCTTATTTTACTTAGCATAGTGTCCTCAAGGTTCATCCGTATTATAGCATGTGTCAGGAGTGTATTCTTTTTCTGAGGCTGTGTAATAGCTCGATGCATGCACACACCACAGTGGGCTTATCCGCCTGTGTGTTACGGACACCTGGATTGCTTCCACGTTTTCGCTATGCAGTGTCCAATGCTGTTACGAGCGTGGTGCACAGATACCCCTTCCAGACTTTGCTTTCAGTTCTTCTAGGTCTGTGCCCAGAATTGGAATTGTGGGATCATATCATAATTCTCTTTTTAATTTTTTTGAGGAACCACCATACTGTTTCCCACAGCAGCTGCACCAATTTATATCCCCACTGCAGCGCACAAGGTGTGGGGCTTGTCTCCCGAGAGCAGCTTGAATGAATGACCCTGCCTGCTAGACAGGGACACAGTCCCCCCCAGAAGACTGTGAGGTCCTCAGGCTGGGAAACCCGGCCTCGCTCCTATTGGACCCACTGCACACCTAGGGCAGTGCTTGGAGACGAAAGGGCTCAAGGCACATCTGCTGACTTAAAAGGAAGGTCCCCAGCAAGCCTCCATTCGTCTCCATCCTGAGGACCATTGTCCCAGAGCGTAGCTTTTCTTCCTACACACCACCGCCACCTGCTGGAGACATGGGTGCATTGCAGCTGCCTGACTAATGTCTTGCCTTTAACCCTCGGCATTGCTGTGGAACCTGCGTATTCAGATGTGTGATCCTTTAGACACGGTTGAGATTTATTTTTTAGTGAAGTTTTTCCTCAGAGATAAAAATGGAATAGTGTTAATATGATGGGTACCCAAGAATTCTGCGTGTGTGTAGGAGAGAACCAGGATGGCGCTCCAAACTATGACAACAGTGTATGGGGCAGGGGCTTTGCAGACAGAAACGGGAGGTGGCAGTGTAGGGCAATGGCGTGAAAGGCGGCCGGGGCTGGGCCAGACCCTGCAAGCCAGGTACCGGGCGTTTGGAAGAGGCTGCCAAATGCAGTGTGGGTTGCAATTACAAACTACTCCTCTAACTCTAGCCATAGCTTCAAAGGGGAAAAAAATCAGTGAATGCTACCACCGCGAACCTACTTTGGTATTTCTTGTCTTCGTAGACAATAACACTGTTTCTCTGGAAGCCTGGAGTAACAAACGTGGCTTCTCGGTCGTTCAGACTGACTGCCCTAAATGAATTCAGTCTGTCACATAGGAACTACCATTCTCACTCCAGATACATCGTGACATAGTACAATGCCTCTAAAACCTAAATACTCATCTATTTTTTCTCTGCAATAACCATCTGAGATACTCTAATCTGGGTCGTTATTAATAAGGAGAGGAGGGAACAAATTTAGGCCTCGCTTGCCTCAGAGGGTTGATATGTGGGTTAAATAAGAGAGTGGAATGCCTGAGAAGCATAGTAGATGCTCAATAAAAATGTGTTTGCTTTCTCATTGGGCCGGAGTTCCTTTCCCTGCTCCCCTCTGCACCTCACCGCCTCCCCACCCCCAGCACCCTACCAGGTGCCCTAGGGTCCCAGGAGGTTATCACTTCACACTTCCTTCTCGCTAAGCCAGGCCAGCCAGGAAGAGGACCTGCGTGCCTTGAGAAGGAAAAGCAGGAATGAACGCAGTTGCATTTGAAACATTTGAAACAGGTGTGGTCTGAAAAGAAACAGAGGCGAGAGAAGGCGTTTCTGGGAGGCCACCACGAGGGGGGCGACTTCGAGCTGTGGGCAACAAACCCACAGGCTCCTCCGGAGGCAGGGAGGTGGTGGAGGAGCCTGAGTCAGGCCAGCCTGGGTTCAAACCCCAGCTGTCAGGGTGTGGCTTCCCACAGGGCGCTGAATGCGCTCAGCCCCCGCTTTCTCACGCGTGGGACGGGGTGACCACTCCTACTCGCAGCGTGGAGGGGATGGGATAAAGGAGCGTGTGAAAGTCTGTCCCACCGAGACACCCTCGTAGAGAAGGCTCCCAGGGTGCCGGCTCCCTTGGGAGAGAGGGCCCCCCCTGCCCTCACTGCCCCACCCCCAGGGGTGTCGGTGCGCCTCGTCCCACACCCTGTAGAGGCCCCTGCCTGCTGGCCCCACGCATTAAACGCAGTGGCAAATTCCTGCTCAGGTTGTACCAGTGTGTGTTGAGGTCGCTCAGGATGCTTGGAGAGGTCCCGTTCTCTAAGACACCATTGGCTGAGTCACTGATGATGTACACATATGCACGCACACTCACCAGCTTTCCTAAAGAACTTTTTAATAACTTTAAAAAGTTATTAAATAACTTTTTAATAACTGAATAATAACTTTTTCACCTGTAACTGAATGGGCTAAGTCAGGGTGTCAAACTCATCTTCACTGGGGGCCACATCAGCCTCTTGGTTGCCTTCAAAGGGCCAGATATAATTTTAGAACTATGTAAATGTAACTACCCTTAACAGTTAAGCGAGAGCTCCGTGCTGCTGCTGGGCAGAAACAAGGTGTCCGGCTGATAAAACAAGGCGGAGGGCCGGATTCGGCTGCAGGTCTTGGGTGTGCCACCTGTGGAAGCCTCACGGGGGCACCCGCGGGCTCAGGGAAAAGGTTCAGAGGGCAGTGGGTGAAAGAGCCTTCCTGGGCCCCCAAAATCAATGCCATGGGGGAGAGATGATGCTCTTACTTTAAGAAGCACTCGTGGGCCCCGGCTGGGCGGCTCAGATGGTGGGAGCATTGTCCCATGCACCAAAAGGTTTGCGGGTTTGATCCCCAGTCAGGGCACAAGCCTAGGTTGCAGCTTCAACCCCCACAAGGGGGCGCACTTGAGAGGCAAGCGGTGGATGTTTCTCTATCTTGCTCTCTCCCTTTCTCACTCTCTAAAATCAGTCAACACATCCTCAGGTGGGCTCAGTGGGATTACAACCACTTAATCAGGCACCAGCCGTGTTCTAGGGAACACTGCGAACTTCACGTGCATTTTATAGTGTAGCATTCCAGCTCTGTTGTGTGCACTTAATCGATAAGGAGGTAGTTGCTTGAAGGATTCCATGGTGTGTCCAGAGTCATGCCGCTGGTAAACCAGGGAGCCGTGAAGTGGGTCTGCCGATGGTGGCGATGCTGGGAAGCCCAGGGCAGAGACCGGAGTATTCCTGGGGGCCACCCAGGTGCACATGTATGGGGCAGGGCGGCTCCTGAGCCTTGTGACCACCGTCTCATCTCCCTCTTCTCCACCAGCAGCATGGCTGGTCCTCTGGGATGCTGACCTTGACCGACAGAGTCTGCAAATCTCTGCCCAGGCAGTGACCTCCCAACCAACCGGTTCAGCCCACCCAGGACCACACCCCAGATGCTGCCCCTCAGTGTTGGGTCCCTGCCTCACCCCCAATCCTGGCTCACGGGTGAACTCAGCTGGAGCAGAGCGAACAGGGCATGTGGAGGCTTTGAACTTTGGGACTGCTGGCATTTCCAGCAGCTGGAGCTCATGGAGCCCAGGTGGCAGGGCTGGGAGGCGAGAGGCGGGCAGGCACGGCTCACGGGCCCTTGGCTTCTCTGTGCGCCCAGGCTGTGTTCTGAAGCCGCTAGTGTGTTTCAGCCAGGGAAGTGCCTCGGTTGGTGCTGTGATAAAAGGTATCACTCTGCGTAGTAGTTTCCCTGGCTCTGGCTTTGAATTGACCCATCAGTAGTAAGTCCCAAAGGGTCAGATCAGGGAAGGTGTGGCGGTTCAGTGACACCGTCTGGAACACAGGCCCTTTCCAGCGTGTGGGGTTTCATTTTCCTGCGCATCGTGACCCTAAACAGTCGCAGCTGCGGTACAGCCGGGCCAAGCCGGCACTCAGGGCGGGAAGAACCGGAAGAGGCAGCTCCAGGTCTCATTAGCTCGAACTGTGTCACCTGGCCACTCCTAACTCTAGGAACCCCGGGCCACTGAACGTTAACTTCTAGTTTCTCTGGAAGGGACAGGAGAAGGGGAAAGGGCCTAGAAATGGAGGCTGTGCCGGCATGTTAGCATACGAGGAATAATAAGTAAAAATTAATGGTGCTGTAATTAAGTGGCAATTAATATAGTTAAATGGGGCTCAAATCGTTCATTTTTTCCCTATGTAACATGTCACTGATCACTGTCTTTTATTTAGAGTTTTTTACTATATTTTCCAGGATTTCTGTAGTTTGTCTCCCAGCTCATCCCCTGGTTGAGTATTTTTTCCATGTGTGCTCGGTAACAGAATAAACCCATACAGAAGTGCAGCGGCCCCATAATCAGCAGGAGAACGGTATTCTCCGCAGCTGCCCGCCCTCTAGAATTCTTAGAGGAGTCAACTTTGATCCAGCCAAAAGCAATCCGCGCTAATGACGCCCCAGAACTCAGCAAAGAGTTCATACCTCGGAGAGACACCAGGGGGCAGTGCAGCTTAAGAAATGAGTGCGTTTTATACAGCTGCGCTCTGCAATTTCATTCCATTCAATTAAACCAGTATCATTTTTGAGGGGGTGCCCTGCCCAAGTCCTTGTGCCACCAGTTCAGCCTGATGTCAACCTCATTTCCAGAAATGAGCCAAGCAACACACATTTCGTGTGGCTGATTAGCATTCAAATTCTTTCCAGATGAGAGGCTGCGGACTGGAGGTTCCACGTGTTGTCTTAGGCGGCATCGCCCAGAGCATGTGTAGCCTGTTCTAGGAAATGATGAGAACACACCCAGGTGTGTTTTGTTTTGTTTTTGTTCCCAAAATTCTGGGTCATATGAAACCTCTGTGAGTAAATGTTTGTGGGACAGAGTGACTTAGGTAACCCATCCCCTTTGAAGGGTGAGGCTCCAAGGGGTAGAGCTATATTTCGTGTATTTCATTGGTGGATTCTTGTATGTGCCCTGACTGGGGCTCGAACCCACAAACTTGGCAAATCGAGACAATGCTCTAACCAGCTGAGCCACCGCCCAGGGCTAGCGCTGTATTTCTTTGTTCTCTAGGAATTTTGAGTCTATGTTTGAAACAGAGTCATTTATGAGCAGCAAAGTCTCTTGTTTTTAAAGACAAGTCTAATGACACTTGAATCTTTAAACCTATATTCTTTCTCCTGAGTCGACTGAGATTCTGACTCATGAAAAGACGCCGAATCAGCCGAGAACTGGAAAGGGGGCCGTGCGAGGGACGCTGCATGGGCGGGACTTGGAATCGAACGCGGGAAGTGAAACGGGGTGAAGCAGGACAGCGGGGAGGGCGGCAGCTGCGGGGAGGCGGCCAGGGACGGGCGGACGTGGGCGCCAGAGCACGAGTGGCCGTAACTGCTCAGAGAGGGGGCCGAGACCGCCCTGGGAGAAGGGAGCGTCGCCCGTCGGGACGTGGGGTTTCCAACCGAATGTGGGCCCGCCCACCGAGGATGACAGCGCGCACGGGGCAGAGACGAAGGCCCGTGGGGAATGCCGGGAGGGTCATGGATGACTGAAGTGTTGGCTTCTTTTCACTGAGGTTGAAGGATCTTAACAACCTACCCGATTCGCAGAACTACTAAGGGGCATGTGTCTCCAGTGCAAAAGCCTTCTTTGTTTATCTATGTTTTATTTCTTTTTATTGTATTTTTTCCATGTACTCCAAGCAATAATAGCTCCTATCTGTTGAGTTCTCAGTGTCGGCTTAGCCCCTAGGGTGATGCTGACACAGGTACTGCCATTGTCTCCGTTCAGAGAGATGATGACAAACCGGATAAAGCTCACGAAGCAAACAGGAGACAGGAGTCAAGGTTGAATTGCAGGGTTTTCTGACCCCAAAGTCCCGGTTCTTAACTGCTAGCTGCACCGCTTAACCCTGGGGTGAAAACCTTAGCTGACAACACACGTGTTTTACCTCTAGACGGGCTGTGCTTGTGCGTCACTCATATTAACACATGAATGTACTGGGTCTGTGGTGCGGAGGAGGACTTTTTTTTTTTTTCAAAGCTACTGCCTGTACAGTCAGGCAGCAAACTGAAAAGGGCAACGGAAAAGGGCAAGTTACACTACTCATCTTGACAAGATACTCAGAAACGAATAGGGCCACGCACAGGGGAAATCTCTTTTCCAATGCACCCCAGGATTCTGGAGCAGAGAGACATGACTCACAGACAAGGAAGTCCTTTAAAAGCATCTTTTTTATTTGCTGTAAGAATATACACTTTGGCATTTCTATACAATCCAGCATGCGCATAACATGGTAGGTACTTTGCAAGCAATGCAGGGTCTCTAGCTCTGTGCGCTTGCCCAGTTAAAACGTTAGCGAAGGCTGAAATCACAGGCCAGGATCAAGGAAAACAGAGGGGGCTCATTTTCTTCCGCAGGACCCCGGCTCCCAACGCCAAGAAACAGTGAGGACAACGCAGCCACGTGACGCCTCCGCGCCTGAGACCGAGTGTGGCGGAGCGTCGCAAGGGCACGTGAGCGAGCGGGCGATCCCGCTGATGCGAGAACTCTGGAAAATCTCTGCAGGGCTAGACGCTCTCCCACTGACGTTGACTTTAAGGCGTTTTTTAGAAGAGCAGACTCACATTTATGTGCGTCAAACAGAGGGTAAGCCTGGAAGCAAGGTCTCAACAGACGGAGAAAAATGCTTCCCAGAACCACACTCTGTAGCTGCTCTCCTGCGTTTGGGGTTGCAGAGGGGGCACAGGGGAGGCGGCCTGGAGGCGGGAGAAAGCCAGGGGTTGGGGATGGGTTACAGGGTGGTTAAGGAGGTGGTGTGCCCTCCTGAGGGGGGTCTGGAAAGGGGGGGGGTCTGAAAAAGAGGCATCAAAGGCGTGTGAACCTGGGTGCCCAGGAACGAGGGACAGCGCGTGCTTAAGGCCGAGAAAGACATTTTACTAAAGAAGTTATGTGCCCGGAGTGTGCCTGCCCCCACGGACCTGCCCAGTTACGGAGTTATGATCAGATCACCCTATGAGTTTACTTTTGGTTAGATTTATTACAGCGCCCCCTTTTTTGTCCACAATCCACTGGGGAACAGAGAGGCCACTATTCCCCGGGCAAGGGTCACTGCATGGCCAGCACTGAGGCATGTGTGGTCACTGCGCGGCCAGCACTGAGGCATGTGTCTGCAGAACGGGCAGATGTTACCTGCGAAGTTCAAGGGCAAGTTCAAGGGCAACAGGCAAGGTAGCCTGCAGGGGGCGCTCCTGCGCAGGCACCGGGCGGGGAGGGGCCGAGCACGACTACCAGGGCTTCCCTAACAAAGGTTTTCCTTTCCTGCGGTGGTTCAGTTTCCCTGGAATGCCCTCGGAAAGCACATTGCCACTAAATCGCTCAACAGCGCGATGGGCACTGAGCTCGGGAGCTGGCTCCCTTGCGTAACCAGTTGCCTGGACATGAGCGTCAGAGAATGAAAGGAGAGGACGCGAAACCCTTCACCGTCACGCCCCGAAGGCTGTGGCTTCAGGGCGTGGCGCCTTCTCCGCGGGGATGGGGGACCCTCCTGGAGAGACCGCCCTGGAGGCCAGTCCTCAGACTCTGCTATGTCTCTGTAACTGCGCAGGCTCAGCTCTGGCGATTGGGACCCGCCTTAGCCTTCCTCTTCCTCACCAAAGAAGGAAGGCTCAGCGGACACGCGGATCCCAATCTTTCTCGGACCTACGCCGAGAAACCTGAGTCCAGAAACATCTACGAGCACAACAGTTTTTAGTCTCTTTCCCCCCTGAGATGGTTTTCATTCAGGGAAGCACGGCTTCTGTGCTGAGTGCATGTCCCTGGAGAAGCTCATGCTTATTTGAATTTCACATAATTGCATTAAAAAGGGGGAAATTCACATAATTGCATTAAAAGGGGGGAAAGATGGCTGCAGAAGTGCGTTTCTTACAGACAACGGTTATCACACCAATGGTCTTATGAGACCAAGGGCATGTCCAGGGTCACAATAGTATCAAGGGGAGGAATTTCACTTTTTTCTGAACAGGTCGTATCGTTTTAATGTTGGTTCTATTTAGACTTTGAAAGATTCACAGCAGTAAAAGCCACATGAGACAAGCGTCTTACTGGTTCGAGGCTGGAGTCTGCGCTGACCCCCAAATCCAGCGACGATGAGTCTATGACGGAACAGTGGAGGGGATCATCCCTGCATCCCGGTGCCCTCGGCCCTGGCTGCGCCAGCCCCAGCCCCAGGGGCCCCCCGAGGGTGCTGGGCGGGGGTGGGAGGGGGGGGGACGTCTCGCTGTGGCCGGGGAGCGCTGAGAGCCGCAGACTGGGCCCCCCTCCTGCCCCGGACCTATTTCCGGTTCCAGTTGTGGGAGATGTTCTGAATCTTTTTCATCCGGATCCTCTGGTCCAGCATCTTGTACCTGGCAGGGTGCTGCTCCTCAGCTTTCTTCGGGGCCGAAGGTGCGTAGGAGCCAGAGGCGTAGGCGGGGCGTTTGAAGTGGCGCAGAGGCGGCTTGATGACTGCAGCGGGGCAGAGCAGACCGACAGCCGTTAGCCCCGCGGGGACACGGGGACACGGGGACACGGCGCGACGCCCTCCCCCCGCCCCTCCCCCCCCCCAGACCTGCTCGGTCTCCTCAAACCCGGGGAACACGCCGAGGTCACTGCTCACTTCACGGGAATCTCCGTGAGGCTGACGCACCACAGAGGTGAGCACGCATGTTACCCGCCGTGGCCATGCACTTGAAACAAAGACCAGTTCCCACAGGCAGACAGGGAGGACCCCTGCATGTAAGGGTTTTTCCTAAAGAATGGGTAGGGGTGAGGAAGTGAGAGGGAGCGGGGTGCTGGGGGGGGGGTCACTTTGGGGAAGAGCCAGGCAAACAGCCCTGGGCCGAGCCCTGCCCCCCAACCAGCAGTCAGCGTGGTGGGTGAGCCTTCGGGGCATGCAGCTCTGATGTGCTTCCAACAGAGGGTGTCATAGGGAAACGTTTGCCCTCCCCAACTAACTATCTATCTATCTATCTATCTATCTATCTATCTATCTAGTTGTCATACCCAAAATAAAGGATCCAAACAGACTCCTCCCCAAAGAAGATACACACACGATGAGAAAAAGAATAGGAAAGGACGCTCCACAACTTTGGTCACCGGGATTTGCACATTAGGACAGCAGGGCTGTGCACTGCACACCGGGTCGGGTGGGTGGAATAAAAATGGAAGCATCTGGTGGTACCCACGGCAGGCGAGGGGCTCTCGTTCCTGCCGGTGGGAGCGCCCAGTGGAGCAGCTACTTCGGAAGACGGTTGGACGGTTTCTCAGGAAGCAGACGTCGTCCTGCCGTGCGACCCACAACCGTGCTCCTAGACCATTTACCCAGCTGACGTGAGAGCTCACCTCCACAGAGAAACCTGTACCTCAATCTTATAGAAGTTTATGTGCAATAGCCAAAGGCTGAAAGCAACGAAGCTGTCTCTCAAGAGTTAAATGGAAGCCCTGGCTGGCATAGCTCAGTAGATTGAGTGCGGGCTGCGAACCAAAGTGTTGCAGGTTCAATTCCCAGCCAGGGCACATGCCTGGGTTGCAGGCCATGACCCCCAGCAACTGCACATTGATGTTTCTCTCTTTCTCCCTCCCTTCCCTCTCTAAAAAATAAATAAATAAAATCTTTAAAAAAAAAAGTTAAATGGAAAAACAAATTGCAGAACATTCACCCAGGGGAATGTTATTCAGCGACTGAAAGAAAAGAGCGGTCAAGGTCAAGCTGTGTAAAGACATAGATACATTTTAAACATATCCAGTGCTAAGTGAGAGCAGCCGTCTGAGAAGCCACAGGCTGTGGGATTCCCTTTACATGGTTCCCACTCCTGCTGGAGAGCCTGTAGCCAATGAGACAATGTGAAAAAGGTGACTCAAGGTGAACCCAGGTTACTCGAGATCGTTGCAAAGAGGTGAGACACAGTGATTAGGTGGAGGGTGTGGAGGAGCGGCTGCTGAGACAGAGCCTGGAACGCCAGCTCTCAGCGGCGGCTGCTCCGCCCCCTGGAAGGGCGCCCAGAGGAGCGTGAGGCAGAGGCAGCTTGCAGAGCTGGGGCTGCGGGCAGCACCGAAGGCCACCCTGTGAAAAACCAGCTGTGCCAGTCCCTTCCGATAAGGGGGAAATGCATGCTGTCATGATCAAGCCAAAGGTTAGGCACAGCCTCAGTGCACAAGCACGGGGAATTGGTTAAGTTCCCGTCACTCTTAAAAATACAGTCCTGGAGAGCATTATGCTAAGCGAAACAAGCCAGGCAGTGAAAGACAAATACCGTATGATCTCACCTTTAACAGGAACCTAAACAACAAAACAAAGAAATAAGCAAAATATAACCAAAGACACTGAAATAGAGGACAGGCTGACAGTGACCAGAGGGGAGTGGGGAGGGAATTTCAGGGGAAAATGGGAAGGGTTTACAGGAATAAATTTAAAGGACACATGGACGAAAACTAGGTGGGAGGGCGGTAATGGGAGGGAAGTGGGGAGGGTTGGGTGGGTGGGCTGGAATGGGAGTAAAAGGGAGAAAACTGTACTTGAACAATGATTAACATTTAAAAACAAAGAAAAAAAATACAGTCCTGGGATACTACAGAAAAACGATGTCATGTCTACAGATAGAGAGAGGCTCATGTAAAATACTGTTAAATGAAAGCAGTAACGATGACCTAGTCTTCCACTATAAAAACACATAACCACGCGCGCAGGAAACTCGGTGAGAACACACATCTAAGCCACGGCCGTGATTCCCTCCCAGGGGCAGACACACCGCCATGTCCTTTCTGGTTGTTCACACTCTCCAGTTGTTCTGTTATGATCAGGTTTTAGCGGCACCGCTCTTTGCAAAGAAACGCACTACTGATATGTCTTCTGTAGAATCACAGGTCGGAGCCATTCTACAGGTTCACACACAGCAGGAAGCTCACTCCGGGCCTCAGTACGCGGCATCTCGGAGGGCGCACAGCTGAGCACACGCCTGACGACCGACAGTGTTCTTTCACCGGCTTCCTCGAGCACCTGCTGTGCCCCCAGGACGCAACCATGAACCAGACAGACAGCCCTCCCTGCTTTCGAGGGGCTCCCGTCGTAGGGGCCCCTCTGGAACCTTCAACTTGCTTACGGAAGGAACACTGTTCAGGCACAACTTGTGATTCTATTACCACAAGCTCCAACTTTGCGTCTTGAGCCAAGATGACTTGTAGTCAAGACCTTCAGCGACTGGTCCCGAAGTGACATCACAATGCGGACGCCGAAGAGCAGAGATTTTTAAGAGCTCAGAATTGCTTCCATCTGTTTCTTAGAGTGAAAAAGGGGATGGTGGCGCCAGGCCCTCCGGGAACAAACGTAAAGACAGTCCTGTGACCCTGGGGAGTGAGGCAGAGACAGGAGAGGGCTTCAGGGCCAAGGCTGACGGTTGCCGGCATCTGGGGCAGCTGATGTATTATTGCTCCCGTCCCTCCTGGTCCCTCCTGGTATTCATTCTATTTTTGCTGCCCAGCGTGAGCCCAGCCAAAGCATTATTGAATTTCCCCCTTCTCAGCATGGAGGGACATTTACCGTTTGCCGGGATTCTGATTGTCAGAACAAAAACTCTCCTTGCCACCGGAGTCTGTGCGAAGGGAGCGGAACCTGCTGAGAGAGCACAGCCCCCCACCGTCGCCGTGGAAATGCTTATACCCCCCGCAGTCGCCCTCCCCTGACTTGTGAGGGGGAAGGGAATTCAGAGGGCTGTTCTGTGTGCAGCGGTGGCCTCTCCACTCTGCAGGGACTGCGACTAGATCACGGGGCAAAAGGGCCGGAGACGAGGGCGCCGTCTTGAGTTTAGTGAGGACTTCTCTTTTTGGGGTGCTGGCGTGGCCTCCTGAGGACTCCTTCATTCCAGAGATATTCCTGGGAGGGGGTCTGACCCTCCAGTTCAAAGACCAGGCACTTCCACAGCGGAACCCAAGCCGCACCGCAGCACCGTTACAAGCCCACCCCCAGCTTCCGTCCTCCCCTCTAGGGAGAAGCAGGCCGGGACCAGAACCCCGCCCCGCCACAGGCTTCGCCAGCAGCAGTCGGGCCATTTTCTCTGGGGCACACATTCACCAAGTCTGCTCTCATCTCTCGGAGCAGTTTGCTTGGAGAAAAGGATGGAATCAGCTAATGAAGACTGGACAAGGTCACACGGCTCACACAGAACCTGCACTCGGCAGAGTCATCACCTGCAGGGTCCGGCAGCGGTGAGGCTGCTGGAGTGCGGTTGGCGGGGTGCCTACGTGAGTGTCTCACGTGTCTCCCACGAGATGGACAGCAGTCCGAACAGTTCACCTAAAACGTCGAATGGTGCCTGAGTACATTTGTTATGTCATAAAATTACATGCGTATGATTTTGTAATAAAAAAATTTGTAATAAAAAAGGGGGTGTTATATGTGCCACACACTATATTACTTTCAGGCGTGCCTAGGAGAAAAGTTCCAGACAAAAATGGACACATCATCATTTTTATTTTGCTGTTACACACATTTGTTTCTCAGGAAAGTGATGTTCTTTTAGGAGTTTTGATCCTCATTGGTTTAAAGCCCACCTTTCTCATAGACACCACGATTCCTTCCAAACTTGTCCTTGACTCTCTCTCTCTCCTCGGCCACCACCAGCCTCCGTTTCTTTCCTCTCTCTGCGTCTCTCTCTCTGAGCCCACGCTGCTTGCTTGCTGGCTACATCTTTCCTTTTTCTGGCATCGGAGACCACGAGGTAGAATTACTCTTCTTCAGAAAATAGGTAGGGGTTTATTCAGATAACAAATCGATGGCTGTTCGTTGGATTCGGGTGTTGAAATGTGAACGGAGGTTTTAAAACTCCTTGTTTGAAAATGCGTTTAGTGTACTGTTCCTCAAAGCCGCTGGGGCTAAGCTGTGAACGGAGCAGGCGTCGCTGCCGGAGGGAGGGGCTCCTACGTGGGGTTTAACTGGGTGCAGGTTGAAGGAGTGTTTGCAGGACTTCTCCGAGACCTAAATGACGGAGACGTGTACGACGAATCCCCGAGGGTCGCCAGCGGCATGTGGTCTTCTCAGTTTTCCCAGGCTCAGGGACCCCTTGGTCAGGAGAGTGTGACAGAGTGTTCAGCAGAAAACGCTTCCAGAAGGCCTGGGAGAGTGCGTCACCACGCCACATCGATCTCACTCACTCAGAGCACCCGTTGTTCTGCGCCGAGTGGTGGCAGGCCAGAGGGGACAGTCTCGCGTCCTCGCGTGACCTAGTCCGGCCTGATTCCGTGAGTTACACACCAACCCATACTAGCTGCCCCGTCCCCCACACTCCCGCAGCAGCGGCGTGGTCCTCTGAGCCGTGGTACCGCAGCCGTGGCAACCTCCCTCGGGGAGTTTCCGAGCCCACTGCACAGCAGGCCCCCCCAGGCAGCGACCTGGCTTGTGCTTAGCTTCTGAATTAATTCTAATAGTCACCTTGTTGGTGTTGTTTTTAAAGAAGTGCTGGACATGTGTTCTGTTCTGTTCCAAAGATAATACCATAATACGACTTTTGCAAATGGCATTTCCACCTCCAGCCAGTTTCTATCTGCATTCACACACACACACAGACCCCCCCTAACAAGATACAAGCACCATTCAGTGCCTCTCAAGCACTGTTTTCCCTGAAGAATAAAACCCACCGCCATTCATCCCACTTCTGCAATCAGCGCCCAACGGTGGCACGGGCCTGAAATCTGAGGGAGAGTCCTTATAACAATGCCCCCAAATCACCCGTGAGTTTTGAATCCCAAGGCACTGGGATGTTACCATCGGTGGCACTGCGGACGGAGCGATGCAAGGTCTGAGCCTGTGCCTTCCACCTCAGGATCTGCCACGGTAAAAAAAAACAAAACACCTGGCTGGCGTAGCTCAGTGGATTGAGCGCGGGCTGGGAACCAAAGTGTCCCAGGTTCGATTCCCAGCTAGGGTACATTACTGGGTTGCAGGCCATAACCCCCAGCAACCGCACATTGATGTCTGTCTGTCTGTCTGTCTGTCTCTCTCTCTCTCTCTCTCTCCCCCCACTCCCTTCCCTCCCTAAAAATAAATAAATAAAAATCTTAAAAAAAAACAAAAAAAAAAAAAAAAAAAAAAACAAAAAAACAAAACAAAACAAAACTGTATCTGACATCCACTGTGTACGAAGCCCAACACTGGAAACTCACCTGGAACCGGCCTTCTGTCCTCACCACAGTCCTAGGAGGCAAGCACTATTTATTACACCCCCTTTTTTCGGGGGGGGGGGACCTGAGGCTTAAAGACCTTAAGTAACTCGCCCAAGTTTACACAGCTGACTCGCAGGAAGTCTGTATTTTGGTTTCATTCAACACATTCTGACGTCACGGCCTTCCTCCCGGCTGTAAAATAACCTGGGACCAAAGTTCAGAGAAAGCTTAAATAACTACCATAATGAGTTAAAAGCATCGAGGTAAAACTGTACCTTATTTGTAGTATCCATATTAGAGTACATGTTGATGGAATGTACAGGATTCTTGAATAGCCTCGTTAGTAACCACGCTCTCACTTCCCCCAAAGCAAAAGCAAACTGCCCTTCCTTGACGCCATCTGTGTGGCAATGGCTCGGAAAGGAATTACATAACCGCCCTGGCTGACAGGTCTCTCAAATGACTGCTCTTGTCTCTTCCCTCACCTGTGGGGGCTGGAATCTGAACAGGTATCCCGAAACACCAGGCCTCTGGCCACAAGCACTCACGCCAGGGGAGCTCCAGGACCTTGGATGAAGTTTTAACTTGGAAATTTTTAGCCCTGACAGCACAGGACAACCACCCGCCACCGACATTTTACAAGACTCCAGCTCTGCAAGGACATCAGCTCAAGCAGATGAGAACGCCACGTAGTCTGCTGGTTCCGTATCTGAAACGCGCAGAGGACGACGGGAAGCTGGTGACCCGAGGAGGTCTCCAGAAGGGGCAGAGTGGACACCACCTGAAGGGAACCACTACCTGGTGTGGGCAGGCGCCCCGACCAGCACGTCCAGGCCCACACGGGAAAACACGTCCACAGGGAAGAGGTAAACCCCCAGTGTCGCTCCCCTCCATCCGCCTGATGCCGTTTGCTTGCACCGGCACTTCCCAGCCCTGGATGCACGCCCCATCGCCGGGGGAGACTTACAATTGCCTGAAGCCCAAGCCTTGCCCCTCAGAGTCTCTGGAATAACCATTGACTTTGAGGTGGAGCCCGAGCATCAGGATGCTGGTAATGCCCGGTGATTCTAACGTGTAACCAGGGTGAGAACCACTGGCTTAGGTGTCAAGTTCGTTTTGAAAGCAGGTGAGCCTACACTTAGTTTCCGAGTAGGGCCTGGGGCAGCTGACGGGGTCTGCTCATCCCGCACGGGGGGCACCAGCCCGTGGCCACGTGCTGAGATCCGTGCCGGGAAATGAGCCCGCGAAACCTGCTTCTGAGGGAGGTGGTATGGTATTACGAGAGAAGTATGGGCTTCCGGCAACACATACTGGGGTTCAGCTATGACCGCTGTGAGACCCTAAGGAGATAATCTGTTCTGGGACTGGTTTGTTGTTTTTTTTTTTCAATGGGAAAAGTACTAACTGCATTGCTCGGTTGTCGTGAAGATTTTAAAAGTGACATGAAGGATGTGGTGTCACGTGGTACCTTGCCACCCCGCACAGTGCCGCTCCGTCACAGGCACTTGGTGAGTGGCCGCCGTCACCGCACAGCCCAGGAGACGGAGGGTCCTCCCCAGGGCCCCTTCTACAGCACCTCCCGGTGAGTTTCCTTGAACGGTGCAGAGAAGCCCCACAACTCCCCAGACGACTGGATCCGACTCCACGCACAGCCTCCCACACAACAAAGAGATCACCTTAGTGAATTGACCTGGGGCTCCTCGGCAGAGGACACGTCACTCTGATTCATAAAATACTAATTATCCAAAATGTGCATTTGCCAAAAAACATTTTTTTACGTTCAGCTACCTGAGGGAACCACTTCGCTGAAACCAAGCACCATTCTCAGCAAAGCCAAACCCTCCAGCCCGCATTCTAAGCCATTTATACAACATACAAACGCAGGGGTTCGTGGGACCCCTTTGGGCAATGCCTAACCACAAGTGCAAAGGAAGGGCTGGGAATCCAGGATGGGAAGTGCGGGGGCAAGGCTGGAAGGAGTTGAGTCCCTGAGTGCTCATCACGATATGAGTAGGAAAACGACAAGGCTGCCCTTGATTCATAAGACTCTGTGCATTTTTATGCTGAGCCGTAATAATTCCTTGAGCCAGTGTCATTGGAAACTACACTTAAGCCACTGATCCCCTGGTCTGTTGGATGCTTCCTCTTTGTGCTCTGCCCCAGAGGTAATTCCTCTTGGCTCTGAACTCCGTGAGGTCAGGTACAGGGTGTTACACACACTGGCATCCCAAGAACTTCATCACCATACCCATAACAGTTGGCGCTGAGAAAAATGTCATGGATACACTACTGTACATCACACTCAGTGAGCTTCATGCATCTCCCATTTGCTAAAGAACAAACGAATCTCTTAAAACACACACCAGCTGGCAAAGGCGGTTGGTGCAGGCAGAACCGAACTTTCCTCCCGTGGCTCAGCGACATCGTCGTACCTGGATGTGCCGCCCACGTTTGCCCAGGAAGAACGATAGCGAGTTCCTTTCCTTTGAATTTCATGTTTGAGGCCTGAGCCGCTTGTTTTGCACAAATGCTACAGTCTCAGCTCATTTCTGCAGGTCTTCCGATGCCTGGAGAGGAACTAAGGCCCAGTTGTCAGGCCTCCTCCCCCTCCCCCACCCCTCCTCCCCACCCCTCCCTCCTGACCCCCCCACCCCCACCACAAAGAGGTGCAAGAGGAGGAGGGGGCAGTGAAATAAGGCTGGGAGCTTGGCTCCTCTTATTTGAACAACAGCCGCCTATTACATGCCCTGCACCCTTATGTTCCAATGAATGATGATTTCATTTAATAAAATTATTGTTTTAATAATACAAGAATAAGAAAGTCCTCCCTCAAGATGATCATCCTCGATTAGGTTCTTCATTTTCATTTTGCTCGTGCTGACAGGCACGAAGAACATGAACCATGCTGGCTCAAAAGGGAAAAATATTTTGGTTATTGCACAAGCGAAGTCCTTTCCTTGGTTTTTCTCATCAACGTGGGCATTTTTCCCACGTTTGCGCGCAGAGACGGGAAGCCTGAGGCGACATCGGCAGCTCTCCGTCCCCCACGCACACCAGCAACGACCCGCACCGGGAAAAGTCTGCAACGATAAATCTTTTCGGGGTTCTAGAGCACTGCCGAAAAGCTAAGTAACGGATGAGCTCCGATCCGGTCCCTCGGAAGAGTGACAGCTGCCGCCCCTCAGGATGAACCCAACGTGAGGGACAACTGCAAAGACGGGGCCCACTGGAATCTTCGCTTAAAGACACGGCAGGGTCCTCCTCACCCCGTGGTTGTGCTTGACGTGGGTCCATGGGTCACTGATCTAACCCTGAGGCTGAGGACAAGAGTGAAAGAGAGGCGGGCGCAGTGCGGACGCTTCGACGTCAGCCTTTTCCTACTGGCCGTGACACTCGGAGCAGGGGGTGCTAACTCTGGGCAGGCTACTCATCGGATTGTGCCTCCGTTTCCCGATTCCTGGAATGCAGATCACGGTGCCTTCCTTAAGAGCTGCTCTGACGATTGAATGAGATAAGACATGTTGAGAAATATGTTAAGAAGCATTGTCCCTGAGAGCTGATAGATGTCGAAAACATATCAAAGTATTTATTGTAAAAAAACACCTGTACTGGGGAGATCAGGAGTTATCGTGTTTGACATCAATTACTCAATAACTTACAATGCACATAATAGTTTGTTTTGGTACAAGAAACATAAGCTTTCTAAAATGTCTTCAGACCTCGGAGCTGGTCCGTTGTCTCCGGAGGACTCCTCTGGATGGACGTTTTATCCGTAGTCCCCTAGAACAGGACACACGACAATGTCATTGCGAGCCAGCCGGCATCACACACGCAGACGCTTGCTACCTCAGGCGGGGCGACCAGAAGCACAGCGCGTCTACTGCCAACACTACGGCGCATGCCAGCCACTGCGCGTGCGCACAGCGGAGCGAGGGGCGAGCTACTGCACCCGCGAGTGACCGGGGTACTGTACCTTTCCATCTAAGCTTCACTGCAGGAAAGTGGCGTGACCCAGGCACCCTGGGGGATCGGCTCGGAAGTAAGCCGCTGACTAGTGTCCATCAATGGGCCGCCGCTCCAGCGAGAGCCAACGATACGTTCTCCGTCCTGAATGGCCCGCCCCCGGAGCTCCATTAGGTTCACGGACCTCACAGGTCATAGGTGAAGCTGGCTCTAGGAAAGAACCGGCTGCCGGTGCCACGACTTTCCCACGACAGAGTCACTTCGCTAAAGCTGTGCGAGAGCTCAAGGGGGTGTCCCCAGAATAGTTTGCTGGTGCTGGAGCTTCAGGAGGACCCCTTTCATCATCTCAGAAACCACACTGGCTGTTCTGTAGTGAGGGGCTGGCTCTCTGGCGGCCTCTGGATGGGGGCAGGTTATCTGCAGAACGTCCTTTATTTCTGAGGTCCCCACACCCATATCTCTCCATAGGTGTGCAAGGGAAGACGCTAAATTGCTCTGACATACGTGTAAAACTACGTCTGCGGGGCCATAAAGCCAAACGGAGCTGTCTTGGAATACAGCCATAGATTTTTCACTTAAAAAATTCAATAACTAATATTTTGAGCATGCAGAAAAGTATAAGTAATAACATAACAAATACTCATGTATTCTCAATACAATTTAATCAAATCTTAACATTTTTCATATTCAAAAATTTAAAGAGATTAAATATCACAGATACAGTTGAAGTACCTACTATATACCCTTCCATGATACTTCTCTCTACCTACCCCCAAAACATCAACCGCAATTTGGTATTTATGATTCCTGCGCATATATTAATTCAATTATTGCATTTGTGTGCATCCATAAAATATGTAATATTTTCGCTTTTTTAAAAAGATAATATAAATAGTGTTAGATGCTGTGTGTGTGTGTGTGTGTGTGTGTGTGTAGTTGCAACTCACTTTTCTTCAACATTATGTTACACATTGTTTGTAACAGCCAAAAATGGAAAACAACCACCAATGATTAAATATCCTATCCTGTGGCCCATCTGTACAATAGGCTGCAAAACAGACAATGTTTTCCTAAGAACTAGCTTTTTATTTTGTATAGAATTTCTTTTGCCATACATCAGCAAACTTTCTGTGTGTGTGTGTGTGTGTGTGTGTGTGTGTGTGTGTGTGTTTTAAAGTGTGTCCCTTAAATGCAGGGTAGAGCTGGATTTTGGATTTTTAAATCTAACCACATAATCTCTGTTCTTTAATACCGGAGTTTAAGCCCTTTGCAATTATTGTCATCACTGACACTTTGGAATTGATCCTACAATCTAATTTTACTTTTGTTTTAGACTTGATTCCACTACCTAAATTTGTAATTGTCCTTTATTCCTTGCTCCTCTGTCTCCCTTTCTGCCTGTGCTGATGCATTTTTTCTGTTCCCTTTGGTGCGGTTCACTAGCTGATGTAGATGCTACAGGCTACATTTAAATGATTTCACCGATGATCCTTTGTGTTAAAAAGTTACAAAATTACAAGGTTCTGCCCAAAGACAAAATAGATCTTCACATTCCTCAACCCCCAGGACAACTCTCCTTCCATCGGCAGCTTCTGTGTCCTGTTTTAACACCAAAACTGGACATTTCTTTTATGGTGCCCAGCTACTCAAATTTACCAACATGTTTGATTTGCTTGCGTGTGCACCGTTAATGCTTATAGCTCGCACCGTGCTTTGAAGTTCCCTTCCCTCCTTGTGGAAGCGTGTCCCTCGGCACACGGAGACTCACCCTCGCTGTCCCCTCACACGGACTGTGACCAGAGCCAAGGCGGCTGCCAGCCGGGTTTTCACTCGATTATAGGCAACCTGTTTGCCGCTTCCCTGAGCGCAGCCAACTTCTCAGAGCGTGCAAGATTTTCCCTTTCCAACCTTGAGTTTTCCTCTTTTAACATTCCAGTGGTTCTGTGTTTGTTTTTCAATGTGAGATGCTGGAACTGCTTGTCTGGCCTGTCTCTATTGTTTTCTTTCTGCACAATGTTACTGTGCTGTTTTTGAGGATTATCGCTCCTCCTGTTCAAGCATCCTGAAACCTGACGTTTTTCGTGGTGGGGCGCTGGTGCAAACAGCAGCAGGTGGAGGCACCTGAGCCAGAGGGAGGCAACACGCTGTGGTCCCGGAGTAGGAGGACAAAGGAGTGAGCTGGCCATTGCCACACAAGAGGCGGAGGGTGTCTGCTAGACAAAGCGTGGGCACTACCCACTCCACCTCTGCAGGCTTTGGAGTGGTCGGAACTCAGAACCTGAGACGCCCAATCCAGGGCCAGGTTAGACAACCCCCCCCCCGCCCCCCCCGCCCCCCGACTAAGGCCAAGGCTGAGGTGGCTGAGATTCTGATTCGGAGGCCTTGGAAACCCAACAGGCCAACAACAGGCATCCAGTGCAGCGGATGGGAAGCAGATCAGCTCTGCATGGTCTTACAGACGTCCAGGATGATGTCAGAGATCCCACCTGACCCTCCCTGGGAGGCTGTGACCTCCCACAGCAGGGCAGACTCCATCGCTGCGCACGGGAGCTGCATGGTTTGGAGGTCTTTTCCTCCCACTGTCTACAGTCGCAAGGGCACATGGCCACAAGCAGGGACAAGACAAAAGGGGCCCCCGGAGACTACAGAGCAGGTGGCTCAGGACTAAAAAGCAAGTTAGCATAGTTGATGCAAACCCGAACTTGAAAAGGAGCCTTTTCCTGAGGATGGCTGCTTTCTATCCGGTCCTAGATTGAAACGGGCAGCGCCCACTCACACACCCTCACGCCCAGCCTCCATGCCATTGTGAGCACCCAGCGTGTGCTGGTCACCGCGCAGGCACTGGGGCAAAAATAGAACAAGGCAGTCCCCACCCTCGAAAAAGCCACACCTAACAGAGTAAAAGGACTCATAAGCAAATCATTACAAGTAAATATTAATTCTGCCTAGATGATGTGGAGGGATTGCAAAACACAATTAGCCAGGGAAGAACAGGGCGAGCAGTGTTTCAGGCAGAGTGGCCTGGCAAGAGCATCCCAGGCCCCCTCCTCCATGGCCGCCGAGTCCAGCTGTGGACTGAGGACGAGGCAGCTACAGGAGCGGAGGGTGAAAAAGCAGGTGGACACAGATTCTGTTTCGTCTAGGCTAACAGGCCACTGATTATCAAGTAAGCTATCATTTCATGTCCAACCAAGAAAAAATGCTAATCAAATTATAACACACCACTGGTTGCAAAAGAGTCCTCATTTCAGGGGCCAGAATGCAAGGTGCTGTCCCTCTCAGAATGAATCAAATACGGTACTTCCCCAAAGAAGAAATTAACATTAGAAAACAGATTTTTAAAAAACATAAAATCAATGCAAGCCAAATAGGATATGATCTTTTTTTCTCATCACATTGGTAAGGTGTTAGTGTTGGCATCGGCAAGAGCATACTCAAATGGCAAACTCATCGCTGAAAGTATAAATAACAGTAACTTTCTGGAAATTACTGTGACTCTAACGTGTTAGGAACCTAAATGTGTACATATCCCTTGAGTTAATAATTCTACTTAGGAACCTGTCCTCAATCCATAGAAAGATTTATGTACAAGAATGTGAGGTTATTTCTAATAACAAAAAGGCAAGCTACATTAATGGCCGATTGAAGTGAACATACTACTGACCCTTGAACAGCTCCGGGGTTAGGGACGCCAACCTCCCACACAGTCAAAAATACACACGTAACTATAGTACAAACTAATCATACAAGATGTTAGTGAAGCACTAAAATATTTTTAAAAATACTTAATAACCATGGGGTAAATCTCACAGTGCAATGGTAAATTTTAAAAGGGATGAAACAAATTTCATGCAGAGGATAATTTTACTCTAGGAACAAAACCTATCTAAGAAAGACCCAAAGGGATGGTAGGTAACCTTGGTTACCTCGGAGTGGGTAGCACTGGCAACATTTTTCCATCCTATAATTTGTATTACTTTTTCATTTTTCTACCTTGTTCGTGTTTGCCTTTTAAAACCTCTCTCTCCGCCCCCTGCCCAGACAAACGGGTTTTTGCAAGTTCTACTTGTGAAAACTGAACCGTGGTAGAGACGGCAAACCTGGGCAGGGGGCAGAACCACACCACAGGTCGGAGCCTCTCCCGGCAAATGGTGAGTATACAGGGTCATCACGAACGCCGAGAACTCTCGGCTCAGGGTTAGACGGGGCCAGCCCAGACCGTGCAGACATATTTCCTGACCATAGAGACGCGCTGTGGGCGCCCGCTGGGGGTCAGAGCTACACGACACTTATTAGCAAGAAGCTACACCCATCTGGTGAGCCTGCACAACTTGAACATGGCAGGGCGGGGGTCTGAACCCCCGTCTGTCTCACCCAAGGCTCCTGCTCATTCCCCTGCACCCTCTGTCTCTCACAGAAATACTTCCAAACCATGTCCAGATGAACATGAGGAGGAACAGGGTTCTCCTCTCTCCATCAGCAAGCAGGAGAGACCACGCGCCAAAGGTGCTTCCATCAGGGCTGTTCCTGAAGGAACGTCACCAGAGGGTGGCCGAGGCCCCCTAATAACGGGGAGCGGCCTGGATAAACAGGGGGCCAGAGCCTCGGTTTATCAACCGTGCAACTCAGCTCCCAGAGCGCCGTTCTCTCTGTGGTCTGTGACCGCTAACTCCACCGTGGCGCGCATGGACCCACCTGGCAAGGTGAGGCGACCGGCGCTCGGGGCGGGGGAGCCGTGAGAACGCTTCTTGGTGCCTGGAAAGAGGAAAAAGAGGGTGAGGGAAAGGATGGTGGACAGACTGCTCGGGCAGGTAAACGCTCATCTAAACTGCTATCAAACGGTGCAAAGGTCTGGGTCTGGAGACGTCTGGGAGAAGGCTGCATGCAATGGTGAGGTGGGGACCATTTCCACGGTCCAGGAAAGCTGGGGCGCAGCCTTGACACCTGTGTGCGAGGTCGTCCTCAGGGTCCTGGCTGGCAGGTTGGAATGTCGGGACCACCACGCCCCTGGGCTGGCTGCACCCTGCAATCCCCAGGGGAGCTTTCTAAACATGCAGGAGCCTGGGCGCCTCCCCCAGAGACCCCGATTTCCTTGGACTGGGGCAGAGCTCAGCACCGGGACTGTAAAGCCCTGCTAAAGCCCAGCCCCTGTCTGGGCTGCCAACGTGTATCCTGGGACAAGGGTCCTGCTGTGGAGGGGAAAGTTCTGGATTCAGAACCAAGGGATCAGGGTTTGTCCCTGCTTTGTCTCTCTACTCGCTATTGGACCTCCGATACATGAACTTGATGTCTTTGAAGCTCAGGTCCTCATCTGCTACATGAGGGGAATAATAATTACATCGAAGCGTTCTGGGGAGGACCGAAGCAGCCCAGGTGTGTGAAATGCAGGGGCCTGGGGTCGCCCCCTCCCACGAAGGAAGTCCTACCCGGAAAGGAACATCTTTGTTTGCATAAGCAGTAATGGGCCCCACGGGGCGGGAATGAAAAGGCAGCCCCCAGTGTGCGGGTCCGGAAAGAGCGAGCAAAGCAAAGGAAGGGTTCGTTCTGTAAAAAGATACTGTGTGTGTGTGTGAGATATATACATCCACCTATATTCTATTTTACATATAAATGTATACACACAGAAATGTACACAGACACGTGTATGTTATACATATATTTTATACCTAATTACAACTACTATTTATTTGTTCATCCATTTCTCTATTGGACCACACGAAAGAGGCCCAGAGGCCCGGATCCAGCGGCATGGCCGATGCCTAGGGTCTGAGCTGGTGGAAATGCAGAGACAATTCTTTTTCCCCTTTTCTTTGCAGTTTTTTTCTTTAGTGTTTTTTTCTTCATTTTTAATTCAATTTTGCAGGGATCATTCTTTTTTAAATTTTTATTTATTTATTTTTAGAGAGAGGGCAAGGGAGGGAGAAAGGCAGAGAAGCATTGATCCGTCACCTCTCACACACGCCCTGACCAGGGACTGAACCCACAACCCAGGCGTGTGCCCTGACCGGGAATCGAATGGTCACCTTTCCCTTTGCAAGGTGATGCCCAGCCAACTGAGCCACACCGGTCAGGGCTGCAGAGACCGTTCTTAAGCTGAGGAGTTACATGATTCTGTGGGAAGCGATTTCTGGCACAAGTCCCCTGAACTCAGCCCAACTTTTCGTAAAGTCCGCTTTACACGCCAAGGCCCGGTGTGAGAGGAGGCTGTGTCGGTCGGGAAATCCCTGCCTGAGACAACACGGTGGGGGCAGAGGTCACTGGATGATTCATCGCAGGAAGCAGGAACTTGGACTTGGAGGTGAGTGGGGAAGCCCTCCCTCTCCCAGAGCCCCTGTGAGATGCAGAGAAACACTCGGGATGGTGTTTGAGCCTGGTTCATTCTAGTCATAAAGAACAGGGTACCACCTTTGACATCATGTATTTATTATTATTATTAGCAGCAGTAGTAGTACTGTTCATAGTATTAGTAGTAGTAGTAGTAATAGCAAAAATTAAAATTAACCCAGATACCTCACACCCACAGACAGCTAATTTGCATGAGGTGGGAGGAGCTGGGCGGGACTTTACCTGGCCGTCTTCCAGGTCTCAGAGATGCCGAGAGTGTCAGAGCCGGCGGGGAACTCAGAGGGTCCCCACTGGCTGCAGCTGAGTCAGAATCCCCTGGGGTGATTCTGTGAATACGGCCCCCACCGCCCTTGCCTGGCTGGGAACCTCGGAGGGAGGGAGCCAGAAGTTACACGGCAACAAGTTCCCCGGGTGAGTCTGATGGTCACCAGTCAAAGGAGGTGTCCCAGACGCCCTGAGGTAAAAGATGTACTGAAATGACACTCTGGGTCAGGGCCTCGTCGCACAACTCCACAGAGGGCAGTGGACCTGAGTAGGTGACGAGTCAGTTCTGACCTTGTCCACAGCCAGGAGTGCCTCTGTGTCCCACTGGACCCACCTCCACATGGGGACGCCCACGACTCAAGACTGTTGTCCCTCCGCTCACAAGACATTTCACTTGTCCCACTGTCCCTTGGGGGAGGGTTACTTCAGTGGCACAGCGATATTTGGGCCACACGGCTCTCCATGGTAAAGGCCGTGCTGGGCATCTCAGAAGGTCGAGCAGCACCCCTAACTCTACCTACTAGGGGTCAGTAGCAGCGCCCCCCCCAGTCGTCATCAAAAAAATGTCCCCGGGAACGAGACTGCCCTCAGCTGAGAACGGCTGCTTTAGCGTGAAGGCAGGGCTTGGGGTTCTTATTCAGAGCGGTGACTCACAATCTGACCGCTCAGTCGTTGGGAACAGTCTCCGCCACACACCCGGCAGTCACTGCGTTCGAGGACCCGCAGTGGCTATGGGTGATTAAATGTCCATTAGTTATCTGACGTGCTCTCTGATGATAAAACGACTCCCATGTCACGGAATTTGGAGGCAAAGGGAGCTTATGTAATTTGCACAAAGCTACTGAGTGTTGGGGCAAAATTGAAGCCACGGTCCCTCAGAGCTCAAACACAGACACACTTTTCCAACGGCTCTTCCTGATTCCCGATCAACCCGTGACTCAGGTTTCCATCAAGGGCTGTCATCCCAAATGTGCCCAAGGCCAAGAAAAATGTGGGACGATTATTTCAGCAAAAAGGAAAACTGGAGCCAGATCCCTGAGCTGACCGAGGGCCGGGGAGCCAGCGATTCTCGGGGCTGGGGGTGACTTGGAAAACCTCGTGGGGTAGACATTTCCTTCTTCCTGTCTAACTGCTGGAAAATACGGCCGCCCGCTTTCCACGGGAACTCCCGTGAAGTTGCGATCAGACACAACATTGCCCACGCAAACACTCAGAGACCTGCAAAGCACCGAATGACAGCAAGCTTTCGGGGTTACCACCTGCAGAGACCTCCATGACTGCAAGGTTAGTTCACAGGAATTCTTGGCACGTTTGAAAAAAAACATCATCCACTAGGATCTTCCCAAAGCCCACAGCTTGGTAGCTTTCCAGTGGGCAGCCTTCCGTCCCCTTGGTACCGTCTCTGCAGACACCGAGTGAGCCAGGAAACTCCGAGGACGCCGAGTCCGTGGAAACGCAGACCTGCGGGCCCTCTGGAAACGCTGTTATCTTCTCTGCACGCCTGACGGCACGGCTGTGTCAGCAGAGGGGAGAACCCAGCAGCGCCTCCTGGTGGCGAGTCCTCAGCGGGTAGCAGGCGGAGGCGCCTACAATAAACCTGTGTGTCACTTCCGCAGACCTCCAGGCTCCCCGGTAACGGAGGTCGTGCTCTCGAAATCACTCTCCACTCCGCAGCCACCGAATTCCTCACCACGTCACTCCAAGTTCCATGCGTGGGGATCCTACTCCGGTTTGTTGCAGCTTCTAAAACCCTTCCTCCCTCCTGGCTATGTTTGCCGGGAAAACATCAGAACCGGAGCTGGAAGGTGCACGTCCAGACCAGCTTCCGCCTGCTCTGCTGCTCCAAGCCGGCACTGGACTCGGGACACGCAGAAGTGGCCCCAGGGTTTGGTGCACATCTCACTGCATGAGTGACTCCAGAATTCATGGTCAGTCAGCACTTTCCAACCCTGGCCACGCAGCTGGAGCTGCTGGGGACTTGTGCAGAAAATATGCCCTAACCCTAACCCAGGCCTGCCCCCCAGAGAGACTGTTTTCATTGGTCTGGGGTGGGGCCCAAGCCTGGGCATTTTAAAGGTTCCCAGGGGAGGAGCACCACACTCAGAAAAACTGGTGAGAGTGTTCCTCGTGGAATGGCGGGAATCCTGTAAATGACTTTTCGTTTGTACTTGGGTTTCCGGGAAACTCGGATCCAGTGTGTGACTTAATGCTGGTCAGCCCGCACGGCTGCCGTCCCAACATGAGCCCCAGTCTGTGCTGTCTACCCCCACTCAGCTTGCTGCCTCAGGTTCTTTTCTGCGTCCTTAACATAAAAAAAAAATGGCTACCTGTATGTGTTTTTAACCTGAAACATGTTGTAAATGAGGTTGGTAAAAGGAACACGGATAAACAACGACATGAGTGCATCGGCTAACCTTTACTATCCTCCCCCATAAAGATGTAAAAGCAGGAATTTCATGATGGAACGGGGAGGATCAGGTGAGAGCACACACTGTGTAGCAAACTGGGCAGGACAATGTAGTGCTTATTAGTTTACATTCAAAGGAAATGTGTGTGTGTGTGTGTGTGAGAGAGAGAGAGAGAGAAGCAGCTAGTATTTCATCTTTGGGAGAAAAGTATGTTCAAGTCATGAATTACATTGTCCTTGACCCACGGCATTTGAATGTCCAGAGAGTAAACAACCTCATCCGTCAGCTCGGGGCTGAAATGCCATCACGGTGGCTTGTGGGAATGGAAGCATCTTTTGACAAACGAATAGCTTTCAAATATTTGAAATTAATGTCCTTGGTTGGCCCAGCTAAAGGGCAATAAATGCAACTAAACTCATCAGGGGTCTGGAAAAGAGGACAGTGATGGAGATGACCACCAGGCCTATAGCTTCGGGCCAATACCCACAACTAAGACTCACGGGGTGGGGTTAGCACTAAATCCCAGTGATTTGCATGCAGCTTGACCTCAACCAAGTCATTTCCCTTCTGCCAAGTGGGGCTGCACCGCCAGGCCCAAGGCTGCTGGGAAAGGGTAATTTAAGAGTCTGTGAGACCACACGTCCTCATTAGTGACAGTCGAACAATAGCAATGCTGCTGTAACAGGAGCCGATCCCCCAGGCAGAGGGGGCTGCTGAATGGCTGACCCAAGAAAAGTGTCCATCAACCTAGTGCCCATTTCCATTCCCCCGCTTTAGCATATTGTAACATCCGTCTGAGTGACATCCACCACCTTCGATCACTATTGCTAAGCACATCTACCAGCATCTTCTCTGTGTTCCATTTGGGGTGTGGTGGACGCCAACAAGCCATTGATTGGTGCCACAGAACATAACATCATTTTCGCCCCTTTCCAGCCTTGATAAAACAGCATCATGACAAGTCTGCGTTCTGCTTAGGGTTGTGGGATGGCTAGGGCTTCAAACCCCGCCTACTTCCCTAGGAGCTGTTTTCCATTAGTATGTAAATTGAAACACCCAGTCAGAGTCTTTAGTAACATTTTCCACTACAATGCAACCACCATCCGTCCGAGGCTTGCTCCTGTGTGGCTTGGTCTCTGTTCTTCACAAAGGACACCGATCAAAACCACAAGAGCTATTCAGATGTGCACCATTACATATACCTTAAACACAGCTTTTAATGTTTAAATGTAATTTGGAATTGGGCATGTGAATGAGGAGTTAGAAAACTATTCATAGCCTTTGACCCAGGAATTATATATCTAAGAATTTTTCCAATGGAGATAGAAGCCTTATGTATGTATAAAGAGCTTCACTGCTACGTTAGTTACAACTGTCAAAAATAAAAGTGTGTAACTTAAGTGTCCAGCAGAAAGGTGGTTAAGTAAACTGTGCTAGAGTCACAAAACACAGCAGTATGTTGCTGTTGGAATTAATAAAGGGTGTTTTTTAACTCAGTGGGACAATGCTAACAATCCAGTGTCACGTGGGGAAAAATCCTAACACAAAACCAAATACACTGCACTCTATGGCCTCGACTGCATCAAAACGCAGAGCAGAAGGTCATATGGAAACACAGCAAAGAACTGACAGTGAATACTCACTGGATGGGGTGTTAGAAGGGATTTTAATTTTATCACACTTCTAGATATTTTTCAAAATAAGTACCTTTTTAGAAAGAAAATTTTTAAAGAACTCATTTTAACGCATGGCAAGCACAGCTGCTTTGGAGGCACATCACAGCCTCCTTTGTCAGAGTAGCGGGCCCATGGACTACACGCCAGGAACACGCCAGGTGGCCCCGGGCCGGGGAGAGGGTGATGTTGTGCAATACCCAACACCACCACTAGGGGTGTCCCTATTAGTGCCCGTCTGAAGGATGCCAGCACTCACTGGGTAAACCACTTGCGTGCCCACAAACAGGGGAAAGGACCGTCCCCTAGGCAGACTCCTAATGCTCATGGCTGGAGAGACAGAAAATATTGCCAGCTAGCCCTTTCAAGAGAAGAAGAAAGAAAAAGTGTTTAGAATTCAAGAACTACCATCAAGGGGCTATAAAACCGTAACATCACGGAGCCCAGAAGTAAACTGAACACATGGAAGCTGGCCTCATTCCATACACGCCGACACTCCTTGTACCTCCAAGGAGCTGCTGATAACTCCCCTCAAAGAAGATCACATGAGACACTGTGGCTGTCTCCCCATGTGCACGCACAAAAGCACTTGATACCTGGGAGTTATGTGGTGTTGGAAGGGATACAAAGGGGTGGATTGTTGAGTAAGCTTGGACAGCCTCAGGTCTGGGACAGAACACAGACAGCAACGAAAGACACTGAAAGAACAAACAGCCTTGTCCTTTTTCAAATTCCAATCGAGAAGTTAAGTCATTGTTTTTTTATTTGGTACTCAGAAGAACACACAAGTACGTCTTCACTACTGGTTGCTGGCGGGAGGTTGGGGGGCGGTTACACATGGAGGAACTGTCCATAAAGATGGACAAGGAACACATAATTTATGGAGAGCAGTTTGGCATACTCTGTTTTACATGAATCCCTATGATTTACTTTTGCACTTGGAGATGTAACGCTGTGGCATTGAACACTTCATTTAGTATGAACCGGCACCATCGGGAACCAAACAGCCTGCTTCAGAACAAACAGCCATGCTCTTGCCCTTTGACACACAAATGCAAATTGCAGCCTGCCCTTTATCTGCCTGAAACATACTTCACATCACGGAAGTACATGCTGTCACTGCCGTAAAATAGAGACAAGTCCACTTCCCCACCTTCCCTCTTAGAAGACCCTTCCGAGGACATGTCGAGAAATCCCTTCCTCATACCTCAAAGAACCATTCACTCGGCGTGACCGGAACTGAGGGTCGGAGTTCTATTTCTGCTCGCCTCCCTCTTTTGAACCTTGTTCAACGTTTTGCTGTTAATCCAGACACCTCCGCAAATCCAGCTGGCCAACAGCAACATCTAAGGCCGAGGAGCTGAGCTGAGCTCTCCACTCACACGCAGCCGACGCCCTTGGCAGGCGAGTGTGCACACCCGTGGTGGGGCCCAGCCAACTAAGGAGAAAACCCTGTAACGGCAGAAACTGCGTTCCGCACGGAGGAAGAAAACAAGCACATCACAGGAGACTCGAAGTGACTCACCTCGCCGTGAGTAATTACGTTCCCCCGGGGACTCGGGCTTCCTTGCCCCGATCGGTTCCCTCCTTCCTGTCTACGCCTACCCAACATCCCCTCACGTGCATTACATGGGGACAGGTGGGCCGGTCTCTCCATCACGTTGTGTCTCCATGCGCTAAAACGATGCTGCAAGAAAACGGCTTGCCTGGACAGAGGCAAAAGGAGGAACTTGCACAAGGCATGAACATGAGAAGGAAAGAAGGGAAAGGTGAAAGAAAGGGCCTGAAAGAGGGAGAGGACTCGAAAGCCAGGTGAGGGGAGGGACCTGGCTGTATGGTGGGCACCAGAGCTGATAAAACCTAGCCAAGCTCTACAAATAAAAATAGCTGACATCTTTAAAAAAAGCTTACAGCATATAAAATTGTAGAAAAATATCATCAAAGGAAAAAAAAAAGAAAAATATATACTCCACAGTTTTATCTCAAGAATCCGTTACTGGACCATGCCTATGGCCTCGACTACACATCCGTGTGACTGGTGTGTGACTGTATTTCTGCACCATCATGCCTGCACACAAAGTCAAGGACACCAGTACACAAATCCCCCCCGGCCCCCAAGACAGGTCATGGCAGAGAAGCAAAGACTGTACAACAACGTGCCCTTCTGGAGCTACCGGGTTTCAGTGGGCTTTGTCTAAATGAGTCATCCGGTGCCGTAACATGAACGGGAAACACTCCTGCAGGGGCAGAACCCAGCTCCCAGGAGGACGCGTGGGTGAGGTTCTAGAATCGTGGCCGAAGCTGACAAAGCCGAGAGCCACCCCCCCCCCACCATGGTAGCGATTGGCCTGTGACAGCCAGCACTGACCCACAGTGGTGGGGGGGGGGTGTCCCCCAGGAAGACTGAGTCAGGGTGCCCGAGCGAGTGGAAATGGCCCCCATTCCACCCCTTGCTTCTCCTGGCTCAGTAGTGAGCAGTCTAGGCTGGGTCCAAGTTCAAGTGCTAAAGCCAGCCATGGCCAGCATCCACCCCATTCCCACGTGGGCACGGAAGCCAGAATAAACACAAATTCATTTCAAATACATCTGCCAATATTTTAAAGAAAAATGGGTGAGGTGGGGGCATTGGTTAAAACAATCGGGAATTAATAGTGTTTAAAATAGTGACTTTGGGGAATCTTTCAGCCTAGGTTTCCCACCGCGCCCCAGTTTTGTTTAGTGTGAAATCAAACTGTTCATTTGGTGAAATAGTTCTTGTTTATATAAGACTTTCCCGGAGGAGCACCGGTCTGTACAAATGTCCAAAAAGAACATCCAGAGGACCACTCCCCGTTTTTCTAACCTCCCTGGACCCAAATTCACTTCTCAGATGGGCTCTAATGACCCAGACGGCTGTTTTCACTCTGATTCCAGGGCCACCTCTGTGCCATCGGCATCTTTGGTGGAGGAAACCGCAACGACTGAAATCTGAACTTGGCAGGTCATGTGTCTCTCGGTTCTCCTGGAATATTTCACAGAAATATTGTGCTGTTCATTATAATTTCTCCATTAAGTTCATTTTCTAAATGATAATGGGGCCTTTCATCATGGACTGGTGTTGATGAATTACAAGTATTACTTTCCATTTATTCACACGCAAGATCCAATATAGCATCGTTACTGCGACATCAGGTTCTTTAACGTGCAGTTTTGTGGGGTTCAGTGTCACGCCGATCATAATACTGGCAGAGCCACCCTGGGCAACAGCCCCCCACACTGCAGCCTCCTCTTTGTGGGGTTTTAAATGTCTCCACCTGAACCACAAACAAATCCACTGGTATTTCAGAAAGACTGGTGTCATCATGCATTTGGAGAGAGCATTTTCAAATGAATCTTGTTTCGTTTTGTGCCTGTTGTTGTTCTTAAATCCAAAGGCCACAGAGAAGTTTCTGTCCTCTCCTACACTTGACCCTGGCAGTTCCCCGCCCCTTAGGGAAAGCTCCTGTGTCCCTGGGGTCCCCCTGCAGACACCTAGAACATAAGCCTTCAGCGATACGCGTGGTCTGTGGAGGACACTGAATAAACTTCCAGGTGAGTCTGGAGTCAGTCTGCCCTCCCAGGCAGACAGTGGAATTCAGCTGGGCGATTCTGCGTGCAAGGCTGGGGCAGGCGCTGGGCTGAGCCCACCGCCACTCCCGGTAGGAGGTGCAGGGTCTTGGGATTAGAATGAGGTTTCCAATCAGGGAAAAAGATGTTCTTTAGATTCCCTAAATCTCCTTTATTTGGGACATAATACTACACACTCAGGCTTTCATCTCAGAATCTTCTCTGTCTCATGGGGAAAAGATTTTTGTGCTTTTTTTCTCTTGTCTTCCCCCATGCCCCATGGGGAATGTTAGGAAGCAGTTTCTATCCTGTGAGTCTATGATGGAAGGTTAAGAATAGGAGAAAATAGACTCTATAGTCTATCTATTTACCTCTCCGTCTATCATCTATCTAGCTAAGGAAAGGTGACCCACGACAGATGTGACACCAAAATACCAGTATCTTTACTCCCCAAACGTGGATCACAAAATTAGCCTCGATCCCCTTGTCCTGCCTCACATCCTGTGATAAGATGGCTCTTTATTTTTTCCTTTCCCGACTTACTAATAAACACATGGTTCCAGGCAGGGAATGTACTACAGGGGCTTTAATTCCGCAAACGACGTGAACAGGTGCACTCGATTATTCCTCGGCTCTGAGATGTTTACGTATCATTTCACGGTTTAACTACACCAGCTTCTTAGTGGGATCCTGTTAGATGTTTTCACTAGTTTCTCAAAGCTCCAAGAATGAAACGGCAGTGGGAGAAAATCCGTTCGAACTCAGCGGGTTAGAAATGAGTCCCTCGGGTGCTGCCATACGCTGTTTGGCAGGGCTGGTAACCCAAGCGAGGCTGGAGTGAGTGAAGGTTGGGACAAAGACCGGCCTGAGGTGGGTCACCATGCGACTGAAACACACCACATCGACGGGACTTGAACGCAGAGCCATTCGGTAAACTGGGGACCCAGCTCCACTTGTCACTTTCCACCCAGGGGCGTGTAGGACTTGGCTTGTCAGTGGTGGGGATGTCCCCACTGCTTTCGCCACAGCCCAGTCAGTTCTGAATCCCAGTGTCCAGAAGCCCCATGTGACAGTGTCACATGGAGTAAGGTGCCACAGTCCAGGCCATGAGAGGTGTGTGGCCCGTATCATGGCTCAGCCCAGGAAGGTATTTCAAGAGGACAAAAAGACCATACAAGTGAGCTAGAGTTTTAGAAATACGTTATTCCAGTCAACATGAACTTGGGATCATTATTTTAATGTGTTTATCAGCTCCAGTATCAATTCACAGCATAATAACACATTGTTTTGTGCTTTTAGAAAATAGATCAATTTGCATTTTTTACCCAACGTCCTTTCAAAACATCTTTTAAAGAACGCAAAAACAAAAGTTGCTTGGAGCTTTTCTCTTTCACACTGAGAATTCCAAGCAGACTTCTTTCTATACTGAATGAAATTTTGTTCCCACTCTTTTTTTTTTTACCTAATTAATGACTTAAAGCAAATGAAAAACATTTTCATCCTTATTGGTGCTAGAAAAAAAATGGCTATATTCCTGTGGGTTTTTTTTCCCCAAGTAGTGTTCAGTCATACTCGTTAGAATATAAAAGGGAAGCTGTCGGCTTTCTATTTTGGCTCACTGCAAAGCCCAAGGTACACAAATACAGAGCAGAGGTGAGGGAAAAGGCTGGGGTTCCAAGGTCCAGACATTGGCACGCATGGGTTGTGCTCCGCCCGCCCCTACACAAAACCACGCCGCCTCTAGGTTCGCCAGCTCATGTCCCACGGCCATTGGCACGTGTTCTTTGACCAGCGCACTCTGTGCAAGTTTCTGAATTCGTTGCCAATGCTTAGACACTTGAAGAGGGTTTCGGTAAAATCTCTGTTATTTCTCCAGGACCCCCGTTCCTACACAGCGCTGATCTTGGAGCTGACTAGCCGTCACCTCCTCGGGACAGGACACAAGTTCCTTGCTGTCCCTGCGGCTCCCCACTGCCTCGCTGGAACCACGGCCCCTTAAGAGTTGCCCTTTGCTACAATAAGTCTGAGAGCTAAGGCTTCCTACTCATTCCCTGGACCTGCGACGCCCCTGATTTGAACCTGTGGCTACATCACTTACTGTGGTCACTGTCAGGAGAGTGGGGGGAGCCCCCGAAAAATGTGTGTGCAAAGCTGCCCAGAGACCCCCATTCCAAGATCAGTGCACGAAGGGCCTTTCACCACAGAGTCCTTCCAACCTGCGTGCCGAGGGGCGCTTCAGCAAAGCAGAGGCATCACCGGTGACAGACAGTCTCCTTATTTCTGTCTGAAGAACTACCGACATTCTGCTTTCGTAACGAGAGGATTTTTTACATGTTTTTTTTCAGTGCTTTTCTAAATGGAGAAATTAAATGTGCAGCGGGGGACACCCTTGGGCTTATCCTTGAGCTCTCGTCCTACTGAGACTCCCACTCCTTCTACATCCATGTGGTTCCCCCTTGGGGGGGACCCACACACTCCTCTGTGAACCACAGCACATTTGAAGAATCCGTTTCATCCAAATCACACCATGTAGACCCATAGAATTACTTCACAGGCACTCCATGGGATCTCAATTTTGACCTCAGGGGGGCCTCAGGGGGCTGTATCTTTATTCTCTTTCCAGCCTACATCTACCATTCTTATTTTTGATTTGTGCTAAGAATATTCTCCTAGCAAGTATTTCTAAGGGCTCACTAAAATAAAAAGAACTATCTGCCACACCTCCCTGATACAAACTCCCTCAGGACTTCCCTGAACAGGAAGGAGAGGGACTAAAAGCACAGACATCCAAAAGGAGAGGGCCGGCCAGTGGCCGACATTTCCATGACCACTCAGACACGGGTGCTGCCCAGGGAACACAGCGGGCTCCCGCCTGGACAGTATGGTCATCGGCCGAAACATCCTGGTCCGTACGAGTGAATGCACAGACAGAGTAAGCATCACATCAACGCTGCTAAAGAAAAAAGGTCTCCTTTTTTATAAAACAAAACGAATTTCACATTATGTAAATGAAAAGAAAACGATGAGAACAATGTTTAAGTCTAAAGGGAAGCTGGTGGAAAAAAAGGAACACGTAGGACTCGGGAAAGGATCAACCAGAGACTGCGACGACAGCCAGCACGCTGTCCCCACCATTGGCAGCGCGTGCGGACACCACAACACTAAAGAAACGTCACGGGCGGTAATAACAGAGCAATCGCTGTGCGCGCGGCTTTGGCTTTCTCGGGCCTTTCTCAGCTCGTCCGGGATGTCCTCTCTCATCGGGCCACATGGGTGCCTTGAAAGCCAGGGCATTAGCAAAGGATTCTGAGGAAGTCCCTTCGTGATTTGGTTCTGTTTGTGCAAAATCTCGAGTTGTTCTGTTTGCTCTGGGGCTGGGGTGGGCAGGGGGAGATTCCCCCCAAGTTCTAAGACCCCAAAGCAGCTCCCAGCGAGTCATTTCCTGGGGGCAGGTGGCATGAGAGAAGGCCCAGAGTGGGGGGCTCGTTTTTGAAAGTTGCACACCACCCCCAGACATGGGTCTCTGTGCAAGGAGGAGGAGGAGGAAGATGAAGAAGCTCAGCTAAATGACGCAACGCACTGGCAGCCTCTCTTACTGTCTGGGAGGTGTTTTTTTACTCTTCTGAATCTGAAAAACAGAAGAAGAAAAAGAAAAGTGTCAATGCTGCCTTTCCCCCCTTCTCCACCCTCCAGGTCTGAGGGGGAGACAATCTGAGGGGCAGAAAAAAGGGGGATCTATGAAACATTGCAATGCTAGTTCCATCTGCCTCCTTTGTAACGGCTGCTCTGTCCATATGGGGAACAACTCAGTGGAGAGTTTTACACGCTGAGCACATTGGAAGCCTTGCCAATTGTTTGAAACTGGATCACCAAATGTTGGGTCATGCAATGTGGATCACAAGACCCCTTATTTTTCGACCAGGAGGACAGTGACAGCCAGATCCAGTGCCTTTGCTTCAGAGGTCAGAAATCCAATTCATCCAATCCCAACAATTTCAATACCAAAAACAAGGTTCCTCTGTCAGAATTCTCTTCTCACCCTCAGAAGAAAGATGGGTCCCCAGTGAATTCATTGCACAGGTGGATAAATCACCTGAGCGCCCTACTGGATCTGGAGCGCGGAGGGGGAGGAAGGGAGACGCAGAAACAGGACTAAGGATAACACTGGCTCTTCCTCGCTGGCCTGCTCTAGTGCATGTACCCTCAACAGGTTGGACAGCAAACAAATAAAACCCACTACGATGACGCTTCCCCTAAGGGTCGCACACTCGGCAAATCGCCATGTCTCAGAGTTAGGGTTCTCTCCAGTGTGGGGCTCTGGGGGTGCAGGGGACTTTCAGAAGAATGACACCGTCATCTACAGAGATGCTAGGAGTCCTCAGAGAACGAGGATAGTTTCCCATTCAACGTCCAGGAGAAGATACTCTCCTAAATGAGACTTGGTCAAAATTAGGCAGCAAATGAGTTGAGAATCAGTAAAGTCCTTTCTTTCTTTTTTTTTTAAGATTTTACTTATTTATTTTAAAGAGAGGGGAAGGGAGATAGGAAAAGAAGGAGAGAAACATGGATGTGTGAGAGACCCAGTGATCAGCTGCCTCTCACTCGCCCCCAACTGGGGGCCTCACCCGCAACCCAGGCACGTGCCCCCCCCCCGTTGAGAATCGAACCAGTGACCATTCAGTCCTCAGGCCGGCACTCAGCCCACTGAGCTCAGTCGGCACCGGGCTACACCAGCCAGGGCTGAGAGTGAGTTTATAGGCCACGATGTTCACTCCTAGAACCTAAGCTAAGCATCTGCGAGGCAGGCCTCATAAGAATTTGGCACTGAGCTCAAAAATATCTGTAAATACTTTTTCATTTTTCCTCATTTTTTTTACAGCCTAATTATCAGCCGAGCTCAGAGAAGTAAGCACACTTGGCTGAGTCCCAGAGACTCTGCCACGGCCGCCTCCCCCCACAGGCAGCTTTCCACAAAGAACACAATGCAATGGTGAGCAACAGAAAGAATGGTAAAAAGATAAATTTAAAAAAAAACCTAAGGAAGAATAAACGTGGTAAAACCAAACCCAATTTTAAATGTCTGGTAGAATTTCTGTGGGGCTTAGAGGTGGGTCCTGGTTTTGTTTTGTTTTGAATGATGAGAAAATATTAAACACAAACAAACATTATTTTAGGGATAGTTGCTAGGATTTATCTGGGCATAGATTTCACTCTTCTAGGTCATGGACTTAGAACTTCTGTTTTAAATGGTTATCACCAAATGCCCCAAAGGAGGAATGCATGCTTTCTCCATGCCATCAGTGATAGAGGATGTGATTAAAGTAGGATTATTCTAAATTGATTTCATTGCATGTAATACCAATGCAACAGCCCTACTAAGATAGATGGATGGGTGGATGGATGGATGAATGGATAAGATAGATAGATAGATAGATAGATAGATAGATAGATAGAGAGAGAGAGAGAGAGAGAGAGAGAGAGAGAGAGACAGATAGAGTAAATCTGTGGGAATATAACTTCCTGCAACCTGCCTACGCCACCTTCCTCTAAAATCTACCACGTGGCCCCCATACACAGAATACAGACAGGGCAAAGGACGGTAGTGCTGAGGTTCAACCCTCATGCTCTTTCTGTGTCTTTCCTCTTAACAATGGCACGTGTGCTGTCTCTGACAAAAATGATGATGTCAGGCTTTTATTCTCTCAGTTTTATGCCTTCTCCTTCCTTTACATTGTGTGGCCTTTCTTTCTAGATGTAAAATATATGAATACCCAGCAATTCCACTTTTGGGTATTTTTCTGAAGAAGCCCGAAACACTAAATCGAAAAGACATACATTCATTGCAGCATTATCTACAATAGCCAAGATACGGAAGCAGCCTAAGTGTCCATCACTTGATGAGCGGATTAGGAAGAAGCATTGCATACATACAAGGGAATATGACTCAGCCACGAAAAAGAATGAAATCTTGCACCTGCAACACCACGGATGGACCTAGAGGGTATTGTGCTGAGTACAATAAGTCAGGCAGAGAAAGACCAATGCCAGATGATTTCACTTATATGTGGAATCTGAGAAACAAAATAAACAGACAAGCAGAACAGAAACAGACTCAGAAATACAGAGAACATTTTGACAGTTGCCAGAGGGAAGGGATTTGGAGGGATGGGTGAAAAAAGTAAAAGGATTAAGAAGTACAAGTTGGCAGTTACAGAAGTGTCTTAGGGACATGAAGCACAGCACAGGGAATACAGTCAATAATACCGTAATAACTGTGCATGGTATCAGATGGGTACTAGACTTATCGGGTGATCATTTCATAAGTTATATAAATGTCTAGTCACTGGGTTGTACACCTGAACTTAATATAATAGCATACGTCAACTGTAATTAAAAAATAAAAAAATATTTTTAAATATGCAAATTAATTGTCTCTGTTCTTCTGTCCTGCATTGCCCAAGGTGTTTCACTGCCACTGCTCTCTGCATTAAACACCTGGCACTCTAACGCCCAGGGAACTGATTAAAACACTCAACTCTCCGCCTGCCCCAGGCCGACCCACTCTTCAGAGGTGTGTGAGAGCAGAGCATCAGCAGCTCCTGCCTGTCCTCTGGTTCAGGTGAGGGCAGAGCTGCCCACACACAGGAGTTTTGTTTCTGATCAGCCTCTGAGTCCGCTCAGCTGGAAAGCCAACGAGAAGCCAGAGACCATAGAGACTAGGGGAGTCCTTCAGAGAAAGCTAAGTGAGGCTGGAATTTCAGACCTGAGACATTCTGACTGTTCTCTTCATGGTCTTCTCAATTCTCTTTGTTCAAGAAAAGCAATAAACTAGTTGAAATGAATGAAATTGTTTTTTTTTAAAAAAACATGTTTTCTCCTGTTTTCCACTGTAGCTCTAGGATACAGAATAAGAATAATAGATACTAGCCCTGGCTGGCGTAGCTCAGTGGATTGAACGCAGGCTGCGAACAAAAGTGTCGCAGGTTCGATTCCCAGTCAGGCCACATACCTGGGTTGCAGGCCACAGCTCCCAGCAACCGCACATTGATGTTTCTCTCTCTCTCTCTCTTTCTCCCTCCCTTCCCTCTCTAAAAATAAATAAATAAAATCTTTAAAAAGAAAAGAATAATAGATACTGTAGAGGGCTAATACTGATAAAATACAGATGTCATCATCGGAGACCAGCCTGCCCCCGGGTGGGGAATGCTAAGAGGAAATACGGCGGCGAGGAAGCTTCGACACCCGCTCACTACTGCGTGGTTAGCGGCTCCGCCGCCATGTAAGCCTGGGAGAGAAAAGGCAGGAGCCACTGGCTCTGGCTTTGGTGCACTTTTGTTTTGAAGACAGCTGTTATTTTCAAGGCTTTTTCATAATGTTAATCGAGTTTCTTTTGATGAATGTATTGTTACTTGTGTTTTTCCAATGCCTTGCATAGAATCTGACAAAAATATGATTTTTTCCTAGGGGGAAAACAGATAAATATTTATTTCAGGAATACTAAGAAGTTATTTTTAATCCTGCATATCAGCATTAAGAAAAAACTCACGCCTTCCCCCACAGTTCCAAAATCGGAAGCCTCTCCATCAAACAATGATATGTTAAGAGTGTAACAAAATGTCTAGAAGATGGAGTGAAACAATGAAAGCTGTCCACCAGTAACTGCAATGGAAAAGTTGTTTAAAAATATTAATTTTGTCACTAAGAAAGAGTACATAATATACTTTTATTTGACATATCTACTGTGTAGCTATCTGCCAAGAGACTGGATTCTAAATAACTGTAAAAAGCATTCAGTGACTTTAGAAGTTTTCTTTAGTATAACGCAATTTAATTTTTAAAACCTCACCAATCTTACATTACGCATACAAATATATGTACTGATATATGTATATGCATATGCATATGTATATGTGTGTGTATGAGATATGCCGCAGGAGAACAGCAGCAGCAACAAGTCCCCTTGTTCCTTTATAACGCACCACGGGGATATCCATTGTACACCTCCTGTGCAAAGCACTGAACCTAAAACTACACGAAGATGCAGTGGTCTGAAACAGATGTTTGCAACCCAAAGGTGTCCGCAGCTGTTCTGACCCACTGCGACTCGGCAACGCCGGAACTGTGTGTGAGTGCCAGGATCTGTACTCCCTGCCCTCGAAAGCATAAGCGCACAGCAAAAATGAACAAGGAGGTTTTCTGAGTTCACCCCATTTGACCCCTTCCCACCCACAGATCATGGATTGGTTAATAGTTTCCCCCCAAATCCACCCCTAAAAAGCCATCATGTTGCGTTTCAGCATGGCTGCGCTCACAGTAACTCTTTTTGCTGGTCAACCAACAGCCCAGCTTCTAAAGTGAGCTAGAAAATGACCCTGAAGTCAATCAATCAAAAATTTTAAGCAGCAAAACCTTTTAGAATCTAATGAGTGAGGTCTTATCCAGATGCACAAGAATAACAGACATCGAAAAGCAATAGTGCAACTCTTTCCTTGGGCAGGGGCATGGAAGTGGGGCATCATCAACATGTGAATTTGTGAAGTAAATGGGCCACAGGAGTGTTCGTGGGCAAATGGCTAAGGGAAATGCGCTATCAACCAGAGTACGTGTGGTTGTGATGACTTATCTTAATGGGGACCCTGGGCACCCCAGATGTTTGGTCCCTGTGCACTCCTAGAAAGTAGCCCAAAGGGATGTCAGAGTCTAATATTGAGGGCAGTTCCTCCATTAAAGAAATAGGCCTAATTTTCATCAATACACAGAAGGCTGTAATAAGGCATCCTTCCAGAACTAAGAAATAACATTATCCCCTGAGATGGAAACAAGTCAAACACCCAATGCACGGGATTAGCTATTTATAGAAACTACCCCAAGGCAACAGATGTTGACTTTCGTGACATGAGGAATTGAGGGGTACTACAATTCAATCATCGCTAGAAACACTTAAGCACCGAAGTTTCACAGATTTAACTCTTAAAGTAAATTAGAAATGATTCAAGGTTATTTTCATAGTAGCTCTGTCTTGGGGGTATGGGGACAGAACAGGGTGACAGCTGGTGTCCCTGGTGCTCACCCTCCTGGACTGTTTTATCCACCACAGTTCATGGTCTGGGTGGGCCTTCGGGGGCAGGGAGTGGGGCTTATGAAAATCAGGTAGGCTATGGTGGGCGGGGCGGATAGGAATGAGAAAAGACACAATTTGAGATCATCTGCCTTAAAAACAAATAAGTTTCCTCTGAATTAAAGTCCAGAAATGTAATCAACGATGACTAAAAGAGTAAACCAGAATGATAATCTGCTCCAAAATGTCAACATATCTGGCGGCTGAATACGTGGTCAAAAGGAGGCCAGAAGAGGTACCATGGAGGAGCCTCTTGGACTCAGGACCTAGGCTGTGCCCCACCCATCCTTCCTGGCAGGTCTACCCCAGTGCTGCACAACGACACGTCAGGGTATTCTACCTTGAAGTAACAATTCACCAACCAGCTCCCCTCACATGCTCAGCTGGCCAAGCAACCTCCTCCTATGATTTGGCTTCCCAGGTAGGTTTTCCTTCAGGAGAAAGAAACCACCGACTGGCCAGTTGGCGGGAGCATTACTGTGTACATGGAGGATCTCTTTCACACTGCACATCAGTGAGTGGGCAGCCCCAGCCACACACTGGTCATCAGGATTCTCGCTCGTGTCAGCAAGTCTCCCGCCACATAAGCAACCCTCCAGTTACCATCAGTACGGAATTCCTTCATCTGCCAACGTGCAGAGAGGCCTTCTTGCTCATCAGCAGGCCCCTCTTTCTGTTATCACATATGTTTTGAATGCTCTAGCTGAAGGGATTGCATCGTTCCCCAGACAAGACAGTTCTTCCGTACAGAACAAAATGAGGAGCCATGAAGTGGATTTCACTTCAAAATTCCTGTGTCAAGAATTCTCAAGATTCCATAATCTCTCCTATCACTAAACTGTCTTATGTGTAGCTTATACAACACAATTTGGGGTACAAGTTTGAACAAAGATGGTCATTAACACCACTGCCCTCTATGATATGTGAATCCAATAGGTTTGACTAAAATCATAGTGACAGTTGCTTACAAACAAATCAATCTTCCAAAAAATTGGGGAAAACATAAAAGGAATAAAGAATGCCCTGTAACACCCCCACGTGTATATGGACTGACTCAAATATGAGTGAGCTGAAGATGAATGGTTGTGTCCAAGCGTTCCATGGCCCTGCATGGACCACTGCACAGCCAACATCAGCTGTAAGTGATAAGAAGAAGGTCATGGAAAGAAACAACATCGACTGGAACAATGAGGAGATAAAAGGAGGTATTAACTCTAGGCCAAGGATTTGACGGGTCTGAAACAGGGCAGTTCTTTACTCTGGTGGATAAAGGCAGCCTAATGCCATTGTCCCGAGTACTATGCGGGAGCATGTTGGGAAGAAAGGAGGTGGGCACGACTCCCCGAGACAAGAATACCGGTCCACAGGTGCCCGCGTAGGCGCGGATGCTGACAGTGGCCTCAACAAACACATGCCTCCTGAGTAATGGTGAGTGCGTTTGTTGCTTCTCAAATCTCTAGACATGAACTTAAGTCAGGGACAGTCTGTGTTGTGAGAGTCTCAGTCCTCCCGGCACCCTGCCTTTTGGCTGTGTCTTCCCTGTAACTGCAGAGCAGGGCACGCTCCAGGACGGCGCAGGCCCATCGGCCACTCACCACCAACTCCACGGCCGGAAGTCATGATGTTACTTTGGCAAATAAACATTTTTCAACTTTAGTTAAAAAGAAGAATGTTATTTTTCACAAACCAGGTGTAGAGGTTCAGACCACATTCTCCCAATTGTTTTTTTTTTAAATGACTTGTTACATCATTCTATAGAAAGAAAGACATCCATTTATTTACGGCATTTCAAACTAACTTGGTGGGGATCCTCTCAGAAGCCCAGATCTTTGTGTGTGAGTATATTTCTTCCTAAGAGTAAGCAAAGTATTTTCAAAGGATGCTTATTATTTTTAGCTGAGTTTATTGGGGTGAGATAGGTTAACACAACCAGAGAGGAGTCAAGTGCACAGCCCTGTAACACACCATCTGCACACTGATGCCCAACGCCCGAGCCAAGTCCCCTCCCATCACCGTGGACCGCTCCTGTGTCCTCTTCCCTCTCTCCCCTCCCCCTTTCCACCTGGCAATCACCATACTGTTAATTGCATTTTCTTTCTTCTTTTGCTTAATCCCGTCACTTTTAACCTAGTCCCCTAACCCCTCTCGCCTCTGACAGCTGTCAGTCTGTTCTCTGTGTCTGTGAGTCTGTTTTTTCTATGTTGTTTGTTAGTTCATTTTGTTCATTAGATTCCATATATAAGTGAAATCATATGGGTTTTTTATTTCTCTAACTGGTTTATTTCACTTCGCATAATACTCTCCAGTCCATCCAAGCTGTCACAAAGCATGGAGTTCCTTCTTTCTATGGCTGTGTAGTATTCCATTGTGCAAATACACCACAACGTCTTTATCCACTCATTTACTGATGGGCACTTGGGCAGCTTCCAAATCTTGACTACTGTAAATAATACTGCTATGAACACAAGGGTGCACATAGTCTCTTGAATCAGTATTTCAGGTTTCTCAGATATACTCCCAGAAGTGGAAGTCCTGAATCAAAAGGCAGATCCATTTTTAATTTTTTCAGGGATCTCCATACTGCTTCCCACAGTGGCCGCACTAATTTACATTCCCAGCAAGAGTGCACGAGGGTTCCCTTTTCTCCACATCCTCGCCAGCACTTGTTTGTGGGTGTATTGATGAGAGCCATTCTGACAGGTGTGAGATGGTATTGCATTACGGTTTTAATTTGCATCTCTCTGATGATTAATGATGTTGACCATCTTTTCATGTGTCTATGGGCCCTCTGTATGTCCTCTTTAGAGAAGTGTCTATTCAGGTCCTTTGCCCATTTTTTTTTAATTAGACAGATTGTTTGTTCTCTTGGTGTTGAGTTATACAAATTCTTTATAAATTTTGGAAATTAACCCCTCATCAGACGTTTCATTCATTCTTTGCAGTCGGTCAGACAGTTAGTGCTGCAGTCGCCTGACAGAGGCGACACACGCGTGCACCGTGCTCACAAAGCCAGGATGTCGTTTACCCTTCAGCACATGCCCCTCCCTGTCTGCAGGGACTCCGCTCATTGGAGTTGGCGAATCATGGGCTCTGGTCCACTTTCCACTGATTTTCTTTCTAAATGCATACAATGTTGAACCTTCAGACCCCAGTGGGTTTGATCACACTGGGCACTGAACTGTGCTTGGGTACACCCTCTCAAAAATTAGAGCTGGTCACCATTGGTTCCCAGGGGTTGGGTCAGGGCTCGGGGAGTAGAGATAGTTAAATTGACCCCCATGGTCATCACATATAATAGGGCCTATTAAAAAAAGAATATTCAAAATGTATCTAGTTCTTACTAGAGAGTTTTTAAAAGTGAATACATCTACTAACCCACATACCATTTAAAACATTCCAAAGCAGATTGCTTTGATGACCAAGGGGGAAGGGGTACACAAGACTGCATCAGATTCTTTGCTAGTTCATGCCACCAGGAATTAGCTTTAGTGCTGGTAAAGATTCTGGGCTAAGACTACAGCAACTAAAGCTCAGTGATCCCAGTATTGATGGTACCAAAGCAGTGACAATGGCTGACGTCACCTTAGTCCATCAATGTAATTAAAATATGAAGTTGTTCACACCCTAGTCTGGGCACAAACTTGAAAGTGTATGAACACACCAGACCCCATCTGAAGCAGTGGAAGGGTGCAGTTACAAAGAGAAAGATGGACAGATGTCAGCAAATGTCTCTTCTCTATTTACTGCTGCTGTTCACCGCCCCATGGAAACAAGAATCCAGCTCACTAAACAATCAGGCCTTATACTTACTTGTATAATGGAACATAACATCCATCACCCTCCCCCCACAACACACACACACAAAAACCCTGCGTAATTATTTTAAATACTTGGAAGCAATGTGGCTAAAAAGGGCACAGGTGAAATAAGAGCGCTTAAGGAAGATAATAAAATTCAATCCCAATGCCCACATGACAACATTCTAATGGATATTTGTAGCACAATACAAAAATGTAACAAAATTCAAGACTCCATATTAAAGATCTGGGACTTGGCTTATTTTGTTTGGGCTTTTCACTGTAGGAATCCAGGTGGGCCAGGTGCTGGGCACCGGATGGGCGGGGTTTTCCGGTGACATGCTTAGAGCTAACACCGTTCACTGCTCTGCACTTTCTGGTTTGCGTTGCCTTGCCTGGGAGCTAATGATATACAGCACAGAGTCTCTGGTACTTGAACAAACTTCACCCCTACAGAGTCTGGTAAGAGGATTCTATATTTTCTCCATGTAATTAGTCACATGCCTTAGTCACAGTCATGGAAGGATGGTATGTTTACTAGGTAAGAGGTTTTCGTTGGCAAAACTTGGCAAAAAATTACCCACATGTGCTCTCCAGATAGTCTGTGATAAGACACTGGACTGAATTATTTGAATGGTCTTAGAAAACATTTTTGAGACTAATTTCCTGCATATGACTGTGTGTGAGAAGCTGTGTTCGAATGTCTTCCTACACCTCAACCTGACGACCAGCACCGGTTCCTCGATGGCATTCTCACCAAACTGGGCAAAGAGGACAGCGTAGCATCTCCTGCAGGGTCTCCAGGGAGACCCTGAGAGTCTGGGTGACAGTTCAAAGTCTGGAGGGTAATATCCTTTGACCTCTCAGGGCTGAGAAGGAGTGGGATGTTGTCGGCCAAGGTGCTCATGAAGCACATCACCAGGCGGTTCTAACTGGTTCTGGTTCTAACTGGTTCGGGGGTGCCACCCAGTGCTCTACAGCTGTGCCCCTTTGTCAGTGCGTGGGCCCCGGACATGAGGAAAACACCGAGCAGCACACTCCTGTGCTTGGTTCTGCCAACAGTAATAACTTATTGAAGGTTAAAAAAAATGAAGAAGCTGAAAACATGGAGCATTGCTCCTTTATACTGCACCATTTACGATCAGAGACTCACGTGCCATTCCATTATAATCAGCAAGTCCACAACCAACCTTTCATAAAGTTGACAGGGAAGAATGGCAATGGGAAAAGATAGTATAGAATGCATTTGGGATGGAGAAAGTATGGTGGAGAGGAAGAGATGCAACAATAATTTGTAAATTATTGGAAAAGGAATAACAGTGCTCCTTAAATATAGTGTTTTTGCAGGGTATAATATAAGGACATATTAACAACCACAACTTCAATTTCAGGTACAAGTCTAACAAGCTGGCATTAAATGGCACATTTATGGAAAACGAAATGAGAATTACGCCCTTACCGTCTGTTTTCTTTGAGTCATTCCCGACGTTGGACTGATCCTTCTTGTCTGCCTTATTTTTACCGTCTTTCAAGTCACCTACAAGTGAAACATGACAAAAACAGAATATGTAGACCCCTAAGGAGGGAATCATAAATATCCTTAAACCTGTCAAGATAAAAAAAAAAAAGGAAAAAAGTGCAGCATCCTTTGAGTCACGAGGGGGCACAGGTCTGAGTGTAAATACCCTCCAAACCACAGACTAGGTCCTGGAAATTAGGGTTGCAAGTTCCTGTTAACCAGGGCTGTAGTTTAGTCAACGGTGTTTATCCTCAAGAAGGCAATTCTACTTTGTTGTCAGGCTGTGCGGAGTGAGGAGAAGCCTGGGTTAAGTGTGAGTTACGGCAGTTAACGGCTTTTTAACTTTCATGTGCCTCAGTCTCCGTATCTGCAGGAGTGTTAGTGTCCACTTTGTAGGTGTGAAAACATACAAACACATTTCAAGTGTTGAGTGTGGTGACATCTGACATCACTCGATGACAGTTGTTATTGTTCTAAAACAGTTGTAAATGCCATTCTAATTAAGGAGTTTGTCGAAATGTAATTTGTAAAAGTTAAAAAACACAATGCGTACAAAAACTGAATGAAAATGGAAAAAAAATTTAAACTTATGAGGGAATGAATCAGATAGTAAGGAAGGTTCCAGAAGTATTTAAGGAACTGGGTATTTATAGGTATTTTAGAATTACGTTAAAATAAGATTGCTAGGTTAGAGACAAACCTGGTTATGTCCTACGAGTCCATAAAACCATAACCTTTGGGGTTATCTCCTCTACCAGCCAAAAATCTACAGATTAGCATACAGCTTCACAGTACCTGGGCTTGAATCAAATAGTAAGTGACAAAGTGAAACAAAGTCACGTTGTCCTAGAATAGGGGTCAGCAAATTATGGGCCCTGAGCATATCGGGCCTGCTCTCTGTTTTTGGAAATAGGGTTTTACTGGAACATGGCCACCCCGATTCACTTGTGTATTGCCGATGGCTGCTTTCGCACCGCAGGGGTGGAGCTGGGTAGCTGCACAGGAGACACACAAACCCACGATGAATACTCCCTGGGAAGGTCTGCTCGACAGTACGCCAGCGGGGCCCTGAAAAGGATGGCACCCTGTCCCCAGCATTATTCCTTCCAATTTTGGATGTTCTTCTTACCAAGTACTAACAGCTTTCTTTTTAGCCTAAATAAAACCAAGGATACGTGACCACTAAAATGCTGGTACTTACTGAAGCAAAAAGAACCTAATAATAATTGCAACCAGACAGGAGCAAGCAGGGCCCCAGATGTATCGATCTGTTTTGTTTTCTTTGTGCCAGGCAGTGTGCTGAATGCTTTGTAAGCATCACTCCATCCAATCTCATAACAAGCCCATTATGAAGGCACTGTTATTGCAAGGAGGCAGAACCATTCATGTTTAACTCACTAAATGATCAGTCTGCTCAATCACAAACTCACCGAATGACTGAGGATGTTTTTCAAGCTTGAGTTTTCCCTCCGCCACAGCCACCCTGTCACACACTGGTCAGTCCACGTGCTGAGGGCAGTGACCGCCCGCCTGCCAGCACTTCACACACTACCTCACCTCTGCCCGTGACCTTGCATGTGGGTCTCCCCCTGGCAGTGACGCTGCTCCTCTCGTCTACTGTAAACCTGACATTTGTCCAACAGTTTTGGACAAATGGCCAATTGATCTTTCTACAAAGTGATTTTGCTTAAATCAACTTGTAAAGAATTAACATGCAAATTAAAACCACAGTGAGATACTACTTCACACCGGTCAGAATGGCCATCATAAACAAAACAACAAACAAGTGTTGGAGAGGTTTTGAAGAAAAGGGAACCCTAGCGCACTGCTGGTGGGAATGCGGACTGGTGTAGCCACTGTGGAAAACAGCATGGGATTTCCTCAGAAAACTAAAAGTGGGTCTGCCTTTCAACCCAGCAATTCCACTGTTGGGATTATATCCTAAGAACCCTGAAACACCAGTCCAAAAGAACCTATGTACCCCATTGTTCATAGCAGCACAATTTACAATAGCCAAGTGCTGGAAGCAACTTAAGTGCCCATCAGTAAATGAGTGGATAAAAAAACCGTGGCACATTTACACAATGGAATACTACACAGTAGAGAGAAAGAGCTCCTACTCTTTGCGACAGCATGGATGGAGCTGGAGAGCATTATGCTAAGTGAAATAAGTCAGGCGGTAAGGGACAAATACCATATGATCTCACCTCTAAGTGGAACCTAATCAACAAAACAAGCAAGCAAGCAAAATACATCCAGAGACATTGAAATTAAGAACAATCTGACAGTCACCAGAGGGGAGGTGGGAGGGGATAATGGGGGAAGGGTTTTCAGGAACTACTATACAGTTCACATGGACAAAACCAAGGAGGGGGGTGGGTGGAAGCAAGGGAGGGAGGTGGGTTTGGTTGGGGTCGGGGGGAGTGGTGGGGGAAAATGCAGACAACTATAACTGAACAATAAAATAATAATAAAAAATAACTGATGTGAAACTCCCATCATCTCCACCGTATGGCAATGGAGGCCACAGCGTGAACAGAGCCATGCACCACGACACACGCAGGTGGGTCTGACTCTGCAGGCCGGGCTCCCAGCGGCTGCATTCTGCAGCTTCCCGATGACGCTCCAGATCTAGATTTCAAGCTTGTGTTGATGTTGCCATTTCCAAATGCCTTTGGCCTTCAGATTTATAAATGGTTATCTAAGGCGAATTCAAGACCACTTTTGGCTGAGGTATATTCTACAAAACAAGTACTTTTAATGAAATGTGACAAATCGTAAGCTAAGTTAGAAGCCGATAAACCCTCTACTTCCTCTTATTCTTCATTCTGAAACGGGAGGCACTGGCTGGAGGCATGGAGAGGAAGCGCAGGGCACAAGCAGGGGGAGTTCAGAGAAAGGATGTGGTCATTACCTTCTACCACCACCAATGGTCGAAAGAGATGAATTCCCCCCGAGGTACAATGACACAGGCCGTATACTTGCTCGTCCCTATTATAAGGAAGGAGGGATGGACTCGAGAGTCTTGAGCCTTGTAGTCAAACTAATTCCCTGCAGGAAAATGACCTTTCTGGACTAAATGAGCCTTCAGACCCCTAAAGCACTCTGCGTTAAGCCTTCCAGGTCGCCCAGGACTGCAGCTTTACCCACGGCTGTGGCAAGGTCAGGGTGTTTTCCAGCAGGAGTGGTTCAACCTGCCAGATGCTAGCCAGCAGCCCGCGCAGCAGCCCACCTTCCCCTCAGTCAGGGCTGGGGGCTCCAAGGCAGGGATAGGCCCCGAGGGAGACCAAAGCTTAGGAGATCCCATAATTGCTGCTGGGGGACCAAACCCCTAGGACCCCACTGGACCAGTGTCCCTCAGCTCTAACCTGGAATATCTTGGGCGGCCACAAAGGAGGGTGCCGGGAAAGTGACTCACACTTGTTTTATGACGTTCCTCGAACGAAACCCATTAGGTGGTTTCCCAAGGGTTGTATATGCAATGATGGCCAATGTGAGTTGTTCCTCAATAAGCAGGGCAAACAAAACAGCCTTCCTGTGCCCTTATAAATCATCTTAATTAGGCTGCTGTAGCACAGGCCTGCACCACCACCAGCCTTGCTGATTATTGCTCTAAATTGATTTCTTTTCCCACCTCTCCTTTTATACTTAATTTTTAAGGGAAATGGTGGACTTTCGCTCACTTTGGGGACTGTACACAGTTGTGAAATTCACCTGGCCCCTGCTTAGTTCCTTTCAGGCCCCCCAACCACCTTCAGAATCAATCACTGCCCCCTCTGGGTATTCGCTCATCCCCCTCTCGTGGAATCCACGGCCTCTTTGTGACCTGGAGGTTCGTGTCCATTGGCTTCTCTCCCTGCCCGGACCAGGGCTGGCAAACCACAGCCCGTGGGCCGAACCTGGCCTCGTTTCATGAGGCCCAGAAACTAAGAATGGTTTTTACCATTTTTAAGTGGTTATGGGGAAGAAAGAAGAATATGTCACAACATATGAAATTATATAGAAGTCAAACTTCGATTTTCATAAAGTTTTATGGGAACATTAAATGCTTGTGTATGACATGGGGCTGCATTCACACTGGGACAGAAGCACTGAGCGGCTGCCACGGAGACCGTGGGGCCTGCGAAGGCTGAAACATTTCCTGTCGGCCCTGTACAGGAAGAGGGCGCTGACCCCGGGAACAGACGGATGACGGGGGTCCTGGGGACAGCCGCTGAGCCCCGAGAGCTCGCCCATTTCTCACTCTCCCCAGCAGCACCGAGACGTGCAGCCGCAGGGACAGGCTGAGCGTGGAACACAGTCCTGGGGCTCACATAGACCCGAGTGGGACCTGAACGCCCTTCTTACTGGTTGCGTGACCTTAAGCAAGTGATCTAACCTCGCTGAATCTCAGTTTCCTCACCTGCAAAAAAACAAAATTAAAAAAAAAATCCATGGGAAAGATTGTACATACTGCACAGCACGGTCAGGATTTTTAAATGATTTACTGCACATGAAATCTCCCCCGAGCAATGTCTGGCATGTGGTAAGCATTCATTAAATGTGAGCGATACTATAACGACTGATTTTACTACGGGAAAGACATATTTAGCCCATGCTCCGAAAATAAACAAAGTAGAGGCGGAACACGTCTTGCCTCTCTCGCCAGCCTCCTCTGCTCCTCCTGTGTGAAGGACAGACTCACCCAGAAGCAGGAGCGGCTTGCACAGCTCGGCCGCGCCCCCATTTGTCCAGCTCCCGCCCCTTGGAAGCGTGCTTTCCATGGGGCATGCACCCTTTCTGCCACTCCAGAAGCAGCCTGCTGGGTGCTGGGTGAGAGTGGGGTGGAGGGTGTGTCCTGAGTCCGCCTGCCCTGCCCTGCCCTGCCAAGGTCTGGGTGGCCAAGCCCAGTTCGGAGCGGATGTCTGAGGAAGTCCGTGCGCTCAGCAGACTGAGCCCACGTTTTCCAACCCAGCTCCAGTTCTCGCGGAGCCGAGTTCTGTGAGCACCAGCTTTCTGAGTCTGGTGCCTCTGTTGGCTGATTCTGACCCAGGGAGGGGAAGAAATATTCCACAGAGCTCCCTAAAACTCCAACAGGGGTATCATAAATGCTTATTAAACTGAGCATAGTTTCTGGACTATGATGCACCTAAGTACAAAGCAAAGTAGCTACAAGCAGTTTCTGGAACCAGGCTGCCATCCTTGATGCCTACGGAGGTCATGGGGGTTACCTGAGGCGATTTATGCAACATCCTTGGAACTTGACATGGGATATTGTCAGTAATACAGGCATTAAAATATTGTTTCCTGATTACACATTTCTATATGTTAATTGGAAAAATAATTGAAGAGAGTTGTGCTGAGCACTTTGTACATATTAACCGTTTACCCAGGCTGCACAGAGCAGTAGCTGGAGGCCCCGGCCCCAGCAGGCAGGTAAGAGAACGACTGTGTAAGGAGAGAACTTGAAATCGCCCCTGGTGTAGAGTTAATAAACGCTATTTATTCTACTGTCGTCGTTTGGCTGTCATTGTTATTTCAAGCTCACAAGTGGCCCGTGTACAACTTGCAGAGAGAGCGGAAGGCTAAGGAGCCCAGCCGAGGCCACCGAGCAGTGAGAGGCACAGCTAGGACTTGAATCCAGGCGAGTCTGTTTCACTGCGAAACTCTGCTGCCTCAACCCAACACCGGGAAGCTCCGGAGACCGAACTTCCTGCCCTTCCCCAGACAAGGGAACCCCTTCCATGCCCCTGTGTCTTTAGCTGGGCGGGGGGGGGGTCCCGTGTCCCATCTGACCAGAAGACTTCAGGACTTCAAGACGCAGCTCGGACATCACCTTCTCTTGAAGCCTTCCTGATATTTACTCAGTCCCACAATCCTCTAATCCTGTAGCGCCCATGTCTCTTTCTACGCATCCCTTGGCACTCGTCAGCAATGCCACCACTGTCCCTTGCTCGCGGTGTCCTGGAATGACCTCCAAGAATGTCTACATCCCCTATGAAATCAAGGACTTCTGGTGGCTTTTCCATTTCTAAATCCCCAGTGCCCAGCACAGCGCCTGGTGCACAGTTGTTACTCAACAAACACTCACTGCATTAAATCAAAGGAACCAGCAACTGTTTGCACACCCCGGTTTGCCCGAGACTGTTCCAGTTTTACAACCGAAAGCCCTATATTCCAGGAAGCCCCTCACTCCCAGGAAAAGTGGGGTGGCCAGTTCCCCCAGTGCGTACCCTAATTCAGCTGCAGATACATGGATGTTTGGTATAGGAATAAGCCATCGGCAGACTGAGGCCCACCCTGCTAGGGGAGGGTGGACATGGGACACTGACCTTCCAGTCACCCTCTCTGGCCTGGGATCATTTGTAGTCATTTCCCCAGTGGGCACACAGGCACTGGTCAGTCTCCAGAACAACAGGGAAGGGCCCCAAAGGAATACATCTCCCCCAGCGAGAATGGCCCAGGCTGCTCCCGACTGGGTGATGATGACGGATCCACAGCCCAGGGAGGAGGGGCCAGCATCAGCTGGACTCGGAGGAAGCCCCGCCCTGTGAGCTATCCACCTCAGCAGGCACGGTGGTCCACCAGCCTCCACTCACCATTCGCCGCGTCATTAACACCCCGACGAGAGCCCTTCCCCGGGGCAGTGCCACTCACCATTCCGTTGCTTTTCTCCCGGCGACTTCTCCGCTTTGGAGTTTTTCCTGTGAGAGTTGCCACCTTTGTTGGGGCCTTTCCCGTTGACTTGACCCTGAGCTGCCCCGGACGTCTCCTTCCCAGCCCCGCCCGTCGCGCCGTCCTCCGCCTGGTTCTTGGCTTCCGTTTCCTTCTGCTTCTCCTCGGCCGCCAGGCGGGCCTTTTCCTCGGCTTCTTTCTTGGCCTTCTCCTCTGTGTCCAGGCAAGACGGGCAAGGCATGGAGAAGATAAAGAGAGGTCACGCCATTAGGAGAATTGCATCTTTGCCCCAAAACTACTATTAGCACTGGCAATAATACACTAATATGACCTAAGTTGCTACTGGGGTGTTTTGGGTTTACCTTTCACAATGGCATTTATATTCAAGAAATAAATAAAGTTGGACCATAGTTACGTTGTTGCTGGAATCAGTGGGTTAGAAGAGGGGATGGGGAAAGTAATAATCCTAATAAGCAATAAAGCAATATTGTACCTCTCCTGCCCTTCCGTGGGCCTGGCTCACATGTGCTCCTGAATGCAGTATGAGATTTTCATTCATCCTGTCCTTGACTCACCCATCCGCCCACCCAAACCCATGCCCTGGCCTCACCCCAGACAAAACAAACCAGATTCTGCAGGCAGAAGAGCAAAACGAGGATATTGTAAAAGCTCTCCAGATGATTCTAACAGACAATCAGGGTCAACAGGCAGCGATTTAAGTTTAAATGATTGCCATGTGATATTCTGTGACATTCTACTTTCCCAACAGGATGTATTTTTAATTTATAATGAAAAGGTAAAGAAAGATGTCTTTACCAAACAACATAACTATGTGCATGTATCGTGCACTATGTGTTCTGACGTCTGTAGTGCCTTCTGTAGTAGTCAGACGCTACAGAGTAGAAGAATGGACTTGCAGAAGCAGATGGTGAGCTGGCATGCTCTGCAGCCCGCAGGCCACAGAAGACCTGCTAGAATGCTCATCCAGACTTCCTCTTGTCCTTCCGCAGTGCCCCAAGGACAAAGGTCAGATGTCACCTCCACCCCGAATCCCCAGGGCTGGGTAGAGCAGCTGACACACAGCAGATGCTCGCGGAGCGTGTGTTGACTAGATGACGTGTACACGGTGGGTGTGACTCATCCTCTCTGCCAACGAGCCCGCCTTGTCCGTATTCTAGCTTCAGCCATCCAGACCGGTGTAAAGGACAGAAAGTGTGCACACGCCAAGTCTCGTCCTGACGGGGCTAGCCACCGGACGTACACTGGTTTCCTTACCCACTCACGGGGTGGGGAAACACGTGTCTGTGCTTACCGTGCAGAGGGGGCAACCGCGGCTGGGGGAGGAGGACTCACTCACAAGATAAAAAATAATGTATAACCCCCTCACAGAGCCTCCACTGAAACTGTGGCGCACTGTCGGCATTCAAAACACTCCCAAGTCAAACATGACGATGGTTAAAAACCGAAGACGTTCAAGTCTGGTTTGCTGCGAAAGAGCATCCAATACTATCTGAGCAAGAGAAAGTCACTTGACAACTGAGTCAGACCAATTTTCTCCGGGAAATCTAGCAAAAATATGAAAACTGGACAGGGGGCACATTTCAGAAACAAATCTGTTTTTTGCTTAACGACAGCTGACAGCAGGCAATTAATATTTAAATTAACAAACGGTGGCCCTCATGACATCAAAATCAACTACAGGATTCCCTTCCCTGCAGCAGTCTCGTTCCACGAGGGCGGCTCCGCCTCACCCCTCACTTCCTCCTCTTCCGCTTATTTCTGCAATGTCTGATGTTAGCGTGATCGGCCATCAGCACTCAGAGTGATGCCACTCACTCTGAAGTAGACAGAAACAAGCGTACACTTCAGTATGAAAAAAGAAATTAAATCAACAGGAGACAGGTGTGTTCCACTGTAATCAGATTCCCTTATATTTTCAGGGTGAAATTATTAATATACATAAAATTGTTCTCCAGTGAGAAAGAGTCGGCGTAGCACAATTAATTTCTATGTGCTAACAGGTCTCTGCAATGGCACAGGCGCAGAGAATTAAATTTGTGGGTGTTAGACTTGACATCCTTGGCACCCCCAGGCTCCTGGCTAGCAGAAAGCCAACGTGTAGGTCAATCCCAGTTCAGACAGTCAGGGATGTGACTCCTTCTGAAGTTGCCAGATGCAACCAGCTAAAGAGTTCAAGTGGGGCAGAGCCCTCCGCATCCATAAATCACAATCCTCCCAAGAGCTTCTTCCATCCCGCGCTGAACGTCCGCGCAGTTTCGGAGAGATACATTGATTTCTTCATTCAATTTGCCTTCCTGGATAATGATGCTATAGGTGCTTGGTTAAAGCAGTATGGGGCTACTTATCCCTTGGTATCATTTTCTGAAATGACTAAACTATTTACAAACAGAGAGAAACTACTTACTGAAAAAATAACCAAAATACTATATGAGTTTTGAACTCTCAGCTATGTACAATGACAACAGAAAGATACTTCCAGAAATCTAAGGACACAGGAGGTATCCCCAGCCCCCTTCTGAAAGTAGTAGCCAAAGACGTGCTCCAGATGACAGAAAAATTCAATATTAAAAACTTAAGAATGAGGAAAATACACTGTTCAATAAAACTAGTAAACCTTAGTGTTTAAAAATAATTATTGCCAAGCTAGAAATAAAACTTGATGCAAATATTAATAACAATATTAAATCATAAGTTAATTATAAGATAACAGTTTGCTTATAGTCACCTAGATTGAAAATTTCATACTATTTCAATAAAAATTAGTGGATATGAAGAAAATAAGTAAAAATTTACTAAACTCAGCATTTGTGAGAAGTGTCACTACACACTATTTAGTATTTACATTTATTGAAACATATCGCAATAAAAATATAATGGTAATGTCTAGTAAAATAGAAATAGGATGTATTAAAAAAAAAGAAACAAAGTTAAAAAGCATATAGTAAATGGGTAGGCCAGAAATTGCAAGACATTTTGTCACCTGAAGAATTACTATCCTTAATATGTAAACAGCTATTATAAATCAATAATAAAAACATTACCATCTTAATAGGAAATAGGAAAGGGGAAAATATAGGAAAACAGGTATTCTCACTATACTACTACTGGGAGGGAACATAGGCTTAAAAAAACTTTCTGAGAAAAAGTTGCTAATAGATATCAAGCTTTAAATTTTTTTTCATTTACTTTGACGAAATAATTCCAAGTGTAGAAATTTATCCTAGACAAATAATCAGAGGCAGGCGCAGAGACTCTGAACCTGCATCTTCACCGTATCGAAGAGCTGAAAACAGAATGTGCAGCAGGGCGATGATTCCGCTGTGGCGTCTAAATGTGCAGGTAACCAAATGAAAAAAGGATCACATCAGCATTTCAACAAGAGTTGCATCTGGCTAGAGAGATTGTGATTGCTATTTACTTCTCTCTATATATTTTAATGTATAGATCAGCATTATAACCTACATACATTAATGTATGTAATGTAAACATACATTATTCTTACACTAGAAAAAAAAAGGTTTAAAAAGTATTAAATAATAAATGGAAAATTGGCAACACTGATCAGACCTTTGAAGTATTACACCCATACATGTTTGTTTGGGAAGAATGATTTTTCAGCTGTAGGAGCGATAAAAAATACTGATGTAATCTTTCCCAATAACTATGTGTTCTGGCCTGCCTAGCTTTGTAAATCACCTTGATTAATAAAACCACGACTTTGGATCCAATCCCGTTTCTGATCAGTTTAATAACCACATATGTTCCAGTGCCCCCCACAGGGAAGCTTTCGTGAAGTCAGGGTTTTCTACAAAAAGAACAGCAAGCAAAGCGGCCTGGGATCAGTGAGCCAAACCGATGACTAAGGGGAACACAGACGCAAACTGGCGTTTCTTAACACCCGTCGCCGGTTGCCAGCGTTGCTGGGAGGCTGAGATGCTCTAAAGTGGTATCAGTTACACATTTGTATTTTACCACCGTCATCTTCACTTTGCACTTGGCCTTCCTTGCCATTCACAGGCACTAGCCATGCTTCACAAACACACATGTAATTTCTGCTCTTTGCATCAGCTTTGTGATGGGTATTATCATCCCCCAGATGGAATTTTCTTGGAGAATCTACCTGCATTTGCCAAAGAGCAGTAGGCAAGTGGAAATTCAATTCTCCCTCACCCCACTAACTGGAGTTCGCTTTGCCAACCAAAGGATCCTCCCACAAAAGACACACAACCTGAGCTCTGTTCTCCCCGTTCCTTGTTTCTAAACACTGTGCACCACCTTCCTCCAGGTTGCTGCAAACCCTGGCCACACGATGCCCTCCCAGACACCCCAAGCAGGATCAGGGACAAGGCAAAACAGCCTAAGCACGATCTCTATCAGCATCTCTAATAGATTTAAAAACTATTAGCTGTTTATGTTCCTGTCCTTTTTAAACGGCCAGTTCTCCCTGGTAAAGAAACTGTCTACTGCTCCCCCAGGTGATTAGTTGCAGGAGGTAATTTTAGTAAGCCAGATAATTGCAAACAAATGACTTTGAAGCACTGCTTTCAATGGCGTGTTGTCAGGGACTGGGGTTTCCAGTGTGATGAGTGTAACTGGTGACAAGTGAGAGCTTGGAGCGGCTGCCGCTGCTGCTGGTGGAGCCTGGACCGTGAGAATGGGCTACAGGAGGCTCCTTCTAAAATACGGAAGCGGCGTTCGCTCCTCCAACATTTGTCCTGAAATAAGGGTCTCATGATGCCTTCAGGGCACCATGAACGTAAACCCATCGCCCCACCTGAAAGGAGCAGCCGCCCGGAAAGGACTTTGTGGACAAGTCACAGGGACTGGGCTTTGGGTCACTCCAGCTCCTAGGGAGGCCTCCTCTCTCCCACACTAGCAGCAGCCCCCGATGTCCAGCACCCGAGGGACTGAGACAGCCAGCCCTGCTCTGCCAGCCCCTCCTCCCTTCCGCCCTGCTGCGCAGACCCCGGGAGATGAGAGTACGGAACATCGCATTTGGGGACACAACCCACCTCGCCTGCAGTGGGTCTCTCGGGGCTCGTGGGTACAGCGACAAGTTCAAGGCCTTGACTGAACTGCCTGAGCTGCCATTCTTCCTTTGAAAGAGACTCTGTAGCGATGTCCCCTCCCCCCAGGGGACTGTGAGCTTTGATGGCAAGGAAGTCTATTCCTCATCGCCTTCACTCCTGGCACAGAACCTGGCACCTAGTGGGTGCTCCACAGATGTCAGCACAAGATGGCTGCCGTGGGAGGCAAGTCCCCAGAAATCACTGGGGTCAGCCCCTTCACTGAGCACCAAGAGCCATCTGCACCCCGGAATCGGGCCTCCTGGCTTCATACACCTCCTCTCGGGGATGCGCCCTCACCTAGACTACGGCGTGGGTGTGCAGTGTGTGCTGATCCTGTAGAACACGCTCCCCAAACATAAACGCACGTGTGAACACATGCACCCCAGCTTCCAAGAAACACAGAGGACAGTCGTCGTTCTGTGTATTGTACCAAGAGTCACGGCTTTTCTGATCTGAATTTGGATGATGTTTACTCCAGCTAATTACTGTTCACGTGCAAGTTACCTTCATCTCGGAAGATCAGTCTGAATACTGAGAAGGGAAATCGTGAACATGAAGGCAAGATCAACATGCATGTAAGAAAATTACAACTCCTGCTGTCCCAACACGGTGGCTGAGGCAGCTATTGGACAGGCTTTGCTTAAATGAAAGGGGGAATAGAGGCCCCATAGCTGTGCCGCACGATGTGGAATGAGAAACCCAGGGCGATCTAGCAGAAACCAAGAAGGAGCAACACCCGTCCTCTGCAGAGTCTTCAGACCAAGAGCAGTTTAGTCCCAGAGCACAAAGGTCGTGCGTGGAGGTCTGCATGGTTCCCTGTGCACCGAGTTTTGGACACACCGAAGCTCAAAAGAGGGGGGAGGCCTCTTCACAAATTGGCAGGTACGGAATAGTCACAGGGCTGTGAAGCTCAGCCCAGGGAATACAGTCAATAATATTGTAATAACGGTGTGTGGTGCCAGGGGGACCACTTGGTAAATTACACAACTGTCTAATTACCATGCTGTACACCTGAAGCTAATACAAAACGATACTTAATGTCAGGTGTCACTGCGGAGTGAAATTTAAAAAACAGGGCAGATGCTAACACTGAGCAATCCGAATCTCTATCCTGAGCTCCCGCTTCACCTGCAGCGCCCGTAAGTCAGGACGGCACTGCCTGTGACGTGAGTGGGTGCTGCGCGGTGCGGACAGGTCCCCCGGACGGGTTACCTTTGGGCACCTTGGCCCTCCACCGCTCCCGGTTGACGTGCACCACCTCGGTCCAGGTGACTTTGAAGTTCTTGCAGTCGACGGGGATGACGGAATTGTTGACCGGGGCGCTCCCTTCCGAGCCAGCGCTCTTGACAGCCGACCGCTTCGCGTCTGCCGAGCTGAGGCTGTTCAAACTGGGGGACGAGAGGAAAAGCACACGCACGGAATCAGCCTGGCGAGGTGGGCCGGAAGGGGAGGGTTAGCGCTTGAAAAACGTGTGCCCATGGTTAACACTCATCGAGTCATGACCCTGAAACTCCCGGGTCCTGACGGGTCCGCATCTTCCCAGATGAAGGAGCTGAGGCACCGTGCCTGGGATCGCACAGCTAATGAGCAACGGGATCGGGATGTTTAAACCTGCCAGAGCAGAGACAGAACGAGCACGGGCAGAGATGCCATCCTAGGTGCCGGTCAATCATCAGTTAGACCATGGCCGCCCCTTTACGGACCAGCCCAGAGGGCAGCAATGGTATAATTTCAACTCGTCTGAGGAAAGGAGGAGGCAGACACCTCCCTCGTAAGAAGGAGGTAGGGCAAACGTCACTATGAAATACACCCCCGCGCCCTCCAGAAGAAGAACTCCATCTTCACGGACAAGCCAAGCTGGCCCTCAGCCCTCAGCCCTCCCCACTGACCTGGAACGCCGCTGCCCTGTCCCGCCGGCCGGGGAGGCTTCGTCGATTAACGGATTCACGATCTTTTCGGTCATGTCCGTGAGCACGGTGAAGGTGGGCTCCACGATGAAGTCGATGAAGCCTGCGGAGAAACGACGTTGCTCCAGAGAAACAGCACAGTAGCGTGGGCCTCTCCGCTCTTCCCCAAGGAAGCTGCTGCGGCCTAGCTTTTGCAGTTCCCCTGCACAGGCGCTTCCGATCAGAGCATGAGAGGGCAGGCCGGTCGCAGTCACTTAATATGCACTCCTTCATGTGAATATCGTGACTCAGCTCTGTTTCTCCTACAGAATTTCCCTGACTTTTTTTTTTAGTAGATAGCTCAATAAAGTGCCGAAAAATACGGACTCAACATCCTCTCTGCAACACATTGTTGCATGCGCAGTTAGGTGTAGTTGTACATATATAACAGTTATACGCAGTTCTGATAGGCACTATCTGCCTGCCCTCGGTTTATAGGGGAGATTAAATGGGTGCAAAAGTGGCCACGAGCATCTATACGGAGGAGATGCCCAAATAAAGGTCTCTGGGAAGGTAAGGGAGAGAGGGTACTTTCCCTCCTACTGAGAGGGCTGCAAACAGCTTTATGGAGGTTGTGACGTTTGAGCTGAGCCCTAAGGCTCAGGGAAGGGGGTGGGGTAAACAAAGTGGCAAGGGTGGGAGAAACTGCAGGATGTGTCTGAGGAATGACTGGGGCTTCAGGATCCTTTTGGAGTCGGGCAGGGAGAGCCTGGGAGGGCAGGTCATCACCCACTCAGCAGTGTGTGGCTAAAAGGTTGGGACCTCGATGGGCAATAGAAGCCCCTGGAGATGTTTGGGCAGCAGCATAATAAGATTTTTAAAATGTTCTTTGGGACAATTAATCTGACAAGATGAATGGGAAGAAAGAGGGCAGGAGGGTCCCTGCCCTCCTGCTGGGCTGGGAAATCATTTTCGAAGCTGCAACAGCTCAAAGGAAAGGTAAGGGGGGTGGGATCCAGTCCCACCAGAAGTGGGAAGTCAAGACACACAGATATACGTGCACAGCCCCCGGGGGTGGGCACTGCCCCTGGGTGGGGCCTGTCGGAGACCCCCCACAGCACAGCAGGGGGAACATGGAGGATTGGGGGGGGGAGTGGGAGGCTGGGGAGAAGGGCGGTGGGCTCAGTGTGAGCTCAGCGGACTCTGAGGTACGGGGACACACCTGGATGGGAGGGGCACACAGAGTGGGAAGAAACAGAGCTGGACACTGGGCGAGAGGTCAGATCTGGAACCGCACCCGTGGGAGATGACCATGCCAGGGAGGTAGTTGAGGTTGGGCTACCGTGACTGTCTAACAACTCAAAGATACCCCTGGTCCTGTGACACATCGGGAGAAAATATACATCCGGGCACTCCTGGTGGTAATTCCTAACACTGCCACGTGAAATGTGGAAGGAAATGAAATGCCGATCCAAGGGATACAGTGTTTGGAAACATACAACCACTTATTTGGCTTTCACAATGACTGAGATAGAGGTGATTCTGGCACTGAATGCCCAGCGGTGAAGAATGCTGAAAGTTCTACAATGTAACTGGCAAAACAAGAATTGTTTCAATCAAATACCCATAATATCCTAATAAGGAAACACTGATAGTCAATTTTGAATTGTACTTAATTGCAGTATAATTTTTTAAAAGATTTTTAAAATTTATTTTTAGAGAGGGGAAGGGAGGGAGGAGGAGAGGGAGAGAAACATCAATGTGGGGTTGCCTCTTGTGTGCCCCCTACTAGGGGCCTGGCCCACAACCCAGGCGTGTGCCCTGACTGGGAATTGAACTGGCGACCCTTTGGTTCACAGGCCAGCACTCAGTCCACCGAGCCACACCAGCCAGGGCAAACTACAGTATAATTTGAAACTGAAACTGAGTATTTGATGACACCATTTCACCGTTTTTTTTCTTACTAGTTAACCTCACCTGTGTCCAAATCAGAAAGAGCTCATCAGCTGTCCCTCCAGCCCTTATAAATGGTACCATGGTCCATCCACTTAATCTGACGTGCTGGCTTTACCCTAGCTCCACATACAGCCGAACCCTCGACCTCGTGTATGCCACTGCTCCCCTGGAGAGTCCCTGGACCACCTGAGTTCCGACTCTCCTGCCCTTCTCGGTCACCCTGCAGGAGGTTCCCCACTGGGTCCCCTGACCCTTGTCTCACACAAACCCTCCACCTAACCCTCCACGCTACTGACAGAGAGGTCTTCCTAAAAACAGGCAAACTTTTCCTTTAAAGGGCCAGGTAGTAAATATCTAAGTTCTAAGGGCCATCTCTCTGATGACTCCCTCTCTCTGCCACTGTCTACAAAAGCAGCCATCGACAACATACAAAGGAAAGAGCTTAGCTGTGTTGTAATAGAATTTTATTTACAAGACCAAGCGGTGGGCCAGATTGAGCCCATCAATTTATTACAATTTATAGCCTTACTTAAAATGCTTTAGAGATGCCCTCTCTTCCTGTGGGGAAGGATAAAGCATAGGCTATTCTTTACGTAACCTGTAATCTGGGCCTGATTTTCTTCCCCAAACATGCCCCTCCCTTCATTCTACTCTACCCACTGTTCCAACCCCAGGGAACTGTTTGCAATTCCCAGGCCACACGAGACTGTTTCGAATTTCCCTGCTTAGCATACGCCCTTGCCTGCAATGTCCTTGCAGCCACCCAGCACACCGCTCAGGCGCGTCTCCATCTGCCCAGTCACTGCCTGCTCCTCTCTCTCGGGGCTCGGCTCGAACATCACTCGTCAACAAGTCTTCCTGGGTCTCACGATCCGCACACTCTGTCTTGTACCCAAATGGGCAATGTACGAAACCCTACCCCAACACCGGAACACTCTGACAGACTTAGTTTCCTAACACCCACCCGCCACCCAAGAAGGGATCCACATCTCTGAGAGCAGGCACCACGTACAATTTGTCTTTGTTTTTAGAACATCTGTTGCCGTGCCTAGCAGTGCCCTGCAGCTACCGGGGGCTCCATATATTACTATGGAAAAAAATGAAGAAGTATCCAAAACATGAGTAGAAAAAAATATCGACCCCTCTAAGGTGGCACTGGGACGCTCCATCATATCTGAGGGTTTTGATAATGCACATCTATTATGGTTCTTGACAGTGCAAAAGTTACCCTCACCAAAAAGGAAAGGGTGCTGAAAAGTTTTCAGGAAGCAAGGGAGGGAGGAAAGGAGGGAGGAAAGAAGGGAGGGAAGGAGGAGACATTTAAAAAGAGCTACTGCTGGAAGGAGGGTCCTGCAGGAGAGGGGGTTGCCCTGGAAACGGCAGGAGGCAGCATCCCTGAGAAGTGCAGCGGAGACTCCCCACACTGCATGGGAAACAGGCTTCCTGCCACTGATTCTTACCATCGCCTCGGCAAGTTGAGGCCTCTTTTCTTGGCAGAAAATGATGGTGAGAGCCACGTCCCTGTCTAGTCTCCAGGGGGAAGGATGGGGAAAGCAGCTCTGTCGACCCTCCACCCCAAGCCAAACCGGAAGCATGGCACAGCTGAACGGAGCTGGGTTCCCGGCCAGAGGATCCCCGGGAGCCTCTGGCCTTGCGTCTGGACGCCCTCTCCGCTTTCTCCTTCTATCCAAACCTGGCAAACACGTACCTACTTGCGACTGAGCAACCATGGTGGACTTCCGGTCACACAGAGGAGAAAAAGGCAGCCCCAACTCTGCTTCTCTGTCACCCTAGAAAAACAGGGGACCACAGTCAATTAAGAACGGTAGGCTGAGCCACTCAGATTTTATATAGCAACTTCAGCTGCCACGAAGGCCAGTGGCCTTTACTTTAATTAGTACCATTACAGTATGTGATCAGTCCTTATGGGGCCTGCTTCTGTGCACAAAAGACACCAAGAAGCAGAGGCCCTCCAGGAGTGGTCACTCCATTCAACTGCAGAGGCACGTGCTGAGGGGCAGAAAGCCTCACCAGGCAGTGACGGGTCCCCCGAGGACGGGAACAAAAGCCACGCGTTCTGTGGCCTAGAGCCGCCAGGCAGTCAGAATCGCGGGGTGTTTCCCAGTTGTCTTGTGCTGACACCCGTGGCCTTTCTGGAGCCAGAGACTCCCTCCCAGCTGCGGGCAGCGTTCAAGACACAGATTCAAACGGCCTGACTGAATTTCTTCTCCGTGTGCTTCCTAAAACCAGACACGGCGGGGCCGGTGCTCCCGGGCTCTTACCCACCGGGCTCAAACCACAGCGAAACATGGTCCAAGAAAGCAGAGCAGTAAATAAGCACCTGTGTTTGCCCCATTAGACGACCATAAAACATGATTTGCAGTCTCACCAGAAAGCATCGCTATAATAAGCAAGAGCTATGGAACATCTACATAATGATGGAGATGGTTTTTAAACATCTTAACCAGAAGCTCAACACTTTGGTCACACACTGTGAGGAAAAGGCACCTATGTCACCCTCTGAAAGCAGTGACACTGTGCTGATTCATTTTATTATGGGAGAATCGGCTTAGGTTAGCGGGTACTGACTTGGGCTGGAGCCTGGCCTTCCCCCCACTAGCTGTGTGGTCAAAGGAAGTTGCCTTTCTCTCTCTACATTTCAGTTTTATGATCTGTAAAATGTGGGAGAATAATCCCCAGCTCATGGGGTTACAATGAGGATTAAATGAGACAATGTATGCAAATAAACAAAAAAGAACTATGGTTGTCTCCCAATGAGTATGTCATGTGTAAGTCGAGACTGAGAAGCATTGAGTGAATTTGCACATCGAATACACTCTGATTATAACAAATACCGCCAATAAATTGATAGTAAATAAAGAGTATATTTATTTACAACTGGTTCAAAAACCAGGCCTGGTTCAAAAACAATGCTCCTCCTTCCTAAGGCAGGTTACCAAAGAGAAAGAATGCTGGTTCTCACCCACATCTATTGAAAGGAACGAAAAGAAATGGGTGTCCAAGGAAGCTGAGCAGTGGGGTCACAGTGGGTGCTGGAGACACCCAAGGGTCTCAGCAAGGGTCCTGAAGGGGCTCGGTTCCTTCTGCACCCTCCTCTATACAGACACCCACGGGACACAGCGGCTCCTCCGTTTCCGAGCACACTTTGCAGAAAGCTGCTCTCTCTCTGCCCAGGGACATGGTAAAAATCATTTCCTCCCGAGCTATTTCTGCTGGAGCAGTATGAACAGGCAGAAGAATATTTACAACGTGCATTGCAGCTGCGCAGTGGCATAGCTCAGCCCATGCTCACTCCCCCCGGAGCAGGGGGACAGGCTGTTTCCTTGGTGCGTTTTCATGGGCGTGGTTTACTGGTTTATAAGAAGGGGTGGTGAACACTAGCCACTTGATTATTAAGATACAAGCATTTTTTTTTTAGTATGAGAAGTTGTGTTCATTTTTTAGAAAAATGTATTGAATGTATCAGGGTGACACTGGTTAGTAAAATTATATAGGTTTCAAGTAAACAATTCTATAATATATCATCTGTAGATTGTGTGTGTGGTCACCACCCCAAGTCAAGTCTCCTTCCATCACTATTTACACCCCCCTTTACCCTCTTCTACTTTCCCTTCACCCCGCTTTCTTTCCTTCTAGCATTCACTGGGATTTTATTACTGAAAAACTGCATGTTAACCAGCTTATCCCACAAACTTGCCCACACCCGCATCCACCTAACACATACATCTTGGGATTTCATTGAGCGGAGTCCGTTCGACTATTAAAAGCCTATTTTAAAGTAGTGGTTATTGGATTCCCTCTGGAGGACATACATCTATGAATTAAGGAAAAATGTGGAAAATAATATGAAAAAATGTACTTCTACAGGTAAATCCAACTTGATTGATAAAATATTTTATGACCCTATAACTACTAGCCCTTGTGGAATTATTCATGCATTTCCCTCTTTACTAAAGAGGTCAATATTTTCGACCCATGATAGATGAACTTTTTAAATGATATATGAAATATCTAAATGACATAATTAATAAGGTAAATGCTCCTGGTGTTCTTTGAATTCTCTACTCCACAAATAAGAAATAAATCTATTTCTCAAGCGCTATGAACATTCACAAAAATTGATTGCACAGTCAGCAACAAACCAATCTCACGGTAAAATCCAAACACTGAAAAATGCTTTAATCAAATTTCAATAAGCTACAAAGTAACAATAAAACTAGAAAACAAAAGAACTTACCACCGGAAAATTATATAAACAAACACCTCTATCAGAAGCAACTCTTGGGTTAAAAAAAATCTAAGCCAACATTAGAGAATACTTACAAAAGAACAATTGTGAACATTCTGCATATCAAAATCTCTGAGACTTATGATAAGAAAGAGACAAACTCCTAGCCTTATATTTTCTAATATTAAACAGGTAGGATACAGATGAATGAATTGAGCATCCAACTCCGGGACTTGGCAAAAGAACAAAATAAACTCAAGCAGAAGAAATGAATTAGTACAAATGAATACACGAATTAAGGCATTATAAAATTTAAAAAACAATAAAGCAATGAGCTAACTTCACAGAGAAGAAAGGAAAAAAATACTACTATACAAAATGTAAAATGAGAATGGGAAAATAACCACGGAGACACAGGAAATTCAAAGAATTACAGGAGACGTTTGCAAAATATAAGAACATCCAGCAATACAGTGGAGATGAACCTCAAGACTCTTGTAACATGTATTTACCGACAAGGCCAACTTACACTTCTTCAAAGTCATTGAAAAGGGCCCTGAGGCAGTGGCTTAGATTTTGTAAAATATGGTTGTAAAATTAAAGATGTAACTTACTTTTTCAGTAAAGCCTGGAAGGCCTGGTATCGGCCCTTATTTTGAAATATAACCCAACTTCCAAATGTAATTTTTTCAAAGACTCTAAGGTCCCTTTGAGATTTCCCATGTGCACTGTCCGATTCAAAATCTATTAGAGCGAGGCAGCATTTCTCCTACATGGGTTACTCACAATGGCTTCTGACATCTGGGTTCAAACAGTAAGGCAATAAAAATAATTGACTGACTCATAATTACTCAAAAATAGTTCCAGTCCAGCGAGCTAACATTCCATTCTCAACAGGCTAGAAACTCAACACGTTGCCTCTAGCACATTTTCATTCCATTCAAACATTTGTGTATGCAAACAAGGTTTCCTCTATGGGAAAAAAATGGTCACCTATTTAAGAAACTTCTCATATTCGCCCTCTCACAATTAAAGAAAGAAGTCGCTTCAGTGCCTCAAACTGACATGAGTGAGCAGTGATCTAACTTGGCTGCAGAGAAAATACTCTTAGCTACAGGGCAGCCGTCGGAAAAGCAGCACCAAAGAAAGCACGTGACCAGGGGAGTGGATGGTTGGGGAAAATGCCCTCAGTAATATCAGGGAAAAAGCTTCTGGAAAAGTGGCTCAAGATGAGCCCTTGACGAAGGACGTATTTGCAGAGTCGTTCTTGCATCGATGACAGAGCTGCACCTGTACTTTCCTAGTGCCTCCACCCCACTGGGCTCCCCTGGAGCACCACCCTGTGAGGCCAGGCGCTGACCTGGCAAGGGGAGACCGCCGCACACTGGCTAGGGTGCCTGCTGCTGTATTCACGTACCGCTGTAGGGGTGCGTGTGTGGGTGTGTTCACATGCACCGCAGAGAAAATGAAGAAAATGTAGAACATTTCATGCTGGGAGGACCCGAAGAAAAACATCTAGTCCAACCTGCCTTTAAGTTCCACCAAACCCATTCCCCCTCAAACACCGCCCCCCCACCACACACACACACAAATGACAAATAAGACCACTGGGAGCCAGAGGAATGAATTAGTTAGTCCCAGGTTACAAACCAATTGAAATAAAAACTCCAATACAAAGGGCCTTCTGGACTTGAATATGGTGTTATCTCTAGTCCCACCTCATCACCAGATCCCGTGCACAACCTCAGAAGAAGAAAAAAAGCACAGATGCCTTCTACAGTTTCTCCGTCAAATCAGTCTTCAGCTTAAGAGTAATTCCCTTCGAAAACTCTGAGCGGCCAGTGAACCAGCGTATCTCTTGTTAGTTCCAGAGACAAAGCTGAGACCGCTGTTAGTAAGTGGTGTTCTGTGGAATCTCAGAGGTCTCCCAATCCATGGTGTGAGTCTCCCTTCTTAAATCAATAAGAACTAACCAAACTAACAGTATTAACTTGAAGTAACTATAATTTAGGTCCACAATCTACATGATATATTGCCTTTGCAGACGAAAAGAAAAAAATAGGTGCTACAATAAATCTAAATGAAAGTGACCGCACAGGGTGACCCGATCATGGATTCCTCACTGGGCAGGTCTTGGTGGCAGTCACGCCCCAGGCATGTAACTTCTTTAGCAAAAGGTTTATCTTTGCCCTCAGCAAGCCCTGCCCACTGTCTCTGAGGACCTAGGTTAACATGCCTTTGAGGCCTCTTTCTGGGGCCCCCCAGAAGCGTAACCATCCTCAAGGGAGCACATAATCTTGTACACCAGCCTGGAACCCAGTCCCCTCCTTGCTTCCTCCCACCTTCATGTAATCTTCTTTACCTGCCTTCCTGAATTCCAAACGGACAAAAGAAGCTGCAAAACTGTCATTGTCCAGAGCCTTTGAGATCTTCCTCCTGGCAACTGTTACCAGTTTGGCTCACAGAAACTCTTACAACAATTGTCTGCAGGTCTGGACATGTCTTACATACATCGACACCTTTCAGCTCAGGACCTCACATCTCAAAGCAGAGGTTTGAATGGCAACTGCTCTCGAGAAGACACTGGTCTTAGCGCCACACACTTACTTTACTTTCTACTTCTCTACTTCCTGTGCCTTTTAAAAAATGTTTAAAAGCCATGTGTACCCATAAAAGACACTGGCTGTTCTCCCTGAAAACACAGTCCTATGTCTGAGGGTGTAATAAATTCAAATATAATCAGAACAGTGGCTTTTGGTGATTTCCTGACCCCTCACTGCCACACCTGGCTTTGGAATCTGACGACATGGCTTGCCAGCTCGAAAGAAAGAAACACGCCAACCAATTTTAACCGTGAAAAGAGTAACATCTGAATCCCACAGGGTAATGCCAAACTGGTCATCGTTTGGTCAACCCATTAAAGAAATAAAGAAATAAAAGGGCTCCTCAGATGACATTTTGACAAAACACTGCCACAAGGAAATGGTATTTTTTCCCCAACAGAAAGCATAGGATAGAAATACCATAATGTTCTGAGAATCAGAATTTAAGTAAGATTCAAACATCACACACACACACACACACACACACACACACACCCCCCTCTGCAAGCCCTCCCTTGCCAAAGAAAATTACTGCAATCTCAGTAGTCCTTATCACAGCAGTGCTGCCATACAGAATTCGGACACTGGCCAGTGGAGAAAGCCCTGGGGCGCAGCGGCGCGACGAGGTACCTGTCTGAAGAACTCCTCCAGCAGCAGCATGGTCCAGCGGTGGTGGAGCTCCCACGCTTTCGCTGGGTGGCTGATGTCTGCCGTGTGCAGCATCAGGGATAAAGCTTTCGGCTTTTCGATGCTGTAAACCCAGAGGAACCACATACACAATGGTCAAACTCTCAGAACCCCCACAACGGTTTCTTTTAAAAAGCATTCATTTTTAAGTATATTTTATTGATTATGCTGTTATAGTTGTCCCAATTTTCCCCTTCCCCCGCTGCACCCGGTACCCCCCTTCCCTCGAGCAATCCCCCCTCAGTTTATGTCCATGGGTTGTACATGTAAGTTCTTCAGCTTTTCCCTTTCCTATGCGATTCTTAACATCCCCCTGTCTGTTCTGTTCCTAAAGAGATTTAATTTTTTAATTCCTCCCATTCTCCTGTCTCAGCCCCACTGTCAGCTGAACTGGGAAAAAGGTGTCACGCCATCCTGCGTGTGGATTAACCACAGATGGGTCTCCAGGTTTGTGGAGCTGGACGCTTCAAAATCTGACTCAAAACTGTTTCTGGAGTAAATGCATCACTCCAACAAATGAAAATCCCAGGTCACTGACTTCTCTATGTCGCCTCTGCATTGAGTAGATCGTCTATCATTTACTTCCCTGCAGGGAAATATTTTCAGTTCTAACTGGGGCAAATTATTATCAGGCCTCTTATTCATTCCTTTCAACCCTGATGAGAATCTGGGATGTGTACAGTTCTCATGGTCTCCCCTCCAAACATCCCCGCTCTATGAGGCCACTCAACACAGGTGTCGGGAGGAGGCACACGTTAAAGGTTCCAGGACACGGACGAGTTCCCGCGTGAACACCTATAAAAACGCGTTGTCGCACGCCCACTCACGCTTCCGGCTGCTGCAGCGCCGTCTTCATGGCTTTGATTTGCTGGAAATGACAGGACATGTCCGTGGCCATCACCATCTCAATGACCAGCGTCCGAAATTCCCTTCCGGGGACGCCCCGTGGAGAGAAAGGGATGAAAGTAAAACACGGAAAGTAAAAATTAGTTTAGTTTTTGCCACCTCTAATCAAATTGGTGGATGAGTTGTGACCTTTCTAGTCTCACTTCTAGCTGAAGCTGTCTCACAGGTCCCTGAGCTGCTCACCTTTTAAAATCTTTTTTTCTCCTATTTCTTCAAATTGGATTATATTGATTGATCTTTTCAAGTTCACTGATTCTTCCCTCTGTCTTCTCTAACTTGCTACCAAGACAGTGCAGTAAATTTTTTTAAACGTAAGTATTGATTTTTTAGTTCTAATAAGGTCTGTTTGCTCTTGTTTATATTTTCATCCCACTGGTTAAATTTTGCTGCATTTCATTACAAGCATATTGTCCTTGACCTCACTGAGCATAGATACAATAACTACTTCAAAAGCCCCTGTCTGCTAATTCCAACAGCAGCTCACCTTGGAGGCTGCATCTACTGGTTACCTTTTTCCCTGCAAATAAGTCACATTTTCCTGCCGTTTGCACGCCGTCTGGAGTGCCACAGAGTTTGAGGTGCCCCTCACCCGGCTCTCTCTTTGGGGTTCTAACACACGCACCAGCAGCTCTGGTTGTTCCTACCCTGGGCTGTCCAGCCAGGAGAACAGTGAAGGTGTTTTTATAAATACAGTGTTAGCCCATGACTGTTGTCACCTTGACTGAGACTGCCTTTGGGGTAAAGTTGCCAAACCGTCACATTCACTTCCCCCGACATAGTCTCCAAATATGGGCACCCCTTTGAAACTCGCCTGATTCTGTTCTCTCTCCCTAGAGCCCTCAAGTCAGTGGGGCTGTGCTTACTGGTTCGTTTGCATCTGTCCATAGATCATCGCTGTTATTTGCAGGAGGACTGGTTTATTAGCAGCTAACCTGGCCTGCTGGAAGTGGACTTCCATGTTATGCCGCTTGGAAATGCGGTACATATCTGGCAATATGTTCATTTGCAAAGGTCCTAAAAAGCCAAATGAGCTTATGTGTCCAGACAAATATATCGGGTATTAAAATTGCTTTCCCACCAAGACAGGAGACTAAACAGAGGTGCACTCACGGTTAACTGCCTTCGGCAGAGCGGCACACTTCCTGTCTCCTCCCGGCCCCTTTCCCGCCCCGGCTCTGTGCCTTGTCTCACCCTCACCTCCAGTCATCCTTGGAGAGGTTGATCAAGATGTTCATCTCCTCGTCTTCCTGCAGAAGGCGATAAGCTGCGCTCAAGTGGTGATTTTCCAGCACGGACCGATCGTTGTACAGAATAGCTGGGTCAGACCTGAGCAGAAAGCCAGGGAAACGATGTAGGATGCCGAACAGGAGGTGTTCCGGGTAAGTAACTCTTTCAAGCTCGAACACACCGTCTCTTTTTCCTGCGTCTAGCAATTACCTTTGCCCCTATGCCATATAGATGAACAAAACAGCTAAAACGAACACTATAAATTCTCGATCGGTGTATGTAGGGTATTTTAATGTCAATATGTGGATGTGAAATATGTATATCCAGTCTGAGAATTTTCTGGAAACTCCGGTTCTATAACCCACTTCAAATATCTTGGCTAGTAGCAGCAAAGGTGATTTTTAAAAAAATGTAGGTCAAGTCAAACTTCTTTATATTTTCTACAACAATTTTAATGTTTTTATTAAATAAAAGAATTCACTTTACTTAAATTCTCTGAACATGTACCACCTTACCAGGTACGGTTTGCAAGTTCTTTGGGTAGGAGTTTGCCCTTAAAATTTCAGCATGCAGAAGCCACACACACGGGAAACTGGGAGTGAAGCATAGAAGGAAGGAAGGGTTGTGGGACACTTGCCAGTCCCCCTCTCAAAGACCGTCCCACAGCTAAGTGACAGCAAACACAGAGCTGGGTACTACTTCAAGGTCCTCAGTTCAGTGCAGTCTTAGATGACTACAGTGTATCTGTGTCTCATCAAGGGCACTGAGTCCCAGAGATGGGAAGGGACTCCACAGAGCCCCCAGAGGCTCAGCATCGGGGTGGGAGGAAGGTGAGATCTCTGACAGGTGGGCCACTGCCCCCCCAAGATAATGGCCACCTGTCACGGGCCAGACTTTGAGATATATCTGGCACACCTTTGAAGAGTCCGACTTGACATTCCGTCAAAGGACACAGAACCTGGGCACAGACCTGGTGCTCTGCACGGAAAGCACACGGGCTGGGATGTGGCAGATGAAACTCTGTTGGGGAAGGCCAGCTCTAAATTTCACTCCAAACCAAGCTGAACTGAACCCACTGGAATTTCCCCACTCCGATGAAGAGATGGCACAAAACACGCAGACCCTGGGGTGAATGATCTGATCTTCTATCTGTTAAGTAAGTAAGTAAAAACACACCAACTGATGTGTGTTATTTGACATGAAGCGATTTTCCAACTCCTGCATTTAATTCCCCCACCGTATCCTGACTGCTCTTGGCAATGATCTGCAGCCAAAGTCCAGAACAGTTCTCCTACCCACCCCTCTTCCTTCAGCAGGTGCTGTCCTCTGTCCTCCGAGCAAGGTCCCACTGAGCAGAGCCACCCTGTGGAATTCCCTGTGTCCAAAGGCCTTCCAGCAGAGCCACAAAAGGCTGTTTTGCGGCAGCTGAGACTATGCAATGGGAGGAGGAAGGAGGTAGCATGTGAACAGCTTAAGCCCTCTCCTCTACCTCCATCCTATTGAAATTCCCCTTCTGAACACTGACCAGAGGATACTGTCCTCTTTTGCGTGCCGCACAATGAAGTGCTGGGTTCACTAAATACGTGAGGACTGATTTGTGAACACAAAGCTATCTGAACGGTGCACCTGCTCGTTCAAGGGAAATCAGCAAGTACTTATTTAGGGTTAAGCTCGCGCCTCCCTGCTGCTCTTTCTTGTTGCCTTGCCACCTCTCCCCAAATTCTAGCTTCCTTTGATTTTTTGGGTCAAGGCCCAGTGAGCCCGACTGTCAGATTCTCTTGGGTTCCACGTCACTGTCTTAAGAGAAGGTAAGTTCTGAGTCCAGGAGAAGGCAGCTAAGGTTTCATCCCAAATGCAAATGGCAGTGGACTGGTACAGCTTGCCTGGAACTCTGTGCTGAGGAGGGTGCTAAGGATAAACCTGCAACTAGTAAGAAAAAATCACCCAGGATGACTAGTGATGTCTGTGACAGTGAAGAGGTTTGGAGTGGTTTGGACTAGGTTCAGTGGCCCCCAAAAAAGGTTTGCATGTACCTGGGCTGTTTGTGAGGGAGGGCGCATAGGTTGCCCATGGTGAGTGACCCCCTACATGAGACAGCCCAGCTCCCCAGGCCCTGGGCCACCAAGCTGAGCAGAGAAGAAATCGGGGAGACTGGGAAGAGCACCCCTAGAACCCCAGAGATGAGAGGGTAAGAAGGCTCGGTTACTGTTCATGCCAACAAAACCCTCCAATCCTCGCCCGTCCCCCCTGAGTTAGTCTCCATGGCATCCGTGCCTTTTTGTAAATTGTTCCATCTCCCATTAAAAACAGGTAGGGCATGCACAGTGCATCCATCAGTAACAAAGAACTAGCATCAGAACAGAGAGGAAAAAGAGATCTATATTAAATGTGAATAAAATATGGGAATTAGGAGCAGGAGGTTTCTCATAATCTGTCTTGATCGAAGCTGACCAGGCTGACCTTGTTCAAAAATTCATTTTTTAAGAAACTCAAAATAGAGCAACCATGCCAAAGAAAGGTGACGACCCCCGTCTGGCGTATAAAACTCTCTCCCTGGCCCCTCTTGCCTCTTCTCCAAACATTTCCACGTCCTCACCGGGTCTGAATGTGGAAGTTGTTGGTGGTTCCGGTGTGCTCGTAGTCATGGATGGCAGCTGAGAAGATTATGGCGAAAATCTCCAGCTCCGTTAGCCAGTTCTGAAAGGGAGATTACAGAGCAATCAGATCGTCTGTCTCTCTCTGGTCTTCAGCTTGCTGACAGCACCCCCTCACTCCTGCCTCCGCGCCCGCAGCTGGCCCGCTGCCACCAGACACGTGTTTTCAGGCAGGAAGAAATGCCCTTTCCTTCAGGAAGGGGGCTGGGGGGTAGGGGGCTAGGGGGCTGGGGGACATGGCATTGGAGACAGCATGCCCAGCACAGCTGAAAAAGCTAAATAGTGGTTTTATCTTTTTCAAGAAAGCAAAACACAATGAACATGCAGACGTTAAAAGCCCTTTATTGTATCCTCTCTCAAATCCCAAATAAAGTTCCTAGGTAGACACAGAAAGAAATTAAAATGTTTGATAGAATACCAAGAGCTAAGTGTAATGGAAAACCCAATGTCTACCCAGTAGAACGGGGGTGTCACACTCATTTTCACCGGGGACCACATCAGCTTCGTGGTTGCCTTCAAAGGGCCGAATGTAATTTTAGGACTGTATAAATGTAACTATTCCTTAACCAGGGGCACGGAGCTTTATGTTCAGCCCTTTGAAGGCAACTGCAAGGCTTATGTAGCCCCTGCCCCCATGAAAATGTGTTCGACACCCCTGCTAACAGGTAAACAGGTGGAGAGAGAGACGGAAAGGTAACAGCTTGCTTTCCGAGTTACGTGTGCGAAAGTTTGAAGAGACTGGTCCCCGCCCACACACCGAAACTGGCTGTAGCTCGGGGGTCCTCAAAGTGTGCTCCGCGGCCAGCAGAGCTGGCATCGCCTGTGTTCTTCTACAAGGCATCCCGATGATGCCGACGCGTGTTAGAGTCTGAGACCACCGCCGTGTCTGAAGCTCCCTTGATGACTTCCAGCTCAGAGACACTGTGGGGTCACTGACGCTTCCCCGACCCTTCCGCAAACCACGCTGCCCACTGCCCACATGACGGAACATCCCTGACGCTGACAGCTCGGAGCCTTTGCTACCCTCTGCCCGCTTCCGTTACTATTGAACTGACGCTTACCAGCGTCAGTGTGATTTATTCCAAACCCTGTCTGGACCAAGTGCACTGGTATCACAGTTATGTCATTACATATGACGTAAGCCAGTAAAAAACGAACACAAAAATGGACCTGATATGTCCACGGATCCTAAGGTCAGGGGTATGGACAGTCACTAAAAAACTGCTGCGAAAAAAGGTGCAACAACTTTGAAAGCATAGAAAACAACTACAAAGATTTAGAGAGAGTCCTCAGTTTGTTTCATGATCTTTAAGTTCCATTCTACTTTGATGTAATAGAAGTAGAAATCTCAGGGGCAGGTTTAATGAAAGACAAATCCTGGTGCCCGAATTGGCAGAATTCAGAAAATAGCCTGGAGTCTGAATTAAAGATTAGTGAATAAAATACTTATTTAATATATGCTAACACAAAATGACTTTAAAAATAAACAGATCAATTTCTCATAATTCTTATCACTTTACCTGGCTTTGTTTTCAATTAACTACTAATGTTGGTGTTTAAGAAACTTTCAGAGAATTATTACTGTTTTTGAGGATGGCTAAGGGAAAAATAAATAAACAAACCACCTACGACCTCTGCAAAAAAAAAAAAAAAAGACTTCGTGGTTAGGGAAAGAATGAGCACAGTCGTAACTCGTGGGGAAAAATAAACTGTACTTTTGAGAAATGGTTTCCAGCCGAATCCAGCAGGAAATGTCTGGAAACTTTTTAACATCCTCGACAGCACACCTCAAAAATATAAACCGATGTACTAGGAACAGAAAGACATAAAGAGCAAACAGACTAAGATGAAAAGTCAACAAAATTCGGTGAGAAACCAGAAGCCGGGACACCTACCCTGAAGGCAGCCAGGGCCCCTCCTCAGCCTCCTCACTAGAGGGCGCTGGCTCTGTGTTGGGTGTTGACCCAACACTCAGGCTATGCACACAGCAGCACGGAGGTAGGTGCTGCTACCCGCTTCTCACAGGTGAGGACACTGAGGCCGGAGGGACTCAGGAGCTGGCCCGGGGGCCCACGATTCGTGCTTTGACAAGCCACACAATGTCACTTCAGAGCTCCTACTCCTCATCTCTAACTCACCTTTCCTTTGGGTTCATGTGTTCACTCCATTTTGCATAAAACTATAGGTTTAATTTTATAGTACACATTGTTCTTGATATTTTCCAAACACACACACACACACACACACAATTAAGCCAATAAAAAGTGAACACAAAAATGGAGCTGTTATGTCCATAGAACCTAAGTTGAATGCTACAGACAGTCACTAAAAAACTGCTGTGAAAATATATATATATACACACACACACACATATATATGTATGTATAAATATAAATATATGTATATTTATACATATGCACACACAAATATATTCATTTTGGCAATGCCTTTTTTTTCTTTCCCAACACCCTGTCCCCACCCACCTGTTCTGACTCCCACTACCCACTCCTTTGCATATTTCTGTTTCTCCAAGATCCTGTGAAGTTAATTTAACATTTTAAAATAAGATTATGAGTGGAAGACAGTGTACCATCTAAACAAATCTGAATCACAGGACATTAACCCCGCCAGCAGGTGTCTAAGTAACTACATAATTACAGTCCTCACATTACAAATATCGGTATAAATTCCCCCCTGACCCAAAGAGAGTAACATGATCCTATTGTAGGGGAAATGAGCACAAACAAGCATACAACAGAAAAATAAAACCAGGGCCTTTAAATCTCATTTTCACACCCTGGATTTTCAACAAACCCTGTGGATGCTTAGAATCAGTTTTGCTGTTTGGGGGTAAGAGAAAAGAGATGGTATCTGGAAGAAGAAGAAAAAGAGGAAGAGGAGGAGAGGAAGGAGGGAAGAAAGCAAGGAAGGAGGGAGACAGCTTCACAAACAAGGGACATTTAAGATGGTTAAGGAATGGAGGTGCACATTTTCAGAACAATGAACAAATGTGCATGGCCAGTGGCAAAAGCTGATGCATCACCAGTAAGGGTAAGATTCCCATTGTGGAGTGGGCGTTAGGGCTGATTAGGCACCAGGCATAAAAAGGCAGCATGAGGGACATAAAGCAGATTCAACAGGCAATGAAGTTGACACGCAGGAGACTGGCAGACTCAGCCCGCCACCGAGAGGGAGAAATAAGAGCAGAGCTCTGGGACGGGAAAGTCCTCGTAGGACATGGAGGCAGTGCGAAGCAGAATCCGTGTGGCTCAGCAACTGATGGAATGAGGGGGCAGGCAGAGGCTTCCGCGGAGGAGAAGGATGAATTACAGATGCCCCCGACAGTCCTAGCCTGGGGGGCCAAAACAATGGTGGGGGATATTAGGTGGCACTGTTAATAGAAATAGAGAGGGTGGGAGAAGCTAGTTAGAGGGAAATCGGGCTTCGTATTTTAATAAAGCTCAGGTTTCCTTGCCTTTTCCAAGTTAATTATTGTGAAGCCAGAAGACTGTAGGACAACCCACAAGGAGTCGTAGGTTTAAGTCCCCCGTGGATACTGTTCCAGATTCACCAAGCTGCGACGAGGGACGAGCCACAGGTCCTATCAGTATTTTACTCTCTACAAAACATGAGTGTCACAACTGATGCAGTGACAGCAATGCCTTGACAACTGTTGTAACGGTGGCCTTGGAAGCTTGTTGTGTATGACACAGGAGGGCAAGCCACATGTGTACATCCGCGGGGCAGATGGGGGTGGGGGCAGCAGAAACCTGAAGGGAAAGGACGTGGCAAGTTCCCACTGCTAGTGCAAGCATGACCCGCACACTGGGACTTGGATATGTGAAGGCCCGTTTCTTCAGTGGTCTGTTTCCACCCCTATATCAGCTCTCCGTTGCCACCTTAAATCACCATAAACGCAAGGCTGAGAGAACGCCTCCCACGCGCTGGCACACCGCCCTGCAGGTGAGAAGTCGGCCTGTACGGCTGGCTGGGTGTCCTGGTCAGGATCTCCCACGGCCGCACGCAAGCTGTGGGCAAGCCTGCGTTCCCCTCTAAACCTCTGTGGGAAGTCTGCTTCCAGGGTCCTTCGAGACAGTGGCAAACCTCAGTTCCTTCTCATGCTTTCCACTCGGCTCTGTCCCCCTTCAGCCTAGCACACTTCTGCCAAACCTGCTGTCTTGTAAGGACTCGCGTGACTACACTGGGCCCACCCGGAGAATCCAGGATACTCTCCCAATTTTAAGGTCCTCTGATTAGTAAACTTCATGGTAGCTGCCAAGTCCCTTTGGGCAGCTAATGTAACATTAACGAGTGTGACAACTCGCAAGAGGTCAAAGGTCATGGGAGCCAAAATTCCGCTAGCCACAGACCCTCATAAAAGTGCGCAGCACTCTTGAATCAGGTTGCCACTTAGATGGATGCCCTGGATGTTCCCCTTACGGATACGCTGATGCCATCTGTGCTCAAAAGAACAAGATACACAGCTTCCCTCCTCTAAAAATAAGAGCAAAAGAAAATTAATGGCACCTTGGCCAACGAAAGCAATGAAGGAGCCCAAGGGACAGCTTTGGAGTGTGGAATCTTCTGACGTAAATCAAAGGCAGACCGGAGCTTGGAGTCTGACTCCTTATGCGTGCAATCAGCAACGCTTCAGTCCAATTCTGTTCACAGCCCGGCTCTTAGAAGGGAGCATGAGCGGTCTGGAAGGATTCGAGCGTCTTCTAGGCACCTGAGTTAAGCAGTAATGAGCCACACGCACAGACGGCAATGAGCTGACGCAGAGGACTGGGCATCGGTTTGTCAGTGGGGTGTTTTGATGCCCTAGGTGTCTTGCAGTTTATAGAACTGAACTGATTTAAAGCATCTCTCCCCTCTTGGTTTGTAATGAAAGGTTAGAGTCGCGATGTGTTCTCCATTCATCAGATTGCTCCCACTGCTTCTGTAAGCTTGCCACGAAAGAAGTTTGTTTTGAGCTGCATTTCCGAGAGAGAGTGGGTGGGAAGTAGTTTCTATATTTAAGAGTTACTCTGAATGAGGCCTGACTTGATCATGAAAATTCAATGGCAAATAAGCTCACTCAAGAACATTATGCAGTACATCACTCTCATTGACTGCCACGCTGTAACATTTATGTTAATGACAACTTGCATTAGCATACATGCTTGGGAGCTTTTCTGGAGGGCTAAAAAAAGCTGTGCGTAATTCACCTTCACATCTCCACAGTCTACTACACAGTGGGCGCTAACTAAATATACGTTGAATAGATGAATCCGAAGTACGCTTTCAAATTCACTTTGATTCCCGCTACAACACTTTCAAATATCACACGCAGTTACTGAGGTGTAAGACTACCAATTTTTTTCTTGTTTCTTTTCCTTTCTTTTTATTGCCACAGGCACTGGAGAAGCATGGCTTAAATATTTAAATGCACGGCCTCGGAAGTCAGACCTCGGACCGAATCCCAGCTCTGCTGCTGCATTAGTGCGCCGGGCCTGCCGTAACAAATGTTGCAGATGGGACGGCTTACGCAATGGAAACGTGTTCTCTCACAGTTCTGGAGGCTGGAAGGGCAAGATCGATGTGTCCGCACCTTGCAGATGCCACCTTCTCACTGTCCTCACGTGGTCTGCTGAGATGGTCCTCACTGTGCTTGCATGTCCCAATCTCCTCTTTTGATAAGGACATCAGTCACACTGGATTAGGGCCCACCCATCTGACCTCAGTTTACCTCAATTTCCTCTTTCAAGGCCCTTTCTCCAAATTCTGTCACATTCCGAGGCACTGAGAGGGGTGAGGAGGGGGGTTAGATGAGGACTTCAAATACGAATTTAGGAGGGAAAAAAATCTGCACATGAGAAATACTTTATGTCAGGGCAATATTAACTCTGAATGAGTTTCCTATTTTTCTACTGAATTTGTGTCATTTTCTCCTTGGTTGAATTATTTATATAATCTGGATCTTAGCCCTTATTCTCTATTTTCCTCAAGTACTACTTCATGGTGATGATGTCTTGTACCTACAGAAGGTCTTAATATATTCAAATTAATCAATATTTTGGTAGATAACTATTGTGTGTTAAGGCTTAAGAAAATTTCCTTTTTCAAGGTTATAAACATATTCTCACATTTTCTCACACTATCAGCAAATCTTTATTTTTGTACTCACATCTTTCATTCTTTTCTCTGATATTTCACGAATGATGTGAAGTCAGACAAAAATAACCTGTGTATTCCAAATGAACAACCGTCCCCCAAAACATTTTTTGGACTGGGTAGTTTTCCCTAGAATGTGGACTCTGGACGTGACCTCACCTTCTCCCCCGCAGTTCGTCCTGTGTTACATTCTCATCAGTGTTCCAACCTCACCAAACCGTGAGACTGCCCAGTCAAGGGTACCGACGGCTTCCCTGCTGGCAAAGGCAGTGATCGCTTCCCTGTCCTCATGCTGCTTGACTTTTCTGTCGTGCCCTGCATCATTCACCGTTCTATTTTGAAGCACCTTCTTTCCTCAGTGCTGGTGAATCCATACTCTCTTGGGTTTTGTCTCAATGCCCCTGGCCACTCCTGTTTAGTTTCCATTGCTGGCTCTAATTCTTTACCTTCCATTTAAACTATGGACTGCTCTAAGACTCCCTCCAGAGCCCCTTCTCCTTCTCCTTCTCTAGTCACATGCTTTCTTTTTTTTTTTTTAAGATTTTATTTATTTATTTTTTTGGGAGGGAGGAGAAGGGAGGGAGAAAGAGAGGGAGAGAAACATCAATGTGTGGTTGCTTCTCATGAGCCCTGCACTGGGGACCCAGCCTGCAACCCAGGCTTGTGCCCTGACTGGGAATCAAACCTGCAACCATTTGTTTTGCAGGCCTGCACTCAATCCACTGAGCCACACCAGATAGGGCGTCACGTGCTTTCTTTAGACAATCTCATCTGGTTCTCGGCCTTCATGTAACATTGACACGTCTGTTGCTTGGCTGCATGCCTGTCCCTGATCTCTTTCCAGAACTCTAGACTCCCCTAGTTTTCTTCCTGCTTGACGTCCCCACGTGGACGTCTAGGAAGGGTCTCAAACTCAGCGTGTCTGAAACAAAGCTCTTGAGCCCCCTTCCCCCAAGACTGCTTCGCCACCAGGCTCTCTCGCCCACCCTGTTTATCGAACCGAAAATCTGAGAGGTCCTCTTGATTCCTCTCCTGAATGCTCCAAATCCTGTTCACCTCCCAGTTCTTTCACCTCTACCTCAGACACAGAATCTTTGTCCCCATATCCTAGCAATGTTCCTCCTAGTCCACACCACTACCCTCTCTCCAGTGGGCGCCCGCAGGCCTCCTCAGAAAGGCAGCCTCGGTTCCATTCTCCACAGCAACACCTTCCTAATCTTCGTCAGGTCCCATGACTGCTCTGTCTAACCCCCTTAAGTGGCCTCTCACTGCACTTAGAACAAAATTGGAACTCGTTCCCCAGAGCCACAGAGCCAGATCTGGCCTGGCTCCTGCTTTGCTCTCCAGCCTTATCTTTGGTCTCCTGTCTGTAACCTCCCACTAGAATGCAGATTCTGTAAGATCACCAACGTACCTTCACCCTAGAAAAAGAAACTGACACATAATAAGTGCTCTCATTTGGGCTTCATTTTTGAAACTCTAATCAATCCCATTGTTATATTTGTCTAGTTTGGCAAAAAAATGCCACACTCTTTTTATGGCTATAGCTTCAGGAGTTATTTTAATATCTACTAGAGTAATAACTACCCCACCACACACATTATCTTTTTCAAAGATGCTTTTTAAGGTTGTAAAATATCTATTTTCCATCAATTTCAGATTTTTTAATCATGTTTCCTTTTAAATCTCATTGGAATTTTTATTGATATTACCTTGAATTTAAGATTAGTTTGAAGAAAACTGATATCTCTATAATACTGAGGCATCAAAAACATGGTGCATTTCTCTACTCAGTTAAATATTATTTTGTGCCCTTTAGTTTTAGTTTCCTTTTCATCAGGTTTGAAGTTCTTCACAGGTAACTTACAGATTTTTTAAAACTGTTGAGAAGGGATGTTTTTCTATGACACATGTTAACTTCCAGTGCACAGGACAGCTATTTTATTTGATCTAATCAGTTGCAGTTGAATTTCTTGATTTTTAAAAAGAGACCATCAAATCATTTGCACAGGGTGCTTCTTTAACCTCTCCAGATGCCACGCCGCCCCGGCTGAGGCCTCCAGAAAGATGCTCAGCAGCAGTGTCAGTGCGGGCGTCCCTGCGTGGCACCAGGGTTTCACTGAACCCCCCTTAGCTACGACGCTTGCTCTAAGCTCCTGGCAGAAACCCTTTATCACATCAAACAGGTTCCCTTTGTGCTGTTTCTGTAATTAAAGCAACAGCTTTTTAAACAGCATTTTAAGAAATCAGCTTTACAGTAAGGAGGGACTGCAAACCGCCGAGAGGTTTGGGGGAAAGCCTGCAAAGCTCTAAGGGCAGCGACCCCTAACTGTGGAGTCTCCTTCAGGAGGCAGACAGGGCGCCTTACATTGTCAGCACTTTACTGCTGGCTGTCATGGTCCTTGTACAAGACAGAATAATTTTCACCATTTTAGAAAACGAGGAAATCCTGACTCACAGATTCAAGCAATTTATCATAGGTCACAGGATCTGATAAGTAATTAAACAAGGATTTCTGTCCAACTATAATGAGCTGCAAAGCCCACGCTCCTCCCACCATATTCCATTTTTAATTCAGTGAAATATTAGACCCAGTCATTCAATATGTCCTCATTGAAAAGATAACAAATGCGTACTGGGATTATGGGCTAATGAAGAACCATACCCAAAGAACGTCTATCGTGACGCCAATTTGAAGAAGATTTTATAGTAAAGGTCACAGAGACTGACCATAGAGACCTGGCGGTTTGTGTAATCCTAGAGTTCCCGTCTGTACTCACCACGACACCTGTCTTGTAGAGCAGGTAGTGCACAGTCTGGGTGACGTCGGCGGCGTGCATTAAATTGTGGTAAGGATTTTTGTGTTTGCTGTACCCCACCTCCAGGGCCTCCACAAATGAGACAAGTGCAGAAATTGGGATCTGAAAAAGATCGGTAAGGTTAACGGGGTAGTGATTTAGTGGCTTAGTGATTTAGAGGAAAGAGATCACACAGGATCATCTCAAAGACGTGCAGGGCAGAAGGGTGTGTGTTCATTTATTTCTCAAGCAAAGGCTCAAGTCTTTTATTTCTTGAGAAGTAAACGAACACGCTCTGTGCCATGTATCATTTATTGATGACAAAACATAGCATACACCAAGACCGTGAGTCATTAAATGATTGTAAAATAAACACAGGCTGCCGCCTCCTGAAAAATGAGCTCTTCAGGAAAAGCGATTGTATGCACTGGACACATTAAAAAAAAGCAATGTCATAATCTGTGACACCTGGGAACAGAAAAAACCTGCGTTCTTTCCTCTGGTACTCGATTTATCATAGGTGCCTTGCAATTTGGAATGCATTTCCAATTAGCCTAATTGCTTTTCTGTCTCAAATATGTATAATAAATTTACCTTCTTTTTCTATGTGGCAGAAAGTGAAGGGCAATTACAAAATGTCTGTGGAAAATGAGGAAACTGAAAACAGTCCCCGTGTCAGTGTTCTGGATCAATTCCGTGGCTCAGGGTAAATTGTGAAGTATGATCATGGGGGAAAGGGCAGAGCGTGTGTCCCAGGAGACCGGTATCATGGTAAGCTGGTAAAATGTTGAACTAATGATAAGGAAGATACTGCTGTGACAGTTGGTGAGGGTCTGTGATGTGTTCTTCCTGGACCACAGTCTTCCTCCCATTCTTCCACTTGTAAAACTTTCAATATTGCCTTTCAAGCGTCAGAGATCAATTCTGGCTTTTGAAAATGAAGATTTGAGAAACCTAGGTTCTTGGGCCTGTTCGTGAGGGGTCTGTGAACCACGGAAATGCTGGGTCCAGTCGTGAGTATGTGTGCGTGGGGGGCTTTGCTCTGAGGAAGGGGTCTTGGGCAGTCACCCAGTTTTCACACAGGATTCTGGCGCAAAAGAAATCAAGGACCAGGCCTGGCTGGTGTGGCTCAGTGGATTGAGTGCCAGCCTGTGAATCCAAAGGGTTGCAGGTTCAATTCCCAGTCAGGGCACATGCCTGGGTTGCAGGCCAGGTCCCCAGTAGGGGGCGTGTGAGAGGCAACCACATGGTGAAGGTTCTCTCCCTTGCTTTCTCTCTCTCTTCCCCTCTCTCTAAAAATAAGTAAACAAAATCTTTTAAAAAAGAAATCAAGGACCACTGCCATAAACTCTTTATGGCTGTGTGAGAAATACACCCCCAAACACGCAGTCCTTTAGAAAGCAGGAAGGCACCGTGCTGTCCAGGGAAGTCAGTATGTTACAGAGAAAAGGCCTGCATACTCCACAGGCTCACCCACAGGATGAGAGAAATCTGGGGGGCGTAACATGACAGATGTCGGTGGGTGAATTCTCAGGTCGCCTGGGGAACCTGGCACGGCCCCGAGTCTGCGGAATGAGAGTCTGAAGGGACGGAACCCTGGAAACGATTCCGGCTCTTTACTTAAAGCTGAAGAATTAATTTGCAGCTCGACTGGCTGGGCAATACCAACGACCTGTCACAGATGATGAGGGAGAGTGTTTGTCTGCACTGGAGTCAAGTGGTGAGAAAAAAACATTTGCAGAGACAGCAGACACCCTTCTGTCTCCATGACGGTCTCCTGGCGGACGGCAGGAGACCATACAGGAAAGGAGGCTGACATGGGATCAGCGGGCAGCGCCTCGGGCAGCTCTGCTAGTTCAGGCTTCGGGTGGTGCTTCGAGGACGAGCGGGGTCGAGATGTGTGGCTCCAGCCTCTGCCCCGCCAAGGAGCCCGCCAGGCAGGGGAGCAATGAAAAGTTCCCACCGCAGAGGGGTTCACGACCGTGGCAGTCCCGGCAATGCGTCCCGAGTCTCCCAGGGCAGTTCTGGGTCTGTATTAAAATGATTCTCTTGGCCTTAGCCCCAAAGTCACGCAAGGACAGACAAGTGTGTGTGTGTGTGTTTCATGAGCCACTGACCTTGAAACGGCTGATCAGATCATAGCGTGTGAGTAATTCATAGAAAATGAACTTCAGTGCGTGGTCCCCGCTGGCTTCGTTGAGGGAAAAGACGTCAAAGGACCACTTGTCCACATCCTGCAGGACCGGGAAGGGAGAAAACACGCATCAGTCCACAGCCGAGAACACGGCTACCGACTTGTCCCTGAGGACGCAGCCTGCAGCCCTCCCCTGGGGTTCACAGCCCAAGACTCTAATGCCCTTCCCACTCCCCAAGTTTTTCCAACCGGGCAGGCCTATGGAGCAGTTACTGATCAAATATTAGTCGTATTGCTAATAACAACCGCTGTGATTTATTGAGTGCCTACCATATGCGAGGCATTGTGATCAGTGACACATACCATAACTGCTCCTGAAAAACAGTCTAAGGGACAGGGTTAAATAGTCACACATTATAGATGAGAAAGCTGAGAAGTTACCTGATTTCCCCAAAGCCCCTTCACGAGTCAGTGCCAGGGACCCAGTGGGCCCAGCACGCAAGCACGGGTTGACCAGATGCCTAGGCTCAGGCCCTGTCCTCTAAAACCCTCCTACTCTGCGCCAGGGCTGAATTTCAACTTCCTAATTCACTGGCAACCCTCGATGCTTCCCTACCCTGAACTTCCCCCCAGTCCCTTGGTACCATCTGCAGACTTCCTCTCAGTCCGCAGCTGGGAGTACCAACCCACTCCACAGTGTTCAGAGGCATGCCTGCTATAGAATGCAAAATAATGTGTCACTTCAATCCAAACTGCTGAGCTGAACCCGAGGAGAAGGCCTTCATTTCACGGGTAGGAAAAATGCTACCACTTCCGGGGTCACCGATCCGGGAATCTGATCCTCAAATGTGTAAGTCAGTTTACTGAAAAGAGTACAACTAAGCTGAACACACACCACATAGATTGTTTTTGAAGTTCAAAGCCCTATTTGTCTATTTATAGCTACTCCAAAACTCGAGGTCTGTCCAGGAAAAAGTCCAGCCATTGTTAATACAACAAGAACAGTTTGCGCAACAGTTATGTAACCCGGCAGCCAAGGAGAGCGGACTGGAATGCACATGTGTGAACAATGACTATTTCACTGTTCTAGTCGGCAGGGGCGGTAGATGCTATTGAGTGAGTATGGGTACTGTGTGGTTGTCACATTCAAAATGGCTGAGTGAGTAGAGCAACGAATCTGCATCAGGTTTTGCCTGAAGCTTCAACGTTCCTCCACAGAAACTATTCGATGACTCAGAAGGCCACAGCTAAGGGCAACTGGTGATTGGCAGTTTCATCACAGCAGCATGCCCATCCATGCATCACATCGCCTGCAGAGTTTTTTAGTGAAACATCAAATCACCCAGGTGACTCAGCCCCTCTACAGCCCAGATTTGGCACCCTGCAACTTCTGCCTTTTCCCAAAACTAAAATCACCTTTGAAAGGGAAGAGATTTCAGACCATCAATGACATGCAGGAAAATACAATGGGGCAGCTGATGGAGATTGGAAGAAATGTGTGAGATCCCAAGGTACCTCCTTTGAAGGGGACTGAGGCATCATTGTCCTATGTACAATGTTTCTTGTATCTTGTATCTTCTTCAATAACTGTCTCTATTTTTCATAGTGCATTTCTGGGTACTTTCAGGACACGCCTCATAAACATATACACTATCTGATGTCTCTGACTTATAACCAGCTATGTATAAACAAAGCAGTGTTTAGCCAATAGTAAAGCAATAGTCCTTTGGTTTCTCGTTGTGACAGAGTCTTATTTTCAGTTAAAAAAAAAAAGTTCATCTGTGAGCCGGACAAGAAGGACCCACGTGAAACCACATGGCAGGGGCGTCCAGGCAAGGCGTCCGGTGGTGTCGTGGAAGAGACACTGACTACCAGGAACTGCTGGCTGGAGTGGCTCTTGCCTCAGCCCTCCCTGCATCCCAACATCACCCATCCGCCCCAATCCTGACCGTCTCCAACTGTCCCAACTGTCAAGATCATCCCAAGGCCACCAGCAGTCTCTCTGATGGCTGCCAGGGCACCGGATAACTGAATTGTATGCAGGGAAAACCAAGCTTTTCCAAAAGGGTCTCAAACCGCATGGTTTCAATTCATGCCCATGGTAACCTCAGCTGAGTTTGCGGTAATTTCTCCTCCATTATAGCAACTAAAGAAATAACTGCAAGTACGGAGCACATTTTTTTGTGCCAGGCACAGTAGAAGGTATTTATACACATTTGCAAATGCTCACAACTCTAGAAGTAGGTGTGAGTTTCCCCAGATTTACAGACGGCAACCTCAGAGAGATGAATTGAAGTGTCTGATGCCATTCACTGGCAGCACCAGGTAATAACTCCAGTGACATCCATTAGTGACATCACTGCCAGCGAATGATGTTGTAAACTCCGTGACTACATGCTGTGACCCAGGCCCCAGGCCCTAAACACCCACATAGGCCCAGGCCATCGACAGTGGGGCCATTTTTGATGAACCCAAGACCTGAAGCTTCACCTTGGCTACAGTAATTAGCATTGTCACGACACCCACTCTCTGACCATTACAGCTAAGAAAAGCCTTCTGACAACTCAGTAGGTGGGACCACACTTGGTCAAGTCTGACAGTTTGTAATCCCGTTCTCCAGAATGAATAAAAAAGGGAAAGGCTGTTACTAGAAATAGAGAGATTATCATAGTAAGAAATCAAGATTTAGTTGGAATCTTAGGAGTTAGAGAAGTAAGAGGATGCATAAATAGAGAGCAAGATGGATGTTCTCTCCAGACTGTCAAGTTCAGATGGCTTCGGCCGTGATTCTCAAATCTGAGCATTCTTCAGAACCCCCTGGGGTGCTCAGGAAAACTGCTGATCTGTGGGTGAGAGACTCCGCAAAGTCCTGGTGTGGGGGCTGGAATCTGCATTCAACAAGCGCCTAGTTTTACTGGTTTAAACCAGCCTTCCTCTCTGACCAGAGCCAGCCCGAGGACCGTCCCCGTGGAGAAACTGAACAACTTCCCATCAGCATGACGTAGGAGCAGCCTGCACTCCTCATCTCCTCACACTTCAGACCTGGAGTCCATCCAGGTGCCCCTTCCGAGTCACGCAAACAGACGCCCTTCTAGGGAACAGAACGTTTTGACATGCCCGTCAGCCCCACCTCAGAAGGCCAGAGATAAAGCACCCCAAATTAGAAGCGGTTATCTATTGAAAGCAAAAAAATAAAAAGAACAAAAATGTCACATATTTCCAACCTAGAGATTGGCAGTGGCTAAGTATTCCCTTACTTAAATGGTGTTTAAAGCCAGGTTGTTACATTAATCACAAAGGTTAACGTGATAGTAGTAGCCTGATGGTTATTTTATTGAATTGTATTCTCCCAGACTTTGGGGAAATGTTCTGTAACAACAATAGTAATCCCATATAAAGTGCTGGCCGTGAAGTAAAAACCACCTTTTTCTAACAGCACTACATTAAAAAAAGAAGAAGAAGAAAGTATCTATCAGCGTGACCTCTCCAACTCACCTCCAATCCCCTGTAAATAAAACCGGAGTCTAAGGGAGTGGGAAAAGATTATGTTGTAAAAAGGTCCTGAGCTCCCCAGTGAACAGGGGACAGGGCCGAGGGAAAAGGCAGTGTTATCCCCACGCACCCATGAGCGAGCCTTGTGCAGAGGGGCGGCGGTTCAGACAGTGAGTGCTTACTCTTCGCCGGGACCACCGAGGTCCCCTTCCCCTCGACAGACAGACGTGCATTTGGGCATCACTTTTCCCTGAGCGTCAAGTACCAACTCATTCACGCCCTTCCCCTTCCCTCCCATTGTTCTGCATAGAAAGGAAGCTCCCACTTGGAAAACATTTTCATAAATTTCTTAGCACCTGTATAGTCACCTGCAGTTAGGGTCACGATAAAGGAAGGAATTAAAAATAAAAGATGCTTTTAATGTTCCTAAGTGTTCACTGGAATGTTTCAGGTTCAATTATGAAAATCAGTGCAACTTCCTAGTGGGTGTTAGGGAACATCGGATCTTAGGTGAAGCGTTTTCACTAATTAAGTGGGAAATGTCACTGCAAATCACTGATACATCGGGCATTAAAGTGGGGGTTGGAGAGCAGGGAGAAAAAACACGTGTCTTCTTGCTGTATCCTTCTTGAGTATCCTTCCTATTCTGCAGCTGAGTTAAGAAGAGACATTCAATTGGTAAGGACAGATACTACACTTGATCTCAGCTACAAGGCCAAGGAGCATTTCACCTGTTCGAATGGCTATTATCAACGAGGCGAGTACCAGCAAGTGCTGGAGAGACTATGAAGAAAAAGGAACCCTCATACACTGCTGATGGGGACGAACATCAGGGCAGACGCTAGGGAAAACAGTATGAGGTTCCTTAAGAAAGAATACAGTTACCATGTGGCCCAACAATCGTTCTTCTGGGTATCTACCCTCAAAATTTGAAAACATTTATTCATAAAGATATGTGTACCCCTGTGTTCACTGCAGTATTATTCACAGTGGCTAGCACGTGGAAACAACCAAAGTGTCCTTCAATAGACAATTGGATAAAGAAGGTGTGGTACATGCGTACAATGGATACTACCCAGCCTTAAGAAAAGATGAAATACCGCCATTTGTGACCACAGGGATGGAGCTGAAGAATGTCATACTAAGTGAAATGAGTCAGGTGGGAAAAGGCAAGAACCATATGATTTCACTCTCATATGTGGAATATAAAACTGAAAGCAACAAATGAACAAAGAAGAAAAAAAACAAAACCTCAAAGACAAAGACAATAGTATGGTGGTTACCAGAGGGAAAGGGGAGGAGATAAAAAAAGGTAAAGGGGTCATAGATATGGTGGTGGAAGGAGGCTGGGTTCTGAGCAGTGAACACATGTGGGGAATGATGTACAGCCGATATATTACAGAACTGTACACGTGAAGCCTCTGTATTTTATCAACCCATGTCACCCTAGTAAATCCAATGAAATTTAAAAAAAATAGAAAATGGAGGACTCAGAATCTCAATACATAGGGTCTCACAAGTTCAGCTAGTGACTGTCTCTGAGACACGAGAAAGGAACTATGAAATATGTAATCGAAATGGCCCTAAGAGACTTTTTCTTGACATAAAATTGACCAAGAAGCACTCCCACCCCCAATTCCATGAATGAGTAATTTAAATTATGTTCTGAAACTACCATCAGGTTTCAGAGGAGGGCAAGGATGGCTTTAACCACAGTCAGAGTGCTGGGATGTCCCTGAGCCGGCAGACGCAGCTCCACGGCTACACACTACACACTACACACTACACACTACACAACATCAACCGGCCCGGTGAGCTCGGGCCTCAGCATAGCCCCACCCGCAAATCCAGGGGCCAACTCAGCTTCAACATGGCTGGGGTGCCCTCTGACCAGGCGATGTAAATCAACACACACCTAGAGGAATCTATCTGCTCTGGGACTCTGAGAAATATTCTGTACAATTCCGAGAAGTTGCCTGATGGGGAGAATTCTGCAGGGTTTATATTTTAAACGCAACTGTCTATGTGACTTCCAATGGAATTTCTGGGCTCAGTGAGAGTCTTGGGAGAACAGCAGGGTATGTGGAGAGGATAGGGCTGAGGGGCAGACATTCATGCCATAAAATGTCGCTGATAGCTCACTGTGTACTTGACAGTCTGATAGCAAACCACAGTCCCATCCCTCATTAACTGTGTCTCTTTTTTTTTAATTTGAGTCTCCATTTATAAAATGGACTTGGAGTAGGTGATCACATGTTGGTACAATTATGATCACCAGAGATCTTCCTGATGATGAATATTTATAACCAGATCAGATTTGATCTTCTTTGGCTTAAGTCAGACTGAGCCTCATAAAACCTCATCACTAAATGACTCCAAGGAAGTAGAGAGAAATGAAACCCACAGAGTTCAATTTAATAAGAAATTAGCAAGATGAAAGCTGGAAAGATAGTGATACGGCTAAAACAGGTAAGTAAATGATAATAAAAGTAAGCAGTCAGGAATGACCGGGACATCTCTAAATGAACTATAAGTGCAAGCCTCTTATTTTTTAAGGACAAATGTAACCATACTTTCTACAGAGTCCCGTGTACACTGGGAGACTTTTTCACGGGTGTTACCTTTAATGCTTCTATAACTGCTGATGGGTAGCTCAGTCCAACCATGTTTGATGTCCGTCTGTACATTCTGGCAAAGTCAGAGAGGGAGAAAAGGCGACATTACACCTCACAAAGAAGAATTAGCAGCCTACAGACTTACAAAGTTTTGACAAATAATGAGAAGTCGTGACATCTGGAGACCCAAGGAATCTAAAATGTCCTTTATAACCTTTTTCAGAGTCACTCAGTGGCCAAAGTGTGAAATTCAAAAGAAAGTAACACAATCCCATACACATGAACTGTTGGAAACAAAAAATTAATCTATGTGGCTCAGATTAGAAATTAAATTATTAAAATGGGTCACCGGTTCAGTGAATTATAGTTCAGCACAGACAGTATTCAATGTAGAACTTAAACTAGGACAAAGAACTCCTATGGGCAAGCCATTCAGGAGCACCATTGTTCAGAACTGCCAAAAACATGCAGGAAATCATCCAAGAGGAACTGTGGTGTTTCTAGAACCTGCCACTGAACCTGTGCAGTGAACAACTGCCACTGTACTGGAGTACAGGAAAAACAAACCCACTTGTATAATAAGGATTATAGGAAGAACTGATTGGTTTCTGGACTCCATTTCCAGGGAAGAGGGGGATAACTCAGTTTCAAAGAAAAAATGGCAAAGCAAATTGGAAAGTTTCATGGGGAACTCAAACCCTTTCCATGAGCTGCCCTCCCAGGGTCAACAAGCTGTCCCCGACCGGTTCCCAAGGCCAGCATCACCCGCACATGTCAAAGGGCGATGGATTAGATGATGCCCTGCAAACACGAGAGACTGAACTCCAAGTAAATCTTCTCTATTAACACAGAGAATCAGAGCAAAGGCAAAGCTTGTTCCATTGCTCTACAGAGACTAAGGTAGCTCTGTGTTTGCCATGTCTCCTTCAAGACTCTCTCCACCCAGAATTCTCAGCGCTTATAAACATGCCAAAACCACATCAAAGCAAACCTCCCAGTCCTGGGCCGTCAGATGACAGTTGCCTTTACCTCTCCACAAATATCCCGGCCTGCACTGCGTGCACGATGGTCTTGAACCGCGGCTTCTCCTCGCTCCTCCTGAGCATCATCCCCATCTGCCGCGTGAAGGTGGAGGCCAGCCAGTCTCGGACCTCAGAGGGCACCGCGTCCGACTGGATGTCACTGAGCTCATCCTCCGTATCCAGGAGTCGCCTGAACACAAGAAACACACCCAGGACACTGAGGTGGGACCTGGAGCTCGAGCTCTCTGTTCCAACACCTGCTCCATCTCTCTCAAAGAAACCACATTAAACTGGCCACAGAAACGCAGCCCCTTCTTGGTAAGGCTTGTGACAGCTCACCACCTGTCTCTCAGGCATGGCGTTCCCACAGCGTATGTCTCAGGACGGCCGTCTCTGCCAGACGGGACAAAGCCACAGAATCAGAGAGACTCAGATGCAGTCCGCCTCGGTTCCGTGGGTCTCAGAACCAGTGCAGTCGGGAGCACCCCAATCTTCATTCCTGAGTTTGTGGAATTTGAATGGAACCTAAAACTTCCATTTAAAAATGCATTCGCAGGGAGGTTTATTTCATAGATGGACCACGTGGCATTATTTTGTTTTGTTTTAAATTGACATCTAAAGACTTTGCTATAGGCAGCAATATTGTATTATACACATTAAAGTTGCTAAGAGATTAGATTTTACTTGTTCCCACCATAAAAATACAGCATCCAGCGGAAGTAATGCCTGCTTGAGTGTGGTTGGGTAGGGTAATCATATGGGTGTAATAATTTATAGTTTTAATTTGAACATTTCACCTAAAATGTCACATGGTGTGCTTGAGTGTGATATTGTTATGTTACGGAATTATATGCTTATGATTTTGTAATAAAAGATTTTGTAATAAAAAATGGGGGGCATTATTTGTGCCAGACCCTGTATAATGATTATCATGTGCAGAGATGTTAGCTAATGCTACAGTGTAATCACACTGCAGTGTGTAAATGTATCAAATCAACACGTGGTCCCCCTTCGCCTTAGACAATGTCATATGCTAATTATCTCCATAAATGTAATTTTTTACAACAGAATAATAGACCATAAAGTACAATATTACCCAAATCACATCAACCCAAATGATGTCAAACTGATCCTCTCTCTAGTTTCATAGAACATCAGAGAAACTTAAACATCTAAATTCAAGCAAAATTTCTGAAACAGACAGTGCTTTATTTGAGCACAAAGATTTGACACCTGTCAGGTGTGCTGAGCTGATTTTTCAAAATTTTTCAGCACAGGTCAGACCACTAGAGCAGAACATAAGTAGTACTAAGTGATCATAAAACCTAAAATTGTGTTTTATACTTATATTAAGTCCTACTAAAAATAAGGAGTAAAAACAGGTGTCAATGAAAAGATTTTTTTTTCCTTCAGACACATCGGTTGTGGGGAGGGGAGAGAGTATAACATTTTGGGGAAAAAAGCTATGGTATCAAATTCCTTAAATTTGGAACCAAGCATGTAGCCAAAAACTAAGTCACACAATTCTTAGATTACTGGGAAACACCTTCCGACTGGAACTGGGCACGAATGTAAGACAGTGCAAATGCCAACAAAGGAGCCTGTCTGAATTTCAAAAAGGAGGAGGAAAAAAACCTTTCATATTCATCAGTTCAACATTTTTCAAAGGGAAATTGATTTTGTCATTTTCAAATGCACTTGGTAACTGGATGTGCTTTCATACTTTTGGATAATTCAAGTACACAGCGTCTGCTAAGAAAATCAATAACAGACTGGGGCTGACGGAGGAACACCGGGTGCTGAAGAGAACCAATGCTTCTCCATCGCCGCCAGGCCCTCCGCTTGCAGACACACACTGTGAATCAAAGCAGGACCTCGGTATTTAGACGGAGCCTAACAACATGCAATATTCATCGTGGAACCCAACATTTGATTTTGAAAAAAACCTAACCAGATTTTTTTACAACTACCTTTTCCCCCTCTTACCCGGTCTCACTGCATCGCTATATTGGCCATGCGAGGTTAAGTTGTATTGCATGAGCTCCTTTTTGTAGATGAGGAGGTACAGAGGTCACCTGATGCTCAAACCTACCCCATTTGTCTGTGGAGACTGGAGCTCCAAGGCCAGTCATTGGAATGCTGCCCCATTCACGCCCTGGGGCATTTCAGAAAAGCCAGGGAACAGGGGATTCACCATCACTGCGCTAACTTCTCGTCGTCGTCTTCAGCTTACCTGGTTTCATCGATGTACACAGACTCGAGCACCGTGGCCGCATATTCCAAATTCTTCTTGAGATCTACCACGGAAGCCTCCCCTCTCTCTAACTGTTTGACCAAAGACCGCAACCTGGTGGGGGGAAAAGCCATAATTCAATTAGAATAAAGGTAAACAAAGAATAATCCTACAATTAGTGACACATGTTATAGCCATTCCATATTTTCATTTGTTCCACTATACTGAAAAGGAAAATAAGAATCTAATGATGGAGCTGACTAGTATTTCTCGAGGAGCAAGTTATAAAATAAATGCACACATTTAATAAATGACCACCCACAACACTTTCCAGCTACCTTTAATCTTTCCCTAGTTCCCTGAATTATCAGTGGCTTTGCCGCTTCTCTGACTTTAACTGTTGTCCTAATTGGATGCAGTCGAGCGTGACCAGCAACACCACCATCAGGTTGAGATTCTGCGAGGCGGATGGTGCTCTGTTTACAGTGACGGGGGGAGAACAGCAGCCTTCTGGCCCAAGGGTGTTCCCAGACAGCGAGCAGATCTAAACCACCAAAATAATCGTACAAGGCTACAGGGGTGTTCAGGAAGGCAAACTATTTCTCCAGACAGGAAGAATTCCCTAAAAGCAGGTAAGCACCCTACTTTAAAAAAACCAAGTGAGGGTGGAGGATACACCAAGGCACTGAGACAAGACCACCCCCCGCCCCGATGCTAGTCAGCAGTTCCAGAGAGTCTAAGGGAAATGATAAAGCACACTCCCCTCGGAGAGTATGCAGGCCACAAAATGCCAACAGATGGCCAGAGTCCAGTGACTGGGGACACTAAAGACCACAGAGACGTGGAGGTAGAACAGCACTTCAGACAGACAGCAGCGGCAAAGAAAGAGCAGGAAGGTGAAGGATGCATCACAGCATATTGGCTATCAATACCGGGCAAGTTATTGAATTTCTCTGAGTGTCCCCTACAAAATGGAGAGCCAGCCACCCTATTTCCTGGGTTGCTATAAATGTTAAATCACATTGATATTGATATGGTCCCATTAATCATGTGACCCACCACTGGTTTTTTTCCCCACCTTCTTTGAGATATATAATTGACACATCACATTGTGTAAGTTTAAGGTGCACAGTAAGATGCTCTGATACATGTATATATTGGGAAATGGCTACCACCATACAGTTAGCTAACACATCCATCACCTCACCTCATTACAGTTTTTTGTGGTGGGAATATTTAAGATTTACTCTCTTAGCAACTCTGCATACTTTGAGTACTCAGAAGTAATGCTTGCTAACTATGGCCACCATGCTGCATATTAGGTCTCCAGAACTGACTCATAACTGGAAGTTTGTGCTCTTTGACCCACATCTCCTCATTTCCGAGATGTTTCTTTATAAAGGCAATTGTGGTCGCTATTGTCATTGTTGTTATTTGGTAACCATAATCATAACTAACCGGATGAGAACCATTCTAGCAGGACACTGAACATTATTATCAAATCTCCGTGTGCTAAGGCTCGTCCCACCTTCCTGACTTGAAAATACCCTCAGGCTCGCAGTTACAAGGGGGAACAGTTTGATCTCCTGGCAAAATGTAAACTCTCTTCCAGATCCACATGAAAGTGATCAGCAATCAAAAAGAGGGGAAGACTCTAGATCAGCCTTAAACAGTAGGCAAGAGGGTCAGCCACACAAAAGAAATTCCCAGGTAACATATAACGAAAATTTGATTTGAGTCCCGCCTGACTTGAGACTCTCCAGCAGGCACAGGGGAATATGCAAAGCACGTGGGCAGAGGCCCAGGCCCCCTGGAGGTGAGGCTGGCCTCTCCTTGGCAGCATTAGGGAGTGTTTGGAGTTTCAGAGTCCCGGCAGGACAGGGAGTTGGCACGGAAGGGCTCAGAGTCACTCTCTCCCACACGGGAGATAGCCAGCCTGCCAAAGCACGGACGCTGCTCCAAAGAAGGAATGGAAGCTCTTCAGCAAAGCACACTCCTGGCTGAGCCTGCCTCTGATGCTTCCTCTCACCTCCAGGGGCCAAGTGCCCCCCAGCTCGTCTGAACTGCCACTGGCAAAGCAACATGGGGGTGAATGGAAACTTTTGTATTTCTCCCTTCCTTTCAGCCTTCCAGTTCCTACCAGGAATCGTCATGAATCTCTCATAGGACCCATCTCAGTTCTCACAACCTAAGAGAAAAGGACAAAACATGCAAACTGGGGAGGGAAAATAGAAGATGAACAGAAGAAAGAACCCCATGGTCCTGCCTGCTTGTGATGGGGCTTCCACAGGAAATAACCACACACGGGCAACTTCAGTCCATTTTAACTCTGTTTTCCTAGACTGCAGAAAAAGCTTTATAAACAGATGAAAAGGGGTCAAATAAAAACAGAAACAGAAAATGAAAGCATCTGACGTATGCTATTGCAATTTTTGATTTCGAAGAATAAAGAAAAGACCCTGAAAATCTTCGAGAACATAAAATGCATTACTTACAAATGTAGCAAAAATTCAAACTGGCCATAGAGTTCTAGCCTGCCAGATACCAGAAGGCAATTTCACAACAATAGGAAGTTTTGAAAATAATACGGTATAATTCAAGATATCTATATTTCATATAGTTGTCATGCATATGTGAAGCCAACATATAGATTCTCAGGTGTGGACAAATTCAAAATTTCATCTAAAAATGCTTTTTTAAAAACAAAAACTCTAAGGCATGTTCTGTGACATTTGTGACATCCTCTGTGAATCTCCTTGGAAGGAGGCAGATTCACGGGTCTCCGATGAAGTAGACTGTGGATCCGTGACCCAGACTTAACCCAAGCCAACTTCTGCCAGCTAGACAAGCAGTTTATCAGATGTTTTTAAAACGTGGTAGATGAAGTATAATGCTAACTATATAAAGACAAGTGAGCATGAAAATGACTGACTTCTTTTCCCAGGACAAGTTCCTCTTCCTAGCAAAAATGTGTCCTATGTCACTTTTTTTATTAGGAGTTAAGCCATTAAAACTATTTAGTGTTGTAAATGTCACACATTTGAGACAGCAGAAGCCAAAGCATCCTCCTTCAAATCCTCACTTCCCTCGTATTTCACAGAAGTGCTCTGTAACCTAGATTTCTACCACCCGCGTGGAGCGTCTAGACAAGGGGAAGCCCTGGGGAACCAAAGGCCCGTGGAGTTCACTGCCAGGGCCAGGGCACGAGCCCAGGCTGACACGCCTGCCACGTGCCGAGCACCTCAGCTTGCCCAGGAGTACTGGGGGACACACACACTTGGAGGAGGGGGCCGGGCACCACAGGGCCGGTGTCATTCATTTCTGAGAGCACCGCTTCAAATCCTGACTCTGGACTCTATGTGATAGTCCAAAAGATACTATTTGAGAACTAACTACAGTCAAAGTACAATGAAAATGACTGAGGCCATTACATGGAATATCACTTAATAGTCACTCTTGTTAATAATATTGGAGATATCGGGCTTCCGGCCAAGATGGAGACATAGGCGATCACACTATACCTCCTCGTGCAACCAAAACTAAGGACAACAAGAATTTACAAACAAGAAAACAACCAGAACAGAGAGAAATGAACCCACTGGAAGTCTGAATACCATACATCCAGACCAGTAAGGAGGGGCGGAGTCGGAGGCCCACGGAGAGGAATCGAGGGGTCCTGGCAGGAAAAAGCGGTGGCAAAAGCCTGGCAAACGCGGGCGCGCAGGGGGCAGACGCCAGTTGGCGGACCCAGTGGCAGACCCTGGGTGTCAGAGGCAACAAGCAGACCCAGGGAGGCGCGCAAAGCAGCTGGCTGTCTGCAGCCTCACATTCGAGCGCAGACAAACTAAGCGAAAACAGGCAGCAACACAGACCGCGCAACCCAGGGACCCAGCACAAGAAACAAGGCCTGAAGGCACCAACTGAAAACACCTGTGGGAGCTGAGGCCGGGAGATTCTCTCAGCCTCACAGGAAGGCTCCTTGGGGAGACCCACAGAGTCCGAGAAAGTACACAAACTCACCTGCCCAGGAGCCAGCACCAGAGGGGCCCAATTTGCTTGTGGGAAGTGGCAAAGGGGACTGAAGTCCTAGAGAGAGCCGAGCAGGCGCCATTGTTCCCTCTCAGACCCCGCCCCCACATACAACGTCACAACCCAGCGACTGAGGTGCCCCGCCCTGGTGAACACCTAAGGCTCCGCCCCTCATACGTAACAGGTGCGACCAGACCAAAGGAAAAAAATAAAAAAGATGACTCAAACAGTTAAAAGCCCCAGGGCCATTTTTTTAAGTGACCAAGAAATAGCCAACCTATCAGATGCACAGTTCAAAGCACTGGTGATCAGGATACTCACAGAATTGGTGGACTTTGGTCATAAATTAGATGAACAAATGCAGACTACAATAAGAGAAATGAAGGAAAATGCACAGGGAACCAAAAGTGATGGAAAGAAAACTGGGTTTCAAATCAATGGAAGGGACCAGAAGGAGCAAAGGAACAACCAAACAGAAAAGAATGAAGAAACAAGAATTCAAAAAAATGAGGAGAGGCTTAGGGACCTCCAGGACATCTTTAAACATTCCAATATCCAAATTATAGGGGTACCAGAAGGGGGAGAGGAAACACAACAAGTGGAAAAGTTATTTGAACAAATAATAAAGGAGAACTTCCCCAATATGGGAAGGGAAATAGACTTCCAGGAAATCCAGGAAGCTCAGAGAGTCCCAAAGAGGTTGGACCCAAGGAGGAACACAACAAAGCACATCATAATTACATTAGCCAAGGTAAAAATGAAGGACAGAATTCTAGAAACAGCAAGAGATAAGGGGACGGTTACCTACAAAGGAGTTCCCAACAGAATGTCAGCCGATTTCTCAAAAGAGACCTTGCAGGCAAGAAGGGTCTGGAAAGAAGTATTCCAAGTCATGAAAGGCAAGGACCTACATCCAAGATTGCTCTATACAGCAAAGGTATCATTTAGAATGGAAGGGCAGATAAAGTGCTTCTCAGATAAGGCCAAGTTAAAGGAGTTCATCATCACCAAGCCCTTATTATGTGAAATGTTAAAGGGACTTATCTAAGAAAAAGAAGATAGAAAATATGAACAGTAAAAAAAGACATCAAACTCACAGTAACAACCACACCTAAAACAAAAGCAAACTAAGCAAACAAAGAGAACAGAAGCGGAACCACAGAAATGGAGATCACATGGAGGGTTAGCAACAGGGAAATGGGAGGAGGAGAGAGGGGGAAAGGGTACAGAGAATAAGTAGCATGGACAATAGGTAGAAAATAGACAGGGGGAGGGCAGGAATGGTGTGGCAAACGTAGAAGCTAAAGAACTTATGACACATGGACATGAACTAAAGGGGGGAAACGTGGGTGGGAGGGGGTGGGCAGGGGGGAGGGGAGTGAAGGGGGAAAATGGGACAACTGTAATAGCATAATGAATAAAATATATTTTTTAAAAAATAATATTGGAGATACCGAGTCACGAAGACCCTCCTATCTCTTGTGATCTGGCCACCAGGACCCCAGGCCAGGGCAAGAGCAGTGCTCCCAGGAAAAGCAACACTTCCAATCCCACTCAGTACATCAGATCAGCAGCACTGAAAGTCAGCTCCCCGGGGAAGTCCCAGACTTGGTGCCACAATGAGCAGAAAATCAGCAGTGTGGCTCCTTCCCCGGATAGGGTCGCCTGGAGCACCAGACGCCGGGCACAGCCACATGCGTGCATCCAGCATGTGGGTCTGACCCGACAGAGAGCTGGAAACAAAAGCAGGCCCTGTGCCGAGGGCTTCAGCAAACCCAGAGGAGAAAGGACACAGAATAAAGTGCTCTGGATGCCTACATGGTGCCAGAAGTTCAAGTCCACTCCCATCCTTCCAGTTCATGAGATAAGGAGAAGATTCTACCCACACCCTGGTGACAGTGAAGGGAACCTTGGACAACACCCAGCCAACGTTCACCTCTCTCTACATTCAAGGACAACTAAATGGGGAAAACAAGTCTGTGAAAAGATTCAGCAGTGAGGAAGCAGAGACTATAGCACTGGTAATGCAGAGAAAAAAAACTCACCTTCAAAAAGAAAATTCACTAAAGGAAACAAATAAATTTTAGAGAGCATCTGTCTGCTTGTTGTGTTTGGTGAAATTCAGGAAAACAGATGAAACAAAGGTGAAAGCTGAAATCATAGTGTGATAAAAAGTGAACATATTGAAGAAGAAAATAAAAAGAAAGAAAAGACTATAAGAACTTTAAAAAAACTAAATGGCGGCCAGCTTCCTACATACCCAGCCTGTTTTTGAACTGGCACCCATCAAATACCAGCTACAGCCGCTCCTGTTCCCACACAGCCGCCGGCTTTCTGCTCTATGCATCTGCCACACAAACCCCGGGCATCCCAATGGTCACAGCTCCCAGTGCCGTAAAACCTTAGGGCAGCATTCATGGGGGAGCTGCTCCGACGGCCTCTTAGCCCACCCTATCCCCCAGTCCTTTGTCCTTCTTGGAACATCCCATCCTGCCCTACCCTACCTCACCCTACCTAACACCCACCTCTTGGTGCAATTACCCCTTTGTAGGTAGAACAGTTTTAAATTAGTTCTTTCACCACTGGTCACCAACTAGTCTCAAAAATGGGAAAATTTCCTAAATGTTCTAGGAATAAGGAGGTACCTTCCCTATTTTCCATTACAGTACAAGTTGTCCTAGTTCTGAATCCATCTTAAGAATGTTGTCTAGCCCTTGCCAGCTGGCTCAGTGGGTTGGGGCATCACCCTATACCCCAGAAGGTTGTGGATTCAGTCCCTAGTCAGGACACATAACTAGGTTGCGGGTTTGATCCCTGGTCAGGGCATGTACAGGAGGCAACTGATTGATGTCTCTCTCTCACATCAGCGTTTCTGTCTCACATGAATCTCTCTCTCTCTCTCTCTCTCTCTCTCCTCTCCCTCTCTCTCCCTCTCTCTCCTCTCCCCTTCCTCTCTCTCTAAAATCAATAAACATATCTTTGGGTGAGGATTTAAAAAAATTAATTTTGTCTAAAAATAGCCAAGATCATTCATACCTATATTATAAGGTATTTTTGTTAAACTTGGAGAAGACAATAAGGGCAGGACAGCCGGGTGTCTGCCTTTGTTTTCCTGGTAAAGCTCATCTGGATATTCTGCCATGGGAATTCATTTTACCTAAAAGGCCAAAGTTCCCAAGGACAGGTCCCATGGTAAGCTGTGGTCCACATGTCTAGTTTTTAATACTACTTAAAAATGATCTTTTTGTTTGGGCACCTAAAGGAAGGGGGAAATGGAGGAAGGGAAAAGAAAATATACAAGGATAACAGTAGGTTTTTCTTCTGAGTGAACTTTCATAGTTTCCAGCACTCCATCTATTTCTGTCACTGTGGCTGCCAGATCACAGTCCCAGCGTAGAAGGGCAACACCGTTTTAGGAATAGCTGTGCTTTCAAACTCGGGCAGGATGCCTTTCCAGTGTGTAAGTTCACGTGGGTGAGCCACTGCTGCTTTCCACGCGTCTTTCGTTTCTCCACTGATCCCCTCTGCTTTCCCAGTGTTTCTTTGCTCCGGTGAAACGTCACATCACTTCAGTTCTCTGTGCCCCGAGGCCAGAACAAGCCCTGGCCCCTGAGTTCCTGGGACTCCACTCCAGTTTGGGGTGCATGCCAGTGTTGGAAGAGAAGAACTGAATGAGGAAACGCCTGAACACTGTATTTTGAAATTTGAAAGGCTGCTGCAGTAGGAGAACGTCTTCTTTTTTCCTCCATAAATATAATTTCTAGGACCCGTGGGGCTTTATTTATTGGGAAGCAACTTTTCAACTCAACTTCATAATTTGGAAAACCCCGCAATGGTGCGGGCACTGTTCCTTGTCAGGGGAGGTTCCGAACACCCTACAACACTGTGCCTTGAGAACACACACATTCGCTGAGCTTTAGACACTACTAGGAAGAAATCGTCAGAAAAGCACAGGCACACATAGACTGGAATAAAGGCATGGAACTCACGTTCCTGCATCTGTCTGTGCTGCCCAAGGTCACTCCCTCTGAGAATGGATGAGCAGCTCCTAAGATGTCAGCGTGGCCAAGGGTAGCTATCGCCTCTGACAGGCTGTGTTTCGTTGGAGAGAATGTGAAAGGAAACTGGGTCTTTCCCAGCACTTCCTCACATGTTCCCAGGAACCATGAGTCCTAGACACTCATCTGAATAAAACAATCACTGTTTCTGTTCCTCACGTCTGTGGATTTGTAAGCCAAAGGCATCCCTGTGTCCTTTTCACACACCTGTCTCCTCCATGTCCCTCCCACCCCCTGCCACTTACCTAAATGCCATAGAAAGGAAATTAAAACCACTCCCCTGAATGAAATGTCTAACGTGACTTTCAGGCTTATGCTTGAATGTCATCCATGACGCCACCCGAGTACTTTTCTGGCGATGTGTTTGTTTCTGTAACTAACTAAGAGGACTGCACTTGAGACACTCATTCAAGTGTATTCTGGCTGCAGGCACTGTGATGGGCTCCAGAAACACAAACGAGGGGAATGCAGTGTCTTCCCTCAGTGAGGACGGGCAGCTCATGCGCACCCACCGAGCAGGACAGTGAGCATGATGGCAGAGGTGGGATAAAAGCACAGAGGAACAACATCTCCAAATAACAAGGCCCTCTTTAGAGAAGGTGACGTACAGGTGGTCTTGAGGCTGCACAGGCATCAGCCGGGCAAGCAAGATGGGGTGGGGAAAAGGTGGACTCTGGACTGAGAAAGCAGCCTAATGACTGTGATCCATCCAGAAAATTCCATGGCTGGCTGGGACTCCGGGGTTAGTGAAGAGATAACACTTCAGAAGAAGGCTGCAGCCAGATGCTGGTGGGCTTAGCATTGCAAGCTAAAGAAATTTAATTTTCCCCTGGAGATAAGGGGGAGCCCCTGGGAATTTTTTAAATGAGGTAAAAGGGTTAGCATAATAACATTTGCATTTTGGAAAGATCAATCTAGCAGAAGAGTAGAAGAAAGCAGGCACTTAGTGAGGGGGAATATTCTAAATGTTTTTTTGTTATAAATAGGCTTGTCTGGTACCCCAAGTGGTGCAGTACAAACATTCCCTCTCATACATTTTGGTAGGGCATTGCATGAGTTTGATGGTAGTACAGATCACTGTCTTCAATGGTTTCGGGGAGAGGGCTTGTTTTGGGCATGCAGTCTCCTGATTTAGGGGCCTCTGAACCGCAGATAAGAACACCAACAGAAACGATTGGCAAGCGGAGCCTAGTTATATAACTCACACCTTTTGCTAATGCTGTAAGCAAAAGAGAAGCGTGCTTCTATGGTTCCCAAGTTCCCATGCTTAAGGGAGATGTACAGATAGGTTTAAATAAATTGCTGAACTGTGATGAATGTTTCACTTCAGGAAAAAAATTAGGTTGATATCTGTATTTTTACATACCTCTCACATACGTCATTAACTAGTTAAAAAAATTACTAAGTTACTGAAGATTCTAAACAGTCTCATTAACAACGCTGACCCGACTGAACACGATGCCCAGCTGCAGAGTACGACATGCTCTTCGAGTGCAATGTGGCAGCTATCAAAACCGGCCACCTGCTGGGTCACAGCAAAAGGTCTCAATGAGCGTCACACAATTGAAATTACACAGACCATGTTCTCTGATGACAGTGAAACTCAGCTTGAAATTAATAATAAAAAACAACTGGAAATATTCCAAAGGTGTGGAAATTTCAGAATACACTTTTTAATAATCATGGGTCAAAAATTAAATTAGAAAATAAATTTAAATGTTAACGAAAATATGATACATCAAAACATGCCACATGCAGGTAGAACAGTGTTTAGAGGAAAATGTATAGTCTTAAGTGAACATATTAGAAAAACAGAAAACCTGAAAATAAGGGGTTTCACAATCTCAAGAAATTAGAAAAAAAATGTTATCCAAAGAAAGTAAAAGACAGCAATAAATAAACACAAAAACAAAATTTAATAGAAAACAAACTTATTACAGAAATAATCAGCAAAGCCAAAACCTACATCTTTGAAAAGCTTAATAAGTCAAAAATTAAAAACAGAATATTACTACAGATCCTACAGACATTCAAAAGATTAATAAAAGAATATCATAAATACTTTTCTGTAGATACATTTAAAATTTAGATGAAATAGAAAAATTCCATGAAAAAGTAATTTATCAAAACTAACACAAGAAAAAACACAAAGTATGAATACATCTCTATCTATTGAAGAACCTGAATCCATAGTTTAATATTTTCCCACAAAAAAAACACCCATAGTTCTAAATCACATTATTAATGAGTTCACCTAAACATTTGAGGCACAAATAAGAGTCTTCCAGAGATAAGCAAAAGACAAAACACATTCCAACTCACTTTATGTAGCTGGCATACTCTTGATCCCTAAATCAAACAGGAACATTATAAGAAGAGAATTATAGGCCAGTCTCTCTCATGAACATTGGTGCAAAACTCCTAAACACAATTTTGACAAATCCAGCAATAAATAGAAAGTAAGCGGCCCTGGCTGGAGTAGTTCAGTGGATTGAGCGCGGGCTGGGAACCAAAGTGTCCCAGGTTCGATTCCCAGCCAGGGTACCTGCCTGGATTGCAGGCCATAACCCCCAGCAACCACACATTGATGTTTCTCTCTCTCTCTCTATCTCCCTCCCTTCCCTCTCTAAAAAATAAAATACATGAAAAAAAAAATAAAGTGATAATTAAAAAAAAAAAAGAAAGTAAGCACCAAGCAAAATTATAGGAATGCAAGGTTGGTTAAACATTTTTAATCAATGAATAAATGTTATTCACTATTTTAACATGAATACAAGAGAAAAAGCATATGATCATGACAGATATTTTAAAAGCATTTGAGAAAATATTTGTTCATAGTATCTTAGTAGAGAAGGAGTCAAAGTAAATTTCCTAAATCTGATATTGTGTCTTTAACACAAAAATGCTACAGAAAACATTATACATAACACAAATACAGAAAGCTTTTCTGTTTCTGTTTCTGAACTAGCTAATAATGAGGATGCTTATGACCACTACTTCTCTTCGAGACTGTGTGGGAAGTTTTCACCAGTTCAGTAAGAAAAAAAGTGGAAATAAAAGACAGGCAAAGACTGGAAAGAAAAAATAAAACTGTCACTAGAGATAAAATAATATAAAGACAGGATATCTAAAAGAATTTGCAAATAAATTAGTACACTTAAAAGGCAAATTAGGCAAGGTCACTGGATAAACAACAATAAACAATCAGAAAACGGTACTATCTAAAAAATCATCCAAATGAAAAGTATCTAGGAATAAATCTTATCAAAGACACAAAAGCATTCATCATAGAAAAACTGTAAGATATTGTTGATGGAAGTCTAAATGACTCAGATAAATGGGAGGGTAATCCACGTTCATAAATCTAAACACAGTATTTTAGAAATACAAATTCTTCCTCAACTTACCTATAGATTCGATGTAATCCCAAACAAATTCTCCACAGGCCATTTGGTAGAAACTGACAGGATGATTGTAAAATTTCTTTGGAAGTGTGAATAACCAAGCATACCCAATATGGGTTTGATTACAAAAAGAACAAAGCTGAAGCACTTACACTCCCAAAGAGCAAAACACTGTTTTATAAAGCATTTAACTCCAGGCCTACAGCTCTCTACCACCTCACGCTTCCAGCCCTTGCCTCTCAGCACGCAGCTGGTGTGTGCAAGGATGTGCATACACACTTCAGTATTAACACAGGCACAACAGAAGTGAGGAAAAACATCGGCCACAAGAAAATGATAAAACAGCCAAGTATCCACTTCTTTTGAATTATCCCATTCTACATGTGACCCTTCCACTCCACCAGCATGGGCCCCGTCTTTGGATGTTTGGATGCCCACGTGAGGGTACCCCCACACACCCTCTCGGCTGCTGTGGATTTTCTGGTGAATAGTTGCATCTCCTTTTGCTTTCAGGAAGCTGTGCCGTGGAGCAGCCCTGCATATTCAGCCTTCAGGTAGCGGCTGTTCTACACAGTAAATCCCCTTCCCAGATGCATGTTTGTGGGTGTGACAGCGAGGGAGTGTGCGCATGCGTGCACGCTCCCTGACAGTGAACACGAGGCAGAAAGCACTGTTTGGGGCAAAAGAAGCCTTCTCTTATTGTAGAATTCTAGAAGGTATTATGGCACAGGGTTCAAGTTTCAATTCACTGTGAATTTGTAATACTGATTTTGTTCTTTTGGCATTCTTATAGTAAGATAATGAATGCAGTGGTTTAGAAAGGTGTTTCTTCCACACCCTTAATCACTCTTGATCTTACAAAAATATTTCTTAAAAACCAGTTTATCCCACACTTATTTTTACCATCACTCAACTCACACATTTTGTGAAAAGGAAATAGTGTCTTAAAAAGTGCAGACTCACAATTATTCCAGGAAACCATTGTCTCTCCACAATATGACTCTAGGTGGGCAGAGCTGATGGGGAAAGCATGCTAACAGAAGAACACACTCTACTGGCCACTGGCCTGCAGGAAAAAGGACTAAACACGGTGAGAAAGGAAACCCAGAGCATCATCAGAGCCTCCTTCGGCCACGGGCCGTGCCGGGGACTGCGGCGTGGGGAGGACTTGAGATCCTGCCAGGCTGCCAAGAAGGTGAGTTCCAGGAGCCAGCTTTCATTTGCGGCTATTCATGTGGAAAGAATCATCACCACTTTTCTCTGCCGATAAACATGTCACTTCAGAAACATCTGCTCCAACAGACCGGAGAAATGAGAACTAAAAACATCTCTGAATGGTGGTAATGAGAACAGGAAGATGAGCAGAAGCTACAGGAAAGTCTGCAGGAAGATTCAGGGAGGTTCAAGCCATGCACAGGCACGATCCCCTCCATCCTAAGAGCCCGCCCCGCCCCAGAGCTCCCCGATTTTCCTCCCTCCCTTCAGTTCCTTCTTTAACCTGAACTGCGTTGTGATGGTAGATGTATCCAGATGCTAAAGCTCCCTCTCCCAGCAAAATCACAGGTACTCCACCGTACCAGAAACACAGTATGTTTTAGCAAGATAAATCCAAGATTACCTATTTTCTCTACTTTTTTCTTTTATAATAAGAGATACAATTATTTCATGGATAAAAACCTGCAAAGAATGGCTCACGAGGTGCTGAATTAGCACAGCTGCCTTCTTACAGATTAATTCCCGAAGAATTATGGAATAAAACAACCCAATGCAAAGAAAACTGAGGAACTCCCAAGGTGGCTTGCTTTGAGTGCATGGGGACAGTGCCGTGCGCATCCTTGGTCTGGAACGGAGCCAGGGAGGAAAGGATAGGACAGGAAGTGGTACAGTCGGCTGTTGTTTCCCTCCCTGGGCCACCTCCAGATGCTGGGCGGTCGCCCCACATCTCTGGTGACTCCAGACTCTAAAAGCTCAAAAGACCCTGGAAGGTTCAGTCAGGGTTGTCTGTCCCACCTCGCGGCTCCACGAGGTCCGACGCAGGTTTCCGGGAAGGAGAAGCATGTGGGAGAACAGGTGTGGAAGGTGCTTGTGACCCCGGCCGGAACTGGAATGCATGGCATCTGGTCACTTCCTACTGCCCAGAGTCCAGTCTGTGACCACCTTTCCCAGAGAGAAGCTGGGAGCTGCAGCCCCCTTGTGTGCCCTGGAGGGCGAAGGAGGAGGTTTGGTGAAGAGTCGCAGATTTCTGCCACACTAGATAATGGAACCCTGTCATCTCTACTCATTTTTTCCTTTTAAGCCTTTTGTTTCTACCCTGTTGAGAGCATCCAGGGAATGCTGTATGTTCAACTGGCTTGTTACCGTGATAGCCTATTGAACTGAGAGACGTGACCATCCGCACGACCAATTACCTCCCAGAGCTTGGGATAAAAATGAGACAGTTCTCAAGGGAATTATCCTGAGTGAACAAAACCAATCCCAAAAGGCTACCTACTATATTATTCCACTTATGTAACATCTTTGAAATGACAGAATTATGCAACAAAGGACAGATTACTGGTCGTTGGGGGTTAGAGGGAGAGAAGAGTGGGACCAAGACAGGAGTGAAAAGGGAGCCCATGACGATGACCTTGACTGTGGTAACAGGTGCACAAACCTACATACATGATAAAATTGCACCCAACTAAACATGCATGCACACACACGCACATGCGTGTAATAAAACTGGGGAAATCTGAAGGAGCTAGGTGGAATACGTTAACGTCAATATTCTGGTTGTCCCATAGTTTTGCAAGATACATGTGTTGGGGAAAGCTGACAAATGGAAAAGTGACTAAGGGTTACACGGAAATCTCTTTGCATTATTTCCGATTAAATGTGAATCTACAATTATTCAAAATACAAGGTTTAATGGAAAAGAAAAGGACACAGCCCTGCCATTCAGTGGGATATTGATGCTAATGGGCTGCACGTAAGTAAGCTCACCCTGGCTGCTTTTGTCAGGGCCTCTCTCTGCACGGGGTCCATTTAGCACTGCTCCCCCAGGTCCTTCTGCTTGGCAGGAGGGAAAAAGAAAGAAATGTTCACGGGGAAGCTGTCAGCCATGTCTGACGGCTTTGGAGGGGACCCAACAAGGGCTTACCACCGATGACCTCGGGAGCTCAGTGGGAACCAGAGGAAGACTGAAGGTTATTACATGCTGAAGGTTCTCAAGACCCACTGAAGAAACTGAGATGCCAGCAAGTGGTCCTCTCACTGGCAAGATGAGGGAGGAAGAAGCCAGCAACATTACTCAAGGGCCACCAGTTCCACCACCCGCTGACCGCCATCCCTCGGGACCTCTAAGGAATGAGGCATTTTCCCTCCGGCACACTCACTGTCCCTTTTCCACTCACACGCAGAAGTTAGTTCAGTTTGGAGGGCAATTGCACTATGGCAGGCTGCCCAGGAAGGGTCTGGAAAGAAAGTCACCGTGAGCAGAGCAGGCGTGAGGCTGATGGAGCGGGTGAGGACCGAAATGGGTTAGGGCTGCGAAAGAGCTTGTCGTGGCGATTGTGTTGTACTGTATAGTCCTTCCCACTCAAATAGGAGAACAATTTGCATACTATTAACATTTGAAATTTGTTTTCAAAATAGTTAGTGTTCAATTTCCTTCCCATCACAAAGCATTTTGTAATAGCTTGGGGTGGTGGGGGGCGGGTAGCGATCTTGACCAATAGTGTGTTATCACTCACGGTCTGTCTGCTGTAGCGCATTCTAATCACCAAATGTGTCACAAGCCAAAAGCTTCCCCTCCTTTATTGCTATATATTAATAGAAAAAAAGTGAGTTGGGAGACTTGTTATTCATTCAAGTATTACCATTAGAATAGTGCCTCCCCTCCCCCATGGTTAGAAACACAAGCTTGAGGCAGCTCATGTAGCTAAACAAGGTAAACGCTGATACAGGACCCAACTCCCGTAACTATTTAGGAACAAAACTCCTCCTCTGTTAGCTATTTTCCATCAGAATTTACAAGGAGAGTTGACTTACAAAGGAATTAGCAGTAATCCTACCAAATACTCATGGATCAATATAGATGAAGCACTCCACGGGCCCAAATCAATTCGCCCTCATTGTTGATGGACGGTAACTTGTGGTTTACAATTAGTGTCTGGCGCTGTGCAGCCGGCCCCTCGTGAGCAGTGTGGACCTCCACTGCTCTGAGACTTCCCCAGTTAGAGCTTTTCCAACCTCCTAAATCTCAGCACATCCACTGTACGATTTTTTAAATGACACTTGAACCTATGTGGTGTCGTAATATGTTCTACTATTGAATATAAAAAGAGGAAACTTTTTCGGGAGAGATTTGTCGAGCTTTAGTTTCTAGCTCGGGTGCTGGAAAGAAGAAACAATACTATTAAAGTGAAAAGAGAAACCGAGGGAATCACAAAACATTCAATACTTGATATTGGCACTTGGGAAGGGTACACGAGAATCGTGAACTCCAGAGGAGGGGGTGGGGTGTTCACACCTATGCTACTGAGTGTTTCTAGAAGGGAGTTGTCCATTCTCCCTGCCTGGCCACACACACACACACACCTGGGGCTCAGCAATGTCCCCGGCCTGGCACTGCAGCAGAGACACTGCTCTGTCCACCACCCAGCAGGGCACAGGCCAACCGGAGCAGGGGTGACCCCTGGTTGTGGGTCTCCCTGCGGCAGAGAAGTGGCTGAGCTTGTCCAGTGTGGCTGTGAGGTAAGAACGACATGAGCACCTTTACTGGCACGGAACTGGTCTTTAAAGTTCACAGTCAGACATACGGCTCCCAGAACAGCCCACGCCCCTCTGTGTGTGCCTCTGGCTCTGGGCTTCGAACCCTGCCTGATGCGGAGGAGGCATGGAGCCTGCCTCCCCTTTCCTCTTAGTCCCGGCCTGCTTGCATTCCTCTGAGCACAGATGCCATGGGAACCAGAAGTGAAAAGCTGAAACCTGTGGCCTGACAACCTACTGCATTCATGCTCCTTTACCTAAAACCCAGCCCCTCCTAGCGCGCAGGTTTCTACTGCCTGAGTTCCCTGGTATTTCACGGGAAAGAGTATTCTGAGTTTACATTTCCCCTCCCCTCCCCAATCTGCTGCTAGCAGCTGTCCCCACCATGACGAGTCCCCAGGGAGCGGCGGAAAGAAGAGGCTTGAGAAGGAGGAAGTCTAGGAAGCGGGGAGCGTCCTGCTGCAAAGCCCAGAGGCAGGAGGACGGGAGCCCGGTCAGGGAAAGTGAGAGCTGAGGCCTTTTGTGTTCGGCAAGGAGATGACCTCCAAGGTGACTCCCAGGACATCCTCACCACAAGCCAGGGCAGGGACATTGGGTGCAAGCAGCTGCTAGGTGGTGGTTAGACAGAAGGAGGCTACCGTTTAAATCCCTCGAGTCTTACTTGGCTCCTGGGCAGGGAGGAAGAAGGAAGGCGTCGGAGGCCCCTGTTCCCCGGAGAAGAATGTGGAAGCCCCTGACAGTGCTGACTGGCGGGAGCCCCAGGGTGCCACCACAGCTGCGGGCCACAGGGACCAAGGCCTCGGCAGGATCACACTGCCACAGGAACTGAGCAGGGTGACGTCGGTGGGGAGAAACAATCACAGAAGTTGGCTAGAGATGGCACTGAGACTTGCAGTGACAAGGGAACAAGAAGCATCGCCATGGAGACAAGAGATGCCAGAGGATAACCCAAGAACACCTGGACCGGCACTGTCTTGGAGAGCAATGGGAGAGGAATATGGAAATCTGAAAGTCTAAGCATTTCAATTTTTCAAAAAGAGAGTCACCTAAAAATGATTAAATTGGATGTTTTATAAATTGGATTGTGATTAGTTTCTCTTTCTACCTTAATCTCTCTCTCTCTCTCTCTCTCTCTCTCTCTCTCACACACACACACACACACACACACACACGCACACAGATTACAGACCCAGGCCAGCAGGGTAGGGCTCATGACCATCAGGTCGCACGCAGGAAGCACAGGCGCCGCCGCATCTCTGTGCATCCCGAGTGCGCTGTGAACAAACGACGCGCTGCTGCACACACCCCAGCAAGCACCTCCTCAGTGGAAGGCACGGTGCACGGGAAGCTGGAGCGGATCCGATGCGACACCTGCTTCCAAGGTGCTCATGCCAAGCGTGGGAGGCAAATGCAAAAACAGCATCTCCAGCAAATCCTGTCATGGAGCTACAGTGAACTATTCAAGCGCAGAGAAGAGGAAAAGGGCTCCTGGTGGTGGGAGGACAAGACTGGGTGACACAAGTAGAAGTCAACAGTTTGATTGACAGATGTTTCGTGGGCACCCAGACGAGGTCTGCTCCCGCGCTGGGTCTGCACATCCTGAGGATGCAGTCCGGTGGGGAAGGGGGACACAAAGGTATCAATCAACTCCATACAACATATCAAGTCCTAAATCGGGCTTGCACTGAACATCGCAGAATTCATCAAAGAATTCACAAAGTATGAGTCTGTCAACTTCCATTTCTAAAGAACACCATGAAGCCCCAAGGTGAAAGCAAGCAGCGACTCTCTCCTTTCTGCTTTAGGAGTAGAGTCCTTTACAAGTGATATCGTGAGAAGGGTTTAGGGGAGAGAGATGAGGTTATTTCCAAGTGGCGTCCTGAACTGCGTTCCTTCCGACTTGGGACTACCGTAGTACCTCCGGCCCCACGGAAGAAGGAGGCAAACACGAGGCTCCCTGGAGAATACACGCCGCGCCTGCCCGCCGGCAGCCCTGCGCACCTCCCAGAGCGGACGAAGAACGGTGACCGTGAACTGAGAGGGATGCCTGCCTATCGGCACAGGCCCCAATGCCCCAAACAGAGGAGAATGGAAGGGGAGGAGAGAAAAAGTTAGGATTAAGAAAACATTCAGGTTTCTCTCTTCCAAGGTGTGGTCTGTAAAGGAAGGGAAGGAACCCCAAGAGGATGGAAACACGAGTAAACACGGCAGCTCTTGAAGTGATTTTCGGTTTTCTATCCTACGTGAAACTGGGGAGCAGGGGACAAATGCAGGGCAGCAGGACTCTCCCTGCTGTGGAGAGCGATTACCCCTGCGGGTCATTTCAGTTCGGGCGAAATGTCCGGATGCTAAATGAGGGGGTGCTCTGGGCACCCCTGTCACACTGAGGCCTCTGCTTGGGCCACAGGGAGGGGGCTGGGTGGGACAGAAGCAGGACACCAGTGGCAAAGGTGGAGGAAGCCGGATCACCAAATTGTTTGTTTTTATCACCAGAAATAGTTTCCTATTCTTCTGGGCTGCCCTGTGTCTCTGCCAGTTCTTCCCAGCTCTTCTGTTCCACTGGGGAGGGATTTATGTCCACCACCACGTTTGACCAGTGAGAGCAGCTGGCGGGACCTCACGGAACACGGTCTCCAGGACGCTCTCCTTCACGTGTCTGCGGTGCATCTGCCTCCATGGCGGCCAGTCAGCCAGCAATGGTCACAGGATAAGAAGGGGAAAAAAAAGTCTTGAAGTAATAGTAATATTGCTATAGTAATAGTAATATCACTGGAGTGATATATTACTCCCATAATACAGCAATAATAACATTGCTATAGCAATATGGTAATACTAATATTAGTATAGTAACAATAATACTAGTATTACTATTATAGTAGTGTAACATACTACCATATATTACTAATATTACTATAATAGTAATAATATACTACTTTGTCTCTGAATACGACTTTAATTTGTTTTCTTTCTCTTTCTGGACACTCTGTGATGGCCAGTAAACATAACTGACAAGCACAAATGGGCATATTGTTATGACTGCCAATTCCCAGATGTACTGTCCCGTGTCTTAAATATTGTCCCTGCATGAACCCCCAGACACCACAACCTATTCATTCTTCCACATTCACGTGCTTTGTTTAGAAGAATTTAGAAAAGTTTCTGGGAAAGACTACAAGCAGCCCGACTCGTGGAACACAAATACTTCCTTCCTTTGCACTAGTCGGAAAACCAATAACCCGTTGCGCATGCACCCTAGAACACCCGCGACAGAAGTGCTGGTGTGCAACTTTTCTCGGGTTTTATTGACCACGCTTCCTAACCTTCCTCTAAGTCACAGAGGATGTTTTCTTACTCCAACAGCTTGTAAAACTGTGAGATGAAAGTAAAGCTTTCCTTTATTTGTATTCTTTTAAAAATACCAGAGAAGATTCCACATGGAATAAGCATTCAGTAAATGATAAACACGGCTGTCACTGGCATTTTCCTTGAAGGTCACCCACTAGAGTTTCTAATATTAAAAAAAAAACCTTTGTTTTATTTGTATTCCAAAAAGTATAGTTGGTCATTATAGAAAAATTATAAAATACCTATGAAAAAAGAAAAGAAAAATCACATCAAGTTGTACCACCTAGAGATAAAAATAATGACCCAGATAGAAGGTTAAGTGATTTTTTAATCATCCCCACATTAATGATTCAGTAGAATACTTTTATACTTAATATATTACCAATATCTTCTAATGTTTTCCAATGTAATTTTAATAACAACATAATTTTCAACTAATTAGATATTATAATTTATATATATCAGCCCATTAATGTAGGACATTTAGGTTGTATCTAATTTTTACTATTAGAAACTGTATTTAAATGAAGTTTTTATAATACCATTTTTGTGCACTGTTTTTTTATTGGGACAAAATTTAGAAGTCTAATATAAGAATTAAAAAAAAGAAATATTTCTAAACTTTTTGAAGCTAAACTCCCCACCAAAAACTTGAGGGCAGCAGAAGAGAAGCAGGCCCACAGCTCCAGGGCAGCACAAAAAAACCCGTGAAAACTGTTTGAAAGGCGATGGAAATATATTGCATAAATATGTATTTGTCTAATTTTTGTATGCCTCGGATATCCAGGGAGAATTTTGAAAGGAGGGCAGCGCCCGTTTCCAGATACCACGATCACTTTTAACTGGAGCAGCTCCACCTCCACTCCCTCTAACTGGAGGAAGTTATTGATGTTTCTAATATGAAGCAGTAAAAAGCCATCTTCTCTCCTTCCCGCCCCTCTGCCCGGTGACTCTGAGGCCATCATTCATTCAGGCCAGCCTCCTGCCAGGCAGCCCAGAGCACAGCACGGCTCTCGTTCCGTCCTTTCCAAGGGCACAGAGGCCCCTTTCCACCCGTCGGTCTGGACTGTAGATAACAGCGCATTGAAAAGTGACCACGGATGTTGCAAGGCCCAGAAGATCCTTAAATGCTCTGTTATTAACAGAGGCGTTTCTTAAAAATCATCACACATTTCATACGTGATGTATTGGGACCCAGGTCCTGGGACTAAGTGGAGGTAAAGAAACACAGTAAAAGAGAAAAGTAAGGAGAGATGGGGTGGAGGGCAGGACAGGCAGGGAAGAAGGGAGTGATGAAAATAATGTGTAAACCTTTAGAATGAGCATGTCTGTGTTTCCCTCAGTAAGTGAAAGGAAACAGACGAATCTACTACCTAGTTCATTGCCCCCGAAAGCTTCCTAGATTGAGATGACGCATAACGTTCACCATTACTTCTCATCCTCAGACCCACACGGGTTCTCGAGCAGAGGCGAATTTGTCCCCTGTGGAAAGTTAAGCAGTGTCTGAAGGCGTTCTGGATTTAGTGGGAAGGCATTCCTGGAATCTGGAATATTAGAGACCAGGGATGCAGCTAAACATCCGTGCCCAGGACAGCCCCCCACGACAAAGGATTGCCTGGTTCTCAGGAGCTTTAAGCTTCATGAACTAATAATGCTAAGGAAACCCTGATGAAATCATGCATACATTGCTTCTAGTTCAAACTCTATAAAAGACAACATTAAGACGTCAAAATGGATTAAAATAGATCTCAATGGGAGACTTAAGCACTTCTCGTTGTTGGTTAACAGTAGTCTGGATTTGCTCTTACAACATGAAATGTACAAGCAAAATCATTGACGGTGAAAATTCTATATGCAATTAAAGAAGTGGCAATTGTCAATATTATAGATTCTTCAGAGTTTCCTAAATGGGAATATCACAACACTCAGTGTCTAAAAAAATCTAACTCCAGGGTGTTCAGACATATAAATAAGAAGCAAGCAGGTTTTATGTATAATTATTATCCTACCAGTCACTGCTAAGTACTCCTTCAACTCACTATAGAAATGGCTAAAAATAGGGATTTTTCCCAACATTCACTGACTTGCCATCATTCCTCTGAAAAAGAGCCAACTCCATAAAGACCTCATTAAAACTCTCATCTCAATTAAAGTGAATAAAATTAATATGTTAACAGTAAATCATGCATCCTTGATGGTTCATGCCTGTAACTAATTAACTTCACATGGCTTATGGAAATGGTTAGGATGCTTTGCCCATTGCCTGTATTTGTTGATAACATGATTTTGTCATCATAAACCAAGAACACCTCAACCAGTAGTTGCATGTGGGACCTAATTATCATTCCATTGAAAATCTGGTAAAAACTATGCTAAGACTTTGCTATTTCATGGTTTCATATACTAGATAAGCATGCTGACCACAGGCCAGATGCTGTGTTCGACACTGGGCAGAACAACAGAGGAGGTGGACACAGACACTGGTCTCATATCACTCACCACCTAATGGTACAAGTTCACTACAGGTATCAGTTCACCGCTTCCAGTGAATATAATAAACATTTAAAGGCTGCCCACATGCTATACATTACTCTGGACCCAAAGAAATAAAAGCAAATAGGTCACAAATTGACAATATCCTATTTGGTTTCAGACAACACATTAGGGAGAACATCTCTATTCTTAAAGATTAGCTAAGTATTATCACTATAATATATTATATATTCTGGACTCTGTTGTCTTGAATTCCTGAAAAAAAATTCAATTAAGATAAAATGTTATACCATCTAGTTTTAGAGAAATTTTAGAGATGAAAATGTCTATTTGAAAATATTATGCCTCTTTTTGCAAAATCACGCTATGCAAAGGCTTGTACTAACTTCCTTCTACACTTGAGAGCCAGAACACAATTTGCCACTTCCGTTGGACTGTGGGAGCTATAAAACTTAATGTTTACAAATTTTTGTCTTTTTAAAAAGTCCTTGTGGTTGAAATTTCCTTTATAGTACTATGATCAGAGTGGACATTAAGTAAATATGTTGGATGAATAATAAACACCAAGCCAATCTTTTCACTTTCAGTATATTTTTTGGGCATAAATTGAATGCAAAATGGGGCACGATTTTTCCAAAATCTTCATATGTTTGAAGTTATCATCTAACCACAACCTTCTCCTCCGTATGTTAAATATTCCCATCGTTTTCTCATAAACACCCACATTTAACACGTTTAATCGTCTCAGTCATTCTCACACAACTCCTCCAGTATCTCCCAGATTCTTTGTAAAGTGTTACCATCGTGAGACTCTAATTAGTTCCTCTCTCTCAAATGTCAGCTTCCCTTAATAATTCCCAAAAGTAGGTTAACTTTTTGTATTATAGTAGAAGCTTACACTCAGAGGACAATCTGTGAATCTCATCTTTGCTTTGCCTTAAATAAGTCAGCTGTACAGAGAAGTACATGGTCTTTGAGTTAGTCTCCATAGAGGAAGATGTGTAGATGGGGAATCCCCATGCTGCTGGCTAGGTGTACTACTGAGTCAACAGCATTTGTTGCTGCCAAGCCACTGGCAGGTGCCCAGTGGGCTGTAGAGGAAAAGATGCAAGAAGCTTCCAGTTGGGTAAGGGAGACATTCAGTCATGCAAAAATGAGTGAACAAGAGAAGGGCTAGCCCAGAAGGTCAGCATGTGGCCTTAAGAGTACAACATTCTGTTCCAAATCCTGACTTCTTTACTTACTAGTTGTATGACCTTGAACAACTTTGTCAAACTCCCAATATTTCCATTTCCCCTTTGGTAAAATAAGGGATGATGAGAGTATCTACTTCATAGGTTTGGTGATGATTATGTTAAATAATGTATGTAGAGAGGTTAGCACAATGCTTCTAAACCCCAGAGCTGCTCTTTGTGTACACTTTGTTCCAGGTACTCCACTGGGTATAAAAATAACTATAATTCGAGCCCTGGCTGGCGTAGCTCAGTGGATTGAGCACAGGCTGTGAACCAAAGCATCGCAGGTTCGACTCCCAGTCAGGGCACATGCCTGGGTTGCAGGCCACAGCCCCCAGCAACCACACATTGATGTTTCTCTCTCTCTCTCTCTTTCTCCCTCCCTTCCCTCTCTAAAAATAAATAAATAAAATCTTTAAAAAAAGTTCTCTTTGCCTTATAAAAAATAATAACTATAATACAAGTCAAAATGTTAAAAGAAGAGTTAAACTGAAGATCAAGAACTGACTGTAAGAAAAAGTCAACTACCCCCTGATATGTGTATACAATCAACCTAACCACAGAGGGTGGGAAGTTCCGAGCCCTACAAGGAGAAACAAGATGAATGAATGACTGTGTCCAAAGAAGCAAAGAGGAAGACAGTGGCATCCATGTGGTGTTATATGGGAATCCTCATACCGCGTTCCAAGGTATGATTCCTTCCTTCCCAAAACATACAGACCTCCACAGATAGGGTCCACTGTGACTCATAACTCACTCCATATAGAGGCTATCACTGAGAAAGATCAGCAAGCATAACAGGCACTTAATAAATTAGAACCGGTACAACTTTATGGGAAGCAGGTATTTGAGTCCCATTTTATAGAACCCGAACCTAACACGAAGGGTTGTAGGGACTTGTGTGAGGTTGTTCTGCCTGTGAACAATAATGGAAATGTAATCACATGCCCCACAAGCTAGACTATGATATGTCTCCTATTGTTAAGATAATGCCATTCACACACTTCTACTATTTCACACACATCTATTTATACTTCTATATTCTTCCCTTTCATTGTATTCCTCACTGATAGTTAATGTATTGCAACTCACTGACAGTCCATTTATTTTAGGGTAAAAAGTAATGTAATAAAAAACAAAATCTGTGAAAGTATAAAAATAGCCCAAAGCTATAAGCATATTTATTACACACAGCTGGAACACACATCTTTTATATGAAGGCATCTATAAAATGAGTTAACTTCTCTATGCGCAAGTTCTTGGGAAATATACTTGACAGAGTCATTTACTTCCAAAGTCAGAAATCACCTGAGAAAAGGTGAAAATTACTTCGACAAGTCAAGAAGTATTTATTATGTAGCCAAATAACTGGAACAAAATAAAACCTTAAGGGAGAAATAGATGATTCTACTAAAAATGAAGGAGGCAGACGAGAAAGATGTGAAACACTAATTTAAAGCCAAAGTTAAAAAGAGACCCAGTAATTACACAATGACTTACTTGACTTCATTTGACAACTCTCAGTAGGTAAATCTCTAAGAAAGTGACATTCAATCATTTAGCAACATTGCCCTAAAACCTAGAAATTTCTTTACAATCTTTAGATAGACTTCTTGAGGTCATGAATCTAACTTTCCATGCAAAGATTTATATAGTTTTCTTTCTTTAATCGTTGCTTCTTGATGGAACAATTCCTCTTTCATTGTGTCATTAATCTCAGTGCCGAGTTGTTTTTTTTTTAAGATTTTATTTATTTTTTAGAGAGAAGTGAAGGGAGGGACAAAGAGAGGGAGAAAAATATTGATCAGTTACATCTCAGAGGCCCCCAGTTGGGGATCTGGCCCTCAATCTAGGCATGTGCCCTTACTAGGACTTGAACTGGCAATGTTTCGGTTTGCAGGCTGGTGCTCAACCCACTGAGCCATACCAGCCAAGGCTCAACACCAAGTTTTGATGGTGCTACTCAGGTTCACTATCTCTGTGGGTAGGGGATGGTCTTAACATCCCTCCACAGTAAAAGTCTGCAGGTGTTGTCATCCCAGTGTGCTTCTACCATGTCCTGGACATCCACCATTAATGGGCACATCGTGGTGCGCTGTTGTGGTCAGGCTGTACATCTCTGTCAGCACCTGTGCCAGGCTACACCATACAAAGGCTGAATGTCAAGTGTATGACCTCAAGAGGTAAATACTCTGATTTCACAGGATAACCTCATTTAGTACTCAAAACAAATCTGTGAAGCAGTGAATATTACTATTGCTAGCTCACAACAGAAATTGTGTCAATTCCTGTAACTTTCCCAGGGTCACACACCTAGAAAGTGTTGGCATTTGACCCCAGAGCCTGGGGTCAACCATCATGCTATTCTGTTTTCAACCATCATGCTATCTGACCAACACAGATTGGGTGACTTCACCAATGACTAAACAAACAAAACACACTGCAGTGAGCTAAGTGCCATAATCATAGTCCCATTCAGCTTCTCAAGCTTCTTGAGGATGGAACATGCTTAAATTTCAGCTTGGAAATTTTTCGAATCAAAGTGAGATCCCAGAGACCACGCCCACCGTTTCGGGCACCGCCAGTGAAAGGTGGCGAGAAATACCGGGAACCAGAGACGGCCTCCTCAAAATGCCGAGACACCTCATCACAAACATCACACTTCAGTTTATAAATTGACCAGATTGATGGGAAATTGCATCCACTTATTTTTCATTTCATTCATTTTGGCAACTAACTGTTGTGATGTTTTATAAATATATCCCAAATAATGTAATAATGTTTAAAGTACTTTTAGAACATTAGTTGTGTACTGAGATAGTTTGGCCATTACTAATCCATTCAAATATATGGTTTAAAACCATTTTTTCCTCAAACATTCCTGTGATGTCTTTTTGATGAGTCACCTTGGCTACGCTAGTCCCCAGTCACTTAATCAAACATGGATCTAGATGTTGCTGTGAAGGTATTTTGTAGATAATGAAATTCCATAATCAGTTGACTTGAAATAAAAGAGCTTATATCAGACGATTTCAATGAACCCGTTGAAAGGCCTTAAAAGCAGACCTGAGACTTCCCAGAAAAATCAACTCTGCCTGTGGACAGTAGCTTCAACCGTGGCTGGGAGTTCCAGGTGGCCCTGCCTGATGGATGACCTGCCCTGCGGATCTGGGACTGACCTACCCGGACCCCGACACTGAGTAAGCCTGCTCCTCAACAATAACTCTCTTAGGACACGTCTCCTACTGGCTCCACTTTTCTGGTTGGACCGCAGTTGATAAAATTACTCAAGAAACACACCAGGTAGGCAGCAGTATAAAACTTGACAACAGCCAGGAGTTCCTACCACCACAGTAATGAAAAGCACATTATAGAAAGAACGACAACTAGATACATGGATTTTTAATAATGGCCCCGAACTCTTACTCATCTTTGTAACTCCAGTGACTCTCCCACTGCACGTGCTCAGTAAATGTCATACGAGTGACTGACGGAGAGAATGGATGAGTTGATTTGCTCCTGTTGTGCTTTATTTCTCAGCTTCTCCACTGCAATGTTTGGGGTTCATTCACATCAAAAAGGGAACTGAGGGGAAGGAAGGAAAAGGAAACCTCCCTCCTTTGTTCCCCAATGTCTCTGGTCTTATAGCGCCTGCGCAGGTGCCAAGAACTGAGAACACACATCCATTTATCTTATGAAAAGCAGATTAAACAGCCCCACCCATGCTGTCGCAAAGGGCAGGAGCTCCTTCTTCCTCTCTGCTGCATAGTATTCCATTGTGTATTATTGTTCAATTACAGTTGTCTGCATTTCTCCCACCCCAGCTGAACCCACCTCCCTCCCTTGCTTCCACCCTCCCCCTAATCGAACAACAAAATAATTTTTTAAAAAACTATGAAACAGGTCAAATAATATGTAATCAATTCTAAGACCTTTACTCTCACCAACACAGAAAGAATCAACAAGCTAATGAATGAGTCTTTAATACTGGTGACAGTTCTTCATTCTAACACAGGGTGTGACAAGGCAGCAAAAATTGCCAAGCCAGCACGTGCAAGTGAGCCAGCCTTGAAAGGCAACGGCTGCCGAACGTGGCTACATCCCAGCAGAGCAGCCTGGTGAGCGGGGAGAGCCTCGGGACACGCTGGGCCCAGAGAGATTTCAATTCATTTATAATAAAAATAATTATGTGGTATGAAATAAAAAATGAAACAGGCTCCTTAGAGTTCTGAAACAAAAACGGATAAATGTGAATTTAAGGGCTGCTCTTAAACTTGACTGTGTGTAACGGAGCAGCTGGGTCAGTGCATAAAGCTCCAGGACATGCCAGGTCCACAGTGAACTCAAAAGTATACAACAAAATAACTGAATTATAAAAACTCCTCGATCAATCCATCCATAAAAATTACTCCCTCTGAAATGTCCTTCTATCCAAAGTGTCACAGGAGCTTTTCGTCGCTGCTGCCCTGCTCGGGCAGGCGGCATTAAACCCAATGTGTTAGTTTTGCTTTTCATTAAAAGTTAAATCCATTGCTTCCCGGGGAGCACAGGGTTACTCTGCAGAGGCCGGAGTAACATTAACCGGCTGAAAGGTATGTACACACGTCACCATGGTCGCAAAGAGGATGGAAATCAGTGAAACCTACTCATGCTGACACAATAGATGAGAAAGAACTCTGTCTCAAATCCAGTTAACCTCGAGGCCTTACGGCCACACAGTTATCCCCATAAATATTCAGATCTTTGACGTGACACACAAATGCCTTCCCATGTAGGTAAACACGCATTTTTAAAATGGAATTTACTTTGGGAGAGGAAGTACTATTTTCATTTCATGGTTATTGAAACATAGACAATACCGTATTGTTCCAACTATAAGACACACTTTTTTCCCCTCTCCCAAATTTGGGAGGGATAACGGTTGTTAATGCTGCTGTTGAGTTCTGTTTACATTTATATTGATGAAATATTATGTTATTTATGTTATTAAATATTTTACCACATTTTTTGCTTCAAAATTCTTTTCTCTGTTTCCTCCTCTAAAACCTAGGTACGTCTTATGGTCCAAAAAATACGGTAAATGTTTCAGCCTTAGAGTCAGAGTATTTGTTCCCATAAAGCAGCAGGATGTATCAATCAGCAGGACTGTATTTTTAAAAAGACAACAGAGTCAGCTGGTAGAAATCACGTGGAAAATAGATTTGATTTTTTGTATGCAGTAACATGCTTAACAAATAATCACTGAGGATGACTACATTTCCCAGATCAGTACGCAAATGTCTGCTCACGTAGTTGGACTTGATTTTTACCTTCTTGACCACAAGCGGTTGGCTCCACAAAGTGTGTTAAATTGCAGCCTACTGTTTAGGTGGTCAAGAGACCCCAGCACCCAGGAACTGGGATGTCTTCCCAGCTCTGTTGAATTATCGTGTAAATTTGATACAAGTGTCCTGGACTTCAGGCTTCCCCCCTGAAAAGGGTGGTGGTAAGAGGTCATTACTATTATTTTTTCCTTTTTATTGAATGCATTGGGTGACACTGGTTAGCAACATTGTACAGGTTTCAGGTGCACGGTTCTACAGCACATCACCTGTACACTGTGTTGTGTGTTCCCCACCCCAAGTCAGGCCTCCGTCTGTCACTATCTATCCCCCCCACCCTCCTCTACCCCCCCCCTGCAACCACCACACTGTTGTCCGTGTCCATGAGTTTTTCTCTTTTTTTCATTTTTTGCTCAGTCCCTCCACCTAGACTCACTCAACTTCCTTCCCCCAGAGCTGTCACCTGCTCTCCATCTATGAGTCTGTCTCTATTTTGCTTGCTAGTTCACTTTGTTCATGAGATTCCACATATGACTGAAATCTTATGGTACTTGTCTTCCTCTGACTGGCTTATTTCACTTAGCATAATTATTATCACAATTAAAAGATGTATACATTTGGGGCTATACTTTGTCCCACGATATTTAGAACTCATAAACCCTATTTTCCACTTTCAGTTTAGCTCTCTATGTGGTACATAGCTAATCACGTGAATTTTCAATGAAAATTTTTCAACGAAACTTCAATATTGCTCAAAGGAAAAGCAGTCACCATGGTATAAGCCATGCTTTTTAAGAGTTGTATCTGACTCTATTTTATTAGGAAGTGAACTGGGAGGAGGGAACATTATAAATAAGAAGCTGTGGCCAAGTTGGGTCATGTAGCAGGAGAAAGGCTAATGGTAACAGCCAACTTTGAGCCAAAAAGACAAAGGCAAAACCAGAAAGGCAGGAGTTATGCCAGACACCAAATTAGAGATGTGGCTATGGATGAACGTGGGAATAAGAGATGAAAGACACAAGAATTGGAATAAGACCAGCAGTAGGGTGATCGGAAGTGTAAAGGCAACCCAAGTGATCGAATCAAGTGTGCAATTTGTGGTCTGGGACCCAGACAAGAACAGTCTAGAACAGTGATTTTCAACCCTTTCACCTCATGGTGCGCATAAACTAATCGCTAAAATTCTGTGTCACACCAAAAAATATATTTTTTGCCAATCTGACAAAAGGTAAGTATAATTTTGATTCATTCACACTGGACGGCTATTGTTGTGTTGGCTGCTGGCATTATTTTATTTGACCATTCAAAGGAAAAGAGGTCAGTGCCCCCAACTAAGTCGTCAGGTGTGGCGTGTTTTAAAAGCTCTTGTGGCGCACTGGTTGAAAATCACTGCTCTGGAGTAATTTCATCCAATGCACTGGCACCCTTTCTGAAGGTGTTTGTCCTTACAAAGAGCTCTGCAACCCTACCCTCATAAAACCAGCTTAGCTTCTGTGTGCTGGTTTGCCACCTCTGCCCATGAACACAAAGAGCAGAGGTCTTTTTTTAAAAAAAGACCCTGCACAGTCCAGCTTGCTACCTTCTGCCTGCATCTTGAGGTTGTATGCCAGATACCTCCCCAACAGTTATATTTTTAAACCAGCAATTATCCTCATTCCTTCCCACTGACACACCATACAGTTAGTCTGGTTTAGGTCCCAGTCAAAATAAATAAATAAATAAATGAATGAATGAATAAATAAATAAATGGAAAAAAGCACGTTCTAGCTAAAATAAATTCACATAAACATCACTTGGATTGGCTCAAAATCACTCAGATGATTTTTAAGTAGTTTCAATCTGATTTACTGGTCAGGGTCAAAATTGGTCCTACACCAAGTACGAATCAATTAGACATTTCCAAAGCAACGGTAAAAGTCAAAGGCCAAGATCTTAACTAAAATACAGTTTACTTTAGAGAATGTAGAAGTTATCATTGGAAAATCCCATCATGTTGAGACAAATTAAAGAGTTTGGATTCTATGCTAATCCATACTGGAAGAGAAAGCTTTATATGACAAGGAGTTCAGGGAAGAATTCAGGAATTCTGCATCCAACTTGATCCGTCTACATACACATGGCAACACGCACCTTGGTTTTTCTCTTTGTGCAGGAAACAGGGATGCTTACCCTGGCCGTGATAATAGGAGGAACTGAGTGGAAGCGAGAAGCAGACCTACCATAGTACCTGTCACTTTAGCTGTAGTTAACTCACTCTAAATACATGTGTGCAAGGCAAGGATAAGCATAGTAAGTAAGCTGATTCTTTTTTCCCCCAGCATCATCTATCTTCTTCAGTCATCACCAAGGTTACCTCCCAAGCTACCAAGTACATTGGATGACGCTGCCTCAAGAACAACTTCGATCAAAGGTGCTCCTACCACAAAGACAAATGGAATTTACAGTTTGCTCAAGTTTTTTCTTCTATTTTAAAAGCCGGCATCTATAATAGCAAAAATTGCCGCTCAAAGACAATTGAAAGACTTTGAAAGACAAGACTTCCATCTGATTCTGAAGGAGTCACTATTCCTCGGAAGCTATGAGAGTTTGCTCCTGAATAAATCCATGATCCCAGAAAAATCACTCATGTGGCAATGCTGCCTGGCTGCCTCTACACATCCTTGGTTCACTTAGCTCTGCTAGCCTCACAAGATGATTTTCATGATCCACTGACTCATTCATTCATTCAAGTATTCATTCATTCCATTATCCTTCTAGAACCCATCCATTTGCTACCCAGAATAGGATTTAAGATCCCCCAAGAATCTAATCTGAAGCCAGGCTTATTGCTGCAAGGGCTCTGATCTGGGGACTCTGAGCCTGTGTCCTTTAATAAGATTCTGCCTTACCCAACAACAGGTGTGACTTCATGTCCCAACATCTGCCATCACAGCCCAGCCTACATGGTCCCTGGCAGCCCGGGACCCAGGCCTGGCCTTGCTCTCCAGGGCTCACAATACGGTCCTTCCACCTGGGCTGGATATTGCTATGGCTTCCTAAAAATCCCTGCCTTCTGCTAACCCTGCTACCGCTGCCATGAAAATCTGTCCAACCTCCCACTCAACATTGACAAAGCTGGCCTAGACTGATGCCACTTACGCATTTTCAGAATTAACAACATCCACATACCCTTCAATTTCACTACATCCGAAGAATTTTTCTTTGGGCTCACTTAACCCCGAATGTATATGCTATCTTCTCTGTCTTGGTTTTATCTATAAAAGGGGAATATTGTTAATATCCACCACAGAGGGCACCGTGAAGATTAGATGATATATAGGCATATAAAACAGATATTTTAGAAATTTGACAGGTATATAAAACTTAGAAACTTACAGCAGTGCCTGGCAGATAACACACGCTCTGTAAGTGAAGTTCCTATTAGCAGTACTGTGACTGTTGACTTCCCCCTGTAAGCTACAGGACCCCGAAGACGGAGGCTGTGTCTCTCTTTCTTGAAACCCCTCAGAGCTACGGGGTGTAGTAGTGATCAAATACAATTGAGTTACTGAGCACTTTACAAAGACATCTGGAAATCTTATGTCTACTATATACCTGTAGAAAGTAAGACCACAGAAATGGAATTGCCTAAAGTCATAAAGTCGCTAAAAGAGCCAGGGATGCAAGACCGTCATAACAAGCCGTGAGCACCACCTGCACACCACACTGTTTTCCTGACATGAGAATCAGCGCATTTACCTCGGCCTTGTGTTTTATGTGCGTTTACTTCTCCTTGGGCAAGGGCAGGGCACTGGGGAGCGTAGACATGGTTTTCTCATTCATATGATTTTTGAGCAGCCCTGTACCAGACTCTGTTTTAGGCATAAGGAGACTACAGCAAACCAAACAGATGAAAAGCATGGCCTCGTGGAGCTTACTTTTAATTTCTTTCGTGGGGCAGAGTCCTAGACAATAAGTAAAACATGAGATTATATTGTGATAGGCGAAGCGTAATATTGAGAGGCTGCTCAATATTACAACACTTCTGATGATGATATAGGTTCCCATCCCGCCTATTCATATCGCCTGGAGAGCCGCTGGACCAGTCTTCTCCAACACCTGATCGGTGAAGGGAAATGCTTTGTTGATGTGATGCTGGGAGGAGTGTGATACAGTTACTTTGCTATCAGTCCCCATGACAGAACATATACTTCACAGCCTGCTGTGGGGAGGGACCCCACTGCCATGGGTAAGGACACAGACGTAAGTGGCCCTGGGAAGGCTCAGCAGCTCAAAGAGAGGCAGCTGTCCCAGGTGGAAAAGGCATCACTTCCATTTAGCCACGGGCAGTGAAGGAAATGGCCCCAGTCCTACCCCAGTCCTTCCCCAGGTTCCAACTCAAATACAACCACAAGATAAACAGAGTTCACTTTGGTGGGGGGATAATTCTCTTTTTACAAATAGAAGGTATGTTATATTCGATGATGTACTCTAAGAGCCCAGGCATATCTTAAAGAAAAATAAGATTTTTATACACAGCAATTTCATGTTAAGGTTTGGAGGCACCTCCAAGATTTTATGATCTTTTACCGAGGCAACAATCACAGACGGATGTCGCCCTTCCCAGCACATTAACGTCAACCTAAGTATGAGTGAGCAGACCCCGGAGTCTCCGAGCACCATGGCTCATTACACTGCCGGAACCAAATCTCCGTGGAGCAGTTTTAATCCTCTGGCTCTGTGAATAAGTCTGTTGAAGAAATATTTTACTGAACGACATTAATTGTCTTGATGCTGGGTTCATATAGCAACTGAATGAAAAAACCCCCACACACCTAACGAGAAAGAAAACCATAGAAATCAATCAATATGTTCTTTCCCCCCAAATTATTATATTAAATCTCGGTAAGGACCCGGCAAGCTATTGATCCACTCTTCATAATTCTCTGTTCGTTCTAAATAATCACACTCTTCAGAAAAATAACACTCTTCAATCACGATGTTTGCCAAAAGACCTGCTAAAATCTATACCTCTATACCTCTGCTCTGCAGAAGCCTCTGTTAAAACTGATACATTGAATAGTTTAGATTCAAGTCTTGGCCCTGATTTAAACCCTGTGGAAATAATAACATTATAGTAAATAATATTGAATGCTACCCACAACCCCATACATCAAAGACCGTCAAAGATGTGTAGTATTGAACGCCTTTCCAATCCTAAGCCGCGGGAGATTTACAAGAGGTCAGGCGATTAGACCTCTGTAATTAGAGTGTAAATTCATATGTTGATTTATTGTATCAAACAGATCCATGAGTAGCTACTGATTTTTGCAGCATGTTCATTTTCTATACCAGGGATGAATATCAATTCAACATTAATCAGAACCTTCTGGCCTTACTTGTGGTTTCCAGGTGCCAAGCTCAAGGTAAGCGGGACAAGGACATTTCACGTCACAGTTTGATCCCATTCTGACTTGAGAGTTGTGGAAATTGAATACCCCACACTAAAACAAATAAAAGTTGCACCAAACTGCCAACTCAGAGGCAAAATATTATTCATTTGTATAAAAGTAAGTATCCCGCATTTATGTCCGGGCCAGCTCTGCAGACCCATGAAAATGTGAGTGATTTCTCCTTCATCCCAGAGGGGAGGAAGGCGGGGGAGAGAAAACAGGGAGGGAGGAGGGGAGGGAGGGAGGGAGGGGGAGGAGCTCAGCTGCGCAGGCCGAGGAGGGATCTGGGGGTGTAACTGTTCCTGCGAAGGCTGTGAACCGCTCACCCAGGGCTCTGTCTGCCCCCAGTCCTGAGTCTCTCCGCACCACGAATGAGCCTGCCTCCCACCACCTTCCCTCTCTGAAGCCTGGTCTTTCCTGCCGTCTCCAGGCTGCTGAGACAGCACGAGTTCATGCAATTCCCAGCTTTCAAACTTTTGGTAACATCTTTGTTCTCTGCCATATCCTCCCCCCTTTTGTTCTGGAACACTTGGGCCTTCCTCCTCTTTGCACTACCCCAGGGAAGAGTTTTCGGAAGGAGCGGAGGCAAACCCTTGTGTCTCCTCGGCCACAGTGAGCCGGGGGTCCCCGCCATGCAACATACAGCACAGCGCTCCGTCTAAACACAGCCGGCCCAGAGTGGCTCGTGTCTACGGCGGGACGGGCTAACGTAAAGCAAAGTGAATGCCATTCTCATCTTCTTTCCTGTTTCCGGGGATCGGGATGTGCCAATAATAATCAGCAGTACCGCTATGAATAAATCATGTTAGGGTGGGGCTTATTAATAAATCCCAAAGTTCAAATTGGAATTATTGGGTCAATTATTTATCATCTTAAGATATTGAAAATGGGCAATAACACACAAGACAACAGAAATAGTTGCGGCATGACGTCAGGGCATAACGCATACACCCTGCACTGACAGGACGGTGGTGTGTGGACAGAAAGCATGAGGTCGACAGAGTCAAGATTCCATGACAAAGGAACACCACTCCTCCTCTCCTTGACCTAGTCTGCTGCTGAACCCCTCCATTCCATTTTTTCAGTTTAATTATTGTATTCTCCATCTCTCTGATTTCTGTTCAGGACTTTTTTTAATGTTTTCTATTTGCTGCATTTCTCATTTTGTTTATGCATTGCTTTCCTGACCTTTATCGCCATGTTTTGGAACTCTCTGTTTCGTAAGTCACTGATCTCCTTTTCATTAAACGAGGCTTCTGAACGTCTGTCATGTCCTTTTGTCTGGGACATATTCCCTTGCTCCTTCGTTTCCCTCCACTCTGTGTTGGTCTCTGCGCATCGCATCAAACAGCCACCTCCGCCAGCCTTGACAGAATCGCCTGGTGTAGGAGGTGAGCCTCATCAATCAGCCCAGCTTGAGCTCCTATTTGCCTCTCAAACCACCGTGATTGTTCAAGCCATCGCTTTGTTCTTAGTGGCTCCCAGGAGGCGAGTGTGTGTCAAGACTCCACAGTGTCCCAAAGAGGGGCATTACAGGCAGCACCTACATACGGGCTGATCAGAAGTCGGAGCCTCCCTCAGGCAGCAGGTGGGAAATTATACAGTGGAACCCCTCCAGAGAGAGACGAGGGAACCGGCATTTCTGCACTTGGTTGTTGGAGGGAGCACCATGGGGAGGTGAAGGAAGGAGGTGCCCATCGGGTCTTTTGGGCTCCAGGGAAGATGTCCCCACTACCTAGATATGTGCTAATTAGAAGCAACACCCTCGGGTAGCAGCCTGTGATGTGCGCAGTCAAAGCCCTTCTGGAGAGAGCCTGGGGATGGGTATTTTTATCTGTCCCCTCTGCACCGAGCCCTGGGTGGGGTGGGGAGGGCCCTCAGTTAGCAACTGCTTCTTTGTTTGCTCTAGTCCTGGGGACTCAGGAGTGCCAGCGCCTCTGGCTTTCAGGGCTAGGGGATTTGGGGACCCCTGGCAGCAGCCTTGAAAGCTGGTGTGCTAGAGGGGTGGTCTAAACCCTTCCCTCCTCAGAGAAAAGCTGGGATTTGAGTGGGGGGGGCTCCCCCTTGATTACATGGCGCTGTGCTGGTGGTGGGTTTCTGGTGAGGGCGTCTCAGCCTTTACTGCCCGATTCCGTGCGGGTATCTTCTCAGTCATCTGATGGGTGGGAGTGAGCCCGCTAGTTTCTGGATTGCTTTCAGAGGAAACTGTTTTTTTGTGTAGCTGTATATATTTGCTGTTGGGAGGAGCTTCAGGAGCTGCCTATGTCCCCATCTTGGCCCTGGGGCCGAGTTTGATTTCCTTCCTTGGTGAAAGGTTCTTCATTCCTCAGTGGAATCAACAGAAGTAATGCTGCTTCTATTAGTAATAATTATAATATTTAACTATTTAAATAATAAGTATTTGTTGAATATTTCTTTTGTATCAGGCACTATGCCAGGCATTTGATATATAGTCACTCATTTAATCCTCACACCTACATGAGATACACATTATTAATACCCATCGTATAGGTGAGAAAATTGGAAGTAAGAGATGTTAAGAAATAATTTGCAGAAGTTGCACAGCTAAGTGGTAGAGCTGCAGTCTGAATTCTGCCAGCCTCCAAAGTTCACCTCTTGACCTCTTAGTCACATGACTGGGATGTTCCCGTGAGACCCCATAAAGTGAAGAATGAAAAACAAGTCTGTGTTGATCATCTTTAACTTTTTTCAAATTCCTTCTTGTGTGATATCCTTGGCTCCTCCCATACTTCAGATTATTTTAGGTAGACCCTAACCATCTTAGCAAAATGCTCTGGAAACTCCATTGAAATTGATCTTTTAATATATAAAATCTCATTGCCCAGAGCAAGAATTCTCTCTGGTATTACAGCCAGATTTTGCTTATAATGTAACAGTCTCTCTCTTTTTTTTTTTAGCTATCATTTGCATAGTGATACAGTTTTAATAGAGTTTTAATTCTAAATTTATATTCCAAAAATGTCAATCTGGAGGCGGTAACGCTACTAACTTGCCTTTAAGCTTATTTTGTGTAACTACGTCTGAGTGTTTATTTTCTTTAAGCAGCCTATTTTAGAGGTGAAGTGTATTCCAAAGGCTTTAATCTAAGCACAGGCTGTCATCAAACTTCCCCGGCATAGCTTTCTCATACAGGGAACCAAATCACATGGGGGTGTTTGAAACAAAGGAGGAAATAACAAAGTGATTTGGGTGGACCAAATGTTTGAACTGCATCCTGTTTATGGGACATTTTCACAACTGTATAGGCTGACAGCTATGCTTAGAGAAACAATTAAAGAAGCAAAATTATTCATGCAGTGGGTTATAACAAAATGGAAAAAAGGATGTTAACCTTCAAGATAAGGTGAGGAGTTAAGCCCTGGCAGGGTGGCTCACTTGGTTGGAGCATCATCCTGTGCACCAGAAGGTTAAGGGTTCGATTTCCAGTCGGGGTGCATACAGTAGTCAGCTGATCAATGCTCATCTCTGACATCTATGTTTTTTTCTCTCTCTCTCTGTCTGCCCCCTTCCTCTCTCTCTAAAATCAATTTTAAAAAGTGAGGATTTTTTAAAAGATTTTATTTATTTATGTTTAGAAAGGGAATGGAGGGAAGGAGAGAGAGAGAGAGAAACATCAATGTGTGGTTGCTGGGGGTCATGGCCTGCAACCTAGGCATGTGCCCTGACTGGGAATCGAACCTGCGACACTTTGGTTCACAGTCCAAGTTCAATCCACTGAGCTACGCCAGCCAGGGCGAAAGTGAGGATTTTTAAAAAGTAAGGAGTCAAAAATGAGTTTTAGGAAAGAATTCATTACAAAGTCCTTGAAAGAATAAAAAGAGACAACAATTTATGGCTACTGGAAAAGTGGGTCCTCCGTTGCCAAACTGGAAGCCTCTGTCTTTCTTTCTGTGCCCCCCTCTCTCTCTCTATAAAGATGCTCCTGTCAACTTGGGTGCATTTTCATCAAATCTGGGAAGCTTTGACTAAACACAGACCAGTGACATATGCCGAACTGACCTGGAGGAGGAGGTGCTACTCAGTGCAGCTGACGCTGAAGCACAGTGGGGAGCTCCCTGCAACACTCATCAGGAGTCTCCACACGCAGAACGCCTACAGAGAGCTTCGCCGCGAACCCCAGATCAATAACTCCAGTGGCAGATGTTCTGAAGAGCCCTTCCGGTTTTAGATGGGGCTGCTTCTCCCCTGAGCCACACGGCACGATTCGGGCACAATGGCTGGACGCTAACATGGTTTGGAGGACCTTCAAAGACTATGGCTGCCCAAGTCCCAGCCAGACGAATTAAATTGGAATTTCCGGGGGTGGAGGAGAGACAGGTGGACAAGGGGCTCCAAGGCACCAGGTGATTCTCCAAGGCACCAGGTGAGTTGAGAACCACTGGCTCAGAATGAGGAGCAGCCAGAATTGATTCAGTAATGGTCTATGCTTCCCCTCCAAGTAACATGGAAGAGGTTAGCGGGCATTACAGAATATCAACATGGCACTTTGCCTATAAATAATTGAAAATATTTTATGTCAACTGTCTACGTCTGTGTCTCACAGTCTATTTATTACAAGAAGCTTAGACACTGAAAAGTTAGAAACCTGCAGGGAGTCAGAAGTAGGACTTGGCCAAGTGAGGTTCACCCAAGCCCGGTGTTTACACTGGGAGTATCTCTTAGTAGTATTAGTACAAGAGCCCTGACCTCTGAAGGTGAACTTTTTCCCATTACACAGAGGGTCCCTTTACTAGGTAGTCCAGTTTTAAGCCAACAGAAACCTGAGTTTTGAAATCTGACTGTGACCGTTTCTCTCACCATGGCTAAAACAGTTTGCTTGGGGTGCTTTCCGCAGAGGAAGGCAATACAGAGTTTCCCCCACGCAAGTAGAGGGGCTCATTTTAATTGCAGTAAAGCAGAGCGGAAGTTTCCTCTGAGCTGACAGGCATTTCCTATCCCTCCCACACAACCAGCTTTGGGTTCCAACCTCAGGAACAGAAGGGAGTCGCCTGTCGCCTGCAGGCATATGACCGGCACGGATAAACCCCTGCCTTGCAGCATTCGGAGCTTTGATCAACAAATCAATGAGAGCCACAGGCACCTGGTGTGTGTACAGAGCCTTCTCACCACCCCCTGTGGCCCAGCAGCTGCTCCTTCCTCTGGGGACCCGTGTTCACAAGCAGGCAGAGTCCAGAAGAAGGATGCTGCTGTGGTGTGGACTCAGATGCTTCTCCCATTCCTCAAGAAAATGGGCACGGCCCTGGCCAGGTGGCTCAGGCGGTTGCAGCATCGTCCTGCACAACAAAAGGTTGCAGGTTCAATCCCCAGTCATGGCTCATACCTAGGTTGTGGGTTCAAACCCTGGTTGGGGCACATAGGGGAGGCAACCGATCCATATATCTCTTTCACATCAATGTTTCTCTCTCTCTCTAAAGTCAATAAACATATAGGGTGAGAATAAAAAAAAAACAAATGAGCAGTGGTCCATACTCTGTTCTGCTGCTGGAACCAACTAGAAAGTCCAAGCATCACACTTTCCCCAGGGGGAAAATATTGGCACCTGTGAAGACATGTTCCTATTGTTAAAATAATTTTAGGCCCCAAAAGAATGAAGTTCAAACACAGGACCATCGGCAGAAAATGAGAAGAGTCTTGGACTCCTAAAACTATTTCATATCCCAATGGTATACGTTTTAAAGTAAAATTTATTCGAATTCTATTTGCCAGTGAGCTGACACACACTCACCTAATGCCACAACATTAAACAGGAAGGAGGGATGACTGAAACGGCGATGTGAGTGAGAATCACACCTTTTTGAGATGCAAAAAGAAGATGGAACCTCAGTGGTCAATCGTCCACTACTGAACAACGAACCAAAGAGCTTTCGCAGCAGAGTAGAAAAAGCAGTCCTAATTCAGACATCAGTGTGAAATTCCCCTATAGGCGGCTCCATGAGCCGAATTTACAGAAATGACCCATAGAAAATTTATTCATAGGCTTGAAGCAGCTCTCTTCGAACACACATTTCTGTGTGTGTGTGTGTGTGTGTGTGAGAGAGAGAGAGAGAGAGAGATTTATTACTCTCCAGGTGTCTACCAGGAGACTCTGTGTCCTTATATCTTCTGGTTGCCACAGGCTAAGACACCTTCAAAGGTGGGACCCCTGATTTACAAACAGCTTTCAGAGCATGAAAAAGAAAAGATGCTGTATTTGACACCTATCTCTGCTGGGAGAGTTACACCAACATCAAAAGTGATTCCGTTTTTTAAAACATACCTATTAGAATCAAATGTTTATGCTATACATCGCTAAGACTGTTAGCCTTAGCACATTAACAGCATTTTTGTTGTTAAGGATAACGTAGCAATTAATGTTCCCCTGTCCCTTACTCCAGCGGCACCTTTCTGTGCAACACATTCACTTTATGCTCACAGCACAACCTCTTTGAAACAGAAGATTTGTGACGAAAAAAAATCTCCAGCAAAAATAATGAGCACAACCGATAAAACGTCACCCTACCTTATGTGATCTCATAGCAGACGGGTTTATATGGCAAAACTGTCTGGACTCTGTCTCATAATCTAAAAACTAATAGTAAAAATATCCCAAAGTTTTCTCACTTGTGGTCCAGGGGAGGGCAAGCGATTTTTCCTTAGGTGCCATTCTCTTAAGAGCCAGGGTGTGACCAGAACTCCTGCTAACAGTGACTCACAGGCCTTGGTGCTCTCCGGGTGACGGAGGGCGGGGTTTGCCTTCCGCTCTCTGTAGGATCTCCCTGGGCCAGAACACATGGAGGCCTAGTTCTACGAGAAATAAAGTCCGCAAGTACTGGATTCCCTTTCCAATAACACTAACACTTGATTTCAGGGGGAGGAAAGTGAGTAATTATGTCCATTTCATCTTCTAAATGCAATAATAATACTGCATTTTCATACTAAAAATCTCATTTCTGGAACATACATCTAAGGATAAACATGTCAAGTTAATGGATTTGTCTTATCATATAATCTTTCCTTATGACAAAGGAAACGCAAATTCAAATGCCTTCTCTAGTAAGAGCCAGTGGATAAAGGTCTCGCCTACACACGGGCCTATGAATTCTAAAATGTCAAGACATTGAAACAGTGAAGGGAGGGCAACCTGCTGCACGGAAGGGAATTTCACATACACAAAACCCTTTTGTTTAATGGAAATCAATACTTTAAAAACGCAGCTGGCTGACAGCCCTGGGCATTCTCCGTTTCCTTAACAAACCCAGTGAGTCACCTCGGCTCTGCCCCTTGCCAGAGCCCCACTTCCTCCGCCACAGACCTTCCCTCCCACCAGCTTCAGGGCGCCCAGTCCCCTCTGGGTCCTCCTCTTCACTCTGAAGTCGGTTCCCCTGAAAGGAAAACCTACAAATCAGCTCTCAGGACAAATGAAAAGCCAGCAATGCCAAGGTCAGAGAAAGGTTCCAATGATAGGAGGGCACATTCAATCAATCATTCATTCATTCATTCACAAATCCCCATTCTGTGGCAGATCCAGCACTAGGCCCTAGAGACAGACAGAACAACAAATATGACCTAGTCGCCTTGTCTCAAGGTGTTTAAAATCTTGTCGGAATGAGTAAAAGAAATTAAAGTTAAGGCATATGTGCTAAGAGCAGTCTAAATAAAATGATAGGGTTGTTCCAAGAAGAAGGCACTGGGATTCTTTGTACTGAAGCTTCAGGGCCTCTGGGGCCTCCCATGTATCAGGGCTCAACAGACAACCAGCGGGGAGGAAGGACGATTCTAGCAGTAACAGCAGCTTCTGTACTGTTCATCACAATGAGCACGGGTTGGTGGGAGGAGGGGACAGCAGGGCCTATTACCCTCACGTCTCACGTTTGATAGACAGGAGGGGGCTTCACCCGCTTCCCACGGGGAACAGAGGAGAGAATACCTTCCATGTGACGTGGGCAGCAACCTCCGCCCAGCCTTCGACCGTTTCCCCATTCCCCACTCCCACGGTGACCACATGTTCCACATCAAAGAATCAGGCATGGCCTGATTAAAAACTGGATATATGTCTATAAAGACTTCTAGAGACTGAAGACGGAATCACATATGGCTAGATAACTTGAAAAACAGTCTTTACTAACTCGGGAACAGCCTGAAACACTCGTTGCATGTGTTGGGACGGAGAGAAACAAGTTTTACCACGCTTGAATTATGCTGATGCTGGTGCTACAAAAGCCAGTTAGAAGAACTATTTCTGCCAATTGCTGACAAAAGCTCAAGTTTTCTTTCCTACAGATTTTAAAGAAAAGGCTCACAGAAAGGAAACTAAATATGCTCTAACAAACCACACCTATGGCACCCTGATTCTACTGCTTCCAAGAGAGAAGAGAAAAACTCTAGAAAGTGACACCCCCTCATTTACCCCAAACTTACAGGCATGAGAAACACACGTGTGCAGGCACACAGACAGGACAAGAGAGTCCCCCGTTAGGTTCAGGTGCTACACGTCATGAAAGTGACGGCAACAAGCAAGACATTTAGAGATTCGTGGACACTATTCACTCACACTTTGCACACAAGTGTAAAAACTTCACTTCTTGGGTCTAACAGCGCATAGCAGATTAGGAACCAGGAATTAGAAAGTAAGAGAAAAACGACTTTGTTATGTACATGAACAGTGCCGGTACATAGTATATGCACTACAGATATTTGTGAATGAATGAGAAAATGAGTCGAATAGCCGTGTAATATGCAATGTACTAAAAGCTTATCAAAAGACATCCACAAGCTATAATGGGAGAAAGCGCTTACAATCATATACCTGATCAGGGGTTAATATCCAGAATATATAGAGAACTCCTACAATTCAAGAACAACAGAAGAAAACCCAAATAACTCAATTTAAAAATGAGCAAAAGATTTTGAATTTCTCCAAAGAAGTTACAGAAATGGCCAATAAACATAGTAATGGATGCTTAACATCACTAATCATAAGATAGATGGAAATCCAAACCATAATGAGTTATTACCTCATGCCTATTAGGATGGCTACTATCAAAAAATAAAAACAAAAAATAATGATAAGCGTTGGTAAGGACGTGATCAAACTGTAACCCTTCTGGACTGTGGAGATATTTGCACAACTGTGTCCACAGCAGCATTATTCACAATAGCCAAGAATGGAAGCAACTTAAATGTCCATTGAAAACAGAAGAACAAGATGTGGTATATACTTACCATGGAGCGTTATTCAGCCTCAAAAAGGCCAACAGGTACATGAAAAGATGCTCAACATCACTAGTCGTTAGGAAAATGCAAAGTAAACCTACAATGAGACATCACCTATACCTGTTACAATGGCCATGGTCACGATGACAAGAGATTATAAAGGCTGGTAGGGATGTGGAGAGAAGGGGACCCTGTGTGCTGTTGGTGGCATTGTAAACAGTATGGAGTTGCCTCAAAAAATTAAAAATGTAACTACAATACCATATGATCCAGCAATTCCACATCTAAGAATATATTCAAAGGAAACAAAAACAATAACTCAAAAGGTATCTGCACCCCCGCAATAACAGCAATATTATTTAGCATTGTAGTCAAGACATGGAAACAGCCTACGTGCTCATCAACGAATGAATGGATAGGGAAGCTGTGGTACATGTATACAATGGAATATTATTCAGCCACGAAAAATCAGGATGTCCTACCATTTGTGACATCATGGATGGATCTTGAAGGCATTATGCCAAGTAAAATAAGTCAGAGAAAAGACAAATGCTCTATGGTCTAACTTATATGTTGAATCTAAAATGATAACAATATAAAAACACAAAGTCAGAGAAAAAGAGATCAGACTACTCATGGTTACCAGAGACAGAGGGGATTAGAAGAAGGTGATCAAAAGATACAAACTTCTCGTTATAAGATGAATAAGGACTACGGGTGCACTATACAACATGATGACTACAGTTGCCACTGCCATATAATATGTAAGAAAGGTGTTAAGAGAGTAAATTCTAAGAGTTCTCATCACAAAGGAAAATTTTTTTTTCTTTTTTTCTTTCTTTTCTCTTTATTGCATCTAGATGAGATGATGGATGTTAGCTAAACCTATTGTGGTAATCATTTTGCAATATATGTAAACCGAACCTTCATGCTGTGCTCCTTAAACTTATACAGTAATGTATGTCAATTAACCTCTCAATAAAACTGAGGGTGGGGGGAGGGAGAGAAATCCTACCCCATGCTACAACATGGATGAACATGGAGGACATCATGCTAAGTGAAATAAACAAGTCACAAAAAGACATATATTGTCTGAGTCTATTTATATAAGATTTTTAAAGGAGTCAAATTTGCCCTGGTCAGTGTGGCTCAGTTGGTTGGAGCATCATCCTGTAAACAACAGATCGTGGGTTCGATCTCTGGTCCAGGAGGGTAGGGTCCCTAGTCTGGCACTTATGGGAGGAGGCAGATTGATGTTTCTCTTTCACATTGATGCTTCTCTCCCTTCCTCTCTGCCTTCCTCTCTCTCTAAAAGCAATGAAAAAAATGTCCTCACGTGAGGATAAAAAAAAAACAAAATAACAAATAAGGCAGTCAAATTCACAGAGGGAGAAAGTAGAATGGCGGTTGCCGAGGCCTGCCAGGAAGCTGAAAATAAGGAGTCGGTGTTTAACGGGCCCAGAGTTTCAGTTTTGCGGGGTGAAAAAGTTTTAGTTGTCCGTCACACAACAATGTGAATATAATTAATGCTTACTATATACTTAATAATGGTTAAAATGGTAACATTTGTTACATGCTCCCTTCTATAATTAAAAATCTTTTTCAGAAAACACCCAGAACAATTTACTGCCATTATAGATTTTTACACACACCGACTATGCTCACTACTATTTGCCAATATTCATGACACCACCCGTTAGGAAACTCACATTTCATTCAGCATCTTATGCTTCACATGGAACATGAGCCAGTGCTTTCAAGACTGTCCAACACAAAAGAGTTTTTGCAAGTGGCGTCTGCCAGAGCAAATTTCAGTTGTTCGTAAAATTCATTAATATGTGGCACTCCACTCCCAGACAATGCAAGATAAAGTGTTTCTCTATTTTGAAAAAAAAAAAAACTGCTTTATTTACAGAGGTGTTTTGCACTCAGTTAAAATAAATCCCTTTATGATGAAGAGAAAGCCCTTTTTTGCCCTGAATCATCCAGACCAGAGATCTATATTGATTGAGCCCCATGGCACATTCCGTATCATGTAGATACAATCTAACACCTATTGTAGGGCTTGCAAACACTTTTGAAATTCTCGCAAGAGTGTCATTTTGGAAGACGGATCCATTTTTTGATTCAACAGCAGTTATTAATCTAGTATCCCAGAAAAAATCGGTAGGCATTGAACACACCTAAAATTAGCCCGTAAAAAAGTCTAAAACGTATAGTTTCCAAAACTATTCACTAACTTTGGTAAACACAAATACGCACTTTGTGGCTTTGGTCTTGTTAAACATCTCAAAAAAGGGCTGGCCATTTAGGTAAAATGAGGATCAACAGACCAAATGACTTAAAGCCAGAATCAGGTATAGCAGATATAATATTTAGTCTTAGAACACTCTGTTTTTAATATGTTCTGTACCATAATCACTGGCCTCTATCTCATTAATGCCAAAACATTGGCAAAAGCTTACCATGAAGCTTTATAAAAATCTACTTTGGGTCATCTTTATACATCATAATTAGCTCTGGATGCAAATAAGTATTCCATAATTTAAAATTTTTGCTGACTGAATAATTGAGTGGCTTATTTTATAGGCCTCAGTGACACAGTGGCCAATGGGATCTCTCTAACCTTAATCACGGTCACGTGCACTGTGGGGACAGCATCACTGTGCAGGCCTCGGCCTCCACAGCACCAGCACCAGCACCGAAGCATCTTTAGCTCCGAGTGGCGTGCTCCATGCACCACACAGGGCAATGCAGCGCGTAATCCAGTCCTTTGGGAGAGTCCTAATAAACAAGCCCAAGCACCTGCGGACGTTTTCATTCGAAATTATTACTCTAGCAGTCTGGGGACAAAACTATTTAGGTGATGAGGCTACTTTTTAGTTTTTCAAGGCGCACACACACAGAGGAAAGAAAGTAGCTAGAGCATTTATAGCCCTGCACCCACATACCGACGGGATGGGGCTGCATTCTGAGAAGTGTGTCGTTGGGCCATTGTATCATTGTGCGAACATCAGAGAGTGCACTCACATAACCCTGGACGGTATAGCCTGCTACACGTCTAGTATACAGCATATACCACCATCGTACATGAGGTGCATCTCTGATGCAAACGATGTCACGTGGCATGTGACTGTACCCCAATACTAAGGTATGTGTCACCAACACGATTAGACAATGAGGTAACAACTTCACTCAGTTTCCACAGTTGATACCCACTGACAGTTTAACAGGAGTTGAAAGGAAAACAAGCATTAATGGTAAACCCTTGCTTTGTTCTTAATACTTAGTGATGTGACCTTTGATATTTAGTAGTATGATCACTAGATCGCCATCATGCCAGTAACACAGAAGAGCCACTGGCAAGTATCTGATATGAGACAGACATGAAGTCAGTCTCAGAGCTGAGAAAAAAAACAAAAAAAATTCAGGGGAAAGAATTGATGAGAGGGATGGAGAGCGTCGATAAAGATTTCAAAGAACGGCTTCAGAACATGCAAGAACAGTGCTCATTCCACTTGACTCGCTGGGCCAGAGAATGGTAATTATCTCCTCCTGACCAAATAGACTAGGGCCATATGACAGAAACAGGCCAAAATAACAGGAAAGAGAGAGGAGGTAAAACACGACAGAGCTACGTGACGTAGGTCAGTGCACGAGGAAAAGGAGTCACCCAGAAAAATAAAAAGGATTGGCAGCTCTCAAAGGACAGTCCGCTCAGGACCAGTTGAGAGTCACACAGAGGAGGCAGGCTCGCTGTCCCCAGCACAGGGGGAAGGCTGTGTCACCTGTCATCGTGCAGAGACGTGCAACATAGAAGCTGTGAAACTGGGAGATTTCCCGCAACCTGGGGGTCGTAAATGGGGAAAACGTCAGACCACTGGTGTCCAGCTCTGGCTGTACCTTTGAACCACCTGAGCGACTTTAAAAATACCCAGGTCCCACCTGGAAAGGCCAATTCATTTGACTGAGGTTGGATCTGCATGTAGAAATTATTTTCCAGCTTCCAGGTGATTGTAATACCTAGCCAGCGCTGACAACCATAATCTTCACTCCAACTGTTTGATAGAAAAGAAGCCACAGCCCAAGAGAGCCTGGAATTCATCTTCTCCAGCAATTGTCTGACTTCTTTCTCCTTAGGGTATCTCTAAGCATCTGTCGATACTATAGGTCAGGGGCAGGCAACAGGCGGGGAAGCCAGAGGCCTTGCTTCGAGGCCTGGCTCTCCTCCAGCCCCGCGGACAAGCCCTCCGTGCTGTACAGGTGAAGGGGAGGGTTGGGCGGCCCCATAAACCCTTCTGCAGAGCCCCGAGGCCATTTCCTTGCTAAAGTAGCTCCCTGCAAAGTGCCTCCTCGTCTTTGTCCTTGTTGCTGTGAAAGTCTCCTCACGATCGGCAGGCTCACGCCACCAGCACCTGGGCCTCGCCATCCGTCAGTGGGTACCCGCTCCTTCCTCTGCACCCAGGCTGTTCGTGGGTGCGAAGGAGGCTCTTCCTTCTCCGTTTCAGAGACTCACATCCACGAGAGGGCTTCCTCCAACATCTGGTTTTCACTGGGAAATCGCACTCCCAGATACGGGCCAGGGCACCACCTTTCCTAAGCTCTCCAGTAACGTTTGCCTTTGGAAATAAGTCAAGGCAGAAAACAAGCTAAATGACATTTTTAATATTAAGTCGCTACGGAAACTCTACACGTGGGGTCTTCCTGATGGATCCGCTTTCTCATAAAATTCTGATCTGTAGAGATACTTTCTGTTCTCAAAACTCCAGGCCCTGAGATGCATCAGCAAGGTTGCGCGAGAGCAGGGTCAGCAAACCATGGCTCAGGTGGAATCCAGTGCGCTCAACTGTGTTTGAAAATTGAGTTTTACTTTAACACAGTCCCACGGACTCCTTGGCATACTGTCCATGAGTGCTTCCACACCACAGCAGCAGAGTCAAGTGACTGTGACAGAGGCCGTCTGGCTCATAAAGCCTAAGATATGCGCTACCTGGCCCTCCAGAGACCATGTTTGCCGACCCCACCACTAGAGGGCGTGGCTGAGGAATGTTGCCATCGGACACCTAGGCTGGCACCTCAGGGGACCCTGTCCCATTGTCTGTCACACAGGTTTGCCCTCTATACTCGGATGAGCCTCTGACTCTGGGGAGATTTCTCACTGATGTCTCAACATGGGATGGAACCGGTCAAAAAGAAATGTTTACAAATCTGTTTCTTCTAAGCATTAGCCCTTAAGAAACAGAAAAATCGGGGGTTGGTGACTGGCTGAGCACATAAATATGTCCCACCTTCCACCTAAAATCCTGGGAATTAATTAAAAATGTACTTTTAAGTGTGTAACACATCCTGGCAAACCAAGAAAAGGTTCCAGGGTGAGACAGAGTTTGGGGAAAGATCATAAACAGACAGGATCCGTTGATTCAACGCAAAACCAGAAAGAAACCCTATCCCAAAACACACAGAGGCAAGAACTGCTTATAAAGCAGAAACATCTGGGAAAGCCAAACTCAAGGTCAACCGAGGCAGGACAGAGAAGCCCTGGGGTGTTGTGTGTGAGGCTGACTCACTAGGGAACGGGATTTGGAGTCCTCGCCCCTTCATTCCTCACGGACCATTTCTCTCCACAGACCACCTCTCCAGGAATTCTCAGATTCGCCCTGACCAGTGTGGCTCAGTGGGTTGGGTGTAGCCCCTCAAACCGAGAGATCGCCAGATGGATTCCCGGTCAGGGCACATGCCTAGGTTGCAGGTTCGGTCCCCAGTTGGGGTGCATACGAGAGGGAACTGATGGATGTTTCTCTCTCACATCGATGTTTCTCTCCCTCTCTCCCTCCCTTCCCCTCTCTGTAAAGATAAACAAATAAAAGATTTAAAAAAATAATTCTCAGATTAGCAAAAATAATGAATCTAAGAAAGATGTGGACTGTAACAGACAAAGCAGAGGGAGAAAAAAAAGCCTAGAGAAGAGGTACGAGTTTCTGCAAGGAGGGAAGAAGACAGCCCTGGAGGCATGGCTGTGGCCCTGTGGGTGGGGGGCTCGGCTTGTCAAAGCAACGTCTTTGCTCTGGCAAAGTGCTTCTCCCAGAATGCACCGGGCGGACCGACTGGGAAGGATGTAGCTGCCCCTGGGGGCACGTCTATGCAGGAGACTGATACTGGGCTTGAGGAGAACTTAGGCATAAGCAGTCAGCAAACCACTGTCCTTCTTTCTTCCTGGTCCGTATCTGTCCACTCCAGTCCTTGAGCTCCTCATCTGTGAAGGGGTGAAAAGTGTTCCTCCCCTTTCTTCAAGAACTGATCCGCAGCCTCTCCGAATGAGAGCTTTGTGAACCAGCACCCTCTCCAGAGAAAGGGCTGTTAACCATGACAAGTAGGTTTCATCTCTGGGCAGCTCCAAGGTCGACAGACATTCACGGAGCTCCTGCTCTGCTCCCCGCCCTCTGCCTGGCCCGAGAGAAGCACAGAGGACTGACGCGCAGTCTCAGCCCAGGTGTCCCGTGTTCTCTGGGGTATCTCCTGCTGTTGGTCCACCCCTACCCTGCAAGCAGCTGCGGTCCCCACTGTCTGTGCGAGTCCCACATTTCCATGCTCGCTGGTGGATCGCTGGACACTCTGGGTGGCTTGGCCTGAGGTCACTGTCACCCTTCTGTATCTGACCTGAGAGCTGACACGTGGCTCTGAGCCTCCATTTCAAATGATAAATGGGACCCAGCAATCCAAGGGCCCTGAAAGACATGAGGCTTAAAGGAAGGTGAGCAGTCACTGGTCAGCACGATCATCCTGGGCACCACTGGTTTAGCAAACACCCCGTGTCGGGGACAGTGGATCTCTATGTTCTGTCACGACCCCCTTCTGAGGGAGGTACCATCACCCCCACTTCACAGGGAACAAAGTGGGGGCTGCAGGGGTGTGGGGTTACTGCCCCGAGATCCTCCTCATAAGTAGCAGAGACAGGACTTGACTGTACGTCCATCTTCCTTCAAATCTCTGCCTTTCCGCTGCCTCCTTCCGGCCCTGCTGCCCGCCCCGCCCCGGGACGTGCGGTTGCCTGCGCTCTGCCGTCTCCTCTGAAACTCTCCCAGGAAAGTGCGGGCTTGCTGCCTGAGACGGAAGCGGACACAGCCATGGGGAGAGCAGACCGGAGAGGCCCGCTCCGGGTTCCCCGGAGAGATTTCCCAGTTCTCCGGTGCACCGTGGGCGTGCTGACGCATGCTCTCTGGGCTGGGACGCAATGTGTGCACAAGCTAGAAGTGGAGACAAGGATGGAGCTCTAAGGAACATGCAAATGGCCCCGTGTGGCTGGTCCCAAGAGTCCGAGGAGAGGGAGGGGAGGGGCCGGGCAGGAGAAACTGCAGGACAAAGCATCTGGGGACCCTACAGAACCCAGGGAGTTGGACGCCCTGGGACTCTCAGAAGAGGGACCGTGACTCAGAGCTTCCCAGAAGGGCAACAAGGCCCGTGTCCAGGGCCCTGCGCAGGGTCAGGTCCCGTGTGCTCCCTCCCCGGTCCTCCTCTACTGGGCTCTGACTCCAGGAAGACACTGGGGATGACAAGACGAATGTAACCCAGTCACTCTCTGGCACAGGTGAGTCCAGAATGTCCCCTCGCTGGGACTTCTTCCTCCAGCCCCATAGAGCCACCAACTCATTCCCCCACTTGCCCTCTCTCTGGGTCCCTTTGCCCTGGCCATCCCACCTCTTACTAGAAGATTCCGTGCACACATCTGCCACCTCACATGCCCCCACACGAGTTCAGGGTTCATCTCAAATAGGAACTGAATTCCAGTGAAGGCCCCATTCATGCCTATGACAGATAATAAGCAAAATACCAATCTTCTAAGTGGAAACAAGGATACTCAAAACACTAAACAGCCACTACCTCAGCTGTCCACCCAAGCACAGAGCAGTGTCCCAAGCACAAGACTACCATAATATTCTACTGGGGAATAGAGGGGATCTGAACTCTGGCTACCTTGAAGTTTGGAAACCAGGTCCAACATGGCACTGTGAACATACTGAATATAAAACTAAAAAGCAGCGATGATGGGAAAACAAAGATGACGGGAGACAGCCAAGAGGAGCCCCTCCACTGCGGGACGCGAAGCCGCTGACTCTGAGGAGCTGAGGGATGGAGCAGACCTGCCCCCAGCACTGTCTCCATCCTAGGGTCAAGTCCATGAGCACCAGCTCATCTTCCTGCAGAAGACACTGGTACAAATTCCAACATTACAGAACTCGCAGAGGTGGTGCTGGAGGATGACAGAAAAGATCTTTTAGCTGAAGCCACAGGAGGAATTTCTTTGGACAGCCCAGGAGGGGAAGCTGTCTTTTTCCTCTGTACCCACTCCTGTCATCCCAACAACATTCCTTCCTCCCAGAATTGAATCAAAGGGTGCATTTGCTCATGAGAGCTTGGACAGATCCAGGGAGGAGGCATGGAATGACGTGAACACTTTAAATTAATATGTAAACATCAAGGACTTGGGTACCCTCCCGGCACCCCCTTCTGTCATCATTCTTAATCAAAGTCCTTCAGACATTTGTGGCGGGGAGCAACTGTTAGGGAATCTGACTTCAAATTCTTTAGCAGCCTGGGCACATCTCTCGCTGTCTCAGGTCAAGGAGTTTGTCCTCTGTAATCTTGTGATGATAAATGTGAGCTTCTCGGAGTTCACAGGCTGGTCAAGTAAGATGATGCATGAAAGTGCTCTGAAAACTCTTCATCACAGCTCACTGGTATTCTGCGTGATTTTGTTCGATAGAATCATGCAGTAAGTACTGTTGATGCTTAAAACATGTAAAGCTAAGATGTACAGAACAAGGAATTAGTCTTCTAGCAACACTGTGAAACAGATACCTACTCATGCGAATACAGAGAAGGGAGGGAGATTCCCTTCCGGGGCTTTCTTTGGACACGCCCCTCTAGAGACAGCTAAACTCTTCCAAAGATCGGAGGAAAGGACGGCCCATTTTTGCCTTCAAGCACAGCCCAAAGTCCCCTCCCTAAGAGCCCCGAGTGTGACCAGACTAGTTGATGAGTCTCGGATACCTCCTCTGAAAGCTGAGGGTGGGGAACGTGAGCTGTATCAAGTGTTGCGTTTTGTGTCAATCCGAATCCTAACTCCTGCAGACTTTTCTGGGACAGGGTCAGTTTCTGGGTTGCTAGCTCCCAATTTACATCCTTAAACCAGCCTTGCATCAGAGCCCAGTTCCCTCACGCTGCCTGGAGTAGCCCCAGAAGACAGTGTGTTTGTTCCAAGTTATGACTCTCAGTAACTCATGGACCTGGCAGGGTGATGTCGAAGCCGCTGGAACTCCCAGAGGAAATACACCCTAGAAGCGGCCCGAACTGGAATTGATAGGAAGGGGCACCAGGATGAATGCACGCTGCCCTTTGTCTCATGGGTAATAAATGACGCTGTGCCAGCAGAAAGTGATGCAAAACAGGAGACAGATTGGAGACAGCAACTCCTGGTCATTCTTCCTGGAGGCCGCTCATTGGGAGAGGAGAGGGATGGCCGCTCTCGGGGGGGGGGGGGGGCAGCGATAAGGAAGCACGGTCTTGCCTGGATTAAACCTACTGTGACGGCCGACTGCTGTCCTTAGGTCATGTTCAACGTGGAAAGCAACACAGCCTGTGCTGTCCCCATTTCAATTTCATGCAGTTGTGCTGATCCTCACATGTGATAATAAAGATTTCTTCATTCACTCGGGGCAGTTTCCTGCTCATGAGGCTAAGTCTTGTTCCTGTCACACACACACACACACACGCTGTTTAAAAACACTGTTTTTTGTTATTGTTGTTTATTGTTGACACAGAAAAACATCACGCTTTTTGTGTATACAATTGGGTGAGTTTAGACACATGCATAACCCTATGAAACCCTATCTCAATAAGACTGTTATAAAAAAATAAAATAAAGACACATGTATAATAAAGCAAAAAACAATACCCTTTGGACAATTATAGGAACGAGGTGTCAATAATGCTGAAACATACACTTGGCCATGACTGGTGGGGAATGAACAGCTGTAGCCATGGAAACAGGCCGAGACCAGGCCCTCATATAAAGGAAATCCCTGACGCCTGAAAGCACGCAGACCCTGACGCTAGGTGTGCAGCCTGGCTAGACCAGCCCTGAAAGAGACCTTGTCCTTCAGCAGTCGGCAGACCTCGGAGCTTCGGAGTACAGGGTGCATGTGCAAGAGCTACAAATGCAGGAAAGCACACCGCCAGATTAGTCCCAGATAAGGCAACCAGTAAGAGCCGTGTGCAAATGAGCGATCTCCCAGCACTAGAAGGATCTACAAAGCCTCTCCCAGGGAGGCTCAGAACCCAAGATGTCGCCTCTGCCCTGCACCCACTGCTCGCCAGGCATCGGAGGTGAGAAGCCTTCAGGAAGTGGTTTCCAAGGGAAGTCTCCTTCAGCAAAAAGCTGTATTGAGTATTGATTCTATATTTATATACTAGGAATGAGATGCATAAAGAAAATGTATATATGCACAGAGAAAATATACATATAGACAATTCTGTATCTATATAAGTACAGACACATAAATATATGCACATAGATACAGATAAATCTATACACAAAGAGAGATTAATTGTAAGAAATTGGGTTCATTTAATTGTAGACTTTGGCAAGGCCGGAATTTGCTCAGTAGGGTAGCGGGTTGGACAGCAGGGAAGAGTTAACACTGGAGCTCAAGGTCAAAGGCAATCTGCTGGCAGAATTGCCTTCCCCCGCCCCCCCCCCCCACCCCACCCCGCCGAAACCAGCATTTTTTTCTACTAAGGCCTTCAAAACCGATTGGGTCAACTGATTAGATGAAGTCCACCCGTAGTATGAAGGGCAATCTGCTTTACTCAAAGTCTACTGATTTAAATGTTTAGTCACATGGAAATAAATAATACTTTCACGAAAGTATCCAGAATAACGTTTGACCAAATATCTGGGTTTCGTGGCCCAGCCAAGCTGACACATAAAATTAACCATCACATGTGTTCAAGTTACATTTGAATGAAAGCTATGATTTACCTCTGTTAAAAAAAAAAGAAAGAAAGAAAGAAAGAACTTTTAAGAACTGGCAGGGCTTTGAAGCCAACTTAGCCAGGACTTTTTCATTTCCACAGGCATCACTGCACTGGTCCAAAGTCAGCTGGGCCTTCACCAGACTCAGTTCATCAATGGAAAAGCCCCCAGTTGCCCACCACTGCTAAGCAAAGCACCCCAAAGATCATTTCACTGAACTCTGCTATCTGTCACACACATAGGGTCGCCAATAGCAAATATTCCCATCGTCCCTATGCTGAATGAAACAGCTTTCAGGAATTTAATTCAGCATTCCCTCAAGGTCCCGACTGAACATCTGTTGCAGTCAAGTCCTTGCAGCGGATCCACACGAAGGAAATTCCTCCCGCAGCTGCCAGTGTAACCGCAGAGACAGGACACATCGCCTCCTTCCACACACATCCTTAAGGGGGCGCCAAGTCCAGACACGAGGTGTGTCTACCTGGAAAGCTGCATTGTACTCTCCCACCGGCCTAGAGAGCATGCGGGGCAGTGTAGAGGTGATGGTGGGAACACGTGCTGGGGAATGTTGAGCGAGTCACCTCTATTTTCAGGGTCACAGCAGAGACCAAGAGGCTAAACCCAGCACGAGCCAAATCTGCCATGAGGCCCCATCCAACCCCTGAAACACGGCTGGGCCTCAGCCACGACTTCCTCTCTGGACCTTTTTAACCACCCAGTTCACCAGGCCTGTACGTGACATCTCTTCACATGCTGACGTAAAAACACATTCCCATTTCTCTAGAGATGCCAGTGTCAGGGACTCATTTGCGAACTCCTCCCTCATGGAAACGATTATGTGTGCTTCGGGGCTGACTAATAGGAACTCGCTCATTTGGGAAACACAGATCGGTATCTCGGCGGATTGGCAACCGGGAAAAGGAGACATAAACGATAAACTCTGCAGAGACACATTCAGCTTCCCTTCAATCAGCGGTTTCGATGTTGGCTGAAGGAAAGATCATCTGAAGTTTAAAAGCAATTATTTAAAGGGACAGTTGAATTTTATTCTATTACTATCACTCAGAAATAATTCACTCCTTTCCATTCACTGAGCTCCAGATATGTCCTCCAGCTCAATCCTCTGCTGTCATCGGTGAGTAACACTCACCAATACGAGGCCTAGGAGGCTCAAGAAGGGCCCACTGGAGCAGCCAGTGGCTTCTCCCCAAGACGCCCGCCCCCTCCCCTCCCCCACAGTGCACAGGTGTCGCTGGGAGGTGGGCCCCCAGCCAAGGGCTGCGTTTCCCAACCTTCTGGCCCCTACAAGAGGCCACGGCACCAGTTCTTGAGTGTAAGTGACGTGTGTCATTTCAGGACCAAGAATAAGGAGCTACTGTCCCTTCTTCACTCTTTTTCTCCCTTCTCCAGTTGAATGCAAAGATTTCAGAGGCTGTGCCACAAAACAGAAAGAGTCTGGGTCCCCAAGTCACCAGCTGAAAGGCCGGGCACCCACTGACCGGGGACAGGAGAGCAAGAAGTCAGTTTCAGTGACGCTAAGCCGCTCGGAGCCTGGTGTTTGTCACGGCAGCTCCTGTTCGTGCTGATTCGTCCAGGTTGCTGTTCCGGTGTTCTGCTGCACAGCGTTTCATTTCGATGTGTCTTTGAATGGACCTACTGCTCTATAATTAACAGTTGCATTCTCTGATCTACTTCTGGCTCTTACGCACTGTGACGATTGCCAAGAACTTGTCCCTCTGGCTTACAGAAATAGTTCTCTATCTACTCTCTTCTCCGTTTATCTGTAGCAGCTTGGAAGTCCTTAGCACAGAGTTGTGGAGTGGTGTGTAGATGTAAGCGGGAATGTCAATTCTGGGCAACCCTGGGCGAATTCTCGACTTCCACTGAGCTTCAGTTTCCTCCACTGCAAAAGGACACTAACACACTTTCCCTCGGCTTTGACAGCTCATTCTCTTATCTCAACATGGGAAGAGAGAACTTTGCACTCAGTCCCAAATAGTTCACACGTATCATTCTGCACTCTCCGAGTCGCTGCCCCAGCAGCCCACACAGCAGTGCTGGTACTAAGCACTCTTGTTTTACCTGACAGGTTTTTTTCCTACCAGATAAGAAGAACATCTGGCAGCAATCACTGTGTGATCGGATGCAGGGCAGTTTGTCTCGACAAGCCTCTCCGCCCCCGGCTTGGATGACGTGACATGCGACTGGACGAGGCCGCTCACTTGTCGGTTATGATTTATCACACCGCGACTCACCGCACCCATTTCATTAAACCCTTCCCACTGAAACAGACCCCACGGACCCCCAGGGCCACTGTTTTTCCTCCTCCCTATTCCAGCTGTTAAGGAAATAGGGCTCAAGTTTTACCTTCACTGGGCAAGCTATTTGCCCTCAAATCAAAACAAAATGCTAAGACCATCGGTTAAAAAGGAACTAATCTAACAAAGTCAAAAAGCTTTGTCTTTGGTAGGCAATTTCCAGAAAAAGAGGTCAAAGTCACAAATACCCTAGTGCCCAAAATGGGGTGGGTCAGTATGAAGTAATTGATGAACAGTCTTAACATTGAAATATCGCCCATTCCCCATAAATGGCTGCAGGGCTCCAGATTGGACATTTAAGCTGTCGAAGTACATATTCGGGCACTTGGAGACTATTACCAGATGGCATCCTGTCCATCTGTCTTACTTTAAAAGTAGAGAAACGAGGCCCCAGAAAGTGAAGTCACTTTCTGTGGTCACTGAAGGGACGCACTCATGTACCACGCAACAGCCAAGCGGTTCCCGTGGCCCAGCATCCGGTCACTCTGGTGTCAGAGGCTCGCTGCAGAACTCTCTTTCTGTCTTCCCTGTCTTCCCTTGGAGGAACACAGGCTGTGCTAGGACCTCCAGGGACATGCAGACCTGGCTTAAGCTGAATGACCTCAGTCCCGCCACTGTCCCTCTCTGAGGCTCAGTGTCCTCAGCAGTCAACTGGGATGAGCAACAGTGCCCACGCCGAGGGCTGTGGTGGGGAGCCGACACTGGGCGTGGCCTCCGGAGTGTCCCTGAGGTCTGGGTGCAGAGTGAGAGGACAAGAGGAAGTGACTCAGCATTTGGGAACCGTGCCACCGCCGGCAAACTTAAACTGGTGTTCTGTAAGATCTAATAAGAGACTTCCCCCTTCTCCTAACAGCTCTGTCATTTTTTTGAAATGGGAAACGGTGGCCACATTAGGACAGTTTTCATGTGGCGGGGCGCACTCTGGGTGTTCCCTTCTGGCCAAGAAGCCTGTTTCACATCCTAGGTACCACTTTGTTGCTGCTGGCGGAGGTGGGGCTGCGGGCAGGCCAGGTAGGAAACGTCATCTGGTCAAAACCACCGAGCAGTAAACCGTGACCTGATGCGCTTTATAATTTTGAACAAACTGCCATCCAAGCGCTACACAATTCTGAAGACTCACTGGGCTTTATTAAAAGCACAGTTTCCGATCTCACGTTTGGGCCACACGGAATGCCGAGTGTGCCAGAGAGCCCTAGGCCTGCCCCTCGCTGCAGAGTTCTCGACCTAGGACGGACAGAGGGATGAGATTAAACGCCTTTTCGGATTTACAGTGGTCTTAAAGTGAACATTGTCCAAACAATGTTTCTTATTCAGACATCTGCCCGGCAAATCGCCTTTCCCTCCTGCTAGAGCCAAGCAAGCCACGTAACACAGACCACAGAGGCCTGACCTCGGTCTCCCCGTTCAGGGTCACGTGTTTTTCCAGGTCTCCCTCATCTACCCAAACAGGCCTCCACCCAACATCTGTAATCGCTTCCTTTAAAAATTACAGTCACTTTTAAATGTAGCTTAGCTTTTGTAAACTCGTGTTTCAGGCAGAGAGGTACATCTGACACATGTGGTCAAGATATTGCTGAGGAACTATCCATAAACTGATTTGTTTTTCTTTTGGTAAACTGAGCAGCAGTAAGAGTGCAAAAGAGAGTGCTCGTTATTTATTGAAACTCTGTGACTAAGTCCTTGGCAAAGTTCCCCTTTACAGTCTAACCGTCCATCCCTGACTTATCTGTTTCATGACTGCCCGTCTTCGCATGCCGAGCGTCTGCAGAGAGCCCCTGCCGCCGCAGCTGGCAGAGAGCAGCCACGCGGTGCGCGGTCTCACCGGTCTGACGGTCTCGCTGCAGCTTCAGGAGCTCCACCAAATGTCTCGCTGGGTGTCCCAGGCACACCCTGTAAAACCGTGTGTAAGCGTGTGGCCTTGGAATAATGTGGGCATTTCGTTCTCTCTCAGATCACAGGTGATTCCAGGGAATTTTTGAATTCTCCCAAAGCCTTTGGGTTGGGCGGACTAGCGCAGAGGAGTTCGCCTGGGAAATCAACGTCCAGGTTTCTGTGTGTCATTCACCCCAGAGGTACCCTGCCTGCAGCCGACGCTTCCTGCCACTTCTTCTTCCCATCACTCCTTCCCCCGCATGGACCCTCAGTGGGGGGGAGATGCAAACACAGGACAGAACGGGGGTCCTCAATGCCTACTTGGATCAAGGCACCAGAACCACCGCCATCTGTTTTATTGACAGATACATTGCTAGCTTTCTTACTTATAGGCCATAATTGTTTATTTATAAAACATAATGCATTCAAATAGCTTTGATCATTTTTATACTAACAGTAATGTAAAGATAACTCAATCCAGAGGGGAAAAATGAACGCTTGAAGACTTATGGTCACAGGAAACTGAAAATAAATACAGTTTAATTAATATTTGTGTTGTATTTTTCAGGACACCAAGATCAAGAATAGATGCTGAAACACAGATAATATTCTCCTGGAGAAGTGGAATAAAAATAAGTTTCCAAATGCTGAAGAAAAACTTCTTCCTGCTGTTTTCTTTTTTTAAAGACGGTATTAGGTATCAAATCCAATGAAATACTTCTGTTGCAGGCGCATTCAGGAGTGATATAAGAGTTTCACTGTAAATTATCCATAATTGCAATACACCACCACAACACAACTTTCAACCTACTAAAACTGAAATAGTAACTTTACAGCAGAGAAATCCGGAGGGCACTCTCGGCCAGTTGATCAGGTTTAACAGACCAACAATGGGCCGATGTGTCCCCGCCCCTCCCCCCCCCATGTGTCCTGTCATCGTGAGAAGGACACACCCTCACCGCTGGGACATTCCTGCCAAAGATGCACAACCTGAGTCTGATCATGAGGAAATTTCTGCCAAACCCAAAGTGAGGTTTGTAGTATTTCCTCAAAAATCACTAGTCTTGACTCTTCCAGGTCATAAAGTTCAAGGAAGATGGAGGAACTGTTTGGGATTCGTGCAACAGGAGACCCTAGACTAGAGGAAAAGGCCAAGCGTGAAGACAGGCGGTAACATTTGAACACAAGACTGTAAGAGGGTAATATCCGATTGGTTTAACTTCCTGAGTTGATGACGGTTCTGTGATCATGTTGGAACATGTCCCTGTTCACTGGAAACGCACCCTGAAGTGTGTGAGGGGAAGAGAGTGCCCAACTCCCCGATGGTGCAGAGGAAAAACTTAGAGAGAGCTAGAAAGCCAGACACACAGGTGGAAAGACAGGTCGATAATGAATGAGGAGGCAGCACTGGCAAAATATCCCTAATATTGACAACTAATGAGTCTGGTAAAGGGGATATGGGAGCCCTTCGTCCTGCTCTTGCAGTTCCCCTTCCGCCTGCGGTGACTTCCAAATCAGAAGCAAATACAGGCTACACAGCAAACGAAAACATGGAATGTCCACACGATTTTCCAAAATCTTATCAGGCGTGTCAGTCAAAATGTTGCGAAGTGCTGCGAATTCTGGATTGCTTCTTCCTTTCTCTCCCCCGAGTCCTTGTCAATGACACAACTTCCACCCTCCTGAGCTCCTCCTGCTCAGGCGTTCCAGCAACACGGTGTGCGAGCTCAATTTTATCGCCTCCTTTCTCAGCTGTGTCTAGCGAGCTGACGCTGTCTGTCTTCCGCCCTCTTAAGAAACAGTAAAGAAAGTGTCGCTTTCTAGTCGGTAAGCATAAACTGCTTTGCCTGGAGAAGCAACGAACTAATTAACTTTAAAGACGAATGATCTACAATTAATCTAGCTGAGTTTACAGTGTCAGCATATGCAAAACAAACCCCTTCCAGTAGAAAACAAAATGTATCTAAAACTCTTCACTACCATTAAATCACTTTTATCTATAGCCTGTATATATGATATTTCAGCTACATTATATATTATACACAATGCATACACACTTGCCTGTTTAATTGAATTTAGATTATATGACTAAAGTTACTCTGTATATATTCAATATTCGGTAAACTATATAAGAAATAATATTAAAGTTTCTCTTTAAAAGGAATGAAGTGGTTCTAAATGAGTATTTCATGTTTGTTTGATACATGGTCTCAGGGTATAAAAGACACATGCGCTCCCTTGTCCCACTCTGTTCTTCTGAGGAAAACAGCAAATAATGCCATGCGACAGACAAGAACCCTGGGGAAAACTGGGACAGGGGACCTGTCCTGTATAAAACCACAGGTAGGGAAGCTGGCCAATTAAACTGAGAAATTAGCCCTCCCAGCTGCCCATCCATATATAGTTCTACGTGGGTCATGCTGGAATCTGCTGGAATTTCCCCATGTATAAACATGTCTACGTGTACATGCATGTTACATAATATTGCATATGTACATGAATATATTAAACACATACATCACTTCCCCGAAACTCAGGCAAAAAACAACACCAATAAAATTACCTCCAGAAACCACTTTCTCTCTTTCCACCCTTATCAACATTGGTTGTGAATATGTGATGAGAAGAAAGCATTTACAAAAACAAATCCCGCTTCTGATTGCTTCAGCCTAGACGGCTCAAACTCCGAGCCTCAGAAACACAGCCAGCAGCCCTGGTAAAATCTAGAGAAAATGCCTAAAGAAGACTCTCTCTGCCTATCATGCCCAGAGCTTCACAATCAGAAATCAAACTCTGGCTTCTAAATGTTCAAAAACCTCCCAGCACTTTTTCATCAAAATAGCTCCCAATAAAGAAGTGCTTTGTTCCTGCTGATTTCCTGGGCCTTTTCCTGAAAGCAAACCAGTTCTAACTAGAGGAGCCCGGATCATATTTCCAAAGTGGTGCCACTCCTAAAATCTCTTTGCACCGAGGTGCTTTCAGAGCAAGTTCACCTCAGCTGGAGCATGCCAACGACCCCAAGAGCCTGCCCCGAACAGTGAGTCTTTTGGGGAAGTTTGCAAGAGCTGAGAGCTGAAGCATTCTAGTTTGAAACAGTGCCGTCGGAAAATAAATAAATAAATCCTGCAGTGGGCGGGCTTCCCGGGGCACGTTTGCTACTCAACAAGGAGTGACACCTTTCTGTCTCAACTGCTGTCCCCACGGGGCTAGAGAGGGGCTGGGCTGAGCGGGAGGGGCCAGAGAAAGGTGGAAGCAGAATACAATTAGAATGAGAAAAAGCCACCTCCAAATCCTGTAACCAGAGGACCTAAGGAAGGCTTTAGCAAGAGACAGAAGAAAGGGCTGACACTGTGGCTTCCTTCCCTGTAAAGGGGAAGACGGCTGACAGAAATGAACTGGGCCTGGGGGGTCAGAGAGCTAACATGGCGGTTCCAGATGCCCAGTGGGTCTCCCTAGGATTGGTCTCGGCGAGATGACTCAGTTCCCCCACATCTGAGTCTGACATCCAATCCCCTCCATTTTTACGCCAGTCACACCCCCACATAGAGGTCGGAAGCTGGCTAGGTAAGGGGTCTGCAGGAACAATTTGAGGACCAAGACAGGCCACAGGTTGAACACGAATACATCAAAGGTCTTCAAAAGACAGGTCCTCTTGCCCTGTGGCCCGGGCCTATCGCCAGGTCGACTCCCTCATGAAGGTTGGACCCTTCAAAGACCACCTTGCTTACGGTGTCTTTGGGTTTACTCTTTTCCTTCTGATTAAAAACAACGTTTGTTAACTGCTCACTATAAAAGCAATGCTTTAACTTTTTAAAAAGATTTTATTTATTTATTTTTAGAGAGAGGGGAAGGGAGGGAGAAAGGAGGAGAGAAACATCAGTGTGTGCTTGCCTTTCGTGCGCTCCCCTACTGGGAACCTGGCCTGCAACCCAGGTATGTGTCCTGACTGAGAATCGAACCAGCGACACTTTGGTTTGCAGGCCCACACTCAATTCACTGAGCTACACCAGCCAGGGCTTAAAAGCAATGCTTTAAATAAATTAAAAACCACAGGCCTTAGCTGGGTAGCTCAACTGGTTAGAGCATCCTTCAGATACACCAAGGCTGTGGATTTGATCTCCAGTCAGGGTATATAGAAGAAGCAACCAATGAATGAATACATAAGTGGAACAACAAATATCTCTCTCTCTCTCTCACTCTCCTTCTCTCCCTCTCTCTCTAAAACCAATAAATAAAAAAAAATTAAAAATACAAATTTAAAAAAGCCAGATGCTCACCATTTTTAACTTCTAGATAAGGGTAATAATAAAAATAAAGTAACTGCTTATACTTAATGACTAATAACTACATGCCAGACACCCTATTAAGCATTTTACAGATATTACCTTATTGAATATGACCACCAAACTTGTTTTTAAAAAAGTAAAAAAATAGGTGTGAGCCCCATTTTAGATTTAAGACCCAGTGTCATGCGGAGTCACTAGGTTATGTTGCTCAGCACGTATTTGCTTGTTTGCTTATTTGTTATATACGTAATGCATTTACTTAGCGATGAAATCATTTATCTTAAAATCCAAAGTCTTCCCATTCAGAAACATGGAATATTTCCTAATTTACTCAGAGCCTCTCTCAGCAAAGAACTACAGTGTTCTCCATACAATTTCTGCTCATACTTGGTTGAGTTGATGCTTTAGTCTCAATGCCATTATGACTAGGATCCTTTTCTCCCAATTATGTTATTGCTTGTCTGTTTATTCTGGATTCCCTGTAATTTTGAGAGTAATCTGTCGCGTTTGAGAAGACCAAAAGAGATTGTTTAATAAAAATGAAATGGGGGAGGGACGGGGGACAGCGGGAGGCAGGGGTAACGGAAATTAATTCAAACTGGTTGCCTTGCAGAGACAGAAATAAATGCCAAAGAGAGTAAACATCAATCAGCGCCTATTAATGGACTTGGTCTGGCACTGAATCAGCACCAGAGGGTTATGAAAGAATGCTGTAACCGCTGACCTTGACACGAAAGAGATTATAAAGTGGCCGGAAGGGTGGAAGTTCACATATGGAAGTCTGTTAGCACCTACAGAGACCGTAAATACTAAACCACGCTAGGTGTTCAGAAAGGAAGTTTCCAGAGGGCCGCACTGGTGGGAAAAGGTCCCAACGAAATAAACAAGCTTGTATTATCGTTGAGTCAGGGGACAGTGGGCAGATAAGAAGCCAACATAAGCATGGAGACCTTTTTAAACATAAAACCGGAATAGCACCTTTGTGAGGAGCCTGCATTGCCCCCTGAACCCGAACACCGCAGCTCTTCAAACAGTAAGAACAATCGGCAATAATCTCACTGAAAAACCTTGGGAGGAGGTGGGAGACACAGACCTGGGAAACTGCTTCTCCCCCTGGAAACATGGTGCTAAGGTGCAGGATAAGTCAAAAAGCGTGGGGCTGTCCTCTTTCTCAAGTCTTTATTTATTCCATCATTTTGGACACAAAGCTCCTTTCTTTGATTAAGAATTTAGTGCAGTTTTACCTTTCCCCAGGAGTGAAAACTGCATCGTGGAATGAACAGCTTGTAAAGCGATCTGTGTTGCTCCCCACACTCGATGTCTACTCACTCGCCTCCCTCAACACATCACTAGATCTAAACCGCCGTGGAGGAGAGCCCTTGAAGGAGCAAGGGGGAAAGACCCCGAGAAGCCCTCCTCCTCCACGGGGGAGGCCAGCGCTGTCCTAGCCCCGCGGGGCTGCAGGCCACTGTACTGTCTCCGGTTTTGATGTGGAAAGAGGACGAGGAAGGGGGAGTCAGAGGGCAGGAGTTGAGCTGAGCGTACGGCCTTGGGCACAGAAGGCTCGGGTACCGCGCTCTGCTGCTTACCGGTGCTGCGACCTTTTTTTTTTTCCAGAGCTTTCCTGTGTTTGCTGTTTCTTTTCTTTTCACTGGGTTGACACTGCTTAGTAAAATTGCACAGGTTTCAGGTATATAATTCTATAGCACATCAACTGTATATTGTATTATGTGCTCGCCACGAACTGTGTGGTGGTGAGTGAGTTAATGAAGCTGAGGCTTAGTTTTCTCATCAACAGAATGGGGAGAAAAAAAATTTTTTTTGCTAGTTCACAGAAGAGCTGGCACTGGAACCTGTGAGGACATGTCTCAGTTCCGCCCTGACCCCCTGGAGCCTCGGAGTCACGGGGAGGGTTGTTTATAGAGCCCGTTAGGAGGGTCCAGGCTCACTGAGGACCACGTGTGCAGGGCACTCAGCACAAGGCCTGGCCTGTGGCGGGAGCGAAAGATGACCGCCGATTAGGATGACCCAGGAGGGTCCCCTGCTCACCTCCACCCCGACTCCCTACGATCCTCCTGCCCTCTCTGCCCTGCTCCAGACCTGAGACTTCCTGCTAAAGGTGCATCACCAGAGCACCCCCCCCCACCCCCGCCCACCACACTGGCAGCCGTCCGGTCCGATCAGATCAACGGGAGCCAGTAACAACGCCAAGGCAAAGGTCAGGGGGAGAGAACCTGAGGCGCTCCTGCCCACTCTCTTCTTTCTCTGAGCTCTGGTTTCTGGCCACAACCGTGTCCCTCGGTGACTCTCGCACCCGTGAGGACACCCATCATCTCCTCTGGCTCTCCTTGGCTTCCTGTAAGGTGCATCCCGCCCCCGCGTGCCGTCGGAGCTGAGGGAGGTGATGACTCGGCCAGGGCTTGACAAGGCCCTCGCGTGCCGACGGCGACTGAAACTGGAGCTGCAGTTAGGGCCCACGGTTATCAAACAACCATTCTCAGACGGGACAGAAGCGTTGTTCAAATGTGCCCAGCAGTTACCGAAAAACATGTCTGGGGGTTTATTGGGCAGTATGGAAAATGCTCTCCGTCCCGCCCCAGAAGCCCCAGCCCAGGTGGATGGCTTGTTCTGCCCAGCCCGGCACATCGCACCAGCTATGACCCACCTTGCTTTCTGAGAAAGGTTGACCCCTCTTTATTCTCAGAAGAAAGCCCAAGACTCTTCATCAAATCTTGGAGAAAACTCCCCACATCAGCCAGCACCCTCTTTCTTAGTCCTCTTAAAAATGGTGTATCCCAAACTCAAACTCTGCAAACCACCGTTACCAAAATACCACCAGAACCCTTTGTACAAACCAACATTCTTAACCATGTTCACCTAGAACTTGACAGGAGCCACTTTACGAGGTCTCATTTTTCCCCCAACAATTTCATGTGCAATTGCCCAACCAGTGCCCTGGGTGTGGACAAACGTGTAATTACTCAGTTAAAGAGTAACTATGCGGGCATTCATTGGTGCCCTCCAAGCTCAAGGGGTGTTGGATACAATTTCCAAGAGAGGCGCACTGTATGTTTTCCAAGACCCAAATTTGTTTGCTTCAGTGTTTCCTTTCTGCTGCTTCTGTGGATCTTTTTATAGCTTTTGTTTTGGTGCACAGTTTTGCTGGGGGACGCTTAGGCGCACGCATTAGAGGAAACATTCAAAGTAATGCGCCACTGTGGTTCACATGACTGTAATCAGTTTGGATGATTTGAGGCAATTTTCATCCGTGGCCCCACATTATTAGTGAATCATTGCAAGTTTCCCATTTTGCAACAAAGCACTGAAACAGTGGTCCTAATTGCTGGGCATCGGCCGGCTTCAAGCTGGCAAGGCCGGCACAGAGCAGGAGCTCCGCGAACCTGGCAGCCTGCCACCTCCAATGATTACATTCTGCCCATCTTAGTTCTCAGCTGCGATGTCAGCTGCACTCAGAACTTCCACCCACTTCCCGCCCTGGACTCCACACCACACAGCCACACGGCCGCTGGTTTTTGCCCCACATGCTAGGGCACTCCGCTGTGGATTAAGTGGGGGCTTACAAAAGTGTGCCCTGTTAGAGAGAAGGGCCGTGGGAATATCCTGGGGTCAAATGGGTCCAGGAGGAAAGAGGAGGCCTCAGCCACAGTTCCTTCTCACCTGGGCCTCCTCGCACGCACACTCTGTTCACGCAGACGTAGTCTCCTTTTCGTCGGGATGTCTCTGCATTTACATCCACCCTTTCAGCTGTCAACCACTGTTCGCTCTCGGGCTACTGCCTAGCACAGAGCAGGCAAAAATCAATACCCGATAAATGGGTAGGTAAATAGGTGAAAGGATGAATGAGTGAATGAATGAATGAGTCTACCTGGATGTACCAAAACATAGCTCTCCCTCGACGTTCCATGCCAAAGGTACTGAGCACCCTGCACCCATCAGAGTCCACCTGGTTTGCGGCCACTCAGCAAACTCAGCCTGCAGCTCTACCTGGCATCTGTGCTGCCTTGACCGGAGCAACTAGCTTGGCCCCTGCTTTGTCCCTTCTCCAGCTGCTGTGTCAGTTTTCTACTGAGACATCCAAAAAGGCACACCGTGGGACTCTCCCCTGTCCTCACGGAGCTCCCCAACCATGCCAGACCCACTGCAACCAGCCATACAAGACAGACTATACCTGGCATACAGTAATCACTCAATAAATGCCCTCTATTGTCAGTATGAACAATTTAAAATGCCACACCCTCATCTGAGTGCTACGTTAGTGACTTAAAATGAGCCTGTCAACTTTCACCCACATCTTTTTCACAGACGTCACTGACATTCTGGAAGAAGGAGCCCACAAATTTAAGCCACGGCACTGCGCCAAACCTCAGGGAGAAGAACGGCAGATGTGGCAGGCGGGGCTGTGCCAACAAAATCAGGCAATTGTGTCCCCTTGGAAGGAACGCAGAGGGCATGGCGTTCAGTCCGCCCCTTCCTTTCTAAAGCTATGTGGCCCCACAGGGGTGACACTCCTCAGCAAAATCACAGCAGCATTGAGCAGCACAGCCCCGGCCACACACTCCAGCTCCCGGGACTGGAAAAGAGGGTGGCAGAGGATGGACGGATGATGAGCAAGACCAAGGTGAAGGTTGGTCGAATCACCGCATGGCAGAAGGGGGAACAGAGAAAGTACTGGAACTTTGAAACGGATGTTCCCTCCTATTAGCTCCCACTGCTGATCAGCCCCTTCACCGAGGAGTGTGCAGTGGCCAGCAGTTCGGAGGTTGTCAGAGTGAACGTGACACCCTTCTGTCGCGGGCTCAGTTGGATCCCCCAAAATTCACAGGCTGAAGTCCCAACCTCCAGGATCTCAGAATGTGCCTGTGTTTGAAGATAAGGTCTTTAAAGAGGTGATCGAGTTAAAACGGGGCAGGTGGGGTGGGCGGTCCCACCTGGCCGGTGTCCAGACAGGAAGAGGTTACTCACAGAGAGAGACGGGGCACCGCACACAGAGGCGTGACAAGGAGAAGCGGCGGCAAGAGGGCGGCCGTCTGTAGGCCCAGGGGAGAGGCTTCCGAGGACACTAACCCTGCTGACACCTTGATCTAGACCTTCCAACCCCGAGAACTGTAAGGAAATAATTTTCTGTTGTGTCAGCCACCCAGTCTGCGCGGTATTTTGTTGTGACGGCCCGGCCCCTCCACTTCGAAAGGTTTCACTACTTCGGAACTGCAGCGGGGAAGAGGGGCGCTCCCAATAAACCCCCCTGTCCCAGACCCAGGTTGCACCCAACGCCCTAGCTCCAGCGCCGGCCCTGCCGCCCCTCCCGTAGGCAGGTAACTGAACAAAATTCCTTTCCTTTCCCCGGGTCCAGGTTTCATCCTCTGTCACATGGACGGGAGGCCCGTGCCAGAGACAGTGCCAGCCTTTGCTACCTCACAGACCGCTTCGGGGACCGAAAGAAATACGATGTCAAGAAAGCTCTACGGCACAAACATGTCAGGTATGAGCGTGGTTTTTACTGCTATTGCCATGCACAGGAGCAGTCTGCCTGTGACCCTGAGGTCTCAGTCCCGGGGTGTCTGGGAAAAGTGATGGGGTTGCCTAGCTTTAGACCAGATGGCATGGACTCCAGTGCCTTCTCCTCCTCCCTGCGAAGTAAGACTGGAAACCTTATCAGTAACCAACAGGCCATCCATCACAAAAGGACTCCAAAAAGTGGAAAGACAGAGACAGCCGGCTAGAACCTCAAAACGTAAGGGACAGCATCACGGCCGTTATCTCCGGAACCCAGGCCCAGAGGCAATGTGCGGCCCAGGCAGGTGCTCTCCCCGAGTGCGGGCAGCGCCGGCCAAGGCCAAGCGGGAGGCAGCCAGCCAGCCGTGCACAGCCAGACCCCACCGGTCCCGCCTCTCCCACTCTCCAGTGTGGCGGAGCCGGGAAGACCCAGGGAAGCACCTTCTGCCCTCAGGGGCAGCACAAGCAAGGACTGCAGGAGACCTCTGCCAGTACTGATGGGCAGCCCAAGCTCAAGAACAAGGTGTCTGCTCCTGCAGGTCCGGCATTCCCCATCCTCTCCCAGGTGGGCCCCAGGGAGTGACTCCCGCCTCCTTAGGCGGCGGCAGCAGGAACTGATAGAAGCCCAGCGGCATCAGGCTGACAAGGCTGACCAGAAGAGCATTGCAAAGGCTCAGAGAACTAGACTACTGAGACTGCAGTCCCCCAACGGAGGCCAGAACCCGCGTGCTAAGCCTAAGCGGGACCGCTGCCTGCTGACACAGAAGATGGGATGGGATCCAGAGTCTCCGGTCTCACCGTCCGGGGGTCCAGGATGCCCCTGTAACCTCTCAGATCATCCCAAGAAGCAGGAAAATCACAGCTTGAGTGAGAAGAGACAATCAGCAGAGGCCAATGGTGCGATGAATCCAATGTTAGAATTACATAACAAGGATTTTAAAGTAGTCATTGTAGAAATGTGCTCTTCGTTTTTCATTTTTAATATAGGAATCACAGATGCCTTGGAACAAATGAAACACAGGAAATCTCAGAAAATAAAAGATATGAAAAAGAACGAAATGGAAATTACAGAACTTAAAATTGCAATGACTGCCATGAAAAACCCACTGGAAGGGCTCACAAGCAAAATGAAAAAGATAGAGGGGAAAAAAGTAAGTGATCTTGAAGACAGAACCACAGGAGGAGACGCCTGTGAGACAAGGACCGAAGCACCAGTGGCCATATCACGGGATTCCGGGTGGAGAGCAGAGAGGGACTGAAAACAGAGAAGTAATCACCGGAAATGTCCCCAAATTTGGTGAGGGAATGGCAAACTTACAGATTCAAGAAGCTGAGAGAATCCCAAAGAGGAAAAACTTAAAGAAATCCACACTAAGACTCATCATAAGGAAACTTCTGAAAACTAATGACAAAAACAGGCATAGGGTTAATATAAGAAAAGTCGAAGTTTGATGATATTACGCACTGGGAAGGCTTTGCCTACTAAAAATGCAAATAACCAAATGGATATATAAATATAGACAGATACAGACATAAATACAATACAATGATATACTGTTTACAGTGTTCAGGGACTTACGAGCACTCTGACAAATATTGACTCATTCCATTCTCAAAACCATCTTATTAGGCAAGCATCATTATCGTCACTAGCTTGCCCAGGGCCACACGGCCCGTGGGTGGCACGGCCCAGGGCTCAGACTCAGGCAGTCTGGCTCTCGAGTCTGGACTCGTAACCACTGTGCATGTGAGCGTACTGTCATCGATAGCCAAACGGGACAAGGTCTTGGTCAACTAGGCAATGAGACGGCGGGATAGTGTAGGACAGGTTTTCTTCAAAATACGTTAGGGTTGGACACGGTGGCTTACGTAGGCCTGGATGTCAGTGACTTTCACTGTTCAGAACTGATTCTAAACTGAGGCCATACTCGGTGAGAACAAGATGCTTCTCCACCGGAACCACAGAGTAAAAGACATCGGGGATTTCTTTGTTGAAAGTTGCAATTAAGCAGTAGTCTTCCTGGCTTAGCGCTTTCACTGCGCATCAACGCTCATGTCTTTTTCCGCAAACCCTCCTCCTAAATGGCTTCTGTTAAGATGGATGTACTTTCAAACGTGAAAAGCAGATCTCCTCACTATTCTGTTAATTAAAAGGGGAACACAAAAGCAAACAAGAGGGAAGACATCTGACAGCTGAACAATACAAGCACAGAGAACAAGGAGGATCTATTGTCAAATTTGAGAACCTCCCAGGTCTCAGGGTGGAAGTTTCCTTTCTAGGATTGCCCAGCCACTATCGTCTGTCTGTTCTAATATGTATCGACGTCCAGAAATGTGGTTTCCTGTCAACTGAAAGCGAAGTGTTTTGTCACACTAAACTACACCAGTGCTCACTGTGGATGACAGCACTGTTTATAAGTGACATTTACTCTGAGACTGGAGGGAGCCTCTTGGGACGCACTAGGACATACGAAGGACTCGATAAATATAAGCTTGATGGATTTGAGGGAGGAAGGGAGGGAGGGAGACCCAGACTCTGGCTTATCTCCCTCCAATCACCCTGCCATTCCAGCGTCCTTGAATAAAATGTAAAGGTGATGCCCTGGAAAATCCACAGAGTGGGAATTCACTGCAAATGAAAAGATGTCTGTGGGGTGATGGGAATTCCCTAAAACTGTTGGGGTAATGGATGCACAACTCCATACATTTACTAAAAATTACTGAATTGTTCACTTAGGCAAGCTTTGTGATATGGGAATAACACCTTGATAAAGCTGTTTTTATCAGCTTTATCAAGGGGGATAAAGTCTCCCCCTTGTGTCATAAAGCCTGAGTTCATGAAAGCAGGTAAGATCCTCGATGATAAGGCTCCTGCTTAACTCCCACCTTATCTTGTTCATCACCCACGTTCCCTAACCCTCTGACCCACCTCTCCACCTGCCTTCTGTTTACGGAACCACCTGCAGTTTGCAGAAACTCAGAGGTGGTTTTACACCCTGTGAATCTGCTCCTTCACCTTCTGCCTTTGAATGTCCCTACCTGTGGCTGCCCAACAAACACCCGTGGGGGTAGAGGACACAACTCAACCTACTCCCTAATCTAGGGAGCTTTTGTGACCCCCTGGGAAGAACTGGTCATTTCTTCTTGTGCACCCTCCAGGGGTTCACTGTCTATACTTTCTCCTTAAGGTGTACATCCTTAAAGTACATCCCCCCTGACCAGGTTGCTGGGTTGGTTGGATCATCGTCCTGTAAACCAAAAGGTCACAGGTTCAATTCCCAGTCAGGGCACATGCCTAGGTTATGGGTTCCAGGGCGCATAAGGGAGGCAGCTGATCAATGTTTCTCTCTCACATCGATGTCTCTCTCTCACTCTCTCTCCCTTCCTCCCTAGCTAAAATCAATAAAGATATCCTCGGATGAGAATTTAAAAAAAAATGACAAGGACATCTGCAATGCCACCAAAATGTCCATGAAGCACCAATCCTTTCCTCCTATAAAAATAATGTGCAAGATGTACTGAAGGTGATCCACTGAGGAAGGAAACCCCCAAATAAAGGGTCTTCTCTGCCTGCGGCACACAAGTCCAGGAACTACGTTCACAGCAACGAAAAGAGCGGGTTTAAAAAAGAAGAGCAGTCACATATAGTAGAAAAATATAAGTTTTGGTGTCAGAGACCAAAATTTAAACCCCCAGTTCGGTCTCATGTCCCAGAGCATCCCCATCTGCTGATAAAATCATGCATTGGGCGATGTTCATAGTCAGGCCATGAGCCATCAAGAAAACATTGAATGTTTGGAACACTGTATGAGAAGGCAGGGAAATATATATATGGAGTATATGCAGGTTTTCTTCAAAGGAAAAATGAACATTTTAGCATAGAATGAGTTAACATGCAAGCTGGGAAATTAAATAATATGTAATTGCATGCTCCCATAGAAGAATTCTTATGTAGGGTCTCTGTTTGCAGTCCAACATAGGGAGGAGAAATTCATTCACTCAACAACCATTCGAACAAACGATGAAAGAAAAGATGCAAGAACCAGTGGAGAAGGCGGCCAGTCACCTGTGATCTGTGGGTGAGACGCACGTTACAAAGGAGCTGGAAAGGGTCGCAGTTGGCCCTTAATTTTGGAATGGTAACAAAGATTCAGGATCAGTGATGATTAAATTCGTAACAAGTATGTGAAAGAATGACCAGATCCAAGGTGACAGAAGATGAACATCTCCTAGCAGATACAGCGTTGCCATTAAGTGCCTGTTAGTGGTTAGATCATCCGTGACTCCAGCCTTTACCTGGCCACATCCAAACCATCAGCAAGCATGAAAGGTCTACCTCCAAAATGCCTGCTGAACCTGTGCACCCCCCTGTCACCACAATGGCCCATGCCACTCTGGTCCCTCACATAGACCATTCTAGAAGCCTCTAAACTACAGGTCTCTGAACAGCAGTAACAATGAGCCTTTGGAAACATATATCAAATTGTATCAAGCCCCAGATTAACACTGATCAAAGGCTTCCCACTGTACTTAGAATGAAGAAGCAAATCTTTTCTCACAGACCCCATGACTGTCCCACCCCGGGCCCCGCCGGCCCGCTGTAACCCCCTCTTCTGCCACTCATCAGCTCACTACGCCCAAGCCAATGGTTCTCAGAGTGTGACCCCGAGATCAGCAACACTGGGGCTACCTGGGACCTCCCTCAGAAATGTGGATTTTCAGACCCCATCTCAGACCTGCCAAATCAGAGACTACGGACTGGCGGCCCAGCAAGCTGTGGCTGAACAGGCTCTGCGATGACTCAGAACTACCCGGGAAATAAGGACCGCTATTCTAGCTGCATTAGCCTTGTATGGCTACAACGTGCCAACTCTTTCCCACCTCCGAGCCTGCGTGTTTGCTGTAGCTCTGCCTGGAATGTGCCCACCTGGCCCGGGTTCCTCTTCTCCATCAACAATGTGACGACTACATCTGACCTCGGTGACTCTCCAACCCGCAACAGCTCAGCCTGATTTCCTCTTGTTTGCCGGCTGTGTGTGTTGACTTCCTGTCTGTGCCTTCAAACATGAGCTCCTTAAAAGCAAGGATCCCGTCTGTCTCATGAACCGCAGGGGTCCTAGGGAGTCGCTCACAGTGGTTGCTCAACAACTACTAAGTAAATGATTCAATAAACCCAGTATAAACCCAGTGAACACAAGGTTAGACTGACAACAGCAATAAAGACGCAATCGTGATTTACAACCAGTATCCAGATTGCCTGCTTCTTATGAGCCAGTCCCTGGGTGAAGTCTTTCCTGGGGTTTTCTCCTTTAATCCTCCCCAGAGCTCAGTGAGGTGGAGGTATCCTCACGCCCACGTTAGAGGTGGAGACACTGAGAGGCAGAGACGTCAAACACATTGCCTGAGACTAGAGCCGGTATCTACAGACCCAGGCTTCCGACCCAGGCTGCCCAACTGCGAAGTGCACACTCTCCACCACGGCCTTTCCAGCCTCTGCTGGGAAAGGCATCACCCAGATGTCTGCAACGTGGATCTAGGAGTCTCCCCTGCAGGGAGGCCCTGGGAAACAGCCTGCCCAAGCCAGATCTGCTACAACTGGAGGCTGGACAGAGAGGGAGCTGATTCCGTCACCCGAGTCTCACGAAAATAATGTTCCCTGATGAGTACTTAGAGAATGCACCTTTCAGAAGACTCGAATTGAGTGCAGATGTTGAGAAGATCAGTGTCAAATGAGGAAGCATCGCACAGACGTCAAGGCAGACCAAAGGGGTCTTTTGGACGGGAAGAGTGTGCGCTTGCTAAGTAGGACGGGTTGCTCAGAGGTGGTCCTCCCACTCGGCAATCAGTGGGAGCCCAGCTTTGCCAGGGGACAAGACGGAGCAAGGAGCCTGGACCCCGGGGCTGAAGGGGCGAGAAACAGGCTTTCGGAGCAGGTGGGGGGAGGGCAGATTTTCCTGCCAAGACTTCTCAGCAGCCTGCAGACTCAGCGCTGAAATGCAGGACAACAGAGTGTTTTCCTTTTTGTTGTGTGAAGAAAACACACACACACACACACACACACACACACACACACACGATGAGAGCTTTACCCTCGTTGCAAACTTCCAAACGTGCCGTACGTTACTGTTAGCTGTAAGCACGATGTCACGTGGGAGATGTCTAGAACTTCTTCATCGGGCACAGCTGAAACTGGGAACCGTGCTCATTGTTGGTGGCAAGGGAGCATGGTGTCGCCGCTACAAAACACAGTATAGAGGTGTCCCCCAAAATTAAAAATAGAACTACCATGTGATCCAGTAATTCCACGTCTGGGTAGTCGTCCAAAGGAAGTGAAACCAGGATCTTGAAGAGACCCAAGCCCTCCTGTGTTCACAGCAGGACTATTCCCAGCAGCCAGGATGGGGCAGAGCCGCCTAGCCGTCCATCCATGATGCACGGATAAAGGAAACACGCTATACACACGCGATGGAACCTTAGTCAGCCTTTTAAAAGAATCCGGAATGTCATCTTAACCACTAGTTGGATGCCGGGGAGGTCGAGGCTGACCTGGAACTAAACCACTGTGAGAAAGGAAGGAGACCCTTTCTGAGGGTTTTTGAACCACACTGTGCTTTTATTCTCACTCAGTGAGAATATGTTCATTATGTTCAGAAAGGTTGGGTCTAGTTCCTCATTATAAAGTCTCATTCTCCAAGTGCCTTTTGGAATGTAGGTGTTGGTCTCTACACGATCTACATGCCCGACCCCACGGGCTTAGAAGAAAGGCCCGGTGAGAATAACACTCTCGCAGGGGATGAGCATTCACCGTCCAACTCCAGGACTCACGGCAGCCATCAGCCGGAGTCACAGCCTTGGCATCCCCCTGAAGCCATCGGTCAGTGCTGACCCTCAGGAACAGCCCGCCTCCCCGTCACTAGTGACCGAATGGAACAAGGAGGCAGACGAGGCAGCGGGACCAGTGGCTGACAGCTCACTCTGGAGTTACGCACACATGGGTTCCCATCGCGGCTTTTTCACTCACCCATGGTGTGCCGCCGTTTCCATCCCTAAAGTGAAATCAAACTGGTCCCTAACGCATCATACGGGGGCTATCAAGATTAAACAATTCAAGTAAATATACAGTCACTATTTTATTAGTAAAGTACTAAGCACCACTCTAAGTATCATTCACATATTAACTCACTCATCCTCAAATGACCGTAGGAGATGGAAAGCATCATTATCCCCTTTTAAGGAAATAGGCACATGGAGAGATAAATTAAGTCACTCAAGGTCAGACACACCCAGGAAATGTGGTCACCATTCAGTCATGCTGCCCCAGACAAGGGTCACCCTGAGGTCCCTGCCTCATGGTGACCTAAGGGTCCTCTCTCTCAACAAGCACATCAGTATGAACTCCAAAGAATAAACAACAGTTTCACATGACATTCATCTGATTGGCTTGCGTGAGAGCAGCTACAGTAGTTACAAACCAGGAATTTAATGTCAAAACCCTGTGTTCAGCGAAGCATCAGAGTCAACTCGGAGTAGCTTATTTTAAAAACATGAAAGGATAGAGATAAATAAACTCCACAGAAAAAGAGGAGCACTTCATTGGAACCAACACTTGCCTAATATTGAAGATAACTTTTATGGAAGTTTCTCCACTTTTTTTTTCTTGCACACAGGGAAAAGTCAGGGGGGTCCCTCATAGTCTGGGAGATTCTAAGCGAGAAGCCAACACAGGCAGAGTTTGAAGGGGGCCCGTGAAGAGCACACGCCCCCTGCCCGACGGGAGTGAAGAACCAGTTCACCAACCGGTTGTTGGGTCCAGGTAATGACTGTGGGACGGACCTGATACAAACCCTTTCATTTCCCCCCATGTTTGAAAATGTTCAAAATCAAAAGTGAGAAACAAACAAAAAAAAAAGTAGAAAAACTAATTCAAAAGATACTCAAAACATTTGGACTTTGAGACATTTGTATAGATGTGGGACACATGCAAACAAGCCAGTTAGTTCATCCCTCCATGTGCAGCCCCAGCCCACCCCAGAATTACATACAACCAACCACCGGAGTACGTGGAAATCACCGCTGCTTCATCCTCCTCTGAGTGAACAACTGTGAACGGGGCGGAGTTAACTCCTTTAGAGAAAAGGCCTTTCGCAGACCGTGTCGTATCGACATGTACTAGAACAGCAATTAAAACAGTCCAAACCCATCGCCCTCCTCACGTACCGTCCTTGGCACACTGACCTGAAGTCGAGGCACACACAAGGCCCAGGGGCTCGGCAGTGACAGCAGTGACCGCCAACCGCGCCCAGGTTCAGACTCAGAGATGGGTACAAGGGACATGCTAGTGCCTGCGCCCTCCCCGGGGGATTTAAATTTCCCCAAACGACCCGTGATCAGAAAGAGTCTCACGGAGGTGTCCACACCCAGGAAAGGAAGTGAGGGCCAGGGTGGGCGTGCCCAGGGCCAGGCCGACCCAGAGAGAGAGCCCTGACTGCAGCCCAGTTCCCCGGCGACCCCCTCGCCCACCACGGGCAAATGCCCTGACACAGGAATCCCATCTAGTATCCCAGCGGTAACCCCCACCCTGGCGTCGGTATTCGAGAGTGAAACTAGTGCTCCTGGGAGGGACACGCGAGCGTCAAAATGCGCCATGGCTTCCAGGGAGGAACACTGCTCTGCTGCGTGAGACGCGAATGTTCCAAAGCTTCAGTGTCTCTCACGCCTCCACGAAACGTGAGTCAGTGTACACACTGGAAGGGGCCCTTCCAGCACCTTAGTTATTTTGCGTGTAAAACCAACTGAGAAAAATAAAAAGGGCCACCTCTGTTTTCCTGAACTGTGGCAGAGGTGCAAGAAACTCCTCTCAGCTGGTACGGGTGACAAAACTCACCCTCCACACACCTCACACCCTACTCCTGCTCCTCCTCCTCCTCTCCCGCCCCCCTCAGGTGCACCGCCTTCTCTGCTGGCTGCTTCAACACCCCCCACCCCCGTTCCAGCGTTTCCTCCTCATTTTCATCTTTTTCTTTTGCCTGCTCCTTTTCGGCAACCTTCAGACCCCAGCACGGAGCCATTCCGGCTGGCTGTAGTCAGCTCTACCAATATAACACGGGCAAGAACTTGTGACTCAACCACACAGAAACATGTTTCAGAAATTAGTGACCAGACAGCACAGAATGGGTAACCAAACTATACGAACAGCTGCAAAGGAAAAATGAGGTGAGCCTTGCTTCTCCATGGAAACAAACCTTCCAAAAGCACACGAATCACCGTTCGTGGCTAACCCAACCAAGGTTCAATGAAGACGGTATTTAGTGCACATACAGGCTCTAAAAACTAAGTTAGAAACCCCCTGTAAAAACATCTATTGAGGACTGCCAGCTTCAGAACCACAGGACGTACAGAAAGACCAGTGCCGTGGTGTGGGCAGATCTGGGCCACCACCCAGCTGGAAAACCTTCCTGGGCTTTGTTGTTCTATCTGTAGCGAGGAGATAACACCTGTCTGACTGGGGAAGAGGAAATGTGAGGGTGTACATAGAAGGGCCCATAGTATACATTCAGTAAAGAAGAAAATAATATACAGGTGAGCTGCTGAGCACCAGGCATTGTGGGAAGCGTGTTGCCAATGTTATCTCACGCACCCTTCCAAGAAGGTAATGAGAGGGAGTCAGTCGCAGCCTGCTCCTCCCCGGGGAGATGCGGCATCATCGGCAGCAGTGGTTCCCAACTTTCACTTCATGTTTCAGTCTGCTGGGGAGTCTTACAAAATCCTGAGGCCTGCGATTCTTATTGAAGAGTTCTTGGATGTGGCCTGGGCAATGGGATTCTTAAAAGCCCCCCCAAGTGATTCCAGTGTGTCGCCAAGGTTGAGAATCACTGTTCTAGGAGGACCTTTGCCCTCCGCACCTTTCACCTTAAGGGATGTCTTGGGCGATGCTTCCATTCACGACAGGCAAATGCAATTCTCCCACACAGTGGGACTGATTCCCTCCCTCATCCTGCTGGCCCTTATCCAGTAATCAATCAACCATTCATTCATTCACTGGGAATTTGGAGAGAAATAAGATATAACTGCTGCTGCAGGACAAAACTCAAAGTAGAGAGTGTAAATATGCAAGTGAACCAACAATAACAACTTGGAGTGCTCAATCACACATTAAAATGATTTTTACTTGAAGGACTACTGCGTACCCAGCACAGTGCTACACACTGGAGAGAGCACAATGAAAAAGGTGGACGTGGCCTGCCCTGATGGGGCTTGCAGTCCAGGGATAAGGACGATACCCAAGGTAAGTCCTGGTCGCTATGGGAAAATGGAATGAGGTCCCTGCAGAGTCTGTTTTCCAGAACTGGCCTTCCATGCTGGAGAAGCCCCGAGCCTTCCAGCAGACAAGCGCTCAGGAAGCCACACAGTGTGAGGGCAGGAGGGTGGAGAAGAGGAGAGGTCTGGCTAAGAACAGGCATAGGTGAAGGTCAAGGTGCACAGACTAAATTATCTGCCACGCCTTGAAAACATCTCGCTCTCCCCCACGCGGGCCTGGGAACTCAGGCAAGGGCTCAGGAGGTGAGGAGCTCTGCCCTGACCCCGAAGAAGAGACAGTGGCACTCGGCCAGGAAGCGGGAGGAGGACCCCAGGGAAAGAGGAAATACGGACAACAGTGTTGAGGCCACACGGGGGCGGAGGGGGGGGCAAGCTGCACCCAGAAGATCCAGCCCTTTTCTCTCCTTCTCTCCCACACAAGCTTTCCATGTCCCTTCCTTCAAGTTCTCTTTTGACCGTCTTCCCCCTCCCCTTTATTTTCCTGCCTTTTCAGGGGGTGGAGGGAACCTTATTCTTTGCTTGTTCTTTCTAGACAGCCTTCAGCATCTGTGACCTACGCTAGCCCACCTGTGCCCTCCACTCTACCACTCTATCCTGGGTCACCTCATTGTCCCAAAGCAGGACCAGGTCCATGGGCACATGCTCAGGAGGTCCCGTCACTTGACTGAATGCTCTGATGTCACCATCATACAATTCTTAATAATTTTTGAGCCGAGGGAGCCACGTTGTCCTTTTGCACTGGGTCCCACAAAAGACGTAGCTGGCCCTGCCTGGAAGATTTAGGAATTCACCAGCCTAGATGGAGAGTTCTGGAAAATAATTCCTAAAGAAGGTCACCTCTGTGCAATGACCTTTTAAAAATTAATTCAGCCTGTGCAGGCTCTATAACGTCAGTTTACAAAAACATTGACTGTTAAATGAAATGTTGACCTAAGTGGGTCTTGCCATAGGGAAGTATAAACTCTTCGTCTCTCCGAGAAATTCCAGTAAATGGACAAACTGCAGTATGGAAGGTCAGACAGGAGGTCCAGGAAAGTATCAGGACTATTGTCCTTCAGACCAGCTGTTCATGACCCTTCCTTCCCCAGATCCCCTCCCCCGCCCCAGCTCCCTGAGAGAAAAAGAACGCTTACATCAAAACACCGCAGGGGAATTGTAGGGAAATAAATGATCAAAAGACAACGCGTAAAGAAAAACACCAGTGGGAGACTGCCACTGAGACACCGTGAAACCCTGAACCCGGAACTTCTCTTCTGAGGAAGGTGCACCCGCCCAGGCCCGGGGCGGAGGGCAGAGAACTGGGCACTCGGCAGCAGGAGCCCAGAGCGGAGTCCAGAGTAAACCGCCCCCCCCTGGGGGAGAGATGAGCGGCCAAGGCTCTCCTCTGCTCCGCCAGCACACAGAGCGGTCTTAGGTCACGTCTTTAAAACAGCACGGCTGTTTATGTCATTGGATAAATTAAATGTATGACTGACCCCAATGAAATGGTTTCTCGGAAACCTTCAGAATTCTTCTTGCCTCCAGGAAAACAGACGTCTGAACTTCAGTTTATGAAATGAAATAGAATGCACTCCGTCCCACTCTGCTCTGTACCTCCCCTGAGTGTCATCGCAGGTACAGCGGCGCTGGGCAGCCCCTCACAGGGAGGCTCCCTTCAGGGCCCAGTAAGAAGCTCACACGTGGAAAAGTGCTTTTCAGGCTGCGTGAAGTAACCACTAACGTAAAGTGCTGCTATTACATGGGACAGCACCCTGTCTTCACCTTAACTTGAGACGTCCTAAGGCTCACCTTCACTCAACATGTCCTAAGACGTCAGTCTGTGCCCACCCCTGCCCTGCACGTCCACGGAGGTGGCCCAGTGCACCTATGCTAATCTCTGAAATTGGCATAGGGAGGGTATGACCCCAGCCAACCCTGACCTGTCCTCTGTCAGTAGCTCTCTCTGAACCCCTACATTTCCAAAAAAGAAAGGGAATGAATGAGAAAGAGAGAGCATGAGAATCAGGCACAGGGGGATGGAGGGGAGAAGGGAGGGAGGGAGGGAGGAAGGAAGAGCAAGCAAGGGAAGAGAAAAAGAAAGAGAGAAAGAGAGAAAGAGAGAAAGAAAGAAAGAAAGAAAGAAAGAAAGAAAGAAAGAAAGAAAGAAAGAAAGAAAGAAAAGGAAAGGGAAGAAGAATAAAAACTAGATAGGAAGATAGAAAACAGGAAGAAAGGCATCTGTTTCAAGACAGTCTAAACTTATTTAATATCAATACTGATTAAATCAAAGGATTATAAGAGTCAGAACAATTTAAAATTTATTGAATCTGCTCATTAAACAGCTGTGTGGAGGAAAACAGTCTTGGATAGACTGGGATTAAGCTACTAAATATTTCCTTTATTTGTGCACTTATTTTCTCATTTATTCATGTATTTATTTATTTAGTGGAGTTTTTTCAAAAGATGAACCTTGAAATTGTTTACCAGGAAATCCCTGCTAAAGAAGCAACCAGCTCTTGATCAGCCAAGGATTCTCAGGAGATTAAAAAAAATAAACAGAGGGATGCAAATGAGATGCACAACTGGAAGCATTTATTCCTGGGGGCATTCAGGAACTAGGACGGGGTGGGCCCCTCCAGCTGGGCTCATCTTGCCTCCACCTCACTCTCCCAGGTTGTCTCTAAATACAGTCTTTCTCCTGCCCCTTCTCAGGAGCAGGGGGAGATACCAGTGCAGAGATCTGGCCTAAAGAGAAAAACCACACCCGAGACTAAAGGGAAAAGAATGAGCTTTGAAACTAAGAAGATGTCTCCAGCCACAATCTCCCCACAGAGCCCCAACTCTGCAAGGTACCCAGATAAAATGAAGGAGCAGGGCCTTGGATAATAAAACATCCCCTTTCCTAGTAACACTAACTTATTGTAGCATCATTACATTTTTTTCCCTACAGAACCACGTTATAGCTTTATTAGCATGCAAGGTAGACTTTAAAAGGGTATTCTGATACCTTCAGTAATAAAACCCCTTTTGAATGATATCCCGTATGGTGCTATCTTCTGCTGAGTTCTTCTCGGGTACGAACAGGACTATAATGAGCTTTCAGCATGCAGCAGGCAACACTAGAAAAACCTATGTATCTGTGCTGGTGGTCCTCTGTCAATTCAGATCCATGCTCCATCCTTCTCCATGCCCGAGGTGACACCCATGGGCTGCTCACCTCTCTGGCCCTCAGAGATTGGCAGGAGAAGGAAGCTACGAGAGACAGGGGACTCATGACCTGACCCATGTCAAGATCACTACTGTTCTGACAGGGGCAGGTGGGGCAGTCCCTTCCATGCAGCTCTGAGCTGTCTCCAGCCCCCGGTTACTCTGCCACTGCCCTGCCCATTCAGGCCCAGGCAATGACAGCTTCCTACTGCTGCCACTCCTTTTAGTTCTGTTAACTTTAGTTCTGTTCTCATCACAGCCTGTGATGAGCACCTTCATCGAATGCCCTAAGTTAAACCTTTGGGTCTGCCATTGGTTTCCAGCTGGAACCATGACTGGTAAGTAATAATGTCAACATCTATAAATCAATTTCAAATAGGTCCATGTAATTCATATATGTAATCAGCACAACTCGTGAGATGACTTCACGTTGCCTACCTTCCCTCCATTCCACCTTTACCAATTGAAATTCTTCCCATCCTTTAAGAATCATCTTTAACATATTTTCTAATCACTTACAGTTTCTTCTATACTTGGGCCCCTCTATGTATATATTTTTTAAATGTTTTAATTAAAAGGAAATATTTATTGATTTGAGAGAGAGAAGGAGCAAGAGAGAGACAGAGAAAGAAATATCAATGTGAGAAAGAAACATCAATTGGTAATTGGTTGCCTCCCATATGTGCCCTGACTGGGAATCAAACCTCCAGACTTTGGGTGAATGGGATGATGCTCCAACCAACTGAGCCACACCAGCCAGAGCAGCCTCTACACATTTTTTTAAATTCTTATTATTTTGCACTTGTATGGTATTTTTCTCACTCTGTTTTGTGTTCAGGTCCTATCCTCCTTCTGTGGTAATCACTCCTTAAGATCAATGTTGAAATGGCACTAATTTTCTATTTCTTTCCCACCCGGTAGCTACTTCAGTGACAGTACCCATCATACATGTGTGTCGCTGCTGTAAGCTGTAGCCAAGTGGGTGTTTTCAATTATGTCCCCACCCTAAAACGAAGAACATTGCCCTAAGCATGCATATCAGGTTTTTGTATATTATATACACATATATTATACATCTATATATATACCCTACACTGAAATCTTCTTGATAAACCAACTTTTCTCTTCCATTTTGGTATTGATTGATAGACAGACACAGAAAGAGCTAAATAGAGAGAGAGATAAGTACAGATACAGATACAGGTACAGGTACAGATGCAAAAATAAAATGAGGTTTCACCTTTGGTCAAGTTAGTTTCCCAAACACCTCATACATTCTTATACGTCAGTGTCTCTGCTAACCCAGAGGAAATTTACTTCCTCCTTTGCTCCCCTTTCCCTCCAATGAGACCCCATGATGTCACTCACAATAGCCACAGCTGGGCCCCGATGGGTGGACTGTCTGCAGCTCGCCCTGGCTGTGACAACTCCAGAGACCAGCTGGGTCTCCGTTGTCCACCTTCTTCCAGGCAGATGCTTTCTCCCGTCTGCAGCAGCTCTGATCACATATCACTACATTCCACGATCTATCCTGTCTGAGCTTCCCTTCCCTCAACTGGAGAAAACGAGAATCATCTGGTCATCCATTGATTCGAGAATTCAGTTACCACTTATGGAGGATTAGGCACTGCGCTAGGCACGGGGGAGGGGTCTGTCTCAAGCAGCTGCTCCCACAAGAAGCTTGCAGTCTGGTAGGGGAGAGGCACGGAAGACTAGAAAGGCAACCACAGTGCCATGCATATGGTGTGAGAAGATGCTGGGTGTTAGTGCAGGGCCTTGTGGGAGCACCGTAGGGTGTCTATACCAACTGGTTGGTGGGAAAGGAAGAGGGCAGACTTTCCCTTAGAAGGAAACACTAAACCGAGCCCCCAGTTCTAAGTCAGAGTGAGACAGATAAAGAAACACCCTCGATATCTGCCTGATTTTGAGAATTATGGGAATATCAATCACAGTTGCACCAGCAGAAAGACGCTTTCACAACTGAAATTAATATCAATTTACTTGCATCCTACTGTATGTAAAGAAGAATCACCTGCCCTGGTGAGTTTGACTGCTGAACATAATTCAGCTTTAAAATTAAATTATTCCTCTGCTAGAGATTCACTTAGAGCAGCAAGAGAGAGGTAAGAAAAAAAATAATTTAAATTAAGGTTGCACTTCAAAATTCAATACATCATTGTGATCTTACTATGAAATTTATGTCATGTTTAAACCACTACGATTTTTCCCCTTGAATCAAGGAGGCTTTTGCATGGTTCTTACCAGCAGCTCTGGGCTGCCTGCAGCTCTCAAGTGAGGCCCCCAGTCCTCTCACGGGACCAGAGAAGGAGGATGTGGGCCCTGGTGAAGCATTTCCATTCTTTAATAAATTTAACGCTATTGATGCTATGAAGGCCCAACTTACACGTTTTCAAAGGTTGGGTATTTGAGTATGTGCCCATAGTCAAAGTGTATCTGTCAGCCATTTCACCGGAATGGGACATGCATTTTCCTACAGAAATGATATGGAATAGGGCTTAGCTTCCCAGGCTAACCCCCAGACATCTAACACTGTGGCCTCCAATCCCCATGCCAGACAATATCTCCATGGAGAACACGGGGGCCGTGGGCACATTCAGAGGCCTTCAGTCCTGATTCCGATGAAGTAAATGCAGGGAGGGCCTCGGAGGCAAAGGCTGGAAGTGGGGTGGTGGGTCTGGGGTTAAGTGGGATCTCTGGGGCTCTCGTGTGGTACAAAGGGAAGAGCCGAGGCTTCGAACTCCAACAGACCAGGGTCGGCATCTCAGATGCACCCCAACTTTGTGTCCACGGACTCGTCCTGGTAAACACTGATTCCCGCTAAATGCTGAAAACCACCAATGTTTGCCAGGAATCATCTACTGGGTCAGACATTCATGACAATCAGGAACGATCACGTGGTCGCAGCTGAGACCCAGTCACAGCACTGTTTGTACTATCTCAGTGTGGAACCACTTACATATTCACCCCCACCGATCGGCATGTATTGGAAGACAGCAAAAGAAAAGCCCCTATGAGGATGTTCCCAAATCAACTGACACCCAGTAAATACCGACTAGTTCCCTTCCATTCCTCCCTTTGCCTTCTGAACCTATTCCTGTCCTACCCTCTAAAGAAAACGCCCTCCCCTATAGGGTAGGACAAAAGAATGGAATGAAATGCATGTATTTGTGTGTGTGCATGTATACATATACATGTGTGTAGCATGTATATATGTACACATATGTGTATAAAATCCGTAAATACTAAACACACAGTTCAGTAAATAGTAAAAACTCAGTACATAATGGTCTCTTTCCACCAGCTCCAAGCACTCTACCGAACAGCCTGCTTCCTTGTCCTGGACACAGCCTGTGAATTCTTAATCACTATCCTGTCCCTGGGCCACGGAAGTGACAGCCCCAAAGCCTTTCTCCCCATGGCTGAGGATACGTTCCAGGGTTTCCAGACTAACTCTTAGTCTGGAAAAGGGACTGGGAGGAAACCTGAGGACATCTATTTCCATGAGGTGATCTGCATGGCTGGGAAAAGACCCTGGGGTCAGGGGTAAGTGTACAGAGAATGACCTGAAGGAGTGTCTGTCCCCAAAGTGGGACACCAGGCCTGAGGAGAGGAGGGCTGTGGTCAGAGGCAGAGGGGCACTTCACAGCATACGAGGAAATAGAAAAGAGAAGCCCCCTGGTACACGCACAGATCACACGTGGCTGCAGCTCAGTGGCACTGCGGGACCGCAAAGCCACAGGGACCGCGGCAGAGCTTGCGCTTTCGGGCAGGCCGGGAGCCTCTGCCGTCCAGGGGAGCCAGTTTCCTGAAGAGGACACCAGCCACAGGAGAGAGGACAGAGGAGACACTCACACCTGTCTCCCAACCCCTTGGGCATCAGGGAAGGAAGGGTCCAGACAGGACAACCACAAGCAAACTGTCTCGTAACCACACGAGGCACCCCGGGACCTCCCAATCAACTGGGGGACACTTTGTCGGGGGGCAGGGAGGGGGTGCTGAGACTTGGGTGTCCATGCGAGTCGGGAAAATTTTAATTCCTTTGATGTGATCATTCTGCAGCCATAGGCCGGGGAGGTCTGAGGAGAGGTGCCCGGAGTGAGGTGCGAGGAGTCACCCCAGCACCCTTGCGTCAGGCGGGCCCGCAGTCCCTGGGGGAGCTCAGTGTCGGCGGTGTGACAGCAGGACACAGTGACTGGTTGCATTACAGCAGTATAAACACTATAGCTTCTAAATATCATGGAACCAGGATCCATAAGCTGACTCTTTTATCAGCAAGCATATGCCGAGCCCTACTGCTCATGGCCACACAGAGGTGACCAACAGCGATGGCTTGCTGGCACTTGTCAGGATCTTGGGAGAAAGACGCTGTCGAACTATCAATTATAAGTTGTTGAAGTCTTCTTGTTTTCCATTCCACAGTGTCACTTTATACGTAATGAAGTTTTCATCTCTAATCCTCACGCCATACAATCAGCTCCTATTAAGTGCATTGTCCATAACAATTAAACTCTGATTAGCTTATGTCCACTGCTCTAGGAACATCTTTATATGAGTTTTTCTTATCTAATAATCAATGCCTTTGGTGTCTTCCAATATCTGACAATCTGCGGTGGTTAATGTTTAAGTGGTTTCACACTGAGGGAATGTAAGACAGTGTTGTGACTGTGTCTCAGCTACGTCTGAGATAGAGAAGAGCTGTGACCTCACTCTGTTTGGACTATAATATGATCATCCCTGATCATTCAACATGAAGGCTTTTTTAAAAAAAGATTTTATTTATTTATTTTTAGAGAGAGGGGAAGGGAAGGAGAAAGAGAGAAACATCAATGTGTGGTTGCCTCTCATACAACCTCTACTGGGGTCCTGGCCCGGTACCCTGGCATGTGCCCTGACTGGGAGTTGAACTGGAGACCCGTTCAGATCCCTAGAACATGCAAGAACATCCACAGAGGACGTGAATTTGACCTAAGGTTCATCACTTTATGCAAATCTGGGGGAGTAACTCATAATTACTGGAACCTGTTTAGTCCTCATTCTTAACTGGTTTGCAAAACAATAGTGGGGGAATAGCAAATGCTCGTGGTCCCCACTTCACAGGTAGCAAGAGCCAGTCTGGGATGATTGGGGTCTTCACCCGTGAAACAAAACCCACACCATCAGGACTGCCTGGGCCATGATAACCCCATGTTTTCCGTCCTAAATCCCTAACAAGACCATCTTGGGGAGAAGCCCAAATAACCCCCGATGACCTTGGCTCATTTCATGGGTATGCTTGTTTCTAGATTCTGTTTTGGATATTTGTGCTTATTCAGAAAGGCACTTTATTCCTTTCCCGGAGTAACCCATGCATTGTCTTTAATTACAGAAACAGCTACATCCCGGGGCCTCCTAAAATCACAGTGAGAAGGGAGGGAAATGAAAAGAGCCAGTGAGGCCCCTCTCGGTAAAAGGTCTAGTTTGTACACTCCTTGCTGGACAAGACAGTGCACTCTGCAATTTTTGAGGGCCACCCGAAATGCACGCTGACACCCCCATCCACAACAACTCACTCCCCACCACACCCCCAATGCCCGGGAGCCCCCTTCTACAGGACCATGTGTTTCTCCAACTTTTTCCCATTTTTCCAACTTTGGCACCTAAATCTACTTAACAGTAAACTATTTTTAAAATGTTTACAATTATAACATTTTTATCATATAGTCCTAATTTTTAAAAAACTCTCATCTCCTGTGGATTTTGGCGTTGCAAAAATTGATTGGATCGTCGGTCACTTATCAGCAACAACAGATTTTCTACTCAACTTTGAAATTCCCCAAAGAACCACACAGAAGTTGATATCTATCTACACAGAGTCAGATGGGCCAACTGATCTCCTTGCAAAAGGTGCCAAATCTTAGGACCAAAACAAACAAATGAAAAGCATCGATTCTGAACCGCCACCAGCATCCAGGCCAAACAAATGCGTTTGTATCTGTTCACGGTTTCTAGTTGGCCCATGTTCCTTGTCCACTTGAGGTGCAAGCTGCCTGTTGAGAGGGTGGGTGGAAGGACCCTTGCAATGGTTGCAGGTGCCAGAAAACATAGGTTTATCGGGCAGCAGCCTTTACCCCGAGAGGGGCACCTGTTCTGCAGGAAGTTCCCACTGGATACCAGCCTTTAGAACCATGTGCCTTTGTGCTTCGGGACACACACACACACACACGCATGCAGGCATGCACGCACGCACACATGCACACATGCACTGACTGGCTGTGACACCCAAGCAGCAGAGAGAAGCTGGCCAGCTAAAACGTCCACCCCACAGCAGAGGCTGAAGGACCACACAGTGAAGAACCCTCGTGACTCCTCCATGCACCTGACCCTGTCTGTCTAGGAGGAGAACGGCTTCCCACGCTGCCCGGGCCCCACTTTGGTCCCAGCCCTCCTGCTAGAAGGGGACTTTATAGGCTGAAAGGCTTAACAAAGATCATCCAAGGTGACGTCCAAAATTAAATCGCAAGGCAGTAGACCTATTGTCAAGTCTCAAACTCATAAAATCCCTCTTTTAGAACAGCTCTCAACTGGGAGAGTCAGAGGAGTGAGCAGGAAAGTGTCCTTCGGACCGAGGACCTTTAGTGGCACTCTGTGACTAGAGAATAGGGCCAGGGAGGCTAGCGTCCCATGAGACAGACAGACACAGGGCACGGGGAGGAGAGTCACAGGCATTTCCTGCTAACATCCGTGTGTGCATGCTCATGCAAATGCTTGTATGCATGCTGCATGTATGCGGAAGAGCGAGACATCAAGCTATTGCTTCAATGGGCCCGGTAACTCCCTCCTGCTGCATCTTGTTAAGCAGATGTCTAAGGTGGGAAAAGCTCTTTAACTGCTGAAAAAATTGTTGTGATGATTTTACTATCTAAACCTTACTTAAATAACCTGGAAGCTGAAGAGGCAGTTAAAATAAGAGAAAAGGGAGCAGTGAAACGCCAGGTGGAAAGGGGGAGAGAACAGCACCAAAAATCGGAGATGAGCGTTATTACGACTGAGCATCCAATCTGGCTCTCTGGTCAGGCAAAGAGGGAATTGGGAGAAGTGAAATAACTCTCACAACGTGACAAAACGGAGTGTTATCTGCTTGCAGAAAGACAGGTCTTCCAGGCCCTGAATTTAAAAGAGATTTACTGCATGAGAAGATACAGAGATCGAGTGATGCTTCCACAAATACTAGCAGAACGTTAAAGAGCAACAAACAGTGCTGCATGAGTGGCATCATCAGGGCTGAAACCCTGAGTGTGAGTTTTGTCATAGACAGTCCTGGGTCCAAATTAGTGACGAGGGCATTGGCCAGGCTCTACTTAAGCACGAGAAGCTTCTCACTCCTCATCTCTAAAGTGAAGGCGATGTGACCTCCCTCTTAAGGGGGTTAGGAGGACTAAACGAGATGACACAAGTGAAGGACGTGGCACAGGACCTAGCCAGGAGTCGCACAGGAAGTGTTGGTTCTGTCCCCCAGCCCGCGGCCCCCACTCACAATGGTTGGACGCAGGACTTCATGTGGATGGAACAGAAGTCAGAGACGTAATGCCCTGGAAGGCATCTCCGCTGAGGGTATAGATATTACAACGGTCCGAATGAATAGCCAGCCAGATACAACAACAGAGCTCGGGAAGCCAAAGGATGATGGCTGGCCCGGCCTTTAGAATGACAATGGTCTTGATCACAATCAGGGAATCGCACAGACACAGGGAGGGGCCCAGAGAGGTTTGCAGTTGTTCATAGGGACAATAACACAATGATTAATACATAATAATACAAGGATAAACCCTGTGTTTTATGTACTCACAACCGTACACCTACTTTGGACCCACGCTGTGTTGGCTGTTGTTGGCAGGAGAACTTGACACTCTCCTTGCCAAGTGGCGGGATGCACATCCTTCTGACGGCCTCGCGTGGGAATGATTACAAAGCCAGTTCTCTGTCTCGAAGAAAACATACGCTGTGACCTTCTGCAGTGCTTCAACAAGAGCGAACTGGGACTCCAGAACTCTGTGTCAGAGAGCTCTGGAGCAACAATTTGAACTTGGAATATATGAGAATAAATGTCACTTCCTTAATAATGACCAAAACATGAAATACCGCTATGTGGTTGCAAAACCTTCGTTTTAATAGCAGTATCACCAGATGGGAAAACGGATGTTTGCATATTGGATGGACGACTAAATGCTTAGCAATCCTTTTACCATATGTCTGACTCTGTGCTAGGCCTTCGCACACATATTATTTCAATTTATTCCAGCAACAGGAAATAAAGATAACACATTGGATTACCATCCTCAGTTATGCTTGTACACATCTACGTACCACGATAAATTTAGACTAGTGATTCATTAAAGGACTGTTAGACGAAGGAAAGCTACATGATTGTGCATTGTATATGGTTCATAATACAATTAAAGGGACTGAAGCAGAAAATGACCCTTAGTAGCAAGATTATGGTAATTTAGTCATTATATACGTTGCTTTGAGCATAATTAACAATTTGGCTAACACATGTGAATTCTGATACTAGAAGTTCTTTAGCTAAAGGCAGGATTAACCAAAATTCATTCCCAAATTCCAGCCCCTGGCAAATTTTCTAGTGTCTGCACATTTTCCCAAATGATGAAAGCGGGTCAAACATCACTAAGCCAAAGCAACAGTTTAATTTCAGCAACTCTCTATGCACAAGCCACTGCAACCAAGAAGGTCACAGCCAAGGTTACTGTGCCACCTCCTCAGGGTCGTGCTGTCAGAAACACCACAAATCATTTGCAAGAGCTACAACGTGAAGGAAATGTCGGGTTTCAGTATCCAAGGAGCTGAAATCTTTGGAGCATTTTCAGAAGCTCTTTCCCACCTAGAAACTTTCTCACCTCCCTGAAGACACACCATCATTCTCTCAGCATTCAGGGCTGGCTCACTGTGCGCCAGGCACTGTGCCAGAAACTGGGGGTGGAGTGGGGGTGGGGGGGGGGGGGTGACCGAATGACATCAGACACTGCCAGAACTCACAGACACTCTCAGACCTAAGCAGAACCTTCAGGTGCGCAGTCCTGGAAGTGAAGGGCTTAGACTCAAAATGCAGGCACATCAACATACAACTATGCCCTGTACCTACTCCTCATGCTCAGACTGCACTCAGGAAAGTGGTCCCACAGAACTGATACAGCGGCGGGGGCATGGAGAGGGGAGCTTTCGCATGCCAGGTCCTATTCTGTCAGGATGGAGACAACCACGTCAACCTCAAGGTCATCGTGAGGGCAACATGGCAGCAATTACGGTCATTACAGACCGTTCGCTCAGACTGCCATACTTTGCCACATACTTTAGTTTCACTCACTAAAGGCGTGAACTCCATACTTTGCCACATGCTTTAGTTTCACTCACAAAGGCGTGAACTTTCTGTGCCTCCGGCTACCTCGTGGGTAAAAGGGAGATACACACAGCCTCTAGCAGAGTGGTACTGAGGATTCAGCAAGTAAACTCAGGCAAAGAACTTGGCGGTCTCCGGAATGTAGTGAGAAAAGGCGAGTTCCCGCCTGTCACTGCTATCCTCCTGACACTACAGGAAGGTGTGGTGAGGGTGCTGGGGGAGGTTTTGAAGGAAGAGTGGGGTTTCACCAGGGAAGGTTGGTGGGAACATGGGTGAGGGAGGGGGACAGAAATGTGGGAAGGGGAAAAAACACAGACCAGGCAAGAACAGGTCATTATCACAGAAGGACAGAACCACCACGCACAGACACAGGTGTCCTGCCCAACGCCGTCACAGGTGAGGGAGCAAATGCATTCCTAGCTCCATTTTGCAGATGTGGAAACTGAGGCCCAGGAGGGTCATGCGAGTGGCCAAAAGTCAAAAGGTGAGGTGAGCAGCTCAAGCAAGGCTCCCCATCAGAACTTTCCATCAGCAGGAGCAGGTGCCTCAAAACACAACAATCAGACTCAGTGATAGAGACCCATACTGTGAGGGCGACAGCTGGGCCTGTTAAGAAGGGAAATAATCCCCAGGACATGAGTTTTCATAGGCAGGGTTCTCCAGGGAAACAGAGCCAACAGAACATAGACATGTGTGTGTCTGTGCACATGCGCGCACACACACACACACACCGATTTAGTATAAGGGCATTCATTATCATGCTCTTGGAGGCTGCAAGGTCCCACAGTCTGCGTCTGCCATTTAGAGACCCAGGAAAGTCAGTGGTGTAAGTCAGTCCAAGTTCAAAGGCCTGACACCCAGGGGAGCCAATGGTGTAAACCCCAGTCCTGGGGCAGGAGGAGATGAGACGAGGTGCCCCAGGCCAGGCGGTGAGGCAGGAGTTAGGGCAAGTTCCCCTTTCCTCAACCCTTGTTCCCTTCAGGCCCCTATGGACTGGGTGACTCCCACCCACCCCGAGAGGACGACCTGCTGTACCGAGCCCCCCAGTCCCAGTGCCGATCTCATCAGGATGCACCTCCGCAGACACACCCGGGACGATGTTTCAGCTCAGGCACCCCAGGCGGGTCAAGTTGGCACACACAATTAACCATCACCTAGTGAAGTCAACCAACTAGTGAAGTCACCTCAGAGGCACACTCACACAAGCACAGAAGAGAACAACCCGGAGAAAATGACCCCGAGACCCACCGGGAGCACTGCCAGGACAGTCCTGCCACCGGCGAGAGGCAGGGAGCCCCGAGGGGCTGGGCAGCGAGAGCAGACACGTCACCTCGCTGAACACAGGCGCGGCCATGGAACCTGGGGCAAGTTAAGGAGACTCTGTGAGCCTGTTCCCTCATTTACAAAGTGAGGAAGATCCAGGCACCCGTCCCCCAGGGTGACTACAAGGACCAAATAAAATAATAACTATAAGGGAATCACAGCAGTGCCTGACACAGAAAGGCCTGTTTAGCTTCTATTGTTATTCGAGATAAAAGGCCAGAATGAACACCACACACACCCACACAACACCACAAGAACTACTTCCACCTCCCACGGTATTTTTTTTTATTGATTGATTTTAGAGAGGGAGAAACACTTATTTGTTGTTCCACTTATTTATGCATTCATTGGTTGATTCTTGTATGTGCCCTGTCTGGGGATCGAACCCACAATCTTGGTGTATCTGGACAATGCACTAACCAATTGAGCTATCCAGCAGGGCCACCGCCTAAGGTATTCTGCACAGACTTCTACTGTACTACTTATCATAGTTAACTAATTATTTGCGGGCAGATTTGTACTCTTCCTTCGAGGCTGGATGTTTTCTGAAATCCAAACAGCCTTCATCTTTCTCAATTTTATATCCCCAATGCTCAGTACTTGGAAAGTACCCACATATTTTTGTTAAAAACGTCAAAATGGAATGGAAATTTTTGAATCATTTAGACTCATGGAGTGATAACTGCAAGCAATAGTCTGAAAATTGGAAGTCAGTTTCTTTTCATTTTGTTGATGTCTTTTGAGATAGTTCGCCGTAAAAGCCATCTCCATAAATAAAGCTGACTTGTACTCTGAGGCCCACTAAGGGGCTGAACCATCAGCCCTGAAGCTTCTCTTGATGTTCATTCAACTTCACCTCTGCAAAATGTAAGGCAACACATTTGACCGAATGAATCCAATTCGTCAAGGAGCCCGGCCTGCCACAGACCTACAGAGACTCGGTCACCAGGTTGTCCCGGGAACGGGAAATCCGGGCCGCCTTTCCCAAGTGCCGCCCCTGCGGTCAGCCGGTCAGCCGTCTCTCTCTCACAGCTCAGGGGGAAGGCGGGAGGCTGGTGTCGGGAACTGACATCATTGACGGTGGAGGCTCTCACTCACTTCTAGGCACCACGGTAAGAGTCTGGGATTGGGGTAACTTCTTCGATCTCTCTGCCATGCAGACTGGGAGACTGGGAGCTCCAAGGGGACATTCATAACGAACGCCACGCCATTTCCATGTCGCACAGTCACGTTTGTCCTCAGACGCAAACGAGGTGAAACACTATCGTGCAATGCTTATCGTCTTGAAGTGTAAGCCCCATCAATCATTTCTTGCCCGCAGCTAGTAATGTGTCTTTCAGACAAATACAAACGTTGGGATTGATAAATCCATTACCCTAGGTGGTCTCTCCATTGTAACAGCATGGCTACGGCTGGATCCAGCCACTGCAGTTACTCAAGCCGACCTCGTGCACCAAGGACAGTTTTGTGCCTCGAGAGGCAGCAGAAGCCCAGTTCCAGGAGCGCTTCATTCACGCCCTGGTGATGCGGAGGGCCCACATGGTGCACGCACTGCTCTGCCTGCTGCGGCTGCGGAAGATAACAAGACAGGGGAAAGACAGCGCCCCTGTGGAGTCTCATGCTAAGGAGAGAAGAGGGACAGAAATAGTCGAGCAAAGCTAATCCCAGGTACTGATGCATCGTTAAACAGAATCAGCAAGGCCTCTCCAGCGAGGTGAAATGCGGAGGATGACAAAGAGGCAGCCAGGGAATGATTACACTGAGCACAGAACGTAACACGGCTGTTCTGCTCATACTCCTGTGGGACTCTGGGGGTGGACCGTAGTGCTCAGTCTGCCAGAAAGCCACAGCTGAGAGAGACGACGAGAACTTGAACTCGACTCCGAGCACCCAAATCTCAGGATCCCCAGATGCCCCCAGAGAGATCTCAACAGACCCTCGAGTGCAGTTTAGACATTCAGAAAAAGCCTCCAAATAGTCCAGGACACCTGAAAACAGATAGGACTCCTGTAACAAAATAGACTATTTAGAATTGTCATGGCCTCAGTAACAATGTTACCCTTCTCTAAACTTGCCTGAGGAGGAGTTAGTGGAGGAGTGAGTGACAGAGTCCTGAAGAAGACACCCAAGGGGCGCAGAGATGGAGGAGACACTCGCTGTCTCTCGGCCACCTGGTGCCCTGGTCTTCTGTCGGCGGCACACTCGTGTCATCCCCCATTCCCTGGTGACTGGCTTCGAGAGGGCCCCACTTCCAGCGCCAAGAGGGATCATGGAGGGAGACACTGGGCCTAGAAGCTTCCCCAGAACACTTGGATCAAGTCACACCCAAGTCCAAAACACTCCCAGATCCTCAGATGCATCCGTGGACCGAGCATCTTTCTCCCCTCACGCTCGTTTACATGGGTTTCCTAATACACGCCCAGAGAAAGTCCAACCACATACCACAGTAAACTCCCCCGACCCCAAATTATTGAGAGTAAAATGCACTCCTCAGTACATTCAAAGAGCCATGTATAGAGAATTCTAAATTGTTATAAAAGAAAAATGAGGTCTCTTCGGATTTTCATTCATAAATAATTCTTTATTTGGCACCTATGATGTGGTCATATTGGTGTCAGCTCCGATGGAGGGTGAAAATATATAAAATATGGCTCCTTTGCCTTCAAAGTGCACACGCTCCAATCTGTCACCATTGCTAATGCTTTACTCATCCATGGAGCTTTCTGGGTTATAAAGCACTTCTGAAACACGGCTCAGATGCACAGAATCAGACTGGATTCATCTAAGTCCTTGATTTATGAACTCCCCGCATTGCCCCATTCTTGGCCCTGTTGTATCTAGCACTCACAGCACCCCATTGGGCCTTAACAACCAGACCAGGAAACTGAGGTTCTATTAAATTACCCAAGTCTCACAGTTAGTGAGCACCAGATCCAGAATTGTAATCGTGCTGTCCCCTTGTCCCTTCATTGGCCTGTTTGTAAAACTACAGATGAAGGAGTTCTTCCAATCACACCCGCAAGGAGCCACAGGGAGCTGGAGGGTGTGTCTGAAAGTGTGGTCGAGAGCAGACACTTCACCGCTAAGCACAGAGCCAGCGTCCAGGGCACCGCTCCTAGTCTATTGCAGATTTGGCACCTTTGAATGTGGTCAACTTAAAGAGATTTTGCACAAATTCAGTTGGTACCTACAGGCACACTGATATATTCAAGCCAGACTTAAATCATTTTTTCAATGCAACAGTAGGAGATAGCTTAACACAGCCATGAAAAAAAAAAATTGAAGTCACTTCTTCACAATGTCATTACTGCTTTTCTTTAGTGACATTTTTCTTTTTGCAGATCACTAGTAAGTCAATTGTCCCTTTCTTGGTCCCACTGGTTCTGACTGAAGCAAATCAGGTTTAAAAAAAAAAAAAAGGACACAGGAGTTTCATTCATTTAGTCTAGAAACAAAATCACCTAAAAAAAATTTTTTTTAATTTTTACAGGTAATTGATTTCTACTTCTTTGCCTGAAATAACTCCCCTCTTATTCTCCTGACATGTTAAATGGGTAAAGGAGTGTCATTTTGTAGGAACAATGCTCTCAAAAGAATTAACATTTTCTGCACTGGCTGATCAATGTAGAAAAAAATTGTCTTATTCACCTTAAAATACAAAATCCTCTCCCAAACTAAACAATGCAAGGAGGTGGAGGATGTAAGAGTAAATGAAAAGAAACGCGTGTACCACCATGGTGGGTGTTTACAGGGGGACACCCCATGGCTGAGGTCCTGGACCCTTCAGCCTCCCCCAGTAGATGCACGTGCTGGGTCAGGAGCCCGGTGTTCAAGGAGGGACCCCCTGGCAGGCCCACCGCTTACAGCCGGTGCTGGTGCGAGACCGATGGCTGCCGTTCTCCATGGGAGGACGACAGCTCAACGTTGAAATGCTTTCCTTCCACTCACAGGCTCAGCAGGAAACGACACGATCACCTTCCACAAGTGGGTAAACTGGATGTGGAAGAGACACGTGGCTGATGGTGGCGAGGAGGTGCACCGATGGCCAACAGGCACGAGAAAGAGGGAGACGTGGCAGCCCTTAGAGCCACACAGCAGCCAGACACAAGGGCCGCTGTGATAATGCAAAGTGCTCCCTCTATGTCTCCGGCCAGGGCAGGTCCAAATCCCAGCTCTGCCCCTCCAGCTTCGCTGCCACAGAGCAAGACACAAACAATAGAGGGTCCAAGTGCCGGGCACAGCGGTGGTACTGCCTCCCTCCTTCCCCTCCCCACCCACCTTCTCTGATGGTCCTCAGCGTGATCGAACCCCCTGCCTTCCAAGGTTCACCCTATTTTCCATGACATTCGACTGTATGTACCAAGACTAAAATAGTGAGTACAGAATTTAGAGTCCCATAAGCAGCCTGTTTTTCATTAAATGGGCCTAATTAACTACAAATTAAGACCCAGAGAGGTCTTAAAAATAGAACTCACCTAACTGTGTCAGTATTAATTGTGTGCTGTTGCCTGTTCAATACATCTGCCTGTACAGAGGCTTTGCATCCTAAGAAACAAGATTTGCCTTCATAAATTCCCCATTAACTCGTTTCCCCCCCCCCAAAAAGCCACCTCAACACATTTATCCTACTGGACTCCAAAGTCTAGTTAGTTTCTAACACAACCTCAGCCACCGGCTTTTAGGGTATTTTAAATCTAATCAGTCATGTTACCAGTCCCCTTGGCTGAGCTCAGACATACGAGTAAAAGAGGCCACTGAAAGGAACTGAACTTGTAAAATGGCTTTAACTGATGTTTTTTATATATCAAAGAGGTTTACCAGAAGGTCATCAAAACAGCTGATTATTCAAATAACGACCACCCACCTCAGATCACCGCCTTTCCTCTACCCAGTGGTTTTACTCGTACGCCGACACCGCTAACGTCACTAACACTACCATCTCCGCCAGGCCCAACCGGCTTTATTTTCACCCATAGAATGGGTGGGTCCCTGTATTTCACTTATTGACCTTCTTTAAAGTAAATCGTCGATTTGTTTCTTTTACACTTAATACCTGAAACCGTACTGGCACAGAGTGTATTCTCAAAACTATGCATTGAATGAGTGGTTGGGCCTAAGACCTCTCTGAGATCTTCTTTCTAGAAGAATGCCATGACGACAGTGAGGTGACGGCCAGAGGGAAAGGGAGTAGGGGGGTGGAGGAGGGCGGATGGGGGCGGAAAGAGACTTGACTTTGGGTGTTGGGCACACGACGCAGTGTGCACATGATGTTTCGTTGAGTTGTACACTTAAAACCTGCACGGTTTTGTTATCCAACTGTAACGCCAATAAACTCAATCGATCAGTGAATACATAATAAAAAGAATGTCATGAAAAATAAGAGCTAATGTAATATAAAAATGTGAAATCACAGGCTTCAGAGAAACTTCCAAGACAAATGGTAGAAACCCTCTTTACGAACAAAATCTTCTGATCGCGATTCAAGGATATTTTTTCCCAATGTTTCCCAAACAACTAGTCTTGTTTCCCAATGTTTCTTCAATAGATATTTTGTATATTAAAAAAAAACAACCTTTTCAGACGTCTACTACAACTCCAGGGCCACTCAGGCCACGCACAACCTGAGGGACACAGACAGTGACAGCTGTGGGTACTCTAGCGCCACGGGGACTAACGGCCCAACTCCACTCACTCAGCTGCCGACTGGCTGCTCTCTGACCCCGTGGCGGCAGACCCCTCCAGGGTGAGTAATCCTGGACAGACGCTTCGCAAAGACGTGGTACAACGTAAAGTTATAGGAACAAATCTGGAGAATGACACCTTTGACGGAGCTGAAGTGTCAGTGACCAGATTCACCCTCCCACAGGAAACCACCTCGAAACCAGCCAAATACAGAAAACCCCGGTTTCCAAGACACTGACCATCAAGGGATCAGAGCAGATGCGGATGGGCACAGCTGAGAGATGGGACCGAACAAGGGGGCTCTGCGAGGGCTGTGACTCCCTTCCCGCAGGAACTGAGGGGTGACTCAGGTGTGGCCCGTGGACTCCCTGAGTTAGATAGAAGGTTCCAGAGAGAACAAGGTTGGCAGGACAGGCTACCTGAGAGCGCAGAACTGCACAGAGAGCAAGCACCAGACTGAGATCTGCAGAGAATCCCATCCGAGCGCCTGCTGAGCGGTATCAGTGCATGGGTGCGGGCCAGCCCTGGCTGCTTCAGCACCGCAGCACAGAATCAGGCACTAACGGCCGAGACCGTGTGGCTCTCACAGCCCGGAAGGGCTCTCTCTACAGAAAGAAATGGCCAACTTCCGGCTGACGTCAGACTTCATGGTGAAAGACAGAACATTCTCCTCCTAAGACCAGGCACCAGGCAAGGGCGTCCCCTCTCACTACTGCTCTTCGGCATTATTCTGGAGGTCGCACCCAGTGCCTGAGGGCAAGAGAAAGAAGCAACAGGCATACAAATTGGAAAGGGAAGAAGTAAAACTCTTGATCTACAGACACGATGATCTTTTATGTAGAAGTTTCAATGGGATCTACCAAAAGCTGCTGCTCGCAGACTGCAGAATCACTACATAGGTCTGGGGAGCCCCCTCAGAGTACGTGGGGGGCAGAGCAGGACTGAGAACACGTCCTTCTGCACCGCGACAACTAGCAGAAAGGCAAGACACCCAAGTGCTTTGCTGAAGCTTCGGAAAAGGAAATAAGGAAAACCCACATGCAAGAGGCATGAAATGTCAAGTCAGTAAGAAGACAGCGCGACCACATTTAAAACCAAACAGTCCACCAAACCGAAAACTTCCCGTGTCGCCCGACTCCAGAGAGCACACCCTCGCGACCTCGGTACTGACTGCAGACCGGGTTTGCTTACAGGAGCGAACACCTCCAAGAACTTCTATTTGCTGTATCTTAAAAAAAAAAAAAAATTAAAGTCTGTTTATAACTCTGAGATTGTAAAACACTCACTTATTCTGAGCACATATTTTCCAAGTTCATAGAAACCGACAAAGTCTGCAGGTCTGCATAGGAATTTTATGTGTGCCGCTGAAACCCGGGTTTTCTAGGTGTGTACGTTTAAAACTGTCAGAGGCCAAACAGACACCCCTGAACAAATGAACGAAAACTGAAGAACCAAATGCTTAGTTGACAGTATCAGCGGTGGCCCTCCAGTTTGGGGGTCTTGACGCATGCAGTAACACTTCCGATAATATTGGTCTCCAACGCGCACAGGCACCTGGCCCTGTGTGTGAGGTTTCAACTGCACTGAAGTGAATGAAGCTATCTACTTCCTCTCCCCACTTCTTCCCCAGCAACGGCCACACAGCCTGAGACCTGGGTTTGAATACATCCAACTATTCATGCCATCTTTGATCTTGGCCAATTCACTTAAACTCCTCAGTCTCAGTTTCCTCCTATACAAAGCAGGCATAAAAAGGCCGCATTTTACCGTGAGGATTAAACGGAATAAAGCGCATGAACTGTTCAGCACAGTATTTTTCAAAAGAAAGTACTTAGTATTAGCTCATAATGAAGGCAGGCAGATTTCAAGTTCTCTGTCTAAACCCTTAGACAGAGAATAAATTTGAAAAGGAGCTGGAGCCAAAATTTAAAATGTGTTTCATACCTATGGGGAAAACCAGATTAAAAATGGAAAAAAAAAACCCTATTTTCTAAATCCACAGCGTGAAATCAGTCTGGCCGCCACCATTGTGTTAACCTCAAATCAGATTAGGAGGTCAGAAAATTGTTCCTCTGTTCGAGAAATAACCGGGGTACTCAGGCAGAAAATCCAGACTCTCTGAAGTTCATGATTGGACAGTGTGTGAGTTTTCTAACCAATGTTTCTCCAAAAGTTTATACTGTCTCATTTAAATCAAGTCACTTGGATTCTGAGTATAAAACATGGGGAGGAAAATACTGCTGAAAATCACCCGACGTCCAGAAGACCCCTGTTCTGCATCCCAGCTCCTCTGACGGCACACATCTTCAACGCCAAATGGTTACATTGTCGCCTTATTTCTCTGTGAGCTAAAGAAAGACAGATACCCAGTGCGTAAGATCCAACAAGCTGGGGAGGCAGAAAGGAAAATTACCACAATTCCTCATACCTTCCTCCCAGCACTGGAGACCAGGAGAAGCCAAGGCAATAGAAATAATAATTTTGATCTTTTATTTTAGAATGCAAGATGTTAAATTAAACATATTCTGACCAGGCTTACTAAAGAAGGTGCTCTGAGACTTCCACGCGAGGATGTCCGGCTGGACAGGCGGGTCTGAGGACCAGGGAAGAGAGCTGGCTGCGGAATGCGGGCGCCTGGGGAGCAGCGGCATTGTCAGGGAAGAGAAGGAGGAGGGCAGACCCCAGGGGGCACTGACCTCCTGGGCCCTGAGAGCCTGAGAACCCCCATCCAGGCCCCCTGACCTCCCAGGAGTCTCCCTTCTGCCCTCAGTGACAGCTCCATGGGCCTGGGTCACTTCGGGCCTAAGCCCTGAAGACCTTGATCTTCCTTCCTTAACCCAGGCGCCCTGGCCCTTCTTGCCCCTCACCTCCAGTGAGCATCTATCCCAGGGATTTTAAGGGAAGGCTAAAATGCCGAGAGCTAACCTGCGTGTTAGGGAATAAAGAAGCCAACACATCCCCTGCCTTAAAAAGCCTGGTTGGGCAGAGAGACAAAGAGAATGCTCTGACCTCGGGACCCTGGGGTAAGTGGCTCTAGCAAGGGCCCCGCCCTCAGGAAGGGCACACTTCTTCTCAGGAAGTACGCAGGCGTCAGCAGAGAGGGCTCCCAGGGCGGGGCTTTCCAGGAAGGGAGAAATCGAGCTGAACTGTGCCCAGGAACCTGGGGCGGGGGAGGGGAGCAAGTGCTTCAGAATGTCTTGTAGCTCAAAGTGCAAATGAGGAGATCCTTTGATCTCAAAAGAGGAGGAATCACTGAAGGATTCTGAGTTGGAAAGTGCTCTGATGAGGTTTGTGTTTTGAAAAGCAAACAGCAAAAAGAGAATCCTAAGCCATGACCCAGATCCCAGACCCTGCGCACCTTTCAAAAGTATAAGACAGGTGCTGGTTTATGATAATATGCTGAGACAGGCGGAGCAAATACTAATAACTGAGGAGCAGCTGCACCAGCCAACGGGACCAACATCTGTCTCCCATGTAGTTTTTGCACCGATGGACTTATGATTTCTGAATCTCTTGATTATGACTGAAAATTAAACAAAAATAAACATACAGAAATTCTCTGTACTTCCCCCCTTTTTTTTGGTGGACAACATATAAAGGAAGACAATTCTATAAACTCTAAATTTCTTCTTCTGAAATAGGAAGCACATAAAATAATACAAAGACTTGCAAAACACCAAGATGCCATTAGGTCTGTTTCTCTGCATTGGGCACTTGAGCCAAATTCCATAGATTTGAAGCGCAGAAATGTGTAGGTCCCTCCAAATCAGGACATAAAAATATACACAAGTCCTTGGCTTTGCAGAGTAGAAACATTCAGTGCAAAACTGCAGCTCTGTTTTCCAGAAGGAGCACTAGACCCTCAGATCCAGGCAGTTAGCACAGGGATAAACGTATTCAAACAAGGCCCTGAAGAGCTCCGTCCGTGTCGGCCAAATTCCACACAGCTCCCAAGTGTTCCTCCGGAGGGCAAATCGAGAACATCCCAACAAAGCACAGAATCTATGTTTGTCTTCATCGCGATCGCCAGGAACGTAAAATGTGAAACCACGTTTTGCGTTGCGGTAATTTCTAGACCCTTCGTCTGGGAAAACTCTCTGATGAGCGGTGCGGCTGCGGCTGCCAAAGGCTTTGTTCCAGACAGAAACGAACACCGCGCAGGAGAGAAACAGCACAGAACCTACGTCTGGGGGTACTGGGAGTTTCAGGAAGAGTTCCTTGGTTCATCCCTCTGTTACCTTTCCCTGATTCGGGCTGTGGTCCAGCTTCACTGGTGCCGACACGGTGGAGTTTACCCAAGACGAAGCCAGTATTCAAGGCTGCCCTGACTCTGTGCTTTCTCAGCCCACCTCCTGGACATCCTCACGTTCCTAGGCCGCCCTCACGTTTCATAAAAAGATATATTTCCCGGAGATTGTGAGGTTTGGAAATGGACGCCTCAGGGTCTTTACATTGTTTTCTTAAAAATCCAGGGCCCCGAATTTCTGACAGCTTTGCAGACCTGTCCCTACAAACCCCTCCTTCACTGACTTCTCTTTAAACAAATCACGCTCCGTGGAGGTCCCCAGCTCTGAGTGTGTTCTTGCCACTGTGACTTTTCTCGAGAAGGGACAATGGCAGGCGAGAGCTAGAGGCCGGCATGGGAAAAACGCAGCCTGCCTTCCGTAGACACAGTTCCTGTTCTCCGCATCTCCGGCACCTCCATCACCGGACAAGTCACAAAATCAGGGATAAGCAAACCAAAACCTTATTTTCTACTTCTGCTTACTGTTTTTTTTTATATGTTCAGAGCTTCCCAAATGCTTGGCTGAAACACTCTGTGTACCAGTAAGTTATTTGGACACATGACTTGAATTCCAGTCATGTCTTATTTGACATTTGCAGTTTATTGCATCAGCTCACGTTCAGTTGGTGTCTGTCACCAAAACAAAACTTAAGGGCACAGTCATTTTTCTTAAGTTCGCAGAATCCTGGATCTGGGAAGGAAATAGGTCCCAGTCAGCCCACGGGCATTAAGGAAGACTTCCTTTATATACCCTTGTCTCCAGAAAAAAAAAGCAGTTTACCTTTGTTTAAAATTTCTGAAGAGATGAGTACTTAATACTCTGTCGTGCTAAGGATGTCCCTGGTGTCTCACTCTAACAGTAAGAGAGGTTTTTGGGTTTTTTTAAATTCCTGATATTTAACTTAAATAATCAAGTTACTCCAGGATCCTAATATGTGTTTTAATGCTCTCTACCCAAAGCCCCAATTACGGTGCCTGGCACATAGTAGGTGTTCAGCAAATATTTAATGAATACACACCAGAGAGAAAAATAAAGATTGTAGGGAAAGAGGGAAGAAAAGAGAGGGAGAAAAGGAAAAGAGTGAGAGAGAGGAAAGAGACAGAGAGAACAAATAAATACTAAGAAAGGTCAAATATGAATTCAAAACTTGAGAAATGAACAACAGAGCAGCAAAGATGTGAAATGTAATATAAAGTAGATATGAAGAAACATATTAAAGGGCTGCAGATAAAATGCTGGAGAAATTCAGATGAAAGTCACGTAACTTCTAGGGAGGAGAGACAGGAGCGTGGGGTGATGGGAAATCAAGTCGTTTAAGGGGAGAATTGACTATGGGATGGGGACCCCTTAGTATCCAGGCTTGTATTATAGTACAGCAGAAGTATCACTAATGATTTGGGAGAGTATTTGAATGAGTAAGTGCCTAAATGAACGAACAAGTGAATAAACAGACAAATGAATGAGCTTAGACCTGGCATTTTCAAGACAAACAAAGAATATGACTATGGTTTCTATAATCCATCTGCGAATGTCAACTGCAAATTCCATATCCCTCCCCCTGCCCTCTCCAACTATGAAGGATGTTATGAGAAATCCTTCCCCCACCAAATTAGATCTACTTGAATAAAAAATGAATGATAAAATTTTAATCATTTCACAGTGTTTGCATGTCATTTTACTTTAATCCCAGGGATATGGGATATAAATATGAGATAACTTGCCATTTTTCCTATTACCAGCAAAGCAATCCAGTATGTTTGTCTTTCTTTTTATTTCTAATATTTTTTAACATTTAAAAGCCTATTTGCTCCCCACCACTTAATACACATACACGTTCAAGACCGGCCAACCTATCTATCAACGAGGCACGCTCCCGCTGGCTTTGATGACTGAGTTATTTCTATTAAAGAACCAAGAAATAGGACACACAGCTGCACCACTGGTGCTGGCAGAAATGTTAACTCTGGAATAAGATGGATAAAACAAAATTGGAACAAAAGTCAGTGGGATTATGAAAGCGTGAGCATATGGCTGGCAATGGTGGAAATCTCTCTGACCCATGCGTTTGTTGAAAGTTATATTCACTAGAAAACAACCTCACCACTGTCATTAAGTTCTAATTGAGTTTTTACTCAATGGTTGTCAGACTTCCTATACCACGTAATGACTTTTTGCATACTGAAGTTCAAATGATTTTCAAACATACTTCGGAGAAACTTAATCTCTCTCATGCAAGAACTTGATCACAAATATGCACAGCAGCTTTACTGGTAACAGCCTGGAACTGGGAACTACCCAAATATCCTTGGGTGAGTCAATGTTTAAACACTGCGCTACATCCACACCATGAACGACTACTCGGCAATAAAACAAAAATATTGATATGCACAACAACTCGGATGAACCTGGAGGCAACTATGTTGAGTGGGAAAAAAGTCGGTCTTAAAGGGATACACACTATATGATTCCGTTTATGTAACGTCTACAAACTAACAACACGACGGAGACATGGAACAAGTGAGTACAACAGTGCCGGGCATCAGGGCTGGAGGAGAGCGGGTGGGAGGGGCTGTAGAGCAATTACATGAGGAAGACTCAGAGTAATGGTACAGTAGAGTCTTCTGATCGGGGGGTCATGACACAAGGTACACCTGTGACAAAATCACACAGAGCGACACACACACGAATGAGCGTGTGCATAACTGGTGAACTCTGTGCAAGTACGACGGATCACACCAATGTCAACTGCTTGGTTTTGATATCAGACGGTAGTCATGTAAGATGGTTATTAACACCGAGGGAGGCTGCAGGGTGGGGCCACAGGACTTCCCGGACACTTCTCCCTAACCTCCCATGAATCTATCACTGTTTAAAAATAAAAAGTTTCGTCCCCGGCTGGTGTAGCTCAGTGGATTGAGCTCGGGCTGCAAACCAAAGCATTGCAGGTTCGATTTCCAGTCAGGGCACATGCCTGGGTTGAGGGCCAGGTCCCCAGTAGGGGCCACATGAGAGGCAACCACACGCTAATGTTTCTCTCTCTCTCTCCCTCCCTTCCCCTCTCTAAAAATAAATAAATAAAATCTTTTTAAAAAATAAAAGAAAAAGAAAAAGTTTTAAAAATATGTGGTCCTTTCACATCAGGATGTGCCATGAGATTTATCTCTACTAAGCCAAAGAGTGTTCAATCCTGAGTGCAGAATAGGGTACAAAATAAATGCTTTTTTTGAAGAAAAGAAGAGAGGAACGGAAAAGGAAGATGTACAATCATCCCTAGCAGATCTAAAATTGATGAGAAACCCGATTTGGGGAACAAAGTTGTCTCAAGTTTTTGATACACCATTACATAATGGGTACATTCTAACATAGCTGTGCAGATTGAAGAAATATATATGGCATTTAGTAAGAGGCTCAAGAAATGGTCATTCTTTTCCAATAATTATGAAGAAAAAGAAAATTCTCGATCCTTTTCTTCTCCTTTCCTTACTCCCTTTCTGCATGACCTTACTTCTTGATGAAATCATCGGTCCCCCCTCACGGCCATCAGAGACAGCGAGAGGACACACACAGTCAGAGCTCGTCTCCGTGGGCACGTCTGTTGTCAGCGGGTCAGCTCACTCCCTGAAGCCCCGAGTCACCATGCTGTGAGCCCCCAGGAGCACAGGGCCCCTCCCATACACAGCTCGGGGCTCAGCCACGGGGCCGAAACGTTGTAGCGCATTCCTGAGAGCCATGCTTTGGACATCTAACTCCCAAACTCTCTACCTCCTTCCCAAAGTAATTGCAATTTCACTTCTCTCAGTGAATATAATCCCCCCGTTTTTTCCTTGCAGTGACTTGTAATGACCTGGACAGATGGCAAATAGAACACTAGCAAAGGGATGTCTTCAAGTACCAGCCCAATGAGGGAATCCATCCAGGAGACTTAACATGGAACAGTCATGCGGGTCAAGGACCAGCAAAGCAGAAAATGGTCCCAGTATCAGCCGACAGAGAGGCAAGCATCCCAGAAGGCAGTGGGTCCTTGCTGACCTCAAGAGTCAAAGCAGACAGGCCAGCACACTAAAAGTCAACTCCATAACCTTGACCAGCATGACTCAGTGGGTTGGGCACTGTCCCACAAAGTGAAAGGTCACCCACTGGATTCCAGTAAGGGCACATGCCTGGGTTGTGGGCCAGGTCTCTGGCTGGGGACATGGAAGGCAGCTGATTGGATGTTTCTCTTGCACCTTGGTGTTTCTCTCCCTCTCTTTCTCCCTCCTTTCCCCTCTCTCCAAAAATAAATAAAATCTTTTTTTTTAAAGTCATCTTCAGAATGAGTTACCATCTTTTGAGAGAACACTTTCTCATCTCTACAAGTACCTACTCATTTACATCAATTTGTATGCCAGACATCAGAAAGACAGTACAAGAGAGCGGTCAGGCACAAGGTCAGCCCAAAACCCAAGGTCAGGGTCCAGGTGAGGGGAGAGCAGAAGGGATGGTGGGGGACCATGGGAGCTGGGGAGAGTCAGCAGGACCCAATGGGCAGCGGGGCATGAAGACGGTAATTAGGAGCCTGTATGTACTCAGCACCTTAACACGTCACTGGAACAGCTGCCTGCCACACTCAGAACAGGCGGAGCTAATGCTAGCAAGGCTGGCCGAGGCTTCCAAAGCGGGACAGACAACCAGAGGAGCCTGGCAGAAGTGGGCAGTGCCAGGGAGAGCCAATTCCAACAGTATCCGGAAGGAGGTGGAGCCATGCCACCATAGGTTCACCATGGAGAGGACCCCACTGCAGTGCAAAGAGGCCGGTTCCGGACAATCATTGGCTGACTCAGATGAGCTCGCCCATAATTACCTATTCAGCACCCACTTTACGGATGTGCTTCCCAACCTGTAGTTTTAGAGCCAGAGGTCACCCAGTCAGGACGCAGGCCCCCGCGCCCCTGCTCTGTTCACAGGGACCACATTCTGTTTTAGATCGTGAGGAGGAGAAGCAGCACACCTACCGAGCTGTGTCTTTGCAGGCCAGCCAAGTGCTGGCAGCTTCTGTTTCCTTACTTTCCCAGGAATTTGCTGCGCTAATGAGGACCCATCTGACAGCTGCTTACACAAGCTGCTCTCGGAAAACAAAATCTGCATGTTGAGGAAACCAGTACGACACACACACACACTCTTTCTCGCTCTTCCCAGTACAATTCAGAAACCATGGTGAGAATGAATCCAGCCCCGAGCGGAACCAGGCTTAGACTCAGCATTCCCACTTTTTCCTTTGCCAAGTGCACAGCCTACACTTCCGCTCACCCGCAGAGCAGAGCTGGCCACAGCCTGCAGCTTTAGTGAAATGCTGGTACCCCATTGTCTGGTCTCCTATCTTCCCATAGCCCTTGGGTAGGCACCACAGAAGGGGCTTGCTGTCATCTCAGACAATCAAGGACAGACCTCAGTCCTCTAAGAATGGTGTTCTGATGGTCCAAGAGAATTTTGGCTGAACCACTCACTGGTCTGGTCAGATTAAAGTGATCATCACCACTGTGTGCGTATTAGAAAGAATGGCCAACACCCAGAACACTGACAACACCCAGTGCCGGAGAGGATGTGGAGAAACAGAAACTCTCCTCCCGGGCTGGTGGGGACGCAGAAAAGTGCAGGCCACCTTGGAAGACAGTCTGAAGGTCTCTTACAAAATGAAACAGACCCTTCCCTTGTGACCCAGCAATCGCAATCCTGGGTATTTACCCCAATGGACTGAGAACGTACGTCCATGTAAACCTGCACACAGATGCCGACAGTATTCATGGTTGCCAGACTTGGAAGCAACTGACGTGGTGATGGATAAATAAACGGCGGTCCATCCAGATAATGAAATACTACTTGGTGCTAAAAAGCAATGAGCTATCAAGCTATAAAAAGACTTACAGGAAACTTAAACGCATGTTTCTAAGTGAAAGATGCCTACCTGACAAGACTATGCGTACTGAGTCATTCCAACTACAGGCCATCCTGGAAAAGACAGCCCTGTGCAGGCGACAATAAAGTCAGTGGCTGCCAGAGGCTGAGGGAGGAAGGGATGAGTAGAAGAGACACAGAGGATGTTACACAGAGCAGTAAAACTATCCGACGTGACCCCACGCTAATGGATACAAGTCACTATGCTTTTGTCCAAACCCAAGAGTGAACCTCACTGTTAACTATGACTTTGGGCGATAACGATGGGTCACAGTAGGTTTGCCAATGTAATCAATGTACTTCTCGGGTGTAAAGGGTTGGTAGTGGGGGTGACCGTGTGGTGGGGCCGAACAATGTCGGAACTCCCCGTGCTTCCCACTCAGTTGCGCTGCGAACTTGGAACTGCTCTAAAAGATAGAGCTCATGGACTTGAACAAAGAAATCCTCCGAGGCTGACAAAAGCCAAACAGAAATACTGACATGCAACACTAGCGGGGAATTGTGTGTTTGTGTGTGTGCCGAAATAGACACCGAGTTACAGCGACACGGAAGAGCGCTGTCTTTACCGGCATGGGAAGCAGGACTCCGAATACGCCACATGGAGATGACGGCGTGGAAGGCAAAGAAACCCGTCAGAAATGGTAGAGAGGCTACAGGAGGGAATTTTTTTTATATATTGTATTTTTAATGATTGCAGAAGTGATGATTATTACACATACCTGGCACGTGACATGATATAGATCCACGCAACATACTAAGTAAAACTTTTACAATCTTCTCATAAAGTAACCATTGCTAATGACTTCGGTCATTTTTCTCAACGTTTATATTCCTCTCGAGAGAGATATTAACATAAAACTATTGAGCTTTATTTTACAAAAGTTTCTTGTTTTGCTGGCCGAAAACCATACAAACAATTCTTAGTGTTTTACTCAATTCTGGTTGCTATAAGAGAGGGAATTTTTAGACATCAAGAATCACAGCTCTGAGCCTCTGTCTAGATGAACCCTGGGCTGCATATGCGTGCTCTGGAAAAAAAAAAAAACTTTAAAAAATGAGAGAGAAACTTTTTTTTTATCTGTTAGGCTAATGTAGTGATCACCATTTCCTCAAATTCTTTACTTCATGCTTCCAGAGCAGCAAAAATCTAATAGAATACGTCTTACATTGAAACCTTATTAAATATTCAAAAGCCAATCAGGAAAAAACCCCAGCATTAGGCAAGTCTTGGTGGATCAGACTGAGTCAGCTTTCAGGACTGAAGGAGGGACCGGAGCTGAAGGACATCCTTTGCCCAGAGGGACTTCGGGAGCGGCCCTGGCGCAGAGCCAGCCTGCCTCACGGGCCCCAGCCGGGCGTGCTGGCCAGCAGAAGGTGCTGCAAGCCCTGCCCGGCACTCGAACTTTTCTAGTAGCGGCATTAAAACAACAGTGAGGTGGCATTCATAGCAATGACCCGTTTATTTAACTCAATGTATCCAAATGTTTGCCTATTAACAACGGCGCAGATCTGAACTTTTGGTGCCCATCTGCAAGGTTCCAGGCTCTCCCCTCTCCAATATTTATCCCTTCGAACGCCCTTATTCAATCTCTTCATACATGTCATTATTCTCACTATGAGTTCACCACAGGAAGCAGGAATAGCACTTGAGTGGCCATTTCAATCTAGCCCAACCATAAATAAAGACCTATGCCAATGTGACAATCAGTACAACTTCGGTTTATTGTTTTTATTATTGTTTTACTTCTGGTTTTTATCCTCCCCATATTGTTTGGAAAAGCAAAGAATTTCTCATCTCGAGTCTACCTTTGTGATTCAAAGTGACACTGTACGTGGCTCTATTTTAACAGTAACCTACAGAATGGAAAGAAACAAACAAACAAAAAAACCCCAAGAGATAGTATGTGCCCTGCTACCTGGGGCCTGCAAAAAAAAGTGGGGTAAGTGTAGGGAGGGGTGGGGGAGAGGAGAAGAGCGGTGGGGGCGGGGATCACACAATATCACAGAAATAAACGGAAGGATTCGAGACTTGAAGAGCAGAATTTTCATACTTAATGACTTTCACCCAAACAGGTAATGCAACCCAGGTTTAAAAAAATCGAGTAAATGTTATAGAAGGGATTTTCAGAGCAGTGAGTATCAATTACACACACCGATGCACCTGAAGAGCAAGGCTTTGCAGAGTACGGCAATGGCATTTGTGCATTTTAAACACTGTCCTTAGCAGTAGGCACAGGCATGGGCCTTCCTACTTCCGTTGACACCTAACTTAAAATGTAACACGTAACACAAAATAAATAAATAAAATATTATTTTAAAAAAACAAAGCCAACTGTAGTAGATGCTATTAACACTTCCTAAAATGGACCCTCTCTCCCCCAACGGGAGGGCTACACTCCTCCCTCCCACTGATGTTGGACTCTGGTCAGGAGAGTCCTTTGACCCAAAGGAAGGTGAGTCCTAATAGATGCTTCAGCCAAGCAAAAGCTTTAAAGGCGACCAGCGATTTACTTTTCACTTGCTTCTGTCCTCTTCACAAGAGGCCAACCTATCCAGCCTCTGAGCGATTTACAGCTATGTAAATTGTGGATAATTGATAACACAAAATAATTCCTTTCTATAGACACGCAAATCCATTGTCTGGTGGAGCGTCGACTGACTTCTGTGCCCCAACGTGGAAAAAGCACCGCCCCCCACCACCATAGATTCCTCATCTATGGATGCATCTATTACCATCCATTTAAACTGGGTGCAACATCTTGCCAGTTCCCTCATTAAAAGAAGTTAAACAGAATCTTTAACACATATTCATGGTATATCTGAATGAGTAATGATTTAACCTTCTTTTGAAAATCACCCTAACGATGCCTACTATGTGTTAGATAATTTTACTATATTTAATCCTCCTAACGACCTTATCTTTCACTAATGAGAAAATGGAAGCCCAGAGAGATTAAATAACTTGTTTCAAACCCCAAACTGATGCACAGCGGAGCTGGAAATCGGCACGCCTTCTAATTGACACCTTTGCCACGGTAGCTCTAGGGCGACAACCACTCTGAGAAAGGAGACATTAGTGTGGAGTTGGAATATCATGAAATGATAGAAATATTAAGGGCAGGTTCCTTTGTCAAATGAGGGAACTGAGGCACAAAGGTATAAAGATCTTGCCCACACAGTGTAGCTTATTTTGGGGGAACTAGAACTCAGGGCCCCTGACACGCAGCTTAGTGATCTTGGGTTCAAGGAAGAAGTTGAATCTGCCCAAGGTCCTGGTGAATGAGTGTAGTCAACAGAGTTGGCAGGACGCAGGAAACAGAGGCAAGAACAGTGTGGATACGTGCTGTGAAGAACAGGAGGGGGTCCCCAAACCACAGGGCCCAAGGGCACACACACAGGAGGGGGTGTGGCAGTGGGAGGAGACAGGGCAAAGAAACTCTGTAACGACACATGCTCAGAGGGCACCGGAGAGTGGAAGCCACAGGTCTGCGTCCCAGGAGCATCCCTGCTTGGTGGAGAAACACCAAGAGGTTGTGAAACGAGTTCCCTACTCTCCTAGAAGTAAGAAGAGTTGCCAGGCTGTCTGACCCGGGGCGCCACCCTTCACCATGAGCTTGTTGCTGCACCTGAGGCTGAATGAGATCACAGCTGAGTTTCCTCCCAGGGCCAAAGCTCGGTCAAAAGAGCACATACACTTCCACTTAAACAGATCTTGGAGGTGTGCTGAGTAATAATCACACGTTTACAGAAATCCAGGATGCTGCAACTGCTTAGAAAAGCCATGTGCTGTCCTGGAGAGAAGAGGTTACCTCCTCTTCGGGTGGATTTTTTGTTTGTTTTTGTTCTGTTTTTTTGGAAGGGAATGGAGACCCTATGGAATCACAGAAAACAAAGCCACTTGCTGTCACTTGACTGTCAGGCTGTGTCCCAGATCAGCGGGGACTTCACGGCAAGCCCAGGCTGCTTTTGTTTGGTTAGAAGTGTCACTATCAAGAATTTCTCACCCCTGCAAGTTTTCCCATCTCTCTGCCACCTGGGCATACCCTGCTCCTCACAACCCCGAGGCAAGAGTCAAGTTCACTGTGAATCCATTCACGGTTGAGGGTGTGGGGGACAGCGGCTGACAACACAACAGGACCTCCAATCCACATGTGCCTTAAAGGCACATGTAAAAAGCAAGAGGCATGCATAACAAAGACAAGTGATGGGACTGGAGGGTACAGATAACTCTGGAAGGCATGATAAATCTTTATTCTGTTCTTGTAGATTAAAATCCACCATCCCTTGGTCACATTACAAAAATGAGAAAGAGACAGACAGTGCCTCTCAGGCACCTGCACACCAACCTGTACAGCTTCACTATTCAAAGAAGGGTCACAGAGGGGGGGCATCAGCACCCCCCATCAGAAAGCAGGAAGAAGAAGGAATCAAGGGTCTGTGGCCTGACAGAGGGAACTGGAGCTTCCAGGTCATCCCCTTCCCCTCCCTACTTCCCCTCCTTCCCTTCCTTCCCAATGATGCCTCAGTCAGATGCCACATCTCATCGTAAACCTCACAAGCAGGAAGGAATGCTGATTCGTATCAGCACGGATCTGTGCCTTGCACAGAGAAGCCTGCCTGGTGTGTGGACCCCCACCCCCGCCGCCCCGCAGCTGGGAAAGAGGAGGCTGAGCAATTCGATCCTTTTTCCTGGGCACGGTTTCCACTACAGTCTTCATTCTCTGCAGAGATTGTCTTCCTTTTCTCCCTCGGGCATGTGTGTTCACAGCAGCCCCTGGTCATGCTCAGCTTCAAGCGCACAGGAGAACAAAACAACAGAGGCGTCACCAGATGTCCAAGTCACCCACAGAGAATGGCTACAGTCAGCACTGAGCATGAATGCAATGCAAACAGCAAGCCACAGCCCACTGCAACCACCGGATCCCGAGGTCCCCGGAGTCAAACAGAGAGGCAGGAGGACACGGAAGTTAAGAGCTGGGGGTCAAGAGCCAAACTGACCTCAGTTGAAACCAAGCCCTACTATTTCTTACCCATAAAAGTAGGATCATCACAGCACCTACCTCACAGGGTGTAGTAAAATTAAAAGAGATCAGACTGGAGGAAATGTGGAAAGCACTTATATCCAAGTGCCAGGAATATAGTAACTATCATGTATTATTTGCTATCATTATTTTTATTATCAGTCATTACTATTTCAAAGCGAAGTTTAATTTCTCCTCAGCCTAGCTTGTTTGCTCGTTTATTTATTTTATATCTGTACCGCTGGCACAGATTTAAAAGTAGGAGAATAAAGAAGTAATATTTTATTATAAATGTTTATTATAGACGATTTACATGATGGTGAGCCCCCAAACTAAATCCCCCAGGGAAGTTCCCATGTCCCCTGGGGGAATAAATACCACAATTCTTTTCCCTTTAGATGAGTTATCAAAAGCCAAAAAGTCCATACATTTGAGTTTTCATCGCTAAAGACCCAGAAGTTGGACATTCCAACAGGAAGAAACTGTGTGAAATGCATGAATAGAGGCGGTGCTTGCCTCTGACAGCGACGGGCACCAGAGGCCGCTGAGGAAAGGGGAACGCAACCCCCGCATTTCAGCTGCAATGCACCGGGTCCGTTGTGAAATCTCACGTGAAGAGAGAGATACCTCAGCCTGACCCCATTTGGTAATGAGCTCCAAGGACAGCCTGACCTCCAGAAGGAGCCCCTGGGTGGCAGCGGGGGGCGGGGGGCGGGCGGCTCAGGGAAATTTCAGCAGATTTAGGCAGTGGGCTCAGGGTCTCCGAGCCCAGGCCAGCCTCACAGCTACCACTGATGACAGCTTTTCAAAACAAGGACTTCTCCACTCCCATAGAACTTCTTCAGAAATGACTTTTCTTCTTATAAATGGTGTTCCTTTGTCTGAGAACCACATATGCAAGAAATAAGGACCAAGAAGGAGGTGTCTAAGCCACCAGTCAGCCCCATTTACTCACCCATCTGCTCCAACATACTCTTCCTATGGGTTTCCTTGGGAAGCAAAGGTAAGTGGAGCATTCCTATGAAGTAGCTTATGGGATGGATGACAGACAGACAAATGAGGGTCAAGTGTGATCAGTGTAACACTACAGGTATGGATGAGCCACCAGGGAGATACAGAAGAGGAGAAGTACTTAGAGGAAAGTATATCACTTAGATGGTTATATTAGCAAAGATGAACGCTGTAAAATCAACCTCTAAGCTTCATCTTAACAAGTTAGAAACTGTTCTGGCCAGGTGGCTCAGTAGGCTGGAAGCACCATCCCATACACCAAAAAGTTGTGGGCTCGATTCCAGGTCAGGGCCCATACCTGGGCTGCAGGTCCCATCCCCAGCAGAGGCACCTGCAGGAGGCAACGCATCAATGTTTCTCTCTCACCACAATGTTTCTCTCTCCCTTCTTCTCTACAAATCAATAATAAAAAAATTTTCAAGTGAGGATTGAAAACACTTTTTTAAAAAAGAAGTTAGAAACTTAAACCCCAAGCAAGCAGAAGAAAGAATATACAGAAAGCGATGAAATATAAAACAATCACTATAAAAAGTTAACAAAGACAAATGTTAGGTTTGTTTACATATTAATAAAATTGATAAACAAGTAGCAAGACTGGTCAATAATGAGGGAAACCACAAATTACCAATATCAGGAACAGAAGAAGGGATATCACTGCAGATCTTGCAGAACTTAAAAATGTGGTAGCATTATACCAATGAATATCACAACACCAATGAAATGAACAAACTTCTGGATAAACACATCTTACCAAGAATGACACAGGAAGAAAGAGAAAGTCAGAATAGCCCTATACCTACATAAGGTAGTAGTGACCCAAGCGTCAGCAGCACCTGGGAACGTACGAAACGTAAAGCATCCCAGACCTAGAGAATCAGAATTGGGAGGAGGGGCAGAGTCTCAGCAAGTTGTACACTTGACCCTTGAATAACATGGATTTGAACTGCATGGGTCCACTTATATAAAAACTTTTTTTCAATAAATACTGTAAGTGTGTTTTATCTTCCTTATGATTTTCATAATAACATTTTCATTTCTTTAGCTTACTTTATTGTAAGCACAGTATATAATACATATAACATACAAGATACATGTTCATCAACTGTGTGTGTTATCGATAAGCTCTTGGGTCAATGGAAGGCTATTAGTAGTTAAGTTTGGGGGGAGTCACATTTATACACGGATTCTCAACTGTTCAGGGACTGGCATCCCTCCCCCCCACGTTGTTCAAGGCTCAACTGTAGGACCTTCCTAGTGATTCCGATATCATTTAAGAATTCTTTGAATAACATCTTCCCACAAGAAACCCAGGTCTAGATGGTCTCACTGATAAATTCTATCAAACATATAAGAAAACTAATTTCAGCCTATAAAAACTCTTTGAGAAAATAGAAGAGGAGGGAACATGTCTCACCATTACTTTTAGACTCTACTCCCTTTACCAAAGATGTAGGAGATTTCTTTTACCTGCCCTCTGATCCTTATTTTGAAGTGATTCCTGGTTTCTTTGGAATGAGCCATTCTGACACATAAGTGTCCAGGTGGCCACACTGCATGCCCTCAAGTAGGGAAACATCTCTATTAACTGCCCTCTTCCTTGGCTTGCAGCCCTGAGAGGAGTGATTGCCCACTCCTCCCTGAGGTACCTGGCTAAGGCTCTCAGCTCCCTGTGAGGAGCACCCGCAGCACCGTGATTCTGCCCTACCCTTCACCCCCAAAACGTCCCTCCGACCACATCAGAGACCGGGACTCAGATAGCAAAAGCGCTGATAAAAATCAACTACCTGCTCACGTTACTCCCTCTAAATAAATGCCAGTACTACCTTTCTACATCTGGCTATTTTTTCTTACTCATTCCTAAGTCTCAGCTCCGGTGTCATCTCCGGCAACCTTCTCTGAACCCCAAACTGAGCAGAGCACCCCTCCTCTATGCCTCTGCACCTCCATCAAAATCTGACGCTGAAATTGCCTGCCTGGGATGCTATCCCTCTCCCACATGCCTTTAGCTCTTCAAAGGTGGAAACCGCATCTTGTTCCTTGTTTTTAACATCACATAGTTGTTAGTAAACATATAGTAAAATGAAGTGTCAGACGAGCCAAAATCTACACCCATAAATAAAATATGCTTAACTTTATTTCACTCAATGTTTGTGGTAGAATCCGCCCTTTCAATCACTGATGGGCGTGTGGGGTCCCAGCCCACTGACCTGCGCACTGTACAACCTCTTAGAGGGACCAACACAGTGGCAGTGAACTGATGACACTGCCGCTGAACCTTTGGCTACACCAGTTAGATTCCCTTTTTTAAGGCTCTTTCTGCACACCTGTACTTTGTCTTCTCAGCTGTGTGGATCAGTCTGAAGCACAAGACAGCAGCCCCTCCACCCCTGCCCGTAATCTGCTGGCTCCATTGCAACCACCCCCTTGACATGAGACCCTGAAGAACTCATCTCCTGTAAAGGCAGAAGAAGTCCTTGAGGGAAGCCAAGTTTTGCAGAGTTTTCAAGCAATCACTCATAAAACAATATTTATTTTTAGAGCAAGGTGAAGGGAGGGAGAAGAGAGGGAGAGAAACACCGATGTGAGAGAGAAACATGGATCGGTTGCCTCTTGTATGTGTCCCAACCAGGACATGACCTGACCAGGTAGCTACCTAGCGACCTTTGCTTTGTGGCTTTGTGGAACGACACCCAACCGACTGAGCCACACTGGTCAGAGCCAAGCTCTCACTCTTAATTATGATCAAGAATGGCATTCCGTGGTCATTGATTTTTGCGGGGAGGAAGGGCATTATATTAACAGCTAGTATTTATTACGCACTTACTATATACCAAGAACTGGGTCATATACCACACATACATCGTCTCATTTAATCCTTATCGACCACCCTATGAGTTTGGTACTATATTAACAGCACCCTGGGAGTAGGTATGTTTACCTGGCTGAAAAGTCACAAGGTTAAGGAGGACGGGAAGTGAGATTTAAATTGGGCCTCTCGGGTCCCAAAATCCACGCTCAGAGTGCCAATGCCATTATCGCCTTGTGTGTGGTCTTCTGGGACAACTTGCCCCTCCAACGTCCCATGCAAACCAATAGCAGGAGTAAGTCACCTATATCAAAAAGGGGGGACCATCCACCCCACCAATCTAAAGATCAAAAGTAACCTTTAAACAGGATTCATTTTCCAACAAGAGACTCATTTAGGGGAAATTTCTTTCTATTCAAAATAATGATGCTAAATGGGAAGCAATTTCAGCTTTACAATGGCTTCATCAGAGCCTCCCTCATCTGTCAAATCCCCAAACTGTGCTCCCAGAACGCATTTCTCAACACAGAGAAATCAGCAGGGGGAAAAAAATGCAGATGTAAAGCAAACAGGTGAAAGTATGCAGTTAGTGTGATCTAATAAGCATAAGCCATAGTCTTAATGGATAGCTGTGCGCATGCCCACCAACAACACCCTAACCGCCAGCATCATTACCATCAGCACCACCACCATGACCACCAGCATAATCATCATCATCACCATCACCATCATCACCACCACCATCATCACCACCATCACAATCATTGGTGGTGTTATTATTAAGAAACTGAGTTATTATGTCCTCTGTAGAAACTAGGCTTCTGCTCATCCATGTAACAGGCACTGTTCACATTACAAAAGCATTCTCTTTTCTATCTTTCTCTCTTGATAGTGAGTAGGCAGTGCTAACTAGCAACTATATTAATACTACTAATAACATAGTACACTGAAATTAGTAAAATTACCACAAAATAATGGCAATTTTTTTTAAATTATGAGTTTGGCATAACAGCAGAAAGATGGTATGCACCTCACAGTCCACACTGTACCCATCAGGTTCTTAAGCTATTTAACTGCTATGCTAATGCTAAGGAATTATGATCTGAAAGATAAAATACAAATGAAAGATTAAGGGACTGACCACAGAAAGGTCAACCCACAAGTCCTCCATTTGTATTTATACCAGAGGGCAAGCAGACAGCAGGGGCAGTCCTGTCCCTGGGCGGCAGAGCACTGCAGTCACTGACTCACAGCAGGCGGTCTTGCCCTTGAACTCTAGACAGAGCCACACGGCCAGAGGCACCGCCCCGGCGCCTGGGCCTGCCTCATTTCAAGGGCCATTTCTGTTGTCCGGGGTATAAGCAGGAATCCATTCTGGTCTCTATTGGGGCTCACTCTGTAGCTACTCGTTTTTCCTGAAATAACTGTGATCATTTACTTTCTGTGCTCCCACATGTAAGGGATGGGACTTCACGTACCAGAAAATTTGTTCTGTTTTACTGCCTCCTGTGTAACAGTATGTAATAACATCGAAGTGTTTCTCTTAATATCTGGGAACTTGTGCTTTTTCAGGGATAATAGAATATAACAGCATGGAGACTTATGGTTTCTGACCTGATTCAGGATAGAGGATACTGTATTTACATAAACCAGACAATATTGCCCCTTCCAGACAATGTCAAAAGCTCTTTCAAAGTATGAGTAAAAGTGTTTTCAAATTTTTTTAACAATCTTTTTTTAAGATTTTATTTATTTATTTTTAGAGAGGGAAGGGGGGGAGGAAGAGAGAGAGAGAGAAACATCAATGTGCGGTTGCTGGGGGCCATGGTCTGCAACCCAGGCATGTGCCCTGACTGGGAATTGAACCTGCGATGCTTTGGTTCACAGCCCGAGCTCAATCCACTGAGCTAGGACAGGCAGGGGAATTTTTTCCTTATAAAATATAAATGCATCTAATATACCTATCAAATCATATATGTCAACTACAAAAACTATGAAACAAAATTCATAGATCTGCTACATAAACAATGAATCATAGGTCAAAATAGTATTGTTAAAATCATGCTCTATACATTTACTAAAAAATACCCTACGCATCTACTAAAAAAATACTCTGCACATTTACTAAAAGCCAGAAAGTACACTTAGTGCTTTCAACCATCACCTCATTTAACCCTTTCAACAAACCTGCGTGGCTAGTCCTGCCAGCATTCCCTGTGGTACAGATGAGGAGAGTGAGGCTGAGAGCCAGTTTTCTCTGCCTCGACACTAGCGACACTGTGGACCAGATAATTCTTTGTTATGGTGGAGGTGTTCCATGCGTTGTAGGATGTTTAGCAGCATCCTTGGCCTCTATCTCTATGCCAGTAGGACACCCCAGTCCCAGACGTGACAACCAAAAATGCCTCTAGACGCTGCCAATATCCCCTTGTGTCAAAATCGCCCCCACTTGAAAACCCCTGACTTAGAGAAAGCAAGTCATTTACTGAAAGTCACACACTTAGGAAATGGTAGAGAAGAAACTGGAAGCCAGGCATGCTGATTGTAAAGTGCATGCTACCCCCCACCAACATATAGTGCTGGTCACTCTGAGATAGATTAAAGAACATAAGTTTTCCTCCCAAAATAGGAAACTAAAATGAAGAGGAATAATGAGTGTCTTCCTGTGGAAAGATCTTTCATGACCACTCTGAACTGGACCCTTCCACTTTGGGGTCCTAATTAACGCCCATGGCCCAATGGCTATTGTCCTTGCATAGTCTGCTCCCCTGGCCCACCCACCCCAACCTTCTTTCTGTCCTGTTACATGTCCCAAAAGACAATCACCAGTCACTTGTTAAGGCTGATCCCACCCTTCAGTAAATAAGACAGAGTTCCTGGCCTCAAGGAGCCCCTAAAGAATAGGGCCTATCTGCTTCCTGCCAGTTCCCTTGTCTGGCCCTGGACCATCTCAAAGTCCAAGCCCTCTGCACAGTGGCCAGTGGACTCTGGTTCTGCTCTGCGGGATTTCCCAAGCCCTCTGTGACTAAGCGCTTTGCACATGTTGAAGACTCCCTCTGTGATTCACACATACTGTCACCCTGGGCTCCCAAGAACCCTAGGAAGCAAGTATTATTATTGCCACTTGACCAAGAGGGTCTGTTAAGTAGGGGAATCTACCCAAGCACTGCACAGGACTTGCGCCAGGATGCAGATTACAACCTAAGTGTTGGTGACTGCAGCCCTCTGCTCCTGAGTCAACCCTATGCCCTTCTCATGTCGTGGAGGAACAAAGACTACACACATGCCTCTTCCAAAGCGTGTTCCAGCTTAGTCTCCTCTCTCCAGCTTGTTTAGAAATCTTCTTTCACATTCCCCTCCCCTGTGATGCCCAAATCATGGGAATAGACAATCTGGAGCTGAATGTGATTCTCCTTGTGGAGAGGCAGAGGAAAAAATTCAGGCAGTGACCCCATGAACTTTGAAAAGGCTTTATCACACGAAATCAGAGAACAGAAAAACACAGAACAGGTTTCCTTTTATCTGAGTCAGTGTTTGTTGTTTACCTTTTATGCATAGTTTCCTATTCGTGTATGACTGGCTACGTTGCTTCACTTTGAGCTGTAAAGCACTAGAACAGGCAACCTTGGAAAAAAGAAACCAGTGGTGGAGGTGAAGGATTTTCACCCCTCCAGTCATAGTATTTGAACATAGCTGGGTTTTTGGAGGTATGCTTTTTTTTTTAAATTTTCATTAATCCTTCCTGAGAGCTGTAACTTTGGGGTTGAGGCCGAATTTGACAATTTTCAAGCATAAAATATGCTGATAAGAAAATGAAAATTGATGGAGTGGAGAAGAGAAGTCCAAAAGGAGTATCTTTCTGACCCTTTGATTTTTATTCAGCTTTGGGTGGCCTCCTAGGTCGGGGGCGGGGGGCAGGGGGTGGAGGGAGGTTCCAAAGCTGTAGCAAATGACTGAACCACAAGGGTGGAAAGAGCTCAAGAAGCTTTTGGCGTCTCTAAGACCCACCTTGAAGGCCTGGCCCAACCCCTTCTCTGCTTTGCAACCGCAGTCAAGTCACTCACTTGCCCTGAGACCCTCACCTGTAAAACAGGGTCCCTGTGAAGATTAAATAAGACAATGCACGTGGTGCACCTGGCACACAGTGGATGCATGATGAATTTCATCAATGGGGTGCCCTTGAGACACGTCTATGTTTTTGTCAGTGCTTGTGATCTAGCAACTGTCCCTTTAACGGCCTTCCCACGATTAGCTTGCATTATTTAGGTGGAACTAGGAGTGTCTAAACCAAGAGTGATCCAGCTGGTGGACAAAAGACCATCGTTACAGGGCCAGACACTGTCACCCACCCAGAGGCATCGTGTTCATGGCACCATCGCTCCTTGCCTGTGATTCGGTCACAGGGCGCAGAGCATTTGCCATCACAACAGAAGCTGTTTAGCAGCTGGGCTTCCTTGCAGGAGGGAGGGCCTCGGGAATTCCAGTCAGAGAGTATCACTTTGCAGATGAAAGGACTCAGAGAAGTCCTCCTGTCGAACCTCATCTCCTTGCAGATGAGGACACTGGGGCCACAGAGGAGAATTTTGGCACAAAATCCTAATCTGGTTCTAAATCTTTCCCCTACACCAGTGGTTCTCAAACAAAAGTGATTTTACCCTCCGGGTGCCGTTTTTGGTCATCACAATGAGGGGGAGGGGGCCTGCTACTGGCATCAGAGAGTAAAGCCAGGGATGTTACTAAACGTCCTATTATGCACAAGGAAGTCCCCACAATGACAACATCAATAATGCCACAGTTAACAAGCTCTGACTATACTTGTGGACCCAGTGCCTCCACGGACTCCAAAAGCTGCTGGAAGTCGGACTTGGCCCCCATTTAGAAGCTCTCAAGAATGACCGAACCAACCAAGTTGATTCTGCCTCTGGGGTGTTGCAGGCTGCCGGGATTAGGGGGGAGGATTTGGAGACTTGCGTACTCGGGCACCTTCCAGTCCAGGCTTCGCTTCTGAAGCACAGTTACATGCCCAGCCTGAGTGCCACCGAAGTCTTAAATGGACAGGTCAGTCTTATTGGAAATTCTTGCCTTACTGGACAATCTAAGGAAATGATTCCCCAAACCATTTTAGCGAAACACTATAGAACAAATGGGGTACACCATGCAGTTGTCAAATATCCAGACTAACGCACCGCAAACAAATACATTTGACACCGTGCTTAATATCTCCAGGATTCATGGTTCGAATAGAGGAAAGACAGAAGTTGAAGCATTGATATAGAACAAAGCAGTTCTCAGAGTTTCCCCTCAGAGCTAGAGTTCCATGTGGGAAGAACTTAAACAGAAAAGAAACTCAGAGTCAATGATCCAAGCAATTACGTACTTCCTGAGCCTGGCCCTGGTTGCACGCCATCTGGCTCGCTGACCTCACTGGACTCCACCCCAGCCAGTAGGAGGGCCACACAGAGCCTGAGCATGGGAGTAGCTGCTGATCTGCAAGATACTGATGAGTCACTTACCGATCTGAGTTTATTTACCCACAGTTCCACCTGCTAATTCTGACCATAGTTCTGACCCATGGTAGAAATGCATGGGGCATCTCAATCTGATTCACTCATAAATTCAATCCGCATTGAATAATTATGTCCAGGGCACCGTGCTTTTGGAGAACCTATTCCCTCCTCAACAGAATCACAATGATGCCAAGAAGAATAACATGCACCCAGCTGACTCTCGTGCACAGAATCGGTACAGCAGTAAGTGCAAGAACAAGACCTCTTTTAGGTGGGGAGATCGAGAAGGCTCCGTGGAGCAAACAACGGCATTTGAATTGGATCTTGAAGAAGAGATTGGATGTCAGCAGGTAAAAATGAGAACACCCATAATGCCAGAAAGACTGTTAATGAATAAAGCGTGACAGAAAACCCAGGGCGAATCTGATAGGAGAGTCCGGGAGTCCTATGACTTGACTGGAACTGAGGGGCAAGGGAAGGCAGTCCCGGAGGCAAGGCAGGAGCACTGAGTGCCATGGAGACAGATGCAGATGCCCATGAAATCCTAGACATGAAGACAGGTCTTCATGAACCCAAAGAAAGCCAGTGGAGGTTGGCTTGGTGGTAGAGGTCTTATTTTTTTTTTTAATTTTTAAAGGATTTTATTTATTTATTTTTAGAGAGGGAAGGGAGGGAGAAAGAGAGAGAGAGAAATATCAATGTGCGGTTGCTGGGGACTGTAACCTGCAACCCAGGCATGTACCCTGACTGGGAATCGAACCTGCGACACTTGGGTTCGCAGCCCGCGCTCAATCCACTGAGCTATGCCAGCCAGGGCTCTAGGTCTTATTTTTTAAACACACCTAGCACAGCCTGAGACACTGCGGACCAAGTAATCAGACATGGGTGGGCGGAGTGAGAAGATGAAAAAGCAGAGTAAAGAGAGTAGGTAGGCCCTGCTTGGAGCATCGTCCTGTACACACAAGGACCGCGGGTCAACTCCCGGGCAGGGCACAGACCTAGGTTGCAGGTCTGATCCCCAGTTAGGGCACATGTGAGAGGCAACCAATCAAGTTTCTGTCTCACATCGATGTTTCTTTCTCTGTCTTCACATCAGTGTTTCTTCCCTGTCTCTCTCTCTCCCCCTTTCTCTCTCTCTCCCACCTTCCTCTCTCTCTAAAAGCAATTAAAAATGTGCTCAGGTGAAGATAAAAAATTAAAAATTAATTAAAAAAACAGATGGTTAGGAGGCTATTCAGCACTCTAAGAGACGGGTAATGAGACCGGACCAAGATCATGGGAATGAAAACAATGAGGAGGGAAAGCCCACGACCTGTACGAGAGACTCATTTACCACGGCTGGGGGCGGAGAAGAAAAAGTTAAAGAAACACACAGATGGAAAAATAAATAAAGTGACTCAAGAGTCTGGATCCTGGCTGAGTGGGAGAATAGTAGTAATGATCAGACTGGACCATGGAAGAGAGGACTGAATGTGCCCAGATGATCCTCTGACTCAGAAGACGACAGCTCAATGCCAAGGTCATTCCTGCTACTAATATCTAAATATACTACACAGACTCAGTTCTTGAGCTGCTTCCTACACCTCGGCACCCTCTCTCACCCTATCTAACTTCTAACTCCTGCGACGCAGTCTCTCTGGGTCACCCTCCCCGTGCCTGCTGCCCAGACTCCTGCTGTCACAGCAGGAGGGTGACTGCATGAGGCATGTGTGAGTGGCAGTCACCGGGTGCTCTGAATTCTCACCAAACTACCTGTATGGACTCTCTCCCCCTCCTTTATCCCCTGGCTATGTTTCACCTGACATCACAGTTTTCACAGGTCCTTTCCCTTGTTAACGTATCCTTCGTGGGATGACGTGCCTACCTGTGAGCTGTGTTCCAGTGAACCACTTGGCTGCTCTTTCAGGTCCGCCCTGACATCCCACCCTTCACTGCAAAATTGCCCTGATGTACTTGGCAGTCTCGGAAGGTAAATGGGACATACTCTCGTAGCTGATGCACACGTTCTCACTGCTTTGAGAAAGTATCAGTTATCACGAGTATAGGAAAATGCTTTTCAGAGGACTTGATTGTTCAGAAGATCCCTGGCTCTGAATGTCAATGCTGCAGAGGAAGCAGCGGGACGCAGGGCTGGTTATCCATCAGTATGTAAAAACGTGTGCCTTGCTTGATTGGATCGCCACTTTAACTTTTGCAACAAGTTATTTAGCTGTCACCTTTCAATGCCAAGGTGGAGGAAGGGCAACAGTCCTCTGATTCTATGTCAATGATGCCGAAACAGCTTCAAAATTAACCAGTCTTAATATGTGCTAGGAATGAAACAGGGGCACAATTCAGCAGGAGATGCACCTGCTAACACAAAACGATGCAACTGCTTAGAAGGCAGCCTTCCCAAAGGGTGACAGCCACTCACCTTCCACCCCCACACAGACAATCTATTATTAACAGCAAAGGTGGCGGCGCTGTTGATGACTCATAAGTGTGCTGAGTCGTGAAGGCTGAGAGCATGGGCAGTCTTGACTGAGGGAATCATTTGCTGGATCTAACCGATTATTGGGCTCATCGAATGTGATTACTGAGCCGCATAAAAGCCCAAGTGAAAGAAGGCATCAGACACTCGGGGGAAAAAAAATAACCCCTTGTTTGACTTGTAACAGAGAGAGGTCACTCTATTATCTACGTGTGCGATATCCACTTAATGGATTCCCTCACATATGCTGGTGTTCTGAGCTGTCTTCCTCCTAGCATACTAAAATAGGGGTGGGAGTAAACGTGTGTCTGTGTGTGTCTGTGTCTGTGTGTCTGCATCAGAATGTTTTTGAGCCATTGGTCCCTTTGAGAAAGAAAAAGCCTAAAGAATCAGCAAGAAGCAGGCTGACAGCTCTGTGGGGGGGGGGGGGGGGACAGGGAGAGGGGCAGGTGTTAGAGGGATGGAGCAAAAAGGTAAAAGGAGTCATGGACATGAACAACAGTGTGGGGATTGCTGGGGGGAAGGGGACATAACAAGGATAAATGGTAATGGAAAAAATGCAATTAAAAAAACCTTGGAAAAAAAGGATCATCAAGCCATTAGTGGGGAATGCCTGGGGGCTGGGTAGAGATGGACAAAGGGAGAAAAATGGGGACAACTGTAATAGCATCAACAACAAAATGCGATAGATAAGGAGATAATAAAACTAAATGGGGAGAGTCAGCAAGACATACATTTTTAAAAGAATTTAAAACATGACAGCAGAAAGAAAGAAGGAGCTCCTACCCTTTGCAACAGCGTGAATGGAGCTGGAAAGCATTATGCTAAGCAAAATAAGCCAGGCGGTGAAAGACAAATACCACATGATCTCACCTTTAACAGGAACCTAATCAACAAAACAAATAAACAAGCAAAATATAACCAAAGACACTGAAATAGAGGACAGGCTGACAGTGACCAGAAGGGAGAGAAAGGGAATTTCAGGGGAGAATGGGAAGGGTTCACGGGAACAAACTTAAAGGACACATGGACAAAAACTAGGGGGAGGGTGGTAATGGGAGGGAAGGGGAGGGTTGGGTGGGTGGGCTGGAATGGGAGTAAAAGGGAAAAAACTGTACTTGAACAATGATTAAAATAAAAAATTTAAAAATTTAAAAAAAGAATTAAAAACATGAAGAGAACAATGAGAAAAGATTCTGGACTACCCCACTAGACTTGAATAAGCCATACTTTCCAGTGCCATGTGGAATAAGCAATACCATGGGCCGTCTCCGGGATCTAGTGAGCGGGGAGCACACACTGTTAGCTCCTCCCAACAGGCCTAGGTGTCCCCAGTGCCCTCCAATGCCAACAGCTACCACCACCCTTGCCAGCTCCTGGTATAACTGATTTGTTCACGTGCGTCTCACCTAGGAGCCTGTGTACCCCTCCACAGAGGCTATGTCCTACGGGCCTCATTTCCAGTATTTACTTAAGCACATGGCAAAATAGTAAGTACTAAGTCAACTTCTGTTCAACTGAAAGATTTTTTTGAAGCATTATACACGTGACTATCAGTATCATATGATTATCGAAAAGACGAGAGATGCCTTTGGCTAGATTGAATTGCTCACAGGAATATTTGTAGATTTACAGAATAAGTCAATCAAACAGAGTCAGAACCAGAACTTGTACATAAGCTACCTTAATTAACAGAGGTAGGATTAATAACAAACACATCAGTGGAAACCTCCACAGTCTGAAAAGGGTTTTGCTATCTGATGTGGCTTCAGACTCCAACTCCGGACCATCCTGACCGAACATGTCTGCAGTGCAGACGTGTGAACATGAGGCATGTGTCTGCAGAGGTCCCTCGGGTTTGGGGATGTGTCTTTATTTTTCCCTCTGCCTCTGACTGTGCTGACCAATCAGCATTCCCTAGCACATTGAAATAGGGGTGTGAGTATGTGTGAGTGTGTGTGTGTGTTGAAAACACTTCTAACATAGCTTCAGCTTACACCACCACATCTGACGGCAATTCCTTTCCTCAGGGGCAGCCCAGAACGATTAGATTAGTTCTAGGTGGTGGTTATTGTCTTGTACATGGTCCAATAGGCTTGCTCAAACACATAAACTTCTCAAAGGCAAACCTGACAACGCAAAGCTGCAGCTGCATGGAAAACAACCTGGTGAGACTTTGACGAAGACGCAGAGTCCCTGCATAAGCCTCTCGAGCTGTCAGATTTCCATCTCACCACTTCAGCAAATCTCCCGGAACGACTGGCCCCTGTGGACAAGACTCATTCGTGGGGCAAAAGGATGGTTCCTCTGCCTTGTGCGGATTTCAAGCCCAGCCCGGTAAGGTTTTCCGCAGCAGGGTAAAGCTCCCAGCACCCAGGCAAACCCAGTCGAGAGTACTTCTCATCCTACTGGATGAAATTCTGGTGTTGGAAGAGATGCATGCATTTCCCTTAAGGCTAAAAGGGAGACTCACTGTCATCAAAACATCCTCTTGGGCTACTAGGATCTGCCTGGGACTTCATGAAATATTTAAAAGATCTCAATCTTGGTTGAATTGTAATAGGATGATGATGACTTTGAAAGTGAGTGCATTTTTTTTCTTCAACCTGACTCTGAAAGGTGAATAAGTACATATGTGAAATTAAATCAAACAGCCAAAAGAAAAAAGTTTAAACAAAAGTAAATTATTTTTGTATTCTGGCCTGTCTTTGCCCTGATGTCCAAAGCAAACTGACGAGATCTCAAGTTTTTAACGTAACATTCATGCTATTTAGTCTTCCTTCGTGAAGCCACCAGCTTTTTTTTTGGACTAATTATTAACTGAAGACTAATTACATAACTACATTTAGAATTCAATTAAACAGTTGAGTCCATACTAGTATGCTTGTCTCTAGTGCATAAAACAAAACAAAACACAACAACTCCAGTCCAAACAAAGCGTCAAACAGACAAGCACACATTCAAACAGACCGGCACCTGACAGAGGGGCCAAGATCCACTGAAAAGTGTCTACCATTCACCAAACGAGGTATCCACATACTCCAGATTCACAGACCCCTGGAAAAGGCCTCAAGCAAGGCCATTCTGAAAAAGGCTGAAGATTCGGTGCACGAAGAACACCTCAAATTCTGTGATATCCTCCCATTAAGAGATGCAGTCTGTGCCTCCACCTCTCAAACCTGGGCGGGTTCTGTGACACCTTGACCTGTGAGACACAGGAGTGGCGCTGCCAGTTAGGAAACCAGCGGCTTCCACTCCTCATCCCTGGGAACAGGCGGCCTAGGAGGCCAGCTTCCCCGGGCACCGCCCTGAAACCACCGCTCAGTAGGAAGAAGCCCCAGCTCTGGAAGACACCCTGGAAGATGCTTGCCATGTGGAGAGAGAGCAAAAAGCAAGGAGCACCAGGCCCCCCGCTTGCGAGTGAAGAAGCAGTCTTAAAAGCGGACCCCCACCTCCAGCAGCCCCAGCTAACACCGAGGAGGCAGAATCAAACCACTCGGCAAAGTCCTTCCTGAATTCCTGACCCATGAAATTGTGAGCAAATAAGATCGGTGGTTTTAAGCTTTAAGTTTTAGGATGATTTGTCACTCAATGGTACATTAGTAGACGTGAATCTATCTCGTATGAAAATATGTGGGTGATTAAAATAAAGTTCAAACCAATCCTCTTTTAATTCGCACTTTACATGACTTCAGCGGAGTGGGTGCAAGACAGTCTGGTTTGGGTTTTTTTTTTTTTACATCAACATACTAAAAAATGCAACAGCATTCACGTCAGATGTGCAAAATTATGCTTTCAAAAATAATTGACATAGTCATTTGAAACCTGACGGGTTTGAGCAGCTCTCTTGGAAGACTCCTTCTTGCTGCCCTTTTCTCTCTCCTTAAAGTAAAAGTAAGGCAACGTGGGACCATCTCCTGCCCCACAGTACCTACACGTGAAAGTGATAAATTACCTTTTACTCTTTAAGACTATTATGCCGTCTAATTGGAGTGATTAATTTACATCCTGCTCAGTTTTCATATCCAATTACTACCATGAGCCCAATGAACCTGAATAAGATAAAATTATTTAGCCATCTGTATAAACTTGCTGTATTTTGAAAAGTACAGCAACCTCTAGGAAGCTTTAAAGTGTGGTCTATTTTCTCTCAATGGTTGTGCATCTCTGCAATGCATACCAAATTGATACACCACTACTTTGGACTACTGACTTTATTGGGGAGCCATAGGATATAGGAGCCTCTGCTATGAGATAATAATCAAAAATAGGCCTTCTAAAAGAATTGACACAGTAACTTCAAACTTGAGGCCTTAGAAAAGGTGTCATCAAAGTGGTCATCTGAAAGGCACCACTGTTGACACTTGCTGGCATTCTCATTGCGTCGGTGATTCTTGATCCGAGTGTGACCTGTTTAAAGCTGTAATGCCAAGATCAAATGCAGTACAGTCAATAAAAAGCAGGCACAAGCCTTTAGACTAGAGTGGGGCTTTGAATGCTCGGTGAACAGAAGGTCTATGCAATTCTATCTGTTTGCCATATGCTTTCCAAACTCTTCTCAAAACGATGATGGAGGGTGATGATGGAAGATCCTCTTTATTATTTGTTTAAAGATTTTATGTATTTATTTTTAGAGGGAGGGGAAAGGAGGAAGAAAGAGAGGGAGAGAAACATCAGTGTGCGAGAGAAACATCAATTGGTTGCCTCTCGCACACCCCCAACACAGGCATGTGCCCTGACCGGGAATTGAACCAACAACCTTTCGGTTTGCAGGGTGATACCCAACCAGCTGAGCCACACCAGTCAGGGCAGATGATACTCTTCTTTAAATCACCCTTTCCATGGTGAAATCAAAAAGACCATCACTGCCCTTCAGGAAATTTGAACCTGTGCGTTGAGCTCAACAGCACTCTGTCGGCAAACCAGGCAAAGGAAACTTCAAACACGAAAAGTACAGTTAAAAACCCATCCGTGCTCCCACGCAGAAACCTTCAGCATACGCCCCACCACCCCAGCCCAGCCCCGCCCCGCCCCGCCCCGCCAGTCCCTGGCCAGGATTTTAGTAAAATCACCGGACAGCTCGGCAGGAACCAGCTTTTCAGTCCACCAGGGCCACGCTCGTGGGAAGGGGGACACTCACTGCGCCACACTAAATGCCTGCGATCAATTTTTAATCACAACAGCAGTGGCGATCCGAAGGCAAAGCAGGCACCTCGCGGAGAAGGAACCGGGAGACTGTTCATTACACATGAACATCCCCCAGGAGCCAATCTGCCAGGAGCCATGCACCCCAAATGGCTCAACCAACCAGCTGCCCTTTCTCAGAAACAGGCTCTTACCTCTGGGACGTTTTCTTATATTTTCTCCTGTAGGAAAAGAAGCACAAACACGTATCAGGAAAGGGTTGGCGGTAGGCAGTGGGCTAGAAAAAGCTTTGAGGGGAGGGGGCGCAAGGGAACACTTTGCAGAAGGTGCTGTCTATGAGGTCTGGGGTTCTCACAGTCCAGCTGGAAGTTTGGGATTATTGTGTTATTCTGTGGCCAGGTGCATCAAACCATAGCCTTAGCAGTGACAAACAGCAGCCCAAGAGCTCAATGGCTCTGCCTCCTATGTTTTTCCCTTTCCCCTCAGAAGGCACTGTAGCATCTTGGCTGAGGTCCAGCTTTAAAGACAGCAAGATCCAGGTTCAAATCTCAGCCGTTCCACTTATCAGACCCATGGGGTTGATGAGGAGTACATGACCAGCAGCTTATAAAGCATTTCTTTTGCTGGCATGTATTAAATAGTCGATAGCTATTAGCCGTTTGTACTGTCGCTATTGTTACTGTCACCCACATTGTGTAGCACTGAAGTCCCTTTAACGTTGTGCCTTTTCAAATGTAAATATATAATCATGCCGCTAAACCACACGATCAGACCACAGGCTTCAGAAAAGGAAGGAGCGGGGAAAGGGACAATGAGCAAGTCTACAAGGGAGCCGGAAGCCATGAGAGCAGCGTCAGCACTGTTCTGTGGGCTCCGTCTGGAAGGTCACCACCCCCCGCCCGGGAAGCAGGAGTGACTGAGCTCTGGGCACCTCTGCTGTTTCCAGTGCTCATGTAGCCTCCGGCAAGGGTGTCTGCATCTGTCAAATGGGATAACATCTACCCTGGCTAGCTCACCTAGGTCACAGTGGCTAGCCCATCCAAGTGGGGAGTGACCATACAAGTTTATTTTCCCAGTATCCCAATGTGGTTCATGTCCGAGTCCGGTTTTGCAGACTCTGAAAACTCTCGGGAGGGTTTTACTAGGCTCCTCGCTGTGGGGGGATTAGAGGAAAAGCATCCTCAGGACGTGCCACGCTTCCCAGGGGCCTCAGTTCCACACCTACTTGCCCATTACAGTCACTGCACCCAGGAAGCCAAGCCACTGATCTGCTAACAGAGCGGTGTGTGAAATGCTTGTAAATAGGAAGGAAAAGGGCAGCTGTTTCCAACTCAGGCTCCCCCTAACCTGCTGCACCCTGTTCAGGTGAAGACGCCCACAGCAGGGCTGGGTGTCAGGTGAAGAAGCAGAACAGCAAAGGGGGCCCCAGGGTGATCCTGCCGGATGTGCAGGGGTCCCCGTTAATCTGAAGGAAGCACGCCGATGACGGCCATGACCCCGGGGGAACGGGCTAATGGGCCACCACTTTTCTTCTCGCTTGTAAGAACCTTCCACGTTTTCTTTTTAAAATGAGCGTTATGAATAGAATTAGAAAAAAAACAACATGAACTATTCACACACCTACATACACCTAGTCACAGATACAGGTATACATACACATACAGCACTGTATGAATGCACAGAGATATTTACAAGTGTGAATTGCATCATACAAATAGGGAGGGGGTCAGCTAACTGCATTAGCTGTAAAGTGGGAATAATCGGAGCACCTCTCTCAGGAGCTTGCGGTGAGAAAGCAATGAGATGACCCCACCCCCGAATGTCAGCTCCCCAAGGGCAGGTTCCTTGGAAGCTTCCCCGCTGCGCCCACAGTGTCTAAGACAGCTCCTGGAACTTCCTGCAGAAGCCATGGTGCACGTGCGCTGCCCGTCCACTCCCTGACACGTGGACCCTATCACCACTGACAACGCACACTCTCCAGGCAGCAGCCAAGGGCAGCCGTGGTTTCGTCAGCAGGCTCTGAGCACAGCAGCGAGCTGTGGCTGCGCCCACATTCTGGGTCCTCGTGAGAGCTGCTGGCAAATGAACGGGGCTGAGCAGTCTCAGCAGGACCAGAAGAGAGCCCATGGACAGTGCCAGGACCAGAGGTAAGGGGGAAGGAGCACCGGCCAGATGGACGCCCTGGCTTCTACCCAGAAGCCCAGCTCATTCTACCAGCAGAGGGTGTCTTCGGAGGCCAGAAGAAGACAATGGTTGCTCCTGGCTTCCACACCGTTCTCCCAGCAGAGGCTGAGAGGACCACACAAAGGCGCTCCAGGGAGCGCCAAGAAAAATCAGAGAGGAACAAACACAAGCGTGGCTTCCATTTTCAGCACCTACTAGTACTGAGGCACTTAACATACAATTGCTACTCCTCACAATAACTCTACGACCCGCTCTCTGAAAGAATCTGAATTCTAAAAACAGGAGTTAAGACATGTACCTGAAGTGTTAGTTTATTATAACCACCAATGGGAGGGGTGGTTAAAGAAGCTTTTTGAAAGAGGTCATCTTGATTGGGTGGGCTTCAACAAGGAGAAATATGTGAGTGGTAGGCACGCAGGTGAGGAAGGCACGCCTAGTAGGCTCACCCCAGCCCAGCCCAGCCTGCCCAGCCCCGCCCAGCCCAGCCTGCCCAGCCCAGCCCAGCCCAGCCCAGCCCAACCCTACCAGATAGGGAGGGAGAGAGCAGGTAATAAGGCTGTACACAAACTTTTCCGAAGTAATAATATTCAAACTTACATCCTTTAAAGATAATACCTGGGGAAAGGGGTAACCTCTTACACTGCCTTGTCTTATCTTTGATTATGTGGGAAGGCAATAGGGCTCTGGGCTGTGGCAGACCTGGTTCAAAAGCCAGCTTCCCCCCACCCCCGCCCCCCATCCTAGCTATGAGACCTCAGGCGAGCTGTATGCAAAATCAAACCTTAGGTTCCACATCTGTAATGCGGAAGGAATTAACTCAGAGGACATCATGTATTGAATTTGCTGGGTCCTGTGCATGCCATATAAGGGGCATTCTAAACATTTTAGGTCCCCCTTATTTTGAGCTTCTCGAGGTCAGAGTTCTTATCAGATGGACCTCTGTATCTATCCTAAGAGCTTGCACATGGTTAGCACACAACCAATGCCTATTGGCCAAGTAAAGGAATCATTTGCACCTGCCACTCACACCTATCGAAGTACGGGCTGTGCATGTGGCAGACCCAAAGAGAGACCAAACATCGGACTTTTCAGTCCAGCTCACCTTCCTGACACTCACTTCCCACCTTCGCAGATGCCTTCTTGGCTTCACAAGTCCTGACGTCCTCCCCTCCTTCCCACTGAAACACGGAGAGCCCCCCAAATCAAGAAAGACCCAGTTCAAAGTGTCATTAGGCTAGAGTTGGAAGGTCAGCACTTAAATCACAAGAAAAAAACTTGAGATCATGGAAACCACCCTACCGCAGGCCCTACTCATCTTCCAGTTCTCAGCGGAGACATCGCCTCCTCCTAAAAACTTCCCCGGGCCTCCCAAACTCGGTAACCCCCCTTCTGTGTGTCACTGCGTTCATCACTCCCGAAAGTTATGATCTGTTAGGCTGATGGCAAAAAGGATGGCCTGTCCAGCACCTGCTAGTGTTTCTCCCTTGCCTAACACAGGGCATGGCCAGTGCCAGCTGTTCGTTTATTGTCATGGAATGAATGAATTTTAAGAAACTATTCCCAAAAATGCTTTCTTTCTACTCATGTCCCCTCTGTTTGCTGATGATTTGCGACAAGCAGCGAAGGCACCTCCCACAGACCTGCGCTCACTCTGGATGTGAGGGAAGGGAGGATCGGAGAGGTTAAGTAACCTGCCTAACGATACAGAACCCTCAAGTGGTTGAGACGGAAGCAAACTCAAGCCTCCGAAGAAAACTGGAAAACTTAAGCAAAGAAGTCAAAGGATGCCAGAAGGAAACGCAGACACCAGACAGAAACAAACACAACCAACAACAATAGAACATACTGGGTTCTTTCCATCCAAACACAGGAAATGAGCTGGAAAAGAATCCAGTTTATTTCTGGCCTTTTGTTTTTAAAAAAATGTGTACAGAATGTACCCCGACCCATACCCTGAAAGACCGAGGGAATGTTCTTAAATGATCTGTTTTGGTGTTTCAAGCTTATTTTCACTGTGTAATTTTTTTTTTTAACTTGAAACAGTACATCATGCATCTCAAGACTCGTGGCGCTGGTTGCAGCTGATGTGGACAGCAGGGAACGACCTGGAGCGGCTGTGTTCTGGGATCGAGCGAAACCCTCGGCGTCACGGCGGGTCGTGCTCACGTGGCCGGGCCGGGAAACCTGTGTCCGTGGGGACCTAGAGCAGGGCCTTTCCAGCTGTCCCCCAGAAGGACCTCTGCCCTTCACACACGCAGGCACACATGCACACACACAGTGTTGGTCTGTTTGTTTGTTTGTTTGTCTAAGGAGAAGCATTGCAGCACAATGCTTAGATCCCTTGCCTAATCCAAACCCCTTCTCAAATGTACTGGGTCCAATAAGTTGTGTGAATTGTAGCAACTTGCATCTCGTTCCCAACCACCAGTCCCCGCATGTGTAAAATCTGGGTCGCAAGGATGCCTGCTCACAAGGTGAGGTGAGAGCTGAATGGAAGAATGGATCTGGTTATTCACACTTAGCTGGATGAACATGGCGCTGGGCATCCAGTTCACGTCCAAGAGGGAACCAGCGGTTGCGTTAATAACAGCAGCATGGAATAAATAATAATGGTATTGTGATTCCATAGGTTTCCAAATTTTGTTCTGGGAAAAAAAGTCTTTCATTGATTTTGTTTTTAAGTAAAGAAAAAAGGCTGAAGAATGGTTTCTAAAGTGGAAAACTGCCTGGCTGGCATAGCTCAGTGGATTGAGTGCGGGCTGCGAACCAAAGCATCGCAGGTTCGATTCCCAGTCAGGGCACATGCCTGGGTTGCAGGCCATGGCCCCCAGCAACCGCACATCGATGTTTCTCTCTTTCTCTTTCTCCCTCCCTTCTCTCTCTAAAAATAAATAAAATCTTAAAAAAAAAATAAAGTGGAAAACTGAATAGTCCCAATTCTCCCTATCTTAAATACTTGAGCCACAAGAGAAAGCAAGTGCTAATCGCAGTCCTGCTAAGAGAAGGAGCTGAAACCCTGCCCAGCGTCCTGCTACCCCTCCGTGCCCAAGGGACCCCACAGGCTGTACTCCAAGACCCCCACATGCCAGTGGTCCCCAGTAGCTTCGCAGAGCCACGCACTTGCCTCTCATTTGACAAGGTGGGCCGTTGCTCTGACAGCAGAAAAGAAGAAAGTAAAATTGGGTATTTAAAAACTGGACACCAGAATAATCTCTAGAAATCCCTAAAATTATCTTTCAACAGAGATCCTGTTTATCAATAATCCCTGAAAACTGAAACCCCACGAGCCGCTCACACAGAATCCCTAAGCATCCTCCGACAGCCGTAACGCCATGCCGAGACAACAGGCGCCGTAACAAGAACTATTGATTGACCCATATCCGCTTACCTCGTGAGCAAATTAAAAGACTCCTGGGTCTTCATTGAAAAATCAATGTCTGTTTAAGTCCGGAATGTTCCCAGGGAACTGTGGATTGCCCGGGGAGTGTCAAACGGGGCGAGCATTTGTGTGTGAGACACTCGCGTCCAGAACAGGGGAAGTGGCGAGCTCGAAAACCGACCCTCCAAGGCTTCGGTCCAGGGGCATCCCGCTGACCCCATTCTGACAAGTGGGCACTGAGACCGGAGCATCACCGAAGGACCAAACACACTGACCCGCAATACTTTAAAAGGTTCCCCAGAGCTCTCCGTGGCCGCGTCATCCAGCAGAAGCTTCTGGACCCTGACCTTCATTTTACCTCTCCTGGCCCCAGCCGGGGAGAGAAGGGTGAAACTAAACCAGCATAAGGGATGACTGATTCTGTCCACAGTGAACTTGAACCTGCCTGGAGGCAGAGTAGAGACAGCAAGGACAGAGCAAAAACAACAACAGTGAGCTGGGAGCAAGGATGCTGTTGAGGGGCTTTATCAGCTTTTCGATGGCTAGGAGTTCTCAACGTACTGGGCACGCCCACAATCAAATGTACGTTCCCCATACTCCCGAGTCGGACAGATGACAGGGAATCGTCCCCGACAGCCCGGACAACTGGGAGTCAATTAAGCACCGATGTGAAATTCCGAAGCGCCTGGCAGTCTCTCACGTTCTAAAAGGGAGTATCTCTGAGTAAGAGCCATATGGGCGCTGCGATCGTGAGGTTTATAAATAGGCTTAATATTCAAACAAGCTGGCTTAGAAAAACCAAAACTTGGGTTCCATTTCTAAGTTGACAGCAAGCTACCTCCCAGTTGGGCGCACGAGAAGATTTCCCGGTTTGGGAAGCTGAGTACGTTAACGACGACACACAGGCACCGTGAGAAACCCAATCCCGCCTGGAGTGTTCTTCGGGGTTTCTGCCTAATGATGACTCACTCTGCTCCAGATCCCAGCAGGTCCCGTCCCCATCCTTCCTGCCTGAGCTCACCGCTGCTGCAGATGCACCGACGGCTTCGGAAATGTTGGTTCTCAGCCCCGAGTCCCCCCGAGGGAGGGGAAATTGGAGGACAGACTCAGAAAAACAAGGACCGCAGCAAGACTCGTGGAGTTAACTACACGTTCACAGAAGTTCAGGTCACGTGGGACTCACTCGCGGGAAAGTGGACCGAGATAAAATGCCACAAATAGCCGGGAAATGAGAGAGGGTCTGAACGACCATCTGATCCTCTGGTTTTGTTTTTCATTGGCAAGTGGGATGCAGACTGAGTGGAACTGGATATCTCTAGAAACATCTACTGGGTCTGTCTTCAGGCATTTGTCTGCCCTCTGTGTTGCCGAGAACAGAAGGTCCTTGTATGTTTCTTTCATTCCTGCTGCGACTTCACTTCCTTGGCATGTGCATGAAAACCTCGACTTGCGAAGCTACGCATATTAATTGCTTGATGGCCAGTCCCATCTTTTGAACAAGTAAATGCCATGAGAAAGTATATATAGATTGCGGTTTCCTGGTACTGTCCAGCAACTTTAGGGGGGGAAAAGAAGATACTGGAAAAAGTGAGAGCCTCTCTTCTCTTACTAGTTTGAATATTTCTTAGCTGATGAGCTACAGATAAGAGAGTCCATGCAAACGACGATCATACATTTCCCTGCTTGGCCAAAGATCCAAGGCACGACAAGAGACAAAACAACAAAATGACAGAAACTCACTTCCACCTGGCATCACCCAGTAGTTAGGAAAGGGAGGTGTTTGTTTACATTCTGTAAAGAATTTTTCTGCTAGGTTTTCTATCGGGGGAAACTGTTCTACAGATGCACACCCTTTCATTCAGCCGCTCACGAAAGGAAGATCATGTTCAGGAACAGCAACTCCCAAAGTACAAAACTCCAACACATTTAAGCAAAAGGGACGAGATGAAATAGAAATGAAGGAAGCCTTGGACAGTGTGGTTTGGGGGTGACGATTGTGAAGCTGAAGAATGAGAGAAGGCTAACGTGAAACAGAGCTGTGAATAAGGTGATCAAGTTTTGACTCGCTCCTGGACGCAATGGTGCTTCTGTCTAGTGCCGGCGGGGCAGCAGAAGAGGAGAAACCTTTGAGAAGGTTCGGTCAAAACTAAGCAACCCCCGAGCAAGCCCTTCCAGAACAGATGATCTGTACCTTTTGCATAAGCCTGTCTCTCCCCTGCTCTCCCAACCCAGCCCCCTGCTCTGTCTGCAGACAGCTGGCCAGACCCAGAAATCAAATCTCCCGGTCACGCCTGCCCCTCTCCTGGGCCTGGGTTAAACATTCCAGCACTTGGATTACTGTCTAACAGGCCCCTCGTTGGGACCCCCTCACCAAAGAGCTGAAATCTTCCTCTGGCAAGCAAGGCTTGTAACTATAACAATCTATCACTTAAGGCTGGACAATGAACCCATCAGCAGCACCAGTGAGAAACTGTGGCAAGGGTTTTTGAGAAAGAAAATAGGAAGTAAACGTCATGCTTCTAGAAGCCCAAGTAGCACTCGTTTGCATAAATGATTTACCCCTCGAGTCACATGTTTACAACCACTTGCTGTGTTAGAAGTACGGCAGGGCTGCGTGGGTGGGAGTGGAAGAGACTTTCTGTGACCTCCCTCCTGGGAGCCTGGCTCCGCGTTAGATAAACATCAATGACAAAAGGCTGAAAACAAAAATATTTCTCTGTCTCTGTGACAACACTGCCAAAGTGGAGAAAAACCCAGAAGGTGAAGATGAAAATCTCACGCGTTGCAGATTTATCCTTGGAGTTACGGAATGGGGAGGCTTTTTCCGTTGAATTATCCTGAGTGTTGCTTCCATGCATTCTCTGTGTTGTTTTCCCCCAAGAAGATGTAGCCAGAACAAAAACGGTGACTCCTACCCAAGTGTAACATCAGCAACCGGTCTAGTTTTTCTGAGCCTTTTCTATCTACTCCAGGAGTATCTCATTCGCACTCCCCTTTCGGAAGCCCTTCCTCCCAACCCTTGTCAAGAACGATATAATTTCACTCCGATGTGGTATCTAAAACAAGCAGCAGCAAATAAGTAAACAAACTCATAGACACAAGCGGCGGAGGGAGGGAGGGAGGGTTTAGAATGAAGAAGGAAAAAGTCAAATGCACGGTGACGGAGGAAAACTAGGCTTTGGGCGGTGAGCACACACACGGAGTACCCAGGTGCTGGACTGTCCAGGTGCACCCCTGAACCTTATGGAATGCCGTTATAACCAATGCTACCCCAATAGATTGAACTTAAAGAAAAACCTACTCCTAGCAGGACGCAGCTCTGGGCGATTTACCGTTTGGGGTGAACTGAAGTCGCTCAAACAGCTTCTTGGGAAATCCTTCCTCATCTCTCAGAAGCCTTCCCTCCCGGTAACAGCATCTGGATACGGATGCTGTCGATGTTACTCATTTAAGGATGGCAAAACGAGGCCACAGGCCACAACAGAGACCGACCACGACGACATCCAGCCAGCAGAGGCGGTCCTGGGGGCCCTGCAGAGCGCTCTGCCGCCACCCAGGCTCGGGCGAGCATTGCAGCCGCACTCTCCTGAGCCACGGGCCGTCCCTGACAGCACACCAAGACGCCCTGGAGGGGGTTTCGAACGATGCCTTCATCGTTTTAACCGTGCCCAATTTCAGTCAGTGGTTTTACAGACAAAATGGCAGTTTTAAACAACACATATAAAGCTTCATTTATAATCAGTAATCTTTAAGATGTCTCGAAGGCACAACACGGGCCCCTATGCAGGAAAGCGCTCACAATCCCTCAGAGTCAGCAAACAGGGTTTGCAAGTAACAGCCACTCCGAACAAGAGACCCCACTCTGGGGGCCGGGTTAACTGATAGGTAGTGTATGACCCCTGGGGTCATCCTGAGACAAGAGTCACAGCGGTAGAGACAGAAAAGTCGGGGAGGGGGAGATCCGTCTGAACCTGAACTATTTGCAAAGCACGCCGGGAAGTGGTTTGCAAGGATCACTCTTTCGCTGCCCGATATGCCCAGCACACCCCTGGAGCAGGGGCTTCAACCATGTTCATCCCGTGGAGCACACAAAGCAGTCACTAGAACTCTGCAGCACACCAAAAAGTGTCTTTTCTGCCCATCTAACAAAAATAGGTATAGTTTGATTCATTCACAGCGGACAGCCGTTGCTGTGTTGGCTTCCGTCATTTTTTTTTTATTTGACAACCTAAGGGAAAAGAGGTCAGTGCCCCTGACTAAATAAATAGTCAGGCATTGCATGTTTCAGAAATTGTTGTTGCACATCGGTTGAAATCACTGCTCTAGAGTGTGGGTAACGTCTTGGTTATTTAAGCATTGTGGTTGTTTGGACTCTGGATAAACAGAATTTGGAGGTCTTTGGAGAGCAATAGTGACGTTCAGCTAGACACTCAATGCAGCCTCACGGTGACTGTCTACCAGGGGTGTCCAGCCTGCAGCCCGTGGGCGCGTGCAGCTGAGGGTGGCTGTGAAGGCAGCCTAACACAAAATCATACATTTACTTAAAACATTACAAGATTTACTTGTGATTACATGTCTCAATGTAGTTCCTGTGTGGCCCAAAACAACTCTTCTTCTTCCGGTGTGACCCAGAGACTCCAAAAGGTTGGACAGCCCCGAGTAGAGGAAGAAGTGTTCTCTTAGTTATTACTCTTTGAACTAATATTAATTTGGCATCATTCAGACCTAAACACACACATGCACCCATACACACACATACACACATTATACATGTATACAGCTTTTCTTTGTACTTTGTTGCGCTATACTTCACATCTCTAATCCAGACCTCTCCTCTAACCTCCAGGTCCACTTTTCAGCAGCTCCTGCCGTCCCCACACCTCCTCCAGGATGTCTTCCAGACAGCTTGTATTCAATTATGTCCAAACCTGAAGTCCTGATTTATGCTTTTGACTCCTCCTGCTCCCACCCACAACCAAACCTTCCAATCTGCGCACACCCCCTGCGTCCCACCAGGGAATCAAGCTAAAAACCTGGGTGTTACCCTATATCCCACTGTCTCATCCCCCATATCCAAGTCCTATTGAGTCTACCCCCTGGAAAGCTCTCAAGCCCCTCCCTGCGGACCAGCCGTTGCTACGACTCCTGGACTAAAAGGTGAGGCATGATCTGTCCCTGCCTGGCTGTGTCTTGCACCTCCTGTCTCCGCACAGTCAAGGCCGCAGCCACCTGACCTTCTTGTGTTTTCCCAGAGGTGCCGTGTTTCTCTGGCTCCGCGCACAGGCTGTTTTCCCACGCTTCAAATACCTTTGAGCACGCTTCTTCGACTCTTTAGTTACGTGATACCTACGTATTCTTCTTCATATCTCAGCTTAAATCTCACTGCTTCGGAGAAGCCTTCCCTGATCCACAGGCCAGGTTTGGGCCCCCTCTTGTATGTCTGCACAGCACTCCTTGCAGGGAATAATTATCGGCGGAATTGTATGTTTAGTATCTGTCACTACCTGCAGGCTGATGAATACTCTGTAGGGAGGGAGCCCCTGTCTGGTTTCCCGCGGTATCCCGGTGCCTAGCACATGGTAAGTGCTGGAGAAATGTCTGCTGAGTGAATGAGTGATGAATGCATTTATGCAAATATATCAATAAAACTCATTACCTCTCATCATAAGTTAGGTCCTTTTGATTGAATTATTCTCTTAAGCCTTCTCATCATTTCACAACCTAGGAACATCTAGGGTTTCCTTTCACTCACGAAGACTCATTTATTTTGGTTAATAAGCGTTGTCAAAAGATCCTCAAATAAAGAGTGCACGCTGATACACCTGAAGGCCACCAATGCTTCACATGGATTGGGTATCCTTCCTTCAGAAAGAGTGTTTCACTCGTTGTAGAATTCATTTTTCATTACTAATGGGAAGTGGTGACAGTCATTCTCAAGGCTGTTAGAGACCATTTTACATGCCTTATAATTTTATAATTATTTCTCTTAATCATTTCTCCAAAAGCCATGAGGTAGGGAGGTCATGCAAGCACCTGCCCCCACACGGGGAAATGGAGCCAGGGAGAGCAGTTTTCTGTGAGCCAGAGCAAATTAAAGGTAGAAACTGAGCTAGAAATGCAGACAGCTCTCTGCCCGGAGTTGCTTCCCAACCAACAGTGGCTGTAAAGTCTGGTCAACATAACAAACACTCAGCTGCTAACACTGAGTTATAATTAGCTAAGTTAGCATAACCAAATTATGGTAAGCAATTAATGATGTATTAATAGATTGCATTGAAGTAAGAAAAATTTCATGCTACACGTAGGAACCTACTTATCCTTTTTTGATGTTCACCTCTAACTCCCCTTTAATATACATTAAGAAAATATTGCAGGGAGACTTAATTGAGCTTTATTAGGAGAAGCAGATTCATAAGCAATCCCTCAAACAGAAATGTCTGCCTCCTCTGAACCCTCAGACGCTGTGTCAACGTCATTTACTGAGCAATTATTACCCACCCTTTGTTTGCATTTTTAATTTTTCACATGTACATAAAGTTATCTTGCCCCCTACCTAGACTCAAAGTTCCCCAAAAGTAGGGCTTTTTTTTCCTGGTATTTCACGTCTCTTCTGAAACTCCTAGTATCTAAAACGTAATAGGAGCCCAATAAAAAGATGCTGAGCCATCTGACATTTCCAGTTACATGGGAAGGTGCAAGGACCAGTTAATACACTAAAATATGTAACCTGTGGGAAAGAAACCATAATTTTTTAAATTGTTCTTTTGGAATGGCTCTATGAGTGAGATTCAGGTCGAGCCCCTTCCCCCTAGGTCATCTGTTCACGGCTGCTCGGACCTGCCAGGGGCCACGCCAACCTGTCCAAACCCAAGTTTTCCACTCGGCTTTTCCCGAGCCTGCTCTTCCCTCCCTGGTCCCTAGCAAGGCAGGTGGCACCAGATGCACTAAGACATCCAAGCCAAGGCCAACTTGGGGGACAACTTGGCCTCACTCTGCTCCAAAACTCCTTCTGTCGATGCTCGATGCTCGTGTCAAATGTAGCCGCTGCTCTCTCCTCGTCAGGGGCGCTGCCCCAGGTCAGCCCGTTTCCAATGGGTCCAACGGGTCTCCAGCCTCCAGGGTCACCCCCCATCTCTGCACCCCACATTTCTCCCAGAATAGCCATCCTCATTTTGTCGCTCTCCAACTTAAAGTCTTTTGACAATCCCTTATAAATTAAGAAATAAAATGCAAACTCCTTGAAATCTCATGTATCCAAAAAAAAAAAAAAAGATCTCGGAAGGATGTGAACGGGGAGTGTTGCAAACATAACAGGTCCTGTGTGATGCAGTCAAGTGTGTTCCAATACTTGCCTCCTTAAACTATAGGAGCATATAACTTTGAGTAAAACAAAGAATAAATGTTTTAAACATTCCGTGTATCACTTGCTGGCCCATGCCTTCCTTTCCAACACCCTCTCTCACTGGCTGTGCCAAGGCACCCCAGGCCTCTGAGCCTTCACAAGCACTGTTCCCTCCACTCGTGAACTCCTATTTATCCCTCAGTGTTGTACCAGATAAGCTGCAACCTTTTGAGGAAAGTCCCTACAGTTCTTGGGGAATGACTTCTAAGGGAAGTAACCCTGTTACCTGAACAGCTAGTGGACCAGGGACCAATCTGGGGGCCCACTCCTTCTGAGGTGACCCAGGAGACTCCTGTCCAGCAGCTCCACCCTGAATAACAGCAAACAGACCCAACCACACCCCGTCCTTTGGGAATTATCAGCGAGAGGTGAGCACAGAGAAGGGCACTAGGACTCTTTCGGGGAAACCAAACGCACGCAAAGCAGCCCCCTGACCGGCTGGAGCAGCTGGAACAGCAGACAGAGCCACAGAAGCCATGGCGGCCACGGGAGCCTCAGGGGCCCGAGACTTCCACTCCGCAGTCTCCCCTCTGCTTCTCCTTGAAGGACGGCCTCACTGTGTCCTCTCGCAGAAGGCTCCCCATGAAGCGGGACGTGGAGTCAGGGCGGCCACCAGGAAAACCCAGAAGAAGGGGAAGTGGGCCCCGACCACAGCCAACACAGACAACTCCAGGGAGAACTCTCTTGTCCCCACGCGGGTTCTGTGCCCCTGAAACGGACCGCTGGTACCAGCAGAATGAAACTGTCCGAATGGCCAGTCCTGGATCTTGGGCCCACACCCCTGTGCAGGGAGCAGCGGGTGGAGCTGGGGGCAGGGTGTGTTAACATAGTAAGGGAGCGGGAAAGCTTCCTGGTTAGACAAAAACTATAGCCCCTATTTGTTACCCTAATAACGAACGCGTCCCTCTGCATCCATTACACCACTTCAAGCACTGGGGGGAAGTGCCGCATAAACACGAACCGTGTCCCTCTGACGACCTCCGAGTTGCTCAGGAAGAACAGGTGAGGGCTCACCTACAACTGTGACAGTAAACACCAAGGAATGAGTGGAAGCTGTTCTCCGCTTTCAATTTTATTTTTCAGCACAGAAATACCTTTTTGTCATCCTAGAGCAGGAAGGCAAAAGAAAAACTCTTGGTCAGGACCCAAGGTACAAGTCATGACTCAAACCTGCGCAGCTGTGAGGCTCCCCCACGTCAGGAGAGGAAGAAAGTACAGCCATCTTCTGGTCAAGATGGAAGCGCAGGTAAACACACCTCGCCTCCATGCACTCAACTATAGCAAAAACACACAGCTACACTCCAAAACAAATGTCATCCAGAATAGTCAGAAGCTTGAGCTGTGTGGAGGAAGTCTGAAGACCAAGGATTTAAAGCAGGCACATTATTCCAGACAGAGAGGAGGGACAGAAACACGGAGAGGTGCAGAGAGGCATGGAGACAGAAACAGGCGGTCCCACATCCGTGTGCGGTGGACAGAAGTCAGGAGGGATACCTCGGGAGCAAAAGGTCCCAACCCCAGTCCAGACCACCCAGCCCAGGTCCCAGTGCCAGAAAGATAAGTCCCCATAACTCCTGACTATAAAAAACAGTGGGAACTGGGGTGGCAGAAGAAACTGCATCCCCTTAAAAGACCCACAATGGACTTAGGACTCACACAGGCCCACCCCTCTGGGATTCAGCACCAGGGCAACAGCTGGCAGGGCACCGGTGGCATAGGCGGAGAAGGTAGAGTGTGAGTAGGGAGACAGCTTCCTCCCAGGCAGAACTCCAGAGGCAGGGCAGAGGCATTGTACCCCTCCCCTGATACACAGCAACAGCGGTGCCACAGGTTGCCCCACCCTGGTGATTACCTAAGGCTTCGCCCCATACAACTGAAAGGTGCACTAGGACAGGGAGTCAAAGCAGCTCTATCTAATGCACAGAAACAAACACAAGGAGGCTGTCATAGTAAGGAAACAAAGAAATACAGCCCAAGTGAAAGAACAAAACAAAACTCCAGAGAAAGACCTAAATGAAATGGAGATAAGCAACCTATCAGATGCAAGGTTCAAAACACTGGTGATCAGGATGCTCCAGGAACTCACTGGGTACTTCAACAGAATAAAAAAGACCCAGGCAGAAATGAAGGTGGCATTAAATGAAATAAAGAAAAATCTATGGGGGACCAACAGTAGGGAGGATGAAGCCAAGAATCACATCAACAATTTGGAGCACAAGGAAGGAAAAAGTATTCAATCAGAAAAGCAGAAAGAAAAAGGAATTTAAAAAGACAAGAATAGAGTAAAGAACCTCTAGGACAGCTTTAAACATACCAACATCCAAATAATAGGGGTGCCAGAAGAAGAGGGAGAGCAAGAAATTTCACTATTTTTTCATTTGAAAAAATGAAAGAAAACGTCCCTAATTCGGTGCAGGATATAGACTTCCAGGAAGTCCACGAAGCTCAGAGCATCCCAAACAAGACAGACCCAAAGAGGACCACGCCAAGACACATCATAATTAAAATGCCAAAGGTTAAAGGTAAAGAGAGAATCTTAAAAGCAACAAGAGAAAATAAGTTATTTACCTACAGAGGAGTTCCCATAAGACTGTCAGCTGATTTCTGAAAAGAAACTTTACATGCTGGAAGAGAATGGAAAGAAGTATTCAAAGTGATAAAAAGCAAGGGCCTACATTACTCTATCCAGCAAAGCTATTATTTAGAATTGAAGGGCAGAGAAAGTGCTTCCCAGACTAGATAAAACTAAAGAAGCTCATCATTATCAAGCCATTATTGCATGAAATGCTAAAGGGAATTATATAAGAAAAAGAAGATCAAAATGATGAACATTCAAGTGGCAATGAATTCACAATTATCAATGATTGAATCCAAACAACAAAGTAAGCGAACAAGCAGAATAGGAACAGAATCATAGACATGGAGATCATTTGGAGGGTTATCATTTGGGAGGGAGAAGGGGGAAAATGGGGGGAAGATGCAGGGATAAGAAGCACAGACTGGTAGGTACAGAACAGACGGGGGTTGTTAAGAACCGTGTAGGTAGTAGAGTAGCCAAGGACCTTATACACATGTCCCATGAACATGAACTAAGGGGGGAGGTTGCTAGAGGGAATGGGGGTGCCAGGTGGAGGGGGGCAAAGAGAAAAAAATTAGGACAACTGTAATAGCACAAATAAAATAAAAAAAAAGAAATACAGCCATTATCATATTTTTCCTTGAGTAGAAGATTCCTGAACAAGCCAACCCTTGGGAGGGGCTCTTGAAACTTCTGCCCACGCCTACCACTGAGGTTTACAGAAAACGACAAAAAAGGCTCCTCCCAGGAATGTCAGAGAACAGCATCCTGCTGAGAGATGCAATTAAGAAAGCTCAGGTGTGTGTGGGAGGGGTTGCTTAGAGACCTGTGAACTTGTGTATGAGAGGGGGTCAGGGGTGCAGAGGGGCCGAGGGACACCTGGAATCGCAGCGCCTCTGAGCTTGGTGTGCAGGGGACTGACCGTCATCACCTGAGTGAACACCTAAGCTTCCGGGGTTTTGTGATCTCAGCCAGGGCATAGAATATTCAAACTTCCCATTTCCAAGACCCGATGCACTATGAGGAAGCTGATGATGCTACGAGGCTAGGCGAAGAGTGTTTCCTAACTCTTTCCTAGATAAACATGTGCAACAGCTCCAGGGTTCCAAACACTTACTGATAATTTACGTGATATCACGTAGTATCATAGGCACCGGGGATGCACCAGTGGCCAAAGCAGACCAAAAACAAAAACCAACCTCTGTCCTCAGGGAGCTTGTATTCTAGTCAGAAGAAACAGACCATAAACATAATAAATGAAATAAAATATATAGTATTCAGGTGGTGAGAAGAAAATAAAGAGCAATAAAGAAGGTGGGGAAGAGGGGCAGGGGCTGTAACACACGAGGGTTCACCTGCCTTCTCCTGCACTGCCTTCCTGGCAGACGGACACCACAGCAGCCCTCATGCTGCTGGTAAAGAGCATGCTGGAGAGATAAGGGGGCGCAAAGACAGGACCTGGGCTCACACGAGAGTGGGACTCAGCCCTGGGTCCTGGCTTTGCCACACCCTGCCCAGTCCCACCTCCGTTTAGGTCTCTGTGCCCAGCCTGGGCAGTGAGGTCAATAAAACCTGCTTCTCCTCTAGCTCGTGGAGTATTGTGTTGCTAAGTCAAGTGGCCTATAAACTGACCCAAATGTATATTTATCTTCATTGCGAATATTAAGAAGTTCAGGGCTGGCTTTAGCTCAGCAGGTACTCGAATCCAAGAAGTTCACACTTAGGGCTTTATGATTTGCCATCAGCAACTGGTCAAGCACCTACGACGTGCCATACCCTGTTCCAGGCACTGGAGGTGCAGCAGTAAGGAAGATGCCCAAGCGTCTGTCCTCAAGGAACTCACGTGATAACGGAGGAGACCGAAAAGTCAACAACAGATGACAGAGGGCAGCCACTGCCAAGGAGACGGGTGCTACTGAACAGCCCAAGCATGAGACGCTTGATCTAGTCCTGAACTTGACGGTTCTCAGACAAGCTGAACTGAATCCCCGATGACCTGTGGTCACCTATAAAGCCCTTTCTAGAAGGCGGTTATGGTAATAAATTAATATGAAAATCCAATTGTGGCTACTGGGTCTTTCAAAATGTCAAAAGAGCAGCTTCGGTCTCTTACTGAGAGTCTGGGGTGTGGGTGAGTACACACTTCCATCCCCTAAGGGTTTCTGCCTCGTGAACTGCATTAGTGCTATTCTGAGTTGTATAAATAAGCATGTGTTTTGGTTTCCAGAGGCTTTAGCAATATTACGGCACTGCTGTTATGTTTAAAAAAGACATAGTAAGAACCATAACTGTAGTAAAATATATATATATATATGTCACAATAACAATAGTCACATCTCTTTCAAATTAGAAAGAGAAGCTACAGACCTCACAGAATTGCTGTGGAGCAGGGCGTTTCAGTAAGAGGGGTGAAAAGAGGGATTCTAAGCCACACATGTGGAGAAGAATCAATCAGCCCCCACCCACACCTTTTATGTTTAAAGGCACTGGGTGCTGAGCAGATACGAGAGACTAAAACACGAAAATGCAGGAACGCCACACCCCAACATCTTGGGGACAGAAACCTTACAGGCGTGAAACAGAGAAAGGTATACGTGAACCGTGACCGCTAAATGCTTTATCACACAAGGTACCCCCTCAGCCTTGGAGTAGCTGCTGTGTGGACTCGTTTAAACTACAAAGCAGCCAGAGCAAACCGTTCCTGAGTGTGTGCCCACAAGTCCCTCTCGCTGGGACGGCAAGGAGACCCAGCCTGACGACACGTGGACATTGTACACCCCAGACCCGGGCTTTGTGGATGCAACGAACTTCCTGTGTGCAACGAACTATGATCAGATGTCATGTTCGTCCCACGGGACGCGAGCTAACGGCTAACACCGCTCAGAACGAGGCGCCGGTGCCTGGCCTCCACTGTGAGACAGCCCACCGGCCACAGACAGAGACGGGATCTCCAAATCAGTTACAGCCTCTGCTCACAGGAGCCCAGTATGCCAAACAGGCTGCTGTTTGGCCTGGTTTGCCATTTCTATCAACAGCAGTGTAGCTCAGTAGACTACTGAAGGAAGGGCTTGTACACATGGCACTTTAAAGAGGGACCCCTTTAAAAAAGCCACAGACAGCCTTGGCTTCCCTTTAGCACGGCCCAGCCGGGATGGGGCCTCCCCCAAGACGGAGTTCGCGGAGGCCAGTGCCTTTCTGATGTGTTCCATTCTGGGTTCTGCCGATGCTTTCAAAACCAATGAGCTGCAGCAGAACAGACTGACTGCCAGGGTCCCCTCACTGCCTTCGGCGGGGACAGAATGTTGAGAGAATGCACTTGGAAGAAAACTTTCTCTCTGAAACTGCACTGGATTTGACACCAAACACATGATGGAACGTCATTCTGGGCACTCTGGAAGGTGTCTCTGGCACCCGCCTGGGCACCTGGGAAGCAAATCGGAGACAGACAGCCACCACTCCAGCAAAGGAAGGGAATGAAACGCAGAGATCTTCACCCGTCAGTCCAACTAGAACTCTGGCCGCGGTATTGAAAGCAAACTCCCTATTTCACTGTCCAGAGGAAACCCAATATTGCTGCTGGCCCCCCACTCTCTCCAAAATAGTCCCTTCTTCCAGCAACCAGTTCCCTGCTAGGAAGCAGCCTGAGAAAATACCAGAAGTTGGGCTAGGCTGGGAACAGGGAGAAGAGAATTCGGCAGCCAGAATGTACGTTGAATGTGAAGTGTTGGTTAAGTTCTTGGAACACCTGCCAGGGTGCTTGCAAGCAGAGAAAATTCTTCCTAAAATTAAAAGTCTGGGGCCTGAGTCCCCCAGCTTCTCTCCCCGAGCAAAAAGGACAAGAAACATCCCTGTGGCACTGAGCTACTACCACTGAAATATAAAGACGTGCCTCCCTCCCCCCAAAGAAAGCGCGACTTGAAAACAGCGAGGCATTCTAAGTGGGGAAGACAGGTCCCTCTGTGGAAAGGAGGGGAGCAGTGACTGTAATGAACAGAGAGGCAGTTGTGGAACTTCTGGGCTGGATTTAAAGGGCCATGCAGGATCGGGGTGAGCCCACATGACCCGGGCCGCGTAGTAAAATATCGATGGGAGAGGGAAAGGGAGCAAGAGAAGTAAGTAGGTTTACTTACAGCCCTCGGAGACGAAGCCAGATTTTCTCGATCTGTTCGGGCTGCAAGTATTTCAGAGAGTTGCTCTCAAATTCTTCGATCTCCTTGGTGGGCGACTCCATCGCTGCAGGTTATCACTGGAAGTGAGGCTGAGCGAGTTTGGGCTGCCCCCGCCCGGCCTCCTGGGAGGGAGCCCCTGCTGGTTGCAGAGCGAGCGTTTGCAGGTCACTTTCTCTGAGCTTCACCCCGCTCCCCAGCGCCCCCCAAATCCGGACTCAAAGCGGGCTCAGATTGCGGACCACCCCCTGCCAGGGCGCCTCTGGGAGGCAGCTGGAACCGGCCATGGTCCCGGGCTAATGTCCAGGGCCAGCAATTGTACTCCTACTCACACAGCACCTCGGATCTATTTGGAGATATCTCCAAGAAGAGAGATATATAATTGTATAATGATATATATCTACAACTACTGTAGATATGTGTAATTTTTTAAACAAAGCCACAGAAGCGAGCAGTGTGGCAGCTGAAAAGATTTGGGGGAGAAGGGGAGGACCGGGTTGGGAGGGGAGGGAGCCGGGAGGGAGAGAGCGGGAAGGTTAGAGAGGAGCGGGGAATGAGCCTGGCGGGGAGCTGGCACGGGGCTGCCGGGTGGTCTGACCAGAGCCGGAGCACCCCGAACACTCCGCGCGGGCACGGAGCTCCGCCCTGCACTCCCAGCCCCGCGGGGCGCCCATGGCTCCTCCGCTCCGCGAGCGCGCTCCCCGGCCTGGCTGCTTTCGCGCCCCCTCTCTGTTTTCGTTCACTTACCAGCAGCAGCTCTGCTGACAAGCGAGAACACTGACAACTGAGAAAAGTCGTCTGTCAGCGCACCGGGACTGGCGTCTGGTCTGGCCCCCGTGGACGCAGAGGGAGGGGTGCACCCGGCACCGCTGTTGGCGGGGCACAGGCTTGGGGGCTGCGGCCTCACACCCCGGGGACCCTCACGTGCCAGGGCCCCCACCCCCGGTCCGGGTAGGTCCGCGGCTCCTGAAGTCCCCACAGAATGAGAAACACAGCACCAGGCGCCGACAACCGAGGGGAAAGGGATCTGTGTCCTCCCTGGGGCTGGAGGGGCAAACAGCGGCGGAGGCGAGGTTCGGAGTTGGTGCCTGAGCTTTCCTTCACTGTTCACTGCGCTGGGGCGCACTCACGCGCTGCTGGAGAGCCGGTTCCATTTTGAAATATGAAAGCAACTGATAAGGACCAAAGTAACCACACATCACACTTACAAAGTTCTGTCTCCCCCCCACTGCCCGCACCACCCCAGGAGTGTTGGGGGGTGGGTGGCAGATAAACAACAGTCGACAGTGAGGAGGGTGCAAGTCTGCAGATTGCTGTCACACACTCCTCAAGGGGTTCCTGCTGGGTGACAAGGGCAGGGGCTGAGACTAGGAAGAGTTCCAGCTCCCCAAAGCGGCCACTCACCGCCACTGTCCCCCGACCTGGTCATTCAGATAAAGTGGAATGCTCTTGGGGGGGGGGCAGGTGTGACACTGGGAGGGGTGGGTAGTTAACAGAGGGACCCCGGGCAGGAAAAGAAAGGGCCTGTGCTCCAGCAGAAGGCAACCCTAGGACAAGTGTCACAGGCCCTGGGTAGTGAGGTCACCACCACTTTCCAGGGGCCCCTTCAATCCGGGGACTCTGGGCTCCTGAGATTGGGGTGCAGCTTGCTCTATCACTGTATTTTTCCTCACTGGCAGGTAACAATTCTTGGGGAATTTCTATCAAATATTCTCCTGCATCTGGAAAGGAAGATAAACTGAAAGGTGAGAACTCAAGCCCCATTCACGGGACCTGGATGAAGGAAGGAAACCAGAGTGTCTGGAAAAACCCTAACCGCTCACCCATTGGGTAGTTGCCATTCACCTTCCGGAAATTAGAGGATGAGGGTGACCAGGATGGCACGGCTAGCCCGTCCCTTCCTGCCTCGTGGTGACACACCAGGGGAAGCGCTTGCACACTCACCGGCCACACAACCTGAAGTCACCTCATTAAGTCAGTCCTTAAAGGTCTTCCGGAAGCACATACAGTTTCATTGAGTTTAGGCATGCATTCCGGGCATGGAGCAGCCCATATATTTAATATTAAATTCATGTATCTCAGAAAAACCGATTCCCCACCCAGTGTCGCCCTGCGGGGTACAGCCACCTGGGGGTGGGGCTGAATGAGATGTTAAAAGACGGGGCCTTTCACTGCAGTTAGGCTCGTCAGAAAGCGAAGACAGAAATAATTTTCTTTTAAAAAGTTCCTGAAACATTGTGTTTCATTTTAGAAAAATTTCACAAACTAAACATGCATTAAAAGTCCATAAGGATATAACTGTGCTTTATTTTAGAGACGTACTCGTTTCAGGAGCTATCAGGCCCTTCAAGGATAATACAGATTAGGAATGTTTGAATTTTTTAAGCAACAGAGTATTATATTTCAAATAACACCTAAGGGATTTTCAAAGGAAAGACGGAGCAGCCCTGGTTGAATGGGGGCGGGGAGCGGGAGTTCTTAGGGACAGAGCACCCCCCCACACCCCCGCCCGCCTTCCCAGCTCATCTCTGGGCGAAAATGCCCCCACTGCCCGGAGGAGAACTGAGGCCCAAGTCCGACAGAACATCCCAGGCGCTTGCTCCTAACCCAGGCTCCTCTCTAAACCACACTCGGAAAAGCCTGTCTTCTCCCCGCCAACAAGATATCACCGCTTGTAGATGTACCGTGTTGTTCTGTCACTCGGGTGTTGTTCTCCCTTTATCTCTCATAGACAGGGGATGCCTGATTACCGCAGCAACGTGACAGACAGACCCCGGCTTCTCTCGGAGCTCCGCCTGGAGGCGAGCAAATACAGATGGAAGCCACGGGGAAACAAAAGGTCTAGGCCACTCTCAACTGCATTAGAAATTAATTTCCACTGTGCTAACCTAGCTTTTTGAATTAGACTTTTCAGGAAATCTTATGTGGGCAAACAACACTAAATAAATAAGGACGTGCATGCATGCATACACACGTACATACGTACAAGTGCCAGTTTAAATAGTCCCCCACGTGGACAGGAGCACTAGCCGACCCCTGCATCGTCAGCATCAAGTGTCATAAGATCAGAAAGAAAGTGAGCTCCCTGTCCCTGGCAGAGTTCAAGGAGAAGCTGGGTGACTGACCAGGAATCAGGCTTTGTAGGCATGAGAATGACCTGCCCACTGAGATCCCCTTTGCCCCTAAGATTTCATGACTCAATAGTAATCAGAGTCACAACAACGAGCACCCTCACCAGTTATCGAGATCTAGCACATGCCAAGCACCATGCTACACACACCACAGATTGGTTCGCTGCATTCACAAAACGCTTCAGAATAGTTCATTGCGCCTGTTTGTCAGTAAAGACAGAAGAGGCTCCCAGAGGTCAGATCACTTTTGCAAAGACACCCAGCTAATAAATGGCAGAGCCAGGTTTTAAAACCAGACCAGAGTGCAAAGCTCATGTCTTTTGCCTTTGTTATAGCACCTCCCTGCGGATAGAGGGCATGTGACCGAGAGGGTGGGACTGCAGGGGCACTAACACTGGGAGGAAATTAGGAAGGCTTCATAGTGGAGGTGACGTTTTAAACCAAGTCCTGCAGGTGGATGAACAGACGTTACCTACATGAAGATGAGTGGAGGCAGATGGTTCCAGAGAGAGGGCACTGCGTGAAAAGCAGCACAGGGGCATGGCAAGGGATGGGGTGTCCAGCAACGCACAAGCAGAAGTGTCTGGCTAGGGAGGGCAAGAGAAAATGCGACAAGGGTCAGCCAGACCCTTGTGGTCATGGAAGAAGCTTGGGCTCTCTCCCCGCCGTGACAGGGAGCCATGGGTGGCTCTCAGCAGTGCAAACCACGGCCACACGCAGAGGGCGCTTGCTGTCCTGAATACACATCCCACACTCAGGGCAGTCCTCTGGGAACCTGCCATGGGAGGGTTCGACAACCGCGGCCCAAGGGTAACCGGGGCTCCAGAAGACGAATCCAGCTACCAAAGGCAGACAAGCTCTCCAGGCTACAAAGAGGGAAGAATCGGACTAAGAACAGACATCCAATCAGCAAAGGCACAGCGTCGTTTCCCACGAGCACCTGTCTCCCAGCTACAATATTATGACTGCTGGCCTTGACCGCCATGAAGCCAGCCAGTGCCCTGGACACACTCTTCAGGGCTTGGACCTGGTGTCACCGAGAGAGTCTGTGGAGGGGGAAATTACAGAGAAGCGTTGGGACATCGGAAGCCACACCATTGGGCACAGAGGCCCACCCTCCCCGCCCACACCAGACACTGCCCATAACACGCTGCCAAAGAGGCTTTTCTCTCCACCGGCGTCCCTTTCCAGCAAGAGGTATCTTTGGTGGCAGTCGTGCTGCTGGTCTCTTTGACATCTTCTCTGTTTGGTTTTAGGATTTGGGGCAGACTCTGTCCCAGGAGCTGCCTCCACTAGAGAAAAGGGGTGCAGGAAGAAGCAGTGAGCTGGCCAAACCCTGGGGACCCCCATTCTCAGCCCCATCTGAAATGGGGCTCTGTGGAGCTGGAGAGTGGCCCAGAGAGGCGGGAGGTGAGATGGGAGGAGAGACAGGATGAAGTCCCAGCTCAGGGGCGGTCCGAGTGGCCCACAGTTTTTGCCCCTCTCTCTGGCAGGACCCTTCAGTAGCTCTGACAGGAGCAGCTCGCAGAATCCCTCCAACAGGGGTGGCACAGGCAAAGCAAAGGGCTCAGAGTGGCACCGAATCCCATGTGACCTAGAAGAAGACACTCTTCTTCTCCAGCCATGGCTCGCTCGGGCTCACTGACCTCTGGATCCCTTTCGAGCCCCCACATACCCGTATTTGAAACCCACATCCTGGCCTGGGCCAGCCAAGCTTTCCATGGGCACCAAAAAGCTGTAGGAAAACCGGAGTCCAGATCTGACTCAGCCAGATTTGTCTGTAACAGACAGAAGCCAGGCTGGCCAATCAGAGACCTCCAGCCCATAGCTCAGGACAAAGGGATTGGTCTGATGGTGACACGTGACTCAAGATGATCCAATCCTGCTTCCTTATGGGAGATTTGACATGGCCACTGGGAAAGACAGAGAAGGTCTAAGAGATAACAAGCTATAAGCCTTGAATTTATCTTGGCCCTGGAGTTATCTTTTTACCATATGGACAGAATGTACCAGAAAAATGATACTCCCACAGAGAAAAGCAGAAAGAAGAAGTAGAGGGACAAAGAAAAAAGTGTGAAAGAATCTTTTGAGCCCCTTGATCCTGCTATACCTGAAGCCAGACACCCATGGACTTTTAAGTTATATGACCCAAATCAATGCTACCCCCCCATTTTTCTCACTTACACTAGGCTGAAATCAGATTTACATCACTGACAACTAAAAAAAATCCTAATACAAGTCCACTCTTAGAGGATTGTTATAAGAAGTTAAAAAAAAAAATGGATGGCCAGTGCCTTAAATGTAATAGTGGTTCCTCCCCCACCTTATCCATGCAACAGGAAATGAAGGGAGGGAAGCTGGAAAACGGTACAGGAACCATGGAGTAGGCAGACCATCCAAGGTAAATATGAAGAGGCTTCGTTGTCTTGATAAATGGATACATTAACAACTTTGTTTCAATAACTTTTCGATAATGACCTATCAATGCATGCCCTATGACCCATATTAGCCCCTCAAAACGGCCCTGGAGTGAGTGAAACGCACATTCTCATCCCAGTTTAGAACTGAAGAGGAGGAGGTCCAGGCAGCCCGCCGGCCTCCCTCTGCCAGGTCTGCCCTCCCGCCAGCAGCTGGGCAGCACGAAAGCGCAGGGCTTCCTGACTCCCCGCGCCGGGGGGTCACCCTGCCTCTCCGAACACACTGCCAAGCCAGCAGAAGTAACCTGGCCGTACTGATGAAACTGACATTTTTGTTCACGTGAAACTGCTGACGCGACAGGCAGCCACGTTCTGGCCCAAATGCACACGAATCAGCAGGTTGTCCTTCCCAGGGTGGGAGAGCAGGTTCGCACGTGCAAACTCTGAGCTTTGAGAGGGACCCGGGCAATGCCGCCGTCTGAGCTCCTGATGACACGGACAGGAAGGAGCAGACAGAGTTAAGCAGCTGTGCACAGTGCCCCGCTCTCGGCGGCAGAGCTGGGACCAGAAGTGATGTCCCCAGACAACCAGCCCAGGACTCTGTTATCTCTGAACTCACTTCCCGGGTCTCAAGAATGACTCCTGCTGCCACCAGAGGATTTGGTTCAAGGCTTGTGTACAGATAAGGAGAAGAAATGCCCACGAAAAAGCACAGGCTGTTGACAATGGCTTCCTGAAGGAAAGGGAAATGGAGAGGACTAGCGAAGACAGTCTCCAGGACAGTGGAAGTGTGCCCGGTGGCGCGGGTGGCAACAGGGGACTCCGTGTGACGGGTGTCCGAGGGTGACGAAAGGGACAACGGCAAGGGTGGCTACCCTACGAAAGCCCCTGCCAACTGGGAACCATAAAATCTGCGGAGCGGGCGGCTAGGAGGTGCAGAGGGGAACTGTGATTTAACAAGCAGGCTTTAGAAAGAAGGACCAACTTTTCTTTTTCTTTCAAACATGGTTTCTGAACTGCCACTACAGAAAATTTACAGATTCGTGTGTCTGTCATCTGGGTTAGGGGACGGGGAGAATCTGCCAAACAAATACATACTGGAATCTTTTAAACTCATTCATTCATGCCACAAACGTTTGCTGAGCACTTAACAGGCGCCAGGCAGTCACATATGACAGTAGATGTGCAGCGATCAGTAAGAATCTGCTGCCTGCCCCATGGAGTGCGGTCTCACTGGGGGAACAGTCCTAAGCAGAGTGCCAGACAGAAAACCACGTCATGGTAAAAGTGAAATGAAACTGAACGGAATCCAGTTAAGGGAGAAAAGGGGGTGAGACTTATGTATAAATGGGTTGGCATCTCATCTGGGTAATAAACCACCCCCCCCCCCAAAACTGAGTGGCTCCGAACCACAGTAATCATTTTTCACTCTCACGAGTCCATGGTCTTCGGTTCTTCTGCTGGTCTTGTTTCGGGGTCTCCTAAGCAGCTGCAGTCAGAAGACCACCGGGGCTAGAAGATCCAGCACAGTTCCACTCACCCGCGCAGGGCCCTGGCGGGGACAGCCGGAAGGCTGGGCCCCTCCCCCGTGCTCCCCACGTGGTCTCTCTGTGTGGCTTAGACTTTCTCAGATGGAGCTAGATTGTTACAGAAGGACTATAAGCCCTGGACGGTTTGGTTACAGCCATCCCAGGGCTCGCCCTGACTCAAGGGCAGGGGAAATCCATCCCACCTCCCAGGGGGAAGTAGTGACAGACTTCACATACGCCTTGAATCCACCCAGGTGGTCAGGGATGGCCTCTGTGAGGAGGCGACATCTGAGCCAAGAAGTGAAGAAGGAAAAGGAGTCGCCCAAGGAGCAAGGAGGAGGAAAAGCATTTCTGACACGGAGGAAGAGCATGTGCAAAGACTCGGAGGCAGGAAGGAGGTGGTCAAGGAATGGGAAATGGGCCAGTTGTGGCTGGAATGGGAATGAGGAGGCCCAGGGAGGAGGGGGAGGAGGCAGGCGGGCGGGGGGCCCCGGCACGGCCCTGCGGGCACATTTGGGGCCTGGATTCTGTTTGAAGTGCAGCGGGGCACCCAGGCCGGATGTCCACAGGAATGCGGGTTTACCCACGACTCTCTGGCTGCTGTGCGAAGAGCAGTTGAAAAGGAGCGAGGATGTCCCCTGGCTTAATCAGAGATGCCAAGTGATCTCAAAAAGTGACTGAAACTGACGAGAGACTCTAGACCCACACGCCCCAACATTCAAACCTGTGACAACACTGAACTAACTCATCAGCAACTGTGAACTGAGTTCCCTGTTGGTAGTATTAGGCTCCAGTACCACAGGCTCCAGCAGTGTCCTGGAGGGCGGGCGGGGATCACAAACACTTGTCCATCACTGTCCCCCGCCCCCCCCACCCCACCCACCAGCCCAGTGTACCACAGACCAATGGACCAACTGAGCTTCCCTGAGAAGCACTGTGAAACGTATTTCATTTGTGGCCCACAGTGATTCCTGCCAAATAAACAATATCCAAAGAGCAAATCTGGGACAAGGAAACAAAGAAATCTTCAACTAAACCAAAAGCTAATGCAGGGTTATTCGGGGAAAGACAGTAAGGCACTGCCTAGGTTCCCTCCTGGTGCATAAAGGGTTACCTTTTGTCATCCGGCAGCCGAGCCTCCCGTCCCTGCACCCACCAGATACGTGAAATGTTACTTTTGCAGTGATTCAGCACCCGAGGGAGATGAGGGAGAGACTAACTCCTCCTGACAGTACTTTCAAAATTGTCCTTAGGGACCTCACAACGATCCATTCTGGCCCCTGTGATTCTCAGAAGTGAAAGGGTTTTTAAGACCCCAGAAAACAAGAGTAAAGTCTCCATGAATGCCTTTGGCCCACATGCTTCTCACAGATTCCCTGCTAATAAAAAAGACCCTGAAGGCGCCTTGCTTTGGCCCATAATCCTTCACACGCCCAGGCTGACAGACCCATCAGAAGTTGATACATGCTTATATGTCTCTTCCTCCGACATAAATAGACTCCTATATGCAAAGAGTGGGACTTGATTCATGGAGAGGGAGGGAAACTCAGGGACACAATTTAACAGTAATTCGCAGGCAAAGCCAATCCCGGAGAGAGACTGGAAGAGTGCCCGCGTGCTGCCCGCATCACCGCGGAGCCAGGTGAGCCCTGACCCGTGCCCAGTGGTTCTGCGGCTTCCCAGCCGCCCAGACTAAACGCAAATGCAGAAATGACAACAGTTCTCCCCAGTGGAGTTCAGGAAGCACTGGAGGATTTTAACCAGAGCACAGACGGGAAAGAGTGCCGAGTCCTTGAAAATAGGTCCAATCAACTCAATTAAGACCCTATTAGAAGCTATTCAGCTTTCAGTGTGGGCCGATCACACAGAGCCCTCCGAATCAATTCGTCTCTACATAAGAAAGCTGTCATTTAATACTTCCCTCCCCCAGCCCCAGCTCAAAGAACATTTATGAAAACCAGTGCCAACTCACCGTCCATGTAACAGAGCCAAAGTGCCCTCTGTACCCTGTATAAAAACCAGTCTCACTGGCCTGGATTCAAGTCTGCACTATCAGATCATTCATTTTCCACATACTCCTATTCTATCGGTGATTCAGGCTATCAGAAACCAACCGTTTCTGCCAGATTAATTCCAAGCCATTCCTGAAGATGCAGCTCTGACTCGGAACATCGGACCGCTTTTCCTGTTTATGTATCACAGGGTTTATGTGTGTCTCACTATGTGCTGGAACCGGCTGGTCAGAGAGGAAATTTCAATATATGACCTTTTCAAAGTCAAACTCAGTCGAGGATTTATTGGTCATTTACTCCTGGTGGCCTCGGAACTTTATTTGATAACTGTGGCTTTTAGAAACAACATTCTCATCAAAGGAAAATGTGTTTATGGGAAAATATTGGCAGGGAGGCTTACATCATTCAATTTGATTGCAAATGTGATTAGAATTCAACAAGAGCCTACCTCCCGCAGTTACTATTTAGCCCGGCAAACCGCCAGGAGTAAGTATAGCATTTAAGAAAAATAAAAGGGGAGTGGGGAGGGTGGGAAATAAGGAAAGGAAACTATTCCTAAAAAGGCTGCAGCATATTTCAAGGCCAAAAGACTTCTGAAAATGTCACAATTGGACTTCTCTTTGTCTCTCTTTTTCTAAACCAATTAAGCAGGTGCTTAAATTTGAGAGCTTATCCGAGTCTGCTCTTCAAAAGTCCGTGCCAACGCATTATTCCGGGCCTCTCGGAAGCGGCCTGGCACCTCGTCCTTCCGTGCCCTCACTGAGCCCGCGTCGCCTGGCATTTGCAAACATTCGGTCATGCTTGTCCTGTGGGCGGGTCACTCAGGAGGCCAGAGCCCCTGCAGTGGCGAGGAGGCCCCATTTGTCCCAGCCGCTGCTAACCATTGGCTAGATCCATATCCCTTCAGAGGTGCTTTCAGAGCCGAAATTGATAGCGTCCCCAAGGCTCCGTGAGGACCCTGGTTGTTTGCAAAGCAGAGGAAAATCCCTCTTTGCACCACCCGGTGGCTCTGACCTCACTCCAGCCCAGCGCGCTTGCCTGTCTTTAATCACCCGAGACACGGCGCAGAGGAGAAGCCGTGCAGAGGAATGGCTGCGTGGAAATAACCCGCAGGGACAACCAGATGTGACTCATGCTTTTCACTTTTGAAGGGAAAACATTTGGGAGCAGGATTCCACTCTGGCCTGCCTCCAAGGCATAAGACAGAGGGCGAGGGAGAGAGAGAGAGAGAGAATTCCCTTCCTGGCTGGGCAGACAAGGACCTCGGGATGCAGCTGGAAGAAAAGGGCCAACGTTGATAATGCATCGGGACCCAGGGTTGACGTATTTTTGGCCCCCTGGGTGACTGAGCAGCTGTCAGAATGTGTGCACAGAGCCGTCCCTGCCTAATGAAGGGCGGGTTTGACCCTGGGGCGTATCCAGGGTCACTGCCAATCTCTCTCCTTACCCCAAACACAAATATTGCTACCCACCTGAGTAGTAGTAGGAATAGCTTTAGCATAGTGATCGTCATAAGAGCTTCTATGTACTGTGTGTTGTACGTACCTCTCTCCATAAGCCTGAAGTCCCATAAAACCCTCCCACTGAAACTTAACTTGCCCAAGGTCTTGCAGTAAGTGCCACAGCTGCACTTGAACTGAAGCCTGTCCTTGACTTACTATGGTGTCTCTCAGAAGTAGGTGTTTTTTGTGCAAGTTGGTGGCTAACTCTATGGGTCTGGTCAACAAATGGCCCTCTGGCCCAAAGCCCTTTGATGAGGACACTATTACTTTGCAATTACCGAGCACCCTCTTTAAGCAGCTTTACAAATAAGGCCAAGGAGACAAAGCAGAGAGGAGACCACTAGCCCAAGGCCACGCTGGCAGACACTGGCAATACTAAAATAAAAGCGGCCTTAGCAAATTTCAAGTATGTGAAGCCCTAGCTGGCATAGCTCAGTGGATTGAGCGCAGGCTGTGAACCAAAGCATCGCAGGTTCGATTCCCAGTCAGGGCACATGCCTGGGTTGCAGGCCACAGCCCCCAGCAATCACACATTGATGTTTCTCTCTCTCTCTTTCTGCCTCCCTTCCCTCTCTAAAAATAAATAAATCAAATATTTAATAAAAATTTCAAGTATGTGGCACAGTATTATTAGCTATAGTCACTAACTGTACATTAAATCTGGGGAATGTGTCCCCCCAGCATAAAGAAACATGGTAACGTCAGATCAGCATCTGAGCCACAGCAACTCCGCGCTGGTGCCTGAGGCCTCCGTGGGTGTGTCCTGCACAGGTTTCGGCGGAGGCGGCTCTGTTCCCCAGCATTGCAATGACAACATGGGAATAACCACGCACGCTGAGCATGATGGAAGGGAGGCTGATAGGGGCTCCAGGTAAGACACCCAGCATGCCTTGGGCCCCCAGGAAGCTCCTCCATCGCCCACTCCACGCCCCTGCTTGTTACCCGCCGCAGCATTTTTCTTCGTCTCGGTATCCGAAGGGAGAGGAGGCCGCGGTGAGAAGCGCACTTGCTTCGCCTCGTGAAGGCAGGACAGGGCAGTTTCTTGGCGCCATTTTCCTGGCTCCAACTCCTCTCATTCCGTTCACCTGATTTTCCTCTCGCAAGGAGACATCAGAGGAACACGTCCTCCTGGACCGATGCGTGAGCATGAAGACAGAATCCCGGGAGCTGGGATGAAGCGCTGCAGCCCTGAAACTAATGCGCGGATCTCCGGGAGCCGGCCGCCTATTGCAGTAGCACCGCACTATTACTGCTGCTAATACAATCGCAACACTTCTGCATGTATCACTCCCAGGGACGGTCCTTTTCTCAGGCTCCCCAGATCTGAGCAGGGAATTAGGCAGGCGTCTGCCCTCTGTGATGAGCACTGAACCCAGATTAGCAAAGCAGCCAAAACATCTGCGCCTCCGCTTCCTGCGCAGCCGCCCCAGCCATGGCAGGCGCTTTCATCTGCGTGGGAGCTCGCCTCCGACTTCCAGTGGTCCCGGGGATTCACAGGCGATGACCTTGACAGATGCAGGCTTCCGTCTGACACCCAGGAAGCTGGGGGCTTAGCCATCTTCCACCCCAGGATCAGTCACCAATGCAGAGTGTCCATGACAAATCCTTATTTAAAGAAGCCTGGCACGGTAGACCACTCGTGGGATTCGGGGAAAGTTTGAAGCTCTTACGGATCAAGGGCACCCTTTGAAAATCTGATAAAAGCTGCAGAGTTTCTCTCCACCTATTTAAATCAAATGTGTACACTATGAGCAGCATATATTTTCAGGAGGCTCTGGAACTCTCTGGGGGCTCCTCCAGCCCCTTTCCCTTAAATTCTGCTGTGGCTCAAAGACGTGTGTGTGTTTAATCTAGTCTGCTCTTCTCCGCACTAAAAAAAAAAAAAAAAGGTGTGAACTAAAAGGAGAAGATAACTCCTCCTGAGAGAAGAAGAAGAAAAGGTATATTGAAGTTCTTCAAAATGGGGACTGTATTTAATGAGCACCATAGTTATACCAAGTTCTCCACTAGGTATAAGGTACACATATGTGTGTATAATCTTCTTTACAGCCTCAGGACAACAAGGACTGGTCTTTCCTGCCCCCTCTCTACCCTCAAGGCCTTCCCCAGTGCTAGCACTTACTGAATACTTGCTGAGCAAATTAATTATTATTGGGTTGGCCAAAAAGTCCGTTACGTTTTTCATTTTCACCAATAACTTCATTGAGCTGGATATTTGAGGATGTTGGCTATCTCCCACTATCCGCTTCTCGTGGGTAGAAGCCAGAGGAGCTGTTAAACATCATCCAATGCATAAGACAAACCCACAGCAAAGACTTATTTGGCCAAAATGTCAACAGTACCGAGAAACTTCGCAAACCACTTATGACACGTTCAATCAGTCACAGCACCTTCTCCACACACTGCACAGATCTTTCTTTGCGTTTCAGTTGTGTTTTTACCTTTCTTGAAATAATAAAGCATAATATGCTGAAAATATTGCATATTTTCTTCCATCTTCAATATTAAAATGGCTACACAAAAATTCACCAATGTTGATCAGTTTTTTTAATGCACACTGATATGATAGCTGTCACAGTACAATCTAACAAAATTGTTTCAAATGAAGTTAAAGACAACTAAGCATTACCAGAGCCATCTTACAGAAAAAAAAAAACGAACGAATTTTTTGGCCAAGACAATGAGGAGACTCGTTCAATCCACAAACGGTTATGCTGATGTCGGGCCACACCTAGGGCTGCCTAGTCCGGTGACCATGACAGGTCATCTAGCAAAGAACTCCTCCATCAAGGAGTCTCATTGCTGCGGGGTCCTTGGTTCTAGACTGTGACAGACGATATCACCTTCCTCTTTGTCATCCAGTGACTTGATCAAAGACACTAAAGAGCAGAATATAAGCCAAAACTAATGAACGGCTGCCCTGGGCGCCTTGGACTGAGTGACCAGCCCAGCGGTGCCTGGGGTAGGAGGCCTCTGACACGAGCTCTGGACACGGCTGGCAGGGGTGAACCCAAGGGACAGGTGAGTCCCCCCCATACACCTCTGTCCACGGGCTCGGAGCACAGCAAGGCACAGTCTTCCGGCTCACCTCCTCATCTCGGGACGATGCCCAAATGGAACGGAAGGTGAATGTATCACTCTGACCCAGAAGTAGATGGAAAGGGACCCCTGCTGCTCCAGCAGAAGTGTGTGGCCCCCCAGCCTGGCTCTCTCTTGCTCACGCAAGTGCCCCCAATGCCATGGTGCACTGGTAAATGTTTAACAGCTGGCTCTCTGCAGGAAGGGGTGGGGGCCTCAGTCTTAGTATTTGCCAATTTCTGGGATATAAATAGTTCTCCAATTTCAAGCTACCAACATGACGTCACTGAACACAGCGGGGGAAGAGATGCTAACCATCATTCTCACAAGGCGCCTCCAGCACACCACCACTCAAATCCCCCCAACCAAGAACTCAGCCCCTTTTCCTTCCTTAGTCTCCCCTCTTCTCCTTCTTGAATGGGGGAGGAGGGGCATGGCGTGGCAAGAATGACCACAGTGGAGGCAGGCAGCCCAGGACACTTTGCTAGACTGCCAAGGAGGGTGTGTGGATTTTTACTACTTAAAGTCGAGTGAACTTAAAAACTGCTATGAAGGAGGGGAAGTAGGTGTGATTAAACAGGTAAGGAGGCTGCCTCAGAGCAGGTAGGACTGCCAGCAGGAAACCCCACCCGAGTCCCAAGCCCTGTTTATTATTCACTCGATTGCTCATGCCTCCCGGGAGAGGGGTCCGGGTTCTGTCTGCAGTGCAGGCAGGACGGCGGGGCTCCGGGATGCAGGCCTTCCAGGGGCTCCCTGTGACTCACAGGACGAAGTCCCAGATCAAGGGTGGGGCATGGAGGTCACCTTGGCCCAGATCCCACCCCCTCTCCAGCTTTAATTGTGTTTGTCACCTGTCTTCATCGGCCCTGCAACCTTGTCTCCACCCCAGCCACAGGGCCGGGAGTTTCCTTGTGACCACTGGCTGTTTCCCAGTGCTGGCCTGGAGCCACACCTTCCCCCCGCCCCAATTTGTGGAGCTCCCCCTTTCTGCCCCCCACACCCTCCCCGCCAGCTAAGCTCTGCATCTCTTTTTACTGATTTATTGTCCTCATTTCTTTAAAAGCCACTCTGCCGCTCTGTCCTAAATAAACTCTTTGAAGACAAGACCTGGGCTAATTTGTCCTCTAGAACCCACAGGAAATGTTGAATAAACGCTTGCTGAAATCATCTTGTTATTTCATTAAGAAAAATGGTCCCACCGTTCAAAAAGAGTTTCACATGCTCAGATTGCCTGAAGACTGGAAATTTCCTTGGGAAAGAAACCAGACAGCGGCGGCTTTTCTGATGCGTCTATAAGTCAGACGGTACATCAGACAACCATCAAGAACCGTGTCCCCAGGACAGGCACCCCTGGCACCGCTCTGAGGGCACGCCTGTCGTCCCACCACCGTTTCTTCCATCTGGACAACGGCGTCTGAGCTGTGTCACTGCCGACAGCCTTCCTCCATGACAGCAAGGTGTGCCCGGCCCCGCTGTCACAGTGAGCAGCTGCAGAGGTTACGTGGTTTGGCCAGAATCACACTGGCCTTGACCTGGGTCAGGGAATACCAAGCGAGACACAAACATTAATTACCACAGTTCCACAGCCCACTTTGGGCCTCAAACAATGCGGGGCTCTGCTGCATCCTAACATATCCAATATGCTGGTTCCAGCGCGGATGTTCTTCATCAACGCAGTTCCCAGAATTAGACTGCTGCTCCTGGGGGAGTTGCTCTTCTCAGTTCTTGAACTTTTAGAAACAGGGTGCATCAGACACTGACTACCCTTATGCTGTGGGTGTTTTCTCCAGGCCCTCACCTCTAACGAGACCTAAACAAACGTGGCTTTGAGGCAAGTGCCTAAATGACAGCTCAATACAAAGCCCCTGACACCAGGCCCCTCTCCAGCCTCAACAGGTACCAAGTCCAAACGCCTATCCCGTGCCAGTATTCCAGTATTTCCTGGAGCATTACATTGCATGGAATTATACATTCGTATCATAAAAATGATCTTTGGTCAAATAAGTTATACAGATGCTGGGTTACAAGATATGAAGAAGGTTCCTTTCCTGGAGGACATCTGAGACCTTTGCCATGCCAAGGTGATTTATGAACCCCCAAAATGGGGTACGGGGTACAGGGGTCCCCAGACACAATGGACCATGGAAACCCCGCTCGCCTCCTTCTCTGATGGGCCATCTGCAGACACTGATGTTCTCCCAACGCACTTTAGGGGCCCAGCCCAGCCTCCAGCACTCATCCACTTACTGAGCAGGCCAGGCACTTTAATGGCAGGGAAAGGAAGCATTATGGTTTTGGAAGATTTTTTTAAAAGCCCTCGTGAGGAGGAAATACAGGATGAAGTCATACAACAGAATGCTAAGCATAGAATGTTAAAATATCTCCCAAATGAGACTTTTGAATCCTCAGGACAGAGCCCCAGAGAACACCGCCTCCTGCCAGGGGAGTGGACTGGTCATGCCCCCGACACCTCATGACTGTCCTCATGGTGGAGCCAGCACGGGCTCGGACACCCGGCACACCGGCGTTCAGACGCTGGCTCCGCGCCCGTCCCCTGGCCCTCCGCCTGCCGTGCGGGCTGCTGTGAGAATTAAATAAAACAAAGCACACCATCACATGATAAAAAGCAATTCATACATGCCTAAAAATTATTTTTTCCTATGATGTGGAAAACATCTCACTATGTCTCATGCAAATAACCTCTGTGCTGTCAATATAGAAGCTATGGTTCTATTCCAAGCTCTGGTATACGTCCTGGTGCAGGAAAAACCTCTGTTAGTCAAGGCTCTCCAGAGATATGGACCCAACAGGATATATATACATGATCGTACAGATAGACAGATAGATAGATAGATAGACAGACAGATGGGGAGAGAGGGAGACAGACAGAATTATGATTGTATATGTGTACATAGAGACAGATGTGATTGATTATAAAGCATTATCTCTGACAATGACTTCCTGGCTGAGAAGTCCCAAGATACGGAGTTAGCCAATGGAGACCTGGGAGAACCAATGGTATCAGCTCCAGTCTGAAACCAGCAGGCTTGAGAACCAGTACGGCAGGTGTTTGTCTGAGACCAGAGGCCGGAAAAGACCAACGTCTCAGCTCACGCAGTCAAGCAGAAGCAGTTTCCTCTTACTCAGCCTTTTGGTTCTCCCTGGTCTTCAACTGAGTGTGTGAAGACCACTCACACTGGGGAGGGCCACCCGCTTTCCTCGTCCACCCACTGAAATGCTGATCTCACCCGGGAGTACCCTCACAGACACACCCAGAATACTGTTTGGCCAAATGTCTGGCCACGCCATAGCCCAATCAAGTTGGCACAGAAAATGAACCATCACAACATCTAAATACAGCTACTGGGTTAACTAGGATGAGGAAATCTGGGACTTGGGACTGTCATACGGCCCATGCGTCAAGCAGCAAGGCCAAATGACAACCCACCTCTAGTGCTGAAACGCCTAAAGAACTGAAGGAACCATTTAACAATCTAGATAAAATGACTATTCCACGATCATGTCCACTGCCCACTGACCGACCCCCGAGATCAGCAGCTCACGGCTCCAACATCAATGCCAACATTTGGAGGACTGTAAATAAAAGAGAAAATGCTTTAGGCCATTAGCAAAGCATCCCACACTGAGGGCAATGTTTTTTGTTGTGGTTTTGTGTGTGTGTGTGTGTGTGTGTGTGTGTGTGTTTTCAGTCCTATACCCCTATGCTATGAGTGAATAGTAGAAGGAAAAAACAATGAAGCACCCCTCAAACTTCCTCCAGCACCAAAAAAACAATGATCAATTCAAGAACGTAACTGAAATTACCACTGGGAAATGGGTAGGTAAACAGGATGAGCAGTCTCTACCAGCACTCAGATGTCAGTTAATGAGACTAACTAAAACCTTCACTCTGCTGGGCTCTTCACACTCCACGTTCAGCAGCAACACAAGTCACAGGGTAACGTGGCATGAAAAGAAGGAAAAACTAGCAATGGCTGAGCACAGATGTGCCGGGCACTGAGCCAAGCCCTTGAAAGACATCGACCCACACAATTCGCACCCCACTCCTGAGGCAGGGGAGCACTGCTCTTCCCCATCTCACAGCTGAGGGAGCTGGGATTCACGGAAGCTAAGTGATTTGCCCAAGGTTTTACAACCTTGAAGAGCCTTTCTCCTCATGGACAAACGAGAATTATACAAATGACTCTATTCGCCCCTTTGTTAAAGATGCCACAAAACTCCAAGCCCAGTGATGACGACATAATCCCTGCTCACTGAGTGTATGTGTTTCATCTCTCTTTGTTCACGTGCTCTTGTAGGCCAAGTCGGGTCCCTCACGAAGCAAAGTAGAAGCAAGTCGGTAGAAAGGCGGGTGCAGAGGACATTTGGGACGGTGACCCGGATTGGTCTGCTTCCAAAGATGGTACTCCTTTCACCCCATTCGGTGGAGGGATTTAGTTGAACTAGGCTGTGTGCTGCTGTTTCGTTCTGTCTATGCATCCTTCAGGGCTCTCTAGAGTGTCCCTAGAGCTGTATGTCTTGGGCTGGCAGAAGACCCTGAGTAATTTCCTCTAAGATCATCGCCATCTTGCACTGAACCACCTGAACAAGCCAGTCACCTACAGCTGAAATTAAAAGCAGCTACTTACTGGCACAAGCAAATGGTGAATTCCCGGTAAGACACGCAGACCACCATGTCAGGGGAAGGGATACGTATGTCTGCAGCGCGCTTTGAAATGAATCAACAAATAACCCGGGGAAGGGGGATGGCATGGATTCATCGGTGACAGAGCGATGGATAGATGGGTCTGTGGGAAAGCAAGTACAGCAACTGTTCATTGCAGAGTCGACATGACAGATACATGATGTTCCCTGTACCATTCTATCACCCTTGCTATAATTTTGAAATTTTTCATTAAAAATACTGTGGATTCACAGAGAAATCAAATGTAATGGTGGCTGCCAGGGACTTGGGGAGTGTCCATCTAAGATGATAAAAACTCTGATCCAGGTGAAAATGTGCCTGGAGACAGACAGTAGTGACGGTCGGACAACAACGTGAGTGGACCTAAAGCCACTGAATTATATGCCCTAAAAAAAGTTACAATGCACCCTGGCTGGCGTAGCTCAGTGGATTGAGCATGGGCTGCGAACCAAAGCATCACAGGTTTGATTCCCAGTCAGGGCACATGCCTGGGTTGCAGGCCATGGCCCCCAGCAACCGCACATTGATGTTTCTCTCTCTCTCTCTCTCTCCCTCCCTTCCCTCTCTAAAAATAAAAATAAAAAAATAAAATCTTTTAAAAAAAGTTACAATGCTAAATTTTATATTATGCATATCTCAACACTAGATAAATATTTAAATAAATAAGTGAATAAATAAATAAACGGGGGAGCAGCACTGAATTATCCTGAAAAATTGCTATAGTAATAATTATTGCTCTTGATAATACACAGAAGGAACAGAAAAAGAAGATTTATAAATATTCTAGATAAACATCAAAAAATGAGGTAAAATTATTAAGCCCAAACACAGCTTTAAGTCTTTAAAAGGAAGTTATTCACAGATTCTTTGGTCTCCAGAGAGGAAAGTCCCGGAGAAAGGAAACGCCCCCTTTGGCCTTGTGAAGGACCCTGGACTGAACCAGGAAAGCTGATTTCGCTTCCCGGCACTCCCACGGGGCAGCCGTGTGCTGCTCTGCAAACCCTCCTGTTCCAGGGTCTTCCCTCCGGGGTGTGCCTGCTGTCCTCTGGGGAAAACTGCTGTATTTGGTGATACTTCAGGTCCTTTGCAATGCTAACGTTTTGTGAATCATGGCATCTTTTGCATATTTGATACATCTTTGTACATTATATGATTACATAACTTCTGCATTAATTAACTAAAAAAAAATCCAAAAAATGTCTGCTAGGTCCTCCTTATCTGCAAAATCGAGACTGAGCTTCTGAGCGTGACAGATCAGGCCCTGCAAGCCTGCTGCCCCAGCCTCCCCATTGCCCACCACGCAGACCTTTACCGTGGGCGGCAGTCACTGGCCTTTTCTCCAGTGCACCGTCCACGGTGCCTTTCCGCTGGCTAGAGGTCCCTGCTCTCCCACGCCCTCCCCTCACCCCCACCCCACCTAGGTACACTTCCTCCATTCACTCTGACTCTTCCTGTGACCCCACGCAGCTATCACCCGTCGGTGACCTGTTCTCAGACCTTCCCCTCCCACACCCCCACCTTCATCCGCATCATCACCACCACAGACGCGCTTGCTCCATCTGCTGCATCCTCCTTGTCTTTGTTTGTCTGTTTGTTTGGGGTTTGTTGTTGTTGATGTTATTTACGTTGCTTTGTTGTTTTAACTGAAATATGACTGGTACACAGTTTCAGGTTGTATCATCATGATTTGATAGACGTATACATTGTGAGATGATTACCACAATCTATTCAGTCAACATCGCACACCCTCATTTTCTACAACCCACACGGCACCCACAAGGAGCCTTTTTCTTTAGATATGCCCCTCGGTGAGTCAGTCTGTGCCAGGGAACAGCCCCTTAGACTCCCTTCCACTCCTGGTTGCCTACCAGGGCAGGTGGCCCAGGGCCACGCCTCAGTATCTATGGACACGATGAAAGGAAGGAAGAAGGAGAGAGAAGGAGAGGCAGAGGGAGAGGGAGGAAGGGAGGGAGCCAACATTTCTGTGTGTCAAACTTCAGGGTTTGACATGTTTTACTATGACATTCCTAGGGAAGAGTTTCTTATTTGAGAAAGTAGGTGGTATAAATTCCCCTATGTTTGATAGGAAAATAAATCCATAGTTCTGGTTGTTCCCATTAGTCACCCAGTGCCATAAATTAAATTCTTGCTAGTGGCACATTAATCTACTTTCCCTTAAATTGCACACTCACGCCATATGCTTTGAGCTGCCAATCTCCGCTAAATTAAAGAAAGAGTGAAGATGATGTTTCACTTGAATCTTTCAGAAAACCACATGAGGACATCAGCCTTGGCACAGGCGGCACGTGAAGGCTCACAAAGCCAGACATTGACCTTCCCCTTTAGTCGAGACTGATCCATCCATGGTCCACCCGCCTGCCAGACTAAGGTGACCCTGAAACACCCAACAGCTTCTGAAGCTGTGCCTGAGATGACCGCACGTGCACGCACGCACACACGCACAAATTCACACCGCGCGCACACCACCTGGAGCCAGACTGGGTCTGTCTGTGTTCTCCCCGGGTCTGGAAAAAAAGAAGGAACTGGACAAACATGCCCTGAAGAGCTAGCTGGCTGATCGGCTCCACCATCACCTCCTTCTAACTAATGGAATCTCCACACAGCACCGTGGAGAGGCCCAGCCAAATGTTCTGGTCACATGTGATGTCACTTCCCACCCTGGGTTCCCTGGCTAAACACGGGACCAACATGCTGGGAATTAAGAAATAATGCCCAGATTGAAATTCTTTTACCTCTGAATATAAGTTGTTTTTCCCTTGGTACTTTTTTTAAAGATTTTATTTATTTATTTTTAGAGAGAGGGAAAGGGAGGGAGAAAGAGAGGGAAACATCAATGTGTGGTTGCCTCTCCTGCACCCTCTACTGGGGACCTGGCCCAGAACCCAGGCACGTGCCCTGACTGGAAATCGAACCAGTGACCCTTTCTTTGCAGGCTGGCTCTCAATCCACTAAGTCACACCAGACAGAGTGCCCCTTGGTATCTTTTTAAACATTGTTTTAAAAAAATATCACAAAAGGAGCCCTGGCTGGCGTAGCTCAGTGGATTGAGCACGGGCTGAGAACCAAAGTGTCGCAGGTTCGATTCCCAGCCAGGGTACATGCCTGTGTTGCAGGCCATGACCCCCAGCAACTGCACATTGATGTTTCTCTCTCTCTCTCTCTATCTCCCTCCCTTCCCTCTCTAAAAATAAATAAATAAAATCTTAAAAAAATATATCACAAAAGGTCAACCTGCTTCTCCAACATGCAAATGTGACATCAACCAACAAAGGTATTCTTCCAATAGAGTCCCACTGAGGGAATGACTGAAAAGCAATGATAAAAATTTGGTTTGGGTACACTCAAATACCCAAGATATAATTCTTGGTGAAGGACAATTCCAGGTCGGCTGGGTATTTAGATTTCTGGATTCTTCTAAATAACGATCTATAATTCCAAATGTTGTTCAAGTTCTTGCAGTAATTAGAAAAGAGGAGTCCTTCTGGCATATTTGTTCACTCAGACCAGATGTATTGATCGTCTCTGCATATGGACCTATCACAGGGCATGGTTCCTTTGAGGTTCCCTGAGGGCGGAGGCCCGCTCTTCCGTCCACACTGGTGCGCTGGAGGTCTACCAGTGCTCAAGCCTGACCCGCTTGGGTTCAAATCCCCACTCAGCCACTTAGCAACCATGCCGTTGGGCAAGTTACTTAACCTCCCTGTGTCTCAGCTTCCTCCTCTACAACATGAGGGTAACAATGCTATTCTTGAAGGGTTGTCACAGGAATAAGGCAGCGACCTATAGAAAGCACGTGGCACAATCTCTACCTCAGCCAGTGTCAGCTCCTCTCCCTCCCTCCTTCCTTTCCTACCCGGCAGGAGGCAACTGTCCAGGAAAACAACTGCACTCATTCCTGAGGGGCCGAGAGTGACAACTGCTCACACAGCATGACACATTGCCAAAGGGAGACAGAGGGGCGAAGCGTGACTTTGGAGGTGACTGTTGTTTAGTCATTGTGTTTCTGGTGTGGTCTCCTAGAGACTGTGGCCAGAGGCACCAGCCGCTCACCTGCTGGCCACCCAGAAACGGGTTCCTTGTGTCAAATGTGCACTTCGCACATGACCTCCCAGGCCTCCCTGGGTCTTGGCGGGACTGCTTCACATAGAGACGCTGGGATGGAGGCACATCCCCAGGTGGCTGAGGACCATATGACAAGCCACATAAAACTATATCCTACTCACTGAGGAGAGAGGTTCCTGCCCAGGCCAGCTGGCACTCAGATGCTTCTTACAAGTGACGGAGAGTTGCCTGGGCCAGAAGCACAGGTCCAGGACATGCTGCTTAAATACGATCAATTAAGTTCAGGGGTTTATCACCTCACCTCTCCCACCCGATACTCCACAAGAATAAAAATGAGCAAAAAGAATATGGAGAAGACATCAGCGGGTGAACGATTCCCACAGATATTTGGAAGCAGAAAAGAAAGGGCAGAAGGCACAGTTTGGCTATGCTATCAGAGCAGAGGATGCTAAAATCAAACTGCTTACACTATACTCTAAATGAGAAGTTGACTCATCCTGCAGAACCCTGGGAAAACCAGATTTGAGGAATCAAGTTCAGTGGAAGGCAGGGAACTGAGGACAAAGGTCTAAGCCTGCTTCCTATTCCGAGGATGCTAGTGGCCAGACTGACGTCTCCCAACCTCTCCTGCCCAGGCAGGACACTGGAAGGGTCTTTCCCAAGACATGAAAGAGCTCCAGGGAAAATACCACCAGACACTAACATACAATTCCCCCAGGAGAGACCAGCTAGAAGGCTGCCCAACTACCCGACAGCAAAGCCCAGCAGTTGGCAAGGCCAGTCACATAGACAGGACTTGTAGTGAGCTTTACTACCTTTAAATACGAATGCACACGCAATGATGGTCATATATTTAAGAAAATCTTTAAATGTGATCAGCATCCAAAACAAAGAACAAGAAGAAACCTAGAATAAATCAAAGCAATGCACAGAAGAGAAGAAACTTTTCAAGAAAAAACAATAATGCCTACAGAGATAGGAGAAAATATTGCAGGTAAGAAACAAGAGTAGGGTGCTACCCAAATAAAAGGAATGAGAACAAGAGAGCTACTAAAAATGTATTAGAAAAAAAATTTAAAGTCTCAGCACAAAGGGTAGAAGATAAGGTTGAAACCTCTAATAAAAGTAAAACAAAAAGACAAAGACATTTTAAAAATCATAGAAAATATCTTTTAAAATGAGAGAACATTCCAGATTATCCAACCTCTGACTGAGAAAAGCTCCAGATAGGAAAAAGTGAAAATGGAATAAAAAAACCATCAGAGAGGCTGCGAACCAAAGTGTCGCAGGTTCGATTCCCAGTCAGGGCACATGCCTGGGTTGCAGGCCATGACCCCCAGCAACCGCACATTGATGTTTCTCTCTTTATCCCTCCCTTCCCTCTCTGAAAGTAAATAAATAAAATCTTTAAAAAAAAACCACTAGAGAAATAATATCATAACACATCCCACAATTGGACACGAGTTTCTAGATTAAAAAAGGTCTTCATAATGCCCAGCATAATGAGAAATAGGACACATACGAAGGTACATATCATAAAATGTCATGACACCAGAGCTGTAAAGAATAAGTACCCTGAAAAGCTTCAGGGTGGGGGCGTGGAGAGAAGGAAGCTTGCGGTTCACATAAAAAAAAGAACTGGAACCAGAGAGCAGCCTGGTTCTCGATTGTACTACAAGAACCTGAAGGACAGCAGAACAATGACTTAACTGTTTTGAGAAAAATATCTTCCTCAACCTAAAACTCTATGCCTAGCTAAAATTTCAAACAAGTGTTAAGGGTAGTGCAAACACATTTTCAGACATGCAAGTTTTCAGGAAAAAAAAATGTATTCCTTTTCTCAGGCAGCTGTAGAGGACATGAGGCTCAACCTGACCTGTCTCCTGAGTTGGATTTCCTGTTTCTCAGGTCCTATGCCAAGATAATATAAACACTGAATACTGATGGTGGAGCTAAAAAGAATAATGCAAATCCACTGAGAAGACTGAGGGAGGAGAAATGGGAATGGTAGTCTAAGAAAACTGAGTTTCATCTATAGGGACAGGAGGTTAATGGATCCTGTCCAAACCTAAGAAAGAAAGGATAGTACTATAGGTATGTATTATTTTTATTAAAAAATAAATATTAATCTAAAATTAAAAGAAATAAAAGTACCCATGAGTCACCACAGAATTTAGACTGGTAACTTCAAAAGCATAATTGACTAGCAACCCAGTTCAAATACAAGGCTGGAAGACTTCTTCAAATATTTTCTCTCTGAGATCTGAACTCAATTTGTTTTTCCTCTTCAAGGCTCCAGGAAAAAAAAAGATTCACTCCAGAAACCCGCCAAAGTGTTCCCTTATAAATTGTGGTGGAAAACCCCATGTCCCCTAAGCTGGTACCCTAAAAAGAATATCAAATGTACTGACATCAAACATTCTTCCCCCAAACAGATCATGGTCAAGTCCACAGTCTGTAAGCACTGTCCCTCTTCTCCCTCTCATCCACATAGAGAGTTTAGCATCACCTCCCACACCTCCTGTTTAACAGAAGGGATCAAAGCTAACGTAAGTGTAAGCCTCAGACCCCATTTAAGGAATCTCTGGGAAACCCAGACAATAGGGAAGACCAAAACAAGGACACAGGAGGAAATTTTAGCTTCTAACACCACAGCTACAGTAAACGCAGCCTAACTCCTAAAGAAGTAAGCTTATCTGGCTCGGTCCCTTTTTCCTGATACATAATAATGCGGCTTTCAACCAAAATGACAAGTCATGCTAAAAGGTAACAAAAAAAAAAAATTCTGAAAGAGATAAATTAAGCACTAGAACCAGACTCAGATTTGGCAGAGATTTCAGAATTATGAGACAGGAAATTTTATTTTTTTGTCTGTGACACATTTTTATTATAGAAAAGAAGGTCATAAAATAGCATGTAGGGTATGTCTCTATGTAAAAGTGTTTGTGTGTATGATGTGTGGAAAGATGTCTCTGTTGTACCTCAGACAGGAAATTCTAAACAGCTATTATTAATATACTGGGGGCTCTAATGGAAAAAGCAGACAATATAAAAGAACAAATGGACAATGTAAGCAGAGAGACGGAAACCCTGAGAAAGAATCAAAAGGAAACACTAGGAAATTAAAAAGCACTACAACAGAAATAAAGAATGCTTTTTGTGGGTTCATCAGCAGACTGGACGTGGTGGCTGAGGACAGAACAAGTGACCCTGAATATACATCTGTCAATAGAAACTTCCAAAACTGAAATGCGACAAGAAAAAAAAAAGGCATGAAAAAGACAGAACACAATGTCCAAGAACTTCGGGACAGTTACAAAAGATGTAACATACACATGATAGGAATATCAAAACTAAAACAGAAAAAGCAACAGAAAGATATGTGAAATAATAATGTGGGGGATTTTCCAAGATGAATGACAAACTACAGGTCCCAGAAGCCCAGAGAGCACTGAGTAGCATAAATACCAAAAATCCGCACCTAAGCTTATCATACACGAACTGCAGAAAATCAAATACAGAGAAAACCTTGAAAGAACCCAAAGCAGGGGGGAGTCCTGCCTTCACTACAGAGGAACAATGATACAAATCACAATGGGCTTCTCCTCAGAAACCACATAAGCAAAAAGACGGTGAAGGGACATATTTAAAGCATTAAATGCAAAAACATCAATCAAAAATTCTGTATCCAAAAATGTTCTCCTTCAACAATAAAGGGAGAAATCGGCTTTCTGAGACAAACCATAACTGAAGGACTCTGTCACCAGCAGATATGCCTTGTAAGAAATGTTAAGAGAAGTTCTTGAAGGAGAAGGAAAATGACATAGTTCAAAAACTCACAAAGAAGGGAAGAACACATTAAAGAAGACATAAATGAAACATTTTTTCTTATTCTTAATTGATCTAACAGATAACAGTTTGTATAAAATGATGTAATAGCAATCATGTACTCAATAACTACAGCTTATAGGTAAGTGAAAATGATTGACAGCAATGTTGTAAAGGATGGGAGGGAGAAACTGGGAATTCTTTGTTATAAGTTACATGCACTATCTGTGAAGCAGTATAGTATTGTTTGAAAGTGGAGTTAGATTGATTATAAATGTATACTGCAAACTCTAGAGCAATCACTTAGAAAAGTTTTGAAATATTGATAGACTAAGACAAAAAAGAAAATGGAATCATATAACACGCTCAGTTAAAATTGGAGAAGGTAGAAAAAGAGTAGAAGACCAAAGAAACAAAGAATAAGGGCAACAAATGGAAAACACTTATAAGTACGGTAGATATTAATCAAGCTACAGCAATAATTACTTTAAGTATGAATGGTCTGAATATACCAAATAAAAGACAGAGACTGTGAGAGTGAAATTAAAAAAGACTCAGTAACAACAACAACAAAAACAATCATATTTACATTCAGTGAGATAAGAAAATAAGAAATAACTGGTACAAATCACATACATGATAAAAGAAATGAAAATTTCAATTAAAGCATCACAATATAGGTTTAGTCAAGTCTATCACAAAGTAGAGCAAAAAAGAAAAAAGAAAGAAAGAAAAAACAACACAGGAACAGTCCTGACCAGTGTGGGTCAGTTGGTTAGGTGCCATGGCAAAGCCAAAGGTCGCCAGGTCAATTCCTGTCAGAGCACATGTCTGGGCTGCGAGTTCAGTCCCCGGTCGGGGCACATAAGAGAAACAACTGATTGATGTTTCTCTCTCACACTGCCGTTTCTTCCCCTCTCTCTAAATAAATAAATAAAATATTTTTTATAAAACACAGGAACAGAAATAGAAAACATTAAAAAAAAGTTAGAGGATCGGTCTAAGAGACAGCGAAGGGTCAAAGGTTTGCCTGGGCCACAGTTCCAGAAGAAAATTAGAGATGCAAGCTACACAACCTCAATCCTTCCCTACGCATTTATGGTACATTTATGATGTTCCCGGTACCATGGCAAACATCAACATTTGGCTCAAAACCTGTATCAAATTGCTCCCTCCTTATTCTAATAAGGGTATAGGCTGCGGAGCATAAAAGTTCATGATTTAGGAAATCTGGCCGTGGGTTCTTCCTGCCTCCCACATTGTCCAAGACCAACCCTGGCCCCCTGTGGGCCGGTGCATACCCACGGCACGAGCCCTTCCGGCTGTGCCAGAGCACGGAGATTTTAAAGGGAATCTGAGTCACTCGGCGCAACCTGCCGGCTCACACGTGCTTGTGAGCCAACATCCGTGCCTCTCTCCAGGTCAGCCTTACTCCTGGCACACGTCTATTCTGACTCATCTGCTCCTCGCTCCAGGCCCTCGGGTAAAATAAGGCCCCTGGGCCAAAGGAACAGACAGGGAATGGGCCACAAACACTGCAGGGGCAGCGGCATGAGACAGACACGGAAGCTCGGCCTTGGGGAACGTGTACGCAGTACCCGCTCTACCCCAGGCACAGCGTGAGTCGTGGGGGCACACATTTAACAAGTGCAGGAATAGTTATGTACAAGGAATCTCTTCACAGTGTCATTTATGACAGCAAAAACAAAATACAAACCTGGAAATAACCTAAAGCCTGAAAATAAGGTTATTTAAATCATAGTACATCTACACAGGCCTTAATAATAACACAGATGGACTCACTTACATGGATAGATGTTGATCACCACGTGGGGGCAAAGAGTACAAAATAGTATCCACCTTGAATTCCATTTGTTTAAGTGCATGTAGCGCATCTAACAGGTCTAAGTCAAGAGTTTCCCAGCCTCGGCACTATTGACAAGGACAAAGCTAGAGGGTGCTGTTGGGAGAGGCGGGCGAGGGGCAGCGGTGGTCTATGGCCAATTAAACTCGGAGCGGGGCCTTTCATGCATAGCACTTCAGGGGAAGGGGCTGGAACCAGATGGCAGAACAAGGCTCTGAATGAGGCCCAAAAGGACACAATCTCTTAAAAGTCAGAAAAAAATGCAAGCCAATGAAATCAGAAAGTAGAAAAATCACACATCACTAACTCCAAGTCCCTAGGTTTTCGGCTTGGGGCAGAGGAGCAGGTGTGAAGTGACGATAAGGATGTTTCTGAGACACCAAAAACAGTAGGTTTGTTATCGACCCCAAAATCTTCTGAATAGTATCACCATGTCCACAGCCTTTCGGAGACACAGAATTGTGTGAGTGTGGGGTGTTGGTTATATCGAACGTGTCGGAACCCCTTCCCCATCGTGGAAAATGGTGCGGGGAGTAGAAGTGGAGTGAGGTGGCAGGCAAGGATGGCCTCTTCTTTGTCCCCAGCTCCCTGAGGACAGAAAGGATGAACTCTGTGTAGACAGATTCCAAAAAGAACAGTCAGCAGGGAGAAGAACTACATCTCCCAGAAGGCTGTGCACAGGGGAAGGATCTCCCACAAGGCTGTGCACAGGGGAAAGCTGTCACTTGTCAGAAGTCAATCAGGCCTCTGCACGGGACTAAGGGACCAAGGTGGCCAGACCAACTGGCATGGATGAGAGAGGTCAAGTAAAACTGTGAGAAAATCCCAAGACACTTGGGTCCTTAAAAAGAGAGAGAATGAGGGGGGTTCAAAGGAGTTTCCTTAGACCAAGTCTTTAAAATCCAGAAAACATTAGAGAAGTGTGAGTCGAGAAATTTTGTCCTTAAATGTGACACTTCCCCGGGATGAAATTACAGAGTACTTTGGGACCTCCCCATAGCCTCCCCATCCCCCCTTTTGCGTCCGCACCTGCGCCTGCTGCGGGCACTCACAGGCTACTCAGTGTGTGGACAACCACACACGCTTCTCTCCCTCCACACATACACCTGGACCCCGGCCACGGAAGGACACTTCCACAGTGCCCAGCGCCCCCATCAGATAATACACCTGCTATCCTCAGGGGATGGGAGGGGCGTGTCCTTGCTGCTTCTGATTAGAGCCGAGGCATCGTCACAGCCAAGAAGCAGGCAGGGGTTTGTCAGATGTATTCCAAGTAAACACTTTAATGGCCTGCCCAAATGGCAGGGGGCTGCTCAAATAGGCACATAGATATGTAAAACAGTATCGGGGAAAGGTGCCAGGCTTATTCTGCCACCTGTACCTTCCTTTCCTGATTCCACCACCTGGGGTGAGAGGGCTGATGAGCTGTTGGAAGCACAGAAGGTGCCGTAACCTCGGAAAGCTGGGAGCTGAGTGAGGGCGCAGTGAGCTGGAGAGATGGAGCCGGATGAGAGAGGACGGTCTGAAAGCCTTTCAGTCCACAAGCCCCATCGGGCGATCTGTGTCCTCTTTCACTGCTGCTGTGGACTACAAGACTATAGCATTACAAAATTAGGCCCTGTTATAACCACAGAGCTATTTCCTCCAGGGGCTCCAGGCACACCTCTGGGCAAGTTCATCCACAGCACCTTACAGCCCGTTTCATGGCAATAAACAAAGCCTCAGAATGGAGTGCCAACACCGCATCTCACTGTAGCTTTCTGGACCATATGGGGAAAGCATTTTTATTTGCAGGTTATTACTCAACTATGCAAATGAAAAGTCTCTGTTTCTCTGCTCCTGGGAGCACGCAGATGCAAAACACAGACATCAAAACCTTCACCTGGGGTGCATCTGGGAGCCTATCAGCGGGAAAGCGTCCTTGAAATTTCTACCTCCCTTGACATGATCAACTTTTCTTTCTATCCAACCCCTCGGAGAGATTTTGCTTTAAAGCTGAAGAGAAAAAACATTGATCTGAAGCAGTTTGACTAGGCTTTCAAAACAATTTGACCAAGAGCTATTTGACCAAACTCTGCTAATAATATTAACAACTAGGAGAAAACTATGTCTTATGTAAACGGAACTTTATATAGTCTGCGTGGCGATTTCATACATGATTCCTTTGGGGCCTCAGGGCCTATAGGTGCAGCTTTATTAGACTCTTTTATAAATAACAAAGCTGTGGCCCAGAGCAGGTGAAAGACTTGCTCAAAAGTTCTATCATTAGAACTATACCTGGACCCAAAGCCTTCTAAGCCCAGTATTGCACTCTTCCCCCTCTTTGTGTCTTCAAGTCTTCCAAGTTTATTGTAACGACTGGTCAGTTTACCACATCTGTGGGCACACACGGGCACATACAATGCACATGCATGTACCAAAACCCATAGCGATGTCCTGTCCTTCATTCCTAATATTGGTCATTTGTCTTCTCCCTTATTTCCTTGATCAATATGACTAGAGGTATACTTCTTATGGTAGGCTGTGGTCAGAAAATGACCCCAAAAACTCTGGAATAGAGTTATTGAAAGGTTAAATTAGTAGCATGCTTTTAATATAGGGGGTGGGATGTCTTTGTAAGCCCACTAGTCAAGGGATTGAAACTATCCTCCCTTTCCCCTTTCCGGAAGGAGCTGGACTCTGTGTCCTTAAGGGTTGGCTTCTGTTACCCTCGAGGAAGAGCTAACAGGATGATCCCTTAGGAGAGACTGTCCAAAGGTCAGACAGGATGGACCCTGGTGCAACAAGAGGAAGAGAGGTTTCTCTCTTCCCTCAGGACTGGACCCCCAGAGCCCGGGAAGTCATGTGAGCATATTTTGGAAAGTAAGAGGCAGGGAGGAGGAAGTGGAGGGTTGCATAGCATCACCACGGTCAAGCTGTAACCACTGAGAAGGGGTCCTATGCACATCGTCAACAGACAAGTGCAGAAGCAACGCCAGATGGACACGGAGAACCGGTCTCAACGGGAACACCTAGGAACAAATGGAAGGAGAGCAACGACAGTGACCACCATGGACTTAAGGTCAGGTCCTTCCTCCACTTCCACACGTAACTGCTAAGGTCCTTGTGCAACTCCCTAGAGAAGAAAGTAGGCCCAATGAAAATGAATGCCAGAATTCATCCCCAACCGTAGCTGGCGGAGAGTAAAGCCAGGTTTGATTTCATTTAGGAAAATAAAAATAAACCATGACATTACTTATACCTCTAGGTCAACGTTTTGCAGGTGCTCTATGTCACTTTGTTGTACTGCGGTGATATGGCTGACTTCTGATCCTACCCAGAACTCCTAGAGGGACTCCTCCAGGATGGGGAGCAGTAGCAAGTGCCAAGCCAGATAATGTGTCAGAGGGTACCCCAGGCACAGGGTCTGGAGAGCTGGAAGGTGCCAGCTTCAAGGGCAAGCTGAGTGTGAGTTTTTTTTCCCCCTCTCTCCCACCCCCACTGAATCCCTGCCTTTCCCATCGATCATGGATGTACTTGGACATCCTCTGTTTATACTAAAATTCCAAGTGTACAGACGGCTTAAGAGAATTCTCAGGAAACTGGAAGAAATAAAAGGAAACTGCAAACACTCAAGCTACTACGCCAAAACTGCCAGCTAGAAGAATACAGAATGACGTTGAGAAGCCCCAGGTTAACCCAAAGACTTAAATATAACTCGAGGCTTGCCTCATCTAAGGGACCTACTGGGAAATACCAGCAAGTTCCCAGAAAAGCAACAGCTTAATGAGAAATGTTCAAATTTCTATAGTAGCCTAAAACAAACCCACCTGGTAGTAAGAGGGAACCTCTCCTGCCTGACTACCTTGAGCTGGGACACTGGTCCTTTTCTACCTCTAGTTGTGAACTGCTCCTTCTGGGTCTAAAACTTGGCGTTTCAACTGGAATAACACCTTTGACCCTTGGGGGGTCACTGGCTTGCCAACTGCAGATCTTGGGACTTGTCAACCTCCATATCACATAAAGCAATTCCTTATAACAAATCTCTGTCTACACATTTGTCCTATTGGTTCTGTATCTCAGGAGAACCCTAGTAATACAGAGATTAGTGTGGAAGACCAACTTAAGAGCTCCCCAGAATACAAAGAAAAAGAGGGTACTTTAACATAATAGGCACTCCTAATGAAAGAGCAGAACCAATGAAATAAGAGTAATAATCAAAGACATAATAGAAGAAAACTTTTCTGGGTTGATCTGCAAGTGCTATGATTGTCTACCAGGGAAACTAAGAAAGAAATGTAACAAAATATAAAAAAAAAATAACTTTCCTATGTACCAACGATAATCAAGACAACACAATGTGGAAGGTGGGAGTCTTTTAACAGTAAGAATAAATGTAAAATATCTATTATAAGCATAACAAGGTCCATATCAAAAATTGATAAAATCTTAAAGGGCATAAAACAGGACTATAATAAGTAGAGGGCATACCAATTTCTAAACCGGAAGAGTCAATATTGTAAAGATGTAAATTATCCCCAAAATAACCTATACATTTAATGCCATTTCAATGGGATTTGGGGGTGATATATGGCAAAGATACTCTAAATTGTTCCTAGAAGATTAAATGTATACAATGATTAAGATATTTCTGGGGGGTAAAAGCACAATAACCAAGGAAAGCTTACCCAACCAGATCCTAATGGACATTTTATAAAGCTACAGTAAATAAAACAATGTAAAACTAATGCAGAAAAGAGAGGCAAATTACTGGACTAGAATTGAAAGTCAATATAGAACTGCAGCAAACTTCAGAAGTTGTCATATGAAAATGAAGCACTTAATAAAGAAAGAATTTTATGAATTGGTATTGTATTAAATATATAAAATTTGGTTAAAAAATTAATTTAGTGTCTATCTTATGCAAGACACCAAAACAATGTATTAGAGATATAAATGAAAAAAGATGGAGCTACAAGAATACTAAATTTCAGCTCAAGGAACTATTTACATGCCATGAAAGAGGAAAATTTATTTAGAACCTTATTCAGAAAATGTATTTTTCTAAGCATGAAAAATTTTTTTAAAGGATTGAAAATTTTTACTTTGTAAGAATTCCTACATATCAACATACAACATTAAATTAAAAGTAAACAACATATGAGGGAGAAACTGCACCATGTGATGACATACAAATAGAGTAATGAATTCAAATTCAGTAAAATAAATACAATATATATTAACAGGAGAAAAATATATACAAAAAAGAAATTCAAATGGTTTTAAGGTTATAAAAATTTCCAACTTCATTATCAACTTTTAAAATGTAAATAAAGCCCTTTGCAGGGTCGCTTGTTCGATTCCCAGTCAGGGCACGTGCCTACATTGCAGGCCAGGTCCCCAGTAGGGGGCACGCAGGAGGCAACCACACATTGATGTTTCTCTCCCTCTCTTTCTCCCTCCCTTCCCCTCCCTCTAAAAATAAATAAATAAAATAAAATTTAAAAAAAAAACAACATTGCAACAGCATGGATGGAACTGGAGACTATTATGCTAAGTGAAAATAAACCAGTCAGTGAAAGACAAATACCATATGATCTCATTTATAACAGGAATATAATAAATAAAATGAAATAACAAGCAAAACAGAACCAGAGACATGGAAACAGGGAACAAGCAACAGCTGACGGTGGCCAGAGGAAAGGGGGAGCAGGGGAATGATGGAAAGAAGGGGGAGGGGCTAGCCAAAGAACATGCACGAATGACCCACGGACCTGGACAACGGTGTGGGGATGGCCTGTGGGAGTGGGGGCGGGGCTAGCCTGGATAGAGGAGGACACAGGGGGGAAATTGGGACAACTATAATAGAATAAACAAGAATTTTTAAAGTGGGGGAGAAAACAATGATAATGTTTCTTATTCATCAAATTGTCATCGATTTTTTTAATGATCTTGGCCTAAATGGTAGACCAGGGACAATCTCATAAACTTCCTGCAACGGTATCAGCTGGTATGACACTTCTGGGAACACTCCGGCAACGGCCTACAATTACCGTGCTGCTAGTGCAGGAGAGCTCTTTGACGGAGTAATTTATTGTAAGAAAATAACCAGATGGGGGGTGAGGGACCTGCTCTAAAAAAATGTTTATCACAATATTACACATTACGAGTACAAATGAGAACCTGAATGACCAACAATTAGGATTTTTTAGAAGAACACTGTAATTTATACTATCATTAAAAGTGGTGTTGCAGATGACTGTTTGCCACATGGATTTTTTTGTTTTCTTCATAAACTGACCATCTTTCCTCCCTCCTCTCTGCTCAACTCCTTGCCACTAAAAAAAAAAAGAAGAAATGACATAGAATACCACTGTCAAGATCGTGTTTAATCCCTCAGTTATGCTGATTTAAAAAAATGGCTAACACTACGGCACTGGGGATTACACAGAAGAATATTCCAGACATAGTGTTTGTGCAAAGAGAAAATTATAATTTGGTTTATAACAATAATTTAACTTTTAATTAATAATGTAATTTCACATTCTAATTTTAAATTATAAAATTGTTTTCAGAAACATACATAAATAGTAAAAAGATATAAAAGATATTGCAATGGTCATATATCAGGGTACCAAAATTACATTTCTAAATTTTTCTTTTTTTGCTTATTTTTAGACTAATATATTTACATATACTTATTTGCTTACCAAATTTAGGATATTAATGAACATCTCATTTAATACTTTTGGAATAGGTAAACAAATGTTTTTAATTCATAAAATATAACAGACAGTAGCTCTCACATTTCCCTTTATTGAGGTATTATGTCAGTAGTAACCTATGAAAAGGAAGAACAACGCTAATGCCTTCACTCGCGCTGTTTCAATCGCCTTGAAGTTAACTAGTTTTTCTCAGCTTCAAAACTTTTTGTTACTCTCTTCGAGTCACTCCACATGAACTTGAGATAATACAAAAATAGTGTGGTAATAGTTTAACTGCTTTATTGCTTTCACTGAAAGATCCTAGATTGTTTTAATAAGCTTATAGGGTTTTTTTTTCTTCTCCTGAATTAAAACAGAAATAATCTTCCAAATGCCTCTGTTGTCTGAGGTCTGGATTAAAATAAAGTGCACATCATTCCAGTGTAACTAGGCCTAAAGTTCTTTTAGACGGTACTCAACAAAGAACAGGATAAAATGGTGATTCTGAGCTTCCAAGCTTTTTCTTTGCCATTACCTGGGAACCACGCACCTCACACGATAATGGGGAAAACCTATTTCCAATGCCCAAGTCCCACAACCAAGCTAACTGCTCATTTAGATTAATTTATTTTATAATGCAAATTTCTCTTTCTGGTTGTTGTTTTTGTTTTCAGGAAATAGTGCCAACGTGTGCAAATAGAAAAGGCTGGCCAACAGGGAAGGTGTCTCTTTCACAGTCAAAGCTACTGCTACCTCTCCCTCTCTTCCTGCAGAAGCTACCCATCTACTTTCTGAGGGGAAAATACCACAGATTGTTTCTCCTGGAAGAAACAAAAACTAGCATTTCTCCATTATAAAATAGAAACGGTAAGTAACAGAGAAAAGGAAGATACATGACACAGGCGTTGAAAAGGGGAACATCATTAATTAAGGGTTTCCCCGCTGTCCCCTTCCTTCTCTCTCCCTTTCCCGTCTCTACCAGGAATACCCTAACTCCTACCACCCGACTAGGAGTTAAAATATTCAGGGACAGCCGTCCTGGCGGGGCCAGTGTTTGTACGTGTAACTTTAGCATAATGAATCCCTGTCCTCAGACCCCTTGGTTCTCAACTATGCAATGACCTCCAAAGTCCTTTATTTCTCTAACGACACATCCCCCCGCCCCCGCCCTGTTCCTGAAGCATCTAACAGTCTGAATCTGCACCTCTCCTCTCTACAACCACCTCTGAGAACACAGGAGACGGTGAAGTGCTTAAACAGCATCAGCACGCGCATTATATTGAAGAACAGGGGAGCGGCAAAGACCCTGAACGTGGTGGCTGCTCAGCCTGCCGCCTCACTGCCTCCCAACTGAGCAAGCAATGACAAGGACTGGAGAATCTCCTGTGCGCACTGTCTGCCTGCCAGTCCCCACTATACCAGTCACGGTGATAGCGCTGTTGTTGTTGCTAACTTTTGTTGCGCATTTTTATGTTCTGAGCCCTGTTTCGCTTTCTTAGTCTCTTCAAGTTGAGGAGGTGAGAATGAACCTACGTGAATCAAGACTGCCACATCCCAGCACAGGGCTGGAATTTTCCCACAGGCTGATGGACCTCTCTCTCACTGGTTTCTCTACTTGGATCTGCTCACGAGCCTTTCTGCTGGTGTCTGAGGAGCTGTGGGTCACCCTTCAAACACCACGTCCCAAGCACCTCCTTTCAAAGTGCTCCCTGAAACTTTGACACTCATTCTCAAGAGAGAGAGCCCCCAGCACGTGCCTCTATTCGGGCATTTTACCGTACTAGACGGCTCCAGGTTTTGAATGTCTCACTAGTCTCACAACACAGTGTAGGAGTCGCATCACCTCTGTATCTGCGGGGTCTGGCCCAGGACCCAGTTTATGGCAAATTCTCGGTAAGAGCGATATTTGTCGGTAGGTGATTGGTTCATTGGATAAACGGATGGAAAACTTGAAACCCTTAAATGCTTTGAAGACAGCAAATGCTCTGTCAGTTGTACAGCAGAGCTGAGCTTCAGGCTCCCATTAAGGAATCAGTGGCCTTTGGGGGCCCTAATGGAGCCTTCTCGTTAGCATAAGTGAGGCTTTTGAACCTCCTTCAGGCACTCTCTGCCTTAGGGTAATTGAATTGAATTAAATTTCAAACTGATTTGATGATACGATTCCTGATAAGAAATCTGACTGAGTCTCTCTTTTCCTCCTCCAGCTTGCCGCGGCCCCAGGTCAGCCTCTCCCCGCCTCCATCCGGACCACAGGCACCGCCCTCCCAGCGGGCTCCCCTTCCTTCAAGGAGCCAACAGTTCTTCCCTGAGCGAGCCAGGCCTCCCCCAGACGGAGGAGACACGGGCATCAACTCCAACTTCATGGGGCTTAGCGTGAGGGAGGCAGGCAAGGAAGATTCAGCAACTTTGAAGAGATATATGATGGAAATCACCTCATCTGAAGAAGAGAGGGATCAAATATTGGGAAAAATGCGAGAGCCTCAGGGACTTGTGGGAAATTTCAAAAGCTCTACCATAGAGGTAGCTGGAGTCTAAGAAGGAGAAGGGAAAGAAATTGGGTCAAAAAAAAAAAAAGGAAAAAAATGGCCTAAACTTCCCAAACTTAGTAAAAGCCAAACATTTATAGATTCAGAGAAAGTACATTCAAGAAAAGTACACCTATGCACAAAACAGCCTAAGTGCTGAAACAAAGACAAGACGTGGAACAGACAAAATCATCCACGGTGAGAACAAGGAGAGGCTGAAGACTCAGCCCCAGGGCCCTCTGAAACGGAGAGGTCAAGTAAAGGATGTAGAGTAATGGAGACTGAGAAAAGGTGTCCAGTGAGGAGTCACAAAACCAGGACAATGTGGTGGTCACACCGGCCAAGAGAAAAGGTGTCTTGGGAAGGAAATGGTTACAAAGCATGGAGTAGGGTTGACCACGTGAGATCCAGGCAAAGGAGTTACACTCCAATTTGGCAACATGGGAAGCAGTCCCTGGGGTGCGGGAGTGACTTCAACAGGAGGCCGAGGAAAGAAAGGAAGGCTACGAAGACAGACAAGGACTTCCATCCTGCACTCTGATGACAGAGCTTCTTCCAGCACTGCAAAACTCACCTGCCTTGCTCCTACGAAAAACCATTCAGTGGACTCTCTGTGACATCAGTAAAGGGATGTAACGTCTTCACAGAAGAGTTCACAGCAGTTAAGGGTCTTGGCTGTCGCTTCCCAAAATGCCAGTGGAGGAGGAACACTAAAACATGGAGGGAAGAGGAATCCCATGGAGACACCTGCATTACCAGAACTCCTCCAATGCAGGTCCTGGAGGCGGTCGGAAAGAACACTCTGGAAGACCTCTTGGGGGAGTGATGGTGAGAAGGGAGGCCTCTGCAGGGGCATGTGAAGGAAGCACCGGTAGCCCCCTGCGGCCAACCCTGCTAACTCCACCCTAGTTCAGTCCTCCCTTTTTTTCCCTCCTCAGTGCCTGGAAACGCCTAGGACATAGTAAATGCTCAATAAATATTTGTTGAAAGAATTAATTTGCTCCAAATGGCTCAGACTCTTGCTGATTTTAAACACAAGTGCACATTTAGTTACAAAGAGAGAGGAGTGAGAACAAGCATCTAGCAATAACAGTAATGTCCAAGTTGCTAGAAAAAAAAATCGATCGGCGCTGAGGTAGCATCAGCTCAGGTCTTTGCTCCCAGGACAAATGTATCCTGCATCACAAACAGAACACGTGTCTGGGCCTCACAGAATCTAAAAGTGTCTGCTTCCTTTTCCAAAATGGTGTCTTCACGTGAAAAGACATGCCAAGTTCACTTATTTAATTGGAGGTAGTTTGGCATTGGCTATTTAGCAGTTCATAATAGAAAAGAAGGAAGTAATTACACCCAAAAGACTTTTAAAACCTAGAATTCATAAAGCATTATATTTTCTTCATGAGTTCAACCTTACTCACAGAGTCGTGTATTCATTCATTCATGCATTCATTCATTTTATTCCTATGTATAATAAACCAGGATGGGGCATGAGACTATTCGTGTTTTAACAAAGTAATAGTCTGGGTCCATAAAGACCCTGCAAGATACTATATACAGCATGTATTGTGAAGGGGAGTCTGCTCCCAGAAACCAGCTTTCATGCTGCAGGCAAAGCTGCACAGCAAGAAACCACAGCAACCTAAAAATAGACCAAGGTCCACCTCCAAACCCAGCAGTTTCCATCCTCACTGTCCGTTAGGAAAAACGTCAGCATCACCTGGCTCGTCCAGGGCTGTGCAGTTGCGGCACCCTTTGAGCCCACGCTCCACTTTCTGGACAACGCAATCAAATTAATCCTTGTCATATGCTTTGTGTGGGTGTCACCATTATTAAAAAGCAACGTGAAGACTGCTTGGAAAAGAGCTGATTAGCAATCATAGTCAAAGAAAGGCCCTAAAATTGAACTATCAGCCAGGGGAGGGATGGACTCACTGCCAGAGGATGAAATCCTCCGTCCCCTGGAGAAGATGCAGAAGGGGAAGTCACCAAGGCTGTTCGTTGTCAGATTAAATCATGAAAACAGCCAAAAATCATTTTCCACTTCCCTATTTGTTGTCTGATTCACTTGATCTATTATCCAGGGTCTGTCCACATCAGTTGAAAGAGTGCTTCCTCCCTGGATGCAGTATTAACAGAGAACACACGAGGGAAACGGAACGTGTCTCTCCATTCCACTCACCATCTCCCACTCCCACCCTCCACTTTCTCTGACATCTTCCCAGCACGTGTGTGGACACGGTTACTTGCAGTAAACAAGCGGTTTGCATCAATCCATGTGTTTACATCCTCAGTTGCAGAAGAAAATTCCATTATAACTCATATACCTTTATATAATTTAGCATGCCTTTAATGTCAAGATCTCACACTCTTCCGTGACTACTTATTAATTGAGCCCATTTATTTTGTATTTCACAATTTCCTATGAGAGTTTAGTGTGGCCATCTGCTAAATATCTCTGGCAAACGGAAAGATAAAAAGATAAAGTGAAGAACAAAGAATGGAAGCCAGGGATGCTATGAATAGCACTGAATTATGAACCCAGAGTGCTGGGTTCAAATCCTAGTTTTATCATCTTTTGAAATATATACTGTATGTTCAGTGATAGAACCAAATTCCTATTTTATTCAAAAGCACAACTTCCAATTGATGTACTCCATTATATAGTGGTAATCTAGTCTCGTCTCTTGTCTGAAAATGAGAATGATAGGATAACTCTCAGGTCTGCTGTGAAGATTAAATGGAATAACACATATGAAGGGGATATTGCAATGTAAGGAATGATTATTAATAATATCAGCAGATAATTCAATCAACAGATGATCCAAATTCCTCATTTGAGCCAATGTTCTCCCACGAAAGCTTCACCTGAGATGCTGACAAGCTGTCGTTTTTCACTGTTTCAATTTAATAAGCTCTCCTTCCTCTATCACCTGGTTGACAAAGCATTAACAACTGGGAAATGCAAACACTAGGCAGACCAAGAGAAGAGAAAAAACGCCAGAGGCTATCATTTCTGGAATACCCAGGAGTTGAGGTTTATGGGCATCAATGAGTAGGCACAAAATAAATTGGATACTAATTAATTAAACTCATGTTGCAAATATAGGCACATGGAGAATCATTCATCCTAGTTTATATACAGCTCAACTGACAAATAACTTCTGGAGAGGATTTCTGAATGTTGACCCATAAATCATTTTTATTGGTTACTTTTTCAACCAAGCAAATTCTTAAATCCGTACATGGAAGTTCATTTTCCTGAGCCTCTTGCTTCCTCAGAATTTTGAACCTGGGAGTGTCGGGGGGGTCATAGGTGACAGCAGCGCCCAGCAGAACGTCCTGCAGTGACAGAATCGTTACATGACCTGTGTGGTCTGGTGTGGTACCTACCAGCCACATGTGGCCACTGAACACTCAGAATATACCTAGAGCAACGAGAAGCTGAATTTGTGATTTTACTTCATTTCGATTAATTTTGGTGTAAATTATCACCCTAAGCTACAACCCCAGGATTGGTTTGCCAGACGTCATTTGGGTGTGCTTTCCGGAGAGAGTCCTGTGCTCTGCTGGGAATCCAAGAAGAGAAAATGATCTTTCTTTAGACTTGCTTTAGAGAGATTCCTTCAAACTCTGAGATTCTACGATATTAAAGAATGAACCGAATGACCAATTTAAAGGAGAGGAAAAAGTATCTACACTCTAATCGATCAGGCCAAAGACCAGCCTCATGAATTATCTCAGTAACCTTATATGCTGCATCTGCAAAAGTTTTGACATACTCTGATGTTCCTCCTTTTTAACAGAGCCCAGACATTTTTCCAGGTAAAAGTATGACCATTGCACCAGGGAGGCTGGACCAGCTTTGCCTCCGGAGTGGACCCTGATTGGTCTAAACCAATTACAGTGGTCCAGGAGTGACCCTGATTGGTCTAAACAAATTACAGTGGTCCAGGAGTGGACCCTGATTGGACTAAATCAATCATGGCAACCCATGATTTAGACACAAATCTGTGATGTAATTCCAGTCAATGAGGCATGAAGTGTAGTCAACTAGAGAAGGAAGATTTAGAGTGAGGCTGCTTTTAAACAAGTTTTCTCATTCTTAAGACCTCATCTGCCTCTGGAGCTTGTCATCTCTATAAACCTGATGTCTGGAGCTTCAGCAGCCACACTACGACTGTGAGGAACACCACTCTGAGGACTAGCCCGTCCTGCTGAGGAAGGCGGAGCAGAAAGATGGAAAGAATCTAGGCTTTTGATGACAATGTTGAGCCTCTGAACCAACCAATCCCAGAGTAACCCCACTACTGCTTTTCTATTTATGTGAACTAACATAAATATTCTTTTGATATTTTTTTTGGGGGGGGCACTTTGGGTTGCATTTTCTGTTACTTGCACCAACAGCATTCTGATGCAACACTCAAGTACCGAGTAGGCATTTAAATGGCATTATCTTATTCAATCCTTGTAACAACCATCCGAGGAAAGTTTCATCAACTCCGTCTTGCAGCTGAGAAATCTGAGGCCCAAGAAAGATGAACCTGCAAAGGTCATTTGACTATAACTGGCTGGGTCAAGATTGAAACTCAGGTGTGCCTGCTGCCAAAACCCACCTACTTCTCGTCCAGCTCCTGCCTCTCAGGGCAGATGACCCAGTGAGCACGGGAGTGACCAGACGGGTCCTCCTGCGTCCTGGTTCTTGCACCAGCTGCTTCCCCCTCCACATCATCCACAGACCCTCCCGTGGACATCAAGTGACGCGCCTAGGTGATCTCACCCAGCCAGATTATAAATGGAAAACAATCAGAGCTGTGACTCATTTCGATTTCAATTTCAAAAGCATTCCCTTCACACTTCTCCTGAGAGCTGAGACCGCAGGCTTTGAAGCCAGAGCCTCCACATCCTGCCCATCAGACCCTGTGCGGGCTCCTCCCCGGCACGCCTGGCTAGGGAGCGAGCAATCGTGGTTGTTACAGCAGCAAGATGCACCCTCCTGCCCTCTTCCCTTACCCACCAGCAGAACCCCTCAGCACGCCAGCCGGCCACAGACGCTGGGAGTAATGGGAAAAGCCTTGGGTAGCCTCACTACCCTTCCCCTGTGCATTCGTGAATAATGGAGGCAGTGAGGGGCTCAGGCGGCGGTCTGTTATTCACCAGCTCCACGGTGAGCTACTTTACAGAACAATTATATGCTAATAGGTTCATTTGCTCACTTTGTTTTGATTCCTCAGAATGGACTCTTTCTCCTGCCCATGGAATAAAAATTTCCAAGGCTTTTCATTTAGTTGTCAGGGAGATAGCTTTGGAAGCCATGATTTATGCCTGTCATTGAAGCTCAAATCCGTTTAGAGACTTTGAAAGCATTTAAGTGGGCAAGTGTAAAGAATAGGATGCTTTAAATAACATTAAATAAAGAGTGTCCCTTCCAGGAAGTGGAGCTTAATCCCATTCCCCTTGAGTGTGGGCTGGACTCAGCGACTGGTATCCAGTGAATTAAGAGACTAAAGAGGAAAAAATAGTAATTCTACAGTGGAGAAACCGGGTAAACATTGTTAACCACGTGATTGGGTTTAGCACAGTGAGTGGTACCCTGGGGATATCATGCACCCCCTGATATAATGTGACGAGGAAAGAGCTTCATCTCAGTGGTCTTCCTCCCAAAACCCGTAACCCCAGACTCATCATAAGAAGATCAAACAAACCCAATTTCAGAGACAGTGCACACATCTGACCAGCACCCCTCACAACTGTCAAGGTCATGCGAAACAAAGTCTGAGAAAGCGTCACAGACCGCGGGAGACTTAATGAGGCCACAAAGACCATGCACAGTGCAGCAGTGTCCTGGACGGGACCCAGGGACAGAAAACGGACACCAGTGGAAAAATGGGCAAAATCCTAATAAAGTTTGTAGTTCAGTTAATAGCACGATACCAAGTGGAAGAAAGCTCAGGCCACTCCACAGCAAGTCCCAAGGGTTGCTTCACAGAGATATCTTATGAAGCTTTATAATCAAGGCTGTGACCGGAGCACATCGCCTGCATCACTCCGACCCAACATCCAGGATGAAGCGTGTGTGTGTGTGTGTGTGTGTGAGAAGGCAGGCAGCGAGCCTTGTGAGAGGACCACTGCAGTAGTCCAATGGGGACAGCCTGCACTAGGGAATGGCGACAAGGGGAGAGTCCCGAGAGACGTTGCCGGAGTTGACATCCCACCGGCTGGCAGGAGTTTTTCAGTGGCGCAGGACACAGCGTCCTTGACCGTGACTTGGTGTGACGGAGCATTGCCTTGGCCTCTCTTTCTGCCAGTCCCACGTGTGCTGCGCTAAACTCCTCCCCTCTGGGGGCCACCGTACATTGCAGCTGTCAAGCACAAACAGTTCCCAGAGAAAGGGATTTACTAGGTTCCCCGAGTTATCCAGCGAGTGGTTCCCGTCTCCCCTCACCCCCAGCCCGAGTCCAGGACTCCTATTGTAAAGGACTAAGTGTCCTTCCTCTCTTCCCTTCTTCATGTCTTCCTTCCATTATTTCTCTTTTTCTGCTACATGCCGGTCAACAAATATTCACTGTCACCTCAGAGCAGCTGTGCAAACGGTTAGGGGTATAAATGTCAACAACAAAGTGTGTGAAGTTAAGGCTCTCGTGAGTAAGGGGTCAGAAATCCCAACACCCACGTAGCTAATGGTGAGACAAAGGGCAGTGACCAGTGTGACCCTGGGCTACAGGGACACAGGCACGAGACTCAAGTCCGCCTGGGTCAGATGGAGAGGCGGGGGACGTCCAACCCGGGCCTGGGCAGACACACAGGGCTGCGAGATGGGGGAGGCATCCCGGGCCGGGAGCAGGAACACATCAGGACAAAGCGCTCGCCAAGGTTCGGAATGCTGGAGAGCCCAGTATCCTGGTCAGGACACTGAGTCTGAGGTGACAGAAACTGACTTCAGCAAGAAGGACAGATACATAGACAGACAGTATATCAGCTCATAAAACCAAGCTTTATCTAACGTCAAGTGCACCAGGGACTCCCAGGATGCCACCGTGACTCTGTAGCCACCTGTCCCTCGGCCCTCCCTTCTTCCTCAGTTCGTACTCACCTGGGCTCCTCCCCTTGGGGGCCACCTGGCCCCTGGCAGGCCCAGACATACGCCCTACCAGCTTGGCACCACTTTCCAACTAATTCCTGCTGAAGCACAGGTTGGTTCTTATTGGCCCAGCTAGAGGCACCCACCCTTCTCCACCCAATCCCAGTGGTTGAGGGAGTCTTGTACCTCCGCAGGCCAGGCACGGTACAGGGCTCAGCACAGGAGGTTGAAGGTGGGGTCAGCCCCACCCAAACCAATCAGTGTCATTACAACTGGTGTAGCTGGGGGACAGCACCAGAGCAGGGAGAAGTGTGTGTGTTGGGGGGCAAGGTGCAGAGATGGCAGGAGAGGGGAGGTGGTGGGAGGGAAGGATCAAGACAAAATAAGGACCATACCATGGATCCCTTTGAGGATGTGCAAAGGAACATGGACTTTGTTCCTCAGGCTACTGGCTCTCAACTCTTTCCTCCCACAACATAACTGACGAGTGACGCCGTCTGCGGGCACATCCAGGCGTTACTCACGGCATTATTCACAATTTTTCCACGCATTAGCTCTAATTCCACCCTTCTCCCACGCTAGACAGCAATGATACAGTGAACCTTGCTCTAATTGGTTTCTAAAGAGTAAAACAAAAAGAGAATAAATTATTCACAGGCTTCTGCGCTCTAATTACCAGTAGTAGCAAATTACTTTGATTCAACAGTGTCTCCCCCTACCTCAGCCGAGCGCAGATGTTGCAGGCAAGGGGGAGACGCTGGAGGTTTTTAACCGCAGAATGGGTGGAGGAGGGGGGTCCGAAGTCAGAGGGGCCAGTTGGGAGGCTATTACGGCAGAAAGGTGAGAGGTGCCAAGGACTGGAGCCAAACAAATAGCCGGAGAGAATGGAGACGGAGGAGCTAATTGCAGAAGCACTGTGCAGGGTGTAACTGCTTATTTATTGACTGGAGGGCCACAGAACAATGCTTGTGCTTTCGCTGACAACTCCCAAGCTGCCCCTTCTCACCCCTCCCCCATTAGTAACTCTTCCCCTCACCGGCCAGCCAGCGGCAAAGCACGTACTGGACAAAAGCAAATGACCGCAGCCAGGTGGGTGTGGGGATCCCGGCCTCGGTAACTCCCCGCTCTCAGGGTCAAAGGGACGAACTGCTTCCTGACTGCTGCAAATAATAAAGTATGATCATGATTTGGGTGGGTTTTCTGTGATTGTCATGCTTACGTGAGCACTGTTAATAACACCTATGGTGGTCATGCTTCATTATTGTAAAATTACTATTACTGGTAACTGTTCAAAATAATGCCTTATGTTTTCTAGGACTTCACCACTTTATACTTTTCATTTCTCTCCATTTATTTTATTTTCACGGTAACTCTGAGGCAGTATTATTGATCCTCTCTGACAAACTGTCACACTGAGGGACTCGCCCCCAAGCCTAGCAATTAGGCGAGTGGCAGAGGCCGGGTGGGAACTCCAGACTTCCAACTCCTGGGACCGTGATTTTCCCCCTTCATTTCGGAGCTCGTGCAGTAAAAAACAATAAAAAACACTGTGTTCCCAATCTGAGAACTGCATCATCCTCTAGCCTTTAGACTTTCAGCTACTCGCATTTCCCCAAGGCGAAAATTTAAACAGGGAGGAAGGAGAAAGGGTGGGCAGTTCAGGGGAGGTAGGAGAAGCTCCCAAGGCAATTCGGTTGCTTATACCAGGGGCTTCTTCTCAATGGGGTTGCTATTAGCATTTGGGCAGATCAGCTTCTTGTGTTTGAGGGTCCTTTGTATTTTAGGAGGTTAAAATCTTCCCCCAGCCCCACCTCCGGGCATTGGGACCAACAAAATTCCCACCTGTGTTTTCTATCGCCCCCTGGGGGCCTGTAGGGATACTGCAGGACACCAGGGCAGAGTTGGGGCAGGAGAGGACTTGGAATCCCTGCGACTTCAGCTAAGGCAGCGCTAAAGCTGATGACATTTTTTTAGTTTTCATTTTTATTCTTTCAAGATTTTATTTTTTAAAGAGAGGGGAGGAGGGTGGAAAGAGAAGGAAAGAGACATTGATGTGTGAGAGAAACATCAATCTGTTATTGCCTCTCCCACACCCCGAGCCTGGGACCTGGCCCACAACCCAGACATGTGCCCTGACCAGGGATCGAACTGGTGACCTTTCAGTTTGCAGGCCAGTGCTCAACCCCCTGAGCCATACCAGCCAAGACTGATGGCATTTTTTTTTAAATGTTAAGCCACTATACTTCCTAATAACAGGCCCCAAACCTTCTGACTCTGGAACTTGCCTTCCCCTCGCAAAACCTAACCATAAAGGTAACCATCTACCTTGCCTTCAAGACTCAGCCAAACGACCTTGTTCGGAGAAGCCTTGCTGGACCCCAACTCCCAAATTCCTAGGGCACTGCACCCCACTGTGGCGTACACCAAGAATGCTGAGTCTAGCTGGGCAAGGATTCTCCCCCAGGTCCTACATCAATGGACAATGTGAATATCAAAATGATGTAGATTCTATGTATCAATTAGGGGACAGGTAGAGGCAAAACCTTCTAAGACCACAGAGACTGCGGTTCTCACCTGTTCGACCAGAAAATGTCGAGTGAAGCCGGGCTGGACAGTGGCTAAGGAGGGAGGACAAAGGTGTTACTGGCCGGAGGACCGCTAACCCCAGACCACACCGCTCACCTGGGGACTTCCACCGGCTCCGCCCGCGACCTGAGATCCCACACCAAGGGAATATCCCACGCCCACACAAAATCTGTTTACGCAAGGACGTCCATCCCAGCGCTGCTCATGTTACTTCTGCCAAAACACTGGAAACATTTCAGCTTCCAAACATCAACAAAGGCTTGACTAAGTCAGGATGCGTCCGCTGCGTGACATTTAAAATGTTTGATATTCACGAAAATGCAAATGTGGGGGAGTGTGATCATGTTGAATTTTAGAACACGATCCTGTGTGATTAAAGAGAAGTTCAATCTATTCATAGAGGAAATCGGTCGGATTTTAGCAGCACGGGAAGAAAGCACTGCAGGTGCCCCCTGCCCTGTTCCCCTTTCTGTGTGCACGTGCCCCTTTTATGACAGAAACCTGTTTGTAAACAACATACGAGGGAGAAATTGCAACATGTGATGACGTATAAATAGAGTCATAATTCTTCAAATTCAATGAAACAAATACAATATATATTAGCAAGAGACACATATAAAAAAGAAATTCAAACGGTTTGGAAGATTATAAAAATTTCCAACTTCATCATCAACTTTTAAAATGTAGATAAAACCCATGGGAAGGGGCTACTCTGGGTTCTGCTTGCGACATGGTTTATCAAGAGTACAGATGTCATTTGAACCAGTGTATCCTCTTCCAGTTATCCACCCAAAAGATGCAGCTGGAAGTATGGCGATATCTAGATGCCTGAAGATTTTGATCATCACATTCCTTTAAGGAGTGAAAAGAGCTTTGGCAGGGTGGCTGTGTTGGTTAGAGCATCTTCCCGATACACCAAGGTTCCAGGTTCGATCCCCAGTCAAGGCAACCAATGAATGGATCAATGAGTGGAACAACAAACTGATGTTTCTCTCTCACTGTTTCTCTTTCTATCTCTATCTCTACCTCCACCTTCCTCTCTCTCTCTCTAAAATCAATAAATAAAATGAAATTTTAATTAGGTAAGAAAGAGTAAAAAGCCAGGAACAACCTAAATGTCCAACACACATTCTCATACACACACACACACACACACACACACACACACAATTATATGGCAACATAAAAAATGCTTCAGATAAAATATTCAGTAAAAAAAAGCATACAAAATTGTATCTGGACTGTAATTACAACTATAAATATAAGGCAATGATACAAAGACTTCTGGAAGGATGCCAAAATGATAGCATGAATTATATTCAGGATTTTTAAAATTTTATCATTTATCCAATATCCTGCAAGGTAATGTATTATTTTTAGGACAAAATCTCATTTTGGAGAAGATGGCCGGTGAGTAAGAAACCGAGGCAATGTGTCCAAGTCAGGGTGTCCAGAAGGTGGTGACACCGTGTCAGTCACCAGAACGGTGAGTAAAAACAGCCATGCCTCCCACACAGGCTGCCGAGAGCCTCCACACGGCACGTTCCCAGTGGCAAACATGCCATTCGCTTCCATTCTGTTGAGTTGGCTCTTGGAGAAAGACAGCATAAGGGACATTTGGTGACACTTCAGTTATCTTAAATGGCATGGACATATGGCATCCCGTGGGGTGGGGGAGTGCATTCTGTGATCACTGCAAAACTGTAGACGCCCGGTCCAGAAACACTGGAAGGGAGCAAAGTCTGCATTGGGTCCTGCAGTCAGGACAGGCGTTAATGGCCATTAGGTTAAAGGCCCCGGGGGCGACAGCAGGCACCAGGGAACAGGGACACCGAAGTGGGAGGGTGGAGGGAAGGAGGGGGGCACAGCGGGGAGGCTGCGGTGCAGGCGGAGCCCCGGTTCTTAGGACTGCCGGACCCAGGGCAGCCCGGTTCTCAGGGCTGCCGGACCCAGGGCAGCCTGGATGAAGAACCCCCGAAACAGAAGGAAGACGATAAATGGGAAGAAAATAGAGACCACCACTAAGTGTCACAAAACACAAGGCTTTCAGCCAAGAGAAGATGAAATTACAGTGTGGAGGGAATTCACTCATAGTTGCTGGCGATGTCACTGGTGGTGTTCAATGTGTGAGAAGGAGAAATAATTTTAGAACTTGTTGATCTCTCTCTCTTTCCCTCTCTCTCTCTCTCTCTCTCTTCCTCTCACTCTCTCTCAATCTCAATCTCTACCTCAGTTAGACATAATCAAGGATAAAATAACCAGCCAAGCATGGGAGAAACACGTAATTTACTAAATACAATTCAGCCCCCTTCCTACACCTTTTTCTAATTCTAAATCTGGACCATCTTCGGGGAATGGAAATGATGAACAGATCCAAGGTTTGGACCCACAGTCCAAGTCTGCTGTTTGATTGGCATCTTTCCGTTTCTGACTCTGCAGAGCGCCTGCGTCACGCCCTCAGACAGCCTGCCAGGCTCCGCCTCCAAGGGCCAAGCGCCCTCACCTGGGCCAGAACCACCCCCTCCCCCAAACCGGGGGCCAGAGGATCTGCAGTGATCACTCAGACATCGCTCCCTCCCCAGGTAAACTCACCTCCAGGGCCTGCAGGGGACTCATCCTAGCAAACTTATTTCTGCTGCATTCAACAGTAACCAGTAAATGGGGGGCAGCTAGGTTACAGGGGAGGGGCTGTCTATTCAATAACCTTAGCTGCTACTGTGTTTAGGAGTTTTGTTTTGTGTTTTAATGGCCTCTCCATGTGAGAAAACATAGTTGCCACAAGTCTTTTCCCCAAACTGCCCTTGGCCTTCCTTCTCTGGGCCCCACAGGTGTCTGGAGCCTGCGCTGTTCCCCAGCTCCGTCAGTCCCTCTCTGCGGGGCCCAGGAAACCTGTATTTTGATGCCCTGTGTGTTGGGGACCGAGGCACAGAAATGTAAGCCCTAACCCTGTCACTGAAGGGGAAAACAGGCAGTCTCCCTTCCACTCCCCCCCGAGATTTCCAAGAGCCCCAACGGCCTCGGCCTGTGGAACAAAACCAAAGCATCTTCCCGTGGGAAACAAGTCCCCCCACATATTGGGTCCTGCCTTCACTCTTCCAGCACTGCCTCCTTTCACACGTCCCAGATGCAAACCCAGCAGGCCCTTCCACATGCGTGGTGACTTCCTGCCCCCGACCCCGGCCCACACTCCGTGATGCTGCGGGGTGGTCTGCTGCGCAGTCACACCTCGTGCCTTGCAATGTATCCCCCTGGATCTCCGTGAGACCCCCAGGGCGGGGGGGGGGGGAGGGGCGGGGGGACATGAGCTGGTCCAGTTCACTGTGTGCGGCTCCAGCACCGAGCACAGGATGTGGCTGCTGAGCGTGCACTGGAGTAGGGTAGGAAGAAAGATCCGATAGTTCAAAGATTCTAATAAGAAGGAAACCACTCCTTTCCTGCTAGCAGGGGCGGAACCCCTGCCCTAAGGCTGTGAGTGGGAACAAAAATGTGTACCGAGTGAGACACAGGGTCACAGTACCTTGGGATTAGCAACGGACCAGGGCAGAGGGCAGGGGCCAATCCCCAGTCAGGCGAGGTCCAGACCTGCGTTATCACAGGGCAGAGTCTTAAAGGGTTTTACTTTATTTTTAGTTAGGGTGCCTTAATTTTGTTGCAAAAAAACCCACAAATGCAGTACAGTCATTCATCACCAAAAGCTTGTGAGGGATAACATATGGTGCTTCCGAGCTGTTTCCCAGTGCAGGGGCCCGTATCACTAGGCCGATCTGTCTCTTTCCCTCCCCCGCCATCATGCCTGAGCCCAAGGCCTGGTCCTGGGGAGAAGGAGGCGATAATGCAGGAGAGGTGGAAAGAGAGGGCCAGCTTTTCTGGCTGCGGGGGATTCTAGGGAGAAGGGAAACTGGAGCAGAAGAGGGGCAGGGGCGAGACCTGTGTGTCCTCTCTCTGCAGAGGGACGTCTGCCCACACACCAGACGGTCTACGTCCCAGTAAACTCCGTGGCCAGTAGCGTTAGGCGGAGGGAAGCTGGGTTTTAACTCCCTCAGGCTGGTGTTCAGGTTCTGCGTGGCTTGGAAGGGCCTCAGACGTTCCCACGTGGGAACGCCGGACCTCAGGAATGCCCTGGGACCGTGGTTGGGGAGATGGCCCGTGAGGTTGACAAGGAGACCAAGGAGCCAGGGGCGAAAGGCTGGACCACTTGATCCAGAACTCTGAGAATCACGAGGGACCTCAATGGGATCCAAAGCACTGGGGAGGGGGTGGGGGTCGGAAGCTCTTCCTCTGAACCCTCAGGGACTTGCTGGGCACTTCAGGTCTCCGTGTGGCCTGGGGCACGAGTTCCTGTGGCTAACCAGGAAGAGGGGTGGGGCATCCACACTTGACTCTGGTGGGGAGATTCGGATGAAGGCTCCCAGCCCTCTGCCCCACCCCCACCCCCACCCCCACCCCCAGGCAGTGCTGAAGCTCCAGCTCCTCCCTGGGGGGTGGATCCGCTAACAGGGATGTGAAATGCACCACTAGGAGTCATTCTGAGGGGTGTGCGCTGGGGGGTGGAGGGGGCCGCAGACCAGCCCCCCTCCTGTGCGTGCAAACCTGGCCGCAGGTATAGAACAGACGCCCAGAGGGGATGGCCCAGGGTATCTCTGTCACTGCACGGGGCTGGCAGGGGGGCCAACCAGGGATCACCGCCCCGCGGGAAAGCAGATGCAGGAAACCTATCAGGGGCGATGAGTGTGAGAGAACATGGAAGAGGCGCTGGGGAGGCCGGGAGAGCTGGGGTGCAGGTCTGACTCCCAGTGAAGGAGAGGACAGGAGGTGGGGTACCAGGGCCTTAGACCACAGTGCCGCTCTAAAGAAAGCTCAGCAAGGCCATCAGGGAGTCCCTGAGCCAATGGCACCACCCCAGGAGACCCATGTCTCCCAGGGGCAGCTAGCGTTAGCATTCCCGGCACTCCTGGGAGAGAAACACAGCACTGGCCACCACAGGGACACATTTCTTTGCACAGAAACAGGGGCCACGGGTCTAAGACACTCCCTGCCATCGCAGATGGGAAAAGTGCATCCACAGGGCCGCCGCAGAAACAAAACCCCCACTTTTCCAAAATTCCGTGGAATGCATGAGGAATGGCACCTCATGATATACGCTTTGTCGACTCCCAGCAGCGAAAAATCCTTCCATGAAAACTGACTTATGAAGAGAAACCCGAATGCCTCCCCAATAGGAAGGCAACACTGCGACAGAAACTTTTCGGAATTCATTCTCTCATCGCTCCCTTAGCAAATCTGGGGAAGACCCGACTGATGGGGATGAGTGAAGACCACAGGGGGGAAATGTCAACTCCAGGGGGCAGCACTGAGTCAGGAAGGCAGGTGTCCCCAAAGTCACCCACCAGGGGGTGACCGGCATGCAGTGACAGAGGCAGACGTGTGACCAGACTTCCCGCGAGCTAATTGGGAATTTTAACCTATGACTCATCCCGGGGTGGGGTCCGAAGCTGCAGGGGACACCGCCCCCCCCACCCCCGCCACGCCGTGTCATCAGCCAGATTGCACATTTCCTGAAAGCAATCAAGTCAGAAACGGGCTTCTTGGCGGCAGCCCCTGCTGGAAAAGTGGCTGCCAGAGCCAGAACGAGGATGAGTTCCGTGATTTAATTCTGCATGGAAAACACAATCCATTAAATGGGATCTGACAAGGCCTTAATCTCATCCGCAGCCGAGAGTGTTGGCTCGGTCCTGCCTGCTCTCTGCAACGTCTCCTTGGCAAGCTATGTATAGAACCAGGCCTGCTTCTGCCCAAGCCCAAATAAGTCCGTTCGGCCCTGGGCAGAGAAGCGCACCGGGCCCCGGTGATTCTCTCGGGAGTGAGCGTGGTCCTCTTCCAAATGCGAAAGTGTCAAAACCTGGCAACTCAGCCTACGCTGGGAGTCACACAGTTCAAGGGAAGTAACGGGGACGGCCGATGCCCTGATGGCTTCAGAATTTCCGCTACTGTCCAAGGAGGTCAGGCCAGTGGCCAGCCTTGCTCGCGAGGTCCCCGCAGGGCTCATGTGCGCGGCCTGGGGCTCACTGCACAGCCCGGGCACAGAAGAAAGGGCTTGGGGGGATGGGGGGCAGTCAGGTGTCCAGGCAGGGAGGATCACTTCACTCCTAAACACGGTTTTGAAAACTGGGGGAGAAGAACTGGGGACTGTCACATCCCCCAGCCCACCCAATCCTGCCAACAGTCCCCAAGGCCTGGGTGGCTACTTCACCGGCTCTCTTTGTGAAATGAGGAAACTGAGACTCAAAACCAGGACTCAAAGCACATACTTTAGAAGGAAGTTTGCAGAAGCACGCCTATTCCACAGCCCGCTCCTCTCTCCTCAGAGGGCGGTTTTCGGACCCTCACATCATGGGGGAGCTTGTTACGAATGTGGAGTCGCAGACTCCCAGCTGGACCTGACGAATCTGGGTCTGTGTCGAACAGGAGCCCCCAAGGAACTCACTGGACATGAAGTTCGAGGAGCACTGCCTTCAAGGAGTCCTATGCAAAAGGGGTGGGTGCACTAAACTTGTAAGTGTAGACTAGAGAAGGGGTTCAGTGTAACAGACCCCGGTCGGCCCCACAGGAGAAGCGTCAGACTATACACGTAATCCAAGCAGCACGTCCAAACTGGTGGCACCAACCACGCTACCTCATCTCACTAACGGCAAACCCAGAAGCACAGGAGTCAAGGTAAAAACATGGTGGAGAAGCCAAGGCTTTGGAGCCAGGTGGGCTAGGTGAGCATTTCCACCTCTGCCACCTGCTGAGCAACTCTGAATAAGTTGCTTGATGTCTCTGAGCCTCGGTTTACTGACCTGTACAAGCGAGACAACATTACCTTGCCAGGGTTTGGGGAGACCGAATAAGCAAAGGAAGGTGGAGTTCCTGGGCACAGTAGATGCTCAGTAAACAACTGCTGTCCTTGACCTTCAGTGCAATCTGGCCCGGGTCTCACCTTCGCAAAGGTGCACGCCAGAGGCTGTCAGCAGCCATCTCTTTCCATTCTCTCAGGCCCCCTAGTGGCCGGTACTGAGATTCCCATCGCTGATCACACTGGCTGGACTCGTCTGTCTTCCTTCAGCTCCAGGTTTAGTTCTCTTTCATCTCTCTTAAGAAAACCCTGAGCCAAGCAGCAGGTTCCAAGGGACAGGTCAGCAAAAACAAGGGGGACAGGCAGCTGGGGTGCAGGTCCCAGAAGTGCCTGCTTTCCAGACACTGAAGCCCTTTATTTAGTTACCGTTCCCACTTTCTTCTCCTCCAAGGCTCGGGTTTGGAAAGCAGACCTTTCGCGCCAGAGGTCCGGTGAGCTTTCAGAGCCCACAGGGCCCGCACTCAGGGCCCACAGGGCCCGCACCTGAAGCCACAGCGCCCACATCTGATCCTACTTCCTCTGCGGCCCGCGGTCCAAGGCAGGCGAGGCTTGCGTGAGTGCTGAGCAGGGATAGGAAATGAGCTCACGGTGTTGAACACTGGGTCTATCTCTTCCACATGCATAATGAATGATCTGCTTCAAATCCCCCCACAACCCTGAGAGGTGGGCATCTGTATCCCTGCTTCACAGATGAAAGCACTGAGGCCAAGTTAGAAGCCGTATTTTGCCGTGCTTAGTGCGCACTTTGTTGCCCAGATTTCTGAGGGGGAAATAAGGATGCACACTACACATGGGTATGATGGTTCCCCACCATGGGTAGAGTAATGGGCAGAATAATCCCGCGGATAAAGTGCACACACATGGTGTGCAGCATACACGGCAAAGTGCGGGTAAGTGACCTGCTCACATTAACACAAAATATTTTAGCTCAAAAGGATGTTAAATCTCATGTAGTTCTGTGGTTCTCCAGGAGCTGTCCTGGTGCAGCAACATCAGCACCACCTGAAGCTTCTTCTAAAGGCACATCCTGGGACACCGTCCCCCCCACTGCCAGACCTGGAGGTGAGCCCCACAATGTCACAGCCCTTCAGGTGACTGTGACGCACACCAGTCTGAGAACCACCGTTCCAGTTCAACGCTCACACGTGACAGTTAAGGAAACGGAGGTTCGAAGAGAGGAAGCGGCCTGCCCATGGTAACAGAACTAGGTGTAAAGTCCAGGACAGCCACTTTCAGCATCGCGCTGTCCTACCTGGGCTGCTCACCATGTCCCTGTCACGGGGAGTAGAGGCAAAAGCCCACAGCACACCAGGGCCCACACCTGCCATACTTTCCAGGGGTACTCGCTGGCTGGGTCTGGAACAGGACAGGGATGAGAAGGCCCTTCCCTGCACATGCTGCTGTCTTTCTCCCCAAGAGTCCGCTGAGCCGTCTGCTTCCCGACTCGGCACGCCTGCCTCAGCCCCCCTGCCCAGCAAAGAGGCCTAGAGGGACAGTGTCAGGGACCGGGTTAGACCTGGGGCGGGGGGGCATCTGCACGCCCCTCAGCTGTCAACTTACAAGCTTTGGCGGGGAAAAAGGTGGTGTCTCTCATCTTCCAAAATCCTCGTTTCTAAATCTATGTGTTGGATTCCCACTTCTGCCCCGCGCTCTGGCCGTGCACGTTACAGCTAACCAACCTACACGCACGCTGCCAGCCACCAGCAGCAGCCTGCTCGGAGGAGGACTTCTCCTGAAGCCGCATTTGTGTCGAGAGCACGTGCTCTGGGCGGGTCCATAGATGACCTGTTTGTTAGGGGTGGGATTCCAGGGGCTGATACAGATTGAGGAGCCAACGTCTACACAAGCCACCCCTTGCTTCTGCCATTGCAGACCACCAACTCACCACTGTCCTTATTGACCTGTTTGAATTCAATCTAAACTACAGGCTGCACTTTTGGGGGCCAGATTCTTCATCTCTGAAACGGACCTGCCTGGCCAGATAAGAACACCGAACAAGGTTATTGTTGTTATAACGGGGAACCTGGGGGAGACTGAAACACACAAACTTTTAAAAATTTTTTGGAAAACACCTGCCTTTTGTAAATGTATCAATATAAACAACACCGCACACATTTGGGGATAGAGAACAGAATATACCTTTAGGGCAGACTGTCCCTTTGACCTTGAAAGAACTATGTGAATGACGGTATTATGCAAATAGAAAACGCGTGTAGACGCTTGGTCCTGGAAGTGGCCTGCCTATCACTGTCTCCACATACTTGCAATTGGCTAGAAGCAATTTCTGGGGGAAGTGAAATGAAGCGTCTAACTCCTTCTCTTTGAGGATCGAGGTTGTTAGTTTGTGTCTGGCAGCAGTGGGCGGGGCCCTCTGAGGCCTGGTGTCGGGAAAGGACAACAGGACCCCACAGGAGGAGACATCACAAGAGGCAGGAGGTATGGCGTGGTGATGTAGTCTTGTGACTTCACTGAGGCCAGAAAGTCCACCTTCCACATAAGCCCCCTTCACCCTGGCAGGGGCAGGAGCTGGGGGCAGAGCAGGGTAAGGGCTGACTCTTAAGCCATTGTTGGGACGCCTAGGGGGTCCTTGAGAAGAGTTAGAGAGGAGAACCCCAAGAAAAAACTGGACTTCCTGATAGTCTGGCACATTGGAGCTTACTGTCGTTGCAAGTTGGATCTTATGTAATGATGAAAGCTGACGACCCTTCTCTGTGGCTCCCGGTTCCCAACGCTCCCCAAGTGTGAATAAGAAGAAAAGGTACTGGCCAATGCCACCACGCACCTCCTGCTGCTCAGTGGCAACGACCCTACAGAGGGGCGAGGGGACAGACGATGACAATCCCTGAGAGCCTTGTGCTCCTCCCCCTCGGCAAAGCGGACCCTCCGAAGCCGAGAAAAGCAGATGCTGCCGATCACAGGCCCAGGTCTCTTGATAGTATGTGGGAGTGTGTATAAATGTGTTTTTTTGAAGATTTTATTTATTTATTTTTAGAGTGAGGGGAAGGGAGGGACAAAGAGAGGGAGAGAAACATCCATGTGTGGTTGCCTCTCATATGCCCCTACCCAGGCATGTGCCCTGACTGGGAATCAAACCTGTGACCCTTTGGTTTGCAGGCTGATGCTCAATCCACTGAGCCACACCAGCCAGGGCTATAATGTGTTTTACACACACACTTTCCACTCCTCCTGGATTTCCCAGAGTCACTTGCATGGAATGTCACCAGCTCTCAGGTGTCTCCACTCCGTGAGAGACGTGAGGGGAGAACACCAGAGTGACACGTCCGTTCAGCATCACTTAAAATCCAGCTGTAGCTCACTGCTCCCCTGCGCCCTCCAGGGGCGTGCAGAAAACCAGCAGCGCGACAACAAGGGTCACCTGATCCTGCCCCACTGTACTTCCTGCGAAGTCAACTTTTCCCACATGTTAGTGCTTTGCTTATAATAATTTACATACGACAAATCTGGCCACTGTGGTGACCGCCACAGTTAGGGACAACTACATTCGAGGACACTCACCCTCTAACGTTGCCTTTGAAGTCAGCTACCTTCCTTGGAAGAAAGAACGGTTCCCGAGCAGCGCGCACGCTCTTAAGGACTCTGATAGATGAATGGCCGATGCCCGCGGGCTTCCAGCTCCAGAGGCCGAAGGGTCGGCCCATTTACACATGCCGTGTTCGTCCTGCTGCACAAGGTCTCACCAGGAACCAGATGTAAGTCCCGACCTGAACCCTTATGACTGAATCTACCGTATTTCTGAAGCTGAGACACCGACACATCATACAACTAGCAGATGAAATGAAGTTCATGGTCATCGATACTTTTCCCCTATTAAAGAGCCCTGAGGAAATGCGAAGAGGAGGGATTATGGCAATGGATTTGGGCTGGGGGACAGGATGTTCTTTGCATGCGAGCCACCCTTCAGCTGCACGTTGGAGAAGCAAACGGACCTGGTGGGGTGCAGGAAGACTGTACGCAAAGGGGTGGACTCCACCGGAGACAAGAGCCAAGAATGGACACACGGACCCAGACGGCCATTCACCCTCCTCTCCGCCGAAGCACTTGCAGAGAATCGCAGGTTCGTAGACTGTACTTCTCTCTACTCAAGTGGGCTTTATTTTGTTTGCGACCCCGCAATGTAGTAACCAAACCCCAACCAGGAATAATAAAAGCATTTGCCTTGCAATGCCTGTTCCGCCACCGCATCAGCCACATTATACAAAGAAATGCAAACCTCCATCCATCACGCCTTTCGGAACCCATCTACAATTCATCCTCCGCCGAGAACCTTCACACAATGAAACGGCTTTTACTGAGCGATTATACACATCGCCTGGATGCAAAAGAGCACATTTTTCAAGCATATTTCATGGACTCCAAGGGCTGTCTGCATTGCTTATGAGGGGAGAAAAATGAGCTCTATCTGTTGTGCTAGCCACGTGCAGAGTGTGAACGCGTTCTCCAATGGAAAGAAAAAGGAAAGAGGTCAGGGTAACAGGGAGAGAGGAGGGGAGGAAGGCAGGCTGGCAAAACCGTTGAATCTGACTTCTCGTGTGGTACTACTGTGTATTTCAAACACAATTTTGAAAGACCCATTCAGAAAGAAGGAGTCACTTGTAACACCTCCTGCATACCCAGATTGGTTTTCATTTAACGCGAGGTAAGAAGGTAGGAGCCAGAGTCACAATGAAAGAAAATGCCAGAGGCCTTTGCAGGAAGACTCGAACTAAACAAAGAGCAAGAAGACAGTAAACAGCCACCTGGCAACCACAAGGGAAGGTCTTGGATTCCATTCGGGAGGCAGCGGCTCTCACATCTCTTACGACTTAGTAACCTTCCCTCCCACCCCCAGAAGGCTGCAAGCACAGGGCTGAATTCATTTCTACCACGTGCCTTTTCTTATCTCCCCATGCCAACCTCCTTTGAAGCAAAAGGCTCATTAATCCAATTCAAATTGCCAACATCAGTAAATCCTTTGCCTCAGCATTTAAATGCCAATGCCAATTAAATACCAACAGCAACTTAACTCCTGATAGGATCTTCTCCACATTCAGGAAATCCAGCCAGAAGTCCAGCTAGCATTAATTCCAACACTCCTTCATCAACTCTGATTTTCCTCCGTGCCAAGAAATGAGGTCATCTGCTGGCCACGCTGACGACGCATCCAACTGGCAAAGTCACTCCACAAGCAAATGAGAGAGGACAGACAGAGCTACAAGCCACCAAACCTGAAGGATGTCTTCACAAAGGCTTCTGGGCTGTCGAGCTGGGGCAATTCCTCTGCTAGGATTTCTTCCGGGGGTCGGGGGTCATGGACAATCGTTGGCCGCGGCTTCTCCTTGACCTCGCCCGTGAGCCCATCGATGAGGGAATTCCACACACAGTTCTGCGACTTCGACCCTGAAGTGTGAGGGAAGAAAAGGGGCACCAGTGAGTTACCAACCAACGCCAAGCCCTGCTCTGTCCCACTTAGGATTTTCAAAAGCAGAGCAAGGAAATGTACATATTTCTCATGACCACCGCCAACCTCGGAGGGCTCCAAAGGATACTACTGGTCAGGCAACTCATGGAGTAAAAATTAACTTTTTAAATTCATATGCAAACATAGGCTAACACTCTGAATATTTTGACTCATAGCAAAGTGTAAGTGACATTATATATTCTGTCTTATATCAGTAGGTGATGAAGTCCAAGTCCTGATAGGGCTATAGGTATTTACTTACACATTTATTCAGCAAATGGAAAGCACACAAAGGACTACTATTTTAGAGAACAGTAAGGATGTTCCGGCACAAATCTCCCCCGTGAGCTCAGCTGGCCTAAGGCCCGGGTTTCTAGACTCCGTTCTGTGGAAATGCCCAACCAGAAGAGGGCTCCACCTCTAGAGACGGCAGCTCACTAAAGGCAGATCCGTTCTTCTGCAAGATAAGACCCCAGGCAACTTACACTGGGGAACTGATGTTTTAATAAATCTTCCAATTAGCCTGGGAAAGGCAGAACTACAATGCCTACTTTTCTCATGTTAAAATTACTAATTTGTTAAATGCGAACCATTAAAACACACCACAATTTTCATAAGCTATTTTGGCATTCCTTCACTTTTTTTTTTAATATTCTGGGAAACAAAAAATGGAAATAGCCTGTGTTTCTTTTGACCTTTGAGAGTCCAAAGAACAATTACTCTCATGGGATGGTCCACAGTTTGTTTTTTTGTTTGCTTTGCTCTGTTTTGTTTCATTTTGTTTTTTTAACTCAAAGTCAACAGGGAGTGGATCTTTGCTCACGAAAATGTTGGGAACCACCAGTACGGTTACCCACGTTCCAGCTGGGAGGCACGCATGAGCCTAGGACTGGGGTGATCAGCAAGAAGGCAGATCAGCCATGAGAAAAGGGGGGGATCTGGAAAAGCCCGGTGATAGTGAAGACACAGAGGAAAGGGTGGTGTTGGGAGAGAAGCAAGCAGCATCCATCGGCCCGGGCGGCTGATGGGGTGTGGAGGGTAAAGAAGAGCGAAGTGCCAGGAGGGATTAAGGTTGCCCTTCCACAGCCCAGGAGACTGCAATACCATCCGAAAACGCTGGGGGCAGAGAGCAGCAGCCTGTGGGCCCCGAGCTGAACCAGGTTCCGAAGAGCTGCTTTTCCAGATGGAAACTACAGGCAGAGGCCCTCTCCACGTTCAGGAAGAGGAAGCCTGCTGATGACACATACGTGGCTCAAACAAGAAAACCGTCTTCTAGCAAACACTCTGTATCATGCCCCAGGTCACAATTTTCACGGCGTGAAAAGGTGAAAACATTACCCTTCTCACCAAACCCAAGTGATAAGAAAACTAAAGTAATAATAAATGGTTTAGTACATTATTGTTTTAATTTCTGAAAAGGAAAAAAAGGAACAGAAAAGGATGATGGAATTTCAGGAGACGACACCGGAAAATCACTGGCCACGCCTGGCTGGTTCCCACTAATACAGGCAAGCGGACAGCTGCCTCTTCCTGAGGGTGGAGAGGGTCTTACAGGTGCTCAGACGGGATGTTTCGTGCTGTGTGTCCTGCAGGTGTCTGAGTGTCTGCCCGCTGGTCCACAATATTTTTCTCTGATGATACATACTAGAAAGAGGGGCTTTGATAGCCCTGTCCTGGAGTGTTCCAGCTGATTATCTGACGTGATAAAAGCTGTCATTAAAGAGAACTTGGGCTGTAACTGTAACAAGGATCTAATAGTAACTGCTCCTTAGTACAATCTCACCCATAGCCGGGCCCTAGGGCACAAACCCCAGAGAGAGCCAGGAGACTGGTATGACGCAGGGCATCGTGAGGAGAATTTTACTGATTTCCGTTTTTACCTCTTTCAGAAGGAAAATGACTGACAACAGTCTGCTTTAGGTGAACGACCCACACAAAATGGGGAAGACTTAAGAATGCTGGAGATGCCCTGGCTGGTGTGGCTCAGTGGATTGAGTGCCAGCCTGCAAACCAAACGGTCTCCAGTTCAATTCCCAGTCAAGGCACATGCCTGGGTTGCTGGCCAGGTGCCCAGGAGGGGGCGTATGAGAGGCAACCATGCATTTATGTTTCTCTCCGTCTCTTTCTCCCTCCTTCCCTCACTCTCTAAAAATATAAATAAATAAAATCTTTAAAAAAAAACAAAAACCCTGAAGAAGCCTGGGGGATGAGTTCCCAGATACATTCCGGCCACCCACAGACTCTGGCCCGGTGCCAAGCACTTCAGAGCCCCGTGCTGGACGTGCTGGACGTGCAAACCTTATGTCTTCCCCGCCCACCAGAAGCTTTGGAGAGGCTGAAAAATGCCAGGCAGCTCCCGGCTGGTCCAGACTAGAGCCAGTCTTTGGGAAAATAACCTGTGTCCCTTACCCCTCCTCCCCAACCCCTCCACCTACATGTTCCAGGAAAATGGTTCAAGACTCTGAAACAGGCTTCGAAGCTCAGTGGGTACCCTGACTAGTCTCCCAACTTGGCCATCTCCATTTTCCATCGTCTTGGAGCTATTCCACTGTTCTGTGCGTGGGAGAAAGCCAACAGGGGTGCAAACGATTCCTGCTTCTAGAATGCAGATTGAGTTCCACGGAGAGCGGCCCACGGCTGCCCTGTCCACCCGGACGTCACCAGTCCACAACTGCTCCGCCACGTGGCTTCAGCGCTCCCGACAGACTCGCCTGTTTGCTCTGAGGGTCCTCCTCCAACCTGTTCGTAACACCGGACTGCCTTCTTCATCGTCAGTCCATGAGTGAAGTAAGACCTCGGGTGCATGCTCCCCTTGCATTCGCATGGATTCTTGAAAACGGTCCCTGAGCAATATTGACGTCTTCAGCGGCCCGCAGCCAACACTGGCTGCATCCCCTGAGAAATCCTCCCATGAGTAGCCCCACCTGGTGGCGTTTTTTATACGATGCCCTCCTTTACCCCTGAAACCTCCCCCTGCTTTGAAGTCTGTGCTGTTTGAAATTAACATAGCTAGCGTCTCCTGCTTTCTTTTGATGAGTGTCCGCGTGGTGTATTTCTCTCCATCCACTTACCTTTAATCTGTAGGAGTCTTTTTCTTTCAAGTTTCCCATCCGTAACTACAGGTGGGTCTGGTTTTCCGATCCACTCTCACAATCTCTGTCTTTTCATGGGCGCATTTAGGCCATCCACATTCAAGTAAGTATTGATGTAGCTGGATGAACACCCACCGCATTCGCTACTGCTCTCCAGTCATTGCCCTTGTTTCTTGTTCCTGGGTTTGTGCTCCACTGGGTTTTGTTGGGGGTTTTTTGTTGGTTTTTGTTGGCTTTTTTTTTGGGGGGGGGCGGGGTTGTTTTTTGCCTTTTGCGGTTTTACCTGAGCGTCTTCCATGATTCCATCTTCTCTTTTTCTCAGCATACTGGTTATAATTCTTTTCTTTTCTTTTTAAGTGGTTTCCCGAGAGCTCACAACAGACACTGACAGCTAACCCAAGGCCGCTTTCCCATAACACACTGCGCCACCTCCCAGGCAGTGTGACTGCCTTACAACCAGGGTAACCCTGGCTGCTCCTCCCTCCCGGCCTGGGGTCACTGCAGCCAGAGGTCTGCAGAGGGCCTGCGGGCCACGCTCAGCACTGCCCCCTGAGGAGCAAAGAGGGAGCGCTTCGAGGCAGGCTCTGACCCCTCAGACAAGGGTAACCTCCAGGCTGGTCATTCCCTGGCTTCCCCAGTTCTACTCTGAGTGTCTGTGGGGCAATGACCACTTCAGCAGAAAGACCCAGGGGCTGAAATCAAGAGAAAACAATGTCGCTAGAGCTTTAAAATTGGGACGTGAAGCTGAGCTCCGTAGGTTCCCAGGACAGAGAGTCCCCGCTCAGTTTTCGTGTCCTAGAAAACTCAGCCAGGGTGCCCTCTGCTGCTCCTCCCCGCCTGAGGAGGACCCGGCCCCGTGCCCCCGACCACCCCACCCCAGTCTGAGCCTTTTGGGGCCCCCTCCTCTGGGCTCGGCAGAGTGGGAATGCACTCTTCGCCTTCCTCAGAGCTCCTGCCAGCATGGGCAGGGTGTCTCCAGGGACCCCGGGACAGCCTGCTCCCAGAAAATGAAAAATAGACATTTCCCCTGCTCTGGTTTATTTTAAGCCGATTTTCAGAGCATGAAATGTTTCTGACTAGAAGCAAAAACACAGAAACAGAGTCACACAGGTCTCCCTCGGTAATATCTGAAAACCCACGCTGGAAGCCGCAGAATAACTCAGCCCTCGGGGAGCCAAAAATAACGCGGCCGGCCCAGGTGCGGGAGCTGAGCGGCTCCCCCCAGCCCACGGCCCACCTGTGCCCTGGCCTTCCTCTCCCTGACTCGTTCAATTCCTAAAATATTCCCCTTTCCCGGCATCTCCCCTCTGCCCCTGCCATACATCTGTCCCTCTCGTTACAAAGACAACTTTTCGTGGACCTGGGGAGCCCCCCAGATGAATTACAGATCTTCCAGAACCATAACCTCCAGCCACAGCACCCCACGACTGTGCTCCCTGGGAGCCCGGCGTGCAGACTCGGACGTGAGCAGCCTCTCCTTCAGCGCAGGCCGTGGGCCGAGCCTCGTCCCAGGGCCTCCACCTGTGTTGCCTTATTTAGCTGCAAATGAGCTCTCCAAGGCACCACGGGAACCTCACCGAGCACCAGGACACCTGGGCTCCGAGAGGCTGAATATCCCGGACCCCGGAGTTAGAAAACCAGAGGTTCCGTGGCCCCAAATCTCTCCTCCTCCTGACCCACGGCTCAGAGTGACCCACAGCACTGCCTATATGTTGCATTTGTGAGCAAATACACGTACACACAAGCAGAATGTTCAGCGGTTTTTTGCAAAGCAGGCATCCTTCTGCATGAGCAATAAGATACACCCTGTCTGCTACTAGGGAGAACCTTGACTTTGCTGAGCCCTCTCGCATGAAAGCAGCTCGCAGCTCCCGATAGAGGAGGGAGTACAGGCTGCGGGGGGAGGTGTGTAACACCAGGGGAGGCTGATGGGCTGAGAAAAGACAAGCGAGCCAGACAGTGAGACGGAAGACTCGGAATCTGAAATGACTACCCAGGCATTGTGAAGTGCGTCCGATGGGGTGGCGAGGCCACGGTGAGCTGGCGATCCCGCTTGAACCCGGCCAGTAAGCACTCATCACCTCGGTTCCTGGATAACAACACATGAAGCTTATACCGGTGGAAGGCTGAGAGGGTTGAGTCCTGCTAGGCCCAGAGGAAAGAAGAGATTTAATTCTCCTAAAAGGTTTTTAAAAAAAATTCTTGGAAACCTTCAACAGTTCTCAAAACATCTGTGACATTGACCCTGACTGCCGTGGCTCAGTGGGTTGGGCGTTGTCCCACAAAGCGAAAGGTCACTGGTTCAATTCCCGGTCAGGGCACATGCCTAGGTTGTGGGCCAGGACCCTGGCTGAGTTGGGGGAGTGTGACCCATCGATGTTTCTCTCCCTCTCTTTCTCCCTCCCTTCCCCTCTCTCTAAATATAAATAAATAAAATCCTTTCTAAAAATCTCCAAGAGGAAAGGTCTCAATTACTCTTTGTCAAACATCAAAAGAGTCTGCTCAGCAGAGCACTGATGGAGACAAGATTAAAGGGAGACTTTTCAAGAGCTCCGACAGCATCCATCGAGCACGCGAATTAAAACAGGAGCCTGCCTATTGAGAGTGAAACCCACTCCACACACACTCTGTCAGCAGTCAGTATAACTTGCAGGTACTTGAGCAGGAGAAGACAGCATTTTTTAAAGCTGTCCACAATTTAGACTTCCACTCATTCAGACACCAGCTCCCCCATAATGAAGTGGAAGTTCTTCAAGGCCCAGCTACCTCGAAGTTGGCTAATGTCTGCGAAGATGCAAACCCCAAGCCTCCCCACCTGCCACGTGGTTCACTTGGAACCCTCCCGAGCATCCCTTCGGGAGGTCGCGGGGCCGAGGTTCAACCTCACTGTGGAAACCCGGTGGGAATGCACGTGGTGACACGGGCCGTGGGAACGAGGCTGGGGGAGGGGGCCACACACGTCCCAGACACATTGTCACATTTGGGTGCTGGGATCAAAAATAAAGTGTTTGGAAGCCACTGCTCGGAGATTTGGAGTTTTAATCAAGAGTTCCAGAAAAGCAGAGGCGTTGGGGTCACACGTTAGTCACGGAGAAGATCTCTTTCTAACCTGGGCCCAAACTACCCGTGGCTGGGAATAGAGTCAAGGCCACAGATTGTCTGTTGGTGGCAAACTCTTTCAGGGAAATAACTGTCACTTGCTGGTGTTCATTCCCCACACCCAAACTGTCCTTCCGAGGTGAGCCCCGTTGCCTGATTCTGAGATACCTGCCCCTGAGCCGCACAGGTGAGGTGGCCTCTAAGGACAGGGTCGGTGCTGGGTGGAGGGAGGACCGCTGAGAACAGAGCTATGAGTGTAAAGGGTCTGCCTGCATTTGCGTACCGGGGTCTCTCTTGTGCATCCCTCAGCTTCCGCCAAGTCTGCTTCAGCAGACAGCCGCTGTCCACTCCCGAAGAGGAAGAGGAGGGGGGAAGGGGCCTGGTCCGCACCTCGGCCCACGTCAGAGCAGATGTGAGGACAGCCAGAAGCAGAGAGAGGGCAGCAATGAGCAGAGGTAGGGAATTGGGGCAAGAAGAATGTTGGGTGGTCCGAGGTCTCCTGGGAAAACCCCGAGGACTGCAGCCCTAGCCCCACCCCCCCAACCCCCCAATACCGAGTGCTCACAGAAGGGACGAGAGCCCGTGTACCCAGACCCCGACAGACCAGGGGCCTCCGCTGACATCAGGGCGGGACCTCGTCCCCACGCCACAGGGGCTACTCACAGCATCATCAGACAGTCCGCTGGTCAGCCTGTGGCTAACACACGGGCGACCAAGTAACAGAGTAGACACAGTCAAACACTCGGTCACGTGTCTTTGAAAAGGGAAAAGCAGAGTGGGTTTCAGTCCCCAAACTCTCCCTCTCTCTCTCTCTCTCTCTCTCTCTCTCCAGTCCTTCCCTATGACCACAGCTGCCGACACTGTTCCGGGCCCAGCTCTCCGGAGGCGGTGAGCTTTGGACCGGACCATTCTGAGGTCCCCGTCTGACTGGAAATTTCTCCAGTCTGCACTAACGGGCCGGTACGAGTCAGTCTGTTTGCTGGACGGAGCAGGTCTGCCTGGCTGGTAATGGCCGCACCGGGTGAAGGGGGTGGGGAGAGGAGGAAGGCAAAGCGGGGGGGGGCCCCCTGCGGTCCAGAAGATCAGCCCTGGGGGAGCACCGCTGGGGGGTGACCTGGTTTCTGAAGCACAGGTGTGTCGTGACAAACACTAGAGTTTGAAGGTGATGGCACCTGCTGGGGGCGGGGGAGGGGGAGGTGCAAGCAAGAAGCTAGTGGGCCGGCCACAGAGCCCTCACAATAAGACCCTGCTGTGGAGGGAAGGCCAGGACCGGGCAGAAGACAACCTTAGAAGGAGAAAGGGTTGGACTCCAGGAATGACGCAGAGCACCGCCAGTTCCGAGAGCACAGGAGGGAGACCCTGGGACCACCTTGCATCGTCACCCTCAGCACCCCTGAAGCTCCCCAGTAAAACTAAAATAATAACACACCCTTCTCTGATAAGGACACTTAACATTTGCTCTGTCTTCTCTATACGTAATCACAAACAGCTGTGAAAAAACGCCAGCTGTATTAATCTGCGACATGGAAAGTAAGTACAAACACCGCACCACCGCTCTGCTCCGGGGCTTCTGCCTCTACCCCGCCGCCGCTGCCACCAGGGCAGTGGTTCTCTGACGGGGGTGTGCATCACAGCCACTGGCAGAGTTTGCTAAAACACAGGCTGCAGGGACCCAGCCCCCAGAGTCCCTGCTTCAGCAGAGCTGGCGAGGGATCCCAGGCCTTGTATCTCTAGCAGGCTCCCAGGGACAACCCCCACCCTGCCCCGCTGAGGACCACAGAGCCGGCTTGCTGCCCCGCGGCCTGTGGAAGTTCTAGAGCTGCCGCAGTGCAGGGTAACTTCCTGCTGGAACCAGTGGGAGCGAAGAAGCTCGGGCCCTGCGTGCTGCTGACGTGGAATCCAGGGCAGCAGCTCATCTGAACTGTGTAGGAACCGCCGCAGCTGCTGAAGACAAATCTGAAAACCTCCCTGCAGCTCCGGCCCCGTCCCGGGCCCTTTAGGAGGCTCTGGGGCGTCCATGGGACATGCCCCTGGGGACTGTCAATGCCCAGCCACCAGCCATCAGCCATAGCCACTGCCACCCATTGTACCTTCCCCTCGTTCTTGTCACCCTGGCTCCATAACCTATCCACCCCGCAGCCCACGCCCCCAGTCCTGCGACAGAGCCTCCCAGCTGTGACAGGTCACTTAGGGAAGGCCCAGCTCTTGCGCTCTGCCAGACACGACCCTGAGTTTGCCCTGGACATCACCCCCCGGCAATTCACCTGTGGGGTTCACCCTCCCTGCACAGGTCCCTGCCCCTGCCCAGCTCCCGCCAGGCGGGTGCTCCCTCTGCTTTCTCCTCCATCCACCTACATCGCCCCCTTCAGTAGGATAATCTGTTTCCAACGCTGCCTGCATTTTTACCTCCGGAAGCAAAAGAAGCCAAATTTTGGTTCTGTTTTCTTGTTCCTTTTGATACATTATTTTCTTTTCAACCACGTCTAGTCTCAGGGGAGAAATTATTCTCCTCTCAGTCAGGGAAGCAATCGAAACTCCAGAATAGGGCTGCCCTGCTCACGAGCTTTTGGGCCCATGCCTCCCTCCCCTGCCATCTCTCCCACTGCCCTGGGCTCTCCCCACAAAAACTGGGTCCCTCGCACAGAGTGGAGCCTCTTTTAAGGCTCCCAGAGAGGAGACGCACAGCAAATTCTGGGCTTTTCCTGCCACCCTGTGGCCGTGTCTGGACACTACAAGTAACCTCTGTTCCTTGAAAAGGTATACTGCTTTGGTTTTTTGGTTTGGGGTTTTTTGTTTGTTTGGGGGAGTTTGGGGGGTGGTGAGATATAGTTAACATGTAACATTCTACTAGTGTGGGGTGTACAACATAATGGCTTGATATTTGTATACATTTCAAAGTAACTCCCAGGAAGGCCACCATAACCCTAGTTACCATCCATCACTGCACACGGTTGCAATTTTTTTTTTCTTGGGCACTCTAAGATGCACTTCTCTTGGCCACTAGCAAATGCATACTATGTTATTAACTACAGCGACCGTGCTGTGCTTACTTTATTCCCCACAACTGTTGTTTGTATTCTGTTTGTCTGGCATGCCTCGCTCAGCGTGGCGAACGAGGGTGGCCCTCGAGGGCTTGAGGCGCCCAGGTGATACCTTTTCTGCTCCCAGAACCACACGTGAATGGCAAAGCCTGGAACAGTCCGGTAAACCAGCAGTTCTGAGGATTACACAGGCAACTGCAAGGACGGGCCCACCCACGATGGGGCTGGGGTGGGAAGAAGCTGAACCCACTGAAGACGTTTCTTACGTCACTCCCTCACTGGCAGAGTTGCACGGACACTCGGCGGGAGCACGGGGGTGAACCGGGCTCGGAAGGAGCCCAGGAGAGGACAGAGTTACTCACGGGAGAAGCGGGCTAGTGGTCTGGCAGCCTTGTCTCCAGCTTCATTTGCGACTGGAAAAAAAAGAAAACGGAGAATGGGATTAGAACAAAGCTCGTGTGCAAACAAAACCCAAAAGCCAAATGCTCTGGGTGGTTTGACAGGGAGCGATGTGTCAGTCTTTGTAAGGGAGTAAGAGCAACTTTCTTTCTGTTCTTTCTGTATGTCCAGGGCTGCTCCCGACGCCCGAGTGAGACTGAGCGCCTTCGCCAATAATTCGATTAGAACGTCTGAGTGAAGCTGGCGGGACCTTACAATAGCAAGCTGACTGTGCCTGAAGGAGTTAACTGGCTTGTGCCCACTTAGCAAGAGTCGTGCAGCCCCGGCCTCTGAGCCACGGCACGTCTGTCCTCCTGTCTCAAGTTTCCCCCCATCGGGCCGCCCCTCAGCACAGGACTGCACCCCAACCGACTGCCAGAAGCCCCACGTGCTCAGGTGAACAGGGGCAGAGCCAAGGCAGGGATGGCAGAAGTCATCAGGGCTGGGCTTTACGAGAAGGACATTTAAATTCAGAGGCTAACAAACAAGGGGCTTCCACATGGGGGGCACCGAGGAGGCACTTCAGAGGGCTGCGTGAGGAGACCTCCCCCCTCAGGCTTCCCCTTGGGTGGTGGCTCCTGTGAGGAGGCCCTACGCGATCATGTCCACGGGTCGTCATCAGTGTCCCTGTGTTTACAAACACCATCTTTGTGATTAAAGAGAGGTCAATCACGGCCCTGGCTGGTGTGGCTCATTTGGTTGGCATGCTGTCCCGTTAGGCCAAAGGGTTGTGGGTTCGATTCCCACTCAGGGCACATGCCCAGGTTGTAGGTTCGCTCCCCAGTGGGGGACTCACATCTATCTCTATCTCTATCTCTCTCTCTCTCTCTCTCTCTCTCTCCCCGCCCTCCCATCTAAAGGCAATGAAAAATGTCCTCGGGTGAGGATAAAAAAGAGTTCAATTATCAAGTAGAAAGATAAAATCCCTTCACATTAAATATCACTGTTCATGCCCACAAGGATTATTACTTTGGTTGTTCCGTATATACACAGTCAAAAAGCATATAGATGTCTGTGACCGACCTGAACGCACACCCAAAGCGCTCCACTGGAAAAATCTGGTCATCTTAGTTCAGAAAACAACACTCAATACTGTCAGAGAATAAAGATTGCGAATGTATCGCTGGTCCCAGCGGCAGAACGAAAGAAACAACTCCTTCATAAACGCGTGTCTTCGTTTCGCAAAGAATGGAAGGAGCCAAAAATATTCCTTTCACCCTCCCACAAAGGGGGAACGTTTTTTTAACCTACGACGTGTGGACGATTGGTTAAATTAAGGACTCCGTATTTTTAATTAAAGGGAGTCTACTTCTGTCCGTCTGCTGTTTGCGATGCCCCACTCCGCCCTCTGTCACGAGCAAGACGTTGCACGCAGTGAGCAGCAGGGGGAGGCGACGCTGCGTCCTGCGCGCCCACCCGACCCCTCGCAGCCCCGAGATTCAAAAGGAAAGCGGGAAAGGACAGACAGACAGACAGCAAGGAAGGGGTAGGGAGGTGCGAGCCCAGCGAGGTATAAATATGAGTTTCCCCGGCCTTGAGTCCAAAGCGCCTCCTCTTGAGACACTGCAGATCTCTAAAGGAGGAGATGCAGCAAGGATCTCTCCACAACGGCTGCTGCAGAAACAGACGGGCTACTTTTAAAGCAGGATTACAAAGCCCACGGCAGTCCCCGAGCACACCAGCCACCACTAAAGCATTCTGCTGGGAGAGTCACGCTTTCGCTTCTGGGAGAAAGAAGTGCGGTGACGGTACTGCCACTGCTGTATTAGACACGCGGGGATGGCTGCTGACCCCCCGCTCCCCTCTCACCCCACCCCCCACCCAAGGGTGGGAACTGCTGACCCAGATCCCAGTCACGCCACGAGGGGCTGGCACCGAGATCCAGGCCAGTGGGGCACCAGGAGGGTCGCCCCCACCCAGGAGGGACTTGAGCCCTGCTACCAGCTTCGTTCCCCCAGATGCAGGCCCACCGCCAGGCTCCCTGTTGCAAGATACAGCTGCCTTGGCCAGGTATCGAGGCCCTGGCCCTACCTATTCTTCCTAGCTCACTAGACTGCCCACAGCTTCCTCGTCACACGCTCTAAACTGAGGACTCCCAAACACGCCCTTCACGCTCAGCTCCTGCTGCCCCTCCCCCGGCCACTGGCCACGCCTCCCTCTGCATCATGGCCAGCTCCCCCTCATCCTTTGAGGTCCCAGTGGAGCCATTCATTTCTCAAAGCCCCCCGATGCCCGCCACACCTCACAGACCTCTGCCCCTCTGTCTAACTCCCCAGCCCGGCCAGTGGTTCCCCAGCTGCCGCGGGCACCAGCACCGCCAGCTGGCTGTGTGAACCTAGACTGCAGGACTCCTTAGAAAGTGCAGGTCCTGACTCAGTGGGTCTGGGTGAGGCCTGGGAATTTTCATTTCTGCCAGGTTCTGCGGTGATCGACTCAGGGTGCTGCTCTGGGGGGCTTCAAAAGTGCTGGCACCCAGACCACAGCCCAACCAACCAAGCTGGGGCTGGGGCTGGGGCCGGGGCCGGGGCTGGAGGTGGGACCGAAGCATTGGTCCCTGTTAGACTCCCGGTGATTCCAAAGAGCAACCAGGACTCAGAAGCACGAATCAATGGTGTGACTTCCTACATCTTTACCAAAGCAGCATCCAGGGAGGAAGGTGAGACTTGGGTTCCTTCGAACGTAATGACCGTATTCAGTTCTTCTTTTCAGGCTGCTACTGTTTTGTCATTAAAATCCTGACCCCCAGAAATCCAACAGAGCACTGGCCGGTGTGGCTCGGTTGGTTGGGCATCACCGCCCCAAAGCGAAAGGTCACCAGTTCCAGTCCCAGTCAGGGCACAGGCCTAGGTTACAGGTTCGGTCCCCAGTCTGGGCACATGGGAGAGGCAGCCAATCAACATTTCCCTTACACATCGATGTTTCTCTCCCTCTTTCTGTCTCCCTTCCCCTCTAAGAATAAATAAATAAAATCTCTTCCCCAAAAAATCCTGAACAAAAACATGACTCTGAGAGAAATTCAACCACTGACACTGCAAACAGCCCTGGCCGGGTGGCTCCATTGCCGGAAGCATCATCCCATACCCCAGAAGGTTGTGGGTTTGGTTCCCAGTCGGGGCACATGCGCGGGTTGAGGGTTTGACCCCTGGTTGGGGAGCGTGTGGGAGGCAGCTGACGGACCGTTCTCTCTCACATCTCTCTCTCTCTCTCTCTCTCTCTAAGTCAATGAATACATCCTCAGGCGAGGATTAAAAAAAGACGCCAACACAGCTATGGGGATCCATTAATGGGCAGCTGTTCACGCTGTGAGTGAAGGGTTCTTTATGCAAGCTCCACCTCGCGCCGCCTCTGCCTCCAGCACGTGTCCCGAGGGCCCCCTGGGGGCTCGGAGCTGGGCGAGACCCCGCAGGTCTGGATACAACAGACCTCACTCGGCCTCGACCGACGAGCAAGTGAGGGAGGGAGGCCGTGAGATTTAAGTTTCCTCAAGTGTGGCCGGCTACGGAGCTGACATTAAGGTGATGGTGATGATGACGACGACAGGGATGATGATCCCACAGATTCCTTGGTCCTAGCCCCGACCCACTAAAGCAGAATCCCTGCATGTGGGGACAGGACCCTAGGTTTTAAAATCAACTGCCTCGGAAGCTACACTCATATCTGAGAAGCAGCGTTCCAAACGAAGTGTTCCCCCGGGACGTGTGCTGTATGTTCCCCACCCCACCCCCAAATGGCCAGAAACGAATCTCGAAATAAGGCTTGCCTCACTCCGAGATGTGCAGGCGGGGGGTGGGAGGCAGGGGAGACAGCAAGTGAACTAAAGCCACGGGCGTCCCGGCCCCAAGCAAAGATGGTGGCTCTGACGTCCCAGCGAAGCCACAAACACGCCAGGCCACCAGAACAGGACAGGGGAGGGTGGCCCCAGCAGGTGCACACTGCTTTGTAACCAAAAGGCGCACCAAAAACACCACCACCCTTGTTTTGAAAGCCCTGGCACCTGGGCTAGTGTAAACACAGCTGGGGTTCGGGGTGCCAGGGCAAAGCAGAGCGAGCCAGCCGGGGCGGGGCAGCCTGGCTTCCTGTGAGGGGCCTGCCTGAGCCGCCCGCTGCCCTGCCGCAAGCTCTGGGACCCCCAGTGGAGGGGCTGGACGGACAGTCCCTCGAGGGTGGTCCGCATGGGGCTGGAAAGCCAGGCACCAGGGATGCCCAGAGAGGAAAAATGCGTTGGAAGGAGCTGGCAGCATCTTCCCGGGCGCTGTGGAGGGTGCAGCTCAGGACAGCTCACGGGCGTTGGGCCTCACCTCACCCTGCCTTTACCTGCCGAAGACCTGAGCCACAGCTGGGGGAACGGAGGCTCGGTCCAAGGTCATCGTCAACTACCTGGGCTGTGCAGTCACCTCCCAAGTAAGGCCCTCCATGACCATCTTACTAAGAACACAGCCCCCAACTCCCCTCTTCCTCTGCCCCAGCCCCCACCCCACTCTCCCCACAGCCCACCACACGGCACGGAGCACCTTCAGCCCCGGGGGCGGGGGGGGGGCCTTTCTCCTTCCACTACCGTGTGAGCCCCACACAAGCGTGGACTCTCTGCCCACGACGAACCTACTACATCCCCAGGGCCTACCGGCCCAGGACACAACATTCACTGTACAAATCAAGGACCAACCTTCTCCTGACCTGCCATGCAGAGCGCGATGGGGCCAGGGCCTGGAAATGCTGCAGGAACACGGTGCCAGAACACTAACACTCCCCGAGCACTTACGTGCACTGTGAGTGTCCATTCCGCCCTTCAGAGTAGTTTCCCAAGCCCGGCTGAACTGCAGACACCCGGTGAAGCCACGGACAACCCGCCACGGCCCCGGCCTTCACACTGAGTGCGACTGTCGTTCCCCTTTGACAGGCAGACGGGACACGGAAGCTCAGAAAGGTCAGGTCGCCCTTCCAAGACCACACAGTTGTGCGTGTGGCAGAATTCCAATCCAAACCCAGGTGCACCTGGCTCCAAAGCCCAGTCCCTTCCCATTTTGGCTCTTTGCCTTCCACAGAGGGGCGGCAGATAGGAGCTGTGACCCCCAGGGGGGGCCACACTTAGGGAACAGTCTCACTGAGGCCTGACCCCAGCCCACCCCATGCCTCTGGCCCCAGTGAGGGCCATGCACCAGCCTACAGAGAATGGGGGAGGTCACCTGCCTGGCACCTGGCACCTGGCACAAGCCCAGGAGATGGTCAGTGGAGGGAGGCCCTTTGGGCACAGGGGGACCAGCACCCAGAACAAGGGGACCCCGAAGAGGGAGATGCTAATTACAAAGGAAGGAGCTTCAATGCCATGGTCATGCAAGAGCCCCAGCAACCAGGTGTCTCCCTGACCCCATTAAACCTTCCCTGGGCAGAAAAGAGTAACAAGGGAATAGAAACAAGGATCAAATTCATCTCGGTGTGCAAAGCCATACAACTCATAAATGCGGCCTCTGGGAGGCAAGACCTGTTCCGAGTAACAGGTGGCGAAACGGACACTCCGAGAGACCCGTGTGCCCAAGAGCAGACGGAAGCCGGGCGGGGGGCGGCCGGAAACACCGCCCCTTTCCTTCAGCCCCAGGCCAGCATTCTCGGAGAAGAGGGTACCGTCCATCTCTGGCTCCCACATGATGACTGGTCAAGGGCAAAACAGTTTGGCTTCCTTTGCCCCCAGTGGGTTTGAAAAATACTGATGCTGGACACCCCCAGGACTGGTTGTCAGCATCACCATGCAGAACTCTGGTGATGGCCAAATCAAGTGCCATGTTGAGAGGCTTCTGATGCTGAGTCTGAACTTTGAAAGATGTGTCGGTGACTCCTCCCCAAAACCTGCATGGGGTGGGGCGGCAGGACGGTGGGGAGGACGGACCGGCAGGGAGGATGGGTGAATGAGAGTTGCTTAAAATGAGAGGTGCCATGCACTACCTAAGGACCAGACTAGGCACTTCCCCTTCATTTCCTAATTTTATCGTCACAGCAACTCTCTGAGGGTGTTGCTACCATCTCCCCATTTTCCAGATGCGGAGACTGAGTCTCCGTGAATATAACTAATTTGCCTGAGATGAAGCGTCTAGCACGTGGCAGATCTGGAAACTGAACCGGGTGCCACCCCGTCCCAGGACCAGCTCGCACACCCAAACGTCTCACACCCGCGTGTCTGTCCTGTCTGATGGGCCCCACTGCCAAGAGCCCAGAGCAGGCCGGGGCCGGCCTCCACTCCACGGAGCTGCAGCTCGGAAACTCCGCGGACAGAGCCCGCCATCCCGCTGGAGCGTGAGCCCAGTGACACAGGAGGCTCACCAGCCCTCAGCCTGTGTCCTTCCCTCGCCCTCTACCCAGAAATGCTCGCACTGCCTCCTCCTTCTACCTTCTGGGCCGATCTGGCTGTCACACCGACTCTGGGTCAGGCTCTTGCACAAAAGAAAATAAAACCATTTTGTCGTGATGAGTCACTGGAGCTGGCCATTGGAGAGTGGCGGGGGTGCTCCCCTCTGGGGCCCCTCTCTCCGCAGTAACCAGTAACGGGCAAGCCTTCCGGAGGGCGAGGCTGCCCTGCCGGCGGCGGCCTGGCTGCCGCTTACGGAGCCCACGGGGACACGGAGCACAGGCGGAAGGAGAAATCAGAACAGCCTTGCCAGCCAGAGAGGATGGAAACATCTTTCCTTTAACTTGTTTTTTTTTTTTCAATCTAGAGGACTATGGGTCATAGGTAAAGGCTCAGGTAATAAATTTCTCTCTTCTCTGGTCCCGATTTTATACATGTGTTCATTTACCTGTATCCTACTTCGTTCCACAGTGTGTTTTACTTGTTTGGCTCTATGCGCCAATCCTTTAGGGGACAGAGCAGGATGTTAAAAGTGAAACGGACTTACTTCCCTCACTCCCTCGCTCCCTTTCCCTGACCCCCGGGTTTCAGGCTGACCTTCCACCTCTTACCCAGACCAAACAATCCATGCACCTCTACCGAGTGCCCCTGAGCCCCCTCCCCCGTCACTGAGCTGGACTGCAGGATGGATATGACTGGTCCGTGGGTGGCTGGAGCCCACCCGAGACCCGGAGGCCTGGCGCGGAGCTTCCTGAGGTGGATTACTGGGATCGCTGCATTTGGATTCGCCACGGCACCTGGCGTTTCCGTGGGACCCACCCGGCCAAGCTACCGGGCCTGACCTCAGGGAGCCTGAATGGGGAAACCTAATGCCAACACGTGCCAGGGCCGGAACTCCGCTGGCTGCTGAATGAAGGGTCCTTGTTCACAGAGCAGAGAGCTCGTGGTGGCCCGGGGTGAGCAGCACCAGGACCGGGAGGAGGCTTCTAGGAGACCCGGGACAGGTGGGGGGCCGTGAGGTGGGGGGGTGACAGAGGCCCTTCCAGGGGAGGAGGAAGGGGTGCGTGGGGCCTTCTAGCTCCCGGGAGCAGACGGAGACGGACCAGCCCTACCACACATCTCTCCCTTTCTCGGGCAAGAAAAGCTTCTCACTGAGAAAGGCGGCAGGGAAAAGCCGTGAAAGGTCAGCACTCGCACCTTGAAACGCTCTAAAACCGCCTCTGGCTGCAAGCCCGCCTTCCCTCCCAGCCCCGTCCGTACACAGGTCGCACGGGCAAATGGGAACGCCAACCCACCTGAGAGCAGATGTTTAACCACGTGCTCAATTCAGGGGCTGGAACCCCGGTCTGGGGGCAGGCTTCACGCCCAAGCACTGCCACCTCGGCCACGGTCCAACGCCATGCATCAGAGTTCTGGACGGCGACGGCCTGCGAAGCTCTGTACGGCCCGGCTGCTTGACACCCTGGCAGCCACCGCAGCCACTGGCCATGCAGGACTGCAGGCTCTCAGCAGGGGCACTGCCTGGGGAACCTTACAGCGCCCCCTATTGTCCTGGCCCCATGAAAACACCCCAGTCGAGCAGAGCAGCCCAAGACCAACCACTAGCAGTTAAAAGGCTGAGACATATATGAAAGCCAAGTCCAGCATCCAGCTGGCTGCTCGCGCAGTTAACTAAAGACAGCTCACCCCGCACAAGGCAAAGAAGAGACGTAGCTGGGAGAGGGAGGCGGGACACCAAGATGTATCAGGCCCCCACTTTGCACCAGACACTGGTAGGACCATCGCACTCACAATTTTTAATTAATGTTCCCACCATCCCATGAGGCGAGAATTACCCTTCCCATCTGCAGACGAGGAAACCGAGGCCTAGAAAAGGTGGGTAACTGGCCCGAATCAGGGGCTAGTGAAAGAGAAGCTGGGGTCGAAACCCAGTTTCGTGAGCACTCCCCTTCCTCAGCAGTTCGCCGGGCTGGAGAGCACAGCGGAAGTCGAGTGGCCCCACGACCTGAAGATCGCCAGAGGGAAAGGGGTGCGGGCCAGGCGAAAAAAGGCGAAGGGATTGGGAAGCACAAATCGCCGGTTGCACAGTCGGTCACGGGGACATGCAGTGCAGCATGGGGAATAGAACCAATAACATTGTCATAGCGATGGATGCTGTCGGATGGGTGCTGGGCTTGTCGGGGTGATCACTTTGCAAGTTACAGAAATGTCTCATCAGTGAGCTGTACGCCTGAAACTCAGACAATATTGTAGGTCAACTGTAAGTGCATTTTTTTAAAGACGAAAAAGAAGTCGCTGGTTCGACTGCACGCGTCCTGCCTGGATGCCCCACAGCAGCCCTAACGAGGGGACGGCCAGCCCGTGCCTGGTGGGCCCGGCCGTAGGCGGCCCTTCCTCTGAGGGTGGAGCCTGCCTGCAGGTCTCCCCTCAGCCTCGCCCAGAACAGGCCCGGCCCATCCAGGCTGGAGCTCCTTGCGGTGCTGCGGTGTGCGCCTCTCCCCTTCAGGCCCTGGCTCCCGTGAGCCTCCCCTGCCTCGCAACGGTGACGCCGCTCTGTGCCCCACGGGTCCCCAGCCCCCGGGGGCTCCCCTTCCCTCCTGAGGGGCGAACAGAGGCCGCATTCCAAGGCATGCTGGAACGAACTCCCAGATGGCAGCGGACGCTGAGGCCTGCTGACAGGCTGTGACTCCCCGCTCCAAACCCACCCTGGAAACCCTGGGCCACCACCGGCTGCCCTGCTGGGAGCAGGGAGGTGCTTGGGGCCCTGAAGGAGCCATCCCAGGAAGACGGTCCCCAGAAAAAGGAAAGGGACATTCAGGTTTCCAGAGCCACGACTCCGCCCACGGCCTGGGCTTTTTACCCACGTCTCCATCCTCACCACCACCAGGGGGCACAGGCGCCACTGTCCTCTTCTCCCAGGTGAGCAGACAGAGAGAGGTCCACGGGGGTTGCGTGCCTTGCCCGGGGGCTCGGACAGCTGTTGGGCACGGCTGGGTGGGTTGTACGCGGCACAATTCTGGGAGGCACACATCACATGGTCACAGCGCAGATTTGTCACGAGAATTTTCCAGCACAAAGGAACTTCGGAAAGGGGCATCATTTTCCAATCCGCACACGAGTCGGCAGTGGGTCTCCCAGAGTCCTGGGCCTTGCTGGTCAGCAGGGACTGGACCCTGGGTCTGCCTGACTCCACAGCCCCCACCCTTTCCACCTGACCACTCTGCCTTCCTCGGGATAATTTCAAGCAGTCCTGTGTCAAGTGCCCCACAGTTCAACGGGCAAAGATGTAGCCCCAGACCTCCAGGCCATCCCAGCTGGAAACAATGCTGGCCACTGACAAGCTGCCTTCCGTCGGGGTTGGGAGAATGCAAGGGCCAGAGAGGTGCAGCGAGCTGCCCAGGCCGCACAGCTGCATCCCGGTCACTGCAGGCAGGTCTGGCCCTGATACAAAGTCACTGTCACACAACACAGATGACCAGAGCTGGATTGTCCAGGCTAGTCTCCACCTGCTTTTGCATCAGAATCACCTTTTCACCTGCAGGGGGAGGCAGTGAGTGAAGGGTCTCCAGGGAGAGTCCCTCAGGGACAACTCCCTGAAGTTCAAGCTCAGAGACAAAGCTGGTGGGAGGGAGGAGGGAGCCCAAGGGCCCACAGCTCAGGAGCCTCTCCAGAAGAGGCGAGGAGTGCGTTCCCCTGTAGGCCTGCCGGGTCCGGGGAGGGGCCCGTCGCTAAGTGCAAGTCTCTCGGCTCTCCCCGGTGGCTCTCAAGGCGGTTGTCAGCCTCCTTGAAGGGAGGATTCAGACTCTGCACAGGCCTCCCCGGGAGCCCCTGGCAACCATGGTGACCGTCCCCAAGGGGCAGCTCAGGTCTGTCTGGGCTCCAGCCAGGCCGACGGGGGCCTGGGGGAAAAGAACTCGGGAGGAAATCCGAGTGCTAAGTGTGCTGCTCCGTCTGGGGTGCCAATTAAAACGCCTCCCTGCTCCCTCATTAACAGCTCCTTCCAGACCCCCAAGGCCCACCCAGCTTCCTGTCCGGACAACGGAGCCCAAACGTGCCCACGTCAGGCCAAAAGGCATGACGGCCTCGAAGACCCCCAGACCCACCCAGGCTCCTCCTGGACACTGAAGTTCGGAGAGGCAACGTTGCCCCAGATCACTCAGCTGGTCCTTCCTGGCTCCACGGCACCCACAAGATGACAGTGTACACGTCCCAGAAACAACCACCCCACTTCACGTGAACCTGGCCTACCCATTTCTGCTTGAGCCACCGGCCCTGCCCCTGCACACATCTCGTTAGGGGCCGCACAGGCAGAGGAGGCAGAACTCCTGACTCCCAGGGGCCACACGCTGCACGGCCCCAGAGAGAACAAGCCACTGAGTTTCCTGCAACTTGACGCAGGAGGAAGCTCACGCACCTCCTGGAAGAGGCCTCTAGCGCCCCCTAACGTCCTTCTGTACAGCAACGTGCTAGTTCGTCACTGGTCCCTTACACCCAGAGCCCAATTTTTATCGGTAGGGACACCCGCTGATCCCTTCACAGGAGCAAATCTTAAAACCAGCCTGCGGGAAGAACTATTTAAAAGAGAAACACATTGAAAGGGAGCTCGAAAAACTGCAATATTTTTATGGCGATGTTACCAACATCAAGGCGAACATACTACATAGGTGAAATAATAGCACATAAACACCAGAGCCAGCAAACTGAAAGCGAGAATATATGTTTATCATGCTTATTGCAGAAGTGGAACAATATTAGAGGATCTACTGATTTCATAATATAATTCAGCCTACTAAGAGATCAGAGAAGAAAACAAAAATATTATCTGAAGATATGTCGTCTTTGAAAAAAATCAAGACTTACTCTTGGTTAATAGAAAACAAACAAACAACAAAAAAAGAGGTGCACTTCCAAGTAAAATGGAGTGAACACACTCCACCCTACCTCTCCCCCCGAACGCAGCCACAAATCCTGGATAGGACGCATGCAGCACCTATCTGAGGACCTGAGACTAATCGGTAGCCGACAGATGAAGAGCAAACACAAGAATCCAAAGTACCACCAAACCAATGGGCAGTTTCTGTTTCTTCCTTTAGGATCCCCTGGCTTTGCCTCAAGACAGTCCAGAGGGTGCCAGCATGAGTGACAGAACACCCAGGGACTCCTTCCAGTCTGGGCACAAGAGTGGGAATGGGCCTCCCAACTCTCTGAGCAGAGAAAATCCACATTTTTTTTCTCCTGGGTATTCTCTTGTATCCCAGCCCCTAGAAACCCACACACCCCTGAGGGGGGACTACCTTCCTCTCTGATCAAAGGAGCCGTGGTCCCGCGAGCACGGAGTAAACCCCCATGGCATTATTTTCCCCCCCTCTCTCTGTCTGCCCCTTGACCTGGAATTCAGGTACAGTCGTGGGAAGTGAGAAGCAGAGAAATTTAAACAAAGCAACTCCACTCCTAGGGATACACCCAAAAGAACGGAAGGCAGGGACACAAACAGATACTTGGACACCCGTGTTCAGAGTGGCATCAGTCACAGGAGCCACAAGGTGGACACAACCCCAGTGCCCACCGAGAGACGAGTCAACCAAAGGTGCTCCATCCACCAGGTGGCGTGTCCGTCCCTCATAGAAACCAATGAAGCTGAACATGCACCACAACCATGCGTGCACTTTGAACCTCGCAGGACAGCTGGTCCTGTCCGAAACGGAGACATTTGGCCCATGATTTGTTTCAGAACACAAACACTGAACGTTGTTCAAAGTGTATGGATGTTATTCTTCTTACAATCCATGAAGAATCTGGGGTTTCAAGAATCATGAAGATTCTTGTTCTTCCTCAACGTAACGTACGGCAGGGTTACTCTGAAGCTGGCGAGCAGCTGCTCTCGAGTGCGTGCCAACCTGGCTGATGATCGTTTTACCTGTGAACAGTCTCAGTGACACAGATCCGGTGCCGTCAGCATCGGCGTGAGGCTGGCAGCCACGTTTGGGTGTGACCACCAAGAACCCAGGTGACAGCTCATCCACGGCTCTGTCAGTCATCTTTCATGCTCCAAGGACCCTGCAGCATGGACCCAATGTCTCTGGGGACGTTTTGTGGACAAATCTCTGCTAACCACCTTGAAAACCACGTACCTTGAAAATTATGGTAAGTAAAAAAGCCAGACACAAGAGGACAAATGTTGTATAATTCCACTTACACGAACACCTAGCCTGGGCAAATCTCACCTAGACAGGAAGTAGAGCAAAGCCGACCAGCAGCTGGGGGAGCAGGGAGTGGGCGGCTACTGTTCGATGGGCACCGACTCTGCTCGAGATCATGACAAGTCTCTGGAAATGGGCAGTGGTGGTGGCTGCACAGCACTGTGGCTGTGCTTAACGCCACTGAGTTATACACTTAAAAATGGCTCAACTGGTAAATTTTATGTGATATAAATTTTACCACAATTTTTAAAACTCTATCATAAAAAAAAGAAACACCACAATTAAACACTGGGCAAAAGACTCAGACAGACACCTCAGCGAAAAGGATATATTGATACCGCAGGCTACAGAAGCACATAAAAAGATGGTCAACATCATTCCCCATTAGGGAAATGCACATTAAAACCACTATGAGATACCATGATGCACCTCTTAGGATGACTAGGATGCTAAAATTAAAAAATTTCAACAATACCAAGTGCAAGAAGATGCAGAGCCACTGAAACTCTCCAGCAGTGCTGGTGAGAATGCAAGTCATACAGCGACTTTGGAGGGAAACTCTGCAGATCCTTATAAAGTTACACATACACCTACCATAAGTATTTATGCTACAGAAATGGAAATTATGTCACATAAAACCTGCATACAAATGTTTATGGCAGCTCCCTTTATCATCAACAAAAACTGCCCTTCAGTGAGTGAATGGATAAACAGACTGTGGTACATCCATACACTGAGTGAATGGATAAACAGACTGTGGTACATCCATACAGTGAGTGAATGGATACATGTGGTACATCCATACAACAGGATACTGCTCAGCCATACGGGGAGCAAGCTACAGATAATGTGCAATTTGGATGAGTCTCAGAGGCATTAGGCTGAGTGAAAAAAAGGCAGTCTCAAAAGGTTATATAATGCCTGACTCCATTCACGTAGCATTCGTGAAAAGAATAAAGTTATAATGATGGAGAACAGATCAGTAGTTCCAGAGATCTGGGGTGGGGAGGAGGTTTGACTATAACACGAGAACACAAGGGGGTTTTCTGAAATGATGGGATGATTCTATACCTTCACTATGGTAGTGCTTACACAAAGTCAAGCATGTGTTAAAACCTACAGAACAGAACACCAGAAAAAATTCTATGTTAATTTAAAAAAATAAAATTTACAACAAACCCCCCAAAATTGCTCAGCAAACTAGAAGGAATTTCCTTAATCTGATCAAGAAAATCTAGTGAACACCTACAGCAAGCATCCTTTTTCGTGGTGAAAAATAAGAAGGCTCCCTACAAACTCAGCAATAGGATAAGGATACCCACTACTCAGACTTCTGTCCAACCAGGAGGCCTAAACAGGAGGGGCTGTCATTTTCACTCAGAAAATCCAAGGGAATTCACAGACAAATGATTAGAATGAGTAAGACAGTTAAGTACAGTTGTCAGATTGAGGTTAACAATAAAAATCTATGCTGAATTCCTTTACACGAGCAATATACAAGTAGGAACTGTCGTTTGTCAAAGAATATATCTTCTACAACAGAAATAAAATTGTACAAAGTGCCATGGAACAAATCTATCTAAAATTCAAGACCATTATGGAGAAAATTATGAAATTTTATTAAGAAATATCAAAGAAGGCCCAATCTTCACCATGTTCATGAATGGGAAGTCTCAGTAGCAAGAAGATGTCATTGTCTCCTAATAAAAATATACATTTTAACTGAGTAAGTATTTGCAAAGCATTTAGAACAGTGCTTGGCACCTAGTAAGTGATATATAACTGTTGTTGAAGAAATAAATCAGAATTCCAACGAGCTTTTTCATGGAACCTGACAAGCTTGTTCTAAAATTTTTAGGGTGGAACAATGGGCCAAAAATAGCCAGAGCAATCTTGAAGCACAGAGGTGGGAAGAAGGATAATTCTCATTCTATCAGACATTAGCATTTAATGATAAAACCATTAAGAAAATGTTTTTTCTGGCCCAGAAATAGACATACAGACTAATGGAACAGAATAGAGAATCCTGAAATATTTGCTATGTGGAAAGTTGACCCAAAGAACTGCAAGAATGGAGATGCCATCCACTGAGTAGGTCAGGGAGGAGGACTTGATTGGTTTGGACTATGTTCTTCCTAAAATGCCTATTAGAACCCAAGTGGTAATACCAAAAAGGCAACTAGGCACATGAGTCCAGAATTGAAGGGACAATTTCAGACGCCAGTGGCCGGCATATAGCTGGTATTTAAAGTCATGGACTGACTTAGCTCACTTACAAGGTCAGTGGCAACAGAGAAGAAACCCCAAGACTCAACCTTGAGGCAGCACGGCAAACTCAGAAGAAGCCTCCACTGAAGAAGAACTGAGGCTGGTACCTTAAAGCCAGAGGAAGGTTTTACGAAGGAGGGAGGGGGCAACTGTGCCGAACGCTGCTGGGGACCCAGTATGACAGCTGCTGAATTTGGCCAATGTGGACGCCACAGCTGATCTTGCCAAAAGCACTGCCTGTGGGCTTGTGGTGGGACCGGCACAGGCTGGAGAGGGGGAACTATGTCGACCTGCCCAGAAACTATGCTGAGAAATTTCTCTTCAAAGGAGATCTAAGAAGTGGGACAATTGCTGGAGGAGCATTGTATGTTCATACAGGATTTCTTTCTTCCTTTCCTCTCCTTTCTTCCTCTCCTCTCCTCTCCTCTCCTTTCTTCCTCTCTCTCCTCTCCTCTCCTCTCCTCTCCCCTCCCCTCCCCTCTCCTCTCCTCTCCCTTCCTTCCTTCCTTCCTCTCTCTCTCTCTCTCTCTTTCTTTCTTTCTTCTCTTTTCTTTTCTTTTCTTTTCTTTCTTTCTTTTTTTAAGATAGGAGTTCTTAGAGCATGTCCATATGCTGGCGAGAACGATGCAGCTGTGGGGGGAGAACAGCTGTGAGCGGGGATGTCGTGTCCACGGCACAGGGGAGGTGCTGGCCTGAGGCCCCGCCCACCCACTGTGCCAGGAGTCATTGCGTAGGGAGGATCAGGAAGCGCTGGGCACGAATGCAGAGTCTGTGAGTTTGGGTGCAGGAAAGGTGGGCATTCTCTTCTGATTTCTTCTATTTCCTCAGGGAAATAAGACGGGTCACGGGGTCCTGGGGAAGGGCTAGGGGAATGGAGACACTGAGTCGGATTAAGAGCTGCATAGACAAAGAGTCACATAGAAATAGGTGCTAGAGCAAGGGCGATGGATGACCCGACCAAGGTCTTGGCTTCCCGGAGCGCTCGCCACAGAGCAGTTTCTCCTGGCAGACAACTCGAGAGGGACAGTCTCTCGGGCACATCGGGTGGGGTGGCAGCTCGGAGGAGGGAGAGTGGCTCTGGCATGAATCACACGAGCACCACCCTCGGGCACAATGGGCATTCGCAGGGTGTCTCTTTTAGACAAACGGTTCTGAGACAGAGCTTTGTGCAAACGAGCACCGTAGAAGGAGACCCCCCACACAGGCAGCACCTGCCTCCCTGGGCTGCTCCGCACACACTTCCTGCAGGGCAGGGAGAAAGGGGCACGGGCTCAGGTCGGTCCTCTGAGCCCTTCGGGGTCAGCAGCCTGGAGTGAGGTTTCCGAGGCGGGGGAAGCTGACGGCACCAGTGTAAAATGGGACGTGGCAATTTTCTGTGGTTTTCAATGATTCACACTTTCCTTGACCTGTCATGGGAACAGGCTCTGGGTGGACTTCAAATGGTCCCAACTGCATGCCAGAAATAGCAAACCAAAGCCCCCCCGTCCTCCAGCACACAGACCTAAAGGGAAGTCGGGTCTTCAGGAACATTGCAGCTGGGCTCCTGCCACCACCTTGCCACCTGGGGGCGCTGCGGGGAGCAGACTTCTGTAAGGACAAATACGTCTGCGCGCTGTGGTCCAAGGCCACCTTCGCTGGCTCTACGCGGGGTCTCCGGAACCGGAGGGAGCGCACAGCCCTCCTTAAAACGGAAGGTGTTTGTGCTCCAGATGAAACTGAGCTCTCTCCAGGCAAGAGGTGTGCTTATGTGTACCCAGCGAAGAGCAACGCAGCGGCTCCCGGTGGCAAACGGAACAAAACCGGAGTCGCCGGGGAAAGGTGGCCTGTGCTCGTGGGAACAGTGGGTGGTGTGTCCCGAATTCCAAAGGAACCTTCCTGCTAAGGCCGTTGGACCCAGAATCCGTGTCATGCTGTCCCCCTCAAAGAGGCACACTTATTGAAAAGGAAGTAAATAAAAGTAGATTTGATCTCTTGTTTAAAAAAAAAATTGTGTTTGGGTGGAGGGTGGGAGCAGGTGGTAAGAGTGGGGCCTAGAAGAGTCCTTCAAAGATCAGCTGGAAGTAAGAGTCCGCAGACCTGGGTTCAAATCCTGCCTCCGGGATGCGTGGGAAGTCACGCATCCAAGTCTTAGTTCCTCTGCCTTTAAATGTGGGGGCGGGGCCAGGTGACCATGCGTGCATTTGAGAGCAGGTGTGAAGAGCGAAGCCTATGGAGCTGCTAGCACTAAATCAGCACTAGTTTTCTCTCATCTCCTTCATCCCCAGAAGGAGACACTGAGATCTGGGACACACCAACAACCAGGACGAGGACAAGGAAGTATCGGTGTCCCGATCGGGAAAGCACTGAGACACACGAGTCCCTGAACTGGCTGTAAAATGAAGCTCGTGTGTGATGAGGATGTCTGTGTCGGGGTTTCCAAGGAGACAGATTTTACAAAAGCTACTGTGAGATCCCCGCGCTCTGCAAAGACGAGCCGACATCACGCTCCTGCTTTCAGCCAGCTCCTTCTGCACCCTGACGAATGATGGGGATGTAGCAGGCAGGAGCCAAAAGGCAGGATATGAAGGCAGCAGCACCCCACACATCAGATTCGTGGAATGAATGAATTAATTAATTAATTAATGCTGGGTTTTATCTTCACGCAGAGATGGGGAAAGAGAAAGGAGATGGACAGGTAAAAGTGGACACAGGAGACCCAAGGACAGAGCCCAGAGGCAGTCAGGAACCTGGTCACTGGGCCCAGGACAGGCAGTGATACTAGACAGTGGGAAACAAGGCAAGAGCCCAGGTTGGTTCTCAAAGCTTTAGGCGCACCCAAGGCAGTGCAGCCAAAACTGCACATGAAGAAAGCCGGCCTCCCGACCCCCCTCAGTATTCCAGAACTAACTGCCCTGGCCCTGCCGATCCTCCACCAAAGCAGCATGCCGACGGCAGCTGTCCGTAAGCCCTGACACTGAACGCGGGAAATGGAATCCACGAGAGTTCTCTGTCCCCTGTGGGTGTTTACTCTCCACACCTAACCACCAGTTCCCTCGGCCCAGGGCGCTGTCTTCCAGCGAGTGTTCTGTAGGAGACCAGCACCTCGAGGGAGACCTTGCAGAAAGGGCACCTTGCCAGACAGCAGGGGAGCCCCCCAGATGACCTCGCATCCCGGAGATGTATGGGCACACTGGCATCCTGAAGGCTATAGAAACCTGATGAACACAGTGTTTCCAATACAGGGACTAGAAAAACCCTTCCATGCACCCATGAAATGGTGTTCCCCCGGAAGTAGCGTTCCCCTGGGGGTGCTCAAACATGGGGCTCAGGTCGCCTCATCATCCCATCACCCATGAAACCAACCTAAGCTAAAGCCTTGGGCTCTGCAAAAGCAAGAAGCCTTTGCATTCTTTCACCCCACAAGTGAACATGGGGATTGTAAAGATGTTTAGATGTCGGCATCCCAAGGGAGGAACGGACGAGATGCTGCAGGACTCAGGGGAGGGGAAGGTGGACGGTTTTGCTGGACCTGCAGGACAGGAGACATTGTAAAGACCAACCCGATGTTAAGGTTTTCCTTTCATTGTCACATGACTGTCTGGGACCATTCGCCAACACCTGGAGATTATTTTGGACCTCCCTGTGGGACAGGTACTTTATACCTGGCTCCCCCAAAGAACTTCTGGGGGCAGGGAGGGCTCCCCGGAGTCTGCATTGTAAAAAGGCTTCCCCATGCGATTCTGACCCATGCTTATGTCTGAAAACCTCCAACCCTGTGATCTCCAAAACTATTGAGAGCTCACAAAGGGCTACTGGAAAAGACATGACTCGAAGCGACCACGAGCAGACACCGATGGGGGCGAGTTCGTGGTGACTAACAAAACAGGAATCCCCAGAGCAGGAATGTGTTGGTGACATGCCAGGACATTCACTCCGTCCTGCAGCTGCCCAGGACCTGCTCCATCCAGGTGGCAGGGGTGCTCCTCGCCGGCAGCGAGCTGCCTCGGCTGGTCCCAACCTGACAGCGGGGGCGATTAAAAGCGTCACCTTCCCATGCCAGCTCTCAGCGCACCAGGCACACTGCCGAGGGCCAGGCGGCTTTTCCCGTAAACGGTTGCACTGAAGAGCTGACCCCCTTGACAAGATCCAAGGGGCCCCGAAGGCCACGGACTCTCCTTTGCCAAGTGCCCCTCCCGAGGGGGAAAATGCACTGGGTGCAACGTGTGCCCAACTCCCCTTGGACGGTAAAATCCTCACTGCAAGTAAACAAATCAGTGGGAGCCATGGTAACGCGACCCTGGTGCTGCCAGGCAGTCCGGCCCAAGCAGGCAGACCAGTTCCTCTCTCTCCTTATCTTCCCCTGAAACAACAAAACTTCTAGGATACCTCCCAGTCCTGAAATACCTCACATTTAGATAATTGTGCCATTTGTAACAAGTTCTTCAATGGCCCAAAGTGGGCCCTAAGTCCATTTATGAAGAAAGCAGAATCTGTTTCCATGGGCATTGCTGTCTTGTGTCATTTCTGTCCCCAGCCCAGGCCAGCCCACCTCCCCCTACCCCCAGCAGCCCTCCCTCCCTGCCTTCTCTCCCTAGAAAAAGCCTTCCTCCGGCCCGGGACGACCCACTAGGCATCTTGTGCTCCGTGTTCTCTTCCACGTGTATCAGGCATCGACTTTTCTGCTCAGGATGGAAGAAGGGCTTTGCCCCTTGGAGGCAGGTCCTGGGAGCGGCGAGGAGGGGTACTCTCCCTGCGCCTGAAGCCAACTAGATACTGCGAAGAAAGAGGCAGGGGAGCACATTTGTGAAAAACAGGAGATGAGCGTTCAAACCCTCGCTCTCCTGATCACTAGCTGCACAACCTTGGGCGTGTTCACTTCTCAAAGCCTCAGGTGTGGATGGGTTTGATAACAGTGCCTACCTCGTAAGGCTATTATGAGAACAAAATGAGACACCTCGGGTTAATAACTTCTTGTCACAAGGCACAGCACGTGAGATGCCAGCCAACAGGTGATGGCTATAATTTTCATTAAAGGTATTGGGTGTCAATTCTGTGCCAACCACAATACTACACCCTGAGGCTGAGGAGATCAATAAAACACAGCATCCACCTTTAAGAAGCACTCGGTGGGTTTATCGATTTTCCACCAAATCCATACAAAAAAGGTTTCGTTTTCTCAGTGAATATCTAGTTGAGCAAGAGAGTTCCCTAGGAAGCACTCAGCGAGGAGAGAGTCATGTAAACAGATCATCAGAACCTTGCAGTTCAACAATACAAGTGCAGAAGCAAGTGCTACGGCGGTCTAGAAGGAGTGAGCGACCTCCTTGGGAAAGTCAAGGCTCCACTGAAGAGGGGACAGTTGAACCTACGAAGGAGGAGGAGGATTTAGCAGGTGAAGAAAGGAATCAGCACATGCCAAGACCCAGATGAGTTTGTGAGTGTGGAGTGTCTGGGAACGACTAGCAGAGACACTGTGCAAAACAGCCCAAGAGACAAAGACCAGGACTTGGGAGTCCAGGGCCATGCTGGTCCAGCTCGGGATTTCTTATTTACTGCCTGTCTCCCCAGCCACAGTTCGACTCTGTAAGGACAGGGCTCTGGCCTGGTGCATCGCTGTGTCTCCAGTGCTTACAGCAGGGCTCACGCCTGCCGCGCTCTCAAGAACATTTATTAAGTCAGGGAAATGACTTGACCCTGCAGGTGACAGGAGGAGCTGTCACCTAGCAGGTCCACTGGTGCAAGGGCGGGAGACTTGGCCTGGAGGAAGAAAGACCGGGGACACAGTGAGTACCAGGAAATGTTGGCAGTAGCGAGGGCCTCCGGGGAGGCATGACAGGGGGACAGGGAGGAGGGGATGCATTTCTTGGACATTTCCAAGGTGTGGAATTGACTCAGCTCGACAAATAACTGAGCCCACCACGCGGGCACAGGCCAGCGCTGGCTGTTAAAGTGAGACATGTCGCCATTCACAACAGACTAGGGTGGCCCAGGTGAGGCTGCACAAGATAATTAGTTTACACCATACATGTTGCAGTTGAGGTCCCCGTGGAGTGTATAGACAAAGAGATACATGAGCAATGGGACAATAAGGGTCTGGAGTTTGGTATAGACAATAAAGGACTCCATACAGAAGCCCCTACAGTGGTTGAAGTGCCCAAGGGAGAGAATTTAGAATTGAAGAGAAGACCAAATCCTCTTCAAATCAATATCATAGTCACTGACACCAAGAACGTGAACATCGCCGGACTAGAAATACTTACACGCACAAGCTAGAGTCCTGGCCCTAAGTGGGCTTGTAACGAGCAGGTGGGACAAGAGATTATTAGCCTATGGAGAGTGAAAAAAGCGTGCAAAATTGAAACAACAGCTTGATTCGGCCCCAGAAGGGATCTCCCAGAACCTGGAGGAAACGCAGCCCGGCAAACTGCACAGGAACAGAGCCGGAGAACACGGCAGAGCGCCAGGAGACCTCCAGAGGCAGCGAGCTCCGCAGCGGACAGGCAAGCTCTACAGAAGGGGAAATGACAGCCTCCACAAATAGCAGCACTGCCTCGCGTCAGACAGACGTGCCGGGTCCCTCCGCTGCAGCCGATACTCTCCCACCCAGCGGCTGCACCATCATTCACTTCCAACCACACCGGCGGGCAAAGGGACAGCAGCACTTAGGAGACGAAACATTCGGAGAGACGAGATTTTTGTGACAAGCCTCCTTTTGTTTTGTGCAGTGCACACAAATGCTGCCATCCAAGGGCAGAACAGGCATGAGACGTGATGGGTGGGCGGCTCAGCGGGACTGTTCGTGGCAAGGAAGAGGAGCATCCGGTGTCTTCAAATACGCACGCAGCTGCCACCCAGGAGAGGGACTGGGCATGGGCTGTAAGGTGCCGACGGGCAGAAGCTCCTGGGAGTCCGACATCTCACATGACATTACAAAGAAGATGTCCAATAGTCACAGGAGCCCAGAAGGGAGTGGGTCGCCTAGAGATATCAAGTTCCCCGTCATCACCGGAGCTGTCCCAGCAGGGTCTGGACAACCTCTTATCAGGGATGCTGCAGAGAGATTCAAGTACGACACAGAAAATTCCTTCCAGAGCCTCAGGTGCTACAGTTCTCAGGCAAAGAGCCTGGGTCCTCTCACTGAAGGTGGTGCTTCTGAACGCTACAAAACGTGGCTGGGAGAACCTCTGTGGGTGGCGGTCTCCCTCCCCCAGGAGGGTGAATGCTCAGCCACACAAGCAGGCATTGAACTGCACGTCAGAGAACCTGTTCAGCAGTAAAGTCCACGCTTTGCTTGGGCCGTGGGAAAGGCAGCCGTGTGGTAAGCAAGAGTGTCCTTCAGTGGCTACAGGTGATGTCGGGGGAAGGGAGAGAGGCCCTGACCACCAGCCAAATAAGACGCCCAGACCCGCTTTGGGGAGCTGGTCATCCAGGGCCATCCCACTGCACCGGAAACTATGGTCAGCCCTCCTTCGGGCCACTGTACAAGTCTTTCTGTCTGAGAACTCAGTGCCTTTCACAGCTGCCATCTCGTTGCCTCCGCCCAACAGCCCATCAGATTATTTCAATTTTTCGGATTAAAAAAAAATCAGGGCACACAAAGAAGTCAATCATCGTGTCTTCAGCAGAGTGGAGTCGCTACCTTCGGTGGAGGTCAGGCTCCAAGGTTAGTTCCAAGGGCAAAAATCACACGTGCCCACAAACCTCCGGAAATTGGAGCTACCGTGTCCTTACCCAGCTCCTGCCAGGCCAGCCGACCCGGGCAGCTCAGGGGTCTCAATACAGAGTTAGCACGCGGTGCCTGCAGCCAGGCGGCGGCATATGTGCGCTTGGTTTATAAAGACCTGGCTGCACACCCTCATTTTCCTCTTTTATGTAATTAAAAATCCTCCGGGTTTATATTTTGCACGTGTGCTCCTTATTCAACGCTCTACCTCACTGCATGCATTTATCCCGGGCTCTGAGCAGGATTGTATACCTGAGACCAGGGAGACCGTGCCTTAGAGTTGGCTCAAGGGGTTTTCTAAGGCAGTTTGACCGCTGCCAAGCTCTGCGTGAGCACTTGACTGAATCCTCTCCCCCACCCATCGATGGGGCAGACGCTGCTACTCTCCCCACTTTATAGACGACACACCTGAGACCGAGAGGGAGTGGGGACCCTGGGCCACACGCACCCAGGAAGTGGCAGAGCCGGAGCCATAGGTGTGTCTGACTCAAAACCATGCGCTTGTGGGAGCCATTCTCGAATGAGGTGTGCAAAGCGGGCCGCTTCTGCCCCGACCAGTGTGGCTCAGTGGGCTGGGCACCGTCCAGCAAAGAGAAAGGTCACTGGTCCGATGCCCCAGTCAGGCCACACGCCTGGGTCGCAGGTTCGGTCCCTGGTCAGGGCACGTACACAAGGCACCAGATCGGTGTTGCTCTCTTTCTCATCGATGTTTCTCTCCCTTTCTCCTTCTCTCCCCTTCTCTCTAAAACTAAATAAACTATTTTTTTAAAAAGGGGACACCAGTTCTTAGGTCCGTCTCAGACCAGCTAACGGAGAACCCAGGCTCCCTTTACAGCTGGTTCTGATGGGAGGCTCCACAGACCCCACTCTGGGCGGCCCGGCTGCAGGCTCCCTGCGTGTGCACTTTCTAATAAAACACAGGCCCCTGCGGTCAGCCGGGCGCCGCGAGGGCTATTAATAAAACGCTTGCTGATGATGACTAATAACGCGACGGCCACATCCTCTTACCGCTCATCTCTGAAGCGACAGGTCCCAAGCGCCCCGACAGCACCTCCAGCCCCTGGGGTTTGTTTTAACAATTCAGGGCACAGTAAATCCCCCAAAACTGTGGGACCTTTTCCTGCATGAAATCTGTTTCCTAGTGAATCCAGATAAGGTTTTTTACTTTCAAAAAAAATAACACAAAGGCTGATTACAAATTTGGGTTTGGCTGCGGCACCCCAGGAAGGCACGCGGCCATGGGCTCACACTTCTGAGTGGAGTCACTCCACCTCTTTCGATCGCAGAGGCCCAGGACCGAGTGCCAGATGGTGACCTTTGTGCAAATCAAGCCGGATTAAGTCAAGAGCTTTAGTGAAGCGTGGTGCAGACAGAGAAAAGGACGGATTACACACACACACACACACACACACTCACACACAGCTCGTGGGAACTTCTGCAGACTGGCAGCAGGTTCCCCACCAGCCTTCTTCTGAGCCCTGGCCTCGGCCGTCCCCAGCCCCTCACGGCTGCACAGACCTGTGCATTCAGCCACAGGCAGCTGGCATGTCCACGGTCCTCAGTCCAGCAGCCCAGGACCAGGCCCCTCGGGCCCTCCTCCAGCCCCCGCCCCCCGCCGCCGCCGCCTGCACATAGGGAGCCAGTCGGCCCAGTCACAATACGCATGGGCAGCCCGAAGCCTCCCCCACCGCCCGCCCAGGTTTCCAGACCGGGCACCTGGGCATCCTTCACCAGCTCCTGGCACCTCTACCTCTAGTCTGCCTGCCTCTCTGCAGCCCCCCAGGGCCAGGATGACCCCAGGCGCCTGTCCCAGCCGTCCTGCTCCCTCTGGGTCACTGGAGCAGTCTCCGTCGGCTCTCCTGCCTCCTGACTCTCCCACAGGTGTGGACCGCTCTCTCCAGCCCCCACACAGACCAGGTGCCTGGCTCCCAGGAGGGGAATACACACACTCGACCATCCACCATGAATAATAAAAACCTAATTAAAATATTCCTAACTTCTTGCCCCATCTCCATTCTCCATCCTCTGCCCCGAAACTTCTGTGGCTCCTCCTAGCTAGTAAAATGAAGCCAAACCCTTTGTAAAGGGGGGTCATGGTCACCTCTCCAAACCTGTCACTTGCTGTTCCCATCGTCCCACTCTGCCCACAGTGCAGGCCTTTCGTCTGAGAGGGACGGTGTCCGTCAGAGCTCGGCCCCGCGGGGTCAGAAGGACAACCAGTCGACGGCTGATGTCTCCAGGAAGCATGCCATTTTGTGTCTCCCCGCAGCCCAGAATACTTCAGGCAGATCCAATTATTCAGGGTGATGATCTAATTGCACGCTCTACGGACCACCTGTGTGCCCTCTTCTTGGCCTCACCTACTTACTCCCAGGCAACTGCCCCCTTGTTTTAAAAACACAACTCGAACGATCATAAAAACAAGGCACCGAGCCCATGTTTCAATTGATTCCTCATTCAGTCGTTCATTAACCGTTTGCTGAGCTGCTCCTCTGCACCTGGCCTCTGCACCTGGCCCCGTGCAAAACCCCGGGACCACAGGGCACCAAGCACCAAGCAGACACAGCGTAGCTGCTTGCAGAACATACATTCTCGTGGGGAAACGGGCTTTCAACCACCAATTATACGATTAGCTGCTTGATGACGGTGTTGTAAAGTCCTACAAAGAAGAGCCGGAGGCAAGGAGAGTGTGTCACTAGCTAGAGTGGAGGGGAAAGGGAAGAAGAAGGCTTCTTTGGGAAAGGGATGTGTGAGCTGAGAGCTGAAGGGTGAGCAGGAATTCCGTCCAGGGCGAGGACCGGCAGAGGGAACGGCGCCTGCAAAGCCCCACGCGGGAGGAGGAGAAGGGGAAGAAGCCAGGGCGGCCGCGGCAGCGGGGAGGGCTGAGGAGGCTGGGGAACAAGCCGGGGAGGCAGGCCGTGCGGGCCAGTGCTGCCCACACGATTGATTTCCACCGCGCCGTGCCCTGGTACATTTGTGAAACACAATAAAAATGGATTACTGGGAAGTTAAAAGACATACAAACTACAAGCCCAAATTCTTTTGCTATTAGATCTAAGGGACATCAGGTTGCCCTGCCAGTTCCCACAGAAGTGTCTAAGTACCCCGCTCTCCATCTGTGTCCTCACTAGTGAAAAGGACTGGTTCCGCTCCACGGACCACACTGCGGGCAGCGCTGGGGGGGCGAGGCGGGGGGGAGCCCTCATGGGGCTTTAAGCTCGGGCAAGGTGAACTGGGAATCGTGTTTTCCAAAGGCCATTCTGGCTGTCGTGCGGGAGTGGGTTTGGAGCTGAACAGTCACCCGGGCTCCTGCAGGCACATGGGTGGGAAATGATACGCCCTCAGGGGAACGACACCTAATGTTCGCAGCAACCAGTGAAGGAGTCATCACGGCCACGGTTAAGTGAGAGTCAAGGTCATCCCAGAAGGAGAATTCACATTTCCCAAAACCTACTGAATCCAGCCTCTCCGAAGCTTTATTTAAACCCGGCCCTTAGGGCCACCTTATTTATTGGCAGCCTCATCACAAGGGCCCTGGTTGCAGCCTCTGCAAACGGCCGCTCTATGCCACCCGCACCCAGCTGGCCTTCACGGAGCCCCGCCATGACCCCTCGGCCCCGCCATGACCCCTCGGCCCCGCCCAGCCTCCCAGGGAGCACAGCTGCCCCACTTCATGCAAACGTCTTGCAGTGAAAGAAATCCCAGAGCTGGAAAGAGAATCTGCTTATATATAATGAGCTGTTCTTGTCACTATTTCGCTCATCTGTCTCATGCTGATGAATTTCCAGGGACTTTAAAGAGATGCTTGAGCTTATGCAGCTGGGGCAGGACGGGGCTCGGGGAAGAAGGGAGCTAGAGCAGAGCCTCTGCCTTTGGAGACAGGAGGCACTTGTCGCCTGCCTCTGTCGCACGTCTGCGGGAAGCCCCAGGGCCTCCTCTCACACGGCCTCTCTGAGCCTCGGCCTCCTCCTCTGCAAAAGGGAGCCCACGGCCTCTGCTCCGGCTCACTCGCAGGGCTGATGCGAGGGCGGCTTCTGGGCGCCTCAAGCAAACATCTCCAGGAAGAAGCGATGCGGCGGGCACTGAGCTGGACGCCGAGGTCACAGACATGGGGAGACGAAGGGCAAAAATAAAGGGCAACGCTGCCCGAGGAACGTGACACAAAGAGACACACGCAGGAGCGCCCGGGAGAGGGAGTGTCCCCTCTGAGGGCGTGGGGGCACTGGGTCAGGGAAGGGCTCCTGGATGAGGTGGAGGCTGACCTTTTAAAGCAAAGAAATGTCCCCAGGGGACAAGCCTCAGAACACCGTCCTGGGGAGGGGGATCCAGATCAGCACGGGATGTCTGGATGCCACCGGTAGCTCACTCCCGAGAAAATGGGTGGGGACAAGGGAAACGGGGAAGGAAGGACAGAGCCAGGGGGATCCCAGGGGCCTGGGCACCAGTGAAACAATGAAATGAGACAATACAGAACACGTGTGAGGACCCGCGTGGGACCAGACTCCAAGAGCGCGTTTTTTTTTTAGTGTGGGTGCGCAGAGAGAAGGAGGAAGAAGTGGGTCCACCTGACGGCCCCCAGTGGACGCCTCCAGGAACAACAGTGGGGCTCTGAGGGGCCAGCAGTGCCGCGGGGTGCAGGTGAGGACAAACACCGGTGACGCCCGACTTGCTGCCGTGACCGCACTCGCACTGGCAGGTCCAGGTCCTCTGCACGCTCGTGAGAAGGTACAAAAACCCGGGTGCTGGTCCAGGGGAGAAAAGGACAATCTGTCTCGGCCCGTCCTCCTGAGGGAGCCGGGCGAAGCCCCCTCCCTTCCCCAGCTTCAAGATGAAACCAGGAAACCTGAGGCTCCCTTCGAGGGTGTCACCATATTCCGAAAGCAGCAGGTCAATGTTCTCGGCAGCTGAGTGGGGGGAGAAAGACCCTGGCTTGTTCTCTGCTGTTCATGAGAGACGGCTCCAACTTAGGGAAACCCACCCACAGGGGGTGGGCGTGTGTTGTGTGTGCATGTGCATACATGTGTGTGCGTGTGTGCATACATGTGCTGGTGAGCAAGCGGAAGGCAGCGAAGATCTGAGAGACCCCAGCTGGGAGTCACCTCCTTCCAAGAAGGGCTGCCCGAGAGCAGGGTCTAAGGCCCTGCCATGAGCTCTGGGCTTCCAGCAAGCCCTTCCCTGCAGATGAAAGTCTCCCAGGAGATACTGGCTGTCACAGAAAGACAAATGCACGTTCTTAAATCTAGCTTGGAAAAAAAGTAGGGGGGATACATACCACTCCAATTGTTATTGGAGTCTACTGAAAGCAACCACTGAAACACTGGACCTTCCCCCACTGCCGGCCTTTTCCCAGAAGAGCCACAAAGTTTTTCTAATCACCCACGTAGAGAGCTCAGGGTGTCAAGCAGGAAGGCTGACGTCACCTTGCAAAGCTGTTAAGAGGTTAATGAGTTCCTGGGATTCAAGGCCACCCTAGGGGAAGACACTAAGATCAACTGGTGAGATTTATTCCTGTGCCAAAGCTGTCCTCCCCCACCTCCTTCCCCCTTGTCCCGGGAGGGCAGACATGGCGGGGGTGGGGGGGGCAGGAGAGTGAGCACAGGCTTCGGCAGGCACAGACCTCATTGTGAATGTGGCTGGATCACACTCACACTTCTTCAACTTGAGTGTGCATCAGAACTACCTGGAGGAAAGGCTGAAACACAGATTCCTGGGCCTCGCCTCCAGTTTCTGAGTCCCTGAGGCTGGTGTGGGCCTGAGAACTAGCATTCAGCCCAAGGTTTCAGGCCAGGCCAATGAATCAGCCTGTGGACCACGTTTTGAGCAGCCCTGGGCCACCCCTTCCTCACAGCCGCCTAACTTCCCTGGGCTGCGGTTCCCACCTCTTTGGAATGAGTGTGAGCAGATGCCTGTCTCCTAGAGCCACCACAGGAGAGAGCCTGCTTCTCAGTGACTGGCACGTAAGGGGCACTGGATAAGAGAATCCAGAGGTTTGCGTCATGAGAGCTGGACACTCCCAATACTGTAGTGCAAGTAGAATCCTGGGGCCCCGAAGCCCAAAGCAGAGACAGAAAGTACTGCAGGCGCATGTACGCACACAGCTGCATGTACTAAAGTGTTATCAGATCCCCCGGTTCCTTGAGGTTTACCTGTCCCCGAGAAGGAAGAAAGAGAACGCCCCTCCAGGGGACTGCCCCACTGGCCTCTGGCTTTTCTGTCATTTAGTCGTGAAACATGCATCAGATGGAGCCACCACACCCAGTCCCCGCCCCCCCGTTGGCGCTGGGTCCTGGGGACCGAGCTGCATGGGCCCCCTCCGCTCTCTCGGAGAAAACCATGCAGCCAGACACGAGCAAATGACTCAAACGTATTATCTGGAGTATTGACATTGAAAACATGAAATGCCATGGAAACCAAACAGGAACGGACATTCGTCCTGCCTGCAGGGAAGCAGGGGACCTGAAAGGCATCGCCAAGGTGGGTGCACTCGCAGCGGGCCTCGAAGACCAGGGGAGGAGGGGGACGGGCGCCGCAGGCAGGACCAGGAGCACAGAGGCGGGACCACAGATGGCAGGAAGTGGCGTGCACTGCCGTGCGCACGGACACGTAGGTGTGTGGATAGGAGACACAGAGGCCAGTGCAGAGCCACGAAGGGCCTGGCGGGCCGGGGAGGGAACCCCTTGGGTGTGCGGTAAGGACACGCTGACAGCTGAAGCAGAGGCGTGACACAGTCACGCCTGCGTTTGGGACAGGGCACTGTGGCAAAGGTGGGGGTGGCCTGGGGGGCCGAGATTCCAAGGAGGGGAGCCGTCCAGGAGGCAAAAGGTGTTACGGGTCTGACCCAGAATGACCACTCAGGTAAGGAGAAGAGGGAAATCAAAAAATGTTTCACAAGACGTGCCCAGACTAGTTTCCAGCGCCTTCGCCACCTCGCCGGAGGCCAGACTCACACAGGCATTATTAACCCTCAGAGCCCCGAGCGCCCGGCCTTAGGCAGACAGCAGCTCTCGGAGGGGCCGCGCTGCAGCCGAGGAGACGGGGACAGAGCTTTCACGCTCTCCTTCCCTCCCGCCTGCCGCCACCGGGGCCAGTGGGGTGATCTCCAGGAAGCCAGACGAGCCCCCCAGAGGGCCAGGACAAACGCCTCTGGATCTGCATTTGGGCTCTGCCTCCCGCCAGCTGCAGGGCCTCGGGCAAGTGCCCCGGACTCTTGGAATCTGGGGTGAACACGTCCTCATCTGCACAACGGAAATCACGAAACCTGCTTCTGGGAATTCAGTCGTGCCCCAGCACGAGGGCTGGCATGTCCGAGGCGGTCTGGACGGCAAGGGGAAGGGGAGCCGGTGTTCCTGCCGCCCTCGCCCGTGAAGCCGCCGGGTCAGAACGCAAACGCCTGACAGGGACGCTCAGCCCACGTTCTGCGGGTGCTTCCCGGTCACCCGGCAGAGCTGGGCCCCTGCACGTGGCACGGCCTGGGGGTGGCTGGCGTGCAGAGGGTCCAGGACAAGGGCACGCCCCCTGCCAATTCTCAGCAACGAGCCGTAGGTGTGCCCAGCACACCCGTGCCGGCCAAGAGAATTCAAAACGCTGGAGTCCCTGAGGAATCACTATGTTAAAAAAAAAAAAAAAATAGCCTAGCTGGTGGGGAAAAAAAGTAGCGCCTGGCTGGTGACAGGAAAAAATAGCCAGGCCAGCCAACCTAAGTGTCTCAATTCAGGGCCTGGCTCGTGCTCGGGAGCCCCGGGAAACCCAGTGGGCAAGGCGGCCAGCTTCCTGCAACGTTGTTTTGGACACGCTCTCGGCCTTCTGTGATGCGTCATTCAAGCCAAAAGCAGCGTGCGGACACCCTCCGAGAGCCCTCCAGACGGCTCCGCTCCTTCCGCAGGCAGCGCGGGCTCTGCAAAGGCCCAAGTCAGCTCCTCTGCGAGTGGCACAGCTACGAGGACTGGAAAAGGGCCCATGTGCGGTGCGGCAGGCCCGGAGGAGGGGAGGAAGAGGTGGGGAAGAGGGGGAGGGGGGATCCTCAGCAGGTTCCCCCTCCTCACTCCGTGATGTGGGCCGCATAGCGCCGCACAAGGCGAGCAGGTGGGAAAGGCTTATGCAAGGGCAAAGACATTTTTACAACATTTCAGATGGGGGTGAGGGGGGGGTGTCTCCCAGCTCCCCGGACCCAGAGAGGCTGGCAGGATTTTTCTCCTGCCAAAGGGCAGTTTTGACAACTTGCTCTTCCATATTCTAAATGGGGAGGAGGAGAGGGCCGAGGCTGGTGAGGGGCAGTACCGAGACCCCGACTTCGCGCTTTCCCTCTCCTGCCGTTTTTCCCCACCTTCTCTATCCCTCCAGCAGCCCTTCCTTACACCCCACCTGCGTGCCAGCCCAGGCCGGCACGGAGGGACAAGGACCCCAAACATCAGGACAAGTGCCTCGCATGCTCAGGGCCTGGAGGAGTCTCTGCTCCAGACGGGACCCTGCCCTGGACTCGGGACCACAGGGTCCAGGTTGGGCCCCGCCCCTCAGCAGCTGGGGGACATCGGGCAGGTTCCCAAGCCTCTGTGTGTCCTCGTAGACACGATGACACGTCACCGGGACTTAAATCTGGATCCGACTTAACATTTCCTGGTTTTCTCACTACACTGAGCTGAAGTTTTAAAAAGCAAACCAAACAAAAAATAAATAAAGCACTGTGCTGAAGGAAGGGTTTGATGTGCTCTCTCATCCACGCTTGGGGAGATTCCTGGAGTGAACGTCCCCAGATTTCCGCCCCGTGTGATGGCCGGGGAAGCTGCAGCAGGCCCAGTCAATCCAGAGAGAGAGAGCACTCTTGACGGAAGCCGCCTGCCACCCAAGCAAGCTCCTCGGGCTGCCAGCAGAGGACGAGTCGATCTATTCCTCATGCTCACCTCTCAACAACCTCCACCGCACCCGCCCATCGGTCTCGCTGCTCGCTGGACACGGCACACACCTGCCCCGTGTCCTCTCCTTCACCCCGCCATGGACGGGCGCCCAGACATTCTCTGTCCCACCTAAACAAAGACGTGTCATCAGACCCCGAGGACTGGGCCTATCCAGTCTCCAGAGAGCTGCAGCGTGGATCTTCCTGTATCTGGGCTGTGACCAGGGTCACCCCTTTAGAGGGGACCTAGCTGGTGGGCACTCTGGCTTGACCCAGAGCAGGAAGTCTGAAAAAATCAGGGTCAAGATCGGGAAGGGAGGCAGTGAAGGAAGAGCAGTGACTGAACACAGTCCAGCCCAACGGACAGGAACAAGCCAGCCAGCCGCAGAGAGGTCAGGAAGCCCGGCTCCAACAACCCTCAGCAGCTACGTGACCTTGGAACAGCTACGCAACCTTTCTGGGCCTCGGTTTTTCCACTTGCAAAATGAGGATGCGAGATTATCTCTGTGTTTCCAGACCGCCCTAAGTATCACGGGACGATGCACATGTAAAACATCTGGCGCGGAGAAGGTCCCAGGGACACGTGAGTCGCTTTTCCCTGAAGCTTCGTCCACCCCTGTTCTGGGTTCCCTGAGCGGAGCAGTCAGTCTGCGAAGGGCAGCCCTCTCTGGGTTTCTCTATGGAAAGATCTCGTCTGCCTCGACCCCAGGGGACTGCGAGAAGCCAGAAAGTTCCCATCCCTGCTCTGCGAGCTCACTGTTGGCCTCTTGGATCAGCAGCCAGGAATTAAGTCAACTTCGACTTTGACATTGAAGCTGCCCTTAAGTGCCTATTAATGTGACAGCTCAACAGTGGACACCAGAAAACCCAGAGAGACATTGTGGTGGGTGTAGGTCCCTCATTAGTTTGAAATCATTTATTCCTTGGGCATCAGCTCAAGATCACTATTTTGTATTTATCTTTTAACATGCCGCCAGTGTTAAAGTAGTGTTCTTAATTAAAAAAAAAAAAAACACTGTTGGATTAAAATTATCCTGAGCACCCATTCTGAAAACCACAGGATTTATGCAGCTTGTGTGCCGACCCCCAAATCGGTGGCCCCCACCTTGGGTGCTCTGGGACTTCCAGATGGGACGTTGAATGGTTGCCAAGGAAACAGCTGCCAGAGACCAGATAGGACCTCCCCCAATGGGCCCATGTTCATGGTAGCGATAAACAGTTATGCATCAGAATACTTCTTGACATCAATTCGTAATTTTTGACGTTCATTTGCATTTTCTGTGGTTCCCGCCTCCACTGGTATCCGATACAGGCAACTAACCAGGTAGCTGGTTCTGTGGTCCCCTCTTGTCCTCTTGTAACATCCTAAAGCCACTGAAAAGTCATGCTGGTCAGTGAGCAGGTGGGCTGGGAGGATGGCACCAACGGCCCTAAGTGACTTTAAAGGCTCTGAAGGAGGAAAGGTAGACAATGGCTTAGACGGTCAGAGATCCAGGCGGGGGATGGGCCCCATGAGTAGCAGAGGCCCTGCTGTGCAGCAGGGCACCAGGACGGTGGCACAGGGGTGACTGCAAGACAGCCCCAGCATGGCGGCACGCCAGCACACAGGTTCCCAGACTGACAAAAGGTCCCTGTGCGCTGAACACGGTGGGAGATCAGCACAGCCACCAGCCGGACCTGCAGGGAACCACGCTGGGACTGGGCAGCTCACGGGCGCCAGGGCGGACTGGGGACGCTCTGCTCCCAGGACCTGGGGAAAGGGAGGCCCAGGAATTAACTCTTCAAACTTCCTGCCAACCACATGGAATGGGAGCTTGGAATAAAGTTTAAATTGATGTTTAGAAAGATAGCGTGTCTTGCACACCTAGGTGTGTGGGTGAAAATGTCTCCCTAAAGGTTCTCCTTGCCCCATGAGGCCTCGGTTTCCACTCTCCTTCCTTCCTGAATCCTTTAGTCTTCTGTCACAAATGCCGTGTCACTCAAGTCTCTGCAAAATTGCAATTCTTGGTTTTACCACCTTGGAGTTGTCATTAAAGAATTGAGACACCAAATACAATTCCCACCAGAGGCCAGCTGCCCCTTCCAACCAGGTGTGGTTGGGAAGACGTCAGAATCACACTGAATGGTTTTCAGGGCCCACCCCACCTGTTCATCACACCACCCAACACCCGCAGTGACTCAGGTCTCCGGGGGCAAGGGGAGTGGGAAGTGTACGATGTCATAATTTCAAATGTACAGAAAGATGCAAAAACACCCATAAACATATTACCCAGATTCATCTACTATTTACATTGTAGACCATTTGCTATATTCAGTCTCATTCATATTCTCTCTCTGCATAAATTTATTTTTCTAAACCATTTTGGAATCAGTTACACACGCTCTGACCTTTTACCCCTAAATAGTTCCGGGCACATTCCCTAAGCGTAGGGATGCCCACGCCACAGCTGTCACCTTCACAGCTTCAGACGACAGCTCTTCCATCCACTCCACCATCCGCATCCCGGCCGTGCGCGTCGATGCGACAGCGCCCTGTACGGTGTGTCCCCTCCAGGAAGGACCCATCCAAGGTCAGGCAGGGCATTTCACGGTCGTGCCTCTCAGCCGTCTTGAACCTGGAACGTTGCCCACAGCTTTTCCCTTTGCTCTCTGGGCCTCGGGTGTGGAGCCACACAACGTCCGTCCGTCCTTCAGAAGTCACCGTCATTCTGATTGCCTGATCAAAGGTGATGTCACGTTTTCCCCTGGCATCCCTGTTGTTTTCTTCCCCTGCTTTCAACAGGCTTTCGGACCGTGCAAATATCCAGCTCCTCACCGGAATCCCGCCCACCCCCCGGAGTGAGTACTTCCGCTGATGATTCTTTCCTGACCCAGTCTCTGCTGTGATGTTTACAAAATGGTGACTGTAGGTGCTCCCCAGGTCCTAGGGCACCTCTACATTCCAAATGATAGAGAACCCCTAGATAGAGAACCCCCAAGTCACTGGTGAGTCTTGACAACTTAACGGGCAAACGGCACAGGTCACACAAGATACTACTTGTATTTAGCAAAGAAGGGACTAAAGCCAATGTTTATCAAGCACCTACTATATTCAAGCCCCTTATATACATGATCTCAAGGACCCTTGATGACCCCCGAGGAGATGGGTGTTTATTCTCTCACCGATGAGCACACCGAGGCTCAGAAGGATTAGCTCACATGCCCGGAGTTGACCGGCTGCCAAGTGGCTGCAGTGAGATTTGAACACAGGTTCGTCTGACTCAAAAGCCCACACCTTTCACACTCTGCTCCTTCGTGGTTAGTTTGAGTCCCTGCAAGGCGGTTCTCGGCTGTTAGGTCTCTCATCACACTGTGTCCACCAGTGTGGGGGCATCATGCGGGACACCCATGCCACCCAGGACTTTGGTTGGGTGCAGCCCCCGTGTAATGCTGAAGGAATGGCTGAGAAAGTCACCCAGTCATTACTCAAATGGATCCACCGATTCGGCACCCACACTGATCCTGCCTTTTTGCTCTCTGTCCAACAGGCGATGAACCAGAGCGTCCCACACCCCACACTCTCTGGGCCTATCGTGGGGCTAGGAAGCAACCAGCCGTATGGCCCTAACCAAAGTTCTACTTAGAAGCTTTTTGCTCTTCCCCTTCCCTTTCAAGCGGGCTTTCCCAAAACGCCCAGCAGTTGCTTTTTGTCCCTCCAGTTTCACCCTACAATGTCCCCTATTGTTCTTTAATCCAAACGACATTGCCCTTTGGAATCCGGACTGGCTTTGCCAAGAAGCGAGGGCAGTAGTCCAGTTTGTGATGAGACTCAATCACATCTGTAACACAGTCATGAATGATGCATATCAGAAATGAATAAGTTATGTCATTCTTTAAAATGTTTTAGTAGTTGATGAGGTTAAGCAGTTACCAAAACAGAAAAGGTACACCACTCCAGAGAGGGCAAGATTAGAGAGAAAGAAATAAGACCGACAAGAATCCCTTTCACCAGCCCCTTGTTCTGTCTCCCTACCCTTTAGCCAGACAATGACTCAGCTACTAACAGTTAGTGAGCAACGCCGGGCAGGGCACACTCAACCCCCTCGCTAATGCAGCGAGGTTTGAGAGAGGGGGGCCCCATCCTGCAGCTCTGGGCTGGGCGGCCTGATTTAAGCCTGTCCTATCAGTGCATCCGACTGTCCCCCGACAAAGTGGTACGTTCAGGGATGGGCACAGACCCGATCCAGGCCAGTGAGACTCTGTCATAGACGTTAGGCTGAACTAACAGGGAAAGAGAGGAATGCTCCTCCCCTTTTATGTGACGGATGATGTTACTGGAAGCCGCCCTCCAGACAGAGTTTGACTGAGAGCAAAGCCAACATTCAGGAAAGTAGAGCCAAGAGGTGGAAAGAGAGAACCAGAGACAGAGAATTACCCTGAGGACATAGTGTGAGCCACTCGCTAAATCCAGGGATGCCCTAAGCGGGGTTACTCTTTGTTGTTTTCTTCCTCTTTCGTGAGTCAACATGTAAGGTTTTCACTGATGTCAACTGAGTCACGTCTTTGTCATTTGCAACCAAAGGGATCCTGACTAACAGAGATAGATACATATCCAAATGACGGTAGCATGATCAGAACGGTACTGTCCGGAATGAAGAACACATGGTGTTGTGTGCCTTCACAGGAGGAAGTATCAATTCCAATGGAGCAGTCAGGGAAGGCTGCATGGAAGAGGTAGTGCATGAGTAAGTTCCTAATGGATATATAGGACCATTTGGGGGAACTCCTCTTCAGGAGAACAGTGTAGTAAGAGAGAAGGGACCAGTACCAAGCCAAAAGTGCAACAGAAACAAAGGCATACAGTATTTATTTTTAAGCAAATTCCAGACATCATTTCACCTTTGAAATCTTCAGCATTTATCTCTAAGTCAATCATGGCATGCCCCTTCTACAAAGCCAGTGACTGGTCTAAGAATGTGCACGTGATTCAGTCCCAGCCAATGAGATTTAAGGGGACAACCCCCGAGGCAGCCATACGGCCACCATTAAATGCTGAGCAGGAGAAGAGAAGCTGAGATTTACAACACACAGCTATTGTGTTTGGGTGTACACGTCAGCGGCAACAACGTAAAAGAAGGCATGGAGGGGGCAGGCCCGTGCTAAAGTTATGACAAGTATATGTTAGGCATGTGCTTAGTTAGAGTAATTCCTCAGTCACCTGTGCAGCATCTGTTTCAAAAGGGAGATGGGAGTGGGGCTGTTTCAGGTTATTAAACAGGAACTGCCCCACCACTCGGCCATGGAGAAACCCACTTCAGCGTGGAGCATACCAGGGAAGTGACTCTTCCAGCACAGCACGCGAACAATATTAGTTGCGAAAAAGAACAGTAGTCGCAGGAGCAGCAGCGACAGACGTGGGGCAGAGGGTGCCCAGTCGGAGTCAGAGGCTGGCAGTGCACAGCCTGTCATAGCGAGCCCCATGAACCAGGGAAGCGGGCAGCCAGCATCGTGCAAAACATATCAGAGGCAAGCAAAGCCATCTGTAAAAATTAATTGGTCAAGTCTTGGTCCTGTGCTTTGAGCCAATGTATAAACATAAACCAGAACTTCCTGTAATTGCAGTGCTTATGAAAGCAAGTTGGGGTTACACCAAAGGACACAGATCACCCCACAACTACTTCCTCACTCACAGAGGACAGAGTTATCATGAGGAGAGCTGGAACTGGACTGCAGACCCCACTGGATTTCCTTTGTGATTCCCTGAATGTGTTACTGAGAGGACATTCTCTTCAGGGCTCCGTTGGCAGGATGGATGAGTGCAGTGATGAAGGTCAGAGGGGGACACCCTCGAAGACTTGAGGGTGAAGTCTGAAGTTTGCTTAAGAGACTAACACAACTCACCCTAGTTGGTATGGCTCAGTGGATTGAGCACCAGCCTGCAAACCAAAGGGTCACCAGTTCGATTCCTAGTCAGGGCATATGCCGGGGCTGTGGGCCAGGTCCCCAGTAGGAGGCATGCATGAGGCAACCACACATTGATGTTTCTCTCCCTCTCTTTCTCCTTTTCCTTCCCTCTCTCTAAGATAAATAAATAAAGTCTTAAAAAAAAAAAAAGACTAGCACAGCCAATGGTGTGGGGCGGGGCATTGCAGTTACAGTTGTGTCTACAGTTAGCATGAAGCCAGTGGATTCGTGAACAAAAATAATCATGGAGGCAGCACTGTCCGTAGAAATGGAATCTAACAACACCAACGCCTGCGGCATCCCCTTGTTGAGCTCCGGGGGAGAGTTATCGTACTCAGAGTATCGGCTCACGATGCTGCCTCCTCTCTAGAGACCCCAAAGCGTGGCACGAGTACTGCGCCTGCTCCAGAAGTGGGGTCGGAGGGCCGTGCGGCAAGGAGCGTGCACCCACGGGCCACGGGACGGCTTCAGGCATGGCCACATCGTAACAGGGTTTCAGTGCAGAGCAGAAGGACACTTAGAAACATCTAGGACAACGTCTCAAACATCTTGAGAGTAAACCTCTACTCAAATGGGATTATACACAGAACCCCAATATGGATATAGTGCTATGTAATAGTCACAACTTTATTTAAGAGTGAAGCTTTTATATTGGTTATAAAGGGAATCAGTGAGATCAACCACGTGCTGTTTTGTTAGACGTGAACATCTCAGACTGGGGGTTAAGGATGACTGTTGTACACTGTAGCAGCTTCAGCATCCGACCTATTTCTCTGGCATGTGTCGGTTACCCAGGCTCAAACAGAATTCGGTTTGGTTCTTACAAGGAGAGACAAGCTGGGTGAGTTTTGCTGCTCACCCTACAACCTCAGTATATTTTCAAATAAGTTGAAGTAATAGAAGCAGCTTTATTCCAAGTTCCACTAGAAAAATAGCTGATCTTGCAACACAGATTAACATGTTTACAACTGTTGACATGTTCGAGAAAAGAATATATTTGATTTTTAAAAAGCGAACACATACATTTGCTTTTTTAAAGTTAAAAATAGTGGATAAAAAGCTGTGCTACATACATACAATGAAATACTACTCAGCCACAAAAAAGAATGAAGTTTTACCATTTGTGACAGCATGGATGGACCTAGAAGGTATTATGCTAAGTGAAATCAGTCAGTCAGAGGAAGACAAATTCCATCTGATTTCACTTATATGTGGAATGAAAGAACAGAATACACAAACAAACAGACAAACCAGAACCAGACTCACAGACACAGAGAACAGACTGACAGTAGCCAGAGGGCAGAGGGACTGGGTGAAAAGGTGAGGGGACCGGGAAGTACAAAGTGGTAGTTACAAAACGGCCCCAGGAAGGGGGAGTACAGCAGAGGAAATACAGTCAGTAACACTGTAAGATAACTTTACACAAGTCTGCCTAATATGTCCAATAGGATGCTTCCGGCACAAAATGGTATAACGCTGCAAGTCCCTGATGCAGACATGCCTGAGCTCTCATTAGCAGCAAAGAAGACCCAGGAAAAGAAAAAGAGTCATAAGAAAACTGAAACTGACCACAGCCCAATACCAGAACCTGGGAGCAACTGATGAGGATTGCAGAATAAATGGCCCTGGGTTAAAACAGCAGCTGCTGAGGCTCCAGCTCTTGACACAGCCTGGCTTGGATGAATGAGGCAGAGATGGGGGAGGGGGGAGGGGAGGGAAGGGAGGGGGAGGGGGAGGGGAGGGGAGGGGGGAGGGAGGGAGGGGAGGGGAGGGGAGGGGAGGGGGGCAGAGAGGGAGGGAGGGGGAGAGAGAGAGAGAGACGCTTCAAACTTCCCCTTGTACCTGTCAACCACAGGTTCTGTTCCCTCATCCTCATCCCCAGCTCCACCCCCTCCCTCTTTCACACCTGAACAGAAACCACAAATTCTAGAAAGCACAACATTGATGTGGGTGAGAAGAGACCTAATTGGTAGCCCAGTACAGCCTTCTTAAATAAAGGCATGATTGCTTCAGCATGAACCCGGACAGCACTGCACGCTGGAACCTGGCTCCTTCAGGTTCAGCGTGCCAGAGTCGGGCAGCAGGGGAGACAGAAGACACCACTGAGGAGAGCAGGACTCAATGGGAAACAAATGGCCCAACGGGACAGGAAATCGGACTGGGAGAAAAGCACAGCAACACGCCCCAGGCACGATAAGGGAATCGGACTTATGGCAAAAAAAAAAAAAATAGAAACATAGGCAGATGGAAGTTGAAATGCGATTAAATTTGCAAAGAAAACAAATGCGAGAGAGGAAGGATGCCAAGAAAATACATGCACAGCACAAGTAACGGGCACTTGGGAGACCGTTAAAGAACTGGATGGATGGCGCAGGGAATCCGTTTAGTGCCCGCACCAGAGGAAATCAGAGGGAAAGGGCGTGGAAGGTAAGTGGTTCCAGTTGTGGGAAGCAGAACGCGCAGTCAGCAGAGCGGTGATGGGAGCTCCTGAAGGAGAAGGCAGGATGGAGGTGGACATCAGCAACAGCCGAAGAGCTCATCCCAGCCTCAAGAACAACGGCATAAGCAGATTACATGGGCTTCTGGCTTTCTTCACAAGTCACTTAAAAGAGACCCGCATCTACTCATATGCTTGCAAAATGTTTCACTACAATAATACATTCTCTTTAGTTAAAAAAAAAATACACATATAAGCACCCAGGCAGCTTAACCAGGTTGCCTAGAAACTAAGAAACATCGGTCAGGCCTCAGATTTCTCCAAAGCGAGGCTAAAACCCAGTGAGGTGCTAAATCGATGTCTAGAATTTTGAAGAAGAAAATGTTACCGTCCAGCTATTTCATGCCACCAATTTATCTGCCACGTCAGAAAGAGATTTTCCGATGTGTGAGCTCTTACATACATAGGGGATTCGAGAAGTTTGCTTGCATTAGTAATCCACCGATCTAAAGATTAAGATCAAGAGTTCCAGGAAGGCGCAAAGGGGCCGGCAGTGAGAAACTCCGCAGTTAACAGAGATGAACGCTGGGCAGGAACCTGGATGTGAAGCTGCGTTCACAGGCAGCAAAGGGGCATCGCATTTTTGGAGGGATGGCAATGTTTGAAATCTTACCGGTGGTGACGGTGGCACAATTCTGTAAACATGCTCCATATCGTTCCATCGTGTACTTAACATAAGTTACCTGTGTGGTGAGTTATACACCTCCCAAAGCTCTTTGTATTAGTCAGAGTTTTCTAGAGAAACGGAACTGTTAGGATGTGTAGAGAGAGATAAGAGAAGATGATGGAAACTGGCTCACGCGATGGTGGAGGCGAGAGGTCTCATGATCTTTTTTTTTTTTTAACTTTCAGTTACAGTGGGCATTCAATGTTGTATTAGTTTCAGGAGTACAGCAGACTACTGGTTCGACATTTAAGTAACTTGCAAAGTGTTCCCCCTGGTTAATGTAGCACCCACCTGGCACTGTGCATCGTCATCACGATATTACTCTGTTCCCTGCACTGTCCTTTCCTTCCCCAAGGCCATTTTGCAACTGCCAATTGGTTCCTCACAACCTTCCCCCACACTGGAGGGTACCCATTGGTGGCCCCGGTGAGGGTGGCTGCCACTCAGCACCCTGATTCACGTGCTCGTTTCTGCCATGAACACCCTCACAAACACACCCAGAACTAATGTGTTCCCAGCCACCTGAGCAGCCCTTAGCCTAGTCAAGTTGACACATAAAATTAACAGACATAGGGCTTTGAAAACAAAAATCAACTCATCCAAAGAGGAAAATCTGTCATGCTAAATGTAGCTATATACAAGTTATCTGGATTTTTAAACCCGAGATTGTAGCACCAGAGCCTGAGGAGCAGGCAAGGCAAGGGAGTGAGCTAAGCACCTCGACCCCCCAGGTGCCCTTCTCCCACCCTTGACTCCGACCATCTGAGAAAGCTGATTCCAGAAGCTTTTGAAAAATGAAAGTCATATGACCTATGCCTTCCAAACACTGGGAAAGATCAAAGGTAGAGAAAACACAGTCCACATACCAAAAAAAAGGAAAAAGAAATAGGGAATTTTTTTCAGTAGAAAACACATATGTCAGAAAGAACAGCCAATATAACAATGATAATGCTAATTATACTAGTCTCCCTAATTAAAAAAAGTAAAACTATCAAACTGGAGCAGAAGACAAAATATTATACCTAAAGCAAAGTACAATGAATAGGATAAGGGCAAAAAAAATGAGAAACCTAATTTCTTGATCTGATGAAAAATATAAATAGTGCAAACCAAGAAGCTTCACTTTAAATGGTTATTTTTTATGTTTATTGCAACAGAAAGGCAACCATGGTATATTTTTAAGTCAGGAAAAAAAGTACCATTTCTTTATACTTGTACAGGATGATCCCCTGGCAAATTGTGATGAGGTAAGTTCAAGTGTGCGCACACCCCAAAAATAAAGGGGGCTCCCCAAGATGTCAGAAGTCTATTTAAGGCACGTGTATGGTTTTGAAAGATCTGATTAACATTTTTAACAATGGAAATATAACATATTCAAGCACACATACACAAAGGACATTGTCCATTTGAAGAGAGAAAGCGGTAAACACCGCTTAGTGGCACGTATCCAGAGAATCATTTGCATTAAAAAATAGTAAAATTAAGCCCTGGCTGGCATAGCTCAGTGGATTGAGCACAGGCTGCAAACCAAAGTATCGCAGGTTCAATTCCCAGTCAGGGCACATGCCTGGGTTGCGGGCCATGACCCCCAGCAACCACACACTGATGTTTCTCTCTCTCTCTCTTCCTCCCTCCCTTCCCAACTCTAAAAATAAATAAAATATTTTTTAAAAAAATAAAATTGACAGTGAATATATAAATTCTCATAAATTCTACAAAATGAGTTACAGTGTGCCAAAATATATCCGAGTATAAAGCTAAAGCTAAAAAATGAGGAAAAGCTGATAAGTTTGTAATATAATGATGAGACAGCTTTAATAAACAAGTCCTCGCCAGACCGAGCAGGCAGAACACCACGGGAGGGTCTGAATAATGGTGTTAATATGATTACTCAACTGGCTAATGAGTCTGGATTACACAATTATAACACAATTAAATTAAGTTAATACATATATTGGATGGTACACATAGAAACAGAAAATGTCCTCTATTTTTAGTGCCCATGGAATATTTTTTAAAGTTTATTTAGAATTAAACCACCTAAGAAGTTGCTAAGCCATGCCCTTAACTACAACTCTTGTCAAAAATTGTAAAGACTTTTGAATGCCAACTAGCAAATTTGAAGTCCATCAAGAAAAAAAAATGAGCACCAGCCAAGTACGTTTTGAAAAGATGAATGAGTCTCGTGCGCCACGTCGGATACAAAATGTAACAGAAAGCTGCGACTCAGTGGCATCACATGAGCATAGGAAAAGACGGACTGAGAGGAGAATAAAGTAGAAATTCCGAAATAAGACCCAAATGTGCATGTGTGTATGTGTGTAATACTACTACACTGTGAAATGAATGTGTTAAATTAGTGCAGAGAAAAATGGCTACATTTAGAGAGCTAACAAAATTAAATCTCCATCTCATCATAAAACAAATTTTAGATGAACTCAAAATTTTCAATTAAGTATTCTGTAAAAATAAAACTATAAAGTGCTAGAAGAAAGCAGTGATGCAGTTTTCATAATCTCTTTAATGTAGGTTTTTCTAAATATAAACCATAAATTTAAAAATGGCTTATTTTAAAATATAAACAAAGTTAAAGGGCATATTTACAAATGGCAAACATTATCTGCCACAAATATCACCAAAGTTTAATAGTCTTAGTGTAATGGGGGGCCCCCAACCCCAGAAGTGGAGCAGGGGTTAAGCTGCACACGCGTAAGGCGTCACCCTGACAACCAGGGCTGGGCAACGCAAAGGATTCTGGGGGAGGTCGTTTTAAAAGGAGTGTAGGGAAACAATGCTTCCTTTTTTAATCTTCCCTCCTTTCTGCACGGCCAGAGACAGGAGGCCCTGGGCCCCAGGCACTGGGGATGGTAAGAGGGGAGGGAGGAGGCTAGGGCATCTCAGCTGGAGGCCCCACGCTCCTCTCCCATGTGGGCTGATCACTGGCCGCCCCGCCTGCTTCCAGCACGGGCCTGTGAGACTAAAATATTAGTTTGGGAGGGTTCATAGAGGGGAAAAAGTACTGAACAGGACCGAAGTTTATGTGCCTTCAGTTCTTGAACCCATGTAGTAGTTGTAATGACAAATATTTAAAAAGTTACCTCTGATGTCATACTCCAGATATTTTAGGCAGAAACATGCCATTATTTCAAATTATATGATTGTTAAATAAAAGATGCCTTTCTTTTCCACCGAACTCTGTCTTTGGAGTTTTGCCTGGCAGGCAGTGAGCAACCAGTGCCCTGGCGCCCTGCCCCCACACTGGTTGGGTCCGGTAACATTAATATATAAAGCTTGTATAAATTAGAGAACACCCCAACAGAAAAATGTGTATGCTATTTATAAAATAACCCATGAGAAAAATGCTTAAAACTCACAAGTAATCAAATAAATTAATAAGAGAAATATGCCATATTTGACCTATAAAACTGTAACTTTTTTAAAGGTTGATATGCAATATAACTAAGGGTCAACAAACAAACTCATACTTCTTGTGTGAAACTGTAACCTAGTTCAACATGGGAGAGTTAAAACACATATTTCAAGTGCTTCACAAATATTCAACTCTTTCTACCTGACGACATTACTTCCAAGAAGTTATCTCAAGGCAAAAGGGACTTAGAAAGATAAAGAAACAGTGAGAGTCACTGAGTGGCACTTAGGACAACAACACAGCATGAAGAACTTCAACACCCAACAACCAAGATCAGCTAAATAAGCCAGGTACCCTAAAAACTGCCGATATGAGATGATATCAATTATACACTGGTAGGTAGGGAGGAAAAGTAAACAACAGTACAGTAATGGTCCCGTATTTGAAAAAAAAATAATGAATGCATTGATACACATGCGTTAAAACTCAAGCAGATAAACATATTTATCAAAATGTTAATAATGATTCTCGCCCTGGCTGGCATAGCTCAGTGGATTGAGCGCGGGCTGGGAGCCAAAGTGTCCCAGGTTCGATTCCCAGTCAGGGTACATTCCTGGGTTGCAGGCCATGACCCCTAGCAACCGCACATTGATGTTTCTTTCTCTCTCTCTATCTCCCTCCCTTCCCTCTCTAAAAAATAAATAAATAAAATATTTTTTAAAATATTTTTTAAAAAAGAGGTTACTCCTTAAAAAAATAATAATAATGATTCTCTGTACATGTTGACATTACAAGTAGGATTTTGTGTTCTCTTCCAAACTTTAGTATGTAAATTTTCCACAATCGACATGTGCAACTTGCAGAATAATTGTTAAAATCATAATGATTGTCGTAAGGGTATCGTACTGATAATCGTTCATCTTTTTCTCCTTTCAAAAGCACTAATGAACTAAATTTTTCCCCTTAGCACAAAAGGACTATGGATTCCCATTAATGGAAAAAGACGTGGCTTGCCATCCCCAGGGGACACGTTCAGGGGGATGATTACAGCTGCTATGACAACAAGGGCAGGATGTGATGTCACACAGTGATCCAGGGCCCGCCATGCGCCCGGCCCAGCCCAGCCCAGAGCTCGCACTGCCAGCTGGGAACCCAGCAGAGACCTCATTAAGGGCATCTGTTCGGTAATTACTACAAGTTTCCCTTCATCATGCATCCAACTCTGGGAACAGCCCGACCACGGGACTCCAGCTCCCGATCTACAGAGGCCCTCATCCCCCGCTTGTGCAGCGCTCAGAGCGACAGCCCCGGAGACCCAGGGTCAAGTGTCAGCACAGTCTGTCAAGGCAGCCTGGATCACAGGGGCCCAGGAGGGAAGAGGCTGCCAGAGGACTCTCACTGTTGCAGACAAGCCTCGGGGTGTGTTACAAAGGGGTCTGAGATGGCCTCTCCCCGGCATGTTGAAATACTGTCATTTCCATCAGAGAAAGCCTAATACGCCTCTAACCCACGGCCAGAAGAGCAAATAGCCACGCGTGCACAGCAGGCCGGGGGATCCACTGCAACGTTAGAATGCATGGCGAATCCTCCAACGATGACCGTGAAGCCCCGAGCCCCTGTTCGCACGGTGCTCTGTCTGCTCAGAGGAGGGGCAGGCTGCTCTGCGGCAAAGAGCCACACGGACCTGGTTGCGAGTCCCAGCCCTCGTGTTCAGTCTCCTGAGCCTCAGGTTCCTCACCCGTAGACGCGCAATAATGAGTAAACCGGGTTGTTGAAAATTAAATGTAAAGCTCTGGTGCTTGAAAAAAGTTCCCCTAAAAATACAGGTTCACAGAAAACCAGAGGGATGGGTCGATGCATTAAGTGGTCCCTCGTTAGGTCTCCACGGGACCGATGCAAAGCTGCCTCTCTCTCCAGCCATTCCTCCCGCCAATCATAACAAGAACATGTGCTGGTGTTCTTCTACGGGCTGTTTATCGGCCTAGAATGTTCCCAGAATCTCTCCCCTGCCCACCCCTTCCTCAGCCCCGTGCAGTTCAGGGATCCCCAAACACAGCCACACGTCAGAGACTTTCTATAACAGCATGTGCCCGGGCCTATCCTCTGGCTACAGAACCAAACCATGGAGCTCAGAAATCTTTAACAAGCTCTGCCTCCCGTGTTTACACAGCCAGCCCAGCCCTGGAAGTACCTGAAACCCAATGACCTAGTAATTCTTTAAAACTCGGTTCGAGGACCCTCACACGCTGCTGGTGGGATTACAAAATGGTGCCGCCACTTTGGAAAATAACTTTGCAGTTCCTTAAAAATTAAACACGGCCCTGGCTGGTGTAGCTCAGTGGATTGAGCGTGGGCTGCGAACCAAAGCGCCGCAGGTTCGATTCCCAGTCAGGGTACATGCCTGGGTTGCAGGCCATGACCCCCAGCAACCGCACATTGATGTTTCTCTCCCTCTCTCTCTATCTCTCTCTCTCTCTCTCTCTCTCCCTCCCTTCCCTCTCTATAAATAAATAAATAAATAAACAAATAAATAAATAAAATCTTTAAAAAAAATTTAGACACGAATTCACCATACAACCCAGCAATCCCACTCCTGGGTAGTTCCCCAAGAGAGTGAGAACACATGTGCATGCAAAGCCTTGTACATGAATGTCTATAGCAGCATCACTCACAGTGGCCAAGAAATGGAAACAACCTGTGTCCCTCAGTTGTCCAATGGATAGACACATGTATCACATACGCCAACAGAGTGGACACTATTCAAAATAAAACAATGAAGTGGTTATCCATGGCGATTAGGCAACTCTGAAACTTGACTAGAAACCACGAACTGTGCTTTCAAAGTGAGTGGATTTTATGGCAGATAAATTACACCTCAGTGAAACTGAGTGAGGAGAATGGCCGCGAGGAGGGAAGAGAAGGCAGGAGGAACGGAGCTCAGGCCTGCGCCGACTCCTGCGGGCGGCGGGCCCGGCCCAGCCCGGCCCTTTGTAAGTCCTCCAAACACTGAGCCCAGGGATGTCATCTTTTAGTATCAGTCTCGCCCTAAGGCCACACACGTTTCGAGAAAGAAAACACTGCCTAGCGCCCCCTTAGATTGGCAGGGCGGTCGGTCAGTGGGCGCCCAGCAAACGTCTGCACGAGAACGCACAAAGGAGTGAGCGGCTGGCTGAGCCCTCTGTTGAAACAAACTGTAAGAGGCTCGTGGTCCTCGGAGCTTCACGCCCGGTCTGCCTGCCTCGTGCGTGGTCACCAACCCTGTCACTGGGATGCTACGAGGAGATGTTGGCTGCCCCACAAGTGCTTCCCATTTTCACCAACGGCATGTCCCTCGGGTGTTCAGAAGAGCCCTTCCTGCCCTGGCCAGTGTGGGTCGGCTGGCTGGAGCATCATCCTGTAAACCCAAGGTCACGAGTTTGAGTCCCATTCAGGGCACATACCTAGGCTGTGGGTCTGGTTCCCTGTAGGGGCACATGTGAAGCGACTGATTGATGTTTCTCTCCCCCCGCCCTCCCTTACCCTCTCTTTCTAAAATCAGTAACATGTGTCCTCAGGAGGGAGGGAAGGAGGAACCCTCCCCTGACGGCTCCCACGCATAGGTGGGCTCACACATAACCATTTAATGGCTGAAGGGGTGGGGAAAGAGGGAGAGAGAGTTTATGTGAGGGGGTGTATGTGTGTGTGAAGTGTGTGTGTGTAAGTGGAGAGGCTGCACTGCACAGACAGACCGCACTGTGAAATGCTCAGGTGAACTGCACCTGGCTCATGGGGTACCAGGAATCGGAAGCTGAGATGAGCCCCAGAGGGGGCCTAGGCCCTGAGTCAGAGGGCACAGGAGCTGGGAACCTGTAGTGCCCACTCGTGCAATCTCGGTTTAAAAAGCAGGTACCAGAACAACGCGTGTGGATCCCACCTAAATACCACACTGCAACACACCGTCATGGGAACCTGGGAGAAAGACAAATGGGGAAACAGAGTCCCCTAACTATTAACAGAGGTCATCCCTGAAGGATGAGCTTTCCTTTCCCGAGTTCCTAAAATGAACATGAATCACTTTTACAGGCAAGCAACATTAATAGTTTAATTATTAATTTTGATTTTCCTGTGTTGATTTTCCTAGAAAAGTGAAGTGATTAGGAAGAGGAAGCGAGCCTCCAGCCCCCACGGACCACCTCCCTCTCCAGGGGTCTCACAGCTGGTCCAGTTTGTCCCGGGGAGAAAGGCATGCCCAGGGGGCGGCGGGAAGGCCCCGGGACGAAGGAGGGATGCCATGCACACAGCAGCAGCTCCTCACCCCGCAACAGCAGGAGCAGCCAACTTGCACTGCCAGACTGACGCCCCCCAGTCTAACCACAGCGTGCTCTGGGGGACATACCTCTGATGGTGTCTCTTCTGCTTACAGTGGTTTGCTGCCTTCCTTTGCTCTCGAGAAAAAAAACAAACCCCTTCAGCTGGCCTACAAGAACTCCTGCCCACCTCTCCAGCCTCTTCTAGACCCATATCCCTCCCCTACCCACCTTCTCGCCACAGGACCTTTGCACAGGCTGTCTGCTCTACCTGGCTGCTCCCTCAACCCCTTCACCAGGGAAGCCCCACACACCCAACCCAATCCCACAGACTTGGTCCCTCCCACCATCGGGCCCTCCCACAGCACCCTGGCCTTCCCCGGAGGGTGCAGCACGGCCGTGCCATGCTGCCCGTGGGCTCTGCTGGGCTAGTCGGCTTCACTCACACTGCATCCCAGTGCTAACACAGCAGCTGTCGTGCGGCAGGCCCTCCACGAAGAAAGACTAAGTGACTGACGACAACCGTGGGCCAGCGGGGACTTTACAAAGTATCAGCCTGGAGCACAGCAAAGGCCAGACCACGGAAGGCCTGGGAGCCCAGTGTGGGGGTGCAGGCTCCATCCTGCCAGTCGTGGGAAGCTCCTGGGTGGTTTTAAAGTGGAGGGCAGCGGGGTCCACCGTGGGTTCCAAGAGAACATTCTAGCTGCCATGCTGAGAGGAGCTTGGAGGGGAGGCGAGTTGAAAGGGAGGTTGAGAGACCACCGGGAAATCCTGCTACAGACTCAGCGAGAGACGAGGGCTTGAGCTGAGGCAGACGAGGGAGAAGGGAAAGTTCGAACAGGAAAGGGTTTGGAGCAGAAAATGCGGAACACCTTATGGCTAAGGAGATGAGGCGGGGGCGGGACAAGGGGAGAGAGAATCGAAGGTGGTTCCCAGATTTCTGGTTCCAAAGCCTGCACTTTCTGTAATGCAGAAGCTGGCCACGAGTCGTGGCTCTGAAACAGGGCCCTTGGACCTCGTGAAGCCTCAGTTTCTACACCTGTAAAATGGAGCTGCCCGTGGGTCTCTTGCAGGGTTATCGGTGGAATCAAATGAGTAGATGGTAGGGAAAGTGCTTCACAAGTGGCAAAGCCTTATTATTCTCACCGTCATTAGCGAGGGGGAGCAGCCTGTGGGGGAGCAGCCTAGCGGGGATGGCCCTCCTGAAACAGCCACTGAGGCCAGGCTCCCAGTCCCACACACCCGGCCTGACCTCCGCCTCGCTTGGAAGTGTCACCGGCTTCCACAGGCAGCCTCACGGATGACCCAGAGGAGAAGGGCAGGACGGGTATCTTGTGAGAGAGCTGGGCTTCCCTGGGGCCTGGCAGGTGGTTGGGACCAGGCGCTGCCCCGAGGCCTGCTAGGCTGCCTGCTCTCGAAGAGAGGCCGCCTCCCCCTTCCACACTCCCCGACCCCGACCCGACAAAATGTGAAAACTGAATGCAGCTTCCAGCTGTTAGAGGAAGGTGAGTCACCAGACACAATGAGCCTTTGCTGGAAACAGTGAACAAATGACTTTGAAATAAAAATCCATCCACTTTCCCACCCGCTGCCTAAAATCCCCGTGTTAATTTGGGGTCAAACACCACCAGCCTTCCCCTGGGGCCTCCTGGAGAGGCAGAGCTTCCCAAGGGCTGGAGGCTGCCCTTCCTTTGTGATTCCTGGGCCAACGTAAGCTAAGCCAGCTGGAACACCTTCAGGTCTTGCAGAAGGGAGGGAGGAGGGAAGGGGGAGGGAGGAGGGGGGAGGGGGGGAGGGAGGGGGGAGGGGGGGAGGGGGAGGGAGGGAAGAAGGGAGGAAGGAAGGAAGGAGGGAGGGAGGGAGGAAGGAAGGAAGGAAGAAGGGAGGGAAGGAGGGAGGGAGGAAGGGAGGGAAGGAGGGAGGGAGGAAGGGAGGAAGGAGGGAGGGAGGGAGGGAAGGAGGGAGGGGGGGAGGAAGGAAGGAAGAAGGGAGGGAAGGAGGGAGGGAGGAAGGAAGGAACGAAGGAAGGAGGGAGGGAGGGAGAAAGGAAGAAGGGAGGGAAGAAAGGAGGGAAGAAGGGAGGGAAGAAAGGAGGGAAGAAGGGAGGGGGGGAGGGAGGAAGGAAGGAGAAGGAAGGAGGGAGGGGGGGGGAGGGGAAGGGAGGGGGGGAGGGGAGGGAGGGGGGGGGAGGGGAGGGAGGGGGAGGGAGGGAGGAGGAGGGGAGGGGAGGGAGAGAAGGGAGGAAGAGGGGAGGAAGGGAAGGAGGGAGGGGAGGGGAGGGGAGGGGAATGGGAAGGGAAAGGAACCAAGATTTATGAGCGCCTGGGATGGTCTCACTACTGGACCAGCACTTCACATGTCATATCACATACTGACATTACTGGTCCTACTTTTCAAGACTCAAAAAGAAGATTCCGAAAGGTAAAGAGAGCAGTTCAATACTTCATAAATGCTGTGCGGCAGAGCTCAGCAGCCCGCCTTCTGGTCTTTCAACCACACGCACTACCCTCATTCTTTGAGACGATCTCCGAAAGTCAAGATGTCTGACGAATAAGACATACAATTCAGCAGGTCCGACGTTGCATCCCCCAATAAAAAATAGAGTAAAAAGGGGACTAGCACTCACCGGAATTCTGAGGACCTCCTTTGGAACCCTCACTCATCAGTCACTGCTCCAGCGGTAACCTCACTTGAAGAAGCTGAATTGGGCCTTCTATGAAAAGCTCTTTCTTTGAGGCTAAGCCAGTCCTTGTAGGTCATTCGTGCGAGATAACTGATCCTTCGCCCTGTGTTCTTTCCCAAACCCGCAGAGCCACGCGGGAGCTACTCTGGGCTGTTATCGAGCAGAGAGGAAGCCCAGCTTTCCGCATCAGAAGCAGGAAAAGGTGGGAGTCATCAAATCAGCTCCTGTGGTCCCCCCACCCCCCAGAGAAACGAGTCCCCGTGGCAGCCTCTGCGGACCAGCACCCACCGAGGTAGTCTGCGGTGCCTGGGGCCTCCGGCCAGCAGACGCTGCCCTCCCGCAAGTGAAGACCAGCTGCCAGCCACTCGGCCTCCAAGCCTCCCCAGGGCTCCTTGGGGAAGGCCGAGGCCAAGCTCCTGCCACAGGAGCCTGCCTGCCAAACAGCACAGGAAGTGCCAACAGGCTCTTCCCAGAGCAGCTGGCACCAATTACCCAGACCCAGCTGGGAGCCCTCGGCGGGGGTGAGGCCTGGCCTGGTCGGAAATCCTGCGCTAAATCAAAGACGTCCTGGCCGCTGAGCGGCCCCTGACATAGTGGCTGGCTGGCCAGCCCTTGACACAGTGGCTGGTGGGGGGGCTGTGGAGGACAGCGGGGGGCAGGCTGGGGGGCACGCTCCAGGGCAGCAGCTGTGGGCTGGGACCCTTGCCCGCTCCCTTGATTTCAGAACCTCTCCACCCCACAGCCAGCCAGAGGTCGGGCACCTGCAGCTGCCAGGTTCCCACCTTCCTCACCCAGCTGGACTCGCCAACAGCACAGCAGCCTCCTGCTGTCCCCACTGGCAAACGAGGGGCCTGTGGCTCGAGGAGATTAACGACCTTCCCTCAAGCATGGGGACAAGAACTGCCGGGACAGGGTCTAGTGCCCAGGTCTCCTGCGTCACTCTCCTTTCGGAAACCTGACCTCCCGGCGTCGCGGAGCTGAGCGTCTGGAAAGGGACGCCCTCTGCAGAGCCATCGCGAGGCCCGCGCTGAATCCTGAAGGACCACCGACTGGCTGCGGGAGGGGAGCATTCAGAGGCTCACCTCGACTTCACCGAGAACAGCATCAGACACCGATGCCCAAGGACACAGAAGTGAGTGCCTCTTGGCAGGAGGGGCAAATCCTGATCAACTGAAAATAGAAGGCCAAGGTCATCCTTCCAGCTTTCAAGGACAAATACATAGGGGTGTTGGATCCAGAAACACTCAGAGCTGGCTATTATTATTATTATTATCATCATCATCATCTCATCATGTTACTATTATGGAAACATATTGTTATGAGTATATATTATGGATATATAATAATGTTATTATTAAGGAAATAATAATAAGCATGTATCTAGCACTATGTATCAAGTGTTGTTTCAAGTGCTTAGTGTACTTTAACCCATTCCACCATCCAGAACCCGAGGAGACAGGCAATAGGATTATCTTCTTTGAACAGGTGAACACAGTGAGGTACAGAGAGGTTCGGTAACTTGCCCGAGACCACACAGCAAATGACCTGCGAAGCCAAAACTCAAAGGAAACCAAGCTGCCGCATCCATGCTCCTCCCCTCCGCACACCCCGCCTCTCCGATCCAGCAGGACCCATGCACGGGTCTTCCATGCGGCCACACAAAATCTACAGCCCCATTTATTGCTCCCGATGAGCAGGTCCAGTAGCATGAATCAGAGAGACAAAGGCTCCGTACCACAGCAGAACGCAAGGAGAGCTCGCCCCGCAGCGAGCAGAAACACTCAGCAGTGTCCTGCAACCCCGAGTTTCCCACCAGCATTTGATGTCACCAAGGAAAGTGGCAGCCGCACACCGACACTCTGGTTCCTCCCTCGGGCCTAGTTCAGTGAGGATCTCTCTATCAGGAAGAGGGATCATCTCTATCCAGTCTTCCCACCCTCATTCCTCACACAGAACACTTCCCTTCGGACACTTCTGGTCACCGAGTCTGTGGGGCTTTCTCCCCTCCAGGAAACTCTGTGACACCAGCTGGGTGTCCTCCAACTGACCTCCCCCCCCTGACGCCGCCCACCTGGAGCCAGCGTCAGACCCGCCCCCCCACCCTGGGTTAAGGGTTCAGTCACATGAGAGACTGCCCCCCACTGCCAAAGCCAATCGCAAGCAGTAGGACCCCAGGTTCCCATGACATGTCTGACTCGGCTACAAATCGGAGGTGCCCGTGACCCCTCCACCTTGGATTTGATTATGTCCTTGAACAGCTCCCAGCACTCAGGGGACGCTGCGTTCACCAGTTCACTAGGGGACTGGATGAAGGGTACGGAAGAACAGCCAGGGAGCTTGGGGCGAGACTGGGGAGGGTTCCAAGGACGGGAGCTTCTGTCCCTGGAGGGTTGGGGTGGTCACCTTCCTGTATGTAGATGTGGTCACCAACCTGAAAGCTCGCCAGACCCCATACTTTTGGGGTTCTTACAGAGGCTTGATTTCTAGCCCTTCTCCCGCTCTGCAGAAGGTGAGGGAGGAGAGTTGGCTGACAATGCCAAGCTTCTAACCATGGCTTGGTCTTTCTGGTGACCAGCCACCCCCCCCCCGCCCCCAGGAGCCACTCAGAGTCCTGCATGGCCCTGGGTCCCCACCACAGCCCCAAATCTACAGAGCATACTCCCCACTTCACATGTCAGGAAACTGAGGCTCAGAGAGGGGAAGTGGCGTGCCCAAGGTGCAGAAGGGGGACGAGAAGGCGGAGGTGACTGCCAGAGCAAGGACCGTGGGCTCCGGTCTGATGACCTGTCCTTCCGCAGGCTGCCCCACCGGCTCCGCTCCAGTCTTGAGGGCGCTATGCGGAGGAGGGGAGAGTCAGGGCGGCTGGTCCTGATGGACAGCCGTGGAATATTTCACCTCAGATCCTTATGCGGTTCTTTGCTCCCCACTATCCCCCCAACCAGGTGTACAATGCCCAGAGGTCTTGCCCCCGGCCCCACCCGCCCAGACAGCACACTTGGCCGAGAGCGCCAAGATTAGTCCGGGCTGAGAGAGTCCTCAGCCATGTGCCCCAAGGGAGGCCAGGCCTCTGTGCCTGGGCTGGAGAGTGGGCCACACCCCTCATGCCTGCAGCCAAGTCACCCCAGCCTGGACCACCCACGGAGCCCTGCCCACCCAGGAACCCCTCTAGGAGGAGTACAGGCCAGCAGGCCTCCCCCGCACTCAGCTCGGTTCCCAGCGCCCAGCAGTCCGGGGGCGGGACAGGGAACCCTCACCCCAGCCCCTTGGGCCTCCGCTTGCTGTCTAGGGGCCCCTTATTTTTCCTCCTCTGGGACAATCTCACAGAGAGAAACGCAGGGGCGAGGGAGCTGGTGGCAGTTGCTACAGGAAACGCATCCCTCCGTTAGCAACGCCTCTTTCAGGACAGGCCTAGAATTTTCCACAACACGACCAGGTCCATTGCTGAGGGAAGCAGCTTCTCTGCTCTACACGCCCCTCCTGTTTTACACCCTCCGGCCGGCCTGGCTTCCCCATGTCCCTCTGATACCCAAAGGCCATCACCATGGAAAGGAGGGAAATGGGGGCCTCCAGAGCCTAGTTTCTCATCTGCAAAATGAGAACCAAAAGAGAGTGAAGGTGGTTTAAAAAAAAAAGCGCTTTGTGTTTTGCAGAAATACTTCCCTTTTGGGGGAGAATGCATGTATTTTCGGCAGCCTCAGAGAGAAAGTCAGAATCTATGAATTGACGTAACACAAACCCAAAGAGGCACCCAAGTCCCAAGAGACAGGGAAACGATGACAGACACCCTTCCCCGCCGCCCGCAGCCACTCGCTCTGCTGGTCAGCGCAAGCACAGCCCGGGGGGTTTCCTGGGGAGGGAGCTGTCGGACCGTGGAGGCCCCACGACACCCAGCACCTTCTGGACGGGCCCGTGTGCCGCCTCAGAGTCGTGTGTCCCAGACCCCTTCGCCACGTACCTGGCTCCCTCGCCTGAGAAAGTGATGTAAAGAGGTCGAAAGGCCACTGGCCCTGGGACACAGGAGCCCAGGGCTGAACAGGCGGCCGTGGCTGGAGGCAGGTCAACAAAGCTGGTTTCCTCCACCTGATCCTCCCGGAGTGAGCCCCACCCCGCCTGTGGCAAAGCTCGGCTCTCTCTGGTTTCGCCCCAGCCTGCACCGGCTTAGCGGAAACTCCCCGATCCCTCTTCATGGAGGTGAGGGGCTGGTGTCCAGGCCCAGGCCAAAGTCAAGTCCACGGTGAGAGGCAGCGTGGTGCGGACAAGCCCTGGCCTGAGGGGTCAAGACAGCAGTGGCTTGAACCCAGCTCTGCCACTAGCCAGCTTGTGGCTTTCAGCGAGTTGCCTGCTCTCGGGGTCTTAGGAGTTCCTTCCCCTAACCTGGGGTGCTAACAGCCGCCTTTCAGGGTTGTGGTGAGCGAAATGCCCCCTCAGTGCCCACCCCCCATGGCTGCCTCTTCTCAGCCCAGCCTCAGCCCCAGCGTCCCAGAGCCCCTGCATGCAGGGCGGGGGCTGGGGCTGGAGCCCCAGGCTTGCATGTCAGAGGGACCCCCAGTGTTTCTCTTTGGGGGTGCTACCGGTGTTCGGGGCAACTCCTCACTGTTCGGGGCCATCCCCACGCACTGCAGGACGTTGAACTCTCTGACCTCTGCTCACTACAGAGACTGTCCCCAGCGACCCGGCATGGGGACTCCCTGAAGTGTCCCAGATAGCAGACCCCTGGGAAGTACCACCCCTCCCAGAGAACCACAGCTGAAGCCTCCTCCCTGCCCAGTCTGCACGGGAAGTGGACACCTCCTCCTAGCCCAGGAGTGTCCACTCTCAGAGAGAAATTCTGGCAGGAGCCCTCCAAGGAAAGTTGCTCCTTGACCTAGCGGGTGGGTCCCACCTCCCTCCCGCAGGGTCCCCGGGACCCCCATTTCCCTCATAGGCCTCCCCTGGTAGTATTCTCTGAACATGCCAGTACGTACCCAACGTAACTCGAGTTCCTTCAGCGACACGCTCTGACCCAGAGAGTTTGCATAATTAGCAGCCTGGAAGAGGAAGTGATTTCCCAAGGGCAAAGGGTCGGACACCTGAGGAAAGGAGAGGCCTGGGGACCACCGGGATCTCATCAGGCTCCTCTTCCACCTGCAGGAGGGGGGCTGCCCACCTACTCCTTCCTGCCAAAGCTGTGTGACAAGCTGGCAGCCACCGGTGTGGACTACAAGACATCGGTCTGTTCGCAAAGCAAGTCCTGACCACCAGTGCCCCACACGGACACTGCAGGAGTGTGAGCCCTCAACCTGGGAAGAAATACCTGTAATACCCGTGACAGGTAGACTTGAAAGTATACACACACAAAGATAAGTGCATGTGTGTGCATAATGTTTACATGACCATATTAGTTATATAATTATTATGTGACAAATATGTAGTAGTCATATACTACATAGTACAGTAGTTAATATCTAGCAATTACCATTATATATTATATAGTTAATACCTTGATTACATATATAATTAATATCGACTCTATCCACTATGAGTACTTGCAAATTAATAGATGGTAAACTTCCCCAGAGGAAAAACATACAGGCCAAGGACATGAAAAGGCGATTTCACAAAAGAAGTGAAATGCGCGTGGCGTTGAGATGCTACCCTCCACCTCTCAAACCAGCAACTTCTTCCTAAATTAACGTGTCTGGTGCTCAGGGGAGTACGTGAGTAACTTGACAGACAGCTGGTGGGAGTGTGAACTGGTATTTCCAGAGGCGAGTTAAGCAACATGTTTTAAAAGCCCCCAAAATATACATCCTCTGGGACCAAGCAATCGAACTCCTAGAAATCTACCCTGAAAGAGTATTCATGGATGTGTGCAAAGATGCTGTCTTTTTCCACTGTGTATTCTGGAAAACTTAAAAGCAACCTAAACAGCCAACTCGAGGAGACTGATGAACTATTCTATACACAGCAGAAACAAATCTAATAAGAAATATTCGATTACCAAACATTATGATTGCATTTTGTTTAAGAAAATTAGACTTAATTTTGAGCTTAGACTTCATTCTGGAAGTAACGTGTCCAGCCCATGGCCCACTGGGGCCACTTCGTTAGAGGGATCCAAAGCGGTCCAGAGGTGAGCACCTGTCCCTTGGTCTCTTCCTGCCCTGAGCAATTTCCTCTTCCACCTCCAAGCTCGCACCACCCCAAAAAGCAAATTAACATACCCCTCACTTTCAAAGGCTTGGGGGCTTGGCTTGGTCTCCAAACCCACATTCCAGGCTCCCTAGCCTCCCAGGCTCCGCCCACCTCCTGGAGAGGTGAGGAGGCAAGTCCGGATCTTTGTTTGAAAACAGTGCCCAGCGCCGGACCACAAACATCAAGAAGCGACCTCTTTGAGTTCAGCTTGCAGAGGGTCCTGCTCCCTCTGACAGCCACAGTGAGACTTGCAGCCCCCTCCCGTGCCCCTCCTGGTAAAGGGTTTAAAGAAAGCAGTGCGCCACTGGGAGATCAGAGGGCAAGAGGCAGCTTCTCCGCAAATATTTCAGTAACACAGTGCATCCTTGCCTGCCTGCATATTCATTCTCTCTCTCCCTCTCTCTCTCTCTCCCTCTCTCCCTCCCTCTCTCTCTCTGTCAACTTTCGCAGAAACTATCACCCAGTCTCTCTCTCTGAACCTATTTCTATGTCTGTCTCTCTCATCCTCTGCACCTCTCTGGCTCCTGTCGCTGTCCACCCTGTCTGTCACTCCGTCTATTCGTCTCTGTCTTGGCATCTGTTTGTCTCTATTTTCTGACCCGGTGTCTTGGCGTTCCCATCAATGTCTCCGTGTCTAGCTGCCTCGGTCGTTCCGCCTCTCGGTGGGTCCCTCTGTGTGTGTCTCTCAGTGTCCCTCATGTCCACGTCCTTCTGCCGCGGACTTCCCTCTCGCTACTTCTATCTCCATCTCTCTGCCTCCGTCCCTGTCTGTCTCCCTCCCGAGTTACTAAAATCACAGCAAGGAAACCGAGCCCTTCAGAGACGCAGCTTCCCGGGGAAGCCGGGTTAGAGCGGAGGGAGGGGCGCCGCGGGGAGCCCCAGTCGCAGCGACCCGGCCACACGCAGGACCTCCCCGGCCCTGTCGCCGCTCCCCAGGCTCCTGGCGAGTGCCTCGCGGCCCTGCCTGACCTCTGGCCGCCCCCTAGATCCCGCGTTTAGAAAGCGCCCTCACCGCCACCGCCAGGAAGAGCGCTCGCCCCAGCCACAAGTCGGACGGGGGAGGAAAGTTCTCACCGATGGTGAAGCTGTAGCCATCGATGCTGAAAGTGGCGCTCCTGCACTTTTTGAAGCCTTCTTTCCTGCCGCCGGCGTCGGTCATGGCTCGGCTCCGCCGGCCCGCGGCGTCCGCGGTCCCGCAGCGGCACAGCAGCAGCCCCGCGCCCACGCCCCGCGCTCGGCCGCGTCCCCTCCCCCGGCCGCGCTGCGCGCCGCGCGCCGAGCCGGCAGGTCCGCAGGTCCGCCCGCCGGTGGCGAGCGGGGCGCGGGGACCGCAAAGGCGGCTAACGCACTAGGCGCGCGGCAGAGCCAGCCGGCATGGCAACTGCCCCGGCTCCAGCGCCAACTTCAGATGCGACGGCAGAGCCGCGGAAGGCAGGCGGCACCCGCACCGAGCGTGCGTGTGCGTGTGCGGGCCGGCGGGCGGGAGCCGAAAGGCCCGTCTTTTCCACCCGGGTCTCCGGGAGCCTCTGAGACCCGCGCGCTACAGGCACGTCTGTTTCCTCTCTCGGCTTCGCCTGCCCCTCTCTGGAGGCTGGTGGGGTTTGGGGGCCCAAGGGAACGGCTCAGGCTCGGCGTCGTGCTCCTGGATGTTTTCTCTGGCAGGCAGGAGAGCTCGCAAAAAGCACACCAACAGATGGAAAAGCAAACAGCGCAGCCGGGCAGATGCTGCCAAAGTTGACTCCAAACAAGGAAGTCGGGAAGTCGCCACGCCCACTTCCTCCCGGCCGCTGTCCCCGAACCGGCCCGGAGCCCCGAGATTACTTCTCGGCTGTCCCCCGCCGAGGGATGATTATCAGAGTGACTCGTATCGGTGGCCAGGCGCTTTCACACGGAGGCCGTCCGTTGTGCAATTCGCGACCGAGCCCTAGCCCGTTCCCAACGGCTCGGCTCGGCTCTTCCCAATGTGGCTGCGCCAAATAGGATGCTCCTGAAACTTGGGGAGGTGGGGGAGAGGCTAGCGATCCTACAGCGGACCCTATGGTTACAAAAGAGGAAACTGAGGCCGAGAGAGACTCGACTGAGGTCCCACAGCTAGAAAGTGGCAGTCTTGGGACATGGTGTTGCATTTTATGACGCCCATCGCTGGTCCTCCCGGGACCTGGAATGGCTGCGTTAGGCAAGGTCTACACACAGGGGAAGTCTTTCCCTGCCACCAGCAAGCAGCCACCACACATTAAGGATCGCAGTGTTCTGTGTCGGGGGCAGGGGGCCGGTGTGCAGAAACCAGTGCCCAGCCAGTCCCTTAGAGTCCCCCCAGTGTCACAGGTCAATGACAGTGCTGTCTGTGCTCAAGCTCTTGTGGGACTGCAAGTAACTCAACCTCACGGGTTGTGATGGCATGGGACGCAATGAGCAAACACTTGTCAACATTAAAAGGGTCAGTGAGGTGCACTCCTAAGTGGTCCTGCAACTGAGTTTAGGGAGCAGAGAGTCCAGAGTCCGACTACAATTAGAAACCCTGCCCCCTGCTCCCCCAAAAGGGCCCGTGTACACACATGTGCAGTGTTCTCCATAACATTTCAGGGGGCCCGAGAAACCAACCCGCCAGCCCACTGGATCGCAGGTTGACGAATGTCCCAGGAACTGAATCTTCTTCTTCAACTGACCACGTATGTTTAGAGTAGTAAGAATTTTTAGGTATCGGCTGTCGTTGGAACTTTAGTTACAAATGCTCCCAGGGACACCTGGAACCACACTCACATTGACCGTTTCCTTAGGGCGATGGCAAGATTCATCGATCCACAGGCAGCCGGTGTCACGGGCCCGTGGCACCTCTCAGCTCTGGAGCCCGGGGTGCTCCGACCCCGAGGTGCCCCGAGAGACTGGCCGTGGTCACGGCGGGGAAGCAGGAACTGGGCTCCTATGGACAGACAGACCGCACCTCCGGCTCCACCGCTCATCAGCTATGGGGCCGTGGGCAAGGGCTGGGCATCCCTGAGTCCTGCTTCGCTCACCTCACAGACAGGACAGGGAGGGGGAGGGGGAGACCGGGGCTCGCACGGGGCATCCGGCGCCTGCAGGCATCTGGCAGCTCCCAACTCCATGATGTGGACACTGGGGGAGATCCTTCTCCGTGACGATAACATACAGTGCCCGGCACAAATCATGCCCCCCTCTTATTACAAAATCACAAGCATGTGATTCTGTAACATGACAACATCACGCTCAAGCACACCCTATGACATTTTAGGTGAAATGTTCAAATTAGAACTATAGATTATTATACCCATATTATCACCCGACCGACCACACCCAAGCGGGCCTTACCTGTGCCAGACCCTGTGTTTCAGCTACTGTGATCACCATTGATTTGTAAGAAAATTTTATATAGAATATATTACACACTGTACTGTATATTTTAATATAGTTCTCATTTTCCTGTACTTCTCCTGCTTTTCTAAGCCTGTAGCAGAAGCACTTGCCTTCTCTTCTACAAAGAGGCGCCTCAGAGCCCTGAGTTCCAGTCTCCTACGGTAAATTTTCGAGAGGACAACATCCTGATGCCGTGGAAATTTTGCCTTGAATTAGTAAAATCAAAACTTGGTGTTTCACCGCTCTTAGCAGAACAGCTGTTTTGAAATATAATATGTAAAAATAATAACAATGTGATCATTTCTTGGTCCTCTCAAGACGGGTAAAAATAACTTGCCTGAACAATTAGAACTGTTTTGAAACGGCTTCTCCCCCGAATCATCTCTCCCCCTGGTGTTCAAGACTGCACACCTACAGGCCTGCTCAGCACGCCGCTCCCAGCGCTCCGTCTTAAAGCGGCCTTCCCAGTGCAGGGCTCCCACTCCAAACCCAGGGAAGTGCAATGCTAACTAACGTTACATAAGCGGAGAAAGAAGGAGCTCAAGACTACACTCAAGAGAAGCGTCGCTCTTTCGGAATTCTCCTTCAAGCATGCCCGTGAAGTAAGGAAACTAAACCAAGATGGCCACACACGTGTGCGGACCCTCTGCTCACGTGGTCCGAGCAGGGGTCAGCACACTAACGGGCACAGCTCAAATCCCGCCCATCACCTGTTTCAGTAGAGTCTCTGAGCTAAGAATGGGTTTCGCATTTTTAAGTGTTGGAATAAAAATTGAAAAGAAGAACATGCCACATGACACACGGAAACCATATGAAATTCAAAGTTCAGTGTCCACAAGAAAAAGCTTAATTGGAACATAGCTACGCTCATTTATTTACATACTGTCTGCGGCTGCTTTGAAACTGAAAAGCAGAGTTGAGTGGTTGTGTCCGAGACTGTACGGCCCGCAGAGCCAAAAATATTTACTGCCGGACCCTCGACAGAAAATGTTCCCGGGCTCCCAGATTAGAGCACAGACCTCACACCTGTCCGGGCTAGGATAACCTCTAGCTTTATGACATTTCCTTTAAAATAAGTTTGAAAATGAACTGATCTTTCTTGAACTACAGGAACGGACTCTAACAGGAAGGCACACTCTCCCGTGTTTGTTGCAGGAAGGAAGGCAGGAAAGAAACAGTACACATTTTACTAGTTTAATCCAGTCATTAGCCAAGAGGAATTAGGCGGAGATTAATTTATCCCTAGATGTCACGTTTGACCCTGGCTTCCTGCCACGAAACTTAAGTAGGAACGGAACTCAGAACCCCAAGCAGTTCAGAGTTCATGAATCAAAGAGTGCCTTTCAAAATATAGCAACTATCCATGGAAAAATCAAAATCGTGCGGCAGACCCCTCTGCATCCGGTGCTAATATCATGTCCTTTGATGCCACCCGTGTCGGGGGCTGATACCTGATTCTCTATAAGGAAAGTGCCAGAGTCAGGTACCTACTGCTCATTGGCTCTTAAACCTCCAGAAAAATAATGACACACTCTAAGTTGGACATCTTATCAGAAAGTCAGCTTTTTAAGAAAATAACTTTTATTTGTCATACCAAAGAGAAGACGGCTCCTCTGTATCTCACGGACACGTTTCAACCGTTCTCACACAAGACGCAGTCTACCACAGGGAATTCTCCCCACAGCCACCGGCCCCAGAATTGTCAATCCAAGTGCCCCCAGTGAGAGCGCTGTGCACACCCCTCCCGGACACCTACTGGGGTATCTGACACCCTCTCCCAACGCAGGAAAGGCCCCCTCCCAGTCCCTGGACCACAGAAATGGCTGCAGGCAGTGAAGTTTCTGACCCGCAAGCCTGCTCCTCGGGCTGTAGCTGGTAGGATCCAGAGAGAGCTAATGAGCATCTTCGCTGGGACCGGGAATTGTGGGAGGTAACGAGAAGAGTATATACGTTCCAGTATATAGGCCCACGCCCAGTTTCCAGCCAGTATACGAAAACCAGCCCCTCCCGGATTCCGTGAGATGACATACTTATACCACGTGCCCTCCCCGTGTGTGACCCAGCAGAAGGGAGTCTCAACACACTCCCTACAGGGAGGGACGTAGAAACAAACAGAGAAATGAAGAACTAAACTAGCACCAATGCGTGTCAACTCTGTGTTGGGCATTGTGCTAGCCAGGGAACGGCCCCTGCCTGTGGGCACTTTACCAGCAGAGCAAGCCCCCGAACAGCCCGGGGAACCGGGGGTCGGCAGGAGAGAGCAGTCTCGCAAGCCAGCGTCCGTGGAGGCAACCCCTCTGCAGCTCCCACCAACTCCCTCCACCACCGCATTTTGCTCCTACCTTATCGCTCCCCGAGAGCCCCTTCTTTGTGTTTCTACCGGGTGGGGTTAGGGAAGGCAGAGACTGTCTGCAGAGACAGGGAGGATGAAATGCAAAGTGTCTGCACAGCCAAGGGTCCGTGAGAGCCGCCGGGAGGAGGCCAGGGACCCCGATGGAGAACGAGTTAGGAGTCCACCTGCACAGCGAGGCTGCGGTCCAACCGCCCTGGGATGGGGATGGTCTCCGTCTACGCTTCAACCGTGTTTCCGAGTTTATATGTTGTTAGTGCACCTGCGAAACTGGCTATTTTTCAGCACCTGCCTTCAGTGAATCAAAAAATATTCACTGAGCTTCTCCCAGACCAAAACCTTCCCCACAATATCAGGTAGCCGATTAGAGTGCATTACATTTCTTTTTTGCACTAAGAACTTGGGTGGGGTGTTCCAGGAGCCTTTGCAGTTGGGAGATTCAGAGAACTGGACACACTGCAGAGGGGGCTGGGGGAGCAAAACGATGGCCTTGAATTTCTTTTTTCACAACCCAGAATACCAAGCCTGGACTATTCTTCCCCCTCGGCCCACCTGGTTTGCCTGGAGGCCACCTTGCTGCCCTTCAGGTCTCTGTCCATGTCCCAGGTCCTCCAGAGCGCAGTGCCTGCCCGCCTGCCCTTCCGGGAGGGAGGCGGCCCCTCCCCGCTGAGCCTGCCCGGGACCCCGTTCTGCTTCTCCGCCGGACAACCGCCATGCTGCTCGTGGGCTCTCTGGTCACGCACAGGCACGCGGGTGCTGGCGGCAAGGAAGGGTCTTCCCTCCCAGCCCCAGCCCGGCGTCGGGCCCAACGCGGGCCCTCGCGAGAACACCCGATGAGTTGAGGAGTGCACACAGATGTGGCGTGCGGTGCTCCATGGCCAGGAGGTGACGTGACTGGGGCAGGACAGTCACTCCCAGCCCCTCCCTCTCTCCTCTCACTCCCCATCGGCCTCCACATCGCACTCCGGAGCCAGCTCAAAACACAGCCCCATCCTAAACGGGTCAGCAGCCTGTCGACTTAATAACATAAAACAAAACGCTCCTCCGCTTGCTAGCTGTGTGCCCTTGAGCGAGCTGCTTAACCTCTCTGAGTCTCCGTTTTTTCTTCTGTGAAACGGAGATGTAATCCTTATCTCGCAAGGAACATGTGGGTGATACTGAGGTATTTATGTGGAAGGCTTACCCTGAATATGACCCATAGTAAACTTTCAATAAACACCACGTTTAACATCCTCACAGTCGCCGGGACGCTAGGTCCCTTCTGTGCTTGTTTTCCACCTGGAGTCCTGGAGCTGGTCCACACTCAGGGGCGAGAGGAGCAAGGCTCAGAGTTCACTCACCCCCGGGGCCAAGGCCCCGGAGTATCAGTCGCCCCGTGAGCAGTGGAGCCAGAGGCTGGAGGTCTCCCTCACTCAGCTGGGCCGCTCACACTCACCTCCCGAGAGCTGGACACGGGGCGGGAACAGGGCGGGCTCAGCGATGCTGCCGAGAGGCCTGGAAGAAGATGAGGGCCACCACGGCCTACTCAGCAAGGTGGTGCCAAGGGGACAGCACCAACCTGGCACTGGGGGAGGGGGGGCGGCCAGTGTGGGAGGGAGACTCACCGGGGCTCTGCCCAGCAGGTTCTCTGAGCCAGGCTGTTGGCTCTCTTCTCTGGAGAATGCTGACTAACGCACGGGTATGAGGAAGAATCCGGAGACGATGCAGAATGGATGCAAGTGGCCATCGGGAGCCCTGAGAATCAGAGAATCTGCAGGGGTCGCACTCCACTCCACAGGGAAGGTCTGAAGGCCAAGGCCAGTTTGAGAAAGGTGGCATGAGCTTGCAAAGCCTTCCCTGCACGGAGCCCCCCCCCCCACCGTAGGTCTGCAAGGAAGACCCTGAGCCTTCCCTGCCCCCCGCCAGCCTTCCTCTCAGGGCTCCGCTCCCACATTCCCTGTCCACTCCTCTCATTCAGACGCCCCTGAGGGTTCGTGCCCTCTGCACTTCCTGGGGAACAACAGAGGGAAAACACGTCCCACGCTAACATTTATTGAACACCTACTATGTGCCAAGCCCTTATCAGCGGGCACAGCGGGCCTCTGGAACGAACGCCCCCAGTCTCGGTGGCCGGGCACCACAGTCGGGGCTTGTTTCTTGCCCGTCACAAACCCGACTATGAATTGGGGGCTGGGTTTTGTTCTGTGGAGTTACTGGGGTTCCCCCACCCTCCCCTTGGTCGCCAGTGTCTGCCGCTGGACGCCCTATATCTGGCCGGGGCAGGAAGGGAGGGAGAAAAAGTGGAGGACCACGAAGAAGGAGTTCAGGGACCAGGCCTGAAGAAACTCACATCCCTTTTCCCAACTCTGCAGCCACAGGTGAGCCAGAGAGCCCCACCGAACCGCAGGACGGGGCCTGGGCAGCAAAATGAGGAGAGAAAAGAAGGTTTGGTGAACATGGGTCCTTGGAAACCCTATCCTCTCCACTGTTTTGAGCAAATCTGACCACCAGGTGCAGACACGGTGTATACCTGTGAGCCAAGAGCCGAGGAAAACATCTGCCCCGATCCCGAGTCCAGGCTTAGCCGGTCGAAGCTCCCTCGCCCACCCCCTGATGGACATCACAGCTTCGCCCCGGAAAACACCCCTCTTCCTCCCATGATCCGATGCCGGTGTGAACGCTTACAGAAGGTTTAAGGGTGTAAATGATTTTAATAGTGCGTTATGCTCTGGCTTTAGAAAGCAAACCAAAAGAGTAATTCATTTAGTCGTTGGAAATTACGTTGTCTTGCGACAGATGTTTTTTTTCTTTCTGTAACTAGAAAACATAAATATCTAGAAAAACAAAAACCCCAGGACGTTCAGAGGCAAGGGGGATCGCAGGGAGAAATTGGGTGAATCATCTTTTCTGGCCAGCAGAGCCTGCCGCATCAGAGTTGCTCGGCGGGGACCTGGGGAACACGGGACCAGGGTAAACACAGAGCATCCTAGGTTACCGTCCGCACGGCAACGGGTCCCCGATGGATAACCCGTCACAGGGAGAGCCGGCACGCACCTGCGCTGGGACGTGGGAAGGGAGCTGAGGGGCCAGCCCCCGTCGGGCCACCGCGTGTCAGGCACGGTGTCACGTGTTTCACACGTGCGCCTGTCTCGTCCCCGGCCCTCCGCTGAGTAACAAAGACTGGGATGACGGAGTTCGGGTTGCTTCCTGCGGATCCGAAACCCCTGGGGAAGGGGACTGCTCCCCACGGCAGCCTTGGCAACGGAGTTAGCGAGAGCGCCGAGAGCCCTGGAACCGAAGAGAACAGACAGGCGGCCCAAAGGGGGCACCTCTGACACCAGTGGGGATCCAGGCGCCTGGAGAGATGATTTGTGAGAGAAAGATCCTCCTCCATCTCGCGTCCACAGGCAGCCCCTTCCACCTGGGATGGCCCTCCACTCAGTGACGCAGCGCAAACAAAGGAGGCAAATGGGTTCCTTGCCACCAGCACACACGCACACACACGTATGCACACGGCTAGGTACACATGCACATACTACCCTTGTGCCCTGGCTGTGGTCCCTGCCGTTGATGATGATGACAAGGATGCTGGTGATTTGGAGAAAAGATAAACTGTGTTTCAGAAAGAGGCAGCCTGCAGGGCAGGATGCAATGTGGCTACAGCTGTGCAAAACATGCACTTCTGAAAGGCGGGGGGGAGACACGCCGAGCAGTGACTGTGACCACAATGCAGGACTGGGACTGGGGGGCGGGGGGGGGCGGGCTCCAGAGCGGGACGATTTTAGTGTTAGGTGATGGTTAATAAGCCCAGTAGTGCCTGCACGTGAACGCTACTGTTTCAGGAACTGCAGGTACGGCCCCTGCTGGCTCCAGGAGACCACAGGCAGTCCGACCCCTGTGCTCCAGGGGAGACCATGGCGATCCAGGTGGTATCCAAGCCATTGTGTCCCAGGGAGAGACATCCCGCCGCCCAGGACCCAGATGGAGAAAATCTCCCAGGACACAGGACGCAGGACCCAGATAGAAAATCACCGGTCAGCGGATGAAAGGATGCCAGGGAAATCACTGGACTGCAGCTTTGATTAGCCTCTTTCTTGAATTCCAAATCCCTTACCTAGACGTCTTTCCCTTGAATTCCAAACCCCTCGCCTACACCTTTCTTCTCCTTATAAAAATGGTCGGTTTAAAATGGAATTTAAGCTTCCCAACACCTAGACCGACGCCGAGTACCGAGCAGGCGGCGGTTGACCGAACACACGAACAGTCTGGTTCTGACAGGGGCGCTAAGCAGAAGTGCGGACACAGACACGTCAGCCCCCTGAGGCTGGGAGGTGCGCTAAGTCTCCTTCAAGAGCCACGGTGACACGGCCCGCCTTGACCGCTGGCTGAGTGACGGAGAATTCCTACCCATCGCCAGCAAACTCCTGGCTCCTCCTCTCAGAAGGGATCTATCTCATCCCTCCATCAACCAGGACCCCCTGGGGACACCCTGCTCCCACGTCATCAGTGATGGGACACCCTCTCTGTCGGCGCTTCAGACACCCTTGGGCGCGCTCCCTGTCCAAGGCGAGCCGATGCCCAAACAGGTGGATGCCGGACTGTGCGGCTGGAGTTCTCAGTCATGGTCGTGGGTTCTAAAAAGTCTCCATGGTGGGAAAAGCAGAGTCTCCACGTGGATGGGTTGCCTGGAATCTCAGAATCACAAGCGAATGTTCCCAGATGTTGATTACGCTGCTGCCCAAAAAACTCTGCCAGAGCATCAGACAGTCCGTATTATCATAAGAAAGAGAAGCAGTTATAGTTGGCAGCAGGTGGGAGGATCGATGATTTGATGCTGAAACGCTTCTGTCAGGTACTTAAGTTACTGAAAGGGGTTTTTTTTCCCCCATTGTGATAAATTCTGGCGCCTACATCTGGCAACCAAGTTTGTAACACAATGCCTCTGAGCATCCCACAGGGCATTTTTGGGAAGATGGAGGCAGTTTGGTCTCCTCTTTCCACACGAGTTGCCTCCTGGCTTCCCCAACTCTCCCTGGTTTGGAAGTTGTCCTTCAGGCCACGAGGCGTCATCATCGTCGACACCGGCCTGCACGCAGCGACACGGGCTTGACTCAGAACGTGTGGCAACCGAAGCAAGTCACCAGGGACACTGAGCTGCCGCCACGTGGAAATAACAAGCGGGAGAGAGTCAAACGGGGGCTTGATTCACCGATTCAACCGAAAGAAGTAGGAGAAGGATCAATGGGTCCTCCCGGGGGTTCTCCTCATTTCTAACTCACGGTGGTCGAGGTCCCCACTGTGTGTGGTCCAGCCACCCTGCCGGACCCTGTCTGCTACAGCGCCACCGCGCCCCCTCCCAGCAATTCCCATTTCCCGCACGGAGACGCTGAGGCCCGCTACAGCCAGGGGCTGTGAGAGCGAAATGGGGGCCGTCTGAGTCTTGTCCAGGCCTCCGTCCACCACGGGAGGCTGCCTCTCCTGCCCTTCTGAGAGGTGTGAGTCTCAGGCACCTCCCCTCACAGCTCCAACCCCTTCCTTTTTAAATCAAGCCCACAGAAAGCGGGGAGCAAGAGGGAGACGGTCGCTTCCCCTCCTCGCACCTGGAGTACAGACTGTGCCCCTGACGGGTGCTGCCCTTGACCTGCCCTTGAGGTTTCTGTCCCTGGGGAGGGTGGGCTCGGTTCCCACCCACAGCACTGGCCCAGGGCCCCCCCCCCCCGCTTCCCCGTCCCCACACTGACCACCTTCAGCTTCCTCCCATGCAAAGGGAAATGAGAAAACCCAACTGTCGTGAAGATGACTCACCGTAGCCAACGGCCCCTTCGAGGGCCACAGATGTGCTCCTCTGACGCTCAGATGGACCCTCGAGACCTCCCCACAGAGACTCTCCTGGGAAGACGGGAAGGGCCCCAGCTGCCCCGGAGGAGCGGGAGGGAGGAGATGAAAGAGGAAGTGCCCAGACTACCCACAGGCCCAGCAGCCAAGCTCCGCAGTCAGCCCGCCGGGCCGGGCTCCGGGTCACTGCCCCTGCCTACACGCAGCTCGCAGTGAGGAGAGGATGATCTGACTGGTGCTGACGAACAGGAGGTGGGGGGAGCCCGGCGGGGCGGCCATTACTGCAGCCCACAGCTTCCTGCAGGAGATAACACTGACACTCGTCTCCTTGTTGAGATAAGAGTGATAACAAGGCACGGGCTAAAGTAATCGTTGTTTTTTCCTTTCTAGTGTCATGTCCATCCCACGCATGCTCCTGTCCATTGCAGCCAGGGTCAGATCCTGGGGCTGCTCGTATTGGCTGCACGACCTCGGGCTCTGTCTGCCTCGGTTTCCTCCCGGGGCTGTGTGAGGACTTAACGACTCAGCACAGGAACCGTGTTCAGAGCCGTGTCTGGCACGTAGTAGCCACTCAATAAACACCAGCCCTGCTATCGCTGTGGGTATTGTTGTTTTCACACCTTTTGCATTTCTGAGCACCTTTAACGCCTATGAAGGGTGGGAAGCCACAGATAAGGGGACAGAGGGTCAGAGAAGGGGGACAGGTGGCCCCAACAGCGAGTTCGTGCGGCTCTGGCACCAGAACTTCTGACTGCCCGTTATTCCCAACGCCTCATGGTATTCTACAAAGTTGTCCAAAAACCCTGAGCTCTTGGAAGGAAGTTCCCATAAACAAGGAAGGAAGTGACACTGGGAGGCAATGAGACAGGCCAGCCACCTGGGTGCCGGGATACTGAGAAACCCCGAGTCCCCCTCGGAGCGTGGTAAAGACCCTCCACACTCCCAAGTCTCCCAGGGCCCCTCTGTCCCACGGTCCCCAAGCCGCCACAGCCCGTGGCACCAGGAACCTCCTTTGGAAAACCGGCTCTTCCTTCCCTTGCAGGGCCCCAGGGCGCTGCTCCGCCACCCCCCCCACAAAGCTGCGCTTTACCGTCCGCACCGCTAGGCGGCACCGGCGTGCCGGCAGAACCCCCGGTGGCGTCTTCGCCCCAGGGCCCACCCCTTGTCTGGCAGAAGTGACCAGGAGGAAGGACGCTGAGCCCACTACTAGAGGTTAAGGCAAGACATCATGAAATGATCAGCCACGAGGACATTAAGATGGACGGCCTTCGCCCGGGTATTTCCCTACCCGGCGCGGTGTGTGTGCTGCGGCCAGGCCTCCCGGGAGGCCCCGGGACCCCGCGGAGCGCTGGCTGCTGCTGCGGCTGCTTTGGAACGAGACCCGCTTAGGGAAGCCCCAGACCACGAGGCCGGTCCAGGGCGAAGCGCTCGGACCGAGGCTCAGAAGAGCGAGATTCAAATCCCAGCTCCACGAGACGGGAAAAAGCATTGCGCTCTGCGTCCGGCGTTTCCATCAGTCCAGTGGGGCCCCCAGCGCCTGCCTGCGCCTCCCTGAGCCGAGGCAGGAGCAGAGGGAAGAAGGGTGCTGGGCGGATCTCGGGCCCTGTGGGTTGCACGCAGTTGGGCTTACCTTGCTCTCCTGCACCCTCGAGGGTCTCCCCGGTCTCCCTGGTCTCCCCTGGGCTGTCCAGCTCCTCGGCAGCCTCCGTCCTCCTGGCTCCCGCCTCTGGCAGCAGAGAAAGGAAACATGGTCCGTCAGGCATCTGAAGGTCACCAGAGGAGCACGTGCCGCGGACCGGTTCCTGCCTGGACGTTCTACTGGGGGCGGCCCTGTCCCCGCATGCTCAGCTCGCTCCTGGCTGGCTCTCTGCCTGCCCCACCCCCCGGAAACACTGGTGTTCCCCAGAGTCCCGTGACAGGCCCCTGTTCTGACCCAATGATATGCACCCCCTTGGATACTGTTGGGTTGTTGTTGTTGTTTTTTGGTTCAAACACAATTATCTCCACTTTTCCCCCACCAACCTCTCCCACCCCATCCACCCCCACCTCCCACTGTTAATCAAGATTTTTATTTATGTATGTATGTATTTAGAGGGGAGGGGAGGGAGCAGGAGAGGAAGAGAAACATCAATAGGTTGCCTCTCCTGCAAGCCCCGACCAGGGACCAACTCTGCAAACCAGGCCTGTGCCCGGACCAGGGCGGAGCCAGCAACCTTCCTCCTTGCGAGAGGACACCCAACCCTCGGAGCCACACCGGTCCGGGCACGTGCTCTCGACCCCTACCTCCCCCGCCAGCACGGGCAGGGGCTGGGCCATCTGGGCGAATGGTGAGCCCCCCTGACAAGGGGGCCGGCCGGGAGAGTGGAAGGAGCTCCCTGCGGGCCCCTGGAATGAGCCCCAGGCGGCGAACCTTCCCGGTCGGAGGAGGCGGGAATGGAAAATAGGCCACACCCTGCTATAGAATGCCATCGGCCACCACTCGGTGAGCATTTATTTATAACGCTTCCCATCTTCCAAGTGGAAAAACAAACTAGGGAGGTTAAGTCGTTTGCCCAGGGCCCCTGAGCTCCTCCGTGGCAGGGTCAAGGCCAGCACACGGGTCCTCAGCGGGCCCAGTGCTCCACTTTCCTCCCCACAGCCAGAGCTCTGGGTACGGAGGCTGAGGAGGTAAGTTCATTCGAAAGTGAAAATACTCCAATGTAAATTTTCCTTTTTTTAAAATATTTTATTAACTTATTTTTTAGAGAGAGGGGAAAGGAGGGAGAGAGAAGGGGAAACATCGACATGTGGTTGCCTCTCACCCGCCCCCAGCTGGGGACCCGGCCTGCAGCCCAGGCCTGTGCCCTGACGGGGACTCCAACCAGCGACCTTTTGGTCAACAGGCCCGCATTCAATCCACTGAGCCGCACCGCCCAGGGCTCACATTCCAGAAGCGCATCGCCAAATACAAGACAGACATGGGACCGGAAGAGCACACTAATGTGGGACATGGTTGAGTGCCCTGAGGAAGGGTGACCATCGCAGCCTGAGAGAGTTTAGTAGGAATGTGTCAGGGAGTACAGGAGTCAGGAGATATCCCAGGCATTTTTGAGGTTTCCTAATCGACCTTGCACCTAACTCCAAATTTCTCCTAGCCTAGCATTCTGTAAATCAATGAGTAGGGTTGTGCTGTATTCTAAAAAATGTCTTTGCCCGGGCTCATACAGAGTGTCGTGCTGGTAAACCAGTTCCCCAGGGAAGAAACAGCCACGGGGTGGGGGTGGGGGAGCCTGGGTCTGTACGCACACGGTTCCTCTGCCTATTTCTGTGGTGTGAATACTCCCTCCGCAGCAGACCGCAGGTACCAGCGAGACGTCACTTAAGGCGTCTATAGAAATGCAGCCAGTGAGGAGCCAAGAGAATGTGGGACCCTAGAAACCAAGTGGAGAAGGAAAGAGCGGTCGACCGAGACCAACACCTGCGACAGGTAAGTAAAGAGAAGGACTCACTGGATTTGACTCTTATTTAGGAAAGTTCAGGTCACCGGCTACTGTAACGAGAGCAGCTTCAGGAGCACTGAGGCAGGGCCCTTTACTGGAGTGGGCTTAAGAGAGAGCGGGGGAGAGGAGTTACAGACAGAGGCAGAGCGTTGTTTGGGGGGCTTTGCAGGTTGCTGGGGTGGTGGCCGCGGCGCACGAGGCCCTGAGGGGACGTTTCTGTGAGGTGGCAGAGTAACAGCGCGTTTGCGTGCCGATGGGGCTGGCACGGTCCCGAGGGGGGAATGAGTGACGCGGAGAGTGGGAAGGGAGAGTCACCGGAGAGATGTCCCTGCCAACAGGGACTGGGCTCCGGTGCGAACACACACGCCCCACGAGCGGCCCCGTAATCTACCCAATGGCATGGGCAGAACACCCAAGTGTCATCCTTCTTCCCTGTGTCCCTGCCCTCCCCCACCCTCAACACACACACACACACACACACACACACACACGCCATCAGTAACCTCCACTGGCCATACCGCCAACATGTGACCATTCCTGACTGCCTCCACTCCTGGCATCCTGACCTGAGCCAGGGGCATTGCTCCGTGGGCTACACAACTGTCTCTCGTCCTTCCTCCATTAAGGGACGCTTCTGAGTGAAACGTAACACGCATATACAAAAGAACCCAAATCTCAGTTACAGCTCGATCAATTCCCACAGAATGAACACACCTGTGCCAAGGGTCACCGCCACCTGGACCAAGAAGCAGGACCTTCTCAGGATCCCGGAAGCCTTCCCCTCGCCCCTTCCCCGCCTCTCACCGCCGTGCCCAAGTCTGGACTTCCATCCACATTGATCAGTTTGGTCTGTTTGTAAATGTATACAGGTGGAATCACACGGCCTAGCTTTTTTTGTTTCTTCTTTATTTTACTCAAAATTATATTCATGAGATTCGTCCATGTTGTGTGCATGCAGAAATAGTTCATTCTGTCCCTTTGCCATAGTATATTCCTTTGGACAAATATGCCACAAAGTATTTATCCATTCTATGGTTCATGAACATTTGGATGGCTTCCAGGTTGAGGCAGTCGGCAACAGTCTGGCATGAACATTTCCTGTCCTATCTCTTGGTGCACCCATGCAGGTGTTCTGGTCCAGCATGTCCTCGGGAGCAGAACTGCTGGCTCCTGAGTGATGTGCCCCATCAAGCTTTGGTGGAAGCTGCCAGAAAGATTTCCCATACAGTGACATCCTGTCACACTCTCGTCACAGTAGAGAGGAGTCAGCAGTTCCATTGCTCACATCCTTGTCAACACTTATGTTATGCTTCTTTTCCTGTTAGCCATTTCAGTGGTGTATGGTGCTGTCTCATCACGGTTCTGGTTAAAGAGCCTTTTAATTGGTCTCCCTGCTTCCTCTTCTGCCTCCCTCCAATCCTTTCTCCAAAGTCAAAACCAAACAAATGTTCCCCAGACACAAGTCAGAGCACCTTGTACCCCTTCTTATCACACCCCAGTGGCTCCCACTGCACATGGAGTGAACTCACACCACAACCATAGCCTCCAAGGCCCCGACGAGCTGGCTTCCACCCACCTGCCCGACTTCATCTCACACCGAGCACACTCTCCGCCTTGCCCTGTGCCCCAGGTACACCAGCCTCCTTCTCTCCCTTGAACAGGCCAAGCTCCCTCTTGCTTGGGGGTCTCCGCCTGGAATACAATCCCACCCCCACTCCCCACCCCAACTTCTCGCATACCTACCTGTTATTAGTCCTTCAGGTCTCTACTTACAAGGCGCCTTCTCAGGTGGGAACTTTACCTGAGCCCTCTATCACAAGTTTATTTCCTCTGCAGCACCTGCCCATCCACACACATCTTATTTCCTTATTTATTGGTTCACATCCTGCTGTCCCCACCAGCTTATCAGGCCCTCGAGGGTGAGGACGTGACTCTCCTGGTCTCGGGCATACCCGGGCCTGGCACGTCACTGGAGCTCAACCCATCTTTATCAGCTGGTTGACGTAGTAAATAGTATCTCTGTAGGGGAGAGGTAAGCTAAGCAGCCCTTGCTCACTGAGGGAAATACGCCAACATGTTCTGAGACGTTCAGAGGAGATGCATCATTTATGGATCATCTATTAGGCATTGTTTCCCGAGCACCTGCTACAAAGGGGATAAGCCCCACATACCTGCAGCAGACACTGCTTCCTCTCATCTCTATGACCTCGAGGTGGCTGGAGACCCCACCTTCTGAGCCTCCTGCTTCCAGAGCCCCCTGCTCCCTGCCTTTGACCACTTTACCTGGGTTCACCTTTACTTCAGAGGTGCAGCAGCAGGTAAATAAATTTGCCCGTTTAATTCCGAGAGTTGGGGGGTCTGACAATAATGCTGGTAAGTCATCATTTACAAAATGTGGGACCCAAGCAGGGGAAAACAAAGGCCACCCCCAACTCCACTACCCAGGAAAGTCGGGGTGTCTCCTCCAAGTGTCCGCTCCTGCCTTTTCCTTTGTTGTCAGTGTGGTTCTGAAGGCTCAGGAGAAGGCGCGTCTGGAGCTGCAGAGCAGGGCGCTGGGGAGATTCTGGTTCTTCAGCCCTCGCTGGCAGTCATGGGTTGGGGAGGAGCTGAAGGCAGAGTGTTGAAAGCTTCAGGGTTTGGACCTGTGTCTGGCTCACTTGCTCAGATCGTCTTGCACCTCTGGCCCTCATCCTCGCAACGGGGCTGCCGGGAGCCCGGCGGTACGCCAGCAATTCCGCAAATGCTTCCCTGGAGTCCAGAGTGAACCTAGCATCTCCCAGGACAACCAAACAAATCCAGCCAACTTTCTCAGGAGATGGGGGCGCTGGAAGAGGAACCATCCGCACACCGGGCACCACAGTGCCAGCCCCTTCTACAACTCCCTGAGTCTTCACAGCAGCCCGAGAGGGGAGTGTCGTCGCGTTTCTGCACCTGAGGGCGTTGAGGCTCAGGGAGGTTAGTGAGCCGTCCGGGTCCCGCTTCGTGAGCGGCTGGGCCGTGCCTGAACCCACCAGGTCTCTCCGCTCCGAGGCCTTGGCCAGCTGCACTGGGAGAGCTCACCTCGGCCTCGAACGGTGGCCAAACAAAGGAGAAGACCAGAGGAGGACCGCTCCTGGGTAGACTGAAAACGGCTCGTGAACCCGCAGGGCGAACATATGCCTGCCTACCTGACCACCCAGGAATCCGCTCCTAGGCCTTTATCCAAAAGAAATATCTGCGTGTTTGTGCCAGAAGCTAGACGTGAGACTCACTATTCACAACAGTCAAAACTGTGTGAAACGCAAATGTCCGTCCACACGAGAATGGCTAAAATAATCGTGCCATATTCATACAAAGGAATGCCGTATGGAGAGTGACTACATTGGTCCCACGGCAAGGACATAGGCGACTCACAAGAATAGTGTTAAAGAGTGAAACCAAATGCAAAATAGTACATTTTCTGATTCAATTGATATGAAGTTCAAAAATAGGCAAAACTAATCTATGGCGATAAAAGTCGGGACCGTGAGGACCTTTGGGGAGGGGCGGGGGGACTCAGACCGGGTCCGAGGAGGTGTCTCCGCTGCTGGTGACGTTCCTGTCCTTCACCTGGCTGCCAGCTGCACAGGTGAGCCCATTTCATGAACATCCATCAACCTGTCCCTTGTGGCCTGTTACACTTAAACATATCTGTCATACATGGATAAAAATGCACTCTAAAAGCACCTCAAAAGGGTACTTGCCTGTGGCAGCCAGAGGCAAAACAGCTGCAATAAACAACCAAAATCATACTCAAGGTAAACCAAGGCCCTAGCCAACCAGTGCCAAGCATCGGGTTAAAAGGACGAGGACTCCAGAAAAGAATAACCAGTGACTCAGATGATGTGGCTCAGCGGGTTGGGTGTCATCCTGTAAACTGAAAGGTCGCCGGTTTGGTTCCCGGTCAGGGCACATGCCTGGGTTACGGGTTTGGTCCCTGGATAGGGCACATACAGAAGGCCATCAGCTGACGTTTCTCTTCCTCTCTTTCTCCCTCCCTTCCCTTCTCTCTAAACTCAAAAATAAAATAAAATATTTTTTAAAACAATAATGAATAGCAAACTCATTATATTTTCAAATATATTTTACTAATTTTCTGAGCATTTTTTCAAGTTTTTGGCCTTGATTTTTTATTATTATTAGAACATTTGGCTGCCAATTTTTGTTATAGCTCTAGGATCTAATACATCTAGGATGTATTTTAGAGGTTCACAAAGGCATAACCATACCCTTTTCACTGCAGTCTTTTTTTTAAAGATTTTATTTATTTACTTTTAAAGAGAAAGAAAGGGAGGGAGAAAGAGAGGGAGAGACACATCAGTGTACAAGATCGAGAGATCACATGCCCCCAGCTGGGGACCTGGCCCGCAACCCAGGCATGCACCCTGACCAGAAATCAGACCGGCGACCCTTCGGTTCCCAGGCCAGCGCTCAGCCCACTGAGCCACACCAGCCAGGGCTCACTGTAGTCTTTTTACCTGCGTATATGAACACGCCCCTCTGCCCACAAGGATGTGTACTGTACCTAATACAAGCATGTGACTACAGGACAGTGAGGATGATTCTTGTCACCACCCACCAAATCTGTCTGATTATGTTATCATCACACTTGGCCTCTGTGCACATGCTCCTGGCCACCAAATGTTCACTTAAAAAATCCAGAAACTATCAGACAGCTGCCGTGGTCATCAGAAGCATGTGCTGTGTGATGGAACAACACGTGCCTTGGAGCCCACCTCTCCTCCATCCCTGTGCCCCTGGGTAAGCGATGCGACCTCTTTCACTCAGTTTCCGTTCATATCAAAGGAGGGGAATATTTCTTAAACTGTGGGACTGGAGTGAAAGTTGAGTTATATCATTTACGGGAAAGTTTCTGGCACATACTAAGCCCTTAAGAAATGGTGAACCGTTGCAGTAATATGTAGCAGATGTTTTATCCTGTGATTCTACCATTTTAAAACAAACACATTAACCTCCTCTACTTCCTCCATAATTTAAGGATAAAAGGTCAGGTCTTTGGAACTTGCTTCATAGACTGGGCATTTTCAGAAGGTGTCTAAAAATATGCCAGGCCTTGTCTTGTCAGAAAGAAAAAAAAGATAAGGAGGTAAGGCAACAGGACCTTAAATTTGAATTCGTGGAACAAGTACCTTTTCAGGTACACACACTAAAAGTAAAAGTAAAATGAACCACAAATTAACGGTTCAATGAAAAGAAGGTCCCAAAAAAGTCATAAAAATACATTTTGCTCTATTGCATTTCATATGTTAATCAAATTTCTTCCGGTAAAGCGAGACTCCCTGCAGTAACGATGCATAAGTAGTAAGAAAGAATAATGTCAATTCAATTGTCTGAAGACCCTTAATATTTTGGTAACTGAATAATATGTTCTTTAAAAAACATTTTTCCTGAACTACATTTTTAACACAATTCTATTAACAATTTACCCACTTTTATTAGAAAATAAGCTTGGGGGTTAATTAAATAAAATGTGGCACATTTCTATAAAGTACTTTTAAATGTAACCATAAAAGTAGCATTTTCAAAGGATATTTGATGATTTGGGAAAATGTCCAAGAAATATTTCAAAATGGCCAGAAACAGAGGCTGTGGAATAGCACGGGTACAGTGTGGTTACTCTTGAGTGATACGTATGTTTTTACAGCACAAATATCTATCACTTTTACGATGAGACAAGAAAATTTTCTTTCAAAAACGACCCGCAGCCCACTCTCACTGTGCAGATCTGTAAAGCCTCCCTCCCCGGCTCTGTGCTCTCCCGCACGCCCTCCTCATTCTGACCCTGCACATGTGAGTGACCTTCATGAACATCACACAGGATCTGAAGGAGAAGCGGCTCCTGTTTGCAGGTGAGAACACGGATGTGGCCTAGATGTTAGGCCTTAACTGTTGGGAGCCGCCCCGCCTGGTTTCAGGAGCTGTAACTGACCCCTGCCCCACAAGGCTAAGGCTGAGTGAGTGACCTTCAGACCATGAGACACTAAGGAGACGAAAGCCTCTCTCCCTGGCAGGGGCGCCACTTCTGCTCCTTTTACTTCACCCTGCCTGGCCCCCAGTGCTTGATCAGTTAGCCAATGATGGGTAAGGTTCCTCAAGGGGGGAACGACCTAAGACAGGCATGATCACAGGGGGCCCCCAGGGAAGGACTTGGGGGGCTATAGGAAAAGGGAGTGATGGACCCTCGCCCCTCGGCTTTGACATAGCCTGAGTCCTCACTCTGTCTGGAGAAGTCTCCTAATCTCTTGGCTGCCTTACTTCCCCTGCCTGACTTAAGCCTGAAACAATGGCAGAGGGCGGTGCAGCCCTGTGCTGGAAAGGGTAGATTCCTTGGGTGATCAGACCTGAGAAAGAATATGTAAAATCCTGTGAAACCTGCTTTGCTAAGAATGCTCTCAATTAAATGATACAAGTCCGAGCAGGAAATGAGTTTGTTTCCCAAAGTTTTGTAGGCTTTTAGCTAACAGACCCTGACTCAGAATAGGCCCTCCTAGTTCTTTGTATGCTGTCTATTGTTTGATCCTTACTGCCTGACAATGATTAATGAACTTTCCCTGTATTCCTGGGCAAATTAAAAGCCAATAAAAACCTGTCAAGGAAAGGGTTGGGGCGCTCTCCTCTTGAGAGAGTAGCCGTGCCGTCCCTTTTCCTCCCCAGGACTCGGGAGTCCGTGTGAACTTATCTCGTGTCTCATCCATAACGCCGCGGACACTGCAGGCTGGTGCCCGTGACACTTAACGGCATATTCCCAAACAGAGTAAAAAACGTGCATGTCCAAAAGGACGATGCACTGAACAGTGACCTCGGGGCCACAGTCCGGCCTCTCCCTGGGTGTGTGACCCACCACTCACAACCTCTGCTTCTCCCTTGGGCCCTGTGGGGACAGCCTGTCCACCCCTCTGGGCAGGGAGATGCTGTGAGGCTGGGAGGGGGTCCAAGGGGGCTCAGTGAGGGTGTCAGGTGAAAAGCACTGTACTCCCCCTTCCCCAGGGCAGTCGCCAGCGAGGACCACAGACGGGGCGGCTCCAACAGCTGGAGTTCACCCTCTCACCCCCCTGGACGCTGGAAGTCCCGGATCAAGGGGTCAGCGGTGCTGCTTTCTCCCCAGGCCTCTCCCCTTGGCCTGTGGGTGGCCCTCTCCTCCCTGTGTCCTCTCGTGGTCTCCCCTCTGCCTTTGTCCGGGTCCTGACCTCTTCTCTGTAGAAGTCGTCTAGGACTGGGGCCCACCCACATGGCCTCGCTTTACTGCAGTTAGCCCTCTAAAGGCCTCATGTCCAAGGACTCTCACGTCGCCAGGTACAAGGGGTTAGGACTCAGCATCTGACTTCTGGGGTGGGGAGCGACACGGTCAGCCCCTGACAAGTTCCCGCCAGAGAAAGCAACACCGGGAGCAGCAGGAATGGGTCTGGCAGAATCAGGGACGTCCGATTACAGAGACTGCGCGGATCTGCCTGCAAAGTCCCCGAAACAGCAGTCAAGTTCCGTCTTGGTCACAGGTGCCCTGGGCATGGTGGGCCACTGTGGGTACATCTCCCAACAAGGAGACAAACCTGGGTCCCAGCGATCACGCCGGCTGCCAGCTCCCGGCTCGGCGTTCGCGGCCTCCCTACGACACTACGCACTCATGTTCCCTTCAAGAGAGATTGTTTATGCACCGATTTGAATATTTCACTGCCTTTCACCCCTGTTATGTCAAAAATGTGTAGAAAATGGAAAAAATGACAGGCCCGGGAATGAGTGATTCGCGACATAAGTCTCATAACCTTACTACAGTTGACAGGAAAATGGGAGTTATTATGTGGGCTTGAATCGGAGACTCTCCCAACTGGGAGCTCGCTGAGCTGGAGCTCCTGTGCGTGCATTTGTGAAACAAAAAAGGAGGGAAAAAAGACTGAGTTCTAGAAGCAGAGGAAAGATGGGCCTAGAAGAGGAGGTGTAAGTTGTGATCTGAAGTGTGTTTCAGCTCTTGGAGAATATTTCCCCTTGTAGCCTCCACATAGCTTAAGCCACCCCCCTACACTGGACATCTGTGTACTATTTCAAGACCTGCCAATGAGACACTTTCCAGAGGAAAGGGAGAAATCTAATAGGAAAGCAAGAAACTGCCTCACACGGTTCTTTGCGGACCACTCAATTCCACTAAATTCCATCAAACAGACAACTCCAGGGAGCATGCTGTGACATCTCCCTGGCCCAGCACGGCAGGACCCTTTCTGCACGAGTCCCAAGCCCCATGGAACCCCTCCTTCCCCACCCCCGACACTCCTATTCCATGGACTTGGCCTTCATGGTTCTTACATATCTCTCTCTCCCCCCTGACTTTGCCATCTCTTCCCCTAAAAGTGTTAGCTACTGTTACAATGCAGAAATGTTCCACCAAGAGTTTCTGTACTTATTTATGTTGTGCTTATTTATTTTGAAGCCAAACTTAGCGTTCAAGTAATTTTATGAAACTCTGGAATATGCACCACGAGCAAAGAGGAATGCTAGATTTTCCCTGAGACACGACGGTACAGGCATAATCTCATTACGCTGGGGCTGTTAGGAGACGTTGCCTCCAGGGTGTTGACTGTAGCTGGTCGGCTGCTCGAACCTGCCACCAGAGGGCGCCCGCAGGAGGTTTCTCACAAAGCTGTGCCAAGGTGAACATCGCCAAAGGCAGGAACAGGTAGGTCAATTTATACCAGAAGTACATATGGATCTACCCCAATCTGACTGAAGCAGGAATTTTTTTCTTTACGTGTGAAGGTTCCGTTTCACCAATGCAGGACTCCCTGGCTTGGAAAACTTTCTGATTTAAACGATTGATAATCTTTGAGTTCGAAGATGCATACCCCACACCTTTGTCAAAGGGCCGTATTGTCCCTTTACCTGGAGAGCTTGCTGCAAGCCTATTGCTTCCTCATACACACCTGAGGTGGGTTCAGCCCAGCCCACCCCCTAAGGAGAGGGAGTGGGTTCAGCCGGCACCTCCCTTCCCCCAGCGCAGGGGAACAGACCCTGAATAACATCCATGTTACTACTCCACATCATTCGGGTACATGCAAAAATATTACGTGGACACCTTACTCGTATCTAGTAATTGCATACTCAGGTGAGTCGCCTTTTAAGTCTGTCCGCCTTCGTTGTAACATTGCAGTTCCTGGGGTATCCTCCCTCGCTCACGCTAGCCTGCCCCCCGCAACCGCCCTTGAACACGCGGGGCGCGGCACCGTCCGCGGGCCTCTGCACCGGCCGGGCCTTCTTCCCTTGCGGGTCTTTCCCCAGATACGCGGTGTCGGAGAGCTCCAGCATCCCCGAGCCCCGGTCCCCTGCTGGGTTTTCCCACAACATGCATCATTGCTTCTAACCCACCGCATCATTTCCCTTACTTTTTACATATCGTCTGCCTGCCCCCCCTCCCTCCCCACCCCACCCCCCGCCCCCACCCCGAGCGGGAGCCCCATGGGACGAGGATTGTTGTCTGCTCTGCGCTATTTAGGCATCTGTGGGGCCTGGAACAGTGCCTGGCACATAATAGGTGTTCAATAAATATTCTTAAATTAGCATAAAGGTATTAATAACATAAAGGTGCCCTGAGTTCTCTCTTTATTACTTACATTAGGAGGACAGCATCTATAATATCCCATTTGCAGTTTTAGCTAAAACTGAGCTTGATGTCAATCGTTAACCTCAAGTGGAGCTTAGATTTTGAACCAAAGAATAACTAGGGCTTCAGCTTCAGCCCATCCCCCTTATAGCACGATCTAGCACGGATATTCTAGAAAACCCCTCATCCAGGGCCTGAGGATCCCCAACACTGAACTGTCCACGTGACTTTGTCCCTTTCGGTGCAGAGCAGAGCTGCTGGGCCACACTCTTCTCCATCATCCCCCAGCCTGTGCCTGAGTCTCCCCACAGACACACCCCCTGCAAGTCTGCAGTGACAAAGGGGCATCAGAGGCTGGAAAGCCCCTGTTAACTGAAAAACTCATGTTCATTTTCTCTGTGTGTGTCTGTAAGACAATCAAGAGAAATCTGCCCCTCGATGCCCCAAATCAGGTAAAAGAGTGGGTATTGTCACTGTGGCCCCTCAGTGTCTGTCCTGAGGACAGTAATAGAAAGAATCAGACCACATCAAAAGTCGGAACCATCACAAATGATGAATTAGACCTGACTCACTTAAAAATGTTCGCTCTTTAAAAGACCCCATTAAGAAACTGAAAAGACGAGTCACAGCATGGAAGAAAACATTTGCAGATCATATAACTGAACTGGCCGGCATGTAGAACATATTGTTAGGTCTTTCCACTCAATAATAAGACAAATAGTCCAGTGTATAAACAAGTGGGCCAGAGATTTAAATAGATATTTCACCAAGAAAATACATGGACAGCAAATAAACGCCGGAAAAGACATGGAGTATTACCGGTCATTAGGAAAACGCAGACGAAACCCATAGTGCGATACCTCCACAGCCCCCAGCAGAAAGGCCATACCATAATCAGTGCCACTGAGGATGTGACGAAACCCTTAGACACGCTAGTGGAAGTGTGAAATGGTACAGCCACCTTGGAAAACAACTTGACAGTTTCTTAAAAAGTTAAACGCACACTTCCCCGTGTGGCCCAGAAATTACACTTCCAGGCATCCACCCGAGAGGAAGGAAAACACGTGCCCCCACGAAACCTCTCACAAGCTAATAACCAAAAACCGGGAACAATCCATTTATGGCGACTCCCTCAAGCTCCTATTACAGAGCATCTGTACACGGCCACCCCATTTGCACTATCAAGTGTGCGCTGTCACTTGCAGGTGAGCTCACCCATTCTAGCCACACCTGTATTAAAGAGCAATGAGTGACCAAAAGCTGCCAGGTGCAGTTTAAACTTAGGACACGTAAGGATTCTCAAGCCTCTTCTCCCACCCAACCCAAGCTGTGGGTAAGACAGCTCCTTGACGAAGCTATTCTCACAGAGAACCACCAGGGGGCGTCGTGCTACAAAAGAAAAGATCAATGAACTGTCTCCAAGGGAATCTCTTCAAGTCACTTTCAAATGTCAAGGACTCTTTCCAAGTCCCGCCACAGAGGTGGCCCTCAAGATGACCTGTGACCCCCCAAGAGTTCTCTAGATATGGCAGAAAGTGCACCGACTGGACCAAATGTTATTCAATGCCGTTCACTTCATCTCTATTGAGCCCCAGGCCCTGGGCTGTGGCTTGGCGACAGGGAGCAGGACCGGGCATGCCTGGTTCTTAAAAATCTCAGGCCAGGGGAGCAGACCAGGGCACAGGGCACTGTTCATCATCCCTCTCCCACTGGGACTGAAATTCCGTGAGGCAGGGACTTTTGCCTGCTTTGTAGAAAATAGACAGAATGCTATCTTCTTTGCTTTTCTATCTTCAATGCTTACTTATAACAGCACCTAGTACATAGTCAGTGCTCCGTTAGTAGCATTGAATGAATGAATGCATCTAGCTCCAAAGCTTGCACTCTTAACCACTGTGTTATATGGCCTCTCTATGAACGGCGGTGCTATACAACTATAAACTGCATACGTGTAAGGGCGTGTTATTCAATGCTTTATTTCTGGCCCACATCAATGGGTCCTGTTCTGCTCCGTGTGGGTCCACCTCCTCACCGTCCCCAGCATAACGGTATCGTTCCCACAGCGGCCTTGGCTCACGCCGTCCCCTCTGTCTGGAATGCCTTCCTTCCTCCCCAGCGCCCACCAAACCCTCTCCATCCATCGAGGTCGTCTCAAACCCCACCCGCCCCGGGAAGGGTCCTCCAGCCCTCAGCCCACACATGTCCCTCTCTCCTCCAACGTCTCCTGGAATTACGGAGAGGCTCAGCTTGGCTTGTAATTGCTTCAGATTGAGTTCCCCGACTTGATGGCAGACCCGGGGGCAGGGAAAGGGAGGACAAGGACAAGGTCTTCCCTGGCTCTGAAGCCCATTCTAGGGGCTCAGGGACCACCGCCTGTAGGGGAGAGAGCGACTGTTCGGCTCACCCATCAGTCTGGCAGCGCCGGAGCGTGGGGCGGACCTATCTGGGATGAAGAGAAGGAACTAATGGGCCACCCATGGCTACCGCCAAGTGTTAATTTTAGCTGCGATCTGTAGGGTGTCTGGGCGTGGAATATGATTAGTAAGATGAGAGGACCGCAGCAAACTATTCACCCCACGTGTTGCTATGGTGACCATTGGCAAAGGCCGTCAAGAAGAGGTACCCAGTGGCTTGAGAGGACAAAACGCGGCGTTGAATGCGGTGTCACTTTTCCCACTTCTTCCTCCAACGGGCGGGTTCGACTTTGAAAGGCAGGGCCGTCTGACTTGGCTCCAGTGGGGAGCGGTGAGAGAGCCCGCGGCCGTGTCCAGCAGCCCAGCTCTCTGCAGGCCCGCGGCCACACTGGGAGTCACACGTTGGAACTGCGCAGAAGCTTCACTCTTCCATGCGGCCTTTCCTCCTCCTTTCCGTGGGTTCCAGCTGGCCTTGTCCAACCTGGGAGCCCCCTGGCTCCCACCCTCCCACCTCGCACGTCCACTCCCTTAAGCGTTAAGCCCTCGCGGCAATGTCTGATCTGCGTCAGATAATCTCAGGAGCAAAGCCTGCAGTGTGCTCACCACAGAGAGAGAGAGAGAGTTCCAGTCCAACCAGAGGTGACCTCTAGGCCTCCGGTGTGTTTCAGCTCCAGGCCCGGAGACACAGAATGACCCCAGGGGCCTCCGCCTTGCAAAACCAGATGGGACTCCCACCACAGCTGGTGTCAGGGCCAGACGCACTGACCAGCCATCCCCCACCCTACAGCCCACCAGTCAGCAGAGACCACGACCCTGAGTCCACCATGAGTAGTAACTGTCTCCCTCTATTACCCCGCCCCCCAGAAGCTGTCGGGGAGCCAGGTCCTACAGCTCACCTGTGACTCTGGGCCTGACACCATCTCCTTAAACACAAACCCTTGCTTTCTGGGCTGCAAACCCCTCCTTGCATTTGCTTCACTGGGCTTTAATGTGCTTGGGCTAACGGGTCCCTTTAGTTTGGTCCTAGCGTCACCCCTGATACCAGATGAGCACCCCTGAATCCCAGGGACCAGGTCACCCCAACTCCTTCCATCTCCTGAGCCCTGTCAGGAAACAGACCTTAAAAATGGTAATTTGAGGACAGACAACTCAAAGGGGCTGGGGGCACGCAGTGCTATGAGCACCCAGTGGGTGGAGACCGGAAATGTCGCTTAACTTCCTGCGGGGCCCAGTGGAGCTCCCACAACGAAGCACCCAGCCCAAAACGTCCGTAGCACGCGGGCTGGGGAGGTCCCAGTGCAGGGGCCGTGCAGCCTGGCCTGCTGCCCTACTCTGCTGCCCTACTCTGCCGCCCTGCTCTGCTGCTCCCAGCTCTACAGCCTGGGCTGGCGACACAACTCCTTCCCTAGGGCCCAGTGAGTCCGAGACGATACAGAACCTTTGCTCTTTGGGGAAAGACTGCATTCTTGAAGACCCGGTGTGACATGCACCTGGAAGGAGTGGAAACCAGTCCTCAGAAGCAGCGTGGCGGTTCTGTGCACCTGCTGGGCCCGTGCGGCCGTGCGGCATGAGCGTACGTGCGCACTGGCAGATCCCATCTGCTGGCGGCTGGGACATTACGTGACTCCTGACAGATTTTTACACTTGCAAGAATCACATTAATGGCATGCACAAAGTACAGTTTTGTGGATACTTTATATTGTGCTTTTCCAAACTCTCATAAAATGCAATGCCTCTGTGTCTGCCCGCCCCTGCCCACTGGGGTTGTTGGGAGCGTCAGGCCACAGAGCCCTGCACCCCCAGGAGGGGCGGTTGCTGGTCCTGGTGGGTCCCCCACCCCAGGGACTTCTCGGCCCTTTCTCCCTCCCTGACTGCAGGTCATCTCTTTCCCGTGGGGCATCCTCCCCACCAGTGAACCTAACGGACTAAATGAGCACTTGCTCAAGCTTCCCAAGCCCGTCTCTTTGAATAACATAAAAACATGATGACTTCCCCGTCCCTAAGATCCTGTAAGCCAGGGGTGTCCGACCCGTGGCCCGAGGGCCCCAGGCAGCCCAGGATGGCTGTGAACATGGCCCAACACAAAATTACAAATTTACCTAAAACATTCTGAGATTGTTTGGTGTGTGTGATTACGTGCTGCAATGTATTTCATGTGCAGCCCAAGACAACTCTTATTCTTCCAGTGTGGCCCAGAGACGCCAAAAGCTCGGACAGCCCTGCAAGCCCTTCACCAGTATGGGCACATCCTCCTCGTGGACCCAGGTAAGAAACCCCTGTGTCTCTGATGCAGCCACCGCCCCCCTGTCCTCCACTCTCCAGTCGATTTGGAGAATGAAACCGAGTGGGTCAGACAGTGACTGAAGGACACTGAATAGCTCGGCACAGTGGGGGCTTCCCAGAGGTGGTCCGACAAGTCAGGAGGATGCAAGGTGGGTCTCTGGAAAGGAGTCAGGAGCCTGATGAACCCCCTCCCCCAGCCCCATCGCTCCCACCAAAAACAGCATCAACGCCTCCCCGTTTTCCCAAAGCTCTGTGTTCCTACCATCGTTATAACCACAGTGCATTGAGGTACAGCCTGAGATGCTTGCCTTACATTAACGTGCACTTTCCACGCACTATCCTAAAACAGCCCTTGGGCCCCAGCACGGCCTCTTTGGTGCCCCCGCCGGGAAGGACTATGTGGGTGGGTCTCTTTACGGTTGCTTTGCCACTGAACAGCACTCCCTCCTGGCCCTCCCCTCCTCGGATGTCCCAAGTCACAAACAGCCATAGCTAAGACATATTAGATCCTCCTGTTAGCCAAGGCCTACTCTGAGAACTTTAGAAGAACACCATGGTATAGGTTACTGTGATCAGGCTTGTTTCACAGACGGGGAAACTGAGGCACCGGGAGGCGAGGTAACTTGCCCAGAGCCTCCAGTAAACGGCGGAGCTGGGACTCAGACCCAGGAAGGTCTAGTTACCAAATGCCTGCCCTCTGACAACGTCCTCGAGCCTCTCACCAACCCAAACCGAACGGCCACAGAGCAGGAAAGCTGAAAACCGCATGCGTCTCCTCTTCTGTGCCGTCCAGCGGCCCCGGGAGTGGGGCTGTGGTTTCCAGGGCACTCGAAGCTGCGAAGACAGACAGCCCCTGTGCCCCCTCCTCCCCCCCCCCACCCAGTCTCTATGAACAGAGCACGTTCCTGGGAGGGGAGGCGGCATTTAGAGCCACATGGCCGCTGACCCCACGAGTCTGGGAGAGTGAGGGGTTTGTGGGAAGACTGAGAGAAAATGGATTTCTGCGGCTTCCTGCCCTCCAGCCAGGCTGGGGGTCCCGCCGACTGAGTGCATTTGTTCTCTTTGACGGACAGACGACTGCTCCCCATTCCCTCTGCCACCGCTCCCCCCCTCCACCCAGGCAGGTGCAATGAGGAAGGAAGCCTCCTTTCCCGTCTTCCTGGCGCCCCCCCCACCCCCAATCCATACTCCCCCAAGCAGCAGCAGAAGCCAGAGAGAGGCTTGCATGCAAATCCCAAGTGCAAATAAGACACATCACTCACCTTCTTAACCCCCCCCCCCCCCCGTGGCTCCCCACTGCCCTCAGGATGAAGTTCAAACCCTGGCCTGCCTACCCCCCAGCTCCAGCTCCAGCTCCATCCGGCTCAGCACCAGCCGCACGGAAGGGCCGGATGGAACATGCTCTCTGACTGCTCCCTCCCCGTGACGGTCACCCCGCTGCACCATCAGCCCCTGGAGGGCACGTGGTATCCCACTCCTCTCTTCGGGCCCACTGCCGAGCACGGAGGCCTGGCCCAGCACAGACACAGCACCAGCCCAGACAGGAGACTGGCCCAGCCAGCCAGGCGGCTCTCGTTCCAGCGGGGCCCGGGGCACCGCCCTCTGCTGACCAGGTCGTGGGGAAGACGCTCAGAAGCCATACCAGGCAAGACGAGCAGGTGGGACAGACAGAGGTCCAAGTCTAGACAGCAGGACACAGCTTAGAACCGCCCCCCAAGATGGAGACCGTTGGAGCCAAGGACCCAAGCAAGGATCAGAGGCACCGACCAAGGCAATCACTGGGGCCGCGCGACCCAGAGGGACACAGAGGGAAGGCGGGGGCTTCCAACAGGAAAGAAACACAGGACCGAGGTCAGAAACAGACAAGGGGACACTCTCAGCCACAGGGCACACCCTCCCCCTCCCCCACCAAAGGTCCTGTTAGAGGACAACACCGCCGCTCTCTCAGCCGGCTCGCAAGGTTACAAACCACACGGAGGGCTGTCCATCGGGGACTTCCTACAACTCAAGGGTCCAGAAAAGGGAAGATGTGCCCTGGGGGGAGAAAGCAAGACTGTCACCCACGAGCTGCAAGAAGCTGTCTGTGATCTGAAGGGTCGCCCTCGGAGAAGGTCACTTCCCGGCAGCACTGAAATAAAGCAGCCCCAGAGTCCGCCCCTCCCCGCGTGGCCTGGGGTCGCTAGGAAGAAGTCCCCCTCCGCAGACTGGGGACTTGCCTCTCATCCGTCCTCCTGAGGGCTTCTCTGACCCTTTCAACTCAGACTCCGCTGACAACACGCTTGCAGCTTTCACCGAGCGGCTGACGGACAGCCACAGGGTTTGGGAGCGAAGATTTCCTGCAGCTGTTTGCAGTGGCTGCCCTGCCGGGGGCCCGGCAGTAAGGCCAGCCATCTCCTAACCAGGGAGGCCTTTCCTGACCACTCTGTCCAAAGCAGCTCCCCATCCTGTCCTGCAGAGCCTGCCCTACCACCCCTGGACAGTGTGCGTTCATTCGTGTGTTTATTATCCGTCTCCCCGCCCACCCGAAGGTGAGCTCCATGGGAGAAGGGCCCCTGGTCTCCCGCCTCGCGCTGGGAGCCTGGCACCATGCCTGGCTCTCAGTGTTTACCGAGCGCTGCCATGTGCCGGGCGCCTATGGACTATTTTGCAAAAACGAACTCATTTGAACCTCCCCAGAGACTTGTGGGGAGTGATGTCACGTCACGCCCAAGTCACAGCAGTGGAAGCACAGAGAGGTGCCCCAGACCACGGAGCTCCCAGATGGCAGAGCCGGGGTTTGAACCCAAGCGGTCACCTGCTCTCCAGCCACCAGGATGCAGCTCCCATGAGGAGCTCGGTGTCTAATCTGGAGGAGTTTACGAGGCTCCATCCTGCCCGGGCTCACCATTCAGCACCTGAGCCCAGAGAGCTGGGCCACCACCCTGGCAGCTTCAGCCCCGCTCCACGCCTCGGTAGAGGCGTCCTAAGTCTCTGTGGTGGCCCACCCCCCTGCCCAGAAGCCCTGCCCCCAGAACCGAGTTCCTCCAGAGCCCGCCCCAGAGACGAGAAGGCTGAGGGACCTCAGGCGCTGACCACATCGCTGTCTGGACGGAGCCCATCCAGGGAGCACCCTGCTCAGCTGCGGCCTGCTTGCCCTGGCAGGGGAGGGGAGGGTGGTGGGGGGGGTGGGGACGCGGCTGGCAGCCCAGCGCAGGCCTCCAAGCCCCACCCAGGGGGCGGCCTGTCCACCGGCCAGCACAGGGAACCCCCGCGGGCTCCCGGCCTCCAGCTCACGCGTCACTCCCGGGTCACGTGCGGTGTTCCGGGCGCTGTGAACAGCACTTCCCACACATCACCTTACATAATCCTGTGAGACGGGTATTATTAAACCTGCGTGACAAATCTGAAGACTTTGTTTTTTATTGTATTTTTCCATTACCGTTTGTCCCCCTCATACCCCTCCCCCCGGCGATCACCACACTGTTGTCCGTGTCCCTGAGTCCTTTTTTCCTTTTTGCTCCATCTCTTCAGCCCCTAACCCTCCCCCCTCCATGAGCTGTTGTCCTGCTCTCCGGCTGTGAGTCTGTCTCCATTGTACTTGTTGCTTCAGTTTGTTCATTAGATTCCACCTGTGAGTGAAGTCATACGGTGTTTGTCTTTCTCTGACTGGCTTATGTCACTTAGCCTAATGTTCTCCAGGTCCATCCATGTTGTCGCAAAGGGTAAAATTTTCTGTTTAGAAACTTGCTGAAGGTCGAGGTGGGAACAGGAACCGAGTCCATCTGACGCCAGGGCCTGTGCTCCCTCCCCCCCCTTCCTCCTCCTCCTCCCCTTCCTCCTCACCCTCCTTCCCCCGCTCCTCCTCCTCGCTGTCACCAGACAGACCTCACGCAGTCTGTGGGCACGTCTGCTGGCTCCTCGCGCATCTCCAAGACAACCGGGCGTAGGAAATTCCGAAACGCGTTGCTCTGGCTGTGTGCGTGTTACCGCCACACGCACGCAGAGGAAATCACCAGACGAGGCCACAGCCGGCAGATGTCTCTGTTCAAAACCAACAGACAGCTGCACCAGGGCGTCTCGGGACTACCCCCATTTACACTTAATAACAACCGTCACGTTATTATCTCTGACACTAATTGCAGGGATTGGAACAGATAATCACAGCTCAGGCCACCAACGTCTCCTCCACTTAACTACAAGTCACCCAGGGCCGGCCTGGGACTGGGGCCTGAGTCATTCTACGCGCTTGCAAGAGCGGCCAGCAGGGGGCAGCAGCCCCAAGACCGGCACCAGGGTTTCTGGAATACCCGCTGCGTTGGAGGTGGCAAAGGCAGGTGGATGGGGCTCTGGGCTGACCACTCAGAGCTCCAGGTCTGAGCCCCAGCATTGCCCTCACTTGCTGTGTGGCCTTGAGTAAGTCGCTCTGTGTCTCTGAGCCTTGGTGAAGAGAGAATGGAACCCACTGGCCTCCCGTGAGGTCTCTTCTGGACTTGGCGTCCTGTGGAACAGGCAGCGCAGGAGCCAGAGGAACATCTCCTCTGGGAGTCTGCCGTCCCTGGAAAAGACCAGGAAGGACCCGTCTGTGTCAGAGACAGCTGTCCTTTTGAACGCGAAGTGCTTAATGTATTACAATAATCATCAGAATGATGGACGGATGCTGCGTGTGCTCACTCATTTTCAGGTCAGAAATAAAGCGCCAACTTGACCTTGACTCGGGCCTTGGCTCTGGGCCAGTCCCCCGTTCTGGAGTCAGGCGCCCGTGGGGTGAGGTCCGAGCTCCAGCTCTTACCTTCAGTGTCACTGAGGGTGACTTGCAAAACGTCTCCGAACCTCAGTTCCTGCGTCTCTGAGATGCGACCGTGGCTCCCACTGCCACCCTTGCGCAGGCTCCGGGGCACTAAGAATAGAGCTGTCGGAGCACAGTCGGGTGAAAGGAAGCGAAACGTCATCTGTCACCCGCCCACCTGACGAGCGTGGGCGCACACCGGACCGCTGGGGAGCCAGAGGCGCCCCCCCACCCCCACCCCCGTTCACGAAGCCAGTCCTTCACGCTCTAACCTCCCCTTCCACCCGGCAAGCTCTCGCCGAGCGCCGTTTTGTGCCGCGTGCCGAGCTAGGCTTGGGCTAAGGGTTCATGGTGAATAGATACATGTGGCTTTCATCCCCAAAGGGACCAGTGTCATAGAAATGTTATTTGAGAAAAAATTTTTTAAAAGAATTCATTAGCAAGAGAAGGACGACCCAGAGCTCCGTGGGAACCCAAGATCGGACAGGGAAGGCCACCACCGGGGCTGCCTCGAAGACAAAACGTCCCAGGGAAGGAACATGCCAGGCAGAGGGGAAGTCACACACAGATCCTGGGGGCGGGGGGGGGGGAGACACGGAGCTCAGCCCGTCACAGGACGGAGAGCGGTGCCCTGTCTCTCGCTCGGAGGTCACTCACCAGCAGTGACGAATCCACGTAAGGACACGTGGACCACACCCTAAAGGGCACCCAGGGGTCATTTAGGGACGGCTGACTTTCCTGAAGGTGGCAGGAAGCCCGTAAGTTTTTAAAAGGTAGAGGCACCATTAGATCTTTATCTTAGAGCTATGCTTGCTGACTCTTAATGCACAGAGGTATCACCTGAGAGTTTTTTGTTTGGGGATGTTTTTAAAGACTTTATTTATTTAGTTTCAGAGAGAGGGGAAGGGAGGGAAAATGAGAAGGAGAGAAACATTGATCAGTTGCCTCTCACACCCCGCCCCCCCTCCACTGAGAACCTACCCTTAAAACCCAGGGGTATGTGTCCTGACAGGGAATCAACCCCACAACCCTTTGGTTCGCAGGCTGGCACTCAACCCACTGAGCCACACCAGCCAGGGCAGCATTGTTGTTGTTTTTTTGTTAAATGTGGACTCTGACTCAGTAGGTCCGTGGTGGGGCCTAGGATCCTGCATTTCTAATGAGCTCCCTGGTGACATCAGTGCTGCTGGTCTGGGGACAACACTTGGAGCCCCGGAGGCTCAGAGTGGTCACTCCAGCTCCTTTGGGGAAATGGACGGGGAGGGGGCAGGACCCCAGTGGCAAGAACCATGAGGCACAATAAGAAAAGGAGCTGGGAAGGGGTAAACAGACAGGGGCAGAGGGGCAGAGGCGGAACATTCAGGATTTGCAGGAAGGGAAGATGGCCAGGGTGGTGGCCTAGGTCTCAGCCCCAGGTTTCTGCATGAGCCGAGGTGGCGTCACCGGTTCGGGGCCTGGGAGGAGGAGCCAGGCTGGGGAGAGGAGACACACTCATCCGCGTGCACACTGTGAAATCTAAGTGGAGGCACGCATCAACAGCCAAAGGTGCAGATCCGCAGTGCAAAGGAGAGCTGGGGACTAAAGACACGCACCTGGAGCCGTCCACAGGTAGGGTTTCATGTTTCCTTCTCTGGGATGCCCAAGAGGCTAAAGCTACCATTTCCTCCCTCTGACAGCCTTTGAAGTACTTCCAATGGGATGGGACAGGGGGCGCGGGGCTCCACGGCCCTCCCTCCACGGCCCTCCCCTCCTTGGGCCTGTCCCCTGCTCCCCAAGGCCCCCCCACAAACAACACAAGGGGGAGCTGCGGAGGAGACGAGGGCTCCCTTACAGAGGCCAGTGGGAAGGTCATCCTGGGCCTTTGTCTCCGCCCGCTCGATCCAAACTCAGTCTCCTTAGAGAGTAACTAAAAAGAGAGAGTGAGAGAAGGTTCTGGAGGTTCTGAGAGTGAAGAGCACAGTTCCTGACAGAGTGGACAGAAAGAGCAGGAGACGCTCACCAGCAGCACCGTGCCCAAGGGACCCGCAAGGACTGGCAGGGCTCGAGTCCCGGAAGGTCAGATGAGCCCCACACGGGAGCAGCCACGGGAAACAGGAAACACGGGAATCCCCGAATATACGGCCACCTAATATGTGACCAGGGAGCCAGGAGCACTCAGTGGGCAGAGAAGAGTCCCTTCAACAATGGTGTTGGGAAAACTGGATACCCATGTGCAGAAAAATGGAAGGGGACCCCTACCTTACACCACTCACAAAGATCAACATGACATGGATTAAGGACTTAAATGTAAGACCTGATACCATAAAGTCCCTAAAAGAAAGCATGTGGAAGAAGCTCCTTGACACTGGCCTTGGCAATGACTTTTTAAAATAGGACAGTGAGAGCGCGGCAGCAAAGCCAAAATGCATCAGACCAAAAGGCCTCTGCACAGCGAAAGGAACAGCCAACAGAAGGAAAAGGCAACTTGCAGAACCGAATAAAAATTCTGCAAACCATGCATCCAATAAGGAGTTCAAATCCAAAACATATGAACTCACACAACTCAGCAACAACTGTCCAATTAAAAATGGGCCCAGGAACTAAATAGACATTTTTCCAAGTAGCCAACAGGCACATTAAAAGGCATTCAACATCATTAATCGTCATGGGAAGTGCAAGTCAGAACCACAACGAGACACCGCCTCACACCTGTCAGAATGGCTGTCATCAAAACGACAAGGGAGGGGCTGGCGAGGGTGCGCAGAAGAGGAAACCCTTGTGTGCCATTGGTGGGAGTGTAAACTGGGCCAACCGCTATGGGGAACAGGATGGAGGTTCCTCAAAAAACTAAAAGTAGACTTACCATATAATCCAGCAATCCCACTTTTAGTTGTACACATCCAAAGGGAAGAAAAACAGGACATCACAAAGATGTTCACCCTCCTGTGTTTACTGCAGCGCTATTCCCAATAGCCGAGACGTGGAAGCAACCCAGGTCTCCATCGCCAGGTGAGTGGGTAAAGAAGAGGCGGCCCACACACCTCTAGGGGGATACGAGTCAGCCACGAGGAGGGAAATCCTGCCACTCGGACAACATGGGTGGGCTTTCAGGGCATTAGGCTACACAGGGCACGTCAGACAGAGAAAGACAGATACCATATGCCATCATTTATACGTGGAATCTTGAAAAAGCCAAATTCTTAAAAACGGCGGTTACCAGGGGCTGGGGGTGGGGGAACTGGGGTCAAGGACCCGAACTAGGCGCTAATAAGGAAGTCGGTCAAGGAGAGCTAATGCACAGCACAGTGATTACAGTCAGCGGTGTCGTATGATAAACTCCGAAGTTGCTAAGAAACTAGACGTCAACTGGTCTCACTACCAAAAAAGACAAAATTAAGTGACCTCACAGAGGTGTCAGCTAACGCAACGATGGCCATCATGTCACAACGTGATCAAACCAACACCTGGTACACCTTAAACTTAAAGCTATTTGTCGACTATATCTCAATTTCAAAATACAATAAAAAATATAGAGAACTGGCCTTCTGCATCAGGCTAGTTACGGAAGTGAGGCAGGAGGCTGCTGCCTTCTGGCTCACCAGGCTCCTAGCCTGCCTGGGGCTCCTCGAACTCCAGGACCGGGACTGGGGTTACCTGCCCCAGAGCCTGAGGTGGCCAGGTGACTCTGTCTGCAGGGCTGGGGAGGCGCTGCTTCACACCTCCCCGCGTCTACCGACTGACTCAGCTCCTCCACGGTTCCCTCTGTGTCTCCCAGCCTCTCCTTTCAACGCCCACCCAAGCCAGCTTTCGCCAGAAGACTTCCCTGGACCCTCCGCTCCCCCTTTGTGTCCCATCTACCCGTACAGATGACCACCGTAGCCGGTACCTCAATTCACTGTGTGTGATGGTTTCGCGTCTGCCTCCTTCAACAAAGGGCGGTCCACATGGCTACTGCACCGGCTGGCATGATGCCAAGGTAACATGCAAAGGCAGTAGCCAGACTAATCTGCCGAGTGAACAGACTTTCCTCATCAGCAATCTGGCCGACGAGGTTGCCAAGGAAAACGTCTCCTGACACAGGACACCTAAAACCCGAGTGAAACATCTGTTCAATCCCCTTTCGCTCATGTGGCTAAGCTGGCCTCAGAGTAAGAGAAATGCTCCGGAGTTAGAAACCCTGAGAAACCGCAACTCCTGAGAGAGGAGCAGGTGCTGAAACTGGCATTCTCTCTGGAGGCCTCTGGCCACCCCTGGGGTGCAGGGACCAGTTTTAACGAGCCCCGCGGGCACGGCAGGACAGGAAATAAAGTCTGGAGCTAAATCAGAGATCTCGCCAAAACACAGGCCTTCCCAACGTGCGCCATCCTCCCTGGTGTGACCTAGGTTTATTTTGTTTTTAAGATTTTATTTATTTATTTTTAGAGAGAAGGGAAGAGGAGGAGAGAGGGAAAGAAACGTCCATGGGTGGTTGCTTCTCATTCAACCCCCAACTGGGGACCTGCCTGGCCTGCAACCCAGGCATGTGCCCTGACTGGGATTCAAACTGGTGACCCTTTGGTTCTCGGTCTGGCACTCAGTCCAGTGAGCCACACCAGTCAGGGCTGACCTAGGTTATTTTTTTTAAACTCCTCACAATGTGGGCAAACAGCAGAGATCTTGGATGTATAGCCTTTGACTCTGGGTAGAGGATGAAAACGGCAGGAGGAAGGGGCATCTCCCTAGAGCATGCTTAATCACAAAGCCTTACTCACTCACACGGATCCAGAGCCAGGATCTACCCTACTTTTTGGGACAGAAAGCCCCAAGTCAAACATTTAGTTTCAAGTGGTCCCAGGCTGACCAGGAAATTCCGAGCAGAATGAACAAAAGGGAAACCCTACCCAATGGACTGTACGCGAACTACGCAGCATTAACTATAAAGAGAAAATAATACAGAGCAAACAAAATAAAAAGGTAGTGCAACAACCACTAAAGTGAGGGCTGACTTTTCTCCTAACGATGGAAGGTGAGCATGAGGGGGCTGCATGGAACGCGTGAATTGCTGGCCCACCCGGACCCACCAGGCGGTGACAAACACCGCCCCCCCCACCCCTTTCCCATGGCATCAAGTTCCTCCTGGGGAGGGACAGGGACGCACCCTCCGGAAGCTGTCACTTCTCTCTTCTTTTGTGGGCAGTGTCTCCCCCCCCGCCCCCCCCCGCCCCCCCCCCACCCAGTACTATCCCATTCAGCACAAAAGCAAACCTAAGAGACATCAGGAAGGATTCCTAGCTTGGCTGTTCTATCTGCAGCCCAGAGGCCCAGTTAATCCAATCACATTACGTTCTGGGTTAGGAGAGAAAAGCACAATATTCTGAGGATGAAGGAGCATTATCCTGGTACCACTATTTATTAGCTTTGTGATTTTGTGTAAGGACCTCCTCCTCACTGAGCCCTCATTAAAAAAAAAAAAGAAAAGAAAAATAGATTTGAATTGGAAGAGCTCTGAATCTCTTCCATGCCCTTGGCTTTCGTTAGTTCCTACTGGATGCGTTCTCTCAGAAATATAATAACAGGGAGAGAACAGCACCGTGTCTCCCTCAAAGGCTACACTGTTCTTTCTTACGCACGACACAATGGCAGGTTCCAGTATGCTCCGGGGAGAAGAAAAGTGTAAGCACTTGGGTGGAGGGATGGAGCAAAAAAGCAAAAGAACTCCTGGACACGACACAGCGTGGTGACTGCGGGGGGGCAGGGGGTGGAGGGGAAAGAGGGTATAGGGGAGATAATGGTAATGGAAAAAATAAAATAAAAAATAAAATAAAGAAACAAATTCTTTTTGAAAAATTTAAATATAATTTATATAGATTTGACAAATTAATTTTAAAACTTCCCAGTTAAAAAGAAAAAAGAAAAGAAAGAAAATTGTAACCACCCAAAGCGCAACAGAGCAGTAAACGGGACAGGAATACACACAGTCACTGCATGAATTACACAGTGTGCCCGGGTTCGGTCTGTTCCTCCACGGCAGGAGGGCACGCGATTTTCAGTCCAGAAAATGAAAGGCGGCACTCGCGGCCCTTCCCAGAAGATGCCCGTCAGCAGCAGATCGGAGCAGGCCCTCGAGCAGTAATTCTGGAGTGAGGAGTAAATAAGAAAAGCGAACCCCGAGCAATTCTATTTGAAAAATCGGGGCATACGAAGGCAGCAAGCATGGGGGTGGTTAGGACGATGGAAGGACAGGGGGTTCTAAACTGGGAACAGTGCAGACAACGGAAGAGGCAGTCATCTTACCAAAGGGTCGAAATGGGAGCCACGCGGGGAAAACAAGGACCCCCGAGTCAGAGGGCCTGCGTCATTCGCGGCCTAGCCGACCGTATAGTGGGGTCCCTGGACCGGGCTGTGCAGTTCTTTTTTCTTTTAAATCCTCACCCGAGGACATTTTTTATTACTTTAGAGAGGGAGGAGAGGCAGAAACGTCGATGGGAGGGAGAAACATCCATTGGTTGCCTCCCGGAGATGCCTGGACCGGGGAATCACGGTACCCGGGCAGGGAATTGCACCTGGACTGGGGCTCGAACCCGCAACCTAGGCATGTGCCCTGACTGAGAATCCAACCCACAACATTGTGGTTATAGGACGACACTCCAACCCACGGAGCCACCCCGGCCAGGGCCGAGATATGCGACCTTTAACCCGACCTTTAGGCCCCTCGTCCACTCGGTGGGTGGGGATGCTCACGGCCTCCACACGGGCACCCGCGAGGATTACACGGGATCCTGCGTGGAAAGCCCTGGCGCGGTGCCTGATGCTCAGTACGTTGCCAATCATCGTTACGTCTTTCCCACGTCCCCACTTTTCCCCAGTGGGAAGCAGGAGGTGAATGAGCAGAAAGACAAACCAGTCGGAAGCAAATGAAGCTGGAAGCCCAGGATGGCTTCACCCTGTTGGAGTTCACAGAAAGGAAGGAAGGCTCCACCCCCCCAACCCCCAGAGGCCCAGCTGTCCCCCTTTCTCCCCGCTCCATCTTCAGCACCGACCTTGGAGGTGCCCACAGACGCCTCCACTGGGCTCTCAGGGAGGGCTTCCTGGGACGCCCCGGTCAGCTCCCTAGAGTCCAGCCCTGTCCCCTTGACCCCTGTCTCAAAGGCCTGGCCACAGCATGGCTTCTGGCCCGAGTATTTGCAGTTCTTTAAAGGGGAGACTTAACCTGCGAGGCTATAACAGAAAGGGACAGCCTGAGCCCTCATTGCAACGTAAATTACTCCCGTCTCCCTAGGACGGGTCAGCTGTTCTGGTCAGTCGTCATTTCCCAAGAAATTCCAAGAAACACGCTTGCTCGGCCCCTGGGGCCTGCAACACCAGCGGGTTTAGAAAGCGTGGGCCTGGCCTGCACATGGTTTAGAAACACAACCTTATGCCGCTTGAATTTGGAGGCCTCTTCAGATTTCGTGTCACGTTTTTTGCCTGAATTTCTGCGAACTCTCAAATCATACATTTGCCTGATTGTTGGGAGATCATGAACGCCCACCCCACTTTGTATCACCCCTTAACCACGTTTTATGAGACGCCTTCCTGACGCCACTCCATTCCTGAGAAATGTGTCCCTGGCACACTGTACTTACCAGTGATGAGAAACAAGAACACAGGCAGGTGGCTGATGACTCAGAAACAACGTCGGCTGGAGCTGTCATTGCCCAAGCCTGTTCGTGGAAAAATGAGCTGTCGAGAAGGAAGTACGCGGAAAGCTTCGGAGCTATCTGACCCTCCAGGGGGACCCCGGAGGTGTGCTAATTAAGGTGCCTGGCGCGCAGGTTGTGGAAAACTCTGCAAAGTCTCTCTGGGCAAGTGCTCCTGCAAACAGTACGGGTTATCTAGTGAGCACATGGGAGTGGGAACTGTCAGGACAGCTGCGGAGAGGAGCTAAGGCAACAGGGGTCCCCAGCTACGTGGAGACCTGGTGCTTCACGGCAGAGGTGACCCTCAGGTGACCCGCCTGAAGGAGGCCGAAGCGAAGGCTCTGCCAGGCCCCACGCTGAGCTCTAGGAGCTGGGACTAGCCTTTCTGGAAGGATCAGCAACATTTCAGCAGACTGCAGGGGAGTATGGACTTCCGCTGGACCAGAGCCTGGGTTCACATTCTGGTTTTATCGACGAGCTGCCGTGTGACTTTGACCGCAGATTATTAGGCACGAATAGTATCTCCCATTTAACAGAGATTCACTAGAATCCCTGCTGGAATCTGCCCGGCAGCCTGCTAAACACCTTGACACACATGATGGGCTCCTTGCTACGTCTGTCGTGCGATGAGGACCGCATCGTCCCCACCCCATGACTCGGGGAAACCGAGACACCAAAAGGCTCCGCAATGTGCCCAAAGCAAAAGCCATGCCTCCCGACCCCCGCACTGGGCTGCCCGGCACGCCCCCTCTCCGAGCCTCTGTTGTTCCGCCTGCGAAATGGAGAGAAGCAGGACCCGTGCGAGGCAAGCACAGCACCTGGGCTCAGTACACGTTAGCAGGTCTGGTGGGACCCCCGTGAGGCCCCCAGAAGGTGCCGGAGGGGAGTCATCAGGGTGAGACTGCGAAGAAGGTTCATCGTGTTGGGCTCTGACAAGAGAAGATGTGAGAGAGGGGGGCTGCAGGGACCCCCCGAGGAGGGCTAGAGTGAGTGGGCACGTGCCCTGCCCCGCCCTCTCGCCTTGGCCTTGGCGCAGCCTCACCGGAGATGGCGGCGGCGGCGGCAGCCTGGGATCCTCTCGGCTTCCTGACACCCCCCCCCCCCCGTCACGTGTCAGCTACCTTTGCTCTGACTCTGCGGCCACCACGCAAATTTCTGAGAGCGCTCCAGCCCTCTCTGGAGGAAAGAATTCACTGGCCACTCATGTCCTGTGCCAGGGCCACTAAATTCATAACGGAGATTGTTGAAACTCCGAGATGGAGGAGCCTAAAGCCCCGCCCGTGCTTCCTGGCGTCACCCCCCTCTCTCCTGCGCGGCTCCCGCCTCCCCCACGACCTCTCCCCGCCCTCGGCCCGTTCCTGAGTTCCCGGCCCCTGCAAGCAGGTTCAGCTCCGCCTCTCCGGTGAAAGGACCTACACTGTCTCCCGGGCAGTGAGAGCCCGCCGGCACGTGCTGAGGCTTGAAGACACTCAGAAGGAAGAAGCCATATCATAAACATACACTCACCCTGAAATCACTCCTCCCTTCCATCACCAAAGGCGACCTGAGCTGTGGAAACGCCAAGGGTCCAGCAACCCCACTCTGGTCCTCTCTGAGTAGGTGGAAATACTGTTTCATTGGGCCCCTCTCCGTTTGCTATTGATTCATTGGCAATCAACACGAAAGCACTCTGGGATTCCATCTGATTCTGTTCAATGAACACTTCCTACACCCCGACTCCTTGGCAGGGAGCTCCCTAAGTCACATTTTGTGCTGACAGATTCAACAACGCCTGCGGTGACCATTCTGAGGTGGCAGCACCAGCCGCGGGGTCAGCTGCGGGGGGGGGCCTGGGGGGGGGGAGAGGGCTGCGGAACTGACAGCTGCCCTTTGGTCCACATCTTCTCAGATTTTAATTTTAACGGTAGCAAGGCAAAGGAAAGACAAAATTACACTAATGATTCAAAACTCACCCCCGACACACAAAAAAAACGGTCCCTGTGGCATCAAACAGTCCATGCACATGCGGCCACATTAGCCCGGTGACCCAGCAGGCACCTGGGCTGGGGAGGGAGCTGCAGGTCTGAATCCCAGCGCCCCCTGTGGAGGGGTGGGGGGACCTGCGACCTTGTGCATGGGCTCTGGGCTTGCTGTGCCTCCCTTTTCTCGTGAGTAAAGTGGGGATTACAATGCCCACCCCGGCCTCGCAGGGTTGGCGTGAGGACTAAGGGAATTATTGTAAAGCACTCAGAAAGGGTCTGCCACATAGCAGGCAGTAAATACGCGGGGGCTGTTAATTATGGCACCCACACTGGTATTTAACTTAATTTGCAATAGCTGCTGTTTATTTGTTCGCTGCCGTGGACGACACTGGTATTCTTTGTGCCCTGTGCTCCATATTTGAGGGGGCGGGGCGCTCCGCAGAGCAGCGTGGCTGAGACAGAGAGACAGAGGGGCACAGCCTCAGTCGGACCCCGCACAGGGCGGTGTGGCGCGGGTGGGCTGCAGAAGGCAGACCCCAGGACCGGGGACTTCTCTGTCCCAGTTTTGCTTGCCCCCTTATCCCTCTTTCTGTTATGTCCCCCGCCCCCAGATCACCCGCGGTAACAACTGGTGTGTGTCCTGTACTTGGTTCACGCTCCTCCAATCCGATGCACACTCACAGAGAGAATGGGTGTGCGTGAGGGCACGTGTGTGAGAGACGGGTGCTTCTTCTCTTAAAGATGGGATCATACTACAATACATTTCCATGCATCTTACTTTTGGCATTTAAAGTGCCTCATCTTAGGGTGGTTTGTTTCTACATAAGTGTGTACTTGCAGTGTTAGATGGAGCATTTACTTCAACAAGACTCTCCTTGGGGGGCCGTGGGGCCAGGGTTGAGGGTCTATCTCTCCAGCAAGCGCTCCCTTTGCCTTTGCCTGGGACCCCGGGCACTACCACCCAAGTCTGTTCTCCGTTGTACATCACTGTGTGTTACACAAATGTGTGTTTACACATGGAATATCTGCAGAGATAAAGGCCTAAAAGAAACTTTTTTCCTCCACCCAAACACGGGACAAAATGGGTAAATAACACATTGTTCCTTTTTTTCTCATTGTTGGTAGGCAGAATGCCTTTTAGTTCATTCATTCACGAGGGTCCTAGTTTTGTGCAGGGGTTTCAGTTCCAGCTCCCAAGAGGTTGCTTTAATTACCTGCAAGCTCACTCAGCTCCGCATTTAAAAAGATGTTTGCTGTTCTCTACCAGTTACCCCAGGAATCTGTGGGAAGAGATTTCAGGATGCCTGCTCCTCTGCAAGGATCGGATGGGAGTGGGAAGCCCAGCTGTATGTCTGAGTACCCACTCGACACACGCCCGTCCCCCCTGCACTGGGTCAATGCCATTGCACTGCGTAGCTCCGACTACTTTGCAAAGTGTCTGTCACATTCTTTGGTAACCTCATCAGCCCACAAGGTGCAGCTATGGTCATCTTCATTTTATCCCAAAGGAATAGAGGTCCAGAGAAGTACCCCACAGAGACCAAAATGCAAATTGGAGGCAAGACACGGGTAATGTCTGGGCCTCCTCCACCCCCCCACCATGCCCTCTCCCTGCCCCCCACCACCAAGCTCCTGGCACAGCGATTCTCTGATTTCTCCCCTGGTCTCTCCTGCGACTTCCCCCACACTTCAGCTACCGTGAGCCAGAGTCAGGCACCAGGATTTAAAATGCAAAGAAGAGAAAGCTCTTCCCAGGGGTTCCTAGGTTGGCAGGGAAAACAAGTTCATCTCTCCAGTACAACACACTCAGGTGCACGCTGCAGAGAGAACAAGAGGAGGAGGAGGATGCCGCATGTGCCCAGATGCCTCCGGTGACCTCTGTTTCCAGCAGAGGAGGGAGAGGAAGCGCTACCCACAGCTGGCTGCAGACTTACCCCCCACCCCCACCCCCACTCAGCAACACGATCGACGTTTACAATAAAACCCGTCCATAAAGCAGAAAGTGGACTCCGGAAGACCCAGCCTCATGAAATGCCGACACTGCAGAAGTCAGAGTCACACAACCTTTGAAAAAGCAGGCAATTTTGATGGTATTTAAACTGGTCTAGAACATAGTAAGAAAAACGTCTAAGTTATTTCTGTAAAGAGAAGTATTACATCAATGTCAGAACCTGATAAATATTTCACACACAGTAAAAATGAAAGACAAATCTCACTTAATGTCAATGTGAAAATTCTAAATAAAATATTAATCAGCAGGATGCAACTGCACATTGATTCTAGTAAAGTTGATGCTAGGGAGACAAAGGTGGTTCGATATCAGTAAACCTACTGATTTTTCCTATTTATTGATCTGAGGAGGAAAGCCACACTGACTCCTCACAGGCTGAAAGGGCATCTAACTAACCTCAATGCTTATTCTTGATTTTTTTTCAGCTAAATAAAATAGGAATCTTCAAATAATTCCATGTGTAGATATACATGTATGTATGTATATATATTTATATATGTGTGCACAGACATATATTCTTAACATGACATTGTGTTCCTAACATGTATTCTCTTCCACACATATGTATATGTGTGTAATATATATTCACACGTGTGTGTGTATACATATATGTGCAGTCTCTCTAAAGATTTCATTCTAATAAAGTCCAAAACCAGAAGGCTGGTCCTGGGGGTGATATGAAGTAATCAGTAAATGCAACTAAACAATATGAAGAAATAAGAAGCAAAACTTCTAGAAGAAATACAACTATGATTATGGTATGGTTATATATCTGGAAATTCCAAGAGAATTGACCAATAAGCTACCACAAACAACAGGAAAATTCAGTGAGATATGGAAGTACAAAATCTATATAAAGCAGTTTTTACAAACCAACGGCTTTTTTTATACCAACTAAAACCAGCTGTGTGATGAATGAGAAGGAAAGACCCCTTTAAAGTGCAACCATAACCAATGCCAAAGAATGAACCTCACAAGAAATGTGTACGGCCCGTATTTAGGAAATTATGCACACCAGTGATGCGCACACTCACATGCACATGAAAAACACTTGAACAAAGGGGAAGACATTCGTAGAAAGGACACTTCGGCATCACTGAGATGCCCATTTTCTTCTGGGTTAATGTGCCCACCCATCTTAATTCAAACAGACGCATCGACAAACTGGGTTTATTTCTGTTTCACATTTAACTAGACAAATTGATACTAATAGTCACATGGAAAATTAAACAAGTAAATACAGCCAGAAGGTCTCTCAGGGAGGGGAAGCGATGAGCCAGGACTAGACTCACTAAATCCCAGTAACTAGCACAGCGCAGCGCTGGCTGGAACAGACAGGGGGGCTGGGCCGCTGCTTCTCCACTGGTCACGCCCACCCATCATTTCCCGCCCTTCTCTGCGCAGCCCTTGTGTCCCCCGGGCATCAGCTGACCTCGCCCCCTGGCATCCTGTGGGTTGAGCCAATGCGAGGCCCGGGCAGGAGACCAGAGGGGGAGAACAGGGAGGTCGGGGGTTTCTCTCCTGCTCCCAGACACTTCTCAGGCAGTGGCTCTGCTCTCGTGAAACTACGGGCCCCTCCTGCACAGCCCGAGTTTACTCCTCTCTTACTCCTTCCGGCCGCAGGTGTCCCGGCTTCCCACCCTTGTGGGTTCCCTGAACCCTGACCCCAACTCCATTAAAGTCCCTTCATGTAACCGTCTGAGTGGAATTGTTTACTGCCAGGAACTTGACCTCCACATTAAAAATAATACGTATTATTATTTAACTAAATAATTTAAAACGATTAAAATGATTAAAAATAATGATGTATAACTGTTGATATAAAATGCTTATAAAATATTACTGGATGGCAAGTAATACATTATAAAATAGCATACATGATATAATCCCATTTGTATAAAATACGTGTGTGTGTATGCCTGAACTGATATTTGCAAGGATGCTCACCGAAATGTTAACGGTGGTCATCTTTGGCTGGTAGTCTGTTCATGATTTATTCTTTGTACATTGTGTGACTTTTCTTTTCAACAACCGTGCATTATTTTTGTAAAATAATAAAGGCTATTTTCAACCCATACTGAAACACCAGAAGAATTTGGTAACCACTACCAGCTGATCTCCTTGGCCCCTTGCAGCTACAAAGACTCATTAATGCTGTGCACGCCCAAACAGTGAGCCAGGGTGTGTGTGTGTGTGTGTGTGTGAGCGTGTGCAGAATTAGCTCACTTAAATTCTGAGCTAGTCCCTGCTTTCCAATGGATTAGAATGTGGACTTCACAAAAGGGGCAGAGAAATGAATCTCAATGGCTGAAACCTAAACCTCAATCAATGCTCACTTTGCAAAACTCAGAAAGTGCTAAAATACAAACTAATTACCCAGGGGAACATGACGTGCTCTGGAAAATGGTCAGATGACCCCAAGTGATGTCAGTGAAGACATCAATACTAGTGATAAAAATGCATGCAAAAAAAGATTAAATAAAATTGTTTCATTATATGTAAGAGTGGGAAAATAATATTTTAAATCAACGTATTTTCTGCAACTTGAGCTTCATAAATAGGTGTAACAAAAATAACAAAACAAGTGTTAAAACTACACCTGTGGCTTTTTTTCTACTCCCTTCAAAGGTGGTATGTTCAAGTAGGCCATTAAGAATTATTTTTTTGAGGAATTTTCTGAAAGGAGAAAACAGGACTCACCTGGCATTGGGGGTCATTGCCTTACAGGACAGCTTGAGAAGCGGCGTGGGTGTAGGCAGAGGTCTGGGGGCCCTCCTCCAGTGGCACTCTGCCCCCTCCCCCCTCCCCCCAGGACTGAGGCCAGAAGAGCAAAAGGCTGGAGCCTGGAGAGGGGCCCGCGCCTCCTTTCCTTCTCCCTGGGGAGCCCACAGTTAGCATGGCTCGGAAAAAGTGACAGAGTGGAAAAGCAAATCTGTGGCTTGCCAGGCCGCACAGTGGGTGGAAATCTCCGCAGAACAGTGTTTCCTGCGTCGGGTGGGGCTGGTCCTTGGGGAGGAACGTGGCGTGACCCGACGTGAGCTGTGGAGGGAGTGACCAGGGAGAGCCTGAGGGGCAACGGCTCCCCTGGGTGAGTCCACAGAGGCCCAGAGAGCCACCACAGACTGAGCCAGCCTTAGGCGCCCACCCCATGCCTCCCTCTCCCAGCCAACACACCTTGTCCAGGCTCAGGAGGACGACGACCTTTTACGAGGCTGCCGCCTCCCTCAGGGCAGACTGGCCTGGCCTGAAAGTCGAAGGACCCCAGCCCGGGGCTCTGTTAACTACAGGCAGCATCAGGAGCAAACCCCACAGCCCGAGGCTACCCGAGGGCCTTTATGGGAGCGTCAGGAGCTGCCTGGGGCTGAGATGGCCTTTGAAGCAATGACTCCAGCGACTGGCAGGGAAGAGAATCAAAGGCAAGTGGTTCAGAGGCTCCCCCGCCTTCACGGGACCCTGGGACCCTGGGACCTTGGCTCACTTTCCTAAGGGAGAAGGCAGTGGGGGAGGGGGACAGGGGCCGTTCCCGGAAGCAATGCCAAATGCACTGAGGTCTGGCACTTGCTTGTCACACGTCCGTTCTCATCAGCATTGCTGGTCACTGGCCTAAGCTTTCAGGAGGCTGCGCGCGTCTGTTTGAATTAGCTCAGGACAGGGAGCTGCTGTGGGGCCTGCAGACTGGGACCCCGGGAGTGTCCCCGCTCCACCCATCCACGCTCTGAGTTTCCAAATGAGGGTTTTCTTTTCACATTAGTCGGTCCTTTTAATTCAGCCAAGGTTTTCCAAAGAATTTAACCCCAAATGAAAAGCATCCCTGGATCCCTAGCTTTAATAAATGGACTCTCGAAATCAAAATCAAAACAGAAGTGTCACTGGTAAAGAATCATAAGCACCCTAGTCCTGGCTGGTGTGGCTCAGTGGATTGAATGCTGGCCTGCAAACCAAAGGGTCACCTGTTCGATTCCCAGTCAGGGCACATGCCTGGGTTGCAGGCCAGGTCCCCCCTGGTGGCAGGTGCATGAGAGGCAACCACACATTAATGTTTCTCTCCCTCTCTTTCTCCTTCCCTTCCTTCTCTCTAAAGATAAATAAATAATCTATAAAAAAGATTCATAAGTACCCTGATGGCTTAGAAATTGTCAAAAGAGTGGTCCCCAGGGGTGGGGTCTTCTCTCTCTCTCTCTCTCTCTCTCATACACACACACACACACACAGGAAGTCCATGTCTCATCCAATGTAACTTTGATAGATCACGATAAGATTATATCAAATTTAAATTTGTATCCTACATAGTTGGAAATATTAAACCTCCCAACAGTACTTAATAATGCCTTAGAGTTGTACAGTACTTAGTTTACAAACCACTTGCATCTCCATAATGGCCTTGGGAAATCATGCCATAAGAAATGGTGCGATTCTATTTGTACTTATTTAAAAAGAGCAGAGAGCACAGGCTTAGAAACGAAAGGTCTCCTGCCTTAGGATGCCAAGCTTAGCAGAACCCAGGTATCCTTACTTCAAATGATGTTATTTCCATCAATACCAAAAAGACATGGCCCATGAAAAAAACTAACATAGTTTACACAGTTAAACCCCCCATTGCAAGCACAGTGTGCATGCATCTTTTCATTTTTTGTTTTAAAAGATTGTTTAAATGGAACAAGAACCAATAAAAGCTCGTGGATAAGCTCTCAATATGTTTTAAAAGAAAATTCTCAATGCAATAAAAATACATGTATCCTTACCTCTTATGAGGCAAAGTATAAGCCAGTCCCACTATGTACTAACCTCATCTTTAGTGGGGAAGCAGTTTTCCCCACTGAATCTGCTGAATCTTTCTAGAAAACTCAGCAATAGACAATAGGAATAAGCATCACAACCTTGCTTGGGATGAAGTAGGAATGCACGTTTGGGTCCAAAAGGCTAATGTGAGAGATCTTTTTTTAATGACACATATCAACTAAGGATGTTTTATCTCACACAAAACAGAACGTGCCCTATGAAATGGAGCCTTTGAATACATTAGACTAAAAATCGGAAAGTTCCCGTGTTCCCTTCAGTCTGGGCTGCAGAGGTGCAGAGACCTAGCGCAGGCATCATCTCGAATACTTGCATTGCACCTTACAGTTTCAGAGTCCTTCTACCTCCCCTGGCGTGGGGTTAGGCCTTCCAGCTACCTGGTGAGACCTACCTGGTGAGACACTTCTGTCACCCCCGTGCCAGAGAAGACAGGCCCAGGCACTAGGAGGGTGTCCTGCCCAAGATCACAGTGAAAGCAGCAGACGGAGCCTCAGATCCGTCTCTGACTCCAAAGCTTGTGTTTTCTCGCCTCCCTTGTCGCCAGCCCCAGCCACACACCCGCAAGTCCCCTCAGAAAAGTTCAGATACCGGCGTCCTCCTTCACACGTGGCACTAGATCCTGGACAAGCGGGATTCTCCAGCCCTTTTCCCAGGCCCCCTGGGAGGAGGGGAAGCGCGCCTCCTCCATCCTCCCCGCGGCGCCCGCCGGCGCCAGAACAAAGCTGGGGATAGGGATCCTTAGGGTGCCTTGCCAGCGGCTGATAAAGCCCTTTGTGAAAGGTGGCCCTTCTGAAATAGCCCGTTATTGAACCAGAAGTGAATTTTAACTTGTAAAAGAAGTTATGGGTAAGGGAACGAGAAAAGCGAAATCCCGTTGGGAGACAGAGGATCCCTCGTTTCTGCCCCCAGGTAAGAAGCGCCCCCCACCCCCGACCCCAGGTCTCCCCAGGCAGCAGCTCCCCGCGAAGCCTGCGCGTGGCAAGGAGACTCACCCAAGGCGCCGCGGCCTCCGGGCGGGTCCGACCGGGACATGCCCTCCGCGCGCTTCAGCACCGGGGACAGCTCCGGACTCGCCAACTTCGCGCGCCCTTCCCGGCTCCCCGCCGCCGGCTGAGCCTCCCAAGCTGCGGGCGGGGAGAGCGTCTCTGCGCGCCCGGGTCCAAGCCTCCGGGTCTTGGGGAGCGCGAATGGGTCCCTGCCAGCAGAGGCAGCCGCTGGTGGCGCCTCCGGCCGCGGCGGCGACGAGCCCAACTGCTCCACGGCGTTGCGGGACCGCGCCAGCGCCGAGGAGACGGAGCCCATCTCCGCGGGCGGGGCAGGGCCCAGGCGAGCGGCCACGTCTCCCCGCGGGACCCGCACCCCTTGCCTGCCAAAGGCTCACTCCCTGCTCTCCCCAAAGCGCCCCCGGGCCTCCGCTCCGCCTCTGACCCCGCGGGCTGCACTCCCTCCTTGGCAAAGGAGGGCGAGAACCAGGACGCGGGGAGGGCTGCGCCCCCCACCCCGGGCGGACAAAGGATGGTCCAGGCCGTGTCCACGCCTGACTGACAGTCTGCGCCGGACGGGGACACTCGGAGGGCTCTGTGTGCACAGGTTGTCGGGAGACTTGACTGGGGGCGGAGGGGGCGGGTGGAGGCGAGGAGGGGCGTGGCATTAGGTGAGGGATACTTTTTCTCTACTTTCTGCCCGCAGTTCACCTGGGCTCCACGCCCCGCACGTCCCTCCGGCTCCTCGCGACACAGCTGGGCCGCCTCTGTCCCCCGGGAGGACGGAGAGTTTCGGGAGCGGGGAGGAGCCTGCACGTGTTTTCTTCTCAGTTGCCATCCGCAGAGCCCACACCACTGCTCTTCCAGGGCCCTGCTCGCCAATGGCCCGAGCAAGGTTCGGTCACCCCCTCCCCGGAGAGCCTCCCCCCACGCCCCTCTCCCCGGGGGCGTCTGCCCCTCCTGGGGACAAAGACTCTTCCCGTCCGGGTGGAGGCCAGAGTGGGCGGTGCAGGTGCCGGAGGAGCCAGTGTGGCTGGTTCTCCGCAGGAACGGAGGGGGTCCGGCGCCAGTCGGTCCTGGGAGCTCTCCTGACGGGAAGCCAGGGCAGCCAGGGACCCTGTTCTCAGGCCTGCCCCGCCGGCCCCATCCCTCCTCTGACTGCAGTGGAGACCCGGGGGTGAGGCCTGACGCCGGGCCAGGAGCAGCTCTGGCGCCCAGACAGGTCTTGCCCGGAGCCACACAGCCGGTTGGCTGGCGGCGGCCCTGGGTCTTATGCCCGGCGCTCCTCTTCCTAGACCCAGCGTCCCAGCCACACACGGGTCCCCATCCCAAAGGTTTTCAGTCATTGAATTACGCAGCCAGACAATCCGGGAAACCCACAACTGCGGATCTGAGGTCGGAATACGGGATGGGGATTTCTCCGCTGGCCCGGGAACACCTCCCCTCCTCTTCACTCAGCGCCCAGCACCCTGGTATCTAAGGTAGGGACAAGTCAGGGGGTGAACTGGGAGAGGACAGTCGTGAGCCCTGCCACAGCCCACTGTCCTTGACATTGTTTCCTGTGAGGCGGGCAGAAGCAGAAATCCTAGGCCCTGAGCTAACATCACACGAAGGACCCAGCACCGTTTAGGAGAATACGCCCTATAGTCCCCACAGCATGCAAGGTCCACGGGGAGGAGCCTCGTGAAACCCAGCTCCTCCGGGCAGGCGACAGGAACAAAGAGGGTCTGTACGGCTGTATTAATCTTTGATAATGTTAGTCATTCTTTATTCTTCCCTTGTTCACTCGATGGATGTGTAGGTAAAGAAAAAAATTCCTCAATCTGGGAGAATGGCCTTTTAGAAAGGGAGCTCCCTCAGCAGATATTTCCTATTCTTGCCCTTCAACTTGATATCATTAGCAACTCCAGCCCTGGCTGGTGTGGCTCAGTGGGTTGAGTGCCAGGCTGCAAGACAAAGGGTCACTAGTTTGATTCCCAGTCAGGGCACATGCCTGGGTTGTGGGCCAGGTCCCCACTTAGGGGTGTGCGAGAGGCAACCACACATCGATGCTACTCTCCTTCTCTTTCTCCCTCCCTGCCCTCTCTCTAAAAATAAGTAAATAAAATCTTTTTAAAAAAAAAGAAGAAGAAAAAGAAGGTGGGTGTGGAAGAAGGCAAAAATCTTTAAAAAAAAAAAAAAAAGAGGTAGCAGGCGAGATGGCTTCAAGGTTACTTTGCGGAGCTGGAGCGCTGGTCGCACAGGCCCTGAGGGCTCACGGTCCTAATAGGGGCAGCTGCGGTGCGCTCCCCCATGGCATCTGGAGGTGGTATTCCTACAGATGACGAGCAGGCAACTGGGCTGGAGCAGGTGGTCATGATGGCTGCGTGGAAGGGACAGGACCCATACAATATGCTAGCCCCAAAAGCAGCTTCAGGCACCAAGGAAGATCCTAATTTAGTCCCCTCCATCACCGACAAGCGAGTAGTGGGCTGCATCTGTGAAGAGGACGACAGTGCTGTCATCTGGTTCAGGCTGCACAAAGGCGAGACCCAGGGATGCCCTAGCTGTGGAACCCATTATAAGCTGGTGCCCCACCCGTTGGCCCACTGAGCCCCGAGAATAACTCACAACGTGCTGTAAAGTTTCTTGTCTCCGATAAAGACTGGCCATTGCTTTGGCTCTTCCCATAAAAAAACAAAAGTGGGCATGGAAGGAGGCAAGATGTTGTGGACCCACCCTAAGTGACATATTCCACTTGGCTGTCCCTGCTGGGGGAAAAAAAACCAGAAACATAATAGTTCTTAATGGTAAAGAGTTGCTCTCCTAAGCCCCCAGAGTCTCCCCCCCCCACCACACACACACAGAGGCTAACCCAGGCTCTTCCGAAGGACACACCCCCTCCTCCACGAGGGCGGCTCAGCCCCAATAAGGTCTGGCTGTGGGCACTGCCGCTGGTAGTCAGACTCGTCCCGTTCTCCCGCCAGAGGGGAGAGATGAGCCTGGAACACGGTCTCTTTTCCCCCTGGTGTTCTTTCATGTGGGACTGCGCACGGTCCGCTGGGTCAGAGGAAGCATCAGAGATGTGCCAGCTGTGGGCGACCTCCTCACCTCGCCTGCGCTCTCCCGGGCCTCCGACTCACCCTTAGCTCGAGGGCAGGAGAGCACCCTGCAGATCTCCACCAGTGGGTGCTGGGCAGAGGGCGCATTGAGGACAACAGGAAAGAGTGGACTCACCCATCAACATCCTGTGGGGAATTCACCAAGTGACTTCAGATCCCCAAGGTTTTGCGTTTGACCATGCTGCATTTTCCCTGAGCATCTCGCTACTGGAAAACCATGACGATGGAGAAAGTCCCCACCCTTTCATGCCCCAGAAAACAACTTACTAAAAGAAAGAAAGAAAAGAAAGAAAGAAAGAAAGAAAGAAGGAAGGAAGGAAAGAAAGAAGGAAAGAAAGAAAGAAAGAAAATTTTTAAAAAATGTTAAAACCCAAAGGATTTTACAGGTAAGAGTCAAGGATGCCCCTGTGCTGACCTATGACCTATGACCTAGACACCGACCCTCCAAGTTCCCAGCCTGAGCCAGCAGACAGCCCCTCCTGGGAACTGGCTGGCCTCGGGGTGAAATGCTCTCTGATCTTCTGTCCAGCCCTGCGGCCCACTCCTCTCGCTTCCCCCTGCCCAGCTCCTTCTAGCCTGCTCACTCCTCTCTGTCAAAGAAAACCCCTTTCACGTAACTACTCAGACACTTGCCTTCTCCCACTTGTACTAGTCCCCTCCCCCCTTTGCAAAAGTCATTCCTTATGAAGTCTGGATTTGTGTTATTTGTCACTATCTTTAAGAGTCCCCTTGTAGAATATAAGCATCCCTGATAGGGGACTCTGAGCCTCAGTGCTGATGCTGTCTGTGGAGATTAATTTACCCCTGTTGAGTAAAGGGAGGGGGACAGGCAAGAGTACTTTCAGAGCTTACTTGGCACTAGCTGCAGGCCTGGGTTTTATATATACTTTATTTCAAGTAATCCTTGTAATCACCTTGTGACATAAATATTATCCTCACTTACAGATAAGAACGAGGAGACTCAGAGACATGAAGTGATTTCCTTAGGACCCCACAGAGGCCACACTGGGACCTGGGTCATTAACAACAATCACCCCCAAAGGGACCTTAAAGATCCCAGAGTCCCGCCTCCTCCTTGGTCAGGCTGGAGCAACTGGAATCGACCAGCATGTTAGTGGCTGCCATCTCAACAGAGTTGAGGCCAAATCCGACCACCTGGTCTCCATCCCCTTCCGACACATTCACAGTCAGAGTTTCCACCAGCGTCGCAGCTCCGTCTTGCTGTCAGCCTGTTCTAACTGCTCCAGGCGGAAGCAGTGTTAACAATTCCCGAGACTGTTCAGAGGGCTCTAGAGAAAGCCCTGAACTCATGTAATCAAATGATTTCATGTGGAGTCACAACACACAGGAGCAGAGAAAGAACGCACCTGGGCTCCTTCAGCATCGGCTGGGCATCAACAGCTTTTTGTGGACAACCACACGAAGTAGACGTGGCTCCTGCCCAGTGGGGACTACGGGAATATGATATAACGCTGGGCACCTGAGCTGCCCCCTAGGTGTTGGGAGAGAAAAGGAAAAATGCATGTAGCTCAGGCGTGAAAGGTCAAGGCTGACCTGTTCCAGGGAAATCTGAGAACCAGAGAGGGTTGGGATGTAGAGCCCTGGCATTGTGGTGTGTCATTGCTAAGCCTCGGGGTAGATCCAGGGATAAATTATTGTTCTTCAAGACAATGACACACAGAGTGTTCTCCTGCTGCATGTTCCATCATTTCATTTGTCTTTGTGGTGCCCTGGTAAATTACAAAGGTTACTGGTATTATTCACCCTCCTCTTGTATGCAAACAAAACAAAACGGATTGCGCAGATGTAGGTGGTGAGCAAGGAGAGCTACAAATCCAGTTGCAGCTCTCAGACTTTCCGGCTCCAACCAGTGTTCTGTCTACTGCAAAAATCAAGGGGAAAACTGAAGCTGGGTCTGTGGGCCATCTACCTATTCCAACTTAGCATCCAGTGACGGACTTCCTTCTACAGGGTGCCGGCAAAGAAAAAAAAAGTAAAATTAAAACTTGAAGTCCCTGATTAATGTCTTAAGTGAGAGTTCATTACTTTTTATAATATATTCTTTTTCTGGTCATTAAAGTGATACACATTTTGGGTAACATTTGGCAACTACGGGAAAGCATAGAGAATAAAATGTCAACCACTCAATCCCACCACTCTGACACATCTTTTATTTTGCTATTAAAATACAAGTGAAGTATATGTTGATTGTCAACATTTTGAAGGGGCTTGAGATTTTTATCTCCTTTCAAAAGGAGCAGGGGTTTGCATAGGCTAAGAAATACTCTCCACCACAAGGATACATCACCTCACACCCATGAGGATGGCTACTATTAAAAAAAAAAGTAGTGGAGAAGCAGCGGAGAAAAAAATTGAAACCCTTGTTCACTCTTGGTAGGAATGTAAAGTGGTGCAGCTGCTATGGAATAAGTATGGCAGTTCCTGAGCAAATTAGATTTAGAACGACCATATTACTCAGCAATAGCATTTCTGGTTATATACCCACCACTTCCGGTTATGCACCCAAAAGTTAGAAGCAGCGTCTCAGAGATAATTGTACCCTCAGGTTCACAGCAGCACTATTCCCAACAGCCAAAAGGCAGAAGCAAACCAATGTCCAACAAAAGATGAATAAAGAAAATATGGTGTATACATGCAATGGAATATCATTCCGCCTTAAAAAGGAAGGAAATTCTGACACATGCAACAGCATGGAAGAGCCCTGAAGACATCATGCTAAGTGAAACAAGTCGGTCACAAAAAGACCGATGCTGCATGATTTCACTTACACGAGGCACCTAGCGTAGCCGAACTCATAGAAACAAGAAGTACAGAGGTCACTGCCAGGGGCTGGGGGGGAGGAAATGTGGGGATTCGATTCGTGGGCACAGAGGTTCCGCTTCGGAAAATGAGAAGTTCTGGAGGTTGGTTGCCCAGCAGTGGGAATAGATTAAACACCGTGAAATTGCACTCTTGTGAATGATGGAACACACTACATTTTATGCCAAGTGTGTTCTACCACAGTTTTTAGCCCAATTATTGAGAAGAAAGAAGGAAGCAAAGACACAGCAGAGCAGCACCACATCAACCCCTGTCACCTTCGAGGTGACGATGTTGCAGGTACACGAAGATGGCCACCCCGTCACCACAGCTTTTCCCCGTGGGACGGCTGTTCAGACCCTTTGCTCTTCTCCTCTTCCTCCTCCTCCTCCAGCACTCTCCTTCTCTCGCTGTCTCGTTGTGGCTGTAGTTTAATGCTTTTCCTAAAGCTGAATTCCCAGACCGAGGCCACCATCCAGATGCGGGCTGATCGGGGCAGAATGCTCTGGAGCTGTTCCTCCCTGTCATCCAGCAGGCCCACGCCCCCCAGCCAGGCGTTCTGAGAATTGTTCTGAGAACATCCCGAACTCAAACCCCGGGCCCGCTTTGTGAAAGATGCTTCCCCCACTTGGTACATGGGCTTTGGAACTTAAATGCAGAGTTTTTCATATGCCTGTTCTAGAGTTCATGTTTTGTCTCAGCTGTGTTGAAGTAAATGAAATTGAATCACTTCCGACAATCAAAGAAGAAAAAAGCCACTGTATGTCATGACCTGACTAAAAAAGACCAGATCTGAAAGGTACAGGAGTCCCCTTCCCCGTTCCTTCAGCTCCATCAGCACACGATAAATTTTAATGTCTGAGCTTTTGGTAGATCGAGACTGAGGAAGACCGCAGACGCGGGAGTCAGAGTCATTTAGTATGCCTGCATTTGATGGGTCATGGCTGCCGCCACACTGGGTTTAGGGGAAAGCCAGAGCCGCAGGCGGGCAGAGCAGGAAAGAAGGCAGGGATGGATTAGAGCTGTGTGTTGGAGACAGGGGCCAGGAGAGAGGGGCGGGCATGCCACCCATTTGCCAGCGAGGCCTCACAGATTTCACTGGGGCTCAGTCTGTGCCACGGGTCCTGTGATTGACATCTACAGGCTGTTAGCAGGGGACTTCCAATTGCTCTTAATTGCCCCTGTCCTGCAGTAGGAAATAAACCAGGAAAGGAAACCTAATGTCTGTCATTCCCTGAGACTTTAAAGGACATCTGCACATGCTGGGCTGATAGTTCTGTTCCGTCCCCGCCCGCCCAGTTCTGAGCCAGAGTCTAAATCAGAGAGAGGAAACATAATTCTAAAGGAAACCAAAGGAGAGAGAAGACACCATCGTGTTATGTTTAATTATGAATATTATATGAAACATGTGTTAAAGTATTTTTTAATTTATATGAAATGCATGTGTGTGAAACAATCCTAAGATAGAAAGACATACACCTTATGCCATATACCATGTATGTAGTATGTAACACATAAAATCATAGCAGAAGTACGTAGGAAGAGCAAAGATCAATCTCAGTATCTCCTGTATTCCAGCTGTGAAGTTAAAAGAAATTCAGTGGTTTTTTTTTAATATTTTATTTATTTATTTTTAGAGGGAAGGGAAGAGAGGGAGAGAAACATCAATGTGTGGTTGCCTCTCATGCAGCCCCCACTGGGGACCTGGCCTGCAACCCAGGCATGTGCCCTGACTGGGAGTTGAACCTGTGATGCTTTGGTTCGCAGCCCGGGCTCAATCCACGGAGCTTCGCCAGCCAGGGCTGAATTCAGCGTGTTTTTATGGCATAAGGCAGACAGTGACCTGGAGCCAAATCTGCCTGTCACCTGTCTTTATGTGGCCTGTGAGCTAAGAATGTTCTTTAAAGTTTTTAAAGTTTAAAAAGAGTATTTCATGGCATGGGGAAGGATGTGAAATTCAATTTTGGGGGCCATAAAGAAAGTTTTTCTGGCTCCATAAACAAGCAAAGGCAGTTTATTCAAGGCTTGGTACACAGCAAGGGGGTCAGCCGCCCTCAGCCAGGTTTCGGCAGAGGCTCCAGGCAGGCAGAGGAGTGGGGGAGGAGAAAGGCATGGGCCTGGGGGAGCTGAGGAGGAGCCCACAGAAGTGGGGTCTCCGACATGATTGGTCAGGGGAGCGTGTTGGCTTTCTCCAGTTGGCCCCAGGCTGAACGCAGGGGCGGAAGTTGGGGAGGCTGTCAGTTCCAATCCACACGGAGGCCACCTGGGGTCCACTGCTCTGGAAGTGGCTTCCTGGACTGGCCGCTGCAGGTGGCCGGTCCCAAGTTGTTGTCAGTTTGTACATGAGGCTCTCGAGTGCAAAAGGCTAAAGGTCGCTCCAATTCCACATTTATACAACCACTAGCCACATGCCAGGAACTGCCTCGAATGCTGGGAATAGAGAGGTAATACAACACGGCCACCAGCCCACACGGCGGGGGCGGCGGACACACAGACAGCCCGTGAGGAGAGCAGTCCACACCTTACCTTGTGTAGAGACGGAATTAAAGCTTCTCTCGAAAGAGCTGCTGACCCATAATCCTCCAAAAGAGGTGTCGCTGCCTTCAGAGGTGGCGCGAAGCCCTTAGATCTAGGAAATGTTTTTATATCTTCCCTACCGACTTTTAAAAGAATGTTCTCAAAGCCCACGCAGCAAAGTGATAAATCCATGACATTTCTTCGCCTAACAGTTTCTAAACGTCAGTGCTCACAATAGGACTTCCTTTGATTCATTGTTGCTTCCACTGTGACAAACCAGAAGGGTGAAAACTCTTTAAAAAGTAGACGGAGCCACGTGTCACAGGGAGACACACGGTGAAGGAAGGAAACCTGACTTGGAGCGGTGAACACACAGGATGATTTACAGATGATGTGTTGCGAAACTGGACCCCTGAAGCCCATATAATTTTTTTAACCAATGTCACCCCACTACATTCAATAAAAAACAACAAAATAAAAAAATAGAGTAAGCCAAGATGCAACAGCTTCCCACAACCAGTTTCCTGATTGTTTTAGAAACACATTCCTAAAAATTGGATGGCACCAGCCAATCAGCAGTTGTTATACCTCAGGCAATGGGAACCCCTCTGTCCACTGCAATTAAGCCAGAACCCCGAGCTTTCCATCTGGCCCCGGTTCTCCCCCACCATCCCACTTCAGGGTGCTCCATCCATCTGTCCTTCCTGGACCTTACAAGTTCTGTGGGGCTCACTGAGGTTTATCAATGGCATCCAGCGCTTCTGACTCTTTCTATTGGCCAAAACAAGTCACATGGCCAAATGCAAGTCAAGAGGGCAGGGAAGTAGGAACCAGAGAGGAGTGAAGAATCGGGGCCAGGGACACAGTCTGCTCTCTGCCTCTGCCTGCTGGTGCAAAAGCACAAACAAGGAAGCTCAGGCAACCTGCCCCGCAGCTCCCCCCCACCCCACAGTCTCCTCGGGCTCGTTAAGGAAGAACAATGTAGCAGCGAGCTGAGCTTCCGAACAGGCAGATCTCGGTTTGCTGCCTAGTGTTCACCGTTTGCATTGTTGAAACCTCGGGCACGTGATTTAGACTTTCTCTGACCCCCATTGTTTTCATCTGCAAAACAGAGATAATAACAGTACCTTCTTCAGATGTGAAACATTACATTTGCTAGGGCACAGCTGCAAGCAGATGGCACCTCAGGCTAGACAATTGGACAAGAGTTTAATAAAGGGTCTCACCTCTAGAGGTATGGGCAGAATCGAGGAAAAACAACTGGAGAGAGCAGTGAGCTCCCCAGGGTTAGCAAGGGACACGGAGGGACACGGCCAATCCACAGTGATCCACGGGAGATTAATACCCGACCGCCTGGTCCTTCCTCCTGTCCCCTCTCTCCTGCCAGCGTGGCCCGGTGACCAGACCCAATGAGCAGCCAGAGGACGGGAGCCTGGTGCTGCAGCCCAGACAGGGGAGCCTCCCAGGTGGGGGTTTTCCGATTTAGCAAAGGGACACAGCAGCCCAGGTAAATTAAACTTCCAGACAAACAACAAACGCCTTTTTAGCACATGTATGTCCCAATACTGAAATTCAGATTTAACGGAGCCCCTGAACCTCCTCCGGCAACCCTACGTCCCAGAGCACAGACGAGGGGAGGGCACGTCTGGGGGGCAAAAGGAGAGACTGCAGCACGAGTTTCTACTGTCCATGATCCTGGTCCACCCCTTTCCGTCCCTCCCTACAGGTGCTGAGCTTCCCGGGCCAGCCTTCTCTTCCGTTAGTGCCCACGAATGAAAACCGCAGGCCTGACGGTGAAAAACGGATGACCTCCCACCAGCTGGTAAAGGGAACCTCAGCAAGACCCACACCTCCCGCCAGCTGCGGCAAAGCCACGAGGCGTCTAGATTCAAAATTGTCCGAGAAAGTGGCTTTTTGAACAAAGGCATCTTCCAAAACAGCCCGACTGTGAAAGTCGGCTTTTACCTCTTCAAGTCTGTGATTCTACTTGGTCTCCTTTCTTACTAACACATTCCCCTGATAATGATGTTTAAACTGGTATCTTTGTTTTCTGGAAAGTGTGAGTACTTATACATTTTTCTCTCTTTTTTACGCGCAGAAGGAGGGATTCCGTTGAAGGGTGCGGCTCACTCCACTGCGGGGGCAGGGGAGCCCACACTCCGCAGGGATGGCCGGCACACCGCGGGCCGGAGAGGAGGTGACCTTGCAGCCGGGGCTGGGGGAGCGGTGGCCAACGGCGGTCTGGAGGCAGAGTCCCTTCCTCTCCTGGGGACCTCAGTCTCTTTGCTTGCAGCCTTCAACTGATCAGAGGAGGCCCACCCACACTATGGAGGATCATCTGCCTCACTCGGGGTCTGTTTATGCTGGTCCATTCGAGGTTGTTTCCTGAGGCTCCTGGTCAGTTCTCCGCCTGCGCTGTCTAACTCTGTGTATTCGTCAGGTAACGAGGCTACGCTTCAGTGGCAAAGACAGTTCTTAGCGGCTTAACCCAACAACGAATGCTTATTTCTTGCTCATGTGAAGATGAATACACATCAGGCAGCTTTCCTGTTCCCCGTGGGGCAACTGGAGGGTCCAGGCGCTGTGCATCTCAGCACCCTTCTGTTTCGTCTGGCGGCCCCCGCAGCCACCCCCAGTGCTGGGTGGCGGTGTAAGCCCTCCCTTGGGACAGAGGCCCAGGGGCAGCACAGCGGCCTGGCCCAGCCTGCACGTTTTCTTTAAGTTGGGGAAAAATTAATGGCACTTTTCTTTCTCCCACATGCACAAGCTAAAATAAAACCTATGACTCGAGCTAGGTTTTTTCATTTAAGCAAAGAGTTGGAAGGCCTATATTAAATTAGGAGTAATAATAGTATCTACCTCGTCGTGAACAGTAAGCGGGCTCACGCCTCGGAAGCAGGTAACAACTACGCATAATGAGTGCACTTATCAGAGACTGGCTCTCAAAATCTCAGACCAAGAGTTGTGCGTGGGGGCACTGGAACAGAAACTCGGAAAGTGGAACCAACAAAACTGGGAGCATTTTGTACGTGGTTTGGGGGCCAAAGATAGGGGAGAGAGACCCAGTGACCAGTCCTGGGACAGAGGGAAGCCAAGCAGAGGACCCTGTCGCCCTGGGCCTGTTGGAGGGGCTCCATCGAGGGCCTGAGCGGGGGCCCGCAGGAAGGCAGAAGTGGTGGCCAGGAGTCTGCACGAAGGTGACACACCCGAGGGCAAGCCAGAGGGCTCTTCTCGGCATGTCTAAAATGATGTAAATGATTACCAGTTATGGTATAAACTAAAACTAATTGTGAACGCTTTTCCATCTTTGCACCTGCGAGCTCATATTACTAGTCTCTCATCTTTGCAGCATTCTGAGGAATGTTAAACAAATGCACACGTAATGTTTACTTGCAAACAATAATCATCAGAGCTGGCCTTTCTGAACTGCGTCCTATGTGCTAGGGATGTTAAAGGTGGCGCTTAGCTTGGTGTGTGGCTCTTAGCTGCAGGTGGTAGGAGCCCTAGATTCAAAGCCCAGCTCCCCAGTTTCCCGGGGGGTGATGTTGGGGACGACCTCACCTCTCCATCCTTCAGGTGCTTCCTCTGTGAAATGGGGGGGTAATAAGAAGATCGCCCCTGAGGTCTCTGTATAAAGTGCTGGTCCATAGCAACACTAATACGTTAGCGCACCTCATCTCCTGCTATCACAACAGCACGGCGAGGTCAGTCCGGTATCCATTTTACAGACAAGGAAACAGGTTCAGGGAGCCTAAGCTCCCTGTTCAAGTCCATGCAAACTCAAACCTAGGTCTTTCTGACTCCGACCCACACATGTTCTTGACCTCTGTGTTATGCCAAACTCCCGTTTGCCAAATCCACGGCATTTTGAAAAGGGAAGAATGTTTTGGATCTGTGTGCATTCATTCCACTTTTTAACTTCTGAAGAACCTTTTGCCAGTTTGTCGGAAGGGCCGTTCATTCAGAGCGGGGCCAGGGCCCCAACAGATCACCAGCTGTGGCCCGAGTCACCAGTTCTGGGTTAGGAGGAGGGGGCTGTGTCCCAGCCTCCTGGCAACCTAACCTGAGCCGGAAGGTCAGACGGGAGATGCGGCAATGCCCAGCTGAGACCAGGGTGTTGTCACTCCCTCTGGTCTCCACAATAACAATTAAATGCAGGCATAATTGCCCAGCAGTGCAGGAAGGGCGACACAGAGGGTTGGGGGACTTGTCCTTGAAGTCGGTGCTGTAGCCGGGACCAGGACTAGGGCTTAGGGTGTGGGCGGGGGAGTGGAGACTGTGTTGGTTGAAATGGCATTCGTTGAGGTTTTCTTGTTACCTTCTGTTTAGACATCCCGTCTGAGAGGGGGTGGGAGGTGAAGAGTGAAAGTCCCACTGCCCAAATTCCCTGAGTTTTTTCTTAGTGAGAATTCGAGTTTCAGGGTCTGTCTCTAAGTGAGGACCTGGGAGGCAGTGCCCCCTGGCTTTGCTCTGCTCTGGTTTATGTTGCGGAAGAGCAAGGCCCAGACAGACAGGGATCCTAGAGCCGAGTCAGCGTGGGTACCCAGGTCTCCTGAGAAGGGGCTGTGCCCCTGCCTCCTCGCTAATCAGACCCCAGGAAGACTCTGTGATGGAGACAAATGGGAGGTGGGAACGGCTCCTCCTCATCACCAAGGAGACAGAGCCACAGAGGACGGAGGCTGCTTTCCCGAGAGTTAACACGAACCCCAGCCTCCCCCCAATCCCCTGCCAACGGCCCCTCCCAAGCCCCCCACTCCCCAGCCCCAGCCGCCGGAGGAGGACTTCACTGCTGGAACCGATGAGTGTGGGCTCCTCTCTGTCCCAAAGCGGGGAAACCAACCTCACTTACTCTCCTCTACACAGCGTCCTAATTGGTCTCCACGCAGCCACATAGCTCAGGACCAGAGCCTTCGAAATTAATGGTGCTTTTCTAAGAGTAATTGCTTCTGCTCTAATCATATGCTATTTCTTGCTACCCACGGGGCGCGGCATTAAGACTGCCTAAAGGAATCAGCAAGTTGCCCGACATGCACTGCTCTCAAGCCTCCAGGTTGCTTAATAAATGACGATGAGTCACCCCAACGGGCCAGGCAGTCACCTCACGTCCCTGGTAACACATGAATTGGCTTCTCCAGGGGCGAATCAGAACGTGGGGCCGGGAGAGGTAGGGGCTCAGGTGTCTTTAAAACTTCCCTCCCAGTTGTTTTAATTGAAGCCAATTCACATAACACACAACTGACCATTTTCAAGTGTACAAGTCAGTGCCGTCCAGGGTGTTCGCGATGCTGTGCAACCACAGGCTCTCTGGTTTCCGAACTTCCCCACCACCCGTTGAAACACCCCGTCCCCATAAAGCAGTCACTCCCCATTCTCCCGGCTGCATTCCCTGGTGACCCTGACAGTCCGCCTTCTGGCTCTGCGGAGTAGCCTGTCCTGGGTGCACCACATCAAAGAAATCGCACAGTGCGTGACCTTTTCGTGTCTGGCTTCTTCTACCTAACGCATTTTCAAGGTTCATCTATGTTGCAGGATGTGTCAGTGTTTCAGTCCTTTTCATGAGTGTTTAGTATTCCATCGCGTGAATATGCCACCATTTGTTTATCTGTCCCCCGCCTCTCCTGGATCCGGATTGTCCAGGCTGGGCGCTGGTATATACTTGTTCATGGAGTCCAGCCCCTCCCTTCAGCCATCCAGGTGGCAGAGCACCTCACTTCTGACCGGGCAACAGTAGGTTTATAGTTGCATGTGAAAGAGTCGTTCTTGTATTATTTATTAACTACTGTATTATTTATTCACATTACTACTGTAACCCTGTTTTTGCCCACCCCTATATATAGGGCTTGACCCAAATGTCTATCACCCTACTATTATGTAAAGTGGTACATGAAGTGCCCTAATAGGAAGTTGCCTTTGACACCCTCAGACATACAGAGACTATGAATTTCCCCAGGGGGTTGTACTACATCAGGAAATTATGACTGTGGCCTCAAAGTGCCACAGGAACAAAGGTAGAAGTTACCTGTCGCACCAAGGCAAAACCACACACGTTTCAGGGTATTAAATAGTATTACTGAGTTATTTCTCATTTGATTTGGTGTGATGATGGTATTACTGTTCTGTAAGAAAACAGGCTCATTGTTAAGAAACGTGCACAGAGCCCCCGGGGCGCAGTGACATATGGACAGAGACTCTCTCTAAAGCACCACGGTGAGAAGAACAAACACGCGAGAAAAGGTGGAGAGGGCGGCTGGAGGGAAGGGGAGGAGAGAGGCGAGGCAGCGATGGCCCGTTGATCATCGCTGACTCCGAGGATGGACAGTCTCTCTGGCTTTGGGATGTTTGTTTTTATAACACAATCCGTTTGGGGTTTGTTTTTTTTAAGATTTTTTATTTATTTATTTTTAGAGAGGGAAGGGAGGGAGAAAGAGAGAGAGAGAGAAACATCAATGTGTGGTTGCTGGGGGTCATGGCCTGCAACCCAGACATGTGCCCTGACTGGGAATCGAACCTGCAACACTTTGGTTCGCAGCCCGCGCTCCATCCACTGAGCTACGCCAGCCAGGGCCATAATTGTTTTTTTTAAGGCTTGCTGGAAATGAACATGTAAAGGAGTTGACCAGATGAGGTTTCCCTCTCTCTGTCTCTGTGTGTATGTGTGTGTGTGTCTCTTCATCTCTTCTTCCCCCCGTTCCTGTCTAAAATCAATACATAAAAACAATTTTTGAATGTAGTCTTGGGCTGAACAACAACGTAAGGAGAGAGTGAAAATGAGAGACAACCAGCAGCTCCCACTACCATTCCCAAGCAAGGAAGGGTGTTTATTATCCTTTATTTCTCCTGGGGACCGCTTAGAAAGAGGTGGCAAAAACCAGGTTTCCAGGGTCCGCTGCAAAAACCTCATCTTCTGTCACGGGTGTGGGCCCTGCCCTGCTAGGCCTTCTGCTGACGCTGACCCGGGGTCTGCACCCTCGCTCTCGTCTGTATCGGGGAGAGCAGAGCTAAGCCGCGGAGAGACTGAGCCCGCCGTCATCCTCGGGGCCCCTGGGTCCAGCCAGGCAGGTAACGGGAGTGTTCAATCATGCGAACCAACAAATATCCCCACTTTTCTTTCTTAAAAGCGCAAACACTAACTGCTTTGACCTTTGTCGTTATCACAAGCGACCTGTATGACCGGAGGCTGCGCTGCGGGGCTCCGTGGAGGGCGGAAGACCGCGTGCGGAGAGCTCGGGGCCCTGCGGGAGTTCCCGGGAAGGAGTGCATGAGCAAGCTCCGACCCGAGGGCGCCCGCTGCACACCCGGCACCGGGGCGCGCTGGGGTTTCATCCGGCTCAGATACGGCACCTCGCACAGTACGTGCTACGTCACCTCGCACAGAACGTGCAACGTCATCTACACCGACACACGCTCGCTCATTCACTGCGCACCCAGCCCGGAAGAGCACGTGGTCGCTGCCGCTTACAGAGGAGGGGGTAAGGCTTGGAGTCCGGTGACTGCTCCAAGGTCACGCCACTGGGAAGAGACAGAGCGGGTATTAGAAGCCAGATCCACCCCGCCGCAGTGCTTCCTTTAAATGCCCCCCTGGGCTGCCCTGGCCGGGTAGCTCAGTTGGTCAGAGCACCATCCAGAGGCGCCAAGGTTGCAGGTTTGATCCCAGTCAGGGCACAGACAAGGAGCAACCAATGATTTAATAGTGGAACAAACAGATCAATGCTTCTCTCTCTCCCTCCCTCCCTCCTTTCTCTCTAAAATCAATAAATGAAATCTAAATAAATAGACTCCTCCCTGAGCTCTCCTCCTTTCCAGCTCTTGTCTCCTCTCAGCCTCTCCTCCTGTCGTCCCCCCCCGTGCCCTTTGGCCCCCCTGTGCCCTTTGGCCCCTGCTGCTGATTTATCAGCTGATTGTCGGGGCCTGGAGGCAGATGAAGCATCATTCTAGTAGCACAGCACCCTTACAGAAGGTGGTTCTTCGGAAACAAACTGGGAAGGCACACCTCTAGGATGCACGAGGGGAAGTGCAGGAGATTTCAATCAGGTTCTGGGGCAGAGGGGGGGTCACTGCATCCGGGTAACTCAGCCAGCACCACCGGGTCATGAATGCAAAGCAGCATAGCCCAGAGCTCTGAACCAGGTCCCGGTGACCCAAGCCCCGGCTCCCACTCAGCCCCTGAGGCCCCCGGCAGGCCCGTCTCTGGACCTGGGTGTCCTCGTATAAAGAGCAGGACTGGGCCTGGAGGTGCTGTAAGCTCCTCTCCGACTGGGCACACCTGGGTCCTGTGGCAGGAGAGGCCACAGGCAGCACAAGCCTGTGACACCCTCAGGCACCTGTCACGGGGCCAGCGGGAGCCCAGGCTTCACTGAATGAGATCCTCGCCTCGAGGGAGCTCATCATGTCTTCTCAAGTAAATGTCAGGTGGAGTGGAAGAAACCGAGGCCCAAGCAGGCTTGGTGGGGGCTGCCGCTCCTCAAGCTTCTGCAACCCCCACCTGTGGTGACATGAACACCCGTCCAGTGGGGCTCTGGGGGGACACCTGGGCCCAGCCGCCCCACGGAGCCCGTCATTGCTTCCCCAGCCTTTCTCACGCTCTTGCTGGTGCAGGCTGCCTCCAGCCTGCCTCCAGCCTGACTCAGTTTTCTCCACTGATTAAATGTCCCACTTCCAGCTGCAACCACCACGAGGCGCTCTGCAGGTGATTCAGTAAAGGGAAGAAGGAGGTCCTTCCCATCTCCTACTCCCCAAAGGAGACAATAACCTTGAGGGTGGCTGGAACCGATGACAAATAACAGGGTTGCTATGAGGAAGTGTTAATGGGGCCCATCTCCCAAGGGCAGCAATTATGGGACAAAAGATAACTTCCTACTCCGTTGTCACCACTTAATTCACAAATATCATTTGAGCCCCTGTGGTGGAAGATCCAAAGATGATGAGAGGCTCAATTCCTGGAGGGGGGGGGCGGGTATGTTAGGGACTAAGTGACAGACAGGCCGCTTGAACTGTTTCAATGGAATTGCTGTCGTGGGAGAACCATGAAAACAAGCTGATCTGGAGGCTCTGTAAATAACAGTGATGATTTCCGCCATTTACTTATTGAGCACGGACTATGCCTGAAACCACACTGGATACTTTCTGTGCGACATCTTTGTTCAGCTTCACAATCCTGGGAGGTGGCTCTCTCTCCCCATGTTCAAGTGGGAGAATTAGCACCTACACTCATAATAAATGACTAACTGGGGTTAGAGTCCCTGCAAGTCTGATTCTAGGGCCCATGTTTTCATCCACACTATACTTACACAATCCTTTTTACAACAGAAAATACGAAAAGGATTCCCTTTTCCAAAAGCGGTGTAAAACAACAGACAGTCGACCCTTTACCTGCCCCGGTGGTGTGATCTGACAGTCAGTACAACTTGAGTTCCAGCACTGAGGTTTGTTGGCTGGAAGCCAACAAATGAAAGCTCAGGGCTTGCTGGGTGAAGTCTCAAACGGGCCCCCAGGCATGCAGGGCAAGGGCAGGCTGGAGAAAGAGGCGGCGTACTCCGGGTTAGCAGGTGGCAAGCTGAATAAGCAAGAGAACTAACTGATGAGGCTGGTCTGGGGCAGCCTCAAGACAGGTAGGTCCGCACCCGCCCGCCTGAATCTTAAACGTCTGTGTGGAGGCGTGGCCTGGGTTCGGAAACATCTTCCCTCCAGAGGGTCTGCACAGCACCGTACTCTCAAGGCCGGGTCCTTGAACCGGTCCCTGCTGGGCTCCTGTGGTGGGCAGCTCGCACATTTCAAAAATGGGGAAGGCGGTGAGGAGCCTCAGATTGCTCCGGTCCAGCTCTCTGGTGGAGAGCGGTCCCCATCCTCTCGAAGTCCAGAACTTTGCTGGAAGCCTTGGCTTCAGCAACTAGCTGCCTGTTCCACAGTGCCCTCTGGTGGCCAGCTGATGTCATACACACTTTTTCTTATCAAATTCAAGAACAAAATGTCTAATAACCAAAGATTCCGCTAGGGTCAGCCTTGGCTAAAGGAGACTGAGTCTGTTTTCCAGTCATTCTCTGCTCCAGCCTCGTGCCGGCTGACCTCACACTCTTCACACGGGGAGCACACAGAGCACGGATTTGGGGACCAGGCTGCGCTGAGGTCATGTGCTGGCCACCCCACTTAGGTCTGTGAGTGGGTCTGCCACCACACCACCGTGAACGCGCCCCATCTCGTCTGATCTCGGAAGCTAAGCAGGGCTGGGCCTGGTTAGAACTTGGATGGGAGACGTCTATTAACGCTGCTGGCGCTCCCCGGGGCTCTGCCTCTGACCGGCCCTGCCTGCCGGCAGCCAGAGCCCAGCCGTCCCTGCCCTGAGGGCCGGTCCACCAGACTCCTAAGATGTTCAGGTCATCACCTAATCGTTTCATCGATTCAGTATTTTAGGGGGTTTTTCTTAGTATATGTAATTATTATCCGAACAAAGAACAAACTCCATCTTGAGGCTGACCCAGAACAATAAAACTCCTTAGCAGAACCTTTACGACCCGTGTCAAAGAGGTGAACCCTGTGTCCACTCACTCACTTCGTACTGGGCAGGAGGGTTGTGGTGCTTGCTGTGCATCACTGCACACACGGTCCCAGTGGATGATGCCTCGATGTTCCTTGTACATTTATTTATACTGAACGGTTTGATCGTTATTCCACTAATAACAAATCCACATCTACGAAATCAATAGGAGACTATGATCTCTGTTGATTCCTAACACCTCTCTGTAGGAAGTTTCAATAGAGGAATGAGACTAATAACGTCCCACACGGGATTTCAGTTTCCAACAAGTATCTTCATCGTCCACGACTCACTCACCACCAGTCTTCACCGCTGGTCCACACTTGTGTCTCCTTCTGCACTCATTTCTACGCTTGAACTGATTAAATCACTAATTCATTGATAATAATTTAAAAATGCGTGTTTCACCAAAGCTCAACAAGATCCTCGCATATCTTTACTATCATGTTATAGAATGTTTTAAGATATTCAGGTGCCGGTGGTGTTAGGTGCTAGCAGTGACCCAGACTCTACAGTTCCTGGTCTATCAGTGTAACAGGACTTGTTTCCCTGGAAACCAGGACTTTGCCTGGCGTGCACAGCTGCAGGTCGCTGTTCAGGACTGTACAACACAGAGTCACTTTGAGGTCTCCATGACCTGTCACGTATAAGCACTGAGGAGTGGTAGGAGGGTGAGGGGGTCTTGTAGGACTTCCTGGAGGAAGTGACACTTGAGAAGTCATCCGAATAAAGTTTAAAGTCAAAGGCATTCCCCCACAGAGGCTCAACGTAAGCCAAAAACCCAAGGAGGAAACAGCCAGCATTGCAAGTTCTGTGTCACTACGGCAAGATCTAGACATGGCCAACAAGGTCAACAGGCATCCCTCATGGTCTCCTGCTCAGGAACTTGGGCACTTGTTGCGCAGAGGGTGAGTTACTGGGGGGTCCGAAAGCCCAAGTGCCATGTGACCATGTTCCGCATTTCAGAGAAACCACTCACATGCTCACTGCTTTGCAGGAGAGTCATGCGGGGTGAGGGGGGCAGCCTGGGGGAGAAAGGGGGTTGTTGTATCAGACTTGAGGGCTATGGGAGTCTTGGAGGGGACCAAGAACCAGCACCCCTCTTCCACGACTGGGTTCTGAACCAACTGAGAAGAAAGGCTAAATGGTAGCAGGGTGCAAAACATGTTTTACGTATCAGTTTTATTACTAACAGACGCTAGATGATGTAGCTTATATCTGTGGGCTGTAGTTAACTCCTTAGTATGTAACTCCCAGATAATTCTGATGAACCCACAAAACCACAGGCGTGATGGACCACCCCAGACTTCTTCCTGTCTTCATGCAGAATCCCCTAAAAGTTACAGCCAAAAGCAGGGCACGACACATGCTCCCTGAAGGCAACTCAAGCCCAAGAGGAAAAAGGAGTCGAGGCAAACCGCCCACCTCCCCTCCTCCTGTCTCACATCGGGTGGTAGGTCACTCCGTGTGTCCTGGGCAGAGCGGACAAAGGGACCGGGGAGAGGCCCGGTGCATTACGACACTGCTCAATCCCCCTCCTCGAGAAAAACACCACCAGGAGCGGAGAGAAGCCTGCCTCCCTTAGGGGCCCGTTCTTTTTGCTCTTTTCGCCCACTGGGTGTCACCGTTAAAACTGTGGAGAACCAGAACAGTCTGCCACGAAGTCACTCTCCAATACCAACCAACGAGAGCAGGCAGGGAAGACAGGCAGGATGCTGCTGGCACCTGTGGGTGGGAGCCAGGGACCCTGCCAAACACCCTGCAACACTCACACGACTTGGAATTATCCAGACCCAAGTGTCAATTGTGGCAAGGTTAAGAAACCCTTATTTAGAATAGTACCAACTTTAAATGAATTTCGATATAAGACCAAAGTGTAAGCAGATGGGAGAATCACACCCTCATCTTTTTTACTGTTAAAGATTAGGTTAAGCCCTGGCTGATGCAGCTCAGCAGACTGAGCGCCGGACTGGGAACCAAAGGATCACCAGTTCAGTTCCCAGTCAGGGCACGTGTCTAGGTTGTAGGCCAGGTCCCCAGCAGGGGGCGCTCAAGAGGCAACCACACATTGATCTCTCTCTCCCTCTCTCTCCCTCTCTTCCCCTCTCTAAAAGTAAAGAAAAAAAAAAATCTTCAAAAAGGACCAGGTTAAAAGATGCAGTTTATCTGTAGTCAAGGGAACTTCCTATTACCAAACCCAGAATTCAACTCTGCCACCTGGCCACACACTGGATGAGCACAGGCCTCCCTGCGAGGTGAGGCTCCTCTGAGACTCTGAGCACATGCTGCCCACAGGCAACGGACTCCTAGGAGGAAGACAGTAGCAGCTGAGTGTGACCACAGTGTAGGACAGAGAGTGAGAGGGCAGTGAGAGGATGGCACGACACCCTTTCACCCCCCTCCGAAAGGAAAGGCACCGCAGGCAGGAAAGCGTTCCCCCAGGAAGGCTCGGGACCAGCGGCTCCCAAGAACCAGCTGCAAGGCCCGTGGGAAGGTTGCAAGCTGGGCGTCAAAGCCCAGGCCACCGGACATCAGCCGTGGTGGGAGGGGTTACACCGTGAAAACCAGAACATACGAGTCAGTGCTTTTAGAAAATACAGTTGGGTCCTTCTTTCAGGTGGAAACACTAATAACTGAAGATGGGGTCAAGACTTCAATGAAACCAAGAAAATATAAAGTACCAAAAAACACAGTATTAGCCCAGAGAAGTCCCTTCTAATCCATATGTGCCATAGTCAAATACCATAAAGGATGAGACCAACATGACTACAGAAAAATATCTTTTTATTTGTGTCAAAAAATGTACCACTAACAGGCAGTCTATTACAAACTGGGGAATTTAACCTGCAAATAGACGACTGAGAACTGTTACAAATTAGTAAGAAACCAGACAAGCATCTCAACGGCAAAAGTCTCACGGCAGTAATTCACAAAATACAAAATAAATAAAGAAAATGTCAAACACACAGGTTTTGCTTCTCGCGATGTCAGAGACAGGAGCGAACACAGCCAATAGTGCGGAGCGTGTACCAGGCACCGTGGGAAACTGCCCACAAGCTGGCTGCTGGCGACACGATGATATGCGCCCTTTGACCCTACACATTTCTGAGTTTCTTTAGAGAAACATAAAACTGTATAAAGGTTTAGCTAGAGCACTGTGGCCAATAGTAAGAACAGGCACCATAAATCATGGTAAACCCATTTAATGAAACACTGTGCACACATTAACATTGCTGAAATATGACACGGAAAGATGCTCCCCATTTAAATTTTTAAAAAGTCTTAAATGGAGGCTACAAAACAGTGTCATCAGGGTCAGAACGCTTTTGTAAGTATAAAATGTGTGCTGAGCAAGTCCAAGAAGATGGACAGCAAAGCCTGACGAAAGTTTTCCTTTTAGTTTAGCTGCATTTCCACAATGTGCATGTATTACCTGCGTATTTTTGCTTGTTTTTAACAGGAGTTAATGGAACTTGAGTTCAGTAGAAAAACCTTAACTTCAAAGCATTAGTTTGAATTGAATTGAATAATTTCATTTTTTTTAATGCATCTGCTCAAAAATCAAAGTCCATCATTTTGTTTGGAACAGTTTTTGAGAACCAAGTGGTGGCCGTTCGAACAAGGAACAAAGGAGAGCGAGGGACAGCGTTTAAGGACAGGCTTTGTGCCAAGGCCTATTGCGGCACAATAATTAAAATAACAACCAACCAAAAACACCTTTATTGTAGTCTTCAGAGAACAAGTTGTTCTTTTTTTCTTCCAAGATAAACATGATTAACTTACAAAAATGGCATTTACAATGCCTCTTCAAAGCATTCCCCTTTAACGGGAAACTTAGCTTCACAGACTCCAGACACTGAAAGGCTTAAAAAAAAACTTCTATTTTGTTGCCATTCTGAGACGACATAGAATCTAGCATCAGTCAAGGAATCCATTCATACTTCAGGTCCTTCCCCTCCAGGAACCAGCTGCAAAGAGAAAACAGTTTAATAGCACCACCGCCACGACAGCATCTGAAAACACCCACCGAGAGCTCCTCGGGGACCAAAGCTGCTTCGGCCTCTCCGCCCCTGCCTCTTCTCCATGACACCCTCTCGATGCCACCACCATCAGGAAATACTCAGGAAAGTAAGATCAACGAGCACAAGCAAACTTATCTTGAGGCCCAATGTCATCGTCAATAGCTCAGCTTTCAAACCCTGACCACCAGAGCAGCCCTTTCCCGTCTACGGCACCACGGCCCTGAGCACTGGGTCAAGCAACTGAGTTGCGTAATCCCTTCCCCAGCAAAACAAAATGGCCTAACACCCACACACAACAGCCTGGCTGTCTTACCATTGTTATATTGTTTCCATTTAGCAAAATCTGGTCTAATTTAGTGATCCTTCTCCCTTCTGGGGTGATTTCGCTGAAGGAATAGGTAAAAAACAAAAGTGAGTAAACAGAGATAATCAAAGCCAATATTTTCATCCCTGAAAAGGTTATTATTGTATATAATGAACACGAGGCCAGACAATCAGAACAACAGTTTTCAGAGATGAGGTTATCCACTGGGTGATGTACATTCCTCCCCAAAGGCAACAGAGTGGACTGATTGGCCTAAGACCCACGCCCACTAGGGCTGATCTTCATAAAAGAAGCTGAAATGGGCCAACGAGATCAAATATGAAATAAAACGTTCACTATCCTCACTCTCTTTACTCTTACTTCTGATTCCTACCCATTAAGCCAATCTGTAATCAATTCAGTTCTGAAAGCAGAGATGCTGGTTGCAATCTTCATAATTAGTGTAAATGAGCCATCCTTCACATTCTATCTTACACATAAATTAGAGTCATTACTTAAGAGCACTAAATGCACTTAATGTCAATTCCTTGACTTGACCTCAGCCCCACTTTTAGCATCTTTTACCTTAAAGCTTTGTCTCTACTAATGTCCTAGCCATTCGGTAACACTGCACTAAGCTACTAACCCTCAGATCCAATTTCACTAGCGTAGTCTCAGAAAATGAAATTTCTATCTTTAAGGCAATTCCAACAGGCAGTGTTTTCTCATACATCATTTTACTGACTCAACAGTATAAAACGGCCTTAAATTAAAAAAAGAGCAATTTCCCTCCCCCCACGCCCACCAATTCTTTAATTTGTAACACTACTCACAACTCGGTGACATCTTCCAGGACCATGTCTGAAATTGGTGTTAAGGAAATAAATACATCAGGTTGAATTTACTCTGGCCTTCTGCCTTTGTTCAGTTTCAACTGCAGCATTTCACACAATAGCTCCAATTCAAAAAGCTTGTGACTTGTAGGAACTTTACCTTTGTTAAATTACAGATCCACTTAGAATAGTATCACAACTTCCCTGAGATTACGTTGCTTTTTATTATAATTATCAGTAAGTAGACCGTCTGTAGTTCTTACTTCCGTTCTTAAATACCAAAGAAAAACCCCTACCACCACCGCATGTTAAAAGGATACTGACAAAGTCGTCAAATCCGAGAAGCGTGCCAACAATTTCCTTATCACTCTTCATCACGATGTGAATTCTTGATCCTATACACTTGTCCACAAGCTCTATGTATTTTTAAAAGGAAGAAGGAAACGATTATTTTACCAATTCATTACTTCGCCAAGTATTTGCATGCCTATTGGCACTTATTACTCGCGTACGATGAAAGATAAACCAGGAAAAGTATTCATCCAAGAACTAGATTTTATACTACACATCTCTGTTCAACCACTATATTAACAGAAACGTGTTCCTTGTTCTCCACTCACCTCTCCTTTGTAGCAATTTGTCAGGGTTGTGGTTTTATATTAGATTGTGTAATTAACACATGAACCGCCCCCACCCCAGACTCCCAGCTCCACGAAAGCAGAAACTGGTTGTTTCCGCTTACCACTGTATCCCCAATGGACAGAGCCTGCTGCGTATTCAAAATGAGCTTGTCATTGAAAAACAAATGTTTTAAAGTTTGTCAAATGAAGGAAAAAAACTTCAATCACAACCCTGTCGAATAACTGAATCACTCTTCAGCTATAAATACTAGGGTGAGGCCTGTCTTCACCCGCGAGTCCTCCTTGCCACCCTAAGAAGTCTATCCTCGGTACTCCGCAGCTAACACCCTTATGGAGCGGGCCTGGCGCGGTTTGGTGGGATGTTTATGTATCCAGTGACCTATTCACTCCCCTGATTTGTGTGCTATTTGAACGCAAAGGCCGTGATTGAAAGTTGTCGAATCGTGCCCAGCCAGGTGGTGCGCAGATGCTCGGTAACTGCTTGTTGAATCAATGAATGACAAAGAAAGCTAGTTTCCAGAATCCCCTCTGAAGGCTCACTCCAGACCCTGGTGCTTGTCTCAACAACCGGCCAGCTATGGGACAAGACGTGGGGGGGGGGGGGGCGGCTACCCTGGGAGCTTAAACGTCAAGCTGAAGAATAGGACTGCTCGCAACAAAAAAAGGATGGCGACGCATTCACCAAATGTAGGCCTTTTCCGGGGCGGTTTGGTTCGGGGAGTCACCAAGTCCCTACGCAAAGGCCCTCTACCACGCTGGGGAAACGCGGGGGCCTGGGGCCAGAGACAAGCGGCCGACGGAGAAAGCAGTTGGTCCCACGCACTTTCCTAACGCTCGGCCAGGGCTGCCTCAGCCCACAGCCCCTGGGCCCCCAAGCCCCAGCTTCACCTCCTCACCCCGGTTTCCCACAGGACAAGCATTACCTAGAGGCAGCAGCTGCGACGGGTTAGTGGTAGCGTTAGCCGCCATAGCGACGCCGGAAGTGGTCTGCGTCCATCGACGTCGGGCGGCGAGTTTGAATGAGCGCGCTTCCGCTTTTTCCCGCCGCGGTCGGGGCAGGCTCAGCTAATCTAAGGCCGAGCGTGCGATCGCGCTAGCCCTGCTCGGTCGCGCCCAGTCCCTTCAATTCACAGTCAGCGAGACCCGGGAAATATTTCTGTCCACTGACCATTCTGCGGTCTCGACAGTTATCCACGCTCCCCTTGAAGTTTCCGAGAAACGTTAAAAATATCTTACCTTCTGAATAAATTCATCGAGGGCTCATTAAGGAAACCCACAGCCAGCAATTTTTGTAAACTTGTCGAGAATGGGAATTTACATGGTTTCTTTTTATTTTTCCTATTGTATTTAACCCATTGTTCTCGACCTTGTTATATCGAGGAGTCTATTTTTAAAGGCTTCTTTCATTCACTATTTCATAAACACATTGTCTAACAGGCAACTACCAGATGTCACTCTGTGTTAATGTCATCACGCTTAGGAAACCTTAATGCTTTTGCACTTCTGTTTTGAATAGAAAGCAAACATATTTCTGCCTTAGTGTATTTTATATTTGTATCCTAGGAACTTAAAGCTGGAGTCTAAACAAGAACATTATTCATTTATACAACAAATGGTTGCAAAGCACCCATCATTTATTCATTGAACAAATGAATTAGTTGCACACTATTTGTCTTGCATTTTGCTGAGTATAAAACATTCTACAGAACAGAACTACAAGGTCTTCTGCCCTTCTAGGAGGTTAAGGATGTATGAGACAGAAAGACAACTAACATATACAAGCAAATAAAATTTAATGTATAGACTAAAAAACTTCTTTTAGCTTCAAGATTTCTAGAGAAGTAGGTAAGATTTAAGGGCAGTGTCAGTGAGGAGGTTCAGAAGCCCCTAAAGATGGGACATTGAGTTCAAAGACCTGCAGGATTCACCCTCCTTTAGAATCCCAAGCTAATCCTGGCTTGCTTCCCCCCCGCTTCCCCCATTTCATGAGTATTAAGCACTTACTATGTGCCAGGAAACTTACAAATACACTTATTCCTAATCTTTATGACACCTTTGAGACAGGTGTTAGGATGAAGTTCCTCATACTCAGAAAGGTCAAATACTTTGCCTACTGGCCACAGAGGTAGCTTGGGAAACTTCAGAGGAATTGACAGGAGTCTAGTCACGGAGGATGAATAAGAGGTGACGAGGCAGAAAAGGGACAGAAGTTGAGCGAATACCATGTGCAGTTGGCACGTGTCTGCCTCCAGACACCTCCTGCTGCACTTTCAATCTTACATGCTTCCTCTAAGTTTGGCATAAAACCCTTCCATTCCCAGATGTTTCCCTTAATAACTCCAGTTCTTAGTGATTTTACTTTATTGCACTTAGGATGCTCTGACCCCAAGTCCTGAGAAATCCTGTTCATCCTCCAAGGCCCTGCTCAGAAGTGACTATCTCTGTGAGGCTTGCAGACTTGCTGGGCTCTCATCCTGCAAGAACGTGAATAGCTCTCAGAATGTTCTCAACATATTATCTCATAATTATCTATCCAAGGGGCTGCCACCCCCACCAAAAAAAAAAACCCTGTGAGTTCTTCAAAGACAAGAATTTAGGAAGTAGTAAGGTGATTAAATCCACTGGTTCTGAAATTAAATTATTTTGGTTTAAATCTTATCTCCACCACTATTCCTTGTAGTTACTTGGCCTTGGGCAAGTTATTTAACTTTGAAAGTCTCAATTTACCCATTGGGGAAAAATGAGATTAATAGTGTCCACCTGTTCTTGTTGTGAAGCCTAAGTGAGATAATCCATTTAAAGTGGTTAGTAGAGAACTGGCACATTAGTGCTTATTTATTAAATGTGAACTATTACTGCTTATTTATCCTCGTTTCTGAGTGCATAACATGATGCTTGGCTTAGAGTGTGTGCCACAAAAGCTGGCATTGCTAGCTGGTTTTACACTCGTCTTATTTTTATAGCTAGACATAAGACACATTAAGGCAGCAATTTCTTTTTTTTTAATGCACACAGTTCCAGGTGTACTTTATGGTCTAATGAATGTTCTTTAAATTCATTCTCACTATTTCAGTCCTACTCATCAATATCCTCCTAGGTCTTCATAAAATTCTAAAGACAAAGCAATGCCAAATTTGTGCCTGTGAAACCCTTTTCTTTTCCATTTCTATTCTTGTTTTATTTTGACCGTACCTTAATGAGAGCAAAGACCAAATTCAAGTCACTGTTGTTACTTGATAGAGTTAAAAATTCATAAAAATATGCTTTAAGAAAGTCAATACTTTGTTTTCCATTATAGTAATAAAATGAAAATTTAGCAAGTTTCAATGCTATAAATGAAGAATAAAGTGTCTTTATACAGTAGTAATTGCTTATCTGTGGGTTTGCTTTCCGTGTTTTCAGTTACACTTGTCAACCATGGTCTGAAAATATGAAATGGAAAATTCCAGACATAAACAACTCATAACTTATAAATTGAATGCTGTCCTGAGTAATGAAATCCTCCGTCATGCCTCTCATCTGCTGAGGAAGTGATTCATCTCTTTGGCCAGCGTCTTCAGGCTGTGTGTACTCGCTCCCCACTCCTTAGACTCTTAGTAGCCCCCTTGGCGATCAGCTCGGCAATTGTGGTATCGCAGTGTTCACATAACCCTTCTTTTCACTTAATAATGGCCCCAAAATGCAAGAGTAGTGATGCTGGCAATTTGGATATGCCAAAAAGAAGCCACAGAAATGCTTCCTTTATGTGAAAAAGTGAAAGTTCTCAACTAAATAAGGAAAAAAAAAACATAGTATCCATAAGGGATCAATACCACCCAAGGCTTCAGGCATCCACTGGGGATCTTAGAACTACCCCCTGCAGATAAGGGAGGACTATTGTAATCTGAAAAAAGGAGATAAATTCATTTACACAATAAAGTTCATGGAGATTGCAGGAAGGGAGGAGTTTTATTTTGTCCTGTTGTTTCCTGAGACAAGATACAAAAGAAATAACAGGCCAATTCCAGATGGAGAGTTCATTTTATTTTTTTAAGACTTTATTTATTTTTAGAGAAGGGGGAAGGAAGAGAGAGACGAGAGGGAGAAGGAGAGGGAGAAACATTGATTGGTTGCTTCTTGCACGCACACTGACTGGAGTCAAACCAGCAACCTTTCTCTTCCTGGAAAGATGCCCGACCCAATGAGCCACCCTAGTCAGGGTGAGAGTTTATTCTATGTCTCCATGGTTTTACTCTCTTTATCTTTTACAGAGCAGTCATAAAACAGAATTTATATCCATCATAAAATATCTGTAACGAGAAGAGGCTCTTCAACATGTTCGGAAAAGCATTTCTCACTTTCTCCCTGGAGATAAGTATCATAAAAATACAAGCAAAAGTTTCTTTTCAAAATCACATGCAGAAAGTATTCCATTATTTCAAATTGTTATTTCCAATCTTGATAATCTCCTTCCAACACTTTTTATAAGAGGATAAATTTGTTTTCTTCCTCAATACGTATTTTCCTTATTGACATCTTGCTAATGAATTTATTGTATCACCACAACTAATAAAAAGTAATGTAAAAGTTGTTATTCTAAATTGTTAAATGGGCCATTACGTATATTGAGATATGGAAAAAATTCTGGTAATTCCCTTGCTTACTTTCTCTTCCAAGTTCCTCCATAACATAGCTTCTTTGTTTATAGCATATATTCTTTTTTGTTTATAGCATATTTTAAATGATATACTTTTTAAACATTTAAGCAATACCATAGCTGTGGAGAAATGATTCAATCTTAGTTTGGAGCCCTGGGATGCAAAGTGACACAGATGTTTATGACGCCATCACTGAGTTAAACAATTGTCATTCCCTGTAGATATAGAGTTCTCAAATGCCCCACCCTTACATCTTTTTGAAAAGATATTCAATTAGACTTTAATTTTAGCTATTCCAATTGTGGAGAATATCAAGTCAGATGGAAGAAAACAGTAACATATTCTGCACACAGGGAATAAATAATATAGTTTTGCACAGTTCTGAGCCAACCCCAAGAATTTTGTGACATAGAAAAGAAATGATAGCAACATTTTGAAAAAAAAATTACAGTATTTTTATTAGCATTAAACCAGTTCTACTGAATCATAGAAGCTAAACTTGATCATAAGGAGCCTACTGGTTTTAGCCACTATACTTAGATTAGAGCGCAGGTCCTTAAATGTCAAGGCCAAGAGTGGAAAATATCAACTGCTAAAGTTGTTTAAACTAAGGAATGTGTAACTATGATGGTAAATTTCACAGCCAATTATTGCAGAGATCTCAAATTCTGTTTGGAGCAGACTCCTATCTTTTGTTTACCCCCAAACCGCTCTGGATAGGACTTGTTAAATCTGTTAGTATTTCCATTACTCACTTTAAATTGACATAGGATGAGAGTCAATGCTTTAAGAAAGTATTGAAGTACAACGGCAAGGAAATTAAAAACTCTGGTGACAACAGATCCCATATATTTTGTGCCGACGTACTAAACCTAGAAAAAAGATAGGAAAAAATTTTTTGAAATAATAGGACTAGAATAATCATTTTATACCCTCTATGCAAACTTCCTTTATTGTCAAGGATATTCTGCTTCGGTCCTTAAGTCGCTTCCAAAGTCCTATAGACAATAATGAAATAAAAAGAAAAATAAAGACACGGAACGAAGCCAAAGGGAAACGCTGGGGAAGCATTTAAATACCGAATGCAGCGGCAGAGTCGCACCATTGTGCCTCCTTGTCATCCAATATTTAAGAGTAAAGCGCCTGGAGCCCCTAGACCAGAGAGTCCAAGGAAAGGAAGTGAAGGAATCGGATACAGAAAAGACGTGTGGAAAGAAGAAAAGCTGTTGAAAGAAGAGGGGAGGGTGGGAGATTTTAAGGAAGAAGAGAGGAAGCAGGAGGAGGAAGTAGGGGAAAGGAGAGCGGGGACAGGTGTGCGGGAAGTCACCGCCCGGCCCCGCCCCCGTGCCCGCCTCTAGGGCCGCTTCCCGCCCCTTAGGCCCCGCCCCATCGGGTCTCTCCGGCCCTGGCCCCGCCCCGCCTCCCCGGCGGCGGTCGCGTCAGGTGACAGCCCGGAAGCAGCCGACGCGGTGGAGCGGAGCGCGGCTGCGGCCCGGGGGGCGGGGCGGAGCTGCGGGAGCCTCGGCCTCCTCCAGGCCCCCCGCGCGGCTCTCATGCGGCGCCCTGGTTGACACCTGAAGTCCGCCGATCGCCGTCCTCCCCGGGACCGCCGGGTCGCCCGGCCCGCCGCCCTTGGCGGTTGACGTCGTGGTGGTGCGGACCCGCGGCGGCTGCCCATGGAGAAGGCCGGGCAGGGCTGCCAGGGCGCCCCGCGGGGGCCCGTACTGCACATCGTGGTGGTCGGTTTTCATCACAAGAAGGGCTGCCAGGTGAGGAAGCGGCCCGATCCCGACCCCGGTCGGTCGTCAGGGGGTCCTGCCGCCGGCAGCGCCCAATCCCCTCCGCCCTGTCCGCACAGCGTCTTCGGCCCTTCGCCTCCGAATTCGGCTCCTCTCTCCCGCGCCTCCACCTGCAGCCCCTCCCACACCCCCTTCTGTGCCCTGAAAACTGCATTTAGCAGAGGAGGAGCTCTGTGTCGGTGTGTTGGGGTCGGTAGGCGCGCAGGTTCTTTGGTGGAGTGGGAGGAAGGGATCGAATCCTCCCCCGTCCATCTGTCACCATTGACTCTCTGGCTGCCCACCTGTGACGGAAGCCTTTAGAGAAATTCAGCGCTTAGACTGCGTTTTTAAGGTCCGGAGCTCGGTGGGCTCGCACGCCGATACCTGCGGTTGGGGGAAGCACGTGCGCCGCGGTGGGAAAATCAACTTCCTTTGTTTATCTTTGGAAGCCCTAGAATCGGTCCCCCCCCCTTCCCATTGCTGTTTGATCTCGTCCAGATCTGGCCTTTCGGTGACAGATGGACCTCTCTAGCTCAGCTGCGGTAAGAAAAAGTGTATTTACCGAGCAAAGAAATGTGCAAGTACAAAGTCATGTTTCAGCTTCTTCACCGAAACGGTTGAAGGGAACAGGGGGCGCATTCGCAGTCTGTGTACTGAAGGCAAGGGAAGAAAATAGAAACAGAATTATTTCAGGAGCACCCACACTGGGATTCCGGCCATGATGTCATAATGGGCTAGTGAACAGGAAATGAAGTGTTTCCAATGTTGAAAATACCGATTGCTAGCACGAGGTAAGGTAGCATTTCATTTCTTGCGTTTCATAGGAGTGGAACATTTTAGAAGGCTTCTATCGGCAAAATTTCAGTTAAGAGGATGGCAAGGGAATAGGGATGAAGGGAGTGAGAAGATGGTCGTGCTTGCTTTTCCTTGTCCTCCAGGTAGAAATGGCATTGGCAGATACCAAGAAGGAAGTAGCATTATTCAGTGTGGTATTTAAAAAATTCTAAGCCTCGGTAGACTCTAAGGCTTTTAAATGTGTCTGTGTATTTGGAGGTAACAGAATAGACATCTGAGTTTGTATCATGGCGTGCAAACAAAGTGTCATTAAATTTATAATACTTTAAAACTTCACATCTTTGATCTTAATTGTCACCTTATAACTTCCTTTGGATAGGGATGAAGTAACTGAAGCCTGGACGAAGTAAAACGATCTTGCTGAGGTCACACTGCAGAACAGCCCCCGGAGTCAGGCCTAGAATCGCGCTGGCACCGTGGGTGTTCATTCTGAGGAGCCGTGTGGCTTTTAGGAGTCTTTTAGGGTCAAGTGAGAAGTGGATGCTCCCTTCTGAACCGAATTGTTTTGAAGAGAGAACTGTCTGTTGGTAGGAGATCAAATAAAATCTTCTAATTTTTGCTGTCATCTAAAGTCAAGGTTAATTCCTGTGTTTTATATCTGTTTTATTGGCAAAAGTAATATAATTTTTATTTCCAGAGAGGAAAAGTTCATTTGTTTTAGAAAATAAAATGTCATGCTGCTCAGAAATTAAACTGAACACGTTGTAAGATGAGAAAGGCACTTTGGGCTGAAGGAGTACCCTGGCATTTCTCTGGATTTGTCTGGTTTTCGGTTTTGGCACTCAGGTTTATAAAGGTCACTGGTTTTGTGAAATAAACACAGTGTCGGGAGTCAGGAGACCTGGATGATGGCCCGGCCTCACGGCTCCCAGGCCTCCAGCAAGTCCAGTTGCTGCATTTCTCTGTACCTTGTTTCTTCCTGAGGATTTGTGACCTAGCGGGGATCCTTAGAGACCATCTACTCCAACTCTCTTAGATTTGCAGATGAGTCAACTGAAACCCGGAAAGGCTAAGTGACTTAAGCATAGTTACAGCTAATTTGGTGCTATCAGAAAAACCAGAGCTGGGCCATCGTTAAAGAGGTCAAACCAGATTTCATTCAGAAACGCTATTGCATTAGGGAAGAGGAGACCTCAGTGGGGAGCTGGGCTCAATTCTGAATGCAACAAGGAAAAGTGGGAATTTATAGTCAAGGGGGGGGGGGGTCGGTGAATGCAGATTTACTACATCAGGGGTAAAGGGGGTTTCTAGCTAAACCTAACAGGATTCAGCTAAAATTAGTGCAGAGACAAAATCAGTACATCAGGTGTTTCAGAAGATCTAATTATGTAAGATTTCCCTCGGGGTGTATTCATCAGCCACCTTATTCTCCATTTTTTAAAAAGATTTTATATATTTATTTTTGGAGACAGGGGAAGGCAGAAAGACATATCAATGTGTGGTTGCCTTTCACACACCCCTCTACTGAGGGCCTGGCCCGCAACCCAGGCATGTGCCCTGAGTGGGAATCGAACCAGCGACCCTTTGGTTCCCAGGCCTGTGCTCAATCCACTGAGCCACACCAGCCAGGGCCTTACTCTCCATTTTTTAAAAAAGATTTTGTTTATTTTTAGAGAGTGGGGAAGGGAGGGAGAACATCAGTGGGTTGCTACTCATTCTCTCCCAGACTGGGTACTGAACCTAAACCCAGGCATTTGCCCTGTCCAGAATCGAACCAATGACCTTTTGCTCTGCAGGCTGAGGCCCAGCCAACTAAACCACACCAGTCAGGGCATCCCTTCTTCTCCATTGTAAAATGTTCCTTCCAGGTGCACGGCTTATTGAATTGAGTCTGACTTCAGGTCACTGTAGGCTGCAGGAGGGTGCTCTGTTCGACTGGTCTCCCGAGTGTTCCAAACGCTGTGGACGGTGGCGATCAGCACTTCTTTCTGTGCACTGCAATTGTTCACAGCGAAAATTCCCATACTTGGTTGTAATGTGCCGTTTTTAGATTCACGGGAGCCGAAGTAAAACCTCGATTTAAAGGAACGCCTTAGCAGCAGTCTGCGGGGCTAAGCGTGATAACTTTGCACAGGGGAGCAGGCTCGCTCCTCCTGGACCCTTCTGTTACGAAGATGCTCTGTAGTGATGCCATGATGGAGTCGGGTCGATCCACATGGACCACCAGGCTAAAACCCTCTTCTAGCTTGGCTGTGCTGAAGACCCCAAACTAGGCGTGCAGATAGGGGTCCCTTCATCTTGTTCCCTACGTGGTTTGCACCTTTAAGGCCTTCACAGGTATTTTGATGAAAAGCTCCTTCATATAAATTAAAATGAACATGTAATACCTTTACCACTTGGTCAGTTCTTTCACGTTTATTGGGGTAATTTGTAGGGGTGAACTCTTGTGCAGATAACAGGTTAATTTATAGTGGTGGTGGTTCTAGCCGACAGATGCACTTAACACTGAGTGAGAACATTCTAAGTGAGTGAAAGTACTACCGTGACATCTAAAGTAGTTGTGAGATATGTATCCATTCCAGCTCTTCTCCTGAATTTTTTTAAAATTTAGCATTTAGCACAGGGCTCTTCTTTTTTAAAAACCTCACCTGCAGTTAGATTCTTGGACGTGAGATAATTTATGGGCACCTGCTCTGTCGTAGGTACAGATCGTGTGTTCCAGGGTTTTGTTTGTTCCCTCTTTGCTTTGTGGCAGTGAATATACGAACTGTATTTATCAGATTAGTGTGACTTGGCAAAATAATATAATCAAATTGTGTATCAATTAAACTTTTTGGTTCTTTCATAGATTGGAACTTTTAAAGACACTCAAGTTCATAGGGAATAGTTATTTTCCAAAGTGATTTTATAAAATGTTGGAATTACTATTTGACTTTTATATTGCTTTTTAGAGCGAGAGAGGAAGGAGGAGAGACAGACAGAGAAACATCAATTTGCTGTCCCACTTATTTATGCCTTCATTGGTTGGTTCTTGTATGTGCCCTGACCAGGGATCAAATCCGCAACTTGGGCGCATCAAGACAACTCTCTAACCAACTGAGCTACCTGGCCGGGGCTATTACTTGATTTTGGACCACTGTTCCAATTTTGTTCTGTTTGTAGTTTCGTATACATAGTTAGAAGTTTTAATTCTTAAATAAACCGGTTTTACCAGACTGTGCTTCTTAAAAAAATAGAATTGTGATAGAATTAGAACTCATCTTTACACTATTCCAACAGCATAATCTACTCTTCACACCTTGGGGAATATTCTTCCAATTTTGTTTTGTTTTGTTTTTTGATTTTGAGAGCACGTTTATTACAGCCGGGGACAGTGAAACGAAGAAGAGCTTACGGCAGAAGAAGCAATGGAAGGGCCTAGGTGGGGGAAGGGAGAGGCACTGACATGCACCCAGGGGGCGGAGAGCACTCCAGACATTTTTATGAATATACATAACTTCTTTCCAAAAACAATTACGCTGTAATCAAGTTTTATGACCTGCTTTTCTATGTAAAACATGCCATTAATCTTTCCTTATAAATAAATACTCAATTGTAAATTTTAAAATAGCTAAACAGTGCTTGGTGCTGCCTTCCTCTCCAAAAATTTCATTGAAATAACAGAAGCAGAGAGAAAATGCTAATAAGCCTGCGGGATACCAGAAACTGGGGGCATACACTGAAAACTGTGTTCTTTCCACAAGACACAGTGTTGGAGAGACTTCACTGAACTCCCATCGATCAATTCTCGAATCTTGAAAAATAATAATAGCCTGAAATGTGGCTTAATGCCCCTCACGCCCCCACCCCCAGCCACCCCTCCAAACCATAAACTCGAAGCTCCAAATATTAGGAACAAGGGAGCCAGTTGATGGGAAGCAGACCTAGATCCTGGCTCAGCTTCTCAGGCCCCTTTGCCGGACCCCTTCCACTCGGTCCAACAGGATGCCGATGTCCTCAGGGCTCTAGGGACCATCTGTCTGACGACACCTCCTCCCAGCTGTGAATCTCCAATCCAGCCACTAACACCACTACCCACCGCTCTCTTGTGCCCATTAAATCAGCAAAGGGGAAAGGTGAACACATCTTTCTTCCTTTCACTCCTTTTCTCGTTTCCCCTTCTGTCCCATAGGTTTGCCAATAACGTCAGCTGACATCCACCAGCGTGGCTTCCCCTGACTACTGTCCTTCAGGGTTTAAAAGCATTTTTGCCTTTTGAGATACAACTCTCCCTTGGATCAAGCATCTCTTGGCTAACAACGTTCTCACCGTTTCAGGTGGAGTTCTCTTACCCGCCGCTGATCCCAGGAGAGGGACACGACAGTCACACTGTACCTGAAGAGTGGAAGTACTTGCCCTTCCTTGCCTTACCGGACGGCGCCCACAACTACCAGGAAGGTATGTACGCAGGCCGTGGAGCGATCAATACGGGCTGTTTTCTAATCTGACAGAACATCTTCGATTCTAAGTGCTGCATGAGCGAGGGGCCTTTGGTTCATTGTGCCTGTTGATCAGATATTTAAGTGCCTGTTTGGAGGATCTCCGCAGAGTGCCAGACTTCCGTTGGTAACGGTTGGTGGATCTTAGCCACTCTTACCGGGCACCCTGCCAAAGGAAGCCAATAGCCAGATCAGAATATTGGCTGCTGGTAGCACTGCCTGTGTTTGTCCTGCGGACTCCTCCCAGAGGCAAACTACAGGGCGCACCCGCGCCAGCTGCAGGCTGACTGGGGCTCCGCCTGCGCAGCAGCTAGGGGAGTACTACGGCACCCTCCTGCAAACAGCTGGCATTGCCCTCCACGCAGGGGCCCCAGGGCCGTGGCTGTCACAGTGCTCTGCCTAAAGTTTGCCTGCGTGCGAGCCAAGCATGCCAACACCCTCAGGGAAAGCACTGCTGTGAGGTTGGTGCTGAGCCTCCCACCGCCCCGCAGATGAGTGCTTCAACTGGCTTAATGGAGGACTACGTTTCTTCATGGTATCAGAGGCTGTGCCGAGACACCAGGTTGAACTTCACTAGAGCGCCTGTTTTCCTGATATTTAATAATTTTCCGTGAAATTAAGCAAATGTTACTCTGCAGGTTAATAAATTTAAATACAGTATTTGAACCTCTCAAATGCTCTTGTCCTAATTTTTTTTTTATTATGGATACTTTTAAACAAACAGAAAAGTTGAAAGAATAGTATAGCAAATACTCCACAGTATTTTCTGTGTTTGTGCTTGTGTACGGCGTTGCGTGTACAATTTGAAAGTTGGCACGACACTTCCACTCACTACTTCAGCACGCTTCTCCAGAGAAGATCGTCCCCGGGATGACTTTCAATGTCTTGACCACAGCCAAGAGATTTTTTTTTTTTTTGGCAGTAATTCCGTAATACCACCTGATACCCAGTCCATGTTCACCTCGCCCCGGCCGTCCAAGAATTTCTTGGATCTGTTCATGATTCATGTGTTGCTTTTGGTTTTTTGATTCTCTATTTTCTTTTAATCTGGAAGAATCCTGTGTTGATAAAGTATTTCCTGAGGTGACTGTAGTCTCAATTCGACCTGTTACAGTCCAGCCTTTTGTGCTTTTGTGGTGGGTGTGTACTGTCAAGGCCGGGACAGGAATTCGAGGGAAGGGGTGGTTGCGACGTGAGTGCGTCCTGGGTTGCTTGTTCGTTCTGGTCTTTAGTGACTGCATTATAATAACTAAAACTGTCGTTCTTCATTAATCAGGGTGATTCACCTTAGTATTTACCTTTTTCTGTGTATCCCTTAGATACTGTGTTTTTCCACTTGCCGCCCAGAAATGGAAACGGGGCCACCGTGTATGGTATCTCTTGCTACCGGCAAATTGAAGCCAAGGTAGGCTGGTTGTGATGAACCACAAAAAACCCTTGAAAATTCTTTCTTCGGTGTTGACCACTTAAAATGTAAAATTGGGGGAAATACATAGTCTTTTTTTTTAACATGGTGCCTGTGATACTGTTTTAAATTTTTGTGAACAGTTTGCAGCTGTTCGCCCAACAGTAAGAATTTATTTACGTGAATGTTTTTATACGTTGATATTGGTGACTATGACGATGTGATATTTTGCACACTGTTTTCCAGTAGTGATACCAAACTTACTCATTTGTCTTCAAAATACTGCATTTAAATTTCATGGTGTCCTTGAACTTTCTATTTCTAGTGTCTGGTGCATAACAGAGAAATGGAGTGGTAATGGGTGTTTTTTGTTGTTGTTTTAAACAGCATTTGAGAAGTAGTGGAAAGTACTGCTAGTAGCTTCCCACTGCTTTCAAATTATCTTAATTATCTATAACTGAGATTTTGATAATTCTTAAACAACCTGCCAGCTTAATGCCTGACTTACAATAATAGCTCTAAATAATGAATTTGAATAAACCAAGGTGGGTAGCTTCCCCTTTTATGGTTGGTTGGCTTCTGAGCAGCACTGTTTGTTGTTTGGTGTTTGTTTGGTTGGTTGGCTGGCTGGTTGGCTGGTTGGCTGGCTGGTTGGTTTTGCGGTGGGAGTTCTCCGTATGGTAGCTCTCTGCCTTTGATTTCCTCGTACACTGTTAGCCTTTTGTGCCTTTGTACGAGATGACGTGAGCTCCGACTGGCCTTTCTCGGAAAGCTGTTCCTTTCACCTCCTCTATCCCCTACGGGCTGTGTGAGCTCTAGCAAAATGAGCTCTGCCAAGCTGGGCATCCACAGCCACTCCAGCTGCACGGCCGGTCACTGGCATTTCATGCTGCCTGTCCCCCTCGCCCCGGGCCTGACCACTCCAGCGTACATCGGAGTTGCCTTTTTCTCCAGGTGTCTCTGGCCTCAGCTGATAACCAGACAGACAAGCCAGACCTGAGAAGGACTCAGAGCCTAAGAGAAAGGCTAGTCCCCTTGGAACGAGGCAGAACCTGATGGATGAACCCAGATGAGGTGGAGAGGGAGGAAAGAGGTTGAGGAAAGGCTCCACTCTTGACTTATAACCCCTAGTCCTGAGTCAGTTGAAGACACTGAGGCCCCTGGTCCTCGGGTCAGATCCAAGTCCAAGGAGACTTCAGGCAGCACTAGAGAGGGAAGAGTCGCCCTTACTTCCCTCCCATCCTTATCTGAGGTCGGCCTACTCGAGGCTCATTGCTGCTATTGGAGAACAGTAGAAATCTCAGCTCGTCATCCTCAGAACCAGGGGGGCCCAAAGCTGGGCTGCAGCACGCAGACTCCAGGCAGCACAGGGCAGCTGCCTTAACAAAACGGGGGACGGTTCTCCATCGCTGGAGACACAGGCTGCTTTTGTCATGTCTTCAGCCACCTGCTTCTGCCCAGAAACGAGGGTCCCTGAAAGGGCAGCCCATTTTACAGCCAGAACCGACGACGGTGGAGTGTGGCGGCCTCCACGTCAGGCATTCTCTGTCCGACTGTACACCCCTGGTGACGGAGGTTGCCCCTCACTGTGCTGGCCTCTTTGCCGCCCAGGTTCCCCACGCGGTGCCCTGGCCAACCGACGCCGACTCTGCAGATCTTTCCTGAGATTCTCAGTAAATGCTTCCTGAGTTTACTTAACCAAGTGCAAGCAGCGTTTTCCGTCTCGTTGTTATATTATCTAACTTTGTGTGGAAAATAATGATTTTTGAGTATTTCGCTGAAATGTTTCTAACAGTGGCTCTCCGTGCTAGGCTTTGAAAGTACGGCAAGCAGATGTCACCAGAGAGACTGTGCAGAAAAGCGTCTGTGTGCTCAGCAAGCTGGTAAGGGGCCAGATCGCTCGCCGTTCGTGCATTTGCTAAACTTCCACGGCAGAGGATTGCGTGAGGACCCCGCGCGCTTAGAATAAGGAGAGGCGCAGGGAAAGAGCGACGTGTTGAAGTTCATCAGGGGCCCCGTCTCTGCTCTCGCGGCCCCCCTTCTCCTGCTTCTCCTGCTCCTGCAGCGGTTTCCCCCTCTCTCTCCCCTGCCCCGGGGACAGACCAGAAGGAGACCCCGTAGTGGCCGGGCTGTGAGGAAGGAGGCTGGCCCTTGACCGAGGGAGCGAGGGGGCATATTTCCTTCATCCGTGTCTGTTTTGTTGTCAAGACTTTCAATAAATAATATTTCACCAAAATTCAAAATACTATAAGTAAACTCAGATTTTACTGATGACATGAGAAGTCATCAGTAAAGTGCATGGCTCCTTTATAATGAAAAAACTGTAGCCTTAACTTGCTCTTTAAAAAGCATAAACGTTTGAGGAAGGAGAGCCGCATGACCAGTTGCACTAGAACAATGCTTTACGTTGTTTCTGCAATGCACATGGTGATCGGATGCAAGTGTATTAGCCACCATTTTAATTTTATTTTTAAAGGGAATTTTTAACACTTCTTATTTTTTATAGCTGTCTTCATCAAATCATTTGTGAGGTTCCACTTTTATTACTGATAGGTAATATTAGTAATAATAATAGGATAATATTAGCACGCAAGTGGGAGCAGGGGCGTGCCCAGGGCGGCCCCTGAGGGATGGGGGAGGAGGCCCACACTTAACGCAGCCCAGGAGCAAGCCCGAGTGACTGAGAATGAGAGGGCACTCAAGCTGAGAGTCACTAGCTCTCCCTGGGCTCTTTCTCAGTGAAAAGGCTGGGGGGTGTTTGTTTTTCACTATTATCCAACTAATGGCGATTTCCTCTTTTTTCTTTAAGCCTCTCTATGGCTTGCTTCAAGCAAAACTTCAGCTCATCACACACGCATATTTTGAAGAGAAGGATTTTTCCCAAATTTCCATTCTAAAGGTAACTGTGTACCCCTCTATAGACGTGTTTGGCTGAAGACAGATTCACGTGCCAAGTAAATCTTGGCAGTAATGTTGTGAGGGGTAGCCACGGACGACGTGAAGAAAGACATCACCTTTGAGAATAACATGGAAACGTCAGGGATCTGCCCAAAGTGTGCAATTCATACTTACTACATTTATCCAAACTGTCTTTTATTGGGAAATGATGCAAATGACGGTAACTAGCACAAATGCTTCTATTCATGAAAGGAAATGGCCCTCTGGCTATGGCCCTGCTTCCCCAAACCTGCCCATCTTGTCCATTCACTGCTCAGTATGCCTCCATATCGGGCCTCTGCGGCCTGACCGGCGCTGCAAAGCCCAGCAAACTCCTCGGCCGTTTTGCTGGAATGGGTAACGTTTCTCTCAAGAATGCTGTGAATAGGGAGAACCTGGGTCCCTCTGGTGGATTCTAGCGAGAGTGGGACAGCTGGTGTTTAGCGAGGAAGCGGCGAGGATTTACCCCAGGAATCCCGCCTACCCTGTGTCTGAATCAGTGTCTAAAATGCAGGGGAAAAGATGGGTACAGTGCCTGGGCCGGGGACTTTTCAGAGAGACCCTGATGGTTTCTAAATGTAGGGTCCGGGAAAACAAAGGGCCACAGTTAAAGAACCCGGTTGTTCCTGATCGCCCTGTTTCTAACTCGGTGCCCGGAGTCCAGCAGCGTGTCTGCAATGACTCTGTGTTTTACAGGAACTCTACGAGCACATGAACAGCTCCTTGGGAGGGACGTCGCTGGAGGGCTCCCAGGTGTACCTTGGTAGGTAGATTCTCCACCAGCAGAAGGGGCGCCCCCGTTTCTTCTCGTCTGGCACGCGGAGTCAGCTGCGTGTAAAACTTCATAATGAGAACTACATTTCCACGTGGGGTTTAGATTCTTCAGCGTTTGCTGCTGCTGCTTCCTGAAACATCTTCTTAGCCAGTAGTCACATTGACAAAGGTTATAACATACTTGTACCAATATTTGCAACTATCATTGTATAAGGCAAATTTCTGCTTTTCAGAATAACAGTGAATGTTTTTTTCTTTCCCTTACATCAGTGCAGACTGGGCCCATCCCCTGTCATGACAGAGGCAGGGCAAGAGAGAGACCAGCCTAGCTCTTTTCTATTTAAAAACTTGTTGCCCTGGCTGGCATAGCTCAGTGGATTAAGCTCGGGCTGCGAACCAAAGCATCTCAGGTTCAATTCCCAGTCAGGGCACATGCCTGGGTTGCAGGCCACGGCCCCCAGCAACCGCACATTGATGTTCCTCTCTCTCTCTCTTTCTCCCTCCCCTCCCTCTCTAAAAATAAATAAATAAAGTCTTAAAAAACCTTAAAAAAAACTTGTCAAGTTGGGGGTTTTGTTTAATTTATACTATTTGACAGCCCGTAATACCCTTCAGTGTCTGAGGTACTCAGTAAATTTCTTTTCGTGAGTAAAAGAAAAGTGTTGATCATATACAGTGATTTAGGCCCAGTCAGTTCCTATTTCAGCACGAAGTGGCCAAACAGGTAATTCCCTGCTGCAATCCTGTGTCTAATGCAAGCTGGTTACAAAACTCCTTTTCTCTAAATTACCTTCTCTTGTCCTGTGGCAAAGGGTCAGAGAGGACTGTGATTCCGAGGTAGTAGCCTATGGAGTGTAGCGACCGAAAGCCATGTTTAAAGGGTTGACTCCCACCGTAGTGTAAGCTCCGTAACTTCTCCCCTGGTGTGATGTGTAAGATGCCTATAGAATTGGGAGAACGAGTTAGAGCTGCACTGTTCACGGCAGTGGCCACTAGTGGCGTGTGACGATGGACATCTGGATTAGAATTAATAAAAATCAAGTAAAACTCAAAAGCCAGTTTGTCGGTTACGCTTGCCACATTTTAAGGGTGCAGTGGCCCCTGGATTGGACAATCCAGAATTAGGGCATTTTCATCATTGTAGCACTGTGCCTGGCCATTAATAATAATCTGATTGATCCTGAGTACATGTGTACATTAATCAAACACTACATAATATTTTAATATTTGCATGTTACTATTTTTTTTAATCTGCCTTTGAGGGGAAAAAAAGCTTTTTTTTTTTTTTTTTGACAAAAGTAGTAGGCTGTGGTTACAGACGAGCTTTTTTGTTAACATTGTAGGTCTGTCTCCTCGAGATCTTGTGCTTCATTTTCGACACAAGGTATGGTACCGTATTTAATTTACAATGTACTAAAGTTGTGTTCATTTAACTGGGCAGGTTGCATGTGCCTCATGGTCAAATGCACACTGTGCTGTAACCACATTTTATCTCTTCAAAGACACCTTTTGTAACGACAGAGTCGAAAGTATGGGTAGAGCTCATATGGGACAAACTCCTAAATGTATACAAGTGCCGTCCATTTATTGCGATGCAGGATAGGATACTTTTTCTGTTGTCTTTGTAATTCCAGGTATGATGAAATTAGAGTGGGAAGAAACCTGTTTTAACCTGGCAGAATATTTTATGTGTCGCCTTAAGAGGGAAACATTTTCCAGTGCAATATCTGTCCTTGCTCCTTCTGATCTTTTGTACTGAAAGCACGTGCTGAGTCGGGCATGCACACGTCGGCCATTCATCTAACGAGCAGTTACTGAGTGTCAGCTGCGTGAATGCTCTGGACACCTTCGGAAATAAAGGAGTAGTTCCTGCTCTTTAAAGAGCTTGCAATATTTCAAGCAAAAATGGCACAATTCCTTCCAAAAAGCCCAATTTGCTAGAGATGGAAGTGATTCTGACATGTTATAGGAGAGACAGATAATACTTAATTTTTTAGTACAAGTTCACAATTTCCCATGTGTTTTTAAAGCAGCATAATTAATATCGTTGATTAAATGACATGTGGTATGTTTGAGGAGGGGGAAAGGCAAATAAATAATAGGCTTGCATATTGTAATATAGTATTTCTTTTTTTGTTCAGGTCTTAATTCTGTTTAAATTAATTCTTCTCGAGAAAAAGGTGAGATTTGAAGGGAATGATATTTAACATTTATTGACATTTCTTACATACTATATAAAATTAAAACGAATGATAAAGTATAAACTAACTGTTTTGCTCACCAAACTGTGGTGAGCCGAAGCCATGTCCTTGCTCACTACCATAGAAGTGTAAATGCCACCTTCTCGGGGGCCGTGTGAAGGCACGCAGCCCTGCCTTCAGTCCTTCGGGGGTGTGTGTCCGGCAGGAGAGTTGCTGGGTCACATGGCAGTTCTGTTTTAGGTCCGAGGAACCACTGTGCTGTTCTCCATGACGGGGCGCCATCTTGCCACCTTACCAACAGAGCAAAGGTTCCCCTTCTCCCCATCTTCATCGACACTTGTTAGGTCCTGGTTTTTGATGGCAACCGTCCTGCTGGGCGAGGCAGACCCTCCTGGCTGTGACCCACACTTCCCTAATGACGGGCGCGACTGAGCACCTGTTCGCGTGCTTGTTAGCCGTTTACTGGAGAGGCGTCTGGTCAAATCCTTTGCCTGTTTTTTAATGAGGTCATTTAGTTTTTTGTTGTCAAGTTATAGGTTTCACACTTTTATTGCAACCCGTTATAAAAAATATTGTACTTTGCAGCCCAGAATATACATGGATATACATATCTAAAACAAACGTTTTGCAGAATACCTAGCCTAGTTACATGCAGTGGCGTTTATGGTCAAGTCAGCACTATCTAATGTGGGAAGTCACAGGCACACTCTTTATATTGGTTTAATAAGATGAGGACATCCTTTAATGCAGCATTTGGTTTCTTACTTGCAAGCTACCCCTTAAACAAGACCAGTGCGTGAGGAGAACACAGCTATGGGCGCTGTGCTTTGTGAAGTAGCACTTCAGTGTCACCGAATGATTTCATTGTTTAAAAGAGAAAAAACTCGCCTAAGGAAATCTTTGGGGGTTTTTTCCAGCTAATTTAATTATTACAGTATTTAATTATTACAGTATTTAGTGCAGTATCTAACTGAATCTTGTTTCAGATTAATTCTTATCTCAGTTTTTATTCTGAAAACTATCAAACCTCCAGAAAAGTTGATAGAATATGGTGGTGAACACTTTTTTTTACACCCTTCTTCTGTATCTACCAGTTCACACTTGTCACTTCCTCTTGACATGTGTTCAATTCCCCCCATTCATGATAACTTTAAAGCAGTTTGTAGAAATCATGGTGCTTTATCCCTGAATACTTTAGGATATATTTCTTTAAGAATAAGGGGTATATGCCTACATGACCAAAATACCATTTTCACATTTAAGAATTTTCATGTCAATACAATAAATGATACTTAATACTGAAGTCCATGTTTAAGTGTCCCCATATGTCATAATAATGTGCTATAACTGGTTGTTTGTTTTTTAAATCTGGGGACCGAGGTGGTGGTGTGCCCTGAGGGTGTCGCATCAGGAAGCCCATAGCTGTTCCGTTGTTGTTGTTGATGTGAGTTTAGTCATTTGGTGAGGCGGTGGCTGCCAGATTTGCTCACATTAAGGTACTTGGTTTTCCCTGCGCAGTTCATAGGTCGTCTGGGGGATGGTAAATTTGAATCTGTGAGAACATCCTGCCGCCCAACAATCTCATAATCGTTTTAGTGTCCACTGGTGATTTTCACCTGAATTAAATGGATACATGGTGGTTTTCTAATTCCGTCGTTAATTCTGTACTTATTAGCTGTTCTACTTCTGGAAAGAAGAGTTTTCCCTTCTCTTCCCCCAACCCCCCCCCCCGCCTTTTTTTTTTTTTTTTAAGTATCCTTGTGGACTCTGATTTTCTAATTAGATCTTCGTTGACACCGTTTCAGGTTCTCTTTTATATTTCTCCAGTGAACAAGCTGGTGGGAGCCCTCATGACGGTGTTATCCCTCTTCCCAGGTAAGGCGGGGGCAGTGGGCCCTCCTGCTTCTGTTTAACAGGTGCTGGGGCATTCCATTATAAGAGTGTTCAAACATAAGCTCATTAGGGTTAATATTTCTGTTTTAGCGTGACATTTCCATTTTGGCAATAGGTTTTTTTTGTTTTGTCTGAGATTTTCACTATTTTGCATTGAGATATATGCAAGCATAGCTTCTTTAAAATTTTTATAGGAGAGTTCTGCGATTTAGAACAGAACATACCACTCTTACTTCCTCCCGCCTCATGACAAAGCAAGCCGCCTCCACCCGTTTATGTTGCAGGCATGATCGAACATGGTCTCAGTGACTGTTCGCAGTACAGACCCCGAAAGAGCATGTCTGAGGATGCTGGGCTTCAAGAAAACAACCCCGCGGACGATTTTGTTTCCGTGTCTGCTTCTAACGTTTCCAATACCAGCTCGGAAGCTGTCAAGAAAGTCGTGACAGGAAGCCACAGAGGAGATGCCGCCAGCAAGACTGAAGAGCCTTTGTTCCCCGCGAGAGACGGCAGCCAAGGACAGGAGCTCTGTGACAGCCATCGGTATCTGAGACCTCCTTCTCGGCCGTCTCCAGAGTCCTCAGAAAGTGACTGGGAGACCTTGGACCCTAGCGTCTTGGAGGACCCCGCCTCGAGAGAAAGGGAGCAGGTGGGGTCGGAGCGGACAAACTCGTTTCCAAAGGAGGTGGCGCCCTCGGACAGCCCTCCCATCACCGTGCAGCCGCAGGCCAACACGGGCCAGGCGGTCCTGGTGCCGGGGCTCATTTCGGGTTTGGAGGAGGACCAGTACGGCATGCCGCTGGCCATCTTCACCAAGGTGAGCCTGGCGTCCTTGCAGAGCTGACAGGCCCTTCCAGAGTTTCCTGTTGGTGTGGGCACGTTTTCAGATCTGAAGGTTTTCCTTGAAAACTGAGCTAGGAACCGAATGTGTACGGCTGTGGCATCTGACCGGAGTGTAAGACTATAGGGAAGTCATTCAAGCGGTTTTGGTGGGAGAGAATTTGGACAGTTAGGCAATATGAGGTCAGCCATCACTGGACTGGGTGTGCTTTTAGTCACTCAGGTTTCTTTTTGAAAAACAAGATGAATTGGGAAACCTTGGACAGCCGTGCTTATGCTGAATGACTATATAGCAAATACTGTAGTTCCAGAAGTTGCGATTTCATAAGGAAAAACTGCTTAAGTGGCTATGTATTAGTGCAGCTCATAGTTATAATACTGTGTTTTGGTAACTTGCCCATAATCTATTCTTTTTCATCTTTTTATGAGAAACCATCCAAAATGTATTTGCAGTTTTTTAAATGTATTATTTCTTTTTTTAAAGTAAGTTACATACTTCACTTTTAAAGTAAAGTTTGATAGTAAATCAAATTCCATCTTTGATTCAAGAGCTTATTTCCCAGGAAATCATTTCTTAATGTCAGTAATACATTAAGATTCTGGAGTCCCCATTTGGACTTTTTGGGTTTTTCCTTTTGTTCTGAATGAACTATTTCATCGGCATGCTTGAATTATTTTTCAAAATGGAGCAGAAAAGAGACACGCCATTTCCTTCCTTAGCTGACAGGCGTTCACCGGCGCCCTGTGTGCCCAGCACCGAACCAGGTTCTCAGTCCGTGCGTCCGTGATCTTACCGTCTACGGGGCAAAGACAGACACACCTTTCCAGGAACGACTGCAGGAGGGGATGCGTAGCATAGACTGGGACGTGTGCTTCTTCCGCTGCCGCCCTGACCCTAAACCCCTTCTGGGTTTATCCAGCTTTACAGATAGGGACTTGCCCCGAGCCAGCGCTGCGGGGTAGTTAACGGAGAATGCTGTCTTTGTTCATCTCGTGGCCTCTCGGCGGGCTCTGAAATTGTCTTGATTGGTTTCACAGTTGAACGCCTGCAGAGTTTCTTAAAACTGGGATTTGGGGGCCTGGGGAGGAAACCGGGTCTGGTCGGCAGCCAGGAACTGTGGGTTTTCTGGACTCACGTGTAGGTGCCCTTATTTTGCTGCTTCACGCACCCACCCACCTCTAACTTCCGTCGCTGTGGAGATCTCAAGAGGGAGCGCAACCGGGGAGGGACTTGGTGTTTCTCTGCGAGGTTGCCGAATTAAGCAGAGCATTGTAAGTGCACCTTTTGTGTGCCGTCCATAACCCTTGTTTGCGGAGTGACCCAGTTGTGCGCATTGCACCAGCGCTGCGTGTGTGACGGGCTCACCACCACCGTTATGTGGTCAATGAAGCCCTTTTCTCACTTTGCTTTTATGTTTTGTTATGTACTGAGTACAATCTAATTTGTTGCTGAATCACGTTTTTTAAATACAAATGCTGATTCTTTAATGTCAGTAACTTTGGAACATGAAATTATTCTTCATCATGACTTGTCTTCAGACTCCTTTTCTCGTGAAAATCTTTAAAGGCTTGTACAAAAGGAATGAGGCTAGTGAAACATCTCGAAAAGTAATTTCAAAAATAGCCACAGAGCAGCTTGGATGCCCGGAGAATATTGCTGAAGTAGGATGGCGAGTTTCGCAGAGAAGAGTAAGCTGACTGGCTGAGCATAGGAGTACATGGACACAAATTTCTCCCTAGTAAAAACCGTTAGGTCCAGTCCAGGCTTCTCTCCGGTACTAGGAATTGCCCGAGGATGATGCCTGTCCTGTCAGTCTTGGAGGTTAGGCGTCCTGTGCAGGTGCCACAGCAGATTCTATAAGGTGCTCCTCCTGCGAGCTGACTGCGGAAGTGTCGGCAAGAACGGGTGCTGAGGGCGGGGAGCGGGGGCCGGAGGCTCCTGACCTTCAGGCCTTCTCCCGTGGCTGTGACAAGTTCATTGCCACAGCCGTGTGCAGGAGTTCTTGCTACTCCCCCTTCTCACCAGCACCGGCCATGGTCAGACCTCCTAATGACAGCCCGATGGTATCTTGCGGCTCTGAGTTTGCATCTTCTTCAGTAAGCACAGCTGAGAGCGACCGTCTTTCTCTATTCTGGTTAACCATTTGGATTCCCCTCTGTGCAGTGTTTGTTCAAGGCTCTGGATTGTCTCCCACGTCATCACTAGTTTGTGGGACTCCGTGTATTCTAGACACCTTTTCTGTGTGTCAGTTCCTTACTTTATGGTTGATACTTTGGGGTCTTGCCTAAGAAATCCTCCCCCTACCTCAGAGTCATAAAAGCAATCTCCTAAATTGTCTTTATAATTTTGACTTTCACATTTTGGTTGCCTTACCTGGAATTAACTTGTGTGTGTGGTCGAGGAAGAGAATCTGTCCCTGGACTTCCCGTTGGTGTTCCCTAGGTGTATCTGTCTGCCCCGGGGCGGCCCCACCCTGTGCCGGTCACCACGGGAGTCACGTCAGCGGAGAAGAGGCCTGCCCTCTTCTTGTTGTTTTTCAGGTCCCGATGTTTGCATGTACCTCATTCCTTTATCCATTTACCCTTCGCTGGACACTTGGGCTGCTTTGGCTTTGGCTATTTGAGTAGTGCTACTATGAACATGGGTGTGCAAGCGTGTTCTCAATTTTCTTTTCATCATTACACGCCACCGCTCCAAACATGGAAGCTGACGTGCCCCAGGAAAGGGGAAAACTGGGCGTGGAGTCATTTGGATGGAGAGGCCGCTGTGTGTGAAAGGACCCACGTTCTGGCTGCCCCTGTATGGTAAAGACCGTTAAGAGATTTAGGCTTCCTGGCTGGCGTAGCTCAGTGGATTGAGTGTGGGCTGCGAACCAAAGTGTCACAGGTTCAATTTCCAGTCAGGGTACATGCCTGGGTTGCAGGCCATGACCCCCTGCAACCACACATTGAAAAGAAAAAAAAAAGAGATTTAGGCTTATTGGATCATCTTTTTTTTTTTTTAAGTAATGATGTCAAAATTTTAAGCTATTTTGAACTATTTTAAATAATTTTATGTGTAATATTTTTACATGGTTCAACAGTCAGATGGTCCCAAAGCATCTGTCCTAAGCCTGCCTGTCATCCCATCGGCCCCTGCTGCCCGTTGGCCTTCTCCAGGGGCAGCCGGCGTCCTCAGCGCTCAGCATCTCCCGTCCCCTTCCCGGGGTGGTGCGTGCGTGAATCAGTGCACGGGCATCTTCCCTCCCTTTGCGCACCAGTGGCGGCAGACTGTCCCTACTTCTAAGCTCCTTATTCTTTTTTACACACTGGTCATCAGAGGTGGACGTCATCACTCCGTATCGCTGCAGGGATAGCATCGGTGTGGACGATTGTTTAGTTGGTTCCCTGTTCATGACGAGTTGCGATTCCAGTCTTTTGCCATAATAAGCAGTGATGCAACCAGCACCTGCTTGCAAATCTCACACACGAGCACGTGTATCTGCAGGATAAATTACATGGCGTAGAATGCCGGGTCAAAGAGTGCGAATAAATTATTTTTAAGGAATGTATTTTTTTCATACTCTTAAAAAACTTTGAACTATTGATTTTTACACTTGAGCTTAGGTAGAAAGGGCCAAGAAGCAATGAACTATTGCTTTTTTAAAACATATGTCTGAGTTTTCATTATTTTATAGACTCAGCCAAGATTCCATTGTTGACAATACTTTTTTCTCTTCCAGTATAACTTAGGAAGGTAACACTATGAGTAATTAAATTCTTTGATTGCTGTTCTGCAATGCGCATCTTCTGTAATAATTGGCAAGGTCTGAGCGCAGCTTTATCGAGGCTTCTCAGTGCTGGTTGGGAGAGTGAGTATTCTGTTTGAAAGTGCGTTCAATACTGTAATACTTATGTTTAGAAACAGGTAGTTGGGAGAGGGGAGCCTGTTGTTTTAAAATACTTATCACAGAAAGTAAAACGTGAACCCTAAGCCCTGAACCAGCTGCTCTGCTTCTGGAGGAGGAGCAGGGGTCCGTCCTTTCAGCCTCTGGTCACAAGAGGGCGTGGGGTGAGAAGCGTTGTACCGAGTGTCTGTAATGCATAGACACGGCTTTCTACTGGCTGCTATTAGTTAGCGTGTTACCAGGTAGAGGTAGACATTGTTCAGAATAAGGAGGAGACCGAGTGACTGGAACCATATTCCAACCTCGGGAAGCCTTCTCTCCTGTATTAGGTATTTACACCGCCACCTGTTCCATACAAGGTGCATCCCAGCTGCAGTGAAGACCAGGAAGTAGCACAAGGGCTAGCTCCTGCCGCTGAGAGTCCTTTTTTTTTTTTTCAAAGATTTTCTTTTTATTTATTTCTAGAGAGGGAAGGGAGGGAGGGAGCGAGAGAGAGAAACATCAATGTGCGGTTCCTGGGGGCCATGGTCTGCAACCCAGGCATGTGCCCTGACTGGGAATCGAACCTGCGACGCTTTGGTTCCCAGCCCGCACTCAATCCACTGAGCTATGCCAGCCAGGCTTGCCTCCGAGAGTCTTATCCTGTGATATAAACAAGACATCATCTGGATAACAGTAGTTCAGTGTTTTTAGAAGAGTGATGGGAAGTAAAAAAAAAATAAATAACGTGGTCACAGAACTTGAGATTGAAAACAAATCCGGGGTTCAGCAAGCCCGGCCTCCTGGCTCAACGTACACACTGTGCCACCTGTTGAAAATCCGCCCCGGTTTAGAATCTTTTGGCAGAAATTCCACGTTCTCCACGTTCATTCCAGTGTTAACACCTTTGTCCTCAGGAAACTCACTGCTTTTTTTTACACGTCACTGCAGCTGTGGTTTGGCAAGTCAGCGGTCATGCTCAGGGGAGTGGTGTTTTCAAACACAATTCCAAGGGAAGTTAATTAAATACTCGACTGCCGCCAAGCGTCAGTTTTTGCTTTAAACACTTAGGAGCAAACATCTTGAAATATTTCTGCATAATTTTTAACAAGAGGGCAATAAAACATGCTTATCAGTGCTTTGTGATTCTCTTAAGAGTATGTTGGCGATGGTTTGCAGATGTGTGTGTTTTAAAATTTCACTGGAAGAACTAACAGCTTTCTATGAAACTACATTCCTTTCAACAGGCTTAATATTTCAGCTCCTAAAAGAAAAAGTCCAGTTTGTTAGTCGCCATGGAAGCTTTTAGGTCGAATGGAGAACAGAGTGATCCCAGGAGACAGACAACCTGTGGGCTAGGCTACCTTGGCAAGGTGGATGACTAGGGGGCGGGTTAGCGCGGTCTTCACGCAGACCCGGCCTGAGGGTCCCCGGGCACATCCCGGTGGCGAGCCCAAGATCAGTGGCACGCGGGGTGGCGCGGAGGTGGGAGGAAATCCGGAGCCTGTTTTCCTGCGGTCAGCTCTCCGATGAGGCCGGGAGAGGGGGCCGTCCCGGTGTCCGCCTAACGCTGTGTTACTCCTGTGACCCGCAGGGCTACCTGTGCTTGCCTTACATGGCCCTGCAGCAGCACCACCTCCTCTCTGACGTCACCGTTCGGGGATTTGTTGCTGGAGCCACTAACATCCTCTTCCGACAACAGAAACACCTCAGTGACGCCATTGTGGAAGTAGGTTTCCGCGCGAGGGCGTGTCCTGGACCCCGCTGGTCCCTGTTTTCTTTGTGAACCGCAACTGTGAGGGCCGAGCCCCGGCACTGGTAGGGCTGGGAATTGCTCCCTGGGCCGGGCATCCTAGGCGCCATAGGTATATGGACTGACCTAGTAACTCTCATGACAACCTGTGCAGTAAGTACTGTGGCTGTCCCCGTTCGACACCTGCGGGGGCGAGGGGGGCGAGGGGACAGCGAGGTCGGAGAGCAAGTGTGGTGGGTGAGCCCGGACCCTGGCCCAGGCCAGCTGGGCCTGCTACAGTCTCAGAATTAAAGTGTGCTTGTTGTTCGGATAATGCAAATGCCGTCCTTCTAGCCTATCGGGTAGGCTTCTGGTATCAAGAGCAAGGAGCCAGAGATGAATATTTAACATCTTATCATCGATATGTAAGAAATTTAAATCATTTGTTTAATTTTACAGCTGAAGTCATTTTCAAAGAGGGCGGGGAGGGAATTTAAGCCATCCTAACTAAGGTTTTTCGAAAGTACCAAAACTTGCTTCCTGGGGAGATGTTTGTAACATACAAATTAAAAATCAAAGCTTCAGGTATTATGACCCCAGTTTTGAGGAAGGAAAATACATTAGACCCTCCAAAGCAGAAGGATGCAGAGGCGAGGACCACAGTTACTGCAGTAGTATTGGTCCCTGTCTACTTCTGAGGTGGGTTGGCAGATTCGTGGGTAGGTGTTTCATTATTCTTCAAACCTGACCTGTAAGTTACATATACTTCTCTTTGCATTTCAAAAATTACTAAAACAACAACAACAACAACAAAAAACTCTGGAGTATCTGTGCAATCAAAGGAAAAAATGGTAGGAATTCTCCTTAATTGTCTTCATTTCTGGTTGTATGATAAAATGATATGACACATTTCTATGTTTTCCAAGATATGTACAGTAAACATGAATTACTTTTATAATTCAAAATTAAGCACTTGTGCATATGTTTTCTGAAACTAGAAACCAAGTACTTTTTAAATGTAGAAAAAAAAACCCGTGAGTGTAAAATCCCCTCAGACTCGCCTTTGGAGATGCTGTTGTCGCCGTGTCTTTTATTTCCAGCTGCAGCTCCCCAGCGGGTGCTCTTTACGGCGCGGCGTGGGCGTCCGCGGGAATGCCACATGAATGACCTGTGCCCGCGTGCCCCCCTAGGTGGAAGAGGCTCTGATCCAGATCCACGACCCCGAACTCAGGAAGCTGCTCCACCCCACCACGGCCGACCTCAGGTTCGCGGACTACCTGGTGCGGCACGTGACGGAGAACCGGGAGGACGTGTTCCTGGACGGCACGGGCTGGGAGGGCGGGGACGAGTGGATCCGAGCCCAGTTCGCGGTCTACATCCACGCCCTGCTGGCCGCCACGCTGCAGCTAGGTGAGGGGCGCACAGCCACGCGCGCGTGTTCCGTAACCACGGCCACGTTCTGAATTGTGTAAGAGGTCCGCTTTCGTTAGAGAAAAGCCCCCTGTTACTCCCTTGGACGGAGAAGTTCTGAGTGATTAAACCGACTTGCCAGAGGCCACACAGCTTCTTAACGGGGTGTTTGGGGTTAGAGGCACATTTCCTGACATCTGGTGGACCCCCTTCCCCAAAAAACAGGGAAAGAGAGGGTGGAGCTGTTCCTTTACTTTTTTTGTTGTTCGTTCCCCTCCGCACCCCTCAATGGCTTCAGGCCAGCTCACCTTTCATGCACCCACTTGGCAGATAACGAGAAGATGCTCGCAGACTATGGGACGACCTTCGTGACGGCGTGGAAGAGCACTCACAACTACCGAGTCTGGAACAGCAACAGGCGCCCGGCCCTGGCCGAGGTCAACCCGAAGTAAGCACTTTCTCAGAGGGCTAACAGATAGACCCCGAAATCCCTCATCCACTCCCGCGCCCTGAGATACAGAAAATCCCACCCTGACTTAGATGGCGCTCTGAATATCTGTCTTCAGGAACCTCCTGAAGTAGGTGATAAGTCTCGCAAATACAGAGAAGCACCTGGACACGGTTCCCCCGTTCATACTTCTCCCACAGAAAGCATGAAGCAGCCTTGGGAGCCCGGACGTTTCTCCCGGCCCTGGGGGAGGTTCAGGCGGGGGTGCTGGGGACACAGCGGGCTTCTCCCCCTCCCCCGGGCCTGCACCCAGGCAGATGGGCCGACAAGGCGGAAATAAGCCCTGGCTAAACTGGAAACATGTAGTACGATAAGCTACAGTTGATGTTTGAACTCATACCTACGAGGTAAAGCCTAGCTACCACATCAGAATCTAGAACTCAACAAAATTTAATTCCCATCACAATACTGAACGCTGATGCACAGAGACACTTCAGCGTGCCGGGGAGGGAGCCGTCCTGAAATAGGTCCGTCCTTGTGTGAAGGGGACAGAGCAGAGCCTCTGGAGATCAGTTGATGCAGTGTGCACAGGCTGGGGCCTTATTTTTTCTAAATTAGAAGTTAAAATGTGTGGTTTTTTATGGTGCAGGCACACACTGAATGTTTTCCCTTGTATTTTAAACGTTTGACTTCTTGGTGGGAACTGAACGCGAATCCACTCTGTCCTGACGGCCACATTATGGGGAAGCTGGGGTTAGCCCTGCTGGCCCGGGGGCGCGGTGTCAGCCCTGCTGGGCAGGAGACGCCCCCCCACACAGAAAGGGGAGGTGGCGGAGCAGGGTGTGGGAGAGCGTGTCTGTTAAACTTGATACCATCTATCAGAAAAATGGCCGGGTTCCGCACCAATTTTGGCAAATTTAGTCACCCTACTGATGAGCCATAGCAAAAACCTGTGTTGCCATTTGAATGTGGTGAAAACACAGAAAATTAAAAGGCAAAAACATGAATGGTATTAAATGAAAGGGCTGAGGTTCAGAGTGTTCTCCCTCGCCAACCACGGGCTCTGTAGCCTGGAGGGTGAGGAAGGGAAACAGAGGGGAGTCTGTCTGCCAGCGGCCTCACTGCGGCCGGGTGGGCGGGGCCCGTGGGGTGGCCCACAGCACGGGGTTGGGGCTGCCTCCCCCACAGCCCCCCACCCCGTGGCTCCGGTGACCCGTTGAGGTCGTTATCCAGTCAGACGTCTGCTGCCACGCCTTTAAGCTGAACCAGCCCCTCAGATTTTATTCCAAGTCTGTAAGAGGCTTAACCTGAATAGGTTTGCGAAGGTCCTAACACAGTACTTTTTAAAGGGTGTAAAAAAAAATTGAGATTATTTAGACTGAAGAGAAAGCTAAAGAAGGACCTGAAACATGTGTGCAGGGAAATTATGCAGATACGGTCATCAGCAGAGTTTCCGTATTTTCCCCACATTCTAAACAAGAAATGGTAGTCCTCAACCATTGTCAGGGTCTCTAGTTTGAAAATATCCCCAGCTACTTGCGAGGTCTGAGATCTCTGGAACCCTTTCTCCCGCTCCGCAAGATGGGGGAAGGCAGTCTTCTCCCTTCCCTGAATAAGAGCAGGTATATCGCCCTGGCTGGCATAGCTCAGTGGATTGAGCGTGGGCTGCGAACCAAAGTGTCGCAGGTTTGATTCCCAGTCAGGGCACATGCCTGGGTTGCAGGCCATGGCCTCCAGCAACCGCACATTGATGTTTCTCTCTCTCTCTCTTTCTCCCTCCCTTCCCTCTCTAAAAATAAATAAATAAAATCTTTTAAAAAAAAGAGCAGGCGTAGTGCATCCTTCAAACACAGCTTTTCCAGGAACATTAGGAATGACCCAGTAATCTCCAGAAGATAAGGGAGGGTGTCAGTATGCGTCCTATGGACAAGAAAGAAATGTGTCATTTGAAAAGCCGTCGGTAGCATTTTGACGTTTTTATGATCTGTAGGTTTCACGGGGGTCTTTTCCTGGGTCAGACATCAACAGGGAGCCGCCCGAGGGTGCGATAAGGATATAGGTGTTCGTGGAATCCTTGTACAGTGTGACTTGGGTGAAGGTGCCTGATGTTATGTATACACTTTCTGCCTTTCGTCTGTTTTGAAGACCTGCACTTTGAGTTGCTTTTCTAAAAGGAAGTTCAGATTTCACTGATCTGTCTACAAATCTTGGTATGGCCAACAGCACACGTGTAGAAGACAGCCAGAATCAAGGTGAAGTCCATGCCCGGGCCCAAGTCACTGACTCTAACCCTGACTGCCCTGGGGGGCTTGTGAAAAAATGCTGATGCCTGGGCCCCACCCCCAACCACATCAGTCAATATCACTCAAACAACTCGCACCCACCCCAGGAAAAACACCTAGTTCACCAGGGAGGACATAAGCTCAGGAAGGCTCCCCCTAGTGCCTGCAAAGAGCTGTGATCGAGACCCGGAAGACACGGGTCCCCAGCACCGCCACCCCACCAGGCCGCCTCGCACGGTCTGCAGACACCCCCATGTGACCCCTGTGCTTTGCGGCTGCACTGGTAAAACACTCACATGTAAACTCGAACTCTGTTTTACAGCCACCCCTTTCAAGGCCAGTACTCGGTGTCAGACATGAAGTTAAGATTCTCCCAGTGAGTATTTCGGGGAAATACTAGGAAAATTCTTACATCTGAATGCATGCCATGTGTTCCATTGCTAATTGGGAATTGTTTTTCTCCCCTTGATAGACTTGAGCTGCAAATAGCAACCAAACATGTGCATGCCAGTCTCCGGCTCAGCAGTGTGTATGCGTCAAAGCGAAAACACTGCTGTTCCCGGGGGAACGGTGTGAACTAATAACGGGATTCGCCCCCTGTTTTTATCCCGCCCAAGTCACTGCGGCAAAGCCCGACTGTCGGGGTGGGAGGCGGCGACCGTGCGTCCTTGTGTCCTTAGCACTGTTTGGTTCATCTGCATGCTCTTAGGTACTCCCTGAAGTTCACATGCTGAAAGGTTAGCAAGCAAATGAACTGCCATGTAACCAATAATGAATAATTTAGCTGCTTTTCTCAGTAATTCCCATTTGGGGGTGGTTCTGGAGTGGTGTGTGTGGGAGAGAGAAATTGTTTTAAATTGTATTTAACACTTCTTTCTTTCACCCAGTTCTGTTCAAAACAGTGAGCGTGGCAAAAAAATTGGCAGCGTCATGGTCACCACCAGCCGGAACGTCGTGCAGACAGGAAAAGCCGTGGGTAAGGCACAGCTCCCGCCGGGGGCGGGTGGGGTCACGGCCCGTCTCCTCTCCGTCCGCCTGCGTCGCTGATGAAATGTGAAGCCGTAGAGATCTGTGCATCACGTGATGATACAAAATAATTCCCGTAGTCGAATACAGAGGTTGGCCTGCTTGCTGGTGGTTGTTTCCATTTTTATCTTGCTTAAAGAAAAGTGCCGTGGCACCAGATAAATATCAAAGCCGAGCAAACATTGCCACATCTGACAGGGAGTGACACACTTTCCTGAAGAGTTCGCTGTTCTGCTGCCGGGGTCCAAGCTTTGCCGGCGTTTCCCCCCAACTCCCGTTGCTCGTAAATGGTGGTGAGGGGGCAGGACTGAGATACTACAGAAGTTAAGAGGACAATAAGGGAATGCTGTAAATAACTTTCTGCCAACTTTTGGACAACCTAGAAAAAATACACAAATTCTTTGAAAGACTCAGTTGCCAAAACCGACTCAGTAACAAAGAGAAAATCTGAATAAACTGAATTAACTTTATATAAACTCTTTCAAAAAGTGGTGGGTGAGGGAGTGCTCCCTGACTCGTGCAGCGAGGCCCGGACCCCCTGCCCCCCAAGCCAGGCAGGTGGTCTGTGCTGTACGCACTCTTGTGCGCCCATCCGTTTTCACGTAACGTTTTTGCAGATTGCTTCATGTCCATTCCTAAGAAAGTTCTTTGTTCCTTCTTTTCTCTATTTTTCTCTATATTTAATGTTAATTTTGCGTTTTTAAAGATTTTATTTATTTCTTTTTAGAGAGAGGGAAAGGAAGGGAGAGAGGGAGGGAAACATATATGTGTGGTTGCCTCTCGCACGCCCCCTACTGGTGACCTTGCTCTCAACCCAGGCATGTGGCCTGACTGTGACTAAAACCAGCGACCTTTTGGTTCCCAGGCCGGCACTCAGTCCACTGAGCCACACCAGCCAGAGCATACCTTTTAATTTTTATATAAGTACAAACTTAAAGGAATGGTACAACAGTTTACTGGGAACTCCTAATTATCTCAGATTCACCAGTTATTTACATATGCTTTGTCTCATCAACATGCAAAAATAGGGCCCATCTCTTTACGTAGCTGCTGAGAGAAGCTGACTCACCGTATTAAACAGGAGCCCCCAGCCCGGTGATCTCCGAGCAGGGGCCCTGGTAGCTCGAGCCTCTGAACCCCGAGCGGTGGGCGGGGTGGGAGGACCGCTCCGCAGACCCGGCGTGGGAGACGGGCGTGGAGCACACAGCCCCGTCACTAGGGTCACGCTGTGACAAGGGGACGGGACGTGGTATATTAGCATTTTCTTCCACACAGCATTATGCATTCGATTTATTTTCAATTCTTATTTTTAATAGAAGAATGCTACTTCATCAGAGGACTATGATCCATTTGTCACTGAATTTTTAATAGTGCTGCAGCTGATACATAAATTCTAAGGTCCATTCTCCCATCCCAGTACTGACCAGGCCCGGCCCTGCTTAGTTAGCTTCTGAGATCAGACGAGATCGGGCGCGTCCAGGGTGGTGAGGCTGTGGGGTAAGGCCCATTCTCTTCCCTACTCCCTTCTCCGGGACTAGTGGGAGTACGCGATGCAGTGCAGTAATTCCACTTTAGCATCAGCTTCCGAGACAGTGTCCTTAGAGCAAAACAGACCGGAGGCAGAAAGAGCTCTGGACGTCTTCTTCACTCGCTGCAGCGTCGTTTTGGGCGACGAGCGCAGACTTCCGTGGAGCAGCCGCCCGGCGCTCCTCCCCGTGCGCGGTTGTCAGTCCTCCGCTGGGACGCAGAGCGCAGGGGGCACGGAGGGCGTGGTCCGCTCTGCAGGCGGTTCTGATGCGGAGCCAGTGCCCAGAGCCCCTGGCCAAGCAGGGCGGGTGCTACCGAGAGAGTGTGCCAAGCACCTCACAAGCCAGCAGGCTCTTACACCCAGCAGTGGTTCCGTTCCCTATTAGGCTTTCCTGTGGAAAGGGATTGTTTCGAAATTAGAAATTTAAATGGCATTTCAGTAACTGTTGACATTGAAGTGTTACCGTGAGTTCACATGTATTCTTGAGCAATGGTCTCTTAACAAATGTGAAGGCGTCTTTCCTCTAGGTCTCCCCTTCTTCTTTTCCAGGCCAGTCCGTGGGAGGAGCTCTCTCCAGCGCAAAGACGGCCATGTCGTCGTGGCTGTCCACCTTCACCAGCCCCACCGCCCAGAGCCTGCCCGAGCCGCCCGGCGGGAAGCCCTGAGCAGGGCACGCAGAGGCCGCAGCTGCTTTCGTAGGGCCGAGTGTCCCTGTCTGTGTGCTGCTCCCAGACCGCTCCTCCTCCTCGGCCCGGGTCCACAGCAGGGGACCGACACGTCGGACTGTTTACAGGGACGGTGGCCCTCTGTCCAGGTGAATGTCAAGGCCGCTGAAAAGATGCAACCGCAGCCACAGCAGGGGCGGCCGCCCCGGTCGGAGCCTCCGCTGACCGCCTCTGTCTCGGTCTGAGCCCCATTAAAACACGCAGCGTCCCTTCCGGTGGGCTTTCGAGTTCAGACCGTCTGCGCTGGTTTACTTTAAGGACATTTTCGCTTGTGTATATTTTGTTCTTTTGCTGTTTGAATAGGTGGATGGTTGCTGTAATTTATTAGGGCTAAATTGTTCTATTAGTATTTGAATTTCTCTAAAGTTGGGCCTAACGTGCTTATAAAGTTAAGGGGGCGCACAGTCGAACCCTCGGTTGTTATTTTGCAGAGTTATATAATGATTTTTCTTTGGTGGTGGTGTTATGTGGTTTTCTACTTCACAAACGATCGATTACCTTCCTCCCGGAAATGTGAACGTCACAGGTGGTGGTTGTCAGGGAGCAGCGTGTTGTTTTCTGTTTAATGTCTTCTCTCCCGGCCGTACGCACTTGCTTTGGGGCATCAAGTGTTTCGGCTCTCCTTCCCTTCTCGTTGTTCAAGGGCGTGTGCGGAGGAATGGCAGGTGACGGGTGCGCAGTGTTGCAGCGGCTGAACGTGACCGAGTATTTAGGGCAAGACTTTAGAGGCCTAGGTGTCAGCTGTAGTCATGTCGCAATCTTTGACAAGCGTTTTTAACCCCGAGTTTGTGCCTTCTATTTCTTCTTTTAGGTGGTTTTCTGTTGGGTGTGTACAGACCTCCAGGGTTTTTCTTAGTCTTCTCTGTCCTTCAGAGAACTTTTCAAGGCCCGTGGCTTCCCCACTTCCCTGATAGAAAACCCTCCTGTGCTCAGTCCCATCTAAAAGTATTTTTAAAAGCAAGGCAAGAGGATCTGTAAATATGACATGGAAATCTCACCTTAGCTCACACGTAGGAATGCAGCAGGACAGGGAAACCACAGCCACGACATCGGGCGTGTTTCGTGGAGGATGTCTGGGTTCGTGTGAGACAGCTTCTGACGTGCGTCTGCTGGAGACTTGGACGCGGCCGGACCTCACATGTGCCAGGCCCAGCTCGAGTTTGCTTTTCGAGGGCCATGGGAAGGGTGTTCTCAGGGAGTCCCTACAGGGAAGAGACCGCTTTTCAGTCACACGCGTGGTGAGTGTGACGTACATATGCTATAGAGAGTATTAGGAAAATGAGTGTCCTGGTTAAGGCTACATTTGATTGATCCCTTAGGAAATGTTTATGTAACATACATCCTTTTAGGGCATGTGACATGGTCATATGGACATAATCTAAATATCCCTAAATCCTCCAGTTTGCATTTCAACACAAGTCCAGCAAATCTAAAAGCGTTCTTCCATTTGAGCGTAATAACCCCCGTGATGGTGGAAGGAGACGTGATTCAGGGTAGTGAACACACAATACAATACACAGGTGATGTGTTATAGAATTGTACACCTGAAACCTACATAATTTTATTAGCCAATGTCACCCCAACAGATTCAGTAAAAATTAAAATTTTACATTTAAAATAGATAAGTAAATATAAAGTGTTTCATTTTTTAAAAAAAAAGAATTCAGTGACACATTGAAAGGCTTATTGTGAAAACTCCATTGATTCCACTTCTGCCAGGGACGTTCATCTCAGGAAACACTACTTGAAGAGAAGTAATACCAAACACACCCTGAAAAGGCACTTGTTACCTCTCAGCTGCCGGAGAGCTGCCGCGAGGGAGTACTGCGCGGGGCCGGCCGGCGGGCGGCCGCTGGGGCGTCCTGGGTCTGGTGTGGCTTGTGTGACGGGTCGACCCCCAGCTCTCTCCCCTCAGAAGCAGCCCCATCTGCACTTTGGAATCCCACTGAGACGCAGACGCCACGTGGAACCTACGTGTGCTTTGGTACCACGTGTTCCCCATTCTAATGCCCACCGGCAACGAACTTTCTATCAGTATTTCCCGTTAAGAGTTCAAAGTAGTCACTTCACTAGCTTTCAGCATGAAATGAATATTTCAGAAGATGGAACTTCTGTCGTAAGAATGGTCCGAGGACCCTGACTCTCTTGCCTTCGGGTTCCTGGAGGCGTGGGGTTTCAGGGAGCAGAGGCTGTGACATTGGTGGCGGGATCCCGGGAGAGCTGGCCCAGTGGAAGGTAGGCAGCCAGGCCCCGGGACCTGGGGGCCCGTGTGCATCAGGCTCGGGTCCCAGGCTCCCGCTGGGGGGCCACACCGGCAGCAGCAGGCCCCTGCAGGCACTGGCTCCGTGAGCCACACGGGCCAACGCCAGGCCAACTTCGGACCCGTCTCCGGTAAAGGTGTGCACGGGGTTGGCGAAGCTGGCTGCGGGACTTTAGTCCCTGAGAGCCCAGGGTTTGTAAGCAGGCCTGAGGAACGAGGCTTGGCCAGGCCTTTGCAAGGCGCGCCAAGGACACAGGCCACATCTGTCACTTGGTGGTGGCCTCACTGTTTGTCCAGGCAACTGCAAAGTAGTGTTTGGAAAAAGTCCCTGGCATGCTGTCATTCATTCCTAGGAGGCCCCGTAACGACAGTGACGTAGGTCAGGAAAGAAGGAGCTAAAGCTACCGTGGCTTGGACTGGGTGCGTGGAAAACACTGCATGTCAGAGTACGGCTTCAGAGTTGTTCTGCGTTGGGCTCATGTGATCAGTGTGAATGGTCTGTCCCCGAACCATTAGTGGCTTAAGAGCCCCCAAGCTTTCAAACGACCCACTCCTTTTTGCTTTAAGGAACAGGGTGGCAACATCCTCGGGCAGCGAAGCAGGCCGTCTGATGTGGTTTCTGCAGCCTTCTCTTGCTTTTGGAGTTCGAGGTTAGCATGGAATTTGGGGCGGGGTGGGGGCGGGAATGATTTATTTCCTTTGTCGTTTGGAAAGGCAAGGAGAAAGCAAATTAGGAAGAACGAAGAAATGAGAAGTCATTGCCAGGCTGAGGAACAAGGAGCATTTAATATGATAAAGGTTGTCAGGATCCTGTTACAAAGAAGTTCTCATTTGAACCTGCCAGTTACAAGTTTAGGTGAAGCTGGAACGTTACCTTCCTGGCAGGCAGGTTTTGTTTTTCTTTCGTGTTTTGTGGAAGCTGAAGTCAGTGGTCCCATCCCCTACCCCACCCCACCCCCGCCTCCCCTGCCTCCCCCTGGGTCGGGGCTGTGTTCAGGAGCCTTTGGCTCCGACAGAAGCCAGAGGGCAGATCCCGAGTCTCAAGAACTCGCATCTGCTTCAGCAGTTTGGAAAGCAGCCTGTTTGATGGTGGCCGCTGAGTGGCCTATTATTTTATCAGGGATTTGGTTGGGGCTCGAAACGGCAGCCACGTTTTCATGATCTGATTCTCTGACCAGAGGCGTCTCGGTGTTCGGGGCCTCCCACCCATCCTGGGGGAGCCTTTCATGACAGAGAGCACAGCCCTGGTTCCTAGAACATGACGGTTATTCCATGTAGTGCAATGTGCCACTAGGAGTTTGTCCATTCCAAGTCTTTGAACTTCAATTCAGAACATGGGAATTGTCTTTTCATAATTTCCAACATTCCATCAAGGACAAAGAAGAGGAATGTGAATCTTTGTTCTTTTCACGTAAACACCCTTATACTCATGACTTCCTGCTTTCATATATGAAGGAGAAGAAACTAGCTTCCTTGTATGGTGACACCAGAATTACAAATATCGTGCACGTATAAGGGGTTGGATATATTTTGTAAAATAATACATTTGTATTTCTGTGCTGTTCTAAAGTTTACCTTTTTACTTATATTAATTAAAGATATAGAAACTATATATTTAAGTCACATACATGGGACACCACTTAGGGGTTTTCCAGTCTTCATCAGCTGAGAAGACTGATGAAGACTCTCTCTCTCTCTCTCTCTCTCTCACACACACACACACACACACACACACACACACACACAGGATGCTGCTCGCATCTGTGTGTGAGCAGTGCAAACATTTGAACATTTCAGTGACGTACTGAGCCAGGAAAGGTCATAGAAGTTTTTCAAGAGCTTCTGTGCTTAGAGAATACTTTGTTTTCTTGAGACATTAGTAATTGACAGCTGGAAAAATAGGATCGTTTTCAGGGCACTCGGTCATTTGTTCCTCAACTCCGGAAGCATTTGATGAACAAGTTGGTCAAGGCATTTAGTGGTTAGAAAAACAGTTTAAATATTTGCGATTCAAGGCTTCCCACATGCCCTTTCTAGGGAAGTCTAGCTTAGAAATCTTAGAAAGTTTTCCTGAGGAAGATTCGCTGTGGCACGTGTTTTGATCAGGATGGTAGTTTCTCTTTGCTCTAGTAAATTTTATCATTTATACCAGTTCTCTGTTTCTGTTGCCATTCGTTTAAAAAGAATGTTAAAAATTACAAATCACGTCTAATCACACCGAATTGTAAAATTCCTCCTGTATCTCTATTTTATAAAGAAAAATAAGAATAAAGTTTCCTGTCTGTCTTGCCTACATTTGTGCTTGCCCTGCCTCCTGAGAGGTCCCCTTCATGGTGTCAGCGTGGTTGCTGGCAGTTCCCTAAGAGAGCGACGCCCAGAATGGCCCGGAGCACTCCTGGCTGACGTCACCTCTCATTCCGACACTGCTCAAGGCGGTGGCTCCGTCTTCAAGCTGGTGGCCCCGCAGGCAGCGCTCCCTCATTTGTGAGCGGCCCCTGGACTGGGGAGGTGCCTAATAGCCCTTTGCCATTTCCTTGCCGGCTGGCACATTTTCACGCACAGGTCTAGGTGCCATGCTTTTCTACAAAACAGGAGCTGTGTGCCGTGTTTCACAGAAGAAGCAGACTCCTTTGTCCCCTGGGGAGGCCTGCTTCCTTGAGCCCAGGGTTCAGTTGAAGGGCCCAATGTTCTCTGGCACAGACTGTGGACACCGTGGAGCTGAAGGGGTAACTGGGGGCGGAGAGGTGGGCACTGTGGGCATCCCCCCTTTTCGGGGGACCTAATATTTGACAGTCACTCAGTTCCCTCTGCCTGCTTGCTCACATGTCCCAGTGCCGTCTCTCTGCAGCTTTACTCCCAGCATCCCCAGTGCACTGTGCCCGAAGGACTGGTTTCCCTATTGGCGCTCCTCTCTACCCTCTACACCCAGACTCATCTCCCTGAAACACGAGGGCGTTTTTAATGTTCACTGCGCTGCACGGTAACCCTCAGTGTCTCCAGCACTAGATCCAAATGCCTAAACCAGGCACGCTGGGGTCACCACACAGTCACCCCTGTCCCATTAGCTTCGCTGCTGATGCCTGGCCTCCACGAGCCTGCCCCCTGGCCATCTGACACCTCTGCAGTGACTCTGCCTTCCCACCCTCTGGTTGTCAGACAACCATTATTAAGAGAACCTGTAACAGGCACTAATCAGAGACCCAGCTCCAGCCTCTCTTCCTCATGAGGGCCTCCCCCGGGGCTACTTCGAGTCCTTTCTACAGCACTTGAACTAAGCACTGATGAAGCATTTCATACACAAGTGCTCCCCAGTCTTGGAGATTTGCAATTAGTAAAAAAGAAAGGGGATGGGCAACTTAAGTGTGAAAAAACATACAGAAAAGAACAAGAAACACACTAAAATGAATGTAAAGGAGCCATTTGTGCAACCACAACCCAGGTAAGAAATGGCATATTGCTAGCACCTGAAAACCCTCACCCGTGTGTCTCTCCCAGGTCATAAATACTCTTCCTCCTCTAGAAGTATATGGTACTTAGCATTTTGAGAAAATTTTTATTTGGGATCCCCCAAAGATGGCAGAGAAGTAAGTGGAAGCTACACTAACTCTCCCAGGACCAAACTGGATTTACAACTAAATTATAGAAAAATCATCCTGAATAACAAACAGAACACCAACTAGAGAGAAACCACAGGCAGACAGAAGCTACTTCAATACAATGAGACTGGTAAGAACTGCAGAGGAGGCATGAGAGGACTGTCTGGCTCCCACAGACAGCAGCTGAAGTGCTAGAAGGTTATTTCAGTGGCTGGGGGCTTCCCCCTGAGAAGTATGGAGCTCTAGCTGAGCTCCTAAGCCTACAGCACCAGAACCAGGAAAGGAACCATAATAACATGGCTGTGAAAAGCAGCAGGGTTTCTGTCCAACAGGGAGAGATAACAGGAGACACAGAGAGCTCTTAAAGGGCCAATGCACAAAATTCCATTTGCAGCCACTTACCATGTGCTCCGGCAGAGGGCAGAGTGGACTAGACGCTTGAGGAGAGTCTGGGGCTGGTGGTTCTAGGGAGAGAAGTAAAGGAACAGCCACCAGGATACCTGTGCTGAGTCATTCCCCATACTGCAGGAGCCATCTCCCTAAAGCAGAGCACTCCTCTCCGAATGGCATCAGCCTGACTGGAAGCAACAGCCTCACCTACAGGGATTACTCTGCCCCACCTCGTGGTGCTTAAGCCCCACTGCTGAAGAGTACAGCTGGAAGATATTCACTGATTAACCCTACAGAAAGTCTGCCTGCAGAGGCAGATCCCCCCAAGCCTGGTGCCAATCCAAGTCGGTCTTTTTGCACAGCCTGGTTCTTTCTGCACACAAACAGGCCCAGTAGAGGGAGCCATAAGATGTGCTCCCAGCACCTTGCTCAGAGCCAGTCACAGGCAGGGTTTGACTTAGACCTGCACCAGAGTCTTGCAGATCTACCCATTACATGGAAACAAACACAAAGAGGCAGCCAAAATGGGAAAACAAGCAGGCCCCAAATGAAAGAACAAGAGAATTCTCCAGAAGAACTAGATGAAGTGGAGGTAAACAATTTATCAGAGAGTTTAGGGTAATGATTATAAGGATAATCAACAGCATGAAAAAGGACACAGAAACCATTAAAAAGGACCAATTGGAAATAAAGCAATATCTGAAATAAATAATATAGTGGAAGGAATAAATAGTAGGTTAGGTGAAGCAGAGGATTTGAGTCAGTAAAGATAGAAAAAAACACCCAATCAGAGCAGCAAAAAGAAAAAAGTTTAAAAATGAGGCAAGCTTAAGAAAGCTTTGGATCAACACAAAGCATAACATCCACATATTGGGAATACCAGAAGGAGAAGAGAATGAGCAAGGGATTGAGAACCTATTTGAATAATGACTGAGCCCTGGCTGGTGTGGCTCAGTGGACTGAGTGCCAGCCTGTGAACTGGAGGGTTGCTGCTTCGATTTCTAGTCAGGGCACATGCCTGGATTGTGGGCCAGGTCCTCAGGTGGGGATATGTGAGAGGGAAAAAATCAATATGTCTCTCACACATCAATATTGCTCACTCTCCCTCCTTTCCCCTCTCTCTAAAAATAAATACATAAAATCTTTAAAAATAAAAAAAAAGAAATAATGACTGAACACTTCCCCAATTTGGTGAAGGAAAAAGATATACAAGTCCAGAAAGTGCATCCCAAACAAGATGGACCAAAAGAAGCCTACACCAAGACACATCATAATTAAAGTGACAAGGCTTAACAAGGAGAGAGTGCTGAAAGCAGCAAGAGAAAAGCAGGTAGTTACCTACAAGGCAACACCAATTAGACTGTCATCTGATTTCTCAACAGAATCATTTCAGGCCAGAGGGGGTGGCATGAAATATTCAAGGTGATGAAAAGCCAGAATCTAAAACCAAGACTACTTTACCCAGGAAAGATATCATTTAAAATCAAAGGAGAAATAAGGAGCTTCACAGAGAAGAAAAAACTAAAGGAGTTTGCTAACACCAAACTAGTACTACAACAAATGTTAAAGGGCTAGCTTTTGGAAGAAAAGAAAGAAGAAAACAGGAAAATAGTCTAACAACAAAATGGCACTAAATAAATATGTATCAATCAATAAGCACCTTAAATATTAATGGCTTAAATGCTGCAAACAAAAGACATGGGGTAGCTGAATGGATAGAAAAACAAAGAACCATATATCTGCTGCAATAAGTATTTTTATTTTTAAAAAATAAATTTTAAAAAATGAAATTAAAAAAAGAATGATGAAAAATACACAAGACCTGGAAGCTAGATAGCATGTTATTGAACAAGAATGGATCAACAAAGAGATCAAGGAAGAAATCAAAAGGTACCTAGAAACAAAGGAAAATGAGAACACAACAATAAAAAATCTGTGGGACACAGAGAAAGCAATCCTAAGAGGGAAATTCATAGCATTACAGGCCTATCTCAAAAAAAAAAAAGCTTAAACAAACAATCTAACTTTACACTTAAAGGAACTTGAAAAGGAACAACATACAAAGCCCAATGTGAGTAGAAAGAAGGAAACAATTCCAATTAGAACAGAAATACATGGAATCTTTAAAAAATGTAAATAAATGAAGTCTTAAATCTAAATAAATGAAGTCTAAAAAATGACAAAAAGGGCCCTGGTTGGTTTGGCTCAGTTGACTGAGTGCCAGCCTGTGAACCAAGGGGTCACTGGTTCAATTCCCAGTTAGGGCACATGCCTGGGTTGCAAGCCAGGTCCCCACTGTGGAGTGTGTGAGAGGCAACCACACACTGATGTTTCTCTCCCTCTCTTTCTCTCTCCCTTCCCCCCTCTGAAAGTTAATAAATAAAATCCTTTAAAAAATGACAAAAGGATCAATGAATCTAAGAACTGGTTCTTTGAAAAGATAAACAAGATTGACAAACCTTTAACCAGACTCATCAGGAAAAAAGAGGACTTCTGGCCAAGATGGAGGCATAGATAGACACACTGTGCCTCATCACACAACCAAAATAAGGACAATAACAATTTAGAAAAAAAATAACAAACAGAACTGACAGAAAATTGAACTGTATGGAAGTCCAACAACCAAGGAGTTAAAACAGACATATTCATCTACACCGATAAACCAGGCGAAACTAGGGAGCAAGGCAGACATCGCAACCCAGGGTCCAGGCACCAGGAATTAAGCCTCAAAACATTGATTGAAAACACCTGTGGAGATTGAGGCCCAGGGAGAGACTTCCAGCCTCGCAGGAGAGTTCTTTGGAAAGACCCACAGGGTCCTAGAATGTGCACAAGCCCACCCACATGGGAATCAGCACCAGAAAGGGCCAGTTTGCTTGGGGGAAGCGGCAGAAGGGACCGAAATCTGACAGAGAGCGGAGCAAACACCATTGCTTCCTCTCGAACCCCGCCCCCATACAGCATCACAACCCAGCGACTGGGTTGCGCTGCCCTGGTGAACACCTACGGCTCCACCCCTCATGCATAACAGGCACTATGAGACAAAAATAAAATAAAATAAAATAAAATAAAATAAATGGCCTGAATGGAAGAACAGATCAAAGCACCAGAACAAATACAACTAAGTGACTAAGAGATAGCCAACCTATCATATGCACAGTTCAAAGCACTGGTGATCAGGATGCTCACAGAATTGGTTGAATTTGGTCACAAATTAGATGAAAAAATGAAGGCTACACTAAGTGAAATGAAGGAAAATGCACAGGGAACCAATAGTGATGGGAAGGAAACTGGGACTCAAATCAATGGAGTGGACCAGAAGAAAGAAAGAAACAACCAAACAGAAAAGAATGAAGAAACAAGAATTCAAAAAAATGAAGAGAGGCTTAGGAATCTCCAGGACATCTTTAAACATTCCAACATCTGAATGATAGGGGTACCAGAAGGGGAAAAGGAAGAGCAACAAGTGGAAAAGTTATTTGAACAAATAATAAAGGAGAACTTCCCCAATCTGGCAAAGGAAATAGACTTCCAGGAAGTCCAAGAAGCTCAGAATCCCAAAGAAGTTGGACCCAAGGAGGAACACACCAAGGCACATCATAATTACCTTAGCCAAGGTAAAAATGAAGGAGAGAATCCTAGAAGCAGCAAGAGATAAGGAGACAGTTATCTACAAAGGAGTTCCCATCAGACTGTCAGCTGATTTCTCAAAAGAAATCTTGCAGGCAAGAAGGGGCTGGAAAGAAGTATTTAAGTCATGAAAGGCAAGGATCTACAACCAAGATTGCTCTATCCAGCAAAGATATCATTTAGAATGGAAGGGCAGATAAAGTGCTTCTCAGATAAGGTCAAGTTAAAGGAGTTCATCATCACCAAGCCCTATTATATGAAATGCTAAAGAGACTTATCTAAGAAAAAGAAGATAAAAAACATGTACAGTAAAATGACAGCAAACTGACAATTATTAACAACCACACCTAAAACAAAAACAAAAATGAACTAAACAAACAACTAGAACAGGGACAGAACCACAGAAATGGAGATCACATGGAGAGTTAGCAACAGGGGAGTGGGAGGGGGAAAGAGGGGAAAAGGTATGGAGAATAAGTAGCATGAATGGTAGGTAGAAAATAGACAGGGGGAAGGCAAGAATAGTATGGGAAATGTAGAAGTTAAAGAACTTATGACACATGGACATGAACTAAAGTGGGGGGAATGTGGGTGGGAGAGGGTGTGAAGGGTGGAGGGGAATAAAGGGGGGTAATGGGACAACTGTAATTGCATAATCAATAAAATATATTTTTAAAAAAGAAAAAAGAAGACCCAAATAAATAAAATCAGAAATGAAAGAGGAGAAATAACAACTGACACCAATGAAATACAAAGGATTGTAATAAAATATTATGAACAACTATATGTCAACAACCTGGACAAACTGGATGAAATGGATAAATTCCTAGGAACATACAATCTTCCAAAACTAAATCAGGAAGAATCAGAGAATCTGAATAGACAGATTACACCTAGTGAAATTGAAGCAGCAATAAAAAAACTCCCAATAAACAAAAGCCCTGGAACTGGTGGCTCATAAGTGAATGTTACCGAACATTCTGAGAAGAACTAACACTTCTTCTTCTCACACTATTTCAAAAAATTCAAGAGGAGAGAAGGTTCCCAAGCTCATTTTATGAGACCAGCATTATCCTAATTCCAAAACCGGACAAAGACACTTAAAAAAAAATGTATAAGCCAATATCCCTGATGAACACAGATGATAAAATCCCCAACAAAATATTAGCAAACCAAATACAGCAATGCCTCAAAAAGATCATACACCATGATCAAGTGGGATTTATTGTGGGAATGTAAGTTTGGTACAACACTCACAAATAAATGTGATCCACCACGTAAACAAAATGAAGGATAAAAAAACAATATAATCATATCAATACATGCAGAAAACACATCTTATAGTATCCAACATCCATTTGTGATAAAATAAAAACCTCTCAGCAAAATGTAAATAGAGGGAATATACCTAAACATAATAAAGGCCATATATCACAAACCCACAGCCAGCATCATACTCAATGGGCAAAAACTACAAGCGTTCCCTCTGAGACTGAGAACAACACAGAGATGTTGTTTTCACCTCTCTTATTCAACATAGTACTGGAAGTCCTAGCCATAATAATCAGAGAAGAAGAAGATGTAAAAGACATACAAATTGGAAAGAAAAAAGTATTTATTTGCAGAAGACATGACACTGTACATAGAGAATTCCAAAGATTCCATGAAGAAACTACTAGAACCGACAAATGAATTCAGCAAAGTAGCAGGATACAGAATTAATATCCAGAAATCAGTTGCATTTTTACATGCTAATAATGAACTAACAGAAATGGAAATTAAGAAAATAATCTTATTTACAATCACTTCAAAAAGAATGAAATACATAGGAATCAACCTAATCAAGGTTGTAAAAGACTTGTACTTGGAAAATTATAGGACATTGAAGAAAGAAATTGAAGAAGATACAAATTGTGGATTAAATAAGGGGAAGCACATGCTGTTTTCACAGATGGAAAGAATTAAATCATTAAAATGTCCATACTACCCGAAGAAATCTATAGATTCAACACAATTCCTATCAAGATTCCAATGAAATATTTCACAGAAGTAAAACAAATATTTCAAAAATTTATATGGAACCACAAAATACCCCGCATAGCAACAGTGATCTGAGAACGAACAGAGTTGGAGGAATCATGCTACCTAATATGAAACTATACTGCAAGGCCGTAGTAATCAAAACAGCATGATACTGGCCTAAAAACAGACACATAGATCAATGGAACAGAATAGAGAACCCAGAAATAAATCCATACCTTTGTAGTCAATTAATATTTGACAGAGGAAGCAAGTACATACAATTGGCTAAAGATAGTTTATTCGATAAATAGTGTTGGGAAAATTGGACAGATATGTGCAGAAAAATGAAATTAGACCACTCCCTTACAACACACAAGAATAAATTAAAAATGGACTAAAGACTTAAGCATTAAACCAAAAACCATAAAAATCCTAGAAGGAAACATAGCAAAATCTCAAACATAGCTCGCAGCAATATTTTATCAGATATATCTCCTCAGAGGGAAACAAGAGAAAAAAACAAACAAATGGGACCACATTAAACTAAAAATTCTTTTCACAGCAAAGGAAAATATCAACAAAATAAAAAGACAACACAACAGAATTGGGAGAGCATATTTGCCAATACATCTGTTTAGGGGCTAATATCCAAAAATTATAAAGAACTTACAAAACTCAACACTGAAAAAAACAAACAACCCCATTAAAAATGGGTGAAGGGCCTGAATAGACACTTCTCCAAAGAAGACATGCAGATGGCCAATAGACATATGAAAATATGCTCAGTATCACTAGCCATCAGAGAGAGGCAAATTAAAACCACAATGAGATATCACCTCACACCTGTCAGAATGGCCATCGTCAATAAATCAACAACCAACAAGTGCTGGTAAGGGAGCGAGAAACGGGGACCCTAGTGCCCTGTTGGTGGGAATGTATATTGGTGTAGCCCCTGTGGAAAGCAGTATGGAGATACTTCAAAAAATTAAAAATGTATCTGCCTTTTGACCCAGCAATCCCACTTTTGGGAATATATCTGAAGGAACCCAAAACACTAATCTGAAAGAACATAAGCACCCCTATGCTCATTGCAGCATTATTTACAATCACCAAGATATGAAAGCAGCCCAAGTGCCCTTCAATAGATGAGTAGATAAAACAACTATTTACACAATGGGACTACTCAGCCATAAAAAAGAAGAAAGTTTTACCCTTTGTGACAGTATGAAAGGACCAGAGAACATTGTGCTAAGTGAAATAAGCCAGTTAGGGAAAGACAAATACTGTATGATCTCACTCATCTGTGGAATCTAATGAACAAACTGAACTAACATGCAAAAGAGAGACTCACTGATAGAGAGCAGGCTGACGGCTAGTGGGTGGGGGGAGGTTAGGAGTGGAAGGACTGAGCAAAAAGGAAAAAGGACTCATGGACATGGACAACAGCGTGGTGATTGCAGGGTGGAGGGGGTATGAGGGGACTAAATGGTAACAAAAAAAATACAATGAAAATAAACAAATTTTTATGTATTGATCTGAGAGAGAGATTTGTTGTTCTACTTACTTATGCATTCATTGGTTGATGCTTGTATGAGCCCTGGGTGGGAATCAAACCCACAACCTTGGCGTATCAGGAGGATGCTCTAACCAACTGAGCCACCAGCCAGGGTGAGATAGTCGTTTCTTTATAATTTTACCTCCTTCCTCTTGTGTTTGTGGTCCAAACAGCACAGCTGATTTTTTGTGTGTGTGTGGTTTTGAACTGGTATCAGTGGAATTGCAGCATTTGTTGTATGTCTTTTCTGGTTAATTTTGGTTGTTAACAGATCATTCTCTTTCACTGCCCGGTAACCCGACTCCACTGTGTACTCTGCCGCAGTGCCCCCCATCTGCTGTAGGGGCAGCAGCTGTTCCAGGTGGGGGCTACAGAGCGTGCTGCTGTGACCGAGCCGGAGTGCATACCCCAGTCACCTGTGCATGTTTCTCTGTGGCATACACGTGCGAACACGCGCATCTGGACATTCTTAGCTAACCCAGCTTGCCCTTCCGAGGGGTGCTGCCCTACCATGGGTGCCCCCCACCAGCACAGCATCGAAGGCCCTCGTTCCACAGTGTCTCCAACGCTTCGGTCTCACCGGGGGTTTACATTTTTGCTGATGTGCAGTGGTATCTCTTTGTGGGGCTTCATTTGTATTTCCCTGAGTACTCATAAGGTGGACTACTTGCTCATTTAGTCATCAATCATTTCCATTTCTGCTCTTGTGAAATGCCTGTTCAAGGCTCGTACCCCAGCTTTTTTACCAGGTTGTCAGTTCCTTGTTTGTTTCAGTTTTTTATTTTATGGGTATGTATGTATGTATTTTGGGGGCCCTGTGTCTTTGTCAATTATGTGTGTTGCATATATCTCATTCAGTGACTTAATCTTCATTCTTGATGGTGTCTTTTGATGAGTAGAGTTCTTAATGTAGCCGAATTTGTCTTTCTTGATTAGAAGAAATCATATCTCTGTGTCTTATGTAAGGAACTCTTCTCTACCTCAAGTCATCAGAATATTCTCTATAATCTTCTAGTTTTTCAGTTTATCTTTCACATTTAGGACTTCATTCATCTGGAATTTCTATTTGAGGATGGTGTGGAGTAGGGGTCAAATTTCTACTCCCCCCTGCCCCGCAATATGGATAGAAAGTTCGGGCACTTCATACAAAGATACTTTAATACCATAATATGGGAAGAATAAAGGGTCAGGGTAAAGGAGAATCCTTTTAATCAAGTAATTAACTGGATTGTACTGGTTTAACTTGTGCATATTTTTCTCATTTTCTTACAGGTTCTGTGCAAAAGCTTTGCCTCAGTACTGGCTCATGGAGATGGATGAAAGAACCTATTTTTTTTTTTTTTTGCTCTGAAGGGCTGACGGTCCCCAAGTCTAACAATCACATAAACACCCAGTGTCTCCAGAACAGTCCTGGGCAGCCACAAACCCCAAGGACTGTTAACATTGCGCCAGGGACTCACACTGGCCTCAGAGGCCCAGGGTTCTCACTTGGGATGTGAACCTTAAGACGAACCCAAGTCCCTCGCACTGAACTTGAAGCCCTGCCTTCCCCCAGCGAAGTACGTGGTGCCTACCGTGTACTTGGCGCCTACCGTCTACGTGCCTAGCAGGTGCCCCCCACACAGTTCTAGCACTTTCTGTTCAGCAGGAGGAGATGGAAAGTTACCACAGGGGGTGAAGAGGGCCGGCCAAGGGCAAGCCAGGGTGTGTGCAAGTGCATCGTGGTGGCCACCTTCTTTCTGACAAGGGAGAGTCGGTGTCTCTTCCCCTGGGAGACCAGAAGTCTAAGTACTAGTTTTAGGGGAGGAGTGGGATGGGGAGGAGGTTGTCAGAGTGAAGGTCTTCAGGACCTAGGAGAGCAGCGCAGGCAAAGACTCGGAAGCAGCGGCTGCTCTTCAGTTCGGGCCAAACCTGAGTGGCAAGGAGGGACGGGCAAGAGATGAAGCTGGAATAAATAAGGTCAAGTCAGAACAGGGGATCCCTGTTGGCCTGGACGGCGGTGGTGGTGGGGGGGGATTATGGGCTTGACCTAAGGGCAAGAGACCCCTCAAGCAAGTAGCCAGTTGGGTGCTGCACTGGAGAAAGTTCATTCTGGGTTGGGGCTCCCCTGCATCCGCATTGCCCTAAGATGTACATTCATCGTTTCTCTGAACCCCACAAGCTACCCCTTTCCCTTCCACGAGGGCCCAGACTCACGACTTTGCATGATTTGAGATCACAGGTGCCTCCAACAAAACCCAGCCCTCAGTCAAAACCCAGCCCCCAGGAGAACACGTTTTCCTTTGATTTTGCCAGAGGTTCGATGGGGGGAGGGGGCTGATCCATGCAAGCTACTACTACACTGTGATTGGAGGCTATGCCGGGGGTAACCCAGAGGACCCTCCACTCCTCTTTCTGGCAAAGTGGAGACCCGAGACACAGGTGCCACCGGGGCTGTGTCAATGTGTTTAAACTTGGGTAAAACTCACTTCTTCTTCGTGTAGTTTACAACCAGGAAGGCAGTGCTGTGTACCTTCAAAATGTCACCGGCAGAGAACACCCGAATCCTCGTTTATATTTGATCTAATCTGTGGGGTTTTTTATTGCTTCCCTGTTAAACTTCAGCGGAGGAACCACGTGCTGTTGCTAGCTCTGCGGAGGAACTAGGTCCAAGTAGGCCAGCGGAGAATTTGACAAGTAGCCTGTGTGCTGCCCCTCCCGGCTGTGCCCTAGAAAACGGTCACCCAGCAGCCCTTCCTCGAAACCGCGGCGGCGGCACCCCTGAATGGCTGCTTTGTGCAAGCCTGGGTGCCCTCAATAGATCGCTCACGCCCCACCCCCCCACCGCCTTCGGAATGGAAATTCCCAGGTACAGTGTTAACAGGTGAAGACGGAGAGTGAGTGTGTTTTGTGTGTGTGTTCCCTACTTTATGGTCATCTGATAGCACTAGGCCAGCGGGGCTAGAATTTTTAAGTCTTGCCCATTTTACAACCTTTCATGTGTGTGTGTGTGTGTGTGTGTGTGTGTGTTTATTGGTGATAGATCCCTCGTCTTTATTTTGAACGCCGTTAGTTCTACCCCTTTGAACACCTGGGATTAATGAGTCCTGAGCAGTTTTCTTTGGGGGCCTCGTCGGAAGTGAAGGGTACGAGTCTCTGCTGCTCTGGTTGTGTTACTGTTCCCGTCGACGTTATCAGGTTAAACCCTGTGACTGTTCTCCCTCGAAGAGCAGGCCACCTATCTGAAGTCTCTGTTGCAACTCCCAGGGAACACGGTTTCCTATGTGGACAGCGTTGCGTGTGGGAGCTGTGTCTCAGTGCAGGAAAGTCTGTACCCCTGAGAGCTAGCATGCACACGAAACGTGGTACAAAGCTGCTGGAGGGCGGGGATGCTCTGTATGACAGGCAAACGTCAACGTGTCACCGTACCACCTGGCAGCTAACGCCAGGGCTCCCCTCCGCCGCACCTCCAGCGGGAGGGAGTGAACACTCACTCAGGCACAAAACCCCTTATTGTGGGTGGGCCGCTCTCTGGGCCAGAAGACGGGAGGCCTGCTCAAAAACTTTACATAAGGAAAGGGATGAGCCTTGGCTGGTGTGGCTCAGTGGACTGAGTGCCGGCCTGCGAACCAGAGGATCCCCGGTTCGATTCCCAGTCTAGGGCACATGCCTGGGGTGCAGGCCAGGTCCCCAGTAAGGGGCACGGGAGAGGCAACCACACATTGATGTTTCTTTCCATTCCTCCCTCCCATCTCCTTTCTAAAAATAAATAAATACAATCTTTTAAAAATAAAATAAAGTGATGAGTGTCTTGAGAGGTCCAGGAACATGTCATCCAGTCCTTTCAGCTGGAACAATCAGGGAAGGCTTCCTGGAGGAGGCGGTGTTTGCACTGCTCCTTGAGTGGAGGTGGCAAGATTTTGTAGAGGTGGTAAAAATAGAGCAGCTTTCCATTCCACCCTGGGGGTGGGGGTATGGCCTGTGATGCAGGGGAGGAGTAGGTCAGAGTGAATGAGGCTGTAGGAAGCAGTAAGAAATGATGACAGCGGAGGACTAAGGCACTAAAGCCAGAAGGACACTAAAGCCAGAAGCAACCTGCAGAGTACAGAAACCCCAGGACATTACTCCTGGTGAGAACACCAGGATTCAGGAAGAGAGGGTGAGGAGGGGAGAACCCCGTGGCAGATACGGGAAAGAAAAGAAGTCCCCTGAAGGGGCCATCTGTCCGTGGAAGACCTGTGTGACATGAGATAGCTCCCTTCCCAGGTCAGGAGCACAGAACTTCCATCAGGTAAGCTGGGAAGTTTTGGAAAGTGCAATTCACTTTATATCAACCTCACAAACCAAAACATGTTGTTAAGAACCCTCAATTTCTATTCTTCAGGGACCCAAAGACGTTTTACCCACTTTCAAGCTGACAGATTTCAAGGCCAAGCAGTGTTGACTAAATCAACTGTTTCACTTGACCTACGTAGTTACATAGGTGCGCGCATAGTTAAAATCAAGTTCCAGCCCTGACTGGCGTAGCTCAGTGGATTGAGCATGGGCTGAGAACCAAAGTGTCGCAGGTTCGATTCCCAGTCAGGGCACATGCCTGGGTTGCAGGCCATGGCCCCCAGCAACCGCACATGGATGTTTCTCTCTCTCTCTCTCTCTCCCCCCTTCCCCCTCTAAAAATAAATAAATAAAATATTTTAAAAAATCAAGTTCCACGTGTAAGGTGTATTTTAAAATTTCTCATTATAAGCAAACCCAACCACTTAAAGATGTAGTTTATTTCTGAAGTTAGGGAGACATGGTCAATGGGAAGGATATGGTTTCTGTTTGTCAGGCACGTTTTTCAAGAAAATGGCAAGCCCCAGAAGGCTGGCGCGTCTGACAAGCAAAAGTGACAACCACCTGCCTGCATTTCCATTTTGCTCGACTTCCTCTGTTAATAGGAAGTCTTCCTCTGTGAAAGGAAGGCCTCTGGCATTTGCTCGAGGCTTTATAATTTACAAGGTAGGCCCCCCTAAAATTTGAGGTGCCCAGCACCCACACTCACTTGTCACCTAACCTCTCTGAACCTCGTGCTGTCCTTGGGTGCGATGCGTCACGATGAACGTGCAGATCCACTGGCTTTGGTTCCTTGGCAACCTTCCCCCACAGAATGTGAGCGGGGGTTTGTCCGGTTTCCTCACTGCTCTATTGTCAGGGACGAGAGCAGTGCCTGGCACATAGGAAGCACTCAGAAAACATTGGTCGAACGGACAGACAGTTCCGACCTGTGCCTGGGGGGTGTAACCGGAATACGGAGGGGCACCAGCGGCAGGCAGAACGAAGAAGGAAGAGAAGTGGGCGCTCCTGGAGGGGGCGGGTACCGGAGAGGAAGGACAGGATTGGACATAAAAAGGAAGTGTGAACTCACACACACGCACACTGACATTGTATCTGACACATGCTTAACTGACTACACACTTGCTATTACTATTACTTTTAATTACACTAACAATTAAAGGGATCCAAACTATCGAATGTGTAGGCTATAAAGGAAAACAATACAATGAATGCTCACACCCCATTCGGGGTCGTGTTTCTTATGAGTTAGGAAAGGGACAGAAAGAGATGGGGCATGCCAGGAGTGCACATCGAACTCTTCCCTGGGCTCCCAAGCCACTCGCTGCCTCAGTTTCCCTCATTTGCTGGGAGATTTCTGTGTACAATGAGAACCCCAAAAGGTGAAGGCAGAATACAGCCCTAGGTTGCCGTGTGACCTTGGGCAGGTTCAGTAACAGACCTCTCTGAGCCTTTGTCCTGAATGAAGTAAGAGAAGGTGGATCAGAGGTTTCCAAATGCACTCTTTGATGGGAAACGGCTGCAAGGAAGCCCTGTCCCAGATGAGCAGGTAAGGCCCCTCTGAGGGGAGAGGGCCGCCCCCCACAACCAGCACCTGAGCACTGCCGGCTCCTTCCTGGCTGTGGCCCCTGTGACTCACTCTGTGCGCCCCGTACTCTGTATCAAGCTCCCACGCCAGCGGGACCCCTTTTCTTCCTGGTGTTTGAATGCTAACACTTGTTTCACTGCCTTGAGAGAGACACGCGTTTAAGAAGCTTGGTCAATAAAGGGAGTGTGAACATTTTTATGGCCCTTACCTCCATCGGGAGAGCAACTAACTCATTTTAAATGGACCTAACCCCATCCTGAGCCTGGCCAGCATTCCATTCATTGGAACGGATACCAAGAAAATAATCCAAAAGGAAGACAAAGCGATGTGCATGGAGATCTTGGTCATGGCATTTTTCTTTATACTGAATCCTGAGAAACTGGGACCAACCAACAGCCCAGGACCGAGTCATGACAGTTGAGTGTAATGCAGGGAGTATGATGCTCCCTGTAACGTCAGCCACTGCAACAAGGGCTGTGAAAACCAGGGCAATATGGGGAAGGGGGAACGCCTCACACAAACACGCAAAGGGAGGGCGGGGGTCCAGCGTGCTCCCCTCTGCTTTTGTTCCTCCCCCTTCCTGTCTTTTAGTTTCACATTGAGAACACAGAAAAATGAGTTGCTTTATGGGGTCAACGACACCACGATTTCTTTCTGCTTTGACTACTGTGCTGGGAGGGGACAGCACCAAAGCACAAATAGAGGCAGAGAAGGCACTGCATGTGAGTCAAGGCCTCCTGGGCCTTGAGCTAGGCCAGAGCCTCTTCCTCCCCATAGGCCCGGAGCGTACCTCCATCACCCCCCTTCCTGGTCGGGGGTCACCGTCTGCTCTTGAGCTGTGAGCACGTGGAGGCTGGCACTCAGCTGGCACTCAGCAGGCACCGGGGCGCTGTGACGTGAACAAAACCTTCCAACACAGGGCTCCGTGCCTGTGGCTTTCCAAGGAGCACGACGGGACTGACTTGGTGAAAAAGGAAAAGAAAGCAGTGCTTTCAACTGCCGGCTTTACCAAGGGCAGCGTGAAACTGTAAGAGGACACTGAGTGCCACAAAAAGTAGGCCAAGGGTGAGAAACACTCTCCATACCCCAGAGAGCTCAGCTGACCAAATTAAGTTGGATCCAGAATAAACAGTTCTCGTGTGGAAATCCAGCAGTTTCAGAAAGTCCTGTCCCAGGGTAAGAAGGCCCACAGTGCCGATCTGCACAATTACGCAACCCTTTCGGGAAGAGGAAGCGCCGTCGCACTAGGGTGCGTGGGGAAAATCAAGTGAGAAAATAACAATTCTCAGGCCTCCAAGGACAGGACGTTGTTACTGAAGCGAAGCCAGGCGAATATGCCCTTTCCCATGAACTTGACCAACTTCAGTTCTCCCCGTGTTCACCCAGCATCCAAGGCCTAAAACAAGGTTTCTATTATCAAACCCCTCCAGCAGGAAAGTTTTTCCAACAGTCATGAGGAGCGCCGCACGTGAAGGAATGCATGAGACTGAAGCTCAGCTGTTACAAACAGGTCAGGACCACGCACTCCCGAGCTCCAGGCTTTGGGCTTTGCCGGTTATAACATGAGGCGGCTAAGGATTTAGGGCAGAGCCGAGAGCGGCCAAAGCACTGAGATAACAGGTCTAAGATGGACGGAGAGGTCAGTGAAAATGGAAAAAAGGTGACTCATGAAACTTCTGTGGACAATGAAGAACTTGTTACATTGGGTTTGGCTTTTTCTCACCAGCTATGCTCCAGTGGAGGGGAGGCAGCCCCTATCAGAAAGTCCTTCCTCTTCAAAGACATGGACCACTTCGCAGAGGAGCACTCAGACCAGTAAGAACGTCCGATACGAACGCACAGATCAAGGTACGAAGTCCCAGGGCAGTGAGAAGGGACTCCCTTCAGCAGTGGGTATGGGGTGGTTATCAGGGAGGGAAGCCTTCATTTAAAAACTACCTTAAACAGACAGATCAGAGCGAGCCACAGGCAGGAGAGTAAGCGAAAGCCTGGTTCAAGTTCAAGTCTGTGGGTAAACAATGTAAGACAAGGCTGTCAAGGTAACTGGAAGTCAGATTTGCAAGACAGCCCTAAATGAGCTCAAGAATTTGGACTTCCCTCCCGAACACCGTGTGAGGACACAGGCCATCCGCAGGCCAGGAAAGCGGCCTTCACCAGAAGTCAACCCTGTCTATCGGACTTTGGGTTGGGACTTCCAGGCCAGCCACCCGAGTTGTGTACACCAAACCCTCCTACGTGAAAGGACGGTGGCTTTTGTCCATGGAGCGATGATGTTATGACTCAAGGATACTTCACCAAATGGTTTTGTGCCTGAGACTTATTTTCAATGTTTCTCTTGTTCCCCCTTTCACTTTACAGTTCTTAGGCCAGAGGTCCCACTTTTCCCACCCATTTCCCCACTTCCTTTTATGCTCACAACCTACCAGAAAGTGTGGTGGCTCCTCAGGGTCAAGGAGGGACGTCTCTCACCTGTCATTCTTTTCCTCGTCACGGGACTGTGGTGCTGGTACAGACTGAAGCTGCCTCGGTTTCTGATAATCTGTGTTCAAGTTTTACCAAGTAATTTGCCTCAAACAGAAGGCTCATGTTTACTTGTTAAATAGGTCTTTCAATATGAAAACCACTTTTATAGATTGACATCTGAAAAAAAACATTTACTACCTATGGATTGAAATTTCTTAAGTGTTAAAAACCTGCCAAAAAATGAATCCGGATCCCTCAGTAGGCAGAGGGAGGCAGCTCGGGTCTGTAAACAGGACGGAGCAAGACGGGTCGTCTGGAACGAACCCTCCCACAGGCGCGCCTCACGTCACTGTGCCTCGCAGATGCCGCCTTTGTGTGAACGGAAGGGAAGGCCCGCCACCAGCACGAGGGTTACAGCTCAGCTCGCTGCGGCGGTCTGGCACGGAGAACGCGTGTCTGACGCATGCCTGTGTCTAAGCCGGTGGTTCTCAAAGGGGACTGCTTTCAAAGATGCCGGTGCTAGGTCCACCCGGAAGACTGCATCTCATCGTGTTTGGGATGAGGTCTGGCAGCCCCCCCAACGCTTCTGAAAGCGCCTCAGATGATTCTACTGTGCAACCGGGGGTGAAAGGCATTGCGTTCGATCTGTACGTTCCGTTGCCACAGTCGGGCTCAAGTCCCAGTAAGGTACAACTCTGGAGAAACCACATGTAACAAGCCAACCTGACCCGGTAAAACTAAAAGCACACCATTCATTCCACCATCTCCACCACAGAAGAAAAACAAATATTGAATATATACAATTTATTTAATAAATTAATGTCATTCAAAATACAGTGCCAGAACATGATGCAGCTGAACATGCTAGTGATGTCTGTCGTGAAGCACCTGTGCTCGTGGTAGGCCGGCAGCGCCGCTGCTGCTAGTGGTTCCCGGGCCGAGCGGCGCTCGGATCTGCTCGCCCGCACAGCCGGTGCAGAGGGTTCCCGCACAGTCCGCCTTTCCGACCCCACCCCCCACACACAACAGGTTAAAAAAGCACACCCTGACGGCTAACGGAGATCTACACACAATCACTCTACAGTAATGCCTGTTATTAAGTTAAGATGTGATGACCTGGTTGACCCACTCTGAGTCGTTAGGATGGAGAAGTACAACAGCAGCAGGTAGTCGTATGCATGAGCCAATGGTAACGTAATACAGAAAGTGGCGGCCTTTACTGGCAAAGGCCCCACCCAGACCCGCACGATGAGGGACTAGCAACTTTTATTGCAAGTCCAGCGACTTAAGTCCACACCTGGTGAGTGACCAGCTGGTTGGAAGACCTGTGTTCTAGAGAGAGGGGTATAAGTTAGTGAGAGGAGGACGCATGCACCTAATAGTCTAGTTAGACTGGGCCTGCAGTCATGGCTTTCCCTGTGCACTGCCATCAATGGAAGCTCTTCCTCAGCTCTAGGGTAGGATTCAGACACTCCTCTTCCAACGTGGACATTAGTGTTAAGTGCAGCAGAACTAATTACACTGAAAAAACAAAACAAAACAAAAAACCCAAAAACCTGTATTCCAGGACCTCAGAACAGAAGCACAGGAATGAAATACATACACTAACATAACCTCAGCACAACTTGTGATAGACCACACTAGGGAACAGGAAACTAGTTTAATAAGTGAACTTTCTGAACTGTACATACACAGGGCTAACAATGTTAGATACTCCAGATTCTATGTTCTCATGATACACATAAAAGTTTCTCAGTTAGTGGATACTCTATTTCATATTATGGAAGCATATCTTTCTGCAAGACTCACTGATATATATTATACTGATGCAAATATTAAGTAGGGCATAAAAATAAAATTTATCAAAGATAGATTTTTATGTACTCCTATGTAGTCCTTTCATAGCCTCTCTCGTTTAGCAAAGAAAATGACAAAGCACAGAAATCCGACGTGCACTTCCTGATCTCCCCACTATACAGGTGGCAGTGCAACCATTTCTCCATCCAGTTCGAACTCCTCTGTCCCATCCGGTGAGAAGAGATAGGTTGGTGGTTTCCAGGGAGATTCTTCGAGGCAGGATGGATAGAGTTTCCCCACAGTGCATCGGAAGTCTCTCCCTAAGTCCCACAGTACACGTTCAGATATATGCTGCCGCAGAGACCACCGGTCGAGTTCCAGATCGTACTGGTAAGTGACGTATTTAGCTCTTTCATTTAAGTGAGTTTCTCGCATAAACACACACAGAGAATTTGAGATCACAACAGCTCGAACACAGGGGTCTGAGTACCTCTTCGCAGGGATGTTGGCTGCCATTTTCCACTCATTTTTATTCACATCATAAATTTCCACAGTTACTGAAGATCCATCTACAGTGCCCGAGGGGAGTCTTATGCCAGAATTGGTAGCAATGTGTAACCCTCCAATATAGAAAATTTTATCACCAAAGGCTGCAGCTGAAGCAAAAGACCTGCTAGTCTGTCTCATGGCCATTTCTACCCATGAATCAGACCTTGGGAAGTAACAGTACATGAGGTTCAGCGTCATCACATAAATGCAGTCATGAACCACAACTGCTGCGCTCCACTGCCAAGCACAAGGCAAAGGGCTTACCATCGTCCACTCGTCCTTCTCAGTGTCGTATCTTTCTACGGTCCTCCGATTAAGTTCTCCACCTACACTATCTCCTCCGATTGCATAGATGTAGCCTTCACAGCAAACCAGGGATGGCTTTACACGGACGAAAAGCATCGGGGTCTTTGGAAACCAGGTATTTTGCTGTGCATCAAACCAATAAAAGCAGTTCACAGTTCTAAAGGCAGTCTGCAGTTTGCTTGTCTTACTGTGATTTGTTTTTGTGTTTTTCAAAGGAATTTGACCACCAGCTATATAGATGTCATTATCAGGAGTTACAACGGTCCCAACTTTATGCAAATCAGCTGGTGGGCTGCACAGCTTGTAAACTTTTTCTGCTTGGGGACTGTAACAGACAGAAGAGTAAAGACTACAGGAATTTTCTGAAGATGCTTCGATAAAAATCATCATCTCCTCTTTAGTCATCCCAAGTCTTGGCTTAAAAAACTTGGGCATGGATTTATACAGCCCTTGCACCACTACGGACTTATCATTGGGCGGCAGGCCTTGAAACCAGGCTCGCTGTGTTACTTCTGAAAGTGCATCAATTCTGATTTGGCTAAGAACCGAAGACAAATACTGGGATCGTGACTCTGTGTTGTACTCTAGCCACAGCATAGCAGCTTCTCGAACTGTCTCCTCCTTCTCTACATTTAAATTGTCACTACTGAGAATGTCTATCAGTAGGTCATGTGACAGCTGCATGAAAGCCTCCTGGTGATACACAGCAGTGAACTTGTGCTCCACCATTCTTTTAGCACTCTGCTTCAACTCCTCACAACTGAAAAGATCGGCAAAACTCAGCAATCGCACACAATTCTCTGCATTTATTTTTTTAATTAAATATTCTCGACAACGTTGTAACACATCTTCTACCTAAAATTAAAAAAAAAAAAGTTGACAAAGGCATAATAGACAAATTTTATTTTTTGTTACAGACATAAGTATATTAGTCAGATCCCTATACTATAAGTATTATTTTTGGATACATATTATGGGCCAAGAGATGTTTTATGCAATAACAAAATTAGAGAGACTATGCATACAGCTTTGCATTTTTTCCTACCTGTCCAGTGGCCTACTTAATTGCCCTATTTAGGAGTTAGTGATACAACATCAAATAGACCCTTAAAAACCTAAAGGGAAAGGTAAGCAAATTCATGTATAAGTCATATACTTTTCCAGGCTTTAAAAAATATGTAACTGATGCCCTGGCTGGCATAGCTCAGTGGATTGAGCATGGGCTGCGAACCAAAGTGTCGCAGGTTCGATTCCCAGTCAGGGCACATGCCTGGGTTGCAGGCCACGGCCCCCAGCAACCGCACATTGATGTTTCTCTCTCTCTCTCTTTCTCCCTCCCTTCCCTGTCTAAAAATAAATAAATAAAATCTTTTAAAAAAATATGTAACTGAGAGAACTAAATGAAAACAATGTGAATAAATCATAGTACAAAAGATGATTATTGCTGAGTAGCTGGAATCTGGTTTATCAACAAGGACAAGACAGTCAAATAAAAGCAGAAAATCATGCACAAGGACTAAGAATAGTTCTACATGCCTTTCTTATCTAGAGAGCTAAGATAGCCAATCACAGGAACAAGTAACACTTTATGTAGTTACAGATGATCTACAGTCAGACGTCCTATCTTAACCATTCTGTAAGTTGACTTATTTTTTCTTGAAAAGGGAAAGTAGATCTCAGATCTATGAATCAGGAGGGCTACCTCCTGTACTTATTCAACATTACAGTGGTTAAAAAGGAAAAAAATCACAGTGATTAACTAGAAGCAATTTATGAAGAAGTTGGGTTGCTTGGATTCAACACTTGGGTTGGCCAGCCAGTACTCACCTGCACACTATCAGACAAGCAGCTACTTGTCTAAGCCTCAATGATCTCACATAAAATGGGGAAATCTTTACAAACAATTATTGTAAGAATTAGATGAGAACCTACATGGAGCACAGTACCTGACATGTAAAAACGTCATCATGCCACGTGGTTAACAGTGAAAGTCATAAAGGACCGGTCCCAGGCTTGCCAGGACGCCCCAGCCCGCCAGGCAGAGTCTGATTTCGCACCTGGGCGAGCACGTGCACAGGACAGGAAGAAAACGGCTCGGACAATGTCACTATGCATGGTACCATAGTGCTCTGGAATCCACATTGCTTTAAATTCCTCAATTTTTTTCTCAATTCCGAAAACACCTGCTTTTAGTTCTGGCTTCATAAAAGTTCATGAAAATCTCTAAGTTGTAGAAAGACAGCACTTCCCCATTTCAAGTTTGGATTTAGGATATGAGTGCCTTTGACCCTTAAGTACCAAGAAGCTACTACCATAGGCTCAGTTTCCCTAGATACAGGTGTAATTGGCACTTACTACAGGGACAGTATTTTAGTTTAAATACTTCTCCTTAAGAGCTTGATGTGGACACATGGCTACTGTCCTTATTTAAGTTTGATAATTTCCATTAGAATCTTAAAATTTTCTGTGACAGAAATGGCGATCATATGGCTTGTCCAGGGATAGCAACAGGAAAGTGGGAGGGGGAGAGGGGGAAAAGGTACGGAGAATAAGTAGCATAGATGGTAGGCAGAAAATAGATAGGGGGAGGGCAAGAATAGTATGGGAAATGTAGAAGCTAAAGAACTTACGACACATGGACATGAACTAAAGGGGGGGGGGAATGTGGGTGGGAGAGGGTGTGCAGGGTGGAGGGGAAGGAAGGGGGGGTAATGGGACAACTGTAATAGCATAATTAATAAAATATATTTTTAAAAATTTTTCTGTGAAAAAGAGAAAATAAAAACTTTCTGCAAAAATACCGTAAGAAATTAGTACATCTAAGGTGCAGCCAAAAAAAAAAACCCCTGAAATACTTAAATTTAATAAACACTGTTTAAAATTTACTTGTACTTGAAATCTAAACTCTCAGGTACATTAGGCAGAAATAGAAGTTCCATTTTATTTTTTTACAATAATTAAGTTCTCATGATAAAACTGGAGTTTAATGGCTGATCAAATCCTACTGTTTTTCCCTTACACATTTTAAAAAGATAAGAAACCTTTTATCTTCTACGATCTTCAACAAGAAAAGCACACGTTACTGACGAGTCCCCATTCAGGAAGAAACCAACCCCAGCCAGCGCCACAACAGAAGGCCCCGCTGACCTGCAGGAAGCACGCTGTCTCATAGAGCTGCTCCACGGTGCCGTCGCTCATCGCCAAGTTACCCGTGTACGCGTACGTGATGATTACCTGCAAGGTGGCTGCGTCCACATTCCGCAGGTGGACGTGTGTCTGTTTGCTTTCACTCAGTCCACTCATAAACATGGCCCTATAGCAGAGAGAGGGAAAAACCACCCTTTGGGTTTTGTGTAAAACAAATGCAGAGCTAAAGAGACAAACCAGACAACATGGGACGTTTACATAGGGTATTTGCTGATGAACAACTTACTGGGAAATCTTTTGAGGGAGGAAACAGGGAAGCATAATCCAGTCCCGAAAATACACCGAACTATTCTACTATGCCCATGTGAGTGACATGACAACCCGTTTACAGGCAAACATTCTTTTATTGCATTTTGCCTCACAGCACTCTGCAGATATTTTTTACAAATAAAAGGTAAGATGCTCCATCAGCAAAAAGATTTTAATTCCCTGAAGGCTCAGAGCATGGCTAGCATTTTTTATTGAGTGTTTTTAAATTAAGGTATGTGCAGCCCTGGCTGGTGTGGCTCAGTTGGAGCACTGGTCTGTAAACCAAAAGGTCATGGGTTTGATTCCTGGTCAGGGCACACACCTAGATTGTGGGTTTGGTCCTTGGTTAGAGTGCAAATGAGAGGCAACTGATCAATGTTTCTTTCTCACATTGATGTTTCTCTCCCTCTCTCACCCTCTCTTCTCCGCTCTCTAAAATCAATAAGCATGTCCTTGGGTGAGGATTAAAAAAATTAAGGTATGTACATTCCCTTTTTACACATAATGCTACCATACACTTAATAGACTATAATATAAATGTTAACTTTTATATGCACTGGCAAACAAAAAATGTCATGTGACTTGCTTCATGATATTCACTTTATTGCAGTGGTCTGGAACTGAACCCACAGTATCTCTGAGGGCCGGCTATGTTTCTTATATTCATACAATGGAATACTATTCAGAAACAAATAGGAACTAAGCACTAATATGTATTACAACACAGACAAACCTCAAAAACGTTACTCGGGGAAAGAAGCCAAATACAAAAGGCCATGTTTATAGGAAATGTCTAAATACAAAGGACAAAGGGGATTGAGTAGTTACCTAGGGCTGTAAGAATGGTAAGTGTAAAAGGGCAAAGATGATGGAAATGTCTTAAGTTAGATTGTAGAGGTGGTTGTATATCTCTGTAAATATACTAACATTCATTTAGTTATATGCTTAAAAAAATGGGTAGATTTTATAGTCTATAAATTACATCTCAATGGAGCTGCTAAAAATTTCCTTTATTCAAATGATTTCCTAACAATATGCAGAGCAGTTTCCTAAAAATCTATTATAAATGGGAAATGATGCTGGAAAGCAGAATGCTCACATAGAAAAGAGATGAAAAAACAATGCACAGTGTATTGCTATTGGCATAAAAGAGAAGCGCCTTTAGTGATCAAAAGCAGGTATCACAACAGTCACTAGCCTGGGCCCCTGGAGGACGAGGTGAGGAAAGCATTCAGATCGAGAAATCGCCTCTGGATTGAACCTGAAACCGGTTCTCCCCCAGGGGCACGGATGAACGTGAGTAAGGCACCGCTGCAGACTAGAAAGTGAATGGAAAGATGAGTGGCAGTCAGATCAGAGAGGGCTTTCAAAACGAGACACAGAAGTCTGAGCTTTTCCTTGTAATCAATCAGTGGAGCACACTGAAGGGTTCTGAGCTGGCGTTTATCAGGTAATGAAATGTTTTCTAGGGTGACTACTTTGTTCTCACAGACCTCAAGGGCCAGAGGCTAGAAACAGGAAAACTGGTTCTGAGGCTACTACTGCAATAATCCTGATGAGAAGCAAGAAGAACATGAGCTAAGATGGCAGAAATGGATACAAAAGCTATTACAAAGAACCAAGATCTGGTGGTTTTCTCAATATAGGGAATAGGATAGAGTAGGAAGTAGATAAGGAAAGAATCAAAGCTACTTATTTTCAAGTAAGTGCCTTAAAAATTATTATTAACCTGCCCCAGCTGGTGTGGCTCAGTGGATGGAAAGCTGGACTATGAAGCAAAGGATCGCTGGTTCAATCCCTGGTCAGGGCACATGCCTGGGTTGCGGGCCAGGTCACCAGTACGGGGCACGTGAGAGGCAACTGCACAATGATGTTTCTCCCCCTTTCTTTCTCCCTCCCTTCTCCTCTCTCCAAAAATAAATAAATAAAATCTTTTAAAAAATTATTGTTATCCATTGAGAGAAAAAAACGTAAGGACAAGGAAGAAAGTCCTGGTAAAAAAGAAAGTTAAATGCTGGATATATCTGAGGTAAGGACAGTTGAGTCAAATGGAAATAATACAGTAATAATCCATTAAGCACGTAATACCACTGGAACTTTGGAAGAGAGGCATTAATGCAGTGAACTATAAACTACCTTACAAAGTGAGGTGTGAAAGCTGAATGAGTTATCTGAGGGGACTAAAAATCTCAAGAAAAACCCACCCAGAATCCCAATGACGAACCTGAGATAGAATTCAATTAGGATAAAAAAAAAAAAAAAAAGCCAGAAGGCTAAGAAAGCTCCACCGGAGAAGCAGGAACCAGCCGGCCAGTGCAGGGCCATGCGCGGCGGAGAGGCGGGGGTCAGCACTGCGGGGTCAGGGCAGCAGCCCTGCAGAGGCACTGCGGTGGTCGCCTGCAGCTTCCGCTCGGGGTGGCTCTGAACCAACGGCAGGGAAGGCAGCTTCCGGCCGTGCCGGGGGGGGGGGGGGGTGGGGGGCTCTAACACCATCCATCACGGGGACTGAGGACTCCCCTCCCAAGGATACAGGATGGCCATAAGCAAACCCAACCCATCACTGGAGGCAGCAAGGGTTCTTGAAAAACATCCAAGGCCTGATGAGAAACTCTCTACAACACATCTCGTACTACTGGCTTCCCCTGTTTGACATGCGAGAGTAGGGGAAAGTATAATGAAACCTGGGAAAGAACCATCAGAGCTCTGAGGAACAACAGATGACTCAGGGGTCATGAGCAGTCTCTGCATCTGTCCCAGAAGAAGGGGGTAACTCTGGAAGAGGAAGCAGGGCGGGGAACAGCTGATTGTCCAGAAGACAGACACTGGACATCCCAGGCTTGGCTTATGACAACGGAGGGATGGACCTCCGTGAAACACTGGGCTTCCGGTAGCAGCCTTGACAACCTGATCGTGAACATTGTCATTTTTTAAATTTATTTCTACTTTTAAAATATATAATCTTTATTACATTTTTTCCATGACTATTGAGTCCCCTTACACCCTGTGAAAATTTTAAACCTTTTTAAGAAAGAACAAATAATGAATTATATAACATCATAACAGAATGAAGTACCACGATGGAAGAGATGCTAAGTACTTCTCTCACTCGGGGTCTCAAATGAAGTGTGCATGTTACCCAAGAGTAGAAACTACTATTTCAGAGGTTCCACATATTTTTGGTAGGGTGGCATAGTAATTCAAACTACAAAGGAAGACTGTATCTAGTTTAAAAGGCAAAATTTCTCAAAGTAAATTTCTAACGGTAAAGACAGAGAGGAGCATTCCGTAAATGCAAAGATAGTGAAATTACAAACCTGCAAACAGAATCCAGTGGAAGAATACTTGGAAAAGGATCCAATTATTATTATGGCAGTGTATGATAATCTACTCAATCCAGAGAAACAATATACGTGGGAGAAAAAAATTGAGTGTTTTTTATATTGTAGATTATGAAACTGCCCCAGAAACAGGATTTTAAAGACGAGTGGCTTTAATTCCAGCAAGTACTGGACTATCTTTCTACTTATTATCTGACTTGCTTTCAGGTGAACATACTCTCTCAGAAGACCAAGGATGCTGAAGGCTGGAGCTAGACAGTGGTAAGGAAATAACAGCAGCCTTGAAATGTGTTGTCTGTAATTAATGGAAGATTTATTTAAGTTTCTTGGTCTTAAAAGAAAAGCAATTCCAATCCAATCCACTAAAGATTAATAACCCCAGGACTAGACAATTTAAATAGTGTAGTCTATAATAATCACAGCTAAACTAAAGGGGCAGACATGTGAATAAACCCACGTGCTACTTCCTGATGAAAGATCACAGCCAGCACTTCCGCACAGGTCGGTCGGAAGGTGAGAGAGCCACGGCTGAGGTTATCACCACCAAAGACTCTACTCTGATTACCTACGTCAATCTGGAAATCTGCAGCTAAGGCGTAAAGCTCTTTCCAACAATGGGTAATCAGTTTATAGTTAATGGTCATTAAAAAGGGAAAGCAAATGGGGCCCGGGGTCTTGACCGATTCTGTAACCTCCAATTTCTAATACCCTTTAAGCCAATATATCTGGGAAGCTTTTAAATACACAACTTGTGAAATTGTAACTTGACCACTGAATCAGGATTTCTAGGCTTGAAATCCAAGAATCTTTACTTGTAAAAGCACCCAGCAGGGTTCTGATGACCAATCAGGTTCCAGAGCTGCTGTCTGCAAGCATGCTAAGCTTTCTAAGGTAAGAACACCAGTGTCTGAAATCACAGGAAAACCCCAGAGTTTAAATGCAAACAACTGTGGGCACAGCGCAGGCCACCGGCACCTGGACCACTGCGGCCCCCGCAGCCGTCACGAGACGTGTCACCCCGAGGAAGGCAGGGGCTCTACACCCACCACATCCTCTTGACAGATGCTGCCGAAGGGCGGCCCCGTCCACATTCGTTGCTGACCCCCGCCTGTGACTGCTGGTATCTGAATCAGACAGACAGTGGTGGTCCACATTTAACTCATCTTTACTCACACTGTCCCTTCCAAACACGGAGTAAAATTCAACTTAAGGGCAGAAAATAAAAGAATTTCTATGCCTCAGTTTCTATTCCTCTCATGAAACATAATAGAGTAACCCACTTCAAAAAGATTAAAAGTTGCAAAAGATTACAAAAATGTAAACTTATTTGTAATTAGCAAACAACTAAATCAACTTCTAAATTCTGAGGCATAGAGAACACCAACAATGTTATTCATTATTAAATATTTAAATCTGGCAAAGAGTCTGGTAAGGCTGGAGGATAACACGAATGGAAACAGTAACAGAGTGAGGAAAAAATGTATTTTTGCAAAGAAAATACAAGTCCTTAACATGTCTAAATAGAACCAATGATCCTCTAAAAGTTATTATTGGGCCTACTGTCCTCTTCAATTTATAAACAATGACCACTGTTTTTAAGTTTATTTTAAAATCTCAAATGGGAATAAAAGGGAGAAAACTGTACTTGAACAATGATTAAAATGTAAAAAAATCTCAAGAATAAATGAAAATTACCCTATTCGTTTTTTATGCTATATTATTTTTAATTAAGTACAAAGACTTTTGTTTTTCTTTTTATTGTAAAATAACATCCTGAGCCTTTTTGCTTCACTTGATTAAAACTTTTCCTTAATTTCAACAATTTTTTGTAGTTAATAAACCTCTGTAATAAAAACTACTTGCACCTGTCCCTTACATATGCAAGGAAGTGATTTAAAAGGACTACATCCTCTGAATAAAAAATGTAAATAAAACATTAAGACATCCATTTAAAATTTTTTAAAATGTCTTAAAAATTCCTATTGAAATAAGCTACTGTCCTGCATTTGAAATGACACAATAATGAAGATTACAGTACTTACCTAAAATAAGAGCTGCATGTTGCAAGAACCATCTTATGACAAGGGAACTCAGTGCCCTCCACAATTAATACTATGTCAGTAAACAACTGCTGTTCATAAAACAGTTTTAACTGCTCCAACAAGGACACAGCATACTCAGTATTGATCTGCCTCTCGTCTTGAGTGGACATGACTGTATTCCATTAACATGCCCCAGAGCAGATGAGAAAAGTCAGTCTCACTGATGGAAGGTCAAGTGAATGTTTCAGGAATACAGAAAGGAGAAACTCCACTTGCTGTTATCTGCAGCATTCAGGACCAAGACTGACACCTTCACTAATGAATAGTATCTCATTAAGACTGAAGATCACTCCTAGGTCATCCTGTGTTAATTAGGTTCTTCAGAGTTTTTCAACACAGTCTGCAGACATCTTGCTCAAATTTGCAATCACTGTACAGCTCATGACTGAAAGACAGTAATACACGAGGTAGGTTTTGTGGCAACATCCTGTGTTCTGTGGATCTTCTGAAGTAACTAAAAAGAAAAAAAGTTCAGTTAGACTATCCATGCCAGTACATTTTAGAATATCATTTTTAAGCCATAGACTTAAATATAAATCTAGCCCTGGCTGGTGTGGCTCAGTGGATTGAGTGCTGGCCTGTGAACCAGAGGGTTGCCAATGTGATTCCCAGTCAGGGCACATGCCTGGGATTCGGGCTGGGTCCCCAGTCAGGGTCAGGGACACGCCAGAGGCAACCACACACTGACGTTTCTCTCCTTCCCCCTTCCCACCTTCCCCTCTGTCTACAAATAAATAAAATCTATAAACAAACAAAAATTTAACCAAATGAAGTACCTGGCCAGGGCTGTATTAATCTTCATACAGTGATTCCTTCCTATAAATCTTTGTAAGAGCATACAATTTTATTGGGGAAAAAACCAGAGACACAAAACAAGATAATACAGAAATGTATTCTTACACAGAAGACTCCATATTATATAAATATGAATGTCCTCCAAATTAACTTGTAAATTTAATACAAATCCAATCTAAATCCTATTTGCAGAGGATCCACCTGGAAAAATGTACAAAGCTGCCAAGATATTTGGGGGAAAAGGAGGGCAAGTTTATCCTCATGACTTATTTCAACAATAATGTTGGAACCACTGGCTATCCGCTTGAGGAAACAAAAACCTAACTTTTAGTCATACTGCATAACATCCATCCACAGAAACTCAAGCTGAATTAATGTTTAACTTTATTTGTAAATCAGTATTGACCACATATGGCAAAGAAATTACAAATAATGAACAGAAGAGGGAAAACCCATACAGGAAGCTAGTAACAGTTAAAAACCACCACCTCTTTTCTAAACAGATGACTCTTAGTTCCTCTAATCCAAAATGTCAAGTGGCTGATATGAAATCTGTAAATATGAGGATCACTGGAACAACTAACCCTTCCCACAAAATTATCATCCATGTCAAAGAGATCACCTTGTACTTCCTGCCCAGCTATACAATTACAGGAACTGCTAACTTGATATAACTGTCAAATTTCCAGCCAAGTTAACTATGGAAGTAACTAAGACACAGGCACAGGCAATGTGACTTGGAGTCAGGTAAGGTAATGACTTTGCTCTTCCAGATCTGAAAGTTACACTATAAATCCAAGTTCTAGTATTTACTACAACCTCTCAGACTAGTAATACCAGGTCAGGTTTTGCAGGCAACATTTTAGTAAAAACTTGATTTTAAGAGTTTTTTGAATTTTAGAATTGCCAGTGAAGTACTGTATAGGTATAATATTTGGCACTGTAAATGCTTAATAAGTCAACCTGTGAGTTCTACTTCTAGAAATTTTCCTTATAGAAACGCATGCATTAGCAAACAAAGTCCCACCCAAGCTGAAGGCCCAAACTCATCCCTGTCCACATTTAAGCCAGGTGACAGGAACTGGTGCCCAGGGCCAGGACGGACTTGGCTGACACTGCTAGCCCCCAGAATTCCTTGCAGGTTTAGCTGTTCAGGCTCACTCTGGTCATTTCTTTAACTTCCTACTATGACCTAATTTTTTTTTGTAGTGACCTTTTTGGGCTCCCTTTAATTTGCCATGTCTGAATTTTACTAGATTTGATTTTCTAAATCACATAAGACACTGTATTAAAACAAATGAAGCCTGCTTTCAGAATTTCATAGTTAGCCAATTTTATGTAATCCTCATTACCACTGATTTATACAATTCTATTTTCTACCACTTCTTCTGTGATTTAGGGTACATTTTCTTCCTGATAAGTTATATTCAGGATACCTTAGTATTTAAACAGGCAGGAAAGAAGTCATTCAGACATCACATTAAGTAAATGAACAATTTGAACAGATCTGTATCTACTACAATTCAAAATAAAATTAAGTGTCACTTCTCTGGGAACACAGACTTCAAAATGTAGTAACTAAAAATATAAAAAGTTACAAAGTTTAAGATGACTAGCCTTCGAATGTCTGTGGCACCCACTTTTCTGTAAGATTTCTTCTCCCCTAAAAATGAAACTTGAAATCAATATCCTAAACACTCCGAAACATTTCACAAAGTTTGTACTACCTTACTTAACCACTAATGATCTGACACATCTTACAAATTTTACTTTAATAAAGATGTTGTCATATATCATTCTATATTTTATCTAAAATTTACTAAAATAAAATTTAGATATTTTAGCTAAAGTAAGTGACACATCCTATTACCTGCAGAAGTTAGCATCCTCACACTGAGTAATTTTCAGATATCAAGGAAATTGTCTACATAATCTTCTTTTATAAATTAACAGCTACTGAAATCATACCTAACGGACACTGACTGACTGTTCACCGAGTGCTAGCCACTGCACTCTCAGCACTCAGACTGCACAGCCCACCGCCAGAGTGCCTCACCACCAAGCGCTTTGCTCTTGGTGTAGACCACAGCCCAAACCATAACCATAGCTTCAAAACAGGGTGTTTCAAAACCAAACTAGACAAACTCAATAGCCAAAAAAGGTATGGGCAAATGCAAAAGAAACATTTTTCTTGTTATCTAGCTGTCTCAGTCTTTCATTTCCAAACTTTTGACCAAGTTTATTCTTTACCGTAAGGAAAACTGTATGAGCAAAGTAGGTAGTTGGCACCTGCCCCCCCTCCGTTAACAGCAGTTCATAATTGTAGAGGAAAAAAAATTTACTGAAGGCGTATGACTTTATTAACATATGAAATGATTTCCTAACTTTTTTTAAAACCACAAACTTTTGAAAGGTGTACTACTTTCTCTTCTCATCATAAAGACAAAATATTTTAGACTTTATAAGCCATCAAGTCTGTCTCAAATACTTAACTATCCTGTTGTAGCCTGCAAGCAGCAAAAGATAGTATGTAAACAAATGGACATGATTGTTCCAATAAAACTTTATTTACAACAATAGGCTACAGGCCACATGTACCAATCTCTGCTGTCAAACTGCTTCTTGATCAATTAAGAATCAGCAAAAACCAGTTATCTGGCTTACATTTTGTCCATTGCTTACATTTGCTCCTGGTGTCCAAACTGTCCCTCCCTGTAACCACTCATGCTCATGCCATAAAGCAAAAGGCAGCCTGTTCTACCTGGTCAGGGCACATGCCTGGGCTGCGGTTTCTCCCTCAGTCCCACGCATGGAAGAGAGACAACCGATCAATGTTTCTCTCTCATATTAATGTTCCTCTCCCTCTTTCTCCCTTTCTTCCTCTCTAAAACCAAACAAAAATCTAAAAACAAACAAACAAACAAACAAACAGAAAAATAACTGTGTCCCCCAAATGGTGTGACACATGCTCATACATATTATATTAAAATGAATACATCTTTGTATTCCTATTTTTGTTTTCAACATTGCCAAGGTGCTATGGGAAATTAAAATAACAAAAATTAGAAAACATCATTTAAAAGCAAAAAAGATCAGCAAATAATACATATAACTTGTTTCTCTTGGAAAAATGTTTTCCCATCAGATCACATAGACAAGGAAAAAGCACAAAACTTAAATGCTTGAAAGCTGAATTAAATGCAATTCTTTATCTAACCTGTATATACTTGTATTCCACTTTCTTTTCAACTGAAAGATTTTAACATCTCATCCCTAATCACACAACTGTTTTCGCCACCTGTTGCAGGTTCAGTGGAACATGAAATACTTTTGTTTATCCAGTGTAAGTACCCTTTACTAAAGGTTTTAAAAACGGGACATTCCTCTCCAAGATAATCTGTTGAAAAAATCCACAATGAGAAAAAACTATTATAGTCAGTAACAAATCATTTAAAAATATATTTTATTTATTTATTTTTAGAGAGAAGGAAAGGGAGGGAGAAAGTTCCCTCTCTTTCAATTTGTGGTGGCCTCTCGCACACCCCCTACTGGGGACCTGGCCTGCAACCCAGGCATGTGCCCTGACTGGGAATCAAACCAGCGACCCTTTGGTTCACAAGCCAGTGCTCAATCCACTGAGCCACACCAGCCAGGGCTCAGTTTTTAATTTATCAAGTACAGTATCTACATACATTTGAAAAAGAGATGCACACAATATAGTGCTTGTATCGTGACATTTAGTGGATACATGGATTCATTAGTGGAACCAAGGGGCAGGCTGGGAAATCTCTGTTGCATGCTATAATTCCTGGCACAAGGAACTTCAAGATTAGTAGGAGAGTCCAGTACTTTATTTTACTTATAACTTATTACTTCCAATTTTTATTTTTTCCATCACCATTTATCCTCCTATACTCTGCTCCACATCCACCTACCCCTCCCTTCAAACATCCTGTACTTTAAAGCAAGTTATTAGAACAGATTTCACAGTGAAGAACGCCTACTAGAATAAGAGTCATACAAACACGGTATGAGATTCATAATTTAATAAAGTGCAATATACTTTGACATGAAATTTGGGGTCTAAATAAATCTTGTCTAGAATACCCAAGCCTCCAAGGTTCTAAATGAGTGAATTCTACCACACAAAATAATTTCAAAACATTCTGTTATTAAATAATCATTAGGATTAAGTCAGTAAGCAACCTGTAGTAAATATATAATTCTACTTAAAAATCTGAAACAACTCTTATGGAAAATTATTACAACTGGTTTTCCCCGCTTAAGTAATCAATGAGACTGATGAGCAGTTAACCGAGCTGTGAACCCCAAAAGGAGGGAGGACACAAGTGGGGAGAAGGCAGCAAATGAGGACTGCGCAGAAGTTACGGCAGGGACGAGACAGTGGCAGAGAAGGGCGGTGGGTGCAGGTCGTCCTCTGCACAAAACACCTTGACGTGTGTATCACTGATTTGGGCAGTGCTGCGTCTGCCATCACCACCCCGGTCAACACAGAGTCTGGAAGCTTTTGTTGGAAAAGAGTCGAGGTGTTCTGAATGTTAAATACTGCCAAAAAATTAAGAGCACGAACTGTGGAGCCAAATTTCTTGGGCCGAAAACCCAATTTACAACTTACTAGTCGTTTGACCTTTGTAAAGTTATTTACTTTTTGTGCTGGAAAATGGGGGATAAAAATAAACTATGCGGCATGGATTAAGGGTTAGATGAGTAGAAAGAGCTGGGAAGAGCGCCCGACACCTGGCACTACTGTACAAATATGTGCAGCAATTTGTATTAATGTGTCCCTGGTGAAGCTTTCGGCAGCACCTTCCCAACTCCTCACCTCCTCGCCTGCACGGGTCTAGGGGTCCCAATCGCATGGTCTCAGCACTTACACGCAGCTCTCTTCAACCTGCGTGAACGGTCTTTCGGATAAGGGAACTTCGTTCAAGGACTTCAGGGAGTATTTTCACGGTACAAATCATGAAACAAAGTAATTCAATGAAGACTAATCTTGGGAAAGCTGATGCCGGTGCAGAAAAACGAAATGAAGGCCAGGAAATGAAGGTCTCGAAACAAGCCCGCCTTCCCTTCAGCGAGGAGACAGGCTGCTCCTCAGGAAGGCCCAGAGGCTGGGGCCGGAGCAGTTGGCTTTCAGGTTATCAAAGCGACCCCGACAGCTGAGGATGTCCGGAAGACCGCGTCTTTAGATTGCCAACCACTACACAAACAATTTTTTTGAGTTGTGACAAACATCAGTTAAAAAACAAACACCTTGTCCTTTGAAGAATTTATCCAGTTTGACCAATTTCAGTATGTTGTCCCTACTCGAGTCAAATTCAGAGTTTAGGCCTATTCTGTGTCCCTCCTTTCAAACCACATGGCGCCATCGGGTAAATTATGCCCAGTACCCTAAGTAAATTCAGGCTGAAAGTTTAAGCTTCTGCAGTACGTTATGATTAATAAGTTACCTCACTCTTAAAAAATTAAACAAGAACATAAAGGAGACGCCATGGTGACAGAAATAATTATGAATATAGTATGTCATTTTTATTTTGGATATCACTTTTTTTCCCCTCTCAGCTCTGCACAATGACTAAAGAAAGCTTTCTCTAAATTCTGGCTAAAGCGGACTCAGCCTCTAACTTTTTCACTGGGATTTCATTTTCCACCAAGTCCATTATTTTTTCAATTATAAAAGCAGAAGAAAATATTTCCCAGATAATCAAATGTACTCATGAGGTCAATAAGGAAATAACTCCTTAATGATTACAACTATTGAACACTTCTTGGTTTCTAGATAAATCAAATAAAATAAAGTAAAATAAAGTATAAAGTGAGAAATACTTAGAATGTTCTGCCTACCATGGATGCTACTACATGTCGCCACTTGTCAGAAGTATGGGATGGAGTACAGAAAGGGAAAAATCCTTAAAGCACTCCTCATCAAATGATTTTCTCCAAATCTCCTACAATAATCCCTTCTCTCCACACCGAGGAATCTAGGTACTGCACATTTCTAGCAAGGGAACCAGGAGTAACCTTCAGATATTTAAAAAGTTACTTGAAATCGACCTTTCATTTCTAGTATTGAGGTATTCAAATGTTAGTTGTGCACTTCAAACGTCACAAAACTGAACACAGTAAGACTGAGTTACTATGAAGGACTTCGGCATTTTCATTCATGTACTTATGACAGCAGGATCCACCCTTTCCCCTAGCCTTAGGAATGTGGCCAAGGAGAAAAAACGACTCTCCTAAATGTGTGAGATCTCCAGGAAAACCAAGGCATCTTTTTATTGAAGTTCCCAGGAACTGACCACCCACCTTAAACACATTCAGTGTTCAGTCTGGACCTATGACGAAATACCTCATTATTCCCATTAACCAGGGGACAGAAAAGTTACGGAGGAGTGCAGGCGTAAGTACTAGGACATCGGTTCCCACCCACCGCCTCACAGGCGCTGTAAATCACTATTTACAGCATCTCACGGCAGTGCTTCCCGTGAGAGCAAAGAGGGGAGCAGAGTTCCAGCATGTGGGACTCTTCCTGCAGAACCGCGTGGGAAAACAGCACTGACTCACTACGTGGGAAAGCGTGGACCGTAAGGCACGCTCAGCAGCACTGCCCTCGTCCCGTGGATTGCAGCACCCCCCCCCCCGCCCCGCGACAAGGCCTTCAATAAGCTCTAGACCAACAAAAAGATCAAAGCAAAAAAGCAAGCTTCACACTAGTTAGCGGCCAGATGGGAAGAATAACAAAATCCCACATCAACGAGACTGGAAAATAAGGGACTGGCTTTCTTTTTAATTTACTTTAGGTCAGAGAAAAAAATCCTTATGAAAAAACGCCAGGGAAAAAGGTCCTTACCAAAGGTTAACTCAAGCCAGTCACCAATGGCTGAGAGATTTGTAGTCCACGCTACTCAAACTCAGGCAAAAAATAACAATAAAGTAAAATAAAAAAAATCCGAACTCAGAAGGAGGCACACACCCACCGTGTTAATTAGAAGAAAATGTAATTTGGGTCCGACCACCTTGCCGATACGGCTTGATTTCCGAATGCCAGGACGCTCAGCGGTCAGACACCGAGACCCATACACAAGCAACACGTGACCAGTCCTGTCCTCTCCGTTTTTACAAGGCCAAGTGACAGAGAGACTCGACGCTTCACACAAACATACCCTCTTAGAGTTAGTTTCACATTTTTTGGATTCTTCTACTATTTTCACTTGAAAGGGCCATCACGGTAGCGGGTAAATTCTACAGATTTGTAGCCCACGGAGTGTGTGTTCCGCTCTCCTTGAAGTAGATATAAAGGGATCTTGGATTGCTACCCCCCCCCAAAAGACATAAACTCGAAATTAACTACTCCACATCAAACTAAGGGATATTCTACGCCGTGGTTTCTCAATTCCGAGGGCGAGGGCGGTGGTCGAGTTCAAATAAGTTACCGATTTCAGTCTAAAGTAAACATGTACACAATTTTCCGTTTCAAAGGGCAGCCTCTGCTTTCTTGTTAAAAGTCATCAGATCACAACTAGACCCCTGTTAACCTAGACATCTTTTGGTAACTACTTCAGTATGTACCGAGAAAGAAAATGTACCCCAGGAAGGGCTGGCCCTCCTCCGGCCCACCATCTCGCGTACACGTCGCGAGTCGTTAAGGGAAACGGCTTTATTTTGGCAAAGGCGGGCGCTAGCCGAAGCCGGGACGCCGCCCGGGCGACCCGCGGCCGAGGAGGCGCCCCGGGGCCGGGGCCGGAAACGCCCCCGCGAGCTGCGCGCCCATCGCCCCAGCCCCGAGAACCCGCAGCGCGCCGGGCAGCGAAGGGGCCGCCACGGGGTGCGCGAGGCAGCGCCGGCCCCTGCCCCTTCCCCCGCCCGCGGCGGAAATGTCTCGGGTTTGAAAGATGCCGCCGCCGCCGCCCCCCGCCCGCCAAGCCACAAAGGGCCGAGCCTCCTCCCCTAGTTCCGCCACAGGTCGTCGCGGGCTCCCCCCGCCTGTCCCCTCTCTCCCGGCGCCGGTGACGCCTGCTTACCCGGGTCCTTCGGTCCCAACGGCCGGGATCCGGTGTGGCCCACGGCCCCGAAGACGCTGGGCCCTTAGGGCGCGGCGGCGGGGGCGTGGCCCTCCCGCCGCGGCCGAGGCCGGGGTCTCGCCGGGGAAAGCTGGGGCCGCCGCCGCCTCTCCCTTCCGGTTTCCCCTCGCGCCCTCCCTCGGCGGTCCGCGCGGCGCGGAAATCAGCGTCCTCTGCGGGCGCCGCCGCACGCTCCTCGGGGCCCGACCACCGCCAGACTCCTCCCCCGGGAGCCGCGCCGTCCGCCCGCGCCGCCTCGTCAGCCGGGCCCCGAGACGCCCGGCTCGCCGCCCCCGCCCCGCCCCTGCGGCGCGCTCTCGCCCCCTCGGCGGGCCCCTTTCTCCGCCCCGGAACGTGCGGACAGCGGGCTGCCAGCCAGCCCTTGCCAGGTTTTCCTTTCCCCTGCTCGCGCGCGCCTAGCAGCACAGGCGGCAATTTTGCAGTTTCCCGGGTTCTCGAGCCCCCCCTCCCCCGCCCTTCCCCTAGCCCCCCCTCCCTTTTCCTTGGCTAGTGCCTACCGGAAAGCCAAAACAATCGGGTCCGCGCAGGCGCAAACAAGGAAGCGGAAATGGCAGGAAGGGCGGGGGCGACGCGAGGTGACGAGGAAGCGCTGTTGAAGGGGTTTCCCGGGAAGGTCAGCGGAGGGCGCGTGCGCGGCGGCCGGTGGGCTGCCCTGCACCCCCTCCCCCGAGACGCGCGGGCCTGGGTTTGCCCGCGGCTTCCGGCGGGCGCTTCTGGCTTACCCTGGGGGAAGGAGAGGCCGGAGAATTTTACCGCTAGGAAATCCGGGAAGCAAACTACCAGATGTTATGCCCTAGGCTGTTTTCTCCCCCGTGAAATATGAAATTTGCAGGGTGGGTCGGGGAATAGGAATGAGGACTAGACAACACTAGACCGAGGGAATAAAGGAGACCCTGGGCGCTGGTTCAGTGGGCTTTGTCTTTCAGCCCCTTCCCTCCAAAACGCCCTCCACTTTGCCGAGCGAGTTCGGTTTTCCCGATCTCATCCAGAAAGGCTTCAAGTCCTGGTTTCCCAAGGCCAAGGCACAACTCGAGGCAGCACTGAAGCGGCCCGCAGTTCCGGGTGTGGAGGGAGCCTGTCTGCAAGCGAAGCTTTCAAGACAGTTCTGTGCCGCAATGCGGGTTGGTACCTGTCCCGCCGCCGCCGCCCCCGCCCCCGCCCCCGTGGCCCCCAGCAAATTCCAAAGGAGCACCTTCAACTTTAAAAGCCAAGCCTTGGCGGCAGCTGAAGGCGTGGCCCACACTGGATTGGTTAACTTGGCACACAGTTTGGTCTTGCATTCGATGAAATTTATGGATCAGAGATTGTCAGAAAAACCCACACAGCGTCACCTACCTTCATAACTTCACTCCTGGCACAGACCCTATCTGCAGAACGTACACGACTAATTATAAACAAAAAGCACAATGCATAAAGTGTTACTGTAGAGCCTCTTCCTACAAGCTAGACTGGGCTAGATCAACTGAATGCACACCAGGATGTGTGTATTTGGGACAACTACTGATTAAGGATTTTCCAGTAGGATTTAGAAACTAGATTCATTAAACAAATCTTTATGGAGTGCCCAGTATGTTTAATCAGACTTTGCTTAGTTTGGTTAAATGTTTAAGTGTTTTGATATTAACAAAAAAGCCATGCAAAATATTCGGTCATTTAACAAAGGTTTGAGGACCTGGTCTGTGCCAGACTGGACCCTGGAGATGCAAGGTCTAAACAGGAAGGCGGAAATAAGCGATACCTGTGGTAAGAGTGTGTTTCAGAAGAGCCATTTAAGATTTTTAAGGAGGAGAATATCTTGAAAAGATTTTTAAAGGCCTGGCTGGGTAGCTCAGTTTGGTTAGAGAGTTGTCTTGATGTGGCGAAGTCACAGGTTCTATCCCTGGTCAGGGCACAAACAAAAATCAAGCAATGGGCCCTGGCTGGTGTAGCTCAGTGGATTGAGGGGGGACTGTGAACCAAAGGGTCGCTGGTTCAATACCCAGTCAGGGCACATGCCTGGGTTGCAAACCAGGTTCCCTACCCCCCCGCCACCCCTGTGAGGGCCACATGAGAGGCAACCACACATTGATGTTTCTCTCCCTCCGTTCTTCTCTAAAAATAAAGTGTGTAAAAAAAATCAAGCAGTGAACATGTAAATAAGTGGAACAACAAAGGGATGTCTCTCTCTCCCCCTCCCTCCCTTATTCCTTTCTCTCTAAAAAATAAATAACTTTTTAAGTTAAACAGTTTTAGAAAAATAATTCTGAAGCATGGTGGATTTCCAACTGGAAGCTGGGATGCTAATTAGGAGGCTGTTAAAATGGTCCAGACCAGAGATGGAGAGTCTAAACTCATTTAGTGGCAGTGAAGAATGTGAAGGGCAGATTTGAAACTAGCTAGATACAATAAGGGGATGAGGGAACATAGAGTGATTAGATAGTAATATCAGTAACTATGTAAAGGGAGGCTAATTGTGAGGATGAAAGAGAGCAGTAAAAACGTGTAGTTTTAATAGCTGTAGAGTTAGGAATACATTTGGCTGCAAGTAAAAAAAAAAAGATTCCATTGCAACGACTTTAAGGGTCTATTTGGTCACAAAACCAACCTGCAGGTAGGCAAGTACCCTTGTCCATTCGACAGCTTAAGAACAACAAAGCCACAATCTTTTGATTCTCTTGACATTTCCCTTAGAGTTGCAAGATGGTTGCAGCACTTTTAGCCTTCACTCCAGAAGATGGAGGAAGGAATGGTTTCAGACCATTCCTGAGTTTATTTTTTTTCGGGAAAGTAAAAATATTTGGAATGTCAATTTTAACTAGTTCTAGATAATCTTATGCAAACTACTCTAAGAGAACAGAAAAAGATGGCAAGTTATCTAACTGATTATATGAGAGAAACTGATGACGCAAAACCAAGAAAAGGTAATATTAGTATTGAAAATTATAAAACAGTTCTATTTGTAACCTTAGATTCCAAAGTCCTAAATGAAATACCAGCAAACGGAATCCTGCAGTGCATACTAAATTATATCAAAACCAAGTCTGGTGTATCCCTGGAATATAAGGATTGTTCAATGAGAGGAAAATCTATTAAGGAATCTGTTTTATTATACAGTGAAGATTTTAAAAATTATAACTACTTCAATAGATTCAGGAAAACCATTTGCTAAAACTCAACATTCATTCAAAATTTTAAAACTTTGCCAATCTGGAATAAAAGATATCCTACTAATTTGATAAAGAATATCTGGAAAATAGCCTACAATAATCCTTTGTGATGAATCATTAGGAATTAAGATAAAATAATGGTATCTGCTACCAGTTTTTTAATTGAATATTGAATATTGTATTGACGATCTTAGAAGCTTAAAACCAGTAAGAGAAATGGGAAGATAGTCATTGAAAAGAAGAAACAAAACTATCATTATTTGCTGATGGCTTGAGTGTCTACATAAAAAAATTTAGTCAAGTCTACCAAAAATTGAAACTTAGGAGGGCTCAGCAAGGTTCCTAGAATATAAAATCAACATATAAATATCAATAGTACCCCTATACACCACCAACACAGAAAATGTAATTTGAATCAATCATGTTCAAGGGTAAGAAAAACTATAAAGATATTTATAAAAGAAATTATAAATTAGAACCTTGTATTTTAAGATCTATCCATGAAGACAGAATCATTCTATTCCTATGTAACATCCCATAATCTATCTCTACTACATTTATCCATTCTTTTTTTTTTTTGTGAGCATTTAGGTGGTTTTCAACTTTTACATATTATGTGCTATGCTACTGCAACGAACATTTTAAATAAATGTCTCCTTGTGTGTATGTGCAAGATTTTATTCTAGGGTATTTCTATAAAAAGAATTGCTAGTTCATGGAGTATGACGCATTTTCCACTTTTTTTTAGATACTGTCAACTTGCTCTCCAAAGTGTTTTACCAATTTACGCTCGCGCCAGCAGTGCCAGTGCGTTCTCCTCACTCCACTTCCACCTTAAGCCTTGCTGTTGTCAGACTTGTTGTGTTTCCCCCCACCCCCGAGTCTGATGGTTATGGATGGCATCTCCCTGCAGATCCCACGGAACACAGGCTCCCTAGGGATTATGGTTCCCGTTTTCTTAGGGCCAGCGTTGTGCTGAGCCTGTTGTAGGGACTCGGTATTTGCGAAGGGAAGGAACGCACGAAGGAAGGATCACTGGTGAGGCTGAGCGTCCTGGGTGTGTTTTTTACTGACCAAGGAGGCTCAAGGCGTGGAAACACAGACTGTCATTACAGGTGTGTTTAAACTTTCAATATGAAATCAGCGTGTCAGCTGAGGGGAAAGTTGAAATCACCCCGCTTTAATGCGAGACGAGGACTGTCAGGTTGCCACAAGGGGTGTGACGGAGCACCCGAGCACTAGAAAAGGCCCCGGGCCCGGAGAACCCAAAAAGATCTTAGCCCACTCCTCTTCCAACTAGCAGGACGGCAACTTCATACATTTGGGCAGATTAATCTCCCTGAATCTCAGGTGTCCTTATCTTAAAATAGAGATGATGATGATGATACCCATTTGGAATCCAGGGCAGAGAACACCCAGTTCACCAACTGGACCTTAACACCAAAATAACCACCACCGTCTAACCTCGGATACCCCACCGCACTCCAAACGCCGCAGTTAGCACATACCTCCTCACAGGACAGGTCTCGCTGCGGTCTCCGGACCAGGAGGAGCCACTCTGTTCCGTCCTTGACGCAAGCTGGTACTGCCTCCAGCCCCAAACCCAGTTAGCTGGCACCTCCGGGACGTTCTCAGTCCGCTCCTGCCCCTGGTGACCTCCCCGCCAGCCCTCTCGACCGTGCCACCTGGAAGGCCTGTTTGGCCACGTGTGAGCCACCAGAGCCCTCAACCTATTCGCCTAGTGGCCTCGGACTGTGTCGCCGCCCAAGGAGGTTCTTCATTGTCCCCTTCTCCGTGCACGTCAGGGCTCAGATACGGCCACTAGCTCCTGGCAGATCCGAGTTTGATGAGGACTGAATGTGGAGAGATTTAGGGGGCTCTCCTCAAGAAAAACAGTACAAAATTAGGAATGCAAACACCTTGTGATGTTTCTCTGTCTCACCTTGCTGCACAGTCCGCCACACTCACTGAAGACCTGGGATCCTGCAAATGACTACAATGTGAAGGAGGGGGTGACTCATCCTGCCCCCCCGACCCCCGGCTTTCCAGATCGTTTGCTGCCTCAGCACCAGCGACCTTCGCCCCCATAGCACTTCAGCAAGCCGCTGCCGTGGACCCCGTTCTAATGGGCAGCTGCCCCCACTCTGAAATCCTGTGTTTTCTTCCCCTTTTTATCCTCTGACCGCAGTCCCTCTCCTCTGGCTCTTCGCTGCCATGCGGGAGACCTCCCTCCTTCACTTACTCCCCGTTGTTTCACTCCTGTCTGACATTATTTGCTTTCTCTTCCTGACTACATAGGAGGCCACTAACTAGGGTGGAGTAAGGCGCCCGGGGTGCAAAATTTAAGGAGGCACTCATGCGGGGTCATGCCAGGTCATGCCAGTGCACGGGTCCTGCCAGTGCAGGGGTCCAGCCAGTGCAGGATGTACACTATGCGCCGTGACGCAGTCCTTTCATTTCTCACCACCGCACTGAACTTTCTCGAACCCTTGACTTTTCTTCCCACAAGGCCCGCAAAACCGCAGTCTTTGATCCTCCCAACCAATCTGTCTCTCCCAGCTGCCTGCGTGTGGCTGAGGGAGGTAGACGGCACTGCAGGTGGGGCCGGCACCAGTTACTGACCCCCACCAGTCCAGCCCTCCAGGCCACCAGCAACCCTTCTGCGCATCCGTAAATTCCTGCTTCTTCTGACCCCGGCAGCAATCGGACAGACGCTGTTCTCTGCCCAGTCCACACCCGTTCTCTTCCTCGGCCTCAGAATCCCCGGTTATTCCACTTGCCCAGCTCTGAGAGGGCGTTTCCCTCAGCAAAATGCCCTCCAGCTCCATGTATTGTCACAAAAGGCAGGATTTCTCTTCCTTTTTTTCTTTTTTTAAGGAGTTAGGTTTCAGCAGCAGCTGGAAGAGAGTCGTTGGGAAGGAAGGATGTCGAGAACAGGGAAGAGAGGTCGGTGTGGTGGAGGAACCCACACCTGGCTAGAGCCTGGGGTGTGAGAGGGGAGGAATGTGGTGACGGGGTGCGACACTGGATAGTGGGGGGCTTCACCCTAAGGAATCTGGTCCTTGTTCCCCACTTCCCTGGAGGGCTGTGATGCGCCATTCAAGCACTGCAACTGGAGTGAGTGAATCCAGGTGGGTCAGAAAGAGTGTTCTGGCAGTGGTGTGGGTTACAGACCCGGGAGAGGGGTCAGGAAAGCTACTAGTTATTCAGGCAAAACCTCGGAGAGGACTTTAAGCCCCTTGTATTGACGAACAGAACAGGGAAAGCATTAACGAGAATAGACTGATAGCTTTGAGCGATTAGTGAGGGTGAAAACATAATCGACACCTGCGTTTCCGCTGTGGGCGATTGGATAGTGGTCCCCTGGTGGTTGTTTCTGGTCACAGGGACCTGCTATCACAGCATTCTGTAGTTTCTCACACTGCACAATGTGCAAGGTCAGACTGTTACTGGGGAAGTTACCTGTTTCTGCAGTTTCATGAACACCATTCCGTCGATGTTTTACTCCTCAAAGGCAGAGTTAAACCGTGAGCTGAGACTTTGCTCGTTTCTTTCAATAAAGAAAAAAGAATTCCAACTGCCTGTATAAATATACTGTGCTAGATACAAGACACACTTTGTTGCATTCCTCAACAGTGAGACTGAGTTTTTAAGATCAGCCTCGCAACGCTGACTAAACGGTCTCAGGAACACTGACCTGAACATACGTAACGTGTTTCCTTTATTTACTGAGAAGTTTTATCTTGTCTTCGTCTGTCAGTTATATAAATCTGCATTGCAAAATCAAATGCCGTTGCCAAGAATGTATTTGTATGAGAAAAATGTCTTGTGTTAACCGACACCATTGCACCGATCACCCATGAAGAGTGGAAATGGGGGGAGGGGCGTGTGTGTGTGTATAAATACTGCCAAATAAGGAAGCTTAGAAAGGCAATCAGTTCCCAAGAATGTTTGTTCCCCTTCATTTTGTGGGAATTTTTTTTATTGATCTGAAAGAGAGGGAGCAGGGAGAGGCAGAGAGAGAGAGAGGGGGAGAGAGATTGAGATTGTTTTGTTGTGCCCCAATTGGGGATCGAACCTGCAACCTTGGTGTATCGGGATAATGCTCTCACCAGCTGAGATGCCCAGCCAGGGCCCTGACATGAATTCTCTCTGAAGCCATGACAGTCCTGAATTATGCTGAATGTGTGTTTGGACTCTTTTTTAACAAGAGCTGCTAAGTACAAGTGACATTCATAATATGCTGACTCACTGACGTGGCCCAGGAACCTGCCAGTCCGAACAGAGAGCTCCCCTAGCGCTGAAGAAGGGTTTGGGGCGGGTCCCACTGTTCCACTCTCGGCCCATCATTTGCCGAGTCCTGGGAGACCCACGGAGGAACTGGGGGCCGCGAGCTGCCGCACAGGCGCACGCTGTCTGAGTGTGGTGAGGGGCTGCGGGAGACAAACAGGGAGACGACCCTGTTTACTTTCTAGGGCTCAGAAATGAATGTTTCCCACGTTCAGCAGTGCCCAGTGAGGGTCCTGATGTCCTCGTGCCTTGGTCCCCGGTGCCTGCTACACTTAACCACCGACCTGTGCTCCCTGGGTGCTGTGACCGGGCCCGATTCCAGCACGACAGTGGCTGTGGGAGAACATGAAAATGAACCTCAGCAGGCTGAGAACACAAGGCAGAAACAAGACTGGCACTTGCACGGCAACGGCCATGACCTAGGTAGGGTGGCCAGGATCTCTACTGCCACCGTCGGCAGAGAAACTGACCGCATTCCCCGGAACAGATGGGACAGATGGGGCCTTGTCTCCTGTTGCCCAGGAGAGGGAGCTACGTGGTAAGAGCTCCAGTCGGGACATTCTGTGTGGAAGCACACCTCAAGGAACCTTGAGAACAAGATGACGGGGATGCCAGAGGGTGAAGGGTCCCGTGCAGTGCAGTGCTGGGAGACTGAAAGGAACTGGGCTGCATTTGTGCCACCTGGTTCGGGGCAAAGCCACGCCAGACAACGTGGTGCAGCCCAATGGGACTGGACAGAGTTCGTGTAGAAGCTGGGGTGCTCTTGATAACTCCCAGGAGGGTGAAGACCACTCCCCTGAGGGAGTGTAGGAGGAGGAAGTGGGAGAGAGGGGCGACTCCCCCCAGAGGCCTTGTTCCCCCTGCGGCCTGGCCTGCCCAGTCTGACAGAGCTGATGAAGCCATTCAGTGTGACCTGGGCTGGGGACAGGACGCTGAGCCGGAAAGTCCCCCCGGGTCACTACCAGAAGGGAATAGAAAGGGAACAGGGGAGAAGTCAAGACCTTTAGCTTTGTCTTAAAGGCGAAAACAAAAGATAGTTGTAACGATTCTCTGTATAAGATGTCTTGAGACTCTCATACAGCTGACTGAAGGAAATGTATGTAGTATTCCACTGCTATTTCATAGGAAACTAATTTCTGAGTTCCGGCTACAAAGAATGGCTAAAGAGTGCAGAGGCATGATGTTTGGTTCAGAACATTGATATTTCTCTTGATTGGAACTAATACAGTGATTATACCAACAACCAAGTTAAGAAATCGGGACCTTGTAAAGCCTTTGGAATGATGAATTGTAAAATAAATTGAATTGCAGAAAGATGTGATTCTTACACATTTTCTCCCCTTCCCCTAATGCCCACATCCCTGGTAACACCACCAACAGGGTTGGCTCATTTGCATTCTTCATTGCTGCCTTCATTCCTGTCTTATGATCTCTCCAGGGACCATTAGATAAGGTGGAAAGGATGGTGCAGTTGAGGACGGAAGAAACAGAGGGTGGGTTCTCCACGACAGGCCCTTCCCTGAGGACAGGGACCATCCCTGGCTCATTTTCACAGACGAGACACCAGGCACATCGCGGGTCCCTGGTAATGAATGACACTGACAGACGTGCCCGAGGGTGGGTTCCAGTGCCCGCTCGTCTTCCAGCCAGTGTGCCCGCCCACAAACAAAGGAAGCTGCAGGCGAACACACGTTCTTTCTACTCAGAGCCTGGGACCTAGCTGGCCAGTTGTGGAGCCAATCTTCTCCCAACACATCGTGCAGGGTAAGTCTGACAAGGCACCAAATGTTTGTACGTGGTTTGTACTGAAGTCTCTCCCAGCGGTGTTCGAAAAAAACAGGGCAGGTGTGGGAGAATGGAGGCGGGGAGAGGGCTCTCCAGGAAGGCTCTCTGGGTGACAGTGTGACGGCACACATAGACTGGCCTACCGGAGTTGCCTCTAAGTCACCCTGTCGGGAAATGGCCTTTAGTTTTAACTCTCCGTGGGACCGAGCACCTCTCGAGACGGTGTGAGCACGCGGTACAGCGTGGTAGCGGTATAATTATTCCAGGTGAGATGCAAAAAGGCAAGTGAAAGGAGCTGTTTTCGAGGTTTGCAGGTTCGGTCCCAGTCGGAGCATGGAGAGGCAACCAATCCCTGTCTCTCCCACATCAGCTTTTCTCTCTCTCTTTCTTCCCCGCCCCTGCCCCAAAATAAATAAGATCTTAAGAAAACAAAAAGAGAGACAGGGAGTCCAACGCCCAGGGGAAGGGGCCAGAAGAGGGAATGCTGAGTTCGGGGGACCCCGGGGGTGAAAGCAGCAACAGGCCCTGGCAGAGAGGGGGGACACTGGCTCTGGAGCAACATCCGGGCCCACTGTGGCCGTCAGAGAACAGACACCCCCGCCCCCACCCTCCTGAGCTGCCTGGGCTGTGCAGTCAAAGCTGGACGCTGGGCGTTTCCAGGTGGCTGTGCCTAACCAACAGGGCGAGAGTGAGGTTTGTGACGTGGGCAGCTCACCCAGTACAGTCATCCCCAAATCCTTAAAATGTGTCTAACTCAATTATTCTGGGGAAAATAATCATCATGGGGAAATGGCCGTAAGATCCAAGTAAGTTAAATGCATGCTTTTTCATTGTTATTACAGGATATTCAACTCCCCCCACCCCACCCCCCAAAAACAAACTCGACCCGTGATGCCAGGGCTTACGAACACGGGTCTCTTCTGTGCAGCAAGGCCCGTTGCCCTGCACACGCTGAGTTAAAAGTGAAAACTAAAAACCGTGCCAACAAGTGTGGACAGTACGCTCACACTTATGTCAAAAGAAAAAAACCCACATTTGCTTAAGATACTTCAAGGATTTCCAGACAGCTCCCCCAACCTGGCGATGTTCCCATTGGGAAAGCGAACTGAGTAGCTGGGGGAGAAGGTTTTTCATAATTGAACCTTATGTACCTTTTACATTTCAAACACACAGGTATTATTCAAAAATAAAGAAATAAACACATTTGAAAAAATAAATAATGACCTTTTATTACTATCTTGAAGAACAGAGGAAGGTCCAGCCTGCAGGCTAGGAACTCAGCAGCCTCACTGTGGAGGGTGACAGCGCCCGGGGCGCGTCCTCAGAGCCCCCTCAGTCCCGCCATCCCACCATGTCTCAGGAATCTCACACCCCAGTGGCCAGGAGGACGACACCGGAGAGAGCTTTCCTGCCAGAAGTCAGCTGCCGCCTGGAGCAGGCCCCTGGGAAGGTGCGAGTCCCTCTCTGCTGGTCACACCTCCACTGGAAGGTAGGTGAGAACGCACACGTGTGACCTCAGGCAGCCTCACTGGCGTCCTCTCTCCCGTCCTCACCGACCCCACGGTCCCCTGCTCTCTGGCCCCGGTGTCCGATCCCCGAGACGAGAGTCTGAACGAGCCCGGGGCCTGTCAGTCCGAGTCCGAGCTCTCGTGTGACTTGGAAGACTTGTGCTTTCGTTTCTTCTTCTTCTTCTTTTCTTTCTTCTTTTTCTTATGCTTTTCTTTCTTTCTCCTTTTCTTGGGTCTCTCATCCTCTGAGGAGCTGGAGCTGCTCCCATCGTCATCTGAGGTGGAATCTTCCAGTAACTGCTTTAGCTGTTGTATCCTGAACAGGTAAGATTGGTCAGAGGACCATAAACCGTAACGTAACTTAAAAACATTTTTTTAGGTGTAAGATTAGCAGTGAGGGTAACAAAAGCCACAAACTTATCACCCCAGTAAGCACATTAAGTACTTATTTGTGGGTGCTTTTCTGCAGCCTCGTCCCCATCCACGGCTACTCCCCAGGGCTGGAACCAGGGTGCAAGCATTCTGTGTTCTTTTCAGTGTTCTGAATATTTCTGCATGTTTCTTCTTTGACTTTGAGAAAATGCTGGTGAGAGCTGGGGACAGTGAAACAAGGAAGGGCCCGACACAGAAGCAGCAACGGGAGAGCACCCCAGCAGGGCTGCTGGCAGTTCACTGGAAGGTGCGAGAAAGGGGGGCCTTGGGGACAGGTGCAGGGGGTCGTCCCGGGATGAGCTGTCGCTGCCCGCTGCTCCCCTGGTTGCAAGTCTTATGGGGGCCCTCATGGTTGAGGAGACAGAAAATTCACTTGAAAAGGAGATTCGAGTGGGCGTGCCCCAAGGAGAGCGTGTCTACAACATGTTTCCATAGTCCCTGCCATTACAACTTCTAACAGATACACACATTCCTAAATCACCCCCCACTGCTCCAGTTCGTACTAGCTAATCTACCTCTTCGAGATTTATAACTCTGGACCACCAATATTTGGGAGAAAAAAAATCACCCTCCTGTGTTTTCACTATTTTTTTTTCATGTTTAAGAATAATTATATTAGCCCTGGCTGGCTTAGCTCAGTGGATTGAGCGCGGGCTGGGAACCCAAGTGTCCCAGGTTCGATTCCCAGCCAGGGTACATGCCTGGGTTGCAGGCCATGACCCCCGGCAACCGCACATTGATGTTTCTCTCTCTCTCTCTCTCTCCCCCTTCCCTCTCTAAAAATAAATAAATAAAATCTTAAAAAAAAAAGAATAATTATATTAACAATAGCTCAAATCCCTAAAGACGTGGGAGAAGATACACTAAATGAGATGTAAGAGAACCAATCACGCGGCGGAACCAGATGCCACCGCGTGGGCTGCCAGCACCAACCCTCCAAGGTGGGAGCGGGGCAGGCCACGCCCACTGCCTTCGGCTAACGCAGGAGGAACGGGCTGCCCCACTCCTTCCCCGCGCACCCGCCCGCCCGCCCGCCCGTGCAGGGATCACTCCTGCCCTCCAAGCACGTCACCCTTGAAGCGCCATATTTATTAGTCCACTCCTCTAACACTGGAATGGTTGTTTCCCACTTACGGTAATACAATTTAAAACTTTAAGAGGATGTTGTTATCTTCGTCAGGGAACCTCACCTTATATCCTTCTCGTGTCTCTTATTCTCCCGTATGATGTCATACATGGGATCCTCATGTGCCTTGAGGGTTAGACAAGGTTAAGGTTGGGTTAGACTACATGGACCATAGTTAAATAAACATTACATCCTTATGTTACTAAAACCAATTTTTTTTTCCAATTTGCTATAGTTTTTTTTTTTAAACATGTTCTAAGACTTCCTAAGGCTAACTACCACTGCAAACTCATTGAGGCTGTGAAAAGAGTTTTCCAATTGGAAAAATATAGCATGCAACTTAAATATCCTTTATAAGGAAATAAACCCTGGCAGAATCATGAATCACTATTCAAGGGGGAAATATTGAGGTTATTCTCTTTGCTCTATGTGGATAGATGACTAAGAGATGGTGTTTAAAAAAACAAATGGATTATAAGAATGAAACATTTATAGGTACACAAAAATAGATATTAAGTACCCTAAACAAAGCCTTGAACTATATAGCAAGTACAGATAATTTAAAATGACTTGAATTCCTAAAAAATATGTATACATTTATGGGAAATGTTATGGTATGTGAATTACCTCAATTTTTAAAAAGAAATATTTATTGTAGAAACTTTAGATATTACAAAAAATTCAACTAAAAAAATCTATTACCTTACTACCCAAGGGATAATTACTATTAACACTTGGTCTCTTTCCTTCGATCATTATTCATAATTTATGAAAAATCATACTCATTTTACATATACAACTCTATCGCTTTTCACTTGTTGTCATGAACATTTTCCTATTAACATTACACATTCTTCTAAAACATCATCCCTCATGGCTAAGTAATTTTTGCTACAGTATTTTATGTTGCTATGTTGGACTATTGTTTCCTATTTTCCTCCAGTTTCCAATTTTTCAATCACATAATTAATTATGAAAGTTATCCTGATACATACATACTCAGCTGTGTATATATTGATGTTCTCTTATGTCCTTAAGGTAAATTCTTAGAAGTGGGATTTCTGAGTCAAAAAATAAAAGAAGAATGTGTTTAAAGTTTTTGAGGTTTATTACCACTCTGTGTTCTATAGTAGCTGTAAGAATTGCCATTCCATATAGAAGTGGAATGGTCGATCAAAAATTATTTGAGATTGTTAGAAATGAACACGGTATTTTCAACGGCTACAACAGTTTGCGGAATGCCTGTGGATCCTGGTTGGACACACGCTGACGGCCTCGGCCGTCCAGACGGCAGCGTGCTTCACGTGGGAGACACAGTTTCTGGATGGTCAGTTAATACCTCGGGGAAGTGACCGTTAAAAAAAAGTGAGGAAAGGAAAGCTTTCTTTTACTGTCATCTAAAGTGAATCTATAGCCCTGGCTGGTATGGCTCAGAAGATTGGGCAACCAAAAGGTCACCAGTTCGATTCCCAGTCAGGGCACAAGCCTGGGCTGTGGGCCAGGTGCCCAGATGGGGGCGTGTGAGAGGCTCTTGCATATTGGGGTTCTCTCCCTCTCTTTCTCCCTCCCTTTCCCTCTCTTTAAAAATAAGTAAATAAAATCTTTAAAAAATAAAGAGCATATATAACTTATATATACACTTCTAGCTTATAATTTAAAGACATCTAATTTTAGATAAAGGTTGGGAAACTAAAACCCTAATTTTAATTTCACAAATCATGTTTCATAACATAATTTTTTATGTAAGTTGAAAAAATGATTGAATAAATAACAGTGTCTGCTTCAGAAAAAGAAGCACCATTCCTGAGGCATAGCGAATAACACTTCAGTAAGAAGCTAGTTTTTTTGTTAATGTAACTAATCTGTCACAAATTTTCAACTTAACAGAGATGTAGTTATTTGGCCAAAAGGTTTCTGTGAATATATTTTCCGTGAACCTCTAGCTCACTCGTGACTACCTGATTCATGGGTATTCACCATGTTTTGTAAACGTACATTGACACTCTGGGGTTCTACTTACCACTCGGAACTGTTCTAGCTTTTGGTTGCCTTTGATAAAGAAGGGGCATTCTTTGTCACCCGTTCGGTGACCATACCGCTTACAGCGCCAACCTAAAGACACAGAAGTAAAGGAAATACTTCTGTAGGATAACACGGTTTCAGTTAGTGAAGGTAAAGAATCAGTAGATCACATTAAAGTTTTTTGTCATTAAACTCCAATTCTAAAAACAAATGCCATCAGCAAATGAACCATGTAATATCCTAGAAAATCAAGATTGTCAGAAACACAGAGTAGTAGGCCCACCCAGAAATACTGATGCAAACTTGAATTTTGAAAGATTTACTGGTGATTTGTAGACATATTAAAGTTTAAGAACCCCTGTTCTAGATAACACTACAACCAATAAAATGAATGAAAGTATGTATAGGATATATATATAGAGAGAGATATATATATATATAGATATGTCTTTTATCATGTCAGGGATGAATCTAAGCTTTGTGGGGACTGGGAAGCAGGGGGATCTTTAGGGAAATAGAATATCTTGCCTTGACAAATTTTACAAAATCATATGGCCATGTCAGCATCTCGATGGGTCCCTGCAGGCCTCTGACAGGCACAACCAAGGTGCCCGGAAGCTTACATGCCATTTATTTCTTGGTGAAACTGGCTCTGCTCCCAACCCAAAAACTCTATTTTCCAAGTCAGTGCAAATAACTACTGTACAAAATGGTAAGTGAAATGCAACGACCTCATCAGAGTAGTGATTTTCACACTTAAAAAAAAAAAAAAAGCTGTAGACTTTTGGGTAAAGATGGCATCTAAACATATTTATCTGCTTCCATTCCCTTCCTGAGAAATCATAAAAATGACAATGAAGGGAATTCTTTTTCAAAGAAATAACCCAGGAAGTACGTCAATAATGGCCAAGGGGCGGTCTCCATAAATCTGTTCCTGAAGACGAGCATTGACAGTAGCTGCAAATTTGCCCAAATCGACTTAGGCGAAAACCTGGGAATTTTTAACCGAAGGCTGGCCACGACCTGAGGAACATTTATGCAAGGAAAACTAGTAAACCTCGGTAAGAACAGCAAATTCCAGGCATTTCAACTGGACCCCCTCCCAAGCCCCTCCCACCCCTCATACAAGTTTTGACAAGCAGCAGCCTTACAACCGCGGGGCTGTGCCAACAGCAGGTTGGACCCTCGGAGGGGGAACATGCGGTTTGTGCAACCCTCGAAAGGCCCCAATGTCAGCTGAAAATCCACAAATATCTTTTGAGTCCGCCAAAACTTAACTTCCTACTGTTGACTGAGAATGGCTCGCTGATAACTTACATAGCTGGTGAACACATATTTTGTATGTGATATGTGTGGTGTACATATACAATAGAGTAAGCCAGAGAGAGGAAAATGTTATTAAGAAAATCATACAGAAGAGGAAATACATTGACAATACTCACTGAAAAAGATCTGTGTACAAGTGGACCCATGCAGTTCAAACCCACACTGGGGTTCCATCTACTACTCTGTAACTGTTCAGATTTTAAAAAAAAAATCGTGGTAAACTGCAGGCAGACCTTGGAGATGCTGTGGGTCTGGTTCCAGACCATCACAATAAAGTGAGTATTGCAGTAGAACAAGTCGTAATCTTTTTGTTGGCGAAAGGACTTGCCTTCAATTTGTAAATAACACAATAAAACGACGTTTGCCAGTACATAAAATTTAACATAAAATTTACCACCATCACCACCCATCTCCACGACTCTATTCTTCTGTAAAACTGAAACTCTATTCCTGTTAAGCAGTGACTCCTCATTCCCCACCCCACCCCCACCCCAGGGATTCAGCAGCAATCACTGTTCTTGTTCCTGTCTCTAGGATTGTGAGTGCCCTACGTTCGTCACGTAAGCGAAATCAGACAGTGTCTGTCTTTTTGTGACTAGCTTATGTCACTCAGGGTACTGCCCTCAAGGTTCACCCTTGTTGTGGCATGTGACAGATTCCCTCCCCTTTTTAAGACTTGATATTATTTCATTGTCCGTATTCTCCGTATTTCGTCTTCCCACGCATCCGGCGATGGGCACAGGCTGCTTCTGCCTTTGGGCTGTTGGGAATCATGCTGCTGTGAACACGGGTGTCCAAACATCTCAAGACCCTGCTTTCAGTTCTTCTCGGTGTACGCCCAGAAGCGGAATCGCTGGGTCACACGGTCATTTTATTTTTAGTTTTTTGAGGAAGCACAATACTTTTTCCCATAGTGGCTGTCGTACCACTCACAGTCCCACCAACACTACGCCAAGGTTCTGGTTCCTCCACATTCTCGCCAACATTTTATGTATTTATTTATTTTTTATAGTAGCCACCCTAGTGGGTATGAGGTGGCAGGTGCCTCAGTGTGGTTTTCATTTGCATTTCCCTAATGATTAGTGGTATTGAGCATGTTTTCGTGAGCTTATTGGTCATTTGTATTTACACTCATATCGTCCTTGGAAGAATGTCTATTCAAATCCTTTGCCAAATTTTAATCAGGTTGTTCTTTTGTTGTTGCGTTAGGAATTCTCTGTACATTCTTTATCAGGTATATGATTTGCAAATGTTAATGTTTTCTCCCATTTTGTGGATTGCCTTTTTATGCTATTGATAATATTTTTTTATTCATGGGATTTTAAATTTTTCATGAAATCAGATTTGTCTATTTTTTCCTTTGGTTCCTGTGCCTTTGGTGTTTTATCCAAGAAATCATTGCCAAGTCCAATTTTGTGCAGCCTCAGCTCTATGTTTTCTTCTAGGAGTTTTGTAGTTTCAGGTCTTACGTTAAAGTCTTTGATCTACTCAGAGTTAATTTTTGTAAATATTAGAGAACGGCCCAACTTCATTCGTTGGCAAATGGAGATCCAGTTTTCCCAGCACCACTTGCTGAAAAGACTGTCCTGTCTTCACTCAATGGCCTCGGCACCACTGTCACCACCGTCAAAAGTGATTCCACCCCATAAGCAGGGCTTTATTTCTGTGCCCTCTGCTCCCTTCCATTGGTCCACGTGTCTGTCTTTCCACCAGGACCACACTGTTCTGATTACCGTAACTTTTGAGATCAGAAAGTGTGGGTCCTCCAGCTGTGTTCTCTTTTTCCCAAGATTCTTCTGGCTATGTGGGGTCCCTGAGATTCCAGATGGATTTTAGGATGGGTTTTTCTATTTCTGGAAAAAAAAATGACATTGGGATTATCATAGTAATTGCACTGAACCTGGAGATCACTTTGGGTGTATCGATATCTTCACAACATTAAGTCTTCCAGCCACGAACATGGGATGTGCTGCTATTTACTTATGTTAACCTTTCATTATTTTTGGCAATGTTTACAGTTTTCATTGTATCAGTCTTTCATCTCTGGTTAATTCCTAAGCCTGTTGTACAGTTTTGATGTTACCATACATGGAATCATTTCTGTGTGTTCCTTTTCAGATTGTCCATTGCCGGCGTAGAGAAATGCAACTGATTTTTGTGTGTTGACTTTGTATCTTGCTACTTTACCAAATTCACTTACTAGTTCCACAAGTTTTTATTTTTGTAGCATCATTAGGGGTTTCTATATATACAATCGTATCAGAAAAGCTGATTTTTTTAAACCAAGCAAATGATAGAATCTGTAAAACAAAGACGATCCTTTAAAGGTCCTGAAAATTGGATCCCCTACAAATCCATCTCAAAGGCAGCTGTGAGAGGGTGCACTCCACCGTAACAAGAGAATGTAACAACAAAGAGGATCAACACGCAGGAAGCAGGACTTGGACTCAGGAAGAGGCCAACGGAAACTGCAGAAGGACAGTGTCTTAGGGTCAGATCAGGCTGCCGCAGCAAAATGCAGACCTTTATTTCCTCCAGGTGCTGGAGATGGGAAGTCCAAGGTCAGGGCACCAGCGAGGTCAGTTTCTGACGAGCGCTCTCTGTGTGCTCACACAGTGGAGACAGAGAGGATGGCTCTCCGGCTTCTCTTCTTTTAAAACAAACTAATCGCACCAGGAGGGCCACCCTTATTGCTGCATCTCACCCTGACCATTCCCCAAAGGCCCCATCTCCCAATGCCATCTCAGTGGGAGTCAGGGCTCGAACATATGAACTTGCGGGGGTCAGGTGAGGTGGGGTAGGGGCGAGGGGACACAGATATTCAATCCCTAACACACACTGAAGCGAGACCCCTGGAGGATTGGCAGCAAATACATTCAGAAACATGAAACAGACTGAATACCTCAAGCATCTGAAGGTCTTAAGATCCAAGCTTGGGAACGATTTCGGGTTGAGTAAGAAATAATGTACATGGAAATAAAAAAAACAATAAAAATCACAAATGAACAAAACAAACACTGCCTCGCAAAAACAAAACAACAACAAAACAAGATGACCATTAATTCTGGGGGAAGTAAGAGCGTTATTCAGGATGCTTGAGAGAAAAAGCAGTCAGTTTACTATGTGACTCAGTTCTGAAAATAATCGTAAGAGAACAAATACCAAAGACTGGCTGAGCCAAATTTATGACAACACTATTCCCGGGAAGATGAGGTATAATAAGGGCATGTGTGTGGTGTGAGCCGAACTCTCATCATCCATTGTACAATGTCAGCAGGTAATGCCCACACCTGAAAAATCCATACAGTACAGGCACAACCTTCAGACATAAGACATGTCAAGATAACCAACCAAAAGTGCTTCGGTGGGAGTGGAGAAAAAAAGACAAGGAACAGCTATTTCAATTATGTGCACGAAGAATCTCTGTACACACAATGTCTTTAACAGCCTGCGGGGCCCTTTCTTCCAACGCCACCTTGTGCAGGACGCAGGTGCTGCTGCTCTGCAGGGGTGCGGGCGTGCACGCAGAGCTCTGCCCGGCCCAGGCCCACCCTCTGTGGCCTGTGGCTCCTCTCAGGGTGAACCTCAATGCCGCCGACGGAGGGGACTGACTGCGGCAAGACCCAAAGGGACCTGCCGTCTGATGCATCCCTTGTGCCCCACGGCACTGCCGCCTCCTCGCAAGACCCTTTCTGTTGCAGGAGTACTGTACAAGAGCGCACTCCGCAGGCAGCTCCGTCCTGTGGGGAGGCCGTTGCCCTTGGAGGCAGGAGCCCTGGAGTCACACCTTTGCTGCACCTCTTACCTCGGGCCACTTACTGACACATGCGCGTTGGTGTCTGACTCTACAAAACAGATCATGCCGTGACTTTAACGGAGTGAGGTGAGTGAAAGGCTAAATGTGCTTTGTGACTGGTGGTCCGTAACTTGCGTGTGTTCAGGAGGGCTGGACGCACTTCTACACTCACACTGCATGACTTTGACCTCCTTCCCCAGCGGCATCCAAAGGCCTTTTGTCGGTGCGTGAGCCAGAAACTCCCTGGCGTGTTCATTGCCCGGTACGTCTGGTATACAGTCTTCTGGCCTCGTCTCATCTTCCTAGAACAGAAAACGGTGTGTAACCAATGCGGCCAAAAAGCACCGGAATTCTCTCCCACCTGCTTGAGAACACGGCATTGCTGGGCTTTCTCAGGGGGTGGAGCTCCCACGGTCATCATTACTCACCCTCCCAGGAACCGGAAAGACAATGAGACCGGACAGACAAATGGAAATAACTGCACCAGAGGAATTACATCATGAGAATGAAGCAGCTGTTCTTGGAGAAAAGTTACTAGTGAAGCAAAACAGAAATCTGTCCTTCACAGGAATGACTTGTGAGCTCTATCTAAATTCTAATGCATATTACATTCTAAGGATTTAGAACACAAAAAGGATTTTCAACTGGCCTGGCTGGTGGTTCAGTTGGTTGGAGCATTGTCCCATAACCAAAAGACTGTGGGTTCGATTCCCGGTCAGGACACATACCCAGGTTGTGGCTTTGTGCCCCTAGGTTGGGTCACGTATGGGAGGCGACCAATTGCTGTTTCTCTCTCACATCAATGTTTCTCTCTCTCTCCCCCTTCCGCTCTCTTCAAATCAATAAACATTCTCAGGTGAGGATTAAAAAAATAAAAGGTTTCACTACCTCAAACTCTTTGTGGAAGGAGACAAGGTATACGGATCATTACACAAAGTTGTCGAGAGTAGAAATAGCTTATTCCTCCTTGAAGGTCACTGTCATGCTTTCCAGTCACACACATGCTGTATCTCTGATACTCATCTTCACCCCTGAGTAACTGCATTGATAATTAAGGAGCTTTTTGTCCAGCTTCCGTGAATATTAAATTTACAATGAAATAACTTTAAATCATTTTTTAATTGAAAGTTTAAATCCTTACACTGAAAAGGCTGCTTTGGCCTTGAACCACTCCTTTAAGTCTCTTTTTCCCCCCACCCCCCCTGAAAGGATGCCCGGGGCCCAGCTGCTGGAGGCGGGGGCTCCTGCACCAGGGACTTGGGGCTGGACCAGCACCAGGGCTCCCCAGGGCCTGCTGGGAGAAGGGGTGACGATGGCTGAGGGGCACACGTGGGCCTGCTCCGGTTTCCTAGGGACAGATACTGGGCTGATGAAATGTCTACAAAGGACCAGGCCCGTGACAGAGCCCAAAGTGTGTGACTGGAGTCTGCAGAGAGGAAACAGGACTATCGTGGAGGAGATTCAAAACCACAGGCAGCTGTTTTCATAACAAGTGACTGAGCCGGAGCACTGAGTCTGACGCGCCTAAGAGAGTAACCAAATGGACAAACTTCACACTGACCTTGATAAGCCCAGGAGGAGGTTTCTCGTAGCTAGAAAGAAAAGAAAAAGCCACCATCAACCACGTTACCAGGAACTTGACACATTTTAATGAGCAAAAAGCAACTGTAGGCTGAAATAAAAAGGATGTTTTTAATAAAAACCTAAAACTACATTATGACTAAAACAGGTCATATGAAATATGCCCAGCATTCAAGAGATCACATATAAATAAACCGACGCTATACCCCATCCCGCTGAGATCTAGAACTTCAATTCACTGAAATTGTAACTAACTTGGTGTCTTAGCGCAATGATTTCACTTTGGGAAGAAGGGAAAGCAAGAGGTTACAGGAGAGTCGAGAGGTAAGAAGGCCCTTGAGTTAATTATGGTTCCAAATTGTCACCATAGTTGTCAGGCTGTTGACCTAGCATAACTTTCTCTTAGTGCCGCAGAGGCTTGCGCTGGCTGGGTGGGCTGAGCCGGCAGAGCCGGCTGAGCTTCTGACTCTCCTCGGCTGAAGGGGGTGGGGCAAGTGGGAGGAGCAAAGCTGGAGGGGAGGGCCTAGGGTAGGGGGAGGGGTGAAGGTGATCTGTACCAGAGGCTCCTCCTTCCCTTTCCAAGCCGGACTTCATTCAAGATCCTCCTACCCACCCCTCTGCCCAGAGTGAGCCCACCCGATCCGAGCCAGCTGCCCCGGCTCCTCAGCTCTCTGACAGCGCTCCCCTCCCGCTCTGATCTCACTGGATTCCAGGCGCAGGACCCCTGCAGGAGGCCTGGACGACAGGCAGCATTCAGTAAAGAAAACTGCTAGATTAAGTACCGGAATGGCTGCGTGGGAACGCATTCTCTCTTCGGTCTGCAGACTGCCTGGGTCCTGAGGACATACACCCCCCCCCCCCCCTGGGCTCCCAGTGCGCCTGAATTTCCCACAACTCTGCGGGAGCTTCCGGAAGAGGCTTCTGGATTCCAAATCTGCGAATCTGTCCTGAATGCTCATGCTCATTTTAAACTATGTACTCACTATTGGCTATCAACAGGAAACCGCACGTCCCAGGCCTGCCCAATGCCTCCACAAAGAACATCTCATTTGTGAGGACATCCGGGCATTGGCGCTGGTTTAAAGTTGTGTCTTGATTCCAGAAACATGGAAATGCGGGGGAGCACCTACATGGTGGGCGCAGGGCTGACTAATTTTCCAAGTTTTCTATAGTGTAATGTATCGCTTTCATCACCAGCAAAACATTAATAAATGTCAAAAGAGAGAATTAGACATTGATATGGGCCAATACCTCTTTATAACTGCCCCAATAAAGGATGTTCTGTTCTCTGGGGGTAAAAGACCCCACGCCCCCGAGCAGCATGCCCCAGTCCTACAACGATGAGGCTGTGACCCCGTCCAGGGCGCCATGGTGGAGCAGAAACCCATGGGCTTTGGAGACAAAGACTCTTGGCTGAATTTGGATTTGTTCTCCCTGCTGTGCACTTTGGGCAAGTTACTTAACCCCCTGGAGCCTCCACTTCCTCATGGGTGGATATTTCACAGCACACACTGGAGGGGCACTCCACAGCGCCGGCTTCCACCCAGTCTGTGGAGGACGTTCTGATGTTCTCGGGAGCCTCCTGAGGCAGCTCAAGACCAGACAGCTAGCATCACAAAGGCCACGGCCTGGGCCCAGCACACGGGGGAGACAAGGGCTTGAGGGGAGGTAAATAACCAATGCTAGAGCTTTCCTAAGAGGACAGAGCAGGATCTGCCCCCCAAATATCACACCGTGAACACCTGGGCGTGAGCAGACTTAGCTGCTTAGGTGTGAGGCAGTACTTTTCCAAAGCAAATGCATAAAGTATTTTCTAACACAAAGTGGTAGCAAGACATAGCTAAAACTTAGCAATAACACTAGAAATCTGCATACATTGGGAAAATGATACAAGCGCTCATTAGAAACACAACTGGTGCGCCTCACACACAGAGACTGAAGGGAGTTTGGGAGTTCCAGCCTATCAACCCAATAATCCTTCCAGCCACAGGAGGTGTACACACAGCAACACATGGCCAAATTGAAATCCAAGTTCCTGAAAAATATGTAACTGTTGTTGCCAAGATGAAAAGAAGTGTGATGGAAATACACATTTGGAAATCTATTATTAGCAATCGCATTGCCTAAAAAGTCCATTTCACAATCGTTTTCACAAATTTAAAGGAAGGTGGTTCATGGTTTTTCCTAGGGCTGAACAATTCATTGATTTAACCTATTAAGGATAATTCTCAAAGTTTAAAGTAACATTTGACTCGTATATATATAAACAGATTTGGAAATGGAAGTATGTTAATGTGCGGTTTGGCTTCTGAACTCCAAACGTCAAGAAGTCCACATGTATCTTTGCAGTACTTTTTAAGATTTTATTTATTTTTTTTAGAGAGAGAGGAAGGAAAGGAGAAAGAGAGGGAGAGAATCATTGATGGGTTGCCTATTGCATGCCCCCAGCTTGGGACCTGGCCAGCAACCTAGGCATGTGCCCTGACTGGGAATCGAACTGGTGACCTTTTGGTTTGCAGGCAGGGGCTCAACCCACTGAGCCACACCAGCCAGGGCACAGTTAATTCTTAATATTGAAAAAAGTTGGTGGAGGTCATTCATTACTTTGTACCATCTGAGAAGCCAATTGTTCATTCATTCAGACTGCAATAAATTGCTCTGTGTAGTAAGAAGACTACATTTATGTAAGGGGGGAAAAACGTTATCTTCCCCATTGTGTATGGGGTAAGAAACCTTTAATTTGGCAGACAGCACCAAACAGAGTGCCTCACGGGGCCAGCACTGTGGGTGCCCTATCCTGCAACCACTGCCCTACTGAGGTGACATTCAGCTCAAGGGCCACACTGGAAAGAGCAGGTGGGGCTCCCAGAAAGCAAAGCATCATGTGTCAAAGCTCAAGAGGCACTGACTCCTACAGCTGCTTACAGGATCGCAGAACGACGGACAAGAACGGGAAGGTCATTAATGCAACCTCCCACCTGATGTTTCAATCTCCTTCACAACCTACCCTCCTCCCAGTGGTTACCTGGACTCTCTTTGACCCCTCAGGAGCTGGGAGCCCAAGGCCTCTTAAGTCGGGCTAGGCTCACCTGCAAGAGTGTATGTGTGACTCTGGTCCTAACTTTTTTTGTTGAGCTTCCACCCCTAATCCGGGTTCAAGTCCTCAGGGCTGGAGAGCAAGCCTAACACTCTTCCACCTGTCCGGCCACCTCCGCAGTAGTTAGGGACAGGTCCCTCACCCCTTTGTTTATTCTTACCACACTAACGTTACAGGACTGCGTTTTCTCTTCCCTTGGTAACAGAAACGAAAAGACTGTACCGGGGTCACAGTGGGTCCTGTGACCTGAACACCGTGAAAGGACAGGGGCCGAAGCGCACTTCTCGCGTATACAGTCTCCAAATCCAGAGAGAGCGCGTAACAGAGCCCAGGCGAAACTCCGACACTGCGGCACGTGGACAGCAACAGCCGCCCCACGCTGTGGGAGCGCCCCCTGCTCCCCGCCCCCGAGTGCGCCCCGGAACCTGGGGGTGGGGCTTGCGTTCCCTCTCGGCTCTGGCGGCTGGGGGGAGCCGGGCGCCTGCGAGGCGAGTGCCAGGCGCCCGGGATCGTAAGCGAGCTGGGCCGCCTGCCCCCTACAGGCAGGTCTCCGTGGACCCGCCTATGGCGTCCAGGCGGCGCCCATTCCTCGCAGGAGCCCGGAGGCGGGCGGGCGGGGACTCACAAGGACTCCAGGTGCTTGAGCTGCTGCAGCTGCTGCGCGTCTTGTCGTCGCCGCTTCTGCTCCCGGCGCCGCTGCAGCTCCTGATCCCGCGGCTCCCGCGGCTCCCTCGGCTCCCGCGGCCGCCGTGTGCCCCCGGCCCCCGAGTCGGCGTGCCCGGGCCGGGACGACATCGTGGCCCGCGCAGCTCAGGCGGCGGCGAGGACGACACTTCCTCCGCGCCGTGCCCGCCGAGTCACTGCAGCGCCCCCTCCCGCCGCCGCCACCACCCCGCCGCCTGAGCCGGGTGTCCCGGCCGAGGCCGCTGGTCCCCGCCTCCCCGCGGCGTGGCCTTCAGTCCAGGCTCGGAGAGCAGTCTCCCGCAGCTGGGCGGGTTGGTGCCGGGACGTCGGAGCGCGCCCCCTGGCGGCGGCCGACAGCTACGGATGCTGGCGGTTGGAAGCCCTTCCCCGCTGCCTGGGGACCTCTAGAGCGTGCGATCCCTGGTTAAAACAGTGTGTGTTGCTTTTAGACAAGGTTTGGGTGCGGAAAATGGAAAAGCTAATATATACTGAGTGCTTTTATGTGCTGGTCATTGAGCTAAGCCCTTAATAGGATCTGATTCAATCTTTAAACACTTAATTTCTGGTACTACCTTTATGTATTACCGTACACTAATATTAGATATGGAGACTGAGGCCCAGAGACAGGATGCAAAAGTGTTCGGTGCTTAGCTAGATTGTATTTTTAAAGCATTATCTGATATGTGGTTATAATAATTGGTTTAGTTTTAACATAATGGAATAAACCACGAAGGAAGTGACAGTAATAGCATAGGGAATATTTCCCTCAAACGTGGCGTTCAATATAATTAATACCTAAAATATCTGGGGAGATGTTTCATATTTATTCCAGGAAATCCGAATAAACACACGCACAAAGGACTATGAACAGACATGCAGTGTCACAGTGCATGGAAACCAGGAAACTGCACGGAAAACTTGGAAACCAGGTCTCCGCAATCCAGCTGTTCATGCAAGTGACCTGAGCCTAGAAATGCCTTGCAAGACATTCTGCATCTAGTCAAGAAGAATGCAGTCTCAGGAAGCTGTTTGAGAAGCAAAGAAAATGTAACCTAACAGAAGGAAGTGGGGCGTGGAGGGCGGTGGCTACAGAATCTACAAAGGGAGAGATCAAGGAAAGCAATGAGGTGGCGTTAGCTCAGCAAATAAACTCTAAGCGCACCTGAGAGTGTCCTGGTGGCTAGAGGAAAATATGCAGCATGTGGAGTAAGGTACAAAATGGACCGAACTTGGTCTCATGTTAAAGAAAACAGCCTCCAAGTCTAGGCACGCCCCCGTGCTGACTCCATTCCCACCCAGCAACATTCGGACAGTGTACCGCGTCAGACCGCACCACGAGGAGTAGGGTGTTCAGTCCGATCTCAGGACTGGGGTCAGGGGAAAGACATCTCTTCTACTATAAGTCAGACACTTGACACTGTGATTTAAAATGTAATATGACTTTGGCCGTGGTGGCAAATTGTACTCTACACGTTGGCTGCCATCGTCTCTCCGATCTCGCTTGTTCTCTGCAAATGAGCTTGACCCTCCTCCCGTGGAGAAGTAAGCCCTGTGCCTCTTTCCTTGAATCCAGACCATCTTTAGTGATATGCTTGTAACCAGTAGACAGGAGTGGAAGGGAGGTCTCCTCTTTGAGTGTGGGTCAGAAAAGGGCATTCGGCCTCCGCTTGGTTCTTTTGAAATGTTTCCTCCTGAAGCCTTCAGAGAGGTTCCACTGCCCTGGAGGCCACTATGCTGGGAGGAGGCCCCAACTAACTCCTGGGGAGAGATCCTGTGACCTGAAAAACACACAATAATAAAGAACAAACAAAAACAACAACCACGACAACAAAAGAACAAAACAAAGAGGCTTTGAGACTCAACAGACAGAGGGATGTCAGGGCAGGCCCCACTGCCTGACACGGTGCACGCCAGAGATGAATCTAAGTGGCTCCCATCAAACAGGCTGGGCTGGAACAGCCCTGCCCCTCCTAGGGCGGCTTTGTTGCTGGCCAAGATATGCCCCTAACATAAAAGAAAAGAAGAAAAACATAAAAAGAAAAAATACAAAACAGTCTTCAACCACAACCAGGGACCCTATAGCAAGCAAGCAAAAAAGCTGAAAACTTCAGGATATACTTCTACACAGAAACTAATTGAGTTCTTCACACTTGCAACTGGGTCTTAACTGATTCAAATATTTGCTTAACACAATGATTTTATGTCTTAGCAGAAAGACCCAGGGATTGGTAATTCCATTTTAGCAATTATTTTAGTCAAGACTCTTGAAAATCAAAAACCAAAATCCAAATCAAACTGTTTTTTTAAAAATGCATTTATTGTCTCATATATTTGAGATGTCACGGGGTAGAGCTTCAGGAATGGCTGGATCTAGGTGCTGAAATGTTAGAGTCAGCAATTTCTCTCTCAGCTTCACTTTCTTTTGTATTGCCTCATTCTGATGGAGGTTCTCCCATTGTGGGGGCAAAGGTGGCAACAACTTAGCAGCCCCAGCTGGTAGAAACTTTTCTCAGTTCCATGTATTACACTCACTGGCTTAGCAAGGGTCCTGTAGTTGTCATGGAAACAATCACTGTAGTCAGGGAGAAACAGTACTCCGTCTAGCCAAGCCTATGCCATGTGCCCACCCTAATTCCCAGGGGTGGGATCGACTTTACCCAAGCCATATAGACTAACAGCATTAACAGGATGAATTATATTAGTAGGCTTTCTATTTCAATAGAATAAGCTCTAATAGGAACAGTGAACACTTCTTTAGTGCTACATGAAGTTTCTCATTGGATTCTGGGATTGAATAAGGTCTGTAGTAATCGTACAGTGATCATGTTTTATCTTCATCTTGCAGGGGAAACTTCCCTTGCTGAAGGTCATTTAGGTAGTCCGTATATGATATGTATCATTCCTTCGATAAATTGTTGAACTCAGCTTGCTCATGTTTTATTTAGTTTTTCTGCATTTCTACTTATACATGAGATTGGTGCCCAGTTTCTCTCTCTCTCTCACTGTCATTGCCACATTTCAGTATCAGGTCTGTTTGCATCTGCCGACCCTGAGAAAGAAGATACCTACTAAGTAGGGCTCCTGGTGGCTAGCTGAGCTGGAATTTGAAAAACAGAGCCTAGCAGCCATTCCTACCCAGGGGCCTCTCATGCAAACTGAACTTCAGGGAGAAGCCTGAACTGGATGGGTTGCCTGCCTCGTGTTCCTGTCCTCCGAGCCAGGTCCCGGGCAGAGCGAAGTGGAGTGTGGCACAGTGGAGAGGACCAGAGCAGAGCTGTCTGCCTGGAGAGGGGCCTCACTCAGGGCCAGGCCCGGGGAGGTGTCTCACAACTGTGCTCTTCATAATTGAGCTGTAATACTCTTGAGCTGTTCCACAGCTGCGCTGTCCTCACGGCCACGCTGTATTTCTTAAGCTAAATGCGCCGAACGACTCCAATGATTTTCTTGGGGCATCTGAGTCTATTGTGAAGTCACGTGTGTGAGAGCGTGTGGGATGTTTGCTGATAAGTCAGCTGGCCGTCCGGCTAGATGGCTTGGGGGACACTCACAACCAGCCATTTAAAACTTTCCTCAGTGCGACCGTGAAGGCGGGGGTCTGGCAGCACAGGCCCCCCTCCCCCTTTCTAAAGCATTAAAAGAAATTCCTGACAAAAAGTCCTGAAGAGTGGTTTCGGTCTTTTTCAGTGTAGAATCCATCCTTGTAACTAAGTTAAAAAAAAAAAATCTAAGTTTCTCTCCCTCCCCAAAGCAGCAAGGGGTAACTGGATCCACAGCCACGTAGGGGCCTCTCCTGTTTCTAAATCCGGAGTCTCCAGGGACAGGCGGAGACCAGCGGGTCTGCTTAGGCGGTAAATGCTTTTCTCTCCCAACTTTGGGCCAATGCCCAGTCCCGAGGAGTGCACGATTTCTCCCGCGGGGACGGGTTCCCTCAGTGGCCGCCAGCCCTCTTCCCAGGGCGGGCCAGCGGGTCGGAGGGCTGGGCCAGGCGGCGGCGCAGGGCGCAGCCGGCCCCGCCCGCCCCGCGCAGGGCCGCAGCTCCTCCCCTCGCTCGGATGTGGCCGGGGGCGGGGGACCAGGGCGAGGGGGTGGTGGCTGTGGTCCGGGGAGGGCCGGGAGTCTTTTCCACGTTTGCAAACGCAGCTGCTTCCAGGCCCGACCCGCGCACCGCCCGAGCTCCGCGTGCCCTCGCCCGCTCCTTTCCCCGCAGCCCCCGATGGCGTTCAGGGCCCGGGGCTGGCGGCCCCCACCGCCGCCGCTGCTCTTGCTGCTGCTCTGGGTGACCGGGCAGGCAGCGCCCGTCGCCGGCCTGGGCCTGGGCTCCGACACGGAGCTGCAGATCGAACAGCGCTTCGTGCCTGACGAATGCCCGCGCACCGCGCGAAGCGGTGACTTCGTGCGCTACCACTACGTGGGAACGTTCCCCGACGGTCAGAAGTTCGACTCCAGGTACCGCGCCCCGAGCGCCCCCGGGGCTCTCCCGCTTCCCGCTCTCCGGGCAGGCCTTTCCCTCCCGACGGACCTCCCCCAGCTCCGCCCCGCGCCTCCCGCGCGCCTCCCTCTCCCTCCCCCCACTCGGGCGCTCTCGGACCCTAAACCCCCTACGCTGCGTGGAGAGCCTCCCCGCCCTCGTGGTCCCAGGGTCCTCTCACCCAGGACTGGAATCTTGGAGAAGACCTTGCGCGGCGCAGTTGGGGCGAGTCACGCCCTCCCTCTGCGCCCTGCTCCTTTACGTACGCGAAATCTACGTGGGACGGCCGCTCCGCGGGTCGCCCCGTGGGGTCCACGTGGATGTGCGCCTGCCGCCCCTTCCCGGTTCCTTCTCGCAGGCACCTTCCCCACACATGATGCGCGGCCGTTTATGGAGATATCACAACGTGCCAGGGTAGTTCTAAGTGCTTTCCATATAAGAAACTCATTTAGTTCTTACAACTTGAGGACACTGAGTCTAGGAAACTCGTTTAAGTGGAGTCGGGTTGAAACCCGGACAATCCAAGTCCAGAGTCTGTGCGGCTACCACTACCTCCCTCTGTCTGGCCTTAGAAAACCTCCCTTAGGCGGGAGGTAGTCCCGAGCAGTCTCTGAGCTTTGCTGCGGGCCCTGCGCCGTGCCCACGGTTCCTTCCCTTAACCCAAGATCACAGCCGCTCTGCCTCACTTCACTCCAGTGTCGCTTCCTGAGTTAACAACCCCTTCGGCTCCAGCTCCAGGCCGTCCGCCCCGAGACTTTGTCACCACCAGCCCAGGTGCGGGCCGTCTGAGTGAACCGACGGAGTAGGCTCAGAGGACTGTTGAGCATCTGCTCTGCGCCCTAGGCTGGGCTAGGCTCCTTAATGAAGTTATCTTTTAAAAAATGCTCTTATCACCCCAGTCGGTGTGGCCAGTTGGTTGGGGCGTCCTCCCGTACACCAAAAGCTCTCGGGTTCAATTCCCCATCGGACACATATGCAGGTTCGATCCCCAGTCGAGGCCTCTACAACAGGGCAGCCAATCGGTGTTTCTCTCTCTCCCCCTCCCTTTCTCTCTCCCTAAGAGCAATGAAAAAATGTCGAGTGAGGATTTTTAAAAAATGCCCTCCTTTTGCCTTTTGTGAAATGACAGTGTGTGGATCTATAAAAGCCGTTTAGCCTGCTATGGGGCACACAGCCAGTGCTTAGAAATGCTCGTTTTTACTATTGCTTCAATCACTTCTTTCTTTGGAGATATAATTCACATGCTATAATCGGCCCATTTACGGTGTGCAATTCAGTGGTTTTCAGTGTGGTGGCAGAGCTGTGCAATCACCACAACTCTCTAATTCCAGAGCATTCTCATCACTCCAAGGAAGAAAAGCTGGACCCCTTAGCCACCACTCAGTCCCTTCCCCGCCAGCTGTAGGCAGCCATTCACTTACTCCTCGTCTCTTACTGGCCTGGTTTCTGGCTTCTTTCGCTTCATGTCTTCAAGGTCTGTCCATGCTCTAGCCTGTATACTCCATTCATTTGTATGGGTGTCTATTTCATTATAAGGCTGTACCCCATTTTGCTTATCCATCAGTTGGTGGGCACTTGGGTTGATAACCCTCTTTGGCTGTTACGAATAGTGATGTGTGAACATTTATGCACAAGGTTTTGTGTGGATGTACGTTTTCATTTCTTTTGGACATATGCCCAGGAGTGCAATTGCTGGGTCCTTATGGTGACCATATTTAACTTTCTGAAGAATTGCCAGACTGTCTTCCGATGCGGCTGTCCCATTTTACGTTCCCGCCAGCCGTGCACGAGGGTTCCCATTTCTCCGCATTCTCCCAACGCCTGCAATTGTCAGTGTCTTTACTTACGGCCGTCCTAGGTGGGTGTGAAGTGGAATCTCACTGTGGTTTTAAGTGGCATTTCCCTCACGGTTGCTGATGCTGAGCATGTTTTCACGTGTTTATTGACCATATGTGTGTCTTCTTTCTTTTGCTTCTTCAGTTAGAAATAGGGAGGAGTTTCCTGCTCGTGCTGATGGTATTTAGGAACGCCCACTGGGACCCGTCGTCTGGCACTTTCTACCCTGCAGGCACAGCTGCCCCTCTGGGACAGTGTGGGGCAGCGGAGAGAATGCAGAGCAGCGACCATCCATTCAGCAAACGTGTATGCGGTGTCTGCCCCTGCCACTGATAGTTCAGGCAGTTACCTGGTGGGATAAGTACAGAAAAAATAATAGCACACTCTGCTTCTCACATAGAGCTCACATACAGTCTTTATCACATGCCTTTACTGATAATTCATTGGATCTCAGATAAGTTCATTTAACCTTGTAAGACAGTGAGGTAGATATCTCATGACGAAAGAAGAAACTGAGGTTCAGAAAGTTCAAGTAATTTGCCCATGGCAGCCAGCTGCCGAGTGGTGGAGCGGGGCTTTGAACCGAGGCGTTTCAGTGCCGGAGTGTATGGTCGACCACATCCACGATGGAAGACAAGCTCGGAGCTGTGGAAGCACACAGAGGGCCTAACTAACTGTGTGTGGGCCGCGGTCGGGGCATGGGGTCAGGATGAAGTCTCGGAATGGCAGGGATAAGCGCTGAGGGGATTACAGTTTACAGGGAGATGCGGAGGGGTGCGGGTTGCAGGCAGCAAGGACGTGGCTGGTGGGGGGAGACGCATAGTAGAGGCCTGGAGGTGGGGGCATCGTGTAGGGGGACAGTCGGGCTCTTCAGTGTGGCCTGAGCTTGGAGTGGGGACATGGCAGTGACCGGGGGCAATAAAAGGACCAGGGAGAGGAGGCCGGGGAGGAAGGCTGGGCCAGCTTTAGAGGGATGTTGCCTGCTTGTGTATATGGAGTTTGGACTTGGTCTAAGGACGACGGAAAACCCTTGAAGAATTTTAATCCGGGGAGTGAGGGACCAGACTTGTGTTTTACAAAGGTCCCTGTGGCTGCAGTGTGGACAGTGGAGGGGAAGCGGCAGGGCACACAGTAGGTCCTTCAGTAATGTGAGTTTTTCTCTAGCACCCCCACTCCTTGGGGAATTGATGAAGTACTAGGGCATGGCTTTGCCATTCCTGCTCAAAGGTCTCGAGCGAGGGGAACTCGAAGGTGTTTGGGCTTTGGCTGCAGATTGGCAGACTTTGCCGGGAAGGAAACAATGGCTGTCACCCTGTCCAGAGTCATAAACCTCAGAGGGCCTTTCTTTCCGCGGAGCTTTCTTCCTGCCTCTCTGCCTGGTGCTTGGGAGCAGTTGGTATCGTTTCAGCGGCTGGGCATTTGCAGTTGCCAGGAGGTCCAGCCCTTCAGCCCTTGGCCAGTGGCTCGGACATGGCTTGGTTTCATTCGGAGCTGCTGTGGGCTCTTGAGCATGCCCCCGTGGCACCCAGGGAGGAGAGGCCAGCTCTTGCTCTTGCGCTCCAGGTCTTGGAGCACCTTGTCCACCACTCCTGTCCTGAGCCAGCTGTTAGGATTTTTATAGCACTCCTAGCGCCACCCCCTAGAAGGGAGCGATCCCTTTGTTTGCTCTGATATCCTCCTAGGGACTGATGCTTAATGCGTTCCTATTATCTTCAGCAGGCAAACTAGCATTTGCCCAGTTCACCCCCGGCCTCCAGGCCTCTCTGCAGGTCCTTACAGTCCAGACACTCAATAAACGTTACTGGGGGCATACTGTGTGCCCCATTATGGGTGGGGCATGCTCTAACACAGCGGAGTTCAAACTGTGCATGTATCAGAATGCCCTGGGGAGCTGCACAGTTCCTACTTCAGTGGGTCTGGGGGAGACCTGAGAAACTGCACTCCTAGCAGGTTTCCAGGTGGTGCTGACTCTGCTGGGCTGAGGACCACACTTGGAGAACCACACAGGCTCACATTTACTTACTTATTTATTTTTTTTCCTCACCTGAGGACATTTTTTTTTTTCATTGCTTTCAGAGAGAGAGAGGGAGGGAGAGAGAGAGACATCGGTGCAAAAGAGAAGCAGTGATTGGTTGCCTCCCGTACATGCCTGGACTGGGAGTTGAACCCGCCACCTAGGTATGTGCCCTGACTGGGAATCGAACCCGCAGCCCTTCAGTTACGGGATGACGCTCCAACCAACTGAGCCATACCAACCAGGGCTCATAGACTCATTAACAGAGGTCAACTCTATTTTATATATTCATTCATTCATTTATTTATTTGTTCATTCAGCAAGTATTTACTGAACATCTACTGTTGTAGATGCTGGGATGTAGCAGAGAATAAGACGGGTAGAAATCCCTGTCCTTCAGGGAAACTGCTCTGTATGATGATGCTACAGTGGTGGCTGTGTGTCATAGCTTGGTCCACACCTGTGGGATGCACAACCCGAGAGTGAACCCTCGTGGAAACCGCAGACGTGGGGTGGCGGTGCTGGGTCAGTGTAGGTCACCATGACGAATGGACCGCTGAGGTGTGTGATGGCGATCTCGGGGCGAGCGGAGCTCGTGGAGGAGCAGGGGCTTTGTGGCAGGTCTCCGTACCTTCTCCATTTTGCCGTGAACCTAAAACTTCTTTAAAAAATGAAGTCTGTCTGAAATAAAACTGCTGCCCTCGAGTTGGGGAGGGCAGGAGACACACACCCGTTCCAGTTGGCTTCAGCAGAAAGGGAGGGAATTTTTGGATGGATCTCTGATTCCTCCCAAGGGTGCAGAGTCATGAAGCCAGGTGACCTTCTGCATGTCCCTGAGGGGTTGCAGAGGGGCTTCCTTCTTCCCCTCCCTGAAAGGCGAGCTCCTACAGACTTCCATACCACACCCGCGGCCTCTTGGGTCTAGCGATGCTAACCGGAATCTGATTCAGGTCCACACTCCCAGGAGAGCATCTGATTGGTCCTGTCTGGGTCAGGGGCCCACCCCGGTGGGTGGCAAGGGAAGGGGTGGTAAGGCTCGCCGCGTCTGCGGGCCTGGTTCCCAGAGAGGAGCCAGTGGGCAGGGTAGCACCCTGGATGGTACGTTTTAAGTGTTCTCAGCACAATAAAGTAAGAAAATGGTAATTATGTGACATGATGGATATGTTAATTAGCTTGATGTGGCAATAATCTTATGCTGTATGTAGCATATGTTTTGATCTACGTAGATCAAAACATCCAATCGTACATACAATTATTTGTCAATTATATCTCAGTATCAAATTATACCTCAGTGAAAAGGGGGGAAGTAATGTATCCAGTTTTGTTTTTTTGTTTTTTTTTTTGTCTAGAACTCGCATTGAGAACGAGCTGACTTTTCCTTCAGTTCTCACGGCAGGGCAGTTTTCTCCCCGCTGTGTGATGGCTGTTCTTCTGTTGTTTCTGGATCTGCGATCAGAATCATCTCAGCAACACGTACTATACCTGTATATCAGTTTTGCTGAAAGTTTAAAAGTTAGTTTTGAAGAGTAATACATGTGGTAATTAAAAACCAGTTAAGTAATTCCACAAAGCTTAAAATTATAGTCGCCAAGCTGCTAGGAGTGGGGAAAGGGCTCCGGGGTGGGGTGTCGCTGATCTGAACGCAGACTCGCCAGCTCCAGCTCCTGGCTTCCTTCTGCCCTGACCCCTTCCAGCCCGCCGGCTCTGCCCGACACGCAAAGGGTGCTTGGCCACGCCCCCTTTGCGTGCACGAGATTCTGTGTCTTCCCTTGTAGGTCAGTCCCTGCTGCTCCGTTCCCTTTCCACCCTCCAAAATGTTGTTGCCGTCTCTTCACAGCAACGGTCTCGTTTCCGGTGTTCTGAGTCCTTGTTTCAAAAGAGGAGCTTAGGAGCTCGGGGAGGAATGGGCTGTGGGGGCCCGAGGGAGGGAATGTGTTCAGTTTGCCATATGTTCTTCGAAAGGTTCGTCCTCATTGCAGATTGCACTTAGAAATAGAGCCACGGTATTTATGCCTTAAGAGTACAGCTCAGGGGTAGTCGTTTGTCCTGAGGACCACGCTGCAAGGTGATGTGTGCACCCTCGGGTGCCCAACCTGCCTGCCGCAGGCCGTGTGTGGCTCAAGGTGGTTGTGAATGTGCCCCAACACAAAATCGTAAATTTACTTAAAACATGATGAGATTTTTTGTGTGTGTGTGATTATGTGTCTCGGTGTATTTAATGTGTGGCCCAAGACAACTCTTGTTCTTCCAGTGTGGCCCAGAGATGCCAAAAGGTAGGACACCCCTGGGTGAGGCGAATAGGATGGTTTTACATGACGTCTCCAGCCTTAGTGGGTTTAGGGCTGCTCTTCTTGAAGAGCGCGACTGGAGGGTTACCACAGCCACCTCCCAGCATCCTGTGGGTCAGGGGAGGGTAGAAGTGTCAGGGGAAGGATGGAAGGGTCTTTAGCAGAGAATGAGCAGGAGAGAAAGAGAAGCTGGTGGAGAGGAGAAGGGACTATTGGAGGTAATGGATGATTTCCATTGGCCTTTCCAGGCCCACTTCGCCCTGTCCAGTGATATAAGAGGTTTGTTTTAGTGACCCCCTTGTCATCAGGCTTCTGATTGGGTTCAGCCAATGGGGCATCAGCAGCAGAAGAGAGGGAGGGAGGGAGGTGTGCAGATGGAGATGTTTATCCCCAGGCTCCCTGTCTGCAGAGTCGATGTGGACCGTGCCCCTAGACCAGAGGTCCTGCCTTAGCTTCTGTCTGGTGCCCCGAGGTACCCTCTCTGTCCCTGGATCCTTCCGGCCCGCCTGTGACAACAGCACCCCCTACTTGTCCTCAGAGGTACTGAATGCCCCTGTCTTTTCTCTGCACCCTGTGCGCACACACACTTTTGCACACAGCCTCTTCTATAACCCTTTCTTGGAACTGCCTAGCTTGGGCATATCACCTGTTTCCTGCAGCGCCTGACCCGGGATGTCTGCAAAGGGTGTCAGTCCCTCCGCCAGATACTGGGACAGGTTGTGTAACTGCTCCTTCCCGAGCTTCCTTTTCATGACCGGCTCTGGACGGGACGCTGCGCGTGAACGCATGCCAGGTGTAGTGATCAACACACATTTGCCACATTTGCTCAGAACGACTTTATTTTTCCAGATGGTCAGAGTTTTCAGCAGTAGGGAAGACCGGTCTTGCATTGTTAGTTTCTCACGCATGTGGATTACACGTTTTCTTACAGAAGGGTGCTTTTTGATTTTAGCACTTTGCTCAGAGAGGCATCAGGTGAAGAAATAGTACTGCAAAGCACCAGCGGTTCTTTGGGTTTTTTTGTTTTTGTTTTTCTTTTAAGATTTTATTTGTTTTTTAGAGAGAGGGGAAGGGAGGGAGAAAGGGAGAGAACCATTGATCAGTTGCCTCTCGCGTGCCCCCTACTGGGGACCTGGCCCGTAACTTAGGTATGTGCCCTGACTGGGAATCGAACCTTCGATCTTTCAGTTTGCAGGCTGGCACTCAATCCACTGAGCCATACCAGCCAGGGCAGCAGCAGCAGTTCTTACTAATCATCTAGGGAGGCGCTGTGCCTGGAGGGTAAGAATTGAACAGTCCTGGGTTCTAGCTTTTCTCCCCACTTGGCTAACTGTGTGAATGTGGGAGATTTTTCACCTCTGAGGAGCCTGAGTATCAGCACCCACCCGAAAGTGTTGTATGAGGAAGTGTATGGAAAAGTTAGTTTGCATGCCCTGGCTGGTGTAGCTCAGTGGATTGAACACAGGCTGTGAACCAAAGCATCGCAGGTTCGATTCCCAGCCAGGGCACATGCCTGGGTTGCAGGCCATGGCCCCCAGCAACCGCACATTGATGTTTCTCTCTCTCTCTCTCTCTCTCTCTCTCCCCCTCCCTTCCCTCTCTAAAAATAAATAAATAAATCTTAAAAAAAAAAGAAAAGTTAGTTTGCCACTGTGCCTGACATCATAAACACTCTCTAAGTAGTAGTTACTATTCAGGTGCCGTGGATGAAAACAGTTATAAAGTAATTTTCAGCCTGCACATTGGTGCTGTTTGCACATGTTCTGTGTCCAGAGAGTCTCTGAAGCTCTGAGTTCTGGTCCGTTATTAACACAAACCCGCCAGTTTGATGTTTGTCCAGGGCATGGCGGCCGGGCCACGTGAAATCCAAGAGCAGCCATTCGAGGGGGCGGGTGTCTGTGCTCCGGAGGTTGAGGGTGGAGGTGTAAAGCCAGCTAGGGTACAAAGCTGACCATGTTCTTTTGTCCTCTGGCCTGTTGGCCTGAACTTGGAATCTTGCTTTCTGTTCACTGCCCTTGGAGAAAGGAAGGCTATTAAAATGGGCCGTAAAACTGGGAGGACAAAGGGAAGTGGGGTGGGGGGGGGGAGGGGGGGTTGGTGTGCGGAAGCTGCCCTGGCTGGTCCTGAGGGAGACTGCGGTGTTTTCCTGAGCTTCTTTTTTTTATAGAGGAAATGAATAAAGGGTGGATAACCAAACAAAAGGCAGTGCATCCTAATGAGGTAAATTCCAACATTTTCGTACACAGCTGTTACATGATCATTTTGACAATATAGAGAGACTGAAAGAGAAAACAAATTAAGTCACCTAAAATCTACCCATAGATTATCACTGATAATATTTTCATGTATCACCTCGTGGATTTTTTCATGTGCATCTATCTAAATAAATTCAAAGTGGGATTATTTTCCATCGTGGCTGTGTAACCCACACTTTCTTCTTTGCCAGTGAATAAAAATGTGTGTTCTTTCAAATTTTTCATTGGTGTGTGATTGGGATATAGCATATCAGTTTTGGGTGTACAACACAGGGATCTGATGTTTGTATGGACTGCAGAATGGTCACCGTGGTAAGTGCAGGTAACATCTGTCACCAGACATGGTTACAAAAATGTTTTTCTTGTGATGGGAGTGTTTAAGATCTACTCTCTTGGCCCCTTACAAATGTGAAATACATGCACATTACTAACTGTAGACCTCAGGCTGTGTATCACATCCCCGTAACAGAAGTCTGTTATTTTTAAATGGCCATACACCCTTCATTGTGTGTCCTTGCTTTAAATGCAGCCAGCGCCGTACCCTTGACCTTGAAAGTCATCTCCAGGGTTTCGTTGTTACGCACCAAGCCCTGCCGGCGTGCTCTGCAGCACAGTGTCTGAAACTCTGGGGGTGTCTCTGCCAGATTGTTTTTCGTAGCCAAAGTCTACGCCTTGCTCTTCTTCCACACCCCCCCCCGAAGCACCCAGCGGTCTCCTCTTAGGCTAACCCTGGTTGTGTGCTGACTTCGACACTGCAGAGGGTGAGAGCAGGAGTCATAGTCGTGAGTCCGTGGTTTACCTTCCAACCTAATGGCCTCAGCAGTCAGCCTTTAAACCCCATGAACTACTGATTTCGAGACTACATCGGACTTTCTCTTACCTACAATAGTTATATAACATTGGCATGACCCTTAGGTGTTCAGAGCACTTTTCATGTTATTATGTCATACGGATCTGGGGGTGGCTATAATTAGTTAGTCCTGGTTTTTTGTTTGTTTGTTTGCTTTTTGCAGTGGAAGAAACAGGCTAAGAGAGTCTGCGTACCCTTTATGCCTCCCCATGCTGCCGCCTCTTGTTAGACTCACTGACTTAAAAGAAAGGAACTGTATCTTAACCTGGGCCTTAGTGTGTAGGGTGTTGCTTTTAGGGACCGATCACACAGCAATGGCGTAAACTGTATTTTTCGTAGAATATTGGGAGCTGTTTTGCAAAATAAACTTAATATATATTTGCGGGGGGACGGGAGCGTCGTGCCGATGCTCTCTAACTAGATCTTCGGGCAGCATTCACAGCAACTTAAAAATTCCGCCCTGCAAGAACTCTTCCTGGGCCTGGAGGCCCCCTGCCGGCCGTGTGCCTCGAAGGGCCCTTGCTCTGGCCATGGGTGCATTTTCCGAGGGTGGTTTCACTGAGGGAAGGGTTAGTGACCCTTTTCTTTCTCTCTCTCCCCCTTTCGGGCCATCAGCTATGACAGAGACTCCACGTTCAACGTGTTCGTGGGGAAAGGACAGCTGATCGCGGGGATGGACCAAGCCCTGGTGGGCATGTGCGTGAACGAGAGGCGCTTTGTGAAGATCCCCCCGAGGCTGGCTTACGGCAGTGAAGGCGTCTGTAAGTTTCCGTTCCGTGCTCGTAATCACGTGTGCAGAAGCCACCAGAACATTCGCAGGCTGTTTGGTCAGGCCGACCAGAGAATCTTTGGAAGCTCCAGGTTGGGAAATAGGCAGTGAACACACACAGAGCTAAAAGTTCTCTCTGTCTTGCTTAGATTTATTTCTTCTAGCTACGAAAGAAGGTGGTATTGACACAGGGGTAGTGAATGTTACCCTTGTTGAGAGAAAAATTTTGTTTTTTCTTCTTTCCTTCGGTTTCATTTAGTGGCAGGGGGGCGGGGGCGGGGAGTGTGGCTCATGCTGGACTTGGATGCCAGCGTCTTCTCGAGCCCTTGGCAGGACCCTAGGTGTTTACGTGGCCCAGAAGGCAGCAGCTTCTCAGCGTGAGCTTTCTTTATTCCTAGCGGGTGTGATCCCCCCCAACTCAGTGCTGCATTTCGATGTGCTTCTGATGGACATTTGGAACTCCGAAGATCAGGTGCAGGTCCACACTTACTTCAAGCCCCCGAGTTGCCCCCGGACCATCCAGGTGTCTGATTTTGTGAGGTACCACTACAACGGGACGTTCTTGGACGGGACGCTGTTCGACTCGAGGTAAGTCCCGCACCCACGCTGCTCTCCGTGAAACGCCCCCGAGCTCCTCCGTCTTGCCTGCTTTTCACGCCCCCAGAGAAACCTGAACACAGACCCTTCCCAGCTTTTGCCAGCACCGACTTCTCCCCTTGAGGCTTTTGGGTAATACTTGGTGCTCCGCAGTACCAGAGCCAAAATTGTAATACGTCTTGGAGACACCTCAGAGTGATGTCTATCTAAATTAACAGTATTTTCAGGTCTCATGAAATGAAAGGCCCTATTACCCAGTCATTCAGGCACTAGTGGTTCATGCTTGCAGTGTTTCCGTGGAAGGAGGAGGGTGAAGGCAGGAGGCACATGAAGTGATGGAGAAGGGTGGGTGTAAGGTGCCAAGCTGGGCACAGGGAACCCTTTCCTCTATTCTGGTGTATTTGGTTAGACAGAGGAACGGGCCTATTTTTGTGAATCGCTGTGGCTTCATTACAGGCTTTTATAAATTTGAGGACATCTGCCCCGAGATTGGGAGCAGAGATCCACGGAGGCTGGTCTCCGGGGCCGGGGGTGGGTCCTTCGTGAACCGAGATGTGGGTGAGAAACACCCTATGGGGAGTGAGCGGCGAACGTCCTCATGGTATGGGGCTTCCCCGTTTCTCGTTGGTTTTCAGTCATAATCGCATGAAAACATACGACACGTATGTGGGAATCGGCTGGCTGATCCCTGGAATGGACAAAGGGCTGCTGGGCATGTGTGTGGGGGAGAAGCGCCTCATCACCATCCCACCTTTCCTGGCCTACGGAGAAGACGGAGACGGTGAGTCCGTCTCGCCCTTCAAGCCGCGCCCGGCGGTCTCTGTTTTAATTGCTGAAATGAATTCAACTTGCTCTGTGAAATCCCCAGACCTTTCAGTCTGGATCAGCAGTTTTCAGCCGCCAGAATTTTTGAAACAGGCAATAAATGCTTGGCCATTCAGTCAAGGGGCACTGACCTCTTTTCCCTTAGACTGTCAAATAAAAAAAAGTGACAACGGCCAACATAGCAGTAGCTGTCCGGTGTGAACGCCCTGTCTTGAACCATAAATATGGGTCATGTAGTTGAGTTGCATCTTGTGGGTTGTGTTGCATAATAAGGTTACGTCTGGTTCATTCTTGGTACCAGCGATCCTTATGGACAAGTATAGGCACATGATTTTTTAAAAAAAGTCACTTTGGAGCAAAAAGGTAGGTGATTGCTATTATTATTTTTTGTAAGTCAATCAAAATTATACATTTTTTTCATATTGGTAAAAAATATATTTTTTGGTGGGCCGCAGAGGTTTACTCATCAGTTGAGGTGTGCCACAAGACGAAAAAGGCTGAAAATCACTGGGCAGACTTGCGCTGTCCAGCACGGCAGCCGTTAGGTCCATCCGTGTAGCCGTTTACGCTACCCAGTGCTCCTGTGCTGGGCGGGGCGGACACTGAGCACTTCCCCAGGGCGAAGGCCTGTGGGGGACAGTCTGGGTCACCTGCTACCTGATGACTGCGGGACGGCCACTCCACTTGTTCACGGTCACTGGCGTTCACCGTCTGCCGCTGCCTCGTCAGCTATAACCTTGGGCATCAGGCTCTCTGGCCCGTTTTCCCCATCTGTGAAGTATTTGAACTAGACGGTGTGGAGATTGTAGACCTCAAAGTAGAAGTTTAGCATTGGATGCCAGAATTGCCACTTTTTCCCCAGATTTGTACCTCCACTTCCAGTATGATGAGTTTCACCTGGGATATTAACTCCGTGGGGAGATGCAAAGATATTTACTGTTAGAAAAAAATTAAAAACATAGACTGTTGGCATAAATGGAATTACTCAGTTACTCGTATTTTGAATTTCAGGCGCAGTTAGTTGTATTGATAGGCTGATAGAACAAGAGACACCTAGGCCTTTGAACAAGCAGATACGTATGTAGTTAAGGAGAGAGATGAGGGGGTGGGCAGGGCAGGAGCGAGTGGTGGGGGGCAAAGGGGACAACTGTCATTGAACGGCAATAAAAGAAAGAGTAGGAATGAAAACCTGATGCTGTTCAGGAATTCTGCTGACAGTGCTACCCAACTTATAATAACCCCCTAATACAATGTTTTCCAAGATACCGGGCTGGAGGGAGGAGAGGGGAACTTGAGTGGGTGGGGCTCAGCCTTCCCCCCCTCCCTCCACTTTTATATATTCACACGCTGGGGACCTGCAGATGGGGCCTTTAAGAAATGGGGTGGGGGGTGGGGGAGTTCCTTGCTGCAAGAAGAGTTTGAGAACGATTTCCGTAAAGATGTCTTACTTCTCCCTTTCCCAAGACATGTCGTTATTCTTGCCAGTGCTCCAGTGGTCTCCTCCTTGCCCAGTGGCCATGCATTCGCCCGGGTACCCGGATTCTTTGGACGTCGTCCACACGCACCCGGCATATATGATAAAACTAGATGCCTAGCCCACTATGAGGAATATTACCTACTTATTTTAAAGAATTAATAATTTAAATATTTAAAATACATAGTGTATTTAACATAGTTACTTCTTAAATACTTTCTACTTTAATACTGTACGGAGCTATCCAGGTATCCCTTTGCATAAGTGAATTGTATGGTATGGGAATTATAACTCAATAAAGTTGTTAAGAAAAAAAACCCCAAATAGTCAATTAGTACACAATAATGCCAGAAACATGTAAACCCTGGGGTGACTTTCAAGGTTTTCTTTTTTTTCCTCTTAAGTTAAAAGGTAGAAAAGGGAAGCCTGGTGGAAAGGATGGTGTGATGGGAGCAACAGGTGTTTAAATCTATACGGAGGAAACGAAGATGCAGGAAGGTGGGAAGGACGAATATTGGGCCGCACAGCCTCCCCCGTGCACGCCCACGTTGCAGGGACAGACAGCGCATTCCAGAGGCTGACTCAGCAGCCTGGTGGCGCGGATTTCATCCTCTTGGCCCTCCCCACCCCTCCTGAGGGGGGCAGATAGCCAGCCGGAAGAGCACAGGCCTGGCTTGCCACGTGGTTCACGTGCCCAGGGCCACTCCTTCGCATGGTATAACAAGGGCGAGGAAGAGGGTTGAGTCAGTGGTTCATCCTTTAACTTCCTCGTATCCCCAAGTACTGGATTTAGAGTTATTTACTGGCTGATGCTGATCTTTGCGGGAAGAGCTAGTGCCCAATAATCTCGCCTTGTGAATATTGTCCCGTGATATTCAATGTATCTTTCCCGTTGGAAAGATCTGAAAGAGGCAGTGCCATCCAGCAGTGAGATAGAAATGATTTGAGGACTATTTCTATTTTAGATTACGGGTGCCATTTTTCCCTCCTACCTTGGCTAACTTTACTTTTATTTATATCTTGTTTTTGGAGGCATTTAGAGGATTGAATTTTGCATATTATCTCAAAAAATTGGCTGTGGCTTCCAGAGAACACATCTAGGTAGTGTTCCCCAGGACCAGACCTGAGCTTTGGAATTTGTGCTTTTCGATAGCTGTGATTTGCGTTTGTACACAGACTAGGGTTTGCATGTGTTGCACGTGGGTGCACCCACAGAGCCTCGATTTGCCAGCACAAGCATAGAAAACAGGGCCACAGTGTTACTGGGGACTGGCCTGGAGGGGGCCTGCCTCGGGCCAGCCTGCAGTGTGTGGGTTCTTGACTTTGTGTAGGGCATATTTCACAATGCGAGCCCAGGTGACTTTGCGAGCACATTTATTACGGCTGGGGGGCGTGAAACAAAGGAAAGGCTTAGGGCTGAAGAAGTAACAGGAGAGAGCCTAGGCAGTGGTCTGCTTTGGCCCCCTAGAGAAGGTAGAGTCAGGAGTGAAGGTCGCAGAGAGAGAAGTCAGCCAAGGCGGGGCTGCTGGTAGCTAACCGTGGAGTCAGAGGGACAGGGGGCTCTGGAGACAGGACTGGGGAGTAAGCCTGGTCGAACTGCCGCTGCCCACTGCTCCCTTGGCTGCAAGCCTCCTCGGGACCCTCAGAGTTTGGGAGGAGATAGAAGGCTTGTGCTCGGGAAGGGACGTGGGTGAGCTCTAGAGTGAGCCACCCGCTTAAGTCTTTGTCCCGAGGGCTTTTTACTTGTTTTTGTGTGGGTGCGAGTCTTAGGGGAGGGTTTCAGCAGAAGGGTCATCAGCTTTCCGGGTGCATTTTTGATACCCCGAGGTGTCCAAACAAGCGCGTAGCGGGGTTTGGGAATAGTCTTTGGTCTGTTAACACTGTTTTACTTTTATCTCGGGTCTGTCTGGCTTTTAGTGGTGTTTTTGTTATTTGTTCCCCTGACTTCATCTGTCCTTGGGTGTAGCTGGCACAGATGGCATTAACTGGGTCTATGTTTTCTATTTGCCCAGACCAGGGTGAGTTAAGCTATGTATTCTCTCCAGTCAGGGAGGACCAGCTGGAGCCATTGGCCCTCGAGTGTCCTTGGTTAGGGAAGAGGAAGTCTTGTGATTCACAGCTGGCTGTGAGCTGCTCAGAATGATTGGCCGTGTTTATGTTTCTTGTCTCAGTTTCCCCGTTCCACGTGCCCAGGAATTTCCCTTGCTTCTTCCTGCCCTGCCTCACCAGTAGTCTCTCGTGTCATGACTAGCACTGTGCTCCTTTTCCTAAGGAAGTCAGGCTTCCAATTACACCTGCCGGCCCACGGTGAGACACCGGGGGGAACCGCCCCAGACAGGGAAGACCAGGTGTTTCCTTGGCTTGAAAGCGTCAGGGAGGGTGTTGCCCCACCACGGAGGGCGCTGAGTTGTGGTCCCAGTGCCTCCGCCTCCCGGATCTCCTGTCCTGATCTCACGAGCCTCCTCTGCCGCCCTCTAGGGAAGGACATCCCGGGACAGGCGTCGCTGGTGTTCGATGTTGCCCTGTTGGACCTTCACAACCCCAAGGACGGCATTTCCATCGAGAATAAGGTGGTGCCTGAAAACTGCGAGCGACGAAGCCAGAGCGGGGACTTCCTCCGGTATCACTACAACGGCACGCTGCTGGACGGCACCCTCTTTGATTCCAGGTGAGGGTCAGGAGCTGCAGACTGTCAGTGTAGATTTTACGTACTTGTAGAGAGAGAGGGAGAAAGAGAGGGAGAGAAACATCGATGCGTGAGAGATTCTATCATTTGCTTCTCGCAAGCCCCCGCCTGGGGACCTGGCCTGCAACCCAGGGATGTGCCCTGACTGGGAATCGAACCGGCCACCTTTCGGTTCACAGGCCAGTGCTCAATCCACCGAGCCACTCCCGCCAGGGCAGGTTTCTCTTTTCTGATACTGAATTCCTTCAGGGGCTGTTAGGACTGTCTCCTTGGGACCTGGGGGAGACGAATCTGAAGGAAAGCAGGAAGACCTCACCCTAGACACCCACTGTCCCTGTTTACCGTGCTCAGTTCCTCCAGCATGAACTCAGCGACGGGGCCCGGGGTGGGAAGTGGCCAGAGGGAGATCCCGGCGGTAGCAGGGGAAACAACAGACTTGGTGCCAGGAGATGTGGGTTCCAGGCCCTGGGCACCGTGCACTGGCTGTGTGTGATTTTGGGCAGCAGTTGAGCTGCCTGTGCTTCAGTTTCTTACCCGTTATTAGCACCTTCCTCGAAGAGAAGGTGTAAGAGATAAGGGAGCTAAAAGCGCTCCGCAGACTTTAAAGGACTTTTTTTTTTAATGCAGGGGACTGGTTGGATCTACTCACCTTCCTTCCTGCTGTGGGCAGGGCTAATGACGGAGCCTCCGTCGCTCTTCAGAGCTGTGTGTTGTTTACGAGGCTCGGCCTGCGGGGTGCGGAGGGCTGGGGCGCGCCTGGCGTCCGCTGTGTCTTGCTCCTTCAAATGGCATGTGTTGTTTGGAAACTGCTCCTCGAGGGCGAGGGCGAGCAAGTCGTGGCAGCCCGCTGCCTGCCTCTCTGAGGTGGTGGACTTCGAGCTTGTTTAGTTATCCAGAAACATCACCGAAGAGTTGTTATACGGTATTATTTTACATGAAGCTCAGAATTAAAGTATGCATTAAGATACCTTGTACCACCTGTCCCTGCCTCCCTCACATCCCCCGGAGCCACCACGAGCTAATCACTTTTTTTTTTAATCTTTTTTTTTTAATATTTTACTTATTTATTTATTTTTTAGAGAGGGAAGGGAGGGAGATAGAGAAACATCAATGTGCGGTTGCTGGGGGCCATGGCCCGCAACCGGGAATGTACCCTGGCTGGGAATCGAACCTGGGACACTTTGGTTCCCAGCCCGTGCTCAATCCACTGAGCTACGCCAGCCAGGGCTGAGCTAATCACTTTTATTAATAAGTTCCTTTTTGTTTTTTTTAGTGTGTGGATTTTTTTTCTAATGCGGATATAAGTAGATGCAAATGTTACGTTATGTTCTCACATTTATGGTATATAGCATGCAGAATATGGTACACGGTATTGTTAGCAGCACAATGGCACCAGAATGTTCCTGGCGGTTGGACCTGGGTTCAGCCACCTCCGTTGTTGAGTTCTGGAGCCAAGACTCAGATACAAGCAGAAGTTTATTTAGAAAGTCACAGAGGGAGGAGAAGTGAGCCGTGGAAGAAGTGAGCCAGCTGGGCTGTGTGGGATCAGGAAACGAGTTGCAGAGGCAAAGAAGGGCCCTTAGGAGACAGCAAAGATACACACCTTGCGGAAAGAAGAAGGGGGAAGGGTGCAGGCGTGCCCCGGGGAGAGTGCGCAGGGGACAGGAGGGGGCGGGGGAAGAAGCAGGTGTGCTCCAGAGAGAGGAAGAGCAAGCACTGGGTCCTCCATCCCGAGGGTTTTCATCCCCTCTCCAAAGCAGGAGATCTTAGGGGAGGTCTGGGGGGGGGGCGGGGGTGGTTGCCAAGAGAATATTCATCAGCACTTCCAGGTGTGTGCTCTCAGGCTCGTGGCCTCTCCTGATTGGTTGGCGCCAGGGCAGGGGTTTGTTAGTCATTGTATCTGGTCCTGATGTCGGCTGTGTGTTGCTCTGTCTGGTTTTGCTGCTTTTCTGGGCCTGGAGCTGAAAAACAACTGAGGCCTGGATGTCACCTCTAGTTTGACCAAAACTCGGGCTCTGTGGCCAACAGACCGGAGGCTTGGTTCCTAAGATTGTCTGATTCGGGTCAGAATCCCATCGTCCGGAGGGCTTAAAGCTTCAGGCAGTGGTCGTGCAGGGGCTTGTACGGGGGTCTCCGCCCCCTTGCTCCTCCTCTAAGGGGGTCTGCCACAGGACTAGTGACATGCCTCCCTGGGGGTGAGGCCCCACCCTACAATTGCCCACACTAGGCTCCCAGGGCCCTGGGGACTTTTGGTACCTCACCTCCTGTCCTTGCTTTCAGCTCGTGCCTAACTGCCCACCACAGTATGTCCACTGTGAAATCTTCTTGCTTTCTTTCACCTTGAGATTCTTCTGTGTTAATACTTAGAGAGAAATCATTTATTTCTTATGTCTGCCTGGTGTTTCATTGGGTGAATGTATCATATTTATTTAAGCATTTCTCTGCTGATGGCCAATTGAGTTCTTTTCTTTTACTATTGTAGTAATCCTCCAGTATGTGTGTGTATATTATTACTTGTCATATATGAGCTTGGTTCTGTCCTTTATTGCTTGGAATTCTATTTCAATTTAAAAGCCCTTTTTCTTGTAGATACGACATTCTTTCCATTCTAATGGAATCACAGTTTTCTCGGGTTTCAAACAGGTTTTCATTTAGTATGTCGGGATCCAGTCTGTACTAACAGCTAAATAATATTCCATTGGAGAGATTTGTCTTAATTTGGGTAATCAGTCCCTGTTGCTTTCTACCTTTTGACATTTTAGGTAGGGCCCAGTAATTACTTGTAGCTAAATCTTAAAGGATCTGATAAGTTATTTCCTTGGGATACGTATCTGGAGGAATCTCTGGTCTCCAGTGACGAGTGTTTTCACAGCTGTTGGAAAACACCACCCAGTTGTCCCTCAAGGAAAGTTCCATCAGCGAGAGTGCCCCGTTCCCTGCAAACTTGGGGATGCTGGGCGTCATTGTAAACTAATCTTTGACAATTTCTAGAAGAAAAATCCAACCTTAGAGCTGTAATCAGAATTTCTTTGATTGGTCTTGAGGTTGAAATTTTTTAAAATATTTATTCACTCTTTGGATGTCTTCTTTTGTGATTTACCTATTTATTTTTTTTGCCTGATTTTATGTTGAGGGTATTGGTATGTGCCTTTTTCTTATCGATTTGAAGACTCTATACTACAGGTATTAACCTTTTTATGGCTGTATGTATTGTTGAACATATTTTCTGTTTATTTGTATTTTAACTTTGGTTATTGTGATTTTTGACTTATTTGAATGTAAACTTTCTTCTGGTTAAATATATTCTACTTCTCTTTTTATGACTCCTTTATTCTTATATAAATTCTTATATATTCTGTCTTCGGTGACTTCCTAAGAAGTCTGTCTCCTCCTTTAGAGTATATAAATGTTCACTTGCATTTTTCTCATGTCCTTTTTTCTTCATTAAAATTTTTTTTAAAAAATTTATTGATTTTTTTTTTTTTTAGAGAGAGAGAGAAACACTGACCTATTATTCCACGTGTTCACAATTCATTGGTTGATACCTGATTGGGCCGTGCATGGGGATCGAACCCATAACCTTCGCTCTAACCAACGCTCTAACCAACTGAGCTACCCAGTCAGGGCTCTCATGCCCTTTTAATGGTTTTATTTTTTATCCTGTAAAATATTCTTTATTAAAAATTTAATTTTATAATGTATTATTTTCTTATTATTCAGGTGAAATAATGCAAAGATATATAGTTAAATATAATAATTTCCCATCAGCCCCTTCTATTCTCGCTACCCAGAATAAACACTAATAACCTTCCACAGTCTCTCTCCACGCTTATAAATGCTTTCATGTTTAAATCTTCAATCCATCTGGAATTTGTTGTGGTGTTCAGTTCGGATCTAACTATTTTTTTTCCAGATGGTGAGCTAGTGCTTCCAACACCCTTTATTGAATAATTCTGGTTTTTTCCTCACTCATCACAAATCTGACTTTTATTAGGCACGAAATGCTTAGGTACACTCTTGGGCCTTTGTCTGGAATTTCTGTCCCTCACCATTGGTCTGACTCTCCCTGGGCCAGTGTCACCCCTGTAACTGGTGTAGCCTTTTAGTTTGTATGATAGAGAGCGTTCTTTTCCTTTTTTACACATTATTATCTTCCGCTAAGTGACACATGGACACGGTTCCGAAACCCACAGAGTGTAAGAGGGTATGCCGTGAAGACTTGAACTCTGATTCTTGCTCCTCGGTCACCCCGCTCCCCTCTTGACAGGGAAGGAGTGTTATGAGCGTCACAGGTCTGCATGCACACGCCGTGAAAAACGTCCCCCATTTAAATTTTTACAGGGATGAGAGCTTGCCATATCCTGCACCCTCAAAACTGTGGCCTTGATTATTCCTTTTTCCAAGTGAATTTTAGGGCCCCTCGGCTCCCCCATACACCCACCACTCAGATTTTGACTGGAATTGTTTTCAAATTCGTGAATTAGTTTTGGGGAACATGGATAGCTTGACAAACCGCAGCTTTCTCATTGGGGAACAGGATGGTTTCCCATTTATCTCTGTCTTTTTTTAAAGTTATTTAAAGTTCTCTGCACATCAAGCCCGCCCTGCCCCTCCAGTCTCTTTCCTGCGTCTTGGCCTTGACCTGGCTGCTCCCCATCAGCCGGTCCCTGCATCCCCCAGTGTCCACCATCTCCCCCAAACCTATGGAACCTTTGCCGACTATTCCAATGGGTGGCTTTGCCCTGCTCTGAGGGACCTGCCATCTCTCCTGCCACCTGGCGCCCCTTTCCAAGGGGATCCCACCTCACAGGTAGCCTCCTCTGACCGGAACAGCTGGGGCTGAGCTGCTCATGGCTGAGGGTCACCAAACACCTGCTGGCGAGGCAGCCCCCTGGGGACGGCGGGGGGGGGGGGATGCAGAGAGCCCCCTCCTGGGGGAGGGGAATCGTCTGTCACAAATGTCTTCACGGCTGGGGCTCTGTGGTCTCCGAGGGGTGTGAGAAGGAAGGCCCCTCCCTGCCCTCCTGGCCCCCCCCCTGCCCCAGGCTGGCATCCTTCGGCTGTGTTCGGGGAGGTAACGTGGATCCGACCCGCTCTTTCAGGGCAGCCTTTTCACCACGGGGTGGAGGCTGGCACAGACCGCTGTGGCTCGGGGCTGGGGAGTCGACGTGGCAGATGAAGTTTCATCATTTATTGCGGAGTCATCCGTCTTTGGGAAGCTGCTTCTGCCCTCACCAAACTCATGATACTTGAACTCCCTTGGCAGTGGGCACGGAGGCTGGAATGCCTGGGTCCCCGCCAGCGGCGTGGGGAAACCCAGGTCCGCACCCGCAGGCAGCGCGGTGAGCCGGGGCAGAGCCGGGAGCTTTCCTGGGCTCTCCGAGCACCTGCTGCTTTTCGGGACTGGAATACTCGTGTGCCACCTGCACAGATATTCTCATCTTTCGATGCTGGAGACATTGTCCTTGGACACACTCTTAGTTTCTTTTTTTATTGATTGGTTTTAGAGAGAGGAAAGGAGAGACTGGAAGGGGGTGAGAGAGAGAGAGAGAGAGAAACATCAATTTGTTGTTCCCCTTATATTTTTTCTTTCTTTTTGATTGTTCCACTTATTTGTGCATTCCTTGGTTGTTTCTTGTGTGTGTCCTGACCAGGGATTGAACCTGCAGCCTTGGCGTATCGGGAAGATGAGCTCACTGAGCTCCCAGCCGGGGCCTACTTTTAGTTTCTGATAAGGGCTCCCCTTGATGCTATTTTCATGAACTGGACACAGTTGCCAAGTGTACCGTCCAGCTGGCATGAGCTACATTTGTATGGTTGCTCCTCATCACCCCATCCCATTCATAACCTGACCAGAGGGTTGGTGGGCTTGTTTCTGGGGGTGCTTTTGTAGATGGCCACCTCCACGCTGTGTGTGGACAGAGGGGCCTGTTTCCTGAGATTGTGAGGACACAGTCTAAGGGTTCCCTATGTCCCTGGGGCTGGTGGCTTCTGTATCCTGTTGCCTCACGGTGCTGACTAATGTCACAGCTGCTGTGGTGTTCCTTGTGCGGAACCTCTTTCTTTTCTTCTTTTCTAGCTACTCACGGAACCGCACCTTTGACACTTACATTGGCCAGGGCTACGTGATTGCTGGGATGGACGAAGGTTTACTTGGCGTTTGCATCGGAGAGAAGCGGAGGATTGTGATCCCCCCTCACCTGGGGTATGGGGAGGAAGGGAGAGGTGAGTGCCCGCTCCCTTCTCCAGGTCCCACAAAGCAGCACCGATGGCTGCTTGCGCCCCGGTTCCAAGCTTCCAGGGCTTCTTGAGCGAAATGTCAAAACTGAATCCATCTGGCTGGTGTGGCTCAGTGGACTGAGCGTTGGCCTGCAAACCAAAGGGTTGCTGGTTCCATTCCAAGTCAGGGCACATGCCTGGGTGGCCGGTCATGCCAGGTCCCCAGTAGGGGGCGTGTGAGAGCCAACTACACGTTGATGTTTCTCTTTTTCTTTTTCTCCCTTCCTTCCCCTCTCTAAAATAAATAAATAAAATCTTTAGAAAAAAAAGTAAATTCCAAGACACCCTTTTTGCTCTTTACCAGCTTTATTCGAGGTATAATGTATATACCATAAGACTCACCCATCTTAAGCATCCATTCGGAGACTGGTAGTAAAGGTAGTGAGTGAAGGCACCACTCCCTTAGTCCCGTTTCAGAACAGTTTTGTCACTCTCATCCCAAGCTCCCTTCGGAAATTACACAAATAATACACGTTGACTTTGGACACTACAGACCGAGAAAATGAAAATCGGCCCTAATTTCCCCACCCAGGAATACGCATTGTAACACGGTGGAGGAAGAGTGGCCCCGTAAGTCCGTGTCAGTCCCAGACCCTGTGAATATGTGACCTTTCATGCCAAGAGGGACTTGGCAGATGTGGGGAAGGTAAAGATCTTGAGATGGGGACGGGATCCTGGGTCACTCAGGTGCCCTTGGTGGCCTTATAGGAGTCTTTGTACGAGGGACACAGGAGGTCAGAGAGAGGAGGACTCGCTGAGCTGCTGTCTTGGGAGGTGGAAGAAGGGACCGCACGTCCAGGAAGGAGGGTGGCCTTGGGAAGCCGGACAAAGCAAGGACACAGGTCCTGCCTTGAAGCCTCCAGGAGGAACGCATCCCTGCCAGTACCTTGGAATTAGACTTCGGACCTTGAGTTAGGAGAATAAATCTGCACTGTTTTAAGCCACCAAGTTCGTCGTGAGTTGTCACAGCAGCGATAGCAAACTAATACAGCCGTGAAGTGCAGGCTGTTCTGCCCCTTGAGTGTCCGTGAATCTGCGTCGATGAAAGGAAGCACGTGTCCACCGATGCAGGTGCTGGCAACACGGGGCCCGTCTCTGCACGCGACTCTGTGATTTCTCTCGCCGCCTAATGAGCTGTGAACGGCTCTCTGTGCCGCCAGGCAGTTTTCATGGTTGCATAGTATTCCACAGCAGACTTCCTTTCTTAATTATGTTTCTTCTCACATGCCATTTTTTGGCTAGCTCGCTTAGGAATCGTTGATACAGCGTTTATTTTGCTCTTGTTCTCTTTTTGCTGATGGGATTCTGGCTGGCCTGGCAGGCTGTACACATTCCTTTTATTAACCTGGATTTTTGGAATTTCCCCAGTAGGGTATGTCCAGAGTATCTAAGAAAAAACAGGTTGGTTGTACCGTGGATAAATGTAATTTATCTCCTGACTTACACTTCTGATTTATAAAGCCACAGCTGACTGCAGCTTAAGACACATTCAACAGTCTTGCCTCAGGTCCAGTTTGTCTAGGGGCTTCATGCTCTGTTGTTTTGTAGCATATAAACTTCTACTTCTAGCCAAATGCATGCAGAAACAGAAAACGACTTTCCGAGTACTTGTGTTGTGTAATAATGCCCTCAGGACTAATCCTTCCTCTCTCGAAAAAGACTACATTGATGGAAAACATTTGCTGAAATGATTTTTCTCCTTTTGGCTTTCTATCAACTATGAGACAGAGCTCTGCAGAGAATTATATAAGGTTGTGGGAAGCATCAGAAGGCTCATAAATTTTCTGGGCAGGAGGCTGCTGCATCCCGCGTCATTTGTGGCCTCGGGGGAGGGGCACCCTGCCCTGTAACACCCAGGTGCTTTTGTGTGGGGTCCACCTCTGTCTTCCTGTGACTGGCGCTCATGCCCACTCAGTAGCGGGGTGTGGTAGGACCTACTGCTAACCCCAGAAGGGTGCTGGAGCACAGGGGAAGCACTCAGCGGCTGTCTGTGGGAGGAGGCAGTGCTGGGCCCTGCGCGGGGCTCTCGGCTCTCGGGCTCCGTTCTTGGCACTGTGCTCCCTCTCAGCCATTTTTCTCACCGGGCTGCCGCGGAGGCTAAGAGAGAACACGCATGGAAACTACTTCTGCAAGGGAAGGCGTGGTTCAGAGGTCATGTTTCCAGGTGGAGGCAACAGTGGAGGAGAAAAGCACCTCCATGGTTTTGTGTAGACCAGACAAATAGGATGGCTGCAAAGGCGCTTGGGGAACCTTGGGTGTTCTGTGTCATAAGGGGTGTGGGTGGGCAGTTTGGGCCGGGGGTCTTTCCCCACGAACTTTCCGTAGGTTTTCTCTCTCTTGCGCAGTGACTCTCACCCTCATCTCACCTCTCACTTCTGGGAGGAGCGGGGTGAGCCTTAATGTGGCTGAGCTCTAGTGTCCTCGTCTGCGGGGAACTTAGCCCTAAATCTTTCAGGCTCATTGGCTGCATGGGGCTGGAGCTCATCAGCTTGCATTGTAGTCCGAACGGTGCTCTTAACTGGCTGCGTGACCCTGGCCAAATCCGTGCCTCCGACTCCCCAGCTGTTAAGTGAGGGTTAGGTTACCTCCAACAGCCCTTGCAGCTTCATTCTTCCGGAATGCTGTAGGATTTCGTGTCTGAGTCCCCTGGGCTGAGTCCCCTCAGTGGACACCTGTGAGGACTCCTGCGAGGAGACGCGCGTCCCGCTGCTTGGAGCGTTCCCTCACTCATTTCCCGCGTGTGTCCTCCAGGGAATATCCCCGGCTCGGCCGTGCTGGTGTTCGACATCCACGTGATCGACTTCCACAACCCCTCAGACTCCATCAGCATCACCTCCCACTACAAGCCGCCCGACTGCTCCGTGCTGAGTAAGAAGGGGGACTACCTCAAGTACCACTACAACGCGTCGCTTCTGGACGGGACCCTGCTGGATTCCACGTAAGGGCGCCCCCCCCCGGGATTGAGGGGGGAGGTGAGCCCCCCCCCCCCGGATTGGGGGGCAACAGTCGTGCAGTCCCAGGATCCTCCTTTTCTTCTCATCAGATACTGGCTGAGAACCTCCGTCACTGTTCTGCCTGTGCCCGCCCCCCAGCCTTAACCGCCCCGCCCCCTTAGCCCCGCCCCCCCCCCCCCCCCGCCCCCAGTGCAAAGAGCTAAGCCTCCATCCCTGCTCAGGAGCATCATTGCGAGTTCCCCGTGAATGATCGCCTGCCTCCCCCCCCCGCCCCTCAGTTCCTGGGAAGTTGTCTTTCTGAGAAACAGCTCTCAAAGCTACTGTCTTTACTGCTTCTTTAAACATGAGCCTGCAGATGACTCCAGACTCGGAGCCGGGCACGTCACGCTGTCCTTTGTGCCCTGCCTTCTGCCCCACTCCTCTCCTCTTCTGCTGGGGCCGGCCTCCCCCTCCCGCCTCCCGCGCCCCTGCAGTGGGGCAGGATGCGGCTGCCTGTCCTTTCCTTCCGGTCAGCGTCTGCCCCGGCTCCCTCCCTCTCCTCAGAGCCTCTCCTGAGTCCTGGGGAAGAACCAGCTGCTCCCTCCTCTGCAGTCTCCTCGTGTCTTCTGCAGTGCCCCCCTTTTATCTTCGTGTCTGTCTCGGTGGCCGGTCTGAATACCCGAGGGACGCCCTCGGTATTTATTCGTGTTTTTCTTCCTCACACCTCGCCCAGAGCAAGTGTTTTGTAAACGTTAATCGATTGAGAGGACGCTGGAAAGACATTAGAGGAATCAACAGTCTACACTAGCATCAGGGGCGCTAAAGGAGCTGTGCTTCTTGTGCATCTGCGTCTTCAGATGTCTCTGCGAGTTAGTACAATATTCCTCTCTTTGGGAAAGAGACACTTTGAGCCTTTCTTTAGATCTCCATGTAAGTGCGTCCGTTTTTGCACTGAGTCTGGCTCAGGTTCCTGTTCGGTCCTGGGGAGAAGAAGGACTTCACATACACAGTGTGTGCTGCACTTATTCCAGATGCGGAGGGTCTTCCCTCCCTCCCCCAGGTCCCTCTGCCTCCTGGCTTCCCGTGACAGCGTGCGGCTGGGGAGAGCCAGGCCTGGAGGGCCAGCCCTGGGGACGCACCGTCCAGGCCTCTCTCTGCTGCTGGGAGACCCTGTGCACTCACGCAGTGGGCCTGTTTGATCGCATCCAAACCTGTTAATTATTATTAGCGGCAGCATCTGACGAATCTCTAAGAAAGTAAAAATGCTTCCAAGAAATTATGACATGCTGTCCCTTGTAGCATGTACCCCAATTACAGAGATGTTAAAATGTGAGAAAATATGCATCACAGAGTCAGTGAAACAGGGACTGGCTTCTGGGGCGAAGGCGTCCATGGACGCGGCCGAACAAGCCTCCTTGCCCCCGTGTCGGAGGCCTGCGGAGGGCCGTGGGGGGGGAAGACTGGCTCGTGGTTGTTTTAGGGCCTCAGTGAGTTCACGAGGTTAGAACGGTCTGCAAGGTCGAGGGCATAGGTCATTGTTCTTGCTAGTGTTCACATTTTCGCCTGGCCGTGGAAAGGGGGCGCAGGGGCGGGAACCGAGCAAAGGAATTCCGACTTGGTGTGTTCAGGATGTGCCTCTCTCTCGGGGTGGGGGTCATCGGCTTCCCAGCCTTCTCCTGTGTGTTCGGTGGGTCCACATTCTTCCAGAGCAGCTGGGAGCCACGTGACGCCCCCTCCTCTTACCTGAGACTCCATTCTGCATCTTGAGGGTCATTTGTGGGGACCACGCCCTTGCTGGACTCTTCCCGGCGTGAGCATCCTGGGGCGAAGGGCCGTGCGGCGGGCTTCTGCCCACCTGTGTGTTCTGGAAGGTGGGACCTGGTCGCACTCCAGCCCTGGGAGGACCCTACGAACAAAGGAGGCAGCCAGCTGCTGCTGGGAAGATAGAGGGAATGTTGGAGGGAAGCCAGAGAGGCCGGATGCAGGCAGGAGGCAGGAGGCAGAAGGCAGGAAGCCTTCCAGAAGCTGGGAATGCCCGGAAGGAATGAGAAGAATGTCTGAGAGACAGACTGGGGGCAAAGGAAGAAAAGAAGGGCCCCAGGGAAGAGAGTCAGTGTGGTTTTCAGACATGACACATGAAGACACGTCGCTTGCTTGGAGGGTTTTCTTAACGTGTGTTGAAACTGGCCTCGGGGAGAGGAAGAATGGAGATTGGTCATGCGATGCCTGAGTGCGTTCCTGAAACCCAGTCGTCCCCTGGGGGGTCCCGGGGGTCCCAGCAGAAAAGCAGTGTGAAGGCGCCTGTGTGCCAGGGACAAAGGAGGGATTGTGTGGGCAGCGGCTGCGCAGGGGCCGCTCCCCCCGGGCTGCGGGCTGCGGGCTGAGGCATCCTGTAGCAGTTGGTTTTCTTTCTGTTTTGTCCCAGGTAGGACAAATGCAAACCCTGTTTGGGTTTCCCAGCCCCAGAGGACCCACCGGGCCCTGGGAACCCGCTGGAGGAGGGAAGGAGCTGGCAGCCCTGTGCCGTGGGGAGGGTAGGAAAGCAGAGGAGGGGATATGACCCAAAGGGGCTGACCCCTCCGTGTTGTCCCGACCTGGTGAGGGGCGCCAAGGGGCCTCTAGGACACTGGGAGGCTCTCTCTCCTCCTTGGCAGTGAAGAGCATTCACAGGAAGTGACGGGAAGGCCATAGGTTTGGAAACACATTTATTTTCAGCAGTGATGGGGGTGAGAGAGCCCCGGGACCGTGGCCGTCAGTGATGGTGAAGACCACGGTTCAAGTGAAACTCTGTGTTATTTTTCTGCAAAGACTGTTACAGACCCAGGCACCCAACACCCCCGAGGCCACCTGTCAGTGGAGTCTTGTGCACTTCCTCTCCGCCCAGCCAAGTGCAGTGTGTCACCTCCTGTTTAGAGCGTTCCTGTTCCCGTGTGACAGCTCTCCTTGTCTCCGTCCTGCAGAGGAGGAAACTGAGGCCACGCCTCCCAGGGTCGGATTACCGGGCCCAACCAGGATTCACACGCAGGCCTCGCTGACTCTGCAACCCAGGGTGTAACTGCATTTTCTGTTTATAACATTCCCATGGAAATGTCTGACGAGACTATTGACTAAGACCTAAAAAAGGAATTGTAAGAGCAGTACAAGGAGCTTTGTCCCCGCTGAACCATTGGAGAGTCAGTTGTCCCCACACTGTCCTGTCACCGCTGAGCGCTTTTGTGGGCTGTTCCCCAGCGCCAGGGCCCTTCTCCTGCGTAACTCAACCCCGGCATTAAAATCAGGAAGGCAGCATCGATCTGTCGCTACCTTTTCGTTTTCAGACACCACTTCGGTTCGGCTGAATGTTCCCAGAAGGTCTTCATTCGCCAGAGGACCCCACTCCCATATGTTCTAACACTGAACCGTGCCTCTGTCTTCCTCTGGTTTTCCCCTGGACGCTTTAGAAGATGGTCGGTGTTTTGCTGTTGTTTTTTGCAAAGTGTCCCCCGTGTGGGTTTGTCTGTTGCCTCGTGACCCGAGAGGGGCCCTGTGTCTCCGCCAGCGACGTGCCGTGCCGGAGAAGCGGATGACCTACCTAACCAGGGACTCTCCTCTTCCTCTTTCAGGTGGGATTTAGGCAAGACGTACAACATCGTCCTGGGGTCCGGACAGGTCGTGCTGGGCATGGACATGGGTCTCCGGGAGATGTGCGTCGGAGAGAAGCGGACGGTGGTCGTCCCGCCCCACCTGGGCTACGGGGAGGCTGGCGTCGGTACGTGGTGGCGTGAAGGGGTGTTTGGGGCACGTTCCTCCGAAGTCTGTGTTTTTGGGGTGCCATATTTAGAATCACGATATGCTTCTTCCATTTTTTAAAATGTTTTTTTATTTTTATTTTTCAATTACAGTTTACTTTCAATATTAGTTTGCATTGGTTTCAGGAATACAGCGCAGTGGTTAGACCACAATGTGGAATCACATACGTGACGAAGACTCCCCCCTCGAGACTCCCAGGGCCCACCTGGCACCATGCATAGTTACGGCGATATTATCGACTACGGTCCCTGTGCTGGACTTAATCCCCGTGACTCTTCGGTGACAGCCGGTCTGTCCTTCTCCGTCCCTTCACCTTTGTCGCCCAGGTGCCCTGCCCTGCTTCTTCCCTTTTGAGCCCCAAGAATCTGTTGGGTTTTTTAAAAAGCATTGAGCATTTTTGTATAAAGACCCCTGTGATTTCAGTGTTGGTGCCACGCTAATGCCCCACGCCCTCTTGAGAAAGTGGGGTTTCTATGAAATGAACTTGGACCTTCGAGCCCGCGTGTGGGAAACGTCCCTGCAGGAGCTGACAGGCAGCGTCTCGTAGGCGGGGCGAGGCCAGGCGCTCCCTTCGGGCCTGTGTCCGGGGACAGCGGAAGGCTACCGCCCTCTGCTTTTCACTTGTCCGGGTTTATCTGTCCAAGGAGGTTTCCTTCCATGAAAGATGAATCCACGTTCTGGAAGTGCTGGCTTTATCTCGCTCGCCCTCACAGCTGTCAGGGTTCATGTACTTGACGGTTTTGGCCAGAGTGAGTCCCCAGGGAGGACTTGGGAACCACCCTCTCTTCCGGTGTGTGAATGCTCCTGCTGTCCGGAGGGGAAGGGGGAGGCGGCGGGGAGTGCTAACTCGTAAAAGTGATGGGCGTTTTGGACTGATTTTCTGTTTTCAACAATTGTTAAATAACTGTAAAAATACTCCCTGCCACTCCTTCCCAATCCAAAAAGAAACAAAAAAATATGTTGTGTATCTTACAATACAGTACTCCTGTGATTATATACTAAATAATTATAACATAATCTGTAGTAACAATTTTAGGTAATACAGATTATATTTGTATGTATAGTCACATACTTATATAACTTCTTTTGGGTCCATGCTACATACAAGGTCCATCCAGAAAGTATCCAGCCATGCACTATGAAAAATAGAGACATTTACTGAAGAAGATACAAGAAACATTGTACATAGGACAGTGACCCCTCAGTCCCCTTCGAAGTAGGCACCTTGGGACCTCACACAGTTCTCCCAATCACTATCAGCTGCCCCTTCCTAATTTCCTGAATCTGATTAATGGTCTGAAATCTCTTCCCTCTCAAAGGTGATGTTAGTTTTGGGAAAAGCCAGAAATTGCAGGGCATTAAATCTGGGCTGTAGCAGGGTGGGGCTGAGTCACCTGGGTGACTTGATGTTTTGCAAAACAACTGCACGAGACGTGATGCACGAGTCGTTCATTGTAGCGATGAAGCTGCCAAACACTAGTTGCCCATAACTGAAGCCTTCTGAATCACCTGAATAGTTTCCACAGAGGAATGGTCAAGCTTAATGCAAAATTTGGTGCAGATTCATTACTGTACTTGCTCAGTCATTTTGAAGGCAATGGCCACACAGTACACACGCTCATTCAATGGCATCTGCTTCCCCTACTGACTAGTACAGTGAAGTTGTCATTGTTCACGCATGCGCATTCCAGTCCACTCTCCTTGTCTGCCAGGTTACATCAATGTTGCAAAAGCCATTCTCGTTATATTAACAACGGCTGGATTTTTCCTGGACAGACCTCATATACTGTTTTTGACTTTGTGTTTACAGTCCTATCTTGGATCATGATTTTAAGGCATACTCTATTATTCTTACAGTTCTGCTGTTAGATTTATTCAAAAGTTCCTCCATTGGAGTCTCTACTAGTTAGTGGCTTTCAAACATTTTTCGCCAAGATACACAGTAAGAAATACGTGTATCTCCTAATCTCTGTTACAAATAAATATGTACACGTACACTTAGTTTCATATATTAAGCTGAAACTCACGTTTCATAAAATGTTACTTAACCTTTCTATGTGCAAGGTACCTGGATCTGCTTCGTTCTGTTCCTTCGTTTAAACAAAAGATGCAGATCACCACCCTCTCAAATCACTTGGTGACTGCCTCGTAGTCACTACCTGTGGTTTGGAGAAACCAGGTGCTGATGCTGAATGTTCTCGCCTGCCCCGCGGCAGCGAGAGCCCAGGGGGAGGAGGGAAGTGGAGGGGGCCTGTCGGCTGCCGAGGGGCGCTGACCCGCCCCCTCCCTGTCGCCGAGGCAGCTGGAGAGGTGCCGGGCAGTGCCGTGTTGGTGTTCGACATCGAGCTGCTGGAGCTGGTGGCCGGCCTGCCCGAGGGGTACATGTTCATCTGGAACGGCGAGGTGTCCCCGAACCTCTTCGAGGAAATCGACAGGGATGGCAACGGAGAAGTCCTGCTGGAAGAGGTAACCGACCTTTGAAGGCGAGTGGGACTGAAGGAGCTCATGGGGCCTGACCGGGCCGGGGGACCCATTCCGAAGGGGAAGTCTTCTCCGGGTGCGGGGACACCTGTGTTTGTTTCCTGTGGTGACCCTGACCTGCACACTCATGTGTGCCCTGCACTGTCCCGTGTGCTCTCTAAGGTGAGGCTCTTTGAGGAAACTGAGGCCCCGAGAGGTACAGGCATGGATTCAGGGCTCACAGATCTGGATGGGTTCCCAGTTCCGGGGGGCCCACGCACACCTGCCCTGGGCTAAGTGTGCTTCACACACGTTATTTTGGTTGGCCCTCTGGAATCGTCCCTATCTTCTCAGAAGAAGCCACTATGCCCAAGCTCACACGGCTCCCCGTGGTTGGAGCCAGGACCCACAGGCCTGTTTGAGCTTCCGGATCCTGTGTTGTTTCTCCCGTATTGGATGCCCCTGTGTGGACCTGTCACAGCCCTGGGGAGTCCAGCTGTCATCCTTTCCCTGCCTGCTTGCCCAAGGACATCGCTCCAGCTTTCTCCCATTTCTCGCACGTTGTCCGCACGTCCCCAGCTGCTGGCCTGCTCGCATTGGCGCTGAACCTGGCCTTGCGAGGGGACCAGTGCCCCTCCCATTGCTGGGTCAAGTAGTCGGTCCTCCCTGTCTGACTCCTTTGCATGACGCCGTCTTTCCCCAGCTCCCAGACACCGCCACTTTCTTAGTGTTCCTTCCGTCGCACCGGTAGCTCCTCAGGAGTCTGTTCTCTGATCTAAAATGGGAGTGGGATCATGGCCCGCTGCAACTCAGAATGCTGTGGCAGCCCCCTCCCCACTTCCCAGGTCCTTACCGTGGCCGGTAAGGGTCCTACAGTGGCCGGTAAAGGCCCTGCAGAGGCCTCCCACAGCCTGCTCTCTGTGGCCTCCCCGCCCGCTGCTCTCCTCCTGCCGGCCTGTGAACGCGCCCGGCACGCAGGCACCAGCCTCCGCACCAGCTCCGCGCTCTGCTCCGGACACTCCTGCCCTAGATAACTGGCTCCTTCCCTCACTTCCTTCACCCCTTTTCCCAGGTCTTCCTTCTCCACTGGGTCTCACCCTGACCACCGAGTTGATGCTTTGACCCCCTCGTCCCCTTGTACTTTTGATCTTCCCTACTTGGCTCTGCTTTTTTGTTTTTCTAGAGCATTTTACTTTGCAGCTTAACATGTAACTTGGTGGTGGTACTCATTCTGAATGTGTGTCTTTCCTACGAGAATATGCTAGAATGACTAGGGCAGGACGTACCTCCAGGATGCTGCTCCGCATACAGCAGACGATGGGTTTCTCTTGTGGGAACGAACGGATGTGGGCAGCAGGGTTCTCCCAGGCTGGGTGGCGGGGGGCCAGCCCTGGGGAAGAACTGGGGGCGGGGGGTTGATGTGGGGAGACGGGACGGCTCCAGGAGCCACACCGCGCGTTGCCTGCCTGGACGTTGGGGGATTTTGACCTGCACCTGGCGAACAAGCCAGGCTGCGGAGCTGCCACGATTCTTCTCTCTGCTTCGCCGGCTCAGAGGCGGGTTCCGTCCTGTTCGGGCGGGGCTCGGCGCCCTCGGCTGCTCTGTCTCAGGGTCTGTGTGTCCTGTCCCCTTTCCAGTTCTCGGAGTACATCCATGCCCAGGTGGCCTCTGGCAAAGGGAAACTCGCTCCTGGTTTTGACACCGAGATGATTGTGAAGAATATGTTCACCAACCAGGACCGGAATGGCGATGGCAAGGTCACGGCGGAGGAATTTAAACTCAAAGACCAGGAGGCCAAACACGACGAACTCTAACCCAGATACAAGCCACCATGTGACACCAAGGGCCCCGTCACGACACGGCGTGCCGTGAGGGCGTGAGGGTCTCTCAGCAGGTGAATTGTCAGCAAGCGGTCGTGGGTCCCACATCAGGGGTGCGTCGATGCACGTGCTGAGAATTTTAGGCTGAATGCCGGTGATATTAGACAAAATTGGGGCGCAGTGCCTTAGCATGGGCTGTGTAGGACATGGAAAAGGCTGTCCTGCCAACCGTTGTGTGTGGGTCTCCTGGGTAGTTTTGTTGGTAAAGGAAAATAGTGTCACACAGAAGTTACAGCCATCTTGGAGGGAACAGAAGAAAAAGGGTCCAGGATATCTATGTAAAGAGGATGAAGAAAAAATTTTTTAACTTGCTGGTATTTTGCAAGCGTTGCCCAGATGGGCAGAAAAAAAATAAAGGGCGTGTCCCAGCAGGGTTCCCAGAAAGCCCCAGAAAACTCAGCAGCCTGTACAGCCTTCTGGTGAGGCCCAACCTCCACCTCCCCCCGACACACACACACACACACACACACACACACACACACTCTTCTAGTTATTCACGCCCCTCGCCATTGCGGTCCTCTGACTGGCTGGGTAACTTGGGTATCAGTGGGCCACACTAAAGGCATCTAGGACCACGGGTAGAGAACTTGATTCTGCGTCTGCCACGTGGGGTTCCCTGCGTCCCTCTTTCTTGTCCCCATCGCTCTGTCCCGTAGTGCACTGAACCCTTTGGTCATCAGTCAGAGACGCCCCGGGCTGCTGGCCAAGCCGAGCTCCACAGTATGTCACTGTGGCCGAGGTGGGTGTGTCTTCCCAACAGGTGAGCTTGAACAAGGTGACATACTTCTACTCATCTGTGTCCTGGACAGAGAGGTGCCCTAAAGCCGGGGCCTCACTCTGCAGAGGAAGGCGAGGACACCACACTGGCCGGCCTGGCCCCCCGTTTCGCGGTAACCACCCTGTGTCCTCTGTTCCCAACTGGTGGTGGCTCTCACCCTGAAGTCACGCAGGATTTCCCTTCTGAAACTGCCTTGTTTTACTAATTTAAACGGTTTTGTACTGACGTAGCTCTGAGGTAGTCCGTGAAAACACCAAGCACTTGTTCAGCTGAATGTTGGAAAACTGACCTTTTCCGTGTATAAAATGTTGAAGTCTCTTGTCCGGCTCTGTGGTGGCTTATTTGAATGAAGGCTGAGAGGACCCCGTGGGAACGAACCGTGCAGTCAGACAACAACCCAGTGGGACTGTGCCGGTGGAACTGGGAGAGCGCCGAACAGTATAGAGTAGGGGGTGAAGGGCCCGGGTCCCTGCAGGAGGCACCCTCCTAGGGACTTCTGCAGAGCGGCTAACGCGAGGGCTGTTGCAGAGGCGTGGACAGGACTCGGGGACCCAGGACAGCCGGTGGCCAGCAACCCCGGGAGGCAGTTACCACCTGGGTGTGGAGGGTCGCGGGAGCCCAGGCAGGGCCGTGTGGTGGGAGCAGTGGAGGGCCTGAGCCGCTCCCGGCACTGGGTCTGCTGCGGCAGCAGAGACGTGTGTCCACCCCTGCCACGGCCCAGGAGCTGAAACCAGCTGGCACCAGGAGGGAAGGGAGCGGAGGGGCTGGTGGTGGAGGTCAGAGAAAGGTGGAGGACGAGTCAGGGAGGGTCAGGGCGGGAGCAAACGGAGAGTAACATGGCACAAGGGTGTGGGGAACTATTAATATATGTATGTACGTACTCAGGTTTTTAAAAAGCAAATGTTAATTGTTTACTTTTTTGCAGAAGCCACCTCAGGGGCTCGGGGTGCTTTTGGGAAGGGAGACGCCCAGGCTTTCTGCCTGCTGCTGCCAGGGTCACTGATGCTCCTTACCCCTCCCCCAGCGGGTGCAGCCTGTCACTCAGTTTCACTGCACAGGGGTCCTCCCTCCCGTGCCCGGCAGGCCGATGACCGTGCTCCGTGGAACTGCCCTCGGAGCGCTCAGGCCTGTCACCCTGCACCACCCTCATGTATCTGCGCAGGGAAAAAGCCTTGTGCTTATCCTCTACCCCAGTTTTTAGCTGGTCCTGCTTGCATGTCTTCACTGGGGGACACGGGCTGGGGGAATAAAGTTAAGCTGCTCTGGAGGACTTAGGGACTGTGAGCCGTGCAGCTTCAAGAAGAGACGGACCTTCTAGCATGTCTTTGTTTGTAAACTCTGCCTGCCTGCCTGTAGGCCCCTTGTTATTTGTGTTCTCTTCAAAATACTTGTCTTAGGTATAACAGCTTCTTTTTTCCTCCTGAGCCATCCACTAGGATGGAGGAAGGTGCAGGAGGGCAGGAAGCAAGTCTCATTGGTTAACGACTTTCTCTAGAACCCCATTCACAGTAAGGACTTCCCTGTTCACTACTCATTCAATCCTCACCTCCAGAGCTAATACCTGACTTTACAGATGAGGAAACCAAAGCTTAGAAAAGTTAAGAAACTTGCTCCACATCATAGGATCAAAGACTCAGATCCAAGTTTAACTGATTTCAAAGCTTGTGTCCCTTACAACTCAGGCGTGTTGTGATCAGTTTTGTGCTGAAGTATGAGACTAAGTACAGAATTTAGCGTGATGGTTGAATTCCCAGTAACCTTGAGAGGTGTCAGGATTAGTCATTCAAGGTCACATGCATCTTCCTTTCTGATTCTCTGTAGTGTATACCAGAGAAAACCCTGAACCTGAACTCTGGATGGAAGAAGTGCCAGCGTTCTAATCTGCCTGATCAACACTGGTATCTGTTACAGCAGGGGACGGTGATATCTTAGGAAATCTCTCTGGAATGAGCTAGTACCGCTGACAGGTTTTTTTTTTTTTCTTCCAGTTTCATCAAAATTGTTCATCTTAGCACCAAAAACTGCCTTGCCTCATAAAGTAAAACTTGAAATTCTTTAGAGATGTGGCAGTTACTGTACACTACCAATGATCAGTAGGGCTGCAAAAGGTATTTTTGTTTTATCAATTCACCCAGACTACGCTGGGGGATATAACAGCTTACACTTTCGTGGGTGGATAACCTAACAATATTGAGTAGTTGTGCTAAGCTATTCTGAATGCAAATACAAGTTTTAAATGCACACACAGATGTCACAGGAAACGATCCACTTCTCTCCAGCTCCCCCGCCCCAGGGCACAGCTCTCCCTCGCCCATCTAGAGCCTGCATCATCACCCTGGCGCACAGGTGAGCAGACTGAGACGCAGCTTAAACAGCTCGTCCTGGTCTCACACGGAGGGGTAGGAGGAGGAGCCAAATCCAGGCTCTGTGGCCCCTTTCCTCCTGGCTGCCTCCCACGGCTCTGAAAGCCGAAGTTGGAACCAAGTATTTTCAACGTCAGTAGCAGCAGGGGCAGCAAGCTGTGATAGGGTCAGAGGCACAGAGCGGAAGAGGCAGGGGCCTTGGCTTGGTCATCAGGGTTCTGTGGACGTGGCTAGAAGGGCTGTGGAGACTGTGCCTTCATTTTATAGGGAGGTGACTGACCTACAGTCTTGGTAAAGGACTGATGCATGACTTGAATGCAGGTCACAATTGCAGTGTTCTTGACACTGACACTGCAATATGCTTTTTTGTGGAAGCATCCTATAAACTCCTTTGGAAAACAGCCAGGGGGGCAAGCAAGCTCCAACAGAAATATAGGGGTAAAAAGCTATCATGAGATAAGAGACTCCCAATTTTGTTCGGCGTGAAAAAGTCCTCCAGGTAATCCTGACACTCCCGTGCATGCTGTCTGCTTTCATTCAGGACCCTGGTTTGGGGTTTGATTTTGGAAATATCTAAGCAGGGAACAGTCTGCTTTTCACCAGCCCTCACTTGCACTGTTGACTGTAGCAACCACGAGAAGTAGTGCTGGAGGGTCGGGACGGGCTGCCTCAGGACAAAGGTTTGCATCTCTGAGATCTTGCTTCCCTGCCTCCTGATTGGGCTACAGATGGTAACCACACCAGGTGTCCAGAACCAGCTGGGTCGTGCTTTGTGCATATCAGCTCAGCTGTTTTAAGAAAACCAATTAGCTGCTCATTGGCACAGGAGTTACAGGGTTGGAATCAGGGTCGGAGTCATCACAACGGCAAGTCTAAGCCATTTATGAGGCAGCAGAAATTTGTGGCAGGAAGTAAGACTACGGAGGGCAATGATGGTTCCTGACTCCGCAGTATGACACCCAGCTACGCTTTGTTTCCCGACAGCCTCTATGCCACGGAGTCATAGGTCACACACACACAAGCCGAACCTGGCGGGTGCTTAATAAATATTTGTTGAATGAATGAAGAATAACAGTTATGCTGTAGAATTTAAAAGGCTTTTCAAGTTTATTTTCAGTGCATCAATATACAACATATTATAATTAGTGGTATGTGGATTTCAAGTTTTTTCAAACACCAAGTGCTAGTATGTTCGGGTAAATTTCAATTTTCCCAGAACAAAATAACAAAACACAATTTCAGGAGATGGTGATCGGCATAATTCACTCAAAATACAAAAATGGCAGTACTTAAAACCACACATGTAAAAAACTCCAAAACTTCAATGATAACATTCAACTACAAAAGTCACTCTGGAAATGCAGGGAGTTACTTTTCCAATTTTGACGTAGAGGTATTTTAATGTTAAAAACATGGTGAGGAGTGTTTTGGGAGATGTGGAGGAAAAGGAACTGCTGGTTGACGGATTCAACATGTCTGAAAATACTTCAAGAGCAAGGATGTGTCATAAATAAAAGTCTTTCCGCGAGACGAACACACGAGCAGTCCTTGCGCCGGCTGCGCCCGCGCGAGAGACGCCCTCTCGGAGGCTGTTATTTATACAGAATCTTCTGTAGGATGGAGTTGGCTAGCTCCAGGGACTCCTCTTTTACTAGAACAATGTCGTAAGAGTCCATGTAGTTGTCTAGAAGCTCATCCACCTGATCAACGACAGCAAAAAGCCATTTGGATTAATACACAGGAAGAAGCAAATCATTCCAGTACGAACCTCATCATTTTGTCTTAGATCTGCTGGGCAGCATGTGGTAAATTAAAGTCACTTTCTTAAAACGTCTGAAATGAAGCAATACTTTTAAGTATTCTGAGTTTTAAGGCTCACAGAGAAACTTTCCCCGTGGGGGCTTTTCTCCCCAGAGGAAATCTCTCTGGTCTGGCGGTTTCCCAGCGGGGACACAGTGCCCAAGGGACCCTGGGCGGCGTCCGAAGTTCTGACTCTCACGATGAGGGAATGCCACTGGCGTCCCGCAGGGAGAGGCCAGCGAGGCCTTTCACGTGCACACCCTCCCCCGCCCACACCTGTGAGCGTGCGCCCGTGCATCCCAACCCCCTCACTCATCGCCGAAGGAAAGCGGGGAGGAGCATGCCCGATGGCTCCAAAGGAACTGCTTTCTCAAGGACCTGATGGAAACAATCGCCTATCAAGTTTCACTCTGGTTGCTTCTTAGAAGGAAATTAGGTGACAGATTTGTATACTCACTCTATCATTTAGATACCCAATTTTCAGGATGTGTTCAACATTGGCTACTCCGTCCGCCATTCGCAAGTCGCCCTGGGAGTCTCCCAGCAGAATTATGTTGCTGTTGTCTTTCAGTTGGCTGAAGTATTTTGAGTTCTTCAAGGCACCGTCATGTTTGTTAAACACGTGAATTAGATCTCCTTTAAATCCTTTGAGCACCCCCTATTAACGACATATAACTGCTTTGAAGTAACAGGTTTTGCAAATTTTATTTGCTGTAGTTTCATACTTACAATAGATAAGTACTCTGAGAATTAACTTTCCAGAGACTTTAAATGGTGAACACAAGTTGAAAGTCCAATTTTTACTTTTCATTTGGTTCCTAACCAAAAGGTCCTGTTTTATGTATCATATATTGTCTTCATTAGAAGAACTTGTTCAAATGACATCAATTCTAATTCATTCCCCACCCACCCACCCACCCACAGATGTTAATTCCTTAGCGTTGTTGTATTAAGTTGCATTTTAAAAAGTTTTACTAATTGTTATATTAGTCTATAGCTTGGGAAGCAAAAGTGTAAGGAGTTAATTTTAAAATATGGATGTGGGGGAGGTGGGATGGGAGAAGGGGGAAGGGTTTTCAGGAACAGGTATAAAGGACACATGGACAAAACCAGAGGGGGTGGGATCGAGGGTGGCAAGTGAGGATGGCTGGGGTGGGAGGAGTGGTGGGGGGAAAATGGAGACAACTGTCCTTGAATAACAATAAAAGAAATTCAAGAAATGAATAAAAGTAAAGCACGGATGTAGATACGACACTGGGGGAGATGATGAGTCCCACAGTGGGCCTCTCAATGTGGCCCCATTTAGTGAGTACATATGGAATCATAAATAACAAATGCATTTATACGATCAAAATACTGACAGACTTTAAAAGTAATGATAAAGAGTAACTTGATATTCTTACATTGTCATCAAAATCCATGAAGTTGGACACTACTTTGACATTTGAATAATAAACCCCAGCTTGACGCATAATCTCCTCCAGTACATCTCCGATACCAGCCGAAAATATGAACACAGGGATATTGTGTTGTTGGAGCTTACTGAAAAAGTTCTCATATCCTTCCCTGCAAGGTGGAGGTACAACAGGACCGTTAAAGCGGGGACTATCTCCCTCTCCCTTAGGTGATAGAAAGGCTCACACATTTCTACCTCATTCTATGGCTCACTTGGTTCTCATTTGAAAGCACTGTCCAAGGGGGCTGTTACTGGTGTCCGACACCGGGACAAGTTTTTCAAACAACGGTTAACTTTTACCCTCCTTTTAATAAACTCTAAAAGAAATCAGGTGATTTTAGACTCGCACTGGATGTGCATAAGCCCGCGGTTCAGAATGCGCACACTACTGAACAGCAGATAATCAAGCCGTGCCTGGGAAAGCCCGTTTAGGGCGAGTGGGCAGACCTCCTGCTTGTCACTCTGCTCAAGCAGGCCCTGTTGCTAGTGGCAGGGGCTGGGCTGCGCTCTCTTCTCCTCTGGCGCCTCCTGCTGAAGACCTGGGGCTACAGGTCGTGTTTGTGTCTGAAAATCTTTTCCTCCCTTTCTACTCTTCCTGGGCTGCTGGATAAGCTGCCCGACACAGGAATGAAACACTTAAGAGCTGTCCTCTCACTCCTTCTGACAGTTAATGCTTTCCTGCTCAGAAGTAGGTTGCCTTAAAAACGTAGCATCATCACACACACACAAAAAAAGCATCGTATTTGCCCAGTGAGTTGCAGAAGTTAAGAGGTGGTAAACAGAATTGAAAAGTAAGCTTTTAAATGTTAATATCTTATAATTTGTGTTATTAGAAGTCTATTCATGATTTGCAAAAACAGATTCACCTTTCCTAGAGATAGCTTTCAAGGGACTTGTTTGCAGGGTGATGCCCCCTCCACTGAGCCACACCAGTCAGGGCAGTTTTGAAATTTTTAATTTGGAGAATGGAAATGCAAATTAGTACTTTAAGCTCACAGGCTTTTATTCTCTACATCAAGATCTAACATGTCATTCTAAATTCCTTAACCACTTTTACTCTGTGACAGGTGGCACAGTCTGTGTGTTATATGGATATTCTTATACATTATTTTAATAAAAATACACACTTCAATGCAACATGTAACAACAATTCAAGTCTGTATACCGTTGACAACAAAAAATACACAAGAAACTTACTTGAGCATAACGTTAGATTCTGCTACGACTTCTTGAAGTTTAGCTTTCGGTAAAGCCTGTTCAACAAGCAAACCATGTGATATAGTGTACCTGGAGTTTACGACCAAAGAAAAACAAAGTCAAGGAAAGGAAATTAAAATATCTTTATTACAAAGCATTCTTCAGTATGAGAAAATGCAGTATTTCACTTGTGATATTTTGGAATTAAATTTCAGATCTTTAAATTCACCGCTAATGAATGTATACCCCATGTGTCTCAAAAGGTGATACACAAGTTTTTGCTGGATTTCCTGGTTCTCCCTAATCTCTGGCTTACTTTAAATGCGTTAATAAAACAATGGAAGGATACTAGGTGTAAGCCTGTCCTGGGTCTACAGGTGAGACCTACAACCTCACGGGGCATTATCATTTCTTTGATTGCAACAGGAATTAAAACAAAGCTGTTTTTTCACCTGTCTGTGGTCTGAATTTTCATGAAATGCCTAAGTACGGAAGATGCTGCTTAGTGAGCAACAGGGAAAGTCCTTGTTATGGGAAGTTTTATACAGGGGTGGGCAAAAGTGGGTTTATGGTTGTTTGCATGGAAAAACAACACAGGGATAACCCTGTGCTTCATGTATTCACAACTGTAAACCTACTTTTGCCCATCATATCCAGGTGCTTTATCATTCCATAAAAGCACCTATAATCACACCATCTCAGTGGAACAGGCCTTTAAAGTCTCGCTACCTGATACCTAAAAATCCCTTCTGTAATACTCCTCAGTGAAACCCCTTCTCTGGTTTGGTTCCCACCCTGTTAGTGAGCTCATTCTCCTGGGAACCTTATATCACTGCTAGAAAATTCCAATTGCTAGACAGTCCTTCCGTCATGCTGAAAATCAGTGTTAGACCGCCTTCTGAGTCTGCTTCCAATTCCACATGTTGAGTAAGTCTGGCCTCTCTTCAACATCTTATACCATAAACATTGATGAAGTGTGCCAGGTACTCAGGTGATGGGATAATGACTACAAATGCATCATTTTTGGTCTCTTAAGATTCTAACACCACCGGGTGTTGCTTCTCGAATCAGAGCTCTCTATTCGTGGAAACACTCCTCGAGTGGAATGGCCCCAGCTCCCGGGATTGTCTCAGGGGACTCCTCTCGACCCACTTGCTGAGTCTGCCAGCGTTTCTCTCAACAGCGCCCTCCCAGGGTTCGACGCAGTGTTTCAGTGGGCCCTGCCGCCACCAGCACGGGGCCACGTCTCGGAAACTGTCACCTGCTGGTCCCACGTCAGTTCAGAGTCTGTCTACAGCCTAGCGCTTTTCCGTTACACACCCAGCCACAACTTGTCCATATACTTTAATGAAAAAAATTCTTGTTTTAGGTTTAAGGCTTAAGTGCAGAATTATAAATTTATTCCTATCAATCTTCATCTAAAAAACAACAACAAAAAACCAAAACTAATGCCAGACTGTGAAAATGATGAGAGAATTAGAGCTTATTATTAGAGAAACAGAGATTATATTTAGTTACTGCTGTAAGTCATTGCACAATTCATCAATCTATTCACACATGGAACACAGGGAAACAAACCATGAGTATAACTAATACAGTTTTTTAACCGTCCCACTGTCCAATACACACTTACCATTCTACCATATAAGGGTACTTCTGTTCTACAGTGAGAACAGGGTCAACTTCAATAGCATAGTATTTTTCCTTTAGCTGCAGTAACTAGAAAGAAGCACATAGTGTAATCATGAAGACTGCAGAGATGTCATTATTCTGCTTAATTTTATAAAGCAAAATAATAGAAACAAGCACTAAATGGTAAAGATTAGATCATGAGTACCTAATACATATATCAACTGAAAAGACCTTTGTTAATTTCAGTTTACATGTAACTGAATATACCTGCAAAAAGCTACTTTTCTTGTCTCTCTTTTTTTAATTTAAGTACTTTCAGGTCAGCAATCAGTGAAACTGACTAATAACCGATCAGTACCAAAAAAAATCTTCATTCTCATGTGAAAGTATTAAATTTGATTCACCTTTGGACTCTTACTTTGTTATGACAGACACAGAGACACCTACTCAAAAAAGCAGAGCATTAAGGCAATTTCCTGATAAATTTAAGGGAGCAAAGCCTGCATACAACCAAAGTAGTTTAGTTTTAACTTTCCAGGTAAGGTAAGGACACCAGAATATTCTGGCAATCATTTAAAAGTTTTTGTGTACGTTTTGTTGCTATTAAAAACTAAAATCTTAAAAAAACCCAAAAACCACTGTTTTATTTTTTTTCTCTAAAATAAGTTTGAGTGCTACAATCCAGAGAATAAACCTAACATTTATTGAGTGTTTACTGTATACCACGTTTGGCTGTAAGCACTTTGCATTCATTCTTGTCTGTGTGAATGAACCTGAAGAAATTCTCCGGCAAAAAGAGTGATGATGTCTTTCAGTAACCGGATTACTGTCAGTGCTCTTACCTTTTTCCGACATTCATCTGTAACCAGCTTACAGTTGTCAATGACATCTAAAGAGAAAGAGCAAACAACTCATGAAAAGAAAAAACACTCTCACTGGTGAGTGACGTACTACTTTAAAATTTAAATGCCAAGTCAAATAGCACAGTCAAAATCGTCAGGACGATTTTGCTGGTCTGGCGCTTTAATCCACATGGCATCCCTAGAGAATCTATTGGTTTTAAAATCCATGGTTTAGTGATTGCTCGTTGAGACCGCTGAGCTAGATACTTCAAAGTCTTCACTGTGAGTTGTATACTGACTAGTCCCCTTAACACCATCCTTTGTAATTAAATAGAAGCAAGGAATGCATCTGTAAAACACATGATTTTTCTTAATAAAATGTTAATAAACAATGTGAAAATCTGGAAAATATAGATTGTAAAAGAACCAAACATTATAATTTTACCTTTTAATCAATTACTAAAATTTTAGTATATTTCCTTTCAGTCTTAAAGTTTTATGCATTATCAATCAGATAAGAGATTGAACTAAATCTATACATCTGAAGTCTGCTTTTTTTTTTACTTCACAGTATAATCTGTATTTTTTAAATATGATTAAAAGCTCTCCACGAATATCATTCATGATGGCTATATACTCTGTCATGTGGGCATGGCATCATTGATACTATTTCTACAGTGTTAAAATTCTTAGGTTGTTTCCAAGCTTTTGCTAGTATAGATAATTTTATATTGAAGTTAGTTACCACTATTTCTGTGAATACAGTCCCCGCCCCCCAACTTTTGGGGTTAACTGATTAGAAATTTCCCAAAGAGGAATCACTGGGGCACACGCTATGATTTTCAGGTTCTGATGTAACTGATCAGGATGATGTCTCAAACTGCAGGTGCACCAGCTGTGAATGAGAGGGTTTGCGTCACTGCTTCTGTCAGGGTGAAGAGTATTGTTTTAGAAACTCACTGCCAAGTTCCGAAAATGAGAACAAAAAAGGTGTCTTGCCTTAGCAACACATTTTAACTTTATACCTATTTCCTCACTTATTCTTTAACTTAATTTACACATAAATGATACAGAAGTTTAGTAACATTCCTAGAAAATGTAACTAATGGATAAATAGTGTTTCTTAAGTTTAATCCAAAATTTTAAATCCACTTCTTGAATAATGAATAGACCACATTTGGAGAAAAAAAAATTCTGAAGTCTTTATTCCTCTTACAACCAAAACCATACAGGAAATAGCCATGTATGTGACCCGGGGAAAGACAAATCCTCCAAATGCAATAGGAAAAAGCAGGTCCCCTCACTTCCAATGTCCAAAAAGAAGAAAACCCCCCAACCTTATAGATAATATTATAGGTAGAGGATCTTAAAATAATGATTACTTTCATGATTTTGTTACACGTGCCACACTTACTATGACATGTTGGACATCTCTTCCCTTTGTAGGAAAACCTACTCAGTGTCATGTCAAAGTCTGTAATTATCTGTAAGAAAAGGGAAGAGGCATTATAAAAACACAGCTGCAAGGCCAGGCCCATGCTGTAAGCTTCCTAAAGGCTCGGCACTGTGCTTGGTACCTGGTCCCCACTGTGAGTTATTCCCTCTACATGGCGTTTTCTAATGCAGTTCATATACAAAGTCCTGAAAATTACCTTACTACGGCTTGCATGCCTGATTCCTGAACCACATAAAATCTGATTAATCAGTATGGGAATGTACAACCGCAGGTAATATGGTTACAGTTATCCAACAGAAATAAAACACTGCACAATTTCAGCACACTTGGTCGCTGTACAAAAATGTAGTGAAAGCAATTAAACTAGTAAGAGGCTTGGCTGGTGTGGCTCAGTGGACTGAGTGCCAGCCTGCGAACCGAAAGGTCGCAGGTTAGATTCCCAGTCAGGGCACATGCCTGGGTTGTGGCCAGGTCAACTGTTGGGGTGTGCAAGAGGCAACCCATCACACTGATGTTTCTCTCCCTTTCCTCCTCCCTCACTTACCCTCTCTCTAAAAATAAATAAATAAAATCTTAAAAAAAAAGATGGAAGAGCAACTTGAAACTGTACATACTTGGTATTATTCTTAAAATAGTTTAATACGTATGCATAATATTAGTTAACTTAGTACTTAATATTAAAGAACAGCTAAATTTATTTTAAGACTATTAATTTTTGTTTCCAACAGGGTATTCTATATATTTTTTTACCAACTCTAGGTATCTCCTTCAGATTTTACATTCTGCAAGGACAGGCAAAACTCATCTATCTACACTTTCTTGGCTCAGATTTCAGCAAAACAGGAGATGAATGTGTCCACCTGAACATCAGAAATGAGGGTCAGCAATAAAGGCTTCTTGATAATTGTTCACCTGAAGTTTATTAGCTCCTCCTTTGATGAGACCACAGATAATTTCTTCTACTCTTGCAGGGTTCTTGATGCGAACTGAAGTTTTCTGAAATTCTGGCATCTAAAAAGAAAAGGACATTACATGACTATTTTTAACTCCTCTTTTCTCAGGTTCCTTTGATACCAAGCAGAAGCTTATATTATTTAAAGGTTTTAAAATGTTGAGGCATTATACACAAACAAGCCAACCACTTGTTTGCTTGTTTGTGTATAAATGGTATCAAATTACCATTCATCACCATGTCAAGAATTTTAACAGCACATGAGTAGCTTTCCATCTACAAGATTAAGACAAAACTACATTTGTAATTAATACATTATCAGAGAGTATAATTTTTCTAATTATAAAAGTCATGCAGGCTTATGACAGACATTGCAGAAAAAATGTCTGGGATTCTATTACCCAAAGATAAACAAATGACCATTTTATTTTCCATGATTTTCATTTTTTGGATTGCAAACATGCATATATATGCACATGGTTCATCTCCTCACAGTATACTTTTGCATCTGGCTGTCTGACATTAGTATTATTACACATGCAGTTAAAAGAAAATGTTTTCAACAGAGTTCATTAACCAAAATGGAACGTAAGAATTGAATGGAGAATATATTTGAACTTTGTGATAAAGAATTTTCTTCTGAGAATCTTTCTGCTTAAGATTTAGTTTCTATTCATATTTACTTTTCCAAAAATTTTTTAGCAGGAAGGAAACAAATATTACAAGCTTATTCCCCACAATTTACCTTTGTACAGATAATTAAATTATATTTAATTTGAAAAGTTACTTAATGATGTTCGCTCCTTTATTGTACTATATCCCAAATAACTTCACTGTTCTTGGCATAAATTTTACAACACATTTATTCCAAGTCAGAACAACCACTAAAGAGCATTAGATTTATTTCAAATCAGAACAACCACTGAAGGGGCTTAGGCTGCCACAGGGATGGTTTATGCAGGCTTTAGTGTTTCTCAACAATTTAATGCCTTTTTCCCTACCATGGATCAAAGTAACTTCAGCACAAGTACAACACTTACAGCCCATGTACAAGTAGGCGGGGAGGAGGAAATTATGGGTCACCTTAATAGTAGGCTCCACAGTGTAAAAAGACAGTAACAGAGCCTCAGATCAAGGTTCTATACTGGCTTGTACCTGACAATCTCTATTTACTTGACATCATATTATCTGGGTGTGTTATCACCAATGTTAACATACTTCCCCTGGGTGATGGACACAGTTACGAAAAACTCCCTAGATCTAGTATCTGTGCTACAACAGAGCCTGACCAGGTAAGTCTGTTGGGTCCCATGCTGTCTCTACATAATGGACAAAATTAGAAAAACCAGAGGAAGGCTAAAATGTTCTCCAAAGACTGGAAGATGGATTCAGAAGTGTACAGGAAAGAGAAATGCAGACATTAAGATTTTCTCCATAAATGAAAGACTTGGACTCACAATACACTTACTTTTACAGAGCTGCATTGAAGAAGGAGAGGGTAAGCTACAATGCAACTGACCTTCATACAGTGATCCTTTTAATGTAACTGGGCTTTAAAGGGTTTTAACTGATTAAGGAAGGTTATCTGAATATATATATAGTGGTTTTTCAATAGATGAGACAAGCAGATAGGCACTTGTTTCTCGATTCCTTTTTTCATCCATTATTCTATTCATCTTCTTAACGAAGACTTACCTGTGCCCACTCTGTGTCAGACGGCCTGACTAGATGCCAGGGATGTGATGAGGGGCGCCACTTTACAGGTTTCCTGCTGAGTTTTAGGAGCCACTGCTATTTTGGAATGTCAGCTCCATGGCACTGGAAGTTACAAATGTCTCAGCCAGTAAGTTCATCTCCTAACAACTAAATTCTGCTCTTACCTCTACCTTAAGAGACAGATGCCTCGTAATCAATATATGCTTGACCCAGTAACTAACTCATACTGAAAGCAACAGGAGATCGATGTCACTGACTATACTTTCACCAAGGAAATGGAACACTGTATTGCAGTAAATCCAGACTGAGGAAGACATCCGGCCTCAAGCAGGTCACGTCCTCCGGTTTCCGAGAATAGGCGGGGGGAGGGGGGGGGGAGCACCAAGGCTTTGGCCAGGCTGACAACTTCTAGACGGGCTTCTTCTCCACAGCTGTGGTCCAAAAGAGACCCCACGGCTAGAGGCACTCGTGCCCCTGCATCTGCACCACACACAACCATTCCTTTTAAGATGGATCAGAAGTTAATTCCCAGATACCACTGGATGAAATAGCAGTGGTGAGAACGGATTAAAGAGCAGCTACTTTTCCTAGAGAACACAAGAGGGTGGTGGACACAGGTGTAAGAAATACAAAAGTCATAATTACATCTGCCTTGGGTTACATGGATACACTACCCTCCACCCCACAGTACACATAAAATGTCACTAAAATAGACTTTGGGCCAAAATGGAGGCGTAGGTAGATACACTGTGCCTCCTCACACAACCAAAATAAGGACAACAATTTAGAAACAAAATAACAACCAGAACTGGCAGAAAACTGAACCGTATGGAAGTGAGACAACCAAGAAGTTACAACAGACACATTCATCCTACCATCTAAACTGGTAGGAAGGGCGGAGTCAGGCAGCCGGGAGGACAGGGGTCACAGCACAAAAAGTGGTGGCACCGGCGTGTAAGCCATCCCGGGTGTGCAAGACTGCAGCGGGCGGACCCGGGGTGTGCAGGTGGCCGCTGGCAGACCCCGGGTGGCAATGGGCAGACCCAGCGAGGCGGCGATTGTGAAGCAAGGCACTGCCAGCAACCCAGGGACTCAGTGCAGGGAAATAGAGCCTCGGGGCACTGATTGAAAACACCTGTGGGGGGGGTTGAGTTGCCGGGAGAGACTCCCAGCCTCACAGGAGAGATCGCTGGAAAGATCCACAGGGTCCTAGAATGTGCACAAGCCCACCCACATGGGAATCAGCACCAGAAAGGGCCAGTTTGCTTGGGGGAAGTGGCTGAAGGGAATAAAATCCGACTGAGAGCGGAGCAAGTGCCATAGTTTCCTCTCCGACCCCGCCCCCACATACAACGTCACAACCCAACAACTGGATCGTCCCGCCCTGAGGAGCACCTAAGGCTCCACCCCTCCTACGTAACAGGTGCAACTAGACAAAAAAAAATATGGCCCAAATGGAAGAACAGATCAAAGCTCCACAGCAAATACAACTAAGCGACCAAGAGACAGCCAACCTATCGGATGCACAGTTCACAGCACTGGTGATCAGGATGCTCACAGAATTGGTTGAATTTGGTCACAGATTAGATGAAAAAATGAAGGCTACGCTAAGTCAAATGAAGGAAAATGCACAGGGAACCAATAGTGATGGCAAGAAAACTGGGACTCAGATCAATGGAGTGGATCTGAAGAAAGAAAGAAACAACCACACAGAAAAGAATGAAGAAACAAGAATTCAAAAAAATGAAGAGAGGCTTAGGAACCTCCAGGACATCTTTAAATGTTCCAACATTTGAATGATAGGGGTACCAGAAGGGGAAGAGCAACAAGTGGAAAAGTTATTTGAACAAATAATAAAGGAGAACTTCCCCAATCTGGCAAAGGAAACAAACTTCCAAGAAGTCCCGGAAGCTCCGAGAGTCCTAAAGAAGCTGGACCCAAGGAGGAACACACCCAGGCACATCATAATTACCTTAGCCAAGATTAAAATGAAAGAGAATCCTAGAAGCAGCAAGAGATAAGGAGACAGTTACCTACAAAGGAGTTCCCATCAGACTATCTGCTGATTTCTCAAAAGAGACCTTGCAGGGAAGAAGGGGCTGGAAAGAAGTATTCCGAGTCATGAAAGGCAAGGACCTATATCCAAGATTGCTCTATCCAGCAAAGCTTTCATTTACAATGGAAGGGCAGATAAAATACTTCTCAGATAAGGTCAAGTTAAAGGAGTTCATCATCACCAAGCCCTTATTTTATGAAATGTTAAAGGGACTTACCTAAGAAAAAGAAGATAAAAGACATGTACAGTAAAATGACAGCAAACTCACAATTATTAACAACCACACCTAAAGCAAAAACAAAAACAAACTAAGCAAACAACTAGAACAGGAACAGAATCACAGAAATGGAGATCACATGGAGGGTTAGCAACAGGGGAGTGGGAGGAAGAGAGAGGGGGAAAGGGTATGGAGAATAAGTAGCATAGATGGTAGGTAGAAAATAGACAGGGGGAGGGCAAGAACAGTATGGGAAATGTAGAAGCTAAAGAACTTATGACACATGGACATGAACTAAAGGGGGGAATGTGGGTGGGAGAGGGTGTGCAGGGTGGAGGCGAATGAAGGGGGGGAAATGGGACAACTATAATAGCACAATCAGTAAAATATATTTAAAAAATTAAAAAAGTCACTAAAATATTTCTAAGATATTGGAAATTTTACTTAAATATTTTAGAATGGACCTAAGAAATACAATGTTTTGAAATACACCTGAAATGTGTGAAAGATGATCAGAATATCAGAACATTAAGAAGCACACTCAGGAGTGTGCATTTCGTCACACTTTTGTCACTTCCTCAAACCCCGTGCAGTGCACACGTACCTGGTTGGAGTGTATGAAGTCATGACCCTTTGGATCTGAAGGGCAGGTTACTATGAGTGGTCCAAAGACCTCTGAATTTGATTATGATACGATTTTATGGAAGATAAATACAAGGTTGAAAATTTCCATCATTTGTGAACAAAAGAAAACGAATCATTCCATGAGGCCATGAGGCACAATGCTGGGGCACGGGCAAGGCTTCCCTGACAAGAATCGGGACGTGCCGCTTGACTGGAGCCTAATCGGCATCAACACTGAAGATGACTACGAAAAACCCAACATGCCTTTATTCTGGCCGATCTTTAGAATATTGTATTTGTGCAGAGCAAACAAACTCCTATTTGTCTACTTCCCTGTTCAAAAAGCAATGATTTCTAAGCTGATGTCAAAGATACACAGGTTTATTCAAAGCTCTATAGCAATGTTAGATTATTTGATATTATCTTACAGATACTTTATTCAATTATATACATGGCAAGACATAAATGAGCAGCTCCATGGCACAGCCACAAAACTGTCTTAGTATTCTTCTGAAAATAGCCTACATAAAAATCACTGTAAATTACTTAAGAATTTCTGCCCAAAACACATCTCAGGGGATGTGTTTTTTCCTTTGTTTTCTAATGTTAACATCTGGTGTAAGCAAAAGACTTCACTGCACTGTACAAAGTAGTGGGTACTACGATTTTTATGAAACTATACAAAAAGTATAGGTTTACCGAGACTGGCACATTTACTCACAGATGACTGATTCTATGATTTACTAGAAGATTATGCACGACTGAACTGTAGTGACAGCCCTATCTCCCTCGCCTCCCCCATATTTGGCCAGTCTCCAGAGTAAGGTCCTATAGGCCAAATTCTTCCACTCATTCACTTACCATACAGTCATTAAGTATAAGGCACTATGTTAAGCAGGTCTGTAAGTGATACAAAACTTTTAATACTTCTTATACTCAAGATACATATTCTATAACAGATTATAATAGGGAACCCAAATAACTACTACCTTGCCAAGATGCCCAGATAAAATACCAATGGAACAGAAGAAACGGAGGTTATTTATGCTGGGGTCAGAGGATGACGAGCCAGCTGAGCTAGGCTTTCAAAGAGAAGCAGGGTTTGGCTCAGCTGAGACTGGGAAGGAATCAAAGTGCAGGGTCTAATGTGGGAGACAGATAAGCAGCTCTGCTCGTCTAAACCCCAGTGTACGTGGAAGAGGGTGGGGGAGGGGAAGGCAGGAGAGCGTCAGTCAGTCAGTCTAGAAGAAGAGATGCGGAGCCAGACCATGGAAGGTTGAGGCTAACATCCTAAGGAGCTTTTAGCCTACGAGATGTATCAACCTTTGTAGAAAAGCAAACCCAAGGCAAAAAGTGTGTAAATTAATGCGATGATAATAAAAAATAGTAAGTACACATCATTCTTTGGCTTCTCTTCCTTCCGTAGTCTTTTTGTGGGTTGACTACATGGTTACCTGCTTCAAAAACAGGGTTCTGGGACCCAAATAATGAAAAATTATATAGTAGGGCATTCCTATATCACTTATATTCATTTTGGTTAAAAAAATAAATTGACCCAAGCAAGAAAAGTTTCTACTAATTTAATGCTACGTATCAGATATTCAAGCTCAATTATCAAAGAATCAAATAGCAATCATGCAATGGAGGCAAGGTTCACATCCATGAGTTAGGCTGAACCATATGAAATTGCCAATATTGGACCACATCTGACATATAAAACAGCAATTTCATTGCATGATTCATATGCTTCACCCTTACAGCAGTAACGACACTGATGACAGCTTTCCCAGAACTTTGAGTCAGCTCTCTCCTCCCATCACACACTGGATGGAAACTGAGGCTGAACAAGAAATTTACGAACTGTGACACACTACTGCTATGTGTGTGCTAAGTCTGTTCTGGTTTGTAAGCTCAAACCAGGAAGCCAGAAAGAGACACAGTGAAAAAATGAAAACAACAACAACAAAAAAAAACAAACAAAAAAAAACCCCAAAAACAAACCAGAAAGAAAAAATAAGAAAGATCATGGGAGAAATTGTGATTTTTAGGATTTTAAAACTGAATTTGGAGAATGGATATAATGTTTTCCACATGTACAAATAAATTTGTTACCTACCTAATTAAAACACTCACTAACGTAATACAGGAGAGTTCTTACTACGTGCTGGCAGGCACTTTACATATTTTTTTCACTAATATAAATAAGGACATTTCAGTTACAAGATGAATAAGGTCTGAGGTCTAATGTATAACATGGTAACTATAGTTTATAACTATAAACTATGACATAGCTGACATTTATATTTTTGTATAATTGTAATTTGCTGAAAGAGAACTTCAATGTTCTCACCAAAAAATAAAACAGTGAACATGTGAAAAGTAATGGATGTGTTAACTATAAAGGAATCTTTTTACATTCCATACATACATTAAATCATACATTGTACATGTCGAATATCTTACAATTTTCTTTGTCTGTTATACCTCAGCAGAGATGGGGAAACTGTGAGTAAGGACGACATGAGGTGGTTGGCAGTTCCTTCCTCTACCTGAAAGTCGAGGTCCTCGCCCTCCTTCCAGGGAAGCATGGCTCTGAAGGACGGAGGTAAGATTTCAAGCCAGTTCTGCCTCCAAAGGCTACATTTTTCCCACCTCACCCTGATGTCCACAATGTAATGAACTATACTGTTGACCAAAAAGGTTTTTTTTAAATGTAAATAAATGCTTGTTGTTTTCTGTTCAGAGGCCTAAGATAAGATGTCTCATGCTGTGTATGATTTAAGTGTGTTAAGCAAGGAAAATTTAGCATGAAAAAAATGGGGTAACCATCTTTTCTCACCATGGGGTAACCATGCTGAGAAACACGGTAATACACATTATATTTCAAGCAAAAAGATGTCAAAGGTAAGGGGAAATTCAATTCAACAAATTTTTGAGGGTCCACTGTGTGTCAAACATTGTGGAGAAAGAGCTGGAGAAGGGTACAGCCCCGTAAGTAACTATCTGGTTAGAGGCGGAGGCAGAAGTGGTGAATTCACCATTAATAAATAGAATGGGAAATGTTTAAATACCCACCATTTTCACATGTACAGCAGAATCTTGATTAGTCATATCTCAGTTATCCAGTCTTCTGGATTTCCCCGGGTGATGTCACAGCAGGAGAGAGAGAGAAAAGGTACACGTGACACACATGCATTTCAGTCTCTTCCTGTATGTTAATGACTCATGAAGGTGGTACTTTGGGAATGGTTTCAACGCCAAGTTCCTGGAGCCATCTTCTTTTTCCCTAAGGAGCTTCATAAAGATTTGACTGGGTCTCACACATTTGGGGTTAAAAGTTCGGTATGGAGAATGTGCAGCTTTCCTTTAAGAACTATGGTGTTAAGAAGATTTGAATAGATGGGTGGGTTGGGATGGGAGTAAAAGGTAGAAAATTGTACTGCAATAACAATTAAAATAAAAAATATTAAAAAAAGAAGATTTGAATAGAGTTAAAGTGAAGTAGATATTTGCAAGAAAATGCTTTACTACAAGAATGTTTTATCAGCATTTTCTCTACATGTCAGGATGAAGTTTGTGGGAAAACTATGCATTACTATTACTGAATCAATGAAGGGCTATACCAAAAGAATGTAAAGGAGAAACATGATATACGTACTTCATCTTTAAATGTCTCACATTAAAATTTTTAATTTTGTGAAATGATGTGGCTAAGATATGAATTGTGTTCAAATCTAGCATAGTATCCAGTACAAAACAGATATGTAATATTATTTGTTAATGATCATTTTAGGGGTTTGGATAAAATTTATACATGTTTAGTTTTTAAAATATCTCATTATAATTTTTTTCATTTTTGCAGTATAAATCATAAGGAAATTACTTATTTACTTTGTGATACTCAATGATTTTACTTTTACTTTATCCTACATAAGTAAAATTTTATAATAAAAGCACTATTTAAAAAGGGCAACTTTGTTGAAAGATGAAAAAATCAGACTTTTTCTTAAACTTTAGTAATAGAAGTTGGACATTAGATATCTGTGTTCTTGATAATTACAATGTGTTATAGCAGATATATAAAAATTTATTAAATTCTTAAACACACCCCCCACCTTCCATTTTAAGTGCATGAAACTGGGAAATGTCTTATAAAAAAAGTATTCTCACGCCTTTCTCAGAAAGGCTATTACTAAGGCGATGATGACCTTGTAATTGATGGCATCCTGGAGTTGAGTAAAAAGTACTTCCAAATAGTAAGATGCCTCCAATTTTTCACATGTGAAAAAATAATGTATCTGCTGTCCACATATATATACATACACTCTATATAACTCATAAAAATTTGATCACCACCCCCAAATGTAATTATGATGGTAGTTTGGAGGTTAGTAGGTAATTGCAGATACAGTCATCAAACGGTCAAATTTAAGTCGCCTTTGGTCTAACTTCCGTCTGTCCGAGTCGGCTCTCTTCAACACGCACCATGGAAGCTGCCTACGAGCCTACTTCCTTACTTACAAAACCAAAGCATACAACATCGAGTGCTTATGATTTTCCTTTGATGTTTTATATCTGAAAAGGAGACTACGTTTCCAGAAGGCACTATTTAAATAAAAGCATTTTATTAGCTGGAGGAAGAGGAGGGAGAATGTGGAAGAGTACAATCGGGTTTATAAAAATACCATATGCTCTGTGGGACACTGGAAATGCCCAATGAAAACAGAACTCAAGCAGTGACAACACAGTTCAGTATCCGGGAGTCTGAGCTCTTTTTGTTGCACATGGCCAGGGAGCCCGATTTCTCTCCACCCCCAACCCCCAAGTTGGGTTCCTTCTGTAGCATTTGTGCTTAGTTAAAAAAGAAAAAAAAGGCTGTGTTATTAGTTGAAAGAGTAATCGTCTTGCTCATGGTCTCTTTAAATTGTATTTAAGCAAAACGCACACCAAACAGAGTAATGAGAAATTTGCAACCGCTAAGTTTCTAACTCCGGGGCATTATTTTTGATAATCTGGATACTCTGCAAGTTTCAAGTGCAGGTCTTACGCTCTTCCCAGTCCCCAATGGCAATCTGACCAAAATTTATCTGTGTTAAAAAATAATCTCGCATTAACGAAGTGATACTGCAGGCGTAATACAAAAAACAGCCTGAGGTCACTAGCATTATAAAAGTGTAAAGACTAAGGCGCAAATGTCAGCATTCTGGCACAATTCTAAAGAAGACACAGAAAATGAGGGCAGGGTATTTTTAAACCAATCGGCTTGTAAACCTATACTCGGTATATAAAGTTCTGGCTCGCTCTGCCAACAGTCATCTGTCGCAGATGCTTCAGGAGAGTTGTTGGAAAAAACACATCAAGTGCACAAGACCTGTTCAAAAATAGAAAATACCACCCTTGAACTATGAACTCTCTCCAAAGGATGTCTGGAAGTCTGCCATCTTTGGAATCTTTCATTGTGGACCAGATCGTGTGGAAGGCGGAAGAGAGCTGCTGTGCTCTCTGGGGGGGGCTGAGGTCTGTACTGCAGGACCAGGCTAAGACTGAAGCAAGAGGGAAGACCTGCACTTGAAGAGCAGAGACTTGGAAACTGGAGGTTTCAGCTATCCTGGTCTTTCATTCTGAAATGATTAACTTTACCTTGAAAATACATTTACAAATCAATAAACTGAAAAGTTCTATGGCTACATCGACAATATCTACTTGTCTTTACACAAGTTTTAAAGAATCTGAATGAAAGTTGAATACTTCTAAAAGCCCATGATGTTCTGTTTTGTGGGGAAATGAAAAGACCAAATTCCTTATTCTAATTAGCTCAAAAAGTTACAATTCTGCTTTAATTTTGATCTTGAGTCATTTAAACTAAATACCAATAAGGTAATGAAATCTTGGCAAATGGCGTACTATTTGCCTAAGGAAAGGCATGCGGTGCTGTAACACAGACCAGGTGTCAGTAACACCACCGGACACCCACAATGAACCCATTTCACTGCCCTTCTCCACCAACCTGCGTTACTTGTCCTGTGCTTGGTCTTTTAATAATAACAACACTTTCTTAGGGTAATTAGCACATGGAATAATATCAAACTATAAGTTTATTATTTCCATAGCACTATAAATCAGTTGCTCAAGGCATTTAAATCATTCTCCCTAATTAAAATTTCAAGGCAGCAGTAAAAAAAACAAACAAACCGGAAAGTGAAACTTTCTCGATACAAACATAAGACAAAAATGAATCCGAACAGCAAAAGGTGGGAGAAGAGAAAGGGGTAGAAGAGGAAAAACAGATTTCAAAAGCCAGTTATTTAAAAATTGGCAATTTATAGCAATTTTCTTAAATAGTAAAACTTAGCTCCTTGTTAGAATTTAATGAATACTTGTGAAAATACGTAATTTCAGAGCCTAGAATTTATTCATCCACCCTTCCCATCTACACTGCCCTAATACATAATAGCATGTTTCAAGATGAATTAAACCAAGACACACAGAAATTAAACAGTTTATTCTGATTACCCTTAAGGCACTTTGAGTTCTTCTCTCCTTGAATTTGTCCTAGAACCACAGCACAGGGGGTAAGCAATATCCAGAGATGCTTGGATATAGGCTGCCAATAAAAACCAAGTAAAATACTTTAAGAAATAGCCTGCTGCATTAACTAATTTTCCTGATTAAAAAAACTATTAAAATGAGGTAAATTCAATTATTTACATGTGACCTAGTCATAATGTTCACCTTTCATGGTAATATGTATGTTTGAACCTTAATTTTACCATATGCAGTTTGTCGTAAGCCTTAGAGACAGTGATCCAGCTTTTAGCAATTCATGAAACATAGCAGTATAATCCTATTCCATGATATCCTGGATAAAGCTCAGAGGCACAAGATAAAAAAATTAATTACCTTTATTATTAGCTACAATAAATAGTTTCTAATTCACAAAGCATGTGGCTATCAGCAAAATTGAGCCACAGCAACTGAATGAACAACAAAATTGGATCTTACAATGTTTTTCCCTTAAGAAGAGATTTCTGAGGATTCTTTGCTTTTCCTTAACATCTAGATGTCAAACAAGAAGTTCTTAAAATTAGATCCTATAAATTTCTGAGACCTAAGACACTGCTAAGTTTTATATATTCAGATCTTTGCAAATTACAGTTTTGCATTATACATTCTATTTTCAGTTTCTTTATTTATGCTTTTAAATGCCTAAAATTTCAATCAGATACTAAACCAAATAAGGATCAGATAAAGTTAAGCAAGAGAAGCTCATTTGTATGCATGAACTGCACACACTTACCCCGAAGGTAACCGGACCAGATACACCAGCAAAAGAAAATTGTTCCTGTCTGAGAAGTCCTAATATAGCACAGGTGCAGCCAAGGGGCGGTCCCGAAAGCCTTGGCTAAGCTGTCTGCGAAGCCAGGCTGGTGACGCATTACTATGCTCTGCTGACAGGCCTCCCAGCTCGACTGAAGTAACGTGCCAGTTAAGAGAAGGTAAATTTGTAGCATTATAGCACTGGCAACTTCATGTGCAAAGGAAAAAAGGAACTGCAATATGAACACCAGTATTTCCTTCCTCACGGTGGGTTTTCTTGCAGGGGGTGGGGGTGGGTGTCAGTGTACTTGTGGCATGTGTGTTTTTCTGTGTGAATATTGTATTTCAGTGCAGCATAAAAAAGATCCGGTTTGTAGTTGGCTGGGGAAGGGGCCATGCATATTGCCCATGGGCACCGAGTTTCGGTCTGGAAGGTGAAAGGACTTCTGAGAGGGATGGTGCTGACGGTTGCCCAACTGTGTGCATGTACTTGAAGCCACCACACTTACAACTAGTTAAAATGGTTAAGTTTTTTGATATGAATGTTTTACAATTTTTAAAAGATTAGCTCATGTAAGACATGTGGGAAAAAAGATATGATGCATGTATGTATGGTCAACAGAATACTAACAGTCTTTATTGCAGGAGAGTGGGAATTGAAGTGTTTTTTAATGTTTTGTTTCACATTTTCCTAGTTGTTTGACAATTTTAACAGGACCATGCATGGATTTGCTAAAAAGAAAAAAATTCTGATCACGAATTGTGAAAGCTAATTTTTATGGTTAAAAAACAACTGAAAAAAGTTCCTTTCCTGCTGGAAATGAAAGCAGTCAATCTGTTGTGAAGGAATACATTTTTAACTTTTATGATTTATTCTTTTCAGTGCATTTCCAACGTTTGAGCAGAGCCGGTCTCGGTTTCACCCGAGGAGTGCTCGCCCCGTGTGCCGGGGCCTGATAAAGGCCGCCATGGGCTCCGGTGGCTTTATCGTCAGGAACAGGCAGGGCCCAGCCACCCTTCCGTAAATGCACTTTTCTATCGGTCTCCTCTCCTTTGCACTCGAGAGAAATCAAACCCACACAACGCTTCAGCAGTCAACTTGGTGAAGCAGCATTCTCTGTTAGGAACAATCCTCCAAATGTAAGAACTGCTTTAAAAAAGGGACACTAACAAATTACCCAAACTTGGTCTGTACCAAATGCTACAAACCCAGCACTGCTCCCTTGTTGTAGTAAGATGAGAAGACACAATGCATTCGCCTCTAAGAGCAAGTCTGTATGTACTCTCTGGTCGTGGGGGCTCGAGGGTGACGAGGTGGTTCATTTGGAAAATACTTCTGTGTCAATGGGTGAATACGATGACTTAACTCTTGGTCATGTATTAACACAGTTAGCGATGGTAAGAATTTTTGAGACATCATTTTGAAAGATGACTTCAGATAAATCACCTTCAACAACAACTACTACAGAATGCTGGAGTTAAGGCTCCACCTCAGTGACCAATATCTAAATGTTCAGAAGAATTCAGGAGAGGTGCATAAATTGTGGTATATACATAAGATGTAAAAGTACAGTTTTAAAAATAATTTTTAAAAATAGCCAAAATATACTGTACATGTACGATGTGCCAGATACTGCTAAGCACCCGACATTCCTCACCCCATGTGACGCTCATATCCCTGGACAGTATGCATTACTATCAGCCTCATGTCACAGGCAGATAAATTCAGGCTTGCAGCTGGCAAGTGGCAGAATTGATGCAACCTCAGGCCTCTCTGATTTCAGAACCTGTGCTTATAAATCACTGGACAGTACTGCTCTGTCAGAGCAGTATTCACAGAGGCATTGAGGTGTGCATGATCAACCGCTGAGGGGAAAAAGTCATGGGTGTCTACAGCAAGAGTTCCATTTGCGGACTAAATCTTCATACAAGCATGGGAGGTCTAAGACAGAATAGGCATGACAGTATCAGTGATGGAATTAAGAGGCCATTTTTATCTTCTGAGCTTTATAAAATAAACGAATTCCTTGGAAAATTAAAAAAGTGGCTTATGATTAAAAACGTTACAGCCCTGACCAGCATGGCTCAGTTGGATGGAGCATCATTCTGCAAAGCAACAGGTCGCTGGTTTGCATCCTAATCAAGGCACATGCCTTGGTTGTGGTTCGATCCCAGGTCTGAGCACCTACCAGAGAGACAATTGATGGATGCTTCTCTCTCACATCAATGTTTCTCTCTCTCTTTCTCCCTCCCTTCTCTTCTCTCTAAACATAAATAACAGGGATGCTTGGGTCTCTGAGACGGCTTTGGCTCTGCTGATGTTCTGCATGCTAGTCAGAGGAGACTAGAACACAGGAAGAATGAGTTGCTTGCTCCCTATAGGGGCTTCTGCTTTTTAGTTCCACCCAGTACGCGTTACCAAATATCCGCACGGGAGTGGGATGGTGCGGCTGGCGAAGTGTCCCTCCAGTGGGGAACTAACATTCTTCGAGTACTTTCTTACCCCTGTCAGTCCCAGAAGCATGCAACAGCCCTCTATATGCATACTAATTTATGTTAATGAGTAGGCTTAAAATAAAGATAATAGTTCCCCGTTTTGATAGATAAAGAATCTAAGGTTTGGAGAGGCTAAGTCACATTACTTAGTGTCACAAGAGCTGTTAACACTTTTTAAAAAATACTACATCATGTTGTTTCTAGGCAATAACAATGCACAGAGCAATTACATGAGAGGGCTAGAGATGTTTTGAATGTTTTGAAACTGCCACCAAAAAGATAAACAGGATGCAAAGAAGACACTGAATTAAAAAAGTGAATTTGGTTTCAATTAGCTGTAGGGTACTTTTTTTGAGAAGGGATATAAAGGAGCTACAAGTAAGAAGTCATAAAGGCAGTCTCTTCAGCAGCACAGTGGACACAATGACTGGGCCCTGTTACCTTGGAGTTTCTTTACTCGTCATAAAAACAGAAACCACTCATTCATGGCTCCTAATGCAAACTCGAGACCTGAGTTAGACGTGCCAAAGAGCAAATAACTTCTCATACAGGACACAACTTTTTTGGGAGATTTTTCTCTCCTTCTAACATTGAAACTTGCTCTTTTTAATCAATGGAGAAAGGGATATCCATTTGTATTTCTGAATAGCTACATCTTTTTAGATACTGTCAATTATCCAATCAATTTAAAAACCTATAATTACTTCAGTTTGTCATCACAAAGTTTCTGAGAATTATAAAAAGAACAAAAAAGCCCACAGAAAATAAAATCTCTCAATTTAACCTTAATTATTTATTGATTAGTTCATTTCACCCTTAATCTTAGGATAGAGGAGTAAAGGGTATAAAGTTATTACATTAATTAATAGTGGTGTGTGAAAGAAAAAACTTCATAATCCCACATAAAACCTGTATTATTTCTCAATAATCTGATCTAAGAGTTAACTACTAACTCACAGTCTACCATAATCCAATTATCATTCAGCTGTGCAATGTACTTTTTAAACTTCAGTATGAACTTGACTGACACCCTAAGGAAGTTATTTCAAACCAAACTATAAAGCCATATACAGAAGACAATTCAGTAGGAGGTGAGATGCAGTACTCTGTTTACAGCTCTTGTAAAACTTGTTCTGGTCAATTGCTGCACCATGTAAATAGAAGGATGACTTTGTAAACACGCAAGACACCTACCTAAGCACGTGATCTCTCTTAAAACTCCTCTGAGAACAGCCAACTTAGCTCAACACTGTGACTATTTAAAACAAAATTAAAATAAGGTGCTGTACATGTTTACATGAATACAGTTTAAAATGTTCGAGGAGCAAAAACAAAGATGAAACAATAAATTACTACATTTTGGGAAAATGAAGAGCAAGTAAAGATCATCTCATAAGTTTTTTATTGAAAATCATTCCTAAAGTTTATTGTTTAGGTTACTGCTGGTAAAGCTGATTGCTGCATTTATGAATTTACACACATATGTGCAAGCTGAGGAAAACCTATGGTTCAGATTTCAGTGCATTCTTAAAAATTCTACACAAAAATCTAAGATTGAGTAACTTAATTTTCAGAAACTCAAAGTTCTTGAATGGGGTGTATCTCATTTTTACTTTCTTACATAAAAAGTAATATATTCTGTAGTTTAAACTTGTGTGAAAGAGCCTTGACTTGCAGGCCAGGTTCCCCAGTGTGAAACATGCGAGAGGCAACCACACATTGATGTTTCTCTCCCTCCCTTCCCCTCTCTCTAGAAATAAATAAAATCTTTAAAAAAAAAAAAGAGCAGGCCTTCTTTAAAAAATTAAACTACTGTAGAAGAAGAAACAACATTGTTGCAACAGGAAGGTCAAGTTCAAGAAAATGGGATGTAAGACAGTATCATAAATGAATGGAGTCTTTCTTAGCTCTCCTCTCAAATGCATTATGTTCTAATACTTCAAGATGCTTAGCACTGAAATTGTTTCCATTTTATATCTGAATCTTTGTGCCTGAAATGGAACAAGATGAAAAATTTTGTTTTAATTTTGAACTCTTTCCACATTACACAGTTGGTATTCTGTCTGTCGAAAAGAAGCAGCATTGTTTAGGATTGCTATTTTGGTTACATTACAGATGGCAAAAGGTTATTTTGTTTAAGCTTTTATTTTATTATTGGTGTATTATATCCAGTATATTTAAATACAGAGTACAAAGACTTAACTCACTATGCCCTTTTTGTTGTGCCAAATAAACTCATTTAAAAAATAATAAGGCAGGAAAATGATGAAAAAAAAACTGTAGCAAAGAGTTACTAGAAATTATATGGAAGAGTAGTAGGTAATAACTTGAGTTTTAAAAGTATATAAGGTTTTGAAAATGTTCATAGGCTTGAAAAGAACCTAAAGAATATACTTTTTTACATTTTTAGGAATTCACGTAGATTTCTCACTTTCAATTTCTGTGCATATTTGAAACTTCTCATGATAAAATATGGAAAAATAGGTTAACTTACTTCTGTTTCACTGTTTTACAGTTTGTTCATTCAAGAAACAACAAAAGATAGCCCTTAAAAACTTCTTTGAAAATAAACTCAATGTAGTAAACCAAAGTATGTAATTTAACCGTCGAAAAGTTTTGATGACATGTATTACATTCAACAATGTATGTCGTAGAACAGAACTTACAGCCTTCCAAAGCTTTATGGACAAATTTTAGAGTGGTGAGCTCTTTCAAACTTTTAGAGAACAGATGCCTCCTATGTCAGACAGGCTATTTAAAAACACATGGAAAGAAGGTAAGCGATTCAATTCTGTTCATGAAACTAATTAGTATAAAACCCTGAAACAAGCTTGTCAAAAACAGCACGAAAAGAGGAAACATGCCTAACTTCAAGCATGAATACAGACATAAGAGTTCTTAAATAATCAGCAAGTGACAAACGAAACCCAACAGTACAAGGGTCATCATCTAACACAACTGCATCAAACGTATTCTAACGATCCACAGTCACCACACAGGAACGACAGGAGCGTGGGGGACCGCATGTTCTTCTTCAGACTCCGTGGTACTTTCTAAATTGTCTGTAATGAATATATTGTACACCCACAAGGAAAGAAAGATTATTTTTTAAATCAAAGCTACACGTTCCAAAATATAAGAAAGTAAGACTGTATGTGTATGATGCTGCTACATTTTGGAAGAAATGAGGTTGGCATATGTTGTCACACTTATGAAGATAAAGTAAAAAATTATCTACTGGAGCGAAATCATGCCTGGCTGTTTTTGCTTGCAGCAGCCTTCCTCATTCTATGGCTGGGAGGGTAAACTGAGGATTAAGAAACACACACTATTCAAACAGTATGCTATCTTCTCCGCCCACTCTGACTACAGCATGAAGTCATAATGTGTCAAAGTGCAAAGGAAGCTCTGCAAAACATTCTCAAGAATTAGTACATTGGTTGAAAGATGCCATGGAAAGGTTTGAAAAGGAGGGTCACATTTAGATTGCTCAAAAAATGGGACTAAAACAAAAAACACTTGGGAAAATACATTTCTAACATACTGTCATGGTTAAACTAATTTTATAAAGAGCCTCTGCAAATCAAGAAAAAAGAACTTATATGACTCAGAAAAGGAGATAATAAATGGCCATTTATTTTTAAATATTTAAACATTTAAATATTTAAATATTTATTTATTTATTAGAGAGGGGAAAAGGAGGAGAAAGAGAAGGAGAGAAATATTGATGTATAAGAGAAACATGGGTTGGTTGCCTCTTGCACGTCCCCAGCTGGGGACCTGGCCTGCAACCCAGGCATGTGGCCTGATGGGGAATCAAATCTGCAAACCCTCCGTCCACAGGCCTGTGCTCAATCCACTGAGCCACACCAACCAGGACGATTTTCAAAAGTTCGACTTCAAAAGTAATAGAAATACTTAAAAATAACTACTATTTGGAGAGATGAGAAAACAAAATCCCTACTCCCAGGAAAACAGGGACCGAGGGACTCGAATGACCGCTGGTGGAACTGTAAACCGGTCCAGCCCTTCCAGAGGGTAACCTGACAGCACATTCGAAGCCTTGGATTTGTGCTTGCCCCTTGACCTGCAACTCTATTCAAACAAACAACCGTGGGGTGGGGGGGGACAACTGCTGTAAGACTGTTCATGGGTCTATTTATTGTAACAAGAAAACAGGAAAACGTAAAGGTTCAAAAATGACGAACTGGCTAAATGATTTATGATATCAGTATATGGTATAATAACATAAAGTAATATAATAGCTATTAAAATAAGTATAAATTTACTACTAAGAAATAAATTAAGTGGATAATCTTGTTAAAAACAATGTCACAGTACGATCCAATTTTAGGAAAAATTATACTTAATATTTATATGCATAGAGAAAGAAGGGAGTATGCTTATTAAAATATGGGGGGGTTAAGGGGTATAAATCGTGGCTTACCGTTTTCCTTATATAGATTTAGTTATTTTTATATCAGAAAAAAAAAGAATCAAGGGGGAAATGGAGCTTAAAATACATAAATAATTAAAATGGACAAATTCCTTACAAAAAGCGGATCTTAATTCAGGTACTGATGAGTCCTCAATTATTAAAACTTCCCTAATGCTGAGTCACAGGCTTGGAAATCCCTGTGTATGGGTGGACCCCATGAGTTAATTTTTGGAAATCTACAGTGAATCACAGAATCTTTTTTTGTTGTAAGTGTACCAGAGGGGATTCAAAAGTGAGTCAAATACATATAGAAGCTTTATCCTTTACAGAAACCCATGTTTTTCACATAGTTTTAGTGAAATTAAATCTCAGTAACTGAAAACAACTTAAGTAATTATTCACGCCCAAGAGTGCGACCGGGACTGGTCCTGCAACGAGGACCGCAGGTGCAGAGGGATTAGGCCGTTTTGTAGCCTAGATGCTCAGGTTAAAAATTGTTCCTGAAAATTTAGTGTAATGCAGGACGTCCTCCTATCCCCAACCTTTTTAAAGTTAAGAAAGATTATGTTATAACTAGACATCCTATGTTTATTTTATTTACAAATCTGAAAGCTCAAAGAGAATACTGTTTAGAGACCATTTTTAAACATGTTACTTAATCTGACCCTACCACAGGATAACATGATGTCTGAAAGAAAGTTGTGAAAAGAATAGCTTTGTTTATTAATAGAAGGGAGAAGGTAAGAGAATTAACATTTATTGAATAAGTACTATGTGATAAATACTGTTTGGCATTCTATGTATATCACCTCTTTTTAAATTTTAATAACCCTGGAAGGTATTGAGAATAGTATACTGTTGGAATTATCCCATAGTGCAATAAAAAATACAACACAGGCCTGACCTGGTAGCTCAGTTGGTTACAGCATCAGCCCAATATGCCAAGGTTGCAGGTTCGATTCCAGGTCAGAGCTCATATAAGCATCAACCAATGAATGCATCAATAAGCAGAATGGCAAATCAATGTCTCTCTCAAATCAATTTAAAAAATACAACACAAAGATGGAACATACTGTTTTTTAAAAAAAGATTTATTTATATATTTATTTATTTATGAGAGAGACGGGAAGGGAGGGAGAAAGAGAGGGAGAGAAACAGTGATGTGAGAGAGAAACATCAATCAGTTGCCTTTTGTACATGCCCATAGCTGGCAATGAACCGCAATCTAGGCACGTGCCCAGACCAGGAATCGAACTGCCAGCCCTTTGCTTTTCAGGCTGATGCCTAACCAACGTCTTTGAGTCACACCAGCCAGGACTGGAACATATTCTTAATATAACACCCTGAAGGAATCAAAGGGGTAGGAGAATTTTTAGATGAATCCTCTCCATTCCAGAGAACTGGAAATGGAGGCTTAGAAAAGTACGGTAACTTGTCTGGAGCTAAGCCATTATTAGAATGTGGCCCCACTGAGACATGGATCAAGCGCAGGCTAAACTCTCAAACGTTGTACAGTACACAAAAGGGAATAAGTACAGTACGTATTCCCTAACAAGACTGCCTAGTGTTCAAATCACAGATTACTTTACTTTTTAAAGAAAGAAAACACAGTATATCTTTACTGGATAAGCCACAATACTTACAATATAGAGAATAACAGAACAATAATTATGGAACACTAGGTAGGTTTTCTTTTTCTACCCAAACTAGGGACGAATGTGACAAAATCATATCCATAGTACACGGTTATGCACAAAGGACAAAATAGAATAGAATATTTAATTAGCTTGGAAAGACAAAAAAGTTAAAGCTCAGCAACACAGTGACACTTTGCTAACAAAGTAATTCTCATCCCAACTGGGAAGTCTGCTTTACCAAAAAGCTTCAGAGAGCTAGAGTCGGACTGAATGCTGACCCTGCTGCTTGCTGGTTGTTCCCAGGCAAGTACAGAAATCTACAATGACCAGCTGGACCGTGTTTTAAGGATTAAAGAAGGTAAACATGCAGCGGGTGCTTGGTGCAAAGTTTCCATTCCTTCCTCCTGGTTACAGGATAATCGGACATGGCCAAATTAACCCAAATGGGAATCTGTTTCCAATTGTTTTCTAGTCCCGGTGTAGCCCAGTGTTTTCTAAAGATAACTCAGTGGGTTTCTATTTTATAACATTTTGGTATTCGATACTGTGCTTAGGTTCTCAATCTTTCCCTGTCTCCCTCCATCTGAATCAATCCAGGGTCTCATTCCCTAAGAACCCTAAGTGTTTGACAGAGAAATCTAGGTAAGTTGATAAATTGTTCATGGAGGAAACAGGGTAGGAGTATGATGATTTTTTTTTTTTTTGGATGACAGTGCTCTGACTCAGGGTGTTGGGGTGTGGGAGAGAGGGCCGTGCCCTGACAGACTGCAGAGCAGATAAAATGGGGGCAGGAAGGAGCTGGCGGAAGCCACAACGTGTGGCTCTACCCACCTCCACCTACTGATAGGCAGGAACTTGCCAAACAATGTAAGCAATCCTCCCGTGAATTACTAAACAATTTTGTCATTTACTAAGCACCCTGAAAATGAGGAAGACAAACAACATGTATGGAAAAACAAAATAGACAAACAGCATTTATAGCTGTAATGTCAGAACACAGTCCTCTTTGTGTGCAACAAAAATTGACTTCCACGGATGAAAGTCTTCTTTAAAAGAAAGGGTTTATTAGGCCACTGCTAGCAAGAAAAAGAAGACAGGTCCTGGGGCGTGGCGTCTACGCCACCAGCATCCGTCCTGGAGTTGGCAAGAGTTTTCACACAACACGTAAGTTGTTCTGAAATAATTTACCGGCACATTAGCTGTAGACAAAAGGGGCTGGGAGCAGCCGAAGCCCAGCGCAGGCCAGTTCTGGGATAGGTGCAGAGACTCGTAAGGAAGAACGGTCTGCATTAGCTGTGAGTAGTGGATTGGAAAATTCAAGAAGCAGAGGCTCCTGGCTATCTTTTCTTTTAGACAATCACGAAAATAACCACCTGAAAATGAATCCAAAATTCCAATTTACACTCAGGAGTGTGGGCAGTCTTCTGTTGGTTTAGCCCTGCACTTGTTTCTTTTGGCTCTTCCTTCCATCTTCTGGCCTGCTGTAATTTGATTTAGGACATCTTACCATTGTCTTCTTGTCAGGTCGTTTAAATTGTATGGATCGGTTTGAACAACACCAAGAGAGTAAACAAAAGTGCACAAACAAGAAAGGTAATTTAAACACGCAGCATAGCTCCACTGTGCCATAGCAAGGACAGAAGTCTGCCACCTGCTGACAAAAGTGATAATTGTACAGACTTCCCTGATTGACATTTCAGGTAAGGTTCATAACATTAGATTTCAAAGTAATTATTATATAAAAGACGTAAATTACAGCCTCTAATTTAAAAGAGAATACAGGTGAAAAGGACTCAAGATTACATACATGCTTCTTTTCACAAAAATATTCCTTGATCATTTATTTAATCCTCAGCTGAGGACATGCTTATCGCTTTTCAGAGAGAGGGGAAAGGAGGGAGAGGGAGAGGAATGTTGATATGAGAGAGAAACTAGGGGCTGAACCTGCAAACCAGGGATGTGTCCTGACCAGGAATCAAACCTGCTAACTTTCGGTTTACGGGAGAACGCTCTAACAGAGCCACCCTGGCCAGGGCAAGATGACTTATATGCTTAATTCAGTAAGTAGACATACTGTGATGCCTGGATTATTTTAAATGAGCAAACAAAATAGGGATCTCTGGAAATGATCAACAGAAACTATAGGGAACATCCAGACTACTCTAAGTTAAGGATAATCTAAAACACTTCGCAAAAGTCATAAGGCCTATAGATTTCACCCTGTCATTCTGTGTCTCTCTGTTTAAAAATTTTTATTCATTGATTTAAGAGAAAGAGAGAGAGACAGAGAGAGGAAACATCACTTTGTTGTTCCTCTTGACTTTTTGTTTCACTTATTGATGCATTCATTCGTTGATTCCTGTATGTGCCCTGACCGAGACTGAACCAGAACCTTGTCATACGGGGCGATGCTCTAACCAACTGACCTGCCCAGCCAGGGAAATCCCTCTCTGTTCTGTCCTCGCTCTCTGCTGCTTTCATGGCAGTCTTGGATCTCATGATCTTTCATCCAGGCTTTAATCCATTTTTTAATCAAAGGTGGCAGACTGTGCCACCCCAGTGTATGCCTTTTTGGCCTAAGGATTATTTTGAGTAGATTATTTACAGAAACAGCAGACACAGGGAAGGCTGAGAAAACACAGAAATTACCTTTTGTTAAAAAAAAAGTAAATTTATAAAGGAAATCTCCATTTGTAAGGGTGTCTTTTACTCTGTACCAGAACGAGGACAACGAAATCACAGGTAATTCTTAACAGCAGGGAAGCACTGCCTTAAATCTGCATATGCACCTGCCGTCACCCCGCCACATTCCCCTCCCCCGCCCCATAACAGACCTCCCCCATCCCCTTCTCCGTTGTTTAACTGCACCTGTCATAACTCTAAATCACCTAGGAGAGTCACTCATCTCCCCAAGGGTGTCTCCCATGTGTACATGGACAAGACAAAAGGGGCGGTTGTGTGCGAAGTTACCCCACAGGGTGATACGACCATAAATTCCTAACTGGGCAGGTCAAGGTCACAGCCCAACCTATAACTTCCTTAGTAAAAGGTTAACCTTACCTTAAACAAGCCTTGTCCATTGTTCTGGTGCAAAGGTTAACACACCTTTGCAGTAAGTAGAACCACCCTCAAGAGAGCACATGAGGTTAACTGTGCCATAATCGCGTCCTCACCTTGCTTTCTCCCACCCTCAGGTGATGTTCCTTACACGCCCTCCTTAATCCAGTTTGGCTCAAAGAAATTCTTATAAAAATTATTTACAGATTTGGACGTTTCTTATGTTGACATATATATGTGAATAAACTTTGGTTTTGTTAAAGAAAAAATTCACAGCCCAAAATGCCGTTTCTCATGCTAAATGTCCATGATACCAAACCTCGATTTAATACCTGATGTAACTGTAGTTCTAACCTCTTCCAGGCACAGTTTTTTTTTTTTAAATGGAGGTGATATTTATTTATTTAGATTTTATTTATTTTTGGAGTGGGGTAAAGGGAGGGAGAAAGAGAGGGAGAGAAGCATCTATCAGCTGCCTCTTGCATACCCATAATGGGGGACCTGGCCCAAAACCCAGACACGTGCCCTGACTGGGAACTGAACCAGTGACCTTTCAGTTGGCAAGCTGGTGCTCAATCCACTGAGCCACACCAGCCAGGGCGAAACACAGTCTTAATCAACCAGGATAGAATTTTCTGGTCAGGTACCATGGGGTGATCGACTGTCATACAGGCCCTCTCCATCCACCACATGGAGAGGCAATCTGTATAAAAACTCTTCCCCTAAAGAAAAGAGGTGCTACTGCAAAATAATCCTTCTTCCTACAAGATCCTTCCGTTTTTTACCACCCCTCATACCACCCTTCGAAACTGGAAAAGTTACAGAGTCCACACTGCCTGTCACCACCAGAGCCAACAAGTAGAGACAAGGATTGAGTTGTGATGGGTGCTTTATTCAGATGCCAGCGATGTGAGAAGATAGTGGGTTACGTACACCCAAAAACTGTCTTAACATCTCATCTCAAGCCAACCTTCATATAAGGAGAAGAAAGGGTAGGTAAGCGGTTTGGAAAAAAGGTTAATGGGATAAGAGTCGCAGTCCAGCATGATTTTCCTAGTATTTTGGCACAATTTTTGCAGTATTTCCTTATCTGTTGATCGACGATTCTAAAACTGCATCCCTCCCTGGAATCCAATGGCTCGGACACCTTGTCCATCACGTGCAGACACAAAGGCCCGCACAAAGGTCACATTGCTTGTCCACCTTCTGGAGTCAGGTAGGTCATGCATTCCAGTTCTTGGAATACCAGCTTTCTAAATGCCTCAGTCACTTAAGCCTAAGGAGTTCGGCTGAAGCTAAAATCTTTAACTCCTGAGTTCCCCATCTATTTGCTCGATGGGATGCTGCTCCATTCATGAATCACCTACTAAGGCCAATTAGGTCTTTGAATTTACTCGGGTGAATTTTGTTTTTTAAGTTTTTTTTTCTCTTGTTAGTATGTCTTTTTGTAGGTGTTTTTCTTTATAACCATTTATCCCCCTTATATTCTCTAGTCTGCCTTTTCTTTTAGGGTTCCCGGGGGAGAATTTAGAAAGTTAGAGAGAAAATTAGTTTTCCCTCGATCCACTCCTCACCTCCTGATTCTAGTAAAGCCACATTAAATGTTCTTAGTTGCCACATTAATCACACTAAAATGCACTCCAGGCCTGGGAGCACTGCCAACCCCGGGGGGACTTCAACATTAGCTCATGGGATCGGCTACTTCAAAGAATCAGGTCTGCCCATCTTTGTTGTGGTTTATCAAGTCAACACTCAGGAGATAGTAAAAAAATCGCCCTATTGAGGGGGAAATGCAGCTCATCCCCTTGAAGTAATGCAAATGAATCAAGTAAAGGTACCTAAGGGCATTCAGGCTTTCAGCCAGAAAAGAAAACTTCTGGACAGATTAAAAAAACTAGTGCCCAGCTCAAGTGTAGCTCCAGCTGAGTTCTTTATTCTTTCTGGCACTTCTTTCTCTGTTGATCAATAATTCTTTACCTGCATCACTGACATTCCTTCCCTGGAACACAATGGCTCAGATGCCATCTCCATTACCTGCAGACCCCCTGGGGCACCAGTCTGAATCGATGGTCAACTCCCCGGAGTCCCACACCTCATGCATTCCAGCTTCTGCAATAACAGCTTTCCACATACACATCAAATATAAACTACAGGTAAAATCTTTACCTGCTGAGTCCCCCTTTCATGATCATGATTGCTACCCTTCAAATACCACCATATCCATCAAATATTACCCAATTCCTTTGAAATCCACATAGCCTTTCATTGGTATCTCATGTTTGTAACTCATTCTAAAGTACTCTAGAGGTTAAGCTAGTTGTGACACGTAATTGTGGGAGCAGCTTCTACACCTCATTAGCATGTATGAAGCCAGTGGCCATGTCTCAAGAGCTATGTAAGATCTAGGTATTTTAAGTATGAATGAAAACGTCTTTTGCCTTGACATAGCCAGAAGAACAAAGCTAGTCTGCGTTTGTGTTCTTCACTGCTGTAGCACCAAGTACCTAGACTCGTTGGAATGCTCTATTTTTGGAATGCTACTGACCACTGGTAATACCAGATTGTATACATGTGTTTTACTTTGATCAAATATTAAGTCAATATATACTGAATGGCAAGTGGCATGGAAAAAGAATAGGCACTATGGTGTGGTGTGGCAGACTGTTAATAACTGATCAACTCACTCTTCCCTTCCTTCTTACTGATAGAATCTCAATTTTTTCAGAGTGTGGCAATTTGCTCAACCAAAAAGTAAAATAAAATAAAAAGATCTCAGCTTCCCTTGAGTTGGGGTGACCATGTGACACTGTTCTCTGCAATGACATGTAAGGAGAAAGTTCTGCTTTACTTGAAATAGGTTTCCTCCTTCCTGCTATCTGAAAAATAGGTGTGTTGGCCAAGGCTGCAACACCATCTCATGACCATAAGAAAAGCTAAGAAAATTTCACAGACTTCTGCTGTGATGTCCTTGTATCCTCTAAATAACATCAACAACTGCCTGCTTTTTGGACTTCTCATTAAATTACAAAAATAAAAATAATATCTGTTTACTGGGGTCACTGTTTTGGGGTCTTCATTTACCTAAGTCAAATGCAAGTAATAAAACAGAAAGAACAAGAAATATGTACCAGTTCAGACACTTAAAGAACATGTATGACAGTAAATAATATGACAGAATATAAATTGCTAAATTTTGAGGAAATCATCAGGAAATGCCACAGGAGCTCAGGGAATATGCTTTGTGGAACATAACAGGAATTCAACACATTAAGTAACAATATAATGGATTCATATCTCAAAAAAAAAAAAGAATTCAACACAGGTTCTAAAAGGTCATAAATCTGAGCAGTGTTATAAATTGCATAAATGCTGAGCTATGGAGATATTTAAAAAACCCTAAATATTAATCCACTTTCCAGTGTAAGAAACATTCAAACCTGTAGCGAGTTTTTGGTGAGTCTGAGCCAAACTGACAGACAACTGCCGAGAAGCAGTAGCTCAATGGATTGAGAAGTGCTCAGGAGAATGGCAGCTCAGCACCTTACTTTACGAATTAGACTCAAAAGAGGAGCTCTAAGGGGGTTACATGAAGTCCGCTGGCGATGGATTAGGGAGGTGGGGGAAAGCAAAGCAGGGAAACCTCTGGGATTGGATGAAAGGTAAAACTGGACTTTTACTTAATAAATTTTAATTTTAGACCATCCTTTGAGCTCGTCAGGTTAACGTGGCCCCTTTTATTTCACACACTAAAGCAGTTATGTTTTGGTTTCCCCCCTTCCTTTTTCTAAATATAGACTCAGGACTTGCCTCTTACTCAGTTATGGTGTCCAGACATCTGATACTACTTTACCACAGAAGAAAGGAGGAAGTTTTTGTTTTAAGTGTACCTCCAGGAAGGAAACACACTATACTAAAGTTCCAAAAACAGCACCAACTATTTAGGGAGTAACCCTGGATGTTCACAAGGAAGCGGTAAATTGCTGAGATGTGGTTAAATCAGAAATGACAATTTTAACTGGTTGGGGAGCTTTTAGAGACAGCTCCATCTCCCCTACCCTGTGGCCCAAGTAAGTCCCATCCTCCTTGTTGCTCCCTAGGGGGTAACGTTAAGACTCTACGTTTGTTCTGGTTTTGTGCTTGCATTTTATTGCATTTGACAGGTAATTGAACTTAGGGAGAATTTAATAAAGGAGATGAGAAGAACTGAGTAAGATTAAACCATCTCATCTTTGTTTGAAAGATTAGTTTCCTATTACAGAAAAAATAAGTAATTTGTTGGTAAATAAAACAAAAAAAAAACAGAATTGGAATATACCTATATTTTGCTGTGTATAATGTACACTTTTTTTGCCCAAATTTTTGAGGGAAAAATAAGGATGCACATCATACATGGGTATAATGACTACATACCATGGGCATGATAATCCCATGTATAATGCACACGAAACGTGGGTGTGCATCACATGTGGTAAAATATGGTAATCCAGTAATGCAGGAGAAATTAGTGGAAGTTCAGAATGAGTCACCCAAGGTGTGCCTCTAGAGGGCTCAAGAGAAACCTCTGTCCTCTCTTAATCTACAGGAACTTGAAATAGGGGCCCTACCCATCAGAAGAGATGATCAGAGATAACCTTTGACCTATCTGTAGGGCAGGGCAAACTTCTATTTACTTAACATCTGCTCTTATCATCCTGCAATACAGTCCCCAAGGCACCTTAACTCACCTCCAGCTCAGAATGTCTCAGACACCCATGTTCCCTTTGTGTCTCTGGACCTCTCTGCACACAAGGTCCCTGGCTGTCTCATGTATGTGGGCTTCCCATACATATGTATGTACTAAATTTGGTTATTTTCTCTCTCCTTTTTCCCCCAGGGGACAGCGTGAACTCAGTCCCTTACTGTTACAGAACAGACCTGAGGTGGGAGTGGGGGGGTGAGCGATATACTATTACCGAATGAACCCACCTGTGTACTCTGGGGGCCTCCCCCACTACTAGGTTTGCCTTGCCTGCCACCAGGGAAAGATGTCTCTCAGTGCTAGAGATTGGTAAAAAGGAGAGGGATTATTATTTATTTAAAAAGTTACATAGACTTACAGTAATGACTTAATGTCTTCATTAAAAATACTGAAGTCCTTTAGAATGCCTACAAATGCACAGTCCTTCCTTCTCCCCTTTGCCCTGTCCAGGGTACTGTATCTCGGGAAAAGAAGTAGAAGTCCATGGTTCAGGGTCCTGGCACCATCAGCTGTGCCACCGCCATGATCTCCAGTTAATCTAAAACCATGTGGCCCACGAGCAAGAATCTTTTCACCCCTTTTCTTCCAGGCAAAGTCTCTCCTGCTTCCTAAGCCACACGACAAAAAGGAAGCACCCTAAAGCCACATGGTCCCAGCCAAAAAGCCCCAGCATGGCTGCCGTACTGGGTTTAAATTCCAGCACCAATCTTCCTCTGCAGCCCTATTTCTGACTCCTCCCACAATCCGTTACTCCTGCCAGCATTTCCGTATTCTTCCAGCTTTACTGGGCTGCCACAGTAAGTCTGGGCAGGTGTGCCCCATGGCGTGGAGCCAATCATCTCCAAGCTCTCATGCAACCAGGGGAAGTTGCCTCCCAGTTCCATCATGTGTTGAAGTCACTCCCATCCCCCTGGCTCAAAGCATGGCCACAGCTGTTTAACATATCCATGAAACCAGTTAAAGATTACAGATAATGTTAAATGACCACTCTAGAGTAACTGTAAGTCTAGAGGTTACCTGCAAAACTGTTGCTATCCAAAACAACTCTCAATGGCCCTGCTCCATGTGTCCCATTCCCCAACTCAGACTTGTGGGGGTGAGGACATTCTATATATATTTTTCTAATATTTCCTGGACACCCTGAAATGGGGTTTTCTAGAACCCATTACAAATTCCCCTTTGGGGGTCCCCCCTTGGCTGCACCCTGTTACATCACCACCACAAATTACACTGTCCAATTTCCCACTTTGGGGGAAATCCTAGGACTCAGCAATAGATAAGTGTCACCCCAGGAAAATCACCTTCGTGACCAGGGTATCTCCCCTGCCAGGTAAGTAAGTTTATCTTCTCTTATAATCCTGTCATGTCTGATTATTAGACCAGCCAGAAGAACCTTGAGGGTAAAGTTTCTTCCTTCCCACATTAGGAAAGCAAGGTGGTATGTAAAATTAGGAAAAAGAAGTAATTTAATAGAAGAAGGTAGGTCACATGGACAGAAATACAGAATTAAGTAGGTAGAGGCAGGTACTGTAAGGCTGAAAAGAGTAAAACATAATGTAAATTAAGAATTTGCAGAAATAAGCAACTGTAAGTCAATGAGTATACGCTTGTTCAGAGGCAAGGATGTCCCTTATTCTTTTCCAAAGACATCTGTGCACCTGTGTTCTCTATCCCCTGACTTCCTATCTCCTCTGCAAACTGGCTTCATCATTTCCTCGTCTTTCTCACATCTTGAATCACTTGCTTTTCACCACCCTCCTGCCTACCATCAGGCTCCTGTGTCCATCATTCAAAGACAAAACACAACACATGTCCCCAGCACATGTATTTCTTACACTCGACAATCACTTTCTGGTCTTCATCACTTCGCTGTTTTTCGAGTGGCTGCTCAAACCACCGCCACAACAGCCTTTCAGCCCAACTTGTGACCTCTGCAGTCTGATACTGGTTCTGTCCCTAGTTTTGGAAACACTTCCTATTATTCCACCTTTAACAGCTGTTTTCCCACTGAACACCCCTCAAACGGCACAATTCCCAAGATTTCCCTTTTCTTCTTGCTCTAACATTATGGATAAGATACAGTATTCAGCCCTGGCCGGGTAGCTCAGTTGGTCGGAGCAGTGTCCTTAATGAGCCAGGGTTGCAGGTTTGATCCCGGTCAGGGCACATAACGGAATCAACCAATGAATGCACAAATAAGTAGAACAACAAGTTGATGTTTCTCTTTCCCTTCCTCTCTCTAAAATCAATCAAAAAATAATTTAAAAGAAAACATATCCATCCTCACAATCAATTTTTAAAAATTTCTTTTTATAGGGGAAGGGAGGGAGAGAGGGAAAGAAACATTGCTGCCTCTCACGGCCTGATAGGGGACCAAATACCGAACCCAGGCACGCACTCTAACTGGGAATCCAACTGAGCCTCACTGTTGGGGCCCCACAACCAACTTCTTGATGTCATAAACTGGTTGTTCCATCTCTAATATGAAGTGAAAACGATTACATATATCAACTCTAACAGGTTTTTTTGCCACTTCTGAAACTGTAGTAGGGGAAGCTCTTCCCAAAGGATCACTGCCATCTCAAGTATCACGAGAGGAGTACTCTAAGGGTAATTGGAAATACTCAGTTCACTCACAGCAAAACCTAAGATTAGGCAAAAAATCATCTTAAATGATGCTATAAGCATCATCCTAAAAGTACTATATATTTTGTGTGCTATGTTCTTAACAAATAAATTTGTGTGAATCTTTTTAATGAATGGTAATTTTTAAAAGATTTTATTTATTTATTTTTAGAGAGGAAAGAGAGGGAGAGAGAGAGAGAAACATCAATGTGCGGTTGCTGGGGGTCATGGCCTGCAACCCAGGCATGTACCCCGACTGGGAATTGAACCTACGACACTTTGGTTTGCAGCCCGTGCTCAATCCACTGAGCTACACCAGCCAGGGCTTGAATGGTAATTTAAGATACCATTACAAGTAACTGTTATCCAAATTATATTTTATATGAATCATGGACATAAGAACCTTTCCTTTGGGAAAAAAGTAAACCCTTTTGCTTGATTCCATTTTTCTCTGATTATCACCCCTTTCTTTTTACAAAAAAAGTTCTCAAAATGAGTAGTGTACCTTGACCACCCTCCTCCTCCTACTACTACTAAGTCACCCTATTAAAACTCTGACTAAATCTCATTTCCCTCCTGTCACTGTTTGATTATTCTTTTTCTTAAACTACCTGTATTCACGTCCCTTTGGGCTTTGGGAAAGCTATCCAATATCTCAATACTCCTAAAACCATGCTTCTTTTTTTCTCCAGCAACTTATCTGAGCATTTTCTGCAAAAATCACTCTCTGGCCTTTAGCTCTTTTCTCCTTCTCAGAACACCTCCTGGACTGTTTCAATTTTAACTTCTATGTGGCTCCCCAAATACTCTCTCCCTAGTACAGCCCTCTGTCTCTAAACGCCTGATGGGCATTTCCACTCAAGTGTCTGAAAACAGACTCCTCTTCTGTCTGAAGCCTGCCCTCCCGCCTCGTCTGCTTCTGCTAATTGTATGGTGCCACCTGGGAAAAAACATTTTGGAATCTTTAAAAAAATATCTATTTTTTAAATGTGTTGATTGGAGAGAGAAGGACAGGGAGGAGAAGGGTAAGGGGGAAGGGAAACATCAATTTGTTATTCCACTTATTTATGCATTCACCGGTTGATTTTTATAAAAGATTTTATTTATCTTTAGAGAGAGGAGAAAGGAAGAGAGGGAGGGAAACACCGATGCGTGAGAGAAACACCAGTTAGCTGCCTCTTGCACCTACCATCTGGGGACCTGGCCTGCAACCCAGGCATGTGCCCTGACTCACAACTGAACCAGCAACCTTCCGGTTCACAGAGCCACACCCGCCACGACACTGGTCGATTCTTGTATGTACCCTGACCGGGTATTGAATCTGTAACCTTGGTATATCCGGAACAAAGCTCAAACCAGCTGAGCTGCCTGGCCCGGTGGAATGAACTCTGAACCTCATTCTGTTGTCTCCATATCCAGTCAAGTAGGATTTATAAAATGGTACTTTCAATGAGCAACCCATTATAAGAACAACTTAAAGCATAGTATCAAAGGTCTCTGAAATTTGGCTCCAACTTGCTTTCAAACCTTGTCTCCTACTCTCCCTAAATTCATAACCCGCATTTGTCCCAACTGGATCTGACCATCCACTGTTCGCTTCACTCTCTTCCTCTGGCTATACTCACGTTACCAGACACCTCTCATACCCTTCATTCCTCTGAATTTCATTGAACCTATGGCCCAGCTCAAGTGCTACTTCTTCCAACGTTCCCTTCTCTGGCCACCCCAACCAAGCCCAGCACCCACCAGGACAGTGCTGTTTTGCTTTCTTAACTGATGGACCCAAATGCCCATAACAGTGGCTGCATGCAAAGGATATGCAGAAGTCTGAATTTCCGAAGAGCTTGTCTTCTGTCTATCCTCACATTTGTACATGCCTCGTTTCCTTCAAACTCAAGGTCTTACATTGCTCCTAGTGTTTTTACTTTTTTCCTGGTCGCTACTGTGAACAGGACTCTTTCTACTGCAACTTTGTTTTTGCTGGCATATTAAAATGTTAAAAGATTTTTGTACTTCAATCTGGTCTCTGGTCACCTTAATGAACTCATTAATTCTAACAGGTTTTCAGTTGGATCATTAGGATTTTCTTCTTTATTTTTTAAAGGATTTTAAAAAATTATTCTGTAACACAGGCACAATTACTTAAATTTCATAAATTTTTATTTAAGGTATTTCACATGTTCTGAGTCCTTCATTTCCTCATGAGTTTGAGTCTTACTCCCTTTTTTGCTCCACCCAGCCAGGTGCCATGACAGTGGGTCCTACGTAACAGGAACAGAGATGACCATGTGTTGGCAAACTATTTGGTCAGTAGCAACCTACAAAGATTCGCTAGACAAAGGACATCTGGAAGATTCCAGAAGTCTAAGACAGCTATTATAAAATCTTACTAATTACCAGTGGCCATTACAAAAATCACATACAGCTTGTGTTGTATTTATATCGGACAGTGCTGATCTAGGCAATGAAAATAAGTAAGGGTTAATAAAATTTCCCCAGTAGGCTGAATGCTAGCAATGAAGCAGAAAGAAAATCTAGTGGGAAAATGTTTCGTGGTCATATCCACGGCAAATGAGAAACTGCAGGTTCATTAGGATTTTCAAGGCAGACAATTATGTTGTCTTTAACTAGGGAGTTTAGAATATTCCTTTCAAATATGTATATTTTTCTCTCTTTTTTCCTTAGAATTTTTATGAGTTTACTTGAGCAAAGCTGATGACATGCTGGGAACCAAGATCTCAAATGCTCAGCTACTTTTTTTCTTTGATGAACATATTGGCCAGATCAGATTTATCATTTTTTTACATCTCAGAAGGCACGAGCAAGGTGTCAATCCCTTACTCCTATGTTACACACAGCAGTCCTCATGTAATGCTGCACATGAGAACATGATGTGTATTTTAACAATAAACTCAAGTGATTTCACACTCATTTTTAATTCGAATTCAGTGATATAGAGGGCTTGCAGAAAATACAATACTTTACAGCCTTCATTTTCTTTGAGGTGGGCTCAGTTTCTTCTTATAACAGATTAACTGGGCAAGGATAGCTTCAGAGAAAAAAAGGACACAGAAAAAAGAGAAAAAGATGACATATGCTCATTAAATAACAACAACAAAAACCCCAAACCACATGTATTTGTGAACCTCTCTTTAAACAGACAGACAGACAAACAAACAAACAAACAGACAGGAGTGCTGCTTAGGGAAGGCTGCTGCTGCCAGATACCAGACTGGGCAGTGGAAGCGACTGAAATTTATTTTGTCACAGTCCTGGAGGCTGGAAGTCCAAGATTAGATGTCGGTCACAGTTCTGGAGGCTGGAAGTCCAAGGTTAGTTGGTGGGGTTGGTTTTCTCTGAGGCCTCTTTCCTTGGCTTGTGGGCGGCGACCCGCTTGCTGCCTCTTTCACGAAGTTATTCTCCGTGCACAAATGGCCCTGGTTTTCCTTCCTCTTCTTATAAGGACACAGCAATGTTGGCTCAGGGCTGCTTCCTAACAACCTCATTTTAATTTCATCACCTCTCTGAAGGCCTTGTGGGGCTCCAAATGGGCTCACATTCTGATGTTGCGGGGGTTGGGGCTTCGACATTTGAATTTTGGGAGACACAATTCAGTTCCTAACAAAAGGTGACATCTAAAAGTTTTCATAGAATGTTAGGCTGTAAGAGGATGTTAAATTTTGAACCTGCCTGTTGAGGTTCAACCCAGGAACCAATATGATGGGTATCACACTTAAGGCAAGGGGAGGAGACCTCCATGCACACTCTGTAATGAGGAAAGGGAGAGAGTTGGTTTCATGACTCTTGGGCCCTCACCCATTTAAAGAATAAAAAAGGGTGAAAAAAATGATAGAAGACACACCTGTGAAGAGCTGTTCAAGGAGGTGATTTCTTAAGGTGAACTTTACAGCAGGCTGGCACAAGGGCCTTTGGAGGGATCACTTGGAGAACTTAAAATGTGTTTGCTGTGCAGGACTGATGCGTGACCCATGCTACAGAAAGACATGCAGGGGTTCTGTTGCGCTGTGTCATGAAGAGTTCCCTATTTTTAGTGTTTGTTTTTTTAGAGGTTTTATTTATTTACTTCTTAGAGAGAGCAGAGGGGAGGGAGAAAGGTCAATGTGTGAGAGATACATCAGTTGGTTGCCTCTCACATGCCCTCAGCTTGGAACCTGGCCTGCAACTCAGGCACGTGCCCTGACTGGGAGTCGAACCTCCGACCTTTTGGTTTGCAAGCCAGCACTCAATCCACTGAGCCACACCAGCCAGGACAACTTCCATATTTTTTACAATTTGTTAACACTGTACTGTTTAATGGATATTTGCTAAGAGTATAGAATTGAAATGTCCTCACAAAAAAAAAAAAAGAAAAAAGAAAAAAGAAAAAGATACATATGTAAGGTGATGGATGTGTCAGTTAATTTAGATGGAGGGAATCCTTTCACAATGTGAATGTATATCAAATCACCACTATGTGCACTTAAATACCTTACAGTTTTGTCAATTATATCTCAATACAGCTGAAATCTGAAAAAGAAAAGAAAAGAAAAAGGGGTTCTGTCCTAATGAGCCTGTAATCCTAGAGTTTGTCAGCGCTAGGACTGAGTGAACAGCTCCAGAGACTGCGTGGGGAGAACCTAATGAAGTCCAGCCTCGGAACCCTGTCCTTCAAAGCCTAAACCCTGTTGGGGTGAGTTTCTCTGCCTGGCAGGACGTGTTCAGTGAGGGCTCAAGCTTTGCTGCTGAATCTTTGTTTTTAGGGAGAGTGGCCATTCCTGGCTGTAAAGGCCTTATCTGAGTCCCGGGAGAGAGCTGGTCGAACCTGGTTGGCTTGCTTGATGGGACTGGGAAGCTAAAACTGAGAAGTGACGGTCAGCAGATATGAGGAAGGACTCGATACTGCATGACTCCAAGAGAGACTGGAGGAAGGAAGGAATTCAGGCTTGCAATTATACAATTCTTTCCCCAATACCAGTTTCATTCGTGCAAACTTCAATTGTATGTGTATAAACTTACGTATGTACATGTTTGGTAACCTCAACCCTTTTAGTGCAGTTTACAAAAACTGCAAGTCATCCTTATGGGGATAATTAGAAAGGGTAGTTTTCACAATAAGGCTTAGAAGAGAGAAACAAAGACGAAAGAAAGTAAGTTCAGTGTACAAAGATTATGCCCCACTGGTAGTGTCCAGGAGGAAACATGACGGTACAATGTCAGAGGAGCTGACAGTCTGCGCTCTGTGTAATAATTACAGCTCCCTTTGAAAGGATAAAGCCAGCCCCAGTTGCTATTGTGGCACCATTTGCCTAGCAGGCCTCTGACCCTGTGAAACATGACTGACATTTTTACTCTGCTGAGCTTCTGTCCCAGGACAGGAAGGTACTGGGAAGCAAGAACAGAACTCACCAACTGCTCCCTACAGCCGCAGGCGGAAGATGACACTGGAGCAAACTGCAGACGCACCTTCCAATGCCCCAGCGCCCAGGGGCCTCACAGCAGCATCCCCCCCAACCCTTTTAAATCCACTTATAATCCAACAAAAGCTCAAAGCCCCCACCCCTCAGTGCTGGTGTATCTCTCCACTCCATGCCCCTCTCCTTTCTTGGAGAGTGAATAAAAACTTGACACTTCTCTTTGTGAATTCTCTCACAGCCGGCATCACCGACCACCCTAACACCATGTTCAAGTTACAGCGCTTTACACTGAACTGTTTTTATACACAGCGCTGCTGGCACCAAATGTGTAATGCTTTTCTTCACACCAACCAATTCAACTCGCCGGCAAACTTGATTTTGACACTATTGACAGTAAGTGTCTGATCCCAGGAGTAAAGGACTCAGTCCCACAAGTCTGTCCTCTACTTCAGATGACAGTCAGCAAGTCCCGGGTTGCCACTCACAAGTCTGACAGCCTGGGTGAAAATTTGAGAGTTCCCACAATCCCTTCTTTAGGTCCCATTATTTGCACACAACTGGGGAGAGTGCTTTTTTTTTTTTTTTTTTACCATTACAGGTTTATTACAAACCAGGCAGCTTTCCTTTAGGGGATTTTATGGAGGCTCTGTTTTATAGGCAAAGTTGATTAAGTGATTGGCCAGGGGCCATTAGTCCAAACTCCAGCCCTTTCTCCCTCCACAGAAAGACAGAGGGGCACTGAAAGTCCCCATCCTGTGACCACGCCTGATCTTTCTGGATGCACCGGCCCACACCCACATCCTGAAGCCACCTTGGGGCCACCAGATGGCAGAGTCCATCTCATTAGCATGCAAGAGACACGCTTAACACTCCCCAGAGTCCAAGTGTGTTCTGAGCTATGTGTGTACCAGGAACCTGGGACAAACAACAAATGTATTAGTTCTTGTTGTATCGGAGACATAAGAAAAACCAAGGAAAATCTGAGAAACTGTCACGGCCAAGATGAGGTACGGAGGCATGATGACTAAATATAATATGATATTCTAGATGAGATCCTGGGACAGAGAAGGACATTAGGTAAAAGCAAAGAAAATCTGAACAAAGTATGGATATTTAAAATGAGTAAGTATTAATTTTAACAAATGCTCCATACTAATGATAATAACAGGGGAAAATGGTTGTAGAGTATAAAAGGACTCTACTAACCCACTCAACTTTTCTGTAAATTTAAAAATTTTCCAAAATAAAAAGTTTATTTAAAAATTCACATATGTTGACCATGGTAAATTAATCAGTAATCTTCAAGAGATTTGGGGTACAAGGAAGAGAAATCTGCCCACACCAGCTCCACTGTTTGGCTGGCCATTACGACGCCTTGGGGAACACACAGAATGATGAATTAGGCTTGAGGGGAACGAGACACCAGCTACGTGGAAGGGCTCCTCTGGTCTCCGAACATCTCCAGCACGTGTTCTGTCTGGCTTCCCCGGTATGTGCATCTTGCTGCCTTGGAGCGCAGTCCAGCTGCACTGCACGCAGCCACTAGCAACTCCCTGTGTCTCCCACTTAAAACTTAACAGCAGCACGACCTATTAATCCCAGTGCCAGAGGTCATCTACTGACCTCGTCAGCTTGGGGTGGGCCCACAGGGTTGGGCAGTTACTGCTGGTTCCATCACCCGTGACCAGTATGCGCTGCGTTCATTGGACATCCATGGGTTTGTACGGATTCTCTAAGGTGGGGGATTTCCAGGGTGAGGTGGGGGTGGGTGGGCAGGGCATGCCGCCTAAAACACATCTATTACCAAGAGATAAAACCAGCATTTGAATTCAGGTCTTCAGATTTCCAGTCAAATGTTTATCTCATTTGTATACGTAACCCATTCAAGTTACAAGTTAAAAACATCAAGCTCTTCAGACGTTTTTCCTTTTAACAGCTAGTAGCAGTCTGCACAGATATAAATTAATATAACAGTGGGTCCACATACGTGTATGTCAAGACTGACTGGTTTCTATACTACAAGTAAGTCAAGTCAGTCTGCCTGATGGCCTTCATTAAGAGAAGTGACGTAGCAGACCACACAGGAAGGTATGGTAATCAGTTTTCTTTTCACATGCACAGTGCAAATTTTCTTTTTCTTTTCTTTTCTTTAAACATCAATGTGCAGTTGCTGGGGGCCGTGGCCTGTGACCCAGGCATGTGCCCTGACTGGGAATCGAAACTGTGATGTCTGGTTCGCAGCCTGCGCTCAATCCACTGAGCTACACCAGCCAGGGCCAAAATTTTTAACAGAAAATTAAGTTTTATGAGTCATATAAAGATACTCATGAATAAATTTTTGGTTTGGGTCCCACCAAAGTTCTCTAAGCAGGACGGCACCATAAACAAAATGAAATGTCTGAGATAAAAATCGGCTGCTGTGGTTATACAAGTGTAGAAAAGAAGTAATAACCCAATACTAATTTAATTCTAGCAATAAACGAAACCTACAAATATTAGTGGCATTAGAGACATGTAGTGGTAATCATTTTTTTACTTTCAGTTACAGGAAGTATTTCTGTATTCCACCTCCGTCCAGTAGCAACCTAACAGTTTTTTAGATTTCTCAGCTGACAAATTTAAGTAACACATGAAACTAAAATAATTAATATTTAGTAGAGTTGTAGGTTGTCAACGGACTTGTCATAAATATTTAACCGCACATGCTCACGTGTGCAGCGCATGATCGGGAGTACACCTGGACTCTACACTCCATCCAGAAAGTATATCAGAAGCAAGGCAGTGAGTAACCTATCTTGACTCTAAAAAAACAAAAATCCCCGACTTTGGAGCAAATGCTGTTTATACTGTACCTCAAACAGAATACTTGAAACACTCTAATACAATAAAATTGTAGACAGATTTATAAAACGTTATGCAAGACGTTTGGGAAGAAAAAGACAGAAGATGCATCCTGGCGGGTTCGAGAGAAGAAGAAATAATATCCAAATACAATAGCACTCCAACTGGATAGATGGCATTCTTTGAACCACTGCGAAGTTACACCGATTCATAATCTGGCTCATCCTAGCCACGGTGCAGAAAGAACTGCTCTGTTAGAACTGGATGAACTGCAAGGGCTTGGCGGGGGACGCGGGAAGGAGGGAGGAACACGTCCAGGCGGCATTCAGTTCATTTCTAGAGAAACTCACTTTGCAGCGGGAGGCAGCTCGTGGTCTCATCACCTAGTTGCTGCCCGTTTCCAAAGAAGACCCAACAAAGGCCCGCCTGCCGCCGTCGAGGGCCCAGATCGGGTCCCCTGGGCTACCCGAGCGTTTCTACCGCGGCCGTAGCCCCACCAGCCGTCTCCCGCCCCGGCGCGCCGCGCCCCTGCACTCACCATCTCGATGATCTTGGTCTTCCTCCCCGTCCTCCTTTTCATGGTGAATAGGTACTGGGCGAGCACCACCGCCGCCACCAGGGCGCACACACTGGCGCTCGCTACCGCGCCCACCCGCGCCACGGCCGCCCGGTCCATGAACAGAGAGCTTCGCGCGCCTCCCAAGCGGAAAAGACCAGGCCGTGGGGCGGCTTAGGGGCCCCCCCCACAGGCGCGAGCCTAGCGACGGGGCCGAGACGCTCTGCGCGAGCCCCGCCCCCGTGGAGAGCCCCAACCGCGAACGCGGAGGGGCGGGGACCGGGGAAAAGGCGGGGAGGGGGGCGTGGCCTGGTGGGCCGGGGCGCCGCTACTGTCCCCGTCCTGAAAACGGACTTGTGTTGTATTAACTTTCTGTCTCTGCGAGAGAGAACCTAGCAGAGGTTCGTTCTAGCCCAGCCCAATAGAAATCGGATTCCAACCTTGGTCCTTCTGGGAAAGAAATCCAACTTCCAGCCTCCTCAGCCGCTCCGGACTACAACCCCCAGCAGGCCACGCGCGGCGCGGCCTTCGCAGTTGCGCAGTAGTGTAGACCGGCCAGTGTAAGGGAAACGGCGGAGTAAAAAGGCGACTAAGGGTATGTGAGAAAATATTTTCAAACCATATACCTGACTGATGGGGGTTAGTATCAAGACTACGTGGCCCTGGTAGGGTGCTTAGAGGGTTAGAGCAGCGGTTTTCAAGCCATGTGCCTCAAGAACTTTTAAAACATGCAATACCTGGTTATTTCGTCAGCGAAACTGACCTCTTTTCCCTTAGGTTGCCTAAACCAACAACAGCAAACCCGACAATTGCCAAGACAACAGTAGCCCTCTGGTGTGAATGAATGGAAATTATACCCGTTTTTTGTCAGCTTCGCAAAAAAGATATTTTTAGTGTACCGCAGAATTCGGTGATTCGATTCTGTGTGCCACGAGATGAAAAAGGTGGAAAGTGGCTGGGTTAGGGCATCGCGCTGACGGGCCGAGCGTGTGGGTTTGATCTCGGGTCTGGGAGACGTCTGTAAGAACCGGTTGCGGATGCATAAGTAAGTGGAACAACGAATCGGTGTTTCTCCGTCTCTCAAAGCGATAAATACTTTAAAAAAGATTTTATTTATTTATTTTTAGAGAGGGAAGGGAGGGAGATAGAGAGAGAAACATCAATGTGCGGTTGCTGGGGGTCATGGCCTGCAACCCAGGCATGCACCCTGACTGGGAATCTAACCTGCGACACTTTGGTTCGCAGCCCGCGCTCAATCCACTGAGCTACGCCAGCCAGGGCACGATAAATATTTTTTAAAGAATATATAAGGCACTCCAACAACTAAACATCAGAAAACAAACAATCTGGTTAAAAAATGGGTGACAGGCTCCGCTAGACGCATGGCCAAGAAGCTCCTGCAAGGACGGTCGAGGTCTCCAGGCATCAGGAACGTGAAGTGGAAACCCCGAGGAGACGTGACGTCGCGCAGCTGGGACGCCCGCGGTAAAACAGAGCAACACAAAAGCGGAAAGCAGCACGTGCCGGCGAGGAGGTGGACAAACGGGAGCCTCGGTCGCCGGCGGCAGGAACGGGAGCTGCTGCCGCCGCTGCGCCAGACGGGCGGGCGCGCCTCCAGCCATTACACCTCGAGCTGCCGCGCGGTCCAGCCGCCACCCCTCCTCTGGGTGTCCGTCCGGAAGAAGAGAAAGGGGGCGCTCGCGACCGGCCCTCCTGGGCTCATTCCCAGCAGCGCCGTTGGAGAGACGTGGAAGTCGCCCCCATGCCCGTCAGCCGAGGAACGGCTAAAGGAAATGTGGCCCTACTTCAAGCGGAGTACCGCTCAGCTGACGCGTGGGTCGCCGGCCAGCAGTGACCACGGAACGCTGCGGATGGCTCGTCGAAAACACGCGAGAAAAAACGACATGCACAGAGACAGACCAGTTTCTGTGGGGAAGTAGGGACGGAATGGCCACCCCCCTCTAGTGGGGAGCTCGCCGCTGTACCGTCCAAACTGGCTTTTATTGGGCTCGTTTTGCATAATAATTCAGGTAAAGCACATTACTCATTACGAGGAAGTAAGGAACCATAGAAAACAAGGAACTCTGAGGGTCTATTTTGAGTCGGGATCAAAGAGCTGTTAAGACTTTGAGGAACAAACTAACTTCCTCCTTGGACCCTTCTCATTCAACTGAGAGCATTCTAAACAAAGCAGATTTCACAGGATTTTACATACTCTTTCTTAGGCCTGATCACCTGGGGAACCCGCCCTTTTCAGCACAGAGCTGCACCACCCTCTGTCATTGTTTCAGGCTTAGGTGGAGCACGGGAACTAAGGCAGCCAAGAGATTAGGCGATTTTCTCCCAGACATGAGGACTCAGGTTATATCAAAGCTGAGGAGTGAGAGTCCAACACCCCTTTTTGCTGTAGCCCCCCAAGTCCTTTTGGGGGCCTCCCAAGTGATCATGCCTGTCTTAGATCATTCCCCCCGTGGGGAATCTTACCCGTCATTGGCTAACCGACCAAGCATTGGGGGTCAGTTATGAATGAAGCAGCAGAAGCAGCGCTCCTGCCAGGGAGATAAGCTTTTGTCTCCTTGCTGGCTTATGGTCCAAGGCCACGCCCTCAGCCTTAGCCTTGGTGGGGTTACAGCTTCTGATACCAGGCAGGGCGGTTCCCAACACTCAGCCTTGGAAAAGAAGGAAGTCTGCCAAGTTCGAGGGCAAGGATGACCCTTACCGGACGTCCCCGAGTCACTCCTCTTGTTTGATGAAGTCATCAGACTGTTAGAAACCAAAAGCAGGATGGTGGTTGAGGGGCCGGCCGAAGAGGAAACGGGGGAGTTGTTCGACTCAGTATTACTGAGTTTCGGTTTTGCAAGATGAGAAAGTTCTGGAGGAGCCCTGACCGGTGTGGCTGAGTGCCCTGGGCGTCGTCCTGCAAAGCGAAAGGTTGCCAGCTCGACTCCGGTCAGGGCACAGGCCTGGGCTGACAGCTCGTCCCACCTGGGGGCATGGGAGAGGCGATCCCTCTCCCTCACTTTCTTCCTCCCCGCCCCTCTGCGTGCTGTAAGATAAAAAACCCAGAGCTCTGTTTCACGACCAGGGGCCTATCAGTAACACTTCTGTACAGTACATTTGAGAATGGTTAAGTGGGTAAGTTTTATGTGTTTTATACCACAATTTTCTAGAAAGTGCTATGACAGCAGGGCAAAGATGGCTTGAAGTGAGGTGTCCCTTCCTCCACTGCTGTCTTTTTCTGCCGCATCCCACTTACCACCTTTTCCAACCTTTCCTCTTTGTGAGCAGCAGGACTCACTCTCACCTGCCTGGTGTCTTTCAAGGGATTAATGCATGTTCCCTTCTGGTCTCGGCAGTGACAGAGAAGGGATGCAGGGGGATCCTTGGGGTGATCCCTCCAACTCTGTCCTACCTGGTGAGGCTCTCTCTTTGCCTGGGACAGGGAACCAGTTGGAACAGGAGAAGGAGAGGGACATTTAGGGCAAGAGGTTCTTGGGAAGGTGGAGCACATGCGTCTGGTGAGAAAACAAGTCTGGCATTAACTGTCACGGGCATGGATGCCCTCTTTTGTGTTTTCTTTGGTGGAGAAGATGGATCCCATGACACTCATGTCACCTTATGGCTCTGAAGTGACTTCAGGTAATAAAGATGGGAGACAAAATACAATGAAAAGATATTGCTCCATTGCTCTTACTGCTCATGAAATTCCAAGGGTTTCGGGAACTGTGAGCCAGGAACGGTGGACTAAGTCCAAATATGAGAAACAAGTATTTGGCCATCTGAGTAACCAAATACATACTCCTTATAAATCACAGTGTCACAGAAGGACCAATGGAAACAACTGAACTGTGATAGAGGGAAGGTTAAATGAATCAGCACGTTCACACCAAAGACTGTTGTGGCCATTTCAAGCTCACAGTAAGCAGTAAGATTGCCCAGGTATACAAAGTGAAAGGAAGTCATAGGACAGTATTCAAAGTGTTATTCAGTTATGTAAAACAAGTGTGTGTTTGGTAATGCATTTTTAAAAATATTGGGAAGGCCATATACATAAAACCATTTAAGTAGATGCTCATTTTGTACTGCATAATGGCTCTGAATTGGGAACTTTTTATGACCATACATTACTTCTATAATTTTAAAACAATTTTTAAATTCTCACTTGAGGCTGTTTATTGGTTTAAAAGAGAGAAGACAGGGGAGAAAGGGTGAGGGGGAGAGAGAGAGATCTATTGCTTCCCATATGCATCACAACCAGGGATTGAGCCCCCAACCTAGGTATGTTCCCTGACTGGGAATCGAACCTGCAACCTTTTGGTGTACAGGATGATACTCTAATCAACTGAGCCACCCGGCCAGGGCTTAAAACAATTTTTAAATGTTTGCAACACAGCAGTCGAAAGAATTTGAGGACATGAGTGAGCAGGGAAAGTGAAAGGAAGAAGATTCCCTGAGGAAGCAGGAATACATAATGATAGCATGGGTAGTAGCAGAAGCAGCTAATGTTCAGTTAGGAATCGAAAGGGGCCAGACTGTGTTCTAAATGCTTTACAAGTATTAACGCCAATTCCTGATGACTGTGAAGTCAGTGTTGTCAGTCAAGGAAATGGAGACACAAAGGAGGTCAAGCAGCTGGCCCAATCTGATATGCCCAACCCGACTGAACCACTGTATTAATTTTCTGTTGCCGCATAACAAATTAGCACACAGTGGTTTAAAACAACCACCATCTGTTATCTTACAGTCCTGTAGGTCACCAGTCTGGGCAGGTTCAACTGGATTCTCTGCTTAGCGTCTCCCATGACCAAAATCAAGGTGTCTGCAGGGTTGGACTCCTATCTAGAGGCTCTGGTGAAGAGTATGCATTCGTTACTGAGTTGGAAAAACTGAATTCCCTTAGCTCTAGACTGACTTCCCCTCTCCTTGCTAGCCTGTGAGTTAGAATCTGCCAGTTAGTAATTCCAGTCTGTGGTACCCCGTGCATTGCAGCTCTTCGTCTTTACCTTGAAAGTCAGCAGCAGCATGTGGAATATTTTGCCGGCTTGGAATCGGTAAAAACCCTGGAATTTGACAGGGCTCTTACAATTTGGTTAGGAACACCCAGGTAATTTCCCTCTTCTTGTGCTTGTAACAATGATCAAATCATAAGAATAAAATTCACCATGTTAACAGTCTTGGAGATTAAGGGAGAAATCTTAGGGCCGTTTTAGAATTCTGCCTCCCATAACTATGATGATGGATTGGTAGGTTGGTAGGTTGGTAGGTTGTCTTTGTGAAGGGAGGTCTGAGGGCTCCCAAAACCTTCCTGGAGAGGAGTGGAAAATGTTCAGCTTGAAGGATGATGTCTGAGGATGAACTTTAAGGACTCAGTTGAGTTTGGAGATGATGAATTTGTGGGGGTACCAATCTACACAGCTGTGTGGGTTTAGGTGCAGAGGAGGTCTGAGGTTCTGAGACAGTTGGACAAAAGGACCGCAGCTCAGGAAGAGGTAGGGATAGTAGCTAACTTGTAGGGGGTGCAAGGGCTGCCTAGATTCCAGTTAAAGCAAGAAGTGGAGGGAGGCTCCCGTAAGAGGGGGAGAGAAGGAAGCATTTTCATAATTAAACTTTACATACCTTTTAAATTTCAAGCACATGCATGTATTATTCAGAAATAAAAAATAAACACATATGAAAAAATAAATAACGACCTTTTATTATCTGAAGAACAGAGGAAGGTCCAGCCTGCAGGCTGGGAACTCAGCAGCCTCACTGTGGAGGGTGACAGCGCCCGGGGCGCGTCCTCAGAGCCCCCTCGGTCCCGACCCGCCATCCCGCCGTGTCTCAGGAATCTCACACCCCAGTGGCCAGGAGGACGACACCGGAGAGAGCTTTCCTGCCAGAAGTCAGCTGCCGCCTGGAGCAGGCCCCTGGGAAGGTGCGAGTCCCTCTCCGCTGGTCACACCTCCACTGGAAGGTAGGTGAGAACGCACACGTGTGACCCCAGGCAGCCTCACTGGCGTCCTCTCTCCCGTCCTCGCCGACCCCGCGGTCCCCTGCTCTCTGGCCCCGGTGTCCGATCCCCGCCTGAGACGAGAGTCTGAACGAGCCCGGGGCCTGTCAGTCCGAGTCCGAGCTCTCGTGTGACTTGGAAGACTTGTGCTTTCGTTTCTTCTTCTTCTTCTTTTCTTTCTTCTTTTTCTTATGCTTTTCTTTCTTCCTTTTTTTCTTGGGTCTCTCATCCTCTGAGGAGCTGGAGCTGCTCCCATTGTCATCTGAGGTGGAATCTTCCAGTAACTGCTTTAGCTGTTGTATCCTGAACAGGTAAGATTGGTCAGAGGACTATAAACTGTAACTTAACTTAAAAATTTTTTTAGGTGTAAGATTAGCAGTGAGGGTAACAAAAATCACAAAATAATCACCTCATTAAGCACAGTTACCATTTTTATTTTTGCATGTTTTCCACATCCTTGTCCCCATCCACAGCTATTTCATAGGACTGTAACCAATGTGCAAGCATTCTGCACTCTTTTCATTGTGCTACATATTTCTGCATGTTTCTGTAGTCCCTACTATTATAACTTCCTTTTTTTTAGAATGTAAAAGTTTACAAAAACTTTTAGTCTTCATAGTCTATGCTCACTTTGGTATGGTTTTTTTTTTAATGTTCTATTGTTTATGCTATTACAGTTGTCCCTTATTGTTACAACTTCTAACAGAGACATACTTCCTAAATCACTCCCCCACTGCCCAAGTTCATACTAAGTAATCTACCTCCTCAAAACCACTCCTCTGATACTGGAATGGTTCTTTCCCACTTAATATAATTTAAAACTTTAAAAGGATATTGTCATCATCAGGGAACCTCACCTTATATCCTTCTCGTGTCTTTTATTCTCCCGTATGATGTCATACATGGGATCCTCATGTGCCTTGAGGGTTAGACAAGGTTAAGGTTTCGTTAGGCTTAATAGATTGTTAGTTAAATTAAAATTAAATCCCTGTTTCACTGAAATTGGCCCACCCCCCTGGTTTGGTGTAATTTTATATTTTCTATGTTCTAATTCTTCCTGAGGGTCACTATACTTCAAACTCACAGAGTATAAAAAAGATTTTCCAATTATACAAATATAGGATTATAATTTAAATATTCTTTATAAGGAAATAAACCTGGTAAAGTCATTAATAAATAATTCAAGGTTAGAAATATGGAGGTAATTCTCATTGTTTATGTGGACAGATGATCAAGAGAAATTATGGAAAATAAGCGAGGTGGAAAATGATATGTAAGAATGATTCATTTGTCAACCAATGATTGTATGGGTAGGTGGAACAACAAATTGACATTTTTCTCTCTCAAATCAATAAGTAAAAAAAAGAATGATTCATTTATAGATGCACAAAAAACCTGTGCCCAAAAAGAAGTCTGGAAGTATACTCATCAAACTACTTACTGTAGTTCCCTTTGGGGAGAGCAGCAAGTTTGGACTTGAAGAATCAATTTTGGAAAAGCTTATTGAAATGTTTTCATTTTGTTAAAATAAGGCAAATGTAGTAGTGCAGTAGCTATATAATTTAAAATCACTTAAAGTACTTAAAAATATGACTGCACATAGAGTGAATTTTATGGTATGTGAATTATCTTTGAACATGTTTTTCATAACAATTTCACATAGTAAATACAAAAATAAAGTTAAAAATAGCGATTATTTTACCACCTGGGAATATCCACTGCTGGCAGTTTAGTGTGTTCTTAAAGTCATTATATAATTTACAAAAAATTATAACCATATTATATATGGCTCTATTTTCTTTTTCACTTATGTTTCCATGCACACCTTCCCATGACATTACACCTTCTTCTAAAACATATAAATAATTCTGAAAGTGATCCTTCCATATTCATAAAAATTTGTGTATCTTGATGTTCTGTTATATCCTTAGGGTTAATTCTTAGCATTTAGGTTTCTAAATTTAAAAATATTGAATGTTTTTTAAGTTTTTGAGATTTATCACCAAATTATCTGTTAGAGGAGCTATAAAAACTGATCCAGCTATCAATGATTTATCCAGATAAATGAAAGCACAATGTCAGCTTGGTATGTGCTGACAATCCCAATATACCAGATACACATAGTGAAAATGGCCGAAACTGTTACTCAACAGTGAATTTTAGCAATAACTGAATGGTGAATTAACACCCCTGGGAGGTGACTCTGTTAAAATAAAGTGAGGAAATGACAGGTCTACTTTACTGTTATCTAATGGGGACATATCACTTACGCACACTTCCAGTTTATAATGTAAAGATATCTAATCTGTAGATAAGAACAGGAAACTAGCCCTGGCTGGAGTAGCTCAGTGGATTGAGCGCGGGCTGCGAACCAAAGTGTTGCAGGTTCAATTCCCAGTCAGGGCACATGCCTGGGTTGCAGGCCACGGCCCCCAGCAACTGCACATTGATGTTTCTCTCTCTCTCTTTCTCCCTCCCTTCCCTCTCTAAAAATAAAAATAAATGAAATCTTTTAAAAAAAAAAAGAACAGGAAACTAGAACGCTGTTTTTTTGTTATGAAATATTTTTTTACATAATAAAAAACAAGTGAGTAACTGTCTGCTTCAGAAAAAGAATCAGTGTCCCCAAGGCATAAGCAAATAACACTTCAATAAGAAGTTAGTTTTTTTGTTAATGTAACTAATCTGTCACAAATTTTCAATTTAACAGAGATGCAGTTAACACCAGATATTTGGCCAAAAGGTTTCTGTGAATATATTTTCCATAAACCTCCAGTTCACGTGTGATTGCCTGATTCATGGGTATTCACCATCTTTTGTAAACGTACATTGACACTCTGGGGTTTTACTTACTACTCTGAACTGTTCTAACTTTTGGTTGCCTTTGATAAAGAAAGGGCACTCTTTGTCGCCCGTTCGGTGACCATACCGTTTACAACGCCAACCTAAAAACAAAGAAAAAGGGGATATATTTTTGTGAGATAATGTATTTTTACTTAATAAGATAAAGTTATCAGTAGCTCATATTAAAAGTATTCTTCATTAGATTCCGATTTTAAAAGCAAATGCAATCAGTGGAGGAAACATGTAGGATCCCAGAAAATAGAGGAAAATTAATTGCTTCCTGAAGCATCCTTTAATCTTGGAGCTTTAGAAATGAACCAAACACTTACTAAGCAATCCCATGCAAAAAGCAAAGTGTAATTTCATTTTATTTTTTAACTGTGTGTTATGGGTTGAGTTATGTCATGCTTCTTTCCCCCTTCCTCTCATTATGTTGAATGTCTTAACTCCTAGTACTTCAAAATGTGGCCTTATTGGGAGATAAAGGCTTTAGGGAGGCCCTCAGTAGGAACAAACGCTGCTGGCACCCATTTCAGACTTTTAGCCTCTAGGACCATGAGATAATAATTTATCTGCTTTAAGTCACCCAGTCTGCGGTACCTGGTTTCAGCAGCCTGAGCAAACTATAGAGGCATCAGTGTCGACCAAGGAGTCAGGAAGAAGCATTATAACTAAGGTCAGCCAATTCTGCTCCATGCTGGCTGCTCCTGAATATGTGTAGTGACAGGAAAGGAATGCTGTTCCCTTTCTATTTCTGAGAGTTGGTAGTAGGAAACCATTGGAAAAAATGAAGTTTAGGGACTCTTGATTGCCCCTGACATGCCCCTGACCTTATCTCCTCACTATTTTGATTTCCTTCCAGCTGGGGAAGAAGGAATGCACTCTAATGCTAATGCAGACCCCTTAAACAGATGTCTGCCTTTATGACAAGGATGGAGGGATGGTCAGTGCCATGGATTGGTATGTGGGTATCAAGGATCCAGACCATCTGTGATCAAAACTCTGTTAAAGGAAAGGTGATCCCTGTAACTCAAAGTGTGGTTGATGGATCAGTCACGTGGGAGCCTGTTATAAACACAGACTATTGGGCCCACCCCAGGTGTGAGGAGCTCTGCTCTAGATAGCACTCAGATCACGGAAATCGGTGAGAGTGAGAGTAAGGGTTATATGTATGTTTTTTCTCACCTGGGATGGATCCATGTTTTGTGGAGTCTGAAACCTACATAACCTAAGGGGAGGTGAGGGTTTTTAGGGAAAAGAAAAATCTTGCCTTGGCAAGACAGGGCCGTATGAGCTCATGTTTGGGACTTCACAGGCCTTTAGAAGGTGCAAGTAAGGGGCCAACTTCATTAACTTCATGGTAAAACTGGTTCTAGTCCTAACCAAACACTCTTAATTTGCAAGTCAGTGAAAAGAACTGAAAATAGTAAGTGAAACACAACTAACTACCTCATTAAACAGAACAGTGATTTATAAAATTAAAAAAAAGTTCAGTGGACTGGGTAAAGATGGCAGACTGAAACAGTCATTTACTTTCATCACCTTCCATCCCATAAAAATGACAACAAAGAGAATACCTTTAAAAGGGCATGAACCACAAGGACAGGGACAATAGGAAAAGAGACAGCAGTAAAAAATTTTGGAAGTTAGAATGCAGGTAAGTGTGCAAAATGAACAGCAGATCCCAGGAAACTTGATTCTAACCCAGCACAAGGGAGAACTGAGAACCAAGTCAGTTTCAGTTTGTGGAACCCCCTGCATCTCAGGAACTGGCAGCATCCTCTGGAAATGGAATTGAAGGGGTAGCTTAAGTAAGGGGGATTGCACCTCTCCCCAGCCCTGGAGCAGAGGTTCATTCTTCGGAGAAGGTGAAAGGAGGGTTTCTGGCCGTGGAGGCCCCAGGCCCCTTGGAAGGCAAGGCGCCACACTGAACACAGGAAGGGGAGGAGGACGACTGATTGCTGATGCTGAGACTTCAAAGCCTCGTTCCTCACGTCAGGCCCTGAGACACAAGAATGTGGCCTTCACCTTTGGCCAGAAACAACTTTTCTGTTAACCAGCCGAATGAGAGTCAGAGATACTGTTTACTGTAAAATGACAATCTCAGAGCTTACTGTTTACAACAATAAATCTTTTGTTATCTGTCAATCAGCCCAGAAAGGTCACCCTACAGTGAGATCCAGTTACCAATCTCCGCTCAAAAGTGAACTCAGCCCTTCTACCTCTCTCACTGCTGGACAGGAGGTGGTGTGGTGCCAGCCTCCAAGAGCACTCCAGCAGGCCCCGGTCCTGGCATGCTCACCGTCATGCAGGCGCCTTGCACAGCGAACAGGCCTCGGCTGTGTAAGCAACAGCTTATAATTGTTGAGGGTAGGCCATGAGATCCAGTGTGGCTTGCACCTTGCTGTCTCTTGGATCACTGGCTCTGGGGGAAGCCTGCTCTAATAAAACATCCGTAGAGGTGGGGATACATAGAAAAACTGAGGGTTTTGTATAGGAAGAAGTCAACAGATAATGAAGAAACGTGAAAAATCAAGGGGCAGGAATATAGGGGTGGGCAAAAGTGGGTTTGTAGTTGTGAGTACATGAGAGGGTTCATTCTTATATTATTATTTATTAATTATGGTATTACTTATATTGTAACTGTAAACGTACTTTTGCCCACCCTTGTATAATCATGTTATTTAGAAAATGTGAAGCTAAGCTTCAAAATACCCTAAGAGAGGTTCAGGTGGTTAACTTTGAAGTGAGGGGAAATGGGGAAAAGCTCTTTTAATTATGTGCATGAAGAATCTCTGTACACACAGATGTCTTTAACAGCCTGCGGGGCCCTTTCTTCCAACGCCACCTTGTGCAGGACGCAGGTGCTGCTGCTCTGCAGGGGTGCGGGTGTGCACGCAGAGCTCTGCCCGGCCCAGACCCACCCTCTGTGGCCTGTGGCTCCTCTCAGGGTGAACCTCAACGCCACTGATGGAGGGGGACTGACTGAGGCAAGACCCAAAGGGACCTGCCGTCTGATGCATCCCTTGTGCCCCATGTCACTGCCGCCTCCTCGCAAGACCCTCTCTGTTGCAGGAGTACTGCACAAGAGTGCACTCCGCAGGCAGCTCCGTCCTGTGGGGAGGCTGCTGCCCTTGGAGGCAGAAGCCCTGGAGTCACACCTCTGCTGCACCTCTTACCTCGGGCCACTTACTGACACGTGCGCGTTGGTGTCTGACTCTACAAAACAGATCATGCCGTGACTTTAACGGAGTGAGGTGAGTGAAAGGCTAAATGTGCTTTGTGACTGGTGGTCCGTAACTTGCGTGTGTTCAGGAGGACTGGACGCACTTCCACACTCACACTGCATGACTTTGACCTCCTTCCCCAGCGGCATCCAAAGGCCTTTTGTCGGTGCGTGAGCCAGAAACTCCCTGGCGTGTTCATTGCCCGGTACGTCTGGTATACAGTCTTCTGGCCTCGTCTCATCTTCCTAGAACAGAAAACGGTGTGTAAGCAATGCGGCCAAAAAGCGCTGGAATTCTCTCCCACCTGCTTGAGAACATGGCATTGCTGGGCTTTCTCAGGGGGTGGAGCTCCCACGGTCATCATTACTTACCCTCCCAGGAACCGGAAAGACAATGAGACTGGACAGACAAATGGAAATAACTGCACCAGAGGAATTACATCATGAGAATGAAGCAGCTGTTCTTGGAGAAAGGTTACTAGTGTTCACTAGTAACGCAGAAATCACGTGCACAGAAATGATTTGTGAGTTCCAATTCTGATTCTAAGATTACAAGTTTTCCGCTAACTTTCATGAAATGTATTTTCACCACCAAAGAATTGTATTACAAAATTAATGAGTTTTTAACCTTTTGATTTTTTTCACATTTCCATGAATATTAAGTTTGTAATGAACTTTTTTAAAAAATTGAATGTTAGCAAACTGAAAAGGCTGCTTTGGTCTTGAACCAGTCTTCCAAGTTTCTCTCTCCCAGAGAGGCTGACCTGGGCCAGGCTGCTGGAGGAGGGGCTCCTACATCAGGGACTGGGGGCTGGATGAGCGCCAGGGCTCCCCAGGGTCTGCTGGTTTCTGAGCTGGTGACACTTAGGGGACCAGCACCAGGTGAGTGAGAGTTGGCACTGTGGCAGCAGAGCTTGGAGGAGGAGAGAGAAGGGAGTGGCGATGCCTGAGGAGCACACATGGGCCTGCTCCGGTTTCCTAGGGACAGACACTGGGCTGATGAAACTTCTACAAAGGACCAGGCCCGTGACAGAGCCCAAAGTGTGTGACTGGAGTCTGCAGAGAAGAAACAGGACCATCGTGGAGGAGATTCAAAACCACGGGCAGCTGTTTTCATAACAAGTGACTGAGCTGGAGCACTGAGTCTGACATGCCTAAGAGAGTAACCAAATGGACAAACTTCACACTGACCTTGATAAGCCCAGGAGGAGGTTTCTCGTAGCTAGAAGGAAAAGAAAAAGCCACCATCAACCACGTTACCAGGAACATGACACATTTTATTATTATTACTTTTAATTCTCACCCAAGGTTATGTTTATTGATTTTAGAGAGAGAGGAAGGGAGGTGGAGAGGGGAAGAGAGAGATGAGAAACATCGATTGGTTGCGTCTTGTATGTCCCCTGACCCGGGATGAACCCCCTCAACCTTTCTGTGTATGGGATGATGCTCCAACCAAGCCACTGGCCAGGGCAAAAAGTATACTTTTTAATGAAAACTTAAAAATATGTTATATCTAAAACAGTTAATAAAATATGTCCAGCACTCAAGAGATCACAGGTAATGAAACTGATGGTATACCACATCATGTTGAGATTTAGAACTTAAATTAACTGAAATAATAACTAACTTGGGTCTTAGCACAATTTTATTTTCGGAAGAAGGGAAAGCAAGAGATTATAGGGAAAATGTGAGGTAAGAAGACCTGTGAGTTGATTATGGTTCTAAACTGTTAGAGCAGTCAGGTTGTTTACCTAGCATAGCTTTCCCTTATTCAACATTGAATAGGGTAGCTCCTAAAACCCTTCTAACGATTTAATGTTTTCCTCATCCGGACCCTTTTCTTACGCATCCCCTGTAAAGACCATTTAAAGAGAGTAAATATGGGGGTGCAGTGGTTAGCATGGCTTGGGTAAGGGGAAAGTGAAATGCTTCTCCTGTCCTCTGAGATGTGAACAAAAGCATCTTTGGCGGTGTGATACTCTGATTTGTAATAAGAAATACATTCCTGGTCTTCATTCACTGCTCCTGGCAAAGAGCTCCTAAAACCCTCGTAATTCTTACATAAAGCTATAAGGGCATCTTTTGTTATAATATTGAGTTTTGTTCCCAATTCCTGATATAGCTCTAAAGCAATAAAGGTGAATATAGTTTCTTTTGTTATTTATAAGAAGCATCTTTCAGTGAAACTGAGTTTATGTTAATGCTGTGACTTTTGGAAAGCTCCTGAGGATGGCGGCTAGGTGCCAGGGGAAGTACCCAGGTGATTAGAGGGTTGGACTTTCAGTTCCGCATTTAGGGTGGTTGAATTAATCACCAATGCCAAAGATTAATCAGTCATGCCTACGTAATGAGGCCTCTATAAAATCCCAAAGGATGGGGTTCAGAGAGCTTCAGGGTGGGTGAACACACGGAGTGTGGCACCCCTGCATAGGGCATGGTTGGGAGCTCCCTGCCCCTTCCCACGTCTCTTGCCCATCTACCTCTTCCATCTGGCTGCTCCCAGAGCTACATCCTTTTATAAAGAACCAGTCATCTAGTAAGTGAAATGTTTTTCTGGGTTTCATGGGCTACTCTAGCAAATGAACCAAAATGCAGGAGGGGGCTGCAGGAACCTCTCATTTATAGCTGATCAGAACACAGGTGACAACCTGGATTTGGCGATTGGCACCTAAAGTGTGTGTGGGTGAGGCAGTCTTGTGGGACTGTTCCTTTAACTTGCAGGTTCTGATGCTCTATCTCCAGGTAGACAGTGTCGGAATTAAGTTAAATGTAGTTAAATGTGTAAGACATCCACTGGGTGTCCTCTGAGAACAGGAGAGTTGCTCAGTGGTGTTGGAAACCCGCCACGCAGCTGGACTGTAGTGTGCTGTTGTAAGTGAAGTCTGAGTGTAGTGAAGGAGAACAGGAGTGTTTTTTCCTGCACAGTAGGTGATGGATGAGAAGTGCCGTGAGCAGCCACAGCAAGAAACACTTCCCTTTGGCTTCCTCTCTGCACCTTTCCAAATAAGGAGTGGGATGGAGCCTTCTCTGAGCTCCTTCTCACCATCACTGATCCAGAGCTTTTCTGAAGGGACGGAGTGGGAATTATTCCCTAAAGGTTACACAGTAACGGGCAACAGTGTGGTGATCGAGGGGGGAGGGGGCCTAAGGGGGATATATGGTTATGGAAAAAAATACAGTAAAAATAAATAAATAATTTTTAAAAAGTGAAAAAAAATAAATAAAATGATTTACATTCCCTTAAAAAAATGGATTACATAGTAAATAACTTTTGTGATACGCTGTTTTCCAAAGCAAATACTGAAAATATTTTCCAGTGGAAAGCTGTGGCATGTCTTAAGCCCAGGCTTCTCTTAGCAGCAACCGTTTGCACAAGTTGGGAAGGGGCTGTATTTCACTGGCAGCCAGACCCTAGCAACAGAAATGCTGTGCTGTAGGCAAGGGAGTCTGGAAGGGAAGTGGTCAGTCTATGCATGTGCCCCACAACCCGATGATCAAGACTAAGGGAAACTGTAAGCAAACATAATCGGTGGGGAGGGTCTCCGGGGGGAGCCAGGGCTTGTGGCAGGTCTGGCACTGTACAACACCAGGAGGGCTCTACCTGGGAGAACCCTGCAGGAAGAACTATGTTTATAATAAAGCCCTCTGGTCTCAGCTTCCCTTTTCTGAAACCTCCATTTCTCTTCTACGAAAGCCCCTCCACCTTGGTACACAGGCCGGAGTGTGCATGCGGCTTGCCATGTCTTTGTGCACTGGGTTGCAACCCTTTCCTTTTCTTGAGTAAATTCTTTTTGGTGACAAAACACTTGGCTGATGTTTTTCGGTTGACTCGAACAGTGCTTTCTTTTTGCCATAGGAGCCGTACAAATAACATATGGCCAAACAAGCTAAGATCCAAATTCCTGAACAGTATGTAAATGGTTTTTTCCTAGGTGAAAAAGGAATTGGGTGGGACTGCATATTTTGAAATCAATTATTATTAGCAATGGCCTTCCCTAAAAGGTACATTTTCCAACTGTTTCCACAAATTTAAAGACATATGGTTAGTATTTTTTTTCCTAGTGCTAAAGAATTCCTTAGTTTATGCAGCATGTTAAAAAAGATATTTCTCAAATAGTAAGGTGATACTTAACTATTAAAAATAATAGATTTGGCCCTGGCTGGTGTGGCTCAGTGGATTGAGCACCAGCCTTTGAATCGAAAGGTTGCTGGTTCAGTTCTCTGTCAGGGCACTTTGATTGGTTGCTTCTTGTACAGGGCCTGATTGGGAACTGAACCTGCAACCTAGGCACACACCGTAACTGGGAATTGAACTGACAACCTTTCTTTTTGCATGATAACACCTACCCAACTGAGCTGCACCAGTCAGGGCTATAATGCCTCACTGTTAATGAGGAAGACCTAAGGATCCCTACACAGTAGGAAAAAACCTCTCAGTAAAAAAGATCAAAAGAAAAGGCAAATAAGAAACAGGCAATGGAAGATGAAGAAAACAAAGACTAATAAGTATCCTCAAAGATGAGAGAAGATATGTCATTGATGAAGTTAGCAATAGGATTCTATGAAAAAAAGGATTCTCAGAACAAAGACAATGTCTTGAAAATTAAAAATATAATTGGAACTTAAAAAAGTGCAATGGTGGAAGTATTGGAAGATAAATCTTACAGAAAGTAGAATGAAAAAACAAAAAGATGTAAAATAGGAGAGAAAAGATGTAAAATAGGAGAGAAAAGACAGAGGATCAACAGAAATCTAAGGAAAAAAAATGGAGGGAAGGAAATTAAAACGCAAATCATGTATGAATGTTAAATGCCATGAAATGTTAAGAAAATTAAAGTTTTTAAAAATCCAGGGAGAGGAGGAATAAAAAAAAAGAGAGAGAGAGAGAAAATCCAGTGAGGAAAAAGTTTACATTATCATAAAACTGCAAAATACCAGGGTTGAAGAATTCTTTAAAGCCTCCAAAGGCAGGGTGAGATAGAACAAGTAACTTATACGAGAAAGGGAACCAGAGCGGCATCAGATTTCTGAGCAGTATTGGGAGTTAAAAATGGTGCACGCCAGCTCTGAAGTTGGGTGAAAACAATTTTAACCTGGAATTCTGTACCTAGCCAAACTCTTATCATGTGTGAGAGAATAAAGACATTTTCAGGTATGAAAGGACTTAACAAATTTACCCCAAATGCACTTTTTTATAGGAATTACTGAATGTGCTTCAACAAAATGAGGTAAGGACAGAAGGAGGAAGACAGGGGATCCAGGAATGGGATCCAAGGCTCGACAGTGGTGGGGGCAGTCGCAGGATGGTTGCTGTGCACCCGGTCTGGAAGGGAACCAGAGTCTACTGGAGGAGAACAGGAGTTAGATTCTAGGTTTAAAAAAATTAATTGACAGATGCTCTGATGTGGAAAAAGTACTCTCACTTTCAGACCCTTTGGAATAAAATTAGCACTCAGTAATAGGAAATTAAGCAAATTAATAGAAGAACCCCCCCGAGGCTCTTATTAACTACCTGAAAAACAACACTGGTATGAAAGCAAAAGAAATCATAGAACACCATTTGGCTCAAAAGTGAAAAGTACTGCATAGTTTTAATAATGTTAATACTAACTTTATTTAACAGAATTATAATTGGAAGGGTGGAGACAAGAAAGTTAGGGAAAGAGAACTGAAGCCTCACCTTCTATGACATGAGGTTGAGAGGGAATGTCTATTGTTTAATAAAAAAAAAGCAGTATAAGCAGATAATTTAAAAATATGTAGCTGAATCCCAGTAGGAAAAAAAAAACTAATAGTTTACTAATTGAGGCTTAGAGGGAGGGTGCAGAGAGTGTGTGAAGTGTGTGGGGTGGATGAAGAGTAGGGATGCAGAACCATGCCCCCCACCCCCTTTTTAATCAGTCTTTTAGGAGTATTTGATATTTGAACTACATGACTCTGGAAATATAAATTTTTATTTAAACGTAAACAAGTTTCAGAACTAGCCAAACCAAATAAGTGAGCAACCAGAAAGTTTTAAGTTGCAAACTGAAAAATCTCATTGGTCTGGGAATCAGACACCTGGGTTCCTCTTTAGTTATACTGTTTATAGGTTGATGATTCCTTGATCAGATTACTTGACTCTTGAACCTACACTTTCTTATCTGCAAAAATGTTATAATCTCTCTGACGTCTGTGAATTGCACAATAAATGTATAGTATTAACCACTGTCTGGCACCCTACAGTTGAAGACATTGAGAGGTGGGCTGGGCTGGGCTAGGCCTTGCCTGAGCTTAAGCTGGGAAAGATTTTTGAGTATCTGCCTTATTGAGCAGATGGAATGAGCCAAACAGAGTCCCTGACCGGGCCAGGCCTGACCGGGCCAGGACTGTGGGTGCCTGCCATGCAAGGGCTCTATCCTGCAACCACTGCCCTACTGAGGTGACATTCAGCTCAAGGGCCACACTGGAAAGAGCAGGCGGGGCTCCAAGAAAGCATTGCATTGGGTGTCAAAGCTCAAGAGGCACTGACTCCTACAGCTGCTTACAGGGTCGCAGAATGACGGACAAGAACGGGAAGGTCATTAATGCAACTTCCCACCTGATGTTTCAATCTCCTTCACAACCTACCCTCCTCCCAGTGGTTACTTGGACTCTTCTTGACCCCTCAGGAGCTGGGAGCCCAGTGCCTCTTAAGTCGGGCTAGGCTCACCTGCAAGAGTGTATGTGTGACTCGACCTAACCCTTTTTTTGAGCTTCCACCCCTAATCCGGGTTCAAGTCCTCAGGGCTGGAGAGCAAGCCTAACACTCTTCTACCGGTCTGGCCACCTTCGCAGTAGTTAGGGACAGGTCCCTCACCCCTTTGTTTATTCTTACCACACTAAGGTTACAGGACTGCGTTTTCTCTTCCCTTAGTAACAGAAACGAAAAGACTGTATCGGGGTCACAGTGGGTCCTGTGACCTGAACACCGTGAAAGGACAGGGACCGAAGCGCACTTCTCGCGTATTCAGTCTCCAAGTCCAGAGAGAGCGCGTAATAGAGCGCAGGCGAAACTCTGACAGCGGCACGTGGACAGCAACAGCCACTCAGTTCTGCGGAAGCGCCCCCTGCACCCTGTCCCCCGCCTCCCGCTCCCCGCCAGCGCCCCGGAACCTGGGGGTGGGGCCCGCGCTCCCACCCAGCTCGGGCGGCGAGGGGGAGCCGGGCACTGACCCTCCCTCCCGCTGCGGGGCGGCAGCACCGCGCTGCGCGCCGCATTTGATCAAAACCCCAGCCGGGCCGCCTGCCCCCTACAGGCGGGTCTCGGACTGTGGCGTCCAGGCGGCGCCCATTCCTCGAAGGGGCCCGGAGGCGGGCGGGGACTCACAAGGACTCCAGGTGCTTGAGCTGCTGCAGCTGCTGCGCGTCTTGTCGTCGCCGCTTCTGCTCCCGGCGCCGCTGCAGCTCCTGATCCCGCGGCTCCCGCGGTCGCCGTGTGCCCTCGGCCCCCGAGTCGGCGTGCCCGTGCCGGGAGGACATCGCTGCCTGCGCAGCTCAGGCGGCGGCGAGGACGACACTTCCTCCGCGCCGTGCCCGCCGGGTCACCGCAGCGCCCCCTCCCGCCGCCGCCCGGGTCGTCCTCCCGAGGCGCGGTCTGGAGTTCTGGCTGGGAGCACCGGCCCACTGCCTGGCCGGTTAGAGCTGGAGGTTGGATCGCGCCCCCTGGCGGCAGCTGAGGGCCGGGATGCCGGCGGTGGGACGTTGGGAGTCCTTTTCTTCTGCCTGAGGACCTCTCTGGCTAGGAGGCTCCCCTCGCGTTGTTTTGATGGTTTTATATCAGTATTAAAAAATTAATGCTTTTCATGATTATGAAATACTTATATCTTTAAGAAAAGTAACTTAGAATTCATTTTCTAGGGTAATGTTAATTGGTAATGACAAACAGGACCTTTAAAGCGTAAGCTAAGATCCAATGAAGGAAGTTTCAAGGTTGGTTACTAGGAGGGTATTATACCTACATTGAATTTGAAAGCAAAGATGTGTAGACCCTGAGAAAAAAGGCAACTACCAAGAAATACTCTTGGTAGCTAACTGGGTTTAAATATAAAAAACGAAAATAGCACTCATTTCTAAATAGGGGCCTATCAGACAAGCCAGTTTCAGGAAGAAGACTTTACTGGATCTACCTCCTACCCTGAACTGTTCGCCTGCACTGTGTGGGGGATGTCTGAGCCAGTCTTTACAAATGAGAGCCTGGAATCCCAGTTGAACCAATAGGACTGAGAATTTCACTGTCTAATCAAAGTTGCACAGCTATATCCCTGACCAATCAGAGCAGCTCCATTTTGACCAATCTGAACAGTGCTGTTTGGACCAATCAAACTGTGAGAATTTGGAGTTTTCATTTGCATGAGGGTGGATCAATGATGGATCAGTAGTAGGATTTTCTTTTCATTTCATTATTATTATTTTTATTTTGAGAGTGTTTATTAAAGCTGGTGACCCTGAAATAAAGAGGTGGCTAAGAAGCAACAGGATAGACTAGGCAGGGCTGCGGTCAGCTCACTGGGCAGAGAAAAGTGGGCATTGGAGACAGTTCAGGGTGTTAGCGCAGGAAATGCTGCTGCCACCCATTGCTCCCCTGGTTGCAAATCTTGTGGGGGCCTTTAGAGTTTGAGTTGAAGGCCTGTGGGGGAAATAAGAGTTGGAAGGGAAAGGTGCTAGCATGCTCTTGGACTTCTTTCTATATAGGTTAGCTCCCCTCTGGATTGAGGAGTAGGCTTTCCCTTTCCCCTGAAGGCTGTATTTTTCCCTTTGGAGCTGAAGACATCTCACTGGAGTGTCTCCTAGGGCTGCCTCTTTGCCACAGCTGTGCTAGGTCGTCCGTGAGTTGTAATGCCATTGAGCTGTTCTACAACTGTGCTGTATCATAATTGAGCTGTTTGCCATGAATCAAGTTTCCTGCTTCACATCACCCCCATTTGGGGATTCCTGTTGGTGTTGAATTGGCGCCGATGGTCAACAGATGAAAAAAGGTTTGAAAAATTGGCATTTTTTGTTATGTTCAATTGTAAAGTTGAGTATTTGCATACCTATATACTAGGAATCCAATCCAATGTATATGCAATAGAGAATATTTAGCACGTGATCAGGAGAAATGTACAGATAACTTTATAGCAGCACTTTTTCCACTAGGAAAAAAATTAAACCACCAGAAGTTTGCCCCACCATCTCAGTGATCTTGGTCTTCTGATCTACCTCTTCCAGGTAAGCACTGGGCCAGCACTACCCTCACGCCCACCTGGGCCACTGCAGCTCATCTGGAGAGAGCCTCGTGGGTCTCTTAGGGGAAAAGATGAGGTCGCTCCTGGAGGCTTTGGTCCTGGGAACCCGGATCCTGTGGAAGGGCGCGGACGACCCGCCCCCGCAGAAAGCCCCACCCAGGAGCGCCGAGGGGAGGGGACGGAGAAGCTGCTGGAGGTTTGCGGCTTAAGTCCGCGGCCGAGACTCGGTGGAGAGGGTGGTGGATCTACCTCAGCGCAGAAATCGAAGAACTGTCCAAGGCCTGCAGAGGAAATTTGATTAATTACCTTTCTCTGCTAATGAGCACCCAACAGTAGTTCATCCCAGCCCCGCCCAGTAGAAATCTGACTCCCAGCACCGCCTACTCAGAAAAAATATTCCTTCTTCCGTCGTCTTAGCCTCCCCGGACTACATCCCCCAGAAGGCATCGGGGCTCAGCCATCTGACTTGTGCAGTAGCCTTCGTTGAAAAGTGCTATGACAACAGGGCGAAGATGGCTTGGAGTTAGGCGGGAGCCGGGAGGTGTCCCTTCCGCCGCTGCTGTCCTTTCTCTGCTACATCTCACTCACAGCCTCCTCCTTCATCCTGTCCTGTTCTTCGTGAGCTGCAGCTCTCGCCGTTGTTCTTGCCTGCCTGGTCTCTTCCAAGCGATCGATGCCGTTTTCCCTGCTTGTCTCTGGGGGTGACAGAGAAGGGATGCAGAGGAGCTCCTTGGGGTGATCCCTCCAACTCTGTGGAGCTGGCAGTGCTCTTCGCCTGGGGCGTGGAACGAGTTGGAGCCGGAGAGCAAGAGGGAGTAGCGAAGTTAGGGTTGCGTTTCTCTGCACTCTCCGCTCTCGCTCTCGCCGTTCCCCAGGACCCTGGCTGGCGTCCTTAAAGGGAAATCTGCGGAAAGAGAGTTCGAAGGAAGGTGGGGCAGGACCCACCTGATTCGGCCTCAGGTAAGAAAGTAGGTGTGGTATTAAACATCCAGGGCATGGATTCCCTTTGTGAGTTTTGTTTGTGGGCAAAATTGATCCTCTATTGCCGTGTAATGGTTTGGGGGGATATGGGGTGACAGGTTTCTTAGGAAGGATGTTTGCGTTGAAAACAAAACGAAACACAACTACGAGCACGATGTGTGTGAAGTCCCGAAAACATTTTACAGAAAGGGTGGTAAGAATTCTTAAAGATTGCATTCAGGAATGTCACGTGGTGCACGAGCATCCTACTCCTGTGGCACTTTAACAGGTCTTGTGAGCAAATGGTCAAAGCAGTTCCCAGCCTATGACTGAAGTGGGATGCATGTACTTATATCCTCTGATTCCTTCTTGCAACAGGATTATTGCTTCACTTTCTCCCTTTACATTGCAGACTACAGCAGCGTCGATGAACTGACCCGATTTTATTAGCATCTCCCTCCTCCAGCCAAGTCCTGAAGTTGACTAAGATTTCCAGCAGAAATTCAGTTTTTTTTTCCTAGCTCACTTTTACTTAAAAAAATGAAACCATGTCACACACGTGCATGAAACTATGAGTCTTAAAGCCTGCCAGCATTCAGAGAGGGAGAGATTTTTCTAATTTATTAGGAATATGTAAGTTGAGAACATGAGAATAATTGGTAGATTTTTTTGGTGAATAGACAGAACCATTATTCAGAAGAATCTAAAAAACTTTAAAAAATTGCAAATAATTTACAAGCTATTTATGAGAGTTTAAGGGATTTTTCACTTTGTGTAATTGTTGTTCTTAAATTACAACTACACTTATGTTTATCGTACAACTTAACCGATGGAAACATCACTAAAGGGAAAAAAGTCCGATATCAATAGTATATAATAATTTTAAAAGTTTTCCAAGGGTCTCCAACTTATTGCATCTCTGGGCCACACATCAAATACATTGCAACACGTGATCACAAAAAAATCTTGTACTGTTTTAAGTTAATTTATGTACGGTTTTGTGTTGGGCCTCATTCATAGCCACCCTGGGCTGCATGTGGCTCACAGGCTGCAGGTTGGACATTCCTGTACATCTTTTGATGTATGTAAGCAAGTCTTACCTCGCAGGATTAAGACTTTCAAATCTTTCTCAAAAATATTGAAACATACGAACTTATAAAACATCTCTGCTGATTGACAACATATCTATGAAAGATTACTGTCAGCCTTTTGAATGTCCCATTTAAACCTCAGCCCAGAGGGTCGGATTGGCCCTGTGTAAATTTGTCTTGCTCACAGCACACCGGCACCACCATTACTTCTTGTAAGTTACCACTGACATTTATCTGATGTGTCCTGTGGGTTGGGTATTGAGCTAAGCAGCTACATGTTAGGCCATTTTATCCTCCCCCACCCAGAACAGTTGGGAGACTGGGTGGTAAGGAACTTGTCTAAGGTCACATCGCTGGAGTATGGGGTCAGAAAGACTCCCTCTCCTGTGCTCTATGCCTTTTGTGTCTTTTATTGAAAGTTCCAACACTCAACCCTTACCATTATGTCTTCAAAAGCAGCATTCTATTGCCTGTATGTGCACTTGCCATCTTTCTTGGACTGGAAGACCTGAGTCCTATTTTGCAGAATTTGCGGCAGCTTTAGCACGACCCAGAGAAAGCAAAGCTGCAAATATGAACAACAGCAGTGTCAGAGCCTTAGCCTCCTAATCCCAGAATCTGCCTTCCTGACCACATGTCCCTGCACAGGCATTTCTCTAGCCACCCTTCCATATTGTAGCACCAGGCCAGTGAGGTGTTGGAATATGCATATCTTAAATAAAAACTCAGACTGAGCAGACTCTGTGTGGGAGATAATATGTGTGTAAGTAGGTATTAAAAACAAAAAAAAATGTAAAGTGATAAGTAGGGAGGAGAATTTCTGGAGCTTAGGGGATAAAAAGATTATCTTCTATTTATCATTCTAATGAAGCATATGAAATAAATCTTTTGTGGCTATTTATAGGTATGCACCTGCTAAAACCCTGTTAAACCTGTTAAAATTATTGTTTTCTAATCATCCTTTAACCCTTTAATTAAATGTATGAACTGCTTTTCTGCATTTTGAACTTGCAGGGATTAGAGTTACTGTGCACAGAGGTGCAGCCTTTCGGTCTTTGTGGTGTGGCTGCACGGGTCTAGGTTCTGGACTAGACAGCCTGGTTTGGGGTACTACTTCCACCACTTACTAGTTGTGAACCCTTGGGCAGGTTTCTTAACCTTTCTGTGTGCAAGGGATACCTGAATAATAATACTACCTATGATTTATTTTGTATTCTGGTAGGAAGATTAACATAGAATACTTACAAGGCACTGAGAACCCTGCCTGGGACTAGTCAATGATTAGTAAATTGTAGTTATTCATTTCCTTTCCAGGGAAGGGAGATGATGGGCATTGAAAACCTGATTTCTGGGTTTTGTTTTTCATTTGCTTAGAAATAAAAACTCACAGAGGAGCTGGAACTCAAACCTGAATGAATAGGGGATAAAATATGAATTCTTGTTTCTTCTTTAAAAAAATTTTTTTTATTTATTTACTTTTAGAGAGAGGAGAAGGGAGGGAGAAAGGGGGGGAGAGAAACATCAATGTTTGGTTGCCTCTCCAGCGCCCCCAATTGGGGACCTGGCCTGGTGGGCAGCTCAGGCATGTGCCTTGACTGGGAATCCAACCAGGTATCTTTCTATTTACAGGTCAGCACTCAATCCACTGAGCCATACCACCCAGGGCCTCTTGTTTCTTCTTTTTATTTAAGACTAAACCAAGTAAAAGCCAATTTTATACACCCTTAATTTTTGTTATTTGGAATACTTTTTATTTTTTGTAACAGAAAAGTCAGGTTTCATGATTGAAAAATGCCCTGTTATTTTTCTTTACTTCTTTCTTCCTAACCTGCCAGTAACTGACTTCCTCTACCTGCTGTTTACCTTAGTATCTTAAAGTCAAGACCTGTATCTTTCTGAGCTTGGAAAATTCTAAATTTATGGTTAGTTTTTCTTTCTCTCAATGTGGTGGTGGTTCTTCCAAGAGGAAGGGTAAAGTGCATTTTGCTGACTTTCTGGATTGAATGTGCTAACTCACTGTTCTTCTGAGAGAGTGGGAAATGCAACCAAAATATAGGCGTATCCTACTTTAAAAAAGGGAAACTTTATTGTATTATGAGAAAATGTAAACATAAACAAAAGCATAAGGAATACTCAGAAACAACCCCTCATGTATCCAACACCATTTACTCTTTCAAAAATAACAGTTTTATTGAAACATAATTCATATAATTCACCCTTTTAATAGGTACAATTCAGTGTTTTTTTGTATATTCACAGATATGTGCAACCATCCGTCGTACTGCAAATTTTGAATGTTTTCATCACTCAAAAAGAAACCTTTCATCCTTCCTCTATAACCTTCCTGTGCTCTCATTCCATCAGACCTAAGCAACCACTAATTAGTTACTTTATATCTCTATGGATTTGCCTATTCTGTACACTCTATGTAAATGGAATCATACAATAGGTGGCCTTTTGTGGCTGGCTTCTTTCTCCTAGTATAATGTTTTCGAGGTCCATCCCTGTGGTAGCCTGTCTCAGTACTGCATTCAAACAAGGATGTCTGGCAGCCTTAGGTTGTTCGACTTGCTGTCAGACCCATCTTTAAGACCAACGTGGAAAGGAACTCCCCTTTGTCATCTATTGTCCTGCAGCTAAGTTGTCATTTTAAAGTTCCACAGTTTTTGGGAAGGGAATCAGTGGCACGCCAGCTGAGCACAGATGAGTGAGTGAGTGGTTGCTCACTTCTCTGAGAGCAGGCAGTGTGCCCTTCGGTGCGTCCGTCTGTCCTTCAAGTCAGAGAGAAGCACTCGTTGACTATTACTGGGTACTGGCCATCAGCCCAAATTGTTGGTTTTCCTCTTGTTCCTTAACTTTTTAAAGATATAAGTCCTTATGTCCTTATGTAATAAATTATTGTTCATAATGGTGCACCATACCACCCGGGACATGGGGAACCAGTATGAGGAATTTGGATATAATGGAATTTATGCACTTTTGCTATGCATTACCTATGTTTTGCCCTGGGATGAAAGTGCACTTAAGGTAGTTGTGGTCTTGTGAGGAAGAGCCATTTGTTGGACCTAGGTTTCAGTTAGCATTGTCCCCACTTCCTTTTAAAAATTGTCATAAAGTAGGTCCTGACCAGGTAGCTCAGTTGGTTAGAGTGTCGTCCCCATGTGCCATGGTTGCAGATTTGATTCCTGGTCAGGGCACATACAAGAATCAACCAACGAATGCATAAATAAGTGGGACAACAAACTGATGTCTTTCTAAAAATCAATAAATGAAAAAAAATATAAAGCAAAACAAAGAAATCCTTTCACTGATCTATGCTTTTTCAGTTAAGTTGCGGGAAGTGGCAGCCCAGTAAAACAGGGATCTAGAGTCCGGGAAGCGGTATGCTAAAGCCAGTTTCTGCCATTAGTTGTGGGATTTAGGAGAGTCATAACCTTTTTGGGTCTCTCCTATAGAATGAGAGGATCAGCTGGTTGATGGATACTTTCTAGCTGTTAAAACTTCGTGAGTTGAAAAAATAAGTCTCTTTTTCAAGCTTTGGAAAGGTAACTCGTGGCAGGTGTCCCAGGAAAAAGAAAGGGCAGGGTGGTGGGGAAGAAGCGCCATACTCTTAAGAAAACATCCACTTAGGCTGTCAGCTCCTAGTTCAGCCAGTGCTTTTTGAAGTTTAAGGTGCATGTGAATCTCCTGGGAAGTTGCGTGGGGCACGCTGAGGTTCTGCATTTCTAAAAAGGATGCTGCTGATCAAGGGACCGCAAGGAGGTAAACTGCCTGGGAAAGGAGGACTTTCAGAAGCCAACAAAGTGCTGGGTGACGAAGGAGGCGTCGATAGAGCAGGAGGCACAGGAAGGAAGTCAGTGTTGCCTGTGCAATTTTTTTAAATCAGGATACGTCTTTAACTTTATGATAGAAGACCGTGAGAAATTAGTGCATGATGCAGAACATTTCCATTTACAATGTTGGAGAGTTCGTTTTTACATTGCAAGTTTTTTCCCCTTTATTCTAGGAAGCTAAACAAGTTTGTTGACTAACAAAGGTTTTTAAGGCCATTTTCACACAATAGCTATTTTCACTGAGTCCAGTTATGTGTTGTTTATGCTCCAGCTGCAGCTACGTCTCTTGTGGTCCCTTATCTCAGCATTTTGCTTTTTTATGTCCCATTCAATAGCATTGATGGGAAAAACTCATCTCTTTCACCCTCGCTTGGGCATTCGGTGTGCTCCATAGGCAGACCCTGTGAAGACCACAGTCAGACCCCTTTGAGGAACAGATCTTCCTTTCGTCTCTTCAAGGCTCCTTTTTTATTTTTTTAAAGATTTATTTATTTATTTTTAGAGAGGGAAGGAAGGGAGAGAGAGAGAGAGAGAGAAACATGAATGTGCGGTTGCTGGGGGCAGTGGCCTGCAACCCTGGCATGCGCCCTGGCTGGGAATCGAACCTGCGACACTTTGGTTCACAGCCCGTGCTCAATCCACTGAGCTACGCCAGCCAGGGCGAAACTCCTTTTAAACTGGCTGACGCAGAATGTGCGCAAAGGCTCCCCTGCTTGTGGGTGAGCCTGCTGATTTCTGTCCTGGCCGGGCCTCCCAATGGAGCTTGTCCCCCCGCCACCCCCCACCGAGTCTTCATTCTCCATGACGTGTCAGCAGCATTTCATATTGCCGATCACTCTCTTTTTCTAGATCCACTTTTCCCCACTTCCGTCCAGACATCAATCCTGGTTTTCCTTTGATCTCATTGGAAGCTCCTGTTCAGTTTTCTGGCACATTCCTCTTCTTCTGCCTTACCTCTCGCCCTGGAGCCCTGTCCTTCCACCTTGGAAGCTGGTGCCGGGTTTCCTCCGGACTTCCCCCTTCGCTGCACCTCATGCACCTTTTCCTTTTCCTGGTTAAGCTTTGTATCCTTTCTCTGTAACAAGTCTTTGCCGTGATGCTGGTTATATGCTGAGTGCTGTGCGTCCTAGGGATTCACTGAGTGGTACTGTGAGTGAGTCATTTTCTGTTCTGGGCGAGAGAACGACGTACCTTCATCTTGGCTGTCCAACAAGTGTGGCATATTACAATTTTCCAATGTATCTGGAGTGCGTGCTGAAAATACAGGGCATTTACTAAATACTGTTACTTTCCTCTCAAGTAAAAACTCCAGTGAAAGTGTGTGAAAGTGTGTGAAAGTGTTTATTATTACACGTTTTGAATACTTGTTGCCAGATTCGAAGCTCAGTCATCTGACAACTTGTATGGTTATACAGTGCTCTTAGTAATAACAAGTGATACAGATGTTTTCCAGAAACCCTTGCGTGTATATTAAAACTCATTATGAGTTTATCTGCGATGTGTCTTTCTTTCACTTTCTTTAATATCTTGCCCATATCTGACTCATTTCTTTTTTAGCATAAAAAGAGGGTCTGGAATGGAGTTTTCCTTCTTTCTATCTTTTTTATTTCATGTAGTTTGTTTCTTTAAACTTGTCATTTTGAAATAATTTTATACTCACATAGAAGTTGCAAAAATAGAGGCTTCTTAATACTGATTATCAAAACCATTAAATTCACATCAGTACAATATAATACACATCTTATTTCAATTTCACCATGTTTTACATCACATGCATTTTCCTTTTTGAAATATAGTTCTAAGAAATTAAAATTTATCCCATGAAACTATCACCAGTGCCCTGACTGGTGTGCCTCTGTTGGTTGAGTGTTGTCCTGCAAAGCGAAAGGTTACCAGTTCGATTCCCGGTCAGGACACATGCCTGGGCTGTGGGCAGGTTCCCGGTTGAGGGCATGCCAAAGGTGGCTGATCAGTGTTTGGAGTCCCTCCCTCTCTTTTTCCCTCCCTTCCCTTCTCTCTAAAAATAAATAAATAAAATCTTTAAAAAAAGGGAGAAACCATCACCATAGTCGGGTCATGGAACTTTCCCATCATTCCGAAGAAATTTCCCTGTACTAGCCCCTTAAAGTCACACCCTCCCTTAACCCTGCAACCAGTGGCCTGTTCTCCATCAGTTCAATTTTGTTGTTTTGAAAGTGTTATAGAAATGGGATTATTTAATATGTGGCCTTTTGGGATTGGGTGTGTTTTTTTTCACTCAACATCGTGTCCTTTAAGACCCATCCAAGTTGTTGTTACTTTGACTTTAAAAACTGCCGAGTTTTATTCCATGGTGCGGATGTATCATAGTTCGTTTAGCCATTCACACGTTGAAGGCCTTTTTGTTTTTTTCATCATTGTAGGTTTTAAAAACAATCATTAAAAGGGTAAAAACCATAGCAATAGCTAATGTTTACTGAGTCCTTATTATGTGCCAAGTGTTGTGCTAATACTACTATATTCCATCTTAACCGTTTTAAGTATAGTTCAGTAGTGTTAATTAGGTACATTAACATGTTTGTGCAGCCAATCTCCGAAATCCTTCATCTTGCCAAACTGAAATTCTGTATGCCATAAACAACGACTCCCCATGTTCCCCTCCCTGAACCCTGGCAGCCACGGCTCTGCTCTCTGTGAATTTGATGGCTCTTGGTATCTCCTGTGAATGGGATATGCGGTACTTGTCCTTGTGGCTGGCTTATTTCAGTAGCTTAATGAAGGTTCACCCATGTCCCGGGGCATGTGTTCGAGTTTCCTTCCTAATTTTTAAGGCCGATTGTATTCCATTGTCTGTACATGTCACATTTTGTTTTTCTACTCATTCGTCGATGGACACTTGGGTTGCTTCTGGCTTTCGGCTGCTGTGACTGATGCTGCTGTGAACTTGGGTGTATGCATATTTCTCCAAGAACTTGCTTTCAGTTCTTCTGGATATATATGCAGAAGTGGGATTGCTGGGTCATATGGTAGTTTTTATTTTTATCTTTATTGTTTTGGTAGTTTTTATCTTTAATATTTTGAGGAACCACCATACTGTGTCCACTGTGGCTGCACCGTTATACATACTCAGTAAGAGTGCGTAAGAGTTTCAGTTACTCCACATCCTTGCCAACAATGATTATTTTCTGTGTGTTTTTTTCAAAGATTTTATTTATTTATTTTTAAATGGGGTGGGGGAGGGAGAGAGAGAGGGAGAGAAACATCAGTGTGTGGTTGCCTCTTGCATGTCCCACACCAGGGAACCTGGCCCGCAACCCGGGCTTGTGCCCTGACTGGGCATTGAAGCAGTGACCCTTTGCTTTGCAGGCTGGCACTCAGTCCACCCAGCCACATCAGCCGGGGCTCTGTGTGTTTTTTTAATAGCCATCCATCCTAATGGGTATGAGGTGGTATCTCACTATGGTTTTGATTTGAATTCCCCAATGATTAAATCTTTTTCTGATGGGCGTCTTTTCATGGGCTTACTGGTCATTTATATATCTCCTTTGGAGAAACAGCTAGTCAAGTCCTTTGCCCATTAAAAAGATTTTTTTTTTGGTTGAGTTGTATGAGTTCTTTATGTATTCTGTATATTAACTTTTTATCAGATACAGATTTGCAAATATTTTCTCCTGTCCATTAGGCTGCCTTTGTGTTCTTCAGTCCTCACGGCACCATTCTTACCTGGATCTTACAGATGAGGAAGCTGAAGTATAGAGAAGGTCAGGAATCAGGGACTTTCAGTAGCCTGGCCCTGGCTGCATGGTTGCTACGGGCAGAGCAGGGATTCAGACTCGCGCCAAGTGCCTCCAGAGTCTGCGCTTGTCACCACCATGTCTTCTCAGCTAATGTCTGGGCCAGCTGTAAGAAAATGAGTCACCTTGGTTTCTGCAGTTAGCCTCTGTGGAGGCCTCCTTTAAGAAGCAGGTTGAGCCCTGACTGGTGTGGCTCACCTGGGTGGGCGTCGTCCCGCAAAGCAGAAGGTCGCCAGTTTGATTCCTGCTCAGGGCTCGTGCCTGGGTTGTGGGGTTTGGTCCTTGGGGCACGTGTGAGGCAACTGACTGCTGCTTCTCCCTCACACTGATGTGTCTCTTCCTCTCTTTCTCCCTCCCTTCCCCTCTCTCTTTCTAAAAGTAAATAAAATCTTAAAAAAAGAATTAGATTGATCTACATTTTTTAAAAAAGTAGTTCATCCTCGTTATTTACAAATTCCATATTTGTAAGTTTGCCCATTTGCTAAATTTTATCCACGATCCCAAAATCCATACTCATAGTGTTTTGAGGGCCATTTTCATGGTCATGCGCAGACTGGCAAAATCTGGGCCACCTGATGCACACTCCCCAGCTGATACGAAACAGCGACTCTGTCGCCTTGTTTCAGCTCTCAGACTGTAAGCAAATATCCTTTCCGCGGCCTCTTTAGCACCATGCTTGTTTGCATTTTTGGTGATTTTGCTATGCAAAATGCAAAATTAAATGCCATGCTGAAGTATTGTCTAATGTTCTTAAGTGTAAGAATGCTGTGATGAAGGTACCTTATGGAGAAAATGCATGGAAGCTTCATTCAAATGAGTTTTAGTGTTTTTGGCCATTGAGTTCAATGTTGACGAGTCAACAATAAAGTGGCTTTAAGCAGAAACACACACGCACAAAAGTTACGTGTTCAATGGTTGGTGAAAATGTTGTGACTGGAGGCTCGAGGCCACCTGGCACTGTATTTCCCCAGGACCAGTGGTTCCGTATTTGCTAATTCAGTGTTTGTCGTGTGACTTTATGGAACAAAACTTTGAATAGGGAGAATTGACTGCGTTTTCTACTATCATTTAAATCACTGCAGCAGGAAGGAAAGCCTCATTTCTGTTCCGTTGACTCTCATAGCATCCCAGGGTATGTGACGTTGTGTTGTGATTCAGAAGGTCCAGTGGGCGTTCCCATGCACCCTGTCAGGAACTCAGTGGTGGGAGTGGTGGGTACACCCTCCCTCTAGATGAGGAGTCAAAGCACAGAGAGGTGGTGTGGGGTGCCTGTGGACACATGGGTAGTGAGTGGTGTAAATGGGCCTGCGACCCAGTTTTCCTGCTTCTTTTTTTTGGTGTGAGTTTCCTTTTTCATCTTGCCTTTCCACAGTTAGAACCGGGAAAGGGAGTGAGTGCTTTCTGGGCACCTGTCCCATGCGAGTTCCAGTGTTAGGCGTTTGAAGCATTTGATCTCGTCCGCCCTTCTCTGCAACTCAGTGCAACAGCAGATGCTGCAGTCTTTCCCGTGACCAGACTGGAGGGAAGTCAGGTGTTTTGCTAAGGAACTACGTGCTAACTAGTGATGGTAGAATTAGAATCTTGATCCTCCCAGGAAAATTTTTTTTTTGTCACTTCGTGCAGTTGTCTACTGAATCTCCCAGAAGGGAGGACTGGCCCAACACACACGTATAATTTCTTAGCCTGGCTTGCCAACGTCCTTGCGAAACATCTGATTAATGCTTCCACCTGTTTGGGTTTGTGTTTCACATAGGTCCACAAAAATACAAGAAATTAAAGTTAATGCAGCACTGGTTTTGTCAAAGTTGTCCAGATTTCATTTGCTATGCCTTAAGAGAGAATTAATTCATAATTCATGTTGTGAAGAGGTTTTTTTTTGTGTGTGTGAAGTGGACTTTTTTAAAATTATAAACACACTTCTTTTTCTTTTTAGAGTGAACAAAAATGTCCTTGTTTAAAGCCCGTGATTGGTGGTCTACTGTTCTGGGAGAAAAAGAGGAATTTGATCAAGGCTGTTTGTGTCTGGCTGATGTTGACAATACTAGAAATGGACAAGGTGAGTAACTTATGGCCACACATCTTGGAGCAAAGCGTTACATGGATAAAACAAAAGCAACTTCCCTTTAAAATATGTACTTTATAGAGCCTAGGTGAACTGTCATAATTATGCACTAATTTTATTTTTTTAAATTATTTTTTAAAGATTTTATTTATTTATTTTTAGAGAAAGGGGGAGAGAGAAGGAGAGGGAGAGAAACATCAATGTGTGGTTGCCTCTCGTGTGCCCCCTAGTGGGGACCTGCCCCACACCCCAGGCGTGTGCCCTGACTGGGAATGAAACTGGAGACCCTTTGGTTTGCAGGCCAGTGCTCAGTCCACTGAGCCACACCAGCCAGGGCTTAAAAAGAATACTTATCACAGTATGGTTGTTCCTTTGTTCGGTGTGGCTAAGTATTGTCCCCTAACATTTTTCTTCACTCTGTTTTTCTTGCCTGTAATGAAAACAGTGAATCTGGGGGACAAGGTGAGAGGAGAAGATTACGTTGCCAAGGAAGAGCGGGGGCACTAAAGTGCAGTGGGCACCTGCCCAGTTGTGTCTAAGGACAGTCGGGCCCCTGTCCTCTCAGTGATAGGAGATGGGAAGGCCTGTTCAGCGGGTCTCCTGGGAGGGCCTTCAAAGATTGCCAACCCTGCCTCCTGCCCAACTCTCTGAAAGCTCCGTGATTTCCCTATTATTTGGCAACGTAAAAGAGGCACCCCATGAAAACACCTGCCAGAGAGAGCAATGTCAAAGCCGTTTCTGCCCAAACGATCTCATGCCCCTGTGGGTTGTAAACTGTACTTCCTGACTGTCATACCGCGGGTGACACCCCTGGATGACATACTGTGCACTCATCGTTTCCCTCAGGGCTCCTCACTGGGGGCCCCCCGTGGGTTCCCAATATGCTGGCATGTTGCTTCCCCCTGATTCGTGGACCCGCTGTGAGCTGCTTCGTCTGTTCACGCAAGCCTGCTGTACACGTTGTCCTGTGTGTGTCCCACACAGAAATAAACCACCGATCTTTGTCACTCAGAGCCTGGACCACTGTGTGTCATAGTGTCCTGGGGTGCTTGTTGTGTATGGAGACTTCCCGTTCCAGATGTACAGGACCCTAGAGGAGCATGCTCTCTGGGGGTCGGTGGACCAGAGGGGAGCTTAGGTGTCTGCACTTTGGACAAGCTCTCAAGTTGAGTGGTGGCATGCTAAAGTCTACGTATCATTATCACTGATCTCACGGAGGGGAAGGTTAATGGGAGAAGAAGTGTGGGACATGCTCTGTTTGAGGAAGCAATGTCGAGCAGGCAGGGCAGAGGGAGGGAGCAGTGTGCTGGTCGTCGTGTCTGACACTGTGAGAACGGGTGAGGTGCAGGGCGACAAGGTGGGCTAAGAGGGCGGGAACCTCAGCACCATGACCCGGAGAGTTAGCGCATTAAAGTGGGGGGGAGGGGGTGGGGGCTGGGAAGGGTGGGCAGTGATGGATTCCTAGAAGGGCGCAGGGCTGGGACCTGGGAGGCGAGGTTTGGTGGCATGAAGACTAAAGGGGTTCCATGCCATTCAGCAGGGAGTGGTTCATCACTGCCCTTGGGTAGGGTGGATGAGGGGGCACAACAGTAGCAAAGTCAGATCTTCACTGAGTGAGGGAGTGGGAGGGTGGGAAGACCGAGTGTTTATAGCCCTTTAAAGAAACTGAGGGGTGCAGGGAGGGGGAGAAGGGGGGATGGTTGGGGGCAATGTCGGGTGAAGAAGGTGGACAGAACTCAGCGGGTCACATAGAGGACATAGTTGGTAAAGCTGGCACCCAGAGAAGACGGTCCGAGACGGGGTCCGGTGTGCTGATGGAAGGGGTAAGCTGACACAGGCCCGAGGGCCCTTTCACTGTGGCCCAAGGCGGGAAGGTCAGGGTGAAAACAGAGGAGGAAGGGGAGTTTGCTGTCAGGCTGGGAAGCTGAGGCAGGCATGCCAGCTGACCCTTCCTTTGAAGAGGTCCGAGAGGGAAGGGATTCTGATAGGCATCCTGATACTGTTTTAGGTGAAGCTGACTCAATACACATAAGGATCCCTCGCTCACCTTGAGATCCTCGTTGAAATTAGACACTGGGCGTTTAAAGTGGTGCCCGCTCTCCTCCGGTTCTTCTCAGTTCAAGACTCAGACCCTCGAGCCAGATAACGGGAGTGGGGGTGAGAGGGAGAACCTGACTGGTCCGGGTGGGGTTCCGCGCCCACCTGTGGCCCCGAGGGAGAGTTCAACACAAGGGTCACTAGAACGCACGTGAGGCTGACCGAAAAGCGTGTGGCTCCTCCGTTTACCTGTCAGCTGCTCAGCCTTCAGGCCGGCCTCCTTCGGGCACCTGTCCCTGGCACCGCTGCACCTGCACGTGGGCGTCCCCTCTGCGGCGGGGACGGCAGGTGCACCCGCTGCCTCGGGGGCACTTTCAGGGAGCGCTGGCCCTTCAAGACCAGCGTGTCTGGGTGCTCCCCCTTTCCCTTGTCATTCAGCCATGGCCGCGGTCCAGTCTCTGCCGCCTCCAGACTAAGTGGTGCGTCCATCTGTGCTCACAGCCTGTGTGTAGTTGAGAAGAAGAAGAGAAGGAAACATTTAAAAATGTGAGGATGATGGAGAAGTAGGAGAAATTGTATGGCAACCTGAAGAAGTCATGTTGGGGGCTCCCTTCTCTTTTGCGACTGGTCAGCTGGCAGTGTGATCCTGCTACTACGTTTTCTTCCTGACTTGCTGGCCGTCTGTCTGGTTGGTGTTGGCAGGGCCAGGCCCCCTGGGACGCCTCTAGGACCCTTCTGTGCCTCTGGCAGCTGCTGAGAGCCCGGGTCTTCTTTGGCTGGTAGATGTTTCACTCCACGCCCTGCCTGCGTTGTCCCTCCATTGTCACTTGATCTTCATGTATGTCCGTGTCCTCGCATGGCACTCTCCTCCCTGGCTCCGTTTTCTCATCTGATGAGGATGCTGATAGAGTGCTATCACACCTGATCAAATGGGACCTCATCTTAATTCAGTTACATCTGCAAAGACCCTGTTTCCAAATAAAGTTACAGGTACTTGGGGCTAGGACTTCAGCCTATCTTTCTGGGGACACCTGCTGGAGGTAGAGTCCTCTGGTTGATGGTGAGACCTAGGAATCCCTTTTTTTTTTAAATAAGAATTTTACTTATTTATTTTTTAGAGAGGGGGAGGAAGGGAGAAGGAGAGAAGCATTGATGTGAGAGAGAAACGTCGATGGGCTGCCTCTTGCATGCACCCTAACCAGGGGCCTGGCCCATAACCCTGGCATGTGCCCTGACCGGGAATCAAACCAGTACCTTTTTGCTTTGTGGAATGATACTCAACCAACTGAGCTACACAGGTCAGGGTGTCAGAATCCTTTTTAATACAGTGTTTCCAGTAGCTGCAACTAGCTGTAGAGTTGACATTCTGATTAAATCAGTTTACAGCCTTATACCAATCCTTTGATAAAACAACTTGCTTTGACCAAGTTAAATTATGACTACTGATAACCAAATTGAGGCTTAGGAAAAAATGTGATATGTTAATATATTTGACTGTTGGTAAGTATAAAGCTACTTTTGAAAAGCTGTATATTATTGAATAAGCTCACTTTGATGACATGTTCTGTTGGTAGATCGGGCTTTGTATATAAAGCAAGACTCAATTCTTTCAATTTTTTTTAATCTTTATTTTTTTTAGAAGTTTTTCTCTCTTTTTTTTTTTTAAAGATTTATTTATTTTTAGAGAGGGAAGGGAGGGAAAAAGAGAGAGAGAGAGAGAGAAACATGAATGTGCGGTTGCTGGGGGCTGTGGCCTGCAACCCTGGCATGCGCCCTGGCTGGGAATCGAACCTGCGATACTTTGGTTTGCAGCCCGTACTCAATCCACTGAGCTATACCAGCCAGGGCCAATTCTTTTAATTCTTAGATTTGTTTTTTAACATTAAAAAGTTTATTTCCAAAGAAATGTTGTTGCTGTTTATTTCTTCCTAATTCTTTTTAAAAAAAATCTCTCCTCAGATAAAATAATTGTGGGTAGCTTTATGGGATACCTGCGAATCTTTAACCCCCACCCTGTGAAAACCGGAGATGGGGCTCAAGCTGAAGATTTGCTTCTAGAAGTTCATCTACAAGATCCAATACTGCAAGTGGAAGTAGGAAAATTTGTTTCGTAAGTACAGCCCACAAGTTCGGGTATTTTATTTTACTTGGAATATATCAGTCCCTTACTGTGTCACATTTAAGGATTCTTTAAAGAAGAAAAGACTATCCATGAACTTAATATATTTTCTGGATATTGTCACCTAGGTGTTCCTCATTTACTGAATTCTCTTTAATGTGGAAACCTGTACATTTAAGGTCAAATCATTTAGGACAGTTTTTGTAGTGACAGACCTAAGATTCCTGGTGGATCAGAAACTTAAAAGAGATAAGCTTTTGAAAATAACCAAATAAACAAATAGAAAGTATTCATTTAAAACACTAAATGTCCAGTTTATATAAGTATCTCTTTAAATAATTAGACAAAGTAACAGTTATGCTATTTGGCACATAGCTTTGAAGCTTTAAAACGAATTATGTGTTTGGGGTAGAGAGGTCCTTAGATCAACCTGCAAAATTAAGTCTTCCCTTACAAGGGCTTCATTTTAGAAAACTGTTTATTAGTTCACATTCTGTTTAATATGAGCGCTTTTTATTTACTGATGATAGTGCTGATTTCGTCTTATTTTCATACATGAATTTTCTTAAAACGAGTCTGTATTTCTTTTTTTTTTAAATTAAGTCTGTTGGGTAACGTTGGTTAATGATAACATTACATCAGTTTCAAGTGTACATTTCTGTGATATATCATCTGTGTATTGCACTGTATGCTCAGCACCCAAAAAGTCCAGCCTCCTTCTGTCACCATGTATGTCACCCCCTTTACTCTCTTTACTCTCCACCCTACCCTTTCCCTCTGGCAACCTTTTATGATTTCGTTTCGTTTGTGCCTTTGCTGCTTTCTGTTTTATGTCCCACATACGCGAGAAAGCGTATGGTTCTTGTCCTTTCCTGTCCGATTTTGCTTAGCGTGATACCCTCAGGATCCATCCATGTTGTTGAAAATGGCAGTATTTTATCCTTAAGCCTGTGTTTCTTAATCATTTATGAAAGTATCCCTTGTGAAAAGTTACGTAGGCAGTGGTGGTCTTGTTTTCTCTGCCTCTTCTTTCTGACCCCGTTTTGCCTTCTCAGGTCGGGGAGTGCCCTGAACTCTGGATTTTGGCTCACTCCATTCGCTTGTCATAATAATTAAAAATTACTTATTGATTGATGTTTTAGAGAGCTTGAGAGGAAAGGACGGAGGGAGGGAAAGAGAGAGAGAGAGAGAAACATTGATTTGTTGTTCCGTCCATCTATGCGTTCATTGGTTGTTTCCTGTAAGTGCCCTGACCGGGGATCAGACGCATAACCTCGGTGCATCAGGATGCTGCTCCAACCACCTGAGCTACCCAGCCAGGGCTGCTCATCACGATTTATTGGCCCCAGCTTCCATTTCTTCAGGGCCCTGAGTCCTGCTGAAAAACCTGACTGTTCCCCCTCTTTTCCTGCTGTGTCTCATTTTGAGGGAAGCAGCTTCATGGCCGTGCTCGCCTAGGGCTTTCACACACTGTGACAGGGTGCAGGGGGAGATGCTGTGACCGGCGTGGCTGGTAAACACCTACTCCGTCTAAAAGCTGATGGTGATGAGGTGCCCCTGGTGTACTTCTCTCCTATGGTACGGGATGGGTTTATACCATAAGGGGATGAAAGGATTCCTGCCTCTAAAAAGCATGTTTGCCTTTCTGTTTTTTTTTTCAAAAAGTGAAGTGCTGTGACAGCTATTCTGCCCAGTGGCCTGGTGTGTGGCCTCCGTCGCTGTGATCACTTGTGGGAAGGGAGGAGGTCAGCCGTAGGGAGTGGGTTCTGTATAGGCACTAGTGAACTAGCCCCGTCTCCTGCTCTGCCTTTGGAGGTGAGGCAGCTCGCCGGAGCTCAGGCTTCAGGTCACACGGCTGGGGTTCAGACCCAGATCTGCTTGCCTGACTCCATGCTTTACTGGCCCCTCGCGATGTCTTTTCCTGTGCGTGACGGAAAAATTATGTGGAGTGTTCAGGGCACATATAAGAAATTTTGAAGGCAATATTGGTTATTTGATCATTGTGTATATTTGCATTTTCTGATAGTACAGTGAGTGGTATTTGTATATTCATTGTGACAGTGTTTTGCAGGTGTTGTCTAGTATAATCCTTGTTTTCTAAATGAGAGACTAGCCTTCCGAAAGATCGAGTGATCACACAAATATCAAGCTGCAGAGTCAGCGCCCTAACCAGGACTTCGGATTTCAACGATAGTCCCTGTCCTTCAGAACAGAATCTCTAGGACGCAGATCATACACTGAGGCCTGCTTGCAGATGTGTCTGAAACTGAAGAGACTTGCCAGCATTTGAGAGCCACGAGGAGATCTTGCTCCGCAGTGTATGATGTCAGTGTGGCTCAAATAAACTCACTTATATGTATATGCAGTTGAGCCAGGAGATGTCACATTCTGGCTTTTCTTGAAGAAAAAAAAATGTGGAGACGTGGCCACAAGCCCGGACCTGAGTAGTAGTGGCCTGCGTTAGCCTGGCCCCAGCCGCAGTGGGTCCCAGCCACTGATACCCCTTTCTCATTTATACGTACTTGCTTGATCCTCGAAGACTTGGGAGTTCGGATTTCTAGACCCTGCCTTCCTTGTCTCTCGAAACCACTCAAGAGGGGCAGGGCGGCAGAGTGGTGACAGTGGTCAAACTGAAATACTTTTAGTGCCTCTCATTATGTTCAGAACTGGAAGTGATACACGCCATTTAAAATCATCACTGTTATTTAATAATGATTAGCGTTTTGTGGTGCTTTGCACTTTGCAAGGTGCTTTCTCATGATTTCATTTCATGCAATTGAAAACCCTTATTTTTATTTTCCAGGAGGGGAAACAGGTTTGGAGAGCTTAGGTGATGTGCTGAATGTCACAGGTTAATGAGCTGGAGAGGCAGGGCCTGCCGGGAGAGCCCTCTTGAAGGGGCCTCTAGGCACCTCCTCCGGGGGGTTCCCTGGGCTTCCGTTTGAAGGCAGCTCCGTAGCCCAGCTCCTGAGCCTCCGGGACTGTCAGACTGGCTGTTGGCTACCTCTGTTTTCCAGCTTGGAATGTCATCTAGTGAACTGTTTAGGTCACTCATGGTAGACCGTGGTGATAATCTCTTGTAAAAATTATTGAGTAATTTTTTGGTTATGTCTGAAACTAATATTTAAATTTTTAAAACTTTCTCCATTTTTCAGAGGTACTGAAATGCTTCATTTGGCTGTGCTGCATTCTAGAAAACTTTGTGTCTACTCTGTCTCAGGTAAGAAACATATTTTTCTGATGTCAAATTTCTATTAAAAATTGGCTTTTTATTTATTTTTTTATTTATTAAATATATTTTATTGATTATGCTATTACAGTTGTTCCAATTTTTACCTTTTGTGTCCCTCTGCCCAGTACTCCCATTCCTTCTAGCAATCTGCACCCTGCCCCCTGCCTTACTTAGTTCATGGGTCATGCATATAACTTCTTTGGCTACTCCATTTCCTATACTGTTCTTAACATCGCCCTGTCTATTTTATACCTACCAATTTGTAGTTCTTAATTCCTATGCCTTTCCCTGATTCACCCCCATTCCCCTTCCAGCTGATAACCTTCCAAATGATTTTCATATCTATGGTTCTGTTCCTGTTCTGGTGGTTTGCTTAGTTTGTTTTTTTATTTTTATTTTAAAAATGATTTTATTTATTTAATTGTAGAAAGAGGGGAAGGGAGTTAGAAAGAGAGGGAGAGAAACAACAATGTGTGAGAGGTACATCGGTCGGTTGCCTCTTGAACGCCCCCAGCCGGGAACCTAGCCCACAACTCAGGCATGTGCCCTGACAGGGAATTAATCGAACCAGTGACCTTTCGGTTTGCAGGCCTGCACTCAGTGATCCACTGAGCCACGCCAGCCAGGGCACTTAGTTTGTTTTTTAGATTCAGTTGTTGATAGTTGTGAATTTGTTGCCTTTTGAATGTTCATAGTTTTGGTCTTCTTTTTCTTATATAGTTCCCTTTAACATTTCATATAATAAGGTCTTGGTGATGATGAATTCCTTTAACTTGACCTTGTCTGGGAAGCACTTTATCTGCCCTTCCATTCTAAATGATAGCTTTACTAGATAGAATAATCTAGGTTGTAGGTCCTTGCTTTTCATCACTTCTTGACAGTCCCTTCTAGCCTGCAGAGTTTCTTTTGAGAGGTCAGCTGACAGTCTTATGGGAATTCCTTGTAGGTAACTTGCTGCTTTTAAGATTCTCTCTTTATCTTTAATCTTTGGCACTTTAATTATGATGTGTCTTGGTGTGGTCCTCTTTGGGTCCAACTTGTTTGGAATTTTCTATGCTTTCTGGACTTGTATGTCTATTTCCTTCACCAAATTAGGGAAGTTTATCCTGCTCTCCCTCCCCTTCCTTCCTCCCTTCCTTCCTCCCTCCCTTCCTCTCTTCCTCCCTCTCTTCCTTCCTTCCTTCAAGGGTTTTTATTTTTACTTTCCCAAGGGAGGGAAAGGGCTAGGTATGGGGGGATACACCAGCCAGGGAAGTGTTCTTTCATTACTTTTTCAATTAAGTTTTCAATTTCTTGTTCTTCTTCTGGCACCCCTATGATTCAGATGTTAGTACGTTTGGAGATGTCCCAGAGGCTCCTTAGTTGATCCTCATTTTTTTTGAAGTCTTTTTTTTTTCTTCTTGCTGTTTTGATTGAATGCTTTTTTTCTTCCTTATGGCGCAGATTGTTGATTTGATTTTTGGCTTCATCCCCTCCACTGTGGGTTCCCTGTAGACTTTTCTTTATTTCACTTAATGCAACCTTCATTTCTGCCTGGGTCTTTTTTATACTGTTGAAGTACCCAATGAGTTCTTTGAGCATCCTAATAGCCTGTGTTTTTGAACTCTGCATCTGGTAGGCTGCTTATCTGTATTTTGTTTTGTTCTTTTTCTGGAGTTTTGTTCTGTTTTGTTTTTTTCCCCCCCATTTGGGCCATATTTCTCTGTCTCCTCAATTTGGCAGCCTCCCTGTATGTTTCTGTGTATTAGGTAGAGGTGCTTTGACTCCCTGACTTATCAGCGTGGCCTATTATAGAAAAGCTCACCTGTAAATTGTGTGGGGCAGAGCTGTGGGTAATCATCAAGACAGAGCAACCTGTTTCACCGCCTCATGGCTCTGTGTGGGCGAGGACTCAGTAAGGGGATAATGCCACTGCCTGGCTTCTGGAAGTTAGCCCGGGAGGAAGCTGTCTCCCGGCACTCACCCTGTTGCCAGTCACTTCACTTTCGCCCCCTATGCCACTGGTGCCCTTCCAGCTGTTGCCCTGGTGCTGAATCCCAGCGGGGGTCAGTCTGCATAAGTCCTGAGACCTTTGTGGGCCTTTTAAGAGCAGCCTCCTGAGAATCCTAGAGTTTCTTCTGCTGCCCCAAACCCCACTGGTTTTTACAGCCAGAAGTTGTAGGGACTTACCTTTCTGGCACTGGAACCCTGGGCTTGTTCACCTGGCCTGGGCCTGGGATCCCTCGCTCCTGAGATATCCCTCCTGATTTTTATCTGCCACACATGAATGTGAGACCTCCTGTTCAGTCGCCTCTCCACCCCACCCTGTGTCTCCATGCCTCTCCGCCTCTCCATGTGTCCCCATGTCTCCGCCCCTCCTACCTGCCTGGATGAATGTGGCTTCTTTAACTCTTTGGTTGTTAGACTTCCATACCGCTTGATTTTCTGATAAATCTGGGTGATATTTGTCTGTAGTCTAGTTGTAGTTTTTACTGCAGTTGTGTAAGGAGGCGAAGCGTGTTTACCTACACCTCTATCTTCACCAGAAGTCTGGGCTTTTGAACATTGTGAAGGAATAGATATTCTCTAATGCTGACTTGGTGGAGAACACCAGACATTCGGTTGAAGGTTTTCTTATTTTTTATTTTTTAAAGATTTTATTTATTTTTAGAGATAGGGGAAGGAGAAAGAGGGAGAGAAACACCGATCAGTTCCTTCTTGCATGCCCCTAACCAGGGACCTGGCCTGCAACCCAGGCATGTGCCCTGACTGGGAATTGAACCAGAGAACTTTCAGTTCATAGGCTGGCTCTCAGCGTACTGAGCCACACCAGTCATGCCAAGGTTTTGCTATCTTGGTTAGAATTTTCCCTTTGTTCATTTGTTCTCTTGGGTGCTTAGGCTGTTATATTTTCTTGGTCTGCTATTTCCCTGCATAGTTAAAATTCTCATAGAGGGTTCCTTGTAATCCCCTTTCTCTCAAGGATCGCATCCAGGATTGCTCTAATAGGGGCTATTTCTGGGTATTTAGGACTCTTCAGTCTTAAGGAATATTCAATAGCAGTAACAAATTCATTAGGGGCTGAGTCATAGTGGTTCAAAGTACATTTTCTTTGGTGAACCTCAAGTCCTTTTTCTTTACAGTTCCGACTTCTTGGCCTCTGGTTTTCTTCACTCAACCCGACCTCAGGGCAGTTATCTGATGCTTATTTGGGTTTCATTCTCAACACTGCTCTCTGGGTGCAAGAATGCTAGTTAAATGTGGAATAGTTTCAGCATTTTGGCCTTTATTAAATATAAAAGGTAACTTAAAAAACTTTGTTTCTGTTATTAGATAAATTTTAGTTCAAGTTGAGAGAGCTATTTTTATGGATATCAATATTGGGAAGTGTTTTTATGGGTACTATAATAAAGTCAAAGTCTGGGGGCCTATTCCTTATCCAAATAATATGCATCTTTGGAGTTTGCTGTAAATGTAAGCTTTTTAGGATTTGTGTTTCTCACACTCATTCTCTTGATTTGAGCTTTCCTCATATTTTTCTTTCATTTCAAATACCGATTTGTTTTCCCCATCTCTGAGCTGGATGTTGTTAGGCAGTCTCTTTCTGGGGTGAAGGTCTTTTGGGTCCCTAAGGCAGGCTCAGTATCTGGCACGTGGTATGTGGTAGGCACACTTGTTGAATGAATGAGTGAACTAGCTTCCAGGTAGTGCTGAGGCAATTGGTCTTGGCTCATTATGATTCTCTTCATGTTACTTTCTCCCTTCCTTTTTTTTTCTCTGTTACCCCTATTATTTCCTTTTCCACTCTTTTTTCATCAGGGGCCTGGATAGTACCTCTCATGGTCACTGTGGAACATTCTCATTGGTTCCAGGGTAAAAGATGTTGCTCCTCCTGGTGGAGGGCAAATACTGAGTGTTGCAGAGTCAGCGGGAAGGTATGGTATAGGCCACTCCATTGCATGAATGCCGTTGTTCTTCTGTTTTCCACTGTAAACCTGCTGACTGCTAGGACTCCTATTAACTTCGTTACACGGACCACGGAAGAGGAAGCCTTGGCCACGGTCACCCCTGAAGACTTCTTAGAGAGTTGATTCCTTCTGGGAGCCCCGTGGCAGCTCCGAGAGGGCAGGGGAGGGAAGCATGCTGAAAACTAGAAATGGGGTTAGACTCGTGGCCTTCCCTTTGGTGGCCAAGGTGGCCCCCTTCGGCGGGTGGGTGTCTGAAGACAGGGGCCTTTAGAGCTGCACTCAGGCACGCAGGGCACAGTCGGGGGCAAGATGTGTACGTTTATTAAAGAAGCCCACGGAAAGAAACTGGCACGTTTGCTCAGAACTTGTGCATGGGACACGTGGGTCCTCCTGCAAATCAGTGTTGAAAATGAGAGTTTCTCGTCACCAGGACGGTGACTTTTATCGCTCTTCTGTGCGTGGCGTTTGCTCACAAGCCGTGTGTTCTGCGGGGATGAAGAGGCGTCTAGACTTAGACTGCCTTCCCTTACGCCCGCCTCGCTTCCCCTCTCCGTCTCCTTTCGGCAGCCTCTTACAATATTTGTAGTCTGACCACTTGTATATTTTTCCTGGCTTGGCTTAAATCCACAAGCAGGGAAGTTCATGTTTTTGTTCTTGAAAAATGTTTCTTGAAGTTCCTGCTGAACTTTTACCTAGCTTTTACCGTAACAGGGGATGCATAAACATTCTCTAGTTTAAGGGAAACCACTGGTGTCTGCAGATGCAAGTGTTGCTGAACTTGACATCCTTACCCTCAAGTGTCCCTCCCCAATTATCTTCTGTCTTTTTTTTATGCCCTGTGTGTGGCCAAAAAAGATCTGAAGCAAACTAGAGGAGGCCTCCTGGACACACCAGACACCCCTCAGTAGTCAGAGGCTACTGTGCCGACTTGGTTTTGGTGGGTGAGTGTCGTCAGCGGTGCGCTTACTCTGGGCAGCCAGCAGGCCCCCGCTGGCCTGTAGGTAGCCCACCTTACTGGACTCAGGGAGAGAAAGCATCACGTGTCATCTGAGGCTCCTGTGGGATGGGCTTCAGCTTCTGAGTAAGTGGTTACAGATGCGTGAGCATAAGCCATACTGATTATGTCCTCTTAAATATTCTTTCCCAAAACTTGTGTACTTCTCAACAAGCATTTACTATAAGCATTAGACATATTTATGGAATTTTAATGTTTGCCACAAGAGGGCAAAAACATGTGGTTCCTTACTTTTGACAGACTTATATAATCTAATTTGGTTATTTAACACAATGAACCTTTTAACTTACTCTTTAAAGGTTTTTATTTTATTTAACATCATTAGATTTTTCAACAGTTATTTCAGATGGCTCCAAAAACTGTTGTCAGGGTGACTTTTGATTTCTCATAGGATTATTAAAGATTTAAATCAGATTCTGTTTATATAGGGTCAAACAGCACAAATATAATAACATCCATTTACTTTCTAACTGAGGAAACTTTACAATAGCTTTAGCTATATGCAGACTGTAATTATGGGTATGTACTTACTATATTCAGTCTGTGTCTCCAAGGGCAAAACCTGTATAAGTAATTTCAATTGTTTGTCATTGGAACTTCTCTAGAAAAAAAATGGCCAGAGGTTTCAGGTTTTCAGACACCACTTTTGTTATAAGATGGTAGCTATGGCCAGATTGCTAAGAAAACTAAGTTTTTAAGTACTGTCACCTGACATGTGGACGTTTTCCAATATAAGCGGCGTGCTGTCAGGACACAGGCCCCAGTGTCACGGCAGGGCCACTTTGTGTCGTGTCCCCGCTCAGCCCCAGGTTTGCCGACCCTTCAGCTGGTGGGTGTGTGCGAGCTCCTTCCTTCCTCAGAGGGTGTGATCTGCTTTTGGGTGAAGAATGAGATTTGTAACTTCTGTAGGGACAAACCAAATGTTTCTTGGAACTTCTTTTTCTTAGGTTAATGCCAGGAGTTATTTGGTGGGTGGCTCCCCGCACCCCCGACCCCACGTGGCTCGTGTGGTGGTCATTCTTCCTCAGTCGTTGCCGTACGGGTTTCACTGCCGTTTGCACCCCGGAAAGTTTTCATCTCCTATCAGGGTTAGCTGGAAAATTTGAGTCTTTCTCTCTTTTTTTATTTTATTGGCATGCAAAGCCTATTATTACCATTTTCAAGGGCATAGATCTGAGTAGAAGTGATTCTACCCCAAGAAGTCCTCCTCTGGTAGTTTTTCTCTTTCAACCCTCCTCCACCTTCCAAATGAGTAAGAAAGGCCAGGCTGGGAAAGGAGGAGGTGGAAGCGACACTCTTCATGCCATTCTCCTTCGGGACACTGTCATCGGCTCACCAAGTTCCCTGGGAGTGGCTCAGTGAGGGACAACCAGGTACCAGGATGTCTGGTTCTGGATCTAAAGACCTAGTTCGAGTACTGGGCCCTTTACCAGCTGCGTGATTTGGGGAGAAATTTCTTAATTTTTTTTTAAATCCTCACCTGAGGACATGCTTACTGTTTTCAGAGGAAGGAAGGGAGGGAGAGAGAGGGACAGAAACATTGATGTGAGAGAGAAACAGATGCTGCTCTTTTGCACCTTATGCCCTGGCTGGGGATTGAACCTGCAGCCTTTTGGGTTAAGGGACGATGCTCCAATCAACTGAGCCACACTAGCCAGGAGTTAAATTTTTTTTGAATGTACGGTGCCTCAATTCTAAAATGGAAAGAGACATATTTGTATTCTTACAACCTCAGGGAATGTTGGTCAGTCCTTCTGGACAAAAAGCAAATGCTCATGTGTACATACATGTCTGTCTGTATGTGTGTACACACACCATCTATATTTAGGTTGTTTTAGTGATCTAATACTGTATAGTTTGGGGACTGTTTTATTGGCTTTTTGATATATTAAGTTTTTTTCTTTAACTTTTACATTTTTGAATGAGTGAGAAAGATGTGTCTTCATGGAAAAGCTGTATTCTTAATCAGTTTTCTTTTGAGCACCTCTTTTAACCCTGATCATTTCCAGCTGATCTCTGGGATACAGCTTCAACTATAAGTACTCTAGAAAGGCCAATAAACAGAGTAAAATATGGATAAATAATCTTTTCTTATTTGGAAAGAACTAGAAAGTGTTTATAACACATATGATTTGTTAAATGCAGAGAAAGCATCCTCCTTTGTTTTGAAGGAGATTTTTCTTGTCAGACTTAAAATAAAACATCATTGTCCTATTTACTTGCTGAGGGAAGCTTTAGAAAAATCTTTCCATTAAATTAGAATATAATGCATTAGGGCTTGAGTATTTTGCAAATTGGGACAGAAAATTGAATTGCTTGCAAGTGTGGGCAATTTTTTCCTTAGATACTTTGAGTCATATCCTTGCTCTGTTATTGCTTGTAAGTGCAAGGAACTTAATCTCATTTATTTCAGAACTGAAATTGGAAGGTTTTGTTGTTATTTAAATAATTGCATGTTCCTAATACATAATGAAAATAGATAACAAAGTGTTACCCAGGGTGTATTTCATCTAGTGATATAATCTAGCTGGGCAGAAATTGTTTTAACTGTGCCGGTGTTCTTTGTCCTCAGTATGGTGATTGTTTATGATTGTTCATAATGCACAATGTTTCAGTGTTTGGCCATTTAAATTTTTTTGAAATTCAATTACTTGGAATTGGTGTGGAGGTTGAGAAGAAATTAATATTTTTTAGTGTGAAGAAATACAAAGCAATAAAAGGATTTCTTTTTCTCCGTAGGAACCTTGGGTAATGTGGAGCATGGGAACCAATATCAGATCAAATTGATGTATGAACATAACCTTCAGAGAACGGCCTGCAATATGACTTATGGGTCATTTGGTGGTGTAAAAGGTAATTTGCATTTATTCGTGAATGCGTTATTGCCAGTACCAGGTTTAGAATACAGCAGGTCCTCAAATAATAACATCATTTCGTTCAATGTGGTTTAGTTGTAACGTTGATGAAATGTCGTAGACATTTAACTTTTGTTTCTGTCAGCCTCTGGTGAAACTGGTCCCATTATGTGTTGTCTCACTTACAGCTGAAGAACCTATCTGTGATGTTAAGTGAGAATGTATTTGGCCATATAGAAATGGATGATTATGTGGTATGAATCTCAGAAAGAGTTAAACATGTTTTACCAAAAGCTTTATATTCACATACCCAGGCAAAATAATAAGGAAAAACTTTACACATGAATGTGTTTGATTTTTCTTATAACCAGCATTTTTATGTGGTCTACGGAGACATTTCTAAAACTGACTTTTCTTCAGAGTCTGTCTTTTATTCGTGGGCCGGTGGAAATGGAGCTTTCTTGTGGTGGAGCTGTGTGCCTGCCTCTTGGTGGAAAAAGGAGTCGATCTCACTGAAGGGGGTCCCTGCTCCGCCTGCGCTAGTGCAGCCGGCCTGCCAAACCCTCTCTCCGCCCTCCCGTCTCCAGAGCCATCTGCACAAGGGCTCCAGGACCGGGGGCCAGGAGAGACTGAAATGCAGGCCTGATCCTCCTCTCAAGCCATGCGCCCCCAGAGGAAGGGTGCCTTTTCTGAATGTCACAGAGCCATCACCTTTACCAAGACCAGCTCAGTGCAGCTGGGTTCCTCTCACCTTGGGGGTAAATGTTTCTATTAGCACAAGGGCTACCTGCAGTGCCGGCGCCCTAGTCCCAGGGCCTCAGGGTGCCTGCAGTTTGGTGCTTGCTTCCGGGCACCAGTGCTGTTGCTGCCGGAGGGTCTTTGTGTGGAAGCGAACGCCTTTCGCTCCTCCGCGACAGCGTCATCTAGCTGTTGGCGCTCACTGGAGGACCAGCAGCCCACTGGTGACGCACACATGTGTGACTTTGTGTGGCCCCTGCAGAACGTGCAACTAGGGATTTCAGAACACATTCACCCTTTTCTGGCTGCTGTTTGTATGAGTTGATTAGCCATTGAATTAAAAAGTAGACTAGCTATTTAGATTTTTCTTCAGTGACAGGAAAAAACAACGTTATTTTGGAAGTATCTTTCATTCCTGTGAATTCAGGTTTTTTAGAAGATTTTGCTTATTTATTTTTAGAGAGAGGGGAAGGGAGGGAGAAAGAGAAGGAGAGAAGCATCAATGTGTGGTTGTCTCTCACACGACTCCCACTGGAGACCTGGCCTTTGATTCCCAGGCATGTGCCTTGACTGGGAATTGAGCCGGCGACCCTTTGGTTGGCAGGCCTGCACTCAATCCACTGAGCCATACCACCCAGGGCCCGTGAATTCAGTTTTGTCTTACCTAGAGGTGACTGTAAGGAATGGGTGAACTTGAGCACACCAGTTAGCAGTTGGGGGTGTTTTGGGTGGTAATGTGCAAAGAAACCATTTGAGTAATTAACATGAAACGATACAAAACCCTGGGCTGGAATGTGTAATTGCTGAACTTGAGTAACAGGAATTCTTTGAGAAATATGGGCGAAGTCTAGGGTTAGGTGAATAGAGGACAGAAGGAGCTAAAACGTGATGAGAGGCTACCTGCTGTCAGTGAAGTGTCCCCCGCCAGCCGCAGCTGCTGGAGCTGATTTTCACTGTTCTTTAAAAAAATGTCTGACATGATTGGGAGACCTAGGCCTTCCTCATTTAATTGACATTTTCAATTCTTTTTTTGCCTACAAAATTCCCAAAAGCCAAATTGCTAAATTCTGTATATCTGAAGTCCAAAAATTAAGACAGGAGAAAAAAGTGCTTTAGGTAAGTGGAAATAAGCATTTTTTTGGTAGCATCACAACAATTCTTTAGATCACATGTTAAGTGTCATCTTTTATAGGTTGCACTGTCCTTTTAATTTTATTATCAGGTAATAAAGTTTTAAACTAATCAAAGAAAAATAAATTCTTTGATTTTTGTGTGACATTTTTGCTGGATATAATAATGGACTTCCAAAGTGATAGAATCGCTGTTTTGAAAAGAACAGATAACTTTGTATTTATATGATATGTTCTCTTAGTTCTTAAATTATGCCTTACATTTCAGAAGTACCTTCAGAAGAAACAAGAGGATATTCTGACATGTTTTACTTTCCTGTGGTTGAGCAGAATAGTACAGATTGAAACAGAGAAATAGCTGAATAGCAGAAGGAATTTTTTCATTTCATGAGTTTGAAACACTTATCATTGAGGCATCTACAAGAAAACACGAAAAATTGTGGGGTGGTAAATTAGTAAAAATTAGACATATTGGGGAGGTTCCTGAGGGTATGAGGGGTTACTGCTATTGGGTTTCTTTTTGGGACAATGAAAATGTTCCAAAATTAGGTTATGGTGACAGTTGCATAGTTTTGTCAATATTACTAAAAATTATTGAGTTATATTCTTAAAAGGGTGGTATGTAAATGACATCTCAATCAAACTTAAAAAAATTAGCCATGGGGTAAACCTAATGCTGGAGAGGTTATGGTGGTCTCTGTCCTACATTGTTCATGGCCATGTAAAATGATACAACATTCTTATAAGGCAGCTGGGCTATTAAGAGCCATGAAAATGTTCTTGGGTGCAGAAATGTGACGCGCGGGAATGCACGTGAGGAAGTAATCCAAAATGTGGGACAGTCACATCAGGTTGTCTTGTGTTAATTTATTCTTCACTCTTTCTATCCTCCCTTCTTTCCTTTTGTAGCTACCTATGTGCATTTACTTGTAGACAATTAGAAGTGATTAAATTGTGTAATGGAGGAGAATGACTAAGTTTTGATGCATTGATTCAGTGGGTTATTGTGAAGCTATGAAGATTAAGTTTTGTTTGCTTGAATGAACATCTTCAAACATAATCTTTGTCTGCCTTTCTGACTATTTCATTAGGATAGACTGTAGGAATAGAGTTACTCACTCAGAAGGTCATAAATTTTTTCCCCCTCAATTTGGAAGATCAAATACTATATAAATAAATTGTAAAAAGTACAGAATTTAGAAAGCAGAAAATAAAAGTCACTCCAAGATATACATATGCCAAAAGAAAGCCCATTTTCTAAGCCTGTCTCTAGTGTTTTCTTTTTCTTTATTTTTTTAAAAAGGTTTTATTTATTTATTTTTAGAGAGAGGGGAAGGAAGGGAGAAAGAGAGGGAGAGAGACATCGATGTGCAAGAGATAGATCCATTCGTTGCCTCTTGCGGGTCCTCAACTGGGGACCCAGCCCACAACCCAGGCCTGTGCCCTGGTTGGGAATCGAAATGGCCACCTTTTGTTTTACAGGCTGGTGCTCAATCTGCTGAGCCACACCAGTCAGGGCTCTAGTGTTGTTTGAATGTGTATTTTTCTAGGTGCGAGCAGATCATTCTCTCGCAGTCCAATGGTTTGGCGTCTTTGCGTCACACTGGAAGAAGAGTTGTCTTGGGCCACACATTAAATACATTGTGCCACGTCATCACAAAATAATCGCATCATGTTTAAGGTAAATTTACGACTTTGTGTTGGGCCGCATCATAGCCATCCTGGGCTGCACACGGCCCACGGGCTGCAGGTTGGACACCCCTGGGTGAAAACTCCCCTACACTTCATCTGGGCTTTAAAGAGGACGATAAAAAAACCCCTTGCCTTTTACCTTCCTTGGTATTTATGACGGCTTCTTGTGGAGTTATTAAGTTGGGGGTAACTATGTTAGCAGTCCTCAAGAAAGGAATTCAGTAAAAAGGAAACCTGGCTGTATTGTAAACCAATGGAAGGCAGTGGAGTTTTCGGTGAGTGCATCAGAATGAACCACCACTAGATGGCAGTCCTCTACAGCCTTGGGCCTCTGTCGATACTGCTTTTGTAGGGTATGGTTAGGAATCAAAAATGGAGGAATTTTGATCCCAGCTAATACTTTGCCTTTTACTAAAAATAAATGCACTTGATCCAACTTGCAAAAAAGTAATGGAGTGGTTTTTTTTTAAATTAATTATAGTAGGCAATGCCTGAATATAATGTTAAAATGCATTTAGGTAGGCTTTTTAAAAATTTTATTTTAGTATTATTATCATTATATTATTTTATAAGAGAAAGTTTACTTAGAAGGCCACAGAGGCAGAAGGAGCGAGCCAGCCGGGCTGCGCAGGCTGAGAAACAAGTCACAGAGGCAGAAGAAGGCCCTTGGGGCTTAGGAGAGAGGAAGGCAAAGGCAGCACACCTGGGGAGGGAGGCAGGGGGAGGGTTCCCATCAGAGCACAATGGGCTCTTGATAAAAATGCAGCTTCAGCCCTGACCTGCACGGCTCAGTTGGCTGAGCTTCTACCAGCAAAGGAAAGGTTGCCGGTTCGATTTCCGCTCCAGTGGGTCAAGGCTCATGCCTGGGTGGTGGGGCAGGTCCCGTTTCGACTCCCATGCGAGAGACAACCAACCCATGTTTTTCTCTCACATTGATGTTTTCCTCCCTCTCATCCTCCCTTCCCCTCTTCCTAAAACTAAATAAATAAACTCTTTAAAAATGCAGGTTCTGATTCTGTAAGTCTGAAACTGTACCCGAGAGCCTGAATTTCTGACCATCTCCCAGGCGATGCCAAATCTCGGGCTCTAGACTGATGCTATCCAGCCCTGCGCCAACCAAGTGCATATCACCTGCCTGCCAGCGCTCCCAGTGCTTTACAGGTTGAGTAACTTACTCAGATATGCTTCGTGAGGGGCAGCGGAGGGATTCTAATCCAGACTCTGCCTCCAGAAGCTTATGCTGTTAATCATACTGAACTGCTTCCCTTTCTGGGCTGTGAGCAAATTTACCCTCTTCCTAATGCAGAAGCAAACTGTCCCATTACAAAGGGGTGTGCTTTGGTTTGGTCACAGTTAGTGCCTGACTTTGATTCTTTGTGGATTGTGGAACACATGTTGAATAAGCTTTTTGGAAAAGTGCCCTCCTCCAACAATCAGAGAGGTTATAGGTAGAAAGGTAATACAGGAGTTGAAACTAGCGAAAGAGTAAGTACTGTTTTTTTTTTTTCTTTTTTTTTGCTTGTCTGTTAAAGCAATCTTTTGAAAGCACCTTTTATACATTTGCAGTAACTCAAAGGTACATTCATTTGATGGAGTAAGGTTTGGTTTTACCTTCAGCCGTGTGCAGTGCTTATTAATGAGAAAGAAGTGATAAAGAAATAGGAACTCTAGTTTTATGAACTAGTTGGAGAATATTTGCCTAATATCTTCCATTATTCAGTCTACTACGTACCATTCCAGAACTTAAATTATGACATTTTCCATATTATACATTTTAGAGGGAAATAACTGAAATGTCAATATTAATGGCTGTATTGGGCTTTTTTTTTTTAATTACAGAGGGGGTGGAGGGCAGCATCTTGAAGTTAAAAGGTGTAGTTCTTTTGATTTGAATCTAAGCTACTTTTATTTTAAAGGGGTGTGTGGCTGTGAGTATCTATAAAAACGTTAGTTTATCTTTGCTTCTTACGCTATTGACAGATTAGTGCGTGTAAAATTTAATGGGTGGTGTAGCATGGGCAATCAAATTATGGTTTGGAAACATACTAAACAATTTTGAAAGGTGGATTCGGATTGATTTGAAACTATGTTAGTAAAATTGATGGAATTTATTTGGTTTGGTTAGTTGAACTCTACTTGGTTTTGAAAAAAGGAACAAATGATAGTTCTGCCAGATTTTTCTCTGATTTTGTTTTCCTGGTGTCACTACAGCTTCCGGTGGTTGTGGACGTGGTGTTTTAGCTGGTTAACAAGCTCGCCATGGTAGAACACTGCAGTGTCTGCACCAGGAGGGCGTTGGCACTGACTGGCAGAGAGCCAGTGGTGGGGGGAAGAAGGAATGTCACTGTTCAGGGATCACATCTGCACATGCTTAGCTTGGTGAGACACGCTGCTTTGTGCAGTCAGTCCACTGTGATGCGTCTTGCTACCGTCAAGAGAGTTGAGCGAGAATTTCCTTTGCTCGTGATTTGACTTTGAGACCCGATAGTTAGTTATATCCTCAGTTACACAAAATTTGTCCTGTAGGACTGTGACAGGTTGCTGAACCTTATCATGCGTAGGAATCTTTCAGGTGCTCGACGGGGACGCTGAGATGAAATTGTTGATTTGTTGGAAATGTGTGGGAATTTTCAGGGACTGAAGCGAGTCTGGCATTAGTGCTTCCTTGCATCACCTCCTCCTCTGTCTGTCTGTCCTTTCTTCCATCCCTGCATCTACCCAGTGTGCATGCACTGAGAGCCTTCTGAGTGCTCAGGCCCTGTACTAGTTTCTTGGAGTGAACAGATGAATGAAAGGCACTTTATGTTCTCAAGAGGCTCACAACCTGGTGTGTGTGGGGGCAATACAGACTAAGAACTAACTGGACCATAATAGAGATGGACATTACAACGTTATGCTGGGGCCCTGGGGGTAGCGCAGCTCTTCAAGGCTGAGTGTGTGTGTGTGTGTGTGTGTGTGCGCGCGTGTGCGAGTGAGGGGAGGGGAGTACATGAGGGTGGGCAAGTGTGCCGTTCCCCTTTTTCATTCCAGCTCTTCCTTTTTTATCCACCTTGATCTGGGGACCACTAGTTCCAGTGTCTGATACGTGAGCAGTTGTGTGGCCCTTGGTATAAAGCCTTCAGTGCCCATGGGATGGGCCTCCCAGATTTCTTCTGGGCCAGTTTGTTCCTCTCGGGCAGTGTATTTTTCAGACTTCGGAGCACTTTTAAAATTTTACTTTGATTTAAAGACCTTGGTATTCTCAGGCTACTAAACTGGTTTTTTACTTACAGCGGAAAGCCCCGAGTAAAGCAAAGCAGCCTCCGTAACTCCCAGCCGCCCTTTACCAGAGAAGGACGCAGTGTGTGTAGGTTCTGTGCGGTGGCCACAGTGGTGCTGAGAACAGCAGACTGCAGGGCAGGGGTGGGAAGAGGAACGAACACCAGAGATAGCCGACAGGAGAGAGAGCCTTTGCTCGAGAGAAGTGCAGAGACAGGAGGGGGAGGGGAGAGAGTTTGAGGAGTAGAAGGGGGTCCGGGGTGTCAGAGGTCAAGCAGCCGGAGTGTTTGTTGAGAGGAGAACCCTGGATTTTGCATTTGGAGGCCAGCGTTGATCATGAGCAGTTTATAGAGGAGAGGAACGTCAGCCTGGCTGCTCCGTGGAGAAGCAGCGGAAACCCTGAAGGGAAGCTCTTTCTGTGGGAGGTTTGGCCATGAAGGGGAGACAGAGAGGAGGCCCCAGCTGGAGGGCCCGGCTCCACGCCAGGGGCCGTCTTCGAGGTCTTCGAGGGCGCAGGGCGACATCTCGGTCCGAGGAGCAAACGCCTCCTGCGGTGTTTCTGGAAGGGTGGGCTGGAATGCACTTTTGATGAAACATTATGCTGTTTGGATTATGAAGGGCTAGTTTTGTTCCTTAAGATTTTATTTCTTATCACGTAATTTGTGCTTTAGTCACGTTGAATTGCCTTCTTTTCATGATGAATTTGTGGTTTATGGAAAAAGGCTTTTAGATACCTCATTAGAGATTATGACCGTCGTATGGTTCCCTCTTCAGTTTTCCCCCCGTCTCCAACATTTTTTGCTTTCATCTTACTTATTTAATCCATATATGTTTTAAAGACTTTTATTTATTTGTTTTAGAGGAAGGGAAGGAGAAAGAGAGGGAGAGAAACACTGACGTGTGAGAGAAACCTTTGACTGCCTCCTGCACTCCCCGAACCCGGGTTCCGGCCCGCGGCCCAGGCGTGCGCCGGACCAGGAATTGAACAGGCGACTTTTCGGTTTGCGGGGTGATGTGCCGTCCGCTGAGCCGCACCAGCCAGGGCCCCATCTATCTTTCTACACATTAGTCCTCTGACTGTCTGTCTGTCTATTATAATTTTACTGTGGTAAGAACAATTAACATGAGATCTACTCTCTTAACAGATTTTAAAGTGTGATACACTATCGTTACCTGTAGGCCTCTCTAGGTTTCTTGATCATACATTTCTGTTTTACATGAGGGTATTTATTTTTTGAGCTTATCTGGGCATAGCCAACTCAAGCCTTAGAGGACCATTAACATCAAAGCCCAGAACCTCCCAGTTTCTGCGGAGGCCACAGTTGTGCTTTTCCATTGGGTGTGTTCCTGTTCTCTTTCTAACCTCGCCTTTGGCACCCTGAGGATTCTTTTGACTGCACTTGGCCGTTGGCTTAAGCAAGAATAGGAGACGTGCTGCTTATCATCTGGGTCTCCAGTGTGATCGGACCTCTTGTTTCCGTCTCCTCAGACAGGCTCTTCCATTCTGGTCCCACGATGGCTATAGCAGCTCTCAGTCTTGCTTCTCCGGTTCTGGTCCACGTGGAAAAGTGCCCGCCTTCCTCCAAGGAGGCTCAGCCAAGGTCTTTCCCCAACTGATTGGCTCTGGTTTGCCCTCTCGGAACCAGTCACTGTCAGCACGGGCATAAGAGTAAGCGTGGGTCAGTCCTCCTCTGGCCGCTGAGACTAAGGGTGGGGAGGAGTGGCTCCTCAGCGGAATGGCGGTGAGTAGTAATCCGTGGCCAGTTGCAGGGTTCTGGAGCTGACCAAGGAACAAGACGCGGCTGTCAGACGGCAGTGGCACACCGTGAACTTCATTTTGGGTGTGCTTTGACAGGAGTGCACATGAGGGAAGGTCCTCAGAGCAGGGCACCTTCCACAGACAGCGACACAGGACAGCCCCCCAGACGGGGGAGAGGGTGGGAAACCTGCGGCGGGGGTGGGGGAAGGGGGCACTGAGTGGGGCCCTGTGCTGAGGAGGTGGCATTGCTCAGATGCAGGATGGGCGTCTGCGTCAGGGAGGCATGACGGGCGGCGGTGACTCAGCCTCTCACAGCGTCGGGGTTTGTCTTCTCTGTGGCTAGCAGGTGTTGGGTGCACTTTCGCAGGCTGTGCTAAGCAGGCACATGCCAAATGGCTAGAAATATGCTAATCTGGGCTCTATTTAAAGCAACTGGAGGTCTAAAAATCTGAGTTCGGCATCTGTGGGCTTCGAGTTCACAGTCAGCCTGCTGCAACGGAGTGAACAGCAGGGCCCCAGGATGCAGGGGCCACCTCGGACCCATTTATATAACGCCGACAAAAGAGAGTGCAGTGGGTGCTGGGTGGCCCAAAAAGTGCGCGTGTCCACTGCACTTGATTTCTCTTTCTCTCCCAGAACTTCTCTGGTGCTGCTGTGGAACTGATGGGAGAGGCAGCCCGTGGTGGGGGGAGCGGGTGCGGGTGCGCGGGTGCGCACGGGGTCAGAGGGTCAGGGCCCAGCCGTCCACGGTGCGCTCTGCTCTGGGCTGCACACAGCCTCGTGCTGGCTTCATTGTGGGGGGCTTGAGGGCAACCGGCGCTGCAGATGTTTGTTTGTATTTAGGGATTTGCTGTAATTCAGTTTAATTGAGTGCTTTTCAAGGCCATTTGTCCGTTTTTAGTCCTGGTGTGTATAGCTCTAGTGGGCATGTCCTATACTCAGTGCCATCGCCCAAACACGACCACCGACGGTGCTCCAGGGCTCCATGGACTGCGACCCACGTGCTCTGAGCGAACCCCGAGTGATTTTATCTCACTGGAGTTCAGCTGTCCTGCCGTCAAAAGGGCACAAACACGGAAAACGCACGTTTATCGTGCAGAGTCTGGTGCTGTATTATATGGAATGTAAGCAAGTTGTGGAAATAAATATGTTGAATAGATGTATTTCTTAGAAAAGCTTTCAATTCATATGACTGTATCCTGAAATCAGTTGAAGAATTTATTAAATATTGGTCCTCATTTTGCCTTCAGTTGTAAACACATGGATTTACTAGCAAAGGAAAAAAAGACATTACTTAGGTTTGTCTGTAAGCAGCAGAAATAGCATGGTATTTGACATTCCTAAATGTTATTATATTTGTCAGTTTTTGCACTCCAAGTCACGCTTGCCTTTTCTTTCAAATGGCAAAAAATTTTATATGGTGAGTTAAAAATTGTGCACATTTTAAACTCTGGGAAACTCTTGAGCTACACGTACTGTGTGTCTGAATCACACTTAAGGATTTCTGGTAACGGTGTCCGCAGGTGTGTGGGGCATACCCTGCACTGGTACCCTGGGATAGGTGGGGTGTATCCTGGTGAAGTACCCTGGAACTGGTAGGGAGGACCCTGCACTGGTACCCTGGGATAGGTGGGGAGTGCCCTGTGCCTGGACTCTGGGACTGATGGGAGTACCCTGCACTGGTACCCTGGGACTGGTGGGGAGTGCCCTGTGCCTGGACTCTGGGACTGATGGGAGTACCCTGCACTGGTACCCTGGGACTGGTGGGGAGTGCCCTGTGCCTGGACTCTGGGACTGATGGGAGTACCCTGCACTGGTACCCTGGGACTGGTGGGGAGTGCCCTGTGCCTGGACTCTGGGACTGAGGGGAGGACCCCAGACAGGCACTCTGGGACTGGTGGGGAGTGCCCTGTGCCTGGACTCTGGGACTGATGGGAGGACCCTGGACAGGCACTCTGGGACTGGTGGGGAGTGTGTACAGCAGCACTTCGGACAGACAACACCCTCTGCTTGTTCGGTCACCTTGCCTAGTCAGGTTCCTTTCCCAGTCTACAGACTACTTGGAACAGTGCTTGTGAATGACTTCTGTTCCGCGGAATTTGAGATTTACTGCCATGAAGTCGTTCTGAGAGTCATTTTGCATCTGTTCCTTCGCTTCCTGTCCACATTGTGTGGATGGTCCGCAGGTCATTTGAGACTGGGTAGATGACACCGAGCCATGTGTCACTTGTTTGCAGATTGTCCCTCAGTTATGACAGTGCTGATTTGCATACAGAGCGGCAGGGTTTCGGTTCTGTTTTTATTTTGTTGGTTTAGTTCTGCAGCCTGCCATAGCAGCCTGCTGTTGCCCGCCTTTAAAATTTAATTTATGTTCTTAAACTGCTCAGTAGTGTGAAATGTTTTCCGAGAGCTCTCTTCTGGTTCTTGGCTCTGTTTTTTCTTTTTTTTTTTTTTTTGCATGGTATCTTCCTTTCTCCCTGCCATTTTTCTGCACTGCGATTGTGGGTTTGTCAGGCCAGTCTCTTCTGGTCTTGCTCAGGCTCAGCTTGACCAGCTCCTGGGGGACTAATTTTAAGGAGCTGGTAAATTTCCCTTGCTTTGGCGTTCCCCTCTGCCCGTGACCCGCCCCCCCCGTCAGAGATGAGTTCATTTTCCTTTCTGTGACACACCTTCTTGAGGGCTGGGTGCTGCTCAGTGTCTCTGGCCTGTCCCTTGTCTGTGGGGGCGTTAGGGATGGGAGGGGCAGGCGAAATGGGTGTCTGCCACCAGAGCACCTTGCTGGATGATCTGGCCTTAGTCCCGTCTTCTGTGGTTTTGCTAAGTGTCTCTAATCAGTGTTCCTGCCACCTGGATGGTCTGTAACCTGTTAATCTTGGAAGGTGGGGAGATGTTCTCAGACTTCGGAGGTTTTCTTAGGGACAGCCCCATCTGTTCCTTCCCCTGTTTGACGGGCCTCGGGCCTCGTCAGAACCTGTTTGTGTCCCCACTCCCCCTCCTCCCCACCCCCACTTTTCTCCCGACCCCTGGGGGTGTGTGCAGGACTAGGCGAGGCAGCTCCCCTCCAGCCCATCCTGCTGCCCGGGCTCATCACTGTTGCTGGAGGTGTTTCACCTGATTGCTGTTTCTGTGGTTTGTGGCCTCTACGGCTCTCTCTCTCTGCAGAAGATCACCAGCAGTGGTAAAATGTGCTTTTCTTGTCCGGTAGAAGGGAATGTGGTGAAGGTAGAGCTTCTGGCATTCAGGGCATTTCCGTTTCACCAGGCTGTCTGAGTCCCCTCTGGGTCCTTTGTTTTTCACAGCCTTTGTGGAGTTCCGAGTTTGCACCTTCCCCAAGGCTCCGAGTCCAGCTACCCAGATTTTTGGAAACATTTGTTTCTTGACGGCTACCGTTTTTTGAAGGTTATAGCATGAAACTATGTTCTTTCCTTTGATTCATTGGTGCCGGAGCGTGTTTAGTGTTTAGTATCATGTACTCACTTATTGATTTGTTTAATACACAATATTGCATTTGCAAGAGTTTTTGAAAGTAGGCCTTGGGTTGCCAGATTTGAGAACTGGATGTTCAGAAAAGTTCTGTAGATTCAGCAGTTCAGTTGTTTGGATGATTCTGGTGGACTCCTTGAAAGATAATCTCTAAAAAAATTTTTATATTATATGATCTATTTATTTAGTGTGGGTTGATTTCTTTGTACTTGATGTGAATGTCTTTTTGCCAGATTATTCTTGGCTTTTAAATTGTGTGTTTTTTAATGCGGTCCAGTCATTGCTTTCCTATAGGATTTATTTCATTTCTTTTAAGCTTAGAAAGTTGTCTCCTGTGCAGTTTAAAAAAATTTTTTTATTGCATTTTTTCCCATTATGATTTAGTCTCCTTTTATACCCCTTTCCCCTCTCATGTGCAGTTTTAAGATTTCTATCTTTTGTGTTTTGATTTTCTAGCAGGAATTTTTATATTATTCATAGACAAGACTACGTGGAAAGAGAGCTAGTATTTATTATCTCCTTCACTGCAGTATCCTGTGCTGTTGCGTGCAACCCTGTGAGAGAGCTGACTTAATCGCTCTTTCCCAGAGTGGGAAACAAGCTCAGAGAAGGCAAGGGTCTTGCTGCAAATCATACCTGGGCATCGGGAGGTGCTGGACCCAGAGTTACCTGATTTCGAAGTCCCTGTTCTTTCTGATGCACACCCTTCATTTAAGGGCCTTGCTAGTTAGAGAGAGGGTCAGTGAGAACGGAGAGGGAGGACAGGGAGGCATCTCTGTGAGCTCCGTGAGGGCGGAGGCCACGCCCTTCCCTCTCCACTGGACCTGAGGTCTGGTGCGGTCCTTTACCCATAGTGGGTGCTGAGTAAGTATCTGTTGAGTGAATGCACCCAAACAGCCATGTGATTGGACAGGACTGATGTTACACACACGAGGCTTTAGGGGATATTTTTCCAGAGAAACAAACGTTAGCTAGTGCCCTCCTTTTAGCTAGCTTCTGAGTTTTTTCTTCTTCTTTCACAAACACACGTTGAGCCGGTGCCACGGTGCAAGACCTGTGGCAGTTACGGCCTCCCGCTGCGGCCAGAGTGGAGGGAGCACGTGGGGCCCCCGGACTCCCCGCTGCTTGGGTCCGTCCCCGTGTGCCCGAGAGGCAGCGCCTACACCAGGCACCAGGCGGGCTCACCAGCGGGAATCACGAGTGTTCCCATCTAGTTGGAGTCGTGTTTCTGCGTGTTATTCATCCTTTTGTTGTAATAATGTTCTTCTGCATAAAACGTGATATTCAGAATTAACTGAGTATTTGTGATAACGTTCACAGATCGAGAAGTTTTAAGTTTAAAAAAATTATTTAATTTCCTTCATTTTTAGTACAAAAGACATTCCTTCTTCCCTTTAACCCTTTATCTCTCTCTTTTTTTGTGTGTGCCTTGTAAAAGCTCATTTTCCTTTAACGCTTCCAGTTCTTTTATTTTATATTGATGTTTTTGCAGTCAGATGGAGCTTTAGGAAAGTAGAATTTTTTCAGGGAAGGTTTAATGTAAGAGTGTAGACATACTGTGGGCATGGTGTAGACTCTAAAGGTTGACAGCACAGTGGTCCCACGTTTGTGAGCGAGGTGGAAAGAAAGTACGGCATAGGAAAGGTTCATATGCTTGGGAAATAATTGTCAGTAAATGAGGTGAACAGATTTTACTAACATATATATATATGAGTATGGTAGAATGTTTTTTAATGATAAAAATAACTTCTATAAGCTTGTATGGGATTACATTGTCACATAAATAAAAACTTTTGAATTCTTTGGAAGAAAAAGCCCGCCGGAGAAAACAGTGAACTCCAGAATCAGTGAGTTGCCTTCTGCCTCACCTGGAGGATGCTCGGCCGGCCGGAACACAGCCTTGCTCTTTCGCGTGGGGACGTTAGTGCCAGTGAAAGCTGAACAGTGTTTTCCTTCTGGGGCGTCCACAGATAAGGCTCCAAAAACCCTCGTTTCACCAGTGAGCCGTATGGCCTTGCACTTGAATAGATGTGGTCGACACTCCAGAGAATCACGTTGGAGCAGAATTCCTATGGCGTGCTGGCCCCTGTTCCTTGCCTAAGCACTAACCCGTGGGTGTTTTATAATACTGGAGAGCTTCCCTCATTTGTTCTTAAGATCATTTATGGATCCACAGTGACAAGTCAGAAGATCAAGGGGACCATAGGACTGATTCTCATTCTGTGCTGGTTTTTCTCATATGTATGGTATTCATTTATAGACTTTCTGGTCCAAGACCCATAAAACAATGTTACTTTGAAACAGCGTCTTCCTGTATGTTACGTCGTATAAAACCTTTAGTTCCTGGGGGAAGGTCATAAAAGAGGATTCCCTGTCGTCTGCAAATTCATTTCTTACGTGGCCATTTAAAGTTGTTACTTTTCCTGAAAGGTGGGTTCTCATTCCTCCCCTGCACACACCGTCGATGTTCGGTGGTTAAATACTTCACTGCCTACTGTGGCTAACAGCGGGGAAAGGCTGGAAAGAATGTTTGAAGTTTCTTGGTGTTGTTTGAAAAAAAATAATAGTTTCTTTCGTGGTGGCTGGATGCCAAGACTGGAAGAGTATTAATGGGAACGTCTGTGGTCAGCTGCGTTTGACGAGAGGGCGGTTGAATGTGGTCGGCTCGATAGGAGCTGACAGCTATTTCTGACCCATGCACATCGTGGTCCCCTTCATTACAGTGGAGAGCTATTAAACATTTTACTCAATTGAGGAGGAAATGATTACCATAAAACTACTTTGTATTCAAATGACACTGAGATATAAAGGTCTCCAACAGTTCCAGAATTCATCTACGGAGCACATTGTTGTGGGAAATGGACACTCTTTCCCTCCCCCAGTCTCTCTCGAATTGATTCAGCAACCCTTTAATATTCTATATGGAAACTCTTGCTTGCAGATTTAAATTCTAAAACACAAGGGAGAGATTTATGCTAATGTTTGTGTTTACTACTACAATGTTAAAGGTGTTTTAAAAGTATTGCATTAGTAATACTCTGGGTAGAGGAGAGATATATCTATATATCTATATAGTCTGTTTGGAAAAAGTCCATTGTTAATATAATGAGAACAGTTTGCACGACATTGATGTACCCTGGCAGCCAAGCAGAGTGGACTGGAATGCACATGTGTGAACGATGATGACTTCACTGTACTAGTCAGTGGGGGCGGTAGCCACTGTCGAGTGAGCACGTGTCCTGTGTGGCCATTGCATTCGAAATGACCGAGCGAGTAGAGCAACGAATCTGCATCAAATTTTGCATTAAGCTTGAACATTCCTCTGTGGAAACTATCTGGATGATTCAGAAGGCCGCAGCTATGGGCAACTGGTGATTGGCAGCTTCATCACGACAGTATACCTGCGCAGGCATTATGTCTGGTGCAGAGTGTTTTTGGAGAAACATCAAATCCGCAGGCAACTCAGCCCCACTACAGCCCAGACTTGGTGCCCTGCAACTTCTGGCTTTTCCCAAAACTAAAATCACCTTTGAAAGGGAAGAGATTTCAGATTCTTGATGAAATTCAGGTAAATACGACGGGGCAGCTGGTGGCAGTTAGGAGAGCTGTGTGAAGTCCCAAGGCACCTACTTTGAGGGGGTCTGTGGTGTCATTGTCCTATGTACAATGTTTCTTGTATCTTCTTCAATAAATGTCTCTATATTTTATATTACATAGTTGGGTGCTTTCTTGACAGGCCATATATATATTTATATACACACACATATGTGTATATATGTATGACTAATGTGAATGAAGCTGTTATGAACATCCTTACATAATTCTTTATGTGGACTCTACAAAAATAAAAATCTCATATAAATGTAGGATGACTTTTAAAATTATAGTTCTAGAAAGATTTCCAATTCTTTTTGGTATTGTAATATTTTAAGACACTCAAGATTATTGAGAGTAGAGTTCTAATTTGCATCTTCAGTATTTCATATAGTACATAATTTAAATCCCTTCTGGCTAACTTAGAATATTAGAAATGATTAATGGCATATCAGAATAAGTCTCCCTGTATCATATTAACGTTTAAACTGTAGTTAAAATAAGCAGGGTTTTAAATCTGAGTTTCCTTGCATTGAAATTTGTGACTAAGAACCTTTCAAAGCAGCATTTCTGGCTCTTTGCTAAAATAAGACAGTGCTATTTGATATGGAAACAATAACTGTGAAGCATTCCTAAATCTAATTTAGAAAATTACATTCATGATTTTAGGGGACTGTGAACGTAAAAATGTGTGAGTGGAAAATAAAGATTTCCTATGGCGTTTTGCAGCTGGTTGATGAAGTCCCGTCCAGTTCATTGTCCTATGGACGGAATTTGTGCAAGGTTTTGGAAGGCAGGGGTTGTGTGTTAAAAGTGCTCATTTCCAAGGTGGTACAAACTGGTTTTAACAACCCATCATCTTTCATTTACCAAAGGAAATATGTACAAAGAAAAAGGAAAGTGTTCAGTGGGAACACAATGTTGAGATGATGAAAAGCTACAAGGAAAGAAAAAAGACTTTAGAAGGACTACTAAAAAGAAATAGCTTTTTTTCCTCAACAATCTGTCTGAGTTCATTTTGCTTTCATTACATATCTAGCCCGGAGGCACAGTATGCCGAGTATTACAACAAAGAGGGTGTTATAAGGAGTCCTTTTTTTCAATAATAAAGTAGAACATATGTGTACACCATGCAACTTTGTAACAGGAAACTTTATAATAAGGGAGGACTGGGCTTAGCTTTTCCACAATTTTGGAAGAATGAGTTTTATTGGGTGTTAGACAAAGAAATTATCAACTGACTTTTATGTCGTAAGGTTGAAAGATTTGTTACGACCGTTTCTAGACTTCAGCAGCGGTTTTAATGTGGGTCCTGATATATTAGGAACAGTGCCTGGCACTCTTAATATGTCTACTGTTGCTAGTCCTCTTAAGGGATATGATGTTTAACTTCTGCCTTTCAGTGAAAGATTATTCAAAATCCTGTTATTCTGTGGTTTTTCTCAGCAGTATTAGGCTGTTCTTGAATTGATCAACACATAATATAATTTGGGAACCCAATCAATGGTTCTTTTCTTTTTAAAAGATGGTGACAAATTCTTTTGCAACGTGGGAAATTGGCTCCATCATTCATCCCTTACTCTTTCCTTGCTCCTGCTGCCCGACTTCCTGAAAACCATATTGTTTTGATGTCAGTATGTAGAATAGATTATCTGTTGGGGGTTCAGTGTGTGTTAATTATACTGGAAGAAACGTAAACTGGACAAATGATATAGGCTACTGGGCATCAGGCTTAATAGGTTATTCAGTTAATGAGCACACAATTAGGGATCTTTAATATGCCCGAACCATATTTCTTGTAAAATTTCCCCTGCTTTGAGATTAACTGGCAATAGCTCTGTTTTTGGCCTTTAAAGGCCAATATATTATGGTAGAGTTTTAGGGTCTATATAGTGCTTATTATAGAATAGTTGAGCTGTCTGTATTTATCACGAAATTACTGAAGTAAGCCAGAAGAAGTGTAGAAGTCAGTCTTTTACCTTTTGCCTCTCCAGTAATCTATTTTTAAAATCATTATACATACTTATTCTCTTCTCTCTCCCACTTAAAAATGATTACACACTATGCACATTTATATCCTATTTTAAATGGAAGGTGGGGGAATTTAATGATACCCTTTTATATGGTTTGGTCCACTGCAGGGCAGTTAGAAAATCAGGTGTGAAGTTCCTAGGCTTAGAAGAGAGACGGTAGAAGTGTGCTAGCCAGATATATTATTGCATCTTTAAAAATAGACCCTTTAAACCTGGCAAGATCACAGAAGCATTCAAAATAGCTTTTAACTACATGCAGTTAATTTGATAAAAATAGAACACACGGTACAGACAAGCTGATGAAGCCATCGGCACCCCCAATTCCCCTCCTCTCCAACGTGATTCATATCTGCCCTTTTTCCTGATGTTGTCTATTGCTGTACCTCGGTGATAAGGGTTTTGATTAATGGGGCATGTGTTTTCTTACCCTTTTCCCAGTTATACCACTCTTCTCCTTTCTACTGCCACTCACTTCTGTGCCTACAAACCAGACACTTAAACTTCTGTTTCTTGTTCCGTCCACTTTCAACACCTTGATTCCATAGTTTGTCAAACGAGCACGTTAACCACTTTATGTTTACCATTCTTTCTTTCTACCTTAAGTCGCTTCTGCCCACTCCACCCTTGTTCTTGCCTTGTCAAGGTTGATCATGTTCACCTACTGGTCTGTAGTAATAGCGAAGTCTTCCGTGGCTCCTCTGTGGGTGTGTAAAAGTGAAAGCGTAGTGGGTTTGAAGCACGTGAGTGAGTGGTGTTCAGTACGTGAGTGTACCAGGGTCCCATTTCCCGCTGTGAGCACAGTGTTCTCAGCCACTCAAAGGAAAATGCTGCTGTGTTGTTTTTTTTTTTAAACATACTTTTCTTCACAGGTTTGTAGGCATTCTATCACCTGTTTTTTCTAGGAATTCAGTTTTTATCAAATGTGCTACAGAAGAGGTTTGGTCAAAAAGACAAAAGCCGTGTCATGATCAGACTCCTCGGATTCTTCTGCCTCTGCTTCTGCTGCCTTGTCCTCAGCTGAGCAGAGGTGGTGGAGGGGACCGACCCGCTGCTGCGGGGGCAGGTCCCTGGGCCCCTGCATTGCAGACGAGGCTCCCGATGGGGACACGGGCCAGAGCCTTTGCAAGTGAGCCTGGCCAGAAGGCTCAACATTTCCCCCAGCCCCTTTAATGAGGGCATTGTCCTCATCCTCCTTGAGCAGCACCAGGTCGTGGGGCAGGGTGTGGGCCCTGGGGATGCAGGCGAGCTCAGAGGCGACGCCACGAGGAAGCGTGGCCTCGCCCCAGAGGGTGGACTATTTTATCGGCAGCTGCGGAGAAGTCCGTCCTCCTGTTGAATCTGTCAGTCCCCTCTAGTTCCTGGAGACGGTCCTGTCATCCTGGAGATCTGGGACTTTTCCCTCCTAAGTTTTTAGTTTTCAAATTATCCTTTTTTTTTTCCCTGGAGTAATTTTTTTGTTCTTTTGTTTTTCTGGGGCTTTTCTTATTTCAGGCTTTCCTCAAATGTCTGGTGGTCAGTCTTCATTTGAGGATGGATCAATAGAAAGACTAAGTAGTATGGCTGTTGACCAGCTGGCCTAGCTTTAAAGTGAGTAGACAGGGAGGGGGCTCAAAGGGAGGGTCTCCAGACGCGAGGATGCGGGCAGGCAGGCCGTGCGCTCACAGGGGCTGGCGTCTGTGCCGGGCTGTGGTTCGTCCAGGCAGGTCGACGTGTTTCCAAAAGAGAAGACTCTTCCTCCTCTCTGCCCCGTTTTCTTTTTTTGTTTTGGGCCTGAGGGACAGTCAATACCTGGCTGCTGAGTGTATGACATGTGGAAGGAGGACAAGAAAATGGGCTGTTGGCATCTGTCCTTGCTGACTGTTTAGCAATCTATTTATTTATTTGTGTGTTTATCTATCTAATCTTTCTTTCAAAACATTTTTTTGAGATCTGTCACCTATGCAGTTTGCATATTTGTTGTACACAATTCAGTGGTTTTTAGGATACCCCCAGACTGATGCAGCCACCACCACATCGATTTTAGAACATCTGCACCCCTCCAGAATGAACTCGTGGCCCGTCAGAGTGGTTCGCAGACTCCGTTTCCAGTGTGTGCAGGGGTGGTTTCCCGCCCAGCACCCGGAGCTTCTCACCGACCGGCCGGGCCCCATGACCTCCTCCTTGGTTCAGTTAGTTTGCTAGAGTGGCCCACAGGACCTGGAAACCAGTTTGCTTACGAGATCGCTTGTTTTCCATAAGAGGATATGACTCGGGAACAGCTGGTTGGAAAAGGTGCCCGTGCACAGAGCAAGGTGTGTGGAGAGGGTGTGGAGCTTCCATGCCCTCCGCCAGCGAGCCACCCTCCCACACCGCACGTGTTTACCAACCAAGAGCTTCTCTGAGCCTCCTTCTTTTGGGTTTTTATGGAGGCTTCATTACATAGCATGATTGATCAAATGTTTGACCATTGATGATCGATTCCAATCTCCAGCCCCTCTTTCCTCCCCAGAGGTCAGAAGGTGCCACTGAAAGTTCCACCCTTCTCTGATCACATGGTTGGGTCACTATATCTTTAGATGAGGTTCAGGCACCTCATTAACATAAAAACACCTTCATTAATTTCAACACTTACTAGATTCCAAGGATTTTGGGAGCCGGAAGTCAAGAACTGTGCATAAAGACCAAATACATATGAGGTGTATATTTTGGTCATTTGAATGACCACATATATATTTCTTATAAATTACAATATTGCACCCATTAACAGTCTCTCCCCATTTCCATCTAAGCTCCTCAGTCCCTAGGCAGTTACACTCTGTCTCACTAGATTTGCATATTCTGGGCATTTCATGTAAATGAAATCCTACAATATGAGATCTTGGTGATGGTTTTCTTTCACTTACAACATGATTTCAAGGTTTATCCACAGCGCAGCGTGTACCAGTACTTCATTGCTTTTATTGCAGGTGGCATTTCATTGTGTGGGTAGACCACAACGTATGTATTCATCAGTCGACAGGCATTTAGATTTTCTGTTATGGCTATTGTGAATAATGCTGTGATGAACATCTATATGCAAGTTTTTGTGTGGACATAAGTTTTCATTTCTCTCGGATATAGGAGTGGAATTCCTGGGTCCTGTGGTAACTCAATGTTTAACCTTTCGAGGAATGGCCGGACTGTTTTCCAAAGTTGCTACGCTGATTTTAATTCCTACCAGCAATGCACAAGGGTTCCACTGAAGGATGAAGTTCTCCAGGGCCTTGTCAGCACTTGTTCTTACCCATCTTTTTGATTATAGCAACCCTAGTGGGTGTGTGGTGGTATCTTACTGTGGTTTTGACTTGCATTTCTATGGTGGTTAATGATGTTGAACCTCTTTTTATTCACTATTGGCTGCTCGTTTACATCTAACAGTAGCAATAAAGGCTGGCTGTAAGCTGTATGTCCCTGGGGCCAGGGGCCAGCACTGGTCACCTGGTGGGCTTCCCTTTAGGACAGTTAGGGAGCTATCTGGCTGTTTCACTGAGGACTCTAATACCTGTAGGTGTAGGTCATTTCTCTTGAGGTGTTTTTTTCTTCCCTGGAGATTTAACTCCTGTCCGGGGAGCATGGGCCTGGCCCCATGTATTCTGGAGCCGGGTGGGGAATGGAGATAGAGGGTTGACTCTCCAGGATGTGGACTTCTTCTTCACCCATGTATTTTCAGGAGCTGGCCCCGTTCCCGTGCTGTTCCATACCTAGCCTCCCCTAACCTGGAATCCCTTGTTCAGCTGAGCGCCTCCAAAGATTGTGCTCTCTGTGCCCTGTGGCGGTCTGGGGATCTGTCCCTTACGCAGACTTGTAGATAACCCGCTTGTCTTCAGGTCACGGCTCTCCCCTCATTTTGTGGTGCCTGGCGCTTTCACTTCCTGAGCCCTTTCAGAATTTTAAGGGTGAATAAATCTGTTCCTCTGTAGGCACTTGGATTTGACCTTGCTCTGGTCCCCTGCACTGTTTCTCCGTTCCCGTTCCACCTTCACAGATGGCTACTGCCGGTCTTCCCATTTCTCTGAAGGAGCTGATGTCTGCTTATTTTATTCTTCGTTGTTTGGAGTGGGGTTTTTAATTTTTTTTTTCGTGGAGGAGGGGATGTAAGAGTCTTTAATTCACTATCTTGAAATATCAAGTCATACTTACTCTTTTGATATAATGCTCTGTAAAATATGGGGGAGAAACTTTTTCTCAGAGTCACTAGTCCAGTAAAAGAAAATGTGAGTGGCTGTCTCCACAGGCTCCTAGTTTTTCCCCTGAGTGAATCCATAATGAAGGGGTCAGAGTGGTTGCCAGGCCATGATTACAGAAGCTTGGCTGTAAGTCCTGGGCAGAAAGCTTGGTTGTCTGCCCCCGGGGGTGAGTGAGTTACTTCACCTCTGGGACCCAGCGAATGTTCAGACAGTTGAGTAATCCCACTCAAAGGCACGTGGTTGGCAGCAGGGCAAGTAATATCTGAGGACTTGGCATAATAGTGGGTGTGGGATACAAGGGGCACGTAAACGTTTGATGGGACTCTGTCTCTTAGTTTCCTGCAGTTTCGTTCTCAGTGCTGTCAACGGGAATCGTTTTGCCCAGAGAATGGGGGCGGTTTGGACGGACGCTGGGATTACTCTCATTCTCATTCGGTTTCTGGAGGGAGAGGAGGTGAACGCAGTGTTAGTCCACAGTCTGCGATCAGCATTTTCCTCCAGTGTTTGGGACACAGTCTGACTGCCCCGGGTTTCAGTTTTTCACTTCCAGTTAGGAGGCCTGGCTCTGTCTCGTAACAGCACGTAAGTCATTTCACACGGTTCTTCCCAGCCACCCAGCACTTGACGTGCCCGGAAGAGTCAGCGTCTGAGATAACATCCACGCAGCACTCAGTGCTGCGCTTGGGTCCGTTCCCCCACTGTCAGCCTCTGGTGTAGAAAATAAGAGTCTGTCGTAATCATTCTCACCAGTGAAGACCTGCCAAGGACTTTGAGTAGCTCAAGTTGGAGCATATGCTCCTTCTTGAGCCCACTCCTGAGGTCGGAGGATGGTCTGCCCTTTATGGGTCAGGTCTTGGTTAAGTGCTCAGCTCTTTGGTGGGTGGTGTGAGTTGGGGAGGTGGTTAGCGGTATTTGGATCACATAGAGTTTGGAACAGATGCTGTCTGACAAAAACTGGACGTTGGCTATACAGAGAGAAGACCAAAGTCTAGAGCAGTGGCTGTCAAACTTTAGTGTCGACCAGGATGACCTAGAAGGCTTGTTGGAACACAGATCTCTGGGCCCCCTCTCAGATTGTCCGACTCGGGGGCGGGGGTGGGGCCCGAGCGTCTGCATTTGTACCAGGTTCCTGGTGATGCCGATGCTGCTGGTGCAGGGGGGGGACCACCCTCTGACAACCCCTACTTTTGAACAGTGGGCCCTAAACTTCAGTGTGCACGCAGTTCTCTGGGAGGGCTTGCCAGAAGTATTCCTTCTAGGGCCTCACTTCCAAAAATTCAGAGTGGAGAAGTTTGGGACGGAGCCTAGGAATCTGCATTTTGAGCGCCCCGACTAATTCTCGTGCAGGAGCCACAGGAGTTCAGCAGGCCATGCCATGGCAGGTGCTGCTGTGGGGGCTTCCCGGAACAAAGACCGTGAGTCAGTGGTCCTCATTTACTGATTTCCAGTGAGTTGGAAATGGCTTTTTATTTATTTTTATTCTTTTGTATTTATTTCATTTTTAGGGAGTTGGGGAGTGGGGAGAGAGAGAGGGAGGGAAACATTGATGAGAGAAACATAGATCAGTTATCTCTCACACACCCCCAACCAGTGACCTGGCCTGCAACCCAGGCATGTGCCCTGACTGGGAATCGAACTGACAGCTTTTGGCTTGTAGGCCGGTGCTCAGTGGCGGAAGCTACTTTTTAAATGTCCACATGTACATTTGCGTCTGTGTGAATATGAATCTCAGGCCTTGTCACAGTTGCGGTGAAGCGATGGACCAGATGCATTGCTCCAAGTTAAACTCACTGGGAAGATTTTCCTTAGAAGATTTTCTGTTTTTCAGGGGTACGCTGGAGTGGGAAACTGAGCAAGCCGGCCATCAGTATTGGGTAGACCCCCCAGTGAACCAAGTCTGTGTGTGTTTTCTTCTTCCGATCGGAGCTCCTAGGGACCCGCTCCCCGGGGACCTTGGAAGCGGCAGTGGGGCAGCAGGAGTGGGCCCTGTGGGAATTTGAGCCTCTTGCTCCGTCAACTTATGCTTCTTTTTTTCTATATTTCATTTCTACTTAATGTTGAAATGCTGCTTCCCATGCTCAGTTTCATGACTCAGGTACCCACTTCGTGATGGGCAGCTCTGGTCTTGGGTCATGTTGCTGCTTGGTGTCCTATAGTGAGGTGTTCAGTCTCCACCATAGCCCAGCAGAACGAGAAGCTGTTTCTCAGGGGGGAATGATTGTTGACTGAAGACTCTGTGGTCTGTGCAGTGACTCTCCCTGTGGGGCTTTTCGGAGGTGCTGTACGCGTCTCCAGCGGACCTGTCTTCCGCTGCAGATAATTCAGGTACCGCTGGGCCTGCTGGGCCATAAGGCAGGAGGCTCCCATTGCAGCCTCGGTCAGCTGTGGCGCCCTCTCCTGCTCTGCACTCTACCTAAAAATAGTAATTCCACTCGACTGTGCTGTACCTTGCTTCTAGAATTCAAAGAGACTCTCCAAGTTATGTGCTTTTGTTCTTTTTGGAAGCCAGTGTAGTACAACATTTTTTTAGAGGGCGTACCCTGACATGCCCCAGACGTTCCTGGAAACTTCACTGTGTGCAGGCCCTTGAATTGTTGTGGGGTACTTGCTGTTTCCTGCCCACCACGTCTAGTTGTAATGTCATCAATGGATTTGGACTAGCATTGAGTTCCTTGGGATAGATGGCAGGATGACCAAGTTCCCCGAGGACAGCCTTGTAACAAAGATCAGGAGAACGGAAATAGCCCGGAAGCAAGAGAGTGAAGATATCCATTTTGTTTTTTTGCGCACAAAGTGTCTTTGCTTTTAAATGATTATCAGTATACTGAGTAATAACATGTAACATGTAAAACTTCTTGAATTCTATAATCTAGGAATTTTGATTAAGATAAACTAAAAGCAGCCCAAACAGTTACACTAGTACTCATTGTTCTAACCCTTAGTCAGAAAAGACTGTTTTCAGGTTGGGGACTGATTCACACAGGTTACAGATAACTATTTACTATTTTTTCATGGATAAAGTCCCTGATCTTTAAGAAAACTGTAGGGAAAAAAATTAATCTCCATCTTTCTTCAAAATATTTTTTAAAAAGTGTATACAAGAAAAAGCCAGTATTGATATAAATGTTGCTTGGGCTGAAAGGCACAGAAAAACAGACATTTCTGTAATGAAAAAAATCACTACATTTCTAAGAAATACAAGGTAAAAAGATGAAATCTTTGGATAAGCTGTAAGTTTGTACAAAGAAGCTGGATTTGCTATTTTCCAAGAAGTAAAGGAACCCACTCTCTATTGTGCTGTAGTGCTGTTTCTCGACGGGACATTGTGTCTCACAGCATGTAGGTTGCGCTGTGCTGCAGCTTCATGTTCCGTGAAGGCACTGAACTGCCATCCATGGGACAGGGACTTCGTTCTCTTTATCCTGCCCGTTTGAGCGGCAGTGTTTATTTCCGGCCGGAAGTCACAGACCGAGGCCAAGAAGTTACCCAGGACTCCATCCCTGTTCTGCCAGAAATAGGCCTGGCGGATGGTCATGCCCTGGGTCTTCTCCACGGCAGCACTGCAGCTGACTGCCCTGGGATCCCAGAGCCGCAGTGTCCTTGGCCTTAAACGTTTTCTCCCTCTGCGGGTGGTTCTGTTCAATTTCAGCCTGAGCTGCTGTGACCTGCGTCCACCTTGGGCTTGTGGGTATCAGACGGCCTCTGGGCAGCCCGCTCCTCGGCCGGCGGCAGCTGCCGGATGCCCTGTGACTGACGACCATGGCCATGGCCTGTTCTGCCACCTTCAGCAGACGACGGGAACAGCTTCTGACTGTCTTTGTTAATTTGTATTAAAACAATGTACTAGGTTAATATTTGTACCGGGTTTCATGGGATGTGTTGACCTTTTTCACTAAATATACCGTATTTTTAAATGGTAGCTATAATTGGAATCTCTCCGAACTAAGTTTATGATAATCCACAGTCACTATCCAAGATCCATTTGGCTTTTTCACGGGCCAAACAGGACACTGAATGAGGGTGTGTCGTCTTTGTGTCTTTCAAGTCTTGGATGGTGGCACTAGACTCTGCAGTTCCCTCAGAGAAGGGTGCTGAGTTTGAAAAGAGTGCTGTGTTGGTGGGTCGGGGGCAGTCCCAAGGGATTCCAGTTAGCCCTGCTATCACCAGAGCCTTTGTAATAAATGCTCTCCACCAGGCAGGAGCTAGTGCAGGTCTCCAGCCAGGTCCCGAGTGTGTCTGTCCCAGCTGTGCACTGAGCAGATGGGACAATCACGGCAGGAGGAGCCGGCCGGCGCGCTCATTGGGTTCACTCTGAGAAAGAGCGTGAGCAAGCCTTCACTTGTAACCGGAATTCCGGCAGCCCCAGTTTGACTGGTGAGTCCTGTGGCGTTTGAATTCTCAGGGATCAGCCAACCCTAAAAAGGTCTGTGTGTTTTCTTCTTTGTTCGAGGTGACCCTATCCCTCGGCTTCCTCTGGCATTTTTTTTTTTCCCGCTCTGAAGTGTTTTCTTCTCACATTTTATCCACTTGTTTGTGTACAGATTCTAAGGGGTGCCCCATGGTAAGGATGCCTTGTGCGAGGGAGTATCGCCTTGAGAGGCAGGGCGGTCTGATTCCCTCGCCAACTAACGGCACCTGCCCAACTTCTGTGCCGTTTGGGGATTAAATGTTATGGTTGATTTCATAGACACTTATTCTCATGACCAGAAAACAGTCCAGAATGCATTTATTACTCACTGGACCCATGTTCTTAAATTCCCAGGTGAGTGGAGGTCATTCTTCTCCAGGAAGTGGTCTAAAGTGCCCCAGTTTGCCGCCCACCCCCACTTCTGTTTGGTTAGAGGAAGAAACTTCGCGTGTCTTTATCCCATGTGTTGGAGCCAACGTGGGGGACCAAGAGAGACAGTAGAGGCTTGATGAGAGGAGAAACTTAGAACCATTTTATCATTAAATTTATAAATATACTCTATAAATATATATAAATATAGATTATGAGATCGTTTCTCTTTGATTTGCATCCTGTTCCTTTTTCTTGAAATTTTTTCTTAGAAAAATTTTATGCTTTTGGGAGACTAACATAAAAGGGAAGACCTGAGTGCTGGTTCCTGCATTAGACAGGGGAAGGGTTGTTATTACCATCTGTAATTCACTATTATTAGTTCCCTTGTTCTTGCCCTCTTGAGGATCAAAGGCATTGTTTAATGCCATTGAACTCTGATCCCTTATAAGGCAGCACATACTTCTGAAACGAGGCCACCAGGCCTTTTGTGTTCTTGTTAGATGCACGTTGTCATAATGTACACACTGTTCTTTTGGCTAATATAATGACATCCACACTTCTGCTTTTAATAAGAGTAAGAGTACTGTAACCTCTTTGCACATTCCGCCATTAAAAATAGAATGGTTCTTCCATTAGTAGCAGAAGTTCTTTACTGATGGTTGACACTATTTTTGGTCCCAAACCGAGACCTCAGTCCAATCCTTGCAAAAAACAAAGCTGTACTCGATGTTGTCTGTTGACCAGGGAAAGAGATCAGTGTCCCTCTGTACGGAGAAAAGTGATTATTTTCCATACAAGTGTGGATACTCTGTTCCGCTCAAGGAAACAAATCACTGGAGTACAAAAGAATTGCCTTTTAATAATGAATACAGTTCCTGATCTCTTGGGAAAAAAAGAAGATATCTGTGGGGAGCATAAAGGCTATCAGGTAATAAGAACCGTGCTGGAAATCGGCTTTAGTGCCTGCAGGTCTACCGTGCTCGGCTTCTTCCCCGGCCAGAGCTGTGGGGCGGCTTCGACCGCATTCAGCGCGTGCGTGTGCGCCTCGCGCGGGGCCGTGGGAAGGCAGTGGGCTCTTGGACGGGCCAAACTGCTTTTTTTTCTTCGTTGTTTGTTTGGTGAAAGTGGGATAGCCTTTCTTTTGAAAATAGTTACCCAATAAAAATGTAGCCTTTTGGAAAAACAGTGAATACATTTAGTGCAATTTGACACTTCATTTTTAATAACTGAAATATTCTCATACTTGATGTATTTATGGAAATTTTTACTAAAAAGGCTGTATGCTAATCATCATTTGTTATGTTACAGAAAAGAACATACTTAAGATAATTTTCAGTCCCTAATTTTTTGACACTAAAGATGCTTTTTTTTTTTTTTTGGACATTTAGCATTTCTGCTTATATGAGCCATTATTTTATGGGTCAAGTGTTTTGGGCTTAAGAATCTTTGAAAACAGAGGAAATTATTAAAATTAAAATGTTTAGCTTCCCAAACACTATGCACTGGTTACTTAAATTTTATACAGACTTCATGCAGTGTTTATACCGTGAACATATTCTAATTATATTTTGATACAGAGTAACGTGTAATTCTCAGACTACACGTATACTTTAATAATGTGGATCTAGATAACACCGGCATGCAAACAGCAGTAGCTGATGTGAGGTTCAGAAGAAACACTTGCTAGCTGAAGGACTTTCCTCTTGAGGCATGGGCTGGAAACCATGGTGAGTCTGCTAAGTGATTCCATCTGACCTGCAGAAAATCACTCGGTTACATTTTCACTTTGCACATGTCACCGACAAAGCCAACTGGCTGGAGTGAGCTTTCTGAAATGGACATTTCTGGCTGAGCTTTTGGAAGACTGCATTTTTTAAAATGTAAAACATAAAAAAACTCATTGTTCACCGGTTGCGCATTAAAAGCAAATGGCCAATGGAAACAAGATGGACTGTATGAAGCTCATAGGATAAAAACATTACATTTTGTGTACAGTTTTAATTCTGTTTGTAGGAAGTTTAAAAATAATTATGCTTAATATAATAAATCAACCTCCCTGAAAAAGTGAAAAGATTTAGAATCAACCTCAGATGTTACAGAGAAGGGTACGTTGGTATAGCTTAATAAAGAAAAGATTTTGACATTGTTCCTTTTGTAAACATTTAATCACAGCTGTATATAGATTTCATACTTACTGCGTGGAGACTTGGGAAATTGATGCGAATCAATGAACTTTTGTACTTTAAGGAAATGCAATCTGGGCTGGAAAAAAACTCTCCATTCCGGCAAAAATTTCTGAGTTTGAGTCCTTGTTTTGCCATTGACTGACTTTGCGGTATAAAACACGTCCTCTTTTAGCCTTGGGTTTCCCTCAAAATATGGTTGTATATTTGCCCGATCCTGTCATTGTTAGTAATGAACTGTTATTTGTAAGTGGCTTACGCGCCTGGTAAGAAAGCTGATGGTGTAAATTCAGGGGATTATTTTTGCAGTGCGCAGTAACTGAACTGGCCAAGCCAGAGCTTGTGCACCACGCGTGGCATTGAGAAATTGTTGAGTGAGTTTTCAGAAGCTGCACAGGCCTTGTTAGGTAGTTAGGATTGACCATAGGCTTCTTTTGTGAAGCTCTTCTCTAGATCCTGCTAGAAGGACGAGATAAATGAATGCTAGTGCCCCAGCCCTAAGGAAGGAAAGAAACCAACAGGAGAAGGCAACATACTCGAGTCAGTGCTGACTTGTGCCCAGTGCTTTGCTGGTAATTGACAGACCTCATGTACTCACCTGTATAAGTTGAAGGGCCTCACAACAACGTTTCCTGAGTACCTACTGTGTGCTGGGCATTTTGCCAAGAGTCACATAACTAGTTTGTTTTACAGGTGAGGAAACTCAGGGTTAAGAAATTGCCTTAAGGGTGTATAACCGACAGGTGGGCAGAGGGCACATTTCACACCTGTATTGCTTCACAGCTGTGGGCAGCATCTTCAAATGGGAAGTTTGTTGAGTTAGGTATCATGACATGAAAAAAAAGACACATTTCCAAATTGAGGGATAGTCAGAACAGATGTCACTCTGATATTTTTTATTGACACTGTGCTGCCGAATGTGAGAAGCTCTCAGGTGTTGGGATGGTGGGGCTATTCCTACTTGACCTGCACTTGGGATTTGCTTTAGATGTTGCCAGAGTCCTGCTGTGGTGAGACTGAGTCCTCACCATTGTAGTGATTCCTATTATATATAAAACTACTTGGTACACAATCATGTCCCTAAACACAAAGGCTAGATTTAAGCAGTTCTGAGCAGCATCATGATCATGAAATGTGAAGATAATTGTTTCTCAGGCAAGCACACTGTGATTTTATTAGTGAAAGAATGAGTTCTAGTGATACCTTCTTTTGTACATATATTGATTGCCTATTGTAAGTTACCCAATTCACATGTTTACCAATTTACATTCAGCCTTATACCTACGAGTACTAAACAAATGCCAATACCCTTCTTAATTCTGAAATTAGCATGGAATAATAATAAAATCAAATACTCTGAGCCCCTTTTACATGCAAGTTATACAATTTCACTTGGCTAAGGATAAGGGGAAAGAAATTAGGTTTCATGGTTTTGGTTTAGACTAAGAAATTGGTTTTACAGCTGCAAAATTAAAGCCATGCACCTTTTCTAAAGTGTAAGGGCTGAGCCTAAAGCCCCTCGCATGTTCAGCAGCGCTTTCTGCACATGCAGTTTCTCCTGTCCTGACTGCACTTACCTGTTCTGACCTGAGGGCTCCCCAGTGCAGCCAGCACCTACTCGGAGAACCTGATCTGCTGGTACCACTTTCTCCGGGGAGCCCTCCTGGTTTGGCCTTCCGGTTTGGTTGTGTATGCTGCTTTATTTCTATAGAATTTTTAAAAAGAGTTTATTTATATTTAGAGAGAGGGGAAGGGTTGCCGAGAGCCAACCCAGCCCTGCTGTCTGACACAGTCACAGAGGGAGCCGCACGTCCGCACAGTAGACACAGCGGGAGAAAGTACTTGGCACTTCTCTGCTTAATCATTGTATTACTGCCCGTGCTTAGGGTCTATGTGATTTACCATGGGGCTGGGACAAATGGCAATTCCACAGAAGAAATACAGTTCTTTGAAAGTAAGCAAGAAAATGACAGCTCATTGGAGAGTGACTCCCTACCAGAGTGTCCTCCTAAGTGGGCTAGAGAGTTAAAAGAATGGGTATTGGAAAGATTATTATACACTCCTTTTCTATGAATGCTTAAGTGATCAGGACCCCCATGGTGTTTATTGCCTAAAAAGTCAGACATCAAAGATAGAAACAAAGAATAAAAATACATCAACACCAAGGTGGATGGCAGGCAGCCGAATGGACTGAGCAAAACAAAGATTATTTATTACTTGCACAAGATGATAGGGCTCTGGCGCTGAAGTGAGAAGTGAGAGATGGATACTAACCACACTGACCATGAAAGCCTTCCACATGTCCTTTGCCAGTGAGCTAAAACAGCCCTGTGCCCAGCTACGTGCCCAGCTTGCAACTTTAGAATTATAGATGAAAATTAAGTTAAGCTTTAAGAAATTAAGGTGTTATATAGTGTGGTAAAATGTGTTACTGATTAATTGCAAAGATTAGGAGCTAGAGCTTGGACAATAATATGCAATAGAGAGTTGCTTCCTATTTTCTACAGAATAAGGATAAAGCAAATATGCCTTAAAAACCTCATTTTTTAATTGCTTTCACATATGCCACATGTACACACCCAACTGTATAAAAATAAAAAACTCAAGAGCCCAGGCAGAGATGCCTGGCCGCTGAGCTTGAAACTGCACCTCTCATGTTTTTCCTTCGCTGATGCCGTCCATCCATTGGGAATCCCTGGACCTGCTGGAGCTGGACTCCGGCAAGGGTGGAGAAAGAGAGGGAGAGAAACATCAATGCGTGGTTGCCTCTCATGCACTCCCTTACTGGGGATCTGGTTCACAACCCAGGCATGTGCCCTGACTGGGAATCAAACGGGTGACCCTTTAGTTCACAGGTCCATGCTCAACCCACTGAGCCACACCAGCCAGGGCTATTTCTATAGAATTTGTTTATACATTACCTTTATTATTGCATGTATTAATAATGATTAATTTGTTTTAGTATTCCTTGATCTCCGGTATTTTTCTTGAGATCAAGGGCTATATTTTTATTCATGTTTTTAATATTCAGTACATAGCCCAATGCTAGATGTACAGCAAGCAATTAATGTCTGGAATGAATGAACATGCTAATTATAGCTTGATTTAAAAAATATGTATAAGATTGAAATCAAGCACAGTGAACTCCCTGCAAGCAGTATTTATTTAAAACAGTCCAGCTTGAAATGAAAATGTCTTCTTTTGGTCATTTCATTTTAACAAGAAGAAAACAATATTAGGGAAACTGCTCTCTGCTGTGAGAGGTCATGTTCTTGACCAAACAATTCTCTCATTTTTCGAGCAGACAGAATTATTTGTCTGATTCCCACTGTCTGGGTCTTGCTCACTGCATCCGCAGCGTGTCTTGAAGTTGTAGATGTCTTCCTTTATCCTTCAAATTTGTAAAATTGTAGTTAGGCATAGAAGGCTTATGAGATTCTGGTTTGATTTTTTTTTTTTTTTTTTTTGGCAAGACGACTTTACAGCTGGTATCATGTACTTCCATAAGGAGGCATGTGATACCTGATCAGATATCTGTCTGTGTTGTCCCTAGTGATTGGCGATCATTGTTTTATTAGGGGTTCAAAATGGTATATCCTGATTTTATCATTCCTTTATTATACATCACCTAAAATATATTACAAGAACAAATCTTTAATAAATTACCAACTCTCTGGTTCCCCAGAGGTATATTTCATGTAGGAAAGGCAGGGTAAAAGCTTGGTTCTCCCTTTGTTTTCAAAATACAGGGTTGGTTCCCTTGCATCCTCCAAAGATGACAGAGTAGTTGTTGTTTTTGTTATTTGCTTATTATTATGAAGTCATGGATTTAAATATTTGATGCACTTGAATGTATTAGAGTTATTGTTTTTTAATCCTCACTCAAGGGTATGTTTATTGATTTTAGAGAGAGGAAGAGAGGGAGAGGGAGAAAGAAAAAGAAAGAAAGAAAGAAAGAAAGAGAAAGAAAGAAAGAGAAAGAGAGAAAAAGAGAAAGTTACATTGATTGCATCCCATACATACCGTGACCAGGGATCCAATTTGCAACCTAGGTATGTGCCCTGACCAGCAATTGAACCTGCTACCTTTTTGGTGCACAAGATGTCTCTCCAGCCAACTGAGCCACCTGGCCAGGGCAAAGTTACTGTTTTTATTAATGCTGAAAATTATCGCACGTTTGGCTAAGAGAGGTTTTCCAAGTTTGCTCCGGAGCCCTTTAGACATAGTTTCAGTAATCTTTGTCTGCTTTCTTGCTCTCTGTTATGAGATGTTCCAGACTCATCTCATATATTTCCTCTTCCAGAACTAGAATCAATCATTTTTTAAAGGAGTCTGCTTCTTTTTTGGTGGGAAATGACATTTACAATCTGGGTGCTAGTGGTGCTCATTGCTCCTGAACCTTTTGGTGGATAGAATATATAAATACTTTTTAAAGGTAAAATATATTATGGGTTCATATTGATTATACTTCTAATTCACATTCAGAACTACAGAACTTTTACTTACCTCATGGATCTTGCATATACATGCACTTGTGTTCTAGACCACTTTGGGAAACACTGTTCTAGTCATTGGTTTGCAGACTTTTTTTTCTTTCTGAAATATTCAAAGCTACAGCACACCCCTTTGGCAATAATGGCTTGGTGGCAATGATTTTCATTCTCAAGGGAAAACAGAGGTGGAGGGAGTATCTATAGATTTTCACTGGTGGGTGGGTGTTAGGGCTGTTTGAAAGAGCAGCCCTTACCCAGACCCCCTTGAGAATTCATACCCAGAAACGGAAAATTTTCCTATGCTCTCCATAATAGATTTTTAATGTTAGAATTTTGAGTGTTGGCATGGAAGATCATTTTTAATACATTTTTAACTGTTAGATGGTGTCAGCTTTAAGATTTAAACAAACACACGGGTCTGTTTTTATATCTTGTGGGTCTTTTATTGACAAGTGTTAGATAAGTACTGCTAGATTAGAGAAATCTCTTTCTTCCAATAGTAGAACAAATTAGAGGGTGGAAAAGTCAAATTCATAGATTAGCCTTTTGGTGCTACACATTTTATTGGGAGGGAGTGACCAATACCATATTCTCTGATTTATAGTTCATACTCAGAAGTGTTAATTATTGCTTAAAAATAACTTCTTTTTAAAATTACCAAGGCAATGTATAATTTGCAGAAAATTTGGAAAAATACAGGAAATTATTAAGAAGAAATTTAAATCACCTTTAATCCTAAAATTTAGACATGAACAAAAATACATATATTTGTAAATCAAATATTGATTTAAAAGCTTTGTTTTTTTTTAAAATTGAATTCATCGAGGTGACATAGGTTAATAAAATCATATAGGTTTCAAGTGTGCAGTCGTATAACACATGATCCGCACACTGTACTGTGTGTTCACCGCCCAAAGTCCAGTCTCCATCCATCAGCATTTACCGCCCCTCCACCCTCTTCTACCTCCCCCACTCCTTTGTCCCCTGGTGACTGCCACGCTGTCCCTGAGGTTTTGCTTGTTGCTGTTTTCGTGGTATGTATGTGTGCATGTATGTATATTTTCTTTTTGAAAGAGCCATGGGATTTTGATGAGCACTTAAAACTCGAGATTAAAATATAGAGTCCTCCCTTTCTGGGTGAAAATGGCACACAATGATTGTAAATTCTTGTTTAAAAAAAATAAAGATGCTAGAGCTCATCAGTATTTTCACGTAATTTTGACTGTATAAATTCTTGTGATGGCACATACAAGGATATCTTTGAAATTGGAAGAGTCTTGTTTATGAATGAATTATCCATCTGAAAGATTAAAGTTAATTTCCTCGTATGTGTGTCAACTACCATCTTATATAACACATTAAACCTTGCAACTGTTCCTATATAATATATAGCCTAGGTGTATATGTGTGTACATATATTTATATATATTTGTATCTGTTTCTAATTTTATAAACAATAAAAGCTAGGTTTGAACAGAAGCCATAGTCTTTGCGATATAATTGAAAACACATGTGTTTCCATGTAGGCAAACCTAAGGCAAGTAGTAACACTCAAACAATTCATGTGTTTAGAAAATGCTTTCAGGACTTTACATGTTAAATCCATAATTCTATTACAAATATTGAATTTTGTAATGAGAAGCATTTGTTCATTGACTTAGACTTTTAGCAGTATTTAACAATGAGATATTTAACAGAATTTAACAATGAGAATGATGCATCATGCTGTGTCTATTGGAGAAACAGCAGGGATTGAGAAATGAGACATTGGTTAAATCTGAAGCTTGGCATTGATAGTTTAGGTAGGTGTTGATGATGCTGAAACATCAATTTATTTTATTTTATTTTTTAAAAATCAAGTGTCTCTTTTTTCCCCTTTATTTTTATAGAGGGGAAGGTGGGGGAGAGAGAGGGAGAGAAACATCAATGTGTGGTTGCCTCTTGCATGACCCTTACTGGGGGCCTGGCCCGCAGCCCAGGTGTGTGCCCTGACTGGGAATCGAACTGGTGACTCTTTGGTTCTCAGGCCAGCACTCAATCCACTGAGCCACACTAGCCAGGGCTATTTTTGTTTTTAATATTTCTTTTAGAATGTACCATAGTGATTGTGACTGATTCCAAGTAGTTAGTAACATGTAACCAGGTCACAAATACATTTAAAAAAATTATAAATAATGTGTTCAGAATCTTATTTATTTTATCTAGGAGAGGGAAAGTTTTCATTATTAACTTTTTCCCATCTCTTTCTTAGAGAGATGGAGTCATTAGAGATTTATTGACTAGTGATTTATTTTATTTCATATCGTATTAAGGGATATGGACATTTTTTAAATTTTATTTTTTTTATCCTCACTTGAGGACATGTTTTCATTGCTATTTTTAGGGGGAGAGGAAGGGGAGAGAGAAACGTCAATGTGAGGGAGAAGGATTGATTGGTTGCCTCTCGGACACGCCCAGACCAGGGATCACTCGCACCTGGACTGGGGATGGAACCCGCCACCCAGGCAGTCAAACCCGCAACCTTTTGGTTACCGGAGGATGCTCCAACCATCTGAGCCACACCCACCAGGGCGAGGATGGACTTTCTATGAGGAGGAACAACACTGCATCTCATACATCAGTTTATGTTTTTGTTATGCCAACGACTCTTTTTTAAAATGAAAGCTGCTGGTATTATATAGCTGGCATCCCAAAGTGTGAAGTCGGTAAAGAACTATTAAAATATCTTAGATGGAGAGTAGATGTGTATTTGATGAAGAAAGAAAAAACAAAAGGCAGCTGCTGATATTATTACTTTTTCTTATGTTAGATATATCTTTTAAAGAGGGCTGTTAACTTGTAAATTTCTATTGTCTTTCCAAGGGCTAAGAAAAAGAAACATTTTTGGGGACTGCAGGTTATAGTTATGAGTCTGGCCCTGTGCCAGGTGCTCTCATATGTTTGCATTTAGTTCTTAAAACAACCTGTGAAGTGTGTATTATTTTCATCCTGCGGATGAGGAAATTGGCAGAGTCAGAGTTCTATAGTTATATATACTTGTGTATGTACAGATGTGTATGTATGTATATGTACAGATACATACAAATACACACACATATATTAAAAGATTAAAAAATTTCAAGGTTTAAATATCATAATGGCAATCTCAAGGGAACAGAGAAGAATGAAGTCTTGGAAATACTGATTTTTTTTTTTTGAAAAAAATGATTGTACCACTAGAGGAATCTGAATGGACAATAATAAAACTAGTGGTTTTATAGTGCACTTTCATTTTTCTCCTTGAAATTGTCATTGCTGATATATTCTGATTTTGAATTTGACATGTGTCAAGTATATTTCAATATTTTATTAGAGGAGTGCCATCAAGTAAGGGGTCCTTCTAGTGATCTCAGAGTGTGGATCCAGAGAACAGGAGGTTCTGCTTTTTTGGGGAATGAGGATGGCGCCTTAGGCAGCATGAAGGGTTTATTTAAGTGGCTTCACTTGCCTTTCCACCTGTGAACATGTAGTTTTCTATTCCCTTTTCCTCTTTCTTTCTTTAAGTAAGACGGGGTTCAGATCTGAGGTTTCTGGGAAATCCACTTGAGGTAGGTCATGAAGGACTTGCCTTTCTCTTCTGAAGGAGGTGGCAGTCTTAGCACATTGACTTCTAATTAAAACCAGAGCTCGAGGTTTCACTAGGGAATTTATTATTACTTTCAAGCAATGAGAATTTTGAACTTGGGAGTGGAGTTTTCTCTTATAAATCTTACAGTGCATTTGGGCCTCAGGATTTAAAAAACCTGTGGACTGGCCACTGTTCATTAAAAAGGTTGAAAGTCATCATTTTAAATAGATTTGTGGCACTTAAACTTTCATTATAATGCTTGGTTTATATTTTTATTTTTATTTTTTATAAGGGTACGTTAAGTGCAGCAGCTTCTGTTGGAGTGATACTAAATTGAGTTCTTGGCTTTTCTGGCAACATTTTTTTTTGTCTTTGACAAAATTGGCTGGATTTGTAAAGTTATACATATGACTGAAGACGGAAATATTTGTGCCCTGACGTATACAAAGTAATTGTGTGTGTTGTGTGTGCACAACATAAGGAAGTGAGTAAGGAAGTGAGGTGGAAAAGTGGAGGTGCCCACCTGGGCAATTCAGACTCTGACTTCTAGGAAATACTTGGCTCTTTTCTGTCTTTCTGTGTGTATATATCTATATATCTATATACCTACATATGTATATCTATCTATCTATTTATACATGTATAGAAACATACGTGTGTATATGTGTCTAGGTATAGATATATACCCATATACATACCTACATACATACATGGGTGGGCAAAAATAGGTTTACATAATACAAAAATAAATAATAATATAAGAATCAACTCATGTACTCAGAACTGTAAACTTATTTTTGCCAACCCCTGTATATATGATATGTAAAAAATTCATTATATTTTTTACTCACTTTGTGTGGCTAGAAACCATATTAACAATTATATATTCATGAACTTTTAGATATATAGCTTTTTTTTGTGTAATGAAACTGCTTTAAGGAGTATTTTTCCTTATAACACTGCTACTTTATAGATTATTTATAAATTAGAGAATACAGTCAAATGAATAAACACAATTATATGAAGGGTTACTATTTTTATGATAATTGTGGTTATGAATTCACTTTTATATATTTATTTCTACACACATACATACTTTAAACAAACTGGGTTATACTCTTTATTCTCCCTTTTTTTTGCCATATAGATTGCGACTATCTTCTCATGTCAATAAATATATATCTACTACCCTGGCTGGTATGGCTCAGTAGATTTAGTGCCAGACTGGGAACCAAAGGGTCGCTGGTTCGATTCCCAGTCAGGGCACATGCCTGGGTTATGGGCCAGGTCCTCAGTTGGGGGGAGCATGGGAGCCAACCACACATTGATCTCCCTCTCTTTCTCCTTCCCTTCCACTCTCTAAAAATAAATAAATAAAATTTAAAAAAATATATAAATCTTCATTTTTAATGGCATAGAATTTGTATTATATACATAACTATATATCAGTTAATGCCTGTTGCTATATCTACTGCTTTTCGTATTTTTCTTCATATTCTGTGGCAGAACCAATCATTGGTGGAGTCTGAGCTTCAGGAATGGTGGGCAGTTTGATGGATGCTCGCCCCCCACAAAAGTTGTTTTTTTAAAAATAAATTTAAGTAGCATGTTTATTTTAAAAAATCCTTAGATGAGGTTTATATGAGGAGGGAAATAAAATAATCTTTACTTTTGCTGTGAAGCACTAACTAATCATCATGACTATTTTAGTGTATTTATGTTGTCATTTTACTCTGACTTTTTATGCCGTAAAACTGGATTCATATTGTATTTACTCTTTTAAGGTCTTTTTTCTCATTTAACAATATCATGAGCATTTATTTACTAAATCAAGAACAATCTACTGTAATAGAATTCTAAATGATTGTAGAGAATTCTGTGATATACCTCTGCTGGTGGAATTGTTTCTAATATTTTACTCTCAAAGATTCTATAGCCAGCCTGAAATTTGTATGGAACCACAAAGGAACTGAAGTAGCCACAGCAATCTGTAGAAAGAACAGGTGGAGGAGGATATGGGGGGGTACATGCTGATGGATGGAGACTTCGCTTGGGGTGATGAACACACAACACAGTGTACAGATGATGTATTGTAGAATTGTGCATCTGAAACCTGTGTAATTTTGTTAACCAGTGTCACCCCAATAAATTTAATAAAGAGGAAAAAAAAGAAAGAAGAACAAAGCTAGAGGCATATGATACGTTGTGATTTCAAACTATATCTATAGTAATCAAAACAATCTGGTACTGGCATAAAAACAGACACGGAGATCAGTGGAACAGGAAAGAGAGCCCAGAAATTAATTTAAGGCCAAGGAGCCAAGAATCTATAACGGGGAAAGGATAACCTTTTCAATAAATAGTATTGGAAAGATTGGATTGCCACATGCAAAGGAGTGAAACTTGGATCCCTATCTATGCCATATACAAAAATCAGTTCCAAAGAGATTAAAGATTTGAATGTAAGACCTGAAACTATAAACTCCTCGAAGACATAGGGGGTAAGCTCCTTGACATCAGTCTTGGCAATGATTTTTTTTTTGGATTTGATACCAAAGCAAAGAAACAAAAAATGGGGCAACAAAAGCAAAACTGCACAAGTGGCAAATAACACTGTGTGAGTTTAAGATATATGGCATAAATTATCTGACTTACTTATATTGTGAAATGGTTACCATAATAAGTTTAGTTAGTATTCATCATGTCATAGATACCAAAAAAAAAAGAAAGGAAAAGAAAAATATTTTTTTTTACTAGTGATGAAACTCTTAGGATATACTCTGATAACAACTTTCAAATATTGTATCTCACTAAAACTGGAAAGGAAAAACGAAAGAACAGTTAGCACCACAAAAATCAAAAGGGAAATAGAAATACAGAAATTTTATATTCAAAACAGAGTTGCCTGATGATCAAAAGTGAGCGTAATAAGAGTAGCAAGGAGTAGGTAGTATACATTTTTCTTACTGATCATAGGATGACCATCTGGATTTATTATTTCTGTTATATTTTTGTTAAACTCTTTGGAATGAAAAGTGGGGTTGGGCGAGGCCAAAGTGGGACCTTCTCTTGGACTGCATCATTACAATCATTACAGCAAAATGTGTTTATGAGATTGCTTGCGACTTTAGAAATAATCACTGCCTATTAAAAAAAAACAAAACAAAACGAAATAACCAAGTAGGACTGCATCAAACCAAAAAGCTTCTGTACAGCAAAGAAAACTTATCAACAGAATGAAAAGGCACCCAATGGAATGGCAGAAAATATTTGCAAATTGTGTATCTGATGAAGGGTTAATATTCAAAGTATATAAAGAGCCCATACAATTCAATGGAAAAAAAATGCCATATTAATGAGAGAATATTTTAGGGATATATTGCTTAACTTGGCTTTGCTTAATTTGACCTACCTAAGGAAGTTAAGGTCTGGGAGTTGAGTTAGAGTCAGTGTGTTAGGAACCTAATTGCTTTGGTTGCCATTGTGAGTGGAATCTTTGTTCCATCACATTAAAATTACTTTTAGGGGGGATAGGAGGGAGGACGGTACACAGTGCTGCACTGCAGTTACTTTTCCTTTTGCTCCCATTGGTGTTAAGAAGTCAGCTTACAGTCTAGCAGCTCTAGCTGTTATTCCTCTGCTTGTTGGTCTGTTTTCTTTTCTTTTCCTATTGCTTTTAAGAGATTCTTTGGTGTTCCTCAGTGTTTCTCTTGGATATCTAAGGAAGGATTTATTTTTACTTACCCGACTTGGAATTTATTTGGCTTAACACTGGATCTTAGGATTGGAACCCTTCAAACACTCAGCCATTCTTTCTTTGAATATTACCTCTTCCATATTCTCTCCTTTGTCTCCTAATGGGAATCTGAACGGGTACATGTTGGCCTGTCTTACCCGAGTGTTCATGTCTCCCTTGTCTTTCCTGTCTCCGTTTCTTGTTCATGCATTCTAGATTATTTCCTTAGACTTCGTTTCCATTCCCTAAACCACTGCTATTTCCAGATAATTTCTATTGAAACTACCTTGGAATTTTGTTAACTTTGTTAAGTCTAATTATATTTTTAACTTCTCAAAGTTTATTTGGTCCTTAAAAACCTGCTTGGTCATCAATTAAGTCTCTTGATGATATTTTTAATACCTGTTTTTGTTTCTTTGACTATAAAATGTAGTACTTTTGTATTCTCTCTGGATAATGTCAGTATATGAAATGTTTGCCGTTCTGATTCTGCATGCTATTATTTTTGCTGTCTCATGCTCAATTTGCCTTAATTCCTTGTATATTGTGATTTTGCCAGTGAGGCCATATTCCTTGGAACTTAACCCATGGGGGTGGTCTGTGTGTTCCTTCAGAGATTTGCATTTCCTTTTGTCAGGTGCTTGCTGGTACTTCTAACCCAGAATCTCTTTATAGTAAAGTCACAGGCCGAGTCTTTGTGGGCAATGATTAGAGTGAATTTGGTCTGAAAACCCACAGTAAGATCAGCTTGGTGTTTGTGAATTCTTTGGAGAGATTCTTTTTTTTTCCTTTGTCTGGTTCCAGGTTTTGAGATGTGCATTTCATTTTGCTCTTTCCTGGCCTTGAGGGCGAGTGCTGCTTCTGAGTTCTCCGTACACTAAGGGTAGAGCCCTTTGCAGATGTGGCTTTGTGCTGGGAGGAAGACGGTCATGCCCGGGATCAATTAGGTGCCCCTCACAGTGCGGGCTCCCAGGCCCTTCTCCTTCACCGGATGTCATCTGAGACCCTGAACGCTGAGGCTGACCCGGACCTGTGTTAGGACAATGCCCCAGTGGCTCTGTTGACCTTTGTGGGGTCCCACTTTCACTTAGTGTTCAGCTTCTGAACATGACTTCCGTTTTTTGGCAGCGTATTGATGTGCTTAAAAACTCTGCTTTAACCTGCCATTTTGTGTAAGCATTTTAATGGGAGAGTCGGGGTCTTATTTGCTATTCTCCTCATCTACTTATTTTTAATATTTGTTTAGTTTTATTTATGTTTGTAAGCAGTTCTTTCGGAAACCAGGCAAGAATAAATACATTATAACAAGGAATTCACCAAGCAGCTCTCACGTTTTATCTGCTCAAGTGAAATAGTTAACATTTTGTATTCAAACCTGATGATACCTGCAAACACACAATTAATTATGTCCAGTTATGCTGATAGGCCGTGCTGAATTTGAAACCAGAACAGGAGTGAGTACGTTGTTAGGGCACCTCCTCTGTGCGTATTTTCAGCCGAGGAGACAGACTGGGGATCGGAAGGGCTGAGTTCTGGCCCTCCCCTTAACCAGTGTGCGTCCTTGGCAGGTCATCAGACTTCCCTGAGCCTTGGGTTTCCCCACGTTTGAGTGAGAACAATGGTTCTTGACCTTTCCAAGTTACAGCATAGTTGCTGGCGTTGGATGCGCTAATAATGTATGGGCCAGCGCTCAAAAACTGTCATTATTACTTTGAGGTCTTTAATTTGCTTCCATTAATCTCCTGAGACTTGGTCATCAATGCATTCATTGATTGCTACCTTTGTTCCATATAACCTCTTGAAACCTACCTCAATTTTTAAGCCTTCTTTAATTTCCTCTTTGTATGACATTGTAGCTCAGTTAACCTTAGGGCATAGAGCAGAAACCGAGAAATGTGAAAGCTGGTTGAGAAAGGTGTATTGAATTGTACTTGGAGTGTTACTGCGTTAATACATGTCTTTCATGTTAGTATCAGACGGAGCTGTATTCCAGGGTTTTAGGGCACAAAGGGAACAGTGAAAGCACATGTACTGTCCAGCCAGTATGGTGACAGCCTTTCAAGCCTTTTGGTAGGATTTGACTCTTCATGTACTCGTCAGCAGAGGGAGCCTTTGCCTCACTTTTTGGTTTCAGAAGTCTTGGTGGTGAGTTTGTAAAGAGCCAAAATATTTATGGAAAATGCTTGTTTCCTCACCCAGGATTGAAAAGGTTTTGGAACCAGTTTTTCCTTTGTTCCTATAAAGGAAAGCCTTTCTGTCTGAGTTCTTGGTAATAGTGGTTCTTAAGAGCTGGTTGGGGTGTCCTTTGACAGTGCTTAATGCTGGGATAAAGTAGTGCTTCTCAAATGCCATGCCCTGTTAACGTTTTGACGGGTCTTGAGGTAATCAAGGTAAAATCAGCTGATGTACTAAATTTTTTTTTAAAGTACTGGCAGAGGCCATTGTACCTTTTTAAAAAAGATTTTATTTATTTATTTTTAGAGAGAGGGAGAGAGAGAGAGAGAGAGAGAGAGAGAGAGAGAGAGAAACATCAATGTGCAGTTGCTGGGGGTAATGGCTTGCAACCCAGGCATGTACCCTGACTGGGAATTGAACCTGGGACCTTTTGGTTCGCAGCCCGCACTCAATCCACTGAGCTATGCCAGCCAGGGCTTGATGTACTAAATTTTTCATGGAGCTACATTTTGTTCAGGTAAAGGGTTTACTCAGTGCTAACATTTTCTACTTTGTACTTGCATGTGTCATATTGTTTTTGCAGAAACTGTTGGTGATATTAGTCTCTTTGTTATTTAAAAAAAATCCTGATTGGGCAATTCACAAGGTTCACAACCCTATGATGATCCCCAAGAATTTCTGAAATTTTATAGATCAGTGAAATTCAAGAGCCTGGGAATCACTGCTTTAGCAAGTACTTGAGCAAATAAAGACTGGAATTTCTGAACTGAACCATTTCCAACTTTCTGGTCAATTTTTGTCCCAACTTTCCCAAGATGTTTTCTATCCTTTTATACCTAAAGAGCTAGATGTGATGATCAAATCATCTGCTATCCAAGATACAGATAAGGACAGGTATGAGGGAAAGTTGTTCGGTGGTTTTCCTTGAGCATGCGAAATTTAGGATGAAGATCAGCACACATTTCTGTCGTGCTCCAGTTACTGTGCTTCGCAGTCTGCACATGTCCCCTTCTGTAATCGTCACAGCCGTGTCACAGACGGAATGAAATTCAGCAAAGTAGCTAATGTCACACACCTGGGGTGTGTCAGAGCCAGGATTCAGAACCATATCATCTTACCTTTCTGATTCAAAATCATGGCTCTTTCCACTACGTCTTAATACTTGAGTCCACATTCGCATCTGTCCCGCATGTGCTCAGTTTGTTCTTTGGTGATGTGCCACCCTGCTCTGGCAGCAGCGTGCCCCCAGAGAGTATCCTGTTCGGCAGCCTTTTGGGGGTACTTTTCCTGCTGGCAATAATCCCTCGTTTCATATCACCCAGAAAAAGACTCTGTGGCCAGGGCTCTAATAATTACTAATGCTTTAAAGTTTATTCTGTGCATGTGTTTGAGGGTAGAGTTTTATATAATGCTGAAGGAGGTAAAGATCAGGTTACCCCTTGGGTTTCCTCTTCCAGCTTCCACAGTTTACTCTTACATTTGGGTGGTTTCCCCACTGACACGTATCTGTTCCTGTTGGGGGTCCTCCTGCATCTCACCTTCATTTCCTGTGTCTTTCCAATAGGCTTTATCTTTCTTAAGAGCAGAGTTATCCTTGACCTGTCCTCTTCTTAATATTCCTTCGTGTAGCTAACGTTGGGCATACAATGAGTACTTCGCCTTTTGCCATAGAACCAAACCGTAAAATAATTTAGAGTTACAATTTGTTAAGTGTCATGTATTAAAAACAAATCATTTCGGGGCTTTCACCATACCATTTTTACTTCAGTGCCATTCATTCATCCATTCACCAAATATTTGCTGAGCTCAGCTGTACACGGGGGACTGTGGCAGGCATGGAGGTGCAGTGAGTAAAGGGAAATGCCAGATCTCAGGGCGTCTCCATGTGAATGTGGGGATGTTGTCAACTATCTTGGCCCACGTGGTGATCATTGGTGTCTTATTACGGCAGTCTGACGCGCGTTTTACTTTTATGAGGGTTCCGTTGACTTGAAAACATAGTTTCGGAGCACCAACGTCCCCGGGACTGCACTCAGTGCTGTGAGCCAGACAAGGAAAAGAAAGGAGACTTATCTTCAAGGAATTTATGCTTCAGTTGTGGATGTTTGGGGTATGCCACATTTAGCTGTGTCAGTAGGAAAAATATTGTCAGTGCTAATGAGGAGCGAGGCAGAATGTCCTAAGAAACAATGGGGGGGGGGGGCGTGGGTGGTTGGTGTCTACAGTGGACAGGGGAAGGCCGTGACGTGGTGGCACTGGACCTGGGGTCGAGGCCACGTGGGAGGGTTTGTGAAGCCAAGATGGGGGAGTGGCACCCGAGGTGAACTGAACCAGACTGACCAACGCATAAGGCGTCATGTTACCCGAAGTATCTGGTGCCCGGGACCAGAGGGGAGGCAGTGGTCCAGGTCCATTTAGCAGACTCATCGGAAGAGGTCTTCGCAAGTCCAGCTCGTTCATTTGTGCTTGCTCCTGGAGACACTGAGGTGCCTGGGGAGTTTTTGAGTGTGTTATAATACGATTGTTACATTTGTTTTTGTGACTTCTATTAAAGATACGGCATATTAACTGCTTCTTTTAGAAGAACCCAAGGAAATTGAATGGACCAAACAGTGGTTGAATGGCACATTGAACTTAGTGATGTGAGCTGACATTTGAGGAAGGTGAAAGCTACATTTGTCATTATCTTTAACTCATTTTGATTGCCTTTTTAAATGGTATGAGTTTAGATAAAGTCGAACCTCAGTTGAGGATTTCCTGACTTTAGTTATTTTTTTCACTACTTAATTTAATTGGTTATAGTGAGCTCAGTGTTTTTTTTCCTTGTTCCTTCTTTCGATGAACTGATGATTTTAGGGTTAAGAGACTTAACAATATATAAAAAGCAAATATTGAGCTTTTGGAGTTCTTACTTTATGGGACTAATAATATTGCAAATGGGGAATATTTGTACACAATGAAGAGGTATTTAAACATTTTTCTCTTTTTAATATTTCTGGGGGGAAGGGTCTCTGGGTTTCTCATCACAACAGGTTATTATGTTGAGAAAGTGACCTCCCTTTGAACTAGTTATTTAAAAACAAAATCAGGCCCCCAGCGTTATATTCACTCTGGGAGACTTTTTCCTTCGGATGAGCTAGAAGAAAGGAATGCTGATACGTAGCGGGCGCTTCTGCGTGACATCACCTGTCCTGTCTTTCCTGTGTTGCTTGGGGTCGTCCTGCGAAGAGCATCAATAAGAGAGGATGGGGAAGAACATGGCGTGTGGGGGGCGGTGTGGAGGCAGAGCCGGCTCATTCCCAGACGGGGCTCTGGGGACACCCGCTGCGTGCACTCTTCTCTAGGGGCTTCAGTGGTTATCGCTGGAGGGAGATTGCCGTTTTGAGAAAAGTGAATTTAAAATGGGCAGATAATCATGTTGAATAGCCAGCAGCTGACATGAACCTAGGTTTTGAAAGATTTTTTTTATAGTTCTTAACATCTTAAAAACCCTTTGCTTTGGCAAAAAAGGAGAATTTCTGATTGTGCGTGTGCTTCTCACGTTAAATTTTATTTTATCTTTTTTGCTTGGAAGGATTCTACCCCTTAATTGTAAGTTTTTCACCTATGTTGGTTTGTGGGGAATAGGGTAATCCAGTAATATCATTTACTTATCATTCATCGCTTGCTTACCGTAAGCACCGAGCAGTGCGTAGTGCTTTTATTGTATTTTGTCACAGCAGCAGCGTGTAATCCCCTCATACCACTGCTTTACGGGCCAGGAAACTGGCGGTGCTTCCGGGACTGAACCGAGGAGGCAGCAGATCCGTCTCAGGTTGCAGCTCTGTCTCGGGTTCTGGGGTTCTGGGGTTCTGAGGAGCGGGCTGCCTCTTCATCAGCAGCAGCGGCTCCCCTCCCCCAGAGTTCACTGGTCTCAGACTCTCCTTTCTACACCCGGCTCCCTGGTGACCGCCTGTCTCTGCAGAGGGCCCCTGCTTCTGCGTCTCCCTGTGTCTGGCCAAGTCTCTCTCAGTCTGCAAGGCCCTGACCTTCCATCTCTGTTCTTGATTCTTGATTCTTGAGTCTTCCAGACACTGTTAGCCATGCTCCCATAGCCGTCTCAGTTATTTGAATATGCCCCTGTTCTCGTATTGTTGCCGTATGGGTTAACTCCCATAGTCACTGAATTTCCGAGGGTAGCAATCATGCCTCTCCTAGCACGTACTAGGTGCGCAGGGGATGTGCGTGGAATTTGCTGAACGAATGTGAGATGCAGAGAACGTTATCAAGCCTGTCATGATGTTTACATCTCACGAAGGAATTTATGCCGTATTTTGTGATGCAAGTGATGATATAATGTTCAGGGCCTTCTTCCAAACCCAGCCTTACATTCACATTGAATCCATCACATATAATGCTAATGTAATGAATGACTGTAATTTCTTTATAATATGTTATTGACCTTGTTCATGGTTCAGGGGGAAAAAACTGATAAATAACTTGGTGGCGCACACACTGGTGGTCTTTGTCGGGCTGTTACAGTTCTCATGAAAATGAGACACATTAAAATGTCAAAAGGCAAGTTCATAGGAAGAGTTAGTGTGTAGACCCAATTTTTATTTTCTTGAGTTTTAAAGTAATTAGTTTCATGAAGTTATTTATTGGGGTAACACTTGCATAATAGTTGAGAATTTGTGCAATTTTTCCCTGGTAATATTTTAAAATATTAGCTATTTAGCTCAACACATATATTCTATTTATTGGTTTACTCTGCTGAGGGCTTTAAAATTTATTTATTTATTTCTAACTAAGGTTTTCAGCTTAGAGTCTTCTTGAGTATTACATATTATCAGGCACTAATTACTTTTAAATACTCAAATAAAATAGGATATGAGGAAGAGAATCATTAGAAAGCAGTTAGCTATTTTATTCAATTAATTACTAATTATTAATTATTAAGCATAGCCAAATTGTAGCATGGATCTCAAAACAATTGTGGTAGTCTTATTTGTATGATAATATGAGTGAAAAAGCACAAAAAGGTTACTTCATGGCAAATTTACAATCCTGCAAGCTCTAGAAATACATCTACCTTTTGTTTTTAAGTAAGTATGTGTTGAAATCCCCTTCTGAACATTTTTATCTCCTTGCTCATAGCAAACATGTTATATCATTTTTGAATTAGGTTTGCAATAAAGGTTAATGAGTTAGGGTTTCAGTTTTTATGTAACAACAACAACAAACATTTTTCCGAGCGTGTGTAAAACCAGCGGAAGTTCCACAGACTTTTGGACTCTTCTGTTCTTCTGTATCAGTCTCTCAGTGTTTCCTGTCTGCCTTTTTGACTACCTATACAGCTGTTTTTCATGTGTTCCTCAGACTTGGAGAAAGACCAAGTATTTTTGACAGCTGCATGCTGAACTGCAATATATGCTTGGCCACAGGTCACGTTTGCATTTCTTCACCTGTGTTTTTACTCATGGTGTAAAAGAAATATGAGCGTAGAGAGAGTCAGAAAACACGGAGCATGCTGAGTAATGGTAGGTAGCCTTCTTTCACGCACGCCACTCCACTTCCTGTGCTGCGTCGATTCCGCAGGAAGAAAAAGACAGCAGAGAAGTGGAGGAAATGGTGCTCGGGACTGAACCTCCGTGGGGCCCTTGCTGCTGTGGTCGTGAATGATGGAAAATGCTGTGGGCCAGCGTGGGGGAAAGAACTCCTGGGCACGAACACACACACACACCCCATTTTAGTGACCAGACTATAATTTAGTAGCGAAGACTGTTAATCTAGCAGTCTGTCCAGCATGTAATTGATTACCAGTTTATGCATCATGGTAAAGCTTCGGCTACATGATATTTTAACACCAGGAAATGAGACACACTATTTAATAAATATTCATTTCATGAGACTGCCGTAATGGAACTTTCCTGCCCTCACCCCTCAGCTCCACAGGCGCAACAATTTTCTTTGCCTTTGAAAATGAAAAATACTGATTTCCAAAATCTTTTCAAAATGGTTTTGGTAGGTCCTTTCTCAAACTGTTCTGAGATCTTGCAAATCAAAAATGGCTGTTTTTCTCTCTTCCTGGTCTTAACCAATAGGAGAAGCATCCAGATTTAAAATTCTGATGAAATCTCTAACTTTCCTAATTATTTCAACATTAAAAGATATTTTTCTCTGTATGGTTTAGGCATACTTTTTGAGGAAGAATCATTAAGATGTTGTCATCCATTCATTCAGTTGATTTTACATTTCATGCCCTGTTGGTAAAACTTGATCCATTCATTGGATCAAGTCTAACTGCCTCTGTATGTTTTTCTAATATGTTCCTTTTCCCTCCCAGAAAATTCCTCTACTTTTACCTTTGACCCCTATTCATGCTACCTATCCTTCTCAGTCCTACCTCTATCACGAGACCTTTCCCAGGAAGTTCACTGCCATTGAGCTCTTTGATTTCCTGTAGCACTGAGTCTGTTTCACCTCATTTAGATGGTCTCCATTAACTTATGTTACTTGTAAAAATGGATTTAGTGTGGTATCAGGGAGCCTCCTGGGGAACAATCATGGTAAAATGGAGCCAGAGAGATTCTGACTTGAGTTCTAGCGCTGTCCTTTTCTAACTTTTTTGGTGTTAGGCAAATTATTTAAGCTTTGTGAGTGTCAGTCTTCTTATGTGTAAAATGGGGCAATTGTCCACCTTTTAGAGTGATTCAAGGTTATTGCTAATGGGCTGGATAAATGGTTTGTCAAAGACCGGGGTCAAACAGGTGCTTGGGAAATGGCCGTAGTGGCCGCTCTTGCTGTGGCTCTGCGCTCCTTGCAGCTCCTAATGTGGCACTGCGAGTGTGGGGCGGCACCACGGGGCACGGTTCACCGCTGGGTCACTTAAAGAGCTCCTGCAGTCCCATCGCTTTTATGAAGGCTTCCTGTTGGCTCTGTTCTATCAGAACTACAGAACTTGCGTGGTGTCTCTGGACCGTTCTTTCCGTTCCCATTATCTGTAAGGGGAGCCTCTGGTATGTCTTCTGAAGTGGCTTCCAAAACAGTGATTGGAAGGATTTATTTATTTATTTAGTTTTGAGTAATGTTTTGGATTGGTCCCTGCATTTTTCTAAACGTCAGCAGCCAGGATTGTAATAAATAAAGCATCTTTCACTTACTTCAAAGGCAATATGTGAAACACATAGAATAAAATCTCAGCCAATGGAGCTGCAGATGAATAAACTATTTTGCCTAGCTTACTTCAGCCCAACAGATGCTTATTAGCATATCTCTGATGTGCCAGGCATTTTATAGTTGTTGGATTACAAAGATGAGCAAGAGTCGGCTCCTGCCTGTGGGGGAAAGACATAGAAACTGATCATTTCAGTCGTTCATTGGTTGCGTGGGGATCCCTGGGATCACAGATGGAGGATAGTTGAGGGGGAAAGAGAAGAATTCTAGGAAGACAGGAACCTCAGCCTGTGATGTCTCTTTGAGGACAAACGGGATGATCCCCTTGGTGTAGGGACAGAGACCCAACTCAGAGAGACGCCCACATTTATGGGAATTTATTGCCTGCAGAGTTCACCGGTAGGATTGACTCCAGGTGGGCTGAAGGCACCAGCTCAGCAGTGACTCCCGTGGCTCTGTCCTAACTGTGCCCATGTGCGGTCACATGGCCTCTCCTCTGTGATTCCGCATCCAATCCTCCGCACACACTCCTCCCCAAGGTGCAGGAGTGAGGTTTTCTCTCGTTCCAGCTCGACCTAAGGATTTAGGCACTGGTGGTAAATTGTACCTGTCCCTGAGCCAGTCACTGTGACTGGTGAGATCCTAACTGGCTTCCCTAAGTCAGGGCCTACCCTCAAGCTTAGAATAAAGTCAGTCTCACTCAAGCCTCGGGGCTAAAGATGAGTGAGGAAGGGAATGGATGACCAGGAGGCAGCCAGCAAGTGTTTACTAGAGCGGGGGAAGAGAAATGAAAGAGCCTTTTGGGTAAAGGTAGTAATATAAGCGAAAGTAGGAAGCACGCCCCATCCCAGTGTGTGTGGGAAACAGCAAGCAGGTAAATGTTAATTTGACATGTAGTAAGAGACGTAGAAAATAATTATAAAACAGTAATGTGATGTTATATTTACCATCTGTGGGATCTAGTTTCCATATATTATTTCACTGAATTCCCCCAACAACTAAGTTAGGCATGTCATCTTGCAGGTAAAGAAACTTGAGCCCAAGCTCACAGCTAATAACCGGGGAAGCTGGACTCAAACTCAGCTCATCCGCCTCTAGCGGCAGTCCACGTGGACACTGCAGTGCATTAAGTACTGTCCTCTAGCTTGCTGGAGTTTCAGAAAGAAGACCTCACCCACCACGCTGAGGAGCCGGGTTTCCTCTGGGGCTCCAGTTTTCTTCAAGCTCTAACTCCTTGCCTTGCCACGCATGCACGACAAGGCACTGGCTCTCAAACTTGAGCATGCATCAGATAGCTTTTTAAGGGGGTCCTAACACCACATTTCCTGGTTCAGTAGATCTAGAGTGGGTCTCCAAAATTTGTATTTCTTTTCTCTTCTTTTCTTTTTAGAATTTGCATTTCTAAGAAGTTTCTAAATGAAGCTGAGGCTGGTGGTCTGGGAGCCACACTTTGAGATCTTTGGGAACTGAAGATTTGTGGTTCAATGATATTCTAACCTATCAAAATGCTGCTTGGAAATACACGTGCTCTTACCTCACATTCTTTAATAATACAGGAAGCAAGACTACATTTGGTCTTAGTGATGTCCTCCCCCAAAGGTCAAGATCATTGCATAAGTGTTTTATTGATTGAATTTCTTCTGTCTCTCTGATTCTTGATTTATTAAAACTAAATTTATTGCTCTCTTTCTAGGGCTTGCTCAGTTCGCTAATGCTCAGTTCCCTCTTGACTGTTCAAAGGTATATTTGTGTAGAAAAGACATATGTTTAAACACTTTATTTTATTGGTCTACATTTTTAGTATGAGAAATTAAAATATCAGAAAGAGTAACATGAATACTCATATTTCCACCATCTAGAGTCAACAGTTGTAAATGTATATACGTGTGTTTACACACATTTTGCTTTTAATGAACCATTTTAAAGTAAGTTCCAGACCTTGTGCCAGTTCACCCACAAATAGAACAGGGCATACTGCTTGGGAAGAACATTCTCTTCTGTAATCACAGTTCCATGATCACATTTAAGAAAATTAACAATAATTCCGAATGTTTTCTAACATGTAGGCATATTCTAATTTCTGCAGTTGTCCCAATATCTCCTGTGTGTGCAGGTGTGCGTGTATTTGTTATCAGGATCCCATCGAGTGAAACTAAATCCTAAGGTTCTGCAATACTGAATGGACCTTTTGGCTCAGATAAATTGTGTGTTATTTAAATAACTGACTTGATTGTTTTAAGGAAAACCCACCTTAATGATGGCTTGAATAAAGAAGATGTTTATTTCTTTCCTTTGTAACCAACTGGAGAGAAAGTGTCCTGGGCTAGTTGGGGAGCTCTGTTCTACTCAATATGTGGCTTCAGTTTTTGAGGCCAAGGTAGCTGTTGCAGCCCTAGCATCATGCGGGACAGAGGGGAGGGGAGTGCATACTCAGTCCTGTTACAGGCACGTTTGGATGTCGCACATGTCGCCTCTGCTCCCGTCTCATTGGTAAGAATGTAATCATGTGATGTTTCTGCATATTAGAGGCCTGGAAATGCAGGCTGTGTTCTGGATGGCCATGCGTATGGTGATAATTCAAGTGCCCGAAGAAAGACCGACTCCTGGGGCAGCAGGTAGCATCTCTGCCACAAGTTCTCTTTTTGAAAATGACTGAGCTGTTCCAAACGATATTAAACCCATTTAATTACCCTGAATCCATTGCGATGTGACATTTCTCTTTTGAGCTATAATCGGGCTTGTCATTGCTCCTATGCTGAGCCCAGAATGTTATTTTTAAAAAATTATTTTACAGATGTTCTGTCATCGTTTTTTATTAGGGCATAGCCGTTGTTGCTGACAGCTGTCAGTGTGTTCACACTTTTCTGGTTTGCTATTTTCTTTTCTCTGGGCTGGGAAAGCAGGTGACAGTCCCCATCATAATAATGCTGTGATGGTGTGTTTTATGCGTGCTGTCCAGTATTAGGGACTTCGACATCTTACATCTAACTTTGGAACTCTTATACAAACAGTCATTTTGCAAGTGAGGGAGGCTCCAGCTCCTGGGATATCAGCAACCTGTGTATGAGAACTGCACTGTTAGAACCAGAACTGACGTAAGAACTGAGGCCCTGACTGAGGCCTGGGAATCTACCCGTAAGAAGTTTCATGGTTTTCATTACAAAGACATTGAAGCATCTTTTTCAATGATGACTTAGAGGCATTTTTATACTTTTTTATTTTTGCTGGCTACAGACAAATGGGATTGCTAAATAGTTAAATTCTCAATAGACAAAGTTCTCATTGCCTAAAGAGATCTCTGTGACTATACTTGTATAACATGCATACAAACTCATAGCTTTTAGGGAAACCTTTAAGAAGCATAGTAGAAAACTATTAGATTTTAAAAAGCTTAAAACAGTGACTGTAAATCTCACTGAGCATCATAAAAATATGAATACTGAGGGAATACTCTTCAAAACAGCTTCAGTGGGAATAATCCTTTTCTCTCTAGGGAGATCCCAGAGTGGTTCAGATCTGTGTTTAGTGGGCGTTCTTATGCTAAGACAGAATTCAACCTGGAGCTTCTCTCTGGTGATAGAACTATCGAGCAATCAAGATGGGCTAGGGCATGTGGCGGTAATAAACACCCCCAAATCTTAGTCTTCTTTTTCAAAAAACTCCTTTGGCAACACATTTTCTTTTTAGAAATTGCCCCTGAGTCCATAGTCAGATACAATAATTAGAATGTCATCCATTTCTATGCAATTTAATTTTATTTGACCAAAGTATTCTTTAAATTTCAAAATTTAAGTGTACTATATTGGCACTTATATCCAAGGTAATATGGAATAGTTCTACAGGACTTGCTGTATGTGGTAGGTATGGGTTAGAGACAACAAATTAATTAGAGGATTGACCTTTTATTTATTTCCTTAGTGAGTAGCTTACCTGTATTTTTTGGACCATAGGACATACCTAGGTTTTAGAGGAGGAAAATAGGGGAAAAAATTTGAAGCAAAAAATGTAAAATATTTAATAACATAAATAACACAATATTTCACCAATATAAATGTAAACAGAACTCAACAGCGGCATTAACAACCGTTATTCTTCCCAAACTGGGGGGGGGGGTGCATCTTGTAGTCCGAAAAATATGGTAATTATTCTTTGACATTGTTCCTCCCTATATAATCCCACCAGCGGAACGTAAAAAGTTACAGCCACCAGATCTTTTTCAGATTAGGGATACTGCAGTGTCATAGAAGTCATCATCATTATCATCCTCTTAATATATTTTAAGAATTGTGAATTTCATGGTTGATACTTATAGACTGATAGTAGAAGATCCTTTAAAATCAATCTGTAGTTTAGTGCAATCCATGATTATTAGTATTTTTGACTGTGTATATTTTTTTCACTCCCAACAGTGATTAACACTGTGACTTGTGTAGAGTGTGCTGTGTTTGACAGGTGCCCAGGTCACTGGAAAGAATGAGGCTGGTGTGTTCTGAAGAAAAGTAGCCTTTTGCAGAGCAGTCGTCATACTTCTGATTTTGGGGAACATGATACATTGCAAAGAGTCCTGATTGTCGTTGAGGATTATCTTGAACTAGGAAATTTAACATACAGTAAATGAGAGTAATTGTACTTAAAAATATAGACATCTAAATCCTTTAAAATGGAGATGTGTATATATACTGATACACAATAATCTGATGGCTTCATCAGTTCATAATTTAAAGTTTGAACTTCTCCTTTTCCCCCTGGGGGAAAAATAAACTTATGACATATTTGTGGTGGGTAGCGATAAATATTTAAGAATAGGTCAACTAATTTTCTCTAATTCTTCTTCAGGTAGAGATTTGATTTGCATCCAGTCCGTGGATGGGATGCTGATGGTGTTTGAGCAGGAGAGCTATGCTTTTGGGCGGTTTCTCCCCGGTTCTCTCTTGCCTGGCCCGCTTGCCTACAGTTCCCGGACAGATTCCTTCATCACCGTCTCTTCCTGCCGACACGTGGAAAGTTACAAGTAAGTTTGGATGTCCGGCCTTTGAAATCATGGTTTTTTGGTGTGTACGTTGCTGATTAGTTCTTTTCCACAAAGAGCTTCAATATCACAAATAAAGAAGACCTCCCCCCCCCCGCCCACCCCGCTTTAAAATAAAATGTACTTCCCGTGACGCAGAGGTATCTTTTACGTGCGGTGAGATATCTGAAAGGCGGTCTGGTGCAGAGGCTGAGAGGAGGGGTGTGCAGAGAGGTGGACCTGGCTGGAACCATGACTTTGCTACTCCCAGCTGTTGGGTGGTCAGTGTCCTGGCTGCAAGGTGGATAATAACAGCTCTTTGACAAGTTTTTTATGAGGATGACGTGGTGTCAAGTTGCCACCCTATAGAAAATGTTCAACAATTCTTGGGACTGTTCCCTGAAGTATAAATAATAAAACACAGGGTCAGCGAAAAAAGCCCAATATAAAGATGCATATATGGAATTGTTTTATAAAAAAAAAAGAATGTATGTGTACATAGGAAGAAGTCTGGCAAGACATACAAGCGTTGTTACAAATGTTTATAAAAGAATGATGATAATAGAAGTGAAGTATGAAAACAGCCCTGTGAAAGCAGTTTATATTTTTTACTAGAAATCCTTACTGATCTTGGTGACTTGTGTTTAGAGAGAGAGCTTTTTCTCCTCTATCAGCTACATTTCAATAAAAGTTAAGCTTCTGAGGTTTTGGAGGCTGTGTTTTACGTTGGAAGGGAGAATGGGGAAAAGAAGTCCATGCTGGGAAAGAAATCAGCTTGGGGACTTACAGTGTCTTCAGGAACTTTTTTTGTTGTTATCTTACTGATGGCAACAGTTAGAACTTTAAACGTCTGAGTAACACTTCATTATAGTTTTTTGGTATTATTTTTGGCCACACGTTTTTCCCAGGGCAGGAAGAAAATATAAATCCATCAGGCAACAGCTGTACATTTTTGTCTTCAAGTTTCAATACAGCATCCATAGCAAGGCGATGCAGTTTTCCCTTCGCACGTGGCAACCTGGCTTTTGTGAATTACTGTCAGGGCACCTAGGATCCAGAACTCTGAAAACAGGCCAGTGTTTGTGACGAGGAAGTTGACTGGTGGAGGTAGTGTATCATTATGTCACATTCCTGCCGTCACTCCTGTGGCCCTTGTCCACAGGAGATGAATGAGTTGTGGCATTGCTACTGTAATAAATAAAATATTATAGTTATCTTGAGAGGCTGAGAAAAGTATCTGTATAATGCATTCAGGCCTGTCAAAACCGAAGTAGTATTGAGGAGATCTGCTTTTCAGCTTTCCACCCAGTGCTGTGTCTCAACTCCTGCCAAGCTGTGATTCTGGCGGTGCTAGACAAGGGTCACAGCACGGAGATCTGAGTGCTCCATGACCTACTCTTTGAAATATGTGCATAGGAATTAACTTGGTAATAACCCCAGGAGCGACTGGATGAGGAAGCGATGTGTAGGTTCCCTTAATGCGTAAATTTAATCCCACCGAAGCTCACGCTGTTTTAACTGCGGTGATTCAGCATGCCAATCTGTTAAATTCATCTCCATTTAGGACTAAAGAATTCACCACTTGATCCGTCATGTGGGTCTTTGATAATGGTAAAAATGCATGGGTTATGTGATTATTGTGCAATGGTGACAGTTAGGAGGGTTTATAACATTAAATAGTGCGTTGTATTTACCTGCGCTTTCAAGTTTAATAGATAAAATTGAATGATAATCACAGGTGCAGTTTGGGATGGGAGGAAGCGTGGAAACCGTAGGTTCTTTTGAAGCTTCACTAAACATATTTATAATCAGTTAATAGAATTTAATCAGTTAGTATAAAAGGCTTTTCAGACAGGACTCATTTTTCATTTTTGATACTGTTGTTTAATTACTTTAAAACAAGCTCGGTTATGTTCAGAGAGAAGCTAGGGGAGGCCGTGGGTCTCCGACTTCAGTGTGGGAAGCCTGCTCAGACGCTCATTTGCAGATTCCCAGTCCCCAATGCTCTAGATCTGGGTTTAGTAATTTTGGGAAATGTCCCAGAAATTGTCATTGCAAACACACAGGTAGGATTCTAATTCAGGGACACACGTTGAGAGTTGTTTTTCTTTTGAAGTGAGGGAATCGTTGGCCTTTTTGGGAGGGGTAGCTTCTGTATCACTGTACTTCTGGCCATATTTATCAAACCTGAGAATCATTTTCTATTCTCTTTTTCTTTCCTTGTCAGAGTTATTTAGTCAGTAGATCCTGACCTTTCTACCTTTTTTTCCTCTTATTCAACCATTACTTCCTGTTACCATTGGCACTGAGGCCTTTATTTTTTCACTTAGATATCTGGTTTTCTTGACTCTGGATTTTAGGGTCCTTCTTATAGCTACCTTAAAATATTTTTTATCCTCACCTGAGGATGTTTTTCCATTGCTTTTAGAGGGAGAGGGAGGCAGAGAGGAACACCGATGTGAGAGAGAAACATCAATGGAATGCCTCTGTTATGTGCCTGGATGGGTAGGTCAAATCCACAACCCAGGCATGTGCCCTGACTGAGAATCGAACCCACAGCCTTTTGGCTATGGGATGGTGCTCCCAACCAACTGCACCACATCGGCCAGGGCTATAGCTATCTTTTTAAAACACCCTTTAAGCCAGAATTTTTGTTTCTCATTAAAAAATCCAAACTTTCTTATATTGGCATTTAGTGCTCTCTATAATCAAGTCCCATTTTATCTCTGTTATGTTGACTTTCAGATTTGAATAGACTTTTAAAGTTAACTGGTTTGACTATCCCTCTTTTTTCACCTCCTAGAGATATTTTTTGGCTAGTAAAGTGATTTTTGCACAATATCATATATTGCCTTCTTCTACTGTGCAAAATGTTCCAGAGGATGGCTTGCATTATCAGGTTCCTGAGACCAGAATCTGTCTTAAATATCTGCTCACTGATGGAATAATTTGGTTTGTTTGTTCAATCTTTCATTTAGAAAACATTTTTCAAGAGGCTCCTATGTGCCACACACCGTGCAAAGTACAGGAAGTGCAAGTTAAATGAGACCTGTCTCTTGTCCTCAGGTGGCATGTAAGCAAGTGGGGGAGGTGGCAAATCAGTTGGCAGTTTCAGTTCGTTGTGATCCAGGATGCAGCAGAACTGTGCACGGGGTACTGAGGAGGCCTGCAGGGGACTCCTTTAAAAAAGAGTCGATTGTGGGGAGGCTCCCTGAAGAAGTGTATGTATTTGCCATGAGTTTTGTTTTTCTCCTTTGTGCCCTACACTTTCCCTGCACTCTTATAGTGGCTCCCAGTATATTGTAAATAGATAATAGGCTTTAAATTCATATTTTGAAAACTACATTTGTCAAATTTAATTGACAGTACTTAAAAAAGAAGAGTATGTTCTTTGCCAGTCTCAGCCCCTTGTTGAATTGAAATATCTGGGGTTCTCCCTATACATCCACTTTCCTTCTCTCTCCCCTTTCTGGCACAGGCTGTTCTCTTTCTGAGATGCTCCCCCTCCCTGCTCTGCACACGGCAATCCCGTCTGGAAGCCTCCCTGCTCCCTTCAGGTCTTCTGTGACTTGGGTCTAAGCCGCATCTCCTCCTCCTCAATTCAGAGTAGTTTTCCACGTTTTCCACAAGTGCTGTTCATGCTTTCATCGATACTACATATTTGCTTCTTTTTCTTCTCAACTGAGCTTCATGATCCTTGATGGCAGGGATTTTCTATCTCTTAAAGTGCCCAGCACTGCACCTGCCTGAAAGTAGGTGTTTAAGAAGATCTTGATGAATGTGCAAGGTTTGTAGGGGATGTTTCTGTTTTGCTACTGGCTTCTCTCAGTGAAAAGAAGTCATTGCTTCTCTCTGGCACACTCAAGGACGTTTTAGCTACAGTTGAAAAGGAACAACGTGAGGCTTTGTGTCCAGGGCCTCCATTTCTAGTAGAGTTCCCCGAGTTTAAATATCAAGGGTCCAAATATCCTGCTATCCTTTGAGGTGCCAGCTATGTTTCATTAGAAAATAAATGATTTTGGAGGGTTTCCCTTTTGTACTCCGTGACACCTCAGTCTATATTTTAGTTCCTTGCTGCCGTTTTTACGATGTGACACAGAAGAGCACTAAATTACGTGGTTGAGTGTGTCACTGGTGCTCCCCAGGATCCATTAAGCACTTGCGGTTATTGAGCTAAAAAGCACCGCCGTTCACCTGGACCTGCTGCGTTTGTGATTACCCCCTCTCCACTCTGAGAACCACGTGAGACAGTCTTTCATGAGATCTTGTTGCCCTGGGCCGCACTGTTCCTCAGCAGTCTCAGCAAGGGAAGCGTGTTCTGTAGCTTTATCACTGAGCGCTTGCCTGCTAAGAAAAAAATCCAAGAGTTTTCTTTATTTTAGAATTTCTAAGTGTGCTTGGAATTCTTTGGTTCTGGAAATAGATTACCATGTACATTATTGGTCACAGTTCAGAGGACTTAAAGGAGAACCATAAAATAGATGCCGCTGTAGGTTTGTCGTCATCTGCATTTACTGTCAGCTCTGCTCAGTAATAAAATACTCTTCTGGGTCACCTTCCAGGGAGAGGCAGGATCTGGACTTGGACATCTGCAGTCAGTTTGGCTGTGTCTCTGCTTGCTGTTCTGATGTTAACGAGGCCACTTTAGGGGCTCACCCCTTCCTCAGATGAAAGAAGAACTCTTTGCAGTTCTATAAGAAGCTTCAAACAACTCAGAAGCTTTGGATTTTTGCAATGATCTCATTAATATCTGTATCTTCTGGTAGGTTGGTGTCTGCTGCAGGAAATTAACCATCTAGGTAATTAGTTGCCTAAGGTTAGATCCTCAGCAGGACCAGCTCTGGGTTCATGTTCCAGCCACCAGTGCACACTGTTTCTCTTACCATGAACTGCGAAGAGTAAAACAATCCTGTTTGGGGGTTGGAATGTGAGGTCTAATTATTTGGCACTTTTGGGGACATAGGCATTTTGAAAGTCAGTCTCAGTTGGTATGGAGACGTTTGCTGCAGCTGCCCATGGGATTTTTTCGCAGGGTTTTCCAAGGCTGAGCCCCTCATCCTCCTGCCTGCTGGTCTCATTGCCCGTGACTCAGTCCTCCCTGCCGTGTGTCTGTCCTAAACTCCTCTCATGGCCTTTCATGTCTCTCACTGCCACACGCCTTTGCACGTGCTGTTTGTTTTGCCGTAACGCCTTCACCTCTTTACCAGCACGATGAGTTTTCACTCACTCTTTAAAATGTAGTGTTCTCCCCCTGAACCTAGAGCAAGAACACGTACGTTCTTCCACTGCAGTGTCTGCTCCTGCCACCTTGTTCCCTTGGCACTGTGTGCACACCTTCTGCTAGCACAGTGCGTTCTAAGTTACACTTATTTGTACATGAATCTCCACCACTTTGGGAGGTCCTGGTGGGTACAGACCATGTAGTAGTTTTTTCCTTTGTCCATGCTTGTATTAGGCCCCTGCTCTATGTTTAGTGAATGAATGAAATTTGTATACTTTTTCTCAGACAACGTGAGGTGTCTTACTAGAGCTTTTACAAATTTTCCTCTTAGCTGTGGAAGAACAATGCAAAGAGTTGTGCTTCAGTAGGAGGGAAAGGAATCCATAAGCCTTAAATTTCTTCATTGACAGTAGGATTATTACTCTAACATATCATTGATTAATGGGAAACAAGCAAATTTAAACTTTCTGGCTAAATCAGTCACTTCTAGAGTGAATGACATTTACAAGTTAAATAATGATTTGTGCTAAATGTTACTACTGAAATAAAAGCTGTAAAACACTTATAGAAAGTAATAATATCCATTATTGAGAACTTATTATATAGATAGACTACTAGGTTATTGATCTCTCTGCTTATATAGACCTTTATCTGTCTGTCACTTTATCAATGAATGTTTAAGCACCTAAAATATACCAGATACTATACTAGGCACTCCATTATTTTTTAAATTCTTTGAACAATGTTTGAGTTAGAGATTATTCTTCCCATTTTATATATGGGGAAGATCAGACACAGAGTGTTTAATTTTCCAAAATTCACTGAACTAGTAAGTGATTTAGCTGGGGCTTAGACCCGGGTCTTCTGAGCTCCATATTATGCGTTAATAATTTCTGCTACATCTGGCTGCCTTGCATTATTTACATTTTTTTCTGTTTGGTGTTTTGGTACTAGATCTTCCTTGAGTATTGCTATTCGTCACACAAAATTTAATGGAAATGCTTTGATATTTGGCAGAACTATTTTCTCAGTATTGGATTTTGGGACATATATAGTTGTCATTTCTTGATTGTGATAGTTTTACATAGTCTTACATCAGAGTATCATTTTGTAAGAATTCAGTCCTCAGTTTTACAGTTTTTAAAACCAAGGTCAAAGTGGTTCATAAGGTTTATAGATTAAGTGCTTTATCTTCTTGATCAGCATATTGAGATAATATGCATTTAAAGTTTAAAATAATTTACACTTTTTAATTATAAAGTCACTTTTAATTATTCCTTATCTTTTTTACAGGTACCAAGTACTTGCTTTTGCAACAGATGCAGATAAAAGACAGGAGACTGAACAGCAGAAACTTGGTTCTGGAAAAAGACTTGTTGTAAGGCCATTTTTTTAGTATATAAAAATTTCAGTAATGTTACATTTATTTTTTTATTGATTTATTTTCTATTTTTTAGAGATTTTATTTATTTATTTTTAGAGAATGGGGAGGGAAGGAGAAAGAGAGAGAAAAACATTACTGTGTGTTTGCCTCTCATGTGCTCCCTACTGGGGACCTGGCCCACAACCCAGACATGTGTCCTGACTGGGAATTGAACCAGTGACACTTCGGTTTGCAGGCCCATGCTCAATCCACTGAACCACACCAGCCAGGGCTTTATTTTCTATTTCTTAAATTATTTTTTTCTATTTTTCAATTAGTGTTGACATTCAAGATCATTTTATATTAGTTCCAGGTATACAGCATAGTGGTTAGATGTTTATGTAATCTACAAAGTGATCCCCCCACCCCCACTCCCATAAGTCTAGTACCCACCTGGCACCAACACATCGTTATTCCAATGTTGTTCACTGTGTTTCCTGTCCTACACTTTACATCCCCGTGACTATTTTGTAACCGCCAATTTGTAGTTCCTGACCCCTTCCACCCAGCTGCCCAACCCCTCTCCCATCTGGAAAACATCAGTATCTATGAGTCTGTTTGTTTTGTGTCTTTTATTCTTTAGATCTCACGTGTAAGTGAAATGATACAATATTTGTCTTTCTCTTTCTGACTTATTTCACTTAGTATAATACCATCTAGGTCCATCGATGTTGTCACAAATGGTAAGATTTCACTCTTTATCGCTGAGTACTACTCCATCGTATATCTGTGCCACATCTTCTTTATCCACTCATCCATCAGTGGGCACTTAGGTTGCTTCCATATTTTGGCTGTTGTAAATAATTCTGTAATGAACATAGGGGGTGCCTGTATCTTTTCACATTAGTGTTTTGGATTTTTTCAGACAAATACCCAGAAATGGAATTCCTGAGTCATTAGGTAGTTTATTTCAATTTTTTAAGGAACCTCCATACTGTTTCCCAGGTTGGCCGCACCAATCTGCAGTCGCACCAACAATGGGCCAAGGTTCCCTTTTCTCCACATCCTTGCCAACACTTGTGTTTTATTGATTAATTGGTGGTAGCCATTCTGACAGGCGTGAGGTGATATCTCATTGTGGTTTTAATTTGCATTTCTGTGATGATTAGTGATGTGAGCGTCTTTTCATATGTCTGTTGGCCATCTGTTGTCTTCTTGGGGAAATGTCTGTTCAGGTTCTCTGCCCACTATTTAAGTGGATCTTTGGTTTTTTGATGTTAAGCTATGTGAGTTCTTTATAAATTTTGGATTTTAACTCCTTGTTGGATGTGTCATTGGTGAAAATCTTCTCCAGTTTAGAAGGTTGTCTTTATTAATTATGCTGTTACAGTCGCCTCACTTTTTTCTCCTCTTCGTTCCCCTCCACCCTGTACCCCTTGTCACCAGCAGTCCCTGTTCGTGTCCGTGGGTCATACATGTAAGTTCTTCGGCTTCTCCACTTTGTATACTATTCTTAGCCTCCCCCTGTCTGTTTTGTATCTACCATTTACACTTCTTATTCCCTTTACTTTTCCCTCATTATCTCCCCGAACCCTCCCCGCTGATAACCCTCCATGTGAACTCCATTTCTGTGATTCTATTCCTGTTTTAGTTGTTTGCTTATTTTTTTTTTTTTTAGGTTCAGTTGTTGATAGTTGTGAGTTTGATGTTATTTTACTATTCATATTTTTGATCATCTTCTTTTTCTTAGATAAGTCCCTTTAACATTTCATATAATAAGGGTTTGGTGATGACGAGCTCCTTTAACTTGACCTTGCCTGGGAAGCACTTTATTTGCCCTTCCATTCTAAATGGTAGCTTTGCTGTATAGAGTAATCTTGGATGGAGGTCCTTGCCTTTCATGACTTGGAATACTTCTTTCCAGCTCCTTCTTGCCTGCAAGGTTTCTTTTGAGAAATCAGCTGATAGTCTTATGTGAACTCCTTTGTAGGTAACTGTCTCTTTTTCTGTTGTTGTTTTTAAGATTCTTTTCTTATTTTTAATCTTGGGTAATGTAATTATGATGTGTCTTAGTGTGTTCCTCTTTGGGTCCAACTTCTTTGGGACTCTCTGAGCTTCCTGGACTTCCTGGAAGTCTATTTCCTTTGCCAGATTAGGGAAGTTCTCCTTCATTATGTTTTCAAATAAATTTTTAATTTCTTGCTCCTCTTCTTCTCCTTCTGGCATCCCTAAGATTTGGATGTTGGAACATTTAAAGTTGTCCCTGAGGTTCCTAAGCCTGTCCTCATTTTTTTTGAATTTTTGTTTCTTCATTCTGTTCTGGTCGAACAGAATGGTTCTGTTCATTTCTTCCTTCTGGTCCACACCATTGATTTGAGTCCTGGTGTCCTTCCCTTCACTGTTGGTTCCCTGTGCATTTTTCCTTATTTCACTTCACATGGCCTTCACTTTTTCCTCTATTTTGTGACTGTACTCCACCATTTCTGTGGGCATCCTGATGACCACTGTTTTGAACTGTGCATCTGATAGGTTGGCTATCTCTTCATCGCTTAGTTATATTTTTTCTAGAGCTTTGATTTGTTGTTTCATTTAGGCCATATTTCTTTGTCTGGGCACAGCTATTACATAGTAAGGGGTGGAGCCTTATGTATTCGCCAGGGCAAGGCAACTCACATCACTGTGTCGTGGTGTTCTATGTGGGGGAAGGGTACCAGAGGGAACAATGCCACTTGTTTGGCTCCACCCTGGCTTTCTCTGCTGGCTTTCAGTCACTTCCCCTACTATCCACAAGCAAATTGGGCCTTTCTGGTGCTGATTCCTGGGTAGGTGGGCTTGTGTACATTCTAGGACCCTGTGGGTCTCTTCAACAGGCTCTCCTGTGAGGCTGGGAGTTTCTCCTGCCCTCACAACCCCTGCAGGTTTTTTCAGTTACAGGTTTTGAGGCTTTATTTCCCTGTGCCGGAACCCTAGGTTGTGTGATCTGTCTCACTCCCCAGTTGTTCCTCCTGGTTTATTTGCATGTGAATGTGGTACAACAGCTGCCACCTTACCCTACATGGTCTTCCAGCCACTGCCTTGCTGCACATCTGCTCCTCCCTGGTTGCCTGTCTTCTCCCCTCCTACTGGTCTGGATGAATATTTCTTCCTTAACTCCTTCATTATCGGACTTCCATACAGTTGTCCTTCTTTTGCTTGTGTGAGGAGGCAAAGTGTACCTACCTACCCCTCCATCTTGCCCGGAAGTCAGAAATTTCTTAATAGTATTGATATAAAAGTGTTCTGTTTTTTAGCAACTAAATTGATCTTAGGTTTTCCTTTGCAGGTAGACTGGACTTTAAACATTGGAGAGCAAGCCCTTGATATAAGTATTATGTCTTTCAATCAGTCAGCATCTTCTGTTTTTGTTCTTGGTGAAAGAAACTTTTTTTGCCTGAAGGATAATGGACAAATTCAGTTCATGAAGAAACTTGATTATAGCCCAAGTTGTTTTCTCCCGTACTGCTCAGGTGTGTAGAAAGATTCTCTTTTATCTTTTCCATATGTTAAAGCTGCGTTATATACATCAGAAAGAGGCAAACTCACACATGTACATTTTAAACCTCTAGGAAAATAGTTTTATACTGAGCATGTAATGGAAATTTTGACCTTTAAAGTTTGAATAGAAGTTTGATATAAAGCACACATTTGGGTTTGTCGGTCATTTTACTTTGTACAAAATGATTTGTAGAATGGGCCTCAGGCATACATTTAATGCTTTCCAAAATGTGGCTGTTCAAGATGCTTCCAAGAGAACATCAGACTCTTTTTTATGGGCAGAATGGAGCATAGTAATGCCCAATAGAATGACTTTTCTGTAGTGAATGCCCAGTAAATCACTAGCTTAACTGTGCTAAATATTAATGAAATTCATGCTTGCTAGATGAAATGCAAAAATGTTGGCCACTATTTCGTTATAGTTTCCAAGTCTATAATTTTTTCTTTTAAACGTTAGTTCGAAGTTGAAAAATCATGTCTTATTACTTAAAATCTTTACACTCTAACACCAAGACATTATAATTGGTTTGTATCATAAATCCCCTAAAAGGAATATAATATACTGTGGCAAAGGACAGTGTCCTCATTATCCTCTCTTTCTGTCTTCAACCTCCTCCAGTTTCCGAAGGGACAGTGAACACGCTGATTGGAAACCATCACCGCATGCTGCATGTTTTTCAGGACGTGACGCTGAAGTGGGCCACGCAGCTCCCCCACGTCCCCGTGGCTGTGAGAGTGGGCTCTCTGCAGTAAGTGACTCAGTTAACACTTTTTTAAAAAAGAGAATCCTGGCCAAGGGATTCTCAAGACGTTTTATGGAACAATGGCAAGTGATGTTACTGAGAAATGAATTTTACTGAAAAAGTGGCATTGCGGTGCGAGCGTCAGCGGTAGAAATAATTTAAAACATAACTGCAATTGGAAAAGAGGAATGTAAAAATTCTTTTTTTTAAAGATTTTATTTGTTTATTTTTAGAGAGGGAAGGGAGGGAGAAAGAGAGAGAGAGAGAAACATCAATGTGCGGATGCTGGGGGCCATGGCCTGCAACCCAGGCATGTGCCCTGACTGGGAATCGAACCTGTGGCACTTTGGTTCTCAGCCCATGCTCAATCCACTGAGCTACGCCAGCCAGGGCGGAATGTAAAAATTCTTAATTCGAACCATTGATAATTTTTATTTAGTATTTCTAGTGAGATATCCTTTGTAAATTAAAGGTTTCAAGAAAATGGTTTGCCTGATAGATTTCTTTTTCAAAATAGGAAGGAATTTCTGTAAGCATTGGATGCTTAGCATCCAGAGATCCCTTGTTGTTGGACTGTGAGACCGTTGTCCTTCAGACTTGCGTTAGGCCTTGTGCCCAGTGGGGCAGAATCGCTCATGATGACGTGTGTGAGACAGTTTAGATATTAAATAGGGCCACTTTGTATTTATAATGATAGGCAAAATTTATGTCTTGATATTAAATTTGCAAAATTTATCAAAAACAAGAGAAAGGTAATGGGAAGTGTGTATTTTTTCAGATTGTCAGTATAAAAGGCAAGATCTCAGATTATGCTTAGAAATTGAAAATCTTGGTAAATGTATAGAAACATACTTTCTATAAAGTGTTGTAGGTTCCCGGATTTATTCAGTTTTGCCTATTATATCATGTTATTGACCATTTATAAACTATACATAGAATTCTTCTGTGGCATGTACGGTATCTATCTGATCAGTAGGACTTATCCCCCCAAATTAGGAGCTTGAATGTTATGCATCACATAAGGCATGTTGGCCGACAATGGTGGTCCCATAAGATTATGATGGGGCTGAAGAATTTGTATAGCCTAGCGACGATGCAGCTGTCGTCACATGTAGAACAACACACCACTCACGCGTTTGTGGTGAAGCTGGTGTAAGCAAATCTGCTGACCTGCCAGTTGTATACAAGTATAGCACATACAGTTATGTACAGTGCATAATACTTGACAGTGACAATAAATGAAAATGTTACTGGTTTATGTATTTATTATACTACACTTTTTATTGTTATTTTAGTGTAGTCTTTCTATTTATGAAAAATATTTTGCTGTATAACTATGCCATATTACTTCGGCAAGCCTCATATACCTCATGATTACCGAGTCTCTTAATTGTATCATTTTCTATTGCGTTGGATTTAATTTTATGTTATTTTGTCCCTCATGGTTCCTAAACACACAAAACCCACTGCTAATGTTGCTAGTAAGAGGCCACATCAAGTGACTGGACTGGAAACGAAATTAGAATTGATTAAGAACTAAGAAGGTGGAAGATCAGCAATGGTTATTGATTCCAGTCAGGCCTGTCCCCTTTCACCATAGTTACAAACTTGAAGAATAAGAACCGAGTGACAGAAGCTGTGAGAGGATCTGCGTCACTGAAGGCAGCAAGACTTAACAGAGATCGAAGGAGGATCTCTGTTAGACGTGCAGAATCTTCTGATGACCAGACACAGACGTGTATTCCTTTCAGCACCAGGCTGGCCACGGGCAGAGCAAAAGTGTTTGTGATGTTGGAAGATGAGGCTGGACCCGACTACAGTGTTGAGTTTCTGCTAGCTCTGGGTGGTTTAAACGTATCAAAATTTGTTATTCAAGCTATGTATGGTGGCAGGTGGGTAGTAGACTTTTAAGGATAATCGCATAGTAAGTTCTATAACATCTAACTACTCGGTTGTGCACCTCAAACTAATATTATATGTGAACTGTAATTTAAAAATAAAAAAGGTTTGAGAATTGAAAAAATTATTATTCATCCCATAATGTACGAGTGAGTGGCAAGTCTGCGAGTGCTGATATGAGAGCAGCTGAGGAATTTTTGGAAATTCTAGATAAGCTGACTGTGGAGGAAAATTATTTACCAGAGCAAATATTCAGTGTGGATGAAACCTTCCTCTTCTGCAGAGGGAGGCCTGAAAGGACTTCCATCCACAAGAAGGCCAAGTCAACACTAGGTTTCAAGGCTCTTAAGGACAGGGTAGCAGCCTTGCTGGGGACATGCTGCAGGCTACAGATGGAAGCCCTCTGTGACCTGGCTCCGTGAGAACCCAGGGCCTTCAGACACAGGAGTAACCCCCCAGCCCCCCAGGGAACTACAGGCACAGTAAGAGGGCATGAGGCATGAGGATGCAGCTCCTCTCCCAAGGTGCCCTCTTGAGTTGCTCTGCAGCAAAATTGCGGAGTAATGTTTGGGGGATTAAATACCTTTCAAGGCGTTTCTTGTTGTTGATAATACTCCTGGATACTCTCCTTTTATTGGCCTTCCTCATCCCAATATCAACATGGTGTTTCTCCCTCCAACCATCACCTCTTTGATTCAACCAATGGATTAAGGAGTTATATCAGCTTCTAAGACCTCTACCTTGCAAGGACCTTTGCCCAGGCTGTTGCTGCAACTGAGGAAAACACTGAGAGGACACTGATACAATTCTGGAAGGGTGGCCACATCCATGATGGTATCAAGAACCTTGCTTGGGCTTCAGGTGATGTCACCAAGAAGCGTATGAATGGCATCTGGTAGACGTCACTCAAGAGGTTTGTCCATGACTTCAAAAGACTTGCCGATGATGGAGAAGTTGCAAAAATCAACAAGGCTGTGGTGGAGATGGCAAATAGCTTTAACCTGGGTATGGGTGAGGGTGACGCTGAGGAGCTTCTGGAGGTGGCTCCTGAGGAATTGGCTAATGAGGAGGTGTTGGAACTGGAACAAGGAATGCAGAGCTGAAGGAGGGACAGGAGGAAAGGAAGCTGCAAGAGAAGAAAAAGAAGAACCCAAATAAAATTCACAGTGAGAGGTGTAACAGCAGTTTTTGCAGATCTCAACAAGCTCCTTAAAAACTTTGAAAACATGGACCCCAATAGCAAAAGGTTTTCATTAATAGGGAAGAATGTTTGTGGTGCATTATATGTGTACAAGCAAATCTACAACGAAAAAAAAAAAAAGAAGCAAACTCAGCAACCCCCTGTAGACATATTTCTGAAAAGAATGGCACCTTCTCAAGAAGAGCCTCAGGCAGGCCCTTCAGGGGGTGTTCCAGGAGAAGGCTTTGCTATCACAGGAGAGGGTGGCTCCGCCTGAGTTATTATTGCCCCAAGACCTTCCAGTGGGACAAGTCGTGGCGGAGGAAGACAGTGATGTTGGTGATCCCAACTCTGTGTAGGCTTTGGCTAATGTTTGTGTTTGTGTATTAGTTTTTAAAATTTGTATTGTCCCCTGAGGCTATGTTCATTGATTCTAGAGAGAGAGGAAGGGAGAGACAGAGATAGAGAGATCAGTGTGAGAGACATCAATTGGTTGCCTCCTGTATGCGCCCTGACTGGGGATCGGACCCACAAACTAGGTATGTGCCCTGACTGGGAATCAAACCTGCAACCACTTGGTGTACAAGATGATGCTCCAACCAGCTGAGCCACCTGGCCAGGGCGGTGTCTTAGTTTTTAACAAAAAATAAATAAAAAATACTTTTTACAGCCATACACAGTATTTGTGTTTTAAGCTAAGTGTTATTACAAAAGAGTTGAAAATTGAAAACTTGTAAAGGAAAAAAGGTTACAGTAACCTGAGGTTAATTTATTATTAAAGAAAGGAAAGTATTTTAAAATAAGTTTAGTGTAGCCTAAGTCACGTCCCAGGCCTCCACATTCACTCACCACTCACTCACTGACTCATCCAGAGCAACTCCCCATCCTGCAGGCTCCATGCATGGTAAGCGCCCTGTATAGCTGCACCATTTTTCGTCTTTTACTGAACCTTTTCTATGTGTAGATACACAGATACTTACCATCGTGTACAACCACCTACAGTGTTCAGCACAGTGGCCTGCTGTGCAGGTTTGTAGCCTAGGAGCAAAGGCTAAACCGCACCGCCCAGGTGTGCAGCAGGCCAGACCATCCAAGGTCTGTGTAAGCGCACTCCATGATGCTCACACACGACACAATTGCCTAATGGCTCAGAATGTGTCCCTGTCGTTAAGGGACGCATGACTGTGTTGTTGTTGAAGCTCAGTTAAGCGCATTCATATTTGCATTAGTGGTTAATCTGAAACCTGAATGTTGGAGAAATGGAAACTTTTGAAAACATTGCATATTTTCAAAGAAGTTGCTTTTTCATGTTTTATGGGAAGACACCATCATATAATTCTAATTGGTATTCAGTTAACACAAATTGTAGTTATTTTGTACCTGAAGAAAAATGTAAAGTTTTGAGATTGGCTTTTGCAGTGTTCACAAAATGGTCTTTTAAGTTCAACCAAACACTCAGACTCACCAGACGTGTTACATACGATTTACTTAGAAGGATTTAGAACAGGAAAAATGTCTTGCCAGCAGGGCCATGTCAAGTATTTCTCTTCAGGGAGAGTAATTCTCACAACAGCACATATATCCTTCCAAGAGTTGTTCTCTTTGGCCCCCGAGTGACAGCACAGGTGCAAGAAGACAGGTCCGCGCGGGTGGGTGTGGATTGCAGTCTCCGTGCCCCCCCGCAGCCAGTGTCTTCAAACACTGAAAGGTCATCGTGGTTCATGTAGGTGTGTGCAGCATGGGAGAGTGATGTGTAGAAAGGCGTTATTGAGACCGTTTGGTTGACATTCTTATTCTACACGTATGTTATTTACAAGGAACGTGCCTACGTCGAGTCCCCATACTCAAGCTCCAAGTTATGGCTCCTCAGCAGATAGGTATAGTTAATGTACAGTTGCTGGTCCAGATGCACCTACAAATCAAGGGTCTAGTAGTAGCTGAAGTGATTATGAGTAAAAAATCAAATTTCTATATAGTGTGCATCAAGATGCTTATATGAGAAAATAGCCTGTCACATCTAGACTTTGGTGCTCGTGAAACTTCTATTTCTCATAGCTTTCTTTTAATTGTTTAAAATGATGCCATTAATGTTGCCATTCATGATTTCCCCAGTTAATATATAGCAGTAACTCACTGGAAGATTTTTCTTGTTTTTTATATACTTTAACATAAAAGTATGGGATTAGACTGTTTGAAAGAATTTCATTGTAACTTTTGGAAAAATTTTAAAAGTGATTATTACCGACTTAGCTATAGCGTATTTATATTTAGAAGTTATTGTTTGAAATTAGAAACACTGAAATAATTTGGCTTCTGCTTTTAATTACTTCTGGGGTTCAACTTTTTGGGTAGAAGCTTCCTTGGCTGAATGTGTTTATTTGTAAAGGAAATTGCTGCTATTTTAATATGTTTCTTTTTAGTGAATAAGAAATATTGGATTTGGATCAAGTTGATGCAATTATACTTAATAACAGCATTTTGCTCAGAAACTAAGATGCTTTATTTCTCCCACTCCCACCTACTTGGCAGTCCTAGCCCTCTCCACCTTGTTTATTATAAGCCAATTCTAAATCCGTCTGTGTTTCCTTCTCTTTTTTTTTTTTTTTTAGGGTAGACGGGCTTCTTGATGAGACAGAGTTCTTTCAGTTTAGTTATTTTAATTTTGGGTTAGACTATGGGAATGTGAAATAAGCATATAGTTTACAGAGTCAGAAGAGTCTGAATGTGATAATGTTCTTTAAATTCTTAGCTATGGTTGTTTTCCATTTATACGGAAGCCAGGCCAAATATCATACGTCTGCTGTGGTCGGTTTCCCAACTGGCAAATAAAGATCATCATTTATCGGTAACGTATTCTCTCTGGAGATATGAACTGTACCTAAAAGGGGAAGTGGATTTGACTGAAAGTTCAAAGTGGTGGTGGCCTTTCCAAACTTCAGCTGGCAGCCACAGCCGCTGCGCTTTAAAATCTTGTTGCAGCTCATTTTATAGTATAAACAATTTGGTCTAGTACTTCGGAGTTTTTCTTCCTAGACTGTATCCACAATAGTAACTTATGTCAGTGTTTACCATGATAATTTTTAGCCTTTATTGATGTAATACCAGAATATTTTCCCTACTTCTCTGGATTTTCAAATTTCTGGTCTTCAAGTTCTAATTCGAATCACATAAAGAAGCCTTCCCTATCCACCCTGGTCTCGATAAATACGTAAAAGCCATTGTTGTTTGTGTGTGTGTGGAGGGGGTTGGCTAGGAAGACCACATAAGAGTTTTAAGTTGAAGAGCTTCTCTTACATATGAAAAATGGAGACTCAGAGATGAAAGGATATTATTTCTCTGAAAACAAATTTATTAGGATCATTTTTTAAAATTTCAAAGTGACTTTTTCTTTCTTTTTTAGTTTTTCTTTTTGCTGTTAATTGTCATCTTTTTTTTTTGTGCTTTGTAGCAGTGGGCCTAGATATGTACACTTTTTTGTTATGTTATAATTTTAAGGATTTCTTTTGTTGTTTAATAATTAACATTCCACATGAAATTGGTAAGTATTCCTTGAATTGGGGTAGAGCAGAGATTCTGTTTTGAGAGCTTCTGCATTTCGTTAACAGTGCCGAGGTCCTTTTGTCCCAGGCACCTCTCACCGCCATGAGTTCACAGGGGTGCGACCACCTGGCTCCTTCCCCAGCTGCACAGCACGTGCTCCTCGGGTGCAGCCGGCTGGCGCTTCAGCTGAGCCCACGCCCCTTTGTCTTGGGAAGGAATAAGTGAATCTTGCATCAATGTTTATCTATAGCAGTATGTTTTAGTTTCTGAAAGACCCCTTTAAAGAAGAATAGAAAAAAGTAAAATGTTAATCATTTTTTAAAGCTGCATTTCCTTTTTGGGTGGTGTCTGTTGACCCTGTTATAGGCGATAAAGCAAGCAGCACACCTGTGCTTTCTCCCGCCTCTCTTCCTGCCATGTTCTTAAACGTCTGCATCCATTTTGGTAAACATAATTTTCACAGCCCTTTCAACCTATTCATACATCTAAAAGGACTCAAAGCTTATCCCAGTTCTTTGACTATTCCTGAATTATCTCAACTTACTTCCTGGTAAGTTGGATTTAATCATCTGGTAGTTTCTGAGGAAAGGCATATAAATCTCCTTGCATTCTTGACAATTGTTTATTGCTTTTATACTTGAAGGTTATCTTGGCTTTCCTCAGAAATTTGGATGTTCCATTTGGTATTGATAGTTGCTGTGGGAAAGCCTGAGCTTGGCTTAATTTTTTTTTGGTTAACATCTTATTGAGTGAATTATTTTTCTGTCTTGATGCCTATATCTGACTTATTTTTAAAAATTTTTAAAGGACTGCAAATTCTCTAGAATCGTCTCACAATTGATTAATTCTGTACCAGTTTGTCCTGGGACAAGTGAGATTCAAAAGATTCAAGTTTTTATTCACTACAAGAAAAAATTTTCCAACTATACCTGTGACTATGGGTTCTGCTAGGTTAGTTGTCTTAGTCAATGTTGTTGTTATAAACATGTTAGCCCCACCCTGTCTTCCAGGCTAGCAACTGCTCATTAGTTATTTGTATATATATTTTTCTGTTTTGATTTCTGTGATTTTTTCCATGTCTCTCTCCCATGCTCTTCAGTTTGTTTTTAGTGTATTCTGATTTTTTTCTTGTTATTGTTCCTTAATGTGGCTTTCATCGCAGTAGCTTTTGTTTGAGCTTTTTTAAACAAAGAGAAAATTGTTTCTTTCATTTTACTGATATGCTTCTGGTTGCCCGATTTCTTCTTTTGTTACCTTAGAAAGTTCTTGGTGTAGATAGTTCCTGCCTTTTATTTATGTTCCTAATCCCCCTTATCTCCATCTCTTTATTTGCAATTTCTGCACATAGATCCTCTGTTAAATACTTTGCGATTATTGCCCATTTTAAAAACGGTGACAGCAGTTTGCTCTAGAATCACGTGGGAAGTGATGGGAGAGATTAACGAGCTCCGACCAACTGGGTCTTGTCACCATCTCACTGGGTTTATTTTCTCTTTTGCCCTGGGGGCCCAGCTCCCCCAGTTTCCAGGGTCCAGGAGTTCGGCGTGTGTAACAGAAGCCCCCCTGTGTCCCCAGTTGCAGGCCCTTGGTGCTGTGAATCTGTGCCTACTGCTTGGCCTCTGATCTTCCTTGATTAGGCAGCTACCTGATTAATAAATGCATCTTTCACTTTGACTCTGGTTCTCTGAGGTTGTGTCTCCTGCATGCACCTGTGCCCTTGGGTCTCATCTTGCTGGTCTGAGACCCAGCTGTGTTCCACCCAGAGCCTGGGAGCCCGTGTCGCCTCTGAGCATCCTGTCCCACTGTGGTCCAGACTTTAACATGTTCAGCAGGAGGAGATGGGCCTCAGAGTTTGTTGATTGTGAGTATAGTCATTTCCTTGTTCAGTTTCCCTTTTCCAGGCATCAGTGGTGGTGGTTGTTACTGTCGTCCTTTCTGTTGTTGTGATGAGTTTTGAGCAGTTTTGCTCCACCACCTTTGACTGGGAGTCATTTATCAGTTGATGTTATTGTTGCTAGGGAGAGAATTATGGACAAGTTGATGTTTGTTGTGTTGTAAGTAACTAGTTCTTCAGGCATGGCTGCTTGTAGAATGTTTCTCATTTTCTATGTAAATGTCACATTTGTCCCCATATGCTTTGCATGTTATTGTTTCCCTGGATACAGGTGGCAGTGCAGTGAATTTAATCTGTGTAAACCACTTGTCTGCTGAAGAAAGCTTCCTTCTGTTATGCATTTGATTAGTTCTTCAGTTCTGTTTGATAGAGTCCACCCTTCAGGGAAACTAATACATTTTGGTTGGCTATTCATTTTCTGTTCCCCATATCTGCTGTCTTCTTCTTTGTAATTTTCGTTTCTTTGTCATGCCCGCCCCCCTGTTTTCTGGGAGAGTGTTTTATATCCCTGGTTTGAGCTTCCACATCATTTGTTTTGCTCTTTTCTGTGTCTCCATGGGAGATTTATGTAGTCTACTGAGCTGTTACCTTGTACCTACCACCTCCTGCATCTTTGGTATTATTAACCACTGTAGTACATGGCAGGCCATCATACCCATGGTGCACTTGTGCCAGGTATGTCTTACTTTGGAATATTTGATAGTGTTTATTTTGGGACTCTATCTATGAACATATAATGTCCTACTATTGATTTCTGTTCATTACTTGGCCAGTTATTATATATAATTTATTACCTCTGTGTGGATGTAGATAGCGTAGGAGGGGCTGAGGGCCATGGTCAATTCTATTGAAGCAATTTGGGGGTTAGATGAGTTGCATTATTTTTGATGGCTATCATTATTTACATGCACATATTTCCATTGTGTGAGGTCAAGAACCTTAATGAGGCGATCTGTAGGTTTTATATTGATTGATTTTTCTATCGATTAATCAAGAATTGTGCTTGTAATGTCCTTAGAGCCATGTGGCTAAGCCAGCCTATCATTTGGTGAGCCACTTTTATAAACTTCATTATTGCTACTTTAGAAGTTTTATTCACATGAAAACGACTTGCAGTAATCTTATAAATAAATTAGGAAACCATGTCTTTATTGTTATTTGCCAGTTGGAGTTATGACCCTCAGAAAAACTCTCCTTATGAAATCTTCTGCTTGGTCCTGTGTTTTCACTGTCATTTTATTTTTTATGTAATAATGTAAAACACAGCATCTTCCATTCTCATGAAAAGTTTACTAGTAATTATAGTTCCAGATTGTTTGACTTTGTAGCATTCCGCAGTAAACCTGTTCAGTTTGCCTGCCAGAGGTTTTAGAAGCACTGTATGGCCCAGGATGAGGAGTTGGACTTAGAGTGCTAGTTGGGTTTAAGCTTCTCTGTTTTATGAATTAAATGTTTTAATGGCAGAATTCTTATGACCATGTATTTCCACTGAAAGATTTCTTTGGACGTACTGTCCCTGAGCCTGGGAACTTCTCTTGAAAAACGAAGCTCTTAGTCTAAAAAGTGCCTTTGCGTTTTGGGTTTGAATCTCGCACTGTTGACTGGTGGGGGGGGGTTACCGCGATAGTGGCTCCGGGGCGGGGGTGCGGCTCTGGGGCGGGGGGTGCGGCCGGCCCGGGGAGTCGGTTGCCCTCTGGAACGGTGGCCAGCGGGAAGGCGCTGGCTTTTCACTGGGCATGGTGGGTTCTGCCTCAGCAGTGAGCACACGTCTCCCTGCCCCCTTCGTTCTAGAGATCCCTCGTCTCAGGTCGGTGGCTTGCGCTCAGCTTTCTCGGAAATCCATGCCATTGAGCGTCTTCTCTCCTCGTTTCAAAGACTCTAATTTCTAAGGTGGAATGAGTTTCTTTTACTATCTCTGTGGTCCAGTGGAAAATGCTTACATCCTCTAAGTGGCTTACTGGAGAATGTAAACAGGAAACAAAGTGATGTTTGGGGCGGTGTTAGATTTCTATGCTGCTTAGAACTTTGGAACTTCAGGTGGACTGAGTTCCCTTTCCCAATTCACGGGTAATGGCCCTTATTTTAGAACTGGCTTTGGAGTGCCAATCTGGGCTATCGGCAACATAAAAAGAAACGTTTTCAAATGTGTACATCTTACTGTACAGGCTAAAGCTGATTAAATTAGGATTATCAGCTTATAATTATCTAAAAATCTAACTTATAATTAGAATCAATTGTTACCTGACAGGAAACGCCAGAACTACAGCCCGTGCACTGGCATTGTTGCATCGTTGGGGTCTTCACTTCTGACACGAACTAAGTCAGTAGCTTACTCCAAACCTTTGAAGTGTTTAAATGTCAGGTGCGATAGAAACTGCCGATAACTCCCTACATGTTTAAAAAACAAATTTGGGAGAAAGATGGTGCATTTCTTCATGTTAAGAGAAGAGCATATTAATTAAAATTACTAAGAAATGTAACATAGTCAATAATCATGTCATCTTTTAAGCCTTCTTTGTGACTTTAACTTGAAATCTGAAAGTACACCAAATCTCGCCTGCTAAGTGGGGCTTTAGCTTTCAATGATCTGACCTCTGTGACCCACTGAGTCTGCCCCTGGGCAGAGAGGGTTCCCATGTCTTCTGAGTGGAGATCTGTGCTCCGTGCTTTTCCTGCCTGTAGATAAAGTCTACTGACTCTTGTTCACTGAACTACAGTTTGTTGCTTAAAGTAAGTGTGAAATAAAAACAGAGGCAGAAAGAGTTGTCTCCCTGCCTCTTTGATTTCTGCAGGCTTCTGGACGGCAGCCGATGCTCCGTTCCTCCCTGTGGCCCAGCTGTCAGTGATCAGTGTGGCCGACAGCAGGCCCCCGCGCCGTTTCAGCATCACCGCCTGCAAATGGCACCGTGCGGGGCTTGCTGCGTAGTTGCGTGGAGGAGGATCGCGAGGACCAGCGTTATAGCTTGTTGAAATATGTGCCCTTTTAGTTTTTTGGTGTTTTGGTGTGTGTGTGGCATAGTGGTACGAGGAAGTGATGCCTGGGGGTGATGTGCTCCAAGACGGGGACAGGTTTCCCTTGGTTCAGTGGTGCAGCAAGTTTCTCGTGATTGAGAATTAATTAGTCTATGGATCATTCTTAAATGTATCATTGAAATGAATTACTTTTAAAATAAGGGAATCTACTAACACATTTTTTTATTTCTTGTGTTTTCTCAGACGATAGTATTTTTTTTTACCAGAAATAGAAATGTGTAGTACTGTTCTCTACAAAAAATTATTTTAAAGAAAATAGCTATAATAAGTAATTTGTGCCAATTTTAGTTCAGCAAATATAGCACTTTTGTAGTTTCTTAAAATTAAAAAAATTAGGGTGCTAAGCAAAATAAATTTCTTTTTAAATAATATGAAATACTATCAAATCGTTCTTATCTATTTTATCTGCCTAAAGGCAGACCTCATAAATTTTAGTTATTTCTCTTCATTTTAAATTTTATTTTAATCATTGTTCAAGTACAGTTTTCTGCCTTTTACTCCCATTCCAGCCCGCCCCCCCATCCCTCCCCACTTCCCTCCCATTACCACCAGTTGTTACTCTTTTGGCTCTTTGATCAAACAGCTTGTGTTTCCTAGTGTAGAATTTAGAAAGTGAATTTTTTGCTCTTAAAAATGAAGTCTCAGTCCTCATGGTAATTTTGGATTGATTATTCATTTTAATTCTCTTTTTCTTTTCTATTCCTTAATTACCTAGTATCTAAAGTCTGGTCTTTGAAGAAGGGTTGGATAAAGTTTCGTTAAAATCAGGAGGATAATTCTTGTCCAGGTTACTTTTGTCCATTGTCAAGGGCTGTAACATAAAAATACTTCAGAAAAATCAACCAGTATTTGTTCTGTGTTGTTTCTAGGGAGACTATTGTCATCTTTCTTGTGTTATCCCCCCAAACGCATGTACTCCAGTTTGTACATATTTCATGAAAATTCACATTTATTTTGAAAAAGCCTTTCAATATGATGTCACATTTGAGTCCAGGAAATCCAGTTACAATCAGAAGTAGTATTTTATTTTTAGGGATATGAAAAATAAATTATACAGTACCTTGAATTTTGGCAAACCTCATTTTCAAGCTGTTTGAACCATCCAAGTGATATTCAGGTATGTAGTGGAATTTGCTAGCCCCTAGAAGCCCAGCGAGTTCTACAGTATTTGGTTTCTTAAAGGCAAACTCAACTGAACAGCACTGTTGGGTGAATTTCGTTCAGAGTGCCATGTAGCATATGAACAAGCCAGTTGCCTTCCAGTGTGAATTCTAATAGGTCTTCGTTCCTCAATCTAGGCTCTTTCTGTGGCCAGGCTTGGAGTCCTGGGATGTGTATGCTGTGTTGAGGGCCACTCTGGTTCCGCGTCTGGGGAGGCCACCTTCTCCAGCTGAGGTTTTCTCCAGGGAGCTGGCCTGTGGAATGGGCGTGTGTCAGAGAGTAGCCTGGTGGTTCCCAGGGGCTGGGGCTGGGGAGATGCATAAGCGCTGGTCAAGGGCACAGGCCTGCAGTTGTGGGATGAGTAAGCTTTGGCATCTGACATGCAGCACGATGACTATAGGTAGTAATACTGACATTCGTACTCAGAGTTTTCTAAGAGAATAGACCTTAAGCATCCTCACCACAAAAGAAACACGAATGACAACTATGTGAAGTAAGGGATGTGCAAATTAATCTGATTGTGATACTCATTTCACAAAGTATATGAAATCACGTCAACTGTGCCTCCATAAAGCAGGAAAGAAAAAGAGGACTAGGCATTTTTTATTTTTGCGTGGGGACCACCCTTATTCTCTTCCTTCGTGCTCGGCTGTGAGTTCGTGCTCAGTGGACGGTGGCTGAGCGAGTGACTGGCTGACAGCAGGGGGCGCTCTGCAAACGAGTGACCCTTAGAGGATGGCTCAGAGGCACAGTCTGCGGCAGAGCTGGAGTGCTTTGCCTATGGAAAATTAAAGGAGCATTTGCCTTCGCTACTTAAGTTTTTTTGACCATGATGCATTTGTTACGAGAGTAGGTTAAAACTATGGCCTAACACAAGGGTTTTCAGTTTTGTGGGAATTTAATTTAGTCTCAGTAATACTGTCTTCTCTTCTTTGGATGACGAGCATTTGTTTGTGGAACGTTTATTTGTTTGTTTAGGTCAAACATTTTACTGACCTTTCTTTATTCTGTTAGACATAGATGAATACCTCATGAAGAGTCTTGGATGCGTCTTCCATAAAGGGCATGGTTGCAGTTTGAATTTCTTGTATGCGTAATTATTCACTATGCTAAAGAGCATGCCTGTACTGTTACTTTAGATCATAGAAAAGACATTTTAAAAGAATTATGTTTTTATTGGCCTTGACTTTGTGTCAGCAGTCACGAGTTCAAGTATTTTTATGTACAAAATGTCTCATACCACTTTATAGAAAGTTTATTTGATTATTTCTAATGGACTTTGTCAAAATTTCTTTCACTTATATAATTGGCATAAAGATATTTATAGGCTTATCAAACTTGTATCTATATATGTTAGCACTGATGACTTAAAATGCATAATTTTTAAAAAAAGATTTTATTTATTTTTAGAGAGGGAGAAGGGAAGGAGAAAGAGAGGGAGAGAAACAGCAGTGTGTGGTTGCCTCTCACACGCCCCCTACTGGGGACCTGGCCCACAACCCAGGCACGTGCCCTGGCTGGGAATTGAACCAGTGACTCTTTGGTTTGCAGGCCCGTGCTCAATCCACTGAGCCACACCAGTCAGGGCAGAATGTATAATTATAAGAAAGCTAAATATCTGAAGGGGCTGTGGCAAAAAGAATTGATAATCAGAAGTACACAGTATGATTGTTCCCTGGGAAGAACACCAGACTTTTAAATGGTGAAGTGGACAAGCAGAGGTCTCACAAGCAGAAGAAAAAGGACCTGTAATTTGTCACAAGGGAGGAACTGAGTTAATGCATGTCACAGTACACATAGATTTCTACCTAGGCCTTGAACAGGCTCATACATTTAACGGAAACTTCTGGTGCTTCTATTGAAATACTGTTTCTTGAGGTCACATATTATCTAGGAAACAGTGTAAGCAAAGAGAAGTTGTAATAACGTCAAGTATATGTTTGGATAGGTCCAACAGTGCGGCGTATCGTCCATCACGTCCTTCCATACTGTCTGTGGTTTCTCCCTTTTTCTGTGGGTCTCAATAATGTGTCTTGTTCCGTCAGTAAGTAAGAACCTGTATCTGTGGACCACTGTGTCACAGTGGTTCATGTGTTTTTAGTTCCTAGAACTGTTATTGAGTAATGTATTTATTTTCCCACAATGTCTTCCATTCTCCATTACATACCTCTTTACTTCATGACGGTCTCCTGCTGGGAGACTTGCCTTTTTTTCTAGATAAAGAGGTATGACCAAACTTTTACTGTGCTTTAATGTAACTGCTAGGAATACTTGCATGCTACTTCACTTCTCCGTGGAGCACAGGTTACTACATTGCCCTGAGGTGGGGCTGTCTTAAAGAAAACTTCCTTACTCTCAGAGTGGCCTCGAACATTTGAACTGAAGGCATAGAAACACAGAACTGCGCATCTCAGTTTAATACACATTTTCTTAGAAGCCTTTCCAGGTACGTAATTTACTCTGAATTATCTGATGCTGTGACCCTAAGACTCCGTCTGAGTATCTTTCCGTTCGGTGATGTCTGCTGCCGCCATCAGCAGCGGCGCCCTGCCCTCCCCCACAACAACCTTCCACACGCGTGTGTGTGTCTGCGAGTATGTCTGTTTGCATTCCCATCGGCTGTCCTCCCCTCACAGTGTTGGCATGTGGGCGGCTTTCTGGAGAGGGGACAAGGCAGGAGGCTGTGGATTGAGGGCAGCGAGCATCTGCGCCCTCGCTTCTGTGATGCTGCTCAGCGGTTCCAGCTGCTGGAGACCCGAGCTGGCGCGCTGGAAGTGGCAGCTTTAATGTGATGCCTTAGGGTTGTGTTCCTACTAAATAAATCATGTTTAGAAGCTTTTAGGCAATCGTAGTCATGCTTGTATTTTAAAAAGTCTAAACGAGGCACACATTAAAAATGAATTTATATTCATGAAGCCAAATTTGATTTTCTGGATAATGACCCATTCATCTAGAAATTCAAATGGTTGCTTTTAGGGTTCGTCTGTGTAAAGTGACAGCGTTGAAACAGTGAGCTGTGCTGTGGGGGTCTGCGCTTCGTCGCAAGTGGTTCTCTGGATGGTGCGTTTGCAAACGGCCTCTCCTTTCCTAAGCAGACCTGGCTCTCGTTGGAAATAACTTAATAATATGTTTACTCTTTGAATAAGACCGACAGGATCTTTACTTAGTCTTCTATTTAGATCTCTGGTTTAGGAGCGTTTCCTTCGGTTAGCACCGCCTGAGTGGGCGCGTTGAAAATGTGGAGCACGGTTGCCGATGAAAGGGTGCACAGAGGCAGAATGAAACCTCGCGGATTTCTGCCTTTGAACCTCACAGTGCTGGAGTCTGTGCTCAGTGAGGTCGGGTCTAAAACTGGATCAAAGGGGGAGAAAATTGGCGGCATTTAGGCCCCGCTAACGTGCAACGCGAGAGAAAGAGGTGACTTGCCATCGGGGTTGAAGAGCGAGATTCTCAACCAGAATGGAGACTTTCCTGGTTTTTTCTCCTCTCATTCTCCTGATGTTATTCATACGCAGTTTTGGCATTTAATTTTATATTTGAGATGGGAAATTGCCAAAAAGCATTTAAAAAATGGAACCTCAAAGATTGACTGTATAGTTAAAATTATTTAAAAAGCAATAAAGTAGACAAAATTAAGAAATAAATTTAAGAAAACCCCCAAATTTTATGAGACTTAAATTTTAAACTTTAGTTTTCCTTTACTTAATTACAGTTACAGCTTTTCCCTCATCTCTTTAAATTTCTAGTTTCCTACCCCCCACCTTTAGGTTTTTTTTTTAAACAGTATAGTCTATTATTATTTTAGTTTATGGAAAGAAAACATAGTCCCAGATAATATTGGAGTAGAGCAGCTTTCTATTTTAGAAAACATTGACGCTGAAGAACAGATGTGAGAATTTACAACATGGCCGTAGCAGGCAGAGAAATTAAGAAAAAGTTATTGAAAAATACATTGCTGTATGATTTAATCACTACCGCAATGATTATTTACTTCAGATTATTGACAAAATAGCTCAGAGAATATTACAATTGAATTTATTTTTGTTCATCTACAACTCTTGATAGTAGTTTTCTGAATAAGATCTCAGAATTGGTTAGTACTTTTAAGTTACAGATCTGTGGAAAATATTACATACCACATATAAAGTCCTACATCATTATAATTTAATTTGTGAATAGATGATATTTGATCATATTTTGATACATTTTATTGAGATTATAAACAAACTTGACACCTCATTAATTTAATGCAATTATTTAATATTCACAAATTGCATTATTTGGCATGCTTTCATTTTGGGTTTATAGTTTGGAAATTCTTTTAAGCCAGGGAATGACCACCAGCTCAGCGAGCGGTCTGCAAGAGCGAGACGGGGCTCCTGCCGAAACGCGACCTGTGACCCGAAGTTGGCAGGTCTCGTGGCCTGCCAGGGAAAACACTTGCAGGGTTCATGACTTTCTTCCGTCATCTCGAGAGATTCTGCCCCACTTTTCTCCTCCAGTAACTAACCTTTGACCTCCCAGACCTGCGTTTCTTTCCAGTGCGGGTGAATAAACACTCCTGGAATGTGGTGAGGAAAGGTCCAAGGCCCCTGCAGGTGCCCTGGAGCAGATTCCTTCAGGATTAATCTGGCACCTCCAGCCGCGGTTTGTTTGGGACAGGAAACCAGATAGAATTCAATAGTTTATCTTGAATCTTAGGACTTAGGACTTCTGTTACAAACAACAGAAGAGAAGAAGACCAATTCCGTTGCCAGTAACATTTACTCTTCAAAGGAAAGTTTTTTTTGGTCTTTCTGTGCCTGGTTATCTTCAAGAGTTGCAGAGTGAAAAATAAAATTTCAGTGGAAATATATTTCTGTCTCTGATATAGAAAAGGCATTTAAAAGAGTCATTGTTGACAGGAAAGGGAAAACATTCTGATTTTTTGGGGATGTAAGCCTTAGAAAACAAGCCAAAGTAAAAAAAAAAGAAGTAGAAATGAAAAAAACTTACGACTCCAGGGATGACCTGCTGTGAATTATTTCAGAACTCACTGGCTATCTCAGATGGTTGGTTGCTTTTCCTCTGGAGCTCACCTTACTGAGTGGGCATCCACTTTGTTTTCTAGGTAAAAACCACTAACACCACTATTCTGAATACATAAAGCAGTTGCTATAGACAACATACTGTAAATACTGTAAAGAACAAAATGAGTTCATGACTCAAGAATACAAAGAGGCATTTCTTAAAGAAATTGTACCTATTGAGTGGTCTCTGTAGGAGGTGACTGTGGCACATCGACACTTAGAATCTAAAAGTAGGGAGCGCATTTTGCCAGTTCCCGTTAGGTGCTTCTGGCGTCAGACCCGGGAGTCTGGAAGCAATAGAGGAGTCAACAGGCTGAGAAGCAAGAAGGAATAGATCCTTTCTGAGGCATGTACTTTCCACCTTTTTGTAAAATAAACGGACGACAGGAGATATGTTTCACAATACTACCGAAGCAGCTGACGCCTGAAGTTTAGTTGAGTATATTTTATGTGGAAACAGAAGCCGCTAAGGACAGGGGTTTGAATGCATTCGATAAGTTCTGAGTTGGGTGGTAAAATAGTACAAAATGCAAAATGATGAAAGGGTGCTTTTCTTTAAATACGGAACATAGGACAGAATCAACTTTGTTCGATGCGAGTACCATCATGTTACTGACAACTTCTTGAATAATTGGGCTCCTTAGAAATAGTTATCAAAGACATTTTATAAACATTCTGCAGTTTCATTGGATAGAAATTTTATTATAACCACTCTTAGTAAAGATATGCTCGGTTTTATTTATTTGTGAATCTAGACTTCGCATTAATTTGATAATACATAGATAAGAAGAATCATAGTCAGTGCAGTAATAGCATGGTCCAGGACTGTTTTAAAAAGCCATGTTTTTGCTGTGGGGGTGTCGTGATGGTTAAAGCAGAGGACTCTCACCACTAGCTTACTCAACAGCTCTGACAGCAAGGTGTTTGAGTTCTCTGGGCCTCAGGCCCCTTGTGGTGAATGGGGCTAATAATAGTACCTCCCTCATGGGGTTATGAGGATCGAATAAGCTAATATTAGCACTTAGAGGAGTGCCTGGCAATAGCACTATACATACATGTTTTAGTCAACATTATTGCTAGATTTGGTGCATTTACCAATATGCTCACGTTGACACTTATTTTACTTACAGAACCCATACCTGTAGTTAGTGAATCAAATTTCTTGCAGAAATACAGTTGTCTCTGAAGTAAATCTCTCTTGAAGATTAAGCCCAAGACAGGAACACTAGGCAAACTTTATTTCCTGGTAAATGCTCTGTAATTGTTAGCCAGCGACATCCTTTCATGCCCACGGGTACAGAGTTTTGTTTAACTTCCTCTGCTTGCTCGATCACATCAAGATGAAACAGTTCCAGTCAGAGGGGTTTGGAACTGTGTGTCATAGAGGGGTTTGGTTCAGGAAGGCTCAGGCAACGGTCTCTGAGAGCAAGGACTTGAGCTGCAGTCCACATGGAAGCCACGTCGAACTGGTACCTCGACACAGTACAAAGGAACAAGTCTTACTTTTGTTTTCCTGCCTACTGAACCAGGACCATAACCAACCTGCAGAAAAACTACGTTGGCTCACGGTTTAAATTAGGAGCCAGGAGTCTTTTATTGTAGTCGATGCTGTTTTTCACTCGGAGAAAATTTGGAAGATGCTTATCTGTTTAGTGCTGCCAAGTGCGTTATTAGTATGCAGACCCCGCAGGCAGCAGCTGAAGTTGTTTTCCAAACACACGCAACCTGTGTAGCTGTTGTGCACTTGGCTTCAGTACTGCCAGCCGCGCTGGGTCTTCTACTCACAGTTGCATGCATGCTAACAAATGCTGCTAGTCACAAGAGTAAAATGGGAGGATGGGTACTGCATTTTGATGGTTTTTATCTTTTTCATTGTTCTTGGTTTTAGTTCTTAAATTACTGCCATTATTTGGGGGCATTTCCGATCACGAGTGTACATTGGAGTTCTAACATACGCATTTTCTTTTTGTTCAGGGCAGTTATATTGTTGTGAAATGGTTTGCTTTGATTCGACCTGATCAGAATTTACTTTAGCCCTCAGCTGGCTGAAACAAGATCGAGCTAATGTATAGCACTGTTTTTCCCTCGTGATGCTGAATTGGGGCAAAACCACTTCCTGTGCTAATGTTCTCTTCTAAGATGTATGGGTGCTTTTTTTATAGGCAGAAGAATTATCCATACTAGTTACATTTTAATCTTGTGGTAGGCAAAGTATACTATTGTAAAAGGTATAGTTTGCTTCTTTGCCTCTGGTATGAAACATGATGTGTTAAGTATTAGTCAAAAAGTTGGAGTGGGATGGGTCTATTTACTTCATAGCTAAGTCATGTGGTCCATTTTGCACCATACCTGTGAAACAAAAAGTAATCAAAAATAATAATGACAATAACAATAATTTAGTATTTAGTAAGCCCGTATTTTGTACCAGGAACCAGTTTAAGCTCTTTGCATTAAATAATTGACACTACACAACAATTTTTGAAGCAGATACTAGTATTAGTATTGTTTTTTACCAACGAGATAACAGAGGCTTAGAGATGTTAACATGCTCTTTCGAGGTCCCAGTTTTGGAGCTGGGGTCCAATTCCAGGTGCTTCTGACTTTAGAGTCTGAGCTGTTAGTGTCTGTTCTGCTTTTACGACCTTGGATGTTACAAATAGGCATGACTGTATAGGTCCAGTGCTTGGCACGCTCCCGTAGGGCACTTGAGAAAGCAGTTGTGAACAAGGGTAAGAGGTAATACTGGGGGGTGATGAGACTAGCAGTGGTGGGAACTAGTGTCATCCGTATGTGTGAAGGCACAAGAAAAGGCACTGCTTACTGGGTCCTGGAGTAGAGCTGGAGCTGTCGGAGAGGGCCATCTGGCAGGACTGTTGCCTTAGGCTGAGCGACACGGCCAGCCTTGGTGACCTCGCGGGGAAAGTGCTGAGGAAATAAATACCGTGACCCCAATTTCCTCCCTCTCTCCAGTCTCTTGCCAATGATTCTCATTGGCCAAACTCAACTGGAAGCCAGAGGAAAAGGGATCTTTTGATGCAATGGTCAGCTTCTTCTGGCACAGAGCAAATTGGAAACAGATGGAAAGTTTGCAGGACAGACGGAAAATATCCAGTTCATGGATGCACTGCCCCAGAAATGGCTTCTCCAAGTCAAAGCATCAGTGAATCCAGGATTCCCTACTTCTGTCTCTAATCATTTAACCGGCTTCTTTTTAATTTTGCATTCTATTTTGTCTTCTTAATTACAGATTCCAGAAACAGTGGGTTGGTAGGGAGGATGTAGACTAAGATCCTTTTCTTCTAATTTCCTGGGTTACCCTTAGGATTTCAAACAAATGAATGTTGGATATGCCTTTTCTTTTTCTTTTTTCCTTCTTCTTAAAGATAGGAATAATATCAGTACTATCCCTATTCTAGGTAGATGCAATGAGGGTTCGTGCAATAGTAATGAACTTTTGAACTTTGGACATTAAATAATACATAAATACATACACATTTTAATTTTCATCTGTCTTCTTCCTTCCTAAATCTTTAAGCTTCTGTCTGGGATTATTTTCCTTCTGCCTAAAAAATATTGACTTTTTTTTGTATGGATCTGCTGGTAAGTAAATCTTTCAGTTTTTTTATATGTCTGAAAAGATTTCTTTATGTTCATTTTTTTGTTTTATTTTTTTAATCAAATTTTTAATTGTTGTTTGAATATAGTTGTCTCCATTTTCCCACCACTACTTTCCCCCACCCCACTCACCCCCACCCCTACCCTCTATCCCACCCACCTTTGGCATTTTTGAAGGATATTTTTGCTAGGTATAGAATTTTAGATTAGCAAGTTATTTTCCTTTAGCACATTGAAAATATAAATGTGGTGGTTATCTGGCTTCTGAAGTTACTATTGGGAATTTAGCTATGTTATTCTTTTTTCTTAATCTCAAAACTTATTTTTTATTATATTTTTTCCATTACCATTTAGTCCTTTTATACCACTCTTTACCACACAATCACCACACTGTTGTCCATGTCCATGAGTCCTTTTTCCTTTTCACTTGATTTCCCCGCTCCCTAACCTCCCCTGTAGCTCTCAGCCTGCTCTCCATCTATCAGTCTGTTTCTATTCAGCCTGTTAGGTCAGTTTGTTCATTAGATTCCACAGATGCGCGACATCGTATGGTATTTGTCTTTCTCTGACTGGCTTATTTCACTTAGCATAATGTTCTCCAGGTCTATCCATGTTGTTGCAAAGAGTAAATTTTTTTTCTTTTTTATAGCCAAGTAGTATTCCATTGTGTAAATGCCCCATAGTTGTTTTATCCACTCATCTACTAAAGGACACTTGGGCTGTTTCCATATCTTGATGATTGTAAATAATGCTGCAATAAACATAGGAATGCTTATGTTCTTTTGAATTAGTGTTTTTGGGTTTGTTCTGTTATATTCTCAGAAGTGGAATTGCTGGGTTGAAAGGCAGATCCATTTTTAATTTTTTGAGGTATCTCCATATTGCTTTCCACAGTGGCTGCACCAATCTCCATTCCCACCAACAATGCAAAAGGTTTCCCCCTTTTCCACATCCTCACTAGCACTTGTTGTTTGTTGATTTATTGATGGTAGCCATTCTGACCTGTGTGAGGTGATCTAGTTATTTTTTTGGTTCTTTTCTGACTGCTTTTAAGATTTTTCTCTTTTTGATTTTCAGCAGTTTTAGTATGATTTTTTTACAACTTGCTTCTTTCTAAATTTCTTGTTTCAAGAAGACCTGAAATGTTGGGGTGTTGTTATTTTTAAAAAAGAAAATTGATTTTAAAAAACCAGTAGGTAATGAGGGTTGATGTAGGTAAGTGAACAGGCTATACTTTTAAATATTTTAATGTATTTCTTCTTAACATTGCTTCTTTTTCTTCTCAGATTTATTGAGGTAGACTTGACAAATTAAATAGCATATATTTGAGGAATGCAATGTAATGGTTTGATACACAGCCATATCTTGGTAATTGCTGGCTTCAGAACTTGTCAGAAGGGTTTGCATATCACCCGTCGCATATTGATGAGAAAAATGTTTCAGCACTCGGCGCTTGCTCACCACTTGGTGCCCCTGCCTTGCGCTGAAACAGAGGTCGATGCGCCAGTCTCACGGTAGCTCATGAGCTGTTAGGTATGTGTCGGTGTTTGGCATTCGTCGAGAGTTCCGGAATGAATTAATGAATGTGTATGTGATCACTGCCATCAAGCTAGCTAACACATTCATTACCTCACATAACTACCATTTGTGTGTGTGTCAATATTGCTTCTTAACCGAAGAATGATGATAGTGCAGGAAGTCAGAAAAGGTCAAAGAGAATCTAACAAGGTTCCTCCTTTCCCTTATCCAATGCCAGAAAAGTGGAAGACAAGGAAAGGGTAGACTTTCCCCCCTTTATCTGGAATACCAGGAGAGAAGAGAGAAGAGAGGCAGGTGATTTTTAGGGATCTTATTGTTTACTACAGTATAGTGTATAGACTTGTTAGTATTCTCATTAGTCTTCATCATTTCATGGTGAAATAATTCATGTTAAAGGGACAGATGCTTTCTAATGAAAAGCATTACACTAATTCAGAAGTATCACACAAAGTGAAGGAACTTGAGAATGGTAGAAGATTGTTTATTTTAAAAGACAAATTACTTTATCTAATGACTGTCAATCTCTAGTCAAGGCCACAGGCTTCTGAAGCCATGTTTTCTTCCATGTTGTGTGTGGGTCACCGGCCAGCAGTGACCACGGAACGCTGTGGATGGCTCGACAATAAACACGCGAGAAATAACAACATGCACAGAGACAAACTAGTTTCTGTGGGGAAGTAGGGACGAAATGGCCACCCCCCCCCTAGTGGGGAGCGCGCTGATTTACCGTCCATACCTGCTTTTATTAGGCTCATGCTGCATAATAATTCAGGTAAAGTACAGTACTCATTAGGGGGAAGTAAGGAACTATAGAAAACAAAGAACTCTGCCTGTCTATTGAGTTGGGGGTCAAAGAGCTGTAAGAGTGAGGAACAAAATAACTTCCTCCTAAGACCCTTCTCATTCAACTGAGAGCATTCTAAACAAAGAAGGTTTCACAGTAATTTACATGTTCTTTCTTAGGCCTGATCACCCCGGGAAATCCGCACTTCTCAGTACCGAGCTGTACCACCCTGTCATTGTTTCAGGCTTAGGTGGAGCAAGGGAACTAAGGCAACCGAGAGATAAGGAGATTTTCTTCCAGACGCTGAGAACTCAGGCTATGTCAAAGCTGAGGAGCGAGGGTCCATCACCCCCTTTTGCTGCAGCCCCCTCAAGTCCTTCTTTTGGGGGGCCTCCCAAAGTGATCGTGCCTGTCTTAGGTCGCTCTCCCCGTGGGGAATCTTACCCGCCTTTGGCTAACTGACCAAGCTTTTTGGGGGTTCAGTCATGAATAAAGCAGCAGAAGCAGCATTCCTGCCAGGAAGACAAGCTTTTGTCTCCTTGCTGGCTTACAGTTCCAAGGGCGTTCTCTTAGCCTTAGCTAGGTGGGGGTTTCAGCCTCTGATACCAGTCAGCGCGGTTCCCAACACTTCCAAACCCCAAATTGATCTTCTGTTAGCATCAGGGAGGCCTCCCATACTCGATCCCACCAGGGCAAGGACATGGAGGGAAAGGAAAACAAGGAACTTTAAGATTTCAAATGTTTAAGAGTCTTTTTTGCCATCACTAAACTGTGTGGAAGGGATGATGAGGAATGCTTTCTCTGATAATAATCTGAAGTAGTTGTCCTAAATCCTGTAAGCCACACCTTGGAGTTCCTGGATTGACAGTGTGTGATGGAAAGTATCCGAAGCATTTTGATTTCTTGAGAGGTTATGTTGTGAAGAATTTGTTTTGTAAGAGGAGACATACAAAAAGCACGTGCCATTGTTACTACCTGGAATCCAGTAAAAGATAGCTTTTGCAAATTCATTCCACATGTGTGTAGGGGTTGCTTTCACAGTTAGGTTTTTTAGATGCCAGAGTAATTTGTTACATATTTTAAGCATCGAAATGCTCCTTGAAATTCAGTGCTCCTGTGACTCTAACATGGTATATAGTAGAAATAGCACAAAATAAAATATTTCAGTGAGTAATTGCAATAGCAAATTCTATGGACACTGTACTGGATGAGATGATATTTGCAGGGACATCATAGCAGTGAGTATCTGTGAGGGGTCCTCCCCAAAAGCTACTACCTTTAAGAGTTATGTTCTTAAATGATGTAATTTAAAAAAAAAGCACGAACACAAAACAATTTGATTGAATGACAAGCAATCCACTGATTACCACAGTATAGTTTTCAGCTCGTAACATGTATTTGCTTTTAAAATACCACTTAGCTGTGTATGTGCAGTAGCAAAATTAGGATTTTTTCCCCCTTCTTCCTGTGGTGTGTTTATTGGATTTTAAGTGATGGCAAAATCCTGAGGTCATTTGAACCCTAAGGAATTTACAGTCTGCAGTAATAGTAGTAGCAGAAGTTCTCAGTAACTATAAAGGCTTTTCTCATTTCCCACTTAAAAGGGCACATGCCTTGTGTGGTCTGCTACTATTGACGACTTATCAGAGACCATGTAGCATTTAAAAAAATTCCCTATTGGTACTGAAATGTGTTTTAAAAACGGACTGTCCAGGTTAGGAGCACAATCTCTGCCTTACCTGTTGAATTTTTGTGTATATTTGTTAGCAGTGATTCCTCAGCTGTAGGCACTTTTACAACCTAAAGATGCTACTACCTTTGGCTCAGTTCCAGTAGATTTAGATGATTTGTTTACTGTTAAATGTGATTGCATGTAAGTCAGTTCCGTAGGCCTATAAAAAGGAGATAGATTTGTACTGTTATAAAACCCTTTGAAGCTATTTAATTTATATTATGTTCTGTCGCAATATTATCCCTTGATACTGTACAAAAATGAAGTTTTAAAACAAACCAATTGACATCGTTAGCAGGTCTGCAAAATGGCCTCAATCATGGAATGAAGAAGAAGTTAAAAGCCAAGAAGTAATAAACTAAGAAGTGTTCGTTCACTGGGGTGTATGTGTGCAGAGAGGCGGGAACCAAAGATGCACACGTGAATACTCTTCATCTTCTGCCTGGTGAGGGGAGGGTAGGCAGGATGTTGTTGGCCGGCTGCACTCGGCGGCTCGGGCAGCTGTCTACCTGCATGCCCCGCGAAGACCACACCTACCACGAAGACCACAAGGTCTGCTGAGAGGCTGGCCATCGAGTTAGGGAGGATTGGGGTTGGAGGATGCAGCTCATCACAGAACCTTCTGCCCTCCTAGAGGAGAAAGTAAGGCCTGAATCAAGAGGTTAGCTGCTCAGAAAGACTCATGAATACTAATTCAGAGGTTGATTTGTCAAGATGAGCCTAAACTTTCAGGCAGGAGTAATGTAGGTGAGAAAATAGACATCAGTGAGTTTCTGAAATGTTTTGTTTTGACTCATTTGTGCTGCAGAATTATCACTACTAAGGTGTCTACTCACAAGATTTGTTTCTTTGCTAAAGGTCTGAAGTTTGGAAGCCTGACTTTATAGAGCTATGGGAAAACACCATTTATCACAATTCCGAGTATGGGAATTTTCCTTCCCTTCCAAACTGTGTGCCACCCTGATTCTCTATCTCAGCCAGTTGACGGTGTCCCTCAATTATTGTGGCAGTTTTGAAAAGATGAATAGATCTCTTATTGGTCTTTTTGAAAATGCAAACCCAAATCACTACTTAATCAGAGATGTTTTTAAGAAAAGACTTTGGACTTACTGTCCTCAATCCTGACATAGTTTCTATGGGGGAAATTAGAAGATTCCAATTCTGACTTACGGCCTTTTAGGAGACAGCAGCCATATACTTGCAGGGGGGAAAAAAATAAAACACTTTAGAAGCAACATGAAGGCAAGCATCACATCAGTTGGTATAGACTGTAAGTTTAAGTACCAGTTGGTTTTTGGCACAATGGAAATTAATGAGCTTTGCAATCAGAACTCAGTCCATTTAGTAGCCATAAAATCTTGGGCTAACTTTCTTCTCTGATTCTGAATTTCATCCTCTGGGAAAGGTAGGTGACAATAAGGAGGGCTTAGTTTTGTGAGTCTTAGTTTTGGAAACATTAGCATCGCTGGAGCAGGCTGTCTTTAAGGAACTTTCATGTCTGGACCCCAGAAGGAGCAGGTAAAGGTGGTTTTTAGTAGTTTCCCCAGGAGATTCTCATGTACTCCTGGAACGAAGAATCACTAGCCTAGACTGAGGTAGTGGTAAATGAATCCAAGACTTTTGAAGACTTAAAATCCTAATTACAGTTGAGCTAGAAGGGCATTGAATCATCTGGTTTAACTGCTTCATTTTGCAAATGAGGAAACTCAGAAGCAAGTAAATAATTTGATTTAGTGACTTATAGAGGGCATGAAGCTGGGAAAGAATTACGGTCATTCTTTGGAACACAGTGATAGTTAATTGCAGTGATATTGAAAGTGATGGCAAGTAGAAAAGAACAGGTTTATAGAAAGAAGAGTTTGGTTTTCAGCATGTCGAAGTTAATGTGGCAGAGGGACCGATGGAAGTATATGTGTGCAAAACCCCTTTTGAAACTGGAGAGACTCACACGTGCAAATTAACATAATTCAAGTGCAAACACTCAGAGCGATCTGGCCATGTGATATTTGAGATTACAGGCTAGGAGTGAGGCTGGCATTTGTCAGCACGGATTTAATAGCTCGTAAACATTGCTTTCTCAGAGAGTTAGCAGAGAATGGGAAGAAGAGAGGTGTCAAACTACTCAGTGTTTCAGGATTCTCAGCAGTAGGAGGTGGGGAGAGGAGCCCTTGGAGACAGCCAAGCAGTGGTCAGAGGAGTGAGCAAAGTCCAGTGCCCCTGGAGCCGGAGGAGTGGTGTGAATCACAGCAAAGATCTGCGTGTCTGCAAGACCCGTGTGCCCACGTGTGTGGGGGGCGGGTATCGCCCGAGTGCCGAGGTGCTCACAGGCAGGCTTGCTACCTTCTTCCCCTCTTCGTCTGCCCCACAGAATCCGACCCTCCTGCTGCTGTCTGTCTAATCTGGCCGCTGGGTTTATACCCAGCCTTCCCAGGCTAAAACTTAGGAACCTTCTGGGACTCCTTTCTCTCATTCTTTCCCCACGTTTAGTTTATCATCATGTATTATTATTCACTGGATCTGTCATGTTTTTTCTGTCCATTGTCATTATACTATTTCCACTAATTCCAAAGCCTATCACATAGGTTTTTTTAAACTGTGTTTTTCTGAAGCAATGTTAATGTTATCATTTCTGTTATGTTAGAGCAAAACCATGGTCATCATGTAGGTAAGAGTTCATTTTCGGAGCAAAAGAACCCATACACACACACACACACATCCCAGGAGGATAAACGACATCATTAATCCTCCAAACTGGGGCACTCCTGAGAGTGAGGGGGGATGCTGTTAACGATTTCACCAGGACACGGGCCCGAAGAGGGACCACCCCGCACACCCCAGGATGTGTGATCATCTGGGTCAGCGCTTCCCAGCTGGGAGCAGTCTCACCCCCTCAGGGACGTTGGGCCCGTGCCGGCAGACATTTCTGGTTGTCATACCTGGGGGAGGGAGAGTGCTTTCTGGCGTGTAGTGGGAGGAGGCTGGGGTGCTGCTCCACACCCTACAGTGTGCGGGGTGGCCCCACAACAGGGAGCTCAGCCCCCACAACAAGGACTCATTTGGCTTCCTTCGTTTAGTGCAGCGGTGGGGGGTGGGGGGGTTAGCCTCCCTCTGTACCAGGTCCTGTGCTAGGTTCTGGGATACGTTCATGAGCAAAGCGGTCACCGTCACTGAATTCATGGAAGTTGTAGTGGGGAGACCAAGATTAAATCCGTAATTGCACAAATAAATATGTTGTGTCAACAGTGGAAAGTCCCATGACAGAATCGTACCTGGCACTTTGGGAGCATATAACAGGGCGCCTTACCTAGCCTGTGGGCCGGGGCAGAGCTGTCTGACGTTTGAGTAGGAATCTGGGGGATGAGTAGGCAAAGATCCTTTCTAAAGGGAGGGGCGGAAGAGCATACCGGTCACCAAAGGGCCACGGAGACCAACAGACCCAGAGAGCCGGCAGAGTCCAGTGGGGTAGCAGGGTGGGGTGGCGGGGGGGTGGCGGCGGGGAGAGGTGACCAGAGGAGCCGGGTGAAGGAAGCGGCAGTCTGATCCTAGCTTTGACAAAGGATTTTGGTTTCTGAGGGGAAACCGTTGGAGGTATCTGATCCCGGGGACGATGTGATCAGCACTGCATGGGAAGGAAGAGCTGTTTCCAGGAGTGCTCACGCCTTCAGGGGCAGACCTCGCCTGGCCCGCCTGCCTCTGCGCCCTCATCCCTCGGTCCCTGCAGTCTCCTCGCATCCCTGCCTTGTTCACTGCATGGTGTGCAGGCTGCCTGCATTGTTTCTCCTCAAAAACATCTCTATGGCACCATTTCCGTGGCTTAAAAACAGGGCCCAATTTTTCCCACTGACATTCTTCTATTCAATACAGTGTTAATCTAAATAGTAAGAAATACACTTTTCCCAATGGGTCATATTAAAACATGCTTTAATTTTGAAAGGAAAGTAATGTGGCTCAGAAACATCTGCATTTTTTGCAGAGTTAACTCGTTCTTTTCCTTTTTATTGACTTTGTTGGAGTGACACTGGTTAACGAAAGTGTACAGGTTGCAGGCACACATTTCTGCAGCACACCCTCTGGACACCGTGCCGTGTGTCTGCTGCCCCAAGCCCAGTGCCTGTCCCTCACCGGTTACCCCACTACGGCGGAGTTAACTCACGTGCAGGAGAGGTGCGTGCCCCGCTGGGGCCCCGCTGCGTCTGCAGCGGCTTGTGAATCCATGCCTCCACCCCCTGCCCGTGCCGTTCCTCTACCTGGGATACCTTTTCCCACCCCTCTCGTTTTGTTTAAATTCTTGTTTTTCACGTCCTCCATGAAGGCATTCCTAGTGTCAAAAGATTGGCATTTCCTAATGTCCTTTCCTATGTTGCCACTGGGCTTTGCTCATCCACTATGTCACTGAGCACCGTGTCTAGTGTTGTCTGGAACAGGATATGGGAACCTATTTTCCCGAGTGACTGGACATGAGCCACAACTCTGTCACCGTTCATCACATGAAAGATGTGAGATCGATATAAAATGTATCCAACTTTATTTATAGTTATCTAATATCCCTTTCTTAATCGTTTTAATCACCAAATAATGAGGCAATGACTAAAGGAGTAAGAGCGTTGTATTGAACACGGTGTCATGGAGCTGCACAGACAATGCCTATGGAGTGAGTGGGTGGGAGGGGCAGGATCAGTTCTGTGAATACCACATAGAGGCTGCGGAGGACTGGGAAAAGGTATTGTTTCCTCTTCACTGGGATGTTTCAGTGGCTTCCTGTTGCTTGTGGGGTAAGGCCCATGATTCTTTGCAAGACCTTCAGAGTTTCTTTCTACCTTTAATTTTTGTCACCAGCCACTTTTCCATCCGAGTCCTCTATGGGGAGGAGTAGACTTTCTGGCTGATAGGAACACGTGTTTCTTAATACTTACACTCATGCCATTCCAACTACGTGCATCACCTCCCCAGCCTCCCCACCCAAGCAAATCATGCCTTGCCTTCTCGGCCCAGTCTGAATCTTACTCTCCCTGCTAACTTTGTCTCCATGCCCCTGTCACCCGTGAACATACCATATATTTATTCCTCTTGTGCATTGTGTTTTTCTTCCTCTTTTTTTTAATTTGTATTTTTAAATATATTTTTTAGAGATTTTATTTATTTATTTTTAGAGATGGAAGGGAAGGAGAAAGAGAGAGAAACATCAATGTGCGGTTGCTGTGGGTCATGGCCTGTAACCCAGGCATGTACCCTGACTGGGAATCGAACCTGCGACACTTGTGTTTTTCTTCTTATTAGAATGGGAGCACACTAGAAAGCTTACTAGCTTTCTGTGGGATTTCTTGCCTGATAGTCTCACTCTGAGAACTGCGCGTGGTGCATCTTTGACACGCAATAGAGATTTGTGGCACGAGTGGCTCTGGCCTTCGTAAAACGCTGTGCCCAGGTGTCCTGGACTCCGAGGGGTGTGTCCCCTGCATGGAGGACACTTGGCTGGGGTGCCCTGTTTTCTCTCTCATCTACTCCTGCTCGTGTTGTCTGCTGTAGGGAGTACTTCTCTCTCTGGTTTCGATGTCCTTTCTCTTTGTTTCTTTGGCTCCCCTGTCCATCGTCTACCAGGGCATGCCTCATGCACTCTTGTTTGATTCACACACCTGTGGTGCCCACTGCATTTGAAGTTCTCAGAGGAAAACCACCAGCGTAACCTGCCTGCTTGTCTTTAGCATCTAGAATGGTGCCTGAATACAGTAGGTAATAAATAAGTAATTTCTGTAATGATGAAAGACGTACAAATTGAGTCAGATCCTTATAAACATGTTTTGCTTCCCCAGTACAAAAGAGTCACTTCTAGAAGTTACATCTTTTTTTTCCCCTCTGGTTAACGGTTTACTTGTTTAGTCTGTGAGCATAACTTGTCAGACTTAACAGTGTTGCGTTGACTTTCTAGTTGGTCTAATAAGACGAGCTAGTTTTCAAAGGACAGGCTGACCTCTGAGTTCTTTTTTTTTTTGGTCCTTTAAAAACAATTTATTTTAATCATTGTTCAAATACAGTTTTCTGTCCTTTAATTCCATCCCAGCCCACTGACTTCGGAGTTCTTGATGCTTAGACATTTCTTCACTGCAAGAAATTTCAGTCCAGTCTCCCCACTACAACCTCTGCAGTTTCTGCAATTTGCTGTGGCATCTTTTTTCAGGGCTCCTGCTACTTTGACACCTTTAGAAGCGCCTTGGCTCCCCCATTTCCCTTGTCCTTTTCTTGGGCGTTCTAATGACCACGTCTCTCCCATTAAATAGTCCAGCTCCTGATTATTGGGGCTAATTGTGGGTAGCAGTCGTAACTGAAAACTGTTTACACTAATCTCAAATTGCAACTTAAAAATTGTCTTACATTTTTGATTCCTCGGAAATCAGTGTGGAAGGGTGGGCCAAAAAAAAAAAAAAAACAATGCCTACGGTGAAACAGGAAACTTAGATTCTATGCTTGATTCTTCCTGGTGCCTAGATTTTTGTACTTATCACGAGCTATGTGTGTGAAAATGTGTTGATAGGAAGCTTTGCCTGAGAGATGGTCATGTAGGAAAGGTCCAGGAAGGCGTAATTATTTTAAAAAATTGCAGAAGTAACTCCTCAACACATAGGTGCTAAAAATACAAAGGTGGTTGGCTTAATGCCTGACTCGATTCTGGTAAGGGCTCGATGCATTAGAAAATTATGGCACCAACCATGTCTTCTTTCCTGCATCAGGGAAGGATTCCAACATCTAGTTTATTTATGGAAAGATTCATTGCCTTGAACGTCTACTTTAGAAAACTTCCTTCTTTTCCTCAGGAGAGAATATATTTGCATACCGGCTCTCTTGGCATTTATACGTTCAAGGCACAGTGCCGGGTGAGAGCTGCCACCTGCATACTCAGTCTTCCCACTCCTTCAGTCATTGCCTTATTATTTGGTGATTAAAAGGATTAAGGAAGGGATATTAGATAACTGTAAGTAAAGTTGGATACATTTTCTATTGATCTCACGTGTTCCATTTGAAGTGTTATGGGCAATTTCAGAGGTCTTCCTTGTTGACTTGATAGTCTGTAATTATTGATTGGTCCATGGAATGTTGTGGTGTTTCTTATTTGCTTATAAGTAGGTATGACGAATTTAGAATGAATTGTTTTGGAAAACTTCATGTAGATGAAGTCATTGTCCCTGACATTCAGGGATACAAATTCAATGTTATATAATCCCTGCCCTGAGGGAGTTTACAGCCTGGTCAAAGATGACAAATGTACAAAAAATTTTTAAAGATGCTATAACATTTTATAAGTTCTATTACAGAAGTATTATTTAGTGGGTGTAGTGAGGTGGTCTGTTTTATCTGAAGGTAAGAAGATTGGCTGTGGAAGAGGTAATGTTTGAAAGAGGAGTGGGCACTTGGGAGGTCAGTCGTGTTAATTAGCTTTGCTGTGTAACAAACCACCTCAAAACTTAGTAGCTTATAATAATGAGTGTTCGTTTGCGTCATGATTCTGGGGGCTGTCAGTTTGGGGCTGGGCTTAGCTGGGTGCCTTTTCTGCTCTGTGCTGTGTGTTGGTTTTCTGGGTTTGCTGTTACAAATTACAACAAGCTGTATCTTTCAGAACAATAATAATGCATTCTCTCACAGTTCTGTAGGACAGAGGTCCAAAATCAAGGTGTGAACAGGTCTGGTTCCCTCCGGAGGTTCTGAGTGAGAATCCGATTGCATGCCTCTCTCCTAGCTGTTGGCAACTTCTGGCAGCCCTTGGTGTTCTTGGCTTGTGGTCTCATCACTCCAGTCTCTCTCTTCCTCTGCCGTTACCTGGCCTTCTCCTCCATGTTGCTCTGTGGCTTAGCTTTTTTCTTTTGTCTCTTACAGGGATACACATAATTGTCCTTACAGCCCATCCTAATTCTGAGAATGATCTCATCATTCTCTTAGCCAAAGCAAGATGTGAGTTTAGTCCAGAGTCAAGGGGTGCAGAATAGACTTCACCCCTTCATGGGAGTTGTAAAGTCACATTGAAAGAGCCGTAGATACTTGGCTAAAGAAAATTTAGGCCATTTTTACAGTCTGCCACACTAATAGAGAGGAATGGGCAGGATGGAAGAGATGGTTAAGTGGGGGAGAAAACACTTGTGGCATAAATATAGAGCTAAAATCTCAGGCGGTCCCTAGGTCATGTCAGGGTAGATTTACACATCATCTCTATAGGTAGTGTGTGGGTGGTGCCGTTTATATATGCAGGGTGGGGCAAAGGAGGTTTGCAGTTATTTGTATGGAAAGTAATACAATACTTAATAAATAAAATAGAAGAATAAAGTCCATGTTTTGCATACTCACAACTGTAAACCTCCTTTTGCCCCCACCCTGCGTTTATGTATGTAATGCATTTTATTTGCTGTTTTTTAACCCCCCAAATTTTTACATTATAGACAAGTTTAAATATATACTAAGTAAGTGGATAGTATAATGAACTCCCTTGTACCCAGTGCTCAGCTTCAACAATTACCAACATTCTGCCATGCTTCCTTTTTTATACCTCCACCTCCTTTATTTTAAATTTATTTTTTAAGATAAAATTTACATACATTGGGAGGCACAAACCTTAATGGTACAGTTTCAACAAATAGATACACCTGTGTAACCCATGGCTCTCTCAAGTTACAGAACGTATCCATCACCAGAATTTTTCTGGGTCCTTTTCCAGTTAATAACTCCCTTCTCCCCTGCTTCCGGGTAACCACTATTCACACTTTTTTTGGTAATAGATACGTGTTGCTTATTCTGGCACTTCATGTTAATGGAATTACGCAGTATGCACTTTTTAATATCTGTCTTATTTTGGTCAATATATTTTTAAACATTATTTTTTGTTGCATGTAACAGCGATTATTTTTTTATTGCTTAGTAGTGTTCCATTTCATGAATATACCATAATTAATTGTCTTTTCTTCTGTATAAGCCTTTTTTCGGGCATACATTATCAGTTATCTTAGATAAATAATTAGGAGTAAAATTTCTAGGCCAAAGGGTTGATACATGTTTAATCTTACAAGAAGCCACGAAAGGTTTTTGCAAAGTAGGGGACCTACTTTAGATTCCCGCCAAGGACATGTGAGCCCTCTGGTTGCCCCACATCCTCTCCAGCAGTTAGACTGACTTCTAAACAGGAAGGTGAAGGCAGCGTGGAGGAAGGGTGGAGGAGACAGGCGCGGAATCCATGCTGCTCACGAGAACCACGTAAGAAGCCCTTTCAGCCCAGGGCACGCAGGCGAACTGAGCCGCGAAGGACAGTGGAAGAGCGGCGCATGCGTACGGTCAGGTACGGTATCTCTCTGCAGCTACTCTGAGGTTCAGAACACTCAGGGACTGGGGAGAGTTGAGCGTGAACCAACCTCCAAGTTCTACTAACATCATCTCCTTGTGCACCGGACACATCAGCATTAATTCAGATTTCAGAAACAGTTGTCGAAGAACAGACCGTATTTCGGTGTCCAGCTTAAGCTTTATTTCCACCGTCAAGATTTCCCCCATCTCCCTGGCTAGCAGTGGCTTTCCTACTTCTGAACAGTGAAGTACTTTCTGCTTGTCTTGGGTACTTATGTCTTCTACCCCATGTTACACTTGTCAGGGTGCATTTCATATTCTTTTATGGGAGTGTGGTGTCTTTGAGATAATTTTTGATTTTCAATTCCATTTATCTGTGTGCTCTATAGCACTTCAGATGGTGTTTGAAAATAGTTGATGAATGAATGCATGAGTGAACAAATGAATGAACGAAATACAGTGGAGAAATGAGAGGTAAACAGTAAATAAAACAGAACCTAGAACCAAACTGTGCACCCCCTTTTTGCTTTCTGTTTCAGTGTTAGCTCAGTGAGGGCATTAAAGACCCCAAAGCTGGTTTAACCATCAGAACAATTACAATTGAGGTTTTTCCAGCATGAAAATTATTTCTCTTTTGTTTAAGACATACTTGTCTTCACAAGAACTAACCTGAAAGCCCCATCCCTGTTAGATTCTGTGGTTAGTCATTAACAGTCATTAATCTACTTTATAATGCAGATAATTTTAACAATTGATAACTCGCATCCAAAGAGATCTTAGTTTTTTTCTAAATGTACAATGTTGGAACCTGCTGATAATAGCGTCTTCCAAGTGGCTGTCTGATATGCTTTTGCTACTGAATTCCAAACAGGTGTGTCAGCTGGTTTCCCCTCAATCAGAGGGAACAGGAAATACCCATAATCACTTTGTATTTAACTTTGTAGATTGAAGGGAAATATTCATAGGACATTTTGCGTAGAATTGGCCTCTTCTTTTCCTTTTCTTTCTTATTTTCTGTATTTCATTTCTGACTATTTATGCATTGTGCTAAGAAAAATAATGGAGAAAACCCTTCTGTGGTTTATTTAACATACAATTTAGTTAAATGTAAACTCATTGTGTAAAAAGCACTTTCTATTTGTTGACTACACAGTCTACTCTGAAAAACCATTCTGCGTGAAGAGTCACCTGCTGCCTTCTGAGGGCAGCCGTGTGGGGATGCAGAGGTTCGGGTCTGGAGCCAGGAAGCCTGGCTCTCTGTGGCTTCGCGTGTCATCTGCCGGTAACCACGATTGATTATTCCGTCTTACCTGGGAGCCGGGTTCATTCCTGTGTTTCCACAGTGGAGGCACTCAGTGCTTTTCCTCACCAGTGATTGGGGATTAAATGAGACGATGTGGCTTTACCTTCTAACTAGGTTTTGATGTCTCCCCTTTTCTCCATTCCTCTCATCTCCGCCTGGGCCCCCACCTCCCCTCCCCTGCACTTACTGTACTCCCCCCACCTGGAGTGGTCTCTCCGCGCTGCAGTCCGAGGGGTTCTTTGTAAGATGAATCTGATCATGTTATTTCTCACTCCTATACTTAAAACCCTTTTGTGATTTCCTATTGCTTGAGGACAAAATTCACTCTTTTTAATAGTTTACGTGGGTCTGTGTGATTTAACCCAATTTCTTGGCCCCATCTTGACCCACTCCCCCCGTGACTTTCTTTGTTCCAGTGTCCCGGGCTTCTTTATTTCACTGAGTGTTTAATACATCGTCTTGTCTTGGAAATACAGAAAGGCTGCAGGGGGAACAGGTCTGAGCCGGGCAGGAGGAGCCAGGATCAGGAACTCAGTGGCAGCCACGTTCAGCTTTAGATGCCCGTTGGCCCGGCACGTGGGGAGCAGTGGAGTGGGCTGCTGCCCATCCATGGCTGGACTTGGGGGGCGAAGTTTGTCTGCAGGTGTAAACATGGGAGACGGCCCGCCGAAAGGGGTGTTTAAAGTCACGAGACTGAATGAGTTCACTAAGACCAGAGCCATCTTCCTTCGGTCTACCTGTTTTTCACCCGAGGGTCTGCTTCTGGGAGGATGCAGCCTTTGCGTCCTCTGCCCCGTGAAGCCGTGTGCAGTTTTCTCGTGCACGGTTATGCACTCTCTGCCTGCCGTGCTGATGGCACCTGCATGTGATGTTGCAGTTGCTATTTTTTTTAAAGCGCAAGTTTACCTTTACAACTAGACCAGTTTGTTAGGGGCAAGACCATGTTTTATTTGCCTTTGCGGCTTCTGTTATTGCGTGATGGTGGGACGAATCAAAATACATTCGAGTGACCAAGCCCAGCGTGGTGGGGCTGAGAGGGGGCTCAAGGAGAGGGCCGTGGAATCGTGTGCTCCTTTCCCAGGCAGGGTAAAAATTGCATGAACTAAATATTGTTTAAGTTTTCAAGAGTTTTTGATTACGGATATATAATAATAAAATCCAAACTTACAGTTTGACTTAAAATATTTCTATTTTGTGTAAAAAGCAGTTGAGCAAGAAGACATTTGATTGAGTGCATTTCTTTTAATTTATTTTTAAAACAATTGCTCATTCGTTTTGTTGTATTGGCAAACAAAAGAAACTGTTCATTTTTTAAAGTCTCTTGTAAGCTGTATTTTAAATATTTTCAGGTTGTATATTTTATAGCTTGGCCTTGTCAGAAAGAGAGAATTAGATAAACATTTTAGTGCTGTAGATTATTTAAACTCTAAGTCGACAATTTAAATTCGGTATGTGGGGATGGAAAATGGAACATATTTTTTTCTTATGAAGACAAAATAGTTTTTTATCTTACTTTGTAAGAACTGTAAGACATGATTAAAAATAGCTCGTAATCTCACTAACCAGAGGACTCACCATTTTGTTAGCATTCAGGGTTTTTTTTTCCTGGTCTGTGTTTTATACCTGTATTTTATAAAATTAGGATAAAATGTTTATACAGTAGTATTTTGGTTTTTCACTTAATATTTATTTTTTTTACTATTTTTTCTGAGAGCAGATATTTTGTAAGACGTGATTGTTTATTGCCTTCTAAACATTCTATTATAGCTGTATCATGATTAAAAAATATTTCGCCTTTTTCTTATCATTTAGTTGCTTTTAAAATTTTCTTAATAACTGTGAAAGGAGGTTACTGTATAAAAGACAATGAGCATTTTTAAGTCTTTTGATATGTATTTCTAAAATGTTCTCTGAAAGGATTTTTAACAAATTTACATTCCCGTTGAAAGTGTGTGAGAATTTCTATCTCCATGTACCTTCTGTAACAGTGGGGCTGATTTTTAAATGCAGTTTTTGCTAGTTTGAGATATTAAATAATCAAATATAGCTTTTTAAAGTATATATTTTATTGATTTTGGAATTTTTAAAATCCATTTATTATTTTTAATGTGAATTGTACATTTCTTTTGACCTTTTTATTTTCAGGTATAATCTTATTTTCATTGTTTTGTAAGAGTTCTTTACATATTAGCTGAAATACTTCAAATTGATTTTACAGGTCGAAAACAGTTGAATATTCTTAACTTCATATGGTTTAACTTAAATTATGTGTTTTATGTTGGTTGCCAATGTTTTCCCAGTTTGCCTTTGGTTCTTTTTGCCACGTTGTTTTTTAAAAGCATATAATAAGTTTAAATTATTGTTGTGGTTTGGTCTAGAGATCTTTTCCTTTGTAGTTTCCTCTATAGCTTTCTTGCAGCGAAAGTTCTTTCCATCCCAAGGGCAGATAAATATTTTTGTAGTTTCATATTTTTAAATTTAACTTTTAAAATCCAGCCGGAGTTTTGTTTGAATGTACTATTAAGGCAGGGATCTGTTTAGTGAGTGATAAAACAATTACTTTCAGATTCCTGAGCAAACACTATTGTTGAATGTCATGTCTCATTGCTAAAAATCACAGAACTGTTGTGTGTCCTGTGCACATAACATCTGTGACCTCGGTTCTTGGTGAAATACTGGTGTCCTGGGTTAGCGGGTGGGCTTCAAGGATCGGCAGTAATCCAGAGACCTTAATGCTGGCGATGTGAACTCTGCTTTCATGGTGTAAGGAGCGCGGTTCACAGTCCTCCGTCTGCTCGATGGCTTCTTGCAGCAGGAAATCCTGTCACAGCTCACAGAACCTGCCTCCCACATTAACTCGTACGGACGATATTGTTAAATAAAGTGTTCTTGAAGTAGAAAGGCTTGACCATCTTAAGAATGTTTTACTTTTCCTCTTCATACTTAAGTTGGGCTTTACTTTAAGGATGATATATATTTTTAAAGATTTTATTTATTTATTTATTTATTTATTTATTTATTTTAGAGAGGGAAGGGAGGAGAGAGAGAGAGAGAGAGAAACATCAATGTGCGGTTGCTGGGGGTCATGGCCTGCAACCCAGGCATGTGCCCTGACTGGGAATCAAACCTGCGATACTTTGGTTCTTATCCCGCGCTCAATCCACTGAGCTATGCCAGCCAGGGCCCTAAAGATGATATATTTTAAAGTTTGCCCTTTGCACAAGACTCCAAGAGACAACGTGACTTACTAAGCCGTGCTGCAGGCCTGAGTCTCGGTGCCCGCCCCACACAGGGCCTTCAGACACAAGTCCCGAGGACTCATTCTGGAGTTGTCGGCGCTCATTGCAGGGTTACTGTGGGGCAGAGCGTGCAGTGTAAGTGGGTTCATCTCTGGTCTGCATTTCTGTTATTTGATTTAAATTATATGCAGTGGTTCTTATGCTTTTGACATTCGGTGAGTCCTTTCAGTAAGGCGGGGGACTCTGGCTCCTCCTTTTTTCCATTTGGGTACCTCAAGCACCAGTAAAGAGTGTTTTTGAGTGTATGTATTTCTGTTCAAACTCTTCCTTTCTGAACTCAGAAACTTAACAGGTTCAGATAAATTCTTAGATAAATCCCTTGTTGCTATGCTATCTAAAACAGTGGGACAAAACTGATTCAGTAATGAGCTGTGCAACTCAGTGACCCAATAAATTTGCGAAGTGAAGGATGCTGGGATTAGGCCATGCAAGGTTTCCTGCATTATGGAGCACTCCGAGGGTGAGGATGAAGTGGAAAAACCCTTCTGGGTTCAAAGGACTGATGATCCTACCTCCCCGAGAAGCCAGCCAAAGACCTGCCCCTAGTGTCCCAGAGTGTCTGAGGATTCATGTCATTGGGTCCCTAGACCTGTGAGGGGCTGCGTGGAATGGGGAACCCACTACAGGGACCACTTCGAGGGGCAGAGCGTTTGCCCTGGTGAAGTGGGCTTGTCCTGGCTAGAGGTTAGCATCTCCATGACCACTAGGGGGCTTCCGTTGCCCGCAAAGGAAGGGCCAAGCCCCCAGGTACTGTGGTGTTGCTCTTCACACTTTATTTCAAGAACAAAATTTCATTTGGGGAGTATTTGTTTTCTGAGATAGATCGACAGAGCCAATTCATAAAAATTAAAGACCTTTGAGAGTCCTCTAGTCTTACCTTCTCACTTTGGAGATGAAGAATATGTAGGAAGGCTTCTCTAAGTTGACTCGCTGTCTAGTGGCAGAGTCAGAGTTAGAAGCCAAGTCTCTCACCCACTCCGAGTGTAGTTCTTTAGCTGTCGAGTCAGTGATGTAACTCTCTGTTCTATTTCTCTGAGGTTACCCCACAGGGCAAGGTGGCACAGGTTGCGCCTGAGCTCTGGAGAAAGCCTGTACGGGCGTCACAGTGAAGGCAGGCGGTACAGGGGTGCTGGGCCACCTGATGAGAAGGCTGGGACAGTGTGGCGTCCACTCTCCGTGCAGTCGGGGCATGAGAGTGACTCAGTTTTGGGGAGTTTTAAGAATTCTTATTTATTCTGAATAAGGCCTAGACCCTTATATAACGTATCCTTTTTCTTCAGATGAATAGCAAGAATTAAAAAAAAATTCTTTTTCTCTAAATTATGTTTATGATTTTCATTAAAATTTAACCTTTAGAACAGAGTTGATAACCCTTTTTCTTCGTAAACAAAATCCGTGGTCACTGGAAACTGTAAAAACATCAGGCAAACAAACTCATTATGTATCAGCTCAGAATGACTTACGACAATGTGGAGTGTTTTTTCTTCTGGGAAAACTATGGAGGAAGCAAATAGTGTTCATTTCAAGTACTGTTAATAGCAAATTCAGCACAACTTACGACTTCTGTTTTTAAAAATCGTGGGCTAAATTTTTGATTTCTATGTCATGGCGAGATTCCCGAGCAGAGCAGAGCTGAGGAGTCTGAGGGAAGGCAGAGGGAGTGAAGGGACGGGGAGGGGGGATCGTCGGGACACGCAGATGGTGGAGAAGGGGCTGCCGCATGGGGAAATGGGGTGCTTCCACCTAAGAGGGAAGGGAGGGGGAGGAGCGTGCGTGAAGGAGGTGGTTGGTGGCCCTGGGGAAGCAGAGCAGACACGAGTCCCACGGGCAGAGAGGAGGAAAAGGAGGAGGGCAGGAGTGCGTTTCTCTTCACGTCCTCCCGGGGTCCACTCCGCCACCCTCCTCGCCGTTCCCCTTCACAGTCCTGCCTTGGCTCCCGGGCCTCACCCTGGCCTTCGGCCGGCCAGCAGCCCAGCTCTGGGTCCACTGTGGCTCCCCAAGTGGTGTTCGCGTGCTCAGCATGAATCTGCCAAGTGGGAGCCGGAGAGAGGAGGAAAAGATGCAGTACTTGAACGACGGAATACTACTCAGCCGTGAAAAAGGAGAAAATTTTACCCTTTGTGACAGTATGGATGGACCTGGAGAACATTACACTAGCTGAAATCAGCCAGTCAGGGAAAGACAGATACCATATGATCTCACTCATGTGTGGAATCTAAAGAAACAAACTGACCTAACAAGCAAAACAGAGAGAGACTCGTTGATAGGGAGCAGATGACAGCTAAGTGGGTGGTGGGGGGCCGGGAGGAGAGAGGATGGAGGGATGGAGCAAGAAGGGAAAAAGACTCCTGGACATGGACAACAGTGTGGGGGTTGCTGCGGGGAAGGAGCATAAGGGAACTAAATGGTAATGGAAAAATACAATAAAAATTAAATAAAGAAACAAAGATACGATAATAGAAAAAGCTCTTGAAGCATGGTTTGCCATGTAGTTAGGTCCCCAAAATGGCAGCTGTTAAAATAATTGTTAAAGTGTTTTTTTTCCCCTTTGATAAATCAGAACATTGGGAATGCTTCTGTAAATATAAATCATGTTTGAAACATTTGAGTTGAGAGTTGGATGTGGAACTTTAGAAATAGATATGTCATATTCTTAATGGTATATTGAAGCTTAATTGAATAAAAGTGTAGTTGCTCAAGTCTACATCCACTGACAAATTTAATGATGTCTTCTTTTCTCTGCTTTATTGTAGTGATTTAAAGGGAGTGATCGTCACTCTGAGTGACGATGGCCACTTGCAGTGTTCGTACCTGGGGACAGACCCCTCTTTGTTCCAAGCCCCGAAGGTTGAATCTAGAGAACTGAACTATGATGCACTTGACGCAGAGTTGAAAGAACTTCAGAGAATCATCAGAGATGTTAACAAATCACAAGGTATCTCATTTGAAGCTTTTTATTATTTGATTTTCCTGTTCATTGTAGAATTCACATTATTGTGTATGTGGGTAACGTTTTGTACGTATGAATTAATTTTCTCCTCCAGGCTTAATTAAAGTCATAGTTGAAAAAACTGTGCAGCTCTTTAGCACACAAGGTCTTTGTGCTCAGTTTGTATTTTGTAGCTTCTGAAAAATACGTCCTGTTTAAGATACTGGTTTTGCCAGTGTCCCTTTTGCAGGGACAGTGCTATCGAGTTTTTTTCTTTGTACTCTAAAAAAACAACAAGAACTTCTTTGGGTAGTGGCTTCAGGCCTTGATTCTTATTAAAGTTCAGAGTGGCCATTTATTAACTTCTAATATACCTGAAAAAAAGTGTTAGTTGCTCTTTTTAAAAGAAACCAAAGCAGTACATGAGTTGCCACTTTGTTACTAAAAATGTGGTCATTTATAGCTTAGTAATATACTTTATGCTTGTAGTTAATTAGCCGTCCAAATGGAGGGCAGCCTGTGGTGTGCTGATTTCTAATGACTCAAGAGACTGATGATGTTTTCGGTTCCTGAGTTTTGGATAACTCAGTATTATCTGACGTTGGGATTCACAGGGGTATAATTTTATTGTAAATTAAAAGGAGAAATAAAACACCAGTCCTGAAGTTTGAGTTGGACATGTGAAAAGCATTACTTTAAGTTTCCTTCTCAGGGTCAGGTAAAAAGTATTTTTTTAATGAGAGAAAATATGGACTATTTTCACATAAAAGAAATGTTAAAACAAGTAGGAATAATAAAAGAAGCAGAGCATCAAAAGCCAATGAAAACAACAGAGCCAATCTTAATCCTGGTCCAATCATCTTACGAGATTTATGTATTTTTGAGTCTATATTACCAAGACAGATTCAGACGGTATTAGATAATATATATATAAATATATGAGTATTAAAGAGTAATTATTCTTTGGCTTCACACCTTCTCTTAGAAAGTTTTGAAAGCAAACCAGTGAAACTTAGGTCTTTTAAGTCGTATCTCTAATTAGTTAATTTGTTGTCAGCAGCCCCTGTCAAGTAGAGAATGGTTAAAATTGAATGTGACACATTGCAATGTGCATTTTTCCCCCATTTTTGATACTAGTGTTTTGGGATTATTGGAATTATAAGTCTCACTTTGTCATTTAAAAATATAATTGGGAAAGAGTGGCATGTATATGAAACAGGAAATTTCTAGAGTTCATTAAATAAATGTAATGTGACTTTTCACTCCAGATTTTGCCTTGAGATTTTGCTCTTTCCATAAACAATGTGCTAATGATATTTTGATTAACACTTAATTGTGTAAAATGTTTCTCAGAAAAATCCCTCGCAGCTAAAGGTTATTTTTTTGTGACCATGGCGATGCCCTTGGGTGAGAAGGTTAGGTTGTTTTCCTTGTCATCGCCTTGACCCTCTGTGTAATTTGAAATAACTGCTAATTAGGTTAGGGATGTGCCCACGGACTTGGGTGCAAAGTTCATTATTTGCGTAACCTTGGGTTTCAGTTGATATTTGAAGTTCTCTGCCCTTTCTCCACCATCATTTGGTTTTATTCCTGAAAAAGAAACAAAGAGAACCTTCTTTAAAAAGAGAGGCTTTAAAAATACTTTATTTCTGAATATGGAAAAAAATTAGTATTCTGTACTCTTATAAAACTGTGGTATATTTTTTATTAAAATACCTGTAATTATATGAAAGCACTAAATTGTTTCAGTATAGAAAATTATGAGAAGTTAAAACTCTGAACTTTTTGATGACCTCATTATTCATTTAAATGCCACTTATTTTAGTATAGCAACTTAAGATTACAAAAAAATTTCACAGTCTTGTGGGCTATGTTCAGTACTTAAAGCTTTTTTTTTTTATTTCTTCAAAGTAAGGGTTGCAGCAAAATTTAAAGCCCATTTAAATAGTACATTTTGTTGTACACATGGTGTATATTATCTACCGTAATGAAAGTGTTTTGAACCCGATTTTATGTGTGTAATGAGGAATGCATGTTGTAAGGATGAAATTACAGTAATGATTTCAGAACGGCTTATGGATTCTGAAGCGTTTCGTACTCACCTCCCTGGTGTGAACCCTGCCCAGCGTTTCTGTTCCCAGTAGTCAGCAGCGCCTGTCAGTGGGCACTTTCAAAGGTGGGGGAGTTTCCTTGTGGCACAGACAGTCGGTCAGGTTCCCTCCTTGGGGTGAGTCTGAGGGAGTGAGCACGATACTGAGCCTCCCGCCCAGCGGCGGCGCCTTCAGGAAGGGACAGAGAGCAGCGGGACGCGGGGTTGTTGTCAGAAGTCTGCATCCCAGGTGAACTACATCCAGGATAACCCAGCTGCCTCCACCACCGAGTACTGCCATCCTTTGTACTTGGAGGCCTTGTCGGAAGGGTTGTGTGGGGCTGCATGTAACAGAATACCCAACTAAAGTGGCTTGTGCTACTTTCCCGTGCAAGAGAAGGCCCTCGGCTGGCAGACCAGGGTTGGCCTGGCAGCTCCCCTGTCATCGGGGACTGCGGCTCCTTCCTGCCCGGAGCCATCTGTCGGACCAGGGTGGCTTCTGGAACTCCTGCCCCTGCATCTGCAGCTGCGTCAGCCCGCAGGAGGAGCTCCCCTGGAAGCCACACCCTGGACAGCTTTACTCACATCTCACTGGCCGCTCGAGGCTGCAAAAGAGGCTGGGAAACTTAGGGTTTAAGCCGAGCACTTTGTTGCTCAGAATAAAACTGGGCTTCTTGTAGTAAAAAAGAACTGAGGAATGGTGGCCGGGTGGGTGATGAGCAGCCGTCTGCACTCTCACTAAGGAAGTTCTGGAAATTCCTATCCCAAATATTGCAGTGTTGGCGGGCACGCCCGATGGCGATGGTAGGCAGGTCTTCTCTCCATCAGACGGCTGCTTCTCCCGTGGCGTCGGCCCGTGCTTTCCACCTTCTCAGCCCGCCACCTGCAGCGTGTGGGCCACGTTCCTCTGAGAGTCAAGGGTGGTCTCAGCAGACCCAGGCATCATGTGCAAATTCGATTTCCAGAGAAGAGACAGAGTTCTCTTGAGTCCCCGCTTTTATTGAGGAGGTTTGGCTCTCCCAGAAGCAAGTGCCAGCACCCCACCCACACCCAGCTTTTCTTCCCTCACATCTGCCAGGATGAACCCCCTGCTCGTGCCTGAAACAACAAATGGTCCGGGGAGTGAAGTCACCGTGATTGAATTTGACCAGTCCAGTGACTGTGAGATGAAGGTGGATGCGGCGACAGAATTAGGGCTCGGCCACAACGAAGGAGGGGGGAGGGTGGGTGTTGAGTGGGCAACCAACAGTCCCTCTCTCTCTCTCTCTCTCTCTCTCTCACACACACACACACACACACACGTCTGTCCGGAAAAAGTCTAGTCACTGTTAATATAAGGAGAACAGTTTGCACGACATTGGTATAAATTGGCAACCAAGGAGATTGGACTGGAATGCACATGCATGAACAATGGCAACTTCACTGACCTACTCAGTGGGGGTGGTAGATGCTGTTGAGTGAGCACGTGTCCTGTGTGGCCGTTGCATGCAAAATGAGCAAGTAGAGCAACAGATCTGCACCAAATTTTGCGTCAGGCTGTAACATTCCTCCGCAGAAACTATTCGGATGATTCAGGAGGCTTTCGGGGATGATGCAATGAGTGCAGCGCAAATGAAAGTGTGGCTCAGATGCTTCAGAGATGGTTGAGAATCTAGTGAAAGTGACAGGAAGTTCGTTCTGGAAGGCCTGCAACAAGCAAAACACCCGAGATTGTTGAACATGTACGGGCTGCAATCTGACAGGGCAAGAACTAGAAGCTGATCTGGGGATTCTAAAAACTTCTGCATCTGAGATTTTGATGCAGGATCTTGGCATGAAATGTGTCGTGGCAAAATTCATTCCGTGGCTTCTGCTACCAGAGCGGGAGGTACATCGCGCTGCAGTCGCCAATGACATCATTCAAACTGCCACCGATGAACCAGACTTCCTCAAGGTCATAATGCTGGGAGAAGCACGTGAAGTCCCAAGGTGCCTGCTCTGAAGGGGACTGAGGTGTCATTGTCCCCTGTACAATGTTTCTTGCATCTTCTGCAATAAATGCCTCTATCTTTCATCTTATGTGGCTGGATTCTTCCTGGACAAACCTCATCCGCACATGCACACACTCGTACTGTGTGAATATCATTTATGTTCCTTATTTAGGATCTCTGTCACTTGTTCATACTATCCTATTCACCATAGACATTTTTTAAATTGTGGAACTTGAAGTTGTGACACTAACATGAATGTGGTGAAGAGAATTCAGACAGCACTAATAGGGCAAACTGCAGGTCCTCCTCTGTGAGGTTTTTGACAGGGAACCTTTATCAAGAGCATTTGTGCGTTCTTGAAGGAGATGTTCATGGTTATATAACCACATACTAGACACATTGTGCTGCATCTTCTGTGCCTTGCTTTTTCACTAATAGGCATATCTCGGAGTCTTTCTTATCAGTATGTAAAGATGAACAGCTCTCTTATTTATAGCTTAGACCATTGCTCAGCACAGATACACCATAATTTTGTTAGCTGTTTCCCTGTTGACAGAAATACAGAGATTCAGGTTGTTTGGTTTTTGTTCCCAATAAGTACGAGCAGCAGAGGATTCCCTGGGCATGTCTGTGAACTGGCTGTGACTGTCACAGTGTAAGTCATACAGGTCCTGCGACCTGACAGTTCTGCTCCCCAGCTGTAGAATGACTTGCCTTCCAACGTACTTCCCTTCAAACCAGCTTCCCTTCGGAAGGACTGTACTGATTTGGGCTCCTGCCAGCAGTTAAGGAGAAGGCATCAAAATTCCCAACACTGATCAGTCAGTAGGTCCCATCTTAGCTAATATCTTTGGGGGAAGAGACAGCTTTGCTTTGAAGTATGGTAGAGGGGACAGAATTAACATCAAGCTTCTAATTCTGTAATGTATTAGTTTTTTAAACTTGTATGGGTATGGGGTTATTTTTTGACTTACAGTATAGATAACCCTTAACTATACAGCAGGTTTTACTTGATGATTAAATGTCTTTTCTTTTTCTGTTTTCAAATTACAGGTGTCTGGCCCATGACCGAGAGGGAAGATGACCTGAAAATCTCCGTCATGGTTTCTCCTAACTTGGACTCCGTGTCTGTAGGTGTATTTGCAGACTTTAAAAGGGTTTGTGATTGTAGTGGACTTGGGTGAATTGGGGCCAAAATGTATTGGTTTAAATTATGTGCCTTCAGAAAGAAACTTTAGGGAGGGAGGATGACAACTTTTAATCTTCGTTATTTTCTAGAAATACACATTTATAGCCTCTTAGTGTGGTAAGGAGTTCCTTAGGCAGATTTCTGCCCCCCAAAAGGAGAGGGGGACCAGTAGAAGAGATTCTCACCATTATTCTGAATCTATTTTTTTTTAAGTTTAACTTTTTCAGTACCAGAATATTGAGATAGTTCTAATCCAGATGAATAACACTGACCCCACAAGACTTTTGTTGAAGGTTTAGTGACGTAATGTTCACGAAAGGCCCAGCTCAGGGTTTGTGAGTGTGCGGCCTTTCATACATTATGGTGGTTGTGAAGGGGGAGGAGATGAAGAGTAAACAGTTGGGCCGGGGATCATTTTTCCCTCTATTTCTGTCCGTGTGTCCCAGGGCGAGGTATTTAGTTTTCTTAGTCTCAGTTTTCTCATCTGGAAAATGAGAATGGTAGTAGAATCTCTTAGGTTGAATTGTTATGATAATTAACCAGTATCATCACCATCAGCACCATCACCACCACCTCCTACATTTCGCTACCTGTGTCCTTCACCACCGTTACCTTAGTGCTTATCACACACGAGTACTCAACATATACTTGCTCCGAGAATGAATGAATGAAGCTGAGAAACAGGAAGGATGAAAGGGGGGTTGTCCTTGGTTCTATCGCCCCATCTCCTTGTAAGCACTTGTTAGATTATGACTGGTTGTGTCTCACTGCCTGCCGTTTGGGCAAAATCTATGTGTTTATCTGTGTTCCTACCAAAGGCTGATCGATTTAGACAAGGGATCAAATTCACTGCTTTTATGTAGTTGGAGTTCACGTCATGTAATTTTGCTAAGGAAGTGATTTTAATATCTAGGTATCAGAGCATAATATAGTAAGTAGTTGTCATAAATGTTCAAAGGTTAGTTTTAGTATGAACAGCCAACCCCAGTTGTGATAAAAACCACGTTAACGTGGCCGTGGCATGGACAGTTGCGTACACTTACAGGAATAGGACCGTGCGTGAAAGAAGCATTCACCAGCCGCGCCACGGAGTAGAGGCACTGTCTGAAACGCTGCCCGCTCCGCGCACGCCGCGTCTCACTCCGCCTGAAGGGCGCAGTCCGAGTGGGACATTTCTGCTCCGTTAGCCGACAAACGTACACACGTTTTCTTGCCTTGGGAATGATCCTTTTTTTCCTCTGGGCCACTTGTTAATTTTTTTTTAGATTCTCTTAAACATAGGCTTTTTGGAATGAGGAATTGCCTTTCTGTTCTCTAGCAACTTTTGGTCTTTGTAGGAAAAGGCTTATGTAACGGCGCTATATTGTAATGTATGTTCCCCTGCTGTCAATCTGGAGTAATATTTCCTTTCAGCTAGGTGTCTCTTTCCAGCTTCGTTTTCCCTCTCGCTCATTTTTCCTTCTTAAGAGAGTCTTGAGAGTGTAGCCTTCATTCCACTGGAAAACATGAGACCAGCGACTCATGTGGCTCTGGTATAGCCACGTGTCTTTGTGTAGCCGTTTCCCTCTGGCTCCACTTCTACTTCCCGAAGGACTGCTGTCCTCGAAGTCCCTCGGTGTTTAGACGATGGGTTGAAAAGAGTAGGAAACAGGAGATGTCTGTGTCTTTTCTAGGTCTCTGGACAGCTAAAGTAAAGCATTTCCTGGATTCAAAGTACTACTAGAGCAGAAAGCCTGGCTTAACATTTGATTTTGAATCATTAATATGAAAGCACACATCTACAAAACAGTGCAATTTCTATTAGAATGGGGTCTTTTAGAGAGGAGGCGAGCATTCGGTCCTATCGTCCTGCATGCGAAGTTGGATTCGAGTTCATATGTGATTTCGTAGCGAGTCATAAATAGAATTTGGATCTCCCAGCTCTTGACTGTGCCGGTGCCCATTATATCATAGCGGTCTCCATTGCTTAGATGTGGCTTAATTTTTCCTGGTGAAAACATTTCAAATAGGTTAAGTTAAAGTACAGTGGGTCCATTCACTGGCTGGATAGAGGTTTTAGGACCTGAGTGGTTCCCCAGGTATTCGTTTGGGTATTACTAGAAAATACGTTACCCCTTCGTTTGATTCTGCCACAGAGTGAGACTTTTTCTCTAAATCTACCAGTCTAAAAAATAAGTTATAAATTGTAAGGAAATGTTTGCTCTATGATATTATACTCTAAATTCTTTGACAGGTAGAGCCAGGTAGCCTGGGCCGATGCTCCAAGAGTAACTAGTTTATCATATGAGCTAGTGGAAAAAAAAGTCTCACTCCTACCTTTATTCTGTTTGCTAGGGGAAAGGGTGCTCAATATTTATATTATTAGTTATGTGTCTTAGTTACATGTTCATACTGTTAGTCGGAATTAAACATTCCTTTGTCGAGTTAAAAATAAAATGGCCTAAAAGAATGGCATAATGTTTATCTGAGAAATGCAGGGTGGCCTTCTATATAATATAAAGGATGTGTTACTAGAATTAATTAGTTTCAACACTTAAGTAAATTTGGCAATGGAGTAGCTTGATAATAAAATATGTGACTTTGGGGGGCGGGAGGGTGGGTGTCTGAATATTATTAGCTCGTGACTTTCTAGATGAAGACATTCAAAAAGTCACACTGACTCTCTGAGTCTGTCACTAGGGTGATAAATCCTTTACAGTTGTTTTTTCCCGGCTTCCGTGGTGAGAGGTATGGATTGCACCTGGGTTTTCACTCATTGTTTCCTTCCTTTCTTCTCTGTGTTTGCAGCAAGCTCCTGACGCTGAGGTGGGAACTGACCTTGTCCCTTCAGTCACGGTGAAGGTATTGTACCGTGGTTCTAGACTGTAACATGCAGACAGTATTACACATTTTGTCACATTTGTCACCCTATAAATAACCTTTGGAAATGTCAAACACACACTTGATATTTCCACCATTTCCTCAGCCTTGGGGGGTGAATCAATAACCTTCATTGTTTTTCTACAAATACAACACTGATCATTGCATTCATAGCAATGTGCAAGTAATACAAACAATTGTTATGACTTATTCTTATTTAAATGTGTTACATGATCCAGGATCTTTTTTTCTAAATACAACATGAACATTAAAGTATGCTGAAGTGTGTCATCACCACAGACCAACCAGTTGATGGAAGCATCGTGTATATACTGGGGAATTATGTGAATGCTAATAATATCTTTCTTCCATGTATCATTATATGTGGGTTGGGAAAGAATTTCCAGTCATCTATCTGCCATAATATTAGCTTTTAAGGGGTATATTTATAGCAAGAACATATGAAATGAAGAAGCCACAAAGTAGAGTAGTGACAAATTGATAGTCCTAAAAAAACAGAGGATGAACGATGTGGTTTTGGTTAAAAGTTTTGGTCCTGTCATTGTAGAATGTTAGACGAGAACTCAAATGTAGAACCCTCTTAAGGCATTTAGATTAAAGTGTGGTAATCAGTCAGCACACTATTAAGCTGAAAATATTTATCACTGCCCAGTCCTCGGAGCCAGGAAAAGTTGTGGATCTTGGCGATTCACTTAGTTAAAACTTGGACCGGGCTTCACATTTTCTTAGATTATGGGTTGCTGTCCTTGGAGAAGCTTGACAGAGCACCAGGCTTTACCAATTGTGTTCGCTTGCCCTGGCCCAGCGGGTGGCCCTGGTGTGGGGATCTGTGGTCGACGCTGAAGGGAGCCCAATCTTTTAACAGTTTCCTAAGCTAATTTTTTTGGCTTCTTGCCACTGGAAACAAGGGTGGTCTTTCCCCAGTCTTCCCGCCCCTATTCAATCAAAGGCTCTATCTCATTAATACTTCTGAGTCTGGAAAAGCGTTAGTGGCAAGAAATCAAACGCTTAAGGAAAAAAAAACCTGCCCAGTTCCAGGAATGATCTATAGACTTTTGTGTGGGGGACCCTTTTTTTATATCTATCTACTGATATTGTTCAGACACATACACATAGTGATTCAGGCACACAGTATAAATTGTGAAAAAGTCTTGTCGCTAAACCAGATAGCGTTGCTCACGTTAATCCCCGCCCCCAGCTACTACTTGTTGCTGTAAGTAAACACACCTTTCTGTCCCATGAAGTTCTTAGTCTTTCATGTGTAATAGCTGCCTTAAAATGATGGCATGGCACTACTGGAGAATTCTCTTTCATTAGTGCAGTTTACTATATTTGAGAATGACTAAGTCGTTCCTAACTCCCTTCCTCATTGCCACTGGAAGAGCTCAAGAAAGAAGGCAACACACAAGGGTTGCACCAAGTCAGCTGGACGGATGCGGCAGACACAATGACTTCCTGATTCTGTCTGACAGTTTCTGTACACATTTCTGCTATAAGTCGCTCCTTATAGCCTTTTAGAGCAGCGGCAGCCAAGATATATAACCATGCAAGTTTCCATCATAATAAATCCTGTTAATTGAGAAAATGTTTCCATCCGTTCCAATGGGCGAAGACGTGGCTGCCTTGAGTATGTGCGCGTGATGTGAGAGTGGTTGTTCGTACCTGGCCTTTGGAGTCGCAGTTTTATATCTAGGATAAAATTTGGTATTATATTCCCTAAAGATCATGTTTCATTTTGTCAGAAGCGGAAAATAGCATGGAAAATTCTTTTATTAATGTTTTATATTTTTCCCTCAATATTTTATAATTATTTTTTCTCTTAAAATACGAGGTTTGTGATCTAGCCAAGTCTTTAACTCCTTTTTTGGCTCAAACACAACTCTTCTTTGTTACTGTAGTTATTTTCCTCACACATCTTCTTGATTCACTTTCGAAAGTGCCTAGCCCATTGTTAGGGTCCAGTAAATCCGTGTATGTGTATGAGAGCTGTTGTAAGTGCACATCTCAGCCAGATGCAGACACTTGTGTGACAAGGGAAAATGTGCGATCTTGTGGAAGCACACATTGTCAGGCTAGGCCGAGTCAGGTGTCTGCTCCCTTACAGGTGGCCTGTCACTCTTCAATTGGACTTTTCATTTTTGTTCCTGAAACTAAGTTTTCAGCTCTCTTGTGCATATTGACTCGAAGGTCTCGGTCATTTATTTATTTTCTTTGAACTTCTGTTTTTATTTTATTATTTATTTACTCTCATTTTTATTTTTTAAGTTATATTTTATTGATTATGGTATTGCAGTTGTCCCAATTTTTCTGCCTTTGCTCCCCTCCACCCAGCACCACCCACTCATTCAGGCACTCCCCCCACCATCGTTCGTGTCCACGGGTCATGTGGACAGGCTCTTTGACCACTCCACTTTCTCTACTGCACTTCACATCCCCATGCCATTCTGTAGCTACCTGTTTGTACTTCTTAGTCCCCTCACCTCTTCACCTGTTTCCCCACATCCCTCTCTGGCAACCATCAAAATGCTCCCCATATCCATGATTCTGTCTCTGTTCTTCTTGTTTGCTTCATTTGTTTTTTAGGTTCAATTGTTGATATGTATTTATTGCCATTTTATTGATCATAGTTTTGATCTACTTTTTCTTAAGTAAGTCCCTTTGACAGTTTATATAATAATGGTTTGGTAATGAACTACTTTAGTTTTTTTTGTCTGGGAAACTTTTTGTCTGCTTTGATTCTTAATGACAACTTTGCTGGGTAGAGCAGTCCTGGCTGTAGGTCCCTGCTTTTCATGACTTTGACTATTTCTTGCCAATCACTTCATGCCTACAAAGTTTCTTTTGAGGAATCAGTTGATAGTCTTATGGGAACTCCTTTGTAGGTAACTACCTGCTTTTCTCTTGCTGCTTTAAAGATTATCTCTTTCTCTTTAACCTTTGGTATTTTAGTTAGGATGTGTCTTGGAGTGGACCTCTTTGAGTCCATCTTGTTTGGGACTCCCTGTGCTTCCTGGACTTCAGTGTCTATTTCCTTCATTAAATTAGGGAACTTTTCTTTCACTATTTTTTCAAGTAGATTTCCAATTTCTTGCTTTTTCTCTTCTTGTTCGGGAATCCCTGTGATGTGAATGTTGGACTACTTGAAGTTGTCCCAGAGGTTGCTTATACTATCCTCATTTTTTTTTTATTGTTTTTACTTCTTGTTGTTCTGATTGGTTGTTTTTGCTTCCTTATGTTCCAAATCATTAATATGATTCTTAGCTTCACCCACTCTACTGTTGTTTCCCTGTAAATTGTTCTTTATTTCAATTAGTGTATTCTTTGTTTCTGACTGTATTTTTTTATGCTGTTGAGGTCTTTACTAAGTTCCTTGAGAATCCTTATAACCAGTGTTTTGAACTCTGCATCTGATAGATGCTTATCTCCATTTTGTTTAGGTATTTTTCTGGAGCTTTGATCTGTTCTTTCATTTGGGACATGTTTCTTGGTCTCTTCATTTTGACAGCCTCCCTGTGTTTGTTTCTGTGTATTAGGTAGAGCTGCTATGACACCATGTTTTGGTAGAATGGCCTAATGTAGTAGGTGCCCTGTAGGGTCCAGTGGCACAGCTTCTACTATCACCCACGCTAGGTATTCGTGATGCACCCTTTGTGGGAGTGAGTATACCCAACTCCTGTAGTTGAGCCTTGGTTGCTATTGGTGGATCAATGGGAGGGATTTAGTCAGGCCAGTCAGCTTCAAGTACTGGCTGTGACCACTTACCACCAACCTCTGCTCTCCATGGAGGATTAGCTGTGCAGGGGCAGGGTGGTGGTGCTGTGACATAATCTGTAGCTGTCCAATGTGTGTGCAGGCCCTGGAGTTTCCCTGACAATGCAGGCCAAGGTCATCCCCGACTTGTGTTTTTCCCCAAGGCCACCCTGCCTAAGCTATAAAGCAATCTGAGATGACTGCTATTTGTGCTGGGTTGGAGATCCCGGGCAAAGCCAAACTGTGCATCTAGACTTGCTGCTGTTAGTGCTGGGCCTGGGGCCACTTAGCAAGATATATGGGGCAGAGGGCTCACTGAAGCTGGCTGTTGCTTGTTTGAAAGGATTTAGAAAGTAGTGAAGCATGAGCCAAGACCAGCCATTCACATGGAAAAGTCACTGTTAACTGCTATAAGTTGGGTGGGACAGAGCTTCAGGGGATCTTCAGGGTGGGGCCAACAGTGTTAGCCAGTTTGATGGAGTCTCAGATATGGCACCCAACTGCCAGCTTTGTGGCTCTGTGTGGAAAGGGTTCAGAAAAGGGACAATGGCCTCTGCCTACCTTTCTGTCTATGAGAAAGCTGTCCCCTAACACTTGCCTCGATGCCAGACACTTCAATTTCTCCCAGTACGCCACTAATGCCTTTCAAGCTGCTACCCTGGTGCTGGAGCTCAGAGGGAGTGAGTCTGAGTAAGTGTGTGTGTGGGTTCTTTAAGAAGAACTCCTTGGGACTCCAGAATTTTCTTCCACCAACTTAGTCCCTGCTGGTTTTTGCAGCCAGAAGTTATGGAGACTTATCTTCCTTGCATTGGTACCCTGGGCTTGAGGGCCTGGTGTGGGACTGGGGCTTCTCGCTCCCGAGATAGCGCTCCCAAATTTTCATCCACCTCATATGGATGTAGGATCAGCCCATTCTGCATCTTTTCCCCACCTGCCAGTCTGGATGGATGTGGTTTCTTTAATTCTGTAGTTCTCAGACTTCCATTCAACTCAATTTCTGCTGGTTCTGAGTGATGGCTGTTCTGTAATTTAGTTGTAATTTTGATGTGGTTGTCCAAGGAGGCGAGTTGTGTTCACCTGTGCTGCCATCTGACCAGAGGTCCTGAACTTCTGTTTTTAAACTGTAAAATGGGGATACTTTTTCACTTACAGAGTTGTTTTGAGACTTAACCACAGTTGATTGGGAACATGGGTTCTGAGTTTTGGCAGACAGAAGTTCACCTGTGGTTCCACCACTTGTAAACAGAATAGCCCTGAGCAAATTATTTAGCCTCTCTAAGCCATAGTTTTCTTTTTTATAAAATGGTGTATAGTAGTAGTAGGCGTTTCACCATGTTGTAGGTATTAAGTGAGATAATGCACATAAATAATTTATTATCATGGTTCTATGAGTATAGAAAGCTGCTAATGGTTATCATTAGTATGAATAATTTCATTTTTAAAATGTATGTATAGACTAGCATTATATTATTATTAATAGAAAAATATTTAAATTGTGTCTATATTTTCAGTGGACTAGGTATTTGAAAGAATGTTGTCTGTGGTGCATATTACGGTTTCTTCTCATAGTTACCATCAGGGTTTTATAACAGACATCATTTAGGAAGCTTTTGCGGATGCAAATTCCCCTCACATAGTTTCAGGGTCAGTAAAGTAAAAATTGAGGATTGATTGTTCATCTGCTGTGTTTATTGTATTTGTTTGTACCCAATAGTGAGTGGTCTTTAAAAAGTTTTGCTTTGCAAATCAAAATTATGTTTAACTTACTTTTAAGTTATACAGAATACCCATATTATTTAAAATTAATATAAGACATTTACTGAATATAATTACATGTGTATAGTGTTTGTAGGCCAGTTGTATATTGCTATGTATTGTTTCTTTCTCTATTGTATGCATATATACATATATATGTGGTCTGTCCAGAAGGTATCCAGCCATGTAAAATGAAAAATAGAGACGTTCATTGAAGAAGATCCAAGATCCAAAAACCTTGTACATAGGACAAGGATGCCTCAGTCTCCTTCAAAGTAGGCACCTTGGGACTTCACTCAGTTTTCCCAGCGTTTCTTCTGCTGTTCAATACACTCTGCAAAATCCTTTGCTGGAATCACCATCAGATGCCCTGTTGTATTTTCCTGAATCTCATCGATGGTCCAAAATCTCTTCTGTTTCAAAGATGCTTTTAGTTTTAGGAAAAGCCAGAAGTCTCAGGACATCAAATCTGGGTTGTTGGGGGGCTGAGTCACCTGGGTGATTTGATATTTTGCCAAAAATTTCTGCACGAGATTTGATGGATGAGTGGGTGCATTGTCGTGATGAAGCTGCCAATCACCAGTTGCCCATAGCTATGGACTTCTGAATCATCCAAATAGTTTCTGCAGAGGAATGCTCAAGCTTAATGAAAAATGTGATGCAGATTTTTGCTGTACTAGCTGTTATTTTGAATGTGACAGCCACACAGTACACATGCTCACTGAATGGCGTCTACCACCCCCACTGACTAGTACAGTGAAGTCGTCATTGTTCACGCTTGCATATTCCAGTCCACTCTCTTTGGCTGCCAGGTTACATCAGTGTTGTGGAAACTGTTCTCATTATATTAACAATGGCTAGACTTTTTCCAGACAGATCACATATAATTAAGGAATAGGTGATGCACGTGTTTTAGTTAAGAGAAAATTTAAAAATACTTTTATTAAAAATACTTGCATTATGTCAGTTAATAGTGATATGTACCTGTTTCATATATGAGTGTCTAGTAACTAGACTGTACTGTTCTGTAGCAAAGGTGCTAGGCAGAGAGTGCTTCTTAACTCTGATTATACACAGATATCACATGAAGATCTGTAAAAAAATGATCAATATCCAGGTTTACTGTGGTAAGTCTGGCTTACCATACCAGCTGTGTGAACTCATCCAAAGGAGACTTTTCAAAGAAGCTGGGACTTTTAGGAGACAAAACCGCGAGAGATAGCATGCCTAGTGGAAGCTAGAATGTTAAGCTTTTTCTTTGATAGCCTGAAAGTGATGGCCCTTACCACTGGCCCAGTCAAGATCATTGGGCCTGATGGTTTGTTTCTGCTGGCGCCCTCACAGGGGCAGTGAGGGAAGTCCTGGTCTTGTCTACCTATCGCCGGCCCACTTCCCAGCTAAACTGCTACCCCACAGTTCTCACCTGTTGACCCTAATCGCAGTGGAAAGGTTTTGTTAGCATCAACCAAGAGCAGCGGCTTAGAAATCCAGCCAGCTTAGGTATGCGACAGTGAATATTGCCATTCTTTGATATTTTTCTAGAATTAGTTATGTCAGATATTTTGTGGTAAGCCATGGAGGAAAATAGAGTGCTTTGATATGTATCTAAGCTAGTAAATGTCCACCTAGTAAGGAAATCTTTAAGTATAATTTACCTGTGTAAAAGGTAACATACTGATACTGGATAAGATAAATAATTCGTGATGCCACATCTGTGTATGAAAAACAGAATGAACACGTCACATTTCATGATGTAATTATTTTATCAGCCACTGACGGCAGATTTTTCTTTTTTTGCTTTTGATAGAACATTTTTAAGTTAAAATTTAAAAAATTTTAAATTAGCCCTGGCTGGCGTGATTGAGCTCAGTGGATTGAGCATGGGCTGCGAACCAAAGTATCGCAGGTTCGATTCCCAGCCAGGGCACATGCCTGGGTTGCAGGCCATGGCCTCCAGCAACCGCACATTGATGTTTCTCTCTCTCTCTCTCTCCCCCTCCCTTCCCTCTCTAAAAATAAAATAAAATAAATCTTTAAAAAAAATTTGAAATTAAAAAACCAATTTCTCAATTATGTTGACATACAATATTATACTAGTTTCAGGTATACAACCTAGTATTAGACATTCATATAATTTACAAAGTTATATAAGGATAAGGTTAGAACATTTTAATAGTTTCATTGAGATATAATTCACATACCTTACAATTACTCATTTAGAGTGTATAATTCAATGTTTTTTAGCATATTTGCAGAGTTGCGGACCATCACCACAATTTAATTTTAGAACATTGTCATCCCCCCTAAAAACAGGCCCATATCCATTAGCTTTTACTTCCTTTTTCCTTCCTCTCTTGCATTTGCCCCCTCAAACCCCCTACTCCATTCATCAGCAACTGAAAGTCTATTTTCTGTTTGCATAGATTTGCCTATTGTGGACATTTGGTATAAATGGAATCATACAACATGTATTTCTCTGTGACTGGCTTCTTTTACTTAGCTGCTGCTTTGAAGGTTTGCCCGTGTTGTAACAGGTGTCTGCACTTCGTTTCTTTTCGTTGACGAATAGTGCTTCATTGTGTGGACGTACTGCATTTTACCTACCCGTTCATCAGCTAGTCGGTGGACGTTTGGGTTTTTTCTAATTTTGGCTCTTATGAATAATGCCAGTTTTAACATTTCTTGTGTGTACAAGTTCTTGGGTGAACATATGTTTTCATTTCTCTTGGCATGGAATTGCGAGATTGTATGGTAAGTTGCTGTTTAATTTTCAAAGAAAGTGTCACACTTTTTTGTAAGACTGCACTATTTCACATTCCTATCAGCAGTATTTAAGAGTGTTAGTTTCTTTATGTTCTTTCTGGCACCTGTTTTTGTCTATCCTTTTGATGATGACATTTCAGTGGCTGTGTAGTGTATCTCATTGTGGCTTTAATTTGTTTTTCATAGCGATTAAAAACATGAAACATGTTTTCCTGTGCTTTTTGGCCTTTCCTGTATCTTCATTGGGGGGAAGTCTGTTCAAGCCCTTTGCCCAGTCTCTAACTGGGTGGGACATTTAATCTGCTACCTACGTTACGTGTTATGATTTGTGACTACTACTAATTTTTTTTCAGATGATGTTTGCTAATTATTTGCTAGTGATTTTCTTAGGTAGTTGAGATATTTATTAATTTGGATAGAATATAATTTTCAATTGATATCAATGCCTGCCTCCCTAGGTTGCACTGCAGACCCGTGTGGCATTGCAGAAAGCCAAGTTATCAGTCTATGTGCAGCCACCTCTAGTCCCGTCATGTGACCGGTTTGCTTTTGAGTTGATGGGTAAGTGTTTTGTTTTGGCCTAAAGTCTATCAAGGTGTGAGGGCTTTTTGAATTAAAAATTTTTTTTATTAGTGTATTTATTTCATGGATATATTTCTTGTCTGAATCATGAGACTGGTATCTTCCTGAAATTAATGCTTGTGTTGTTTTGCTCATAGAATTTTCCCTCTGAACCTCAAGCATGGTCATTCAATGAATGGTTGAGTCTGAAGTAATTACAGATTTCCAAGTGCTTTCCTTAACTAGATGGGCCTGTAATTGTACTTAAACACTGTAATTGGGAAGGCTCTCTTTACTGGTGTTTCTCTAGTGAGCTCTTTATTGAATCAGTAATGTTTGAAGAAAGAATATTGACTTTGGAGTCTGGCCTGAATTTGAATCCTGGCCCTGACTCTCACTCTGTGTGTGACCTTGGGCAGGCTCCCTTCGCGATGACTTGGAGCCTCAGCTTTTTTAAACCTGCAGAAAGGGGATAATGGTGTCTTTCTTGTAAGACAAGCAATGGCTGCTTCGAGGATTCAATTAAAAATGAATCTATGTAATATATCTGCAGTAATGCCTAAAATAGTAGACATGTTGTTAATGGCAGTTCTTACTCTTTGCTTAGAATCTCTTATCCTTTACCACTTATATCTGAGTTGTCATTGGTCCTGTTGAAGTGATTTCTAAAATATTTTTAAGCCTTTTTCTTTACTGCCACTGTTCAGCAGGGGATCCTATATCCTACTCGTGAATCAGGAACATCTCTCTCCTTTGCCTTTGTATAACCAACCCTCAGCTAGGTGCCTGGCTGGTAGTGGGCGCTCGATAAATGCTCACTGGCCGAGTGAAGGGATGGTTGGATGACTGGAAGTGACCTTGGAGGTGATATCCAACCATTGGGTTCTCACTTTATTTTCTAATTTTTCACAGTACTTCCAATGGATCTTTTTAAAACACATTCCAATCTTTCCAATGAGAGACCTCCTCTGGCTCTCGAACGTAGGCTGGAGGTCAAACACTTGCCTGCCTGTAAAGGCTGCGCACACTCGGCCGAGTCTCTGCAGTCGTGGTTACGTCCGTGTTCAGCCCCACCTCGCTTTCCCCTGCAGTCTGTGTGCTCCCCCGACACAGCACTGCCCCCCGCTCCGAGAGTCTCTCGCCCTTTCACGTACCTGTCGCTGCTCACGCTGCCTCTTCCTCTGAGGAACGGGAGGCACTGGGGTGGGGTGTCAGGCACCTTGTCCTGGAGCCGGGTCCTAGCTGCGTGTTCGCTGTGTGACCAGGGGCAGCCTCTTCATCTCTCTGTGACCGGATTTCTCCTGGGGGAAGAACAGAGAGAAAGAAATGGAGCCAGCAGTACCGCCTACCTCATAGGGTTGCTGTGAGGGCGAAGTGAATTCATCCATGTAAAGTGCTTAGGACTGTAGATGGCGTGCAGAATGTGCCTAATTTTAACTGTTCCCAATAATCACTGCCCAAAATGGTATACCTTATGTTACTTTCACGTTGCTTATAGCACCAGAGACGACCAGAACAGTAGCCTTTTCCGTTTATCTGAAAGGAAGTTTTGTGCCGCCCGAACTGGAAGGAAATGCTGTTGTTTCCTATTCCAGACCAACAGGTAAGCGTACAGCTGTTCCGGAATTTGCAAGATGAATCCATCGCTCCTTTGCACTTGTTGGAATGATGAGTTACATGTTTAAGTGTTAAAATGGGAAAACACATCGTAAAATATTATTAAATGAAAAAATATGATTTTTTAGTGTTAAATAAATTGTATGTCCAAATTAACTTCATGTTACACATAATTAGTGGTAAGTATTTAGCTGATGTCTGTCCATGTTGCTCGACTCTATCTTTTCAATTATTTTTAGTCTCACTAGAAGGATGATATCTAGTCAGACTTCATCTGTTTGAGCTAAAGAGAAAAGCCTGATCTGAGTAAGTGAAAGAAACTATTGTGGTCTCCTCCAACATTGGGGAAGTATTCAGTTTGAGTGACTAATACTCTTTAGTGTCTTACGCGTTAATGTATTTAAGAACAGATCTACTAAACGGTGATCTGTATTTTTTCAAAAAACCCTCTTTAGATTAAAAAGGTTATCCTTAATAAAATCATCATTGCCGAGGGTCCGGGAGGTGTGTGAAACGGGAAGGTGCTGGTCAGAGGGCACCTGCCCGCTTCAGGTCTAGGGTGCGTGAGCGCCCGGGGCCTGGTATAGTGCGGCGACTGTGAGTAACGATGCTGAGAGAGCCGGTCTCAGGTGGTATCATAAGTACCGCCTGAAGTGGTACTTAGTGAGGAGACGGAGACGTTAACCACCCTGGTTGTGGTGATCTTTTTGCAGTATATGCCTGTGTCAAATCACCAGGGGCTGTACTTTAAACTGACCTGTATGTCAATAATATCTCAATAAGCTGGAAAAAACGGGGGGAGGGGGGAGGTTATCTTTAGTCCAGTTGAGATTCAATTATTACCAGTTTGAACTTAATTGGGTCAATTTTTTATATATTTTTCATGTATAGTGAATTTTTTGTGGTAATACTTTGACAGTATGTTGATTGGTAGAAGAAGAATAATTTGTCAGTGCTTTTAAAAAAAATGTTTAAATGTAGTGTAACTGATAAGGTATTTCAGCAATGTTCCTTTTTAAAAAACATTTCTATATAATTTTCTGTTTTTTTCCTCTATTGATGCCCACTTTGCTTATTTTAGCAATGTTTTTTTTAAAGATTTTATTTATTTATTTTTAGAGAGAGGGGAAGGGAGGGAGAAAGAGAGACAGAGAAACCTCAGTGTGTGGTTGCCTCTCGTGCATCCCCCACTGGGGACCTGACCCGCAACCCAGGCACGTGCCCTGACTAGGAATTGGACCAGTGACCCTTTGGGTCGCAGGCCGGCACTGAATCCACTGAGCCACACAGGCCAGGGAGCAATGTTTTTTAAAAATATATTTTATTGCTCTCCGAATCTCCATATGCCTCCACATCTGTGCCCCTCTTACCAGTCTGGATGAATGTGACATCTTTAATTCCTTGGTTGTCAGACTTCCATACAGCTCGATTTTCTGATGATTCTGAGTGATAGTGGTTTTGTAGTCTAGTTGTCATTTTTGCTATGGTTGTGTGAGGAGTCGAGCTGTGTTTACCTATGCCTCCATCTTGACTGGAAGTCTAAATCCTTTGCCACTGTTTTCAATAACTGTAGTTTTTATTTTGTCTACCTGAATTTTTGGGCTTATACATGGACAGTTCTGTGCTCTGAGATGATTTTATAACTTTAGTACATGTTTTGAAAATCTGTTTCTTCTGCTTTGTAAGTTATTTTGCTTTAAATTGTTGAGAAATTAATTTTTAGCCAGAAGTGACCACTTTAATTATTTACCTTATTTTCAAAATTTGGGGTTATATAAATACTTTATATTTAAGGGGTTTTGAGAAAGCTGCCTTCAGAAGGAAATAGAAAACTTTAAAGGATGAAGGACTGATGGGCTTTTAGTGAGATATTTCTGAAAAGAATGTTGACATTTCAATGTGGTTATGAATTGTGAACTAAAAAGTGAGATACAGTTGATTAAAATCTCTAGATTATTGATCATTAATCAAGCATCCCAATAATCATAGGCATTGTTATACTTTTTTACCTAGTTACACTTTGAATATGCAGTTGTAGAGACTTTTGATGCCTTAATACAATGAGTTGTTTTATTTGTCTTCAAGGAAAAGTAATGACACTGTTTGAAAATAAATTTAAGATAGAGAAATGGGTCACATAGCAAATGGATAAAATGCTGAAAAGTACATTAGAAAGTTGTAATGTAAGTCTGTGAGCTCATTGTTGCACACAGCACTTTTGGCTGTTACGCTTTTCTATAGCCAGATTTTAAAAGATTACAAATTACTGCTCAACTGCAGAGCATAGCATTAATTGGCTGAAAGTTAGTTAGAAATTAAAGTAAAAGAAGTCTATAAGAGTAAAGACTGCCAAGAGAAGAAGAGACATTATCCCATAGTAGTATCTACTGATTGGAATTATAATATAAGAGACTAATTGGAAATATTAATATTATGATGTATTTGGCCTTTCACTCAACTTTTTTCCCCCCAACAGTTCATTTTATGCTCTTGATGCCATTTACTTATTGAGTTTGGTTTGCTGTTTGGCTAGATCATATCTTTACCTTTTTTTGCCATATTTATGCTGGAATCATACACCCTCATGGACTTTGAGAATGGAAGTGCAGATATATTATTAGGTTTCATTTATTCATGTTTTATTCTTCAATTGTGGATTGATTTAACTAATTTTATTGGAGAGCCATTTAAATCATCAGTGAGACTCCTGAAATTTTTAATTTATATACTTTTAGCAGATATGTATTAAATTTATGTTGTAATTTTATCACTGACCATTTGTTTCATTTTTTCTCCCCTCACCCTTTTTGCATTGCTTCTGGTGGACAGATCGAAATCCTGAAGGTAAGAAGATAATTTATAACAAAACGAATTTCTGAACTGCATTGTGGTCAGTGCATTGAATGGGTATTAAGCCATGAATGAACTCATTTTATGGACTGCTATTTTCACTGTGGAGACCTCTTGAGGGATGATTCAGTTCCCCGATCCAGCGGCAGAGGGTATACTAGACGTTTTCTTTCGTAGAGTCTTGTCATTCAGATTACTTGTTTCAGAATCATGAGAAAGAGTGGAACTCCATGACTCTTTAAAAAAAACAAATCCATGTGTCATTGACAAGTTATTTCGGTGAGTCATTGGTGGTTTACCTATGTTCTGTTATCTTATTTTACTAAAATAAAGAAATAGAAAGGAACAAAAGATGTTTGCCCCTGAATGCTAAACTGTCTGCTTTCTGTGTGCGCCAACGGAGCCACCTCTGTCTCTGATTGGAATGCCCCACACACTCATTCTGTGGGCCTGTGCCTTGTTCCGTTCAGGATTTATGGGGGAATGTCATTCAAGGTCTGACCCCTTGAACTTGCTGGGTCAGTGTTAATTGTTACCCATTCTGTATGCCCCCAAACCTTTGTTTATCACTCTACTATAATCCTTATCATAATATGAATGTCACTAAGTCTGTTCCTTAGGTTCCTCTAGTAGGTTTTGAGTTCTTTGAGAGCAGGGTTCAACCACTCATGTTTGAATGACAAAATATTAGGGCAAATGACAGGAGCTATAAAGGAATAATCTAATTTGATTATTTTCCTCCTATGCACAGACTTTATTTGATGGTTTACCTTAGTGTTGGCTATTTTAAGATAAATATTACATAACAATGTTAATTGGTAATAACTATATAAAATATTTAATAATGGCAGTATTTACTCATACAGTTTTTGTGATGCCTGCAACCTGTTACATAGTATTTGGGAGGTGAAAATGTACTTAGAAATATTTTAATAGAAGTACGTGATTAGCTTAATAACCTAAAGTAAACTTGTCAAATTAGAATTTGGGTTATTAAAAAACCTATTATTAATGAATATTTATTTTACTTTGCAAGATTGCATGTAACTGATAAGATTTGCACTAATTTTTGTAAAATACCATGTTAGTATTTAAATGATTTGTTTTAAGTTTAAAAAAATAAGTAAAGGTTATTATTGAAAGTAATTTATTCCCTCTTACTGTAAATTCAGTCCCAAAAATTAGGGGAAAAAATCACAATATATTTTAATATAGAGCTAAAGCTGGTTTTAATACTCTCTTATGACATATTTTAAAATTATAATTACGCTTTAGGGAGTAGAGTTGAAGTACTCAGCTTCATCTAGTAGGCAAGGAAATCGTATGTTGCCACACAGCTCTCACTGTGCACACCAGGCTTCAGATTTCAAAGCCAGGTCCATTTTATTGTCCTGACCTGTTCAGGCTGCATTGTGGGTAAGCGCTCTTGCTTTTACATGCGGAAAGGAAGAAGCCGACGAGGTTTTCTGCTGTCCCATAGGAGTTGGTCTCCATTATTCCTGCATTACAGCCGCATGACATGGGCAGTGTGGAACACGAGTGCAGGTAGAGCACGGTACGGAGCCAGACATAACAGGAAGGGATCAAGGAAGTTCTGGCTCCCAGACACCGGTCCTGCCCCGGGGCCCGTGTTTGCAGTACCAGATGACTCTAGCAGGCCCTGGAAGGAGCTCGACAGGCATGACAGAGAGGCGTACTGCATGCACATAGTTACTCTGCCCCGAGACCTGTGTTCTTTTCCTGTCTCATTTAAAGCACATTTCGGCTTCCCTCTTGACAGTGACACTGGGCTCTTGGATGTGCCAGGTGTAATTAGAATTCCCTTCCTGGAAAAAGCGTTGTGTCAGGAGTGATTTTGATGTGAATTTTCCCTCTAAGTGTTAAATAATTTTGTGATTAATGGCAGTGTTGTAAATGGGACTATCCATTTCCGCTAACAGGCTGCAGAGGGAAGTGTTTGAGGGAGAGGTGATGGTATTTGGTAAAAATTGCAGCCCAGTCAGGCTGATGAATGAGTAGACCAATATTTGGGTATTATAAAATGATCGAAATTTTCTTTTCTCTCAGCGTAACATTCAGAGTTGAATAAGCCCATTTTCCAACTATGTAGAGAAAATATCGCTGATGGCCGGCAAAGTTAGGACCAATGAAGTTGCTTTCAGCTCAGTTGAAAGCTAGTTGGAAAGTCTTTAAATACATGCAATTCCTTCCTTCCTTATACAGATACACACATGCACACCCTCACACACATCTCCAAGTGTCCCTGGCTTAGGGTCTTAGATACCATCATAGCCTGAAGAGTAATCGATAGCCAAATTTACACTTCAAGATTCTCAAGAAAATGTAAATCTCAGTAGAAATGTGCCTCTCTGATAAAGCCCAGGACTAAATACTAGAGGCTGTATTTTGAAATGGTTGGGTTTTAATTTGCTGGGAAGTAATATAAACACTGGCATTGTGATTTTTCTTTCTAAAAGTACAGTTTCTTTAAACTGGTTTCTAAAGGATTTCATATTTTCCCTCCTCATGGTAAAACTTTTCAAGCTGCCATGATTTAAAAAATAGCCATAATCATTTTATTAAGTATGAGTGTCATCATTTTTCAAAATAATGTTTTCCAAATGTCCCATGAAATAGGCTTACAATTCCTAGAGAAAAAAGAAATTCTGGAGGGGTCCTATGAATCTGAGCAATTGCAGACCATTGCCCAAATGTGTGATATTGTCATTAAGTGACCTAATGGAGCTGTGAATTGAGTTACAATATGTTTCCCTTGTTTGGTTAGTTAGTGCTTGTAATCTGTTTGTTTCAATTTCTGAGAACATGTATACACCACCAATTTCTTTAGCTCTGGGTTCTTAGAGATTTGATAACAATCTTTAAATATAGACTCACTAACATAAAGCAAGTGTTGATTATGATTAATTAGTATTATTATTTTTTACCACAAGTTCATTCAGTGCCTGGTCCAAGTGAAATAGAGCCACAGTTTTAGCCACATAGTTTTAGAAGAACATTTACACCCAAATTTTGTTTGAATAATTAGCTCAGACTTTTGGTTCAAAGTACATAGAAAATAGCTTATTTTTGTGCTCATGTGAAATTACCAGAAGATGAAGGAGTTTTTCCTGTTATTCTGTTTACTAAAAATGAGGGAAATGAAATGGTGTTGGGAGATCTGGACAGCTACATGCAAAAAAAGAAACTAGACCACCAACTTACACCACACACAAAAATAAACTCAAGGTGGATAAAAGACTTAGCTATAAGTCACAACACCATTGAAGTCCTAGAGGAGAACATAGGCAGGAAAATCTCAGATATTCCACACAGCAATATTTTCACTGATATGTCCCCTAAAGCAAGGGACATAGAGGAAAGAATAAACAAATGGGACTTCATTAAAATAAAAAGCTTCTGCATAGCTAAAGAAAACAGCTAAATGAAAAGGGAACCAGCCATATGGGAAAATATATTTGCCAATGATACCTTGGACAAGGGTTTGATCTCCAAAATATATAAAGAAGTCACATAGCTTCCCTCCAGGAAGACAAACAACCCAATTGAAAAATGGGCAAAGCACCTGAATAGACACTTCTCCAAGGAAGACGTACAGAGGTCCCAGGGACATATGAAAGGATGTTCAGCATCACTAATCATCAGAGAGATGCAGATTAAAACCACAATGAGATACCACTTCACACAGGTCAGAATGGCCATCATAAACAAATCAACAAACAAATGCTGGTGAGACTGTAGAGAGAAGGGAACCCTAGTACACTGTTGGTGGGAATGCAGACTGGTGCAGCCACTGTGGAAAACAGTATGGAATTTCCTAAAAACTAAAAATGGAACCGCCTTTTGACCCTGAAGTTCCACTGCTGGGATTATACCCTAAGAGCCCTGAAACACCAATCCAAAAGAACCCATGCACCCCATTGTTCATAGCAGCACAATTTACAATAGCCAGATGCTGGAAGCAATCTAAGTGCCCATCAGTAAATGAGTGGACCAAAAACCTGTGGTATATTTACACAATAGAATACTATGCAGCAGAAAGAAAGAAGGAGCTCCTACCCTTTGCAACAGTGTGAATGGAACTAGAGAGCATTATGCTAAGTGACATAAGCCAGGTGGTGAAAAACAAATACCATATGATCTCACCTATAAGTGGAACCTAATCAATAAATAAAGAAGCAAGCAAAATATAACCAGAGACACTGAAATAAAGAACAAACTTACAGTAACCAGAGGGGAAGGAGTAGGGGGATAATGGGAGAAAGACAGGGAAGAGTCGTCAAGGACATGTATAAAGGAGCCATGGACAAAGCCAAAGGGGGGTAGGATTGAGGGTGGGAGGTCGGGGAGAGTGATGAGGGAAACATGGAGACAACTATACTTGAACAACAATAAAAAAGAAAAAAATACTAAATATATATACACACACATATAGTTCAGTTTCTTTTGTTTGTTCCAGTCTGCATCCATTAATTGAGGTTATAATTTATATATTGTAGAGTAAACATATTAGTAGGTATATTTCCATAATTTTGGGGATGTAGGGAATATATAAAGTTGAAAAAATAATGCTTCAGAATATTTTTTGTGGTGTTTGATTCAGAGTTGTGGTTTGAACAGTAGCATATCATGCTACCACAGTGTTTAGTGTCAAAATATTTCACCACTGTAAAGTGCAAATACACATGCCGTTAAAATCTCACAGAATTGCAGGAAATCATACCCTGGGACTTTTATGAAGAGCCACCAGTTATAATTTGCATCTGGGATTCCAGGGGAAGCAAATTTCACATCTGTTGGTTACGAGCAGAAAATGAGCTATGTAAAATTGGATGGATAATAGATTATGTTGAAGAGAATGACAAATATCCTCCACATGTTCTGAAAAAGTATCTAATTGACCTCATAGATCAATGTGTTTCCATTGCGGCTGATCTCTCACTATCCCAGTGAATAAGTAATACTGAAAAGTATATACCCCCAGCTTGGACACAGAGTAAGCCACTCAACTCCAATTGGCTTTAACAAAATGTATTGCCAATTCTAGGGATCCTACTTTGGGATCATGTCTCCAGACTTGAACTACTCTGACTTTGCTATTTTTAAGCTGCTCACTCACTTCACTATAAAGAAGTAAAGGAATTAATGTGTGGGTCCATCAAGTAGAGTACAGCAGTATACTGAGATACAGGTTTTGTATATTATCTTTTATGTTACACAATCAAAAATAGAATTCTAGCTGTGGCTGTGTGGCTGAGTTTGTTTGAGCATCGTTCCATGCATCAAAAGGTTGTGGGTTCAATTCCCAGTCAGGGCACATACCTAGGTTGTGGGTTTGATCCCTGGTTGGGACATGTGCAGGAGAAACTTACCATCATTTCTCTCTCACATCGATGTTTCTCTTTTGTCTGTCTGTCTGTCTCTCTCCCCCCCGTGTCTGCCCCTCTTCCTCTCTCTAAAATCAATAAACCATATCCTTAGGTGAGGAATTAAAAAAAAAATCCTAGAGTAAAAGGAGAGAAAACTAAAGTTGTTGAATTGCTTTTCTAGATTTATAAGTAGAGAGCCTAATTCGCTTCAGTTTCAGTTTCATTCTCTGTAAAGGTATTGAAAGGAACTGATTTTTAAAAAGTTTTAATTCTGTCCCTGAGGATGTGGCTCAGTTGGTTGGGCATCGTCCCGTAAACTGAAAGGTTGCTGGTTTGATTCCTGGTCAGGTCACATGCCAGGGTTGCAGGTTTAGTCCCCCATCGGGCATGTATAAAAGGCAACCAGTTGATGTTTCTCTCTCACATCGATGTTTTTTGCTCCCTCTTTATCCCTCCTCCCCCCCCAAACAAAATTCAATATGAACGACCCATGGACATGCCCAGCTGTGTGGGGTTTGACTGTGGGAGTGTGGGGGTGGGCTGGGAAGAGGAGGGCAAAGGGGGAAAATTGGGACAGCTGTAATAGAACAACAATAAAAAGCTAAAAAAAGAAAAATATTTAAAAACTTCGAATTCTGACATAAAATTCTTTATTTGTCAGATATCTATTTCAGTATGCCTGAATACATAATAAAAATCAGGCCTTTCAAAGTGTCACTTAACTGTGATACATAAAGTTAGGTGGATTGAGAAAAATTTAATTCATATGAAAGTCATATTCTTAATATTAATGAAAAAGTCATGAACTTCAGTAGCACTTAAGTAGAGCAAATTCTGCCTTCATACTTGTAATTTATTGCAAATGGTTAATTGTAATTTGAATTTTTAATAAGTAAAAAAAGGTAAAGATTAAAAAACTTTTGGGGCAGAGAAATTGTTAGATATGGTCATATAGAGTCTTTATGATGTAAATTTCATGTTCATTGCTCACTTTAGCTGATAAATTAGATCTAGAACTTTGAAGGTCTTAGTTTAAAGATTGCTCAGTAATTGGCTGTAATTATTCATATAGGTTTAACTGATGACTTAAAATATGGTATTACTGTTAAAAGCAGACCTTATGCCTGTGTTTATTTTTAACATTTTATTTTTGCATTTCACTTAAAAAATTCTGCAGTACTCTTTATTTTTAATTTTTAAATTACAGTTGACATCCAATGTTATATTAGTTTCAGGTGTACAGCATAGTGGTTAAGCACTTATATAACTTACAGAGTAATCTCCCCAGTGTTGCTTTGTGCTTTTTGACAATAACATAAAATTGAATCACGATGATGTACTGTTATTTCAGTTATGCTGGACAGAAGGGGCTGGCAGCAAGCTTTTAAACTGAGATATGTTGCTACTCGGACTTTTTTTTTTGGTCACATTATTTGTCAAATCTATGACTCTGCATTTTTTTCTTTTTATTTCAGGCATTCCTCGAGTTAGCCAGCGTAAATTTAGGCTTCCCCTGAAATTAGTCTGCCTACCAGGTCAGCCTTCAAAAATTGCAAGCCACAAACTGACTGTCGATACCAACAAATCCCCAGTCAGCCTTCTCAGCCTCTTTCCAGGTAGGACTTTTGAAGGAACATGCCTATAATATCAGAAATGTTAAGAATTTAGAAAGGAATCCTTCATCAGCAGGTAATGATGGGGTAATTATCAGATAATTGTTAAGTCAGAGTATAAAAATGCCTCCAGGATTTTTTCCTGGCCTGTTCAAAGGCGAATAGCTTATATCAACAAGGTAATAAGGTGTACCTTTTAAGTTTGATTAAAATTAGTATAATCATTATTTTGCTTCAGTATTCAGAAATGAAAACATCAAATGTTTCTTCTTAGACTGTGGAATTTTTTGGCTTACAATGTAAATATTTATTATTCATTTTCATTGTAGGTTTTTGGCTGTGCACCTTTTCAAAGTATAGTGTTATGCCCCCGAAAAGTAATCACTTAAGTAGGCGCTCTCTCTGGCCCTGCTGTGGGCAGCAGCTGGAGGCAGCGAATGTTCATTCCCGGGCTCTGATCGTGTGGAAGGGGCTTCGTGTATAAAGCTCCAACATCCCCATGAACCTTTGGGGTAATTTGTGAAGGCGTGACTTTCTCCAGGTGTCAGTGTTTTCTTTCTGAGTAGCCTGGAAAAAAGAGAGGTGCCGATTGGTTAAAACATCTTCAGTAACCAGGGTGTCTGATGTGTCCCATCTAGTTACTTTCTTGGGGATGGGGTGGAATTAAAGAAACAAATCTGGGAATTAAATCAGCCCTGTGAAATCCCTCATCAAAAATAGTCACTGTTGACTGTGCTACGCATCCTCGCCCTCGCATTGGTGGGGAGGATTTAGCACACAAAGAGTGTTTCCCACGAGGTTTAGCAATTTATGGTAAGTCAGCTTTTCTGTTATTAACTACTTAAAGTGCTTAACATTTATTTTCCATTAATTTGAAGTGTTTAAAAAGCTTTATTTATGTATAACTCCCAAAAGCCTTCAAAGTGGAATGCTTTTTATTACAGTTGATCTATTTAGTTTGAATTGAATTGGGATATATATATACACACACACATATATATGTTTTTGGCAAATAGTTTTGTGCCTTTTGGTTTTCCCTTTTCCTTCTCAGTCAATTTTCTTATGACAGACTTGGATTATAAAAAAAGGCAGAGTCATTACCTTTATAACATCTCGTATAAATGTATTAATTCCATGGGTCTCCTATATTATCCTGGGAACTTAGTGGGAAATTATATGTTGCATACCGAATTTATTGGTGCCTTTGAAAAGTGTTTAAGACTCTAGCTTCTGAGTGGTTGATGTCTACTGCAGATGGACGAAACCCACAGAGACTGAATGAAAACGCATGCTTTCGATCACACAGGTCATTTCTGCACGCCAGGGAGAGCTTAGATAACTCATCCCTCTTTCTCCTGATTTGGGGCTTAACTGGTTTTGATATCACAGGTATCTTAGGCTTATCAGCATGTATTTGCTTCTTTTCTCACTTTAGAAACGGGACTCAATGACAGATTTTTAAAAATGTCCCTCAAGCTCCAACATATATAGTGTAGGGCGCTCTTGCCCGAGCTCCTGGGCTTGTGTCCTGCGGAGCGTGGCAGAGGCCCGGAGCTGTAGGCACCGGGCAAGCTCTCTAGGCGCCTTTTCACTCCTCCTGCGTCCTTTTCGCTTTTTGTGTGGCTAAGACTTCTACATATTGATGTCGAAGTTGCTATTGAAAATCTGCTTTTTAACTGAAATAAACAAAATGAATGACCTTCATTGAGAAGAAATAAATCTTTTAATCTACATCTTTGTTTGTTTACTTCAGTTCTTTATTTGTAAAAAAAAAGTATATTTAAAATAACTTTAATTTTCCTTATTACAAAAGAAATGTGAAATTTAGAAATCAATAACCAAAAGAAAATAAAAAAACAAAAAGTTTGCTCCAACTTTATTTTACTTCAACATATGAAAGTCTTATATATACAAAGAGTGAAAAGTGCTCATGAAAAAGGAAAAGTGGAAAAGTATCAAGAGTGCTTTTTAAAAAGATTTTATTTATTTACTTCTTAGAGGCAGGGGAAGGGAGGGAAAAAAAAGAGGGAGAGAAACATCAGTGTGTGAGTACATCAATTGGTTGCCTCTCTCACGCCCCCAACTGGGGACCTGGCCCACAACGCAGGCACGTGCCCTGACAGGGAATCGAACGTGCAACCTTTTGGTTCACAGGCCTGCACTCAATCCACTGAGCCACACCAGCCAGGGCAAGAGTGCTTCTTTTGAACAATTACAGGATTCCAGCACGTTCAGTATAAACACAAATCCAGGATCTCAAAAAAAAACACACAAGAAAAAACCCCCATACACACTATACCACATATGTTGTATCTTGAGTGAAAATTTTAAAAATCTGTCATTGAGTCCCAGAGTTCAATGATGCTCTGTTTTTTTCAGCCATATTTTCTCCTTGCACTTTATTTTGGGTAGTTTCTATTGTTCTTGACTCAAGCAGTTCTCTTCTGCAGTGTGTGGTGTGCTTGTGATCCCGCTCAGTGTGTTGACTGTTTTTCATCTCAGACATTGTAGTTGTCATTTCCCAAAGTTTGATATGGGTCTTTTTTTTTCCTTCTTAAAAATATCTTCTGTGTTTCTAATTTTTTTGAACATAGATAACAATATAATAACTGTTTAAATGCCCTTGTCTACTGATTCTGTCGTCTGTGTCATTTCTGTGTGAGTTTCGATTGATTTGCTCCTTGTTATGGATCGTAATATCTTCCTTCTTTGCATGTCCTAAGACTGAAGAACAGAACTTCTGAGTTTTATCTAGTTGTATGTTGAACATTTTAGTTTTCCTCTAAATATTCTTGAGCTTTTTTCCTGAGACACATTTAAGTTCCTTGAAAACGTCTGATCCTTTCAGGTGTTTCTTTTAAGCTTCGTTAGGCCGGATGGGAGCAGCATGTATTCTAGGGCAGACTTCACCTCCTACTGAGACCTGACTCTCGTATGAATTCTTCATGATGCCTAGTGACTTAGGCCGGTTTATATTCCATCCAGTGCGAACAGGGATTATTCCTGGCTCCGTGTGGAATCATGGAGTCCATATTCCCTGAAATCTTTTCGGGTGGTTATTGTCCTCGCCTCACATAGTTTCCTTACAGACGAGCACTGGGTGGTATTTTTATATGTACTTGAGGGGCACTCCGCAGATCTCTGAAGATCTCCCTCTGCCACTCTCTTGTCTCTGATACCCTGCCCTTGAACTCTGGCTGCTCTGGCCTTTCCAGAGTCCTAACTCTGTCCCCAGTTCTTGGGGACAGTGCTGGGCTGCTCTTGCTTCCCCTCCTAGTGTTGTAGCCTGGAGAGCTTCCTCCAGGCAGCAAGCTGCTGCGGTCCAGGGCTCACTTCATTGCCTCTTGTTTGTTAGGGATCGTTGCGGTTCACTTCTTCATTTCCAGTGTCTTTTAAAAAATGTTTCATATTTTTTGCTTCTTCTTTTTAGTTGTTTTAGATGGAAGGGTGGCTTTGGCTCCAGTCTTTATCGTGACTTGAAGTGAAAGTCTCCAACAGTATAATTTTTTTGTTTGTTTTGAGTCAGGATTCAACTGGGGTTTACTTTTTGCATTTTTTGGATATGCAGTTTTCGATATGTTCTTTTCCATAGGTTTCCCCCTTCATCTCCCTTTCTAATTGTTTGTTGAAGAGCTCAGATTAATTCTATTTAATGTGGTTTACTCCATTGCAGTTATTAGTTACTACCTTTTGTGATACTTAAATATTTTCATCTCTGGCCACTGGTCTTGTTGTTAAATTGGCTCTTACGTCCTTTTCATACCATTCCTCTGGTCACTGAGAGTGTCCTTGCTGCTATTCTAGGTTCAGCTTGTACATTTCCTGCCTGGGACTGAGAAAGAGCCGGTGGGAGAAAGGGAGTGGATGACTGCGGAGGGTCGTTGCGGGGCAGAAGTTTCAGCACTTGGAAGCCGTTACTGTGGCTCATATGTGGGCCGTAGACATGACTAGTGACATACAAATATTTCTCATCAGCTAAGCTTCCTATTTCAGATGTTAAGTATTTTGCCTTGTGACTTTTTCCTTTTCTTATTTTGTAGGCTTTGCCAATCAGTCGGAAGACGATCAGGTGAATGTAATGGGTTTTCGCTTCTTAGGAGGTTCCCAGGTTACTCTTCTTGCTTCCAAAACTTCACGTAAGTGACACCATGGTATGACGGCTTTTGAAACTTTCTGCTAAGCACACTACATCAACACGAAGGAGTTCTGCGAAGGGTGATGTTCGGCTAAATATTGAAAAGGGCCATGGTATTAATTATAGAGGAATTATGAAGGTATTAATTATAGAAGTTACAAAAATAGGATCCTGTTTTATTAGAGATGAGTCTTTGTATGGGAATGAGGAGACCCTGAGAGAGGAATTTAAAGAACTGAACAATGTTTCTGAGATAGGTTTATGGTGAATTCGCTTCAGGGACTACCAGGAGCTGGAATTAGTTTTTAAGAGTGTGTATTTCCTCATATGCTTCTTTGGATGTTGGCAAAGATGAAGGTGAAAGTGAATGACTTTCGCTGAGACTAATCTTAGCAGAATGAAAAGTACTAATTATATAAAGTTTGAAGTTCAGATTTAAATACACTTTATTGATTTTCTTGCTTCGCATAGGAATGACAGTTAAAACTACTCAATGAAAAACTGTCTTTTGATGTATGTAGGATACCAGACCTACTAAACTCACTCAGTTAATTACACCTTCATGGAAACAGAGTAAATTTTAAGGAAGTGTTTAACACATTTTAGAAACACTGGAGTGTTAGGCAGAATGAATCTATGTATATATACAGGGTGGAGCAAAAGCAGGCTTACAGTTCTTCATGCGGAAAATAATACAGTGATTAAGAAAAAATAATACAAGAATAAACTCTGTGTTTCACGTACTCGCAGCTGTGACCTACTTTGTCCCACACTGCATTTGTAGACACACACATGTGTTCGGCAGAGCACCGACCTCAGCTTTTTAAATCCCCACAGCGTGTGCAGCGGGCTGTCACTTTCTGCTTTAGACATTTGTAATTTTACTTGGGTATTGCTTATATAGGCAGGATTTATAGTAAAATAAGTGTCAACTTATTTCTCAAAAAGGACATGTCCTTTTTGAAAAATAAAGCTGTTGGCAGGCAGAACATACGTGCCTGGTTTAGAAACTGACAATGTTTCTGTGGCTAAAATGGTAACAGCTTCTGGAATATACAGATTGGTGGCTGGTGAAATATACATGGATACACCTGGATATTCTAGAGTAAGGCCCAGAAATCCAAGACAATTCTGAGAAGAACGAGAAGATTCTGTATTTCTGGAGGGTTTTGTGATTGGCCGTGATTGTAATCTTCTTCTCATCGACACCATTGTGTTTCGATTAGCTCTCCTCTTCACTTGGATGATGGAATCAGTGTGGTACATGTCTGTTTGTTAAACTCTTTAGTTAAACTCAAAAATTGTTGCCAACATTTCTGTGGGAAACTGTGCACATCTGTTTGACTTCAGGTGATGAGGCTGTGTGATGAGTCTGCAGTTGAGGTCATTAAAGAAAGGCAAGAAGTTATTCTTTGTGAAAAATAGGGATATTTCTGTCCCAATGCATTATATTTATCCTTTTTTAGATAAAGTAACGTTTAGAGCATTGCTGGGGGACATGATTATGTTACCATTAAGTAAACATCACCAAATATTTGGCTATTTACCTGATTTAGTCACATGTGTTTGCATGGGTGGCAGTCTCTGGACATAGCCGTGGTGTGGGCAGACAGGCTAAGGGGGTGGGAGTAGGACCTTTAAAGTAAGGAACCACACGAACTGTGTCACCTGCCCCCTGAAGAGAAGCTGTTACAATTCCCTGATGGTTTTTTGGCTTCAGGGACACACAGAATTCTACTTAGGAGCTGCCCTTGTTGATGAAGGGAGATGGATGTGTAGGAAATCCAGCTTCCTGGGGCGGGGGCAGGTGTTAGAGCTCCGTACTGCTCTGTCGGAACGTCGAGCCCCAAGGAAGCAGTGAAGTAATTTGTGCCCAGTCTGCGCCTGGCATTTCTCGGCTTTGTGAAAGACACATCATCTTCAGTCTAAACATCTGGGTTGGCAGAAAAAGTCTACATATTCGAAGAACCCATTTCTTCTCTAGTAAACAGGCGAGTGCCTCTACAGAGTTGCCCTTGGGTCTTGGTGAGTGTTTTCTCTGGGTTGCACAGGTTCATCTCTTTTTAAAACCAGCGTGGCAGTCAACCAGGGCGTCAGAGTGCTGCATGGCAGCACAGTGTGCTGTGTGGCAGCTCACTGAGTTCCGTTCCCCGATTCAGGAGAGAGCAGGCAACACAGACAGGAAAGAATGCACGAAGCTCATTGTCTCAGATATTAAATCGCAGTGACTGGGGCAGCTGAATAGGTTTTTATTTTCAGAAAGTAGAGTTGTTAGAGTTTATTATGTAAATTCTGAAAAAGCAAAGCTTTGAAGGTAAGGGTATTTAGGAAAAATACTCTACACTAGTAAAATTCTTAAAGTGATTTCCACAGTCCTAAACTGAAAGTAATGAGACAGGTGGCAGGTGATGTCTGTTACTTTGATCCTCGTGACAGTTTTACGGATGTATGAGCAGGTCTAAGTTAACTAACTCACACACAGTACACATGTGCAGGGGTTTTGTATATGATACCTCTATGGACTTGTTAAGAATAACAAGACAGGTCAAATTTTATGAGATCAAATATTTTTCTAATCAGAATCGTAGACTATTTCTACATGGGCGTCAATGACTTTGCCTGATTCAGTCCAGTGGGACGTCGGAAGAAATATGCTGTTGCCTGAGTGAGTGATGCATTCCTGCCAGGCCCGTTTCTTAAGATGCAGATCCACCTGGTGACTTGTCACCTCGCACAGCGAACACTGCCCTTTCTTTCCCAGCCTCCTCCTGCCCCTTTCCATGTCTGTGCTCTCCTCGGTCGTCTTCTCTCTAGCTCTGTCTTAACCTTCACTGTCCTGCACCTATTTGTACCTTGCCTTGTTCTGCATGTTTCTTAAAGGATTTAAAATAGTCTACAAGAATTTTCACAATTTGAAAGGAGAAAATAAATAGTGAAGGAAACAGAGAAAATAAGAGCATGCAGTTAATAAAGGTAAGGATTCCCAAGATCAGCACTCAGATGAGCCCTGTACAACCAGTAAGGTGCTTGCAGGCTAAAAACGACAGGAGAGCATTTTAGTTTTAATTTGCAGAATGTTCAAAGAGTAAATCAGTTTAGGAAATGGACAGCATTTACTGATGCAGAGTTCAGGATGCAGTTTCTCTTCTGAATGTCACAAAGACAACTTAACTTCTTCAATAATGTCTACAACTTGTCTTTATAATTATTATACTTATGCAGTTATAACTTACTAGCAGCAAATTTTGTAGACCATTAAAAATAATGATGAAACTCAATTTACTGTGTATAATTCTGTCTGAGCTCAAATCGGGCAGTCTAAACGGCAGCTTAATCCAAGGATAAATTTAGAGTATCCAGTGTTGCAAGTATGAAGTGTTTTCAGAAGGAATTGGACAGCCAAACTCAGTAATTCAGAAGTGAGATGTAGCTGGAAGGAATGTTTCGTTTCATTTTTAAATGAGCAATATTAGAACACATTTGAATATTAACTGAAATGATTGAGTTAAGTGGGAGAGGCAGATAATCAAGAAGGAGACAGGGATCACAAAGCAGTGAAGTCTTTGGGGATGAGGAGGGGTGGGATGCAGATCCAAGGAGACTTTGTAGACTTGTTGGTAGAAAGATAAGGAAGCTTGATGAAAAACTAACTTTGAAAAAAAGGTATGACCTTGGTGTCTTAGAGAATAAGGAAGCAAACTCATGAATAAGGCAATGTTGAGTCTCATTTGAAGTTCGAGATCCTGCATTCTGAAGTAAAACCAGTCATCCTTCATCTATTCGTCCTGGTGGTGATTTATCAGCCTCCAAGCAACTAAACTCAGGGCTGGGATTTTGAAACAGAATTGTAGATAAACTATTTTTATGAGAATATTTATAATAGTGGACTACCAAATCTAAAATGACAAGAGAAATAAAGATTAGAGAAAGCTGATATATGGTGAAAAATTGTGGCTTCAGTGGATCCCAATAAGGTTTAAGAAGTGAAATGGGAATTACAGATCACGTGAACTAGAAGAACCTAAGTGGTGATTGGAGAGCGAATGGGATGTTGAAGTTCAGAAGGACTGCAGATTCAGATGAGGACAAGCTCGTCAGGAGAGGCGTGACGATGGGGGAGAGGCTTGTGATGACGGGGAGGAGAACAATGGAGACGAAGACTTCGAAGATATGAGGTCTCTGGGTTGTGGATATTCAAAGAGCCTGTTTGATGTTAGCACAATGAATGAGAAAAAGAAGCACATCTAGGTATAGTATTGTGAGATCTTGGAGCACTGAGGATCAGGAGCAGGTCCTCAAAGATTAAAAAGGAGGAAGCAAGGTACTCAATGAGATTTAATCAAAATCAGTGGATTCTAGGAGACAGTAGAAGAGTTTTCTACAAGATTTGAGGGAAATGCCATGTCCAGTGTGGCTCAGATGGTTGGTTGTTGTCCCACAAAGCAAAAGGTCACCAGTTCGATTCCTGGTCAGGGCACATGTCCTGAGCTGTGGGTTTGGTCCCCAGTTGGGGCTGTGTAAGAAACAACTGATTGATGTTTCCCTTTCTTCCTTTCTCCCTTCCCCTCTCTCTAAAAATAAATAAATAAAATATTAAAAGATTTGAGGAAAATGATTTTCAACTTAGATTCCTGTACCCTGCTAAACTGTTCATTAGTAGTGAGTACTCAGTAAATACATATTTTCAGTGTCACAAGCAAGGTTAAGCAATTGCAGATAGCAAATTTATGTAGTCTGAAGTAGGCCTTTGGAATTGGAAAAGGTAACTAATACACAGAAAGATTATCCTGAAAGATTTTAACATTGTAGAAAGAGTGATTGAATTGCACATAGTCTAATTAATTAATTATTTTTAAAAATAAGGTCAAGTTTAAAAATCCTTTGCTTGTCTCTGGATTATTTTGCTTTCAAGTACAATGAAAACATTGTAGTCATGCATATCAATCAGAGTTGGGCCTTGTAAAGCCTTTTTTTTTCTTTTTTTTGCATATGCCATATTTAATCTTTGTTTTTACTTATGTATTTAAATCAAATTTACTGGGGTGACATTGGTTAATGCATTCCAAGAATAGGCCAGAGTAGGTTTACTGTTGTTCATGTGGAAAATAGTACAATAAGTAATAAATAATAATACAAGAATAAACTTTGTTTCTTGTACTCACAGCTATAGACTTACTTTTCCCAATCCCTGTATATAAGTTTCAAGTGCATAGTTCTTTAGTACATCATCTGTATATTGCACTGTGGGCCCACCACCCAAAGTAGTCTCTTTCTGTCACCATATATTGTGCCCCTTTACCCTCTTTACCCTCCTCCCACTTCCTTCCACTCTGGTGACCGCCCTACTGTTGTCTGTGCCTATGAGTTTGTTTGTTGCTTTCTGTTTTATATCTTACAGCATATGTAATCTTGGAACACGTTAACCTGTCTTCAGAAACAAAGAAGGGAGAGTCTTGCTCTTGCCTCTGTTCATTTTGCATTTAGCTCCTGGACTAACGAGAGAGACAAATGGGTAGAGAACCCATAATAGTGCTTGGGATGCTTACGGAAGTCCACTTTAGGTGCTATTGAAGCCCCAAGGAATGAAGTTCCTTAAGAGATTTCCTTTGTAAAGGATCTCAGAGGATGAGTAGGAGGTTAGGTGGAAGACATTCCACAAAGAGGAAAAGCTCTCTTTAGATGCTTGATAGAGCATGGGGTTTTAGAAATCAGTGAAGTTTCTTCCATGCTGTAAGTTGTATATAGTAGAGGCTTTGTGATAGCTTTTCTGTGGAGCCAAACGTTTTAGGGGTAAGCATAATGATTAAGTCCAAAGTCACTTGAAACCTACCCCGAGCACTGGGAGCCCTTGAGTGTATGCAGTGATTTATCAATATATTACTGCTTAATATTTATCTTCGAGTTTCTTTGCAATATTATCAAAGGGCAATGGGCAAGTTATATAAACCCAGCTTGGAAAAAGCCTTTTGAAAAGTAAATTTAGAGAAATCATCTATAGTTTCCACTAATATTGGAGAGGTTGTGTATTTAGAATATTATACTAATATCTACTGAAATTGTTTATATTACTTTCTCAAACTTTTTGATTTAAAAAGCATTCATCTGCCTTTCCAGCTCACATTTAAAAATTTCCACATAGCATAAATTATACTGATGCTTTGTTTATGACAGGCATGCAAACATTATTTATATTGATGAGCTTCAGATGTTCTGACATGAATAGACACTGACGTGGTGCATTTCTGTGCCCTGCTCTGTGAAATCCGTTATTGTCTCCACTTGTAGTGCAGTGGAATGGCCATTGACTGGGCTCCAGTCTTCCAAATTTGTTTCCTTTGGAAGCCAGAGTGGTTATTTCCACTGAGCTGCTATTACAAGATGCAGAGGCAGAGATAAAAAAATAAATCGAATGTTCATTTTGGAAGCTATTTTAATTACCAGTATTGTAAGGGTGTATTTTAAAATAAAACTTTCTTCTTTCATGTCATATTATTATAAATAGATTTTTATTTCTTCTTTCCATGAAATGTATACTCTGGAAAGTCTCCAGGGCAATGTTAACCACTTTGGAACACAAATACTGAGAAAATGCTTAATAATCAAAATAATGCCTTATAAATCTTTGACTCATTCATTCTTGTTGATTTTTGGTCATCTGAAACAAATGAACTTAAAAATAATTGTGTTTATATTTCTGAATCCAAAGTATAATTATAATTTTTTATTGCAAAAAATATAGTTTTCTTTCTTTCCTGCATGTATTAATGATAATAAGATAACTGAAGCCAAATATGCTACAGAAAATATTAAATCTACTTAAATGTTAATTGTTTTTATAATTCCATTATTTGGTGGCATTTATGCATTATACTTGGCCATAGTGGTGTATTTGTTTTAGTCTGCTTGGGCTGCTGTAACAAAACACCATTGCCTGGGTGGCTTTTGTTTGATAAAAATTTATTTCTCAAAGTTCTCGGGGCTGGAAAGTCCAAGATAAAGGTTGGTGTCTGGTGGAGGCCTGCGTCATGGTTCATAGATGTCTGTCTTTTTGCTGTGTCCTCACATAGCAAAGGGGCAGGGGAGCGCTCTGAGGTCTGTTTCAGAAGGGCACTAATCCCAGTCCTGAGGGCCCCACCCTCATGACCTAGTCACCTCCTCAAGGCCCCGCCTCCAAACACCATCACCCTGGGCATTAGGGTTGAACAGAGGAATTTGGAGGGGGATATACACATTCAGTTCTACCAAGTAGCTGCTGGGTACCTAGAATTTTATTTATATTTGGATTTTTAATTGAGCTTTAGATGTTTTACTTAATTCCACGCTTTTTGTATCAGAGTGTTTTAATTTTTTGACTATTATTTTTTTGAACATCTAATTGTGATTGATCTAAATTTTGTAATTCAAAGATAAATCACATTTACATAGGTCTTTCCCATGCAGCATTATATTTTATCTCCATGCCAACGTTGTGAAGTATGTTTTATTTTTCCCTTTGTGTATATGAGGACATTAAAGATTGGATAATATATTTGTATTGAAGTCACAGATTTAAAAATTTGCTAGATTTTAAGTTTTGCTCAGAGGAATGACCTGAGAAATGGGAACTCCCCGCCCAATGCGATGACCTTAATTGCTACACCTACCACCATCTGTCGCCCGGACTGTGATTATAATATCCTCACCGTAAGCCTGTTCTTGCCCCTTTCCAACTCATTTTGTACTTGGCAGCTCTTGTAATCAAAACAAAGAAACACAAATTATTCATGCTACTCTACAGCATGAAGTCCTCTGTGTTATGATAATATCCACCTCTTTACCAACCCTTACGGGTCTCCCCGTGTGTTCCGGCTCAGCCTCACATCCAGCCTCCTCTAAGGGCACACTCTTCCTCACTCTGGCCCACGTCTGACCTTTCTTAGTCCCTGGGATCTGTCTGATTTTGTCTCCTCAGCGGTCTTGGAGCTTGCCGTTCCTTCTACCTGGACTGTACTTCCCATCCTTAAAGTCCAAGCTTTGTGCACAAAATGATTAGGAACGGGGTTTAGACTGAAAGTCGAAAGTTTAAATCCCAGTTCTGGCTTACAATTAGTCTGAATGACTGGAAAATTACTGTGCCTGCAAACAGGGATGAAATAGTACAATTATAACGTGTAAGAATCAACTGAGATAATTCCTAAAAAGCATGTAGCAATTTCCTGGTACACTGTTAAGTGCTAGGTAAATTTTAGCTGGCAATACTGTTTTCATCATTGTCACATTAGTTCCACCACTGATGGCAACTTCCCAGTGCAGCTTTCTCGGACCACAGTTAGCTCAAGAAAGAACACTCGCTGGTTTTTATCACAGTTCCCTCTTTTGTTTCCTGCAGCATGGTCCTTTCATAAGTTGTAACTGCGTATTTGTCATTCATGCATCTGTTTTCTGCCCTTCTCACTAATATGATGACCAGTATATGTTATTTCCCATCAGCTCCCCAGCACCTACCACGTAACAATAGTTTTTGAATGAATGAATAGGTGCAGTGTTACCTTGAATCTTCTTCTAAAGATAGTCTTGCATTCTGGCACTTTCACAAAGGAAATTGCATTTCATTTCTTTCCTTTTCCCTTTACTTTGAACCTAGTGCACATGACTTTTCTGGCTTTCATTTAAAATTTTTTTTGCATGTTTTATTGAATTTTGGGGGGTGACACTGGTTAATAAAGTAATCGAGGTTTCAGGTGTAGCATTCTATAACATATCATCTGCACCACTCACAGTCAAGTTTCCTTCCATCACTATTTGTCCCCCCAGCCCCTCTCCCTCTGGTGATCACCACACTGTTGCCTGTGCCTGTGAGTTGTTGTTGTTTTTGCTTCATCCCTTCACCTGTTTCACCCAGCCCCCACCCTGTGCCGCTCTGACAGCTGTCAGTCTGCTCTCTGCATCTGTGAGTCTGTTTCTGTTTTGTTAGTTTATTTTATTCATTAGATTCTGCATGTAAGTGAAATCATATGGTATTTGTCTTTCTCTGACTGGCTTATTTCACTTAGTATAATGTTCTCCAGGTCCATCCATGCTGTCACAGAAGGTAAGAAAATTTTCTTCTATGTTTATGGCCGAGTAGTATTCCACTGTGTAACTGTACCACAGATTCTAATCCACTCATCTACTGATGGGCACTTGGGCTACTTCCAAATCTGGGTTATTGTAAATAATGCTGCAATAAACATAGGGGTGCACGGGTTCTTTTGAATTGGTACATCAGGATTCTTAGGGTATATTCCCAGCAGCAGAATCACTGGGCCAAAAGGCAGTTCCATTTTTAGTTTTTTGGAGAAATTCCATGCTGTTTTCCACAGTGGCTGCACCAGTCTGCATTCCCACCAACAGTGCACTAGGCTTCCCTTTTCTCCACATCCTCTCCAGCACTCGTAATTTGTTGATTTGTTGGTGATAGCCATTTTGGCAGGTGTGGGGTGATCTCTCATTATGGTTTTAATTTGCACTTCTCTGAGGATTAATGACATCAAGCATCTTTTCATATGTCTATTAGCCATGTGTATGTCCTCTTTGGAGAAGTGTCTATTCAGATCATTTGCCCGTTTTTAAATTGGATTGTTTGTTTTTTCAGTGTTGAGTTTTATAAATTCTTTATAAATTTTGGAATATTAACCCCTTATCAGATACATCTGCGAATATGTTTTCCCATTGTCTGGGTTGGCTTTTCTGGTGCCATCAGCTCTCGGGGCTAGTGGATTCTGCAGGTGAGTTGTTCCACCCTCCTTAACAGATTCCGACAGCCTGTCGGGGGCGTCCTGGCACTTCTGTGGGGAGTCAGAGAATCAATGAGGGCAGTTCACTCCCCCCATTATCCTGTCTTTCCAGGTCTACTATGAGCTCCTGCGGGCTGAGTCTGTTGCTTTATTAGGATTTTGTCTCCAGCATTTTGCACCAAGTTACATTCATGAATGAAAGAGTAAATAAATACCTGTCCCAGTTTAAAATGTCAGCTCCCAAACTTAGCTTGTAGGGGACCCTACATCTAGCAGATTCTACTACTGTGGCTTGTCAGCATCATTCTCCCTCCCCCCTGTGTGCTCCCACCCCATCACAGCTGGGATCTCTGGTTCTCTTCTAAAGCATATGCCACTTTTAGTGGCATTTACAAAGAAAGCTAAAAGCTGCTATATCTGGCCTTGGTCCTAATATCTTTGGTGGGAGAATCGAGGAAATCATCTGATCAGCACCATGGGCAGAAGCCAGTGCCCAGAATAAGGCCGTGAGGGGAGGCTGGGGGAGCTCCCCGGGGAATGGGGTGACAGCAGCGGGGACCAGGGTGTTTGCCGTGCACCGTGGCAGGCATGGCATACCCAGTATATTTTATTCCTTACATAACTGAAAGAGAGGTTGATTAGGGGAATGAGAGAGGCATATTCCTGAATATCAGCAGAGAACAATGAATGGAAATCCTAATGACCAGGCTGAAGATACGATATGTTCATAGACTTTGTTGAGCTAGCATCAGGACTACAAAGCAATACTCCGTGTGTCCCATGCCATGCTCCCAAAGCAGGAAGACATTCACTTTGTGCTCCCAGCATTTCTTTCTTCTTGAAACTGCACCTTCTTCAACAAACGGCAAGTTGAGTGGGATAGGAGGCTTAGTCCTGGATCTCAAAAACTGTGTAATCGCCTTGAAGAGACTGAATATAATCCTCTGGGAAGTTCAGTAAGAATACATGGTTGTGTGTGGTTAAGTGCGTGGTGAACTGCAGACATACTAAGTCCCTCCCGAAATTCAGAGAGCTGCAGTTTCAGGAGGCGGTGGAGACCGACGCTGACCTTTCGATTAATAGCTGGAGTTCCCATCCCTGCTCTGTTACTAACTGGCCAGATGAGCTAGCAGATTATTTACCCTCTTCCGGGACTGGATTTATTCTTCCATAAAATGGGCATAATGGTATTCCCCCTAGGGATGCTGAGGTGACACAAGAAGGTGAATGTACAGTGCTTCATTTTGCATGCACCTCGGCCCATGTTGGGCTGCTGTGGACGGTGGAGGAGCACAGGTTTCTCGGGGTGGATGAGGGCGAAGCCAGGTCCCAGAGCATAGGGAGGATTTAGGCAGGTCGGGAAGAAGTGAACAATTTGAAGGCCTTTGGCTCGTAACAAATGAGCTCATTATCCGCCTCTCATGAATTCTAGCTCTGATACTTAAATTGCTTCGTGGCCTTCGGCAAGTCTGAGGTCCTCTGTGCCTAGTTTTCCTTTTTATTAAAAAAAAGAAGGTTGTTACAGTCACAGTGGCTGGTGGATAGCTGGTGCTCGACAACAACAGGCTCTCTTTCATAGACGTAGTTACTGCCACTGCGGTCCTCCTCATTGTCATCCCTGCTGTCGTCGTTGTTGTAGTGGTCACCAGGGGCGGAGACGGACAGAGTCTCGCTGTCTTGGAGCTAAGGTCTCAGGGACTGGAGACAAATAAGATTTATATTTGGGGAAGGGTCTGACTGCTGAATCTCTCTTCAAATGAAAGAACTACTTGAAAAATAGAAAACTTTGTTTATGACTGCAAGGATTTAAGCTGGCCATGGTGTCTAGGACATGGGACTCTCTGCAGAACAAACTGTATTTCACATCAGTATTCTTTTCCCCCTGCTTTATTTATTTTTTTATTGTTTATTCTCTTACAGTTTTCCCAATAACTTTCCCTTTTGCCTCCCTCCACCCAGCCCACCGCTCCCTCCCACAGCTGGTCCCCTTTCCCTTGTCCGTGTCCATCACTCACTCATACGTGTCCTTTGACTAATCCCTTCCCCTTCCGGATATTTTACAACGGCTGTTTTCTTACGTTTTAAGTAAAACGTTTTTCTTTTAGGAGGACCCAAGTTTGGATTCTGTTCCTTTTATTGCACTGAAACCTGTTATAAGACACACACGTAGTAAAATGGACCATACGCGCTGCAGCTCGCCACTGTGACCACATGCCTTTGGCATTGAATTTGACAGTGTTAAGTGGCTAATGCAGAAAACCTCAGTAACACACCAGAAATATTTTGATCAAGCCGGTAGAAATCATTTCCATATTCCACAAAAGAAATCTCTGTCCTTTTTGTTTTGGTATTCATATCAGAGTTAGTGATAACGCGTCTATTTTTAGCCAGTAATAAGCATTTTCTGTGATTATTTTTCTCTCTTAGAACGATATCGCATTCAGAGTGAACAATTTGAAGATCTTTGGCTCATAACCAATGAGCTTATAATCCGCCTTCAAGACTATTTTGACAAGCAGGGAGTCAAAGACTTCACATGTTCTTTTTCTGGATCCGTGCCCCTTCAAGAATATTTCGAGTTGATCGATCATCATTTCGAGGTGTGTATGGTCCCGGCCCACGTGATTCATAATTCTCGAGCGCACAGAAGGGAGAGGTGCTGGGGGGGTAGGACCTGTCACACCCTCCCCACTCTTAGGCCGCGTGCTTGTAGTTGCTCTTTTGTGGGCGGTGGGTTTCGTGAGTCCGCTCCTGCCCTCTTGCCTGGCCAGTGATCAGTTGCAGACCTTTAAGAGGGGCCGCCTGGAGCTAAGCATGCGGTCTGGCCGCAGAACAGAGCTGATTTAATTCTTCCACGCGGGGACTTAACCTCTGACCCCAATAACCCAGTGCTGAAGCTGTTGGAGCTTATCAGCAGCCATTTGGCTAACTAATTCCAGCGAGCCACAAATGAGGTGTGATTATAAAGTGAAATGATTTTTCCTTTTCTTTTTTAACAAGCGCACCAGACCTTCTACACCTGAATGAGGGCTAAACACCTATAATATTCTCCAGTATCGGGCATAACGGGCGCTTAGCAAACGATGAATGGCGAAATGTCTAAATAAATGAGATCCGACAGCAACTTGGTTGCCTGAGTGCTTTTACATTTCTTCTGTGGAAGCACCTTCCAAGCCTGTTTTGGATTCTCGTGGGGATCTTGGTGGTGTCCAGTCTTTATCCTTTGAAGACTGATTTGATATTGGGAATAGTCTAGAGTCATGTTTTGTGAATGAATTGGACAATGACGGTCTTTGTTTAAAATTCACCATGTTCTACTTGCTTATTTGCTTATAAATAGACTTTGAAGGGAATTCAAAGGAGACTTCCAAAAGAATTTTGAATGTCATTCAAGGAAGCATCGGTTTCTAGCATGACTGCTTTTTAGGAAATTGATAGGTGTTTGCATTTCATTTTATAAACTCTGGTGTGTGTGTGTGTGTGTGTGTGTGTGTGTGAGTGAGAGAGAGAGAGAGTGAGAGGGAACAAACATGTCATGTGACTTGCTAGTCATGCGAATATCCTGCCGAATTTCTGTCCCTTTCAACACTCCAAAGGCATTGACTTCAAGTGATAAAGACTTCTTTTAATATAGTGTGAACATGCAGGGAAGATCTCAGTGCAAACAATCCAATAAAAATGAACATGTCATCATCAAAGAAAGTTGAACTTACTTGGGTTTCCCTTATATATGCAGATATGTTATAGGGAAGTATACTTTTGACCAAATTGGGGCACCAAAATTGGCAATTTGGGAATATTTAGGAGTTTTCAGGGTTGATAACCTTTGCCATTCCCTAGGGTATACTTTAATAAAGTCCTGTGTCACTGGTTTACAGAAGAGTGGACTGTGCTAATTGTTACCGCGCCCCTGCGGCCCCTTGGCCGGCCCTGCCCCGCATGGCCAGGCCATGGAGCTTGTGTGTCAGGCGGCCTCTGCGCCTCCACTCGCCCAGGAATGATTTTGAGGATGAATCGGAGCAAGAATAAAGCAGGTTTTCCTGACTGGCGTAGCTCAGTGGATTGAGCACGGGCTGCGAACCAAGGTGTCGCAGGTTCAATTCCCAGTCAGGGTACATGCTTGGGTTGCAGGCCATGACCCCCAGCAACCGCACATTGATGTTTCTCTCTCTCTCTCTATCTCCCTTCCTTCCCTCTCTAAAAATAAATAAATAAAATCTTGAAAAAGAAAAAAGCAGGTTTTATTCAGGTAGAGAAAAAGAAAGAGGCTGGAGTGTGGGCACCGCTGTGAAAGGAGTGAAAAATGTGCGTCTGAGTGAAACATTTTTTTAACCATACGGAATTATTTTCAGTACTTTATTGTGTGGGTGTGTATGAGTATGTGTGTGTGGCTTTGAGCTTTGACTGCACTCATAAGGGTCTTTCTTATGCTGAAATGATTTAAAAATTCTAATTTTCTGGTACTTTTATTGTGTCTAAACTTTTTGATTCATCTGCAGTTGATTTTGCTATAAATACTAGGAGATACATTCTTACTCTTTTCTCCCATGTATTTAATTAGTTTTCACAAGACTTTTTAAGTCTTTGTTTCACAAGACTTAAATCATCTGTTCTTTCCCCAGTGATACAAGGTATCTTGACTAAATTTTTATTTGACCTATTCTACTATTTTATCTATTTTTTTCATGTACCAAATGCCACCAATTTAATTCTTTTGACTCTGACACTCTTGAATTTCTTCATTATCCTTTCAGACTTTTATTGGCATTTTCTGTATTTTTACTTTAAGTATGTGTTTTTGTGCACATTTAACATGAGTTTAAGAAATTCTTCATTGTAGCTGCGGCTAAATGGTGAAAAATTGGAAGAACTCTTATCTGAAAGAGCCGTCCAGTTTCGGGCCATTCAACGCCGGCTGCTAACAAGGTTCAAAGACAAAACACCTGCCCCCCTCCAACACCTGGACACCTTGCTAGATGGAACTTACAAGCAGGTGAGTATACTGTCACTGCATTTTCCGCAACTACAGTCTGTTGATGTTGAAAATGAGATTTTTTTTTTCAGAGTTAGCTTCCCTGGAGGAAAGAAAAAAAAAAACTTACTATGTAAACACCAATACCTGCATTGACAGTGCCTCTGCTTCCTGAAATGCTCACGGTTGCTGGAAAAATCAGCACTTGGAAGGACAGTCCGCGGCAGCCGTCGGGCGTTCTGGGGAGAACTCTGGGCCTGGAGTCCACAGTCCCTGGTTCTGGGTTAGCTGTGTGGCCTTTGGCAGCCCCCTTGCCCTCTCAGAACCTCAGTGTATCTCCATAAAGTGGGGTCACTCCTCACTGCGTCGTTACAAAGATCCTGTTGGACAGTGTGCGTGGCAGCGCTGGTGAGCTGCCGCACACACGCAGGCCACTAGTTTCTTCGGCGCAGGAGCAGTCACGTGACCCCTGGCAGGCACTAGTGCGGGTCCTGTTCCACGCGTGTCTCTTCAGTACACTCTTTGTCCTGGTTTCGTTACTTCCGCTTTTCCCGCCTCCTCCTTCCCATCTCTGTTGACTGTCCCTCTCGCTCTCGGGCCTCCTGCCGTGTCGCCCACTCCTGGGGCTGCAGGTAAGCCGAGTCTCGTCTTTAATGACGCGGGATCTTCTCGTGGACACAACGGCCAGGAGGGTGTTTAAAGGGTTTGGTGAGGATGCTTGATTTAATGCTTCCCACGTTGTCTTTTTCTCTTTTTATTGTGGTTCTAGTACAGTTGTCCCACTTTCTCCCCCACCGCTCTCCCCTGCCCTGCCCAATGCCCCATTCCCACAGTCAGGCCCCCTCAGTGTCCATGTCCATGGGTCCTGTTCTTCAACTAGGCCCTTCAAGACTCCCTTTGTCTTCATACATGTACAGTGTCGGGGGTTTATTTTTTCTGCTCAGCCTTGGGGTTGGGTTTTTCCAGGGTACATACTATCACGGAAAAGATGATCAAAACCACGGGTTTTCACTTGAATCTATAGTTTTAAGTCTCTGTTCTTTTTTAGATTAAAAAGAGAATGAATCAGTTTTCAAAAGAAAAATATGAATATTATAAGAAATTTGACTTAGTTTTAATGTACTTTACTACTCAATTTTATTATAAATATTCACATTAAATTATGGTGAGATATTGTTCTGTATTTTAATTCTTTTTAGTAAATTTCATAATAACATAGTTAATACATGAACATAGTTTCCCCATGAAAATTACAAGATTATACATGGTGCTAAATTCTCCAGCTTGGTTCTTTATTATGATCTCAGAAATGTAGTCGCTTTTATATGTTTTTGTGTGTTTTCAAACCTTTTGCACTTAGAAATGAAATATTGCTTTGTGAGGCTAAAAAAATTCACACATAGCATCGCTGTGTATGTGCTGGCCTACCTCTTTTTCCCTGTTACTTCTCACAGTATGTGCGGGAGTGCTTTCCTTGTGAATGTGTAGGTCCACCCCTCTGTTTGTGGTGGCTGTATTGTGCGATACAGACATTCTGTAGTCTGGACAAACCCCAGTCTATTAGAGGATAAATCTTAATAATAGTTTTAATGTCGAGTTTAACGCCGAGAAAAATCCCTTGCAGACAACTCTGTTGTGACCACACAGGCGTACGACATGCCTTGCTATCACACACCTTCTATTGAGTGTAAATTCTTCTCATCTTTACACTTTGCCTGGACAGCGGGCAGGGTTTGCTGGGCAGGGGAGCCAAGCCTGTGAGGGCAGCGGCCGGGCTAGGGCCCCACCTCACTGTCCCTGGCGTGACTGCACAGCCTGGAGAACCACTGGATTCGGCGAGTGTTTCCCAGTGCACCAGTTTAACATGAGATCAGCCTGCGCGGAGTCCTTGTTCTCTTGTGTGCAGGGAGCTTTCACTTTGTCACCTAGTCCTTCCGTGGGTCTCAGCGCCGCTGCAGTGCCACCGGGCGCAGTGAGGTGCGCGCTGTGAGCTGCGCGTGGGGTTTGCATCGGTCCCGTTCGGCAGTGTGCGTCTCGGTGCAGCAGTGCCAATGGGCTGATGGGAAAGTGGAAGCAGGAGCCCGTGTCCTAAAGCCCTCGGAAGGCAGGGGCTTTCTCCTTTTTTTGTCTTTATCACCACCATAATGTATGCTTTCTCAGCATAATGTATGTCTTGCCTCATTATAGGTACTTACTACATATTTGCTCTATGGATGAATTCTTTATTGGCATTAAGGTACTTTCTTGAAATTATATGTCTGTGACCAGGGTAGCCCTACAAAGAATGGAGTAGCAGAGAATTCTTTTGGTTCGGGATGGCTAATTCTAAATCCTCAAAGGCCACGAAAACATGAAAACTCTCTTTTTTCCTAAATAATCAGGGAAAATGTCACAGTTAGGAAAGCTTTATAACTGTATATTCTTGACTGAGAAGATCTTTCCTGTTGTTTTCTTGTGAGTATGTGTGTGCCAGTGTTAAATATGATCCAATTGTGTGTTGAGATGCACCTATGCACACAGGGTGTTGTTGGGGTCAAAGCCCTTCGTATTTTAAGTGCGATGAGAATTAACTGGGCTTTTTCAGTATTAATACATATCCAGAAGCACACAAAGTTTATTCTCCTCATTTCCTATTTACATAATTGTTGAGCTCTTCCTCTTGGAAGGCATTTTTTTCCCTATAAAACATACCCTTTTAGCAGCGAGGATAGGGGGTATAGAAATGTAGGACTGGAAGGAGTTTGGGGGTCTCATTGGTGATTGGTGATGGATCAGGAACAGCAGTGAATCCAATGCAGTCCTTGAGACATGCTGAAACTGAAGCCTGGGGCCCTTCATATACGAACGGTTAGGTATTGCTGAGTAGGCCACAATGTGCGGGAGTTTGCATGGTAAGCCTGTTCGTAACAGAGCCAGGGAAGATACATACACTCGTGGGTTCTGAGGTCAAAGTCTGGTTTCCTACTTCTTCACTCACTGGTAGTAGCTGTTGTTATTATTTAGGCACCCGAAGGTTTGCTGACTAGATGCAGATGTAGGTAAGGCCAGGGCAGGCTCTGTAGAATCTGTGCTCTCGGTGTTTAGGAGAATCCTGGGGTACCACTAGCGGATACAGTGAGCCCGTGAAGGGGGTCTCTAATCTTCCACTGACCTGGAATTTAGCAAGAGCCTGTTAGAGAAAGCCGTTGCTTCTTAGGTTGCAGTGAGACGACAATATTGTTTCTGTAAATACATGCTAGTAAATGCTGTCCCAGGGGGGCGGGGCGGGGGGGAGTCCAGCCTTTTGGCATCTCTGGGCTGCACTGGAAGCAGATTTGTCTTGGGCCAAACATTAAATACACAAACACCAGTGAAGACTGGTGAGCAAAGAAAAGGTTTTGAGTTAATTTACAATTTTGTGTTGGGCCACGTTCATGGCCATCCCGGGCCACATGCAGTTGGACACACCCCTGCTAGGGTCCGAGGTGGCATACCTGATGTGGCCTAGTGTAATGATTAAGAGCTTTGGGTCTAGCGTCAGCTTGCTTGCATGTCGGCCCTGGCTCTGCGACCTGGGGCAAATGACTTAAACAGACCTTCCCACCTGTGGCAATGGCGCCTCCTTCCTGGGGCTGTGGTGAGGACTGAAATGTGCAAACACATAAAATGCTTAGAATAGTGCTGGCCCACAGTAAGCCTGCAGCAGATGTTAACTACGGTTTCGGGGACTGTTCTCCATGGTTATTTGACTGATAAGTTACGCCATCTCAAAAGTGGTGCTGTTCACTGATCAGACAAAAGGGGTTATCGTCATACATCATCTTTCTGAGACTGCTGCTTGTCGGCCTCACGGATCTGGATCTCAGCTGACAGTCAAGAGGCTCCTGTACCCCCAGGGCACCCTCAAACTCCTTTAGCATACCTACATGCCTTGGGCAATGTTCAGTTTCAGAGGGGACCCCAAAAGGGAGGGGGCGTCACCAGATCATGGGGTCAAGTGCCCCCTCTTCCCTGAATCCCTGATTGTTTCAGTATTTAACTGGAAGATAATTTGATTGTTGTTCTACTGTTTCTTTCTTTGCTTTCCAGTGAGGCTCAGCATTTTAAAAATACTAATTGGTCATTTGTATTTTTTTCTTGTGATTTACATATGTACGTCTTTTCTGTCAGGCAGTTTGGCTTTTTCTTGTTATTTTGTGAATATTAGAAGTTGCCTTCTTTTATCATTCTTTATCATTTGTAAAAATGTATTTTGTATATAAGGAACATAATCTCTCTTCATGTATAAAGAACTTTTACTAATTTGTCATTTGCCTTTATTTTTATTTATAATGTTTTTTGACGTAAAATTTTAAAAGTATTTCATAGTAAAATCTATCCATCTTTCTTCTTTATGCTTCTCTGTCTAGGAAAGCCTTTTCCAGGCCAAGAGTATGTGAACATAGACCTATAATTTATGCTAACATTTTCCTGCTATCATGCTTTATAGACACTTTTAAATCCATGTGGAATGTATTATGCAATTTAGTGGGAATCTAATCTCCTTACCAAAAATGGTGAGCTAGTTGTCTGGGCCCCTGCTTATTGCGTAATCCCTTTCTCTCCCACTGAGCGGAAACCCTACCTGTGCTACTCACCAGTTTTACTGTACAGCACACCACCCCAATTCTTAGTTAGTGCCTTCAAACAACAGCACCTCATCATTGGCCCCGAGAGGAAGAGGAAGGGGCGCAGTGGGCGTCAGTGAGAGCTCGAGGGCTTCTTTCTGGGAAAGGCCTCTTGGTTCCGTGACAATGAAGTGGCAAGGGTGGTCTCGTTTAGGAACACCGGCCTGCGACTAGTTGTCCCTAGGCATGCTGTGGGTCACTGCCTCTTTTTAGACTTCCAGCAGGCAGGTCACTGGCGTTGAGACCCTACATCACTAGTCATGAGTCTTGGTGCCCATGGGGCCAGCCAGCCGCTTTTCGCCTGCTTTTAACTGCGAGCCAGTCCCTGTGTCCTGTCCCTTTGAGTGGGTGGGGGCCCCAAACCCACATCCCCACACTACCAGTGCTCTCCTGCTGGCATGTCTGTCTTGCATAGTGTCAGCCTGCTGCCCCATCGCACGCCCCGGGGGCACCCACCACGTGCCCCTCACTGAGGGCGGCCAGTGGCTGAAGCGAGGAGCAAAGACCAGCCCTGTCCCTCTGGGAGACACCTTGTGATTCCCGCACAGGAAGGAGCTGGCCCCCAGAGAATGAAGATTCTCCAGTTGCTCCCCACAATAATTTCAATAATTTATTCCAGAATTTTCGGGGAAGAGCTTCCTTTTTGAAAGAACATTCACCTTCTGGCTTTAGAGGCATCATGCTAAAAGAAAGTAAGCATGTCAAGAATTCCTTTTTTCAGCATCAAGAAACCCAAATATCCTCATCTGTATAACTGGAATACTGCCTTGTCAACCATCTGAATCTAGTTTTGGATGGTCTAAGACAGGGATTAAGGGAAGAGAAGGGGAGTTCATATTTATTGAGCATCTGTTGAGTCTGAGGCAAATTTCGTGTATTACTTTATTTAATACTCACGATCGTTTTGGGAGGGTGGCCTTGTCATTTCCATTTTTTGGAGGAAGAACTTAAACTCCATGCAGAGTTGGGCAACTTGCTCGTTGTTACAGACCATGAGCAATCAGTTCCAAAGCCCGTGCTGTGCTAACCCATGTGGCATTTTTATTTAATCATTTCCAGGTGGAACGTAGACATCCTAGGTTTCTTGAGCAAAACCACAGTCAGGTCAAAGAAGAAGGAAATTCATGCAAAGTTTCTTCACGTCGGCCTGGCATGTATTTGGGAGCCCCCAGTGTTCATAGCGTGTGCCCCTTTCACAAAGGTAACGCATCTTCTGGAGCGTTCCCCGGAGTACACATCACCTCTGAAACCTGCGTACCAGAGGAAGAGGCAGCTTTGTTAATTTGCTAACTTACACTGAAGTTCAGCTTTCTTTGCCATCAAATGCTAATGCTTATTGCATTTGGCAGAAAAGCTTTGGAAAGTAAGTTCTCTTCATGTTGTAAGATTTTCACGTACGTTTGTTAGTCAAAGCAGGATGGTTGGTTGAATTGAAACAGAGGAAAGTTAGACTCACCCTCCAGTTTGGCTCATGTTTTGATGCTTTTATGTGTACTGAGGGTTTTTTTTTTCCTCTCAACTTGAACACTGACCCTCTGTTGAGGTAGAGGAAAAGTGTTTACTAATCCGAAAGTTTAATTGTGTCAGATGACATGTGTGTGATGTAATGACTGATAGTCACTAATGTTCTAGAAAGGCACTTGGCTGATTTTTCTCTTGTGCAAAACAGAGGCTGTATGAGGCATAATTTTAAACAGAGATCCTGTGGTTTGGATTTGCTATTTGTTACTTCTTCTGTACTTAAAACTTCCTTCCAATCTGTTTATTTGTATGGAACTGATATAGAAGAATCATTTTAAGTCACGCAGGAGTCTGAGAGCTTTTTGGTCTGTGACTTTTAAAAGGAGCGTGATTTTGGCGGATAACACAAAGGGCGAAGTGAGGATGCCGTCAGAGGCTGAGTCCCCTCGGGGCCCTGGCGGGAGAGACGGGCGGCGGGTCGGTTCGGAAGGAGGCACCGGGGACTCGGGGTGGTGCTGCACTTGTTTTTCTCCTGCCCACTTAAGAGCTAGAAGGAAGCTCTTTCTCTGAAGGAGAGAAGAAACAGGTCAGAAAGGGGAGGCACAGAAATTTGCAACCACATGTTTGTGGGGTGAATGGGAGAGCTGAGTTTAAAAAAGAAAGATGGTTAAAAAGAGAAGTTTGTATGTATTTGTACCCCATACTCCTACCCTTGCGTATTTACTTAAGAAAATAGTTCACAAAGGAAAAATACCTTCATCGAGTTGTTTATTTACAATATTGGTCACCTCTGTGAGAAATTAGAAACCAGCTTTTCGTAGTTGGACAATGATTAGGTTATTATAGTAACACCATTTGATATACTATCATTTCATGTCATTATTTTAAAAAATGGAATAATATAAACATTTCTAGTAATTGAAAAACACAGATTAATATGTAGTAACAGATAATGAAATAGATGTATCTAAAATAGATAAGCATGCAAAATTTGAAGAGAATCCAAAATTGAAAATGGTATATTTTATATTCTTAAATAATCTTAAATATTATTATGATCATAATTTGATAAGCATGAAAATACTTTTTTCACAATATGTGAATGTACCTAATACTACTGAACTATACCCTTCAAAATGGTTAAGATGATAAATTTTGTAGTGTTTGTGTTTTACTACAATTGAAAGGAATAAGAACTTTTTGAAAAATGGGATATGGTCCCAAACTCCTGGTTTTTATTAGTATTTTCTGTGAGAAGTTCTGTCTCCTGTATATACCTTAGAAACCCATTTTTCTGGTCTCCGCATGGTTGGTACTGCGAATGGTCATTCCGAGGATGAGCTAGTTTGTTTCTCGCGTGCTTGGACGAACGCGGCAATAAGGGTGGGGTTGTCTTGCTGACGTTAACCTCACTAGTCCCCCCTCCAGACGAGACAAATGTACAGAGCTCTTCCAAAATTGTGTAAGTTTTTCTTCATCCAGGTCAGAGTGCAGCCTTGAATGCGATCTCCAAAGTGTGCTTGTTGCAAGACCTCACTCGTATCCAGTGTGCATGTGTGTGTGTGGCTGCACGGTCCAGTCCAGCAGAAGTCTGCACGAAGCCACAAGTGTCAGCCGTATGTGTGATTTTCAGTTTTCTAGTAGCCACATTAAAAGTGTAAAATGAAACAAGTGGAATTAATGTTATCATTTCAACATGCAATCAAATAAAAATGGTTAATGAGATTTTTATATTTTTTCATAGTAAATAAAATAAGCATGGTTCATTTTACACTTGCAACATATTTCAAGTGCGGCACGCCTGCAGGTGGCCGAGGGTGGCTCCCACAGCGGCCACTGCAGTACCAGCTGCTGTTGTCAACTCGTCACTTTATGTTGTTTCTTGTAAAGTCTCTTTTCTTGATTTTTTCCTTCCTTTAGTTGTTGTAAGTTCTTGTTTATGATCAGACCATCGTTGGCCTGGGGACTTCCACGTGCTGGGTGTAGATAGCAAGCAGCGGGGAGCGGAGAGCACTCTCGCACTGGATGGCTGGGCGACTGACTACCGGAACCTCTCTCACGTGTACGGCCGAGTCTCCGGGATTTTGTTTCTGTTTCTGTTTTTGTTTTTAGAGGCCCAGTCTCCTGCTCCCTCTCCGACCACAAGGCATCTCCCCCCCTCCCCCCCTTCTTCCCTCAGGCCCCTTCCCTCTGCCTCTCTGTCCCCTAAGCCCCAGGGACCCTGCCTCCGCCTCCGCCTCCGTGAGTTGTTTTCGGAGCCTGCGCAGCCCCACTGGCTCACCCCTTCTACCTCTGTGACTTTCTAAGTAAACCTTCCCTTATAATCTGGAAGAAAGAGGAGAGTCATATTAGTGTCCACAGACTTGTCTCCGAGTCCCAGCCCCCCCAGCTCTCTGACGGTGGGCCTGTCTCCCCACTCTCTGGGCCTCGCTTCTTCGGTTTCCTCGGCGGCCCCCTCGGGAGCTGTCTGAGGAGCCTCCACCACGGTGCTCCTCTCTGGTAAATTCTCCACAAATAGTTATTGTAGCTGCATGACAGTTAGGGCAAGGGACGTGGAGTCTTACGTTTCTGGCAGTTCAGAATTTCAGAAACAAAGGGAGGCGTCGGGGTCACCTGGGGTCAGCCCCAGACTGGGGTGTGGTTGCTGACCTGGCGACCTTGTTTGGACTCCGATGGCAGTGATGTAAGCCACGAGGCTTCGCGAGACCGAACTAGTTCTCCCACTAAGTGTGCGAGTGCAAAGGAGTAGCGTGACACTGGGGTTATGCTTCCCTGGGTTTACGTGTGCAATGCTAATTGACATTAATGGGTGTTGTTCATAAATCAAAGGGAGAACAGACCTATTAGTGTCTAAAAGACATTCTACTTTTAATATCCATCTGGTATGCTTTGCTTCCCTGGGGCGTATGTGCTTTTTACAAATTGAAGGCATACTTCTTTATCTGTGTGCTCTTCAGTCAGTGTTTGCATTTTCTGCTCGCTAGTGTTGGTTTGAACAATTCCCTAGACTCTAAATTCAATGTCAGGATTTTGCTTCGGTGAACTTACCAGATTCAGAAATTTGATCATCTGTCTGATATAAAGCACGCTAAGCCCAAGTAATCAGGGGGCATGCTCTTCTGCTAAAATTTCATTCTATTTGATGTTTGATCTTTTTTTAAAAAATTAGTCTTTTGAGATACACGCAGGAGCAAGACGTTTCTAGTATGACAATAAAGCTATTTATGGGCCCATCATAAGGAAATGAAAATCTTATCTTTTTGTGTCAGTGATGAGAGAAAAATATATAAGGGGCCTCCAATTATCTGTAATTGTAGGAGGTTTTCTTTCATTTATGTTATCTATCTTCCTGTTTAATCCCATCCAGCACAATTATTCCTTTTGTATTAGTTTTCTGTAAATGGAGTTCTGAATGGTTTGAATGGTGAATTAACAATGATCATGACCCTCATGTCCCTCCTGTCTTCCTGCCCTCCCCCGCCCTCTCTCTTTAAATACAGGGGACAGACCAGTTTCCTTGTAGAAGGGCCTGGAAATATTGAAAGAAATGTACAGCCTCTATAGGAACATCTGTGAACAGCTGAGCAGTGTTATCAGCTCTGATGTGTCTCTCTGTGTGTTAATAAACAGCGGGCTGATGATGCCCCGGGTATTGCTTCAAAGTAACAGATGCAACCAAGGATAAATTGAGGTGATGTATTTGTACAATTTAAATTGAGGTGATGTGAGACTCACCTGTATGTATATCCAAGAATAAGGTTACAGTAGGCAAAAGCAATTTAATTTAATTAAAAGAAGTGGACTTCGAACACTGAGTTTTAAGTGGATTTATTTATTATTTTTTAGATTATATTCTACTGTTTATGCAGTTGCATTTGTCCCAGTTTTTCACTCTACCTGGGAATCACAAGTAGCATATTGTGCCGTCAAATCAGCAGCCATTTAGCGTCACTGTTTTTGCTGATGGGTCGGCTCCTGTTTTTAAGTTTCCTTTTATATGATTTTCAAACTTCTTATAGCTGAACACTAGGTTCGCAGCCACCGCCCCTCCCACACAGATGTCGATTCTTGCCCCCCTCCCCTGCCATCTAGGACCGGCTTCTGGCCAGTCCTTAATATCCCCGTTCACTTGGTTCGGCAGTTAAGAGGGATGGGCTCGGACACCGTGTGTCCTTGGAGACGTTTTTCCCAGGGCGGTGACAGCTTTCACTGGGCCATCTCCCTCCTCCGTCTTTGATCTGCCTTTGTGATTCAAGGCAGAGGTGTGTGAGCGGAGCGGCCCTGGCTAGAGGGAGGCCCCGGGCTCCAGGAAGCCCACAGGTCCGGGTCCTTAGGATCTCGTGAGTCAACCGCCACAGGACACATCAGCTGAGACTGATCTATGAAGTCCATCTCCTTTTGGAAGCCTTTCCTGATTTTATCTCCCCGCTCCTCATTACCTGTAATCTCCACTTTATACCTCAGGAGCATTTTGATTAGGCCTCTGTTAGGGCATTTCCTTATATTATTCTGCCTGACGTTATAGTTACTTGAGTACGTGCCTCTTTTCTCCTGGTGACCCATCAGCTCGTGGATGGCTGGGGACTGGGACTTTGCTCTTGCATCAGTGCACCGAGCAGTGACACACTGGGGGACATGCTCCAGGACTGTCTGCCAGAGGCATTTGCAGAGAAGGGTCTGTGTGTGTTAAGGAAGAGAGGCTTCATGAGCGAACGATGAAGGCAGAGAGGCTAAGTGGGCTCCCTCGGTTCTGCGTTAGCGGCAGCAGAACCCTTCCTCTCTGCCTCGCTCGGGGCCGTTCTTCCATTTATGTTCCTGCTCCTCGCTTCCTGTAGGGCATGGACTTCAATGTGTGGATCATTCCAAGTGCTTGCTTCCCGATTCCCTGAGCCTCCTGTTCTCCTCTTCCCTTGTCTTCGGGAATCCAGCCTCATCAGAACGAGCAATAGGATATTGCTGCTCGAAAGCATGCCTCCAAGTTCATTGGCCTACAGTTCTAGCTGCACCTGGCTCGGTCACTTCTCCCCTTTCTCTTAGTCAGTCCGCAGTGACCTTGAGCCATCGCTCACCCGGCCCCACACCCCTTCACTCCCAGGAGACCACTGTAAATCCTGTCTCATGGGGAAGGTGGAGACCCTCTTCTTCAAGGTCAGCTCTTCCCTTGACCCTTTGGACCTTCCACTAGCTTCTGGAGCACTAATTAATTAGCCATGTATTCTGGCTCTTACATTTTTGATCTCTGCCCTTTTCTGTTCCTTGCCTACAGTCTATAAACATGCAGAAGTTTATCCCAACCTAGACCTGCCTCCTGTAACCTTTCTTTGTGTTTCTTTTTTAAATGTAGCCCATCCTTACTTTTCACCTTTCACACACTTGTCTCATAAGAACTATCCACTTGTGTTTTCTCTAGCTTCTCATCTTCCACTTTATTAATCCATCCACCATTTTACTGTGGTAAAAAAACTGCATAATAGTAACCCCGAGAACAAATGTTTAAGGGTACCGTATAGTTTTGTTAGCTATAGGCACATTGTTACACAGCAGAGCTCTAAAACTTTTTCCTTCCGCAGGACTGAAACTCTATAGCCTTTGCCTAGCAACTCCCCTTGCGGCTCACCCCACCCTCCAGCCCCCGGCCTCCTTCCCAGCAAGATCAGGGAGCCATGTAGATAAATAACCCTTCTCAGACTGTCCTGAGTTGCTTTTAAACTTCAGGCAAGCTAAAGACAATATTTGATGAAGTCGAAGCTGTTTTTTGTTTGTAATTTTGGGGTACAGTGAAGTGATTTAGGGAGTGCCTTTGATATCAGATCCAGTTATGTAGTTTGAAACATCACGTACTTTATCAAAGAGTGAGGTTGGCACATTTTTAACTTAGAAGATAAAATTATTTAGGAGGTTAAATTTGGATCGTGCACATGTAGAAGCAGACCACAGAAGAATTTAAAATTTTTCCTTTTTTTTTTTTTTTTGGCTTTATGTACTTCTGGTATAATGCAGGCCCTATGTATACATAAGGAAATAATTAAATACAGAAATTCAGCCTACTTGTTAGCCAGAAAGGATGCCTGGAACATGTGGATAAGCTTGGATATTTGTCTAATGTTAATTGGAATATTGGTTTTCAGTTGAAGATGCCAAATCTTCAGAAAAGTAATTGGATTTAGCTTCCTATTTAGCAAACTACTTCAAATCCCTGAAGTATCCCACATCCGAAACTAATTTTTCTTGATTGTATCAAGTTTAGTCACGACTAGAACAAGGGTTGACATAGTTTTTTAATATTTAAAATATTTCCTGACAAGGTTTCAACACTGTTGCTTGTCCACAAACCTTACTGTGAGGTTAACTAACGACAGATGAAGTCCCAGCTCTGTGGGGCCAGCTTCACCGTTTTGCAAAGCTGTCCTCTTGAAATAAGCCCATTTATTGTTTTTTCCTATACACTTAAATTTAAAGTCAGATTTTGATGGGATTTCAAGAAACAAGACAAAAAAGGTGTATTTCGTAATTGCTTTCTATATAAACTTATATGTGCTTAATTTGACTCCTTTAGATTGAGTCTTGAAAGCATTATTCAGTCTACAAGTGTTTAATGTGAAGTGTCAAAATATTTGTAAATGACTTCAAAAATATATTAGAAAGAACAGGGTATTTGATCACTGGAATTCAGGGATTAAGAGATTCAGGTTAAGGACCTGTGTGAAATGTTATTGAGCAACTATCATGTATAGGTTTTGTGATGGAGGGACTTACCTAAGGGTGTTTCTGATACGGTCTAGAGTCTAAAGGGCACGGATTCCTAATACTGATGGGAACTATGAAGATCGGTGAATATTATCTCTTAGTTTGGTCCTTTGCCATTGAGGATGATCACTTAAATATTTGAAACGATAAATTGGTGCTTCCTAAGTGAAATATGAGCAGACATATATAATTTAAATGTTTTATCAGATGGAAATCATTTTAATTGATGTTAACAGTGACTAATAGGAGCTTACAGCTCAACAGTGGATTATTCTAATGTGTTCTTTGTACTAGGACCCGTCCTGTTGGGAAAAATTTATTGCCTTGCTTGCACATCCTTTCTCTCCCAGAACACCAAACTCATATAGCAGATAAGGGGTGTACGTTTTAGTTAAAGTGGATTTTCCATCTGCTTTTCGTCTGTCTCCAGGGTAGAACTGACAGCCAGACCTACCACTGTTCCCTACTGTGCCTAGAATAGAGTCTGGTGTGGTGCATAGTAGGTGCTCAGTACATGTTTGTTGAGCTTGGTGGTCCTGCCCAAGGGTAGTCAGCATTTTTTTAGGGAGCTCCTGGAGGCACGCCTTCTGTCTCTACCAATAATTTCCTCTGGGACCAGGGTATTATTTTGCTAATGAAATATGCACTTTATAACTTGCATGTTTTTTTTTTTTAAACTAGATTTTAGAGAGAGACAGGGGAAGGAGGGGAGGGAGGGAGAAAAAAAGAGCTGGGGAGAGAAAGAGAGAGATATTTGTTGTTTCACTTATTCATGCATTCATTGGTTGATTCTTGTGTGTGTCCTGCCTGGGGACGGAGCCTGTGACCCTGGCGTTATCTGGACGATGCTCTAATCAACAGCGCTGCCCGGCCAGGCGAAACTTCCACGTTTAGACCTGTGTTTATCATTCCCACTCCCGGGGCTGAGCAGTCACTGCAGGTGCTGTGGGCCATCCTGCTAATCCCCCTCTGCGATGATTGCTTTAACTAGGGAGTTGTTTCTGGGATGTGTTTTGTCGCTGTGGAATTTTTATGATCCCTTTGTGCTTAAAAAGCAATTATCATCTTGGAACAAGAATAGGCTTCATCATCTTTCTGGTGTTAAGTTGCAAGTGTTTGAAAGGTTTATGCTGTGTATCATTTGAGGTAAATTATTTCCTACATTCCAGTTCAGTTTCTGGTTCTTTTAAATGCGCGTCTCCTGACCCTGAATCACGGGTTCAGATGAGGTTCCTCATCTTTCCACATTTTTGTTTCTAGTCCGATAGTGCTCTCCTTGAGTTTGGCGTTTACCCCTAAAATAAAATTTATTTCCTATAAAATTTGAAGCTGGTGACTACACTATTTGATACGGTTTAATAGGGAATCTTAGGCAGTAATTGGATTCCCAGGGCCTAGAAAAGCAGTCCACTCATTTTTTACTAGGAATTTGTTTTTCTGAACTCCTTTTAGCCCACACTGTTTGCAGAGCGCCTCACAGGGAATGGACCCCAAAATATGTCTGCGGAGCTGGCATGAATAGCTGGAGACGGCGGCCGGTCAGGGCGTCCTTACTTCCTGCGAGTTAGACACCAAGCCCAACCAAAGCCCCCAGCTTCCCCGCGTGGGCGGGGCAGACACAGTTTGTGAGTGGCCCTGCTTCTAACTTCACGTAGAGGTTGAGGTCAGCTGGTAGCAATTTCTCTCTCTGCTTGGGGCCCTTGGACGTCTCCATTCACTGGGAGAAACAGCAGAGGAAGGGCCCGTGGACAGGAGAAGTGATGATTGACTTTCGATCGGGTTATGTAGTGACATGAGTTGAAATGACACCCACGTGGGAAAGGTTTACAGAAGTCTTTCAAAACGATCATAAATGCCTTCATTTTATATATCTTTTGAAGAAGTTAAGAATTATATTACATACTATGATGGCAGAAAATTTGTGTTACAAGATGCAAAACTAAAATGAAAAACACCCGTAATTCCTTATGAGCATTCCTCTTCCTCTCTGAGTGCCTTTATTATTTTAACAATTGGGATCATTATATATATATATATATATATATATAAATAAAAAGATGTACTCGTCCTATTTTTCTTCTTACTTTAGTGTTTCCCATGTTGTTACAAATATTATTATAACATATATTAGTACATTTAAGGCTGCATAGTGCGGCCATGTGAAAATCAATGTAACCAGTTTTCCGGTGCTGAGTAAGTTGGTTGCTTTGCTGTCATGATTTGCGTAAATACTGCTGCAGTGAATGTCTTTGGGGGGAAGACTCGGTACCTTCATGACCATTTCCTCAGGACAAGTCTGCAGCTGTGGAATCGATGGGCCAAGGTCCCCGTGTGTTTGTAAAAAGGGTCCTCACACCTGTTTCCCCTCAGAAGGCTGTGTCGGGTCCTCTCCCTCCGGCAGCACAGGAGGAAGTCCATCTGCCAGCATTTCTGTCAACGCTGGGATTACCATTAAACCACAAAAAGCCTTTGCCAGCGTTATAGATGGAATGGCGTCTCCTTGCTCTAGTGTGAGTGTGCGGTGTGGCCTTGGTGCTGATCTCTGTCGGCTGTGGGGGTGGGGGGGGGGTGGTTGGCTCCTCCCAGCTCTGCTGTGGGATGTGCAGGTTAAAGCACAGAACTCCTCCCCGATTCCTGGCTTCTGAGTAGTTGTATTGAGTTTGTCTCTGGGCCTCGACGCGCATCCGCTCTTCCCTGCACTTCCTGGACTCAAATGTGGGCAGAACTGCGGTTCTCAGCCGGCGTCACTGAGGGCTCTCCTCCTGACCTCGGCTCTGACCCACCGCCCTGGAGAGTGGGGCCTTTCACAAGACATGTCTTGACTTTCGATTGTGACTCCAAGCCCATTCCCTTCTTGGATGTGCCTTAGACGTTGTCTCCGGTCCTTTCACCCCAGGAAATCCGCCCTGTAGTCACTGATTTCCAAAGTGCCTCCAGCGGGACCGCTGGGCCTCAGGGGAGCCCCTCGGGCCATCAGGCCACAGGTGGGGGGTCAGCCGTCAACCGGAGTGCCTCCGTGCTATTCTCTTTGGGTACTGGGCGTCGAGAAAGGTTTCAGTTTTCTTAAAGTGTGGAAACCGTTGCGCTGGTTAGAGCCAGAAGGGGCCTCTCTAGAGGTTGTCTGCGCAGCGTCCTGCTTGTTGGGTCCCTGACTTGCGGCCACCTTGGTCTCCCTCTAACCCTCGGAAGGAAGCAGCTTGCTCTCTCTTCTCTCCCCCCGCCCTTGTCTTTAGGAAAAGCATGGGAATAAGTCACCTTCACCTTTGATCAGACACCAGAACTGGCTAACCACAGGGTTGTTATGAAAACATTTATTAGTTGCCAAAATTAAAAACTAGGAGACTCTGTACTTAAAAATTTGACTTTTGGTTTCTCTTGAAAAAACTTAGAAGTCCCAGCCATACCAGACCTGTCCCCTTCGTGGGGGCCCTGTCGTCTGCCTGTAGCCTGTGCTGCTCCTGTCTCCCGGCACCTTTTCCCGTCAAGGTAACGACGCCTTTTAAAAAAATATTCTAAAGTTAAAAGGAGAGGGAAGTTGTTCTTTTACCCACGTTTACAAAAATTAGCAAAGTCAATGATAGCTGATTAGTTATGGACACTGACCCGTAAAGTGTCCCCCCCAGGGCCCTGCTAGAAGCCATCGACTGGACCCTGTGGTCTCTCATGCATTCACTCCTCCAGCATTGTTCGCGGGCCTGCTGCGTGCCGACTCACTGAGCCAGTCACCAGGGCCTCAGTAGCTAGCTCATCAGGCGGTCCTGGTCCCCGCCACCCCAGAGTGTCAACTCCAGTGGGGTTTTCCATGTTATCGCAGACTTACAGCTTGTCAGCGTCTCACAGGTGGAAATGGCCATTCCAGGTGACATGGCGGCGGTGGAGGAGGTCATTGTCTCTCTTTGGTGGGCGGTAAGTGACGCTGAAACCGCATTGGCCCTTTTCCCTTTGATGTGGAGAGAAAAGAGTAGGGCCCTTTACTTCCCTGATGCTCCTAGGTTTCTTTCTAGGAAAATCGCTTCTCTGTCCTTGCTCAGTATGAGTTAGGGCACTGGGCGGGGGAGCTGAGGGATTCCGCATGTGTTAGAAGTGGTTGCTGTCCTCCAGTGGCTCCCAGTCTAGCTGGGGAGATACACGCACCCCAGCAGCTGCAACAGACACACAGTTTAACCGTTCGAGTAGCTGTTAGGTCTTGGCTCTAGTCCACAAAGCTGTTTCAAACCTTTACTATAAATAATACAGTAACCCCTTATAAGTCCATTATTTTCTACTAGTTTTTCATTTCAAATGTGTACTGGTTCAGTTCCATTTTGGCATATAAGAGCCAACAGAGTCTTTTGAGGATTGGTTTGTGAAATAACCACAATTTAAAGTATTGTCTCACTGGGGAAATTCCTTCTAGGGGCTTAAATACCCTGCTAATAAACACACTTTTGGGATCTTGTAATTAATTTGAGTTGCATACTTCCCATTTTTAGAATTTCATACTTCTAGATGTAAGACATCGCAACCAGCTGCAGTCCAGTCTTCTCCTGGGTCCACCCTTCTCTGGGGTGCAGAACCCCTTTCTTTGGAAGCAGTCTAAGACTGCAGTAGCAAATGGGTTTCACCTCCTACACCGGTGCTCAACTATGGGTTGTGGCTGCCCAAAATGCCGGGTGGAGAAGGGTTTTGAGGCTCTATTCCAGCTCTAAGGCAAAGTTTTCCGTAGCCATTCAGCAGAGTCTTTCAAGGGCACAGGAATCAAGACTGTTTTAGGATGTGCCTCACCCTAAGAAAGGAGATTTTCTGACTAATCACAGCGGGTTTTCGCTCTCAGCCTTGAGGAGTCTTAGCAGCATTTTCTCTTTGTAACGGCCCATTGTTCGTTCAGCCAAGGTCTCGAGGAATTTCACCGAAGGGTTACAGCGCAGGAAAGAGCACACAGTGAAGACAGAAAGAAGTGGCGTTTCCACTGACCTGCCGCGTTCCCTCTCTGAGTTTGCGCACTTGCCCCTTTGCCACGGGTGAAGCCAGCTGATGGAGATGACGTGGCAGTGTATATAGCGCCTGGGTCCTGGGTCCTAGGTCCTGTGAGGACAGGGACACACTTGTCTCGTTCAGTATGCCACATTGCCTGGCACATGGTAGGTAACGCAGAGTTTACAGAGTGAACGCATTAATACAGCTTCTGACTTCTTGGGAGGAAATTGAAGATCAGCTCTTAGTGGTCTTGAAAGTTACACGGTATTGGTCTTTCCGGATGCTTAGGCAGGTTTGTGAGTAGACATGGGGTCAGCAGAAGGATGATGGATATGTTTTCACCCCTGGTGATGAGGAACGAGAGCTGACCGTGGCGCCGACCCTCTCCCTTGGGAGACAGTGTGGCACGGTGACTTCTTGCAAGGCCCTCCTGAAGCTTGGGTGTGTGCCCCCTCTGCTCTCGGCAAGCTTTAGAGTGAGGTCACGGGGGTCTTTTCACAGTGGAAACCATTTTCGCTCAATTAATTGGATGAAAACAAAGGCTGGCCCCATGCCCCGTGGTTATTGCTTTACAAGCAGGAGGTGCAGATTGCATTGTCGGCTCCCCAGGTTCTGGCCAGGAATGCCACGGTGGCTCTGCCCCTGCAGAGAGCGCCAGGTTTACGGGCACCTTGTAGCCACCTTTCTGGTTGACTTAATAGGGCGGAAGGCAGGAGGAGCTGCTCCCAGCGTAGGATCGTGCGGGGCAGGAATTCTGGGAGCACGCTAACAAAACTCTTGAAAGCGTTTTGATCTTTTTCCCTCTTTTAAAAAGAAACAACAAACAAAACATGCCAGTCAGAATCCAGAATCCAGAGCCTTTCATGTCACAAAGTGTCCATTTACTGCAGCATTTAGCAGGCTAATAATGCCTTTAGCTTAAAGTAGTTAACAAGCACACTTCACCATGCTACTTTTATTTTCTTCCCCCCGCGACCCCACCCCCCAGCACTTAGCAAAATCCCATTATGCAATTGGGTATTATTAAATGTTAAAAAGTTAATTTGTTCTGCATTCCATTAAAATTGCACTTTTTTTTTCATGTGCATTGGTCCTTACATCTTGTTTAAAACCTATAATTTAAGCTCACACTGTAGTCAAGTCTTAAGTAACCTTTTGCCCCTCGCTACCTTAATTATTCTTCATCACACACATTATTTCAGGAAGATTGTGCAACAGCTTAACTCTGTGTTAGTTAATGAAGATATCTGTAATTTAAAATGCAAAATGTGGATGTGGAGTTTTAATTAAAACTACATCAATAATGAAATAAAGTGTACCTTTTGTTGAGGAAAATAGGTCTTAAAAGTGTTGGAGGTTGTTTGAATAACCACACAATTTTTTGGTTAAGGCCAAACAATTGATGGAAATGAGAAGCTTATTTCCCTTTAGCATATTAAAACATTTGCTTTGCATACGTGACGGTTTTCCCATTAAATGCATTGTCGTCTTGTATGAAGATACTGAGGGATTGCAATACAGTCATGAAATGTGAAACCAGACCCTAATGATGACGTGGCAGAAACACCTTTTATGAGTTGATTTCAAATCTGTTAGGTTTTTTTCTTTGTTTCTCTCTTTTGGCAAACCTGTGAATAAATAATAAACAATATTAGGCACCAACGTTTGTGAGCCCACGCTGAATACTATCGCAGCGCTTGGTTCTTCATGCGGCTTGCTTTCGTTTGATGACCAGCATCTGCCGCTGAACTTGCCCAGGGTCGGGGGAGCATTCCTCCAGCCACAGCAGTGACATGGGAAGCCCTTGGAATTACCGCGGATCGTTTTTTAGCATAGAGAATTTATATCGTGTCATATTACAAAAAGGGGGGCGGTGGCAGAGAAGAAACGAGGAGGTCTTGAGAATAATGGATTCTGGGAGTTGAAGGGAGTCTTAGAAATGTGGTTTGGTTACCCTGATTTACAGGAGAATAAGGAGAAGCCCCAAAGATTCAGCGACCTGCCCAAAGTCCCCCACCTGCAGGAAGCTGGGACGGGACGAGCTCTGGCACCTCTGAGGCAGGTGGGTGGACTCGAAAGAGGTTTTGGGGTCGGACTGATCTGGGTTTCAGTGCCCACTTCACTGTTAACCATGGGCAGATGAGTGGAGCTTTCTGAGCCTCAGTTTTGTTGTCTGTGAAAGGGGGATAATTTCCTGCCTAGGGGCCTTGAGGGATTTCATGAGAGAATGGATTTGAAGGGCTGGTTCAGGGCCTGGCCCTTCTGAGTGCTTAGTTGGAGTGGATTCCTTTCCCTTTGCAAGGCCAGTGGATTTTCTTTTTTTAATTAATTATTTTAACAAGACACGGTTGTCTTATAGCAGGTCGTTTGTGCAAAACAAGACGCTGGCCACTTTGGCCACGAGGTCTGGGTTTGCGGCCCGCCCAGTGCCGGGCACATGGGGGCAATAGTGTGCACGTCGGCTTCTGATGACACTGTCGGAAGGTCGGGGGTCCACGCTGTGGCCAGCCCACCGTTTTGTTCTGTGGCCTGTGGGCTCGCATTTGATAGCGCAGCAGAGAAATCCGTGGAGGGAGATGATGTTGAGGAGGTCGCTGCACTCCCCCCTCCGCACCCAGAGAAATGTTCAGTGGAAACCATCCCCATGAACTCTCTTCACAAGATTTATGCAGATTATGAAGTCAAGAGACAGGGCCATTCCAGACGCTTCTTTCCAGGCACAGAGGCCAAAACATAATTTTAGCAGGTATTAGTACAAGTCGAGAAGTATTTTGTGTATGCTGGGATTCTTGCCAACATCTGTGTCTGCAGCTCCCAAGGCAGGGCTTAGGTGGGAGTGTTCCTCGCCGCCCTCGCAAGGCTGTAGAGACAAGCGGCCTCGATGCTTTTCCTTTGCACCCGCGGCTCCGTGGCCCCTCCGGACGCTCGCTGTGTTGCGCAGTGTGGGGCCGGCACTACCTGATCGGCTTGCACCGGAGGGGCTTCATGCTAAATGTTGCCGGCAGGTGTGTTGTGGGGGAAGGGATAAAAGTGGAAAAAAAAAAACCCCAAAAAACCAAACACAAAAAACCCTGAGGGACTGGTAGTTAGACAAAGCAGGTGTAAGTCCTCTGACTGCTTCCCAACAAACTGGAAAACTGCTTTAATTTGGAAAGGGTTTTCATTTTCATCTTCTAAATCTACCAAATGATTCTATAGAACGTGACGTACCAGTTAGGTACATCTGGGGAATCTACAAGATTAAAGGTGTATCTCTGAACTTGTTAGGAAGAGACGAGAAAGAGATCTGTCTGTGCGGAGGGTACAACATAAATATTTTAAAATACAAGCTCCAACCTACAGTGATCAACCGTCACATGTGTAGCTATTTATTAACTAACATGCGAGCGTAGTGACCCCGGTAGTTGTTTGCAAGCCAAAGAACATTCTCATTTATCCACAGGAATGTGTCCACCTCCGCGGAACGTTCCAACCAGGTGCAGCAGAGACCTACGCCTTCTTTACTGATCATTTTGTGCAGAACACCAGGGAAGGTTCCAGCAGAGTGCAGCAAAAGCCAGTTATTACAAAACACGCTCTTGTCTCTGCTTAGTCCGTCTGGAATGTGGAGACGTGGAGGCATTTCGGGGTAAAAAGACGATGACGACAAACCCCAGAGACCCCGGGGCAGGGTGCCCGAGTCCTGTGAGCAGGCCCGAGCAGGAGACGCTTTCTCTCGCTCACTCGGCAGCGCTGCTCTTCCTGGAAGAGGGGGCCGGGTGTCAGCCCCGAGTAACACCTAAAAGTTAGCACGACACCGTTCATTTTCTTTTCTCTGAAATACAACTTTTAAAAAAGCAATAAGAACTACATGTCAGATGTCTTTGTCAGATAGTATAGGTAAGGAGAGGGAAGTAATGAAAATTGCCCTCATCCCTACCACCCAGGAAGAAATCATATTTTAAGTTTAGTGTATGTCCTTCCAGATTCGTGAATGTGTCGTATTGCGTGTAAATAGAAATAAAAAAAATCAAAATATTTTAAAATGGGGTCATAATGTATATGCTCTTCAGAAAGTTCTTTTTTTCTATGTAAAAGTGAATCATTAACATATTCCATGTTAGTATATGCAGTTGTAGCTACTATAGCTTTTTAACAAATACAGTTACCTGAGCTGCTAGTAGTTTTAATGACATTTGCACGGTAAGTGTCTGCCTTTCGGGGGAAAAAGTGACATGCTGCTTTACAGTGACATGTAAGTAATTCACTTCACTTTGCGCATAAATATTATTCCGATGCAGGCCCCTGTATATTTGATGCGTACCACAAGGAATAAATATTTACTATTGCAGATTAGCTGATTTTTCTTTCTGGTGGTGATTTCCTTTAAGAAGCTTCCCTCTCTAACTTGGAGCCCACTTTTGGAGAGTGTTTTTATTTACTCGAATGTGATCACACAATGATAGTAACTTTAATTTGGTATTTTTAAAGTATTGGTTAAGTAGGAAAGTAGATACCTATCTTTTCTTCTTTCTGTCTACCAAATTCTATTACTTCTGATGGCTCTACTTAAATTTCTACTATAAAAAAATAATAGTTCTCTCTGTTTACAACATGATAATTTAAGAAAAGAAGCATAAAAGGTTATATATACTTGGCTTTCCACAAAGAGGAAAGAGCTTATTACCAGAGAAAAGAGCTCTCGAGTTTTCAAAAGATGCAGTTAATAAATACTAACTGTTCAGTTTGCACAGCAGCTGTTTGGATGGTGCCGGCACCTGACTATTCCTGATGGGGTCCTGAGCGGGGAGGGAACTTGGGGGGATCGAGTACCATCAAAAGGGGTGTGTGCCGCTTGCCCAAAAGCCCAGAGCAGGCACCTGGATGAGGGCCTGGGACCCAGGCCTTGTTGATTCGGGAGCAAGGAGATTAGAAAGTAGGAAACTACAGCCAGGTTAGAGCAATTACGGAAGCTACCTGCTGAGGGGTTGCGGATTTAGTGGGCCTGGCTGTGGCGTAAGTCTGGCTGCGGGAGCACAGGTGTGGACCAGATTCCGAAGCCCAGACATCTGCTGCTGGGGCAGGAGCAGCCCTGGGCCTGCCCGGACACAGTGGGCAGAGCTGGGGGGGGTGCGTTGCGCAGAGTCAGGGCCCACACTAGGCACGCCCTTCATCTGGTCGCCAGCAGGAGCGAAAGAGGTCTTTTATACGGTGTCTAAAGGATATATAAATGTAGAAAAACAAGGAAAGCATAAATATAACGTGCATTGTTTTAGCAACACAGTTCAAAGTCAGTAAACCTTAACAATTGTAGATGCCCTAGGAAATAAATTAAAGGGCTGGAGATAGTCACTTTACAAGAATTTGTACATCAGGACATTTAGAAAGCAACTTTCCTTTAGTTTCTGGTCTTCAAAGATGAAGCTTGAAGTATTTCAAGACGTAATGTAAGCCTACCTTAAAAACTTGTAATTGGGGTAAGCAGCCACCAGGGGGCAGTCATGACTTGTGTAAACAGTCAAGTATTGCTTTGGTGAGCTTTGAAAGGACCACTTTTCTGTTTAAAATAAAGCAAATAAAATAAAAAAAGAAAGCTCAGTAAAATTTACAAAACAATGAATTTCTTGACTTGTTTTAAAAGATACATGAACTTTTCAGCTACTAAGTGGCATTTTCTGCTTCAGCCTCAGGTCGCACAGCCTTTGACTCGACTTTGCCTGATACTGACTTCTGTTTTCCTCATCACCTTGTAGCGAGGAAAACACACACATACACCATGCATCTGTATTTTTATTGTAAAATTCGACTTGTTTTCTGATTCTGTGTCTGAAGAACTAGTGGCTCCAGGGAAGGTGGGGTGGGCAGGGGCAGAAGGAAGCTCCCTGCCAAGCGCGAAAGGGCTCACGAGAGGACTGCCCTCCGCTCTCACAAGAGGCGACCCGCCCTGCTCCAGAGCGCAGACTTCCGCTGCCAGCTAGATGCTGCCTGGCACGCACCAGCACTGACAGCCTCGGCCCTTTCCTCTCGCGGGGCTAAGGCTCGCCTTCTTGGGTCGACTCTACAGGGGAGCGTTTGAGAATACCGAGTCCGGGGGCAGCCCGCCCCCGGCTCCCTGAGCATCCAGGAAGAAGGGGTTTTTAGAAAGAGGTTCTGCGGGGATTCCGCCGCGTTTAGAAAGAGGTTCTGCGGGGATTCCGCCGCGATGCCCAGGGAGACGCCTGGTAACTTTGTCTCTCTTGTAACTTGTGAGAACTGTACCAGTGAGACAGTTCCTCGGGATTTAAAACATGTTGTGTTATTGGAAACAGGAACTTCCAAATGTCTACAAATAGCCCTGGCTGGTGTGGCTCGCTTGGTTGAGTGTCCTCCCGTCGACTGAAATGTTTTGGGTCGATCCCTGGTCGGGGCGCACGCCTAGGCTGTGGGGTTCTGTCCCTGGTTGGGAGGGAACCGCTTGGTGTTTCTGTCTCACACCCTGTTTCTCTCTCTCTTTCATCTGAAGCAATGAAAAAATGCCCTAAGGTGAGGATTAAAAATTTTAAAAAATAAAAAAAGCAAAATAGCTACAAATAGTACATGTAATAAGGTTTTAAGCAGAGTCAATACAATTTTGCAGAAAATTTTAGTATGCAGACCACATTTTAAGGGAATTTCTTATTTGGGGTTTCTCCTTCACATGGATGGCTCTAGACCATTTGTTTTTTAAATTTTGGTTTGGAAATGCACTTTCTTGTTTAGCTGCTGTTCGGGAAAGATCTGGAATGCCAGAGTAATCGAAGTGTTTTTTCTTACGATTTCACTGAGGGGTTTGATCACTCTACAAGTAACAAGTGTGAAATAGTGTGTTCCCCATCACGTTGTGGTAAAAAAAGAAAGTCATTTATGATTTATTTGGTATAAATTTAGTATTTTATAACTGCTCATTAGCCTCTATAAACTGGGAAATGCAGCGGGAGGAGGCTGCATTCTCGTTATGGACGAGAAACTGAGTGATGAGGGAAAGCATGTATCCGGGGACATCCTGCCGTGATACAAACGCCCAGAGGAACACTAGATGATTTTTATTTCTGTCTAGTTAAATTTTTTTTTAATTTTTAAAAACCGATTTGAGAGAGGGAGAAGAAGGGGGTGAGAGAGAGAGAGGGAGAGAGAAAGAAAGAAAAACATTGATTTGTTGTTCCGCTTATGTATGTGTTCACTGGTTGATTCGTGTATGTGCCCCGACGGGGGACCAGACCTTGGTGCACTGGGATGACGCTCTAACCAACTGAGCTGCCCGGCCAGGGCTCCCTGCCATTTGGACCTCCACGGTTCTGGTGTAATTGGGGAGGTTGCCTCCCTTCCCTGCCCCACGCCTGAACTTAGAGGCGGGTTCCTGGGCCCATTATTGAGTCTTTCACTCTTCCCTCTGTATCCGGTGGTTTGTCGTTAAGAGATTCAGAGCAGGGTGAGGTACCAACAGGCACACTTTTGAGAACAGTGTGGCTGAGGGGTGGGTGTCTCGTGGAAATGGTTGCCAGCTGGCCTGCCAGGCCCGTCCTCCCCGAAAGCTCAGGGGGTGGGGGTGGGGGCGGGGGGAGCTACTTCATGGGAGGAGCTGGAGGAAGCAGGGAGGTAACAAACCTCTTCTGGGACCAGCTCAGGCTAACTCGACTCGGCCTTTGCTTTGAAACACCGGACAGGCCTCGCGTTTTCATTTTGATGTCGAGCTGCAGATAATTAAACCAGTGTCTTTGGCCCCGTGCTCGTGCGATGCAGCCTGACCTTTCAGTGGCAGCCCCGCGAAGGGGGGAAAGAAAACAAAAGAAGAAAGCACAAACACAGAGACTTTGAATTAGTTCTTCTAAACAAACGGGGAGCTGATTTTTTTTTACGTTAAAAGAAAACAGAAAGGAAGACTGGCTTTGAGTACCATTTATCAAATTTAGATGAAAATAAACCCAAGGGTCCATAAGGTCCAGTTTTGTGGAATAAAATGCTGGCACGAGGAGAATGGAAACATCGCGTGTAGGAAAATGCACGGTAGTAGAGTTAGAAAAGGAAAAATCACTAGTCATGACCCGGTGTTACTGCAGCCACACCAGCCCGCGTCGAATAGGAATCCAGTGTGCTCCAACAAAGAGGGTTCTGTAAATGCAGCGTGATAGAAATGGCCAATACGCATAATAGCGGCTATGTTCGGAGCCCTTGCTGCGTGCCAGCTCGCGCTAAGCACTTTCCCTACATTATCTCAATTATTTTTAAGAGTTCTTTTGCACGGAGGGACCCTGTCATTTTTTTTTAATTTCAATAATTTAATGCTTTAAAAAAAAAGCATTTCTTTGTGTAAACACTTCCCTGTGGATTTGGGACTTCAGGAAACCAATGGGAAAATAAATATTAGCCAACCCTGTACAAGAGAGAACGATGGTATCGGGCACATCTGGGGGATACACCCTCCCCAGACTCCCCAGACTGTGATCCAGGGAATATTCTTCTGGGAGATTTGAATAGGTGTTTTGTGAAACACGGGTTTTTACAACACTGCACTCAGTATCCTCCTTTTGGAGATCCACTGAGCTACCTTGGGTTATTCAAGGCTCGGAGAAGTTCTCTAAAGAAACTTGAGCAAGCAGACTGTGTTTACTATTCCCCTCGTTTATCTAAGCACAGAACACTGTGTGTGTGCACGCGTGTGTGCGCACGTGTGCGTGTAGAGGGCAGCACATCCTGTGAGTGCCCAGGGGGTGCCAGGAGACAGTTCTGCGTGGGCCCTCGTGTTTCTGTCCATCTGGGGAGCAGAGACACGGCCCACCTTCAGTCTGGACCATCTTTCCAAGGGTACTTTTATAGGGAATAGTCGTGGGTGAGAGAGGCAGTAGTTGCTCCAGAGCAAAAGGTGGGTTGTTAATTGCCTAGTACAATAAAGATAATTATTCCTTACTTACTGCTAAAAAACATTTAGGTTCCCCAAACTCTGGGTTCCCCTCCTTACCCTAGTCCACTGCAGGTGTGGGTGTAGGTGTCGTTTGGTCCATTCATATCGCCTGAGGGAGTCGGGGCCTGGGGAGGTGGTGCAATTGCTGGCGTTCTGGCTCCTGCTCGTGGTGGAAGTTATAAAATCCTTTGCCTCTGATCCAGGAGTCCTGAATCTTCTACAAGCATCCGTGGATCTGTGGCAGGTTAACTTGTTAGTCTGCAGTCGGGTCAAAGCCTAGGATCTGTACAATCCTTGACAGTTAGGCAAGGCTACACTATATCTTGGACCTCTCCGTGGTTGGTTAGATCTACTTCTCGCCGAGTAGACTCGGGTGGGACGGGGTAGAGGGGTGGAGGAAAGCTGTGACGAATGGAGAAAGAAAAGAGAGGTTTTAAAACGTCTCCAAATCAAGCACCTTCTAAAATCCTGGAATATTTGAACCTCCTTGCAATTTTGCTCCTCTAAGCCAATTAATCTTCGTCCCTGTTGCCTTCCTTTTAGGTTTTATCATTTAGACATCAGTGATCTTTTTGCTGCTGTTCTTTTCTGCGCTTCGTCTTTCCAGGTGTAGGATTTCTGTTCATGTAACGAAACCCCAAGTGGCAGTGGGTCATCAGCACTGCAGCTGCTGTAGGTTTTGGGGGAGGGAGGAAGTGCACGTCTGTGGAGCGCGCATTGTGTACCCGGCCCTGTGCTAGGCACGTTTCGTGGGGTTTCTAACACAACCTTGCGTGTTACTCAGGACTTTGGCATTATTACACTCAGTCTACATGGGAAGAAGCTTGGGACTCTGTGAGGTAGTCTGAGAATATTCACGTCATATATGATGTTATGATCGTCATACTATAATGTGCTTACTAAACACCAGTTACTGTGCTAAGTGTAGGATATTTCCTTCTTTTATCCTCACAGTGACCCTGAAGTAGTTACTATTATTGTCCCACTTTATGCATGGGGGAACTGAGGACAAGGGAGGAGGTGGCCTCTCCCAGGCCACATAATTAGCAGAGCCGTGATAGGGATGTATGGGTGGCATCAATGCATACTCTTCCCTCCCACCCTCCCACCCCAAACGACGACTCGAGGTTTTATGAAGATAGTGGTAGTTTGGCATGAGCTTAGGGTGACTGTGGAGCTGCAGTCCAAACTGGACCTGCGGGAGAGGAGAGGGGGCTGGTATTGACAACTGCACCGGCGCACCCGGTATCGATGCGCCCAGACCGTCACGGTCACGGAGGGGCAGGCAGGGTGTGCCGCCGCTCGCCTGGGCATGAACCAGACAGACGCACGACCGCATCCTGGACTCCAGGTGCATGTGCAGCACCGCTCTCTGACAGCTGTGTTTCCGGGGTCTACCTCCCACCGAGTCACCGTGAACCCACGTGGTTTTAAATATACATGATGGCGCTGTACCGGTGTTTTCTTGCCGGGGCGGCCCCGCCCTGGTGGACCGGTCCAGCGCAGGTAGAACGGACCACCGCCCTTCCCCCCTCCCACTGCGTCCTCCGCTCGCACCTCCCTGTTCGGTGGGTCTCCAGAACTGCGTGCAGCCCTGAGTTGAAGCAATAGTTCAGACAGTTTTTGAAAAAAAGCAAAACTAGAGAGAATTACTTTCTTCTGTTTTCCTCTCCTCCCGAAACCGGGGGCCATGACTGACTTGGCTTTATGGGGTCCACATTCCTCGTGGGAATGAAACCCAGCTGAGGATGGAGAACTGCAACACTAGCTCGTCTTCCCGTGTCAGCTGACAAAGCATAAGGTACGCACGCTTTGCTTTCCTTGATGCCATTATCAGCGGGAGTTAAAAAGAAAGGGAAAAAACACTTAAGGTACAGATCTGTAATAACTACGGTAGTTTTCTTGTTGTGGTTAATACATAGTTGTTTAGTTTGCCTCTACAGGGTATTATAGTGGTTTTCAATTGGTTTTTCTCTATCGCATTACTTACTAGATATTTTGATATTGTTAGACTAGCTCCGTAAGTACATTTTGTGCATTTTTCTATACTGAAGTATTTTTATTTTATTGTATTTTTTCCATTACCATTTATCCCCCCATCCCCTTTTCCACCTCTACCCATCCCTTCCCCCCATACTGAAGTATTTTTAAAGAGTATATTCTGTGAAACAATCCCACCATCAAATAATGTTTCTTTTGGAGATTAACCATACACTTTAACACCATGTTCAAGACTAGGAGAAATGCTGGAAATAACTTGTTCACTTTGTGTAGCCCTGCATTTCTCAAATTCCCCTACTTTTTTTTTCTTTTTTTTCCCCTTCCCTTTTTTCCCCTTTGCAGAGCATCTGTTAGCTTTCTGCAGAACCGGAAGCACGCCCTGCAATCCACTGGCATCTGCGGAGTTCTCCATTTAAAAAATGCCACGCTTGCTTGTTCTTACAGCTCCTTTTCTTTCCTAATGTAGTGCTGTGTTCACTTCCCCTCTCATTTTTTAAGAGTAGTCTGCCTTGGAACTTAAATTCTACCAGAACTGTTATTTATTTATTAAATATCCTCTAATTTATTATACTCAGACTCTGTTAATGTCCTGTGCCTTGCCCACTCTGGGATTGCTTCGTTTCTTTTTCAGACTTTTTACTTGAATGTTTGCGTAATTTATTTTTATTCTTCCAGAACACTGAAAGCACACAAAGCTATGAATTTGCCTTTGGATACAGCCTTGCCACCACACATGCTGACGTGTTGTGACGATGCAGCATGGCTCAGTGAAGACAGCAGGGGCTTAGGGGGCAGCAAGACCTTTGTTAGGGTCCTGTCCCTTATTTTGTAACCTTGAGCCCCCATTTTTGCTATTGTAAAGTGGGACTATTAATACTTACCTTTCAGGTTTAAAAAACTGTGATTAAATTTGGCCAGAGAGTTCATAGCAGAGTACTTCGAAGGTAGACTGTTGGCCAGTTGGTTCCAATCTTTATTATTTTTATGATTTTATGAACCTAAGTTCAATTTTGATTTTCCTTTGACACAGTAGTTGTACAGTAACTGTTTAGGAGAGTGACTTTACTTGCTAAATAGCAAAGTTTAAAAACATATAGTTTTATTAATTTTTAGTTTTATAAATTGATCAGATCATGTGGTCTTTAAAATCTCACATGGCTAAACCCACACAGGCAAAGGATAGGTTTGGATCTTGGTGGGAATCTCTTTGAAGGTCGAACTCTTTCTGTTGAACCCGGCTTTCCTGTTCAAAGCAGGAGCCGCATGTTTAGCAGAGGTTGCTCCTGGCGTGTGGTGGTAGCTGATGCGTATTCGTACTTTGCATTGCTTTGTAACCAGGTCTCTCTTTGTGTGTATTCGAGAGGATCAATGTTGAAATAGGAGAGAAGAGCAAATCAAGGGCCACTTGCTAGCTACTGTGTCCGCCCAAGAGCCCCTGTGTTACGTCCGTTCTTGTAAAGATCAGCAAAGGAGAGATACTTCATAACATCTCCAAGAAACTCATGTCATTCTGTGCAACACTTATGTCAGGGATTTTTTTTCTTAAATTCCTCTCAAAAATCTCTAATTGGCTCTGTAATTCCATTGTGATATGACTTTATATCTTCTTTTCCTTTTATGATGAACCTGAAGGATTCCATGGAAAACTAGCTAATCTCAAATTTAAACTGTTCTTTTCCATCATTATGCTAAAGTGTTAAACTGTGCAGGCAGCTTTGTTTCTTTTTCTTTCTTGTTTTACAGGAAAAAAATTAGGCGACCAATGTTCTTAGAAAATCAAAGGTGTACATTTTATAAGTCATAATGGAAGATGATTTGAAATAAAAATGACATCATTTTTATTAAGCCTGTGGACGAGCTATTATGAACATCTCTAAGCAACTTTTTATGATGAACATGCTTTTCCTTTTTCCCCGAGGTGTTTTTCCCATTTGTACCCTATGTGGCATGTTCTGCCCTCAGAGTTTCCCCCGTAGGATTTTAGAGTTGAGGAGTTACTTACCTGCTCGCATCCTCTCTCCTGAGGCACTGATGTACTCTGTAATTCAGACCCCGGGTGAAAAGGAGCTGGCACATCTGTGAGTGAGCCAGGGCCTCTGTTCCTTGAGGCCGCTTGAGCTGGAGACGGACAGCCGCGAATCGTTTCCTCTGCGCTGCATGTTGGGAGAGCCTTGATTTAGGAATATGGCGGACGTGTGCTACAATGGACTCTTTTATATCTGTCTTATTTCTGTTCTTTGCTTTAACATATGCATACAATTGTCTACTAATTGCAGAGATGGACAATTGAAGTTTTGCATTTCCTAGCATCACAGCCAGTCTTTTGTTGAGGGTCGTACATATAGTGTGAAAATAAATGTCTGTGTATCCATAATTTACCTTCCATGCCAGTCCTCTGTAGAATGCCTCTCTCTGATACAACATTGGTAGAGAACAATTTGGCAGTGAGAAAGCAACAGTTGTTATCGATTTTTACCTCTTTTCTGGCAGAGTTGCAACAATTCACCATACCCTAATCCAGTACAGATATTAGATGGATTGCTCTACTTGACTTGCACTTGAAATTTCTTCCTCTGTTTTTACTCTACGTATTTATTTTCCATCAGCTTGTAATGCTGTAACATTGATTGGTGCAAGTGATGTATTATTCATGCCATTCTGGTTTCATTCCATTAGTGCCATCAGCATCAGTATTCAGCCTGAGGAGACACAATTATGTCAAGAGCTCTCTGGATCAGCTTACCTTGCTTTACAATTGTTCCGCATTCACAGAAGAGACTTCTTTTGTGTAGTACATCCTTTTATTTTGTTTCTGCCAATTGGAACGATATAAGAAGCTAATATGAGGCTGATATAAATATAACCTCTTAAATAACTTTTTAGTTTACAAATAACCATTGTATCAAATTTGGAAAATTTGGAAACATAAGGAAGAAAATCAAATTATCCATAATTTCATCCCTCTGTCTGAAAGTGGATCCACTTCCTTGCCTTCTAGTCTTTAAAAAAAATTATTAAAAGAAAATAAAGTTAAGTTCATGTTGTATACACAGTTTGAATAGTGATTTTTCTTTATCGTTATATGTAGTAATATTTTGGAAAATACGATTTTAATGTGTTTATAATAATTATTCATACTGTATCATTTTCAAACATTTAGATTTCTATGGTATTACTTTATCAATAGTCATATGCATTCTTATTCATGTATCTGTGACCAAATCTCTGGTTATTTCCTTAGGATAGATTTCTAGAAGTGCAATGAGAGCCAAGGAATGCAAACGTTGAAAAAGCTCTTGATACGTATTGCCAAACAACTTTCCAAAGACACTGGACCGCTATTGTCTGTTTGGTCAAGAAATTACAATCTTTTTCTTTTATGTTGCTGTAGTCATTTTTCATTATGTTTCCTGTCTTTTCAGTAATGTATTCATTAAAATAGACAAATTAGGGCACTCTCAGATTGCTAGAATAACTAGAGCAACTCGATGGTAGCTCCCTAGTGCGATAAGCCCCCTGACACTCTGCTGGACCATCCTCTCTTCCCATGTCATTGTTACGACTGAAACCGCCAGGTCCCGTGGTTGGAGGTATGAACCGAGACGTGGTGCGGGCGGAGCGTTCAGACCGAGAACAACGGTTCTGTTAGTCTGCTGCAGGAAAAACAGCCGCCGCTCGCCAGGGCTTCATAGATAACAACTGAGATTTCATTGCTTTGCCTGTGTTTTCACCTATTTTTAAAAAAATTTTATTTATTTATTTTTAGAGAGGGAAGGGAGGGAGAGAGAGAGAGAGCGAGAGAGAGAAACATCAATGTGCGGTTGCTGGGGGTCATGGCTTGCAACCCAGGCATGTACCCTGACTGGGAATCGAACCTACGACATTTTGGTTCGCAGCCAGTGCTCAATCCACTGAGCTACACCAGCCAGGGCCGTTTTCACCTATTTCATAGAACAATTTAGTGACCTAGTTTTGTCTTTTTATTTATAAATGTCAAAAATCAGCAGAAGATCCTTGTAACCTAATCAAAACAAGTTTCATTTGAAATGACATAGCTGTTCATTTACTCATTGGATCTTTTTTTTTAAATGATCTATCATTGATTCTGCTGCTACAGTTGTCCCAATTTTTTCCTCCCTGGCCCCCCTCCACCCGGTAACCCCCATTCCCTCAGGCAGTACCCCCACCATTGTTTCTGTCCATGGGTCTGAGCGTAAGTTTTTTGGCTTCCCTTTCCCATACTGTACGTCACACCCCCGTAGGCATTCTCTAACTACCTATTTCTGCTTCTTAATCCCCTCACCCTAAGTAATGGAGTCCAAAAGGAACAGTGATGGTTGACAGAGTATTACATGAATTTAAAGTAATGTGATTTTGACCTCATAAAAAAATACAGAAAATCCTAAGTTCAAAGGGAATGTTTTCATGAGAGCATTGTATCTCTGTGACTTCCTTTTAGCCTCTATCAGAAGGCATTTGAGGGAATATTAGGAAGCCTCACATCCTCTGGAAAGGCTGTGTGAAATGAACACCGACTCCTGTTCCTCCGCCCGGCCAGGTGGGAACCCTGTCTTACTGCCTTGTTGAGTAGCCCTAAACTTGGGCCGACTGCAAACACTGCACTGGGGAGGGTCATTTCTGGTGCCCTCTCTACTCGCACACCTCTCGCCAGGGGTCCTGCGTCGCCAGACTTCTTGCTGGTGGGGAAGGGGAGGAAGCCCTGGGATTATCCAGACTCTTGGGGTCATGTACCAGTTCTGTCTGTAACGTTCACTGGCAATATATATATATGACTTTTGTCCAGTTCTTGAGACTTCGTAAGCCTAGGTTTTCTCTCCTGTTATCGAGGGATGACGTCACTGCGAAGGTTTAAGGGAATGATGAGAGAAACGCCCCATGTGCAGAAGGCGCTTAAGGAAAGTCTGTCCCTTTCTTGTCCTCATATGTGAGACGTGTGGCAGTCGGGGCCGGGCCCAGGGCTCTGGGGAGGGCGGCCAAACCAGTGAGCACGCCTCGCGCAGCCCTCAGAGAGGCGGTGCCTGCGGAGAGCTCCCGTCTGTCCGTCCTCTGCAGCACAGATGCCCCGATGTGCCGAGCTGAACGCCAGCTCCGTGTGTCGACAACATCCTGTGTTTTCAGCTGCTGGAGCCGGTTTGCCCGGTTTGCAGGAGCCGTGGTCGTAAATATGTTATTCACAAACAGCAGTGCGTGTTCGTCGCGGAGTCATATTTTCCATGAAAGACATTAAGTGGGTTGCAAGAGGATTTAGTGTGTTCCTCTGTTCCGCTGAGTTTTTGGTCCCTTCTGTTTCGGGTGTGTGCAAATGGAAGTGCTCAGAATCATCAGCACCATTTGGCCCTTCATCGCGTGGAAGCAAGGGTCCTGAGAAGAGTTACCAGGGCATTCCTTGGGGTCCGAGGTGGCGCCAAGCGTCCACTTGGAGGGGTGGCCAGAGTCTTCCTCTGAGCGCCAGCAGCCTGCCTCAGTTCCTCGATAGGGAGAGAGGACTTTTCTCAGTCTTTCATGAAAGCACTGTGTGCGTGCAGCTTCAAGGTGTCGGCCCCCGAACTGCCAAGTAGGTCGCCGCCCTGAAGGTGGAGCCACTAAAATTTGGGGCTACCTGGAATGAGCAAGGACTGTTGGTTTGCCCTCACTTTCGATCTTTCTGCTGCTGCTGAACTCTGTCCTGGGTCCTAGAGATGGGGGAACCCTGTAACGAAAGCACGTGGGCACCGCCGTCCCGGGTGACGCGGACTCCTGTCGCAGTTCTGTGTGTGGGGGGCAGCGCACTTGAAGGAAGGTGCCATTGACTAGAAATTTTGCCTTGTTATTATTAATGGTTGATACACTATTCCTTTGATCGGTGTATTGACTTTGAAGCATCTCAGATCTAACTTCAGATTGCCATTGTTCAGGAAGTTAGTTGCTTGGGATTCTGTCATTGACACTTATAATCACATAATTTTTAATGTCAAACTCTCATACTAGAAGCAATGAGTGGAAGCATCTGGTGTGTAAAGCCTACGGCGAAGGCACTAGACCCACCAGAGTTGTGTGAGGTGCCCTCCCTGAAGACTCTGGCCCACTGGTAGTGCCCGATTTGCCGTCGTAGCTTTCAGATCCCCTTCGACTGTGATGTTTAGGGATCTGTCTCGATCTTTCGATTACATATCTGATTTATTTAAACATAAATGTTTTCTGAATGATGTTGAAATGGCTTAACCATAAATAGCAGATAAAATACTAAAGCTGTAAAGCATTAGTGGTCTGAGATCATTTTTGTGTAACTTGCCATGTAACTGTGACATGATTTATTGAACATGAACTTGGTGGTGATATTTGTAAGCGAGGAAATGTTAGCAGATGATTCAAAACATCAGGACTTGGAAAAAGAACAAAGGCACAGCCTGCAGGTGGACAGTGGCTGCCGGACCTTCTGGAATTCGTACCTGTCCGTCACAACCTTGTCCCTGCTTCAGGCCCATCTCAAACGTGTAATCCTTGTCTAGAAGGATCATCAGAAGCCCGATTCAGCGTCACTCCCGTTGGGGTAAGTTGAGTTCGGATTACCTGGTTTGGCCTGGGCATTGCCCTCCACACGGGCAGAGCAAGCGTGCGCGCAGTGCGAGTCTGGGCGGCTGCCTCTCAGCGCCCGCACCCCCTCTTTCCGTGCAGCGGCGTCTGCCAGGCCCGTCTCGGGGCGACCCCAGGCTGTTTGCAGTGCTGTTTGTCGGACCGTCAGCTTACACCGCTGAGTGTCAGAGGAACCTCCGAGCGGTGTCCATAAGACTGTCTCCCAAGTTCTTTCGGAGCATTCTTTTGAATTCCACCTTAATCCCTGAGCTAGAAAGATAGGTGAATTTTTATTGAGAATTACTGCACATGAGAAGTGAGAGCCTCCTATGGAAATGTCTGACCACCGTGCTGTCCGCCCGAAACTGATGTAAATATTCAGTGTCCACTGTAATGGGAAAGTAAATATTGACCAACCTGGATCAGTGAGAGCTTCTTAGATAACAGCGTTCATACATTCCCAGCGTAGCTCTCCGGAGAGCTTTCGTGCCTTCACAGTAAATTCAGCGTTTTTGCCGAGTGCGACATTAGGTTCTGGAGCTCGGAGACAAAGAAGACATTGACTCTCCTTAGCTATTGCAGTCCACAGGCAAAAAACAAAAACCACATTGCAGTACCCTGTGACAAGGACAACCATACAAGTTTTATGTTGTTTTGTTTTTTAAAGTACCGCAGAACTAATCCTACTGGCTATCCATACGTAAAAATTACAGCTAGATCCTGACTTCTCACCGTAGACAAAAATATATTCTAAGTGAATTACGTACCCAAGTGTGAAAGGTATAGCTTTTTACAAGAGAAGAGAGAAACCTATCTTTATAACCTCAGCGTTGGGAAGGATGTCCTTAAAAAATGACTATAAAAAGCATAGCTAGTCCTTAAAAAAAAAGGCTGATCAATTTGACTACATTAAAATGTAAAACTTTTGTACAACAAGGGAAACTATAAACAAAATTTAGACAAAATGTTTTTGGTTTATTCTCCCAACAAAGGAGGATGCAAAGAACTCTATATAAATAAGGAAAACAAACCTGGGAGGAAAAGGGCCGTGGGCATGTGAAGACCGTTCCAAAAGAGGATATGTACGTAGCCAAAAGCACAGAAAAAGATGCTTAGCCTTGGTAGTAGTGAGAGAAGTGTAAGTGAAAACCACAGTGCAATTCTGTTTTGCACGCAAACCGCAAACGTTGAAAAGTCTGATAGGACGGAGTGCTGGCAAGTCTGTGGAGTCGCGAGAACTCCGCGTACACTGCTGGTGAGAGGAGAAGCTGGTACACTGTTTGGAGAGCGTTTACAATCAGCTGACGGGGGCTCTGTGTGTCCACATGTAAAACAGTCTCCAAAACGCGATGCTGAGACCGTAGTTCTTAACAGCAATTGGTGCTCCCAGGGTTCTGAGCACTTGCTGGTGCTTCGGTAGGTAGGCAGTCGATGAAAGTGAAAATAGAGCTTGCAAGCGCTGAGCAGCCAGTACAGCCAGAATGCCTGTACCATCGAGCAAGCTTTATAGGCATCCAGTCTGCAAGCCTGGGGCCAGCTCAGGTCTGGGGGGCGTGCTAGGCAGGGTCCCAGTTCTCCTCCCAGGCCAGCTGGGAAGGGCAGTGTCACCTTCTGCTGCCACTCATATGCCTCTGCCATTCACAGCTCTGTTCTACCCTTTTTGAATACACTTGTCTTTTTGCAAGAACTTCCTCTTGGGGTGCTGTGGAGTGGAGGGTTTTGATTTTTTTGAGGTCTTACTTTGTTTTGCTTATATCAAATGGCCTTGTCTGAGTCTCAGATAATGCCATTTTGTGGTATTATGTTAGAGGAAGTGCTATTATCCTTTTTGTGCCATCCACGACTTCAGAGATTTCCACAGGCTGAGGTGTCCCTGTCTCCATAGGGCTGTACCCACGCCCACTTCCCCTCTGTCTGCTGCTTCTTACGGGAGCCCTTTCCTCTCTAGTCTCCTCCGCTCTCTAGAGGAGCGAACGGGGAGGTCGTGCTGGAGGTTAGGTTTTGTTTGCACAAGGTGCTCATCTAGAGTCATACACGGCATACCAGGGGAAAGTGGTGATATCAAATCAGAAAGTGTATCCTGGTGGAATCACGCAGGATGGTTTGGAGGTTAGAATTGGTTGTTTTCTAGCTATGTAATCTTGGCGAAGACTCTTAGTATGTCTAAGTCATATTTTCATCCACTAAAAGATGGAACTAATAAAATTTACGAAGTTGTATAGTTTGATTTACTTTAAAGTACCTTGCAGATTACATAGTACCATGCCAGTGTATGATGTTAGCATCGTCAGTATTCTTTTTAATGATAATTAATATTCTTTTGGCCTTTTTTTGCCTCATCAATACCTGATGCCAGTGTGCTCATAGCTCAACCCAGAGTAACTCTCATCTGTATTTTCTTCGTGACCTTTGTTTTATAAAGAAAGGGCAGATCATTTACCTAGAGATCAATCACAGCTTGGGACATCCTTTTTAACACAGAGTACTGGTGTAACCTAATCAAGAAGGGTGACCTTTTGTGTTAGTACATCTTTTGTTCAAATATGGTAGACCAGTAGATCAATCAGCAGACTTCAGCCCAAAGGAGCCAGAGATGTAGATGAAATTTGAACAGTAGGAGTGTGTTAGCAGCATTCGAGGACCTATGGAATGGTATATGGCAATATGACAGTGGCATACAATGACTTATAATTTAGCAAATGGACATGATCTGCAGGACTAGAAATCAGAAGAATGATTGTTTTCTAGGAGGAAGTGGGATTCACTGGAAAAGGGAGGGAAGGAATTTTCTAGTCCTAGGGTGGCGGAAATGTTCTGTATATGGAGTCGGGTGTTGGTTATACAGATGTGTATGTTATAAACACTCATTGGACTGAACACTTACAATCTGTTTAGTTTTGTGTATAATTGTGCTTCATATTGAAAACAAAATGTTTAAATGGAAAAAGTACCAGGTGTGAAAGCAATAATCAAGGGGATATATATTATCATAGTGCAAGTAGAACATCTCATTTTGATGGAAAACAGGTGAAAGAATAATCAAAATAGACCGGAGTGGAGTTAATCCAGGAATGCCCCCTATTTGATGAGCTCTTGAGCTGGACTTTGATGAAAGGATGAACTGTGGATTGGAAAAAGAAGGGCAAGGTCTTTCCAGTCCTGCAAACCCAGATGCACCAGGGCACCTGGGGAGCATCGTGCAACGTAAGGCAGGACAGCAGGCTGCTTTTTGAAGGATTGATGATGGAGTAGTGATACTTTATGTGCCTGTTCATAAATGAGAATCCTGACAACTGCTTCTCGAAACTTAATACAGAAATTAATTTAATGATATTTTGAGTTATTACTACATAATATATGTGTATTTCTTTAGAATGTTCTTTTCGAGATCTTGAGTATTCTTGTGAGTTAAGCCTGAAGCTTGAACACACACTTTTTCCCCTTCGTATCTGTAATATCTCTGTTATGCCAGGAGGTTGGTATTCACAAGGCGATCACCCATTTTAATTGTAATAGCTAATGTGTGCTTCTGTTTTATCTCATTCCCTTTTTGATTTGTTTTGTTTCATAAGAATCCATTATGAAGACTTCAATCCATCTTTTGCGGAGCTCAGGAAGTTTAAGATGTGTGAAATGCATTTCTTTTATAGGTTATCTCAATTCAAACCATAAAAATTGCCCATCAATTATAGGGATCTTTTCAACCATCCCTGACATGTAGTTCTAAGAAATTTCCACATTCACTTGGTTTAGCAGTTGAATCTGTGACCTCTTGGTCTAAAGGCTTTTGATATTGATTATTGTATTACGTCCATCAAAGGACAGGATGGAGGTTAAGGATCGTCCAGGTTGTAATGTATCTCACAGAAGGAGAGCAGTGTGGGTTTGGTGGGTAAGCTCTATGTAGAATATAAGCGTGAACTTTTCAAAACTAAAATGTTCTCAGGAAAGTCTGAGTGACATGTATTTGAAGTGCTTTGGAAACATTTCACCAAATTATTGTATTTGTCATGGCATCAGAGGCTGTGAAAATGGATCATTTTAGAAAGCTTTTTTAAACCACAGGCTAAAATATTGCAGTTGATTAAAATGGAAGCAAGCCCATATTTATCTGAAAAATTATTCCTTTCATTTGGTCGGGAAGGAGAAGGTGATTAGAACCTTAAAGGGGAGTGGCCCTGACGGAGAGCTCCGCGGTGAGGACACCGTGCCGGCGGCTATTGTTCCTGAAGAAGCTGTACCCTCAAGATGACCTGGCCGCTGGTGATTGTCTCATCCGCTTTGTGTCCGTTGGCTGTCTGTGGTGCACCCAGGTCTGCTCAGAGCCGTAAGCCGCTTTCACCTGGGTGGGCCCTGCTCAGTTTTCACACTATGGAGACATAGGCAGAAATTTAAAAAATGTTCATGAGGAATCACTTGGAAAACTATGAGAGTCTGTTGGAGACGTGAAGCATTTCTGGTGTCTTACATGTCAGGTGTGAGAAGCTGATGGAATCGGTTTTTACGACTTACAGAATTGGTTTCGCTGTTCTCCTTTCACCCCCTGTGTGTGGGTAAATGGGTGGAGCATCTACTCATTTTCCTGAAAAATTATGGCTGCTTTGTAGTGGAACTGGCAAAATTATCAGGAATTTATAAATTGGGCATTGGTTTTTGATAAAAATGGACTTTGTTTTAAGCTACATGCCTTAATAACCAAACCTTTCTGCCTGTAACCGTTCCCCAGAATTACTTGATTGGGGTTTGATAAAACGATGGAGATGGGAGAGGAGACTCACGGGTTATTATATCTGCTGGTTCCTAAAAAGAACCTTTCATCCCCGCGTCTTCGGAGTGTGGCTGGTGGAGGACTGGCGTTGTCGCCGGGGTCATCTTAGATCCAGGGAGCTGTCTCCCGGCCCCCACACGCCCACTCTGGGGCCTCGTGTATCACCCTTCCCTGTGGACTCCGTGCGCTAAGTAATGTCTACAAGAGTAGTGTATCATGTTTACATGTTTTTATTAATAACCACGTAGAGCTACGTATTAAGGTTTCTGATAAGCGTGAAATTATCTGTATTGCTACAAAGAGACTTGGTGTTTGACTTACTTTGGAAGCCACATTATACATAAACAAGCATGTTCCATCATTGAAAAAATATTGAAAATGTCTTGTGGATTCTTCATTTCGGCCTTTAAGGAGGCATTTTCTTATAGTCCTGCTAGCAAGCATTGACCTGTACTCAAGCCAAAATGGGGTACCACAGGACACCAGACCTCTTCTCTGTGAACAGGGATTATAACTTTTTCAAAGAGGCTTTACTTTCAACAAGTTTAGGACAATAAGGCAGATGCCTGAGAAAAGAAGTCATCAGCAGAAGTTCATGAGTTACTAAAATACAGGGTTCAAGCCGTGCTCAGCACCAGTCGGAGTTAAAAAATTAGAGGAGGTGTCTGAGTTGATGAGCGGCTGGAATGGGCTCTCTGACCTCTGAAATGACCTTTCGCATTACCTCCCCAGGTTTGAAAGATGATTACTCTCCTCTGCTTTCCCCCTAAGGCAACCCTGGCCGGAATGTCAGCTGCTCCCTTTGAAGGGTTTTGCCGCAGTGCAGAGTGTTGGGTAGGGATATGACCTCAAGTGTCTGTGTTTCACTGGGACCCCTGAATGGGGAGGGCCCCCCTGTGGCTGGCTGTGGGGGCCTGGGGTTGGTGAGGAGCCCCCCCACATCCAAACCAGTCTGCACCTTGATAGCTCCTAATAACATGAGGATCATTCTCTTCCACTCTGAAACTGGTTTTTGTTTTTTTTTTTCAGTTGTCAGTTTTGGAAAACAGTAACTCTATCATTCAAAGAGGTAAAAACAAGTTATTTGAAAATGGTGGCATAGGATTTAGTTATTTTGTTTGATATAGATTAAGCTTCCGTTTTTCAACATTTTTAGCTACTGCCATATCTTCCCAGCACTTTTGGAGTTGCAGTACTGAACAGTTTAATTGGGTCATGTAAATGTTTTGTACACTACTAAGGACTTTAACTTGAGATACAGTGAATCCTGTGAGGGCCGGTCATTGTAGAAAGCTGACTTACAAGAGCTGAACGTTCACATTATACTAAAGTGAGATATAAACACTCCTTTGTAACTTGCATGTCATTATAACACACAGATGTCTTGGCTCCAGGAACACGTGTATTTAATGAGTGCTGGCTTGGATTCACGCCAGGGTCGAGGCTTAGTGATCTTAAGAGCGGGCCCAGAACATCGCACGATGGGAGGTCAGGCCAACTGCCTTTTCATTGCGAGGGCTCCAGCCCACGGTTGGGAGTCCGCACTGGTGGCGAGGAGGTGCCCGGTACAGCCCGTTCTCCCGCAGCACACTCGACGCTTTCTCACAACTGAAGACAAAGCCCTGTCTGTGCACGGACACCTTAAGAGACAAGTAGAAAACCTTGTAGAAGAGTCTTTCCAGCAAGTGGTGGCCGGTTTAGTTATTTTAAGAGCCGTTGCATTTCCCACAATACTTAGTTATCTGGGTAGGCGGCGAGTGTACATCCTTCCTTGTGTTTGACAAAATTGCGTGTGTTGCGGGGAGGTGGGCGGAAGGAGGGAGAGGAAGCCACCTGCGTGCCGGGTCAGATCCCCAGGTCGGACGTAGAATGTTGACGAGTCTGGTCTGTGTGAGAGGGGAGTCCCTGTGAGGACCTGCATGCTGCAGGAGGGGGGACGGGCCTGGGTTTGAAGGCTCTGAACCATCGACCGAGCGGTGGCTGCACGCACGTGCCAGTGGGGACTGAGCTATTAGAGCTGCTCTCCCAGCGAGTGCTCCGATTACAGAACTTCGTAAGTTCTGAGTGGTCTTCCCGCAGTGTCTTTCCCCCCACAAGCCCTGTTATTTTTAGGAGGCAGTTTTGCAGAACGGGAAGTTTTGTAAATACACATGTATTGAATTTATATCAGAAAAGCTGGTATTCCCAGGTATGTGCTCAGTAAATTACTTGCACGTTGATGTATAAAGGTAAACATTTTGTAATAAGATCTCTGTAACCAGATTGGGAAGGTGAGACATCAAAAGTTCATGCGTTACCATATCATAGGAGTATTCTCCGTTTTTCAAATTGCTCCTCATTTTGTTGTAACTATTTTAACCCATCTCAATGATGTTAGTATAGTTTTGAAGCAGGTAACATATAATTGTATCCTCCTTCTTCCAGATAATATATTGAGACCTAAAGCCTCAGGTTTAAATTTATTTGGTGTGAGAGTGGGGCTTCTGGCTGATGGTTGCTTGAGATTAAGGCGGCAGCAGCAGCAGCAGCAGCAGCAGCAGCCGCCGCTGCAACAAGCCCTTTTATCATGGAGACAAGGCCACCTGCCTTCACCAGTGAATATAGTCACAACCCTTTTTAAGTGAGCAAAGGAGGACCTAAAACCGCTAAGAACACGGTCCCTGTGAGCACAGAGAATCCCTTACCCGAGCCACAAGTCCCCGTGTCCTTCCTCTGTGTAATATCAGGGAACAAGTCTGAGTCTACAGATGTGGTTAGTATTTTGACAGTGAATATTAAATTAATATTTAGGCATTAGTATAGAGCTAATATTCACAATACAATTAAACATTAAAGCTCTTTTCTTGAAAGAGCTCAGAGTTCCCTTGCAGGGTCCAGTGTCATACCTGTCGTTGTGTCTGAAACCGGGCAAACACTCGCCACCGGCTGGGTCCCTGCTCAGTGCTGTGATCCCCTCTGACAGAGAGCTGGGTTTTTTGGAAACCTAGTGTCTGGCTGAGAAAAAGAAGAAAATGATTCAGTGAGAGAGTGGCTTAATTTTTGCCCTTTTCATTGTCTGTGTGCATTTCTTGTATTCCACCAAAAAGACAATAGCACATTTTCCAGGGTCTGCTTGTGCGGTGGGGGGCACAGGAGGGGCCTTCCGGCTGGCCTCTGGACAGGCCTGAGTGTGTGGGGAACAGACTTGGTCCAAGTGGACTGTGGGCCACACTTCACCCGACATTAGGCCAAAGGTGGCAAGCCCTGTTACGGAGCTGAGGTTGCTTTCTGCTTTAGGGAGGGGGAAAAAAAAAGCCAAGCATGGGCAGTAAAGAAAAGAATGAACTTGTAACGTAAGCAGAGAAGCATGTCCCGTTATCCAAGTCCCAGGTCAGACCTCAGGAGCATCCATCCCAAGACCATGCAAGTATTTTAGGATTCTGTTTCTTACACATTGTCATGGAGGGGGAAACAGGAAAACAAAGATTGCTGAAGATGTGTAAGAAGAGACAGACCAGAATAGCCCATGTGTTCCTAGTTGGCAGTCGCCTCTTGTCACTTGTGGGCCAGATGGCCACAGGCTGATACTGGTGTAACGGTAGGCCCGGAGGCCACCGTTAATTACCGCAGCAGCCGCCAGAGGGACACCTCCCAAGGAGACAGACTTCCATTGGGTGGTCCCGTGAGAACCGGTGTTTCCGAGGACGAACCTCAGCACAATGAGCATTTACCATACTTTACAAATAATAGTAACAAATAGTATCTACAGTTTCAGGAGTCATGACTTGAATTGACTTTGGGTATTGCCCTGAAGTAATTTGAAACAATTTACATATAGGAAATTTAGATCTGATTTGGATGCTCGTTAGAAGGTTAGTCAACGAATTGTTTCCAAAAAGACTTTTTTCCACAAGTATCTTCCTTAATTTGCTACTAGATATACTTACTGTTTTTTTTCTTTCTTTTTTTTTTAAAGATTTTATTTATTTATTTTTAGAGAGGGAAGGGGGGTGGGGGGGAGAGAGAGAGAGAGAGAGAGAGAGAGAGAGAGAGAGAGAGAGACATCAATGTGCAGTTGCTGGGGGTTCTGGCCTGCAACCCAGGAATGTACCCTGGCTGGGAATCAAACCTGGGACACTTTGGTTCCCAGCCCGCGCTCAATCCACTGAGCTACGCCAGCCAGGGCACTGTTTTTTTTTTTCAATAGAAGTTTATCACTGATCTGTTAAATATTTTTTGGATGTCTGTGGAATGATGGGCCTGATGATCTTAGATTAGCTGCTTTGGGTCATGTGTCTATTAGAGAACTGCGATTTTTATTTATTTATTTACTTTTAATCCTCACCTGAGGATATATGTATTGACTTTCAAAAGAGAGGAAGAGTTGGGGAGAGAGAGAAAGAGAGATACATCAATGGGTTGCCTCTACACACACCCCAGTCAGGGATCGAACCTGCAACCCAGGCATGTGCCCTGACTGGCAGTCGAACGCATAACCTTTGTGGTGCATGGAATGGTGCTCTACCCAACTGAGCCATCCAGCCAGGGCACTTCTGTGATTTTTAAACCAATGCTGACTTTGGGTGCCTTTTGCCCTAGGTATAATAGATACATTATTTTTGGTCATTTCCCCCCCAAAATTTAGAGTCAGAGCCGATTTTCACGAAGAAGAAAGGGTGGATATATGTCATTCAGGGACTTAGGATGCATATATGGTGTCTGGCATCCCTTTCCTTACAGACAGAACCCCCATTTTAGTTGGGGTTTGGGGAAAGGAGTGGGTGGGCCAAGTGTGTTTGGTGCTTAGGGGTTTGGTTTAAACCCCTCCATTTCCTGAGCTCTCCATCAGCTCAGAGCGGACACGGCCCACAGTCCTGAGTGGGGAGGAGGAAGAGGAAGGCCTTGAGGACCCATCACCCTGACTTCTGGCTGCCGGAGTTCTGGCCTCTGTTGACCCTGTGGCTGCTGCATTGCCCACCTTATGGGAAAACAGGCCTTGCTCTGGGTGGGGTGGTGTTGCTGCCAGACTCTTCCCTTGGCCCCCAAAGGCCCCGATCTCAGCCCTGCTCAGACCTCCAGACAGTCCCCAGCTCAGGCCCTCTCCCTCCTCTGCTCTGTATGCATCCTGGTGTCCACACACATCCTCTTAGGCTAGGGGCAGCAGACCAGATTGAGGTGGAGTCCAGGTGCATGCATTCCCTGGTGACTGGCAGCCATCCACTCCAGGGGCTCCTGTGGAGTCTCCTGTTGGCTGTTACTCGGATAGGATGGGGGAGGGGCACAGAGCAGCCGCTCTGGAATCAGACAGATCTGAATTCGAATATTGGGAACTGCTTCACCTCCCTGTTCCTCAGTTTCCCGAGCTGTAAAATGAGGATGCTTGCATCTGTCTTGTTATGTCGTGAGGGTTAGGTGAGGTAGTAGTTGTAAGGCGTTTGGCGTAATGTCTGGGCATGTAGCAGGACTCACTAAAGTTGAAATGATTTTGTATGACAGTGATGATTGTTGAGATAAACCAAAAAGAAACATGAATAGGGTTATTTCTTCTAACGGGCAGGAATCTGAGATGGTTTGCTCACACGGTGTCAGAGCTGGTGCCCAGTCTGTGCGTCGGAGAGCCCCATGGGGAGGACCCGCGTCAGTCCCCTTCCCCGCTGCCCCCTAGCATCCGCCACCAGGCCTGGCCTGGCACAGCAGGAAAAATTGCTAACATTTACTGAACACTTAATTGATATTCATCCGTTTGAATATCATGCTTTCTGTGTATTAATTCATTGCCTTCTAAGAACGTGGAGTTGGGATTATTACTACCCCCATTCTGGAGGTAAATTCAAATCTAGAGAATTTAGGTAATTAGCCCAAGGTCACACACATCAACTGGCCAAGGAGGCCGGCTGTCTGGTGCCAGCGCGGCAACCCTTGTTGGATGCACGAGGGAAGGAAGGAGGGAGGAAGGGTGAAATCCTGCCCCTTGACTCCTAGTGTGCGAGGTTGATTGTGGCAGTTGGCACAATCAACTACCACATGTGGAACTGGGTTTTGCACTACTGTAGCAAGAGCTGTCAGCCCCGAATGATGGCTCTGGGGAGCGCTCTGATGTCCTGTGTGTTCCCTAGGGCTTCCCTGCAGTCAGCAGTACAGGAGCGTGGACGTGAATTACCACCCTTAGCAAACAGATCACTAGTGAAATATGCTGCAGGCAGTTTCCCACGTGTGGGCAGGCTGGCTTTCTAAGACGTGCAGTTTCTGTTTGAAACAGCGTGCTCCACCAGTAAATGCCTAAGTTCCCCAGTGGAGCAGCCGGGGCAGGTCTAGGGCCCAGAGCCCGGGAGAGGCCTGGGGGCTGCGTGCAGTGGGGGCCCAGCGATGCAAAGCCGGCAGCGAGGGCTCAGCACGACCTCAGGTTTTACCATTTTTGAGAAACTGGCTATTTTGGAGAAATTCTTATAGTTTATATAAAAGATTTTATGTCACTGGAGGGCATGGGATGCATGTATCTGTGCTAGAGTACATTTTTCAGAACTTATTCACGTATAATCTGGAAATAAAACATTTTTTTTAGTCGAATATCATATTAGTTTTATTAGTGCATAAAAGTTTAAATTTGAAATGTTTGCCAATGTATTAAGAGCTGTAAGAGTTTTTAATACAGCGGTGAATAACTCATTGAATTTATAGTCTCGGAAATCTGAATAAGATGTATCGTCATGATGTAGAAACAAGAAACTAATTTGTACAAAAAGTGCTCAAGGACTGTAAGGAGAGCCCTGTTTCTGTGCTTGCAGCCCCCGCCACGCAGCGCCTTAGAAGGCGAGACACAGTTTGCATGCAAACACAGCGTCCCGAGCAAGCAGGCAGACCCGTCCGGCTGTGCCTGGCAGGCTGTTCTCCTTCCTGCAGCGGGAACCGACGACACGAACGGCGTCACGTTTGGCCAATAACAGAAGTACCTCTTTCTTCAACAAAAGTGCATGGAGTTGAGTTTATGTCCAGGTTTCTCCTTCTACAATAACACTCTGTTTTCCTGAACTTTAGCTTCCCCTCTCCCTCACCCAAAGCCACAGCCCTTTGAACAATTGAAATCATGTTCACACAGCCCTTACAGTGTACTTCTAGGAAAGCCCTGTACATCCTCACCTTGAGCTTTGCCCTTAACCGCTGTCTAACCTGGGAACAGGTGCCCAGCACACTGGTGCCTCTGCTCTCACTTCTCTCGCGGGGGGAGCCGGGGGTGGGGCGGTGTTCCTCCTTTGAGGGTGTTTATTAAATGCAATGGACACAAAACTGAGTACAGTTTATGGACCATAGTAAGCGCTCTCAGTAAATGGTACTTATTACATATTATTAAGATAATGTACTCTTAATGTTTCTTGGATTTCAAAAACACAGTGGAATAAATGTAGTCATTTATGAAGTCGGAGGGGAGGGCTGTTATGAGAAGACACTCGGGCAAGAGTGGGCCCCGCGGATCTCGGGATGGGGAGAAAGAAGACAGAAGCTGCAGAGGTCGGTGCGAGAACAACTGTGCAGTAGTCTCAGCCACGCAGTGCAGGATCAAAAGGGCTCCCCCCCACCCCCCGTAATTTCTTCCAGCTGGATAAATGTGCAGCCTAATACGGCAATCGATGTTCATAATTGTGACTTCTTTGAGTCATCAGGAAAAGGTTAAATTACATGAAGCGCGCTCCATTTAAGAAGGCCATGGGGTTGGAGCACAATTTGGAAAGATTTTCCTTCAGAATAGTGACTGTTTTACTGATGGGCCTATACCCCCCACCCCTCCCAGTTTTTCTGAAGACCCCCGCTGTCCTGTGTGACTAGGATTTTAAAGGACTGGTGGCCGGGCTCGATCTCAGCTGCGGTGCCGGAGTGAGACTGGCGGTGCCGGGGGACGAGGCGGTTCAGGTGGTGGAGTGGTCTGAGGACTCAGGGGTAGCTGCTATAGTTACAGCAAAGCCTCGTCACTGTTGTTGAGGCCTTAGAACCTTCCAGAGGAGACATCCATGGGGATAAAGTAGTATTTCAGTAAACATATGCATATAGATTTATCATTTCCTAGAGAACATGCAACTGGTGTCTGAAGAATAGGAAAATATGTTATAAAACCCACCTGATAAAAGGCCTCAAAGAATGCAGTGTTTTGCATTTCAGATGGAAGATTCAATTCTGTGTAGAAGCTGAATTAAGCCATTTAGAATGTTTTTGCAGCTGAGACCCCTCCCAATGTGTCTAGTCACCAGAGTTGCCACTTCTTGAGTATGTCAGAGGATTTACTGTACCATCCTGCCTTCAAATGTGTTTTTGTTATGCTACTGACATGGGATTCTGTGAGTCATTTACCTTTGCGTACGTTTTATTTATTTGCTTCCAGGTATGTTATTATTATTCACTTTTTCTCTGAATTCCATGCATGAAACATAAGAATGCTGTGTGAAATGTACAGCGGAATAGGCAAAGTGAATTTAGCTTTGTGCCTCTGAAAAAAAAAAAAAAAACTCGTGGTTGGCTGGCCTCTTTAGTTTTCCGGCAGAGCTGTTGCTGATAAGTGGTTGCTTATTGGACACCACATATTTTGTTTCAATGTTAGGAAAGAGGAAATCATTTATTTAATTAGTGCTATTGCATAAGTCAGTATATCTGCCTTTTAGATACTTAATAGCAAGCAGTTTCAGAACTATTGGGAATGTGAGGAGATAATGAAATTGTTGTGTGAGGAACAATTCCCCATCAAAGCAGAGGCGCGGGGTGACACACACACACCAACAGCCCAGTTAATCCGGGCTGTGGTGCGCGTTTGTGTAGTTAATATCAGTGCTCTTTGGGAAACAATTTTGGTTTATCATAGAGATCACAAATATTTTGGGTTATACTACATAGAGGAGAGGTGGCCCAGTATCTTGGAACTGATTTAGAGATGGTCCTAGGTTTTTAAAAATTTAGGTTCTAAGTTGAAATACTTTAAATTATTTGGTCACTTCAAATTTCTGGCTGGCTTTGAATTTGAATGTAGGTACCAGAATCAATTCTGTATTAGAGAAAAAATATGCATTTGATGAAGAAAACATGCCACAGTGGCAGCTGTGTTGCTGTAATTAGGAATAAGGAAAGACACTTAAAAAAGTGAGATGGTGTCTTCACTTCAGAATCTTTCCTCTTAAATGCGCGCCTGGATGATTTGTGTTGGTCTAATGGAAAGAGTCATTTTTTAAAGATTTTATTTATTTATTTTTAGAGAGGGAAGGGAGGGAGAAAGAGAGAGAGAAACATCAATGTGCGGTTGCTGGGGGCCATGGCCTGCAACCCAGGCATGTGCACTGACTGGGAATCAAACCTGCGATGCTTTGGTTTGCAGCCCACGCTCAATCCACTGAGCTACGCCAGCCAGGGCTTAGAAAGAGTCGTTTTTAAGCTGTATTTGGAAGACTGTTACTTTGTTCTAGGTGGGTTTAATGATTCTAGATTTTAGAGTGAGGAGGCAAATGCTGAGTGAGGACCAGGGCTTTCTTGTCTTCCGTCTCTCTGCTGAAGTGTCCAGTTGTTGTGTCTTTGGTGCGGGTAAATGCGTGTTTCTTCCAGACGAAATGGAAAGTTTAGGATTGCCATCCGAGGCCACCAGACCGCGAATATAGGATCACACTGAATAATGTCTCTGCGTTTCCCACGGTGTCCGATGGAACTTTGGTTAGAAAAGTGGCAAGATGTAACATCATCCAACAAGTTCACGTTTTTAAATAGAACTAACAGGACAGAAAAAGGAAGGGTTACCAATTATTCTTAAAGCCGATTTGATGGTGACACGATTTTTCTTCATAAAAGAGGTAGAACAAACGAGCCAAGTGTTAATTAGTGCGATGACTGGTGAGTGCAAGGGCCGGGGCTTGGTCGCCATGGTGCCCGGGGAGAATGCGTGAGCGTCCCCTGCAAGGGGGCCGCAGGGCACTCCAGGCCTGTCTGACAGCTGGGCTTTGAGAGAGAGACTGGGACTGATCCGCACGCCCTCTCCGCTGGCTCCTGGGGGCCTCTTCAGACATTGTTTACACGGAGGGTCATCTTTCTGGAAAATCCACGGGGCACACTGATTAATGAGTCACAGAAGCAATTAGCTCTGTAATACTGAGAGTTATTGGCAAGAGGCCGTGCATTTTCCTAAGGTCCAAGAGGAATGTCAAGAATGAAATAAATTAGTTTATGCTTGTTCAGAGGAGTTCTTACCCTCAAAACCAGCCTCTTATTGATACACTTAGAAATGGAGTGGGACAGATGGAGGGGTCCGTCTTCCGCTTACCCTGAGGGCAAGATTTTAAGACTTTCTTTGGACCAAAGGGAAAGGACTCATGAATCTTGGCTAACACTATTGTTTTAATAAGCCCTTCCACTATAGTTAATTGATGAGAAATGTCACCGCACTAATTTTCACTCATTATGAGATCAGATGGCTTTAGAAACTTATTTGTTGATGGAATGAGATATAATTTTTGTAATTAAATGTTTCACCGAAAGCACGCACCTTAGGATAGCCTTCTGCATTTTCCTTAGCCCGCTGATAATTTTGAACTCAAGGTGAATTTGTCCAGCAGCGTGTAAGATTTGCATGTGGAAAAACTTTAGCCTAATTGTGTCTGAAAATTTAAAGACCCCCAATATCTCTATTTAGAGTTTAAAAATACAATTTAACTTTTATTTGACAACTCTTAGCCAATGCTCCTAAAGTGTTCCTTCCATAAATTACCCTATCATTTGCCAAACACTTGCAATTTATAGATCAATAAAAGTCCAAAGAGGTTAAGTGACTTGTCAAAATAACCCAGCAAGCAGCAGAATCAGAAGAGTTGGGGCTTTTAATTTCTAGTCTCTTGCTCTAAGACAATCTGCTAATTCTCCACTGAGCTCAGCACAAGACACTTTAAATGGAGATTCCAGGTGCACTTTGTAAAAGGGACAGTTGTCTGGCTTGGATGAATATGTATTTTTTTTTTGAATAGTACTCATTATACAAGATGTCTGGTTTCGGCTACACTGTTTATGTCACTCTTTATTTAAGAAGGAACGTAAAACTCAGCTGAAGAAAGGGTGAAAGGCACCTCTCTGTAAAGCTGATTTCTGAATGAGACAAAAAAGTGAAAGAGAAAACAAGCTTCTTTTACCTTGAGACAGTGTATCTGTTTGTTTGTTTGGTCCATAAAGTTTCTTCCTTGAGAGCATCTAGTATCAGTATACAATCAAACTCGCACTTAAAATTTTTGCCCAGTTTAAGAATTTGTAGAAATGGCTTATCGTTTTAGAGAGATGTTTGTATGAACGATCCCTTAGTCATTTCTCTTTGTGCAAAACCCTTCTCTGCTTCTAGGCTAAAGCAAGTAGCAAGAAGCTAAGGGTCGCAGCTAATTGTCTGGAACACAGAATCCCAATCCTGACAGAAGCCAAGGAGTGACACTGCGTCTGGCCCAGGGGGTAAAGAAGCTGGTCTCTGTTAATGACACGTTCTCGTTCACAGACAGGTGCTTGCCCCAGGGGAGTAGACTTCGCGTCTTTGCCAACGTTACCTTACCTTACGGAAGAGCGATTCCCCGGAACAGGGGGACGTTTCCCCGCTTCGCAGCCCGAGTGTGCTGGGCCTTCCTCGCGGTGCTCCGGGTTCAGCGAGCCTTTGACGGCAGCGTGAGAGCGGGGCTGGCAGAGACGGCGACAGCCTCCTCGCTTGGTGTTCCTGCGTCTCCCTGGAGGTTGCTGTCCCTGTCCTTACCAGAGCTGCCCAGTGGCCGGGAAAGACAGCTTCTGGGAAGAAGGTCAAGTGCTGGGCCTTTTCTCTTTTCTAGCAGGAGGCTCTTGATAGCAGCAGCGGGAATGAAGTTAGGGGGTCAGGAGGACAGCACTGGCCAGGTAGCTCCGTCGGTTGGAGCATCACCCTGATAGCCTCAGGTTGAGGGTTCGGTCCCCGGTCAGGGCACATACAAGAGTCAACCAATGAATGCATGAGTAAGTGGAACAACAACTCGATGTTTCTCTCTCTTTCTCGTTCTCTCCTTTCCTCTCTCTAAAATCAATAAATTTTTTAAAAGGTCATCGAAAAGGCCTTATTGCTGATCGTTGACGGGGAAAGAAGAAAACGTTCAAGAAAATAACCGGATCCTTTCTCCCCCGATCCTCCTTCCCCTCACTATGTTGGCTGTTCACACCAGCCAGAGCCCGGCAGCGCCGTCCTGTCAGCGTGCTTGCTGAACTGTTGTTCTAGTTCGTTCGTCATTTTGGAAGTTTCTTTACAGCAGGGGCGCTCAGTGTGGGAGGGGATTTTGAGCCCCACCCCCAAGCGCTGGGCACTGCCTGGCAACATTCTCTGTTGTCACAGCCGGGGAGAGGGGATGCGGCCGGCACCGCTTTGGCAGAGGGGCGCTGCTGAAAGGCCCGCAGGGGAGCAGGACCGTCCCCACTCAGGCGTCGCCAGAGACGTCAACAGCTCCGATGTTGAGAAACGCTGCTCTGGATGAGGAAATGAGGAGGCTTTTGAAAGAACTGGCCTGTCTCTGCAGATTCATAGCCAGCTTGTGAGAGTCCGACCGCCCTCTCCCAGCAGGGAAGGCTCTGAGCGGGGTTTGTTTTTGTTCAGTTTTGAGCACTTCAAGTTTCCGCCACCACAGGATGCTCCGGGCTCACCTTGTCTGTGTCCTGGCGCAGCCCCCGACCAGCCGTTTCTCCGAGGGGCCTCGGCCCTTCGCTGGAGAGCGGGGCTGGGGACCGCGGCCCAGGGGCCGGGCGTGCTCCTTGGCACTCGGGGTTCTCAGCTCCATTATCTGCACTCCCTGTGCTCACCAGGCCAGTTTCAAAACTGTGAGAAGACTCCTCTCATGTCTGAGCTTATGCGGAAGATTCTGATTGCTCAAGCAGTATTGGAATTCGAAATGCCATTTTTTAAATAAGTAAAATATCTAATGTGATTTGTAAAAATACATGTCTTCTTTTATAACACACTGATGGCATTTGGGGCTTCTTTCCCTGTGAGTCTGCTTTTGTTACTGAACACGTGCCTAGTGCAGTTTTATTTAGTTTCACTCCGGGGCTCCCCTGGCGGGCAGGTGTTTAATCCTGCCCTGTCTGCCTCCAGGTGGTTCGTCCTCAAGCCTGTGGAGATCTGCGCCATGGGCAAACCTGGCCTCGAGAGTGCCATTGTGACCGAGTTAGGTTTATCTAGAGTCTTCAGTCTTTTCACTAGTCAATGCTCACATCTAGGTAGGAATTTAAGATTTAAATTCTACTGAGATGGTTTCTCAAATTTCTTGGCTTTGCCTTTAGCTACTGTGCTTATTTAAAAAAACGGCCTTCAATGCCCGTGGTTGGTCTGTGTGACTTGTTGAGGTGTTCTCTTTATGTGGCATCAGTAGCTTTGAAAACATTTCAGGCAAGTGAATATAATTTCGGTTTTAAAACAAAACAGGGCAAGATTTAAAAAAAACATTTTGTTTATTTATTTTTTTAGGGAAAGGGGAAGGGAGGGAGAAAGGGAGAGAAGCATCGATCAGTTTTGCCCCCAGGCAGTGACCTGGCTCGCAACCCAGGCATGTACCCTGTCCGGGAATCGAACAGGTGACCTTTCGGTTCACAGGCTGACTGTCAATCCCCTGAGCCACACCAGCCAGTGCAGATTTTTTTATTACTTAAATGGTTATATGTATTGGGAGAAGCCTTTGAGATTTAGTTAGACATAAATTTTATAATTTATCACCCTTAAATATACACATAAAGAAAAATATAAACAAAATAAATTGTTCAGGATATTCTTAAAACTTCAGTGCATTCAAGGGTCTGTTAGGGATGACTTTTAAACCTGAGTTGCCGTCCTGTCCACAGACCTGGCAAACAGCAATGTAAGCTCTGTGTCTGTGGTTTATCTAACCTGGGTATTTCATGTAGACACAATCATGCAACACGTGACATTTTGTGTCTCACTTCTTTCACTTAGCATCACGTTTAACAGGTAACAATACTCCATTCCCTTTTCACGGCCGAGTAGTGTTTCATTGGGCGGCAATATCAATTTGTCCATTTATTTGTTAAAGACATTCGGGGTGTTTCCGCCTTTCTGGCCATTGTGCCCAGCGCTGATAGGAACATGCGTATGTGTGTGCTTATTTGAATACTTGTTTTCACTTCTTTTGGGCATAATCCTAGGAGTGGGATTTGGGGTCATATGGTGATTCTGTGTTTAACTTTTTGAGGGATCATTAGATAGTTTTCCACAGCAGTGGAGTGATTTTAAAAAATTATCCTTAAGTTTTTTACCTAAATCAAAATACCCAATTTGGAAGCATATCTCTTCAGTGCTCTTTGTTTTTAAAAAATATCCTTTAAAAACAAATCTTTGGATAATTTCTATGTTCCTCTCGGGGGAGTGTGTAAGACTCAGAAAAATATTCAAGGCTTATAATTTCTAATCTTCTGCTCTGAGACAATTAGCTACTTCTCCCCTGAGCTTAGCTTGAGCCAATTTAAATGTTCAGATACAGAATCTGTTTTCCAGATGATTTGACCAAAAAAAAAAAAGAAAAGAAAAACAAACAGAAAACTACATTAGTGTTTAATAGTCTTTTATGTATTTAAGAAGATAATATTTGTTTCCTCTGGACAGGAGAAAAAGAGACCAGCATTTTAAGATGTACCCATGAAATAGAATGCTAATTTCTTTTTTTTTCCTTGTTGGGCTTTTCATGATTTACTTAAAAAGATAATTATTTTGCATCGGACTCTAATTAAACTTCATAGAGCATATGCCGTTACCAAGTGGATTCGGAAATAATGTATGCATTCTGTGGCGCTTATTAGAGGCAACTCCCAGTTTGTATTTTCTAAGAACTTTATTGATGTGACATTTTTGTTTCCAGTGACCCAGAAGGGGACTCAGGGACCCTGTGTTAGCTTTCTTGTATCTGAAGTGGACCCACACAGTACTGGTTTATTGCAGAGGCCTGGTGATGCGCTCAGTGGGGTTGTCGGTGAATTCTGCGGGCAGGAGACCGCACGGCGCAGGAAGCACACCCGCTGGTTCCCGGGAATATCGCCAGCACCTGGCACTGTCTTTTCTACGTACTAAATATTAATCCAACGAGTGAACAACTCTAATGTAGAATATAATTATTTTCTTTTTTTTTTAATTATGTTGAGGTGTTTCCTTCTGTACACACTTTCTTGAGAGTTTTTTTTATCATAAATTGATGGTGAATTTTGTCAAATGCTTTTTCTGCACATATTCAAATAATCAGGCGAATTCGACCTTTCATCTTTTTAACTTGGTTTTTCATGTTGATTGATTTATGAATGTTGAACCATCCTTGCATCCCTGGAATAAATCCCACTCAATCATGATGTGTGACCCTTATAATGTATTGTGAATTCAATTTGTTAATATTTCCTTGAGAGTTTTTGCATTTATGTTCATCAGGGCCATTGGCCTGTAATTTTCCTTTTCTGTGATGCCTTTGGGTTTTGTTACTAGGTTTATGCTGACCTCATAATGTAACTTTGGAAGCATTCCTTCCTGTTCAGTTTTTTGAAATAATTTGGGAAGCGTTGGTGTTAATTGTTATTTAAAGATTTAGTGGAGCTCACTTATGAAGCCTTCTGATTCTGGACCGTGGTTTTTTTTGAGAGTTTTATAGTTACTGGTTCAATTTCATCACTTGTAATCAGCTCCTTCAGATGTTCTATTTCTTCATGATTTAGTCTTAAAAGGTTGTGTGTTTCTAGTAACTCATCCATTTCTCCTAGGTTCTCCCATTCATTGGTGTGTAATGGTTCCCAGTGGTTCCTTATAACCTTTGTACCTCTGTGGTGTTGTCACTGGGAAGGACCGGGCTGGCCTACAGCGTGTGGGTCCTCACCTTCGTGCGGGAAAGGTTTCACCCCACAAGGCCGGTGATTTTGAGAGCACGTTTGTTACAGCTGGGGACGGTGAAACCAGGAAGGGCCCAGGCCAGGCGGGGCTGGCTTGGCTCCCTGGACTGGAGATGCTGTAGGAAGGAAGGGGGCCCCACTGGGCTGCACGAACTTGCTGATGAGTGAAGTCACGGGGACAGAGGTGAGCCGAGCCCCGGCTGCTCTCCGCTCCCTGGAGAGTCAGGGACAAAGGGGGCCTTGGAGACAGGTTCAGGGCCAGCCCAGGAGAGCAGTGTCAACTGCTCATTGCTCCCCTGGTTGCCAGTCTCGTGGGGACCCTTCGAGTTTAGGAGAGAAGAGTAAAGGCGCACGCCTGAGAGGGGAGAAGGGCGTGGGCATGCCCCCGAGAGATGCTGCCACGTAAATGCTGTCTAATTGCTGCTGTTTTCTGAAGCAAGTTCTTTCTATCTCAAAGGCCATTTTAATTGTATTTCTCTATGTGGTATCTTTATGCTATTCAAACACGAAGATACGTAGTTTTTCCTTGGGGTAGGTACACTAGGGTAATGGTTAAATAATAAAAGTCCATTTAAATTTAAGACCTTGACTCTCTAGCCTGATTACACAAGGACATTTTATTGGGCTAATACTTGGTTATTTGTTTGCCTCTCCTATTGTGAAATGCTCCCATTCTATTAACTCTCTGAAATAGTCCAAATTTGTGGCCATAATCCTGGCTGTCTTTTATAGCCCAGATGTGTTTTGCATTTACTGTTGAAGTCAATCAAAGCTTTTCTTGCAATCATTTCCTTGGTTAAGGAAATATGTACAGTTTTTTTGGCAAGGAATATAATGTCATTGTAGGAAGTGAAGTCATATAGTTCCCCTTGGGGCTTGGCATTGAAAGATGACTCATATAGCAAATGTAACTCTTCAGTTGCTGCAGCGATTAGACACGGAGGTTTCTCCCGTGGGTGGCTACACTTATCCGAAGACCCCGTGGGCCGAACTGAAAATACTCACAGTACGTTGACTTGGAAAACTGCAGTGGTCCAACTTGGGGCTGGGACAGTTTGAAGAACTGTTCCCATCATTTCTGGCAGCGACAAAAAAGCAATGATGAGCTCTACGTGCCTTGAACTACACGTTAAGAGGAAATCTGTGCCCAGACCCGAACGTACGGGACGTCGAGAGACTGAGTGGGTTCTGAAATCCCTGCTGCACGTGCGCCGCAGCCGCTGGGGCCCGAGGCAGAAGGAGGTTACTGGGACTGCGGGGGGGAGGGGCATGGCCGGGAGGGCACGGTGGGACTGCTCTGCTGGATTTGCTTCAAGAAACACCCATGAAGCCCAGGTTCTTTCTGCTTTTTAAAAATATTCTAAAAAATGTATTAGGGAACAGTTAAAGACAGCCTGAGTGAGCGGATCCAGTAGAAAGTCGTTCTGCACATTAAAGCTTTTCAGGGTTTGGAACCCCAGGGACCAGCCAGGAGAGGACGGGGGACAGACGGGGGTGTGCGGGTGTGTGCCGAGCGGACGGGAGGCCTTTGGGAGCTGGAGGGTCCGCGTGAGGGGTGATGGGTTTGCGGTCTGCCGGCGTGTGCCAAGGTTTCTCAAGGGGAGCGGTTGTGTCCAGGTCACCCGTGTATTGGGTTGTTCCTGGCCAGAGGATTGAGGCTATAAACAGCTGATCAATTAATTGACAGAACTAAACCAAGCTGGTTGCTGGGAGTCATGGAGACCAAAACACAGATGTCCAAAGGTTTGGATTTCCCCTTTGCAGCCAGTTGTGCTGGCCTTGTACATTCGAAAGTGAAACAGCACAGGGAGTTCCTGCGTTAACTTTCCGACGTGGGGATGCCTGTATGCTGCTCTGTGTATCCAGTTTCAGTGAGGGACCTGGTGAAAGGGAAAGACCGTTGTATCGTTTGGAGCAGCGAGCAAAATAGGTTCCCGAGAACTTCCCTGTTACAGTGTCCCCTCTGGCTCTAAAATTTTTGAATTCTAGACTGTGAGTCTACACAGTATCTCCAGCAGCCTTACCTCCAGCCTCATCTCCAGATGCACTCTTACCACGGCCTCCGATCTTTTATTTTCGTTAGAACTAAAGTTAAACCTTTGTTGAACGTAGGACTAGAATGTAAGCTCCCCGAGGGGAGAGGCCACGCCTCCTTCATCTCTGGGCCTCCCCCTCCTGGGCCGAGGCGGGGCCTCGGAAGTACTTCCTGTCAAACCCAGCCGTGGTGTTGCTTTGCTCTTTCATAAACATACAGCGTTGCAATAATTATTTTTCCCAGAATCTCATGTGTATTTTTAGTATCTCTTTTCTAGATTTTTGTAAACAGTGAATACCAGCATCTTTTTTTCTCAGACAAATGATCTGATACAGGTCATTCAACTAACTGTTTCTGTAGTGAAAAATTAGAACCTAGGGTTTTTGTTTTTTTTTTAATCATGTCCAGATCTCCTAAAATCTTGTCCTTTTCTGTTGATACTCAGGTCTCTCCCTAATCTCCTCATGTAAATTCCACCTCTTCCCCTTTGCTTTTGTGTTCATTGCTCAGCTGGGAATCATCTCCAGTTGTCCATGAAGATAGCATGTGCTTCTCCCCTACTGAGCTGTGTGATGGATTCCCTCCTTTCAAAGTGGTACTGGACTTCCATTTCAGCATACCAGGCCTTGGAGGACGTGAAGCCAGGGGAGGCAGAAAAGAGGGGAGAGTGTGTACTCGCCCTGGGCTGTAATAAGATTCCACCCCTGAAGAATTTGAGATCTGCTGTGGAAGAGAGATCACACACAAGCTCACAGGCAATGCATGAAGAATCCAAGAGAATTCTTGGACCCGCTGAGCTCTTGTGGCGAACTGGGCAGCAAAGTGCACCTGCAGCAGGGAACCAGCCGGGGTGGGGGCCGTGGGGGCCGGGGTGGGGGTTGTGAGCAGGCTTTTCGAGAGCAGGTGAACCGGGGGCGGCTGAGAGAGAGACGGTGACGCGCCTTAGCAGATTCTAGAATGCCACGCCACATCTCGGTACAGGTTGTCCTCCTGTGTACGACTCATGAACCATTCTCAGTGCGACATCTTCACATGTGGCATCATCTACAGTTTTTAGCTGGTGTCACTAAAAAGTGTGTTTTTCTTTAGCATTCAATCCAGGCCACTTTTTGTTGTTCAGGGGGCTCATTCTTTAACTGACTTGCCCAAGTTGTTTCTCCTTTTCATCCTCTTTCACCGAGCTTGTGAGCGGACGATTCTTGTGGAACAAGGGGAGGAAGGTGGGAGCGGGTCTCTCCCTTGTTCCGGAGCTGTAGCCTGCCCGCCTGTACAGAGAGGCTGGTGGAGAAGAAGTTTTCAAAGCGTCAGCCGCAGCGGGACTGTGGAGTGGAGTTTGGATTGGTCAGCAGTATTGGTTGTTCGTGTAAAAGATGGCACGTTGGCTGTGTATAGAATCGGAATCATTGGACCGGGGACTCCTGGGGCGTCGCGGCTGGGACTTGGGTCCTAGGTTGCTCACTTGGCTCCTGTTGGGTGCTCATGACCTGCTGTGGCATAGCTGTCTGACTAGAGCTGGAAGGGAGCTGAGAGGTGCGGAAGCCAGCGTCCAGGAAATTTGAGGGCATCTCGTTAAGTGACTGGAGCAGGACTGGTCCCAGGTCTCCTCACCTTCCTTCTGCTGGGCTTTGCCCCACAGCACGTGGCCAGAGGCCACAGTGGAGCCTGTGGGTTAGGGCCCAAGAGCCAAGTTGGGACAGTGCCCCAGGACAGGAAATCGAAGCAGCTGGGGTGAGAGGGGTTTCCTGCCAAATTTGCAAATGCTGGTTGTCAGCAAACCAGAGCTACAGAACCGTTTTAGAAAATGTCCAGTGAAAGTGGAATTTTTGAAACCTGTGCACTGCCACCAGGTGGGTGAAGCTGGTTTTATGGGCAGCCGGGGCTCCGCACAGACTGGTGAGGGCACCCGGGCCGAGCATCAGTGTTGGGCTGGAGGGCCTCTGGGCACAGCCCCTGAAGCCACCCACGCCCAAGGGCCGTTCTCCTCGTTTCTCAGGACGGAGCCCCACTGTCTCTCTCAGGCCTGTTGACTGACTCACAGAGCGACTGCTAGGGAGACGCTCACCCATCTCATCTCTCTGGGCTCTGGCTGAGAACTGGGGACGTGAGCAAGGAGGGGCAGGGACTGCTCAGTGGTGACTGACAGCTTGCCCAGGGGAGCGACCCTTTCATTTCTTCAGAGGCAGTGGGCGTATCTCAGGCAGCGCGCGGAGGTCCAGGTGAGTTTGGTGGGTTTGGAGAGAAGAGAAAGAGATGAGGAGCAGATGGGAATCTTGGATGAAGGCCTAGACCTTGATCCTGAGGGATTTTATTTACTTTTTGATACTTAGAGTGGATTAGAGCAAAGCAAGATTCATAAGGAGGGTCATTTTCCAGAAAAAAAAAATGTAGCACTGATTTATGTAGTACTTTAGAAAATATCTCTCAGAGAAGATTCTGGATCTGATTCCAGTGAACAGGCCACTGTAATAAGTAAGCTTGAAGCTAGGTAACCTCGCAGGTCTGAGAAGATGAAGGCATGCTGTTGAATAGCGTGGGGCCGGCTGGCGTTCATGGACGGACCTTCCCTAGCCAGTCAGGAGTGAGTTAACCATTGGAGAGGTTTTTTAGCAGCGAGTTTAGCTGCAGGATGCATGGACAAGCAGAGTTCATGGTTGAAGCCAGTGGCACAGTCCGTTGTGTGAGCTCTCTGGGCCAAATGGCTTCTGTCCTAGCCTGGGTCCTGCCACGCAGTAGCTGGCTTTACTTTTCTCTTCCGTGAATGTAGAAACCTGATTGCTTGTGGGTCTCACCACACGAGGAACGTCGTCAACAGTGTCAGGGACCGTAACCACATAGCAAACCTCCTTTTCACTACAACGATTGCATCCCACGTCCCTCCTTCACGGTGCCTTGAGTGGGCGTTCACCTGGCGCCTGGGGCCTCTCTCTAACCCCGGGCTCTGATTTGGCCTGTGGACCCCGCGTGGCCCTGCTGAACTCCAGCTCTCAGGGTGGGGGCGGGGGGGCTCTTCTTTATACTTGGGGAGCCTTTGTCAGTCCAGACATTTGGACCATCCTTGTCAGCCTTTTTTGTTTTTTAAAAAGATTTTATTTATTTATTTTGAGAGAGAGGGGAAGGGCAGGAGAAGGGGAGGGAGAGACACACTGATGTGTGAGAGAAACATCAGTCGCTTGCCTCACACACGCACGCCCCCATCTGGGGACCTGGTCCGCAACCCAGGCCTGTGCCCTGACCGGGAATCAAACTGGCGGCCTTTCAGTTAGCGGGACGATGCCCAGCTCACTGATCCACATTGGTCAGGGCCATCCTTGTCAGTCTCGGTAGATGATGCCTTCCCCTAGAAGGTGTACATTGAGAAATTAATGAGGATTATCTCTGAGTGCAGTCGCCTTTTAGGAAGATTAGTGTTTTGCAAACCAAAAAAGTTGCCTGTGGACTAATGTGTTTTAAATAATCACATTTACATTAATTTGTGATAGAAGCTTCACATTTATATTAATTTGTGATAGAAGCTTTACACCATTTAAAAATACCAGTTTTCCAAAGAGTAGCTTCTAAAATCTTTGTATTTGTGTGCTAAATTAGTTTCCATAATTTTTTCTCACACATGACATTGATTCTGGTTAGAATATCTGTTTTTCCTCTGTGTTTTCATATGTTCTGCAAACTCCTACACGGTGATTCCGTGTCTTACATGCTCTGTGTGTACTTACCATTTTCTGCACCAGGTGGAAAGCTGCTTGAAGGCAGGGGATCCTGTCTTACTTGTTTTTGTGTCTCTGGAAACTAGCACAGTGCCAGCTGCCTTATACAGGGTCCGGCACAAATAATGCCTCCTTTTTAAATTACAAACTCTTTCCTTGCAAAATTATAAGCATGTGATTCTATAACATAACAATTTCACACTCAAGCACATCCTATGACATTTTAGGTGAAATGTTCAAATTAAAACTCAAAATTATCACGCCCGTATTATTACTCTACCAGCCACACTCAAGCGGGCCTTACTTCTGCCGGACCCTGGATGTTATGTAAATGTGTGCAGGGCTAGTCTAGATCGTGTGGAAAAGGAGGGTCTTCACAACTTGAAGATTTTAGGTATTCATTTGGGTTAGGTGAATCACAAATGTGAGCTGATTAGAATCCAAGTGGTGGTCTCTTTAGTTGCTGCTGATTTCTTGGAGAAAATGGTTTCCGGTAGGAAGGGCTGGGCCGTGTGCTTCCCGTGGTAAACTTCTGGTCATGTTTCTGCAGACAGCGCCGATTAGTTCAAACTGCTCTGGTCGCGGTGGGGAAGGGAACAGTTACACTTCACTGTTGTTGGGGAAAATTTTAAATTTGTTTCAAACCAGGATTGTTTTTACTTTAGAATTTGTATAGATTATGAATTCAAACATACATACACTAAAACATAGACTTAAGGTAATTAAAACTCCTGTGATTATTTGAGTTTAGCCTTTTTGGGGGAAGGGAGGGTTTGTTATCTAGTCTTTTTGCCTCTGAATTTTAATTTTTTCTTATTATTCATGTACTACAGCTCCGTTGTGGAAAAATTAACATAAAAATCAGGTTCTTTCCATCTCTCACTTCCTCTGTGGAATATTGGTCCAGCCCTTGGCCTGCCTCCTTACCTCTTGGTTGCAAGATGGCTGCTGAAGTTCCAGCTGTCCCATCGAGACAACATGATATCTGGAATAAAAATGAGAACCCCTCCCTTCTATCTCTCTCCCTTAGACATACAGGATGCTTTCCCAGTGGTCTGCCTGCTTGCCCAGCAATATTCTTCTCTCATCCTATCGATCACAGTGATCTTATGCCTTCCTGAGCAGCCCATTCCTAAACCGGTACCTGGCCAGAATAATAAAATTACCACGACTGGTTTCAGGGCTTGGCAAGCTCTTTTGTAAAGGGCTGGATAGTAGATATTTTCGGCTTTGCAACCCATCTTGTCTCTGTGTCAACTGTTTGACTCTGCTGTTGTCGCAACGATAGACACAGTGTACATGGTGGCCGTGTTTCAGTAAAACTTGGTTTGCAGAAATAGACGGCGGGCCCGTGGGCCGTACACGGCCAACTCCTAGGGCCTCTGAGCAGTGACTCTGAAACAGTGGCATGTGTCAGAACCAGCGAGGAGCTTGTTAAAGTGCGAGGTGCCAGGCCCAGGGTTCTGGGCCGATTCAGCAGATTTGGGGTAGAGCCAGAGAATTCACATTTCTAACAAGCCCTACTTGATACTGGGTTCAAGATCAAGTTGATGCTGGTTCAGGAACATCATTTTGAAAACCCATGGCGTAACCCATGGTTTCCGGACACTCTTCAGTGTGTGTGTGTGGGGTGGGGGGTGCGGGGGGTGGGTGGGTGGGCCATCCTGTGCATTGTAGGGTGTTCGGCAGCATCCTCGGCCTTTACCAACCATGTGGCATCAACCTCTGGGCCCTTCCTCGGTCTGAGGAGCAGGGAGGCCTGAGACATTGCCCAAAGCAGTGTGCCCGGGGGGCAAGATCTCTGACTCTCCCTCCTGCTCAGACTGGCACTATTCAGCCCTGTCCCCTGGGTCTGCAAGCAGGTTTCTGCTTCCCTGTCCTGGAGGGGAGGAGTGTCCCTGTCCTGGGAGGAAGGAAGGGACTGAAGGACTGTTGTGTAGGCCACCAGCAGTGTCCACTGCTGTCACATTGTAATCCTGATAAAAAAAAAAAAAGGTCTCATTGGCCAAAATAGTCCAGAAAGTGGAACAAGAATATCCATTTTCTAAGACTGTTTTGAGCACGTAATCTAATTGCGTAATTGAAGGAACTTAACAGAGGGTCTGGCAATGCATACAGATGGGTGGACAACTCATAAGCAAACATTCTATGTAGTAAAGCGTTAGTTAAAGGTGACATCTGTGCTTGGTTCCTATAGGATGTTTTTTTATGCAAAGTCATAAAAGAGTTAATGTTAGGTTAATAAAATTTTGTTGGCCTTGCAAAAAGAACACGAATAGCCATTAATTTGTTTTCTCTTTAATATAGTTAAAATGTGAAAAATCTGTTTTTGATGAATTTATGGGCCTGTTGCTTAGGAAGTCTTTACTCTTGGATGATCCTACTTGAACTTGAACTTTGTGTATGGAGGCAACAGTGGAGACCCATGCGTTGGCTGAGCCATTCCTCACCCTTCTCTCACTCCACTGCGGGTCACAGAGGGTGCAGGCTGCACCCCTCAGGACCCCTGGCTGCGGGGCGGTGCTGGGAGGAGACCAGGGGGTGCAGGGTGTCGGTGTCCACGCCCCCCCACCCCCAGCAGCTTTGGGCAGCACCTCATCAGCGGCTGCGTTTCCCCCAGGGCCCCAGCTCCCTCCAGAGAAGCCCGCCCTTGTTCTGTGGTGGGGTCCCGGGTTCCTGGGCCCCAGCCCCTCTGTCTCCTCTCCTTCTGTGCTTCCGGCCTGGGAGCTGGCAGTCGCTTCCTGTTGTGGCTCACCTCTAGGCTACCTCTGCACCCGCCCCGCCTCCCTTCTCGGCTCCTCCGTGCCCCCAGACCCCACCTCCCAGCCCCTGACTGGCGAATGTGCCAAGTGGTTTCTGTTTTCTCAAACTCATGCTGATACAAAGCCCACCTCCCACCTTCTGGTCATGCACATCGAAACAAGTTATATCTCATCATGAGATGCTGTCAGTTCCCAGATGAAGTACAACTAGAGTATCTATTGGAATTGTCCGTGATAGCCCATGTACTAATGTCCAGTAGTGGTAGCTGTTGGTTTTAGATTCTCATAAACAGAAAAGGAGATTAAAAATTGATAGATTATTTTCTACGAGGACCCATGATAATCTAGAGACAAAGAACACTAGTCCTGACATTGAACTTCCCAGGTTCAGTTGGACCCTCCCCCTTACAAGCAGTTGCAGCTTTAAGCACGTGATCTAACTTCTCAGCACCTCAGTTTTCTCATCCATAATGGGAATTAGTAACAGTGCACATTAGGTCTCAAAGGGACTCTCAGGAGGACGAAGTGAGTAATGCACCAAAAACACTTTCACAAGTGTTTGGCTGATAAGGAACACCCCAGAAACATCAGCCCTCATCACCACTGTGCTAACTCGTCCCAGCAGAACCAGCCTGCCACTGTGGAGAACTCCGGGGCCTAAAAATAAGTGTCTGCATGGAATAAGGAGGAAAATGTGTGCCGAAGGGAGACACATCCCTTGCATGCCGGCCCCCTGAAACCTCCCTGTCCTTCCTGTTTGCCGTGACCGACTGCTTTCACACATGCACACATTAACACCTCACCATCCCCTACTAGAGGTTATCATGGTTAAAAAGGCTTTCCCGAACACCAGGTCCTCAGCTGTAAGAAGAGTAGGACCGTTTCCCCTGATGACGTGGGTTTAATTGGCCAAGGGCAGGGAGTGACCCGGTCTGCCAGTTCTGCCAGCCACGGTGTCCTGGAGCCACACAGCACGTGCCTGTGAAAGTATAGCATCGGCTTGTTCCCCGACCGTGGGCATTTTACTCATGGCCCGTGAGCAGTGGGCTTCTCGAAGGGCATTTGTTAAATGTCCGTGCAAGTCTGTGCGCTGACCGGGCGCTGCGCAGACACCGCCCCTGGTAGACGGAACAGATGTCGGGAATGGACGGACGGGGAGCATCTGGCGAAACTGCACAAGGGTGCCGTTGTGCAGTGTTTTTGTTTGTTCGTTTGTTTGTTTGTTTTCAGGAAGAAGAGAGAAGTCATCTGAGAGATTAAAAAAAAAGCAGGAAATAGGAAACATGACTTGTTAATCATTAAAAAGGTTTTTTAAAAACAGAAGGTCTTCTGTTTAACATTTTGACTTTTCTGTGGGTCACGCTGTATTTGTTCCTTCATTAGTCTTAAATTTCTTACAAGCAATCCAGGATGTTGGAAACACTTTGTTGGGATGTAGAAATTTGTTTTGTCACTTGTATCCAGCTGAGTTTCTAAAAACAGTTTCGGTCGCCTGTTAGATTTCTCAGGTAACTTGCCACAAAGCAGAACTGAAGCAACAACAGAGGAGGAAAAGCAACATGTATTTCATTCCAGATTGAACTTACTATTTATGCACTTGAACATTAATTACTGATGTGTAAATTGAAAGACAGATTGTTATTAGGGTTCGTCTTTTTCATTTCTTGGGTGAGAGTCGTCCCACAAGAGTTGGAGCTGGGTGGCGACAGGGCGTGACGCTAAGGGTGACGTAAGACCCAGCCTGCCGTGAACTGCCTGGCTGGGATGCTTGCAGTTTCCATCATGAGAGTTACGGTTTCATCTCAGTGCTGGTCCTGCAGAGTCCTGGGGACGTGGTTACGGGGAAAGGTATCACAGAAGCCCCCCACGAACACATCTGCCCACACGAGGTCCAGCAGACTGGCCTGGTCCCTAACCAGGTAGTTAGCTGCGCCATCTGTCAGGGTGACAAATCAGTTACTTGGATACCCCCGGGGGGACTGGGTCGGTGAGGCCTGGTGGGATGGGATGGCGGAGGGGGACCCTCAAAGAGAGCTTTGTGAGGGTGAGAGCATTTGAAGCGAAGGAAGTCATATGTCTCTGGCTTCGAGGCAGCAGGTACGTTTTCCTGAGTCTGCTGGAAATTCCAGATCTGTGAAATAGTAACGGACGCGGGCCATTAGATATGATGGAGGTGGTGAGAGGGGGGTATTAACATTGTGCTTGTGGACCTTTCTTGAGGTCAGAGACTCCAGTGGGACTCTGAGAGCTCTGGGTTCTTTCCTCCAGAAAATACGTAAAACACCCAAAATGTTGCCTTCAGTTGCTGGGGATTTACTGACCCTGGAAGCCCATTCTTGGGTCCAGGTTACAAAGCACTAGGCTAAAGGAATCATAGAGTATTTTAGAACACGGCAGTTTTTATAACTGTATTACTCCTTTGGGAAGCTGCTGGGAGCATTTGTAGCTTTCTGGTTTGGGGGTTGGCACGGTCACGGTAACTCTTCCATTTCTTAGAGAACGCCCATGGAATCCTGTTATACAGAACATTGTAGCTGACGCAAGGTGCGACAGAGTTAAAGCTATTGAACTGAAGAAGTAAGAGCTTCCAGTGTTCAGCACAGGAAATACAAAACATGCATTAAACGTAACTCTATTTCACAGTACAAGGTGTTCTCAGTGGAAGCTTTGACTTAGTTATAATAACCAGGGAGATTTGTTAGTGAATAGAGATGATTCTGCATTTGTCTGTTTCGTTTCTTTTAATTCTGCATGCATCATATCATGATGTATCAGAGCTAGGTATTTTGTTTTTGTGACTGTTTGTAGATCTTGACTTACACAATCTTGACATGTCTGCAAAGTAGTCAACATAGATTCTTCTTCCAAATAGGCAGGAGAAGCAGGACATGCAGGTACAGAAGATGATATTTTAGAATTAAATCACATAGTGTGATTTTATCGTATAATGTTGTGCAAAACGCACAAAGCATCTGAAGTACATTCCCATTCATGTAAATTTGTATACACATCTGTTTATGCGGAGCTGAGCCTCAGGAGGCATCGTCTGAGAAGATGTTTCCTGAAATGGAAATAATGCGTCTCTCCAGGAAGTGTAATCAGAGGGATCGCTTCTCCCCGTTTCCTCCGTCGCCGAAGTCTGCCTCCGTGACCTGGCGGTGGTCTGAGCGGAATGGTGGTGGTCGGAGCAGAGGAAGGAGCAACTGTGGGGAGAACTTTCGCAGGCAGAGCGAAAGTCCTTGGGGTGCCCCTTCATGAAGGGGGGACGGAGGAACTGTGAGTTAAGTCTGATGTCAGGGTTCGGGGCCCGCTGGCATTCGAGGATAGCACATTTGGGAGGGGCGTGCCCCCCGCAGGCTGGGACGCAGCACTTTGTTCCGTGAGTGACCGAGAAAGCCACAGCTGGAGCCTGGCCGGGCCCCGGGGAAGCGGGGATGGGAGTGCACAGAGAGCGGTGCTAAATCGTGATCCTTTTTTCCTATCACAGAACTCAGCATCCTTGAGAGACACAAGCGTCTTCTCAGTTCTCATACATTCTCGAAGAGGCTGGACGGTGCGGTTTGTTCCCCTTTAGAGGCTGAGAAAGTAGTAAGAGTCAGGGAAGTGGAGGGACTTCCAGGGACCTTCAGTGCCACTCGCCGGGCGGCAGAGGGAGGGTCTGCCGGGGGGTCACTGCCACAGATGCCCGGCCTGGGGGAGAGGGCCCGTCCCTGAGGCCCACGCACCCGGGGGCAACCGACCGGTCCTTCGGCTGAAACGCGCTCTCCTGCTTCAATCCAGATCAACAAGGGCCCTGTGGCCAAAAGCCGCGGTGGCCTAGTTTTTAAGTATAACTAATGACATAGATGAGCCCCCATGAAGAAGGGCTCAGAATAGAAAATCCAGTTGTGTAATTGAGACAAAAAGGGATATCCTGGAAGTAATGTTATGTTTAGTAGTGAGTCTTAGAGCTTCTAATTACCCTGGTCTTTTCCCTCCCCTAATCACTAATTTTAGAAAATGCTTCTTTCAATTTAGGAGTTAGTCAGCCTTAAATTTGTCTGCCGAAACTATGTCAGAAACCACACCATTTCCAGTTCAGTTGAAATTACATGCTATTAAACCCGAATCTCCCCAGGTTCCGTGGACTTGGGTAGCAATGTTGGGATTTAAAGCATTAGTGCCTCAGAGGCTGCGACCCTCCTGCGTGGGCCGGGCCGGCCTCTGGGCGGCTCTGGGATGCCGGGGGGTTTATGTGTTTCCTCGGGATGAAGGTGTGTTACTCACCCCCACTGTCGGGGTGGGTTGGATGAGTAAACCAAATTCTGCCTCCATTTTGTTTAGTTCTTTTTCTGGAGGTTTCTCCTGTTCTTTCTTGAGACATATTTCTTTGTCTCCTCAGTTTGGCTGTTTCCCTGTGTGTGTTTCCATGTGTTAGGTAGATCTGCTATGTCTCCCAGTCTGGATGGAATGGCCTGATGTAGGAGGTGTCCTGTGGGGCCAGTGGCGCAGTTTCCCCGGTCACCTGAGCCAGGCGTTGCGGAGGAGTCCCTTGTGTGGGGTGTGTACGCCCTCCTGTCGTAGTTGAGTCTCGGTGGCTGCTGGCACGTCCAGGGGTGGCCTGTCTGTGAGGACCGGCCATGACTACAGCGGAGGAGCTATCGTGAGGGGCTGACCCCACAGGGCGGGACTCGCTGCGGCAGGGCTCTGGTGCCTGCCGGGTCTGCCCTCTGGGTGTGTCGTTTGCAGAGCTGGTTGGCTGGTGTTCTCCTGTGGTCTGAAGCTGGCCGCCGGGTGCGTTGGTGCTGGGGCCGTTTGGGAGGGGCTCCGGTGCAGGCCAGGGTCAGCCCCTGCCTGTGCCTGGCAGGGGCCACCTGGTGGGAGCTACAGAGTGACCTGTGGTTGGGACCTGCCTGTGCTGGACTTGGGGTGCCTGGGAGAGGCTAGATTGCTAACCAAGGTCGGCTGCCATCGATGAGGGCTGGGGGCCACTTAGCAAGAGGTACAGGGCACACCCCACCAGCCATTGCTTGTTTGGGGATTGTGGACCTTGGGGAGATGTTAGGAAAGCCCGCACTGGGAGTCCGTGGAGGCTGCTGGTGTGGAAAAGCTGCTGGAAGATGTTGGGTCCTGGGGCTCCAGGTGGGAGGAGCTGGGTCTCAGGGAGCCACCAGGGTGGGGCAGAAGGTTTGAGCCAAGTTCACGGAGAGGTCAGCTTTGGCAATGGACTGCGCCTGCCGGCTGAGTGAGGGGAGGGACTCAACAGGGGTGCCGCCAGCTCTTCTGCACGTGAGGCCAGCTGGCTGGGTGGGGGAGGCTCCGGAACAACTGATGTCTGCCAGCATGGCCCTCCCCTCCTGCCGGGCTCCATGGGGCTTCCGTACATCCGTAGTTACCGGGCTCAGCTCTCCTGCCAGCCAGTCGCCATTCCAGCGTGGTTGCGGGAGGAGGTGAGCCCGGCGTTTCTCTGCGCCGCCGCCCTGACAGGAAGCTTCTCCGGATTCTGGATGGAAATCAAGAAAAGGGGCAGTTTTACCTTTTAATGCCATAGCTGGAGTAAGTCGTGGATTCTGAATGAAGAATAAACATCTTTGTTTTCTTCTCGGAAATAGCTCAAACACAGACTGAAATGTGTGATCATTGGTAGCCTGTGACCTTGACCTTGAGCAGAAAACCCCTGCACTCTAGAGAGAGTTGTTACCCTCTCTCTATCCACCCGGCCCGAGATGGAAAGACTGGGCACCCTTCTCAGGCTTTGGAATCACCAAGCTCAAATCTTTGATTCGATCCAATATACCCTTCCATATTTGACTCTTTCAAAACTCTGTATAACTTTTCCTTTTCTTCACATGGCTCTCTTTAGTGGTTGATGAGAATACGGTGTCAGTGGCCTGGGACGACCCAGAGCCTTCCCGCAGGGCCTCCACTGGCGCATATACTTCTCCTGGAACCCACTTCAGCCTTCTGCGACAGACTAACTCAGGCTCTCCCGTCCCCAACGAGTCCTTCCTACCAGCTTCAGGCTTCATTTACGCAGCTCATCAAGACCGCTTATGGGAAACACTTGGAAGTTTACCCCTGCATTCAGGACCATGTGATATTTTCCTTGGTTTAATAGATGCTACTTTGATCTCAACTTAACAGACTTTCACTGAGTGTCACTGTTAAGCTGCCAAAGATAAGAACCTTCTTTCTGAGTGTCAGGCACACCGTAAATGACCCACAGGGGGCTGGCGTGAGTATCAAGGGTATATGGAGAAAAAGTTCTGGAATGAGGCTAACTGGACTGAGACCCAACTACTCGCTAATATTCATTGTGCTGAATGGAGACTCTTTCTATTACACTCATCTTGCCATGAGCCACTTAAATCTAATTCAGCAAGAAAGTATGCTTATGAATCAGGAGAGTCAGCTTAGTAGTGCCCAGAAAAACCTAGAGAAAAGTAGGTTAAATCAAAGCAGATTTCTTAACAAGTCTCATGTAGTCTGGATAGAAATACACGTCCTATATAGAAGATATTCCTATACTGCTGAACGCGGCTACAGGTTTGACTTCTCTCTAATCACTGCAAAACTGGAATCACAGCCATTTAAAAGACTTTTAATGTTTTAAAGGGACAGGGGGAATGTTTTTCTTGTTTTAATGTGTTTCGTGCTTTCGTTTGCTGGTTTGTTTTTTGTTGGTGCGTGGTGGTTCAGCAGCAGAGGGGCCTTCCCGATACTGCGCTGTGCGAGGAGTTTGCCTCCTGGTGGATGTGGTGTGATGCAGGGATAACAACTCTGACCGGTGTGGGAAGGTATGGTTCAATTAGCTGACACATTCAAGTCCAAAATTAAGTAGTTGATTAGGCGAGAGTCTTAAGGAGGCGACCGGTTCGCTTTCTCCAAGTTGTTCATTCTTGCGAGTTCTTCGCTGCCATGGAGAAGGCCCCAGAAGAGGTGGATTCACCTGCTGACTGAGTCCAGTGCCCGGTGACTGAGTAGTTGGGTGTAACCCTTATGGCCACACAGTGGTGGGTTGAATCCTGCTTTCCTGACTTTGGAAATTACTCCTTTTTTTATGCTCTTTCAGGGGGTGGTGGTGTGTGTCTTTGGGGCAGACAACCAAAGTGGTCTCTGTCCTTTCCAAAACTCAAGGACATAATTTAGCCTTACTGGTCAAGACTTCCTTTTGAGTCGAGTCTGGGGCAGAATTCTTTCCCTCCGTCTGAGTCATCTTGGCTACATTGCTTTTCAGCTAAGGATCAGGAGCATCCTTAGCACAAGGCACTGCCCCGCACCTTGCACTCATGACATTCAGGTGGGCCGGAAGTGGTCTCTGGAGGCTTGGCCCAGGGGCCGTCCCAGGAGATGCCCGGGGGAAGCAGGCCTGGAAGACGGGCTGCTTCAGTGTCTGCTCCTGAGAATAAAGCTGCAAAGGAAGGACATGGGTTTAAATCAAGTTCTATTTTTGCACTTAGGGAGTTGCTGAACATAAAAAGGGTTCTGTTAAAAGTCATTCTTTAAAGCGAATAAACTCCTCTAATTGTGTCATTTCATGTTTTTTACACTCGGGATCCTTGCCTCACTTTTGCGTGCGTGGTTTTTAAGGCATGGGCTTGTTGCAGAACTGTGAGGTTCACGGTACAAAGTCAAGGCCCTGCTCTTCCTTTGCCCTAATGGGAAGCCAGAGCCTTGCTGTTCTTGTTACTGCGATCGATGCTGAAGACAAACCCCAAGTTCCTTTCCAGTAACTTCTCACTTGGCGCAGTGAGCCAGGGGCCTGTTCAGAGGGGGTCCTGGTAGCTGTTCAGATGAACGGGGGAAGTCTCACGGGAGCCTTTTTCTCTGAGTCCTCTCCAGTCGCTAAGGCCAGAGCTAATGCTCCCAGTTACTCTCACCAGCCGAGAAAACACGCCTCGTCGTCGGAGCCAGTAACGTCTTGTGTTGCGCTGGTGATTGTCGGGTATTGTCTCACCCCGTGTCTTCACCGTGTGCGTGTCCAGAGCCAGTGACAGTGTTTTGTCTTAGACGTTGAAATTCAACACCAGTGTCACAGAAAGCAAAGTTCTTCCCGTAAAGTTTTTTAATATTGAAAATCCTGTGATCTTCACCCCGTGACTGTTGAATGTCCCCGCTGCTCCTAGGTAATTTGGCAAATCTTCACTCTTAGGTAGCATTCCTTGGGTGAGGACGTGGGCCAAGGATTTGTTGTCATTCATCGGTAACCCCATTTCTTAGACAGTAATTTGCTTCAGGTATTATTTGTCCCCAGATAAGGTATGGATTTTGTATTCTATCCTTGTAAATTATTTGAATAGTAGGCCATGATTTGGGGAATTCAGACTATTTGGAGATGTTAAGTTCCTTATTCTTTTAGTGTAATGACATCTAACATTTATATTGGATCTCCCAATTTACTAAGAACTATTACATCCATTCTTTTTATTGGCCCCTATAATAACTCTGTGAAGCCAGCCAGCATTACTTTGCTTCTTTTTACATTAGACAAACAAGAATCGCCTAGGACAGAATGACTTGCCTGAGATAGACAGCAACACTGGGATTCAGACGGTGGAGTCAGAGGCCTGTGTCCTCTCCACCACAGCAAGCCATTTTTAGGCAGGTTTTTCATCGATGTGAGGGAGTAACATCGATTGGTCGCCTCCTGTATGCGCCCTGACCAGGGGTTGAACCTGCAACCCAGGCACGTGCCCTGATTGGGAATTGAACCTGCAACCTTCTGGTGTGTGGGATGGCGCTCCTACCAAATGAGCCACCCGGCCAGGACAAAATGTGGGTATTTTTGTGCCTTATCAGAGTAGTGTTGACGACTAAGACCTTCCCATCGCTCCCGTCTCTATTCAGGCGACAGTGCTATCTTGAGCATCCGTAAACTAAGATGTGACTGGTCGGCCCGTCACTCTCAGGTTCCCGCCAGAGTGGATTTCTGACATCCTGGAAGTTTTATGGTGAGCAGTTCCCCAATAACGCATATAAACTTTCAGAGTACTGTGCTTTAATGATCAAATCGTAGTTTTTCTAAAGAATGCTAAAACCTGCTTTCTAAGGCGTCCTTAGGGGAATGAAACTGATGGCTGCGGATGAAACTCGGCCGTGCTGCGTGCGACCAGGGATGGCTTCCTGAGGGTCCGCGGGCTGCGGTGTCGTCTGTGCCAGGACTCCTCCACGCCTGCAGGTGCCGCTGTGGCGTGCTGGCCCGAGATTTAGAATTCCTCCTCCGGATGGCGCTGTGATCGCTGTCACTTGATCCAAATTCGGCTCGTTATCACATTTTTGGATATTAATGCCAAGAATGGAAATATAAAGTGGCTGCGTGAATCAGTTACTGGCGCGATGATAATCTTTTTCTTTTGTTATTCTCTGAAAATAGACTCGGGTTTCTGGGAAATGGACTCTATTGGAGGATTCTGATTTAAACTGTGACACCCATTTAATTCAGTTCAGCAAACTGGAAAGTGATTTTTTAAACTAGCTTGTAACTCATACCTCTATTATCAGCTACTGTCTTTCTCTTACAGTCGATTTCAGCCACTTAGAAGGAGGACGACCTATGGGTGGGTTAGAAGGGCCTTTCACCCAGTGAAACGCAAATATGGACATTTCAAGAAGAGATCTCATTTTAATTTTTGCCACATTTATTTGCTTCTGTTTGTAGATTATTTCCCCCTCCTCCTCCTCCTCTCCATCCCCTCTCCCTCCTCCTCCTCCTTCTTCGGCAAATTTTTTTCTTTTGTTTTTCTGCCTGTTTTGTTTTTGCTTTTATTCGTGTGTTTTGTTTCAACGGAGAAACTTAGAATTAGAATATTGATCCCCAGACTAAAACCATCGTGGATTTTTTCCATTTGATTTCATTCTGGTCTGTATTAGAAACATACCTAGATATTTACTGTCTTTCCGCTAGTTTCAAAGAGCAACATCACTTACTCACGTGATTATGAAAACTGTGACCATCTCACAAGTGTTGATGAGCCTCACCCCTCACCTCTGACCCTCTCCAAGACATGTTTTTTTCCCAAGTTAAGGTCAGTACAACACCTGCTACCTGGTGTGTGCTTAATTGATGTTTGTTGAAAAATCAAATAAAAATACATTTTCTTCTTACTAGGGTGATTCAATCTTAGCCTCTATTCATAAGAAGTATATTTTCTTCTGTATACTTTTTTATTGAAATCATAAAAAGCAGCAGAATTAAATTTAAAAACTAAGTGAAAAATTTGCAGAAGGGAATCTTCTAGCTCCAGGGAGCTGTCATTTTATAGAAACAGTGTGTGCAGTGAAGGAACATGGGCTTGTGGCTGGGCAGGCCGGGTTCGAATCTGCGTGTTTGTGGATGGCCAGTCCTTTTTTTTTCCCTGTTATATTTGTGTTTCAGTGTTTGTTTTCATCTTTATTGAATTTATTGGGGTGCTATTGGTTAAGAAAATTATATAGGTTTCAAGTGTACAGTTCTATAATGCATCATCTAGACCTTGTATTGTGTTCACCACCCCAAGTCAAGTTTCCTTCCATCACCATTCATCCCGCTTTACCACCTTCTGCCTCCCCCACTCCTCTTTCCCTCTGCCCTTCACCGTACTGACTTTTCAGCCTTTCCGGGCATCAGTTTCATTGCGGCCACAGAAATCTAGCAAACAGAGCTCACGGCTTTGTTATAGAGATCCACTGTGTTATGCTGGGAAATGCTGGGGCTTTGGAGGTTTTAGACAGATGTGGTTTGAATATAGACACTGCTGCGTGGTTTTGAACAAGTTTCTTACCTTCTCTGGACCTTGTTTTCCTCATCAGTCAGAAATAATAATCACCTTGAGGGATAGTTGAAAGGTGCAGGAATAAGATACGTGGGGTTCTCAGGACTGTGCCTGGGACACAGTGGACACACAATAAGCAGCAGCTGTTGTTCTTAATGAATTTGTTCTCCTTCCTAGACTGTTAGTTCTTTGCAGGCAGCTCTCAAATCCCATATATCACCACCACTTGGCGCACACTTGACATTGCATACTGCCTTCGCCAGTTTGCTCATACATAACCCTTACATTCTTTTCAGTAAGTAATGATAGCCACCGGACAGCTTAGAATGGATGAGAATGAGCTGTTTTCACACGACATCTCTCCTGGTTATAATGAAGGTCTCATGCTAAATTGTGCCACACGTGTAGACATTTATTAAGTGAACGTTTATTAGCATGGAGCAGTTCAGGCACCCTGTCCTGAAGGCTGGTCAGTGCTCTGTGTCTTTTAGGTGCTAGACTGCCACCTGCCTGGGAGGGTTCGCCTGAGGCAGATTGGACAGTAACCCAACACAGGACCCCTTACCCTCCTCATGGGCATCAGATAGCTAGAAACCTGCTGCTCCAGAGGCAAGGCCCAGTGTCATTTAGGCTCAAGCCTTGGGCCGTACCCATCGGTGTCCTCCTGCAGACACATTTGGCTGTCACCTCTGTGGGGAGGGTGCTGCTGGCAGCTAGAATGTAGAGTCCAGGGGTGCTGTTCAGCTGCCAGCAGGGCCCATAACCCCCAGCCCCCACCCCAATAGGGGATTATCTGGCCCCAACTGTCATTAGCAAGGAGGTGGAGAAACTCTGCTCTAGAGGGTAGCTTAAAGTGGCCTATGTGCTCACATTATATGTATGGCCCTATCTATAATGACGTATTTTATGTTACATCACAGACTTTATAACGCTGGCCACATAAACTCAGTGGTGAAGACTTGAATGAATTTAGTAATTCCTTGTAATATATGTGGAAGGTATGAATTTAGGTTCTAGTTATTTACTACCTATGATAGATCCAATACATCACATGGCCTGTAAGAACTTTCCAAAAACGAGAGGTTGTGGTCTTGTCTACCTGGAAGGTAAGCATGGGCTTCTGTTGCCCAGGTGGTGCTCCCGTGAACTGCCGTCCTAACGGCATCAGGCCTTGCCACTCACGCCCGTGTGACAACAGACACTGAACGCCCGGGACTGGGGAGGGGCACAGCCAGCAGCAGAGCGGTCTCGGCCCTGGAGGGGTTTACAAGGCAGTGGAAGTCAGGCCCCAGGTGTCTTCCGCAAGGCCCTTTCCAGTGCTAAAAATGCCCCCGTCGCCTGTGACTGTAGAAACACCCCCTGATTCCCCCAGTTTCACTCCGCATGGACCAGGCCGCTCCATTCATCGCTTTGTGTATTATTTCCGTGTGGTTGGAGCCGCATAGGCCTGTAGAGGTCTTGCCAGAGCACTCCCAGAAAGCAGTGGTGTAACTGTGTAGTTTATCTAAAACAGCGAAGGTAATGAAAACCGCAGGTGCCCAAGAGGAAGCAGCTCTCTGAAACAGAAGAGTCACAGAAAGAAAGAAAAACCTCTACAGTGTGACTGTACCGTGAAAACGTCGTGCTCACCCTTCTGCTCTGAAACAGTAGCGTCCTCCTTGCTGGCTGGGTCTCCAGTCGCTCTCTGCGCCTTTTCGGTGGCGCAGCAGCAACGCACCGGTGCCCCGGAGCCAGGCGGGTCGGCCTTCGCCGCCTTGGCTGAAGGCAGGCTCCCGGGAGCCCTGGCTCCTGCCCAGGCCGCCGCCCTTTCCCGTCAGGGAGGCGGCTCTCAGGCTTGCGGGGGTGGCCCCGCGGTGACTGCCTGCCTGCCTGCCTGCGGGCACGTGCCCAAAACATTCTAAACTGCGCGACTGTTCGCATCATCGGACCTCCGTGCTGTTTTTGGACGGCAAGGCGCCGCGGAGGGGTCTGCGGGCGGGCCTGGCGCTGCGGGCCGCGGACGTCGTGGGCGTCCACAGCGGCCCGTTCAGCGCGCAACCGCGTCCCCGCGAACACGCACTCTTCTTTTCACAGCCGACTCGGTTCATTATTATTAATGACGGTTTTTTAAACTGGGGTTTCACCGGGCCGCGGGCGGATAATTTCGTGGAACGGGGTGAAAGTGCGGTCAGCGGGAGCGCGGGGTGTAAAAGCAGTAATCAGGGCGCAGGCCGGTCGTGTTTTTAATATCACATTAGCCAAGCGGTGGGGTTAGTTTCCTTTCGGCCGATTAAGTTACATGTCTGTTTGGTGAATAAACCTTGCAGAAATAGCGAAATTTGTCTCGGTGTCACTTGTAAATGATTTATTGTCTTTCTCATTTAACATTTTTATGTGTCAGTGGTATATGTTTTAAAATTCCCAGCCAAAGTCTATATTGCAGCGCTGCCTGCCTTTTATATTCTTCTGGGCAGAACATTAAACAAGAAAAGAAAAAAAAATGGGCCTGCAGTATATAGCATAAAGACATTTCTCGGGAATAATTTGTTTTTCTAAATCTGGTTTTATATGAATTCTCAAGGCATTCAGCAAGTGTGGATTGGTGGCAAGGAGAGTTACAATCCTAGACCAGAAAAGCCGTCATGACTCCTGAGAGTTACAGCAGTCGTACCTGGGTGTCCCGAAGCATCAGGTGATTTAGCCAAGGGGGCGCGGGTCTCTTTTTATGAGGACAAATAACATGTGTGACTGAAGTTTTTTTACCCAAAGGGTACACTTTTCCTTTAGTTTTAATTGCTACCCCCAAATGGTAGCATGGTTAAAAATATATTCTAATCCTGGGTTTGGTTTAGGAATTTCAGCTAAATGCAGGCTGTAGAGGAATCTTAGGTTTTCACTCCACGTGAGGTGCGAAAGAACGCGGCCCAGTCCTCTCTCCCGTTTATACAAAATAACATAGTAGCGAACGCAGTTAGGAATTAGATTCTCGGTCTGCCTTTGAAGTAAGAACTCAGGGTTCTCTTTTATCTCGCCGAGGGTTCGGCAGGTAGAGAATGGAACACTTCTTTCAGGCTTACCCGGCATCGAAGTCACCTCCACACCCCTTCTGTCTTCATGTTGAACCTTATTTGCTATTGGTAAAAGAACACGTCTTTTGGATAAAAGCTGGGCGTTCGCAGCCAGCGTTAACATTTAAACCTGGTGAGCTTTTCCTTCTTCCCTGTGTCCAGGCCTCTGCCGCGTTGGAGTCTGCAGCCCTAAACGCCATCGCAGGCAGCGCCGTGGGATGGGGCGTGTGCCCTGTTTCCTGCCCGCTTCCCAGTCCCTCTGAGGACGAGCGTGTGTCCTTGTGACCAGAGGGCGGCCACGTGAAGAACCCCTTCCTCTCAGTGGTCATCAGGGCTGTCTGCAGCTCGGTGTCTGGCGGCTGTGTCTGAGGGTGCAGCGGAGTGACTGTTTCAGAAGTGAATGACAGGCTGGGGCAGGTCTGCCGTTTCCGTGGGGCATCACGCGGGTTCCGTGCACACCGGCAGCCTGGCAGCGCGCGACGGAGCGTGTCTGGGGTCGGAGAGACAGCTGAGTTCAGGCTCCTCGTTGCGCTGGACTGCAGGCGGACTGACCCGGAGGTCTCTCAGGTCAGCCCGTGTTCACGGGGTGCCCACTGCACCCCAAGTCCTGGAGAATCAAGGGCACGCGGGGGACTTACCAATTGCCGTGTTTACCCTGGGATTTTCTGGGCCGGGTATGAGTTTAATTTTCTTTCTTCATTCTCATAGGGTACTTCAGAAACATTTTATTCAAATCGCCACTTTTTCTAGCACTTTCAATAAGGTCCAAAAGAAAATTAAACAACATCCAGCTCCCTGAATAACCAGGGGGGTTTCTCAGACTAAGTCATTCTTATAGGACTTCTATAGAATAAGTTATACCAGGCAAAGCTCTTTGTGTTGTGTGTATTTTAATAGAATTTCTGGAGGAGTCAAAAAGGGGGCCCAGTGCATGACTCTTCATGATACATTTGATACGGAGTCTCACGACATTGCACTGTGGAACTCGGTGAGCCTCGGCTGCCAAAGGAGCACCGTCTCGCTGGGTGACGGACTGTACAGAGGGAGGGGCCAAGGGGCCTTGCAGAGGAGTCAGCATCCCTGAAGAGCTGGGAGCTAGCGGTGCGCCTGGAGGACCGGGAGAAAGGTCCTCCTTTTGCAGTGTCATGGGGAACCTGGCAGAAAAGGTAGGCTTTACCAGGTGTTACTGAATTGAAATAAATCCTCAACTGTCAGCTGTATTAAGAATTGATAACCAGGAGCCAAACAGACTAGAATGAGTAGAAGGGGCCCTAGCAAGCTTTACTGAGTATTGTCACGTAGTGGAGAAAACAGCCTGAGGGCGATGACGGAACTCTCCAAAGCTCGTCCAGCCAGTGCGGAGCACCGCCGATATCCGTGCTGAGATCTTACTGACTTCAGGGTCACACGGTTATTCTGTCACTCAAATCGTTGCTAGCCCCATTTGCAATATGCCATAGCCATGAATATATCAGAGTTGTCGCTTACGTAGGGGTGACTTAATTTGCATTTAGTTATTTTTTAAAAGATTTTATTTATTTTTAGAGAGAGGGGAAGGGAGGAAGAAAGAGAAACATGTGAGAGTTACACGAATCAGTTGCTTCCCACGTGCCCCAGCTGGGGACCTAGCCCGAAACCCAGGCACATGCCCTGACTGGAATCGAACCAGTGACCTTGTGGTTCACCAACTGACACTCAGCCCACTGAGCCACACTAAGCCAGGGCCATTTGAGTTTATTTATTTACATTAAATGAATTATACTTTCATGTACTTTTACTTCTCTTATTATTTTTGACAGCTTTATTGAGATACAATTTGCATAGATATAATTTACAGATTTAAAGTATACAATTGAATGATTTTTAGTATAGTTTTATTCCCTTTAAAGAAACTCTACACTAATAAGTAGTTACTTTCTGGTGTTCTTATCCCTTCAGCTCCCCTTTGTCTTTTGGTCATAGCATTTAAGCCCTTTACATTTAAGGTGATTATTGATAGATATGTATTTATTGTCGTTTTGTTTTTTAGCTGTTTTCCTCTGTTTTTCTTTCTCATCTTCTCCTCCTCTTCCTTGGACTCCTCCTCCTCTTCTTCCTTCTTCTTCTTAAAACTAGCCCTTTGACATTTGTTGTAGTACTGGTTTGATATTAACAAATTCCTTTAGCTTTTTCTTGTCTGGGAAACCCTTTATTCTGCCTTCAATTTTAAATGATAGCCTTGCTGGGTGAAGTATCTTTGTTTGTGGATCCTTGCTTTTCATCACCTTGAATGTTTCATGCCAGTCCCCTTCTGGCCTGAAATGTTTCTGTTGGGAAATCAGATGACAGTCTAATTGTAGCTCCCTTGTAGGTAACTGCCTGCTTTTCTCTTGCAGCTTATACGATTCTGTCCTTGCCCTTAAGCTTTGCCATTTTAATAGTGATGTGTCTTGGTGTGGTCCTCTTTGGGCTCATCTTGTTGGGCACTCTCTGCACTTCCTGGACTTGCATGTCTGTCCCCTTCACCTGATTAGAGAAGTTTTCTGTCATTATTTCTTCCAGTAGGCTCTCGATCCTATGCTCACTCGCTTCCCCTTCTGGTGTTCTCGTGATGCGGATGTTGTTGTGCTTCATGTTGTCCCAAAGATTTCTTCAGCTCTCCTAATTTTTAAAAAATTCTTTTTAGTTCTTTTTGCTCTGTTAGCGTGGGTTTTTCTACCTTGTTTTCCAAATGGCTGATGTGATCCTCTGCTTCATCTAACCTACTATTTGTTTTTTCCAGTGTATTATTTATTTTAGATATTCCATTCTTTATTTCTGACTGGTCCTTTTTTATAGTTTCTGAGTCTTTCTTCATGCTGTTGAGTATCCTTATAATCATTACTCTAAACTCTATATCTGATAAATTGCTTGCCTTCATTTCATTTAGTTCTTCTTATGGAGGATTCCCTTGTTCTTTCATTTGGGGCCTGTTTCTTTTTCTTCCCACTTTGGCTGCCTCTTTTTGCTTGTTTCTGTGTATTAGGTAGATCTGCAAAGACTCTGGTGCAGTCCTATGTCAGATGCTGCCTGTGACCGACCTTGGGCAACCTGTTTGGAGCTACCAGCAATGCACAGCTTCTGGTTTTCCTCTGCTGGGCCTGTTTGTATGCAGAAAGAACCAGGCTGTGTGCCCAGACTGGCTTTTATCAGCCCTGGGCCCGGGGGAGGGTTGGCTAAAGTCTCAGCTCCCAGAGGTCCACCTTAGCTGTTAAACTAATCACTAGTATATCACTTTATGGGTGGGGCAGAGTACTTCCTGCAGGCGGGGCTGTGGCTCCCCCTCAGGCTGCTGCCACTTGGAGGGGAGTGCTCTGCCTGAGAAAGGTGCCCTCTGCAGTGTGGGCAATGACCCAGCTCAGGGATCCTGTCGGTTGTTCCTTCAGGTCTCTTCCCAGAGCCTCCAGCCCCAGACTCTCCTCCTATGTTTCTAGTCCGCCTTTCCTTCCCTTTGCCGGAGCTCAGGGTAAGTGGCTGCAAACAGAATTTTGTGTGTTGGCCCTTTAAGAGGCTCTCTGCGTCTCCAGCTGTCTCTCCCCGGCAGACAGAAACCCCGCTGCTTTTCACAGCTGGATGTTATCTGGGTACCTTTCCAGCTCTGGCGCTGTAGGCTGGGGAGCCCAGCTTGGGGTTTCTGTAACCCCACACTTCTCAGGGGGACCCCCCTGGCTGCTGAAATGTCCTTCCAGCACTTCAGCTGCCACCGTGGGAGACTAACCAGCCCTCTCGTGTCTCCTCCGCACTTCCTACAAGTCACATTGCGGTGGTGTGGTTTTTTCTGCCTGGCCTTGGTTATAAGGTTTCTCTCTGGCTAGTGTTCAGTAGGTGATTCAGGATCTTTTCTCTACGGTTTTGTTGCAATTCCAGTTTGGTCCCAGGAAGAGGTCCGTGCAGCTTCCACTTACTCCCCCGCCATCTTGGATCTCTAGTCATTACTTTCCCTTCCCACTTTTCACCCCCCGTTCCAGCCCGAAGCAACTGCTGTGTTTATAGATTTGCTTATTTTGGACATTTCATGCACATGGAATAATGCAACATGCAGACCTTTGCGACTGGCTTCTTGATCTTAGAATAATGTTTTAAGGTTCATCACATAGTGGCCTGTGTAAGTACTTCATTTGTTTTTATGGCTGAATAATATTCCATTATATGCCACATTTATGTATTTGTCAGTTCGTGGACATTTGAGTTATTTCTACTTTTAGCTCTGTACACAACGTAACTCGAAACATTCACGAACAAGTTTTTGGGTGGACATATGTGTTCATTTCTTTTGGGCATAAGCCTTGAAGCGGAATTCTTAGCTTATGGTAACTCAGTGTTTAACTTTTTGAGGAACTGCCAGACTGTTTTTTTTTTAATTATAATAACTATTCAGTGTCTTTTTTATTTTAAAGATTTTTTAAAAGATTTTACTTATTTATTTTTAGAGATGGAAGGGAGGGAGAAAGAGAGAGAGAGAAACATCAATGTGCAGTTGCTGGGGGCTGTGGCCTGCAGCTCAGGCAAGTGCCCTGACTGGGAATTGAACCTGCGGTGCTTTGGTTCACAGCCCGTGCTCAATCCACTGAGCTGCGCCAGCCAGGGCTACTGCCAGACTGCTTTCAAAGCAGCTGCACCATATTGCATTCTGACTGGCCATGGAGGAGGGTTCCGGTTTCTCCACGTTCTTGCCAACACTTGGTATTGTCCATCTTTTTATCTCTCCGGTTGACTTTGTATAAGTCTACGAGTTCGCCAGAGAAAAATGTCCTTACTGTTCTCTTATGCATAAAGACTCCAATCAGCAGATGTTGAATAAAAAGCCCAGTGCACGTGTGATTAGAGAGGAAGAGAGGCACGAATAGTTCAAAACAGCAGATCACCTGAAAGCCGCTGAACAGTTTTTGAACCTGTCAATGATGGCTATGATTGATGTCAGAGGTCGCATTTTGCACCGCTGCACGTGAAAGGTGATAAGGTGAGAGCCCAGAAAAGGGGAGTGAGCTGAAAGCTGACATGAAGCGACTGGGTAGAGAGGCCGGAGCTAGCAGCTCTGTCTCCTGGACTCTGGGGTCGTCGTCTGTCCTGGCACAGCACTGCCCATTGGCCCCCGGGGACTTACAAGCTCATCCGTGTCCTAGGAACTCCACTTTCTCGACTCGTTCATCCGCGCCGGCCTTTTACCAGATAAGCCTATCTCACTTCACAGGGGTATCGGGAGGCCAGCAAAGCCGAAACCTCCCACTGGGAAGCTTTTGACAGAATCTGTTCCACATATTACTTGTGGTGAAACTGGTGTGCAGGCAGAAAATTAGCGCAGGCAGCCTGACTTGGGGACGTTCCTTGGATCAGATTGCGTGGGTATGAACCCTGGCTCTTGCTGCTCACTCACTGCCTGACCCTTTCTGTAATTGTTTCCTTATTTTTAAAGTGGGGACAACAGTGGTATATCTGCCTCGTGAAACTGTTTCAAGAACGAAATGAGATAATCCCTGTAAAGAGGTGAGCGCCATGCTGGGTCCTAGAAAACCCTGGGCAAATGTTGACAGAGTCTTATCAGAGAGCGTCCGCTTGCACAGACCACCGAAAACATTGTAAACTGAGATGTTTTTTAGACAATAAATGAATCATCCCGTTAATACAAGTAGTATCACTAATACTAGTAGTGATCACTAATAGTAGTGATCACAAGTAGTATCACTAATACCAGCAGTAGGCCTGGAAAGTAGCTGTTTTCTACGGTCATCGTGATTTTGAACTATCTGCAGCAGAATACACTTCCCTTTGTGAAGAGGGAAGAAACATACTGTGTTAACTTCTCAACCTTCACAAACCATGAGCAACTTTCCTCTCTGTCGTAACTTCCGGCAGAAACCCACCTGGAGTTTTCAGCCCGAGCGGACGCTGTGTTAAGAGCCCCAACCGTGGGAAAACTGAACCAAAGCACATACGCCTATTGTTTCCTGTGATGGACGTGTACGTTCCCTTAATATCTTTGTTGGCTTATCAAGATAAAAACCCACTGGATTGTTTTAGGGCCCGCTGTCTACGTTTGTGTGTTGCTGCAGGAGAGGGGCGCCCAGTAGTCGCGAGTCAGGGTTGGAATCCCCGCCCTTCTCCCCAGTCCGTGACCGTGGGCAGTGTGTTCACCTGAGCCGTAAGCTTGTTGGAGCCGTGAGCCTCTGTCTCCTCACCACAGTGTCGGGGCCCAGGGGACCCAGGGGACCCACGGTTCCTACTGCAGAGGGTAGTCCCGAGGGTAACCTGAGCCCAGCAGCCCGAGCGCAGGGCCTGGCCCGTGGCCGGGGATCTGTCAATGACAGCCAAATAACAATGCAGTGGGGTCCCGTGTGCCACACTGGAGCTGCGGAGGCAGATTTGATGGCGCGTTTAGGTGAAGCAGTTGGACATGTCCTTGTTGACATCGCATGATTCACGTCTCCTCGGCTGTTGCGGCTGCTGCTTTCCTGTAACCCGTTTCAGAGCCCGTCTTGGCAGCTGGAAGTGTTTGGGATTAATTTCACACTCACTTTACGAGCTGAGCGTTTTCCTGCAGGCAGCTCCCTGGGCCTCTGCCGCGTTACTTTGGCATCGGCCGATATGGCAGTGGGACAGGGATGTCCTTTGGGGTCTCCATTTTATTTGGAAACGTTCAATTTGAAAAAGCAAAACAAAGGCCATCAACACGTTGTGCTCGAAACCGTTGGTATTTATTGTTTCCTAAGCCCTTCCCTTGCTGTATCCCATGGAGCACCAGGGAACACACATCTTGCACAGCCTGTGATGAGCTCGGGAAGATCCCTCCCCCTCACGCTGAGGTCCTGCAGCTGGTTGGCCTCATTTTCTCAGTTCCAGGTGAGCTGCGAAATCTTCTCGGCCTTGGTCAGATCTGACTCCTGATGGGGCCGGTTTTTCCAGCCCTTTTTTTTTATTGTGTTAATTCCGCAACATTCATTTGGCTCTCATGGAGGACAAAGTAAACTTGGCTGTTACGTGCACGACCAGATGGAGAACACGGAGATCTGTTTAGTGTTTCGTGCTGGCCGGTGGGTCAGGGAGATTTTCCTTGGGGGTAATTGACATAAGGAATTGTTTATTCCTTTTCTTTCCAGTTGCCATGACCATTTGGGGATAGCGGACTCTCTCCACAAGGGCGCAGACACTTGTCCAGGCGGGGACTGGGGCCTGGAGAAGTGAGTGGCTCATGTCCTGGACGGAGGCGCCGTGGGCCCCGCTCAGGGAAGAGCCCGTGGCCCTCTCCACTGTCTCACGGAGGAGTCTCTCCACCACCACAGCTGCGCTTAGCAAGTTGGGTGGGTCCACGCACTGACATGTTGTTACACTTAGTAAGAGTTTTCCCTTGGTAGTGAGGAACATGCGTAAACGCCTCTCTTAAGTCCCAGCAAATGCCCCGAATGTTCACCGTGCTCCGACGTGGCTCAGAGGGTCCCCTCCATCCGGCGAAGCCCACCCTCCGTGGCTCCCCAGTGCCGACGGCGTGGAGTGCATGTCCTTCATCCTGACGCTGTGGTTCTTTGACAGCGGTTGCTCACGCTATCTTCGTTTGGCTCATCAGCTGCTGTTCCCCGACGGGAACACTCGTTCTTCTCCAGACAAGCAGCCTCACTCTTCTGCTTCAATGCAGTTGGTCAAGTCGTTTCCTTCAGTTTTTCTTTTCCTTTTTAATTCCCACCTGAGGATTTGTTTAGTGATTTGAGAGAGAGAGAAAGAGAAACACCAATGTCAGAGAGAAGCATCGACCAGTTACATTCCATACATAGCCAACCTGGGATCGAACCCACAACCTAGGTCTGTGCCCTGACTGGGAATTGAACCTGCAACCTTTTGGTGCATGGGACGATGCTCCAACCACCTGAGCCACCTGGCCAGGGCATTCCCTTCACTTTTAAAGCCCCCACATCCAGTATCTATTCTTGAGGACAAATTTCAGGTACCTGTCCTAAGTGGCGTGCTGGTGAGTGTTTAGCCACCAGCTCCCTGGGGAGAAGGCTGGCTTTGAGGCGTTGTTCACCTCTGTGTGGCAGATGCTTCCACCATGGCCAATTTCAAGTGACCAGCATGATGTCACGGAATGTAGACTTGGGCAAGAAATGGGCAGTAGCCATTTCTATTTCCAGTCTGTAGGGGATAATAGATGTAAATTACCTCAAGGACCTAGATAAGAGTCAAGTAATTAAAAAGTAATTTTGAGTATGTATTACCTTTGCTTTAATGTATTTAATTTAATTTTAAATTTGTGTAATTTCATTTTTCATAGTGGCCGTGTTTGACAGCTGGCTCAGCACATTTCCGGAACTTGAACAATCGGTTCTCCCCCCCGAGCCGGTTGGAGCTGGCTGCTGCTTCCTCCTTTCCTTTCAGAGACCCTGCCCATTCAGTAGTGGGTGGGCCCTGCTCCACACCTGCGAGGGGCTTCAGGACTCCTGCGGGCTTGGGAGCGAGAGACTGCGGCCTCTCAACCCTGGTCTCCTGTTCGCTGGGTAATGGTCAAGCCAGCGACTGAATTTGCAGTTCGCGGGGCAGAATGAAAAGGCAGGCCCTTGTTAACGGCAGGAAGAAAGTGCTGTCCAAACAGCTATTAAAGTAGAAAGCATTTCCCTTTCCTCAGTGGTCTCCCTTTCACACCTGCTGATGGTATCTAATCTTTTCTAGCTCATGTCACCCCAAGCAAGGGAAAGTTAACATTCTAAACTGTTAGTATGAATTCGGCCATTCATCTTTGTGTTATACGATGCCGGTGGTAGGTGCAAGTCTAAGAGCGTGTAGCTCTAGCAGCTAGTGAGCACGTCTCCTCTGCTCCCGTGCACGCTCCATTATCCCACGGACTTCACTTACAAGCCACAGCTTCGGAAATGAAATTATTAAGAATTTCAGGACAGCAGGGCACTACACCAGGCACGGAGCCCTCCTAAGCAAGGGCGCCATGTGCATGCCCTGTGTGCAGTACTGGCACACGCCTTCCGCGGGCTAAGCCTCGGGGGCATCATCTGCACAGTGGAGATAGTGCCAGCCAAGTCACGGTGGAGGTGTGATGGGCAAATGCATAGAGCAGGGTGCTTGGCATGCGGTCGATGCCCAGCTCACTGGACGGGTTTTTCTCCACAATAACCCTCCTGTCAGTGGCGTTCTTCATTCCAGCCTGTGGGGCCTTCCCTGCGTGCTCCACATTGGCCTTGACCTGTTTTCCTTTCTCCATTCTAAACTCTTTGAAGGTGGAGCTATTTGTCTTCATCGAATTCCCTATAGTGCTTCCTGCACATTTGTGCACATACCTGGTACTCAGGCGGTATGCATGACCTTGATCTTTGTATGATCTGGCCTATTGACAATAAGCATCTGTGCTATAATACCATGACCCCCTCAATGAGGCTAAATTGGTAATGTTCCCAGGAAGGGAAAAATATATAAATTTAGACTTTAGCAGGAGTTAGCTGTAATTGTGGGGAGGGTGGGGGACACAGATGATTCCAGGTGTTTTGGTTTAAGGAAAGTGGCCTCTTTCTGTCTCTGCGAGGGGACTGCTGGGAGTAATGGGCAAGGGATGAGTTCCAAGCCTCCTTGGATTAAAAAAGGCCCCAGGGATATTAACTCTGGCCCATAATAATTTGTCCCTTTGGTAACTTCTTTCACACTTACTTTTTGTTCCACATAATTAAGGCATTATTACAGTAATGTTTCTTTCCACTAACTGGTTGTGTATGTATGTTTCTATCCAAAAAATTATAAGATCCTCGTGGGCTGTAGGATGTCTTGCCCGTCTTTTGAGTATGATGGAAAGAGGCCCAGTGCTAGGCACACAGGAAACAAAGTACTTGATTGTGCTGCTGACCTTGGTCCAAACACCCGGGGCTCCCTGGAGAGCCGAATGTGGATTCCCTGCCTTTTGCAACTCCTGCAAGCCCTGAACCATGTGGTGGAGAACCCCAGTCTGCGCTCTTGTCTTTCTCTCGCCTGCCTCTCTGTTCCAGTGTCTCCTGGACGCTCTGAGGACTGTCCCCCTACAGCGCCACTCCGCCTGTGGGATTTGGGAGGAGGAATTGGGGAGGCCCTGTAGAGTCTGCTTGTCTGAATGATGGCGTTTTCACAGGCTCTTTGGGCCAGCGTCAGCAGCCCATGCAACGGCCCCGAATGGACCATGTGCACTAGACTTCCGCTACTCACCTGAGCGCCAGTCACTCAAGCCGGTCGGTGGGCCTGCAGGGAGGAGCGTGCGCTGCTCTGGCTCTCGCCGTCCCCATCTCGGGGGCTGCCGGACGCCGTGAGCCCTGGGGCCGGTCAGTTCATTACTTCTAATGAGCGCAGCATTCCCCAAGGCACTCACGTAAAATAAAACACCAGTGGGCAGTCTTGGATGTCCCATCCAGTTGCTGCTTTAGTTCTTTTTTCCACGGGACTACTCAAGAGGGTAAAAAAAAAAAAAAAAAGCAGTTCTACTCCTTCCTGCCAATTTTATCCCAAGTAGGTTTGGCGTTGTAAAGCTAACACACCTTAAACGTTTTTTTTTCTTCCAGGTCCCTGTGGGCTGGTGCCTGACATTTGTATTTCAAAAATGACACATTACTCAACTGGCTAAGTGCTTGGACATTATCTGCCTTTTGGATAAAATAAAGAAATATTAATATTCCAACCATGACATGGATAAAGAATAATAATCAGAGGGAGATAGTGATTTTCTGAAAAGGGTGCAATGAACTTATGATTTTAAATTATGAGGCAAATGCAATTATTTTATTAAGAATTTTTAAAGTCGACCCATCTCTGCAGCTAGTGTTAAAGGCTATTGTAACTGTAGTAGAGGTTACTTATATTATCATATATTGTAGAAGGTCACCGCAGTGAAGCAACACTGAACAATGTCCCCATTAAGCTGATTTCATGGATATTTTTTATCTCCTGGCCATATGGATTTGGAATTACTTGGGGCATATTTTTCACAGGAGGAAGGGAGCAGATGAATGATAACTCTTTTATTACTCAATATAGCTTGTGTTTGGGGAGACAGAGCTCATCGAGCTGTTTGAAAGAAAAACAGGAGTGAGCCAACGGTAATTTGTGGAGGGCCCAAGAACTGGGAAATTACCCCTAACCGAAGCTGGTGATTTCTGCAGATAATCGCTCTAGCAGACGCTATCGAGGAAAACCAGGACAGTCTGTTCCAGTCCCTCACCCGGCTGAAGAGTGCCACCCGCCTGCTGATCCTGCTGATCGGACTGTGGCAGAAGCTCAGCGCCGACCAGCTTGCGATTCTGGAGGCCGCGCTCCTGCCGCTGCAGCAGGACACTCAAGAGTTGGTAAGGACCCCCGGTCTGCAGCAGGAACGGCCACTGCTGTTGGAAAATGGTGCTTTTAGGAAGATATCACATGGCTGGCATGGCTTTGCTTGTTGGCTTGTTTCGTGCACGAGAGAGAGAGGAAGAGAGAGAGAGGTTGAGAGAGAGAGAGAGAGAAACATCGGTCAGTTGCCTCCCGTATGTGCCCCGACCAGGGATTGAACTTACAACCTAGGTGTGCGCCCTGACCGGCGATGGAACCTTCAGGGTTTTGGTGTACAGAATGATGTTCCAACCGAGTCACTTGGCTGGGGCACATGGCTATCATGTTTTTTAAGATACCACATAGTGGCTTGGGTTTTTAAATTTTTTTAACCCAAATCCTGTTTTTTTTTTAATTATTATAAAAATGTCAAATAAAAGCCTTCATTTTCTAGAGCTATTTTAAAAATCAGCATATGGTCCATTTTTAGGTGATACCCAGTCTGTTATTCTATGTGCCCTGCAACCCCTGAGGAGACAGGGACACCGTCTGTTGACCGCCCGGGTGCCCGCGGCACCCCTTCGGGCAGCTCATGCTCCCCTCTCCTGCCGGAGGGAGCAGCCGGCCGTTGCACTTCGCTCGGTGTCCCCAAGTGCAAGTGTCGCTCCCAGGGGCAGAGAGAGCTGCGACAGTTGTGCTTTGCGACAGGACTAGTTCATTACGTTTATTCCGTTCTTTATACACAGTTCATAAACTCTCATTTACCCTTGATCTTTGGAATATGTGGTTTAAATGGAAAGGGGAGAAATGGGGGTTTATATTTGGGGTTTTGGGTAAAGGATTACTTAAATGAAAAGATTGCAGATCCATTGCTTTGTAGAGGTATCTATGATCACCAGTTGCTTTTATTACAAAGAAATAATAGACTTTTTGGAAATTAGAGAACCTTGTACTTAGTTATTGTATTGTTGGGAACCATTTCAAGAAAAAAAGTCATTTCAAATCTTTTTTTCAGCACAGGTACGAGAACATGGTACTAAAAATAACTGTACTAAAAATACCATTTTTGAGTGCTTACTAGGTACCAGGTGTCACTTTAAATGTTTTAGAAGGATTACCTTGTTTAAATTTACACATGCCCATGTAAGGTAGTCAAGGTACTATTTTCATCCCCATTTTACATAATGGAAAATTTAGGCTTTGAGCGTTAAGTCCCTCTCCGAAACCAGTGGGGCGGAGCCAGGGTTTGGGGCCAGGTCTGCCCGCCCTGAAGGACATATTTTTGACCGGCACACTGTATTTTAGCAGGCAAAGTCACGAACATGATTTTGAAAATAACAACTTTTGTCCGTTGAATCCAGTTTTCTACAGTAGTGTTAAGAGATTGTACAATTAAAAAAAAATCCACCTTTATTTTATATCCTAAATCAAACACTAATAAATCATTTGGAAAAAATTAAGAGTACATTTTTTTTTTAGATAGATAAAATTATAGCTGAAAATGACCTGTGAGAAAGTGGCAATGTTGACATTAGCATACAGTTTTACCTCGGTACTCGTTCATTTGTTCTGGAACGCATCATGAGTGTCAGAACCAACAAGCAGCGAACGATGAAGCATCTTCTCTTGCGGGGCGGCGGCGTGACTCATGCAAGCTCTAGCAGGTGTGACGGGTCCCGAGCAGGCACTGACTGCCGAGGCGCTTTCTTCTTGTCAAAATTCAGTAAGTCCAGGGTGTGACGAGTTCTGAAGCCAACAAGTCCCGAGGTGTGACTGTAGTAGAAGATAAAGAATACAGTGGTTCGAGTTACACTATTAAGAACGATCACTTACGAGCTCAGTTTTAGTCATCAAAGAGACCGGGGTGGCCTCAGGTCCCGATCCTACCGCTCAGAGACCAAGTCCCTGTGGGCAGGTTTCTAACTGCTCTAAACCCCTGCGTCTATAGCCACACGATGGACACGGGCATGGGCCCGCCCCAGTAGGTTGTATTGAGGTAACTGAACAGAGTGCTCATCGTGATCGGAAGTGGTTTGTACAGTTTACATGCATTACTTACATTTTGCACTGAAGTCGTGCAAGGTAGCTATTATTACCTTTCCAGGGATGGTTATTTGTGTCCTCCACTGCACTGGAGGGTGGGGATGGCATCTGACTCATTTTCATGTTTTCAGAGCCTGGCACAACGCCTTACCTAGTGCAGCCAGTGTTGGTTGGGTGCCTGGCGAGAGGTGATTGGCAGGATGGACACAGCGCATGTGCCTGGGAGCATGGGGAGGCAGGACGGGCCTGCGGTGTGATTTACAGGGCCTAGTGCAAAATGGCAACGCGGACCCCTTGTTCCAGAAAAGCAGGGAAAGGGCTCCAGTGCTGTTAAAACAGGCTCTATGAACAAAGCCTTTACTTTGTGCAGCCTGTCTCTCCCATCATGGTGTTTTTGTTATTTTATGTTCTGAATATAGGAAAATTAAAAATTTACATTGTCACAGCATGCATTTGACCATTAATCTTTATAACGGGCAATGTCAGTTTTAGTACAGATAGAACAGCATTAGACTCATTTCTGGACTCATCATAATAGCACCATTTGTATCTGGCAGCCAATGCACGCGTATCTATTTCGTTCTTACAGAACTGTGGAATCTGCACAAAGCCTGTCTGCATTTCACTTCTTGCAACACACACATCTACCCACACTTTCTACCTTCTGCCTCCTGATGATGAAGGAAGGACCAAGAGCCCAGTGGCTCCCTGTCACTGCCGTCCCTGAAGCATAGTAGTGGACCAGTACAGGAAAGTAGCAGGAGTGAAATGGGCTTCCTTAGTCACTCCTGTTTCTTTGAATCTATTGCCTTCTTTCCTCATGCAAAAACAAGTTCTAGTTCAAATGAAAAGCCTTTTAGGGCTGACCTTGCCCCTGCTCTATCTGTTCAGGTGTAACCTGCCTTCCTCGTACTTGCTCTGAGCCTCCCATTCATCCCGGGACCACAGGAATTCAGAGCTTAGGGGCCCGTGTATGAATAGGGCACAGAGGAGGAGGGTGCGCACATGGTTGTGTGTCTTCCCTTCTCACACGCACTTTATTGTCTCATCAGACTTCACTGACAAGTTCAGAGATAAAATCACTGAGAAGTTCAAGATGGTGACATCAAGCATGAAAGCAAATGCGGGGCCCTTGCAGGAGGGGGCCCCTGTGTGGCTGCACTGTGCACGTGCTCCTGAAACACGGTTAGATCCAAAGGAAGAGCTTCCTAGAAGTAAGCATTCTCAAAGGTAGGGATTGCACCCCAAGAGAGACTGTGGGAATTCCGACTCTCGAGATCTTTCGGAGCAGCCTCATTTTACTGGGAGTATACGTGTATTCATCCCTGTAGGCAGGTGGGTGGACTTGGCCTCTTCTCACAGCCCCTTTCCACCGCACATCCATATTCTCTGCTGTCAACCCTCCCAAACCATGCGGGGGAAGTTCGTTCGACTCTCTTCTGAATTCGGTGGGATTAGGAGGTGTGTATACTCATTATGTCCATTGAAGTCATTAATGAGACAGGACGTTGGATAAAAACATAACTTGGAGAGGAATGAATCCATAAAGACATTTTAATATTGCTTGTTCTGCCCTTCATCTTTGATTAGGCTGTTGCATTCACGTTGGACTTACACTGTTGCGACAGCTTATATATCTTGAGAAAAAAAGGAATCCTTTTTCATTCTCGAAGACGTACGCACGCAGTGTGTGGTTTGGACATGGCAGTTCACAATCCCCCGCATTATGCCTGTAGACCTCACAAATAAATGCTATGTGATGGGCGTCCCACTGAGATGTGAAAATGAAATATGCAAGCCTGAAATAACTTGGAAGGAGGGTGAGGCGGGGAAGAAAGGAGTCTCTGACCAGAATGTTGAAAATATATCCCATATTGAAGTTATTATGATACCACAAAAATCTGAATGTAATTTAGCCCGTTCGGTTGAGGGTGGATGGCAGAGTGCATGTGTGAGGGGGAGAGCGTCAGACATGTGGACGACATTTTCAGCGGAGACTCTCCGTTCAAGGTCAGACGTCCCCAGACGCATTGAGAGGTGGAAGAAAGTGCTCAGGAGATGTTTCATTTGCGTTCCGAGCAGCACCGCATAATGGCTAATTCTATTTCACGTAGATGGTGTGCGTTCCAAGGCAGGCTAAACGCTGTAGTCGACTCTGGAATATTTTCTTCTTAATGACATTAGGTTTGCAAAGCAAAAGTGTTCAGAACATATCATTGCTGATTAAAGTAATATTCCTTGCACTATATTATCATTTTTGTTTTTTTTTTTTTAAGAAAAATGCCATCCCATTTGGAACAGAACACGTTTTCTTTCATCTCTCTCTTTAGTAACACTTCTCCATTTTTGCCACTTCTTGGTACTATTTTGGGGGCAAGTAAATGTTGGTATTGCAGACTATTATATGTGATTTTTTTTTAAGGTGCTGAAAGTTATATATGCTAAATGTGTTTTGGTAGGGATACTCCCTTTCACTTTAAGAAAAACATTAAATGTTCTGTTTGGCATCTCCAAAAAGAGCTCTTAACCTCAGTTCCACGGTGGATTCGGTCATACGCCCAAAATAACGTTCTGCCAGAGTACCTGACAGGGCACTTCTGAAAGGAGTTTTCTTCCCTTTCGGGTTAGGGACTGAGGATGCTTCGGGGCATTTGGATTCTCGGCGCAGAACCCAAACCTGCCTCTCCTGACACTCTGCTGCCGAAGTTCTACAGGAAACACTGTCTGTCCTCAGCTCAGGGAGGGCTGTGTTGCTGGCTTGAGCGTGAGAGAGTATTCAGTTGTGATGTTAGACACGCCCCCTCCCACGATGCTGTGCAGAACCCGAAGCCATAAAACCGTACACATCTTAGGATGGGCTGGACACGACCAGTCTTTTACCCCGTCGGGGGGGAGTCATATTCCGTGCATGTTTATTCAGTGCCTACTGTGTTTCAGGCGGTGCTCTAAACACTCGGCCCACCTCCGTAAGCAGAGCACTGGCCACCCTCTGGGGGTTTACGTCAGCATTACGAGCAGACAGATCCAGGTCGTATTCAGCCGTGAACATACTTGCATCTAAAATGGTAGCCACTTACCGTGTGTGGTCATTTAAATTGAAATTTAAATAAATTAAAGTGAAATAACATTAAGATTTAGCTCCTCAGTCTCACTAGCTGTATTTGAATTACTACTCAACAGCCACAAGTGGTAAGTGGCAGCCCCGTGAGACAGGGCAGATACAGGACGTTTTCATCACTGCAGAAAATTCCGGTGCATTCCAGCAGTTGTTGCAAGAGAAAGGGTTTTGTCAGTGTGTGAGCAAATGCAGTGCATTTTAGCGGACGAAGGAAGTGGGACAGGAACCAGCATTTAGTTCTGCCGTGGTGTGGGCGTTAGCCGCCCTGACTCCTGGCGTTCTGGGATGAGCCTGGTCCTGTGCATGGTAACCAGACTTGCCCCGGGGACAGGAGATTTCTTGGGGCGGGGGTGGGGGGGGTGCACCTACATGCAGAGAAGGCAAGAAGCTGCTATTCTTCTCCGTGTGGCCTCAGCCGGCCGTGTCATCGTCGCGGATCCCTTCCTCTCCCGCCCGCACACGGCCTGGTGGTCCTCGGGAACCCAGCTCTGGAGGACGCACCGTCGCTCGGAGCTGGTGTGCGGTGCCCCCTCCCTGCCCTTTCTGGTCTCTGCGAGGACCTGCTTCCCGCTCTCCTAGTAAACAGCTCAGAGGACTGAGGTTCTTTGACATGAAGTCCAGCAGATGGCAAGGCAGCAAGGAGGGGCGTGTCTGCCGGCTTTTCCAAACGGGCTCTCTCACGCTTTTGCCCCGGATGTTCGTGCGTGCCCACATGTGTCCAGAGGAAGCCCTGCTGACGCAGCTGCAGTGCAGTGGGGCGGGGACCCGGTTACAGACAGGCCTACAGGCAGAGGCATATGGGCACATGGCAGAGCATCGGGCCTTCCGCTTCGCCTTCGCGGTGCGTGTGCCGTCCTCAGCGGGCGTCGTGCACCGTGTGCGGGACAAACGCTGTACGGGGCTCTTCAGGGTTCAACAGTTAGCCTTCCTCAGCACTGAACTTTAAAACCCCCGGGAAAGTGAAGATGGAGCTTTGAATGCCCAGCCTAACTTTTTGACGGATTGTTCCTTTTGCCAACTGATAGGGAACGAGAAGCCTATTTTTAACATGTTCCGCGTGGTTCACGTGAGAAAACAGATGTTTATAATGGGAAATGCGATTGTGTGGCAGTTCTTATCAAGGCTCACTTACCGGGTTTCCAGACTTGGACGTCACAGGTCAGGGTTGCTGCGAGGGCCATTGTGCCGCCGGTCTGGACCGAGTGATGACGGAGATGGCTGATCGTGACTGTTATTAACGACTCGCCGTGGAGGGCGGACAAAAGGAGGAAGTCGGCCGTCAGCGCGCAGCCTGCCGCTCTCGAGTGTCAGAGCGGCGTCATAATCACCACGGACTGTGGGAACGCAGTGCCGGCAGCAGGTACTCCGGTGACTCCCGAGATCTTGGCCCGCAAGGCAAACTGGAAGGACAGAGTTTCTGATGTCCACAGTGGCCACGCCCTCTGTGTTGTTGCCGGTTCCAGGCGACGCGGTCACTCCATCAGAGCTTACAGGGCCTGCCCAGTGACCTGCTTGCTGTTTTAAAATTGAGGCAGTTGAAACACAGCAGAACTGGAGCCAAGTAGAATATAGTGAACAAGCGGTGACATGTGACTTTTTAAAACTTTGCTCAGGTATGTCCAATATGGGTCCATGTATACTATGTGCGCATTTAAGAATAAAGACACGGAATAACCGAGCACAGAACGGATTAATTGGAGCTTCACTCTCCTGCATGCCAGCTCAGATACTTTTGGAAATGAGATGCGAGTTAAATACGAAAACCGAGTAAGGGAAAGGGACACCACCACCGTGGGGAAAACAGTGACCCTCACCATCCCCACACTGCTCACCCTTTGATTCCAGGCTGCGAGTGTATTTATATTAGTTCCATTCCTTAAAATACCTCTACATAACCTAGATCAAGCCTACTAATTACGAAGTGCCGATTTGGCCATGTCTGGGGCCTTGTGCCCTTTTAGAAATGCACCGTGGGTCCCGGTGAGCTGCTCCTCTAAAGCCAGCGCTCTCTGTCTGTAACAGCGCGCAGAGCTGCGCCCAGTGGCGGTCCCAGCCCTCACTGCCCTGGTTATTGTTCCCTGGAAATGTGTCTAGGAAACCCCTGGGCTAGCGGCCTTGCTGTGCTGCCCGGCCTTCCATGGTGGCATTTGAATTAGCCGTTCTGCCCCTGCCTCTTGGTTGGCCTGCCCTGTGTCTCTGCTAGGCCCCGCCCACTGTCCTCCGGCCCCTCGTGTGCTTGCACACTGGCTGGGGCTCTCGGACCCGGTTCAGCTTGGACTCCAGAACCAGGCAGCCAGGACTTACAGTCGCTTGGCTCCCGCGGGTCTTCTGTCAAAAAGTCACTTTCTGTGACTCTCCAGGTGCCCCTCCCCTCCCCCACCCGGCTTCCTTCTGGAAAGCTGACTTTTCACGGGCACTCAGCTTCCTTCTGTCAAGCGGGGCTGACAGTGCCTCTCTCTTCACCTCACATAGTGTCCTCGGTTTAGCCCTCTGTCCGCCCTCTTCAAGAGCGGATAAGTTTTCATTTCCTCCCTATTTATTCTGGCTTCCATTCTCCTGTGAATTTCGCTTGCGGGTATGACATAATTTAGCTTTCATTATATACTCTAAAACTGTCCATGTGCATGTCTTACACTCTAATAAATGTAAGGATAGATTCTTCTATCTCCCCACAGAATTAAAGCTTAAATTAAACATGCAGTCAGATATAGGTATCTGGGGATTGCTTGATACCTTATTTATTTTTGTAACATTTTATACAATTACAGATTTTCCTTGAACAATTTATAGTTTTTTAAAAATCGCTTTTTTAAAAGGGAAGAATTCTACTTTAATTTCGCACTGTCCATTTTTTTGGCAACCCACCTCAAATATTTTTGGGTTCTGTAGGTGCAAAACCTGATCTCTCCTGCACAGATGATAAAGACACAGATGATAGCCAGACCACCACACACTTTCATTTATACATATTCATTCGTGCCCTGTAATTACAATCAGTAAACACAGAAATTTTCCTTCTTAATATATTCATCCCGATGAATATAATAAAGTGAGAGTGACTATTAGTTATACTTCACCTACACTGACTTAGCCAAATTTGGTAATAGTGCTGACAGGTATGTAGTGAAATAGACATACTCATGTTTCTTTTTTAAAAAACTTTATTTATTTTTAGAGAGAGGGGAACAGGAGGACAAAGAGGGAAATAAACATCAATGTGTGAGAGATACACCAGTTTGTTGCCTCTTGCGTACCCCCAACCGGGGGCCTGGCCCACAACCCAGGCATGTGCCTGCCTGGGAATCGAACTGGTGACCTTTTGGTTTGCAGGCCTGTGCTCAGTCCACTGAGCCACACCAGCCAGGGCACCCACCTATTTCTGACACAGCCTTTCCAGATAGCCCTCTCGGAAAATGTGGGCCATAAAACTAACCCAACACTTGGCTCTGTGGTCTAAATTAATACACTCCAAGTAATTAACTGAAATTTATTTGGTGCTGTAATGTTTATGTTTTTAATTATGAAATGCTGAAAGCAACCTAAGTGCTAATGGTTGGAAAATGCAAATTGTGGTCTATCAGTTGACTAGAATCCTAGGTCAGGCTGGGGTTCAAATCCCCTTTTTGAGGAAATAGCTAGCTAGCTGTGCATCCCCTGGCAGATTACGACACTCTCCAAGCCTTGGTTCTGCCTGGAAGAGAAGCGGGACTGGCCATTCAGAGTGCATTCCTGCTCGTTCTCCCTTCGCATTCCTAGAGGAAGGCCGTGAAAGCAGGAAGTGAGTGGGCGTGGCTCCCTGGTGCCTTGCTCAGGAGGTGCAGCCAGGGGGTGCGGGAATCAGTTTGTGCAGCGAGGCATCAGCCAGTGCAGAGGCCTCAGACGGGGGTCCTGGCCCTGCGCACCTGTCAGGCTGGGGCAAGGGCCAGGCCTGCACCCAAGGAGCTGCTACTCAGGGAACCACTTTTTACATTTCAGGTGTATTTTTTACTGTGTCTTTTTTTTACTGCATAATCTGGCCTTCAATAGGTCACCATGGCTTACTACCAATGATTCACTGAAGCATCATAAACCGAAATGAAAATATATTTAATAAGGTTTTTCTTCTTCAGTAACTCCTGTCCAAGTTCTATTTCTCACCCACAGTAACCGAAAACCCCACTGCTTGTTTGGTCTCAGTGAACTAGACCCCATACTGAGCCTCCCTGGGGCATCTTCACCCTCATTTGCAGCTTCGGGGTTTGCGTGTTTGGTCACCTTTGTCACCTGGAAGGCCGAAACACCACTGCTTCCAGCACGACAGTGACCACAGAGGTCCTAGACCACGCCTGCAAGTGTTGCATTGCACCTGTGGCCTCCTTTGGGAGCCCCTTGTCAGAGGTGTGCAGGTGACGTGAGGAATCTCTTCCTCCCCTAAAATGCTCACAAGGACTAATGTCCTGAAGGTGCTGATGCGACTCGGGGCCTACGAGTCGTCCGAGACATCACAGCCGGCGCCGTATTCCTACAGCGTTTCAGCAGTAAGACGCCCTCGTTGCGAGTTTCGGCATTATTTTATGCAGCCCTTAGAAAAGACCCGCTGCCAATTCAACGTTATGACACAGTGGTTTTCTATGACCTAACGCCTTTAGTAATCATTGGGAGTGCTCTTTTAGACTTATCTAGACCTAAGTTTTCTATGAGAAGAAATAGAGAAGCCACATACATTGGTTAAGGTATTCCTGAAATTTCTGGACATTCAGCGTTTGACTCCAGGCCGCCACTACCCACGTTTTCCCACGCGTAACCCTGTGGTCCCACGTGTAACCCTGTGGTCCCACACTCCACGAAGGGCATTGTTGATGCAGCGTTTGAGAGCACTGTTGCCTTTCTGACTTTTTTTCTGAGCCTCCGATATCCGTTCTGAGCATTTTCAACTAAACTCAAAGCCTCAATTTCCCCCCTCAGCTGAATCATATGTTGCTGGATGTTAAGCAGCTTCTGTTCAGCATTAGCAGAAAATTTTAGGCAAATTGATGTTTACTGCTCTACCAGTCTACCGTGTGCTGCTTTGAATAATCGGCCCGGTCTCCTCCTGGCATTTGGCGATTTCCCTGCCTCAGCTGTATTTGCCTGGCATAGGGCGGTAGTCTGTGTGCGTGCATCTTGGAAACGGGACATAGCACAGCCCTGTCCGTAGCTTCCTGTGGCACAGCCTGGAAAGCTCTCAGCTTTTGTTTTGCAAGAAACTATGGAATCGCTGTTGTTCTTTTGTCATGAGTATTTGTTTGCTATTTCACTTAAATCAGCGGTTTCTTGTACTGTTAGACATCGTTTTCCTCAGGTTGGCCCTTCTTTGCACTTTGAGATTGTTAAGAACACGGCATCGCGAGTGGGGGAGCCGATACCTTGCGTTCATTCACGTGGTCCTCTCTTGTCCTAGCTTCAGTGAGGTTTTCTCCAGACTTCCGCCCGGTGGGCACTCGGGGAGTCTGTGATCCCGTGTATGTTGTGGTTCCACAGTCGGAGTGGCCTCAACAAGTAGTCTCCATGATGAGTCCCTGAAACGAGCTTCTGTCAGGCCCATCAGAGTTACGTTTTCAGGGGGCAGGGTTCCCCAAGGCCGCTTCTAGATGTCAGTTTCAGTAGCTGATGCAGCTGCTAAAAGTTTGACCCCTGCAAACTGGTACAGATCATAATGCTTTTTGATTCTGCAGTAAAGTGTCATTTAATTGTATGCAGACCATTCACTTGGATACAGAAACTGATTTAAATTTTGGTTCCATGAATGTGTTCATTGTGGCCATACTTTTTCTGGGGGAAGACCTTTGATATTTCCTAAAGCGTGTTTGGTAAAGGAACCTAAGGTGGTCTGATGACAGTGGACTGACAGGCATGCACGTGACATGGGACAGATGTGCTCTGTGGCACGGGGGTCTGGAGCAGGACATTTGGAGCTGGGTGGTCCTGGACTCACGGCCTCTCCTACTGGTAGCGTGTAACAGCTAGAGCCTTAGTTACACGTTATGATACCTGTCCAATAGGATAGTGTAGGAGCTGGTCGCAATAATGCTTGTGAAATCCTTTGCACATTTTCCAACACACAAGGTCCTAGGTAGTTTTTACTCTTGCTGCTGTTGTTATTTCTGCTGCTATTAATATCCATGGGCACCAGCTCAAGAGAGAAACTTTTTAAAAGAATCTCACAAGTAAGAATTATTGCATGGAATTATGTACCTGCCTACAGTTGCTCAATATGTCTCATTCTATCTGCAAGCACCTGGCAAGGGGAATCGTTTTTCTGGTTTTAAACTGGGGAGGAAGCTGAGCCCCAGAGATCCAAACTGTCTTTTCTAGGACATGCAGCTGGTGAGGAAAGGTGCCACGAGTCAGCCGAGGTCTTCTGACCTGTGCCGCATCCTAGGGGACACATATGAGCGAGCCTAAGTCCTTAGCTGGGGCGGGGGACAGAGCTGCCTGTCAGACCTGGTGGGCAACGACCTCAAACTAGGACTCACCTTCCTGGGCCTCCACTGTCCCATCCATCCTGGTCTGCTACTTATTATCTTGTTAGCTTCCCTATACCTTCCAAGAAATGACTTTGATAAATTTTCCTCGTCAGTCTCAGTGGGATAATTGGTCCAAATTATCCCATCTACCATCCCCAGAAGCAGCTTTCCTTTGGAGTCGTCATCATCAGTTTGATTCTCCAGTCTACATTTTTGGGTGAGTTGCTCCTGGATAGTGAGTGCACGGGACTGGAGGAGACTTGAACGCTCCGTCAAGGGGACTGGCTCTGTGGGGCAGCCCTGGTGTTTCATTTTGTCTGAAACAGAACATGGCTCCCCAGGACCCAGTTCCACGGTAATGCAGGGGGTCCACTTCATGTTCCTCTACCCAAGTGGATCTTGGGGTCCGAGAGGGAGCCCAGGTCCGATGCAAAGCGTGAGTATAAACGGGGAGGATCAGCGCGGCTGCTTTGTATTGCAGCCACACTGGTCGTCAGGGGCTGGAGGTGGCTGAAACAGCTTCCCTTCAAGGTACTTCTCGCTCTCGAGATTCCAGATCTCCACGGCTTTGTTTTACCTTTCATCAGGCAGGTATGCTACGTGTTTGATCAGTGAATGATCACATCGCATTTTTGTTTAATGAAACACTCAAAACTCAAAGGCTCTTTTTTCTTCGTCTTGTAAACATTCCTTTTCATTATCATATTTGAGTTTGTGTAGCCATTCAGGCCCTCCACATAATGACCCTGTATTTTCACAGCAATCTTCCTGAAGTATTGGCATCATGCCTCATTATATTAAAGAAATAGGCATGCCAAATACCTAAACACGACATGGTTTTTCACTTGATTGGCAAGCTGGCAGGAGGGAAGGAAATTCTGCAGTACCTCTACATGAACTAAATGCATTTCTGCTTAAATTACCTAATATATACCTAATATTACCTAATATATAATTACCCACTGGAGCCTACTTTTAGAAGCGGTACTCTGCCTAGACAAGCAGTCTCTAAGACGGCAGGGACCGTTGTGATGCCCACATGACCGCAGGGCACCCAAAGGCTGAACTGTATTCGGAGGGCCTGTCCTCGGTATCCCCCAGAAGTCGTCACCAGCGGCTCTAGATCCACTGGAAAATGTGTCCCCTCCTACGACATCTGGGTTACTGCTCTGTCTTCATCGGCCTCTTCCCATCGCTATTGAAATACAGTTTTAGGTGTTTAGTTTAGATTTTGGCAGTTGTATAGAGAGATACCTTTGTAGTAACCAGAGACTTACTGTTCTCTGATGGCTCGGAGTAGGTAGCTGGTTTTACAGTCTTTGACATCTCTTGAAAAAAATTTCAAGGTCAATCTGAAGTAATTCATTTGTTTCTTAATTTGCCCAGTGGCATCTGTAATGGGTCACGAGGATGAAAGGACTCCTGATTTCGGCAAGCATTTGGAAGGTCCGGAGGAGGTCTGCACGGAGCCTGCGCGTGGGCCTGCAGCACCAACTGTGCAAGCCTCGCGGGCAGAGGTTTGGGGGGCAGGGGTGGAGGCGGCCTGCGGCTCAGTCGTCTGCTCCCTGCGCAGCGAGGGTGCGCGGTGCAGGTGCCTGGAGAGCAGAGGCAGCCCGAGGCCAGGCTGGCCGGGGGAATCCCCAGGAAACAAGAGGGAGCGCTGTGCCCTTCGCTGCCATCCCCTCCCCAGCCTGCTATCTCCGGGTCAGTTTGGGATTCTCTAGTTAGCTGTGTACATTTTTAAGTGTCTAAAATTGGCGCTCATTCAAAGGCAAGTGGTTAGGATAGAGAGAGAAGTCGAACCCGTGTTTACGTAAGGAAGAGCTGGAGGAACTGGGGATGTTTGTTCTGGAAGAGAGGGTACTGAACTGCTGTCTTCGCAGATACGGAGGGCTGTCGTGCAGAAGGGAGGTTAGATTTATTCTGCCTGGCTCTGGAGGGTGGAGCAGGGGCCAGTGGGGCAGATTTTGGCTCAGCATAGGAATAGCTTTTTACTGGTTACACATGTCCCTGAAAGTAGTTAACTGCCTCCAAAATGGTAATTTTGGATCCTGCAAACAGCCACGCCTGGGCAGATGGCTGCTATTGTAGAAGAAATCCTGGTGAAAAAAACCCCTCAAGACTGGACTAAAGATGCTCGGGTCCTCCCCGTCTGTAGGATCCCGGTTCTCTGTCTCTCCACCTCTCTGCCCAGCAGACCCGTTTCTTGAGCTGCCTCTGTTTACTCAGCGCAGTCTGGAAAGCGGGGCACTCTGGCACCATCGTGGGGACACAGGCCCGTGGGTGGTGACCTCAGCCCGGTGTGTGTAGGGGGGCAGGTGCTGGGATGGACCTGGCTGTGTGGGGCCTCAGGGCCCTGGAGAGGGCCCATGAATGCGATCCATGGAAGGCAGGGCCTGAGCTGAGCTGTAAGTGGGGGTCGCCCAGGTACAGAGCGGAGACAGGGCGTTGCAGAGGGGAGCCAGGGCAGAGACCAGGTGAGAGTGTGGGCACAGGTGGGTAGGAGGAGAGGGCAGTGGAGCAGGAGTTGGAGCAGAAGGTGCTTTGTACGCTAAACTGAGCATCTGGATTTAGGAGTGGCCACATCCGATTTGCCTGTTTGAAAGGTGGCCCAGCTGACAAGGTGGGGGGTGACGTGGTACTGACAGTAACGTCTCCCAGGTCTCGGGTTTCTCACCTCGTGTGGAAGGGGTTGGGCTGCTCTGCATCATCCCGTGGGGATACATTCATTCGCTGACTTCCTCTGTCATTCCGAGTTCATTGTCAGACCCGTGGTGCGCGAGGCCTTCCTGGGCACGAGTGGAGTCACCCTGGCCACGAGAGCCAGACTGCACTCACACTTCCCGGATGTGCTGCTGGTGGATGTGCACCGCCAGACGCCCTGGGGGCCCCCAGAGATGCCCAGTAGGTGCGCATGCGCTGACCCCTCCTGCTCCTCGCCCGAGCTGTTACCTGAGGATCGCGCCTCCTCGTCCTGGTGCTGCTGGTGCTGACCGCCTCCCAGGCACCCCGAGGTCACTGCCTAGCACTCACATTCCCAGGACTGCAGCCTCCACTATGCTATTCTCGAGGCCTTCACTGCAGCACAGCCACCCTGTTCCTCGCACAAGGGGGGACCCCCTCTCTTTGTGCTACTCTGTCACCTGGGTCATGAGGTGGGACTGGATAGGCCTGTGTCTCACGAAAGCCCTCTGGTCTCTGCCTGCAAGCTCAAGGCTGTGGGCCCAAGAGCTGAGAGAGAGAACAGGTTTTCCCCCACGATATCTTGAGGTGCCCCCTGTCCTGACTTGTCCCTGACCCTTTGGCAGAACGATAGGGCACAGTGAACGGGAATCCTGGCAGCGTCACCCTCAGGTCTTCAAACGCACCCACACCTGAGATGACAGTGACCGTTGCCGATTGCTCGTGCCTGGCACAGGGCCGAGGCTTCTCACGCACCATCTCATCCTGTCCCCCAGCCCTTGGAGGTGCAGACCGTCCGTGTCCTCATTTGCAGAGGAGGCTGAGGCCAGGAGGAGTTAAGTGCCTTGCTCAGGGTCAAGCAGCTTGCAGAGCTAGAATTCAAAACCAGACTGGTCTGGGGTAATCTGAGAACCCGATTAACAGACAGGTGCCTGCTCTGCTCATTTACCACCTTTGCATGTATTTAAAATGGGCTTTTGCCTCCAGGGCTGGGAAGAGACGGTGGATGCTGCTGTCTCCTACCTCTTGAAGACCTGCCTGTCGAAGAGTTCCAAGGAGCAGGCTTTGAACCTCAGCAGCCAGCTGACCAAACCCAAAGACACGGGCCGACTGAAGAAGCACATCACCTTGCTCTGCGACAGACTGGCCAAAGGCGGGCGTCTCTGCCTGAGTGCGGACGCGGCTGCCCCGCCGACCATGGTCATGCCAGGTAAGCGCCCTGCCCGCGCCGCCGCGCACCGCTGGGCTTTCCCTACGTAGGGGCGTGTGTCTGGGGTGTGCTTGGGATACTAAAGTGCTGGTGGCCAGGGAAATTGCTTTCACATTTCTCCTCAGATTTCCCCGGGTAACCACTTGGATAAATATTCTTGGGGTATTTGCTTGCTAGACATTTCTAGAATGGTATGCCTTTTTTTTTCCTTCTCCCTGCTTTTAAATGTGTGATCCTTTTTGTTTTGCTTCTCACCAATGAAAAGTGGATTAGAGAGTGAAACTGAATGTGATCTCACGATACCACATTTCTTAGATGAAAATAGCATCGTGCAAGCGCTAATGTTATCCAGATGAGCCCCGGCCCTTCTGCTGCCTGCTTGGACTGGGGTCATCAGAATGCGGAGAAGAGACAAAGAAGAAGCCTGGGGAATGGGAGACGAGGCACCCGTCAGCCAGGGTGAAAGGGTCAGCCCTCCCCTGAGTGACAGGCAGGCATGGCCGTGGGCATCCAGACCAGCCCTGCCCGCCCCCAGGCAGAGGGTCCCTTGCAGGCAGCGGTGCACCCCGACTTCCTGCTTCCGAGGGTCTCTCTTCATGGCAGCAGGAAGGAGCTAAAGTGAATGAACTGGTTAAGTGCAGCAGTCGTAGCATCTATTTCCTCCCGAAGCAAGGACCGGAGTAAGGGACCTGGTTTCCTCTTCTTCCTTCTTACCTGCCTTGTGCCCCTCCCCCACCTGTGCTGATGCTCTTCCTGTTGCTGCCTCTCCTCCCCAATCGGCACTTCTAGAAGAAAAGGGAATGCAAGCAGAAACTCAAAAAGATAAACTGGGAGACCAAGTCGCCTGCTCTGGTGGGTGCGGACTCCGGAGGCAGACGGCCCAGAGTCTGGGTCCGGCCCCTACCCCCAGCTGCGCGTATGGCCCTGGGTGTGTTAGTCAGCTTTCCGGACTGTTGGTTTCTTCCCTCTGGGAGTGGATATAATAATTCGCCTCTGGTGGCCAGGGCCTCAGATGCTTGTAACGTACCTAGTACAATGCTTGGAGCAGAGACACGCTTAGAAAATTGAAGCTATAATTTTTACCATTGTTATGGGTGCACGTGTGATTCGGCCTCTGAATTTGGTGTAGGGGCATGGAGTCCCTAGTCTGGGGTCGTGGGGCTCTATATTCTGTGGTTTTTCCTATTAAATATTCCTAACTTGGTGTTTCAGAATAGAAGTGCCGTAAAAGCAGTTGGGATAGTTTGTCAAATTTAGGTCCTCTTCGTGTCACCCTTGTTAACATCCTCCAAACCGGTCCTTCAGCCTCTGCTTTTTCCATCTTCTGTCCACTATTGCCAGATGATTTTCCTAAGAAATAAGTATTTAGACTTAATGAGATAGTAAATGGAAAATGTTCACTATAGTCAGCACTCAGTATGCGGCTCCCCTCCTTCCTTGCCAGCTGGGAACCCCGAGTGGCTGGGGCAGGAGAAATGTGTGGAAGAGACGGGGACCGGGCCCCCGGGTGGCTGGGGCACCTGCCTTCTCTCCCCCACGCCCCTGTGGCCGTGTCTTTGGGAGGAGCCACGAGGAGTCCAGTGACCATGCCGTGCACAAAGACGGGGGCACCCGGAGAGATAGAGGCTCCCCTAGTCTCATCTGTTGCTTCTGGGACTTGGGTCACTTGGTTCAATAACGACATTTGGGAGCAACATGAGGGCTGCGTGCCTGTGAGCCCTCAGTGCAGAGTTTGAACTGTACGGAAAGAAGGGGCAGAGGAAAGGAGGAGGAGAAGGGAGGAAAGGAGAAGTGAGGGAAGATAGGAAACATATTTGTCCACAACCAGGAGTCTATAAACCGCGTCTGTGTCTCATGCCTAGCCCGGCCAAGTTCATCCCGCTGGGGAGACGGGGGCTGTGCGTGTTTGTGCCTCACTGTCACGGTCATACTCACCGCTGTACCTGCCCGAGACGCCCCCTTTGACCCTGGCTGAGTGACGCTGTCACTCGCCCGGACCAGTCCCGACAGTGAGCGGGTTCCTGCTCCGCCGGCTCTTCGCCACTGCCGCGCTCCTTTACCGCCGGGGCCCTGTCCGCCCTCGCACTCAGACCTTCCCACGCTCATTTCTGTGCTCTTGCACATTTTTGAGGTCGAAGAACCACATCGAATTTTTGCTGTTTTACAAATAGAAAGTGGAGCTAAGAAAAGCTAAGTACCTTGCCCAGAGTTCCACGCTTACGGGAAGGGCTAGGCCTAGACTCCAAGTCTCCCAGCCCACTGGGCCCGCAGTGGTGCCGTGCATTTCGAGCTGGGCCCCCCCCCCACCCGCCCCGCCCCGCCTGCCCCGTGTGGGCGGTTCTGGATCTGGCCTCCTTTCCCTCCCACTGGCCCAGCCTGTGGGAGGGAAAGGGCAGAAATAGCTTCGCGCAGCCTCTTCTTCACTGTGAGGACTAACGATACATCTTTGTTTTGTGCTGAATTTTTATTGTCTCCACAGTTGACGTGATGCCATTATCATCACAGAGATAACAATGCTCTGGGTTATTTCTGTTTCAAGCCAGTAACTGTGCACTTTCCAACGTGAGTTTGGTTACGATAGTCGTTTCAGAATACGTGAAGGTACGGTGGCGTGTTGGAAAGGATGGGTTACTGGACACATGAGCGTGCAAGTACTTTTCACAGCCGTGCTCTCTCTTTAATAGCTGGGCAGGAACTCAGAGATCATCCGGGCTCACCTCCTGCCCCCAGTGGCTGAGCGAACTGCGTCCCGGACAGAAGAAGTGACTTCGTGGTTGGCAGGGAAGGGAGGGGCAGGGGTGTGTGTGCTTTCACCATGTTCCCTATGAAACTGCGGGCGGATAAACATCTCAGAATAGGAACCCCTTGGTGTTTTCCGGCCTCGTGGCTTTATGAGCCCGGCGCCTTGGCTGGGCCTTTCTTGGCTCCGGTGAAGGCCGCGATGACAGCATCCACCCTGGCGTCCTGCGCTGGAACGTCTCTCCCCCTCGGAACCCCCTGGTGGCCTCCTTGGCCACACATCCCTCCTGCTGGCCTTACCGGCCGTCAGGCTCCTGTCACGGGCTAGCCTCTCCTTTCCTGTGTGAGTCCTTCCCATCGCAGGGCCGTCAGACTCACACATCTCTTCTCCGGAGCTCTGCCACTACGTCTCTGTGCTGGGGAACGGCACTTGCATTAATGTCTCTTTTCTGATCTCAGCTGTAGGCGTTCTGCCCCGAGGCCGGGGTCACAGAGGGCCACCGGGCAGTGTTTTTGGGAATCAGAATGTCAGTACCTTTAGCAGCCTGGCTGGTATTCTCATACACCTGTGTCACCTGCCTCGTCCCTGCAGGTGCTTGAGGCTGAGATTTGCGTCAGATTGCCTGAGGCATCCTTTGGTGACCTCGGTGTCCAGGACTGTATTTCAATGGCCTGATTCCAGCCAAGACTTGAATCTCTCGAGCTCACAGGCACAACTGAGGGCATATCTGGGCGGGCCTGACACGGGGTATTTGGAAACGAAGCGTGTGAACCTCTCGAACGCTGGCACTGTTACCCTCTCTGTTTGCCTCGTTACACTTGACCTCATCTGGTTGATGCCTTGTCCACCGAGAGGTGGTGTGGACCAGCGACGGCCCACGGGCTTGCAGAGCCAATGGTACATACGGGCCCACGGCAGGGCAGGCCGAGCAAGCTGGGTGAGGACCAGACTCACAGACAGTCCGGGCTCATCGAGGGTCTCGAGTGAGTATTTCCTCAACGTGGGCGAATGAGTCGGAGCCGTAACGGGCCAGAGCTTCCCCCGTGTTTCCCTTGGCACCATCGGGTCCTGGGCCCACAGGAGGCCAAGACTGGGGCGGGAGGCAAAGAAGCTTTGAACGTAACATGAGCCTCTTTGTGGGTACGGGTTAGGAAACTTATTTCGAGATGCGGTGTGGACCACCCAAGAATTAGGATTTTGTGCATTTTTACTGTATTGAGTGGGTAGGAGAACAAAGGAGTATAAATCTGACTGAGGTATCTTTTCTGTCCTTTTGGGAGATTTATTTAAAACTACCACTTTTTAATATTTAAACAAGTCAATGACCCTTTGCCGTGAGGGTTGGATGTCATTTTTAGGCTACTTCCGAGTAACCCATTTCAACAGAATGTAAATTTGGTTCTTTGAGGTCTCACTTAGGTGCTGGATAAGACATTTGGTGTTGTCAGTGTGGTTTAGCTTTTGGTTTTATATTTTATTTGAAATTTTGTAAGTTTGAAATCCTTCATTAAGAAAATTTAGACCAATTCAATATCGGAAAAGTCACAGGAAAAATTACTAAGTGGATTCGGAATTGATTTCTCCTACAGAGGATATAATACTTTGTGTATTTTTTTTAAAGGAGCAAGTTTCAACAGGGGAAAACATTTACGAACAGTGGACTTTGCATCCGAAGTTCGTGGGGTCCAGTAGCTTGGCCCTTTACCCATCGTGTGACATAGGACACGTCTCTTAGCTTGTCTCCCTCTCGGTTCTCTCAGCTCTAAGGAGGAATGACACTGCTGCTTTTCCACAGAGTTGTTGTTGGCCAAATTAAAGCCAATAGTACTTGGAAAATGCTTAGCAGGTGCCTGACACATAGCAGATTCTCACTACATACGAGCTTCTATTAACCGTAATTATAAATGCTAATGTAAAATCTCAACGGTACCTGTGGGAGCTTAACAAATGTATTCTCGAGTTAGAAGAGTGAAAATACAAGGTCAGACAGGGAGTTTTCAAAGGGGAGAACGTCAGAGTTGCCCGTTCAGAACACGTGTTACAAAGTAACAGTAAATGGCAGTGCTGCAATTATAACAAAAAGAGAGCTTGTTGCCCCAGATAGAAGGCCCAGAATTGGTTCAGCTGTGGAAGGTCTGAGACGAACTAATGTCAGAAAAAGACGGCCTGAAACTGGGGCCAACGTTTCATTGTTTTCACTGGTAAAACAAAACACGGACTTGAAAAATAAGTAAAGTTAAAATTAACAGTAAGTTTATTGTAGCGTATATTTGCCAAAATGTATGTTATACCTAAAATTATGTGCTAATTCTTAGAGACACCCCCGAAAGAGTTGTGTGGGGTCTTGTTTTTGCTTTGTTCCAGGCAGGACGGTGCATGCTGAATCGGAGTGCATGCATGGGCACCTTTACAAAGAGGGTCCTGTTTAGGGAAAAGGATTTCAAGGCACCAGCCATTTTCCTTGGAGTCTGCCCTTGTTTTGTAAATTTCTTTTTTGTAGCCTTGTTTTCCATCACCATTTGTCTCCCCTGTACCCTCTTCCACCTCTCCCTACCCCCCGCCCCAGGAGTCTCTCTCCATCATTTGATGTGCAAGTCATTTCTTCAGAAACATCTGTCATGTCATGATTCTTGTCAGGTTTCTTCTCTTCTTCCTTCGCTGGACTGGCTGCCAGATTGCCTCTGGTTACTGTCCTTGCATGTGACAAGAGCAGTTCTCCAGTGACACGGTGACTGCAGTCAATCTTGCATTGTCGGCAAGATCTGCAGTTTCCCTCTGCAGCCAATTTATGTGCCTTTGCAGCAATTTCAGGCAGCCGGGGAGAGGGGAGCCGATATAACATGTCGGTCGTGGGGGGATTCACCCAGTGTTCGTCATGAAAGATACTGGAGTGGGGACTAACTGTATCAAGTGGTCGGTGGGTGTTGGAGTGAACATCTTTGCGCTGTGGTTTTGCTTTTCTGTGACTACAGCTGGTATAATTATAACTTCTATAAATAGGAGGGCCCACCCCCTAATTATATATGTAAATATTTAGAATGTGCTGTTCCGAACTCAGACCTCTTGTGTGAATGTGGCATTTCAAAGCACTGGAGAGAGGGCAGGATGAATGAGACCAAAAAAAAAAAAACGGCACCAGGAATTAGCCAACCATGTGGACAGAAAAGAAAAAAAAACAGATTCCCTAGCCTATGCCATGTGCCACAGCACATTTCAGATAAAGGAGAGATTTAAATATAAAGCAGTGAAATCACAGAACTCACAGGAGACGGAAGTGGCTGGGCACACAGATCCGGAGGCAGGGTAGGCCCTTCGGAGTCAGTCGGCCGGAGTCAGTCGGCCGGAGTCAGTCGGCCAGAGCCCGCCAACCAGGGCGTGTGTTAGTGGCAGCTGCCCCGGGGGCGCAGGGCGTCAGGTGGCGTCTGCGCGTCTTCCCGCTCCTCTGCCGTATCTTGTGCGTGTGTGTTCCTCCAAGGGACCGTGATGGAACTTACTAAAGGGACCGTGATGGAAAGTACCAGTAGGAAGCCAACTATGATTACATCGGAACTGGTAGTCGGGGAAAAACAAGGACCAGTTTTATAAATCAGAAGCTATGGCTTTTTATTCCCCAAGGAAACGAGTCATCCGAGGGCAGCGACTCGGCGTTTATGGGGCTCGTTTGCATGTCATTGCTGACACGTGAATGCCCACGTCCTTCAGGGGCCCTGCCTGCAGGTGCAGCTCGTCTGCGGATGCCGCCTCCCACCGTCTCTGAGCCTCCTCGCCGGGAGAGGGCCACGTCGTCGTGCAGGGCGCTGACCTCCGAGTGGTTTTCTCACCTTCTCACGGTGACTTCAGCGTTGCTAAACCCGGTGAGCGCTGCGCCTGCAACCCACTTGGCTGCTCCGCAGCGTGGTCACAGTGATGCCATTTCCTTCTTAGAATATCCTCACTCCTTGGCGTCTCCCTCACCTCTGGAACCTGTCCCTGTCTCCTCAGACCCGTCTTTTCCAGTCTGCCTGGTGGCTGCTGGTCCTGCCTCTGTCTCTTGTCTGATGGTGCTCTGACTTCATGCTTTCCTGGACAGCCTCATCGACCTGCCACCTGGAACCCGCGGGCTTCCAAGCTCACGCCTTGCTCTCTGCCTCTCTCCCAGCTTTCACGCGCCTCTCTCTCGCTGGCCCACGGGCCTCTCCTGTTCCACACGCCCGAGTGGAACCCGTCTCCTGTGTGTGCGAGCTCAGTGCGTGACACTACCCCACGCCCAGGCCAGGGACCTCGGAGGCAACCTTGACCCCCCGTTTCCCTTACTCACCGTGGTGTTAGTCACCGGGACGTGATGACGGCACCTCCCACATACATCTCTTTCGCCATCGCCACTGCTGTCACCTCCCTTAAGGCCCCTGTTTCCCACTGAGACCATTAAAACGACCTGCCAAGAGTCTTCTCGTATCAAGTCCTCCTTTATTTTTAGTACTCCCCCCAAAAAAACAACTTATGAATGTTCATAGCGGAATCATAGTCAAAAAGGGGAATAGCTGTCAATATTCATCAACTCGTGGATATATAAAGAAGTGTGGTATATCCATACAGTGGAATATTCTTTAGCAATCCGAAGAACCGTAACATGATGCACCTTGAAAAATTATGCTAAGTGGAAGAGGCTGGTGGTCCGAAATCACACATTGTACGGTTCTGTCCATATGAAATGTCCAGAATGGGCAAGCCCATGGGGACAGAGTGTATTCGTGTTTGCCTAAGGCTGGGGGAGATGGGGTGGGTGGGGAAACGGGTATGATGGCTAATGGGTGTGGGGTTTCTTTTAGGGTGAGAAAAATATGCTCAGATCAAATTGTAGCGATGGCTGCACAACTCTGTGAGTATACTAAACTATCGAATGTACATCTTTAAAAGTATAAATTGGCCCTGGCTGGTGTGGCTCAGTGGATTGAGTGCCAGCCTGCGAACCAAAGGGTCGCCGTTTGATTCCCAGTCAGGGTGCATGCCTGGGTTGTGGGTCAGGTCCCCAGTAGGGGCCCCGTGAGAGGTAACCTCACATTGGTGTTTCTCTCCCTCTTTTTCTCCCTCCCTTGTCCTGTGTCTAAAAATAAGAGTCTTTAAAAGCATACTTTAAAAAAAGAAAGAAAAGTGTACATTGTATGATATGTGAATTATATTGCAATACATTTTTGAAAATAGCTTATATTTGTTGGTACCCAGATAAACATCATCTTTGTAGAAATTTAGAAAATTCAAATGAGAAGAAGAAAATTAAAAATCCCTAATAATCTAACTACCTGACAGTTACAAACTTTACCAGATACAGATTTATGTATGTGTATACATACATAGTCTACATATGTATATATACATATTCTGCCTGCCTTTTTTCTTTACATGTATGTACTTTTGCTTTATTAAATTGGATCATTCTGTACCTACTGCTTCATAACCCACTTTTAAAACTTTACTTATCATATATCACTATTGCAGTGTTAAATATTATACATTATCTAGTAGTTGCATACTTTACCAGTCCCCTTTTGTCAAATATACAAACTGCAACGGACTCTAACATGATAAATAATTATTTAGTGAATACTCTTTTAGCTAAATCTGTGTGTGCATCTGCACTGAATTTATGCTCTTTCATGAGTGTGAGTTTCTTTCCAAAAGCAGAGGTCTGGGTTTGTCGCTTCTCTGCTTGAAAAGAGGCTGCAGCTCCCTGTCACCTACCAATTACATCACAAGTCCTGAGCCTGAAATGCCGTGTTCTTTACTAAATAGAGCGACCCCATCCTTCCAGCTCTTATATGGTGCATTTTCTTCCTCAAGACCCTTTAGTGATAGAGAATTACTTGGTATCTTCCCAGCACACATGCTTTGCAAGTTTCTATGAGTTTAAATAATTTCCTCAGCTGAGAGAGTCCGTCTCTGGCTGGTGGTAAAGTCACACCGATTTCTGGTTCAAAGGTGGTCCACAAGGCACCCCTGTCCTCCCGCTGCTGCTGTCCCTCTCTCCTCCGTGTTCCCCGGGCCCCTGGGCCCATGGCCGGCGTAGCACTTAGCACAGGTCCAGTCATTTAACACTTTTATCTCATCCGCTGCCCCTGCACCAGTCTGCTGGGACTCCCACATCACAGTACCGCAGGCCGGGCGGCCCAACCGACAGAAGTTCACGTCTCACTGTTCTCGAGGCTGGAACTTCAAGATTAAGGTGCCAGCTGGTGCGTCTCTCCTGAGGCCCCTCTGCTGGGCGTGCAGATGGCCGGCTTCTCCCCGAGTCCTCACGGGGCCCTGCCTCCCTGCTTGCTCACTCCTGGCGTCTCTCCCTCCTGTTATAAGGACACCGGTCCTTTTGCATTAGCGCCCCATCCCTGTGACCTCATTTAACCTCGGCTGCTTCTTTAAAGGGCCTGTCTCCCAACACTCACACTGGGGGTTAGGACCTCAACCTGTGAAGTCCAGGGAGGATGCAATCTAGCTCATAACACCCCGGGGCAGGGGTGGTGGTGGGGGGAGAAGGGCATGGAGTGCGCCGTCTGTACTGCGCGCTGCTCTGCGACCTCAGAGCCCGCTTGTGCCTGGCAGGTGTATGGTCATGCCCCCCATGTATTTTAAACCTTTTTGTTTTGGAATAACGTAAAATACCTATAACAATTTTAATTACAGACTCACAGGAAGATACAGAAATACTACCCAGAATCCCTGCCCTTCCTCCAGCTTTCCCCAGCGGGACTATTTTATGTAACCATAGCGCAGTGTCAAAAAACAGGGAGTGCACATTGGTCCACCTTATATTTTCAGAATGAATCAGCGGACCTTCTAATCAAGAGGGTGAGTCTTGAAGTAGGTGTAAGTTTTAGACTTTTAGAAACGACAGAGGCAGACATTGCGGGTAGAATCAGGGATGTGAGCAAGGAGACGTGGGCCGGTAAGGAGGCTGGGTGAGTTTCAGGTTAGAAATTCAGGTGGCTAGATCGGCGGGCACTAGCCCCTCGGGGACTTGGAAGCCGCATCAGAGAGACCGAGCAGCTGCTAACGTAACGGGAGCTGTTGCAGGTTCTGAAGCTGCAAGGACACACAGACAGCAGTGCTTTAGAAATACTAATCTCGGCCCTGGCTGGCGTAGCTCAGTGGATTGAGCGCGGGCTGGGAACCAAAGTGTCCTAGGTTCGATTCCCAGCCAGGGCACATGCCTGGGTTGCAGGCCATGACCCCCAGCAACCACACATTGATGGTTCTCTCTCTCTCTCTCTCTCTCTCTCTCTCTCTCTCTCTCTCTCTCTCTCCTTCCCTTCCCTCCCTAAAAAAATAAATAAAATCTTTTAAAAAAAAAAGAAATACTAATCTCACGGTGGTGTGCAGGATAGAGGGAAGTGTGAGAATAGGTTAGAATACAGATAGTCCATCAGGTTTTTTGGTTGCCGTTGATGGAAATGATCAAGCTGGTGAAGTGGATCTTGTTTGTCGTGGATAACGTGCTTCGTCTGTAGTACCGTGAGCTTCCGCTGATGTGGGCACGCCCAAGAAGAGACATGTCAACAGCTGGGTCTGAGGAATTTCAGCTTAAGGGAAAGACTGAAGCTTGAAAAGTATATTTTTGTGTCCTCAGCTTCGAGTTCATATTTTTGCAATTGGATGAAACCTCGGGGGGCATGGAGGCATCGGGGCGGGACCACTAGACCGAGGATTGAGCTGCAGAGCCACGAATGTGGGACAAGAAGGGAATTCTATGGGAGGAGTGAATTTCAAGGAATTCCCAGAAGAGGCGGGATCAGCACCATCAGGGGCAGTGAAGGTCAAGGAAAGGTCCTTTGCCAACTGGAAGGAACAACAGGGGAAGGCAGATGGAAGGAGAAGGCTGTTGTCGGGGTTTTAATTTCTTTTCTTTTTCTTTAAAAAAGATGCAGAGAGGTTTGAAGGTCAGGGGTGGTGGCAAGATGAGAATGTTAAAATCCAATCTTCAGGTTAAGTGGGAAACTTTGAGGAGGCAGAAAAATAATCTAGAATATAGGTAAACGGAATAGATTTAGTATTCGAGAAGAGAAAAACATTAGAACCCGGATTTAAGTTGGGAATGTGTGGAGATTAAAAAGAAAAGTTTAACGAAGTCCAGCCACATGGGCTTTGCAGAAGCCGTTTTCCACCGACCCGTGAGAGAGCGGGAGGCATGAATGGTGGGGCGGGCACCGACCCGTGAGAGAGCGGGAGGCATGAATGGTGGGGCGGGCACGAAGGCCGACCTGCGGCAGCCACTCACTGCGGGAAGGAGAAGCGCAGCCATTTAGCAACTGTGTCGCTTCTTATTCTTGTGGAGTCTTAGTTCCTAGCTTGAAACGTTGAGATAATACCTGCTTGCTTTGAAACAACATACTGTTTCAAAAAGCAGACTATATTGTTTAAGAAAGCATTCAGGCCCTGACTGGTGTGGGCTTGGTTGGAGCATTGTCCTGTATACTGCAAGGTTGTGGGTTCAATTCCTGGTCAGGGCACATATGCAGGTTGTAGGTTCGATCCCCAGTTGGGGTGTGTATGAGAAGGCAGCCAGTCTGTCTGTCTGTCTGTCTGTCTCTCTCTCTCTCCCCCCCTTCCCCCCCCCATCTTCCTTCTCCCAAAAGAATTAAGATGTCCTTGGGTAAGGATTAAAAATAAAAAGAAAGCAGTCGATTATTAATAGGATGGTTCTTATCCATTGCAATAGGGAGGTCTTAATGGGCTGAATGGAAGGTTAGTGGAAGAATATTTGAACCCAGGATTTGGATTGTGTCCAACAGGAGAAGCAATTAGGAGTAACTCCAGGGGAAGTCTGCCATCAAAGACTCTTACTGTCCCTGTGTGTACTCAGCAAATACTGGTTGACAGACAGCTGGCTGGTAACTAATTATTGTACAATGTGGTGACCAAAGCCCGTTCCTGGAAGTGGGGTTGTTGATGCCGGAAGAGAGTACCGGGGGAGTTTGAGGAATTTCCTTTCCTGCAGATGTTTAAACTAATGTGGACACTCACCGGTCTGAAGATAATTGTGGGGGAAGCCTGGCTTGAAAGCAGAGGAGTAAATTAAATACCTTTTAAAGGACACGACTATTTCTGTTTCTTTGCTGTGTCGTATGGACAGATCGGTCGAATGCTGACCCTGTACCTTCGCCCCACTGTGAAGTGAGCTTTTCTTTGGACTCTTTACATAGGAAATACTACAATGGAAACCCTAACTCTGTAACTTTCGTACCCTTAAAATTGCTTAAATTGGTCAAAAGAGGGGTATTTCAATACCTGGGGCATCCCTCAGCAAGGTTCCATCTCTGAGGCTTTGCATTCTGTCAGAAGTAACCGTCCTCGCTTGCTGTTGGCATTTGGGCTGTTGGAGCTTCAAATGTGAGGATAAACATGGTATGTATTCTAGCAGTTGCTGGTCTGAAGGGGTTTCCACAGTCACCATAAACTTGTAACTATTTTGCGGGGGGGGGTTTCTCCCCCTCAACTTGCACCCCCACCTCCACTGCCGCCACCTCAGTGGCCGTGTGTGCGACAGTAGGTTTCCCCGTTTCCTCCACATTCTGATGAACGCACTGCCCGCTTTCCGCCCTTGCCCTTCTCCAGCTGCTGCTGCTCCCGGTGCCTGGGGTCTCCCTACCAAGTCTGGTCCTGAACAATAACATGTTTCTCCACTCTCAGTGTAAATTCACGAGGATCATTAAAGTTGTGTTTATCGTTTTTAATTTTCCTGGAGATCCCAGGGTGCCTGGGTAAAGGCATTGGAAGTGCTCAAAAGCAATTCATTGATCAGTTACCTACATGAGACCACCATTCAGACTTGTTTTATGTCATTATTTTTATTACAAATTTAAAATATATGAGTGATGAGAATGTCCGCAGGTAGATGGGGCAGACCCAACAATTTGGCCCATTCCTGAGGCTGAGTCGTTTTTTAATTCTGGCCAGCACACACACGGCCTAAGATAGGAGGGACCCCACTTCTGACACCGCGTGGCCCCGGCAGCAAAGACGGCTCCTCCCCCGTGGGCTGGCGTGCCGAGTGAAGGCGGGCTCACGCTCCTGCCGCCAGCCTTTAAAAACTCTTAAAAAAAAACGACCACGTGTAGTGTGTTTATTCAGATGAACTGTTGGAACAGTCAGTCCCTTCTCATGTGGGTATAATATGGATTTCTTAAACAATTAAAAATTAAAATGAAATCCTATTTCGCTTGATCCTGGCGGCTCTCGGAACGTGCAACTATCGGATTCTAGAAAGCGGACACCTTTAGCTGTCTCCCTCTGCGTGGCGAGGCTCACCTCTGTGTGTGGCTCTCAAATGCAGCCTTTCGTTCCTAACTCCACAGGTTCCGGTTAGCTGCAGTTCTTGAGTTTCTCTGCAGACCGCTCTCCGAGCCGCCCTCCAGGGTCACGCGGAAAGTGTGACCCAGAACGAGGGGAGGCCACTCTCCATCTTTCAGGAGCCGAGCTTTGCGCTGCTACCGATGGGGCGGCCTCTCCCGAGTGCAGGCGTGTGCGTGGCGGCCGCTCTGAGACACGGGTGGCCTGCGTTAAACACAGGCTCGGAAGTGGCTGCAGCCGTGAAGCGAGAAGCCAAACAGAATTGCTTTCTCCTCTCATGCTGTGTGATCTCACCTGGTCCTTCCTCGGCGAATCAGTTTCGTTCACTTGTTTTGATTGGTTTCCTCACTCAGCCCTAACACTGAATTGCCGTGACTTTGCTCAAGCCCCAGCCTCTTCAACCCGCCCTCACCAGACGCTGCAGGGGACATCACACCTGCCGCACCCTGAAGGTCAGAACTGTCCAAAGCAAACTCTGGTTCCCCACCGGTTCATCTAAAAACTTCTTTTTGTTTTTATTCATCTTTTGTCTCTCTGTGTTTTCTCAGAAGAAGACACATGTGCTCTTAGCATCAGACTCAGACTTGTTTGTCATCTTGCCTACAGGACTCTGTTTCTTCTCTCTCTCTGTCCTTTCTCCGCCAGCAACGCCCCCTCCCAATTCCCCGTTGCCCTGTCTGCTTTCGCCACGCAAGTCTCACCATCAGCCTTCCTCCTGCCCCTGCTCTTTGCATACAGTTCCCTTTGCCTTGAACACCATGCTCTGTTCGCCCCCTGATACTCCCCCCTGCCACTGATGCACTTGCTCACCAGCTAATTTATAGCCATGCTCAGGTCTCAAGTTCAAGGTCACTTTTCTTGCTCATGGGCTCTTTGACTTTTCTTCATAGCACGAAGCGTAGTTCACAATTACATCTTCATTGTGGGTTTAATATTTCCCCCACTGTAAGTCTGTGCTGTGAGTTTCACGAGGGAAGGGGCCACATCTGTGTTATCAGTGCCGTAGACTCAGCCGAGTGCCTGTCATGCCGTGGGTATCCCAGAGACAGTCGATGGGTGGATTACATCTCCCCCCGTTTCCCTGTTTCCTCAGGGACCTTGTAGTCCCACATTCATCTCAACTGAACCATCCATCTTTTCTTTGTTGTTGTCGCATTCACACTTCTTAACTTTGCTCAGTTTTTCTTTTTTTGATTATGTTAAACTGTCTTGTTATTCTTCCCTGCCAGACTTATAAATTATACCAATTTTACTGTGGTCTCTTAAAGACAAATTTGGGATGAAGCTAAATAGCAGCATCTGTAAACAATTCATCTGTTGGCCCAAGGAACAATATTAGGAGCTTAATGAACACATGTCAAGTTCTTAAAAAGGGTAAAGGAGCTTTATCCATGAAACAGGACTATTTTTTTGTTGTTCATGTAACAGATACTTGAAAAAGTAGTACCATGTTCCAGGCACTATACTGGGCATTTGGGTGTGCTGATTCAGAAGAGAGACTGCGGTCCTGCCCCCACGGAGCTTGTATCCTGGAGGGAGATGCAGATAATGAGCAGGGGTGCAGCCACGCAGGGGAGTTCCTGGGCGTGTTCCGTGCAGTGAAACAAGCCGGGAGGTGAGAGAGTTGGGGTGGAGCTACTGCAGGCAAAGTGACTGGAGACGGCTTCTGGGAGAGGAAGGGTGAGCGGCTAGGGGAAGTCAGCCAAGCCAAAGGAATGGAATTTAAGGGCCAGGATTTGCGAAGAGAGTAGAACATATGTATTCTCATAAAAAGGGGGGGGGGGTGGTGGTGAGAAGGATATATGTGAGGTGATGGATATGATGGGGGATCCTTTCAAAATGTATTCAAATATCAAACCAGCACATTGTAAACTTTGTTTTTTATTTTTATTTTGAATTCCCTCCCCTTACCCTGAGGACATCTCTCCATTGCTTTTAGAGAGAGAGGAAGGGAGGGAGAGAGAAAGAGAGAAAACATCGACGTGAGAGAGAAACATCAGTTGATTACCTTTTGTACGTACGTGCCCCAAGCAGGGACTGAACCTGCAGCTTAGGCATGTGCCCCAAACAGGAATCCCACCGTGACATTTTGGTTTGCAGGACAGCGCTCAACCAACTGAGCCACACTGGCTGGGGCACACATTGTAGACTTTAAATATGTAACAATTTTATTCGTCAGTGATACCTTCATAAAGCTGGGGGTGGGGTGGGGGGAATTTAAAAGCCTGGAGGGGATACAAGGCTCTCTCTGGCCTGGTCTTAATGAGGAGGCATGGCAGGGGGCCCATTCGGTCGTGGGGTGTCCCTTACATCCCACGGTAAGAAACTTAGATGTGATCGTGTAAGAAGTGGCAAGGCACTGAATGGTTTCATACAGGGAAGCTGCACGATTTGATGTAAGTTTTAAAGACTTACTCTGGCTACTGCGTGTGTGGGGGGCGTGATCTGGAGAAGGGATGGAATGAGAACGGGGAGCGGGTAGAGAAACGTCGTGGAAGTTCAGGCAGGAGACGACAGTGACCGGGCGTGTGGCAGTGGGGTAGGTTTAGAAAGAAGTCGGGCATTTTCAGAGGCTGGAACCCGTGGAATTTGGTCGTGGGTTGCACGTCAGGGGTGCGGTGAGGGAGGAGGCAGCGCTGACTCCCGGGGTGTGGGCCCGGGGAACGAGGGGGACAGCGGTACTGTGTGTGCATGTGGGCAGGGGGTGGTGGGCAGAATCAAAGACTCTGTTTCGGGTCTGTCTCACTTGAGGGGCCGAGCGGGCCCCCGGCTGTGGATGGCAAGTGGCCCGGAGCCCAGGGGAGACGCCCGGGCTGCAGAGAGTGTCGGGAGATGGCAGCCCCCGCGTGGTGTTTGCAGTCGGCTGGGCTCCCTCTGTGGGGAGAGCAGAGGGAAGGGGGCACTCGTCTGAACCCTGGGGCCTCCCAGCATCTAGAGGTCAGGAAGAGGGGCAAGGACCGGGACTGGAAATTGCGGAGAGGCAACCAGGGAGTGAGTAAGAGGAAAACTGAGCGAGGGCAGTCACATGGCTGCCAGGAGAGGAAGGACGTCCGAGGTCAGCACGGCCGCGTGCGGCCGGCCGGGGCGGGCACCAGGGGGACAGGGCGGGGGCTGACATTCTCTGACCTGGGATTCTTAGGGATTTTGTAACATTTCTTCTCTTGTGCATTTATTCCTCGTCGATAGTGGAAATAAAGATTTACGTGTTTTTTAACCATTTTCTTCGGGCTGTAGAAAGAGCAAAACTAAGCAGTGTCTCGAACAAACCCCACTTTCTCCCGTCCTGTTACGTCTTCAGAGGGACGCGGTGTCAGCCCGTCCCTAACTGAACCACCTCACGCTTCTCGTTCGAGGGCCGGCCGGGCCCTTGGCCATGTCCCACGCCTTTTCGCCTTGAACCCTCGGCTCCACGTGGGTCAGCTTCTTCGCTTACCCCTTCCTGTGTTGCCGGGACAGCCAGGCAGTGGACAGTTGATGGGGAGCAAAGCAGGCGTGGTCCACACTGCTGGGGAGCCTCCCTTCTCAGTTGATGAAGTAAGGACGAGCGTCCAGTGACAAAATGAGGCCAGTGCTGTGACGGCAAGAGAGGACCGAGGCTCCGACTTGGGAGGTGGCCGTGGAGACCCGGGGGAGCGGGTGGAGAGGAGGGCCTTGTCGGGAGAGGACCTCGCCGGGGTCTGGAGCTGGCCCGGGGCCGGAGCTGAGCGGCTCCCGGATGCTCGTGCCCGCCCGCCGGCCCGCGCGCCCTCCCCGAGGAGGCACCTTGGCAGAGCACAGGGCCCGAGGGAGACAGAGCATGAGTCACTTCTGTCCGTGTGGAATTGGAGGGCTTATCTCATGTCTGCTTTTTCCTGAGGAAGGCTTCCCCGAACAGTCTGCCCTCAGCTAATTGTTCTGACTCACATCGATTAAATATTAGCAGTTTCATCTGCCGCGGCCTAGTGCTCACGGTCCGTTGGCACTTCGAGTTACACTGTCTGGTTCTCTGATTGCCGTGTGCACGCGCTAAGTTAGAACCTGAAATCGGCTTGGGACACAGATGAAGTGATTCCTGGTTTTGTTCCTGCGACTGATAACACTTGGCCGAGCATGAAGTTATGCTGGGGTGCAGGTGTGGGCTCCCAGGGTCGCTTGGTGACTTTCCTGAGACCCAGCATAATTTCCTATGAGTTAATTAACAACCTACAGAGATTCAGCAAATAGCACGTGTGTTCCAGGCGACAGGACGGGTGAGATTGTGGCCATCGAGTCGATGACACACTCTGTCTGACCTACTCGTGTCAGATGCTCTCTATCGGGAACTACCTTCTGATTAAGGTCGTGAGACCCAGGCTACTGAAGTTCAAGTCAAACCCAGGGTGAAGAACCCCTTAGGAGTTTTCTCAGTCTTCAGTTTTGCTTCCTGTGAGTTTTTTTTTCCTTTAACACATTACAAAGTATCTTCTAAATTTGCCTCTGTAATAGACCTTGATAGCCCTCTTCATGCTTCGAATTGGCCTCAGCGATTTCAGTGTTGGAAAGTCGGGATTTTATTTCCCCAGCTGTTTCAGTGTAATATATTTGAAGACAGAGGCACTGTCCTGTAAGTTTATAGCCTAAATAAATCTATTTTGAAGGTGTGCTGGTCCGAGGCCAGGTGGCATAAGGGGAGGACATACGAGCTATTCAGAGTTGAGGAGCTGGCAGTGACTTCGCCTCGGGCCGCCAGGAAAATGACCTGAGGGGCGTGGCCTTGCCGGAGTCGTCTGCGGGCACCCGAGAGCGGCACGGCGCCGCCGTCAGGTCTGACACGCTGTGTCCTCTGTGAATGGTATTGCCACGTTCGCCACCTGGGGGGGACGAGAAGGGGCAGCGTGGGTGACTTCAGGAGGCATTCTGAACGCTCGTTCCAACAACGAGGAGGACGAGCCCGTGTAAAAGGAGGCAGGCCTAAGCTACAGGGCTGCGTGGGGGGGCGGGGAGTCGAAACGTAAGCTTTCCTGTTCTCCAGTCTGTGTTTGGCTCATCAGTCATTTAGCAAATATTGACTTAAGCTCCTCTTTCTGAATCTTTATCACTTTAGGCATGGATTTTATTACAGGACTAGTTACCTTTCTTTTCCCTGGTCTTGGCTCTCCTGTAAATGCCAATAATAGTATTCCAAAGAGGTGTTGTGAAAAACTTATTAGTATTAAAAATATATATCATGATAACGCTGTCTTGAATGCTTGTAAAATCATCTCTCAGTAATCCCAAGGTGCCTAATTGGACCGCTTATCTGAAGATCTCTCACTTGTTATCATTTGCATTTGCCAAGAATGTCTAGAAGGTATGCACTGAGTTTCCATTTGAGTAGCTTTTTGAATTACTTAAAGGGCCATCATCATTAATTCATATTTAATATCCGAATCTAAGGTTTCCTTATTGCACTAACACACTGTGGGTTAGCCGGAGACATCACTTAATTTGAGAAAGCAGAAATGCTCAAAGGTACCAGCCAGACTTTGATTTTTATAGTGAAAATTAATTTCAGTAGCTCCCAGACTTGCCCTCTATTAACCTGGCCAACTCCACTCCTGGGCTGTGGCATCTGGCGTCAGGCCTCCGCACAGAGCGCTCTGGGTGATGAGAGTTCCGAGGGACCATCAGCTGGAGGGCCGTGAGGGGGCGGACCCTGCACAAAGGGTGCCCTCCTTCTCTGCCCGAGAGGGCGGTGCAGTCTGACACTGAGCTGCACGTGGACGTGGGCATTTCTGACGGCTCCGTCCAGGCCGACGTGCTGCAGGCTGTCCTCTTCCCAAAGACCCTACGGTTGTGGGGGGGCACCCCCATGGGAGGCTGGGTACTGTTCCCCCAACTCTGAGCACCAGTTTCCTTTTCTCCGCCTCTAATTGTCAGGATCTCAAGATCCTCCTCTCAGTGAGAGTCTGGGATGCAGCCTCCTCCCTGCAACCGTCCCAAGTTCTAGGTCATGGCCTGTGGCCCTGCCGGCTGCTTGGGTGGAGCCCTCTGATGGCTCATGAAGTCCATTCCCAGAAAGATGGAAGGGGAATTGGGGACACTCTCTCTGTCCTTACTCAACATACTCTACTTAACTTGAGGCATTTTCAATTAAATTGTACTTTGATCATTATCTCTTGGAATTAAAAATTCATTTATTTTGTAAATCTTTATTAAGTACCTATGTGCCTGTTGCCGTGCTACAGTCTGGATATGCCCTAGTGAACAGCAAGGAAACGGCTCCACCTCCCTCGAGCGGCGGCCCGGCCCTAGTTAGGAAGGCCGAGGACACACACACACACACACACACACCCTGACATGGGGCTCCCAGACTGCGGTGAGCAGCAGGAGGGCGGTGAGCCGGGTGGCGCTGTGAGGAGTGGCCCGCAGCAGGGGAAGCTGCTCTGAGGAGGGGTCTTCCGAGGAGAGACGGGAAGCAGGAGATGCAGCAGCTCCGTGGAGGTGCACTTGGCTTGGCTTGAGAGCAGGGCGGCTGTCCCATCCTGTCCCGGGGGAGGGAACAGGAAACGCAGAGGGGCTGGGGGGCGGGGGGCAGGCCACGGGGACGGGGGAGGCCTCCTTTCAGAGTTCAGGTTTTATTGGAAATGACGATTCTTGAGAGAGGACATTTTTCAGGAACCTGTATCCCTTGGAGCAGGTGACAAGTGGCAGCCCCAACCTTGGGGAGCCAGCCTGCGTTTGCACGGCGGAGCGACTGGGCGCAGGTGCCCGCGGCACGTCCAGAAAGCACTCTGCTGCGTCCGGAGGCCGGAGGCGGTGCGCCCCGCCTTTACCGCCTGAGAGTGGGGGAGCGGAGAAGTTTAAAAGGCCACGGCAGCAGCATTTGAGAAAATGAATAATTCAAAGCTAATGAGGTCATGAATTATAAATCGTAAAAAGCGAAGCCTCGCTTGTGATTAGAGATTCATAATTTTCACTTTAGAGCGAAGTACAGTTGGCTGGCACGCACTCCCGCCTCACTTCATCGAGGCACAATTAGGCCCGACACATTAGTGCCCTGGCGTGCCGACGGACGACCGGCTTCTCGCGTCGAAGCCATTAAAGTTTAATGCACGCAGCTTAGGCATAAGTGGTCACAGATGATTCATAACCCTGCTCCCTGCTTTTGGGGAAAATGATCGTTAGCAAGAGAATTGTCCCCAATGGCCACACTTATCTTCGTAGCTGATTTCCTACACATTTCTCGTGTCTGCAGGAGCCCGGGAATAAATATCGCCTGGCAGATGGGTACAGCGCAGTGATAATTGCTCTGGAGGTAATTGCTCCGAAACCGCAGGATGGCTGATGATGATGAAGTGCAGCTCTGCAGCTGCTGACGTTTTCTTTTTTAATTCCCGGTGCCAGGAAGGTGCAAGTGATAGGAGCGACTCTTCAAGAATGGAGTCAGCCAACCACGATATATTTTTTTTTTCCCTTTAAGGAGCCTATGCCAAGAGTTGCCCTCAGTATTATGACCTCATCATTTAGCTGCCGGGCACGGAGGCGGGATGCGCCAGCAGGCTTGCCTGGCCAGAGCTTTAGACAGCAGCTGCGCCCAATAAAAACAGGATTGTGGCTTGGGCGTGTGAGACTTACTGGCCTGGTAATTACTCGAATGCTCACCTCACCCAAACACTGTCCAGATCCTGAGACACTGCACCCCGAGATGCTGCCAGCAGAGTGTACTTACCTGTACAGTCCACATGGACACGAGGTCTGATTCCGCCCCTCCAGAGCCCGAAGTTCTGATCGCCTTCAGAATCAACTCCCAGTTACCTGCCATGGCTCCCGAGTCCCTTCAGGAGCTGGCCCCTGTGTCTCCAGCCCCTGCACCCTCACTTGCCCCGGCTGACGTGTGCTTCTACCATTCTGGCCCACTTGCGACTCCCAAAAGGAAACGTGCTCTCCCTGGCTCTCGTGTCTCCCTCATCCCCGCCTGTAGCTCCTCGGCCCAGGAGCCCCATCTTGCCTACTCCAGCTGAGTGACTCCTGTGGTCCTCCCCAACTCGGATGTTGTCTGTGGCCACTTCTGCCTCCCTCCCACTCCTCATAGTCCTCTGTGCCTGAGCCATGCCCCCCGCCCACCACAAGTTGCCCATCACACCTCTGTGGGGTTGCATCGTATTGCGGAGATCAGTGTTCACTCACTTGCTGCGCTGTGGGCTCCTCGGGGATGGAGGTGGTGCTTGGTGCCCTAGCTGTCCGCACGGGGTCGGCACCCGGTAGCCGCTCTGTGTTGCACAGACGGAGGGGTATGTATCTCTTTCCTGGCTCTGAGCTGACGCAGAATGGTGGATCTCCTCCAAAGCAGTCCAGGTGTCATCCCGGATTATTTCTGGTACTTACAATATTACCAAGCTTACTTCAGTCTCATCACATCACAGCTTGACGGCTGCCTTTTCTAAAAGAAGGCATCTTTACAATCCCCTGACTTATTTAACGAAGGGGCATGGTCCAAACTTGTTGTAACGCCATAAAACCCTCCCAAGACTCATTCATTAACTGTGATGAGATTAGGCACACCTGGGTGTGGGCTTCGGCTCAGGGGCCCTGAGAGCTGCTTTCATCCGAGCAAGTTCACAGAGTGTGAGGGCTGCTGCTCTCTCCCCGCCCCCTCCGCTGCAGCGTCAGTGGCTGTGCCATCGATCCGTCTGCCTCGTCCCATGACGTGAGAGGGTTTCAGGACTGGGAGGTCAATCTGCAAGTCTCCATGCCAGTATGCCGGGCCCCCCTTATCTCAAACCACGCCAGGGAGATAGATGCTGATTCTTCAGCCTCTCTCGGGAGAGACTTCCACAGACCTCTCGGTTACGGGTTCCATGATCTCACCAGCCTGCTCATCGGGAAGGTCCCCCCCCCCCCACCCGATGTCTGACGTTGATCTCTCCTGTTGCGATACAAGCTCATTTCCTGTTGTCCTGGCTTCCGTGGGAATAAAACCCAATAACTCACCAGCACCCTACCCCCTCCCCATTGTCACTGAAGATGTCTGACTTCCTCCAGCCGTCTCTTTCTACTGAGAAATGGATCCCACTTTGCCTTTTTCTCCTTCTGCCATTTTTTTGGAGACTCTTCAACTTTTGTTGCAGCAAATGTCAGGAACCGTACACTTCAGGTCTGTCATTGTAATCCTGCATCCTGTTTTCCCAGCCTACCAGTCTGTAGAACCTTAGCAAGTCTCCTGCACTGACAAAGAGCCCATGGACACCGTGGTCACGTGCTTGCCAGCTGGGGGATTCCTGCCGTCCAAGTGATCTGTGACCCTGCCTGGCACCCTCCCCGCCCCCCTTTTCATGCTGACAGTGAAATGTTTTTCCTGTCTTACTTCTTGCTTCTTCATGCCTAAATTTCATGTGGCCACAACGGCAGTGTTTCTGAGTCTTAGGTCTCCTCGCTGCTCTGCCAAGATCGGGTAGGGGGTGGAGGGAGAAGGAGAAGGGCAGTAGCCTCTCCCCCTCTGGCCTTTCCCAGATCCCAGAGGCTGGAACCACCACAGCGGGCGAAAGCTACCACCTCCAGCTCCCGGAGCACTGATCTGTTTGGGAATCTGAGTGAAGAACTTGGGAATAATATGAGAGGAAGATGAGCTGGAAAATAAGTATACAACTTGAGTCGACCACCTAAAAATAGAAACCTCTCCCTAAAGATTAGAAGGGAGATGATGCCGGATGTGAGTGAGGATGAAGTTGAATTAAACAGGAAGGCAAGGAGGAGAGGAGGCAGAGCAGGAAGACAGCGCAGATGTGATCAAGTGTGAAGAAGGAAAAAAGACTTAATTTGAGATCCCTAAGCAGGAAAATATCACAGTAAGATTTCTTAGTAAAACTGAAAAATAAACAAGCGACAAGTTCTACTATAAGAGCAGTGACTCAATTGATAGCATAAATTCGACGAGATTTTCTATAGATGGCTGTGTAGACAGTGCTGCTAATTCAGCAACTCCTTATAGACATGTTACCAGTAACTGCCTCTACTTTGAGGAAGGATAGGCGTTATGAACTTGACCCCTTACCAATTCTGCGTATTCTGACCCTTCAGGGGTAACCCTCAACAGTAAATAGAGTTGCCACTGAAACTAGTGTGACTTCAGAGCAACTTCAAAGTAGGAATATAAGTAGTAGTATGTTTTCTCCCACTAATTGGAGATTATATTAATGAGAGCATAATTATAAAAGGGCACGCCCTTCACTTAGTGGAAGCCAGTTGATTTAATTTGAGGGAAGACGACATTCTGTCCAGTCTGCAGATTGAAACTCTGGTCAAATGGTACCTTTTTAGAGAAAGAAAAGAAAGGGCTATTTAATTTTCTTTGGAGTAGCCGTTGTTAATTTTGAATACTCCTAGGTAGCAGACATGCATTTTAAAAAGGACATCTCTCCTGAGCGAGTCCTCCAGAAGTCATCACTAGTCAAGTTCGTTGTCGCCCTATTGGATGGATGGCCCAGCCTGAATTCTACACTGAACTTGAAACATCTGACCTATAATACAGACTTAAAAAGCTTAAAGTCCTGGCACCTTGCTGATAGGAACCATAGAAAAGAGAAAGGAGACATTCTTAGCATTTCTTCACACCACCAAAAACGGTCCATTTTGATGACACACTGTTGCTGCCATGGTGAGCAGGGGTCACGTGTGATTATCTCCACAGAGTGTGTTTTTGACTTGCGTCACTGAGGCCTAGGCAGTTGTGTGGGGTCCGAGGAGAGTAAATCAGAGACGCCGTTAGAACAGGGCTCCAGATGCGTCACGCCACCTCTGGGGTCAGGCTGGCGCATACACAGAAATCAGCTGATGGGCAAGAATGTGACGTGTGTGGGCACACGCCGGGACGGAGGCCCCCGGATTGTGAGACGTCTCTATGTTTCGGTCCAACTTTAAGCCAGGGTCAAGGCCACTGCAACCCGCGATCTAAAAATAAGTTTATTCTTAGGATTAGTAACCGTTGCTTCATTTTAATTCATTGTCACCTTTTGGCCATCATCCTAAGAGACTGTTTTTGAAAGATTTATGATGCCTGCAAACACGGGGGGTAACGTCTACCTGGAAAAAAATCATTCTATTTTGAGCCACTTCTGATGTCATTCTGATCTGAAATCAAGACATCGATGAGACTACCCTCCTTCTTGAACAGGAGACAGCGTGGTGCTCTCGCTGCCAGACAAATGGCATGTGTTGGTCTGTTCTCCCGCACTTTAAAAGCAACGTTTCATTTTAGTCTGGTGTAAGATGGATTTTTATGTGAATAACTCAATTCTCTGCCCAGTGAGTTGCACGCACACGTCCGTGGAGCCGCGGCGTGGACAGCAGTGATGGAGGAGGGAAGGAATGTCTGAGTAGGAGTGCAGCGTGGTGTCTGGGCCAGCCTGCCCGCGTTTGGTGCTGGGGCAGAGGTGGAGGGGGGACGGGGGGGGGGCGCAAAGCAAGAGCGTCTTCCAACAGCGTGCACAGTGGGCCCGCTTGCAGGACCGCAGCGTCTGAGAAAAAAGCTCGCTCAGAACTTGAGCTCTCAGCACGCTGCTGCCAGTAAAAGACCAAACGCTTACTGGAACTTATGCTTTAACTCATTTTAGCTTTGAGAGATGAAAAAAGAAATTGTGCCTGGAATTCATCAATTTAAAAAGTATCTTTCATTATGTTACTGTGTCTTGCTTTAAAGATAAAGACTCTCTTATTTTAAGCTGCTCCTTCTCTCTTTGTTTAACTGACACAGAGAGAGAGAGAGTTCTTTTTTTATTTGATGTGCATTTTGGTTACAGTGTGATCTATTCTTTCTGTCTCCCTCTCTTTTTTTTCCAATTCCAATTGACATTTATTTTACATTAGTGCCAGGTGTACAGCATAGTAGTTAGACATTTATACGGTTTATGAAGTGGTCCCCTTGTTTATACCCACCTGGCACCATGCACCGTTATTACATTATTGTTGACTGTATTCCTCATGCTGTAGTTCACATCCCTGTGACTATTTTGTAACCACCAACCTGTACTTCTTGCTCCCTTCAGTTTTTTCCCCCGGCCCCCCAACTCCACTCCCATCTGGCAACCATCAATTTGTCCTGGGTATCTATAAATCTGTTTCTGTTTTGTTTGTTCAGTTATACTGTTTTTTAGATTGCAGATATGAATGAAATCATATGATATTTGTGTTTCTTTCCAACTTATTTCACTTAACATAATACCCTCTAGGTAAGTCCATTCTTGTAGTCACAGATGGTAAGATTTCATTTTTTTTTTTATGGCTGAGTAGTATTCCATTGTGTGTGTGTGTGTGTGTGTGTGTGTGTGTGTGTGTGTGTATCTCACATCTTCTTTATCCAATCACCAACTTAGGTTGCTTCCCTATCTTGGCTTTTGTAAATAATGCTGCAATGAACACAGGGGTGCACATAGCTTTTTGAAATAGTGTTTTGGATTTCTTTCAATACATTCCCAGAAGTAGGATCACTGGATCATAGGGCAGTTCTATTTTTAATTTTTTGAGAAGCCTCCATACTGTTTTCCACAGGGGCTGCACCGATTTACAATCCTACCAACAGTGCACAAGGGTTTCCTTTTCTCCACATCCTTGCCAGCACTTGTTGTTTGTTCCTTTATTAATGATACCCTTTCTGCCAGGTGTGAGGTGATATCTCACTGTGGTTTTAATTTGCATTCTCTGATGATTAGTGATACTGAACATCTTTCCACAAGTCTGTTGACCATCTGTATGTCCTCTTTGGAGAAGCGTCTATTCAGATCCTTTGCCCATTTTTGATAGGGTTGTTTGTTTTTTCAGTGTTAAGTTGTATGAGTTCTTCGTAAATTTTGGATATCAACCCCTTATTGGGTGTATCATTGGTGGATATCTTCTTCCAATCTATAGGTTGTCTGTTCATTTTATTGATGGTTCCCTTTGCTGTGCAAAAACGTTTTAGTCTGATGTAGTCCCATTTGTTTATTTTTGCTCTTGTTTCCCTTGCTCAAGGAGATAGGCCATAAGCAATATTACTAAGATCAAGGTCAGAGTTTATTGCCTATGTTTTCTTCTAGGAATTTTATGGTTTGGGATCTTCCATTTAAGCTATGGATCCATTCTTACAGTATTCACCCCATGCCCCTCTGTTGTCCTCTTTGTAATTCTCACCTCTCATACCTCTTGTGTTTTAACGTCGGAAGGCATTTCAGTATAAGGCAACCAACACTAGTTTGTTAGAGGTCATGTGCTGTGGTTTTGGAGCATGACACATTGAGGCCGGTGACAGGGCTTTGCATCCCAGTCTACCACTGACTGGACATGTGATTTTGAGCAAGCACCTTAACCCATCTGAGCCTCTGTCACATTGACTGATACAGTGGTGGTTTTGGGAGGACCGTTTGAGACAATGCATGGAAGACAGCATAGGACCTTTAGTCTGTGGGTAATGCCCAATTTGTGATGACTTTTCAACATTTTATTTTGACTGAGAACAATTTATCCCTTTTGCGTTAGATGTTCTAAAACTACCGCGGGAGAGTGCATAAAGAAATTCTTGGCTGTTACTTTAAAACCCTGATTAATTGCTTCTGGAAAGGAGGCGAACATCTCGTGTGTGCTAATTATATGATCAGAATAACAATCTCAAAAATGTTTCTGTGTTGCCTTACCAGGCATTTGAGATTGAAAGCAGATCCAGTCTGCTTCTCCAAAAACTGAACTCATTGCTGGGAGGCAATCTCTCTCTTTGAGGTAAAGAATGATTTGTACTGATTTTTTTGGAACTAACACTTCATCTCTAGCTGTGGAACTGCAGTGTAGATGTAACATCAGGAGGAAATACTCGTGTAGTGCGGTGGGCGAGGCTACCTGGGGAAGTGGAAACAGCGTAAGGTTGGTGTTGGGTGAACCTGCGTAAATCCAGGTTCCACCTAGTGACTGCATATCATTTGCTCCGGTGTCATTTCTAAAATGATGGCTATCATGCTAATTCACAAGGATATGGACATATCAAAAATGATAACATGCCTTACTGAAGCTGGTATCTGGCATACAGTAGATGCAGAGTAAATGCACTCTCCCCTGGTCCTCTTACCCTGCACTGGAGGTGTTTGCAACTCACCCTGCTCTTGAGGCACTCCGGCTTTCAGCTCCCATTTCTGACCCCTCGTTAGCTCCGTCTGCTTGGTACGGTGCTTTGGTGCCAACCGACGACGTCCTCCTTTCTACCCATCCCAGTCAACAAACACTTTTGTTCTTTCCCCCAGCCCTCTGCCTTTTCTTCCCCACTGCACGAAGACAGCGGGGGTTGTTTTACATTCTGTCTTTGGTTCAGAGCTGCCAGGTTGTGTGTCTTCTCTTGCCAGTGAAGGAGAAAAGTTCGCATGCTGTACATTTAAGCTTTAACAGCCCCTCTCTGGGGCTGACTGGGAGACTCGCTCAGCTGCCGGCATCCCAGTGAGGTCGAAAGCAGAGCCCAGATCAATACAAACCACGGTGGCCCTCAGCTCCCCGCACGAGGTGTCCATTGTAAGGACGACTCTAAAGTAGAGCCGGAAAAAATCAGAGCTCTTCTTAGACGGCAGCTACGGAGTATCCGTTTACACAAGTACCAGGTGGGGAGTAGGGGCGCCTGCGTCCCAGCCTCCGATTCGGATCACTTACCCAGCGTCGGAGAAGAGCACAGGGAGTGTGGTCCGCAGGTAACGTCTGGGCCCGTTTTACCTTCCGTGTCTATTTGGGCTTGTTCCCTCTAGACGTGGAGTCTGTTGGGGTCACAGACTCCACTTTACGCTTCACATCTTCACATAGAGAGAGACATAATATTGACGTGTGCCGATGAGAAGGTTTGGGTCTCGTTGTCGTTAGGATGGTGGCATGAAGTTAGGTTGGGGATCGAGAAATACTCTAGATAAGCAATAATGAAAGTTTTTGGAAAACGCTGCCTGCACTTTTGTGAATTTTGAAAGATCTCATACTGCAGTATACGCATATCTGTGTATATGTATGTGTTTGTCTCCATATAGTTTTATATACCTGTAATAGATACATGTATATGTGTTTAATGCTGATAGTAAGTTATTTCCTAGAAGAGAAAATTTGGAGAATAACATCAGCCTTGAAGTTCCCATTTAATGAGGAGAACCAAGCATTTCTAATAAGGACTGCTGAGCTAAAAATTAAAAATTGTTTTGTTTGGTTGTTTCCAAGTAGCATCTGTGATTTGGAAGTAGAGTGAAAAGATTTAGTGTCTCTCAAATGAAAACACTTGATTGCTATTTTTATAGCTCTGGTTATTATCAAAGTGCTCTCCTTTTTTCTTTTCCCACAAGGTGATTTAGTGAGTCATATGTATACAGTTCCTTTTTTCCAAAAAGTTATAAAATACATGTGTTATTAGTATAAAGCAAAACTTCCAAATGAAATATTCTAAATTGGCTTAAAATTTCATTGAAGAAGAATGTACGTTTGAAAAATCAGAGACACATTTTTCCTAAAGGAAATCACAAGAACAAACATGAAATCCTTTATGTGAAGAGTGTAAAATGCTATTTAAGAACATAAGAAAAACAGCCATTTGGGGAACTAGGTTTCCCTGGCTTGTGAGTGCCTTCCACTCGGTGGTTCGGTCGGAAAGGGAGGTTACCAGAGGCCCGGGAGGCTGGGACGGCCCCCAGGAGGGGGCGCTTGGTGCTGTGCTGGGAGAGGTTTAATCAGTGTGTGTGTTACTGCAGGGGTCCCTAAATCAGGTCCAGTGAGCGCTCTGTTAAATACGTAGGGCGAGCCTACCTGAGACCCTGTCTTCATGTTTTCTCTTTCCATCCCATGATACAGGACTCTTTAGTTGACCCGACATTTTATAAACTCACTCGTTCTCCATCGGCTGTCTTTGCCTTCTTCCGCCATAAGCGTGGGCGTGTAACATTAGATGCGTTTCCGAGGACTGCAGGACTCTCCATAGATAGAGCTGTTGCCAATTCTTTCTCCTTCTTTCAAAGCCGAACTTCTCTGAACTCGCCCCCCTCGCCACCCCTCTGGACCTCGAGCAGCGGTGGGTGCTGCCGCCGGTCCTGGTCCTTCCTCCTGGGAACAGTCCTCTCCCGGCTCCGAGACACGCTTCTCCTCTGTCCGCTCTCCTCCCTGCGTGCTCCTGGGCCTCTCTTCCTTCGCTTCGCCCGAGAAGATGATACTCCTTCAGGTTCTGTCCTTGGCTCTCTCCTCACCTGCTGGCTGGTTTTAACTCTGTCACCGGGTTCTTGTCCGTGTGCTGAGGACTTCCAGACTCGGGTCCTCTCCCCATGTCTCTCCCCCAAGTCCCAGACCCCCACCGCCAGCCCCTTGCTGGCCTTCTCACTCCCACGTGGCCTGTGCACCTTCAGCTCGGCGTTTGCAGAAACTCGAGTCGTCCTCCACGCCCCACCCTCCCGAGAGCCTGCTCCTCTTTTATTCCTCCCTCGGGGTGAGCCCCCACTGCCGCCTGTGCAGCCGGCCCTCCGTCGCCCAGCCACAGTGCAGTCAGCGCCACACTCTCTCCTCTCGAACCATTCCTCTCCTCCCTGCACACCCCCCCCCCCACCCCCGGGGGCTCTGGGCCACCACTACGGCCACCCTGGCCTGTTTTAGCAGCCTGCCCTCCTTTCCTCGAGTCCTTATTCTGCAACACATGCTCCCCGTCTCAGAGCACGCAGAAGGGACGCCCGTGGCTGAGATCCTACTTCAGCGGCTCCCGTCGCCTCCGGGACTCAGTGTGAACGCCCCACCACGGTCACGGCCCCTCCGGACCTCCCGTCTCATCCCTGCTTTTTTTTTCCCTAGCCCTATCTCTCGCTGCTCCCTGCGTGTCTCTCACTCCATGACACGAACAGGCTGGATTTTCTCAGCCTCTAAGTATCTGGACATGGCTTCCTCTTTGGGACACCTGCCCATGCGCCTCCCTTCCCACGTGCGTCTGGCCGGGTGCCCACTGACCTTCACAGCTCAGCTGGCGTGGTGTGGCCCCCAGAAGCTCATGCTGCTCCCCACTTCCCCCTCCCACTCCCTGGTCACGGTTTGTGTTTCCTCTGCACCCCGAGCCTACCGCGGCCCACACCCCACTGTGCTAGTGGTGCCATCTTACTCCGGACTTCCCCCACACCCCCCCGCACTGTCATTTCCTTACGTTTAAGATGTTGAAACTTGTTCATAGTTCCTGGAATATAGTGTGTGCGTGGAAAGTATTTCTTGAACTGAGCGTACGAGGGAATGCCTGTGACTGTCCCTGAACGTGTCCTTGGCGGTTTGGCCATTGTCATCATGTCCCCCATCTTCCCCCAGTTTCAGGATCTCTCTTGTAATTTCACGTGGGAGCTTAACTTCAGAACACATTGAACAGTATGTACTGTTAAGTGAAAATACTTCACTGCTAAGTGGGACAATACTGTCTGGAGTAGCATCTCAGTAATCTCCCCTTCAGGCCAGAGGGAAGGAGCGTAAGAAAACAGGCGTGTGTCGGGTCAGTTGTGCCAGAGGAATACGGGACGGAGAAACCAGAAGCCAGAGAGGTTGGTTGGCTGCCCGCGGGGAGAGCGTGGTGAAGCGGTGGGCAGGAGGGGCTGATGGGGGCGGAGGGAGCAGTTCTCTTCTGAGAAGTCCTGCGTGTTTTGCTTTGATTCCTGGAACCGTAGCAATCTTACACGCCCGCCCCCCCACCTCTCAAATGTGGGGGGACTCAAAGTAGAATACAAAGTGTAACAGATGAGCCTGACTCCGCTGTGAATTAATAGCGCACCCACACTGGTGAAGTGCACTAATCTGAGGGATTCTGGAAAGCAGTATTTTGACTAGGTGTTGGGAGGCCCAGGGCAAGGAGAACTGCACACACACAGATACTGAGCTCTAGTCAGTGACCCTGTTTCTCAGGGAGCTGTGGGTTCTCGGTTCCAGAACTGCTTTGCGTGTGCGCTAAGGTTGTAGAGACTGGACCGATGGAGGCGGGGCCCTGTGGGACGGGACTGAAATCGCAGGTAGTGGCATGGACATGATGTGTGTGTGTGTGTGTGGGCTGTGGTTGGTACACACACCACGCCCTGGCTCCTCGTGTGCATTCCCCGTGTGCTGAGGGGCCGAGTCGGGGACACACAGCTAGGGCCGAGCCCTCCCAGCGCCTCGCTTTCATAAATGCCATCTCCCCTCAGAGGTATAAGGCTAATGATGTGGGAAGTGCACGCTCTTCTTAAAACATAGCTTTACATTCTGCATTTTTTTATTTTTCTCTGTCACAAGTATTGTCCTGTGTGTGGAAAAAGCATTTCCAAGAGTAAAAACACACCAAGATGCAAGGGGTTTTCGCATTAAAGGTCAACAGTCATAGCCCCTTTATCTCTAAGACAAAAATGATACAATTTTGAAACTTAAACAATGGTGAAGACAAAAAGAGCAGAGGAACTGAGGCTCCCGGAGAGGAAGTGCATTCCGGAGCGGAGGCAGGACCGAGCTCTGCCTGGGGCGCCGTGTAGGGCCGGGGAGGACCGCAGGCGCGTCCGGGAGCCGCAGAGAGCCTGGGGGCCTCTCAGCAGCTGGAACGGCTTTAACAACAAATAAATAATGATGCTATTGGACGGTAACCCCTAGAATAAAATAAATATCCATGACCCCATCTGGACATAAATAAATAATTGAGTGACTCACTGGGGGATCTGGAGGATAGGGGACAGCCCTTCCCCACGGGAGGTTTTATTTAATAGACACAGAAGGAATGGGGGAAATACAAGGTCATCACGAGGCAAACGCCCGCACGGTGGCTGCAGGTGCACCCACCAGGGGGTGCTGACATCAGTGGGAGGGGGTCTGAGGGGAAACAGGGTGTTGGCATAGTCTCAAGGTGTCCCCCCAACAGGCTTACCAATTAGAAAGGGAAAACTTACTTTAAGCGAAAAAAGCATGTCGACGCCGTCTTTACCAAACACTCACAGTTAACGTCACTCCTAGTAAGACACGCCCACGTTGGGTACCACTGACGTGAGTCACTGAGAAGCGCACGGACTTTACTTCTGGAAGGATTAAAAACACAAAGCTTCAGTACAGTCACGAGGAAGCACCAGACAAACCCAAACTGCAAAACATTCCAGAAGAGAACTCATTACACTTCCGAAGGGTCAAGGTCATGAGAGACTGAGAGACCCTCACCTATTCGAGGAGACCACAGGATACAGGACTGGACGCAGTGTGGACTCTCGGACTGGATCCCGGGAGAGAGCAGGGACACTGGTGGGAAGCCGGCGAGTGCAGGCTGTGGGTTAACTGGTGGACAGCGTGGTGCCCGTGTGGATGTCCCGGTGTTGACCGCTGGCTGTGGTTACCAAGCTGTGACACAGGCGAAGGGATGCGGGAACCCACCGGCTTCTCCTGTTACACAACCTTATCTGGCTGGTGCAGGGCAGGCGATAAGAGTGATTAACCGCTCTGAACTGCAGGCCTTCAGGCTGGTAAATATTTGTCTTAAAAAAAAATGAAATGATTAAGAAAATAGATATTCCCTCCTCTCCGAAGCAGGGGAGGACAGAGAAGGATGGACGCTGTGCACTCCCCTTGGCTCCGTGTTTCTCTCAGCTGCTCGGCGCGGGAGGAAGAGAGAGCTCTCACGGCCCCCTCGCCTGGCCAAGGGTGTTTGCGCCGCGCAGTGAAGGCCTTCGAGAAGTGTCCCCTCCCGGGGAAGGCTGGAAGGTCGACTCTGGTGTACTGAGACACTGTAACTCTGCGTCTTTGTGATAATGTTGTACCAGCACAGTGCTCTCACTTAAGTTACCACGTTTTCTTTTCCCATCAACCCTGAAGTAAGGAGGGGAGGTGGCGCCAGCACTGTGCAGGGAAAACAGGCTTCGGCAGCTTAAGCAATCTGCCCGAGGTTGCAGAGCCCAGGCTGGGTGGAGCTGGTGGGAGGTGGTGAGCCGGCCCCTGCCTCATGCTCATCCTACCCACCCTCCCCCACGCAGGATGGCTCCCAAACCAGAAGCCCGCATGGCCCCAGACCACAGTGATTGTCCAGCTGTGGCCAGGGATGGAGCAAGAAGGCGTCAGGGTCGCTTCTGTCTTTCACGGGCCGTCGGCCATCGCTTGTGCTGGCCTTTTAAGACCATTTTAGCCCTGGCTGGCATAGCTCAGTGGATTGAGCTCGGGCTGCGAAGCAAAGTGTCGCAGGTTCGATTCCCAGTCAGGGCACATGCCTGGGTTGCAGGCCACGGCCCCCAGCTACTGTACATGGATGTTTCTCTCTCTTTCTCCCTCCCTTCCCTCTCTAAACATAAATAAATAAAATCTTTAAAAAAAATCTTTAAAAACAAATCATTCCATATGCATCGTATTTGCTATAAAAAAAAAGAGACCATCTTTACACTTCTTGGCATGTTTCTGCTAAAAAACTGAAGCCTAGTTTCGGCAAGTCCTGGAGGGCAAACCAGGAATCACACAGGAAGCCGCGTGCGTTGCCACTTACCTCGCACACTGCCTGTGCGTGCCCCAGCCTCCAGAAACATGGTGGCAGGGCTGCGAGGGGTGATGTCTGGCTTTATGGCACGTTGCCTGTCAGGGAGGGCTCGCCACAGCCGTGCCCCGGGATGCGCGAGCTGCTGAAACCCATCCCACGTCGGCGTGTGCGCTTTCCTGTCTCCTGCATCTGGGACGCAGGGCGATGGCGCAGCCTTCCGTCTGGACCTGGAGCACACACCGGGCGAAGGAGAAGCACGTGTGAGAGCGAGCACGAGGCGCTGGCTGCAAGCCCGGAGGACATCCGCCCCGGAAGCGCCAGAACGCGGAAACCCCCCAAGTTCAAAGGACAGGACGCTCCCGGCACTGGGCCGCAGCCTTTCCCGGGCTCTGCTTCCCGACCGATCCGGGGGCCGGCTGTTCCTCCCCGTTCGGGGGCTCGCTCTGGCCCTAAGTCCTAGCAGCTTGAAAATCTTGACGTTGGGTATTCCTGTTTGAAGTCCCTGATGAAAGTGGGACGTTTCCGAGGGTCGGGTTTTGTTTGGAGCTCGTCCTGTGCTTCAGGGGCCCCCAGAGACTGACCACCTCGCCCGCAGAGACGCTTCACCGTGGGCCGCAAGGGGGCCGGGCCCCAGACCCCGGCCTGCCCGAGCTGCAGCAGCGTGGCACACTTGTCCGCCTGGTCCCCGATGCTACCAGACCAGGGCTTGGGTCCCCGCGCTGGTCGCCAGCCTGAGTTGGTCCCATTTGTTTGTGTCATGGAAGGGGAATTTATTTTCTAAATTATTAAGAGTTTGAATATACTTCTTACCGTGCTTTGGAAGGTTGGGCCGCATCCTCGTCCTGAGGTGTGCTTCCCATCAACCTGAGCCTCGAATGCAGAAGAGTCTCCGCAGTGGCGGGACGTCGCCTGTCCCTTGAACGATCGGATGAGGGAGGTTGACTTACGAGACGAGCCAGCCGGCAGCCAGACCTCAGCAGCCGTTTCAGCGGAGTGTCAGTGCGCTGCCCAGCGCCCTCGGTGGTGGTGGGAAAAAAAAAAAGTAAATAAAATGTCAGCCCCGTTTCTCAAGACAGATCAGAGAATTACCCAATTCCCTTACCCTCTTCACTCCAAGTCGAAGGCAAATGTTTGCTGACAGTTTTAAAAACCGAGCAGTTTCCGTGCTGCCGGGTGAACTGTGTGCGTTTGGGGCGGACCAGCCGCCCAGACGGCGGGCTGGCGCGTTGGGGCTGCAGCTGGTTGGTTCTCGGTGCAGAACGGTCTCCGTGTGCCGGTCCTCGCCCGGGGCTGTGAGCGCGGCAGAGGTTTCACCCAGTCCTCCTCTGTCTTTAACGAATTTCTTCATGACAGAGATAATCGTCGCTAACATTTATTGGCCGTCTCTGTAACATCTTTGTGTGGCGGACGTGTTGTAGATGGTCCCCTTTCATCTTTGAGAGTCCCTAAGCTCGGTCCCCTTAACTCCCGGACTCTGGACGACCACGCAGAGGCTTCCAGGGTCCCCCTGGAGCCCGGGCAGCTGCGGGTCGGAATCGGGTCCATTGGGTTTCCCTGCCGTGCGCTCGGCCGCACTCCAGATGGGGCTGTGTTCCCACGCTCCGCTCCTCCAGGTGATGATCCGTTCACTGCGGTCCGCGGGTGACAGGTGTACCGGCTGCTGACTCGGGAACAGACAGCGAATCACGCGGCATTGCCCAGCAGAGCGGTGGGGAAACTGACAGTTTGGGAACGTGTGAATGGAGCCTCTACACGGTGTCACTGCAGGCACGTCCTGAGTCAGTCAGCTCAGGGAAGTTGGGTGGAACTGAAGCCCCGTGGGCATCAGGGAGTAAGATCGCTTATTTGTATGCGAAGCGATTGTTACTCATTGTGTTTCCAGGTGAGTCTGCTTTTCTTTATGTCAGGGCTGCCCATACGCTGCTCACGAGAGACCAGAGAAGAACATATCAAAGAGTCCTACAAGAGACTGTAGCACAGTGTCCTGGGAGGTGGTTAAAGGATAATTTTACCAAGGGGGAAATTTTTACAGAACACACAGGCAGATGGGGTTTATTCAGCTGTCTCTTCTAGAAAGAGCCAAAGCGGGTATAACAGAAATCGTGGCCGTGCCAACATTTATAGGGAGGCAGATTCAGCCAGGATGCTGAGGTAATTGGAGGCTTGTTGCGTTTTAGAAGGTGAGGGTTTCCGTGCACAGCACCGGGACCCGTGGTTCAGTGCCTTGGAGGGCTGGAGGCTGCACCCTCTCTGAGCTGCGAGCGGCATCACTCGGCCCCGAGCCCCTGGGAGGAGGAGCCGCTCCGAGTCCTTACACACAGCCACGCCTGGCCACAGCCTTCAGGGAAAATGTTCGCCGGCCATCTCCCCCAGGTTGTGTGTGAGAAGGACCGTATCTTCAGTTCCCAGACGGCCACTTTGCACCCACTGTGGGGAAAGACTGCAGAGCCCATTGCTTTCAAAGCTCAGTGGTTTTCCTGGCAGATGTAGATGTGACAGTAGAGTCAGTTCTCACTGGCAGGATGGAAGGGCCCTGTGTGTCTGGGTCTTTATTTCTGTGCGCACCATGGCCCTGGGACATTAAGCCCTTTTCCTGTACATAGCAAGCCGGCCGCTGCACCTCTGCTTTCTCTCCTGTAAAGACAGAGTTTGTTTCATGGCCGGGCTAGTCGCATCTCTGCTTGACAAACGGATACCAAACAGAGAGCCGATTGTTGCGGCTTCCTCGGAGACGTGGGCCGGACCTGCTTCCCGGGAGCCCGCAGCAGCGACACGCAGCCCCGCTGACGGACGGCGGGGTCTGTTTCCACGAACGTCAGAGGCGTCACCCGCGGGGGGGCGGGGGGTGGTCTCGGTCTTGCCGGGAAGAGCCTTCGCTGGTTCTAGAACGATGACAGACACTGATACTTACGTGATATTCTGCCCTCTCCAGAATCGTTGATACGATCTCATTTGATCCTTACAGGTCTTTTTAAGTAAGAGCCATACTATACAAAGGATATACTGTTTCAGTTTAAATACACACACACACACACACACACACACACAGTCCGATTTCCAGAAATATTCACTACTGATTTTTTAACAGGTTAATATGCTCTTTTTTCTTTCCATTTTACCCCCCCCTTTCTCTCTCTCTCTCTGCTTTTTCTTGGACAGCACCCCTTTCGACACCTGTGGGCCCCCCAAGGGTCTTTGTGGTGCCCTGCAACGATTTGTTCTTTTTCTTTTCTTTTTTCCTCAGGTTGGGAGTAAAACTGTGGCTTGTCTTTTGTTCCCTTGGTTTCCCCACCCACCCCCAGCCTCTTTTCCCCTGGCCAAATGTTGACCCAGAGTCTTTGAGCCAAGCACAGCCAGGGTCAGGGGTCACAGAAGGCCCCTCGGGCCGTCAGCAGGCTCGGGGAGGACAAGCAGGCGTGCAGGCCAAGGCACAGAGGGGACGGGCAGTGGGGCGGCCTTCGGGGCCCGGGCAGACCGGCGCGTCTCCACTGAGAGGGTGGTGCCTGCGAGCGGAGGCTGGGCGGAGGCTCATGGGAGGCCTGGCCTGCTCAGATGGTGAGAACGTCAGCCTTTACCCTGAAAAGTGAAGTGGAGCCCTTGCAGGCTTTTTTTAAAAAAGATTTTTTAAATTTAGTTTTTAGAGAGGGGCAGGGAGGGAGAAAGAGAAGGAGAGAAACGTCAATGTGTGGTTGCCTCTCGCATGCCCCACGCCGGGGACCTGGCCCACACACCAGGCACGTGCCCTGAGTGGGAATCAAACCGGCAACCCTCTGGTTTGCAGGCTGACATTCAGTCCACTGAGCCACACCAGTCAGGGCCCATTGCAGGCTTTTAAGCAGAAGAATGTGGTATGGTCTCTGTCTTCTTGCTATATTTGCACCTGGTTTCTGCAAAAATTGATATATTTCTTTAACGAGTCTGATGATGACAAGGTGAAGCTCACGTGGCCAGCATTTCCGGGCACCTCTGTCCACTTCGGCTTTGTCTGCACTCCCCCGACACGCCGCCCGTCTCAGTGGCACTCAGTTCAGGACGCACGCAGCTCGGGGCGTCTCGAAGCCTTCAGGAGCTGATCTGGCACATCAAGTATTTAGATGGACTCAGAGAGAAGGTGGGGATTTGGTTGTCAAAGATGTTTTTAAAATGAAACTTGGTAAACATCCCCAGTTCTCGTGTTGCCTTGTCACGCCGTTCTGATAGGACCGCGAGAGGCCGCCCGTGCTGCTGGTGGCAGGCAGCTCAGTGCCTCGCCCGCTCCCGCCTGCTGCCCTGGGCGCCCACCTTTGGAACAGGACCCCCGACCAGCGCTTAGTAATGTGTCATTCAGTAACGACACATTACTCCCCCTCCCCCCTCCTTATTTGTGGTTGTAAGTTATCTTAGATGTACCCTCTTGTGTCATTTTGCTGGTGTCTGCAGTTTGGCCCTTCGTGGCAATGGAAAGAGACTCGCCTCACCAGCTGTGTGGCGCTCAAGGGGCACCTGAGAGCCACCAGTGTGGAAATCTCCTTTCTGGGCACGTAAGCGACTTACCGTATATGAAAGTATGTGACACAGTGTCTGCCAAGTGGTCGGTGCTCAGAGTTGGCTTCTGTTCCTCGTCCCCGCTCCCTGTTTTTATTTTTGCTTTAATTTTGGTCTGTTGGTTGCTGCTGTGGTGTTAGTCCACATCTGATAGGTAGGTAAGTAGGTGGATAGATGGGTAGTTTATCCATCTGCCTATCCACCCATCCACCCACCCACGCACCATCCATCCAACCATCCTTGCTCCTTGATGAGTAATAGAGTTCTCCATGTAATAGAGTTCTTTCCTTTGATCTTGGTACTCCGTTTCTGTAATTTTTTATGGGTATATGTTATGTTTACTTATTTACTAGGTGAAACAGGCCCTGAAAATGTTGTTCTATTGACTGTGCTTGATCGTGAGAGGTACAAACCAGAGTAAGACACAGTCTTGTTCTAAAGCATCCCTTTCTTTTTCTTACTACATCGCTTTTCATTTGTAGAACAATGTTAAATAACAGTCGTGATAGACGGCCAAGCCCCCCATCTGTCCTCTGACTAATGTATGTATCTGCTTCACTCATAAATTTGATGTTTCCTATTAATTTCACCCAGTTCTTCCTAGTCCACTGGGTTTGGCTTTGTTTCTTTTTAAAAATCAGAGTGAATGTTCAGTGTTATCCCCTGCTGAGATGCAAGAAATTACATTAATTGAATCATTTTGTATTCCTGGAGTAATTTTTCCTTCTTTTGCTTTGTAAGTTTTGCCTACGGAGTTTGATTTGTTGACACCTCACTCTGGATTCTTGCATCTGTGTGCACCCGCATCCTCATCCTCTGGAGGCTTTCTCCGCCCAGCCCTGCGCGCTCGGGAGGCGGGTCTTCGTGTTGGCGCTGCAGGCTCCGCCACTGCCCTGTGTCTTGAGAGACGTTCCGTTTTCTTCCTGTGATCGTTGTTATAATCACGCTTCTTTATTTTTGCTGCAATTAAGATTTATCATGTGGACTCCTTGGAAGCGCACCAACTTTTAGGAGACTGGTCTTGTCTTCTCCGCAGTGTGGTTGGAGAAGGCAACACCTCCCCCTTCCTTCCGGCTGTAGCTCCTGCCTTCTCTGCCGCTCTGCTGCTCTCCTTTGTGGTTGTGTCCTGTTGCAGCATCTGTCAGTGCTGAACTCGTTTTCAGTGGTCCGAGGGTCTTTTCAGACAGTTGAAGGATCCACCTTCACTGGTTATTTCTGTGCTGATTCCTTTTCTCCTGAGACCAGACCTTCCCAAGCCCTTCCCCTTTTCTTTTGAGCAACAGTGTGGGGGGTGGGAGGTGGATATGGAGGATATGAGGTGTCCACCTTGATCCTGTCTTTGCCAGTCGAATAACTCTTATTTGAAGAGTAACTCACAATCCTATGACAGCATGTGTCTTCTTTCAATCAGAGAGAAGCAAGATAATAGAATGGTTTGAGATTTGGATTTTGGAGTCAGCACAAAGCAGATTCTCATACCTAACTAGCTATATATGTGACTTGGAGCGAGTCACTTTTGCGTTTTAGGGCCCAGCGCCATCGCCTGCGAAGTGAGACACTCGTAACTGCCGTTTCAGTGGCTGTGAGACGGGCAGATCTGGAAAGGAAGCAGCGCTGGGCTAGCACGTCCGGCACCTAGAGCGGTGCTGATGTAGTTCGTACTCAGCTCTCACAGATAAGGCCCGGGTCTCGCCCCTTCGAGTGCCATGGTCTTCTTTGCATCTTCTTACGCAAAAACTGCATCCAGTGCGCCCTGCAGAGCCCGGAGTCTGGGCTTTCCGTCGTCTGCACGGCGCTGTGCCTCCCGCCCCGCACGTGTGTACCTCCTTCGGGCCCGCCGTCTCTGCCGCGTCTCTCTCCGCCGCAGTGAGCTGAGCGCCGGGAAACCCAGCCTCCACTCAGACGGCGTTGTTGTCTGGCCTCGGGTCAGTCAGCCTTATTTATTATAATAACTTCCAATTGTTGAGCTTGACTCCGTCTCTGTCTACATCCGCCTACATCGTATCTCACTGACTCCTCACAGTCACTCGTCAGGAAGATAGTGTTTCTGTTTTGCAAATGAGGACAAGGAAACTCAAAAATGTTAAGTAACTTTCCCAGGAGCCGGGTGGGTGGTGTCCAGAGGGGTGGGGTGCAGGTGTGACCGACGTTACCACTCCAGGTTGTTGCGAGGGCCAAGGTCAAGTGGGAGTGTTTCATGAACTGTGCAACATGGTGCGGACGCAAGGGCTCTGTCAGCCTAGTCTTTTCTCTTCTCTCCCGGCCGCTTCCTTTTATTCCTAAACCCTCTGACACGGGCGGCACTGTGGGCGGTTACCCTCATTTCCTCCCCTCCACCCTCTCCTTCCGGTCCTTCTTTCCCCCGTGGCGTCCCTGCAGAGCCACTCCTCCCGGTGAGGCCTGACTCCAGGACCCTCCTCAGCCAGAGAGTGCGCCTCTCCCCGGTGTCCTCACGCCTTACCGACTCTCTTGACCTGTCTTGTCTGTGCTTGACACCATTTAAAAATTGTTTTCGTAGCTTAATTGTATGCAGACACCTTTAGATTTCCCCTCCGTGGCGTCCCCTCTGCAGAGCCTTGCTTTGCAGCGCAGGAGGCACAGGAGGGCGGAAAGAAGGGAACAGAAACTGCTGGGAAAGGTTTGCTGCGTTCCGTCTTCAAAGGGAACAGAGGTGGGCTGATCCGAGTTGTTTTACAGTTGGAAGAGAGTCATAGTACCAGAGTTTGGACGAAACCTGGCTTTTTATTGCCAAAAAAGGTATAAGATGGAAACGGAGGTCAATGTGAATCATTCAGAGCGATGTTCAACTTTGAGGCTGGTTCACCTTCCCTGGAATTAGAGATTTATGCTAGGAAAGGGCTGGGGAGGAATTTGAAGTGTTTATGTTACCAGAGTGTAAAAAACACTGTCCAGTTGTGTATCTAATCTTTCACTGGGCTTGCTTTTAAAAACACGTTCAGAGGTGGAGTAGCCGGGGAGAGCTAAGCCATTCCAGGCCGTAACGCGATGCCCCGGTGGAAGTCAGATGGATCCTTTTCCTCGTGCTCTGAGAAACTTCCCAAGCAGGCAGACGTCTCTGTACCTCCCTCCGCAGTTCCTTCGTCCACAAATAACTTTTACCAAGAATGAGAGTTACAAGGGCTCTGTTACTTCTTTCTAACTTGAGCTTCTGCAAAAGTTACCTCGGAGATCCCGTTTCTCCTCTGGGCTGGACATTCCGTCAAGGCGCCCCATCAGCCTGCGTGCATCCTCCGTGCATTACCACCCAGTGGGACTCACTTCTTAAGGAGAGGGGTTGGCTAGTGCAGGGGACTCTCCGAGCCACCAGAGCAACCGGGGCGGCTGCGGGGGAGGAAAAAGAGGTTCTGTACCCACAGTCTGCTGCAGTCACCAGCCTCCCGTATTCCTGAGTGAAAAAATAGAAAGGATTTGGGTTTCCAGGGCTTCCTCCTTCTCTCTCAGCCTAAGTTCACTCACTCGGGTCAACGAGTAGGGGTTCTGTGCCCGCTGTGTGCCGGGCATGATGGTGGGGCTTGGGATACGGCAGCAAACAAGCAGACGCAGGTCCCTGCAACCTTGGAGCTCTTGTTCCAGCACGGGAGGCAGCGAACCGAAGCGTGGGAAATAAAACTGACCTCACAGTGTGTTAGAAAATAGCGTCAGTGTTAAAAGGTGATCAGTACTGTGGAATGAGAAAAGGACTATTGGAAAATGAGCAGTGGCAAGATTGTTATTTTATATTTTAAAGATTTTATGTATTTATTTTTGGAGAGAGGGAGAAGGAGAGGGAGAGAAACATTGAAGTGTGAAAGATACATCAATTGGTTGCCTCTCGCACGCCCCTAACTGGGGACCCGGCCCGAAACTCAGGCATGCGCCCTGACTGGGAATTGAACCAGCGACCTCTCAGTCTGCAGGCCAGCACTCAGTCCACTGAGCCACACCAGCCAGGACCAAGACTGTAATTTTAAAACGGGTTATTGATAAGGCGACTTTTGAACAGAGACTTGAAGGTGGTGAGGCATTTATCCGTGCGGAGATCAGAGACACGCGTGTCCCGGGTGGAGACAGCGGGCCCGGAGCGTTCCGGGACCAGCGAGGGGGCCGGCCGGCACGGCAGAGCGGGTGGGGGAGGAGAGGTCGGAGGGCTCAGAGCACGGACAGCCTCCTGGCAGGCCTCGGGTTTTTCTCCCGGTGAAATGGAGAGAACCACTTTGAGCAGAGGAATGACCCCTGGCTGCTGCATCGAGGCTAGTCGGCGGGGGCGTCAGAGGCAGAGGTGGGAAGTCAGTTTGAAGTGCACTCAGGCGGGTGACTCGGCGGTAATTCCGGGAAGAAACGGCGGTGAGTTGTACCAAAGTGGCGCTAGTGGTGGACAAGGTGCGGCATGGTCTGACCCTGGATGTACTGTAAATGCAGAGAGAGCAGACTCCCTTCCCACAGTGGCCTGGGTGTGTGTGTGTGGGAGGGGGGAGAAGGGAGTCCAGGCGACCCCCCGAGCTGCGGGTCAGGCCCCTGGGAGGGGGAGTGGAGGTGCGAGAGGCCGTGGGTGGGACAGGGTGGTGGGTGGGGACAGGCCGGCGGTGCGGTGTGGGGCACGTGGCGTGCGAGACGCTGTCAGACAGCGAGCGGAGATGCTGAGGGAGCACGCAGTGGGGTGCGGGCGTCTGAAGTTCGGGGGAGAAAGCCGAGCCGAAGGTGGAGAATTAGCACTTGGCAGCGTGAAAGTGTCATTTAGACTCGGAGGCCGGGTGCGGTCAGGGAGGGAGTGGGTTTGGTAAACAGGGGAGGATTGAGACTGAGGGCCCGATACTGTACTTTCAGGTGGTGTGGGGGAGCAGCAGGACCCGTAGGGGGAACTGGGAAGGGGCATGCCGCGAGGCCGGTGGGTGGGGGGCTCGGAATCGGTAGACTGAGGCGTCCCGGAAGCCCGTGGGAGGATCAGCCCCATAAATGCTGCTCCTGCGCCAGGTGCACCGAGGGCTGAGAGCGGCCTGTGGGTGTGGCGGTGGGGAGGTCCGTGGGGACCCGGACAGAAGCTGCTTCTCTGGAGGGCAGAGGCGGGGGGCTAGGCTGGGAGGGTGTACAGAGAAGGGGAAGAGAGGAGCTGAAAACAGCTGCCACGGGGGAGCAAGGAACTGAAAGGAGGTGCAGGCAGTGGGGTCAGGAGACGGTAGCATTCCCGAGTGAGTGTTCACTGTTGTCCTTTGTTATTTGCACAGACCAGACGGCAGTCACTGTCCTTTCCTCGCCAGGCTGTTGCTGCCTGCTGGGCACTACCCTCTGCCCGGCCAGACACCCGGGGAGGCGCTCCCGGACAGACACAGAGTGCGTGTCCCTGGGGGTCAGACGGCTCAGCTGCTGTTCTCTGGGTCCCTTCCAGTCCCCGTTCTCCTCTTCTTCGGCTTAGGGGAGGGAGTTTTGGCAGTAGAAGGCAACGGTGATGATGGTAATAATGGTAATACTTCTTTTCTAACACATATCACTTACTAGGAGGCAGTGTTGGAAATGCTTCACATAAATTAACCCACTTAATCTTCATAATTGCCCTCTGAGCTCTGCACAGTGATTATCTGCATTTTACAGAGAAGTAAATTGAGGCAGAGAAAGATTAAGGAGCCAGTTTAAAAGGATGACCGGTAACAGTGGGCCTGGGCTAGAACCTCTGACAAGCCAGCCAGCTGGGAGTCCGTGCGCTGGAGGGCGCTGGAGAGTTTTCGGAGCAGGATGTTAGCTGGAGCGGCTCCGTTTCACAGTGGGTGAGACCGGGCGAGGGTGGGGCGCCGAGCTCCCGCAGGCCCGAGGGAGAGCAGGGAGAGCACCGGGACCAATCGGGTGCCTCCCCGGCTCACCAGCTCGCGCGTCGTCGGCAGGCCGTCACCTGGAATGATGTGGTGGGACGCTCTTCAGAGGTCACCTGTTAAAAGACGGTGTTTCCCCCAGTCTCATGGATTCCCTTTCAAACCCTCAAGTACGTATTAAGCACCTATTCTTTGTGTAAGAGGAAAAACTGGAACTGCTTCCCTCCGTGTGTTTATTTTGCTGTGGGAAGCCTGTTTGTTTATTGCGCGGGCTGCAGGACCATCTGGAGACTCCAGGCAGGAAGGCTTGTATATGTGACCATAATACTTTGCTATTTTTAAGGGACCCTTGAAACGTCTGTGTCACTGGAGGCGGGGTACGAGCTAAATGACTCTGTGCCACTGAGCCCTCCCCCAGCAGTCCCTGCCTTCTCCAGAAGGACCCGCCCGCACCGTCAAGTGCTCGCTCACTGGGAGAATTAAAGCCACATAAAGACAACCGCTTCCTTCGAGGCACACGTTCAGACGCCCCGCTTCACCCCTCCGCCCCTCGGCCGCCCCCTGCGCTCAGCGGCGCTCAGTCAGCGGTCAGCGGTCAGCGGGCTGCCTCTCCCAGGGCTCGTCCGCTGGCCGCTTCAGCTCCCCATGGCAAAGCCAGCCTGCCTCTGCCTCGCCCTTGGGTCTCAGCGGCCCCTGCATTCGCGTCAGACCGTCCTGCGGGACGATCTGGAGTCGGGGCTTCTCGGGAGTCTCAGGGCGCTGCTGGCGGCGGGAGGCAGGGGCTGCGACCGTGGGGTGCTCAGCCCATCGCCGCTGCCGTCAGGGGAACCCTTCCGGGGGCGGGGTGGGGGGCGTTCTCGTGGGGTCCCCGGAGGGCGGGTGTCTCTGAGAGTAGGTCACCGATGATTCCTCCTCAAAGCACACTGGGGCTCCGTTTTCGGGTGGGTTATTTTAATGCCCCATGGACGGTTTTCGCTCTGGCCCCTGGGTGCAGCCGGAAACATCCCCGCTGGGCTGCTCCCCCATCCTCGGTTCTCCCCTGGGCGCTTCTCAGGGGTCCAGTGTGAATGTGCACTGTCCGAGTGGCTTGCAGCTTCGTGTGCAGTGGGCTGTAACTGTAACAACTGATGCCTGTGGGCGGTCTGTGGGGGGTTAGGACTGACAATAGCAGCTACCACTGACTGGGGGCTCACTCTGTGCCAGGCCCTGGGGTAACCGTATTGCCAGCAGGAAGTAATTCCATCTTCATCTCTTACGAAGTAGGCCCTACGTGTTTGCATTGTAGGAAGCGGAAACGAAGGCCCAGACCCATGTGGCTTCGCTGCAGACACGGGGACACTGGCCGTGCCCCCTTTCGGGGTGCCCGTGAGCATGGACGGGGCCGGCCCACCATCCCGCGTGCATTTCCCTGCGCTGCAAAATATGACGCCGTTTGATGTGCCGTTTCAGAAATGTCAGAGTTGCTCTCACATGAGTCCCGCGTGTTTATCTGGGTCCCTCGTCGCACGCGAGAGAAGATGCTGCGGCCGGGGCTGCAGATCTGTGGGGTCCCTCTTTCCCCTCAGCCGCAGCCACCCCGACGAACTCCCGGTTTCATGATGGCCACGTAGACACTGTCCTTGCTAAAGACAACCCAGTTTGGCTAAGGTGATGGCTTCTAATTGGGCTGCGGAAAGAAACTCCAGCTGAGGAACTATTGCCAGGGTCCCTGGGGAATTAATACCACTTGGTGCAAGGGGAGGCTGGGACGAGCACGGCCTCTCCTCGTTATGGGGTGTCCGGGCGAAGTAGAGTTACGTTCTTACTATTCCATTTTTTTAAGGAATTATTATTGCAGAACCATTGGCTTCCTTTCTTTCTCCACTGTAGCTATAACGTTTTATTTGTACATGTGTACTTTTGAGAGAGAGTTGGTCTCTGAAGAGGGAGTTAGGAGAGGAAAGTATTTGAAATGGAAATGTCTTAAAATTATGTCTCTTTCCACTTGTACGTTGGATTTCCTTAGGATTTAGAAACAAAATGGAAACTGAAAACCACACCACCTTTCTGAACATGCGTCTGTACCGAGCGGGCCTGGCAGGCGGCGGGGGTCTCGAGTGTGTCACAGGGCGCCCCGCGGCGGACCAGCTGGCGGGGACCGGCACACGCCAGCCTTCCCTGCCTCCCCCCCTTTCCCCAGGGCTGGCCGCACGTTCGTGTTTCTGTCTGGAGGATGTAGTGGCCCTACCGACGTGTGGGGACATTGTGACGGAGAGTTGGACAAAGTAGCGAGCACTGTTTTCCCTTAAGTTCCATGTTTCTGTTCGTACGGGGTGTGTGTCTTTCCAAGTGCTCCAGGTTAAGAAATAAACGTGCTGGAAGAACACACGTCACGCAAATGAACTGGGGAGTTCCCCCCGCCTGCAGGGACCAGAGCTCCCAAGTTCTGCGCAGTAACCCTATGGTACCGTCTCTCCGTGTCGGAAGAGGTTGCGCTGACCCCAGCTCCTTCCCCCACTGGGCTGTGCTGCATCGGAGTGATTAGCGTTCCCCGGGGCCAGACAACAAGTCACCTACATATGGTGGGGGGTCACGATGCATTCACATAGTGCGGAGACCACTCTTGCCAACAATTAATTGGGGAATTCACTTTATGAAGCCCTGTTTACAGACTGACATCTGGAGAAATTCTTACCCTGGACCCATTCCAACCCATTGGATTTGTGGACTGCCCTTGCTTTTCTGTAAATAGGGCTCTTTTTGAGCTTGGTGCGTTCTGTTTACACAGTTACCAGTGGACGAAAGCAGCTCTGTCCCTGTGCTGCTCAGCCCTCCCTCGGGACGAGGTGGACCTGGGTTCGAAGCGGCGGTCCGGCCCAGAGAGCACTGGACGCCTCTCGTCGTCGTCGTCATCGTCGTGGTGCTGCGGAAACGTCCTCGGGCCAGGAGCCCCCCGCTCGCTTCGGCCCAGACCCTCGGGCTGGAGCCCGCACCCCCCGAGGGACCTAGCACTCGGCCTTTATGGGGAGTTTAAAGCTCGTTGAGACACATGCTAGACCTTTTAAAATATATTAGGCTCCCTTTTACTCTCACCCTTGGTCTCTGCCGGGAGGTGTGAAATGGAAACAGTTTCAAACACAGGTACATGCAGAGTCTTGAACACATTTCAAGTTCTCACCGTGTGTGGGGGGATCAAAGCTCGTCGGGCGGTGGGACTGAACTCCCAAGCGTTCCACGAGGCGTCGCGCCGGACACGCATCGCGGGGGCCCTCCCCCGCCTCGCTGTGGCCCAGCACCAAGCGCCACCTCGGTGGCCAGCGGATGGGCCGCTGGCTGTCAGCGTGGCCGGCATGACCGCTGCAGGTGCGGGAAGAGAGGGAAGTGGTAGAGTGGGTTTAAAAAGACCCTGGAACGGACACTGTGTGCTGGAACTGGAAACCTGGGACTGTGTGAAGAAAGGTGTCTTCTCCCGCTTCGCTGAGTTTTGGAGCTGTGAAGCTGCATCAGGTCAGGGGCGGGGCGCCCTCACGCCGCAGCAGGGTGCGGGGCGCAGTGGAAGTGGCGACAAGGAAGGCCTGGGCTCGGCGGCTACTCCTCCTGGAGGGCAGAGTGCTCAGCTGGTCCGCCCGGCCACGGTCGGAACCCAGGCCAGCGGCGTGTCCCGTTCCCCTCCCCCCCCGCACCGCCCCGGGCTTCCTTTCCTCCCCGCGGGCTGCGCCTGCGGTGTGTATGAGCAGCCTCCTGCTGGGTGTCTCTTTCTCGGAGGAGGCATCTGCTCAGCAAGCCCCTTCGCAAACCCAGTTTCACAGACGGGCGGGCTCTGCACAATGGCCCGTAGGGTCAGAACAGACGCACACGCTCGTCAGACACCTCCAGCCAGCGCAGCGTTCCCAGTGGCGGCGTGTGCTCCGGGGCATGGGAAGTCCAGCCGTGGGGTGGACGGGCCCCTCGATCTGCATCGGGTTTGGAAGGAGGGGTCCCTGGAGGGTCGATCAGGGGAAGCACAGCCCACTTCTCCTGCGAGCCGTTTGGTCTTTATCTCTGCTCTGGCCCTTGTGGAAGTCCCTCTCCATGTTCTACCCACAGTTCTTCCTCGCTGTGCTTGCTAATCTGCATGAGGAGGTGTTCACACAATGGAAAACAGTAGTATTTTTCAAACTGCTAACATGCTTTTTATACTTTAATGTTTTACCATCCACACCTTCAGTAAGGCACCCCAGATATTGTACACGGGGGCGTATGCACAGGAAATCGAATATGTTGATGAGTAGTCATTTCCCTCCCCGCTTTCTCTTCATCTTCTGTCTTCCTCTCTCTTCCTCCCATTATTCCATTTTGCCAAATGCTTGGCTTTTTAGAGCTTATATGTCCTCGAGCTAGAAGTAAAATACATTTTAAAAAACTAGAAAAATGAGCAGAGTAGAGAGAATTATCAGGAAAGCTCCCATACATGTCTGCATGCCTGTCTGTGGGGGGTGGGGCACACGTACAGGGGGGTGGGGATGAAGAATAAAACTTTTCCAAATGGCTGTATTTGCAGGAAATGTTTTAACTACTCAGAGTCTCTCAGGGGAGGTCTTTGACTTAAGACAGTGAAATATTCTTTTCAAAGCACCCCTTCCCCACACTTCCCATGAATTAGAAATCTTTGACATCTGAATGCGAACCTTGGAAACCGCTCCACCCATCAAGTGAATCTTGATGACGAGGCACACGTCACTAGTGTGTGTCCCGACGTTCTGTGCTCTCTGGTCCCCGGTGGCAGGCAGTTCGCGCGTGCGAACGGAAGGTGCTTTGGTTGGCAAGTCAGAGTGAGGTCTGTGGTCCTTGGTGGTTCTCAGTGCGTCTCCTTGTTCTGTTCCTCTTGCATTCGGGGGATGGGGGGGTGGGGAATCCTCCCCTCCCTGCGGGAATGGAGCGGGCGCACCCACACACCCAGTTGGTTGCAGAGGCTGCTGTTGCAAGAAAGTAAGTCAGTAAAGGTTCTCAGATCTACCCAAAGAATGGTTTGCCAGCTCCTCCCCTCCTCCTCCTCCTCCTCCTCCTCCTTCCTGCATAGCTGTGTCTTTGACCCATGGGTAGACCAGCTTGTGTGAACCCTCCCCCTTCAGACTCCCACCTCCAGGGACTTTCATCTTCACCTGGTTCGCAAATTAACATTGACACCTGTACCATGGGGCCAGCGCACCCTTCCTTACAGGGTTGTTTGAGAACTGACTTAATCCATTGGGAATTTGAAGCCGAGTGCCCAGCACACAGTAGGTCCACATGCTGTGACTTCCAGATCAGGAAGTCCCCAGCTGTCGCTCGCGTTGGCCAGTTGGCGCACACCTGCTGCACACGACGTGGTGTGTGTTCGGATGACACCCCGTGGCTGTGGTTCCCTGCGCCTCTGCCGCTGGGACGCCCTTCCCCACTCCCGGAGCTTCCTTGGGGGCGAAGGGAGGTGCCTGAAGAACAGGCAGTCCTGGCCTCGCCCCACTTTCTCCCTTCTCCTGCCTCAGGGGTGGAGCAGTGACTCGATGGCACTAGTGAGTCTGGAAGGAGGAACCGAGCCATATCCGTCAGCCTTTTTCTTGGGATCGGGGCTGCATTCCGCGGGGAACACGTTCTTTCCCTTCCTCTCCGCCAGCCAGTCGCCTCACAGGCCTGCACTTCCCTGTCCCCGCGCACCCTGGTTCTTCTTCGCCAGTTGATGAGGGGCCAGGAGGAGAAGGCCGCCATTTCTTGGGCTTCTCCAAGGATCCCGGGACCCAGAGATGGCCCTGGCCTTCACGGTGCTCAGCAGCACCCCTAGCCGCCACGCTGGGCAGACAGAACATGCCGGCGCCGAGGGCTCTTCGGCTGGCGCTGCGGCCGGGAGCCACGTGGTGGATGACGGGGTGGCTCGGGCTTTGGGAATCGTCGGGCCCGAGTGTGAGTTTCGTCTCACTGCACAGGGACCCGTGACCCGGCGAGCTACCAGGTCTCGTGAGAGCTTAGTTCCCTTCTCCGTAACCTGAGAAGAATAATATCTATTTTGTGGTGTGGTTGGCAGGAACTAAATGAGATAATACGAGCAGAGCCTGTAGCATTCTGAAAGTGCTTAACAGTAGTCGTGATCGTTACCGTGACCTGCAGGCTTGGGACAGAGGCTAAAGACAAGCCTGGTGACAGCTGTGTGGTCTTGTGGGTCAACCCCGATAAATCCAGCTTTTAAGAAGGCCTGGTTCTTCTGGGTGGGGCCCTGGCCATTTTCAGGTGTGGCTGGGCTGATTCCATCGCATCGACGGATAGTCCCGACACTTCCTGGGCGGGAACCCGCTGGGGCTGCGGCCGAGTCTCGTGTGACACGCGTGTGAAAGTGCTCTTCCTCCGGGTCTTCCTCAGCGTCGGTTTCTTCGCCGCAGCTGATGCGGAGGGCTGCACGGGGTGGTTCACAACCCGGGGCTGCCGACCCCTCCCTCTCTTCCTTCATAAACCCCTCACCTGTGACGCCCACCCTGCGTACGGAAGCTTTGGACTCGGTGTGTGGGAGACCTCAGAAAAAGAAAAAAGAAATCACACTTCATTAACGAGAAGAATGGCTCGGGGAAGAAAATGTGCACAGCACCCCGCATGTCCCTGGGTGTCCAGGAAATGAGGGCAGATCGGCCCAGCCAGGTGCAGACGCCGTCGGGGATGCTCGCGTGAGCCCCCTGCAGGGTTCTGGTGGGTACAACCTGGTGATGTACGCCCCGCGTTTCCAGAGGGCAGTGGTGCCAGCTCGTCCTCAGGCCACCTTGGGAGTGCCTGGGAACAGAAAGCTTCCCCGACGCCATCTGTGGCTTTGCTGTTGAGTGATGGGGCGTGTGTGTCTGTGCGGTCAAGTGTCGGGGTCCAGGGAGGGAGTCTCAGTGCAGAGAAAACCCCCGCAGGCGCCGTGTCGGGGTGCCAGCAGCCCCCGCCGTGGCCGTGCTCGTGCCCAAGGAAGCGCTGTTTCCCTGCTGACCACGCGCTCTGCGTTCGGTTGTTTCCGCGCTCTGGGATTAAAGGGCGTGCCTGCCGAAGGGCCACGGCCGCGCGGGCGCCACGTCTGCGCGGGGTCTGTCCTTTCCGACCTTGAAGAGGATGAGCTTAAAGACAGCACCGCGGCCGCCGCCGCCACTCAGCGATCGCTCATCGGGCTAATGTGCCTGTGAGGGCGGTGACCGTTCCCAGTGTTCTCACCGGAGAGCGGCAGTGGGACTGTTCTTCCTGGGCTGCTCCTGAGGACGGCCGCCACACCATCGGTTCCCTTTACGATCGCTGTGCGTTCGTCAGCTGTGGCTGCCGTGTGAGGCGCAGGTTTCCCCCCACACACGCTGCTTGAGATGCTGTTTGTGTTTTCCAACCAGGTGGCTGTGCTCCCATCCTGGAGTCCGACCTGGAGGAGAGGGCAGTGGAGCAAGACTCCGCCGAGATGTTTCCCGGCCACCAGCACCTCCTGGCGGAGACGCCCGTGCCCGGTAAGGGAGTGGGCGGCGGTCTCCAGTGACACGTCCGGCCCAGCCACAGCGGTCAGTGCAGTTGAGCCAGGGAGCACTTCGAGAAGCCGCCTGCTCCCCCCGCTTCCTCCTCCTCTTCCTCCTCAGCCCTGGTGCACCTCGGGGGGATCATCTGTGTATTCCTTTCACAACTCAGACCTTCTCCTCTCTCTTTTTCTAGAAGTTTCACCCCTCCGAGGAATCTTGGAGTAGTTCCAGCAGACTTGTCCAGTGGAGGGGAAGACGGCTCTCCCAGGGCCGACCCTGCGTGGATCCCGGGCCAAGCAGCGATGCAGAGCTGGACGGGGGATTTGTCCGCCTGTCGGGAGAGGACCTGGTGTGGGGGAGGGGCCGGGACGCCGCACTGGGCTGCGAGGGCTGCAGCAGCACCAGCAGGTCGGCTGGGACTTGCCTCACCGGGGAAGGGTGTGGCTGCTTTCTGGTCACGCGTGTGCTTGCGGCCTGAGATGACATCTCTCGGGGACAGCCTTTGTAATGCAGAGACCTAGATCCAAAATACTTTGATACCCATTATTTTTCAGAATTCTTATATAGTTCATGTATCAAGTTTAATAAAGCATCTCATTGTCAAGCAATACCTTGGATTTGATTGGTCGTCAGAGGTTATTTAACCAGAGGTGGCAATTTCTTCGAAGGAGAGACGCTGAAAGGAAGCGGACACTGGGCCAGTCCACGGTACAGCCCAGCTGGCGTGGTTGTGTGAACAGAAGGAACCACAGACCTCGCACACGGTCCGTTCCCTTCAGGCGACGAGTGGAAGCAGGTGCGTGTTCTCGTGTTGTGCGTGAAAACGTTTTCAAGGAAGCGAGTACATCAACGTCCTCTGCATCACCACAGTGCACGACACTTTCTAAAAATTCGGGTTCAAAAGGGATTCGCACTTTATTACAATTAAAATGCAAGGTTTTTACATGCGAGAAGTCAGAGAGACTTCGCCAATTTCAAGCTGAAACTACCATCTTGAGACCAGTTCACTTAGATGAAAGCCTGTCTGTGCCGGCTTTGAAACGCCTGTCGGTACCAGGGGGAGTGGTTTGAGCTTTTTCTTTGGTGGAATGTCAGAAACCACGGAGGATGTCTTATTGTTTCTAGCCTTCTTGTTTGGGATACGCAGCAGAACTCTAGTATTTTTAATTGTCATGTGTGGGAGCGGACAACCTCCAGACGTCGGGCCAGAAGCAACCGTCAGGCTAAGGTCTCGGGCCTGGGGGGCCGGGGGTGTGCGGTGGGAGAGTCGGGGCTGGCCGGGTGTCTGCGGCTGGTGTCCCTGAGGGGCGGCTGCAAGAGGGGTGTGGGACTCCTTACACGCGTGTTTCCGCGACGTCTGTGTTTGCTCCATGGCCCACACAGGCTTTTGGTACCGGTCATGTTCTACGCACTTTCTGCCCTCCCCTCTCTGTCTGTCTGTCTGTCTGGAGTCATGTCCTGTCTGTCCGTGTTCTTCCGACGGCCCTTCTTGAATGGTTTCTTTGTCCCTGTGTTTCAGTGTCCAACGGCCCCAGTCAGCTCTCCTCTCCCTTCCCTGCCCCCCCCCACCCCCCAGTTCTTGCCCTTCGCCTTTTGATTTCCTCCCTCATTTCCCACGGTGTGAAACTGACACGTGTCGTTCGATTTGCCAAGGTTCCCTCATGGTGCGTGGGTGCCGTGACGTCCCCCTTTCAAGCCCCTCCTCCCGGTTTTCCTCCCCTGTGCTGCCCTCGTGGTCGCCCTGCCCGCTGAGGGGAGAAGTCAGATGGCCCAGGCATCTCGTTGTTACCCACTCACTCTCGTCGTTACCCACCATATCAGAGCAGGCCCCAGTACAAGGGCGTGGCAAAGACTAAATAAGCTCTTACTGCGTGCTGGTGCTTCATATGCACACTTCCAACACTCCTGACACTACTGTGACGTAGGTAGTGTTGTTTTCTGTGTCTTACTGACGAGAGTCCTCAGGTCGTTAGAGGCTAAATAATTCATCCAGGATCCCACAGTCAGTATGCAGCACAGAACTGGGGTTTTAACCCAGAGACCCAGACTCACACCCAAGTGTGCAGACCGACGGCGGGACTACAGTGAGGTCCACTTCACCACCGAAGGCTCTTAGTACAAGACGGCTGCATTTCTCTTGGTTTCTGATGTGCTTGCGCTTTTTAAAAACATACATATTTGCCATTTATATCTTTCCTTTGGTGAATTACCCATTCATGGTCTTCGTTCCCTTTTCGGGTGGGGGCTTGGTGGTGGTGATGTCATCTCGTTGATTTACAGGAGCAGTTTGAGGTGACGCTGGTCTTTGGTTGACCGCGTACGACACAGACACCGTTCTCAGTCTTTCACTTGTCTTTTCACTTTGTTTCTGAGTTTGTTTTTTCTTTAATAGGAGTTTTTAAGTTCTTACGTAGATGTCTGAACACACTTCTCTGTGGCCTCTGCCCTCGGCGTCCGGCCGGGGGGTCTGACGCAGCCTCTCCTGCTGCTTCCCCGTGCCGGCCGGCGCTCGTGCTCCGGCTGCTGTGTTCTGTGTGTGTGTGTGTGTGTGTGTGTGCGTGCACACATGCGTGTGCACTGTGTGTTCAGGCACGTCCTCCCTGGCAGTGCGCTGGGCTGTGGGAGCCACGGAGCTGGGCTCTCTCTCACTCTCACGTCTCTCGACGTGCTTCGCACGACGTGCCCCCCCCCGTTTGATTCAGCTCCTTCCCCCGGGACCGTCACCAAGTGACAGCTGCTCCAGAACGCTTTCAAAGCCCCGCTCCCCTCTGACGCTTGGCCCCGCTTGTGTCCCTCCCAGTGCAGGAGGACTGGCTTGCCAGGAGGCTCCTCAGCCTGCCGACAGACTGCCGTGCCCACACCCACACCCGCCCTCCAGACATGGCCAGGCGTGTTCCCCTCGCATGTGAACGTGTTAGGCTCAGCTTGGGCGCGCTGTGCCCGCTTAAATCCGCAGGCACAGCGGCAAGAGGGCGAGTCGGCCACGGCGTCCGTGTCCCAGTTCTCCGATTCCCCAAGCTCTTTGGTTTCCGAGCCCCCCAAGGGGCTGCTGGCTTGCTGTCTCCATGGCCCGGGTACGCCTGGTGCCACGGGGCTTCCTCTGCGTGGGGAAGAGCAGAGTGTGTTGTGCATGGCTTTGCTCTCATCTCATTCATCTTAAAAAAGCTATTCTTTGGCTTAAAAGTGGCTAGGCCAGGAGACCTCTATGTCATTATTATTTTCTTTTAATGCCTGCTTCTGACTAGCTGGTGGTCTGTGCTACCCTGGGCACGATTCCCGATCACGTACAAATGGTGGCAAAGATGAGCAAAAGAATCAAAACAGAATATGTGTGTGTGTTCAAACCCCTTAAAAAGCATCGTATCGATGCAGAATGGTCACTGGCCGTCTGCCACAGCAGCAGTGTCCTCACCACCGTGAGCCCGCGGGTGTCACCCACAGCCTGTGGGTGGGAGACGCACGCAGGGTGTGCCCGCCAGACAGGGAGCAGCGGGGGCGGGCTGGTGGGGAGGGAGCCCTACTGGCGGTCTCAGCCTCGGCTGAGCACTAGGATCCGTGTTTTCAGAGTATTTTTAATGAGTAGGTACTGCTCTTGTCATGAGAGAAGGGACCCCATCTTTGTGTGTGTGTGTCAGGATGTCAGTGTTAATGACGTAAATAATGATTAGCAGTGGAGTCCCATGGTGTGGCGTTGGGTAGATGAACAGCATGAGTTTTAGAGAATGATTTACTTAGACATTGTTCTGTGGTAATTCTCAAAGGTGAAGAGTATAACATGTGATCACAATAACATGATCAATGTAATTTATAGCAGCACTAATATAAGCATAAAACGATATTGAAAATTACAGTTTTCTCTTCGCGTCCTTAACCTCTCCTGATGTGGAAAGTGAGTGCATCGATCCAACACGAAAGCAGTACCAGCATTCTGACTGGCGCTGACTTCTCTGTAGCCTTGTTGAAATAGCTGGCATTTAATTTTCTGTTTTAGCCCCTAAACTGTGGAAGTCATACGGCGGTCCCAGGTGTTGGGGGTTTTGTAGACTTGGACTTGGAAGGACGGAACTTACAGTAACACCACATGGCGACCGAGGCCCAATGGGAGCAAGATGCCTGTTGGGGTGGTCAGCGCCCCGGGGCCTGACCCCTGGGCCAGGGAGAGGTCCCTGTTCTGGTTGATGTGTGGGGGGAGTGGCAAACCCCCTAATTCTCAGGCTTTCCATGAGTTCACTTTAACCATATTCAGCCCAATCCTTTCTTTGAGGTTTAATCTGAATGCATTTCTCTCTATCCGGACACCAAGAGCAGAGTTAGAGGCCCTCTTGGAACAAGAGGGGAGACATGGTGGGTCACGTCGTTGAGTCACATCTTCTGGCTTTTTGTGACGTTCTCCTCTGCTTTGTCTCTTTGTTGTGGCCATTGAACTAATGACTCTTGGTAGCCAGTTTGTCATCAATGTCCTCACTGACATTATCGTCATCACCACCAGTGTTTTATGTCAGGTCAGCCAGCCATTTAAATATTTTCCAGTGTATTCATGTCATGGACTCTTTACTAACGAGACTATTGAGTAATCCGAAATCTTCCATATTACTTCCATTTGAAATTTATCGTCTCATCTTAATGATTTTTGCTGCTTTTATAAAGGAGTGAGATGACAAAGAACATCACTGTACGATGGGTTTGTAATTGTATTCTGAGTTAGCCAGTGTCCCCGACAGGCAAGGACTTCTGCTTTGACTCAGTGTCCATGACACTGAAATCTTCTCCTCGTGCTTTCAGGTGCCTGACGTTCAAACTGGGTTCCCCCCTGCCACACTCACACCGCAGGCGCCAGGGGCATAGACTGTTGCCCCCGTGCGGCCACCCTCTGCTCTGCACCTTCCTCATGCACAGAGCGAGGGGAGGGCGCCATGGCAGTGGTGGGATTCCTGGAATCCATTCCTTCAGCAGAACAGCAACTGATAATTTAACCATATTCAGAGTTGACCGCAAGCCACGTAAATATACCCCATTAACCCAAAATAAATGTCTCCCAGCTCACCTTTCTGGTAGCCAGGGCCCCGAGTGCACAGTTGCTCCGATGCCCGATGGCAGGGAAGCCAAGGAGAAGAGACAGTGTGTTCACCCATCACGATTGAAGTGTCTTTTTCAAATTTTACAAAGATGTGACCATGTGCCTGGGTAAGGAGCGTGCCCTGAGGTTTAAGCCTGATTACATCACTAATCTACCTTCACTATAGCATGAGAGTCAGAATAGAAACTATGCTTCGACAAGTTCATTTGTTGTTGTTGTTGTTGTTGTAATTTTTTATCCATAAAAAATAACTCCAAAAAATGTATGGGACTAGGGTGTGTACATGGGGATGGTGAGGGTGGATTTTGTAAGGAAGCATAAAATCCCTTCACGTGCATCCTGGGTCACGTCGAGCATGGCAGTGTGAGCCTGGGCCTAGCTTTGGGCTCAGCCCCGCTTACACCTGCACCTTTCGGTTTTGGCATTTAACGTTCCCCTTAGAGACATCAGTAAGCCCTGGGGACTCGCCGGGCAGCAGGTGTCTAGTGCACATCCTTGATTCTGTAGAGAGACACTTCACCTTGAATTTCAGGGGCAGTCATATTGACCCCTGACTCTCAGCAGCCACTCCAAGGGAGGTCACCCAGGGGAGTGAGTCAGTCTTCCTTCCCGGCTGGCAGGGAAATATTTGAGATTTAAAAAGCACAAAGCAGGCTGTCGAATTGAACAGGCCCCAGCCTGGGCTCCAGGATCATCGGCATGGTGAGAAGGAAGGGGTTTACAATGCTATTAATTTAGCTACATTCTGTTGAACTGGCCTCCGTAATCAATGTGTATTCCATCCGGTACTGGATTCAGAGAGAGAGCTAGCCTCATGGTGTCTCCGTAAACTCTCATTTCTATGTATCAGGCGTCTGCTAAGAACGTTAAGATCATTTGAATGTGGGGAGCCGTTGGAATCAGATCATTTTATGTAAAACAAAAATAAAAAACCTAGAAATGGCACTTTCTCACTTAGGACAGAGTGCTAATTAAGCCCAGACTCCAGTCACTTGCCATTCAGTGAGGTTTAAGACAGGAATGTTCACTGACTCCTTTAATGTTATTTTCCTGCATTTAGGCAAATTGTCTTAGTTATTTGAGGACAAAAATTAAGAAATCTTGTTAGGTCACTAGTCATAGGTAACGAAGCAGAAGCTTTATTTTACTAAGCTTCTTGGGATGAATTAAGTAGTTACGTATTCCTTGGGGAAAAGGATGGTGTGTAACCCTCATCAGTCTCATTCAGCAGCTCACGAAAATGAAAAAAAAAAAAGCAATTAACAAGTAATTCTGAAAGAAAACATGAACATTCCCCAGGCTTGAATCCTACACGAGATGAAGAGAGGATAGAGTTGGGATTGATTTTTTACTTTTCCCAAAGCGTCGATAACAAATCATAACACGTGTACACACACGTGCACACTTGACGTGCTCCACCTCTGAAACCAGTGCCACCTGGACGTGGTCCTCCCTTTCCGTCCCAGGAGCTGCGGTGAACTTCTCCCCAGGCCGGACTGCAGTTTTACCGCCTCCCCCGATGCCTTGGTTGCCTTTGTTCTTCATCTGAGCCCAGCGTTCGCATGCATGGAACTGACCCCTGCAGTGGTGTTGGCTCGGGCCACCTCCCCATCATCTTTGGTGGTGCAGTCTGTGACACTGGACCCCTGGACGCAGGGGCATAGACACGCCACAAAATGAATCTAGACACAAACCCTATGGACTCAAAATGGTTCAGAGACCTAAATGTAAAACACAAAGCAGTAAAACTCCCAGAAGATAACACAGGGGGAAATATGTTGTCCTTGAGTAGGGAGATGACTTTTTAGATACAACACTGAAGTTGTGATCCATGAAAGAACTGGTAGATAAGCTGGAATTTATTAAAGTTAAAAACGTCTGCCCTGTGACAGACACTGTCAAGAGAATGGGAAGACAAGACCCAGACTTGTCTTTACCAACAAAGAACTGTTATCCAAAAATACACAGACTCTCAAAACTCAACAATAAGAAAAAAATCCTGATTTTCAAAAACTGGGCAACAAACCTGAACAGACACTTGACCAAAGAAGATACATAAATGGCAAATAAGCATAGGTAGATATGCTGGGCAGCATACATCGTTAGGGAATTGCAAGGTAAACAAGGGGCCGTGGCACCCCTGTCAGAACGGCCTGGGTCCGTCACAGTGACGCCACCACGCCGGCAGGGACGGGGATGCAGAGCGGCCGGAACACCTGCTCGCTGCCAGTGGGAGTGCACGAGGACACAGCCACTTTGGGGGACGAGGCAGCAGCGTCTTGCTAAGCTAACCCTACTCTTACCATGTAGTTCAGCATTCACGCTTCTTGGCATTTGCCTGAATTCACTGAAAACGTATGTCCACAAAACCCGCATGTGAATATTCATAGCAGCTTGTTTTATCAATGCGGAAACATGGAAGTGACCGTGATGTCTTTCAGTCGGTTAATGGATAAAAATACTGCGGTCCAGCTCGGTGGGAGACCTCTTCCCAGCGCTGAAATAAATGAGCTGTCCGAGCATGGGAAGACTGCGGGGACCCTGGGTGGTGAAGGCTGTGCTGTGATGTCTGTGGTGGTGGCGGAGGATGCAGGGAGCTGCTGGTCTCCTTCCTCCATGAGGGGACATCGTGGTCCAGGGGCTCCCCCGCGGCACCAAGCCGTGCGGGTAAAATGCTCCCTACGATATTCTGTGCAGCCGCCGTCCGCAGTTGTGCTCCACCGGATTGCTGCAGCTATCGCACGGTCTCTCGGAGCTGTTTGCATTCGTACGTAGTTGTTAAAGTGCCTTTCTGTGGGGGACGAAGGTTGGGACCTCCTAGTCTAACATCACTCTCAAGAAAAACTACTACCATCCACTTTTTTTGGCAAGAAGGACCAGCCAGTAGTAGAGAAAGGAAGAGATACACAAAGTATGTGGATTGGAAAGGAAGGTACAAAATTGTCATTATTTGCAGATATCGTGATTATCTGTATAGAACACTCACCCAAATTGCAGATAAAATACACAGTAACTACTTTCATTGTCAAGAGTTAGCAACTTTGCTTGGCACCAAACCCATACGCAAACGTGAATTTTGTGTCTCTGCAATAGCAATTCAAAGTTAGAAAATGAAATTTTAACAATAAAGATAGCACTTAAAATGGCAATGAAAATACAAAGTGCAAGGGGCAAAATCACAAAAGATATGTAAGTTTTTATGTAGAAATTTGTAAAATTTAAATTAGTGGAGAAAGAGAACATGTTCTTGAATAAGAAAACTCAATCAAGAGGATAGATTTTAATGCTATTCCAATAAAAAATCTCAACCGGGCTTTTCATTGTCCTTGACAATCTGATTCCAAAATTTACATGGAAGAGGAAAGACCCCAGAGTAGTCGCTCCTGAAGAACTTGCTGTCAAGTACCAAATGTCAAGTCTAATCGTAGAGCTTGGAGGCAGCATGGACTGAATACAGGATCACACTAATAAGTCAATGTAACATGAGGATGTGTCCAGAGACAGAAATGCCCAAATATGAGAGAGAATATTGCGTAACAGATGGTGAAGCATGGACTTTTCAATAAATGCGGTTGAAGCCATTATAAACTGGGAAAAATGAAATTATTGTATTACTCATACCTCAACATACAGAAAAATTAAGTTGGGTTAAATATTTAAATGTGAAAGGAAACGCTATAGGTATGGTAGAAAAACATATAAGAAAATGTGTTTATGACCCCAGTGTAGTGAGGGATTCTTTATTTAAAAATTTAGCCATAAAATAAACTTGTTAAATTGGACTGACTTAAAATTAAGAATTTATATCCATCAAAAGACACCACAAATAAACTGAAAATCCTCTTGCACAGTGAAAGAAAATATTCCCAACGCATATAAACAGTGAAGGATTCATATCTAGAATGTATAAGGACCTTCCTACAAGTCAATAATAAAGAACCATCTTAACAGTAATATAAGGAAAAATATGAATGGATGTCTCACAGAAGGTAAAAAAGAATATAGTAAAATAATACGCTAAAAATGAAAATTTAAAAGCATAATCTCGATGGTAATCAAGGAAATGCAACTACAACTGCCTTATGATTTTCCTTCCACCGGATAGGAAAAAACGAGTCTACAAATGTCAGTTATTGCAAAGGGTGTGGAATAGCAAGCACTCGTGTCTGCAGAGGTAGGAGTATTGGTTGACTCAGCGATTTTTGGTCAAGAGTTTGGCATTCCATAGCAAAGTTGCACATGCACGTGACCTGTAACCAGGAACCACATTCCTAGGTGTGTGCCCTAGAGACTCTTGCACCCGTGCCCAAAGGAAATGTCTAAGAATGCTTACAGGAGAGTTATTCATAAACCAAAAAAACCACCAAACCATCCAAATAGTCATCAGATAGGATGTCCAAACTCTCCAATAGAGCTGACCAATTTTAACATATTTTTATGATGAATTACTATATAATAATAAAATTTAATTAAAGCTACCAGGATTAACATGGATGACTCTCAAAAACATACTTGTTTAAGCAACAGAAGCAAATCATAAAATGCCTTCATTATGATTATTGATAAAAAGTGAAAAATCAGATTCCACATAACAACATATTGTTTTGGGGATACTTATCTAGGTGACAAGCTGTAAGGCAGAGATTAACAAAGTTTTGGAACTGAGGCCACCTTTTGGAGGTAGAGGAGGGAGAAAATACCACTAAGGAGAGGTATCAGAAGGCATGTTTCATTTCTTGAGCTGATTAGTAGGCAAATCTTTTTTCATCTTATTTTTTAAAAACATATATGTTTGTGGGTTTTATATATCCTTTGGGTTGTATTTATTTTGCCATAAGAAACTGAAAACAGACACCATCATGTCCCTCAAGATTATGATACATCTCAGCCTTTGAGACATGACCCCCAAGTTGCAAATCTCTGTATCACCTTGCCAATGGAGGTTTGGGTTAAACTTTACTTTCCTGGGTTTAAAAAAATAGTGGGTACTTTTGTTCTTCAAATGTTAAATTATATGTGATGCTATATTGAATATGCCTTTTCTAATCATATATACCCATCCTCTGTTTAGATTGTGATTTCTTCTGCACCCACCACCTACTCCTCCTTGCCTCCACCCTCACCCCTGGAGAATTATCATACAGTAGCCATGGTAGAAGCCAAGGATTGCTAGTGGGCAGTGAGCTTTGCAAATATTAACTTTCTGATCTAACAGTCCCATCTGTATCTCCTCATCCTGTAAACATTCTGTTTGGCAGTGCTGCGGAGATCTGCTTCTCCTCTTTCACTTTCTAATTAAGTTGCAGTGTGTTTCCTCTAAACTCACAATGAGCTGGGCATGGAAGTAATTTGCTTCACCAGGTGGTGTTTCTCACGTTCCAGATGTTGATGTAAGTCCTAGCCCTCCATCAGCTTGAAGAGTAACAATAGTGCAATAGTACTTATGATTCTACCACGAGTTGCAGAATGGAGTTGGTAAAGAGTAATTACATTGATGGATAGAGTAACCATGTCACTGATTATTCAGATGCTTTTGGGAAGGAAAGGGGGGCGCACATTAGTAATTATTCTGGGACAGCAGGCACAAACTGGAATAGTTCTAGGCAAACTGGGATCTTTGCTCATCCTGATTATGGAGGGATCTAGCTCAGCGGGCACCCAGCTCAAGACCCACAGGGTCTGGCACAGGTCCCATCTCAACAATGAAAACAGTGTGAACAGCAACTGCCCTGGCTTTAAAATCATGTCCTCCCGTAACTGTGGCAGTGATGTTTGCCCGCCTTCACGAGCACCCACGCATGGGTGCCTGTTTATGGAGAAGGGGTTTTCTTAGCAGTCCATGCAAGATGATGTGTCCAGCTATTCCATGAAGGAGGATGATTTTGTATTTTTTTGTCATTTTAAAACTGTGATTATCACCTGAAACAGCACAAAAGGTAGGAACTTGGGTTCTATTCCATATAGACTCAAAATTTAGAAAAATGGTTTAGATATAAAACAAGGAGAATAAAAATTATTTCTGGAGATGAGATGGAATTATTTATACAGGTTTATAAATAATAAAATAATGAGATGAGCTTTTATTGAGTTCCTACTGATGTGTCCGGCACTGATCTATATATATATATCAAATCAAATATATATGTATGCATATCTGTACTTAATCTTCTTAACATCCATATTTAGAAGTTATTATTTCTATATTGTCCATATGAGAAAACTGTAAGGAATTTGTCCAAGTTACATAAATGTCTGATTCAAAAGCCTGTCTTCTATCTATTATGCCTACTCACTCTCTGTTTCTTTGTTTTTTTTTAATACTTATATTGCCCCTGTACCAATACCAGGGTCATACTCCCCTTGGACATTTGTAAATTGGCTCTTTAATTCTACTATGCAACTAGTAGATTCATTGGATTTATTCAGTTGATGTTAGGAAGCATTTTCCCATGATTTTGGATTATGGTTATATCTATAGAGCCTAACCAATCAAATGAGGAGCCAAACAAACAAAAAAAGTGGAACTTCTAGAGAAAAATAATAATGCATGAGATAGAAAATACACTAGGTAGGCTTACCAGTAAATTAGACATTGTAAAAGAAAAGATGATGAAATTGAAGACATAGCAATAGATACTACCCAAACCAAAGCTCAAGGAGAAAAAAACCTGCAAATAAAATAAACAAAGCCATTTCTGGCCAAGATGGAGGTGTAGGTAACACACTGTGCCTCCTTGCACAACCAAAATAAGGACAATAATTTAGAAATAAAATAACCAGAACTGACAGAAAATTGAACTGTATGGAAGTCTGACAACCAAGGAGTTAAAATAGACACATTCATCCAGACAGGTAGGAGGGGCGGAGTCAGCTGGTGGGTGCAGAGGGGTCACGGCAAAAAAAACGGTGGCATTGGGCACGCAAGATGGCAGCAGGCAGACCCCAGGCATGAAGTGGCAATGGGCAGACCCAGAGAGGCGGCAATTGTGAAGTGGGGCACTGTGCGCAAGGTGGCTGGCTGACCAAGTGGTCCCACATTCATGCGCAGATAAGCCAGGAGAAACTGGGGAGCGAGGCAGACCATGCAACCCAGGGTCCCAGCATTGGGAAATAAAGCCTCAAAACACCGATTGAAAACACGTGTGGGGATTGAGGTGCAGGGAGAGACTCCCAGCCTCACGGGAGAGTTTGTTGGAGAGACCCACAGGGTCCTAGAATGTATACAAGCCCACCCACATGGGAATCAGCACCAGAAAGGCCCAGTTTGCTTGTGGGAAGTGGCGGAGGAGACTGGGATCCCACAGAGAGCAGAGCAAGTGCCGTTGTTCCCTCTTGGACCCCGCCCCCAGAAACAGCATCACAACCCAGCAACTGAATTGTCCCACCTTGGTGAACACCTAAGGCTCTGCCCCTCAATGTAACAGGTGTGGCAAGACATATATATATATCCCAAATGGAAAAAATAGATCAAAGCTCCACAGCAAATATAACTAAGTGACCAAGAGATAGCCAGCCTAAAAACACTGGTGATCAGGATGCTCACAGAATTGGTTGAATTTGGTCACAAATTAGATGAAAAAATGCAGGCTATGCCAAGTGAAATGAAGGAAAATTCACAGGGAACCAATAGTGATGGGAAGAAAACTGGGACTCAGATCAATGGAGTAGACCAGAAGGAACAACCAAACAGAAAAGAATGGAGAAATAAGAATTAAAAAAATTAGGAGAGGCTTAGGAACTTCCAGGACATCTTTAAATGTTCCAACATCCAAATTATAGGGGTACCAGAAGGGGAAGAGGAAGAGCAACAAGTAGAAAAAATATTTGAACAATTAATAAAGGAGAATTTCCCCAATCTGGCAAAGGAAATAGACTCCTAGGAAGTCCAGGAAGCTCAGAGAGTCCCAAAGAAGCTGGACCCAAGGAGGAACACACCAAGGCACATCATAATTACATTAGCCAAGATTAAAATGAAAGAGAGAATCCTAGAAGCAGCAAGAGATAAGGAGACGGTAACCTACAAAGGAGTTCCCATCAGACTGTCCACTGATTTCTCAAAAGAGACCTTGCAGGCAAGAAGGGGCTGGAAAGAAGTATTCCAAGTTATGAAAGACAAGGACCTACATCCAAGATTATTCTATCTAGCAAAGCTTTCATTTAGAATGGAAGGGCAGATAAAATGCTTCCCAGATAAGGTCAAGTTGAAGGAGTTCATCATCACCAAGCCCTTATTATACAAAATGTTCAAGGGACTTATCTAAGAAAAAGAAGATAAAAAACATGTATAGTAAAATGACAGCAAACTCACAATTATTAACAACCACACCTAAAACAAAAACAAAAACAAACTAAGCAATCAACTAGAACAGGAAAAGAATCACAGAAATGGAGATCACATGGAGGGTTATCACCAGGGGGGTGGGAGGAGGAGAGAGGGGGAAAAGGTACAGAGAATAAGTAGCATAGATGGTAGGTAGAAATAGGGAGAAGGCAAGAATAGTATGGGGCATGTAGAAACTAAAGAACTTATGACACATGGATATGAACTAAAGGCGGGTAATGTGGGTGGGAGAGGGTGTGCAAGGCGGAGGAGAATGAAGAGGGGAAAATGGGACAACTGTAATAGCATAATCAATAAAATATATTTTAAAAATAAAATAAATGTATTAAAAAATAAAATAAAGCCTCTATAATCTGTGTGAAAATATCAAGCACTTAAAAATATATACATAATTTGATCCTTGAAATAAGTTGGTGTTTGAAGGATGAGAAGGGAGAAAATATTTGAAGAAATAATAGGTGAAAAATTTCCAAATTTTGTGAAGGCCTATAAATCCAAGAAGCTCAATGAACACCAAACAAAAATATTAAAAAAAGATCATACTAGGGTGTATGTCATAATCAGTTTTCTGAATAACAGTGATAAAGAGAAAATCTTATAAGTGACTAATGAAAAAGACATATTTATGCAGGTAAACAGGGGTAAGAGTATTGATGATTTCTCACTAGAAATAACGCAAACAAGAACACAATGGAACATCATTTTTAATGCACTAAAAGAAAACTGTCAACTGAGAGTTTTATATCCAATGAAAATATCCCTCAAAAACAAAGTTAAGAGAAAACCATTTTCAGATCAACAAATATACAGAATTTATAGTTCATTGTCAGTAGGTTGGTATTACAATAAGTATTTTTAAAGTTCTTCAGGCTGACAGAAAATGATTCTAAATGGAAACTCAGACCTACACAAAGGAATGAAGAGTGCCAGTGTGGCTAAATGTATAAAACATTTTTTTCTCAAGTTTTTATTTAAAAGAAAAGTGAAGGTTTGTAGCAAAAATAATAACATATTTTAGTACCAATGATAGAAAATTGAAAATATACAGTTGCAAATTTCTCACATTATACAAGATTTATCACATAATATTTGAAGGGAGGCTTTGATGTGATATATATATGCATATATACACACATATGTATATATGTGCATATATGTGTATGTATATATGTACACACACACACATATGGTAAATCCAAGAGGAAGCAGTAAACAAAAGTCAAACAAGTATAGAAGGCAATATAGGACATAAAATAGAGTACTAAGAAATACTCCAAAAAGCATCAAAAGAAACATTAAAGAATCAAAGAAAATTTAGGGAAAATAGAAAAGAACAAGTAAGATGGTAGATTTATACCCAACCACATTGATAACTATATCAATGTGATATTTTTCAGACTGAATAAATAATCAAGAGCTAACAAAGTACTGTCCATAAGATACAAAATTTTAATACAGAGACACATTTAGGTTAAAAGTAAAAGGAAGAAAAAGATACACTATGCAAGCATTAATCATACATAAACTGTAAAGGCCATATTAGTGTCAGACAAAGTAGATTTAAAAACAAAGAATTTAGCTGATAAAAATTGATGTTTAATAATAATGAAAGATACATGAGGAAGACATAAACTTTCTTAAATGTGTATGCATCTGGAAGTTGAACTTCAAAACACATGAGGCAAAACCTGATAGAACTAAAAGAAAAAATAGACAAATCTACAATTAAGATTTACAGGTTTCAACAATCCTTTCTCCATAACTGATCAAAGAATAAACAGACTGAAAATGAGTAAGAATATAGATGATACAGACAATCTCATCAATCTAATTAACATCTATAGAATACCATGTCTCACAATTTCAGAAAACATTTCTTTTTAAGTAGCTATGGAATATTCTCCTAGGTAGACCATATGCTTAGCCACAAAATAAGTCCCAGTAGATTTAAAGGTATTGGACTCAATCAGAATATGTTCTCTGATGACAACAGATTTAAACAGAAATCAATATAAAAAGATAATTGGAAAATTCTATATATTTATATGTTAAATAACATAATTCTAAGTAACCCATGGGTCAAAGAAATTGCAAGAGAACTTAGAGCATATTTTGAGTTGAATGATCAAGAATATATGACATCAAAATTTGTGGGATAAATCTAATGCAGTGCTTAGAGAGAAAATTATAGCTGTAAGTATTTGTATTGGGCAAGGAGAAATGTCTGAAATGAATGATTTAAGCTTCTGCTCCCAGTGCCAGTAAGATAAGTCCCCACAACTTCTGGCTGAAAAAAACAAACAAACAAACAAACAAACAAAACAAACAGTGGGGATTGAGACAGAAGCTTCTGGAGTCCCAGGCAGTTTCCCTTGAAGGGCCTGCACACAGACTCACTCAGACTCGTACCCTCTGAGCACCTTCGTGGGGCAGCAGATTTAAGGGCATCAGAGATGTACGGGGGGGAACTGAACTGTGCGGAATCGGGGTGAGAAGCAGCCTTCCCCCAGGAAGAAGAGCTGTCACGGCACCCCGGTGACTCCCTGAGGCCCTGCCACATCCCGCACTCAGGCCCACTCAAGCTACAAGCTGTCTCCAGTGGCTTTTCCGCAGGAATGGCTTGTCTTGGCCCATGTTTCAGGCTCCCCTAAATTCTCTCCAGCAAGCAGCATCTGGCTTCAGCAAGCCCTGTACCTCCTGCTAAGCTGCCGCAGGCACAGCTGTAGGAACAGCAGGCCTTGGCTCACAGGTTGGCCTTGCCTAGGCACCTCTAAGCCCAGCACAGGTAGCAGCCATCTGCAGACTGCCTTGTAGCTAATGCCATGGGACCCTAGACAGAACACAGGCAGAGGCTGACCTTGGACATGCCAACAGCAATCAAGGCTCAACTACAAGAAGAGGGTGTACACAAACCACAGAGTGGGCATGCATTTAGTATCCAGCTGGGGTAATAGGGGAGGCTGTGTCACTGGAACCCACAGGACACCTAATACATCAGGGCACTCTGTCAACCCTGGGATATGTAGCAGCTCTATCTAATACATAGAAACAAACACAGGGAGGCTGGACAAATGAGGAGACAAGGAAACATGGCCCAAATGAAAGAACAGATGAAAACTCCAGAAAAATAACTAAACAAAATGGAGAAAAGCAATCTCTTAGATGCAGAGTTCAAAACACTGGTTATAGGCATTCTCAAGGAACTTAGGACCTCAGCAGCACAAAAAAGATCCAGTCAGAATGGACACAATGCTTGAAATAAAGTACAATGTGCAGGGTATCAACGGTAGGGTGAATGAAGCTGAGAATCAAATCAATGATACAGAACATAAGGAAGCAAAAAACACCCAATCAGAAGAGGAAGAAGAAAAAATACAAAAAACGAGGGTAGTGGAAGGAGCCTCGGGCAACTTCAAGCATACCAACATTCACATCATAGGGGTGCAGGAAGGAGAAGAGAAATGGCAAGAAATTGGAAACCTATTTGAAAAAAATAATGAAAGAAACTTACCTAACTTGGTGAAGGAAATAGACATGCAAGTCCAGGAAGCACAGAGAATCCCAAACAAGATGGATCCAAAGAGCCCCACTCCAAGACACATCCTAATTAAAATGCCAAACGTTAAATACAGAGAACCTTAAAAGTAGCAAGAGAAAAGCAGTTAGTTACCCTACAAGGGAGCCCCCATGAGATTGTCCACTGATTTCTCAAAAGGAACTTTGCAGGCTAGAAGGGACTGGCAGGAAATATTCAAAGTCATGCAAAGCAAGGACCTACAACCAGGATCACTCTATCAGCAAAGCTATCAATTTAGAATCGGAGGACCAATAAAGAGTTTCCTAAACAAGAAAAAGCTAAAGGAATTCATCACCACCAAACCAGTATTATATGAAATGTTAAAGGGTCAAGAAGAAGAAGGAGAAGAAGGAGGAGAAGGAGAAGGAGAAAGAAGAAGAAGAAGGAGGAGGAGGAGGAGGAGAAGGAGAAAAAGAAGAAGAAGAAGAAGAAGAGGAGGAGGAGGGAGGGGAGGGGGAGGAGGAGGAGGAACAAGAAGAAAATAATGAACAATAAAGTGGCAAGAGATATGTATTTACCAACAATTGAATCTAAAAAAAATAAGTGAACAAGCAGAACAGAAACAGACTCATAGATACAAGGAACGTTTTGACGGTTGCCAGAGGGAGGGGCTCAGGAGGCAGGGGGCAGAGGGTGTAGGGGTTACGAAGTACGAGTTGGCAGTCCGGAACAGCCGTGGGGAGGGGAGGTGCAGCAGAGGGACACAGTAACCGGAGAACATACACGCGGGACCCTGGACATGGACAACGGTGCGGGATGGCCTGAGGGGGTGGGGGTGGGTGGAGGGAGACACAGGGGAAAATTGGGACAGTTGTAACAGCATAATCAATAAAATATAATAAAAAAGTAAAGACTGGGAATCTGGTGAGATGTGCCTGCTCCAGCCATTTCTATTCGACATGATGCGGGAGGTCCTGTTTAGCACAGTGAGACCAGACGAAAAACACCCAGGTGCTGGTGTGGGGACTTAGAAACTGGAGAAGAATAAATAAAATTTTTTATTCACAGACAATATCATCTTAGAAAAACTACCAGGATGAGTGAATTTAACACAGTCACAGGAGACAAGGTGAATGTAAGGAATCAGCCATATTACTATATGCTAGCAACGAACAACTGGAGAGTGACGTGAGGAGGGAGTGCTCTTTGCTGTCCTCAGACCAGAAGGGGCCGGAGCACAGCGCAGTGCAAGGCGCCCCTGTCTGCCGCGCTGCGCCCAGAGAGCGAGAGCGTGCCGGAGGGTCTCCACTCCGCTCCGCCAGGGTGGAGGCGGGGCTGGGGTCCAGGATGGGGAGTGGGTGGGCTCTGGGTGAACTGAGTGATTGTTCTCAGCCGCGTCCTTGCGTTCCGGCCACCTGTGGAACAGCGTCTGTGCCCAGCGAGCGGAAGAACACTGACCTCCAGGACTCAGCATTTTAAAGGGGTAAAAACACAAACAAGGACAATGTGCCCCTTGGGTGACTTAGGGGCTTTGTCTCCAAAGCTGAAGAGTATCATTTCCATAATTACGTTTAATCCTGCGTTTGGACCCGTGTCGGTTTGCCCCTCATGTGGGAAGTGGTTCGGGACCCGTCCTTGTGGCCCGTGCTGTGTTCTCCTGGCCCTCGCCCTGAGACCGCGGACAGTGCACTGCTGTCCCCGACCCTCGGTTCCCAGCCGCACAGGGAGGGTGAAGGACACCCGCCCCGGCCAGGTGTGCGGACAGGGTGGAGATGAAACACAGGACGTTTTCCGTACGAGGCTGCCCAGGCCCGGGGAGCTTACCACTGCAACATTCTGCTTCTTCCCCGTTCACATATGTTAAAACGGTGTCTTTGAACTTTACTGGAGTGAGGTACTTAAGCCTCCCAGGTGACATCTCACGGTGACATATCCTTATTTAATGTTAAAACTACATTTCTGTGAAGCCATGTATTCAACTGAATCTCCCTTGAATAAACACAATCTTTCTTACATTATCAGCAAATTATACTCCGATAATTGCCCTTGCTACTGTGGTTACCTCTGAGTTCCTCTACAACTCCTCTGTATTTTATTGCTGTGTAAATATTTAGAAGGGTTTAAAAGGCTCATTTCAGATTCAGGCCTCCTCTGTCCAACAGTTTGTATTTCCAGGCCTTTCACACAGGTCATGTTCTCTTTTGTGAGACCTAGCTCGGGTCTCACATTGATACTATTTACATTTTTTTTTGCCATGTGCCACAGGTTTATACAACTTTCCATTTAAATGTTTTGATGTGATTAGCTGCTTTTAATTACATCTGGAACCCCCTTGCCAAATAATGATTAAAACCCACAGACACGGTGCGGTTGAGACACCAGCAAAAGCAAAGCGGATCTGTGTGCAAGCTGCGCCCAGCGGTGTGTCAAACGCAGACCCGTTTCATTCGTACGCGGACGGAGGCCTGAATTCACAGTGACACAGAGCGGAAGGTGAGTACGGCGCGAGAGGGAGATAAGGGACCTTCAAAGCACGGGAGTCCAAACGCTGCTTTGCTCTTCCTTAAATCAGCATAATGGATTCTTCTGGGGAAAATTTCGGAGCAAAAAAGAAAACTCTCATATAATTACGGTTCACAGTAAATTGCATTTACTGCCTGTTGAGCAAACTCAATTGGATTTACTAAACCACAGTCTTTCCCGCCCTGCACAGTTAGAAGTGAAACTCTCTGCTCGCCGGCTGTCTGAGGCCCTGGATGCTTCAGCGCACGGAGTGTCCAGGCTGTGCCTCAGGTTTTCAGGCGGCTCCTCCTCTCCCCTTTCCCAGCAGGTCCCACAGCCTTCAGCATCAAGTTCAAGTTCACATCCTTGGTGGACCCAAGTCCCTTCATGACTTTCTCTGGCTTCTCTCCCAGCGGCCCCTACCCACCACACACACACTTTCCTGTGGCCAGGAGGTACTTCCTGGGCATATGGCTCTACACCTCCCTCCCTCCTTCATTCATTCATTCATTCATTCATTCATTCCATTATTTAGTCATTCGCCCCACAGATATGATGGGCGCTCTGCTCAGTGGTAGGGATCCATCGGAAGCCAGAAGAAAACCCTCTCCCTGCCCTCCTAGGACCACAGTCACGTGGACGAAACAGGCTTGAAGATGCTCACAGGCATCTCTGAAATGATGCCTCTGATGGGTGATGCAGAGGTGAGACACGTGGGTTATAGACGCCTTGTTAAATACGGGGACTCGATCTGGCTGCAGAGTTGGGAAGGCTTCCCCGAGCAAGCCACTGTGGCGCGGAGCAGCCGCTACCCGGGTGCAGACAGAGCACGGGGGCGGGAGCAGGAGTGCGGCAGGAGCTGCGGCTCAGAACACAGGAGAGGAGCGGATGGAGCTGGTCCCCAGCGAGGGAGGAGAGCGGTGGGGCCAGACTCATCAGAGGGAGATGGACAGACCACCGGGGCTCACGGTCCCCCAAGGACTTCAAGGCTTATCCTGCTGGCAGTTGTTTCAGTGGCTCTGCCTTCCCTCCGGACTCTCCTCCCCCATCACCTTCCTGTCTCGGGGCTCAGCGTGACGGTCCATTCTCGAGGAAGCCTTTGGTGGCCCCACCCTCTCTGGAGGGCCACGTGTCCTCTCTCTGGAACTCGGGCCTATGGACCTTGCACCCTCGCCTCCTTTCCCAGGCTCCCGCACTAACGAGGACTGGTGGGTGCTGTGGGGGAATGGCTGGTGGGAAAGCATGAGTGGGGGGCCTCGCTCGAATGCTGAGCGTGGAGACGGGCGACTTGGCCTTAGAGTCCGATTCTCCCAGGCGGTGGCCCTAACTTTTGCAGCATCAGATCAGGAGCCCCTTCCCTCTAAGAGACCCCTTGCTTTTAATCCAAACCAAAGCTCAGCTCGCTGTAGCTTCTGAGGCTGAGGAAACGCTGGCCCCGGAGTGGGGGCATGGGATCGGCGGAGAAGAACTCAACCGTGACCTCTGCACACCACGGGTGCCATCCCGCTTCTCGCCAGCCTGCCGGCCCGGTGCGCCGCTGACAGGGCTTACTGAAGGGATCCGGGAGAGAGAGGCGGTTCCCCCTTGGGGATGTTCCAGGGAGCCGCGGGGGGGACCAGGACGGGGGACCAGAGCCGCTAATTGGGGCATAGATGGGACAAATTGCCCCTCATCACAGAAACGTATTGTATTTCCTGCTTAGGGAAAGGAGAGCTCTGCCTACAAATGAGGCTGCAGACCGTACAGAAGGAACTGTCTGCTGGCCAGACGGGTGTGCAGGATGCTAATGAGACACGACGTGCGGAGAGGGGGTGGGCGCCCCAGCAAGGACGTGGGCTTCTTCAGGATCTCCTTTGCCGTCCTGGAGAAGGGCTGCATCCCTCGTGCCGCCGGCGTTTCCTGGCACTCGCCAACCCTTCCCTGGGAGATGGCTGAGCCCTCTGCTCAGTTGTCACATCCTGGAAGCAGCAGCGACGGACCTGACAAATGTCATTGAGGAATGTCCCTGTTCGTGGTGCCGTGGACGGCACGGAGAAGAGCGTGGGCGCTGCCTTCCATGGATTTCAGAATCACAACGTGAAGGCCAAGGCCGTGTGAACACTCCTCCTGTTTGTAAATGAGGGACGAGGTTGGACAGGTGCCCAGCCCAGAGGGTCTGCGGCCGCCCCACCCCTGCACCTTGCACCCTGCACCGTCTCCCTCCTGCCCTGCAGCCCTCCTCCCCAGAGCGACTGCACCACCCTCGGGTGCCTCTGCAGCTTGGAACACAATTACTAGGGTGCCTTTGTGTGTTGGCTTTAACTTATATGCAGATGATAAAAAGGTCACACTTCTACACTCACTTATGCTTCCTTTAAAAACAAAACACAGCGGAGATAGAGAGATGTCAACAAAAGCATCGAACCAACTGCTGGTTTCTTTTGGGGGGTGAGTTGGACTAAGTGGGCCATTCTGAGGCTGGCGAGGCGATGTTTTCGTTTTAATTAAGGACGGATTTCTTTGGTTCATGACGAGGGATCCGGAAGCCTTTCAACCAGGCGCGAGGTGGGCAGTGCCAGCCTCCTAAAGCGTTTGTGGGACCCCTCGGGCAGCTCAAAGGTGGATTAACCACGGCAAACAGGGCCCCCCGGGGGTCACGGCACTCTGCATGAGGGAAGCCCCTGGCCCGAGCACTGGACTCCTGAGAGAGGTCCCGGCCTGCTGCCCCTGGAAGCCTGGCCTGCACCCCACACGCCCCTCTCTCCACCTGCTACTTCTGACTTGACTGCCTTTTCCATAAGGCCCAGTGTGCGTGCGGTCACTGACTTTACTAGAAAGCACTTCGTATAGTTTTCAGGAGTTTTGAACAAGGGCTAACAATACTTTTAAAACATCCCTTGATTGCCTTTTCTTCCAAGAAAACTGCCAGATGTATTTCAGGGGATGCATTTTGGGAATGTTTTATAGGAAAAACCCTATTACTCAGCTGACAGACTTCACGGGCCATATGAATAATTGTCTTGCGTGGTGAAGTTGGGGAAGGGAACTTTTTTTTTTTCAGCTTTGAAAGATACTGGGATGGGGACGAGAGAGGGGCTCTTTACCCAGTAGAAAGCCCAATACTGCCTATTTATCGTGTTATTTGGCAGGTCCTCCTACCTTCCCAAGATCCTCAGCATACCTTCCTCATGCAGTAATGAAGGGGTAGCCTGGTACTCCCTTCTCCGGCCCCTGGACAACCCACTGCTGCTCTGAGGGGGTGCGGTTTCTTCTCCTCCAGTAAAAGCTGTGTCCATGCGGTTATCTCAGAAAATGTGCTTTGGAGGTCGGGGTTAGGGACACTTCCTCCTGCCTGGAGCCCACCTTCTGTCCACGTGACCCAGAGCCGTGTCCCCACCCGGCCCTCTCCGCCCTGTGCGAACCCCCCTCTGCGTCCTCACCCAGTGTCTCCACCCTCTCCCTGCTCGGTCCCCAGTCCCCAGTCCGGCCCAAAGATCTGATTGGGGACTCAGCAGCACACAGGCATGACACAGCCATCCTCTGTCCCCAGGCGCCTGGCCACCCCACCTCAAAAGCTGCGCAAACCTGCTTCTCGCCAGGCCCCGGGCCCCACGTAGGCCGGAGAATGAAAGCCTGGGCGCCCCCTGCTCTCCCGTGTTGGAGTCCGCGTGTAGGTGATCGGAAATCGGCCAGAGATTAAATGCCGATTCCTGGGTCCTGACTTTAGGTTATGACCCAAGTTAGGGTCACGGAGGGTATCTAAAAGGTCTGCGAGATTATTATTTTTTAAACCCAATATGTTATCTTTACATCCGAGCTACACGTTATTGGGATGGGCAAGGGGATGGCTCTTCAAAGGGGCGGGGCTACCGGGAAGAAGCGCGGTCCAGGGGCGCTGGTCCAGCCGGGCGGCAGTGCTGGAGCTCCGGTCCGGGCAGTGACGAACCGCTTACACCAGGGACAGGGGTTTGCACGGGCCCCATTGGGTTGGAACGAGGTAGAGAAGTGAGTTTCCTCTTGCACGACAGTTCCAAAGGCGTGGGAGGCCCAGTGGGTGGGCCGCGGTGAGTGACTGCTGACGTCTGCCTTGGGCACCGGAGTGGATTCCGGTGATCCCACGGGGATCGCGCGTTCCGCATCCCAAATTCAGATTCTCGGCAGCAGAGGGAGGAAGAAATTCCACCTCGTGACAGCAGAGCCATGCTCAACGAGTGCCCGCTCGTTCCGTGGAGTTGGGCAGCGAGAAGTTCACATCAGGCCACGGGCGGATCCGGCCGGAGCTCCGGGGAGCCAGTGCCTCGCTGTGGGCAGGGAAGGCCGTGAGTGCTGCGGGGTATTGACGAATGTTGAGCTCAGAAAACTCTCCTATAGAGGACAGACAATTAAGGGACAAAAAACACACGACTCCACTGTGGGCTGGTGGGGGAAAAAACTGTAGAATGAGGGAAAGGGAACATCCTGTAGACCAAGAAAAAGAGATGACCACCAACAAAAAAAATTGATCTGCTTCAGATTCTGGAAGAAATGTTTAGGAGGATAATAAAGCCACAGCAGTAAGTTTAAAAACAAAATAAAACAATGCTCACAGGAAGATCAGGCTGAGATGAAGAGGCGGTGGAATAAAATGAAATTCGCTTATTTTCTGCAGGTTCATCTCGTTCTTTTGTTCCGAGTGGTTTGCTCTTCTGTCTGCAGCATTTCTTCGTTTCTCATAGGCGGAGTTAAGTGAGAGCGTGTTCTCCGAGCACAGTCCTGGGCGGGCCGCGCCCCACGACCTTTGCTCTGCCAGGTTGAAAACAGTCTGACGTCTCAGCCTTGACACCCTCTGGTATCCGCATCCCTGGAAAGAAAGTATGACAATATTTTCTCTGAAGGGGATTCTGTGTGCTGTCTTCTGACCGTTACTTTCCATGTTTATTATATTGTAATCAGAGAATAAGTGTTGTGGTTTTTACTTTCTAGACTCTTTCCCTTGAGGACCACTGCATCCTCATTTTTTTTTTGGTAAATACTCTGTAGCTTTTTACTTAGGATTTCTCTGCACGATCTGTTGAGTAGGCTAAAGTCTCCCACTGTGACATTGGCTTTGTTACTCTCTCCTTCTTCTAACAAGTTGTTCCGTTTACTGTATTACTACTCAGGCGCTGCTAGAGTGAGTCATTGAAAGGTTTCTCCCTTCTGCCAATCCATCCTCCCTTTGTTGGGTCTGATGTTTTCGAGTTACATGTTTGGAATACTAATGTTGTTACAGCCAATTCTTTTAGGAAAGCAGCATTTATCTGATGTAGTATTGTCCATCTATTTTTAGCCCTTCTGAATAATTTTGTTGAAAATGTGTCTCTTTTAAACATTGACATAGATTTAAAAAAAATTTTGCCCCCAAGTCTCCCGTGTCTTTCAACAAGAGGAAGTTTGACGTATGTTTCTGTAATGGGAAGTGTCAAGTGTACACAACAGGAGGGGACCATGAATGCCACTCTGCTTTCTAAACAGTCAGTTCCCACCGATTCAGATCGTCCTGAAACACGGTTTTTTAAAATTTGGAAAAACTAGCAGCAGGGATTTTTATTACAGATGGGAATGCCCCAGAAGAAGAGAAAAAATTAATGCTGATATTAAAAATATTCTGTACCATGCTTCTACTTAGGCATAATTCCCTGACAAATGCATGAAGTAGTAGTCTTAACAATGAGTAAATATTCTGTGGATTTTTACTTAGGGTTGCCCCGTGTGACCTGTTGATTAGGTCAACTTTCCCACTAAGACATTGGATTTGTTAGTCTCTCCTTATTTTTCTAATAATTTTTACTTTATACATTATTGTCTAGATGCTGCTATAAAGAGTCATTAAAAGATTTCTACCTTTTTTCAGTGTATTCTCTTTTTGTCCTGTCCAATATTTTCATTTAAGTTCTACTTTTAAGTTTACCGAGTTTTTCTCATTTCTTTACTGCTTTTTCTCAGATCCCATATTTCCCTCTTGTCTTAGATTTGTGTTTTAGATTTTTAAAAAATTTTCTAGGAGCTATCCTTTAATAATTCTCACAGAGAAGGTTCTTGATTAATCCATTTTCAGTGAATATTTTTCCCATCAATAGAATTTCAGTTCAAAATTCTTTTTTCCCTTTGAATTTTGGAGTTTTTGTTTTCTTGCCCTTTTGCATGTGGGTTACATTTTTTCCGTTATGGTAAAGGGATTTTCATTTTTGTTTTGCAGTGTCCAATCATTTATTCATAAGTGAAGTTGTTTATCACATAGCAAAGCAACAGAGAGACATGTTCGGGTAGCTAGAGCTCGGAAATTTATAGTAACTTTATATATGATTTTAAATATTTACTCAAAGACATACATCAACCACCTGAGACAGGAATTAATTGACAATCCCGGTTATTCATGATCCATCAACCTCTCCCTCCCCGAGTTTCCACGCTCCCTAAATCGGGCCGCTGCCCGGTTATTTGTCGGCAGAGACATTCTGCCCCAGCAGGGAGAGGCCAGCCGTACGGTGTCTCAAGCAAACATTTTCCTTTGTTCTTCTCCAGCTTATGAGGATGTTTTTCAAGCTCTGTCCCTCACCCTTGAAATTCAAAGGAAATGTCTTCTCTTTCTTAGCGGTCACTGAAAGCAAGAATCGTGCTTTCTGCTCCAGCGGTTGCTAACATCGGCTAAATATTTTGCGGAGACAGATGGGGAGAGGCAGCGTGCCATGCCGTTAGCGGCTCCCGTCAGAATTCCCCTCTTCCCACTCGTGGCTTCAGAAGGGCCTCCTAATTTCCTCTGCTCCCCCCGCCCCCAGTTTGGAGTAACTTAACGCCCCCTCTGTCTCCCTTTTCCTGAAGCATTTGTCCTCTTTTCAGTTGGCTGAAGCTAAAAACGATTCGAGAAGGAAGGAAGGGTTAAAAACTGTGTTTTCAGTTTCTGGTCCTGAGAATGTGGACAATTAAAAGAGAAACACAAGCTGGATTTGTTTTTAATGAGATAGATACAGTTTCCACTTCGCCCCCGGTAGAATACCGAACGGAGACAGAGCTGAGAGCCGCGGAGCGAGGCCGCTGGCCGAGAATAACAACGATTGGGTTATGTTGTCCACTCCATGCTCTGCGAGACCCATTCCAGGATCCCTTCTGCTATTTTCCTAACACTTCAAATGGCTTCACATCTGCAAGTAATTAGTTGCAAAATAATCTATCTTGGGACTGTGGGCTAGCGAAGGGTTGGGCAAGAGGAGTTCCGACCGTGGTGTAACAGGGCGCACATGCTGCATTCCCTCTGTCCCCATCCACGCGGACAGCTGTCGGCACAGTGCGTGGACGTGGCGGGTCCCACGAGCCTGTGATCCCGGCCCTCTGGGAAACCCATCGTCTGTGAGGACGGCACCAGAAACCACGCTCATGCTCACCGACACCCTCCCAGTCTACACAGCGCCCTCCCAACGTTTCTTGATTCCTTTTCCACAACAGCCCTGAGAGAGGGGAGATGGTGAAATTCCAGTCTGGGGCAGAAGGAACCACGGTCATTAAGCTACTCGTCAGTAGGCGACATGATTTGTTTTGTTGGTTTTTTGTTTTTTTTTTTTTTTGCAAACATTCTGTTAACAGCTTATGACTGTCAGAACATACACAGAGAGAGGTGCCAAAAAACACGGTGGCAGCGTGGCATGGAGAATTATTACAGAGAGAATGCATTCATGGAACCAGCTCCCAGGGGGAGAAGCAGAACCCTATCGCACCTTCGCAGTTTCCCGACCACCCCGGAGGGGAGCTACCACCCTGCCTCCTAAATGGGCGGCAGGTTTACTTGAATGAATTGTGTGTGGACGGTGAACCAGGACCTTGCCACGCATGGATGCATTACACGTGTGCTTGATCCATGCAGGAATAATCTTCACGTGACGTAATGTGACACACACGGGAAATGATGACGGGACGAAGGTGGCCCGACCTGAAGAAGATGTCTGGGGCATTATAGGATGCTTTCTCCATTTCTGCTAAGAATGGACAGAAACGCAGTTTATGTGGAAGGAGAACAATACCTTTCTTTCATTCTCAGAACTCTGTGGACAAGGAGGAATCCGTTCATTTCCTTCTACAGAGACTTTAAACTTGAGGCCGAAAGTGCTAGCTTCGAGATGTCTGTCTGCTTCGGTCTTCCCCACAGGCCAGGAGTGGACAGAGTGGTTTTTCCAGAGGGTTTTCTCTCTTTCCCTTTCCATTTCTGTACTGTGTTCTTGTAAGGGAAATGATGTTTGGCTGGCGTAGGAGGCAGTGTCTAACTGGCCTCCCTCCCTTGGAGGTAAGAGCGTCCCCGGGGATGAAGTCTTTGCTTGCTGCCTTTCTTTGGGAAGGGCAGAGCCAGAGACTGACGGTAATCCTTCCAGCTGGTATCCTTCATCAGATGAATTCTGGAAGCTTCCCCTCCCGTGTCCTCACCATGATTTTCCTCCACTGTCGGGAGAATCAGAGCCAATGGGCAACCAGGGACTAGTTTGGAACAGACTGGGGCTCCCACACACAGGGGCATGCAGGGGAACACAGACGAAGAAGGCCCCCAGGTTCAGAGCTGCCCCTCAGTGGGGTCCTGACGTTAGCGAGGGCTGTGTTGCCGTGGCCTCCTTCCATAGAGACCTGCTTCCTCCTGGGAGCGTGTGTGTCCCTCTGCTGCTCCCCCAGCCCCTACCCTGGACCCCGCACTGAGCTCAGAGCAGAGGACTGTTTACCAGGAAAGAGACGGCCAAGGTTTTAAGTTGCACTCATTAAGAAATGAATTATCCTCTTAATTGTTCTTTGTTTCATTCCTCAAAAGATGAAAATGCTTTTAATTTAATAAAGTTTGGAAAACTAGGGAAGTCTATAAGTTTGTGAAAGTGTGTTCAGAGCAGTGAGAGCACCCAGGGACTCTGGAGGATGCTGGCGTTGCCCGTTCGGGTCCCCTTCCTCTCCCGCTCCTGCCATGCAAGGCCGTGGCCCCGGTCGGCCACCCGCTCTCCTTGACTGGTGCTGGGGCTGTTCTTCTTCCTATCAAATCAGTGAAGTCAGAGTGTAGGTTGGAATCTTAAAAAAAAAAAAGGCTGGCCTTTCTTCCCTTCAACACACTGACCCTCTAGACAGACAGACCTGCTTGGAGAGAAATGCTGGTTTCATTTCCTCTCTCTCCCCTAATTCATCCCGCAGAAACGTGGAAATGTAGATCACAAATGAAATCGGTAGTGTGGCGTTCTGAGGTCAGCTCTGACATGGAGGAACAGAGGACAAGGACCCATTTGTTACAAATAAGTACCGTGAATGACACTGTCCATGCTGGGAGGAAGAGGAGCTGGTGCCGGTGCCGGTGCTGGTGCCGGTGCTGACCCACTGTTCCCTGCTCATAGACTCCTCCTGGGGATGGCAGGTCGTCACTGACCTGACAACGAGACAGGGAGCTGGTGGCAAAGCAGAGACTCACACACCGTCATCACTTCGGCTGAACGTCCTGAACGCTTCTGCAATAGGCCATGGCTGCATCACAGCTACTTAGAGTGCAAACACGTCTTGTTGTCACGAGGTGCTATAGATGGATGCTCGTGTCCCCTCTGAATTCATAGGTTGAAATCTCACCCCCCAACGTGGGGATTGACGGTAACAGGAGGTGGAGCCCTTGGGAGGTGACTAGGTCAGGAGGCCAAGGCCCTGGAGAGTGGAAGGAGTGTGCGGCAAGGCTCCCTGGCTGCTTCGGTCATGTGAGGCCGCAGCCGGAAGGGGCCACCGGAACCCAACACAGGGTCTCGGCAGGCACAGCATCGGCCGGCCGCTGTCCTGGACTCCCTGCCTTCAGAACGGCGAGAAATACATCCCTGTGGTTTCAGTGCCCCCCACACAGTGTGCTGGTAGAGCAGCGAGTGGACTCGCGGGCAAGGCCTGCAGGTGCGTGCTGTGGATGTCCCTCGGAGGCGTGGCTAGGCCACCCGCGTCCGGAATGCCGGGAGGTGGTACCTGGCACCTTGCTGCACCTTGGAGTATTCGTGCTCTCCTGCTTTCCTGAAGAAGAAGAGGAAGATGTAAACTTTAACATTTTCTTTATAAACATTTGAGCGAGTAATTATTTAACTGAAATTTTGAAAAACAAAAGATGTAAAATGACTAAAAGAACTAAATCTCCTCGGCCTGATGACTGTAACACTTGTGACTGGCGTCTTCTATACCCTTCTGTTTGGTCCGCTTTGCTTTACTCCTTCTTTCCTCCAACGCCTGGAAGTTCTGCTCCACTCGAGTCTTGTTTTGTGCTATTGGGATAGAGAAATCCGAGGCCAAACTGATTTTCTTTTCTCCGTAAGTGCCTTGGTCATTTTGTTTGGAGGCCCAGGGGACTTTTCCCCTTTTCTTTAGGAAGGTATTACTTGTCCTGCTAGGGTGTGTCTTGAGTTGACCATTCTGGATCAGTCTTTCTAGATACACAGGGGACCATTTCATTATGTAAATGATGTGAATGCACGTCCTTTTTATCTCTGGAAATTTTTCTTGGGTTATAGTTTTAAATACTGGTTCTATTTCATTATGTGGTTTTTGATTTTTTAGTGATTTCAGTTATTCATATATTAGATCTCTTAAATTATCTTCTACCTTAATCACTTTCTCTCTGTTCGTATAAATACATTTAATTGTGTTTTCGTTATTTTGTTTGTTTTTGTGCCTTTCCTGGATAGTCTTTATCATATCTGTCTTCTCTTGGGCGTCTTGTGATTTAACCATCATTTCTGAGATGATTTTATTCTTTTAAAAATTTCTAGACTGATCTTTATCCATTTATGTGTTCAAGTTTTAAAATTTCTGAGTCAGGCTGGGTTTTTTCCATTCCCAATGCTTATTTAAGGACACTTCATTCGGATTGGGATGTTCACCCTTTCTTCTGCTTTGTTCGTATTTTGGAGGGGAGAATATTGATCAACTAAAAGGGTTTTTGATATTTATATTCTATTTTCTTATAAGAACCTTGTATGGGAATTGTGATGTTTACTCTTCATGTTGAGATTTTTTTCTCGGACTAGCAGTAACTGGTGGACCCAGGTGAGGAGGTGAAGGTTGAGGTTACACCTGGGATTTCTTCATTCAAGAGCTTCCTCTTCCATTTGTTTATGAAGTATAATTTCTGAAAAATTTCCCTCTTTTCAGAGTTGGTGGTGATATATCTTCTGATGTCATGATTTTCTTCTTTTTGAAGTACTCCTAATTTCCAGTTCTTTCTTATTTTTTTTTTCCTGCTCTTTCCAAGTTACCTTTCTCCTCCGGAGCTGGTACTTTCCCAAGATTTCCACCCAACACCTTCCCTTGGGTTTGTAGGAACCAGCACTGCAATCTGCCATGTGTCATACCTGGGGTCAGTGTTTTCCCACCTGGCAGAGACGTTCTTTCTCTGAGGCGTGTGGCCTCTGTTTCCCCACACCTGGGCCCCTGTGTTCCTTCCTTTTTTTCTGAGCTGGCTCTTCCGACTGGGGCCACTTATTTACCTACTTGGACGTAGTTTGAAGCCCGTAGTATTCTCTGTCTCACAGCCGAGCTATGGACACAGATTCCAATAACTTTAGCCGCTCATCTTGTTGAGCTGTGTGGTTATTGGGATGTTTATGGAGATATTCAGAATATAGTATGTTTATGTCCTTCTGATTTTTCCTTTCCCATCTTCTGTCTCTGCATAATTTTACAGAGTTGTCATCACAGAGCTAGCCAATGTTGCTTCTTTTTAACAATATTATTTTAATTTCCCCAATTTTCTTTCATAATCCTATGGATGCTGTCATTATTTATGAATAGGCCTGTAATATTTTGCCAAGTGGACATGTCATGCTATATTTTATCACTTTTCTGTAGTTGGAGACTCACACTGGAAAGGAAGACTACAGTGTGTCTGGCATCCATAAATCCAGCTCGGGCCGTTTTTAGAGACGAGCCCTTGGCCCGGTCAGCATGTAACAAATGTTTGTGGAATCAGTGATTTAAAAGCAAACTAAAGCTGGACAAAACTGCCCAAGTGGGGAGAAAACTGAAGAGTCCTTTAGCATGTTCAGTCAAGACACGTAGGTCTCACGTTCTGCAAGAGTGTCGTTAACTGGGTAAGGCCCCCTGGGAGCACGCCCCCGTCAGATGGTCTAGGAACGGCAGCTGGGCACACTGGATAATTAAGTTCGGGGCTTGGTGGGCTCAGAGCCAACGACTGTGTCTTGGAACGAAGGTCCCCCCAAAAGTGCTTCAATCTGAGGGTAACTTTCACTCGGGGTGACTCTGGGATGTCACCAAGTGGCCTGGTCGTGTGGTCCCCTCCCCTTCGAGTGGCGGTGGTGCCTGGACCCGGGCAGCGCAGGAGGTGGGCGGCACTGGCGGTGGCCGGTCCCCATAAATCATTTCTTCCGTTGTCGGGACATATTCGGGCATCCACAGTAGTTCTTTTCCAAAGTGTACAAAGCAGCACAGGCCAAGGGTGTAATCTTGGAGCTATTTAAATAGAGCGGTTCCAGTCAAGACAAGCAGCTGTTTCCAATTATTAGTCCATATATTCTAGGTGCCAGGGACAGCCCACAAGGGTGTCACTAAACTGAGTTTTAAAGTGACCTCCTGGTCAGATGAAAATCTCCTAGCTGTAGTGTTTTCCCCACAGACTGGTCTCCTGCTGAACAAGTTCGCCACACTCCCGTCACCAGTGAATCACTGCTACCGTCTATAGAGGAGGCCTGTATTGTTCCATAGGGGTCCCGAGGAGCGCGGCCTTGCCCTCCAGGGGCCCTTCTGTGAGTGCCCTTGACTGAAAGGCCGAGCCCACGGACGAGGCGGGAACCTGCGGGAAGACCCAGCCTGCATGAGCAGGAGGGACTGTGCTGTTTTCAGCTCATGTGAGCTGTGTCAAAGCGTGATTCCAAGGCCTGGCTCCTCACACACATCTTTTTTAAAAATAAAGATTTTATTTATTGTTTTTTAGAGTGAGGGGAAGGGAAGGAGCAAGGGAGGCAGAGAAACATCGATCAGTTGCGTCTCACACACACTCCAACCAGGGACTGGCCCACCACCCGGGCATGTGCCCTGACCGGGAATCGAACCAGCGACCTTTTACTTTGGGGATGATGCCCAACCCACTGAGCCACACTGGTCAGGGCCTGACACTCATCTTGATGGTCCCTGTAGGATCATGGGACTTGTGAGACATTTGAAATCAGGGGAACAGGTCTTTCTCTCTTTGGGGTTTATTGCAGGTTATAGGAGTAACTTCCGCCAGCACCGTCCCGGGGAGACGCGAGCCCCCACGGAGTGACAGGGCTCGCCCACAGCACGCGCGGGTGCCTCCGAGTCCCCTTCACCTGACGCTGTGGACTGCAGTGTGAGAGCGGGCGTTCCCCAGCCACGCGGCCTGCGTCTGCATCTGGGCTTCATCACCTGTTACACGCAGCCCTGGGAGAGTTCGCTGGTTGGCTTCTTCTTCATCTCCGTGTTTGCACCTGCAGAACGGAGATGACCAACTCCCAGCTTACCAGGACTGTTGTGAGAAGTCCACGAGGCTGTTCACTGCTCCGAGTGCGCTTGCCGAACGGCCAGGCTCCTCTGCCTCTCTGTGGTCACCGCCGGCTGTCCTTCCTCTCAGGGATATATGCACACACACACACATGTGCACACATCCATGCACACACATGTATACACACACGTGCACACAGATACACGTGCACACACTGATGTGTCCACACACGTGGACACACTCTGCTTCCATTTACCTGGCTCCCTTTCCTGAAGTCATCCCTGTATGGAGCACGGGTTCTTTAAATTATTCAAGGCCAACCGTTTTCCTCTTCCTCGCTCCCCATACGTGGCGGTGGCAGGGAGAGGTCTATGCAGCTGTCTCACGATTCGCAGAGCTGAAGGAGTCCTTCGTTAGGCTAATGGGATATCTCCTGGGTCCCCCAGAGCCTCACCCCACGCAGGCTCCCCCAGCCGCCTCAGGTCGGTGAAAAGTCCCTGGCGGGGCGCGTTGGTCCCTCCGCGGCTCTGAGAACCGGAGCTGCGGGACGCATACGTGGTGAGTGTTGCGGAGAAAGAACCCTGACAGCAGCGGTGTGTGTGTGTGACTGCACCGGCCTCGGAGAGACGGAGCCATAGCGTATTTATTTCACGAATAGGAAAAAGGCCCGTTTAATGAGTCGTCAGGGTCAGGGCGTTTGTATCTCCGAGCGCACGGGAAAGCTCTTTGAACGGCAGCACAGAGAGTGTATTTAGTTGCGCTGCGTTCGTGCTGGGGGAGGTGCCGAGCCGCCCCGAGCCACCTCGCCCCGCGGTGCCTGGGAGTCTGCGGCCGCCTGCCCTCCCGCACCCGGCTGGAGAGCGACCTCGGGGGCGGCGGGCCTTGCATTCCACACGGATGCAAGCTCACGGTGGATGTTTACGACTCTTTTTACATACAGTTTTTACGGCTTATTTTATGTCGACAAGGTTGCTAGGTTATGCGTCCCCGAGTTCAGTGTTTCCCCTTGATTCCCGCAGACCTGACTGGGTTCGACATGCTGCATTTGATATGCTATCTTTTATTAGGCAGAGGTCCTTTGATCTCCGCCGAGGGAAGGCGCCGTACACAGGCAGAAACCCATTATGATCCTGCAGAGAGCGGCTTTATGGGCGCGGTCCAGCCCCCGTCAGGCTGCTGGACGGAGCAGTGCACTGGGCTGCCGCTGGCTCCTGCCAAAGTGGTGTTCAGCTGAGTGGGCTGGTGTGAGAAATTTATGTTTTAAGTGAGCTTTTTAGCGAAGCAGACATACGGCCTTAAGTGTGCTCACATCCTAAGGGCTCAGCTTGGTGCCTGTGAACCCAGGGGCTGCACCCATGTCTCCAGCACCCAGATCAAGCAGTAGAGCATTGCAGCCTCCCTCCTGCCCCCTCCTTTCCCTACACCCCTACAAGCTGTTCTTTCTTTTTCTTTTTTTTTTTTCTTATCACCATAGGTTAGTTTCACTTGATTTTGAACTTCATGTAGATCAGGTCGCACAGCACACTCTGTGGGTCTGACTTCTTGCTCTCAGTGTCGCGTCAGCAAGGTTCAGCCGGGCAGTGCTTCTCCCCTCCTCTTTTTTTTTTTTAAGATTTTATTTATTTATTTTTAGGGAGGGAAGGGAGGGGGGTGAGAGAGAGAGAGAGAGAGAGAAAGAGAGAGAAACATCAATGTGCAGTTGCTGGGGGTTATGGCCTGCAACCCAGGAATGTACCCTGGCTGGGAATCGAACCTGGGACACTTTGGTTCCCAGCCCGCGCTCAATCCACTGAGCTATGCCAGCCAGGGCTCCCCTCCTCTTTACTGCTCACATTTTACTGTGTGGCCGTTGTGGTCTGAATACGGCACTGTTCGCCCATTCTGCTGTCGAAGGGCATTTGAATTGTTCCCAGTATTTGGCTATCCACGTGCAGTGCTGCTAAACATTCCTTCAGGTGCCTTTGGATGGGCGTACGTGTGTGTCTATATATAGATAGGATGTATGCTCAGGAGTGGAATTCCTGGGTCATACAACTTGGCCTTGGTGGATATGGCCAAACAGTTTTCCAAAGTGGCTGTGCTAATTTTTGCTTCCATGAAGTCATGTGTGAGTTCTCTGGCTGCTCCACAGCCTGTCCGACACCACGGTGTGCACAGGCAGTTTTAAACACTGTAGCCACTCTGGTGGGTGTCAAGTTACAGCTCTCTTTGTGGTTTTAACTTTCACCTCCCTGATAACTAATAGTGTTGGACACCCTTGTCTAGGTTTATTCCCTTTTACGAGGAGCCTGTTCAAGTCTTCTGTCTATCTCATTGTCAAGTTCCTTTTATGGGTTTATGGGAGTTCTTTATTTATTCTGGCTATAAGTCCGTTGTCAGACATGATATATGTATTGCAAATATCTTTCTGTGACTTTCTTACTCATGTCTTTTGATAACATCAGTTCTTGATTTTTATGTGTTTCAATTTATATTTTTTTCTTGAAGGAAAAAGTGTTTAATGCTTTCTGTGAACTCTTAAGAAATCCTTTCTTATTCTAAGTCATGAAGCCATTCTTCTATGGTTTTTTCCAGAAGAGTAATTGTTTGATGTTTTCTATATAGTTCTACAAACCACTTGGAATTGATATTTTGTTTGTCAAGATACAGGGTTTGTTTTTTTTTTTTTTCTATACAGTTTTGCAATTTCTCCAACATCATTTTTTGGAAAAGATCACACTCTCTCCACTAAAATTCACATTTGAAACAAGTTCAAGGTTGAAATGCACAGCAGGGAATCAGTCTCTTCTCATGCACAGGGCTTCAGGCGGCTCTTTGCAGCACCCGCCCTGGAATGTGCTGGCAGCGGGGGCGCCCGGGCTCCCCGGAGGTCCCGGCTTGCTGCGGGCGGTTCTCGGGCCCGAGTCCGGCCTGTCGTCTAAGGGTGGGGTCGCGCCCGGCCACCCCAGGCTGGCCAGACTGCATCTCTCCACCTCACTCACCCGCGGGGAGGCACTCGTACCCTTTATAGATTTCCGGGGTTGGGAAGGCCAGCTAGCGAGTCAGTTTGGGGCGATCTTGCTCATCTTACTAACGCTAGTGTTTTGTTTGATGGGGGCCGTTAATGACCATTGATTCGAGCTGCCCGTGGCCATTCCGCCGTCTCCCTCGCCCCCTGTCCGGTTCTCGCCACAGCGCATTGCACAGCCAGCCGTTGGAGACAACGTGCCCATCTCCTGACACAGCTTCACCCATTGGCTCGTCCTTCTGTTTGGACCCATCACATTCCATCAGCCTTCCCTGAGCACCAACCGGTTGCCAAGCCTTGTCTTAGAACCAACTCTTCATCCTCAACGTTTTCACGTCCCTAGCAGGGCTGGGGACACTGGCCAGCTTCTTAAAAGACAAGTGCCAATGAAGGGTGGTCGATGGCACCAACGGGGGCCGTGTAAGGCCGCCCGCCCATGGGCAGTCCGAGGAGCCTGCAGCCATGGTGCCGTGGTGCTCCTCGACGAGCGTGTAGGAGTTGGCCGTGGGGTAAGTGAATGAGGAAAAAGACACGGAACAACTCGGCACGTTGGCCACCTTCACGTCCTCCCATGTGGTGTGCTCCCCCTTCGGCAGCCCGAGAGCCCCTGGAACATGGAGGGCCAGAGCCCTGGACCACTGACTTTCAAACAGAAAGCAGACAGAGTCCCAATCCGCATCAGTGAAATTTGGGGTAAGGTGGCATATGAACCACAGATGCCCGTGGTCCTGGAGATCGAAACCCACTTCTTCTCCAAGGGTAGACGTGTAGACCAGCAAAATCTCGGAGCCCTCGCAAGCGAGTGTGTGAGTCCGTTGACTCAGGGCTCGCTGCGGCTCTCCCGGCCTGTCCGAGGACACCGCCCGGTGCCCAAGGGGCAGCTCTCCACCGGCCCCCTCCTGGCCGAGGAGGCTCCAGCAGTGGGAGGGGCCCCTACGGACCCTCGTGGGGGTGGTGGCTGCACGGAGGGAACTCTGAGGACAGCCACCGTTCCCAGGGAGCTGGGGTGGCCTCGGGGCTGTAAGCAGGGGAAGGATAGGGCTGCTGTTGTATCACAGGTAACGAAAAGGGGAAAACCCTGCTAATTCGGTGTAACAATAATTCGGAGCCATAAATACCCCAAACTGAAAGCGAACTCCAGAAAGGCTCATTTTGAAATTGGAGGTAATTAGTTCCTTATGCAATGTGCTGAAACTCAACCCAGCCATGCCTTTTTTTTTTTTTTTTTTTTTTGTTCCTCTCAGACAGTTTACAGTCCGGTGGAAAGTAAAACCAGGCAGTCCCTCGGTGCGGTACCGTTTTACTGTGTGTCTCTTTTTATTATGTTGCTCATTTCGCTCATTTTCTGGCACGAACGCGCGTATAGTGAATTCGGCTGCCCCTGCCCGGGAGGTGCGCTGTGTCCCACCGACCCCTCGCCCCTCCACGGGTAGCTCGCCGGACTCTCGGCGCATTTTTCAGTCGAAGAGAAATTCTTTGGACGAGCGCATCAAAGGGAATCTCTGATATTAGTCTGACATTTTGATTTTTTTAAAATTTAGAAATAAAGCTGACGCTTAGGAAAATCGGACCTACGCTTAAAAGCAGGGCGTCGCGAGCCTCCAGGCGGCCTTCCCCTTCCGGGGTCTCGGTCTCCAGCCTCTGTCTGCAGTCCGGTGGGAGACACCCTCGCAGCCCCACCCCTCGCCTCATTCACTCTCTGGGCCAGCACGTCCCCTTCTCCTCGTCGGGGTGTCCCCGGCCCCTCAGAGGCGCGGGGGACAATGCAGCTTCTTCTCCTGGAACCGTCTTGTGCTTTGGGGGGCCCGCCACCCTTCCAGGGAAGAAGAGAGTAACTGAATACACTGCCCACCCGAACCCTCAGGCTTGAGCAGTAATTGAAAGAATGTCTCTCGATCAACCTGTTTTGGGGGACCATGGCTCTCATTCCCTCTGCAGCGATCTCCATCCCGAGTCCCCTGCTATGTATGTGTGGAGTAGAGGCTGCCTTTCTCGCTCTGGTCCCTGGGTCCACATGAGGGACTCCGGTCCCTTCTGGGTCCCAGCTGCCCGGTGGTTGCTGGCATCACCAGGTGGCCTTGCTCCTGTGTGTTCTGCGGGCCTCGGCCGATGCCGGATGGCCCCTCTCTGCCGAGGAGTGTCCCCTTGGTCCTGCTCCACTCCCTGACTCAGTCGCTCTGCTCTGGCTGTGCCAGGTGGTCCCGGGGACAGGCCTGCTGGCTTGCAGCGGTGTCCACCCCACGTGTTCTGTGGCGTCCCCGGGACCAGACCCCAGCCCTGCGCCCCACGGTGCGCCCTGCCGGCGTCGCTCTGCTCGGCTGCCCCGTGTCCACGTGGGACCCTGCAATGCGTCTGGCCCCTGCCTTTCAAACCGGGAGGAAGGCGAGAGGCCCTTCTGCCCTGGGTGCTCCCCACAACTGCCTGACAGCGCCTCCTACGAATCCTCACGTGGGTCATGCTTAAAATAAAACGACTCCCCCAGGAATGTCAGAGCTTGGTCATTGCCACGCATTTGGAGACCAAGGGAAGCACTGTTTGTTGTTGAGGAAGTGCCGAGTATTCCAAAGGCACATTCCGTGTGTCCTTCCACGGCTGTGAGGCTGCTCCTCTGGACAGCGGCTCGCTCCTCCTCGGCCCCCACTGCCCGGCCCTGCATCTGGCCCTTTGGGAATTGGACCGCACTGTCGCCTCCTTTGGGTGAGTGGCCCGCGCTGGGGCTGGCAAATAGGTGCCCGCGGCCATCATTACTTTCTCAGCTGATGAAGCTTATTGCTGGCAGCCCTGGAGACAGGGGCTCTGAGCCGGGAAGCCTGGTCCTGGTGTCATTTTAACCCTCTCAACCCCCAAGTCTCTCTAATAACGCCCCTCCCCCACCCCAGGCTGTAGCTCTGGAATTTATGCTTTCATGGCATACTGATGCCTGTATTTTAAGAAATGCAAAAAAATAAAATTGGAAATGATAAGCAACCCCCCCCCCCAGAGGGTGCTGGAGGGTGCTGGAGGGTACTGGAGGGTGCTGGTTTTGTCTGCCTACATTTGGTAGCAAAGTGGAAAGAGAGTGTGCTGATAATGTTCTTACTTCCCGACTTCTTCTCCTCCGTGGTTGTTGATTTCAGGCGAGCCCTTGTCGGAAAGTTCCAGAGAGCACTGCTCTGTGGAGATCACCAGTGTGAAGGTCACGTCGAGGAGGCACCTGGACGGAGTGAGCAGAAACTTTCAGAGGCTTTTAAAGGGGCCGTGAACTTTCTCCCTGGGGTTGTTCAGCTAAGTAGAAGAGACACCCTGGAGATTTGGGTGCCACTAATGAGCCGGTTCACAAATATGCCTCTTGATGCCTTGCATGTGCTTTTGCTACCGCGGTAGGTCTGTGGAAACGAGCGCCTTCGGGGGGAGGGAGCTCTGGGGGCAGCAGGGCGGGATGACAGAGGGGGGCTCCCCCACGTTGGCTGAAAGTCCACACTGAACTTAGACCACGGTCAGGGAGTCACCTTGTGGCCTAGACGGCAAGAGACAACGTGCTTTGGTGACACCATGGATGGATTCGCTCAGTGTTTATTTTTACAGTGATTTCCTGTGAACGTTTCCTTCTTTGGCTTTTGTCAAGAGCGTGTGCTCACTTTATCGTTTCGTTTCTTTCTGACTTCAGGCTGTGGATGGCTCATTGTAGCATTCTGAATTTCGACCCCAGATAGAAAACCAGTATCAAAATCGGAAACGAATCTAGAAGAATCCTGCTGAATCGCATGTGCTTGGTCGCTTTTAAATTGCGTGAGTCTCCAGCAAGGGAGGCCAAGCATGATTCACCGCCATCACCCGATTCCAGGTAATGAGGCCAGGATGCCCAAACGCCTGTTCAGAACTAATGAAGCCTTCTCAACAACAGTGTCCTTCTGACTCTGCTTATTTGGGGGGTATATTAAAAATGATATTCTTTCTCGACTTTATAGCAGGTTAAGTGGCTTTAGATGTGAACACGTTTATTCTCTTTTCAGCGTAGTGTTTCAAAGTTTATAGTAAGCTGAGTCTTTCAACTTCCAATGTTTGTGCGCGTAAGCTCTTTACAGCCAGAGTGAAAAAGAAAACATAAACATTTGTGTTCAGTTTTCTTCCTACATGTTATCCTTTGGATAAGTTCCCGCACTATTGCCATTCAGAGCTGTAATTTTGATGAGAAGCTCACATATAGATACACGCTCGTATCAGCACTGTTTGCAGAAGAAGATGGAGACAGGATGGTGGAAAGATGCAGGCAAGTGATAGGGTCTCTCTTACGGAGCAGGAACGGAGGTGGTCCAGTTTGCCTTGCTGTTGGCGTGCGGGTAACAAGGAGCGGCTGCTCATGCAAGAGTAGGGCGTTTGCATCCATTTCATCTTTATTATGTCAGTGATTCAAATGCACGTGGTAAATGACACCGATTCATGGGCTTGGTGTGGGCAGAGTTCAAAGGCCCCATTAGCCAAAGACCTGGGAACCGAGACGGAACCGCACCCCCAGCCCTGCCCCACACACATTTACTCGGCAATAAATTCACAGCGTAACTTTTATGGGAAAAATTAGAAGACTCAATTAACATCGTTATCTTCCTCCTCTGCGCTCACTTTGAAGCACGGCCCGCCGAGGGACCGGCTCGGTGGGACAGAGTCTGGTGCTAGGGAACAGCCGCTGTGGAAGGCAAGTGGCGTTTCAGCGAGAAGCCTAAGTCACGGCCACTGTCAGGCTTAAGGCCTCAAACTGGTTCAGGTCAAGGTGGAGTGACATGGGAAGGCTCTGCAGAAGACTTGAATGACAAGTGTGTAGGGCCCTGGGTCCCCGCCCCTGCTCTGGGCCTGGGGAGGCGGGGCTTGGTGAGTGGGCCCGCGGCCTGTTTCCAGCAAAGGGATGCTGTGTCAGCAGCGGTAGCTGCGTTCCCTGGCGGGGCGGCACCACCGACCGACTCAGCCCGGGGTTTCTTCCCCTCCCGTGTCACCCAACCCCAGGGGACTTCCCGGGGGTCCCATCTGTTGGCAGTGTGTGGGGTGGGGGTGGGGGTGTCGGTACTGGCTCCTCGCCAGGCTTGGACTCCTGTCCATTGGCCTGGTGCTGTGCAGAAGGGGAGCCCCAGGAGATGGAGAGGGGCGGGGGTCAGAGTCCAGTGCCCGCCACTCACGGTCTGCGGCGTCTCGCCTCCCGAGGGGGAGCCCGGCTGCGCACGGGCGTGAAGTTGCGGCATCGGCGTCTGATTGCCTGTCCTCGGACGGGTTTTCGATTCTGCTGGGAGCCTTTGCTTCCTCAGGAAATGTTGATGGGCCTTTACCGACCAGGTTGTTCAGATGTTAAATTTTCTAATTGTCTATTCAAAACAGGTTTTTTTTTGTTTGTTTTCAGGGGTTTTCTCCACTTTATTTTATTTGCCGAGTTTCGACTTAAATGATCTTGACCGTGTCTGGTATTACTTGAGGTTTTTGAGAACGTGGGAATGGTGAGGTCTGAACACCTGTGGGCTACCGGTCCCACGTGCAGCTCCGAGAGCGAGGCCCTCCCCCTGTGCGCAAATCCCCAAGGCCGGGGGACACTCCCTCCCTGGAGGGGCACTGCTGTGTTTCTTTTTTAAAAAAATGCTTTATCTTGAAGAGCAGCTCAGCTCACAGAAATTGAAAGGAAGGCACAGAGGGCGCCCACATGTTCCGTCCCCACTGCTGCGCCCCTTTATCGGCGTCCCCCACTGGGGTGGTGCGTGTGCCACACTTGGGGGACCTGTACTGACACCTCAGCATTGGCCCACATCTGTCGTCTACTTTAGGGTTCACGCCTGGCGTCGTACGTGCTGGGGGTTTGGACAATGTATAACGACACGTACCCACTGCAGTACCGTCCGGAGTATTTTCCCCGCCTTAGGAACCCAAGGTCCCCCTCTCTCAACCCTTCGCCGCTACTGATCTTCTCACTGTGAATTTCACCCTTTCCCCAAGGTCACAGAGCTGGGACCCCACTGCTGTGTGGAGCCTTTTCAGGTGGTCTTTCTTCTCTGAGCAAGACACACTTAAGTTGCCACCACATCTCTCCATGGCTTCTAGCTCACTTCTTTTTAGTGCTGGGTACCATTCCACTGTCTGGATGGACCACTGCGTATTTAGCCATCACCTGCTGAAGGACGTCTTGGTTGCTTCCAAGTTTGGGCAATTATAAATAGAGCTGCTATAAACGCCCATGTGCAGGTAACTGGGAGAATTTAAATTTGAATGTTGGCAGGTTTATCCCAGACTTTTTATTATTATTATTTTTTCCTATTATTTTAAATCACAAAGCAATAAACCGTTAAGTCTGAAATCTTGCTAAAAATGTTTGGCATTTTGAGCCTGTTTTTCTCAATAAAGTTATGAGCTATTCTTTGCCAAAACAGACACTGGGGTTTGTTGTGAAAGTCGTTAAAATATAATTGAAACCTATTGCTATTTTGAGTCACTTGGAATTTTTTGCATTTTTCCCCTGTGGTCTGGTTTCAGATTTAATTAACTTGGAAAACGAGGTTGCTGTCACCTATGTGATCTTGAAAACTACATGTGAAAGGAGTAATATCCTCCATGTCCTATACAAATAGACTGCAAAATGGGGTTAGTAATTCGATAATTTAATAGGAAAATCGTTCTATTTTCAGTGACAGTTCATTTACTCTGGTTGGTCACTGCGAGCAGGCAGCAAGGGGTGTAAGGGACCAGAGAGGAAAGTTATGCCGTGAGCTTCAGCTGGTGCCAGAGGCGGCGACGAGTCAGCCACCTCTCACTCCTCTCCTCCCCTCCCTCCTTTCGCAAACGGACGAGATGGCCGTGTAAATAAAAGTCTATCAAAGGCGAAAGCAGGAGAACATGGGCGTGTTGTATATTGATTCAGGTCTAGCAAAAGACAAAACCAGTCATTGGTGAGGAAGGGATTTTGGAATAACCTTGAGAATTCTTTTTAGTATATGTTTTTATAAAGTGGGCTGTAGAAAAGTTTTTCCTGTGCAATATGGAGTTAGAGGTGTACATGTTCAAAAGATAAAGAAGCAAATGGTCCCCCTATGTAATGAAATTCAGGGTGGAGATCGAAGCAGCTTTTATAAATCACACATTTTAGGAGATATATAATGTACGCTCCTGGCTAATGGCTCTAACTGTCAGATATGGAGAGACGCAGGCGAGGGACCTGAAAATATTTTACAGTCAAGGTCATCCTCCGGGGTCTCAGTCTTTGGATGGCCTGCTCTTTGATACGAGAAAGAATTTGGCTAAATTCAGTCTTTACGGTAAATAGATGGCCTCTTGTGGGGATTTCGAACTTTTACCTGCCTTTCGATTCTCCCAGGATTCACCGGGTGCTCTGTCGGTGCTGCTAAGACATGTCTGCGTTGGTCATTAGAATCCATCCTTGCTGCCTTGGAGAGACTCGGCTCATTTCTGCTTATTTCTGAAGAACGGGACCCTCCTCGGAAGCAGGGGCACCACACAGAGAAGGCGGTTTCTCCTGTGTGTCCTCCTCTCCTTCCCTCCGCCACCTGGGAGTCAGGGTTCAGTCCGAGGTTATCTGTTGGGTGCGGGGATGTGCCAGGCGCCGGGCTAGGTCCTACCAATAGTCCCAGCACTCATGGAACTTTCTGGAAAAGGTAACGCGCCTCTCCCAGGTGGCCTACAAGACTAAAAATCTTCCTTCCCAGACAACCAAAATAAACATTACCCATGTAAATAGCCTAATATGACACATAGAGACATACCTCCAGTCGGTCCCTGTTGTTGGCAGTGTGCTGATAAACTAAATGTATGTATTTTGCCCTAGTTGCCGTATAATTTACCTCACACATCTTTTGCATTTTAAAAGCAGGAGACAATTCAATGGAGCCGATTAGCTCACAGCTGGTCGGGTAGGTGCTCGGTTGTCCTCGCTGCTGACCCTCGAGTGTCTGACCCGCCGCCGCAGGCGGCGTCAGGGGTGCAGACGCTGTCCTCCGGCGCCAGAGTCGCTAACATTCGCGGACGGCTCTGCAGTCAGGAATGAGGGCCGGCAGAGATTTCTGTTGTGATGCGGACTTCTGGGCACCTACAGATTAGATCTCAGCATCCTTAACGTGCCTGGGGAGAGGTGGATGACCCGACCCACTAGGTTAACAGTCAAAGGGATGATGACAGGAGTCGCTTTATTACTGGCTGCGAGGATGACCGGGGACGACACGCCAGGGCCTGGCTGGGGGGTGTCCTGGGGGAGGGGGGTGTGCTGGGGGCTGCAGGCTCAGGGGTGGGGAGGCCTGAAGCTTAGGCAGTTTGGGTGGGAGTGGGGGGGGGGTCCCATAGGAAAAAATACAAAATTATGATTAAAAATGTATTAGAATGAAGGAAATCTCAAAATAAAAAACGTAAAAGCCAGCAAATTGGCACACACATCACAACCCCCAGAATAATCACATGATTTTTAGATTAAGTAGCTGCTGGGTCTCTGATCCTGTGAATTTTTTTTCCTCCTATTGCCTTGATCTGCATATAACACGTTTTGTGTTATACTTTCCTGTGGGGTGAATAGGGATCGGAAGATAAACCTGTATTTCCTCTGGCATGGTTGATGAAATTGACCTTTTGGGGGCTTGGTATCTTTGCTAGTGGTAGTTTTTAGAAGCATTTTTCATCTTCATCGGTTGTGGTTGACACTGTGTAAAATTTTAGAATTGTCCAATTTAGGGAAAATCTCCTTGAAGTTTATTTCAGAGCTCTTCATTTTTCTTGTGAAATAATCTAAATACAGGGTGGGGTAAAAAGTAAGTTTACAGTTGTTCATATACAAAAATAATAAAATAAATAATAATACAAGAATAAACTCTGTGTTTTGCATACTCCCAACTATAAACCTACTTTTGCCCCACCTGCTATTTTTTTGAATGACAGCACTCATCAGCCAATGGGTCACCAACATCCTTGTTTCATCCAGCACTATAAGTTGTATGTGATCTTCATTCACAGCAGTAATTTCATGTAAACAGACCAAAAAAGACAACATGTTCATATGATTTATTTTTCTTCCTTTGATGAATTACCAGGGACTCTTAGAGCCTGTTCATCATTTCTATTTAAAATATCTCTCTCCTTCTTAAGGAATTAAAGATGTTTGTGTGCTTAGAAAACTTAATTTGCTTCTTTATGTCAGGATAGTTTCTGTTGGTTGCATACACACGTAGATGAGACTTCCTTATCTGGTGCATTTATAACGAACTCATGGGCAGTAGAACTTCCATCTTGATCAGTGTTGGTGAGAAATGCAACCCCTTCCTGACACTTCTAACTGGAAGGACTTTCTGTAGAGCAGCCCCTGGCTCTCCACATGGAAGGTCTCGTTGCTCTTCCACTGCCCACATCCGTCAGGTGTTGAGAGCCGTGGACTCATTGACACGTGGAAACAGTCAGTACAGAGGGCTATGGGCACAATACTAGAGCCATTCCTCCCGGGACTGCTGGGAGCTTATGTAGTGAACCTTAGAATCATACCCTCCCTAAGTCCGAATTACCTGTCCCCAGCTCAGTTTCCTGCAGGTCAGTGGTTCTCGAGGAGGCAGGGGAGGGGGTGCATCCCTCCTCCCACCTCAGGTGATGTGGGACCGTGCCTGGAGACATTCTGGAGTCCAGGAACAGAGGCAGGGATTCCGCTCTGCATCCTTCAGTGCTCAGAACCAGTCCCACTGGGAGAAGTCTCCAGCCCCAAATGTCATAAGCCACGGCCATTCTGATGCCACTGGCGTGAGCAGCAGTGTGGCAGAGGGGGGTCAAAGTGGAAGCGTCTGCAGTCCTAACTGACTGTGGTTCAGATCTTTTCGTTCCGCACAGTCTGGGAAAGGATGCCCGTGCAAGCACGTCCCTGGGGAAAGTACGCATGTCCACCCTCTGCCTTGGACGACTTGACCTGTGTTTGGGGGGCTAAGCTCTCCGAGTGACCCCAGGGCACGGCCACTGTTGAGGACACTGCACTACACCTAGGATAGCATAAAGCTTCATCTCTCCTGCCACCTCTGACCCCTGGGTTGTCTCACCCGGAGCCCAGTGGTAAGAAGGGTTCTGATGCCTCCTCGTCTTGTGAGCATCATTATAATGTCTGCCAGGAGCTGGGACTGGGGAGTGACATCCCTCACGAGTGTCCTTGCTACCCTGGCACTTTCCCGCATCGCCCTTCCACTCGTCGTTTCTGGAACAGGTATTCTTCTAGAAGACGGAAAAAGGTAAGGGCGCAGGTGAGTGTTAGGATGGTGACGGGAAATGGTCAGAAAAGGCCTGAGTTGCTATGGCATTGTAGGTATTCAAGGATATTTTTTTGTCTTGGCAGGTGTGGCTCAGTTGGTTGGAGCATCATCCTGTAAATGGAAACGTTGTCGGTTTGATTCCCGGTCCAGGCACCTGCCTGGGTTGTGGGTTTGGTCCCTGGTTGGGGTGTGTGTGAGAGGCAGCCCATCGGTGTTTCTCGCCCTCTGTCTCCCTCTCTGCTGCTCCCTCTAAAACAATTAGCGTGTCCTTGTGTGAGGAGATATATATATATATATAATTTCTAGCAGTGGTTATCCCCTGCCTTTGAAAAGAATCATGGATTATAAACAGCCATGATTTAACCTTTTCTTTTGCTAGAATTGGAATTGATCTAGGAACCCTCCAAGGGCTATGCTAAGCCAAATGGGAAAGGCAAGGCCGAATGTCAGAGTGGCTCTTCGGCATTTGTATCAGTTGGCTGGGGCTGCCGTAACAAAGTGCCATGCGCACAGCAGCTTAAACCGCTGATATTTATCGTCTCTCAGCTCTGGAGGCTCAAGGTCTGAGATCAAGCTGCCGGCTGGACCAGCTTCCCCGGGGGCCTCTCTCCTGGGCCTGCAGACGGCCGCCTTCTCGCTGTGTCGGCACCCGGTCTTTCCCCTGTGTGCCGGGCCCTTAGTGTGTCTGTGTCTCCGAATGTCCTCTTCCTATAAGGACGCCCGTCAGATTGGACGAGCGCCCACCCTAACAGCCTCATTTTCACTTAATCACCTCTTTAAAGGCTCTGGCTCCAAAGAGAGTCACAGTCCAAGGCATCAGGGGTTAGGATTCAGCATGTGAGTTTGGGGGGCACACAGTCTAGCCCATCTCAGGGCCGATCCTTGTCAAGTGTTGGAACGAATGCCTATCCTTGGTGACCGGGCTTCGGGTGGGAGGAGTCTGAAGCCGGGGCAGCTTTGTCTGCCAGGGCCACGTGGCAGAGTCTGGAGACATTTTTGGTTGTCGCTGCTGGAATGTGGAGTCGCTAAGGACACGCACTTGGTGGAGACCGAGGATGCTGTAAATACCGTACAACGCACGGAACGAAGAGCGATCTGGTTCCTGACGTCAGCAGCGTCGAGGCTGAGAAACCCTGCGGTGCAGAGACCTCCCTCGGCTTGAATCCCTGTTGTGACACCTCCCAGCTGTGCGACCCCGCAGCACCCTCCGTCTTTGTGAATACCCTCACCCGCGAGGTCCTCATGGCGGGTGAACTGAGATGATCTACTGCCGCTCTTAGCGCGTGGCCTGCCTCCGGGGAGGCTCTCAGCAACCTCTAAGTGCTTTATGGATTTCTCACCCGCAGACGCCTCGCTGGAGAGCTCAGGCAGGAATTAGCATTGGGCGGCGTCCAGCATGAGGTCAGAGGAAGGGCCGTGCCAAGCACAGGTAGGTAATTGGGCCGCGAGAAGGCAAAGGCCGGGACTTGCCGAAGTATATTGAATTCCGTATTTCCTTTGGATGTTTTCCAGTTTCAAAGATGTCTACCTCATTGGGCGGAATATGGCTTGAATTAGGGACAGCCCTTTGTCTGAATGCGAAGGTGACATCATGCATTTCCAGTATCTGTGCCGCCTGCGTCTCCTTCCTCGAAGCCATTTAGAAGGAGGGCTGTCAGCACGTCCGGTTTCCTGCCGAGCGCCGGGGCCAGAGGGGCCCGAGGCAGAGGGGGAGGCCGAGGAGGAAGACGCATTTCTGCGGAGGGGAGGGCTGTTGGACACGTCCCAAGGCCCTCAGAGTTTTCTGCTAATTAAAAGGCACTTACAGTGCATTTCTATGGTAGGACCTATGCACTGCATTTCACAGAAAGCTTTATCTGAGCAATAAAGTAGTGGTTTTGTGCTTTTTCATGGGCTTCCCCCAACCCGGTGACACGAAGTGTGGGGTCCGCCGGCTAGCAGCCTTCGCTTCTCTGCTTCACCAGGACCTTGTTAGAAACTGAGGATCTCCCAGGACCGAGGGAGGCAGAACCTATTGGGGTGGCCAAAAAGACCATTTGGTTTTTCCCATAAAAGACACATTTTTCATTTTCACCACCAACTTTACTGATTTGGGTATTTGAGTAAGTCGGCGATCTCCTGCTATTGGCTTCTGGTGGATAGAGGCCAGGGGTGCTGCTAAACATCTTCCAATGCACACGACAGCCCCACAGCAGAGAATTCTTTGGCCAAAATGTCAATAGGACCAAGAAACTTCACAGACCACTCCTGATATGTTCAATCAGTCACAGCACCTTCTCTATACACTGCCCAAATCTTTTTTTGCATTTCAGTCAGGTTTTTAGCTTTCTTGAAATCATAAAGTGTAGTACACTGACCATGTTGTGTATTTTTTTCCATCTTCAATATTAAAATGGCTGCACAAAAGCTCACCAATTTTGATAAGTTTCTTTAAATGCACGCTGATATGACAGCTGTCACCATACAGTCTAATGAAATCGTTTCAAAGGAAGTTAAAGACAACTAAGCGCTACTAGAGCCGTCCTATGGAAAAAAATGTAACGGACTGTTTGGCCAACCCAATCCGCTGGCAATCCACTGGCCCAGGAGACTCCCCGAGGCGCTCGGCTCCGGTCCGTGCCCCGGCCCCTTTCCTTTTCACTGGGCCCTTGTCCGTAACCTTCGTTAGTGGCTCCATGGGTCTTTGTACTTTGGTCTCTCATTGTGAGCCCCCTCAATCCTTTCTGGGCCTCATGGGGTACAAATATTTAGTAGTGTCCTCCTGTGTCCTCCACCCCAGGGTCTGGTGCAGATCCTTTCTGTTGGAGAAGCCCAGGCTGTTCCATGAGCCGTGGAGAAGGTGGCTGTGTAACAGGTCCGTGGGGGGACAAGTGGGGGTCCCCCTGCTAAGCAGATCCCCACCCCTGCTAAGGGGTGTGAGTCCAGGTACCTGTGAACAAGTTGCTACCATTATCCTGTGTTCCCTGTGCATGCCCTGCGTGTGTGGGTTTGTGAGTCCTCACAAAGGTCTCTGTGGTCGTTGTTTTGGTCTCCATTTGACAGGTTAGTGGTAAAGGCTCAGTAAGGCTATTTCTCTGTAATAAGGAAGCCTTGGGGTGGGCTCTTGCAGAAGCAACCCTCTGAACACATATGTAGCCTGTGAATAGTGTGATTCTTTTCTGCTTTTCCCACTGTGTCTGACACAGGAAGAGAAGACCTTCTTGAAGACGGTTTAATATTTTCTCTTTTTGCTCCTGTGGCTTATTATCCATCTGCCATCACAGTTTGTTTGTTTGTTTGTTTGTTGTGAGGAGGGGGGAAATATTGTAATTTTAATGCCTACTGATTAAGGACTAAGCATTCTGATCTGGGGTCCTTATCAGAAATGAGCAAACTCTGAAACATATCCCATCCTGTTTTTCTATAAATAGGGAAAAAAGAAACAAGACAAAGAGAATGCAGAAAACAGGGTCTGTCATCTCAGATAGTTTCCAAAACAAACTGCTTTCCAAAAGTCCAGGTGAACTTCTGTTCAGCCAGGTGAGTGCTCTCGGCTGCATCCAGCCAATGGGCAGTTTCAGCTGGGCGGGAGTGGGGGGGCGGGGCTGCACGTCCCCAGTTCACGTAAGTTCTAAGAAATACTGTCTTCATGTCTTTTTGGTGGGAAGGCCACCCAGCCTCTGATTCAATCATCCACTTAACGGTGTCTGCTGAGCACCTACCGTGCAGAGATGAGTGCACCGTGGACCCTGCATCCAGGAGTTCACGCTTCCGGGCCCTCAGACCCGCGGGTGCGTCCCCTGTGAGCCACGTGGGGACTGCATGAGGCTCCGTGGTTCCGACACCGAGCTGCTTCTCCACCCGGCTGGGACTCCTGGGAAGACTCCCCAAGAAGTGAGAATCCAGCTGAGTCTGGGGCAACGGTTACACAGAGGTAGGGACATGGCGCGTTCACGGGGCAAAACAGGAAAGCTGTTCCGGGTGGGGGGTCCACAGGGGGGTGCCATTGCATGTCATTAACTGAACGCCATGAAGTGCCGTGAAGGGAGAGGAGGAGACACAGTCCTAAGTCTTCTTATAAACCCGTGCTTGCACCGAACTCCAAGACATGTTTTCGTATGTGTCTCCTTCCTTGCTGAGAAGGGTCTGTTGTCCTCTGTTCTCCGGGAAATGCTCCACAGCCAAAACATCACTTGACGTTCCACCCTTTTGCATCGAGCGGGACGGCTGAGGCCGCACTTGGTCTTGTAGTCGTGATCCGTGACAATTACATTACCGAGAGAAGAGCAGTGTCGGAGCGAGATCCGCCGATTTATCACCAGCGCTTCCATCAGCGCCCCGTCACTTAAATAAATATCCACTTTGCTAAATGACTTCCTGTCAGTGTCAGCGAGAAGAGGCGTGCCCGAGCGCTTTTGTTTGGCGTGAGAAGTGAAGACCCACGGAGTAGGGATGGGCGAACTGAAAAAGAAATTTCTCACATAGCTCAAATATCCGCGTGGTGAAGTAAGTGGAGTATTTCCGAGCGTCTATGCCAAAGTATTTGGCTCCAGGGTGTGAACCAGTGTCCTCGCTTCCTGGAGGCAGGAATCAGAGAGAACAGTGAAAAAGCACGAAACCCGTTCTGACACCCGTCTGCTCAGAGAGCGGGGAGCGCTGTGAATATGCGCCAGGTGGCTTGCTAAGCCCCCTAATCTCTAACGTGTCTCCTCTCACGATGGGGGGCAGCTGCTGCTGCTCTTGAACTTGGCAGAGGCTATTGTTGATAAGGAGAACCCAGGAGGCTGAAAGGCCTGATGTGTGGCCCTTTTCCCTCCCTCCCTGTGCGGGGATGGTCTGCCCTTTAATAATGGCCCACAGCGCGTGGGGGTGGGCCCACGCTTAGCAGAGAGTGGTTTCATTTCATCCTGCATCAGCACGCACTGTGAGAGCATCACCCCCATTTTCATGGGAGGAAACTAGTTTATTTGTCAAAGTCACCTCGCTGGTGAGCTGTCGGGCTGGGTTTGAACCCAGGGAGTCTGACACGCACCGGAGCACACTGCTTCCCGTGGTGTCTGGGCATGCAGCGTAGGCGTTACGTCTCAACCTCTTAAATCCCCACATTGGGTTTCTTAGAGCACATTCTTTCCCACTGAAACAAGAGTTATCTACCTACCAAGAGAGGTAGAGAGAGAGAAACATTGCTAAGACTTACGCCTGAGATGCTGTGGCTACAGCAGGAAGCATCCATGAATCTCTTGTTACAGACAAAGTGGTTTTGAGCAAGTCACTTAACCTCTCTGGTCCTACATCTGCAAGCTGAGGGGCTGAGGTCAGGTGCTGTCTGTGGCTCACGCAGGCTCCCTACCTGTCAATCAGATTTGCGCAGCACGTGGAGAGGTGGGGGCTGGTGTCACAAGTAGTGCGTAATTTAGTTTTGGGGTTTATATTACGGAACTATGTTAGTTGGGGCTCTGTAGGCTGCACTTCTAGAAACCCAGCCTGAACTAAGTAGCTTATGTCCAAAATGGGGTGCTTTATTGATTTCGTGATTGGGCGCGTCATGAACTCCGAAGACTGGGGGGCAGATGGGCATCAGGCAGGGGTTCTGCATCTGGGACACTGAGGACCCCCCACGTCCCTCCCTCCTGGCCTCTCCTCTCCGCCTCTCCTGGGTACTTGTCTCTTCTTTCTTGCAGAATCGTTTTCCCTCTTCAGCTGCCCCAGGGGCAGAAAACCACTGAGATCTGACCCACATTAGGCAGGGACTGATTTCCTGGCTTGAGTCCCACTGGGCCAATCAACAGCAGCCAGAGGCGAAGTCACGTAGTCGGAACAAGCAGCTCCCCCCCACCCTTGAGGGCAGAGAAGAGCCAAGTGTTGGTATTGGTCAGGATGACCCACACAAGAGGATGAGAACCACGGCTCTTATTTATCCAAGGTGGTGGCGAAGATGAAGAGACGCTGAAAGACTCAGACACACACGCATAGCAAATGACTGAGCGGATTAAGAGCAAAACACGGATTTTAAGTTTTAATTTTCTCTGGTTACTGGAATGTATGCCATGAGCTCTCTTTAGAGGACATTCTAAGTACCAGAAGAATGAGTCTGAGAAAATGACATCTCTTCTCCTCCCCCAAACATTTATGTTTTCAAATGCACATTCAATGGGTCCAAAGCAGAACTAAATTGAAAATATCCCCTTCCATAGCCAGCTTTCACTCAAACCCTAACTTTATAACTGTTGGAAAAGATTTTATCAAGCCATTTTAGAGGCGAGCAATAAATACAGCCCACACTTGTTATACACTTTAAGCCTCACACCCCAGTCTCGAGACTAGGGCTGCAAGGTATCCTTGTGGCTTTCTTGAAGGGCCCCATGTCTCTCCCGGTAGGATGTGACCTTGTCTGAGGGACCCGGGCCCTTGGAAGTAGAGGAGAATTTCCTTTGTGTGAAACTCAGCTCAAACATGCTCTGTCACGCTCGGTGCAGTTGTTTATGGGCTACTTCCTTTCAACCCCAACCAGCGGGCCCACGGCTGCATTTCACAAGCTATTGAAAACAGGAGCGCTCTCTTTTTTTGTGTGTGTGTGGCATCTAACCATTTATTTTGAATATTACATATTTGGAAAAGCATTCATAGAAAATGATGGCTTTGGGGGATTCTGACTGTGCCCTGAGTGAACGGGATCTATAATCTGAAACACACTCACATTATGCAGGAATGAGGACCATGGGCTGTTGCCACGGGTTTTTCTCAACACTTGAAAGCTTTGGTTTTCTGTTTTTAGGGAATTGTGTTTTGATTTCTGTTTTCCATAGACAGTAGCAGACGCTTACCTCCCTTAATCATTCATGACCTCCCCTCACTGTTTTTATTTTGGCTCCAAAGAGATTCTTCTCCTCCAAAAAATACCCTGCAGAACTTCGACACATTTTTCTCAGTATCACTTAAACCAATGCAATCTTTTGTTAAATTACACTCTTACAGTTTCTGAAACACTTTGAGGGACATTTTTATCATCTGATGCTCTCCTAACCTCTGTGAAGTAGTTAGTGTTCTCTCCTCTGTTTTTTCTGAGGAGGAAACTGAACTTCTGAGGGCTCCAAAAGGTCACACGAGGTGGGAATTTGCACTGGGGGCCCTATGTCTGCAGAACCTGTGCTACCTACTCCTCATTCCTTCATTCATTCATTCTGGTCATGGTAGTATGGCACACATAAAAGAGGCATGTCCCTGCCTCCAGACACTGGAGACTCCAGACTCATGGAAGTTCAACAGAATGTGATGAGCCTCTCGGCAGGGTGCATGAGCTGGGTTTGCTTGAGGAGGCGTCGGCCGACTGCAGTTGTGTCTGCCAGCGCCGCACTTGACTGCGCTGAAGGCTGTTCAAGCTGCCCTGAGTACTTCTCACGGGTTGCCCTCGGCTTGCTGGTTTTTTCCCAGTGAAGGTTAGAACAAGCTGATGGCTGCGGAGCCAGGAGGGAGGGGGCTCACTCGTTAGCTGTCATTGATTTTATAAGTAACAATGATGCATGGTTTTCTGGAAGACCAAGGATGATAAAGCAAAATAGATGCTGCAGACAAACATTTGCATAATCATAGTTCATTCTGGCCGCTGGGGAGGAAGCGAAGTGTTCTCCGACCCTGGAATGTCATATTCGGCCCCTTCCTCTTGTCGAAGCTAACTGCCTTTGGGTGATGTGGTGTTTCAGAGCTAAATCTGATTGATTTCACAAAAGGGACCGGCACACGAATGTGCACTTTGAACACCTACAGGGGACTCCCCGTTCTGCAAAATGTAGCAGCATTCCAGCCGAGCCCAGAGAGTAAGATACACCCCAAGGGTAGGGGTGTATTAGTCTGCACTTGGCAGACTAATCCAGTTAATGCCCTTGTCTTCCCACCGGGGGTCCCCCCCGGAATAACAGAGGGGGTGAGGGGCAGGATAACCAGTGGGCGTGAAGGGCACCTCCTGGGCGCTTTGGCCCGCGAGAAACAGCAGCACAGGTGCGCCCGTCATTTTCAAAAAGTCAAGAAGACAAGAGGGAGCGAGCCCTCACCTCGAGCTCACAACCGCCCCTCGACGACAGGTTCCGTAGTTCTCCATCACACTTCTGTGCCCCAGCCACTCCCGCGCCCCGGCTTTCCCGTCCGCCCTTTCTCCCTGCTGATGGGGGAGACGTCCCTGACGCGTGTTCTGTGCTCATTTGGAGACTGACCCCCACCAGGTGCCGGGGATAAAACGAGAGACCCCTTTTTCTCCAGGCCTGTTCTTTGGCACAACGAACTGACAGGTGCCCTACGCAGACGCCCAGCAACGAGGGAACGGAAGACATCGGGCAGCCCCCGAGCTCCAGCCGCGACCCCGCAGCCCGGGGTGCTACAGGAACTGAGGGTGGGGGCTGGGCGGCCAGAATCAGGCCAGGTGAAGCTTCCAGAATATCTTCTGCACTCCGAGGATTACCCTCCGTGTGAAGGACAGAAGGGGTGATTTGTAGGAACCGACCACGTTTGTTTAGCATTTAAAAGGCTGACCGAAGGGCCGTGCGGGATCAGATCCGTGTTCCCCCGATGGATTTCCAGGCCTGGGAAGTAGGTGCGCGTCCCAGGCCCCCTCCCACGCCACGGGCCGGCTCAGAGGGGGCTGCTGCGCTGGCGGAGGTCCGTGCCCTGTAGACTCCATTCACTGCTTTCAACACGCGATCCCTCCAGTCTGTACCTTTTCGGAAACTCAACCAGATGGAGAATCACTCCATGTTGGCAGACGGCACTGTGAGCAGGAGGGGCCGGGGGCTTCGGGACAGCAGCCCCCGCCCTAAGTTTATTCAGACCCTGTCTGTGTGAACCGGAGCCAGTTCCTTCCTTTCCCTGAGCCTCAGCTTTCCCGTCTAATCTGTAAAATGGGTAGAACCGTGTCCTTTTCAGAAGACCGTTGTAGAAATATAAAAAAAGATGATTTGACTAAACAAATAGTAGTGAATTTTCAAGTGAGGTTTGTTTATTAGCATTATAAACAATTTTCTAATTTAAAAGGAGAATACTTTGTATTCTAATACTAATATTTAATAGTAATTAATGTTAATTATATATAGTATATTACACATGATACAATATGGTGTTATAGATTATATATTATATAATATCAATATGTTAATATATTAATATATTAATTTAATGTGCAATAAATCAACATATAGTAAGTGTTATATAATATTAAATATTATGTAATATTAATTTTTTAAAGGAGAAAAAACAGAAAGAAACTAAGCCAAGAGTCTAGTTTAGAAATATTTCTGTGTCTATTTCTCTCCATGGGCTTTACCTTGTTTTGGTCGAGGGCGGCTTCCTTCTGGCAGGCGCGGAGCATGCGCTGTGTTTGCCCTTCCCGTCCTCAGGGCGTCCCCGTCCTTGACCTCTGGGGAAAGGGGCTGTCTCTGGTCAGAATACATTGCCTGTTTTTAAATGTTTTCTTTCTGATTTGATTAAGTCAAGAAGTCCTAGGAACCTGGATGTGGCCTGGGGAGTTTTGGCAACAAACAAACAAATAAACCCTATTCTGGACTGAAACCAATGCAAACAAAGAAGACACGTGTGCCGACACCACCTGTCTTTTGGCTCAGTGTTTGCCACGAAGAAGGGCATTGTTCAGAATGCAGTGTCTTTGGGGTCACGTTTGCCGGGACGGCCAAGCCCTGGTGATTCTGGATCAGGCGTGGGTGAAGTTTACCTAGAATGTCTGTCTCACTTTTTAGCTACTGGCTTCAATTTCCCCTCACACCAAGCTAGTTTTCAAACTCAGAGCGGGAGGGAAGACGGAGCGGTGAGATCTTCCCCTTCACTTTCACTTGATCAGCCCTTGGGATCAGGCGCTGAGAGTGTCAAGCGGGAAGAAATGGGGTCCAGGGAGGGAGAGCCAGCCAGTGAGAGTCGGGGGGCCTGGATGGACATCCTGGCTGGGTGATGGCTGACACGTTCCATAGCTCCCCTGTCCTCAGTTTCCTCTTCGGTCACCTCACAACAAGAAAAGCAGGAGAAATAGATGACTTCCTTGCCAATTAATATGTCAAGACAACTAACTGGTTGATATTGATATTTTCGGCCTTCAGTTGTTCAAATTTTATCTGCAACTTTTAATGCACTGGAAAAGCATGTAAAAATATTTGTTTGAAAATCTTTGTTTTGTGATTTTGGGTATGTTTTAGCCACCTTTAGTGTACTCTAATTGCTTTCTCCATTTGCTTTTGAGATTTGTTATATTTCTAATTTATTTTCAGTCATTTATGAAAATGAACAAAGTTAGAAACAAAAGATACAATAAAGAAAAAGAGCAATAAAGGAGGAATTAATAAAATTAAAAGATCAATAAAAATAATGCCCATTTCGTCTCTTTAGCCAGTATTTTCCCAAATTTTATTGCAAAATATTATTTAATTTTTTGGTACAATTTTTTTGCTAGATATCAGTGAAAAGATCACTAATAGATTATTTTAACATTAGAATGTGGCACAAATAGCTGAGGAGTATTTATCTAGACTATTGTTATTTCGACATTGCAGTAGATGTCATTGTACCTTTTTCTCAAGGTCATTACTGTCCATCTAGATGGTGCAGGTTTATTTATTTCAGTTACTAGAAAGTGAATGGGGCAGGACTGCCAGAAAATGTGTTGAAACTTTTCCAAAAGCAAGGTACCTCGAAATCGCAGAAATGTCTAAAGAAAATTAATTAAAATAAAAAATTCTAGTTGAAAATCAGGAAGTCGTTTCAGGGTACACAGACATCATCAATACTGCAAGATGACGAAACAAGACTATCTGAAGCATTTTACTTCTAATCAGTTTGCTTGGGACTGGGCATCAAAATTGAAAACTCATTAAAAAATATGGCCAGAGCAGAACCGGCAGAATTGGCTAACAGTAAATATAATACTTGGAAACCAACGCTCTGGAAAATGGACAAAAATGCAAACGCGCACATAAAATTCTGGGTTGCTCTCCAAATTAAAAAATTTGTGAACTTCATAAAAACTCATAAAGAATCCCAAAACTGTTTAATAATATACCCAAGTGACTAATACGTATCAACAAAAAAACATTATGTCTGGAAATATTCATTTTTACGTAGTTAATCACTTGGCCAGTTCATTATTGCAACCAGGTTATTCTAAAACAATTCACATGTAATCACAATTTCCGACCTTGTGATCTGGTGCATGAGGACAAAAATAGATGTTTCTAAGCTGGCTGAATCAAAGCAGACAGGTAATGAAGCTGAGCTCTTCATATTTTTGGAGGCTCAGAAAACCTGGTAACAGGCCAACAAAGCATAACCAAGGAGCGTAACAAGTTGAAATAGACTTTCAGATTTGAGGGTTGTTGGAGAGCAGCTTCTACGAATCACCTTGCGTGCAGCCTGTGTGATGTTCACATCCTTTCGGTGGACCTGCTCTCTTTGGCAAACAGAGACATGCACACTCAGTTGACCCCATTCTACAACTCACTGACGGACCTGTCAGTTTACACCATGTATGTCTGGTAGGGCTTGTTAAAGGAGGAGCAACCGGAGGCTGGCCAGCCTCCGGCTGTTCCCGAGTTCCCTCCCTGGTCATCATCATGCTATGGGTTTGTGGCGACCGGCGGCGACCAGCCCTTGCACCATGGCCCAGGCCCCGGTGTGATGGGCAGTCCCATCAGGATTTTCGGTGATGTTCCTCGGTAGTGCTGCAAACGCATGTGTATTCGCTGAGCCAAGTACTATTTTTCATGATTCTTTTTCCTGTTTTTTATAACTTTTTTGCTTTTTCTGTAGTTGATAACGATCTCATTTCCCGCTCCGTGAGCGTGGTCTCTGGGCCAGCTGCCCGGTGGCCATTCCGGGAGCCCCCTCGGGCTGCCTGGTGCCTGGCCTGCCGGCCGTCCCCCAACCCCAGCTCGCCCACCTCCTGGTGTCCTCTCTGATGTCCATGAGCTGTGTCTTCTGGCAGAAGCTTGAGAAGAAAGTCCGTGGGCATGTTGGAGGCTGTGTTTGTCTTAAGCTGTTTTTATTTTATTCTTCACTTGATTTATGGTTTACCAACATATGACTCTTGATAATTTTTTTACTCAGCATTTTCTGGCCCAATATTGCCTCTAATATCGTTATGGGGAGTCTGATGTCATTGCGTTTCCCATTCCTTTGTGTATAGCTTTTGCTCTCTCTTCTGGAACATTTAAGATCTTTCCTTTATTGTTAGCGTTCCAGTAAGTTCACGATAAAGTGCTTTGGTGACGCCTTACTGGGGCCTTGCAATTTTTTTTTTTTTTTGGCAGGCCCTTCCCATGTAGAGTCTGGGAAATTTTTCTTATATCTTTTTCTTTGATAATTTTCTTTTTTTCTGCCACAGTTTCTAGTCTCTTTGTGTGTGTGGGGGGGGGGGAGGAATTGGACTTCCTGAATCAATTCTCTACCCTGTCTTATCTTTTCTCTTATTACATATCCCTCCAATTTCTTGTTTAACTTTTGGGGAGATTTGTTTGACCTGACATTCTAATGTTTTGCTGACTGAAAATATTTCCCTGGCGTACTTTTCCGATACACAAGAACTCTTTTCCCCTCTCTGCTGATTCCCCTTACGTAGCGCCCTGTTCTTGGTTCATGGTTTCCTTGACAAACTGACTCCCCTGCTTCCTGCGGGATCTGCTCTCTCTCTCTCTCAGTTCCATTTTGGTTGTTTGTTCCGTTTGGTCTTCCATGTTTATCTTGGAAGCGTCCTTCAAATGTCTGGCAGCCCTCGTCTTTGCACAGGTGAGGAGCGGGTCACCAACAAGCCGACTGGAGGTGGGCGTGCGTGACGCCTCGCTCCGGGGTGGTCTCGTGGCCGGCTGGCTGTTTGCTTGGTGCCTCCAAGGTCAGGATCTAACAGATCTTTCCCATGAGCGGTACGTTCTAGAAGAATCCTCCCAGGGCCTGCCGTGAGTTTCAAGCTCGGCTGCTGGTGTTCAGAGGGGAGTGGGGAAGGAGCCTGGCAGGTGTCATCAATCAGTATTCAGACTTTCGCTTAATCGTTAAGTTTCTGGTGTAATATTTTCCCGAATATCTGGGTCCTTGTTTCAGGAACCTCTCGAGTTTGCTGGGTGCAGACCAAACCGACTCTCCCTGGTGGGAAAGGGTTCTGGTCGGTCGGTCAGGGAGAAACCCGGAGCTGAACTGGCTCTGACATACACGGCAACTACCCCCCGTGTTAGGTGCCCCCAGCCCCACCGCCTGCTTCCTTGGTGTGTCTGATGCCTGAGCGTCCCCAGGGTTTCAGAGACCCAGCTGGCTTCTCCGCGGTAGCCCACCCAGAGGCGCCCATCCAACCCTCCTGCGCCCTGCGGGGCGTCCTCTTTTTGTGTGAGCTGAGCTGCATGGTTGGAGGTCTCCCCAAAACTATTGAGGTTGTTGCGTGTGTTTTTTATTCTACTTACTGTTCGGGGTGGTTTTGGAAAGGATAAGGAGATGGAAGTGTCTTTTCTCTATCGCTTTTCTTGAAATGCGAGATACTGGTGTGAACTTCCACATCCGAGTATGTGGGGACTGGACCGCCGCTCCCCGAGATCGCACAGACGAGCGCCCCGGCCCTCCGGGAACTGGGCACGCCCTCTTTCCTCTTTTCGCCGTAACTGGGTTTGGTGTTCACGGAATTTTGAACCTGTGCTGACTTCTGACCTTTGTTGAGTTGCCTTAGACTGTCGACATCTAGTCGGCCAATGGTGCCAAGAGCTCCTGGGAGGGCGGCTGGCGAGGATGCGCACCGAGCCTCCCGGTGAATGGCCCTTCCCCGCGTGGGTCTCTCGCCGAGGTCGGTGCCCCGCGCTGCGTGCGAGGATGTGCAAGACTGAGTGATCTTCATCTGTGCCGTCAGTCCCTTAATCTGGCGCCAAGGAAACATCATTGACTTTTTTTAATTCGTTCAGAGTGTGAATCCTGATGGTTCCTTAACGTGAACTTGGACAAGTTAAACAATTTTGCAATCTCAGTCTCTCCTCTCATAAGCTAGAGACACTAATGCCAGAGCTATCGATAATATTAAGTGAATTAAGAGGTTAATTCATTTGTTTGTTTAACAAACGTGTCTTAGACCCCTTCTAAGGGCCAGGCATTAGGCACGGCGATGCAGCGATGAATAGGCCCCCAGCCCGTGATAGCAGTTTGGCAGGCGGGGAAGCCCAGGAGTGATTATCAGAGGATGCGGTGGTGAGTGCTGGGAGAGAGGGGATGACGTCAGTGCAGGCGAGGGAAGAGCCCAGCCGGGGGTGTGGGAGCGTGTCTGGGATTGCTCCAGAGGGAGGACACCTGAAACTCGAGAGGCAGACTGTACAGGAAGGGTAGGGGCGACGCAGGCGAAGAGGAAGTAGAAGACTATTCCCTGTCCTGGAGACAGCAGGAGCAGAATTGCAGAGGTGAGAGTCAGCACTGTTTGCACAAGGAAGGGAAGATGATTCCGTGCTGACGGATTGCCCACCAAAGCCTCTGACACCCCGGAAGTGCCAGCCGCCTCCCTCCCTTCAGTCCCTAGGTGCGGTCTTATTAAAAATTCAGGGGGTCAGCCCTGGCTGGTGTAGCTCAGTGGATTGAGCACGGGCTGCGAACCAAAGTGTCGCAGGTTCGATTCCCAGTCAGGGTACATGCCTGGATTGCAGGCCTTGACTCCCAGCAACCGCACATTGATGTTTCTCTCTCTCTTTTTCTCCCTTCCTTCCCTCTCTAAAAATAAATAAATAAAATCTTAAAAAAATTCAAGGGGTCCTCAATCCCTTTTTTAAAATATGTTCATTGATTTTAGAGGGAGGAAAGGAGAGAAACATCGATCGGCAGCCTCTGTTAGACTAGGGATCGAACCCCCAACCATTTGGTGTGTGGGACGACACTCTAACCAACAAAGCAACGCCAGCCAGAGCCAACTGTTGCGGTCAAGATGTAGAGATTCCTGTCACGTGCCAGGTATAGCCACTGCAGGGTGTGGTACAGGATGCAGTGTGTGTGTGCGTTGTGCACACTGGCACATGGGTGTGTGTTAGGTGTGTAGGTAAGCTTAGGCTTTGTCCACTGCGGCTGAGTTCCCATAGCTTTTGTTAGGAAGCCAATTTCTCCCTCTTAGCGGTTCCCTTTGACCTCTGCCATTAGTATATTAGATTAGAGTATAATCTAATATGCATGTATGTATTATACACACAAAAGATACACTCATGTGGTCTATTAGGTTATGCTGTGCTGTACTTCCCCATGAACTTGCTGTATAATTCTCTGTGAAAACCGCTGTCATGTTCTGTGAGCCTGGTGTGCTCAGAATGGCACCACAAACGGGACTTTTCCGAGCACGGAGCGGGATCGGCTCATTCCCGAGTTCCCCGAGCAGGCGTTCCTGCCAGGGCTGCGGTGGAGCTGAGACACAGCCCCCTCGCTGGGGGACCCTCGCTCAGTGTGAACACTGCATTCGGGGCTAATGTGGACTTTTCTAATTAGATCGTTCTCAAAAGGTGATGGATTAATTACCTGTAAGTTCTGTTTTTTGTTGTTTTGTAGTTTGGAATTTAATCATTATCAGGCCCTAAGTTTTTGGATACATTTATTAGGCTCAGTAATTAACAAAATTAATCCACTCGATCGATGGCCCTCCAGTGTACGAGAGGTGACGGCCAGTCTTCACGTGGCTTCTTTCCATCCTGAGTTACAGGCATTCTGTTCAGCTAGTCCATCAGGGCTTCTCAGTGATGGTCGTCCTGCAGTTTAGCTGTAATTCTGACACGGTCGTGGAAGGAGGTGAGCGCAGCGTTTACCCACTTGGCCATCTTGGCTGGAATCCACCTGTAAGTTCTTAATTTTCTCCCTTAGGCTCAGAGACAAGTGGCCATGGACGCATACAACTTGCCCTACTAATGTTTGTGGCTTTGCTTGTGTTTTCCATGGAGAGCATCACGTGTCTTCGTGTTGCTGCACTTGGCTTATTTCACAGTAGGGGCGAACAGTTTCCTCTTGAAGCATGTCTATGAGATGATGATTTAAACAGTCAGAGAGGTAAGTACCGTCTCCCTCGTGGCTGATCTCTGGGATGGTGGGCTCTGGTGCCCGTGCTGCCTTCCAGGTTCTGGAGCACGGTCTCTTGGATATTCCCAATTAGTTCCATCCTTTTAAGGGAGAATTCCACTGTGGAAACCTCGCAACCATGGCTTGCAAATGAAGCACGGAATATTATTTTAATTTACATGTGAGATGTCACTATGAAATGAGAACGAGTTTTTGGGTGCCTTGCAGAAATGGTTCTGAAGGTAGTTTTTAAAAGTTTCAGAAAAATATTAATATTAACTGAATTTCTTTTTAGTTGATATTCATTTGCTCATTTATTCATCAGATATCTATCAAGGGCCTTTTATTATTATTGTTGTTATTATTGTGATTCTGATACCATATTAGGTACTGCGAATCAAAGTGAGAGATAGACTTCATCTGTTTTTTAATGAGTGATCAGTCTACTTCGGGTGGTGGGAATGAAGTAGACATGGAAGAAATACGTGAAATACAGTTTGATAAATTCTATGTCTCATATATATTACATATTACTCAATAGTGATCAGTTCCCGGGTTGGTGGGGAAGGCTGCCCAGAGCAAAGAAGGATCCCCTCCCAGGCTGACTTCCCTAAGAATCGGAACTGTATGGGGAAGATTGAAGTTCTGCCTTTCTTTGAAGAGATGGCATCATTACTTTGTAGATGTATTTACAGTGGTAGGATTGTACTGGATCTTTGAATTTGATATACTTATAGATTTACTATTCATGTCATCTATCGATGAATTTCCATATGCCTATGGATTTCTGGATATATTAAAAAAGAAAGTCATCTGCCCCGTTTCTTTTAGAAGTAAACTCTATGGTTATTTTTCCAAGACAACGATGGACATAAATTCTTTTCATATTGTTCAAGTAAGAGTTGGAATTGTTACTACTATTTCTGCCTATTCCCATTAACACTTTAAATGAGATATCAAACACAAAGTTATCGAAGTGATGAACTGAGATCCCTGAAGTCTTTTTTTTGCTGTTGCAGCAAATAACTTAGTTGAGATGAATGGAAAGAAATGGCAATAGAAATGACCAAAAAGAGTATTTTACTTTATATTTTTAGGAAAATGCTATTTTGGTACTTTGGGGTAAAATGGAGGAGCAACAACTCATTCGCTTAGTGAAAAGAGTTAAAAACAATTCTAAATTCTTTAGAATAGGACCTCAGTTCTCGAACCTAATTCATTCTGGAAGTCTGTCAGAAGCAATTTGTTCGAAAACCAGATGTCCTTTGTGTCCCGAGAGACACGTGACTGGTCGTACAGGTATCAGCGTGCAAGGGCTGTCGGGCTGAGAACTCAGGTTTTGTTTGACAGGACAACGTTGTTGCCGTGAACAGCTTGGTTGGGAATCTAATCGTTCGAGACGGGAGATAGAATCTGAGAACCGCGGTCTGACTGTGTCTGCTCTCCGTGATCTTGTTTCCGTCACTGGGCTGCTTTCCACACAGCTTTCTTGTGCAGAAGTAAACGTCAGCTCAACCTCAAGACAGATGTAACAACATTTAAAATTTATTCATTGATCATAACATTTCAAAGGCGAAATATTGCTCCTAACACCAGAATTGGTTGCAGCTAGTGCTAGGTCTGGGAGACGTTAAGAAAAAAAGAGTTCTAGATCCTTCTTTAAAGGATGAGAGTCTAAATAGCGTCTCCATAATTTAATGACACTGTTAACAAATCCTGTGAAAAGTCTGTGGTGTACCTGTGGCTCTCTTATACACAGACTCTTCTATGATTGGAACCCTGGGACACCTTTCGAGGGTGACTTCCGTTAGTACGACACGTCCACTTATTAAGTACGAGTGCAGCGCCAGCGTTCACCAGGCCCTGAGTGTGTGCCGCGGATGCTGGCGGGCGGACATGGTGTCGGCCCTCGTGGACAGAATGGGCTCGTGGACTGAAGGGGTCGGTGTATGAGGTGTGGCTGATGCTTCTGGTTGCTCAGATGACATGCACATGGATTTCAGTTTTAGAAAATCCTCAGGTCTGGAAAAGCACACGGCGCTGAAACCCTAAAACTAGCTGCGTCTCCCAGCATGGGACAACTACGTGTCCACATCACAAAAGAGTGTGAGCTCAGCTCTGACGTCATCTCCTGACCGGTGACTGAAGTTCCAGGCCCGAGTTCTGGCCTATGACAGGTATGTAGTGACCTGTTGTCACGTATGTTTTCCTGACCTCTGTTTATTTCAGCCATTGCTTATACCTGTGACACACAGAGGAAAAAACATGCTTGACAAGAAAATTAACTAAAAGATTTTCATGTTAAAAATGAGGCTTGAGGCCTGAGATCTCGTGAGAAGTGTGGGTGGTGAAGGGTTAACCAAGCCCGTCTTCAACACGGAGGGAAAAGATCTTCTCTGACGTGTTCTGAGACCTGGAGGCTCCTCCTCGTTCTCACCCACTGCGCATCCAACCTGACACTCCCCGCAGGTCTCGAACCCTCGGTGCACTGAGAAGATGGGGTCGCCCGCACGCGCTTGGCCAGGAGAAGGCCTGTTTGTGATCGGTTGGCCCGGGGGGACTTTGTGCCAGCGCAGCCCCAGGGCTGAGCCGTGCAGCCTGTCCCTCCGGTGGCAGCAGAACCAGGCCTCTCGGCTGCTCCGCGTGGCGCCCGTGGCCGCGAGGCTGAGTGAGGTGTGGGGAAGGCGGGGATGGCTGGGGCTGGTTTGCACGGTGCTCCTCCTCCGGTTCCCACGAAGCCTCTTCCTTACCGAACCTGCAGGGAAGACGAGCGTCAGACTCAGAGAGACCGTGCTGACTCCCGCCTGGCAGGTAACTGTCAAGGCACCAGAAAGATCCAGAATGCTCCCTGGGGCGGCCTGGGCCCGGGCCCTGCGTTGGCGCGTCCAGACCGAAGACCCCGAGCTGCTCAGCTGCTCCTCCCAGGCCCGGCCCTCCCGAGAAGCTGCCGGCAGAAAAGTGGAGACGGGAGCCTGGTGGCCAAGCCCGGAGCGCGGGGAGCTTTCACAGCAGGGGCCGGGCCGCGCCAGGGCTGCAGTGACAAAAAAATGCCCACTCTTGCTTTATTGTCCTTCGAACGGCAGACCCAACATTCGAATCTCGTCTTAGCTGCCTGGGTCCCCTGCTCTGCCCTGTCTGGAACCTTCTCTCGTGGTCCGAGCTCCACCTCCAGAGGAAGGGGGTGACCCCGAGGTGGCTTTGCCCTGGAAGGCATCTGTGTTCCCTGACGCAGCGACCTTCGCTGATGCGATAAACATGCAGAGTTACTTTCTCTGAACATGACGGAGGGGTCAGAGTTTGTTTCCTTTACCGAGATTACAAAACTTCTTAAGGTGGAGAGAGAATTTTCCTCATGTGATAAAAATAATTCCTGGGAGACTCTTCCTTTATTCTTTGTTGGACGTGAAGGCTCGGGCACGGTGTTTTACTTCTCGTTGAAAACCCGTGTATCGGTTTAGCCGTTCTTCGTTTCAAAGTCCATGTCCATGGGGCACGTGACGTACTGTGCGGGTCCCAGCCCCCTGATTGTAAAGGGGCGGGGGGGGGCCTTGTCTGTACGTATTTTGGCCGTTGTTTTAGATTTTATTTTACTCCAAACGTCTGAGTAGAAGTGTATGTTTAGAGATGCATGTAAAAATGCAATCTACAAGTATCTCCTCACATTCATTTTATTAGAATAGCATATGAATCTCAAATATACGCATAGAAATAAAAAACACGTAAGCACAGCTGATTTTTTTTTTTTGCCAGAGAATGGAATTCTTTGCTTTATAAAATGACTGCACAGTTGACTTAAGTAGCATTCCTCCCCATTTGTTTAACAGAGGATTATGAACATGAAAAATTCCTAAGCACTTGGAGGTGCACTTAACCTCTTAAGAACATTTCTAAGGAGTGAGGCCAGGCATTGACGTGCTTGTCTTTCACTCGGCAGACAATGTCAGGGACTTCCTGCGGGCTAGCTGCCGGACCGAGTGCCGGGCACGTTGCAGTGGCGCACCCTCGCCCCGAGGCACGGCGGGCGGACCGGGAGGACGTACTCACCACGGCATCAGGGCCGCCGTGAGCTCTGCTGAGGCTGTTCTGGGACCACAGAGAAGCCTGTCCAAGTCAGAGTGGAGGGCCGGGGGGGCTTCTGCAACGTGCAACGTGGTGGGTGAGCTCTGACCTTCGTTCTGAAGGAGGAGAAGTCATTCATCAGCAGAGGAAGCAGAAAGCGTTTTAGTTACAGAGAACGGCATGGAGGAAGCCCCCTCAAGAGAGGACACGTCCTTGACCATGACCTTGCTGGGCAACCCAGAAGGAGAGCTTGAGAGAAAGACAGAATAGAGTCCTACTCACTGGCTGCTCCCTTTCTATCTCCTTGGCTGGTTCCTATTTTTCTGCCTTAGTTCTTTTTTCAAACTATTTTTTTATGTTTCCGTTGCAGTTGACATACATACAGTGTTATATTAGCTTCAGGAGTACAACAGAGCGATGAGACATCCATACACCTTACCAGGTGAGCATGCGTGTGAGTCCAGTGCCCATCTGACAGCACACCTACTCACCATAATATCGTATCATTGCCTGCGTCTCCTGTCGTTCTCAACTCCGGAGTGTCCAGAGCGCGAGCCTGGGTCTTCTCTGTCCACGCTTACACCTTTGGTGCTTTTGTTTGGCCTCACTCGTGCCTTTTAATGCCATCTCCTTGCCAACAGCTGTCAGATGCATCTATTTGAGCCTAAATGCTCTCCCAACTGAAAAACTTGCATGCCAAATTATCTTTTTGACATTACTATGTGGGTGCCTCATAGACCTTTAAGGCTAAATATGTCCGAAACTAAACTGTTCACCCTCCCGCTACCCTGCCCCCCCACCACCCCCCTCCTTCCACCCACAGAGGTGCCTTCCTCCCCTCCGCTGATGGACGCTGCAGTCTTCCAGTTCCTCAAGCCGAAATGCTGTGAGTTATTTTTCGTGTCATTGAGGTAAAATTCACAGAAAATGAAATTCATCACTTTAATCCCTTTGAAAGATGCATTCGGCATCTTTTAGTACGTCCCTCAACGTTGAACGCATCACCACAGTCTAATTCCAGGGTTCATCACCCTGAAAAGTCATTCCTTCCCCGCTGGCCATTGGTCCCCATGCTCTCTGGCTCCCAGCTCCCCGCACCCCCTCGTCCACTTTCTGCTGGTTTGGGCTTGGCTGTTTCGGACATTTCAGAGACATGGAATTTTATACCACGGGGCCTTCTGTGTCTGGCTTCTTTCACTGAAGCATCTTCTTTTCAAGTTTCATCCCTCTTGTCAGTGAAGAGTATTTCTGACTTCTTGCTCTGTCTGCCACGTCTTGGTCACTCCATTCAGAAGCCCGACTGGCCCTGTCTTCGGAATGCAGCTGGCATCTGAGCCCGGCCCAGTCCCTGCACTGCCGCCCCCTTCCCCCACCCCCCTCCCCTGGCGTGAGACTGCCCCTCTCTCTGCACTGCTGCCCGTCTCTGCCTGTGTCCCTGCCCTGGTCCCCTCCCCACCGAGGACGGCCCGCACGGCGGCCAGAGGGATGCGCAGGGCCAGGTCGGCCAGCGGTATCTCCTGGATCAGTCGTGGTCTTAGTTGCAGCAGCAAACAGACAAAGAAATGAAATGACTCGATAACAATGTCTATCTCACATTCAACAGTAATCACAAACTGTTCTGTGCCAGTGTTCAAGGAAAGATGAAATATTTCATTGAATTAATGGGTTTTTCCTTTGAAACGTGAATGCAAATAGCATACACCTATGTCATAAACTAAATTAAATGGATGATGGCAAGAAAAGAATCTCCACCCTTCAAGTGTAAAAGAAGAGTCTATTACCTACCTCACAGCTGCAATTTCTCACTTAGCAATCCTCCGTTACGGAGAAACAGATTTCTGATAGCCGAATAATGATCGAACAAGCCAATGTAATACATGTTTTGGGCCCAGTTTTCCCCTGTTCAAAATATTCCAGTTAATGGTTTGCATTTTCCAGGTAGCCTATGGGCAGGAAATCTGGAGTTATAAACTAGGCTGCACAGATGAATCACTGGGTAAGACTTCTCAAGCTTTGGAAGCAGCAACGTCTATTGTTTTCCTTTTTCTCTGCGTTTCTAAGTGTCCTGCTGTTTTCTAGGAGGAGACACCAACAGTGGGGAGAGGGTGCCCTGCGTCAAATATATTTTTGTGAAACGTGCTTTAAAACACAAACCCATTTAACGTGGGTTGAGCTAGACATTAGTTACAAACATGTTGATAAAGAAACATAAAAGTTCAATTTCCAGCAATGTGGCAAACATGTGACACTTAGAAATGTTAGATAAATGATAATGTTTGAACAACAACAACAAAACCAAAAAAAAAAAGCCCCTCCAAAAACCAAGATCCCAAGTTAGAGCACATCGCTCGCTCCTCTGCTCAAACCTGGCAGCGGCCCCCCAGTCCACTCAGAGTAAGAGCCCAGGTCCCTGTGATGATGCCTCACGAGGCCCTCAGCCTTTTATAACTTTCCAAAGTCCTGACGGGAGCCGCGTTCTCCACCCAGACTGGCCTACTCGCCTCTGTTCTCGCTGAGCCACGAGACCTTCGTGCTGCTCCTCAAAGGCACTCTTTGTTTCTTTGGCAAGATCTTATTTATTTTAGGGAGAGGGGAAGGGAGGGAGAAAGAGAGGGAGAGAAACATCGATCTGTGACAGAAACATCCACTGGTTTCCAGCTGAGGACCTGGCCCACAACCCAGGCACGCCCCCTGACTGGGAATCGAACTGGTGATGTTTCCGTTCACGGACCACGCCCAGCCCACTGAACCACACCAGTCAGGGCTTCTCAAATGCACTGTTTTCTTACTCATCCTTCCCAGTGCCTAGAAAGCGGCCCACTCAATTCCTTCAGATCCTTGCTCCAGGGTCACCTCCTCACCGAGGTCCCAGGAACCCCACCCTCCTTTCAAATGGCAGCAGAGCCTCCTACTCCAGCACCCCGACTCCCTTACCTTGCTCTTACAAGTTTTTCTAGAACGTGTATTACCCACTAACTTGCCCTACTCTTTCTTTCTGTATGTGTGTTTCATTCCGAGTGTGTGTGTGTGTGTGTGTGTAACTTCCCACGAGAATGTGCATTCGACAAGGGTGGAAGTCTTTGTCTGTTTTGTCTGTGGATGTATCCTAAATGGCTAGAATAGTTCTTGGCATATAGTGGTTGCTTGACAAATAGTCCTTGACTTGAATAAGTTAATAATAATAATCATAATAAATAATACGTTTAGGGCTAACCCTTTATTGGTCTTCTAATGTCCCAGGAACTCAGTTAAAGGCCATCCTTAATTTAGTTATACTTCCTCTTATGGGGTTCTCACTAATGACTCTGTGGGATAGATGATAATTTTTCCCATGTCTAAACAATGAAAAAGAAACTTAGGTCCGATAACTTGCCCTGGGTTTCATAGTTCATGAGAGCCCAGATTGCTAGCCTTGAACTCTGGATTCTTCATATCAGCGTTGAAGAGCCAGGGAAGAGGGCGGGGTGGGGCCATACAGGGCTTGGTCCAGAGGTCCAGGGGGAGAACTGATCAGTGCCCAGTGCAGGTGTGAGTGGACGGACCTGCTGTACACGGGGTGTGGGGGGCTCAGTGGTGGCACCCCGGAGACAGTCCCATCGGAATCCCCAGAACCGGCCACCTCGCATGGCGAAAGGGACCGTGCACTTGTATAAAGTGAAGGGTTCTGAGCCGGGGAAGTTCTCCTGGATCGTCCAGGTGGACCCGGTGGGAGCACGGAGCCCTTACAGGGAGGGGCAGGGGAGTCGGGAGAGGGGGAGGATGGAAACTGAGGGGTGCGCTGTGCAGATGGAGGAGGGGCCGTGAACCAGGAAAGGGGAGCAGTGTCTAGAGTCTGGAAAGAGCAAGGCAACGGATTGTCCCCATCATATCCATAAGGACTGCGTCCCCACGACACCAGTGAAACTGATTTTGAACTCTGACCTCTGAAACTGTACGATAATGAGTTGAATTATTTTAAGCCATTAAGTTTGTGGTGATTTGTTACAACCGCAGTAGGAAACTTACCCATGGAATTCACCCTTAGTTCTTGAGATTAATGGAGAATTGGTAACGACCAGCCTTGTCCTAAAACCAAGGATTAAAGGACCTATTATTTCCAACCGCAGATCTGCGTCTTCAGTCACTTTCTCCTTGTGCATACATGCTGAGTCTCTCCTCTGTGTGAGGACACCACGATGACTAAGACATATTCTCTGTCCTCTCAAGGATCCGGAACAGTGTTCGGTGCTTTTATCTTGCCCAGCGGGGGTGGAGGCAGTGTGGTCCTTAATGAACTCATTCTGGGAACTAGGTTATTTTAAAATGTGTTGCATTGGAAGGTGCTGCGTTTACACTGGCCCGTTTTCTGAAGATAGCATCTTCCCCTTGTGGTTCTCAGCCCCCCTGCCAAGGCCGACCCGCAGCAAGTTCCGTGCTGAGCCTGGTTCCTCCCCCGGCCCTCCCCTGTGATGCTCTGGCCACCGCTCCGATCACCGCCTGCAGCCCGTGGGCTGAGAAGAGCTAATGATGCACCTTCCTGACGTTCAACACAGGTTATTCGGACCCAACGCCTTTTCCAGCCACTCACACTCCTTTTGAAAGGTTAGGACAGATGAGAAAAAGGTGAGAATTGGAAGGGAGACGTGTTAGAGGAAGAAACCTATGAACACATTCAGCACACCTAGCTTCGCGCATAACGTTTCAAAGGGATTGGGCGTGATGGCGGTGGGGCCCCTGGGCCCAAAGTCCAATGTCAAAGAGGAAAGGAAAAGAATGTAAGTGTCTCTGCAGCAGAGAGAGGTTAGAGAGAGAGAATGAAGCAGAGTCTGAGAAGTGGACGCGTAACCCACCAGGCCTTCAGAGGCGTAACAGAGAAGGCAGACACGACAGTGAACGGCAGGGTGGAGGGAAAGCAGGAGTCGAGGAGGGCAGAGCTTGGGGACCTGTGTGATGTGGGAGTAAAGGACAGGTGGTGGGCAGGGCCACCGGGCACTGAAAAATAGGCTGGGCTGCCAACATCCCCCAGGCAAGGAAAGCCACTGAAAGATTTTGAGGGTTTGGTCCATTCCATCTGGCTTCATGCATTGACACCTTCATCCCGCAGGCCGGGTACTCAGAATCGGAAGGGAAGTTCTTCCCGACCTTCATCCATCTCTGCACATCGACGACGTGTGGAAGAGCTGGAGTCATCATCCTTGGGCCTCTACCCTGTCGAGTTCACCCTTGACCTTGAACTGTTTTCTTCCGAAAGAGGGGAGAAGAGAAGAGCTCCTCCACCCCCACACCCCCTCCACCCGGCCCAGGGAAGAATGGTTTGTGGAGCTCACAGCCCTGGTAGTAAAGGCGGGGACAGGCGAGGGGACTCAGAGGGGGGTGGGGGCCAGCAGGGGCTGCGGTGTGAAGGTGCAGCTCTCTGTCTCTGGGCTGCACGTCTTTTCTTGACGCTGTCCTTCCCGGAGCAAGAGAGGGGTTGTCCGAGATGCAGCAGAGGAGCATGTGGAATAACAGAACCTGTCTTCTTCTCCCGAGGGGACGGCTGGGCAGCAGGGCCCCCAGACAAGGCAGGCGTAGAACCAGGTAGGAGAACCGTCCAGGTGGCCTTTGTTTTCCTCAAGTGCTTGGAGTTCTTTTGATGAAAATGCTGTTGAACGAGAAAGTAATTTTACCTTTCTCTTGCAGCCTGAAGAATGCTGTCACACAAACTAACGTGGACTCCTGAGCGCCCTCCTGGGATCCTGAGACACCTCTCCGGACTTGTCCCCCCGGAGGGCTTGAGTCTGAGTGCGGAGGTGGCGCAAGAAGGCGGCGAGTTCAGAGCGGCTGGGAGTCTGGCCCGGGGCTGAGCTCCTCAGGGACAGGAATCCCAACGGAGCCCACTCCCCTCCTCTCGGCGGCGTTTACAGCCCATAAGGAGTTAACTCGAGTTAGCCTCCCCAGCTCAACCCCGACTTGGGAGAGAATTTAATTTCCCAAAAGCAGAGCTGGAGAACACAGAGCTGCATGAGGAAAATAACAGTCCCTGCAGGCCTGGGCCATCTTGAAGATTCAATTTCAAGAGTGTTTTAGTGTAAACACATTTCTAAGGTTTCCTAATGCCAGCTGATACAGTCCTTTGGGGAGAAATTAAATGTGCCCAAATAAAATAGGAGCAAATGCCACAGAGAAATTCTCATAAACTATTGCAAAAAGACGTGTGTGTGTGTGTGTGTGTGTGTGTGTGTGTGTGTGTGTGTGTGTATTTATTACTATTAGCTTTGGCCAGAGATTCAGGAGAGATGGCTCCAGAGATAAAGGAGAGCGAAGATTAAGCCATAAGACTTTGGATTCCAAGAGGCTTTAAATAATCTTCCTGTCCTTGCAAGGGAGTCGCTGTGGGCTGTGCTCGCCGATGGTGTCACTTGTTCACGTCCCAGCAGGGGACTGGCGTCCACAGCCAGCGCCGGGCCCCGGGCCCCGGGTGAGTGACATTCTCAGTGTAGCTCCGGGTCCTTTCTGCTCGTTCCCTCTGTGCTGCCTTCGGGACAAACGAGGGGCGGCCGTCCATCCCTCTGCTCAGCAGAGACAGTCAGCTGTGCGCAGCCTCTTGAGTCAAGATGGCCCGAGCTGATCCGACTTTAATTCGGCAAACACTTACTGACGGCCTTTCCTTGGGCGAATGTTCACGGTGCTGTTCTCCGCATTGTGGCTGCCGGGATTAACCGTATCTCTTTCCGAAAGGATTTCAGACTCTGGAAGGGGCTCATCAGTAACCCCACAGTGACCGTGCCTAGGCAACAGAGGGTGCTGGGGAGGCCCGGGAAGGCAGATAATTCTCTCTGCAGTGGGGAGCAGAGGACATTTGTGAGAACAGTGTCCAGAGAAGCCCAGGCTGGAGCTGACTCTGATACTCCGAATTGCAAATGAATTTGACAGAATAAGCCCCCGGCTTAATGCCCAATGGGAAACATTTGTCTGTCTGTCTTAGTGATGGATGTGACTCAATAATGTGTCTGAGCATGATTTTACAGTTCCCTTCCCAGTCCTGCCTCCTCCCCCTTCAGGTCCGGGGTGGTAGACTCCTGAAGACAGGTCATGCCAATGGCCATCTTATTATTTTGCTAATACTCAACCCATCCTTTTGGTGACTACAGCCATCCTTTCCCAGGCAAAATTTCAGGGCCCTGACCCACTGTGAGGGGGTGCACTGTGTCTCCCCCAAACTCCCCTGTTGAGCGTGACTCTCTATGGGAACAGGGTCATCGCGGAGGTAATCGGTTCGAATGAGGTCATCCTGGAGTAGGGTGGGTCCCTCATCCAATGTCACTGCTCTCCTCATAAACAGGTGGAATTTGGACACAAACCCTTCCAGGGGAAGGCGATGGGAAGAGACACGGGGAGGAGACACCACCTACACCTCAAGGACAGAGGCCCAGAGCCCGCCCTGCACTCACAGCCCTCGGAAGAGCCAGCCCTGCCGCAGTTGGCCTTGACCTCTCGCCTCCCAATGGTGAGTCAGCACGTTCCCATCGTTTCGCCGCGAGGTGTGCGGCACTCTGCGTCATGGGCAGCCCCAATCGACCCAGGCACCCACCAAACTGGCGTCTGGAACTCAGTAGGGGGCACGGGACCCCCGAGGTGCTGCCTCTTCTGTCATATCCCCTCCCCCACCTCGGGGTCGCCAGGGGCAACTTCCCGTCTTACTCCCAGAGGTGCCAGGTGTGGGCTGTGAACCAGTCTGGCCCAGGCTGGGGACCTTTGTCTCTTAAAAGTAGGAGGGAAGGAGGGTCAGAACCCACAGATTGGCTTTCCTTTACTTTGTAGGATGCTGGACCGGGAAGAAAACCAGAAACAGCCCTCGGGGCACTTAATAATGCTTGGTGTTTAACTAGCAGTGAAAGGAATTCACGAGTTATTTCCTGGGATATTTTTAAGGAGAGAAGGTATTTTTGTGGATTTCCTCGTGAAATGACCAAACAACAACACCAAACCTGATAAGCCCTTCATTTTATTTTCTTGACGATGAGTAGCACTCTGTGATCTGGCTTGGTTTTCAGTTTTCCTCTGAATTTCAGACCTCACTGCTTCTTTAATTCTTTAATTCCACGCTTCGTTGTTACTCGCCATCCGAGGGCCCCGTGACTGACTTGCCCTGATTTGCAAATGTGTGTGTATTTGTCCAAGGGACAGGGCACAATATGATTCCACGTTTCATCTTGTAATGTGAGAAGCTGTTAGTACCCATAAAGCCCATGCATCCAGTAGTTTGAATTTTGGATGTGACCGAGGAGGAAGCAAGCTGCAGAGAAACAGGGCGTCTAGAAAGAGCATCGAAGCCGGAATGAGAAAATCAGACTTTCACATGCGCGCTCGGACGCTCCCTGCCTCTGAAGCCGCGAGCCGATCCCATGGCCTCCCTGCACGTGGCTCAGGCTCCAGGGGGCCGTGTCTGTCTCCCTGTGTCCACTCCGAGAACTGAAATCAGATGGTGGTCCTCAGGTTAGCTGCCATGATGCCCCTACACAGGCACATCCTGGAAAATAGCCATGGGGAATTCATTCAATGGAAAGCTCAGTTAGAGTAATACATGGCTATTATTTGGATAATAAATGGATATCAATGAACGGGCATTCCAGTCGTGCTGGGTCTTAGAGAGCATGTTTCTTCTCAAATTTAAAAGCTTTTTAAAAATTAAGTGAAAGGACTTGGCTTGTAATCTGTTTGTCAAGGCATGTACTTTGAGCACATGGGGATTTACTCTGCACCAGAAAGGGTTTCTTATCTATTTCATTTAGTCCTTATAAAAGCCTGAGGTGGGAGACACTGCCATTACTCCCACGGGGAAACTGAGGCTTAGAGAATGACTGTGCATTCCAAGTCCCCAGCCAGGAAGGGGGAGAACTAGCTAGAAAGAGGATTCACACAAGGCGGCTTGGGGCCGAGACCAAGCTCTTAACCCCCGCACCGAGCGGTCTGCCTCTAGGAGAAAATAACCCCAAGCCCCACCCGCTCACGAGCCAGAGGATAGCTTATGCACAAAGCATTTTTTTTTTTTTTATGGAGAGGGATAACTAACGAAAGGAATTGGATGTATTAGTGCTGCAGCATAAAGAATGAAGCCTTCTCAGAGATCCTGGCTGTCTCTAATCTCCTCTTGAAAGAAAAATCCTGGGAAAGGCTACACGGCAGTGAGCCACGGGTGCCCAGCCTTGGGAGAGAAATGGTTTCCCACATCTGAGATGACTCACGTCTTAACCTCTGTGCTCTGACTTCTCTCTCTCGGTGCGTTTCCTGTGATTTACTCTCCGGGCGCCGCCCTGCAGCACGTCCCCGGCCAACGCACACAGACGCCATCCATTTCACAGGAGACGCGCACTCTGCTTTGAAGTGGCCCCTTTTCCCCTCACTCCCCATATTTCTTCTTCCCCGAGAACACGTCGCCCACCACGCGCTAGGTTAGGAGGCGGAACGCTGTCACGCGATAGGAATGGCAGGTTGACTCTGTGGAGTTCTGCTACACTGGTCACAGCCAGCTGCCCCTAGGTATCGGGGGCTCCTACAGTCTCCTCCTGGGACCCTGGAGGGGTCCGGAACTCTCGCTACTGGGGTCACGTGGTGCACGGAGGGCCGATCACTGCCCAATAATTAGGGACTTACTCCCCTGATTCTGCCTTATCAATCTGCTTCACCTTGCCTCAGGCACAACTTCCTCTGTAAGGGCTATCTCTGCCAACCCCGGGGCTGAGAAGAACGAATTCCAATAAACCCCAATACATCTGATGGCAAAATGGGGAGTTCAAGATCCATACAGGCCGTGAGGTCTGTTTCGTTAAAGGCTCCTAGGATTTCTTTTTTATGACTCCCCCCCCGCCCCTCCAATGCTTGGTCTCTTCCTTCCATAAATTGTGCGGGCTGCCTTTTCATTAACTCGGAAAGCTGAAATAATTCTTTGTAAAGAATTCTTTAGTCACACATGATTCAAGAGTTCACCGAGATCAAAGCCGGTCAGCTTTGTGGTGGGCCCGGCCCGTCGATTTCACGTCAATGCGCAGCTTGCCGCCTTCCCAGCGGGAGCTGTTCCAACTTCCCTTCCCTTCTGCAGATGACGGGACCCTCTGGTACCGTCCCCAGCACGAGGGGCTGCTCTGTGTCCCACTTCGTCTCCCTCAGGAGCCCGCACGGATGCCGTCTGCACGGGCCAGGGAAGTCACCCTGACATCCCCCTCAATATTTTGTGTCATTTCGTGGAGCACAGGAGTCAGCCGTGGCCCTGGAGGGCCTGGGCCAGTGGGGTGGGGGCGGCGGGGAGTGGAGCAGAGAAATGCTTTATTGTTCAGGCCCCCTCGGTCTCTCTGATTTTCCCTTCATGGGGGTGGGACCGGCTAAAGGGCCCCAAAGGCGAGAGGGAAGCAAAGCAGGAGCCACAAGAACAGGCGGTCCTCCTCCTGGGAGAGAGGCCGCTCACTTGCTCTTGGCCTGTCGCACTGTCCTTACATGTGTCATGCGAAATATACGGGCACGGGAGGAAATGAGGTGTGAGGGACACGGGAGAGAGAGCTCGACAGCTGGGCTGTAACAATAACAGCACCGGGAGGATAGCGGACTTTTCCAGGGGCTGGCTGCTTCCACACACCCCGCCCCCACCTGCCCTCCACCCCCCACCACGGGCAGGGGCTCTAAGCCGGGAGAGACTGGCCACCCACACGCAGACGGTAGCAAGGACAGGGACACCCAAGAAGAGTCACTTCCTCGTGACTCGGGAGAGGGAGGGAGCAGGGGGCCATGGCAGGGGAACCCCGGAGGCTCCTGTACGCCTGTTGGCTACTATATGGATGGGCTGATGACCATGTAAGTCAGGTTCCAGAAGAGCCCATGGGATGCATGAGCGTTTGGTCCCCAGTGTGGCCTCTCGGGACGGTGGTACCTGAGAGAGCTCCTCCAGGGAGGGCGGGGGAGGAGGCCCAGAGCTGAAGGACCAGGAGGGCGTGGTGGAGAGGTTACAGACACCCCTGACGCAGGTGAGGGAGCGTTGAAGGGGGTGGGGTGGCGAGTCGGAGAGGAAATGCGTGCCCACACCCAGCCCTGGAATCTTCGAAGCTGCTTCCGCTGGGCAGGCTGGGTGATTTCCTCTGCCGTCCGGTCCGGGGAGCGTGGCCCTTCCCTTAAACCACAAATTCGGACCCTGCAAGAAGTCAAGTCCTGGTTCCTCCTTTCCCTCGGCCTGCGCGGCGTGGGGGCCGTTGCACGAACCCCTCCTGCCTTGGCTTTCACGTCTCCACCGAGGGATTATAGTAACGAGGCCTCACCTGACTTCGTCAGCGTCAGCATGCTAACGAATATGATAATCTAGGGAGTGATCCGAACTTGCGGAAGAATGCTCTGTTTGCCAACACGATCGAAACATCGAGGGAGAAGTCAGTGGGACAGAAACTGCTTTTCTCTCGCCCCCAACAATAGCTCATACATCACGGAAACTGCAAGTCAGCGTCCTCTCCCCTCTCCGTAAGGAGCAAAACACGTTTTCGAAAATGGAGGCGTCTGGTTAAATATTAAAGAGGAGAGTCAGTCTTCCGAGGCCGCGCATCGCCAGCACTTAGGTAGCTGTTGAGTGCGATGGCCGTGGGCTCCGGCAGCCGCGCACTTACGATGCCGCATGAATAATAACTGACAGCCACCCAGGGCCCTCCCCCCCCCACCCCCGGTCTTGCCTCTCCGTGCAGTTCCTCTAGTGATTTACACGCACACACACACACATATGCACGCGCACACCGCCTATCATAACAGCTATTGTCTTTTCCCTTCCCCCCTTTCTGTCCACAGATGTGTCCATTTTTAGTTGCTGCCAAGGAAATGGTAGCTCTTAAAGGCAGCCTCCTGCAGTGGGACAGGGCTGTGCGAACTGTAAAAGCCTTCCAGTGGCACCATTTTTAGGTTTGGACTCCCCTCCCCCAGTGTCGCCTGCCCAGGTCCACAGTCCCCTCGAAGCTCCTAGAAGGGAAGGCTGCCGGCCGGCCGCCATAGCAGCGGCGCTGGAAGCTGTGGCACTCGGCTCCTGGGCCAGGGACTCGCAGCATGGGAAGCCTCTGACAAAACCCTATGTGCGTGCGTGCGTAAAAGGTTTTATGGAAAAGTTCATTGTGCCAGTCTGGGCTTGGATGCTGATGGTATTGGTCTGGGCCACGGGCCAAAGGCAAACAGATGTACACATCTGGAGTGGGAGGTCACTTGACATGAGAACTTACCTTTTCCACCTTGTCTCAAAATGTGACTTGCGTGGGTGCCTGTGAAACCATGACCTCCACAGGGCCACCCTGGGGCGAAGGTTCAGCCATAAGCTGGCCTCAAGCAAATCTGCAAAGGAGGGAACCCTCGTATGCCTGCAGTGTGGGAAAATCCCGTGAGAATTTTCGACTGGAGTCATGCTGAGAGGAACCACACGGGGGCAGCAGGGGCGGGGGGTGGGCAGTCTCGGGCATCTGGACGGTGGGAAAAGCTTCCCAAGCGGTGGAGGACAGCCCCATGTGCCAGCTCAGGAGTAGGAGAGCAGGCCCTGGGACACTGTCGTGTGGGGAAGATTCTGGAAGGCGGTCACACTGAACCCACCAAGTATCTAAGGCCAGCGAATGCATCTTGTAAGCCAGTGGTCCCCAACCTTTTTGGTGCCAGGGATGGGTTTTTGTGAAAGACAATTTTTCCACGGACTGGAGTTGGGGGGGGTGGTTTCAGGATGATTCGAGCACATTGCATCAAGGTCATGTCCTGCTGTGAGGCCCGGTCCCTAACAGGCCCAGACCAGTCCTGGCCCACGGCCTGGAGGCTGGGGACCCCTGCTGTGGGCCCTAGTCAGGAGAGAACATAACCAGAAAGACAAACATCCCTCCCTGTCTCTCCCCTGGCCTTGACGCTCGAGGTTTGAACATGCACACAAGAATCTGAGAATTCTAAAGCACTTCGGACATTTATGAACTCGGGAAAACTAGCCATTAGCTCAAGCTGTAGCATCATCAAGGGCTCAGCCCTTGACACTCCCTGGGAGGAGGCCTTCTACAAGGGTGACACCACTGTTACTATCCTTCGGACGTAAGGAAAAGCCTGTGACCACCTTTCCACCCCACCGTCCCCCCATTTCTGGGAACACCCTTCCGTGTCCTCCGCAAGGGTGAGCAGAGAGCCCGCTTACTCTGCGAGGGCACTTGACCTTTCCATCAGGAAACTTTGCCGTGTGTTTCCACACACCTCTAAGCGGAACTGAGAATCACCGGAAACAATGCCATTATTGATAGACTCTCTGAGATTGCCTCTGGGAACGGCTGAGTTCTGGGGGCTGGGAACCTTTTCAAGAGAGATAATGTCTGCCCATCTTCTGTGGAACAATTCAAGTCCACGAGGAAGGCGAACTCCATCAGAACGACCCACCCACGCCTGAATGTGAGGCTTTGTTCTTCAGCATGTTCCGTGAGTTCCACCAGCAGACGCTGTCCTCTCCCATCCAGTTCAAGTTCTTCTCCCCTCCATCACAGCGGTTCTCACGCTTGACTTACATTGGAGTCACCTGGGCAGGTTTCATGTCCACTGGCTTTCACCCTCCAGAGGTTTCGATGCCATCAGTCTGGAGTTGGGAGAGGGGAGTTTTACAAGTGCCCCAAGGGATTCTAGCGAGCAGCCGAGAAAAAGCAACGCAGCGGGACTCACGCCATCTCCCCACGGCCGTTTCCAGGTAACGGGCCACGACCAACCTCGCTGCGGAGAATGTCGTCCCCATTCTCGCCCGCCCCCATGTCCTCTCTTCTGCCCAGCATGTGGGTCTCCCTATGTTTGCCAAATGAACTTGACTGAAACAAAGTCTTTAAATACTAAGAAGGGGTTCGTGCCTCCGCAAGCCTGAGGTTTTCAGAAAAACACTGTGGGCAGTTGTATTAGGTTTCATAACAGATTACCACCAATTTGGCAGCTCAAAGTGTATTTACTTCAGATTCAAGTGCAATGGTAGCAACCCTCTCATTATCGCACAGCTCTGCAGGTGGCATGTCTGTGGACGTCTGACACAGGTCTCATGGGCGACCATCGGTGGGCGGCAGGGCCCCGTCCTGCACACGCTGCTTCCAGACCCGTCCGGATTGTCGGCAGGTGTGGGTTCCATGTGGCCGTAGGGCTGAAGTCCTCATTTTCTCCCTGGCTGTCTGGCAGGGTCACGCTCAGCTTCTGGAGGGCACCCGCATTCCTTGGCTCCTGTCTCCCTTCCTCTCTCTTCAGAGCCAGGAAGGGAGGGGGGGTGAGTCCTTCCCATGGTCCGGATCCCTCCAGCCTCCCGTTAGGGCTCTCTGGCCTCAGCCTCCCTCCCCCACCTTCTCTCTGACCCACTCCTCCGCCTTCCTCTTCCGCTTTTCTGCACCTGCGGTGACATTGGGCTCATCTAGACAACCCGGGACAATCTCCCTTCTTCAGGGTAGCTGATTAGTAACTTTAATTCCCTCTGCCACACCCCTGCCCAGGTTAGTGTTGGAGCCAACTCGGCCCGAGGCCAAGAATCTTGGAGGGCATGGCAGAATTCTGCCTGCCGCAGTGGTGATTACTGGGGAGAACGGGGGCCCCTTTGAGGACTGCACGTCGCTCGAGGTCAGGGTCGGGGGGACCAGTGGATGGATGTTTCGAAATGATTATTATTTTCGCAGTGACCCTAGATGTCTGTAGATGGTGGACCCTGACAGAGCCAATGGGGGAGAGTAGACTCATGTTTGTCCCAGGCCTTAGAGTTCATTCACAAAGACCTTTCTAGAATTGGCTTAGTTGTTCCAATACCCAGCTCTGTGCAGAGGGCAGGCAGGGTCTCAGCGGTGCCTCGGGGCCTGCTGAGAGATGGGGAGGGCTTGGGTACCAGGAGGTAAACAGGTAGGGCTCTGCCCCCTCCTCCGCCTGCACACCAGGGCAGCTGGGCTTTGATGCATTTTGGACACTGGACTAGAATGCCAATGACTTCTAAAGAAACACCTCTTCCTGGGACCGTCTTCAGGGTACCTGGTGAGGTAGCTTTAAATTTCCCTGTCTTGCCGGGGAGGAAGCAGGTTCCCCGAATTTCCACAGTGTTCCCGGAATCCCGTTAGCCAGGGGCGCTACATTCTGCTCAGAACGTGTTGGCTGCTGCAGCCCTGAAGGGGCCCGAGGAGCCCACCTACCAGCCAGGCGATGAAAACCAACTCTTTTTGCCCCAGGGAAACCTCCCTGTGACTCTCAAACATTGTGCTCCAGCCTGATTATTTTTTTTAAAGACATTAGACACGGCACTTAGCATCTCGGACTTTTCCTACAGACCCTACTAGGCAGCCATGGAGGATATTTAAAATGATGTGTTAAGTAAGCAGGGAACGCGATTGCAAAAGAATTTCTCGCACAGACAGGTCATTGATCGTGTGTGTGAGTGTGAGAGAGAGAGAGTGTGTGTGTGTGTGAGTGTGAGACAGGGCGGGAAAGAGAGGGGCGTCATTGAAATGAATCCAATTCCCCAACAGGAATCTATTTTGAAGAGGATGAGACTTATTTGGATCCATATGCTTTTCTTGTGTATTTTTTTTTTTTTTAGAAAAACAAAGTCACCTAATTTTACCATACTTAGATTTTGATAGATTTCATACAGGCCTTTGAAATGGCTGGAAAAAGGACAAAGAGGAAATGGAAAATCCTCCAAGTCCATGGCACGTGATCAACCAAAATATTAAAGCTGTGCGTTGCTAAGCTTTCAGACTTTTCTCTTGCTTTTGGAAAGGGATGGATTTTCCTCCTGGCCGCAGACGTTTTACAGTGTTCTCGAGGCTGCCTAGTGTCGCACGCAGTGAGAGCTCCCCTGTTCACACAAAAAAGCGAGAAGAGCAGCGAGGAGCAGGCAGTTGATTTGCTGATTTGCTGATTTGCGGGGACTTTCCTAGAGAGAAAACTGAGCTCCTTTGTCTCTCCGTCCTTTGAAGGGTCCCTCGTGGGGGTCTCTAAGTGCGGGGGGGTGGGGGTGTGTGGGGGTGCAGCTTTGGGAAGGAGGGGCAGTTGCCCGCAGGAAGGGGTGTCAGACCAGGGGAGTGGGTCTGGGAAGAGCGGCCTGGGCTGCAGCTCGCCATCCCCAAGCCCCCCCACGCTGCACGCCTGCAGACACCCGTATGCTAGCGGCCGGTTCCGGTTCCGGTTCCGGTTCGGTTCCGCGGCCGTGCTCGCCGAACCCTGCTGGCCGGGCTTCGGTGGATCGCCGGGAGCAGGAGAGAGCGCCGCAGGGATGGGGTGCGGGGAGGCCTGGTGCTCGGGGGCTTCCGCTCTCACACATCATCAGGCCCCGCTTTGAAACGGTTCGAATTAATGACACTTATTCAGACAGGCGAGGTAGGCAAATGGAAATAGTAGACAAGGCTTTTCACCTACTTTGCTCGACATTTCCCGTTACCTTGAGAGCTGGAAGCCGGCCACGGCCTCGCTCAGCCTGGAAGGGAGCTGGCTGCCCGGGCTCCCGCCCCGCGGCCCCGCCGGAGCCGGGACGTGCGTTCGCTCACGTCGGCGGCTGGCGCTGCAGGGGGGCCGCCCCGAACGTGCTGGGGGACACGCGTCCACGTCCTCCGGCTCCAGGACTGCCCCTCAGGGGGGTGCCGTTCGTCTCGCAGGTTTTACGGTTGTGACAATTTTCTGGCAGTTGGCAGTAACGTGTCTTGAGCAAGGGCCCCTTTGACAGATTCACACAAAGTGGCCTTTGAGGCCGCAGGCGGGGCTGCCAAGCGCCACCGAGCGAACAAAGCGAGGGCTTTGAAGTCAGAGCCCAGCTCCAGGGCTCACGTTGCCGCTTCCTGCCTGTGCGACGCTGGGCAAGCCACGTAAACGCTCCGAGCCTCAGTTTCATCACCCGGGTCCGCGGATGCCCCGGGAGGCTCGGAGGGGGCGAGCTGGGAAAACACTTCTCAGGGTCAGAACGCGTGCGAGGTGCCCGGCCCGCTCTCTTGTTGCCCACGTCACGTGGGCCCACGGATGGGCACGCTAACCCTGGCCTGGCAGTGCTGGGGTCTGGCGGCCTGCACAGCCGTCCCTCAGTCCGGCCCGGGCACTCGTTCCGGGGAGCAGCCGGCTTGCTTTTCCAGGCAAGGGCCCCCTCCTCACCACGCGTGAGGGGTGGCGGGCACCCAGCCTCAGCGGGATGGGGGGGGGACAGCCCCGTGGTGGATGGGGGCGTAGGGGTGTGATGGGGGAGCAAAAGCCTGCAGATGAGGGGGTGAATCCTGCCGCGTCTGCTCCTCTCTGGGTCTCCGTTTGCCCCCTCTGGCCCCTTTCACGTCCGTGCGTGCAGAAGCAGGTAGAGTGTGATCTGGGGCCAGAGTGCGTGGATCCCGATCCAGGCGGCCCGCGCCGACGGGCCGTGTGACCTCGGGCAAGTCACTCAGCCATCCTGTGCTCCCGTGTGCACCCCGTGCGGCAGGGGTGGCGATAAGATGCGCACCTTACCCGGGGTTGTGGCGGTTTCGTGAGAAGGACTTAGCTTAGTATCCAGTCCGTGAAAACATCCTTTATTGGCCGTTTGTCTCTAACATCACGTCACCTTCCTCTTTTTAAGTTTATGGGAACAAAGCAAGGGGCTTCGAAGTCAGAGCCCAAGGCCTTCAAAATGCATCCAGTGACTTCGATGTGCAAATTGAAGCTTTTATGGTATCGAGAGATTATGGATTTGCTCCTGGCACCTGCTGCTGGGCCGGTGACTAAGCCCGTCTGCGAGTCCTGGGGTCCCCGAGACCCCTCTGTTCCACACCCATGGAACCTTGGGCCGACTTCCCCAGGGCTCAGCTATGCCCTCCTACAGATTGAAGGGATCTTATTCTGAAAACATTATTTTCCTTTTCCTTCCCAGAGGGGTTTCCTCTTCTCTAACGGGACACTCTGAGTTCTCTCGCAGGTGACAGGGCTTCAGGGTCACTGTCCTAAGGGGACCCATACGTGTTAGCCGAGAGCTCAGGCGCGCTCTGGGTGTGTGTGTGTGAGTGAAGGTTTGCAAATGCAACTGTCTGATCAAGATGCGTGGTTTTGTTTATTTATGGGTATCCATAGATTAGACATGTTAACTTGAACCAAACTGTTTAACGTGCTTAATCCGAGTCAGATGGGATGGTCAGTGAATTATTTCTGCAAACCGCTTCTGTTGGCACCGGGAGCTGCCTTGCGTATGGATTCCATTCCGGCTGACCACTCTGAGGCTTCGCCCCAACGAGCTGGTGCCAGACCCCACTTCCAGTGGCCTGCGTGTTGGTTCCCCTGAAATGCAACACAATTGCAAATGTCTTCAGCCCACAGAGCCTAATTAGACCGGACAGGGTGCCGGGAGAAACCCTGCACACAGCAGTGCACCCTAATAGATATTCACACAGGCCCGAATAATGATTTCCTGCTGTGGACTCCTTTTTTTTTTTAATGCTTTGTTTGTTAAATCCTATATTCGTTCCCACTTTCCTGTTGACTTCAGCTAAATTGAAGTTGGTGCAACCCATCTCTCACTAGGTCAGCAGAACTCTCAACTCTGTGGGGGTAGGGAGGGCGGGGCGAACCCTTTGAGGGCTGCCTTTCTCAGCAGCCCAGGCCCCAACTTCTGGCTGTCTCCTCTTCCCATGGCAGAGCGAGAGGAGAGGCAAGGCTGCACTGATTGGGGGGTGCGGGGGACGGGACAGAAGCAGGGTATGTTCTATTAGGATCGTGACTATTTTGCATAAGGAAATTTCATGTTGCTTTTCATATCGCCGCATGCAATGCAGAACCTGGACAAGGCAGGGAGGAGCATGGGTGCAGCTGAGGATGAGGAAGGACGACCCTTGAATAAAGCACATTTCTAGCAACACGGCAGCAGTTCAAAGTGAAGAGCGGGTTGTCAAACAAGATTTAGAAAAATCAGAGTGATGGCTGCTGGGTAACGAGATGCAGAGAGGGGTCTGGAGTTAGCAGAGGGCGGGGTGACTTTAATCCATGGCACCCCATAGAGCGAGCACTCCAGGCCTCGGGGAGCCCCCAGCTCACCAACGGCTTCCCTGTGCGAGAACCCAGAGGTGCCGTGCTGGGGGGTCAGGTGGTGGCTCTGCTGAGGGGGCAGGATCCCAAAGAGAGAGGACCAGCTCTGGGAAATATTCTGGCCCATATCAGCAGGTGCGACTTTGTCAGCTTGCTGTGGCTCCTGTCCTCTGTGGTGGGAAAATTGCCCCCGTCCGGTGAGAGTCTGTGGACACTGCCAGAAGCAGAGATGGTGTGAGAAGCTGCATTTGGCCATCCGTCCAGAAATGCAGCTTATGCTCCTGCAGGTGGACCGGCTGGGTCAGAGCACTTCCTGTTTGATGGGGAGTCTCAGAGTTCCCACCCTAGACAGGTACTGTGTGAAATTTTACTTCCGCTGGGGATCTATGAGACTGCCTGTCCCCCCAGCCCACCCCCAAAGAGCACATGATCAAACTTTTACACTGTGCCAATCAATACATGTTTCAACCATGGTGTTTCTTTTGGGTGAGGAAAAAGCTGTTTGAATGTTCAAGAGTCATAGGTAATGTTTTTCCTGAACCGTTGGGTGGTCATATTCTTTAGTAAATGTTCTATCGACTTGTCAGTCTTCTTCTTATGCATTTACAAAAGTCTGTAAAAATATCTTACCCATATATAAGGGTATTAACCCTTGATCTATTGTACTGAACGTAAGTTAAAAGTATTTTCCAAGTTGATAAACTTTTGACATTGCTTGTAATATTTTTTGCTATGCAAATTTTTAAAAAACTTTATGTGGCAGAATTTACCTGTTCTTTTTTATGGCTTCTGGCCATAAATTCATAGTTAAAAAAGCTTTCACTTTCTCCTCAAGTTAAATAAAAGATTTTTTTAATGAAAATGTGAAATGATAAAGGAAAATAAGAAAATAGAGGAAATACTGTGTTTTTTGGACTATAAGATGCACTTTTTCCCCTGCAAATTTGGGAGGAATAATGGTCGTTAATGCTGCTGTTGAGTTCTGTTTACATTTACATTGGTGAAATATTATGTTATTTATGTTATTAAATATTTTACTACATTTTTGCTTCAAAATTGTTTTTCCTATTTTCCTTCTCTAAAACCTAGGTGCATCTTATGGTCCGAAAAACATGGGTAAGTAGAATAATAACAGACAACTTTGTTCAACGGCATGAAAATAATTTTGACACTTGGATGAAATGAACAATTTTCCAGGAAAATATAATTTTCTAAAAGTGATCCCAGAAGAGAAAGAAAATCCAAACCAATTGACATGCAAAAGACAAAGAGAAAGTTGTAAAAGAGTAATCCACCACAGAAACACGAGGTTCAGATCGTTTCATGGGGCAATTCTAACACATCTTTACATAAAAAATTATTCCATAGCATAGAAAACTACAGAGCATAGAAAAAGAAGAAAAACTTCCAATTTATTGAACACAGTGCATTACATTGATGCCAAAAGCCTAACTGGATTGTAAAACAAAAAAAAACACAACTATTTTCAACCTACATTCTATGCTACTTATTCTCTATACCCTTTCCCCCTCTCTGAAAATAGATAGGGGGAGGGCAAGAATAGTACAGGAAATGTAGAAGCTAAAGAACTCATAAGTATGACACATGGACATGAACTAAAAGGGGGGGAATGTGGGTGGGAGAGGGGGTACAGGGTGGAGGGGAGAGAAGGGGGGAAATGGGACAACTGTAATAGCATAATCAATAAAATATATTAAAAAAACAACTAAAGAGTAATCTTTCTTATAAATATTTCTTCTAAAATGTTTAATTAAATATTAGGAAACTTGATTCAACAGCACATTAAAACAATGTAGATATTCTAGGAATGCAAAGTTGGTTCAACGTAAAGAAATCTATAAATCAATTTATATTAATAAGGAATATTGTTTGTAAAAATTATTTTTATACAGAAAAATTTATTTGACATAATCCCATATTCATTCTTGATAAAACACTCGATAAATGAATAACAATCTGATACATCATTGACATGTATCTCAAGTCCAAAAGCCAGTTTCATACTTAATGCTAAGCGTATTCCCACTGAAGTCAGGCCGTTGTATAGATGACACTATTATTTATCGTTACACTGCAGTATAAACTGATAGGGCCAGACAAGAGAAAAAACCCATAGCTTCAAAAATGAGAAAGGGGGAGGTACGACGACTCCTGCTTGCAGGAGATGCCATCGTACCTCCGTGCAGCCCCAGCGCATCCCCTGAAGAACAGTGAAGGATGGGAAAATTCAGTGATACTTCAGGGCACAACGCTAATAGAGAAATAAATAGCTTTCATAGAAAACAGTACTCAGAAAGTGTAATGGAAAAATAGTGCATGCTTCATATTAACACAAGAGAGAATGAACTTCCTAGAGATAACAAAAACTCCGTGAGGGAAACTTGAAAATCACTTCTGCAGAGCATACATGAGTACGCATGCATTTGAACAGGTGGGAGACAGACCAGTTGTGGATGGAAAGACAAAACTGTACAATAGCCAACTTTCACTAATTATAAATTTGACATGATCACAACAGAAAATAGCCCACGGGGATTTAACAAATTCATTGGGGAGATTCTAATTCGAGAGGAGAGCAATGGGAGAGGTCGTGCTATCAGATATGATAACTGCTCCGTGCCAGCAACAGTGCAGTAGTGATACAGGAAGAAGCAGACTGATCAGCGGAAAAGATGGAAAAGTCCCGGAATAAGCCTCAGTAGATGGACATTAATATGTGGGAAACCAATGAAGGAAGCCTGTACTACTCAGTAAGTGGTATTGGAGCAAACCATACAATCGTAGCCAAGGAGAAGGAGGTAAGTGTATAGCTAGCTGTGCCTGATGCCATAAATTAGGATAAATTCCAAATGGACCAAATTTTAAATCCAACTAATTAGTATATAACTATTTTTTCTTAATGGTAAGGGTATTATGAACATAGTGCTATGTTGGTAAATATACTTCTTCCATTTTATTTTTAATAGTTCCACAGTATTCCACTTAATAAAATATCATAATTTATTTAACTAAACTGATGTGTATGGACACTCTAGGCTGTTTCCACTTTTTGATTTTTAGAAGCAAAGCTGAAATGGCCATTTATTTAACAGTGTGGTGGGGATTCTCTACCAGAACAGCAAAGCCAGGTTCTCAAAATTGAGGGCCAGTTGGGTATTAGCTTCCTGCAGCTGCTGTGACAAATGACCGCAGATTTGGTGGCTTAAGACTATGGGAGTTTATTCTTTTCCAGCTCCACAGGCCAGAATTCTAAAACCAGTGTCCGTGGACAGGTGTCTCGGTGCCAGCAGGGTGGACGTCCTCTGGAGGCTCTGGCTTTGTCCTGTCTCCCGCTCCCAGCGGCCCCGGGCACTCCTCTGCGTATGGCGCACCATTCTAATGCTTCCTCTGTAGCCACCTGGTCTTGCCTTCTGTGGTTCACCCTCCCTCCGCCCCTCTTGCAGACGCAACATGCCACTGTGTTTAGGGCCCGTCTTGACCATCCTGGGTAATTTCCCCCCCAGGGAGATTTTCAGCAGTGCTAACTTCTCTGGGGATTCTAAGCTCCTGTTAAATTACTGAGCTTCTTCTTACACCCTCATCCCGCCTCTCCCTCCTCCCAGCATCGTTGCCCAAGCTGCGTAGATGCTCCTGCTCACCTCAGATGCGGGGCTGCTGGAGGCTCTCGTGGTTCTACTCCCGGGCCGTCGGCTCATGCCTGAGGGTGCTTTTCCCAGGCTCTCTTCATAGTGTCTTATTTCTCTCTTCCCTAAGAGGATTTTTTTAATCCTCACCCAAGGACATATTTATTGATTTTAATGAGAGAGGAAGGTGTGTGTGTGTGTGTGTGTGTGTGTGTGAGAGAGAGAGAGAGAGAGAGAGAGAGAGAGAGAGAGAGGCACTGAAGTGAAAGAGAGAAACATTGAGAGGTTACCACCTAGACGCACCCTGGCTGAGGATCACACCTACAGTTAGGTATGGCCCCGAAGGGCCCACAACATTTTGGTGCTGGGGGACGACACCCCAACCGAGTGCCCAGCCAGGGCCTACGAGGATTTCTTTTTGGTGTTAGAGGACTTGCTCATTTTAAGATCACCAGCTTGCTAACTGTTCCCCTCTCGCTGCGTTTCCGCTGAACAACTGTATTGTCCGTGGTAACAGTGACGCCGGGGCTTTCCCAGCACGGATGCTTCAGGTCTTGGCCATTTTCACAGAAAGGAAATTAAAAACTTTCTGCAAACCATGTGTCCTCCTCCCCCAGAAGTCCCGAGGCCCTGGCTTAGTTTTTCAGGACAGGCGGCCCTTATCTGCTCATTGTTCGTGCTCTTCTTTGGCCTCAGTGAAGGGAGAAACCCAGGAGGCCCCTGATCCCACCCCCCGCCCACCCCGGCCCGAGTGTTTTGCTGGAAATCCCGCTGACTGTGCTGCGGGTGCCGGGATCCGCCTGCTGGCAGCTTCCGCCTCACTCCTCGTCCCACCTGGGCAGCCTTTTCGGTCTGTCAGCGGGGACATCTGTCAGCAGGGATGTCTGTTTAATCGGTCAATGGTTGGGCAGGAAATTCGATGGCAAACCGGGTCCCAGCTACAGGTCAAGGGCAGTAGAGGTCCATGTCTTTGCAAACCTGCCTGGCATCTGTGTAGAAACTTCCTTTACTTCTTCCCTCTGGATTTGGTGTCTCCGTCTAAAGAAGATGGGACTTGCAGGAAGTCGCACCCTGGTCCTCCCCTGGCGGAGACAGGGTTTCATCCGAATGACATCATCTGGCTCAGCCCGTCACCCAGCCGGCGCAATGGGCCCAGCGAAGTCCTAGCAAAGGTTGGGGCACAGTGCGTGCCTCACCCCTCGTACGAGTCCCGGCGCACAGGAGCTGTCTCAGGGCGAACCCCCCTTTTCACTCAGGCTCAGTCATGCGCCCTGTTTGCCCCTCTGAATTTTCCCTCACGAAGTTCAAGCTCCCCCTCTAGACTACGCTTATACTTAGACCGCCCAGGTGCGCACGAATAGTTAAGACAGTTGATATTTCTATTTATTAAGCCAGGTACTATGCTAAGTGCCTCAAGGACTTTTTCTCATTTACTCCAACTTTAAGAACAATACCATAGAAACAGTCCAAGCCTCGTTTGTATTCCTTCCCAGTCTCCACCCCCGCCCTCAACACAAGTGTGAAGTTGGTGAGGATCTCTTCTGGTGCTTTTTTATGCCTTCGCCGCATTTCTAGGGACGATACGTAGTAAACGAGAGAGTGCTGTTTTCTGTGTTCTTGAGAGTCCGCAGACGGTATTATGCTGTCCACTTCCTTCTCCAACGCGATCCTGGCGATCAAGCGTGCGCTCCAGAGATTTCTCCAAGCGGCTCTAGTCGCTCCCCTTTAATTAGTATAACAGCGTGTTGAACACAAACACAGCTATTTATCATACACTCCTTTATCAAGGGGCAATTCGTTTGTCAAGCTTACAAGCGATTCTGTAATGACCATTTTTGTCATGCCTCCCTGTCCTCAGATTCTTCGTCTGTAAGACAAATCCCGAACAGATGAGCCCTCTGGCACGCGCGAGAGGCTCGGTTATCTGCTGTCAGCGCCACGCCGGGTCTGCCGCCGCCACGCCCCGTCTCCGGGTTGTCACGAATCGAATACACACTGATTCGCTTCAGCGTTTGCCGACCTGACACAGACAGAACAAAAGCAAGAGCCATCGCCTCGTTGTTGAAGTGTTTATGTCTCCGCTGTGTAGTGACGCTGAATCCCTTTCCACGTCCATCCTGGCCATTTGCCGTTTCAGTTTTGTGAATAGTCTGGCCTGTTCTCTTTACCTCCCAAATATTTTGTCCGTATGTTGCCCAACGTGCCATTCATCTTTTGGCTTGGTGGTGATTTTTACTGCATAAAATTGTGAACTTTTGATCTAGCCAGGTGGTCAACGCTATCAGCATTTTCAACCGAGTCCTTTCCATTTTTCTCGTGATAGTCTGTGAAATTCAGCAGTTACACCTGCTACGGGGAGACACCGTGGGTTACAAACAGTGGTCAGTTACATTTTCAGGAGGGGGCGGGGCTTGTGCCTCAGCTGCGGGACGAGATACTTACATAGAACTGCAGTCAGCGACAGGAGCTGGTGATGATGAGTGTCAAACACTTGGCACGGAAACTAGGTGACTTCACTGGGGCTGCCAGGAAGTTGGGAAGAGAGAGCGCCAGCGAACGCTGAATCACAGGGGCCAGATGAGCTGAGGTGACCCGTGGAAATCCGCACTGTCGGGGCTGCAGTCATCCCGAGAACCGATTGGCCCAGTCGCTCCATGTAAAGGGAAAACGTGCAGTGTGTCTTTCTGAGCTGACGGAGTTCTCCCCAGGATGTCCTGGGGCCAGGCCCTCTCCAGGCTCTTTATGCTGTGGCCCCAGCCCCCATAGACGCCGGTGCCCCCACGCTGGGAGTGGGGGCCCTCGGCTCTCTGACTGCCACCCAGCTCTGGGCCCCCCGACCCGCCGGGGAGCGGTGTGGAAGAGGCGAGCCTCGCGCCTGGACATCTGCATGAGTGGCTGCACACGTTAATGACGTGTCCCTTTGCGTGGCTGAATAGTATTTCTTGGATGGATGCACCGTAGTTCGGATCGCCACTCCCGTGCCGAAGGGCGTGGGGTTGCTTCCGGGGTTCGGCCGTTGTAAAGGACCACCGCTCGGGTCGCACAGCTGGTGGGACAAGTGCATGCGCACAGCGACTTCAGAAACGAGCTCTCGGTCTTCGGTGATGGGCGCGAGCATGCATTTCTAGGGAAGCGTGTTCCCACCCTCACACTTCAGGGGCTTCTTCCAGGGGCGCTGGGCCGAGTGATCACTCCCAGGCCACACTGTGACACCTGTCACTCGTGTCCAGGCGGCTGTGTGGGAAGACCGAGGCTGGTCCTCTGCCTGCAGAGCTCACCTTTCTGAAAGCTCAGCTGGCAGTACCCGTCTCCTGTGCGCGTCCTGATGCTGGGGCCGTGGGACCCCTTCGCCTGGTTTCAGCGCCCCCAGCCATGACAACTCTGATGTCAGGATCCTCACCGGTGCGTCCCCTTGCTTGCTGACTGAGCCTTCCATGAGAGCTGGGCTCTGTCCTTCATCCCCCCGTTTATAGCTTGGGGACCAGGCACACAGCCGGTGTGTACTGGTTTTGAATGAACTCATGAATACATCATGTCTTCAGTGTATTAAAGAGACTAAAAAAATCCAAGACTGCATTTCAGTAAATACATAAATATCCATGAAGCCCACCACATAAGTAGGGGGAAGGAAAACCATCCCGGGCTTGGATTTACAAAGCCTGAGTCAGAATCTCCATTCTGCCCCTTGCTGGCGCTGACTCTGCAGGCAAAGATTTAAGTCCTCTGTCCAGGTCTTCTCATTTGCAATACTATACACGGTCTTCACAGGACCTCTGGGTAGCTCAGGTAAAATAATTTGCATGAATGCTCTTTGTAATGCACTAGAGTGCTGTATAAACCACAGGGATTCTCCTTGCTCTCCTGGTGATTGTCTTTCCTGCTTTCTCCTCTCTTCCCGCCTTCCCCTCCTCCTCCCCCACCCCCCTTCTCATCACCACCTTCCTGACCCTCTGCACCCTGGGAAGGGTGGAAGTGGTCAGGCAACTCCAAGTTCAAAATCACAGTGTTCTTGTGACATTCCATCCAGCAGAGGGCAACAGTTCCTACCAGCTAAGCCCAATGTCTTTTGACTAATCAAGTTCAAGTACCATCATGGCAACTTGTAATCATTAATATTTATTTATTGTCGAAGGAAACACATGGGTCCACCCTACTAATCCTTTCAGTCAACAGTCTCCAGATATGGGTGTTTGGTACTTTGCCTTGTAGCCCAAGTGTCTTTTACAAAGGTCTGGCTGCCATGAGAACTATCTTAAAAAAAAAAAAAAAAAGAAAGAAAAGAAAAAGATTTGCACTCTTCTTTCCTTCCTAGTTGGCTGGCAAAATGCAGAACAAATTGTGGCTCGGGAGTGATGACACAGACATGTCTCTCTTTGGACTATTTATATCCTTGGCAAGGGTAGTGTGAGACAAGGGTAACTGCTTTGCGCGATCAGCTTATCTGAGAATTCTCCTACTTCTTCATTCCCTTCAAAGGGGGTTCTCCCATCCATTTTCGCCGTGCGCTGAACTACCGCTGTGTGGGTTTCACACCAGGACTGGTGGAGAGGGTTCTCCACCGAGAAACTGAAGTCCTGAGTCTACCTTGTAGGGCCTGGGGGCGGCCTGCGGTGCCAACTGGTGCCAGGCAGACGGGCTGGGAGGTCCCCGAGGGGCTTCCCTGTGGAGAGTGGGTGCAGCCGGATCCCCGTGTTCCGCTGTAACCGGCTGCCCAGAGTCAGCGCCGGAGTCAGCCAGCGCAGCCCCTCCAGATAAGCAGAGGGGGAGAGAGACACAGAGAGAGAGGAGAGCAGCTAGCCCAGCCTAGTTCTTTCAAGTTAATGGGAACCAGTGGGGATAATCGGACATTAGTCATGTGTCCTCACCGTGGACAGGATGTGCCTGTCCCGTTACCGGGCGCGGAGAGGTGGCTGGGTGGTCCTGGTGTAACTCTTCTTTCTTATGGAAAACTCTGATAACCTTTGCATCATATCAGCCCCTTTCGCTGAGAAAGCCAAACAAGGTGGTTGATACATCTTACTGCCACTCAACCATTCACTCACTCATCCACCCACCTAATGTCAACGGAAGGCCTACTAGAGGCTAGGAATTGGAGAGTCAAAATAAAATAAGACTAGGATCGTTCCTTTGAGTAGTTCTCAGCATCTGGGGGACACCAGTGTAAACCATTAACGACCCGCAGAGGGATAAAGGCGGTACCTGAACTTGGCCGGGAGGCATGGGAACACCTTGGCAATGGTGATCAGCTCTGTCTGCAGGGGGCTCGTAAGGAGGGGGTCCTGGAGTGGCGTCTCTGGGCTTGGGACACGTTTCAGGGGGTGAGCTTTTCATCATGTTTCAACTCCTGTCACCCGCTAAGCAAGACTTTGTCCATGTCTACAAGAAAGCTGGATCAAATTGTCTTGTTCTTACACCCTTTCCAAGGCCCCCAGCCCTGCCTGGTTCCAGTTGTGACTGTATTTGACAGTTGTGAATCGGGGACTGTGTGGGGTGTGCTGGGGTCCCCAATTCACGATGGTCACACTTCCTGAAAGCTGAGGATGGGGGGCCAGATCGTGAACGTAGCGTCTCCTCGGGAAAACACCGGTGTCGTCCACCTTCCCTGCTCCTTGGCCAAGACCTTGTTCGACTTCCTTGGGTAGGGACCACGCTGTTTTCCCCAGGACAGGGCCTGCCTGTCAATATTCTGCCACGATCGCTTTCAGGGCACAGAACAAAGTGCTGACTTAGAGAGAAGACTCCATAAGCTTTAGGAGGAGGAGGGAGGGCCTGGCCCCAGGAGACAAACTCACGGGGGAAGCCCTGAGTGACTGCGGGTCATTTTTCCCTCCCTTCTTCGGAACCACACCATCCTGTATAGCAATGCAGTCATTGTGTCAAGCATGGTTCTCTCCGTGCGGCATCTCCAAGTCTCCTTTAAGATATGCTTGAGCGCAGAAGCTTGGCCTTCCAGCACCTTGGCTCCTGAGGAGCTCTGAGCCTGGTCTGTGGAGTAGTGGGCGGTGCATGGCCGCCTCTGGGCGGAGTCAGTGAGGAGAGTGCCCAGAGCCCAGTGCCCAGAGTCCCGCCCCCTCCGAGCTGCGAGGGAGCCGGACCAGAGGCGGAGCCCAACCCCAGGGGCAGCGCAGCCCACAGTCCTGGGCTGGGCGTGTGTCCCACTCTCGCTGGCTCGGCTCGGGAGCTGGCTGCGACCAGCCAGGATGCTGAACTGCTCGCTTGTTCTGTCCCCGGCCCGGGAGCACTGGGGCCCTTCCCCTGGGGGTGAAGTCTAAATTTAGCCCCAAAGAAGCTGCCTTCCCATTTTGCTGGAGAAAAGCTCTTTTCACTGGAATGGGCTTCTGCTTTGATTAAGTGAGAGGACCCACATCTGGGAATATATAAACTTTATTGTCCTTGGATGACAAAATGGTTTTCTTGCCTACTGGTTTTCCACCTTTGCAGCCTGGAGTGTGACTGTGTTTGCTAATGACCGCGCTGGCCAGGGGGAGCCACTTCATGGTGGACTGGGCTCCCAGGGCCTGTGTCCCAGCTGGGGCTGACACCTGGGGACCGCCTCTTGTCCCCACTTCACCTGGTGAGTCTGAGCTCTGCCTGCACATACACCAGAGAGCAGGAGGCTGGGTCTCCCGCGTGATCCTGGGAGAAGGTGAGGCCCAAGCCTGGCCCCCCTTGGACCCCACAGTTGCAAGAGGCATGAAACATCGTAGGGCTTCCCTTTCGGCTCCAGGGTCCGGGTCTCAGATGCCACGCTGGGCCCACACTGGAGTGGATGGGAAAGGCATCAGCCCTAAGGGGTTCTCTGGGCAAAGAAAGGCTTAGAGGACTTCTCCCGGCCCAAAGCAGGCTCCTAGGGCGACTCCCACCCAAGACCCACTCTGCCGTTGGAGTCTCTGTGAATTGTTTGGGGAGCTGACAAGTGAACATTCCTTTAAAAGTCAACGCCTAGTTCATGGTCATGTCCCTTTCCATAAATGTTTCCTTTGGTGTCTAATGGTACAAGCTCTGGTTAACTCATCTGATGGAGGAACTCTGAAATACGGGGCAGAGAGCGGCACACTTGGATTCAGAGGAGCCGGGCTGCTGGGTGGTCTGGTTTTACAGCTTATTAGCTCTACGACAGGGAGCAAGGCACCTTCTCCAAACTCCTGTTTCCTTGTCTGGAAAACGGCACTAATAAGACTGTACTCACAGCAATGTGGTCGGCCACAAGCGAGAAGATGTTATGCATTTCCAAAAGCTTTTCGTAAAAGTAGGTGGCTTTCTCCATGAAGCGATCTGGGCTGGTAGTAAATGCCTGTTTGGATTTGATTAGTCTCTCCCGCCACCCCATGAAAATTTCTTTCCTCCCAAAGAGCCCCTCCAGGACACGCGGATGCTCAGCAGATCTGGGGAACTACTCAGAAGGACAAATAGGCCAAATCTTGTGTATTTTCTACTCAGTACCTCGAGTCTGGTCCTTTTTCCAGGCTAGTCTGCATGGCATTCAACATGAGGACTGAGATAAGCGCTCCCATTTAACCAGAACGGATAGACCAGAAAGACATTAGACCGAGTCTACAAGGCAGCGTGCTCTACGCGAGGAGGAATCGGAAAGACAGCCCCTGCCGTCCTTTTCCAGGATGGGCTGGGCAGCCCCCAGACGCTGTCAGTGTGGAAAGAGCTTGGGAACGTTTTATAAGCCAGTAAACCATGGTGAGACGGGCGATAGATTCTTTGGAATTTATTTGCATGGTTGATGTCACTTTCTCAGCGCAGGGAGCCAACCTGTCTCCATGTCTGTGGCCTCTTTCTGGAATTGTTCCCTTGTCGTTAATCCCAAGTGACCCATTCAGGCCACTTCCCTGTCAGAAATTGTGGGTTTGCAGTGAGAGGTGGCCCTTGCTGGGCCCCGGCAGTTGGCGAGATGGCTCTTCCCTGAGCCCCAACCGGAAAGGACATTGACGGCCTCCCGGGCCGAGACCCTCCCCCCTGCAGATGTGGGTCTGGGCTGTCCAAGCGCGTGTTTTACATCTTTGCCTCTACTAGTCGTGCTGGCTGGCGCCCTTCCCAGCTAGACAGCGCCCAGAGGGACTCCACACAACTTTCTGCCTCCAGCTTGGAGGACAGTCGACTGGGGCAGCACTGGCTCTCGTGCAGAGCCCCTGGCTCTGTCGTGGTTGATTGACAAATGTCACATCACCTTTCCCAAGCCTCAGTTATTACGAAAGGATGTTCATTTTCATTTGGACATTTGGAGGATGTGGCAATAAGTTCAGAGAGGGGAGGGGCAAGGGAGACGGGAACAAATGGACAGTCATTGGGCACCTACGAAGAGGCAGGCACTGTACTTAAATATTTTATAAGATTTTATTTATTTATTTTTAGAGAGAAGGGAATGGGGGGGTAGTAAGAGAGGCAGAGAAACATCAGTGTGTGGTTGCCTCTCACGTGGCTCCTACTGAGGACCTGGCCCGCAACCCAGGCATGGGCACTGACTGGGAATCGAACCGGCGACCCTTTGATTCGTAGCCTGTGCTCAATCCACGGAGCCACACCAGCCAGGGCTGTACTTACATATTTTAATGCGGAGCCTCACATATAGCTCTCAGAACAAGCCCCGAGACTAGGACAGCACGGATCTGTGTTACAGATCTGGAAAGCAGGGTTTGTGGAGCTAAAAATGCACTGGAAAGCCATATGGCTTTTCCTTGACTCTTTCACGGGTTGGCCCCTCCACAGAGGCAGTGTCGTCTTGTGCTCGGGGAGACGAGGACAATCATCCCAAAGTCACAGTACCAGGGACCTGCTGAGACCCCATATGATGCACCGGGCTCCCTCAAGAGGCCAACGGGAAGGAACCTAACAGCACTGTGGAATTTTCTAGTCAAATTTGTAGAAGAATCTTATTCTCCAACAGGAGACTCGGGGACAGCCAAACCTGCCTCTGGGACAGGGTGACCCTTCAGAGACCAGCTGCTGTCAAGAAGGCTCTCCAGGGCCCCTGTGCCGGTTGCCAGCAGTGTTCCAGGGGCTGGATGCCGCCCAGCCAGCCCTGGGAAGCGGGAAGCGGGCTCTCCAGCTGGCGGGGCCCTGGCGTGACTCATCTGGCCCGGGAGCCGGAGCCTCAGCAGCACGCCCTCCTGCCTCGGGGCGCGGCCGGGGCCGGTCCCCTGAGAGGGAGCATTCCAGAGGCCGAGCGTCCAGCTGGCGTGCCCCCTGTGCTCCACGGCTGCCTTCTCAGCCGGCAGCTCGATCCCTCAGGACCTCAGGGGTGGAAAATGATTCCTCCGTCCTGAAGTCCCATGACGGAGCCGACCCTCCGGGGGATTCTGCAGCCCCCCTTGGGTCAGAGACGGCAAAGACGTTTATGCCCTGGAGACAGGCATCCCCAGGGTGCGAGGCGGTGACCCTGGGGAGCGGCTGCCGCCGGCTGTCCTCAGGGAAGGCCTGCCACTTTCTGACCCAGTGCTGACCTTCCCTGGAGTGGCGGCCACTCCCCTGCCATTTGCTCCTGCAACTGGAGCGGGACAGATGACGCCATGGCACTTTGGGGCGTGCTGGAGTTTTGACAAATTCCAAGGAACATCAAAGTGCAGAGCCACAGCCAATACATCATCGTCTGTCACCAGGGCCCCCACCCCCGATTATCACATTAAAGCAGCCATGGGCACATTTCAGCGGAAGCTCAGCGGACGCCTACTGGAACTCACCGTTTCACCTTCCAGAGCTAAACAAATATGGCAATGGTTATGTTCAAAACCTCTGCTCTCGGGTCTGCATTCAGCAGCTGAGCCCTGCATCACACACACACACACACACACACACACATGCACACATGTGCCCATGCAGAAAGCACACACACGCATGCACACACACACACACACACACACACACACACTTCCGTGCTCGAGAACGCCAGATCGCTGGGATTAGGTAGCGCGGGAAGCAGAGTTGGAGTCCAGTGTGAGCTCCATCACACCCTAGCTTGAGAGCTCCGGCGATTGGTTGACACTTCCAGGGCTCAGTCTCCTCGGGGCGAAATAAGGACGAGGACAGCTCCTTGTCCAAACTTTCTATGTCGTCAGTAGAGCAGCTCAGCTTCCGTTCGCTTGGGAACCACGGCGGACAGGGTTTGCTGGTCACCCTGCCGCGTGTCTGCTTCCTGACGGGTTCATCGTGGGTGACTCGGGGGATCCGGAGAAAACACGGGGTCTCTCTCCCACAGAAGACTTGCTGAGCAGTGCTTGTGCGTGGAGGGGCGGTGGCCACTCGAGACTTCGGTTTCAGATTGTGAAGGAAATACTCGCCGGGTTGGTGCTCCCGTGGGTAAATTCCCATGGGGGGCGGCGGCAGAAGGCAACTTCAGAAGGAGTCTTTGCTGGTCTTTAGAACCATTCCCCCCAGACCCGGGAGCGTCCGGAGAGAGCAGAGTTATCTGCCAGAGTGTCCCAGAGAGAACAACAGGCGTGTGCATTTGACGCCACATGACCAGGCATAAGAAACGTCACACTTCTTTTGTTCCTTTAAAGTAAATTTGCTATGCTATTGCAGCCAGGCTGCCGAGGGCGGGGCGGGTGGGAAACTTAGTCCCAGACCCTCCTGGAGCACCCCTCCCTTCCAGCCCTGCAAACACCCACCCGGAGCCCCCAGGAGGACCTCTGGGCGGGGGGGTCCTCTGGTCTCTGCTCCACGTGCGTGACTGCTGATGTGTCTCTTTGCAAGGTCCGCATTGTCCTTGAAGGCTGGTGGCTCTCCCATCTCTGGGCAAGGCTTTACCATGACTGTGATTTCTCCCTGAGGCCCTGCCACCTCCTTCCCAGAGGGTTTGCAGGGAGGTCACACCTCTGTACCCGGGGTGACAGGTCTCCATCCTGTCCAGACCTAGAGGGGGCCCTGGAATTCTTTCAGGCTTCCTTCTCTGATAAGATAGCCTCCTTGATCTTTGGGAGAAGAGCCCCAGCGACCTCCTCCCAGAGAGCCTGTGGGAAGACAGGATGGCTCTGCTCCTGGGGCGGGGTGGGGGGTTGGGGGGAGATAGGTTATCAGGGCTAACCGAGTTGCCAGCCAGCGCTGTTACCGGCTAAGTGTGATAGGACTGGAGGGTGTGTTTAGAGACTTGATGAGGGAAATGCAGGAGAGAGATGAAAAGAATCATGTGTGAAACTGGGTCAGATTCTGGTCCCTCTAAAATGCCTGCTCCCTCCGCCCATTTCTACTCTTACAAAGTGATGGGGGCTCAGGAAGAGAGAGGCCTCATGGAGCCCCGGAACGAGCCCAAGATCCTGCCTGCCACCGGCACAGCGTTGACCCCTTTGTAAATCTAGAAGGCGCTGGCTCCAGGAGTCCAACCCAACCTCGCAGCAGCCGCTCTGCAATGGGCGGGGCAGCTGTAATCCCATTCTCCAGACTGGATAACTGAGGTCCGGATGGTTTAAAAGACTTGCCCAAAGCTGGAGGCAGGGTAGGAGGAGGCACCCAGGTCTCTTGACTTTTTCTTCAGATTCCCCGATCTTGCTCCCAGCATTCGGATTGCGATCTGGCTCCCTCCACCAGCGACCCGCCTTCTGCGGGTGTCTGGTGTTCTAGAAACTTGTCGGCAGAGTTTGTCTAACTCTTGCTCTTACACTATTGTTTGCTCCTTTCAGGAAGAGCAGCTGGAAGCAGGACATATTTCTTCGAAGAAAATACGCTCCGGACTCGGGTTCATATCTGCTGGGCCCCAAAGACCAGGCTACGGCCCACACACGACCACGATGCCAGCTCTGCGTGCATTCACGTAGTAACGGGAGGGATTTCATAAAACTATTAATTCACGTCTCGGAGAAGAATGGCAGGAAATGTATTTCTGACTATTTAGAAGTGACTCATTCTGGGACTATTTGAAAAATATATATTATTTTTATCAGTAAGGAGACTTGACTATAGTCAATGTTATCTCGTCACACGCAGGGATCCTAAGATCCGATTTCCATTTCCCTGAAAACAACCCACAGCAAGGCCGGGGGAGACAGAGCCCGGCGCAGCCTCTGCAGGGCTCTCCCTCCCCACACCCCAGCTCGGGCTGCAGGGATAACGCCCCACCCTCCCCTCGAAACCACGGAGGGCAGATAAGAAAATTCGCATTCAGTTCTCAGTGACTTCCACAGCCCGTGAGATAGTAGGACCAGAAGAGATTCCACAACCAGAAAATCTTGGCTGACGTTTCACCCTTTGGAAGCAAAAAAAAAAGAAGAAGAAAGAAAAAAAGAAAAAATAAGGAGTGCCTCAGAGCCTTTCTTAGACAGCTTTGTCAGAATAGGGGCTTTTGAATATTTAAATCGGAGCAAAGGATGGTTAAGAGTTGCTACTCTTCACCCTGGCTGGCATAGCTCAGTGGATTGAGCGCGGGCTGCAAACCAAAGTGTCGCAGGTTCGATTCCCAGTCAGGGGACACGCCTGGGTTGCAGGCCATGACCCCCAGCAACCGCACATTGATGTTTCTCTCTCTCTCTCTTTCTCCCTCCCTTCCCTCTCTAAAAAAAATAAATAAAATCTTAAAAAAAGTTACATTCCCACTCTTTGATTATTTAAAACAGAAAAAGAGTTGCTACTCTTCAATCATTACCTAATCGACTATCAGACTATGCAAAGTATTTGCACAGGAAGTACCTAACCCTCCCAGTTTTCATTAGCAGGTACTTTGGTCTCCCCAGTTTGAAGCAGAAAAATTCAGCTCTACCGTGAGCCAGCCTCTGTGGAACACGGGCACTCACTCCCTGTCCGGGGCACGCGGCTCCCTGAGCAGGTGAGCCCGGGGAAGCCTCGCTGCCTCCAGAGTGCCATCACGGAGCAGTCATGGAGAGTGATGGACACGCCCAGCCAGCGCTCTGCACTCGCTCCATTCAGAGGGAGGGATCCCAGGTGTTTCTCCCCCACACAGTCCCTGGCCTTGACACTTCCCGAGAAAGCCGGGCTTGTCCCCTCGTGTGGCCCAAGTCTGGAATGCAGCTCTTCCTGTTGGGAAGACAATGAATGGTTTTTATGGGAAAAGCGTGGACTTTGAAGGATGCAAGGAACGTGGCAGGCGCAGAACCCCTGGCTTAGGTGTCCCTGGGGGCTAGACTGGGTCTGCCGGGGGCGCAGTGGAGGAGGGGAGGAGGAGGAGGAAGTAAGGAGGACATAAAGGAGGCTAGAAGGCAGTCAGAAGGAGGCAGCCCGGGGTTTCCAACGCCGGCTTAGGGTTCTGGGTCATATCCTATTGGTCTCTGCCACTCACAGTGTGGTCCAAGGGAGGGCAGCATCTTTGGCACCAGAGAGCTTGCTAGAAATGCAGAATCCCAGGGCCCACCCCGAGCCACTGAACTGCAATACGTGTTTTCACAGGAGCCCCAGAAAATTTGTATCTTTATTCAAGCACTGCTCGAGGCTAAGAGGGAGCAAAAAATATTTTGGAGTTGGGGGGGTGGGAAGGCAGAAATGCTTGGGAGGGAGCCCGCGGCTCCCTCCCGTCCAGGTATGAGCAGGGGAGGCAGACAGGAGGGGCCTCCCCTCAGGTGACAGCCATCTCGGCGATCAGCCCGACCTCAGGAAAGGTGTGTTTGGGAGGTGGGCATCCCGGGATCTGTGTTTTGAAGTCAGGTTCCACTAGTAGCCGACCCTGCGCCCGACCCCCGGGAGGTGGGGTAGTGCAGAGGGCTGCCGACGCTCCCGGTGGAGCCTGAGCTCCGGGCAGGGTTTCCTACGGCTGCGCCAGACTGTGGGGTCTGCCCTCAGCTCCACTGGGACCAGCTTCTCTCAGGCTCAGGGCGGCCAGTTCCCGAAACCGGAGACTCCCCGCAGCCCGAGGTCTGGGCTTCCCATGAGGTCTGAGGCGGACAGACATCTGCCCCCACCCCTCTCTGTTTGACCCCAGCAGCCCCTGCGAACAGGAGGGCCAGACTGAGGTTCTGGGCCTCTGGCCCAGGGGGCGGGTGGTCCAGGACAGCGAACAGAGGCCGTGAGCTGGGTCCCAGTGGGTTAGGGCCGCATCTGCAGGAGGAAAGAGAGGCGAGCTGACGTGGAGGAACTCTCAACGGGAGGAGTCTGGCCTCCAGTTTTGAGAGAAACAGGTGTGAACTTAGCTGTCAGTTACTCCCCGCCTTTCCCAACGGCTGCTGTGTGATTCCAGCCAGTTAACGCACCTCTCTGAGTCTCGGTCTTCTCTCCGAAAGGAGAGGATAGCAGCATCGTGTTGAGGGTTGTGTGAGCCTCCAGCACTACCTGGCGCACAGATGGCTCACGGACGTGAGTTGCCTGCCCTTCCTGCCCTTCTCTGGAGTCGCTGCCTCTTGCTGCTTCTTGCAAACAAGCTTTTGAATGAAAGAGTTCCTGTCCAGTAATTCGGATCGACCCGAGGGAAGACAAGTCTTAAATGCAGGACTGTTTTGAATCTGAAGGCCACAGTTTGAGTACGTGTGTGACCACTGACTAAGACCAAACCGTTTCCTAGAACGTAGTCCTTAGGGGCCTGCCTTGTGAGCAGGCCGGCGTGTTTTTAACAGGTTAGTTGTCTGAGAGCAAGCGGGTTCCCTTAGGTCACGGATGTAACTAAAGGCAGTCGGCCGCTGTGCCTATGGTTTGCATGGTGCCCACCACGGGCTCTTTCTGCGCCTGCCCAAGTGAATCCAGACTCTGAGCTCCAAAGCTGACCTCTGGTGACGAGCCCGGCTTATTCTCAACGACAGTCTCAGCAAGCGGCTTCCGCCCCGGCCCTGTTTCCTGTTGTTTGCTCTCTGGAGGCCGGGAGGTTATCGCTTACCGAGGCCGTGGACAACCTCCCACGCAGTTTCCCCTAACGCAGGCCTTGGGAACTCAGAAGCCTCCTTGGAAGGGCCCGCCTCACCTTCTCCCAGGACCATAAAAATATGTATTTTTGCTTCCTTCTCCAAACACAGTGTAACTCCCTTCTCGCTTTCCTGGGAGACGGTGGTAATACAGGGAGGCCTGGGGGGTCCCCAGGATGAAGCAAGCGGCTTGTAAAACAACTGCCGGGGATTCCACATCGGACTCCATCAACGTTTCCCAAGATCCGCAGGCCCGTAAAACTGCTTTCCCGCCACAGTTCCGTGGGCTGATTTATTCCCCTCCCCCGCGGACGCCGCCCCTGCTCACAGCCGCCCCTTTCTCGGGGCCGAGAGAGTTACGATCCACAGGGCCCTCTCCGGTGCTCTCTCGGCTTATAAATCGCATGAATGAGGATTTATTGCCGTGCACCCCGCAGAGCCTTACATTAATACGTTGCGTCTCATCTACACAAGCGTGTGTCTATGGGACACAGGCTCACAGCCCTGGAGCGGCGGCCCGCCTGCCTGTGGCCAGCATGCGGACGTAGCTGCTCCGTCGTTCTGAGCCCCCGGTCCGGCTCCCTCTGCCTCCGTCTGACGTCCTTCTCCTTGCCACGGCTGTGTGCGGGCCCCGATGTCTGGGTTCGGCCTCTCCGGGGACGCTATGCACAAGAGACGGACACGTCCGTGTGTGTGTGTGTGTGTGTGTGTGTGTGTGTGTGTTGGTGGTGGGAGGGTGGCCCTGGGTCAGTGTCCACAGGCTGCAGCAACAAGTGACTGCACACGGGGCGGCTTAGAACAACAGGAGTGCATTCTCGGACAGTTCTGGGGACTGGAAGTTCATGATCGACGTGTTGGCAAGGCTGGACTCCCTTCGGGGGCCCTAGGAGAGGACCCCCTCTGGCCTCGTGTGGCTCCCGGTGGACACGGGTGATCACTGTGGGTGGCCATGTCCCCCCCTCCCATCTCCACCTCCGTCTTCACAGGGCCACCTCTCTGCAGGCCCCTCCTCTGTGTGATGTGACACTCCTCGTGGGGTTCGGGACCCACCCACGTTTTCCGGGATGAGCTCATCCAAGAGCTTAACTCAGTTACAGCTTTTCTAAATAAAGCGACATTCACGGGTCTCAGGGGCTAGGATGTGGGTGTGTATTGGTGGGGGGCTCACCACTGAACCCACTACAATCTCTTTAACTTTGCTCAAGCTCTCCCCCAGCCCTTCTCCAGCTAGAAACATCCCCCAAGTCCCTGCTCTGGAGTCACCTTCTGCACGAGACCCTGGCTGGACAAACTGTGCTCTCAGACAGAGTCGCTCACCACCCGGCCTGGGCCCTGTAGTTCCCTGTTCACGAGCCCGTGCGTATCTCCTGGAGAGTCTGTTTCCTGACACCAAGGGCTCCTCAGGGCCACAGCAGGGCCCTGTCCTCGCCTCCCGGGGCCAACGTCCCTTCTCAGCGTTGCTCTTCCTGAGGACCAAGGTCTTAGCGCCTGGGCCCCGGTTCTCTCTTTCCGTGTCAAAACCGCTTTCCCACACCGCCTGTGACTCCGCCCTCCACCTGACACCCGCTGGCTGCATGGGTCTGTCTGGAACTTGCCCCCGCAGTTGGCCTGACTCCCCTCCTCCTCGGACCTAAATCACACAGGCGCCCCAGCCCAGTTCTTGAGGAAGGGCTGCCGCCGTCCCAGGAGTGTCGTTCTGACCACCTCGGGCCCGGCCTGGAGGTGGAGAATCACATGTTGTCCTCCGAGCCTCTCCAACAGGGACTGGAATTTGGGACAGAGAGTGGTCCAGCCCTTAAAAACACCTTCGGAACTAGGAGACAGGTGCCTTTCTGTGGTGAGCGACAACGGCCTTTTGTTCTGCGAAGCAGCGCTTTCGGAGCCTCATCAAGTCCAGTCGAGGAAAACCTCGATTACCTGGAACACTTGGGAAGTGGGGAGGCTTGTTCTTTTCATCTGTCATAAGTGAAAGTCCTTTTAGTTTTTAAGTCTTGCTGCGTTTTTGCCTAAACTCCATGTTTTTCCCCTGTTTTTGGGGGGAGAAGGGCAGAGGAAGGGACACCCGGCCTCCGCTCAGAGGCTGGAGGACTCAGGATGGAGGTGGGAGGGTGGAGCTGAGTACCTGAGGCATGACCCTCACAAAGCCTGGGTTACCTGCTCGTTTCCTGGGGCTTTTACATTTTTCTCCCGAAGGAGAGAGTGGAAAGTGGTCGCTTAAGTGGAGGTCTCTTTGGCTGACTTCTGGGTAACTCCAGCTTCCCTTCTGAAGGGCGAGGGATATTTTCCTAGCAGCGATCAGCCGCACCTGTGCAGAGGATAGAGCACGTTACACACGTTGCTGGAGAGAGATGCTGTGGCCCCTTTGGGAGCCTTCCCCCGTTTCAGCACCTGCCGTGAGGTGTGGGTGTATGCGTGTGGCCCAGAGCGGGGGGTCACCTGGGGGCCCGGGTGGATAAAGCTACCACAGCGTGGACGAGAAAACCAGTGATCAAACCTCAGAAACCTGGGCATTTTATCCCCCGGCATGTCTGACCAGTGCTATGACCTTCTATGACCTCTGGCAAGTAAATTTATCTGTTATCTGTTTTCTCCTCTAAAAACGGGAGACACTCTCATCTCCCCCTGCCGTCTAGAATAGTCACACACACGCGGTCAGATGTCTTGCACACGCTCCGTCCGTAAAACACCGCACGGAGATCCCATTATCCCCACGACGCCGAACCCCGGCAAGAAGCACTAGGTGGTTTTGTGACTGCTGTAGTTCAGGGGCACGGCTGCTGTTGAATTGACTGGTGCTGCTTCTGCTGCATCACAGCGGAGTCTGCACCACGGGGCCCACCACAGACAGGCCACCTCTGGGTCACGCCCCTGGCTGGCTCGTCCCCCCCCGCCCCCCCCGACCTTTTCTGTCTGCATCCGGCCGCGCACCAGCGGCCCGCCCCACCCAGGTACACAGACATTTGTTACGTTCCAGGGAGACGCTGGACTCTGCTCTTTCCCCCCAACGTAATAAAACCTGCTGTCTCCCTCGTGTCAAAAAAAAAAAAAAAAAGCGGATTAGACGCCAGAGAGACACTATATATAGTTTTCCTCTGACTGCTGGGAAAGATAAGTGGCCCAAAGGAGCCGGGAATTGTTTGCCTATAAATTGAGCGCCAGCAAGTTTATCTCCCAGCGCTGTAGATTACGGGGAGCGGAGCCACCGGGAGGGAGCGCGGGAGGCTACGATAACGCCGTGATAGCTCGACTCCCAGTCCACAGTCACACCCTCCCCGGCGCGGGCGCCCGGGGCGGAAAGTGCTTATGTTACAAAACCGCGTGAGGTCCTGGCCCCGGGATGCTTCTGCGTCTCCTGGGCGGTGACAGGGCCACTGCCAGTTTCATTGGTATGCTTCCTGGCTGGGGCCGATGTCACTTGAGAGGACTGGGCGGGACGGTGGGGATGGCAGGGGCTTCCTCCCACAGGGCACGGCGGTGCCCCAGGACCGGAATCCAGGGGGCTGCTGAGCAGGCCAGTGAGTGCCTGGCGCAGAATAATATTTGGCCAGGGTGTTCCTTGAACCGTGGGACACTTGGAGTTTTCTAGGTCTCCCTCCTTCTGCAACCCTGTAAGTGGCAGGTGATAAATAATGTCTTCAGTCCTCCTGGCGCCCGGTATCTCTCTGGAGCACCGGGGTGGGCCTTACTGGAGACCACTATCATGGTGCCCAATGACATCATTGGAATGGGGGTAGGAGGAGCTCGTGAGAACTTCTGTGGACCCCTAAGCCTTTCTGCGGGCTCTCGGTGCTGTTTCTGCGGTGTGGTGGTCTGCAAGGTGAGGTTCTGCTTGCCAACAGTCCTGTGCGGTGGCGGCGAGGCCGTCAAGGGGCCGGGGAGGGCGGCCCACTCGAATGCGAAGTGCAGGGACACTAACGTGTGGCTGCCCAGCGTAAATCAACTCCAGGAGCCTTCACTCCCTTGTCTGGGCAGGGGGGGTTGCTTTCTCGGGAAACCTCCCTCCCGACCAAATGGACTGGGCCCGGATTAAGTGTCTTCTGATCCTGTAATTTACTCATGTCGTTTCTCATTTGTGACTATACGAGGCTCACAGAGGGGCAGACTCGGTCCCCAATAAAATGGATACGCCGCGTTCCCCGCGGAGCCGGCGATGTGAATCACCCCCGCCCCCACACTGTAAGACAAGACGCGTCAAGAGGGGCCCAGGGCAGGCGCCTCTCCCAAAGTCGAACACGGGAGCGCGATGGTCACGGACATCCCGGCCGCTCCCGGCTGCCGCCTCTGACATGGGGCCTGACCTCTCTGGCAGGCAGTCCTCACAGGTCTCAGGCTTTCCTCTTGAATGCATCTGTCACCCTTTTTGGCTTGGGCACCCTGCCCCCTGGCAGTGCCAAAAGGCTTCACATGTCCCAAGGAGTTTATGTAAATCTGTGCCCCTGGGCGGTGCGCGTGCTCACCCCTCCGGCTCCAATGCCTGCCTTGCCCGTGAACTTATACTCATCCTTCAAAACCTAACTCAAGCCCCGGCTGGCGTGGCTCAGTGGATGGAGCGCTGGCCTGCGAACCAAAGGGTCGCCGGTTCAGTTCCCAGTCAGGACACATGCCTGGGTTTTGGGCCAGGTTCCCTGGTGCGCGGTGCTCGAGAGGCAACCACACAGTGATGTTTCTCTTCCTCTCTTTCTCCCTCCCTGCCCCTCTGTCTAAAAATAAATAAATAAAATATTTTTAAAAAACCTAATTCAAATGCGCGCCCATTATAACTTTGGGGGTCAGACATCCTTCCACCACCACGCTGCCACAGACTGCAATGACTCCTCGTCTGTGCTCCTGGGGGAAGGCTGTTTATCCGTCTAGGGTAGGGCTCGTCATCTGCATGGGCGGTACTTGTTCAAGGTGTGACGTGCCCACTAAACACGTGACTGAGGCTGAGTCACAAGTCTGAGACCTGCCTTATCCACGCTTATATGCTCAGTCACCAGCACGCGCTATAGCCTCAGTTTCTTCTGCACCAAGATAATGCACCTGCACCACAGGTGATGGAGTGCGGTGCTGACTTCTTCTCAGTCACCGAGCGGTTATGGAGGTGACTCGAGCTCCTTCGTAGGGAAATATGACCACCGCCTACCAGCCGCCTTATGGCGCGTAGTGAGTAAAAGGAAGGAATCAAAAAAGGATGGCCTGGAGATTTGTGAACGAGAGGAGAAACGGGAGAGAGAAGACAGAGGATCCTTTTGTGGGGATGATGCTTTGATTTATTTTGGTTATTCATCTTCTCTTTCACTGATGGTCTTCCTGTTTCATCTCCAAGGAGAAGTGACAGTGTCAGTGTTACTGAAAGGTAGGGCAGCATCGGATGGAGAGTGAGGACACCCAGCGTCAAATCCTAACTCGGCTGTGAATCACAAACCATCCTCGTTTCGGTTTCCCTGCCTGCCCCTCAACAAACGCCTGGGCGTGTGCAATGAGGTCGCCGACAGAGGAGTAGCAGGCCCACCCGCCATGGGCCCTGCGTTTTGCTGGGACCCTTCCCGAGTTATCTCTGAGGCTCACCCACTGCTCTGCCGTTGACTTCATCTTTATCCTCGTGTGCAGACAGGGGCTCTGAGGTTCTGAGGGTCCCCCACGGTGAGGGTCCCCCACGGTGAGGGTCCCCCATGGCGAGGTGCCGCAGGCCCAGGTCTGTGTTCAGAGCCCAGGCAAGCTTACCCTGCCCATTGTTCATGGTTCAGATTTTGGTTATTAGGATGCTAAACACTCTGTTGTTTTCAGGCCTCATGGAAATAGTCCACAACTTTGCAAAATGTGAGGTGCTTCCAAGCCACACGGTTGCCGAATATTCTGCATCTCGTTGCACAAACGGAATCTTCTTTCCAACGATCCAGGAAGCTTGCGTCTCCTCTGTGCTCTTCAGCTCTGCCAGGGTGATCTTTTTCAGATGTAATCTGATCACCGCCATCCCTTCTTAAAAACCTCTAGTAGCTTCTACTGCTTATGAGCTAAAACCTAGATTCCTGAGAAGAATGTCAAGACCCTTTTATGATTCCCGTCTTGCGTACATCTCCTGCTTCTTTGATGCGCCTCTCCCCAGCGCGCCCTCACCTTGACACCAACAGACGGAAGCGAGATGAAAGTATCGGTGCTCCCCCAGACCCCCACCCCCGCTCGGGGCTGGCCCACGGAGCCGTGCACGTGTGCTCTTTGTCGGAAGGAGGTTCCTGCCTTATTTCCTTCTCGGCCTGGTAAACTATTTATTCCCGTACACCTTGCTAAGGTATTATTTCCTCTGTAGAGATTTATCTGCACTCCAGATCTGAAGGAACATTCATTACTCCCTCTTTGTGGTAGGCACAGCTTGACGCCCGATTCACGTGGAGGCATCTCTTCCGTCTTCTTTTCCATATTAGCTTTTTATTGCTCGTAACCAATTGCCCCCAGATTCATTTAAAACAACAGTCCTCACTTGGGCTATCACGCTGGTTCTGCACGTTGGGGAATCAGGAGGCCGGAGCGGGGTGGTTCTGGCTGAGGGGCTCTTGAGAGGGTGCAGATAGGTTACAGCTGAGCTGCAGGTGCCTGAAGGTTTGCCCGGGGCTGGAGGAGCTGCTGCTGAAACGGCTCACTCCCATGGCCGGTGTACCAGCGCTGGTTGCCGGCAGGACGCCTCACAGAGCTGATGGAGTGTCCCCACGGCACGGTGGCTGGCTTGCCCCAGACCCTCCGTTCTTACTGCTCTCAAACGGTGTTCAGGGCAGCAATGCCTGGACTTTACAAACTTAAGTTCCCAGACTCGGACATGCACACAGCAGCCTCACGACACCCACTCGAGACACAGAGATGTAAGTGGGGGTCTACCGGGTGCAGCTCCTGGGCAAGCTCCTATTTTCCTGGTTAAAAGGGGCACCCTCACTTGGCATGTGCCTTTTCATCTTTACCTTTACCCGTTTTCCCCGCCCCCAACGCCTGTCTGATGTCCGGGAGTCCAAGAGGTCACCTCTCGGAGATGAAAGTGACAGCAGGGAGGAGTGATGAAAGAGGAGTTCGGCCCCTGACAGCTTCGTGGGGCTTGCGCACCTGCCCTGGGCTGCCTGGCTCTGCTCTCCTTGTTACCTGAGAAAATCGGCCCCTCTGCGGTCACATGGCCGTTGTCAGTTTTGTGTGACGGGCACCGGGACGCAGTCCTAACCCACAGGCTCCTTTGTCTTCTTCCGAGCTTGTCAAGTTGCTATCGCTACACACGTCACACGGAGTGCTCACCGCTCACTGCCACGGGCCTCCCTCCACTCTCCAGGGAGCTACTTGAGGGCGAACACTGGGTCCCATGGAGCCTTGTATGATGATACATTTTTATTCCATTGTTGAGTTTGTATTTAAAATCGTTAATGAATTCTTTGAGCTTTGACCTCCGAAAATAAGCTCCATCATTTGATGGGCAAATCTGGTCCCCTCCTGGCTTTCTTTCCCACCAGTGCCCAGACCTGGGTCAGAGGAGAGAGACATCAAAGGCCAAGCGGGGTGGGGGCGGCGAGGGGAAGACCTGTTTGATGTGAAGAAGGAGGGAGAGGCCTTTGCTGGGCCGACTACAAAGAGGCACTTTTGTGAAAATGGCTGCTGGCTCCCAGGTCATTGTAGTTGCCGTTCACCTTGCATGGGTCAGAGCACCCGAAGACAGATCCCCGCAGCCAGGGAGTCTAAGCGCGTCTCGAACATGACTCCAACCTGTCACTGGGTGCCCTCCCCCCGCCTTTTAAACCCTTGGCCTCAAAGGATAAGGAGGGAAGAGTCAGAGTTGATTCCAGGGTGACGAGGTGACGAGGAGGATGGCTTGTCACGAAGAGGAGTAGGTGGTCAGGGCTGGGGGCGGGGCCCACCGCGGGCTTGCAGCGGGCGTGGGAGCGGGGGTGTGCAGGGACCCAACCGGGAGAGCCGTCTGGGTGGAAGTGGTCCCTGAAAACGTGCGGGTGGGAGTGAGCCCCTCAGAGGCAGAACAGAGCAAGAAGAGGAACAGCCCAGGGTCAGGACTTTGGGGAGTCTCAACCTGGGTGAAAAAAAGAGGACCAAACAGAGGATTTTTGGGGCGGTGAGACGCATCAGCATGATTCCGTAATGGTGGAGGCACGTCACTGTACGTTCTTCAGGAGCAACAGAATGCACAGGACAGGGGTGAACTCTAGTGTGAAGTGCGGGCTTGAGTTCGTACTAGTGTGCCAACGTGAACTCATCCGTGAGAACCAACGTACCACATTAACGCAAAGTGTCAAGAATCAGGGAAACGGGGGTAAGGGACGTAGATGGGAATTCTTTGTACTTCTTGCTCAACTTTTCTGTAAACCTAAAACTTCTTTAAAAAATCAAGTCTGTTAATTAAAAACTATATCACAAAAAAAACAGAGAGAAAGAACAATGGGTAAGAGGGGAACCAAAAGAGCTCAGTGTCGTGTCCACCAAAGTCAGAAACAGGGAGAGGGCGGGAAGAAACGCTGTGGGCCAGTGGGGGTGGGTACCAAGGTGGGGGTGACAATGACCTACGTCACGCTGTTCAGTGTGTGTGACCTTGGAAAGTTCCCTTGTGTCTCTTGTGTCCAGGACTCGGTGTCCTCATCTGTGTGATGCTCATACAAAACATTAGAATGTTTTCTCAAACTTGGTAACGTATTGCTGGTGGTTCAGGATGGGCTGGGATGTGACCTTCGCTAACATTGAATCATACAGTGAGAAAGCTTGCCTGCTTTCCAGTTCCCTCTGAGTCAGATAGAGAGTCTCAGGTTAGAACTAGTGTGGCCTTGACATTTTCCTAATGTGTGATGCTGGTCTCATTTTTAAAAATCATGGTAAACTATATAGAACATAGAGCCACCATCTTAACCATTTTCAGCGGAACACTCCGTGGCCTTGAGTGTGGTCACGTGGCACGCGGCCATCATCCTGTCTGTCTGCAGAGCTTCCTCATCACCCCACACGCTGTCCCCATCACACACCAACTCCCCTCTCCTCCCGCCCCAGCCCCTGGTGACCACCAACTTACTGTCTGTCTTTGTGAGCGCGACGGCCAGAGGTATGGCACGGAAGTAGGATCAGGCAGGATCAGGATCAGTAGGATGTGTTCTTTTGAGCCCGGACTATTTCCCTTAGGATGATGCCTTTAAGGTTCATCCACCTTGTAGGATGTCTCTGACTTTCATTCCTTATTAAAGCTGAATAATGGTCCACGCATCTGTCAGTGGACGTGTGGGTTGTTTGGCTGCCGTGAACAATGTTGCTGTGCCCCTGGGCCTACCAGGTGTGTCTTCACGGCCCTGCTTTCCATCCTCCCGTGTGTGTACCCAGTCGTGCAGTGGCTGGGTCGAATGATGATTCTGTGCTTAATGTTTTAGGGAAGCCCCACACTGTTTTCCACGGCGACGGCACCGCTTCCTATTCTCAACAGCAATGCACAAGAGTTTTGATTTCTCCACATCCATGCCGACACTTACTGTTTTCTGTTTTTCTTTTTTTTTTTTTTTTGGACCATCACTCGAATAGATGTGGTGATCCTATTTTTAAACCAAGTATACATGGACTTTGAGCTCAGGCAATGGGTGCTGTACCTAGCTAGCCGTGTAGAGGGAATGTAGAAACACAGCTGCCTGCGGAGGCCCCCACCCAGGCTCCGGGGCAGAGCCCTGCGGGCACCCGGACGTGAGGAAGGCGCTGGGCTCTGCGGAAATCACGACGGAGAAGTGGTGTGGCATGACCCGCGCAGGCTGGGCGATGGCCGGACAGCGGTGTCTGTGTCTAGGCCCTGGGACAGGCCTGGCCTTTGGGGAGGAGAAGGGGTTGACACTGACCCCTTGCCCGGGTGTATGGCCTCTGTGAGCCCGGAAAGGCCGCAGGGGAAGCTCAGCAGGCAGGAGCCCTCCTACCCCCCGGTGGAGCAGGGGACCTGACTCTCTCCCTGGCCCCTGGCGTCTGCCCTCCAGTACGGACCTGCAGGCCAGAGCCACTCCGACTCCAACATTTAGTAACATTGTTTCGTTTTCACTGAATTTCCTTCCAGTGGTTCCTCTTCTTTAGGATAAATGATACTGCTTCTCCATTTATGAGAAGTATACACATTTTTCTTTCAAAATAAACTTACGTTAAAATAGGTGAGCCATTTTAAGAAAAATGCTAAGTAAATAATAACACAGGGGCTAATAGATACGGCCAATAGATATGGGGAAGGTGGTCCAGTCATCCAGACTGAATTTTGGGGATGTCTGGGACGTTATAGGGTCACGATGTCCAAATGGCAAAAACGCGTGTGGCTGTATTTCGTCAGCTGTCATGTACCCCTGGTGTGACACGTCATGATGTCCATGACAGACCTGCTGCGTTGACTCAGAGCAGTCTGGTTGGCAGACATCTGACTGGGGTGGGGGGCGGGGCGGGGTTGGAGGATAAGCCGGAGGTACGGGAGGGCGGGGCCGGTGTAGGACGTAGGCAGAGCAGGCGTGGTGGCAAAGGATCCCTGACGCTGGGTGTTAAAGGGTGGGGGCCCAGAGGGCGCTCTCAGATGGAGGGGCTGGACGGGACTCCCAGTGGCGTCCGCGTGGGTGGAGTGAACGTGCGGGGACACTCTCCTGGCTCAGGCGGGGCCACGGGGCTGGGGCCAGGAGCGGGGGGGTACCCGTTTCCTCAGGGGCCAGAGCTCGCTGGCTGGGCGGAGGTGTGGCGTTCCGTGATGACAGATGGCCTTGAAGCAGGATGCGTAATGGGGGATAGACCCGCGGCTCATTCCTAATCGGTGGCGGGGGGCAGGGTGCGCAGGGAGACTGTTGGGAATGGAAACCCCAGAGCAGCACTCACTGGTCAGGTTCCTCCTGCAGAAACACCTTGTGGGCGGAGTTTTCAGAACACAGATTCTTGGGCTCTCTCCTGTCTAATGTCGAATGAGGGGCCTGGGAGCTGCAGTTTTAAAAGCGCTGAGGAGATTGTGGTTCTGGAAGACAAACACGAGGAGATACATCGAGGGAACAGAAAAGTAAGCAAAGGAGACTGTTGGCTGCTGGGTTCCTGCTGGAGATGCAAGTACTTTATTACAGGCATTTCGCCCACCCGACAGGTGTCTGCTGAGCTCCAGCAGGTTGTCCTGGACTGCAGGAACACTGGGGGCGGGGGGGCGGCTCCTGGTCTGTCTGTGCAGGCCGGGCACCCGCTCCAGGCTCCACGACCCCTCCGAGGAAGTCTGGGCTGGGACCGAGAGGTGGTGTGACTCGGAGGAGTGTGACAGCCTGGTGCTGGTGTCAGCCTCGGCGGGGACAGGGAGTTCCCCTGCTGCATCTGAGTTCAGGATAGGTAGGAAGTCTGCTCAGGGGCCGGGGGGCATGTTCAGCGCCCTCCTGTGCCGTGGCCTTCAGGTATGACCTGTGAACGGCAGGGCCATGAGATCGGAGCTCAGAGTAGACAGATAAGGTTTGAGTCCTCAGGAAGAAGCCGTCCAGGATCCCAGGTGCTGGGTGACTTCTGTGATGTTAGCTGGTGTGTCACTTCATTCACGCACTGCAGGGGTCGGGGGTGTTAGTGAGCATACATGCCTGCGGCCAGGCCTTATTCCTTTTCTTTTCTGGGGACAAGACTGGTCCCTTCAGGTCTGGGGCTGACAAGGACCCCTCCCGGTGTTGGTGTTGGCCATGCTGTAAGGGAGGTCAGAACCCAAAATGCACACCTAGTGTGCCTTACAAGCATCCCACAGGCCATCATGTCTGCTGAGCTCTGAGCTCTGAGTCTGCCGTTCTCCTTGGGGCTGGAGTCCCAGGGTTTTAGGCAGAGGCAGGTGACACAGCTTCGAGCTGGTGCTGAGGCTCGAAGACTGGAGTGTTATAATAACCTTCCATTGGCTGTGGTTCAGAGCAAGTTCAGACAGTCTCCCCCTTGGAAATCGATGCAAAGCTGAACTTGATTTGCCAGGAGCCTTGTCGGCAGTTGGTTGCTGATGAGCTCGCGTGGAATTTGGATGACACCACGTCTTGTCCCCTCGGGACTGTCGTGAACCACACACACCAAGTGTTCACCTGCTGGTTTGGTTTCCTCCATTCTCTCGTCCTCCCTCACTCTTTCTCCTCTTGTCGCCTATGGTGCGGCCCTCACCATCCTCACCTTTGGTTGTAGCAGATCAACTATCCAACTGCTTAGCTGTTAGGGGGAAGAGGCAGGTGCTCAGAAGTGGGAGGGGCCTCCTCTGCTTTCACGGGGGGACAGAGTTCGACGTGTCACGATGAGGCAGAGGATGGCACGTCACTTCTGGCCTGGCTCCTGTCCTGGGGCGGAAGGAGTAGTTTGAAGGTCAGTGTGGGGAGAAACTCTAGACCACAGCGAGCTCCAGTGGAGTGGAATTCCTTCCTCTCAAGGTACTCAGGAGTCCGGTCTCACAGCTGCAAGGAGGCAGTTGTTCCGTTCGGTCTCTAGCCTTTCTGGCTGACACAGAACTGGGCAACAGGGCCCCCTGTGGAGCGCCACACGGCACAGCTTCACGTGAATGGGGCTGGCAAGCCCTGCACCCAGGAAGCCTATTTCTTTTCATCCTTCACTCCCCAGCATTATTAAGCCACCAAACGCCTTTTCCATGCTTTATCACGGACTGCCTGGAAAGTGGGTGCTCTACAACCTCCTCGCTGGGAAGCACTGTTCTAAGAATCTGGTCATTCCAAAACTTCCCTGGCTTGAAAAACGAACAAACAAAAGTCTGTGTTCCCCTGGTGATTAGTAATAAGTGGCTTTGAAAAAATTAGAAAGGCCTGTTTTTTTCTTTATTCAGAAACGGCAAGAAACACGGATGGATTAAGGAGTGTATACTCACGGCTGTAACAAACACCTCCCTACCTATCGGCGACCTGAAACTACAAAGGCTGTGATTTCTCCACGGAGCTGTAGTCTGAGGCCTCCGTGGGGAGCTCTGCTCCACGCAGTCCTTCAGGAATCCACGCCCCTCCCACTCTGTGGCCTTCCCATCTTCAGAATGGGCCTTTGAAGTCCCCCGCTGTGGTCCAGCTGTGGATGAGGGAAGAGAGAAAGAGAGGAGGAGACACATGCGCTTCGCTCCCGGGGCCAGGCAGTGACATCACCTGCTCTGCTCGCGTGCCCGCCATGTGTGAGACGCAGCCCCGAGTGCTTGCTGGATGCCCGCGTGCTAGGGAGGGCCGCTTAGCTGTGTGTCCAGAAAGATGAAGCATTCACGGTGAGCAGCCAGTGGACCTCTGCCGCTGTGAGAGAGAAAGTAATAATGAGTCCAGGTATCTGAATCCTTTTCCAAAGCTTGTCCTGGCGGGATAGTGGAGGGAAGAGATTGAGGACAGAGAGAAGGTGGAGGAGGCTATGGAGGAGAAGCTGAGGGAGGTAGGAGGAGTTTGTGGGGCAAAGAGAGAGGGCTACCCAGGAGCCGGCCTGGGAGCTGAAGAGTCAAAGAATCCGTGATCGCCTCGAGCGGCAGAGGCCGCCCTCAGGCTCTGAGACGGGACCGAACGCCGTGCAGGCGTGGGAACGAGGAAGAAGGGCGCAGGCAAGCACGGATCCTGAGAGGGGTGGGAGGGGAGCGGCCGCCTGTGTGCTGTTCCCACACTGGGGCGTTGTCCTCATTTCACTTACAGCGTGTCTAAGGAGTGCAGTGTTCTTTCAGGGGAAACACAAGCATTTCTTCTGAAGCGGGCGCAGTCCTAGGAAGCATTTTGTTTGACCTTGATCAGCCTTGCTTTTGTAAGGCGTTTTCTCCAGTGGCCCAGGGCCTCTGCACCTACCTGCGTGCCACCCCCGGTTGCAGGCATTCTGAGATAACGGTCTTCTTGGGGAGTGGGGCCGGGGAGGCGAGGGGCCCCTTGGCAACCTCTCCTCTGCCTCCGGGCATCCCTGCAATTCGCCTCCATGAGTCAGAGCAGCAGCATCCTTTCAACGTTGGGCAGGATGGGAACAGCTGCGGGAAGTACCACGTTGGCTCGATGCCAGCGTGGGGCACTGGGTCGCACCAACCACCCCGAGCCGCGGTCCACCCACGCACTTGCATGTTTTATCTATTCCCGCCCTGCATTGCATGAATGACCCCCAACCCTCCCCAGTAGCCTCACATTCAATACACACACAGGCACGTGGAACTTTCCTTCATACCATCGGTCAGTGTCCATGCAAGGCCGGGAAAAACGGTTTGTGAAGGGAAGATGAGAAATGCGTCTGCGCGAGGAGATGGTTCACAGTGCCGGGAATCCACACATTGCAATGAAAACGCACCTTCCTGCTGTCCCATGGGCAGAGGTTACCCAGAATGACTCTGAAGAATTATAGTGTCTGGTGCAGGGAGTACAGACCAGCACTTTTTATAGTACCAAATCAATACCGCTTTCTCGCACCGCAGTTAGGCAATATAAAAACACATTAAGACATGGGCAGCCGGGAGGAAGGCTCTTTCTGGAAAATTCACTGAGGAAGATGATCCTGGCAGTGCCCACAGGTGTCCCCAAAAGATGTGCGCATCTGCATTGTCCTAACATCTGAGAGTGGCTGATTGGGGGATTAAACACATCAGAGTTCACCCATACAGTGGGGTAAGCATTAAGAAGCACATTGAAGAAAAATATGTTTAAATAAATTATGTTGGATGATTCTTTCTGACCTGGAAATATATGTTCAATTAAGTAAATGAGATAAGTACATCACCTTTAATATGTATAGTGTGATCTCATTTTCTTAAAAAAAAAGACACATGTACTTATACACACACACCCCCCAAAATATAAATAGTGGTTTTCTTCTTAAGGTGATATTTTGAATAATACTTCTTTTTGAGTCTATATTTTCTCCACTCTCTTTAGTTCTTTTTCCTTGTCTTTATTTTCCAGACCAAGAAACGAGACTGCTTTCTCCAGGTCGGGGTGGGAGTGCCCCGTGGCGGTGGAGAGCGGAGGGGCGAGCTCTCTGCGCCGTGCGGCCCCCCTGGGTGACACGTGAGGCATTCCTCGGTGCCGTCACCTCCCCAGGGGTCTCTGGGAGGATGTGTGGTCTCGGTCAGTGCATCTGCCTACCGAAAGGAGGGCTTTCCGGGGACTGTCCCTGCTAACCTCCTCTCGGTTCCCCGACAATGTCATCGTCGTCATCGTTTTCTCCTCCGTTCAATGTCAGTGGCTCTGCCCCCCTGTCCCGTCTGGGCCCTTGCTCTCTCCAGAAAGCTCTCCATGGAAGCCAGACAGCTCACTCTCTCCCCTGGCCTCTTCTTGTCCTTTCCAGGCCTTTCCGCAACACTTCCTGCTTTTTACATCTTCTTCTTAGAATTCATTGGACCTCCAGTCCTGCAGCCAGCCCCATGGTGGAGCGGGCGGGCAGAGGGGGGGGGGTTGGCACGCAGGGGAGGGAGTTCAGGGTATACTTTAGGGGTGTGCGAAGGCTTGGGGAAGGGAAGGACGCAGGTACCCGAGGAGCTGCCTCTTACCGAGTTTCCTCCCCATCAGCACTTGGCTTCCCCGACACTGAAGAACCGAATCCAAACAGGGTCAAATTGAAGAAGAGAAAGGCAAGGAGAGGAAGAGGAAAATGCAAAAGAAATGGGAGAAGAAATTCTTTCAAAATAAAGGAAGATAGACAGCTACAAAGAGAATAAAAATAAAACACTGCCGGCAAGGCAAGGAAAAAAGAAGTAAAGGAAAAGGAATAAAAAAAATTAGTTAAAAATCTATTTAAGATCTTCGTAAGATAAAGTACAGGAAATAAAAATGGGTAATATTTTAAACTAAAAGATAAAAGGCTTGAAGCTCACAAGATAAAAGACTGAAGATATAAAAGAAGCCGTAAAGTGTTAAGATAAAAGACTCCAGAGATGAAAAGCTAAAAAATGTAAAAGTAGGTGGGATTAGTAACCACATTCAGGACTTCAGAGCTGAGAGGACCAGGCTGAAAACATGAAAGCGCGAAGACATCAGTGGTCCTTGGCATGGAGACTTCAGGGGAGTCGTAGGTCTCCTGGTGGCCCTCACAAATGTCCTGGCGAGCCGGAGCTGGTGGCTGGGTCCTCCCGGTGCCCAGCAGCAGTGGTGGAGGAGGTGGGGTGCTTCTTCCTTACCAACACCCTTAGAGTTGCTGCCTCCATTCGCTACCTGTGTGCCTGTGTGCGTGAGCACGAGCTCCCACACATCCAAGCAGACGACTCTCTGACACCACCCGGGTGTCCTACAGTTCAGCTCAGTTCTGACCCTATCCGCCTGGAGACGGAGTCAGATTATGAGCTAAGGGCTCAGTCCTATAAGACACACCCCCGCCCCACCAGCTTCACTGCAGCGGCCCATCAGAAGTCCAGGTTGTCTGTTACCTGGGCTTCTAACAACCCCCTTCTTGGGTTCAGTGAACTGGCTAGAGTGGCTCACAGAACTCAGAGAAACATCTCCCTCACGAGACCACTGGTTTATTGTACAAGGATGTGGCTCAGCCGCAGCCAGATGGGAGAGAGGCACAGGACGAGGGGTGGGGGGATGGTGGGGAGCGCCCATGCCCCGTGCAAGCAGCCTGCCCTCCCACACCTTCACGTGTCCACCAGCCCGGAGCCCCTCGGAACCTCTCCTTTCGGGTTTTTACGGAGGCTTCCTTACACTGGCCTGACTGATTACATCATTCACCACTGGTGATCGATTCCACCCCTCACTCCTCCCCGGAGGTGAGGAGTGGCACTGACAGTTACAACCCTCTCACTCCATAGTTGCTTCTCCCGACATCCAGCCCCCATCCTGAGGTGGGGTTCAGAACTTGCCTCCTTAACAAAGCTGCCATCACTTAGGTTTTCCAAGGGTTTTAGGAGCTCTGTGCCGGAGACTGAATGTCTGTTTTTTTATTCTAAATCACAGAACCATGGCTTCTATCACTGGCGCTTGGTTCACAGCTTCCATCGCTGGCGTTTGGTTCGGATCTGGGGGCCCATGGTGTCCTCCCCTGTTCTCCGCAGCTCAGGGCGCAGCATTTCTGCTCCTCCGCTCTCCTCAGGGCCGGCAGGCGTGCTGCACGCAGCCCACTCAGCAGCGAGGTCAGGGCACCGGCACCTCCTGCCTCTGTGCCCTGCACACGGCAGCCCCTTTGCCGAGACGCTGTTCCTTCCTGCTGCGGCCTGGCTGGGCCTTACCTCTCTCAGAAACCAGCTGGAGAGTCGTTTCCCCTGGGAAGCCTTTTCTGAAGCTCATCACGGTGCCTTGGCACCCCCGTTTGGTCCAGTTTTCAACCACCCTGCAGAGTGATCGCTGATTTGCCCGCCTGCCTGCCCAGTGAGACCGAGGTCGGGGCGGGGGGGGGCCCTGACTATAGTGAGGGAACTAAAAACACCAAGGCACTAACCATCCATTTTCTCTTCAGACCCGCAACCACACCCTGCGAGGGCGGCCCTGAGAGCCGCATTGTGCAGACTAGGAAACTAAAACGGAGTCATTTATTTCTCTGACAAATCTTCATTGACCTCCTACTATGTGTCAGGCTTAGGAGGTTAAATAACTTGTTCACAGTTGCGTGTTGAGAAAATTGTTAAAACCGTTATCGAACCCAGGCCCACCAAATTGCAAGCCTGTGCTCTCACTGCTGTATTTTTCTCCTTCGCACATAGTAGGTGCTCAACACATGTTTAAAAAACCGAATGCATGGACGTAAGCCCCTCACATAATATGCAAATAAGAATAAAGGCCTCGACGATCTAAACCTTCCTCTGATTGGCCTGTTCTGCCAATGGTGATGACATCACTACTTGGAGGTGCCTGTGTGCCTGTCCTCTGATTGTCCCCACGACCTTCTAAATGAGGGGCTGCTGAGCCTGTTCGCCAGCGCCCCGGTAAACACCCACGGGTCACGAGAAAGCCTCCCGGGGACTCTTCCGCCGCGGAGGCAAACAGGATGCAGAGTCTGCAGTCTTCAGGCCTTTCAGATTTCCAGGATTCATTTTTATGGTTTGGGAGTGGAATGTATGGTTTAAGCAAACACAATTAAATCCAAATTACCCGTGGCCGAGCAGCTACTTGTTGTCTTTCGGTGTGGGGAAATAAAATGCAGGGCTTCTTAGGGCGAGAGCGTGCCTTAAAAAAAAATGGTATGAAACGATTTTGTCCTTTTCTTTTTGTGTAAATGTTCCTTTAAAACACATCCAGTTCCCGAGGAGGCTGCTGTTTTGTTTGTTTTCTTTTTGATGTGTTGGCACCACGGAGCATGAAGTCTTATCGAAAAGGCACTGCTGTCCTTGAGAAAGAAACCCGGCATTAGCGTTCTCAGGGTCTACATGCAGAAACCAGCTACAGCTTGTACCTCTTTGGGAGCCTCTGTGTATTCCTTAGCACACGCTGGTGTTTCTCCCGCTGAAGTTTCTCCGGAGTCAGGAGGCCGGCAATTCCCTGTGACTCACAGTGAGTTGATTTATGTGGGGATCGTTCGAAACCTCGTGTGTCCCTTGGTGCACAATATCTGGGCTGGACCGCCGTCTCCGTATGGTCGGCGCAGGCCATTTGAATAAAGCACCAGCTGGAAATCATCGTCCAATTATTCCTCTCCCCTCGCCTAAATGCGAACGGCAAAATGCAAAGCCATTTTCTAAGCTTCCAAGATAATAATAATAACAACAATAATAATGGCATTAAAAACCCTGACGGATACCTTCGGATAGTCTGGTATTATAATGACCGTGACGGCTATAATGGGGCTCTTTTACAGATGGCAGCCGAAGGCAGATCAAACCCTTCATTAGTCCTTCTAAAAACTGTCATATACTTTCTCTTCTTTATGGTTCACAACACAAAGGGCCCTTTGTGCCTTTAGAAACTTAGCTGCAATTTCCACTCGAAAGAGAGGCACATTAGCTGCTATTATGCATGAGCCATATCATCAGCATAAAAATGAATTTGTACCATTTTGCCACATGTGATGTATTATTGCTGGACTGTGTAAACAACCCCGGGTCTGAAATGGAGCCTCGGGGACTCCCTTTACAACTGACAAATTGAGAAACAAGGCCATCAAGTCTCACACATTGCATCCGGCGAGTAAATAACTCAGCCAAGATCCATTTCCAGGCCGGTCTGAGATAATCTCTGTCCCGCACTAATAAATCATAGTCAAGGGCGTCGGATGCCCCGGGCAGATCTCGAAACCTGTAAACACGGGCCGGGCTGCCCAGGTTTGATCTCTCACCGAAGCCGCGGCCAGAGCGTGGCTGGGTTTCATCTCAGCTCAGGGCATAATGACATTCCCAGCTCCCGTCGGCCCGTCAGACACAGTGGGGCTGCTCTTTGGAAGCAGAAGGAGGTGGTAGCCTTCTCCCTTTGTTCATTCTTCGGCTTTCCCCTCTGCACTCTCCGATGCAGCGGGAGTCGTGGCCGCGCGGCGACTCCGGTCACGGAGCCCGGGGACAAACGCTGTTTGTTCCCGAGGAAGGAAGGACGCGGGGAAGGACGGGTGAAGTGGAAGGGTCGAGGCAAATGGCTCCCCCATCACAGAACAGCCTGGCGGATGGCTAATCTGCTCCCTGCTCCCTCCCAACCGTGTTTTTCTTCCCTTTGCTTAATGGCCTAGGTGCATCGTCACCCATGTTGAACGGCTGGTTCAGCGCCCCCCCTGGGCACAGCAGGGTTGTGGACCCTTGCTGGTTGTATCGGGTCAAAGCTGAACACGAAACTCACGCTGGGCATGGCTCGGTCTGGATTTGGTTCTTTCACGCAGCTTAGAATTCAGAATAGAGTTCATGCCCGTCTCCTCTCGTACCCAACTCTGCTCCTGAACCCAGTACCTGGGCCAGCTGGAGAGCTGAAGCTGGGGACCGGCAGGGGTGCTGAGAGAGGATAAGGGGCTCCAGTGAGAGGCAGAACCCCACTGGCCATCCATGCTGGCGGGAGAGGGACCAGCCTTGGTTACACCTTGAACTCTAGGCAAGCTGCTGCCAGGCTCCGAAGTGGTCTCTCACTGAATCCTCCCAGTCCTCCTGTTGGCTTTCAGTAACCTTGTTGAAGAGAGGACAGAACCAAGATCAGAGGGGCCGAGGGACTTACCTGAGCCCACGTAGCAACAGGTAAATGGGACGGTGGGCTCATGCTCTTTTTTCTATGCCTCATTCCCTCCCAAGAGTGACTATCTTCAATTCACGTGACCTCTTTGTCTTAAGGCTGTTTAGTAAGCATGTGGGATTGATGCCAAATTCAGTCAGTTGGGAGTAGAGCCCAGGATGCTTTGCTGAGAAAGATCCTTCTTGGGAAAGGTTCTGTGGTTGATTAGCAATGTCTGGCCTGTGTGCTGTAGGGAGAACAGCAGCACCCACAGTCTGAGTGCCCGCTGGCCTCGCCCTCAGGCTCCCGGGAGGCGTGACAGTCCATCTTGGGCAGAACTGTGTCCGAGTGAGCTTTGCGCTGAGTGGTGATGCGCTGTTGGAACCCAGTTTGAGAATCAAATCATTCATTCCTGGGGGCACTGGTTAGGAGCTTTGTGAATACAGGCTGGTGATGCTGCCTTCCTAGAGGCCATACTCACTGGTTCTCTCGATCAGACCCGATCACCACTTCAAGTTCCTTCCCCAGAATTAAGCTCCCCACTTCAGATGCATGCTTGCATGCGAACAATATCTTTGAGACTGTGTGACCGTTTCCAAGACTCAAAATGTATTCTGAGGAGGGTCCACAACTCTGGATTATGTCTGAGGTTCTCAGGCCAGAAAATGAATAACGTCTTTAATTGTACGCCTTAGGATTCACCAGGAAAACTAGGCCACATTTAGTCCAAACGGAATCACTGAAGGTCCCGTGTGATGAGCTGCTAAGAGTCAAAGATGCTAGAACTCGGGACATTGGGGATCACTCAGGATTTTAACAAGGAGACCACACTTCCTCCCCGATACCATTTTTAAGGGCTTCAAATAAAAATAAGCAGGTTTTCTGGCTGCAAGATTTCAGTGTTTGTTCCAGTCCCGCTTCCCCGGAGCCCAGCCATCCAGAAGTGTCTGGGATGGGGAAGGCTGAGGAGAGCAAATGCTGTTCAAAACCTTGGAGACGAGTTTGGCTCCAGCACGAACGGCAGTTTTTGCTTGAGTAGGGATTAACACAGGTCACGGCCTCCGGTTCCTCTCTGTTATTTCCCACTGCTTAGTGGGCACTATGACTCAAGGGCAGAGATGCCTTAGGACTAAACATTTGTGAATTCAGTGACTGCGTATGCTTGTTATTTGGTTTTCCCCATTGACGGGGGAAGAATTTTCTACTGGACTAAGCTTAAAAGAAGGGACAGTTCTATGGCAAAAGTGATTCCTAGCCAGTGCGTGCAATGTAAGCCAGTCCTAAAAGTCACGTAATCACCCTCACCCCCACCCCATCCTTGAGTAAACGTCTTCCTAATGAGATGCCCCAAATGGTTCTAGGCGGACTCACACCAGAGGAGCTGGAAGAGGTTTAGTGTAGACATCATCAAGAAAATTAGAAGAGGCCTTTGAAATCGACCATCGGCGCTGCGACCAGAGCAATGAGATTACCGACACGACAGTCCTTCCGCAAGGCTCCAGTGAGGTGGTCGCAGGAGCCACGGGGGAGAGGCCGGGGTGGGGTTTCTCAGAGGCCGGCCCAGCCGCTCTCAGCGTCTAGAATGAGAGACTTCAGGAGAGCCACGTGTGCCTGTGTCTGCAGAGCTACCCAGGAAGTCCAGAGGTTGTCGATGGCTCAGCCAGTGCAGACCCAATGCAAATAAACGGACAGATTTCAGAGCCCCTGAGTGTGTGACGATCTGGGCTCAGACAACAAGGAGTGAGTGACTCGGTGAGATTTGGTATTTCTTAAAAGGGAGAGGAGGACCTCAGCTCCCCAGATGGTTCTGCAAAGGGCCGAGCTGCCGAGGGGCGCCTGCCAGCCGCCGATGGGGCCCGATCCGGGCTGGGCGCCCATGCCGGTGCGCGAACGAACAAGGAGCTCAGAACAGCCGCTCTGGGGCCCTGTCTCCCTGGGGCCGTGTCTGGCCTGCACATAGAGACGTTTTGAGGAGCCCATAAATCCAGTCCACGCCCCTGGCTGCAAGCCAGTTCCTCTCCCCGCCTCAGTCAGGTCTCAGAGAAACCTGAGCCCAGAGGAAGATGATTCTTCTGGCTGTGGGAAATATTAGACGACGGAACCGATGGCAGAGGCCGGCTGTAAAACCTCTCTGAGGATGAGGAAGAGAGTGATTTAGGCCAGGCCTCTGTCGGCCTGTATAGAGCCCAGATATGGCTAGTCCTGTCAGCCTCAGGGGTTTTCCTCTATAAAATAGGGGCTACGGTGGAATTTCCATCCCGATTGCTGGTTGGGAGGGTCCGGTGAGCAGCGCAGGCAATGCACCGGGGCACATTGTCGCCATCGATCCCCAAACGATATTGCGGGGAGAGGCTTTTCCTTCCTGTCCTCCAGGCGAGAAATTCTAGCTGGCTGGTATTGATTTGAAGACTCTCTTGTTCTCACTGTCTACACACCCGCAAACACATGCACACACATGTACACACACACCCCTAGGGGTATTAAGGAAAGTGTTCCTTTAAAACTGATTTTGGTCCGTCTTTTAGTTCTTGGTGAAAGAACTACAGCCTCTCCACTGGGGCGGCCCCTCGGTTCGGAATGACCTTCAAAGGGCCGAATGTGGGTGCTGCATCGCTTTCTCCCTGCACTGAACTGTGTCACTTTTGTGAGCGTTGTTAACAGATGATGTTCTCAGGTTCGTCAGTCATGTTCATTCTGGGCCTATTCAAATATCACGATATTACAAAGGTTACGTACATTTCCTGCAGTTCCAATACAGTGACCTGAGGATAACTTTCAGGCCCTATGCCGAGTGTTGAACACACAAGAGCTCATATAACTTTTTGCTAAGACCCTAACAAGTGCCTACTATTTGATTCCTCATCTTAGTGATAAGAAAATTGAGGTTCGGAGAGCATAAGTAACTTGGCCAAGCTCACAGAACCCATACGCGCAGACCTAGGATTTGAACCCAGGTCTGTGCAAATCAGACCCCAAGCTCCTTACCACTCCCTTCTCTTCAGCACCTCTCATCCTGCCACACGGGTGTGAATGGCATCATGCTACCGTGGTACTGACCTGGTTCCAAGCTTCAGAGTGGGGACTTGGGAACATGGGCTGTCATGAGACCAGTCAAAGGAGTTGCCTGGTGCTGCCCTTTTCAAGAGAGGTGTTTTGTCCCACCCAGTTCAGCAGGGTGACAGCCAGCCCTCCTCGCTGACCTTCCCTTGCCTCCCTTGTATTTCATGGCTCTGGCTGTCCTGTACCTTTAAGTTAAGAGAGGTCATCAAAAGTTCATGTCACACACTGGCTGGGTTGTGCAGTTGGTTAGCGCATTGTCCTGATGCACCAAGGTTGTAGGTTCAATCCCCGGTCAGGGCACATACAAGAATCAACCAATGAATGCATGGAAAAGTGGAACAGTAAATCCATGCTTCTCTCTCTTTCTCTCTCCCTTCCTCTCTAAAATAATTTTTAAAAATTTTCTTAGTAGTTCATTGTCAGTTAACCCTCTGTGTCTTAGTGGTCAAGTCAAAAGCACAGAAAGGTCAGGTTTTCAACGGACTTGCAAATTTGTTGAGCATTTTGTATAGGACAAGTTTTCGATCTACACCGTCCCCGTGAAGTGGGTGTTCTGGTCACCACTCTGCAGGTGGGGACCCCGCAGCTCAGACAGCTAACCAGACATGTCTGAGGTCAGACACCCGCCTGGTAGATGAACTTGTACTTTAGGGCTAACTGAATTTGATTATCTTGCTTTTTATTTATGCTGCATCCCAACACTCTAATGCACTGGCCCTCAGCCAGTGGTGATTGACCCTGCAGGGGACATTTGGCAATGTCTGGGGATGCTTTCGGTTGTCACAGCTGGGGGCAGCTCTAGGTAACCAGTGGCCAGAGACCAGGGGTGCTGCTACACATCCCACATTGCACAGGACAGCCCTTCACCTCAGACTCAGATTATCTGACTCAAATGTTACCGGCACCAAGGTCGACCAATCCTGCCCTGAAGGAATGCAGGGGAAGCTGCGTGGTGTAGTGAACGAGCGAATGGGTGTATAGACGCTAGGCCATCCACTGAGAGTGCATCTCACCCCCACCTCTGCAGGGGAGGTCTCTCCAGGCCCCGCATGGGCAAACAGAGGCTCAGAAGGGTTGAGCAACCGGCCCCAGATCACACAGTCAGCAACCAGAACAGCTGGATTTCAAACACAGGCCTCCTGATCAAACCCAGAGGCTTTCTCCTTTATCGTGATTGAACTTCCCCAGATTCTTGCTTTTGTCCTTGAATTTATTGCACCTTGAGTCCACCTGAATACTGGGGAGCTGAGTTAGGGGTTCTCAGACTGCACCAGGCATCAGATTCACAAGGAGGCTTGGGAAAGCGCAGCCTGCTGGGTGTCACCGTTGGCTGCCTATCCAGTGGGCCCGGGTGGCCCCCGAGAGCGTGCGTTTCCAACAAGCCCCCAGTGACCCTGTCATGGCAGGCCTGGGGGCCACACTCTGAGAACCACTATGTTAGGTCCTGAGTGTTTTCCTCTCTTCTCCCCCTTGGAGACTTCTGCCTCTGCCTCACCTCTTCCCCCCAGCTGCCCGGGAACACGGGAGGGCTGGATGCACAGATCGGCTCCTGTGAACAAGCCGAGGCTGCCAGGCCAGTGAAATATTCATGGAACAAGTGAGACCACAGCCTCACGAAGGCTCCCTGCAGAGCTCAGTCAGATTACCTGCGGTCCGAGTGTTCCTCACTGTCTCCTGGGAGTGAATTAAAGTCACGTGCTGGCGACACAGGTGGATGGATGAGCGGCTCCTGGGCTGGGTCTGGTCTGGATTAGAGTGCCCAGCTCATCTGTCCTCTGAAACGCTGCAGCCTCTCCCTGGTGCCTCGTGGGGACTGTGACTGCCCGCCGGGCGAGATGGCAAGAGGGTGGAGGTGCAGATGGAGGCCTGTCCCCGTCCCTCTGTGTGGCAGTTGCTCTTCTTATGAGGGGACTGCTTCAGGCTGCAATAGGTGGTCTGCTTCAGGGCCTGGGAAACTAGGCTTCCCGCAACCAGGGGTCTCCTTCCAGTTTGTGACCTCTGGATGCTCAGGATGTCTGATGTGCCGGACATCCAGGAATTTGTCATGAGTATACAATCCAGACATGGGCTGTGCTGAAACGAGCACTAAGGCGGCCAAGGAGGGGGGAGAAAGAAAGTACTATTTATTAAGCCTGGGTATGTGCCAGGCGTTGTGCTTGGTGCTTTGCAATCATCTGATTTTACCGTCCCAGCAGTTTTGCAAGTCAGTATTCTCAGCAAGAAGAGACTGGGGCCTCGAGAAGACAACTGACTTATTCAAGCCCCCAAACCTTGCAAATGAAGGAGCCAGGATTTGAACCCAGAGCAATCTGACTTTAACAGGTGTTATCTTTCCACTTAATATGAGAGAGAGAGAAGAGGAGAGGAGAGGGGAGGGGAGGGGAGGGGAGGGGAGGGGAGGGGAGGGGAGTGGAACTTGAAAGCTTGCGGTTTGAGGAGGTGGAATGCCTTATGTCTAGTGATTTACTTCCTTGGCTTGGTGCAGGGGAACACAGAATGAGGGGAAACCATGCATTAGTAAATGCCATGAGGGCTGTGTTTCCATCATTGGGTAAGTGGCCCAAGGAGTGAATATTGCCCTCAGAGCTTTGTAGGAGGCACAGTAAATTCCAAAACTACTGAGGAAGTGTTAGAAGAGGAGTAATACCAGATATTAGGAGGCTGAGATTTGGTCAGGGTAGAAATGCAATTTTTTTCCCTCTAAATCAGAGCTTACCATCTCATCTTGAATATAGACAGAACTCCACTGGGCTTTTTTTTAAAAAATTCTTTTATGAACAGGAAAAATAAATCAACTTGCTCCCTATAGTTTTCCTGACTCGTGAAAAGAAAATCAAAATATATCTTTGCAATATTATCCTAGTTCAGAAGAAGATGAAAGAAACATGCGCCCAAGGCACTTGCCAGCCTGCCCCCTCCGGGGTCCTCAGCGCCTGGGCCTTAAGTGCAAGTAGGAAGGGCGCTTGGATTGGCATGACTTGTTTTTTTAACATTCACTCGTCTGGAGCAAATTGTGACATCCACGGGGTGGGAAGAACCAAACATTTAAACCACTGTTGTGGATAATTGGCCTTGAGCCCCCTAATCCCATAATATGCTTAGTGGTGTCTGCAGTCGGCCTGACCCCCAGCGCTGGCCATCTGACACTAGATCCCATTCACAACGTAAGTGATGGTGGCACCTTACATTGGTGTCCTGTGAAGTATTTTTTGTCACCTTATCTCATATAATCCTCAGAACAACTCTATGAAGGAGTTATTTTTATCTTTAATTTATAGACTGGGATACCAGGTCTTGAAAAGGTCACAGTAAGGGACAAAGTCCCAACTCAAATTCCCACCTTTCCGTCCTCGCTGAGGGCTTGCTCGCTGTGTTTCTGTCTGCCTCTTCGTGACGAGAGTTTGGCTCCGTCCTTTCAACCTGGTGATTAGGTTTTGTTTAAAATTACTTTTCCCTGATGTAAGATAAACATATATTCTGATTGAAAAATCTAGAAAGATGAGCAAAAGAACTCTATTCCCTTGATTATCTCAACCGCTGTCAGCACTGTCCTGTATTGTTTTGGATGCCTGTTGAATCAGCACGTCTTCCTTTTGACTGAGCTTCGATTGCACGCAGACCTTTCGGTTTTGTCTCCCCAGGACCCCCCAGCACCATTTCCAGAGACTCAGAGCTGCTCTGAAGACGTCTGCTGAGTGCTGAAGGGGTAGAAGGACCAACGCTTGTGATCGTAGGCATGTGGGAGACACAGAAGAAGGATGAGAAGAAATCGTCCCTGCCCTTGAAATGCTTGCCATCTAAATATGGCAAGACCAAACATTTACTCTTGTTGCAAATTTCTGGAACTAAAAAAACAGAAGGAAGCACCTAACCCTGAAGTTAATAAGGGGGAGTGAGTGTCCTGTGTCGGTGCTGGGAGTGGGACTGAATGTCAGACAGGCGGGGCTAGGGCAGGAGAGTCCCTGAGGACATACTCTTCAGTTGCCCCTGGAGAAAAAGGATACTTATGGTTGGTAGAGAAGGACAGGGCTGTCTAGCCTTTTCCCAAAATGATGGAACACAGAGGAACTGTGAACATTGGAAGTTTCATACAGGGTGGAGCAAAAGTAGGTTTACCGTTGTGACTACATGACATGCAGAGTTTATTCTTGTATTATTATTTATTCATTATTGTATGTTGTATTATTTTTCCATTTGAATAACTGTAAACCCATTGTTCCCCCACCTTGTATATTCTAACAATTTTTTTTTGTTGGTGTTTGGGTCCCTTGAGGGAGTAAAATACATCTAGTGGGCCAAGGAAACGTATTTATTTATTTATTTTTGTTTGTTTTTTAGAGAGGGAAGGGAAGGAGAAAGAGAGAGAGAGAGAGAGAAACATCAATGTGCGGTTGCTGGGGGTCATGGCCTGCAACCCAGGCATGTACCCTGACTGGGAATCGAACCTGCGACACTTTGGTTCGCAGCCCGCGCTCAATCCACTGAGCTATGCCAGCCAGGGCTAGGAAACGCATTTTGAATGCATTTATAGAAGATGTAAATGCGGCCCGTGTTTCTGAAGAGCACTACTTCCTAATCACTTGGGGGAAGCACGGAAGGAAAGGAAAGTGGCTGCTTCACTGTTTAAGCTTTGGGAGGGAGAAACGGTACACTCTAAATAATTTACAGATTAAATATCCGAGTGTTAAGGCAGAGGTCAGCTTTGTTGCTTTTAGAAGAATGATTTACAGGTCTCCTTAGCTTTGAAAGTCCTGCTCTGACATTCCGGGAACATGCTTTCCTATTGATAAGTAATGCTGTCGTGTGATAGATGAGAGAACAATAGCGTGGGGTTTGGCCAAAGAGTTATTCTTAGTGTTTGTTTAACAGATAAAGAAGTCAGGTGACATTTTTCCATCGGTGCCACACTGTACAATTCCGCAAAACCAACAGCTCCAAGATTGAGCGTGGAAAATGAGAAAAGTCCCAGGGAAACGCTGGGTTGGCAGTTTGAAAAGGCCACCCGATGACGCCAGTCAGGGTCCTTCGCTACCTTTTCCCACGGTCTCCATAATTCAGAGGAAAGGGCACGGACGTTGAAACCAGACCCATGTTCAAACCCAGCTCTCCCACTCTCCAGACGCGGGCCTCCGGAGATGTCGCTTAACCTCCACACACCTCGCCTTTTGCCTGGGGTTAATAAAGCTGTGTCACAGGGTCGCCGAGCGAGGGAAAATAGCTGCGCACGTGGAGTGGCTTACATAGAACTTGATGCCTCGTGGACACAATACATCTGTTTATTCAGCAAACATTTGACACTGTGCTCGCAGCTGGGACTAGAAGAATAATGAAGACAGATAGTCTGTGGCCTCGTAAAACTAATATTTTAGGAGCAAGGACAGACTCAGAATAAAACTAAACAGTAATCACTACAGATTAAGCCAAACGTTATCAAGACTCCAAGAGCGGAGACCGAGAGGATCTCTGAGGGACATGTCAAACTGCTGTGCGTAGGGCAGGGGAAGGGAATGCTGTTGTGAGCAGAGAGCTAAACCATGGGAAAGAGCCAGCCGTGAACAGAGCGGGGGGGGGGGCGCATCCAGCAGAAGGACTAGCGTGGGAAGTCGCCCCGAGGCCCAGAATGCCCTCGAGTGTTCCAGGAACGGAACAAAACCCCTGGTTGTGGCCTGGCCCACAACGTGGTGAACCCCTAGGGAGGGGCGAGGCAGGAGAAGCCAACCAGGATGTGCCACACGTGACCTGGGTAGAGAATTTAGATTTCACTCAAAGTACAATTTCATCATTAGTTGTTTAAAGAAATATATTTATTGATTGGTTGAGAGAGAGAGAGATCGGTTGCCTCACCCAGGCATCCAACCAGGGACTGAACACACAACCTATGTAGGTGCATGAATTGAACCCCCAGTTCACTGGTGCACAGGAAGATGCTCCAACCAGCTGAGCCACACCGGCCAGGGCTCATGTTCCCTTCCCATTGTAGTTTCAACCATCACTTAGCACCGAGAGCCTGCCAGCTGTCATGCAATTTTGCATGAATTTCTAAGCGTCTGAGCTCCAAGGACTGGGGAGTAAGTACGGGGGTTGTGAGAAAGCACATCCCTTTGTGAAGTTACGCTTCTGGAACCCACGGCGAGGGGCTGCTGGTCCAGCGTCTGCTTCACGGACTCACAACGTGCCCAAGTGGTGAGGGGCTCGGCGCCCCTCCAGTCCTGCCCCCTCGTCACAGACGGACAGGTGGTCTGCACGGGCCACGGTTTTAAGGTAAGTGGGAGAAAGAGATTTAAGTGCTCATGTATTGCTAGTCCCCTGTCTTCTAGAAAGCACGCTGGGTTCTCTCCTGTTTAACTTCTTTAATCCTGACAGGCGCCTGTAAGTTAGTCATTTCAGCCAGACTTCCCACGGGGGAAAACTGAGCACATCGGCCAAGAAAATGACCCACTGGTGCAACCACTTTGGAAAACATTTGGTTTTATTGTGTTACATTGAACTTTCACACACCCTTTCAACCCCAAATTCCCATTTCTTAATATATTCCCGAAGAGAATTCCTGCACACGAGCACTGAGAGACACATATAAGAATGTTCAAAGAAGTATTGTTTTCGTAGCAGAGAACTGGAGATAATCCAAATGCCCATCCTCCAGGAAGTGGATGAATAATTTATGGCATCATCACACGATAGAATATTACGCAGCAGCAACAGGGAGTGACCCTCAGCCACCCACGACAATGTGGATTTCATTCAATGTAACGTTAAATAAAAAAATGTCCCAAAGGACTTCTTAGAATAGTATACTCTCTTTATAAAGTTCATAAACAAGCAAAACTAAACAACATGTGATCAAAATTTTGAAAGCCAAGGCATGATCATCATAAAATTCTGGATGTGGGTGACATCTGTGTGGGGAGGCAGGAGACAGGATAACAGACATAGATAAATACAGGTGAATACACTTCACGTTCTTTCGTAGCGCCATGGGTTCATAGGTATGCATGACATTGTAACGGAATGAATGAATGAAATAAGATTGTGCCCTCCTTAGACCAATGGTGACAGTGTTTTTGAACTAAGATGACGATCATTTAATCTGGCAGTTGAAGTCCATTAAAAGAAAAGTTATTTGTATGGCTTGTCCGTTGCTGGAATGCTTGAGGATTAAAGACAAACATTTGGGAGTTATTAACAGAGCTTCGAGCTCTCACTTGCTGGTTTCGTGATGTACCCACCTACAGCTACCACTACCCATAAACACAACCTTTTGGATTTAAATTATTTATTGTATAGATGTGTGGTTGAAACTTTTCTGATCATGCACTGAATCAGTAAAAAAAATTCAGGAGCACCCAATTCTACTTTCTGTGAATTTATTGATCAACTGTGCACATCTACTATTGTCATTGTCCATATATGTTTCCTTGTTTTAAGGTAAAATGAACTATAAATAGAGGTTTGAATAATTCATTTCTTCCCACACTGCCATGGATTATCCTGTGCATCCCACTTTGGGAAGGTCTGTAGGCCATGAAACCATATGATACAAATCCTTTACTTTTGTATTGCAAAGCCTCTCCTGTCCCCACCATATATTTTCTTCACGATGGATCAGAAGCAGGAGGAGCAGGCAGCGTTCTCCCCACGGCTCCAGCAGGGACGGGGAAGCCCAGACAGTTACTGGCTCTCTCACGACAAAACCGAGAGGGCGGCAGAGTCTGGCGCAGGACCAGAGCGGCCCGGGCCCGGCCCCGGCCAAGGGCCGTGTCTGGGAGCTTCTCATCTGACACGGAGCGTGTCATGTGATCTTTTTGTTTTATGTTTACTATATCATGCTTTTATTTTTTGGTTAGTTACATGTTTTAGTTTTTATAATTACACTTGACATTCGATATTGTATTAGTTTCAGGTGTGCAGCTTAGCGGTTAGACAAGTATACCACATGTGACAGATGCCCCGATGAGCCCAGTGTTACGTGATTCTCCCACTCAGACCAGCCTGGCTTCAAATGCCAGCTCCAGGGCTCACTTGCTGAGCGTGCTTGGATGGGTTACCCATGGCTCCGGACCTCAGTTTTCTCATCTGTAAAATGGAGATAATTATATCTGCCTTGCATGGTGGTTGTAAGACATAAGATCAGGTAGATTAAAACTTAATAGAAAGGGCCCTGGCTGGCGTAGCTCAGTGGATTGAGCGCAGGTTGCGAACCAAAGCATCGCAGGTTCGATTCCCAGTCAGGGCACATGCCTGGGTTGCAGGCCACAGCCCCCAGCAACCGCACATTGATGTTTCTCTCTCTCTCTTTCTCCCTCCCTTCCTTCTCTAAGAATAAATAAATAAAATCTTTTAAAAAACTTAACAGAAAGGACCAGACAGTCAATAAATATCAGTTTTCTTTTCCTTCTTATTCCTGCTTCACTTTCTTTATTTTTATTTATTTATTTATTTAATCTAAACAACTATACCTGGATGGGGAGGACCAGCTGACCTGGGTACCAGAGACTCAGGCAACCTGTATGTGGCCTTGCTTGTGAATAAAATTCCTATACACTTAAGATATAATCACACATCTTTCCAGGGCTGACCTCCCGAATGCCTGCACATGTTTCCAATTTACGTGGGATTTTTCTCAGGAGATTTGATTCTCCCTTAAAAAACACACATGTACAAACACGGAACTTGATTTAAACGAAACAGACACCTTAAGAATCTTAACAAGTAGAGTTGACCTTTGAACATAATTCTACAAAACTGTACTGTGCTCCCCAAGCGTTGCCGGGGGGCTCGGACAGATCAGTGCCTGACACCCCATCCCGACCCCCCCGGGAGCCCAGAGAGCGGATGCAGGGGGCGGCCGATTCCATGAGGCCCGTGGGCAAGAGTGACGTGGCCGGAATCCAGCGGCGCTGTTTTCCCCACTGAGCCGGGCTCCAACCAGAGCCGGTCCTCCTCCCTGGACACCAGCACCAGGTCCTTCCTCTCGCTGGACAGCAGCGAGACCTTTGAGTTCAGAGACCACGAAACGGTTGCCTTTCTGTGTGAACAGCATCTATGTGCAGGAACACACACAGACATACTTAGACACACGTGGCTGTCCGTGTACACATGCCCCGACTGATCAAGAGCCCAGGCTCCTTGCGAGGTCCCAGAGAGATGTTCGGGAAGGAGGTCACGGGACAAGGTACACTCGGTGCACTCTGGGGGCAGTGTACCCTTCTGGGGGAGGGACGCTGAGATCTTAAAAAGGCTTAGGCCATTTTTGACCTTCATCTCTCATGGCTGGGGTGAAGGGCAGAAGGGCTGCTTACCGGGTGTCCCTCGTCCAGCACAGTCAGACCCCCAGGGAAGGGAGCAGAGTGGGGGCTTAGCTGCCAGGGACTGGGGGCAGCGGGAAATGAGGGGTGACTGCTTCACGGGTACACGTTTCCTTCGGGGGTGATGAGAACGTTCTGAAATGAAATAGCGCTGACGGTTGTAAAGCCTCACGAATTTACTAAGGGCTCCTGAATTGTAAACTTTAAAATGGTTGAAATGGTGAATTTTATGCTTAAGTGAATTCTACCTCCATTGGGGGAAAAAACAACAGAAGCATCACGGAGCAAGAGTGTTACGCCACGGAACAGAGCGTTAGGTTGGCCTCCCGAGTGCGGGGGACGGAGTGCTGGCGGCGTCCTGTGCGCGGCTGACGGGGCTCCGGGGCCTGGCTCCAGCCAGCGCTGGAGAGGGGCAGGCGCAGAACCTGCGGGTTCAGGACTGGCGGGAACCCACTGACGCAGCGTGCACACGGGGGCTCAGAACACGCCCCGCGCCCGGAACACACCCGTTCACCTTTCCCCGGCCACTCTCCCCTCTCCCCTTCCCCAGCTGGGCTGGGTTTTCTGACCCCGGATTATGTTCCGGAGACTAAAAGCAGGGACTGCACCCTAAAATGCGTAGGTCTGATGTCCCAAAGCACAGCTTCTGCTCATGTGTGCCCAGGACGGAATCCCGCTGAGAGGGGTCCTCATTCTGCAGCCAGGTGGTATCTGTCGCGGGGGCGAGAGCGCCCCGGGTCACCCGGGGTAGTCTGTGCCGGTGGTGGAGAGCGGATGCCTACGTTCGTGGCCTCCGTGGCCAGAGCTGCACCCACATGTGTTCACACTGCGCATTTCTTCCTGACAAGGCAGCCCGATGTCGTTTCTGAGCTCAGCGCAAGAGGAAACCAGTGTATTTGTGGGGTAAATAGAGCTGTGTTTTTTATTTGGGAAACTAGAAAGTGGGGGCTAACTCAATGTAGATTTTTTTTTTTAAATCAACTGTCTCACAGAACACTGAGGTTGGGCCTGAGTTTGGAAGTGTCGTGGTGAAGAGCTCGCGTTTTGCCCGTATGGCAGGGCTGAAATGATCTCCTCTGCCATAAGCTCTTTTGTCTTGAAAAGCACCAGTAACGAATGCGATGAATTTCTGTATCGGAAAATCTGAATCACCCGGGACGCACATGAGTTCCCTGATGAAAATGTGAAATTAATTTTGTACTAAATAAAACTTGAAAATGGTTTCAATTACAGGGGGGAAAAACGTGAAATGAAGACAGTAATTCCACTGTATTATATTTTTCTATTATTCTGAACATTTTTACAAAACCATCATTTCTAGATACCGCTCCACTCCGTAGACACATGGAGACTGTGGCCCTTGGAGGCTGTGGTGACATTCACTACAAACCCGTCACCTCTCAAAGAGAGTCTGTGGCCGCGCTGGAGTGGGGAGAGAGGGAAGGAAGAAACAAATGTTCGTGGAACATCTGCCGTAAGCCGAGAGGAGGGCTAAGAAGTTCACATGTGTTCTCTCGTTCGGTGCTCCGGACGATGGCTGTCGGAGGTCCCCAGTGCCATCTCCACTGGTTTCCGATAGAAAAGGGAGGCTCACAGAGACCATGTACGATGACATAATGACAGCTATGACTGGCTGAAGGGGAATGCAAGCCCAGGAGTTCCTCTCTGAGTCTGAGGCCCACTCCCCTTTGCACCCCATCCCCTACCTTTGAGGAAGTCCAGACAACACCCTCCACCTGCCCCCACCCTGTCCCCCATGGAGAAAGCCTGTCTCCAGACTGTCCCCGTCATCCGCCTGGGCTCACGTGCCAGCACCTTCAATTTGGCAGGAGTTCCTAATCTTAGTCATCACCCCTGTACCCACCCCGAGCTGAAACTTCCTGAGAGATTCGCCAGCACGTGTCAGGAGCTGTGGCCTGGGTGCAGACGGGAACAGAACACAGTTCCACTGCCTGGGGAGTGGCCACGTTTGTGACAGTCGACCTCAGTGTCACTGGACCTGAAAGGCTATTGCATGGATTAAAGTAGTGTCAAAGGTCTAGTACTGAGCCTGGCTTCAAGGAGGAAATCAAAATGTATTAGTTCTCTTTGCCCCACTACCTCCCGTTTCAAGCAAGAAGCAGACGAGAAACTTTCTTAGAAATGCGACAAAGCAAGACAGAGCTGGAGGGTAGAGAGTAGCTGGGGATTTTTGTCCACCAGGTGCTGTCAAAACCCTGGCGTGCTCACAGCATGCATGCAGGTGTGCAGATGCACACGCCCCACAGACCTGCTAAAGCTGGAGTCTGAGTGTGCTCCGTGCCCTGACTCGTGTGGCTCGGCGGGTTGGGTGTTGTCCCGCACAACAAAATGTCCGATTCCCGGCTGGGGCGCAGGTCCCGGCTGTGGGCCTGGTCCCTGTTGGGGTGCATGAGAGGCAACAAATTGATGTTTCTCTCTCATTCTCCCTTCCTTTCCCTCTCAATAAAGTGAAATGAAATGAAATGAAATGATATAAAATAAATCTGAATGCACCGTGGCTTCCACCGCTGGAGCCGTGCACCGACGGAGCCGTGGCGGGACTGCGGAACAGCGGGTGAGGCTGAGTGTCAGAGACCCCTGGGCGCATGGACTCTGCTGCCACATGGGGTGCTGGCCTCTGCCCAAACTGGGTCCAAATCGGAGCAGGAAAGGGAGAACGTTCTTAACTTCCACATCCCGCCCTGCCGTTGGGCCAAGGAAACCCTTTTTAAGGAGCTAGCACTTTTCAGAATGAAGTGGAAGCTTCCACCATTGGAGCAGAACAAAGCTACGTCACGTCGTCGCCAGTGCGGAAGGTCCCCTCGCTGGCTGGCAGGTGCACCAGAGACGACACACCAGCCGCAGAAGGGCGAGTGCCGTGTGTGCGGTGAGGAGGAGGCTCCAACATTCGGGCTCAGAGGGCTCAACGGGGGCCCAGTCGGAGCTTTACCGGGGTTCTTGGGCCTGCGAGTGCTGGTCAGGCACCCACTCCTAGCTTTTATCGATGTCCTCTCCTGTTGCCCGCGAGGAAAAATAATGTCTGCAGTGGAATTTCTGGGGCACGGTGGGCACCGTGTCAAGCGCTTTCACGACCGGATCTCGTGTGGTCCCCAGGCTCCTCTAGAAATCCAGGCGGGGCTCCCTCCCCTTCTGCTGGCGGGGAAACTACATTTCTGGTGGCTGCAGGCTTTTTGTCTTTTTAGGTGTGTCCGCTGAGGAATGAATACAGTATGTTGAGGAGAGTTAGACACAGAAGACTTCTTCTGGGAAGACTATCCATTTTGAGACCACAGGCAGATATCGCAGGAAGGCAAAGCAAGACCTGGGAATACCCAGAGGGAATAAGTTCGCATTGTGGGAGAGGGAACACTTACTGTTTCTGCCTCGGCACCACACTCCAGAGAAGGTGCCTCTCCATCCAGTCCCTGATGGTGAATGGCTGCTAGGGGGTCACGTGACATGGCCATCGCCTACGTACCAGAACCATTACTTTGCGGCTGAGACGATGCTGGGGCGCTGGAGCGATGACCCCAGTCTGTTCAGGTTTGGCGCATCCTCAAGCTTCTCGGGCTCACGGAAAACCAGTCCAAGCAAAACACGAGGGGCTGGAGAAGGAGCGATGTGACTTGGAAACGGAGGGAAGGTTGAAAGCATCCTTATCACAAGTCCCTGGTGTCTTCAGTTCAAGTTGTCTGTAGCTTGCTTATCTTCAAGATAACAATAAAATATCTTCTTGCCCTGGCTGGTGTGGCTCAGTGGATTGAGCGCTGGCCTGAGAATCAAAGGGTCGCCAGTTGGATTCCCAGTCAGGGCACGTGCCTGGGTTGCGGGCCAGGTCCCAGTGAGGGGCGTGCCAGAGTCAAGCACATGTTGCTGTTTCTCTTCCACTCTTCCTTCTTTACCCTCTCTAAAAACAAATAAATATAATCTTACAAAAAAAACCCACCCGACATCGCCTTGCCACTCTAAGCTTCCTAGCAGTGTGGTTTTCAAAGTGTGTTCCTTGGAACCCCAGGGTTCCTTGAAAAAATTCCCATGGGGAGAGGTTGTGGTTCCTCGGGAGGGCCCCTGGGTTGTTTTCCCTGGTACACCTCTCCCCTCCCCCTCCCCCGCCTTTGCTCTAACAAGAACAACCCTGCTTCTATTGATTTGCTGCATCAGCCTTCGCCATTTGGTTTCATTTAGAAAAGCGGCATCGCAACGAACAACAACGTTTAAATCAAGGCTTTCGGAATGGTAGCTGTTGGAATCTAATACAAAAAGCCCTCCTCCGGGGAGGCGTACCTTGAGGTTAATGACTTGGAGAGTTTCACCTGAGGGAGTACGGGCCAGGAGCGAGGGAAGTGTGGTTCACCTTCCAAAATCATGTCAGCTTTCGGGACGGAAAAAGAACAAAACCATTGTGAAAACAGAACCTATCAGAGAAAAGAACAAAGTGTGGCAACACCACCAGTGAGATCAGACTCCCTTTAGCCCACAGACTCACTGACTGGGGCTTTCTGACGAGGCAGACAGGCTTGTGGAAGCCTGCCAGCAAGTTCTGGACATCAGATTGCTTTTGCTAAGCCAGCCCAGCGGTGCAGTAAAGAGCTAAGGAGTCCCAGGAGAGGGGTGGGAAAGGGTTGGTCTCCGTTTCTCTGCCCCTGATGTGGGCCTTTTTCGATTAGGAAGTGGAGTGTGAAGGAAGTTATCGGGGGTGAAATCAACTCAGCAAGAAAGCTTTTTAGACCAAAGCCCAAGGAAAACTAATAAAACCAGTTGGGCGGCTTCATGCTTATCATATGTGGTGCATGTAGGTCAGCTCGCCTTACAGCAAAGGCAGACACCCCAGAACAAAACACCGAGTTCTACGGAAGGGTTTCCAAGTCCCCAAAGGGTGGCCCCGTTCTTTCCAGGGGCATTGGCTACATGAAACCCTAGAACAAGTGAATTTCCGATGCAGCTTTTTTCTGAATTAATGATTGAAACGAAACGTTGCCTATTATATGGATCAGGGATTATATTCAATGGGGAGAAACAAAGACCCCAGAAGCAGAGCCTTGAACAAATGACTGGTCCTATTTCCGCAGACAGGGAGCCGTCGGGAGGCACACAAGCGGCTGGTCTTGGGCAGCGGCGCGAGGGTGGCGGCCATGTTCTCGGTGATCTCTTGGTTTCTTGGCTGCAGACCAAGGTCGCGGCCGCTCCTTCTCCGGCACCTTCTTCGTGAAGGAGAGCACAGACAAAGGGTGAATCGGCAGGAGACAGGTGAGTCCCAGCACCCCCTTCTCCCTCTGCTCTCATCCCCACATTGGAAGGACCTGTTCTGGAAACTTCTGCTCACGTAATTTAACCAGGACCATGTCACACGCGTCATCCCATCTGCAAAGAAGGTTTGGGAATACAGGCTTTGAGCGGGGCATCCTGTGGTCCCCAACAATACTGGGGCTCCTCTCTAAGGAGGAAGGGGTGGAGGTGAACCATTCCGACAATGAGCAGGGGTCCACCTGAGCTATCGGAACGTTCCTCCTCGGAACTTGTCGGACACAACCATCACACCTCCTGCTGCGACTCCTTCCCGACTCCTTTTTAAGCCCTTGGTCCTCACTGTGGTTTTCTTTCCTCGCTTTGTAGTGGGGTCTGCTTTTCCTCACGGCCCCGTGTTCCTCACGGCCCCGTGTTCCTCACGGCAATGTCACACCGTGTGAGTTTAGGTAGAAGGCGTGTCTTTTCTCCAGCAAATGATGGTTGTACATGCGGCTCAAGCTGAGTCACATGGCGGTGCGCGGGGAATGTGAATTCCATTCCTCGCAGACGAAGCGGCTGGTGCCAGGCTTGGGGACACTGGCTAGTGGCTACAGGGCTTTCTTTAAGGTTTTGCTGTCATGAGGTCAAAGGTGCACCAATGCCGAGTTCACACACTTGAGATGACCGTACAGATGTTTCACGCTTACTGCGTCTTCCCTAAGTAGTAGGTGACCTCAAATCCTACTTTGCCGGAAAAAGATGAGGTCATTTGGTCTAGATAAAGCTTCCCCTTTTCCCTTTCTCCCACTCCCTTTTCTAGAAGCCTGGCTGCATCTATCCGCCAGAAACCCCATCTCCTGGTCTCTTGTTGGACAGCCCTCCCTGTCTGTCTGTCTGTCTCTGTTTCTCTCTCTCTTTCTCACTGAGGAGCAATCACTCCTTCCTCTTCACACTTAGGAGTGGTGAGTGCTCTGAAAAAAAAAAAAAAGGAAATCTGAAGGTTAACAACTATGTGCTCTGGATTGGACAATTATTGTGTTTTTTTTAAGGAATCAGTTTCTTTATTATTGTATATACTTTTTAATCTTTTGACATCAAGCATATTTTTAACTAGAAAATGCCTTAAACTTAGGTAATTGTCTATCTACTTAGAAAACCAGTCGATAAGAGCACGTGCGAGAGAGAGAGGGATCAAGAGAAGGGGACCCCAACCTTATTCTTTCGTAGTTCAGCAAATGTCCCTTGGTTCCCCATCCATCAAGTCTGTAAACTGGCCACCATGGCACCTACTCTCCCCACTTCCCAGGGCGTTTGTGAGGATTAAAGAAATCAAGGTATGTTAGAGCAATTCTTAAATTATCTCCAGCAAAGATTAGTTTTTTTAAGAAAATAAAGTCCATGGTTATTTATTAGTTTCTTGCCTAACATCCTTTACCTGTTCCACTGTCCGCTCTAGGGTACCACATTACACTTCATCAGCGTGTCTCCTTATCCCCTTTTGGCTGTGACCCTTTTTCAGACTTGCCTTGTTTTTGATGACATTGACCTTTGCAGTTGTGAGAAGTATTGGTCAAGTGTTTCATAGAATCTCTCATTGCTGGAATTTGTCTGATGTTTTTCTCATGATAAGACGGGGGTTATGGACTATTGGGCATAAGACCACAGGGGTAAAGCACCATTCTCATCACTCATACTGGGGGCACAGCATGATTTATGACTATCGATGCTGACCTTGACCCCCTGGCTGGAGTGTTTGTCTCTTGTCTCCATTCCGTTTTGTATGTGGTCCTACTGCGCGTACTAGGACAGGGTCCATGACACGTGCCACTCATCATGCCAGTGCGACCAGATGAGGCCGCTGGTCACGGTCCTGGGTGTTGTGGCCACGTCAGATGGCCAGGGAGCTTCTGACACTTACTCTCAGCTCTCCTGCTCTTCTCGAAGACCAGTGACAGTCTGCAGAGCAGCCCGGGGCCCTGGCCGCACGTCGAGTAGCATTGTGCTAACATAATACTGGGGGCTAAGTAAACGTCCTGAAGTTAAACTAATTCAGAAGCAAAGAGTAAAAGTGAGGTGGAATCTTGAAATCATCATGATGAGAATGGGAAGGAGTCTTGGGGGAGAACCTTTTCAGTCCCCTGATCTGACAGACACAGAAGGTGAGTCCGGGGGGCTGAGAGCTCGGCTCCCCGCAGGGCCGTGGCGGCAGGCAAATGTGGAACCAGGTCTCCACGCCCCAACCAGGGCTCTTCCCATCGGTTGACTCTGGTGGGAGGAGCCATCTCAGGCCCTCCCACAGGAGGAAATGGAGGTGGGGCAGGGGGAAGGCTTAGGTCTACAGTAGAGCTAACCTTCTCCCCGGCTGCCTCTCTGACCTCCTGCTACCCTGATACAACTTCAACGAGTGGCTGAGGGAGCCAAAACATTTAAGGAGAGGCAGAGGTGCTTACTCAGATATAACTGGTATTGTCATAGTTGGTGGCAATTTATGCTTCCAAGATAAATAAGTGGGTCTCCCCCTGGCACTACCCCATCTGTTCTGTCCCAGGGAAGGTCAGAGAGAAAGAAAGCCAGGGCTAAGGATGGAAAACAAATGAGCAGGTGGCGTTGTCCCCCTCCTCACTCCCTGTTCACTTCCATTTCCCTTGCAAAAAGAAAAAAAGAAGAAGAAGAAGAAGAAGAAAGAAAAAGATGGAGCAGAGATGTGGGTGAAGGGCCAGGGAAACGGGAAGTCAGGGCCATAGGAGAGGTTCACTCATGTGCTTCCTTTTCTGTGGCAATGTGCTTAGGATTAAATTAGACATGACATTTAGTAGACCCCCCGTGGGACTATATTTCCTTGTACCTGGAGGGGCTCTGGGAGAATGGAGCAGCCTGCCCCCGCGGCTTGTCCGGCCAGGGTCTGGTGGGAAGGTGAGGTCCCACGCGGGGCAGTGTCAATACGGCACACGGGATCTGAAGCATAGTGGCTGAGAGGATGCTGGGGCCACCTGCTCCTCAGCCACCCGCATGCGCTTTCCTCTGCTTGTGCAGGTGGTGTAAGAAGTGGGCGTTATCTAACTGGGGGTCACCCCTGTGGCACGGCTTCCCATGGCTGCCCACCATGGACACGATGAAGCCCCCGCTCCTCACTGTGGGGGCAGGGCACCCCCCAACCCGGGCCCACCGGCCCCTGGGGCTCCCCCCTCTCTCTCTCACCTCCACAGATCCTTCACGCCACCTTCGCCTTCACCCTTTGCACCTTCTCCTTCTTTCTCCCAGAAAGCCTTCCCTCCTCATCAGCTGCTGAAATTCCACTGCATCTTGAAGTTCCAGCTCAGTCATTATCTCCTATGAAAAACCAATTGCAAGCTCCCCAGGCTCAGTTACCAGCCCGTCCCTGTGCCCTGCGGCCTGCTGAATACAATCCAGCATGTACAACACTGTTTTCAATGTTCATTTATATGCAGTGTCTACGAAATGCTACTGTGTGCCAGGCACAATGTGAAGTGCTTTACATAGGTCTCTTATTTGATCCCACCAGGGCCTATCAAGTAGGAGCCAGAGTTCTCCTACCACACACAGCAAGCAGAGCCTCTGAGACACCAGGTAATTTGCTCACATGATATAGTCATTATAAGAGGGATTTAAATTCAGGACTTTCTACCCTTGAACTCTCTCCCTTTGCCTGCCTACGCTGTTGTACGGGCCACATTCAACGCTGCATCGGTTACTTGCGGACCAACTCCCATCTGTAGGCCCCACCCCCTCCACAGCCTTCTTGGGAGCAGAATCCCCATCAGTATGCTCTCCGGGTCCCCCTTGACCTTGGCCCACAGAAGGACCAGGAACTATCTGCTGGCCAGTGTCAACTTGCTTTTGCTTGAGCTGGCACACACAATCTTACTGCGGTAAAGCCTTTGACTCAAGAGGCTGTTGCTGACACCACTTGCATAAGGAATAGCCTCGCCCTCAGAAAAATCCACAGTTGAGTCTTTGTGGCTGGCATGTGATTTCTGTGACACCGGGGCTTTCGGGGTTCACACGGAAGGCCTTCTGGCATCACTGAAGGCTTTTTCTTAAAGACCCAGCGACCTAACCTCAGCTCTGTCCAGCTCGGGTCTGCTGCAAAACTTGGTGCTTTTGCTTTGCTCTCTCACCCCCGGGCAGGGGTCTGTTCTGAGTCAGAAACACAGCCAAGCAGCCAGCAGCTTCCGCACCACCAGGGGTGTCTTCAGAAGCCTCTTGGTTGCTTCCTTTTGCTCTCTCTTGCCCAGGGACAAAGCCCAGATTTCAGACTTTTAAACTAGCCCAAAGAATGCAAAGGCATGCCTGAAAAAAAGAAACCCATGCCAACACACTCACACACACACACACACACACACACACACACACAAAGACTGGTCTTCGAGGCAAAGGTTCATGGTGTCCTTCCCCGTCAGCCTCCAAGTGTGCTTCCCTTACCTCGGAGACGTGTTTCTCTGCTACTCCATGCATTTCTTTTCTCCCAGGATGCTACCAAGCCCTCCCCAGCCCCGAACCCCGCTGGGATTTGAAGTGCGATGACATGGCACTCTAAGTTAATTTGAGGGATGGGACTCGACAATGCTGACTCTTCTCGTGCAGGAAGGACGTGTGTCTGTCTGTTCGCTCACATCCCTCCATCAGGTTTCAGGTTTGTCTCGATGCAGAACTTGAGTGTTTTTCTCAAGGTTTCATCTTGACATTGTAGGAATTTAGTGTTGAGTTGAACCTGTTTCCAACTATTTTTAAAATGGGAATGTCCTGAAATTAGGCAAGTGAGCTCGACTCCAGCTGCAGAGTTTTAGTCTGCACTGCTCCATGGGCGTGTGCTTGCGGGCAGCAGGGGCCTGGGCCAGGGCAGGAATTTGGGACCTTGGCTGAGACGGGTGGGGAGATGAGTCCTTCAGCATCAAAGTAAAGGTTGGTCTGTATCAGTTCCTTCCCCAGACTCAGGGGCTTTGACAACCAGTTATCATTGTTCAGGCGTTTGCAGCCTGGCTGTGGTTCAGCTTCGCTAGTTGGGGGTTGAATTGGGGTCTCTTGCTTTGGGCTGTGACTACTGGGGCTGCATTGAGCTGCTCTATTACCTCTTTGGTTCTGCTCAAGGTGGTACAAGTGGTTGGATGGAAATGAAGGTCTCAAGTTCTCGGCGGGGAGCTGATATTGCTCACCTCTGTCTGCACACCATTGGCCGAGGCAAGTCTCATGTCTGACCTCTGACTCCGGGGCAGTGCATTTATTGGCTGAGCTCAGCTGGGCCTGTGTGTCTCAGAGTGCCCCCCTCCTCCCATGGTTCTGGGGTAGGCATGGCCCCCAGGGAAATGTGCAGATGATCTGGAAGGTGGAAGTGAAGCCGCAGTCGTGTCTGCCACTGTCACCAATCCCTGTTGAGGACCTGCTGGCTGACCTTGAGGGTGTGGAGCAGCGGCCGGCCTGCAGCTCTTTAGCTCCTACCAGATCTAGGTCTTCAGCGTCTCCAAATGCTGGGCCGGGTTTCTGGGCAGTTCCCAGGGCAGAGACATGCACCAGCAATTCTGTAGATCTACATAAAAATTGGGGGCGTGGAAGCAGTGAGACACCCGTATGGGAACTGGCTCACCCTCTGGGCCCCAGCGGGCCATGGCTCCCTTCCTCTTCACAGCCAGCCTTCCTTCCCACGTGCTGGCTCAGCAGGCTGCAGGCCTGGAACAGATGCTGGCACGAAACGCTGACACAGGCAGCTCAACCCACTCCCGAGATCGAGTAAGAGCTAACCCCTGGGCTGCACCCCGCACTTCCCTCCTGATTCTCCTTCTGTGATTGAACTCGTACTGATGCGAGCAAGGAAGTGCTCTTGGCCCGTGGCAAGGCCAGGGCAGGGAGGGTGAAGAGCTGGGGACAGTGATTCGTTCTCTCGTGGTCCCGATACCGTCTTTACAAGGACAGGAAAGTGCACACAGTGGCTTCCGGCATATTTTTGTAAGGGTTAAGGCAAATGGCCTTCCAGCTAACTTCCAGAACACAGAAACTTTATAATCAGCATCTCCCATATGGCTTAACTAGATTTCACTTCGCTGCTCTATCCATTTTAAATGGCCTGAGAGGCTTCCAGGCTGACCCCACAAGGGAAATCACCCATACTTCATTATGAAGGGATTTTTTAAAAGTAGGGTCCCTTTTCAATCAAAGCCGAAGGTCTAATTGCATGCTAATAAATGCTCTTCCCACAAAATTATGTATAATAATTAAATTTCTAAGGTCTAAATCCTGACCCACTTAACTTGAAGGAATATTTAGTAGGGTAATAGAGTAGAATAATTAAACATGCTGGTCTCTTTGGAGTTCTTTTTCACAGGATCTGATCTTTCGTATAAATAATTTCTTCTTTCGTTTGCCTCCCACCATCCCGGATTCCCCATTTCTCACCGGCCCAAGCTGTGGGCTTAAGTAACACTTCACATTGTGAATTTCCTAAGGAGCCTTTTGTGCCTTTATTTTTTCTTAAAACAATTTCGGCGTGCCTGGCCCAGGACGGTGGCCTTGGGGCTTCTGGGGAGATAAGACAGGCCGATGTTTTCCCAACAGCCAAACTAAAGAAAACCTCGCACACGCACGCCATCTGATTTGCTTCGTGTCATTCTGATCGCTCCTTCTGACGGTTCTGATCTAGTTTTTCTTTCATAAAAAGGTATCAGTTTCACGGTTTCGAGTTCTTAGGATTTGGAATCTGTGATTAAAAAGAAGTGAAATTTAATCTTGAATCAAGGGTAGGGAGCATGAGGGGAGGCTCGCGGGCCTCCCCTCCACAGAAGACCCTTGTGGCAGTATTTATTATGGTAATGCTCTGTTATTGCAGACCTCCGATGAATAACATTTGGGGGGAGCGGCCACACAACAAGGCATGCATTATGACGCCCGGGGGAGGAGGAGGGCGGGGTGGGCCTTTGGTTGGACTGAGAAGCGCCATTCTCTCATGGTTCTGCGTGCCGAGGAAGTGTGGGGTTACTTTTGTCTTTTACGACTTGTGGGATATTTTCATTGTAGGTGAAGCATCAGGCGTATTTGCACTCAAAGGAAGAGAAACAAAACCAGGGTTGTGTCTGCTGTGTGTCCTGGACAATAATACCCTGGTGGCCCCAGTCCTCTCCCCAGTTGTGGGCAAATGTGTCACAGAGCGTTGTGCAGGCGCCAGGATGTTCGCTTTATTGTCTGGCCTCCGGGACACCAGAGGAGTCATTCTTTGAAAACCGAGATTCGTCCGTTCGAACGGGAGGGCTGTCGCCGTGCCTGCGGTGGGTGTTGTTTTAGGCTGATTCAGTTAACAAATTCAGCGAAGCTTGGTGTTCCTCTGGTGTCCTCAAAAGCAAGTAGCCACGCAGCTGGCGTTTCCTTGCTGCCAGAGGTCCCGAGGCCGTGCAGACATGGCCGTGGGGTAAAACTAAGGCAGTGCTGTGGGAAGAGTGCACTAGCGACGGCTAAGCACTCAGCGAGGGCCAAGCGGTTCACTTACGGCATCTCTTTCAATCCTCGCAGCAAACCGTAAAGTAGACGTGACTGTCCCTCCTCGCAGAGGTTGGGAAACTCCGGTTCGGAGTCTCCAGATGAGTTGCCCACGGTGCTAAGTGTGGGGGAGCAGATAGCCCACCCGGGGTCTGCTCGACTCTGTAGGTCCCACGCGCCCCCATCACACCAGCGTTTCCTGAAGCGGGCCCAGGCTGGGAAGACCGCGGGTGATTTGTGGGGAGGAGAGACGGCAGGGAGGGGCCGTCATCCAATGCCTTTTGAAAACGTTGGACCGAAGACATTTCTTCATTCCAAAAAGTTTTTGTTTGATTCCACTTTTCAATGTTACTTTACATTTAACACTATTTTGTATTAGTTTAAAGTTTAAGATCGAAGACATGTGTGTAGTTTTTCTTTAAAATCTACAGGACTTCTCAGAGCTTTCCATATACCACTAGGCAGCTTCTCTCAATCTTCTTTGCCCTGCAAATGCCTCTTTTTCCAAAAGGGGACAATCACATTGGGAGCCTCATAAGGCCAGCTGCTCCTCCAACGCATCTCCACGGAGATGTGGTGGTTTTATTGTCCCAAGGAACACCCCATACCTGCTGCTGTGCGTGTCACCCCTTCAGTACATGAGGGTTTCCATCCAGAGAAAGGAATTTTGGGGGGCCACTTAGGTATGGTGAGCAGGGGAACCCACTCCTTTGCTTGTCTTTTCGTATTGAGTGTAGCCTATCTGGCCACCGGAGGGTGAGTGGCAGGCCCTCCTCTTGGTTCTGTGGCGCTTGCGCCGGCTTTGCTCTCAGGGACCTGTCCCAAGCTGGCGTGGGAGGCAGCCCCATGCACGGATGATGATGATGCCACAATGTGATGTCAGGTGATGGTGGAGAGATGCCAGGTGTAAAGGGGGCACCGAGGGGCAGGGCAGGGCAGGAGCGGAGAGCAGGATGGGATCTTAAAGGGGCAGAAGGACTTAGTCAAGTATGTAAAAGAAAAAGCGCAGTCCGTTCAGGGCATGGAACTAGGTCTGGAGAGCAAGACAGCGTGGTTTACGTAAGGAAGCAGAGGCCATTTCAGCTGTGGCTGAACGTCAATGGGGGGTGAGAGGAGGTCAGAGCTGAGGCTGCTGAGGGAGGTGGCGGGCGGGCTCACCAGGGAAGACCCTCTATGCTGTTTAAGAAACGAGATCCCCCCTGCGATCTGTGGGGAGACGCTGCAGGGTTGGGAAGAAGCGCGTGATGGGGTCAGACCTAGGTTTCGACAAGTTCACTCTGTGGACAGGCCCGAGACCAAGGCTGTCGAGACTAGTGACAGAGAGGTCCAGGCGAGAAGGCCCAGGGGCACGACTACAGCAGCAGCGGGGACCGAGAGGGAGGGAAGGAACGGATTTGCCACCCGCTCGGGAGGGCACGTGTCGACTGGGGCCTGAGTGGAGCCGGGGAACGGAGAAGAGGGGGTGCACGCCCTTCGGTCGGAGCACAGGCGGGGAGTGAGGACAGGCCCGTCCGTTCTTTCGCGTCCAAGGCATGAGACAGTCCACCGGGGGAAGCCCTTTCGCTAATATCTTCCTATTCACCTCGGCCATTTGTTTCCTGCTGAGTCCTGGGAGCAATCACTAGGGCACCCTGGGAAGAGGTCTGAATGTGGATTTGCACGCTCAGGAGTCCACAGCTCAACCCGGGATGTGAACGGGCCGCAGGGTGTGAGGTGGGACCTTGTCCCAATTCCTGCAGGTACCGTGTCCTGGCGACGGGACCTCTGTGCTCGGGAAAGTGGCCGGCCTCCCCTCGGACAGAGGAGGGCTGTCCTTCCCACTTGTCGTCTGCGGGAGAGTGTGCTCCTCTGCCCGCCCTTCTGATGGCTCCCGGAGGCCAAGGGGAAACCTGCAGTGCGTTCGTGAGGGCAGATGACCTCACAGGTGTACACACCACTCCGTAGAGCCTGCGGCTTCCTTTCTCTTGGCGGTTACCGTCCTGGGTGTGGATTCTCTTCTGTTCTGTCACGGCACTCCTCTGGAGAGAACGCCCCAGAGCTCCCGCCCTCCTGTCCCCTGGGCTGTGTCCGTCGTGGTGGGCTGAGTTGCCTGAGGATGGGGAGTTACAGCAGGACCCCTGCCCATTTGATTCCGTATCAAATGAAGGGGAACCACTGGCCCACTGAGGCAGCCCCTGGGTACCCCACAGCCTCTCAGGACCCAGTCCTGGGGCCCATGTGGACCTTCAAGGATGCTCCCCCCATCTGGGGCCCCAGAGGCCCTGTGTTACTTTTGTTTTACTGTGTAAGACATTATCTCCCAAATGTAGCAGCTTAAAATAACTAACGTGTATTATCTGACAGCTCCAGTACGGCAGGCACGGCTGAGCAGGGGTGACTGTCCCCGAGGTCTTCCACCAGGTTGCCATCGTGGTGTCAGCAGGGACTGTGGCCTCGTCTGAAGGCCGAGGGAAGGCTCCCAGCTCACCTGGCTGCTTGTCGGCCGAGTTCAGTCCCTCGAAGCCCCAGGGACTGAGCGCCCCAGTTCTCCGCTCCCTGTGTGCCGGAGCCTCTCTCGTGAGAAGGCAGCCGAATTCTACCAGGGCGAGCAAAGGAGAGGAAAGGAGGGCAGGCAACACAGAATCCACATCTCTTTTCAATGACGCCCATGCTCCCCTTGACCTAACTCTAGTTAGACTCCTCTAAACCCTCAAGGCCCAACACTATCGGCCTGTTTGTTCTGGTTTTAGCAAGAATTCTGCTGGGTCAGCTTAGCCAGAATCCCCTGTCCCATGTATCTGTCCACCTTGACGTCCGACCGCATGCCTTGGTCCAAGCCTCCAGGTCTTAGCGCCCCGATGTGCCTTCAGCCAGCCTCCCGCTGAGTCCGGTTAGCCAGACCCCCCCAGCCCTCGATGCTCCCGAGTCCTTACCCACCCGCTGGCCCCACTCCTTGGCCATAAATCCCCACTGAGTGCTTCTCCCATTTAGCATCATGCCCAGTGTATGCTGGGCTCTCCCTTCCCTGCTGCATTAGTTCTTGAACGGGGTTTGCCTCTCACTGCTCTTCGGCTCTGGTTTTCCTCGACTGGACCCTCCCCTGGGAAACAGCATGCCATCACTGTATCTGCCACCGTCTATGGTTGGAAGCGAGTCCCTGGGTCTAGTCCCCACTCGCGGAGATGGGAGGAACAAGGTCGGGATACCAGGAGGCAGGGCTCGGTGGGGCGCATCTCAGAGGCTGTGGCCACAGGTCTGACAAATCGTGGACACCACACCCCTTCTCGGGGCCCACGTCCGAGGCTCCCACCCACCGTCGCACGCCCAGGGGCCCCCTTCCACCCGCCCCCGTGGGGTCGATGATCCGGGCTTGGATTTCAGTGACAGTCCCGGGGCTATTGTAGGACCTCTGGCTCCCGCCATCCAGTGCGGGCCTGGCCCCGGCTCCTGCCGGGGTCCTCTCCCCTGTGGAGGGGGGTCGAACTCAGTGCAGCGCCCCGAAGGGTCCCGTCGGGTTTCCGGGGCTCAGAAGACTATGGGGTCGCAATCCGGCGACCCCGATGTTCTTGTTGCCGAAAACCTCTTCGGCCCCCAGTGGACATCAGCAACGGCTGTGGCGGGGGCTGGGTTCACCATCCCGAAGGTGCACCCAGCGTGTCCTAGAAGAGCGTGCAGGCCGAGCCCCGCCGGCCTCGGGTCCTGGGAAAACTCCTAAACGCATCTCTGCTACCCGTAGAACCTGCAGCAAACCCTCGTTTCCACAGCACGTAAGCACTCCTCTCTAACGAACTCGAACATTTCCCTTGTGGGCTTGCTGAACTGTGGAAAATAAATATGAAAGCGCTTTTAAGACGCCTCCTAATCCAGGGGTGAGCACAATTGCCCTTTTGTTTACCTCGCGGTAATGGGATCATTATCTAGGTGCCCCGTTTGGATGGGGCCTGGAGAACGAATTAACCTGTTGACTTTGTTAATAGTAATTTAGGAAAAGCTCTCCGGCTCCAAACCCAGTTGTTTAAAGCCAAGCGTAAAGCGGCCTGGCCTTGTTCTCGATGTTGACTTTCATTAAAGATCAGCATACACATAGCTGAACAGTGACTATGTGGATTTTCGGTGCCAGCCAATTATGTAAATTGGCTTTCGCATGAATTGGCCCAGGGTGTTTTTGATCTGCAGTCTGTAAATGGGGGAGTCTCCGGCGGACCTGGACCCGAGCAAGAGGAGGCCCTACCTCTGCACCTCATGGTCCAACAACAGAGGCTGTGGCACGGCGTGTGGGAGTCACTGGCCTTCTGTCCCGGCGGTGACAGCCTCACTGGCCAGAGCCACCACGACTGCCGAGAGCAGGTTCCTGGGCCTCTCCTCTCGCGGACCCACTGCCTGACTCTGCCACCCAGTTGAAGCAACTGAGGCCGTGACTCGCCCGCCACTCTCCTGGCTTCGCTCGGGCGACCGGCCCCTTTGCCTTTGGAAGGCACGGTGGAGTGGCTTAAAACAAAACCATCTCCTTCCCAAACTGAAAGATTCCTTTTTGCATTTGGGAACAACTTGAAACCACTGGAGAAAATCACGTGCCAATTATGCATAAACTCCTCTAGCACAAGGTATAAAGGAAGCCATAATTCGGGGGGGCTTATAGTTGATTGAAGTCATCTGTTTCCATTTTGTAAATAGGGAGGCAGGAGAATGCACAGGGTGGGGGGGCGGGGGGCAACGGACATAATGCGGCTTCTATTCCCTGGCGAAGGAAGCAGTGATCCTGCCTCTCCACGTCCTCAGAGCCGGGCTTCTTGGGTGTAAAGAGTCCTAGGAAACCCCTGTGCTTGGAAGAGAGGTGGTCAGCCTTGCCTGCACAAGGCCGGGTTCTCCCAGAACCATAGACCTAGAAGACAAGGGGCCGGGGTTCGCCCATCTTCCAGCCAAGAGCAAGAACCTCACTGGGGAAATACCCCTGCCCCCCACCCCCCCTCGCCGGTCCAGGGTGAGATTTGCACTGCCTGGTCTGTGTTTGCCAGCCCCTGATGGGTCAGACTTCACCCGCCACCTCCCTGAGCGTGTTGGTACTTGTGGGGTGGAAAATGAGACGCTTTGTTAAAACTGTCTCTCCTTTCCTGCTTGGCCGCGTAGCTGGATGGGACACTGAAACCTCAACGTGCTTCGCAGAGACGTGCCTGCAGGTAGCTGTGCTGTGAGGTGGGGAGGACCTGGGATGGGAAAGATAAAGGTCCCTTCACAAGCATCCCCTTGTCATTAATGAGCACTGGCTGCGAACGGGCACAGGCGATCAGTCGATTTCTCTTTCCGAGTGTGTGGCCGTGACGTCTGATGCTTGGCTGCACTGGCTTGAAAGTCAGGTGAACTTGGATGCAATCCCAGCGTCTCCATTTAACTGCTGGCGTGACTTTGGACTCCTCCCTGGTCCTCAACCTCCTCATCTGTAAAATGGGGGAGGTACTTACTTCACTGGGTTGTTATGATTTAAACAATATTCAAGAGGCACGTAACATCATATACATGAGTAGCTGGCCCTTTCTTTTCCCTTCCGGGACCCTCATGTCTTGAGAAGGCCAAGAAATAGCTCTTTCATCCTCTGCTTCGCTTTGCCTACGATGGACCAGGAAGTTTGCTTACCACGTGGCTAAGGCACGGCTGCACTCAGAGGCTGCAAATAAACCTTTTCTAGATCTTTCCACATTCTCTCCAGGCTACTTTGGGTCAGTTGCCTCTATTTTGGTGACTGTGATAACTGACCATCTTGGTTGCTGCCCACTTTAACCACCACTTTCTCGTGTTGATTTTTAAAACATAAAAATGTTTTTCTTCCACATGGAAATGGGTTGCTGTCAGATCGATACTGTCGTTCAGAGTCTAAGGGTGGGAGGCTTATGTTTCATGTATTCTGTAGACCCGCGTCATCTAGTCTGTTCTTCATTCAATTCTGCAAATATTTTACCCCGCCAACTCGTGTACATGGATGATCTAATTTAATCCTCTTGAGTGTTTTGTTTTTACTTCCAAGCTATTGAGAAAAGGATGGAGTACAGAGCTCTGGGGTGACTTCCCTGAGATTCCCCAGCGAATAAGTTGGGGAGCCCAGAAGGAGAGATCACACACACAAGGGCCAACTCATGAAGCACAAGGCAGACACATGACAAGACAAGACTCCCTTGTGAGCAGTGAGGGCGGAACGGAAAGTGGGGCGTGAGGCTGGGACCCACTGGGGGGACTTGCAGCAACCTTCATCCTCCAGGCTAGCTCCTTCCTAGCCTCGGATCAATGCACGTCCTGCCTGCACTCTCTCCTCAGAAAGAATCAACGGCCCATTTCTCCAAGCTAAATTTTCATTTTATTTTAAATGGAAAAAAAAAAAAGAAAAGAAAAGGAACACGCCATTGCTTTCCAGGGCAAGCCACTCCTGGCATCCTAAAATAAACGTGGTCACAGAACTGCCCCCCTCTCGACAGTGAAGTTGTATTCAATAGTCACCAAGATTTGTGCTCACGTAACCGCTCCTCCCAGGCCTTGGGAGTCTTATAATTGTGTTTTTGGTCATGCTTTATGTCGTGACCACACATCTGACAGATTTTTCCTGTTATTTGTTTCAGGCTGTCCCTTGGCCTGAGACAGAATGTCTCTATTTTGCTTGTAGGATTTCCCCCCGTCGGGGAATCAGACCATCCAGGGTTTGCTTGGGCATTTGAAAGCAACTTTGCTCACGAGACTTCATCTTGAACTTGTGGGCAGTGCGCTGGCCTCGTCCCATGTCACGAGCAGAGGTAGCCCGTGCTTGGTGGGCCAGACCTAGGCTTTTTGGAGGATCCACCCTTTCAACTTTTCAGGGTCGTTTATCTTTGTGGGGTCGCTAAGGAAGGGGGTCTCAGAGATGCTTTCCGGTCAAGGATGATCTCGCCAGGGGGTGCTCTCCAGGCTGAGGGGGCCAACAGGGTGCTCCGGCTATTTGCTTCGGAAGGGCTGGAAAGAAGTTTGCAGAGCCCAGCAGTGTGGGTCCCTCCGGGGCGGCTGACCTCATCTTACCCTGACATCAGCAGTTTTAATTCATCGAGATGCCACCTAATGATTCTGGCGATTTACATTGCTGTCATTCTTGAGCGTTATTATGTTTTCAGAGAAAGGCACCAGGCCTGTGGAGACGTTTTCTTCTAAATGCTTCCTTTGAAGGACACTGTTCACCACAGAGGGCAGAGCAAACAGAACAAAGGAGGGTCTTTTGAACGACACCCGGGGTCTGTCCTGAGGACTCGGGGAAGAATAGCACCTATTGTACTCGTGCAGGGTTGAGGTATCTCTCGTCCACATCTCTTGTCCCGAATCCTCAGAGCAACCCTCGGTCTGTCGGAACTGTTTGGGTTCCCCTGTGCTCAGCGTTGGCTCCCTCCAGTGTTATTCTCCAGGTCAGGAGCCCCTCGATGCCAAGGAAGGGGAGTGCTACCCCTCCCAAAATGGAGCAGGCGCGCTGCAGAACACTCAGACCCAGAGAGGGTACAGTGAAGGGCACCCTGACAAACCTAGTGGTGATGTGAGGACTCCTAGGAAAGTCAGAGCAAGGAAGAGGGAGATAGAGACCAGAGCTATTACTTGAGAGCAGTCCTCGGAACACAGCTGCTGCAGGAGGGCGAAGACTTGGTCTGGTTCCATGGTCCGTCATTACTATAGTGGAGGTTTGTATAATGCCCGTTTGGGTCCTTGCTTGGACATGGATTGTATGTCTACTGTACCCCAGACACTACTACGGGATTGGGTTAATAAGCCCCCAACATCTGTCACTTGAATTATCTTAAGAGCCCCTCCCCCCACAACTGGTCTTCTTGCTCCCGTCCTTTCCCTGCCCCTCAAGAATCTGTCATCAACAAAACGGCCAGAGGGATGCCTGCTCCCATGAGCAGGTCCTATCCCACCTCTCCCCAAACCCTCCGAAGGCCTTCCGCATCTCTCAGAACATGGTGGTCGACAAGGCTGTCAAAGTTCTCTCCCCGGACCCCCCACCCCATCCAGTGGCTCTCATTAGCCACTGAGACCCAGCTCTCACGCCATTGCCTCCTGGTCACCCCTAAGCCCCTTGCTTGGGCCTCCGTTTTGGCACTCACTGTACTGTCACCTGCTTTTCCTTGTATCCTTTCCCCTCTCTCATTGGCCTCTGAGGCTCTTGCCGGAGGAACTGGGTTTTACTTGCCCTGGAATCACCCCAAGGCCACGTGCTCAGGAAGGCAGTGTCGAAGGGATGAGTGAACAAATGAGTGTGTGCGCGAGTTCCTCTTCTCCTGGGTACCCACGTGGCTCTGGCTGCTGCGCTATGTGGAAGCAGACGGACCCCACCGACGGGGGCTGTGCTGTTAGGGGTTCACACCACCCCCTGAGTGCCGTGATGCTCTGCAGCTGCACCCAGTAGCCAAAGCACCTCCCTTTCTTGCCCCAAGAGACACCCGGGGCGACCTCAGTTCCATCCCAGCCTCCCAGAGAAACGATGCATTTAGAGAAGAACCTTCCTGGCTTCCTCACTCCCAGGCCGGGCCCGGGAGAAGGGAGGTGGGGCGTGACAAACACCCGCGGAGTCAGGCTTGTGTCCTGCCTGCCCAGCTTGGGGACACTCCCACCCCCCCCCCCCACCCCTTGTCCAACAGTGGTGTGTAGCCTGGCCCCCACGCTCTGTGGCTCCGTCAGCGTAAATATTGTTCTTTGAGGCAGGGAAGGAAAACCCATCACCGGTGGGGGGGGGGGCGGCACGTGTCTGCCGGGCCCTTTCCGGAAGATAAAACACAGTGTGGGCAGAGCCAGCCTCTCAGCAGTCTGGCTGCTGTGCCCTGCGCCAGGGGAGAAAGCCCTGCGGGAGGCTTGAGGGTGCCCCCACCCTGCCCCCCTCTGCGCCCCTCCCCTACACGCCCCGGTGGCACCTTTCATGGGCCAGGCTTTCCCCTGGGGGTCCCTGCACCAAAACGGTTTGGAAAAATTATAGGCGGAAAGCCATTTGCTCATGGCACACTGCCCAGGCGGGTTAATCCAACCCCTCCAAGAGGGGGCTCTTCCTGAACAACTTATAATTAATCCGGGAGCTCACAGCCACAGGAGGTAATGAAGCCAAATTGTGCAGTGGGTCTCAGAAAGGGAGCTGCCCGTGTGTAGGAGCGGCATCTCTCCTGAGGCGAGCGGGCAGCAGTCTGGTGGGGAGGAAAGCAGTCTGGTGGAGGGCTGTCGGAGAGGAAAGGTGAAGGCCGGAGGAGGGACAGGGGGCTGGGCCCGTGAATCAGCGCAAGAGGCGAGCTTCAGCGAGGTGCCGCTCTGCACCCGACTTCCCAAGCTGGGCGCTTCGCATCTGCTCCTGTACCTTCCGTAGGTGGCGGATCCTGTGGCCGTCCTTACCGGCCAGGTGCTGGGAGAAGAGCCCAGAGACTTTCACTCACTTGTCCATGGTCACACAGCCAGGGCATGCCAAGTTAAAAGTCTAAACCAAGGCCCAGGGTGTGTAGATCGGCTGTTTGTAACCGGGGCTTGGTTCCTGAGCTGCCGTGGGTAGGAGTGGCTCTGGCCAGGCCCCGCGAGTCTTCCTCCTGTGACCCGTGCTGTGTGTCCCCTGGATCTGGGTGACACAGTCGGTCAGTGCCAGCTCGACCCCTCCAGAGAGCCATGCAACCTTCCAGCTAGTGTCCTCGTCCGACGGAGCAGACCGGAGGTCACTCTCTTACCCGTTTTGAGGCATTAAACGTAATGTTGTGTTAAAATACACCATACACACAGAAGTGCTATTTAACTGTTAGATTTAGTGATGAAATTATTTATAATTGTAATAGAATGCGACCAGGCTGTCCACCACATCCTGCTGCAGTGACAGAAACACTCTCTCTCTGTGCCGTGCAGTTGGTAGCCACCGGCCGCACCGGGCTAATGAAGCCCTTGGAATGTGACCAGCGCGGCGGAGGACCTGCATCGCTAATCTACTTTAATGCATTTACACTGAAACGGCAATGTGTGTCTCGTTGCTCGAGCAGTGCGCAGCGCAGGCGCCGGTTTCGGCCGGAAAGGGCCTCGGAGACCGTTCAGTCCACCCCCTTTGTTTCGCAGACCAGGAGCCTGGGGTTCTCAGTGGGGCAGAAACTCGCCCACGGACCTACAGTGAGTTGGCGGACAGCGGGCCCAGAACCAGGTCCTCAAGCGCCCCGATAATCACCATTTTAATAATTCGAAATATCCCTGATGTGGGCCAGGAGATCAGAAGAGAGGATTGATTATTAACAGCCTGAAACCCTTGGGAAATAAGCTGTTTGTGCAGGGCCAGGAAGACCAGTGTGGAGGGTTCCCTGAGGTCCGTGGAGGGCGCTGAGAGCAGGGTACCCACACCCACCCGAGTGACACTCTCCCAGGGAGCCCGACCTGGTGCTGCCCCGACCAGGTAGGGTTCCTCCTCCCTGGAGTCCGCAGACAGGAAGCTCGCTTCACCTGAAACCATGCAGGCGTGCCGATGGCGATGGAGGCACCTCAGCCTGCCCATCTCTCCAAGGGGCGGCCTTGCCGGCAGCCAGGGCCTTGGCGCTCCCCTGGACGGTGGTGGCCGTCTGTCTGTCGGTGGGAAGAAAGGAAAGGCCCCTGGTGAGTCTGTAGCCTCAGGGCCAAATCACAATGCATAATTGGGCCTGATTTTTTCCATCTGTGTCAACAAAAACAGCCCGCTTTCATGGGAGATGAAAGCGACCCCCTTCTTTGGTCACATTGCCTTTTTGTGTGTAGTTCCCAGGTCTCCGCCAGGTTCTCCATTCCCCCTGTCAAACAAACCTAAAAAACCAGAAGGGATCAGAAATTAGAAATTTATTATTAAATGAGAAAAAAAATCAGAACCCACCTTTATGTCTTCCATAGCAGATACGCTGTTTTGCTCCCCCCCCCTTTTTTTTAACAGCAACAAAAAATTAACTTGTCAGAGTTTGGGTGAAATCATACCTTTGGGGCAGGGAAAACAAGTATGTACTTAAGAGCAGTAGGTTAATGTGTACGAGTGGACTATCTTTCTTAGAGGACACTCGTTCATTCACTTTACGCCCCTTTTGTATTAGTTTGCTTGGGCAGCCGTAACAGAAGGCCACAGCCTGGGAGCCTAAGGGACAGAAATTTATTTTCTCACGGTCTGGAAGCTAGATGTCCAAGATCAAGTGCCAGCAAGTCTGGTTCCTCCTGCAGTCTCTCTCCTTGCCTGGCCCATGGCCGCCGTCTCGCTGAGTCCTCACGCGGACTTTCCTGCGCGCACCGCCCCTGGTGTCTCCCTCCTGAGCAGAGCACCAGTCCTGCTGGGTTAGGGACGTGCCCCGGGATCCCGTGGGACCTTGACCACCTCTCTAAAGGCCCTGTGTCCAGAGGCAGGCACAGTGGGGCTCAGGCCGCCACACAGGAACTCTGAGGGGAGACAGTTCAGTCCTGACCACCTTTTCTGAGCCCTTGCTATGGGCTGGGCGCTGGAGATGCAGACAAGCAATACAACGGCCTTGCCGCTGGGAAGCTGGGAGTCTTGCAGCCAGGTGAGAAAAGGCAACATGATGTGCAGTTTACAGGCACCAGGACGTCAGGGGGAAGGGTCTCGTGTGTTTGAGGGACTGGAGGAGGGAGAGGTCAGAGACGTCTTCGAAGACAAGGGGCCCAGGGAACTGAGCTTTGAGGGAAAGCCTGCAGGAAGGCAGGACAAACAATGGAAGGGAAGCATGTTTGTCATGCAGATGAAATAAGCCGAGTCTCTCTCCTGGGTTCTGAAAGGCTCTGAAACATTCTCCCTAACTCCGAAGTCCTCAACGTCTATAGAGATGAGGTCTTTCATTGAGCCATTGTTGGCTAAAAACAAACCAAACCGAAACAAAACAAATACAATATCGGTTAGGATGATCTTGGTTGCAAGCATTCTAGAACCAGGAGGCAAACTGGCCAGAACGCATGAGTGGCTTGCCAGCAGCAGGAGGTCAGGGGTGGGGTGGGCTCTGGGCACGGTCTGACCCCCGACTGAATGCCGGCACAGAGGGCTCAGCCTGTTCCTCTCTCCACGTTCGTTGCCTTCCTTCCCATCAGCCTCAGCAGGAGGCTGGGTCTTCCCCTGGTTATCAGCTGCTGTTGTAAATTGGCCTGTGTGCTTATCTACTTACACCCTGCATTGGGGCGGGGTAGGGGACGGAGAGCCTGCCCCGGATCCTCGGAGTGCTGGAGCTGGAGCTGGCTTGTTCGGGATTGTGAGATCCAGCTGTCAAACTCTCAGGAACTTTGCAGACTGAAATGAGTTGCATTAAAAACAAAGACGATAATACTCAAAGCTCACCGCTCCCTAATGATTTCCCTAGTTCTCCTGTTCCCTAAGCCCCTGACACGACACGCTGCATGTCCGCTGTGTCTGGAGGACAGACAGTGTCACCGTGCAACGGCGTGTGCTTCCCTCTCGGACTCGGCAGTGGCAGCTTGAAATCAGCCCCTGCGGGAGCACTGGAGCACAGAAATGGGCAAAGGCTATATATCCGGTTGTGAGTTATTGTTTTTTTTTATAGTCTAGACTTAAATAAGTAATGGGGAAATGCAAATAATGCAGATTAAACTTTAAAGTGCGTTGCTCTATTTTTTTAGATTTTATTTATTTATTTTTAGATAGGGAAGAGAGGGAGAAAGAGAGAGAAACATCAATGTGCAGTTGCTGGGGGCTACGGCCTGCAACCCAAGCACATGCCCTGACTGGGAATCGAACCTGCAATGCTTTGGTTCGCAGCCCGCACTCAATCCACTAAGCTACGCCAGCCAGGGCTTTAAAGTGTGTTGTTCTAAAACTGTTGCCTTGTGAATAGTCCGATCACCCGAGGACATACTTTGCCAGCGTTATCTTTCCAGCGAAGAAGTTGCCTCACTGACACAGGAGTGGAGCTGTGACCCGCTGTCCTCATGGTTCTACGCATCCCCTTAAACGAAGCAGCCAGCGCTCACGTCGGCGTTGTATTCACCTGTCAGTGGCAACCGTAGGTCGCCTCTGGAGGAGACACTGGCCAAGGCCAATGGCAATAGTCTGTGTGGAGTTCACAATAAAGAACCCTGAATGTTTTATTTTACTTGGATATTGGGTTCTACGCATGCATTACCTTAGCAAAAATGTCTAGTAAGGGTATGCATGTCGACACAGATGTTTTTCCCTGGACAGTGCATTGTTGAACATTTACGGACACCACTCTCCCAATTCTCTACTTTGCTTGGGCCAGTCCAGCTTACACGCCCACCCTGTGTGGCTGGGAATGGGTGGTTTCCTGAACTGAATAGAGGGTTTGTTAGGAAAAAGGATGTGGGGGATGGTTTTGGGATAGGCGGCCCAAAGAATCTACAACTGTCAAGGTCACCCACCCCCACCAGCAAAAATGATACATCAATGCAGTATCGATCTTTATTATTTCAGTGTGACACTTTTCCCAATAGGACAGGCGGCTCAGAGCATGCTGGGTAGAACCATTGACAGTCTGGGATGGGTGGTTCTTTGCTGTGGGGTGCTGTCCTGTACGTTATAGAATGTTTAGCAGCGTCCTGGCCTCTACCCATTAGATGCCAGTAGCGCCCCACCTCCAGCTGTGACAACCGACAGTGTCCCCAGACGTTGCCAAATGTTCTTTTGGAGGCAAAATAGAGAACTGTTGGTCCAAACCCAGGGCTTGCAGTTCCAAACCTGAAAGGTTTGCGTTTCTACTCCAGTCCCTGTAGCACAAAGCTGTCTGCACCTGAATGTTAAAGCGACGGCTCAAAGGCAACCCCAGAGTAGGAGGCACGTGGCCGAGGCTGGAGCCTTAGACCCCATTGAGGTGGGTCCGGGGGCAAACCTTCTGGACTGAGGAGGGAGGAAGGTTCCACTGGGTGGGGCAGAGCCCCCAGATATTAACCTCTCCTCGACGTTGCAGATTTCACAGTGATTTTCCCACCTTTGGTATTCAGAGGATATGAAGTTCTTGACTTGAAGATCTGCATATAAAGATCTTACAAAGGCCTCGGTTCCTTTTCAGAGAACGTAAACTTTTGAGGCTGAGTTGGAAGAAGCATTTTATTTAGTTTGTGCTGAGGTTCCAGAAGCATTGACCTCCTGGGTCATCGCAGTGATGTAATGTCCCAAAGGCAGCAAGCAAAGGCATCTGAGCAGTTCATAAACTGTCCGAAGTCTGGGAAATGTCCTCACACTGGGGTCTATTGCCATTTGTGTGAAACAAACTTACCCAAAATCCTCTTCTCGGCCCTCTCCAGACCCTCTTCCCCTTCCAGCTGGTCTTCGTCTTTCCTCAATGGCTAAAGATCTCCAAGGATTAGCCTTCATCTTCTCTCGCAATGTGTTCTTCTGTTCATGCCTTGGATTCTGTCCCCAAATACCAGGGATGTTCTGATGTGTTCAGTCATCTCCTCCAACACATCCGCATTCTGCTGGGCCCTTGGGGCAGCTCTTGACTCTGTTGACCGCCCTATGGGTTTTGCCTCCTGTTAGTTCCAGAATGCCGTGGTGGCACTCCTCCTGCCTTTCTGCCGAATTCTTCACTGGTTCTCTTTCCTCTCTCCGCCTGTTCCTGTTCTCTCCCCTCTGCCCCGGGCCATCTTCTTTTCATCGCCTCTGAACTCCAGGCGTCCAGATCCCAAGTCTGCACGTCCAGGCACGGCCTCTCTCCTTGGCCCCAGAGATGGGCACATGTATCTTCATGTGGATGGATGTACCGCAGGGGCCTCCAACGCAACATGCCGAGCATGTAACTCCTCCCCTTTCTTCCTGGCTTGTCTTCTCCTTTCCATCCCCACTAATGATATCGTGCCCCTATTGTCTCCCAGGCTAGAGACCTAACGGCATGTCGGAATGGAACCTCCCTCATGAACCAGTCCCAGCGTGCCACCCGTCTCCGATTTCTGTGGACGTCGCTGCCACCGTGTCTCAGGGGTGCGCGCCACCCTTTCCGCTCCTGCCACCCTGGTTCAGACCATAGCATGGCAAGCGTTTTCTTGGAAGGGCCAGATAGAAACTACTGTAGGCTTTGCAAGTCCTACTACCTTTGTTGCCACTGCTCAGCTCTGTCCTTGTGGCGTGAAAGCGCCGCAGATAAGATGTGAATAAGTACACGTGGCTATGTTTCGGTGAAACTCTGTCTATAAAGACAGGCTTCTAGTCTGGTTTAGCCTGTGGGACGTGATTGCCACTTCCTTGTTTAGGAGATTGTCAGCGCTCACCTGGAGTGTCTCGCCACTCCAGGAGCGGACCTCCCTGCTCCGGTTTTACTTTTCTCTGACCAGGTATGTTTACCTTGCTGTCTAAGGTAAATACTTGTTGAGAAATGCATCTTCCTAAAAGGCAGGCCTGGTTGGACATGTCAGACATACGGATTCTAGGTAACTTAGCTTTCTTCGAGTATGGCGCACACTCAGGGTCTATAATTCCCCCTTTACTGCGTTCTCCGGCCCGGAATGTCTTTCTCGTTCCCACGTCCTTATACACGCCCATCTGTAGGACCAGCCTGTAACTGCTCTCCTCCATGTGCTGTGCTGCGTGCCCCCATTCCCATGGAGAACTCTTCTTCCTTCTCTATTACCCTCTTTTAAAAAAACAAACCCTCACCTGAGGATATGTTCAGTGATTTGAAAGGGGGAGAGAGAGATCGATTGATTGTCCCTTTCATGTGCCCCAACTGGTGACTGCACCCACAACCCAGGTATGTGCTCTGACCAGGAATTGAACCCACAGCCTTTGGATGCTTGTGACGATGCTCCAACCAACTGAGCCACCCAGCCAGGGCTCTGTTACTCTCTTCGATGACATTATACCTCTCTCACAGTGTCCTGTCACAATGAGTTGACCTCACTGTGAAGTTACTTCTACTTATGCTTGTCCATGGTCCTTCAATCAGTATCTCCCTAGAGGGCAGAGAGAGTCTTTAAAAAAATCTTCTTTTCCTCCAATACAGTACTCTTCAAGGACAGGAGTTTCTCTGCCTATGTACTCTCTCCTTTCAGATACAAAACACACACATTTCCAATGTGTGGATGTAACAAAGGTGGAGCCCGGCGCTAAGGTCCGCTCCAGCCACCACCACGAAACCATGTTTGACATAAGTCACTTCAGTTTCAACCGCATCTTGTTCACCAGTCTGGGGCATGTTTACTGAGTCTGCGATTAATTGGTAGGGTTTTTTTTTAAGTGAAAGAAACCATCAAATTATCTTGCAGAAATGGATAGAGTGATGAAAGGTCTAGGAAGATGAAGCTTTGATGGAAATGAAAGAAACAATTAAAAATTCATTAAAAAATGAAAATGGCAGGAAAATGGAGACTTGTACGCATGGGCTGAATCATTTGTCCGTAAACATGATTTTAAATGACCAGGAATGAACCAGACAGCGTGAGAACAGTGCAATGTCAATGTGATACCAACACACTTAACCACAGCAGCAAGAGGGGACGGTGTAAATAAGGAAACAGAAACGTAGTTTGAGGGTTTTCCTACAGTGGGCACTATTCACTACCGTCATTACTAACTACGTGTGTCTGTTTTGGTTTAAAGAATTGACATTAAATAAAACTTAAAATTAAATTGCGAAGTTGCATGAGCCACCTCTCCAGTGCTCACTAGCCCCTTGTTGGACAGAGGAGATTTAGACTTTTCCACCAGTACCAAAGTGCTATCGGATAGTGCCGGTCTAGGATCAGCAGGGTCTAGTGCCTCTCAGCCGGAAGTGAGGTTAAAAAAAAGGGTGGGGCTTTGCTTGAGAAGGTAAAGGTCAAAGATGGCAAACATGCTGGTGATGAAAGTTGGGTCAGAAGCAGCGGATGGTGCCAGAGAGATGAGGTCCTGGGGATCCGCTCAGCAGCCATGTGGGACTGGGGGTGACGAGCCCCAAACGGATGACCTCAGAGACTCCACGGTTCCATGTACTTGTTCGGAGCGTCAAGCGTTACCAATGTTATTTGCGTTTTTTCATTGTAGATTTAAATGTGTGTTTTGGGAAGGAATACTCTACAGCAATGTTTGTGAAACAGTGGGTGAGAATCGGCTAGTAGGTTATGAATCATTTAGAAGGACATAAACAGAACTTTCGTGTAAAAAGAGACTTTATTTATGTATTTTCAGAGAGAGGGGAAGGGAGGGAGAAAGAAAGGGAGATAAACATCAATGCATGGTTGCCTTTTTGCACCCCCAGCTGGGGGCCCGGCCTGCAACCCAGGCATGTGCCCTGACTCGGAACCAAACTGGCGACCCCCTGGTTCGCAGGCTGCCACTCAGTCCACTGAGCCACACCAGCCGGGGCGTAAACAGACCTTTTTAGAAATGAAATAGAACAGACTGGGAAATACCAGGCTGCCTTGAACGTTGTAAGGGCAAGCAATGTTTTGTGAAACTTTTGCTTCGGTGATATCTGCACGTATTTCTCAACGTGAGTCAGGCCCCCAAAGTTTGAGAGCCACTGCTTTTCAGAGCGTGGATTCACAAGAAAGGGACAAGGGTGTTTAGATTTTTTAAATGCGTGAAGGCGGATCCACACCGCTTGGTGTGGGGCTGCCTGGGGAGTGTACAAGCTGGAAACCCGTTCAGTCGCTGGGGCGCAGAGAAAAAAAAAATCAGACTCTGAATCCAACCACCCCTTTCTTCTCGCTTCCTGGAAATGTGTGACTTGTTACCGATTCCTGGCTGGTCTGCATCCCAGAAGAAATTTGTCTTCCTGCCACAGAGCTGCTTTGCCACCAGGAACTGCAAGAGCTTGCCTGCCAGGGGCCAGGGGCCAGGGGTGGGGGGCACAGGCCCCATGAGTCAGGGTTAGCTACTTAGAGACCGTGCGTGGCCCCTGCATGCACGGGAGAGTCAAGGCCACCGAGTCCAAGTCCAAGTCCAGGATGTGACCCCCGCCACACAACGCCGCGGTCAGCCACCTTCCTACTTGGCAAAAACAAAAGCTCTTATGAAGTTTTGAAAGAAGAGAATAATGCTTGTCTTATTCACATATTAATATGATTTATTTGAAAACCCTGATCCCGTAGCCTCAGAAGGACTTCGAATGCTCTGTTTATCTCTTGGAACCTTGACAATGGGAGCTCCAATTTCTCCCTCTGGCCTCCTAGCGGGTCTATTTCAGAGCTGGTGAGACCCTGCTCGTTACCCTATACATTACATAATAGCATGGAAACCTTGATTGCTGACTTAGGCCAATTTAATTAAAAATTAAAAGAAAAAAATAAACCCTCTCCGTTGAATGAAAATGCCTATGGACGGCCACCCAAATTTGCAGAAACCCTGAAAAAACTTGATTAAGTCACTCTGGAAAATAGCATTGATGACTTATAATTGTCATTAAAAGTTCAGTTTCAAAACTCTTTCCTCGGGTTAAACATCAAACCGGTCTCGACTGAAATGTATACATCTGCTTGTTCTAAGTGATCAGTGTTTCCATAGGCAAGAACTTTTTGTTTCGATGGGGGTAGATATTAACTGAAATTTGGGGAGTCATTTTCTCCAGGCAGCTGGACGGCAAGATGCCCCAGAGCTTACATTACCCATACGTATATTTAAAATGCGGTGACTAACCAAGATTCCCCTCAGAATGTTTCTCTGCATTTGTATTTATCCCGTCAGTTTTCTCTAGGAGGCATTATGAATATTAACAGGGCTCGGCTGCCAACTGCGCGCATTGAGTTGCAAATTGTATTAGCCCCTGGTTCACGTCACCTAGGAAATGTAGACTCCAGGGCCCCGCAGCCCCGGGGATAACTCCATCTGAACCTCGCGGTCTGCTCGCATCCTGGCCACACGTTCAAACCGGAGCTCCTCACCTTCCTGCCTCGACCCTCCTCATCCTCCAGCTGTGGTTCCCATCTCCAGTGGTGTGAGCATGTCCCTCGTTTCTTAAACCAGCAGCCTTGAGGTGGTCTTGAAGGCTCCTCTGCTACCAGCCCCCCTGTCATTAAAAACACGAATGTTCTTCCTGAGAAATGTCTCTAAGCCGCAACCCGAGGGCAGGCTCACTATCTCTCACCTGGATTCCAGCCCCAGCTCCCTGACTAGCCTCCTTCTCTGTTCCAGGTCCCGGTCCGTGCTTCCTCTGTGTTATCGTCCCAAAGACAGACCACTCACTCCCAACACTCCCCTGTATGGCTCTGCCACATGGGGCCACCCCTGTTATCTCCTGTGGTCTGGGGGTGAAGCCAGACTCCCAAGGAAGGTGAGCGTCCTTCACAATTGGGTGTCCTTGACCTCGGCCCCCTCTCCTCTTTACTCCCACGCCCCAGATTAGGTGTCTAGTAACACTGCATCTCTCTCCGCTCCCTTCACCTGGAAGGGCTTTCATGTCCTCGGTCTGGGCAGTGCTCTTTGTCCTACAATGCTCGCGTCCTCACCCCTCCCAGAAAACCACCTTTTCATCTTTCAACAGTGCTCTTACAATAAATTCAAATGCCACCCACTATGGGAAACTTTTGTAATTGTTCCGTGAAGATGGTGAGTTGATTGCTCCCTCTTTTTTCCATTTCTCTGTCAGAGCCTTTTTTACAGTGTCTCACAATTATCGACTAGTATGTGTGTGGTGTTCTCCAAACGTTTCTGGATCTCCCACTACTTAGTTTTAAGGCAGAATCGCCCTTCCTTATTTCCTTGTGGTTGGGTAGGACCCATGGCTAGTTCTGGACAATGAGCTGAGAGTGAAGGGGTGAATGTTGATTCTGAAATGGAACGTTTAATTTCCGGTCAGGACTCTTCAGTTACCTTTTCCCCTCTAGCCTGGGGACTGACAGTGTTCAAGGAGATGATGATTCCATTGGCCTACGTTCCGGCTGACCAACAATGCACATGGAATATGAGCAAGAACCTTTGCTAATTTTTGCCCCTGAGATGTCAGGGATTTTTGTTACTGCAGCAAAACCTAGCTAATCCTTCCTGATACAATGTGTGTCACCCGCATGGGACAGTGACCTCCTTAACCCGCCTCTGCGTGTCATCTTAGCATCCCTGTTGTCCTGCATGTGCGTGGTAGGTGTTCAATGAAATGTTTGTTAATGAAGGCATACATAAATAAGGTATTTAAATCCCAAGAGAGAAATATAAAACCGTTGATAAACCTATAGAGTTTCCTTGCCTGTTTAAAAAAAATGGCCACTTGAGAAATAGACTTCAATCCAGTTCAAAAGCGTTCTCTTTGAAAACAGTTTTCGTTAAGCTGTCAGTGCACTTTTGTATTCTGGCTCTGGACCTTGCACAGCAGCGAGGGGGCTGTTTGTTAAGGCAATGGCACAGGAGTAACATGTGTCATTTGTAAATCCCTGTATGGTCGGATGATCGCGCCTAATGGACCGCCAGTGCTTTTTAGAAACCAGCGCTCAATGGTGTGCACACGCAGTGATTCAGTGAGCTCCTAGCCGGCCCGGGCGCCACGGAGACCCAGGGACTGGCTTCAGCTGTCTGAAGTTAAGAGACTCGCTGTTTCAAAGCAACCAGTTACAGAGACATTTTTTCAGGGATGGGAAATGACCAGGAGCGGCCCTTGCCTTTGGGAACCAGCTGCGTGTTTGCCTCTGTAAGTGACCACTACTCTGTGTCAGAGCCTCACACACACATGCTAGTCACGTGCATTGGGAGCCGCTTCCTCTGTCCTCCTGGCCCAGGCTCAGCTCCAGGAGATTGTGACTAATGGCGACGGGACGGGACCCCAGGAGGCATGTCAAGCTGGGGGAGGCCTTCAAGGGCTCTTTATAGGAGCCATGGCAAAGGAGCACATGGCTCAGCAGACCAAGATAAGACAGGAGCGAGCGAAGGGAACATCTCTGGGAAGGGGACAAGCGCAGACACAAGGGACTCCGAAAGGAGTCCTGGACCATATTACTGTCACAGTTGTTAGTTTACTTACTGCTTGTGCTTCTTCGAACCTGTGATCCCGGCAAGGGGTCACAAAGCCTCTGCCAGCTGGGACACTTCTCTGTATGTGACCTCTGAGTCTTTCAGAGACTCAGAAGGGGCGAGGGAGGCAGGGCACCCCTGGAAAAGGATTGCACCTTGACTCAGACCCGTCCGTCGGGCTGGAGGTTGAGTCCCGGAGCTACCACCCCCTCACGGTGCGGCCTTCGCCTCATCGTGCCTCCACTTCTTCATCCATAAAATGGGTTTATTACACCAGAGTGTTATGAAGCCTCATTGAGATAATGCACACAGACGCCTCCCCGTTCTGATTAGACACGCACTGAGAGCTCCGATCAGCCCTGGTGGCCATCCAGTTCCGAGATGCGCTCTGGGGAGTCCGGTCTGCTCCTTCGAATGAGTCGGAACAGAGGGGTGTAGGTGGTGGGGACGAGGGCGGAGAAGCGGGGCGTCAGAGCGGCGAGACCATCTCTGCGGCAGCCTGTGCGTCTGGTTCCCCGAGAGGAACGTGTCGCAGGAGACATGGTGCTGGGTCCCGCTGTCCCTGCTGCCGGGAGCAGCCTGGGGCTGAACAAAGCCCGCAGTCTTCGCCTTCACAAAGCAGAGGCCCGGGACTCGCTGTGTTTTCAAAGGCTGTGTTTGAGCTCTGTCAGCTGGCTGGGCTGCAGTTTATCCTGTGCCCACTTCCCTTATCAGCCGCCCATGGCATGCACATGGCTCTCTGCACAGTGAGTGGCAGGACGTCGGGACTCCCCGTTGGCAGAGCTAATCCATCTTTCTGCCTCGCCGTTGAGAAATGACTTTGGAGCAGCTTTTGCCCGGGGCGGGGGTTGGGGGTTGGGCGGGCGATGAGGTGGGGACTGGGGAATGGAAGCAGCCAGGATGGCTGGGACATTTTCTCAGTGATGAGGCATGCTTACTTCTAACAGCCTTTTTCCTCATGGAAACTCTAAGGAAACTGCCTGGAGGAGGTGGCCCGAGACCCCTGGGCTCCTTCTGGGGGGAGTGCAAGGCATTCTCACAAGACAGCCCTGCTCACGAACCCTCTTCACGCGGTGTCTTCAAAGGAGGCTGAAGGAACAAGAGAACCCCTAACAAAGATAAGATATCCTGCATCCCTCCCAGCCCCTCGGAGCTTCCTGTTGCCAAGGCCAACCACTGTCACTGCAGCAGAGGGGGGGCTCCTTCCTGCCCCCGAATGGGCCCCCAACTCCGAGTTCCCACAGCTCCAACACCTGCTGGGTATTTGCAAGCACTTCTCCATGGGGCCATTTACCTGTGGTTGGTCCTAGGCTTTGGGAATTCTCTTTAACAAGACAGCAAAGGGTGGAGAGACACCTTCTCACCTTTAGTTCCCCCTCCTCCAGAGATGGTGCCGGGCTTGGGAGACACAAAGTCGTCCTAAAGGCTCATTAGAGTGAAAACAACATTCCTGCTTGTTTGTTTGTTTGTTTGTTTGCTATTCCCCATGAAGTCAGAAGCCAGGTTAGGGGACTCTCTTGCAGAAAGCATCCCATCTAGTTTGCAAGAGGGCAGGTTGCGGGGACGGAAGCTTAGTCTGGTCAGAGTGGGTGTGACCTGTGTAGGAGGTTCCAAGCTGGTTCCAAAGTCCAGTCTGGGCCGGCTCACTTCTTGACGCAACTCCAGGGGGCAGCATTCATGCCACAGACTGTGCACGGCATCGTCCACGACCTGCCAGGTGCAGCAGCCTGCGCTGGAGCCTCGGGTCCCACAAGGCCGTGGTTCTCGGTCTCACGTTCTGTTGAGTGTGTGCTACCGAGTGCACTTGGTGGTGGCTACAAGTCACTCGCGCCTCGTAACAACGGCCGAGCATTCTCTAACATGGTCCTTCTTCACCATGAGTCACAGAAAGCCACACTCCTCATCACTACGTCACTCTTACTGCGAATGGGATGTGCTGGCTCTGCTTTTCTTGTTTAAACACGAGACAGGGAACAACAGGCCCTCGCATTCCCTGCTGGTGCGCTGCGCTGTACAGCCTCGTTGGAGGAGAGTCTGGCAGTTTCTCACAAGGCTAAGTGTCCTCTTGATCATAGGATGCAGTACTTTTATGTCTCAGTGATTATCCAAATGAATTGAAATTTATGGCGACACACAAAAGAAACCTGAACACAGATACTCATAACAGCTTTTTTCAAACTTGCCAAAATTTGGAAGTCACCAAGCTAACCTTCAGTAGGTGAGTGAATAGGTAAACAGGGGTCCATCCAGACAATGGAATGTTATTCAGAGCTAAAAAGAAACGAGCCATGAAAAGACAGGGAGGAACCTTAAATGTATACTACCAAGTGGAAAAAGTCCGTCTAAAAAGGCAAAGTACTGTAGGATTCCAACTCTATGACATCCTGGAAAAGGCGAAACTACGGAGAGAGTGAAAAGGTCAGTCGTTGTCAGGGGTTTTTGGGGGAGGGATAAACAGAGCACAGAGAATTTTAGGGCAGTGAAATCATTCTGTGGTGTATTATAATGGACACGCGTCCTTACGCATTTGTCAAAGCCAAGGGAATGTACACCAGGGGTGAACCCTAACGTAAAACAAACCTGGACTCAGGCTCTTACATTGGGTCGATGTGGGTTCATCGACTGAACCGAGGTGTCACTCTGGCGGGGGACGCTGATGAGGAGGAAGGCTGTTGGGGGCGGGGTCATGGGTGCATGGAGCTCTCTGCACTTTCTGCCCAATTTTGTCGTGAATCCAAAAGTGCTCTAAAAATAAAGACTATTCTTTTTAATTCTAAAATCTAGATGAAGGATTTTATTGTATTTTCTCCATTACCATTTAGTCCCCGTATACTGCCCTCTCCCCTGCAACCCCCACACTGTGGTCCATGCCCATGAGTCCTTTCTCCTTTTTTCTCTGTCCCCCCACCCCCTCACCACCCACCCCCATAGCTGCCAGCCTGCTCTTTCTCTAGGAATCTGTCCCTAGTTTGCTTGTTAGTTCAGTTTGTTCACTAGGTCCCACATATGAGTGAAGTCATATGGTATTTGTCGTTCTCTGGCTGGCTTAGTTCACTTAGCACAATGTTCTCTGGTCCTTTCATACTGTCGCAAAGGGTAAAATTTTTCTTCTTTTTTATGGCTGAGTAGTATTCCACTGTGTAAATGTCCCATAGTTGTTTTACCCACTCATCTACTGATGGACACGGGCTGCTTCCATATCTTTGCGACTGTAATTGGCCTCTCTCCCGAGAACTGCCTTAGAGATTAGATTTTTTATGGGAAATAGGTGGATGCCCTGCATCCCTTAATAATAATTCCCTCCTCGCATGCCCATGCTACCGTAGTTCATTCTCCTTTAGACAAACTTGACTGAACTTGGCCTTGCAGAGAGTTCACTGCCTGTGGTTAAGACAGACAACACACTGAATCTTTTCATTAGTCCCTGGTCCGCACAGTTTGTAATGGGGCGGAAATGCCGAAACTGAGCACTCGTAACCCCCAGGGCATTTTCTACCTGGAGACGTATAGCTGGTGGCGGCGGAGGAGGTGGAGGTCTGTTGACTTGCGAGAGGTGATTGCTCTGGTTTTTGTCCCATATTTTTTGAATCCTCCGAGTCAAGCTGATATCCACTGTAAAGAGCTTCATCAGGGCCTTTGATAATAAAGTCGTTCCACCTCCATTTCTCTGGAAGGAGGCAGGCTATAACTACATCCTTATGCGAACAAGTAAGTGAGTAAGCGAGTAAGTGAGTGAGCAACACACATCTCCTGCGGCTCCTTGCATTGGGCACCCTCATTGGTGGACAGAAAAGTTGAGTTGCTACACGTTCACTCACGGCCTCTATGGATGGGTGCCAAGAATTTTCCTGTGAACCTATAAGACTTGCTCCTCTGGGCTTTACCCCTGACTCTTTCCACACCCATTGTGTCTTCCCGGAGCACCAGGATGGCTGGGAAAGGGCAGGACGGGGAAGGAGAGGGGGTGCCTCTGTCTCTGCCCCGCCAGTATGGCCAGGCCTCAGTTCCGGGGGCACCCTTCCCATGCGATGAACCCTGAGGCTCAGGAAGGTAAGACCGCACCGACACCACCACGGTCTCAGCTGGGTTCCTGGGAGCCCTGCACGTGTTCTCCTGGAGGATTTCCCATGGGCTCATGGAATAAATCAGGAGGAGCGTTCTCACGGCGGCATCGTTAGTCAGGGGACCCCCCGGTGCTCCTGGAAACCTCCGCCAGGGTTTGGGTCCTCGGTCAGAGAAGCACCAATGTGTCAGGTGTAGGACTATTTTATTTGAATGTTTAAAATCTTCCTTGCAATCACCGAATTCTCCCGTCAATGTGGGACCTTTACGAGCTGAAACGCCCCTCTAACGCTTGGAGCTTTAGAAGCATTACGAAGACCCTCTCGCCCAAATGCCTGATGATTAGCTGGCGTGGCGTCACCGGGCTGTGAGGGAGCTCGGTCTTTCAGGGGGATTTACGCGGGCTTCGTATGGACGCACGAAGAAAAGGGGGCCTATAGGAAATGAGAGCAGCCCCTTTTTCCACAGGAAATCAGGTCTCCTGAAATTCGACCGTCTTTGTTTGTGTTGGCGTTGAGTTTTGGGTGAAGGTTCAGTTAGATTCTTGTTTTCCTTAAAATGTTCCTATCCATAGATACACTGGCTAATGAAGCCGGATCTTGCAATCAAATTGGCAGATGTTTTGCTGAAGTCACTAAGACTTTGGCATGAGTAAAGATCGAACAAGGGTTTAGGATTAACTTCCTTGGTCCCCCATAGCTGAACTATGTTTTGAAGACCCTTGTGTAAGGGATTGGCTTCCAAATTGCCATCCACCGTCTGGGTATTGGACCAAAAAGAGTTTGGATTTGCGTTTGAGGTCTCCCTTTAGTCCACTTCTAAACCCACATAAAAGCAGTTTGGGACTGGTCGGAGCCCCACAGAAAGAAATAGGAGACAGATTTTTGGATAAAAGTTTTTCCTTTTTGTGGAGATAATATGCAATAATACCGACTTTCTGCACACGCCTCACAGCGTTTATCTTGATCAGGAAACGTTCTGGGGGTAGGATGGCGGGGCGGAGGCGAGCTGGTTGCCTGCAGTGACTCCCGCACAGGGACCCTGAATATGAAATTAATTGGCAGAAAAGTAGTGGTTACTGCACATGGCTGAGGGAAGGGTGGGGTGGGGGGGAGCTGAGCGGGGCCTGGGTTCCTTCCTCCTCAGGGGGGCTATTTTTTTTGCTTTCCATGCAAAGAATTGCTTTGTACAGCCAACTTGGTCTTGATCTTGTTTACATAAAAGAAATCGAACATTTATTTTGTGCCGGGTTATTTTTTTTTCTTCCTTTGCCAGTCAGTCAGAGGGTCCTAGGCAAATCAATAAACAAAGACCTTGCTCTGTTTTCACTTTGTGGCTGGGACTTCGGGGTGGGTAACCCTTCAGTGACTGGATTAGCTCTTACAGTGGGACCAAGGCTGTCTGCCTCAGCTCAGTGGGTTGTCCGTGGCGCATGGGTCATGCTGGGAACCTGGAGGTCCAGGAACCAGCAGGAGGACCCTTGGGCTCCAGCATTCTGTGGCAGGTGGGGACAGCAGGACAGAGAAGAAAACTGTCTCCTTGACCCCAGCAGAAATCATTGGAGGCCTCGAAGCCTTGAAGTCTTGGTTGCTCTAACCTTCACTGAGTCTACAACCAGCATTGTTTGGGGGCATTAAATCAACCCAAATGCCTGTAACAACTGCATCTCTGAAATCTGACTCTGCCAGTATGGAGTTTCATAGAGGGGCTTCATGCTGGGAGGCAAAATAAATTATTTTAATTTTTTTTTTCCAAAACGTACCTGCCATGAACTTGGACTGATCCTTCATTGTCTTGTTTGGGACAACATGAAACATAAGGGGGAAATGTATTCATTGTAAAATGTGCAACCAATGTGCAACTGGCTGGCTTTCCTCCTTCTCAGGTTCACCCAGTGGCTCTTACGGTTGTGCATCATCTCTGGGGCTCAACCATTTGATGTCTTCTCGCCCTGCTGTTCAGAGCAGCGTGGTTGAGAGAGGAAAGAAGGAGGGCTTTGGCGTTTCGGCCTGGACTTGCATACTTACTTCATCTCCTGCTAGTAGATGAAAGTAATAAGTAATAAGCCCAGTTTCTCCCTCTATAAAATGGGAATGTTGAGATTTATTTTAGAAATAACGTCCAGAGTTTAGCATAGGATAGCATACCGTACACTCCCAGGAAATGGCACATGTAATCAGGTTCATTCCTCAAACTTGGCAGTTGTGGAGATAGGGTCCTTGAGTGCAAGAAAAGATCTGTTCACTGATGGATGTGTCACAGTGGCTCTGCCTAGGGGCTCTGGAGCAATCTTTAGTGGTGCATGGCATGCCAACCATACACAATATACGAGGTCTGTCCCGAAAAAGCCCAGCCATTGTTAATATAAAAAGAATGGTTTGTGCAACATCGATGTAACCTGGCAGCCAGGGAGAGTGGATTGGAATGTGCATGTGTGAACAGTGATGACTTCACTGTACTAGCCAGTGGGGGAGGTAGATGCTGTTGAGTGAGTGTGTGTCCTGTGTGGCCGTCACATTTGAAATGACTGAGCGAGTAGAGCAACAAATTTGCATCAAATTTTGTGTTAAGCTTGAACATTCCTCTGTGGACACTACTCAGATGATTCAGAAGGCCACAGCTATGGGCAACTGGTGATTGGCAGTTTCATCATGACAATACAATTGCTCATGCATCATGTCTTGTGTAGAGTTTCTGGCAAAACATCAAATCACCCAGGTGACTCAGCCCCTATACAGCCCAGATTTTGTGTCCCACGACTTCTAGCTTTTCCCCAAACTAAAATCACCTTGGAAAGGAAGGAGATTTCAGACCATCAATGAGATTCAGGGACATGACGGGGCAGCTGATGGTGACTGGAAGAACTGTGTGAGGTCCCAAGGTGCCTACTTTGAAGGGGACTGAGGTGTCATTGTCCTGTGTACAATGTTTCTTGTGTCTTTTTCAACAAATGTCTCTATTCTTCATAGTATGTGGCCGGATACCTTCTGGAAAGACCTTGCATTTATTTGTGAGTATGTGTATATAAATGTGTCTAACATGCTCCACAAAAAGCCTGCACAAAATAAAAACAATTAAATTGAATTAAGCAGTCCTTGCTTTTTGCCAAATATACTATAGTTCCCCCTTATCCGAGGTTTTACTTTCCACAGTTTCACTTACCTGTGGTCCAAAAACATTAAATGGAAAATTCCAGACATAAACAATTCCTAAGGTTTAAATTTTGTGCCATTCTGAGTAGTGACATCCTGCTCTGTCCTACCTAGGACGTGAATTATTCCTTTGTCCAGTGTATTCAGTCCGTATAAGCTACCTGCCTATTAGTCACCTAGTTGCCACCTGGGTTCCAGGGAGGGAGGAATGGGGGCGGGGAGAGAGAGAGAGAGAGAGAGAGAGAGAGAGAGAGAACTTCTGCATAATTTTTATTACAGTATATTGTTATAATTGTTCTGTTTTATTATTAGTTATTTTTGTTACTCTCTTACTGTGCTTAATTAATAAATTAAACTTTATCATGAGCATGTAACTATGGGAAATAGCAGAGGGTCTGGTACTATCCATTGGTAGAGGCATCCCTGGGGTCTGGGAACATACCCCTGGTAAATGAGGGGGACTACTTATTCCTACCCAGATTGGACAGAGCTCATTACTTGGAGTACACACATGTTTGAGCAAGTGTGAAATAGTTGAAAAAATGTTGAATTAGTTAAGACACCTCTGAGTCTAAGTTCAGCCACTATTTATTTGAGTAAATTATCTAACTACTTCACCAGGTGAAAAAGTAGGCAGAGTCTTGATTAAAATGGGTATCTAGTATTTGACGAGGACCTAATAGGCCAGGCAGTACTCTCAACTTTTCACGTGTATCAAACTCATGCGACAATCACCTAAATACAGTCTCAGAGGATGGTTACCATGCTTAGCCCCATTGTACAGATGGAGCCACCGAAGCTCAGAGAGACTGAGGACCTTGCCCAGTGCCACGCTGATGGAGAGTGGCGGAGGTAACCTTGGGACACAGAGAGTTCGACGCCAGGGTCCATTGTTTTAGCCACTGTGTCATCCTCCGTCTGGTAGTGACGGAAAGGTCTGCGGACAGCAGACTGAGTGTGAGTCCCGGCCACCCCCTCCCGTCTCTGTGATCTCTGCGAGCTTTCCATCTCGAAACATCTCTGGGTTCAGCTCAGAGAAGGGGCCCACGGCAACCTGAGTGTGATACAGGGACACTCTAAAAACTACATGAAAGGACCAAGTTGAGTGAAGTCCTATCTCATGAGAAGATTAGTAGCTGGAAGCCACTGCCAAGGGTGGAAATGACACGGAGTCAAAATTACCCTTGAAAATCCCTTAACTCGCCCGGGATGCTCTGAGTGCAGACAGCCTGTTACAAGGAGGATACACCACCGGGCTGCGTGCTCTCTGCAAACTCCCGCGAGCACTCCACACCTCCAGGGCCTCGCCTTTCCCTCCCCCTGGTGAAACCGTTTAAATTGATATTTTTCTTTCTTGCTCACTGTATAGAATTGAAGTCATGTCCTTAAATGCAGGGCATATGGCCCAACGAGAGCCATTCCTTGCTGGTGGGAACCTCCGGAGGTTTTCCAACATCAGAATTGTTACAAGGATTAAATAAGAAGGTGATTTAAAACCTTTTGCAAGGGCCATCTGAGTAGCCACTGCTTTATGTTGCGGCGGAGGGCAGGGGGCGGTGCTTGCGTTCACCTCGAATCATCCTCGAGATCTGTGACACTCAGCGGGGAGGGTGCACAGTCGCTCTGCCCACCGGCTGGCTGGCTTTCCTGCGCTCACTTCTCTGACTCCGGTCCTTGTCCTGTCCCGCAAGCGTAGCGCAGTGTTCCACAAGGTTTGGGACGCTTTTCGAATCTGGATTCTTTCGCAGCGTGATTTTCAGCTCTCACGTCCTGTCAAACCTGCTCCTTACTCAGCTCCACACTGCACATGTAGCAGGGTCCCCAGTGCGGGAGGTTCTGGGTCTTCTGCAGCCCTCGCCCTCTGGGACTTCCAGGTCCATGGCCTCCTTCCGAATGTTTCTGCCTGGCAGTCACCTCGTCTCTTCCTCTCAGCTTGTTAGGGCCCGGGCTGGGCACCTGCCTTGCTTTTGGGGAGCTACTTCCTGCCTTCCTGGTTTCTGTGGCTGTCTGCAGCTTCTCCCTGACTGCAGCTTCTCCCTGACTGCAGCTTCTCCCTGACTGCAGCTTCTCCCTGGCTGCAGCTTCTCCCTGACCAATGAGCCCAGGACCTCAACAAGAGGCTCCTGTCTCTGTCCCTCACACCTGAAAAGGCACCAGGCCCTGACTTCTGTAATCCCTCTGTACCTTTCTTCTCCAGAGGGTTGCAGGACCACCCGCTCCTCCTCTGGCAACCCCTGTGTCTCCAGTTTCACTAGGGCCTGCGTGTTGTAAGATGAATTGTTCTTAAGAGTGCTTTGCGCAGCTTCCAAGGGAAATCGAAAGCACTGTGGTCACCACCCAAAGGTCCAGTGGGCTCTGTCTCTCTGTTTGTAGAGCTTCTGCAGGAAAGCCTTCTTTCCATCACGCCTTGCCCTTCTGTTCCCCAACCTACCCAGCATTCTGTCCTGAACACCCCGGACTTGTGCAACAAGGTGTATGTTCCCCTCGAAACTCATCGGCACTTCCCCTGGCGTTGTGATGGAAATGCAAGTGGACTGGGTTTTGTAACTTCTAAAATTTTTCCAAAAGAATAGGTACACATGAATAGCAAAAATATATTTGAAAAGAAGGTATTGGAAGGGAAGCTTCCACTGACAGATATGAAATTGTAACATAAATTTGCATCCGAAGAAGCATGCAAAACCCATGCCGCATAGAACAGTGAAATAGAATAGACAACCCCAAATGCAAGGATGTGTCTATTTTTAGTATGTGAAAAAAAAACCAGCATTTAAAAATGGTGTCATGTGATAGACAATCCAATAAACAATAATTTTTACTTAAACTTAGAATAATTTTTATTTAAACTATTAATTCTTTACCTCTTATCATGCACTAAAACAAATCCCAGGAAGATAAAACAAAATCAAAAAGGTACCATGAAAACACCACAAGAAATCTTGGTTAACGATTCATACAGTCTTGGTATGTGGGAGGTCTTTTCAGGCATGACCCCAGGGCAGAAATCATAAAAACATTTAGACTTGTAACTACGTAAAAGTGAAACTAGGCATCAAAAGTTATCATAAACAAAATGTAAAGCAAACGGCAAAACTGAGAAAAATATTTGTAACATGGAAGACAAACAGGAGGCTAATATCTTTAATATGTAAAGCATCGTTACAAGCCTGCAAGAAAAAATAAACACTGTCACAGAAACAAAGGGGCAATGGCTATAATAAGGCAATTCACGGCGAAGAAGCAGAAATAGTACAAAAATGAAAACATATTTAATCTTGCCTGTAACCCAAGAAATGCAAACTTTTTTTACTCTATACATTTTTATAACTGTTATTTTTAACAGTTAAGAAGTTCAAATGAAATTTCAAAAATGCAATATGCCGCCGTGAAAGATACATAAACTTGTAAAGCAAGTGCCATCCTCTTCAGGCCTGAGAATGATCTTATAAGAATAACTTTATTGTACAGTGATCTGCTGGGAAATACATGGTTAAGAGAAAAAAGCGAGCCAATAGACCCGAATGGGTGACAAGACCCCATTTCAGCAAAAATATACATAGAAATATAAAAAGATATAGAAGAAATTCTAGATGCATATAAAATAGAGTGTTGACAGGGGTTGTCTCTAGGTATTAGAAATATGGATAATGTTTTATGTTCTTATTTTTGCTTGTTGAGTTTCTAATTTTTCAACCATGCGCTTGTATTGTTTTTTTGAAAAACTGTTCAGTATAATGCACATACGTAAAAGTGTGTAGTTTGTAAGTACCAGCCGGATGTATTCTCACTAACTGAGCTCACCTATTACATTAGTGTCTTAATTTTCACATCCTTTGCCATCTGGATGGGCCAAGAACTTTGCTGATCGTAAGTGCTGGTCCCCTTTAGCTTAGCGCTTCCTTCCTCCATACATGCCTTTCCTCTTCAATTTTACTGGAAGCTGCAAGAACAGCCCAGGCCGCCTCTTCTACATTTTGCTTAGAAATTACCTCAGTGAAATATTCCAAGTTCACGGCTTACAAGTCCGGCCTCCCACCCAGGGGTAGAGCTCAACTCAGCCAAGAATTTCCACACTTTGTAACATGATTTTTTTCTTCCACTTTCCAAAAGCACATTCCTCCCAAGAAGTGCCTTTAATGGTCACATTTCTTTCAAGATTCTTGTTTACGATGGCACGTGTTCTCCAAGGTGCTGGAAGCTTTCTCTTCCACGCCCTCGCCGCTTCCCAAACTCTCACCAGAATCACCTCTAAAGTCTGTATTTCCACCAACCGTCTCTTCGAGGCAACTTCACCTTTTCTATCATGAGCTTCAAAGTTCTCCTGGCTTCTGCCTATGACCCAATTCCAAAGCCACAGCCGCGGTTTCAGGTACTTGTTAAAATGCCGCTCCACGTCCCAGCACCAACGTCTGCATCAGTTTCTTAGAGCGGCCGAACCAACTCACCCCAGACATGGCGGCTGAAACCAACAGAAAATCATCCCCACACTGGTCTGGAGGGTAGAAACCCAAACTCTGAGCCTTGTCAGGGCCAAACGTCCTCCGAAGTCCCTGGAAGAGAAACTTCCCTTGTTCCTGGCAGCTTCTGGGCACTCCGGGTGTTCCTTGAGTCTGGGCTGCATCGCTCCGATCTCTCTGCCTCCTCGGCCTTCTTCATCCACAGGTGGCCTCCTCTCTCGCTGTCTCTTACAAGGTCATTCATTCATCATTAGACTCAGGGCCCACCCTAATCCAGGATGAGGTCACCTCGAGAGCCTTACCTTCATTACATCTGCAAAGCCCCTTGTTCCAAACAAGGTTACGTTCTGAGGTTCTGGGTGGGCATATCTTTGGGGAGGTACAATTCAGCCCACATAAAGGGGCAATACAGCCGCCACCGGGGCCAGGAAACAGAACGTCCTCATGTCCCCTGCAATCTGTACCCCCTTCTCTCCACAGACCATCACGGTCCCTCATAACAGAAGAGGCTGGGTTCACTTGTTTCTGAACTTTAAATAAGTAGACTCTTGCACTATGTAGTCTTTTCGTCTGGCTTTTGTTCCACTCGTCATGGCATTTGGGACATTCGCCCCTACTGCTCCGGGCAGCCGAGGTGTGCTCATCTCCACTGACACCGAGACTGTCGCCTCCTGGACGACACACTTTATTCGTCCATTTCACCGTTGACAGACACTTGGGTTGTTCCCAATTCGTAGGAGTTCCTATGAATTATGCTGCTTCGAAAACTCTTGCACATGTTATTTGGTGCACATATGTAAGCGTTTTTGTGAAGTCTGCACTTAGGAGCAAAATTGGTGGATCATAGGGTTTATGTTCAGATTAGAGAGTTACTGCCAAACAACTTCTAAACTGGTCGTACGGATGTGCGGTCCCCCCGGGATGTGTTGGAACATTCCCGCCGCTTCACGTCCTCACCTTCACTCAGTATCGGCAGGCTGTTCCGTTTTAGCCGATCTGCCTGGGTGGCAGTCTCTCACTGTGGTTTTAATTTACATTTCCCCATGGACTAAGGAGAGTGGACACATTTTCATATGCTGATACATTCATTTTGATATAGAAATAGGAGCATGAAGACGGTATTAAGAAGTTGCTCTCTTGTCCTAAACGGTCCCATTGAACCATCTGGGAGTGCTTACCTTCAGATGATATCTCAAAAAAAAAAAAAAAAGCTGATAGGGCAAGACTCACTTTCATCAAAAAAATAAGTAGCTTTTTCTTCCCAGCCTGTTTATCAGTAGTTTCTTTCTTTTTTAAAAAGATTTTATTTATTTATTTTTAGAGAGGGAAGGGAAGGAGAAAGAGAGAGAGAGAGAGAGAAACATCAATGTGTGGTTGCTGGGGGCCCTGGCCTGCAACCCAGGCATGTACCCTGACTGGGAATCGAACCTGCGACACTTTGGTTCGCAGCCCACGCTCAATCCACTGAGCTACGCCAGCTGGGGCAGTTTCTTTTTTTTTTTTTTTCATTTGGGAAAAAATGTCATCTAAATGTTGCATAAGATTCAAAACAAACAAATAAAAAACAAAAACAAAACCTATGTGTGGCAAACTTTTGAAGTAGTCTGACATTTTCAAGGACCCACCCTTCCTCCCCACCCCACACCCCGCTCCTTCAAGAAGCGGCCTCAGTGTCACAAAGCCTTCGGGAGGCTCCGTTACTTAGTTCAGCTCCATCTGTTTGGGGTTGGCTGTTGTTCTCCGGCCACCGCTCCCTTCCCCAAGCTCCTGGTGGTTGGAGAGCTCCCCCTTCTCTGCACAAGGCTGTCATGCATGGTATCAGCGACAAGGAATTTTCCTTGTTAAAGAGGACAGGTGTGGGCATGGATGACCCAAATCTGGTAAAGACAGGGGGAATGTTGGGTGATGGGTTTGGGACCCATAGTGGTAACTGCCAGCCCAGTGTGTACTCTGTGTTCACTTCATGCTGGGCGCTCACTAAACGTTTCACACCGAGATCCGGTTATCCTCACGATAACCCAGTGAAGGCACTGAAGGGAAATGAGGAGGTCATTCCCCACTTTTCCTTCTCCTCTGGTTATAAATTTGTCCTTCCTTCCCAGGACCACATGACTTGGCAGCATTAGGGTTGGCAGAGTGTAAGCTCCCACCTCCCTGATGCTGGCTTTTACCAAGAGGTTGCCTTGGCCCATGGGACGTTAGCACATCACGGGAGCAGTTTGTATGTGTTTGGAGCATTTGACCTGGCTCCTTTCATCACTGCGATCTGTATACGAAGGACAGGCTCCCGGCGGTCTGTAGCCCCTCAGCCTGGGTACCAGCGTGAGCCTTCAGGCGGAGCCAACCTGAATGCGAGTGGAAGCCGGAGTCCAGCCTGAGTTGTCAGAACCACAGCCTTAACCTACAGACCCAGGAGCGTCAAAACAAATGTGTGTTGCTGTAAGCCACTGAGATGTTGAGGATGTCTGTTGTCGTTCAATAGAAACTGGCCAGTAGAGCTGTTCTTTTTTTATACCCATCTCCTCAATGAGTACAGTTACTCGGAGAGAACATAAACAATACCCCCAAGCACATACCTACTAGGAGTAAGAGCCAGGGCTGAGCCAGCACTGTCTGCTTTCTGAGCCCCTGCTCTTAACCACACAACACCGTATCTCCTTTCAAATTCACAACAGGCTGGGGCAACAGGCCAAAAGCAATAGGGTGGAATTTAACTGGAATGAATACACGGTCCAACGTATCAGCTAAAACAACAACAACAACAATGGCGGTAAGAGGATACCAGCAGACAGGAGCAAGGTGCTCCTTCGTGGCAGGACCGGCGGTGCGGCTCGAAGACCTGAAGGTCGACTGAGGAGGAAAAGACGGTTCAGTGCGAGGTCGTATGAGTGAATGCAAAATGCCTGGGAGGAGAAGGACAACGACAGTGCTGTCTACCCGGGGTGGTCAGAGGACCCCTGGACTCTCACGTTCAGTTCCAGGAGACACAGCTGAAGAGAGAGATCGACAAGCTGAGCTGCCCAGATGAGCGTGAACAAGATGCTGGGAAAACTCCTGTCAGCTGTAAAGGGAGGGAGCTGAAGTGTTTCACCTGAGGAAGGGACGGCTTCGGAGGGAGGTGACTGCTGCCTTAAGACATCGAAAGGGCTAAAGGGGGCCCCTAGCAGGCCACCATCACCTCTCACCTAGACCGCCACCATCATCGTCAGCCCCTTGTTCCACTCACCATGTGCAACCACGAGGGATCTTTACATAACACAAGTGTTCTGACTTTGGGTGACTTTGTCATGGCCCTACTCTCTCCTCTCTTTGCCAGATTCAGCCAATGCACATGCATGTACAGACAGACAGACAGACACACACACACACACCTGTGTGATACTATTTTTTGCATACAATTCCTCCAGAACACAGAGGCCGAGACAAAGCCCAAGTGCTAACGCTCTGTTGAGGGCCGGGACCAAGAGCCAGGAGGAAGAGAAGTAAGGCGTGGGAAGAGGTGAGGCGAAGGTGTGATCACGGGGCTTTCTGCAGCCCCACAGAGACACGGGTAGTGCACCCCCGGACAAGTCACGTGGACCCACGGGGCCTCCAGCGTCCCACAGGAGGAAGGAAGAGTGGCTGAGATGATTCGTTGATTGCTTCTTGTCTCCCGCGGAGTGATTTCCTGTGGAAGTCAGATCCAAGCCCCTAAGTCATGGAATCCCATCTGGTTCTAGGAGCCGTAGGAAGAGGCAGAGACTCCATGAGACCAATGGACAGGGCTGGGCCCAAGTGCCCAGGGATGTGCTGGAGTCTACACTGGAGCCTGACATGCGTGCGGTGGGGTGTGGGGTCGGGGGGGTGGCGTACAGGGGATGGAGCTCAGGGTGAGGTAGCAGCTCCCATGGCTGGTTGACCACCCAGGGCTCTCCCTGAGTAAGCGGCCAGAGGTCTGGTAGGGTTGAAACAGAAATCTGAGTAGGAACCTATATTGGGTTCAGTACACACACACACACACACACACACACACTCCTTCCACCATTCCCAACACTTTGGGAACAAAGACAAAGTCCTCTGCGTGGCCTGGAGGCTCCTGCCCACTTGCTTTGTGCCGAGTCATATCGGCTCTGTTTGGTTCCTTGAGTGCATCACGAGTCCTCCTGCCACAAGCTTGTCCTCCCTGGAAATGTCCTCGGCCCCTACTGCCATTCAGCCCTCAGCTCTCAGCATGTCCTGACCTCTTCCAGCTGCCCTTCCCCTCCCTGCTCCCTGGAGCCCAGGCGGCACCACGCCGCAGGACCCCCCTTCCTCTTCCCTCCAGAGCCCCCAGCCCACATGCGTCAGTCTTGTCTGATCCATGCCTGTCTCCACAACCACACTGTGAGCGCCACCCGTGCGGGGACTGTGTCCCTCGTTCCCGAGTTCCCTGGCGCACCCCCTTTGCCCAGTGCCTGACCCCACAGCAGGTGCTCATTAAATGCACAAATAGTTTCCATATAAAAAGGAAGTCACACAGGTCTCGCGTGGCAAATGAAGACCAGCATATACATGACAGCTACTCCGAAGTGGGTGTGGGCTGCCTCGGGTGGGTTCCGCTTCTCTGTTAGTGGAAGTTTCCTGAGATTGCTTCATGGATTAGATAAGCGTTGGCCCCGAAGCCCTCTAAGACTCCGAGAATTTCTGCTTTGAAGAGTCCTCCTATTCCAATCACACCCTGGAAGGGGGCTCAGTGGGAGGTGCTCCGCCATTCTGTGCATGGTCGATATTACTTTGCCATTGTTTATAGAACATTTAATGAGCAGTTTATTTGAGCCGAACTGATGACACATGGCAGGGAGCGAGATCTCCCATGCTCCTGAGAGTACCGCGTGTGCAGCCTCTCGTGTGCCTTTGGGACGAGGGAAGGGGACCTGAGGTGGGAGGGAGCCCCTTTGCTCTCTGCATCTCGGCCCAGGGAGCACTTTGGAAGCATTCGACGTTCTTCCGGCCGGAGATGCGTGAGTCTCGACCCTGTTGGTCTTTCCTGTTGGTCTCTCCGTGTCTGGCCACAAAGAATGGGGCAGAATTTGTCATCAGTTCTGTTTGTTCTGCCCAACCCAGCACTGGATTTGGGGAGGGGGTGTGAGGAAGGCCATGGAGTGTCGGATTCAGGCAGGGCAGGGTGCTGCGTGGAGAGGCAGGGGCGAAGTGAGCAGGACGTGAGAGTGGCAGAACCAGGCGATGTGTCTTTAGCACAGAGTCTGAGAGGTCGCTGCGCCTCCCCACAGGCTGGGCTGCAGGATCCCCTCGAGGGGCGCAGAGAGGGCTGCGCAGCACACCCCTGCTGCCCCGTGTCGGCTCCGGCCACGCAGCGTGTGTGCAACCCAAGAATGCCCAGTGGCTGCCCTGGGTAGCGGTGTGTCTCTTTAAGAGTTTATTACGTTTGCAAAGTTCTAATGTTCCCGCACTCTGGTTTGCCCTGGAGAATGCTCGTTAATTCAGTTTTATTGTTGCCTAGAGAAAAAGAGCCCCAGTGACCCACTGTAACAACCCCTTTAATGCGGGGCCTCTGCTTCGGGCCTGTGCAGTATCCTCTAACAAACGAGCAAAAGTGGCCAAAGTTATATTCGGCACCGCTGCCAGAGGTTCATGATAAAATCTCCAGTCGCTGCCAGGGACAGTGTGAACCCTGTCAGTCTGAGGATTAACTATTCTGTAGTAACAGCTAAGACCTTTTCTTTTTAAGACTTCTCACCACACGCCAGACACTGCTGGGTGGCAGGGCTGGGGGTGGGGGCCGTGCCTGATGTGCTTGAGTTCAATGAGCCTAACACCTGAAGGTGGATGATGAGGATGAGGATGAGGATGAGGATGATGCCCACTTTACCAATGGCAGCACAAAGGCTCAAATTGTTTAGATAACATACCCAAGGTCACACTGGTGACAAATAATGGGGCTGAGATTCTACTCCGTACCCATTACCTTCTCTGCACCAGGCCAGCCCCTGAGGATGACTTGAGAATATAAAGCCAGACGGCCCAAGGCTGGTGATTTGTCACCCATTGGTCCAAAGGAGCTGAAGCTATTTCCCGCTTCCCCTGAGACGGTGCAAAGGGCGTGAACTGGGGCTAGAAGCTATGAGATTTCAGCGGGGCGTTCCCATCCCATATAAACAGCGTAGCATTATAGAGGGTATTGACAAATGTTGGAATAAATGAGGCAAATTTGAACCACTCGCTGTGATGTTTGTTCAGCTGCCTCTTGCCTTGCGTCCCCATTCCAGTGTGGAACCCAGGTTTTCCTTTGTCTGGCAGGTTCCAGCCCGTCCCGTAAGTCCCCCAAATAACACCTACTTCTGTGGGTCGTTGTAGGGAAAACGGAAAATTATAATGAAATGTGCAAATGATCATATTCTCCTCTATCACCTCATTGCCTTACATAACAAATTAAGATCTGGAAAATGCAAGATGTTAAAATGGGAACATGCAGACAAAAGAGTCTTGTGCAATTTCTAACACTGAGCAACACATTTGGCCTGCATGTCCTGCTGGCCAAAGTAAAAGGAGAAACTCGATCAGGTACGTGATACTGACTTTTATAAAGAAAAAAAAAGACCCCTAAAATATGGTTTCTCACAAACATAGAGATTTCCCTGGCACTGGGATCTGACATAAATTCCCCCAGGAGACTGAGGATGACATGGGATCATATAATGACCATTGTCCTTGTCACCTCCCTTCCCCCAGTAAGTTCAATAGAATTCTATGGTGTCTTCAGTACCACATAAAGGCAAAAATACCAAAGCATAGTCTACACACACAAAAAAAAATTGCAAAAAACCTAATACAATGAGGTTCATTGGTATGTATTTCTGGAGCTCCAACAAAATAATTAAAAATGGATAAAATGTATATTTCTTCATCTATCACCTATAAATGAGATTTTTATCAATAGACCTTTGATCAAAAGTTAGAGTGAAGGCAGTTTGAGGACAAAAGTGGCCTCACAATCTCTTCATAGGACAGGGGGTTAAGGGGAACAATCTGGTTGGAAGTGGGGGTGCTGGTTAGCGGGACCAACTTTATCCTGCCAGCCCAGAACTTTCTGGGTTTGGCGACTGAAAATCCCACATCCCCAGATGTGACTCAGACCATGCAAACTGGGACAGCTGGTCTCCCTAGCGCTAGGCTGGGAATTTCAAAGCCACATTAGAACAGCAGTGTGCTGTTTTGCCTTGGGTTGTATATTTTCCTAGAGGCGGCTTTGGGGAGGGGTGCTGATGAGTTCCTTGAACGCTGGGCTGGTTGTTCCCTGTATTCACAAGGACTCGGGCTGGCTCTGGGTCCCTCCTTTCACCACTTCCCTGCCCAGGCTGCTCCTCAGAAGTCTGGAACACATGCAGTGTGTTTAGTGAAAAACTCAACGTGTGGTATTCTCCACCACATTGCGAACAGAAGAGTGCGATGCAGAGCCAGCTTGGGGGGCATGCACGCTTTGATTTCGTTAGTGCCTTGACACGGTTCCCCCAACCTTTCCGCCCCTCCCCTGTGCTGGATTTGCCCTGACCGCTCCCTGTTTTTCTGTTATATAAGGCAGAGAAGTGTCTGAAAAATCTTGATGTGATAGGCTGAGACCCACTCCCCCCTCCCAGCTTGACCTTTGTGTTTTTAATTATGTGCTGAGGGACAAACGACTGTGGCTGAGGCCTCCTATGTCCTGCTAAAGCTCCACTGTGTCCTTCAGGGGCCAGCTCTGAAGATGTTGATCGAGTATTTTTTTCCATGGGATGGACTGCCTCCTTCTTGTACTCCGAGGATCTCGTGGAGTCCAGGACCAGCTGCTCTGGCCTCACTGCATTGGAAACTGTCCCTGACCGTTTCGTGTTCCAGGAATTCTCTGCGTTCAGGAAGAGGATGCTAATAACATGTTTTTTCTGAGTGGCTGCAAAGTTCTGGAAACAATGCTAGTTTTTTTTTAATGTAAATCATCCCCTTCTGTCTTGGCACTAGACTGTGACAGGGGACCCGGTGGTGCCCTCTTTCCAGGTGAGACAGGGAGGCTCAGGTGAGGCTCTGGAGTCCTAGGGCTGGTAGTGGAGAGGAGTCTTCCCTTCACTGCCTCCTCATGGCCCTGGTGGGCGTGCTCAGCCTCCGCTCCGATGCAGACTGGCTACTTGACCCGGTGCGCGTCTCTCCGAATGCCAGCTGGAAGGCAGTGGAGTCTTTCGGGAAGGCACGGCCAAGCAGAACTGGGTTTCAGACAACAGTCTTTAAATAAAGATGAGCTGAGCTTGGCGAACCCCTAAGCTGGCCGGTCCCAGCCAAAGCAGAAAGAGGACTGTGCAACTCTTCGGTCTGTCCAGGACTGCCAGGCAGAGAGAGGGTCCTGCTTCTCACCTGGCCAGCCACCTCCAGGGGCTGCAGGGACCTCATCAGGGGCATCTCTTCCTTTGCTTCCCCTTACCACGCTACATCTCCGGGTGCTCATTCCCGTGGCAGAGCTGTGGGACCCGGGCCTGGACGAGTGGCCTTTCAGTTTGGGTTTCTAAGCAGCCAGGTGTTTTAAAAGCCAAGGCTTTCTTTCTCCTGCCGGATTTCGGCTGGGCTGGAAATTCTCTGGTTTAGGATGGGCTCAGCGAGCCCTGCTGCTCTGGAGACTGGGTCCGCTGACATGCTCTCGCTGACGTGCTCTCGCTGGCCTCCTAGGCCTGTTCCTCTGTGTTGCAGCAGAAATTGCAAGACCTCTGCCTGCGGAGGCTCAGCTGGTGCCGCAGCCGTCCTCCCACACCCACCAGCACGCAGGGACAAACAAGGAAACTGGGTCCCTGGTGGATGCAGCCGCCGCTCGGTTACGCCCTCCGTCTCTCCATATCCCTCCGCTGTCGGCAAACGGAGCTCAGGGACCTTTGCGGGCGGCAGCAAGGACTCCCGCAGACTTCCCGCATTAGCGTCCCTGGCCGCGGCGGCCTGGGAGTTCGAGCGAGGTGTAAGCGGTCAGTACTGTGCATACTGTAAGCATCTTTTTTATTCCTCGTGACTTTTCAGTGTTGCTCACTTCGTAAAATTATAAAAGGGGGCTCTGAGTGAAAACAGATGCATCGATATATTTCGGGGGTGCTGATGGGGAGCATGTGTATCAGACACTGGGGCAGTGTTGAAACCTTCTCACGTTTCTCTGCGGACACAGAAAATTATCTTGACCTTGTGACAAGTACTGGTCTGAAGAGAGCTGCGAGGTGCATTGGATATTTAAAAAAATAAAGGTTTGCCTGGGGATATAATGAACAAATGGGACTATGTCAAACTGAAATGCTTTTGCACAGCAAAGGAAATCTTCAACAAGATAAAAAGACAGCCCACAGAATGGGAGAATGTATTCACTGATACATCTGATAAGGGGTTACGGTTCAAAATGTATAAAGTACTTAGAAAACTCAACACCAAAAAAACAACAACCCAATTAAAAAATGGGCAAAGGACCTGAATAGACACTTCGCCAAACAGGACGTGCAGATGGCCAATAGACATATGAAAAAATGTTCAACATCACCAATCATCGGAGAGATGCAAATGAAAACTACAGTGAGATAGCATCTCACACCTGTCAGAAAGGCTACCGTCAATAAATCCACAAACAACATATGCTGGTGAGGATGTGGGGGGAAGGGAAGCCTTTTGCACTATGGTGGGAATGCAGACTGGTGCAGCCACTGCGGAAAGCAGCATGGATATACCTCAAAAAATTAAAAATGGATCTGCCTTTTGACACAATGATCCCCCTTCTGGAAACATATCTGAAGGAACCCAAAACTAATTCGAAAGAACATAAGCACCCCTATGTTCATTGCAACGTTATTTACAATCACCAAGATATGGACGCAACCCCAGTGTCCATCAATAGATGAGTGGATGAAAACAACTATGGGACATTTACACAATGGAATTCTACTCAGCTGTAAAAAAGAAAATTTTACCCTTCGCAACAGCATGGATGGACCTGGAGAACATTATGCTAAGTGAAATAAGCAAGTCAGAGAAAGACAAATGTTGGATGATTTTACTCATATGTGGAATCTAATGAATACACTGACCTAACAAGCAAAGCAGAGACAGACCCCTAGATGGAGAGCAGATGACAGCTAGTGGGCGGGGCGGGGGGCGGCGAGGAGGTGGAGGGACTGAGCAGAAAGGAAAACGGACTCCTGGACACGGACAGCAGGGTGGTGACTGCAGGAGGGAGGGGGGATAAGGGGACTAAATGGTAATGGGAAAACACAATAAAGATGAAATAAAATATATAGTTCAAATGAAAATAAATAAAAAAGCTTTGCTTGACTCTTACTTATTATATTTGATGGGTTGGTGTCTGTAGACAGACTTTGGTCCCTGAGAATGCAGTAAAAGGCGTCTTGATCTCAGGGGACTTTTCTCCTGGAAGAGGTTTAATACAGTAGTTAAATACAGGGTTTTTTTTTGTTTTTGTTTTCAATTTTTTCTGAGTTGACCAAATTCTCTGGCATATTCTTCCACAAGAAGGAGCCTGGAGGAATAGCATTCATTTCTCTCCATAGCATTTGTATGGGTGATAACACTTTATACATTTGTAGCATAGAAAAGTCTATTGCAGTCACCACAAATTAGGACCATTGTCCTTCACTGCAGAGTATGGTTTTTAGGTTTTAAAATGCTGACCTCTTACAGTCTATATTTTTCTTTCTCTGAATTTATTGATTCATTCAACAAACTTCTTATTGAGCATCTACTCTGCGGAAGTGGCAGAAATGTAGAAGAATCTAAAATGTGTGTATTCTTTGTTCTCCCATAGTCCACACTTGGTTGGGGAAGTACGTTAATACCGCACTGACCATAGGGCTGTGGTACCAGAGCTTCTGAGTAAGTGCCTCGTGGGCCATGGCAGCAGGGAGTGGTGTGGGCTCCCCGCAGGGATGCAATGGTGCAGGAAGGGGGTGAAGCTTATAAAGGAGGGGAAATTCAGCTGGGCCTCGGAGAAGGACTGGTGTGCGGGAGACACAGGGCTGCCTCTTGCTGGGGACGCAATTCGAAATTCAGGTCTGGGGTTCCTGGTAAGGTTGGAAAGGGAGATAAGAAAGCCGAGGCTGAAAGGAGGAGTAAAGCACGTTGATCAACGTCCCATTGCAGAAAGCGGAAACGCCAGCCAGGGTGGGACCCTGCTCTCCAAACTCCCAACCACGGTCCGTGAGCGCCCTGCTGCCTGATTGTGGGGGGGCCTCCACGGGTGAGGGAGAAGGAGAAACTTTTAAAAACATATTGGAAATAGATTTTGGAATACATTTGGAGATACTGGAAATACTCCAATAAAAATATTGGAAATACTATTTTTTTTAAAAAAAATATGGAAATAAAAAATATTGGAAACATAACATTGCACAAAATTTTTTTTTGAATTATTATTTTCTTGACCTGGATAGAATAGCTAGGTGGAAATAGAAATGGATAAATTACATTTTCATATAAAAAAAGGGATACTGTACGGAGTGAAAGTGAAGTTCTCGCCAGATGTCCTGGCTTAAAAGAGACGCCGGGCGTGGAAAGGCCATGCGCGGTGTGTGCCTTCATCCTCTTCGTTCTTGCGTCCTGGTCCCTGAGGGCTGAGTGGCCCGTGGGTGCGAGTGTGTGTGCGCGCGCGCGCGCATGTGGCCGTCACAGCGACTCGGACCGACTCCACCTTGATTCAGGCTGGGAGGGAAGCATGGCTGCCGTTCTGACTTCTAAAAAATTATCTGTTTATTTCCCTTTCTCTGCCGATAACTCCTGGTTGTAATGCTGAAGCCTTACAAACGCGGCACAGTGAACTCAGAAAAGGAGCTTAGTGTTCTCAGGGCGGCGTGAATTGAACAACACATAAGCTGGCACAATTCGGTGGGCCCGAGCGTAAGACAAATACGAGCCTGAGCGAGCACAGAGGCTGCATTGTCTCGCGCCGGGTTCATGCCATGGACAGGGCCCGGGCTGATCGGCAACCCCCACGCGGCCCTCCGCCCCGTCGAGGCTGTCCAGCCCCGGGGCTTTCATAAGCCTCGCATTCACAGCACCACGTTTCTCCTTCCAAACAGGAAAGTTGTTGTTCCAGACTGCCATCTGCGCTCTGGGCAGAACGGTCAATGCCATCTCCCCTTGCCCCCTGGCTCCGCGGGTGTCACAGAGAGTGGGGAGGGCGGAGCGTGCCGGGCAGGATGGGCGGGGCCACGCAGCTCTGGGTCTCGGCCGAGTTAGGAGAAGTGCCACCTGGAGCTGATAAATGGGGGCTTTGCTGGCTGTCCTTTTGGAGTGCTTGAGATCACGTTTGCGAACGGAGGAGATGGAGATTAATGTAGACTTGCTTGAATTCTTGAGGAAAAGGAAGAGAAAGGAAACTTAAGACGGGTCTGGTATCTCTGGGCCAGGCACCATGTTTCTCCCTCACCCTGATACACCCAGGCCTGGATTTTTCCTATTGGCCTAGCACAGAGATTTTCAACCCGTGTGCCGCAGCACGCTGCTATGCCTCAAGGATCTTTAAAATATGCAGCAAATCCCCTGACTAAGATAGTCAGGGGCACTCGCCTCTTTTCCCTTAGACTGTCAAATAAAAATATGACAACAGCCAACACAAAAATTGCCATCCGGTGTGAATGAACCAAAATTATACCCACTTTATTTTGTCAGTCCACACAAAAATATAGTTTTTGATACCTTTTTTTTTTGGTGTGCTGCAGAATTTAAGTAATTAGTTTATTTGTGTCGTGAGATGAAAAAGGTTGAAAATCACTGGCCTAGCGTAATTACTGCTAGAACTCCTTTCATGTTCGGAAGCTCCCTGTTTAGACAATAAATTGCATGGTCCCCGGTGTATAACGAGAGTTCTGTATGGAAAACCTCACTGTTTCCATCGTTTGCTTCTGGAAGCTGAGTTTCTGAGAGGGTCACTGGTTCCCCAGAGACTGTTCCTGCTCCATCTCGGCGCCGCCCAAGAGTGTTTTAGCTATGCCGACATGCTGGCACTCATCCAGTTACAGGGCCAATCGATTTATTTTCAAAGTTACTTGAACGAGGAGCATCTTCTTTCCGTGGTTTTCCAGCGGTGGGAAGAGAGGTCTGGCGTGATTCCCCACGTTCTCGCGCACCTTGTCCCCTTGTGACCAGGGGCAAAGTTGGGGGCAATAGATGAAGAAATGATGATCAGAGCTGAGGATGTCACAGGGGCTCATGGACTACAGGAAAGGTAATAGATCTGTGTGGGAAGTAGAGCCAGAGCGGCCCCTGTCTGCCAAGTGGTCCGTGGCTGGGCCCCTCTTGGGCCAGAGTCAGGGAAGCCAGTATTCAGAGCATCATATCTCTGCACCATTTTGGGTCAATAAGTCAGAAAGTGCTTTTATGCAGTAGGCGTTTGCCAGGTCTCAGCCAATCACAGAAGACCAAGAGATTCTTTCAGGCCTTTTGGGTAAACTTTCACTGTAGGAAAAAAAGACATAAAGAATAAAGAGCTCTGTAAAGGGGGTCTGGAAACCTTGATTCCTCCTCCACCTTTCAGTTTCTAGCCATGTGACCTTGACCAAGTCAGTATGCCTTTCTGAGGTTCTGTTCCTGACCTAGAAGAAGAAGGAGGAGGAGAAGGAGGAGGAGAAGGGAGGAAAAGGGTGAAAGGACATTGGCTGGTCAGTCCTTGCCTACTATAGTTCTTGTCAATAGAACACGGCCACACTGATTTGCTTCCAGATGGTCCGCACTGGCTTCCAGCTACAATGGCAGAATAGGATAGTTGCAACAGGGCCTTTATAATTCACCAAAGCAAAAATATTTACTGTGTGGCCTTTTATGAAAAAAGCTTGCTGAGCCCTGGTTTAAATGATCTCTAAGGACACCTTCAGTTTTTGAACATCTCTAACTCCACGGAAGAAAAGAAGGAGAATGAGAAAGGGAAGGAGGCGAGAGCAGGGTCATAAATCTGAGTCAAAAAACCAGAAAGCAACTTGTGAATGATCCATGAGGCCAATTATCTTAACAGTAACAGATTGCAGCGCCCCCTGCTGGCTGGGAGGACCTTTTGAATGTGGTATGGGGTCAAAGACCACAAGGTAACAAATCTGTGCTGCAGCCGGACCCTCAGAATCGTTTTCAATATGGTGGTCACCCCAGGTGAGTAAGGAAGTTCCCGTTTGCTCCTGATGCCTTTGAATTCATAAAGTGTGCGCCTTAAGGAAACTGGCTGAATTTGGGTCCGCAAACTAGAGCGGAAAGCCCCAGGAGAGAGAAGCAAAACCCAAGAGAGGACAGGGAGAGCAGGCTTGAGAAACGTTAATCGCGGTAAAGAAAGCCAAAGCTAACAAACAGTGCTGGATGGGCTCTCCTGGCCTCAGACAGTCGACGAGGATGGTTACTGTTGCAATTGCATTAAATCACCCTAATCCCAATGCCCAAAGCCACTGGAATGATGAAGTGGAGCAGCCTGCGTTGGCGACCCCGAGGCAGTGCGTCGCGGCCCCGCCTGGGCGGGGCTGCTGTCAGCCCTCTCCAGCGCGCTCTGCGTCCTGTCGGAGGGGCCCGACTCTGCCTTCGGTGGAGACTTGCAGAACTGGCAGATATGAGTTTGGTTTGGAGTTTTGTGGTGTGTTTCTTGGCAGGAGGGGACCCTCCTCCATCCATGGAGCCCCCGGATTAATGGCTAAAGTAACACCTACTGGCGGGACCAACCCAGGCCCGGGGCAGCCTTTCTGGCGTTGACGCACGCACGACTCCGCTTGACTCTCAGCCTCGGTCCGCTGCGTTGGCTGCTGGAGGCTGCCGCCCCGAAGTCTCAACCGCCTGTTTCAGGATCTGAAAAGCGCAGGGCAGAGTACACGTGCTTTCCTCCCGGAGCGGAGCATGCTTTTGCGGGGAAACTCTGGGGGAGACAAGAGGAAGTTGCTTTGCATCATAGTGAATCCCAACACAAGAAATAAAATTCTTTTTTTACCCACAAAACCTTGACTTGTTGCTTTCTCTCTTAAATTTCCTTGAGCTTCTGCTCACAATCTTGGGGACCGGTTAAAAGAAAGTCTTAAGAATCCAAATCCAGATGGAGGCTTGGGTTTTTCCTTTTATTTCCAATGAGTTGAGGTCGAACTTGCCACAGTCTTGGTGTGCCGGCTTCTCCTCTGGGATAAATCCTTTTGGGAAAAGGTGGGATATGAAAATACATGGTTATATGTTTGTTTACATATATATTTTTTGCCCTCTCTCTGAACTCAAATTGCGCCAAAATGTGCTACTTTTTTTCTACTTGGTAGAAGGGTGGGGATACTTATTTCTTCAGTCTGTCTCTCTTGGGAATCTGAAAAAAATCAAAATATTTCCTGTAAAGTTTTGAAATGGGTTAATTTAACTGGGAGCATGGCCATTACACTCTGCTACATAGAAAACATTCATTTATGTCATGGGTAGACATTGAGTAATGTGAATTTCCTTCATTTTTGAAGGACATATACACACACCAAAGGAATGGGGAAGCGTCTGTTGAATTGCCTCAGTCCCCGTAATCCAATCACACTAAAAATATGAGAAATAGGAGTGAAAATGAACTGAATTCAGGGAACATTAGACAGTAAGTTCCCACTGTGCAAAAGGGCATTCCCTCCCACTGTACAAAGGACCTGCCGGACACACTGTTCACTGTGTGCATGTGTGTCTGCACACGAGTGCACACACACGGGTGGGTGGGTGAGAAGTGGGGGGAATCTAACCGGGGGGACCATGTGCAGAAGCAAAGACAGAGGAGTCTGGGGTTCAAGGTGTTAGAGCGGGAATGGATTCCACGCGGCCAGAGTTCTGCTGGGGGCCCGTGCATGGTGGCCCATGCAAGAGCGTAGCCATCATTTCTGGGTTGCTAGGCAGGGAAACTGGCCTGGTTCCCATGTGTCCCTCTGAGAGAAAAGACGGAAGTTTTCAGCACAGAAGGGGAATAAAATGGACTTGCGTGATGGGTCTTAGAGAAGGGGAAGGCGACGAGGTCCCACATGAAGGCGGACTGTCCCCACCGTGTCTTTCCTGTCCTGGCCAAGAGCAGCTGGCCCTGGAGTGCCTCTGGATTCCCAAATGATGGTTTCCCTGATAAGTCCCCTCCCTGCTCTGGAGTCTGGGGGGAAATTCTTACTTCTGCAGCCACTTCATTCAGTGGAAATTTCCCTTTATAGGTCAACTTAACGCCAGAATCTCAAAGAAGCAAAACCACCCACTAAAGTTCATCATTTTCCAAGTGACACAGACCTCAAAGAAGATTTGTGTCCTTCTCACCTTCTCGCCCTCCGTGAATGGCAGCTGTACGGCAGACGAGGGGAGTCCCGTCGAGTCACCGTTCTAGGACAGTCGAGCAGGAGTGGTGACCTCGTTGCTGGACTTCATTTCAAAATTGACACTCCGGGGGAACTTTCCATGGGTCCCCCCTCCCAGACACGGTGCGCATTTCTGAGACTCTCAAAGACATTATTTATAACGGGGCCTGACAAACGGTGGCATTGCCCCAAAACGCGTGGCCGTGTGGGTTTTCCTCCCGTTGGCTGTGCTTGCAACCCTGAGCCTCCCAGGCACATGGCAAAGTCTTGCGACTTTCACGAGCCAAGGAATTTCCCTGGGCCAGGGCTGCTCGGAGGCACTGAGAACTGGGATCCCGTGTAGGTGGTCAGTCCATGTTTGTTCAATCAAATAGTTTTGCTTTTATGGGGAAGTCGGAGAGTTTACGAGGAGAGGCCGTTTAGAAGAGAAGCAGAGTGACTTGCAGATGAGTCTGCTCTTTGGCTGGCTCCTTAATCTGAAGCAGTTGATGATCAAGTTGACATTTTTCGGAGAGAGAGTACCCGAGGTAGGTGAGAGTTGGGGAAAGGGCTTACTCTGACATTTCCAAAAAGAATGAAAGTTGCTATGGGTTTTTGGATAAGATTACAGGCGCCCTGTCATTCGGGAAAGACTCTTTGAAAAGTTTATCCTAAGGATGCGATCAGTAATATACCTAGAGGTGTAGATTCCAGGATTTTCATCACATTTGTCTAAGAATAAAAAGTTTAGGAATAACAAAATTCCTAGTATGAGAGGATGGCTACATAAATTATGGTGTATATATTCTGCATACATAAAAATCATTTTTGAAGACTTGTTAGAGACACAGAAGGAAATATTTTCTTAATATCCTATTAAGTGACAAATAGCAGGGACTGAAACTAATTACATAGTCTTGGTACATTATAGATGTGTAAGAAAACTATTCCAAGTGCACAATCTCTGATGTGTGTGGGTTTACATCTGACCGGTGAAACAGTGGGAATGACCTTCTCCACTATTCCCTGTCCACCGTATGAAGTGGTCAGCTCGGTGGGTCAGACACAGGTGCGTACGGGCACTGTCATGGGGTTCAACCTACTGGAGATTGTGCTGCCAGAACACAGGTAGGAACTCACATGGCCTTGGTCGAGAAGGGCTTTAATGCCAAGGCTTGGAAAGATGACAAAGACACTTGAGTTCTCAGCAGACGGTAGAGGATCTCTTGAGCAGGTAAACCTGAGGAGTGATTACATCATGGGCTCACAGGATGGTTGGTATATTCACGGGGGTGAGGGGTAAACAAGGATGAGATCTTAGTGTATCACGTTTAGTGCCAAGGACATCTTCTTCTTCAGTATCTCACTTCCCCAAGCTAGTTGCTATCAAAACAAATGGTGACAAAAATCATCCTGTGGAATTTCAGCTCAAGTAGTTTGCAGTGTGACCTAATGAGCAAAACACACACGCCAAGCGTATTAGTTATCTTGTGCTGTGGAACGAATTACGCGTAATAATGTTTATTATGTCACAATTTCTGTGAGTCAGGAGTCCAGGCACAACTTTGTGGGGTCCTCCAGGTCAGGATGTCTGTCCCTCCCGCAAGGCTGAAATCGAGGTTGCAGTTCTGTCTGGGTTCGACCAGGCAGCATCCACGTCCAAGCTCATTCGTGGGGCTATTGATGGGATTCGGTTTCTCACAGGTTGTTGGACTGAGGGCCGTGATGGCTTTTGGATGAAGGCCATCCCTGGTCCTGGTCCTGTGGGTGTCCTTATAGTGCAGCTCCCACTTTGGCCCCCGAATCCCATCAGAGCAATAAACGAGAAAGCAGCAGAAGACAAGCACGCAGCGGTCTGTTCCAGGGAGTCCTACCTACACTGCGGAGATGGGGCCAGTGGCTCTTGTTCATCTTTCTCTCTCTCTCTCTCGTAAGCCCCTCGCTGCTTCCCTAGTTACGACCTGGCAGTCAGAGGGGTTGTCATGCCTTCTTTCCATGCTCATGCATTTCTTCCTTTAGAAAGCTAATCTCGTAGGGCTAATACATGACCCCCCCCCCCCAAAAAAAATAAGGTGACATTTGCCCTGGTCACTGTAGCATTGCCCTGTAAACCGAAAGGTTGTGGGGTCAACTCCAGGTCAGGGCGCATGCCCAAGTTGCAGGTTTGGTCCCCAGCTGGGGAGTGTGCAAGAGGCAACCCATGGATATTCTCTCTCACACTGGTGTTTCTCTCCTTCATGTTCTTGGGTGAGGATAAAAAAAAATAAGGTGACATATAGAACAAAACCAAAGTTATTTAAGACTTTCACCTCCTGAAGGAGAAATCGTTGTGTTAACTTGAGCACTGAGGAGAATTTGGCATTCGGCGATCTGAGAGGTTCTTCCTGACATCCCCCCACGTGACAGTGTGGGGATTTGGAAGCACAGGCCATTTCTGCAGAAGGTTTCAGAAACCGTTTTGGTTATCTAGTTCAAAATCACAGGGTTGATAGCTGATGCGGTTGGCATATGAGTCATCATAGATCTAGCCTTTTTTTTTTAACTCAACACCCTAAATCTTGGATGCTCAGATTTCAGTTGACTTGACCTTCAGAAACTGGGAAATGTGTCAAATGGTGTTAGCAAGTCAAAGGCTCACTTTTGTTTTCCTACACGCCACCTCTGGCCAGATCAAGTTTACAGGCCCCGATGGTCTCTGTGACATGCAGGCCTGTGCCCCTGAGATTTGAGTGGTCGGTGACATTAGATTGTCTAGACATAGGCGTCAGTCTAGTTTGTCCTCGAGGTCAAGCTGGACAAAGGCAGCCAGCTAGGAACAAGCCCCACACACCCTCACTCTGAAGCCCACGGTGTCAGCCCGAGCCGTGGGGCAGGGGGGAAGCCCTGGTCCCAAGTCTCCTGCTTTTCAATGGCCAGCCCTTGTCTGCTCTGCCACATTTGTCCGAATTGGCTGCCTTCTCTCTGGCCATGCTGGCAGCAGCCACCCTTTCCCCTCTGTAATTCTCTGTTTGTGGACTCTCATGACCTTGGAAGCCTAGAACCTTGTTTATATTTGAACTTGTTCTTATATATTCTCACTCGGGTTGTCTGAGTGAGTCTCTCATGTCTGCCGCTGCATTGCACCCTATGACCACAAAAAAGCATATCAACATCGAGAACCATTTCTGCCGTGGTTGGCCCAACAAGATGCCTGGTCACTGATTCCAGCCAGCCCTGTCCTATGTCCCCCGGATCTGTGTGGCCTCTGACGATTGAGGACCCTAAACATGTGGCCAGTCTGGGAAGGGGAACTCAGGTTCCCTCTGGGATCCAGGGAGCACAGGTATGAGTATAGCCGAGTGGGTGGCCAGAGGAAGACTGTGGAGCTTTTACACGAGGGGTGTGCTCACAGAGGAGTGTGTCAGACTGCTGGTGTTTAGGTGAGGTCTGGAGCCCTATCTGTACCGGTGTCTTGGGCGGTGACAAAGGACAGCATGAAACTGGAGACCAAAATCGGCTTGGGCAGAATGACAGGACATACAAAGGGTTTGTTTTCTTGTACATTTTCTGTAAAACTGTACTTGAATTGAAGTGATTGTTGTCACTCTTTCTCTCCCTTACACACATTTCACACACACATAGACACCAAATTTAAGGGGATGCCCCAAACAGTTATCAAGGTAAATAATATTTTAATGCACTGTGTTAAAAATCAAAATCAGTGCAATAAAAAACCATGATGAACAGAACATAAGAACTTGAAGTAGTGAAAGTACCAGTTTTATTGATTTTCCTTTGCCCCCGGCTCTAGAACAGCTCTCACAGTAGGGCGCGGTAACTGACCCTGTATTTATTTAAAATTTTGTGATTTTATTTATTATGAATTCTTATATCAGTTGTGATTTTAAAAGTGTTGCATTAAAATGATGAAGACAAGGATGATCTATCGGAATTGCTGTGGGTTTGGGGCCCCCTCCAGTTTTGCGTCAATACTAGCCCTGTACACGCAGGTGTCAGACAGGCAGACGGACTCGGACACACGTACACACACACACACCCTGTCTACAGTCCATAAGGAACAGTGTCTTCTGGGCTTAGAACCTTGCACTCTGCGTTACCTGGTTATCTCTTCCTCATGCTCTGATGGCTGGCATGTCCCTCTGTTATGAGAGCTGCCTCACCAGGGAGTATTGTGCACAGTGCTTTCCTTACCTCGATATCCTGTTATCAACCTCTACACAAACCGTGCCTGACTCTCAGGTAGGAATCTCTGTGAAACAAACATTTCTGTCTCAGGCTCATCTTTTTGACATGGGCACAGATGGGGCCGCAAGCCTAACCAGTCCGCACAGACTCGTGACCCCACCCCCCAACCCCCCAGCACAGTTAAAGCCTGCACCACTCACACATTTCCCCAAACTAGAAACCCAGGCCTCACCTGTTCTGCTCCCTTTCCCCATGAAGCCCCTTCTAATCCGTTTCTGCAGGGTCTCCCGAATTCTCCCAGCTTTCCTGTTCCCAGGGCCACTGCCCTGTTCAGGCTCCAGGCTGCCCTCCGCAGCTGCGCCTCTGGGCCCTGCCTCCAGGCCACCTTCTCCTCGCAGCCAGAGGGGCTCCTTCAAACGTGAGCTTGGAAGAGCCCCCCCCCCCCCCTCGTGCCGACTGACTCTCCCACTGCCGTGGTGGTTGGAGGGACTGAGCTGTTTGGGTTTACCGAGTGCCTTGATCTGCCTGGTTCTAATTTAGAGCAGAAGACACGGGAGGCTTGTCTGTCCTCATCCGCCACAGCCCAGCCACACCACACCCCTGGTCCTACCCAGAGGGGTGGAGGGCCTGAAATCGCTCTGTGCTCTTTGTTCTAATCAGCAGCATTCCCTGGAGTGCTCCAATGACTGGAGGCATATTTAACCTCACTGGTTCCTGACGCCGGTCTGTTTCTCCTTGAACCTGTTCGGCCTGGCGCCATTACGGGTTAGCTTAGGTTGGGGGACAGGAGGCACACTGAGTAGGAAGAGAGCAGTAAAGAAGGATGTTAGGGAATCTGTCAGGGCAAGGCCTAGAGATGGGTTTTGTTTTGTTGTGCAGACCACTATAAAGGACACCTCATCCAATAATTAGAAGGAACCGAGAACAGGTTTGGGGAGAAGTGGAAGTTGATGTCTAAATCTTCAGAGCAGAAAGTGGGAGAGTTGTTGACCGAAAGGGGGCGTACGTAGGTGTGACGGTCAGAGTATGGAGTCGGAAAGTCAGAAAGCAAGGGGATGAGCGCAATTCAAGGGTATCAGAAGTGGACTGAAGGAGGCACGGGGGGACTGTCCAGGATGGGGAGGCCACAAGCTTTTGTCTACTGTCTGGGGCGGATGCAGACGAGCTGTGTTCAGTGTCTGAGAATAGCGTGTCTCCGTTATGACCCAAGACCATCAAAGGCCACTGGTTAGGGCCAGCGGAGGGATACGCAGTTGGCCCTGGCTGCTAACCTACTACCGATACCCTTGAACCATCGGTTTCCTGAGGCTCTGAACGCATCAGAGACCACTATGGGTAAAACATGATTGCCCACTAAAATGGCCCTGGAAGTGTCTCCTGGCGAGAAAGCATTTGAATGACTTGACGTGCTGTGGTTAGCTCTTTGTGTATATCCACAGGGTTGGATGAAAGGTCAAGTTGAAGTTATAACAATACTCTTGTTAACACATTTTGTTACTCTCTACAGATTCAGAGAGACCAGGAGCTGAATGTCATCTCCTGAAACATGACCATACATCACACACTTTTCTATATTTTGGATTGGTCTTCAAAGATGGGGAAGAATTCACTGTTGGTTCTAATGACCACATTTAAGCATGAGAGTTGTTTTTCTTCCTTCCCACATTTTTTACAATTCTGTTAATTAATGATAAATGACCCACTGGCACTGGAAGGAACAAGGGTTTCCTAGTTGGACAGAGTGGACTGCGCACAGTGTGGCTGCTGACCCGCACTCCATCCTTCCTTTAAGGTGGGGGTAAGGCACCTGGAACCTTGACCCCACGGCGTTGGTTTGGGCCAATTATAAGGACACGTCCAGCCATCTTCCCCTGGAAGGAATCCACGGGCCTGGTTTTTCTTGTGCAGTTGGGAAGGCTCTCCAGGGGCTTGGCGGGGAGTTACTTGGCAGTAGAGTGGGGATCCTGCGAGGGATGAGGGAAATGGCAGAACACAAAGCCAGACACTCATGTTGTGGGAGACGAGAGGCCATTCCTCTGGCTCCTAATTGCATCCCAGGATCCAGCGCAGCACTTGGCACACAGTAGGTGTTTAGCAAATATTTGTTGAGTGAATGGGTGGGAATGCTTTACCAGCCTCGGGAACCTAGGCATATGGAACCATGTGAGACACGGTTCAATCACAGATCACAGAGGGGCCTTATCGCTTGCCCTGCCTTCCTTATGGGTTGTCGTCAGAGAACGCTTTTTAACCGTGCACAAATGTAAGTTATTATAATTTAGCCTTCCTCCATAAAAGCCGTACACCAGCTTTATGAAGATCATAAAAATGCAGCAGATGTCAGAGGGGAAAAAGTGTCCAAGAACAGGACAATAAAACCTTGATTGACCAGCATGCTCAGAGAATGAGGTGTTCTAGTTAACTGAATCACTGTTTGAGGGAGAGATAAATAGAAAAACCTTTTCAACCCACAATGAATCTACAACTCCTTTGCCCTGGGAAGAACAGAGTATTCCATTACTGATTAAGGACACTGCTGCATCTTTTGGTTGTTGATCTGAACACCATTCCTTCCGCAGCTGTAAAAGCCACTGACCACAGGACACAGCTGAGATGCGGTTCTGCCATCCCATGGGAAGGCTTGGGCATGATGCAGTAAAGTTATTAAAAACACAAAGTGTTGAGGAAGGTGGAACTGGGAAGGGCAGAATATTTTCATCATAAAGTAGCTCTTATGCACTACCAGGACACCCCATACTCAGGGTCCAAAGAGCACCATTGCTGTTTTATATTTTGGTTGGAAAACATTTATTGGGTTCCTACCTCTTGCAGCGTATTGGGCTGGGTTCCTGACCTGGTGGGGGCAACAGCTCAGGGAGCGCCTTGTGTTTAGTGATGTGATAGAGCTCTCCACAGCATGCCAGGTGAGCTCAGAGGTAAGACTTTCCCAGTTGGGTTTCTGGCAGGAAAGAGGAGACAAACCTGTCAGGCAGGACCCATCTTTCAAGAGCTGAATGACACTAAGGTGGCTCAGGACAGTATGGCTCTGGGTGGTTGGCTGGATTCCTGGGTGAAGGCCTGCCAAGTTCAGAGCCAGTCGCTCTGGGTTTGGAGAAAGGATCTAAGCCCCAAGAAGTAGCAGAGTTGTGGGCAGGGAAGCCAAGGCACACGCTGCATTCTCTCAGTTTGGCTGGGGGCATGGTGACCACATTTGGCGGCTGTGTGGGCCCCAGGGAACCCCAAATGCCAAGACCCCTCAGATCTGCTCAGCATCGTATTCCTTCATTCAGTCATTCACTCGGCAATTCAAACCTTTGGACTTGTGCTGTCTGCTCTGTGATTTGGAGGTAACAACATGATAAGCACACACTGTGTCTGGCACATACAGGCACCCAACAGTAGCTGGATAGCCCACCGTTTTCCATTTTTATTTTCTACTGTTTTCCTTCTTCTCTTCTTATAGCTCCTTTCATACTCTAAGCAAGGTGTTTTGTTGATTTATGGCCAGTCTCTTTCCTTCCGAAGTGTCCCTATGGCACATTTTCTCTTTCTTATGCATTAGAATCCGGAGGGGAGCAAGAAGGAAGTGAGAGAGCAATTTTTCATAGTGTATGGCTGGATACTTTCTGGACAGGCCATACATATGTCTATATATTCCAAATATATACATGGAATAGAGCCGTGGAATATATACACTGCCAACCTGAGAGTGCAGAGGGACCCTTCTTGTCCAGCAGGCAATTCTAGTGGGCATTTCTTGTCACTTGGCTTCTAATACCCCACCATTCCTGATCTTCCTACGGACATTCCAATGCTCTGAGTCTTAGGGGAATGCTCTCTTGTGTGCAGGTCGGCATGAGAGCAATTCCAAGACTATGCTTCACATTATGGAATCTAAGAGTCTAGATTCTTCCTCTGTACTGTTCATTACCGTGTTCAAGGGCAAGCATGTGAGATCTGTAGACCAAGCATGTGATCTTAGGGCTAGGCACATGACCTAAGCTCAACCATCAGAAATGATTTCTGGAACTTTGAATATTCAATCTATAATGCAATAGGGAAGAAAATATTTCAAAGTCAGTTTCATTGTGGAGTCTGCAGAGACGCCAGCCATTTGGTGACCCCAGACACAGGACTTGCACCACCTGGTCCTCAGTGCTAGCCTGGTTCCTGCCATTGCCCAAACATAGTCTTTCAGCAACCCTTTGGTCTACAGAGTTCTCCTGATCTCCTTTCAAAAAAGTCTCCTTTCTGCTTCAGTTAGTAAGCGCTGTACTGACACGCCATCACTGTGTGGAAGTTACACTGGTGACAGGAAAAAAGCAGGCGAAGAGGTTCATCTTTTACTCTTTCAGATCTCCCTTAAAACAAGAATCTTAAACCCTCCCCAATTGTATTGACTCAGTGATTTGGTTGAAGAAGGTTGATCCCGTTTCCGGATGTGAGTCAGTGGGAGTGTTGGTTAGAGAGACCACTGGAACCCACAGCTCCTATATTTAATCTCTTTTCTGAAATCCTCCACCTCTGAAGAGATAAAGGTTTCAGGCAATTAGTGTGAATCTTTGCATTTAGTTTTATTGACCTTTTAATTGTTTCATTTTCCTTTGGCTGAATAAATTCTGCATAGAGCTTACTTAAGGAAATACTTAAAATAAGTGTCGAGTGCAAGATATTCAAGTGCACAAAATGACCACTGCCTGTGTGATGCACACCAGCCCACAGATGGAGGTTATTAGGAGCATGCATTTATGTCGTATGAATCAGTCAGCTGCCGGAGAGAGAGTAGGAGGAAGGAGTCTCGGCAAAGAGGAAAACACCAGTCAGCATTTGCTCTTTTAATGGTACTTGGCTGCCTCCAATTCCAAGCTCTGTCACCCTTGGATTATGTCGTTTCTGAGAATAAAATATAGCAACGTGTAACTGAGATGGTTATGGGATGGGTCCCCATCACGATGTTTTGGAAGTATCTGTGGCTGAACAAGGTCTGATCGGAAGGGAAAAAATAGTGGTAATCAAGGTGAATGGATGAAGAATCATTCAACATATATAAATTCCACAGGAAATGAGCGAGGCTGCACTCTCAGCCAGACGCTGGGCCAAACCCAGAGGAGATGGGGATGGATGATGATCAGCTCATGTCCTCAAAATGCTCAGAATCTCCGGCAGCTAGCAAGTGTGGGTGACGTACATTTATTCTACAGTCCATAAATCCCCGCATCCCAGAGGCTTGCAGGCCTTGGGTTTGTGTAGAAGCAAGACTGGCTGTCCTTCTCCAGGCCTGGCTTGCCCTTCCGCTCTAACCACAAGTGTTTGTCCACCACCCACGGATCCCGTGGGTTAGCCAATGATTGTGAATTAAGGAGACAAGAGCACAGGAGGAAGACAAAGTGAGGAGACAACTAACAGCAGAGCAGCACAGAGCCAGCTCTGAAGCAGGGAGGAGGAAGAACAGAACAAAAGGCCAAACAAAGACTCTGGAAGTCTAACCTGTGGGCGGGTGTCATCTTAGTGATATTCTATAATCTGCGGCAAAATGAGAAGATTATGATAGTGATCAAGACATTAATTCAGAACAATCAATGTTATATATACCATGAGGGAGAGATCCAACCTACTCAAAATATCCAAATCAATGAAGTTGTTGGTGAAAATGAAAAATACGTCTTTTATGTTATGGAAAAAACTGTATGAGCTTTTTGGACACCCCAAGGAAGTCACCCAAGAAAGAGAGTCTTACTTGGGCAACAGTGTAAATCCTCCTGGGAAGTACTGCTGTGGTCAGATTTGAAACTGGTGTAGTGACCAGTTCCAAATACTGAAGCCCTAACCCCCAAAGTGACTGTTTGGAAGCAGGACCTGTAAGGACTTATAGGTCTTATGACTTCAGTTATGTGAAGTCATAAGGGTGGGCCCTGGTCTGATGGGATTAGCGTCCTTAAAAGAAGAGACATCAGAGCAAGCACACAGTGAGAGGTGGCCATCTACCAGCCAACAGTCAGGAAGAGTGCTCTCACCAGAAACCACATCAGTGGGCACCTTGCTCTTGGACTTCCAGACTCTAGAACCATGAGAAATAAACTTCTGTTGTTTAAACCACCCAGTTTGCGGTATTTTGTGATGGCAGCCTGAATAGAGTAATGATCATCCGAACTGACCTTTATTTCTTTTTTTAATGGTTTTTTAAAAGATTTTATTTAATTTTAGAGAGGGAAGGGAGGGAGAAAGAGAGAGAGAGAGAGAGAAACATCAATGTGCGGTTGCTGGGGGCTGTGGCCTGCAACCCAGGCATGTGCCCTGACTGGGAATCGAACCTGCGATGCTTTGGTTGTAGCCCGTGCTCAATCCACTGAGACACACCAGCCAGGGCTGACCTTTATTTCTTAAGAATAAAATGTTTACCTAGAGGAGGTGATTGAAGTCTCCCTGAGCATCACATTGTCATTGGGAAGGAGAAGGCTACTCACATGCTTTGCATTTTTACCTGTTTGCCAGGCACCGTGCTGACCATTTCATAGGCACTAGGTGGGAAGCTGTGGGTTAGGGGGGTTGGGGACTCACCCAAGGCCATAGCGCCAGGACGTCCAAGAACCAGGTGAGAAATGCCAGGTCTGCTGGGCTCAGAGGCCAGGCTGCACCTGGCTGTTGGCTGTGTCTTCCGCCCATCTGAGCTGGTATCAGGCGGAGTTCCTACCGTCCTCGTCTTATATTCCGCTTCTGTTGTAGGGATTAAAACCATTTCGTAAACCAGTGAAGGTTCGTTAGGACATTCACCAAGACCTGTTGTTTATATGGCCCCAATATTGCAAGGATGAAGAAAGAGCAGAAGGAAATTTGTCTGTTGCACCAACAAAGCCTGGATGAGTCACAACAAATGATGATAGTGGGTTCTCTCTGAATGCAGGATGGTGAGTGATTTTGTTTTGCTTTTGCACTTTCTCGGACACGTATTTGACACGCTCGGGTTTTACGATCAGACATGTCTGTGCTCCCCCACAGCACGGAGTCTCTGGACGGCTCTTGGCCTGAAAGCCTGAGCTCCAAGGTCAGGGCTCCAAGGTCAAGCCTCCAGAGAAGCCCAGAAAGAAGCACATGGCAGGCACTGACCCTGAACCATCCCACTGCAGAGGGCTGGGGGCGGGAGGAGATGCTGACACTGGGTCAGTTCCAAACCTAACTGGGAAAACATGAAAATGGTTACCATCTGGAGCCTTCTGGTGCCGGGAGGTGAGGCGGGGAGGTGGTCTGTGGCCAGGGCGCCTACGGCTGCGCCTCCAGCACAGGCTCAGCCTCCTCTGGTGCCCCTCTCTTTCTGCCACACCTCTCTGTGACCTTCAGATGACCCACTGACTCACACGGGGTGGCCACTGTCCAAGTGACATTTCCAAATAATGGGGTGGTCCACAGAAGCTGGACCATGTCTTTGTAGATCTTTCTTTACCAAACAGTAAAGAAGATGAAAAGCAAATTTCCTCGCTGTGTTCTAGAGAGTGTGTGGCTGAGATGGGTGGTATTATCTGTGGTTATCTTGGCAACCATCCTTTCATGTTCCCCTCTTACATCTTCCGAAGTGCCATTGTTGGCAGAAGAGCACAGGAGAAATATTATATTTTGAGGAAAAGAAAACAGCGGGGTTCCCACCCCCAACTCTCTCCCTCGGTTTCATAGTGAAAAGTTGTGAGCAGTCGAGAGCTAGGATTTCTTGAGAGGGAAATCCTGGTGAATGGAAGCTTCTCATAAGGGCTAGAATATTCTGGAGGGAATCCTGCTAATGAGAAAGTAAAAAGGGCTGTTGTGTTTTCTCCAGGGGACGCTGGAAGCAGGCAGTGACCTGAACTGGCAGTTTGTCAGGGGGGATTCGCCGTTTTACCACAGCAAGGCTCTCTTCCTCGTGTAACTATGTGTTGGTGTTGGAGGAGTGTTGTGAAGGAATAAAATATTTCGTAAGAGCCTAACTCTACATTAATTTGCCTACCTTTACCATTAACTTTTGTGACTCCTTAAAATCGGGGATCCTATTCTATCATTGTCTCCTCCCATCGCTATCATTGAGCACCTGTTATGTGAACAGCTCTGTGCTACACGTTGAGGACATGTATGTATGAATTTGTTCTACACGTATTCACTGTAGATACTGTAAACCTATCTCATAGTAGGCTGAGTAGTAGCCACCCAATGGAGAGACCCAGGTCCTAACACCTGCCAGGTGTGCGATTTTGAATAATTTATCCTCCAAGCTTCCATTTCCTTACTCTAACACGGAGATGATAGTCCTACCTACCTCCAAGGACTAAAGGAGATAACTTATGTAAAACATTTAACACATGGTCTTGTGCAAGGCAAGTGCTTGATGAATGCCAGCTCTTCTCCTGTCCTGGGTTCAGCTTCGATGAGCCCTCCTTAGGGGAGGCTTGCCTGACCTGAGATTGAGTCTCTTTTGTGTGTTTTCACAAATGCTCCGTTTTCCCCCTATCAGAACGTTTACTACACGTTACTTCCATCGTGTGTTCCCTGCCCGCCCTCCCTGAGGAGCTGCTGTGTTCCCTGGGATCAGGCGCCTGCCTTGTGCGCTGATGTATATACGTGTGCATATTCCCAGGCCCTGGGACTGTGGATTCTAGGCCCTTCGCATTGTGCCCCCTCGGTCATTAGCCTGTGGGATGACAAGGACTAGGACTGAGCCTGGCTTTCCGGGGAGGGACACCAGGCAGGGGGCTTAGTATACCGTGATGTGTCCAAAACTACTTCTTACATGAAGGACTTCATCCAAGTTCATTCTTATTCTGAAAAGGAGACCTTGCAGCCCACGGACCTTTCGCAAGTGGTCTTAGTCTGGGCCCCCGCAGAAGCAGATCCTCATACAAAGGCGCTATGGAGGTGATCCCGGGCAACGGTGACAGGGTGCATGAGGCAGGGAAGGGAAGGGAGCCCAGGTTAGGGTTCATGGTCATGCAAGTTCCCACAGTGCCTCTATTGCAGGTGAACTATCACCGAGAAATAGGCAACCATGTTGGGGGTGGGTTGGGTTTTCTTGAGCTGGAAAAATAAGTAATGAGAAGAAGCCTATATGTGGGTGTCATCTCAGGCACCCCCAAATCCTGTGAGACGAATCCAGCACCAGACAATGAGAAAGCAGTCCTTCCTTCTTTCTTTTTCGGGGGCGGAGGGTGCAGGTGACTGCAGAGATGGGGGCGGTGTGAAGCCCAGCTGCTCCTTGTTTATTTCAAGTCTGGTGAGACAAAACGACTCAGGGGGCTGTCTGCGTGCCTCTTGGAAGCGTTCACCTTGGCCTTCGTAAAGCTGAATGTGAAAGCAGGCCCTGTGTGCGGGGAAACGGTCACCACACCCTCGTGACGGAGGACACACGCATGATGGGATCGGAGGGCGAGGGGAACAGGCCTTGCTCTCCCACACGGGTGCCCAGGGTCTCTTTCTCAAGGAACTAGAGCCCCGCTGAAGTGAATGGTTTGGGGAAGGAGGGAGGGAAATCGTTCCTTTACCAATCCCAGAATCCTCAGCCTCAATAGAAACAGGGTCAGTTCAGCCTCAGAGAGATTTCGAGAAGAACATCTCTGTAAACTCGCTAAGGGTAAAATGAAATAAATTCCACATTTTTGGAAGTAGCGACAGCAATGAGCAGCCTCAGAGGCTGGTTCTCAAAGTGGAGCAAGAAACCCCGGGAGGGGATGGAGGTGGAGGGTGCCAGGACGCCCCAGGACTGCCCAGTGATGGCAGCGACTCCGAGACAAACTGTCTTTGCCGGGCACGGGGGGCGTGGGTTCTCAGGAAACAGAGGATCATGGGAGTCCTCTAGAAGAACCAGGGCGCAGGAAAACTGGAGGTGTGCTGCTCTCATCTGGCGAGCGAGGCGGGGGTCCAGCGCTGTCAGGTCTGTGTAACTGCAGAGTGCTTGAAGACAGTTCTAAAGTGTATCCCTAGAAAAGCTGAGGTGCAGTAAGGCCGGAAGATCCTGTGATTACTGCCACTGGAAAGACAGTTTGTTCCAGTTCCCAAGAGGAGGGGCAGTGGCCCTGCAGGCGGGCGGGGACACGTGGAGGAGCACTAGGGTCAGACGGAAGACAGGGGAAGGGGGAAGGACTGGGGAAGAGAGCCTCTGTCGTGGTGTCTGCGGGAAGGAGTGAGCCTGGCAGGGTGAGAGCCCCACGGAGAAGCTGGGGTGGGCTCCAGGTTGAGCTCAGCAAGACCCCAGATGTCAGAGCATGCGAATTCAGGAAATAAAAGATGGGGTTAATACAGTAAGCCAGCTGGGAGGGGCAAGCACAATGTCTTCTTTTTCTCCTTAAGTCTTTCATAAAAGGTGGAAATACGTGCAACCATGGAGTGCATGCATTTCCCATCCGGTTGCCCAGGAAGCGGATGCTCTGTCGTCATGGGCGGTGATGGGGAGGGGCTGGTTTGGGTGACTCACCACCTGGTCGATCTGGGTTGGGCCACTGCTCCCCTGGGATTCCAGGGTGAGGAGGGCAATGCCAGCCTCCAGCTCGTACAGGATGGTGAGGCCAGAGTGGAAGGAGGCCACAACGTGGGCAGCAGGCTTGGTGCTGGTGGAGGCCAGGGAGGTGGGGATCCTGTGATCTCTGTCTGTGGGGAAGGTACAGAGGCAGGTCGGGCTGCTGCTGCTGGGGTCCCAGATTCAGATGGTGCCATCAGCGGAGCAGGGGGCCAGGCGCTGGGAGGCGGGACTGAAGGCCAGGCCCCACACGGCGTCCCCGTGGCCCTCCAGGACGTGACTCAGCACGCTCAGGTCGTAGCCATCATAGGCGTCCATATTGAGGTCTGGAATCCCCCAGCTGTGGATGTGGGCATCTGGTCTACCGCTGTAACAGTACTCGCTGTTGCTGCCCACGGCCACGGCCAGCACGGGGCCCCTGTGAGCCCGGAAGGCATGGGTAGGCTCTGCGTCTAGTGCAGCATTCTTCTCGGCTGCGACGGCCTTCTGCGGGTTCCAGAGCCTGAGCGAGCCGTCCCCGAACAGCCACGGAGGCCAGCCCCAGCGCATCTGCTCACGAAGGGGAGTGGTTCTGTGTGTCTCCAGCCTCATCTGGGAAGGAATTTGAAATCTTTCTGTCTGGAAGGCCTCATATGCATAAGTACAAAACCTTATTCATTGATAATGAACTTCAATGGAAACTCTGAATCATGTTTTTAAGGGCTGCTGTTTTGAAGCAATGAGTAGAACCAAAGCCTTCATTATTTGGGAGATATTTTTGTGTGAAGTCTGTTGCTACCACCCTTGGAAAGCGAATTAATGAAGAGCTTGGGTAAGTTAAATATTCAAAGAGCTGTCAAGAGGAGTCCCCCCATGGGAAATAGGGTACACAAGCTGGTATTTAATGGGGTTCCCACCTCAACCCCACATGCAGATGTGCTGAACTCTGGGTCTCTGTCTCTCTCTGTCTCTCTTGTTGCCTTGCCAAGAAAAGCCAGTGTGAAAATGACACACACTGCATTTCACTTTGTGGTGTTACTTCCATTTGCATATTAATTTTGTAGAATCAGAGGGCAGTGTAACTACATGCACCACTCCAGCGAGTGGATGAAGAGAGTGGTTTACTACAGCACATAGTTGCCTGTATCTGACCTGGAAAAAAAAAGCAATACATACAAAATGTTTTTCAATAAGAAAGGTTTAAACCTCAGTAGACTCTGTTTCCTGAGCTGATTAGATCAGTTTGCTCAATAAGTCACCAGTGAGCTCTTGGGGAGAGTGGTGGGAGCTCATGCGCTTGGAAGCCAGCGGTGTCGGCTCTGGGAGCTGAGGGGGTCCCGTTGCTGGGCAGCGTCCCGAGGTGCAGCCAGCAGCGCACTTGGGTCCAAAAGTCTGAGGCTCACATCGGGCACATTCTCTCAGGGAACCTGGTACAAAGTGACTGTCTCCACCTCCGGGCCCTCGGACTCTGGGCTAATCCTACCCAAGTGCAGCCTCGAGACTCAGCTCTCGAGGACCGCCACGGAGTTTACCCCTCCGAGATGGCTTTATGCCACCACCCCCGTCCCTGGATTTGCCACAGGCTCCCACTGATGGTCCGCAGAATCCTGTAAGTGCGGAGTCCGTTCTGGCATGGTGCAGTGAGAGGAAGAGCTGCCATTTGCAGAAGGAAACATAGTCCCCTTTCCCTTGTTCAAAGGCAGAGGTCCTGGGATGACTAGACGAGTGTAGGCAGAAGGGCCACCCTACTTCACTCTGGCCTCTTCTGCCTGGGTGACCCAAGTGTCCACCGGCCCAGAGGACAGGCCTGCAGGTGTGCCTGGTGCCATCCTTCAGGAGAACAAAAACTGGCAGGAGAGAGGATGGGGTCGCCAGCATTTTAATTTTGCCTTTTGAGAATTTAAAAGAACTCTCTCTACTATCCCCATCATGTCACAGTAACAGGGCACTGGAACACCAAGACGCATGAGTATGTTGTCCTGGATGTTCTCACACGTGCAGTGTTGGGGGCAGCGTGGGCACTGGTGATTAGCTGGGGAGAAACAATGGACTTGTGTGTACTGAGGCTTCACCAGGCACAAGGCAGGCTCTCTTGGAAGCTGTCATGTGCACTGTCTCATTGTTTTCCTCCTTCAGGTTCTCGGGTGGCTCCTTAGGGTCTCTTGCAGCGACTGCAAATGTATTATTTCTGTCACTGTGAGTCCCTCGGTGGGGCCTTGTCTGGGGCGTGTTGAGACAGGCACCCTGAGTTGACTAACCAAGGGCCGACTAACATGGCCTGACTTGGGGACGTGTGGATGTGGGCGGTGGCGGGGAGGGAAGGAAGGAGTGGGTGTTTGCCACCCCACAGCCCTCCAAGAAGAGTTTCGCAGTCCGCACTGGGCAAGTCTGTCACTTCCCAGCCAGACTAGTACATTCCCAACTATAGGATGCTCACGCATCTCCAGGGAACCTTGCTAAGGTGCAGATGCTTACCCAGCAGGCCCGAGGTGGGGTCTGAGGCTCCGCGTTCCCATCGAGCTCCCAGACGTGGCTCATCTGCGGACCACACTTTGAGTAGCCAGGCCGTTCATTCCAGGATCTGCCCGCGTTTCCACTTGACAGTGAAGGGTCGTTATCATTTATTATTTACTAGATGCCAGGCTTGTTAGCAAGGCAGAGTCTCAACCCCACCTCAGACCTACCGCATTTTGTCAAGATCCCAGGTAATTTTTATGTAGGTGAAAGTGTAAGCGTGGCTACTCCCAATTCATGACAACCATGACTTTGCATATTTCCTCATGCTGTTTCTTGCAAAATAAGAACTGGTGAATCACAGTTTTTACCACACCACTTCAATCACAGATTTTTTAAAATATATTTTGATCATCACACAAGGTTGACCCGAAGAGCATTGCGACTAGGATGCTGGGGAAATTTCTGGCTTGGGAGAAATAATCAACATGCAATAAAACTGACAATGGCTAAGATACAAGCGATAAAACTTAGGACAGATCAAAATCTGTCCAAAGGGTCAGCGTGTTGGCCATGGCGGGTCCTGCAGGAATTGGCTCGGGAAAAGAAAGTAGACGTGGTAGAAATGACCAACATGAAATAAAACTGTCAACAGCTGAAATTGCACATGGAAAGATACAGATTTGAAAGACTGATAGAAGGAGCAAGCTTTCTTAAAAAAAAAATTAAATCTGCAAAATTGGAGCCAGAAACACTGAACTTGTTAGAAATAGCGGTCTCAGAAAAAAAACTCACAAAGGCAGAGATAATTCCTCCAAGATTATTTCTAGATAACAGGAAAGTATTATTAACATAATGTTAACACTGAGTGTGGGAATCAGTATCTGTCTTAATTATTGTGTATTCCCAGCATCTAGAACAGTGCCCAGAGTATCATAGTATCTCAGTTTTACCATGTTGTGCAAAACCTTAAAATTTACAATCTGATAGAACAAAAATGGAAAAAAAATCTTGAAAAAGGCTTAAGCATGTGGCACAAACTTTAATCGAAGAAGTAAAACCATCGAACGGCATTTGATCCAGAGAATGCTTTTCATCTGAGAAAGATTTCACCAGAAGATGACGCATTGGTGTTGGCAAAATTTGGAGGTGAAATTCATCAACATGAGTCAAAACGGGCCAGCAGGGTGGGGCCGCGCCATCCACCTGGCCGAGTGGCGGGGTCAACACTGTGGCGTCAGAAACACGGGGCCAAGCAGCTGCACAGCAACAGTTTGCATTCCTTCCCTCTGGCAGCGATCCTGAGCTCCCCTGCGGTGCCCAGCGGAAACCGAGCATCTGGCAAGAGGCCTCCTCGGGCCCAAAGCGGGACACTGTGCCCCTAGTGTTTCCCTCCTACCGTTTTGACCCAAGGGTCTGTGGACGAGGCCATAGAGCCTACTGAAGGCTCCTTCCTTCATCGGGGCTGGAGGGAGACTTTCCGGAGCAACACAAGTGTTTTCGTAGTAGAGCAACCTTCCAATAGCTGAGAAGGCTTGCTTGCCATTTTATTCTGGTTTAGCTAAGGAATAAATGCAAAGGATCACACAGTGTTTCAGCTTATAATAGACTTACTAAAGGTAACATATAAAATAAACCGTTAGGGGATGAACTGCCAGAAAAATCACTTCCTGTTTGTAATGTTGAAAACAACACATCTTCACCGAAAATAAAGGACTTTGCAGAAGTAGTCAGTATAAAATAGAATTGTTCATAGCTGAATGGTACATGGTAACCCTGGGAGAATAAAAATCTTTCCAAATTTAGATCTGAAGAATTATCTTTTTTAAAGGTTTTATTTATTTTTAGAGAGGGGGAAGGGAGGGAGAGAGGGAGAGAAACATCAATGTATGGTTGCCTCTCACGTGACCCCCACTGCGGACATGGCCTGCAACCCAGGCATGTGCCCTGACTGGGAATCGAACTGGTGACCCTTTGGTTCACAGCCTGTGCTCAATCCACTGAGCTACACCAGCCAGGGCTGAAGAGTTATCTTCATGTGTGTGTGCGTATGTGTATTTTTGTTTCTTTTTGTTGTTTTTATTTTTTGCTTTTCTTTTCTTGCCTTTTTTGCTATTGTTTATTTTTTAATAGTACACGGGAGTTCCATTGTACTAGAATCTCCTGTCTGGGAATGTGGAACAGACCTGCACGGCCACGACATTCTTCGGTCCTCCAGTTCAGCCAATCATTCATTCGCACGCTGAGCGCTGCTCATGTGTGAAGCCTGAGGGTGGGGAGACCGGACACGGCTCTTCTTCTGTTGAGAGATCCACGGAGAAAAACGGACCATCCAAATAGAATGTTGTCCAAGTGCTTGGCGAGGGTCCGGAAAGAATGCTGTTGGAGGGACCCTAACCCAGCCCAGGGGGGTGGGGCAAGCTCCCCACTGTCCAGGCCAGCTGGCCCTCGGGGGGCAGCACAGGTCCGAGCCCTCAACCGGAAACTGCATTTTGTAGCACTTTTATCTTCCGCCCTTGGCTGGACAGCTTCTCAATACTTAAGGACTTCCCTGATGACATGGGTGGTATTAATATATAGAATTCTTACAAAATGCTACATAATGAAAAGGATCAACATTTGGATGATCTGCCAAAGCCAGCATAATGTTTTCCAATGCATTATGTGACAAGATCATGCAGGCTCAGAGATGCAGTCGGAATACAGGAGAGGCATGTAATGTAGCAGTGTGAAGTGTACCTTCACAGGGTATCAAATTCTATGCTGCAACTAACCTTCGAATCACTAATGCTTGCTGAGTTTTGGTGTACTATCAACTAAGAGTGTCTAAAATTATCTGGCCGTATTTTAAAATACTCCTTACTATTCCAATGACACAACTGTGTAAGGCTGGATTTTCCTTGCGTACTTCAACCAAAACAACACGTTGCAAAGTACTGGATACAGAAGCACAGAGAATCCAGCCATCTTTATAAAGCCAGACATTACAGAAATTTCAAATATGTACCACAATAAGCCAGACACTATGGAAATTTTAAATACACACAACAATAAAAATATTCCCTCATTTTTAGATTTTAGAAAATATAGTTTTTTTATAAAAATATATAATTTATGTTAGCAAGTCACTTTTACTATTTTGAAATTAAGTATGAACACTTGAATTTACCCTCCGTTTCAGCCTCTGATATGGTCAATATTGTTACAACCCATACAAACAAACGTTCTTCGGCATCCTCATTAAATGTTAAGAATGCAAAGAGGGAGCCCTGGCTGGCGTAGCTCAGTGGATCGAGCTCAGGCTGTGAACCAAAGTGTCGCAGGTTCGATTCCCAGTCAGGGCACATGCCTGGGTTGCGGGCCATGACCCCCAGCAACCTCACATTGATGTTTCTCTCTCTCTCTCTTTCTCCCTCTCTTCCCTCTCTAAAAAATAAATAAATAAAATCTTTAAAAAAATGCAAAGAGGTCCTGGGACCAGAATATGAGAGAACCACTGGCCCAGATCCTTCTTTCATAGCTTCCAAAAAGTCAAACCCGTGGCTTGAGACCTGCGGGTGCGAAGCACTGCTTGTAGCCAGAGGACCCTCTCTGCGCCAAGCCTGGCCCTGAACTTGCAGGGAAGCAATCGTGATTTTGGCCGGTGAGAACCCTGGTAGTGAGTCGCATCCACTTACCCTTCTTCACATGAGAACTATGCCGCTACCTGCTGTCGAATGCAGGCTATCTGAGTTGTCGCGGTTCACTGTTCAATGCCAGGTGAACATTGGTTTCTGTCTTTGGCAAAGTCTCATGCTTCCCTGGGATGCTGTTCTTACCCCAAAGCTGTACAAATACCTACTGAGTGTCTCCTGGGTGCAGGCCCCTTCGCTCGGGTGCGGGGAGAGGGAGATGGTAAAGGAGCTGCTGCTCTGCTCCTGCAGAGCTGCCGGCCCAGCGCGAGGGCGGAATGGGCAACCTTTTGTTGAACAATTAACTGTGTATCGGGTTTCGTGTGTTTTCTACGTGGTATCTCCATTTCCTCGTCACAGCAATTCTCGGAGTTAGTATTAGTGTCTTTGTGTTACGTAGAAGGCAACAGGCTCGGAGAAGTTCAGAGACTTTCCCACAGTCACTGGAGTGGACATTCTGGGAGCACCCCGTCCCTCACGACCGCTCTGGTTGTCTTCACCAGCGTGGCGCATCCATTACTGCCGATGGCCTGTAGTGGCACAGTTCTCCCGCTGACTGCCCGTGGGCGAGCATATCCTCTGCCTTACCTGTGCCCGCCTGCCTAGGAGTTTCCTCCTGAACCTCCACCCACTCGCTGAAGACTCACCGATGCTCTAGTACAAAGCCCAGCTTCCTTTGCCTCTGGATAAACTCCGGGGTTTAAACTGCAGAGCTTTTGCAGGGTGCAGGCTGAGCTGGGTCTTCAACTGAAATCAGACCCTCGCTCAGCTACTTCTTCCTCCCTAGTCTGCTTCCCAGACTTTCACCACCCACTTTCTTCCTGGGAGTTCTTCGTTGAAAAATCACTTGAACTTGAATCTTTGGCTCAGAATCTGCTCCTGGGAGTATCTGACAGAAGACTCTTACCCACCTACGTGGCAGAAGTCAAGATTCGCACCATGGCTGTCTGTCTCACTCGCATGCCTTTAATTAGCACACCTGACTACGTATGGGTGTGAGCTGGCTGGCGAGTTGGTCCACCCAGATGTAAATTCTACATAACCACATTTCTTATTTTGCAACACAGAGGGCGTTTCTTTTTACCTTGAAGTTAGGTGTTCCTCACCCTCTTGAAAAAATATCCTGCAAAGAGGAAAAAGGAACATTCAGCTAGGTTGTCATGCTTACTTAAAACCAGTCAACTGAAAACAAGTGTATATATTAAGGCACCCGCCAGCTTCCCCCCTCTCCCACCAAGGTGAAAATAAAGGAAATACCCACTAAGTCTTCTTTCGTACCACCCACGATGGCAACACATAAGTAAGCGGAGAAACAGTAGGTCGGCAATAACACACCAAAGGCTCCTTCCGTGGAAGCAGCAGCAGCGGCAGCGGCAGCAGATACAATGTCGTAAGCTGTCACCACCTCAGGAGAGGAGCAGCAGCAGCCCGGTGCGCGTGTGGCAGTCAAACCCTCACTGTGTGCCGAAGGCAGGAGCTGTTACGCGTCACTCCGTGATCTGGTTCCCCTAAGCTCCAGGCGGGGGTCTAGAACTCCCCATCCACTGCTTTTACAGAAAACCCTTCTGGCCTTGGCTATCGGCCAGACTCTCTGCATCGCAGAGCCCGTAAGCCTGCCCGGTGTTCAGACTCACAGGAGGCACCGGGGCATGTAGCCTCAGAGCAGCCTCGGCATCAAAGACATTTCTGTGAAAAAGTCCCTTTTCCATGACTACAGAACTGTTTATTTTTTCAGCTAACAAAGAAGAAGGTAGTCCACTGAGGAATCTTGGCTCGGAGTCCCAGAATTTAAATATGTATGCTAAGTGGGAGTCTAGAAAGACCTCAGATTCATCCAGTTCTTGCGACAGCTGGGGCGGAGGTTGGAGCGGGGGCGGCTCGGCCGAGTGTGCTGACTTTGGAAGGCGCCGCCGGGCTCAGGTTTGGAGCCCTGGGCTCGGCTGGGTCGCAGCTGCAGGCTGGGAGCGTCCTCACCCTGCTGGACTCGGCTGAGACGTGCGTGGTGCACCCTTAACACGCCCTGGTCTCTGCTCTCGTTCCTCTGTTTCATCTCTTCCCTCCTCCCTGACACATGGCACCTTGTACGTAACTTGATTCTTCACATGTGGACTTGAAGAGGCCATGTAACTTTTTTATTTAGGGAGGAATGAGTCCCCATGTGAGCCCTGGGGGTGAGGGGCGGGTTAGGGCTGGGGTTAGGGGACCCCTCCATGGTCTATGCTCCTCTTAGACTGGACCGAACGCCATGCTTGCTTCCTTCTCTCTGCAAGCAGGCCTGCTGGGTTTCGAAGCAAGCCTATGTGTACAGAGGCAATGAATCCTATAGGTCTGCTCTGGGAAATTGTCCACAGCACAAAAAAAGCTGGGGAAACTCATCAGGACCTAGGAAGACGACGAATGAGGCCAGAGTAAGAGGCCGCACTCGGAGACTTGTCCCCTCACCTCCAGTCTGAAACCACAGATGCTGGAAACTTCCCTGGGCCGGGGGTGACCAATGACACTCCGATCCTGGGACAGACTAGACTTTGCCATCACTTTCGGCAGGGAGCCCCAGGGAGACTTTTTAAACTTGCCCCCCAAGTTCATGGAACTAAGAATATTTGCATCATTTAGTCATTTGCTATTCGACTAGGCGCAGTCTTCCTGAGGAGGTACACGCTTCTCTGCCTTGTAGCATCAGTGCAGTTTACGGGATGGGGTGGAAGTAGATTCACAGTTTTTCGTAAGGAAAATAACACAATAATCAACTCTGTGTCTCATGTACTCGCAACTATAAACCTACGTTGGCCCCGCCCTGCATAATGGATACCACGCTGTCTCTGGCCTGCCTTTCCCCCGCTCCCTTCCATTTCCACTCACAGGACCGTAAGGCACTTTCTCCTCAACAAAATCTGTGTTATGACCTTAAACCTCTCCAAATGTACTGTAGCCTTCTTAGGGCCCAGGGAGCCTCTCTTCTGGGCATTGTGGGTCCATGTTTACGTAATGAGATGTAGAGAAAGAGGATGGGAAAGTCCTCTGGCTTAAAATTCAGTCTAGGGTTTGCACTACCCGTGAAATACCGACGGTCTTCAGGGGGCGGGCTTTTAGCTCAGCCCAGAGAAGAGACACAGAGACTGTTTTGCCCACAGAGACTGGGCAAAACCGAGAGGCGGGGACACGTGGCATGCGCCCCACAGCCCCTCCACTTCCCAGCGACTGTCAGGCTCCAACTCTCCTCAATCACGCCACCTGCTGCCCTCAGACCTGGCCGTTCTGGTATTAGGTAAAGTTGGGTTTCTAGTTCAGTGTCAATGAATTAGCTCAATGCGTTACCTTTCCTCTGCATTTGTTTTATCTTTAATTATGGGGGGAAGGTTCTGTCCTTTGAAAAGCATTAAGGGGATGCCTGATGCACCAAGGTTGCAGGTTTGATCCCCGGTCAGGGCACATACAAGAATCAATCAATGAATGCATAAATAGGTGGAAAACAAATCAATGTTTCCCTCTCTCTCTCTCCCTACCTTCTCTCTCTCTCCTCTCTCTCTCTCTCCTTTCTTCTCTCTCTAAACTCAATTAAAAATAAAATAAAATAAAGTAAAATAAAATAAAATAAAGCATTGACGGGAGCCTAAAGAACATGGAGGACTCAGAAAGGAAACTTCTCCAGGAAATCTCAACCAAGAGAAACACCATCTGAAAATGCCTAAGCCAACAAAACCGAGTTTAGGACATCTGCTTTTGGCTCCTTCTCATTAGCCACCACGTCCCCAGAGAGTGGTTTTCCTCCTAATATGGTGAAATATGCCAAAAACAAGTACATTCTCCTGTGGGATTGAAAGGATGTAACTAAATCACATGGAAAGTTACCAGATCTTCTGAATGATTTATGTGGTGGAGGCATGGTTCGATTTGGATGACCTTCTTGCTGGATCACAGGAAAAAGAAAGGAAAATATTCAACATATACTCACTAAGTGGTTCCAAGGGCCTTGCCTTGAGAAAAGACATCGTTTGTTTTAACAGTTCGTTTAGAAATGGAAAAAAAATAAAAGGAAATCGCTTTTTTGTAGTAAGTTATCACATGGACATTTTTTCCCCACGCTGTAAACGAAGTCACTTTTCTTGTTAGTGCATCATTTAATTGCTCATAAATAAGAAAAAAGCATGTAAGAGTGGTCTTCGTCTAAGTGTTAACACATCGGATAGAAGTGTGAAGTGCTCCAGATTTATGCCAAACAATTCAGAACGCACGAGATACATTTGAGAAGCTGGAAACCACGTGGGGGTGCTGGGTCTCAGACACGCGCCCTAGCTCCCTCAAAAATCTACAGCAGCTCTTAAAAGCTGAAGTCCAGATCCACTTAAGAAGGCATCCCTTCCATTCTCAGCCCTGTTCTAAAATGGAACAGAAGAAATGGATTCCCCTGGGTTCCATTTGCACCTCGAGGGGAGCCTAGGAACGTCCTGGGGAGATCTCTGTGAAAAGTGCACTTCTCCCTCAAACACTCCGTTACCATTTACTCTGAGGACCCCGGGTGTGGGTGGTGCTTCTCAGCTACAGCAAAATCTAGAGAGTTAGGGAAAAATATAGACAACTGAAGTCTTGCTTTTCAAAGGCATCTTTAATTGAAGAGGCAAAAATTGTCAAAAAATCATATGTATCATAACAAAAAGAATGATCCGTTTCTAAAACGAGTAGAACTGGGGCGATGAAAATAGGATTCGAGCCGCCACAGTCACACTCTGCACGTCAGTGTGTGTTTGTGTTTCAGGCGCAGCTGGGGACGTCGTGGGTCACCCTGGGTTTGTCTCCTCTCTACGCTCTGCCTAGAACGTTCCTGTTAGTAGTGTCCCTCACACTGTGTGACAACCAGCAGTGGTCCAAGGAGGGCATTTGGATTCCTTAGGGCAAGTGACTAATCTTCTTGGTGTAGAAATGGGATTCTTAAAATATTAGGCTTAAAGATGATTTTGAGAAACAGATTAATTAAAGGCAAGAAAAGGGGAGCATTTTGCATTTAATTCCTGGGCTCCAGACACGTCAGGTCTGGGGTGCCATTACGGGAGAGTCTCCATTGAGTCGATGCAAAAGGCACCCGTGATAAGCGGGATGAAAGAACCAGGGTTCTGACCTTGGGCAGTGATATCATTCCTCTTCCTGGTGACCAATTAATCCAACTCATCGGGATGACCTTTGCATTTGCTTTTAAGTGGTTTATATAAAGGAACAACAGGAAATGAGCATGACTAGGAAATTTTCAGAACCAGAAATGGTATCAAACTGGCCCCCAAAGAAACCCCCCAAATAAATACAACATATACCAAACTCAAGGTTTAAGTGCTATCGGAGCCAGAGAGGCAAAGGAGAAAATGCTGATTGTGTCGGGGAGAAATGATGCAGGGGTGGGGTGGGGAGGGAAACGGGAAGGGAAGGAGAGATATTTAATTTCCAACATCAATGTTTCTGAAGCCAAGAATATATTGCTGACCCAGGCATGATAATATGTGCAGGGATTTCCAGCAACCCACAGTCAGCTGACCTGTTTCAGGAGGAAAACAACAACTTTAAAATAACGTCAGGCTGTAGATAACATGCTTATCTGGGACCCTGGTTGTGTGCACCTCCAAGTGAACGGCTGCATGAAGATCGTGTTGTCTCTCCTTGGGAGGGTCTTTGTGCCCAGGGACGGCCCGGACGCCACGAGGCTGTCAGAAGAAAATGCTGTATTTTTATGTGCTAGACTAAACGATGTTATGCAACAGCCAATCCAATGTTTATGAAGATGCGATCGATTATATACAAAAATGAGTAGAACTCTTCATCTTATTGCGAGTTTTTGTGGCAGTACTGCTCTCCTTCCAGAAGCTCTTCCTCTGAGCTGTTTCACCTGGTTGCTGTTGGAATAAGGCGATTTTACCAATAACGCCGAATGAGCTATAGATTGCCTGAATAACCTGACATTTTGCTGGCTTGGCTGCCTGACAACACCGTGTAAGATTTTGCACTCTGTCCACTGACGATTGGACCTTGCAGGGACCCAATGGCAGAAAAATGGTTTGTATAAGGACACGAGGCCAACTGAAACTTTGCAGGATGGAAATCATTTCAATGTTGGAGGTTGCGTTCCATCCAAAGCCTTCTCTGCGGTTTGTGTACCTCGAGCATGGTTTTCTGTCCAAGTCATAGTTGAACAAAGCAATGGGCAACAGTATGTCCTGTGTTTCCCAGGCACGTCAGCTGGTGCGTGGTGGGAGAGCATTGTCTCCCTTCCACCACCCTCTACACGGCGGGCTGGTGGGCAGTTTGGAAGCCCATCTGCACAGAGAGGATGTTACTGCATGAACCAAGTCACATGACAGGAGTTGTGAGCTTCACGTCAGGTCTTAAAAATCACATTCTGGCCCTGGCTGGCGTAGCTCAGTGGATTGAGCGCGGGCTGCAAACTCGGCATCGCAGGTTCGATTCCCAGTCAGGGCACATGCCTGGGTTGCAGGCCATGGCCCCCAGCTACTGCACATTGATATCTCTCTCTCTCTCTCTCTCCATCCCCCCCTTCCCTCTCTAAAAAATAAAGAAATAAAATATTTTAAAAAAATCACATTCCAAATAAGTACCTTTTCCTTTTTGTTACGTTTTAGGCTTCTATTTTCCCATACCAAGGAGAGAGTAGATTATGTTTGGCAGATGAAATCCTGCTGGGTGTTTTGTTTGTTTGTTTCTGTTATTTATATGAGATAGACAAAAAATGTGTTTGCTATTTTCTTAGAAAGAACGACCTCAGTATCAATGATCTTTTTCCAGATGCAACTTTGGCAACCTCAGTGAACACACGGTACCTCTGCGGTGTGCCTCGTTGTTGACTTAAGCCTTTGATAATCCTAAAAATTCCCAATTTTCCAAAGTTTGTGTCTACTTATTCCTGCACTGTAAGCTGCCCTGCCTTTCCTCCATGCAAACATAGGTCCTGGCTGAGGCTCCGGAAACACTAAACAAAAAGGTCGGAGATCCCAGGGAATTCATACTAAGAAATACAATGATTTTCAATAAAAATCTGGTGAGAACATGGCTTGGTGTCTCTTAAGAGGGTGGCAGGGATCGTTATATTGGTCTGTGCTTAACTTTAAATTATTTCACCATGCACTTCAAGGTGATAAATTCTTGTGTTGATTTGCTTTTGTAGCATGATTTAGGCTAGTTACTAATGGAAGCTCCCTAGCCAGGGTTTGTTGATTGACATTTGAAAAACTGTAATCACGGGTCTCCAGTAAGTTAACACAAGGTGTGGTGGGCAGCCTCCTACAATTTCTGTCCTTGAACAATCCCTTCCTCTTGAAGGTGGGCTGGGTCAAGCAGTTTGCTTTAACAGGTAGGGTATAGCAAGAGGAGTGAGAAGTCATTGTCAAGATTATCTTATAAAAGATGATCAGTCCCATCTGGCAGATGTATCTGCCAGAATTCTCTCTTGCCTTCTAGGCTTGCTGGCAAGCAACTGAGGGTGGTCTTCAGACAGAGAGAACTTGAGACCCTCAGTCCAAAACCCCACAAAGCACTGAACCCTCCAGCCACCTCCAGAGTGGGCTGGGAAGCCATCCCTTTTCAGGGTGAGCCATGGGGTGACAGTGGACCCAGCTGACACCTTGACTGTAGCCTGGGAGAGAGCCAGAAGCACAGCACCCCTCTGAGCTGTGTCCAGATTCCTTGCCCATCAGAGCTGGGAGCTGATGAATGTTGTTTTAAGCCATTAAGTTTAAGGGTAATTTGTTACGCAGCAATAGATAACTGACACACAAGAGCTACAAAGATATGTTTTAGTCTGTACTAGTTGATCTAACTATAAACACTTATAATACGTGAATTATATGGCACATGAATGGTACCTCAGTAAAACCATTTAGAATGCTAAAGCATGTGTTAAATAGCACAGAGAATGTTAGAAACACATACAGATGTATCTGTGAAAGGAGTGGGGTATAAAATACATGAGTTCGCTGCAAACAGCATGGAATACCTCTGCCGCTGAGTGTTTGTGGCGTAAACATATGGTGAGCCCGGAGCCCAGTATGCTTCTCAATGGTCCGCTAGACCTAGATTCCTGTTCTAGGCTGGATTTGGCCATCACATGGAGGGATTATGTGGCTTAATTTGACTCGGGTTAGCTAAGATCAAGTTCTGGGACACTGCGACCTTTGTCTCAGGTAAAACCTTCCAGCAAGCTGCTTGTCAAGGGTCGCGAGGACAGAGTTACACATCTGTGAGCTTGCGAGAGCAGATTCCCACACTGCTTTGTGCCTGCAGGTCAACAGTGGCTTGCTGGGCAGGCAGAATTGGGTCGGAGGCTTGCTTCCATGGTAACACGCTATCTGCTACTGAGGATATGAGAAATGTGCGGCTCTCGCGTTTTTCTAATAGAGGCTAAAGAAATATACCCAAAAGAAAGAGACGATCCGTGAATGACCAAGTAGATTTAGGCCATTTTGCAGCAGAGCTGATGTGCCGAGAGGTTAATGTATCAGATGACTGACTGCCTTCCTTGCCAGATAGGGGTCTTTTGTGTCCCCTGGCATTTTTGCTGGTAGTGGTAAATAATGGATTAATCTACACCTTCAGCCAAGCCACCAGATAATTTAAGCAACCTTAGAGAGACAATGGTACCAGCCATTCTGTCACTGGGAAACTTGCCGTGGTGTCCTATCTCCCCAGAACTAAGTCCAGCTCCTTGTCCTGAAAAGAAGGCTCTTAGGAATTTTGTTTCTGTCCTCCATCATACACCAAACAGGACAACTTCTGAAATGAAGGCAGCCCTTGTTTCTTCTTCCCCATCTTTGCTCAGTTAATTCCATCCATCTGAATGATCTCCCCACTCAGTAACTTTAGACAGTGTTTAGTATCTCCAAAGATAAATAAGATATGGTATGGTTTGTCAATAAGAAGCTTCTTGTTTAGCCCGTAAATTGGCCATATCGACAAGCAATTGCCATACAATTTGGTGAGTGATCTGATAAGTTTCCACGGGTAGATTAAATATGGCCATCAATTCTCTGTGGCTCCTCCCATTACAACGTGGATTCTTTTTCCCTCCCTCTTGAACATGGGCTGTCCTTGTGTCTTGCTTTGATCTATACGTTGCAGTGGAAGTGATGGGGGTCATTTCTGAGCCTTGGTGTCCAGAGACCTTGCAAGCTTCTGCACTTCTGCTTGGAACCCAGCTGCCTTGCAGTAAACCCATTGAGCCTCCTGGACAATGAGAGTGGTGAGGAGGAGCATGGAGGAACCTCAGCTGATGGCAGCACTGTATTAATCATTCTTTTGATTTTCTGGGTCGAATAATGTTTTGACCTCTTGGGGGCTTTCAGACCTGGGGAGAGACTGCCCCTCCCGGGGCTAGCTAATTCCTAGAGATGGCGGTCAGCTTGCCTGGAGCATGCTTTTTATTTGAAGACTGACCAATCAGTCCCCCCACCACCTCTCATACTCCAAGACAATGTTCCCCAACCCTAAATCAACCAAGGGCCAGCTACCCAATAGCTAGGGACAGCCCCTGTGCCCTAGGACTTGTTGAAATAATTTAAAGTAGCCAATCCTAAGATAGATTCCCTGCCCTGCCCTGCCTTTCCCATGAAAGTCCCAATGAAGAGTCTAGCCCAGCTTTTCCCCTTGTCCCTGCTTCTGCCTCCTGACCAAAAGCTGGTACCCCACCCCTCATAGTGCTGCACGGTGTGGCATGCCCCCCTTCTCTTGGGAAATGTAAGTAAGGAAACTCTTCTTTCAGTGGCATTAGCCTCTCTGTGCCACTGTTCGGTCACCAGCATACATTAAAATCCTGCTGGTACAAATTTTCGAACACACCCCCAATCAACCAGCTGGATTTTCCAGCCTCGATCAAGCCTTCATATGGGTGCAGCCCCAGGATGACCTCCAGGGAAGCCAGCAGAGCCTCCTGGCCAGCGAGCTGAGTGCACACGAACTTGTAAAGTTCCGGGAAAGTGTTCGTGGTCTAGGAAAGAAAATGATGCCGCCATGGAGACCTGCACTGTCCGCAGCGTGCTCGGCCAGGGTTCGGATTCTGAGGCTAAGGGAGCTGTTTCAGCACTCTGTCAGTTACTGACAGCTGATCTCAACCCCCCCAAATTCTCGTCTGTAGACGTGCAAATGGATTCTGTCCAGTGTGGGGGACAGCCTTCTTTGCCCTCCAAAACTCAATGTTGTCCTCATTTTCATCTTCATTTCCATGTTCCTTTAACCCACATAAGTGTATCCTTTTTCCACTCCTTCCTTGAATTACTTATAACATCTACCTATTTCCTTCATTTAATTGAGATAGATACAACCGTTCACACGTACTCATTTTATATTTGCGTGACAGCCATGATTTTGCCTTGTTTTGAAAATTAGCCCTTAACACCGTTATTTTAAACCATTAAGTTTTGGGGTGCAGCAAGGGATGAGTGAGAGCAGTAATACACTGGCATTGATTGCCGACACCCTGTGTGCCTGTATTTCTTTGCCATCCATATCACTCATAGAGAATGCCACTTCCTTGTGGCACAGATGGTAAGCATTTATAGAGGAAAATATCATGGGAGCTTAGCTTTGCAACATTCCGACTAACGGGAAACAGTACTGAGGAGGTTAAGGTCATGAGATTTCGCCATTTAATGTACTCGGGTTCCAACCCAGACTTTACCATGAGTGGGCTGTGTTACCTTGGGCATATTTATTCATGTCTCTCAGCCTCAGTTTCCTCATGAACCAAAATCACACTTACTGCCTAAACGTATAGTAAACACTGAATGAGATCGTGTAGCAGACACCTTTGATTGCCCGCCTGGCATCCCATCTCTAACTCCTAAACAGAGTCTCGAGTTAGCGTAGGCATCCACCTTGTCTTAAGCTCCAGAGAGAGGTCCTGAGCAGTGTGAACCAAGGAGCCCATGGCCCTTCCCTGGCACCTGCACGTGTTTAGGGAAGGCCACAAGATTCAGTTGACTCCTCGTACACACCGGGATGATTTGCATCCCATGTTAGGAGAGAGCATTCTTTTCTCTTTCCTGTCTTTTTCCTCCTGGGTGTGAACCAGGAAGTACATGAACATGGATGGCTGTAGGCAGCCATCCTGTAACCAAGAGGCGAAGCAGCCTTGGCAGGGAACCTCTCTGATGAGAGTCAGAGCAGAAGGACCACAGCTGTAAGCTGGGGGCCTGACCATACTCACCGCTGAGTGCATGTGGCCTAAGCAGCAGCCCGGGCTCTGCAGAGTTCGAGAGGCCTCCTCGCTTGAATCTGCACCAGCAGGGCTCTGGGGTGTCGGCCAGTGAGGACTGGAAGGGCCACCCTGTTTCCCGTATATTGTGTCAGGAAAGTGCAGTTTTAACATGTGGCTGGCCTTGAATAATTGTTCTTCTTAAACCCCAAACTCAAGTACCACTGGGACGTCGGCCTCTGCATTCACTGCTTGGAGTTATAATTCATCTCTGTCAAAAATACAGTCCCTTCCTGCCAAATTGTGGAAGCTGCAATTTCCAAGAGTCTGGCAGAGAAGCATTTTCCCATTAGAGAGAGCATTTCTACTGTGATTTTTACCCGTTATTATAGAATCATAAGAGTCAAAGTCGTGCTTCTGGGAACGGACAGCCTTTATCTGCCGTCACCGCTGCAGAGTGACACTTCCAGTGCGAGTCCCGGTATGGGGGTGTGATAACGGAGGTGGGAGTTTTCCACTGCTGGCTGATACTTAGCATATGAAATGTAAGCTTCCGAGCATTCTTCTGAATCCATTTTTGCCAAAGTGCAGACACACACACACACACACACACACACACACACACACACACACACACACACAGAGGTTTTGGGTTTTCTGTTTGTTTTGTTTTTTTTTAGAAAACCAAAACAAAAACCCACACGGAGGAGGAGGGAGACAAGGCAGGAGGCTTGGTTTCTTCCACCATCTCCACAGCCCCAGCCTCGCGCGAAGATGTGGGGTGAGGCTGGGAGTTCATCCAGAGCGATGCCCTTGTTTTCTCTTTTCTTTTTCCTGGAGTTCTGAAATACGGAAACTAACTGGCAAAATTTAATGTTTGGGCAAATGGCAACCATGGCACGTGCTTGAGTCACCCAGGACTGACTCTTGTGTGATTTTTGTGGTCGTCCGCTTCATCTCCTGGGTACACCTCATTGGACTTGACCCTCCGGGCAGGTCTGGGCACTCCGCAGCGGCACCCAGAAAAGTCTTCAAACGCCAGCTTGGGTTCTGGGCCGGAACCACGCCCCTCTGTGATCATCCAGCAGCACCTGAGGACGAGGCCAAGTCTCAGTGAGGGCTGAGCGTAAAATCCAGGCTGTTGGTACAATTCATTACAAGACAATTTGCCTGTAATAGCTGTTTAATGTGTCTGCAGTATATTTTCACCATGGACAAAATCAATAGGGACGATCCATAAAGAGAATGATCACAAATTTCCTGACAACTCCACGGTGGCCTCAGCGGGGAAGCCACGGCCGAGGGGCGGGCCACTCCGCTGGGCAGCACGTGGCGGTGGGGGGGCCATCTCACAGCCACTGGGAGACGGTCTGGGCTGCTCCTCTCCCGGTGACAGCCCTGCGGCTCCCCAGGGGAGCGCCCCCCGCCCCCAGGCCAGCACCTCGGTCTCCTCCTACGTCTGGCCCTGGCGCCCGTCCCTTCCCTGGGTGGCGACCGGCTGGGCGGAGGCCCTGAGTCCAGACTGTTTTGATTTTCATTCTTAACCCCGACCAGGAAACTCTTCTGAACAAGGGGTTTCCCTAGTTCCGGCGCGAGAAGTTGCTCTGCGGAGCTACAGCAGAGCAGACGTGCGCTTTCGTTCCTGAGTTCCCCATAGTGTTTGTTTGTTTATATTTACCTATTTCATTTATTACGTCTCACAGTAATAACACCGCGTACAACACACTGTAAATTAAGTGGGAGGCCGAAGTCCTGCAGCAGGATGCACGGGACGGTTTAGTGACTATGACTGGGCTGCACAGAAGGATATAAACAAAAACAAGAACACACACACACACACACACACACACACACACACACACAAACGCAGGGCTTGCTGGTGCAAGAGGAAAAACCCACCCATTCCTTAGCCACACCTGGCTTCTTCCTCACTCAGTAGCCAAGCTCATTTAGGGGGCGAAGACAGCCGGGTCTCAGGGGAACCAGCCTTGTTCGAAAGCCCCCCCAGGAAGCCTGCATTGGCTGGGGGTTGCCTTTGCTGGGGACCCTTTCCCCCAAAACCCTCTGCAGAGGGAGGTGGCTGTGTTCAGACCACTGGCATGTAAGGGGAGGTCCTTCAATGTGACAGGAAGTCTGCTGCGGGGAGAGCCTGCTGTCGCTTACGCTACGGAAAGAAAGAGCCTCCTTTCTGCTGCCGGCCATAGTGGGAGAGCCGGGCGGGCGGGGGTCTTGCCGCTGCTACTTGGCGACCTTGGAGAAAGGCCAGCGGGAGCACAAAGCTGCAGAAACGGACCCTCCAAGACCCCTCTCTCCAAACTTCTGAGTATGTGAGAGAATCGAACACTTTATTATTTTTTATTGATTGGTTCCAGAGTCAGGAGCAGGGAGGAAGAAAAAGAGGGAGAGAAGCATTGATATGAAAAGGTTTGATATGAGAGGGAAACACCAATGGGTTGGCTCTCACAGGCACCCCAGCTGAGGACCCAACCTGCAACCCAGGCATGTGCCCCGACCGGGAATCAAACACACAACCTTTCGGTGAGCCACACCTGCCAGGGCAGAACACTTTATTATTTAAGACAGAAGGCTGTTCTGCTGTGGCTGACTGCATCTCACCGACACAGGTAGATACTATTATTACCTTTAGCAATAGGTGAAGACCGTGGGGCTTCCCAGGGTGACACGTTTGTGAGCAGTGACACTGACCGGGCTGGAATCCTCCTCCGTCTGACCCCAGATCCAGGATGCTCACTCCCTTTCATAGTAATTCTCCAGCTGCACCTGGGGCCCTTGTCAAAAACACGGGTTCCTCTGCTTCACGCCCAAAGATCCTGCTCCGTGACCCTGAGCTGAGGCCCCAGAAATCTCCATTCTGAGCAAGCGCTGCAAGTGCTTCTGATGCCAGGACTCCCCAGACCCTTGCTTCCGCCTCATTGCCGTGTGTTAGCTGCCCAGCCGTCCGATCCAGCTCACGTGTCTGCAGTGCCTACTCTTCCACCGCTTCGGGCTGACCTCACTGCAGCATCCACATCCCCGCTCCTCCCCCTCCCCCCAGCACAAGGCAGATTCAGACACAGGTCTCCCTTAGCACAAAAAAACATCAGGCCTCACCCTGGCTGGCGTAGTTCAGTGGATTGAGTGTGGGCTGAGAACCAGGCATCTCAGGTTCAATTCCCAGTCAGGGTACATGCCTGGGTTGCAGGCCATGGCCCCCAGCAACCACAATTGATGTTTCTCTCCCTCTCTTTCTCTCTGTCTCCCTCCCTTCCCTCTCTAAAAATAAATAAATAAAATCTTTAAAAACATCAGGCCTCAATTCTGGGGGATCTGAGGCTGAGAAGTAAAACCAGCCAGGAAGCCGGGGGGTAGCGGGGAGGAGACGGTCTTCTCTCATCGCCTCTTAAGCAGCACCTTCTTACCTGTGAAACTGGACGTCCTGGGCAGCCACCAGTTGAAACAACCAGCTCTAAGCCGCACTCACTCCATCAACTGGCCAGCTCGTTACTTGGACATCAACTCCTTGAACGATAGTGAAGGGACCTTGTCACCAGTCTTTGCTTGGGGGAACATGGAGAAAAGGGGTGGGGAACGTAATGTATGAATCAATTTTAAAAAAATGAAGTTTATATTCAATATGATTTTGTATTAGTTCCAGGTGGACAGCGGAGTGGTTAGACAGTCATATACTTTACAATGTGGTCCCCCCGAAATCTCAAGTACCCACCTGGCACCCTACATAGTTACTCACACATTTATTTTTGTTTCGGAGAAACCCATCTGGTTCCCTGTCACTCAGCCTGGATCAGTCCTGGCTCTGCCGGGGAGACACAGAGTTCAAACTTTATATTGTTGGAAGCTGCGAAACCAAAGTTTTGAATTTTCCTCAAGAATTTCATTTTTTAATAATAAAAAAAATCACCAAGCCCATGTGTCCCATAAAAATAAACGAACGTTTTCACTCTTGAACCAATAAAGCAGATGAGAAAGTTGGAAGCCACACCGAGCTCTCTGTGTAGCTCATCCAGGCCATGCAAGGACTTGGAGGACTGACCGCTTTATGTTTTGCAGATGGGGGAAACTGAGGGAGCACCAGGGCCCGGTCCCCGGGCATGGCCGTCGGAGAATTGCCTTCCAGCCGCTCTCATCCAGAGGAGCAGCTCTCACGCGGGTTGGAGAAAGGCCCAGGCTCCCCAGCATGGCAGGTTCCGGCCTCGCTGCTGAGTTCACCCCATTTCCAGCTGGGCCCTTCTTGCACCCAGCGACCTGAGGTTCTTCAGAAGGTCACGTTGCGTCATGCCTTTGCGCATGCCGCCCCTTCTTGCAGAAACCCTCTCCTGCTCCTTTCCCACACGGCTGCCACCCACTCATCCACGGCTCACTCATCACCAGAAGCTGCCGGTCCTCCCGCGGGGCCGCACGGCCGGGCCCAACCACAGCACTCGCATACCAGATGACAGTTGTGTTCTCATGTATCTAGCCATCCCGCCGCCTCCCACCAAGACAGGCGTGGAGCCTCATGAAAGCTGGATCCTGTTTAATTCATCTTTATGTTCCCAGGGCGGGTCACGTAGCCGGGCACAGAGGAGATGCTCGTTAAACGCTTGCTGCAGGCACAAGTCAGGGCGCCGATGCAGACATGGGGGGATAGCAGGAAAAAGGATGACATTTGCACCCCCCTGAAGGAAATGAGGAGAAGAAACAGCAAGGAGGAAGCCCATCCAACTTTCCGGCCAGTCTTTTCCCAGGGGCCGTGTCTCCCATCCTGGTGGGAGGAATATAAACACTCAGATTCCTTTCATTGATAAATAACGTCTCCTTCCATTGGAAACGGGGGAGGGGACTGCCAGTTCCTCGTGGGATGACTTCTGCTGGGCTGCCACGGAACGTGTTTGTGGCCGTGACAGGTATTTGGGCAAAGACACTACAGGGAGAGCTGGGATCACTTAAGAGTTTGGGCGGGGGGAGAGTTTTATAAGGCTCTTCTTCCCTTGGGAGGAAGTCACACCCCGACAGATGCTGTCACTCTAAGCTCAGTTAATCCGCATCGAGAAAATCCTGGACTTGGGCAATACTGTCCCTCTTGCTCCTTCAGCACAAAGGCTGGAAACTGGGCAACAGTCCTACACTCAGAGGAATTTTGCCTCCAGCCTGAGGGCGTCAGTCTCCCCACTGGGGGGCTGGAGTCAGGCCTGGGTCCTGTCTTTATCTCGGCCTCCAGGCAAGGCGGCCCCCTGGGAGGGGCTGCCCCCAGCCCAACCTGGTCCTGCTGACTTTCCTCTCCGGGATCCAGAGCATCACGCCATCTCTAAGCAACCTGTCCCCTCACACAAGGGTGAGGTGCTAGAATTTTCACCGTGGAGATGGGGAATGGTTCTGGGTGGAGTTGGAGAGAAGTCCTGAGACTTCCGGTAGAGCGACCTCTGCTCACTTCCGTGAGGCACAGCGACTCCAAAGAACGTGGTGTCTCTGGGTCCAGACCATGCACGAAGCAGAGAGGGTAGGGAAGTCATCAAAGAAATAAGAGAGTTGTGCTGGAGCAGGGGTGTCCGGCCTTTTGGCGTCTCCGCGCCACACTGGAAGAAGAGCTGTCTCGGGCCACACCGTAAACACATTGTGAGATGTAATCACACACAGAGAAAAAAATCTCATAATGTCTTAAGCAAATGTATGATCTTGTGTTGGATCGTATTCATAGCCATCCTGGGCTGCATGCGGACCACTGGCCATGAGTTGGACACCCCCTTAAAATCAGGTCAGCTTACATTTCTTGAGTGGTTTTCTCTGCCGGGCCCTCATGCCTTTGAACACGTACAGAATTTGCTTTTATAGGCGAGGAAACTGAGACTTGGGCAGATCATTCTACTTGCCTGAAGTCAGATGACTCAAAACTCACAGAGTCAAGATTCACACCCAAGGCACCTGGAATTCTAATCACTATGGTCAGGCAGGGAGGGAGACTCTTGTGCATCAAGGAGCAGGAGAAAATCAGAATAAACTCATGGGCTCTGAGGGACCATCAGGAACATCGTGTCGTCCCAGAGTCACCAAGCTGGGTCGGGCGGAATCCGCCTGGTGTCAGAGGACAAGGAGGAGGAGCCACAGTGAGAAGAGAAGGGGCAGAGAACAGACGGGAGCACCTTGTGCTGGAGACTGACACCCCTGTGGGCTACAACAGCCTCCCACTGGCCTCCTGGGACTTGGGATCAGGGCAGGCTTCCCAAAGGCCAGGGTATTTTAAGTTCCTCTGTGGTTGTTTCAAACACAGACACAAAATTCTTTAGCGTTCATCCCCTTTTGGAATTGGGGTGGGTGGTGTGGGGGGGCTATGTCCTCTCCAGTTGGGTCTAGGTGGACTTGTGATTTGCTTATAACCAACCCAATGTAGCAAAAGGGACTCTGCGTGCATTTTCAAGGCTGGGTCAGAATAGGCAATGCAACTGCCACCCTTGCTGTCGGGACACTTCCCTTCGGAGCCCTGAGCTCCCACGTGAGGAGTTTGACAGCCATGGGGCTGCCGTGCTGTGAGCAAGCCCAGGTCATGTGCTCTGGCCAATGGCCCCGAGTGTGGTCCCAATCAACAGCTGTCATCAACCACCAGATAGGCGAGTAAAGGCTTTTCCAGCTGGTTCCAGGCCACAGCTTTCAAATCCCTCCCTTGTTTCGCCTCCAGCCTCTGCATCTTCCCAGTCCAGGCCCCAGATTTCATGGAGCCAAGACAAGCGATGCCCACTGTGCGCTGTCAGAATTCCCAACACGTGGGATCCAGCAGCAGAATACAGCCATTGTTCTATGTATGTCCCCAGGTTTGGGGGGCTGGATGGAGGGCAGCGACATTAACCAGAGCATCATCTCATTTCACTTACTTTTCGGGGCCGCCTCCCTTGTCCCCCCGCCCCCTGGCAGGCCCGGGCTCTTATTTTTCCATAAACTGTGGATAAAAGCCGTGGCAACTCTCGGAAGGCTCCGTGGGCCGATCCCCTGCTTTGAAGAGGGCGCTTTCAGACTGGCAGAGACGAGCCAGCCACTTTACAGCTGCCTCTCCTGACCAGGCTCCCAGACCTTTTCCACCCTTCACTGCCGGCTGACAGCTTCCCACCCCTCCGAGTGCGCGTGCGTGCGAATTCCCATTTGGATGGCAGATACCTTTCAGCCCAATCAGCCCCCAGGGCACAAGCTTCCCTTCAACTCGAGAGCCATTCATGCGGTTCACGCCTCCATTTACCGCAACCCTGGGAGGGAGTGCCTACAGGCTTTTTCTGAAAAGGGGCTGGTAGGAGGCCACCTTCCTGGGTATCTCTCTGGCTCAGGTTCTACCCTGCTGGCGAAATTCCATGGTTGTTAAAATGCTTCAAAGAACTCGATGAGCTCATTTCTCTTAAATTAGTGCCGGCTAGAGAGCTCTCATCTTCCCAGCACAAAGTTCATTAGGGTGCTCAGCGCTAACTCACTGGTAGCAGCCCTTTCCGCCAGTGGCCAGAGAGCACAGCTCAGGGCCCACATAAGACGTTTCATGCTTTCTGTATTTATTGTTGAGTTGACTCTGAAATCGAGCATCTGCCCAGCATGGTGTGTGCTGGTAAACTTTTGGTTCTACATATAAAAGACTCATGTCCTCTCTGCTTACTAGTTTGTGCCCTGAGCAAGTCACAGAAACAACCCCCTTGGAATCCCACTCTCCTTATTGGCAAGGTGGAGATAGTAGTTCCTACCCAGGGTGACTGTGAAGATTTGCTGAGATAGTGTAGGCGGCCAAGTCAGCCAGAGGTGAGGCTAGTTGGAGAACATGGCCTAAGATCTTATTTACTTCTGTTGTTACTATTGTTATTATTTGTGGTTGCTCTTCACCAAATCTTACCGGCTCTGCCTTCCAAATGAACCCCACATCTAACCACATCTCACCATCCCCACTGCCAATCACCCGGCCCCAGCTACGCCGCCTCCATCTGCAGGATTGCACTATCCTATCTTGTCTCCTGGCGCATCCCCGCTGCCTGCTGCCTCTCCTCGCAGCAGCCGGAACCGTCCTGTTGAAGCTTGCCACGTCACTCCCGGGTTCCGACCGACCGCTTCAACCACTTCCCTTCTTCTTCAGAGTAAAGCTTTTACAGTGGCCTACAAGTCCGTGCAAGATCGGGCTCCTCTTACCTCTATGACTTCACCTTTCCCTCCTTTCTCCCTCTCACCCTCCTTGCTGCCCCTCCAAGAGCACAGGCCTGCCTGCCTGCCTGCCTGCCTGCCTTCTAGCCCTCGCACTTCCTGTTCCTCAGCCAGAGCCCGAGTGGCCGATGCCCTTATTTGGCTCAAATGCCATCTTCACATTGAGTTCTTCCTTGACTACCTTATTTAAGACATCTCCACTGCCTCTTGTCCGCCTAATTTTTTTTTTACAATCAATTGCCTTCTAACACATAATTGACTTGTTTGTTTGTATTTACTGCCCATTTCTCCTAACTAGCATATAAGCCTGCTGAAAGCAGAGATTGTTATCTCTTGTTTGTTGCCATTTCCTGGGCCCCAGACAGTGCCTGACGCATAGCAGACCCTCGAAGATGAGGTCGAATGTCGCTGACCACAGAAACAACTTGCTTGGCTGCTCACTAATATTTCATATTAATGAGGATGACTGCAGGCACACACGACATCAATAGTTTTGTTTAAAAACATTGCCACCGCACTGCCCTTTTGAGACCATGCTAATGATGGAAACCTGGAGTAAATCGATTTGAAGTCTCAGAATGCAAGAATAACAACATGTAGCTCTTCTGATTGCTGACTCAGAAGCCCTCCCCCCCTCCCCCGGCCCACCGCCCCCCAAATCAAGCGTGGATTCTTGTCAGGGCCAAGGATATAATTTGCAGGGCCTAGTGCAACATGCAAATGTGGAGTGGCTACTTCTTCAAAACGCTTAAGAATTTCAAGACCGCGACAGCGGAGCAGAAGCCAAGCGCGGGGCCCTTCCGAGCTCCGGGTCCCCGCTGACCTCCCAGGTTGCACAAGCACGATGCTGGCCCCGCTCCTTTTCTGCAACTGTATATATTTTTGCATCCAGCGAAAACAAACCTGAGGAGGTTTGCTTACTCAGTAAGCTCCAGCCGCACTAATATCTCTTTACATTGCCACAAGGCTGGAAAATTTACTGGTATCCATTCTGCCAGAGACCCACTGGTATTCTGGTTTCAAAATAATCCCCTTTTGTTCTGTACAGTAGTCCCCTCTAACCCTTGGTTTCCCTTTCTGTGGCTTCAGTTACCTATGGTCCACTATGGTCTGGGAATATTACGTGGAAAATTCCACAAATAAACAATTCCAACGTTTCGATCGCGCGCCCGGGCCGGAGTGGTGAAATCTCGCGACATCTCGCTCCGCCCCGCCTGCCCGGGACTCACCCCTCGGCGCAGTGCAGCGGCGGCCCGTGCGGGTTTTCGGGTCACCCGTCCCGGTATCGCAGTGCTTGTGTTCCTGTAACTCTAATTTTACTCGATGATTTCTTCTCATCACGTAGGCACTGAGTCATCTCCCCTCATCTCAGGTAGGGTGAGTACAGAACAAGATATTTTGAGAAAGAGGGAAGGAGAGACAGCTACTATAAAACTTCCATTGCAGCGTATTGTTATAGTTGTTCTATTTTATTATCGGTTATTGTTAATCTCTTACGGTGCCTAATTTATACATTAAACTTTGTCACGGGTATGTTTATATAGGAAAAACATGGTACACACAGAGTTCGGTACTGTCTAGTTTCGAGCCTCCGCCGCGGGGCTTGGAACTTATCTCCCATGGATGGGAGAGGCGGGGAACTACCGTACTGGATTATAGGACAACTTTGGTTTTAGAGCAAGATAAGAAGATATGCAAATTATTGTGCACACCCCCTGAATAGGTTACAGTCTGACTCTGAAGGTTAAGTGCTGAGGTTGGGGGTCCTGGGCCCCGTGAACAGGCATCCTGCTCTCGCTAGCGGTCTTTGGCTTGATGGTTTGCAAATACGGACGAGCCTGAGAGGTGGCCTGATGAGAGGGTGAGACTGGGACCGAGGCGTGGTCCTGGGGGGAGGCAGGTCGCCAAGACTCCAGATGCCATCAGGTCGCTTCAGCCAGTGGCGGTGCCCGACCCACCAAGCAGTTGCTGCCCAAGTCACTGCCTTCCGAACTGGGACTTCTCCTCATCTTCCAAAGGAGAGCCATTCTGATCAGAGGTTATTGTCAATATTAACTGGACTTAAAAACAATTTTCTTGCATTTTGAGGTTTTGGGAGTCAAGAATTACAAAAAAAAAAAATAAATAAAAAGCTTTGGGCCCCTTTATTCATATTTTCCAGAAAAAAACAAAGAGAAGCCTCTTGCTTCTCTTTTCATTTTATTTTTATTACATTTTATTTTTATTAAATGTTTAAAATGACCTGTTCTTTGAATATAAACACAGTTTGGTTGATTACGGCTACTTCTAGGCCCTCCTGTGAATATTTTGTCAAACCAAATCACAGACATCACAGTGGAGTCGAAGAAAATTGTGATGGCCATGCATTATTTAAATATTAAAGTTCTCTCTCTCTCTATTTTTAGAAAGATCCAAAGATGAGATAATTTGGCCACAAAGGTTGTTAGACTCTTCAGGGAAATGAGTGGAAGCATTAGTTCAGCATGTCAAGGACAATTTATCAGCAAAGAAGCTGATTTGAACCTGTGGAGAGCTTTCTTACAAGACTTCAAAGTGTTTTCATAACGATAACTAAAATAAATATGCACTATTTTTAAAATTCCATGTACACTTACATCTTAGAGTGAGTTATTTTTTGTGGGTCAGAAGTAACCTGCTTGTCCAGCAGGACACGTGACCATTCCTATTTGCAAGACTGACCTTTTCTTCACTTCCATTTTTGTCTTTGATGGGGGCTGTTAGCATTTCAAGGTAGTGTGGCTTGTAATGACTGCTTAAATGTATCCATTAAACTGTGGGCATCAGTTGAAGAGGAGGTAACATATCACAAGGTACCGCAGTCTAGCACAGAATAAGAACTCAGCCAGAGGCACTTGGAACCACAGGCTCCTTCTCCCCCTTGACAGAGATATTGGGGGGATGGACTTCCTCTCCGTTTCTACAGCCGGTTCTCACTCAAGCAGGACCGACTTTCGTTTTGACCGTTCTGACTCAGAAGTTGTGCAGGGAAGGAGGCAACCTGCTCCAGAGGTGGGGAGCAGGCACGAACTGCCTTGCTTCTGTGCAACCGTAGGAAAGCTGCTGTGCTGTTAGGGACGGCTAGCAAAGGAATTCCCTCGCCTGCAGAAAAGTACACAGGGAAGTCACCAGTACGTGAAGTTGGCTTATCTTAAAGGCAGGTAGCCTGGCTCGTCTGGTCCACCAGGGAGACAACAGCCCTGCAAGCCTGTGAGCCCGGAGGGGCTTCTGTCCCCACGTTCCTGGCTCACACTAAGCCTCTCCAGCTCTGAGTCCTGCTCCCAACCCCCATCTTCACATTCTTTCCTTAGATATGCTAATGCCCTCTCCCCCGGAGCTCCCCGACGCAGCCTCTCAGTCTCCTCGAGGGGATTTCTATCTCCAAGATTATCTCTGGCTCCGAGAGAAGCCTGGGTGTCTGTTTCCCAGTTCAGGGGAGGGTTGTAGGCAGCAGGTACGACTTTGGCGCCCAGATGCGTCTGGCAGGGATTTTAAAGCACTCCTGCTGCTTGGGTGCTGCTAAATTTAGGGCTAGACCTTTAAGTAGCCATTGTTTCTAATTGAGAAGAAATTGATAAAAGAATTGATAGTAAAATTGATAAAATAGTTGGTAATGGATAAAATTAGGTCAAATCATAAGAAACGGCTAATATTCTTTTTTAGTAACAGATATGGCAATTTCCTGTGGTTCTACCCAGTACTGAAAAGTGTTTGCAGACATTAATGAAAAGATATCAAAGGATTTTTGATTCATCTTTCACTATGTTGCACATCCCATAACTTCTTTTCCTGGACCCAGAATACCTGTTCTAAGAACTCACGTGCGTGCGCTCGCGCACACACAGACACACAGACACACACTGACCCAGTCTTCCTCTTCTGGGACCTTAACATTAAGGGACTCCAATGTCAGCGAGGTAACACACTTATATGAATAAAAGGCTTGGGCAGTTCTACTCACAACACTCTTGTCCTTTGTCCAGCGTTAGCCCTCCTGCCCAGCCCCCAGCCCCCAGTCCCCAGCCCCCAGCCCTGCCTGAAATCATTTCACTGGATTGAAAGCAGCGAAGACAACCTCATGTCACAGGCTTGGGGGCGGCTGCATGTGTGTGGGGCCAGCCGCAGCTTTGAGTCACAGAGATCTGCCCTCTGCATTTGGTTTATTTCTTGGTGTGCGAGCATACCGAGCATACCGTGTTTCGGGCGAGTTACCTAACCACAGTGTTTTTCAGTTTTCTCATCTGTAAGATAGGGATAAAAATACCTCCTCTGTGTACGTAAAGCGGGCCAAGTCCTGTGCGTGGGACGGAGGTGCTTCAAACTTAGGAAAAACCAAGCAGATTAAATTTCCTATCCCCTGGAGCTCCCAGCCTCCATGCCTGCCCGTCCACCACATGTGGCTCCGACACCAAAGAGCTGCTTTACTTGAAGTGACATGTGGCCGGGGACACCGGGTGTCTCAGCGGTAACCAGTCAGCCTAGTGAGTCATGGCTAGCAGGGCCCTCGCTGCTCTGGGGAAGATGACTTGCAGCTGGGGAGGCACAGAAGTGGCTTTGTGGCGTCAGGGACATTTGGGCTGGTCCCTAAGGATGGTGAGGATTAGACGTTCCCTCCGGGCCCGCGTGCTCCCCTCGAACTCCCTGCAGTGATGGGACTGTGCCGCAACCTGCACTGTCCCGAACACGTGACTGCTCCGCATGTGACCTGTGGCTAGCGTGACGGAGGAGAGAGTTTTCACTTTAATTTTGATTCATTTGAACAGCCGCCTATGGCTAGTGCTGGATGGCACAGGACCGGGCGGCGATAGGGGGAGTGACGGAGGACGAAAACTCGGGGCGGGGGGCAGGCCGGGGTACAGCACATGCGTGAGCTCAGCTGACGCCCAGGCTGCATGAAGGGTGCTGTGGTTTGAGCAACTGGAGAGGACCACGCGGCAAAGTCCGGTCATCCGTGGAAAGAGTTTCTGTGTTCTTTTGTGAGCCGTGGGAGCCAGTGAAGGTTTGGGAGCCAAGGAGGGACAGCAGGTGCTGTACGTCATAGCGATTAATCTAGCAGCAGGTAGAGGAGTGGGGTCCCTCCCGTTTGACCAGATAGCAGCTGGGAACAGAAGACACTGGGGAGTGTCGCTGAAGCCCCCCGCCCTCGGGGGCGAAGCTCTGACCGAGCGCTGAGCACTGGATTAGCAGCAGCTCAGCCTGGATCATCTCGGGCGGCTGTGAGGTAGGCACTACCAAGAGGCCCACTTTACAGGCAAGGAAGTGGGGTTTCCTATCAGTTAATTTACATGTCCTCAAGTCAGTAGAAAAATAAAAATTCAAACCCAGGTTTGCTGGGTTCCAGGGACCGCAAAGAAAGTATTCAACTCCACGCTACCTGCATTGCCTACCTCCGCCTGGGGGAAGCTGTTGGTCCCCCCGGCAGTGGAATGAGATGGATGGCAGAGAGCCAGACGCATAGCTCAGGCCCGGCTAGGAGGGGGCCGGGGTGTGGCTCTTCCCACGACTAGACACAGGGAATTCTTCTCTCCATGGGCACTTCTGAGTGGGGCTCCCTGCTTTATTAGCAGACTGACGCCTCTCATCTCCCTCCTGCCTGCCCAGAGCCCCCTGTCTGGTCTGTAAGCCAGGAGAGTTATTATCTGCCTTTGGGGAACTCTCCAGAAGAGCAGGGACTTACTTCCTTTCCGAGAGCTCTTCAATTTGCAGGCAATTATCTGATGGCTTTCGCAATTTCTCTTACAATCTTCCCTTAAGAGACAGCTCGGTGTGGTGTTAAAAAATACCCATTCAGTAACCAGGCTGCCAGGGTTTGAACCCTGGTTTGGGGCCTGTCTTCTGACAAATGACTGAGAATACAGCCTACCTCATGGTATATAGTCTTAAGAATGAGTAAAAAGCACATTAGAATTGAAAAAAAGAGAATGGTTCTAAGGAATTGATTTTCAGATTATGTCCCCCAAATACTTGCTTTAGGATGGTTTGAGTGCTCTGTTAGAAAAGTATAAATTCCACCCCGGCAGGTGTGGCTCAGTTGTTTGGGCATTGGCCCACAAACCGAATGGCTGTGGGTTCGATTCCCGGTCAGGGCACAGGCCTGAGTTGTGGGTTCGGTCCCCCGTCGGGGCACATGCAAGAAGCAACTGATCCATGTTTCTGTTCCTCCTCCCTCCCTCTCTCTCTAGTATCAATTAAAAAGAAAAAAAAATTGTGCATTTACTATGTATGGTTTATAAGCATTATTATTTGTCCCAAACTGGGTGGGGTGCAGGGCAGGAGTGCCCCCCCGGGGTGGCCAGGAGGAGGAGGAAGTAACTCTAGAAAGACACTCTCAAATATCTGGGTGTGAATCAAAGGAACTGGTCCGAGATCGTGGAAGGCCTTGAGTCCAGACTCACGCTAACAGAGAAACCATACAAATGTAAACACATGCGCAGCAGTTGGTTGGGAGGGGAGGGGAAAGGAAATATTGACAGGTACTGGAAAGAACAGTTTCTGCGTGCGTGGGAGCAAACTCTGCATGATCCGGCAGATGGCATGGGCTTCACCACACAGCTCCGGTCCCTGCGGACGCTTCCACTGCGGCATCCGGGGCTGCGCCTGTCCTGCGGCCTCAGTGCTGCCACCTACAGGGCCTGCGAGGCAGAGGCGCAGCCCTCGTGGCTCCTGGGCTGCTGGGCACTGGGTCTGGGCAAGATCCGTAGATTCCTCAGCAGCCACAGTGAGCGCCCCTTGTTACAGGTTTTAAATGCTTCTGCCCTGGAACACGACAGTTCTGAACACGTTTCTGAACATTGTTTCTAAAAGGGGGAAGTGGAAAATAAAACCAGACAGAGCTCCACTCAGACATGTCACCTTGAAATGTCACATCGACACAGCGCCGTGTACCTGGCCCTGAGTTAGGGCACATGTTACTGCATTTCACCCACATAAAAAAGAGCACCAGTATTCTTACCCCCATTTCAAAGTGGGTTCAGGGATCCAGTTCGTAACTGTTCAGAATCTGCGCCACTCACATCCCAAAGTCCACGTAAGTCACAACAGCACGCGGCCGGCACACTGGTTTTCCATCCCCCCAGGCGGAAGAACACACGCGGCTGAGTGGACCGAACAGGGCCAACAACCACAAAGAGCTTCTGTCTGCACGTGGGAAATGCTGCTTCGACCCTGAGCCATGGCTCTGAAAACCTGGGGTCCTCAAAGCAACGGGTTATTGCAGTATTTGTCATGTTTGTACGGGAGCGAGGTCTTTACTACCAGGGCCTAAATCTATGTCTCTTTGTAAATTAAGTTATTTCTATCCATGCGAGACAGCCGGAGTGAATCAGCGTCGTAAGCCGACCTGCGGAACAGAGGGCCCTGTCTGGCCTTTACCAGCGCCAACTCCTTGTGGATTAATCAGTATTTGGGTCCCTGTATTCTACAAAGGTCTCGCTTAAACTGACCGCCCTGTGGCACTCACAGTGCTTCTCAAACGTGAGTGCACATCCCAGTCACCCAGGTAACTCGCTGGAAGGCAGATTCTGACGCAGCGGCTCCGGGATGGCGTGCGAGATGCTCTGTTGCTAATAAGTCACCACGTGATGCAGGCACCGTTGGAGATGCTGCTGGCCCAGGACCCGCATCTGGAGTTTCCAGCAATTTGAGGATCTCAAAGTTCCTTTGAATGGTCAAAATAAAATTTTAATTGCTTGTATACTAATTGTATTGTTTCCTTAAGCTTGGAGAATCAGTAAACTAAACATTCCACCCAACAGACTTTATCAAGTAGAAGACTGAATTTATCAGGACAGTCTATTCCTTCACCCTGCTTGGATTATAAAGTATTTGTCTTTAGGAACTCTGTGACCTGAAGGATTCTGCCTTCAATTAAAGCGTCATTTAGGCAACATGAGAACTGTTTTCCAAACTCTAAGGGAGAATGAGGATGATACTGACTTACAAAAAACAGGTCAACATGAACCTTTCTGCTATTTCAGGCTTTTTCAAGCTGACCCTTTTGCCATTTAGGGGAATTGACTGTGCAGAAGGACAGAGAAGTGGCCCCCGTGACCCACTTTAAAACCAAGAAGCACCTCCTCACACCACTGTGATCTGGAGGCTCAAGGCTCATTTATGCTATGCTTATCAGGGTCTCCAGATGCTGAAGGGCAAAAAGCAACACATTCACATGCGATACAAAGCAAATACCTATTATGATGCCCAAAGGACAAGCTATTTATAGCAGTAAAGAATAGAGCGACCCATAAATAGACTGCCATTTGGTTGTTTGTTTTGTCTGGGGTCTGTTGAATGGCATCTGTTACTACTACAATAGCTAATGCCCAGCAATTATTTCCATCATAAACCTCACTGGGGATGGGAAATGCAGCAGAACCAGCTCTTCTGATTAGAATTGATTTACACCCCCCCCACCCCAAACATCCACTAAAATATTCATCAAAGGTGCTGAGTTCTCTCCCATCCCTTCCTATTTACGCAAATAAAACATGTACATCTAAATGGTTAAACATACATGACTGCCTTATGTTTTAGAGAATATAATGTCTCCAAGCGAGGAGTGGACACTAGAGCAATTCTGATGAGAAGAACGTGTAAGAAAGTACAGTCACTTCAGTGGGGACAAAGTGCCTGCCGTGCACACAGTAGATTTTCAGTAGAGGTGATTTACTGCCTTGAGTGGCCTTAACATCGATTGCTGGGTTTGCACAGCCAAGACTGACCCGGGCTGGGAAGGTAAGGGTGCTCTGGGGCGGGGGAGCAGGCTGCTCATGTCTGCGGCCTGGGGCCCGAGGGGTCCAGCCAGGCCGGTCTGTCTTTCCTGCTCTGCAGTGCCTACTCGGACGCCAGAATGTTCCTACCCTTAGCTTATATCCTCAGGTGCTGTAGCACCTAGATATTGGTATATTGACTTTGTATATTATTATTGTCAATAATACCTACGTTTGCCAATATTTATCCAGGGCGAACCACATGGCAGGCCCCAAGCAGAGAGGAAAGGGGCCTTTCCCCTCAGTTCAGGTGTGAAACACCCAGAGGAGCCGGGGTCCTGCTCCAACCCTGGACCGAGAAGCTGGTCAGAGGGGCGAGAGGCTCCAGCCACCCCAGCCTGGGCCCCCGATCTCCCTGTTTAAGGGAAGTGTGTGTGGGGATGCGGGTATAGTGGTCTATCCTTCACCGAGATTTCGACTTCTGCAGTTTCTGTTACCCACGGTCAACCCCAATCTGAAATTATTAAATGGAAAATTCCAGAAATAAACAATTCATGAGTTTTAAATTGAGCACCATGCTGAGTAGCATGATGATACCTCACGCCATTCCACTCATCCCGCTCCGGAAGTGACTCATCTCTTTGCCCGGGGTCTCCAGGCTGTACATGTCACCACCCCCCGCCCCCCTCAGTCCCTTAGTAGCCATCTCGGTGATCAGACAGACTGTCTCAGTGCTTGTGCTCACCCGGCCCTTCTTTTACTTAATACTGGTCCTGAAGTGCAAGAGGAGGGATGCTGGCAATTCGGACACGCCACAAAGAAGCCACAAAGTGCTGCTTACATGCAGCCAGTAGGTCAGCAGCAGTCGAACGCTCGGTCGCAATGCCTCGGTCCCTCCCTCTCGTCATCTCATCCTGCGGGCACCGTGTCACCTCCCCTCATCACAGGAGCGGGGTGAGTGCAGCACAGCAAGATGTTTTGAGAGCGAGGGGAGAAGAGACACTTTCCCTCACGTAACCTTTATTGCAGTATATGCTATCATTGTTCTATTTTATTATTAATTATTGTTGATCTCTTACTGCTGAGAGAACTAATTTACAAATTAAACTTCGTCTTAAGTATGTGTGTGAAGAACACACTTAGTACATAAAGTCGAGGGTTTGGTACTGTCCCCCGTTTCAGGCACCCCCCGGGGCCCTCGGGCTGTATCCCTCCCGGCCAAGAGGAAGCTACTGCGGGATGATGGTCGGATCTCAGTAAAACCACGTATTCTGTTCTGAGGAGTATTTCTCAAAGAAGGTCCTCGCTTTGCTGGAAAAAAACTCACGTCCATTATAGCGCTGGGCAAATTACTTCAATGTCCTTGAACCTCAGTTGGCGAATTCGTATAATGGAGAAGTCGGATTAGATGCTTCCCGAGGGCCCTTTCATATCTGAAATCTCTAGTCTCCAGTTACCTTTCTTCTGGTCGCACTTCATAAAACGATTTCGCTTTCCACCCTGACAGGCAGGCGGGGGGTGGGGAGGTGCTGTCTCGCCCTCTTATTGGATGGGGAAACTGAGCCTCCCAAAGTTAATTCATTTGCCTCAAGTCGTTAGAATGTCAAGCAGCCGGACGGGGACGAGATATTAAGTCGCTGGCTTAGTTTCAAAGGACTCCCTCTGAATGCTGTCCACATTAGCGAAATTAGTTTTGTTCATTCCGTAATGACCGCGAATCTCACTGATAGCAAACGGCTATAAATACAGCTAGCGCGGATGGGGTACTTCCGATGAATTAAATCTTGGGCCCTTGAGTTTTTTTATTTTGCTGTCTTCTGAGAGATGCCGAGAGATTGTTCATTAATACGATGGATGACTGCCTTTCTGATGGGAAGTGCTGGGAAGTGTGGCTCGGAGAGGGGAGCGCCAGTGAGAATTCGAGGTGAAAGACTGCGTTCAGGAAGAGGTTGCTGAAGACCCTGGAGGAGCTGGTGGTTGCCTTCGGCTCACAGACGCTCACTGTTACGGCACGCAGCTGACAGCGTCCGAAGGAGTCACTGTTGTGTGTTTTAAGATCTCCCTAAACAAATATTCCTACCATGCAATCACTGAAGTCTAGAAAGCCAGTGGAATGTGTTCTATTTTTAAAAGACCTTAAGCTACTTGTAGATCCCCTGCATCTACGTAGTCTATTAAAATAACTCTGAGAAATAGCTGAGAGGTCCCAATGACTTGACGTCTTTTTGAGCAAGTCCATTAGGCTAGCATATAACAATTTTAAGACCAAAGGGACAGATTATCTTTGATGAAGAATATATAAAAATATTATTCAGAAACTTTAATGCACATGCCTTGGTCTGCCAATGAATACATTTATCCTTGCAGAATTAAATATGAGTAGTAAAAGGATGTTTGTTCATGGAAGCGTCTCTCGTGGTAGTAAAAACGCGAGAAACAACTTAGATGGGAGATTATTTAAGAGGATATGTTGTCTTCATTAAGTGGAATATTGTATAATTATTAAAAATGTTCTTGCCAAGGAATAATTAGCAACAAAAACATTAACCGGTAAGAGCCTGAGCTGCACCATGAGCCTACATGGACTTGGATTCTGGCTCAGCCAGTCCCTGTGTGTGACCTTGAACAATGTACTCGTTACTTAACCTTCTGTGCTTAATGTTACTCAGATGCAAACTGGGGCTAAGGGGAGTACCTGCCCCACGAGCCTGCATTCAATGAGGTCATCGGTATAAACCGCTTCGCACAAAGCCTGCCACTCTAATAAGGTTACAGTACAGGACCTATTTTTCTCTGCCAGTCTGCATTCCCTACTTTTGGGGGCCAACAATGTTGTCAGTTAGGTAACAAGGAAGAAAATACAAAAGTGTAAAAATCATTTAAAAATGTATAATTGCGGTAAAACACAAAATAGTATAATGTCTTAACCATTTTCGAGGGTACAGCTCGGTGGTGTGAAGTACATCGCAGGGGTTTGCCGGCCATGTCTCCAGAACTGTTTCCTTCTGGCAAAACTCAAACTCTGTCCCGTTAAACACTGATTTCCCATCCCTCCCGCCCCTGCCGCCGGCAGCCACCGCATCTATTTCCTGTCTCATGGGAATCTGACTGCTCTAGGGGCCTTGCCCAAGAGGGATCTCACAGCATCTGTCTTTTTGGAACAGGCTCGTTTCACGCAGCATCATGTCCTCGAGGTGCACCCTGCTGGAGCAGGTGTCCGAGTTGCCTTTCCTTTCAAAGGCTGAGTAACACCCCACCGTCTGGGCGGGCCACGCTCGGGTTCCCACTCCTCCGCCGACGGGCACCGGGTGCCTCGGCCTTCCTGCCGCTGTGAGTGGCGCTGCTACCTACGGGGCGTGCAAATATTTTCAAGTCTCTTTTTTTAAAAGAAAGAATATTATGAGTTCCCTTGAATTTCCTAAAACTCCTAAGACACATGTAACCAGGGACCACAGGTGATCGAAATCTTAGATTTGTTCTTTGGCTCTGAAAGTGCCTCGATCGTTAATTAATAAATTAATATATTTAGATTTTTATCGGACACTTTGTCTTCGGGGCTGAAGATTCATTTGGAAGTAACAAGAGGGGGAAAAAACACGAACGAAGAACCGCAGTAAGATAGGCACCGCCCTTGCTTCTCACCTGGGGCAGTCCCCGAGGGGCAGCCCAGGGATCCCGCCGCCGCTGTCCACGTTCCCGGCGTGGGAGTCTGACCTCCGCTGTTCCTGCCCCGCCAGGGCCCTTTCTCCTCAGGGTCTTGTTATGGGTCAAGGTGGCTGCTTCATTGTTGACGTTCCCATTCCACCCATCAGAACGGAGGAAGAGAAGCAGAAAGAGTGTGTCCCCCCTTCGCAGACACTTTCCATTTCCGTTCCGCTGGCCAGAAGGCAGTCAGCTGTGCGTGGAAATGGTGCTCTCGGGCATCAGTGAGGACTAAAGGTGCTCAGTGCTGCAGCCACCTACAGAAATTACTTCCGTTCTAAATAAGTGTAGCAGTTGTTTTCAAAGAATTAGGAACTTACTCTGTAGTGAAGTTCCTGTTGCTCCTGGCAAGGTGCTGGTGGATCCTTCAGGTGCTGCCTAGAAGGTCTTCGTTACCTTCCCGCCTACCCCCCAGCTCCTGCTCAGCTCACAGAGAGGACCCACATGATGCTCCCCGTTCTCGTTACAAACCCGGTGTCTCCCCGTGGGTACTCTCTGCCGTTCCCAGATCGCCCATCCCCCTACTAAAGCCTTCCCCTTTCAGGGTTTAGCTCCTGTGTCACCTCCTCCAGGAAGCTTAATCTTGCCTTTCCTTAAGCTCCCCAGGCAGGGCACCTCACCTCTGCCTCTTCCATTCACTCCCTCCCTTGCTCTGCATTCCCGTACGAACATGCTGTGCCTCCCTTAGTAGACCGTGGGCCCCTTCCGCAGCCCCTTCCCTCATCAGGTCTACAGCGCCCAGCCTGGGGTCTCACAAGGCAAAACCCTCCCACGTTTACGGGATGTTATTGGCCCTCCCCAGGTGTTGGTATCACACCCGCCAGGGTGCCTTTTGGAAAGGTCTATTTACTTCTGTTTATTTAAAAAAAAAGAGTCGATGCAATTTATCTCTCTTTTTTAAAAAGATTATTTACTTTTGGAGAGGAGGGGAGGAGGGAGGGAGAAAGAGAGGAAGAGAAACAAACATGGATGTCTGATCGGTAGCCTCTCACACTCCCCTACTGGGGACCTGGCCCGCAACCCAGGCATGTTGCCCCGACTGGGAATCAAACTGGCAACCTTTGGGTTCACAGGTCAGCACTCAGTCCACTGAGCCACAGCAGCCAGGGGAATGCAGTTTCTCTGGAAGTAACTTCGAATCCACATTACAAAATTCCATATGTAGTTGGATTTCGCAGTGCAAATTCAGCGTCATAGCTTTCTTCGCAAGGAGAATTTCTCCTGCCTGTACAGGCCTGGTCCCCTTGTAGTCTGATTAGGTTCCATATTTCACTTTAAAGAGGAAGAGATGGTGCTTTGTCTGCGGCTGGGACAGGCCCAGCGTTAAGTATGGTCTTTGGGCCCTGTTACCTCCTCCCCCTTGGAAAGTGCCATAAGCAGAGCCAAGCCCATTTTGTTCACGTTTTTATTTCAGTCGAGAGCATTTAGATGGTATCACCATTTATTTTAAAAGTGAAAGTGGATGTGTGTGTCTTTCAGTGTGGGCCTGCCTCTCCTCTTTCTTTTCTGACTCCGGAATGTCCCTGTTTCGTGTAGACAGAGACCAACCTGCAGCTGTGGGGCCGGCCCCTCGGAGGGGCGCGGCAGCAGCCCTGGGTGCCCTCAGAAACGTTCTGAGCGGTGAGCCCTTTGGGGAGAGGGATGCTCCTCCAGACAGCTTTGCCAGGGGCTTGCTTCTCTACGCCTTCCTCACTCATAAACTTCCAGGCGGACAGAAATGTCTTCCAGGTGGTTTTGGCACTTGCACCTTCAGGGAGAGTCCCAGTGCGCGCCCCGAAGCACCGTGCCCCCCTCCCCCAGATTCCATCATGAAGAGCTGTGTCCTGCAAACCTTGAGGATGTGTGTCTGGGGCCGGGGAAGGCACAGCCGAGTCAGTCACGTCCACTCTTCAACTGTCCCACGGTCCCCGAGCGCGTGAGTCACAGCCCGCTGCTGGAGTCCGTCTAGGGCACTAACTAACAGGCCACCCAGGGCTCTCATCACTCCCTTTCCCTTAGGCCACTCTTCACATCTGCATGTGAAGACCCCGTGCACGGAGAATCTTTTTAGGTAGAAGAGGTCGTGGTTTCAGCTGATGCTACTACCCTGGAGTGTTTTTATTTTATTTTTTAATCAGTCACTATGGGTTGGGAAGTGAAGGCCGTTTGTGTGTGTGTGTGCGTGTGCGCGTGTGTGTTTCATGTTCTCTTTCTTTATGATTCGTCAATGCATTAAACACACTCTGATGCTCAAGAAGCTGCCTGGCCTTGGTGGTTATTTGGGGGGAAAAAACCCAACGGCACATCATCTTTCATCTCTTTTAATTTCAGTTTTACCCTAAAAATCTGTTTGGAGAAGGAAATGGAGCGTGCCAAGCTAATGACAGCCTTCCCGTCTCTTATTTTCTTCCCACGTCCCAGCACTGCGCACCCCTGTCCGGCCCCCCCCGCCCCCCAGTGTGCAGAGAGGTCGGCAACGCTGCGTTCATTAAGTCGAACCACCTCCGAAGCATCAGAAAAAATGAAAACATGTAAATACCCCCCCCCCCCCGGCATCAAGTGGGAGGGGTTAAGATGATTAAGATGAAACCCGGCTGTGTCAGCCAACAGACTCATTTACTTTCAAAGGTGTCCCCTCTGGGACTACAGGCAGCGCACCTTCCGGGGAGACTGAGCAGTGCGTCCCGCCGGGAAAAGCGCTGGGCTAGTCAGAGCGCTTGGGACTCACCCGGGGCCGGCCCGGGAGGGTGGGCAGTGCGGGACCCAGTTTCCACTCTCGGGGAGAGGAAGCCGGAGACCCACGGTCAGCTCCGAAGGCCACTGATGGTCCTGTCCCAGCACTTCCCAAGCACCTCCGAATTCCCACCGCGCGCCGTCTTAATTTGGTTACAGAATTCTCCTCCCCCCCCCGCAGCACCTCCCCTGAAGCAGAGGGTGTCACGGCCGCGGCGGCTGGCAGAGTGTCTCTGCAGGGAGGGTCCGCGGGGCGTAGGGTCTGACACCCCGACACCCGCGTCTGCAACGCGAGAAGGGCGCAGCGGCGGCGGCAGCGGCAGCAGGACTCCCAGCCGAGGAGGCTGCGGCGGAGGCCCCCGCGAGGTTGCCGCCCCGGCCCCGCGGGTTCCCCCCTCTCCCGCGGGTGAATGAATGATTAGTCCAGCAGCGTCTCCCCGCCCCGGTTCGTCCGAGGTTGAAAGGGAGGAGACTTGGAGAGACTGTTTCTCTTTTCTTCAGGGCGAAAAGCGTTCGCCTCCGTGCGTTTATTAACCGACCTCGCGTGTCGTTTCTCTTCTGTCCTCCGCAGTGTCAGAACTCGCGGACACAGGGCCGCAGGGCGCTGGTCCGGGCCCCTCGGTCCGCTCCAGCCGCGAGTCCGCGGTCCTATCCCCCCGCTCCAGGGAAGCGAAGCTGAGTGAAAAGTTGCGCCCGCCACACCCCACCCTCCGCCCAATTTGTCGCTCCTTCCCAAAGCTGGGGACCAGGGAGCTAGCAGGGGTGGTGAGGCACGCCTGAGCCCCGCTTGATGCTCCCTTATTGGCATGGGGGCGCCGGGGCACGAGCAGGGGTGGTGCGGCGTCCGCGGTTAGGGGAGGGTCCCCGGGAAGGAGGAGGCGGCTCCGAAAGCGTGGGCCGGTGGTGACACGCCTGCCCCGCTCAGATCTAAGTCCCGGGGACGGCGGCCTCCCTCGAGGCGCTGGGGGGCGGTCTGGACATCCCGCTGAGACGAGTCCAGGGCGCGGGGCTCCTGCGCCGCGGCGCCCCCAGCGGGTTCCCGGAGGCGCCCGGGGCACCCCTGTGCCGGGCGCGGGAGCGAGCGCGCGCGCCGGCCGGGCGGAGAGCTGGAGGCCGGCGGAAGGTGGGGAGAGCTGGGGAGCAGGACGCGCGCGGCCGCGGCGCCCGGGTCTGTGGCTGCGGCCGGGCGGCGGCGGAGCCGCGGTGCGGTGCGCAGCGGGCGGCGCTGCCAGTCCTGTCTGCCTATCTCCCGCGGCTCCGACACCCCCTCCTCCCGGCCCCGCATCTGGCGTGGAGGGGCCGACGGCCAAGCCTTGGGAGCAACTCCCTCAAAAAAGCCGCATTGGAGGAGCCTGGCCGCAGGACCCCTCCTCCCGGGCGCCCCCCACCCCTCGCCTCCCGCTCCCGCCTCCCCCGCCCGCCCCCCTTACTCCCGGGCGCCCGCCTCCCTCCTTCGCGGACTGTCTCCTGACTCGCCGGCTGAGAGCCCTTTTTGATTGCGAGCGGCCGTAGTGGAGCAGAGGCGGCGGCGCGGGACCTGCAGTCGCCCGGGATTCCCTCCAGGTGACGATGCTCTGGTTCTCCGGCGTCAGGGCTCTGGCTGAGCGTCCCTGCCGGCGCTCGCCTGGGATTACCTGCTGCGTCTTGCTGCTGCTCAATTGCTCGGGGGTCCCCATGTCTCTGGCTTCCTCCTTCTTGACAGGTAGGGGAGGGGACGGGAGGGACCGGCCCTCCCGGACGCTGGCTTGATACCTGGGAGAGGAGGCGCCGGCTCGCCCCGGGGAAGGGAGGGTGCGGAGCGAGCACCTAGGCGCCGGCCCCTCTCTGGCTGGTGGGGGCGAAGCGGAGCCGGTGGGGTTCAGGGGAGGGAGGCAGTGAGGAGGCTAAGGGGTGGAGGGCTGAGTGGATGTTGACGTCAAATATATAGAAACGGTCCTAGCTGATTTTTTAAAAACCCCTTTATTTATTTTAAGTGTTTTCCTCAATCCTTATTTTGGTTTCTTCTCCCCCTATGCAATTAAGGAAACATTTGCACCGTTTTCCACACATCCTGCGTTCTGACTTCATAAGGTTCCCTTATATTCTCCGTGTGAAGAGCGCGTTTGAAAGCCCCGGCTCTTCAGACCTTGAATTTGAAGGAGCTATCATATTTTAAAGGGGTAATAATAGCAGGATATAGTAATTATATGTTTTCAGGCAGGTGAAGACCTCAGCTACTATTCCGAAGGACATACTTTACTGACACCTGGTGCAGAAAAGAAAATATTGAGTCAATTTGTAGGAGAAGAGGAAGGAAGATTGTATTTCAAAAAGCGATTTCAAATCAAGACAGTAAGAGGCACATTCATATAAAGGCCTGTTCATTAACATAGTCCCGAGTTTTGTTCAAATTTAAAATCTGCCCTAATGGCCAATTTGAACTTTTTTTTTTTTTGCATGTGTGTGTGCCAAAAGGCCTTCCTAAAGGAGTATTATTAGAGATCTAATGAAATACTTGGAATTGTGCTTAAACCATATGAGAACAACGACAAAAAATTTATGGGTCATCAAAAAATAAACACAACCCGTTTAAATATAACTATTTAGAATAGATTTGCAGGGGTTGAGGGTGGAATTTTTTTTTTTTTTTTTGGTGAGTGTGATCATTTAAAACTCATTAGGAATTTCTGAAATTTGGGTAGTTGTGTCAAAAAGGATTGCTGTAAAAACTTCAAATTTTGTAATAATGCCAATAAGCTAAGTTTAAATTATTATTTTTTCCTTCATTCCAGGTTCTGTTGCAAAATGTGAAAATGAAGGCGAGGTCCTGCAGATTCCGTTCATCACGGACAACCCCTGCATAATGTGCGTCTGCCTGGTAAGTAGGGGGCCCGGCCCGGGGAAGCCAATGGCTCCCTCGGACCGGGCGAAGGCATTACATGCAATAACAGGACCAGATCTCAAACGCTGCGTTCAGCCGTCACAAAATAGCTGATGAATTGAACTCAGTCGAACTTCCGAGTTTTATGGACTTTGGCGATTTCCCATTTCATCAGGGTGGGGGGGACTCTTATCACTGACAGTCATCTTTACAGAGATACATTCAGGGCGGACTCTGTGTGGCATTGTCTCCGTGGTAATTGCCATTTGTACTGCCTGTTCCCAGGAGTGGCTGTCACCGTCAAATCCTAGGCGCCACCAGACTCTTTCTGCCTTGGTTCTGTCCCCGGAGCTCAGTGTGAACACGGGAGATAACATTTAGGGATCTCCCCAGTGATATGGTGTGACCAGGGAAAACAGGAGTGGCAGTTACAAAGGACAAGCAGGGGGACAAGATGTAATCTGGGATTTCTTTGCCTGTTTTGGCCTACACTCTCCACGACAGCCTTTATTGCATTTCTGATTTGGAAGCATGAGTCAGGAAGGACAGTCAATCCCTAATAGACAGTAACGCTGGGCTGTCAGCTGCTCAGTTAACCCTGGCAGTGGCAGTAGATTAAAAAAAAACAAACAGAACAAGAAGAATTTCTTTTAATGTACTTTAGCTTCATGGTTAATGATAAGAACTAGTAAGTAACGGCATGGTGGTGATTAAATGATATGCATAAAAATTTCTGAGATGAAACAATAGATTAAAAAAAAACAACGCTTTTGTTAAGAGAGATTTTTTTTTTTTATGTGCCAATCACTTTTGGCAAACTCTTGGTTAAAGGCTACACACCGCCAAACCCTCCCTGCTGGAAACGCATTAAGGGCCTGGGATGTAAAGCTTCAATGAAGTAGATGAGTGTTTGTTATCAGATCAGCGTTGTGTGTAGAACCGGGGAAGGGGTTCTTCTCTGCGCAGGGGAAGCCAAGCCATCTGGGCTTAAACTACCCAGGCTTTCTCCTGACACGAGATGAGGTCAGTGTTGCGGATGATGAATGGGTGAAGGTGAAGGCCTCGATCAAATGATTATCAGGTTCCGAGGACTAAGGGAATCAACAGAATCAGAAGTGAAAATGTCTTACATGTGCCGGGGAGATAGATATCGATGCCTTCATGGAAGAAAGCTAAGAGAGACAGGCTTTTCAGATTTTTGTGTTTATGAGTTTTCATTAAGGACCTGTTGAAAAGAAGCTTCAAGTTGAAATTCTGGCAAAGTCATGTATTTCCCAGCACAGTGGGTGCACTGGGGGTGCCCACAGGGGGTGGAGATAATCGTTGGTTTCAATTTCTCTTATCTTTATATTGTGAGTGAATTATCTTAGTCTTAAGAGGAAATCACCCTGCCCTTTAAATGTGCTCGGAGCTCCAAGCACCCGGGAAAATACTGTTTGCGTCCTCGGCGATACTACGACGCATCAGGTTGAAATGTGCAGCTTGGGTGTTGCACACTGTTCCCAAAGAGCACGGTGAAGAATTCCCCACACAGCATTCTCCTTTCAGTGCCACACCCCGGTGGGAAAGCGTTCTTTCCTCTCGAGGTGGAGCCTTGCTGATAGTAAGACCGAGGTTAGAAGCCTGGGCTGGGAGGGCAAAGAGCGACTCGGAAGAGGAAAAAAAATGCATCTGTTGGAAGTCAAGTGAAAATATTATTTGTTTCAGACCTGCGCTGATTAAATTTAGATGGCTGGCAGGTTCCCTGGCGTCTTTAACATTTAGAGGTATCTGTCTGGAGTGAGCGCCGTGGGGGATTCTTTCTCAACGTGTTAAGTCGAGACTCGAGCGACCCGGCTGAAGTCACTCAGGGCTCTCACCCGAGCCCAGAGGCCCAGTGACGTGTTCTGTGACCTGTGCGTGGGTTTAGCATCACGAGGCCCACGTCGTTACAGGCATCCTTGCTTCCCAAGCATTTGTACTGACTCGCTGCAACCGAGTGGGAATAGATGGATGACCAAACCTGTCTGCATGTGCGCCTGCGAGTTTCTGCAGGACCCACTGCGGCTGTGCATTTCTTAGCAGCTCCGAAGGCCGTGAGGCCGCGTGCATTTTTACACTTAGGTTGGAAGACAGGTCTGCTTAACGGATTGATGATGTTCGCCATAGAGACTCGTAGTTACGATCGCCTTTAATTGTGGCGCTTATCCAGATCTGCATGCTTTCGTTTGATCCTCAGAAAAAGTCTTCTGAGAGCTGTTACCCACATTTTACAGATCAGGAAACTGAGGCCAGAGGAGCTGAGTAGCTTGCAAAGGCACATGGTAGGAAATATTGGAGCTGGGACTCATCGGCTTCGTCTGCCTCCGGAGCCCTTGCCTGTAACCGAGTGAGAGAGGCTATTTGCTGTGCGACCATGTGAAAAAGCAAGAAGAAAACCGGAAGGTTGTCGGCCTACTGTACTATTTGGCATTGCTTTGAGTTATTTTTATTTTTTTTCTTTTGAGTCTTGTAGGAGTTCGCTCGGCTAACATTTGCTAATCACATTATATGAAAGGAAAAATCTCGTTATGATTTCGGTGGACCTGCGGGGAGCGTTGGTTGTGAGCTAGTTTTATGCGTGTCCATTAAGAGGGTACGTAACAGTCAGGACTGTACTTCGGGTAAAGCAAACAGTCATATTTAGTTTGTGTTGGTCCAGCCTTTTGGCAGAAAGGTACGTAAGGCTGAGCATAAGCTCATATCTGATTTCATAACATGTATTAAAGAAAAAGCTAACCTCAACGCACGCCTAAAAAAGACGTGAAACGTTACAATGGGGAGGAAGTGGGCGGCGGGAGGTTCTGCGGCGTGTAATTACGGTGCAAACACTCCCAAGCCCCACGGCTTGGCCCGGTGTACACTGGTGAGCCCCGAAAGGGCTGGGAGGCGGAGTGAGCTCATTTCTGTGGGAACTCTGAGGACGACAGCAGCAGCCGGGGCCACCGCAGGCAGAACCGAACCCTCTTCCTCCCGTCTGTCCTCGCCTGCGTCAGCCCGAGCCTCTTGCCAGGCCTGGTCGCTATCCAAGAATAACCTGTTTGTTAGCGGGGGATGGCTGTCGTGTTAAAGCGTGCGGGACAAAACGCTCGGTTCCTCTGTTCGAGGGGGAAGGCGAGAAGGTGGGCCGCCGGCCTGAAGCCCGGGGAGTCAGCGTGGGCAGCTTGGGTTCAAGATGCAGAGGGTTCCGTTCTTCAGTTCCGAAGCGAAGCGTGTCTTTTCCCCGCCCGACAACATGGTCTTTGAAGGGACCAAGGAAGGACGGCCCAGACTTAATGCTGTTTTGTGTGATTTTTTTTTACCCCTTCTTGCTAGAATTATTTTTCCCAGAATGCCTAGGAAAACATGCTGGTGCTCTCTCTAAGGTGGAGATGACAGGAGCCAGCCACGTCCAGACACAGCATCTGAAGCAATTGTTTGGACCTTTGGGGTATCCCCAGGGCCACCAGGCAGGCCCAAGAGGGTTCCCCTGACTTGTTGCCCCTCTCCCCCGACGGAAGCAGAGCAGGAGATGTCAGAGCCGGTGTGTTCGGCCCAGGGCTGGAAGCTGGAGAAGACTTTGGAGGCTGGGAGTTTGAAAACCAGAAGTCAGTCGGAGCTTAGTTTGGCAGACATTTTGTTCAGCAAAAAAACATTATTCCGAAGTTTAAATTTCCTCTTTGAAATCCAGAGGTGCAATGTAGAAATGGACCCTCTGCTCGTAAAAAGCAACATGAAATTTGGTGTTACAAAAAGCGGGCCTCCCCCTGTCCTGGAGCCGAGCAAGCGTTGAAAACAGAGGAGACTTTGTCTGCTGTCTTCTACTTCTTAATCACAGAAGTCTTCCATCACGAAACAAGTAGCTACCAGCGTCTTCGATTCTCTTGGGTGCCTTATCTCTATAAAATCCTCATGTGTTTTATTGTTCAAATTAACTGGCTAGAGAATAGGTATCTATTATCTGAACAAGTGTTAGGCACATGTTTGGGAATGAGAGATAACATTGCATCAGGATTCAGTTTGTGTGTGTGTGTGCGTATGTGTGTGTGTGTGTGTGAGAGAGAGAGGGAGAGGGAGGGAAAGGCATTGGGGTGCAGATAGGGGGAGAGAGAGAGAAAGAAGAGATATAAAGGAATCCAGATGTGTTCAGAAAGACGCTTCACTTACTGCATGCACATATAAACAGATGCCATAACTTCTTGAAAATTGCTTTGTATCATTTTCAGGCTTTGGATTCTTACTAAAGAAATGATCAGGATTTCTTAGCTCCATTCATTCACTCATTCACTCATTCATTCATTCATTCATTCATTCTCCATTCTCTGTATAGAAGGTGTTCAACCAATTGCCTACCCGTAGAGTGAGGACTTGAATAGAACAGGTTTAGGGGACAGGGGAGGTAGCGAACTCACGGCGCTGTGCCGGCCCCTTGGCCAACAGGGGCGTTGAGGCAGTCAGTTCCGCCCCTGTGTTCCTGGGGCTCCCAGAGCAGAGCGCGTGTCCCGAGAGTCCACGGTCCCTGAGAGACAGGCTGGGACAGGAAGCCCGCGCCTTCCCCGCTAAACCAGCCTGCTTCTGCTCCTCGTCTAAAGACGTCTAAAAATACCCCCAGGGCCTTCAGGGAGTCATTTCGGCGTCCCCACAGCTGACATGGGCACTGCTCGGGGGCAGCTGCCGTGACTTCGGTCTTGTGACACACGTCAGGTCTGGAATTTGGAAGGTCCTCTCAAAGGAAGACACACAGTTCAGGTGGCTTTTGGTGGGCATCCTATCCATTTGGGGAGGGGCTTTGGGTCTCGTAGCAGACAGGCCTAGCTGCCAGTTCGGGCTCTGTCACTGACTGGCGGTAAATTCGGGAAAGTCACCTCACCTTTCTAAGCCTCAGTTTCCTCTTCGGGACGGCGAGCCCACGGGCTGCTGGGAGAGTTACAGGAGGTAGAGCACAGAAGGCTCAGCGTCCGGCGCTCTCTGGAGTGGTTCATTATCCACAAGAGTGGTTCTTGTTGGTGATGACATCCTTGTTTAAATTCTTATTTCTTCACATGGAAGAGGTTGTAAAGCCTCCTCAGAAAGGGGGGAAAAAGGCAAGCTGATGGAGAAGAGACGTAAGCATCCAGATGCTAAGCCCACCCATGGCTCTGCGTGAACAGGACCCCATTAGAGGGGTTTTGTGTCTCGGCAGACTCGGACGGAGCCAATCTGTGCTGCTTCCTTATTGGTGCCGTGGTCTGTGGGCCCTGGTGTAAGTTTTCCTCTTGTTCTCCATTAAACACTAGAAAAAAAAACTTTCCATGGAAGAGGGGCCTCATTTTTCTGCACAGTATTTACATCTCTGCGCCTGTGGGGTCACCTTCCCTTGTACTTTTATTGGCAGAGGGCTGGGGCTGGGACTCGGGAGCGCTGTAACTCTGGAAAAACTGCCTAGTGGTCTGGCATCGTGGGGATTTTCCTGGCCCGCCGCGTGGAAGTCTCTCAGCTCCGATCCAGACCCGGGTGGGTTTCGCTGCCTCCGAGCTCACGTGCTCCCCCGCCCCGGCCCCGTCCCATCCTAAACACATGCTCATTTCATCTCGCGACACCGGTCCTTCCAGTGCATGTCCACAGTAACCTGTGTTCTGTGCGTAGGACCTGCTGCTGTCGGGGGAGAGGCGCAGGCGTGGCGAGGGAGGGAGAGCGGGACATAATAATGCCCGAAGTCGGGCCAGGAGAAATGAGGGCAAATAAAGCCAATTACTAAACCCCGTTGAATAAATGCAGGATATCAGTTTTTCACACCCTCTTCTATGGTACTTCTGTCCAACTGATTGCATAAATTGACTCCTTTGTGCTGTAAAAGAATACAAATACCACCACCTTTCATGGCACCGGGGGGTCAAGTGTGCTTGTTGAACTTAGTTGAGTTCGGCAAACGAGCTGAGTGTATATTTTAAAAGCTCTCGATTCCCAGTTCTAATTCTATAAAACACCACTCAAGGCACCAGGGATAGCAGGTTATAAATTCAATAATATTATTCTTTCTTCCTTCTCTCCACACTTCGTTCTCCCCTTCCATTTTATTTTATTATTTTTAGCCTTGTCTGTGTTTGAAGCATTGTGCTGCTTGGGCGCCTTGGGGAGGCAGAGACCGACAGGACAGACGCTCGCTCCCAGCCCAATGGAGGGACGGACACGCGCACAAATAAGTGTTACAGCAGTGATGGATAAGCGTTCCAGCGGACTCGCACCCAAGTGCTGAGGGGCGGAAGGGGCACTCTGACTGCGTCATGTACCCAGGACCTTGAGGGGCGGGGGAAGGCCAGTCCTGACAGGGCGCAGCTGGAGGAGAGGCATGGAGAAGCGTGTGTTCAGGCCGTGTGGGGACGGTGGAGTCCCGCACACCCACAGCGGGGGGCGGGGGGTGGGGGCCAGCAGGGGCAGGACCTGGAGCGCAATGGCAGGGACGTTAGTTCCACTTGTTAGTGGGTGGGTGGGAGGGTGCTATTTAATAGTTTTGTGCAGCCACAGGGCATAATAAGATGTGTTTCATATAAATTCCTCTAGGTGCCTTTACTGTCAGTGTTCAGAGGGTGCAGGGGCTGGGGTGTGGACGGTTGCGGTCAGTTGAGCAGGACGGGCAGCGGGCGTGGAAAGAAGGCATTGGGGTGACCAGTGTGACTCACCCTTCTGAATTTCTTCAAGCACCTTTTACTTCTGCAGTATTTGGGGGACAAGACTCTGAACCGGGGGTGTCAAACTCATGTTTACCGGGGGGCCACATCGGCCTCGCAGTCGCCTTCGGAGGGCCGAACGCAGAGCCCCCCGCCCCTAGGGAAGGAGCAGTTACATCTACACAGTCCTGAAACTGCATTCGGGCCTGCGAAGGCAACCGCAAGGCTGACGTGGTCCCCGGTGGGAGTGAGTTTGACGCCCCTGCGTCTAAGCAATGCCCAGCAAGACATGGTAGTTCAGAGGCAGTTGTCATTCCAGTGGAGCGACATGCTAGGGTGTCTCAGTAACGGTCACCTTGTGTGTCCCTTGGTGTCTGTAGAGCAGGGTGCTGCTACCTCAATCCAAGGGATCGCCTCCTAGAGCTCACCCTCAAAATTCCGTGCTGGGCGTCAGCTCTCACTTCTTACTCGCCGTGGCGCCTTGCTGTCCCACGGCCCATGTGGCAAACTTTTTATTACCTGATGCTGTGTATTCTCAGTGTTGCCCAAACTTGATGCACTAATCAACATCGGGCAGCTCGTTCTCTAAAGGTGTCCCGGTGTGCTGGGCCCTCTACTCTCACAGAGGAGTTTTGGGGCCCCAGCGAATGGATAGCCCTTGGCGATAGAGCAGATGGCAGAGGTGAGAGAGGGGGCGGCTGGAGGGAGCTGGGAGACCCTCGGAGCCGGTGTAGGAAGAGAGGAGACCGGGACCACGGGTGGGTGGTGATGCATTTAGACCTGATGAGTTGGGATCAGTGTCCCCCAAGTGGGGACACTGAGTAGGCTCTTCCAAATGTGGGTTTCGATTTCAGTAAAGAAACCAGGGCTAGAAAAACACCAGTTCGTTCACTGTCTGCCTTGGACGAAACTTCAAGACTTTGGGAATACATTGTTTTTCTCGGGAAGGGGTCCGCATGGAGATGTCAAGGAGTGAGTCTAAAATGTCAGGAGAAGAAGGGTCGTGTTTAAGAGGACAGAAAGGGAGAAACCCGTGGAAGAGACGGAAAAGCAATCACAGGAGAAAGGGGAGAACCAGGAAAGCACAGGCCAAGACGGAAGAAGCGTGACAGCGAGAAAGTCCAGTGGTATTCACGCTTGCTGAGTAGGCTGGGAGTTCCAGGAGGTTCTCGAAGGAAGGGTTTTCCTCGCCGTCTTGGACGGTCTGGAACCATGGGTAATGGTGCCTGCCTCCCCCGGTCCACACTGCACGTTTGCACGCGGAGTGAATCGCCGTCGGTAGACGGAGCTCGGGTGGATCCAGTTTTGACAGAAATCCAAAACTAAGATTGCTGTAGGGATTTTGAAAATTGAGTGCAAAACTCGCAGATTTTCCAAACTCGGATTTGAAAAGATCTTAGAGAAAGGGAGTAAATACCACATGAAATTTTAAAAGGTACCAAAACAAAACTAATTTCATGGATAAAAGTAATAGATTTTTGCAAATGCCTTTGGAATGTTTTTATAGTTAAGTGCAAACTGGACAAGGCCACATTGAGGCTTTTTTTTTTTATTATGAAAAGAGCAGTGGAATAAAAGCCTGTCTGATATAAAAACTCACCATTGTAAACTTTCAGGTTTTCTCCATTAAACTGCTAATGGCGCTTTAAAAATATTATGATATAATTTAATCCCTTAGCTAGATCTTCAAGAAACTTTCTTGAGAGAGAGAGAGAGGGAGGGAAGAGAGGGGGAAAGAGAGGGAGAGAAACATCGATGTGCCAGAGATACATTGATTGGTTGCCTCTCACCCTCCCCCAGCCGGGAACCTGGCCCAGAACCCAGACACGTGCCCTGACTGGGAATTGAACCAGTGACCTTTCGGTTTGCAGGCTGGCACTCGATCCACGGAGCCACACCAGCCAGGGCTTTTCTCACCAAGTTTTTGATGTCCGTTTTGTTGTTGAAGTATAGCTGGGGAGTGGCAGCCTTGGTGTCTGACTGAGATTATGGATTCAAGTCTCACCTGGGCCGCTGGGTGGCAGCGAGTCACCAAGCAGGCGCCTTGCTCTCCCGCAGACCTAGCTGTGTGAGTCCGGGGCGAGCCACAGCGGTGCATGTGCGTGCCCTGCAGCGTCATCTCTCGGGGGAATGATATTGCAGACCCCGACTGTCGGTGGGACCAATGAACGGAATGGATATGATTGGGTTAAACTTGCTGATGTCTATGAAAGCCGTCTGTCAACAGTGTAAGTGGATTTATTTTTAAGGACAAGAACTTGAATAAGTGAAGAGGTAGGCTGTAGACCAGTTTTCGGTACATCATTTAAAAGGAGGTATACTTTTTAGGAACGATAACACAGTGGTTCATATGTCGACTTCCTAATAGCTGGATGGCTTTGTGTAAGTGGGCGAATGTTCCTGTATCTCGACATCTTTCCCTTTGCCACAGTGCTTCTTCGGTCAGATTAGTGAGTTAAAACACACGACGATCTCAAAATAAGGACTGGGGCATCAGAAACAGCAGCTCCTGCCGGCATCTGCATGCTGTGCGATCAGAAGTGCCTACGCGGTACTTCTAGGAGGGGTTAAGTAGACCACAGTTTATTGTCAACACCCATGGAATGTAGTGTTTGCTTTATTACTACTTTTAATCCTCACCCAAGGGGATGTTTATTGATTTTAGGGAGAGAGGAAGAAGGGAGAGAGGGTATGAGCGAGAAATGGACGTGAGAGAGAAACACTGGTTGGTGGTCCCCGGGACGCACCCTGACTGGAGACCAAACCTGCAGCCCTTTGGTGCACGGGGTGATGTTCCAACGGACGGAGCCTCCCAGCCCGGGTGAACTGTATTTACTTTGCATCTCTGTTTGCATCGACAGCAGAACTCCAGCAGAGGAGACGGCTGGCTTTTCTGCTGCAAGAGGGCTGGCTAGTCCTGACCATCCTGGGGGTTAGCATGATGGGTTCCTCCTCAGCTTTTACCTAAAACAGGTTTACCTGCCTGGCTGGTGTCCATCAGCTAACCACAGCATTGCTTTCACAATTGAGCTCCCGTTGTCCTTCCCTGGCACTTGTCACTGAATCGGGAAGTGACGATGGGTGGCAAAGATGTGAAACCAATTACTGAGTGGGCCCACTGAGCCTGACACTTCTGGAGCCTTTCCCCTGTTTGGAGCACTCGGGGTCCTGCCGTGTGACCAACCACCATCACTCTGTGTACCCGTGGAATGGGGCCTCACAGCGTAATTGCAGGCCGACTGATGTGACCAGTTGGATGCGTGGACCCGACAGACCCACACGGCTTGGTGTGCTGGCGACCAGAGGGCCTGTCCACCCCACCACAAGTCTGTGTCCCCTTCTCTTCCGTCACGTTCGGTGTGGTGGTGCAGTTACTGGGGTGGATTTGTGTCCTAAGAGAGGAGTCTGGGGACCTGGTCCCGCGAGCCCCATGGCTCCAGCGAGAGGCCTGCAGCCTTGGGACTTGAGTGGGAGTCGGCCCGGAGCTTCCTGTGTATAGTCGGGGTCGTCAACACTTGGGACAGCTCCCCCCAGAATGAGCCCCGAGTTCCAACACAGGCTTCGCCCAGAACGTTTGTCCCAGAAGCTCAACCAGCTCTGTACAAGACATCCTAAGGAATCGTCACACACACACTTTCCTTTCCTTTGAAAGGGAGGTACTCGCAGTTGAAAGTTTAGATTCATCCGACCCAAGACCGCTTGTATTGGTGACAAAAGGGACATCCCCTCTTCTAGAAACAGCCTGTTGCCGATGCAGCCACGCAGGGGCCAGGGCAGGGGGGCCTGGCGTTGTGTGACTCCTGCTTTCCAAAGTCACCGTGAAAACGGCCTGCGGTCCCTGTGGCCGCGTCCTTGTCACTCCCCCTCCCTCCCCCTTCCAGGGAGGCTCACTCCGAAACCTGGACACCCGCCTGCGTGTTTACACTGGGTCTTGGATGCTAGCTCTCTTGGCTTCGGGGAGCCGGCTCTGTTGAAAATCATGTTTTTCTTTTAAGGACAAAGGCCTTATTGTATGTGCATGTCGCGTAGTATAATGAGTTGTGTTTTCTTTTTTAAATGTTAGGTAATGGGTGGTACTAAGTCAGATCTGCCACATGAGGAAGTCAAAGGTCTGTGACCTCAGTGGCGCTGAAGGTGTCACTCAGGCGACTCAACCACAGAGAAGGAGCGGAGGGCGTACGTGGTGGCTTCTCCCCTGACCACGGTGTGTCCCCGGAGCGACAAGCTTTGATGGAATGACAGTGAGCACCCCGGGGAGAGGACCTGCAACGTGCGTGAGGGGGCCCCAGAGACACTTCAAAGAGAATGACAGCGACCCTGACCCTCAAAATACTGGAGATAACAATGTCCCATTTCAGCGTAGAAAAGCCTACGCTTCCAGAATAACTTGGTCAAATGAAGAGATGTCGTCGGCCAGATGTTTTCTCGCGGCTGTGGAGGTGGAACGGTGTGGGTGAGCCTCCGCTTTTCGGGCTCTGTGTGCCGGGCCTCGCTGGGTGGGCCCCTGGCCTCCTCGGCTGTGGGGACCTCAGGAGGGCTGTCCCCACGGCAGAGTGGGGAGACCGGACCCCCGAAACCAGGCACGAGAACTGGGGTGCCCCAGGCTGCTCTCGGACGACCTCCGGCCTCAGCGAGAGGCAGTTTTAGCATCTTTATCTTAATTTCTTTTCCTCTTTCTACGTAAACACTTTTTTTTTAAACCTAACTTCCCGGGTTTCTCTCTAGTAGCAATAGCATTAAGGTTCCTTTCATCTCACACTGCTTCCATGTTAATGAGCAAAGAAATGACGTTTTTATCCTCTTCCATATTTACTCTCAGAGCTTATTATTTAAAAAAAAAATGCTGGGGATTCCTATTCCGTTTAACTTTCTCACTGAAGAGGACTGCCCGAACCGAGAGGGGGCCGTTTGTTGCTCCCTGTGGCTCCAGTGCCCCTGTGCGGTGTCCGTGGTGGAAAGTGCTGGAAGCTTCTGCTCCGGTAAAACCCCTCTGTGCCCCATGGGCCTCGCTCTGTGCTTTGACTTCTCAGAAGTTCACGGCGTCTCACGGCCTCCCGGGTCCCACCCGCTTTGCGGGTTGTGGTGTAAAAGCCATAGCGTGGAGACGTTCCCGTAGCAGCGTCTGCTGTCTCGGGGGCACACTCGTGTCCTGACGGCGAGGACAGGGAAGATGGATCAGATAGTCCTCCCGTGAGTGCAGAGGCGCTTTGCCGAAACGGCTTCCCGCCGAGTCCCTGCGTTGGTGCTGCTCCCTGGGCGGCAGCGGGCCGGTCGGGTGGCGATAGAGCGGTTTCTGCTTTCGGGCAGCTGTGGCACGGTGGCTCCTGCGCCCCGTGCCACCCACCGGTGTGCCGATGCCGCATCCCATTAGCACACAGGTGACCGCCCGGCGGGGACATTTCTGTCCCCTAAGAATTGACTCACGTTAGGATTTGGGGAGGGGCGGGGGGCAGGGAAGGGGGCAGGAGCCTGCCCGTTTGGGATCCGGTCAGTCCGGGAGGGACGGGCTCTTCCTCCCCCTTGCTGGGGTGTGCTGGGGGTGCCCCTGCCAGCGGCAGCCGCTGCCTTTTCCCCATGAGTGCCTGCGTGTTGTGGGGGGGAGTGGCTGGGACTTATTACAAAACAGGATTTTTTCAGAATATCTGTTTCCTATAAATCTCATGCTGGACAAGGGCCAAGAAAAGTTTGCTTAAAGGACTCCGAGCACTAGTTGGCCAAGTTCAGAGCTTGGTGTTGCACTGAAGCATACGGAAATTTTGGTCTCCGGTGTTGACTCAGAGACCCGCAATGTCTCGCGGTTCAGCCCAACGGCTCTTTGAACACCTTCGGACCCCCCCCACTGGAGAGAGCCACACTGACGAGTCACGGCCACCTGCCTCCACGAGGGGGACTCTCAGCGCAGGGTGACTTCACACTGGGTGCATGAGCTAGCAACAAAGTGTGGTGATGGAGTAAAATGCGAACACCCCCACTCTCTGAACCCCAGCTCTGAGGCATTGGGCCTCTCTGCTCATCCTCAGAACCCCTCTGAGGTGGTGGGGGAGGGGAAGCCCCCCTGAGTGCCAACGCGGGGGGGCACGTGGGGAGACGACATGTGCGGGAAATGCAGTGACTGGACTGAAGGACCGACATAGGAGAATGATTGATGGTCATTCGACTCCGCACATCTTTATGGAGCGTTTATGCTAATGATGGCCCGAGGCCCCGAGAGACTGGAAAAAACACTTTTTTTAGTGAACAAAGAGAGATTAAATTATGTTCCAGATAGTTTTGAAGGTAGATATCTTTATTGCTTTAGAGTTCTTTGAAAACTGACGAAGTCATTCAAACCGTACATATTAACCCTTGGTTTGAATATTTGATTAATCAGAACATAGCGTTATTCCTTGACTGTGCTAGATTATATGTATGAATATATATGAACACATATACACACAGATACACACGTGCATATGTAAGTATACATGCGGCCTGTCCAGAAAGTAGCCGGCGATGTACTATGAAAAAGAGAGACATTTATTGAAGGAGATACAAGATACAAGAAGCATTGCACATAGGACAGTGATGCCTCAGTCCCCTTTGAGGTGGGCACCTTGGGACCTTGCACAGTTCTCCCACTCGCCATCAGCTGCCCCATCGTATCTTCCTGAATCTTATCAACAGTCTGAAATCTCTTCCCTTTCAAAGATGATTTGAGTTTGGGGAAAAGCCAGAAGTCACAGGGCCCAAATCTGGGCCGTAGGGGGGCTGAGTCACCTGGGTGATGTGATGTCTCACCAAAAACCTCTGCACTAGACGTGATGCAGGAGCGGGTCCGTCGTGATGAAGCTGCCAGTCACCAGCTGCCCGCAGCTGCGGCCTTCCGAATCATGAGCATGGTTTCTGCGGGGGAGTGTTCAACCCTAACACACACTCTGATGCATATTTGCTGCCCTACTCGCTCAGTCGTTTTGAATGTGACGGCCACACAGTGCACATGCTCACTCAGCAGCATGTACCACCCCCACCGACTAGTCCAGTGAGGTCGTCATTGTTCACACCGGTGCGTTCCAGTCCACGCTCCTTGGCCGCACATCGATGCTGCACAAACCATTCTCGTTACATTGACAATGGCTGGATTTTTCCTGATAGACCTCGTGTGGTTGTGTTTCATGTAACATCTGGGTAATAGATCTAGGTTGCAAGCTGCCTTCTCTCAACTGGAGAGCCTAGAAACCTGTGTGACCGTGCCACCGAACTGGAACTTGCGTACGAGCTGGGGGCGGGCGTGCGCAGGGGCACTCTGAGCACGGGGGAAGAGGAACCGACACTCGTCTTCCTGGCACGGCGGCCTCTCCTCTCGCTGCCTCCTCACGCTCATGCTTACCTGACCCCTGCCTCCGTCACGCAGCTGGGGTCGTTCCCAAGTCAGTGGTGACGAGGTTGCCTTCAGTGTCCTCTGTCCCCCTGCCCCTCCCCCTCCCCACCCAGGGCCCCAGCCAGGGTGGCTCCCAAGTTCAATGTGCAGATAAGCCACACGTAGATTCTGGGGCCTTCCTCCAGAGACCTGGACTCCGCAGTTCTGATGGAGACCACTGAGTGTCCATTTTTTTTTAAAGATTTTATTTATTTATTTTTAGAGAGGGAGGGGGGGAGAGAGAGAGAGAGAGAGAGAGAGAGAAACATCAATGTGCGGTTGCTGGGGGCCGTGGCCTGCAACCCAGGCATGTGCCCTGACTGGGAATCAGACCTGTGACACTGGGTTTGCAGCCCGCGCTCAATCCACTGAGCTACGCCAGCCAGGGAGTCGAGTGTCCATTTTTAATCGACTCATCCAGGGACTCTACGGCCAGTTTTTGGAAACCGGTTCCCGTCTGAGGTTAGGGAAAGGGACAGCTGTATAGACGCAAGTGAATTCCCCACTGAGGCAGTGTGTGCACTAGTGGGTAGGTGCAGCGGAAACTCTGTTGCTGGTGCAGAACAGGAACAGGTCAGCTCTCACTTGTATAGCGTTGTTTCTGTGGGGCGTTCCCGTTAACCGTGTGTGTGGAAGTGCTACTTTTTCTCATGTCCTCTTCCCAGTCAAGCTTCCCCCAGTCACCTGATCAGAATGAATCACTTATTCTTATGTTGCTTACTTGTATCACATCCCTCACTCCTGCCTACCCTGAAGTTCTATTAATTATTAACATGGCTGTCTCCCCGACTGAACTTAAAGCTCCTTTGGGGCAGGAACAGTGTCCGATTCTTCTCAGCAGAACAGCACCTTGCACACAGTAGGTCTCCATGACTATTTGGTGAAGAAATGCCACGTTTGTAAGTCCGGGCCAGCCCGAGCGCCGTTTTCCAGGCCGTGAGGCAGGGCAGGCAGGCTTCCTCAGGAAACCCATTACGCAGCTGGGATCATCGAGGCTTGGAGAAGTAAAGCCAGGCAAACGCACACTGCACGTCGGCGAGACTCGGGGCTGCAGCTCAAGCCTGGGAATCCTGCCTCTCCCAGGGAGGTCCCACGGAGGCAGATATGTTGCAAGGAATGCCTCCTGACCGCAGGGTTGAGAAAGCCCCTGAGCGGGGGGGTGGGGGTGGAGAGAACCGGCAAGTCACTTCCCTGGGGATTCTGGCTTTAATAGTCCTGGGGGTTCAGTCAGGTGGAGTCCTGCCCGGCGCCTTTGGGTGGGACAGGCTGGCCCCTGGGTTGCTGCCAGCCTCTTCACGGGACGGACTCCCGCGGGGATGCACTCCGTGTCCGGTGGTCTTCCTGTGATGGGCAGCAGCTGCAGGACGAAGCTGCTGTGACGTGTGTTTGTGGATTCTGCAGCGTGAGCCAGCGAGATGTAGCAACGTGACACAGCAGCCAGGGTTTTATGGCTGACTAGCTGGGCTCCAGCAGCATCTGGAGGAGCCAGGGACGAGCAGGGTGCAGAGGTGCCCCAGCTCCACCCTTTCCGTGGCCGAATCTCTACAGTGGTTCCTCCTCCTGGCCACGCCCGGCCAGCAGTACCTCCCTGGTCCAGGGCAGAGCCGTCCTGGGGGACTTCAGTTCTCTCTCTCTAGTCTGCCAGATTCCTACCCACCCCTTCCTTTGCCTGGTCTCAGACAATGTAAAGTCAGGCTGAACTGCCCTGGCCCAGCTGGCTGGGGCACCGTCCCATGCACCAGAATACTGTGGGTTCGGTCCCTAGTCAGGCCACATGCCTGGGTTGCAGGTTCTATCCCTGGTTGGGGTGTGTGTGTGTGTGGGAGGCAACCAGTCAGTGTTTCTCACACTGATCTCTCTCTCAAAATCAACAAACATACTCTCTAGTAAGGATTAAAAAAATTCAAAAAAAGTCAGGCTGAACCGATTCTGCTTCATGGGCCTTCACACAATTCTGGTCGAGCTGATAAACTGTTGTTCACTCTTTAAATGAGAATCCTTAAAAAATTAAAAAAACAAAATCAGCCGGGCATTCCACTGTTCCTTTATCATCTCCATCTTTATTTTTTCACTGTGTTATTTTTCTTTCTCTGTCATTACCCCAGCGTTTCCATGATGTCGCCTCTCCCCAGGTCTTGCGGCTTGTTTTTCTCAGTGTCCGTTTTTAATGCTGGGTTGCAACCTGATAATGACATGCACGGACAGAATGGCAGGGGGTGGCGGTTCTTCCCCCACAAACGTCGGGCTGGACGTTCGGGGCATGGAGTGTCCAACGGGGACCTCTCTGACGCGGGCCGCGGTGGGCGAGCCGGTGCAAGGCCCGAGCAGGGCTGCCTGTGCTCGTGACGAAGGGGTCAGGATAAGGGTGGCTGGGGAGAGCTGCGGGGCCAGCTGAGGGCAGTGTCCAGTGCCTAGGTGGGGGTTTAGCCAGTCTTTGTCACTCACGGCGACGTGCTGATGTGATTCAGCCTGGGGAGAGAATGCCCAGGGGAACGTGAACAGCCTGCAAACACGTGGGAAGGAAACACGACCTTGCAAGGACAGAGAGGAGTACGAACCCCAAAGCTGCAACACGTCTGCAGCCCCAGCGTCCCTGCTGGCCCCTGCCTCTTGCACACACTTCCAGAGAGAACCCCAAGGTGGCTGTGGGGTCTCGGCCCCTCGGCTTCTTGGCTAGTGCCTCCCTGTGAGTGCCGGCGTTTTCCCCAGACCCCTTCAGCCCGGGGGCCCCACTGTGGGGAGCGCACTTGCCTAGCTTCCAGCCGCATGTGTTGGGATCGCGAATGGGAAGGGGGTCTGGCCTCGGACTCTGTGGATCCCAGCGCTTTGTCTTTGGGTCTCGGTGTCACGAAGAAGGAAGACTTGCAGTGAGGGACTTTCCGCTTTCCTTCCCATTACCCGTAGGGGTTCAGCATCCTCTCACCCCCACCCCACCCGCCTTTAACACTCACCTCGTCTCTGCTCACCAGGCTGGGGTGGGTCCCAGCCTGTCGGGTGGAGACGTTGGTCCTAGAACTTTCTCCGGGTGTCCTCAGCTCTCCTAGCCATGCAGACTTGTCCTGCACTGGAGTCTGGTCCCTCAGAGGTGGAGCTCGGCAGGCCTGGGGGTTAGTAGCCCTCGGGGCAAGGGATGGCCAGCAGCGGTATCTCCCGTGAGTCTCAAATGGTAGACAGTGACAATCCTGGGGTCTCGTGGTCTCTAGGTAGCTGGCACAGTGGCTGGTGCTGAGAGAAGGTGACCTCTGGTGGTCACCAGATTACTTCTTTTTAAAAAACTTTTTTCCCAGATTTTATTTATTCACATTTAGAGAAAGAGGAAGAGAGGGAGAAAGAGAGGGAGAGAAACACCAATGTGTGAGAGATACATCGATCAGTTGCCTCTCATGTACCCCCTAACCAGGGACTCAGCCCATGGCCCAGGCATGTGCCCTGACCGGGAATTGAACCAGCGACCCTTCGGTTCACAAGCCAGTGCTCAATCCACTGAGCCACACCAGCCACTAGATGTGCCATTAATCTGGTGGTCACGAGATTAATGTAATAATCTCAGCCAGTGACGGTGTACAGTTGTGTGTAAGGACTTACATGCGTCGAGTTCTCTCGGCATCGCTTGATGGATTTAAAGAATTTTGTTTATTTGGCTACTCCTTACTAGACCTTTCAGGGCTAGGTCTTCCTGATCTTCTCAAACTTTAAATGTTGGGGGGCCCCCAGACTCAGCGAGGATGTGTTCTCCCCTGACAGCCCTTCCCCAGGTGATTTTACGGAGGCCTAGGACTTAAAAACCACCTCTATGCTGGAACTTCCCACGCTCATGTCCGCAGCTGCCTTACCCCTCAGGTGTGGACTTGTATATCCAAATGTCCACCTGGCGTCTCCACGTGGGTGTCTGAGAAGCATCTCAAACTTAACACGGCTCAAACAGAGGTCTTGGTTTCTTCCTCCCTCCTGCCTCAAATCTAGTCTCCTCCAACCAGAAATCTCAGTGGCATTTTCTCAGGCCGTCACCCATGGGCCCTTTATTCTGCTTTCTCTTACACTCTGCGTTCGATCTGCTAGCAAATCCCGACGGCAAGACCTTGACACGGTATCTGACCGTGTCTAACTACCTCCACGATCACTGCTGCCTCCGGACAATAAAGTATCAACCAGGGACCACTTAAAAGCACACATCCAGTTATTTCACGGTTTTCATGGAGAACCCTCCAGCGACTTCTCGCCAGAATGCAGCCTGAATGTAACCGGGTCCACCCAGGTCCTACTGGTCCTGATGCTGTTTCTGGCCTCACCTCCCAGGGCATCCTCCCATCACTCTGTGCTCCACCCACGTCCCTCGACTCCTTGCTCGCCCTGCACAGCACCCTCTCGACAAGGGTGTTAGTGTTTGCTCTTTCCTGCACCCCCAACGCGCCCATCCACTATCTTTATGGACTCTCACCGCTCCCTTCTGGTCTCTGAGCAAATGTCTCCTTGCTGGAGGGTCTCCCTCTGGCCGCTCTCCCCCGTAGCCCCGTGCCTCATCCTTCTGTTCCCTCATCCCGCCCCCTTGTCCCCGAGCCCCTCGTCAGTGCCCACCGTACGGTGCCTGTGTTTGTTTCCCGTCCGTCTCCCCGGGGAGGGGGTGCCCGCTCTGGGAGGAGGTGGACTCTCCGTGTCACGCTGTGACCCCAGGGTGGGGGCAGTGCTGGGCCCATTCCGTGAAGAACTGTGCCATTGGTGCTTAATAGTTTTTACTCAATAATGTAGAGGTCTAACTCTTTCCCTCCAAAATAAATCATGATTTTTTTTTTTTTACTTCACACTCTGCTTTTGCTGCGGTGCTGACCTGCCTTTTTCATTGCTCACGAGACTTTGCAAATCAGTTCTGGCGGAGCAAAAATCGTGCAAACACAGGGGCTGAAAGAGGAAATGCTGTCTCCGGGGACCAGTGATACAATCACAGCAACATAGATCATAAGCGGCAATATCTGTAAAATGAATTGTTTTCTATAGAAAACTATTTAAACAATAGATATCCCTGTTCCCACTCAGTAGCACAAAATGACTGGTTTTCGAATGTGAACTAAAATTCAGTCTGTTGGTATTTTATGCTTTACCCGAACCATCATCCAGACAACAGGCCAGCAGGGTGGGTGTGAATCCCACGATTTCACAGTGCGAGAAAACAGCGGCACGAAGTGTTTTCCCACAGGACACACGAAGGACCCCCCCGTGCTCACAGTGCCGAGCGCGCGGCCCCCCCGGGGTCTGGGGTGTCCTGGCCTGCCACCCCGGCAGGAGGTCCCCGCTGTGGGGTGTCACAATGGGGGTCGGATTCCGCCTCCGTGAGGCAGCTGTAAAACAAGCCTGTATTTTAGGGGTACTACTCAGTGGCTCCCGTCGTGTCTCAGAGCCACGATGACCTGTGCGACCCCTGGGGGCGTGTGACATGTGGGCAGGTGGAGATGGACCTCACCCTGCTCTGAGACCACGTACAGCCCCCGTGGCACTGCAGCTGCTATGCGGGAGGTGCTCTCGCGGTGTTTTCGCTCTGCCCTCTCTGGGACTGCAAGCTCTTCTAGGGCCGGAGGGGGATCGGATCCAGTTTCTCTTCCCAGCAAAACCTGGCTGCAGCAGGCGCTCAGAAAACCCTTGTTAAACAGATTCATGGAGCTTCAGTCGGGTGGGTTTGAATTCTGTGCCGCAAAGCTGTAACCTGCCGGAAAATCCAGCCGTGCAGACAAAACATCCCTTCTGTCTTATTTTAGATGTTAAACCTTCTGTGAAGCTGTTTTATGGTGAAACCCCTTTAAAAACCAATTTCCTTTTTTTTAATAGAGCACATGTCATGAATGCCTTTACCAACAAGTTTATGTTCATCTTTTGTGGGTGACGAGTCACTTTCTGGATCACACCTTACTCGGAAGTGGGTTGTTGGTAAAATCAGCGTTCGTTGATGGTTTAATGAGTTTTAAAGTGGAAGCTAATGGGTTACAATTGCGTTCTGAAGCTATGACAGGAGTCGGCGGCTTCCCGGGGGGCTTTCTGGTGTCTGCACGTGGCCCGTGGGGAAGGCGGGGCGGTGAGCACGGGCGGCTAATGGCCCTGCTGAGTGGTCCGACCAGCCCCCCCCCCCCACGGGCCTGCCCTGCCGTGGGGGATGCCACCCAGCGCCGGCGTTTTCAGTGCTGCGACCGTCCAGCCAGCTGGGGGGCTGCTGCCCCCTTGGCCCCCTGCCTGTCACTCCTCAGGGGGCTGGACACCCCCCGCAGGGGGCACCCGTGGGCATGCAGCCCGCGAGCAGGGCCCCTCCAGCTCCCAACACATTGCAGCGCCCTGACCGCTGCCCGGAAACCGGACGGCAGGAGCCGGCTCCGCAGCCGGCCGTCCCTGGGGTCCCTTTGAAAGCCTCTGTGATCGCTGGTGGTCGGGGGTCAAGTGTGCAGACGTCTTTAGAAGCGTCTCACCAGTGACCAGAAAGTCACTTTGTCAAGATGACGGATGGGGGCCCGGAGCAGCGCCTCCGCCTGGCCCGGTCCCCGTGATGTCAGCTGCATTTCCTCGTGCAGATCAGGTGTTTCTGCAGCTCCCAGCTGCGTGCGGGGCTTTTACGGGCAACCCCTGAGCGGCCCGTTCTGTTTCGTGTGAGAAACTGGCTCAGTGGCTCGCTGTGGACCCACAGGAAGGAGGGGCAGGTGAGGGCCTGGTGAGTCCCGCCCATCGTGGTGGGGTGAACGCAGGGAGAGAGGCACGTGCTGACCAGAAGTGGTTGGCCATGGCCGGACACCCGGGCGGGGCGTGGGTGGGGGCTACGACATCCCGCACCTGGGTCTCGGATGTGTTCCCCCCTCCTCAGTAGAGAACCGCTCATGTGCACGAGGAAGAGGGTCCGTGGAGCTCTCAGCGTCTCTGCAGAGCCAGAGCGCCCAGCTCCTTACATTGGGCTGAGTCAGGAAAGGGGTGGCCAGAGTAGCCCCTCCAGTTCTCCTGCCTTCAGTACGCCTCCCAGCCTTTCCCAGGGACGATCTTCTCCCCTTAACCCTCACCCCACACTCTCTCTGATGCCCCTGCCCACCTGGCTGGCGGCCTCCGGGTCGTGCCCCTGACTGAGGGAAGCCAGGCCGGTGTCCCCTGAGCCGTAGATCCTACTGGTGGTCACAGCTTCTCGAGAGTTCAAAAGAACTCACCAGTAAAGCATGCAAACGTTCATAAAATTTCATCTCTCCTCTCCTTTCTGTTTTCTTTTGGGGGGCAGAAGCAGCAGCTAATTCATTATTTGTCATGTGCCGGAGGGTGCCCAACGGTGGAAAATAATCAGAGATGTTGGGAGAGGCAGCTGGACGGCTTGTGCATGAGGCCCTGTGACTTTTGGGGACCCCTCCCCCGGTTCACACCATCCGGTAGATGTCATGTCCTAGCTGTTCGGGTCCCTTTCAGCTGGGTACACCTGGGAATGTGGGCAAAATAAAGGAAGGATGCTTACAGTTGCTCCCCCGGCACCCGTACCTGGCGCCTGTCCCCTGGCAGACGGGGCTGTGGTTCACGCTCTGGTTTCCCAGGCTGCTCCTGGGAGCCCGAGGACGGTGGCGGGCCTGCCCTGTGACAGGGTCCACCGGCGAAGCCACCAGCTGCCCCGTGTCCAGCGTGCGGCAGTCACCCTGACGTGGGGCGCCACCGACCCCTTGCCCGCACGACGCACGCCGTGATGAAAACCAGGTGGAGCGGCCGTCTCCGGGGCTACTGCTTTTGTTTGGGGGTTATTTCTTGTGAGTTCCGCCACCTAGAACACTCTGGTTCTGTTGCCCCGCACGACGACGACGCGCCCCGAGGCGCCACGTGACGCTGCCCTGGTTTAAATCAGGGCTGCGCTGGACCGGCCGGGACAGTGTGGCGGCTCGTGTCCCTTTTCTCTGTGCGTTCCGCGAGAGAAGGCCAAGCACATGCATAAATAAATGAATTTTAAAAAGCCAGGCCCAACCCTCTAAACTGCAGAGGGTCCAAAACGCTCCGTCCAACCCACCAACCAGAGCCCATTAAAAAAAGAATTGAGATGCTAGGGAAGTTAAAGACATAAAGGGCCTCCTTATTCGTCCCCCGCTGCTTCCGCTGGCACGTGTCACGTTTTCAAGGCATGCCACCAGCAGAGCGCCGTCACCGGGCGGTGCACGGGGGCCATGTGTCACCCGCACGTTGTCTGCGCCCCTGAGGACCTGGGCCCTCACCGCACGCCGCGGTGCCGGCCAGACGGAGCGGCAGGGGCCTTTGCTTCTTCTCTCTGCCACCCCCCGCCCCGCCGCCTTTCTCTTTAATCTCCCTGTGTTTTGTGTTGCAGGGAAGTGAATTTCTTCATGGGATCTGACTTGTTGCAAAATAATCGGGGGGCCCCAGTGGGCTTCATAAAGTCTTTCAAACGGCTGGGCTTCAAGGGCGGCTTTGTTTGGAGCTCGCCCTGCTCGCGGGGCCGGACGGGGCCGGAGGGGGGGGCCGGAGTCCGGGTCTGGCGGGTAGGGGCTCCCTGCGCCGCGACAGGAGGAGGAAAGAATAACACTGGCAGACGTCGCGCGGTGAGCTGTGGGACGCGCTTGTGAGACGCGGCCACACGAAGACTTCAAAGGTGGGGCCGCGGGAGGCGGCCGGGCTCTGGGAGAGACACCCCCTCTGCTCAGATCCAGAAACAAACAAAGGAGAGGACTTGGAAACCCTGGGTCCAGGTTTCGGTCCGTCTTGCAAAGGACCAGGGACTCGCAGACCGAGGCTTGTTCTGAGTTTTTACGTCAGAGGCTTCATCTGTCTTTCCCGAGGTGGGAGCCCTGCTCTTGCTCCTGCATTCCAGATGAAACCACGAACCGCCAAGGATGACAATTCTGAGAATGAGGAGCCATTAACAGAGGCACGCATTTAAGCTCCTCGCTGCCGGGGAGAGGTGGCCCGTCCGAGCCTCTGAACCGAGCTGCGCAGTGCAGCGGTGGAATCGCCAGCTCCGGTCCCTCTGCCCTCGGCGGCCGCGCAAACCTGAGCGTGGCCCACGGGAGGAGCGTTCTCTCACCCCAAAACAGAGGCGTAAATCAGTGCCTTCCTCAGGCTCCTTGCAAGGGTTAAAAAAGGACATACGTGATACGTGTTCATCACCGTCTGGAAAATAGTAGATTTTCTATTGAACTTCAGGTGTTGTTACTGTTCTTCAGAGTTCAACGACATGTCCAGAAAACGATATGCCCCTTCATTCTGTGGCTGGAGATGGCTCCGCTCTGGGGCTTTGACAGTGGAAGGGATCTGCGAAAGCAGAGAAAGGTCGGGGTTCAGAAAGCTCTGGACGTGCTGATTTACGTTTCCAGCAGGGGCTTGGGTGCCTCCCACCTCTCTTGCTGACCTGTCTCGGCTGGGGAAGAGAAGAGAGCTTGGGAAACCATTCTCCTGGGGGGGGCAGCGTGGGTCGTGTTTCCCCCCCATCAAACGTGATCTCTTCACTTAGAAGTGGTTTTGTTAGTTATTTTTTTTCTTCCTCTCCGTTTCCGACCCCTCCCTCCAGCTCCCCCCCCCCGCCCCCCCCGCCGGGCAGAGAGTTGCAGCCCAGAGCCGTGCACCGGGACTCGAGGGCTTTGTAGTCGACCCAGCCGCCTTCGTTTTCGCTCCCAGCTCGTTCTGTGCAAGAGTTATGGGGACGTCACTGGTGCTATCAGTAACAAAGAGCGAGCGAGTAAAAGCTTAATTAAAATAATAAATTATCAGTCAAATTTAATGCTGCCCCTGGCAGCCCCTGAGCTGTCTCGGGCGCCTCCCGCTGCCGGGGTTATTTTCTGAGCCACGAAGAGCGGAGTGTGCTCTCAGGGGGGCAGGCTGGGGCAGGTGCAGGGCTGCGTCGTCTCCTGTTGGAGAGGTCGCGCCCGCTGGCAGAGGCTTCCCCCCGACCCTGCGTTCCAGCGAGGGAGTTGCCTGGCTTTTGCATTTTTAGTTATCCATCCACGGGGTGACAGGCAGTGGCACCGGCCCCCTCGGGGTCTTCTCTTTCAGCGCTCGCCTACGTCTCTGCATTCCCGTGGGATGTTTTCAAGTCAGGTTTGGTTCCCCGAGTTCTGGCCCGAGGATTCCCTTCGCACAGGGCGGGGAACGTGCCCGGCGACCTGCCGTGGCCGACCCAGGCGATGGGTGCCTTTCCCGAAACTTCCCAGACTTGTTCAAGTGCGCACTCACCTCTTCCCGAAACTGCAGTGGTCATGTGGGAGCTAACCTAACACCGATGTGATGTGCCCACACATTGTCACGCGGTACCCTAGCAACTGGCCCCCCTGGCTGGCCCCCGAATCCAGGGCCGAGAGCCGGCCTGCCTTCCCCCCGTCCACTGCCGGCCGCTCTGCGAGGGACCCGTGACACTTTTACACTCATTGTGGGCAGTTCCCCGGCCCGTAAATCTTAAGAAACCTGTGTGATGAATGAGATAGTGTGCAGAGAACCATGCTGTGCGAACATAAAGGATTATTCTTCTATTGATGAGAAGTTTTATGATATTGCCTAGGAGAAATTCCGACCTGTGTTCAAAAGCACCTTCAAGTTTTGGCTATTTGGGGGCTGGAATTGGGGTGCCGTGGGGGCACCTCCAGGAGAACTTGACCTGCGTGAGTTCATTCACGGGGAGATCCCAAATCCCAGGGAGAACAGGGCACTGTGTGGGGTCGCCTTCCTTGGGAACCTGGACACAGACCTCCGTATTCCTAAAAAAGAACTCCTCTGTGAGCCATCTCAAGACTCTCGAGTAATGAAACACAACTGCGTGTCTGCCCTGAATGAGTTCTTCAACACAAAGAATTTAATGAAGGGTCAGAGCACCCTGCCTGTACTCGCCGACCATGAAGGCCGTCACCTCGAATGAAACTGTCTTCTGTAGGTGTCACTGGGTGCCAGCAGCGGCCACCGCCTGTGTGCGACACCTGCCAGGTCCACCGTCTTGTCTCCTCCAGGACCTTGGAAGTTTCTGGAGGGGCGGTGGCAACTTGCATCGTGACTGCTTCGTCATTTGCACGGCGGCACTGAACAGGAAGGCCCGTGCGTGCGCCACGTTCGGGCTGCTCTCAAACTTCTGCTGCGAAGCTTCGTGGCTTCTCAGGGTTGCTGGGCATTTCCCCCCTGACAGTAGCTGGTGGCCAGGGGAGTAGTTTATTCAGGATCAATATGGGTCCGCCTCCCCACCCCCAGGACCATATGCATTTCAGTAGGGCTATTCTTGAAGGCAGCAAAATCTAGAGGGCCACTTCCCCAAGGGGACCACAGTGATGGGGTGACAGAGAGGCTTGGGGGGGCAGTCACTGGTACCTCTACGTCCCCTCCCATGACACCACGACTCCCTGCCCGGTGTGCCTCACCGGCACATGGAGTATTGTTCATCTGGGCAGGAAGACGCATGACCACCTCTCGGCCTTCTTGATTCCCTGAAGAAGGGGCCAGCCCCCAGAGTCCGCTGGTCTGCCCAACGGCAGCTGCCTGCCTCGCAGGCAGGCTTTGCTTCCGGAAGACTGGGCCCGAAGGAAAGTAATGCCACCTTCTGTGCCGCCTTCCCAGTGCGGCTGTGGCCGTGGAGGGTCGGCCGGCAGGCCACCGGGCGCTCTGTTTCCACTCCTGTTCCAGAGGTCCGCCATGCCGCGTCAGTCTGAAAACAGAGCATCTGCCGGCTGACCTGTCTTCCTCCCCGATCACTCGCTGTGTGTTAGCTGCTGTGCTTTCCTCTCCAGATCTCTGTTTTATTATCATCTTCCAAATGCAAATGGAAGGTTAGGTATCACCTTCCAGGGTCCATAACAGGAGTGGTTCTGGATGAGCCTCAGAAAAAAAATATTTTCAAGGCATTGGTTTGACATAGAACAAAAGCATCTCGAAACATTTTATTTTTCTGGTTTCTCAGAGGAAAGCAAACAGGAAAATCTCCGTCTCCAGCCTTCTCCCGCCCCAATCCCCTCGGACCCCCAACCCTCATCCTTGAGACATCATTTCCCTCCAAGGTAGACCCTGGAAAATGCTCAGGAAGCTGTCGCACGTCTTGTGCACACGGAGCTGGGGGCTCCGTGCTGCCATCTAGTGGTCTACCTCCGACACAGCAAGCTGCTCTCCCGAGTCCCGTTTGAACTTGGCTGTGGCGGGAGCTGTGGTTTGGCGTGCATCCTGACGGAGCTTTGTTGCCAGCCATGGAGGGTTTTTTTTTTCATTTTCACTCCCTATGCCCCCTTTCATTTTTGTATGTTGACACTTAATTTCATGTGTCTCCAGAGGCTACACTTTGGGTTTGGATGTATTTGGTCTTTCAGAAAGGAGGCGGTTGATGCAAACGGACGCTCTCGACAACGGGTAAAGCACAGGCCGGGCGGCCCGGGAGAGCGCTAGGCTCCGGGAGGCGGAGACGGAGAGGGAAGCGTGCGACGCGGTTTGTCCCGCGGTTTGCTTCGCTCCTGTCCTGGCTCAGTGGGTGTTGCAGAGCATTCCGGCGTTTCCTTCCAGGGCCCGTTTGCCGCCATTTCTGTCGCTTAGATTTGGGGAGGCTCCAGCCCGAGCGGGAATCTTGGGGAACACTTGTGTGAGGTTGCTAGTCGGGCTTTCAGAGGTGTGATTGGCCGCGTTACCTGTCAGTCAGTCCCCAGATGGCACAACTTCCTTGCTACCAGGGTTCAGCGGGTGTCTGCAGACCCCCCCGGGGGTGGGGTGGGGATGATGCGGCTCCTTGGAGTTCTTCGGCTCCGGTTAGAGAGCTCATGCCACACTGGGGGGGACCACCAAGAAGCTACCCATGCCCCCTGGGGCCTCAGGGCCTGACATTGTCTTGTTCTGGTCTGTACCCTGAGTGCCTGGGAAGTACGAACGTGTAGCTGTTAAACGTGTAATATGCCTCTGGAACCAGACACACGTCTGCTCGTGTGACCCCGGGCAAGTTTCTTAACCTTGGTGCCTCCTCTGTAAAACGGGGACGATGGGGAATTTTTTGTGAAATGGTGCTCGAAACGTTCTTAGCCCAGAGCCTGTTATACAATCATGTTTAGTACGTGTGCACCAGTGTCAGAGGATGTTTCTTGAGTGACAAAGTGAAGGGAGAACAGAAGTAAACCTTGAGTCAGAGCGGAGGACACTAGGTTCCCCCCCACCCCCGCAGGTGGGGGCGGGGCCGGGGGCGAGGTGGGGGTGGGGGATGAGGGTGCCGATGGAGACAGACAAGTGAGTGAAGGGGCCCCGGTTCGCCGCTGCTCGCGGGGGCTGCTGGCTTGACGACCCGTGTTTCCATCCTTTCAGGGAAAGTGCAGCGAGTGGTCTTGATTAACCTGTGCCCGGACTGACTCTGTTGCTGCTGGACCCAGTTAAGGGGGTGGAGGAAGCAGCCTGTCCCCGGTGGCCCTCTGCAGTGGGTCCTTCTTCCTTGGAGGGCCGGGGATTCTAAGCCCGTGCCCCTTGTCCTCGCCAGCCAGACACCGGGGAAACGACCAGACAGGGCCGCTCGGGGCCACCGTGACCGGTGGTAGAATATAAAGAAAACTCCAAGGGCTATTAGAGGGAGAGAGAAAACCCCAGTAACCTACAGCTGAGGTCTAGGTTCGTTCCTGTGTGTGTACAAAAAAAAATCCAGATGTGAATCTATAAACCATCTGGTTGGAATAACTTTTGTGCTGGACTGTAATTACAAGCTATTTATTATGAATCTTGGGATCCCGTTATGGATCTTGACTGGCGCCCAGGTTTCAGATTTAGCTAAGAGTTGCTGTATTTAAGAGCGTGTGTGTCTTCCTTCCTGTTTATCAAACCCCAAATGGAGACTTCACACTCACTCTGGCCGCCCTTGGGGCACGGCATTCCCGCCACCTGAGTCTGCCCTTCAGATGCACGTGGGGGGTGGGTGGTCCTTCCCTAAGGCTGCAGCCAGGTCTGCAGAAGGCTGGGGTGGCAGATGCTCTGCTTGGGAAGGTGTTCACCTCAGGCGCCTCGGGGCGGATGGACCTGGTGTCAAGCAATGGCTGCAGGAAGCATGCTTCGCAAAGCAAAGCCACCGTTCACGGTGCCAAGCAGCACACACACACACACACACACACACACACACGATCGTTGTTCGGATCCCTTCTGTGGTGGCAGAGGGCACTGTGAGGTTCTCACATCTGCTTCTTTAGCTGGCCTTATGACCGTAGTAGCTATGTGTCCCATTTGTAATGTAAGGAGAATCCGAAAATGAACCGTGGGGGGGGTGGGCCGTGACTCGCAGTGTCTTCATGCCCCCATCCTTACGAAGACGAGGGGGTGAAGCGGGCAGCTTTGGAGGGCTTGGGGGCAGGGCGCCTGGGTTCCGGCTGCAGCTCAGCTGCTCTCCAAGGGGCCATGGGCATCCCAAGCCCATCTCGGCCCCGCTGGGCCCAGGAACGTTCCCCAAAGAGCCGTGGCTGTCAGCCCTGCCCGCACACGGGGATCCCCCAGGGCGCCTGGAGAAAACGCCCGGGCCTGGGCCTGGGCCTGGGCCTGGGCCAACTCGGGTCTGAGCTTCGGGGGCCAGGCTGGGAGGCGGTGCCAGGCTCTGCTAAGAACTAGGTGGGGCTCTGATTTGTAGCCTAGTGTGAGGACCATTGCCTCACAATATTTTGAGGACTTAATGAGATTAGTCCCCATGAGGGCCCTTAACACTGTATAGATGCCCCAAAAAGGGGAAGAGAAGACACTAGTTTCCTTGGGTCAACCACCAAAAATCACACACTGATGACTAATCAGTAAAAACCCGAAAGGTCTGCGTGACCAGCCTGCGAGAGCGGGTGCAGGTAGCTGGGCACCGACGCCCTCTCTGGGTGGCCAGGCAGGTCCTGGGATGGCTCCCCAGGGTACTCACCACACTGGCCTCGGGGGCCTCACCTGGGATGATGGCCCTGCCCTGTGCATGTCATCATCCAGTGGAAGAGTTTGAGTGACACTCTTCCCACGGTGGGCTCATTATGCCCATGCCGCTGGGGCCTTGCAAAGCCAAGAAGCTGGGAAATAACAAGAGCTTTTGGGACAGCGAGGCCCAAAGCTCCGTACACCTCATTCTGGGGGAGCGGTAACTGGGGGAAGTGGGGTTCTGGGACGCTGCACAGGACCATCACTTGGAAGGGGAGGAGGTGGCGATCTGGATTCATTGGAGAATGAGACCCTGGGCGCACCTTGGGGTGTGGGTGGGACTGCTAAGGAACGTGAGGGCGGCATAGAAGCTGATGAGTTTGATCTTAGAACGGGGTCAGGGCTGGGACGTAGCGTAGAGGCTTGGCTTGGACCCCCAGCCCCAACACACACACACACATGTGCACGCACGCACATGCACACACGCACACACATACCTGTTTTTGGTTTGGGACCAGCAATGACGCTGAAGCAGACGGGGCACACTTGTGACTCTCCCGAGGTCACTGTCAGAGCTGAGGCAGAATTTCTCCTGCTCACATGCCTGAAAGGTTCTAGGTTTACCTCAAGGTGAGAGAGCTGGTCAGCCCCTCCATCTGCCCCCAGTCAGGCCAGGACTGTGCCGTACCAGCAGCCTGAGTCAGAGCGGGGCCCGGGCCACGCACACGTGTGGGTTCACCTCGACATCCACCTCTCCTCCCGAGAAGCTGTATGACCCGGGGAAAGCCCTAGACCGTCTCTGAACAGCAGTCCTCTTGTCTGTGAACAGGGGACAGTGATAAGGGTCGCCTGGCAGGACCCAAGTAAGAACGGAAGCTGCGGCACCAAGCATGTAATAGACCCTCCTTAACAAAGCTCCAGTCTCCTTGAGGGTCTGGGGCAGGGTGACTGTGGTTCCCGTGCATCCCCTCCACAAACAGGAGTAGAAGTTCTGTTCGGCTCTTCTCCAAGGCATTGTGTCAGCTCACCTTTCAGGGTAAAACCAGAGATGCAAATACTCACCCGACTTCATTAGCATACGGCTAATGGGATGCAGCTGCCCCCGGGCTGTGCAACACTGAGGGCTGTGTCTCTGCTTGGCACGGGGAGTATTTTTTTTTTTTCCTCTTACTGAGCCGATTCAGTCCTCAGCTTTGTCGTTATTTGAGTTGGAACTTTAGATTGCTGCATTTTAATGCACTCTACTATTAAGGATTGTTGGACGGCAGTGCGCAAATATTTTTGTTCTCACGATGCAGTCCTGGCCCAGGTAGCCCAATGGGCAAAACATGATTTACGCAAATATTATGGTTTCTATAGTGCATACTAAAAGGAAACCCTAGAACAGAGCGGGAGAACCCCCCCTCCCCCCGCCCCTTAGTCTTTGGTTATCTAGGTCAGGTTGGCTTGTAAAAAAAGAGACTTTTCATCCCCTCTCGTCTGCCCTTCGTCTAAAAAAGCCCTGTGTTTCTGGACGGGTATTTCTGTTCTATTTCAAAACCTTTTGCTGTCATGGAGGTTTTGTGCCAGGGCGAAGGGAAAGGGGGGCTGGGCAAGCGTCGCCGAGTGCCGGGAGTCCGGGGGCTCCGTGCGAAGCTGGTCTCACGTGTCTCCTGTCTCTCTCTGCCCAGAACAAGGAGGTGACCTGTAAGAGGGAGAAGTGCCCCGTGCTGTCGAGAGACTGCGCCCTGGCCATCAAGCAGCGGGGAGCCTGCTGCGAGCGCTGCAAAGGTGACCGGGGTCGGGGGAGGGGGGGGGGGTGCGCTTCTGGCCGTGGCTGCAGACGTTTCCATTTCTGTTCCTCTCGCCTTCCTGTCCACGCAGCCTTCGGGTGTGGGGAGGGAACAGTGTGTGTGCACGTGTGTGTGTCGGGGGCGGAGATGGGGCTCTGCTAGCGGAAGTCTGGAAGTAAGGCGAGCATCTGCCTGGTGGGCTTGTTTTCCAAGGCAAGTCGTTGAAATCGCACGGAGGAACGGGATGCCCGGGCACGCCGGTGCGCACACACGCGCAGGCACTTTTTGCAAGAAAGTTTCAGCACTCCGTTCTCGCCAGACCCCTCCCTCGCCCTGCCCACCTCAGCCAGAGTCTTGAAGCCCAAATTTTATCATTGTGGTCCCCGTTAAAGTTTCTCTTTCCTTCCCAATTAAATGTACGTTGTCTGTCTTCCAAGCATCTCCAAAGGACTCTCCCTCCCACCTCGTCCCGGTTCCCGCGGCCTGCGGCGCATGCGCCCCTTGGACGCCCGTTTCCAGTCTAGCACCTGGGACTCCGCTCAGATCCTTCCGCCAACCTGCCCGGGTGCTGCCTGTGCTGCGTCCGTCCCCCAGGCCTCAGCGTCACTTTCCCGTTTAAGGTCCCCCGGCAGAGGGAGATGCACACACGCGCACTTCAGTGGTGTGTCGCCTGCTGTGGGAGGGCAGGTCCTGGTGATGCTCTGGGTCACCTCGTGTGCGTTAGTGTGCGTGTAAACGGTGCCCCACAGAGTGGGGCCCTCGGGAGGCGAAGTGAGTGCATGGTTCTGGGCATGGACTCTGGAGCCCCACCGCCAACTCCTAATCCGACGGTCCTGGGTTGCAGAGTGTTCCCCGGAAGGTCGTGTCCACTCGGAACCACAGAGTGTGACCTTACTCGGCAGTGGAATCTTTGGAGATGTGATTAGTTAAGATAACATCCTAGTGGATTAGGGCAGCCCCAGAGCCAACGTGACTGCTGTTTTTGTTTGGAGAGAAGACAGACAGACAGAGACACACGAGAAGGTGGCCGTGTAACTGGAGAAGCAACGCAAACACCTGGACTCTGCTCCCCGGGAGTCAGACTCACTGGTTCTGGGGAGGGCTCCAGGCCTCTGTCTCTTTAAAAAGCTCCCAAGGGATTTAACCCGTAGCCTGGGGCTGGGGGTGGGACTCGGAAAGAGTTCTTGACCTAGTACCAGGTGATTTCTGCCCCCACAGAAGAACATACACACCAGGGGGATGTCAGACAAGGGAAACTTAAAAAAAAAAAAAAGAAAAAAAGCTCTTATAAAAACCAAGTAAACAAACTGAAGCCCCCCTTTTTTTAGTGACAAACCCATGAGTCTCTATTCTGTGAAGACCCTGTGAGCTTTTCAAAACACACTGTTATGCAAAATGCTCATGTCCAGTACGAAGACCAAATTGTTCATGATTATAGTCATTGTGAACTATAGTAATTTTTTGCTCACCCCCCTCCCATAAACAAATAAGCAAACAAAAAACAAGAGAGGCGGTGATGGGCATTGTGCTCCCACAAACCAAGGACAGACTCACCTGGCGGTGACACTAGGGACCAGGTGAAGGCGTGAAGGATGTCCCCCCCAGCCCTCAGTGGAGCATGGCTGCGCTGACACCTTGACTTTGGACTTACGGGCTCCAGAAGTGTGAGAGAATCAATTTCTGCCGTCCCAGGGCCCCACGCTTGTGGTCATTGGTTACAGCAGCCCTGGCGCACTGATACCCCATCTTTTCCCTTGGGCAGGTGGAGACGCGGAACCTCCCTCTACCCCAGTTCCCTCCCCTGTAACGTGAGGGCAGCAATTGTGGGAGGGACTCCACGGGGAGATACTGTCTAAGGGTTTAGCGCAGTGCCTGGTGTGTACATGTTTCTCAAGTATAGTGGGTGCTCTTAAACTGGTTGACAGACTTGACTGTAAAAACACATTTTCTGAATCCTTTTGGAGCAGGGTTTTTCTCTGACCCTTTGCTCTCCTCCTGTTTTGATTTTTTTTTATTATTAGAATATAAGAAATACAGTAAAATAGATAATGGCCAAGAAAATAGAACTCTAGTGTTCAAGTGCTGGTGAGTGCTTATCAAAACTCTTTCAATTGTGTAAATAAATGGGGTGAAGGGACTTGAACCAAGAACTGGCTAACCACCCCCTGTCCCTTGTTGGGACTTTGACTTTGCTCTTTTTTCCTTCCAACGTCTCTCTCTTCCTTCTTCCCTCCCTTGGCGTATCTTTTTTTCTGTTTTTAGCTTTTGTTAGAGAATGACTACATGAATATAGTATCATACTAAAAATTTAAATAATATGGGGGAAAGAATATTTTCTGAGCTGCAAAACTCCTCTTTTCTCTGAAATAACAAGTGTTATCAATTTTCTGTGTCTTCCCCAGACCTCCTTTCTGGGTGTGTTTCAGATACATGCACACGCATGTAATTTTGTTTCTGTGGTTTTATTTTTGCACAAAGGGAATGAAACCGTACAGATTCTGCAACAGTTAAAAAAACATCTCAACAATAACATGACTTGGAGATTTTCTCATGTCACTTTGTTCGGGCTGTTGTTTGGATTCCAGAATGCAGATGCATAACAATGCAATGAACATCTTACTGACAGAGGTTTAGATGTTCAGCGAGCATCTTGCCACGTGGCCGGGAATCCGCTTGCCCTTCCCGTCGTGGCCGTTGGTGCACCTCTCTCCAGGACGGAGGCCTGGATGTCGAAGTGCCGCGGGAAGAGGTGTGTACCCATTACCTCGTAGTGGGCGGTCCCCAGTGGCCGCCAGAAACGGCAAGGCTGGTCTCCTTTCCCATTGCTTGAGAGTTTTAAGCTCTTTCTTCCCCAAAGAAGACAGAGTAGAAGAGGGAGGGCTGGTATTACACATGATGACGTTTAGACAAGCTGTCTGATTTTTCCTTAAAAACCTGCCTGTTGGCCCATGCACTGCTCACGCGGCCAGTTCCTCCTCTCCGACTGCTGTGCGCATGCTCCCTTCCCAACTCTCGCTGGTTCTGTTCTGGATATTTTCCTCCCCTCCCTGTGGCTCGGCAGGAAATGGAATCAAGCTCTTCTTCATAAAGAACATAGCTGAGGCCATGAACTGCTTGTATGTTTTTCGGTGACACATAGAAATCCCTGACAGTTGTCAACAAGTTAAGACTTGTATGATATTATTTTTGCAAAATTTAGCCCCATGCTGAAGAACTACAGGTACGGAACCAATTCAATGTAGAACATAGGCTGGGTGGAGAAAGGTGGGAATGATTTTCTTGCTTCTTAGTTCCATGAGAAGTACCATTGCCATCCTCTTCAACATCCTAATTACCAAACGTACTCCACATTGAGGCATTTGAAGGCTCTTGGAGGTTATTACTTTTTGTTTGTTTGGATATTTTCAATGTGAGGGAAGCATGCAGAGAAGAAGGCATAGTATTAGCTTATTCTTTCTTGGACAGTCTACTAAGAACTTTGGACCATTTAAAATTTCCATTATGAGCTGGTATGGCTCAGTGAATTGAGCGCCGGCCTATGAACCAAAGGGTCGCCAGTTCAATTCCCAGTCAAGGCACATGCCTGGGTTGCAGCCCAGGTCCCCAGTAGGGGGCACTGGAGAGGCAACCACATGTTGATGTTTCTGTCCCTCTCTTTCTCCTTCCCATCCCCTCTCTAAAAATAAATAAATAAAATCTTTAAAACAATAAAATAAAATTCCCATTATTATGCTGTGTTTATATTTTGCTCTGTGTACTACCGTGTATTGGAGCCACTTCTGTAATTGGTGTTAATAGTTTAGTTATGATTACTGGAGCCTAATTTCATTTCTTTAAACCATTACAGAAGTTCATGTTCATTGCATCTCGGTATTCGACCATGACCGTTTTTCAAGGGTTTTTCCCTTGGGTCGCTCCCATTCTTTGTCTGAGGCCCGGCTGCTGGTCAGGAAGGCAGCTCCCGAGTGAGGACACTGTGCTTGTGGAAGCCCCGGCCCCGGCGGGTTGTGAGGTGTGAATGACCGGGTCGAGTTTAAGACTTTTACCCCCAGCCGCTGTCTTCACAGAGTCCAGAGGGCCTTGTTTCCCTCCCACCATGCTGCGGACTGGGTCAGTTAGCTCATGCTGGTCACTTAGTCCTCACCGCAGCAGGTACTTTCTGTCTTTCTCATCTCACCTGGGAAGAAACCAAGGGCCCAGAGAAGTTAAATGATCAGACCAGAGGTCAACCAAGGGTGTCTGTGTCTTCAAGGAGATGGCTGTCCTGGAGGGGACAAAGCGATGCCTTTCGGTGGGGTGGGGGCTGTTATCCAGGGGAGGAGGGCAAGGGGAGGAGGACAGATTGTGGGCTAAGGGGTGGGAGCGTGCTGGGAAGCTGTTCGCTTTCCCGAACAAGAAGGAATTAATCACCTCCGAAGAGGGCTGTTCGGGGCAGGGCTGGGGGCGGGGACCCTGGTGCACACAAAGGCATGAAATAGTTCTTAGGCACCGCCTGCCACTTATGATCGCCTAGGGAACTTGTTAAAATATCAGTTCCTGGGCTTCCCTCCAGATCTACTGAATGAAAACAAATCTGGAAGGAGTTTTTGTTTGTAAGTTGTTGATCATCTGGGGGAGGGTAGAGGGGTCAGACAAAAACGTAACAGAATTCTATCGTGATTTCTGCTTCTTTTCCTCTGAAAGAGATGTTGATATGAAAAAAGGCAAATCTGTTTGAGGACAGAAATATGAAAACTCATACTTCCAAAAGGATTCTTGAGGGTGTGTGTGTGTGTGTGTTTATGCACTTGTGTTCCCATTTGCTTCAGATCGCTCCTGTGATTCATTTGTTCATTCATTCATTCACTGAACAAGTATTTACCAACCCAAATGGTCGGTACCTATGTCCTGGCATGGCTTACCAGTTGTTCTTAACTTTTAGGAAGCCAGAATATTCCTTAAAAACAAAGTAAGTAAATTATAACTAACTTTCCTCAAGCACCAGTTTTAGATGTTTTTCAGATTACTTTATGCTAATAATGGTGATACATTTTTAGCCAACTAACTACCTAACAACTATGCAGAAGATTAATCTAATTTGAAAGAACTCAATATTGATTGATGAAAGCAAATGAGATCATCAGGAATCAAACAAGCAGCTTTGGCAGCTTTTCTGTGTTTACTTGGATTGAGAACTGCCCTTTAATTCGGGGTGCTTTCATAAACAATAATGCATTTGCTATCTGGGTATGTATATGTTTATTATTAGTGGATATACACACACAAGGTGTGTTTCAAAGACTTAAAAGTCAGATTCCATCTTCTTTATGTAGAGCATGAAATACTAATTGTCTGCAATACTCTGATGAAAGATAGAAGAAAACAGTCTTTTGTTTGTCAGGTGGGGTTTATTTTCCGCCGTCTTCTCTTGTCTTTGATTCCTCTGTGCTGTGTCTTGTTCTTCTGTGAGTTGTGATTGCATGAGTTGCATTTTTAAATAGTTTAGCTTGCTTTAAAAAATACTCTATGATGTCTTAGAAAATGAAAGGAAAGAGGTAAAATATAAATATTTGCATACCAGTTCCCAAAATTAGGGCAACCTCCCTAAGTTCCGACAAATAAGAGTTGGAGAGCAAAACACGCGTGGAGAATTCTCACTTGTATAGACCAAGTACTGTCCAAAGTAAAAGGGAGCCGTGAATAATAGCCAAAGATGGAGCCTTATTACTTACAGCTTGCCTCTCATACAGTACAAGGTCATGAATAAGAGTCCTCTTCTCCCTGTGGCCTTGAGAATGGCCTGGAAGGTGATCGTGCCTTTCGGAATATTGCTATGTGGTTGTTCTGAAGGGAACCGGCCACTTACCATATATAGGAATGAGCATTAAAAAAAGAGAAAAAAACTAAAAAAATAATCATAGTCTATTGACCAAGTAAACCATCTTATCGTTTCAGCTGTTTAAGATGGAAAGGCTGAGTCAGCCGCACAAGTGCCAACCTGTCTGTTTTTAACGGAACTTCTTGTGGCGACTGCAGGCCTGCAGCCACACAAGTTCTGGGCAGTGATCCTCCATGATAGTCCCGATGCAGTCTGCCCCGGGGTTCACATCCCGAATAAGGAGCATCGTGCCTTAGGCTAATGCGCTATGAGTCATCGTCTCTGCGCTGGGAAGTCCACTTAGAGAATAGTTTGAGAAGCGCCAACCCCAGACCTTAGATACTCACAGATACGGCTGTCTTCAGCCCTGCAGGGGTGATGGTTATCATTCAGATTCAACAGGCAGGGATGCACGTGTTTAGGGAGAGCAAGTGATGTTTCTCAGGACCACAGGGCTGTGAGAAGTCGCTGGGCCCAGGCCCCAGAGGCTCATTCTTCTGGCTGGCGTCGTCTCCCTGTGAGATAAGGAGGGAGGGGGGATCTGGAGAGGCCAGAGGGCTCTGGAGATGAAGGAGAGAGAGACCTGCCTCAGCCTGGCCTGCCTCGGCCCGCCACAGTCCTTCCGGGTGGACCAGCAGTTTCACAGGATGTACGAGGCCAGGAAGCTTCGTGGAGGTGAAACGTGGCTTAGGAGGTGGTGGCTTTTCTTATTCATTAACATTCTTTTGGGAAACCCTACCTTATTTTTTTTCCTTCTTCAATATTCTTCATGAGCTTTATTCTTCTGTGAGGTGTAGTATGTGCCTGGTTCCCTAAACTAGTTTTCATAGACAATTCAGAGTAATGCAGAAGCATCTATAGAAAAAGTAAGGCTTCCTTCCACTCTTGACCTTGGCCATCTTGTACCCTTTCCTGGAGACAGCCACTTACCATATTCTTGGGGATCCTTCCAGAGCCAGTTTCTGCATGCTGTGTGTGTTTTTCCATTTGCAACCACACAGAAGTTCTTCACTAGTTTACTCCTAACTGTGTTAATACGGAGACCTTGACCTATCATTTAACACACCTTGGGAAAGTGCATTGCCCTGAAAAACATCCCCACCATTGACCTGTAGTGTTCTAGTGACAGTGTTATATTTACCGTGATTTGGTGCTTAAAAGAATTTATGATGTGTTTTTTGATGAAAATTGTTAGATTATGGAATGCCTGCAAATATATTTTAACCAATGACTATGTTAACCTTTAACAGTATGACTAATTTTATCTACCTAGCCCCAGAAATTTGAGTGGGGGTTGTTAATATGTTTTAAAGATGAGAAAAAAAACCAAAATTAAATTAAAAAGTACAGGGGTTTCTTTTTTGCTCTTCTTTTCTGTAACTGAAAAAAGATGTATAAAAAGCTATATTTCATAGATTATTTTCCCATAATATAAACCAGGCTGTTTTGCCATTTAAATAAAAATGACTCTATTTATTTGAAAAGATTTTATGCACATTAAAATCATCCTTTACAAAATCTGTTTTTATTGTTAAAACTAGCAAGAAAATTTAAAACAGAGATCAGCTTTCCCTGTCAAATTCATCCCAATCCATCCATGCAGGGCCTCTGATTTTCAGACTCTGTAGGATTTTGGAAGGCTGTTTAAGTAGAGAGTTTGTGGTTGCCTTTACGTTAGAAGATCAGATTTCCGAGTCTCGCCGCCAACTTGGGGCGAATCGGCTTCCCCTTGTCTGAAGTGGGCAAATTGAGACTGTTTCTCATTGGGACAGAGGAGGCTGGGGAGGGCCCTGCGCTCCCTGTTGTTGATTCACATGCAAAGTGCCACCATCGGAAGTTGGGTGTCCTCTCCATTGGCTCTGGCCTTCAGCTACTGATGCCCAGCCTGTGAATTTCCTCCTGAGGCATAACAAGTCGTGCCACGGGAGTGCTCATTCACCATCACACAGTGTCCGCGGGTTAGGACTCTGGGTGTGGCTCTGCTGGGTCTCACAAGCCTGCGGACAAGGTCAGCCAGGGCTGGGGTCTCATCTGAGGCTCAAGGTCATCTTCCAAGCTCACATCGTTGTCAGCAGAACTCAGTTCCTTGCAGCTATAGCAAGGCTTGCTTCCTCGAGGAGAACATCTTTCCGGCCCATAAATTCTTTTTAAGAGCTCACCTACTAGGTCAGACCCACTCAGGATCATTGTCCTCTTTAATAACTCAAAGTGAAACTGATGAGGAGTCTTAAATTTTACCTGCAAAATCTCTTCAGCTTTGCCACGTGACGTGACCTGACCGAGGGAGGGGCACCCATCACACGCACAAGGCTTGGCCGTGCTCAGGGGCAGAGGGTTTCACACGATGAGTGTACCAGGGAGTGGCGACCTTGGGGACCGCCTTAGAATTCTAGTGGCCATACTCAGAGAAGCCCCGCCACGCATGGCAGGTAGGCGCCTCTGCGGAAAACGGCGTGTAGGGCTGGCTGCAAGAGAGCTCGCGGCATGTCATTGCACACAGTAAGTGCTGGCAAGTCCAACACTTGGCCATTCCCTCCGCGCTGGTGAGGTGGCCACCAGGCCCTGCAAGTTCTGGCTCCTGCTGATCCCTCTCTCCTCCTCTTGTTCTGGACTCCAGCAGGGAGGAGCCTTCCTGTCGTGGAACTTCGCACATACGGCTCCTTCTGCTTGGGCAGCTTTCCCGCTCCGTGTCATGTAGGTAACTTGCGCCCTTGCTTTGCTTCTTACTCTAGGTATCACTTCCTGGCCTCCGAGGTCACTTGCTATAAAATTAAGGACCTGTCCTTAACACTGGGTGCAATTGTGATTCAGCGTTTTGACTTTCTGTAACTCCCACTGAGCTGGAGGTTCTGCGAGGGCAGAGGCTACAGTATTCTCATTCATGATCCCTGTGCTGGCAGCCAGCAGTTAAATATCCTACTGAAGATAGATACTCATGGGGAAGAGATGGGAACATTGGGGCTAAATTCTAGTCTTCCTAGTTCCATGTATGTCTCATGACGTCACCGCATATTTAGTGTATTACTGCTGAGCCCTATGCATCTTAACACACCGTCTGTCCTTCTTGGAATTCTGCGGGGCTCACAGAAGTTGAGTGGGATTGTAGGGGGAGAGTAAGCGTGGATAAGCAAGAATGAGAAATAGTTGAGTCTACGGCCACGCCACTTTCAATGCGCCTCATCTTGGAAGCGAAATGGTTGAATGTCTGTATACCAGTTCCAGTTAATATTTAGTACAGACATACCTTACTATTTCTTCACTTAAATTCCATGGAGGTTCAACAAATCCTCCACACCACTGCAGCCTCCGCGTATTTTCATGTGGTAGTGGCTGTGGAATGTCTCAGGACTAGTAGGCATAGTGATACCTTCCGTGCAATGTTTGGGAGATCTTTCATTGTATCCTGCAAAGTAACCAAATATATTATGCAGTTATGACTTCAGATCCTCTAGCTACCATCATTTTGATATGATTATCTTTTTTCTTGGGTAACATCACAGAAAACGCATGTCTAGTTTGGCTTTGAGTTTTCCACGGCGGATCTTAAAACTTCAGTGACTGCCTGTACCGGGCCCACCGTGTGGATCAAAGCACTCTGCACTTGAGGAGGATTTCTCCCTTCTGTCTTGTAGAGTCTGTCTTGTATTCGCTTCCTTGTGGGAACAAAATCACAGTGATGCTCATCACCACGAAATGTCTTAGAATGCAAACATTGTCTCCTCTGAGGGTTCTGTTGGCATTATTTCATGGAGCCTATCAAACTGGGCACAATAAAGCAAGGTGTTCTGAATGTGAAGTTGGGATGCATTGTCAGGAACTACGGGAAAGAAGGGATTCCCCATGGTGGCCTCCAACTCTGTCTGGTTCCCTTGTATTTGCTGGGTAAGTTTGGCAACTGCGACATTGAACATACGTCTGTAGGAGTGACTTGTGTCCATTTATAAAGATGCATGAATATACAACGCACCTTTTTATTATTTAAAAAATGATCATCAGGATGCAGTTGTAACCGTTCTTATTGGGCTTTGATCAGAGAATAACCTCAGTCTCTTCAGAAGTGGGCACCGTTTTCTAACATGAGGTGTTCCAGATTTGCTTTGTGAAAGGGATTTCATCTCGAGAGCTCACGTGCATTTGTTTGCCGTGAACTTCTGTCTGCTAGAGGGGCTTGCACTTACCCAAACTGACGCGATAATGAAGGTAAACAAAGTACATTGGTATGTCTATGAACCTGAGTGCCTTCTTCACCAGATGAGCTTATTCACACCGGAGCCAGCTAATCGTGTTTCCAGCAGCTTAGCAGTGAAAGGGCTCAAGATGTTTATCTGCAGACGTGCTGGGGCGCTGACCAGCTGAAGCTGAACGCACGTGACTCCCAGGCCGCCTTCTGACTACGTGGGAGTGTCTGGGCCTTCTCCAAGCCGTGCCCAGGACAGGCAGAGGCATCGGATTTGAAAATGCACTTTGAGGTGCTGATATTTTGGGTTCTGGGGACTGTGGTAGGGCTACCATGATGAGGCTGTGGATGCCTGGGGAACAGCTTCAGACCTCTAGGAGCAAGGGCACAAATGAAAAAGGTAGTAACTTCTGTTGTCTTGGGACCTGTGCATTGGAGGGCAGTCGTAGCGACCCTCAGTCACGGAAGGATGCGGTGAAAGGGGACTGGACATGGAATCGGACGTCAGTTTCTTACTCTGCCACTTACAGGCACTTGACCTTCGCCGGGTATAAGTATTTGTTCTTTCGTGTCTGGCTTATTTCGCTTCACACAGTGCCTTCGAGGTTCATTCTTGTTGTAGAATGTATCATCATTTCATTCCTTTTCAAGGCTGAATAATGTTCCATTGCATGCATATACCATATTTCATTTACCCATTCATCTATCAGTGGATAGTTGGGTTGTTTCACTGGATGTCTGCATTCTTAGTTAGCCCACCCCCCCTTCCCTGGTGGGGAGCTTGGGAGCCAGCGGAATGGATGTTCTGGTTAAACTGTGAGTGTATATACAGGAGGTTTAGGAGGAGGAGGGCCACACATAACGTCAAAACCGAAAAGATGTGAGTGCTGGCATTCTTACGTATGTTATCCAGGTAGGTAGAGTGAATAGCATGGTCTCTCATGCCCATAAAATACCCTAACGTCCAGAGACATGTCCTTGGCCTGCTGTTAGGAAGAGAAAAGCTTTCACGGGCCCAGTAGCCTCTACTGTTAAAGTCAACAGTTCCTCCGAGGGTGCTGCTCTGCAGTCCTGTCTTCCCCGCTCCCTGCTCAGCGATGTGTCAGGGCCCCGAACGACCGACCGTGGTGGGACAACACCGGGGCTTTCCTCCCTCGGAGAGCTGGCTGCCAGCCGTCGGCAGCACGCCGCCGGGAGTATGCCAGGTGTTTGGCACTTTTCTTGTTTGTAACAACTGTCACTAACCAAAGCCATACAATTTCCAAAGATAAGCCTTTGCTGACACGCCGATACCCAGAAATGCACGGTTCCATGACTCGGGGCGTTCAGGAGGCGGATGGAGCAGACTCCCGCCAGGCCCCGCCCCTCCACTCCCGCTAGGCCCCGCCCCTCCACTCCAGGTCGGCAGAGGTGGGGGCTTCGTCGTGGCTGGGGGTGTCTCCTCATTGGTCTCCAGGTGCGACCACGCTGAGCAGCCACTGCTTTTCCTGCGGGATATTTGGCCATCGCCACTACAGCTTCTGCCCCAAGGTTTAGATCTCTTTCAATTTTGTCCTGTTTTGAGAGAGGGCGAGTTTTCCTCCTTAATGCCCTTACCTACCCGTGTTTCCGGTGTAACGAAGGCACCGACGCGCACTTCGTCGGTGTCAACACCCTGACTTTGACGTTGCAGTAGAGCGATGCACGATGTTAACAGTGGCAGAGGCCGGGTGCACGGCGTGTGGAACCTCCCTGTATAGTTTCGGGCCTTCCTGTGAGTCTGTAATTATTTTAAAAGAAAAAATAAAAAGAGAGGTATAAGATATTTCTGCTTTTTTTTTGCAGTGAGCCTTAAACATCTTGTTTAATCGACCACAAAGGCATAAAGGTTGCCTCTGTGCAATATGCTTCTCAAAGGCCAAAAGTCGTGCCAGGCATTGCATTCACCACACAAGTGGCATTTCACATGTGCGTCGTGTGTAACTCATTCCTTCTTTCTGCTTGTCAGAGAGATTTGCACTGACGTCTTTGAAATTACTCTGGGGAAGCTGGCAGTTCCATTCACAACTTTTTGTCGCTAGCCACCACCATTTATTCTGTGGGGTTGCTGGTGGTTCTGCTGTCTTCAGATAAACACTATTTTCTCCGGCTGCTGCCGTGCAGTCCAAACGGTGAAGCAAGTGCCTGGCTTGAGAAACTCATGAATCCAACCTTAGATTACCTGAATTTGATCTATGGATCTTATTATTTGTGGCTTCATAATGTCAGAAGGCCTCAGGCCCGCCGTGATTGGTGGCCAAAGGCACAGGCGTTTAGAACAGTTTAATCACAAACGCACAAAACCAGGTTCTGCCCCGTCGGCCACAAACCCTGCATTGCAATTTATCATATTGGTTTCCAGAGATGGCTGGGGCGTGATAAATATTCCTGAAAGGCACCGTGTCATCTTCCCCAGGGGTGTCATTTTTACTCCTGAACACACCGCTTTCCGAGCTTCTTACAGGGACCTGGGCAGACTCAGACAAGGAGAGGAGCACGGGCTTTGGAGTAAGATAAAAGGAGTGTCTGAGGGACCTGGATGAAGGAATTTAGCTTTTGTGACTCCTGGTTTCCTCGCTTTAAAAACTAGGAGTAAACCGTTTTCTGTCCGGGGGGGGGGGCGGGTGGCACTTGACGAGAATAACGTCGTAAATCACACGTGACAACCGCAAGTGCGAGGCTTCACCTAGAAATGATTGTGTGACGATTTTCATTTCCTCCTTTGCTCGTCTCCCGTTGGAGGGGCGTTTGGGCAATGTTTATGCGCGTGTTTTCTGGAACGCGTCTTTGGAGATCGCCACAGCCACCGGCATGGTCCTGCCCACATCAGAAACCCGGCCTTGTGAGTCCACGGGTCAGTCTCCCCGTTTTCTCTTCCTGTCCCGTTTCCACTCAGGATGAGCTAAACGTCATTCTTTCCTCTTCGCCCGTAGAAGTGGTGGGCATTGGCCATTTGACAGTGGGGTGCTGAGGGGGGAAGGGCAGCCGCCACACCGATTCCCCCCAGGGGGTGGAAGCGCCCCCACACCGAGGAGTGGCAGTGATGACCATCAGTCGGACGCAGACCCACTGGGCAGCGTGGCACATGGAAAACAGTCGTTGCAAGTATGTTTTCCCCTTAATGCATCGTGTACTTCCTTTCTTGTAGTAATTAAAAGTTTGAAAGCATGTTTTACTGAACAGAGTCCTGCATTAGTTATGGCTCATGGAATCTGTTTTATTATCTCAGTACCAATGCCAGATACTGTATATATCATAATCCCAGGACGTTACGAGGCTGGTTCTGCAAACCCCAACTCCATCCCTTTACAGTCTCCAATAAACACATAGATTAGAGACCCCAAGAAGTCGCATGGGGGGCTTTGTGTTGCTTTTTATTGGCGAAGGGAGCTGGACTGGCAAGTCGTGCGCTCGCATCTGATGTTTCTGTGCATTTGGGATTTTATTCATAAAGCCATCAACATTAAGTACAATAGCTTTCTATAAGTTACTTTTCTATTGTTGACTATTTTATTTCCATCACGTATTTAATTCCTAATTGGAAAGCAGAACGCAGCAGCTACGAAAAAGAATGTTGTGGCAAGAAGGCACACACTCTCTTTTAAGGGCCCGGTTCATGGGTCTGATTCTTTCTTTTGGGATTGAGGAAATGGTTTGACTATAAAATCCCCATTAGCCCCAGATAAGTGAAATTGCCTGCAGGGTCCACGGCAGGTACAGCCTTGAAGAGTAATAAAAGCCCGTTTTAAATGAACTCCTAAGGACGCGATGTGAGCCCCAGAATGCCTAGTCAGATTTTATGTTTGTCCCTTCTGATTAGACTTCCACATGTTTCTGGACAACAGTGTCTGCCAAGTGGCTCGTTACACAAGCTGTGCGGGGCCGGGGTGGTTGGGGGCTTCCTGGCCGAGTCCGGGGGCTGGGGGGGCTGTCCGTGGGCCTGGAAGCAGCAAAGACTGGCAGAGCTGTCTGCTCCGCTCCGTGTGGCACGACCTGATTCCAAAGGCCCCAAGTTTGGTTTCATTGAAGTAACTCTGACAGTTCGCATGCTAACTCAAAAGACAAGAAGGAACTAGTAATTTGGCGGGGCGGGGGAGTGAATTTTAGAAAGAAAAGACACCTTCTAAACTTATCTGAAGGTGAGTCTTGAACAGCATGGGAGGAAGGGACAAGGAAGTGTTCATACACTTCTCATTTCCAAGCTTTGGTGGGTGCTGGGGTTCTCCAGCGCGGTCCTAACTGTGTTCAACCCCAGCCCGCCTGGCCCAGGGAGGAGGAAGGGGGTTGGTGGGAGAAGACGAAGCTTTGCCCTCTGGCTGGACCCAGGAGAGCCTGCTGTGTGTGGAGGTGGAATAGTGAGTGGAAACGGCCCACCTGCCGAGGGGAGAAGACAGGAGGTCCAGCGAACGTTGCCCCACCTGTGTTCTCTGTGGTGTCCAGGACTCGCTAAATGCTGAGACTTACTCTTTACTACCAGTGAACTTAAACATGACTAAGTACCAGCTACACCCAAAGTACTGCGAGGGACCTGCACCTGGACATTTCAGAGGTTAAGGGTGCACGGAGGGAGAGCATAGGAGCAGGCCCCTTGTGCAGAAAGCTTCCCGGAGCCTGTGACCTTGGCTTGGACCTTAAGCAAAGAAGGAGGACCTGGGTGGCCCATTGTCATTATGGGGATGATGCAGATGGAGGGGATGCTTGAGATCTGGGTTTGTCAAAAAGGGGCCGGCGTCCGCAAAACCACAGGATGCGACCTCCTGGCCCTACGCGGGGAGATTCGCAGTGCAGCGTGCCTGCCGTGTGGGGAGTGTGCGAGCGGCAGGTGAGGGGATGGCGTGAGTCCCGGCCAGGCCTGGGCGCTGTATACGGCAAGAAGGTTGACTTGTGGTTTTGAATCCTGGCTGCACGCTGGATTTATCTTCTGCCTCCTTCTCCCAGAGACTCTGACCCAGTTGGTCTGCAGATGAAAGGTTGGGCGTAGGTACTAGTCTACACCTCAGCCAGGCCGAGGACCGTCAGTCACTGCTAGAGTTCAGCAGTGCGAATGAGGTAATAAGACAGGGGTTGAAAAGAGCCCACACTTGTAGCTGTGCAGGAGAATGCTTGAAGAAGGCCCCTACCCTTGCCAGGAGAAGCAAGGGTATGGTCCCTGTGTGATGGTCCAGGTGAGAAGTAACCAGCGGCTTAAGGGAGGCAGGTATGGAGGGAGTGAAAAGGCAAGTGGAAAAGAGCTTCTAGAAGCCACGTGGGGGTGTATCAGAAGAAAAGTGGGTGCAGACTATGCCAGAGAAGACCTAAAAGGTAAAGACTGAGTGTCCTTGGGTTGAGCACTTAGGCAGCTGCGGCCTGAGATGGTGGAGGTGGAAACCCGATAGCACTGGTTAAAGAACCTGAACTTGTTTTAGGAAGCATTCAAGTTCACGATGGTCAAGGGAAGGTATACAGTCCCAGGGACCTAGATGGAGGTCTAGGATGAAGAGGAAGGGCTGGTAAAGCGAGTGAGGGCCACGTCGTGGGGCCCTTGGGTGCCCACGGTTGGATTATTGGTGGTGGTAAGATCCAGTCCTCTGCTCTGAGGCTGAGGTTAACTTGGGAAATGGACGGACTGAGGTTAGAAGAATGAAAGCGGGTGGAGCAAAGGCTGTTAGAAAGCTAGTGCTGGGTTTTTATAGCCCCGATGATATGTAACAGCTACTTTAACAACAGAATGATGAAAATGTGTGGTATTCTCCCTCCCCTGGGGGAATGCGGCCACTGAAAAGGTCACAAGTAATAGGAAAAGCGAATTTTATTGCTTAATTGTGGATTCAGTTTGTTTGTGTTCCTCCTGCTTCCCTTGCCACGTATTTTCTGAGTTGACTTGTCGACCAGGCCAAGTTCTTCTACTAAGAGTACAGATGTTTACAAAAAAAATGCTCTGCAATTCTTCACTCTGAAAATATTTAATAACAACAACAAATAGGCAAAATGCATACAAAAGAAAAGTATACCTAGTCTAGACTTGTTTTTGTATTATTTTACTTTTATAAAGAAGAACTATTTTGGGCTATATGCAAGGATTTAATTTTCTTGTTGATCAATTTTAGTGATGAGAGAGAGGGACAGACAGACAGACAAACATCAATTTGTTGTTCCACTTATTTATGCCTTCACTGGCTGAATCTTGTACGAGCCCTGACCAGAGGTCAAACCCATAACCTTAGCATATCAGGACGATGCTCTAACCATCTGAGCTACCCGGCCAGGGCTGTGTGATGGCCTAGGTCAGAGTTTTTCAACCTTGGCACGATTGACATTTTGAACAGTTGGTTCTTTTTTTTTTTTAAGATTTTATTTATTTATTTTCAGAGAGGGAAGGGAGGGAGAAAGAGAGAGAGAGAGAGAAACATCAATGTGTGGTTGCTGGGGGTTGTGGCCTGCAACCCAGGCATGTGCCCTGTCTGGGAATCGAACCTGCGATGCTTTGGTTCGCAGCCCTCGCTCAATCCACTGAGCTACGCCAGACAGGGCAACAGTTGGTTCTTATTGTGCAACACAGAGTGTTTAGCAGCATCGCTGGCCTCTACCCACTGGATGTTTGTAGCACCTTTATCCTCTAGTTGTGAGAGCTGAAAATATTTCCTAACATTTCTCAAAGTTCCTGGGTGGGGAATGGGGGTGGGGGAGGCAGAACTGGCCTACATTGAAAATCGTTGGCTTACATAGAATGTAGTAATTTCATCAGAGAATAACCACTTCCTTCTGCGGCAGTGCGGATGGTTTTATTGCAGCTTGTGGAACCTGCAGCGCTTTTTACCGCCAGAAGAAAACTGAAAACCGACGAATGTTTATACATTTCCTGTTGAGCGTTTATGTTAAAATATTCAAAGACAAACGAAAAGCTTCTTTATTGGTCGTCTAACCATTCATTTGCTCACCCCACTTACCCACTCCTTCATTTAGCTCCTGGGTTTGCTCGCATTTAGTTTTATAAGGGTAGTATTGGCTCTTCTCCTGGACCTTTAAGTCCTCAATGGAAAGGGACTGTGAATTTGCAAGTGTCCAAATAATGCTGCCAGTTTAGACCTGGGTGTGAAAATGCGGATTTCATGCAGAACCTGGACTCTAGTGTTAGTTTTACACCTAATGCCTTTTCACTTGGAGCAAGCTACTTTCATCTTTCTGTGCAAATTTTCTCACCTGCAAAATGAAGGAGATAATCTATATTATCAATAAGTTTGCTGCTAGTTCTAAATATCTAATATTGACCCCATAACCCCCCCCCCCCCAATGCAGTGCAAACCAAAATGTGCTTTGCGTGTCCCCGGTGATCCACACACTACCATGCTGGTCTCCCGTGAGATCAATGCGGAAATGGAACGTAAACCATTAGAAATGCGTTTTATAATTCAACAGAGCAGTTCTATGCCTGTTACACAGAATAATGAAACATTAGGCTTATATTTTGTGCTAGTCTTTTAAATTTAATTTTTCTAGTAATTCATTTTTATTATATTTTATGGAAGTATTAGTTCACATTGGATTGGAAGGAAAAAAACAAACAAATTGGTCTTTTACCGGAGGAACACTGTCTCGATGTATAATGGAAAGTTTTCTTTGCCTCCCTTCCTACCCTGGCCTGTACAAGTTATTTAATATATCACTCTTCTGGGGTTTAAATAAAAACAAAGACAAGATATTATCGCCTGTCTGCCGTGTTAGTAGCATAAAGGTGGTGGGCAATAGAATTTATTATAAAGAAAGTTGCCTTCTGGAAAACGAGAAGCACTTCTGGAGCAAACATGAGGTTCTTTTTGATCGCACGTATATGTGTCTTCACCTGGCTCATCCGAGTGACTGGCATTAAGAACGTGTTTTTCTGAGGACGTGAACCGAAGAACAGTGAACAGATCCTTTTTACAATTATTCCCTAGAATCCCTTTAGAAGTGACACCTGCCAGAAGGCCCGGCACACCGGAGTCTCCGTCACGAGCTGAGGCCGGGGGGGTGGGGTACGCAAAGGAAGAAAAGGGATGGACGAGACTCACTAGAGAAAGAACGACAAGTGTTTGTGAGTCTGTTCCATCATCCGGACTCATCCAGCATTTGGGAAAATCTGTGACACGGAGTCAGGTGTGGCAGGCTGACGTGTGAACAAGGGCAGTTAAGCAATAAAGCACTTTACAGCTTGACCTTGGTCTTTACGTGTAGAGGAGCCAGACCTCCCACTGGCATTTATTCGAAGCAGAAAACGCCGCTGGGCTCCCTGCGCTGAGGACCAGTCGCCCCGGGCGTGTTACCCCACGTGGAGCGGAATCATTCGGAGAGTCCTGTCCCTCCCTGGGCAGCCCCGTGCGCGGGACCCGGCACCGCTGGGAACAGCCTCTCGGCCTGCAGCTCCTTCTTGGTCTGTGCGGGGTTTGTACCGCACTCCCCCCTCCACAGCAAAAAGGCAAGAGCTTTGCCTGCCCTGTTAGCAGTATAAACTCACCCCTTCTTTCAGTTTTTTTTTTAATCCGGAGAATGATAATGTATAACATACTTGGAAACTCCGCTGGTGGACTTGGCAGGTGTTTCCCATTTACTTGGACCAAACGTGCACTGGATCTGGCCCTCCGGTTTCCCGGCCCCCCCTCCCGCCCCCCACGACCAGCGGTGTGTTACCCGAGTGCGTCTGTGCGGGTGGATCGGACGCGCACGTGGCCCGGCTGCTGCGAGCGCACTTGCTCGGGAAGATTTATGGCGGCCCAACCTGTTTCCTGTCGGTTTTCATTGTCCAAAACCCACGGTGTTCTTTCTTGGTTCGGCGCCCGCATTTGCAGTGTGCAGGGGTTCCTGTGGTTGACCGTTTTATCACTGTAACACTTCGCACGAAGGAAATTAAAAAACATAGCGTGGAAGCAGTTCCCTAATATGTTTCCAATCTGCTGGGCCCTTTAGTGGTTGGATTTGCAGGAACTAGAGAGAAGAGCTCTTGGCGGTCACTCGCAGTGCCCTGGGGATTCAGGTCAGGGTTCCGGGCCCGTGAAAATGTCTGTCGGAATGTTCTGACGTCCTTTGTTATTCTGTCTGTGTTGTATGTACGAAGAGCGCTTGCCGTTGTTGTTACCACAGCGGCACCTAGAAGAATTCAGGGAGGGAGGCGAGTCTCCTCCGTGTCTCGGACCAGTGAAACCCACGTGCACTGGGGCTGATCCGCTCGCCAGACGTCAGCCCTGGGCCCGGAGGTGGCAGGTCCTTTCATCTGCACCCTCCCGTGTGTGTGTGTGTGTGTCTGTGTGTGTGTGTGTGTGTGTGTGTGTGTGTGTGTGTGTGCGCGCTCCTGCTTCTGCACCCTTCGGGCTGAGCTGAGCGGTCAGACGCTCACCGGGGAATCCCTTTGCCTGGCGGCTCCTGAAGATCTGAGACGCGGCACCGAGAGGCGCAGCCAGGCGCGCCGTCCCCAGAAGGGGATTGATTGCACGGGGTGGAGGCTGTTCCTTGGACAAACTGAATCAGGATCTAGGCTGTGATCTTTGCACCATTATTTCTTTTCACTTATTTATTTATTAACATTTTTTTAAAAAAATCCTCAACTGAAGATATGTTTATTGATTTTAGAGAGAGAGGAATGTGAGGGGGTGGGGGGAGAGAGAGAAACATTGACGTGAGAGAATCATCGATGGGGTGCCTCTTGTACGTGTCCTGACTGGGCTTCGAACCCGTGACCGTTTGGTGTACGGGGCTGATGCTGCAACCAGCTGAGCCACCCACCCAGGTCTGCACCTTTATTTCTTTGGCTCTTTCTACAGGGACTTGAGTGAAGTGGTTTGTTGCCTTTGGGAGGATCTCTGGCCTTTGACTTCCGCTGTTTCTAATGACTGAGCGCGACTTCCGTTTTGGAATTGACGTGTGATAATCTGTACATTGATAGTTTTCCTTAATCTGGTTCACAAACTGAAGGTAAAATCCAAGTCAAATACAAAGTCATAGCTCTTAGAGCTGGGAGGCAACTCTTTCATCTGGTAAAGATCGTAGCTTAGATGGGTAAAGGAGTTTACAATCATTTCCTATATTTTAATTTTCTGCTTTTATTTCCTACCATGTTCTAAACTTTCCTCTTGACATTTAGCACTTTTGAGCCCAGTTAGTATTGTGGGAGATCCCCTTTCCCTGTGGCGTTTCAGCGCCGGTCCTCCTCCCATTTCACTAGGCAGAAGTCAAGTCGCACACGAGATTGTGGGTTTCGGCCAAGAGAGCTTATCAATCCATGCTTTTTCACTTGAAAGTCTGTGTGGTTAATCTTCTCAGTAGTCAAAGAATTAATGTAAGCGAAAGTCAAGTGGATATTTAAAAAGCTTAGTTATGTTTTGGGGAAAATAGCCAAGGAGTAGGACGGCTCCTGTGATCACTAGTCCTGGCTTAGATGACGTGACTTCTTTTGCTCCAAAGAGAAAGCAGACAAACGCACACTCATCGCTGGCCTGTCCTCCTGCTTCTGTGTTTCCCGTCCAGGTTGCACGTACGAAGGGAATACGTACAACAGCTCCTTCAAGTGGCAGAGTCCTGCGGAGCCCTGTGTCCTGCGCCAGTGCCAGGTAAGAAAACGCCGAAGCCCAACTGTGTTCTTGTACATGTTTATTGTGACATCCACCGAAGCAGGACCAGCGCAGGGTAGACACTGTCTACAGCTTGCTTTCAGAAACACACCGCAGAACAGTTCACTGTTGTTAAATCGTGCCTGAAAAAAACTTCCAGAAGATGCATGTGTCCTTGGGGGAACGTGGCGTCTTCCTGTGAGTCAGCTGTAAGCAAAACACAAACTCCTGTTAGCAGAAGGAGGTATTGTGAGCGGATATATGTTTTCCTTCTTTGACTTAAACACTTTTTGAATTGGAGCCAATCTGTGCACTATCTTCAATCAAAGCCACCCAGTGACCTCACCCCGACAACTGTGAGGACCACCGGGTCAGCTCCCAAGGAGCCCGCTGGGGTGGGTGCTCGCCGGGCTCAGAAGAGAGGGGACTCCACGTGGTTCCGACGTTACAGGTTCTGAAGCACAGCAAGATTTTCACGCTCCATTTTTGTAGCTTAAGAAATGCTCTTTAAAAAGCGCATGCTGAATTTTGACATAATTTTAAAATTCTTCCCCGAAGAGAAGTTGCTGTTAAATCATCTTACTCCTGGCCCCGTTTCACTGTCCAAGGACATGCTCTTGCATGTGAAGGAGGAAGAAAGATTAATGTAATAATGTGTGTTTCTGTCTGAGCTTATCTCAGGTGTATTTACATTAAGTTTTTTTGAAATCTGATTGTATCTGTTCATGTCCTCATGATGTGTTTGCAGTGGTCAGGTCTCGTCAGATCTTCAGTGATTCATTGAGTTAAATATTCAGCTTATCTATGTAGTAAATCTGAATTGTTTGTGAAAATATGTAGTAGGTAGAACAGATGTAAATGAGAGATTAATGGAATAAACAAATATTTGTTCAATTTTTACTCTGGATTATAGGTTTAATCAGCTTTATGGAAATAAGAGACAAGCATAGTAAGTTTTTTTTAAGCTAACATTTTTTGGAAGACTTTATTTATTTAGAGAGAGAGAGGAAGAGGAAGGGAGGGTGAGAGAGAGGGAGAAAAACATCCATGTGCAAGAGAATATTAATTGGTTGCCTCTTGCCACCAACTGGGGACCTGGCTTGCAACCCAAGCATGTGCCCTGACCAGGAATCGAACTAGTGACCCTTTGGTTTGCAAGCTGGCACTCAATCCACTGAGCCACACCAGCCAGGGCAGCACAATGGGTTTTAAAGCATCAAAAGCCCCCATTTGTTCTAAAATCTGCACCACCCCATTCCCACCCTGCTTTTTGACCAAGGAAATGTCCACTCTTTGATAGGGACATTCAGAAAGCCCCGGTTACATGCCTTTTAAACAAGACAAATGCATGCCTTTTGGAGTATAGTGTAACATATTTACACAGCAGTCAGAGGTCTTGAAAATCCTTAGGCTGCATTGACCAGTGGCGAACTTGGATGAAGCCTTTGTTTCGATTACATGAAAACTATTACCTGGGAGGGAACATTCTGTGGGCCAAACAACATATTAAACCATTATCCACTAACACCAAAACTCCTACTGCCAGTCGTCTGAGTCACTGGCCACGCAGCGGGGCCCAGAGAGAATGATGCAGAAACACCAAACCACTCCTGGAAGAGATCCCAAAGACCAACAGCCCTGGGAGTCAGGAAACGCCGACCTGCGAAATGCAGCACAGCCAGGAAACGCTACCTCCCCGAGATGAACTTGGCCTTTTAAAGTTCTTCCTTTAAAAAAAAAAAACTTGGCCTAAGAACTGTTCCAAAGCAACACCTACATTAAGGTAGGTCCCAAAATCTGCTCCTCGGCTGCGCTGGCACCTGCCCACTCCTGCGTGCCTCCTTCCTTCTTCAGGGAGGAGAGCTGGTCTGTGACCGTCTCCTGGCACCTGTTGGGGCGGCCTCACTGATGATGCTCCCATGCAGAGCGACACAGTGGCAGCCTCCCCATGCTCCTGTCTCCCCAGGGCGCAGATTCAGTGACAGAGGCGAGGGCACAGCCGAGTAAGGAAAATGTGGGCTCTTCCACCCCTGGAACTTGGGACTGAGCCTCTCTGGACCTAATGAGGACAGGAGGGCCTCTTGGGGTGCTTGTGAGCAACGAGGAAGCTGATATGGAAAACACTTCAGGTAGTGCCTGCGTGTCCTGGGTCCGGCTGGGTGCCAGGCAGGTGACAGCTGGCTTGATGACCCGGCTTATTTCCACTTGAGTTGAATTTCTCATATCCTCCTACCTCTGAAGAGACTCTGAAGATCAGAGAAAGGCAGTTCATGCTGGGATCTACCCTGAATTCTCCATGTGGATTGCAGATAAAGGGAAACTGATCCGGAGCCCTAACCTTTTGCATTGTTTCGGTTATTTCACTAAAGCGCCGATCGTTTTTGGATGCTGCATATTACGGTATCCTGTGGTTCTTTCTTTCTTCCCCAGCATGATATAGACCATAATATGCTCCCCTGGAAGTGGAAGCCTCAGGCCTGAGAGATAGGAAGACGTTCAGGATATAACCTTCCTTGTTGGACTGAGATGCGGCAGTAGCAGGCACGATGAAGAAAATTATCTAGTTATCAGACTGTTACATTATTTTTAGCCTGTGCTACACCTCCCCTCAAAACAGACAGACGGCACAAACGCACAAATCCGTTTATAAAACAGGCAGAGAATATGGTGAAAATGCTTCAAAAGCCAACTCTGAAAATTAATCTAAAAAATGTGTTGATCGACATTAAAATATTAGAGTCCCAAGATCAGTTTGCAAAGGAATCATTCGATTTCACTATGAAGACCTGCAGTCTCTATGTTGACCCGTGTATTATAACTTTAAAATCATGTTAGCCAATGTCTTCAGTCGATGCCGGAGAGCCAGGCTCCGTGGGAGGCAGAGGGCAGTTTCCGAGGCCGTGGAGCTGGCCTAATTATTTCTAGAAGGGTGGTAAGGATTTAGGCCTCCAGACGCCAGCCCGGGATGTGAGGCTTGCACTCTTTGCCTCGTAATGAAGTACAATAACAATAACAGAAAATGCAGTAAGGGCTGAACACCTTAAACCATTGTGAATGCGCAGTGAGGCTCTCTCAGCTACCCACTGACAGCAAGGTCTCAGACAGTAGGTTTCCCAGAAGGAAAGAGAAAGACCCAGGACAGGGTGACCAGCAGCAACAGACCCAGCCCTCTGAGTTCAACCGCGTCAGAGGGCTGAGCCAGGGGGACCCGACCTCACCTGGACGCGCACCGAACCTCTGGACCTGACACCGACCCTCGCCGGCGGGGCACGGGGGCACGGTTCGTGTTGGGACCCTTCTCTGGTTTCCTTGGCTACTTCCCAAAAGCGCGTGGCTGCTCAGGGGGAGCTCTGGGCTGATGGCCTGCGCTGTCCTGTTTTGCAGGAAGGCGTCGTCACCGAGGCTGAGGTGCGATGCGTCGTTCACTGTAAGAACCCTTCCGAGCCCCCGGGAGCATGCTGTCCCACGTGTCCAGGTAAACCGCTGGGGAGGGGGAGGCGGCAGCACTCCCCGGAACAGCGCCATGCTGTCGTCGTCGACACCTCCGAGGTCCCCAAGCATGCCTGCTTCTCCCCCTTCCTGCCCGGGGCTTTCCTCACCTCGTGTCTGGGCGCCTGGGGGGTTCAGAGAGCAAACCTCTCTGCAGAGAAAGGTCCGCTCGGACTCTCCGGTGGGCGTGGGACGAGCGCGCCACGCTGTGGGTCTTGGCCTGTGGCTGCTCTCGGCTCGGGAGGCCCACTCTCCAGCCCGCGGGGCCGCGGCAAATGGTCGTTTTGGAAGGAAAGCCTGTGGCTTCTCCTCGCTACCAGAAGTGCCTTTTCGCTGCTTCAGTTTGCAAGACGCTGGCCAGGGCTGGCCTTGGTGATGAGGTAACCAGATGTTTTCTGGAAACGGAGAGCCGGGCCCTCCGTGAAGTCAGCCGAGCGTTTTTTGGGGGGGTTTGTTTTTTTTTGCCAGTCTCGGTTTTCACTGTGGCGCAGCAAGTTGGACCACTGTCTCTCCGAGGGCCCCGCTGCCTGGCTGACAGCGGAGGGTCTCTCCTTTCCAGGGGCTGGAGGATTTCCTCCTGCTTTCCTGAACAGGCTTCCAAAGGCCCCCTGCATCTCTCCTTGCCCTTAGGTCCGAGCCCGGGGGTTCTGAGGTGGGAGATTTTTTCCTGATCCCTTACGCCCCTGGCCCATACTCGCAGACATATGTTCCGCATGTTGGGCTTTCTGCTGAGCTTGTTTCCTCTCAGGAGGCCATCCTCGCAGCTCCTCCTTGCCAGAGCCTCCTGCCCCGCGGGCCTCCCCAGGTGGGACAGCGCTGAGGCAACGGTGGGGGTGGGGGACGCTCCTGCCACTCTCCTCCGTGCAGCCTGAAATGCGCGTAGACCTGAGTCCCTCCTGGGGTCCAGTCTTTTCCCACCTTTGAGTGACAGGAGGGACACTGCCTCTCCGCTAGCGCTGACCTTCCTGAGTTCCCCGCGCCGTCTTTATCGAGCCGAACTTCCCTTTCACGGTGGGATTTCTGAGAAGTATTACCGGATGAGCTCACATGAGGACCAAAACCGGGTTGATAATTCTTTCCGTAATTCAGTTATTTTGTATCTACCAAACAGAGTTTCCCTGGGTACTTTTTTTTCTTCAGAATGCACCAAATAGGCTTTGTATCACGTAAGCGTACTCTTCAGTGTCTGGAAGATCTTTATTAAGTTTGATCACTAGTTTTCTGGGCTGCCCGGTAAAATCACCTGGGAGGCTTTAAAAAAAATAAACACCGATGCCTCTGGCTGCATCACAGCCCAGTTCCAACACGTTCTCTGCATTTCGTGGTCCCAGGCCTCCCAGATAGGTCCAGGCCTGAGATTGATACCAGAGCAAATTCTTTACGCTGTACAGATTTAAAAATGATCATAGCTCTTACATACAAATTCTGTTGCGTCGAGTAGACCGTTGCTTTATTGATACAGACTCAGCTCGGCATGTGTAACATCTCTCCTCAGGCAGGAGATAGTCATGGTTTTTGGCTGCCCTTGAAAGTGTGGGTCTACAGACGTGAGAGCGAATTTATTGCAGCTGATGAAGTCATCATCCCTGAGCAACTGACTCCTGCGTTCTGCTTTTGGTTGAGTTCCCGAGAACGAGAGGCTGAGCGCCGTGACCATGCGTCCTGCACTGTCGGGTGCTCATGACCTTCCAGGGTGGGAGTGGGTGCTGTCCACACTTCACAGAGGAAGGAATTGGACCCATGAGGGTGGGGTCCATTAGTGGGTCAAGGCCAAAGGTGGGGTGGGGCCGGACCTAGCCACCGTGCTGTGCTGCCTCTCACCACCCGCACGCCACGGTGACTGTCCTGCCTGCTTCCAGGAGCCTCGAGGGGCAGATCTTTGCAGTCGGCATGCAGGGACGCACGCACGAGGCCCCGACACCTGGGCTGCCTCTCCACCCTTGCTTATGGAGTCAAGAACCACCTTTGCTCCCTCTCCTTAATTTCAGAGGCCACCCCTGGGGATGCGAATCAGCAGACTCAGAAGAGGGCACATCCAGAATGCTTTATCTTTTGCCTTGGGAGGCTAGACACAGCCACGTCCAGATAGGGACAGTCAGGGTCGTCTTGGGATATTGCCCTTGGTATTCAGAAGGACTGGCATCTGTCACCGATCGTGGAATGGTATTCCACATAACGGCCAACGGGTACTGTCTGTGGTCAGCTTCTTCCTGAGACAGATTTCAGGGCGTGCGTGGTGGTCTCTCCTTCCTTTTCTTCGGGTTCTTTGCTCAAGCACACTGGGGTGGAATGAGAAGAGCCTGCATGGAACATTCACGTAACCTTCCTGTTTAAGTTGCCAAAGGGAGATTGTTGTGGTTCATCCTCTGACCGCCTGGATGACAGAACCAGCGGTGTGAACATGTGTGAATGAAAGAATTCAGGACCCTTTGTTGGCAGAGTCCTTTGAAAAGAGGTGACCAGACGGGTCCCTGCCGTTGCGGACAATGCTGAGCTAGGGCCACTGGCAGGGCCGCAGGTTTACCAGGTCTGCCCGTGCTGGTAGGGATCGCAAGGAGGCGGTGGGTGGCTGGGCGTGGGCATCGAAAACACTTTAAAACCAGTTTCCCTCCACTATTGAACCTCAGACTTGGTGCCGTTGGTCTGCACAGCTTTCAGCTGAACAGAGGGCTCTGTATCTGGCTCTGAAGTGAGCGGGTCCGGCAGCCCATTTGCGGGGGGAGGGGTAACACTTGCTCCTCCTTGGAAGGAACCAGCTGCTTCAAGGGCTTGGTGGGTTCTGCTGATGAGTTCAGCTGGCAGGCTTCACTCACTCACTCCCAGGGATGCGAGTGCGTCTTTCGCACGAGCCCCCTTTGCTGCATTTTGGTCATTGGTACTGTCACCCCCAGCCCTGTCCGCTGCACGCGGGGAGGGCCCTCAGCTGCTCTGGAAGAGCGCCCCCAGAGGAAGACCTGAGGAAAGTTGCGTTGCCATTAGCTGGTGGTCCTCCCGTGGCCTTTCCTGTGTGGCACGGGCTTACTGCCAGCCTGTGCTATAGGTCACTTGTGAGATCTGTTAAGAGTATCACTTTTTTCATGTCCTGAGCATCTTTCTGAATGGGAGACACCTCCCGGGCTTTTGGTCCTATTTTTAGTCAGACTGGGTGGGGGTCACAGTCCCTTTAACAGGACATAAGGTGGGACTGAAGACCTGCGTGGTACCTCCTGACCCGCCTTTGCCTCTTGTCTTGGTGCCTCATCCTCTGTGTGTTGTGGCTGTGGGTCAGAACTGAGTTCAAACCCCAGCTCTTCCACCTGCCGGCTGGGTGAGCTACTGCTCTCTTGGAGCCATGTCTTCCTCACCAGTGAGAACCGTGACCAGGGCCCCTACTTCGCTGTGAAGGTGGAGTGTGATGGGGGGTACGGAGGGCCCAGGAGAGGCTGGGCAATCCTGGGCACTCACCAAGGGGCAGCTCTTCCTGTCTTTTGTTCCTTACCTCGTCGTGGACTCCTCTCGCTGGGACTGCCTCCGTCTGCCTCCCCGGCCTCTCTGGGCTTTGGCTCCCTGGCCGTGGTCAGGGAGGCCGCGGTGAGGCCCCCCCACGGACTCTGGCCGGCACACCGCTGTGCACGGATCCCCCGGGCTGACCCGCTTCCGGGCTCTTATGTGCTTTCTAGCATCTTCGGCTTTCTGGGCCCATGTCAGTGCTTTTTATTCTTTTGGATTTTTTGTTTATTTATTTGTTTTTTACTGTGAGGCAATACTGTCCTCTGGTTAAGGGGCCCCTCTTCTAGGTGAGGTGGAGGGGGGAAATGGATGAACAGTGGACGGAAGAATCGTGTCAAAGTGAACAAAGTCTATCGCCCTCATTCTAAACCGTTCTGTGCTTTCCAGGCTGCGTGTTTGAGGGTGTGCAGTACCGAGAAGGGGAGGACTTCCAGCCAGAAGGAAACAAATGCACCAAGTGTTCCTGCATCGTGAGTACTGCCCTGGGCGTTCCCAGGACTCTCCTTCTGCTTCATTGCAGCCGGGACTCCCCGGGAGTGGCCGTGACTCTCCCTACAGCCTCTCCTTCTCTCCCTGCTGAGATGGGACTGAGGGACAAGCTCGTTCCTTTGCAGCAGGTTTCTCGACCCTGGCACCGTTGGCGTTCTGGGCCGGGTAGGTCTTGGCGGCAGCTGTCTTGTGCAGTGTAGGATGTTTAGCAGCCTCCTTGGCCGCTGCCCAGTAGATCTGAGTATCACTCTCCCCCTTAGGGTGACAACCCCCAATGTCTGCGACATTGTCGCCTGTGCCCTGGAGAACGAGGGCACCCCTGATTGGGAACCACTGGCCTAAAGAATGGGGGGAAGAGACCGATTTTCCTGCACTTGCTGTCCTCTTTGGGAAGACAGGATTTCTCCGCTCTTCGGGCGAAGGAGCTTCTCGCGGAGGCAACTGTTGTGTTCTCGAGTGGAGTCAGAGGGGAAGCAGATGGGGTCAAGTGCAGCTTGCCTCAGTGTACCCTGTGGGGTGACAGAGCCTGGTCAGAGGACCGGTCAGTTACACTGGGGGGAACAGACAGGGGGAAGTGGCCCCGAGCTGTGGATCCGGGGCAGAGGAGGGATTAGTGGGACAGAGCCACAGACTTCCTCTCCACGCATCGCTGGCATACAATTCATGCACCAAGGTCACCTTCCGAGTGCTTAACAATGAAGCAGGGACTTGGCTTATGTTACGGTATTGAGGGGATCATTTTTACGTATGTATTTTGAATTTGGAATAAAATATGGGTGATGGTGGTGGTCATGGTGATGATGGGGAACCCGGTCTTAAGCAGCCATTCCAAGTTATTTACACCGTATATTTTGAAAGCGTTTAGTCTTTTGTAATAAAGAACATGCAGCGCGCATCTCAGAATATTAAAAAATAATGGGAAACTCGAGCGTCGTAATTTCACCAAAGTGGAATCATATGTGGACTGTCATAAATCATATCATTTGTCATCTCTCTACATGTCTTTTCCAAAGCTCTCCCCTTCCTACGGCACACAGCCCCGAGAGCCGAGCGTGAGAGACACATGACCGCGGGTGAGGGGTGTTGTGGGGGGAGGGGGAGGGGCAGAAGGGGGAGGGAGAAGGAGCGGATATATACAGCATATGTAATATGAGGTGTATAATATATCCCAGATTGCAATAGTATATAAAAACACAGAGGTCATTTACTAATGAAGATGAACGTGATTTTGCATATATAGCCTCAACTTTCATGCATTTCCTCTCTCATTCATTATGGTCAAATAGCTTTGTGTTAAATTTTAGGTAAATAATTTCTATTGGCCATTAAATATTGCTCATTGCTCCACGTTATAGCTTCCATGCTGGTCGTCGTCTGGTTTTCTGGTAACTTTTTTTGTGCCTCCCATTCTTTTGGGCGTATCGAGGAAGAAGAAGGCACAGCTAAGTAGGAAACGTTAAATCTGCACCTGAACGAACCGTGTGTCCCGGAAAGGTGTGGCCAAGGCCGGGCAGGGGAGCCTCCTCCTTGGGGAGGCGGTTTAGAGGCGGAAAGGGGGACAGAAGGTCCTGTAGGTTTTGCAGTGACAGTTACACCACGTCACCCAGTGGTGGGACCAGAAATGACTTCAGAGCTCATGTGAGCTGGGGTCACAAACCCCAGTGCGTTCGAGGTTTTCAGATTGCGCGTGTTTCCAAACACAATGCGTGTCGCACAGAACACGCCTGAGGGCCAAGGTCAGGGCCCTGAAAATCCTGCTTTCATTTTTTGGCTGAGGAAATAAAAATCCAAAGCAATTTGTTGCCCAAGCTTTCCTGCTTCGTGAGTTCTCTCCAGACCTATATTCTATCTGATTTCCTATATCCCCGCATCTAATTCCTTATGCATTTATATTCCTGATCCTGCGCTCTCTCTGGTTCTCCACGTGGCCGCCCTCAGCACCTCAGGGGCAGCTCATGGCTTTGACTGTGTTCCCAACACCCATCTTTGCCCTTACAGGGGGAGGGTGCAGGGGGTGGAGCTCCGGCTTGGAGGCAGGTCAGGTCGTGTGTGGGTGAGCTCGGGAACGGGGAGGGCCAGCAGGGCGGGTTTGGTCTTCGGGAATACAGGAATTTGAGGTGTAAGCTTTCTTTTTTTGGCAGCTTGTCATGAAAATAACCTGCTTTTCAATATTCTTTCATTTTGCCATCTACTGATGTAGTATCCCTCCCCCCAAAAGATGTCTCGGCAGCAGATGGCCCGCCTTGGGAGGGGTCACTGTGCAGAGGTCTGTTTTAGAAGCTCACAGGGCAGGTGCATGGCCCGGCCCGGCTCTGCGAGGCCCGGGATTGGACGGGTGGGGCCGGAGTAGCGTTGGAATCTCCCGCGCGAGAGGTGGGCAGGGGGCTCGGAGCCGCCTCGCGGAGCGCTGAGCGCGAGGGTTGAGCTGGACAGGGCTTTGGACAGCCCAGCGCGAGGCCCAGCGCTTCGCCTAGAAGGTTCCAGGGCGGGGCCTGGGCTGCAGGTTCCCCTGTGACAACGGGAGACGATAGAAAAATCTGCTGTGCTTTGATGAGAAGAAAAACAACAACGCTCTGTGTAGAGAGACAGGAACACATTTACACCTTTTGGCGTGTGTGGTGTTTGTGTGACGCCTGTTCATATGCGTGTACATCTATATCTGTGACTGTATATATGTACACACACACACAAACCTACGTAAGCAAGCCTATAAATATCAATACGAACACACACATTTACACGTCTGCGTGGGGGTTCCCCCGCAACGGACCCCCGAGATGAGTGTTTGTGTGTCCGTAGTTTCGTGGGAGATGGAGGAGACTGTGGCTGAGGAGTGTGGAGGGGGGACAAGGCGGGGAGGCAGCCACTCAAGGCTGTGTCACCAGGCGAGTGTCGCTGTGCGTGACCAGAGCTCACTCCTGCCGGACAAATTCTGGAAGCCGGCGTGAGGCTCAGGCCTCAGAACCTCCCGCCCGAGGGGTGAGAGGTGCGACCCAGTTACACCAGTTCCCGTCTGCTCCGGGGCGGGGGTTGGCTGGGCACCATTCCGAGCCTGCCGCTGAGGTGGCCGCTGGCTTCCAGCAGCAAGAGGAAGAAACACAGGTGCCTGCACTCCACGGGGAGGGGGAGGGGGTTGGGGAGGGGGAGGGGTAAAGAGGAAGGGCGGGGCAGCACCCGTCACCGACCGCAGCTCCGAGTGTGCACGTGTAGGTGGGCATGCACACACGCGCATTCACATTATTAGGGTTCTCAATATGTGTGTGTCCACACTCACGTGCATGTACATATTCATGCACACACCTTTGGAACACTGGTCCACTGGCTCTTTACAAAATCCATTAATTTTTCTGTTTTTTTTTAATGGTTTTATTTTTTAAATATACTTGTAAATTGCAGCTTACATTCAATATGATTCTGTATTAGTTTCGGGTGTACAGCATGGTGGTTAGACGGTCATACATTACAAAGTGCCCCCCCAGATCTTTCCAGTGCCCACCTGGCGCCACACGCGGTCATTACAACCTCGTTGACCGCGTTCCCTGCGCTGGGCCGCACATCCTGGGACTGTTGTGCAACCACCAGTGTGTGCCCCTCGGTGCCTTCCCCTCCTCCCCCCCGTCCCCCGGACGCCCTCCCTCTGGCAACCACAGTCTGTTCTCCGTATCGATGAGTCTGTTTCCGTTTTGTGTGTTAGTTTATTTTGTCTTTCAGATTCCACATACGAGTGAAACCACATGTGGAATGTACTTGTCTTTCCCCAACCGGCTTATTTCACTGAGCATAATGCTCTCCAGGGCCATCCGTGTTGTCACCAAAGGATGACAAGATGTCCTTCCTTTTTCATGGCTGAGTAGCATTCCGTTGTGTGAATGGACCGCAGCTCTTTTTCCCTCTCATCTACTGAGGGGCACTGGGGCTGCTTGCATATCTGGACTGTTGTGAATAACGCTGCAGTGAACATAGGGGCACACGTATTTTTTCGAATCAGGGTTCTGGGTTTCCGTGTCCGGGTCTGTGTCCGAGGAAACCCATCACTCCTGCTTAGGCCTCCAGTCTCTCCCTCCTGCTGCCGCCTGCCCGGAACCCTTTCTTCCCCTGGTTCCGTCTTCCCGACCTGTGACACAGTGCCTTCAAAACCACGACGGTCTTCTCTTCCAAACTGTGATGCTCTGCCCTTTAAGGTTGACCTGCCCCTTCTTGCTGGGGAAGAGTGGGTCTTGTTCGATAGACACCCCGCTCTCATGAGACCCCGCTCCACCATGGAGCACCCCCTCTGGAGTCATGCGAACATGAAGCATGCCTCGTGTATATCACTGTCTCTGACGAATGAGTCGCCTACTCCTCCAGCTGTCCCCTGACCCTCCCGTAAACACGGCATACGGCAGATGGCTTGCATCTCACACCCGACCCCCTTGGTTCCACTCTCCCTGTGTTTGTGTCGTGGTGAGAGAGGCCGGCGACTAGGACGACACCGCATCCCACTGAGCTGGATCCCTCGGATAAGGAAGCACAGGCCTGGCCCGTGATTTTCCGTCCCCAGTTTAGGTTGGGACAGTCTGTACGGCATTCTGATGGCTGAAAACATGCCAGCGCTGGGAGATAGCTGAAGAGGATCTCACAGTTAAAAATCTCACTCATTTTTAAATGTGAACATCATCCGGGCTCACGTAAAAAACGCTTTACTGTGACTGGTAAAACTGTATCACCCCCATTTACTCATTGTGTGAGTGAGAGAGCCAAGGGAGTGGCTCCCCCCGCCTCCAGTCCTAGTACTGAACGGGGGCAGAGGGCAGGGGGCGTGGCCATGGGGTGGGGGCGGGAACCTGAGCTCCTCCAGCTCGCGTTGTCTGGGCCACAGTGGGGTGTGCTCCCCACGGTGCGTGTTCAGTCTGAGTACGTCCTGTGCTCCTTTTAAGATGGAAAGCAAGGACTCTTTCCCAAGGCAGGCGGAAAAGAAGAGTTTATCAGGTATCCCGAGGGCTGGGTAGGGCCCACGTTCAGCTTGAGCCTTCCTTACCTGCCTAACCAGACAGCAAACGGCCCCTCAGGCCTTTGTCAGTCAGATTCTCAGGGGACAGGATGGTGGCAGTTGGCATGGACGTGTCTGTAAAACCCGACGTCTTCCAGGCTTCTGAGCCCCCAGACCATGGTGTCGTTGAGAGGTGTGTCTTTCATCGAACTCTTCTAGGAAGCTTCTGGGCTCGGCGTCCTGGGAAGGGGCTCGCCGAAGGGAGGGAGGCCCTCAGAGCAGTCCGACACTCTTAAGAGAGTGGCGAGTCCTGGGTCTGTGAAAGCCGCCAAAGGAACTGGCCAAGATCAATTACTTTTGCTGACAAAGGGGTATTAAGTTCAAAGGAGCTTTGCTAATAAACATGGGTTGTTAATGGGCTGTCTGTGATGAAGGAGCTGTACTTTACTGGCTCCGAGAAGCCCTGGAGTCCATAAACACCTTTGCTCTCCCCGAGACCGGAGAGGTTGCGAAGGGCTGTCTCCCAGGGAAGAATAACTCCTAGGACAGCTACTTGGCGAGAGCAAAGAAAATGGAGATCCTCCTGGGTCCCCTTCCTCTGCAGCCCAATTCCTCTGCCCGCTGCCAAGCTCTTTGGCCTCCTTGGAAACCCTCCCTTGCTCTGGCCTCTTGAGCAGATTCTGGGATCCTTGAGACACAAAGTGTGGACCAGACCAGCACCATCGGCCTCACCCCCCAAGGCTTGTTAGAAACGCAGACTCTTGGGCCCCACCCCAGACCCACTAAATTGCATTCTGCAGTTTAACAAGCTATCCCGAGGATTCATTGTCAAATACAGTTGGAGGAGCACTGGCCTAACATCTCATGGCCTTTACCTGGGCTGCCTTTCTTTCTTCTTTCCTCCTTCCATCTCTGGTCCCCCGTAACTCATCAGCGCGTCCTTATCCTGCCCATGGAAGCCCAAACCTCCCTTCTTTGGGGAAGCTTGTTCTGACTCCCAGACTAGATCAAGTCCTTGCTAAACCCATTAGAGCAACCATACTTTAGTTTCCAAATATTTAACATGATTTATGATAGTTTTGTCTGTGATAATTTTATTGAACCTCATTTGGGTAAAAGGGCGAAGGTGAATCTTCAGTGCCTGGGGCATAGAGGGTGTTCATAATAACCAGCCGGTTTTCCTCTCTCCCCCCACTGCCTCTCTCTTGCTCTGCTACTTGACTCCCCCCCGCCCCCCGCCGCCCGGCACAGTTAGTCCTTATCAATTCAGCAGGGAGCAGAGAGATGCATATCCCAGTCGATGAGCTCAGAAAGGAGGATGGATTTATGATCAGCCGCGCAGTACTTGTTATAAATTGCTTTGAATGGAATGTGGATGGCTTCCCTGGGGATGTCTCGTTCGACAAGTGTTCTCCAAGCCTCAAAGCTCGCCACGGTGCAAGGCGGCAGGAAGACGTGGCGGCAGGAAGCCCTCACTGACGATCGGGGCTGCTCGCTGTGCCAGAGCTTGGAAAAGGGAGCAGAGCTCTCCCCGCGCAGAGCTGACCTTGCCCTGAGTCAAGAGGCAGACCCGTCCAACCTCGTCCTGTTCCAGTGTGTGGCTTCAGATTGCACTCCCCTTTGACAGGAAGCGGTGGGCCAGCCCGGCATCTCTGTGGTGGCCCCTGGGTGCCAGTTCCCGTCACATATTCCCAGCCACGCCGCGGTTCCTCTGACAGGGGACGTCCCACGCCGAGCCCTCTACGGCCTCTGCCTTACTTGTAACGTGTGCCGTTTGGCACGTCCTCTTTACGGGCTATCACTGGATCTTCCCTGTCCACGGGGAGAAATTTGGCTACGTCTGGGCAGTAAATTGGAGAATTGAGCAATTATCGAATGAATTAGCTCAGTGCGGGCAGCTGAAGCGATGTGGGCCCCAAACCCTCAGTTGTTTTCAGAGCTCGGCTGAGACGCTGGTATTGTTGCCTCAGTGTTGGCACCATGGACGTTCCGTTCCCCTGGGGACAAGAAGGTCTTGGTTTGGGACAGTCAACGGGGAGAGGCAAGGCTTTTCTTTAAGGGCTTCAGAGTACTCCGACCACTAGGAGCAGCCTCCAACTTGCTTAGAAAAGTCGCCAGAGCGCTTGGTGTTTCGTGTTATTTTTTTTAAATATATTTTATTGATTATGCTATTACAGTTGTCCCATTTCCCCCCTTCACTCCTCTCCACCCTGCACACCCTCTCCCACCCATATCCCCCCCTTTAGTCATGTCCATGTGTCATAAGTTCTTTAGCTTCTACATGTCCCATACTATTCTTGCCCTCCCCCTATCTATTTTCAGCCTACATTCTATGCTACTTATTCTCTGTACCTTTTCCCCCCTCTCTCCTCCTCCCACTCCCCTGTTGCTAACCCTCCATGTGATCTCCATTTCTGTGGTTCTGTTTCTGTTCTAGTTGTTTGCTTAGTTTCTTTTGGTTTTGCTTTAGGTGTGGTTGTTAATAATTGTGAGTTTGCTATACATGTTTTTTCTTTATCTGCTTTTCTTAGATAAGTCCCTTTAACATTTCATAAAATAAGGGCTTGGTGATGATGAAGTCCTTTAACTTGACCTTATCTGAGAAGCACTTTATCTGCCCTTCCATTCTAAATGAAAGCTTTGCTGGATAGAGTAATCTGGGTGTTTCGTGTTAGATGAATCCGTGCCGCCACGATCTGCCCGCCCAGGCTTCCCTGGGAAGGTTGGCTGTAATGCCATCCACTTTGGAGTGAATCCAGCACTTTGTAGGGGGTGCTGGCTTGTTGCTTCTTGAAAATACCACCCAAATGGCCTGTGTAGAAGGCAAAGATGACTTTATTGCTCATTGTGGTCGTGGATCATTACCTTGACAGAGGCTTAAAACTGAGTCTCGGAAGGAAAAGGCCAATACTGGGTTATGCAGGAGGTTTTGAGGGGCTGGGTTTAAGGTGGGGTTTTCGCTGTCAGGACTGACCTGGGACCGGGCAGCCTCCATGGTATGCTAGTTCAGGCTGTGTGAGGTGAGGGCCCAAGGCACGTCTGAAGGAGTTCATGAGTTTCATTGAGTTCTCTGTGTTCCTGATCGAGTTCTCCACCTTCCTGATTGACTGCCATCAGCAAGTTTCTGAAATCAACGGGAGGCTTAATTTTTTGGATGTTTAAAGGATTGGGAGTGACTCTTACATAGTTTGAATGCTATTTCATCCCTGCCTCATCCGTTTTCAGGCCCAATCCAGAATTTTAATCCCCATATATGTTTTTATTTTTGTGTGGTTTCCGAGGTTTGTTACGCTTACTTCTTTATACGATGTATGGCTGAATCATCCTGTAAAGTTATTTCTGTACACGGGGAGCCTCCATCTTGTAAGTGAGTCCGACAGGGAAGAGCTTGGAGAGGAAATGTCTTGTAGGGCTTTTGGGCGTTTATGGGGAAACACACCGTCTGAAAAGGAAGTGGCGAACGGCTCATTTGCAGGGCCGTCGCTAATAGCAATGGCTGCCTGTACTGAGCGTACGCCCTGTGCCAGCTACTTGTGGGGCTTTAATGTTAATTTTCAAAATGGTTCTGCAACCTAGAGGCATTAGCCCTGTTTTTTGGGGTGTTTTGTTTTGTTCTGTTTTTGTTTGTTGTTGTTTTTGAAGAAACAGATTCCCAGAAGTTTAATGTCTTGCTTCAGGTCAAAGAGCCAATAAGAGATGAAATTCTGGACTGCCTGGCATGAAAGCCACATGTCATTTCGCTCTCATCTACCGTCCCCCCGCTCCAACCTGTGCCATTTTGGGATTGCCTATCGGTGTTCGTAGCCGTTTGAAAGTGGGCAATGCCATTTGAACCCATGGAGTGAAGGGCAGCCAGACGTTTGGGGAAGGAGTGGTAGTGACGTGACAGGAACATCCACAGAGAACCCCAGTTTTGGTGTGAGAGATATTAACACAATAGAAATGTGAGTTACACTTCCTCTTTTTGAAGTTCACAAGTCTCAGCAAGTCTAAACTCATACCAGATTTCCGCCCTGGGCATTTAGCCTAGGAAACTGTCACCGTGATGCCAGAGGGGATGAAGAAGACATATCTGTTACCCTCACATCAGTTGGAGGACGGAGGCAACGCATCTGTGTGCCAAGACGTTACGAACACACACACAGACAACGCGACGGTTGCTGGGACAGAGCCATGCTCACTGCCTCCACTTCCAAACACAGCCAGAAACGCGTGGTTGTCTGATGGGGCCGTCTCTTCCTTGTGACGGTCACGGACGACGGTGAAGCATCAGTTTTGGGTAGCCCTCCTGGGGGGTTATACCTGTGCAGGGGTCGGGAGGCACCTAGACCCGAGTTTCCGTGGTTCCGTGACTTAAATTCACCCTCCTGGCAGCATGAAGGGGCAGTTGTGTGATTGCTTCTGAGCCGTTGCTTTTTCCTATTTGTCAGAGAAGCAGATGCATTTACAAGTTTGAGTGAAGTTTAGAATAGATATTGAGAGTTGGTAGAAAAATGAGCTCAGTTGATTAACTCTGATCCCCTTGTATTCTTGTGAAAATCATTCCTTTTATTTTTTCTCCTTTCTTTATTCTCTTAAAGGCTGTCACACTATGAACCCCTTGCATCTCCTGAAAATCCCAGGAAAGATATCGACTTTACTAAACACTGAAGAATTTTTCAACTAGTTATATTCATTACTCCTTCTATCCATCACTTGTGTCCACAGACAGCCAGTTACTTGTTAATTTGACAGTGACTGGGCGTTTTCTCCTGTGTGTTAGATGTCATGTATCAGGCAGTGAGCACTCAAAGAAGGGGGTTTCTCTTTTTCTGTCCAGACAATAACGTTCTATTGGCTTGGGTGTGTTTATTAAAAAGAAGCCCCAAATCAAATCATGTGCAAATTTTTTTTGTCGGCCCAGTATAAGATAATATATGATGTGTGCCCACTATAAGCTATATGACAATTATAAAAAGTTCAGATATATTAAAAAATAAAAGTAATTCTGCAACTCAAAGATAACTACTATTGATATAACTTGATATATTTTCTTTCAACCTTTTTTTCTTCCTCTGTCCATGTAGTGATATGACCAGACAGAACCACATTCTACATGTGTCTCTGCATCCTGGTTATTTTCATTCAATATTGTCGCGTGAACATACCTCCATTTCATTAGAAAGTCATTGAAAAATAATTTTCATAGTCACACGATAGTCACACAATTTCAGTATACTGTAATTTACTTAATCATCTTTCTGGTATTAAAAATTAATACTGTTTTCAGTTTTAGCTATTATAAATGATACAACAAACATCTTTGAAAATTAATCTTCACCTGTTTCTCTGATTATTTAAGTGAAATTCATAAAAGGATGATTAGTGAGTCAAGGCTACAGACATTTTTAAGGGAGGAGTGTGTGTGTGTGTGTGTGTGCTCCAATACCTCAGACAGGTGCGTGTGTGTGTCTCTGTATTGCCCCAGTACCTCAGACAGGTGTGTGTGTGTGTGTGTGTGTGTGTGTGTGTATGTATGTGTATGTATTGCTCCAATACCTCATCCAGGTGCATGTGTGTGTGTCTGTGTTGCTCCAGTACCTCGTCCAGGTGTGTGTGTGTGTGTGTGTGTGTGTGTGTATGTATTGCTCCAATACCTCAGACAGGTGTGTGTGTGTGTGTGTCTGTATTGCTCCAGTACCTCATCCAGGTGTGTGTGTGTATTGCTCCAATACTCATACCGGTGTGTGTGTGTCTGTGTTGCTCCAATACCTGAGACAGGTGCCGCCCTCCTAATTTGCACTCCGGCCAGCAGGCACATATGTGTATATCTTCCTGCCTCGAAACTGGTTTTCCATTTGAGAATCTTGTTTTCACTGGCATTTGGCTTCTGAAACTAAACATCTTTCATGCTTTTTTAGTCGGTTGTGTTTCTTTTGTAAATTGTGCTTTCATTTCTCATTTTTCTATTGAGTAGTTAAAGTTCTATTGACGTTTATGAGTGGGCAAAGGATATACATCTTTTGCTAGTTATGTGAAGGTATGTTTTTAAAAACATGGAAAACACCGCTGTGTGTGCACTTTGACCTTAATGCGTATATTGCATGTTGGATGATGGCCGAGTGTGCTGAAATCCCGTGTCTTCTTCCAAACTTTTCTCCTCAAATCTCGATCCAAATACATTAGCAAAGAGAAAAGTGAGTCGACATTGTCAGCTCCTAAGTTTAATTAGTCCAAGACGTTTCTTTGTTTACGCTCCTCTTTCTATCTCTGACTCCTTCATTTCGAGGTAGTGCTTTCAGCACCCGCTCCCATAGGAAAAGGACTTTGTTTTCTGAGTCTGTGTGGTGCCTCTTCCCTTCCCCGTGGCGGCTCTGCAACCTCCCAGCTCTCGGCCTCTCCTGGCTCAGAGGGAGGCGACTTCGGGCTGCCACCCCCCGCCCCCCGCCCCCGCCCCCGCCTGGTCTCTCTGAGCTCTAGCTTCCACCCCTCCATCCCCCTCTCCTTTGTTTCAGAGTTTAAGTTTCTTGTGCACGGGCCCACGGTACCTCACACCTTGAGTACGGTGTCTCGCATGTAAAAGTCAGGAGATATTTGCCTAGATGCCCGGTCTTCACCCTTCTTGATGAAAGCATGTACATTCTTGACGATGAGTGACGTGACCTAGAACTTTGTACCTTCTTACTTGGGTCTTTGTCTCAGTCTTCTCACTCTTTTCTTTCAGTGAACGTGGTGACTTGAAGGATTTAAGATGGGTCTGTAGAGGAAGAGAATCCAAAGCAAAGCGTTAAAAAACTGTTGAGAAGACTTCAGAGTGGCTGTGTGAAGAGGATGGGTTGGCTTCGCACAGCCTCACGGGATGACACGTGCAAGAATGTGTCTTGCGGGTGTGGCAGGAAGAGAAAGAAAGCGTGCCTTAAGGAAAGTGAAAAGAAACATCCTGGCCTTGACCCGTGTGGCTCAGTTGGTTGGGTGTCGTAAAGTGAAAGGTCACTTGTTGACCTTTAAAAGCACTCGCCGGGTTTGCAGGTTCAGTCCCTGGTCCAGGCCTGTGAGATAAGCAACCAGCCGATGTTTCTCTCTTGCATGGATGTTTTTCTCCCTCCCTTTCTTCCTCCCCTTTCCTCTCTCTAAGTAAAATCTTTTTTTAAAAAAGAAAGAAATATTCTAATTTTGTCAGCAAAATGGAATAAAATATTAATGTCACAGACCTTTAGAATATGTACAGAATTTTTGGTCTTTTTCTCCATTATTATGCAGAGAATTTTTTTGAAGTTTCTATTTATTATTTTATTTTTAAATCATACTTTTGAGTTACAGGTTGCATTCAATATTATTATTTATTTTTTAATGTTTTCTCTTTTAAGATTTTTATTTATTTATTTTTAGAGAGGGAAGTGAGTGAGAAAGAGAGAGAGAGAGAGAAACATCAATGTGCAGTTGCTGGGGGTCATGGCCTGCAACCCAGACATGCAGCCTGACTGGGAATCGAACCTGTGACACTTTGGTTCGCAGCCTGTGCTCAATCCACTGAGCTACTCCAGCCAGGGCTACATTCAATATTATTTTGTACGGGTTCAGGTGCACAGCATCGCTGTTGGATGAGACCTTTTTTTTTTTCTAATTGGTATCTGTGGGCCTTCTCCTCTCTTGGTCTCCCTTCCCCCTCCATACCTCCACCCCGTCTTCTTTCCTCCAGCTTCCATTTTCCTTTCCGGGTCACTCCCAGTCCTCCCTAAGCTGTCCCTCTTGGATTCCCACCAGTATCTGTGCCTGCTAGCCCATCTTAATAAAATAGCATAATTCATTTTCATCGCTATCTTGGTTTCTCCTGAAATAACCATCCCAGAGTGCTGTACACACTGGATATTCAGGAAATATCTTTTGAATGAATTGATTACACATTTTGGCACCTTTTAAATGTCATTCAAATGCTCAATTGGGAGGGTGGCAGCGCTTTTGTGGTCCCGTGAATGGCTTCAATTACCACCATTTCCTTGGAGTGGAATTTTAAATGGTACCACTTGTGCGCGGAAGCAGCGACGTGTTAAGATCCCGGGGAGCCTCGGTCCTCCCGAAGACTGGGGGCTACGGCACCCCAGACACAGGAGAGGGCTGTTGTCTCCGAGTGCATCCGACCTCGCCTTCTAGGGCCCATCCCTGAGCCCGCGCTGAGTCACCCCAGTGAATCACCCCGTCCACCCACCCAAGTCCTTGAGCTGTGGTTCGGGAGAGCCTGCCTGAGTATTGAGCCGCCTTTCCTGTTTGGAAAGGGGACAGGCCTCCGGGGTCTGGACGAACCTTCTGCGTAAGGAGCGCCATAAAATGTAGAAACCACCCGGAGTGCTACCCCAAGTCGGAGCCCTGCGTCCTACCCCAAGTCAGACGCCTCTGTCACCTAATTCTACACGCGGCTCTTCGGCCCCAGGGCCTCTCCCTGTTCTCTGTGACACTCACCACAGTCAGGCCGTGTGACCCCAGCTGCCAGTGTTATGTTCCAAAGGTCCTGTGCAAGGGCTTTTTAAACCTGAATGCTGCTGGAGTTAAACAAAAGAAAAAACAGTTGCATTCATAACGAATAAAAAGACATTCCCCTGAGTGTGGGGGAAAGGTACCTGTTTTGTTTTCGGTCTAATTAAACATAAATTTCTTGATGTCAGACATCAAGGAATAAAAGCAGTTACTCATGACAAAGGACTACACTTCAGTCCTCTGTTAAGGACTGAAATTCAATAACCGACAAATTACTTTTTAATTTCAAAATGTGCAAAAAATCACTCTTCCCACATCTGTATTGATATATAGGTCTTGATTTTTTTTTTCATCCTTTGATTTGAGCAAACAGGCCTGTGTGGTGCTTGCGCATGCCTGCCGTAGGGCCGTGCGGGCTCACCGAGCCGCGCGGGTGAGCGCGGCTGGTGGATGACAGCAGAGACTGCTCCTGACACTGGTGGGAAATGTGCGTCTTTTCAGTTTCCAGTTCAAGAGAAGGAGAGGAGGGGACTCCTGGGACTTCTTGGTTTCGTCATTAGGTTTTCGGCATCCACACTATTCATAAACAGTGGACACAGCTGTCTCTAATAACGGGGCCGCCTCGCCGAGAGAGCGGAACGCAAGCCAGCGAACAGCAGGCTGCAGGAAGGTTTTTTTTCCAGCACGAAAATGCGCATACGCTGAAGCGAGATTTCACTTATAACCTAACTGGATGTTTACCTGAGACGCCAGTCATTAAGTAAAGTCATCTGGCCCAGCACAAGGAAAAGTGCAATGAAGTTTTTAGTGTTTTCAAAAGCCTTGCCTTTGTTACCATGTTGTTCCGAATGGTTTTAGGCAGGGAGGGGTGTTCTGCACCCCTTAGGGGGGCGTTGTTGTGGGCGGAAGATTCCGGACCTGGTTAGACACGTGCTGTCCGAGGAGGCAGCCACCAGCCAGGTGTGCTCTCCAGGTGTGCTGTTCCAAGTGCGGCTGGTCTGAAAGAGGGGCTGTTCGTGGGGAATACACACTGGAAGTTAAAGGCACGCCACGTATGGAAAAAAGAAAAAGTGGGGAAGCGTTTCTTGGCCAAAAAATACCCAGGGACTTCATGTTTTCTTCCTCTGACTATAATGTAGGTGATATTATAGCAAACGGGACCTGCGAATCTATTCCACACATAAGGGGTGTTATGCAAAATAGAAAGAAAGGATCCTTTGCTTCTTGGTGTAGAAGCAAAATAGAAGACTTCAGAGAAACTTGAGGACTTTGGAGCGAAAAACATTCCCACCGCTATTTTTTTCTTTTTTAAATAAAAGAATTCCCTGCCCTGCCTGGTAACACGGACCTTTCATTCACCTTCCCTTTCCTTGGGGCTGGATACTTCTAAGTTCTGGTCCTTTCCGTGGTAACCTGTGTGAAGTCAGGACACTTATTTCTATACCAAACCTAAATGCTTAGAACAGGAGTTTTCTGGATTGGCTTTCCTGCGGGGAAACCCACCCGGTAGCTTCTCGGTGTGTCTGAGGGTCGTCCTCCCTACAGGAGGCCGCGCGGGGACGCTGCCTCTCGGCTTTCGGGAGCCTCCGGCGCCTTTCTCTTCGCTCACGGAGAGAGGGGGCTTTGTGGTCTGGGCCGTTCTCTCTCTTCACCGAAGGAGCTGCTGCAGTTTTAGCCAGGATGTCTGTCCGCGGGGAAGGTCGAAGCAGGATGCGAGCAACACTCTGACCCTGCTCTCTCCAGTGGGCTTAGGATGTGAGGCGCACGTGCTATTTCGAATTTTCTAGTAGCCACAGGAAATAAAGAAAAAAGAGCAGGTGAAATGAATTTTAACCATACACTATATTTAACCCATTATATTAAAAGCATGATTAATTTGTATATAGCGTTATACAAATTTAAATGGGACATTTTACATTCTTTTTGTTATGTATTTAACTTCTTTCAGACCAGCCATATTTTCAAGTAAAACGGTACATGTGGCTCATGGCCACCACATTGGACAGCACAGGTGTAACCAGTGCTGGAAGGTGAAAAAGGACCAGGTCCCGCAGTCACACGCGTCAGGACCGTCCCTCCTGCCTGGTGCATTGACATGCACCTGTGGCCTACCTGGTGCCGTCACATGCCCCATTGGCATTCACCTGTGGCTTGCCTGGTGCCGTCACATGCCCCATTGGCATTCACCTGGGGCCTGCCTGGTTGACACTGTGCCAAGGAGTCAGGAGGGACGTTGATAACCAGCCAGGGCGATCCTTTCTGAGGGTTTGCCCCCCTCTTCTCCGGGTCCTCCGTGGGCACCCCTTCTTTTTCAGAGTTAAAGCCAAAGCTCTTCCCCACCACCTTATTTTCTAAGACTTCCGCCCCTCACGTAAACTTCTCTAGACACACTGGTTTCCTTGCAATTCCTCCAGCATGCCAGGCACACTCTCACCTCAGGGGTTTTTTGTATTTAATACAAGCATTCGTATCAAGGTGTAACCAGGAGGGATGGATAAGTGAGGCACCTGCACGCCAGAGAGTGGCAGCGCTGAGGAGAACAAGCCGGAGAAGGGGAGAGAGAGGGTGTTGGGGTAGGGTGGGCGATGATTGCAGATAAGGGGGTCTGTTGCCTCTCCAGTGTATGCGGGACCACCGGATCCCAGACTCCACTGTGCGCAGCTCATAGGCACCCCCGTGTCTGTTAAATAAAAGAACTAAAAAAGGGAAGAACTCGTATTAATTAAGGTATCCCCATTGATTTGTCTAAGCCACATAATGAACCGTAGTGCGTATGAATATGTGGATTTCACATTTCTTTTCAATTTCTGAACTGCGTGCTGATCCACTGAGTTAGAGCCATTTTGGGGCCTGGTGTTCTGTGAGTTTTTTTTTGAGAAGGTACTGATGCCCTTTGTTTTACAAGTGAATTTTGATATTTCCTCCCCCAAAATATTTGCACAAAAATGGAGGAGCACCACCACGCTAAGGGAACAAACCTGTCTTCGTAAATAATGGTTGACATATCCCCGAGGTAGCGCTTTGACCAAGTGTGTTCAACCTGGATCTTCGCATGAGGAAATGGGCAGATTCTTAAACTGTGGGTGTTGTGGAGGAAGAGAAAAACTAGGGCAATTGTTCCAGACTGAAACAGATGAAAAAGACATGACAACTAAATGCAACACAAGGTCAGGAACTGGATCCTGAATTGACCAAAAAAATAATCCCCAAACTATAAAAAAACATTCCTAGAAAAATTGGGAAGATTCAAAGATAGACTGTATATTAGGTAACAGTACTGCATGAATGATAAATTTCCTGAGTGTGATGATTTCATGGTGTTATAAGGAAAAAGGAAAATGTTCTTAGTCCTGGGAGATAGATGGTTAATTAGGGGAAGGGTATACATAAGAGTCTTAAATGGTTGAGAAAAGCCTCCCCATCTCTTTCTCTCTAGAAATGCTGCAAAATGCTAAAAACAAAAGCAAAGCAGTGATTTTAGGTGAAGAGTCTATTGGTATTCATTATCCTATTCTTGTAACTTTTCCAAAAGTTTAAAATTTTTCGGAATTAAATTTTGGGGAAAGAACAGAAAGCAGTTGCCGAGATATTTCTTGTGATCTTGTTCGCTAACCCACCCCACTATTCAGTAGGATGTTAACTGTGGGTGCTTTTGTAGATGCCTTTATAAAGGTGGGGGACTTCTCTTCAATTCCTTGTTGGTTGGATATTTTTAGCATGAATAGTGCTGATTTTGTTGAATACATTCTTCGCATCTCTTGAGGGGACCACGTGGATTTTTGTCCTTTGTTGTATTAGTTAGAGTATATTGTAGTGATTGATTTCCATGTTAATTCAATCTAGCCATGGTACATAATGCTTTTTATATGTTGCTGGATTCAATTTGCTCGTGTTTTGTCAAAGTTTTCAGTGTCTACAGTTTTCCTGTGATGTCTTTGGTTCTCGGTCAGGATAATAGCTTCGTAGACTGAGTTGGGAAGCGTTCCTCCTGTTTTGTATTTTGGCAGACTTTGAGAAGGATTTGTTTTAATTCCTCTTTTTAAACAGTTGGTAGGATTCAGCAGTAAAGCCATCTGGGCCTGGGTGCTTGTGTGTGCGTGTGTGTGTGTGTGTGTGTGAGGTTTTATGATTACTAATTTAATTTTTTCAAGCTTGTTATAGGTCTATTTAGATTTTTTATTTCTTCTTTGGTCAGAGTCAGGAGGATCCGAGTGTCTAGGAATTTCCATTTCACGTAGATCGTGTAGGGAGTTGGCACACGGTGATTTATAGTGCTCTCACACAACCCTTTCCATTCCTGTAAGGTGAGCCGCAATGTCCCTGCTTCCGTTCTCGAGCTGAGTGGTTGGAGTCTTCTCTCTCTTTCTCCTGTTCAGTCTGGCTAATGGTTTGTCGGTTCCAGTGAGCTTTTTAGAGAACCCGCTTTGGGTTTCACTGAATTCTTCCATTTTTCTATTCTCTATTTTATTTGTTTTCATTCTAGTCTTTACTCTTTTCTCCTTTTCCTGACTGCTTTAGATTTCATTGCTCCTCTTTTTAATTTCTTAAGGTGAAAGTTTAGGTTATTAATTTGAGATTTTTTTCACCTTTTTTAATATTGGTGATTATAGGTACAAATTTTTCTCTAAGCACTGCTGTAGTTGTATCCCATAAGTTTTGATACATTGTGTTTTTAATTTTATTGACCTGAAAGTGTTTTCTAAATTTTTCTTCTTTCCTCTTTGACTTACTGGTTTTAGGAGTGTGTTGTTTAATTACCATATGCTTAAAGGAGGAGTAGGTTTTTAGAAGTCCGTACTCTACCATCCTGGAACTTATAAGCACTCCAGAGTCATTCTGTGTTACTTTCGTGTTTCATTTCATCAATTCATTTTATTGAAGGAGTAGGGACATCCTCGAGGTTAACTTTTTCCTTGTGTCCTTAAGTTTTTCCCTAAAATAGGGAAGATAAGATAATCTATTTCAGAAATATATTTTCTGGGCCCAAAGGTATGAATATTCTTATTTTTTGTTATGCTTTGCCAATTTTCATCTCACAAAGACACTCAATTCACACTTTGGTCACTAGTATTTGTCAAGCTGTGTTTTCCCACATGCTTAGCAACTCTGGATACTATGTATTAGTTTTTCTGTGACAAAGTTAGAAAACACAGAATTCTAATTCCACCTTTTTTTTTCTTATTTAGATAGACTACTAGAACAACTAGGATAATGGCTGAAAAATGTGATCTAAGCAAACATAATGAGTTTTTTCTAAAGTAATCATTATAGTCTACCCTATTTTAAAAAAGCTATACAAATACTAATTTCACTTTCAAAGCCTTAGGAAATGTAGGTGACATATGTGGTTGTTCAATTCGGAGTGATTTTAGTTTGTCTTCTTAATTAAGGGTCAGGGAGTCTAGTGTGAGTGGACCCCTGAAATCATCATGCGTTCTTGGCTCGGTTTTGGTGGGAAGGAGACACCTGACTGAACTCTGTGCTTTGCCAGGAAACGAGGAGGGATAATGGTAAAACCAGAAAGCACGGCCCGTGCAAACAGCCAGAGCTAAACCTGATGAGCACTCCAGAGATCCAAATCGCTAACCTGTGGTGCTCTGCTGCGGGAAGCTGCCGCGGCTGGGAACACGAGCCCCTTTTAGGAAAAGTCACTGACCCGTTCCACTTAACGAGCCGTGGGGCGGGGTAGATTTGGCAGCTGACATCCGCTGGCCACCGCGAGTCCCCACGAGGTGGGCTGCTAAGGTTGGCGTATTGCTTGCCAACAGTGATGTTTCAGATCTTGGACACGCGTGCATCGTAATTTATCTCTTCTTCCTGGGAATGCGCTTGAAGAGGTCAGGGGTCTGGTGGTCAGAGTTTGCCCTCTAGTGCCAACTGGCATAGAGAGCGAAGCAACCAGTCCACATCTTCTGATTGTTCTTTTGTTCTAGAAACAGAGAACAGGCCAGAAGGAGGGAGATGTGGGGAGTCCACCCAGGCCCATCTGCCTGTTTCAGAGTGGACCAGCCCTTCTCTGCCAAAGCCTCTTCATCACACCATTTTTATGAGAATTTTTTCCTGGGTTAAGTTAGAATTCAATGGCTGGCAGTTAAACCACGCCCTCCCATATCCAATCCACTGTATTGCGTAATATAAACAAAAATAAAACCAGAACTTAGCACCGGAAAGGGCATTGAGGTAATGTAGCGACCCTGGGCAAGTTGCTTAATCATAGACGAATTTTGTCATCTATGAAACGAGGGATTTGTGTTAGTCAACGATTCTCAATCCTTTCTACGCTCTGTTCTTAAGAGGGTCAGAATCTTTATGCATATTACATTAAAATTTTAACTTTAATTTCATTTCTGTTGAGTAGCTGTCGCGTGCACATGTATATTCTGAAGGTGCGAGGTGATAAACGGAGAAAACGCAGTCTCTCCCCCACCCCTGCCCCTGAGGGGCAGCTCTGCTCTCTCTGGAGGTGACAATGGTCGCCAGGTTGCTGTGTATCCTCCACACACAGTCTGCGCATTCACAGCCACAGACACACTTATTTCTAAGGACATGTGCCTGTTACCTTTGCAAATGGTAGTATGTTACGTACTCTGTTCTGGGTTCCTTTTTTTCATTTAACTGTATATCTTATATATGGTTCCCAATCAGCGTATTTCAGAGCTGTCTCATCATTTTAATGGCAGCGTGTTATTCCATTTATAGATATAAGATCATTTACTCATGGGTATAGGGTCATTTATTTATGTATGTAGGCATATATTCTTTCCAATATTTTGCTTTTCTAAACGATGGCATAATTAAAATATATTTGGACCTGTTTCATTTCACCCAAGTGAAGATAGTTCTTTAGGATCAATTCCTAGAACTAGAGCTATTGGATCAAAGAACACGTGTATTTTAATTGTTTTCAGGCCCCACCCATTGTCACCAGGACGGCTGTTGGGGTTCTCGCCTCTGTTTACGGTGTGCGCGAATGCCTATTGGCCCGACCCTTGACAGTGTAGTATTTTTTATTATTTTGTCAATATGATTGGAAAAACATTATTTCATTGCATTTTGTATTTGAGTTCTCTTACTATGAAGATAATTGAATACCTTTGTATGTCCTGCAATACAACAAATTAAAAAAAAACGATGATTATAATATCCATCCAGATTTTAGAAATGTTCGACTATAATAATCTTAGAATTGAAGAAGTATGATAGGAGAGCCAGACATGTTTTCATTCTGTGAAGTGTTTCTTGTTTATTTTTCTACTGGTTTGTTGGTATCGATTTCCAAGGGCTTTTACATCGAAGAAACCGGCCCTAAGTCTGTGATTGGGTACTACATTCCCCCATTTTTCATTGTTGATTCTGCAGCATTTTTCATGCAGAATATTTTTATTTCCATGTAGCTGGATTCATACAGCTTTTCTTCATTGGCCTCTGGATTTTGTGTCCCTATGACAAAAGCCTTTCCTACTCTGAGATTAAAAAAGTAATTCTTCCCAGTTTTTTCTTATTATCCTGATTGCTTTACCTTAATATTGGGTCACTTATCACTTATAATTTTCCATAATTTTTTTACTATATCACTGCAAAACAGTCTAAATAGCGTCCAGCTGATATGTTTATTGGACTCCTATCTGGACTTTCTATATAAATCAACATATTATGCGACAATAACAATCTTTCTTTCTCCGTTGGGTGTGTATCCATTTCAGTTCTTCTCTTGCACAGTCGCTGACTGCGACCTTGACCGCAGTGTGAGTGGACGTCTGTCTTGTCCCCAACCCGAAGGAAGCGCAGTGTCCCGGAGTTTCTTCATCGCCCATGGGGCTGTGTTTTAGGGGGTCAATGTGGCAGCATGTCAAGGAAATATTCCTCCAGCTCTGTTTTGTTATGACTAAAAATAACACATGAAAGCAGAATTCTTGAATATGTCTGTTATCAAATGCTCCGACATTAGAATCTGTTCTTTCTCTCCTCTGAATGCCCAGAAAAGGAGATGAAGTAGCTCTTCTAAAATTACCCGGATGGTGCTTGGGGAGGGCACTCTGATAGTAAAAGGAGGGCTCCACTTTCGGGACAGACTCTCCACCTGCTTTAGTCAGCGCCGCCTTGGTCACTGCGTGCAGTGTGAGCATTTTAACTTAATGCCCGTCTCCAAATGTGAGTAGCAGAGTTGGGTGTTCAGTAACATCACTGCTATCTAGTTATAAACAATTAGTACCTATAATACAATATAAAACGTGAAAGAGTGTCCCGGGGCTGAGGAGGGTGCATCCCCACACCGAGTCCGTGAATGGAAAAGACGGGCCATTTCCTTTGGCTGCTCTTTAGGGAGAGAAGAGGTGTCTTCCCCAAGGATCGGGAGAGAGAGATGTGAAGGAAAAGCTACTCTAAACTAACGCTAAAATTTCCAAGTCTCCTTTTTTTTTGGCCTGTTGAGCTAGTTTTAGGATTTGTTTCTAGAAAAGGACACATCCCCCAAACATTTTTCTTCCAAAGCATCACTCGGCCTGTGTCTCCAGGCTTATTCTGTGATTCTGTGTTGACTGGTTTCTTGAACACGACAGCAGGAAAACGACGGACAAAGCAGTGTGGTCGAAATAAGGCAATCTTAGAAGGAGGGCGACCTTCCAGGGACTTCTGATGAGATAGCATGCCTCTCCCGGGGCCAGAGCACGTCAACCAATTACTTCCAGGTGCGAATGTTCCTGCGTGGCCACCCTCCCCCACTCCCCTGACAAGCCACGCGCTCCCTCAGGCACGCTCTCTTCTCACCTCCTCGACTCGGGACATGCGGTGTCTTATGTTTTCAGTCTTTCCCTCCTCTTCCTCTTCTGCTCACCTTCGAAAGCGAGCTCACATGTCCTGTCTTGGGAAGCCTTCCCTGGTGCCCCCTCCCCCCCCAACTTACTCCTTTCTTTACACGCGTTTTGCGCATGGTTTGCTGTCACACCTGTTACATGGTTGTGTCACTTTGTTTGTGTTTCCTGAGTATTAGAAACACTCCTACGTCTCATGGTATCAGGAAGGTTATCCTCCATCTTTTTCATTGAGAAAATTCACAGAAAAACTTTGCAGTCAACTTAGATGAATATATTTTGAGGAGTTTAGATGGGCTAGTCAAAAGTGTACTTTTAATGCTTGACTTATTTAGTTATACTACATATATAAAATCATTTGTTATATGAAATGTCATTTAAGGAACATAGCTCTTCTAGTATCACATTCCATAAAACAATTCTTTAAAAGCTTCAGTTATTTACTTTTAGAGAGAAAGAAAGGAGGGAGAAAGAGAGGAAGAGAAACATCAGTGTGTGGTTGCCCCTCGAGCACTCCCTACTGGGGACCTGGCCCACAACCCAGGCATGTGCCCTGACTAGGACTTGAACCAGCGACCTTTTGGGTTGCAGGCAGTCAGTGAATCCACTGAGCCGCACCAGCCAAGGCCCACAAAACAATGTTATTCAAACTGACTGCACGCACCTTCATCAGGACCTTTGATGTCATTAGGGTAACTCTCCACGTCCTACTGTGGTTTTCCAGGGGAAACCGTGTTCACCTCCCCTTCAGTTGCCTGAGGTCCAGAACTTACGAAGTCTGTGCCTGAGGGTGTCACAAGTCCCCAGTGACGTGAAGTTAGAGACATTGGTTTGTTCCCTCACATCTAGGGTTGTATTCATGCGTTGAGTGTCACCATGTGACTACATGCTGCACCACTTTTTAATGTGATCTTGTGAAGCTTTGTTTAGGATAATATTCTATGCTTCTTAAAGGTGAACTTTTGCTCCAGGGGTAATTACCATGTCTTTGGAAAATTTCTTTTCTTTTCTACTGATTTCATTTGGTGACCTCTGTCAGCTAGCATTGATTGACATACATTCAGGCTAATGGGTCTTACTTAAACAGTAATTTGATGTTCAGAATGAAGTAATTTAGAAAATGCTTTCTTAATAAGAGAGATTTGTGAATACTTGGATTTAAGAGGAATCTCTTTTTCTGAAGTATAATTTTGGGCTAAAAAAACCCTCCTCAACTTACAGCGAGAATCGACGGTGTTTTTTGAGAGCATGATTTTTTTGGTCTCCTGTTTCTCTTTATCCAGATACTGATTCCAGTAAGGTTATCTGTTCAAAAATAAAGAGATTAATTTAACCACTATTAACATGTCTGTCTTAGATCCTGGGACGATGGTAAAATGAAAGTAAATTTTTTTTCTGAGAATTGCTTTGGAATTGACCTAATCCAGCTTTCAGTTTATGTGCACTACCGATTTCTTGTTTGGTTTTCAGGTAAGCTAGTTAAACTCAAAGAATCTCAGTTGTCTCCTTTATGGAAAAGCTGAAAGTATGCACCTTGCAAGACTGTTATGAAATTGAGAAATTGTAACATGTACATGCACACCTATGGGCATACATACATACTCTGCATGTGTGTGCATATGTGTATGTATGAAATGCCATGTTATTCTCTTTCTCCGGAACTGTGTTTTCTTCCACTGACCTCCAAAGCTCCTTTCCTTACGTTCTCTGCCTAACGGGGCTGCCTGGTGCGATCGCCCCGCCCCTGGAGACGGTCTGGCCACCTGTTCTCTGCTGCACCGCTGTGCTTTCCCTTCTTTCCCTCTCTGGTTCGGGCATTCGAGAGGTTAGTCCGCAGGTCAGCAGCAGCAGCAGCAGCAGCAACACCTGGGATCCTCCTGCTCCTCAGACTTGAATGTGCACATGAACCATCTGAGGCTCTTGTTACAGTGCGGATTCTGGCCCAGCTGGTCTGGGGTGAAGTCCACAATGCTGCATTTCTAACAAGCGCTTGGTCCAGGGACCACACTTCAAGTGGCAGGGACTGGGCACGAGGCTATACCTGGAAGAATTTATTAGAAACTTGTTTGTTTGCCTCAGAGGGAATCACTGACAGGGAATAAAGGGCCTGCTTTGCTTAGGCAAAGTTTCACCATACAACCGAGCTCGCTCATCCTCACACCGCTCTGTAGGGAAGACGAGTAAAAATTTCCATGAAAGGAAAACCTCATCAGCCAGAATATAAATAAAGGCTCTGCTGATTTCAGTTGGTCAGGGCGAGAAAAGCAAGTTTATACTGTACCTTGAGATTTCACTGGATAAGGAAAACAAGCACATTCCAGAGATCCGGGCCCTTCTGAGAAAAGACTGCCCCTTTGCTGGGGTTTTTACTTGCTGGTGATACGAAAAATGAATGCCAAATTCAAAGTGCAGGCTAGAACTCCGTGTTTGAGGTTGAAAGCCAGCAATATTTTCCCCGTAAAACCTCTTTGGAAAAGCTTTCAGATCTGAGTCAGCTAGGGTGAACCCATTTTCCGAAATTTTGTTTCTGGAAGCATTTAATTGAAAGGAAAAACCCCAAGAATGCATCCAGAGTTGAATGTCATGCAGCAATTGGGAGGGCCTCGAAATAGCAACAATGGGAATAAATGAAGCCAAATGAAATCTGCAAATTATTAGGATGAAATTGGTAAGGGGCATAGAAACTTAATAAGGGGGAAGTAAGGAAAATCAGTTTTCCAATACAAACCTCTGTGCTGAGATGTCGGATTCGGACAAAGGGAGACGGGCAATAGGAAACTTCTGTAAGCTAACAAAAAAAAAAAATTGACGAGGCTGAAAGTTCAGTGGAGACTGGATGCCTCTCTTTTTAGTTTGATTTCCTGTGAGGGATTTTAGCTTCAAAATCTCATTTCCATGATAGTCCCTTCATGCAGCCTTTTCCGATATCTCACAAAAAGAACCGCCTGCCCCCCCCCCCTCCAAATATCTAAGAATGTACTCTCAAGAACTCTGAAAATTGAGATCGGCAGAAAGCTAATAACGCTGGCATCCTGAAGGAGCTGGCGTTGATCATAAGGCAAAAGGGTCTTCGTGAAGGACGGGGGCTTAATTTTCTGCTTGCAACGTATTTGATTCTTCTCTGTTTAAACCGTTGGTATCCTGGGACTCTCCTTTGCCATTCCACTACCTGGCACACCGCACCCACAGCGAACCAGACACGTTCCCTTCGGCATCCCACAGTCCCCCGTGAGACGCAGAGATCCGAGTCACAGGCAAGTTCAGTTAATCCCAGGGGCGGGCGCTGCGCAGGCCCTTCCCGGCCGAGCACGTGGAAAAGGTGATTGGTCAGTGCGATATCGGGTTTTCTCTAGCGCCTGATAATTCTGACCTGAAGGGGCTTGCATGGAAGGCGGAGCGCTCTAGCCGTGTGGGCGGAGCCGTGGGGCACGTGTTCTGAGCGGGACCCCGGACCCTGCCCCCCCCCCCCCCCGGCCAGCGGTGGTGGGGCTGAAGCGGAGAGACCTGGGGTGTGCCTGCCCCTCCTCGGGAGCAGCGCTCCTGGGAAATACCGCCTGTTCTTATTAGCAGGAGCAGGAGCATTTTGGGTATAATGACTTGGGAGTTTTTCATTCAGCTCTGACGTTACGGAATTAGCCAAAAGAAAAAAATGGGGGCGAGGAGGGGAAGAAAAATGGGAACACTATAACGTTTTAAGGCTTTTCAAGAAAACCGGGTCAGGACCATAATGTATTCCCTGCATAATTATTGCAATGATGAAAACTTTTGTTTGGGTGGCATTTATCATTCATCTCGCATTATTTTTTATCCTCTCCCCAGGAAAATAATGGGACGTTTGCCAATTACCTTCCTGAGTTAAAGAGACGGCGCGGCTCAAACAGCCTTTGATCCCCAGTGACTATATAAAACAGACTGGAAAGGGCTTTTTGCTGTGATTCGTTCTTGAATAATCTCGGCACAGGCCCATAATCACTTTCCTCTCTTTCCTGAATGTTCCAACCTGTTTAATGCAGTGCCTAAAAAACTTCCCAAGCGAATCGTTAAACTCCTCGGTCTGAAGTTCTCAAACATCAGCTTTCCCTTTTCTTTTCAAAAGTGAGCTCTCAGTAATTTCTCTGATGACTGACTGCAGTTTAAGATACTATCTGCGGTTCCTTTTAGCTCCTGGGGTGAAATTCATCTGGATCTGAACGGAGACTTGGATTTCTTTGAGGGGACAGGGTCATCTGTGTCACCTCACCTGGAGGGGGTGTTACATTCTCCATACCCCACTGCCCTCCGAGGTCCCCGCTGCCCCAGGTTCATCCGAGCAGCTTTTCCCTCACACAAAGCGCTTCTGTCCGCCTGGCAGCTCTCCTGCTGCATGCATGCTTCCTGCTCATAGGGAAAGACACTTGGGGGCGGGGGGCGGGGAGGGGGAGAGAGGGAGCAACAGGTAGTTGGTCACTTAATAAACATGTCTTGCAAATTCAGAATTTTCAGGTAGAATGTTGGCATTAGTCAATGTTGCTATAGTTTTATGACCAGTGACAGAAGTCAATTTCATTTTATTTTATCTTTATTTTTTAAAGATTTTACTCATCCATTTTTAGGGGGGCGGAGGGAGAAGGAGAGGGAGAAACATCAGTGCAGTTGCCACTCGTGCGCCCCCGACTGGGGACCTGGCCTGCAACCCAGGCATGTGCCCAACTGGAAACCGAACCAGCGACCCCTTGGTTTGCAGGCCGGCGCTCAATCCACTGGGCCACACCAGCCAGGGCATCAACTTAATTTTAAAGCAGAAGCCAACTTGATATTAAACCCAGAAGGGATTTGAGAGACTTTGCTGGGACTGGGCGTAGCCAGAATGGGAAGACCGTCAGTGTCCCCATGGAACGCCGGACACTCCCTCCACGCACGCTTCCTGTTGGCCCCTCTGACCGAGTCTCGTGAGTTAGTCAGTGGTCTCTTACGGAAGGCCGGCCATTTGAACACGGGGAAATCCTGGTGCAGTGTGTATGCGGTGGCTCTTAGAATCAGAACGTTTTTAAATGCTGCCTTGTGGTACCTAGTGATTAGCCGGATTTGGAAACCATCGAGTGCAGCAGTAACTTGCAAACTTGAATCCCCTGAAGTGCTCGTTAAAAACCATATAGCTGGGCCTCACCCTCAGAGGCACAGACACGGTGAGTCTGGGGTGAGCCTGGGAAGGTGCATTTCAGCGTGTTCCCAGGGGACGCGGAGGCTGCTGATCGGGCCGAGAACCACTGGGCAACAGGGCTAGCCACCTCTTGATTGGCCTGGAGGCCTGCATGTCTAACTCTTGTCTTGTTATTTCTGACTCTGTGACCTCTGTCCTGGGAGACCCAGGCCCTTCTGTGGGGCGCCTCTACCAAAGATGCTTAAGCTTGACAGGAGCTTAAGCTCCGAAGGCAGTAGTTGAGTTTTATGCGTGAGTACTGAGCAAGGGGCTCATTTGTCTCGGTTTGGCTCAGCATCCACTACATGTCTTGTCACTGCTGGTGTCCAACACCCCTGTCTGTGGCCTGTGGCCTGTGGCCTTTGGCCTGAGCTGCATTTATGGGCTTCAAGGTCACTACCCACCTCCAATGCGCCGTTCCACCTTCCTTGCTGGGAAAAAACAGAGAACACACTGGTTCAAAGGTTCTAATTATGAGCTGTAGAAAAATAGGTTGACTTCAAAGAGACCCAGGAATATAAGGGAACGTTTTCTCTCTTAGCAACCAAATGGAAATGTGCTCCTTCCGCCCCTCCACACCCCCACGCCCGAAAATATAAAGGGAAAGCTCACCTTTAGCGCAGATGGCTCCGTTTTATAACCTCCAGACTTTTATTTAGAAAGTCTGGGTATGAAACTTCACTGTCACATTGGAAGAGCCCTGGCAACATTCTGCACACCTCGCAAAAGTTTTGGGATGCAACCAGACACTGGGATGAGCTCCACGTTTCATTTCCAGCCTAAATGTGGTTTGCACTTGTCCCCTGCCTCACGGTTCTGAGCCCTTTGATGCAGGTCTGCCGCGACTTTATCTCAAACACTCCCTGAGCTGTTCCGGGCTGCGGAGAAGCCACGCGACAGAGCGGTTTTTTTCTGGGACCTTGTAAAGCTCACTTTTCTCCTGTAAATCTGGAAAATGAAAGCCAAACTCCCAGGAGGTAAAAATCACAAAACAAAGACTGAAAAAAAAACCCAGAAAGAAAGAAGACAATCATGTGGTTTTATGCCTTGTCTCATGTCTCGTGTTGGAATTGCAAAGTGCCGCTTGCCTGACCCAGTCAGGTGGATGAAAACGTCAGTTTGCCGCCGGGAAGATCCCAGTACGTGATCCTTCCGTGAAATCCTCGTCAGTGCTCCGGATGGGGCGAGGGAACGCAGGTTTGCAGAGGACTGAGGAGCAACAGCCCCCCAGGCAGATGACCTGCCCCGAAACCGGTTTAGTGACTCCCTGGAAGATGGCGACCTTGGGGGAGTGAAAGTCTTGTTTTGGACATGAGTTGCCTGCAGGATTGCGTCACTGCGTCTAGCATATATAGCTTTGGAGAAAAAGAACGTCACTCCCCTTCTTCAGTGTTCAAAGAGCTTGTCTACCGTGGAGACTTGGGTTTCCATTCTCTCATAAATCTCGTGGTTTGGGCAGCGGGGATTAGGAGGCAACGACATGTTAGCAGACCAAGAGCCATTCCCTGGTCAGGGGACAAGATCAAGGACTCTATTTATTACCTAGGGTCGACTCTTGGCTCAGTTTCTCCTGCTCAGATTTTACCTCTGGGAGTCCGGAGGCATTAAGAACATTTTCCCCACTCTGGTCTGCATGATTTGTACTCTCGGCCTCAGTCGAGTCCTCGGAGGGTGAGTGCGCGGCCTTTGTGGAAACCTGCCCGACGTCGCTGAGTTTAGTCTCCTCCCCGCAGTGATGTCACAGGCGCAAAGGCATCTTTCTCATGTTTGAGGGAGTTCAGGCGGCAAGGACCACTCATCCATCTGTTCATTGACTCAATAACGTGGAGCTCTGCTGGGGGCTGGGGTCCCCTGCCACATGCTGGGGGTGCCGCTGTGGACAGGACCCACGTGGCTCCTGCTTCATGAACAGTGACAGCAAATCCACCAGTGACTACAGAACAGTATAACAAGGACCGTAGAATGCAATGCAGCACTCCAAAGGGCTACTCATGAGTCGCTGGTGCTCAGGGACGAGGAGAAGGTACCAGCGAGGCTACACAGGAAGGGAATGGCTCACAGTTTGGGGAGAGGGGAAGATGCTGTTCTTTAAGATTTTCTGAAGAAGTAATAGCCAGGCTGAAGTCTGGACAATAAATGTGAATGTGCCAGAGGAAAGAAGCACTTGGATGGTCAGCAGACAGCAGATGCAAAGGCTCAGGGACAAGAGAAAATGCGAAACGTGTTAGAAATGGTTTGGGAGGAGTGGAGTGGGCAATGGAAACAGGAGGTGGATGGAGGTAGTTGGAGATTTCTTTGCTGACTTTTATCCCAAGAGCCGAGAGGACCGCCGGGAGATTTAAGCAGTGGCACACCTGATCAGACCTAGACCATGGACTTGAGGGCCAGGATTGCTGGACCAAATGACCCAGAATTATTCCCTTGGCGCAGTGTCGCCTGAGTGCCGGCAGATAAGAGTGCCAGTTGGTTACAGGCAAAGTGAGGACAGAGAAGGTGGTTGTCAGCGCGCTTTGCAGGCAGCAGCGACCCTTCCGTGGCATTTTCCCGTTTACAGATGGATGCATCTTCCCCAACAGGAAAATCAAAACGCAAATCATCTCCCTCTAAAGGGTGCATTTCTGTAAGAAATAGGTATGTGCACACATACATGCGTACACCCACACGTGCGCACTTTACAGGCCTGTGTGTGTGCAGAGAGAGATTTGAGATGAAGAAGGGGTCGGGGTGGCTGGCACTTTCCACCCCAGTTTGTCAATGGCGTCATCAGTGCTCGTGTTCGCCGTGGAGGGAGGTGCCTCCCCGGCCCCGGGGCAATGGAACCGCCAGCTCGCAGAAGAAAAGGCTTTTGATTTGGACAGAGCTCGTGGAGATGTGGCGAGAATGTTTCTTAAATGTTTTGAAACTTTTGGACAAACGTTTAAGGGTGACTATCTTAGTAACATGAGTCCCCACCACTCATGTCTACCATCTCTGAAGTTTTTGGCAACCTTGAATGATCCATTGTGATCAAGTTTTCTTTTATCTGGTGAAGTGAGACTAATTTCCTTGTGTGACTTGGTAATAATAGCATGTTATAACAAACATTCTAGATAGTCCCTTGTTTAAAAGATTTTAATCTGACATCGTGAATGGAAATTTAATAAAAATGAATATTTTTTGCACATGAGCCCAGGAAGACCAGTATTTGTTGGATTTCACCTGTGCCAGGGACTGCGAATGAGGGTTTAGGTGAGATCATTTGCGTGATTTTCACAACAGTCCTTGGAGGCGGGTTATGTCTTCTCAGAGGGGCCATTTATACCTATGCTCCCACAACAATTAAATGGCTGAGCTAGGACTGGAACCAACGTCTGGCTGCAGAGCAAATCCTCAAAGAATTCATTGGAGAGTTGTGATCCTGGCATTCATTTTCCATTGCGTTATTAAAGGCCCCAGAGTAACATTCTTCTTTCATTGGTTGTATCGATGCAGAAACCTGTTCACCAGGTCTCCTAGTAATACTTTGTTCTGGCGGATATGATTATGCTAAGAAAATGCCAAGTTCTCCGAGTCGTTCTCATTCTTTGTGCTTGGGGCATCCATTCCTTCTTTCACCCACTGAACATTTATCGTGCGCTAGGCACGGTGCAGAAGTGTGAAACCTAGCGATGCGTCCCTGCCATCAGGGAACTTGCTTTCTTGTCGAGTGCTGCTGCTCTTGAAGAGTGATGGCCCCGGTGGGGTCCTAGTGCACAACAGGTAATACGATGAACTGAAAAATGTCGCTGATTGTTCTGCTGCATGGTCCTTGTCAGTCATGGCTTCTAGAGTTTTCTTGGCACTCACGAAAGCTGTCCAGCTTATGTAGAAACTCCTGTCATCTAATGATGGGTCTCTTTTAGGGATTCTTGCCAAATTGCAGGACTCAGGAAGCTGCTTTTGTTTTTGAAAATATTAGAGACTTGCCACTGGAAACTTCCCCCTTCAGCAGGACTCACTATTCTGGTCTCCTTTTGACTGGGCATGCTCTGCGAGGGGCAAGTTCTAGGGACCATTCCCCATCCTTTGCCTTCCCCTGTCTTGTGCTAGGTTTGGGGAAGTGACAGTGAAGAGAGCTACTCAGGCAACCTCTTCCCCCATTTCCGTGGCTCCTTAGGGGAGACAAACTCATGAGTCCCATTAGGCCACCGAGACTTCAAACCATGGAGCCAGAATGTGAACTCTTTCTGAAGGTTTTCTCAATCAGGAGACCCCGACTCACTATTTAATTCAAAATCTTTTAAAGCTTTGCAGAACATGGAATGAACTCTTGTTATAGCCAACTTTCTACTGCTCAGCCTGGAAGAAGAAATAGCCTGCAAGGGTAATTGAGATTTGGCTTCACTTAACAAGATTATGACGGGGTGGACCAATCCCTTTAACACTTGCCAAAAGAAAAAAAAAGAAAGGCAAGAGAAGAGGCAGAGAAGGAGCTATCATGTTGGCAAAGGGCTCCGACATCCCTAGCCTTGTCCCTGCAACAGTCCCAAGTCTGTCTCAGACACAGTAGTTGCCTCAAGCTGTCTGTGGTGACGATGTGACTGATCACCCTTCTGGGCGTCCCCTCAGATGTCACATGGGGCCTGCACTCTGTCTCATGTCACAGAGGTTGTTTGCTATGTGATCAGAGGGGCTCTGAGCAAACGTGGGCTGCTCTTTGCAACTAGGAGTGAAGTGAGTTCCAGCCGCTGGAGAGGGCCACGGAGGGGAGGGGTGCCGGGAAGGAGCCTGGGTGGCCTTTTACACAAAGTCACACGACTTTCTAGAGAAGAGGGAATTATGCTATATGTTGTTACATCTTAGTAGAACCTATGTAGCTATTGCACAGGAAATTTGAAGTGGTCCAAGTTAGTTATGTTTAGAATTCAGTTTTGATCGCTTGCAGGAATTTAATAGTGTTTTTTCACCTTTTGTCAAGAGAGAAGTTTCTGCGAATTTTTTTCATCTATTTAATGAGTAGATAGCCAAGCTAAGGGTTAAAATAATATGTTGGTTCATATTTTGTTTTCTGTCAAAGTAAATCAAAATTGGAAAGTCGGTCCTCCTGGATTCCCATGGGTTTGTTTCAAGAAGTGCCGTTTTATAACCATAGATGAATGGGAAGATGATGGAAACATCCATCTGAACAAATTAAAAGTCTGAGTAATAGAGTGTTTCCTTTACTTTTCATGTATGTTTACTTCTAATTAAATTAATATGTGGTTATGGAAGAAGTCAAATAGTGCTAAAGGTTAATAACAGAACCAATAGCTCCCCATCCCCACTCTGTTCTTTCCCCAAAGTGACCAATTCTAGTACTTGCAGCTCTTTTCTTTCGTGTCTTTCTCCAGGTAACACCTGTACTGCTCATTCTTGATGTGTGGATTTTAAATACTACCTACAGAATTTCTACCATGGTTGATGATGATTACTTTATCTCTTTTGCATGGGCCTCTCTTTACTGACCCTTTATCCGGGTATGAGACATACTGATTGTACTGTTACTACCAGATCTTGAATGAAAAAGCATTCATTGCCATGCCAGGCCATGCCCTCAGATTTGGATACAGTAGGTGCAAGGTGGCCTCATTTTTATGCAGTGTGTATTCACGCAAATGACTCAGGTTAATTCCGACACAAGTATCCAAAGGTGATATTTGGAGACACTACAGCCCAGGTGTCAGGGATGCAGGATTTCCAGAACCGTGGAGGTTGCAAAGGCTTAGTGATTTGCAAGTAATGATTCAGGGGTTCTGCTTTAATGACCAGGGAAAATGGATCTATAGACTCCATGCAAATTGTTTGCATGTAATTTTGTAATTACCGTTCACAAATAGGATGTTAAAGGTGATTTATTCACCTGAAACATGGCAAACTTGCCCCCCTCAAAGGCTGGCAAAAGCATAAACTTTAACTTGACCATTTAATCAACTGATTTAGAATGTTCTTTGATTTCTAAATATGTGTTTGTATTTGTGTAGGTGGCACTGAGGCTCCCAGATGGGACAGCTAGCGGGGAGGAGGCAGAGGGTAGACTCTAAAAGTCAAAGGCACAACCAGACAGGGGCCTGGGCCTTGGGTAACAGAACCCCCACAGCCCGGCTTCAGGCACGTGGTTGGTGCCCCGGGGCTGAGGTGAGCTGGAGGGATCCCAGGAGGATCCCTCCTGTTTCCGTAAATTAGGAGTGTCTGGCACTCACACATCCAGGGAGGCCAGTGTGACATCCTCTTTAGGAACTGCTACTACAAGAAGGAGGCTTCTACCCCTTAGTCTGAGGTTCAGGGGCAGAGCGAGAAGTGATTCTAGGTCCCAGGTGTCAGGCAGAGTAAATGTTCAATGATTACAAAGGGAGCCGAGGCAGACCACCAGCCTGAAAGCTTGAGTCAGTTGGGGTGAGGGATGGTGGGACTAACACTCCTTTCAGGTCTCAGGCATGTGAACTAGACTGGGGGCGAGCAGGGGAGCCTGGCCTGTGTTCACCTGCTGCTAGGGCCTAAGAGGAAAACCTGTGGGGAGAGAGCCGCTAGGCTGTTTCTGACCTACGTGTTAGACTTCTGCATTTGTTTGGAAGCTGAGACAGGGTTTACCAGTTGGCTCGTCCAGCGCCAGGGCATCTGGGAGGACAGAGGGTGCCCAGGATCAGGAGGAACCAGGATAAAGGCTCAAGGACTCATGGGGTTTCAGGAACAATTCTGGGGTCCCTACTTTGGGTTCAGTGTTAGAATATGACCCCCTGACCCAGCCTAGTAAGGAAGGTGATCCAGTCCCAAGTACCTCTGAGGAACTGGGAAGGTAGAGGGTGTGACTGGCTGAGCCCTTATTTTGTTTGCCCTCATTGGTCTGGGAACTGGGATGGGACGTGACTCTAGGGAGACAGGTTGGGAGCCACGGTGGAGGGGACAAGACTAGGCAGAGTTAAAAGATGACCCTGTTAGACAATCAGACATTTTTATTACCATCATTTTTATGAATGAAAATAATCCACTGGATTATTTTCTTCTTCAACTTTATGAAAGGATTTCTTGACTTTTGAAATGAAAGGGAATATGGAAACTTCTTGTTCGGTTTCCTTTAGACGAAAATTTAAGCAAGTAGCTACAAAGTCATGCTATTGACTTTAGCACCCTGGGCACGATTCTCGTGGGTCATGGTTTACTCAAGACAGTGGCCATCTTGTGAGGACAAGTGGCCTACGGTGTATCGGAGAAGCGTTCGCTGGCGTCCCATGGCCCTCGCGTGGATTGCACCAGATTGATCACCAAGAATTCAGAGTCCCGAAAATGAAAATGGCCACTGTGTTTATTTATAAAAGTGCTTTGTTGGTCCTCTAAGTTGAAGTTGATGACAGATAATGTTTTTAGAGAAAAAAAAACACAAACTCTGGAGACAGAAGCATCTGCTTTTTCTCAGTCCTGCCTTCTAAGTTTATACTTCATTTTTTACCAACACAAAGGCTCTCTTTTTTTCCACCGAATACCTGAATATATGGGTGCAAATGACTCATACGGATTCTTGACAGGTTTGCTGGAAGAAAACTGGTGTTTTCAGGCTTTGATGGCCCAGGCCTGGCTGGCTCCGTGGGTGGTGGCGATGCTCCTTTCTCGTCCCCCGTCATCCACACGGCATTGCAGCCCACTAAGTGAACTCGCTGGTGTAAGTGGTGACATTCTGTTTCCCCGGGACCGCAGAGTTCATTTCTGTGACCCAGACGTGCGGCTCCACTTTGGTTTGTTTTCCGTGTTGTAAGGGTGACTTCTTAGGAGGTAGACTTCATGGATGTGAAAGTCAAAAGTGCCTCCAAGTGTAGTCCCTGGACCCGCGGCAGTCCCCAAGACTGTTTCAGAGTGTTCGTTCATGAGTTCAAAGCTCCTTGTATCATAACACTAAGATGTTGTTTGCCTTTTGGGGGGCTACGTTCACATCTGCACTGGTAGTGAGAGCATGAGCCAGACCCTCCCCACAGCCGACTCCACAGCACCACAGTGGTCCCTGTGCTGGTCCATACCATGTACTCTCAGTGATATAAAAAAAAACATTTTTACTTAAAAATGTCCTTGATGAAACTGTAGGTTATGTGTTTTTATTAAAGCTTACCCTTGAATGCAAAACATAGCCTTGCTGAGTATTGAAATACAGTGGCTTTCTAAAGGAAAAACACTTGTGAGTGTCTTTGAGTTGTGAACTGAACCAACCACCTTTTTCCACGGAATTCCATTTTTACTTGAACGAATGAGTGACAGACAAATGATTTCCACTCGGGCATTGGGAAGACATCTTCCCAAAAATAAAAAGAGAACGTGAGCACGTCGCTTTAAAGAAAATGAATGGCCGTCTAAGTCACCAGTGATACAATTTGAGCTTTTCTGGGAAAATGAGAATTTTGGAAAACTTTTAGTTGCCACTGTGAGCTTGACAGATGTCTGATAATTAAAGACTCTTTGAAGATGTAAGAGGTGATAATAATAAACGTCACTTTTTGATATTGGATCATGAAATACACCAACATCTGGAAGATTCGCTTCAATCATTATTTTCCAAATGGCCAGAGCACAGTGTCGTGAGAATTATGTGCGGGAAACGTGCCCATCTAAACTGTCAGATGTGGTTTGGAATTCCACATGGCAGCCAACCTTTGGGACAGTGTCCGAGAAGAGTATTCGTAATGATCTGAAATGGCTCTTAAAATCCGCCTCTGCTTTCTAACTGCATATCTGAGTAAGGCTGGCTTTTCTTTACTTACTGCACCCAAAGCAACACATTGCAATAAATTGAACAAAACAATTAGGAAATCGCCGTATTTTCTATTTAGCCAGACATAAAAGAGATTTGCAAAAAGGTAGAACAGTACCATTTTCCTCACTAATTTTTTTGTTTGGGGAAGTATATAGTTAATTATAAAAATATGCTATTTATGTTAATGCAATTGATTTTTGTTATTTTATAATGCACAAATTTTTAAAATTTCTCAGTTTTAATTTCTAATACAGTAAATATTAATAGCTACACATAAGCCGTGTAAGTAAAACCTCTTTGGTAGGTTTTATGTACAGGGTTCTTGAATGGAAAAATTTGAAAAATACTGGTTTAAACTGTATTTTTCACATACAGCCCACATGAGGAGCCAATATCTTGTTTAAATATAAAGCGTTTTCCACTCCCCACACCACCGTTTTCTTAGCATTTCCATTGTCCCTTGGTTCCTGTGTGTTCATCAGAAATGTCTGTAAAACATCTTTGCCGACACCCATCTGAAGGCCCCCAGACATGCGCTTTGTCCACCTGAGATGAGGCACGAACTGTGGGCTCCAGCACCCGAAGGGGCAGAGAGGAGCCGTGCGCAGTTATGGACAAGCTGTCCTTGTCTGTCACGTCTGGCTGGCTCCTTTCTATGGACAAAGGGACAGCTAGCTGAGGACGGAGTGACCAGCCTGAATGCTTCTGTGTAAAACCTTTCTTACCTGAAGACAGAACTGGAATTTGGAGGACTGTTTGTGTGCTCATCATAGAGAATATCACCGGCATGATGGAATATTATGCGGACAATGGCATATTAATGGTGGAAGATCATGAAAACTGCTTGCTAGGATTTCAAGTAGGGCAGGTAGATTACCCAGTGGTATTATGGTCCATCATTACATTCTATGAGCAAAAGCTGTAATTACTTATTGTTAGGCACTGGGTTACACTGGAGATATAAAATGATATATGCATGTTGACAAAGTTGAAGGTCATGAGTAAAAATGACAACAGATAAATGGGGAAGCTGCTTCAACCCTTTCACACTTTTTAAAAGGGATATTTTGTTGACGTTAATATCTATTTCAGTATCCGGGAAAGAGGGGCTAGAGACAGGTGTGAAATTCATGCTATTGTGACACCTGTCTCTTTAAAACCCTGGGTCCTGGGACAGGCACGGATGCTTTTGGCTGTTCCCAGTCTGGTGTCCCTGCCTCACCCCAGAGCTCCTGTCTTGTTTCCCTCTGTTTGTGCAGCTCCTTGACCTAACCCAGCCCAAGGCTGTCACAGCCTCACTTGCGGTCCCAGGGGTCCCCACCCAAAGGGAGCGATAGTGGTGAATGAGCCTCTTCCTCGGATCTTTGTTTCTGACCTCACCACCTTCTGAGGATTCCATAGGGGTTCTATTTGGGCACAATGTGTCCATTTTTTAAAGGCCACCCAAAATTGAGGGGCAAGTTTACGAGGCAAAAAAAAAAAAAAGAAGACAAGAGAAAGACAGGGCTGAAATAGCCCTCAGCACATTCCCCAAACACCCCGTTTAAAGACATGGAAACCACATCCCACAGGGTCGGCCTGGGGAATTTGTAGCCAGCTGTGTTTTCATAGGATGTGGGAGGTAGCGTTTTCATACTGTGGTATTTAGAAGTATTTCAGAAATGCTAGACACCGGTAGGGTGACCCAGTTTGTGGAACTGGAAAAGGCTTAGAATTCTTTTTTTTTCTATAGTAAAATATGTAAAAGTTCTGAAAAAAAAAATAGATAATCCTGAAAAAAAAAAAAGAATGGGAATCCCAAGATAGCCTGAATTCACAGTATTCTTCAAACAAACATGAAAAACCCCTATCAGAGTGATTTTTGGAATGTATAAAAATATAACCTTAAACATGAATTTGAGGAGCATATTTTTTAATATAGTATTTATAGGAGGAGGCTTCGGGGCACAGAACTGATTGCTCAATTAAGGAATATTGATTACTCAATATAAGGACTCATTTAACCAAAAGTCGATACCAAGAAACCGTGCCAAGGACAAAGGGCCCTGTAGTTGCAGCTGCTTAGGGCAGAGGTACAGTTGTAAACGGAAGCCGACTAGCGTTTCCCAAATCGTGTTCCCCGTTACATCGCACCGGAACACGTTTATGTGCGGAGACAGAAGGGTTCCGTGGTCAAATGAGTTTGAGAAACACCGTGTCCTGCCTTCTCCCCATTGAACATCCACACGCATTGGAGGATAAGAAAAGTCCCGCGATGAAGAAGCCGATGGGCCTTTGCTCGTTTCTCTGTAGGAATCCCGCATCACGGAACCCCGGTTATCCTCGTAGGACACAGGATTCCCCGGAGAACTGGTTTAGGAAATGCCACAGGAAGTAATTCGATATGACTTCACCTTGGCGGTGTAGATGGGAAGACTCGGCCCATGCAGACAGCTCCTCCAGGGCCCCTGCAAGGAGACAGGCGAACGCTGGCCCGTGCAGGAGAGGAGTCGTCACTGCCCTTCACGTCTGGTGAGCCCCTTCCTGTGGGAAGAGGGACAGCCAGCTGGGACGGTGACAGCCTGCCTTCCCTCTGGGCCTCGGATGGGTGGCGGAGGCATGGCCCATCGATGCTGGGTTTTACAGGAAAAGTATTTTTAAAAAACGGCTACACAGTGACCTCCTCTGTCTGTGGGGTGGCCTCCCACATTCCTGGGGAGCGCCGGCCCGTGCATGGCCGTGGAGCACGGCAGCCCGGGAGCAGGCCGGCCTGCATCCCCTTCCGCAGAGGGACAGACAGACTCGCCCCGCAGCTCCAGGACGCCGCCCTCCTCAGGAAAACAAACACGTGCACGTTTATTTTATGAAATCTGCGCAGAACTTATACAAACATATTGTGACAGCAGCCGTCATACCACATCGATGAAGAAAGTGCTTTGAAACTTTATGCAAATACGCAGGTGATGTACGCACCACCGTACACCCCGAAGGCTCCTCCGTGTGTTCCCGGTGCCAAGGAAAACAGCAGCGGCTTCTGATGAGTTAACAGCGAGAGTCTCCGTAGCTCTGGACCTTTCTCAGCCACTCAGGGTACTCTGAGTGGCTCATCCTAAAGGGGGTGAGGTAGGGTAAGGGAGCCAAAGATTCGATGTTACTGATACATTTTACAGGTCAAGTGCCTAGGTCAAATGCTGTCCGGGGTACTTGAAGCATGTTGACTCATAACATTTTCACAACCGCTTTGTGAGGAAAACGGCGTTGTTTAATAATAAAATAGCTAAGGCTCAGATGGAATAAATAGCCCAAGGTCACCCGTTTGTGGAGCTGGCTGGGGTTCAAAACCAATCTGACCCTGACTATTGTGTGAGCTACCAGTTCATGAGCACTTGCTGCGCACCGGGCACTGGGCACTGGGCAAGGGCCTTCCCCGCGTCCTCTCATTCGTTACATGCGCTCTGTGAGTCTGGGTCCTGCTGTTTTCCCTAATTTATAGCCGAGGAAATCGAAGCTCAGAGAAGTTAAGTCGCTTTGGTGGGAAGCAGCCAGGGAGGTGCAATCTAGGGTCGGGGGGAGCCCCCGAAGCCCAGGGGTCTGTTCCTCGGCACAGGGGAGTCTTTCCAGTTTCCCTTCTTGCCAGAGAATCTGGAGCCTTTCCTGGCTTGTACTGAGCATCAAGGCTCACAGATCCGCTCATGGCGTGGCTGGCTAGGAGTTCGTAAACATTTTAGAAAGTCATCATTTTCCACGAAACTCCTGATTTGTCCCCCACTATCTGGAGTTTGGTATCATTTCCACCATCGTCCGTGGGTGATGCTATTTCTGCAACTCTAGTAGCAGATGAGATGTGGAGCTCTGAGACTCTCTCGATGCAAAGACCTCGCATCGAAGCATTCGCTGCAGGAAATGGCCTTTTTACAGTGGCGTGCAGCCGGGAATGTTTGAGAACAGAACCGCTTAAATCTTCACCAGGAACAATTGCGGCGTTCTCATCGCTTCCAACTTTTAAGAACTCTTCTGCTTTCTAAAGCAAAGCCCATTAGGCCCTCTGAGAATTGTGGGTTTTGAATCCTGATCCCCGCACGGTTGCCTGCTCTCTCACCATGGCGTGTCCTGTTCCAGCTGTCAGGAGAGCATCCGTGTTCCGGGAAGACTCCCTCCAGGAGAAGGAGCCCCTTGGGATCTCAAAGCTAGTCTGCCTGTGGGCATTTGTGGGGATAGGAGCCAGACCTGAGCTCGCTGGCTCTTGAGCCAGGCCAGTTCGGACTGTGTGGGTCGTACTCCTTGCCCCAGACCACCGGAGACACCTTCTGAGAGCCAAAAGCACAGGACAGTCGTTGCCCACGAATGTCCACACGGTGCATGTTCAGGCAAGCCGACAACACCAACGAGTGCATTTTCCACTGTAGCAATTTGTTTTTGAGGGGAGATGGAGACATTCTGTTTTGGAATCTCCAAAGAGTCTTCTCAGGAAACTCCTGGGAACAAAGAAAACTTGGATGTCGTATCTAAAAACTAAGAGGAACATTTCACTGCAAAGGCAATATTCATAATCAGCATCCTTGTGGCTATGCTGGACAGTCTTCTGATCGCAAGTGTATCCCACCAGGCAGAACTAGCAATGTTCTGGTCAAGAGTGGATCATACACTTTGATGTCCTTGCTCATAGCAGTTCTCATGCTTGGCAACCCAACTGAGGTACTTGTTGATGAGGCTGTTTATAAGCAACACAGATCAGTTTAAAAAAGGGATTTTTTTCTGGATTTCTTGGTCAAAAAAGGGCTAGCTGTTCCTCTTTTAGTATATAAATTTTCCCTGATCTGCCTGTCTTCAAGACATTGCCACCATCCTCCAGGTGGCCTGGTATAATAAAATGGTGGATAATTTTGAACCACGGCCTCCTTGAGTCCTGGACATCCTCCCCCTGCCCCAGGACTCCCCCTTTGCTCTGGTCTTCGAAGAGAGCCCCCGGGCATATTCCAAGTGGTGCGTCTCTGGTCCACAATGTCCTGACAGGTGGTCTGTGTGGATTGGTTTTTCCCACCAAAGGTGGCTGTTTGGTCTTCTTCCCCTAGTTCACGGGAACCATGGGGACTGTCCTTGGTTGGTTCTGAAGCATTTAGAGTTGTTCTGGCCAGCACTTAAAAACTTCAGTCCTAGCCATGGTCTAAAGCATCCAGTCCTGAACTGCTGGCCTTTTTGTATTAGTTCCTGATAGAAGCTGCTAATGGCGTTGTCTAGCTAGAACTTTTCTCCATTCCTTTCATAAGGTTAAGGATTTAATCTGTTAAGGATTGCAGCCCATGGTCCTGCATCTTTTCTGGAAAAACAACAACAACAACAACAACTCTGGGGTTGCTAAGCGTGTCGTCAGAGTTATGGAGCTCTGGTCCCCTCGGACCCTGTATAGGACCAGGCAAGCTTTCTACCCAGCTGCTCCCTCCCTGAAACACCTCCTCCCCTGTGCCTCCCCACGCGTGTTCTGGCCATGATCACAAGACAAAGCTTCCAACCCTGACCTGACATCATGCCAGGAGAAGCTCAATTTAGTAGAACTCATTGCTTCTACAAGAGACCAGACACTGTCTCTTTCTGCCCGGCCAATCGATAAATACATTTGTCAGAGGACACGGCTGTGCCTTGCCTTGGGGTGCTATTCTGCATCGCCCTCTCCTGGACACCAGCTGTCCTGCGGGTCAGTGTTCAGGAGAGAGGAGATACCGCTCTCCTGGGCCGGCTGGTTCCGTCTTCTGTGCAGTCTCTCCGCGGAGGTGGCCTCTGTTTGGCCCCGCCACCTTTCTGCAGGCCCTTCGGTTCTCCGCGGGCGCGACCACTCCTCCCGCGTGCCCTGTGCGTCTCGATTGCGCATCCCCACTGATGTCCCGGACGGGGAGCGGGAAGGACCAAAACCATTTTCTTTTCTTTTCTTTTTTTTTTGTTGTTGGTATGGTTGACTCAATTCTAGGAGTCCCAAATTAGTGGGACCCATCCTTGCCTATGTCACTAAGGTTGCAGTAACAGTCCTCTTAGGCTTTGCTTTCAGGGTCTCCCTCCCCCGTGCTGCTGGGCCACCACGGCACCACGGCACCAGGGCACCGGCTTTGGGGCGGGTGGAGGGGGCACAGAGGCCAAGCTACATGCAGTGATGCCTTCCTCCCGTCCTGGGCTCCGGAACTGGTGGTTCCGCGGTGCCGCGTCTCCTCCTCCCTCAGGACGGATTTTTTTGTTGTTGTTGTTCTCAGGAGAAGCCAAACGAGTGAGACTCTCCCTTTCGCTGGACTTGCCCAGACATGTCAGAACACTAGCTTTGGCTCAAACCGGGACCCCCCACCACAGCTGTTTCCAACAGCCAGTACGCTTTTCTCCTTTGATCATATTTGGCCTAGATTGCAATCATCCCAAGAGCTTGCCAAGACTGTGTTGCAGCCTGATTATCTCAGAACATAAACTTAGAATGGGCTGACAGGACCGATACCCAGGGGGGTCACCAGTGGGAATGAGTCGTGCCAAAAACCTCTAGTCAACCTGGACCGTGTCCCCCGATGGAGGCCAGAGTGTTTACAGGGCTCCGTGACACTTCACTTACACTACTTTAATATTTGTTAGGGTTTCAGGAAATTGGCACCTGACACAAAATACAGAGCGGCACATAGGAATTATACTGAATGGAGATTCTGGCAGTTTGCATTTAAAGACTCCAGTGTCTCACGTGTTTGGTGAGTAGGCAAACCAAAGCCTAAGGGCCGGCACCAGCCCACTGCCCTTCAGCAATTAAAGTCAACTGTAAATGTCATTTTGTTTTTCCGAAGTGTTTTCGGACAAACACTATCAGAAAATATAGCTCAAAGACTTTTAAGTGTCACTCTGTCGATACAGTGACAGAACGCAGATGTATCTTCACGAAGACCCATCCATTTCAAGACAGCAGATATTTTGGCGCCTCCAGAGACCTCGCTGGAGCACACACATTTTTTAATTACTTCCAGCTTTCACGGACAAGCCGGCACTTCGGACGTTACGGTGCTCTGGCTGTGGGGCGGGGAAGGCGAGGGCACCTGTGCGAGACCGGAGACGGATGCACACGGCTTCTGCCCTGCGTGAACGCTCACCCTAGTTTAGGGCCGATGATCCATCCAAACATGATATCAGGAGAACAAAACGAAACAACACCTAAAGCGCGTGGTAAACCTAAAACCATTGTTGGTAGCCCAAACTTGAGAGCCAACAGAAAGGTTTTGGAGAAACGGCTCATCGGCGACGCTTATATTTCCGTCTTTGCGGGTCCGTGGGTGTGGAGACTCGCGCCTCCCTCCGAGGCCCGCGCCTCCCTCCAGGTCTGTGCCCTGGTCCCCGGTGCAGGCCCAGCACCGCGGTGGCGCAGGCCGCCCGCGGGACGCGAGAAACGCCCCTCCACTGCCCGGTGGTGCGATTTCCTTCCTTTCGGGAATGGCTCGTAGCTCACAGAGGGTGCGAGTTCTGACCGGCTGCGCGTTTCATCTCCCTGGCAGCGGGCCAGCCCGCAGAGAGAGCCTCTGATGTGTCAGCAGTGGGCTTGTAACAGCTTTGACTCCGTCCGTGATGATGAAAGCCGAACTTGGATAAAAACAGCAAGAGCAGGAAAGGGGCTCGTCCCCTTCCTTTGGCCCTTTCTTTCGGGTGGCAGTTGAGAAATGCCCTACCGGGGTGGTCTCCCGGAATCTGAACTATTAGGAGGGTGTTCTGTTAGGGATTTCTCTGCTTATTTATTGATCGTTTCCGAGACGGAGCCCCCAGGCCCACTAGCCGGGCAGGGCCGGCCGGATTCTCGGGGGCCTGTCCGCCAGCCCCGCCTCTCTGCGCAGGGGGCCCTGGGAGAACGGTCGTGTTCCTCGGGGCAGGTCACTCACGTCCCCGCTGTCCCTCAGCACCTGCTCACCGAACAGTCCAGGGCTGGCAATCCGCTCTGGTCGTTGCCAAGGCTCGCCTCTGCCCTCCGTGCCCAGGGCACTGGCGTGGAGATCTTGCACCAGTGCTAGATCTGAGCCGGTGGCATACTCTCCTCTTCCCGCCTCTCAGCTGGACAAGAAGGGAAGGAAAGGTTTGCAGAGACCCAGGACCAGCTGGGAATTCGCCTCCGACGGAATCCCCGTCTCACCAGTGATCCGTGTTTCTGCCCGTGTGGAAAGCTAGGTTTGGGGAAAGGGAAGATTTTCTAAATTTTCTTTTTTAAAGCAAAAGCATGAAGAAAAACACAAAAACCTGACATTCGGCTAAGTGGCAAGAAAGAACGAAGAACAAGGACTCAAAGAAGACAAATGTTCCCTTTAACAATGGGGTGTAAGCAAACACAATACTGACCCCCCCTTTTTAAAGTGGTATGGTAAAGCGATAGTAAACTCCAGTATATCACCTGTCAATTCTATGAACCTGATACGTAGTTCACCAACATGGCGCCCTTTGGCTCTCCCTCTGTGTGCACTTGGACTCTCCGTAGCCGGGCCCGCCCAGGCAGGCAGCTGGCCTGGAGCTCCGCGGTCAGCAGGGGAAGGTCTCCCTCCCGGGCCACGCAGACCCCTGCCGAGGTCAGTGCAGATGCTCTCCTACCGTCTTCTGCAAGTGTGTCTGAAGAGGATGAACACAGTCCAACTTTGGGGGCCATCTGTCCGGCCGTCAGAACACACGGACGTCCCCACGGGGCTGGCTGGCAAGGGCCCGAGGGCGACTGGCCAAGTCGGGCAGCTCGGTGGGAACTGCACCTCGGGGCGGGGGGGGGGGTGCGCTGCTCACCGGCAGGGCTGGCGCCGTGCCATTAACGAGGCCTGTGGGCAAACAGGGAGGTTTTTCTGCTCCGTGAACACCCAAAACGTTGCCCCTGAAGCTGCCCACAAGCACCTGCAGTTTTGCCTCTGACCAGGAGACGCAGATGGGAAACTCAGGCGGTCTGCTTTGAACGTCACCTTCTGCAAGCTGCGATGCAGGAACTGGAGGGGAGCGTTGCGAGCAGCAGCAACAACTCGTTCAGCGCAGCAGCCGTAGCACCAGGAGTTAAACGGAGATTCTCAACTCTTTCCTTTCTGAAGAAACACATGGGAACAGCCAGCTTCGTCAGTGAGGGACCGGCGGGTGGAACAGGTTGGGCCAGCGTGTTGCGGTAGCTTCTGGCCTGAAATATTACATCTGGGACTCAGAGAGGAATGAAATATCATCTCCTGAATAGTAATTGTGCTAGGCAGAGTAATGTACTCCTTGACCCTGGAGATGTCCACCTCCTAACCCCCCAAATCTGTGGCTGTTACTTTATATGGCAAAGGGGACTCTGCAGATGTGATTCAGTTAAGGGTTTTGAGATGGGGGATTAGCCTGGATTATGGGGATAAGCTCTGTTATAAGAGCCCTCGTGAAAGGGAGGCAGGGAGGTCGCCATCCCAGGAAACACGATGGCAGGGCGGAGGGCCAGAGTCGGAGCAGGGAGACGGTTGAAGACGCTACCCCGCTGGCTTTGATGGTGGGGAGAGGGGCCCCGAGCCAGGGAATGCAGGCAGCCTCGCAGGGCTGGAAAAGGCCAGGAGATGGGTTCTCCCCTGGAGCCTGCAGGAGGGATGCGGCGGCCCTGCTGACACCTCGGTTCCAGCCCCGTGATGGATGGCAGGCTTCCGACCTCCAGAGCCGGGAGATAAGAAATGCTCGTGGTTTCCGGCCACTAGGCTGTGTGGCAACTGCTGCAGCAGCAATAGGAAACCAAAACAGTGACATTAACAACAACAGTTGGACTTGGAAACATTAATTGATGGGGGAAAAAAAAGAAAGGGGATTTGTTTCCGGCTTGATTCTGAAGACAGAGCAGCGGGTCATGGTTCTGGGAACAGGCAGTGGAGGACAAAAGGGTGTTTGTTTTTGTCAGCCCTGTGCGTACTTCCCACAGGTATTGTTTGCTTGAACTCGGATGGGACGAAACAGGGCATCTGGTCAAGCTTTCCTGGCATGTCCTTGACTCTGGGTGAAACCAAAGTTGAGGTTTATTTTGCGTTTTGCAAAAGATGGTGCCTCAGGCAGCAGCGTCTCAATCACCTGGGTGCATTATTAGAAATGCAGGTTCTGCCCCGGCCGGTGTGGCTGAGGGGACTGAGCGCCAGCCTGCTGACCAAAAGGTCGCTGGTTCCATTCCCAGCCAGGGCTCACGCCTGGGCTGTGGGCCAGGTCCCCAGTTGGGGGCATGGGAGAGGCAACTGGCGTACTTTCTCGAACACTGATGTTCCTCTTCCTCTCTTTCTCCCTCCCCCATCTCTAAGAATAAATAAATAAAATGTTTTTTAAAAATGCAGGTTCCTGGTCTGCAGTGGAGGACACTTTGGCCTCGTGCAGTGGCTGTCCACGGGGAGTGGTTTGTCCCCCGGGGCACTCGGCAGTGTCTGGAGGCATCTGTTTGTCACAGCCAGGGAGTGCAGAGTGACACTGGCATCTAGCGGACGGAGGCCAGGGACTCCGCCACACACCCTGCCACGCACAGCGCAGCCCCCGGAGCAAACTCTGACCTGACCCCCAAGTGTTAGTCGTGCGACAGCTGCAAAGCCCCAGGCCAGTGCGTGAGTCTCTCACACACGCACAATTATTACTCCACCACGGCGATATAGACATGCATGCCAGTGCAGTGTGTGTGTCTGTATATATACCTTCTCTCTCTCTCTGAGTGTGCACATTACCCACGGCCACTTGGGGTGTCGTCTCTCCCCGTGTCCAATCTCCTGCTCTTCTGTTGGCTGGGGAGCTTGCCTGCTGCCCCTCCTCAGCTCGACTTCCTGTTCTGCTCTGGAAAACTGTCAGGCTCTGAAACTTCACTGCAGTACAGATCCAGGCCACAGAGGGGTATGACTAAGGGCGTCTGCTCATCGGTGTGTGACGCTTTGGACCCGATTTGCAATTCAGAGTGGGTGCTCTGCTCGCAAATCAGCTTTGCGCCACTGTGTTGAGTCAGGAGGTAAGACTTCCGGGTCACACACGAACCCTGGCAGTCAGGATGTGTGTCTCCCCCGTGCCAGCCCCCGCAGTGTCCCTGACCTTTGTTTTCCCCTTCATCTGGAAACGGAGAACTCCGTTCTCTTTAAAGAACTGAACATTGCAGGGGAAAGTCTCCCTAGAATATGCTCCAGTGTAGCTGGTTGGCTGGAGCTGGTCGGCAGGGCACTGCTCTGCTGCTTGCCTCCGGTGGAGGTGCCCGGTTCTGCGTCTGGGTCAAGGCAGGAGCACCCTGTCGCCCTGTCACATGCTGCAGGGCGCTCTCCTGCCCCTGCCACCCCCCCCCAAGTCTCCGCAGTCCTCAGGGGTGGAGACGCATCCTGCAGGCACACGGCTGTGGGTTTATCAGCTTGCACTCGTCACCATGCTCAGGAAGACAGATTTTTATTTTGCAACCACGGCTACTCGGGGGTAAACTTTGACACAAAGCCTTGTGCTCTTGACTGAATCAGCGAAAACCAAAATCGGGGGGCAGAAGAGAGATTTGGGACAAGTTTCAAGTCTTTCTGGTAAAACAGCTCCTTTTGGAGAAGCGTTCAGAGAAGCAATTAGAACAAATGACCACTTCTAAAGAGCAAACTTGCCTTACCAGAAAAACACAAATGGTGAAAGTCATAACTCAACTGTGCTTTGCAAGTTCCTGGCATCCCTGTGTCTGTTGCTGACCAGATGAGAGAATGCAATAGTTACACAAAGATGTTCAGCGTGGTGGGAGGTTGGCCCCTCTAGCCCCTGAATTGTCCAAGGGTCAGCTGTAGTCACTGGTCCCTGTGTGTTTTAACTGTTGAGAAATTTTCAAACACTTACCAAAATACACGGGATCCCAGGAACACGATCAGCTTTACAAGTTGAAGTTAAGAGTTCGTTTTGGAAGTCTCGGCACCAAGAAACATTTGATTATTACCTAAAATGTGCAGAACTCAAGTTAATACGGAAGGAAGTGGAGGCCGACAGCCCCGACCCCACATTCGCGGCAGCGCCCTGCAGTTGGAGGCGTCTGGAGAAAGAAGGAGCTGCGTCCTGGAGCTCCTCGCAGGGGCAGCTCGGCCTTCCGTGCAGTGAACTTTCACTGAAACGTTCCTGGAGCCCATTGCTCTCCTGAAGGATGCTGGGCCCCGCTCCAAGGACGGGTCCCTGGCCCAACAGTAGTCTAGCTTGAAGGCCAAACCAGTGTCGCCTTGCAGGGTTAAAACGTATGGATGTGTCAAAAATACAGGAGTCCAGACGAAAAAAGGAGAGAGAGATGGGGAGGAGGACGAGGTTACGGGGCGTGGACACATCTAGCAGGTGTCACAGGTGAGAAGGCGCTTGAGACACACCTTGAATGAAGCAGGGTCTCCGCAGGGGTCAGTGGTGGGGGCGGGGGGGGGAGAGGTGTGTATAAGAAAGGTGGACATTGTAGGATGTGCTTGAGGGCGATGAAGAGAGACATGAGGAGCCTGGCAAGGAAGGAGACTGGAGAGAAGGTTGTGGGTATCTTGACAGAGCGGGCTCACTGGTCATAGAGAACTAGTAGTTCTGAGTGTTTTAATGCAGCAGTGATTTTCCTTGCTCATTTCACAGTAGGTGTCGAGTGGGCAGATTTCCATACAGTGACTCAGGAAAGCAGGCTTTCCTCATTTTCTCGAAGCTCTCAATGCCCCCTCCATTCAGCTGGTTATCCACTCAGGAGCGAGAGAGTGGAGCATTGTGCATGGAAGACTTGTGGGCGACGTCCACAAACACAGTGTATCATTTTCATCCACCTCCGACTGGTCAGAACTGACTCAGAGGGCCAACCCTCACTGCAAGGGCGTCTGGGAAGGGTCATGCTCTGGGTTAGGACAGACAGGAACTAGATGTTAGCCAGCGACTTGGAGCCTATGCAGGTTGCACCCGATCCTGAGTGCAGCAGTAAGTCATCCTCTGCCTTAGCACGGGGGGGCGTGGTCTCCGGGGCCGCAGGCTCCGTACAGAGCGATTCTTGTACGTTACACTCAGTGCCGTATCCCAGAGTATGACTGGCCTGACATATTTGATTGAATAATGAAATGATGGATGAAGGGATGGATGGATGGATGGCTGCTGGAAAGGAGTCGTGGGCAGGCGGAACCTGCCGGGATGAATGAGGGGAAGACAGGTGAGGCAGGGAAGCCCCGCTCCAAAGCCCAGCCAAGCCAGTGCAGGTACAGCAGGGCTGAGTACGTTTTTAGAAACAGTCGTGTTTACTTCTGCTCCTTTAACTTGTTTTGCTTACAGTGGAGCCACAGCTTATAGTCTGACCAGAGTCCCTGCGGAGCTGAAATCCTAGAAGCAGGTTGCGAGCCCGAAAGGCCTGGGCCGTCTTTGCAGGCATTCGCTGGAATGCGGCCTGGGGACCGGGGCTGTGCCCCAGCGCGGCAGCCCAAACAAAATAAAACTTGACCGAACCGGCAAACCCAGATCGGAGTTCAAGTTACCTCGACGGCCTCTAGGGAAACACAAACTGCCGTTGTATAATGGATGCGAAATCCGCTCTTTGACCTTATTGTAAGGAAAGTGACCGGCGTCCACATCATCTGTTGCCAGCTTTCCCAAGCGTGGGCGAGTTCACTCCAATGCAATTATGCAACATTTGAACATTGTTTTAGTTTTAAAACATGCGTGAAAAAATAGTTGCCGATCCAACAAGAACAGAGGATATGGATGAATAGAATGTGTTCTCTGTGCGCCTAAGAGAAGCTCACACAGAAGTAATCTTGTGTGGCCTATGGGGTTCCAGAGTTTAGGGCCTCGTCTGCAGGTAGACTTCTTCAAAACAAAAAGCTAAGGGCAGCCCGTGTGCTCCCTCCAGATTTGGCTTCCGCGGCGTCTGTGTGTGCCGGGGCAGACCTCCGAGTCCGGCCTCCGTGCCCCGCTGCGCCTCTGGGGTCTGGGGAGAGGCGGGGCTTCGGGACTGTGCAGAGGTGAGTGAGCAGCCTCCAGGGACCAGCCAGGGATCCTTCGGAGCTTTTGAGTGATTCTTGCTGACCTGGAAATAATGTAAAAACAACAGAAGAGCTTTTTGCGGTATTTTTCACGTGTTCTTTATTGGTTTGGGGAAGAATCCAGCACTAGAGTGGTTTCAGAATCATAAATATTTAAAAACACAGAATGTGCCCTACCCTTTTCATCCATCCCCACCAAAAAAATAAACCGTAATGATGAAAACGGCGAGGACGGGTAGAGAAGGCGGAAACACCGGGAGACGGCCGTGTGCTCGGTGACCTGCCGGCTGACGCCTGGTGTTGTGGCGGAAGGTGTGGGGACAGCCTGGGGTGGGGGTGGGGTCTTTTCCTTGGCACGCCCAGGGCTCTCCAGGCGAGTTCCTCCTCTCCCGAGGCCTCTCGGGTTAGAGATCATCAGCCCAAGACAATGGATACCTGGGGGTCTCTTAAGTCGGTTTCTCCCTCCAGTCCCAGAAAAGCCAGTCCATTGGAATTGTTCACAAATTTGATAGCAATTCATTTGCACAGGACAGTTTCCACATTAGGCTTGCGAAGGTGTTGGCTGGAAATGGACTGGAAAGCAGTTTTGTTTTGTTTTTTAATCCCTGTATTCACTTTCCGAAGGTTTAGTTACAGGTTGCCGAGGCTTGAAAAGCAGGTGTCTCTGAGGGCAGGGGAGGGGCGTCGTATCAGCACACTGTGTCTTTGCGCTCTGGGAGGGAGGAACGGGTGTCCGCGGTGACGGGTGCTGGAGGGATCACGGGGGCGGGGGGGCAGGGGCAATATTGGAAGGCTCTAGACTTCTCCCGGGGCACACGGAGGCTCTGCCAGTCTTTTCTGTATCAGTCGTCACGTACCTTCTACTTAGTGAGTGGAAAACGATTAGGTTAGCTTGGTAAATTCAGTGACACTGTTCTTCCGAACACCGGCTGTCCCTGTACTTGTTTCGAGCAGATTGGTGGCTCCCCGCCATCCCAGCCTCACCTCTAAGCAGCACCTCTAAGCTGTGGCAGACAGGGGGCCTTCCTGGCGGGAGATGCGTGCGGGACCCACGGAGAGATGGGGGCACGGAAGAGGAGCAAAGTCTCAGCAAGATCTGAAGGGCTCCTTGGCTTGCTCGGGGGTTGGGCGGGGAGGCCAGCTTGTCCTGGTTTGCCTGACACGTCCCCAGCTGGAGCCCTGCAAGCGTCAACTCTCAGACACACTGAGACGGTTGGCTCGCCTTCAGAAGGACAGACGTGAGGCGGTGGCTGGTGTGAGCGGAGATGCTGTCATCGTCTCCTAAAGGGCAGCCTTTTTGCTGGGACAGTCGCTATGGAAGACAGAAGGAGGCTTGGGGGAAATCCCATGGGTCTCAGCAGTCGCCCCAGGGACTTAGTGTCAGGGAAGGCCCCGGTTCGGTCCAGACACCTTGATCATCCCATCTCCATGCACTTGACTTTGCCAAATGTACTTACGTACCTCTCTCTCTTTTCTTCAGGGAGGCAGGACACGGTGCGTGCGAGAAGTCTGTCCCATTCTCTCCTGTCCTCGGCACCTCAGCCACGTCCCCCCAGGACAGTGCTGCCCCAAATGCTTGGGTGAGTGCCAGTCGCACGGTCAAAGAACGACGTCATGTGTCCTCGGAGTTTTCTGCTGAGTGTGTTCTTCCACACGTTTGTCTTGGGGTCCTCTGGTTGTCCTGTGTTCATGGCAAGCACACGAGCGTGAGGCGAGCGCAGGGGCTGTCTCCATTCCGAGACCTCCACGGAGGCTTCTCCTCTCTTCCTCCCTTGTGTCCGTGAACCTGGTCCCCCAGACAGCCTGGGGCGATAAATGCCCTCTGGAGGGAGGACAGTGTCCAAGACACTATCTCTAATCGGGCATGTGATGATAAGTCGGAACAGATTTTCAAGGCCTGTGAAGTGAACACACAGAGGAATATGGACCAGTGTTACTTTCAGAGGCAAAAGCATCACGTGCCGAAAACAAGAGTCTGGAAGGGAGCAGGGGGTAACAGCCAGAAAAGGAGGTGCTAGCTCTTTCTTATTGCGTATTTACTAGATCCTAAGCTCCATGTGAAATATTTTAAGTGCTTCTTCTCAGTTAATCTTAAAAAGCTGTGATATTGGGTTGGCCAAAAAGTGCATTTGGTTTTTTCCATCAGCTGGCTCTAGTAGTGCTCGGTTATCTTGAACTTCATTCAAAACAATGTTGTTAGATTCTATTGTGACAGCTGTCATATCAGTGTGCATTTAAAAAAAAACTTAGCAAAACAGGCAAATTTTTGTGTAGCCATTTTCATATTTGAGATGGAAGAAAACATAATATTTGGGGGCATATTATGCTTTATTACTTTGTGAAAGGTAAAAATGCAACTGAAATGCAGAAAAAAAGATTTATGCAGGGTATGGGGAAGGGGCTGTGACTGATCGAATGTGTCAAAAGTGGTTTGCAAAGTTTCATGCCAGAGATTCTCGTGGACAAAGAAAGCTCCACGGTCAGGTAGACCAATTGAAGTTAATAGCGATCAAACTGAGACATTAATTGAGAACAATCAATGTTATATCACGTGGGAGACCGGCGACAGACTCAAAATATCCAAACCAACAAAGTTATTGGTGAAAACGAAACATGTGCCTCTCATCTTCCAGAAAAAAACTAGATGAACTTTCTGGCCAACCCAATATATAGGTACTAAATATATTATACAGTTCCCATGTGTAATGCAGGTGCCATTATTAGTTCTACTGTCCCGTGAGGGAAGCAGATCTCTGGAAGGTGGCGCAGCCCAGGCGTGACGGGCTGACACCGGGACACAGGTCTCTGTGACTCCTCAGCCGGTGCTTTCATGTGCTGCAGCCCAGCCCCCTGGTGACGAGGAAGGCGGCGTGCACGCCACCAACTGCAAGGAGGCAGTCCACGACCGGGGGTCTCTGGAGCAGGAGACGTTTTGACTGTGGTTTATAATCCGTAGGTCAGCTTCTTCCGTGTGACCCTTCGCCTCTTGAGTTAGAGGAGGTAGGGACTATTTAAGATTCAAATAAAAGTAGCCTGAGCCACCATCTGAATACAGCCGAGCACCCAGCAACCCCAGCAGAGTCTCCAGGGATCCTTGAGGGGCTCGTATTTTCCCAAGTCGCCGCTGGCTTTGTGTTCCTGCTTCTGCCATTTCTTCGTTCCCTTCTTTCCCTTTTCCCTTCTCCGTATGCCCCGGTTCCTCCTCTACTTCCTCCTCCTCTTCCTCTTCCTTCTCAATTTTGTCTTTTTAGGGTTACTCTTATCCCGCCTTTTCGCATCTTATCGTGCTGTTGAGTCAGGCCCTGTGTGGCAGATTTTCCTGGGGGTTGACAGTCACCGAGGGTGACTACTCCACATAGAAGCCCAGAGAACATGTAAAACGGAACATTAAGCTTCCTTTGTTTTTAAAAGCCCTCGGCCATTTTTGCCTTTACGAGCATTTTACTGTTGGTCTCTGCTCTCTGGGTGCCGGTCCCCAGTTCCGGTCCACACCCTTTTCTCGAATCCTCTGTCCTTTCTTCCATAGTTCGTTCTTCCCAGTCCCGCCTCATCCTGCCGATTGATTTTGCTCATTCCCAGCCTGTCACAGCCACACCCTGAAGTCTGTCTTTCTACAACCAAACTGGCCAGTGACGGTATCTTGCACCTCAGGCAGTTTCTCCTCTTTGGGGGATTCTACTGCCAACTCCTCATCTCACTGAGTTTGCCTCTCTGCTACCTGCTCACACTCAGATATATATGGTTTAAGTAAATATGAAATAAGAAGAAGGACAAAGGGGACTTGTGTAGACATGTCTGACTAAAGATGTTCCCACGGATGTGTGTGCCCCTTGGATCGTCAATGTGCACCTGCACCCCTGGACTAGAACTGGCCAGTCCCTCATGGTGGAAACCGGCGCGCTGTGGGTCGTGGTGGGAGCCGTGTTCTGTCTCAGCAGGAAAGTCACCACAGGGGACGTGGCTTCAGGGGCCTGGCCTTGAAGATAAGCAGGGTTGATTAATGCTTTTCAGCCAGTACCGTGGGTATGCTGAGTCAGCTCAGAAGTTTGTCATCTGAGCAGGGGCCGTCGTATTGGACACAGGTTTTCCTGTCCCTTTGTGGTCAATCATAAGACAGGCTGCAAAAGGAGCAGAGGTCTTAGGGAACTCGAAAATCACAATTCCCCCACATGAGACCTGTTTTCGGTTGGGCTAAGCCCCCATGGAAATGGCTCAAGCCAGGCTGCACACGGAGTCTCTGAACCCCTCTCTTGATTGTTTTGTCTTCCTTTGGGCCATGATGCCTTTGGGATTAAGGTAAGATTTTATGTTCTCTGTGAGTAAAAAGAAACACTCCCCACCCCCCACACACAAACAACAGCAACGAAGAAATAAAAAACACTAGGATACTATCTAGATGCTGAAATCTTAGACTAATTTAGACTTCGGGCTGGGTGGACACTGCTTTGCTGTTACAATTTTCCTCCACCAAAAATTCGTTCACACGGCGCACCTCTGTCTCTTGCATCACAACGTCCCCGCCCTCTCCTTCCTCCTTTTCCATGAGGAGCCCGGGCAGAGGTCTGTGTACACGGGGCCCCCAGCGCCACTTTCACAGTGGCGTCGCCCAGGGTCCTGTTTGACTTGTACCACCACTGACCATGACAACGCATATCACTGGCCACTTTCCGTGGTGCTTCATGAGTGCCAGGCTCTGTGCTAAGGCATTTGTAGGTGAATTTTACATTTTACTGAGGATAAGTGAAGCCACTGGTTACACTTGTTTGGGGGGCTAGAGGAGAAACTTGCTGAAGACTCTTTTTGTTCAGTGATCTACTGATGCACCCATCCATCCACCCACCACCCCCACCCATCCATGCAACAAGATTGAGTAGTGTCATTGTAGTCAGAGTAGCAGGCAGGGGCTATTTATTTTAAGAGGGGAAAAAGCTCCTCAGAACCAGTATTTTGACTGGCGGAGAAAAAAAAAAAAGCTTAACTGTATATCATGCCTTTTGCCAAAAAGGATGTATAAATCCTTTTTGTAAAATACACTTCACAAAATACACGAAGCACATGTGGATACATTGCGGGGAAAAGGCAAACCGAGCCGAGTTCACGGAGATGCGGCGCCCGCGCCAGGCTGGGCACGCCCTCGCGCGCCCCGCGGGTTCGCCTCACCCTCTCTGCCGGCGGACTTGGAGCCTCCTCGACTGTGAGGCTCTGTTATCAGTCCTCCTTTTTGCTCATCTTGTCCCTCGTGGGACATCTTGACTCCCCGTGCCTCCTTCCTTCCAGTCCTCACTTCCTGGATGGCTTTCCTCTTTGCAGCTCAGGCATCACAGCCTCTGAGAAGCCTTCTCTGTTCTCCCCGTCCCCACAGCTCCCAGGCTGCCTTCCCCCCAGAACGCACCGTACGTTTGCACTGGAATCACGTGTCGTGTGTGTGTTTCCCCGGCAGACTGTGCGCCCCGCGAGGGCAGGTCTGTGTCTCTCTCCTCTTGGTCCCCTGGGTGGACATAAAGGGTCCGACAGAAGTCGCACCACTGGGTACTGGTGGTAGGGTATGTGAATGTCTCCCATGAGATGGACAGCAATTTGTCCATTTCACCTCAGATGTCGTTTGGTGTGCTTGAGAGTGTCATCGTTATGGTACAGAATTACATGCTTATGATTTTGTAATAAAAGATTTGGTATAGATTTTCAGCTCATAAAAGGGGGCTTTATTTGTGCCGGACCCTATATAATATCTGTCGAGCTTACAGTGTGCAATCAAACTCTTTGTAACGAAAACTCTCTAAGCTAATGACTCGTGAGGATATCCACTGGGAACATCTGAGCCACGGCTCTGTTTCTGTGCATCAGATTGCCCTGGTCTCGTGAGAATGTTTAACTGCCCTGTGTTGCAATTGCTGATGACACAGCGGGACCATCTTGGCTTCTGCCTTGCTTACGTTCTGCATTGCTTCCGTCTAGGTCAGAGGAAAGTGTTCGATCTCCCCTTTGGAAGCTGCCTCTTTCGCAGTGACGTTTACGACAACGGATCCTCATTTCTCTACGATAACTGCACTGCGTGCACCTGCAGGGTACGGGGGTTCTGGGGGGCGGGGGGGCTGCAGTCCAACAGCAAAAGCATCTGGGGCTTTAGTGTCAACATCGTAGCCTCACTTGAGGTCACGGGGAGGTTCACACGTGGGACCCAGATGACAACTCACTGCCGTCTTCCCAGGAATAGCACACTGGCGCCCGGTGCTGAGAACCAAGCTCCGAGGGGCCGTCTGAGGCACCAGCTGAACTCAGACGGACGCACGTGGTGGTGCTCTCTGGATCTAGTTATCCGCAATGAATTCTCTGACACGCCTGGCAGTAAGAACAGCTTTAATCACAGCCAGGGGGGAAGAAAGGCATGGATTCACAGCACATCACAAGATAAACCTGGTAGTTTGGGAAGAGAGTATTTGTGTTTTGTTCACCGTATCACTGGTTACTTGAGGCACTGCTCACTTTTCTCAGAAGGCAACCAGAAGCCTAATGACTGGTGGAGAAAGAATTCCACCACTCCCAAGTTTTAAAGGGGCACGCCACACACATTTCTAGACTGTGCTTATGCGGTGATTTGTTTTTGGAACCAAGAGGAGAATCATTTATACGGAGGACTTGAAGATCATTCCTCAGTGGGTTAACCCAAACATCTGTGCGACATGAGTGGAGAGTAATAGATTTCGGTGCTGATGGTGGTGGTTTTGTTTGTAATAGCCAAAGAGCGCGAGAGGGAAAGAGAGCAGCTCTGCTCCGTGTCGGCTCTGAGTCAGCAGCCGTGATTGGATCTCAGAGGGTCCTGAGTGTCTGAGGCATGCTGCGTTGGGCGGCGTGTGCTCCTTCACGGGGGTGGCCGTGGAAGGGCTGCCCTGTGTGTTCCCTGGCATTGAACCCTGAGCCCCGAGCCATTCCTGAGCCCAAGGACACGTTCCTGCAGCTCCCTCCTCTCTTCGTGGTTTGTGTTTCCCTGTGCTAAGCTTATCGCCACTTCTTCTGTTGGCCTTGGCCTCCATCCTCGGGACTTCTCTTCCTCTCCAGGAATTTCACAAGTTATAGCTTCCTCTTGGGGATACTGAGCTTTCCATAAAACCCACCCCCTTCCTAGTTCTCTCGATTGCAGGGAGGCCAGGCCTCCCAGGGGCGGGGGTTCGTTCTGCTCCCAGTGCGTTGGGTCTCATGGGTTCCATGAGGGCTGGTTAGGAAACACGTCCCAGGACTCAGAAGAAGTGTAATCAACACCACTCCTTCCAGCGGTCGTTTTATGTTGTTTTATCCGAGTGTGAGTCCATGGTTATCTTTGAGAAGCTGAATGCTGGGAGAATCGGGCTGCAGTCATTTTGGAGAGTATCATTTCCTCTCTGCTTAGAGCTGCCCTCTCCAGCATCAGTGCTATGGCAGGTTCTAGAAGCGGCGTGGTAGTCCTCTGAACACAGAGTGCCTTGCGATGTAATGATTTCTCTCCCTGCGTGTCCCCGTCTTCTGTAAATTTGATTAGCAAACTCCTCATCCTCCACAGCAGCCTGCCTCGGACGTCACCTCCTGCATGGAGGCCTTCCCAGCCCCTAGATAGATCGTTGTCTCCTCTGCTCTGCTCCCTCCACGCCTTGACTAGCTCTGGGTGCCGCATTGCACTGTCATTACTTGTTCGCGTGGTTCTCTCTCCTCTTACCCTCTGAGCTTGTTGAAGACAGACTCTCATCCATCTGCGTTCTCGTGGCTCAGCCCAGGGCCGGACGCCCAGTCTCATGGGAGCTGGTGTGTGTGTTGGATGAAAACTGGGAAATCTTCTGTGAAGTGAAGTGTGCGTCACGTGAAAGCCAGCGGGCACAGATCAGAACATGCGATTGGACAAAGGATTCTCCCCCCAGTCTATGAGTTGACTTACAATAATTTCTGTAAGCCTGGCAATGTTCCAGGTGCTTAAAATATTTGACTAAATTGCGCCAGAAACATGAGAAGTCAGTGTGATGATTCCCGTTTTGACGGTGAGGACCTGGAGCTCAGAGAGGTCGATTTGCACGTGATAACACCCCCGATACGTGGACCTGGTCCTGTTCAGCTCCCAGTCCTGTCCACTGTGTGATGTGGGCTGACCCTTAAATATGAAGGATAATAAGTGACATTTTCTGAAGGATCACCTCAGTGTCGTATTAATCTCAGATGATTAATCAGCGGGACTATAGTAGATGGTACCTGAAATGCCCCTTGAAGCCGTGTCCTCAGCACAGAATCCACAGAAGTCACGTGGGTTGATTAACACAACCTGCCTGTGGGTACGGCTCAGAAACGAGTCCTCGCTCCAAGCTCACCAATGCGGTCTGTGTCTGGGAGAAGGGTCCCGCCTCATTTCTCGACCATCATTCTCCCATGAACGCAGTGCTTTTGAGGGGACTGCTGGTCTGCCCTGGGACACTTCTTTTCTCCGTCTTCCACCGAATTCCACACGTGTTTCGGTCTTACAGCCCTCCCAGCTGTCAGCCCACTCCGGCAAGGTTGCATCGTGTTGGCTGGGGAGCCAGGGAAGTTGACTTTGCTGAAGCTGCTCTGAACTTGGCTTCCGTGGGCTGCTGGGTGAATCAGTAGACACAGTTTGCTTGGCTGTTTTGTTCGTGGAACACTGCCTCTTTAGAAATCAAGTCGTACTGCTTGAATTTGTAGCTATCAATGTGTCGCCGCCCTCAGAGGTTACGTGGCTTGGTTAGGGTCCCATGGTTTATGGACGAGCCCCAGAGCCTGGGTCCAGTTGGGCAGTTGCCCATTCTGCTCCTTTGTGAACACGGAGCACACTGAGGGAGTTTCCTCTCGAGATGGAACATTAACGCTTCATGCCTGATCCCTGATTAGAGATGCCCTGCCTCCATGCCGAGCTCCTGGAAGGGGGCACAGAGCCCAGGAGGAGACCCAGAGAGCACTGTCAGGGACGCAGAGAGGAAGGGGACAGGAAACTGGTTGTCCCGCGATGAGCAGGGCCTTCTTGCCACACACACTGGCTGAAGCAGCATCTTTAAGTCTCATGAACACTGAATTGTAAATCCTTGGAAAGCAGGAAGTGTGTGTCACATTTTGCACGATCCAAATATTGAATCAACAAATAAAACTTTGCAGTGGACAGAAGACGCATTGCCATACATTAAAATATGGTACCTTTAGAGTATGTTCGAGAGCAGTTACTGGGGGCTGGTGGGGCGAGGCCAGGGAGGGTGTTCGGCAGCGGTGGGAACCGCCGTTCATCTCCACTTTGCCTCTGGGCCCCCAGGACTCCACCGTCGTGTGCAAGAGGAAGTGCTCCCGCCCCGGCAGCTGCGACAAGGGCACGGAGGCCTGCTGTGAGGAGTGCCTCCTGCGTGTGCCCCCGGAGGACATCAAAGTGTGCAAGTTTGGCAGCAAGATTTTCCGGGTACGTCACGGGCCGAGCTCATGGAAACTACTGAACTACTGTGCTAGTCTGAAGCGTAAAATGCTGCAAACGAAATTCAGATTGGCGTCACCCATATTGTGTGTGTGTGTGTGTGTGTGTGTGAACCTATAAATGCACTAATTTATATTATAGTATTACATATGTAAACATATTCAGAATCAAGTACATAGGGACAGAGAAGCAGCTGCTTTGAAAATGTTTTCCTTTCAAAAAATTTTCTTTTGAAATATGCTTTATGTTTGCCGCATGAAATATTTTAAACCTGTAAAACATGGTTGCCCTTCCCAAGCGTGGCCGGCCAGAGCTGGGGGTCGACCCGAAGCTGCCGCTGGCCGGTGTGGTGACGGGTGCTCGTGTCCCCGGGAACAGCTCAGACCGAGAGCTGGCTGCTTTGGGGACTTCTCCACACCGCTGCTTTGCAAAGGGAGGTTTTCTTGTCCGTCCAGAAGGTGTTCAGGGCAGGGTGTCTGTCCACTGCGTACATGGCCGGCCCGGCCGCTGAGCACAGGGGAGAGAGCGTGCCCCCGCCGAGCCAGCAGGGCTGTCTGCCGGCTGCTCCCACCTCCGCGGTGTTTTACCTTGTCGTCCGGCGGCCCGAGTGGGAAGCTGCCCAGCGGCCATGTAAACGTCAGGGTGGATACTGTTGGCTCTGTCCGAAGTGTTTCCCCTCTGGTCTGTCCGCCCCAGGGGTGGGGAGAGTCTCTCTGTACCCGAAGGTGCCTTTTCACGACCCAGCCGACGCGGAGGCTGCTCGGGCAGGCTGCCCTTAGCCAGACCTCCCGTTGCTCTGCAGAGCAGCAGCGAGAGTCTCGGTTCCTTGCATCAGTGAGAAGGCACGGTGCGTCACGCCCGAGGGACGGGGGGGTGTGCGTGTGACGTTCACACCGGGCCTTGAGAACTGCTTGTGCCCTCTTTCCACGAGGTCGCCCCTGTCCACCACATCCAGGTGCAGTGACCCCCCCCACGGCGGTGCTGTGTGTGCAAAGCTCCTTAGTACAAGGGTCCGTTAAGTGACTGAGGCCCGAACTCATGGACAGAGGGCCATCCTTGAAACTCGGAGTCTGAGAAATGTGTACTGGGAGGCTCCAGCCCTTTAAGACAACTTCAGGTGGGTCTTCTCCCGGGGAAGAAAAGTCCCCACGGAGTAGACGGTCCGGAAAACGGCTGTCAAAAACGAGGAGGGGGAGGAAGAGGGGCAGTCTACAAGACAGACCCGAGCTTGTTTCTCTGCTTCTGACCAGTTTGCCGCGAGCCCAGGGAGGACTCCCGGCGCGTTTCCCGGCCCAGCGCTGCTGCCGACCGTCTCTTTTCCGCAAAGCAGGGACAGACACCCCTGACGGTTCTCCAGGGTGCGGGGCTGCCTTTGTAGACTGCACAGCCAGTGAAGCAAAGAAATTCCTCAAATAGCTCTTTCGGGGCCGAAAAGCAGGTCCCAAAGTGCTTCCCAGCTCTTTGGGAGGAGAGTGTGTGATGGGAAGGGGTGTGGCGTGAGTGGCTTTTAGAGTTGGCTCTCCGGGCCCCACGTTGTCCGATGACTTCCCAGTCGGGGGGCAGCCTGGGCCCTGGGGGTCATCCGAATCAGCCTCTGCTGTGGGCATGTTTGTGCCCCGTGTGGCCCAGAACCGTGTCACTGCTGGAAATAAACTGATGACTTTCAGGCAGCTCAATTAATGGCTGGTGCCGGGCACAGCTCAAGTACCTCTGTCCTGTCCAGCGGGAAACATGAGACCTTTGTTATTACATCATGTATGAAAACGCCTGTTTTTCTCCCCATGCAGGAGGAGCAAGATGCAAAGAGGACTTAGCTGCCCGAGAATTCCTTTTATATCCTGGAGGGGAACACACACACACACACACACACACACACGCACACACACACACACACAGATCTGATATTAATGTTAACTAGGTCAGGTGCAGGCGGATGCCTCAGAGAACCTTAGTCTCATGATGGCATCCCTCGCCCAGGGTAAGAGATGCTTCCCTTGGCAGAGGAAACCCAGCCTGTTGGGTTAGTTGCCCTCGGCCCCCAGCTGACAGCAGAACCCTGTGCTCTCCCCCCAGGATGGAGAGATGTGGTCCTCTGTGAATTGCACCATCTGCGCTTGCGTAAAAGGCAGGACGGAGTGTCGCAAGAAGCAGTGCGCTCCCATCAGCAGCTGCCCGCAGGTACGTGTGGGATGCAGGCTGGTGTACCTTTACCTGGGCATCCTGGGACGCGTCCTGTGCGTGGCCTGGTCCCCTGGGCACTGAATCCAGATCCCCTGGAGCTTGCACGTTCCCCAGTAGCCACGTGGCCCTTGCAAAGCTCGCTCCTGCTCTTCTGCACTTTCCACCCAGATTCTAGTCTCGCGTGAAAACAGCTCCCACCTTGCCCTTGTCTCCGCTCTCCTGTTTCTGAGTGACTTTGCCCTGTTCTTGCTCGAGTGTCTCCCACTCCTGTTAGGTCTGCTCCCTCGTTTCTTCGGCTGGGTTTTCTGTTGAACATCACAGCATCCTTTGCGTTTTTCTTCTTTCTCTCCCTTCTCAGATCAGAGTTTTATCGCCAGAGCTATTCAAAGGCGTAAGTGGTTGTTTCTCAGGAAACCTCTCAAGGGTTTTCTCCTGCCTAGCAGCACCCCAACCCCCCTTCTGAAGTTTTCCCTCTCGAACCCTGGCCTCCATGGCCGTCCGAGTAGAACTCGTGTCCTTGCGGGAAGACCTCTTTCCAGCAGCCCACAGTCCCAGCGCTGAATAAAGCAGCCATTGTCCCCCCAGCCCGAGCCTCCGTGAACTGGCCTCGGCGACTTGGAACCTCTCAAAGCTTCATGCATTTTGGGAAAATGTCAAACCTATTCAGGACCGTCCAGTGAATGGAAAAAAGAAAACCATCCACGGATTCGGGGCCTGTTCGCCCTTCCCTGTTATCGACAGCCTTTAATTTTGCTCACATCTGTTATTATTGTAAACAAAGCAGTGCTGGGTTTGCCCGACTCCCAAATGAGGCTCAGGGAACAGCAGCTGCTGCTATTGCACAACTGAATAAAGGGGGGGAAAGAAGTGAAAAAAAAAAAAAAAACAACACCAGCCAAAAATCCCTAATTAGCCTTGCTTTAGAAAGCCTCAGACATAAAACTGAAAACCTCCCATAAAAGAAGACGAAGGGGGGGAAAGCAGATACAGTACATAGACGTGAAGACTTGAACATGGCCTACTTATAAATATTCATTGGGAAAATCAGATCCATCTTCTCCGCCCGGCCTGCGGGAGCCCCCCTGCTGACGGCCTCTTGCCGCACATGTTAGCAATAATGGGCTTCCTTCTGCCGCAAGACGAGCACTGGGCACCGTGCCCACCTGGTGGCTCAGGCCCCGAGCTCCGCAGGCCGGGGTGGAGGGTCCGGCCGCACGTGAGCCCCGCCGAGGGTGGCGGGGCTGATGGTTTTCATTGTCTTCCTGCTGTGCGGAGGTCAGGGCTCTGGATGTCACCAGCTGTGTCTGGCTGGTGTTTCCCCTTTATGGGCCACATTTAGGCCAGGGGCCTCGTGCCTCCAGTCACAGGCCCTCCCCCCAGCTCCCCTCCTCCCCACCCACCCCGCCTTGTCCAAGCTTGTCCCCGCCTGGCTCCTGCCGCAGGGGCCACCTTTCCATTTCTAAGCATCTTTCCAAATGCCCCTCTAGTTCGCACTCTCCCTGCTCCATGGCCACGGTCGCCCACTTACTGCCCTGCCCCTGCACTGCCCGGGGAAACTGTAAAAATCCAAGGAGTCCACCTGCGTTCCCTGCCCTGTCCATCCCCGTCCTGTACGTCTCTTTTCCAGAAGCACGTGTGCCTTGCTGAGGAAGGATTTTCTGGGTGGACTCCGCGTCCACCCTCCTTGGCAACTCCGCAGAGAGAACGGAGCCCGTTTGTGAGATTGGGAGGCCAGGTGGACTCTAGTGGGGGCAGGGCTGCTCTGACACTGTCGTCTCCGCATCGCTGACATGTGCCGAGGCTTCCTCTGTAGTCACGAGGCTAACCCCACCGAACGCTGGGACCACCCTCCGAAGTGGGTGTCGTTATGACACCCTTCTTACAGATGAGGTCACAGCCTGTCTGCACAGGTCCTGTAACTCACAGCCTGAGCTCCACAGCCATTTCTGTGCAATCCAGGGCCTCTGACTCCATAGCTCGTGCTTGGTGTACTCCCCACCTACTCCAGCATTACTACCAGCCCCACTTGCATTTTCTGAGGAAGCTGGTGGCGGTTCCTGCCAATGTGTGCACGCAGGGGACCATGTCGCCGCGTGTTGTTGGGGCCTTGGGCGTAGACAGCTCTGTTCCATTCAGACAGAGCACCCGCCCCCGCCCCCCCGGGGGCCATCCTGCCATTGGCCTGAGCCTAACACACTTGGTTTTGTCCTCAACTGCTTTCAGGCCCAGAAGCCAAAGGAGACCTGTGTGCCGGATAGAGACGAGAGCTCTAGGCCCTGGACATGTGTGGTCATGCCCGAAGCTGTGGGGTGGCTGGGCGGCACCAAGTTTGAAGTCTTACTCCACGTCACTGTAGCCTTTGCTGAGGTCTCTAGTTGATGGGAAAACGAATGAGACCTGGTTCTGGTTTCTCAGTTATTAATGAGCATTTTTCGAGTCAGTATAATTTTTTTCAAGCATCTAAATCTATTTTTGAGGCAGCCGCCCAGTAGTAGAATGAGTGGATGAACCTTATACTCTATGTGACCTTGACACAGGCCTTGGGCCACCTCTCTGTGACCTCTCTTCTCTAGTTTCCTAGAAACAGGTATGGGGACACCTACATTAGAGGGTCCTTGTGAAATTTAAGGGGGATAAAGTGTGAAGAATGCACAGCATTCTTTCTAATGTACAGCAGATGCCCAGTGAATATGTAATTCCCTTAGTGATAAAGGATGAAAGAGGATAGAAATCTGGGGTGGAAATCACATGGCCTTTAGGGTCACACAAAGTTAGGTTCGATTTTGGGTTCTACCACCGCTGTGTTGTGTGACATCAGTTTCTTCGCCTGCAAAAGGGACATATTCAGCTCATAAGGTTCTTGGGCATCTTAATAATAATTATTATTGTAATATATAATGTTAATTAAACCTTAAGTGTTTCAAGTGTTGGATTATTAAATCCTCACAACTAGCCCCATGTCGGGTAACCTGAGGAGAACATCTAGGAGGGTCTTTGTTACACCGCGAAGTGCTCCGTGAATGCTCATCCGTCTCCTCGTTTCCACTTCGCTGGGAGCCCCGTTGAGTCAGGGATGAGACGATGCCATTTTCTGATACGGGAATGCGCTTCCTCCTTCAAACGTCACGCATGAAAAACAAATGGGAAGAAACGCATTTTAGGAGATGTATGTCCAGAAAGGTAATGGAAAATTACTCTGCATTTCAAAACTCTCGGCTTCATTGGCCTTGGCTGCGTAGCCATTTCCGAAAGAAGAAATCCGACCAAAATGGGTCTGCAGCCCAGCGATGGTCCGTACCCACGGGCCTGCACGTGGGTGGAGGTTGACTGTTCAGGCCCCTCCGAGCAGCAGAGCAGAGGGGAGGCCCGGCGTGGACCGCTGGGCCGATAGGCAGTTCCTGCCTCTCTGCGCGTGCTCTTGGCCCACAGAGGACCAGATTTGCGTATCAGCGAAAAGGTCGAATTTAGGCTGTCTCCATGTGCCCTCCAAGTGAGAAAAGACACACCAGTGAGTCCCTTAGATATTTCTTGACAGAGAAAAACAGGAAAGCTTTCTGAATGGCTTTGCCTGGTCTGAGAAGCTGATACTTGAAACTTCATGTTCACCACCATCATCCCTGTCTGGGCACTGAGTTCTAATACTGACTGGACCAATTTCATTGGTTTATCTGGGATTAGATTTAAAAAGAGTTTTGTCCCCAGCAGACCCTATTTCTCAACATTAAAAACTCTTCTTTGTTTTTCTCTTGATTAGGGTAAAATTCTCAACAGAAAAGGATGCTGTCCTATTTGCACTGAAAGTAAGTTTATTCCTTTGCAAATGTGCTGTGAATGTTTGTTTTGACTTTGTAGTGCAATAAGAAGCATGGTGGTGTCAGTTTTCTGCATGCATTGTTTAAATCGGTAAAAGATGGGGTCCTCCCAGCTCCCTGCAAACACTGCAAGGCAGTCACAATCCTCCACAGAAGCACAGCTGAGACAGACGTTTCCACTGGAACTTGCGGCTGCGAGAAATTGAGATGACACATGGTGCGATGTGGTTTAGGAAGGACTGGATAATCTGTGTGTGCATTTTAACTTCCGCTCACATTTGCCGTCCTAGAGGCTAAGATAGGGGTATCCAGTGGAACCAAACAGTACTCGTAAGCTAGGAGGGCTTTTCCTTCTATCGTTATAAAGCCGAACTGCTGTATTTACCTCCTCCCCCCGACCTCTTCCCCGTTTCACCTGGGCACATCCGGTGTTGCTGTTGGCAAAGGTAGAACAGGAGGTCTCCTGTCTGGCAGTGGTTCGGCCCCACTGCTATTTTGACCTGAGTTCTGGCACGGCCTGTCCCGGGAGCCGTCCCAGGCCACGCTACTCATCACACAGGCCAAGCACGGCGACAGGCCCCATGTGTCCCTAAGCGCAGACAGCTGCCCGGATCTAGCGGCAGGTTCAACGGCTTCCTCAAATTCTTGTGGTGCTGAGATAGGTCTCGGAAGTGCTTCCTTGAAGGAGGAGAACTGGCAATGTCCCTATCAGGTTAGTCTGCATATGTGAAAAGCAGCACTAACAGCCATCGAATCTACGAGAAAGTATTTTAGGAGCCAGTCGGGCTGAGAGACATGGGCTTTGTGGGTGGGTGGCTGCGAGCAGCGTTCGTGTGAGGACCACTGGGGTCATTCCACTTGTCTCAAGTATTTTGGGCAATAGATACAGAGATTGTACATATGTATGCATGTGACATGTGTCGTTACATATGTCATATCATATTACAGTACGATCTATAATACATACACATATGTCACAAAGTCTTGAGATGGAGAGCTATTAAATAATTTTTTCACATTATACACTGGATAACAGTACTAATTGAGTCAGTGAGAATTATATCACAGATTTCATAAAGGAATATTTCTTTAGAGATAATGCAGCACACAAAATAACTCAAAGGGGGCCAAGAAAACGTGACTCAGCCGAGCCCAGGAATGAAGAAGGCAGGGAGGTTTGGCTCTGAGGAACACAGCAGTGGATTTGGGAATGCACGGATGGGCTGTTACGCTTAGTCGCCCTCCCAGCCTCGCCCCGTGAGGAAGCTGCGTTTGCAGGTGGGTAGGAGGCCGCCTGCAGCCTGCGTCCTCCCTGGATGAGCGGGGCCGGGCCGAAATGGACGGTTTTCCTCTGTACCCGTGTCGGTGGAGTTGTCTGCCCTTCCCCAGAAAGCACTGCTGTGTCTCCTCGTGGAAGCAGAGGCAGACCTCAAAGGAGCCCATCTGGTTTTCTAGTGAGCCTTGCAGCTTGCGTGAGCACAGACAGGTTGCAGACGCCCGCTGCTGCGCACAGAAACCCACGGCCAGCCCCGTTCAGAAAAGCAGCCTGCACCCTGGCTTCTCCGACGCTGTCTTCCATGAGTCAGGATGATGGTCGTAGAGAGAGTTGAGGGGGAAGCTGCATTTCACTATTGGTTTACCCACGGTGGGTTAGCCTGTCCGTATCTAGAATACTGGTGGTTTGTCAGGGGAAAAAAAAGGGAGAGAAACAGAAAGATGGGCATGGCAAAATCAAACCAAGGTTCCAACCAGTCACATTAAACATTATGTGGACCAGGTGAAGGAGCCATGACCTCTGTCACCGACAGAGGTGATTGGCACGAGGGAAAGCCACCCAGCGGGAGGGTCGCCCGGGAGACCGTGGACCCCGTGCGCACCTGCATCCAGCAGGCTGGTGTGGGAGGGGCCCGGCGCATGGTTCTCGGTCCAATTCCACAGGAGACCATCCCACGGCTGTTTTTGCCTTTCCCGCGGTGTTCGCTCCAGCTCCATCTCTTCATGCCCCCTCGCTGCCCGGCAGCTCTCCCATCGGGGCTGTGAAACACATTCTTCTTGGGCAGAGTTTGCCTGTTCCCACTGAGCTAAGGGATGGGCTGGCCTCCCTCCCGTTTCTGTACGCAGTGCCCGGGCCTTCATAACACATCCAGGCAGACTTGTCCTGATGCCCTTCCGCTGTGGCCGGAGGCCTCCTCTGGAAATCGCCCTGTCATTACAACCAGGGTCCTAGTGAAACATGTAGGTGTGTTTTTCCCCCCTTCTGTCAGCTCTGAAAGCTCTTCTGATACCTGGTTTCTAGAGCAGACAAATGGAGGCTGAAGGAAAAACTAAGGCCACTGTTCTCTAAACCCAGAAAAACGACTGGTTTCCATTTTATTCGAACAAAATCACACACGTGCATGCCCCTTAGTTACTGCAGGGTTTCCAACCTCAGTTTTACTGATAGTCCGGCCACAGAGTTCATTATTTGTTGTGGGTCTGGCTTGCGCATTGTATGATGTTTAGCAGCATCTCTTGCCTCTTCCAAGCAGATGCAGTAACACTCCTGTCCCTAAGGTTACGGCAGTCAACAACGTCTCTAGACGTGGCCAATGTCCCCTGGGTAGCAAAGTCACCCCTGGTTGAGAACCACTGATACTCCAAATGGGGGTGACAGTGAAGGTGAATACAGAGGTGGGCGTGCGCAGCACTAGTAACAGTAACTGCGTCTCGGCATGCTGTGATTGGATGAAGGGGGAGCGTGAGGCGTGGGTGCCCAAAGGCGGGCGTGGAACGTGAAAGACCGGAAGCCTCTGGGGCTCCTTGAATGTGGTTCTGTAGGTTCATTGCCTAGCCCTACAAAAATGTATAAAGGCACAATTATATCTCGACTCATTGAGAGTCACCATCTTTGCTTTAGTTGCTAGGAAACTAGAAGCTAACATGCAGATCGCCTCTGATGGCATGCAGTTCTGGGTGACCAGCTTAGTCCTGGCTTCCTCTCCCATGTCTGTCCTTCTGTGTATGGCGAACCACTCAGTATGTATGCCTGTGAGCCCCTTGCAGTTCTCCTTCGGAAAGAGGCAGGAATACGTACTCAGACCCATCCATCCATCCATCCTTTCATTCATACACGAAATGGGCTGATTACATAGTTTCGATACGCTAAACCTGACTTTGGTGATCTGTGATAGGTCGGTAAGCGTCACCCCGTTCCAGCAGGGGTGGCATGGCCCTGTCTGTTCCTGAAACCCCACAGAGTGCCAGCCGTATTGTCAGGGTTAGTCTGACTTGGAGTGCTTGGGGCTGTCAGACCAGATAGTGCTTGACTATCCCAGGATAGTCAAAGGGAACTGAATCCTGGCTGCAGAACGTGCTGTAGGCTTCTCCGAGCAAGAGTCAGAGAGAATGGTCAGTTGGCAGTTCTGAAGGCAGGAGCAGTAACTGAGGTACAAACTAGTTGGTCTGAAAGGGCAATGACGATTCTATCAAAATTGGGAGGGGAAAAAAAGGGATCCTCTTAAAATTAGGCCTGAAGGAAATATGGAGAGCGTTGCTGTCTTCTCCTAGCATGGGTCATTCTCTCTTTCTCCTTTTCCAACAGAAAAGAATTAAATTTGGTTTGGGTGGATTACTTAAAATAAAATACCGAAAATGAGCTAGGCACACTTTATAAAGCTTTTGTGCAAGTGCTACTTCTTGCTCAAGTGTGAGCTGTTGCCCAAAGTGAGTCCCCCTGTGCCTGGGCGGAGCGTCCCCGGGCAGAGCGTCCCGGGGCCGAGAAGTAGACGCCAAGGAGACCACGGGCTCTTGCATATAGCAGCACTTGGTTTGTGTGAGGCGTGCAGTGAGCGGTGGGGTCTTGACCTGCCCATCCCGCAGACACCTGAATCAGGTCAGTGCTTGGCTGGCAGCATGTCTGTTTTCAGACATGGAAATAATACTCGAAGCAAACTTTTCACTGATAAGAGAGGGATGTGTATGTGTGTGTGTGGAGAGAGAAGAGAGAAAACAAGGGGGAGAGAGAATCTAATCTCTCAACCATCTACAAGACCAGACACAGCCAAAGGCAGCGCAGCCGTGGATGCCCGGCCCCGGACCCCGGGTCTCACAGATACACTGAGCTGTGCCTGTAGCTATATTCGTCCCAACCCTTAGAATCCCCACCCCAGGGGAAAGTTCACCATTGCATAACACAGGGCCGGGTAGGACTCTACTGAGCACAGATGTGCAGTTAATTGAAATAACCTCAACTACATGCTCTGCAAGTAACAGGAAATATCAGATTCCAGCAAGTCAGGGTGCAAGGAGGCTCACAGTTGCCAGGTGACCTCTTTAAACCCCCCAAGGGTTAGTTTCCAGCTGTGCGCTGCCTGGTGAGCCTGCTGTGTGGAGCTCTCCCCCTCCCCCACCCCAGCCTGCTTCACGCACCCACCACGGAGGCTGTGAAAGTCCCCTGGCTGGTTCCGGCCCGTCTTACTTAAGAGTCTCTGGGCATGCCCACGCATGTTACCAGTTAAAGAGCAGCCGACGGAGGGGAGGGTGCCGCAACCATTTAACCAACACGGCAGAGCCCCTTTTATGAGAAAGTCCCCCTGAGAGAGGCTCTGCACGTTGCTAATTCTGAGTCTGAGCAAGGTTTCTGGCCTCGGACGCTACAAGCAGCTCCAGGTCCCTGAACACCAGGAGTCCGTCCTTAGCTGGGGAAAGCAAGGAAATTTGAAACCGGAGCCTGAGATGCATGTCGACCAAGAGTCCCTGGCATTGCCTGCAGCCCGGCCAGGGGTGTGGGAAGCTCGGCGGCCACCGCGGCTTCTGCCTGAGCATCTGGGGTTGGGTGGTCGCTGCCCAGCCAGCAGACGGGGGTGGCAAGTGAGACCCAACCATCCCACACGTGGTGGCCAGGAGAGCACCCTGGCAGGAGCCTTGGGGGGGGGGGAGAGGAAATCAGTGTGTTTTTGTTTTGTGCGCCGTTCTGTCCTAAGGGATGTTGTCACTTTAAGTTTTCTGGCTGTGACTTGGTGCACAGTTGGAGGAGGAGCCTGAAGTCCTCAAGACTCGTGTTTTATTTGCCACCTACAGGGTGATAGTGCCCCATCAGTTCTGACTGTTTAGTTAGCAGTCGCCGTCATCATCATCATCATCATCATCATCATCATCAGATAACAACGAGGGCGGCAATAGTCACACCGGCGCAGCGGGAGCTAGCATTTCCTTAGCACCCGCTCTGAGTCCAAACACTGATGTGGGCTCTCTCACGTGACCTTCCTGACCTCCCTCAGCCAGCTTACGGTCCAGGAGGCTGAGCGGTTCGGGGGATGCCCGAGGGAGGCGGCGGAGCCTGCGTTCCCACCGGGAAGTCTGGTCCCAGGGCCTCGGCTGGAACACCCCCCGCCCCCCGCCGCCCCCGACTTCTTGGTCACTCTGTCCCGTGGGATAGCCGGTTGCAGCGCCGGAGGACGCAGCAGGGCTGCAGGGCTCCGCCGCCGGTGAGGACCGGAGGCTGGGGAAGGCTGTTAGGAGAAGTTCCCAGAGCAGTAGCGTTTCCCCGCTCCACCCGGCAGAAGTGTAGACTCACGTGCCCGGGCTCCCATCTGCCGGGCGACTCCGCTGCCGGCCTGTCCCCGTGCACAGCAGCGACCGCTGGGATGCTCCGTACGCCCCCAGCTGGCTCTGCATTCCATGTCCACTCGCTGCTCCTGGCATTTTTTTCCTCCTGGCCACTCAGGGTTGAGGCATTTCCAGCGATAAGTGATGATCTGCCCAAATGTGTTTATTCACAACATTGAAATGTATACAATTTTAAACTGAAATTAATTGTGTCTAATTTCCACCAAGAGTGAGTCAAAGCAAGTTCACGCTGCCGCTCAAGAGCATCAGCACTTTAGCATCGTGGGATGGGACAAGTGAGTGTGCCGGGACAGGGAAGACAGCCGTCCCGCTTCCGCTTTTTTAAATCCTCACCCGAGGACACGTCCCCTGGATCCGGAGAGAAAGGAAGGGGGAGGGAGGCTGAAGTAAATGTGCTGAGGGGCCAGGAGAAAGAGAGAGAGAAGGAGAGAAAGAGAAACTTGGATTGGTTGCCTGCCCTAGGTGCCCCGACCGGGGATAAGTCCACAACCTAAGCATGTGCCCCCATCAGGAATCGAACCCGTGGCCTTTTGGTGTACGGGACGACGCTCCAACCAGTGGAGCCACTGGGCCAGGGCAACCCTCCCACTTCCTAGGTGAGGAAACGGAGGTTCACACTCACTGTAGTATTAGCTGGAAACACTGGGGTGGGAACATGCTTCCCCCGCCCCGTTTCTTTTTTAACCCTCCCAGTCTAGTATTTATTCTGTCCTGTCATATGGTTTCCCCTCGATCTTTGCTTGGGGAAGTTATCTTTAATATTCACAGACCATTCTTAAATCACTCAGTTAAAAGTGACTTCCTTGCCGGACTTTGAAAAACACGCTTTGTCCGTAGAGCTCTAAATCCATTCCCAGACCCCCGGTGCAGCGCAGCCACGGCCACCGCCTCGAATCTCGGGAAAGACGCGGGAGCCCGGCTTTGACGGCGGGAGCTGGTGGCTAAAACCCCTGAACAGGGCACCCCTGAAACACAGCTGGGGGAGAACACGGAGGCTGCGAACCCCAAACCCTGAAACAGACACGTGCACTTCTTGGGGAAGCGCTGTGGGATGAACTGCACGTCACCCCACGCCGAGCCGAGGCAGAGTTATTTCTCTGTGAGGGTCGCACCTCCTGGGAGCGAAATAGGAACGGTTGCTACGTCTGCTGGCCCTAAACTGCCCCTGTTGCCAGCAGAGATTCACGGAGCGGAAGCCTGTGTCGGGCAGCGTGGTAAACGCTCTCCGTGCGTCCTGTCATTTAATCCGCGCACGGGGGTCCGTGAAGGGGCAGCCGCTGTTGCCCCCACGTTACAGACCAGAGATGTGAGGGTCTGAGCGATTGACTGGGGCAGGACCCTTGCCCAGACTTTCGAGCTCCGTTTCACGTTCTCCGTGGACCACATTTTCATTCGTGCTCGGGGTTCGCCTTCCAATGCACATAAGGTTTGCCAGGTGCTTTTCTCTCCCCGCGACTGAGGACTTCTCTTTGAAAGCAGGTGTATGTGCTCACCTTTTAAAACCTGATCTATGTTGATGAGGACACGTAGCCTGTGCAGACTCTCGGGTTACACTGTGTGAGTTCCGACCTTCCCCGGGAGCTTGCAGAAGTGACGTATGAGCCGCACCCCATAGTTCCCTTTGGTGTGAAGTTCATGTTTATGGGCGTGACCTCTTTTCTCCGTACCACGGGCCCCAGCCGCCGCTCCGCGCCACTGCTGTGTGTGCTTTTCCATCCTCCCCTCGGCACGCCTACCCCCTGCTTTGACTTGGCGCCTTTTCATCCCGTAAGCTCACAGCCCCGCCTGCCCCCACGGCACCCCTCCTTCTGTGGCCTCTCACTCTGGTTTCAGATCGACCCAGACTCCGAGGTCCCCAACACAGGACCTCCTGGGAAGAGGCTAACAGGGCAGAGGTCAGCTTCTGATTTTGGGGGAGACCACATTCTTCTTCCGGGTGCTGCATTTGAATGTCATGAACCTGGGCTCCCTTTGATTCTCCAAATTCTCCGTGCTGGGGGCTGGGTGGAAGGTCTCACGGCTGTTTCCAGCCCGTGTCTATTGACCGGGTTCTGGCGGCGCCCCCACTATCCCAGCTGCGCAGGTTGTGAGCCTCAATGCTACTGCTCCTACTTTTGGCATTTCTCTCTCCTGGCCGATCTCCATCGGCCATCGGGTCTGGCGGATCGATCGTCTCTTGGTCTTGTTTTTCTAATACATAATTTTCTTCCCATTGCCACGGCAGCCAGACCCTCATCCCACTGCCTGCAACTAATTTCTGTCTTTCCTCCGTCAGCCCTTCTCCTCTGCCCACGGCTGTCAGAACCCCAACTTGGCTTTCGCAAGAACCTCCGCCGGCCGGCTGCTTCCTGCCCCGGTTTCGCGCACGGCTCCCCTAAGTTTGTTTTATAAAGCGCCGGTGCTGAGGGGTAGTCATGAGTAATGTTTTCAAAACAAGAGTCTGTGATTGAATACATTCGGGATGTGCCAGGCCCAGGGGACTTGAATACTTTTCCTCCACTGCAGAGTTCGCAGAGCCCGTCTCTGCCAGCCGTGTGCCGGGTACACTTTCAGGGGGGCGATGGAGAATAGAGAACCCCTCGAACTCATTGGAGCTACAGAGATTTTGTTTATTTCTACTTACTCTGGCAGAGCCACAGGCAGGATTGATGTCTCGGAGGAAACGCGTGGAGAAATGTTGGTTCTTTGGAGTATATTTAAACTTCTCAGGCTGGCAATCAATCTCAGGCCAATTTATTTAGACAGCTTGGGTTCTCGCGTGTCTCCAGGCAACCCCCCCACTCCTGTCAGATTGGTCTCTCGGTCTTCTTGTGCCAGTTCTGATCTTTTCTGCGTCTGTGACTTTATTAACCTTCTCCTCTGGTCGAGAAGGCTTACCACCCCAGTCTAGCCCCACATCTACAGTTTGTAAATGAACTCAAAATTTCAACGAATCTGTACTCTCTATATATGCTGCAGCCTTACCCAGCCCTATTTTAGCCAGCAGTGGGTTGCTATTGGCTGGGTCTGCATCGAATTTGTAACAATAAAACTAACAATGGCTACCCTCTGAGCATCTAGTATGTTCTAAGCACCCCTGGAATATTAGCTTTATCTTTATAACTGCCCTTCAAGGTTGCTGTCCTTGGACCCAAGCTACCGGTGAACCAGCTGAGGTTTGTAGGTAGTTGGTCCATGGTTTTCATTAAGTGGCAAGGCTGGGGTTCCAACCAGGGCTCTTTTCAAAGCAGAGAGTATTTGCAGAGCTCCAAGGTGGCTTTCAAGCTAGAAGCCAGGTCAGCTTGGAGATGTGAAAGTCAGCTCTTCAGCTCAGATGCACAGCTCTCTTGCCTGATAAATGATGGTTTCTAGTTTAAAGAGAGCAAACAGTTTAAGGTCAGAGCTTGAATAATGAGAGCGGCAAAAATGCATCTTCTGTGACAAGTGTGTATGAACACTTGGTGAGTTCCCAGCGTTCTGGACGGTGCCTAGGAGGACATGGATAAAAAGCTGACGCACACCCTGAGCTTAGGAACCTCTAGTGGGGCTGGGAGATGAAACATAAACACCTCAGATACGAAAACCATAGCCCTGGCTGGGTGGCTCAGTCAGGTGGGGCACCGTCCCATAACAAAAATGTTGCAGGTTTGATTCCCCAGGCGGGGCATGTACGGGAGGCAACTGATCTCTCTCTCTCTCTCTTTCTCAATTTAATAAACATATCCCTGGGTGAGGCTTCAAATAAAAGAAAACCATAGAATATAGTTTATCATGAACTTCTAGATAGGCATTCTTTAACTGAAATTCATGGGCTCCTAGGAGGTGACTGATCAGTCTCGGGACAGGGTATCCATGAACCTCTATGTTTGAGTGGACTCACTCATGCATTTAGAGGGAGGGGTGTCTGCACATTTCTTCCGATCCCCAAAGCGTTCCGATCCCAACTAGTTAACGACAACCACACGAGGTGCCGTGGTGTGGGGTGCAAGTGGGAGCTCCGGGCCACGGTGGGGAAGGCACTGGCCTCAGAGCCGCAGAGACTGGGCTGGACTCTGTCTTTACTGCTATTGGCTGAGTGACCATGGGCAACAGGGCGGCCTGCCCACACTCATGGCTCAGAAATCGGGGTACCGCTGTGAAATGTGTGGAGAGGCAGTGAGGGTTAAGGGAGACAGTGACCAGTGGGGAGCGTTTGGCACGGTGCCTGTATGAGCTAATTGCTTAGACTGGTCAGGTTGGTTCTTGCCGAGTGTATTAGCTTCTTATTGCTGCTATAACACATTACTGCAAACTTAGTGGCTTAAAACAATACACATCTATTATCTTACAAGTTCTGGAGGTCCGAAGTCTGAAATGGATCTGAATGGGCCCAAATCAAGGTGTGGGCAGGCCTGCCCTTCTAGAAGCTTCAGGGCAGAATTGGCTTCTTTGCTTGCCCGGCTTCCGGAGGCCACCCGTGGGTCTTGAACCGAGGCCGCCCTCCATCTGCAAAACCAGCAGCGGTGGGCCAAGCCCCTCCCACGCTGCCTTGCTGCGCCCCTCACTCCCCTGCCTTTCCCTGGCGTGTGCAGCAGCCCTTGCGAATGAGTTAGTTGGGCCTGGATGCCCCGGGATCACTCCCCTTCCCAAGGTCGGCTGACCAGCTCCCTGGATTCCACTTGCAGCCTTAACACCTTGTTCTGAGAGCGACAGTTAATTAGTAAATTAATTAATTCAACTAAGCAAATTTCTGTTGATTATCTGTCACATGCCAGTCATTTTACATATCTATTTTAGTAATAAGTTCAGTGCGGGCAGTTCATTTTTTTCCACTGAAATATATTCTTTAATTAATTACCTCATTCATTCCACCAATATTTATGGATACCTAATATGTATTGTACCAAGCATTGCTATAATGCAAAGATAATATAATATAATATAATATAAATGATAACTTCATATATATATATATATACATTCATCTCTTCAATATACAGGGCAGTGCACTAGGCACTGAGAAGTATAAATCAAATTTACATATACAGACTTTAAGGCCTGCTTTATATAAGCAGTTTATGGCATTATAACTATCAGCTAGGGCAGAAATTGATTATCATAACCATGCTATGGGTTTGGTGACTGTATTTTTAACCCCCAAACTGAAAAATGTAGTGAGTCCGCAGGGTAGAATATTTGACATTGAGACTGTTCCCCGAACATCCGAGCTACGTGGTCAGCTTTGCTTGAGGGGTTTGGAGAAAGGGACAGGAGGCGTCCCTGAAGGTGCTGGTACGGAATCGGGAGCTGAGGGGCCGCTGTGCTGGGAGGGGTCACGGGTGGGGCGGGCGCAGGCCACGCAGGGGTGGAGTGAGCGGTGGGGAAGCAGGGGGCTCAGCCGGGAGGCCGTGGGACGTCAGCCATGGCTTTAGGGTTGGATTTACTTCAGATCAGATCTTGAAGGTGGGATGGTTTCCTTTGCTCTTCTGTTTGAAGTTGGTGAGATTACGGGGTTATAGAAACTAGGTAAAAAGAAATGTGCATTCTTAACAATATCCCTACTGAAGTTGTTTTTTTAAAAAAATATTAGCTTCAGGTGCCTACTCAGCTTCCTTAGAAATGAGTTTCTTCGTGTCAATTTGTAACTGGGGATTAGAGATTGGTGCAAAGAGACCCACTGTCCCCTCCCCCCCACATTCACACAGTGAAGTTAGGTTACGTTCTTGATTTGAGAAGCCAAGGATGTAAAATCCTATAGGAATCCCGGTGCCCCTTTTGGCAGGCCCTGGGGCCCCCTGGGAGCAACAGCTGTCCGGGCCACCTCCCGCGTGGAGAAGTTCTGGTCACACGCAGCCTGTTCATATCAGCGGCTCACATCGCTTTCGGGAGGCGCCTAGGCCAATACCACAGGGGCTCCAGTTCATAGCAGTGCTTCTGACCCCGGCCTTTCCTGGTTCCTGGCCTGAACTTGACATGATCAGGATGGCTCTTACCCCCCGGGGGCGCCCAGGAGCCCCCGAGAGACGCCGGGACCCTGGAGCGCAGCGGGACCTGTCTCCCTGCAGTGTGCGCTGGGAGAAGTGCAGAGCCTGTGTTTTACTGGGTAGACTTTCTCGTGGTTGGAACGCTGCTCCGTTCCGATGTGCGTGGTGCGTGGTGTGATGAGCTGGAGGGAACTGTCTCTTTGCAGACACAACAGACACAGGGTGAAGGCCACTGTCTATGTCTTCAAAGTGATTTTAGTGACAGGGGAAAGCTTGTGACCTATTACGTGAAGAGGAAATGAAATTTCATGTACAGGATAATCGTAACTGCGTTAAAACACACAAACACACCCCACCCCACAATTGTAAACTGGGGTTATTTCTTGGTGGCAGAACCGTGAGTGATACTTTTTTTCCTTCCTCATGCTTTTCTGTTTTTGTTTCGTTGTGTTTCGGAGGAAGGGGTTTACGGTCCACCCAGTTTCTCTTATTTTCTTCTTCATAACACAGAGTTGTATAATTTCCCCTTAATTTTCTTTGACGGATGTTTTGAGAATAAGTCACTGCTCTCAGACGGAAGGCATTTCATTAGAATAAATATACCCATGGCAGAAATAAATGTACTTAATGAGGTTAAGAGAAAAGCATTGGAATTATGTTTTCAGAAGCAGCCTGTCTCTCTTAATTCTCATAGCGATCTTATTAAAGTATGTAAGATCAAAGCCATATGTTTTAATCCAATATTTTTAATTTTTAAAGCAAATATTCTTACTCCAAAAGTATACATAGTCATTGTAAATAATAAATGTGAATGTAAAAAATAAAGTAAATACACATACACAAGAAAGGAAAATAAATGTCACCCACAATTCCATGGCCCGAGAGGAAAAAAAAGAAGACAACACTCTTTGTATTTGGGTTTATATACTTCTAATCTTTTTTCCCCTTTGCCTAGACCTTTGTATACATATATTGAAAACAAACCAAAATGAAAATGACATCTGATAACCTGACTCACAGGACTATGAAAAAAGTGCCCCCAAGGGCACACTCGCATTTTTCCGTCCATCCTCTGACTTACACGTATTCAAGGTCATTTGTAGAATGACCCGTGTCCTTAGCGCCAGCCTCACTCCGAGCCTTCCAGAAGAGTGGGACCAGACATCTGGACACGTTGGATTGCAGCTCATTTCACTGCGTCCGCTGGAAGGAAACTCTCTGCGAATACAGTGTTGGTTTGTGTCCCCTGCGTGTTTCCCCAGCCTCATTCCTTTTTGGCTGGCTGGGCAGGTTCGCGCGACCCCGAGGTTCTCACTTTCAGCCCCTCGTTCGGGTACGAGTTTGCCACCCCTGCAGGCTCTGGCACAGGGGCCTGGAGGTGCCAGGAGGAAGGGCCAAGGTTTCAGAATCATTCTAGCTCATGATACAAATGTCCCCAAATGCAACACATAACTCTCCGGCATCTTTGCAGTCATGAAGTTTTGTTGGCCTCATGAATCTAGCTGTTACACAGAAACATCATCCTGGCCTCCAAATCCTTCTCTCCCCCAAGTCAGGGCCTCTTGAAACATCTCTCTCCTGACAGCCCTGTTCACACATAACTTCCCTCGCCTGCTCTCCCGGACGTCCTCACAGCTCTTTGCCTGGCTATGAGTCAGCTCAGCTTCCCCCGGGGCCACTGCAGACAATATATTTTCTATTGCCTCTTTGAGGATTTGCTTTGTCACATAATTGGCCTTCACTACAAGTACCCACGCTTTGACTCTCTACACAAAATAACAAAAACATAGGAAAAGCATAAGGAAGAAAGAAAAAGTATCACTCATGATTCTGCCACCAAGAAATAACCACAGTTTACAATTTTGGTGTGTGTGTGTTTCTGTATTTATTTGAAGACAGTTCAGATAGAATTTTTTTTTCTTTCCCATATTCCACTTAACACGTGATAAGCATTTCCTCAATCATGAACATGATTCATAAGCTTTTTCAACGACTGGATAATAATTCATGTTACGGGTTTGCTACCAAGTGCTCTGCTGTTTGTTTAATGTTAGGAGACAATCTAAACATCTGCTTTTCCTGTCATGTAGCCGTGATCAGTAGGCATAGAGACATAGGGTATGTGCTGGATTCTCCGCGAATGTCAGCTGTCGCTGCCTTTGTAAGGGACCGTTTTGGTGCGATTGTCTGAACACCAGGAGAAGCCGTGGTTGTGGTTGTCCCCGGCTCAAGAGAAGCTGTCACTGCAGACCCTGGTCAGAGGACCTGAGCGCTCCCAGGGCCTGCTCACAGCCGAGAGAGGACTTCTCCCGGGGCACAGCCCCAAAGCCTTCACAAGTGCGCTGCCCCTTTCAAGCTGAGAGCCATCGGTTGTTACGAGCCCCAGATCTCGAAAGGCTGGATGGGCCCCACGTTTTCTTGCTGAGCCTATGGAGTTGAGAACCCGAAAGCAGCCCTTCGCCTGAATTTGGTGCACCGGGTGGTCGGGCCCTTTTGTGGCACTCGGCAGTTAGCAACTCGGAATTATAGTTCTCCTCATGTCCCTCGGGCAGTCTCCAAGAACTCCCCTGTTCCCTGGTAACCAGAGAGCACCACTTCTATGCCAGGGAGAGATTCTCTCTGTCAGCACGGGAGGGAAATGTGTGATAAGACAATTTCTAAAGTAATCACAGGGGGAGAGCACTGACAACAATGCTGGGTGGGGTGATTAGACCGGCGAGAACCTTAGCTGGATCGGAGAGGCGGGGTACGGTAAAGGTGGAGCGACAAACTGTGTAAAAATAGAGTCCAAAGGAGAAAACCACCCAGAAAGGAAAAGAAAGAAACAGGAGCAGAAGGTGAATGCAAATGGAGCTACTGACCTTTCGGAGCTCCCCTCCCCTGCCCACTTCTTGCACTCCCCTGCCCCAGGAGTGCCTTTCCTATGCTCGTTAACACATCCCTTCGTCGAAGGTATACAGTGCATGCCCCAAACCCTCTTCCTGAGCGTCTGTCAAATACGGATGAGGAGAGTTAGCCTAGAACATAACCTGTTGAGTTCCAGGTACACACGATCTATATGGAGCGACACCGAACCGGTGTTTGAAACAGCATCACGTGTCACAACATAGAGCAATGCTGCTCTCCACACAGGGGAGACACGAAGAGCAGACACTCACTGTGGGTCCCATGGGTCGGATCAGATCTGCGGACCCCTCCCCGCTCTGTCTGGACCCTGAACTCCTCCCGAATTCAGAGCAATTGCGTGTGCGATGTTCTCAGAGTGTCCCCCTGTCGTGGTGTTGACAGGCTTCGACACTTTTTGTCACAGACCTTTTCATCGTTTGAGCTAATTTCTCCAAGTAAATTCCTCACTTCCTGGTCGTTCATGCCACCTTTAAAACAGATGAAGTACCTTTACATGGAGAACAGATCAATGCCAGATGTTGTTATAAAAAATAAATAATATGTAATTTTCTATAAAAACATCTTCAAGGTACCCCAAAGTGTGAAACTCTACTTGGAGCTCATAAGTATTTGAATTAAAGATATCTTGACATGATGAACTCATTGGAATTTGTTAAATTTACTAAATGATGGGTTTTATGATTTATTCTTTTAATCCAACTTTAGCTTTTGATGTCTGGATGAAAATACAGGAACCTTGTATTTCTATAAAACACATAGAGACTATTATCTTTACCAGTCCTTGGTTCCTAGCAGTAATAAATATGTATCTGTCTGGTAATTCTATCCATTTGTCTTTAGTAAATATATGTGTTGAATATAATACTTTTGTTTAAAACCACGAGTAGCATGTAGAATACCATGTTTTCAATTTTTTTTTGAATTAGTTAAATGGAAATAGCAGTATGTTTTGATGTATTGTCATTTATGTTGCTGCTGCTTATTATGTTTCATTCCTGTTTATATGGGTTATGAAGTGAGGCCAGTCCTGTGTACAAAATTGTCTTAGCCCCACCTCTCCATCCCTTACTTAAGACCCCAGAAATATATCAAGGCTCCCACACAGAGATGCCGACTCCGGCGTGTGATCTGTAACTTTTACGTGTAGAAGCACCAGAAACATTACGTGTCCTATGGGGTTTGGCACAGACTTGTAAAACCACCAACCACACTTTTTTTTTGGGGGGGGGGGGTAACTCGGCTCTGCCCGGTGCATCTCTGTAAGGCCCTCCCCTCCCCGGCGGGTGCCCCTTCCAGGCGTACGGGCAGGGACCCCCGATTTGTCCTTCGATCCTTCGCTCGGTTTGTGACCTTGCTTTTGTCTCTCACTCATCCGCAGAGCCCGGCGTCTGCACGGTTTTCGGAGATCCCCACTACAACACTTTTGACGGACGGACATTTAACTTTCAGGGGACGTGTCAGTACGTTTTGACGAAAGACTGCTCCTCCCCTGCCTCGCCCTTTCAGGTGCTGGTGAAGAACGACGCGCGCCGGACCCGCTCCTTCTCCTGGACCAAGTCGGTGGAGCTGGTGCTGGGCGCCGGCACCGTCAGCCTCCAGCAGCACCTGACTGTGCGCTGGAACGGCTCGCGCATCGCGCTGCCCTGGCGGGCGCCGCACTTTCACGTGGACCTGGACGGCTACCTCCTGAAAGTGACGACCAAAGCAGGTGGGCTGCCAGCAGCACGGGGTGTCCGTATCCCTCCGCCTCGCCCACCCGCACGGCAGCAGCGCTGAGTGACGTGGGCCGCGGCCCTCCTCCTCCGTCCCTCCTCCACCATGTAGGGAAACCCGGAGACGGAGAAGGGTCCCAGCCGCAGGCGGGAGGTCTTGAAGATGCCCGCACAAAGCTGGACAAGTTTGCACACTCCGCCTTGCCCTCCCACGCCAGTCCCGCCAGTCTTGCCCTCCAACACGCGGGGCCTTCCATCCTCCATCCTCCTTCCAAAAACAGCAGCGGGGCTCTCCACTGTAACCTCTCTCTCGTGCTTTGTGGCTCATTTTAGGCCAGTGGTGGCCCGCTTGGAAGTGTCAGTGTCTCTCCCGACTCGGCCAGTGATGTGCAGCTTCACATCTGTGGGAGCATTTCCTTGTCAGCCTCCGTCCAAGGGGGGGGGGGGCATTCCTCCAAAGTAAACCACAAGCGTGTGTGGGCATGTAGACGGGAGTGCAGAGAGTGGACCGTGTGACCTGCAGCGTTGTCTGTTCTTGACCCTGGGAAGGGTGCTGGCTGAGCTGGTGGCTGCAACCACCGGCAGCCGCTGGAGGACCCTTGGGACGCTTGCTCTGAGCCCTTCCGCGGGCCTTGGGCACACGTGGCTGTCTCCTGAGGCCCTTTCTCAGAAGCGCATGCTGCCCGAGGCCGGCTTCCTACTCCCTGGGCAGCTGCCTCCTCCAGCAGCCACACCAGTCGAGGTTGGCAGGTTATTCCTGGGGCTCGGTGAGGCACAGGTTTTTGCCTGTGAGGTGCTACCTAAGAGAGGCATCTTGGAAGCAGGACTCAGTTCTTCCATATCAGCCCCAAAGTGTGGATTCAGCTCATTTACACGTTTCATTGTCAGGCATGGGTCCTTTCATGCTTCCTGTGGTTAGTGCGTGCTGTTAATTGGTTTTTGGACCGTGTGATTTCCTGCTCGGTGCTATTTCTTTAAGGGTGGCACTTGAGGAAATCCACGTATGTCTTGCTTCTTGCATCGATGAGAACTCAACGATGTAAAAACATCGAATGGCATCCAGTTCCTCCGGGCAACGTGGCTCCAAAAGGGAAGCGTGTGATCGAGCAGACACTTTTGAGGGGATATAGAGACCGTTTGCCCCACACCTCCCAAACCCTGTGAATTGTTTCAATTCAAGCCAAATACATACTTGATGAATTGAGTTAGCCTATGGAATGCCAGCTTAGCTAAACAAGGCAGGAAGCCAAGGAGAAAGGAGAGGTCTGGGGAGCTCTCATCAGCAAGGGTAGCATGCTTTCAGGAACAGGATGTTGAACGTTGACATCTTGCAACACTCAACAATGGGAGAAACGTCCCCACTCCGGACTTTGAGTGCGGCAGGTGTGAAGAGCTCTGATCGTTCGGCTTCAGAGGGATTAGTCCTGTTCAGAAAATGTAGACACCTGTTGTCGCATCCACCCGACGGGCCACTTGGCAGAGACAGGCCTCAGCCGATTCCTTAAAGGAGGCAACAGGTCACGGCTCCCGTAGAATGTGCCTAAGATGAGGCGTTCTCACACGGCACTAATCAGAAGCCCCTTGCCCGCCTGCTGTCAAGCCAGCTGGACACAGTGGATTCCGCCGATACGGAAACTATTAGTCAACCACAGCCCCATTCTCAGAGGGGTCCTGGATGCTCAAAGATTGGTAACAGACTAGGGGGGTCCCTCCCCCTTCCTCTCACAGCCGGCTGCACCTAATGGGATGAGCATACTCTTCGTCAGGATTCCACCTGTAAAAACGGGCGGCGGGACGAGGCTGCTAAGGAAATGATGACACATCATACGTACCACAAGCAGAGTAGTGAGTTTAACACTTCCAGGCCTTGAACTTCGTTTCACAACCTCATTTGCTTTTCCATCTCCCTTCTGACGACTCAAGCAATTTACGCGGCTCCCTGGATGCTCAGTGGCGCAACTTCCTGGAGCCATGGGGCACGCACGGCTCAGCTTCCCAGGGAAGGACCGCATTCCTCTGGGCACCAGCCGTGCTTGGACACTGTCCTTCGAATGGAGCAGTTGCATTTCCAGACAATAGTCATCTCCACTCTGGTCCCCCAACCCCAGGTGGCACTGCCCCCTAGGGATAGTTTCTTGTTATCACCCACCGACTGTATTTAAAAGTCTTGGAGGGTTCTTCTTCCATAGGTTTTTTCTTTTTTCTTTTTTTATTTTGTAAGCTCATATGATCAAAGGGTGCTTTCTCCAGAATAACTGCTGAGATCGAGCCTGTAGCTGGTGGGTGGGAAGTGGCGAGGAATGGCTTTGCCCCTGGGGTCCGTGGGCTCGCACTTCACGATGGAATCGCCTGCAGGGGCCACAGGGGGCACAGGGGGCCTGTCACCAGGGCGGAATCAGGAGGTAGCTGCTGAGCTGGTCACACCTGGGGTAGCACAGAAGGCACGGAGCGAAGCTTAGCAGCTGGGAAGCCCTGCCCACCCCGAAACACCCCACCCCACCCCGGCACTCGGTGAATAATTCAAACGCATTGTCTTTCCGCCATCTGTTCGCTTCATCAGAGCCACCTGAAAAGTTACATCAGCTCCACCTGAAAGGCATTAACACATGTGAGTGTGGCTTTTTATCTTCCTTTCTTCCAGGTTCGTCAGGAGTTCTACACCTGATGAACCTGGAGAATATGTGTCTTTTTTTCCTTTTTTTTTCTTTGATGCAAACTCTGAACAGAAAACCATCCATTTTTAAGCATCTCCGAGGTATGCGTGTGGACTTTGCCCCTTCTCTCCTTTCGGCGGAAAACAGAAGCGACAGTGACAACCCCCAAACAAAACAGAGCAGAACAAACAAAAACAATGAACAAGGAAAGGAACAATTTCTCCTCCCTCCCCCCAAGAAAATCCTCCAAACCAGGGGTCCGGGGCCAGGTCACACAGCCGAAGGGTGAAGAACGACTTTGTAAAACCCTCCCTGGTGAGAAGGGAGAATTGGAAGGCCCCTCAAAAAGTGGGAGGAGCACGGCTGCTGCCCTTCCCCAGATGGGACTTGAACTTCACTTGAGCCTTCTGACTCCGCCGGTGGTTTCAACCCAAGGTCCCGTTCAGACCGGCGGGAAACCCACCCCAGCTGTGGAGAGGACTCAGTCCAGCCCACGCTGCCATCAGATGCCTGTTTAAATATCTTTTGGAAGAGTAAATTATTTAGTTACAGCTCACTAGTTTTTCTTTACCTATCACTGCTATAGTCTTCATTGATTTCACTCATGCAGAGGATTTAAAAAGTCATGCAAACATGTACATATATGATACAGCAATAGACAAAGGCATCTGTAGTTGAATAATTTATTCCTTCAACATATGAAACCTAGCAGTGGTCCATGAAAATCCTCTTAATATCATAATAATAAACAAAGGAGGAAAAGAGGGTGAATTACCTTTGGGGACCCTGTTTCATGAATGAGATGTCAAAGTTTTAAGAAGAGTTTGCTAAGAGCACAGTGGGGCTGCACCTCCCCGAGCATGCGGGGACCACCAGCCCGTTGCAAAGAAAGATGGCGATGATTGGCCTGCTCACTATGAGTTGAGTTCCCCTGAATTCAGCAGCCCAAATCTTAGATTTATTATATCATTGTCAGTAATGATGTCGGGGGCTGTTTTGGATAGAAATCTTCAACCATTGTGGCATTTGGAAGAATAGCATTTGCCTGCTGTCTGGGAAAGGGACTTGTAGTTTGGAGGATTTTGCAGCACAGAAAGGTCTTGGAATAGTGCCCTAAGAGAATGTGGATGAAACTGACTTTTCCCTCTCATTGCTCTTGCTGGGCAGCTGCCTGGCTGCAGACTTGGAAGGTCAAGTTTCTTCTATACCTTAGAGAGTACATTACAAATCACATTGTAGTTCACTTGTCTCTTTTCAAAATTGTTATTGCAATGCCTTAACTAGCATGAAATTCACAATTGCCTTGGCTTCGCGTGACGTATCAATTTACAGGGCAATGCATTCATTTAGTGCATATATACTACATGCCAGATCATGTGTTAGGTGATGGGGCAGGAAGAAATAGAAAGCATTTCACATGACAGCTGTGGTTGTCAGAGTTGACAGCATCTCCTTACAGAGAGCTACACGGGGGGCCGCTTGGCATGTGCGCATTCTGGCTATGACCTCCCTCTAAGCACCTGGTCTCATCGCTGGCTTCTCTTCGTCAAATTACACCCAAGAGACACTCTCTTATGACCGTGTTTCTTGCTTCTTTACTCAACTCTGTTTCATTGCTTTTCTGAGCCCAGTTTTTTATCCCAGCCAAGAAAGCTTCTCCACCAGTTGTCTTGACCTAAGAATGTGTCCCTTCCTTTAATTTACCAAGCAGTGAGTTCCTTGTGGGCTTTTCTGGAGAAAACCAGTTTTAGGCCACTGGCTGATTCTACCAATAGCTCTGCCTGAAGCTCATCTGCCAACTCTTCCTGGTGGCAGTTGTGTGGCCTGCTCACAGGAACGCCAGTTGGCCAGCCTCCGCTCCTCCTGGACCACGTCCAAACCTAGGGAACAGCGGCTTTGGAATCCCACTCCCGGGCATTTCTCGCTGACCTCACATCACTCCGATGTCGCCTTATGCCAACTTTATATCCAGGCAAGATCCGTCCCCTTCTCGTTCTCTCCCTCTCCGTTCCCAGCACTGCCTTACCCCCACCTTCCGAGCATCTTCTGAACAGTTGCTCATCAGCCTACTTCTGTACTTTAAGAACAAAGGCAAAGTCTTCCAGGAGTAGAGTCGTGTTGTTCTTTCCAGAGGCTCAGAACCGGAAAGACTAGTTTTTGCCAAAAACCCAAGAGAGTAAGGTTAAAAAACACCCATGGGGAGACTTTTTTTTCCTATGGAAAAGAGCTTCCTTTTGTGTGTGGGTTGTCACTCTTGGGAGACAGTGACAGTGACTACGGAGCAGTCCTAGGGCAGAAATGCACACCGACCCGCTGGAGATGTCCCTGGGTGTCCCTGTCCCAAGTGGCTCTTTTGCATTCACTGGGCGCCGGGTCGTCCATTCAGGGGACACTGGGGGCTCAGGCACTGTCAGAGTGTCACCGGGAGAACAATAAGAAACACTTCTAACACGCATTTGGGACAAAGAAAAACTCTTTGACTAGAAGAACTTGACACGTACTTTGACTTGAACCTCAAATGGCTTTTCATCAAGGCCTTTCTCTTATGGACGAGTGTCTTCCCACACAAGGCCAGGAAGGGTATGAGGGCATTTCTTCTTGACCTTCGAGTCACACTGATCTGCGTGCGCGACCTGGAGCAGTCCCACCTGTGACGGCATAACCTGGATGTTCCGCGTGATGCGGAAAGGCCCCCGTTCATTGAGGTCACTGGTTGCCATGGCTCTTGGAAGCCTCAGAGGAATACGGATATTCTCGGGAAAACCATTCAGTGTTTTAGATGGTCAGTGGGGCAAACCAAGAAGGACTTCCATCCTCTGCCTTCTGGGGTGAAGGTGTTTCCGTGGTAGACGAGACTGTTCGGCACTGCTGATTCTGCTCAGCACGGTGGGAGGGGGGGGCGTTTTGCCCAGGACCCGGAGGCCTCCACACCCTCCAACGCTGAAGCCGTTTTCTTTCCTGTGAGGGTTGTGCTTTGAAGACGCTGCATGCAGAAGCGATATATCTGTTCCTTAATGCAGCCACTACTACAGCAGAAACTGTGACATTTTTCATTTGACATTTGGGGGAATCATATGGGGGATTTTGAGATAAAGAAAAAATTACGTAAAAAACTGCCACCTTTGTCATCTTTGTATTTTCACATCAGAGTAATCAGTCACTGGACAAAGGAAATCATGATTTGGACCAACACGGTTACTCTCAAAAAGTGCAAAAATATACGCCCTAGAATAAGATGGTCAATAAGTGTCTATTTACAAGGCAAACGAGGGTGCAGGAGGTATGATTATTAGGGCAAATTTTACACACTTTACACATTCGTGTAATTTCACACATTGACTCTGGCACACGTGAAAGGTGGCCAAGAATTCGGGCCGACCCTTAGTATTCCTTGTTAGAAGACAGTCACATGCTGGGTAAGGATGTACACACTTGGGAATTCCTGGTGGGTTCAAGAGTGGTTGATCCCCTTCTCTCCTTCTTTCCCTCCAGGTTTGGAAATATCCTGGGATGGAGACAGTTTTGTGGAAGTCATGGCCGCCCCCCATCTCAAGGGCAAACTCTGTGGTCTCTGTGGCAACTACAATGGACATAAGCGCGATGACCTGATCGGTGGAGATGGAAACTTCAAGTTCGACGTGGACGACTTCGCCGAGTCCTGGCGGGTGGAGTCCAATGAGTTCTGCAACAGACCGCGGAGAAAGCCGGCGCCCGAGCTGTGCCAGGGCGCGGTGAGGGTGAAGCTGCGAGCCCACCGGGAGTGCCAGAAACTCAAGTCCTGGGAGTTTCAGCCCTGCCACTCGACGGTGGACTATGCGACCTTCTACCGGTAGGTGCGGTGTTCCGGGGGACGGGATTGGGTACAGACCGAGGACCGGCTCACCCTTGGAACACAGTGTGTCTCGTCTCTTGGTCGGTGCACAACACAAGAGCTCCTGAGTCCGGGGTAAAACTTCCGTGTCTTTCTGTTGAGCAGGTGATCTCATCTTGAGTCAGCCCCACATTAGATCCCAAATCAGGAAGCCTCAGGGAATGTTTCAGAGCAGTGCCCTATCGGTGCTTCTGGCTTTGAGTGTCTGCAGGTTCACTGGGAAGCTGGTGACACCCAGGATTTCACCAGGTGTTAGCTCGACTCTAAGCTGGATGAGTGCTCCCCAAATTCTGGTCTAAGCCGTAGTGGTGCAGGGCAGAGGTGGGAATCTCAAATCATCCTGGCTGCCCGTGGGTGTTGGGGTGACCTCGGTCATTCCAAGTCTGAGGAAGAGGTCAGGTCTGCCATCTCGTCTAGACCAGAGCAGATCTGCTTGTGGGAAACAAGGCCATGGCCACGAAGTGACGGTCCCTTGGATCTTAGACGCGACTTGAGAGTTCGTGTGCAGAGGCAGAGGAGGGTGGGATCAGAGCTTGAGGGGAGAGCAGAGAACGTCTCTCACTGACAGTAGAGATTCCATAACGTTTTCTAACTCTGCCTAACCCCCTCCCCCACAAGGCAACTGCTTACAGAGGAGACTTAGATTTGACTTCCACGTTCCAAGGTCACGGTGGCGAGCTGGTGAGTGTGGCCTGGCCGCCCTTCCACATACCCCCGAGCCCCACGTCCTCAAGAGCGGTGGCTGTCTGCGACTCCCTCCACGGCGGGCGTGGGCAGACCCGTGAGCTGAGCGCAGCCTGAGAGGCCTTGAGTGATTTGCCTGCGCCTCTCGCCCTGAGCGAGCGCCTGCGGTCTGAACCCACAGAGAAGTTATTTTTACTCTTTAATTGCCCCCAGTTTATTTCCCCTAGTTCTCATTAAATGTGATCTTTTTTTATTTGATCTTTGGACATAAAAGATAACGTTATATAAAGGCTGCTCAAAGCGGGGTGGAAAAAGGGCTGTCCCTGTCATCACAAACCCCCAGACGCAGCTGCGGCTGCCAAACCCTTTGGCTGCGACGCATACGTTTAGCTCCTCCAATCCATTTTCCTGCTATAATTTTTGAGTCCTCTGGTTCCCCTTCTTTCTCCTCCCTGTGCACGCCCCCCCCCCCTTCATCGACCCCGCCTCTTGTCTATTGCCACGGAAAGATCTTAATGTCAGACGTTGGAGTGAGGTCAGCAGCTGGACCCGCAGACCTGGTTTTATGCGGAACCTGACGCCCTTCGCTTGAAGGTCCGATGGGAGGCGGCCGAGCACGGCGGTGGAGAACTGCATGGTCTCCCAGGGCGGAGCCTCCAGCCCAGCTCTCTCTGCAGCCTTGAGCAGCCATCCCAGCTCCGCGACCTTCCTTTTCTCATCCGGAAAGTGGGGATAGCAAGGGACGCTGCCTTGAGGAGCTCGCATGCAGGTTCAGTGCGAGGAGGAGCTAGGTGTGTGAGCCCGACCCCGAGCCCACACACGGTGCCCGCTCTCTCACCGTGGGCTGCTGCCGCTTCTTCTGCCGGTTACGTGAGGAACCGGTGCAGGACCTCCCCGGGAGCCCCCCTACCCCAGCTGCAGGGTTCGGCTGGGCCCCAGTCTGCCTGCAGCAGAGCGGGAAGGCCACGCTGCTCCTCCCAGGGCCCCAGCAGTCCGCGCTGCTGGTCGTTATCCCATTTCAGAGGAATGTGTTGAAAACAGAAATTGGAGAGCGGGCCTGCGGAGATTAGTCCTTTTCTTTTTTTTCCACATTTCTCTTTCTTTCCCTCTGGTGATTTATTTTGTCTTAGGCTCCCTGGCCTGCGAGCAGGAATATGATGAGCACCTTGGCAGAAGTCGTGAGAAACAGCTTTGACATGAGCAGAGAGAATTGGAACGGCTAGGTGGCCAGGCAGATGCTCGCCTTCTGCCTCTGAAAGGGGCGCGGGCAGCCGCAGCAGCACGGCGGGGGCGCTAGGTTGCGTGAGGGGCCTGGTGCGCCCTTTGCGCGCTGCTGAGAATGCTCTGGGATCCTTGCGCACTGAGGCGGGAGCATGGGGCGGGGAGGGGGATGCGCCCGTGTCCGCCGCGCGCACGGCGTAGTGGCAGAGGACCCCTCCACGGTCGGCCACCCCGTCCTGGAAGAGGCAGGAATGTGTCGAAGACGATTCTCAGGAGCGTAGAGCCGGACAACGCCACCTGTCGCCGGCCTTGCTGAGGGTCTCACGCCCCAGCCGAGAGATGCGTCTTTGTGTGTTTTCAAGTGAAGGCGGGGCCGTCGTCTGGTAGATCCTGAGCTTCTTCTTCTAAGCACTCCAGTGGCAAAAGAAAGAAAACAAACAGGGCCAACTGGGAAGGCAGTTTTGTTCTCAGCGGATCTCCGGGAAAGACCGAACCGTAGGGAGGTTTCAGGAAGCAAAGGGCAGACGACTTGTTGGCCGACGCCAAGCTGGGTCTCATCCCAGCTCTGCCGCCCCCTAGCTGTGGGAGAGGGGGGCAGCTGGCCGAGTTTCCGGTCCTTCACCTGTAGCAAAGGCAGGGCAGTCACTACCTGGGGGACACATTGCTCCTCTGAGGACTGAGGCCAGCGGGCAGTGCCGTGCTGTCACGTGATGGCTGGGGAGTCCTGGTGCCACGTGGTGGTGTCCGGTGTCCAATGCATTCCCCACTGCCGACTCAGGCCGCCCTGACCAGACCCCACCCCACCCGCATCGGGTAGCTCGGGGACAGAGAGAGGCGAGGAGAGGAGATGGGCCGGGCTTTGTGAACGCACCAGAGAAAGAGAAGCCCTCCAGTGTTTGGGGCTGGTGTATAAGACGCGAGCCATGGGCTGTTTCCCTAACTCAGACCCAGACCTTAGACGAAATCGTTGCACCTAAGTGTAACCCGCCAGCAAAGCAGGACAGCTAGGTCAGGGCAGACCCGGATTTCAGAGAAGTCCGAAAACTGAGCGGGAGCTGCCGCGGGGCCCAGGCTTGCTCAGGCCGCACTCACGTGGGGGCCGTTTTCCTCTCCCCACGCCCCTGAGTGGGGCATAATTCACTGGTGCCAAAGCGCTGTTCACGTATTGGGTTGGGGAAAGTGTCTGGGGATCCCCAGGCTAGGAAATGTTCTCTCTTTCCGTGCAGCGGTTTTTGCAGCTGTAAGGAATCGAAGGGACGCCAGAGGATTCGCAGGCGTGTCCTTCCCGCGGAGGTGCCGGGAGGCGGGGCGGCGGGTGGCGCACGGCGCAGGCGCACATCGGACCTCTGAGAGCCCGGGGGTGCTGGTGGGCACGCCCGCATCCCCGGCGGGGGGGGGGCCTCCTGCCAGGGGGAGATCGCAGGCTTCGTGGGTAACCCGCTCTGTGTCTTCCTTTAAAGGAAACTAGTCGTTTATTATAAAGCAAAAGGAGAGATCCAGGCTGTGTGTGCGAAAATTATATGAAGATAACCGCTGTTTTATAACTAAAAACAAGGCGATCTTCCCTTGCTTCAAAGAACATCCTGGGAACATTTATGTTTATGTCTTTCAATGCTTGTCCCAATTCGCCATTAGGGCTGGCGTCTTAAATCAAGTGAGATGCTCATTTTAATGTGTGATGTTATAGGCCTGCCTTTTTATTTTTTTTTCCTTTGGCAAACTCAGCTTCCAAGATGAGTAGTCACTCTGAATCTATAAAGTATGCCGTCACCAAGGGGTGGTAGATACCTCAGTGGTACCACCTGTTAGACGTTAGCCCTTACAGGTCCGACCTTAAATCTCAAAATGTTTTCCCTACTCACTGGTGCGTTCTCCCTCCCTCCCTCTCTCTCTCTCTCCCTCCCTCCCTCTCTCTCTCTCTCTCTCTCTCACTGCTCTTACTGTATATGCACAATGCACATTTATGTCTCTGGGTCCATGTCCTTCCCCTGCCTGAGAAGCCTTCATTTTCTACATGGATTTAAGCTGAACTCACAGCTTAAATTTGACCCTCGGCCTCTGTAAAAGTCCTTTCTTTACGTTTTGCAACACGCCGATAGAGTTTATCATCACCGAGCCTGCATACTACTTTGCACGATCACTGTCCCTCTCCAGGGCTGGACTTCAGGTTCACTGGGGAGTGGGGAATGTTCTTCCTACTCTTGTGTGTTTCACCCAGCGTCTCCCTGGAAGGTTGGCTCTCGGGAGATGCTTCTCATCTCCCCCTCTAGCCTCTGTCTCCTCTCCATCTGCTCTGATGCCTTTGAGACTCTTGCTTCCCCCAATTCCAAGTCCCTCCTCAGTGTCTGTTCCCACTCGCGGTCACCCCTTACAGTCAGGAGCACACCCATCTCTGTGCCTCCTGGGAACTGACCAGCCGGAGCGAGCAGAGCACCCGGCCCCGCTTTGGTGCTCCAAGACCTGTTGTGACTTCTCACCGCGTAGTCCGTCTACCGCTGGGACCCCCGGGGGCAGTGACGCCTCAGCACCTGCCTCTGCCCCCTCACAGCTCACTTACGAACCACGTGGACGTCCCAGGTCCTGTTCTGTCCCTCAGCTCGTGTTTGACCTTGCCATCTCCTGAGGCAGTATTTGATCCACAGGTGTTTCTACACTGGTCTCTTGAAGTTGATCTTAGGACCTCAGAGGGGCCTCCTCTCATGGAGGAGAACTGACCTGCGGCGGGCTGGCCCTCTGTCCCGGCCCCACAGGCCATGCCCACTGAGCAGTTGCAGCCCTTCTGCTTCGTCTCTGCCCTGAGCCCGCTGCCTGGTGGTAGCCGCAGCCTTGCCGCGGTTTCCCTCGCACCTTTCACTCATCTTATTCACCCCAGCCATGTGGCAGATTCCTCTGGGTTTGGTCCACCAAAGTAACCCAAGAGGGAGGCCTTCATTGCCTTCTAGCGTCCTGGATTTCGGCTCAGAAGGGCCCCCGCCTAGTGAGCCGGGTGTCCTTGGGGCTAAAGCAGGAAAAAAAGACACGGGGGCACAGAGAAAGGCGTGAGGATGCTTGGGGGGGTCACTGTACCCAAGTCCCAAATCCTCCCATGTTTAGTTTTCGCATATCAGAAAGAAACAAATGCCGTCTTTTAAAAAAGAACAACAATTAAAAAAAAAAAGAAAACCGTAACATTTTTTTAACAGGTAGGTGACCCTTTGAGGAGAGTTTAGGTCAACTGTACAGGTCAGCCCCCCTCACTTCTCACATCAGCCATTCGGGGGTGTCCCCAAGGTCACCCTCGGGGCCGGTGAGTGTCTGGAAGGACCCACAGAACTCACTGACCGCTGCTCCATGCGTGGCAATGCTCAGGGCCAGGGGAGGCACACAGCTTGGCATCAGGAGAGACGCGCAGGGCTGGGTCCAGGAGAGCGCGAGCCTGGAGCTTCTGCTGCCCTCTCCCGCGGCGTCCCGGACAGAGGGGAGCTCGCTCCTCTCGGGTGCCTGTGTGACCCTGTTTGGGGGGCGTCTCCAACCTGGGATGTGCGCCCGAACCCCGGTGTCCAGAGTTTTCACTGGGACTCGGCGGTCTGCTGCCTGTGTGGTTGACCTGCAGTCTCCAGCCCCTCCCGGAGGCGGCATTAATGCCTTTAACTTCCCATTTCTCTGGATGTTAGGGCCGTTAACACAAAACCTGAACCCCCATAATAAATCATACCGTTAGAGTGTCTGGCGGCCAAAGCCGCAGGCAAAAAAAGACACTCCTGTGATGACATTCCAGGGGAGTCCGGATTACTCCCTGGAGCCAAAGGCCAAGGCCACTGGCCGCTCTCGGGGGCAAGGTTAATTCTTCACTACGCAAACTGCCCGGCTCAAGGTTAAATGTAATTACAGTTCAACTTTAATCTTAGCTTTGAGTTTATGTTCAGCACAAACTCTCTAGAATCCTCCCCTCAGAAAACTACATCCTTGGATGCAATTAGACGGGGCTTTTAAACCCAGATTTGAGTAAGTGTCACTGTAGCAGGTAAAATACTAATTACTTTGCAGCCTCTCTCTGGGCTGCTGAGGGGACTTCTTGATTACATCTTAGCGGCAGGAGGCGGTCTGGTGCAGCGTCATTGTGTTTTCATTATTTGTGAGTGTGCAGCCCTTTCCCCCGGTGGGGACGAGGCTGAGCTGAGTGGCGCTTTGCTCATTTCATCTCCCTGCTCACAGCTCCTTGGGGCACCCAGAGGTGAGGGGGCACACCCCAGGCCACCCACAGAGCCCGAGCAGCCGGCCCGACAGGACCCCTGGTCTCGGGTCTGTGTCGGAGAACTGGGCAGGAGCCGTCACGGCTGGGCAGAGCCCACCACTGCCCACTCAGGCTTTTCAACGCCCCACCTCTGCCGCGAGCCTGCAGAGCGGGGGTTAACATATTATTTCATTCGCTCCTCTGACAGCTTTCAGCTCAGCACCTGCTCTGTGACAGGTGCCATGGTAGGCGTGGCTGTTTGGGCCTGAACAAGAGAGACAACAGCTCTTCTTTCCGAGGACCCCTAGTCTAGTGTGGGCAGACAGCCGTAAATGAGAATCAGGGTCGCTCCAGGTGTGAGGACAGTCACACGCTGATGGGCTAGGGTGGGCTGGGGCGGCCTCCGTGAATCAGGTGGACAGGAGAAGCCGGCACAGGGAGCTCGCTGTTGAGGGGGGGCCACTGTGCGTGGGGAGGGCCGGCGGCAGGGCAGACCGAATTCTAGGGAGAGTGAGGAGGCTGCTGGGGCGTCTTCAGGGAGTGAGGGGTGTTCTGCCGACACCCGTATGAGCCTGGAAGCCGCTGCCTCCCCTGTCGAGGTTCAGACGAGATCACAGCCCAGCCCACACCACGAGGCCCTGCTCGGACCCCTGATCCATTGCAACTAACATAAGAGTGTGTTGTTAAAGCCACGACATTTGTTACCTACCAATAAGCAACTGCTATACATAGAAATCATTTTTGGCTTATCTTTGGCTTTCAATGGTCCTTTAAATATTGACAGAAAGGGAAAGAGCACTTTGCTTTTTTTCCCCAACCTTTCCTAATTTGCCCATTCTGTATAGTTTGATGTGACTCCACCCAGACTGGGTTACCTGTCCCATAGCACTCTGAGCTTCCCCTGTCATTCTGGGCATTACAGGTGTGCTGTCAATATCAGTTTTTAAAACTCTTTATCACCTCACAACTGTAGCCTCCTTGAAGCTCATATGTCTTGTTCATGATCACATACCCAGCACCTAAGACGGTGCATGAGACACACACATTTTCTGGTTCCCAAAATGTGTGTACTGCATGAGTAGACAGGAAGAAAGGAGTACATGAGGTGGAAATATTTCCCAACAGAGCAATGGGGGGCGTGGCACAACACGAGTGTGGTACGGTTGTCGAGCAGACTTGGGACGCTGAGGTGACTTCTGAGCTCCTCCACTTCCAGTGGGTGCAGCTGGGCAGGCTAGTTCGCCATGGACTCCCCGGACGCCCCACGGGCCACAGGGAGGGGTGGGAGGGCCGCCCTGATGCTCTGAGACTTGCTGGGAGGACGGCAGAATGTCCGCCGTGTGGGCGTGGACTCCAGGCCCGGCGCATGGCAAGTGCTCCGTCCGTGGCAGTTTTTTTAAAAAATTCTATTTATTGATTTGAGAGACAGAAAGAGAGAAATATCAATTTGTTGTTGTTTTTCTTCAAGCATTCATTGCTTGATCCTTGTATGTGCCCTGACCGGGGATCGAACCAGCAATCTTGGCATATCAGGATGATGCTCTAACCAACTGAGCCACTTGGCCAAGGTGTCAGTTTTGTTATTAATATTATTTTGTTGCCACACGGGAGGGAGGATGGGTAAAAAAAGGGGAAGGTATTCGTAAGTGCAAATTGGTAGCTGCAAAATAGTCAAGGGGATGGAAAGTTACAGCACAGAGAAGATAATCAATAATATTTATATAACTGTGTGTGGTGCCAGGTGGGTACTAGACTTATTGGGAGAATCACTTTGTAAATTACAGCAATTTATGTGTACTAGGCTGTACACCTGAAGCTAATATAAATAATAATGACTGTCAGCTGCAATTGTGAATTTTTTACAAAAGACTGTTAAAAATATTCTCTCGTTGCTCTGCAGTCGACACCTGTTTTGCATGTACTTTGCCTTCCATATGACCTAGTGCATCCGGTGCCAGCGCTTGGAGAAGTGTTTCTTTCATTTTCCATGGTCATTTCTGGACCCATCTGGAAGAACTTCTTTCCGTCTTGCACAAAAAGGGATGCTTTTTCTTCAAACAAAAGAAAGCAAACAGAAACAAACCCTACTTGGGAATTAATTAAAATTTCCATACTGTACTCTTTACAAATTATTTCAATTGATGACGCTGAACCAGAGCAGGAGACGAGGAAGGGCTAATTAATACTCTGAGTGGTTAGCTCTGAGCTTAAAAAAAGAATTGGACTGATCCCCAGTGAGGGTAGAGGTTAAGAGGAGTTCACGTATCTTACTGTTTTGTTCGGAAGAATACTGAGTGTAGGAAAAGAAGTAATGTATGCTAAACTCGAACTTCCTTGTGTTAACCTTCTTTAATAGTGTCTGAGCCTAAGTTAACTTTTACACGATGATTCAAGATTATTACTGGAGTATCCGTTGAGTTAGGGGCATCCGTTTCTGGAGACCTCTTGAAGGGGGAACAGCCTCTGTTTAAGATTTAGATCTTTTGATTTTATGTATTTTTGTTCTTATTGGATTTAGGGGCGCGATGTTGGTTAATAAAATTATATAGGTTTCAGGCGTATGATTCTATGACACACCCTCTGTACATCGTACTGTGTGTTCACCGCCCCGAGCCAGGCCTCCGTCCATCACCGTTTATCCCCCTTTCACCGTCTTCTACCTCCCCCTCCCCCTTTCCCTCTGGTAATCATCATATAACATGTCTGTGTTTATGAGATTTTTTCTTTTGTTTAATTCCTTCCGATTTACATCTTGTTTAGTAGTTTGTCCTCTTTCCATAGCTTTCCCTCGCCTAGTTTTAGTCTCACTGGTCGTGAGTTTAGACACAGAAAATGACGTTAGTTCACACTGGACACAAGCTCAGCATGACAAGGTTCTGAAGAAAGACCCAAGGTTCTGCTCAATGAGCAAAGTCCTTCGGGATGTAGACCGTATTTTTGCCTCTTGCCAGTGGTCCAGGGGGCTCAGAGCAAGTTCGAGACCCATTTGTATGAAGGGTACTGGACTTCCGATATGGCTTTTAGAACTTTAAACCTATCTCAATCCCGGGTTCACGTTTATCTTTCCTGTTTTCCTCATTTACTGTTTCATTTCATTCTGCATGGTTTTGCAGCTTATTTAAATTATTTCTGGAGCAGCTGGGGACTAAGCGACAGCAGCCACGGGAAGCGATCTGACACGACACCTCTGCACCCGCGTTGTTTTCTCGGGGAAGTAGAGATAGTATCGTCACCCACGTGCCACTCACGTTGCTGCCCGAGGCTGCTCTTGTGGAGCCCGGACGGAATGGCCCAGGAGTTGACTCCCTCTGGTCACGTGGCCAGCGAGGCCCAGCAACATTCAGGAGGACAGGCCCGAGCCCCGTGGTTTTAGGGTGTCGTTCAGATCATGAGGCCGTGCCTTTGGGTGTCGAGGACACCTGGGGGTGGGCGTCCCCCGCGGAGACCCGTGTGGGCAGACAGGTCCACCAGAACCTCGGTGCGCCATGAGCACAGCGCTGCGACTCAGCGGAACACAGCATCTTGTGAAACCCGCTGGTGTCCTGGCGGCGTCACGGGCTGCCCCCGGGCGGCCCCCCGGCCTGCATGGCTCTGGGAACCGCGGCCGGGCTTCGGTCCGGAGCGCAGGGCTGTGCCAGGTTGACCGCCATCCAGGACGCGTCAACTGTTTCCACTCAAGCTGGCGAAAATTAAACTGTTGGAGAGGGCGCCAGTGTGGAAGCGGAGGAGGCTTTTGTGTTCTTGGATCGTGCTGCGCACTGCTCCCTCTGCACATGGAATTGTACTGTTCCGTCCCGTTCCCCCTGCCCTGGCCAGTGGGAGGGCCAGGCGGCTCCCACGCACCGGCCTCCGAGGGGCTGTGGTTCGGCCGGGGACCTCACACTTAGGCGTGTGTGTATGTTAAAAAAAAAAACAACTGAGGGGAATATTTTGGTAAGAAAGGAAACACTGAGTCACGTTTTTATATCCACAGGCCTCCTTTCTAGGGTAATGGTCAGTCACCCACGTCTAGGAGTCAGTGAAGTCAATCAGTAATGAAACAGGTACATGCTATCTATGATGAAAAAGCAAATGACTTTATAGTCACAGTGGATTGACTGAGTAAACCATCCAAGGCGCTGGAGACTCGGCTGTGAATGGGACCAGCGGGTTCTCTGGCCCCCGGGGCTTGAGAGCGGGCGAGTGGGTGACAGAGACGGAGTGCAGACGGGGAGGGACGCGTTTTTGGCAGAGGAGGTACAGATGCACAAGATGCTGTGGGCACCTGCCGGGGGGGGGGGTGTGGCATGGCTTCCTGGGGGAGGTGACTTTCTCAGCTGAAACCAGAGTGAGATGTAGGATTTAGAGGCACAAAAAGAGGAACAGGGTGTTGGGGAAGAGAAAACGGGGAAAGATTCCAGCCCTCGAAGATCGTGGAGGCCAGCGAGAGCCTGGTGCAGGCAGCAGACAGAAAAATATCCCGTGGGCTGGTGGTGTGGACTGCGAGGGGTGAGGACAGTGAGTCAGGAGGCAAAGGCCACCCCCAGGTCACTGCAGCTGGCGGCCTAGCTCTCATCAGCCAGGAAGAGGGGACACCGAAGTTTCTTTCCCCCGTTACCTGGGAGCTGCTTACACGGGGCAGAGCTTCAGGAAAGCTTTTTATTCATTCACCCTTCATTTACGTCTCCACTTGGATACACCTGTTGCATAATCTAGGCGCGAGGTCATGCTTCTCAAAGTTTAGCAGGAATCAGAATCACGGAGAAGGCCAATTGGTGGGGTCTGACGTGTGCATTGCTAACACATTCCCAGGGGATGCTGGGGGCCAGGAGCCACACCTGGAGAACCTCCGAAGCACCAGGCGAAGGGATGACAAGAACTGCTTCCAGGTGTTGGTGGTCCCCCACGGACTCAAGCCCCTGAGACTCTGCCTACTCAAAGACCTTTTCTTGGCCAAAAGGACTTAGACCTCTAACCTCCAAACGTTAGAGGCAGTAGAATGCAGACTGGGCCGCTGGGTAAAAGGGTCAGGAGCTGCGGGCATGTCCACCTAGACCCACGTGGTAATTGGCGCCCACTGGCGTGTTCATGGTGTGTAGTTTGAAGCACACACACCAAAGCAGACCTTGTTGTGTCTTTCTTCGGAAGCAAGAGAATGCTGGTCTTCTAGCTTCTCCTCGAGGTCAGGCCCAGCAGAAGTGCGGTGTATGTTTGACCGGGTCACTTGTGACCTGGAATTTAGAATCCAGGATCAGAATTCTCCTGGTCACGGAAATGCCCTTCACAGAGAGCCACCCTGGTCCCTTTTAGGTGGGTGACCAGGGCCCAGCAGGTCCGGGAGGAGAGAGCACTGGCTACGATGCAGCTTTGTGGCCAGACCGCATGGAACCCGGGGCTCCTGTGCGGCGGCAGAGCTGCCCAGTCCGCTCCCCACCAGGTGCACTGGACGGCAGGGCCGGCGGCCAAGGGCCCGCACAGCACGCCCGGCGCAGCGGGCCGGATGCATCTGCAAAAATCTGCTTCCTTCCTTCCCACTGGCTTCAGGCTGTTGAAGAGCCTGGTCAGAGAACACAGACAGGAGAGAAATAAATGGTTTGCAAGGAAACGGGGAAATCTGGTGATGATGCTGGAATTAATAATTCTTTTAACATGAAAGGGCCGTTCTCTGTGATCTTTATTCCCCGTCTTACCTAGAGTTTGGCGTTTCAAGCGGGAGAGAGGGCGCGCTGGTTTCTTCCTCGTACCCCAAGCCAAGGGCCCATGTGTGAGCGTTGGAGCTGCTCAGAGAACGGGGGCCAGGAGACCTTCCAGGACCCCCGAAAGCTTTTCCATATGAAAAGGAAACCGGGAAATTGGAGTCTTCATCTTGTCTTTGCCATCAAAGCCAGGGAAGAGAGATATTAAGCAGACACTGACCCGTAGTTCCATGGCCACCTACGGGATTTATGGACCTGAAAAGCAAATAAGGACCGCAGGAAGGCCGGGGTGGGTGTTCCGGATGTAAGGGGTGAAGTTGAAAAAGATTCAGGTTCAGAAGGTGACTGAAAGCAGAGGGCTGGGTGAATACGGATGCTGGGTGATTGGCTTGGGTAATAGGAAGTAACGACGACCGAGTTAGCCGGCGTTGATGGATTGACGTGCACTATGCACCTAGAGCTCCGGGAAGCCTGGTGCGCTGGGGCGTTAATAATAAGAGGGGGAGTGGGAGCGTCCGTGTTTGGGTGCTCCCTGAGTGGCCTTGCCTGAGTGCATTGTTCCGTGTGCGTGGACGAGGAGCCAGGGCCTGAGGGAGGTGAGGATGTTTTCACCCAAGGCCGCCAGGCAAGAAAGAGGCAGAGCCAGGATTTGAAAATGGCAAATCTGTGTGACCCCGAACTTCCATTTTTTTTTTTTTTTGCCATTAGCACCATCATCCTGGAGTGGTTCTCCTTCGTTACCCACTTCTGACCCTAGTTTTTTTTTTGTTTGTTTTCTAAAATGAGCTAAAACACTCAGATTTTGAAAATGTTTCATATACAGGCAACCCCTGAATATGTGTTTGAACTACACGGGCCGCTTATGTGCAGGGTTTTTTTTTTTCTTTTTTTTTTTAAGATTTTATTTATTTATTTTTAGAGAGGGAAGGGAGGGAGAAAGAAGCATTGTTCGAGGATCAACTGTACTATAATTTATTCTTTTTTCTTAAGGATTTTATTTATTTACTTTCTAGACAGAGGGGAAGGGAAGGAGAAAGAAAAGGAAAGAAACATCAGTGTGTGGTTGCCTCTTGTGCACCCCGTACTGGGGACCTGGCCCACAACCCAGGCCCGTGCTGTGACTGGACATCGAACCCCTTTGGTTTACAGGCCGGTGCCCAATCCACGGAGCCACACCAGCCAGGGCTATTTTCATTTTGAAAGATTTTTTTCCTTTTAAAGGACTTCCCTTTCTTTTAAGCAAAATTGTTCAGACTTTGGAAGTATTACGCTGTAGTTTAGGTTGGCCGAATTTTAAACAAACCAATTTCATCATACCAGTGTTTCAATGGTGACCATTTTCTACCAAAAAGTTTTTCCTGGTTTGCAGTATAATTCTAAAGACGACGCATTAATGCCTGGCCCTGCTGAGCTCGCCCTTGACTCTAATGCTGTGGACCTGTAACATCTTTTCTCCTTTTTTACCTTGTTTTTCTTCTTTTTTTCTCTTCAAGAGTGTTTAGAAACAATTTCTAAAGAAAGAGACTGATTTTTATTTCACATCTTGCTTACAGTTTTTTGGTTGATGTGATACTAGTTACTCGGTGATTCTCAATTCTGGGGAGGCTGCAACCCTTTCTGAGATTCGGACCAAAGCTCCGTCTCCCTCTTCCAGAAAAGCGCACGCACAGCTGTGCTTCCAACGGCGCTCTCTGCGGAGGGATCCGCGGGCGCGGGGTAAAGAAATCCGCCTCTGCCTTTCTCCCTCTCTCCCTCCAGCTCTTCGGCCACTATTGTTTTAGCCCTGTTCAAGGTCAGGCCGTCCGAGCTGAGGATTCCAGAGGCGAGGGACGTGGGCATGGCTTCTGTCTTCGTGGAGCTCACCATCTAGTGAGTGAAGAAGACAGTAAACCGTATCCTCACAAGGAAACGCGCTGTGGTACAGGTGTGTCGTGAAGGACAACGCTGGTGTAGACAAAGATCGTGTCACAGGTGTGACCCTTGTCACAAGATCGGACCCGTAGGTGTGCCTGTAGAGAAAGGAGGAGGCAGGTGAATCTGAGAGAGGCCCTGTCCCTTCCCCCAGGCAGTGATACTTGAGTTGAGATCAAAGGGTGGATAGCAGCAACCCAGGCTAAGGGGCAGGCGAGAGGGGCCCAGCCAGAGCGTGCCGTGCCGAGTTCTTGCACCTCTGAAATACTGACACAGCCGGCGCCCCGGGCTGCCTCTGTGCCTTCCAGTCTGTGTCTCGTGATCCCGGGGTGTGTTCCTTTGAGTCCCATGTAACATCGTTTTCTTCTGCATTTGAACTCTGAGCGATCCCCCCACCCCCCGCCGCGACATCCCATAAACTTGAAGCTCAGCCGTTTCTCCTGCTCCTCCTCAAGGCAGAGGAGAAACGCGACTGCTATTGACTCCTGCCTGGGAACAGGTTGTGGAGGCACACGGATTGTATAAAAACGACTCAAAGGAAAGAAAGCGGTGAAAAGGGAGGTCTGAGTAAAGTACAGGAGCAGCCGCTGAGGAACATGTTTGCAGGTGTGCACGGCTGCTGGACCGGGGCGCCTCTGGGGACGGTCAAGACAGTGAACCAGGAGGCTGGCTCCAGCAATCAACGTGAACTTGGGACCCCTGGCGTCTCCCCGAGTGCAGGCTCATCCAGGTGGGTCAGCACTGGTCCTGGCACGGGGCCCCGGGCCAGCAGGGGGACCACACACATCTCTCCTGTGTTCAGCAGCACTTAGTGACTGTCACTTCTTCCACCCGGCCCACACTCCTGAGTGTGGCCATGGAGGCTCCATGCCCTCTGACTCTTGTTTTGTTTTGTTTTGTTGAGAATTGCTCATTTTTTTTTACCCACATTCAACCCCACCCACTCCGGCACCCCCTGGGTGCACTTGGCATTTTCCCGAGAATGTGTCCTGTGTATGTTTGGTGTCATTTTCTGGGACTGTCCTCCCCTGCTCCTGTCTCTTGCAGCCAAGCGTAAAGACCATTGTTTTCTAAAGGACCTTTCTCCAGCTACAATTGATTTTCCTCCTTCTCTCCCAGGAGTTGGTTGTTTTGTTTTATGTACTAATTCCATTTGGCCTTGGATATGTTACCATGAGTCCTCTGTATGACAGCTTCTTTAGAGATACTCACTCTCGAGGGAAGAGGCTGTTTGCGCCCCTCCACCCCCTCCCCCTGCAAGTGCCAGAGGGAACCACAGGGAAAGGGAAGACACAGAGACGCGGCCGGCGTGCTGGACTGAGCTCCAGCTCCGGCGGAGGAACGGCTTTAACCCTGGCACCTATCAAGCCATTTCCTTTCTGTCGTTGCTGCTGTTGTTATTTGTATAGAGCTCTCCTTTTCTTTCGAGACACCTGGATTACATTTTGCTGAGCTCAGGGCCACTTTCCCTTTTCCTCTAGAAATTTCTAGAACCACCTCAGAGAAAGGGAGATGCAGTTCGACCCAGCCAAACAAACAGTCTCCCTCTGGGGCTGAAATCTGAGCGTGCGGTGGTGGGTGGGGAGGTGGGGAGGGCCAGTGAGGAGCTCAGACACACTCAGCTCCTGGATGTGCTTAGCTCCCCGGCCTCCCTCGGCCGGCAGACTCGTCTTTCCTCTGTTGGCTCGTTGCCTGGGTGGGAGAAAGGACAGGAGATGTCACCAGCGTGGATATCCTGACCTGACAAATGGGTGTAGGGCGTGTTGAGAAACACACTTCAGCTTAGAGAAGGGCAGGAGAGCGCTGACTCATGCACGTTTGCAGGGCCGTGGGGTCCCGGAGCTGTCCCTAACCACATCCATGAAGCTGTGTTTGCTTTCTCGTGTTCCACCATCTGCCTCCTGGATTTATGTTCATTTAGCATTGCCTCCAGTGTCGCAATGCCTGGCTAGGAACATGTGCTTGGCCTTGGCGTGACAGCAGGAGGTGCATGGTCTTCCAGGGGCAGGGGAGGCAGGCGGTACAGTGTGCCTTCGCGTATGGGTTCTTGGCTCTCCGTGAGAGCGGTGGGAAGGGTCCGGTTGCTCCCGACCGCCTGTCCTTTGTGAACCTCAGCCCAGTGGCGGGTTATAATCGGAGGCACGTTGTGCGCAAGGCGGCTGTCAGGGCCCTCACATGGTGTGGCTTCTGAACGCAGTCCCGTCCACCTACAGAGGCTGCCCACGGATTAGGAGCATGCCCCTATGGGGTGCATGCCTTCTTGTCCTCATTTGGACTTTCGCAAGAGAGGTCTCAGAAGACAAGTTCAGCCCTGCCTGGTGTGACCCAGTGGATGGAGCACCGGCCTGCAAATCAAAGGGTGGCCAGTTTGATTCCCAGTCAGGGCACATGCCTGGGTTTTGGTCCATGTCGCCAGTAGGGGGCGCATAAGAGGCAATCACACATTGATGTTTCTCCCTCTCTTTCTCCCTCCCTTCCCCTCTAATATAAATAAATAATAAACAAAAAAGCAAATTTAAAAAAGCAGGTTCAGTTTGGGCTTTGTTCTTCTCCCCTCTAGACGACAGTGGGAGAACACGAAAAGCCCCCGGGGACTGTCCCAGTCAGTCACACTTATGCTCATGAGCCAAGTTCACCGTAGAGGGCCAGTCGGCTGTGCCTGCACTCACCAGAGAGGAGAGCGGTTTGATCTTTGACTCACGAGACAAGGTATTCTTGTGGTGGAAGATGAGGTAACTTTTGATATACGAACTCCTCAGTGAGGATGGAACCAGTCCTTTTTTGACTTATGGACGATGAGACAGTTTAATATACAAAGTGCATATTTGCTTGACAGTTGTATGTAAGAAAGGTGGCCGTGTCCTTTCCCAAGGTGTCCACGTGCCTTGAAGTCAGTAGAGGAACTATTTTTTTTTTACGTGAACTGGGGATACTGTTTCATTTAAGCTAACATTGCCCCCGAGCTGAAGGGGCATTGAGACGATTTTTCCTGCTGCCTTTTAGCAGATTCAGGGAGTGGAATGATCAGATCACATGACCCAGTTTCTCAAGGGGACCTGGTCTGTGGGTGATGATTGAGCACCGGATTGATATTCAGGCTGTCCGAGTCCCAGCTCCCAAAGTCTACCTTCCGACGGTACTGTGGGTTCTCACCAACGTGCTAACCTATGTGGGCCCGACCGCAGGGCCATGAGACCGTGTACCCAAAGCTTCTGCCAAGCAGGGGGCTCATCTGAGGCCTGGGCGGGAACTAGCAGAATGCAGCCCTTCACACAGTTCTGCGGGGGGCGCACCCCACACACTTACAGGAAAAACTGCTGCCCCCAAAAGGGGACTCTGCGTTCCCCAGGTGCTCTTCTTGGTTCCGATTTGTGTTAGGCAAGGTCTCGAGCCTTTTCTGCTTGGAAGCTTGTGGGCATACGTAGGCGTAGTTGACTTTGTCCTGCCCTTCACACCCTCTCCAACCAGTTACCAACTCTGCTCATTTATCTTACACACATATTGCTCTTCCACTCACTGCTGGACGTCTGGATGGGTGGGTAGCTTCCCTGAGCTTTCCTTGTCTGTGAAACGGGATGCCCACGCGCTGCGCCCTGGCTGGTTGTTAGGAGCCGAGGAGACGAGGGGCGTAAAGCGCCTGGGCCAGCACGGCTCTGCTCTCCCTGCCGTTCTCACTCACCCCACGCGCCCGCGCGCTGCCCACAGACTCCCAGCCCGCCCACCCGCGGCAGCCTGCTCTCCTCTCTGCACCTCTGCCCCGGGAGCTCCACACCCGGGTGCTGCTTTGAGCTTTCTGGTCCTCTCCTCAGAAACCTTAAGTCGCCCCCTTACCTGAAAGGCAAAGTCCAAACTCTCCAGCTTGGCGCCCAAGGTGAGCTCCAGTTCGTGCCCCACCCGGCTCTTCTTGTAAACACTCCACGTGCCCAGCTCCGTGCTGCAGCCGGACTGACAGCTCTGCCTGTCCCGTGCACGCTCCGGGGTGCCCCCGGCCCTTCGCCGGAATCCCCCTTCCCATCTTCCCAAATCCCACCCGTCTTTCCACACAATGTCCAGCTCAGATGTCATGACTTTCATAAATCCTTCCCATCCACCAGAGACCCACGCTTCTGTTTTTTCCCTGAATTCCTACATGACTTGACCACGGCATTGACTTGATTGTTAGTCAGACTACCTAGGTTCTTGCGGTCACTGATCGGAATTTACATCCTCTGTCGCTGCGTCTCCTTTCTGCGGCTTATTCGCCCCCTTCTCAACCGGCGGGAGTAAATGTCACCAAGTGGGGGGGGACCGTGCCACTGTTACATAGTTCATGCCTCCTGACGTGAGGCTCTTTGCACTGGGGGCTCCTGGTCATTGGTTTGATGCAGGAGAGGTTCATCGTGATTAGAATAAATATTTTCTTTATCAAATTCTGTGTTTCTATCTTTATTTATTCATTTTTATTGGTTGATTTGAGAGAGAGAAAGGGGTGGGAGTAGGGAGAGAGAGGTGGGGGCGAGAAACACGGATGTATTGTTCTGTTTGTTATGCATTCATTGGTTGATTCTTGCGTGTGCCCTGATCAGAGACAGGACCCACTGCCTTGGCGTGTTAGGATAGCACTCTAACCAGGGTTTTCAGCAGTAGATGTGGCAACTCAACGTGTAGCATCTTGGTGCTGATAGGGACATGCCCGTTTGAATGACCTAATTAACTGTGCAGCCTTCTCGAAGTAATTTGTCCCTGCATCCTTGGACGCCAATGCCGATGCTCTCAGACCGGATGACAGTTGCCAAACCCCCGAGCGGGGCTCTGGTTGACATCCCCCAGAGGCCCGACTGGAGCAGAGGCAGCTGAGCAAGTGAGCCGTTTGGAGCGTTATGTAATTTGGATTTAGCCTGGGGTTTTTTTGTGTTTTTTTTTTTTCAGAAGTAAAGTGGAAATATGACACTGACTCAGGCCCAGGTGTTTTTCCCCTCTCTTCTGTGTCCTGGTCTTTGCACAATAAATCCCGGGCAGCTCTGCATGTTTGGGGGTTGTTTCTCCGATGGGACACTTTCTCATGTCATGTAATGCCGGCCCCTTCTCTGGTAGAAGCTGTGTGATGTATGAGGCTCGATGCTCAGTGGACGAGGTTTACTTTTGGTTCTCAGTGTGCTGAGTTTTGGCGTAACGGCTAGAAGCGAGGGATTATTGGGTAGCCATCTGGGCTGAAATCCTGGCTTCACCATTACTGTGTGCGATTCGAAAAAGGACAAACCTTTCAGGTCTCCAATTCCTCGTCTCTGAGGTGCATGTAACACTGATACCTGCCTCGTGAGGTCCTTGTGATGGTTACAGAAGATAATGTATCTGAAGCCCTGCGTACAAAGTCTGTGATACAGTAAACGGTCAGCAGATGTTTGTGATTTTTTATAAACTGCTCTACATCCACGCGCCGTTGTAGTGGATAACACAAAACAAAGCAAACGCAAATCTTTCTGAGGTTATGATGCTGGATCTGTAAGGTTTTTGTAGAGATTTAAAAAATACCAGTGAACCGTCTGTGCTGATTCTGCACATCTCATTACTAACAGCGATTTTGACAGGGACGCGGGGGAAGTCCGTCTTTCCGCTTCCTGCTCCCCGGAGTGCTGGACGTATATGGAGGGCGTGTAGTTTTTGGCCTTTCCAGTGTTATGGAATGAGCCCAACTCATTGGCAATGGCCTTGCACCATCACCCTGAGTGAGCCGAGGACACGCGGAGCCAGTGGAGGACACCGTCAAGTGCAAAGTCAGCTCACGGTGAGGCCTCCGACCTGCCCAAGGAGGACACACCAGAGCCCCCAGAGTCCACGTCAGCTGTCTTTCCTTCTTCTTCTTCTTTTCTTCACATTTTTTAAACAGTTATTTTTCAATTATAGTTTACATCCAATATTATTTTGTATTAGTTTCAGGTGTACCACAGAGTGACTAGACCACCAAACACTCCCTTTGTAGAGTGGTATCTCCAGCACCCACCTGGCACCATACACAGTAATTACAGTATTATTGGCCGTAACGTTTCCCGTGCTGTGTTTCACACCCGCGTGACTGTCCTGTAACGACCCATCTGTACCCCTTGATCCCTCCGCCGTTTGTACCCAGGCCCCCAGCCCCATCCCATCTGGCGACGGTCAGTCCGTTCTCTGTATTGATGAGCCTGTTCCTGTTTTGTTGGTTTATGTTCTTCTTTAGGTTTCGCATATAGGTGAACTCATGTGCTCTTTGTCTTTCTTGGACCGACTTTTCTCGCTTGGCGCAGCGCCACCACGTTCTTCCGTCTTCCCCCGGTCACCCATCTTCAGGGTGCTGGGCGGTCTCACGACAGGTTGAGTGGCACACAGAGGGCGTGTTTGTCCTGGACTCCCCCCTCCACGTTCTTCAGTGTGTACCCCGAGGGTTCCTCCATAACCTGTAGGGTCTTGAGTATGAGAGGAGAGAAAAGGAGGGGACTTTTCTGACTCCTGGGTTGTTGCAGTCTGTATGTTTTGAAGGACTTACCCAGGAAACATGATCTTTAGAGATATTCCTACCTGGTTCCAAATTCCTGGGTTGGAACCAGAAAAAGACCCTAACCGTCCCCATGGATTTTTGAGCGTCCCTAAACATTTGATACTCCCTTAGGTCTGGTATAGTTCTAATTTTTAGCCCAATATTGGCTACCGGAGGGCCTTAGTCTTAGAGTAAGCCTAAAATATTTCTTGCAAGAGAGTGGGCAGTTATGGGAGAGGCGGGAGTGGGATTTTCAAGTGGATCGGCATCTGAATCAGGGTTCCCCAGAGAAATGGAACCTGTAAGCCATATAAAGAGATTTATTACAAGGAACTGGCTCAAGTGATTATTAAGACCGACAAGTCCCAAGACCTGCAGCGTGAGATGGCAAGGCAGGGGCCCAGGAGAGCCGGGCTGTAGTTCCAGTCCGAAGGCCAAAGGCTTGCAAAACCCAGGAAGGGCGGGTGTTTCAGTTCAAGTCCAGAGGCAGGAAGTAAACCGATGTCCTGGTTGGAAGGCAGTCAGAAGAGCTTTCTCTGACTCAAGAAGGGTCTGACTTTTGGTTCTGGTTGGGTGGGCCCGCCCACCTTGGGAAGGCCAATCTGCGTCACCCAGTCTACTGATTTATCTGTTATGTCACCCCAGAACACCCTCACAGTGACACCCGGAATAGTGTTTGACCAAATGTATGGGCAGCCCATGGTCCAGACAAGTTGACACAAAACTAAACATCACAATACGGACTTTCACTTTGATCCGATTCTCCAAGTGATCCCACAGCTGTTCTGTTAATCTATTATCCTTTCTCAGGTTTGACGGCATAATGCCTGACATGGCGAGCGGTCACTGGGTTCCCACTCCACGTGGGGGCCCGTTAGACTCTGTGGGAGACAACGATGGACTAGGTATGATTTCCGCCTTGAGATGAAAGCTCCCTTCATCCTGGACACATGCTGCCCATCTCGTTTCAGTAGTCCGTTTTTTTCAAACTAATCAATCCTGAGAGTGTCAGCACAGAGGTTTCTTTCACAACTTGACTTTCTTGAGTATAACCAATGCCAATGGGGTTGTTTTACTTGCTCTAGCTATTTTTTTTTCATCCTTGCAAAATGAAGGAGCTGCTTTTTTATCCTCTGGCTGTCAGTGTCATGGAGTGTCTCGCTGATGGTCGCCACACAGTGAGAGGGGAAGTGCCATCCCAGGAAACATCCCCACGGCTCCAGGAGCCTTGCAGATGAAACCATGCTTCCGATAGTGCTTCGGAGCAGCGACCTGCTTTTGAACCGTGCATCAAGGTTTCCACTGGCCGGCTTCACATGCAGGGCACTTGGCTGGTTGCTATCCATTGGCTCTGCATTTTTATCATCTTTGTTTTTTTTCGCGGGCAACGAACACCTGGCTTTATAAGCACCGAGGTCTCATTGCCTCCAATTGCCAATCCAAGTCCAGCATACCCCAGCAGCTTCGCCGGGGTTCGCTCCCTCCCTGCCCCGCTCCCCCTGCTCCCTCGGGGCCTGTGTGTGCTGGGGTGAGGGTGCGGGGCAGCAGCAGGGAGGCGGAGAAGGGAGACAGACGCGCAGGTCCGCCTTCGTTCCCGTTCAGCGTGGCGAGCGCAGCACTGGGGCTTTGGGCCAGATTGCGGAGCCCCCCCCGCCGGGGGTTCTGAAAGAGATGCGGTGATGAGAACAACAGCTGGCCTGCTGCTCTGGGAACCGCAGAAGGAGTATGTTTGTCACTTTCCTCATCACTGTTGTATGTGCTCTCGGACTTCATATACTGCGTGTTCCTGTGAAATTTGGAAGAATCCGTGCGAACGGCTCTGAGATGGAAAGGTTTAGTTTTGTCGTGGGGAGACCCTGGGAGGGAGTTTCCCGTGGGAGCCAAAGGTGCGGGCTTCCCCCTTTCAAGCTATCCTTTCTCCTCCAGATCGGCTGGGGTTTTTAAACTTAGAGTCGGACGTGAGAAATACACCCAGAGTGAATCATCAGCCAAGAGTGCGGCTTTGGAAGCACGACTAATGTTCATTTTGGGGTCGCGAAACTCCACGTCAAGGCACAGGAGAGACTCAGTGTGGGCTCCAGGGCCCCCGAGGAAGGGGGAAGACTGTTTTTGCTCTTAAAGTGTTTTCAGAGGACCGAGTCTTTCTGGTTCTGCGGTTTTCTTTTAAGACTGGTGGCCGAGCCTGCCTTCAGAGCAAGGCGGGGCAGGTACGGGCTGGGATTCCCATAGGAAAGATGGATGCTCACATGCGTTTTCGGCGACACGGTCCTGTTAACAACCCCTCGGAAAAATTACCGAGGAGAGGCGGCTTTTTATGGTTTTGTTATTAAGCTTTTATGGAATCTCCTGCTGTTTCATGGAACTTCAGATGGGAAATGAGGGACTCGGTAGCATCCTCCTTGGCCCCCGCTTGTTAACAGACGCCCCGTTCTGGTGAGCCAGCTGCACCTGAGGTTTCAGTTGTCCGCCGCCCCACGTCAACTCCTTTTGCTCACATTTAATTTGTCCCCCAGTTACCTTTTCATGCGAACAGTCTGTCTGCACAATCCATCAGACGAATCTCGAGGCTGGTCGATCCAGTTGGGTTGTAAAGACTCTGCTGATTGGCTGAAGCCTGAATGGTACAGTCATTTGGAGGCAGCTGGGTGGTCTGCTGAAAATTGATCTCTCTTGGGGATAACAAGGTGAGGTAAATCTGAAGTCAAGACTTCAGTCTGGATCTCTGCTGGCATCGATGGTGTTGTAAGCATTTCCTTGGTACTCTGTGACTCTCACAGGCTAAGCCCCTCTGAGCCCTGTGAAGAGAAAACAGTTTAAGGCAAACTTATAGTCTGTGGGGGTTGCCGTCAACTCAGAGATGAACGTAGAAGAAAAAGATCTTGTACTGTCTAAATGGCTGCTAAGGAATGGATATGACCATTTTTTAAATAGAATGTATACAAGCATTTATATAAATGTTTACATTTAAACTTGGGCAGATTTATAAGATGTATAAAATCCTTTGTTTTAACAAGTTCAAATTCAAACTCAGCATACTTCTAAACTCTATCACACACATATCGTGAATGCTGCAGGCGAATTAGAAACTAGAGACAATGAAGAAGGTACAGGTAACTTCACCAGTATGCCTGTTTTTATTTTCAGGCATACACACACACACACACGCACACCAGCCAGATCATATTGTGCATGGCATTGTAAGCTGGCTCTCTCACCTAACAATACGTTATTCACATCCTTATATATCAGTAAATATTATTCTATACTATTATTGCAAATGCTTGTACAGTGTTTTATTTATTTTTCTTTTCACTTAACAAACTCCTACACAGAGTGTACGACGTGCCAGGCAAGTTCCAGTTACTTTATAGATGTGAGCCCATTTCCCCTAAACAGAGATGTGACGCAGTTTGCTTCACCGTCGTCCCCCACGGCTGCTGGGCCTCTCGGGTGTTTTTACAATGATTTTAAGTGCCGTTGCAGTGACCATATTTTAGGAGTTGTGCTTATCTTCCTTTCCCTAGGGCACATGGTCAGGAGTGGAGTTTCGAGGTCAACCAGCGTGCAAATTGCGAGGCTTTTGACCTGTCTGTACTACAAACTGGCCCCAGGTGGGCCAAACCAGTTTTCTAGTTTCACCAGCGATAGGAGAGCAAGCGCCCTTGCTAACAGAGTATTTCCGCTAAAACAAGCAATAAAAACCTAGAAAACTCAAACGCAAAGAGAAAGAACTCTCTCTAAGATGACAGGTAAAAATTGATTTCTCATGTTTAATGGCATTTGTCTTTTTCTTATTGAGTTTGGGGATTTCTTTTCATATTAAAGACATTAACCTCTTGCAATATGTTGTGGTTTTTCCCAAGTCATGTGTTTTGTTACTCTGATTCTAGTAGTTATTGTCATATGCAAGTGTTCCTTTTTTTAGTACTCGGTCTATCTTTTTTTGAGGTTTATGGGTTTTCCCTTTGCATTTATGCTTATGTAGATTTTATTTGCTCCTCGATTATATAAGAATATACATAAATTTCACTCGAGAGCTTTTATGGTTTCATTTATTTCATTTTAAATCTCTAATCCATCTGGAATTTATTTTGGTCGGCATCCATTTTTTGAAACCATCTAGAATGCTTTCAGTACATAGGCGCAAATGTTGTCCATACGGTTTTGGAGCAAATTATGTAATGAAATAGCAAACCCTGGGCTCAGTAGTAACAGTTTAAAAAAATTAACACTTATTAACTTCTTACCACGTGTCAGCTAAGGGCTTTGCAGGTATTAGTTCATGGGCTTCCAGCAAGAAGCTCAGTTGAAAGCATCCTGCAGTTATCATGCGAGCTGGTCATCTCCTACAAATGGTCCCCTGGATGCTGTTTGGTGAGATGCATAGTTACCCACCCAGAATCTTCAGTTCACCAAGCGCTCCCCCTTCTCATCCGCGTCTCCCTGCCGCTGGGCTGTGGTCTGGTCAGGGTCACTGTGTCTCCTTTTCCTGCTAGATTCTTCTTCTGAGGCTTTGGAAGGGCAGCTGTTCCCATGAATGAGTGTCGGTGCGTCTTCACGCACTGACAGAGGGAATAAATATTGACACAATTGGCATTTTTATTGCCTCCCTGTTTTTAATCTAGGGGAGATGATTCCTGCATAATAGGCCTGGGTTTCCATTTATAGGCAGCTGTCTTCTTCATGTGGCCATGTGTTTCATCCCCTTCCTCATAAACTCCGCCACACGCGGCCACATGTTTTGCCCGGAACTCCAGGAGTTCACCTCCATCCCCACGGGCCCGGGCCCCAGGGACACACCTCTCAGCCTGAGCGGCTGTGTGCTCAGCCAGCCCAGGGCCACACCGCCTGCCAGTTTGCTCCTGCATCCAGCACTGATTGGACACATGGATTCGCATCATCCCTTTGGCCTCTATACCAGATTCAACATGTGAAGTGTTAATTGACGAAGTCTTGCTTGTATTTATTAGCACTGAGGCTCTTCTGTGCTTTGTCTTCCTTGACTATTAAAAACTGAACCTATGAATTCAATTGAAAGTCTTTCCCGAGTGCCCAGTGGGCTCCCAGACCTGTGTGGTCTGGAGATGCTTTTGCAAATGAAAAACAGCAGGGTCTCTGCCTTCCCTGAGGTTACGGTGCAGCGAGGAGAAAAACAGCCCATCGTCACACAGGGAAAAGTTACTGCAAACTGTGACACGTGCAACGTGCAGTCAGGAAAAGCGAGAGGAGCGGCCGGGAGCTATAATGTAAACCCGAAGCGGTCTTGGACCCCAGGGAAGGTGTCCCAGGGAAGGGGCCTCAAGCCGTCATCGAAGACGCGTGGACATGAGTGGGGGGAGGTCAGTGCAGGAGGCCTGCCGTGCAGAGGCCCCGAGGCCCAAAGCAGTGGAAAGGGGAGCAGAGGTGGCTGGGTGACATGAGGCCGGAGAGGCGTCCAGCCGGAGGCACAGGTCATGGTGATGATGCAGCTCATTGTACTATTACACTAAACAGAGTAACAGGGAGCAAGAAAGTGTGAAAAATGAGAGTGATTGCCATTCACCATGGGTTTTTTAAAATTCTTCGGTTTTGAGTTACCATTAACCAAGTAATTCTTAATTTTGAACCAATAAATGGTTCAGTCACTCAAAAGGACACCGAGTGGCCACTGTGTAAATGGCTTTACAGTGGGCGCTAGAGCAGCTGCGAAGAGGATGCAGCTATAAGCCCCGCCCCGGGCACTGGCATTCTAATGGGGTCCCAGGTCACCCTAATACAGGACGCACAGCACGGACACCCGAGCATGAACCTTTATGGGCAGGACGATGGCCTCAGGGGAAGGGCGACTGATCTCTTCAGATCATGGCAATGGCATTACTTTTTTCTCTTTTTAAAGGTTTTGTTTTTTAGATATAATTCACATGTGTACAAGTCACCCATTTAAAATGTACGATTTTGTGGTTTTTTTATTGCGTTTCCTGATGTGTGCACCCATCAGCACAGCCCACTTCAGAACACTTTCACGACCTCACGACCTCTGAAAGGCACCCCACGTGCTTTAGTTAGCCGCACCCCCCCTCCCCCCGCATCCCTGCGCAGCCACTCCTGCACTCCCGTCTCCAGCCACTTCCTGCCTCTGCACATTCGCTTGCATGGAGTCACGCATCGCGTGGTCCTGCGTGACCGGCTTCTTTCACTTAACGTAATAGTTTCTAGATTCATCCATACTAGTATTCCAGGCTTCTTTGTGGTCGAACAGCATTCCGTCGTGTGGTTAGACCTCATTGTGTTTGTCCATTCATTAGCCGACGGACACCTGGGCTGTCTCCACTTTCTGTGAATGGTACTGCTACGAACAGTGGTGTACTTGTATTTATTCAAATACCTGCTTTCGCTTCTTTGGGAGGACAGTTGCTGGATTGTATGGTTGCTCTATGTTTAATCATTAGAGGAGCTGCCGGGCTGTTTTCTAAGGTGGCTGCCATTGTTCATTTGCACCAGCCGTGTGTTTAGGTTCTGGTTTCGCACCACCCTTGCCCAGTACTTACCGGTACCTCTCCGCCTGGTGATGGCCAGGCCAGTGGGTGTGAAGTGTGTCTCCTTGTGGGTGTGGTTTGCATTGGCTTGCCGGCTGTTGATGTCTGGCATCTTTTAATGTGATGGCCTTAGTTCTTATGTTAAATAATAATGAATAACATCTTGTTACTTTGATGAAAGAATGAAAATTTTAAAATGAGGTAGAATATAAACTCCATGAGGACAGGACTTTCTTTTTTTCTTTTTTTTTAAGATTTTATTTATTTATTTTTAGAGAGGGAAGGGAGGGAGATAGAGAGAGAGAGAAAAACATCAATATGCGGTTGCTGGGGGTCATGGCCTGCAACCCAGGCATGTGCCCTGACTGGGAATCGAACCTGCAACACTTTGGTTCGCAGCCTGTGCTCAATCCACTGAGCTACGCCAGCCGGGGGCTTGGACTTTTTTATTCATATCTGTGGTCCCATTACCTGGTAGTATGCAACAGTAGTACATAGCAAAGTATTAGATGGGTGGGTGGGTGGGTGGATGGATAGATAGGAAAATGGATGGATAGATGGATGGATGTCTTATTCTTTATAATGAAGTTAAAGATTTCTAAGATGGAATGTAGTTTTTTCCACCTGCCTTTTCCCTCTACTTACTCAACTTATTCACTCATTCCTATATTTACAAAGAAAGAAAACTTGTCAGGTTTCAGATCTCTGTAGCTCATTTTCTGTGTTTTTCTGAATTATTCACTTTTGAGAATTACAGAATTGTGGAAGTTAGGAGAGATTTTTGAAGCTTTTAGAAGCCCAAGTTTTCGATACATGTTTTACTCTTTTTACCTTTCCAAACAGCTGCTGTCATCTGTTTAGCTGTTTTCATAATTCTTAACAAAATCAAGCAAAAATAAACAGCAACAACAATAGCAACAAAACTATCCCAGTTCAGCAATCATGCATGAACAAACTTCCAAAAGCAAATTGGGGTTCTCAAGTCATCATTTCTCCTTAATGGGTATTATTATTGGAGTACATGGACAGTAATGCATTAAGAGTTGTTGAGAGGGACTCTTAAAATGAAGTAAAGTCTTGTCTTCCCAAGCAGAATCTCATCCAGTCTTCAGTTTTCTGGAGTGATTTACGGTACAGTAAAATGCCAGAGCTTCAGGTCAAATGGTCTCATTCATCAATGGGAGGCCACCTCAGAAACTTAGGTATTCCTGAATTTAAGAGTGTTCCCTTTCCACTTGTTGTAGCCATTTTTATAATACTGTCTGGGTCAAAAGCACGAGGGTCACACTCTCAACAGGATGTCTCGAGGCTCCCTCGAGTCAAGAGCTCCTCAGAAGAATATATCAAGAGGCCATACCTTGTCCCAGGCCCCTTCGGGGTCAGAAGTCCTAAGTAATTTTCCTAACAGGCAAGTAAGCTGTTGACAGTCACTCTTGATATTCAGTTTCTTTAAAGAGAAACAATAAAATTATTATCCTGCGAACCCTGGGGCTTTGATGATAGCAAAAAAGAAAGGTATTCTTAATGTTATTATTATTATTATTACCCTGTTTACTATTATCTTTTGTTTTTCTTTTTTTTTGTCAGCTGTTATTTAATACCTTGGAAGCTGCGGGTCTCTGAAAAGTCTGCGTAGCACAAGCCAAACTTGCTTCAAAAATCATTTTTCACCCAAAAGCAGGAGGTTGAGATAGGAGACGTTCTGCCAATTTGGCCTCGGAATGGTAGCTCTGAGGCCAGTGGAAAGGACACTCTGCTAATGCAATAAATGTAGCCATCCTAAGGGGCTGAAATGCGTTTTCCAGAACTATTACTCTTTGTGTTAAAGATTTAAGCATGAGCCTCTGAAAATTCCTGAGCACTAAATTTCTACCTTCAATGCATTTCTTTGTTACAGGTTTTTCCACTTTTTCTTGTCTTCAGAAAGCCTTCAATTCATTTACCCCATCTTACTAAAACAAAGCAAAAAATAAAACTTAGAGTCACACAAGGTTATTTCAAAGAAATTATTCCGCCATCTCTGCCGAATACTGCTCGTATTTGCATCTTGTTTTCTTTCTCCAGGGCCTCCCCCGCTCACAGGGAAGAAGGGCTTCCAGAGCAAAGTCCCTGGGGGCGGGAGGGTGGCCAGGTAGCCTGGGATTCATTGCCACGAGGAGGGGTAGCGTCGCCCTCGGAAAGTGGGAGGACTACCACGCCTGGGGCCTGCTGGATATCCAGCGAAAACCTGCTGGATGGACGGAGAGGCGACTGACTAATATGAGCAAGAGCAGCGTGACGGCTAACTGGATGTGTCCATTTGCCTAGGCAGGTGTGCCCAGGTATTTGGTCAAACATTCGACATACTTCTAAGGACATAATTTAGATTAGATTAACATTTACATGAGCAGACTTTGAGTCAGGTAGATTGCCCTCTATAATGTGGGTGACCCTCATCCAAATCGGTCAATGGTCTGAATAAAGAAAATAACACTGACCTTCTTGAAGGACGAGGGAATTCTCCCAGGAGAGTGCCTGCATAAACGACACTGTGGATTTTTTGTCCCTGCGTCCCCAGCCCGCCCTGCAAAGGTTGACGTTACCAGCCTCCACGATCTTGTGAGACAGTTCTTTACAATACATATAAGTCTGTCTCCTGTCTGTCCCTCCATCCGTCCATCCATCCATCCATCCCATTAGTTCTGTTTCTCTGGAGATCCCTGACTAATCGATCAGTGCGTGCAGGAGAACTGTCGGGCTGAGTACGTACACCACTAGCCCGGCTTCTGAGCGTGGAAAGCAGCGGAGACGGGTGGCACGGGCTGAGTGGGGTGTCCAAACGGCAGGCGCCAGGACGCCCACACAGCACCCACAGCGCAGAGGGCCGGCGCTGCTCGCAGGAGCCAGGTGGGCTGGCCACCTCTCCGCCAAACACCAGCCTGTCCCGCCGCGGTTGAAATAGTGGTCCGTACGGTATACACGGAATTTTGGATTCTGCTTTTCCTCTTAATGCTAGAACGCCATTCAACATTTTGCTTATTACACTATATAGGCTTCAAAAGTGGTTGTAGTGGTTAGAAAACATTTTATCATGTTCTCTCTTGTAGCGCGTATGTTTCTAGTCAACTCTGTAGGTGATGCCTCGTGGGACGCCTTCATATACTTGTTCTAGCTGACCTCTTAATTGTTCCACAGGGTGAATAGCCAGTACTGGGATTGTGGGGTAGGAGAGTAACATTTGTTGTCTTAAAAGAAATAGAAGATAAAGTAGAGAAATAAAGGAGAAGAATCATTGTAAATAGAAAACATTAAAAGATAGAAGAAAAAATCCTCTGCGAACCAAAGTGTCGCAGGTTCGATTCCCAGTCAGGGCACATGCCTGGGTTGTAGGCCATGACCCCCAGCAACCGCACATTGATGTTTCTCTCTCTCTCTCTCTCTTTCTCTGTCTCTCCCTCCCTTCCCTCTCTAAAAATAAATAAACAAAATCTTAAAAAAAATTTAAAAAAGAAAAAAAGAAAAAATCCTAATAGATCAGTAATTGGAAAAATTACGAATTGATTGAAGTGGCCTGTGAAAAATTATAAACTCTCAGATTTCTAAAATAGTAGTTGTATGTGGTTATATGAGGTGTGCACAAGAAGGCCACAGAAAGATTGAAGTAGTAAAGGGGTGAGAAAATACACCCCAGTATTAACCCGTGAAGCGGCTCCAGCGGCAACAGACAACATCAGATAGATTTAAGGCGGTGAAAGCGAAATGAGGTATCGGAAACAAGGCGATAAGAAGATGTCGCGTGTGATTCCTGCTCACATCGCCTTCACAGATGTCAGTGCATCCGACACTTTCCAGCTGACAGGCAGAATTTGACAACTCTGTAGGCATAAGGAAAGATTTTAGGACACTGCTCTCAGAAATGGATAGGTCAAGCTGAAAAATTGATAACTATATGAAAAATTTGAACAAGTAGAATTCATTGTGAGTTAACAGACATAGAACTCCGTTCTCATAGAGCACAGGACTTCGTTCAAGAAAGAGAGTGTGTCCAGCCCTGAGCCGTGTGGCTCAGTGGGTTGGGCGCCATCCCGCAAAGCAAAAGGTCGCTGGTCAGTTCCCGGCCAGGGCACGTGCCTGGGTGGCGGGATCGGTCCCCAGTGGGGGCACATGCAAGAAACAACTGATGGACGTTTCTCTCTCCCATTAATGTTTTTCTCTCTCTTTCTCCCACTGTCTAAAAATAAATAAATAAATAAATAAATAATCTTTTTTAAAAAAGTATCCACTTATACCTGGACCATTGTAAGAAATTGACTGTTAGACTACAAAAAGTCTCAACGTGGTCCAAAGATTGATATAACATAGAATTACATTTTTTTAATTTTCAAAAAAGACACCGAAAATACGTATGCAAGGATTTTTATTGAGACCACTCTTCATAGTAGCCCCAAATGGGAGATACCTTATTGCCCATGTCTAGGTGAATGGCTTATTAAAAATATTAGAAGTTGGTTCAAGTAATGAACTAGATGTTCTGGCATCAACATTCATACATTTCGAAAACATAATATTGTGTGGAAAAATAAAGTTCACGAAGGACATACACAGTATGATACCATTTGCATAAAACTTGAAATACAGTGTAAAAGAATACCATGTATTGTTTCATGGAGATAATTATATGTAGTAAAAATATGAAATTATTATGAAGAAAGGAGGGTCATTTGCCTTTGAGGAATGGAATTAGGGGTAGAGGGAGTGAAAGAGATTCTCTACTAAACCTCTAATATTTTCTTTCTTTTGTACACCTAAAACAAATACAGCAAAACAGTAACATTTGTATAATTCTGAGTGCTGCGTTTATAGCTGCTTGCTATGATACATTCTGTTCCTTTCTGTTTGGAATATCTCCTTACTCACAGAAGTCTGAGGTACTCGTCCAGGGATACAGAGCTAGAGCTCGGTATTTTAGTCTCAATATTTTGATTTCTTTATTTTTTATTGTACCAAAATTCTTAATGTTTATAATTTCAAACTGAATTCCTTCCACTTTTTCCTAAGTTTATTTATACTTAAAAAGGGAGTTGATTTTTAGTCTTTCAGTCTTGAACTTTATTCTTTGTTTGCATTCTTACCCACTTTTCTCCTTGACCCCCAAGAGCTCTGGCTGTAGATATTAAACAAGAAAGAGTTACGGAGTCGGCCTTTATTAGAAGGCCCTGCAGTGTGGGGATGAAATGCAGATCCACTGTGTCAACTCTGGGTTAAGCTTGATTGCAGTTCAAGGAGCATCCCCAGGACTTCTGAAGGAGAAAAGCTTTCTTCTCCTTTTCCTTTTTAATCAAGTAACTGTTCATTGCACTGAGCATCTTAGATCCACCCAACGCAGGGTGTCAAACCTCGAGCATGTGGGGCATCAAAGAAGGAGAGAGGAAGGACTTTCCCTGAGCTCAAAAAACATGACAGCCTACTTTGGCCCATCTCTACAAAGCCAAATGTCTTCTCATAGCAAGGAAATGACAGAACTGGAAGAAGCTAATGAAGCCCTGATAATTGGCATTTTGAAAGAAAAGGAAAACCTTTCCCCACCAATGTCTGGCCACTTCAGAAACTCCACCCCCGAGGTCCCAGACTGAGTTCCGTCCTCCCAGCGCTTCCCAGCTCAGGACTGGGCCTCAGGGGGGGTTCCTGCCACCGCATTCCCTGGGGCTCTGCCCACAGCCCTTCACCGGCTAAGTAACTCACGGCTTGGCTCTCCCCTGCCCTCCTCTTAGCCCCGTGAGGCTGGGACTCCATCTGCCTCGCTCCACATCCCGCCCCCGGCCTCACAGGCTCAGCAGATGCTCCACGCATGTTTGTTGCGGGAGGCAGGGCGCAAATGAAGCACATAATAAACTCTCTGAGGAATTCGGCTGTGTTTTTCATACCATGAAATCGGCATGAAAGTAGGCCGAAATTAAATTTTACCCGCAGCATTGATAACATGAGTATTTTGGAGATCAGTTTCCATCATTGGGAAAGATTTGTTTTTAATGCTTGCAGACGTCTTTAGTGGGGATGGTGGGGTAGGAACATGGGCCAGAAGCCAAACTTTCGGTTTTTTAAAAAAATAGGAATTAAAAGTATGCATTGCCAAAAAAAATTGAGACTGAGATTCCAAACCACTGGATCTATCATTTTATTTTGGAATTTCTCAGGCGTGAGACCGCGGGGCTCATCCTCAGATGATAAGCTACCCTCAGGCTGGGGCAGAGATGACAGGTGACGACGTGCCATCCTGTGGTGAAGCTGTATCCCCTTCCCTGTCTCCTTAGCTCCTGCTCACCCTTTTGGCTCCGCCCCGACAGTGCTCTGGAGGTAGGCGTGGGCAGGAACAAACACCTGCTCTCCAGCACTCTTCTCAAACCTGGCTGGGCGCAGGAATTACCTGCAGAGCTCGATAACATGCTGATTCCTGGGCCCCGGGGCCCCAGCCCCCCGGGGAGTCTGACTGAGTGGGTCTGGAATGCAGCCCAGGGATCTGCATTTCTCCCTAGCTCTCAGGAGATGCTGGAGCTCCCGTTCCACTGACCACATTTCCCGTAGCTCTGCTCCAGGCCAGCACTTCTCAGACTTCAGTAGTCATTCAAGTCCCTCCGGGTCTTGTTAAAACGAAGAGTGGGCTGTGATCGGTGTGGTGTAGGGCCGAGAGCTGCATTTCTCACCCACCCCGGGGCTGGCCCCAGGTGGGGGTGAGGCTGCCGGTTGGAGGAGAAGGACCAGGAGGAGCACAGAGTTCAGCCGGCCTTTCAGCCTCTCGGTGAGTTTTCCTGCACCCGGACACTGGCCCCGGGAGAGCAGGAGGCTGCTTCCGTTGGAGAGGAGCCGTGCGTGCACACAGCCTCCGGCGGCCCTGTTGTTTGCCTTTAACTCCTCCTTTCTCCCTTTGGATGATTTCGGTTTCGCAGTGACCTTTCGTTGAAGGGCAATTGTGAGTAAAGAGCCTTGAGGGAGATGACAGTTCTTTATGCGAATGTTTCTAATAATGACCAAGATTGTTCACTTTTCTCTGCGTTTATGTTCTGTACACAGGGGCGAATTTCATCAAAGGTCTGAAATAACATTTGCCTCAGCAAGTCCCTGGTTCTTATGCAACCGGGCAAATGTGACATTCTTCTTCGAGTCCATAGAAACTCTTCCAATCAATTCTTCTAGTACACTCTTTAACAAAATAATTCCTTATAGAAGAATAAAATCGTAAGAGCTCAATGCTGACCAGTATTTCTAAAACTAAGATGATTTTAATGCAAGTTTAGTGGGGGCAGTCTTACATGGGACCCCCAACTTTGTTTATCCAGCAGCAGCGGTGAAAATGATCCGACTATAACGGAATTTCAGCATTTTTAATGTTGGAAAAGCTGTTTAGTTTGTAGAAGATTTTAAAAATTTATATCTTAGTTGCTCTGTTCTAAAAAAAAAGTGAGTTTATTGGCTCTAAAAATTCCCGTGGAGAAATACGGGCTGGTGCAAGTTCTGAACCCTACTAATGGGTCCTTCTCGGCTGGGTTCGGTTGCAAGTAGTATCTAGACTTGCGAGTGAGGAGCGCCCACCTCTGTGGCTCTCCTCCAGAGCCTCGCCCCGGCCACACCCAGACCAGTGGGGTCCGAACCGCGGTGGGCACGTGGCCCTGGGGTCACTGTTGTTTGCAGCTCCCTGCTGGTTTTACGGTGTAATCAGGGCTAACAACCAGTGGTCCAGAGGCCTGGTCCTCTCTCCCTCCTAAATGTCACTCTGCATCATAACCCTCTTGGACTGTGGCTCCAGTTCCTCGGTGTTTGCTCAGTCTGAGCCCAGTTTACAGATCAGTGTTACTCCCACCCTTGCCTGTAGTTCTGTGTTCTTCTCCTCCATTAGCCAAACACTTAGATCTCCCTCCGGCAGTTCAGTGATTTGAAGGCCTACCTGCTTCCTAATTTCCAGCTAATTGTGACCCACATTAGATTTCTGTTTGTAGTTCATGAAATATGCATAGGTGTCTTATCTGTTGAACCTATGGTTTTGTTTTATTTGTTTACCCATTGTCTTTCCTGGGAGGATGCTGAATTAATATATGTTTTCTTTTAATTATCCATGGTTCCTGGTGCCTCATTTAATGCTTGGCACATGGAAGGTACTCCGCAAGTATTTGTTGAATGTACAAGCCATTGATTCTTCCCTCTCCTTCGACTCCTGCTCAAACATTCAGCCAGTTTCCGGATCGTGTCGACGTCAGCTCTTAGACATACCTGAGCTCCATTTCCTCAGTTGCATTAGCAACCGCTGTTGCCCTGGGGATGACCACCGGTACCTCTGTGTGAGCCAAGGTCCTTCCCCTGCTCCCCGGGTCTTCCCGCCCCCACACCTCCGCTCACTCCGCCTCCGCACCCCAGCCTCTGCGCGGCCACAGAGATTTTTAAAAATGATTTTCTTCATCTTTTTTATTCTGATTCTTATCGCATTAAGACTTCCCTAAAGTAGAATTTTTTAATATGAAAATAAGATCTGCTGTGCTACCCCTGGAAATCTCTCTTGGCCCCCACAAGCACATATGGTTGTTTGCTTCGTATAGCATCTGCATATGTAAGTGTTATTTCTGTCATACTAATTGGTTGATAGCATGACTTGTATCTTTTTGTACTTTGCGTCTCCCAAGAAGTTATTGCTGGCATTTAGTGAAATTGTGTTTACAGCTTTTATACAATTAATAAATGTGGCGTGCTCTCTAATTGCTCCAGGGACTTCCCATTCCCATCTCTCTCTCCTTGGGCCTCCCCGTTCCCTGCGACATACACACGACGTTATTGAAATTAGGCCGATTGCATTAACCCTCCAGTGGCCACCCAGTGTTCAAGTGGAAGGAAGAGTCCACATGTCTCTCACTTTAAGTCAAAAGCTAGACATGATTAAGCTTAGTGAGGAAGGCACGTCCAAAGCCCAGACAGGCCTATGTGGATGCAAAGGAAACGTTCTTGAAGGAAGTTTAGAGCGATGCTCCAGCGAACGCACGAACGATGACATTGAAACAGCCTCATTGCTGATGTGGAGAAAGAAAATGCTAGTGGTCTGGAGAGAAGGTAAAACCAGCCACAACATTCCCTTAAGCCAAAGGCTAATCCAGAGCAGGGCCCTGACTCTCCCCTCTTCTATGGGGGCTGAGAGAGGCGAGGAAGCTGCAGAAGAAAAATCTGAAGCCGGCAGTGGTTGCTCATGAGGTTTAAGCCGCCTCCGTCACATCCAAGCGCCAGGCGAAGCAGCAAGTGCTGATGGAGAAGCTGCAGCAAGTTACCCAGAAGGTCCAGCTGAGAAGATTCTCGAAGGTGTCTGCACTCAGCAACAGAGATTCAATGTAGTCGAAAAGCCTCCCACTGGAAGAAGATGCCATCCAGGACTCTCCCAGAGGGGGAGGGGACGTCAGCGCCTGGCTTCAAAGCCTCAAAGGACAGGCTGACTCTCCCGTGAGGGGCTAATGCAGCTGGTCACTTTCGGTTGAGGCCACGCTCATCTACCACCCCGAAAATACTAGGGCCCTAAAGAGTTCTGCTAACTCTCCTCTGCCTGTGTTCTGTAAAGAGAGAAACGAAGCCTGGACGACAGCACACCTGTCTGCAACACAGTTTACTGAGTAGTTTAAGCCTACTGTTGGGACCCACTGCTCAGAATAAAAGATTTCTTTTATAATATGACTGCTTGTTGACAATGCACCTGGTCCCCCAAGAGCACTGAGGAAGATGTACAGTGAGGTTAATGTTTTCCTGCCTTCAAACACGGCATCCATTCTTCAGCCCAGGGATCAAGGAGTAATTGTCACTTTTAGGTCTTATTACTTAAGGAATACATTTACTAATGACATAGCTACCATGATTCTTTTGATGGATTTGGGAAAAGTAAGTTGAAAACCTTCTGGAAAGGATTTGCCACCTAGCTACTATTAAGAACATTTGTGACTCAAGGGGAGGTCAAAATATCAACATTACCAGGAGTTTGGAAGAAGCTGATTTCCAAACTTCATGGATGACTCTGAGGGGTCAAGACTTCAGGGGAGTCCTGGCTGGTGTGGCTCAGTGGATTGAGCACCAGACTGTGAACCATAGGGCCCCTGGTTTGATTCCCAGTCGGGGCACGTGTCTGGGTTACGGGCCAGGTCCTCAGTAAGCGGCAAGTGAGAGACAACCACGCATGGATGTTTCTCTCTCTTTCTTCTTCTTTTTCCCTTCCCCTCCGTCTAAAAATAAGTAAGTGAAAAATCTTTAATTTTTTTAAAAAAAGACCAGTGGAAAAAGTAACTGTAGATGTGGTACAAATAGTGGGATAAGTAGACCAAATCACTGCGATCTCATGATAATAATTGTACGGATGAAGAGTAGCTTCTAATGGTTGAGCAAACAAAGTCATTTTCTGAGACAGGGTCTACTCCTGGTGAAGACGCTGTGACGACTGTTGAAATGACAGCAAAGGACTCAGACTGTGACACAAACTGGGCTGACAGCGCAGCGGCGGGGTTCGAGAGGACCGACTGCAGTTTCGAAAGAAGTTCTCTTGTGAGTAAAATGCTGCGAAACAGCAGCACGTCATACACAAAGAAATCACCCATGAAACGAAGAGTCGATGAACGTGACAGACCTCCTTGCTGTCTAGCTTTAAGAAATTGCCACCACCCCCACTGCCTTCAGCAGCCACCATTCTGATGAACCAGCCGCCATCAACATTCAGGTGAGACCCTCCACCAGCAAAACAAGTACAACCTGCTGCAGGCTCAGATGATGGCAACATTTTTAGCAGTGTTTTTAAATGAAAATGATGTTCATTTTTTTTGGACATAATGCTGTTGCACACTTAATAGACTATACTGTGTGTAAACATCACTTTTATGTGCACTGGGAAAGCAAAAACTTCTTGTGACTGTCCTCGTTATGTTCTCCCCTTTATTGTGGTGGTCTGGAGCTACACCCATGCCCTCTCTGAGGTTTGCCTGTAATTAGAACAGTTTCTGACTTGATAGAGGGTGGTGGAGTGGGAGGATACTGGTGGTCAGAGAAGGAGCGTCTAAGGAGGTAATACTGGCCTGAAAGTTGAGAGGGTGTGAGCCGCTCCTCCAATGAGACTGGAAGAACGTTCCAGCCAGAGGTGGCAATGAGCTTGGCACATTTAAGAAGCAGAAAGCAGCCCTGGCTGGTGTAGCTCAGTGGATTGAGTGCGGGCTGCGAAGCAAAGTGTCACAGGTTCGATTCCCAGTCAGGATACATGCCTGGGTTGCAGGCCATGACCTCCAGCAACCACACATTGATGTCTCTCTCTCTCTCTCTCTCTCTGTCCCCCCCCACACCTCCCGTCCCTCTCTGAAAATAAATAAATAAAATTCTTAAAAAAAAAAAAAAGAAGCAGGAAGCCCAGCCTGGTTGGAAGGTCGTGAGCTAAGGCTGGTGAATAGAGATAAAGGTGTAAAGTGGGAGGGGCTTCTGTGCCCAGGGGCACATGAACCGGGGTTAGGGTTCAGGAAGAGTAGTTTTAATTTGATGAAATATCTTTTTTTCATCCCTTGGAAACTTTTGATTAGAGGAGTAACAGGATTTGTTTTATACCTGTAAAAAGAACATTCGGCTGCTACACAGAGAGTGAAGAATTTATGTGTCTGTAAGAATTATTACAAAATATGGTTGACAAAAATGCTCGGCAGTCTGTTGTGTCTGGAAGGAGGCGTGTGACACTCTTTGTGTCTCGCTGGGAAGATGTGGGGGAGAAATGGTAACACTTTCCTGCCGAGTCACAGTGAGATCCCATCCCACCATTCCTGTTTCCTCTCTTCTTCCCCAGTGCCTGACGTTCAACCGTTATCTTTATAGGGACTGTTCACTTTTCTCACCTTTTAAACTCCTTGTTTCATGCAGTACCCCTTACCCACCTCATGGCATCATCGACGGCCCCAATATCAATCAGTTGTGTTGCTGGATTGTTATACACCTGGAAAGAGATAAAGAGTAGCTTCTAGTTTTTTTTTATAAAAGCCACATCGCTCCCTGTGATTGACTGAGCACCATTACTGTGGACCACTATACAACAGTGGACGGTCCAGAGGTACTTGCCAAATTGTCAGTGAAACAAAGCAACCTTTTCATCGATTTAGCCATATCCTCTTCTATGGTGGGCAAGACAATAATAAATCTTAACAGAGGAATCTTCCTAAGCCATTATGCAAAATAAAACTGGGATACATGCATTGGTGACTGTCAGCACGTATCTTCATGGAGTTTGCACGAACGTTGGCAAGGCAATGAGAAAACGTATTTGTGCCTGTTGGCTGGCCTTGGAGCACATCAGTAGGGGTGCCCAAGTCTGTCGGTAACCATGAAGTTAACTTTGTCTCACAAAAAATCCTGTTTTGTTGACTGGATAGTAAGGAATGTGCTTGGCTCAACTCCTGCCTTCCCCCTCCGAAGTCTGTTCAATATTTCAGCTGGGTGCAGTGCTGTCCTGGGGTGGGGGGCTTCCGGGGGCTTTCTGGAGGCAACTGGTAGATTCTCTTCCAACTCCGTGTTCAGTGAGCGGTGATGTCACATGAGTAGCCAGAGAGTAGCTGCAGCGGGAGAAATTGCACCGCCGACATTGGCAGAGACCACGACGCAGGGTTGCTCTCTGCTCCCCAGTCCTCCTAAGGGCCAGTCGCTGAACACTCACAGCCCCATCATTGCCTGGATATTGCACTGGAGTGCAAGCATGTTTAAATATAAACCCATTGTCTCTCCTTCCCCTCCTTTCCACTATCAGCTCCTCCTCCTGCATTTCTCTTATCTGTGAACAGACTTTAAACCTAGTCTCACATCTCCAGAGGCATCTTCGACCCTACTTTTCCCTCTTGCCTCAATGTGAGATCTCTTTTCAGACTCCACAGCTTATGCCTCTCCTATCTCATGGGCTTTACATCTCAGAATTTCCATGGATACATCCCCAGACAAGTCCCTGGCTGTGTCTTTTTTCTCTCAGAAGCCTGAGCTGGGTTATCTGTAGTAGCTCCTTAATTCCCCATCGAATCCTCCACCTCCACCACCCTCAGCCTTCTCACACATTATCATCAGCTTACTTTCCTGACATGTATTTTGTATCTTATCACTTTCCGCTCAAATCTGCCAGTGACTCCTCTGATCTCCAAATGAGGTTTATGCTTCACAGCCCAGCATACAAGGCCTTTTGTCCCATGAACACAGCCTGCCTTTCCAGATGATTCCCGGGATCTCTGGTTCTGTTCCTAATGCTCCCGGGCTCCCCACCGCCACCCATGGCATTTCAGATGCAAGCATTTCTAAAATATGAGTTTTCCGAAAAGACCTTTCTTCTCCTTTGCCTGCATAAAATGTACTCTTTCTTTTAAGATATAACTCAGATGAAGCCTCCTCCTTGCAATCCTTCCTAATTTCCCCTCAGTCCCTATCCTCCAGCCCCAAACACACTCTCTCTCTCCTTGAAGTTCCTTTGTAATACTGTACTGTTGTTGTTGTTGTTGTTTACAGAACTCGTCCTTTTCCTCTTTTTATTATAGTTTACTATAGCACATTGTGTACTTTGGAGTAGGAACCCCATTTTTAAAAAAAAATTATTTAATTTGTTGATTGATTTTAGAGAGGAGGAAGGTGGGAGAAAGAGAGAGAGAGATGGAAACATTGATCTTTTGTCCCACTTCTTTGTACATTCATCGGCTGATTCTTGTACGTGCCCTGACTGGGGATGGAACTCACAACCTTGGCGTATTGGGACGACGCTCTAACCAGCTGAGTCACCTGGCCAGGGTGCAACTTCATCGTTTTCATCTTTGCCCCCGACTTGGAGGCAGGCCCAGTGTCCCTGCTCAGTAGAGCTTTGTTGAGAGAATAAGTACAAGGGAAAGAAGATTTATACCTCCTTTAGCTGGTGGGTGGTAAAGGAAACAGAAGCACAGGAAATAAAAAATGGTATAATGGGAATGTTTCTGGAACTCCCCCCCAAAGTTACCTTTTAAGTAGGACATTTCTATCTTTTGTAACGTAATGTGCTTGGAGAGGATGTCACGTGGAACCTGGAATAGAACAGAACACCTCCGCCGTGGAACAGAAGGCAGACTCTGAACAAATGGGTGGAGGCTACAGAGCACATTTTTAACTTTAATACGTAAGGAAACTTCTTTAATTGTCTACCACAGGAATGAGATTCCTAAAAAGCTCCCAAGCCCTCATCCCAGACACGATGCAGTTGTATGACCATCTGTCCAGGATGTTATAAAAGGAATTCCTGCAGGAAGTAGATGTTCCCCAATGGCTTTTAAGACTCCCGATTTTATGATTCTGTGACTGTTTATGACTCATCCAGCCTCTTGGGAGGATTTTTGGGCCCCCACTTGTCCTGAACCGAGATGGGTTGCCACCATGGTTGCTGGTAAGACGTTTGTTGTACAGTTGGGAGAATTCAAACATTGAGGAAGGAAGCATCTAGAAAAGCCCACCCCATGGCCCCCACTCCAAGAAGATGTGGTTTCCAAACTTCAGCTTGTTTGATTTGGGGAGAAATGTTCCGTCACTGATCTCAGGTTAAGGCCTAGAGAACCCGCCACATGATCTTTCTCTCCATAGGAGCGAAGGGCAAACTTCTTCAGCATTGCATTTCTGTCAGACAGAAACCGTGGCTTAGTTTTGTTTCAGTTCATCTGCCATTGGTCCCCAAGGTCACAGACTGAGAGAGAGCAGAGCTCTCCTTCTCCAGAGGCGGTGAACTCGCCCCTCGTCTGGAGTCCTCCCTCACGTGGCGACCCCATTTGCAGGTTTCATTCGGTTCTGTCCCCTTTTTTGTGAGGCTTTGGCATTAGGTCTTTGGTCTTCCTTCATCCAACCGCTGATCTAGAAGGTAGCCTTAATTTTCACCTCTTCCCCCTCTGTGTCTTATATAAGTATAAGGACTTTTCCCCCCTTTTTGGTGTGTGTGTATACATATGAATTTATTAGCAACTGTAAGTGAGGAGAAGGGAGATATTTCTCTTGAATTCGTGACCCTAACCTCAATTATTTTCTTCATGACCCTAACTTCAATTATTTTCTTCATAAAAAGGTTTATTCTAGTCAAGGGTGTCCAACCTTTTGGCGTCTCTGGGCCACACTGGAAGAAGAAGAGTTGACATGGTCCAGTTGACCATGAAATACAGAACAGTTGACACACATGAAATGCACAAGCACTAACAAAAGCTGATGAGCACAAAAAGGATTTAAGTAAACTTACGATTTTGTGTTAGGCCACATTCATAGCCATCCTGGGCTGCATGCAGCCCACAGGCCGCGAGTTAGAGCCCCCTGCCCAGGAGTTAGGTAGCTCCCCTACCTCCTCCATCTCTTTAGCTTCAACGCCTTCTCTTGGACTTCTTTATTCTTGGTGCACAACATGTTTAAGTCTTCTTCACCCACACACATACACAACCACACACACACACAACCACACACACACCCCTGGCTCCCTGCACACTGTCGCCCCATTTCTTGTCTTCCCTTCACCGCCAACCTTCTGAAAGATGCCGTTCACTCAGTGACTCACGTCGTTTTCACCTTCAGTGCATGTCCAGGTGGTTTATTTTCCCACCCCTCCTGGGAAGCCATTCCTGTTAAGGCCACCACTGACTTCCTCGTTGCCCACCCCAGTGGCCAGGTTTCAGCTCTTATTCCCCGTGGCCACTGGAGGTCCTCAAGTCCATGATGTTTGCGCCTTCAAACTCTCCGGGGCTGCTTATCCATGTGCTTCTCACTGTTGTTTTAGTAATCACTCCATCGGGACTTGACTACATGAACAGGTAGACGTGATTCATTCCGAAAAATAGGCTTAAGCATCTGCTCTTGACCAGGCATTGCACTGGGCGGGCGAAAGAGGGTAGGCAAAAACCAGCGCCCCCCCCGCCCTGGATCGTAGTGGGGTGGATGGAGTGAGGGGTCAGTCACACTAGGGCACCACTGCAGGAGTGTGTCCTAGTGTGACAGGAGTCACTCAAGAAGGCCATGACAGTGTTCAATAGCAACCTCATCCAGCGTGGGGACCTCAGGAACCTTCCCTGAGAAAGCTACTGGCCTGAATATGGGAGGAGGAGGAGGTTTCAGCCAGGAGAAAGGTGTGGAAGAACATTCCAGCAGGAGGAACAGCACGCACCGTAGAAGGTGACCTGGTGTAGGGGAGGGAGTGTGGACCTAACTTCACCACTTCCTAACAGTGTGATGCTTAAAAAACAAACAATAAAAAAACCAAAAACACAACTGCTTGACCTCTTTGGATCTTAGTTCTGTCTTCTCTTAGACATTTTGCAGTCAAAAGTATAGGTGCTCATATATGTGGTGCACCTAACACATAGTAGGTCCTCGGGAAATGTTGTCTCATCCCTGCCTCTTCCACTCTCTGGCTGTGAGTAGTCTGGGGCTGTGAGTAGTAGTAGCCGGGCAGTATGCTCCTTGGTAGCTTGCAGGACTCCGGCCTTGCATGCTGTCTTTCTGGGGTTCATAGGGGGCCACTCGCATGCTGGCAGAGGCTAGCAAGGAGGTGGCTGGCCCAGGGTGCTTGTGATTTGGGTTTGGGGGAAGTCTACCCCAGGAACCTCTTCTCAGTGACTTGAGGATGGCCGTGGGACAGCCCCTGTGGGTGAAGGTGGGGTGAACCTCTGTGGAAGGATAATTCTTGTCGATCTAGCGCACTGCGTCTTCCCTGTACGTCCAAGCTGCCCGGCGCATGGAGTGCAAGAACCCTCCTTGTGCAATGATTGGGTGCGAATTCTGGCTTAGCGTGCAGCCAAGAGGCAGGGCAGATGCTTGATGAAAGGCACCGGCATCTGAAAAAGTGCACCCGCGCCCCACACCCTTCAGGGCGGCCGCCCTTGATTCCTGCACGTAGCGGAGCGTTTGCGGGCCCTGGCGGCCATCCACTGCCTAATGGGAAAAAGGCCTGGGGCGGGCCGGCCCCTTTGAAGCCTGGCGGCTGGGGGTGGCTCCCGTGTGGGGCTGGGGTGTGGCCGCCAGATGCCGGGTGCCTTCACTCTCCTGGCTTTTCCTCATGGCCACTTGTGACTCCGCACCCCAGGGACCTCCCCCTCAGCAGACAGACCCGCCCTGACCCTGCTGGACTTCAGAGAGGCACCGCTGGGGCAAGACGTCCCCAAGAAAGGAGCCCCCCGGGGCTGCCACCCTAGAAGGCGAGGAAAGGGATAACAGCCTTCTCGCTGACTTGCAGCGGGACAAAGTCAGGAGCCTCCGAGTCCGCCTCGCTTGGCCTTCTGGCCCTCCGTCCCATGGGCAGATGGTCTTCTTTCTCCTCTGTGGGGATTGGCAGCGGTGGCAGTGGGGGCCGTCTGTTTTCCCACGTCCTTTTCACTAGGATCCTACGGGAGCGTGCGCTGCGTGAGGAAGACAGGCATAGGGCCGGCAAAGCGCGGACCCTAAGCGACAGCTGGGGCGTTCGGGGTCTGGCGGCTCCATGGTGCTCTTCGCCTCACCGGGCTGCCTCCTCCGGCTCCTATGAGGCTTGTTTCCTGGGGACACCTGTGCGGGCGCGCTTTCCTCTCCCCGCGTGTGCAGAGGCGGGCACGGCCCCTCTCCAGCGCCACGGAGCCTCCTTACCTGCGCTGCGTGTCGCCTGCCGCCTGAATCGGTCCAGCCCTGCCCTCACCCTCACCCACCCACACACACACACACACACACACACACAGTCCCAAGTCAAAGGCAGGGTCCCCTTTCCTCCTGTCTCCTCCCCCTGGACCCCGCCCCAGCCTTGCGCACTGCAGACACTCAGTTAGTGTGTGCCGAGCGGAAGGGAACAGTATCAAAGGTGGTGCGTCGCCGTCTGTGTCGGGGGTGGCGATGTGACGAGACCGCTCACCGCGGAGAAGCGGGGCTGGGATGTTCCGGATAAGGAGTGCCGTCTCATTTCCGGAAGGCCCTTCTAAGTGCGACTGTCACCTAGTTTTAGGGACCCCGTCATTTTACGAATGGGGAGGCTGGAATCTGGCCGAAAGCTGGCATCTGGCTGGCACCTTCGGCCCCTGGTGGTGTTACGGCCTCCGCCGTGGAGCAGAATTGTTCTCTCCTGCGTAGGTGAGGGGTCTGCACTTGAGAGTCTCTGTGAGAACCCAAATATGGGAGGCTAGATGCGGTGCGTGGGTGAGGGGCAATCTTACAGAGGGTGGGAGAGTGTAGGTTTCCCCCCAGAGGCCGTCTGTCCCCTGGCCCGCCCCCCGCAGGTGGGCCTCAGACGGGTGCCCTGCCGGGGCTGCGCCCGGGAGGCCCTTAGGATTGTGCAGGGATTTAGAGTGCCAGCCAGCCTTAGAGCTGTTTTACAGTGGGCATGGCCGTGACAAATGCAACATGTTTAAGAGAAAAGGGATGGATTTTTCTGACAAGCCTCCATTCGGACGTTCTCTTTTATTAGCCAGCCTCCCCCCAAAAAAGTGAAGAGCAAGAAGCAAACGCTGGAGTAAGAATGCAGGTTACTTGACGCTCTAACTCTGGGCCACTAGAGGGGGCTAGTGACCACGCTTCCCCTCTGCCTGGCTGGCTGGTGCAACATCTTTGTGGGAGCTGAAAAATGAGTTACTCCTCCAAGCGCGACATCTCAGCAAATGTCTGTTAGTCGTGGCCAGCGCCCCCTCCCCCGACACTGTGGAGCCAGTGCTTCCCGCTGTAGAAAAGAAAGAAAGCTCACCTTTCCCAAGAGGAGTCTGCGTACCTGTTGGTGGTTGGAGTTTCTGGCTGTGGCCCGTTAAACGTCACCACCCCTGAGCACTGGGCGAATAAAAGGGTGCACACAGCACCCCCCCCACCCCCACGCTAAGACACAAGACAGCCATGAGCGCAGAGGTCATTTTCTCTGGTAGACGGCCTTAGCGAGAGAGAAAAAACTTTTCAGGTTCCAAAAACGCATATGGTGGTTTGGTCTCGGCTCGAAGCAGGACTCCGCGCCCAGCAAGTTCCAGGCACTTCTTTGACGACGGGCATCTGTGGGAGTTCGTCAGCACCGCTCCCCCGTGAAGGAGGCCTCTGTCCTCACACGCCGGCGTTGTTGCACGGGACCAGTCTCCCGCTGGAGAGGGGCGTCGGGGGCTCACAGCCGTTTCTGGAGCTTCTGCGTGGCACTCGCTTTTGCTGCGCCGGCGACGGCCTGCGCCTCCAGGGAGCTGTCGTGAGGATTAAAGCAATCAGTATGTTTCAGTCCCTAGCAGAGAGCGCCTAAGTTAGGTACAAGTGGAGGGTCCCTGGGTCGTACGTCGGAACTGTGTGTAGGTAGGCAAGAGTAGACACGACAGGAACAGAGTGCGGGCATGTGAAGAGGGGGTTCATCGTGAATAATCATCGAGTGGCTGGGTGGGTTTTCCCCGCGTTGCTTTGGTAGCAGGATTTGTGTTCTTGTCACGGGGGGAGCAGCAGGGACAGAGGGAGGGACGCACAGGCAGGAAGACACACAGGTGCGAGGCTGAGCAGGGAGCTCAGGAAGGACACCGGAGAGTCCCCATTGCTCAGGCACGTGGACTGACTCCGTGCGACTTCGGGTGCCCCACCCAGGGTTCAGGCTGGAAATGGTGAGGACTCGGATCCCCGGGAGAAAGCAAAGTCCTGACGGTGGACCTCACGTGCTGCTGCTCTGCAGGGGGAAGGGGGTCATCGAGAACAGGGGCGACTGTCTGGCGGGGACTTTCTGGTTTTGTGTTTAAATATTGGAGGATGGGCCACATGATTATTAAATCTAAGATCTGGTGATCTGGAAACTCGGTGCTTTTATTCGGGCTCCTGCCTTTGCCTGGAACCTCCTCTTCCTCATTCTCTAACCCAGCAAGACTCCACGGACCCTTCCACTGGTGGCGAGAGTGGCACCAGGCGTTAGGCCGGTGCAGTCAGACCAGATTTCAGTTCAGCAGCCTCGGTGCTTGAGTTCTGGGCGGGAAAGAATTCAGAGGCAAGACTCCAACTCGAGGAGGAAATTTGTTTAGAAAGTCACAGAGGTGGAAGAAGTGAGCGGGAGGAGAAACGGACTCGGGAAACAAGTTACAGAGGCAGAAAAAGGGCTGCTGGAGCTCGGGAAAGAGAAAGGGAAAGGGAACGGCCTGTGGGGAGAGGGGAGGGGGAGGGTAAGGTGCAGGCCTTCTCCCGGGAGGGAGAGCCACGCTGGGTCCCCCATCTTGAAGTCCTAGGGGAGGATCCCAGTAGAATATTCATCAGCTTTCTGGGTGAGTCCTTCCGGGGCCTCCGTCTCCACCGATTGGCTGGCACCAGGGCAGGGGTCATTGGTCAGTGTGGCTGGTCCTGATGTCGGCCGTGGCGTCTCTTGTCTGGTTTTGCTGCCTTTCCGGGCCCGGAGCCGAAACACAGCTGAGGCCTGGGTGTATTTGATGCAGGTCAGAACCTCACTGTCCTGGGGGCTCGATGCTTCAGGGCTATTTTCCGTCCCCGCCCTTTGCTCCTCCTGTAAGTGGGGTCTCGCATGCGTGCGTAGCTGCATAAGGTCAGGGGAGGAAAGGTCAGGGGAAGGTCCCAACCTCATAACCAGCGCTTTGAAAGGTCAGGGGTTCTTAACCAAATGACCAGGGATATGCTTGGGGAGGAAAGGTCACCTTGGGGTGAGATCATTGTTTTCTTGGTTTTGTCTGTTGCTAGGCGACCTGGGCTTTCTGCCCTGGTGGCCGTCTGTACCTGGCCCGGCATCCCTGCCCTGCTCACGTCCGTCAAAGCGCCTGCTGCACTCCGGGGTCCACCTCTCAGGTCTCTCCCGCCCTGACCCCTTCAGGGCACCCTGGCCGGCCTGCGCGGGTTAGTCCTCAGTGGCTGCCGCACCAGCTCCCTGTCCGCAACAGCCCTGAGGTCATCTGGACTCTGGGTTTTCCTGTCTGCACGATCTCCCTGTCTGGGTGGGTCTGGCTCTGCTCCTCTCTGAGCCTTCCTCAGTGCCCGGAACCCACAGCGCGCAGCGAATTCATTCTTGGCGCCTGGGAGTGGGCGGAAGGCCTGTGGTGTGTGTGTGGCTGTGCGGGGCGCTGGGTGAGGCCGGGCTGCAGGCGGGTTCCGTGTCCACAGCCAGAGAAGGAGGGGGACTCACACGTCCTTGCGTGCCGTCTCTGCAGATTGGCTCTGTGAGATGGACACGCTCGTGCAGAGACGCCTGGCCTTGCTGGGCCATGCCGGCACCCTGGGCAGCCACAGAGCCAATGTGTGCGCCAACACTCGGTGCTGAGTATTCTCACCAACCCTGCAGCCACAGGACAGCCAAGCCGGCTGGCCCGGGAAGGGTCTGGACTGAGCAGCAGGGACTCCCTCCGGGCTGGCACCGTGGGCTTCCCCCCACCGCTTCATAAACAACTCAGTAGAGCAACCTCACATGTCCCGTTACTGAATCTACGGGCCCTGTCTTTAATGCTAGAGCCCCGTCTTTTGTGAATGTGTGGGGGTGCCCACAGAGTGTGGAGGAGAAGAGCCGAGGTAGCCACCCCTGAGCTATGGGTGCCGTCATGTTCTCGGGTGCAGCGTGACATGGGTGTGTCTTCTCCCTGAGCTTGTCACCTCTGGTTACTCCCGTGCAGCTCAGGTCGGGAAGGTCGGGGCGGAATCTGAAGGGTGGAAATCTAAGTGGGTTTCCTGTAACCCCCTGGTAGGAAGACCCATTGTGTCCCCCAGGCGCAGGACTCTGTCCCTCTCATCCCCTCCTTCCCTCTTCCCCACCGACGCCCAGGCGCCCACAAGTCCGAGATGCTTTCACGCGAGTCTGTGAACGTCCCAGATGCACGCGGCAGGGAAAGCCGTGTGTCCCCAGCGTGCTTTCCAGCCACCTGCCAGCCCCGCTTCTGCTGTTGCTCTCGGGAAAGCCGGCCTCCGGAGCGAACAGCGGAGTCCGGCCGAAGACTCCTCCCGGTGGCAGCTGACTCCGCTCGTGGGTGGGACTGGCTGCCGTCACCCCTGGCACGCCCGTCTGTTCTCCCAGAAGCAGGGCGGAGGGTTCCCGGTGGCTGAGTCTGTGTCCGGGCAGCAGGGGCGTGAGCACTCGCCTCTCCAGCTGGGGGCCCCCCGTGCCAGAAACAGCAGAGGGAAAACCACTCGGCATGCGGTTGCTAGGAAGCCGAGAGATGTTTGGTGTTTTGATCGTAGCAGCGTTGGAGGCTTGCCTTTTTAGTGACAGGGAGCTCCACAGGTGATTCTTCCGATACTGAATGTGCTTTTCCGAAAAGGTGTCATTAGAGCAGAGTGCTCTCGTCAAATGCTTCTTTCCCACCATTCATTACATTGAAAAAATACACACCCCCTTGGATACAGGAGAGTAGCACAAGAAGTTCAGAGGAAACATGGCCATGGAAAGTTCTGGTAGAAGCAGCCTCATCCAGGGGTTGCTGGGCTGCAGCCCCCAGGGTCCTGGCCGTGCTGGGCAGCTGCCGGAGAGTCCAGGCCAGGATGGGACTCACGCTCGTCAGACACCAGCGCCCAACTTCCCGACCCGGGACGCTGAGCACAGGTCATTAAACCATCCTCATCCACGCTTCTGAGGGTTCCCCACATTGACTGAGCCGTGCTTGCCTGGATGGGCAAGATACAGTCCTCCCCACAAACACAGAAAGAAGTCTCTAGGACTCAGAGGGTCTGTAAGAATAAAGGCTTAGCCCTGGCTGGCGTAGCTCAGTGGATTGAGCGCGGGCTGCGAACCAAAGCATCGCAGGTTCGATTCCCAGCCAGGGCACATGCCTGGGTTGCAGGCCACAGCCTCCAGCAACCACACATTGATGTCTCTCTCTCTCTCTCTCTCTCTCTCTCTCTCTCTCTCTCTCTCTCCCCCTTTCCTCTCTAAAAATAAATATAAAATCTTTGAAAAAAGAATAAAGGCTTAGAGTGGACAGGACCAATCCGAAGGGGCTGACTTCCCTTGCGCCAGTCAGGGAGCACCGTGGAGGAATTCAGACTGAGTGTGAAAGGGCAGGCAATAGATCTTTCCATGGGAGAGACGAGGAAGCACATCCAAGGTGGGCAAAGCTAGGTGAAAGGAAGCCCGCAGGGTAACAAGACCTCCCCTGGGCCTGGGCGGAAGCATGCACGGGGAGGAACCGGCATGACCTGGACTGCGAGGGACCTTGAACGTGATGCCAAGGCATTTGATCTTTCTCTGTAGGTGCCCAGCAAGAAAGCAGGACTGAGCTTGATCTTAATCTCCCTACACCCCAAAATCCCTCTGGGGAGCCCAGGAATGCTTTCCCAATATAGATGGGGCCACACTCTTAATACCAAGGTCCAACAGAACTTTCTGCAGTGATGGACCAGCTGTCAGTCATCGCTGTTCGGTGTCGTGGCCACCAGCCACATGTGGCCATTGAACACCTAAAATGTGGCTGGTGTGGCTGCGGGAAGTGCATGTGAATGTGATTTAACTGTCATTCACAACATTCCATTTACATGGCTCCGTGTGGATAGTGGCTACGGTCTTGGAGCTTGACAGGAAGCCGTGATTGGAACTCGATGGGGGGAAGCAGATGTTTGGGGCTCCCCTGCAGACGCAGTGTGATAAGTTGCATTTCAGGAAGGGAACCGACCACAGGTTGGGTCAGACACCAGCTCCGCGCTGGGTGCTCTGCGGAAAGGTCTTCTTGGACTGTGACCCGCATGCGTACAACAATGAGTGAAGGGGGCTGTTGGTGTGTGACGCCGTGCTGCCACCATGGCGCAGCACTCTGGGACCCTACGTGAGCTCTCTGCACCCTCGTTCCATACGTCCTCGAGAAGCAGGTGTGTGACCCCACAGAACGTGAGTCCAGCCCGCACCTCTCTGCTGTCGGGAAGGTGCCAGGAGCAGGCCAGGCAGTCAGCAGGCCCGGTCCAGCTACAGGAATTAGCAGCCCCTGAGAAGGACAGGATGCCACGAAGGGTGGCCCTGGGCCGGCGCTCTTACCGGCAGGCGCCTCCTGGAGGAGCTGCGATGTACTGCAGCCCACGTTTCCCACTGGAGCAACAAACACCTGTGTCTCCTGAGTGGGAAGTCACCGTCCCACGGAACCTAAGTGACAGAATAACGTGGTGGAGGCAGAGAAACTGAAGCCACAAATCTCCGTGACGCCTAAACGTGATACCATTCCGCTACTTTATAAAAGGAATATAAGTGCACAGCACTGGTGCACATGGACGCAGGAAAGGACGACCATCTTCCGTTAGCGTATAAAAACGCGACTCCACCGTGCCATAGATTAGGGCCTCCTCCTACTGAATTAGCCAGTGTGCAAAACACAAATTGAACATTTGAATAATACTAGTTTTGCCTCTCCCTGAAATGTGAAGGGCACTGGAGGATGTATTTATTTTTATCTCTTAATACATTTCTCTGTAACCAGCAGAAGCATGCATAATTATCCCATTACCCCTTCCATCTGTCCGATGTCAAGTTCACAGCCTCCGTGGACCCAGAGGTGAAGTCTGAGCCACGCATAGCCTCTGTCGGGCAGCCTCCGGGACACGGACCGTGGGGACAGCAGCCGAAGAAACGTTCACTGAGACGCACAGATGAGAACCCTAATTTCCTCCCAGTCTGTGTGCCTTACTTCCTCACTCCAGTGCCCGAGTTCGACTTCAGTATTAACAGGAGCCACAACCTTCACGGCACCGGTTCTCAGCTACCCTGTGACTTACATGGTTAGAGGGTGACGTGTGTTTGCTGCAGAAAGTGCAGATCAGAAGAAAACAGAGGCGCCGGCCGCGGCCCCCCACTCACAGCTGTCTGTGGCGAGCCTGTGGACACAGATGTAGTTGCTTTTCGCTGTTTTCTGTGGCTGACCACACGATATGAACGCACAGATTTGCTTTTTTCCAATGAATCCTTCCTTCGTGTGTCTTCATACTTTAAAAGATGTTCCCAAAATATCGTTGTGACGTCTGTGGAGTGTCTCAGTAGAGGCCACCTACATGTACTGAACTAGACCCCCACGGCAGACAATTTGTTGTGGTTTTTTTTTCATTTTAAATAGCACTGTGAGGAGGACCCGCATGTATAATCTTTCCCCGTGTGCTTCACTGCTTCTTTAGGCCAGGGTTTCCCAGTCACAGCACAAGAACCTTCTCGGGGCTCTTCGTAAGTACTGCCCGGTTGTTCTCGAGAAAGACGGCCTGATGTCGTTGTTGTGAGTGTTATGAGTTGTTACGGGTGTGGAGATGAGAAAGCCCAGCGTTAGCGTCCTGGTTTTGCGGTCTGCACCTGTCATCGGCCACGTGACCTTGGGCAAGGTGGCAGCAGCTCCGAGCCTCAGCGTCCCTGTCTGCCAGGTGGCGAGACCTGCCCCGTGCCCCTGGCTGTGTGGGACAGACAGACGCCCGTTCAAGGCTGCCTGTAGCGACATGCTTGCCGTGGTGCCAGCAATTTTACCCTCTGCCAGCGCCGTTTGGACCGTCCGTCTCTACATTCTCTCCCAGGCCCTGGGAAAAATGCTGTGTGAAAGTCATCAACTTGACAAGTGAAGAAAGACATCTTGTTGTTTTAACTTCTCTGACAAAATACATCATTCCAGCCTTCAAAAATAGAGAAATGCTTCAAGTGAAGGGAGGTCTTTGGCAAACGTCTTTGCCTCAAATGCTGCTCCTCACGGGTGCCAAGTAATCAGATAAGTTCCAGTCTTCTCAGTGTTCAAGGGCGAGAGTGGGGATTGTGTCTGAGGGCACACGCAGGTGGTCTGGGTGGGGTAGGCTGGGGGCATGTACCGAATGATTCCTAAACGTGAGTCTGAAACATTCTCTGTCCGCAACCTTGAGGAGTTGGATTCAGCTGTCCCCCATTTATTTTAAATTGTACAAATAGCTCCATGAGACAACCAGTAGAAACAAAGAGGAAAAAAAGGAACACATCCACCAGTCATCCTTTCACTCAAATTAAATTCTGTGCATTGACTTGCCCGCACAGTTCCGCAGGATTCCATGAGATGTGTTCTCAGGTCAGAGGACGCATCTACTCTGGAGAGACTGGCTCTTTCCCATACAAATGCTGTCACTTTCCCAGCACGCCCCCCCCCAGGTGCCATTCCATCCGGGTCACCTCAAGGGCTCGGGGACAGGGAAGGACATCCCCCCGCCCCGTGGGCCAGGAAGGAGGGAGGGGGACAGACACCTTGGGGGTGGGGGGTGAGGCAGAGACGAGGCTCGGGCGCGGACCCTGGGCACCGCCCGCGGCTGTGGCGTCTGCGCGTGCGCCAGTGCCGGGCGCGGGTTAGTCGGGGGTGGAAACTGGCTCGGCAGGGCAGTGGTGGCGAGGGGGCTTCGCGCTCAGACACCAAGAGGCCGTTTGAAGGGCCGGCTTCACGTGGCCCTTCCTGGGAGCCTGGGGGCTCCACGCGAATGTAGACGCAGCGCTGTGCCCCGTGCCAGAAAGGGTTTGGCCGTGAACGCGATTTCACGGGAGTGCTGCAAAGCACGTGGGGAGAGCTATTAAGAAACGCGGCCCGACAACCACAGGGAGGAGAGAGATCAACGTGTCTGCCCCAGTAACCGTGTCCGAAGTGTCCGTCGTCGTCGGCTAATCTCTCACGGGCCAAGGTGGAAGAGGCTCCTTGGCTTCCAGACTGTTCCTCCTTTGTCCCTCCTAGTTCAAGTTCAGTGTCAGCACAGTGTAGTAACTGTGTGGGCACACGGTCTCTGCCCTCCACTCCCGTTCAGAGCAGGGGGCGCACCAGAGTCCGCACCCAGCCGGCTGGCCGCTCCCAGGGCAGGTGTGCCAACATGCCCCCCCCCCCCAGAGAAAACGGCGGCATCTTAACCTGGGAGGATCCTGTCCTGACCCCTTTCAAGACCGTCTGTGTTATTTGTCACCTTGAATTAGGTTCCATAAGGAGGAGGCTTTGCTGAGAAAGGGTATGACCAGGTGAGGACAGTTTAGTCTGATGGATCTTGGCGACCTCTCCCAGGAATGTTAAGGCAAAATTGTCACGAGTGAACTTGCTGGGAGGCAAAGGTGAGGACGGTGGCGTGTGGGGGGTGATGAAAACAAGCGCTAGTCTTCGAGTCAGGAGGTGTAGTTTAACTCACTCTTTTGCCACTTACTCTTGGGACTCCGGGCCCATCTCCTCATCTGTAAAACGACCTCTTCGTTGATCAGAGACCGCCGACGTCTCGTTGACCTCCCGGTGACAGACTCACCTTGAAAACTGTGAAATTGCATGCCGGTGGAAGGTCGTCATTGTGTCTTTGAGGGTGACACGTGTCAAAATGCGTTTGTTTGCATTGAAACCTAGTTCTGTTCTGTCTACGTCCTGGGGCATCCTTTCCATGTGGGAAGTCCAGCTCAGGGGACCTGGGCTCGGGCCCCCTCACCTTTCGTAACCAGAGGCGAATCAGCGCACTGCAAGTGCGGCGTCATCCGGAAGTTGCCACACCTCAGCCTTAAAAACGGGGTGTGGTGTCCCTTAAGAGATGAAGATTCGAGATGTTGCGGTGGGATTTGTGCTTCTATCCTGCTGGCCGCTAATTTCGGTTACACTGGAGCAGAGCCTGCTCTTCCCCACAAAGCGAAATCGCCCGAATGGCCGCTGTGTTCTAAGGGCTGCGTTTGCACGTGACCCCCCCTAGGCGCACATGGCTCTTTATAGCTAAGTAATTGAACTCAAATCAAAGTCTAGGAGAGATGAAATTTCATAGCTGGGGACAGACAAGGTGAGTACACCCTTGACTTCCTTTGATTGAATAAAAACAAAACTGTGTAAAACAAAACCCCGCAAATTAAATCCAGTAAAAAATGTGGTTTTTCAGTGACAGTCAATGTGTTCCAAGCGCTCCCTAATCACACACAGACAGTGGCTACTGCCTTGGACAGTGGAGATTATAGAGTGTCTGTCATTCTAGAAGGTTCCATCGGGCGGAACTGCTGCAGAAGAAAGGGAACCTCTAGTCACATCCAGAGGTAGCAGCGCAGGTTCCATGCAGAACTGGTACCCCGTTTTTAGGTCCCCAAGCTCAGAGAGCAACCTGTGGCGGCCGGCCGAGCTCCCCCCATCGCCCACCCAGCCCTCGCCGCGAGCCACATGCAGGACCCTGGATATGTTTAAACATGTGTTCCTTTCCGTTGGTTCCCGTAGGTCCTGCGTGACAGACATGTGCGAGTGTCCAGTCCACAAGAACTGTTACTGCGAGTCGTTCCTGGCGTATGCCCGGGCCTGCCAGCGCGAGGGCATCGGCGTCCACTGGGAGCCTCAGCAGAGCTGCGCGGGTGAGAGGGGCCGGCGGGGGCGTCCCAGTCAGTGCCCGGGGCAGCCGTCCCCCCCTGGCCACAGGGAAATCCCATCTGTGGCCCAAGGATGGCAACTGAAATTTTATTTTATTTTTTTGGTTGGTTGATGCTAGAGAGAAAGAAGAAAGGAGAGAGAGGGGTGGGGAGGGAGAGAGACAGAAACATTGATTTGTTGTTCCACTCATTGATGCATTCATGGGCTGATGTATGTGCCCCGACTGGGGATTGAACCCGCATCCTTAGCGTAGGAGGATAACACTCTAACCCCCTGAGCTTCCCGACCCAGGCCTCCAAGGATGGCCACTTAATCAAACACAGGGGCTTCCCACTTGGGGCAGAACAGAAAGAGCTCAAGAGAAATGCTTTGGGACAAGCACGCTGGAGCAGTTCAAGGATTTCCACGGTTACAAAACCCTCCGAACCTCAAGCTCCCAGCTGGGTGTGCTCAGCACACCGGCCGTCGCAGCTGTGGGCTGAGTCACGCATGGAGCAAGGAGACTCGGGGCAATTGGTCATTCAAGGTCCGTAGGATAAGTGCGATTTGCTTTTTGAGAGCGAGATTGTGATGCAAAGCCCAGCAGAATGCCCCATAGTAGTTGTTATGCTCTTTGGTCTCAGGCAAGTTAACTAGCTTCTCTGATATCTACGAGATGGACATCCTCGTTCACCAAAGAAACACTTCCTACCGAGTGGCTGCAGCACCAGGCATCGTGCTAAGCACTGGGGGGACTTCGGTGACTTCGATAACCATGGTCCCTGTCCCTGAGGTGCTGGCAGTCCATTGGGAGAACCAGACAAAAATAATACACCGGACACCACAGTAAATACCTTGCTAAGCACGGTCCGTGTGGCGAAGGAAAGAAGCTGAGCAAAGCAACGGAAAACACATGGAGGGGGCTGGGCGGTACTCACACGGCGAAGAGGGAAGGCTCTCCTCTGCGAAGGTGACATTGCGGCCCAGCTCCGAAGGACCGCAGGGCGTCGGGGGGCATTCTCTGCAGAAGAAATGTATTTGGTGGCCAGGGGTGGGAAGAAGACGGCATACTGTCCAGCTGGAAGGGAGCCGGCGTGGGCTGAGCGTGTTGGGCACACACAGAGGAGGGCTGAGCACAGTGGGCACACACAGAGGAGGGCTGAGCACGGTGGGCACACACAGAGGAGGGCTGAGCACAGTGGGCACACACAGAGGAGGGCTGAGCACAGTGGGCACACACAGAGGAGGACGGGTGAAAGCAGGAGCTGGATCCCGCAGGGCCTCGCAGGTCTCGGGAAGGGGTGCAGCTTTTACTCCAAGAGCAGTGGAAGCCCCACGTGGGCTTCTAGCACGCCCCTTTCTGCTTTCCAAGGGTGGCCCCTGTGTACAGGTGACCATGTGGAGACTAGATGGGGGGGAGGAGCGTGATGAAAACAGATAACCAGGCAGGGGCTGTTGCCGTAGTCGTGGTGAAAACCAATGCCGGTGGCTCGAATGAAGACAGAGGCCATATCTATCGGGAGAGAAGCGGACAGTCTAGATACATTTTGGAGTTTTACGGTGATATCTACGATGCAGCGTTACCAGCATCAGTGGTATGGATGGGCAATGTCTGGAAGAGTGTCCAACTCGTAGAAGATGCTCAGTCAGCAGGAGCTGCTGTGGGTGTTTCGACCTGGAGCTGAGTGGACTGAATGCTGGTGCCTTCCTTCACGGGCTGGCAGACGTGTGTCTGCAAAGGGCCAGATCCGCTGGAAGGGAGAGACTGGGGCCTGCAACATGACACCGGCGCTCAGAACCTGAGCCCGGCTACTGGGAGAGAAGGCCGTTGGCCCGCTGCCAGCCGAGACGGTCTCTGTTGGCGGAGGACCAAGACACGAGATGACTAAGAGAGATATGGCCTCTGTCTTAGTTGTCTGATGGGGGAGGGGTCCAAAAGAAAGGTCTGGGAGCTTTTTTGGGGTGTGAACACCTTGTTCACGTGGTCCAGTGGGTCTCCCTTTGGCTGCGCCTTGGAGTCACTTTGGGAGCTTGAAACAACAACAACAAAAACCCAGGAAGGTGTTCCTGGGCCTCGTGCCCAGACGTCCTCCTCCAATTGGCCTTGTGTGACTTTTACACCTTTCAGGTGGTTCTGCCCCGCAGCCAGGATCAAAACTGCCGAGTTGCTTTGAAGGCGTATTCGGGTGGTTCTGCGGGAGTGGGTTGACGGGTGTCCGGAGGTCAGCGAAGCTCCCTCCAGCTGCCCCTGGATGTGGCCACGAGTCTGTGTCCCTGGAAAGCACCAGAAACCTTTTGTCCCCTCGGACTTCCCTTTCGGACTTCCCCTCCTTGCAAACCCCAGTCCAGTCCTTGTGTCTGAGTTCACTCTCCGCAGCATGAGCGGCTCTCGGTCGAGGCTGCCCCCCTCTCTGGGGACCACTGCTGTGATAGCAATAGCCCACGTGAAGGTGGGGCGGAGGCTCCTGCAGGTGAGATTGAACGGCTCGCCTGTCCCCTAAAGCATCGGTGCAGGTTTGCCTGGCCAGGGCGATGTTTTGGGGGGCTGGGTCCCTTCAGCACAGCTTGCATTCTCGTATTGGAGACTCCTTCTCCATTCCCAGTCCTCCATCCCTGAAATGTCGGGCTCAGCAGAACTTCGCTAATTTTATTAGCCGTGGTGAGGATCATATTAGATACAGCATCTCTGAACTCTTCCCGGCCCAGAGCTATATTTAGCACCATTTCGGCGCACGCATTGCATTTGAAAACGACGCATCTCGTGTCAGCTTCCCGATGTCAGGGGCCGAGTCTCAGAAGCTGAAATGACTTTTCTAATGGAAAGGGAATCTGGCTCCTGAAAGGTTCCATTTACCACTTACAACACCAGAGCCATCTGAGTGCAGTATAACCCCATTTGTGTGTGGTTTGCAGGGGACCTCTCACATGTGCACACACGCACGCGCACACACACACACACACACACACACAGAACTTCTGCAGATGAACAGCCGGGACGTGAGACATTTGCAGAGACGTGCGGCATCTCTCAGTAGATTCATCTCCGATGCATCTGCAATTCCAAAGGCTCTAAGAAGACTCTTTCCTTGTTTTTAGCTCCCAGAGAAGAGAGTTTTCCCAGGGTGAGAAGCTGGGAAGTTGAACAAATAAGAAACCAGCCAGGCTTGAAACTCTGAACAGGGGCCTTCCCCAGGGGGCCTGGATTTTGACAGTACCGTGACACCAACACGGAGTCCCCGCCCACTAGCAGTGGGGGGAAGGACCCGCGGAACTCCAGCCTAGCCGTGGGTGGCCGAGTGCAGTGCAGCAAGTCCATTAAGGACCACTTCCATTAAGAGTTACCATTTTCTCAGCACCTCCTTGCCCAGAGGACTGCATTAGTGCTTTTATTACATTTTATCAGTTTAAATCCACATTGTCATGTATTTGGTGACATTCTATTACCCACGTTTTACTGATAAGGATATTGAGGCTAAGAATATTGCAGTAATTTGCTGAAAGCCACAGAGCCAGAAAAGGAGGAAGTTGGGAATTAAAGCCAGCCACTTTGCTTTAGAGATTCTGTTCGTACTCATTATGAGAACAGATAAGCAAGAGCATTGTGGGAATAATATATTCAAATACAACTATATATTTATGTGTTATACAGATATTTCTAGTTCCTATCCCTTTGTTCCTTAGCACTGGCAGCTGTTACTGGGCACCTTCTGACTCCGTGACTTTGTTAAGACCTTGCTCCTGCGTCCTATTTTGCCCTCTGAGCAGATTTTCTGCCCCAGCCTCTCGCCGATGTGAATGGTCACTGCAGTTTCAGTGACGATTTCCTGGGTGGGGACGGTGCTGGGACCGTCACAGTGGCGCGTGTCTTGTTGCGGCACCTGAGAGGTCTGCCCGGCTCTGGGAGCCAGTGTGCCCCGCTCCGTCTACAGACTCCGGGTGGTTCTCGCCCCAGGGCTGCAGCATCCCCCCCCCCCCGAGCTTTTCCTTCGCTGGCTAGGTGCCCCCCGGAAGGGTTAAGGAGATAAAGCTGGAACTGTGACCTTCTGCGGCCAGTAGGGGGACATGGAGACAGCAGAGTTCCAGAGGGGACAGAGTCACACTCACTGAACTCACTGATAAAACATGTGGTGCCTTTCTGGGCTACCACATAAAGAACATGTGATGGTGTGTGCGTGTGTGTGCGTGTGTGTGTGTGTGTGTGTGTGTGTGTTGCACAGCAGCTTCTGTGTGCCCCTTGGAGAATAAGCCAAGCCAACTCTGATCGCTTCCTGGTTTGTAAAAACCTGAAGCCAAATGAATTCTTTTAAAAGGCCGATGTGCCAGTTGAATCATAGTTATGCCTTAAACATGATCAGTGGCCCTTTGTAATTCTGAAAAAAAAAATTGGATTCACAGAAGGGCTCACCCACATCCAGGTCAATATTAACTCTCTAGGACCCCCCCCCAAAAGGTGCCAGTTGAAGGCAAATTCAATCATATCATCAGCCAGTGAAACCTAAGCCTCCCCCGTGCCCGGGCCTACGACCCCTGCCTGCTTCTCTGCCTCTGTCCCCTCTCCCCCTCAGACTTCCTGCTTCCTCCCACGGAGCCCAGGACGCCCTTCCCCGGTGGGGCCAGGGCAGCCAGTCATGGCCCCCAGCCCTGCCTGCCCGTGCCCTGGCTGCCCGCCCTGCCCAGGGAACCCCGCCCGCCACTGTCCGTCTGACCATTTCTGCTCACCTTTGCAGGCTGAAGTGAATCTGTTCTCTGAAGTCTTCCTTGACCCCTAGCCCCTCAGCCTGGAGTGGACACCTCTCTCGTTCTTCCCCTGTCCCTTGCTCTCACTGTCTGATGTGGTCCAGCCTGCAGTTCATGAAGAACCTGCTCACCCGTTTGGTGGTCAGCCCAGGCTCCTGTCACGGGAGGTCGGAAATGATGTGATTCGCATTTGACTCCCTGGCGTCAGATGAAAGTTAGATACTACACAGCAGATACTTAATAGAAGTTTCTTGATTTTATTCGAGTTAAAATGGAGAGGATAAGGATATGATGAAAAAGTTTTTTCCCCCTAGCAGTTCTTCATTTTCTACATTCTGTTCTCTGCCTGTGCAGGGAATGTCGGCATTCAGCAGTCCCAAGTCAGATGTGCCGGGAGAGCAGTAGCACGTTAAGTGGCAGAGCTGGAACAAAGCGGAGAGGTCGGAGAGGGGAAGTGACGTGGGAGAGGCCGTGCCTCCGATGAGGGGAGAGGAGAGGACACCAGTGGGAAAGAGGAAATTTTGCTGAGTTTTCATACCAAGGGGGGTCTTTGCGAGGTTTGAAGGGTTCAGAGTACCCGGAGGGCCAAGTTGAGACATTCTGGAAGCATCGGAGTGGAAAATGAACTCAAGGCCGGCCAAGTGTAATCCCAGCAGGAAGCGGGTGATGGATTCGCCGTCATTCAGGTTAGATTATCATGCGGCGGGCACAAGAAGCATCGACTGAGCTGCGCCTCCGCTCTTGCCGCTGTGCCAGAACTTCAGTCGTGGAAGACCAGGGCTCTGGCCCCGAGAGTTCCGGTGTCCCCAGTTCACTCTCTTCAACTAGCCATGCTTATCACAGCGGTTCCTGGGGCTCAGTGATCCACGGCTACCTGGGCCCTGCCGCAGACCCGAAGCCAGAATCTGCAGGGAATGGGGCTTAGGGATACATGTCTTTTTAGAAGATGCTCGGGAGACCCCTGGGAGCATCTCTGGTGAAGCACTACAGCTGCACTGTGATTGGGGGGTTAAAACAAATAAACAGATAACTAACGGGAGGGGTGCTCTGGGATGCAGAGGAGGGGGGCCTCCTGAAGGGGGGGTCCAGGGAGCTACTGGAAGGAGGTCCCATTTGAGTCGAGACGAAGAAAATGATGAGTTGGTGATGAGGATCGGAACTGATGATAACATAGTTCAGAGCTCTCTAGAAGTTGGAGATGAAGCTGGAATAACTGGTGCGTGTGTGTGAGAGAGAGGGAGAGGGAGAGAGAGAGAAGGGGAGGGAAGACAGTGCAGAGGGAAGAGTCTTTCAGGTAACTTGTCAGGGAATAAGCACAGAAGCTCACGAGAGGAAAGGTGTTCCCAAGGTGTTAGCCAAAGACCCTGGAGAGCGCAGCGCCATAAGGGAAGTAAGATGCACAGAAAGAACAACTGTTTTGTGGAGAGACCGTGGGGAACGGGGATGGCCCGTATGTCCGTGGACGTGGTCATCGCTGAACACTTGGGTGGGAGCGGGGTCTGCACAGTGGTAGGTGAGGAGGACAGGACTCCGACCCCAGGTACCTGCGGAGGAATCAGATCAAACGACTGTCAACTCTCCTATGAAGTTTTCAGGTAAAAGGAAGGAGCAAGTAGGTCTGATAGGCTGGGGGGAATCTGTGGTTGCAGACGAGCACTGATACGGAAATATTTCTAGAGTTTAGAGGTTGGAGCCAACAGAGAAGGAGATTAACGGGCAGTGAGGACAAATAGCAAAGCAGGTCCCTGGAGGAGAGGGGTCCGACAGAGGAGCGGCAAACCGAGGGTGGGTGCAAGCGAGGACAGGCAGTAGGAAGGCGAGTGAAGGGTGCGTGTGCAGCCCTGACCCGGGAGGGTCAGTGGGCGGGGGGGGGGCACTGTCTCCGCAACCCAAAGGGCGCTGGTTAAACTCCCGCTCAGGACACATGCCTGGGTTGAGGGACAGGTCCCCCGCTGGGCACGTAGGAGAGGCAACCACTTGATGTTTCTCTCTCACATCCATGTTTCTCTCCCTCTCTTTCTCCCTTCCTCCCCCTCTCTCTAAGAATAAATTAAATCTTAAAAAAGAAAGGTGCACGTGCAGATGACCCGACTCCATCAAAGGGAGGACCGGTGCTCTGGGACCCGGGCAGAGCGCCAGTGGATTTAGGTGGAAGAGGGTGGGAAGAGCAGGAGCTCCCACTGTGCACCCACTTCCACTTTGGAAACAGTTGCTGCCCTCTCATGTGCTAGAAACCCACGAGCCTCTGCAGTGACTGAAGTGGGAATGTGAGGGTCATTATCAGAACCTGTTCTCAGTCCTAAACACCCATCGGCATTACCTTTGTGGGAGGGCTTTTTTTTTTTAGTTACTGGTAACTTGATTCCACTTTAAAGTTCTGAATGAGCCCTGACTGGTGTGGCCCAATCGATTGGGCATCATCTCGAAAAGTGAAAGGTCATGGGTGCGATTCCTGGTCAGGGCACATACAAGGGGCAACCGATTGATGTGTCTCTCTCTCACATTGATGTTTTTCTCCCTCTCTTTCTCCCTCTGTTACCCTCTCTCTAAAAAAAATAAACTCTTTAAAAGATCTAAATTAATTGGTAAATTAATTGGCCTGGGGGTGGATCCTAATTTTCAGCTTGGAACACCACTGGTTGGTAGACACGTTGCAGCATGTGGCATGTGCTATTGTGTGTGAGTATGACGATGTTCAGCTAGGATGTCTCCGGATTACCAGGCATGTACCATGTGCAGGATGTTCGGCTACTCACAGAAGAGAGAAAAAGAAAAGGACTTTGCAGGGATCAGTGAGAAGTCAAAAGATTATCAGAAAAGCGTAAATCAAGAGATTTCAAGGAAGGATGAGGCTGATTCACGCACTAAGTCGTTCATTTACCTGTGAATTCAGGCGCCCAGCAGTTCTCCAGGCACCTGCGGCATGCTCAACGCCGCCTGCTCCTGAAGATGCAGAAACAGAGCTGACTTTTCCCGACTGAGTTGGGGGGAGAGGACAGGGAGACTGGTTACTATCATTTCACGTCGTAAGCACGGGGTTAGAGGTGGGCCGCAGGGGCTCCGAGTGCCCAGGCCAGGGCCGTCTTCTGCAGGAAGAGAAGCTGGAGAGAAGGCGGGAAACTGAGTCTAAAAGAGGACAAGACAGGATGAATTATGGTGACATTCACCGAACTAGAAAGTGGCACTATGTCAGGACAAAGGACATGTGTTCAGGACTCACTGGGCTGCGAGAGGCTCCTAGTAGCCTAAGGGATAGAGTAAGATTATCAAAAGCCAAAACAACTGAATAAAGCTACATTTTGACACATCTGATTTTCCCCTATTTGGCTTTATTCTGTTTTAAAATTTTATTTTCAATTAGAGTTTACATGCAGTATATTTTGTTTCAGTTTCGGGTGTGCAGCATAGTGGTGAGACGATCAGACCTCATGAAGTGGTGCCCCCCTGGTGCTTCTGGTCCCCACTGGGCACCGTACACAGTTATCACAGTACTACTGACTGTATTCCCTAAGCTGTACTCTACATCCCCGTGACTATTTCGTAACCACCAAATTGCAGTTTTTAACTCCCTTACCTTTCTCACCCAGTCCCCAGCCCCCCTCCCCTCTGGCAATCATCAGTCTGTTCTCTGTGTCTATGAGTCTGTTTCTGTTTTGTTTGTTCATTTATTATGTTCTTTAGGTTCCACATATAAGTGAAATCATATGGCATTTGTCTTTCTCTGCCCGACTTATTTCACTGAGCATAATACCCTCTAGCTCTAGCCATGCTGTTGGAAATAGAAAGATTTCATTTTTGGCTTATTTTGCAGTAATACTCCATTGTATATACCACAGCGTTATATCAGCTCATCTATTGAGGGGCACTTGTGTGGCTTTCCTATCTTGGCTATTGTAAATAGCGCTGCAGTGAATATGGGGGTCCATAGATCCCTTCAAATTAGTGTTTGGGGTTTCTTCGTGTGTGTACTCAGAAGTGCAATTGCTGGGTCATAAGACAGTTGCATTTTCAAATGTCTTTAGGAGCCTCCATCATGATTTTCACAGTGGCTGCACCAATCTGCATTCCTATCAACAGTATCTGAGGGTACATTTTAAAAAAAAGTTACTGATATTAGAGAGAGAAAGAGGGAGAGAGAGAGAGAGAGGCATCAGTTTGTTGTTTCACCCACTCATGCATCCAAGAACCATCTCGGGTGTGCCCAGCTGGTGATCAGACCCGCATCCTCTGTGTATCAGGGCGGCGCTCTAACCAGCTGAGAAGGGGGAGGGGTCCCCTTTCTCCACATCCGCACCAGCACTTGTTGTGAGTTGATTTATTGATCATAGCCATTCTGATAGGTATGAGGTGATATCTTATTGTGGTTTTAATTTGCATTTCTCTGCTAATTAATGATATTGAGCATTTTTTTTTATTTGGCTGTCTGTATGTCCTCTTTGGACAAGTGTCTATTCTGGTCGTTTGCCTATTTTTCAATTGGATTGTTTGAGTTGGTTTTTTTTTAGGGTTTTTTTCTTGGTGTTATTGAGTTGTATGAGTTCTATATAAATTTTGGATATTGAGCTGTTATCAGATATATTTGGCTTTACTTTTGCTCTAACTTGCCTCAAATTGATTAATTCAACACATAATTAAAATATGATTAAAACGTGTACCACATTTCCAATATCCTTGACAGGTTCTCTCCTACATGTATAACTGTGTGTATTTAAATACTGGCGTGGTTGCACAAATGTTCATATTCATCACAGCGCAGTTGCTTGAAGGACTCTCTGGAATTAATCTTTCACACTATTATCAGTAACTAAACAACCTTACATATCTTTTGGGGTAGCTGTACTAATGTGCAGTTTGTCTTATCTGGGCACAAAAAGCTTTCATTTCACTTTATTTCCAAGTTCACTGGCCCAGCAGGTGGGTCTTTGATGTCACTTCTCTCGGTGCATGTGCCTCCCTCGGTTCCCAATGGTTCAAGGACCGCTGGGTGTTTGTCCTTCCTTTGTTAAACTGCAGGAAGGAACCTGTGCGGTGGCCAGGCCTCTGCAGGGAGTGGCAGGAGCCCGCAGAGTGGCCTCAGGCCGTGGGCGAATTGGCGAGGCCACTTCGCCACATCTCACCTTTGCCTCCTCCTTTCTTGCAGCCACCCAGTGCAAGCACGGGGCCGTGTACGACACCTGTGGCCCGGGGTGCGCCAAGACCTGCGACAACTGGAACGAGATCGGCCCGTGCAATAAGCCGTGCGTGGCAGGCTGCCACTGCCCTGCCAACTTGGTCCTTCACCGGGGGAGGTGCATCAAGCCAGTCCTTTGTCCTCAGCGGTGACCCTTGCTCAGCAGCTTGAGACTTTGAACCCTGGCGTTGTTGACACTGAGGTGGAGGAGCCGATGAAGGACTGCGGCATCTGCGTGCCGACCCTGCAAACACGCTCGCACGGAGTACATATGTGTACATATATAGAGACATAGATATATTCAGAAACATTTCATCATTTATATAAACTATAGGTGGATTATTATATGTATATTTTTTGCTATAAGACATGTATTGTTTCTAGAACCCTAATCTGTAAGCCGTTGGATACAGTGTACAAATAAACCAGGTGTGTTTAATTTAACAAGGCGGCACGCAGACACCTCGGAGGGCTCAAACATCACCTGCGCTGTCATCTTTAAGGAAGTTTTCTAAAATCCCTGAATTGCCTGCCTGCGTTAATTTTAGCTTTGAATCAGGGTCTGCAGGGGAGTGAGAAATGTGTCTCTCTGGAGAAGGGCAGACTAGTCTAGGGGCGCTCCAGGATTCCAAAGAAAGGGGTGCATGCTTGGGAGAGGCAGCCGGTGCTTGGCGACTGTCCCTAATGGTGCCTGCAAAGCGAGGCGCAGGGTGTCAGAGTCTATTGGGACATGGTGTGACATTATTTCCCAAACCGATGGGCTAGTTGCCAAGAAATAATGTACTTGCCACCAGAGCGTCACCAAAGAATCAAGCCGCTTCTTACCGTCCTTGCGCATTCCCTGTGTCTCCTCCTTACACACGTGCGTGCGGTGGACAGGCGTGCTCGCACGTCACACCCTGGGACAAAGGGGCTCTCTGAGGGACACGTGGGTTTCACTGAGCACGAGCAGAGATTTGGAAAAACGTGCACAGCGCAGGGGGAAAATAGCGGTTTCTCTGAACCTCAGCTATTTAGGATGGGCAAATCCGATGAGCCGGTGCAAGCCGTCTGCATTCTGTGGTGGTTGTGTTTGCGAAGTGACAGCCTTTCATTACTCCTGGGGGATTCCCAGGTCAGTGCTACTTGGTGACTGTCTGTACGTCGTAATTATTGGACGGAAAGAAGACCCTCCCTGACCAGCTGATTTATTAGTCCTAACAAAGAATGGTCCGTGTACTTGCTCTGACGTCCTCGTAGGTTACGACTAGTCACCATGTGATTTCCCTGACCTGTTTTCAGCCGAAGGAGTGAAAATGTCAACAGCACAGAACCCACCAGTGTCTAAAAATAAAATGTTCTGCAGTGAAGTAAATAAAGGGCTTAAGACCTAAAACCAGGCATTATCTGTTTCAGGATGTGCTGTGTCGTGCTTTATACACAAGCTCTACCGGCTTCGGGTTCATCCATCTTGACCAGCCCTGTTTAGACAGATTTTATATTCTCACGATCCTTTGTAAAGAGCGCTATTAATAGACAGCAGCAAAATCCCAAATTTTCGAGAGCCAGCGTATCGCCATCACTTAAGACAGTTGCGTGTCCTTAACAATATTCATCCTACATTCATGACAGCTCAAGGGTGGACTTGGATTTTTTACTGGGACACGTCTGGGGGGCTGATAAACCGAATAAAGCTGTCAGTGTCACAGCGACCGGCTGAGGAGCCGGGGAGTGTGGCCGTTGGTGGTCACTGCGCGTGGGTCCTAGACGCCGCGGGCCATCGCTCCAGTGCCACGCGTGGAAGGGGAGCTTTGATTTAGGAGACTCGCTCCAGGTGCAGTTTGTGACCTTGTTCGTAGTGATTAAGGATCTGGGACCACACTCACGCTTGTTGGTGACACAAGAAGGCGGCGTATGGGCGGGGCTAAGGCTCAGCGATCTGGACACCCCGCCGCCAGGGAGATCACGCGCCCAGAGATCCGCACTCGGCATCCCGCTTACCCCCCACACTGAACCGAGAGGAGGAATGGGGCCAATCGGTTGACCCATCCTGTTTTTTTTTCTTTATTTTTATTTCTTTAGATTATCTTTGAATTCCTTTTTAGTTCGCTCTTTATGAAAGAAGGACATGGAAGAAAAGTGGTGCAGAAGAGGGAATTTGTGGGCGGTTACTCGCTGCCCATGACCCGTCCAGGACGGAGCACCTGCACCCAGAAGGACGGAATATCCTCTCTGCCGGTGCCGTCCGCCTTGGCCGCCCGTGGGGGCGCAGGACCGAGGCTCTTTGTCAGGGATCTGTCTCGTGAATTTGGGTGGCTTGATTACAAGTTGGTGGGGCACACTGTCTCTGGGGTTTAGTTTAAACTTTGAACATTTTTCTCGCTCCTGGTCCTAGAAGGAAGAAAGAGGGAGGACAGAGGGAGGGTGACGTGGGCCCAGGAATCCCAACAGCTGCCTGGTGAGGGAGGTGGGAACATCAGCGCCCTGCCCGGCCGGGGTAGCCGCAGGCTCTAGTCGAGCAGTGATTTCTGTCCGGCGGTTGATGGTAATGGAGATGAACCAAGTGCTTCCGTGATGGGGCCCCACATGGTTCACATGAGATGTTTTCACGGGTTCTCAAAGCCCAGCTCCCTCAGAGTTAGAGGGCTCAAAACGACAGCGTTCAATTTCTTTCATTAATGTACATGACCCAGGTTCCATGAGATCTACAGCATTAATAGATGGGTTCACGTTGCTCTGTCTGCGGGCGTCAGAGCCCTATGTTGATTATGCCCTTCGCTATGAATATTGCACTTGACGAGGGAAAACTGCCCGTGATGGAGAACTATGGAGATTCTCATGACACAAGGTGCTCAGGGAGAGTTCTCCCCTCTCCCTGTGAAAATAGGAATGCGTGAAGGTCCCGAGAGTAGGAAGCACATGAATCCTTGGCACTGACCAGAGCAGTTGTTTACTCAAAGGGGGGCGCATTGAGAATCACCAGCTCTTCAGGTCGAAGGTCTCTCCCTGTGAACTCGCTGGGAGTTTCCCGAGCGTCTGGCCACCAGGCCGTGAAAGGCGCCTCCCAGCAAAATGAGAAGGACCCAGAAGGACCCGTCCCCCAGGTTTCATTGCATGTGGATAAACCGTTTTGACCGGGAAACTCTTTGTTATTCTGAAATATTTCGGACAGAGAAAAAGGCGTAGAGGATAATGTTGCAAACACCCAGGAATACATTACCCTCATTAGGAAAAATAACCCGATAGGGAGTCAGCCCGTTTTTCCGGCATAAATACAATCAAGCCAAGACACACGGTGCCACAGCTCTGTGTGGAGCGTCTGCTTGTTGGGCTTTTGTTCACTTTGCTGCTTTCTCCGTCACTCCCGTTCCCCGGATCTGACAGGCCTCACGGATGTGAGCGGGAAAGCTCTCCATGTGCGAGAGGACACCTGGGGGGACAGGCACCAGGATATTTTAATTAGCTGTCTCCTGCAAACATCACCCTCAGGAGCAGGCAAGAATCGTCTCTGATTCTAAATCCTGGCAAACCAGCCTTGGCAGGATCCAGGATATTCATTCTGAAAACTGACAGTGTTGGAGTGGCCGAGAATGAATGGAGACGCTGGGAAAAGGAAGGGATGCTGGTGATCATGCCGACCTGAAATGAAGAACCGGACACCTAGCCCTTTGCAGGGAGCTTTCAGGCTTTAGAGTCGCGTTACCTTCCATTGGATTTGACGAACCTGGTGGAACGGCAGCAAACAACTGCATGAGCTTCGCCCTCACCATGGATCCCTTTCAGATGAATCCAGTGTTGAAGTGACCAGTGTCAGGCAGAAGGATGGCAGATCTCCATCGGCCTGAAGGGACACTTCCGAGTGAGCTTGGCTCGGCAAAGTGGGAAGGGTGTTCCAGGCAGGGTTTTGTTCTCTAGGGAAATGGTGGCCAAAGTGCCGTATGTCATAGCGCGCTCAGAAAATGACATTCGTCTGGGAGCTGGGGTCGGTCAGCCGGGCTGTTTGCAGTAGGACCTCTGGGGACACCTCAGGTCCTGTCCAAGTGCTCCAAGGGTGGAAGGGATGCCAACCCCTGGCACCCGGTCCCCACACCACCCCCAGTGGGCTGTGGCACTGGGTGGGAAGACCTGCCCCAGGGCCGATCCAGCTAAGGGACAGTGTTAAGCAAGGGAGTGATGTGACCAGAGCTTTGTCACAGCAAGTGGAGTGGAGGTGAGATTTTTGTTCAAAAGAGCAGGTGGGAGGCCCGTGAGATGGTCCAGGTGAGAAGCGATGAGCCCCCAAACTAGGGGGCAGGAAGGAGCAGAAAAGGGGAGAGCTTTGTGACAGGTTGGGTGGCAGCCAGGCCAGTCTCTGGCTGGAGTGACGCGTGGCGATGGGGCCAGCCTGTTACATGAGGAACGCTGGCCGGGGACCAGATTTATGGAAATTTTTATTGTAAATCGAATGTTTTCTTTAGGCTGACATCCTGAACACTGGGGCTCAGAGACGGTCCTCTTAAGACAGTCACCAACCAGGATGAATGGCTGATGAAGCAGAGGACCACACAGCTGACTTGGGAGTCTCGGGGAGTCCAGGGGGAGCTTTTCTGAGTGGGCGCACGTCACGGAGGCTGGTCAGGGAGGGTGACTGCTGAGAGGAGCCTCACTCGGCTGAATAGGCTCTACCTCTACAAAAACCTGCGTGTGTGTGAGCAGGATGGAGCGTCTGGGAGCGTAAGGCATGAGTCGCTGTGCGGATGAGAAGACAGACCAGCAGCAAGCCGACGGGCTGGGGGTGCGGAGACACAGGGCCGCGTCCTGCTGGCGTGTAGCGTAATCACAGAGCTGTTCTGAGTTCACAGCAATGGAGCTCACATAGCCACCCTGAGGGACCTTCGCAAGGGTCCCTTGATTTTTAGTGTGGCAAGCACAGCAGAGCTGGAGGAAATTTTGGCGTTGTGATATAAGCTCTCCTGCTTCTTGCACCCGGGTGAGTTCGAGTTTCTCGGATGCGGCTTCTGAGAATCTAGGCAGGGAAGGAAGCAGGAAGAGGCCTCTAATGAGACCGTTGCCTCTGACCTTCCGTGTTGCACTGCAGAGCGAGGAGGCATCCTTCAGACCTTCCAGGCACTGGTTTCTGTTACCAGACCTGGTCCAAGGCAAATGCGTTTAATGGCTGCTCTTGTTGACTTGGCTGAGGCCTGGTGGCTGGGCTGGGGGTGCTGAGGGTCCAGACGGTTGAACCCGTCCATGCCAGCAGCTCTGGTCACACCTACAGGTAAAAGGCCTGAGAACCCAGCTCACCCTGAGCTCTGGGTGGAGCAGCTCTGTTACGTTTCAGCCTCTGGCGTCGCAGCAGCCCAGCCTGTGCCGGGAAAACTGACGTAGACGCCTTCTCCGCTTCCTCCTCGGGGAACTTGGCTTCCTGAGTCATTCCTCAGAGCGGGGCTTTCAGCAGTGAAGTCTGGGGCTTGGAGAAATGTTTGCGGTGATGACAAAATTTCACTCTGGCTCCGAAAATGTAAATACCATTACTTATGTTGTCATTTTCACCATGTTTCTGCATGTAATTGAGAGAATCAGAGTCTGAACAGCTCCTCCTGGCTCGGGGGCTTAGGCAGTCAGGCAGGGGCGTGGAAGGCAGTGGGCAGCCCAGCTGGTCCCCCGCACGGAGCAGGCCGCCCGTGAGCCTGGGGCGGGGGTGGGGGGCGTGTTCCTGCTGGCCCCTTGCACGTGTCTGTGAAGAAGGACATTCCAGAGGTCCTCGCCGTGTGGGAGGGGACCTCTCCACTGACTCTCCTGAAGGCAGTGGGACAGGGGGACTCTGTCTTAGGAAACCGGCATGCTCACTACACATCCACAGTGTACACTGCTCCTGTGCACCCCCACAATGTGCGGGGGGGACTGCTTGACGACACTAAAGAGCATTCCTCTGTTTGATGAGGTGGCGTTTGGGGATGTCTGTCTTCGCAGAACAGCTCGGACCGCGCCATTTCATTCCTGTGGTGGACCCACACAGCTCTCTCGATTCCGTCCTCTGAAATGCATTGGGGAGAATCTGGCCAGGCCACCCCCCTCAAAAGCCCTGGCAGATTCATTTAGACCCTAAACCAGTTGGGGCTTACTTATTGAGACCTTCCCATAGAATTCACGGAAGGAGGGTCTTCCCCTTGTTTCACTTTGTCATCGGCTCAGGCCATAGAACACTTGGGTGGCTTTGGCCCAAGGAGACACAGATGGCGGCCAGGGGAGCGTCCCAGAGGGACCGAGTGTCCAGCTGGGCTGGGAGGGGTCGGCATTGCCTGGACTGTCCCTGAGGGTAGAGTAGAGCCATCAGCTTCATCCTTTTGTTTGGGGACAGAGAGAGGGTGGAAAGGCTTATTCCATATTAGTTCTGTCTGAGGCTGCTAATTATTTCCTTTGGTTTTCCTTTGGAGGGGCAATGTCAAATACAATATGCCATACACATTTAAATGTGTTTTCTTAAAAAACTTGGGTAAAGCCACTACCTTCCAAATTTTAGGAATTTTAATGTCATTGGACTGAAGTGATACTATTCTCTCTTATTGAATGTTAAAGTTTTTCATATTAATTGATTTCAAGTGAACACGCTCAAATGGGATTTTCCAAAGCAACATTGGCTTTTCCTTGAAATTGGGTCTGTGATTCATTGCGCGCGTGTCTAGTTCATTCAGGCTGTCTGCTTTGCAACAGCAAGTGCACGGCCTTTCTTGCCAAAATAACGCACGCGCATATTATTTTCCTCACGTGGCATTTATTATTTTTAAATTGGTAATGTGCGCACATCCATTTGTTCATGCCCCTCCGAGTGTAAGCACCGAAGAAAGGAGAGACCCAGTGGGGGCAAGGGAGAGGCTACGAGGCAAACAGCACAGGGGCTGCAGATCCAGCCACGTGTCTTTTTCCAGCTCAGCCCACGGGCCCCAGCGGGCGCGAGTCCTGCAGATGGGGCTCTATCTGCGCTGCCTTCAAACAAGCGCGAGGAAATAAACTCCAGGTCCCAGATGCTGTTCATCCTCTGAACCGAAGGGCCTGGCTCACGCTGTGTGCCTTTTATGACACATGGGAACAGGGTCCCCCTGTCTCCAAGCACCCGCTGAGCTCCCTCAAAGCTGTGATCTGTCATCCAGATGTCTAGGCTGCTGTGGGGAGGGGCCACCTTCCAGATGGACCAGTCTCCTTGGCATGAGCTGGCTGGATGTAGGGGATTGGGTGGCTCTGGGCTGACTGGGCTTGCGCTTGGAGCCTGGGCGTGAGCAGGTGCCCCAGCAGGCCCCCACAGGTCCTGGGCTTGGGTGTGCCCATGCCAGGGGAAGGGGCTCCAGCCGAATGTCCAGGGATCCTGTGGGAAGAGCATGGCTCCTTGTGCTCACGTTGCTTCTCTGGTGGGAAGAGGAAAGGCCTCCCTCACAAGACCAGAGGTTCTCAGTATTTCCAGCCAAAGATCGCAGCAGCTGGATTAGAGCGTGCAGGGCCAACGACAATCCTTCCACTAGGAGAAACAGATCACAATGTAACCTCTTGAGATTTTAATTCCACCAGGAATTAAAACCAATGGTCAGGCCAGCTACTCATTTGCGCCACCTTCCCTCCTACCTGTGCCCCCTGCCTTCACCTTTCGGTCTCGTCCCTTCCTGTGACTCCTCCCCTCTCCCTAACCGCCAGCACCCCGCGCTCCTCTCCACCACCCTTCCGATCCCCGCTCTGAACTGGCCGCCCCCCCCAACAGCATCTTCTGTTCCGGTTGCTTCCAGGCAACTTTCGTTTTCAAAAAATGAAGCTGATCAGGTTTCTGCCCCCTCAGGATTAATTGATTGAAAATGTGTTTGAGCTGCTCTGAGGTCTGTGCAGTGTCCATGTTAGGTAGCGTATTTTCATTTTCTTATCTCGAGTGCTCTGGCATGCAGCACCTCTGCCCAGGGGGCTGGCTCTGCTGCGGGCGTTGAAGGCGCTGTAGGGGATGGAAGGGAAGCTACGCAGAGGGCAGGCGGGCGTTCTGTTGGCCCCGCGATGCAGGTGCCTCGGAGACTCCACCTACGTTCCGGCCTGGCTCTGTCACGTGCCCTCTGGCAACTTGTTGCTGTTTCGTGTGGTTGCAGAACAGTTCTTCTGTTTTCAGGTAGAGTGTCTATAATTTCTGATGTCAAAAGTCCCTGAAGAAAGATGGCACTGTTCCATGTGTCCTGTCTCGTGTGTCTGGACGTGCGTCCCCTTCTCGAGAAGGGTGGCCTCGGCTCTTTCCCGGTCGCAGTGTGAGCAAACGGGCCAAGGCTTTTCCTTCTAAGGGACCTGGAGGAAATGCTGGGACCAGGGCATCGGAGTGCAACGCAGTCCCATCAGCGCTGCTGCAGATCGGAAAGACAATGTAGTCAAATCCAACCGTTTTCTGATCAAATGATAACATATAAAATTTAGCCCTGGCTGGCGTAGCTCAGTGGATTGAGCGCAGGCATCGAACCAAAGCATCACAGGTTCGATTCCCAGTCAGGGTACATGCCTGGGTTGCAGGCCACGGCCCCCAGCAACCGCACATTGCTGTTTCTCTCTCTCTCTCTCTTTCTCCCTCCCTTCCCTCTCTAAAAATAAATAAATAAAATCTTTTAAAAAAAATTTTTTTTTAAAAAATAAAATGTATTTGTCAACCCTGGACAAGATGGCTTATATGTCGGCCCACTTCCAGGGAATTTTAGTTATTGTTTATGCTCCAGGTTGGGGGTCTGTGAAGCCCTTCCCCCCACTCTGTAAAAGGAAGGTCTTTGCAAGAGGGGACCAGTTTTACCCGCCCTCCTTCACCGGGGGGTGGATTACGTGGCTGCCCACGATGACCTTCTCATCACCAATAAGCACACCCAGAACATCACAACACACCCGAAAATGACGATAGAAATTCACTGCGCCTTTAGGAGGCTTTCAGATAGAATTTTATGTTTCAGGTGACCTTTATCGTTGGAGATACAGACATTCTCAAACATCAAAACAAAACGAACCGGTTCAAGCTGCTTGTCAAATCGCAGAGTGGGAACCTCGGCTCAGTACAAATTGGCCTAATTAAACCTTATTAACATGGGTGCCCCGGGGTGAATTTCCCCCCCTCGCACAAAGGATGGCACCGCCAGTTTCCACACTGCGACACAGGCGGGTCTGAGGCTCTTTTATGGGTGATTTTCCAAACGGGCACAGCGGGTGTGCCAGGGACTGCCTCATCTGGAGCACAGGGGGATGCCTAACTGCTTGGTAATTGCGGTTTTAATTTGGGCGAATTAAATGAAAATGAAAACAGAAGCCCCATCCTGCCAGTGTTTCTGTCACTGAGCCTCCGGGTGGGGGTGGGGCGGAGGTGTTCCTGGGGACTCCGCTGCTGGCCCTCTCCCCATCCCCCAAGTGCCTCTCTCACTCTCCCGTGCTCTTGTCCTGAAACCTGCTGGGGTGGGGGGCGGGGGGGGGCAGAGCTCAGAGGAGGGAAATGCTCCATCAGGCAATGTCTGTGCAGAAGTGGCCGTGCTGACTGCAGATGACAAGCTTTCATGCTGATGGGACCGTGAGGACACAGTGTCTGCTGGAACACACTAAGGAGGGCCTGAGGAGCTGCCGTGACAACACAGGACATGTCACTGTCCTCAGCTTCGCAGTTCATCAGCAAAGCGTCCCCCACCACGGACACAGTGGGACGCGGAGCCCCGCTGCACTGGTGGAGTCTGGGAATGCGGGGGCACGTGCCGTGCCCGACACGGGGGCCCGTGGCAGACCAGCGGCCCCGGCTCCCCTGCACGCCGTGTTCCGAATCCCTGCCTCCAGTCATCCGGCTGCCCCCTCGCCGTGTCCACGGGGAGCTCTAACCGTCCACGCAAGCCTTTCCGTCATCCCTGTGCTAACGCTTCCCGTCTGCCCTGCCCGCCGACCTCTCCCTGGAGACCCTGGTAATAATGCCCAGCCCCCTGTGGGGGCTCGCCTGAGGGGAGCCCATTGGGGGGAGGAACCTCGGGAACAGCAGTGAGAGGCGGAGAAGACCAGAAAGCAAAGGGGAGTCGCATTCGAGGGGGGCTGACTGAACTGCTTCCGGAGGGGTGCCCCTGGGGGCTCAGTCCGAAGGCCTCCCTGTTCCCACACGGACTCATCGCTGAAGTTCTGCGGCACACCAAAAAGTATGTTGTTTTGCTGATCTGACAATAAATTAAGTCTGATTTTGATTCATTCACTCCAGACGGCTTTTGTCGTGTTGGCTGTTGTCGTTTTTTTTATTTGACAATCTCCCGGAAAGGAGGTCAGTGCCCCCAATTAAATAGTGAGGTGTTGTTGCAGGCTTTGAAGGTGCTTGCGGCACACGGGTCGGAAACCGCTGCTCTAAGGGGATGTGGATGGTGTGCGCATGGTCCAGACCCCGGGTCAGAGGCTGACGCTGCTCTGTGCACTTGCTGGATCTTCCCGGCTCCCACAGGTACCTGAATGCCCTGGGGCAGGAGGTAAGAGTCCAAGTGCAGGCAGCCGGGCTACACCTGAGGAAGCCCGTTGCCACAGCAACTGCAGAGATGAAAAGGTGAGGGAGAGGTTATGAGAAGACGCAATACCTGGGAGTCACCCTGGACTCCACACATCGGTAATTTCTGTCAACTCTTAAAATAGATCCCAAATCTGACCATCTCTTCCCAGCCCCACGGCCATCACCTGGTCCCACTGTTAACCCCTGTCCCTCTAGACTGTTCTACCAGTTGCCTGCGGGAGCTCCCACTCTTACTCTTGCTTCCCCGCTGCAGCCGAGGGGAACCTTTAAACACTCATCTCGTCACCTGTCCCTGCCTCCTTTAAAGCCCAGCGAATACTCATCTCAACTGGACTAAATCCCAAATCCCTTCTAAGGTCTACAAAAGCCTGCCTGTTTGGGTCCTTTGCTCCCTTTCTGACCTCGTCTTGCCCTTCCCTGCCCCTCTCCTACTCTGCTCCGAGCGCTGGTCTCCCCTGGCCTCTGGCTGGCTCACACAACATCCTAGAAGAAAGGAGGACAAGTCCGTCGGTGCCTCAGTGTGCGGGGGGTTGGGAAGTAACTAGTGTGACATTTGAGGTCCTGGCTAAGGAGGCTGATGCTATAGGAACTACGGCGGTGGCCTATTTGGGTGGGGAGGGGCACTTACGGTTCACAGGCTGGCCCACTGCCATTTTTGTAAATAGTGTCTTATTGGAACACAGCTATGCTCGTCCCTTACAAATTGTCTAGAACGACTTTCACGCTCCAAGGACAGAATTGAGTGTTTGTGACAGAGACAGCATAGCCCGCAAGACTAAAATATTTCTTATCTGAACCTTTACAGAAGAAGTATCCCAACCCCTGAGCCAGTGGGAAGAGCCATGTCCAGGAAACGTGATTAATCAGGGTTTTAGTCCCTGCCCTGTAATGTAGTATTTATGTGAGCAGCCGCTCAACCCTCAGTGAGACTCCGTTCGTGGGAAAGCTCTTCGTCCAAAGCAGGAACTCAACACAAATTGACCAAAGAACGACAGAAAAGTAAATTCAAATGTCGTGGGAGTATACTCTGCCTCCCATCAGTGGCACAGGGTTAGCGTGACCATCAGTGGACTGAGAGCTGGGAGCATTCTGAAGCCCGAGGGCCCCTCCCAGTGGTCCCCGAGGCTGAGGCCCGGGCGAGACCTTGGCTGCCCACCCGCAGCTGCACCGTGGGCATCAGCAGGGGACGAAGCTCCTCAGGTGGCCTCCCCGATGGGGGAATCGAGGGAGAGCCTTCAGAGGCTCCTGAGAGCGCTTCCCATGCTTCAGAGAGAAGACCTGCATGTAATTCCTGATTATATATGTGGTAGGAGAAAAATAAAACTGGGGTGGGGTCTCGGCGGGAGGGACCACCTGAAGCCCGTTGCTCTCCCTATAAGACCGTCCTGGGGGGGCGGGGGGTGTGGTCTCTCACAGTGTTTTTGTTGCTGTTTGGCTCTGTCCATGCTGTGTCTATACCTAGAACTTGGAAGGGTTTGCGTTGTTGGTTTTGTTCTGTGTCTCATCCTCAAAGCACCCTTCCCTGTTTCCAAAAGTATCCGCGGGGCTCCTGGGGACAGCGTGGGGGCTGCAGGTAGAGAGAGTTGGCTTCGTATCCCAGGTCCCTTGTTAACATGCCGTGGGACCTTGACAAAGTTGCTTAATCATTCTGAACCCCTGTTTCATCAACTGTAGAATAAAGACAATTCATCCTCATTAAATCGTCGTGAGAATTTTAATGAAATGGTACTCCTCCCCCCGCTGCCCGGATCCCTGCCCTTTATAAAAATAGCTCACTTGCAAGCGAGATGTTTTCAAGTCTGAGGCAGCCTATTGTCATTTCCAAGAGATGAATCCTGGCAGGTGTGGTGTCTGATTATTTTTAAACTGCTAACATATATATAGAAGATATGGAGGAGTTTGTCCCTCACTTCTTTTAGAACGAGCTCCCACAGGTCTGATGATGTTTAAAACAGACACGTATTTAGATGCAGGCAGAGGTTGCAGAAGGACAGGGGCCTCCTGCGGGGCCAGGTGAAAGTCGAAGGCGATCCCACGCGCAGGTTGCCGGGAATCCGCAGATGCCTTGGGCTTCCTCTCCATTGCTTCCTTTCGAAGGCCTGTTCTGAGAGAATCACGGAGAAGCCGAAGTCCCTATCAGAGTCGACTGGACATTTTGGGAACTGGAATGAATCGGTTCTTCTTTGCTGTGCACCTAGGACTACACAGGATGTTAGCGTCCCCTGGGCCATGCTGTGCACGTGACTCATTTGATGGGGCCCTCACTGCTCATGGGTAAGAGGGTTAGAGAGGTGACATGACCTGCCCACTTAGAAGCAGCTAGTGACCGGCAGGGCCAGCAATTCAAAAGCGCATTTGACTCACGTGGTGTCCCAAGCCACCTTGAAGCCCCAAGAGTACGGCCCGCAGGAAGTAGGTGTTCCACTGAGTTCAACATCCCACTTATCGCCAGAGGGAGGAGACAGGTGAGGAGGGTTAAGCCACCGGCAGTCACTGGCCTGGGAGGGCCCGTGCTGACTCGCCCCTGGGGAGAGAGGAAGGCATCTGTGCCCTCTCCCCACACCAGAATGAGGGGGAGGAGGGGCTCCTTATTCCCACAAGGTGTCTGGGAAAGTCCTAGTTCCCTACTCAGCCTTCTCTGGCGCCAGCCCAGCAGAGGAGTCGGGCGTCCGGCTACAACTCGGTGAGTGTGGGAGTCCCAGCTTCCCAGTCCGCCTGTCCCACGGGGGTGCTGGCGCAGAGTAGGGCGCTCGGCGTCTGAACATTTCTGTCTGGTGGGGTTGCCCCTTTCTTCGTCCGGGCTAGAGACAGCAGGCGTTTCTTGGGGCTCTTTTGCCTCTTCCTGGTGGCAATTGCTGGTTTCTCATTTAGGATATTTCGGGCAAAAAAAAAAAAAAAGAAAGCTCAAAGGACTCACCATTGCGTCATCCGATGGGTCCCAAACACCCTGGTCAGTCTGCCTTTGCTCTCCCACTTCTGAGCATTCGTCTGTGTTCGTCTTACACAGGACGTCCAGCTCTGCCCTATACTGATCAGTTTTCTACCGTTTAATCCGCCCGGGCGGGACCTATTCCAGTGTGTGGAGCTGCTGACACACTGCCCGGACAAACGTCAAATGAATTTACAAAGACTCATACAACAAAATCCCTTTGCCCGTTGGTTACAATTTTACTGAGTTTTGTATATTTGTTTGAAGATTGCCTCTCATGTGTGTAAGTGAGGGAACTGAGTCTAAGACTACACAGTGAATTTTCACTGTCCCCGAGGTCTAACATAATTTGCATTTGAACAGCGTGTTTATGTTGACAAGTATTTGTATGTATTTACTTGTATTAGAGCATCTGCTTTTCACCCAGTGCTTTGTGTGTAGTATCTCACTGAGCTCACTCAGTAACCTTGCGCGATAATATTTTTTACCAACACAAAACCACCTTGCCTATGGTCACATGCTAATTAGCAACGGAGTTTGGATCATAACTTAGGTTTCCTGATTTACACTCGATTTTTCTTTTGTTAATGTGTTGCGGAGCCTGAATATTTCTCCTCACTGGATGATGGATTGTTTGGAACCTGCCAAAATTAGATAAATAAAGCACTGTTCCTGACTATATATCACTAAGAACACGGAAATGCTTCAGCGAGATGAATCTTCAACATCCTCTTTGCAATATATTTGTTACCGTGAGTTTTTTTTTAAACGTGTCAGCTCTCTTCCCACGGGAGGAAAGAAGGAGCAAACATAAATAACTGAAGTCCGGGGCCTGTAAACAAGGCGGCATTTTAAATAATGCCCCAGGTAGCTATAAAAACAACCCCTTTATGGCGGAGTATTATGATTGTCCTAACTGGTTCGGGTCCCGAGGAAAATAAAAACACTGCCTCCCATTTTTCATGTTGGTCAGTGACCTCCCAGCTCACCTGACCCCCTTTCCAAAGTCGGTGAGTTCAGCCCAAAGGATAGGTTGGACAAAACAGAAATAAGGTGTGTCTCTGAAAGAGTGTCAGTCTCTACTTGCAAATGTGCTGGAGCAGGCGTGGTTTGAAAGTGAGGAACGTGAGCTGGTGTCTCATGACTCATGAAAGGGCGTAGAAATAATCTTCGAAGAAGATTTAGCCACAAGCCAACAGCGCAGCCAGTGTGAGGAGTGGAGGGCGGTAGCGGGCCATGGGCCCTAGCGGCGGAGCTGGGTGTGGGGAGCTGGCCACGACCCTGGGAGGAGGGCCCCCGGCAGGAGGCTAAGGGATGATGGCCAGACCTCAGGGCGGTGCTCCCCACAGCCACAGCGGCTCAGCCAGGTCTCCCAGCCCAGCCCCAGAGCACCCTCAGGCCTGAACCTTTCATCCGAGGCTAAAGGGACCCTGTGGAAGGGATCAGTTACCCACTCTTGTGTACCAATTTACCTCCAAACCGAAATTCCTGCGGATCGCCTCCCAGGAATCATGGCCAAGGTGCCCGTTCTGGGACTGCTGTCAGTCAATGTCAAGGTGCGAGCTGGGGAAGGTCTGTCTTGGAGCGCGCCGACGCGGTTTTGGCGTGTGATTGGTGCCCCTGAGGATGAAGGAAGAGGCAATGAGGTAGAAATAGGTATTTGAAGAGGTGTTGGAGGTGTTTGAAGAGATAATGAGGAAGATTTTCTGACACTCACTTGTAGATCTAAGAAGCACTGTGAACTCTTAACAGGATTTTTCCTTTTTAAGAGCAAACATACCTGGGCACTTCATTAGCAAGTGTCTAAAGGCCAAAGACAAAAGTAAACCCATTACTTTGAAAGCAACCACTCTAAGACTTAACACCTGACTTTTCCATGGAAATAAGAAATCCAGAGGGTGAGGGATTTTAGCCACTTAGTACTGCAGTACCATTAGTCCTAAAAGACGATCAACGCCGACCTAGAAGTCTACGCACAGCGAAAATAGCCCGAGAAATAAAAGCAAAATGTATTGCTGAAGATGTGCTTTCAGAAAAGCAAAATCTGAGAGTTTATTGCCAGGAAACATTCACTAAAGGGAATTTTGGGGCGGAGATAATGATCCTACTGAGACGCATGAAAATGCAGGCGGGAATGGAGAGGCAGCGAAAAGGGTGTTCATGTGGGTAAACAAAATTATAGGCGAGTAAATACCGACCGGATGAGACAAAAACAACAATGTTTTATAAACACGGAGAAGGAAAATGGCATCACGAGAATGCAGAAAAGATGGGAAAGGTGGTAAATGGAATTAATGTGTTCCAGGGAACTTTAAAAAGTTAAAAATTTCTGTTAGGGGTACTTACCAACACGTGCTGCAGTTTCTAGGCTACCCGCTGAAAGTCAAGAAAAGATTGGGTAACTGAGACACCAATGGCAAGGAGCATTGGCTAACAACAGAGGAGGAGGGGGCTGACCACCACACTCTGCGGGGGTCTTTTTACCCAGGAACACCCCTGAAGGGACTTCCTGAGTGTGAAACGGTCAGTCCTTGGTTCGGTTTAGATGGGAGAGAGATGAGAAAATGAAGATATATGTTATTTCTCATTTTAAAAAATACAGAAAGTTGTGAGTTCTTGCCCTAGAAGTGAACAGTAATCAAAGGAGTCCTCACAAGAGGAGTCTGAAAAAATGCAGTGGGAAGCCAGGGCCCCAGGTGGGAGTTGAACAGGGAGAAGTACTTTGTGGCAGCCCTTGGGGCCGGGGCTGCCTTCAAACAGTCCCTGGATTGTGGGATTCACCAGCGCACGAGACTGGGGGAAAGGCCGAGAACAGCGGGGTCGGGATCCTGACAGCGCGGAGGTGCTGAGAGTTTAGCCGGAGCTCCGATTCCCAGCAGTGGGGCGGGAGTGAGCAAAGCCCTCTGGGAAATTCTCTGAAATCCTTGTAATTTGATTGTGTGCTGTGGGGTGAAGGGGTCCCTGGACTTCCCCTCGTGCTTGGGGCTTAAGCCTTTTCATCTGCAGATTAAAGCCCCCCCCGCCCAGAGAACAGGAGAACTGGGGGGCCGCTGGCTGTGCATGTAATGTGCTCCTGCCCATTGGAGCCCGTGACACATCCTACTATTATCGTCGCAGCCGGTCGAAGAAAATAGGGTTTCGATTCCCTCCCTCCTCCAGCCCTCCCCTCCTGCACTCCCCACTGAACTGGATGGGAGATGTCAAGTTGCGGGTGGCTATCTGGAACCCCACGTGGAGGCTTCATTCTCGCAGACAGAAACCGCTCAAGGAGGAGGCGACATTATCGTTCACACACAAAGCCGTTGGGATGGAAATGAATCCACGGCGGCTGCTCTGTCCTCCCTGCCTCATTACGGAGGGCTCCGTCCAGGCTGCCCCTCCCCCAGGCCCTCTCACCTCTCCCCTTTCATCAGGGCAGGTGGGCTCTTCCCCGCTTCTCAGCCCAGGAAGCCCGGTGGCAGCCAGGACCGGCTCCAGGCAAGCTCGCCCACGCTCAGCGCTCCCTTAGGACGCCTCTGGCTTTTTTTAAAATTATTTTTAGAGAGGGAAAGGAGAGAGAGAGAGAGACATCAATGTGTGGTTGCTGGGGGTCATGGCCTGCAACCCAGGCATGTGCCCTGGTTGGGAATCAAACCTGCGACACTTTGGTTCGCAGCCCGCACTCAATCCACTGAGCTGTGCCAGCCAGGGCGCCTCAAGCTTTTCTTAATGGCGGCTTCCCTCCCATATCTTCGTCTCTCTGTGTCTCTCTTGGACTCCCACTGCAGCTGGTTGAAGCTTCTCCTCTGCCCTCACCTCGTGGGGTGTCTTCATGCTCTTCAGGGACTTACGGACAAGGATCCGAGCGGCTGGGGGCGGGCCGTCTGGGTTGGAGCAGGGGTTTTCCCGCCTATAGCAGAGGACAGGATGTGTAGCCTTCAGGAGGTGGGTGGGGGCCAGCTGGGGAGGCGATAAGGTTCGGAAATCAAAGCAGTTTGTCAGAAAAATACCTGGGGACTTCCAGGCACGATCACAGGAGGAGTTGGGAACCACAAGGCAGTGACCAAGCGTTAGAGAAAATTACAGGTGAATAGCGCCCCCCCCGCCCCCGCCGCCACGTTTCCTGCTTTCAGGCCACTTTTCTTCCCCAGCCGTCTCCCCGTAGCATCAACAATGAAGTCCGTGCACTGGCCTTTGCAGCCCCAGGTGGGCTTGACCAAGGCCACTTTGTGCCCTGCCAACACCCAAGTCCCAGGTCAGGAGGGGACCTCCACGGCCACCCTGGACGGTGGCTGCTCCGGGGCAGGGAGCAGAAAGAGGCGGGAATGCCCAGGCTCCGCGGACCGTGACCTGGGAAAGGAGACTGCTGAGTTCACCCAGGGCTGGGCAGTGTGTTTCCGCTTCGAGACCGAGTCCTCTAGAACAGGGCTGGGTCTTGGCGTTTTTGTTTTCTCATTTCCTGCGCCGATCGTGACCTACGATGTCACAGGGGCTGGAAGCTGTGAGTGCAGCAGAGGAAGAAAGGAATCAGCATGTGAGAGGAACATTTCTCCCCTCATGTCGTGACGTATGCTGGTGCTGCACCTAGCACGTGCCGATCGCAAAACGTCTGGCCCTCGAGCCTCACTGGTCTCTCTGAGCTCACCTCCATGTGGGCAGCGGGCAGCGGGCAGAGCCAGGGCACCCAGGGCAGCACGTGTGCCTGCTTGAGAAGCAGGGGCCCGGCTGAGGGCAGGGGTCCGGGGGGACCAGTAGCCAGAGGTACTCAACAGTCTGAGTGATGCAAAGCCTGGATGACAGAGCGCAAGCTGGGAGGGCTGGCGGTCTCGGTCAATGCTCATCCGGCTATGGCAAGTGTCTGGGGCAATGCCGTGGATTCTGCCACTCCCAGGGTGCCTGACCTTGGGCCGGTCACTTGTTCTGTGCCAGAGAAGCCATCCAGATGAGCCATGCAGTACAAAGCTTAGGTGAGGCCGAAGCTGGGAGGGCCTACGTTTTAGGTCATGTGCCAACTTCCTCCAGTTGGGAGGACTGGGCTGATTATGTAGGTCAGATCTCTTTATAATTTTTTTATTTGTTAATTTTATAGAGACAAGAAGGAAGGGAGAGGGGGAGAGAGAAAGAGAGATTTGTTGTTCCACTTATGTATGCATTCGTTGATGGATTCCTGTATGTGCCCTGACTGGGAATCGAACCTACAACCTTAGCATATAGGGATGACACCAACCAACTGAGCTACCTGGCCGGGGCCTGTAGGTCAGATCTTGACAGGAAAGGGAAGTCTGGTCTTTTCCCAGGCTCTGCCACCAGAAGTAAAGGGCTGCGGCCCTCAGGCTGTGCACCTGCCGACCCCGTTGAGGCTTAGGGGTGTCCCTGCTGGATGCCGGCTGCCAGCTCCCCCTGCAGGGCCGCCCGCCCTCCCGCCACATCAGACAGCTCTGTGCCGAGTGACACCACACGCCGAGAGTGGCGAATAAATCAATTCCACCTTCCCTTCGTGGCAGGTCGGGAGGCCAGGAGGTCCAACCCTCACCTATCTTCCATTTGCAGCTAAGGTCGTTTTCATGCGGAGAAACAAGAAGGCCCAGAAACAGGTCCAAAAGGGGGCAGAGCTCGGTTTCCCGGGGGGGAGGCCCCTGGGCAGCGCACAGGCTGCTTGGCGGGGGGCCGCGGTCCTGAGCCAGCCCTCTGCTCCGCTCCAGTCCCGCTCACAATCGTTACTCGCAGGCCTGTCGTCGCTACGCCCAGCTTGCTGAAGAAGGCATCCATCTGTTTTACCTTTCTTCAGTTCTTTTTTTTTTTCCTTTTTTTCCATGGCCCCATGAATAGGCTTCCGGAGGGGAGCAGCAAAGCGGGGCTCTTTTTGCTGGATGTTACACAGCGCCTCGGGGCCTTCCAAGCCCGTGGCCTGGCTTGCCAAGAGTGAATGAAATGTTTCCACAGAATCCTTTGCTTCGCTCCCAGCCGGCTCCGTGAAGTGTTTTGCTTCCTCTCGCTCGTTGAAGAGGGACACGCTGTCTCCCTTGGTCAGGCGCCTCCGACGGGGGCTTTGGGGAAAGGGAGCAGCAGAAAATACGAGAGGCCCTTCTAGAAATACGGGGTGGGGGGAGAATGGAAAAGTCTGGGCTGGGAGCAGCAGATGGGACGGAAAACAGCACTGCTCCACCAGGGCCATGGCGACAGAGATGCGGGGATTTCACGGTGGTTGGCCCTAGGGAGCAACCAAGTCCCCGGTGGCAGTCCAGACCCCGGTTCTGGGACTGCCTCCTGATGCAAGATCCCGGTGGGCCAGCCCCTCCAGGCCCACTGCCCCAGCTCAGAGGAGGCTTCCTGACGTTGCTCACTCACTGTGCTCTGCCTCCTGGTGGCTGGCTGGCTACTGGTTGCCATGGTGACCATCTGTCAATGCCTTGACAGGCCTGGGTACCAACAAGACTGAGGGCTGCTTTTTCTCCTCCCAGTTCTGGGAGACCCAGTGGGTTCTCCTTTCCAATCCAGCAGGCCCCCCACTGAGGGAGTGGGAAGAACCTCAGTTTCCCCAAGGGTGCCGTGCTCTCTTTTGGAACCACACAGCAGCTCTGTCCGTGTCCTTTCATGTTCAAATTTTTCTTTGGTTCTTCTTCCCGTTCTTCCCCCCACGGTACTGTTACCACAGGGGTTCTCAGGCCTGACATTTGGGACTGTAATATTCAGCTGCATTTCCTCCCAGGCTTCTCCCGCCCCCAGCTCTTCTGTTTCCAGTCGGCTGGCTTCGTGTGGGTCCCCCCAAGTTAGCCCACACTGCAGTCAGGGACTCCAAGAATCCCGGGGCTCAGGGTCTAAGGACCCTCCTCTGACATCGAACCACCCTGGACCCTTCCCCGGCCCAGCCCACAGCTTTGTCCCAGCATCCTCGCCCGGCTCTCTGCGCAGCATGGGGGCCGCTCCAGGGGTGGGGGTCAGACGCACCCTGACTGCCTCCAGCTCCACTATGGGGGCCCCTTCTCGGGCCGCATCGGCCTCCCACTCGCTCCAGACTTCAGCGTGCATCTCAGGACCCCACGTTAGCTGCTTCCCTGTCCCTGCACGCGGGGTGTGGGGAAATGCTGCTTTCCTGCCCCGGAAAGAAATCCGCTTGCCTTTTTGTTTCAGCTGGAGTGTTGCCGTCGGCTCCAGGGGACGGACAAGGGACGGAGAGAGGAGCAGTCTTGGGCGAGCAAGGAGACTTGAAAGTGACTGTGCGTGTGGCCTGTCGTTTCCCCTGTTTTCTTTCTGGAAGACAGCTGCCCTCTGCCCCAGATTTCTGTCCCTGACTTTTACTCCTCAGGGGTGGACCCACTCCTTCCACCTGGAGCACCTTACAATTTATGGTTCCAATCGGGGCGATTTTGAGAACGAAAGGGGTGTTGTTGATAATCGTGCCAGAACAACAGGAGTAAACCGGGACTATTACGGGCAACAGCGATCTTCTCCTCCCGACCTGGCCTGCGGCAGCCGATACACAGCCAGCTTCCCTCAACCGGGGTCATTTCTCTTGAATGGGATAGACGGATGTGACAGCCGCCCTCTGGGTCTCAATCCGGGGAGATCTGTGTGCAGTTCTTGAGGGGACCCTTTCAGAATGAATGGACCTAGATAAGGAGTTTCTTCGGTGACACTTAGTGTTCCCATCTGTGTAATGGGTATGATGACGGTAACTACTTTATGCATGGCTTTGAAGATTAAATGAGATAGTGTATATGAAGCATTTGACTTGGGATGGTTCAAAGAATTCTAGTGTTTCCTTTTCTTCGTCCTTCCCTCATGAAACCCACAGACATGCCGACCCGGTTCCGGCCCCCCTCTGTCGGAGGGGAGGTGACGTGTGGTCTGCTCAGCATTCTGTCTGAAAACGGGTTCGGGTTTAGCACCCCTCACACCTCCTAATGTACCAATAAGAGGCTGGCATTCAGTGCAATGAGGGAAGTGAGTGTAATGTATGAGACGGAGAGATGTCGCCCGTGCTCCAAACGAGCAGGAGCGTGAAGTGCATTCGAAGGAAGGTGCTGCTGGAGGGATGGTAAGGGGGGAAGAGATCACTCGCGTGCGGGGGGCGTGATGACATCACTGGGACGAGGGCTAATGGCTCTGGGATGAACCCTGTTAGCTCCGGACCACCGGCTTTAATTCCGCCCCGAACGCTGATGTGCTGGCCGCTGGCTGCGCGGAGGGAGGCGGGCCGGAGCCGGTTGCAGTGCTGTGAGGGGGTTGCGGTCTCAGCTGTGCTGCGGGGGGGGGGTGCAGTCTCAGCTGGAAGCCCTGTGCCCCGACCTCGTCTCTCACTCTCTCAGCCTCAGTTTCCCCGCCTGCACAGTGGGCACAGCCATGGGTCCTGAGCAGGACTGTGGCTGTAGTGAAACCAGACACTGAATCCTAAGGGGCCCGGCAGAGGCCGGCCAGTGCGTGTGTGACTGTCAGACGTACCCTGAAATGGGTTCATACGGTGACTTTCCTTCTTCAGGAATTCCAATTAAATCTGGGAAACTATATACCCTGGCATCTCTTCTTGTCACTCCAACTAGATTTTTTTACAGAGTTTCATGAAAATGTCTAGTTTTTAGAGCTTTGGGGCCTGCATCACCAACGGGTTTCAAGTGAGGAGTCACATGGGGTGCCCGATTAGAAGTTCCCAAGACCCTCCCCAGGCCCTCGAGACCACTGTGGGACCTAATAGCTGTCCCCCCAATAACGGGACACTTACTCAATGTCTCTGGGAAATGCTGGGTAAATGAAATGAAATAGAGTTCTTCACCGCTCAGCTTTTCGGATATTTAAATGAGTGGCTATGCGACTCCACGACGGGGCCCCATCACTCACGTTGTCTTACCCTGTGTTTGACCACGGTCCTCACAGTTTTTGTGGGATGTTTTTAGAGACCAATGGTCCTTCGCCTGCTTTGGCAAACACTCTTCTAATCCTTTTTATAGATGTAGAAAATATGTTTACATTATCATATTAAGCGAGAAAGCAAGCTACGAAATTTTATGGACTGTGAAATCCTGATTATGCTAAAATGTATTTAAGAGACTGGCAGAAAATATAATATTAACATATTAACTAAAAGCAGTAATCTCGGGAGGAAGTATGAGTAGTTTTATGTTGATTTTAGTTACCTATATTCCCAAATTTTCTTTTTTTTTTTTTACAATCAACACATATTATTACCTTTCTAATCCAGGTATTTTACTTTTCTTTCTTCTTTTGCTTAAACGGTCTCAGAAGGGATTGCTGCTTTTCCAACCACAATGTGAGATCCACCTGAATGAAATTTGCCTTTTATCGCCTCCTGAGAGGCAGGAGCAGCATCGGAAGACTTCAGAAGCCCTGGAGGAATTCTGAGGGCAGTAGGCGCAAAGGCTGTAAACCAAAGAAAAACACTGAGTATCTACAGAGAAAAAATAAGAAACCAAGCCTTTCCTGGAAAAGAGAAGAAATTTCATGGAGAAAAAAAAAAAACCCAAACCTGTGGGGTTTGTGAGAACTTGCCAAGGAAAGGAGGAAGCCAGCCAGTAGCCCACAGCCAGTGCTCCCCAGGGGGTTCGGTGAGCACGACCCCCTTCCTGCCGCACCAGCCCACCGCTGAGTCCTCTGGACACTGCTGCCCGGGACAATAGGGGGATCCCTTTACGTGGAGGCGCCTCAAACCTGTGTCTGGATCCTGAGTTAATCTGAGGCCTGAGAAAGAGCTGAGAGCAGAGGCTGGGAGGAAGGGCCGTCTCTGGGTGGGGCTGGGTGAATTTGGGGGGAGGAGGTGTGAACACAGCGTTATGAGCCCCGAGGGCTCCTAATGGCTGCAGTTTAATAGACTCCGGAGGTCGACAGTCTGGGTTTGAATCTTGGCTTGTCTCCTTGTATCTGTGTGGTTTTTGGATGCTTTTCTTAACCTCTCTGTGCATTCGTTTCTATGTAATGGATACATGTATATGTGTGGCTTAGCAGGGAGTCTTTTGTGAATGGTAGCGTTTTCCTTAACAAAGAAATGAATAATACCCGTGAAGAGTTATCCAGGGTTTTGTAGATTGTAACACATGGGAACACCATCCTCATGCCCGGACTTCAGATTCCTACAGAATAAGTGGCTTGTCGGCCCCATGGGGCCGTATTCGGACAACACGGAGTGAGGGAAGTTTCCTAGCAGGCTCTCTCCCCGCTGGGTCCTACGAGTTTAAGTGCCGTTATCAACTGAGTCGAACTTCCCGTAGGTACTGTGTGAAGTATCTCTAACTGAGGCTTGTGTTAATTGGGTCTTCCTGCAACGATGCCGTGTAACAAACAACCCCCGCCCCTCACCAGATGGCAGCGCGTGTTTGTTGTTTACCCGCGTGCTCATGCCAGCTGTGACTCTGGGGCGCTTGGCAGGGCTCAGCGGGGCGTGGCCTCAGGCTGCAGTCTGGATTGAGGCCTGCTGTGTGGGAGTCTGATTCTCATGTACATATGTGTATACATGTACATACACACATACATATACATATATACACATGCGGACATATATACATATATGTTTATATGTACATATATACACGTACATACAGGCATGTCAGATGAATCTAGAGAACATTATGCTAAGTGAAATAAGCTACTCAGAGAGAGACAAATACCATATGATTTCACTCATATGTGGAATCTAATGAACAAAGGGAAGTAACAAGAAAACAGAGACACACTCGTAGACAGAGAGCAGATGACAGCTCTGGGGGGGAGGTGAAGAGGTGAAGGGACTGGGCAAAAAGGAAAAAGGACTCGTGGACATTGACAACAGAATAGTGATTGCAGGGGGCACCTGGGGCATAAGAGTCTAAAGAGTAATGGCAAAAATACAATAAAAGAGAAAACTTCTCTTTAAAATATTAGTATTCAACAAATAAGTGATTGGGTAAATGAACAAGTGGTCGTCTGTAAAAGCACCGTAAAAGCCCACGAATACCAACTGCGGGTGGAAGGCAAGTGAATTCTGGCTCCAGCTTTCTAGATTCTTCTCCCATACGCAAAATCACTTGTCTGTGATGACTTCCTGTGTCCTGTGATCTGCTCTCACACCTCTTGCCTAGCTGTCCTAGCCGTCCCAAAGCCAGAGTTCAAAGTTGGGTGCAGTTTCACCCTCCCACATCCACAGTACCAGTTACTGTCTAACTGGGCACAACAACTCCACTTGGATCATGGGAACTCTCCTTGTTTCCTTAGGGAACAACTCTCTTTCTGGGCAACATCATTTGCTAGGTTTTATCCTTACGAGCCGGAAAGACACAGGTCCCAGGCTGTGGGGTGGAGAGAAGTTCACTCCCTGCTCCCAAAGCCTGCCCCCTCGCAGGGTCCGTTCTTTGAGAAGCATCAGACACACATAAAGACGCTGCCTCTCCAGATGGGGGGTGCCCGAGCCAGCGGGGGGGGTCACACCTGTTCTGTGCAAGCAGACGAGGTGGATTAGTGAACTCACAGCCTTCTCAGGCATGGGCTGTGCCGTGTGCGGAATTCCGCACAAGGTTCCCTCGGGCACAAAGAGAGGTGGTGCCAAGCTGGGGCGCTCCAAGGCTGCTGCAGCGAGTTGCCTTTCAAACGGAGGCCAGTGGGCTGGCGACTTTTTAGTATCCCACAGTCGCTCAGGACAGCTGACGCAGTCACTCGGGACGGTGCCGAGAGACACAGCTACTCGCCAGATACAGTGTACGGCTCCCCGTTCGGGTGTGGGTGCCCTGTCTGTCCCCTGCGGGTCCCTTTGTAAATTCTGTCTGATTCTCCGATTGGCCTGACTATGTGCACGGCACCTCACAGCACCACCGAGAGTAACATCTACCATTTGACTGAGTGTGTTAGGTGCCCGTGTGCAACAATGGCATTAAATCCTCTTCGAGAGCCCAGGAGGCCGGTCCTGGAGGAAATGGAGCCTCAGACAGGTGGCAGTGAGTGGAGGGGGGGGCCTCTTGTCCGCCTGGCCTGCAGCAAGCATATACTCAACATCGTGTGCTCTTCGGCACCTAGAGCGTTGTCACTGAGGTTGGTTGAGCGAATCAGTGGGCGCATGGGTAAACGCCGAGGTGAGGGAGTTCACAGGGGGGCGTGGAGGCACAATGCCCTCTCCGAGGGTGAAAGGAGGGCTTGTCTGGTTCCTGAACAGAGAGTCACACTGTTCGGGCATCGACACTGAATGTTGCCCATCACGGGGTCGTTCCCTAGGAGACCCTGCGTCACCAAGACCTCTGGCAGCCGTAACAGATGCACAGGAGAGCCCGGTGGAGTCCTGCTTCCCCCACGCGTGGCTGTGAGCTCTGGCAGGAGACTTGGCTCCCCAAGCCAGCGTACTCACATGTAAAATGCAGCCCGTGCGCAGTGCCCAGGATGCTGGGGAGAGTCAGGACACAACTCAGAGTGTGTAAGAGGCTTCTCTTCATGGCTGGTGCTCACTAAACACCAGTTGCCTTCATTTTCCTCCCCCTCTTTCTTTTCCTCACAAGGAAAATGGGACAGATTGTGGAACCCCTAGTTGTGGAGTTATTATCAGGATGAAATATAAAGCCTTTTGACCTGTGCCCCCCACGCAGCAAGTATTGCGGTGATGGATATTAGTTTGTTTTCATGTGGCTCATCTGGATGGAGACGAGAGAGGACTGGTCTGTACAAATCTCCTTCTCTACTTGGATCTGGACGTGACATACGAATGGAAGGAAATCAATAGCTCACGCACCTCAGCTGCCTTGTTCGTTTAGGGCATTTGGCGTTTTGTTGTCCTGTAGAGGCATTGCAAGGCTGACCAACTTGACTTGGGAATATGTAAATGGACTCTCATGGAAAACACTTCCCATCCTGCCCCGGCCACATGCCCCGCCCTAGGGCTGATCCCGGATGCTACAGCTGTCCTCCGTCCAGAGCAGCGCTTTGTTTATTGAAATGCGTTTTCTGAAACTCAAATACGAGGGGACACCCATGAGAAGAGATGCCTGGTGGCCCCAGGGGGCAACGTCAGTGACTCCCCAGCTCCACGGGGAAGGCGGAGCGGCAGTGTGTTCGGCTTCTCTGACGTGGCCCCAGGGACTCGCTTCTCCTTCGGCGTGTACGTAATGGGAGCGGCAGACGGATCTGAAGCCCCTGCTTCCATTCCTTCCAGGCCACGTGATTTCAGGCAAATGAGTCAGGCTCAGCTTCCTTTCCTGGAAACGTCCTAGCTGTGCACCTGCCTGAAGGGTCTTCCTGGAAATGACAGGGAGCAAACACAGGGAAGTGCACCGTCGGCCTGGGGCCTGCAGCTCCGCGGACAATCCAGGTCTGTTGCTCGCCTCTGCCTTGGCTCCTGTCTGGCTCCCGCCCCTCTCGTGTGCATCCGCAATTGGCCAGAAGGTTCTCTGAGCAGCCTGCTTCTTCCTTCCTTCTGTCTGTGTGGCCTTGTCTCCCTGTGAGGGTCGCTGGCGGAGGGGCAGGTCCAAGGCAGCTGCTGAGACTGGAGGCGACAGGAGGCTGGGCTACCCGTGTCCTGCTGCCGCTGTTGGGAGTGGGTCGGAAAGAAGGGCGGGGCGAGGCCTGTTTGCAGTGGCGCGGGCGGAGCTGGAGTGGAAATGTGAATGTGCCCCGCAGGCCTCGGGCCGGTGAAAAGTTGGGGGGGAAATTCTCAGCCAGTGCTGATAAAGTATGCACTTTTATTTTCTGTGCTGTAATAAGTATTGATTGGAACATGGACACGTTTGCTTGTTTGTGTACTGCCTATGGTTGCTTTTGCACTCCCTGGGAGAGGTGAGTGGTTGCTAGAGAGGCTGGGTGGCTCACAAACCCTAAAACACTTACCCTCTGGCCTTGTACACGGGAAGTGTGCTGTGCTGGACAAGGAGTGGAAGGGCTGTCCTCTCACCCAGTAAGTCCGTGACTCTTCCAAAGAAACCCCAAATCAGAGGACGAGGAGTGTGATGTACACGAAGCTTCAACACCACTTCCTTAGTCTCCCTTTGCAACGGCATTACGGCTCCTACGCACCTTCATGGCAGCAAGATAGAGAACCGCGTGGTGAAACCACTCGACCCTGTGCAGGAGCTATTAGCATGCACATTTGACAGAGGAACTGGCAGAGATCCCAGTGAAGTAAGACTGAAATCCAGACCCGCCTCGGCATTTCGCTACAACAGTTTGAGAATTCCAGACAGGGTGTCCCCCATGCCTGCTGCATACATTTAAATAAGAAGCACCCTGACTGCCTCAATGGTCTTCTTCAGTGTCTTAGTTTTTGCCTCTGCCTTACTAATTAATGTCAGGTTAATGGAAGGCTTACTACAGAATGCACCTGGCTCTCAGGAAGCTATTAAAGAGTCTTAAGAACCTGCGTCCAGTTGGGAAATAGCAATGATTTTTGGCTTTGTTATAATATAAAGCAAATGACAGTGATTCTGAAAAATTGGTACCAAACTTCCTTGGCAGACACTTTGCTCCTTGCACAGTGTTTTGAACATTGTTTAATACAAAAATTCTCCATGGACGACAAGTTTGTCTGCATCTCAACCCACTGCATTAGTGTTTGTCTTTTTATCTTCCTAGTCTTCTCTTTTTATTGCCACATTTAAATTAAAAAACGCTTTGAACTGACAGACAGCCATCAAGATGGGCATAGTTGGCTCCAAGGCGTCATTCATTACAATAAAAATACCAATTTCTGTGATTAGTCTATTCCCTCTAGACTCTGCCCCAGTTCTGCCATCTGAGCGCGACCCTCTTCCTTGGCCCACCATTCCCTGCTGCTTCATCCTGATCCACACCCAGCTTCTGGTTTTGCTTCCCTAGCGTCTCCGGAGAAGTATACACTGTGCACACCGTACACAGCCATGCCCTCGCTTCATGCTCTCTGGATTTGGCATCTCAGCAGGTGACGCAGCCCAGCTCTCTGCTCCTGGCTCCTGTCCTGGCCGTGGTTCTGAGAGGTGAACCCTGGTTACTCGGCTTGATTCCCATCTGCCAGGTAGTCGTGAGGCGCCAGTCTCAGCCTCGGCCTGCAACATGACCAAAACAAGGAAGAAGAGAAGAGAAAAGCTGTAAAGAGCACATTCCCGTGATGTGGCTCAGCGTGTCAGTTTCTGCTGTGTGAGAAGTACATGTAAGTCTGAAGTCTGCCCACGCAGTATCCAGCCATGTACTATGAAACATAGAGACATTTACTGAAGAAGATACAGGAACCGTTTGTACACAGGACAATGACACCTCAGTTCCCTTCAAAGTCGGCACCTAAGGATGTCACGCAGTTCCCTTAGCATCTCTTCCACTATTTAAAACACTCTGTGCTTCGGCACCCGGCCCGCATCCCTGCCACGGAGCCGTGTCTGCTGACCTGCCCACTCCTCCACGTTATCCCGCCTACCGACTGGCTTTCGGGGTAATACCTTGCATCCCGTCTGCTGAGGCTCCTGGTTTCCCAGGAGATCCTGGGGTGAAGCTGTCAGGAGAGCCCTTTCTAGTTGCAGGACTGCTTTCAGGAGGCCGTGAGATTACATCCCTCCTTCGATGGGGCGGTGGGGCGGTGGAGGGGACTGTGGGTAGTCAAGAGCAGAGGCAGCAATGTCTCCCTCTGAGCACATCATCCAAGCAGGTGATTTGAGGGAATGCAAAGCCATGACCGTCGTCGGGACCATAAGGAAAGGAACCTGGAGAAGGTGGGGTGAAGCCTCCAAGGAAAGTCGTCAAAGGATGGCTCCGGTCTTCTCGCTGCTCCTTCCGAGGGCCCAGACACTCCCCGACCCCGAGGTTGGGTCCCCTCCCCCATGTGAGATCCCGTCGACGCCCGGACAGGAGTCCTCACCTTCCACCCCCCAGGCAGAGCAGGGTCTGCGCCCAGGGCCACCTTTTTCCAGCTGAGGGCCAGCGGGCTGGCTGCCTCAGTCTCAGCCCTGGAAGTGTCCCACTGAAGCTGGTGACCACTATGTCTTACGGGAAAGTTGCTTATGAGTGGCTGCTTTTAGGCTGGTCTCTCTTCTTCGGAGAGACTGTGCCCTCCGTTACTGGGGGTGGTGGCAGCAACCCTGCCACACTCTGGCGAGTCAGCCACACCTCAGGGGCTGGGCTCAGCTCCAGGGACTGAGGCAGGCTGGGCAGGCGAGCAGAGGAGAAGGCTCACAGCGGGGCATTGGCCTGCGAGGCAGCTTCAGGGACGGCGTGTATTCCGCGTGGTTCCTGAGAGCAGAGTTCCAGGCTCATGGTAGGGACTCAGCGAGAGCAGGAGCAGGAGTTGTGAGCGTGAGCAGGAGTTGACGGACACAGAGCCTCCATCGGTGTGTTTGGTCTCATTCGGCTCTTTCCGATTGGAGTGGGCCGCCTGGGAGGTAGCCGTCTCGCTGCTGCTCCTTGTCCAGGCGGAGGCCGGGGTGGGGATGGCGGGAGAGGTGGACGAGGGTCTCGGGGATGATCCGGATTTGGGGGGACCTGGAACTCATACAATTTTGGGGATGCCTCTCGAAAACTACAAGAGTACAAACACCCAATTAGCTATGAAGGCAAATATCTATCTAGAATAAAAACAGAAATCACAACAGATTCCTGAGGCTTTAGAGATTTGTGTTTCTTCTCCCTGAAACCCTTTCAGGCGATTTACCAGGGGTACCTGTCCAGAAATGCTTTCTGATCGTGACGTGTCTTCCCACCTCCACCCAGGACATTCTCTATGGGCCGCCGTGAGGCAGAGCCCCAAGGGTTAACCCGATGACCTCACGGGACGCTCTCCCTGACCAAGCGCCGGTCTGTGGGCAGGAGCAGATGCTCGGTGGACCAGGCCCTGCAGCTCCGAGTGGAGCAGGCTCTGGCAGAGGGCGCAGGAGTCTGGGGGGAGAGAGCTCCCTCTCGCTGAGTCCCTACCGTGAGCCTGGAACTGTGCTTGTCACACGGTCACTCCCCATTTATCTCCCCTTCGACGGGTGGGGCCGCTTCATTGTGCAGGACAGTAAGGCTCCAGCATGCGGAAACTCCAAATGGTTACGCCTGAGGCTGTGTTCTTCTTTTTTTTTTATGACTTTTTTTTAAGATTTTATTTATTTTTAGAGAGGGAAGGGAGGGAGAAAGAGAGAGAGAGAAACACCAATATGCAGTTGCTGGGGGTCATGGCCTGCAACCCAGGCATGTACCCTGACTGGGAATCGAACCTGCGACACTTTGGCTCGCAGCCCGCACTCAATCCACTGAGCTACACCAGCCAGGGCTGAGGCTGTGTTCTTGTCACTTGGGACTGCTCAACCCCTTTCTGTTGGGGAAGTTTCACCCTGGTGGACGGAGAACCATCTCTTCTTAGGACAGAGTGGGCTCAGGGGCAGCCCCTGGGCATCCACCCACATGCACACTCCACACACCCCCAGCTCGAGGACCACGCAGAGGAAACCAGAGGAAAGAATTCTTTCTTGTGGCCCAAGGCACATGGTGTTGATGCTGCATTGATGATAAAATTACCACTGACATCTGAGGGGAAATAAACTTTCATTCAAAACAATAGCCCAGAGTCTTGTTTTTGTTTTCCTTGGAGCTGCTTCTAATTCTTCCTTAAACTCAAGGGAAAATTTCCCTGACTGCTTGGGCCTCATTTTCTCCTGGTCGAACACAATAGTTCTCTGTTCTCCCTCCCTCAGGCTCATTACCAAGGTGAACTTGGAGGGAGCTGAGCCTTTACTACCCCCATCTGGACACGGGTCACACACGGCTTTTCAAAGGCATCAGTATTAGTTCTGCTATTACTAAGGAAGACAACTGCAAATACTAATAACAATCATTTAGCCACAAAGGAATCTATTCTCCCTTGTATGGAAGTAAAACAATGTACTCTTTTCTTATTTATTATAAATATTACAAAACTAATTTGTGTTTATTATAGAGAACTCAGGCAGGGCAGGAAATCATAGGGAAAATGTCACCCGCGGTCTCACCTCTTCATATAATAATAAAACCATTGATAACATTTTGGAGGAAGTTCTTCCTTCATTCCCCTCTCGTGTGTGTGTGTGTGTGTGTGTGTGTGTGTGCGCGCACCTAAACCTTTCCAGCTTTTATCACTTGTCTAACTGGTATTGCACTATTCTCTTTTGTAACCTTCCTGTTGGCATAGCCCTATCCTGTGAACATCTTTTCATGCCAAACTGACTTAGTCACATCTTTATTTTAAGTGGCTGAATTACATTCATTAACATATCGCATTATGTAGAAATAATTTCTACTGTTGGAAATGGAGAAAAATGCATCATACCGTAGAATGATGCCATGAACATCTTTTCCTTGCTCAGCTGACTGTTTTCTTGGGAGCCATGCCTGCAAGGGGCGGCGCGGGGCCAAAGACGGGGTGCGGTGGAGGGTTCTTCCTGGAAAGGCAGGCGGGAGGCGGGGCTTGTGCTGTCTCCGCCCCCCACCAGAACAGGTGTTTCCCTGGGCCTCTGCCTGTAATGGGCATGTTCGCCCTCTGTCAACTTCCCCAGAGGAAGTTGAAGTCCATGTCCAAAAATGGGATTTTGTTTTCATTTGCATTTCTTATTTAGCGGTGAGCTTAAACATGTTTTCATGCGTTTCTTAGGCATTTGCATTTTGTCTATGATCTATTACCGATTTATTTCCTTTGTTCAATGTTTTTCTTTTCTTTAATCTTTCCTAAGAAAGCATACTTAGTGGTACCTTCTTTACCTTGTTTCAGGATGTGGAGGTTCAGATTCCCTTAAAATCTGGTTTCCCCAGGGCAGTCGCCCCTCGAGGAAGAAAGGGAGGCCATAACTTCTGAAAGTAAAAACTACTGCGCTAACGTGTCTACAAAGCATGTTTGATATCTTTAACAAAGCACTTTATCCCTCAGTTCTTAAATAGGGAATCTCTTGCTGTGTATGTGTGTGTGGATGACCTTGTAATTTTGTTTTTGGTTCAAAAATACGTAGACTTTCTAAATTGTATGCCCAGTCTGAGCCCAGGAATCTTCTGCAGCTGTACACGAAGGGTGGGGGTTGCATGTAAGCCATGGTGTGTGCACGGTGTCTGTTTATGTCAAACCTGGAGGCTTCTGCAGCCCAGGCATTTATGATAACAGCCCGGGAGATTTGTTGGAACTGACAGAACCTGTATTTTGGTACTAGAATAAGAATGGTTCCCATAATTCACCACAGACAATTTAATACAGTTTAAATTAATACCGTTTAATTCAATACAGACGATTCTAGTGAAAGTGCACAGAGCAAATTATAAATGGCACGTAATAGCTCCTGAGGCGAACGTCTGAGTCTCCACCAAGAACGACAGGACTCCGGCTCTGCGTGGTCCTGCCTGCTCTCCCCCTTCCCTCCCCACCCCTTGGGTTCCCATCTCCCCCCCCCCCCCCGCCTGGCGCTGGTCGCTTCCTACCTGAGGCCCTTTCTCCTGGTCACGGCGTGCCATCCCCTCCGGAGCTGCTGCTGTGTCGCCCTCTGTTCACTGCCTCTTGAACGGGAGCAGTTAGGATGCTTGCTTCCTCTGATGCAGGACACTGTCCTGGTTATCAGTGGCCATTCCTTCCCGGTCCTGACACTCTCTGTCTCTCCCATGACCCCACCTGCCACCTGAGCCTCAACAGCACCGCCTCCCGGTCCACCCATGCGATGGCAGTGGGAAGGCTTTTTTCAAAACTGAAATGTCGTTGGCATACAATATTATATTAGTTTTATGTGGGCACTGTAGCGATTTGGCATTTCCATCCTTCCCATAATAATATCACATGTCTAGTAATTATCTGATGCCATACAAAGTTATTCAATGTTATGGACTATGTTCCCGATGCTGCCCATTGCATCCCTGTGGCTTATTTATTATGTAACTGAAAGCTTCTACCCCTTAATCTCCTTCATCCACTTTACCTGTCTCCCCACTGCCCTCCCCTAGGGCACCCATCAGCTTTTTCTTTGAATCTATGAATCTGTTTCTGTTTCATTTTGTTTTTTAGATTCCACCTACAAGGGAAATCAATCATACGGTACTTTTTTCTGTGTCTGACTTTTGTCACAGATCATAATACCCTGCAGGTCTATCCGTGCTGCCACAAAGGGCAACATGTCATTCTTTTTTATGGCCGAGTCATAGTCCATTGGGTGTCTGTGCCACGGCTTCATCCGTTTGTCTGTCAGTGGACACGGGACAAGGAGGGTGTCGGAAGCTTGGGCAGAAAAGCACCTTCCTGGTCAGGATCTGGCTGGAAACTATTTCCTCCTTGTCATGATTTAAAGATGTGAGCACAATGTGTCACGTCAGTGAGACAGCCATAGACAGTGTCTACGGTGTGTCTTCACTGAAACAGGCTGATGTCACCCTCAGAACCACACAGGCTATCATGCCTCCAGGGGCCCTGCAAATCTTACTTACTAAAAATAAAACACAACAAAACAAAAGGACTCTTTAAAGCCTCTAACGAGCTGCATGTATCTAATCATTTGGAAATATCTATCAATCCTCCTCCACCCGAGAACTTCTGTTTCCCTTGGGTGATCCACAGGGTCATTTGTGTGCGGCTGGGGGAAGGGATACAATGACGTCACCCAAATAGGCACATTTTCTGTTACTCCCCCTAATCATCACTAAAGTAAGGCATATTATGTCCAGCTCAATTTTGCTAAAAATACAGGATTTCTGTAAAAATACAGAAGTATGTTTGAGTGTGGTAGGTAAGGTAATAATATAAGTGTAACAACTTACAGTTTTAATTTCAACATTTCACCTAAAATGTCATATAGTGTCCGTGAGTGTGATGTTGCTATATCACATGCTTGTGATTTTGTAACATAGGACTTTGTCATAAAAAGGGGGCATCATTTGTGCCGGCCCCTGTGTTTGGGGATGTCAGAGAGATGGCCGCACAGAACAGGGAGCAACTGCCACGTGTATTGCCAGGCGTCACTGTTGCTGAGACCCTGCCTGCCATCCGCTAACCCACAGAAAACTTTCAGTGTGTCCTCCCGACGGGACCTGGCTTCCCACCACCTTGCCAGCACCCCTGTCTTCCTTCATGAGAGCTTTCCCCTGTCTCTCCTCTCCATTCCCAGACCCCTTTTCTCCTATTAAATATCCAAGGTTCCCATTTCACTATTAGCAAAAGCAATTTAGCTCTTAGTTGGTGGCCACGCCTTGTCTTTTACAGTCAATGGGGCCGTTCGCAAGACCTCCGTTTTCTTTTTTTTTTAAAGATTTTATTTATTTATTTTTAGAGAGGGAAGGGAGAGAGAAAGAGAGAGAGAGAAACATCAATGTGCGGTTGCTGGGGGCTGTGGCCTGCAACCCAAGCATGTGCCCTGACTGGGAATCAAACCTGCGACACTTTGGCTCGCAGCCCGCACTCAGTCCACTGAGCTATGCCAGCCAAGGCTTAAGACCACCATTTTCCATTGAGAGTGAGCTGTCTGAACACAGAATCAATGGCAGCCACCAATACATAAGATGCGCCCTCTCCCCTACACTTAATGCTTAAGGGCCGAGCATTAAGGAGCACGGCCCTTAGAGACCGGCCCGCCCAACCCTCCACCTTGGCCACCCCCGCCCACACACACCGCTCTCCCATTCTCGCCCTCCGCCTTCCCCTCTCCTTCGGCTCCACTCACGCAGCCCGCCTTGCAGCCCTTCTCCCTTTGCTGGGATTGTAATCGATGGACCCGGACACCCGACCCCTCTGCTGGCTCTTGAATAGCAGGTGCTGGGCCGAGATGTGTGACACCACTCTCCTCAACGCGTGTTGTCAGCCGGCATCCACTACTTCCTCCAGCCCCATTTCCTCTTGCTCGTGGCGTTTCTGGAACTGCCAGAGGCCGTCCAAACAGTGCGCTAACCAGGGCTTCTGCGGGTTTATGTCTCTCTTTCTTCGACCTGCAGCATTTCGTGAGCGATTGCTCTAGCACGCCGCGTGGTTCTCGCAGCCCCACAGAAGCTCTTTCCCTCCTTCTTGGGGAAATCCGGTGTGACGTCTGAAGACGAGAAGGAAGACTTCGCCCTGGCTGCCCAGTGCGCCTGCCCTGTCCTCCTTCGGAAGACTCATCCGGCGGCTGGTCCGGCCCTCCCACCTGCCTCAGCTGTGATCACTTCTCACGAGTCTAATTCATGGCCAACATGGAGAGCTTGGCATTGATTCATAGCCACTGTCTCCTGTGGCTTCTAAATAAAACATTTTCAGCAAAGAACAGACGGAAGGGAAGGCCGAGGACAGTGATGAATTCCCGCATCACTCCCAGCTGACACATCCCCTCCCAGAGTAGGACCGGCGCATTTGGAGTAAAGGGATCGCTCATATCACGGTATTTTTGTAATAAATTGCGGCGTTCGTGGGAGTGTGATGGAGGCCTTTTTGTATGAAGGATGCTATCGACGTGAAAAAGTTTTCCCTCGGTTCAGTTACAATTATACTCTTATACTGAGCTGTTGATAGAAAGTCTTGCTGGTTAGTCTGACACTGAGCCTTCAGGATGCCGCCTGTGTCCGAGAGGCCCGGACTCTGGGCCCACACCAATGCACTTGAACCCAGAGCTCCCGCCAGAGAGTGACACGCCAACCCAAGGTGGGCCTGCAGGCTGCCCAGTGTGGGTTTCCCCTTGTGGGTCACGCCCAGGTGCACCAGCAGAGCCGCTCTCTCTGTAACTTCAGGAAGAGGAACTCCTCCCCCTGCAGAAGCACCCGGGGCAGGGGGCTGGAGGTGGGGCGTGTGCTCTGTGAAGGGGCAGACCCGTGTGAAGGGAGGGGGAGCGCGACCAGGACTTCTGACTGGGCTTCTCCGCGAGTGGCTCGTGGGCCAGCAGCACCCTCGACCCTCGGGAGCCTGTGAGAACTGCCCCTTTCTCCACCTGATCGGCATTCCTGATTGGTCTGACCCAGTGGTTCTCAGGTGGGTTCCTGGGGACCTAAGCACCAGTTCCAAAAGCTCTAGTTTTAGAACTGCAGATGCTGTGTTCCCACCCCAGTCCTGCTGGCTCGGAACCTTGGGGGGCTGAGCCTTGCACAAGGGCTCACGCCTTGTCTTTTTGGGGAATCGGTTTAGACACCCATGCCTCAGCCAACAAATGGCTGTAGAATTGCTTCGGGAGTATGGATGGGATCCATCCCGCAGCAGGTGAAAGGGAAGTTTTCCATTTGAGGGAAGTTTTGTCACATAGAGAGAGAGAGACAGAGCCTGTGGAACAGCTGGTTTCTCTCCCTGCGGACGAGCCTGCAGGCGTGCAGTGACGGACTACAGGGAGCAGACACATGGGGGGCACCGGGGAGCGGGAAACAGGCAGATGGCGCGGGAGCCTGCCTCCCTCCGGTTGTAGCTGCGGAAGCCGTTGCGTCTCTTCACTCTGCCAGCTCCAGGCGGCGGTTGTTGGTAGCTGAAAGCAATCACGGGTGCAGCTTCGACGCAGTGGGAACCCTGCTTCCGCCTCGTGTTGCCAATGGCCCGACCCCTCTTCGAACCACAGCCGTGCTATTCACACTGGAGTTCATCACCAGTGCAGTGTGGGCACTGACCCGTCGGAGGCAGGGGTTGGGGGGCGGGACCGGATTTCTACTGGTCACTTAGTGGGGCTCGGCCTGAGCAGACCAGCCTCCCGGCCGCTCCTGCAGCAACAGCACACCCTCGGGGAAAGGGCTGGGGTCTTCCTCCCTCCCGCGGGCCACGTTTGCTTTTTGGAAACCCTCAGGCTCCCTGGCCGCCGCAGGGACCCGGCCTGCTGAGAATTTCCTTCTGCTCCAAATTCAGGTCTCTTTTTGACTTCCCTTTTTTTTTCCTACCCATGAAAAAGGAGTAGCAAGTACTCATAGTTCCATAAATCATAAAATACCTTCTTCAACTCTCTGCATCTCCTTCCTTCTTAAATATTCAAATTTGATAAAATTTTGATAAAAAGTAAAAATTAAGTCCTCGGCTGCAGTGCCTACCTTCTCCCTCCCTCCCTCCCTCCACCGCCCCTCCCCCCTCTCTCTGAAATTGATTTTAAAACAGTAAATATTAATAAAACAAAAATTGTTTTTAAAAATGTATTATCATTAAATAAACTAGGACTTAAAACATGTATGTGACTCTGAGGTATTAACTTTTTTCAGGACTGTTTTCATGTTGAATTGATTATCTTCAAATTCTTCGAAAATTAGTAGTGCCTAGATAGTGTCTCCACACGGCGATGGCTCTCCATTAATCAGAATATTTGATTCGATAGAAAGTCATTGCATGTGTATCTCAAACCAAATAGTATGGAATTTTTTAAAAGATTTTATTTATTTATTTTTAGAGAGAGAAGGGAGGGAGATAGAGAGAGAGAGAAACATCTATGTGTGGTTGCTGGGGGTCATGGCCTGCAACCCAGGCATGTACCCTGGCTGGGAATCGAACCTGCGACACTTCGGTTCGCAGCCCGCGTTCAATCCACTGAGCTACGCTAGCCAGGGCTAATAGTATAGAATTTTAACATGCTCTATAAAGACAGAGAGAGTGCTTATATTAATTTATTAAAATCGAAATCCAGAGCCTTGAACGTAACGACCGTGGGCACAATGGCATGTGAAATGAGACGTCCGCACTCTGATGTAATTTTTGCACTCCTAGCGGTTGGTCACAGCTGGAGCGTGGGAGCCTGAAGCTGCAGTGTGGGTGCCGACTCCTGCTCGCCCTGCCCTTCTGGGGTGTGTGGCTTCACTCGGGGGAAGGACACGAGCCAGAAGGCCCTGTGATCAGCAGCTCCATCTCTCCCTCTAAGAGCGAATGATACTGAATATATTATTTCTGTTTCCAAAGAGAAATGCCACCGTGGGGTTCTGCTTTAATTCAGGTCGAGATGTTACCCGGGCCACACCCACAGCTGTGTAGACGTGCCACGTGTCTGGGTAGCGCTGAGTCGGTCGTGAGGGTGATGTGTTCCCTACCTGAAACTTTGCCTTATCTCTCATCAGTCCCATATTCTAATCCCATTGGCAAGGCCTCATCAAAGAGGTGGCTAAGAATACACCTTTTGAGTTTCGATATAAAGTTTGAAAATAATAATAGTATTATTATTCATTATTAATCTGCTTTTTAAGGAATCTGGATAGGATCACAGCCTCCACCTTGCCAGACTGGTCTAGAGGGAAAGCACATCGCACGGAGACCACGCGTTGCCCTGGTGGTCCACTGTGTCATTTAACAGGTGATTTCACGGCCAGGCTTCCTGTCTGCATCACGGCCGGGATCCAGCAGAAAGGAATCAATAGAAACTATAACTTCTCTGGCTCTTTGCGTCTTGCTCTTTGCTCTTGAGCTGACAGCAAGACTGGCCGAGGCTGGAGTTCCTGGTAGGGTTTTCTAGGACCACGTCTTTCTAGAGCAATTGACAACATAACTTTTAGCTCCTCTTGCTTCTTATGCTGCTTGAATTATAGACTCTAGAGCGAGGAGATGACATTTTTAATCTCAGAATCAGGGACAACTTCTTTTTAGTTCTCCAATCATTAATTCTGTCTTATCCCTTCACTGTGTTCCCCTAGGCTTCTTCTAGTGCATGTACTGTGTCTCTTGGATCTCTTCTCTCTATATTTTAAATCCATGCTTCCCCTGCCCCAGTTCTGCGTGAGCAAGCCAGCCTTGAACATGAACTGGGCTGATAGGATGTACTATTGCCCAGTGTATTGCTCCTATCTCCATCAGGAAGGTTTAAGCAGTTATCTGTGACATTGGAATATAGGGTAATCATGTCTGGTCTTGGGTTAGCCCTTTCATTGACACAAACTCTTTCCATGGTGATGATTTTCTAACACTTTTATTTCACGTGTGGGTCAGGACAGATTCCCCGTTCAGCACACTCGAAGATGGGGGTAGACATGCCAAAGGATTTTCGGGGAAATGCCCAGGAAGAACAAGGAAAGGGAGCAGGAGAAAGTGGCAGACGCCTCCAACCACGAGGTCTGATACCCGTGCAGGAGAGGGGAGGGGAGAGAGGTGGGTTCTACAGCAAAGCTTGAAGAAATGCTTGGTGATGTCGACAGTCGAGTGCTTTAGCCAGGGTCACCTGTTAGAGGAGTCTCTTGTTGTGCAGGAACGAGCTGGCATTGGTGCGCTGCTGGCTGGCGGGGCCTGGGAGGAAGCACCTGGGTGTGAGTGCGCGTTAGGTAGATGTGGGGTGGCCGCACCTGGGACCGCCAGTCAGGGATGCTCATGCGACAGGAGGTTGTGGCTGCCACCTTCTAGCACTTTGCCTTAATCAGTGTGTTTCCTTTGACCTGATAAGTCTTACCACACCGAATGATTTCTCTTCCTTTGCTTAACCTTATCAGGCGAGGTGTCCCTTTGTTCTTGTCTGGTAGGGGAGGGATTTCACTTAGACGTCATGGAGGATCCTTATCACAGAATACAGGTCCAGGCAAAAGGAGAAGCAGGACTTTAGAGCTTTAAATAGATTTGACCATGGATGTCCTCTACTTAAGTACCGTATTGTTCGGACTATATGATGCACTTTTCCCCAGAAAATGGGTGTGTGTCTTATGGTCCCAATGTAGCTTTACATATATACTGGTGAAATATTATGTTATTTATGTCATTAGATATTTTACCACATTTTTTGCTTCAAAAATTTTTTTTCCTGTTTTTCTCCTCTAAAACCTTGGTGCGTCTTATGGTCTGCAAAATACAGCAGTTGGGGTAGGAGGAGAGCTATAGTCAGAGGCACAGCACGGTGAGATTCCTGTTAAAGAATTCAGTCAGCATTAACGTGGCCAACATTTCCCTTTTTATTTGGCATGAGTGCAGCGGCGGCTGTCCTGTTTGGTTAAAAACACACTCTCCCCCTGGCCGGTGTGGCCCAGTTGGCTGGAGTGTCATCCTGTACGTGAAAAGGCTTTGGGCTCAATTCCCGGTCAGGGTGCATGCCTAGGTCATAGGTCTGATCTCCAAGGGTCATGGGTACAAGAGGCAACCGGTTGATGTTTCTCTCTTGCATCAATGTTTCTCTTCCCATCTCTCTCCCCTCCCCTCCCCTCCCTCCCCCTCCCCTCCCCCTCTCCTCTCCTCCTCCTCCCCGTCCCCGTCCCCTCCCCCTCCCCCTCCCCCTCCCCTCCCCTCCCCTCCCCTCCCTCCTCTCCTCTCCACTCCTCTCCTCTCCTCTCTCTAAAGTCAATAATCATTTCCTCAGGTGAGGGTTTAAAAAACAAAGACAGTCTTGGAATGGCTGGGGCTGAATGTTGCTGTCAGCCACGTCCCCTACTAGCCTTGGTGCACTTCCACAGAAACTGTGGTCTTTCGCTTCTCACCGACTGTGCGTCAGGCGGCCCTCCGCTCCGGCCCCTGCCACTCCAAGGCTGGGAGTATTTGAATGTGTCCTGTGGGCAGTTATGTCCACTTCTGTCCACACATACTTTCCTCTGTGATAAGTCCCTCTCTGTTTCACCCGTCCCTTCCTCGAGCCGGTCTTTCCTCCTCCCCCAAATCTTACATTATGTCCCTGGCACCATTATGTCCCTGGCACTTGGATGGCACCGTTATCAGTTCCGGCTCTCCAATAGATTTTCCTTTCCCTTTTTGCAATAAGGATCTGCACGGAGTGGACAGGCCTTGGGGTATGGCTGGAGTAATGTTCTCTCTCACCAGGTCAAAGGGGAGAACAGCGAACAAAAACTCCGTGTCTGTGTTGTGTTCGGGGCGATTCATGGGGGCCCAGACAGATGTCTGCTGGTAGGAAGTAACCTCTTGCCTTTGGTGGGCACCTCAAGTTCACGTCACCACTGGATGCTGCTAAATCGAGGGCAGGGGAAACTCCCTCCCCTTTTCAGTGCCCCCTTCTCCCTCCCCTTGGCCTCCTCTCTCCGCGCACCCCCACCCCACACACACGTTCTTGTGCTTTCTCCGGGCGGAGGAACACTTACAACTGAGAATCGAGTCGACTCATTAGGGCTTTGTCACTTTTCAAATCGAAGCTCAAGTCGTTCCAAGGAGCAGTCTCTAAGCAATAAAACAACAGAATTTCAGATGCTACCTCCCTGAGGAACTCCTCAGTCACGCTGCTTCATTTGGTGGCCTGTCTGTTGATTTGGAAAGCCAGACCTGTTGACGCGAAGGGCTAGACCACAGAGCCTGAGCTGCTTTGGGCCTGGCCCACAGTGACAGGGTCAACGACTTCCCGTCCCTTGTCACCAGCCCACCACCTGAGAGCCTCACATGCAACCCCAGGTAGTGTGTAAAGAGCACCCAGAGTGTGCTGCCTGCTTTCACTCATCTTTCCCCACATTTTTGTGTCCTGGGGAGAAGGCGGCCGAACACCTCAGACAGTAGCTGACCTGGGCAGGCCACACAGCTCTGCAGGACGTAAACCCAGGGCTGATCCCAAACCCAGCACTGTAGGATGCTCCCCCGCATTCCCTGTATCTCATAGTTACAGAAGTGTAAGTCCTTCTCCTAACCTTGAAGGGCTTGCTAGTAAAACCAGCTAGGTTCTGAGCTAAGTCTTCTATTGACCAATTTTTCAAAAGAAAATCTCACGAAGGGTCTCACCTTACCCCTAAAACCTATATTCCAAGCAAAGAATACGTGCCTAAAATGTGTCTGCTGCCCTTTGAATCAGAAGGGGTTCCCGAGTCCCATCCCTTTACTTCTTCTCTTTCCAGACAATCCTTTGACTCATAGGAAGCTCTTTACACGCCACCAAATCTAGTTGAGTGGTTCCCAAACACGGAGTCCTAGACTGATCGCTACCGAGTTCCCTCCCGAAGGTTCTGACTCAGTGGGCCTGGAGAGGGGGATCTCCTCGGTGGGTCTGATGCACGGCCACGTCTGGGGATTCTTGGGCTGGTTGAAGAGTATGGTCTTGATGTTGGAGACTGGAATTTGGCCCTGGCATTACTACCCCTCCCTGGGGCCCGGCGTACTCACTTGTGAGCTGGGAATGAATAATCCTTGCCTTTACACGCCCTCTGAGGACACGTACATCATTTTTAGCACACATGGCAAAAATGCTTTGTGCATTAGAGTTTATTTCTCCTTCTCTGCAGACCCTGCCAAGCCAATATTGAAAGCGTAGTATATATCAATTCAATATTTAATATCCATCAAGTTTTTCTCCAAGGAGAAAGATGCAATGACACCCTCCTCATAAGGGGCAAAGAACGGTTTCTTTTCTGAGGTCTCCCAGGGCATGTCTGTCAGTATCTATCCTGTTGGGCCTCTTCCGACTCTGGAGCTTTATGATTCTCCCTTTCGGCCCTGACCCCACTTTTGCATCACGGAGGAAGAAGCTTCCTTGTGCCCACAGGGAGGGATCCCTCAGGCTCCTTTGTCTGCAGGGCTTTCTCAGCAAGACCCCAGGATCACCCTTTTTCTTTCCATCCATTCGATGCTTCGGCCACTCAAGATTTTCTCAAACTTGATCATGCATTTTAAGCACCTGGAGAGCTGGCCATAAATGCAGCCTCTCAGTCCCACCCCCTACCACCCGGCCCAGAAGGACGGAGGCGATGCCTAGAAAGTTGCATTGAGAAGACATCCCAGGGACTTCTGTGCAGGTGAGCCAAGGAGCACACCTTAGGAAAATCCCTCCTGTCTCCCCCTTGAGTCAGTGTGTGTTCATTTTGACTCAGGACGCGGGATTTGTGGCATTCGGAAGGGGCTGGCCTGAGCATGCCCTTTGCACCGTGGAGAGAGATCAGCTGAGCGCTGGAAAACCTGCTACTCAACTTGTGCTCTGCAAAGCAACAGCCTCTTCTTACCTGGAAGCTCGTCACACATGCAGAATCTTCGGGCCCACTTTAGACCTTCTGAGCCATGATCTGCCTTTTGACAAGACCCCCCAGATGAATCATGTGGTCATGAAGGTGCCAGAAACCCATGACAAAACATGGGTTGGCAGGGGGCGCTGGTTTGGGTTTTAGCAGCTTGGTCTCCCCGAGTGTCTCTTTCCCATGAGTGGAGTGAAAGCAATAGAAACTGCAAACACTGTTTGATTCCATCTCCCCTCTGGTCTTCATAGGAGGATTCCTAGACAGAAAACAGTGACTCATAAATGAGTTTCTTAGCAGTCTTTCTACCTTAATGAAGTGATAATGCCCAACATGTATATAGGGAATATGGAAATTGCTGAAGAAACCCAGTCATTGTTGGCACACCGCAGGCAGACAATTTAGGTATCTGTTACAGAACTGTACAGGGAGGTGCCTGGGAGACCTGCAGATGGTCTGAGAAGGGCAGGCCAAGGACACTTTGTGTGTAGCTAGAAGAAAAGAAAGACGAGGCGGTGCCAAAGAAGACGTGGGGGGGGGGGGCGGGTAACGAAGGGCTGGGTTCCCCTCCCCAGCGATTCCACAAGGATCAGGCCAGGTGGAGCTGGAGGCTGGGCGAGGAGGGCAGGCGGCACACGATGACAGCTCGCCCGTGGCTCTCTGGAAGGCCGCTGAGCGGCAGCGCCATGCTGAGAGGGAGTCAGAGAGCATTTTCCACCCGATGCCAAGCCTCCGCACGGGCAGGGCAGAGTGAGCTCCGTGGGAGCAGGGAGCTGTGGAGAGGCTCCGGCCACGGCCTTCCCGGGGCAGGAGAGCTGGGCAACAGGGAGGCTTGTTACAGAACTCAGGGGTCCACGTGCCAATGTTTGTCCTGCTTTAACAAGCCAGAGCCCGATAAGAAAGGGACAGGGGTTTGCGGCAAGGGAAGTAGCAGTTTGGTTTTAGGAAGTGGGCCACACCTGGAGACACAGGGGAGCTAATGCTCAAGGACCTGGCTCCCCTGGCTTCCAGGGGGTGGGTGACACAGGAGGGAACTCACTAATCGTGGTGACCGAGGGAGTCAGGGACTTGGTCAGGGCCGTGGTCTCACCTGATTGGCTGGTGCTAGGGTAGCAGGGAGCTGATCAGTGTATCTGGTCCTGATGTTGGCCATGGCGTCACTTAATCTGGTTTTGCTGCTTTTCCGGGTCTGGAGCTGAAACTCGGCTGAGGCTCCGCTGTTGTTTCTAGTTTGACTGAAACTGTCTCTCGGTGAGCGGACCCGAGGCGTCTCAGCTTTGTTCCTCATATTAGCAGATGCCTGTCACAGTCTCATCGCCCTGAGGGCTGAATGCTTGCGGAGAGGTCGTGCACAGGAGTGGGAGGCAGGTGAGTCAGAGGGAGGCAAGGTGAGACCTCCTAGGTTGGATGAGGTCTGTTTGAGTCAAAAGGAAAAAGGCAGAAAATGTCAGATTAAATAAAATTTCTACTCAGTCATAGGTTGCCACCTGGCCAGCACACCCTCCCAGTGTCCCCTCGGGCCTAGAGGGGAGGCAGTTGCTCTAGGATTAAAGGTGCGGCGTCTAAAATCTGGAATCTCCACCTGCCTCTTACCCCTGTGTACTTTGTGCAGATTCCTTAGCCTCTGTGTGCCTCCTTTAGCCTTGAGTGTATAGCTAATGATAGAAGCTATGTCGTAAAATTAGCACGAAGTTTAAATCAGATAATGCCTATAAAAGGTAGGGTGCCAAATAAGTTACCAGCATTTTTTTATCGTTTATTTATTAACAGTCTATGTAACATCTGCACTATGGACAGTGAATGCAGATTTAAATGCAGAAGTCAGCTAGGAAATCTTTGTGTCTCTAAATAACCCCGAGGCCCTTAACGTTTGTCCTACTTTAAAAAGTCAATTCTGTTAGTTAAATGTAATATAATTTTATGATAACAGTGCTCGTCTTCTAATTTAGACATTTCCAGGAGTGCTCAGACGGGGAATTTATATCCAGTTATTGTCAATAAAACTAATTACCCAATTCATGAAAAATCGCGCTGATAAAGCTGCTTCAGCTCTGTTCTCCCCGTGACTCATCAAGGCAGAGCTGGGAGAGAGAGCTTCCGGCTCTGTCACTCGCACCTCCCACGTGTCTCCCCGGAGCAGGAGCAGCAGCTGCACAGGGAGGTGTCCTGCCCCCCCCGCCCCGCCCCCACTGTCCTTCCGGTGACTGGACCAGCCTGCAGCCTCCGGCTGTGCCTGCTGTCCAGACCCAGGCCATGCATCCTGTGCGCTCGGTTGAAAAGACACCTGAATCTTTTCATGACATTCCTCTTGAAAACATCTAAGGAGCCACACCTTCAGCGGCTGTCCAGCACTGACTTCGAGTCTGATAGAGAGAAGAGAATGAATTATAAGCCACCCCAAATGAATCCAACCAAACAGTGGCCATTTCTGTGAGGTGGCCTGAGAGGTTAGGTAACATGTTGTGATATTAAAGACCTATGTTAAACTTTGTGATAGGGAGGGTTAATTTTGATACTTCCCATTGGGTATTTCAATAGGATGGAGGGCAGCGCATGAAACAGCCAAAGGGTGTGTCGGTGCCAGCGTGGCTCTCCTCATTGTCATTGTCACTCTCCTCATCCTGACAGTGACGCCCCACAGGTGATGGAGCCCAGCCAAGCTCCAGGGCCCCCAGGTTGGAGGTCCAAGTACGAACTGTGGAGAGCATCGCCTTGTAAGTCTAGAACTCAGTGCAGTGTTGGGGTTGGTCCGTCACAGGGAGACGGTTGCACTTGGCTGAGCTACGCAAACGGGACCTTGACAAGATCTACTGGGAGAAGCCCGCTGGTCGTTGGAGGACTGGAACACCAGAACGCTGACTGCAGGGTGAAGGGCATTTTCAGGCAGAGAACACCCCCACGCAGGAAGCAGCACTGATCGGGGTCCTGCAAGCACATTGATGTAGTTGGCGTGGAGGGTTTACACAAACGGGAGTGGGGAGGAGCCAAGGAAGAGAAGCCTAGAAAGAGAGCAGGTGGGAGTGATCTCCTAAACTGTGCAGGTGGGAAGGGGTTCGTCTGGATCTTGCGCATGCTGGGAGTGTTATGTGTAAGGGTACCAGGGTCAGAATCCAATATCTTTCCTGGTAAAAATCCGTGGAGTGTATAGGGAATCCCCCAGAGACTTCAGGGATAAAAATGTCTTTACAAGGGTATAAATGTCACAGATTCAAAGCGGCTCCGAAGCTGGTGCAATCCATTTCGCCTCCCACCAACAATGGCAAAAGCGCCGCATTTAATTTTCACTGTATGATTGCTCTACAAAGAGTCGTTTGAGCCTCAGCAGCACGTGGCCGATGGTCACGCTGGCCTCCTGTGGGGACAGCCGCATCTTCAGTCCACTCGACTTCTACTTTCTAGCCCTTTTCTTTCCTACTACCTCTCACTGCAGGCTTTTCTGGACAATATTTAAAGCCGTGACCTTTTGAATAAAATAAGTACTTAAAAGTCTTGCGTGGATTGAAATTCTGAGCATGAGCCAGCTGTTTCTACCGAGACATGCTGTGGGTACGAAAAATCACTAAAACAATTCAGGAGAGAAGTTTCCGTTGCCAATTGGCGTCCAGTGATGAATCTTGGTGTTTTTCCATTTTTTTTTAACAATTCATACTGTGTCCGAAAAAAGGGCCAGAATTCACTCCCGCTGCATGCTGATGCACTTCCTGGAAGACCATTAGCTGGATCAGACGCCCTGGCAGAGACACGGTGGGCTCTCCAGTGTATGCTCAGAACTCACAGTGTGGGTTTATTTTTCCCCTGCTCTCTTCCAAGCTATTATTTTACTGGCAGAGGGAAAAAAAAGCAATAATGGGCCTCTTACGCTATCAGATAATGTTTTGGAAGCAGGATCGTTTTCATGCTCGTAAAGGCCAGCTTGAAATGATCAGCAGGGTTATCAAAGGAGCTGTGTTTTGTCTTGTACAAGGGACTGGAAATGATCGCAAATCCCTCCCGGGGAATTTTTGGACTCGATGAGAGTAATGAATTATGATTTAATCTCTATTTTGAAACTGATTATCCTAAATGAACTTCCCGTTTCTATCAGGGGTTTCAAAGGAAATGGGGAATGGTTTACATGAGATTAGGCCACTGGCTTCAGTCAAGTAATCCCATATAATTGCTGGTTACATCTCCTGAAGCACGTGGTCCTGGTTAGGGAGGGGGAGTGTTGGCCTCTGCGGTCTCTGATGACCAGTACTCTCATCACTGTTATTATAGTGAGGGCTCCCGTGTTGCGTGTGTGCGCGTGTGCACACGGCAAGGCTGGCTGACCTTCCCGGAGCCCTGACACGACATAGCAGGTGAACATGGGCCTCCTCGGATTCCGTTTAGAAACGGAGTGTTTGAGCCTCTGGGTGGAGAAGGTGGCTGCCTCCATCCCATCCGACCGTACACCCTGCAGACGAGAACCGCGACAGGAGACTCGTCCCCCACAGAGCGTGCCATTGGCCAAGCAGGGAAACTGCCGTAAGCTCGGAGAGAAGCCGGTTTTGGAGCTCTGGGCAGGGGCGCTGTGGGGAGAGCAAAGACCCTGGGCGCCAGGCCGAATGAGAGGACACACATTATTCTCTCGCTTATGTGAGGCTTTGTCCCAGGGGCTGTGCATGACTCTGGAAAGGTGACTGAAGCCAAGGAGCGGTAGTTACGCGGCCCAAGCATGGCCTTTGCTTGCAGGTCTGTGAGAAGCTGCAACTCTGGCCCCGGTAGGGCCTTCCTTTGTCTTGGCCAGAGCGGGGTGGACAGATACAGGGAGGGCGAAAGAGACTGTGACAAGCTGGAAGTGCAACTTCCAGGCATGACCGGGGATTCCAGAAAGTCAGCTGTCACTGCTTGGAGCCAAGGCGGTGCCAGTGAGCAAATAGGCTGCACGCAAGGAATTTTATGGACCAGGATGGGACTGGGATGACCCTGATATGGAAGACGTCAGCGGCACTGACCTTGGCTTAGGCATGACAGCACCATGGTTGAGGAGTATCGTAAGGCAGTGACAGAGAGATACCCCTCTCCTCAGTGGCAGCCACAGAGGAAGGAGCGTGTTAACCTAAGCAGGAGAGGGGTGCACCCATGGGTGTTTGGGTGGGGCGTGGGTTGGGGTGTGGAGTTCCAGGAATTCTGGCCGGGAGAGCTCATGCCAGACTGTTGTTTTTGGTAACCCATGGGGCTCTCTTGCCGCAGATACGTAAGCGCTGGGAAACGTGGGTCATTTTATTGTCATTCGTATGGGAAAGCGAGGGATACAAAGTAAATGCACCCCGCCTCCACTCCCACTTTTCAACCCTTGGTGTTCCCATGAGTGAGTACATGAGGCAAAATGTCTTACCCTCTTTCAAGGTCTAGTCCTCAGATCCAGCTGAGACCATCTGTTCATGGGCATTCATATAGCAGCTGGTAGTTTGGCTTTGAGCCGCCTGTAGAGCCTTGGGCAACCCAAGTGGGAGACCCCTAGAGCCAGTGGCCTCAGTCCAGCCATATCCTAACGTCGACCCTGCCCTGGACTTCCATATTACACACTCCTTTCTAATTGTTTTCAATGACGGTTTGCATTCAGTATTATTTTGTATTGGCTTCAGGTGGGCAGCATGGTGCTTAGACGATCACATACTTTACAAAGTGTTCCCCCCCCCGATATTTCCAGCACCCACCTGGCACTGTACCTAGTTGTTACAATATTATAGACTGTATTACGGAGTCAGTCTAATAGGAAAGAATGAGTGCGCACTTGGGAGGGGCGGGAGGTCATTCCTCGTGACACGAAGGTCACTGCCTTCATCCTCACCCCTAAGTGCAGTTCAAATGACTTTTGACACTTAGCATCTCTGTCTGAAAGTCCATTTTCCTGCCACACTCAAGATACTTTATTCTCACCACGTCAACTCCTCACTTCCTCTCAATTCTAATTTCATGAGCGAAACATCTCTCCATTCTCCCAGTCTCCAGACTTGTAAAAAATCTTCCATTTCTCTCCTCAAGCTCTTCCTACCCATAAAACAACATACCCTTAGATTACTCCGACAGTTATTAACCCTGGTTAATCTCTTGCTCTGTGTGGCCACTGCCCCACCATAATGAGAGCATGCGGCGATCCCCTGGGACTAGTGTGTCCTTCCTCTACCCAAATGCCACTGACACCCCTGTGGGTCCCTCTGCCATTCAGAAATTTTGTGTGCGTCCCCTCTGCCTGAGCAGTCCGGTGCAGGCCCATGCCCCAGTCACAGCTGGTGGCCCCAAATCCTGAAACTCCCACTTCTTAGTAAATAACCTCAACTCTGGCCGAAGTCTACACAGAACCTGTGCATTTCCACATCAGCACCATGGCTTAACTAATTTCCTAGCCTGGCAACTCTTGCTCTTCCTCTTCTTCCTCTCAGCCCTGCTATTTTCTGCCATCTTGTAACGTGCATTTTAATTCTCACCACGTTACTCAAGTGATCCTTAGTAACTCTGGCAGCCACCAACCTTGAATAGCTCTGAGCTACACGTTTTTTGACTCGTGATGGGCATTCAGTAAACACTGGAGTTAAATTATGCTCTGTCACATTAATCTCAGTCTCCTTTATGTAAGGAAGTGTTGTCCTTTAAATCATAGTGTGAGGTTTTGAATTTAATAAATAGTTACCAAATCGAATTGACTGACTCATAGACTGGAATTAATTTCAATTTCCAAATCTGTGCTTGGTCATGGGCTATCTAAAGGGGTTGTTGAAGCACACACACAAAAATTAAGCAAATATTTCTCTTCCCCAGTTATCTGGGAGGAAGGGAAATGAGGTGATCAGCCTACACTTTCCCCATTCGGGTCCACGATGTTGTCTTAGGAGTCGGGACGCGGTCATTGTCGTCTTCCCAGCAGTGCTGCTGAGCACACGCTCTGATACACAGCGCTGTGGGGGAAGGCGGCGAAAGGAACGGTTCCTGTCTTCTGATGGCTACGTCCTTGTTAAGGAAAGGGTGAGGCCTGGTCGGTGTGGCCCCATTGATTGGGCATCACTCAGAGAAGTGAAAGGTCGCCGGTTGAATTCCCAGTCAGGGCACACGCCTGGGTTGTGGGTTCAGTCCCTGGTCAGAGTGCATGCGAGATGCAGGAGATTCATGTTTCTCTCTCACATTGATGTTTCTCCCCGTCGTTGTTCCCCTCCCTTCCCCTCTCTCTGGAAAGAAAGAACTAAAATCTTAAAAAAAAAAAAGAAAGGGAGAAAGAAAGAAAAGGCTTTGCAATCAGAGCAGTGCAAGACCTTGTGCCAAAGTGGATGCTACTGGTAGCATGCTGGAGGAAGTCACAGAAGGGTTCTCAGCGGCACAGAAACAATTAGAAGAGGCCTCAGGATAATGAGGGGGTGCTACAAACAAACCTGGAGTAAAAGGGTAGGAGTTCGATAGGAGGTATTCACTCCCTATGAAGGTGGATGCAAGCCAGTATCCCCCTTCTACTAAAGGAGGAAGTTGGGTGAGACTATTCCCCAGGCTACTCTCAGGCACCCTAGGTAAGGAAGAAGGAGAGACAGTGATCATAGCAAAATAAAGGGCTGAACAAGTCTGGGCCGTGAAGCTGGTGGGGGGGTAGGAAAGCTCTGTGGGGAACATTTAGCCTTAAAGAGGTGGGTGGAGGGAGTTCACAGGATAACCCAGGCAAACAAGGGAAAGTAGGCGGGGCTCCTTGGCTTCTCCCGGTCAGGCACAGCTCCTGACACCCAGCCCCCGAGAGCTGGGGGACTTACAGATCTGACTCGGCCTGAACAGGGCTCCAAGGTATACAGGTAATGTCTATGTTAAGAGGAAAAGAGACATTTTACCTGGCTAAACTGTAAAGCTCACTTTGAAGAGAAGAGTAAAATAAGGTCGCGCTGGCTGCACTCCCAGGGCTCAGTGACTGTGGTACTGAGCAGTGCGAATGCAGGACACGGCCATCAACACAGAAAGTGCTATCACGCAGGCTCTGCCCTGGCACCGTCACAGGTTCATTCTAAGCCCCGAGGGAGATCAGAGGAGAGGAAACACCAGCCCTCCCCAAGCTATCTTTGGTTTTATGACACTTCAGACATTCCCAGAATATCTCAGAGAAGGCCACCCCATTATTTTTAAGTTAATATGTTCCAATTCAGGACAATGAAAACAAACAAAAAAAGATATCACACTCCTTTTCTTTCTGCAAAGAGCAAAACTTGTGTTGTTTATATCCCCTAAGACAAGCTAATTTTTTTTAGCAGATGCAGAAATAGAACGAGTTCCGTTCACGCGGGCTTGTCCGTCCCACCACTCACCCCGCCAGCACGGTTTGGAGGCGGCGACCACTTGGCCGCCTGAAGCTGCCCAGGGATGGTTTCGCCGGCCGGGCCCCTTCGTCATCTCTCACGTGGAGTCTTCGGCCTTTTCCCTCAAGGCTTTCTGGTGCCTTCTCAGGTTCAAGGTCAGTGGGTGGATAGACAGTATAGCCTTATAAGGGAGACACAGTCACATCGGGTTGGCATCTTGAGGGGGAACTTCCCCCCTGGCCTCCGTTCGTCATAAAACATAGTACTCCTTTGTAGGACTAAACTTCCTCTCTTTGTTGTATAACAATTTGGAGAAGAAGGTTCAAAACACAATGAAATGATGATTCTTCAGATCCAAAGGACCTAGAGACAAACCCTCTGGAAGGGACAAACCCTAGACCCAGCAGGAGAGGAGGGGCCAGAGCACCTGAGTAAGGGAGACGACACTTCTGAGGGCTGGAGGACACGCCCATCAGTGTAGAGAGTGGTTCACAACCCCCCACTGCCACCCGCGGTAGCTGCCATCTTCCCCTTCATCCTAATCCGCAGGTGGACCTGGTGTTATTTCACAATGCAGGGGCAGACGTCACACACCAGAGAGCCCACCTTCCGCCTCAGAACACTCCACTTTCTAGAGTGTTCCACGTGGCTCATTACAGAACAGAGGAGAGAACGGGTCACATGGCTCAGTTTTCCTCTGTAACCCTCACATCAGTACAGACTGGGCTGCGAGGTGCTTTTTATCAGCCATGCAGTATTTACATAGAAATAATAATTCGTTCAATGTGCTGAGGCACTGAAGGTGCTAAGATAAATAAGATGTAGTGAAGAGTTTAGAGACTACAAAAGGAATGTAAAATACCTGGATGAATGTCACCCTTTTCACCTCCCTTACTACAGCAGACATTGCTAATCTATTCTTCATTGATCTAAATATTAACTGAGGGTCTACTGTGTACTCAGAGGGAGCCAGGCACTGCAGATACCACAGTATAAAGAGCAGACAAGGTCCTTGCCCTTGTGAAGTCTGCACCTAGTGTTCTCCTGTTGAACTCAGACACGACCTCAGAATCCTTCCTAACACAGTGCTCTGGGTAGTGTCACTGATTCCTTAGATGGGTAGAGAGGAGAGCAATGTCTGATCAGACAGATTCATGCATCAGATAGTGCAATGCCAAGTAACAAACAGTACAGCAGAAGTGCACGCCAAGTTGTAAGGGAACAAAGAAAGTAGGTGAGCCCTGGCCAGGTGGCTCAGTTGGTTGGAGTATTGTCCCATATACTAGGAGTCTGCAGGTTTGATTCCCAGTCAGGGCACATACCTGGTTTGCAGGTTCGAGTCCCAGTTGGGACATGTATGGGAGGCAACTGATCGATGTCTCTCTCTCCTGCTCCTTCTATCCTCTGTCTCTAAAATCAATAAACAAGTCCTCAGGTGAGGATTAAAAAAAAGAAAGAGAAAATAGGTAACTTATCAGTGTCCAGGGAAGTCAAGGAAACTCCTGAGAGGTAGTAAGTTTTCAGGGACTTGAAGGAAGCTTGGGGGTCCGTAAAGCAGAGCAGGGGGTGGTACTCCCTGGCAGGGGGTAGCCAGGGCAAGGAGAGCACTGCACGCAGACGGGGGAGCAAGAGCACAGCCCAGGTGCTGAGAGGGCACCAATGGCATTCAGGGAACCCATGATGAGAACCCCCTAGGCCACTGGGGGGAGCGCTGGGGAGACCAGATGTCCAGAGAGGGAAGACTGCAGAGGTAGGAACAGTCTCTACTCTGTGAGTCGCCTATTCCACGTTGCGGAGTTGGGACTTGATCCTGATGACAAGCAGGGCCCGGAGGAGCACTTTAAGTGACACGCTCAAGCCTGAAAGAGAAGCGGTAGACTCTAATGCCTAAGAGAACACGACGCTGAGCCCAACAGCCCAGTTCTGAATCTCGTCTCTGCCACGTACCAGCCGTGTGGCGGCAGTGGGCATGTCCGTTAGCTCTTCCGTGCCTCAGCGTCCTGCTCCGTCAAGGAGAGATGATGACAAGAGTGCCACCCCACTGTGATGATTGAGGTGACGCATGTCAAGCGCTTAGAACACTGCGTGCAGAAGCCCTCTGTGTGGGCCATTTCTATGCTCATCACCCATTTTTGCAAATTTGAAAACTGAGGCCCAGAAAAGCAGATCACTTACTCAGGACCATAATGCCCCTTTTGGGCAGAGCCTGGATACGCATCCATCACACCAAGCAGCTTTGAGCGGGAGCGTTATCAAACATCCATCTCTCCTAATGGAGCCTGGAAGATACATTTGTGTTTGTTTAGATGATGAAGAGGAAATTAATTCTTCCTAACACTCTGTCATTTCCATTCTCCCCTTTTATCTCGAGATGTTCCAGCTGCTTCCCAGACTGGGGCCCTCTACTCTGTTCTTGCCTTTTAGCATGCACCATTTCGGCTTCCCAAAACACAGTGCAATTCATCATGATGCAGAAAAGAAATAAATAAGTAAACCTGAGCAGAAGCACAAAGCACATTTTGTTTTTTTCCTCCAGGAAACTTCCCTGTCCTCCAGCACGGGGGAGAGAAAACGCAGTGGCACCTTCGCGTTTATATGCATCAGTGAGTGCATTAATCATACCACTGTAGGAGACCGGCCCAGCTCCGCTGGAACCCTGTGCTTGCCATTGAAAGAGAAAGCCTGTCTTTGAAGATTGGCCAGCTCTGTCCAATCACTGCACCAGTCCAAGCCGTTTCAAGTTTGCAATGCTTCCCACATTTGCAAAATAAGCACATTGGCTATTAAAATGTCCTCAAGGAGGCAGTTCCCCTAGATTTCCATGTATAATAACCTGAATCCTTTGCTCCACAGAGGAAGCCTATCCTATCTGGGGTCAGAAGGAGGGAGTCTTAGCACCACTTTATGGCACTAAGATCGGACCGTGTCCCCACACTCTGAAAGTGATGTGCATGATTAGAAATAGGGGACCGTTGATGAGGAACAAGAAAAGAAGTCAGTGTGGATGGGAGAGAAGACAGTGACACTTTTAGCTATAAAACTTTGGGGTTTAGTGGTACATACAGGTCTTAGAACTGCAGGGTTTTGTCTTTTGTGGAGGGAAGCAGCTGAGGTTGATTTAAGAAGAACTGATGTAACGGGGTATATGTTTGATATATTCCAGCACTTTCTAGAGGAGGAAGTTCATGGGTGGAGTGGAAGCTGAAAAACATCACAGGTCCGAGGAGGGGTGAGACTCCAGACCTGTGTGTAGGCGAGGGCTCTCTGTCGGCGTTGCAGTGCCCAGTGGTACTTGGCGTGTCCCACATGCCCCTTCCCCGCCCGTCCGGCTGCAGTTAGTTCCGCCTGGAGGCGGGGCCTCAGGACCAGCAGTTGGTGTGAGACGCACACACTCCAGGCAGCTGGCTAGTATCAGCAAGTTGCGTGGGTCTCAAACCTGGAGCTCATTAGGATTTCCAGAGGTATTTTTTTCTTTTCTTTATAAATGTAAAATACAGAAACATAGTATATACCCAGTAAAGTACACAAATCCTAACTGTATGCCTCCATAAATATTCAGAAAGCTACGTCTCCCATATACCACCTGGGTCAAAATAGAGACCATTCCCGGGTCCTAGAAACCTCCCTGGAGCCCCTCCTAGTCAGTATCCACTGGGCCCCCAAGGGAGATCGCCGCCAGCCCTGCCTCACCATTAGGGCCGTTTTGCCTGCTTCTGGACAGTATCTAAACACGATTATACAGTGTAAACTCTATGCACCTGGAATACTTTGTCAGCGTGATGTCTATGAGGGCCATTCATGTCACCACATATGAGAACAGTTTGCTCTCTCTCAAGGCTGTATGATATGTCTAGGGTAATAGATGCATGCGACTTTGTCTTATGTTCTTGTTGAATTACATCTTATATCTTATTGTCATAGCTACGTCCTTCATTTCTAGTAATATTCCTTGCCTTAAGATCTTTGTCATCTGATCTCAGTAAAGCAATGCCAACTTCTTTTTGGTTAAAATTTGCATGACAGCCCTGCCTGGTGTGGCATAGTTCATTGGGCATTGTCCTGCAAAGCAAAAGGTTGCCAGTTCGATTCTTGCTCAGGGAACAGGCCTGGGTGTGGGTTCTGTCTCTGGACGGGGCACATGCAAGAGGCAACTGCCCAATGTGTCTCTCTCACACTGATGTCTCTCTCCCTCTCTTTCTCCCTCCCTTGCCCTCTCTTTAAAATTAAGTAAATTAAATCTTTAAAAAAAAGTTTGCATGACATGTCTTTTCCTATCCTCTTCAAAATTTCTTGGTTTTATATTTAAGGTATATTCTTATAAGACATATATTTTTCCAGTTGTTTTTTTTTTAATTTGGATAATTTAGTCTATCTACATTTAGTGTAATTCTGACATATTTAAATCTTAATATACCATTTTACAATTACTTTTCTATTTGTCCTATCTTATTTCTGTTTCTTTTTCCTTGCCTACTTTTATATCAGTCTAGTATTTTAAATTTTTATTTATATTTCTATTAGCTTTTTTATTTTAAAGATTTTATTTATTTATTTTTAGAGAGAGGGGAAAGGAAGGAGAAAGAGAGGGAGAGAAACATCAATGTGTGGTTGCCTCTCACATGCCCCCTACTGGGGATCTGACCCACAACCCAGGCATGTGCCCTGACTGGGAATTGAACTGGTGACCCCTTGGTTCACAGGCCCACACTCAATCCACTGAGCCATGCCAGCCAGGTCTCTATTAGCTTTTTAAAAAGATTTTATTTATTTATTTTTAGAGAAAAGGAAAGAGAGAAATTATTGGAAATAATTCTTAATGGTAGTATTGCATTATCTCTGGTTCTAGAATGACCACTTGATGCTTTTTCTATGTATTTTAGTTCACTGAAGAATTTATCCATCTTTTCATCTTTTCTTAAACACATTAATTGTGGGTATTTCAAAACCCACATGTGACAACTCCAATATTGGGGTCACCTATGATTTGTTTCCACTTTATGTTTTCTTTTCTCCTGCCTTTTAGTTATTTGGTCCAGTGTCCTGGCATGCTTATGGATTCAAATGCCAGACCTTATCCATGAGAAACAATGTGGCACTTTGGAAGATTTCATCTGCCTTCAGAGGGGACGGAGCGTTTTTCCGGCAGGCAGGCGAACGTAGGCAGATCGCCCAACGGAAGCGGCGGTTGCCATGATCTGGGGCTTAGTGGGGCACATGTGTTCCATGTCCTGCTTGTCCCCGCCCCCAGGGAGTAGTTCTTCAGGTCACGGGTCTCAGGTGGGGTCCTGGGACATTCGTAAGAGGTGAGGCTGAGTTGGGTCGAGCGGACCCAACTCCACTTTTGTCTCCCCAGTGCCCGTGACTGCCCATGTCTGATCAGCCTCCTGGCCTCTCAGCAGACGCCACAGACTTTGCTCCCTACCCTCCAGCACCACCTGCTCCCCACACACACACACGCCTCGTGGGAACTGGCAGGTGCTTTCTGAGGACGTGACGTACGTGCTGGGCTCACTTTTCTGTGGCTTCCTTCTCTCCAGGATCTTGGTCCCTCAAATCTTTGTCACATTAGTGCCCTTCACTCTTTTTTTTTTTACTTTTCATCCCAGAGAGATAGCTAAACTGTTCAGTCCATTGATTTTTTTTTCGGCCACTATACCCCATAATATGAATTGGTAAATGCTCAAAGGATAATAAAACAGCAACAACAAAAAATAAAACATACACTTCAAAGAAAACAAAATAAGGAACCGGCTGCTTACCTCAATGTACTTCCCATCTTTCTAGGACCTTGTTCCCTTCAGCTTAGGCTGGTTTACTTGTTCACCAGACTCCAATGCATGTAAACACATGTGTGTGCCTTTCTGTCATTTTTGAAGCTTATCTGACAGAATCTGCCTTTTAAAACCTATCTTAACTATGGGAAATTATATCTTAGAAAATTTCAAATATATACAAATTCGGAGAGAATAGTACAGTGAACTCATGTGTATCCATGACCCAGTTTCAACAATGAAAAGTTCAAAAGCATCTTTCTTTTCTCTGCATCCTCACACACACGTCCACGTTGATGGCTGTCAAAACCGGGGTCAGGGGGCAGGGCGGTGCTCATGCCATTGAGTGAGTCGGGACCAAGGATGCGGCTGCACAACCCAGAGTGCACAGAATGACCCCCCACAGCAAAGACTTGTCCAGCACCCATGTCAGTGGCTCAGAGGTTGAGAAACCCTGATCCAGCTGAAGCCTTTTATCTTGCCTACGAGGGGTTGAAGACTCGCAGATGTCAGGGGTCCTGTTGAAACTCAGTTAGTACCAGAATGATGGCAATAACTGGGCACTACAGTTTTTTCCACCGCAGTGGCCTGCCTCCTTAACAGATGTTCATTCAAAAGAAGCCACTCCCTACACATGTCAGACGACTGCACAGGACACTCGTGTTCACGGCAACATGGCAGCAATAGCTTCCTTCCTGGTACATCTGAGGCCATTTCTGCTGGTTTGGCTTTTTAGCTGAATAAGACCAACTAAAACGGCGGGGGTGGGGGGGACACGATAAGACTTGGGTAAATTACAACAGCCATGTGGGCAGCAAATACTGCTGTTATTCCGCAAAATATGAAATGTAAAATATACAGACTTTGAGAGAAGGAAGTTCCCTTCGGGGTCATCCCATTCCACCCTCATCCATCACGGTCGTCCGCACAGGCTCCGCGTGGACGTTGTCAGGGAGGGGAAGCTGAAGGTACCCAGATGTGGGTTTGGAATGGTGATTACTGGACATGCAAGGTATGCCGGAAACTGCAACTGTGATTATGGCGGCCATAAGGTAACAATTGAATTTACGTTCATAAATCAATCAGGAAAGAGTTTGTCAAACAAAACAATGTGGGTTTTGTTGAGCAAGTGGTTCGAAGAGGGCCTAGGAGAAGGATGAGGTTGGGCAGTGCTTCAGGGTGACGGGTGATAACCATCCAACTCTCCAGGCCCTGAACGGGGTCCCTGCCCCCAGGACAGAGGAGCCAGTCTACTCCATGAACCTGACTTCCTGGCTTAGAATCGTTACCCCTGCAGGGAAAATTGTAGCAAGAATTTCAAAATTTAGACATGAAGGCTGACATTAACTGCTGAATTAATCGATGATCACAAGAGGGAGAAGAAAAGCCCAGAAGATTCCTGGGAAGGAATCGAGCTGATGAGAAGATCCCTGTGATGTTTCCTGCATCTATGTGGGGAAAGGGAAATAAAAGAAAAAATTCTTTACTTGGATCAACATTTTGGATTAAGATATTGGATATGGACAGTGAACTCTACTTTTGAAAACTATACTACCAATTTCTTTTTTTAAATTTTAATCTTTATTGTATTTTTTCTATTACCCATTAGTCCCCTTAAACCCCCTCCCTCCAGCACTCCCCACACTGTTTTCCATGCCCACGAGTCCTTTTGCCTTTAGTTTCTAAAAGTGGACTTTTGTTCTGTCATTAAACTTTTATTTTACTCCAACCCCCACAACCTGACCTCTTTGCCATTTCCCCTCAGTCTTCTCCTAATCAATTAATAGTCCCGCCACCTACCCACATGCCTAAGCCGTAGACCGAGAGGTTGTTCCTGATTCTCGCTGCTTCACATCCTCTCACGGCCATCCCAGCCCCAAATCACATGACTCTACCTCCTAACATCTTCTCAGCCGTAGACACTTGGCCCACCTTCAACTGCAATGACCCGTGTATGGGCCACTTTCACTTCTTATTGGGAAAATGGTAGCCATTTTTTCTGGTTACTCAACTCTTGACCCTTTCTAATCTATTCTCTATGTAGCAGGAAGAGGTTTTTGGTTTCTTTGCTTTAAACAGAAATCACATAATATCCTAAGTCTCTTCCTAGAATATGGCCAAATGTTCCATAAAGAAACAGCTTTAGTTATAAATAATAGTAATAATAATAATACCAATAATACCTTTAATTTATGTACCATTATCAACTGATGCTAAAATGACACCATGATGTTGTTTTTTGTTGATTCTTATTCTGTGAATGAGGATCTGGACGTTCTAGCATGGATAAGTAACTTGCCCAAGATCATGAAATTCATGAGTGCTTGAACTCTGTGAATCAAGTCTGTTTGATTTCAAGGTTCAACTGGCTGCTCTTACTTCTTGTGTTTGGGAGAGGGCAAATCCTCACCTTCTGTTTGCAAGGATGTGCTTTCTATACCTGACTCTTCCCCCAAGCAGAAAGGACAAGTCTACTTCCTATATTTTACTACTTTGAATGTAAGTTGACTGTTGCAGTAAAATTTTCAGCATTCTTCATTATTATTTAAGAAAAGAACAGAAAAAACGGGAACACTAATCATAGGATTTCCAAGATGAAGCTTATCATGGTTTTTTTTCTTACAAAGAAACATAACTCTCATTTTTCTTATATGAATAAAGTTTAACAAAGATTATTGTCCTAGTAATGAAAAAGTGAATTCTCAAACACGTTCATTGTTTTGCACATAAATTTGGACCATTGTCATCAAGAAAATTTAGTTTTGAATGGTATTTTGCATTTCACATTTAATTCAATCTGATACAATGGATTCAATATGTAGTTGGGGAGGGCAAGACGTGGAAAAAAAGGAAGCTGACATTCATTGACAAGACATGATTTGAGCCAAAAGACCTGTGTTAACCACCTGCTAAATGTGTGAAAGTATGAAAGTCAACTTCTGCTCTTGAGAAATCTCAATTAAACTCATCTGAAGAATGGAGGCTAATTCCTCCCTCAAGGGTTATTGTAGCGATTAGCAGGGACAACGTATGTCAAAGTGCCTACCTTTGTGCCCAGGCCGTAGGAAGATTTCAAAAGCCTTGGTTATATCTGAAGTGTAACAGGAGTACCAGCGATGCGGGGTAATCGAGACTGGAGGAGGTCATAGTCCATGCGCACTGTGGGAAGGAGTTCTCGGAGTAGGTTACATTGAAGGTGGCGTTGAGTGAATGGGCAGCATTTCAACAGGTGGAGATTAGTGATAACAAAATTCCAGTAGAGAAAATGGAAGCAATGAAGGCAAAAAAAAAAAAGTGTAGCTCTGATTCAGGAATCACTGAATCAGATGGCGAGGATCGGTTTGGAATAAAAGGCTAACAGAGGGAGAGAAGAAGAATTAATAGGATGATTAGATTGATACATTTCACAGAACGCCACCCACATTAAGACGGGCTATTATTTCACACTCCATTTAGAAAGAAAATAGTCTCAGCCCACTCCACAGTGACACAACGTATTTATTTTAGACAGAAGGCTTTTTTTAGAATGAGTTACCTATCATATATCGTTCTCACGCATAAGGAGGAAAGGAAATAGAAGCAAAATAAGTTGCATTAAGAATGCCTAGAGCGTCGTCACGTTCAGCATCCTAAGTCCCTTGTGCATTCAGGACAATACCGTCCGCAGTGCCCCCAAGAGCTCTGACCACGTGATGTGCATGAGAGGCTGCTCTGCTGTGTCTCTGGGGTTCCCTCCAAGCTGCCCACACCATCTCCGCAGATTCTGATGTGTGTTCTCAGGTGGTAGCCATGTGACTGCCAGAGACTTGAAGACACTTTAAGGACTGATTTTGGTGCTGGGGAAATGTGCTTTTTAGAAAATCCTTGGAAGTTGGTAGCTGCGAAAGTCCTTGAAAATGTATTACGCTTCGAGTCTGTTCCTTAATCTGCAGCCAATTGAGACGCAGAAAACACTTTGGAATCAGCTGGGCGCTGTGGGTGGCTCGTCCTGGCGGCAGATTACGGAGGGATGGTGGGGGTGGGGGGTGCTCCGAGGTCTGCGGGCGGCTCAGAGTCCGCGGGGTGCAGGGCAGAGGTGGTGGGAATAACACAGGGACTTTCGGTGGTGGGGGTTTCATGCTGCTGAGCAAGTTCACCATGTTTCTCTTTGTCATTTACACATACAATCTGGTCTTTTGAGTTACATTTTATTTTTCAGCAATTGTATGTCTGGGCCCTAGATTAGAACTAGGAAGATTTATAGAAGAAATCTGGGGAGCTCTGGTTATCCAAACTGAAGACAAATTGTTTCCACCATTTGAGTCTTCTCTTTTTTAAACCTTTCCCGATCAATAACTTTTACTGATTTGAGAGACAGAGAGAGAAACATCATCCATGTGAGAGAGAAACATCGATTAGTTGCCTCTCAGGCGCTCCAACGTAGGATCGAACCGGCAACTTTTTGTTCTATGGGACATGGCTCCAAGCAAGTGAACCACCGGCTGGGGTCACCTTTTGAGCCTTCAAGTGCAGGCTAGGCCCTGCGCTACATTTCGATTATGCAAGAATGGGTACGACTCAGTCTTTGCCCAGCCCCCACCCTCCCCAGGAACCCACAACCTGAGTTAGAATCCCCCAGAGGACAGTGTGCAGAGTGACACAGGGAGGAAGCGTGAGCTCAGAGGGGACCACGCTGGATGTCTCAGAGCCTGTGATGGCACTAACGGAGGGGGCAGCTGTACTGCTCCTGATCAAGATACCTAGTAGCGGAACCAGGGGCAAGACAGGGTGGGTCTTTCTGTTCCGAATTCAGATCTCCATCAGTGGGAATAATCTCCTTATCCCTCCATTCCTTCAGGGCAGTCTGGGTGTGCTGGTCCTTAAGTCCCACAGTCCCACAGGGATGAGCACGACCCTCATACCCTTTGCACACCCAGGGAGCATCAGGAGCACAGGGTGGCTTTGGACACTGGTCCTTCCCCTGTCCTAACTATGAGCCAAATGGGGGACAAAGCTCTTGGCCACATCAGCCTGCCCCCTGCTTTGGGAATGTGCATTCCCCTAGTAGCAGGAACACGCCCCAGCCGGCCTTTTTCTAAGCCCATGTGTCTCTGCCTTGTGGGAAAAATGTGCCTCTTGTGACATTTACTCTGCGTTAGGAAGTGGATTGCATTTTCTGCTAGGTCAACACGTGTGACTTGCACCCAGAAATATTTCCAGGGAGGACACACAGCAATAAATGTAAATTCTGCTGCCTCAAGTCTTTATTTCTTTAAGATTTTATTTATTTATTTTTATTTTTAGAGAGGGAAGGGAGGGAGAAAGAGAGAGAGAGAGAGAAACATCAATGTGCGGTTGCTGGGGGCCGTGGCCTGCAACCCAGGCATGTGCCCTGACTGGGAATCGAACCTGCGATGCTTTGGTTCGCAGCCCGCGCTCAATCCACTGAGCTACGCCAGCCAGGGCTTCTCAAGTCTTTATATCGGTGATTGGCAGGTGCTCTGCCGGGTCTGTCTGCTTAAGGAAGGTGCTGATTGGACATAAAGATGCTGCTCAAGGCTAATGTCCTGTCAATTGCTGAGAGTAGTTCTGCAAATATATATACATTTATTTTTGGCATCCTCTCTATGTATACAGGATGCCAAAATAGGGAGTGTAAAAAAGCTGCGAATAAAATCCGCCTAAACCCAGCCCCCTGCTGGGCTTAGATATTGGTGAGGGAAATGAATCTTTTTGGTGGAGTTATTATCCATATGTTTATGATGCTTTAGATCTAATCTTTTATAGTTAATGCTGGAGAGATTTTCTAGCCAGACGTCCAAATGTGGTAATAAACAAATGGCAAAATGCAAAGTGGCCCGGTGAAAAATGAGGGGAGTCCTCTTCTCCCTCACGCGGATGCGGAACGGGCTGGCTCAGCAGGCGCGGGAGGGTCTGATCTGATGTTGGCCTGAGATTCTTATGGATCGCTTATCAATGGGCTGCCATCTGACCTCTCTGTTTTTTCTTGTTCCTGTCTTCCTGTGGGTTACTTGAACCTTTTCTTAGAATTCCATTTTAGGTTATCTGTAGTACATTTGAAGGCATCTCTTCATGTAAAATTTTAAGGGACTTCTCTAGGTGTTATGCTACACATACCTAACTTATTAACAGTCTATTGAGGTTGATGTTTTTTACCGGCTCCTGTAAACTGTGGGGGCCTTAGCCCACTTAAAGCTTCTCTTTTTCCCTTTCTCATTCATACTAGACTGCCTTAAATGATTCCCTACACACTCGGATGGTCATATCAGGTGACGCTATAACTTTGGCTTCAATCATCACACGCAATGGGAAGCCCTTAGCCCCACGGCTGGCACAGAGTTGGTGCTCAGTGACTGTTAGGGTCCCTCCTTCCCCCTTCATTGTGACCCACACGATGTCCCCTGAGCAGCACACGGGGACCGCTCAGTCCAGTTCTGAATGTGCAGATGGAGACCTCTTCCTTTATGATTCGATACTTGAACAATCAAACCTCTCGAATAATGTCCCCTCCTTCCTCCACTGCACATGTCATTGGATCGAGACAGAAAGGACACAACAGAAAGGACAGGGCACGGGACTTGTAGCTGGGGCAACGCTGGTTAAACTAGACATCTCTTTCAACCTCGGTTCACTTGTATGGAAAATGTCAGTAATAACTTCCACAGAAAATTCTGTGAAGTGCAAAACCTAGCACACACATAAGATATTTCCGTGAGCTTCCAGGATACCATTCCCCCCACGCCCGCCCCTGCTTTCCCTGTTTCCCAATGCATCCAGGGGTCTGGTGGCACATGCGTCTTCCCCAGACCCACTGAGCAGCTGTGTTTGGGATGCAAGGGGGATGCTCTGGCCTGGCCATGCATCCCCCATCCATCCATGGGCCCGGACTGACATCGCCTTTCTTCCCTTCCCTGGTTCCAGTCGGGAATGCTTGGGTTTCAGTGTATGCTACTTTAAACCATCCCACCATCCTGCATGATTTTATTTTTTTTGCATACTTGTTTCAATTCACCCCCCACACATCCGGATGTGATTTATACATCCTTGCTAAGGTTTAGTGAAGTCTCAGCCCCATTCAGCGCTGGCCGCTTTATAAATAGAACCGTCTGCAGGTTCACACAGCCAGCAGACATGAAATACAACGTCTGGGTTAGGGGTCTGAGATATTGTTACCAGGGGAGCCGTCTGTTTGAGTTTTCTGACTTGACTTAAAAAGCCTAACCACCCCGATGTTTGCTTAAACTTGAATTCAGCTCCATTAAGATGTAACGTTCCTGGTGTCTCACTTATAGGTTAACAGAGTTTTGTACATTTGAGAATATATTTTCTTAACAGTCAGGGGCTCTCGGAACTCTGCTTTCTTTCACAGCTGTCTACACTATGTTTTTGGACATCGACTTTTAATTTTTCTGCCTTCTGCCTCTTTGGAACTAGTTCAAGTTTTCCTCCAGAGCTGTATGAGGGCTCACTTGGGGGACACAGTCCATATTTCCAAGGAAGAACAAGGACTTTTGAAAAACTAGTGGAATTACATTATGGAAATCTTATGTTCCGATTCTGTTCTCACTCATTAATCCTCCGTGTGACGCCTCCGTGGCACAGAGCATCTATGCGCCTTCAAACAGGCTTTGCTTTTTCCTGTCGAATTTGGTTCCTCCGTACATTTCCTCTGCTGTCTGGAGGGGTTTCCTCAGTCCTTGGACTTGGACATGAAGTGAGTTCACGTTCAACTCCTGCTAATGTTTTTCCCCCACACTTGGGTCTCCTGAGCTCCATGGATCCTGCACAATTTTTCTTATGCCTTATTGCAGCTGTTAACCACTTTGCTCCAAAAATGTTTTCCTCGTGTTCGATTACTCTGTCACTCAGGTTTCTTGCTAGGCTGACGCATCACTCACCCCCATGTCTCGTTAACATTCTAATGCCCTCACAAAACTGCAGACACACTCCGTGCCAATGCGGCAGTCCCGTGTGGGGGAAGTGAGGGTTAATTGCAGATTTGTCACTTTAATTGAACACTTTGCAAATCTATTCTACTGTCACTTCATTTCTTTTCATCCCATTTCAGAAGCCAAGAAGGCTATTTTTCTGGGGACTAGCACTTTTATGTAATGATAGATATTCCAGAAAGAAAGCAAAGTTCATGTATCTCTCTTTTTTTTCCTTTGCCTTCCTGACTTGTTTTGGAAGGCTTTGTTGGGCTGCGGACAGCCATGGGCCATGAACTTTGTCAGGATTTATTTTTAAATGTATTTCCCCGGGAGGCTTTCATCTCTGCCCTTTGAGAAAAATTCCGTATTCCATGAAGATCTTAGTAGGGGACACTGTGTTTCCCAGCCACCCTTAATTTACACGCTCCTACTTTCATTCTGTCGTTTCAGGTTAGAAACTGGAGGAACTTCACCTTGTTCTTTCTCCATAGAAGTTTAGAACCGGAGGGAGGCTAAGAGGATGGATTGTCCGTCTTCCCAGTTTTTTGGCTGCCAGAGGTCAGAGTGGTTTGATGCGTGGTCTGCTGTCACAAAGCTGGTCTCAGCAGAACTAGAATGAGAGTTCAGGTTTTCAGGTTCCCAGCCCAGGTCTTTTAACCTCTATGATGTCTAAGAATGCTGAGTATTTCCACTTATTTTTTTCCAAGTTCTATGAATTTTCCTCTTAGAATATGTCCCTTGGCTGTACCTCAGGCTCCAGCAGCCCTAAGTGGTTTAATTCCCCTTTTAGTGATAAGACATTTAGATAAGTGAAGACGGAGAGTGGTATTCATTCATTCATTCACATCTTGAAACCAGAAACAGCATTCTCCTCACCTCGGTGAGTTCTAAACTGAGTACCATTCCTGGGACATAGAATGCTCTTCATAAATGCTAGTTGAAGAAATGAATGAATGAAAATCATCTCCTGTCTGGATGAGGAGATGCGGGGAAACGACATTTTCCCCCCATGTAAAAAAAGGGGGGGAAAGATTTCCCGCCATCAGAGACAATGTCGTCTTGAAGCCCTGGGGGGGAGTGGCAATGCAGAGAACCATCTTTAACCACCAGGATGAGAGCGCTGTGAAAGCTCAGAGATGAAAAACTACCAGCGCTGGCCTATAAAAATAGGAGGCGTGTTGATACAGTGAACAACAACGTATGTTATGAACAGAGCCATGCCTTCAATTTGAAGGGCATCTCTTCTTGACAAATATGGGAAGGTAAGAGAAAGGAAACAATTCACAGAGAAAAACACCTGTGACCTCGGGACGAGAGAGAGAGAGAGTAGAAACTACTTGATTAACTAAATTTCTGATAGAGTCATAGTTTTTATTTCTTTTTCTTTTAAATTTTCTATTGAATTTATTGGGTTGACTGGTTAACAAAACAACATAGGTTCTGGGTGTGCAGTTCTATACCATAGTTTTAAATTCAGTTTAAAAATGTAAATCCTTTTGTTACACGGGTCTTCAGAGATCTCCCGAACGCACTCCAGAGCCTTTGTCTCACTGCTGAGACCTTCCACGAAGGAGGACAAAATAACATTCCCAATGAATATGCTAGTCCTAAGCCAGGTGTTCATGAATTCTTAGAAGTGAATTGGGAGGGGCCAATGTATTTCTTTGCTATTGATTCAAAACGTAAGGTAACTGCTTAACTTGGTGCCTGGTCTAGGGGTCTTGGGCACAGATGAAGCATCTTAGAGAAGACCTCAGCACTGGGGTTTGCCCACCCTTGGGGCATTAGGTTATTCCTGGGGACGGTTACATGCCCCCGCTGTGGACTTTGACTGCATCAGCGGCACCTGAAAAAATGAAAGTTCTATCCCAAGGCCTACTTCTCATTTGGAATAAGGAAAGGCACCGGACTGAAAGCCAGGAGGCCTGGGCTTTTATCCTGGCCTGGTACCCAGGGCAATGGACTTATACTTCCTGAGGTCTTAGCTTCCCCATGTGCTAGATTAGAACTGTATCCTGAGGCTACTTTCTCTCAATATTTCTGTATGAGTGAAGGCTTTTTGGGTGGCAAGCACCAAAGGAATTCATTGAAAGGAAGAACTGGAATCTGTAAAGAAGTCACACAGCCAGGTTTCAGAAAGAAGAGGAAGGAAGGGTGGGGTTTGGGGAGGTAGGAGCTGCAGCCCGCCCCTTCAGGAGGCTTCCGTGAGGATGCACGGGGCTCCATATCACACGTTGACAGTTCAACCTCCCAGGACCAAGCACTGGATTGTCCAATACTCATTCCTGAGCCCCAATGGGCCTCTAGCCCTGGCTAGGCTTAGCTCACGTTCTCTTCCTGGAAGTTCAATTTCAGGAAGAGTAACTGAGATATGCTCCTGGGGAAGTCAATGCTGCAGATTTTGAGGACCAAGGTCAAGTCTCATCTCCTGGTGACTCTGACATATTTTTTTCTTCCCCTAGATCCACACGCTTTTCCTAGAAACAGCAATCAGATTTTGCTTTTAGAAAATGTTCTTCCCTGATATGCTACAAGATTTTGGAGATGTTTGGTAGTCTGTTAGTACCACAAAGCCACCTCAAAACTTCATGGCTGACTGAAGACAAACACCATGCCACGGCCCGTGAGTCTTTGGGTCGGGACGTTGGGCAGGGCCCCACAGGGATGGCTTTCTCGGCTCCACGTGGTGTTAGCTGGGGAGGCTCAGCTGTCGCTGGGGCATCTACCACAGCTTCACTTTCATGCCTGGCAGCTGGTGCTGGCTGGGAGCTGGGGAGCCCCAAAGCACACGAGGCTTAGCTTCTCCCCGCCCCAGGCCTGTGTACTCCCTCACGCAAATTCCCGTCTCAGGGCCTGCTCCTTGGGAGCTCGGTCTAAGTCCCCGGCCTCCGTGTCCTCACCTGCACAGGACAGCCACGGGACTAAATTGCATGTCAGGGCCACTCAGGCTGGGATGGGGCAGATGACTCTCTCCTGCTTCCATCTTCCTCCCTGAGTTGAGGGGGAGTCTTCCCCAGACCCTGAAATCCGTAACACCGACGGGCAGTAGGAAGTTCCTAGCCTCTCGTATCACACACATCAAAATTTTCCTCAGGCCATGGAGCCTTGGACCTGCTCCTTAATTTCTCTGAGCCTCAGCTTCTTCCTCAGGAAAATGGGGACATCCCGATCTGTCTCAGAGGACTGTTAGAAGAATGAATTCCAATAAAACACGTGATGCATTAAGAAAAAGGCCCTAGTGCATGAAAAGTGCTCGGTAAATATTGGTTCCTTTTTCCTCTTTTGCTCAAAGGCTCCATCCTCCTGGGACATGTTACATTCCCCTGGGGCTGGACCAGGTCAAAAATCCAAGTACAGTGTCTTTTCTCATGAGGTGGCTTGATGAGTAATAGCACTTGAAGGTGTCCTTGGGGAGGGCAGTGACTTAGAGTGAAGTGTCAATAGTTGTGATTTGATCCTGCCTCCTGCCTCCTGCCTGCTGACTCAGGGGTCTGGAAGGGTCCCGAGACCCATGACTTCCCCGTGTTTAAAAGCATAAAAATCACATTCTCTCAGCTGTTTTATTTTTAAGGCCACGGAATTCAATATAGAAAAACAGATGAGAACGGGATTTTTTTTTTTTGCCTTTTTCTCAGCCCTTAAAAGAAACACATCCCCAACCCCAGTCCTGCTCCCATGGAGGCTGTGTGGGATTAAAATCAAACTCCAAGACTCCAAACTACCCAGACGCCAAGTTAGAACCTCATTGAGTGATTTACCTCTTTGCTTCAGAGTCAATAAAAGCTGAAGACTAAACTTTGAAAATGAAAACCGCAGATTCACTTATTTTACAACCAGCCTCTCAGGTTTTATGTCTGCTTACTGATAAGCCCTGTCTGAATTCGTACATCCTTAACGTTTTGCCAATAAAAACATTCTTCCCGCAGGCAGCGAGCCCCAGTCACGTGCTAGTGGTGGTTCAGACTGCACTGCTCCACGGCAGAGCGCACCGGGTCCCGGGAGCCCTGAAGGATGCCCTTGGAGGGCTGTTTTCCAGAATCTGTCCCTTGGAGACACTGCCGCCTCCCTTGCCTGGCTTGGCTTGCCTGACAATTGAGTTCCCTCCCCTTACTAGAGAGCCACAGGCCCTGATTGCTCAATTAATTTTTAACGCTTTTTTTTTATAATAGAAAGAGAGAGGAAAGGGGAGAGAGAGAAAGAAGAGATGTTGATTTGTTGTTCCGCTTATTGATGCATTCATTGGTTGGTTCTTGTATGTGCCCTGACTGGGGACTGAACCTGCAACCTTGGTGTAGTGGGATGACGACACTCTAACCAATTGAGCTACCCAGCCAGGGCTTTTCAATTGATGTTACAGTGAGACCAGCACAGGATATGCAAAAAGGTTCCAGAACCATTTCTTAAGCACCACATTTCACACACCCGACAGCAACAAGAACCAATTTGCAAAGCGTTCACTTTTCTTTACCTACATTGCTGACTTGCTCGGCAAGGTGGACAGTGTGCAGCAATGGAGGCTTTACATAGACCTAAGAAGCCATAAGCCACAGAGAATTTACTGATGTGGGAAGGGTTTTCTGTATAATTTACATTCTTGTATTCATAACATAAGGAACCTTCATGCTCTTAACTCTCTGCTTTAATCTACAGACAATGTCTAGAAAATAAATAAAAGGGACATGATACATATTTAGTCTTGCTAATAATAAAAAAGTATTAATTAAAATAACTGCAATATTTGTCTATTAACTTGGGAAATTAAAATTTCCAGGGAAGACTTTGTGGCCATGGGCACCCTGATGCACTTCCGACGCAGGTCTAAGTGAGGACGGGCGTGGCGGAGGGCCCTTTGGTAGTCTGTGTTACAACCCTGAAAAGGAAACCCTTGCCCCAGTTCCACCTCAAATAATTAGCCCTAAAGAAACATCAGCTATATGTTCAGCAAGCTCTTGGCAAAGATGTTATCGAAAGTGTCATTTTTAACAATAAAAATTGGAAGGAAAAGACCAACACCAAAAAAATAGTTCAGTAAGCTGTGACACATCCATTCAGTGAAATTATATCCTGTGAAAAGCGATTTTTCAGAAGCATAGATGAGAAAAATAATTGTTACAAGAAAAATTACCCAAGGGCACAGTATGGTGACCATTTTATTTAAACAGAAACACATGTATACATAAATGTTTCTGCGTGAGTGTGTGTGTGTGTGTGTGTGTGTGTGTGTGTGTGTGTGTGTGAGGTCTGTCCAGAAAAATTCCAGCCATTGTTAATATAACGAGAATGGTTTGCGTGACATCAGTGTACCCTGGCAGCCAAAGGAGAGTGGACTGGAATGCACGAGTGTGAACAATGACGACTTCACTGTACTGGTCAGTGGGGGTGATAGGATGCCACTGAGTGAGCACGTGTCCTGTGAGGCCGTCACATTCAAAATGACTGAGCGAGTAGAGCAGCGAATCTGCATCAAATTTTGCATTATGCATGAACACTCCTCCAGGAAAACTCTTCAGATGATTCAGAAGGCTGCAGCTATGGGCAACTGGTGACTGGCAGCTTCATCACGGCAACTCGCCCATCCATGTATCACGCCTCGTGCAGAGTTTTTGGCGAAACATCAAATCACCCAGGTGACTCAGCCCCCCTACAGCCCAGATTTGGCGCCTTGGACTTCTGACTTTTCCCAAAACTAAAATCACCTTTGAAAGGGAAGAGATTTCAGACCATCAGTGAGATTCAGGAAAAGGATTCAGGGCACCCGATGGGGACTGGGAGAACTGTGTGAGGCCCCAAGCTGCCTCCTTTGAAGGGAACTGAGGCATCATTGTCCTGTGTGCAATGTTTCTTGTATCTTCTTCAGTAAATGTCTCTGTTTTCATATTACATGTCTGGACACTTTGTGGACCCACTTCGTAGTATACACAGATTTGTGCATGCATGTATGTGAGTATAACGCATTGTCTCTTTCCAGGCCACTGTCACCAAACTGGTTCTCCTGCTTCCACTCTGTGTCATCCCCACTTAAAGCAGTGAGAGTCGCCTTCTTAACTAGATTGTGCCACTGCTTGGCTCTAAATCTCTGTCTTCTTTCTATATTTAGAACAGAGCTAACCTCTGTGCTAATCCCTTCAAGGTCACGTGTGGCGAGACTTCTTCCTCTGTGTCTGACCGCAGCTCCTTATCTCACTAATTCTCTCTGTTCCTACCTTACAGGAGAAACAGGTAACATTCCCCGAGGAAGGGCTCCGATAATTCGGGCGAAGCTTCCAGCTGTGGGCCCAGGGTTCTCAGGCGTGTGGAGTCAGAGATGAGCAAGAATGTTAAGGCAGCTACTAGGCTGACAACTCACTCAGGCCCCCCCTCTGCCACCCCTGCAGGGGGCTGAGCTGCAGGTGGAGGAAGGATGGTAGAGACTCAACAGCTTACAGTCTCTCTTCTCAGCTTACATCTCCAGTGCCGCAGGAGGTCTCAGCGGGTTCTGAAAGCCTGGTATTTAGAACATATATTTATTATTTCTTTTAGAGAGAGGGGAAGGGCAGGGGAGAGAGAGGGAGAGAAACATCGATGTGAAAGAGAAACATCTATCAGCTGCCCCTCGCCCCTTGTGCACGCCCCAACCGGGGACCTGGCCCTGGCGTGTGCCCCGACCGGGAATCAAACCAGCCACCCTTGGCCTTGCAGGCCAATGTCCAACCAACTGAACCATGCCAGCAGGGTTTACAATCTGGTTTTAAAGATTTCATGGGTCTGCTCTGAAAATGCGGCCTGGAGAGGACTCATGACTGTGACCTTTCTGCCATGGGTAGAATCTTCCTTGGCTAAGGTTACTTCTGTTTCCACAGTTTCCTGACATTTTCGAGCCGACCATTCCAATGAGCAAGTTGCCATTTTGGTTTTGTCTCCTAATGCTCATTTATTTCCTGTGGGAGCTTCTCGTCCAAACAAGACCACTGCACTGAATATTTGCTAAGTAAGGAAAGTGAAAAGAAAAAAAATTTGGAGATATGGATCTTTAATTTTCTTTTTTATTGAAAATTTTAGTTATTATTTTCCTTATCATAAAAGCAATGCTTATTTGGTGCAGAAGTCATAGAAAATAGAAAAAAATTGATTTCCTATCATCTTACCAACTAGAGATAAATACCTAGGCATACGTAATTCCAGTCACATATTTGTATCTATATATAGACACATACAGGTACAAATAAACATACATATTCACACAAACACATACATCATACATGTGTGCATAAATACAAAGATAGATGAATGAACAGATAGGATTGTGTATACATACCAAAATAAAGCCCTGTGGACATATTACAGTGACAGCTCACTTACCAGGATACCACCGTCTCCATAGAGAAAGTCCAGCCTGTTCCCATGGTTCTACATCACAAGACTGACTTTTCAGCCTCTCTTCACCTTCCCTATATTTTCCCAGAAGAGTCTTCTGCTGGTCTCCAGCTATGGTGACCGAGACACATAAGGACAAGGGCCAGCCGGACATTAACAACCAAAGCCAGCGTTTACTCTGATCATCAGAAATTTAGCTCTTGATTGAGCCAAACTGACTACGCCCCACGATTCCCCCCTCTGACAGTTCGCTCCTGCTTCACCTTCTGTCTTCACTTTTTGCCTTCCTGGCCTGTTTTTTTTGCATGCTAAAAACCTCCCTGTCTTTCCAAGTCCAGCTCCCGTGACCCCTCCCCAGTTGCCTGTTCGGGTCTGAATCCTGCGCCTTTCCTTGGGTGTCGAGGACTCACTGTCATCTCACTGGCGGTGGTGGTTTCTCCGTTTGCCTGGCCTCCCCCTCCACAGCCCGGGGAGACCACCTCCACTCTGCCCGCCTCACTGGCTGGAGCCGAGCCGCCATATTGCAGAGTCGAACTCGGTTTTAAACGTATAAGCATTACATGTTGTTGTGTTGTGCCCCGGGATGGGAAGGAGCCTCGGCATCTGCCCTGCCGGAGCAGGTTGCGGGAGGACTAGCCCCCGCTGAAGAAAGAAGCAGAGAGCACCGAACTTTTAAATTCCTGACCCGAGGATATGTCTGTTGGTTTTAGAGGGAGAGGAAGGGCGAAAAAGAGAGGGAAACATCCATTGGTTGCCCCGCGCCCGTGCACAGCCAGGAATCAAACCTGCAACCTTTTGTTGAATGAGATAACGCTCCAACCGGTGGAGCCACATGGCCAGGGCAACAAATTAAAAAATATATATTGGTAGAAAAAACAAGGGAAATGTAGCAGAGAGACCACTAAGTGGAAACAGATGAAGACAGACCTTCTTTGGCCCCCCAGCCTCTCAGTAACCGGGAAAGGAAGGCATCATTGCAAGTACCAGTTTGCCAGGCACTTACGGTGTCTCAGCCCCAGTCCCCAGTACGCACCATGTGTCACTTTGTATAATCCCTAACGAACCCCAGGAGCCATCATTAATCCCATTTTAAAGATGAAGTAACTGAGGCTCAGACAGGTTAAGTAATGTTGTCATGGTTGCTTAGCTAAAAAGGCAGCAAGTTGGGATTCGAACGCAGTTCTAGGAGGTCCTAAGAGCTTTGGTCTTAACCGTTTTTGCTGCACCGGCTCCCAGGGGAGACGGCAGGGCGGAGGTTTGGCAGCACTTGCTCGGCAGAGGCAGCGGGGGAGGTCGGCCTGGAGCAGGACGCCCCTCTTGCTGTAGTGTGTATGTGTGTGTGTGTGTGTGTGTGTGTGTGCTCGCACACAGAAGATGATGAGCTGGAAGCTCTGCCCTGACACTTCATCAGAGCGCACACTCAGCGGTTCCCAGTCCAGTGACAGAGGCTTTCAGGCAGCTGGCTGCCTCACCAGGGAGAGGGGCCCTGGCCGTGAAGACGGGGGAAACTGGGGCGTCCCCAGCACAGCGGGGTGCTAGCCCACGCCTGAGCCAGGAGCCACGGACGGGATGGCATGGAGAACCGAGGCAGCAGAGAGGCGCAGTCCCGGGAAGCTTCCTGGAGAGAAGAAATTGGGGGTGATGGGGGCCTCTGGCGTTTGCTGCCAAGTTCATAAGAGGCTGAGCTCAAGTAGCAGGTTTTGTGGTGTTCTTCCCGTTGAAACTGTGCTTCTCAATCCTGGATCCTCAGCCCCCTTTCACTGACGGGGCTGTGGAAAGTCTTCATGAAATCGGGGGAAACCCCTTCGCTTCTCCGGGGTTTACTCTGGACCGTAAGAGAAGCAGCATCCCAGTGTGGCCCCTCCCCCCTTCACCACCCCGTGCTTCTAGTCACCGTTGGGAGGACACACGCTCTTCTTCTTTGACCTTGAGCCCAGCCTCAGAGTTTGCTTGGAGGTTTGGGGCGTTGTTCAAGGAGAGCTAACATGGAGAACCGGGAGGCGACAGATTCGGTTCAGGAACACTTGTGAATAACTCTTTGGCTTTGAAACGAAGGAGATGGAAGAAGATGAAACCCAGGTGCAGAGTTGCTCTGCCTGATATGTTAGGAGGGATAGTGGATGTTTCCTCTGTCAGCGGCATGCGGGGGTTTACGGCCCCGGGACATCGGTGAGAAGGAAGAGGGAGAAAGATACTGGCAGAGAGAGTCACGTGGGTCCCCCAATGGTGAAGAGAGACAGCTGGGGCCTAGGGAGGAAGATGCCCCCAGCGAGGGCCTCTCTCCAACTGTGGAGGCTGGTTGTCGGGTGTCGTACTGAAGTTGTTTCTTTTTTTTTTCTTTTTTTAAAGATTTTATTTATTTATTTTTAGAGAAGGAAGGGAGGGAGAAAGAGAGAGAGAGAGAAACATCAATGTGCAGTTGCTGGGGGTCATGGCCTGCAACCCAGGCATGTGCCCTGACTGGGAATCGAACCTGCGACACTTTGGTTCGCAGCCCACGCTCAATCCACTGAGCTATGCCAGCCAGGGCTGAAGTTGTTTCTTAATGTTTTCTTGCTACAAGTGTGAATTTCAGAAGCTATGAAGTCAAATGAGCAAAAACACTCTTTTATTTTTTTCTACAATAAAAATTAATTTTTTTCCTGAGCCTCTATCTCACTGAGGGCCAGAAACGTAATCTAATCCCATTGTGTAATCAGGAGAGAACAGCGGGGTTTCACCATCCTTCCTCTCTCTCTAGGTTTGTGTCTAAGTTTCAGGAGCCCAGTGGCAACGTAGCCCCTCAGGAGACAGGAAGACTGCCGCCACGGGGGTTGCATTTGGTGGCGAGCGTGAGGAAGCACCGCTCCTTGGTGATGAGTAATCACAGGGGCGTGACTTTTCTGCCACGACAAGACTGGAGTCCGGGAGGCAGGGCCAGACGGTGGCCCGTGAGGCTGCCGAGGGCTCACGTGTGTTTTTTCCTTCTGTGCAGCTTCCTCAGCTGTGACTCCCGTCCCTGTGCGTGTGTCCCAGCGGACACCGCTTCAGGCGTCTTGCCTCCAGTCCAGGAAGAGAGAAGTGACAACGTGGACGGACCGAGAGGGTATTGTGCTAAGTGAAGTAAGCCAGTCAGAGAAAGACAAGCACTACGTGATGATCTCACTTATATCTGGCATCTAACACAGTAAACTAATAGATAAAACTAATAGATAGAGAGGCACAGAAACATGGAACAGACTGACAGCTGTCAGAGAGTGGGGGAGGCAGGGTTAGCCAGAGAACATACATGCATGACCTACGGACACAGGTAAGGGTGAGGTGGCCAGAGGGAAGGGGGAGTCGGGGCTGGGGGGCAGCAGGGGAAACGGGGACATCTGCAATAGTGTCAACAGTAACAATAAAGGGAAAAAAGGAAAGAGCAAAGGCCAACAGGCACATGAGCTGACTCAGCACCTTCCGGGAAAATTGTCCCGACTTCCACTTACATCCCAGTGGCCTGAACTGGCTCACGTTGCCAGTCATTCCTAGTTAGACAAAGTCAGTGAGTGTATTTGTTTTCTTTAAAATTTCCAAACAAAATTGTGTTCCGGTAGTGAAGAAGCAGAGAAAGGGCGGCTGGCAGGCAACCCGCTGTGTCTTATGGCCTCAGCCGTCCACGCCAGCATCCTCTGAGACACGGCTTCTCCTCGGGTGCCCGGGTGACACCCTCTGCTTGCCAGGGCATCTCCTTCCCTTGGGACCTAGTGGTCCAAGATTACAATGGACTTTGTGCTGGAGACCGGGTGCATGAACGGGTGATGCTGCTGGTCTGAGCATCTAACAAGAGAACATCTCTCTCCTCCGGGTAGGAAAAAACCTCAGGCATGTTCAGGCCAGGGGCTCCCATGCTTTCTCTTGGGGGGCTGGGCACTGCAGTAACATCTGCATCCTACTGTCAGCTAGAACAGACCGAGATCCCTTGGAAAATTACATCCCTCCTCGCTACGCTCAGATGACATTTAGTGTTTAATTAATCCCAGGCGCTGAAACAACACTCCGTCAAGTCTCTGTGCCCTGTTCTTTTGTTCTGGGGTGTGCGTGTCTCTGGTCAAAAGGACAAACACGTTGCTCATTTTCTCCAGCCATTGAAAAGCAGGTCTCCAGATAATTTAAAGATTAAACCAGGCAACTTGCCGCTGCCCTCTGTCAAGATCAAAGCCTGTTTTGAAAAGAAATGAACTGCATTCTTTCCTAATGACTATCAGTCCGCACATTACTCCAAACTTTCCTTAAGCTACTGTGTCTCTTCTTTTGTCCAAGGAACACTTGGGACTCGATAAGTTTGCATTGTGCTTCCTGAGTTTCTCTCGGGTTAGTGAAATATTTAGGCTTCTTTAGGCGAGTCTGGTTTTTCAGAAGTCTAGCATCTCCTTCTGAAAGCACGGAATGTTTAGCAACTTCAGGGACTTCCCCCTGAGGGACTGGGTGTCTGCAGCCTGTGGTCTGTGACTCAAGGAAGGACTGTCCAGGGAATGGCTGCAAAAGCATCCTGACTCTTAGAGAGAACTTGGAGCCGTGCAGACTCGGGAGATGGTAGAGCAGCAGCACGTGCCTCGTTTTGGTCGCGGACCCCTCGGAGAACTTCATGAGCTTTGTGAACCCTCTATCCAGAGAGACAGATGCTCTAGGCCCCCCTTTCTGTATATTCTTCCAGAGGAGTCAAATAACGATCTAACTCGGGCGAAAAGGCCTTGCTGCATCTAGACAATCGTTGCCAAGGCAGAAACTATGGCCGCGTCTCTTCCATCATAAGATGATTTGAGGGGCCGGAAGGAGGAAAGATGAGACTGCAGAGTCTGGAGCCCTGCCTGACTCCACGGCTCCTAATTTTCAAAGCCAGGGACTCCAGCCCCTCCTTCAGGTCCCGTCCAGCCTCAGGTGTGCAGACCAAGCCTGGCCCTCGTCTGCTCTGTGGTTCCGTTTGGGGTCTGGAGGCAGGTCTGTGCTAGAGCTGGGAGCCAGGTCCAGGGAGCAAGCGTTTGCCATCTTCTTAGGAACTAGTCGCTGACACAGATTCTGTCTTCAGGCTTGGATCTCGTCTTTTGTCCTTTTGAAGCTTTAGCGTCCTGTCCCCAGGGTGTGAGTGTGTCCTGGATTCTTTTTCTCACAGCCCACCTCTGAGCCTTGCTGTGTGGACAGCCCTGATTACAGGCTGATCGTGGTTTATACGGCTTCCTCCCAACTCCAGGAGAGGGTCAGCCATGAGCGATGGACTTTTCTCAGGTCCTCTGGAGATTTTCCAGTCCAAGTCCATCAGTGAAATAGATGCCCTTCCAACCCCTTCTATCTTTCGATCCTTCCCTTCATGAACCATTCCTTTGTCAGATTCTATTAGAAGAAGGTCGTATCTCCTGTCTGCAAGAAGTTTATACTGTCAGGGGACAAAAAGAGAATTGTCATGTAATATGGATCATAAGACCAGGACAAACAGGGACGTGACTGTGATGCACGAAATTCTTGGAGGGAAAAGAAAAGCTGACTCTGAGCCGCAAGGCCCTGGAAGCCGGGGACCCGAGGAGCCCACATGCACAGGGGTGTTCCCCCCCGGAACAGCTGTTCTCCTCCTTTTCCGTTGTTTGTATTTGGGAATACGAGGGAACAGGAGGAAAAGTGGCTCAAAGGTCTTCGGGAGCCGCAGGGAAGTCAGTGGCGCAGACTCGAACAAGGTCATGGAGTGCAGCCGCGACACTGGCGTGAGCCGGACAAGTCCTCGTTTGTAACCCATCTTGATTATGCTATCCTCACTGATAGTTATAACACCAGTGAAGGAAATACGCCTGGATAAAAAATCAGGTCTCTACTTGCTTCAAAGTGATGTAATTTTGTGATCTGGTGCATCACCCTGCACAGAGCTGTACCTGGGTTGCTTTAAAGAAGTTACGTATTTTCCTACCCAAAGGCAAAATAAGCCTTCTACTCCACCCCAAATTGTAACGTTATTGGAAAATGCAGGATGCACAAATGCAGGATGTTGCAGAGCCTGATGTTTTGCACGCCTGAGAGAGTTGAGCATAATGACAAAGGCTGGCCTTTACTGAGCAATTACCGTATTTTTCAGACTAGAAGATGCACTCACCCTACCCTCCCGCCCCCCCCCGCCCCCGTCAAATTTGGGAGGAATAATGGTTGTTAATGCTGCTGCTGAGTTCTGTTTACATTTAGATTGGTGAAATATTATGTTAGTTATGTTATTAAATATTTTACCCCATTTTTTGCTTCAAAAAAATTTCTTCTCCTATTTTCCTCCTCTGAAACCTAGGTGTATCTTATGGTCTGAAAAATACGGTAATGTGTCAAGCACGTTGCTGAGTACGTGGCATACACACATCACTTCATCTTTGCGTTAATTCAATGGATGAAGCACTGTTGTTCTTATTCCCATTTTACAGATGAAGACACTAAGGCTCGGAGTGGTAAGTTTCTTTCCCAAGGAACCCCCAGCTGGATGTGAATTCAGGCATCTGACGCCACAGCCCATCACAGCTATCTATGGCTTGTTTTTGCAGCCGAGTGAGATTCTTCCTCCCTGGTTTATAATGTTTCCTAGGTCACAGGTACTTTGAAAATCCGATGAATTAGTCTATAACACAGGTGGCAAACACAAGGCCCTCAGGCCGAATCCGGCCCCGCACCTTGTTTCTACCTGGCGGCAGCGCCGAGCTTATTGTCCCTAGTTAGGGAGGAGTTACATTTTTACACAGTCCTAACATTACATTCAGCCTTTTGACAGTGACCGCGAGGCTGATGTGGCCCCTGGTGAAAATGAGTTTGACGCCTCTGGTCTATAAGCTTTCATCCAGAAAGCCACACACGCACACACTCACGCATATGCACACGGGCACCTACAAGTGAGCACCTACAGGTATATTTCTGTTCATTTTAGAATCCCGGGAACTTTTCTGAGTTCTATTGCGTAGACTTCAGGTCAAGGGTCCCTCCTGAAAGCCCAGTACAGCGGGAGAAGGCGGTGGGAGGGCTGATTAGCATTGGTCAAGGGCGTAGATGACTCCGTCTATCTCTTCAGAAGGGTAGAGTGTGGCTGCTGGCTTGAACGAGGTGGAGCTGGCCGGGGACGCTGACACAAGGCCACCCGTGAGAGCCCATCAGCCTGGCGAGATGGCTGGCATGCTCCCCGTTCAAGGGACAAGGACAGCAGGACTCATTTTGTACAGGACAACGGGATCATCTTCTTCAGTCACTACCTGCCACAGGCTTCCTGGCTTGTCCCCAGACACAGTGCCTCTTCCAAAGGGACTTTAGGTCTTTCCAGCCAGTCCCAAGAAAGGGTGTTTTCTCTGCTTATTCCTCCTTCTGCTGAGACTTGGAGTCATGTTCCACTGATAAATAACGAACACTGCAAGGGTAAGTATTTTCAAATGATGTGTAAAAACTTCAACTCCATTTTGCTTCTTCACTACAAACCAACCCCTCAGAAAAAGAAATCGAGAAGAAACTATGTGACATTACAACAAACTGACCTCTCCTCCGCTTTCTCCTGCTGGGGCCCTGTGCTATATAAAGTTTTGTTTGTTTAACCCACAGAAGGCAGTCTTTGCAAGTGCAAGGTGAGGTCATTTGTCCACTAGGGGGAGACTTGCCCACACTTATAGCCCCCACGTCAGGTGGCCTGGCCTCACTTGAGATTAAGAATCACAAGTTCATTACAGCCGCTCCTCTGCCCCATTTCTCTTGCAAGGCATTTTAGATTGATGAACAGAACTCTCTACTTAAATATTCAAGTCTTATTTTAGGAAGCCATGAGGACAGGGAGTGATGACTGCTATGCTAATGAGGAGTGACTTCTCCCCATGTTTCCCAGTGACCTCTGAGATGAGTGGCCAGCAGCCCGTGCCTCCCAAGAGAGGAAGCGCAGCTGCAGAATCGGGAGCTGGGACGTGGGCGGTGCAAAGGACCAAAATATGCAGCCGGCCCTGCCCCGCCCGCCTGCAACAGCCAAGGCTGCAAGATGCCCCTGGGGCCATTGCTGGTGCTACTCAAACATCCTGATTTTCGTTTCCGTTTTTCTCTCGTGTACTCAGCTGGGCTTCTGTGCCTTCCATCACCTCTGCCAACTTGAGCCTCAGGCCTCCGCACGGACCTTGGCAACAGCCAGCCCGCCGATTGGTTCTCGGTGTTAAAGGAGCTGCTGATGCCGACCTTGTCTGAAGGTTACTCCCCAGTTCCTGAATTTTCTGAGCTCTGTGCATTCCAGTTGCATGGGAAATGGCACCGCTTCTATCAAGATTGGCAACACACACACACACACACTCACACACTGTTTCAGTTTTATTTTTCTAACTTCAGAAACCGTTCGAATTGGAAGCGTTTCCTTTGCTGCACCAGGAGGTGGGGGCTGGGGATGTCACACAGCGCAGCGCACCGCCATTCGTGCGCCCTGCGTTCAAGCCTGCCGTGGGCGCGCGCCCGCAGACAACAGCGGGGAGCCACGCTGTACATTCCCTTCTCCTTTCATTACCCTGAAACCCCAGCATCTGACTCAGAAAAGGGAAGACAAGCCTGACAGGTCCCTATCCTCCAGATCCGGAGACACGTCCCGAATTTAGCATCTACCCCAAAGCACTAAACTGCAATTTTTTGCAGTTGTGTTAAACTCAACACAAGCTGTAAGCATTTTTGCCTTCTGAGAGGAGAACAATAGGGCAGAGGTGTCACACTCATTTTCACCAGGGGCCACATCAGCCTTGCGGTTGCCTTCAAAGGGCCGAATGTAATGTCAGGACTGTATAAATGTAACTCAGCTAGGGGCAAGGAGCTCAGCGCTGCGGCTGGGTAGAAACAAGGTTCCAGGCTGGATAAAAAACCAGGTAGAGGCTGGATTTGGCCCATGGGTCTTGCCACCTGTGCAATAGGGGAAATAAACCTTTCTGTTCTGCTCCCATGGCGGAGATGTGGGGAGCGGGGTCACGAGGAGGGAGTCTGTGGAAGGGAAAGTGGAACATGGGTAAGTGTGTGGAGGTGCCGAGGCCAGCCCTGCGCTGAGTTTGGGTGGAGGGTCTCAAGAGGAAACTGCTGGTCCCGGGGATGGATTTGGGCAGGTGTGCTCTAAAGGGGAGGGGCGCGGGGGACTGGAGGAGGCTGGGGGCGGAGCCTCTGAACACCTTCCAGCAGCTGTTGAGTCCGAGACGTCAACTTCCTCCACCTCCTGAAACCATCAGCAAACCCGCGCGGCCCGAAGGAATTCTGTGGATAGTGTTTCTCCGTGGGAACCAAGAGAAAGTGGCTACGTTTCGTTTTCCCGTGTGCTCGCTCAACAGGTGGCCAGCGCACACCTGCGAAGCGGGGCTCTTCCCAGGTGCTGCCGCCTCGCAGCTGCACTGCGCGGCGGAGGGTTCCCGCTCTCACGGCGAATTTTCTGAGCTGTCTTCCGTCGTGTCCTTCTAATCCAGACTCTTTTCCTTTCTAAATGATAAAAGCTTCCCAGAGTTCTAAGATAGACTAGGCCAGCATTTTAAAAAACGACCAAAAAGCAATGCTTGATTATATGAATAAGTTTATATTTATTTTTTAGGTTTTTACCCAGTCGTTATCTTTTTTTATAGTTTATTTTCCAACACCATTTTGTGTTAGTTTCAAATGTACAGCATGTGGCCAATCGTATACCTGACACGGTGCTCCCCCCGGTACTGCAGCACCCACGGCACACGGTTCCTGCGGCGCCACTGGCCAGATGCCCCGCGCTGTGCTCCACATCCCTTCGCCTTTGGATGGGGGACACCGTAGACAAGGAGCGACAGTGAACACGGCATTATCTGGGGCTAACACAGGGGAGTCACCGGAGACGGGGAGGACTGCGTCGATATCCAGTCAGGAAAATAGAAACCTCTGCAGGACACTCAAACAAAGGAACCTGCACACAGGACACGTCTTCTAAAGTTAGGGGAAGGGCTGGAGGAAGAAAGGGAAGGTTCTGATCCTGGGAGGCCAGCAGGAGGGCGGAGGGTTGGGGGAAGGGCGAAGGCATGTCTTCTGCTGTCAGTGGTACGTGGTGGAGACCAGGCGGCAGTCTGGCTGCAGCTCTGGTTTTGCAGTTCCAAAGGGCAGCAGCCAGCAGAGGCCTGGCACCTGCTAGCTTTGCTTCTCCAGTCCGACGGCCTGGAACAGCAGCTGCTTGCTTGCAGTCTGCACACCTCCACCCAGGGGCCCGGGGCCTGCCTGGATCCAGTCCAGAGGGCAGCGGACTCCATGCCCAGGTTTCTTCCCCTCTTCCACAGGGCCAGGTGGACAAAAAGGAGGTCATGTGGTCACCCGGTGGAACTGGGGGAGGCCTTCCAAACTCAGAGACCCAGAGTAACCACGGAGGATGGTCTGAACCTAGAAGCTCCTGAGTGACAGCAGTCACCGCGGCAGTCGCGTCCCGGGCCCGCAGCGTCCCCGACGAAGGTCAGTCTTCACTGCGAGGGAGCCTGTCGGGCTTTTTGCACCCTAGATGACATGCCTTTGAAAGGGCAGAGTGGTCTTCTCTTCCAGACCCTCAGGGCAAAATCTCCCACCAGACACCAGACCGCAGACTTTCTCACTGTTAATTAGTCTCCCCTGCAACCACGACAGGGCCGCTGTGGGGTGAAGGCTCACTATCCTGCACCCACCCCCACGGAAGCGCTTCTCTTCTTTCACTCTCCCTCCAGCCCTGGCGGTCTCCCCACTCGGCTTTCTCCTGCCCTGTTAGCTGCCACCAGTGGCTTTCATGTAAACCCACCACAGTTACATCCTTCCCTTGATGCTAACGCACAGAATAAGCTGCAAACCGGCCCCTCTCTGGAGCCTTCTCTGAATCCGCTGAGACTTTTCTTCCCGGCAGTTGTCATCGTTTTGGCTCAAGTATCCCTTTAGGATTTCTTCTTAGGCTGGGTGTTCTTTCCGACAGCCAGGTGACAATTCCAGCATCCCCGACACACCCACCCCGTAGGAAAAGGAAAGACTTCTGTTTGTAAAGAGGACCAGGGCTGAGTGGAAAGTTGCCGGGACCCAGTTCTGGAGGAGAGGGGGAGGGTCAGCTGGAGGAGAGGGGGAGGGTGGGGCTGGAGGGGTGGGGGAGGGTGGCTGAGTCACCTGCACCGGTGGCGAGAGCCACTGTGAGGACGAGGATTCGAGGGCGGGGGAGCATCGAAGGCAGAATGAGGACGGCAAAGCCCCCAGAGGAGGACATCAGTCATTTAACCGGGTGCGGATCGATCAATCGTATAAATCTTAAGGAGATTTTCCGGGGCAGAGTGACAGTTCCCTTGTAGGTGCCGTTCATTTCTCAAAGGGAGCATTTCGAAGCTGCTTCTAATGACAGCTTTGTCTTTCCCGTGTGTTCGCCTTTGCCTTCCCTTCTTCAGTTGTGTCTTGTCCTCTCTTACGTAAGCCTTATGTTCTGGTCAAGTGGACCCCAAAGAAGAGCTCAACACCCCTACAAAATCACTTCGCAACGCCCCCAGGTTAGTGTTTAACTGGATACCTGGGCAATACAGGTGAGCCAAGTCGACATAAAACTTGACCACACAGCAGGCCTACCGCTAGCTGTGTGGCTACCACCGTAATAAAGACACACAACAGTCCCATCGTTCCAGAGAATTCCCTCCTGCCTCTTCTTGGGGTCGGTGTTCCCCGCCGCCACCCACCCTCCCAACGCTGTCAACTCCCGATCTGTTCTCTGTCCCTATAGGTGTGTCTGTTCCAGGATACCGTTCACAGGGAATCACACAACACGTGACCTCTAAATCCGGCTTCATTGGCTCATGCGTATGAAGCTTATGAGAGGCACCTAAGTTGTTTCTTTTTACGGTTGATCTCCCATGGTTCTCTAACTCGGGCACACTGCATAAGTTGGAAAATGTATAGGCACGTACATTGAATAAAAAAGACAAGAGAGCTTTCCTAGACATAACCCGATGAGAAATCATACATGAAGCACAATCCCTCTTCCCCACACGGGTATTTGGCCTTGGAAAACATGAATGATTTCCTGGGCCACATAGAGTCAAAGCCAAGGTGCATTTTAAAGGCGTCAGTCATCATCATCTTTGTTTGGCCACATGGCACAGCAGAGCATTTCAGACAGACTCAGTTGGCTCTGCTTGTCTTAACGGTTGAAGGCTCTACCACACACACACACACACACACACACACACACACACAGATCAGGGAAGGGCTGGATTCCTGAACTAGTCACAAAGATGCTGAAAGGCATAACTCTCTTGATCAGACATGAACAGAGGGGCAGAAACGACAGACCTTCATGTTTTGGCGAGTGCCGAGGGCTCTACAGAAAGTGGAAGTGCGCCTGGGACAGTCTGGTGCGGTCCAGCCGGGCCAGCCCCTCTGTGTGTGACGGACCCTCAGCCTGCTATGACCAACCCCCTCCCTGTCTACGGCTTTCTTCTTTAGGGCGGTGACGGGGTCCGGAGAGCCAGCTCTGAGTGTCCTGTCAGCGCAGCGCCATCTGGACCCACTGCTGATCTGCTGAGTGCTGGGCCGGGGTCCTCCTCTCTCGGTCAGCACGGACCCGCCGGCAGTTTCCAGGGGCCCCCGTCGGTGCTCGGTGCTGGGGATACAAGAGCGAGCCAGCCGGGCTGCCCTGGCCCCCGTTCTCACGGAGCAGGGTTCTGTCGGGAAAACGGGTTCAGTCGAGTAACAGAGCAAAAGAACTGAACATCATGAACTGTGACACATCCAAAGAAGAAACCAAACAAGGAGTGGAGGTTCAGAATGTTCTAGATGGGTGGCGAGGAAGTCCTCTCCGGGACTTTTGAGAGGAGACCTCCAGAGGAGGGGTCTGGGGAAGTCGCCCACGGGAAGATCACCATGCATGGAGCCCCGGTGGGATGCGGCGTGACAGGGAAGCAGGGGACAGAGGGACCGCACAGGGTCCGAGGTTGTGCAGCGTCACCAGCAGTTCACGGGCCCGGATACGGAGTCTGGGTTTCCCTCAGTGAAGGAGGAAGCCACTGAAGGGTTCAGTCCCAGGGGTCCCGTAATCTGATGTGTGTTTTAAAAGGATTCGCTTTGCTGCTTTGGGATCGTGTGTGCAGTTGCGGGGGTCCAGAGGAGAGATGAGAGTGATCATGGAGATCAGAAGACAGCGCTGCGATGCTGGAGGTACGGACAGGCCCTATTAATGGATGGATTGGAGGGGCGGAGCGGACTGATTTGCAGATTTCTGGCTTGAAGGATGTGGTGAAAGGTGTTGACATTTAGTTAAATGGGAGAGATCAGTTCCATAGCAGTCCCCGGAGCCCCACGAAGCTGAGCTCCTACTTCAGGATTCAGATGTACTCAGTAACCACTAGCATTTAAAGTTACGGGAATTGGTAAGATCGACTCTGAAGAAGGTGGGGGAGAAGCCACACTTCCTTCAGGGAAAGGAGCAGCAGGACCCCAGCAGCCCGAGGCCAGTGAGAGCAGGGAGGAGCTCGGGGGAGGCGGGGGCAGGAGCCCAGGAACCCTGCAAGGGAAAGGGGGTGTCGGTGGGTGGAGTTCTGCGGAAGGAGCGGAGAAAACTGGGGAAAGTAACCGGGCGCCCGCTTTGGCAGCACGCAAGGAGCTGCTGGCCTTGACAGGCTCTGATGGAAGGGCGGTGGGTGGCATCTCAGGGAGAGTGACAGGCAGGGAAGTGGGGATGTTGTGTCTGCAGACAGCTTGACAGGAGCCACGGATGTTCTCTGAGGGCGGACGGAGCTGGGAGGAAGAAGGCGCGTTTGTCGAGATGGCAGATCCCTAAGGATAATTACATGTGGAAAGGATGACTCCTCGCACACAGGAATGCCGGTGCAGGAGGAGGCAGAGGGGGCCTTCTGGCCACTGGGACGGGAGGGGGGATGGAGAAGACAGAGGCGGGCGCACTTGGTGTGGCCCCCGTGAGGTGAGAGTTAAGAGGCCCTTCTCTGAGAAAGGGTCCCAGGGGACCTGGGACAGCTCGGGAGCGGGGAGAGTTAAGAAATCATTGTCTTAGGGAGTCGGAAGCCTGGAGAAGTGCAGTGATGGATCAGCGTGTCTGAGGGCTCGGGTGAGGTCAAGGGTCAGGAATGGGCAGTGAAACCCGTCAGCTGGGCGGGGAGATTTCATGCAGCTGTTTCTCATTTTGCTCAGCTGCTCCGCTCTGGTGCCGGCACGGAGAAGGAGGGGGTGGCGCTCACTCGGGGTTGGTGCTGCTGAGGATAGGCAGGAAGCAAGGGGGCGGGGCGGGGGGGGAGGGTGTTAAAGTCAAAATGATGCGCCACGGATTCTAGGTTGGAAACGTGGGAAATAAAGCCAGGGGCCGTTGATAGGCAGTGAGAAACCAATGGCATTTAACATTCTACCTGGATGCCACCTTCACCCTGGGAGTGACACTAAAGCTGAAGGTTTCGGGTTAGGAGGTTCCGTGGCCATTCTAGCGGAGCGGGACCCCTTCCTGTCACAAGCTGCCGTGAGCTGCCTCCTTCCCGGTAGGTGAGTCAAACCCCTGGAGGATAGCAGGGCCCTGCGTCTGCACCTGGGGCAGCAAGGAGGGGGAGGCCTGGGGGGGACACCCCACTGCAGAGCCCTGGTGGGACCCTAAAGGATGGAGCAGCGGGAGGGGCAGCGTCCTCCGAGAAGGGAAGAATGCCCAGGGGCCGGGGAAGAAGCTGGGTGGGAGGTTCTGAGTGAGGGACCTTGAGACCCTGGGATCCAAGGTTCGATTTTGTTAGTCTTGCCTATGGCCTAAAGGAGCAATCTAGCTATATTTTAAACACCCCAGTCACCTCCTCCGTAGCAGCTAATGAACAGTATTCATTTTCTTATTAGAAAGGCAGCGTGACCTATGGAAAAGAAGATGAAATTTAGGGGCAGATGCACCTGATGTTGATCCCTGACTCCGCCACTAGTCGGCCGTATGTACCTTCTTAGGCAAATTGTTCGACTTCTCTGAATCCCAGTTCCGTCAACTGGAAAGCAAGGGCAAGACTTACATTTGTCCACCTAGTTGTTTTAAGGCCTAAATTAATCGAGGTAAGGAAACAATTCCATTCGGAAAACTGCAAAGCTATATTCAATGTCGGTGTCGTAGGAATGAGCCCTAGCCCACAAACACAGGTGCGTAAGAGAAACCGTGTTTCGTGACTTCCCTTCGGATTATTTTAACTCTGAATCGGGGGTCCCCCTGCACCCCCACCTCCGAGGGGGCTGACGATTCAGCTTCGGACACAGTTCGGCTGCCCTCTGCCCCGACTCTAACCGTTCATCCACAGGCCTGGCATTCTCTCTGTTTCCCTTTTATTTTTTCTTTATTTTTTAATTTTCCAATTCCAGTCGACATTCAATGTTATATTAGTTTCAGGCGCACAGCAGAGTGGTTAGACAACTACGTAAGCTGCACAGTGATCCCCCCAATAACTCTGGCCCCACCTGGCACCACACACCGTCAGCACAATGTTGTGCCCGTGCTCCCCACGCTGTCCTTCCTGCCCCCGAGACTGTTCTGAAACCGCCCACCTGCACGTCTGAATCCCCCCACTTTTCCCACCCAGCCCGCCGAATCCACCCCCGCCCTCTGGCAGCCCTCAGTCTGTTCTCTGTGTCCATCCGTCTCTTTCTGTTTGGTTTGCTTGTTTCTTCCTTCAGCTTCCACGTATCAGTGAGATCATGTGATATTTGTCTTTCTCGGTCAGACTCACTTCCCTTTGGGATTTTCCGTGGCACCGCAGCTCTGCTTTGGGAGCCACAGACCCCGCTGGTTACCATGGAGACGCCACAGATCCCTCCAGGCCCCGCATCCTCGGTGGCGCACCGGGGGAGGTGCAGCCTCCGCAGAGGAACTGCGCCGTCACCCCTGCAGAGCGCCCCCTGCAGGGGACAAAGTCCAGGCCCACTTGACGGCCTGGAGGAGCTCCTTTTCTCCCCAGCACTGGGCACTCCTTCCTTTTCCTTGTCTTCAGAAACTGTCAGTCACTATGCGATCTTCTGGGACACTTCGAGTTACCTTCTTCAAGGACTGGGGCGTTTCCAAGCTCAGGAAAAATCATCCCTTGAGAGTCTTTGCGTCCGGCTCTCCCCAGTTCCTAAGACAAGGAAGCCCCAAAGGACCTGGATACCTCTGTGAAGAGGAGGAGGAGGAGGAAGGGGGAGACAGGACACTAAAGCTATTGATAAATTCTTGTCTGCGGTGGTTACTCTTTTCATGGACTCATCGGCGGTCTTGGGTCGAGTGCTTCGCAAAGGGACTGGTACATGCGAACATGTCAACCCCTTAAAGGAGGGGCTGTGTGAGTCCCGAGCACTGAGGGCCCGTATTGGCCCGTTTGCTCAGGCAGACGCTGCCTGCTCTCCATTGGGAAAAACGCCACGTGAGTGGGCACCAAGTTGGGGATCAATAACACATAGTAACTGAACACAGAAATGGCTACTTACAAGCCAACGTCTCCCAAGAACGGCTGGGGAGCAGCGAAGCCGGTTTCCGTTGAGGGCCGGCTTGTTGTGTTCAGCTGACCGAGGAAATGCACGTCCGTCAGACTAATGGTGGGAGCCGGTCCCCCTTGACGAGACAGGGCTCCGAATGGCTGATCGCACTGTTTTCTCACCGCCCACGCTCCGTGTCCTAAACAGCAACAATGAGGACTTCATTTAAAACACTGGCCTTGGGAGTTCAGAGCAGTGACAAATTGAGTGTCACTATCGGATGTGTGCAATACATCAACAGAAAGGCTCTCAGGAGATGCCAGGCACCAGCGGCAAAAGCTCCTTCCAGAACCACCGTATGATAATGAAAGTTCTTGCTCATTATTCAAAGATCGAAACTAGAAACCTCGAGAAAGTATCTAGTTGTATTCCCTGCCTCCCCGCAGCCTGAGCCCACGACACCCTTAACAATGCTTACCCCAAATCTCTGAACAAAGGGAGCTTGTCGAGGTGCACCCCACCTTTGGCTCTGAGCCTTGCCTGTCGACTCCTATAGCTGTCCGATTCCTGTAATTTGTCATGCAGAGTTTTAGGAAATATTTGGGTAATAGTTGTTTCAAAATGTCAGATCAAACCACTATGGCAGATTAGTATAGAGGAGACCAATTTTGTACCATTTGGAGTTTTGGGGAAAAAATGGCCTATTTTTTACAGCTAGAAGTTCATTCCCTTTTGTTCTGCTGAGAGGCAGATGGGCAGCCAGACAAATGGAAAACACGACACGGTGGAGGAGTGCAGTCTCATGCAATCACAGTCCCTGCTTGCTTGTCTGCGTTCCTCCTTATGCTCTAAGTTTCTTAGAGATAAAACTTTTGTTCCTTTTACTATTATATTCCCAGCACTTAGCACAGCTCCTGGTATAAACATGCAGGAAATATCTATTAACCAAATGACTGGTTTATTAAAAATTAAATGTAGCCCTGGCTGGTGTAGCTCAGTGGATTGAGCGCAGGCTGCAAACCAAAGCATCGCAGGTTCGATTCCCAGTCAGGGCACATGCCTGGGTTGCAGGCCACGACCCCCAGCAACTGCACATTGATGTCTCTCTCTCTCTCTCTCTCTCTCTCTCTTTCTTTCTTTCTCCCTCCCTTCCCTCTCTAAAAATAAATAAAATCTTAAAAAAAAAATTAAATGTAAGACCCGCTTGGCCGGCGTGGCTCAGTTAGTTGGGGCATTGTTCTCTGTACCAAAAAGTCAAGGATGTGATCCCCGGCCAGGGCACACACCCAGGTTTCGCAGGTTCAGTCCCACGTTGAGGCAAAATACAGGAGACAACCAACCAGTGTTTCTGCTTCTCTCTCTCTCTAAGATCAATAAACATATCCTCAGGTAAAGATTTAAAAAAATAAATATAAGACATTATATATTAAAAATTTCCCTTAGAATTCAGTGACAATTTAGAAGGAGTCAGAGAAGGAAAGACACCAAAGACGAATATATTTTGCCTCTGTGGGCTTGTGGGAAAGTCAGCCGGTTGGTACCCCCTGCTCCCCCAGCCTCCAGCCTCCTGCCTCCTGTCCGCTCTCCTTTCCTCTGGTTGCTTCTCCGGGCGGGCGCTGCATCCGGCTGTCCCGAGACCACCTGCTCCACCTAGAATACATCTCAGGTCCCCACCCCCACCCAACCCTAGCTGGAGGTCTCCTGTCCTGGCTGCCATCTCTCTCCTCTATGCCATCTCCTTAAGGGACCCTGGGGGATGCTGATGTCTCATCTCCGGGTGATGTTCGAGTTTTCCCCTGACAGAACGGGTACCTCTGACGGTGCCGTGCCAGGTAGCTAAGGGTTACTTTGAGAGACACAGTCTTTTCTCCCTGTACTTGCAAGCCTCCTCAGTTTCATCCCAGGAAGCCACTTAAATATATAAGCTCCATTTTTCATGTTCATCTGAAGGAGACATATTAGGTAATCAACAATTCCAATCAAAACGTTCCTTCTCTGTAATCCTGGCTGTTCTGTTGTTTTTAGCTAAACACCAAGATAGCTTCTAAAAGTCATTTAAGCCTGTCAATGGAGAACGTCCTAAACTAGATGAAGGAGGGTCTCCTGGACATATTAATTTCTAAAGCCTCCTGAATCCACGCTGCTCAATCCCAGTTGTACTTCCAACAGCCTCAGGTTGCAAGGCTGGTGACTAATGAGTTTTGTAGAGGAAGGTAATTAACGTCCTACGCTCCCTAAAAGCCTGCTTGCTCAGTGCTAACCTCGCTGACACTCACGTAGAGCAGACTGTAAATTCTGATTACATGGTTAGAAGAACTGCCCACATCGTTTCTAATTCCAGACCCTTTTCAGACTGGGGGTGTGGCTGCAGCAGGCTGCGGAACCCTTGGCGTGGATCGGGGAAGGAAGTGGGGCGTGTCAGAAGGTCTTTGGCTGTCAGCCAGCGGGGGTGCTGGGGGTCAGGTCTCTGTAACTCCCCCTGACGCACGTTTCCTTGCGGGGAAAGTGAGGGGGTGAGACCCAGGAGTTTCTTTCCACACCGTACACTCAGCGATCCAAGCGTTCTCATCCAAAGGCTTATGAAACACTGTAGGCTGTTCTGTGGTTCATGAGGGTTTCCACACATTTAAAGTAAGAATCCAACCCGAGCAAACTTTTCCACCTGGACAACTTCTTTTTATGTCTGGGTCACTAAGACAGAATGCTCAGTTTTCCTCTTGCAGCTGAAAAACTGACATCTTGAACAAGCTCGGTGTGTGGATTAGGGTCAAACGCAATTTAATTTTTATCTCCCGCCATCCTTTAAACGTTATCCCACGGTGGCAATCTTTTGCCCGTGGTAATCTTTTTCCTGCAGGCTCGCGATTTTCCTCTCACTCTTAGGAAACTGTTCAACATTCGCGTGGAGTAGCAAACACTCTCAAATCAGACTGTGTGGAGTCCAGTTCCTTGCAGTCACCAAAACGCCCAAATCAGCCTGTGTAATGCTGCCTTTCCTCTGCCAACCTGGACCTGCCTCTCGGGACAGGGCACGTGGTCCTGCTGACTCCTAACACTTGCGTTGTTGCCCTCGGGTGCGGTCCTTGAGGGGCAGGCAGACCTAGGAGGGGGAGAGGAGAACCATTATCTCTATCTCCCAGCTCCGTGTCTTTGTGCTTCAGGATCCCCAGCTGGTGAACGCTACTTCCTGTTTCTCCCCAAAAGTGCTTTTGGGGACCCCATAGAGGTTTTCTGTTGGGACCCTCTCTTGCAGTTCCCTTAATTCAAGCAGAAACACAATTAATCTGAGTTGGAAACGGATCCTCCTTTCTCGGCCCTTAGTCCCCTGGTATTGTGTCCCTCACTCCCTCTCCTCCAGCTTCTCTCTCTGAGGCCTCCTTACCCTCCTGCTGACCGTACTGGACAGGACCCCAGACAACCCCATTCCGGCCGAATGTCCACCCCTTCCCTCTCTCACAATGGAGAGGAAACTCAGATACCCCTTGTCCCTGCAAACCCTGGGAGACCCGTCTAACCTCCACAAAGTAATTATTTAATCCTTCTCTCTTCCTCCAGATTTCTGGGCCTGGCTCAGTCTACATTCCAAGGTTAGCGTTACTTTCTCAGCTGAAAACCAAGGACCGGTCTTCTGTGCCTCCTAACATCGGGACAGAATTTTCTGAACGGACACCTCGGAGACCACCCACCTCCGACACCCAGGGTTACTTGCTGCCTCGCCAGCCTCTAGGTGGGTGACCTATTCCTGCCTCTGACATCCTGCCTGCTCCCAGAAGGAGGACGGTGAGGGAGCAGAGCAAGGCGACAGATCTCTCCGGAAAAAGAAACTAGTCTTGTCACTGAACTCCTCCCCAAAGTGCCTCTTGCTGCTTTCTATACCTCTGACCTAGTGGCATTCTCTAAAATTTTAGGGATTTCTACTAACTATAAATTCTGCATTTGACAGCAATGGACGGCTTTGTCTTTTCGTCAGTGCAATCTGGTACTGATTCTATTGGCGCTTCAGCTGAAACCAAGTGCAGGAAGGGTCTCGTTCTGACAACCGGGGGAGTTATGTTAAGCCCGGGGAGGACGAGGTGCTGGGGGAAAAAGTATTTAAAAAAATAATAATAATGAAAACCCTGGCTGGCATAGCTCAGTGGATTGAGTGCTGGCTGTGAACCAAAGTATCGCAGGTTCGATTCCCAGTCAGGGCACATGCCTGGGTTGCAGGCCATGACCCCCAGCAACCGCACATTGATGCTTCTCTCTCTCTCTCTCTCTCTCTCTCTCTCCCTCCCTTCCCTCTCTAAAAATAAGTAAATAAATAAATCTTTAATAAGGAAAAATAAATAATGAAAAATATTTTAGTTGTCCTAACATAAATATATTTTATCTTTGAGTTTGTAAAACCATACTTCTTTTAAATATTTATTTATTTGTTTATTTATTTCTAGAGAGAGGGGAAGTGGGGGAGGTAGAGAGGGAGAGAAACATTGACTGGTTGTGTCTCCTATGCGCCCCAATCAGCACTGAACCCACAACCCAGGCACAGGCCCTGATCGGGAATCAAACCGCTGACCTTTGGCTTTGCGGGGGGCGGAGGGGGGAATGCCCAATCCACTCGGCCACACTGATCAGGGCTCCTTACTTCTTCTTTTACAGCTATAATCTAACTGTACAAATGCATTTGCAATCTATTATTTTTTTAAAATTTAGTCCTCACCAGTATTTTGTTCATGCTACTTGGAATTTTAATGTGCATGTGTTATTCGGAATGCCGGTGTCCGCTCCTGCAGCGAGGCCTCGGTGAGAGCCTGTTCTGTGGCCCATGCGGGTCTAGGCGCTGGGCTTGCACGGGTTAGAAGAGCTGAGCAAACACTCTGTTCAGGGGAGTGCCAGTGATTATGCAGAGTGGGGCAAAAGTAGGCTTACGGTTGTTTGTATGGAAAATAATACAATGATTAATAAATAACACAAAACCAGACTCCGTGTTTTGCATGCTCACCACTGTAGACCTGCTTTGGCCCCCACCCACATGAATGCAATTCTGTGTTTGCCACAGACCGTCACCCGAAACAGGCGGGAGTGGATAATGAGACAGGTCTGTGCTCTTTAGAGACAATCCGGGAGGAAAAACAAGAAAGTGTTGCTGTGCGTGGGAGTTTGCTTGGCGAGTGAGTGGGAAAAGGGCCCCTCCCCGCCACCCCACCCCCGCCCGGCTGGGTGGATGGAACAGCTTCAGCAAAGCACAGGGTTTATTTTGGTCTTGTAAAGGTGTGAATGTTTTCTTTTTTCCAAATTGTTATTGAATTGTTCTAAAATTGTTCACTAAATTGTCCTTTCTCCTCAAGTATAGAGTTATGTACTGAAAAGCTAGCGTTATCATATAATTTGCTATGTTGTTTAGTCTACATGCAGTGAGTGTATCCTTGCAATTCCAAAGATTTACCACCTTCAGGAGGGTCAGGACCACACTTCTTAAATTATTACTGCTTTCTAATTGTTCTAAATACCTAAGAAGCTAATCTACTCTTACAGCTTCTTTGAAAACAATTCTTTCCCAAATTGTTCTAATTCTAACATCTTCTTCAAGAAACCGATTCTCTCTTGATATTTTAAAATGTCAGAAATTTTTTTTGATATTTAAAATACTTTCAGAAGAAAAAACTGCTTCAAATTTTTAGCTGAATTAATCATCAGTTTCATTACATTCTCTCTGCCTTCGTCTTTAGGTAAAAATCTTCCACAAAAGGATGGAAGCTAAATCCTACAGACTGTTTGAAAACATTTTGTTGTTCTTATTGCTGATGTTTTCTTTCTTCGCACAATCCTAAATTAAATGCATGTACTTTGATACTCTCCTAAATGATTTCAAAACATCTGTTTCTTTAAAAGCATGGGGTTTAGCCCGAGCCTTCCAAACTGTGTAATTTTATCTATTGACTAAACTCACCGAATTACTCTACTTTACACACGGAGGCATTCTTATAAGCATTGGAAGACAGACCCCTTATTTTATTCTCGGTGTTAGGTTTACACAAATTTCGTTCCTCATATTTCTCTCTTTTCTTGCTCCTAAAGCTCATAAGGAAATATACACAGAAATAACACACAGTAGAGAACCCATTCAGAACCAACGTTCAGGTTCAAAGGACCTGACTAACCCATGGCATGCCAGTCACTGACTGGCATGAGGACTCCAGGCAAACTGGGTGGCGGAGAGCATGACCTAGGGACGGATGGCCCACGGAGCCTTTCCTTCAATGTGGATGGTAGACAGGATGACAGTTTGGACAAGTGTGGAACACATGGGCCCAAGCAATACTGCTACAATGACAAGATTGCTTTGGAACTTCAACCTGGCTGCTCTGCCGTGACTCTAGAAATAGCAGCCGGAGTATAGACACGAGCATTCCTGCGAGGCTTACACACAGCACTATCCTTAAGTGACCTTGGGCACAACTCACATGGATGTGGAGCAAAGGAAAAAAGAACATGACGTATGCCACATGGCGGCAGAGAGCACCCCCAAAAACTCAGTGAGACCAGTAGGTACTCCCCAGTTTAACTGGATGATACCCAAAGGGTGCTCAGTGTCCTGGGAATCCTTGTAAGTTAACATCGAGGACCAAGGAGCTATGAAAGCTCCTGTCCCAGGTCTCTGTGGAAGAAGGTGGGCATGCTCATACCCAGAGGCTGATGGGATCTGATGGAAGACGAGTTCCGTGGAAACACGATGTGAAAGAAACACTCACTGTTTACAAATGTTAGCTGGACTCCACTGGACGTTCTTCTCAAGTGCTGCGCTTCTAAAAGATTCTGGAATTTTCCTAATACCAACACAAACCAACAAATCAACCCGTGAGCACCTGGCAGCACCACCTGGTAGGAAACTCCTGGATTTGGAGTCAGAAGGCATTATTTCTGATACAAGTTCTTTCACTAATTTGAGACGAATATCTTCCCTCTCTGACCTCATATTCTTTTTTTTTTCTTTTGCAAAATAAAAGGAGCTACAAAATGTGTCACAAAATGTTGAAAATTACATGTCAGTCTCATGTATAATCATGAATGGGAAATTCTTCAGTGAAACACTAGCAAATGGAACCTTGCAGCATATTGAGGATAATGCAACCTGGCCATGGAGGGTGCTATGGTCTGAATGTTTGTGTTCCCCCATACTCATGTGTGAAGTCTTCACCCCGAAAGATGATGGTTTAGGGAGGTGGAGCCTGCGGGAGGTGCTTTGGCCATGAGGGGGGAGCTCTCGTGTCTGGGATGAGTGTCCTCATGAGAGACTCCCCAGACCGGGGTAGCTCCTTCCGTCACACAAGGACACAGGGAGAAGGCATCATCTGTGAATGCCTTTGGAAAGGAGGCCCTCACTAGACACCTAATCTGCCAGAACCTGGATCTTGAAATTCCCAGCCTCCAGAAGAGTGAGAAATAAATTTCTCTTGTTTATAAGCTACCCAGCCTCTGGTATTTTGTTATAGCAGCCGCAACAGACTAACGCAGAGGGCCTTTAAACATGGAAGAAAGGCCCTGGCTAGGATGGCTCAGTGGACTGAATATCATGCCAGCCTGAGAACCAAAGAGTTGCTGGTTTGATTCCCAGTCAGGGCACATGGCTGGGTTGCAGGCCAGGTCCCCAGTAGAGGGCGCACAAGAGGCAACCACACATTTATGTTTCCCTCTCTCCTTCCCTTCCCTTGTCTTTAAAAATAAATTAATAAAATCTTTTTAAAAACTAAACATGGGAGAAAGGTTCAAGGGTAGAAATTCTGTTAATAGAATTCATTCCATATATAATTTTAAAGAGAAAACCACAGGATCATCTTTATAAATTTCAAGTTATATTTGACACTATTCAACACCCATTCTGATATACAAAACAAAACAAAATAGTCTAGTTCTCCTTATCTGGATAAAAGCTAGCAACCAACACAAATACCAGTGAAGGACCTAAGGCATCCCTATTATAGACAGGACCAAGACCAGGGTGTCCACTGAGGTAGCGAGTCTCCAAAGATGCCGACCATTGGCCGCATCTCCCGGTATTCCCACTCTTGTGCCATCACTCCCACATTGCTTGGCAAATAGCGCACAGCAGAAGTGACGTGGAGCCCGTAAGAGAGCTAAAAAGTCCTAACAGCACACACTGTTGTGTGCTCGGAAGCCACCACCAGGAAAGACATCCAACTACCCTTCTGGAGACCACCCTTCACGCCCCCAGGAGAAGACCTGGAGGTGAGATGCCACATGGAGAGACAAACTTGGAAAAGCACCAGGCTGTGAGTGAAGAAGCTAAAAAACATCAGGAAAAACCTGCCATCATGGAATTTACATGTCTGTTTCTGCACTGGGAGCTAATCGGCCACAGTGATTAAATCTTCATGACGTAGGTACAAGGCTGGATATATAAATAACTGAAACTTAACAGAGAACCCGGACACAGACACAGGTATCCCAGGGAACCTAAACATTCACATGCATATATATGTAAATATATGCATATCTCTGTAAACAGCAGTCAAGTTGGTACAGAAGTCTCATGCCTGCAATACATCTTGTTACTTGGTCAACTGCCATTCAGAGGGACAACATGGAAGAGAAAACACAGTTGATTTTGTCCATCATAAATAAAAATGACTTCCAGATAGATAAAAGATTTAAGTGTTAAAAAAATGGAACTCTGAAAATATTCGAGGAAAACATGAGCAAATTTTTTATATTCTGGAATGGGACAGCTACTATGAGCAAGTAATAAAGCTCAGAAACCACATATGAAATGATACAATGAAATGGGCTAAATAAAAATAAAAATGAAAACTTTAGAATGGTAAAATTATACTATAAACAAAATTCAATGACAAAATGAGAAAAATATTTGCAACCCGATTGGCAAATAGATGGAAAATATCTTTACTATAAATATAGGTGGATAATATGTTTACTATATATCATTTTCACAAATCATTACAAAAATGCATTGTACCCTGCCCTGGCTGGCATAGCTCAGTGGATTGAGCGCGGGCTGTGAACCAAAGTGTCGCAGGTTCGATTCCCAGTCAGGGCACATGCCTGGGTTGCAGGCCATAACCCCCAGCAACCGCACATTGATGTTTCTCTCTCTCTCTTTCTCTTTCCCTTCCCTCTCTAAATATAAATAAATAAAATGTTTAAAAAAATGCATTGTACCCCATAAAAATGAGAAAAGTTTTTCAATAAGCATTTCACAGAAGAAAAATACTTAGTAAAATCATTACTAACTAAAAACATAAAAAATGAGATTTTATTTATTTGTGCCAATGTTAGCGAACAACTTAAAGAATGAGAGCATTTGCTTAGGAGATAGTCACTTTTTCATTGTCTCTCAAGTTCAAAATCTCTTTCTTAAAAATACTTTTTATTGGAGAATAACAGTGAAAAGTATTCAACCTAAATGTAACTTTTGGTAAAGTATCATGAAATAAACATCTGTATCATCGGCATCGGGTCAAGAACTAAAACCATTCCCACATCTCAAAAGCCCACTTCACAGCCCCCCAAATGACTACACTTTCCCTCCTATCCTCAGGTAACTAGTATCTGCTTTCTAATACTCCAGTTTAGTTTTATCCATCTTTGAATGTTACATAAATAGAATCATTTTCTATGTCTGCCTTGTTTGCTCAATATTATGTTTGTCAAATTTATTCTTGGTATTATGTGTAGTTAAAGTTTTAATATGTTCCACATTGAATAAAATGTCATTGTATGAATAGACACAATTTACCAATCTACTCTTGACATTCAGGGTGTTTCCAGTTTGGGGCCATGATGAATGATGATTCTGTGGACATTCTTGTACGTGTCTTTTTGCGCATATGTTCAAACGTTTCTGTCCAGTTTATACCTAATATTGGAAATGCTTGCTCACAGGGGATGTATATATTCAACTTGAACAGATAATGCCATAATATTTTTCAAAGTTTACCAATTTACCTTTGCACGAGCAATGTATAATGGGTTCAAGTTGCTCCAAGTCCTTTTCCACACTTGATAATGTCAGCCTTTCTAACTTTAGCCATTCTGGTGTGTGTGTAGCTTTAATTTTTATTTTCCTGATGACTATTAAAGTATATCCTCTATTAACTATTTGAATAACCTTAATTCACTTACAGGCAAGCACCTATAGTTCTAGTACCTTTGTCTGTATTTTTCTTACAGAGTTATAGGAATTTCTTATTCGTTGTCTTAAAGCTGTTACAAATACCTTCTCCCACTCAGTGGTTTCTTTTCTACTCTTTTTGTCTCATAAAAATGTCTTTAATTTTAATATAATACAAATGATCAAATTTTTTTATGCCCCATGCTTTCGGCGTCCTGTTCAAGAACTTCTCCTGCCCGAGGTGATGAAGGCAGTCTTCTCTACTCCTTCCACAACCGAGCTGACCTCCCAGTGGCAACTGACCGCACGTGGCCGTCTGAGGTTAAGATAACGGAAATTAACACGAAAAGTTCAGCTCCTTGTTCATACGAGCCATGTGTTAAAGGGCTCAACGGCCACAGACAGAGAATATTTCCATCACGGCAGAAAGTTCTATGGGTCAAATATATTCTAGAAGGCCATTTTGTTCTGCCTTCTGTGGCTCTAGAGTAGTGTTGTTTTGTTTTGTTTTAATATTTTTGGTGAGTGTGGTACTAGAATACTATTATTAAGATGAGAAGATAAGTATGACATTTTAGACAAAGGCAAAAAATAACAACAATAAATTGAAGAATCACTATTTTAAAAATCTCAGTTTCATCTCATTATTAGAGGAATTACAGTGAAAAGCTGTAACACAGAGCACTCATGAGAGAAACAGTGACACTGAGACTGAAACCCACCTGCACGTGGACGGAGGCTGAGCTGCTGTGAGACTTCAGAACACAAGCAACAGCTATCAGAATGTGGGTAGCAAGGCTGTGGGAGGAAATGTAAAAAAAAATGCTAATTTTCTCATCTTTAGCAGGAATACAATCAATTTTTTTTAATGAACACAAGTCAAAAAATTTGGTTTTATGACCTCTTGGCACCTTCTAAAATTATAGATTCCCTGAGCCGTAGGAGGGAGCATTTGGTAAATATTTCTGTTGTGAAGAAACATGGACATAAAAGTTTATTTATTGTTTCCATTTGGTTCATTTCCTTTCTTCTTTTACATTCAGGTAAAAGGTTCGCCAAAAAGCTCGCCAAAACAGCTCCTGAAAGAATTGTTCTGACAGTTGCTCAAATGTGAATGTATCGATAATCCCGAGGAAGAAGCCTGAGAATCCAGAACATTCTCTGCTTCTTGCAGCCATCGGTTTTGTGGCAGATGGAGAATGAAAAAAAAGACAAAAAAACAAAAGATGCGATGCAGGCCAGGTCACAAGGACAGGCGCACCCCGCCCCCCCCACCCCCCACCACCACTCACCCTGTAAAATTCTGCTCCTGCTCTGACCTGGGCAAGTACCTGGTCTGCAGGTTCTCCCTGACGCGCATCAAGTAACAGAGACCAAGTCCTTCGTTTTAACTGCTTGAGCTATTTTTCCCCTTGACATCTCAGTTTGTAAAAAATGTCTTCAGTTTCAATGTCTCCATTTGCATATCTGCAGAGAGAGAACGAGAGATGACTACTGTAGTTCAAGTTTGGGCGCAATTGGTATTTTTTACATTTTAAAATGTGTTAGAATAATCCTAAGTGATTAAAAGTTAGCATTATTGAAGAATTAAGAGATTTAAATCTATATGCTCTGATTCTGCACAAAATCCATAGTATATTGTTAAGTAAGAATATATATATATATAAAATAATTTTCACAGCAATCTGTAGCCCATTATTCTGTCTTAAGAAAACAACACCAAAGCCACACTGTGTGCACAGCTGAATGGCACATGCGTGTGACATGCCTGAACACAGGCTGGTCAGAGGCTAACAGCCAAGTGGGAGGCCTTAGTGGTCGTGAAAAGCAAATAATAAAAGATGTCGTGATAGCATCCTGTGTGAAGGCCAACCACTTAGGTACCTATGTTGACGAGAAATAAATTAGAAGTGCTTTTTGATGGAAAAATCCCAGAATGCAGCAGTTTTATGTTCTCATTAGGAATGTGAGTCTGCATGGCGGCTGTACACACAGCTCCCTGGCCGCCCCTCCCCACCCCGGCCCCCATGCATACATGGCCCAGGCCCACGGGAGCCATGGACCCCGTATAACGGAAAAACACGTGCCTGGGAGGAAGTGCCTTTTCAGTTCTAGGAAAGTGGCCTAGAAACAGGCACCGTCTTGTCCCCAGGACTCGTGTAGAAGGGGCTGGGCCCAGAGTTGCTCTGCAATGTCACTTGCTGGGAACCGCAATCCTCGGACAGTGGCTAACTCCATGCCTTGGGGCACGACAAAGAATCAGCTTACAACTAAAGCTTCTTGTTTCCAAAGAGTCCAGAGCTGCTGTGGGCAAACCCCTGGGTGTTGCCTGCAGGGGCAGGAAGTGGCCATGCTGTGGCCACTTCACCATCAAAACCCTGGAAACAGGTATGGTCTCATGACACACCGGAAGATCACTGTGATAACATGCGTTTACTTTTGTTCACTGTGACGCGTATGGGAGAGTTGGCCTTGGTGGGTGAGCTGTTTCTATGAATTTTTACCTGTGTAGGCAGGACCGCGTGTGTGGGGGGAAGGGTGGGCAAACAAACTATCTCTGGGAGAAGAAAGGATCTGAGTGAAAATGGGAAGGATGGAGAGACTCGGCACTAGCACATTAACAGGTGGAGTGAGGATTTCAGGACGTGCACGGTGACCTGGACCAGCCGGGGGACCTGCGGGCGGGTGACGTGGGGTGCACAGACGAGAAACTCCTATCTCCTGAACTGCAACACCTTGGGCAAACCTCCTAACCATGATAAGATGAGAATAAAGTATGCCCACATTTCCAAAAATGCTAACATGAAAATGACTAATACATTTGAGAACATAGTGGGTTTTGCAATGTAGGCGAGGTTGTTAAAAAAAAAAGGCACACTTTTCTTTTGGGGGGATTTTGTTTTGCTTGAAGGTCTGAGCTTGAAAAGTTCCACCTGCAAGTGAGACTGCACTGTAAACACAGCGCCCAGATGACTCTCGCCTGGTCTGAAAGACCCTGCACATCAGGTCTATGCCCTGACCGAGAAGCGGTTGTTTACTAGTCCGGAACCCACCCACCTTGCAGATTTGTGTACGGCTGCACTTTCTTTTGCCTCTGCAAAGACCCCTGTCACTCTGGACAGGTGTACTACAGGTACAGAAAAAAGTAAAGAAGTGAGTCAAAATCACAGCATCATGACCTATGCATTAGGCTAAGTGACAAATATAAAAATAAGCCTTGAAGTCACCCGGAGACAGTGGGACTGTCGTCTGTGTGCACTGTGACTGAATCCATTAAAAAGCTGACAAATGTGTCTTCATTTTATGGGAACGTTCTGGACTGGGTTAATTAGCTCTTAAATCAAGGTTTAAATATTTTAGTGAATTCATTAAATGTGTAAATGTTTATGTGTTCATGACGTCTAAAAGGGTTAGAGGCATCGTGTGGGGTCGATTTATAGATTTTAATAAACCGAACGCTGGAGCAGTGCAGTGGGAGTGTTCCTCGTGCCCGGGCTTGGTGTGTTTATAAGACAAATAACAGAAAGTAGAACCACAGGCTTGCAGGAAGGTGTCTCTTTGCGGCCAGGGGACAGTCTGTACCTGATGGTGACGGCTACTCGGGTCTATGCACAGGGTAAAATGTCACGGCGCTACACAGATACGCCCCCAAAGTAATGCAAGAAGAGAGCGTGTGGAGAAATCCACACGAGGTCTGCACCCAAGTGAATGGTGTCTTACTAACCTCCAAGTCCTGGTTGAGGTGTGTCCTGTGGTTACATAAGGTATTTTGGTGGGAAGGGAACTCTGTGCTCTTTTGGAAACTTCTTGTGAGTCTTAAACTATTTTTAAAAAATGGTATCAAGGAAATACACAGCTATTAGAGACTGCAGAAAAGAACAGGCATGTGCTGTCCTCACAGCACAGGCAGCAGGGACTGCCATGCAGCTGGGTCAGCTCCCCAGTGTCCTTCCGCTTCCTGTGGACACTCTGTCCATGCACCAAGATGCTGGCAGACACATGCAGTACATCTTGCTGAGTCTGCTAGGCCAGCTCATTTTTTATTGGTATTCATGCCCTCCTGGGATTTAATGCAACAGGAAATCGTTACAAGCATGAATGCAACAAAAACAATCATACACAGTAATTCTTCCCTCTGGAGGGTGCATCCTTGAAAATTAATCTTCAGCCAGTGCACTAGCTCATTCTCCCCACGCAAAAGCTTTCTGGCTATTAAAGCTGCCAGTCTCCCATTTAAAACCGCCCAATTGTTACCCCTGGCATTTGAAAAGAAACAAATTTCCCTACAATGCCTCGAGGAACTATAAAATCTGCCTGTTGTTGACATTTCCAGTCGCACCTTGCATGCGCTCCCTTTTCCTCAGAGCATTGCACCGCACTGGCCCTTCGGCTGTTCCTGGCACACACCCAACGCGGTCCTGCCGGCAGGGCCTGTCTTTCCCTTGCCACGTGGTCCCCTTCTGCCTGGAAAGGCCTCACTTGTCAGCTCTCTATCTTGTCACTGTGCTTTAGTTTTCTTTGTGGCACTTATCACGAACTGAAGTCAATTTCTTTCTTTCCTTCCTTCCTCCCTCTCTCCCTCTGTTCCTTCTTCTTCTCTCCCTCCCTCCCTCCTTCCTCCCTCCCTCCTCACCACCCTTCTCCCTGTCTTAATCCACAGAGCCTAACACATAACTGGTACTTGTCAATATTGTTTGAATGAGTGAACGGATGAATGAAAGCTCCTGTTCATGGTGCTTATTCCAGGAAGGATGAGTAGGGGTGACAGAGCTCACATTCTACTTTCACACATCAGGGCAACCCGATATGCTTACATCAAGCGTAAGTTAATTCTGCAACTGAGTTTTAAAAAGCCAATGCTCCCACATCCACATTGCCACTCAGACGAAATGATTTCAGAGGTCGTTTTCAGCTCTAGAATCCTACCATCCTAGATTTTCCACATTATCCTCTCGAGGTATGAGGAAGGGTGCCCGGTACAGCTGAACTCCACGTGGCAAGGAGTCAAGACACAACCAGTGGGGACTCACTGTTGCATTATGAATTAACGTGAGAGCCTGGATCCGCCGCAGTGTCCACGAGCCTGCACAGGCGCTTCTCAATGCACAGGTGAACAGGTGTGCCTGCGCCCTCGCCCGCCATTCCTACTCAAAGTAGGTCAACAGTATCACTTCCCTCTGGACGCCGGTCGTGCTTGGGAGAAAACAGAGGTGATACACGTCCGGAGGCTGGAGGTGGGGGTTGAGGGAGCGTGGGACTGTTCGCAGACCCGTTCCCCGTTTTCCAGCGGGAGGACGCCAGGCACGGGCTCCTGGATCTCGGCGGGCACTGGCGATCTGACTCGGCTGCCTTGAGGTGGGCAGGCGAACCCACACAGAGCCACTGCTACATTTTGCATACACCCTTCCGTGTTCCCTAACATATCTAGGCAGCCTGCAAAGACACGAACACACACCAAGACAGTATCAAAGCAGAAGGCAAAGGAAGGGCCAGAGGGGCACGAATACGAATGAATGGAGCCTGAAGTGAGGGTTCGGCAGGGCTGCGTGACCTACGCTCATGCAAACGGGGCGCAGACACGGGCTGCGACCCTTCCCCAATCCGGCGCAGACACCTGCGGTGATGCTTCCAACAGCAGTTCGATCCCGTCAATCACTTTGTCAGTGCACAGCTACTGCCCACAGCAGAGCAGAAAGGGAGTTCTGAAAGTTCCTGTACAGAGCCTGTTATTCTTCGTCTCTCCTTCTTGCAGCGCTGTTCAATATTATTTCTTGCAACGTAGGGCGATGGCATTGCTCCAAGATGCAATTAGGTTAGAACAATCCGGTGGCCATGGGGGCGGCGGCAGGGTGTGAAGTGGGGGAGGGGTGCACCTTGTACGGGACCCGTTCATGTAAATACACGGGCCATTAAAATAATGAGGTACGTTTTCTTTCTTCGGTTATCTCAGGATGGAAATTGACAGTTACATTTTCTTGTACCAAATTAGCATCTGCCCCCAGGAAAAGGGCGCAGAGCTGCAGAGACAGAGTTAAAAGCCGGTAGGAATCATTCTTCCTGCCTCACTGGTCAGGCGTATTTTGGGCGAATGACTCAGCGCAGTGTGAGGGGGATGTTGGGGCTAGATGTTATCTAAAGTTACATAAAATTTCCAGAGCGCCTGAAGCTGTCCTGGGTGGTTATTTAAGGCTTGGTGTAGGAGCAGGATTGAAGGGGGCGGGGGGGGCGGGGGGGGCACTAAATGTATTGTGTGCCCAGGACAATGCTGAGCAGGCTGCTTCTCTGCTCTGACTCTCTCTGAAGTGCCCTCTTTTCAGGGTGGGTGACCTCACGGCCTTAAGTAGAAGGTGCTCCACTTCGCGGAACCCAGGGGTTCTCAGCTCTGAAATCTCTCTCAAGGGGGCCTGCCAGTCAAACCGCGCTTCCACGTTGGAGGAGGGGCTCGGGGTGTCTGCTGCTGTGTGTGGTGGGGAGCAGGGACGGGGGGCCGAGGAGGGCTGTCTCGTCGATTCCTTCTGACTCCTCTGCATGAAGTCAGCACAGTCTACACATTGAGCATGTATGAGGCTCCTGAGGAGGAGATGGCAGAGATGAAACGTGTTTTCTGTCTGCGGGAGGCTCGCGATCTGGCGGCCGAGACAGCCGAGGGCGATGCTCAGAGCAGACTGTGCTCCGAGCAGAACCCGCGTGCGTTCTGGGGCCCAGGAGAGAAGAGGGTGGGGTTCCGGGACAGGCTCTGTGCCTCTCTCTCATCGAAGGATCCAGCGTCCAGCAGACAGACACGCGCGGTCGGGCAGGCATTCAAAATTCGCTCGGATCAACAAGAAAGAGTTGCGCACAAAGAGGTGGAGATAGAAAAGGCATTTGAGGTGAGGAAGCTACCGGGAGGCACGGGCAATGCATGCTGGGTAACGGAGCTGGGAGATTTGGGGTTAGGAATAACCCGGAACATCATCAAAACCCGAAGGAATGCATTCATTTTTACAGAAACACTCGCCTATGTTTTAATAGTCTAAAAATGAGTGTTGGAACACAAATAAACTTTCAGAAAATAAAAGCAGGCAAATGCTGTTATAAGATCAAGTTCAGTCAATATAAGCAATATAAATATCAATATAACGTCGTAGCGTGCTGTGATAAGCTATGCGATATGATATAAAGCCACGGTTTTCTAAGGAGGACTCTGCTACAGTTACTAATTCTACCTCTTCCCTGCCACCCACCTTTCATAGTCTAAGAAGGGTCTAAGGACACGGTGTTATTATAGCATCCAGATTTCCGCACACGAACACGAGGTAGGGAGGGTTAGAGGGGGCCAAGAGGGACGGTGAGGCCCCTGGAGCTGTGGACACTCGGGAGCCGCTGCTACTCCAACAGCCGACCAGGCACGGGGTTCATTGGTGGTTGAAATGCAAGAAGAGCTGAGGCGGCAGGGGCAGAAAGCACAGGTCGACAATAGAGGCGTGGCCTTCCGCGCAGGAACACGCCTGCTGCTAACTCTGGATCCAGGGGGAAGCCGAGGGTTGAAACCCCTCGGTCCCCGGCTCCCCCAGTTTCCTGCTGGCGTCTCCCCCTGTGCACATGCGCCCTAACCAGAACCAGAGCGCGACGTGGTTCTTAGAGCTCAGCCTAAGAAAAATGGACAATGACCTTGGGGGAGACCGAAGCACCTCTTCTCACAGCCCCGTGGGAGAGTTACTAGTTTTATTTACTCCACGACACCTTGATTTGCATGGCACCGTGGTGGGGGGCAGTTTAGGGAGACCTCTGCAGAGCATAAAGGAACGCAGTGCCCCGCATTCTGAAAGGCCCGGCTTTCCACACTGGAGACTTGTCTGCAGCTCTAGCCCACTCATCCTCCGTCGTCCCAGGGCCCCTGCCCCATGGGCAGTCAGAGCTGCCACCGGCGATTCCTCAAGCACTGGGGACCCGTGGAGATACCCTGTCATTAAATAGGTGGTGGAACTACGATACCAGATGCCTTGGGGGCTTCCCAAGACAGGGGCTTCTCTGTTAGGATGCTGCGAATCTGCTTGTCGTCTTCATCCAAAACAGCACTCACCCATCCAAACCCCTAAGTCCTGTGTGAGCAGGCCACAAGGGAAGAAAGAGTTCCCAATCTTTAATTATACAGGAGGCTGTAAGCAAACCTCCAAGTAATACATTCAGACCCATGCTCCCAAGGTCAGTATACTAAAAAAATGCTTTGCTAGGAAAACAAAGGGAGTGGAGGAGGGCAGCGGAGGCCTTGAGAAGGTGTAAGTCATCCTGGAAGCCTCCAGCCAGCACGCAGAGACAGAGCGGGGAATTAAAGCGATAGTCCCCCTCTCCACACTCACGGTCTTTTGGTCTGAGTGTTTGCATCTTAAGGCAGAAGTCTCAACCACGAAGTCTCTTATATAAGAAACGTTACACTATTATTCTCAAAATAAGTAAAATCTGACCTTGCGCTTCCGAGATGTAACTTATCGACACTTCGTGCCGTGCATCCCCCACCCCAGTGGTCCCCATCCTGGGCTTTAAGTCCTCCTCAGGCACCACGCCAGCCAGCCCCGTCCCCACCTGCCTGCCAGGGCCTGAGCCACGGGCTCCGGGATCTGGAAACCCTGGCTTCCGGTCTCTTCCATGTACTGGGCAGGGTTGGGAGGGATCCCCCCGCCTCCCTGCCTGCCCCTTCCCAGCATAACCTCAGTGAGTTTAGATTTTCTTTGACACTAGGGGGAGAGGTTGCTCTCCAGAGACTGAAGAGTCCTGCTAAATGGGCCAGATGCTGGTGACAATAAACATAATGTAGTCAACAGGATCAAAATACCTGTCATTCTTTCCAAACCTTGCAGGGCAGAAAGGCAAATCCCAATGAATACTCTGCAAAAGTTACCTCGCTGCAGCGGGCTTCCGTCAAGCCCTCTGTGCCCAGTGCTCACTAGATGGCGCTGTTCTCTCCAGCTTCGGGGAGCACCGAGCTGGCAGGCGTGGTGCTCAGCCCCGGGGGTGCAGAGAGGGCTGGGATCTGCTGTCAGTGGGGGAACTGCACTGTCGAAGAGGCGGCAGCTCTGCCCACGACTGTGACGCCTGGGATGAAGGCTGCGATGGGGAAGAGGCGAGTGTGAGGACACTGCGGGGTGGGGCCGCCCATCAGAGGACCAACCAGCCGCCATGGAGGACATGCTGTTTGATACACGGGTGATGTCAATGACCGGTACGATTGGCCCATCAGGTATGGAAGGGCAGAATTGTTCAGAGCAGGAAGGACAGAACAGGTGAAGTTATCAAACAACAGGGAGCCCAGTGTGCTATGAGGAGAAGAGGGGTCGCTGGCTGGGTTCTCCAGGAAGCAGACTGAGTCGGAGATCTGTGTGCAAGAAGGTTACTGGGGAGTACCCAACCGGGGCGCCACATGCAGGAGGGAGTAGGGAACAGGACTGAGCCGAGCTGAGCTGCATGGCAGTCACTGCAGAGGTTTCAGCAGCCCCTGTGGGGAGCTCCAGACCTGGGGTGGCTCTGCAGAGGGGTCTCAGTGGAGGCAGGGAAGCAGGCCTTTGTAGGCACCCACCCATCACTCATCAGACGCACCTGCCCTTGGCCAGGGGCTGCAGCCTTGAGAGAGGCACTCCCCCTCGGCTGGGGACGATGGCTGGGGACGATGGCTGGGGAAGGACTCGGCTGTGAGCCCTCAGCAGGCAACCCTGCTGGAAGCTGGGCACATGTGTGCATCCAGCCTGGCATTGCTGCCTCGTGTCTGATGGGCAAGAGATGACAGAGCACTAGTCAGGATGGGCTCGGCGGTGCTGCAGTAACAAAAATCCCCACACTTCATGCCATAATAAAGATTTATTTCACTCCCACAACACTCTCCTTCGAGTCACTTGTGGTCACCTCGGGACTCAGGCTCCTTCGGTCCCTCTGGGCTTGGGGTGAAGGAGAAGAAGGAAGAAAGGAGAACCGCACGAGGGGCTCGATGGCCTGGCTGCGGGTCGTGTGTCTGGCTTCCTCCTGCACTCCCCTGGGGAGACCCCGTCACGGGGGCACAACGTAACTGCAAGGGAATTTGGGAAATATACTCTTCTCCATGCCCCCCCCCAAAGGAAATGGGGTTCCTAGCATCTAGCCAATCTCTGGCTCAGGCTTGCTTGCTTGGGGTCCAGAACAGAACCGGATTACTGGGTCAGCAAACACTGACATTCAATTCAGGACTTTTTTTCTTTGCTTTTAAAAAAGTTAGTCTTTAAAAATCTTTCAAATGTGTGTGCTCTTTAGCAATGCTAAGAATTGCTCTGAAGTTACAAAGTTTTCCTCAACATTGAAAATGTGCATCAAGCACAAAGCGCAACTTATTTATGAAAATGAGCAAAACAATATTTTTTAAGCTATGACCAATGCCCCCTTCCTGGCTGGTTATTTTGATATGTTTGTGCAGAATGTCTCTCAGCCTGGCAGGTCAGAGGTTGCAGAAGGATCTGGGGGTGGGAGACGTTCACGCACAGGTGCCTGAGCCTCCCCTAGGGGGTGAACATTACGCTGAGGGCCGTAGGAAGTCTGAAGGGCTAAGCAGGATGGGAACTGGACACGTCCTGTCTGGAGTCTACGGTGATTGTCTGATCAATCAGGAGATCAGGGCGTGTCTTGGCCAGAAACGTACTTGTGGTGTAAATCAAAATACCAGGTGTGTCCCTGTGTCGAACAATTCATCTTAACCCAAAGGAAAATTCCTTTTGCATAATCCTCTTTCTTGAACTACTTCCAGGATTAAACCTGATTCAACAAAGCCACCTCCTTTTGAGAGAGATTTTCAAAAATATCTGCCTAGCTTGCCGTCCTCCTAACCACCTTCTCCCTCCATCAGTGGAGGGAGCTGCTGCTGTTTCTCCCACCTCCAGCGGCCCTTTAGGAACCTCTCACCCCACTGCGAACCCGGGACCCTGCGCTCTTCTGGCGGAGACCTGGTGGGAAACGAGAGGCCAAGGCCGGGCGCAGCTGTGCCGGGGCAGGAGGCAGCCGTGATTCCTGAGTCACGACAGAGGCCAAGTCCCCAGGGGTGGCTTCCTCCTGCTCCCAGATTCACTGCAGCTGAACATCTAACAGGAAGCCTTTTCCTAACGCCTCCCTCCTTCCCCCGCCCCTGAAACATTCTACTGGGGACAGCACTTTATTGCCCTTGGTCCTTTATTTTTCCACCAGCAATGACAGCCTAAGGGCAGGAGGCCCTCCTTCTCCACGGGACTTGCTCCATGCTATGTGGCAGGGCTCCCAGCCCTCTGCAGGGGAGCCTGACTTCTTGTCGGGGTACAGGAGTGGGACCCGGGCTCTCCCAGTGGCTGTTTGTGGGAGCCCAGCGAGTAGCTCGCTTTCTCATCTAAACGTTGAAGAGGCTGGTTGTCCTCCAGACACCTCCTTGAGCCCAGCAATTCAGTTTTGGGGAGACTTAGTGGCACCCCACCTCCAGACTCAGTATCCCCACTCCGCCGCCAGCCGGGGGACCAGGCAAATCACCGAACCTCCCTGAGGAAAACACTTTCAATTTCGCAGCTTCGCGAGACACAGTCCCAGGCTAATACCAGACGCCTCCAAGATTAGAAGTTGTAAATGCAAACGGTGATCTTGGTAAAAGAACCTTCTGGTTTCAGGCACCTATCTGGTCGGCCTTGGGGGCTGGCGCTGGGGACACAGCGTGCTCGACTTTTCCGAGGAACCAGACAAACAGATGGGCCTGATCGGTGTTGATGAAGACGCAACAGATTGCTTTCTGTTTGGCCTGCCTTCTTCAGAAAGCCAATGCCATAAGGCAAAAGAGAAAATAATCTCAGGACTATTTCGTGGAAAGAAAAGCCAGGAAAAAATGTACTTTTAAATATTAGAACGAGACTTGGTGAGGTCAGTCCTGACTGAGACTTTCTCTAATGCAGTGATGCTGCGTGTGCTGGTGCGTGTGTGAGGTGGGGTGTGTGTTTGTGAGACTGTCCTTGTGTGGCTGTACGTGGATGATTCTGTGCATATAACTACGTGTGTGTGACTGGGTCTGTTTGTGACACCATGTGACTGTGTGTGACTCTGAGTGGCTGTGTGAGTGTGACGCTGTAGGTGTGACTGGCTGCGTGTGTGACTGTGTCTCTCCCTGTGTGCGCACTTGTCCCTTTCCAGCAAACACTCGGCGCCCTGCAGACACGCGCACACACTCAGGTGGTGAGAGCATCACCAGCATGTCACCTTTGCGCACCTCCAGCAGCCGGGCCCATTGACACCAAGGGCACACCCGTCTCTGCCAGCTCGGGGTGAAGGGCGGGTGCTGACGACTGTGTTTCTGAAGCTGGGAACACTGACTGCATCTTCCCCGGGAAGCCGGTGAAGGCTCACTCGCCCATACACACGCGGACTCGGCCGGTGTACAGGGCGGGCTTTCCCAGCGCCGGGCCAATGGCAGCGCCTGCCGACAAAGGTGCTGCGTTAATGCAGCTGCTGTTTGCGTCCCTGGGTCCCTGGCCAGGTCCAGCCCTGGAGTGTAAACATGGGCTGGGGGCAGCAGGTTTACCGGGAGGGTCTGCACAGGCAGAAGGTGTGGGATTGCACCACATGCCCCCCTCACCCCGTTTGGGGATGAGCTGGTGCCAATGACCTGGGGGAGGGTGAACATCCACCATGGACCTCCGGCCTGGGGAACCTGGTGTGACTGGATAGTGTTTTGAGACGTGAATTCTCTATTCCCTTTGTCTTCACTGTCTCTGATTTCCCTTTTTCTCTTCCCCCATCCTTATAGGATGTCTCCTCTGAGCTTCCTCAGCACGGGTCTGGGATGTGGTGGGCAGAGAGCCGCAGTCACCAGCAATAGTTCCCGCACTGCGCTCTGTAAGCACTTACAGAGGGTCTAGGCATTTTCAGAAAAGCGAAGGGCTGAACGGTATTGGAAGACAGACACGGAGTGACCTGGAATGGAGGGGTAGGCGGTGGCTCGCCCGTGTCCCCCCCGTATCCCACAGAGACCTGGGCTGCAGGAAGACAAGGTGCAGGACAGGCACCCTAGCACAGGGGGGTCAGCAGCATCCTGACGAGGGGCCGAGAGCCGAGGAAGGAATGCCCTGTGCAGAGAGGCCCGCAGCTGCTGTTACCCAAGGGTCCGAGGAGACAGGGTCACTGGAATCTCCAGTGTAACCCAGGTGTGCCCAGCACCCAAGGCCAGAGGTTGCTACCTGTCACCCACAAATCCACCGGGTTTAACCCTGAGGATGACTAAGGTCACATTTCACAACAGGCCTGGGACAAAGAGATGCTAGATTAAAAATAGGGCTGGCTTCTAGGAAATAAAGAAGCTCAATGTATCGTTCGCACACCTGAGCTTCTGAGCTAGCACGCCTGTCTACTACATGCGGGTGGCTCCTAGTTTCCAGTTCAGTCACGCGTCTTCTCTGCTTTGAGGCTGCTCTAGGAAGCTCCGAGGTTGCCCCCTCACACCGGAAGAGGGAGTCCCACAGGAAATCCAAAAGTTGGCCTGGGGCTGTGACAGCTACGTGAGCTCCACTGTGGTGCGGGAGGGGCTGTTTCTTCCCTGGCTGAGGTGTTTGCTTCTGCCAGCCAGTTAGGACTGCGCATCCTGAGGGCACAGGGACTCTCCAGTGGGCATCGTCTCACTCAGTTCACAGCGCTCTCAGCTCTGGCCTAATATCTCGGGTCCCTGGGATATCAGGGCAGCGCCGGTGTGCACAGGGGAGTGGGTGCCATTCCTAAGGACTGCTGTCACCAGAAAACAGGGCTTAACAGTTTCTCTCCCTCCCTCCCCCCTCCCTCCCTTCCTTCCTTCCCCAATTCCTCCTTCACCCCCTCTCTTCATGCTTTTCATTTCTCCTCTCTTCGCATTCTCTGAGCGCCTGCAATAGATCATGTTGTGAGCTCCGTGCTGGCAGTCCGGGGATGGTGAGCAAGGTGGGCCTAATTTGGGACGTGCCGGTTGCCAGCGTTGACAAGGCTTTTACAGAGGAAGGGAACTTGGGGCTGGCCCTTGAAAGGGAAGTGAAGGCAGCAGAAACATGCGAAGTCGTGGAAGTACGGGAAGGCGGTAACCGGTTACAGAATGCTTTAGAAACCGGGGTGGCTCGAGTATCACCCAGGAAATTCAGGAAGCCCTCCTTGACCCAGCCAGGTTGGTTCAGACAGTCCTTCCCGAGCGTCTCCACAGAGCCCCGTGCGCACCCGCCGAACGCTCCCGCACTCTGCCCTGGGTCCGCCGTGCGCACCGCCCCCTTCCCGAGACTGTGGGCCTCTGTGTAGCCCCTTCCAACACACTGATCGAGTAACTATGAAATCTTTATGGAGTCGATAAATAAGTGAGCAGGACTTCCTGCTGACTACTGCATTTGACCCCTACTTTTATTTTTTTATCCTCACCTGAGGACATGCTCGCTGATCTTAGAAAGAGGGGAAGCGAGAGGGGGAGAGAGGGAGAGAAACATCAGTGGGAGAGAGTCATTGATCGGTGGCCAGTTGGAAGGGCCCCTGTTGAGGCTCAAACCCTCAACCTAGGTATGTTCCCTGACCGGGAATCGAAACCCCAACTTTTCCATTTACAGGATGACACTCCAACCAACCAAGCCACACTGGCCAGGGCTTGACCCCTACTCTTAACATTCTAGGGACATCTGCCCACTGGAGGGACCGCTATCTAGCGACAGTTTTATAAAGCTGGACACTCGACACTGCCGATCAGAAATCACAACGCTGAAGGCAGAGACAGGATTCCTTAGAGAACTCTCCCCCGAGTGCTTTGGCTCCTGCACGGACCACTCCCGGCTCCAGTAAAGAACGAGCTGACTGGAATGAATTGTGTCCCATGCTGCTGGCTCTCAATTGTAGTTCAATTATAATTTATGGATCGCCTTGGTCGTCAGGGGCCATTATCATAACCAAATGCCGTGGCCTTATTACAGCACCTGCGCTCATCCGTCTCGCGGAAACGGCCAGCCCGACGCGGGGCACCTGCTGTGAAGGCCGTTTCCCAGCTGTGCTGGTTCACGCTCCCCCGACTAGCTGCTGATTATGTCTCTGGACTGACGTTATAATTTCCTCTTTCTATTTCAGGGAAAAGCGACAAGACAACCTGTTCTAGAATTGGCCTAACTTTTTTTAACCTTCCCGTTTCTTTCAACACCCTTCTCGCTTTCCCGCTAAGACTAGGACCATTTCTTCTTCTTTGTACTACATTGGATTTTCTTCTTTTAAAGAAGTCTGGCTTTCGTTGTGTGCCAGTCTCTAGTGTGCCTAAGTTTTGTCGTCATCAAAAAGTGAAATTGTTTGTGGTTTGTTTCTCCTTTTAAAAAAATCTGCAACAGTACAATTGAGATTTTTCTAAGCACCTTATTGAGGTATGACATGATGAATGTGGGCGTCTGTAAGTACCCGCGAAACTGTCACTACTGCCGGGCCCTATACATCCCCACCGCCTTCCAAAGTCTCCTTTTACCAGAAAAAGTGAGATTTATGGATTACCTAAGAACATGCATACATGTTATATTTATCTAAAATACCAGTTACTGTATTCACAGAGGAAAAAAATTATTTCACTAAGAAATAGGTTGCCCTGACTGGTGTGGTTCAGTGGGTTGGGAGTCGTCCCACAAACCGGAAGGTCACCAGTTCGATTCCTGGTCACAGCACATGCATGACTTGCGGGTTCTGTCCCTGGTTGGGGTGCATACCAGAAACAACGGACTGATGTTTCTCTCTCTCTTTCTCCTCCCCTTTCCCTCTAAGAATAAATAAATAAAATCTTTAAAAAAAAGAAGTAGGATCTCTGAGAGTTGTTTGTTCTCTCTAAACGTTAACAGATGATTTGGAATTTACATTTTGAAAGTGTGCCTTACTAAGAAGCTTTGCCATCTCAAAAGTGTTTCTCGTTCAGTTTTCAGTTAAAATGTCCCAGATGGCCTTGCGTGTCTGGTTGCACGGAATGGAGACGAACCCCAGAGCGACTCGGGGAGCGGAACCTTTACGGTGCCCGGTGGGGAGCTCGGCATCCGTGCAGCACCCGAGGACGGGGCAGGCGGGACCTCTCTCAGCCGCGCAGCCTGGCTCTCCCGGCAGCTGCTCTCCCGGCACCTGCTCTCCCTGCGTGCGTCTCTACCGACTGGCATCCTCCTCCCCTGCTCTTCTTCCTTGTGAGTTGGACACATACATTTGATCTCTTAAATTATTTTATTTTATTTTTTAATTCTAACTGAGGATACACTCGTTGATTTTAGAGACAGAGAAAGGGTGAGAGAGGAGCATTGTTGTGAGAGAGACGCATCCGTTGGTTGCCTCCTGTATGCGTCCCGACCAGGGATCGACCTGGGACCTGGTTATGTACTCTGACCGGGAATCAAACTGAAACCTTCTGGTGCTCGGGACCACACTCCGCTCAGCGGAGCCACGCGGCCAGGGCTACTCATACATTTTAAACTGCCCTGTCCTCAACTCAGCATCATGAGTCTGACATACCATCTGCCCCTACTTCTAACTCAGGGTCCCAGGAGTCCCCCTCTGAGTTCCCAGGAACGAACGCTGAGCAGCCCGCCCCTCTTTGTGAACCAGACCCCACAAACGGTTGGCTGCCGGCCAACCTGGACGGGCATCTCTTTGGGCAGGATATCTGGCCTCGCTCCAACCAACTGCAACGGCAGTAGGGTCATAAAATAGAAACATGACCTCTTTAGGCAGAGGGGCTGAAGGCAGTAGCAAAGTGCATCACAACAGGGTAGGGCAGAAGTCTGCATTTACCTTCAGCATTTGTGTAAGCATGAAAACAGTGCGTGCTCGGGCCCATATATTGTACCCACACGGGAAACCAGGACAGGCGTGGTCATCACACCTGTGACCTTCAAACATGTATGATCCTCACCCCAAATGGTACCCAGAGACTCACTCAAAAAAAAAAACATAATCGAAACTCCAGTACTGGCTTTCCGCCAATCCCCAAAACTTGCTGAAAGTGACAGAACCACATTTCAAATTAGCTTAAGCCAGAAGGTTTGACTCCCACATAAACCGGTGATAGGAAGCGAGCTGCGGTGGCTGCCCTCCAGCTGACCTGGGGCAGGGCTGGGCCCCACCCTGCCCTGCATCTCTGACAGGGGCTCCCACACTCCCCTGCCCGCCGACCCCATGGGGTCGTTTGCTCAGGGCTCTCCCACGTCCTTGAGGATTCTCGGTCAGAGATGAAAAGGAAATTTTTTAGATCCTGAGAAAAGATTCTGAGTGATTCAGCTTAATCAAACACCGCATCAGCCAGAGCTCTTCAGAGAAACAGAGCAAGTGGGATACATACATGCGTGTGTATGTGAAGAGTGTTATTTCAGGGAACTGGCTCACCCAGTGGTGGGAACTGGCAAGTCGGACATTTGTAGGGTAGGCTGGCAGGCTGGGGACTGAAGCAGGAGTTCAGACTGCAATCTTGGGGCAGGATTTCCTCTTGGGAAATTCTCAGATTTTGCTCTGAAAGCCTTCAACTGACTAAATGAGGCCCGCCCACACCACCAAGGGTAACGATCTTCTTTACTTTTAGTCAACTGATTTTAGATGTTAACCACATCCACAAAACACCTTCAGAGCAACATACAGTGTTTTATTAAATAACTGGGTACCATGAGCTAGCCAAGTTGAAACATAAAACTAATTATCACACATGCTCATTTGTTGGTCCAATGAATGGGGCGCCAGGGGAGTTGGGTGTTATGACCGGAACTGCTTGAGCCATCAGCCCACCCAATGGTCTTAGGTACCGACTCAATGAATAAAAATGAGATTAGTGCAGATATGAACACCTGCGAGCCCATAAACTGCCTCATTGGTCTACCCACGGGTACATGCAGTGGCCTAGGCGCCGGGCCAGGAGATAGCCTGGAAGTCTTTTCTCGGCAATTCCTGAGCACAGCCTCAGCTGTGCCGTGCGGCTGGGAGGCGAGAACAAGGGAATGCCTGCTTTACTCACGTTATCACGGCAGTGCAACCTTGACATGTATTTGTTTCATTTTTCTTTTTGTCCTGCCTTTTGGACAGTACTTTGCTTCTCATGGTCCCCAAGGATTAATGAAGTGAACAGGAGGGGAAAACTAAGTGAATTCATAATATGCACAGCACATCAATAATCAAACAAAGATTAAACACTGCTGTGGTTTCCAGCGTGGGTGATGTGCGCTCCCTCCTCTATCCCACGGAGTTACGCGTTATTCATTCACTCAAAGGATGACTGGAGTGCCGCTGGCACATGAAGTGGGCAACGCCCCACAGTGCCACTTTCAACACGAAAGCTTCTTGACCTTTCCCCACTTGTCCCAGTGCCTTCTTTGTATAGTTCTGTCCTAGCCCCTCTTCCCTTTATCGTTTATTGATCTACATGGCTACCTCATTCTTCTTGAAACTGGAACAGATAGAATTTACGTGAATTGCCTACGGCCAGCATCTCCTAGCTTCCAGCCCAAAGCTAGTTGAAGGGCGGTTCGCAAACCCACAGCACTGGCATCGCGGGGGATGCCGTGAGAAATGCAGGTTCCTAAACTGACTTACTACATCTCCTTCCTCCGGATGGGAGGCTGGCTGAACCAGGTGCGCTGGGGGCGGGATCTGGGAGTCTGTTTTAACAGGCACCCAAGGGAACTCTGGTGTGTCACCCAGTTCAAGAACCAGGGTTTTAGGCAGCTCCTCTGGGCCTACACAACACATGCTGGGTGTCCAGCTTGACTATTTCGCTGGCCTAGTCCCTCACAGAAGAACCTCACTCTTTGAGACCTTGACCTCTTCTGTTGCACACTGTAAGGTAACCCGTCTCACCCATCCATCAGCACGTGCATTGCCCTAAGGGAGTGGGTTCTCCACGGGAGTGATGTTGCTCCACAGAGGACATTTGCCAATGTCTGTAGACATCTCTGGTTGGCGCAACTTGGGTGTGGATGGTACCACTGGCATCTTGTTGGCCAAGGCCAGGGATGCTGCCCAAGCGCCTTACGATGCACAGGACCGCTCCTCACAACGACAGTTGTCCGGCCAAGAATAAGTGTCGGCAGCGCTGAAGCTGAGCAGCCCTGCTCCGGGGGATCCTAACAATGGATGACCAGGATGCCTCAAGGTGACATTCTGACCTACTCCTCCCCTTCTCTGCTGCCCACATTATTAATAGCCACTTAGAAATGGCAATGTTGGCTTGCTAGGCAGAGAAGGATTCGGATTTTGAACTTGAATCAGCAAAACGAACTGCAGCTTGACAGTGGAATCTCAATATATCATTCCATACTCATCCATCACCTTCCTCATTTAAAAAAAAAACATGGAATAAGTCAACATCAGCCCCATTAATATTTCACATAGCTACATTATACATTTAATAAAATGCATGCCCTTTAAAAGTCATAGTGTGCCCACCAATACTTGTATATGATACCGTATTAATTTTTCTTGAGACTGGGATCTGGTTTGGAGAATGACTTCAATTTGTTTTCCAGACACTGGGCCATAAATCATTATTTTACCAGCTCTGATCACCAGACCAGTGCTGGCCAGCCATACATATGCTTCTCAGCCTGCAAGCCTTTTGCCACAGAAACTTCTTGTTTTTTAAAAAGCTATCAACTAAAACGATGACCTTTAACAGGCAATGCAACGTATAATGTTATGATTGAAGTCCTAATTTTCATTAAATGTTAGCAATAAAGTAAACCATTGAATAGAGAAAATACAAGTTGAATCGTGCCTGTCTTAGCCTGGTGTCCCTCCAAGCGACATCTGAGGTGAAGGTTTATGATGAGTAGCGTGTTTGAGAACGCGGTTGCAGAGAGAGGCTGGGGGTGAGGGAGTGAAACAGAAAAGGAGGAAACCCCAACACCAGCCTGCACCGGACATTGGCTGCCCAATGGACGACTGGTCACTGCACACCGGGAGCCTTTGGGAACCCTTAGGAAATGTACCTCAGAATCGTCCGTCTGAGTAAGAAAGGGGGAAGCACGGGTCTGCCAGCTGCCAGCCTCGCCGGCCAGGGTGCCACACAGGGTGTCTGCCTCTCCAGATTTCATCTGTGGGTGCTAACTGCTCCAGAGACGCCCACAGATAGGACACGAGGGAGACCTAGAAAATGTTAGGTTGCTCCTGCAAAAAGCCTGTGGAAGCTTTTGAGAACTTGTCCCTGCGGAGGGAGCTACAGTGAGAGGTAAGGCCAAGGGAAGCGGTGACCACAGGTGTTTGCAACAGTACCCTTTGGTGACGTATTTAAACTAGGTTGAGTTACATCACTCACACATCCATAGTATATAATGACGAATATGCAGATGTCTGAGGCATGTCCTATATACCCCACACACACATATATTTATCAATATATGCCCCTTTAAGTATGGGTACACACATACACACATGTACATATGTACATATACAAATAACAATTTATAAGTATACAATTCAAATAAATATTTATCCCCATATTAAATACTTATCTGATATTTGATAATGATAATAGATATTTTCAATATTTGTCTTATCTACAGCTTCGTGTTGCCCGAGAGGTACAGTTTATCCTCTTAGCTTTCCTTGAAGGGAATGACCAGTTGCCACTGAAACGTGCAGCGAAACCTCTTAAAAGAAGCACATGACAACATCTCCCTTTCATGTTCTTCAGACACGATATTCAATGTCGTCTCTTCCTAGAGTGTAGACTTGGGGTTTGACCACTTGTGTTTCAATCCTGTCTGCACAACGGAGTCGTTGTATGGCCTCGAGCAGGCTGTCTAACCTTTCTGTGCTGCGGCTTCCTACCAGTGAAACAGAGACAATCACAGCACCCGCCACATAGGGTTATTACTGGACAAACGAGGCAAACACGAAAGCACTAGGTTGGGGACTGGTACACAGTAGGTACTGGTAGCTCCTGGGACCTCGGCTATTCATAGCTCATAGGTGTTAGCTGTCATTATCATTGTTACACCCACCTAATCAAACCGTGTGGAAGGTGTTGGAAAAAGAGAGAGAATGGAATCAGTTGACCTAATTTTTCTTGAGACGTTTCCTACCAACAAGCGATCGCCAGTGAATTTGTAAGCTGTGCAAACACTTTTAATCGCACGTCTTTTGTCTGGTTTTTAAGCACTTTGCTTAGCCCAAGTTTTATTCCGCGATAAACTTTTAATGTATTTCAGAGAGCACTTCGTAAGGCATTTGAGAGTTGCTGAGTCAGACTAGGGAGTTACTGAACAGCACAAAGGCACTAAAGTAAAAATTCAAGAAATTGGAAGCTAAACAGGAGTTCCGTGACTCGGGGTGAGTGGCGTCAGCGCCCGATTGCAGCCACCGTGGCCAGAGGACTGGAAAACCCTCAGATGCAACAAATCAGCCACACTGTGTGCACACCTGCCTTGCGCTAAGCACTGTGCTTCGACCAGGTGGACCGGGCTGGGCAGGAGAGTCTCTCACTCAAGAAACTCCTAACCCGGTAACCCTGCTCCTTAGTCTTGACACCAAAACTGCGAGCCAAGTATGCGGACCGAGACTCACATTCTGTGTGAGGGGCGGAATACCAGATGACTGTGGACCTGCCGCGTACCCGTTTGCAGCCTCCTTGCAAGAAATGTACTATCATTTCCATTGTACATTTCCAAAGTTAGATCCCCAACACTCCGGAAGTTAAGCTAGCAGTCTCCAGAAGATCACAAAGACAATAAGCCAAAGCAGAATTGGAAGCCCTGTTCGTCCAACCTTCAGGTCTTCCAACTGCCTTCTCCCGTGTGTGCCAGTGAACCCCAGCTTGCCGGGTCCATGGCCGGCCCCTCCGATCTGGCTGCTCAGTGACAATGGGAGGTCACTGGCAGTGACCTGGTGGCGGCCATTTCTGAACCCTGGCAGTGTCAGAGCCATGGGTTTGGCAAGGCAGACGAAACAGCTGACACTAATTAGAAATATAAATTAAAATATTCCGGCCAACATGAAAATAAACCAATCCTTTGCAGAGCTCCACAAGTTGGAGTGGGAGCCATCTATTAAGGCATGTAATTGCCCCTCGGTGTCTACAGCAGGTGAACTACCTAAGGCCAAGGAGACCAGACGCCCTCAGGAGAACTGTGTCTGTTTATCCTGTGAAGCAGACATTTAACTGTGGCGTGTCCTTCCGCTTCACCCGTTCGACATTAAAAGCTGGTGGTTGATTCTATAATTACGATTCATGTTGCAATAAATAATACAGAATAAGGGACTGATCTGCCGAACAGTAAATTCCAGGCAGGAACTAGCATGGTGTGGACCAGGCTCTCTCTCCACGTCGTCTCTGTTCCCTGCTATGTCATGCCAGGCAGGGCCACACGGGTTCTCCACAGGTGCTGGCGACGGAGCCAGGGTCCTGCCCCAGAGCCCCAGGTCTGCCACTGCTCTGCAGCCTTGGGGGCTCCTGGCCTTCTCTGCTCCCAGTGTCTTCACGCAGATGGAGCGGGTATGCAAGCGTGCACTTTGTAAATATTGACACTGTGGTTTTATACAGGGTCCCAAAGGAGTAAGGCCCGCTGGAGTGTGGTGGGTAGGGTAATAATATAGGTGTACTCATTTATGGTTTTAATTTGAACATCTGACCTAAAATGTCCTAGGGTGTGCTGGAGTGTGAAATTGTTATGGTACAGAATTACATGCTTATGACTTTGCAATACAAGATTTTGTACTAAAAAAGGGGCGTTCCTTGCGTCGACCCCGTATAACAGTCCACACCTCTCCCCACTCATTCGTATATTCAGCGAAGACGTCCAAGCACCCTGGTCTGCGGACATCGTGGGTCTGATCACCCCGTGAGGTTTCCTGGGGTCCAGGCTGCTGGCTCCTCTGTGACACGCAGGGCCTGGCCTTACCGGGTGCCTGGCACCCGGGGGTTTCCATACCCCATTTCTGTATCCGCCACACTTACTTTCATTATAACAGGTATCAATTGTTCCACCTAGCTCAAGGTGTAAGTAACGTCACTTTTTAAAAAGATTTGCATAATTGAACTAAGAGTTGGCTTGATCCCCACCTCCACCTTCCCTGGCGTGTCAAACAAAAACAAAACAAAACAAAACAAAAACAAACAGAACCAAACGCTGTATGCAGGCCCAGGTATCTGTGGAGGAGGCTGCAAAGACGAGGGAAGGGTTGGGAGTCTGACTCACACCTCCAAGGAGTCAAGGTCCCTGTTTAAACAGGGTTTAAGAGGCCCCTGTTGCCACCATTCCATGCCACTGCCCCTCTTTGATTGTCCGCTGTCTCTGAGCTGCTCCGGCTCTAGTGACATCTTGGCTACAAAGGCTTGGGAGGTCCCCCAAGGAGGGTGACATTCGTGAAGGAGATTCTCCCCGCTCTCATCCAGGTTCCCGAGCCCGGGACACGGAGTGCCCAGTCCTTGAAGAACCCGCCACCCACCACCCATCTGGTCTGAAGTCTGTTACCCTGGGTGTGCCCCACTCAAGTCTGTCGGGATGTTCTTGGGGGAAAACCTGCTCCCTCCCTTTCTCATCTCAAAGCTGGGAGCTGCTTTCCCTTTAAATCCTTCAAACCACACATCTCTCCACCTCCCACCCTTGGAAAATAAATCTGAATTCTTCCAAGGAGCTTGAGAGTCCTCGAAGACCCAGGGAAATGTCTATATTTAATCACGATCGATTCTTTTCACGTCTTAGGGGAAATGAACCCGAGAAGGGTATTATAATGTTACTGATAGGCCTGGAAATACTGTTTTATCAGTGACCCCAGCAGGCCACGGCTGCCACGGTCAAATTAGAATATTTGAAGAAGGCAGCGAAAGGAATATTTACAAAGCGGTAGCCGGTATGTTGGAAAAGCACAAGGTGTATTAGTTCTCTATTGCTGCGTAACAAACTGCCCCAAAATTCAGAAGCTTAAAACAACAGACACGTGTTTCCTCACAGTTTTTCTGGGTCAGGAATGCAGGCACAGCTTAGCTAGTTGTAGTCGAAGGAGTTAGTCAGGACTGAAGTCACACCTGCAGACTTGACTGGGGATGAAAGTGGTTCTTCCAAGTTCACTCACAGAGTTGTGGCCAGGCCGGACCCCAGGCTGGGGGGGTTCCTCCCCGGGGCTGTGCTAGGGCATGACCACGGGGCAGGCGAGCCAAGGGAGAAGTCACAGCCCTTTCATACTCTTATTTCAAAGATGACATCCTTTCTCTTCTGCTGTATCCTATTTGTCCGCAGTGAGCCAGTAAGTCCAGCCCGCACTCAAGAGGAGGAGATTGTATGCGCTCCTGGCGGGGACAAGCGAGCTGTGCAGAAAAGGCTTACAAATCCCCTCGTCCATCTCTTCTTAAAATCAGTCCCAGTTTCTTCACACTCCTGCGTGTGCAACTGCTGAGTCAGAGTGTGCACGCTTTTAGGACTTCCAGCGTACCAGATCCCTTTTAAAAGTGGATTCGCGTGACCTTGGGTACCAGCAGTACACGCAGTGCCCATGCAGGCACAAGGATTTTCTCCGCGGTCGTCACACGGGTTTTCCCGCACAGATGAGGCACCTCCGTGGCAGCGCCTGAAGGGATCCTTTACGGGAAACTCCCTCTCCCGCCCCCAGTCCCGTTCTGGTTCCGGTAAGAATCATGTTCTGGAATCTTCTCGTAAGTCCTTACAGTGGATTCTGCTTTCCCTTTTTGCTTTTTGGGACTGGCTCCGTTTTCCTTGTTATTAACTGACGTACTCTTGTATGGGGGTTATCCCGTCTTGGAGCTTATTGCAGAGAGCCCCAGCTGTTCGAAGCCCCAGCATCTGCGTCCCTGGGTGCCGCCTACAAACTCCCCTCAGTCCTACAGGCAGACTGGTGACCCAGGGTCTAGTCTGACTTCTGTATCCAGCTAGCTAGCTTTTGTATTTTATGACATCTCTTTCTTCTTATTATTTTAAAGTGCACATAACCTTGCTACATATTTTTATCTTTACTTAATATGGTTTAAAAGCTATGGTTTTTAAAAATAATTTTTCACTTTATTTTTTAGTACCATTTAGTCCCCCCTTAGACCCTCTTCCCCCTGTAACCCCCACACTGTTGCCCATGTCCCTGAGCCCTTTTCCCTTTCTGCTCAGTCCCTCCACCCCGCCTTCGCTCTCACCTGCTCTGCATCTGTGAGTCTGTGTCTATTTTGCTCATTAGCTCGGTCTGTATATTCGATTCCGCATATGAGTGAAATCATACGGTGTTTGTCTTTCTCTGACTGGCTTATTGCACTCAGCGTAATGTTCTCCAGGTCAACCCATGTTGTCACAAAGGGTGATACTTTCTTCGTTTTTACAGCCGAGTAGTATTCCACTGTGCAAATGTGCCATAGTTGTTTTATCCACTCACCTCCTGATGGACACTTGGGCTGCTTCCATATCTTGGCGGTTATAAATAACACTGCAATGAACATAGGGGTGCTTATGTTCTTTCAAATCAGTGTTTGGGTTCTTTCGGATATATTTAGAAGTGGGAGCACTGGGTCAAAGGGCAGATCCGTTTTTAATTTTTTGAGGAAGCTCCATACTGTTTTCCACAGTGGCCGCACCAGCCTCCCTTCCCACCAGCAGTGCAGAAGGGCCCTCCTTTCTCCACATCCTCGCCAGCACTTGCTGTTTGTTGGTTCACTGATGACAGCCATTATGATATTTCTAAACGGAGATAAAAAATTCTCCCAGACCACTGGTGATAAACAGTTCCACCACAGGCTACACAGGTTATTTGACTAGCACAGTATTTTTGGTGTGTTCTATTTTTAGGTATCTGGTATCTTAACTTTGTTTTATTGTGGCATGTTATGCAAAAAGGGGACACATTTTAAAGGCATGACTTTCCGGACCTTGACATTTATGTGTGACTGTTCCATCGCTATCCAGATTAGGATATAGACACGGTGCGCCTTCCTAATCCATGCCTCTCTCCCTAGCGGTAGCCTCTGCTCTGAGTCTTCCACTGTCAGTTAGTGAGCTTGTCCTTGAACTTGGTGACACTGGACTCACACAGTATACACGCTTTTGTGTCTCGCTCCTTTAACTCATTGTCTTGTCCGGGAGATTCATCCATGTTGGAGTATACAGAAATAGTTTCTTCTTTTTTATTGTTGTGTAATGTTTTGTGTGCATGTATCACCATTTATTTATCTCTTCTTCAGTAGATAGGATCTGGGGGGTTTCCAAATGGTGCTCTTGTGGAAAGAGATGCTGTGAACGCTCTGGTGCGTGTCTCATGTTGCATTTTCTCTCCCATTTCTCTCGAGTACATGCCTGGAGACAGAATTGCCAGGTGGAGGGTAAGTGAGCACAGTAAATTGTTTTTTAACAGAACTTTTTATTTTGAGGTCATTATAGATTTACATGCAGCTATAAGGAATAGTGAGAAACCCCAAGTACCTTCTTACCCAGTTTTCCTCAATGGTAACACCCTCAAAACCGTAGTACAATGCCACTTCCGGAATGTCATCATTGACACGGTCAAGTTTGTCCAGTTTCCTTGTGCAATGCAGCTGGTAGTCGCACCCACTCGCTGACACCCCTGCGCCCTCCTCAACCTCTGGGGACCACTAATTTGTTCTGTGTTTCTACGATTTTGTCATTTTGAGAATTTTATACTAACGAGTGTGTAACTTCTTAAGGTTGGCATTTTGTAGCTCAGCAGAATTCTCTAGAGATCAACCCAAGTTGTTACGCTTGGGAATAATTTGTTGTTTTTATTACCGAGAAGCGTTCCTTGGTATGTAGTACCATAGTTTGTTAACCACTCCTCATTGAAGAATTCCTGGGTTGTTTTCAGGATTCGCCCATTAACACTAAAGCTGTTCAGAACGTTTGTGTATGGGTTCTGGAGTGAACATAAGATTTTATTTCTCTGGGATGAATACCCAGTGGTATAATCACTGGGTCATATGGTCATGATGTATTGAATTTTTTTAAAGAAGCCAACAAACTCTTCTCCAGAGTAGCTGCATTGTTTAACATTCTCATTGGCAATGTATGAGTCACCTAATTTCTGTACATCCTCACCAGCATTGATGTCGTTTTATTTTTCTATTTGATCCATTCTGAAAGACATTCAGTGACAGCTCATGGTGATTTTAATTTGAATTTCCCTAATGGCTAATGATGTTGAACATCTTTTTATGTTTATTTGCCATCTGTGTACTCTCTTCAGTGAAATGTCCTTTTGTGTCTTTTACACACTTTCCTTTTTTTATTTCTTATTGTTGTTCACTTACAGTTGTCCCCATTTTCCCCCCATTACTCTCCCCTGACCTACCCACCCCCACCTCCCAGATTCAATCCCCCCCACTGTCCTGGTCCACGGGTCCTTTTTATACGTGTTCCTCGACTTGACCCTCCCCTTCTTTCCCCTGTTCACCCCTCTCTCCTCTGGTCACTGTCTGATGGGACTGTTTTTGTAGGGTTTTTCTTTTGTTTTTTGAGAATTCTAGGTATTAGTCTTTTCTCGTGTATACAGTTGGCAGATATTTGCTTCTGCTCTGGGACTCATCTCTTCTTCTCCCAACAGGGCCTTTTGCGGAGCAAAGGTTGCTCGTGCTGATGGCGTCCAGTTTACCCACGTTTCTGTCTCCTTACAGATCACGTGTTTGCTGGTGAGTCTGAGAAGTCTTTGCCTAGCACCACATCATGGCAATTTTTATCCGGTTTCCTAATGAAAGTTGTATGGTCTTACATTTAAACCAGTGGTCCATTTTGAGTTAATTTTTTACACTGTGTGTGGGGTGTAGAGAGAAGTTCAGTTTGCCACCGATGGCCATCCGGCTGCCCCAACGTGTTTGTGTACAAAGCTGTCCTTCCGCCATTGAATTGCTCTGGCAACTTTGCGTGGAAACACCTGTGTGGGTCTATTTCTGAGCTCTCTGTTCTGTTCCGTCGGTCTCTGTGTCTGTCCTTCAGTTCGTACCGCACGGTCTTGATTATTTTAGCTATATAACAAGTCTGAAATGGGTAACTGATTCCTCCTACGTGGTTCTTCTTCAAAATTACTTTTGCTCTCTATTCCTTTTGTATCTCCATGTAAATTTTAGAATAATCTTATTTATAGCCGCAACAAATCTTAATGAAGTCTGGGTAGGAACTGCATTAAACCTGGATATCAGCTTAAGGATAGTATCTTTCCTATGTTGTCTTCTAAGACATGGACATTCCCATCTCTCTGTCTCTTTAAATTTACATTTTTTCATCAGCATTTTGTAGTTTTTAGCATGTATGTTCTGCCCATACTCTGTTAGATTTACACCTGAGTATTTCTCTTTTTCTGAGTCAAAATTGTGGTAAATCATATTGTATTTTAAATCTCAGTGTCTAGCATATTTGATGAGTTGTTTTCTCTCCTTTTTTTTTCATGTTTATTGAGATATAATTGACAAATGCCCCCTGTGCTACTTGATAACTTGATATATGTACATATTGTGAAATGATTACCATAATAAGTCAGTTAATATTTATCACCTCAAATGATTACACATCTTTTTGTGTGTGATGGGAATTTTCAAGATCTACTCTCTTAGCAACTTTTAAATACACAGTACCGCATTGTTAACTGGAGTCATTGTGCTGGGCATTCAGGCCCCCAGAAGTTATTTATCTTACAGCTGGAAGTTTGTGCTTTCTGACCCCTCCCATCATCCGTCACCCCCCTCCCCCAACCTCTAGAAGCGCCCGACCTGACCTCGGCTTCCATGTGTTTCGTTATTTAGTTATTTGCTTTTAGATTCCATATACAGGGTGGGCCACAGCGGGCTTGCAGTTATTTGTGTGGAACAAGACACACAGTTATGATGGTGACAGATGCTTTACGAACTCTGTGTTTCGCACACTCACAACTATAAACCTGCTTTTGCCAACCCCTGGGTAAATGAGATTAACGGCACTTGTCTTTCTCTGTCTGACTTACTTTATTGAACAGGATGCCTTCCGAGTCCATCCCTGCTGTCGCAAATGACAGGGTTTCCTTGCCCACGACTGAGCGCCACGTCACTGTCTGGATGGATCACGGCTTACTCACCTGTTCACCTCGGGAGAGCATCGTGGCTGCTTCCGAGTCTTGGCCGTTGTAAATAAAGCTGCTGTAAACATCAGTGTGCACATTTTCACGTGGACGTAACTTTCCCACGGCTCTGCACTCACGCCAAGGAGCACAACTGCTGAGTCATATACGGCAGGAGTACGTCTAGTGCTCTGGAAAGCACGCGCACGGCCCGCCGGAGCGGCTGTCCCACGGGCGCCCCCGCAGGGAACGGGAGTGCCGAGGTCTCGTCGGCACGTGGCGCGGTCAGGGTGCCGGCTCCCGACCCCCCAGTCGGTGTGCCGTGGTGCCTCCTGTTTCAGCGTGCATCTTCTGATGGACGAGATGTGAGACATCCCTGCCTATGATGATTTGCCACCTGTGTATCCTCCCCGGAAAGATGTCTGTTAGGGTCTTTGGCCTATCCTTGAACGGGGTTGATCGTTTCCCTCTTGCTGAGCTGTAAGAGTTCTCTGTATATTTGGGGTGGCGGTCCCTATCAGAAGTGTCTGTGACAGACATTGTCTCCCAGTCTGTGGCTTATTTTTTCCTTCTCTTGGCAACGTCTTTCGCAGGGAAGGGATTTAATTTTGAAAGTCTGTTGTTCGTTTTTAGAGAAATCTTCCATTTTTCGAAGAGTTAATGCACAAAGCTGTTGGTTGAGCTTGAGTCGCTGTTTGGATGTAGCATTTTAAACATTTAAATGGACTAGCCCTTCTATGCTTTATAAACAACTAACCACCACTGTATCCCCCTCATTTTTGCCCTTCCAAATGCCTCGATAATTTGACTTCTCCACAAAATAACCAGAGTCGATGAAATAATTGTGGCAGATTTCCTAAATGCTCTCTGCACTGATCCAAGCACAAATAAAGTGTTCTGACATCTTGGAAGGGTGGTATGTATTATACAGTATCCATTACTTACAGGAAATAATCATGCTGATTTTAATCCCCCCTAATTACTGTCTAGGAGTACATCTACAGATAAGTAAAAATTGCACCCTGGAATTTAAATGGCATTATTTGACATTTCGGGAAACTGACGGTGTTTTTGGACAGTATAGCGGCAAGGTGGCTGCCTTCCCAACTCCTCCCTCCCCTCATTACCTCATTGCAGCATTATTGCCTCTTGGAAGATCTTCTGTCCAAACACGGTCCTGTTCTGAGGTCCAGTAACCTCCCTCCGCTTCACCTGCAGTTCCGGTGACCTGGGGTCAAAGGCAGTCCGAAATAGTAAATGAAAAACTCCAGAAATAAGCCATTCACACATTTTGAACCGCACGCTGTTTCGCACAGTGTGATGGAGTCACATGCTGTCCCGCTCTGTCCCACCCAGTACCTGAATCAGCCCTCTGTCCGATGTACCCACGCTGCATGTGCTCCCGCTGGTAGTCAGCTGGTGGCCAGCAGCCGTGGCGGCCAGTGACTGTGGCAGTGTCGCTGTGTTTGTGTTCAAGTAACCCTATTTCACTTCATAATGGCCCCAAAGCCATTCACATAACTTTTATTACCGCATAGGTTGTAATTATTCTATTTTATTATAAGCTATTATTATTCATCTCTTACTGTGACTAATTTATAGGTTAAAGTCTCTCACAGGTCTGTGCGTACAGGAAAGAACAGTACATACAGGGTTCGTTACTGTCCACAGTTTCAGGCACCCCCTGGGGGTCTTGGAACATAGATGCTGTGGATAAGGGGGGTTTTACTGCACTGGGTATTAGGGACTTCAACACAAGATTTTTGGGGGGAGTGGGGGAGCACAGTTTAGCCGATAGCACCTGGATGGAGAGACTGTGCCACTTAGTGAAAAGGTCAGTGAGTCTCTGTGACTAAGAGTGGAAGGGCTAGATTCAGGGTTAGCAAAAGGAGTTCTGCTCAAATGAAGTAGGATTCGGAAGAGCATCGTTCCCGCTAGGGAGGCAGGGACTCTGGTCTGCTTTGGGATGGGCTTGCTGGGCGCTGGTCCACACGGTGCGGTCCCACCCGGGGGCGGGTCTGGGAGGTGAGCTGGCGCGGCTCTGAGGTTCTGAGGGGCACGGCTCCGGCGCTCTCCTGAGAACGCCTCTGAGACTTGGCAGGTGTTTCCCTTCAGCACGTCGACATAAAATTTTACGATTTTCTAATGCTCGAAAATCTCTCGCCAAAACAAACTATCAAGATCATTTAGGCTACCAAGTAAATAATCCCCCTGCTTTTCCCCACGGCTAAATCATTTCCAAGGATGGCGCAACCAGTGTCAGGACCCATCTCCTCCGCTTCCCAGGTCAGCTCCCCTGGGCCCGGGGTCATTCCCTGGCTGCTCTTACATTGCTCAGTTTCTGCACTGGAGCTCCCTGCGCGGGGCGGTCTTCCCAACCAGACCGACCCAGGCTTTGTCTAGGGCACTCTGATAGACAGTGTGAATGGGGAAAAAGGGGTTTGTTGCTACGGAATTTGTTCGAACTTTGTGTCGCTGGCTTCAAAGAACGTTAATCTTACTGGGATGTCACAGGACAGCCATTCTGCAAGGGAAGGACAGAGCCTTTCAGCATGCTGATGAAGTGTAAGGGATGCAGTCTTCGGTCCTGAGTCTCACCCGTCTTTTCCTCGTTCCCTAAACTCTGGGGTAGATGTTGCTGTTGTACCATCTTTGCAGAATCTTTTAGTCAAAACCATGACAAACCTTTTAGGACATTTTTCAGGTGGAAAGGGTAAGATAGCAAAGACGTGACCTTACTCATTTTTCTATCCCCAACTACTTATATAAGTCATCAGCAAATATCCACTTAGTAATTAAATTCTACACTTAATTGCTGACACCTGTCCAGTAGTCCCCGGGGTCAGGGAAGTTTTCATCTCAAAGGAAAAGGGACGGAGATGCAGAATTATAAAGTGTGTGGGATTCAGAGCAAGAAAAAAAAAGTTTCACCATGCAGCGGGTGGCTGTATCTCCGAATTAACCAATCAGCAAGCAGAACCAGGGTAAGATTCCCTACCGTTATTGCTGTTTTAAATTAGTCAGGTCTTTATTTTTCACAAAGTATTTTTTAAATTAGCTACGTTATCACAGTCCCAATCTGAAATGTTTTGGTATGCATGCAACTTAAAAGCTAAAACTTCTCAAATCCTTTTTTTTTTCCCTGTACAAGTATAGACTTGGAATGCCCTGTGCAGGTGTTTGAAAGGTCTTAACGAAGCCAGCCAGGGTCAGCCTGGTTCTGGGGTTCAACATGGGTGACTTGTCGGCTGAAAGGAGTCCGGTGCTTTACAACTCAGAACTGCGGGTTCCCCAGACAGACGTTAACAAGCAGGACTCAATAACAAGCAGGACTCAAGACCCGTTTTCTCAGCACATCAGAGTCTCGACGCTGCTACGGGGAAATCTGGGGATGGGGTGAAAGGGTGAAGACAAAACCGCCACGGAAATTCACTCAGGGGCCAATCAGATTTCACTTATGCCCCCCGGGCGATGATCTCTGGCCTGGCCTTATTCTTGGGGACAGATTTTACTCGGTTTGGCATGTTTTAGCCTTCTGGCCACCACAGTAGATGCCTCCAAATCTGGTTACCAGGACAACTGACTGAATTTTTTTTTTTTACTTGGGTGGTGGGGGGAGGTGGGATCCAGCACGCAACAGGCTGTCAACCACTTCATCTCAGATCCTCAGGGCCCGTGCTCCTAGGGCCCAGCTGTCTGTGGCGTGGGAGAGAGGTGTCACGTGAGCAAACACACGCTAACCAGAGCACTGGCTCTCCGCCACACCGGCAGTGCCCGCTCAACTTGCCACTGCAAAGGCAGATTCCATAGGACTGGAAGGCAGTGGTGTATCCGCTGCTCTAACTGGGACAATGCAATCTTTATGCAGTATTTAAGGTGCTCAGTTCCAGCTGGTGAAGATGGCCTTGGTGTGGCTGCATTTCAAGTCAGGCCAGGCAGGTAGGAGGCTACCTCCTCCTACCCTTTTAACGCTTACGATGTGCAAAAAGAAGTGATTTGGGATCGTCTGAAGGAAGTCAAGTTTTCTTCCATTTCTCAAGCAGCCACGAATTCTCAAGGGCAGAGCTCAATATTTGACTTCTCCCCCTCTTTCTGCTGGTGGCTTGAAGCGCGCTGCGATGCCATCTGGCAGCCGATTTCCTTCCGGAAGTTTCAGTGTGTTCGTGACAGCAGCTAACAGGAATGCATTCGTGGGAAATACTTGTCGCTTTTTTTCTTACGTTTCCTTATATTAGGGGTATTTTTCTACCTTCTCAATGTGGAAAATGCTAAAGGTGATATTTCTAAATTTGAGCAACCCCTTACTGACTCATCTCCAGGGTCAGAACGACTTTTCTGATGGGTGAAACTAATGAGACCCTCACGTCCATGTGGCCCTGCTCGCAGGACGCTGCAAGGACGACCAAGAGCCATCCTTCTCCGGCCCCTCCGTTCCTCTGGTGCCTGAGATTTTGGGCAAGACGGTGGTCCTCAGCCTAGCTCACTGAGTAAGTGACTCTGAGTCTGTTCAGACCCAAGTCTCTCCGCAAGTCGGTGCCAAGCTCTCCATTTGGTCTTTGAGAGACACCGTGGGAACTGGTGTTGAGGTTCCGGGGTCTTCTAAGGAACTCTGCACAATAGGGGTGACCGGGTCTCTGTGTGTGATGGTGCCCGGAACTGCGCTGGGCGGCTCTGCTTGACTGGGTCTCCAGGGGGCGGGGCCTGCCTGGAAGGCGGTCCCAGACGTCCATGAGCATAGAACTGTTTCTGAGTCCTCAGAAATAGCGCCTCATCCTCAAAAAGGCAAAATGCTTCTGAAGATAACTTCGATGGAACGGAAGGTTTGGCTGCAGGTCCCTGCTCATCAGAAATGCAGGGAAACAATGGTTGCTCAAATCTCAAAAAAAATAAAATAAAATAAATAAAATCTGGGAAGACAGTGTCTGGAAGCCATCATGAAGTATGCTACTTTCTGAGAGCCAGTACTATGTTTTATTAACAGAACTTGGGCAGAGATTCTGGAGGAGCTATTTAGTATTTATAAGGCACAGCCAAACACACCTTGGTTGTTAAGGCTCCTGGTGTGTCTGGTCATCAAAAGCTTGAAGAGGAGATGCTTCTTGGAAAAGCACAGTGAGTAGATGCTTTCGTGAGGAGCCTTTGCATCAGCAGAAACTTCTATTTTCTGGCATTTTTTGTATCTAGGTTTGCATGACTGCAGTCTGACTTTTTTCCTATTCCCATCTATATTTTGGATAGTGTGTGATATTTGGGATCATCCTGTTGGTGCGTTAGGCTGTCTCTTTAATGGCTACACAGACACACACAGACACACACACACACTCTCTTTGGGAATTTGGTAGTGAAAGGGGAAATATGAAAATGGGGGAAATATGGAGTCCTGGGAGACAAAGGAGAAACTACAGCATGAGAAGATTCCCAGCCCCTCCACCACGGAGAAAACAAACAAAACCGGAGCAGCCCGCCACGGCACCAGGGCTGTGCTGGGCTGTGAGGATGGACAGTGAACGAGGCATCCCACCGAACAGCACACGCAACAAACCTCAGTGAGAGGGAAGGAGAGGGCGGGGAAGCACAGAGAGACCTGAGACAGGAAACGAGGAAACACGACGTCACATGGGTCAAGTAAGGAAAACACCCCCAAAACCACAGCCATGGGGCACGATACAACTCTATATTTTAGTCCAGAGAGAATTAAGTACACCCAAGCTTTGAAGAAATGAAAAACCTTCACGAATCAAAAATTCTAAATCTAAACCAGAGTGGGACAAAAATAGGAGCGGTAATTGAACACTGGAAAGAAGGGGAAGACAAAGATCAAATTTTCTTGGAAATGAAGAAATAAATTGCAAGTGTCCAGAGGAGAACCGACTAAAGTGGAAATTTAATAAGGGGCATTGGAGAAAGGTAGAAAACTAAACAGGGAAATAAAAATGACAAAAAGAATGAAATTAAAAATAAAAGTCAGAGGGAAAGTAATAGAAATGAAAGACTGGCAGAGAAGCAATAATATTCATATTATTAGAACACATAAAGAAGAAAAGTAACGGCAGAGAGTTCATAATTAAAAATATAAGTCACAGAAACTTTCCAGAAATAGAAAAGCATCTGAACCAATGCATGAAAATAGCTCCCTGAGTACCTAGGGAGATGAAACCAGGATGGTTAACTCGGAGACACTGCCAAGTAAAATAATGCCAAAGGTAAAAAATAAATTAGATCTCCAGAGAAAAGGATAGAATATATACATAGGCAAAGGAAGTAGACTAATTCTTTTCAAAATCGGCATGCAAAAGCAAGACAACAACAGAATGACACTTTTAGAAAATTCAATGAAAGAAAATATAAACTGAAGGTTTTATGTCCACTCAAGCTGTCCTTCCAACGTCAACAGACACGGAAACAGTGTGTGACCTAGGAGAACTCGGGGAGGGCGGAGCCCGTCGGGCCTTCCTGGGGAGCCCATCTGCACATGAGCATCACCCAAGAGTGAGGACGGGGTGGGGGCGGGGCGGGACTCAGCAGCTGAAAGCTCATCATGTTTCAAACCAAGTTAAACAAGACTTTTACAGATAACCAGAGTTTTAAGGATCGGCACAGATGGAGAATGGGGGAAAAGGTACAGGGAATAAGAAGCATAAATGGTAGGTACAAAATAGACAGGGAGAGGTTAAGAATAGTATAGGAAATGGAGAAGCCAAAGAACTTATATGTGCAACCCATGGACCTGAACTTGGGGTGAATGTGGGTGGGAGGGGCGGTGCAGGGTAGAAGTGAACAAAGGGGAGGAAAAAAACTGGGACAATTGTAATAGCATAATCAATAAAATAGACTTTAAAAAAGAACTAGGTGAACTTAGCGACGGTATGGTTGGGCAATGAGAAACTATGGATGAGAGCCGCTATGATCCAGGCAAAGGCTGCAAAAGAAGAATTCTGAAATGCAGACTCATGGGAAGTGACGGAGAAAGGTGACAAAACCGCAGAGAAAGGTTTTGAAAAGAAATACAATAGAATTGAGGGAAAGCGATACACTGAAAAGCCGAGGAAAGGAGATTCGATATTCAGATAATTGAAGGCACTGAAAAAGCAGTTAAAATAGAATAGATACCTAGAAGACCACAATTCAAGAAACCTTTTTAAAATGAAAGCAGACTTGAATTTTCATATTCAAAGAGCGCATCATCGTGTACTTTGAAAACACAGCCCAGAACATCCAATGGGGAGAAAGTCTATAATATTGGGGATTATCCTGGGTGTCATTAGGATGATCTCCGACTTCAGCTATCTACCCTATTAAAAAATCAAAGGAGTTTAAGAAAAGAATCTGAGAATCTAGGCAAAGAGCTATGCTATTCATGGGGGGAAAATCAGATGTGGGTGACATCCTGACAGCCTTTTTTTCAGTTTGGAAAAAAATAAAGCAACAGGTTTAGAAGAAGATGAATTGGAATTTTTATATTCAGCAAAATTCTCCTTTAATCATAAAGGCCACACACACAGTTGTGCCTACAGAAGGTCATAGTGAGCACCGACCTCAGGGGCCAACCGCACTACTGCCATTTTTTATGCAATTTCACGATTCTAATGAGTGTGTGGTGGTCTCTTATTCTCATTTCCCTAATTTGTTTTTAGTGCACTGAGGATATTTATTCTTTCACGATTCATTTTTTCTAGAACCTTATTTTCTTTTTTAACATTCTGGTACTCAGCTATATTTTTTTTTCCTTGAAAGCTCAGTGTGCTACAATTGTGTCTATTGTGATATATTTCTCAAGAAATTCATAACTCTGAAACTGGATTTCCACACATCATGTTCCCATTACTATGATAATAACCTATAAATTCATTGTTTTTTTTTTGTCATACCCCCGTGCACTGTTAGACAGGTTTTTAAATTTGACCTTTATATCCTGAATCAGGATTCTGGATTTCTAATTCTGCCTTTAAGATTTTTAATCGAGTTTTTGGATTTGTCTAATTTCCTGATGCATCCATTTCCCTTTAAATGTCTCTCTTTATTTCATCTCTTCTCTTCTAACGGCTTCAGGCCCCTGCCTTTGAAAGCTTGTTTTGTTCCTGAAACCATTTTCTGTGATATGATTTCCTCCAGATGTTAAAAGTGACGACAAGGGGGTTACTGGATGTAGTGTTCACCAACAGCCGGGTTTTGTGGTATGGCTTTCCTTCTGCCTGATTAATTGTAATTTAAAATTATTTACTTCTCCTGGCTGGCGTAGCTCAGTGGATTGAGCGAGGGCTGTGAACCAAAGTGTTGCAGGTTCGATTCCCAGTCAGGGCACATGCCTGGGCTGCAGGCCATGGCCCCCAGCAACTGCACATTGATGTCTCTCTCTCTCTCTCTTTCTCTCTCTTTCTCCCTCCCTTCCCTCTCTAAAAAATAAATAAATAAAACCTTAAAAAAATTATTTACTTCTTTGTTCTCAGAAAACATAGACTATGGATGGGATTTCCGAACATCGGTAACGCCCAAGAAGCCCTTCGGCGCTCCCCTCCGGAACACAAGGGAGCAAAGCAGCGGCAGCCCGCCTGTACCGCCTGACTCACTGTCGACGGGGGCGGCCGTCTCAGACGCTGCTGGACTAAGGGGAACTTTGGAGCAGGGTGGTGAACAAGGTCTCGCTCTTTCAAAATAATCACTTGCTACAGCAGAGAGATAAACATCCCATTTTCGGCTGATAGCGTTCGAGTTCCTGATCCACAGGCTAACACGTCAGGTGAAAATTTTTACATTCTTTCCACTTTAGGCAAAAATGTTTTTCTCGCCTTAGGTGAAAACCATATGCCAATGTCTCTTTTATATTCTAATTTTCTTTTCTGCTTCGTATGTTTTTAATTAACAAAAGTGCTCCCCACGGTCTGGCAATATGTTGACTGTCAGCCTTAGTTTTGAATGTAGCTACAAATTATAATAATATTCTGAGTTCCCACAGGTATTCTGTTTGGAATTGGGCAAAGCTGAACTAAAGAAAGCTAGCCAAATGCTGTAACGTAATGATTTAAAAAGTACAAAAACAGAAATACAGGATTTTCGTTACCCGTGTATTTTATAAGGCAGAGAATGCTTGCAAAACACAGAAGCACACACTTAAGAAATCATAGCAGATCATAAACAGATTATGTCAGCAAAACCTTCATTTAACAAATCGAACTTCAATGTAAAGGGTTAATGAAATATCAGGGGTACAGCCACTAATCCGGGGCTGTGTGTGCCTTGCCAGGTTTCCCAGAGACTACAGCGGAGACGCGGGAGAAACCAAGGAGAACTGAGGAAATAATAACACACAGGAACACAGAAACTGCCAAGAGGGACTTCGACATTAGGCCTCTCAACACCTCCCTTCATTGATGTAAATGATTAGGAGATCAGAAAAGGACTTTTCCGCAATCTTTAGTTACTGATTTGAGAGAATGAGAGCGAGAAACGTCAGTTTGTTGTTCCACTTACTGATGCATTCATTGGTTGATTCCTGCACGTGCCCTGACTGGGGATCGAACCCACAACCTTGGCCTATCTATACCGATGCTCGAACCAACTGAGCTACCCATCCAGGTGCAGAAAAGCGTTTTTAATCCATGTTTTTATAGCTTTAAAGAGGTGTCATTCTCATATAATAAAATGTATCCATTTTAATGGCACAGTTGGAAGACTTTCAGTAACTGTACATAGTCATGTGACTCTTGGCATTGTAAAGCTCAATAACATTTCTGTCTCTCCTCCAAAGTCCCTGATACCCCTTGGATGTCAATCAAAGCCTCCAGCACCAACCTCTGAGAACGGCTTGTTGGCTTCCAGCCATCGTAGTTTTACATTCTTTAGAGTATTGTAAACCACACAGCAAGTGGGCTGCTGGGCCTGGCTCCTGTCACCTAGCACGATGTGTCTCGGGCTTGTCGGTGTTGCTAGTGCTCCGGCAGTCTATTCTTTCTCCACTGCTCGGCGCGGGTTCGTTGTATGAGGTCCCCCATGTCGTTCATCCACCCAGCAGTTCACGGACCTGCGTGTTCTTCACGGTGTGAAGTACTGTGGGTAATGCTGCTATGAATATTTCCATACAGTTGATCGGCAGACACAGATTTTTACTTCTCCTGGCCAGCACAATTGCTGGGTCATAAGGTAAACTTGTCTTTGACTTTTTAAGAAACGGCCGACATGTTTGTCCAAGGGCCTGCGCTGTTCTATGCCCTCCGGCTAACCAGGGAGGAGGGTTCGGACGCTCCGTAACCGGCCGACACTTGATGCGCCAGTCTTTCGGCTCTAGCCGCCCCAGACGGGAGAAATGCGTTCAAAGGCAGAGCAGGTTTGCCCACCTCCCCAAGCTTCCTGGGTTCCCTGGGGTGCCCCATACACGTGTCATTTACCAATCAGCCAGACACCTGTGGCACGCTGAATGTCTGTCCTTCTATAGACAGACCTCCTGGCTCTCATCACCCAAATCCCGTTAAATTCCTAGCTGCTTTGCAACCTCCACTAAGCCTGGCCTCTGTCCGACAAAGCAAGAGGTTTCAGTCTCTGAAGTGGGAGGGGGGGTGGCCCTACAGTAAGGTGGCCATGAGCTCCCCACTAATTAGCAACGAAGCATCGAGTGTTCCGGAACCAACCTTTTCGGGTGGCTACTTGTCTTCGGTCAATCTCCTGGGCCCTGAAATTTATGTTTTAAATACATTTACCCAGTTTATTCGTGTTTCTGGAGTGATGGAGAACAGTCACCCACACCTCCCATGCTACCACGACCAGAAGTAGTGTCATTCGTCCATTTTTTTGCAAAGTGGGAGAGAGGTGTACACACACGCGTGCACACGCACACACAGCAAAGTGATGATACTGAGTTCCGTGTCCTATCTGCCTCCACCAGGCTGGGGGGGCTTTGGGATGGAGAGCAGCTGAGGTTAGGGAAGTAATCAACGTGGGTGATTTCAGGGAGTGTGACCACAGGTGTCACACACACCTGGACAGGGAGGTGCGGAGAAGGTAAGTCGTGGCAAGAGTGAGTTTTATCCTGAGCTCGGGGAAAAGAGCCTAGAAGAATAGGAAGAATAAAGATGGTGAATCATTTAGTTATCTGTGGATGTATTACATGTTATTTTAAAGATAATGATAGTCCATTTCTCTTTGTTTTCCGTTATGATTCTAATAAAGTGGCCAAAAGCAAAATTACGACTAAAGAGGAGTAATTGTTCTTTTAACAAAGAAGTTTCTTGGTTAAATATTTGAAGAAGCTAGTGGGAGAAGTTATAAAATTCTTTTATTTTAGTGCATTAAGAAAAAAATAATTTTCTGGCTTGAAGGATTGAAATTAAATTAACATTAAACTGACAAGTACTTGATATTGTTCCACATATAAAAGATTATGTTACATTAGGCTATAACTTGTGATAAGACTTTGGGTAGTAGTACATTAGCAATTACTTATAACTGTTACTAAGTGTACAAAGTACTACTATGATAGTTATAATTATTTCCTACCTTCTCTCAATTGATCCATATAAAAAACAGATAACATTTTAGAATTATTTAGTTACTCAGGATCAAAAGAAAACATTATGTAGCCAGAATATGGATTTTGAGAAAGAAAAAAATTGTGTATAGGCAAAGCCTTATTATTACCATTACTTGTAATATTATCTGCTCACTACCTCTTGGGGCTCTGGACACTGGATCCTGTGGCTTTCATAAAAGCCACTCTCTTTCTGAGATAATGAGCCTTCCTGGACAGCTCAAAAATGAGCAAATCACCATGTTCCCGGAGCATTGTCGGAAGGGTAAATGTTGCATGTGGCGCTCACAAAGGAGGGAAGATTATACGTGAAACACAGAATTGTCCCTGATGGTGGACGCGGGGAAGTCTAGATGCGGCCATTCAAAATGGCACAGAACGATGACTCTTGCACCCACATTTCTGCAATTCTTGTCTGATGGAGGCTGGAGTTTCAGTTTCTCAGTTGTGTTTACAGATTTTTCATTCAGTTACGTTAATAATGCACCTAATTCGCAGTGCTTCCTGCATTCTGAAACGTTTTCATCCGCTCTGCTTGGTCTCAGCCACTCTGCTCTTGTGCCCACCACGCAGATGGCCAGCGGGGGAGTGGAGTGAGGAAATTAACGACTGGCTGTATTAGTCACCATTCTATCTCCTGGCAAACCGGGAAATCACACACAGGTATTTTTTAAGGCAAGTCAGATGTTTTTTCCCATCTTGCATGCTGATGCAATCTCTGGAAAAGATGCTGTTTACTTTATAGTCAGAAAAATGGCAGCGTTCGGATTTGTCAATGAGAGGTAACCCTTTTCTTGATTGTTAGTTACAGACGTGCTAGCAAGAAATAAGTCATCAGAAGATTAACTTCTGGGTGAAAACCACAGTGAAGGGAAGTCATTTAGGCAATTCACAAACTTTGAATTTCTTTCTGTAGTACAGTACTGTTCCTACCACCTTTACCAATGTCTAATTTAGTTATAATTTCATTATAATTTTCTCTTCACATATACTTATTCTTCTACTGAACTATAAAATTACTGCAGGCAGAGTTTATGTTATAAATTTCACTCGGTGCTTACCACAATGCTTTGCACACTGTAATTCACATAATTGTGTGTTAATTACACAACCCTTTTCTTGCTGTTTTTGCATTATAATTATATTTCTTTGGTCTCTTCACAAGAGCGACAGTTTGGATGAGCTAAGAAGGAGCCACATAATAAAGTGACAGACAATAATGAGCCAATGTGGATGATATGTGGGGAAAAAATAGTAATATCGGAGGGAAAAAAAAACTCAAAAAAGGGAAGAACTGGGAGTTGCAAGAGGAAGGATGGAGTCGGTGTAGAAAGGGCCGGAAAAGGCACTGAGCAGACTTGACCTTGGCCAGGTATCCAAGGAAGGAACGCAGATGGATGGGACACCGCTGTCACTGCGACAGTGGTCAGCCTGAGAGAGCCTCTTCCTAGAGGAGAACCCATAAAGGACAGGACTCCCTCCCTGACCAGGGGGGTGCGAGGGATCACCCGACTACACGACACAGAGAGGCGGGATGGGATGAAGACAAACACCAGCTCCTCCGTGGAAGCAGGTCCAGATCAGCTCGGTAACTGTGATGTGAGCTGGCATGAATGAATATTCAAACAGAGGGCCAGACCCACACTAAAAATAAATAAATCAATCTCCTTAAAAATAAGTTAGCAAATACATAAATAATGCCGATTATAAAAAAGTACATGAGAAAAATTCTAGCTAACAGGTGTCTGCCAGTCTGACATGAAATACAGGGCGGGGCAAAAGTAGGTTTACAGTTGTGAGGATGTACAACAAGAGTTTATCTTTGTATTATTATTTATCAATTAGTGTATTGTTTTCCTTATGAACCACTGTAAACCTACTTTTTTTGCCCCATATTTTACACGTGTTTGAAGAAAGGGGGAAAAATGGTTCATTGAAGAGCTAACGTCAGAACTCTGAGAGATGACCCGGCCTTTGTGGGAGACACACCAGGACCGGGTGATAAGGATGAGGCCCCGGCCCATGGGGTGACAGGGGAGTGAACTAGAGCAAAGAGGAGGGAGAGTCAAGGAGAGAGAAGGCCCTGGAAGGACAGCAGGAGACCTGAACGCTGGCAGGAGAGAGAACCGGAGAATGTTCCCTGGTGACAGGGATGAACAGGGCTCTTCCAAGCACAGGTCGTATAATAGAATATTTCAAGGAATTTGCTGCATTCTTTGGGGATGTGGTCCGTCTCCATTAGCATAGACCTTCAGTGCAATTTACTATACATAACCTGGGGTCAAATAGACTTTGAAGAGTGAAATAATAAGAAGTTAGCCAGTCTTGGGGTTGGGGAGGTTGGGCAGCAGAATAAAGAAGGATGTTATGCAGGAAAAGAAAGACAAATGAGGAAATTCGCAGTGGAAGCAGGAAGTCAGAGCCAGAGGGGACTGGAGAAAAGCAGGGCCCTCCCCCCGCGTTCCTTCTCTGAGGCCGTGAGGGGCTGCATTGTTTCCCGCTGTATTGTTATTTCAGAAAATTCCATTTACATCTTCATGAGCAAAGAGATCCCAGAAAGGAAAGAACGTGGGATATCTATCCAGAGGCGGCCGTCTGGGTTACAGAAAAATCTCAAGAAAACGTTCACACGTTCACACATCAAACACGTGTTTAGAGTAGGAAGCACGATGTAGCGATGAGGTCCAAGGGGAAACAGTCGAACACCCCTGCCCTCGTGGGGGCTCTCCTGGACCACCCCCGCCCACGGAACGATTGTGTAGGAAAGGAAAGTGAAGAACAAGCAAGGTTTACAGAGCGGGGGTCCGGAAACTCGGTTCTCACGTGTGTACAACCGCCTGAAGAAAAACCTGGCGGGAGGGTCCACAGGATGACCGGTCTTCTCCAACTAGGTCACCTCTGTAATATCATTCACTCTTATGCCAGATATCAGTAAATAAAGGGAAGTGTGAGTGGGTTTCTTGGACTTGGTTTAATAAAAAAGACATTCTGAGATATCAAGGACATATAACTGGACCACTCCAGGTCAAAGCCCACTTTGCAATCTTCTGCTTGTCGGATCCCAGGCGGGCTGGTCCCACCACGTGCTCATCTGGCCAGAGGAGTGCAAGGTGTGTGTGAGTGCTCACACGAACGGATGGCATTCATGATGGGAACGCATGAGAATATGACTGAATAAAATTTCCTAACAATCAGGTACCAGACATGGAGTTAAGCTCCTTGCAGATACCAGTTTACTGAATCCGTTGTCTGTGTGCAATTCATATAAAACCCATCATTATAAGCTCTTGCATTTACAAAATCACGAGGGTATTTAGGTAACATCAACGTGCACAGCAGGTCCTTGTCATTTTGTTCAGTTTTGGTTCATTTTAACCTTGATGAGATGCCATGGGAACTTCACTCGTTTAGATCAATTATGTAGCCTATGGTAAAACTCAGCTTTGTGACGTGTCATTTGCTTAAAGCTGCAGAAACTCTCAATGATGTTACGGGAGGACTTACTGTACCTGCAATTTGCCTTCAGGTCCCAGTGTCTGCCTTTGGACTCTCACGCGAGAACTAACAGCTGGCACTGATTAGATGTGGGCTGTGTACCAGGTGCCTGAGAGCACGGCGTCTCACCTAATCCTCACCGCCAAGTCTGCGAGGTCACTGTCCTTACCCTGTTTTACAGATGACAAAGCCACAGCTTGGAGTTCCATAAGATAAGAGGCAAAGTGTTTGTCAAGGTTAAAGACTGCCCCCGGGCTTACCCTTGTATCACTGGCTAAGGACATGCAGATCTGACATGATACTGGATGACAAAAATGAAGGGGCAAAGCCATATTATGAAAGCAGCAACTGCAATAAGGCACCTACTGTTTCGTGGATGTCAAGGGGACACTGCGTTGTCATTGTTTCTTTCCACAGTGTTGTATCACGGGACAAACAATGAGTCGTCAATGTCAAAAACCCAAGGTTTCCTTTCAAATGATAAGTACACTTAGCATGTGAAACACTATGTGTAGTTATTTTCTGCACAGATTTGCAGAAATGTCCTTCCAAAGTCATGGTCAGCAAACCACATCCTGACATAAACTTAAGGTCCCAGGTACTGAGATAGAAGCTCAGTGTATAAACTCCAGTTGGATTAGCCCTTGCGAGCAACCTGATCGGTTAAAATGTATGGTTTAAACTTTTTCACACAACAAAATAGTTTGACATAGCCCATATCTTTTACTTTCTAACTAAACTCAGTAGTTCTGGACTCTTCCGTCAGTTCTTCTGAACTGGCCCTGCATGTATGGACTTGTAAAGACCACGTATCCCAGCTTTCCCGAGAGACACAGCATGCCGAGGAGACGAGCAGCAGGTCCGGCCCTGGGGATGTCATTAGGCTATTGCTGAGACTTCGGTGCCCCAAATTCCAAGCATGAGTCACCTCATTATAAGTAGTTTCCACGGAGGACATCTTTTTTTAGCCTCTATTGAAGTCAAGTCGGATAATGAGTAATAACTAATCAAATGTCTCTTGGGCCAGGGAATGAGTCAACAAAGAATCCGGTGTCTCCTCATGGATATTTTTATCCCCTCGGGATAAACACATTAGCACAAAAACCAGAGAGCGGAGCATGAAGGGCTATTCAGACCCTCACTTGGGTAGAGGTACTTAAGGTTCTGATGACGGCAACGCAGAAGAGCAGCCACAGGAGCGCTGGCTGTGGGCAGGAAAAAGAGGGTATTATGTGTGACTCACAGCTTTAAATTCAACCTCAGAACCTCCACCCTTCTCTTCGGACTGAACTTGCAAATCGAGAGCTGTTAAATACAGCAGGGAGCAGAAATTTTAACCAACTGTGTTTCCTAATCTGACTTTGCCTAGGAAGTCACGTGACTGCCTTTATTTCCTTGGTAGAACAGGAACCAACGTCTCCGGGAAGGTCGGCCACGCTCGGGTGCACTGGCTCACCAGGATCCGGGTGTGTTCATGTCCACCCGTTCATGGCAGCTGCGCTCGTTACTGTTATTGCATCATGTAATTAAATATGCGAACTGATGAAGTAGCAGTGAAGAAAGACTTGTGTTTCTAGGAAGACCTAGTTGGATGATTTGAAGAGACAGTGATGAAAGAGTAGCTTAAAAATGCAATGAAAGTGGGCGTGGATGAAATGACAGTAAACATAACCCAAGAAAAAAATTATTTGAAAGGATGCTGCCTTATATTGCTACAGAATGTGTCCTTAGATCCTTCCTCTGCCTTAAAGTCATGCAAACTGGCCGTGGTCGGTCAGTGGCGGACGCGATATACCGTGGAAAGAGAAGGCAGCGCCAGTGAGTGCGTCTCTGTCGAAGACAAGGACTTGGTTCTGGCTTAAAAAACTCACTGATGAACATACAAAGGTACCTTTAGTTCAAATAAAATGCTTAGCATTTTTTAAAAAAATTACTGAATTTAACCAACGATTTGATGAAGAAAGCAACGACCAAGTGTGGGGTCCCGATCATGATGAAGATGAAAGCTTTTTCTTTTTTAAATTATTAGACCACAGAAGCCTCCCAAACCAAGGAAAAAGCGCCTTGATGGAGACGGCAATTCCCCACAGTGGAGCGCATGCAGACTAGAGCCAGCCCGGCCGGCGTCTGTGTGCTGGCCCCTTCTTTCCCTGGGTCACTGACACTGCTCGGTGCTTCCAACACATTATTAGATTCAGAGTCCTCCATTCCTCCCTTATTAGCACAAGATCACATCATAGATAGTGCAGTTGAGGCTCAGATACAGTAATGAACTTGTCCTAGATATACAGCTAGTTAGATTTGGTTGCCATGGCAGTGATTACCCCCGTTATTTTGCTCAGCGATAAACACACGGGGAAGAATGGGTGGTCAGAGTCGAGGGGGTAAGCCGCCGAATCCTGTCTGGCTCTCCTGCACTTCAAGTGAAATGTCCTCCTGAAACCACCCCAGGCACCCACCCTCCTGTCCAGGAAGCTTTTGAATAATTCGCCTTTATGTGGTGACAGAGAATTATCATGCACAAGGCGGCAGGCTTCTTGACAAAAACAGGTGAATCCATATCGCCATTGTCCCCTTCCTCTGCAAATCTAATGCACAGCAAAGCTACTGGTTCTGTTGACTGCGCTCATTTTTCCACGCCCTGTGGCCTGGTTAACAGGGTGCCCCTGCCTTTGGTCAGCTCCTCCTTCCTCCCCCTTGCACAGTATCTTTCTGGACAAGTCCAAGGGCAGGCACATGGCTAACACCAGGTGCACCAGAGCGCTTCCTCCTCCTATGTGAGAACTTCTCTACAAAAGAGAGACCAGAAGGCGCAAGCAGGGACAAATGGGCACAGAGGGCATGACACAGTACCCCTGGTGGCACACAGCATCCCTAGTTCCTGTCCCTGGGGACCTGGGTCCCACAGGATTTCCTTGGGAACAGATTCTAGTATTTTTCTCAAGCTGATGAGTCTACCCCGCACCCTCCAGACCCTCCTTCTCCTAAACCTGCCTGGACTGAGTTCTTGTCTCTTGCAGTTGAAAGAATCTTGACTAGTGTGGTGACTTCTGGGGCATTATTTAAGCTACTACAGCTTTATGTTGCTTTCCTAGGAGGGTAAAGAACACACCTCAAGGGGTTATGGAGGATTAAATTAGATTACCCACAGGAAGTAACTCACAAGTAGTAGGTGCTCAGTAAGTACTGGTGCTTTCATTGTTATTAGTATTAATGCTGATGGAGGGGGTGGCTGAGAAAAGCAAAGGTCCCCATTGTCATGTAATAAATTGACGCAATCCAATTCATACTTCCGTTTCACCTGTATCTAGTCCAGATAAGGCTGTCGGGGAAGTTATCCTCTCTGGGTGAGACAATGCTCTAGATTCAGAGCTAAAACCTGAGGGCTGTACCCTGGAATTAGGAACCCAACTGGCATGCCACCCACAGGTAAGCAGTGACAAACAGGTAAGCACAGGGATTCTATTAGCAAAGCGCCACCAGGAATCATGGGAAATCATCCTGGCCTGATGCCTCGGGCCAGGCTTCACCTCCTTCCTGTGGGAGGGGCTCTATCCGGCTTTTTAACCAGGGGCACGCTGTGGCCCGTGGAGATGAGGGGAATGAAGGAAGAGCAGTGGCCTGGCTCACAACTCAATAAAATGTACACCCTCCAAGAACCTGGAGGCTCATAATGAGGCGCAATCACAGATCTGTCATATTTTGAAAAATGCTTGCTGTTAAATCTCCGAGGAATCCGTAAAAAAAAAAATTGCGTCCCCTGAGCTCCCCAGCCCAGTTCCCAGTGTTAGCCCTGGCGAATCCCGACACGGAAATCTCACCAAGGAGTTCCGCAAACACTACCCGTGCTGCGGGCTGCTCTACATGCTGGTCGTGTATCCACTCGTTCAGTCCTCAAAAGTCTGCAGTGTGCCTTGGCTGGTGTAGCTCAGTGGATTGAGTGCGGGCTGCAACCCAAAGGGTCGCCAGTTCGATTCCCAGTCAGGGCACGTGCCTGGGTTGCAGGCCAGGACCCCAGAGGGAGATGCCTGAGAGGCAACCATACACTGATGTTTCGCTCTCTCTCTTTCACCCTCCCTTCCCCTCTCTCTAAAAATAAATAAATAAAATCTTTTTTTTTAAAAGTCTGCAATGCAGTTACAGGTGCTGAGAAGTGAAGTAACTTTTGCAAACTCACATGGCTAGTAAGACCCAGAGCCAGGGATCGAACCCAGGCAGTCTAGCTGTTTCATGTCATTGGCCCCTACGCAAGCCCACCCACGACAGCAGCCACGGCTGCCACTAACGGTAGTGACGCTGGATGGCAACAACGGCTCCTCCACTTAGGGCTCGCCATGCGCCGGTTGCTCTGTGCTTCTCGAGTGCCGCCCTAATGTATTCGTGACAGATGAGCTTTATTATTATTTCCACTTTACCAGTGAAGAACAGAAGGTGGAGGGGAAGCAGAGGATAATAGGAATCACATAACTGGGGCCCTGGGGAAATCTAGCTTGAGGAATTCACATTTGAACTTCATTCTGGGGAGTGAAAAGGAATTAACTAGGCAAAGGAGAAGGGGAGGGCGAGCATGTTTCCAGCATATGCAAAGGATCTACGGGGCATGTTCATAAAACCCGGAGAAGGCACGTGACCAGAGAGAGCAGAGGGGGAGGGGTGATGATGAGATGGAGGGGTTTAGTTTGCATCTTGAAGCACAGGAAGTCACTGGGCAAGGTGAAATCAGAAAACAACATGATAGCCCTGGATGAGTGCCGTGCACCAAAAAGCTGTGAGTTCGACCCCTGGTCAGGGCACATACCTAGGCTGCAGGTTCGATCCCCGGTTGGGGTACATATGGGAGGCAACCAATTGATGTTTCTCTCTCAAATTGATGTTTCTTTCTCTCCTTCTTTCTCTCTCTCTCCTCCTCCCCCCTCTCTCTCCCTCCTCCTCTCTCGCTAAACGTATCCTCAAGTGAAGTATAAGAAGGAAGAAGAAAACAACATGTTAGAGAAAGGTGAACAGAGTGGTAGGAGGCTGCAACCTTGGGGGCTGTTGCAGCAGTCCAGGTTAAAGATGCGCACAGTCGATACTGCTGGGAGGGGCAGGGAAACGCCAGGAAGTGAAGGGGCTCAGGAGCTGTGTGTGGCTGGATGTGAGTGATTGGGATGGGGGAGGGGGTGTCAAACAGTGTCTTCCTGTCTCGTTCTAGTTCATACAGCCGGTTAGAGAGAGGCACCAGTCCCTGAGATGGAGACACTCCTGTCTCCCAGGGGACGCTCTTGAAACTGGAAAAGTCAAGTCGGCATTGGTGCTGCCTGTCACCCCCAGAACCAATAAGCAGAGACAAGGACGGAATCGTCATGGGCGCTTTATTCAGATGGCCAGCGGTCTGAGAAGACGGTGGGTTTGTGCCCTAACAGACCATCTGAAATTCCATTTCAAACCTCCCCTTTTTATAAGGAGAAGAAAAGGGTAGGCAAGGGGTTTGGAACTCAAGGGAGCAAAAAGTGTAGATAAGGGATTTGGAATTCAGGAAAGAGGCTAATCAAAGCTGCAGTCCAGCGATTTCCCTGGCATCCTTTCATCCGCTGACCGGTGATTTTCTATCTGGGTCCTGCGTCCTGTGTCCCGGGAGATTTTCTCCATCTGGGTCCTGGGCAGCGGGATGTCTCTCCCTGGGACACGATGGCTCCAATACCACCTTGATCACCATGGTCTCCCCTGGAGCACAGGGGTCGGACTGCTTGTGGTCTCCTGGAGCCAGCAGGGGCCGTACTTGCAGTTCCTGAAACAGTAGCGTTCACATGCAGGCACTACTGGGCTTATTAACCATCACCTAACACTAAAATCGTCCCGCTCTTGGGCCCGCCCCCCATCACTCTCACTGCCCACCCAGAGAGCCAGGCTCCTGTGAAACCGGGGCTGTGAGTGGAGCTGTGCAGAGGGAGCCGGATGCACTGGGAGAGCGCCCTGGACATGGGATACTTATCCATCCAAGTCTTTCGAGCTGAGTTCTACCAGCTGTATGTCCTGCTTCCTCTTTGAAGGCAGGAACTGTGGGATTAATAAGATCACCTGGGTTTGCACACCACGGCAGCCTCAGCACTTTCTGCTGATGACTCCAGAGCCTGGCTGAGTGAGGTCTCGTTCTGGAAACATCTACCCTCCTGCATGCACCTTGGGTCTCAGCGCTTTTCCACCTCTCCCCTCTCACACCACCAGCCCACGGCCTAGAGATGCTGCAGCATTAGCCTGGCGTGGGTGGCTACTCCTCCTGGCCTCTGTGAGCTATGCAACAATGTCACGGTTCTAAGAATCCCAGGGCAATGTTTTCTGTTTTTCTGAAGTTACTTCTGTGCTTCCTCTATATGCAGCCAGAGTTTGTTTTAAGAAACATTTTGACGTTTAAATCGAGTTCAATTTTCTTTCTGGCTGCTCTCCATATGTTTAGAAAATGTTTTTATGTTTTATAAACTCGGGTTATAGGAAGAAACAACTAGTCCGTTCATGAGATTTGCCTCGTTCTCTGGAAAAGCCTAGGTATTTATACCAATAGGAGCTTTTCTGAGGAATTCAGGTCTTCTACGATTTGACTTCAAGGTACAGATGGGGAGGTCAAGTGCAATAAACACCGGGGCCACGAGGAAGAGAAGGTTTTCTTGCAATTCATCCACAGTCTATTCCATAAACATCCACGCAGTGCCGACTCTGTACCTACCATCCAGGACACAAAGCTGAGTAAGCAAGCTGTGGCTCCAAAGATCAGGGAAAAGCATGCCCTCTCCTGGGGGTGGGCACGGCCGATGTGCTGCGGCCCCTCCAGGACATGAGCCCCAGGACCTGAGCCCCTGTGTGGGAGCTGGGCGAGAGTGGCAGACCAAAAGCCTTCCAGAATCCAAGACACTTTCAGTTCTCCATGCCGGAGTGGCCCCTCGTTAAGGTCCCTTCTCAGAAATTGTTTGAATCAGAGTCCCAAACAAACAGAAATGTTGGCAGGGTTCAGGTGCAGTTCAAAAGATTTTTTTTTTGAACGCTGATTCAGTAGCTACAAAAATAGATGTGTTCCAGCTCAAACCGGTTTACTATTTTTGTTTTAAAAATTAAGTCATTAAGAGGAGGACCTTGGATGTGTTAGTTGCCTTCAAGAGGAGGCATGGGGCATGAGTGGGTTCGTGCTCACGGGCAGGTCGCCCCAAGCCCTGCACGGGAACACAGACATCCAGAAAAGGGAGAAGACGAATGCGAGCACACGCATTGTGTTCCTGGGGCTTGTACTCCCTACAGGCTGGAGAAGGGAGTGGGGAGAGCCCGCCAAATTAGCTGGCAGGGAACATCAGCACTGGCTGAGGAGTTTTAAAAGGCAGAAAAGACTTTTAATCAGGAGGCAGTACCCCAAGGGAGATCAAAAGCCTGTTAGCTGTAACTGTTAGGAGGGAAGTTAGTGCTAAAAGGGCCATTTGGATGATTAAAGCCTCTGTCGGCTTTTACTGCAGCCTCCTCGGGTGGCTCTGGGAGAACAAAGGAGCCCGTCTTTGGAGGGTGGAGACGCAGGAGGAACCCCGCTTCAGGGCCTTCACAGGGAGAGCAGCGTGGGGTGAGGGAGGAGGCGTTAACAGCCCAGGGCTCACAGCCCAACAGCCCGAGGACCACAGTCCATCTGAAGATACTCTGGGGCCTGTACGGCGTTTCAGATCCACGTGATGTGATGCAGCGGGGCAGTCGGGGGGAATCTGCTCCTACGGCTTCCCTTGAAAAACCGGAGACCTGAAACTCGGGTCCTAAATTGCACACGCGAGCAGGTGGGGGTCTCTTTAGATAGGGTGTGGTCTCCACTTCGCCACAAGCCGAGAGCTTGCAGTACTACTTGTCTTTAAACAATATCCTCTATCTCCTTGTTGTTGTAAAAATGGGAAACTGAACAATTAAAACTTAAGCAAAAAGGACCATGCAATGGTTCTTACATGTAAGCCAGGTCACCCCCTTGCATTACCTGCCCGTCTCTGCCATGACACTTGATTCTATCACACCTGAAACAGAAAAAGCTTAGCCATGAATTTGGTGGGATTGTATGGTACATACAACTTTGGGAAATAAACCTGGTGGTGTTTCTAATGTGTTTTGCCAGAAAATGGATCGTTAGCTTCCTAATTGCTTGTGGCTTATGCATGTGAGATGACAGTGTGACCGGTAAGAGAAAAGCAGTGTTGAGTCAGGCAGCCTGGGTTCAAATGCCAGCTCCGCCGATAATCACGGGTGAACTTGGGGAAAGTCACGTCCTGGCCACAGTTTCCTCATCCCTGAAAATGGGTACAATGAGACATCACCCAGGGTGATTCTGAGGATTAACTAAGAGCTTTACACAAAGTTCCTAGCATGCAATAGCGGCTCAAGAAATGACCCGTTATCAATTATGATCAAATAACTTCATATTCTGGCTCCAGATTTAATCCAGACTTTACGGCAATAACAGTAGGTAACCCGGCAGGAGTTGGGGGGAAATGGGCTACCCTATGTAGCCCCCTCAAGATGATAAGATAAAAAAGATCACTTTTTGAGACGTTACTTAATAAAATGGCAATAATGGATGTGGGTGGGGTCAGCAAGTTTTTTCTGTAAAGGACCAGACAGTACACGTTCCAGGCTTTGCTGGCCACACGGTCAACTGCAGCTGTTCAGTTCTGCCCCCATAGCTTGAGAGCCGCCCTGGGCAACGCATACACGAGTGAGTGCGGCTGTGCTGCAATACAGCGACGTGTGGGCACTACAGTTTCTGGTTCCTGTCACTTTCACCTGCCATAAAATATTGCTCTTCTTTGGATTTCTTTTTCACTCACTCACTCACACACGTAGAAAGGGTTCTTAGTTCTCAGGCAGTACACTGTCGGAGGGCAGTCTGAACTTGACCTGTGAGCCCTAGGCGTGAAAGGCTGCATTCGAACAGGGACAGGGAAGTCATCGTAAAGCGCTCCAGCGCCCACAGATGGAATGCACTCCAGGCTTTGTGTCCAAACAATCAGAAGCAAACAGAGAGGCACTGAAGCAAATTTTGGCCGAATCCATCCTATCTGTGTCTGCCTGACCCCAAGCCCATCTGGAAGGACGAGGACAAGCCCCACCTGGAGATGGATGTGTTAGACTAACGCGGCCAACGACAGATTCAGCTGGCTCACAGGAGCCCTCCCAATTATCATTTGGCTTTTGTTTGTTTGTTTGTTTGTTTGTTTTGTTTTTCACGGAGCTGCCTGCAGGGAGAAAATGTACCGGTCAGACTGGCACACATATCTATTTTGCTTGACAGAGATTTCTTATTGCAAATGGATAGACTGTGCTTCTGATTTACTCATCAGTCTTTTAGAAGCCTTTTTTTTCCCTTTTCCTTCTTTCTTCAGCCTGAACTGGCATTTCCAAACCCAATGAACTCGGGGATATACGTGAGTGATTTTATGAGCCTGGGCGGCTGAGGGCCAGGTCCCCAGCGCCAGTTACTTGAGGAACCTTGAAGGACCTTTCTGTGGGGCCGGCCAGCCTTCCCCGGCCAGCTCTGCACTCACTGTGTGCTACACATTCCCCACCAAATCTTCCAAATCTTTCCAGAAGGTCAGTTGGGAAGCATGGAGTTGTTACAAATAAGCATGGCACATAGGAAGTGCGTGGATAATGTTAGCTATTATACGGTCATGACTACGATTATTGGTAGTTCCCGTCACCTTACTCTTGTATCATAATCATACCCATTAAGAAGCCTCACCCCTGTTTCTACATTAAAAGGTTGTAATTCGTTTGCTCTGGGTGGCTGGGATGGAGGGGATTAGAATAGCCTGAATTGGGTTCTTTACCTAATTTAAAGGTGTTGTGGAAAATCCACCCACGCTCGGGAAGATAACGAAGCACAAACTTTATTACCCGGGGTGGCTCAGAGGAGAATTCCAAATCCTGAGCCCAAAAAGGCTGGGTTAGGGGTCCTTTTTATATACCAGTTACACAGGCAGAAAGGGAGGGGGGAACCAGCTGCTGAAAGCAAGCATTCAGAAGCAGGAGCAAGGTTAGTGACCTTCAGATATGGTTACATAGCAACGTCTTGCTAGCTGGCTCCTTACCTAAAAATAACTTTTACTCAGCTTTTGTCCCGACAAAACTTGCAAGTGTTACAGAGAGCAGTTTCTTTTCCTGCCACAAAGGGACTCTGAAATAGCTCATCTTTCCACAGGGTTTCGAAAATGCTCCCTGCTTACCATCAAGGCCACGTTTAGATGAAAGGAAAGGGCCTCAAAGGCACGGGCACTCTCTTCCAGCAGCACCGGGCCACACGCACGGAGTGCTGTCTATGGGCCCACGGGCTGGCGCCGCTCTCCTTTCTGGACCCACAGGAAACTGGGCGTTCAAAACAGCGCAATCGTGTTTCAAAGGTCACGCAGCTGCGACGTGGTGGCTCCAGGGCCTGACTCAGCCCCCACCCCCAACACAGCTCCACTGGCACCCCCATGCCTTGTGCTAGCTGTCCCATAGATTACATCTGCATTACACACCGCACAGCACAATGCTGCAGTTCTACTCTAAACCGCCATATGTCTTTTAAAGAAATCAAGGAAGAATAAAAGATAATGACTGTATTTATATTCGCAGAGCCGCCATCTCTGGTGTGAACGTGAGTCTCCTTGACTGCGGGCCTGAAAGGGGACCAAGGCACGTGACTGACGGCACCATCAGGTCCCCAAACTCTCTTCTGCCTTTTCATAGCTTAGAAATAGGACAACTCCACTGCAATACAAAATAATATTAGTGGTAACTAACATTGGCTTAAGGCTATGATGTGCCAGGATTCTGCTTAGAGGTGTGGGTGTACTTTCTCATTTATTCTATTACCATGAATAATAAGTTCTATTATTAGCCCCATTTTGTAGATAAAGAAGCTGAGGGTGAGAGAGGTAATTTATTTGCTCAGCATAAAGGAACAGCTAACAGACAGGGTGGAGATTGAAGCTCGGGTCTATCTGACTCCAGAAGTTGTGTTTTCACTGAAACGACTCCTATTATTTTGTATTCTATCATTGGAATTACTGCTATTACATTGCTGCCTACTTACTCTGACCAATGAACACAAGTTTCATCTTACAATACTTTCAACAATGCTTCCAAAGTGCCATATACCCACCAACATAAAGGGGTATCAACTATAAGGTGACTTCCAATTTTTTTCTATAGAAAGTTTCCCCCAAAGAGGTTTCTAACTTTTATTATACACACAAATGTTTGGAATGTAGATTAACTAGTAACTGTCTCATTATTTTTAGTCTATTGACTCCATAATGTATACATATAATGAACCCTGAGAAAAGAAGACACCTACTAAGATGGGCTCCTAGGGGCTACCTGGGCTCAAATTTTATAGAAAAACAGCCTCGCAGCCAATTCTGCCCAGGGGCCTCTCACGAAAACAGCATTTCACAGAGAAGCCCACACTGAATTGTCTGCCTGAACTGTATTTCTGCCAGCTCAACTAGTCCTTATAAAAGAGTTCCTGGAATCCTATTTCAAACAACAGAACTTAGACTTTCCCCATCCAATTGGAACTGTGTAGCTGTGGCCAATCAGAGAGGATGTATTCTGATCAATCAAGACAGTGCCTTTTGGACCAATCAAACTGCATGGATTTGGAGCCCTTATTTGCATAAAGATGGTTCTGTCCACAATAGCCAGCTTCTGCTGGTTCCGGGAGCCCACTTTCTCCGTTTCCACTGGAGAACAGAGACGTCTTGTCCCTGGCTGAGCTGAAACACGGAGGAAGCGCCTCACCAGAGTGGAGTGAAGCAGACCAGGGAGGACTACAGCAGAGCTGCCTAGTGGGCAGGGGGCCTGGCCTCCCACGGCCTGGCCCAGAGCTGCTCTAAGGCCGGCCTCGCTGTTTTCAACCGAGCTGTGTCACCACTGAGCGGCTGTGCACTGAATAAAGTTTCCTTGTTCACTGCACCCCAAACTGGGGACTCTTGTTGGCCACTGTCACCGAGCATTGGCGCCAGCGACCACTGGTGGAAAATCAGAGGCATATACATTCAAGTTACTATAGGGAATTACGTGTTTAGACTTTTCTATATTCTTGCACGCCAGAACTGCATTTCCAACAAGCACCCAGGTGATGCTGCGGTTGCTGCTCTGGGGACCACAGCAGGAGGGGGACAATTGTCAACAGAAAGAGCCCAATTCACTGTCAGAAGTCTGACCCCATCCTGCCTCTTGCTGCGACTGGTGTGACTTTGGGCATCTGGGGCCCCTATTTCCTTACCTACAAATAGTGCCAACCCTCACATGACTGTTTTGAGGTCTACATAAGACAACATATAAAAACAACTACAGCTCGTGCTCTGCGCACAGTAGGAACTCGGATATCGTTAGTTCCATACCAAATACAGTCCGTGCTACTGATGAAGCCAGTTTTCTGACTCCTGTGCCTTGTGGCCATGGCACTTTTGCCCTTGACAGAATCAGCTGATGAATTATCTACTTTGTTATAATAATAATAATAATAATAATAATAATAATAATAATAATAATAATAAACCCTGAGAAGCAGTTCACTCAGCCTGATTCGAAGCCTGCGGCTTCCTCCGTGGGCGATCAGTCACTACAACTTCCCTTCCAAAGGTCTTACACTGCTGCTCTGCAGGTACTTTCCCGAGGCTCTCAGAATAATAATAATGATGATGATGGTGATGATAACTTTTCCTGATTTGGGAGAAAGATGCAATCTACAAGGCACTTTACATGTGTTACAGTATTTGAAACTAACAATGGGCCTGCAGCAAGAGTGTGATTATCTCTCATTTCCTAGATGAGGAAATTGGAGTGCAGAGAGGTTAAGTACGTTTCCCAAGTGTCCAAGTTTCCAGATCTGGCGTCAAACAGCTGCCGTATAACCCTTTGTGTCCAAGAGTGGGTCCTGCTGGGCAGAAGCTACACCAACAGCCCTTATGCTCGCCAGGCAGTACACACGCCCTTTCCCTTTCCCACTGTTGAAGTTAGATGGAATTTTTTTAAAAAGAGTTGTTACAATAAAAATTGGGTAAACTAGATTAAGACAATGTTCTATAACTCTACACAGAAATAAGATACTTTTATTGCCAAAACGAGATGGTGTCCGAGTCACAGGCAAAGGAAATTCCCCTGACAAGCCCAGGAAGGCCTTTCTGTCTGGGCCTCTGGCCTTCAGGCTTTTGTTTTTGTTTTTTTTTCGGGAGCTGTCAGAACACCCTTTCCCCCAGTCCATGCACTCTCTCCATGTTCTCTACTCAGCAACAAAGTTCTGCTCAATCTTGAAGAACCAAGCTCAAATGTCACAGCTGCTACCAAATCTTTCTCAGTGCCCTTTGACAGAGGTGGAGGTCCTTCCCTATGTTACAATGGTCTGGGTGACCCTTGGGGGCTGAGACAAAGATTTATTCATTATCCCTGCATCTGACAGTGGTGCAGGCCCCATGTACTGGACAGATAATCTATCAGTTTCCTGTGGAAAACTGCCTTTTCCCCAGGCTCAGTCATGGTGTCCGGTGAAGACTATCTTATAAAACAAGTGTATCCCACATCCCGGCACCAAGTTTGATCCTGGAAGGGCATGCAGTCCAATTCAGGGCAACAGAACTGGGGAAGGTATTTGCTAGAGGCTTCTAGAAAAGATAAAACCCTTCCTGCTCTTCTGGAAGAGCCAATGGAAAAGATGGGCTCCCTTCCTCTGGACCCCCAGCCCTCTGGGGAAACCTCCAGGCCCTTCAGACCCAGCACCCGTCCGCAGAGCCATGGCTCCTCAACCTCGCGTCCCCTGACTTTCCTGCTTCTAGAGACAGCGCCCCGATCATCCGGGCACCCGGGACCCTACCAGTCACCGTGAGCACCTCTCTTCCTGGCTCCGTACTACTCAGACAAGGTCTCGCCATTTTTCCCTTCTAAGTACTCCAACACTTTCCCACTTTCTTTTCTGGTCTACACCTCACTCTCCCTTCTTTGGGTCTCCATCACGTCTTACCGGGTCTATTTCAGAGCTTCCTAGCTGATCTCCCTTCCTCCGACCTCACTCCATAAAATCAGTCGTCAACACTGCCTCTGTGTTCGAACTTGACAATGATCCACCGCAGCTCAGAACACTTCTGTGGGTCCCCGTCACATGCAGGGTACATCTCAGCTTCCTCACAATGACAAGCAAGTGCCTTCCTACCCGGCCTCTCCTTCCGTCTTCAGTCTCTTCCCCAGCCCTAACAATCAACACTCAAGCAACACTGAGTCAGTATCCTGTGCTCTTTCGCCTCCGTGCTGGCCCGTGCTGTGTCTTCCACCACAATGCTTTCCTTCCCCACGTCTATCGCCGACATCTGCTCTTTCTCGCAAAATCCAAAGTCCAGTCAAGTATTAGCTTCTCTGGGAATCCTCCCTTGATGCTTCTGGCAAATGTGGGATGGGAGGAAGAATCCTTCTCTTGCCCAGGCATTTTTTATTACATCCTCAAATATTCCCAAGTTTCTGCCTCCTAGGGTCACCTTTCCTTTAGTCAATATTACAGCCCTCCCCCACCTAACATCCTAAAACTCCCTGTAGGATGAGCTATTCTTCATATTTTAACAGTTGGGTCTGCATCCACTGTGGATGATTCTTCTACCATCTCTCATCTCCACTGCTGTCATTGTCGAGTTCCTGGTGACCAGGCCTCATATGTCAAGGTGGTAACAGATGGGGTGTCATCTCACCTTCCATTTCACCCCTGCTTTTGTCCCCAGGGTCTCTGTGGATGACCCAGCTAAACCCTTGTCTTCCTGATTCCCTTACCTCCTTATCACAAAGAACTCTCCAGCACTTCATTTTAGCCACACAGTTCCAAGGGCTTACCTTGCACCTATCATCGGTATAAACTAAGCCACCTCTGAAACTGCAAACACCTACCCTTACTTTCTAGCTACAACCATTGTAGCCTTCTGGTTCGATTGTTTAAGCGGCAAATACGCAGTCTTCACCACATTCTTAATATTATGCTCCAGAGTGCATGGAGTTCAGGAGCATATGTTTTTTATCATGGGCGTGATATACTAGTAGAATAATTCATAGAATAGTTTTACACACATAAGTAACCACATGAACTCTGCGACAAGACTCTCTGGATTCAGATCCTACAGCCTTTACTGACTGTGCAGCCCTAGAAACTGACCCAACTACTCAATGCCTAGTTTTCTCATTCCTAAAACTGTACAACAACACCTTCTGCTTCATGGAGTTATTGTGAAGGTTATGAAGCTTGCGTGAGCTAATATTTGCAAAGCACTTAGCTCAGTGCTGGAACATAGTAAGTAGATACATGTATTATACAAGTAAAGATGTATGCATGCATGAAGGATAGATGTCTCACATGTTTTGACTTATGGAGAAGGACCTCTTTACAGAGTATGAAGGCAATAACTCTTACCATTCTAAATATTTTTCTCTCTTCGTTTTCAACCCTAAACTTTTCCTCTCTTCCTTTTCTTCCATACCCAGTTTAGATTGAACTACTCTGAGCTCCCTGCTCGCCCTCCTCCATCACATTTGCCTTCGCAGACCCAAAACTCTGACAGGCTTAAAAAATGGCCCCAGCTGGTTCGCACCCAGGAGGCCAGTGTCCCTGCAGGGAACGCACGTCGCCGGCAGGCTGGTGGCTCTGCACACCAGGGATTACTGGCCCCAGATGGACCTCCCACCCAAAGTAAGTCTGCTGGGTGCTCAGCACTTGGTGACCTGCCCCTTGCTCTTCCACCTGTGACTGTCCCATGGCTTCCTCTTCAAATCTCCCAACCTTTCTCTCCCTACTGTATTTTCAGCTTGCAAAATTTACCTCATCTTTCAATGACAGAACCCGAACTCCATAAAAGAGATGCTCTTCCTTGTAACAGGAGCAGGTCTGGACTCCTGCACTAAGACGCCCTTTACTCCCAGAGTGTCTCTTGTTTCCCTTACACCCCGGCTCCCCGTTGGACCACGCTCTGCAGTATCCAGATAGGCTCCAGTGTCTCCCATCTTAGAAAAAAAAAAAGGCAAGGCAGGAAAAAGGAAAAAAGTGTGCATCTCCGCAACACACATCAGCTACTGCCTCTTTTCTCTGATCCCTTTCAGAGCCTAAATTCTTTTTTTAAAAGATTTTATTTATTTATTTTTAGAGAGGGAAGGGAGGGAGAAAGAGAGAGAGAGAGAAACATCAATGTGCGGTTGCTGGGGGCCATGGCCTACAACCCAGGCATGTGCCCTGACTGGGAATCGAACCTGCGACGCTTTGGTTCGCAGCCTGCGCTCAATCCGCTGAGCTACACCAGCCAGGGCTAGACCCTAAATTCTTAGAACCTCCTCTTCCCATCTCCTTCCATGCATTCTTCCAACAGCTCTATTCCGAACGCTGCTCGGAGCCACACTGAACCTGTTACTTTGAAGATCAATGGCGGGGCAGGTGCTCCAGGTTCAATGCATGTCTCCTGTCCCATCACCCTCCATGTCCCGGCAGGATTCCACACCAGGGCCGGCTCCCGCTGGCTTCTGCGCCATCTCTCCTGGTTTTGGGGGCATGTTCTGATTTTCCTCAGACCTCCACGGCTGACTCCTCTGTCTTGTTGTGACTGGGCCCTTTGACTTCGCCAAACATGCAAATGTCGGAGACACACGAGTCTTCTCAGACCTCAGTCGCACTCACCTTTTCACCTTTCCCAGCCTCCCTCCGGATCCAGTCCCTGGGAGACGCCTTCACTCTCCCTGGCTTTGAAGGCCACCCCTACACTCTTGACGTCTACATCTCATTCTCTTCTTGGAGCTTTGTTCTTAGCTATCCACTGTCTGCTCGAAATCCCTGCTCAAATTTATTATAATGATGGCATAATTTACACGTTCAAAACTAGACTTCTAATTCTGCCTCACCCAGAGCACATCACCATTACCTTCCATCCGATCCCTGCTGCCGTGATTGCTTCCTCTGCTTCCTCTTTTGCCCCCCCCCTTTTACCTAATCTACTCTTCAAACAAAAGTGAGAACACTCTTCTAAAAGCATAAATTGGTTTAAAACCACTCAGCGCCTCACTGCAGTTCAAATAAAATTTGCATTTCCAGCTTGGCCTGGGAGACCTCGCACATCCTGGCTTTGCCCACCTTTCCGATCTCAGTGTGCGCCCGTCTCCCGCCTGGGCACAAGGTACGGCCACGCGGACCCCCAAACACTCCCAGTTCAGTCCAGTCCTGGAGCCGCAGTGGACCCTGTTACACCCTAAGCCCAGCCCTCTCCTTCTTCAGGTTCCAGCCTAAATATTGCCAATGCTCCTTCAGGGTGACTCTTCCTTTCTCTCTAAATCAGCATCACTCCCACCTCCTTACTTACTCTGGTTCTTCATTTCCTGTCCGTGTCCTTCTTAGCTTTTTCTTCTTTGCAATTACTCCTGTGTTCGTTGTTTATCGCCGGTCTCCCAGACTGTGCACACCACGGCACAGCACGCTCGGCACTGGGCACAGCGAGAGTCAGCAGGGTCTCGCATCTTAGAGCCGCATCTTAGAGCCACATCTCAGCTCCAGCCCTTGCTAGCTGGGGAAACTCAGGAAGATTCTTATGACACCCACACCTTAGTTTCCACCTCAAGAAAATGAGAATAACCGTGTGTCACCTTACTGGGGCGGACAAGCTTGAGTAAGGTAACACATGTATAGCATGCAGAATGATATTTAGCGCAGAGTAACTACTGCTGCTAAAACTTGCACTATTACTACTAGTGATGATGATGATATTGTTGGTAGCATTCAGTGAAATTCTTGAATGAATGGACGAATGAAGATTCAGATTTGTGCATCTGTGTGACTACAGTGTACCAGGCACCCTGCTATTTGCAGTTATACACACATGGTTTGCTTTAGTATTTTTTATTCTCACAGCAACTTAAAAAACAGACAACACTCTCAGAGGAAGTCATTGAGAGAATCTGAACAACTTTGCCCCAGACACTTGGTGTCTAGGTGATGGGGTCCCCAGAGGGAAGAGGGGCGGGGGGCAGGCAGTAAAGGGCAAAGGGGTTCAAATACATGGGGATGGAAGGTTTAACCTCGGTGTTAACACGTGATGCAAGACGGAGATGATATATTGTAGAAGTGTCCGCTTGAAACCTATGTCATTTTACTAACCAATGTCACCCCAATAAATGTAACTTTTAAAAATTTTTAAAAAGGAACCAGAATTGGAAACGAGTTTGTGTCTACACATGGCGCCATTTCCAACAGCCCACTGCCCGTGGGCCAGGGCCAGCCTGTTCGTAAGAACCGCCCGGGGCCTTTTAAACCATATGACGCTGGCCTCGTCCGTGCAGAGCGGGGCTCTGCAGGGCAGGGCGCTGTGGGGCCCTGGGTGCTGTGGGGCCCTGGGTGCTGTGGCTCCCACAGTGGCCCCAGTGATGTAGAGACGGGCCCTGGCTGTGCCCTGCGGCCCCGAGGCTCCCCTCCTCGGCTCCACAGCGCTGTGAGAACCCACAGTCTGGTCCTCCTGGCGGGTCTTCTCCTTCCGTAGCCACGGCCGGGGCTGGCACCTGCCCTGTGCGTGGCCAAGGCCAAGCTTCCGGCTGCATCGCCACCAACCCACCGCCAACAGTCTGGCCGTTACCACAGTATGGCCATCATGTTTAAAGACATCATCCTGAGTTTTCTCTCTCAGGTGGACTAGTCTAAAATCAACTTTGGGGAAGACGTGGAAGACGTATTAAATCAGGTAAGAAAACAAAGTGATAAATGCGTGAGTTTCCAATGGATTCTTTGCGTGACTTTGTCGGAGACCCAGGAACGTGGTTTGCCTGGGACCAGTGTAGGAGACATGGCCCCGAAGAGGCCGGTGACGAAAAGCCACAGGGGAATGTTTCCAGAAAGCTCTGCCTTCAACTGAACAGACAGCCAGATGTTCCCATGACCTGTCCCCCATTCGAACAACTCTTCTCCAGACTTCCGCTCAGGAAGAAGGATTGTCATCTTCTTGGAAACATGGGTAGCTGCTAGTGCTGGCAATTAAGTACCTTGATGTCTTTTTTTCAGTTATCACTTCCCTCCAGCCAAGTAATAATAGGTTTGGCCATGTTCTGATCCAAATTGAAAATGTTCAAAGAACATTGGTATTATCATTCCCAGTGAGCTTTGCAGCTCTTGTCCTTGCTTCTGTGAACTAAATTAAGTCCAGAGAAGGAAAAGGAAACCTGCTATCATTAACCATATGGAAATTCGGAGGCCATCCAGAGCGGATCGGTCCATACTTGCCCTAGAGACAGCGACCAGTGAGTAAGTGTGTGAGGCAAGAGTCAGGCCAGATGTGAGATGAGCAAGAACTCTGGGAAGGATTTAGCATCAGCATCTGGGAGGGGGAAAGGAAAGAATGTTCCTCACCTATAAAATGAGTGTAACAATATTTTCCACATAGCTATATTATAAGATTAAAACTAACATTATATGTAAGGGGAGTTCTGAAATGTGGAATGCCCTCAATAAATTATTATGCATGGTGTCGTATGGGCCTTCCACTTTATTTTACGTAAGATTAAAGGGGCTTCAGGGGGCCCCGGTGCCAAAGAATTCCAGAGTGAGGACGGCGTGTGGAACGGGAGGGTGGTTGAAAGGTTACATCCCCAGGAACTGCCGAGGCCCCCTCTCCTCTGACCAGGTAACAGGCACTCACCCCACATTTCTCTCCAAGGTTTGCTTTGTCAGGCTCCTAGGATTCACTTTGGCTCGAATCACATTCGGTCTACCTGACATCAGACTCTAATGCACAATCACTACGGGGGGACCTAGACTCTTACTGTCCGATGGTATGTAATCGAGGATGGGGTGTGCTGAGCCCTGGACACGTCCCGCCAGGCCAAGACAGAGTCGAGGCCACACGGACTCTCGTGGACCCACAGGCAACGTGGGTGGGGGGGCACCGTGATCAGGAGAAACCTCCTTCCGGGGGTACTGGCGCCCTGGAGGAGAGGTATCAAGCACCACCATAGAAAGACTCTAGGACATTCCGCTCTCCAGGGCCTCAATGATTTCTAAATATATTTTCAAATAAATGAGACTTTCTTAAACCATTTATCACCATGGCAACTAAGCTGGCAGCGTTGGTGGGAGTTTCAGCATCTATCAATTGGGAGATATGTTTGTTGCTTGCAATGCCTTAGAAAAAAAGAGCTCTGTGGAGTAAGTGAAGCAATACATTCAGGGAGACTGGCAGGGCACCGGTGAACAGAGGGGTGCTGAGGGCAGCTGCAGGGACCCACACCCTCAGTGCTGGGCAGCACCTCATTAGGCCCCCACTGGGTTATCCCTTAAGTAATGTAATTCTCCTAAAATACAAATGCTGTTCTCCAATCGTACATCCCAGCGCTTGTGGTGCCTAAGAGGTTGTGCCTGGAGGTCAGGAGACGTGGGTTCGAGTCTCGATGTCAACACTGATCAGCGGTGTGGGGTACGCTTTCAGCCTCACGGGGACTATTTCCCTTTCCAAATGATGAAAGGATATTGGATACTACTATATAGTTTGAACAAGTAAGGTAAATGCTAGCTTTTAATACTCTGCTGTGGCCTTTAAAAATGTCTTTCTCTGTTTGTACAGTTGCAATTATTTTTCAGTTCTAGGACAGGAAGTCGTCCTCAGGCTCATAAACCCCGTACGTACATGAGCCCCTACCCCCCACTGTCTTGCAGAGACTCAGCCGCACTGAAAGGCAGAGGCTAGCCACCACGCGGCGTTTGGGGAGAAGGATGGGGTGGATATTTACACTTCCTGAGCAACCTTGTACTTACGGGCACTTTCGTACATTATCTGCTTTCATGCCTCCCCACAACCTTGTGTGTGAGGGACTGGAATTCCCAGTTCAGGTCTGAGGAAGAACATTGAGTCCACCTCCTCTCCATCCCGCCACCAGCAGGGGGCGGAGCTGGGACTTTCATCCCCCTCTGCTGGGCTCCAGGGGCCAGCAGGCTGCCTCCCCTTTGAAACCATCTAGTTCAAGGGCACAATGTCACAGAAAGAGGCCTCATTGGAGAGTCCTACCTGAGCTTCTGTTCTAGCTCTTGCCACCTACCAGCTGTCTGGCCGCAGGCAAGGCAGCGCTGTCCTTGGGCTGCAGCATCTTTACGTCCGAGAGACTGACTCACGTGGAGTGGCCGCTTTGTGAGACAATGGGCAACCTCGGGCAAAGAAGGATGAGAAAGGGGTCCCCAGGAGGAGGAGGAGGAGGAGGAGGATCTCTGAGCTGCTGGGGCCACGGACGTTTACTGTGGGGAGGCAGCGAAGTGACCGCGGGCGAAAGGGTAGGTTCAGCCTCTGAAGCGCGGGTGAGCCTGGGTAGGCTTTGAAAGGGGTTCGCTCTGCATTCACACCTGCAAGCAGACATGAGACAGAGAAATAAAATAAGGTCGAAAACCGCTCTCTGGCAGCTGCAGGAAGGGCTAGGTTGAAAGCAGCAGGCTGTGCTCAGCTGTCTCTATGTCTCTCTGCAGGCGAGTTCCTTTCAACCGGGCCCAGTGTCCAGACCCCAGAGCTGCAGAATCTCCTGGGAGGGTAGACCTGGTTATTAAAGATTTCAAGACTCCTTTTATGGGATTTCCTTTGCAAATTTCCTCATAATGCATTAATAGTATTTGTAGCATATTTTCACTGAAACCGCACCACCTCCTTCTATCTCCGTAGAGTCCCAGAGAAGGGTCCACTGCGGAGAAGAAACCACGTCCAACCCCCCCAACTCCCCACCCCCCACTCACTCCCGGCACCCTTTCCTCTGGGCCCTGCCACTCTGCCACACAGACAGCCCAGCGCTGGCTCCCCAATTCATGAATGGGAAGAGAAGCCATTCGATACATTTCTTGGGGATTAGCCCTCCAAATCCACAGGAAACAGTGAATTTCTTTGACAAGGATGATGTAGTGCAAAGGTCAGAGACCTGGGGTCAGCCAGGGGTGGTCTAATCCCAATTCCTTCACCTTCTACTGGTGTGACCTTAGTAAATTACTCACCCACTCCTTACTTCCGTTTTCTCCTTTGACAATGTTTCAGATAATTCTAACAACTGTCAGTCTCCAGGGAGTAAGTGGGAAGCTGAATGCGAAAGAAAGGAGGCAAAAATGAAAACTCTGGAAAGAAGTTGGGGAATAAGATGCAAAGCAAGACAAAGCGTCAGGGCCAGAACACTCCGGGCTTTAGGACCGCGGGTAACCAGAAGCCAGGCACCAGTGTGGAGGGACTGGCAGGAGCCGAGGGCTAATCACCAGCTGGCAGGCCTGGTGCAGGACGGTCCACATTGTGACCAAGTCACCAAACAAAGGAGAAGAGGCGTCAGAGTCTGAGAAGCAATGACATGAAAAACAAAGACCTCGGAAGGAAGAATGATTAAGAAAGAGCCTGTAGGAAGGCGCTCAGGTGCAAGTTGCCTTATTATTATAACTTGCATTTCACGGGGCTACAAAGGTGGAAGAAATCATGCAAAACCCTCCCGTTCTTCTGTGTGTCCAGCTTCTCAACTACAATGCCCACACTGCTCTGTGTGTGGTGTCCATCCAGGCGCACCTCACACCCAAACCCAGCAAGAAAGGGAGGGTTGTGGGTGCTCCTCTTTAGGAGGAAGCAGAATTAGATAGAATGAATGAGTGAGAGCAACCCATGCCCCACAGGGAGTGGCCCTCTGCCTCCTGCTCCCGCTTCCTGGTCTGTGCAGGGGGAGGGCATCCCTCAGCCTCCCTTCACGTCCTTGTCACTTTGTTCTCTGCGGCTCTACTCCAGCCCTGGCTGGTGGGGGCGAGGGTGTCCGGAGTCCTCCACGGGGCTCAGGTGGATGGCTATACCTGAAAGGAGCTTCAGCAGCGTCTGCAGGGGCACGGACCCCTCTCCCTTCCCACGGCTGGGCGTGACAGGTGCGCCCTTGATCGCCGCCCATCCAGACCAACTCCGGACACTAGCTATTTTCTCATCATTGCTTCATTTTGTCCCTTTGAACCTTGGTTTTTGAAATATGAAGTCCCAAAGTTGCAAAAATTACAAAAATAACACAATGGACTCTTCTCACACTTTAATTCAGTTTCAAGAAGCAAGAATACATACAGAATTATCATGTATCCTTCACCCAAGTTCACCACTGGTTAGCAGTTTGCTGTTTGCTATATGATTTTCTATCTCTTATAAAATTATATAATTTTCCTTAAACCTTTTGAGATTAAGTGGCAAACATCATACCCCTTTACTTCTACCCTGCCTAGTGTATATTTCCTAATAAAAGAACATTCTCTTATACAATATATCAATATCAAGAAATTTAAATGACACAGGACTGCTATTTATCCACAGTTCATATTCAGATTTTGACAACATTTCTAATCATGTCACTATAACACTGTTTCCTGGTCAAGAGTCCCATGTTGCCATAACTCCTTAGTCCGCTTTAATTTGGATCCGCTGCTTCATCTGTCTTTGTCTTTCATGAGTGACAATGACATTTTCAGAGAGTGCAGTTCCTTGGACCTTTAAAAAAATGTTTCTGCCCTAGCTGGCATAGCTCAGTGGATTGAGCTCGGGCTGGGAACCAAAGCATCGCAGGTTCGATTCCCAGTCAGGGCACATGCCTGGGTTGCAGGCCATGACCCCCAGCAACCGCACATTGATGTTTCTCTCTCTCTCTCTCTTTCTCCCTCCCTTCCCTCTCTAAAAATAAATAAATAAAATCTTTAAAAAAATGTTTCTCAGTGGGAGTGGCATATGTTTCCTCACGATGAAATTCTGCTGATGCCCTTGCTGGCGGGAACACCTCACGGAATTGATTGGGTATCCGCAGTGCATCACGACAGGAGACATGGGACCTCAATGTGTCTCGTTACTGGGATGCTGACTGGGACGACCACGCCACTTCTCCAGGTCCTCGCAGCGCCACCCGAGCCCACGGGCCCGCGGCACCCGACCCCTGCTGCACGTGAGCACCGGCCTGGGGAGTGAACCTCAGCACCAGCAACGAGCTTTAAAGCCCAGCCTTCCCCAGGACCAGCGATCCCCAGCCCGGGCTGTCCACTGGAAGAGCGTGGAACGATTTTCCAAAGGCAGTGATACCTGACTCTCACATTTAGACATTTGGACGTGCTTAGTTTGGGCTTTGCCTGGGCGTGGGAATTTTCTAAAACTCTCCCTGGCAGGCCAAGGTTGACGTCACTGCTCTAGGCAAAGTAAATCGGATTTTCTGGTGGTCACTGTCCCACTCTCAAAGGTCTCCGGAGTATCCAGGTGTAGCCAGGGCTGAGAACCATAGGTGGACACCGGGGAGATCCGTCTCCACCTTTAATCTGAGAGGAAGGCTGTAGCTGCGCTGGCCCTCTCAAGATTGTACAACTGGTCTGTGGGGGGCCCTCATCCCAGCCCAAGCCTTCTTTCCCGCGAACACAGTCTTCTCCGAAGGAAGCGGAGGTCAGCTAGCTGACAGGTATTTCCCCTGGGAGGGGCCAGAGCCGGTATTTCCCTCCCGCCCCCCACCCCCCATCCCAGGAAATCTGAAAAAAATCAGACGGTTACACTCAGATTGTTCTGTTCTGTTACATTCGGGTTGTTCTCTTAGCGACGACACCCTTTCTAATCACAGTACAGACCACGGAGCAGCGACTTCATCACCAGGACCCCAGGACCCACCCCAGACTTCCCGAAGCAGAATCTGAATTGTCAGATGATCTCCAAGTGTTTTCAGGGCAAAGAAAGGCCCGACGAGCCCAGGACGACGCCGCAGCGCGGTAACGGAGAGGCTGGCTGACCCTCGGACGTTTTGGGCCACGCTGTCTCTGCCCCAACTACTCCTTCTGACCCTGCAGCAGGAAACGAGCCACGGACTGTAGGTCAGTGAGGAAGTGAGGGTGCGTTTACAGCGACGGGGAGGAGGCCGAGACTCGGCCCATGGACCAGAGTCAGCTGACCTCTCCGCTGATGCGGTGAAGCAGGATTGAGAGAAAAACAATGTAAGTGCATGAAACTGAGAAATGCAAATTTGGATCGTGGTTCTGGTAGCCCCCAGCTTTGTGACCTTGGACAAAGTACTTAATCCCCCGGGGCCTTGTGTAAAGTGTGTAAAGAAAACCCCAGCCCTGAGAGCCGGAAACGGTTCGGGAAGAGAGTGTGTCACACGCCTGGCACGCAGAAGGCACTCAGTGAGTGTCGGTTCCCTTCCTTCCTTCCGACTCTCTCTGCGCACAAACTCAACGCATCTGGCGGCGTTTCCACGGGGCGCCGAAACACAGACAAGCCAAACACCTTTTGTCCAAAGCGGCATTTTAATCTGGCTTTGGAAAGTTCTCTTATTTGTATTTGATTGTGGGGAAGTCAGATCATTTAAAAATCTCTAACACATCTCATCAGATAATGGTGCCCAAGTACAAAATTCCAGCCTGCGGCAAGCGAGAAATTCATGAGCGCTATCCCTCCCCACCTTGTCCTGTCTCCCCTTTCTCTGCATCTCATTCTCTCCAGAAGATGAAACGTGCCTGCCGCGCCCAGCCTCCTCCTCTGAGTTCAGGTCTGTCTGACTCATAACTTCCCTAAGGGAGAGGAGAAAATAGAAAGTGAAATGATTTTGCTTAAAAGACTTGAGTTAGGGCTAGGGAGAGAACTCAGGGGGCTCCGGTTTAAGGCTGAGATTTTCAAATACTTTGAACAGAATGAGTCCATGGGAGAGAAAAGTGTCACATGGGGCTTACATCATGCAAGGGCTGTCTATGACGGCGCATGACCCCGGGCTAATTATAAAAGAAGGGTCTGTGCAGGAAACGAATTGGCCTCGTTTTTCCAAGCGGCTTGGAAATCAGTAAGAAAAATAGAATTCTTATTTTAGTTGTCATCAGATCGGGAGCAGGAATCGGAGGGGTGTGTGGAGGGGCACAGAAATAAAACACGGATGACGTCAGGAGAGTGGTAAGATGAGGCGAGATTGCATCATCTCGGAGGCTTCCTCAGTGCCCTGCGGAGAGAGAACCTCTACACAGAGTCCCAGAGAGACGCCCCTGGCTGACCCTGTCTGGTTAGAGAGCTTCAATTCTGCGGGCCATCCAGTCTGCTGCAGAGCCGCTCTAGTGGAAGGGACCCTGGGATCCCCACTTGGGGTAATGATGTTATTTCCCTCACTGTGCCCTTCTCTCTAACCCATGCCCATTGAAGTGACCAAGAAAAGGTAACAGAAACCTCGGATCCCGGAAAGAATACTACGTATATTTTGGAAATTCTGGAGGGCAGGCGAATGGGTGAGTGAGTGGCCAACCCTTACACAGCACCACACACCCACTGGGTACATGGGCGCAGATGACTAGCGGAATCCTAAGCCAGGAGAGGCGTGAGTGGGAGGCAAGGGTGCGGTAGAAGAGAGAAGAAAATTGACCTTGATTTGAGAAGTTGAAGGCGAGGGGTCACACCCTGAACATACACGTGGCCTGATGCCTCCTTGAGGGTCGGGCGGAGGAGGTGTGGGGAAGAAGTCTGTGCCAGCTACTTTCAAGTGGCGCATAACTCAAAGATTCTTTGGAATAGGTCTGATGTTTCTTTCTGCTCTTGTAGGTAAAAATAAACCAATGAAAACCGCCAGAGGAAATGACTTCATGGTTTAGAAGAAGGAGAATGGAGGTCAGGAATTGGGGTAAATATGAACTTTGTCATTCATATTTCCAATGAGATTCTAGGTGACAGTGTAAGAAGAAAATGGTAGGAAAATATATCCCATGTCAGGAAAACGTGGCTTTGGGTGTTTGGATGAACCCATATTTTAAAAAACACGAGGGAGGCGGCCCCTAGCTAGTTGGATAATGAAGGACACAGAGAGTTGATCAAAACTGAGCACAAAACATTGTCCCCGAGCTCAGAGGAAGAAGATGAAGATAATATAAGGAAGAACGAAATGACCGGAAACTATACAAAATGACCCGGGAGATCCAACACACATGATATGTGTGATATAAGAGGATGAAATCAGCACAAAGAGAAGTTAGCTCAAAGAAATCATTGAATAAAAGTTGCCTACATTGAAGATAAATTTACTTGTCAAGTATCAGATGACATTAACAATAACAAAAACGTCTTGCTTTTCAACAGAGAAGGCGGCGCTGACAGAGGACAAAAACATGTCAGGATAAAACCCAATTTCCCCTTTACTGCACTAAATGCTAAATTCCATCAGATTTCGAAGGAGAGATTTGCATACCTCTTGAAAGAATGCTATACTTGGCCAAGCTGTACTTTATGAATGAAATCCCGAAGTTATTCTCAGAGCTGCAAGGACCCTTATACTTTCTGATTGTTACCCAGCAAATAACTGAGTCATCTAAGAAAAATTAAACCCCTAACTCAGGAAAAATGAAGACACTGTACAAAAGCACAGCCAAAGTGAGTAGAAAACGATCTTGAAGAGCCAGAGGTATTTCGTGGTTCGACCACGCGGGTGCTGCCTGCGTGCAAACACCTGCGCACGGGCGTTTATAGCAGCCTCATTCCCAGCTGCCCAGCTCGGGAGCAACCAAGGGTCCTTCAGCAGGCGCCCTGATGGAGAAGCTGTGCCCCATCCACACGATGGACTGTTACTGAATGCCGAAGAGAAATGAACTATCGAAGCAGGAATAGACACGGAGGAAACTTAAATGCCTCAGTGAACGGGGACAATTCTAAACAGTTGCGCTCTGCGTGATTCCAGCTCTGTGACACACTGGAGAAAGCAAACTGCGGGGACAACACGAAGGCCAGCAGCTGCCACGGGGCAAAGAGAAGGGAGGGACAAACAGGCAGAGCACAGGGGACATTCAGGGGGTAACACTGCTCCGTACGTGTCATTAGACATTTATCCAAACCCATCGAATGTACCAAAGTGAACTTGAACTTAAACTATGGGCTTCGGAGGACTCTGATGTGTCCGTGTAGGCTCACCAAGGCCCACACAGGCACCACGCTGGTGGGGGTGCCCACAGGGAGAGAGGCTGGGTACGCGGGGATCATGTGTGGGGGAGCTCTGCATTTTCCACTCAGTGGTGCTGTAACCTTGCAACTGCTCTCCAAAACCAAGGCTATTTTTAAAAACTTCAACATCAGCAAGTGAGCAGGAAAAGTGTTTTGAAGAGTGGGAAATATTTCCAGGAGCCTCTGCATTTATAACATTAGCGGCTACTCTGCTGAGGTCTCCCACTGGGGGCTTGGGCCACATAGGTCATTTGGCTTTCTCCGCTTATCAATGCCAGTTATATAGCCTCAAGCACGTCATTGAACTTGTATCTCCTTTCCTTCGTGGGACCGCCGCAATGATGAAAGAGTGCATACCCTGAGAGAATGGTTCCATAAGGAGCAGTGGGTGTGCTTCTGTCATCACTGGATATGTCTCAGGCACCCAGTAATGATGGGTGGCAGGGGAATGTCTAAAAGAAGGGAAGGGCCACGGAGTTTCACACCCGCCACACACACGTATAGACGGAGACACACAGCCGTGCCCTGCGGCCAGCTCATTAAAAACCCAGGGCATTTACGGAAAAGCCTTCCCACAGAAAACGTCTCAGGGAGCAGACCTGATGGGAAAGCTGACGGTTCAGAACGGGAGCCACGGCACGTTGGTCCTCTTCTCCCGAGCTGCTCGTCTCTTCACCAGTTTGTGCAGGAAAACAAAAGAAATAAATGAGAAAAGAGAGAAAAAAGAAGGAAGGGAAAAGGACAGGTTATGAATGTTTATCCACAAATAGCAAAGGGGAGCTTTGCACGAGCAGGGGAAGGACGGGAGGGCACAGAGAGCTGGTTACCTGCAAAAAATGGATTTTTCTTCCCTTTGGTAACCCTTTTGTTGCTGTGGACGATTTTTGTGTTGAGGTGTTAGATTTTTTTTAAATGACTTCAAAAATATTTACTGATTATCATGCTTCAGAATTTGCATTTCTTTAATAATTTTTAAATGGCATTTTAAATACTTTGCTTTTTAAAGTCAGGAAATCTAAAACAGAAAAAGGAGGAAGAGAAGTAGAAGAAAAAGAAGGAGACAGAGAAGGAGGAGAATGAGGAGGAAGAGGAGAATGAGAAGAAGAAAACTCATAGAAATAGACGACAGATTGGCGGTTACCAGGGGAACGGGTGGAGGTGGCCCAAGGGCACAAGCTTCCAGCTGGAAGGTGAATGAATCTGGGGAACCCAGTACCCCAGCATGGTGGCTGGAGTTACCAGGACTGCCCTGTGTACTTGAAAGCTGCTGAGAATAGATTTTGAAAGTTCTCCGCACACACGTACAAAGGTAACTACGTGAGGCAATGGACGTGTTAACCAACCCTTTTGTGGCAATCATTTTGCAATATCTCCATGTATCAAATCACATTGTATAACCTCACACTTACACAATGTACATATCAGCTATATCCCAAAAAGCTGGAAAAAAGTTTAGTGACTTTCAAATGCATGATACAGCATCAGGAACCATGGTCACCACATTAGATTACATTTCCGTGACACCCATTTTATGCCTGGAAGTCTGCACCTCCACCCACATTCTCCACTCCAACCCCTTGTTTATTCCTGTGTATAAGTTTGGCTTTTTGGTTTTCATTTCTCAGATGCCACATATAAGTGAGATCATACAGTGTTTGTCTTTCTCTGTCTGACTTACTTCACTGAGCATAACGCCCTAAAGATCCATTATATTGTCACAAATGGTGAGATTTTCTTCTTCTTTATGGCTGAATGACATTCCATTCCTAACAGTTTTATTCATAGTACTCTGGGGCAGGAAACAGCCCAAATGTCCCTCTGCAGGAGACTGAATAAACAAATTGCAATATATTCACACAACGAAATATTACTTAGCCATAAACAGGAATATACTCCTGGAATATGCCGTAACATGAGTGAATCTAAAAGTAGGGTGAGCAGAAGCCGGACAGAATGGTACTTCCTGTGTGATCCCATTTAAATGAGGCGCCAGAAAAGGCAAAACTCACATATGGCGTGGGATTTAAAAATGGCTGCTTCTATCTAGGGAGCGTGGGGCAGGAGCGACCCAGGAGCTTTGGAGCTGATGGCCATAAACACCCTATGTCCTGTCTGAGGTAGTGCTGCACGCGTGTGTTCAACTGTTCAAAGTCACCAAACTGTATGTCAATCAGAACTTCATTTAAATAAAGAAGAAAACACAGACAGTTAAGTTCCAAATTATAATAATGCAGACGCGTACCCTCCGAGAAAAATGTGTCTTCAGGTTGGGCCACTGAGGACCCAGAACAACGGATCCAGCCCCAGCCCAGGGATCCTTCCAACGATCATCCAAACACACAACGGTTCTTTAACACGTGAAGTAACTCAAAACTGTTTTTCTTTCCCATAGCCCTTACTGGGGAATTGACTGAAAACATGCTCTAGCAAGATAAGAAAGGAAGGGAGGAAAAGACATAATGTATAAAATAACAGAAATGAAAGGAGAGTAATGAAAATAAGACCCCAAATGAACCGTTTTACAGACATGTAGGGGGTGATTTGCACAGATTGGACGAAGAGGAGAGAGAAGTCCGAGAGGGGGTGTCTGAGAAATAGGGGGTTTCCAGAGACACGTGAGTCAGAACAGCTTAAGGGGGTGATAAATGTCAACTGTGTGTGGAAAGAATTAAGGCAACCAATCTCACAGCAATGCAGCCCCAACCAACCCAAATAAAGAAACCCAGAATGGAGGCTGTCTGGTAGGCGGTGTGGGCTCCTTTAAATATAGATTCAACAATAAACAACTGTGGCAATTCTTCATGTCATCTAAAATTATTTCCCCGTAATTTCAGAAGGATCTTCTAGAATGTAATATTTCTGTTGTCAAAACATATTACTGAAACTCGGCAAATACTTTCATTTCAAATCAACTTCTTTTCCTTCCGTTTAACTCATGTAAAAATAAGTTCCATACCTCCTACCAAAACCATCATACCGTGCAAAGTAGCATTCCGTTGCTCAGGAAGTTATTTCTCAGACTACTGACCTAACCACACTCCCTTCTACATAGGCGCCCACAGAGGGCTCCCTGCAGTCACGTGTAACTGAAGTTCACTGCATTGCTCAGTGGGGGAGTGTGGGTCACTTTCTGAAACTCGCACCCTCATGCACGTGTATCATGATGGAATACGGAGTGTGTACTTTCACCTTAATACATGTCTGTGCTTTAAGGAGTCCTGTCTCCCTCTGAAATTCTTTCTTGCCCAGTGACGAAAACCTGGACACTGTCACTGGGTCCGGGCCTCCCGTGGCCTCCCCATGAGCCTCAGGTATCAGCAGCAGCACGCCAGGGAGGTGGTGTGTCGCTGGGGGCAGAGCTGTCTTCTGCAGGACACAGTTACGGACCGAGGGTCAGAAGCCCTCGCCCCCGGTAGTGGTGGGAGTGCGCTTGGCCGGCCCCGCAGGGCTCGGGCCTGTCTGGAAGGAGGGGTCTCTCCCGGGGAATGGGCTGCATACAGAGCCAAGTGGGGAGTGCGGGAACGAGAGCAATGATCCAGGAAAGAAGGGACAGGACATCAGGGGATGCGGCTGGGCTGGGAAGCCAGAACCCCGAGGCAGAGGGAGCAAGAACAAGAGGGTGCGGTGCCTATAGGAGAAAGGGCTCCGCGTGCGGAACAGGGAGGAAGCTGCTGTCGCAGCCCAGTCCCCGCTGCCAGCTCCGCGTCGTGGCCGCAAGCCAGCGAGATTCCAGGCACCAGAGCAGAAGCCCCGAGATGCCTACGGTCTCCATGTCCTTTCCTCCGGAGCTGCTGGCTTACGTGTCCGATGACAGGGCCTCGCTCACCTGCCTCCGCTGCTCCTTAAACCTCAGCCGGGTCAAATGCGAAGCTGACCCAGCCGGGAGCTCCTGTTCAGTGGCAGGGGCTGCTTGTACAAGGCTCGTACGCAGGGCGTATCCGTCTTTGACCCCTTTGAGCCTCAGACTTTGCCAGTGCCGAATAACCCCTCTAACTGCAACCCCGTTTTTCCCTTTTGGGGGAAGGTACTTGCAGCCCCATCCCCTCACCGGCTATCTGCCCTTTGTCCTGTTCTCTGACTGTCTCTCCTTCCCCTGCGGGGCCCTTCGTCCGTCTCTGTCTGCAGCTCACGGTTCTCCCCTGTAAACTCGGCTCCACCGTGGAAGGGAAGGGAGGGGAGGGGAGGGGAGGGGAGGGCGAGAAAGGAAGGAAAGGAAGAGCAAAGGAGGGAGGAGGAGGGAAAGAGAGAGGAAGGAAGGGGAGGAACTCACCTTCCTGGCCATCTATTCCAGGCTATTACTAGGACCCTTTACACATGTGCAAACCAGGGGAAGCGACTCGCCCAACGTCACACAAGGATTTGCTTCTCCTGTGTAGGTGGGTGCCTGCCGAAACGGGGCGCCCCGGGTAGACCCAGTTTCAGGGCTCAGCCCCAACCGTCCGGCAAGACATGGGTTTGTGCTTGGTTGTTCCCAGCACGAATGACACTGGCATTTCACTGCATGAGAATATAAGATTGCAGGAGAGTCATCTCCAGGGCCGGCTCCTTGTTACAAATACTCCTGTGGAAAATGCTGGAGGTGGTTCTCTCTTTGGAAGCGACGCCGTGAAGGACCAACGGTCCCCAGAGGGGCTCTGGCCCGCTCCCGGAGTTGAGAGCGCCACTCCAGCCAGGGTCGGCCAGTCCGACTTGAGTGCCGGGGAAACTTGTCGGAGAGCAGAGCACCCAGGCTCCTCCAGGTCAACCAGCTACGCTTCATGGACTCTTTTAGCGAATGACATTTTCTCCCTAAAAAGAAGTTTCATTTCTTCAATTGCCTAACATAAAAGGGGGGCAGCAGGCTCAGCCAAAATATTCTATGAGGTCCCCCAAAATATTCTATGAGGTCGGATACGCACCAATAAGATGGGCCAAGGAGGCCGCCTCCTGAGAGGATGACAATGATGAAGAGCAAGCTCACACCCCGCCCCCCACCCCGTGTTTCCATGGCACCCTGCCCGCCCCCCCAAACACACACACACATCTCGCCCAACCACAACCACTCTTCCACCTGCCTGAGCTACCTCGATAAATCCTTCTACTTTTTTTTCTGTTTATATCAACACTGGAACTACGCTTCCTAACCCATTCCACCCACGTGTGGCCGAGTGAACAGTGACTGGGAAGAGCGAGAAAGCAGAAATTGTGTTTCGGGTCCCCCACGGTCTCTGTGCCTCCCTGTCGGCGGGGCACGTGTAGCGATGAGGCAGGAAGGTGTCCCTGAATCCCAAACAGGGAACAGCGGCTTGTCCGCAGAAAGACTCACTTCACGGCCTCGTATAAAGAAGAAATGTGCTTTTTTATGTACCGTCTTTTTGTTAAGGTTACCCTCACACTCGTAACAATAGAAACTTGGGTGAAGGGTGAAATCTGTAATAAACAGGGTTCTTTCTCGCACCACCGAGGGATCATCTCCACGGAAACCAGGCACGCTGCTGGAATTCTGACCCGTAACTCCGTAATTCAGCATTCACTGGTTATATACCATGGGGAGTTATTTGGGTTCCACCTAAGTTTGGAATAAGCCATTCAAGCACTTTGGGTGGTAAAGCGACGGGGCTGGGGTCACATTTTGGGATGACAAAGCGTGTAAGACCGAACTCGGGGAGCCCAGGTGGAAGGCTGCTGCTGGGGTCTCCGTTCCCAGCTGTGGGGCAGGTGGGAAAATTACCCGTTGGCAAGATGAGGAACCTCTTTTATTGTAAAATGAAAAGGGAAAAAGCAGTACACATGGATTTAACTTATGTCTGGCAAATTAAACACACATGGATAATGGAAGCAAGGAAAGGTATGCTTTCCATGGAAAAGGGAAGAGGAGACATCTGCTAGGCTCGTTGGGGTTTCTGTTAGTTGAAGGGAAAGCAAAGTGGCCCTAGGTGTGGGTGATTCGGAGGAGAAATATCCATGAACGTGGTGTAGGCAGATCCAGAGTAAAATTTTAAGAAACTGCACGATCGTATAATCTCGCGGTTCAAAGCGTGACATTTGAAATCGTAAAATCAAGGTTTTGCATTTCAGTTCCATTATTCAATAACTTCAAGAGCTTCTACCATTTGTATGACCTTCCTAGGTCTCAGATTCCTAGCTCCTGCAATGGGACCATGTATGCAAAACAATGACCGTTGGGGACAGCTGGGGACAGCCCACTATTAGTAACCAAAATACCTTCAGCAGCATCATGCTCACCTTCCAGAAGCACGTAAGAAACTATGATCTTCGTGAAGCAAGCGTGGAAATGCAAGAACCACTGGTAACGATGGGCAGACAAATCAGACTCCCAAAATATTCGGGAAATACACAGAGACTGCGACGGTCAGGACGCTGGTGACGACGGGGGGCAGATGTGAGTGACCAACGTTCCAGAATGAACTCGCAGGCACAGAGCGACAGCAGCTCTGGTCAGGGATGTGCACCCCCTCACCCGCCACCTCTGTGACCTTCACGCAGCACGCCCGCAGACGGATAAACTGCTCCCATTTGCTGCACAATGTAGGGTTTTAAAAAATGTCTACAATGTTGAATCTGGTGGTCGTCCGCTCAGAGGCACGTGACATAAAATTCTGCTTGTGTATTTTTCCGTTTTAAGGTTAAAACAGAGATGCATCTTTAACGATATTTTCATCTGTTACAAAATTGTGTCTCAGACACATTTAACCATCACTTGTAGTTTCCACAGACAAACACCCCAAACAGAACAAAAAAACCTGGCAAAATGGCAAACACTGACGTTACTATTACCAAAATCCCTTTTGCTTTGGGCCTATTTAAGTTAATTGCATAATGATAGAGATTATAATTATCTACAGTATGCAATTACCAACACTCATTATCGATATTAAAAGCTTAATGCTTGACTTTCTTTTCCATTAATACGAGCTGAAGCCCTGCCGTTCTCGCGTTCATGTGCAGAATGAAATGTGTGTTTCTGCCCACCAGCTAAAACCTCGGTGCTGGGGACACGTGCACGGCAGGGGCTAACCGTCTCAACACGCAACGCAGGCGTGAGCGATGACAAGGGGCACGCGCTGGAACCCAGCCTGGCGACTTTTCCAATGACGCAGAGGAAGGAAAACCCTCTGAGGCGTCAGAGGGGACAAGAGTGACACTCCATCCAACCTCTCCCCGCCTCCACCTTCGGGCTGAGACATCAGACAAAGTGGGCAGGCTGACGGGAACTGCCAGAGCCCCCCACCCCGCGGACCGAACTGCCGGGGGGGACACGCCGTTCAGCACCCAAGGGGCACCCCAAACCACCCACTGCCCTCTCAGCCACTCTCCACACAAACCCCAAACTTGCCAACCCGGTCACCCCCAGAGCGGGACGGCCTCACGGTCCCCCAACACGGCAGGTGCTTTACACCTGGCAGAGGGAGAGAGAGAAAGCGTGCGCTAGGCGGCAGGAAGTCACAGGCAGGGCCCCTCCCGGTGCTCCTGCACTTGGCCTCTCCTTCCAGGGGACGAGCTTGGGCTTCTTACATGCAGCTCAGGGAGGAAGCAGAACCTGCCAACCCTCCTAAAGTCAACCCCAAACTTGGCGAGTCCCTTCTATCGTATTTTGTCATTCAAAGCATTCAGGCCAGCCCGGAATCAAGGGGGTGGGGGACAGATGCTTCACTCAACAGAGAACAGGCACGTGCAGACAGACAGAGCTACCTCACCCCGAGGGTCCCTGGCTGCGTCCTGGGGGCTCTGCGCACCAGCGGCAAGCCCATCCACCAGTCTGCGAGTTTCCACTGAGTGATGCCGCCCTGGGCCCCGAGTGGGCACGAGAGCCCCGAGGCACACACGTTCTAATAAAACTGTCCCTGCTACTGACTCTCCCTGCTCTCCAGTTTAGAGGACAGTGTGCGGAGTCTGCTGCACTGCACCCAGTCGACGCAAAGTGAGTCTCAAGGGAGGGGGATCGGCACAGCCTGAAGACTTATCTGTACTTTTTTAAAGATTTTATTTATTTATTTTTAGAGAGGGAAGGGAGGGAGATAGAGAGAGAGAGAGAAACATCCATGTGCGGTTGCTGGGGGCTGTGGCCTGCAACCCAGGCATGTGCCCTGACTGGGAATCGAACCTGCGATGCTTTGGTTCACAGCCTGTGCTCAATCCACTGAGCTACGCCAGCCAGGTACTTGTGCTTTTAATACCTAAGATAAGCCCATGCATGTGAAAAGCTGGAGGAAGACTACCTCAACATGTGTTACAAGTTCTTCGTGTCAGCACTTTAAAGGAAGTGTGTTCTCACCCACGCAAAACCCGTGACGGTTCCGTGAGATGAAGACACAGGAAGGGTGGGCTCTGGGATGGAAACGTGGGTCTTCTCCCTTCGCAATACCGTTTTGTTTGTAAAAATAGTACACGTTCTTACAGAAAATCTGGCCATACAAAATGCGTTTAGAAAAAATGGTCCCCAAAAAGCACATCTCAGAGATAAACGTTGCTACTCTCACCTATTTCTCCTTAGTTACCAGCAATAAAAAGTCCTGAAAGCTTTCCAAATCATGTGCTGCTTCCCAGGTGTAATCACAGGATAAAACATCTAGGCAGCATTCTTATGTTCCCCTGCCGTCAAACACTCTTCCAAAAAAACCCGTAAAAGCAATTTGTAAATAGTAGGTTTTTACATGCGACTGTATAAATGGATACATCACAGAATTGATGAAAGTTACCAAGAAGTACTAAAAATGATTTTCAAATTCTCTGCATGACCGCTAACGGTTGTGATAGGTTTGCTGCTTTTCCTTCCAGAAGTACAGGGCGAAGCATTGAGAGTGGCACACTCATAGCTATCTACAGCCTGTGTGTGTGTGTGTGTGTGTGTGTGTGTGTGTGTGTGAGCTTTAAACTTACAAAGTTACGATCACAGCCCGCACTGCTGCTTTGCCATCCTCACCTCCTCCTCCTGAACAGTGTGTGGGGCCATCGCCAGGCCGTGCCCCCCGCAACGCCATCTCACCCGACCTGTTTCTGAAACGCTTCACGCGCTCAGCACAGCATAAACATGGTGTGTTGTGTGCTCAGGGTCCCCACCTGGATGCCACGACCGACAACACGAGTTCCCACGGCTCTTCCCTTGAGGGTCGTCCCGGGCTCTCTCTGCACAGCAGGCCTGGCGGACACAGAGCCCGCTCCCATGGACGGACAGGCCCTTTAGAGGCTCAGGCCCCTCTTTAAGGGACGCGGGGGACAGGCACGGGCCTCTGGGCGGGGCCCCGGCGGGGTCGGCTGCAGAAATGAACTGTCTGCAGATAAACTGTCCCCAGGCAACAACCGACTCCTCGCAGTTCTGGGAAGCCCTTCTCCGAGGTGGGTGTAGCTCCCTGACGTTTTCCAGGCAGTTCCCAGAAAAGGGCTTCTGATTCCCACACTTGTCGGCCTGAGTCACCATTCCCTGACCTCCCAGCATTCCCCGGGCTGCAAGGAAGCTTTCTCTTCTCGGAAACGGGGGGAAGGCCTCTGAACCTCCACTCACGTAGTCAGAACCCCCAAACACTTGCCATTTAAGAATGTAATGATCCACTACAAACCATATAGACCTTTACACCAAAATATATACATGTCGATCATAAAAAACTCAGCAGTTTGGGAAAAAACACTGCACTCGGGTTCCATAAGGAACCTCCATGCCGGTGGTCTAGGGGGTGTCTGCAGAGAGACAGAGGCGGGGGGCCGAGCTGCGTCCCTGGAGATCCCCTGTCACCAGGCGTAACCGAGGGACTCGCTGTCGCTCAGACCGTGAGAGTCCACACCCTCACTGGGCAATAACATGACCTTGACCCTGACCTCTTCCATCTTAACGCCTCTTTTGCAAGAGTAGGGTAAAGCAGAGAAGAACTTTGAGCTTCTCCTAAAAACAAAAACAAGTGATAACTGTGAACATTTAAAAACTACTCTCAGCAGTGCTGTCCTTGAGATTACTTCATTCATGTCTCACGACTGTGAGTGGGAAAACACACTCGCTCACCCCCCAAGGTCAAGGTCAGGATTCAGAGGCTCCGACAGGTATTCAACCCTCCATCCGCTGACACCCGACTGACCGCTTGCCGCTCCACCACCCGCGCCTCTGCTCACAAGCGAGGAGAAGACGGGCCACGACCAAGGGCTGGACAAAGCAGCAGGCAGAGGGGATTTACTAAGAAACCCCTCAGGCCCTGGCCACTGTGGCTCAGTGGGTTGGAGCGTTGTCAGGTGACCAAAGGGTCCTGGGTTCGATCCCTGGTCTGGCTGCATAGGGTGGGTTACTCATCGATGTTTCTCTGTCTCCCTTCCTCTCTCTCTCTCTAAAAAGTCCTCTAGTAAGGATTAAAAAAAGAAAGAAAGAAACCACTCACCTGACAGCTTTACTCATTCTACAGCACGGTGTCCAGAGCATGTGCGCCGCCTTCCAGGAACCTAAGAAGCCCAAGCTTCCCCCTTTTCCTTGGACGACTCCCTGTAAAATATAAAATGGAAAGCTATTCTGATGAAATGATTGAAGAGCCCTTACACCAAGGTCCCTAAACTCTCATTCTGCTAAAATGGAAGCACGAGGTACCTGCCCACCGGAGACACATCAGACCAAGCAGCGGGCCGGGGCCCATCAGCCGGCCGGGCACGTGTTTGCCTCAGTCTGGTGCCGGCGCTCTGAGGACCACCTGGGCCGCCTCGGGCCGCGGGAGAGCCCCAGCAAGTCACAGGGACAGAAATGAAAAGGCACGGCATGGGAGTGAAGTGAGTGAGTTCCGTGCAGCCAGCACGGAGGGAGTTTCCCCCTCACATCAAAGGAAAGGACGGAATCGTGACATTTCCAAAGAGCTGACTCCGCCACAAACGGCGAGGCCGCGATCTTGATGCGACTCTGAAAACTCGTTTGGCCAGCACCTGCCTCGCAGGTAGAGGTCCAAGGAGTTCTACCGAAATGTTCTTCTGGAGGAACCAGGATGCTACCATACTTGGCCAGATACATTTTAATCATTTTTCTCTAACTGTTAGTGTTAGTATTGTCTCCACAGTGGTGCGCCCTCTTGTTTGGGATACTAATTGGCTTATGAAACATGAAAAGCTCCCAGTTGAGTGTCAGACACTCAGCACCTACTACTCCCAAGTGAGCAGAAAAATACACGGGCAGAGGAAGGTAGAGATTCCAAACTTCTTTCCCCAAATGAAGCAAACATAGAAACTCAGGTGTCAGCAGATTTTTTTTAAAATCCTACCTTAACATACTTAGATCCTACTATTTATTTCCCCTGATCTTAATTAAGAAAGTCCTTGAGACTCTCAGGCCTGCCTACTCGTCTGAAAATAAAACTCGAGAAATTCGCGAGCCTCACCCACGGGGGAGTACACGGTGAACCAAGGTGAGCAACCGCTGTGATTTCTCGGGGAGACCAAACCCGCTACGTACATGAGTTCTAGGGTTCTATTCCAAATTTCCAGCACCAAGCCCTTTATCAGCTTGAATATCTAGCTGACATAAAAAATGGAGACAAAACTCTAGCATTTCAAGTACTTCCTGGGGTGACCGGGCCACCTGGGCACGCACGCGGTCGGTCACACAGCCTTGTTTCCGCGCCTGTGACGTGGGCCCGCCGTGTTAACACACGCCCCGCTGCCCTTCCCAGCCCTCCCGCCCTGACCCCCGCTCCCACTGACCTGCGCCGCTCCTGTTGCTCTTTGGTTCTGGTTTTTTTTTAGATTTTATTTATTTATTTTTTAGAGAGGGAAGGGAGGGAGAAAGAGACAGAGAGATAGAGAGGGAGAGAAACATCAATGTGCGGTTGCTGGGGGCCGTGGCCTGCAACCCAAGCATGTGCCCTGACTGGGAATTGAACCTGCGACACTTTGGTTCACAGCCCGAGCTCAATCCACTGAGCTACGCCAGCCAGGGCCTCTTGTTGCTCTTTGATTCTGATGAGACAGCTTGGGCTGCCGAGTGCTTTCCAGTTAGTCCCGGGCTCACCGCACAGGGATAGCGCGGGAGAAAAAGTGCGGAGCGCGCCTGGTCACACCCCTTCCTTCCTTAACATCGAGAAACCAAGCCTCAGAAGGGTAAGTGCTTCCCCCAAGGTGCCGCTGCTTGTTTGGACAGAACTGTCCCGATTTCGGGCTCGACTCGGCCCTGTTCACCCGCACGTCACTGGTCTGAAACGTTTGCAGTTACTGGGCTCTTTCTGCAGGTGAAATACAATGAGGAAGGAGACATATAAAGAAGATGAAATCCCAGCAGAGGTGGGGCCCGGAGACCCTCCTGGAGGGTCCTCCCCGCACCCCTGGTGCACGCTGGGCCCTGGGGGACAGCGGCTGAGACCTCTCGGGAAGCTGAGAGTGGGAATATTGAACGACTGGCTAAGGCCAAAGCACAGAACAATCAAAAGCCATCCGTCCACCACCCCTGGGCAGCACCGATGCCTACGGACCGATCACCGCGGCTGTCCCCAGGGCCACCACACTCCACCATGTCAGCGGGTCTGCGGGCAGAAAAACGAGCCACCCAGTATTTCGCTGTCCAGAGAGTTCTAGGAACTGGAGTTCCCGACCTTGCCTGAGGGAACCTTGATGTCTAGTCACTCGTGAATCAGAGTCAGTGTCCTTGCGAAGAAACCACACAGAGATACAGAGTTACATTTGCTGCCAATTGCTCCAGCTAAGCAGAATAAACTCAATGTGAAGCATAAACACTTTCCTGAAATTCAACAATAAGGTGTGAAATAAATGTGTGTGTGTGTGTGTGTGTGTGCAGGTGGTTCTGAAAAGTAATATGTAACCAGAAAATACTTGTTGTTAAGAGTCACGCCTTAAAAAGCAGTTCAACACACAAATCCCAAGACACCTCTTCCTCCCTGAGCAGGAGGAAAGAAAAGAACCAAAAAGCTGAAACAATGGTATTTTCACTCACATCAGCACTAGGCTTTCTTTTAGGAAGGGCGAATGTAGGAAAGAGGCCGTTCAGAATTCTGAAAATGACAAAAAGGTAGGCTTGAAAATCCAAAGTGTTCTCATGAGCATTTCTGGGTTCCTGTCCTGGGGTGTCCAACCCATTGCCTCTGTACCCCAACCGCAATGTCATGGGCCAGTTGGACTTTTCCGGCTCCATTTATGGTGCAGAGGACAAAGCATGCGACCACAGGTCGGAAGGTCGGAGATCCAGGCCCTGTTGGATCCGACTGCCCTCCTGGCTTTGGGAAAGTATTAATTAACCTTGAGAAGCCTCAGGTTCCCATCCATCAAATGTCACGGAAGATTTTCACTGGCTTTGTTGCTAAACGTAATAGCTGGGGATTGTAAGCGTGCCGCGAGTATGAGTATTTCATTTTTAAATGTATTTTATTTAAAAAACACTTATACAGGCCTTACCATAGGTAGGGACTCTTGAAGCTCTATAAATATTAACTTACCTAATGCTCAGCCCTATGAGGCCAAACAGTCCCTATCTGCAGATGAGAAAACAGAGACACGTAAGGGGCAGGGCATCTTCTCAAGCTCAAACAACCCGTGAGTAAGAGGGTTGAAATTCAAGCCCAGGTGCCAGAGTTCCTGTTCTTACCTACAGAGTATCACGGAAAGTAAATGATCATTTTTAAAAAGTTCCTTGACTGTGTATACAATGCAAACTAAATCACCAGCTTCAAACTATGTATGGGGGGGGGGGGGGGGACGGGGGGGGGGGATGGTAGTTAGGAGCCGCGAGTCAAAATGCAGAAGGATTTTCTTCTATTCCTCTTTTTTAAAATTTTTAAAAGATTTTATTTATTTATTTTTAGAGAGGGAAGGGAGGTAGATAGAGAAAGAGAGAGAGAGGGACATCAATGTGCGGTTGCTGGGGGCCGTGGCCTGCAACCCAGGCATGTGCCGTGACTGGGGATCGAACTTGCGACACTTTGGTTTGCAGCCCGCGCTCAATCCACTGAGCTACGCCAGCCAGGGCCCTTCTATTCCTCTTGACTGCTGGAAGGGTGAAGTATCTAATCCTCTTATTTCTGAGTCTTAAGCTTTAGCAAGTGGCTGCCTCCTAAACATTCCGAGGGATGGAGTGAAGTGGGTGTTACCGGCAAAGCTGGATTTTAATTGCGCTCCGCACATCAGCAGAGGGGTGGGGGAGTGAGTCTGGGGCTGCCGAACGGCCCCTTCCAGCAGGCTCCTCCGGCGGTGCAGAGGCTGTCTGAGCAGCAGCTGCACATGACGCTATAAACTTAAGGCTGCAGCGTCTCTCCGCTAGAGAAAATCTCTTTTGCAAGGCTGAGCAGTGGACTTGCCTGAAGTAACAAGGGGTCAGAGTGCTGAAACCTGCGATGTCTGTCTGTTTTCTTTGCTGGATGAACGAGAGCTGCCCCTCCTTGCCACGCTCGTCTGAGAACCCAAACTGTAAGCGTAAAGCACAATGAGGCATCAAGGCCATGGCCCCGGCATTCACGCAGGCCAGTTAAGTAGCCTTCCACGACACGGAGGTGCTGGGGCCCACGCCCAACCCAGAGATCGGTCAGAAGGGAGCACGCAGGGCCCCTCGTCGCTGGAGACGCCTGCCAGAGGCCGGCCTGGAGAGCAGAGCTGTCCCTGCGATGCAACGGGCTTCCGCACGGAGAATTCCCTGGGAACTGGGGGTCTGGAGGGGCAGGCAGTTTTAAAATGGGAAGCATGGCGGAGAGTCGGAGCATCTGTGCTCGCTGTAGGAAGGCCACCTCCCAAGAGACTTCAGAGGGAGGAAGGGATGGAGACTGTGGCCCCAGGCAAGCAGGGACGGATCCGGTCCTGTCGGATTCACACAGAATAATGCGTGGCAACCACACACGGTTCAGTCCAGAAACGGCGTGTTGGTTTAACATCTGAAAATCAATGTAATTCAACAGCAAAATGAAAAAAACGCTCTCATCATTTCAGGTAGAAACTCTGGACGAGAGCAGGGCTCCTGAGCTGCCCATGGACACTTGGTCCTGCCAAGGGGTGAGGATGGTAACGGTGCCCCTAAGGAAGGCTTGTCCCAAGAAGGAGAGAGAGGAGGGGGGCCTGGGCACAGCTCCCCTGTAGGACCCGCCGACCGGGTGACTGACTCCAGAGGCCAGGAGCATCACACTACTGGGCGTCCCTCCAGGGGACAGCAGAGAGAGGTGCCAGCCTCTCTTCCTTGCCTTGCCTTGCCTGTCTTTGTCTCTGCCCACTGAGCTTAAGCTTCTGATCAGCCAGGGGTGTGGCTGCTCCCTCGGGGCTACAGGTGCACCCCCATGAGCCTGGCCCCAGCATCCACCTCTGCTCCTCCTCATAAGACTGCTGGTGGGCAATGTATCATGTGCCTCCACAAGGCTCAGAAATTAGTTCATTAACCAGGAAGCCCCCAGAGTCACTCAGTTCCTGAGGATAAAACTTGGTCTCTGTTTTGTTTCCCACGCCAAACTACGTCCAGCCAGCACACCAGAGGTTCCGCAATACAAACAAATCAATAAACTGCCAACCAGAGAGATACACCCCGAATGTGATTAGTCCAACATCTTCCTTCATCGATCCAACGCCAGGCAGAAATGAAAGTTCCAAGATTATCAACACCTGCACTTGGGAATGTCCCGACTTTATTCTGATTCCCTATTCTGCTCACCTCAGCTAAAGGAGTTCAGAGCCTTTAACCTCCCCCCGCTCCCCCGCCCCCAGCGACTTCCTGCAGAGCACCCCAGAACTGTGCGGTGGGGGGGCCTTCCACAGGGCTGCCTCGCCTGCCCCCCCAGTCTCACAGCCCCCACGGAGCAGTGCGGAGGCCCAGGGTGCACTGGCTCGGATCCCCTCCACAACAGGCCCTTCAGCCTTCGCATTCTCTGTATCTCTCTGCCCCTTCCAGATGCAAGACAGATGCGACGCTGTCTCACGGATCCCTCCTCTTGTCACAGATTTCACTGTGCACTCGCACTTGCTCAGAGAGAACCAGCAAACTGGACGTATGATGCACAGGTTCTTTTCTGTCCCTGCATGAGGGTAACCAACCCCCCGAGGTTTCCCCTTCACTTCCAGAGAAGCACCGATCTCCACGATCCATCCCTCCACCCAGGTGTCCTGACGTCTCCTGGCAAGAATCTGCTCCTCCTGCCTCCTGGGAACTCCTGAGCATTCAACCAGGGTGCTCCACCAAGAACTGGCTGTTTCTGCTCCAGGCTCGTTAAGGGAACCTCGGTAACACGGTCCTCGGGGACCACGCCGCATAATGAGGCCCACCTGGGTCTGGAGCGCCGCTTCATAAATAAGGAAAGTAATTTAACTTCCCTAAAACTATAATACCAGTTTTTCTGCTTTTCTAATCATTACAACCAACTTTGATAAAATAGCTTCTGACATTTAAAAGGAAGCTCTCCAATCTCCCTTCTCATTAAAAAGAAAAGAAAAAGGAAGTTTTGGAAACAGTCATCCCTCCTGGCCCTATTAGTGGATGGTTCACTTTTTAAATAAATGCTTCCACTATAAAACTAAAACATGCATATTAAAAAACATTTGGAAAACCCAGAATACTAGATAAGTAAAAAAAGCACACTTGGCCTCATTACCCCAGAAAAAACCACAGTTAACATTTTAATGCTTGCATTTATGATTTCTTCTTCATTTTTATGCTTATAAAGTATTTCCTTGGAAAGAAAATAGGTCAATTACCCTATTAAATTAAGCTATTCATTTAATGTAATTTGAAATTGCTATTTTTTATTAGAATGCAATTCTAATAAAAATTCCCATAGGTTTATTTTAGAACTAATTCACTCTAAATTCAACCGAAAGTATAAATGGATCGGACTACATAAGAACAAGTTGTGAAGCAGTCTGGGGATACACATGGAAATTAAAAGTGCCTATAATCTTTGACCTAAGAAATCGGCGTAAGGATGCTTTCTCTGCAGCAGCGTGACACCGGGATGCGAAGCCACATGTCGGAGGGGACCCTGGAGTGTCCAGCTCGCTCTGTGCTGGGACGGCAGGTGCCGAGGGTCAGGTTCGAACCATGTCTCAGTTCTCAGAACACCAGCCATGCCACCCGCACACAGAAGCACCATCTCTTGTTTTTGGTTTGCTGACCAGTTTGCTCCTTTGGAGCTCCGATCCTCTTTCCCTTTTTCCTCCTGCCCCAGGGGTCACGCCCTACCTTCTAACAACGCGTGCTTTTAGGCAGGGCCACTAAATCACCTGTAAGACCACTTCCTCACAAACAATGCACAATGAACATCCCCATGCTTTTCCTTATAGATCTATGTAAATGTAGATAACAAAAGGTGGAGGGTGCGGCTAAAGCAAGGGTTAAAGGGAAATTTATAGATAAAGATATGTGTGTATACATGCATACATATGAAGAAGAAAGGCTGAAAAACCAAGTCATTAACTTCTAAGAGTCCCATCTCAACAAGCTAAAAACAAAGAAGGAAACAAAATCAGCAAATCATACCCAATGAATGAGAACAGAAGAATAAAAAGAGCAAAACTCAAGGAAACACACAAAAAAATACAGTATAGAAAATCAAAAAAGTCAAAGCTAGTGATTTAAAATGTGTAATAAAAGTGAAGAAGGAGGACCCTTTTTTAAAAAAGCTCTTTTGGGTTCTCACAGACGAACCGAGAGGAAAGCACGTAGATTTTCCGGGCGCCCTCCGCCTCCAATAATGGACAGCCTCCCCTGTAACGGACCCCACTCGCCAGAGGGTGCGTTTGTTACAGGTGCTGAGCCCACACTGACACTCACAATCACCCACAGTCCACAGTGAACACTGAGCTTCACTGTCCGTACTGTACCTTCTATGGGTTCGGACAGAGATCCATAAAGACACATGACTCCACCATCATGACATCATACAGAGTGTGTTCACTGCCCCAAACCTGTGCCCCGTCTCTGGGCTCCTACAGGGGACCGTGCTGTCTTTCCACGGTGAAATCCCATCAACCCCTTCTGCCCTTTCCCAAGGCTTCTTACACCCTCTGAGGGACGTCCTCAGGAATGCAGACGTCATCAAAGACTGGTGACAGAGTAACAGGCCAGGAGTCTGTGACCTGCAGAGTTGGGTTCAGAGAGTAACTGGCTTCAACTCCTCCAAAATCACTAGACCAGGAATAAACACTTTAGCAGCCTCTATCCTAGGAAAGTTCTAGACAAAGGTAAGAGGAGACCTTCAGCATTTCCTGCAGTGGAGAAAGAAGGAGGGAAGGATGCCCCTTCGGCAGAGAAGGTCTTCCCTGGGAGATAAGCCTGGGGGACATTCAGGAGGGCCTGGGATGGACCACGCTGACCCGACCCGGAGAACAGAGCAGGGGAGCGAGCACCACTGACCTGGCAGGCGCTCCCGCTCTCCTGTTCCCCCTGCACCTCTCGGCTTCCAGTGACAGGCGTGTGGTGAGACCGGTGTGCTCGGAGGAGACAGACAGGGTGGCTCTCGTCAAATGGAACATTGCTTCTTACGAAATGGTTCCCGGTTGGGCTAAAATCAGATCCCTTGGGATTTAAAAACGTGCTTCAGGCCACACTGTTCTCTTTCCTGGGGTTACTTGAATCATCTAGGAACTCAGCTCTTTATCTACAATAGAAAAATAGAGCCCTGGCTAACATAGCTCAGTGGATGGAGTGCGGGCTGTGAACCAGGCATCGCAGGTTCGATTCCCAGTCAGGGCACATGCCTGGGTTGCAGGCCATGGCCCCCAGCAACCACACATTGATGTCTCTCTCTCTCTCTCTCTCTCCCCCCTTCTTTCTCCCTTCCCTCTCTAAAAATAAATAAATAAACAAAATCTTTAAAACAAAAGAAAAAGAAAAATAGAGACTTCTGTACCTGAGCCGATGAAAAATTTTAGTTTGGTAAAACTATTCCATTTACGTACCTCCTTTAGAGAGGAAAGAAACACATTTTCAATAAAACTCTTTAAAAATTATTCTCTAGTCTCATTAAGAAACAGTTATAAAAATCCATCGAGAACTATGTCCCCTCTTTATATAAAAGGTTACTGTAGAAAATAGTGTGAGAAAGTTGCAAATGAAAGACAGCTGGAGATTACCTTAATAAATATTCAGTTCGCAAACCACCCCAATGGCCAGATTCCTATCTTCTTTGTTATCCTGCAATAAAAACTGGACGAGTAGCTGCATGTGTGCAGATGAAAATGCATTATTCTGAGAGATTGCATGGACACCATCTATCACAGAAGGTCGCCAATCATAAAAAGGACGTGTTCGAAGTGAGTAGTCTGCTGTCAGCCTGACCATTCATCTTAAGCCCTTATCTTTGAGAATAGACTTTTAAAGAAAACGACCCTTGTAATGGTTTGCTCTGTTCTCATTTTTGTTGTGGTCAATACGGCTGTCAGTGACGGGGACGTGGGTAGAAAAAGCACACCCATCTAACAGCCCTGACCAGAGACGATGGGGCAGGGGTGGGGGGTGGGGATCAGCACGGCTGCCCCAGCTTGAGAAGCAGAGGTTATTATTGTATCAGAAAGTGGATCCAGGGTCCAGGATGGACCCCGTATCAGCTGTCCATCGGCCTGGCAAGTGCTTACTTATCCAGGCACAGAGGAAAAGCAGCATCCTGTGTGGCTGTTGGGACAGTTGATGGGACTCTGAGGCTTGCACTGCTTCTGGGAAAGTCAGAGCCCAGGGTGGGCTGAGCCTGTCATACTCTTGAGCGGCCCCGTGACCAGGTTCAGTTCTGGATTCTACTCATCATCACCAACAGCTTATGTAAACCAACTGCAACCCGCTCGGAGGACGACCGAGAAGGGCAAGGCATCGAAGTATTGTCCCACGGGGAACAGCTGAAGAAACACAGAGCCCCGGCCAGGGAGCTCAGTGGGTCAGACCGTCGTCCCCTGATACGCCAAGGTTGCGGGTTCGATCCTGGTCAGGGCACATACAAGCATCAGCCGATGAATCATATAAGCGGACCAACAAACTGATGTTTCTCTCTCCCTTTCTCCCTTCCTCTCTCTCTCTAAAATCAATACAAACTAAAGAGAAACGAAGAGGAGAGAAGACGTGTCTGCCGGTCGTTGCCGCGGGAGGCGGGCTGCACGCCAGTGTGAGGCAGAGCCCTGAGCAGAGAGAGGCCGCCTGGGCAGGGCGGGAGTCCCCCCCGCTGAGGGTCCGAACAGAGGAGCGTTCGCTCGCCAGAGAGCTTGGGGGGCAGCCTCGGGGTAGGACAGTGGTGGCCGGCGGTGGCCAAGGACTCGAAGACGAGCCTAGGCGGCTCTGCAGCGCCCTCCACCCCAAACTGCTTGGAGCTGTGGTGGCTCCTCGCCCCCCTCCCCATTGTACAAGGTTCCTTTCCTGTGGCTGCCTCCTTCAGTGGCTCAGGCACAGGGTTTTCCCTCTTGGCATTGAGGTCCTTACCAGCGCTCCCCATGTTCTGCCCCGCACTACGCTGCGTTGTCAACCTGTCCTTCTTCCCACGCGGCCGTGAGCTCCAATGAGTCAGGACGGGCTCTTCCTTCCTGCCAATCACACGCCCTTTGCCTTGTCAGGAGTGAGTACGTGCATCGTTGTACATGCTCGAGGAGTGACTTGGAAAATAGGAGAACCTGTGTTAAGAAAAGGGGTGGGAAAGCCCTGGCTGGCATAGCTCAGTGGATTGAGTGCAGGCTGTGAACCAAAGTGTTACAGGTTCGATTCCCAGTCAGGGTACATGCCTGGGTTGCAGGCCATGACCCCCAGCAACCGCACATTGAGGTTTCTCTGTCTCTCTCTTTCTCCCTTCCTTCCCTCTCTAAAAATAAATAAATAAAATCTTTTAAAAAATTTTTTAAAAATTTTTAAAAAGGGGTGGGAGACTTTAGGGGTGTTGAGAGAACAGGCCAAGGCTGAAACGCTCCATTACGTAACCCAATCACATTGTACTAATATAAAAAATCATTTCTTCTGAACTGGAAAACAGCTTTGACATGTTGCCAGTTTTGCGACGGCTCTGGGGAATGGAAAGAACAGGAATCAGGAGTTCAGAAACACAGAGTGGGGCTGGTCGGAGCATCCCCGAAGCCCTGGCGCTCTGACCACGCCAGCCTGACACGCAGGACCACCAAGCCCAGGGCCAGTGGGGAACCCCGTCTAGCCACTTCCTGCGTGTGCGGTCACATCCACTGGCTTGGCTTCGCGGTACCAAAGGCCCAGAGCTCACGGGCAAATCTGTGGGTTGCGCCCTGCAGGGAGAAGTTCCAGGATGGGCCTTTCACACTCGTCAGCACGGGGCAAGCTGCCGACCAGCCCCTCGTGGCGGCCACGGCTGGGAGAGCAGCCAAAGGGCAGATAAGACGCATGAACAGATGCGCTCTTTGGGACTGCCAGAAGTCAAGTTGTCAGGAAAGCTGCTTGTCGGGGCAAAATTAGGGTGTGCTTGGATCACACTCTCTAGAACTAACTTTAATTTTTTCACAACGTGTGCCAACATTTGCCCGTGTATTTACTCCTCTTCGACATCACTTTATACAGAGTCAAGGTTCAAAACAGCCAGAATAAGGAGTCCCTGACCTCAGGGAGACGACAGCCCCTTTGGGGTCCGGGACGGAACACAGGCTGACGTTAGAAAGTCAGGGACAGAGGAGCCCAGAGGACTGCAGTAGTGAGCTCTCCCCTGTGGTGCACCAGGAGGACCCAGGGCGCCTGGGCAGTCCTGTGCTGTGGGCTTCAGCCAAGCATCAGAGCAGAGGTGCCAGACCACAGACCAGGGTATTGCAGCAAGAAAATCCAGGCTCCCAAATCCAGCACCATCCAGCACCAACCAGAGCCTTCCAGTGACATCTAGTATCCTCCAGCTCCATGCATCACCATCCAGAATCATCCAGCCCCATCCAGTGCCATCCAGTGCCACCCACTGCCACCCAGCAGGATCCAGCGTGCTTGAGTTGTCCCATGCTTCTGGCGGATCTAACTGTTCACGGCAGGAGCCCAGCTGGGAGCCTGGGGATGCCAGAGCAGGCCCTCCCCTTCAGACGCAGGCTGGCCAGAGCTGGCCACCCTGAGGACAGGCACAGGGGAGGCCAGTGGGAGTGCCAGAGACGCCGTTCAACGGGTCCCCCCGAGGCAGCTGTTCTCACCGTCCTCCTCCTGGGCCACGTGTGTGGGGTGATGCGCACCTGCACGACACAAACCCACGGGCGCAAGTCACCTTTGACCGGCATCGTCCCCCCATAATGACTTGGCGTGGCATTTTAAGCATTTTATAATTACAGAAACAATGACATTAGGCACTTACCTCCCCCCAAAAAAGTTGTCAACGGTGTGGTGATTGCGAGTGGGGAGGAGGGCATGAAGGGCATGGGCTGTCATGGAAACCAATATAATAAAAAATGAAAAAAGTTGTTTAAAAAAATAATGACAAATATAACTAACCTCATGTTTTAAACTTCCGACTTAAAAAAAGAAATGAGCACCGTTAGCTCCCCGTGGGCTTGGCCGAGGTAAAATAAATGCAAGATTGCTGCAGTTCCCATCGCAGTAGCTCGGACGCCTCCTTGTCCCCGCAGAGTCCGAGTGCTAATGACAGGCTGATCTCCCATCTCTGCTATTACCTCTAATTGCCGATGAAACGAGAGGATCTGTGCACTTCAGTTCGGGAGTACCAGCAACCCCTGCAACTCATCACAGTAGCCACCGCATCGCCAACCAGAGTGGGTGACATGGGGTTCCGGAAGCTGGTGGGCTTCTGAAACCCCCCTACGGAAGGTTTTCTCTCTGTGGCAATGTCCTCAGGCCTCCTCCTCACTGACGCCCCACTGTCCCTAAACCTCCCAGGACAGGACAAGGCCTTAATTCAGGAATGAGTAAGGGGAGGGCGGACAGGGACCCCCGTGGGAGAGACACATGCACAGAGAAGAAAAGCTGAAGAGCTTCTTCTCGCTTATCACTCGGTGACTTCAGAGAGGAGAGGAAGGTCTTCATAATTGCCTGAGATTATGACAAATGAGTCCGATTAGTGGGTGATAAAAGCATGATCTTGTTTTCTTCCCCGTGAGCCTTGCTGGACACAGAAGGACCAGGTGATTTACACGTGATGCCTAGCCTGAGGCATTGCCCAGAAGGTGGCGACGTGTGCCTCCCTGGTCCCCGGGTTATTTTTCAACAGAGGCAGAACCGAGTAACAATTACAAAGGCTCCAGCACAGAACTGAGGTGGCCCCCACCACGGCTAAGCCGGTGACCAGCTGCAGACTCCGGGGCCTCGGTGTTCTCGTCTGTTCAACAGGGTGACGACATCCCTGCGCTGGATTTGTAAAGAGACGCTGCTGCACGTGAAGTGATGAGCCCAGTACCTGACGTGCCAGGAGCAGGCACCTTAGGCCACTGACATCCAACTATAAACAAAAGGGATAAAAATGGTGGCAAAGAGTGGGGACCCTGAAGTGGAACTGGGTTTTCACATCCTTCATATCATTGAGGGTGTTTTTTTTTAGCGTGACAGTAAGCAGGTTCCTTGGTTTTCGATGCCTCAGTTTTCATACTTGTGTCTGTAAAATGGAGATAAAAATAGCTCCCACTTTATAGGGTTGCTCGGAATAGTAAGCGGTGTGACCACAAAATGCTTCCAACACAGACCGCGTACGTCTCAGCTGTCAGAGGTCCTGTTCGGTCGCGGGGAGCAGCACGTCTACCCTTGCCCCCCCCACCCCACCCCCGCCCCCCGGTCCTGCAGCTGGACTGGAAACCAGGGGCGGCAGCTTACTGGGGCTGACCTTCGTGGCCGCCTGGGCGTCTCATGGGCTCCGCCCACTGCCAATGGCAACCACGCCCTAAGCCGTAGTGACTGGGAGTTTCTCATCACTTCTTTGGAAACGCTGGACCCTCGTGACCAGTTCACGCTTCTGGGGCAGAGCACGCCAGGCTCCTGCGCGGTGCGCCTCTCCTGGCCTCTGCTCGCCTAGCCGGCGAACGCTTCTTGGAGCCCATCTTTGGACACGGCCGTCGTGACGACCCTCTCGTGTGGGGGCCACCATTCCCTCCTGGATGACACGGCTCTTGTTCGTAATCACTTCAGGGTCTACCGTGTGGCATTTCGACTACCCTCTTTCCAAATAGAATGCACACTTCATGCATTCCTGTTTCCTCAAAGCCTTCCTGTAGCTGGCACCAAGTATGCGCTCAATAATTCTATTAACCTTAAGGAAAGTAAATCAGTTCAGCACGTCAGTATGTTACATTCTCAGCTTCTTTCAAGCTCATCCCATTAGCCTGAAGTCCTTCAGGGTGAGGGTAGTGTATTCTTAAATCTCCCTAGCCCCAGGATGGTCAAATACACAATAGGCGCTTAATAATCATTTAGGCAATAAGTAAAAGTGTGAATTTGCAAACTGTTTTCTTTTGAACATAATACTTTATTAGCACATAGAGTAAACCAATAATTCTTGGATCGGGTAAATGGCACAATTAAACAAAATTATAGGAAAATTAAAGCTAATATAATTTAATCAAAACTAAGGTAGCATCTTGTAAGTAGAATGTTTAGTTGAGCTAATGAATCAGCAGTTGTTTTGAGATATTAATCCTTGATCCTCAGGTAAATTATGGTAATTTAACACTCACTGAGTTTTTAAAATTTGCATTCTTAAGTTCCACCCAATTTTTTAAAAATTAATCTATATAAAAAAGAGCTCAAACAGATTTAATTTTTTTGCTGTTGTTCTCTTTCTCCAACTCTCTCCTGGATCAATGTGAAACCACGGCTGGAGCCGCCTCTCGCTCCCCAGCCCTGTGACCCTGAGCAACACCTCTCTCCGAGCCACAGTGCCCTCGTCCCGAAGACTGCCACACCTCCCTTCCAAGGTGGGGCGATGTTGAAGTGAAATAATCCCATAAGAAGTGCCGGACACGGTACCTAAAATGCTGAAAGCATGGAGCAAATCTTATTATTATTTTATTAGCAGTATCAACTTTTATTTTTTTGATTGAATCACATTAAAGTATATACTCAGTTTTTATACAAGGGAATGGCAATTTCTCATTATACCCAATCTATTTATTTCTTATATTTCTTATTTTTTTATCATTGTTCAGTTACAGTTGTCCCCATACTTCCCCCATTACTCTCCCTGCCCTGCCCTTCCCCTCCCACCTTCACTGCTCTCCCTCCACTGGCCTTGTCCCTGAGTCCTTTATATGTGTTCTTTGACTTGACCCTTCCCCTTCTTTCCCCAATTATCCTCCTGACCCCCTTCGCCACACCGCCACCCATGAGCCAGCACTGCCACCATCTTGGCCAAACAGCCCAACCGCTGGTTCCTGTCCTTTGTGTTTGAGTGGCTGACACTAGGCCACCCGGCCAGTCTTAACTCATCAGGCCGGGGAGATGCTAGCTGGTAAGTGATCCAACCCCCTCCCTCCACCAGTCCCTGCTCCCGAGGCCCCAGTTGTCCCCCTTATTCCTAAGAATTAAAGCAGGCAAGTCTCAGGGGGGTCACTTGCCCCTGGGGAAAGAAGGAAAGGCAACAAAGAAAATGCTCTAAGACAAAACTTCCCAAATGCTATCCATCCCCCCAAAAAGTAAAAAGACGGCTAGAGAAAACCTGGTATGTGGGAAATGGTTCTGAAAGATGATTTGGATTTATTCATTAATTTCCTTTCCATTATCCATCCAACGTCCATTTCCATTTAATTAGTAAGGAGCCAAATGAGTACATTCTAGGCAAATTGTAGCACACGCAAACTCTTTAAGACAAGCTTGGAAACCAGTTTATATATTAGTATTATGGGAAACAAGGTAAATATTTATTTATAGAAAAACAAATGCTTCAGGTAGGAAAAAAATCCTTGAAGAAAATAGCTCATGAATTCCTATATTCTTCTAAGACAGTGGAGGTGGAAGGAAAATAAAAACAAAGTCTTAGAGTGCAGAAAACATCAACAGAACATCTTCGGTTGGGACCACATCGATCCAGTGTCTACTGTGTACCCCACCTTCACCTTGGTTATCCAGGTAATCTTCCCAGTGACAATGATGGGGAAACACTGCTGTCCCAGGAGTACAGGCGAGGAAGTGGAGGCGTAAAGGTGAGACTTGGCCAGGCCAAATGACTCTTTGGGGGCAGGATGGAGTGAGGCTCAGTGGGTGGCTTGCTTCACTTCCAGGAGGACCCTCCTTCCATTGAACGATCCTGGGCACCACAGGAAGTCCACAGCCAACCAAACCACTGCCACTTAGCGTGGACTATTGTCACCGATGAGCAGGGAAAGCTCCAGAGGTGGGCGCAAGGCTCCGAGGGGCGAGTGCTCTGTGCAGGAAGCACCCCCCACCCCGCCCCGCCAGGAGCACGCATGCCCGATGGTTTTTACGCATTTGGGGACACGAACAAGGGGGTTTTCACCGTGGAGTGGAAAGAAATTGGTCGGAGGTAGAGGACAATTTTTCTTCTCCCTCAGTTCTTCGTGCATTCTTAGAAACAGAATTCTTCAGCCAACGTCAGGAGGGTGTGGCAGAGGTGTGTGGGAGAGAGGTGGCATGTGACAGGGACTTCACATGCCACTACTGGAGGGGCCGCAAGGGAGATGGGACAAGGAACTCAGGTGGCCCCTAGCAGCAAAGACCCGCCCCAGCTGACAGCCAGCAAGAAGAGAGGGACCGAGTCCCCACAGCCACAGGGAAACGGCCTCATCCACGGGCCTGAGTGAGCTCCCCTGCAGGTGTGCCCCCGAACCTCCGACAGGAACACAGTTCTCCCGACCCCCTGACTGCAGCCCTGCCAGCCTCGGGGCTGGGGACCCAGCTGAGCCCCTCTGTGAGAGGAGGCAGCCCCCCTCCCCCCGCCCGGGGCAGCACTGGGGAGAAGTCAGGTGCACAGGGAAGGGAGGGCCTGAGTACTTCCTCCCTTGTGTGAGCTCCCAACACGGCTCAGCACCAGGCAGCCGCGTCTGCACCCACACGCGTGGGCAGGGGGGCCGGGCGGGGCAGGCTCGGCCGTGGGCAGTGCCTCCCGCGGCAACCCCTCCCTGGGCCTCCCGAGCAATCCGACCTCTTTCCTCCCAGCCAGACAGACACGTCCTGAGCCCTGCCTTTCCCTTCGTCGGGGACAATGCATTTGAACAGGCGTCTACACATCCTCTCCGAGTCCATCGGAGAAACCAAATGGCTGCGGTAGCTCTCCGTCAGAATGGGTAAAATAGAGGAGAAGCTGAAAGTCGATGAAAATAGTCAATAGTTCCAGAGAAAGGGACCATTCTGAGAAAGCGGAATAAAGGCTTTCCACTAAAGAGAAGGTCAAGGGAAAATATATGTTAACAATTTCTGTTTATATTTTCAAAGAGATTCCAGAGAAATTTGCTTCTCCCAGAAGTTAAAAAGCTAGGACGAGGGACAGTTGTTTCTGGATGATCAACATAATTAGGGTAAAAAGACAAGAGAGGCTGTGAATGACAAAATATGTATTTTTAAACACTGAAATCAGTTAATTGTCTGAAAAGCTTCGGAAATTTTCTCAGAGCGAGGAAAAAAAGAATCACAATGAATGTGGTGAACATACACAGTCAAAATGACAAGGCAGTTTTATTCACCTACAATAGGAATTAGAGAAGGAACATATAAAAGAGACAGAATTAAACATCATTTTTTAAATAATAGAATAAAATGTCCTGAGATGTAAGGAAGCTTTCACCTGCAGATGAAAACAGCTACTGAGAACTTAGCAACATCAGCGTAGAGACCCTCAAGCCAAATTTAATGGCAAGGCTGTTTGCAGGGGAGCTGGGAAATGTGGTTTGCAAGGTCACCTTTAGAGTTAACGAGTGGGTCAAGGGCAGGGAATGGATTTTAGAGCCCACAGGCAAACTAGCACAATAATAATGCACTATTTATTTCATAAATAATATATAACTCAATATAAGAAAATCACAGCAATGCATCATACAAATGAATCAAAGCGTATAATAATACAAAAATGAAATGGCACTTGCAAATAGCAATAAAAGGACAAAAACAATCAGACTTGAGCTGAATACTAAGGCCAGCCCTACTGAAGTCAAGGCTGACCTGACAGTTTGCTGCAATTATTAAATTATTAAATTATTAAATACGGTTCTGGATATTTTGGCCAATGCAATAATTTCCTTACTCCCTACTAAAAAGCAAGGAAAAAAGGAAAGCAAAAAATTGAGGGTGATAAATGTCAGAAAAGAGGGCACAAATTACCATTTTTTCATATGCGGCCAAACACGAGATGAATAATTTAGCAGAAACATAACGCAAAACTACTAGAAGGGCCTTTCTGAAATGAGAAAACGCGAATATGTGGCAGAAACCAGGCGTCTCTGCATAGAAAGTGTGCATGTGTGACCGACTAAACGTTTACGCCGCCTCCCTGCAAAAGTTGTATGTTGAAGCCCCAACTCCCAGTGTGGCTGCGTTTGGAGTAAGGAACTGACTGAAGTTAAATGATGTTATAAGGGTGGGGCCCTGACCCCATGAGATTGGTGTTCTTATATGGAGAGACACTAGTGTGCACGTGCTCTCTCTCTCTCTCTCTCTCTCTCCCTCCCTCCCTCCCTCTGCATTCCTGCACCAATAAAAGACCATGTGAGGACCCAGCAAGAAGGCAGCCACCTGCAAACCCGGAAGAGAGCCCTCATCAAAACCCAAATTCCTCCACACCTTGACAATGGACATCCAGTCTCCGGAACTATGAGAAAGCACAGGTCTGTCGTCTCAGCCACCCAGCCTGTGGCATTTTGTTACGGCCGCCTACCCTGGCGAACACACCGTGTCATTAAGGTGTCCGTGCTTCTCCAGTTTGCCTATGAATTACAGTCATTTCAATCACAACATCAGTGGATTATCCCTGAAAACTCAACTTCAATGCCTCTGCAAGCTCCTTACAATTGAATTTGAGAAACGAACTTTTCCTCAAATAAACTTGAAAGGAAAACACCACCCTGCACCAGCGCGGACTAAGACATTCAAGTCATCTCGTGACGTTGTGTAAGGAAGGCCGGCACGGACTAAGGACTCATAAAACCATTTGTCGTTATGGTCGTCATCTCCCTGATTATTACTACCCCCTTTTCATAGGTATTTAAAATGTTTTAACCTTTACTGGGGGAAACTGGGCAAAACTTGGTTAATAATTAATTAATTAATTAATTAATTATAGCTGGGCAATTTCATCTTTCGGAAACTCCTATAAAGATGTGGCTAGAAGCCCTGGCTGGCGTAGCTCAGTGGATTGAGTGCCGGCTGCGAACCAAAGTGTCGCAGGTTCGATTCCCAGTCAGGGTACATGCCTGGGTTGCAGGCCACAGCCCCCAGCAACCGCACATTGATGTTTCTCTCTCTCGCTCTTTCTCCCTCCCTTCCCTCTCTAAAAATAAATACATAAAAAATCTTTTTAAAAAAAGATGTCGCTAGACTAACGACCAAGATGTTTGCTGTAGCTCTGTTTATAACGGCGCGACAGGGGACCATCCCGGGTATTCAATAATGCAGCGATGTTAAACACATCGATATCATGGCCGATCCCTAAAATGGAAAGGGTTTCCTCAGAAGAATCACCCCCAGTCCCAGTCCCAGTCCAGGCCGGGGACGGGGTTGGACAGGTGACACGGGAAGGGAGAAGGCCCAGGGGGTGACGAGGCAGCGTGCCCCCCGGCAGCAGCAGCAAGTGCTCGGCCCTGAGCCTGGGCTGAGGACAGAGGCGGTGCTGTCCCTGGGGCTGGACCTGGAGGCCTCCTCGTGGGAGCCAGGGTTCCGGAAGAACCCGGGACCGCAGAGGAAAGGGTTGCCTCGCGCTGGCTGGGGCCAGCAAGAGACCAGGTACTGTCAGAAGTAATACAGCGCAGAGGGAGAGGCCGAGAAATACCCCGGCTTTTGCTCCCGCTGGTGAGTCTACCCAGAACGGAGCAGAGAGGCAGGGAGTCTAACCCCCCGGCGGCTCAGATCAGAGCAGTGAAAGGTGGGGGGTGACCCTGAGAGAGACCAGCAATAAGGCAACAGAACCACTGTGCAATGCTCAGTGAGGATGAAAACGTATCCAGGATACACTTCAAGGAAAGAAACAGGTTATGAGCATTGACAGTGTCCACATAGACCTAGAAATAGGGAACACGCACGCATAACCACGTGGAAAAATGTCTGGAGAACATACACCAGGAGAGCAATGTTAGCACCTGCCTGGGTGATATTACTTTTGGGTTATTTGCATCATCTAGTTATTCTAAAATAGTTAACGCCAGTGAGTTTAAATAATAAAAGGATAATTGTGTTTCCTTGTTAATAGAAAGAGCAACCAGATCACTAGCCCCGTGAATACCGGACACAAAGATGAGCCATCTCTGTCGTGTTTACAGCCTTTATTTCAGAGAAAAAAGAACCAAATTTGTCTTGCCATAACGACACATGCGCAGCTACATCTGCTGATGTTCACCGTCAGACAAACACTCAGCATACGTTTACCTGATGCCCTTTTCCACTCACACATATAATTGAAACAACAAGGTATATTACATCTGATGCATTTTTATCTCTCTCCTTAGTACATGCTCAATCATCTCTTTTAAGAATTCCTTTCACATTTGTTCCCTTTTTATCATGTTAACCTCTGTAATTCAGACAGTTCTATTTTGTGGTTTTCATAGTTCAGTATCATTTATTTTACAACGTGTGGTCTCCATCCTTCTGGCTGTAATATTTTCCCCCTCAGAACACCATTCATTACTTGAATCGTATTAGAACGCAGATCTGGTTTGGGAGGATACTTCTGACGCTAACGAGAAACAAGAACCTGTGCTTTCCCATCAGCGACCTTCTCCCGGGCTTGTCTCGGCAGGTGCTCAGCAAGGGGGCGGTGATCACACCAGTTATTTCTGCAGAAATAACTGAACACAAAGTGGCGTTAATTACATACTGGGGAACTGACAATGAAAATGAGGGGCACGGGGGTGGTCACTGCAAGGAGGAGCCACCACCCCCAGGGCTGGGAGGGCAGAGAAGGGACTGGGGTTATTCAAACGTACACGCTCAGAGGAGGGGGCCCTCGGAGGAGGGGGTGCTGCCTTCCCAGTCAGGACAGGGTAACCCCTCTGATCCTGAAATTATTTGGTCAGAGGATTTCTCAGTCTTCTTCACAATCCGAGCCCAGCCCTTGCCCTGAGTATGCTGCACACAGAAAACCGTGAGAACGGGACGACACGTCCTCTCATGATCGTACCCTCGGTTGACCTCCCGTCCTTCCTCCCCTGAATTCATGACATCTCAGACACGACGTCTGGCTTCCAGTCATACAAAGGAGGTGGCCATTCTGTGCCAGGCCTTCTGTCGGGTGGAGGTCAAGCCTGAAGGACAGAAAGTGACGGGAGCCCAGGCTCAAAGACACCATGAGGCAGGGCGGGGGGTGTGCAAACATCTAAGCAGCTGCAAGAAGTGGGAGCTAGCTCCATATCTAGGAGCCACCGCTGTTCACTCAGCTCTTCCAGACAACAAACACGCCCCCGTCCAGCCGGGCGCTGCCCCACGAGAGACCCTCAGGCCCGGAGGGGGTGGGAGGGTGGGTACCAATGATACCCCTGAAAACACACTTTGCGAAGCTGTCGTTGCAATCGCTGTCCCGGCAGAAGTTGCGGTGTCTGTGGCCTGGCCATCTCCTGGCCGTGGAGTCCAAGCTTCGACTGAGCACTGTCAGCCTTTCAGAAAGTCTTCTGCAGACAAAGGAAACACAGCCACAACTGTCCCCATCTGTGACAGGGTGCAAAGTGTTTCCTGCCTGGCACTTTCTTGGCACGAGCTCCTCAGAGGCAAAGCAGATAATCCATCTCCAAAATGTAATACTTACGTTCTCTCTCTCTCTCTTTTTGTTTTTTGTTAGTTCTAGACCTGATTAGAGATTCCATCTGCCATCTGGCCCCGTTATGAGAATCCCAAAAAACTGGAATTACAAATTAGAAAACACATCCTTCTCCGCATGCCCTCTGTTTCTAGGTCAGCACGGGGAGGGCAGGGCCAGGAGTGTCCCCGTGTGAGCCACAGCTCCCGTGGCGGCTCCCTCCCAGCCCTCCCTGTTCCGGGAGGGTCCTAGAGACCAGACGGCACAAACGCACGCTAAAGAGGACTCTAGCCCTGGCTGGCGTAGCTCAATGGATTGAGTGCGTGGGCTGTGAACCAAAGCATCGCAGGTTCGATTCCCAGCCAGGGCACATGCCTGGGTTGCAGGCCACGGCCCCCAGCAACTGCACATTGATGTTTCTCTCTCTCTCTTTCTCCCTCCCTTCCTTCTCTAAAAATAAATAAAAATATCTTTTTTAAAAAAAAAAGTACTCTAGGATCCCAATACGACTCCAAGAGCCCAGGTTGCCCTATCAGTTCCTAAAGGTCTTAAAATAGATGCTAAATCTACACATGTGCTATTTGACTTATTCTCTTCCAAGAGATATTTTAATTGTGATACGTAAGTTGAGGCAATATGGATCTAGAAAATGGTTATACAGGGTTAATGATTAAAGTCCCATTAAAGCAAATAACTGAAAAACAGTGAGACATTAATGAAGTCTTATCCAGATAATGTCCAGCCTTTTACTATGACAGACAGATGACTGATTAGGTTCTGTGCTTAGGGATTCCTAATTTATTCAAAATGTCACATGCCGCTCAAATTTTCGGCATGCGTTACTTCTTAAAATGCATTCCATCTTTTGATCCACAAAATAAATTATTTTTTACTTGAAGATTTAACTGATATGGAAAATTTGACCACAACTATTTAGAGAAATTAATTTCATCCAATATATGGGTGAGCATCCGTTTAAGTCCATTGTGTTTATTGTTTTTGAAAGTCCTGCCTGCCTTACTTTCCATGGAAGTCCTTTCAGGCCCTTATCTATGCTACACATCAGCTCCTGCGTGTTTTAGCTTTCCTGAGGAAAACCATGGAGCTGAAATACGAGGCTCACGCACGACTCCCATTTTCTCCTGAAATTATCTCATTTACTCCCTATGTTTATCGACGAGGGCGATGATGATGATGATGATGATGATGATGATGATGATGAGGTGGTGATGGTGATGAGGCCACCGTCTGTTTCCTGCCCTCAGATGCCATCCAATCACCTCCCACCAGACACCTTCACAGCACTCACATTTCCTCCTCCGTTTAATTCTCACACCCACGCCGAAACAGATAATATCATATCCACCTTTACGAACGGCACAAGATGAATAATTTCACAAAATTACAGGGCGATCAAGGACCGGTGCACAGAACAGCGCCCACCCCTCCTGACACCCGGCACACGACATTTTCCATTGCGCCCCGAGTGGGATTCATTTGAGGTTTGACAGTGCACCTACCTCGGCTGGAATTTAATCTCTTAATTAGCCAGGTGAGCGTGATCTTAGATGAACGTCTCACAGCTCTCCTTGAGCTTCAGTTTCCTCAGCAGAGAAGTAAAGATAACTAGTAACATACGTAAACCACTTGGCACAGCGCCCAGAGAATCGTAAGCTTTCAATAAGTGGTTGCAGTGAGGATGCTACTTGGTATGTAACAGATGCTTCACAAATGAGGGTTTCTCCCCGTCCAGCCAGACCACGTCAAGGTTTGTCGTGAGTGGACTGCCATTAAATGAGCATTCAGGGAGTAAAAAACATTCACAAGTCGAACAATTGCTATTAATAACTACCATGCATCAAGCACCTACTAATGTGCTTTATATGGAAAGATACATACTATTAGTACCTCCATTTTACATATTGAGAAACTGAGTCAAAAAGAGGTGGAGTAACTTCCCAAGATCACTTAACGAAGAGCAACAGAGCCGGGATCTGAACCAGTGAGTCTGGTGCCAGTCCCCTGGGTGAAAGCCAACTCCGATATCAATATTACATCCGAACTGTTTCAGCCAAACAATGCAGCCAGCCTGCATCGGAGGAGGCCGTGTTCTGTTTTATATTTCTGCAATAATCAGTTTTCATCTTTGTAGCCCCCACCATCTAAACTTAATAAACCAGCACTATCTATACCTTCTATATACAAGGCAAAGAGCTGTTCCTGAGAACAAGCCAACCAACACCTATTTTTAACCATCGACTAGCAATTAAAATCCTGTCTTTAAACAGGAAGAAGAAAGTCCCCCCCCAAGCAGATCAGGGTAGTGCCATCCCGCTTTCTTGCTCAAAGACCCCAAAGCCTCCCTGTGTCCTCCAGAGTCAAGTTCACATCCCTTAGCCTGTCCCTCAGAACCTCCAAAATCGGCCAGCAATTTAGTTTGTAAGCCTTATCTTCCGCTACTCACAAGCTGAAGTCTCCACTTTTCTCTCAGTTTCGCTTTCCAGCTCTTATCTCCACAGCTTTTCTCTAGTTCTCCCTGCGCCGGGGATGCCACGGAGCCTTCTCTCCGCTGTCCCGGCCGTTCTCCCAAGTGAATATGCAGGGGGCAGCCTCTGGGCTTACCCTTCAGCCCCGCTACCTTCAAGGGGTCCTCTCTTCCCAGCTCTGGGTGCTCATCACTCCTCCGTGATTCCATGGCGATCCTCATGGATTGAGTGCCCATGGTATACCGGCGGTGGGCAAGGAATCCATTTTAAAACCAAATTATTAGCCCTGGCTAGTGTAGCTCAGTGGATTGAGTGCAGGCTGCGAACCAAAGTGTTGCAGGTTCAATTCCCAGTCAGGGCACATGCCTGGGTTGCAGGCCACGGCCCCCAGCAAATCCACATTGATGTTTCTCTCTCTCTCTTTCTCCCTCCCTTCCCCCTCTAAAAAATAAATAAAATAAAATCTTAAAAAAAAACAAATTATTTATAAATCAATCTGGTAAATATTGTGTCTGGGCAAAATGTGCATGTTAAATTTCTTGAAAGACAGTTACTATATTCAGCTTACTGAGAGCATTACAAATTCCAGTGCCTACCAGCTGAAGTTTGAGTGAGAAGACGGTTGGAGCAGAGAGATAAAAAATGTATGTCAGCAGCTTTTCCCATTCTTCATAAGGGAAAACAGTAAATAATGTCTCATTTCCAGCATTAATAAATGATCGAAATGAGGATTAGTCAATTTATTTAAAGACACCAAAATAAATATTAGTAGAACAAAAAAAAATATAGCTTTCATATTACAGAAGAAAAAAGTTAAAGAAAACCTTTAAGAAGATAACAAAGAAAAATGTAAAGATAACATAAAGACTAAAGAAAATATTTCAAATGATGATAAAGGACAAAAAACAGGTAAAAATCAGACAGTTTCTAGAAAAAGAACAAATACAAAATGTTTAATAATAAATACATGGTTATGTCACTGTCCTGTTAAAAGAAACTCTACTATCCCTGGCTGGTGTGGCTTCATTGATTGAGCATGGGCCTGCAAACCAAAGGGTCGCTGGTTCGATTCCCAGTCTAGGGCACATGCCTGGGTTGCAGGCCAGATCCCCAGTGGGGGGCGTGTGAGAGGCAACCACACATTGGTGTTTCTCTCCCTCTCTTTCTCCCTCCCTTCCACTCTCTAAAATTAAAGAAATTAATTTTTTAAAAAAAGATACTCTTATACTGAGCAAAAGTAAATAAATATAATCTATCTACAGATATACCTAAAGCCAATGACTAAGAAAGATAAGGAAGAAAAGATATACAGAGGATATTAATGGAAAATAATAAAGGCCAATGTGTCAGGGACTGGTATCTGCCAGCCCGAATACCCAGGCTGAGCTGACTTTATTAAATAACCCTCATCGTATGGGGTGTGACAATCCTCCCAGCTTCCCTTGCAAATAGGAATGGCTGTGTCACCGGTGGACCAGGAGTGGGAGGTACTGGAGGGTGTGTCTAGGACAGCGCCTTTAAAAAGAACCAAGTCCCTGCAGGAAGTACCAGGTGAAACTTATGGGATAGCAAAGCAAATGGGAAACAGAAGCAAACTTGTCTGAGTCTTTGAAAAAGCATGTGGACAGAAACTTACAGGTGAGGAAATGGAGGTTCTCAAAAATACAGTAAAATTAATAAGGGTGCCCATTAAATACTGGCATGTGAGAGCTTTGTGTGTGTGAGAACTTTGTGTGTGTGATTACATAATCATCTTGTAAAGAGAATTCGATGGTTTTTTGAGAAATGGATTATATAAAAATTTTAAAATATTTCAAAATACAGGTCTTGTCTGCAGACCATAATTCAAGGAATAAGTAAAAATATGGAATGGCATTGGATTGAACAAAATAGTATCAGCATTTGGAAATCACTCACAAGTACTTCACTGGTCCAAGAAGAAACCCAAACACACACGACATCTATTGTCAAACACAATGAAAAAAAACCAGTGATATGGACCAGAATCTAGATGGCATTGCTAAAAGCATACTCAGAGGAAAATTCATTGCCTTAAACATAAAAGAGTGAAAATAACCATGAAGCATTTAATCCAAGGGTCCTAATAAAAGACAGCAACGTTAAGACAAGAAGAAGGAATAGAAACAGATGGAGAAGCAGCAGCAGCAACTGCACCTCCAGAAAGTCTGTTGAGGAAATTGCCCCACAAGGGCTTAGAAATGAATGTTCAATGCTCGGTTTTCGAAAGGCCGCACGACTGAAATCTCAATCGTGTGGGGATGACCGGGTACATCGTGGCAGGAGTACCTATCAGCACGACAGAGAGACACTAGAAACAACCCTTATACTTATGGGCATGACAGCCCACAATATATGAACTTGAAAAGGAGGGTGCGAATCCGTGTGCACAGTCTGATCCCGGGGGGACTGAGGACTACATTAGCAATTATTGTAGCTGTTCAGGTATTTGCATGTTCAGGTATGTACGCAGAGGAGGCAAGTTTCACTGTTAGAACTAGAACAACGCACTTCTGAAAGCATGGACTACTAAAGCATCGTTCGTCTCGTGCCCTCTTTAAAATGGAACATGGCGCTCCGCTTCTTTAGGGGTTATATGTATCTTGTAAATCACCGGAACCTGTGCCACCCTTCGTCCCTATTAGAGCAAGCAATTACCAGATGTAGCACTGCACTTATCTTTTCTCCGGGATCCCGAGGACTTCTCTCTGCCTTCAAGGAAAGCCATTTTTCTCTCAGAGGTTCCTATTAGTTCATGCGAATGATTTAGAGCGAGCCCGCCACACCGCATCAAAACGTGGGGCAAAAAGAAAAGGACGATGGAAAGGCAACCGGGCGCGGAAGGCAATGACTATTTCCAACCGCGTCTCTCCTCTCGAAAACCTCCCTTACCGAGAGCTCTGTGCACCTTTAAAGTGGGGAACCCTGCACCCAGGCAAATATTCTGGGAGTTAAATGATGTGACTCCGTGGAGTGCGCAGCACAGCGATTAGAGGGAACCCCCCCCCTCGCCTCGTTTCCCTCCCCCACATCCTTTCCCACCCCTGCGTACATCATTAAACCCCTCTAGCCGATCCGACTCTGCACCGGTTCTAAAGGCGGCACACAGAAGTCCAAGTGCAGGAGCTGCAGTGGGTCCGACTCAGCTAACGCGCGAGACAGTACGACTAGCACAAGCCAGGCCGCCAGCTCATTCCTTGGAGAGAGAATTCACGGGGCGGAGGGCCTGTGAACACCTGCAAGCGCAGCTCTGCAGGCGGCGGCACCTCTTCGCATCAAAGGATCGAAACCCCTCAGAGCAACTTAGCTCCCTTCGCCCTAACCGCACACACGTCCTCGCCCTCCTCCGCGCCGGTGGAGAAGAAAGGCGGCGCGCTTCTCTCGAAGTAACTAAAACCCAAACTTCCATGTAAACTTCAAGGCCATGACCTTCTCCTCCTCTGATCACAGGGCGTCAATCAGTTCTCTGGACGGCGCCCTGGGAGGGTCATCCCACGCCGCCCGAATCACCTGCGGCCTGTGCGAGTCACCGTGGACCGTGTCTGTGTGTTCTCTCCAACCGCACCCCGGACTTCCCCGCGGCGCCTGACGTCATCTATCCCTCACACAGCGACCGCGCGCGTGGTTTGTGATGACAGACACCCCTGTCTGACTCAGTCCCACCCAAATCTCTGAACAGGTGGGAGGGGTCCACGACGACCACCGCGGGACTGCGGTAGGAGGAGACTGTTGGTTCGGAAGGGGGGTGGCGAGGGCAGGAGAGGCACCCCGGCAGCAGGGAGAACGCTCCCCACCCCGGGGTCTCTGCAGACCCCTCAAGGGTTAGGCCGAAAGGGGGTCAGGGGGCTGGGCAGAAGCGGTTGCGGAGGGGAGTGTCAGGTCCTGCGGGGGGGGATGACTTCTGAGCAGCCGGCCTGTTCCAGTGAACGGCTCGGGCCGAGGGCAAGGGCAGAATCCTAACCTGAGTGTGTTTGCCCGGCATTTTGTTCCGACGGGCCGGTGGGCACTGAACAGTTTAGCTGAACATTTGGGAGGCAAAGAAAGGGAATTGGAGGGTCTGTGTCTGGCCTCGTCCTAGGCGTCGATGACCCACAAGGGGGCACCCGTGAGTCTGCTTTGAGTCCTACGGGGAACTGGGATTCATTGCAGTGAGCTGTTGGGGAAGCCAAGACACCTTAAAGGTCTCCAGGGTCCCAGGGCTGAGGTATCAAGTTCAACGCTGTCAGAGGACACTAAGAGAGAAAGGGCAGCTCCTGCCCTTCAGGAATTTGGAGACTAAATGAAGAGCCCAGACCAATTTACACAGGCTCAAAAAAATAGCCATAATTATAACAAGAAGGGAGAAGGAAAACATGGGCATTAAAGGACCAGCAGTCGTCCTATCACTGGATCGATTCCCTGAGGCCGGGAGAGCAGAAGGCTCTTCCTGGGCCACAGCCCTCCCCCTCTGTGACTTCCTGTGGCAGAGAGGGAGAAGACTCAAGGCCCCAAAATAAAGAAATGAAAAAGTTCCCTCCCACTCCGCGCTGCTTGAGACTATGGGTGCGCAGGGGCTCAAACTGGGCCTGGAGGAGGGAGTGCCCAGAGATGACGTGGGGCTCAAGCTGGGGCCCGGGAGTACCAGGAGCGCCAGGAGCAGCCTGCGGGGCTGGCACGGCCAGACCAGGAGGGCAGGACGGGGCCCCAGGATGGAGACCGCAGGCCGGCAGCCAGCAGCACAGGCAGGGCGCAGGGACCTAGAGAAGGCTGCTCTCCTAGGACAGGGTGTCCCTTCCCTGGATGGGTATTGGAATCACCTGGGGAGCTTCAGCAGGCCCAGGCTCCAGGATGCTTTCCGGAATAATCTAATCGGAAGGTCGGGTGGTGAGAGCCAAGCGTCAGTATTCTCTCAAAGCACGCCAGGTTACTCCAGGGTGCAGACGGGAGAGCCCCTGTCCCAGGGAGCCATGAGCATGTCACACGGAGGACTTTGTGAACATGCCACATGCAGTTTTGCAGGGCATGTGGAGACGTGAGACCTTGAATTGAACGCATACGGCAAATGTGAAACAGGAGCAGAAATGCGCAACCTGAACAAATTCTAGTAAAACTGAAGCCCATCACAGTCCTCACTCACCCAAGGGTCTCTTAGCTTTTATTTTACATAAATGACATCAAATACCACACATTCTTTTGTCTAACTCTTCTGTGATTCGAAACTTGTGCCTGTCGGGTTTCTGCACGGTGTTACCTGTAGCCGTGGATCGTTCATTCTCATCAGTGTGTGTTTGCACCATTGAATACCCCACCATTTCTTTATCCCACTCACTGTTAGTGAGACGCAGGTACTGACCAGCGAGGAGCAACCGCAAACAGAAGTGTTCAGTTCATCTTTATGTGCACGCAAATGTTCCGAGGGGTGAAACCGTGGGTCACAGAACACGCATGTGTTCAGCTTTAGATAAGACTACCAAGAAGTTTTCCAAAGATTTTGTGCCAATTAACATCACCACAGTAGTGGGTGTCCATCCTTTCTCCTGTGGCCCATCCGTGCCTCTTTCATTTCTGTGGAAACGCTAGGGATGAATTCAGGTAAGGAGTTCAATGCCAGGAGTACCAGTTGGGGGTTGCCAGAGAAACATAACCAATAGGATGGATGGATGGGTGGATGGATGGATGGGTGGATGGGTGCGTGCATAGACAGATATTAGAAATTGGCTCATGTGATTATAGAGGCTGATAAGACCCAAGATCTGTGGTCAGGAAGCTGGAAAACTAGGAAACCTGATGTGTACTTCCAGTCCAAAAGCTGTCAGGCTTCAGACACCCAAAAAGAGCTGATGTTTTAGTTCAAGTCCAAAGGCCTGGAGAGATCAAAGCCCCAGCAATCAGCAGCAGGAAGAGTTCCCTCTTATTGGTGGGAGGGTCTGCCTTCTTCTTCTATTCGTGGCTTCAAATGACTGGGTGAGGGTCACCCACAGCGGGCGGGCAATCTGCTCTACTCAGTCTGCCGATTCGGAAGATAATTTCATCCAAAAACGTCCTCAAGTGGGGGCTGTTTGAAAGAGGCTGAAGGGCTTAGTCAAGGCACCCGTGTGAAGGCCCCACGTACGTGGACAACGGTGTGGGGGTTAACTAGGGGAATGGGGGGAGGGGCCGGCTACGTGGAAGAGGGAGCAAAGGGGGAAAACACTGGGACAACTGTAACAGCCTCCACAACAACACACACACCACACACACACCCCCTCATGGACACACAGAGAATAATGTGTGAGCAAAGGTCGGCACACCTCGCTGCACAGTCAAGTTGACAAATAACCGCCACGCCATGCTGGTCTGCCATTTTGTCTGCAGCCCTTCCTTTTAAGTGCTGTATAGTATTCCACTGTGGATATCATTTGCTGCAGGTCACCCCTCCTCCCGCTATTTCATTGTGTGACCACATGGAAATATATGTATCCAGCCTGCTGGTGACGGGCATGGGGGCCGTTTCCAGTTGGGGGCATCTTGTTGATATTGTCACCATAGATACTTGAGTTGCTTCTGTTTTGTTTCCAAACAAGGCTGCAAAGGCAAGCCTATGCGTGTCTCCTTGTACATATATATACACACATATAACACATATAATGTTTCTCTTGGGAGTCACAGATCAAGAAATGACCACCTGGACCATGAGTGGACAGAAAACAACACTTCCAGAAAGTTCTCTCCCCACCTATTCCCCATCCGCCGCATTACCATGTTCTCTCTCAGCCTCACCACAGTATGACTTAACCAGCACCTGCCCTCTCCTGGAAGTCACTCCCAGATTTCGTCTTACAAATTTGTACTGGAGTAAAATACAGCTACAAAAAAGTGCTCGCATTTTAAGCGTGCAGTGCAATGCATGATCCTAAATTGAACATACAGAAGTAACCCAGATAAAGAGAGGGAGAATCACCACCGTGGAGAAAAGGAACGGTGCATTGCAGGACAGGTAATTTCGTCTTTACCGACCCTGCCAAAGCGCTCTGCAGTGACCGTATCGACTAACTCTCACATCGGAAATGACAAAGTGTACCCATTTCTTGTCATCCTTGTCAACACTTGGGGGGTCACACCCTAGCTTTACTACGCTAATAGGTAGAAATTCTGCCCTGTTGTTCTAAGTTGCTTTCCCTTATTTTTAAAAAAAATGTTATTGAGCAGTTTTCATGTTTGTTGGCCAGTGGGAATATCTTTTGTTCATTTTGCTGTTGGATGGTTCTCCTGTGTTGGCCCTTCCCCTAGGAGCCTACCGCTCACACAGTTTTCCGCTCCCCGCCCCTTCATCGTAGGCTTAGTACCTCATCGCGAGCGCACCAATGCCTCCTAGGGTTCACGGATTACGCTAACGCTTGCCCAGGAGCCTGCACGAGGGCTCGTCTTGTACGATCATCACTACGCCTGCCACCTCTTTGCCCAGGTGTCACCAACCAGCGGCTGAGCAGATGCGGCTTCACAGGGCGTTCTCAGGGTCGGTGGCCAGGATGACACTTGGTGGCCACACCAGTAGCTGAGCTCCCACTGTCTCACACCTGGCCCATCACCGAGGTGAACCCAGACTCCTGGGGTTTGGTGCAGCGCGGTGCACACCCCAGTAAAAGCACCGCCATCTAGGACTTTCTGGAGACAGGGGTCAGCACCTCATTTCCTTCACCAGCTCTGGGATCTTGGACAAGTCGCTCCACCCCCAGGAGCCAGCCTGCTCTGGTGTAAAATGAGACGGCACAGACGCCCTCCCGGCCTACCTCCCAGAGGGGTTTTGGACATCAAACGAAGGAGCGCTGGGCTGTTCAAAGTATTCCCCGGGGCACCAGTGCCAGTCAGGACGAGGGGTTGGGGCTTATTGACAAACACGGACCCCAGGCTTCTCAGAGAGCCGCCCTGGGCAAACCCGGGGTGGAACCTCGGGCATGACCCACAGATGTGCTGTTTGCCCGCGTGTCCTGAAACAGCGTGCAGGCCGCCCAGTAAACAGCTGGGTGAAGGCGGTATTAACTCGGAAGGCACCGTCGGTGGAAACAGACACGTAATTATGATTGGATATCAGATGTGCGAGCATGACCTGAATTAATCAACCTGCTGATTAGCCCGAATTCCTATATTGTTGAGCCTGTAGCACAGGGAGGTGTGGAAGGGGTCCACTGGGGAAGAAATGCACATCTGGGCAGGGAGGCCCGTCCAGAGAGCCGTGTGGTTGGCTGCAGGCGGCTCCGTCCTGCTCCGGGGGTGAGGCCGGGGCCCCGGGCGGGACGGCGGGATGAGAGGCTGCGACAGCTCTCGGATCAGAGCTGCCGAGGAGAGAGCGGCACGTGGATCCTGCTGCCACCAGGCAGAGCTCTTCAGTGAGGGGGGCTCGGGGGGGCTCTGTGTCTCTACGTAACTGAGCTCCAGCCAGAAGCCTTCGGAGGCAGAGGCGGTGCAGCTGCCGCCTGGCTCTCGGGAGGAGCCGGACTCTCTCTCTCGGCTGCAGGCGCGGGGACAGACAGGCTCAACTCCACCCGAGCCATGCCAGCCCACCGCACAGAGGGCAGCCCCAACGCCAGTGGGACCGCGGAGACGCTGGATGCTCAGGCAGCTGGCTGCCTCCCCACAACTTTCTCGGAGGTGGTGGGAGAGGAGGAGTGGGGCTCCTTCTACTCCTCCTTCAAGGTAAGCGTCCCGCCTTCCGCTCCGAACACCGATTTTAAAAAGCAGGACAAGTGGACCGGCTCCTTTGTAATATAAATAGGCAGCGTCGTAAATGGGGGCAGTCGGTTTTCTTTACTTAAAAGAATGAATGAAAACCAAATTGATGAGCTACAGCAACAGGTTCTGTGCGGCAAGAAAGGACCTACAGGGTAGTGTGTTATGAACACAGGTATTCTTCCTGCTGCTGCTGCTGCTGCTGAAATGTGTGAATAGGAGTGGATGGCTTTTTTCTTAATTTTGTTCTCTTTTCCTTAGGTGGAAGTTCGTTTGATCAGTCCTATGGTTGTGCTTGAAATGTCTGTGTTGCAGGGGCTATTGCTGTGAGTGTTTTGCTGGGAGTATCAGACATGGGCGGCAAGCCCCCACCCCCACCCAGGACAGGAAATGCCAGGAGAGACGTAGTCCCGGGATTTCTGATTCTTTGCCTTGAGCATCAGTAAGAAAAAGATTCTTGGGTGGTAGTGGGTGGTGTGACTGTTCGCAACAAGTGTCCCAGAACAAAGGGACCAGAATTTGATGAGTTTTCAACTTGCGTGTATGCGAGGGCTGCGTGGAGGGATGTTTCTCATGAAGCCGATGCTGTTGCTCCCTTTTCTGCAACGAGATAGTGGTTGGGGCCCAAGTGGGCAGCGGGAAGACAACAGCTTCCTGCTCCTTGCGTCCGGACGCGTGGGGCGTCGGGTCACTCCACACACTGCCCGACGGGAGCCTCGGACGTGGCAGCAATTCTCAGGTCTCAAGCTGGCCCTTTCTACCCTAAAAAAAAATACTTCAAGAAAAATTCTAGTAGTTTTTTATTTTTTTACAACCTTCTTGGTGTCCTGGAAATGATTTCATTTTTACCCAAGGCACAATAGAATTACTGTAACATTCGCCTCTCTATCGGAGCTTTGATTCCGCGAGAACACGGAATAAAACTTTCAGCAGGGGGCCGGCCCCAGAGCCATCCTCGCGCTCCTCGAGGAGCAAGGCGTGCCGTGTAGCAAAGCACGGCCCAGATTTGTCACTCGGGCTGGCTGCATGGGACCCCGCCCCTGCGAGACCCTCCTAAAGCATGCACGGGCACAGCCCGGCTGCCCAGCGCCACCGCAGAAAATGCACGCTCAAGCCGGAGCTTGCTGTCATTTACCCGTTGGCGGAATAAACCCCGCTGTGCAATTCTGCCTGCAGACTCGGGGCTCCTGCCTCGGAGAAGCAGGCTGCGTGCACCAGGAGGCACGGGGCTGCCCTCGGACACGCTGCCTCTGCAGCCTGTGCGACAGTCACAGAACGTGGCAGCCAACAGGGTGAAGGGAGACTGATCATTGCAAAAGCGATGGCCACCAGCACTAACGCGGTTGTTCTGAGACTCAGGCAGCACTCACTCCTGGCTGAGACCCCGTTTGCCTTTTTTCTATTTTATTTTTTTAAGATTTTGTTTTTATTTATTTATGTTTAGAGAGAGGGGAAAAGAGGAAGAAAGAGAGGGAGAGAAATATCAGTGTGTGGTTGCCTTTCACGTGGCCCCCCACTGGGGACCTGGCCCAAAACCCAGGCAGTGCTCGGACTGGGAATCGAACCAGTGACCCTTTGGTTTGCAGCCCACGCTCCTTCCACTGAGCTACACCAGCCAGGGCAGCCATTTTTTTTTCATTTCAGCTCCTAAAGTGACATTCTGAATATTTGGACAAGCAAATCCCTCCCCCGCTCTCTACTGGTACTCATACTCCATCCTAGCAACAGTGTCTCTTAGCGCTAATGGGAACCCCCTCGTTCTTGTCTCATTCCCATTGATATGTTTGCCATCAGACAAGTGGGCCACTTGGCCGAGGAGAGAAACAGAAAGAGAGCGGGCCAAAAGCTGACAATGTTCTTTTTTTTTTTTTTTTTTTTTGAGGCGTGCAAGCCTTTACTAAAAGCAGCAATGTTTAGTTACACGGCAGTCAGTGCTGCTGTTTCTGGGAACCTAGCTTAAGTGTCTGAGGCTAACTCTTTCCCACAGCTCCCTTGGAGCCTAAGCAGCTCTGGCACACCGTTGAGATGGATATAGGTCTGATAAGAAGGAAAAATACCCGTGTTCACTGTGATGCTTTAATCCTACCAGCTTCTCCAGAAGCAAGTCAGAATTGGGTTTACTGCCTTCCCAGTGGGTCCTTTTAAGCCCCTCTGCCTTTACCAAAACAGTAAAAATGTCATAAAAATAAAAATTCGAACAGCAAGAAAAGCAGAAGAACTAATAACAACAGCAATCGCCACACGTCTCGCTGCGGGCTGTCTTGGTGACAGGAACCCTTCTAGATGACTTCTGTGAAGGGTCTCACTTAATTCTCACCACTCATGGAACACCTTTCCACCTGCAGTTGCTTTCCATCTCCATCTGTGTTTATATACGTTCTACTTACTCTTCAAGGCTCTTTTTGCATTGCTTCCTCCATGAAGCCCCCCTTGACTGATTCCTCCTCTGAGTTCCAGTAGCGTCATGGAGTGGCCACTTAATCCAACTTGGTCTTCATCTGCTCTTTCAATGTGTGTAACAGCCATTAAGCAACTCGAGTAGTAAAAGCGACGCATGATGTTTGTTTCAAATTCTTTCCAGAAAGCAGCACCATCCTGGGCACACTCAACAAGCATTCACTGCAGAAATGAAGTGTGGGGTTCTCTTTCTGTCCGTTGCCTGCGTGTTGTCGGACCAGGCAACAGGTAGCTTGCTTTCTGCATGACAGCGGCGGGGGTCTTGGCAAACACCACCGCACAGGGCAGCCCTGCCCTGCCTGGCCTCTGCCAGCCACTTGCACGGAGGTCCTTCTCTGCAGGCACACTCAGCACATCCTCATCCCATCGTGCCCGGGGTAAGCTGTAGATCCTGGCGGGTGGGCTACGGAATTAGTTGTGGCACCACGGACCGGCGCCCCCATTCCTGGTTAGCCTGGAGAACACGCACCCACTGCATTACAGCCTGACCTGGGCTCAGCTGCCTTGCCTCAGTCTCCAGGCCTGGGCTTCTAACTCATCTCCCTGCCCAGCACCCCCATTCCTCTCTGAACCCCAAAGCTCTCTGGGTGGAAGGCAAGATATTCCTGCCTAGATCTTCCTAGCCCTTCCCTCATAGGCTTAGCTCCTTTTCTTCCTTCTCATCTCCACCCCCAAACCCTTGCCCTCCAGTGCTCCCCACTGGTCTAACCTCCTCGGCCATCCTAAGCATGTCTTTGGATATCAGCAGGGCGTCAGCAATGAGTTCACCGCCTTCTTCCTCTATCATGAACTTCACATGACCGGTACCATGCGGTCCTGGGTTCAAGGTCAATTCATGCCCTGGTTTCCTTCATGGTTTCCGGTTTCTCATACTTTCAGGGTCTCATCCCGCTTCCTTCCTCAAGTCCCAAACCCAGCATTAAGGAATTAGCTACCAGAAGTCTTCAAGGAGAATGGGGCTCATCTCTTCAGAAAGTAAACTGAGGACCTGAATAGAAAGCCGTGCAAGTTTTGTGGGGTTTTTTGTCTTTAAGGGTGTCTTTTATTCACACAAGTCATACACATAACAATCATAAGCAACACTTACATGGCATTACGTGCCAGACACGATTCTAGGTCCTTTACATAGACTAGTCATTTAGTCTTTCTCAACATCGCTATGAAATAGGTACTAGTTTGAACCCCATTTTCCAGACAAGAAAACGGTTAAGTAACTATCCAATATCGCAAAACAAAGGAGGGCCAGAGGCAGTATTTGAACCCAGATAGTCTGGCTGAAGTCTGCGTATTATACTGCAGCGCTTATAAAAAGTCATTTCAAAATCGTGCAAGTATATTTGGGTAGGAGAGAAATCACAGAGGCCTACCTGGGGGGTGTCAGATCTTGAAGAAAATGAATGTGGAATGAAAATGACTGAAGTTTAAGAAAGACTGGTTTAAACTGTCTCTAACTTTTAATTATAAGGGATGCTTGAATACCTTCTCAGACATACCTGGACAAATTTCTGTAGAGCAGATACAGGGATGCGGATTTACTGGGCGACTGCTCTCCAGAATGGCTGTACCAGCGTGTTTTCTTTCCTTTTTTTTTTTTTTTTGAAAAATAAATAACAGTTTATTTTTATCCCACCTCTTCTTAAAACCATGTATAATCAAAGTTTGTGTATTAATTATAGCATTATGTGTCTTTATATTAAATATTTCATTGTTCTATTACAGTTGTCCCAATTTTCCCCCTTTGCTCTCCTCTGCCCAGTCCAGCCCCGCTCCCACAGTAAATTCCCACACCGTTGTCCATGTCCGTGGGTCATTCATGAACATTCCTTGACTAGTCCCTCCCCCTTTTTTCCACCCTTAGGCCCCTCCTCCCTCCCCTCTGATCACTGTCAGTCTGTTCCTTGTTTCCCTGCCTCTAGTTCTCTTTTGCTCGATTGTTTGTTTTGTTCATTAGGTTCCTTGTATAGGTGCGATCATGTGGTATTTGTCCCTCACCGCCTGGCTTATGTCACTTAGCATAATGCTCTCCAGCTCCATCCACGCTGTCACAAAGGGTAGGAGCTCCTTCTTTCTCTCTGCTGCATAGAATTCCATTGTGTAAATGTACCACATTTTTTTGATCCACTCATTTACTGATGGGCATTTAGGCTGTTCCCAGCACTTGGCTGTTGTAAAGTGTGCTGCTATGAACACAGGGGTGCACAGATTCTTCTGAACTGGTGTTTCGGGATTCTTAGGGTATAATCCCAGCAGCAGAATCACCAGATCAAAAGGCAGTTCCATTTTTAGGTTCTTGAGGAAATTCCACACTGTTTTCCACAGGGGCTGCACCAGCCTGCAGTCAACAGTGCTCGAGGGTCCCCTTTTCTCCACATCCTCTCCAGCACTTGTTGTTTGTTGATTTGTGTATGATGGCCCTTCTGGCTGGTGTGAAGTGGTATCTCATTGTGGTTTTAATTGGCCTCTCACTGGTGGTTAGTGATGTTGAGCATCTTTTCATATGTCTATGGGTCCTCTATATGCCCCCCCTGGAAAAGTGTCAGTTCCGGTTCTTTGCACATTTTTTTAGTTGGATTATTTGCCTTCCTGGTGTTCAATCATATAAGTTCTTTATCTATTTTGGAGATCAAATTTTTGTCCAAGGTGTCATTGGCAAATATGTTTTCCCATATGATTGGATTCCTTTTCATTTGGATGATGTTTTCTTTAGCCTTGCAGAAGCTTTTTAATTTGATATAGTCTCATTTGTTTTTTTTTTCCCTTTAGTTCCCCTACCATAGGAGATATATCGGGGAAAATATTACCGTGTGGAATACCTGAGATTTTCCTGCCTGTGTTCTCCTCTAGGACGTTTATGGTGTCATGACCTATATTTAAGTCTTTTATCCAGCTCGAGTTTATTCTGGTGTATGGTGTAAGTTGGTGGTCTAGTTTCATTTTTTCACATGCACTTGTCCAGACCTCCTAACACCATTTATTGAAGAGATCATTTTATGCTCCTGCCCCCTTTGCCAACTATTAATTGACCATAGAGACATGGGTTTATTTGGGGGCTCTCTATTCTGTTCTGTTAATCTGTGCATCTGTTCTTATGCCAGTACCAGACCATTTTGATTCCAGTGGCCTTATAGTATAGTTTGACATCAAGTATTGTTATCCCTCCTATTTTGTTCTTTTATCCTTAAGATTTCTGAGGCTATTCGGAGTTGTTTTTGTCCTTCATAAACTTTTTAAATATTTGTTCTTGATCTGTGAAATATGCCATTGGTATTTTAATAGGGATTACATTGAATCTATAGATTGCTTTGGGTAGCGTGGATTTTAATGATGTTAATTCTCCAATGTGTGAACACAGTATATGCTTCCATTTATTTGTATCTTCCTTAATGTCTTGAGTGTTCTGTAGTTTTTTTGAGTACATGTGTTTTACCTCCTCGGTTAAGTTTATTCCTAGGTACTTGATTTTTCTTGTAAATGGAATTTTTTTTCTAGTTTCTGTTTCTGATATTTCATTGTTGGTATACAAGAATGCCTTTGATTTCTGAATACTCACTTTGTGTCTTGCCGTTTTGCCAAATTCACTTATTAGGTAAAGTCGTTTTTTGGTGGAGACTGTAGAGTTTTCTAGGTGCACTATCAGGTCATCTGTAAATAAGGACAGGTTTACTTCCTCCTTTGTAATTTGGGTGCCTTTTATTTCCTTTTCGTGTTTGATCACTATGGTAGAACTTCCAGTGCTATGTTGAATGAAAGTGGTGAAAGTGGACACCCTTGTCTTGTTCCTGGTCTTAAGGAGAAAGCTTTCAGTTTCTGCCCATAGAGTATGATATTGGTAGGTTTCTCATATGTGGCCTTCATTATGTTGAGTTGTGCTCCCTCTAGTCTCACTTTGCTGAGTGTGTTTTTATCATAAATGGGTGCTGTATTTTATCAAATGCTTTTCAGCATCTATTGATATGATCATGTGATTTTTGCCTTTCATTTTATTTACATGATGTATTACATTTATTGATTTGTGAATATTGTACCATCCTTGCAGCCCTGGAATAAACCCCACTTGATCATGGCGTATGATCTTTTTAATGAATGGCTGGATCCAGATTGCCAATATTTTGTCGAGGGTTTTAGCATCTATTTTCATCAGAGATACTGGCCTGTAGTTGTCCTTCTTTGTTGTGTCTTTACCTGGTTTCGGAATTAGGATAATACTGGCCTCGCAAAAAGGGGTCTGGGAGTCTTCCCTCTTCTTGGATTTTTTGGAATAGTTTGAGAAGGATAGGAGTTAGTTCTTCTTTAACTGTTTGGTAAAATTTGTCCATGAAGCCATCTGGTCCGGGGCTTTTTTGATTACTGCTTCAATTTCACTAGCTGCTAGCAATCTCTTCAGGCTTTCTGCTTCTTCCCTACTCAGTTTTGGAAGAGTGTATGTTTCTAGAAATTTGTCCATTTTTGCTCAGATTGCCCAGTTTCTTGGCATATAGTTGTTTGTAGTGATTTCTTGAAGTCCTTTGTATTTCTGTGGTATCAGTTGTACTCTCTTCTCTTTCATTTCTGACTTTATTTACTTGGGTCCTCTCTCTTTTTTTCTTGATGAGTCTGGATAAATGCTTGTCAATTTCATTTATCTTTCCAAAGAAATAGTTCCTGGATTTATCCATCCCTTGAATTGTTTTTTTAGTCTCTATGTCATTCAATTCTGCTCTGATCTTGATTATTCCCTTCCTTCTACTCACTCTGGGCTTTGTTTGTTGTTGTTCCTCCAGTTCTTGTAGATGTAGGGTTAAGCTGTTTATTTGAGAGTTTGAAAGCTGTGCAAGCTAAAAATAAAGGTGGAGTAATGGTCCTTGCTTAGTAGCCTTTCACTTTGCTGGGAAATTTGCTAGCAATCTTTTCCAAATCTCTGATTCTTAATGATGAGAAAATTAACTCAGAGTAACTGGGTGGGAACCCTGTCTCAGTTAGTAAATTGCCTAAGTTATAAAATAATGCAAATGAGTTCAGTTTTATCGCTCTTAGGTGAGGGGAGAAACAGGAACCAAGACTGCTAGGTATTATCTAATGAGGATCTTTTATTGAATCTCCTTTAGTGGCCGGTTACAAATGGTACACAATTAGTCTGCTGTTTATATGCAAACGGTGGCTTCCCCGTGCTTGAGGGTGACGGGACACAGTTTGTTCCCCTCCCTTGTGGCCCTCCCAGACTGCTGTCTTACCATCCCTTTTCCTAACACGCCCTCCCTCCGTTAATGTAACAAAAGCAAATTCCAGTTCAGCCCGTTTCCATTCTCTCACAGCGAGCTTTAAGCAAGAACTCAGTTTAAGAAGTTTAAGTGAACTGCACTGTGCTTGTTTTCATTATATTTAGGTGGATAATTTATTTGTAAGAAATTCTCCCTACTGGGTACCGGCATTTTCACCGTCAGTGACCGTCATTTCAGCTCCTCTCTGCCCACTCACCTGCTTCCCGGAGCCCTTAGGCTGCCACACCCCTTCAGGACTTGCTTGTCCCCCTTCCTACCCTGGACCCCAGGTCCACATGGGTGAGACCCTTCCTGGAACCCAGGATCCCTGGTTCCAGGGATCCTGGTGGTCATCCTTGGCTTCCAGTGTATCTCCTGCAAGTTATAACAAGGGGTCTTAGCATTTGCATTATGCATTTTTATCCTCTAATTAGTTCCACTCAATATGTTCATTTTCAGTTTCTACTGTTGAATCCTGCAGCTGTTCATATGAAAATGACTATGATTATGCTCAGTGAAGTAATTATTATAGGTCTGCTATTTACTGTTACACAGCAGCCCCGATACGCCTCTTCGAGTCCGCTCCCTAGGTCAGCTCCACCAGGTCCAACTTCCCTCGGTGTCATTGGGAAAGGCACAGATGTTGCTGGCTGGCCCCACAAGGATGCCGTACAATTCCCAAGTCATATACTCTAGTCATAAGAAAGGGAAACTTTATCAGTCACACTTCTCCTTGTGTGACTAATGCATCTGACACAAGACACGTGATCTTAGTTCATCAGAGTACACTCAGTCATTACAGAGTTTCTCAGCCTGCGAAGGGTCTTCCCACTGTCTGACTCAGGGGAGGCGTGGGAGCTGTAGGGGGGTGTTTGTGCGGCATGCTCCCGCATGTGGCAGGGATTCCGGCCTCCAGAAGTGGTCATTCTGTCCCCGACCCTCACGTGGACCCCCACCTGGCCCAGGTGAAGTGTGCACCTACCTTCTGCCACAGTGTCCCTTTGTCACGCTTCCCTCAGGGACACAGGCGGTCACAGGTCCCTCAGTCCTGGCTGAATGTCTGCGCCCTTACGGGGAATGAAAAGTTAATGTCTTCACTCCCAAATCTGGGCATCAGAGAACAAAGTGGGGTTGTCCGCGGTTCTTTCTCTGCCCCCTGGGTAGACACTGAAACATTCACACCGCAACAGCTGGGGAAACCCCCAGGGGCGTCCATTCCGTGGTTTCTATTCAGCAAGCCCCCCTGCACCCCTGAGCCCCCAACACTTGGTGGCGTTGTCTCTTCCTCTCCCTTTCTGTGCTCACCTGTGGGCGTGGCAGTATAGTGTCCTCGCATCAGTGTCCCGCTCTCCTGACACCGGGCCCACCGTTGTGCCCTCTCCCACTCCCACAGCTTTAGCCTCTTGCTGTGCGGTGAGGAATCTGACCACACTGTTCCTCATAACCTCTAGTCCTAGGCCGTCTGCTCCGAGTGCACGGAAGACGCGTCCTCTCTCAAGGAAAAGGCCGTTTCTCTTCACCCTCCAAGAAGCGTTCTGAAAGCCTGACGCTGACTTCTTTCTGTCTGTCTGCATTGACGGAGTGAAGGTTTCCCCCCGAGGCCCGAAGGCTGCCTGGCTGGTGGGGGTTTTATCAGGGAAGTAGGATAGAGCCCATCCATTAATGCTTCCATGAAATAATTTCCTGTTGATGTACTAGGTAAGAACGTTCCCAGCCATGAACTTCAGTGACTGAATTTGGTGCCTCTCTCAGTCCAGCCGAGTGTAGAAAATGCAGCCTGGCCATCCCCCGCTGTAATAAACTCAGGTTCTCAGATCTTCATCATTTCAGTGCGGCACGGGCTCTAATGCCAGACGGCTGGGGTCAAGTCCATCCTGGTGCTGCCACCATCTGGCTATGTGACCTTGACAGCTGGCTTCTGCCTGTGCCTTGGTTTACTCATCCAACAAATGACAGTCTTTGGAGGGTGGGCAGGAAAGGTTAAGTGACCGAACGCTTGTGAGGGAAGACTTGAAGCACAGCCAGTGGCCTGCAGTCAAGAGTTAATAAACGTGAGTCATTATATCTGCTGCTATGGGTAGTTTCACTCTTTTCTCAAAGCTGCTTACTAAGCGGGGACAAGCCACCGTTTTCTGAGGACCCTAAGGGAGATCCCCCCGAGTTGGGACCCTCCAGGGTGTCTTCAATAAGCGTTGGATCCTTAAACTGCAGTAGTGAGTTGAGCTGTTTCTTATCTTTCAATTAGACCGTTGACCGTATAGAATGAGATATTTAGAGAAGATTCCACTTCTGACTTTATTGTCCTGATACAATGTCTGATTTTTATCTAGACAAGCTTAATGGCGGACTACGTGAAAGGCTATTTTCAGGAATGGGAAAATCACGCCCTAGGCGGACAGAGGACGGATGGGCTTCCACGGGGCCGACAAGGCTTTGGAGGCCACAGGAAAGCAACAGCAGCCAAGGTCACTGGGAAGTCATTAAGGAGTAATCAAGGTTCTCTTCTTTCTCACTTAGGCAGTATTGACGGCTGCCTAAAAGTGACAGATCTTCTACTGAGTCTAGTCAGCACCGTGGAGCTCACAACACAATTTCAGGCAATGTCACTGGAACCTCCCTTCAGCTCTAGGAGGGTTTGAAATAGCATTCTTGTTTTCTTTTAACCAGAGGTGAAAACAAAGTGGAAGAGAAGTCAAAGATGTGAACTTCTTTTTTTGTGGGGTGTATTCTTTTTAATTTTATCACCCACCACAGTGGGTGATAAAATTTTTTTTCTATTTTTTTCTATTTTTTCTATTTTTTAATCATTGTTCAAGTACAGTTTTCTCCCTTTTACTCCCATTCCAGCCCACCCACCCAACCCTCCCCACTTCCCTCCCATTACCACCCTCCCCCTAGTTTTTGTCCATGTGTCCTTTAAATTTGTTCCTGTAAACCTTACCCATTCTCCCCTGAAATTCCCTCTTATCTCCCCTCAGATGTGAACTTCTTAAAAAGTAAAACAAAATAGGAAAGAAAAAAGAAGGTGGAGAGGAAGAGAGGAAGGAAGGAAGGAAAGAGACAGAGACAGAGGGAAGGAAGGAAGGAAGGAAGGAAGGAAGGGAGGGAGGAAGGAAGGAAGGAATAATTTTAAATACGGTCTTCTATTGATTTCAGTCAGCATAGGTCAGACTCTGCAGCAGTAAAAAGCAACCCCTTAACATTAAGAAGCACCTGTTTCCATCTTTCAGATCAGCTGCGACCTCCGCAAGGTTAATGGCCTAACACATAAAAGGTTTATTTTTTTTCTCATGTCACAGTTGCAAGCAGGTTACTTGTTCTAGAACAAGCGGTTTCCAAGGGAGATGGCAAATGTACCTGCTTTGGTCTGAAATAGCACAGGATTTGGACTGCAATTCCATTGGCAAGAATCAACTAGCCGATGGGCACGGGACACGCAGCTTGGCCGAGAACCCTTCGTGGGGGAGCACCATGCGCTGCTTTAATGTGTGGTGTCTCCTCGCCTCCGACAGATAAGACCCAGACTCCTCACCTGGCCTGTAGCCTTTCACAGTCCACCCGCCACCCTTCCCGCCCCGCCCCTCCCTTCTGGCACCACACTGCCCGGACCCTGTCACCATAGTCCAAGGCCACGAGGCTCTGTTTACCTTTGGCAGAAGTGCCTTTCTCACACCTTTCTCTTCTGACATCACATCTGAGTTCAACACCCCCCTCTTCCCTGACGGCTCCAGGTTTCTTTCGGAGTCCAGCCCCGTCCCTGTTCCAAAGCACTTCAGACCTCGGTGAGACATGATCTCACATGCATGTCTGCCTACACACAGAAACGCATACCACATGCGGACATAAACACACACACACACACACACACACACACACACACACACACCCTAGATGTCAGTTGTTTAGGGGCGGCTCTGAACCCCACTTCCGCCAGCAGTGTGTGACGTACAGTGGTTACATGGCCCATAAACATTTTGTTGAACCAAAGAGCATATCAAAAAAACAATCTACATAACGCTTAATTCATCAGGTCTCGATAAATTCGTGGGAAGAGTTTAGAGTGGATGGAGTCTTAATCCCTGTTCTACAAGCCATTGGGTTTGGATTTTAAAGACCCCGTGACTCGAGGGACTTGTTGACACCGCGGCCACACCGCAGGGGGGGTGCGGGGAGACCGACCTCCAGATCTAAAGCCAACGGCATCCGAGGTCTGTCCGCTGCCCTCCCCGCACCGCCAGCTCTGGCTCTGCATGGAGGCCACCTGCCTCTGAGCCATGGGCCAGCGGGCAGGTTTTAAGAAGAACACATGTTAATAGTCACATCCCTGCTCTCTTTGTGTGTGTGTGTGTGTGTGTGTGTGTGTGTGTTACACACTTTCAGAGCCACAGCAGAATCCGAGAGTTTAGCGGGGGCGATGCAATGCGTGGTTCTCGCCTTTCATTTCTTTCTCCCCTCCTGTCACCGTCCTTCCTGTTTGTCTCCTGCTCCAACCCCCAGGTGAGATCTTGACAGCGATTTCTGGATTCGGCACGCAACCTGGGAATTGTCTGTGCCTTCGAAAACCCCTTTTTCCAATCTCGTGTCATTTTTCTACTATGGTTAGGATGGCTGAACCACGTGGTAGCTTGGACTTCCGTGCCAAGTGGAGAACAGTAAGAAGGTGGGTTTTACACGGGCAGGCATCAGCTAGAGGACCAACCTGGCCCAGGGGAGCGCCCCTGCTGGGGTAACCAGGACTCCTGAGCATAGGCACAAGGCGGTGTGGCCAGCCCCATCCAAACCCAGGAGGCACAGGCAGAAGTGGTGCTTGGAGTCAGGCAATAAACAGCCTCCTCTGCAGACCTTAGACAGGTTCCCACGGCGTACCTGACGAGAGGTGGGGTGACAGGTGTCCCATCCCGGGCAGGGGAGGCTTACAAGACTACAGGACTCGCACAGCATGTAGGGGACCTGGGAAGGCAGGCAAGGGAATGAGAGGACAAATAGAAACCAAGACAGATGACCAACTCTGTGAATTGGTACACACTAACTCATTAGCCTTTTAAATTCTGCTGACCAACCGCCCAACTTAGAGGCACAGGAAATGAAGCTGCTGAGAGCAGTGGTATGGGACATTCTGCCTGGACCCCTTGTACCGAGTGTTTCCTGTACCCTCTTCCCCTACCTGTGCTCCAGCAGGAGGACCAGCCCCCTGCCCTGGCCTCGTATGTGTCTCTGCCCTTCCACGCGCTAGCTCCCCGGAATCCTTTGAAACCTCCTGCTGGCCTGGGAATTAGTTAGAGTGAAAGTATCAGGGTCTGAGCAGACATGAGCCCTCAGTGGGGGCTGGGGGGAGTTTTTTCGGTCACTGTCCTCTGTTCATTAGCACCTCCAGAAAGAAAAAGAAAATCCCTCAGGCTTATTTTATAATTACATGAATCATCAGGGAGAATAGCTTCTTGATAGTTTTATTACATAGTAATTACCTTGATTTCTACTACCTTGTGGAGAGTTGAACCTAATTTGAACCAAATGTAAGTTACTTTTCTACAGTTGATGGGTCTAGAACTCAAATAGCAATTTAAATGTTAACCTCATTGCACAGCAGATGTCCCATTCATTTGTTCAAAAAATTAGTACCAGGACCCGGAGCCCCGCAGGCTTCCATGGTTTCTTACCTCTCTGGTCTGGTGTATTATGAGAATCAGATGGAATCCCAGAATGCAATTGCCTCGAAGCTTCCGATACAACCTGGAGGTCCTCTTGTGATCTAAGAACAAATCACGGAAAGGAACTCACATTAAAATGACCGTGGGACACTGGCGTTTCTGTTTCTGGTGAAATTGGAGGATTCACTAGCAACTAGAAAATTGCATCAGACAGTTAAGCAAATGAACCCCCATTGCCCAACTCTGGTGGAAAGAGAGCAACAGTAATGGGAAATGGGTAATGGGAAATGAACTTTGCTAATTGAACATGAACTGACCCATGGCAGTAATGAGGACATACTCCAGAACCTACACTGCTAACCCTTTCTGGTCAGAGGAGAAAGGGCCGATGTAGTTATTTAATATGTCCTGGAGGCGAAAGTAGGAGATAAACGTCAGGCAGTGAAAGGCTCTCCTGCTCAGCCCCAGTTTGAAGGAGGCAAAGCCATTGTATTCTGTCACCTGTGATGATGGACAAAGGCCATGCCTGCAATGAAGGCAGGTAGAGAAAATTCCAGATGAGGAAGAGCCTTTTCTCTCAGCAGCAAACTCTTCTAACTCAGAACAAAGACCCAGAGTGGACATGCCCCATTTTTGAAATAGTTGGTGTTCAGGACGCTGGTCCAATTTCTGTTTTATTATTTTTTAAACAAGTTTTTTTCTAAAGGTTTTATTTACTTTTTATGAAGGGGAAGGGAGGGAGAAAGAGAGGGAGAGAACCATCAATGTGTGGTTGCCTCTCATGCACCCCCTACTGGGGACCTGGCCTGCAGCCCAGCATGTGCCCTGACTGGGAATCGAACCAGAAACCCTTTGGTTTGCAGGCCAGCTCGCAATCCCCTGAGCCACACCAGCCAGGGCCCAATTTTTCATTTACACGCAAGTCTTTCTCTGCTCTATGACCACACTTAGTGTTCAAAGACAGCCCATCTGTCCTCTGCCTTCACGCATACGTATTTTTGGTTACCTCCCTGGAGTCTCTGAGCCCCTGACTGTATCTCATTCCCCACGTCTAATGAAGGAATCCAAAGCTTTGCGGTCTGGCCCCATCTGTCTCGCTTTGCATCGTGTGCTCCCTGTGCTGCATGGTGTTCTTCATCAATGGAGTTAGAGCTTTCAGATCTTTGCTCCTGATGTTTGCAACCCACCCCTGCAAAGTAAGGGGGCTGTGAGCCACCTCGGAGGCTGGGTGCTGAGGATGAAAGGTGGCACCTGGGTCTCAGTGACAAGACGACACAGCTTCCCTGCCCGCTCACTGAGGACGGAGGCTGAATTATAACCTCTCGGAGCCTTCCTTTCCTTCCTGGGGAAGAAAGATATATTTATTCTTTCCTTTGTTTGAGACATTCATCCTCAACATCACAGGACTCACCATAATCATACAATGAACCACGAAAATGTAAAGGTGCAGAAGGCTCTGTGATCCTCGGGCCGGATGGTAGAGCTACATCTTGTGTGACATTTAGGACGACTGTCGTGTGGGAGTCAGACACAGCTTCAGTGACCAGCTGTTCAAACGTGCACTGACCTTTTGCTCAGCCCGGGAGAAACAGTCAGAAATAGTTACGAAACCAACCCAGCCCCAGACAAGTTTCGGGTCGGAGGGAAAATGAAGATCCGATTCCCACTTGAAAATGGGGGGACAATGAGGCAGCGTCAACACCTCCGGCCCTCATCTGGAGCGGAGAGCCACTGCCGTGGGCAGAGCATGGGCCTTCCACTCGAGCACAGCCCTATTCAAACCTCGGCGGCATCACATCTGAACCAGGCACCCCAGGTTACTTCTCCGCGCCCCGTTTCTCCCCTGTGAGACTGAGGACGGGCGCCCCTCATCCGTCAGGTGGTGAGGATGACGTGATCAGTAGGTAAACCGTCCCAGCGATGCTCAGCTCATGACAATCAATCAACCACACACATTTATCGATCAGCTATTATACAGTGCAAACTAAGTGCGGATCGATGGAGTCAGTCAAATAACATTAGTTCCCGTTCACCACGCGACTGACGAAGATCCTTCAGACATTTTTCTCGCAGTTCCCAGGACTCAGCTGGGAAAGAGGATCATCAGGATCCTTGCGTTTGGGGGAACCGTGTCTTCCTCTGCAGACCAGTCTGACCCACCCAGGTCCGACCGGAGTCGCCCAACTAAATGTCCTGCACTCCCTGAGATGATTCCCCTTTCAAATAACCTTTTCTAGGATACATCTAAGGACCCTTGCACTTGTCATCAACCATATAGCCACCCTACAGATGTTTATTGAGCACCTCCTCTAGGGAGGACAGAATGCCACCACGGCATGGTGGCCTGGACCTAACGTCTGCCCTCCCGGGCACCCCCGTGGCCCGAAAACACATCCCCTGGAGCCGAACCCCAGGTAGCGGCCCTGTGGCGGCAGCAGCACCCCTTGGAGGCTAAATCCCATGCTGGAATCCTCTGGTCTGAAGAGAGCTCACATCTCCGCGTGACCTCAGTAACTTGGGGTTGAAAACAAATTAACCATGAAACCACAGCCACGTAACTACCATTAGTCACTGAGAAAATTCCAAATGTCACCTGTTCTACTCCGTATTGGGCATCTGGCTGGATTATTTCCTCATGTGACCACTAGGGAGCATTTAGTCCCCAGTGATATTCTGAAGGTGGCTTGGGGACACCTGGATAGAGAGCCTGGTAGGCTCAGGAGAAATTCCAATAGAAAAATAAGATGAGCAGGGTAGCTCTGAGCATTGTTCTTAAAATGTTGCAGCTATTTATAAATCACTCCTCAAGCCTCTCGGCAGTCCATGCCACCGAGGCAGGTGGTAAGCTAATTTTCACCGGGCGTGGGCTATGCTTCCGGCGCGGAGCAAGAAGCCTCCGTTGTCATCATGGTATACATCCATCACAAGTACCCTGAGGCAGATTTTATTCTTACCTTCATTGTGTAAATGAGGAAATAGGCTTGGAGTGCTTACCACTTACCAACGCATCACACATCTAGCAAGTACCCGGGAGCCTGACCCCAAGTCAGGCTGGCGACAAAGCCTCCCCACCTTTATGCCAAGTTGCTCACCTGATTGTGGCGTTCAGATGCCCCTGATCTCGTTTCTTCAGTCCCCATCATTTTCCAAATCCTTCTGTTCCCCTGGGCTGTGTGTGCGTGTGTGCGTGGGCAAGAATGCTATGGATAAGTGAGAAACACTCACAACTAAGTGTTTTCATGTCATGACCCTACGTGATGACGCAGCATTTAAGCCTGGCTGAGTGTAATTTATATGTGCTCCGCGGTCTACTCTCCCTTGTGGTGCCCGCATGTTAACACTGTAGGCAGTTCACTGATGTTGAATGAATTAATAAACAAATAAATAAATGTGGCTCTTAGGAAGACTCCAGAGCAAGAGTGGGGGACTTCCTCCATCTGGAAATTTCCTGAAGACTATGAGGCCAGGTGAGATTGTCTTCCAACAGAAAACTCCAGAATAGATGTCCGTTCAAGATGGTGGCGTAGACAGACAAGCCTTGCCTCCTCACACTATAACTAAATTATAACTAAACTATAGAACAACTATTCTCAGAACTGTCAGAAATCAAGTTGATTGGAAGTCTGACAAATACGGGATCATAGAAATTACATCCATCCAGACCAGTAGGAGGAGCAGAGAGATGCGGAACGGGCTGGTCCCACATCCACGTGTGGTGGGTACAAACTTGGGAGGGAGATTTTGAGAGCAAGAAGTCCCAGCCCCACAACCCCCAGCCCAGAGTTCCGGTGCCAGGAACATAAGGTCCCATAATTTCTGGATGCAAAAACCAGCGGGGGTTGAGTCTGTGAAAGAAAGTTCTGGAGTCCCAAGCAGTTCTTTGTAAAGAACCCACACAGGGACTTACTCAGACTCACTCCCTCTGAGCTCCAGCACCAGGACCGCAGCTAAAGAGGCACCAGTGGCACACAGGGAGGAAGTGTCTGGCATCGGGTGAGAGTTGGAGGACACTTTCTCCAAGATGGGAAAGCAGGCCAAGGCGATTGTCCCCTTTCTGAACCCTCCCGCCTCACAGCCACAGAGGCAACAGGCGGGCGCCATATCTGAGACTCCATCAATGTGACTAACACCATTTGCCCTTCCCTGGAGATCCCCTGAGACTCTGTCCCACTCAACTTCCATGCCACCCAAGCTGTTAACAGTGACTTTTCCATACAAATGGCTGGTCTTGGCTCATGCTTCACAACTTCCTAAATCCCCTCACATAAGTAATAGCTGGTCTCAGTGAGCCCCCAGCCACTGTACCTCTTTGCTAAGTGGCCCCAGGACCAGCACTAACAGCAGCCAGCCTGGATTCACAGCTGGGCTTTGCCTGGGAATCTCCAAACCCAACACAAATAACAGCCATCTCAGATTGCTTTATAGCTCATGCAGGGTAGCTCTAGGCAGAACACAGGTGGGGGCTGACCTTTGCCTGCACCACTTGGAAAACCCCAGGACCTGCACAACCAGTGGACAGCTACAAGCCACATGGGAGCACAACCATCCTCCCCCTGCACAGCTGATTCTCCATCAAGGGCAGAGGTTGGTGGTCAGTGGCCACAGCCAGTCCTTGCAACTGACTGGCCTGGGTAAATACCTCCCATTGACCTGCCAACAGCAACTACAAGAAGAGCGGGTACACAGCCCACATGGTGGGCATACCTCATGCATACTTCTTGGGTGATAGGGGAGGCTATGCCACTAGACTCTACAGGATACCTACTACATTAGGCTGCACTACCAAGACACAGAGTCATAGCGGCTCTACCTAACACATTGAAACAAACACAGGGAGGCTGCCAACATGAGAGACAAAGAATCATGGCCCAAATGAAAGATGAGATCAAAACGCCGGAAAATGAGCTAAAAGGAATAGAGATGAACAATCTATCAGGTACAGATTTCAAAACACTGATTATAAGGATGCTTAAGCAACTTAGTGAGGGCCTCAACAGCACAAAAAAGGTCCAGTCAGAAGTGAAGGGTACACTTATTGAAATAAAGAACAATTTACAGGGAAACAGCAATAGAGTGGATGAGGCCAAGAATCAAATCGATGATTTGGAACATAAGGAAGCAAAAACAACCAATCAGAACAAGAAGAAAAAAATAATTTTTAAAAATGAGGACAGTATAAGCAACCTCTGGGACAACTTCAAACATTTCAACATTCACATCATAAGGGTGCCAGAAGGAGAAGAGAAAGAGCAAGAAATTAAAAATGTATTTGAAAAAAAATAATGAAAGCAAACTTCCCTAATTTGGTGAAGGAAAGAGACATGCAAGTCCAGGAAGCACAGGGAGTCCCAAACAAGATGGATGCAACGAGGCTCACTCCAACACACATCATAATTAAAATGCTAAAGGTTAAAGGTAAAGAGAGACTCTTAAAAGCAGCAAGAGAAGAGAAGTTAGTTACCTACAGGGGAGTTCCCATAAGACTGTCAGCTGATTTCTCAAAAGAAACTTTGCAGGCTAGAAGGGATTGGCAAGAAATATTCAAAGTCATGAAAAGCAGGGAGCTACAGCCAAGATCGCTCTACCCAGCAAAGCTATCATTTAAAATCAAAGGGCAGATAAAGAGCCTCCCAGACAAGAAAAGACTAAAGGAGTTCATCACCACTAAACCCTTACTATATGAAATGTTAAAAGGACTTATTTAAGAAAAAGAAGATCAAAACTATGAACAATGAAATGACAAGAAATACATATCCATCAGCAAATGAATCTAAAAAAACTAAGGGAACAAGAACAGAGACAGAATCATGGGTACAGAGGACATTTTGATGGTTGCCAGATGGGAGGGGGTGTGGGGGAATGGGTGGGGAGGTAGGGGACTAAGAAGTACAAACAGGGAGTTACAGAACAGCCCTGGGGTGTACAGTACAGCATAGGAGAGGGAGTAGCCAAAGAACTTGTACACATGAGCCATGGACAAGAACAATAGTGTGGGGGTTGCCTAAGGGAGTGGGAGTGCTAGGTAGAGGGGCGCAAAGGGGGAAAATTGGGACAACTGTAATAACCTTATCAATAAAATATAATTTAAAAAAAAAAAAGACCCTGGCTGGCATAGCTCAGTGGATTGAGCGCGGGCTGCGAACCGAAGTGTCGCAGGTTCGATTCCCAGCCAGGGTACATGCCTGGGTTGCAGGCCACGGCCCCCAGCAACCGCACATTGATGTTCCTCTCTCTCTCTTTCTCCCTCCCTTCCCTCTCTAAAAAAAATAAATAAATAAAATAAATAAATAAAATCTTTAATATATATATATATATATATATATATATATATTTTTTTTAAAGAAAACTCCAAAGTGGGAGGAGGGGACGATTTCCCAGGACTTGCTCAGCCTGCCCCATAGGCACCGTTCAATTGACAGAGCCATCGGAGTGCGTGATTCCTCCGGAGGCCTGGCGTCCGAGTCGCTGATACGTCCTCCTGGGTAATCTGACTTGCAGTCTCTGCCGCTGTGTGCCCCTGGCAGAGCAGGCCTGAGCCCCAGGCTCCCTTGGGGAGAGGAGAGGTCTGGGTGGGGACTGCTCAGGACGGAGGTGTGACGAAAGCAGCCATGCCCCACCCACTGGGGGCCTCAGGGCTCCTTCCTTGGAGAGAATCCTGCTTTCTGGAAATCTGTACTTGGGTGCTGGCGGCATCAGCACCACCGCGCCGCCCTGCAAACAACAAACTGCTGCCCCCCTGTAGTGCTGCTTTTCCGGAAACGGGGCCTGAAGCCACCCCACAGGCCGTTCGTGAAAGGAGAGCACGAAGAGCGGATAATCTGGAAAGCACGTGACTTCTAGTTCAAAAGTACCTGAGTTTATTTGAGCTGGTCTCCCGCTCTTTGCAGTTCTTACCCAAAAGGCCTTCAGAGTCACTTTAGTTGAAAGCAATTTCGTGTGAGAAACAGAAAATAGCTGAGGTCGACAGCTGCCCCCTCCACCCCCCACCGCCGGAAAATCGGAGGAACCTCTAGAAGGTACAGCAGGCGCTCTGAGGTCTGCGCAAACAGACCCGTTTACTCACCCGGCGCGCAGCCCTCCTAGTCTCCCAGCGGGGCGGGGCGGCAGCTGCTCCCTCCCAGTGGGAGGGGCGTGAGCAGCTGGGCAGGGCCTTGGTTCGGAGGAGACAGAGGTCACTAAGGAAAACCACCAGTCCCCCCTTCCTCCCCGACACCCTGCTGTCTGCAGCAGACTAGCTAGCACCACCCCCTTCCTTGTCTGCTCCCAGACGCCGCTCCCTCCCCGCTTGCTGCAGAGGTCTGGAGTTCTGGTCTGGAAAAGGAGCGTCTTTGGCATCCTGACCCTTCCTTCCGTTCCTTCTTCCTCCAAGGCCGAAGGACTTCTGCAGAGATCGACTTAGTCCTGGTCGAGTACTGGAATCCACCACTCCCCCAGCAATACCTGGGCCGAGAAAATCTGTGGATGTGATACAGTGTTCTATAATTTGAAAAAAAAATAATAATTTAAAGCATTGAAATCCTTCTTCCCGTGAAATAGGTTCACTGAAAGAAACAGGTGAGAAACTTGGGAAATCTCTCATTTTCAGCGGGATTTTGCATGCCCAAGCCTGCCACGCTGTCGGGCCTTGGTCTCGTGCTGAACCACAGACACCCCGGACACCGTGTGCTTCCCTGAGAGCAAACTGCCAGGACCATAGTGGAGACAGAGAGGCTGCCTCCCGCCCTGACCCTTAGCTCTGTCCTCCGTCAGCATCAGAGTGGCAGTGAGACCTCCGCTGATGGGGACTTCCGCACCACCTGGTTTCACACTTTGGCCCCCAAGTTGCTCATCAGCTTTAAAAGGTAGATCCTCCAAGTTTAAACCACTGATTGATTCATATCCCACCACCTACCCACCAGCTACGGAGTGGGGACCCTCAGTCCAGTACATCCAACATCGCCTCTGCTGCACCTGCTACTAGCAGCACCGCTGTCCCTCCCTCTGTCTCCGAGGAGAGAGTTCTCTCACCAGACTCCACCCCTCCCTCCATTCAGAACAGCCCTTTCCCTCCTGCGTACCTCCCGCACCTGATGCTTTCCCTGCGCCACCCAGACCTAGACCGCTACAGAAATCATCCAGCTGCAGAATGGCACCCCTCTGGTCAGAAAAGGGCCAGAGACAAAGCATGTGGCCTGGCACTGAGCACAGGCACTGCCCTCCCAGTGGGAGAGGACATGACGCACGCAGGCTGGGCATCAGGAACCTGCCGCCTGTGCCCTTCAGAGTAGTAGAGGTCGTCACCTGTGTCGCTCCCTGTCCAGGTGTGCACGCCCCATGCCCCCCAGCACCCCCACAACGCCAGCCCCCTTGACTTGCGCCATCCTGCAGCCCCCAGGCCCTGACTGCACCCGGGACCTCAGGAACCCATCTGTAAATGTGAGCTGGAGAACCAGCTGCCAGCTCCAGCCTGAATTCCCGGAAAGCAGAGGGCTGGGGAAGCGATTTCCAGAGCCTGCCCCCAGCTCTGGAATGTGGCAGAGCAGGCTGGGGTTTCCACCTGGCCACCCACCCATGCCCCTCCCCCCACTGGTGTCCCCCTCGGGGAGAACTCGAGAACTGGGGGCCGGGGGACCACAGCTGGCTCGGCACGATTATTACGCTTATCGGCTCCTGGCTCCCGTCCCCCCAACCCAGCCCATCTGCCTCCCTACATCTTCGACACAGCGTTTTGTTTCAGTAAATTTAATCCATTTCTTTTAATTGAAATCTTTTACTTCCTTGCGTGAAAGTATCACCCTTCATTTAGCCATCCTTCCACCTGACTGAAAAAAGCAAGTCATACAATTTGTAGAGTAAATACCGAAAGGATACCCACACGCACAGAAATACTTGCGCGCACGTGCGGGCTTACAAAGTGTCTTTCAAAGGGCTGGGGGGAACGCGGTCCAATCAAAATGTTGTTTCCCTTGGCGGGGCGGGGGGAGAGGGGAGTGGCTGAGATGGAGAGTTGGTGGCCAAGGGAGATTTGAGCTTTGTCTGAACCGCCATGGCTTTTAAAGAAAAATGTATTCAGGGGCCTTTGCTTACGTTAAAATTAATTCAGTGTAAGAAGAAGTGCCGCGGCGACGGCTCACTCACCCGGGGAGTGCATCGTCAGGGTTCTCCAGCAGGGGAGAGGCTTGTGTTATGGAATTTGCTCCCAGGAACCACGGGGCTGGCAAGGCTGACATCCATGAAAGAAGCAGCAGGCTGGAACCCCAGGCAAGATTTCTGTGTTTCTCAAGGAACTCCTGGAGAAAAATTCCTTCTTGTCTGGGATGCCTCAGCTACTGTTCTTAAGATTTTCAGCCCTTGGGATGAAGCTAATCCCTACAACGGAAGGCAATGGGCTTTGTGGAAAGGCAGGGGGTTGTCGATGTTCCTCAGGGCGCGGCACCTTCTTCCGCTGCTGCTCGACCGAACAGCTGGGCGCCCAGGCCTGGCCCAGCCGACACCCGCCTTTCACCTGACCAGGGGCTCCCCCAGGCTCCCTCCTCACCCCCTGCAAAGAGATTAGCGCTCAGGCTGGTCTTGTGCTCTGGCGCTCTTACCAGGACTCTGCCCACACCTGCTGGGCTGCTGTCTCTTGGCTTTTGATTCTGGGCTTGCCTGTGCATCCCCTCGCCCCCAGCCCAGCCCTGGGCCCAGCCCGTCCCAGCGCCCGGGGCCTCTGCTGATGCCGGGCTGCGGGCTTTAAACAGGGGGAAAGCTCCATGTGAAGGAACCATGGCAAACTCTGTATGAAGGACTTGGCATTTTAAATGAGTAGGATAGGATGCCTTCTTTCCTTCCCCTCCCCCATTTTTACTAATTACATATTATTTACGAGAACTTTAATATTACTATATTATAAAATTCTGTCAAAGGAAAAAGAGTGAGATAAGCCATGACTACACTACCCTAAAGTAACCACGCTAGCATTCTATCTAGCACACTTCCATCTTTCTCCTACAGGTACAGTTCTGCGGTTGCAATCATACCCAATATATAACTTTATCACGTTTTTTCACTTCTCATGATGAGCATTTCTAATGTTGCTACATAATCTTCATGGCTGCCATGGTGAATAGCCACATCATTGTTCGTTGAATTGAAGTGCTTGGTTTACTTAACTATCCTGTTATCTTTAAACAGTTTCCAATTCTTCTAACAATAAACACGCACACCTTTGCAATGGTAGCATTCTTTGTCACAAACCCCGAATTCTTTCACGTAGACTTGAAATTGCTTGGCCAAAGAATATATACTCTATGGGGTCTCTTGACATATGTTTCCAGATAGCCTTTTGTTCAAGATTGCATCGACTCCCACTGTTAGCAATGTAAATAAGGACCACGAGTCTTTGGTCTCTCGAGAGCAGAGCTTTGACGGGGCGGGGTGGGGGGACAGGCTCCCGAGACAAGAAGAAAGACACGCTCCAGCACCAGCGCCCGAGCCTCGCATCCTGCTAAGTGCCCTGGTCCTCACGGCGGGCTGGTCTGTGTGCTTGTTCTCCGCAGACCGAGCAGCTGATAACGCTGTGGGTCCTCTTCGTGTTCACCGTCGTGGGAAACTCCCTCGTGCTGCTCTCCACGCGGAGGAGGAAGAGGAAGTCAAGGATGACCTTCTTTGTGACCCAGCTGGCCATCACAGGTAGGCAGCGGTGTGGGTGGGGGAGGAGCAAGGGGGGCACACAGTTCCTGAGGCTTCTCACTTGCAAATATTTTACCAGTAGAAACGCTAGGCTATCCATCTGAAAGGTATCAGTAAATTGGGGAGTCATTTCTTAGGGATATAGAACCCATATTTGAATGTTTCTTCCGACGCATTTAACACATTACAATTATAAAAATAACTCACTATACAGCAGAGCTGAAAATACCATTATCAGTGCTACGAAAGAGTTCTAGAAGGTTCCACTCTCCCTGTACACAGCAGCCTCCATAGTTCACTAAGGCGATATTACCATATCACACCATATTGTGAACTTAAAGAAGAGGCCAGAATTATTTCTAATCGATAACAAATGTGAAGTCTCTGGCACTTTGCAGATTTGTATCTGTGGGTATTGCTTTTGAAATGTAAGGGGCATGCAGCGCCACAAGCTGGGCGTGGTCTGAGGACCTAAGATCATCCCAGGATCAGATGCTTAAATGTGGCTTTGGGGAATGGCCAGTAGAGTTGAGTGTGAACGCATCACACCCAGAGGGGCAATAGCATCACATTCTCAAATTTTAAAAAATGACCTATGGAAAAAAGACACCCACAGAGATGGGTCCAGTTCAAAAGGGTAGGGAAATGAAACCAAGGAGAGAGTCCGATTCCCCAGGCCAGAGAAGGGAATGGGCAGATGGGACTCCCAGGGGGTCCAGGCCAAGACGGGCTTGTATCCTGAGCTCTCGGAACAAGATGGCTGTCCTATGGGTTTAATTTGAATCAGACTGTAAGGCAAATGCAAATAATAATAATAATAATAAACCTAAGCATGAAGGGCTAACAAGAAGCAATGGTAAATGACGCTCAGAAAGGGCTGTTCGGTGCATTTCAAACTTATCGGGTTGTGCCACTTGGCAGTAACGGCTGTGGCGACTTTTGGAGAACTTAGTCTTGAGCCACATCCTATGCAGAACACACCACTGTCACATACGAGAGCTGTCGCCGTGCCTCATTGGTCACCTGAAAATGCCCCCTCTCTAACAGAGAGTGGCGACCCCCCGCCCGTGCTGGGCTGCCGCGACCAGCGTGGGAAGCAGGGGCGCTGTTTACCAGTATGGCGATGAGGAGCCCGAGCCACAGAGGTGGGACTCGTGACGGCAGAAAACTCCTTCAATCTGTCCTGCAAACAGGAGCCCCGTTTCCTTCCTAGGGTTTTAAGAGTAAAGGGCAATGCCCTGACCAGTGTGGCTCAGTTGGTTGGGCATCGTCCCACAAAGCAAAGGGCTGTGGGTTAGATTCCTGGTCAGGGCACATGCCTGGGTTGTATGCTTGGTCCCCAGTTGGGGCGTGTACGAGCAGCAACTGATTCAATTGTGATTTCTCTCTCGCACCAACCTCTCTCTCCCTCTCTCCCCCTCCCTTTCTCTGTTGCTCTCCTTCTCTCTCTCTCAAAATGAATAAATAAAATCTTTACCAAAAAGAGAGAGAGAAACTATGTAAAGAGTAATTAAAAATGCCCAGCCCTGCCTAGTGTAGCTCCGTGGTTTGAGTGCTGGCCTGCAAACCAAAGGATCGCTGGTTGGATTCCCAGTCAGGGCACCTGCCTGGGTTGCGGTCAGGTCAGGTCCCTGGTGGAGGGCACGTGAGAGGCAACCACACAATGATGTTTCTCTCCCTCTCTTTCTCCCTCCCTTCCCTTAGCCTAAAAGTAAATAAATAAAATCTTTAAAAAGAGAGAGAGAGATGTCCAGCAAATACTGAGTGAGATGCAAAATTCCTGGATGAAGATGTAATAACTTACTTTCATTATAGTTCTTCGATGACCATGTTGTAACCAATGGTCTTCGAGCCGTGTATTATCTGAAAGCGTAACGACCTACAGGTGGCAAAGATATCAGCTCGGAATTTAAAGTGCTGTCAAAATTAATAAATGAATAATTGAAATGTCACCATCTATTGTCAAAGAGAAAAGTTGTGTGTGCTACTCAAATCCATTGTGTACAGTATGAACCGGGACTTACTGTCGCATGAATGTTCTAAAGAGTCTGGCATTTATACATTTGTTAATTCCCTCTTGGAAAAACTCAAGGTGTCAGAGCAGGAGTATTTCAAGTGAAGAATTCTCTCAGCGGTAAGCTTCGAGATGGGTCTAAGATGGAGCTAACTTCTTATTTAGAATAGCAACACTTCCTCCAACACAGTTCCCCGCGATCTCAGATCTTTTAGTAAGAGGGCAGAGAGTAATACCTGAGTCTTAAGGACGTCTGTAAGGGTGACTCAGATACCACTGAAGGATACTTACTATTCTTTGAGATTTATATGCATTAGATTTGAGTTCCCTATCCCATGTTAATGCTTCCCCCAAGACTCTTCCAATTTTCCGGGCACATAGTCCTCCTCCTCATACCTAGTTCTTGCTTCCTCACTCCACTGAGCTCTTGCTCTGTCTCACGGGAATCTTGCCTTCTCCAGTTAGTCTGGCTCTCGGTTTTTATTTTATTCTATGAGGCGCTCAGCTCCCTTGTCTTGAAAATCATCCACAGATACACGACTTCCTCTGTTTGGAAGACTTTACCAAATGTTTCAGGCAGCAAAAGGAGATGGCACCACAGAAAAAAACAAAGATCTTAACATTAAAAATGATATGTTTTCAAAACGCTCAGCTACCACCAGAATCGTCTCGATCTGCCTTGCTCCTGCCTTGTGTCCCGTCTTCCCTCACTGCTTTCCCTCTCCTGGAAGTGTCTCTTCGTGGAAAGACAAGCTTTGTCTTAGCATGTGCTCTGGGGGAGCACGAACGGAGGCCGGAGGGCCTGCAGAGCACAGAGTGACCTTGACCGCAGCTCCAGGGGCGTGTTTGTTCCCCTTGTGCTAATTCACCAAATCATGGGCTTACAATGTGCGGCCTTTGTGTTGTTTGTTTCAATAAAAGTCGGTGCATAAAACACACCACCTCCCTATGGAGGAAAGGTTACAGTCTCAAATGCCTCCTCCTTTATCTTTGCTTTTTGACATTTTCTTGGTTTGTTGTTTGTTTGTGGCCTTTCTCCAACTCCGCTGCAGGGCCCGCGCGCTCCCGCTGTTGTTTATGCGTCTTGTGCTTTTGCCTCTCGCTGCCCGACTTCCTGCAGAGCTGGTGCTGCTGCCGCGGCGTTCCAGGGGCTGCGATCGCTCCTCCGACTGGGAGGCCGTGACCTCGGCCCGGACCAGCGCGAGGGCCGCCTGGGCTCTGGGCCTGCTCGGCCTGCCCGGCCAACTGCTGCTGCGTGCCGTCTCTTTGGTTTGTCTGCCACTTTACTGTTCAGCTCCTTGCATATTTTTCTGAGTTTCCTCTTCTTTTACAGATACTTTACTTTCGCTGTCACCTTCATTCAAGTCTGGTTCAAAAGCAGCTTCCTCAGTTTCTCTAGTTAAATGGGAGGAAAGTGGGGAGGAGCAGCCTCACCGGGGTTAGGCGGGAGAGCCTAACCCTAACTGTAACCCCTAACCCTCACCCTGACCTTTGTCCCATTGTAAAATACCAGCCTGCTCCCCCAGTCTGAACCCCACCTTCCATAGGTGGGTAGAGCATTAAGGTTTGGGGGTAGGGAGGTGAAGAACTCCACACTGACCATGGTTTAGATGAGTCACTTGTTGGACAAAGTTTCAAAATTCATTCTCTTTTAAAAAGTTGATGTGTTAGGACTTTCTTCGCCAATTTCTTTTATGATGAATTTTTAAACCTCGCACCCATAGACGCCTCAGGACCAATAACGGTGAAAACAAAAACAGAAAGGAAATCTTTTCTAACGCTCTGAAAGCCACCCCGGGTCACCTGGAGTCTTCACGACCTGCAGATGATCACTGAAAGGAAGGAGAACCGTGAAATCAGTTCCCACTCGCATCTGCTCATCACTGAAGCCCTCCCATCAGGAGGGCATGGACTGGGCTTCCCCCCGTGGGGGATAAGACTCTGGCAGGACCTGGGCCCCGTGAGGGCCACGTTAGAACAGAGGCTGCCGGCTTCAACTCAGCGTGACTGAGCTGTTCTCACATGAAGATGCAGCGTGTCCCTGCTAACGTTCTCCTCCTCGGGTCAGCTCATCCTGGTCCGGGAGGCTGCTGTAACTCCTGCCGTCACGGCCAAGTTCTAGTCCACAGGGAGGAAGAGAGGAGGAAGGACAGAAGGGGGCCATGCCAGCTCTCCGACCCCCTCTCCGCTGGCATCCCTACAACTCCAACCATCAGTTTTTGCTTGTATTTCATTTGCCATTTCTAACTGAAAAAAAAAAAAAAAGCTGTTTGTTTGCTTGTGTGTGTGTGTGTGTGTGTGTGTTGTTCACCTGGGTCCTTTGGCCACGATAAAATCCGGTTGCTTTTCCTGGGGCGGAAGGAGACAAGAGAGGGAAGGGGCAGTCCCTGGCGCTGAGTGTCTTCCAACACGTCCGCTGAGGAAGAAGTGCAGACGAAGGAGTTCGACTGCCCAGTCCCCAGCCCTGGGCGTGTTCCTCCAGGGGGCCACACTCTCCCTTCTCCTGGCCTCTTATCTCGCAAACCCTGGGGCAGCCCACCAGATGGCCACCCCGCTATGTAGGTAAACTCTTGTTGGCTGTTTGTATTTTTCCAAGAAGTATTTTGGCCGTTCTAAACAAATCCCCAATGAATCGTCGTCTCACAGTGAAATCTTGTGAGCATGATTTATTACTTAGGGAAGTTTATAGAAGTGGGCTAACTGCCTCAAAGAAAGGCACATTTGTGGCCTTCGAATTGGCCAAGGTCCCTTTGGGTTGCCCTGGACTCAAAGATGATGGAAAATGTCATAAACAAAAGCTCTAGAGTCCACCCACAGAGAGCCACACTGGGAATTGTGTTTGAAAACCTCCCCCGCCCCCCCCAAAAACCCCCTTGGCTTGCAGTAGCTGTAGGACCCTAAGTAGCTTCTTGAGGCAATTCTTTCTGCTTACCATTAATGATACACACATCCTCAGGTATCATTTGCTTAGTCTGAAAGGAGCATTTTCTTCCACGGTAGCTGGCATGGCAGAGAAGAATCCAAACCTAATTTGTCTCTTTTTGGCTCAGAGCAGTGCTCATGTATTTGAGAAAACAAAGAACCCCCCCACTGACCGGGATGTTCGGACGGAGGAAGCGTGTCAGCTGTGCACCTGTTTTAACTCGCCTTCCTCTCCCCCGCATTTCTGACGCGTGCAGAGGGAGACATCTTAACCGATTCTTTTCTTGACCCACGAGGGATCCTAGCTGCGGGATTACTCTGGAGAATAGGGGGAAACCAGAAGATCCTGAAGTTGTGATTTCTGCACATGCTGCAATTTTAGCACTTTCGATTCTAACCGTTTTCTGGATGAATGTAATGACTGTTTATATTTTTATGAGCTAAAGTGCCAATTAAATGTATTAGCCATTTATCATCTTTGAGACAGACTTGTCTGCTTTACTCAAACGCAGCAAAGAAGGGGAGTTAATGAGAACGCCCACTGAACATTCGACAAAGGAAGAACGGAAAACATTTTTGGCACACAGCCAAATCACATCCTTTTTTTTCTGAGAGGGCCCAATCTTCTATTAGTAAAAGAAATTAGCTCTGCCTCAAAGCATTTTCTGTAGAGCAATTTACTAATGAACTAAGGAATGCTTCACCCGCAAACCCTCCTGTTAATCATCTGAAAACAGAAAATGGAGAGGTTCAGCACGGAGGTGAGACCAGGCGTGCCGAGGTGTTCCAGACCACGCATGGGGTTCAAGGCCACTGCTGTGCGGTGATTTCAGTCCCCTTCCCCCCCTGGGGTTGGGAATTGCACACTTAATTCTTCTATTTATTTTAACTCTGCTCTTCCATTTTCTGATTTTTACATTTTTCACCTTTATTGCGATAAACTTGACACAGAACGTGGGTAAGCTTAAGGTGTCCAGAGCGAGATGTAGATATTGCAAAATGGTTACCGTAATGATCTTCCTTAGTATCCACCCTCTCACATAGTTGCAATTTACGTGTGTGGGTTAAGAACTTTTGAAAACTTCTCTGTGCACAACTTTCAAATACACAGCCCAGGACTGTTTACCGTAATCACCGTGTCCCACTTGAGAGCCTCTGAACTTACCCATGTTATGACTAGAAGTTTGTGCCTTCTGACCCGCCTTGTCCATTTCCCCGAACCCTGCCTCTGGCGACCACCCGTCTGTTCTCTGTTTCTGTGACTCTGGGGTGTTTTTTTTTAAATACATTCCACGCACAAGTGAAATCACACAGTACTTGTCTGACAAGTACAGTATACACTTAGTAAACTGTACTCAAGGTTTCTCTGTGCCGTCATAGATGGGAGAAGCTCCCTTTTTCATGACTGAATAATATTCCATTGCATCTATATACTCGATATTCTTTACCCACTCATCCACTGATGGACACTTAGGTTGTCTTCATGTCTCGGCTACTGCATACCATGCTGCCATTACCTGGGGGCGGGGGGCAGGGCACAGATGTCCCCTGAGACAAAGACTTCATTTCTTCAGATACCTACTGAAGTGTGAAGATTTGGATCCTACGGTCATTCCATTTTTAGTCTTTTGAGGAACCTGCGCACTGTTTGTCCATCATGACCGCACCACTTTGCACCGCCACCAATAACGTGTGAGGCTTCCCCTTTCTCCGAATCCCGACTAACACTTGCTAACGAGACTAACGCATGTCTTTCCGTCCACAGTCTTTCTCTCACACGTGCGGGGGATCTCGTGATGCGCATTTCTCTGGTGTGGGTGACCTCCAACACCTTGTCACGCTCCTGCCGGCCATTTGAATCCCTTCTTTGGAAAAAGGTCTCTTCCGGTCCTGTGACAGTTTAAGTGGATTCTTTCTCCTTTTGGCTGTTGAGTTGTATGAATTTTTCATGTATTTTGGATATCAATCCCTTATCGAATGGAAGGTTTATAGATATTTTCTTCTGTTTCCTAGGTTGCCTTTTCACTTTGCTGATCATTTCTTTGGCCGCACAGAAATGTTTAGTTACATTCGGTCCCACTTGCTGATTTTTTGTTTTTGTTGTTTGGGTCCCGGGTGTCAGTGCCATAAAACCACTGGCAGGACCCATGGCAAGGAGATGTTCCGCTCTGCATTCTTCTAGGGACTTGACGCTTTCAAGTCTCACGTTGGTCTTTGATACATTTGGAGTTAATTTTCGTGAGCAATGTAAAATAGGGGTCCAGTTTCATTCTTCTGCAGCACCATTTATTGAACAGACTCCTTTTCTCCGTCTAGTGTTCTAGGGTCTCTTGTCGAATAGGAGTTGATGGCACACGCGCAGGTGTGTTGAATTCACAGCTCTAACCTCCAGAGGTGTCGCTGTCCACACCCCTGGCAGCTGGCGTGACAAAGGGGAAGTCTAAAGTCGGCCTGGGATTTCTTTCCTTACAAGTCATCAGATTTTGTCTTTTCTTTTCTAGATGTTTTTTCTTTGAAGGTTTACACTTTTACGTTGCTGTATCTCTTTACTGATCTGTTCATTCAGTTCTGCTATTTGCCGAGTAAGCTCTTTGGATCTGCAGATTGACGTGGTGTCTTGGCTTCTTCCATTTCTGTCTGAACATTTATTTTCCTCCATTTGTTCCCACCTCGTGTTTGGGAACACGTCACACGTCAGTAACGATGGTGTTTCTCAGTCATCATTCAAATATTTTGGTTCTATTGTTCTATGTTTGGAAGGATTATTTAAGCTTTTCCTAATCATTTATTTGTTTTTGATTCCATTATTATTAGCAGTATTAACCCTACTTTTGTCCATTTTAAAGTATCTTTAAAGTTGCTTTTCCTGTGACCATTTCAGTACATTCATTCATTCCGGGTGTCATCTGGCACCTTTTCCGTTCTGTCAGCTCCTCAGTGTTTCCCTTTTGACAACTGCCTAACGCCTCGTTCTCACCTTCCACCTTCCCCCCCCCCCCGTAGAGTGTGAAAAGAACACAACACACACTGCTTAACATTTAAGCATATTTCCTGAGCTAACGAGGACTTTTTGAGTCTATATATTTTTTCTGATATGTGTGTGTTCTCTTCTACTTACTCAAAATGCTACAAAAGCTGTCTACCACCTGACTGGTTTGTCCCACCGGACACCGCCTGATTCCCGAGTCCATGCCCAGGCCTTCCATTTAGACGGTTCCTACGGCGGCTGCACAATGCACCCTTGTTCCCGGCTCCGCAGAGAGATGGTGTGTGTTCACACGGGCAACGCACAGTTCTCACGCAGGGAAGGGAGGTATTATCCTGTCACTGTGGGAACGATGGAATGGAAAGGAGTGAACTCTTCTCCCAGGGAAGCTTTTTCTCTTTCAGAGAAATTGGGTTTTCTGTCCTTCCCTGCCTTCGCCGCACCATTAGCAGCCGGGTGACCTGGACAAGGCCTGCGGCTTCATGAAGCCTTTGTTCTCTCATCTCTAAAATGGGGTGTGTCCGAGGTCCCTGGATGTTCTTAAGGGGCCAGAAGTGATCTGGTCCTAACAGTCCCGTGTCTCTAATTAGACATTTCCAGTCATAAACGTTGAGGGGACATTGTACATCTTCAGATGTCGGCTAATTAAAAAACTGTTGCTCCCACGGATGCCTGTCACCTCTGGGAATTAGGTGTGTCCTAAAGCCATGGTGGTGTCTGGCTTGCGGCCCACATTGCAGGCGTGTGGCCCACCGTGTAGTGAGGAGGCGGCCTCAGTGCCCTGGGGCCTGCCGCCCTGCCAGGCTTCCCAGGCCAACAACGCACTCTAACTCCACCATGGCTATCCGTTCGTTCGGCCACCCCTTTAGCCAGCCAATGAACCCTGTCGCGCACGTGCTGTGGCCAGGCATGCTTCCAGCTACCGTACTAAGGGCACAGTGGGGCGTTTGGTTGTAAGTTACCATTCGACCAGTAAAGCAGTAAAGGGGGCAGCTTTGCTTTTGCCCCACAAAGTTCAGTGGCAAAATAAGCCCTGGCTCGCTTTGCTTTCGCCATTCCAAAATGCCGCCAAGGACTCTGTCTCCGACGTGGTGTTTGGCACCCCCTAACCTTGTTCCACCTCCTGGGGACATGACGCTGGATTCGTCTGCGGGGGCTGCATGGCAAACGCCACAGACTGGGTGGTTTAAGGAGCAGGTCAAGTGTCATCAACTTTGGTTCCTTCTGAGGCTCCTGTCCTCGGCTTACAGATGGCAGTCATCTCGCTTCGTCCTCACGTGGTCTTCCCTCTGTGATCTGACAGTCTGTGTCCTAATCTCCTCTACTTATAAGCACACTAGTTGTATGCATTAGGTCCCACCCATTGGTCCCCGTTTTACCTTCGCTGTTCAGTAAAGGCCCTCCCCCTAGATACTATCGTACTCGGAGGCACTGGGAGTTAGGACTTCAACAAATAAACTGGGGGGAGGTCACAATTCAACCTATAAAACAGGTGCCTACTCATGCCTCCCGGAACTCTCTCGCCCACATGCGCGGAGCAAGACGGTGGCTTTTAGAGACTTTGTTAGAGGTGTGGGACGGCATGCTTCCCAGCAGGGTTTGGCCGCCTCTCCCTGCCCCTCACCAACCTGCCTGGACCCACATGCTCGTGTGTGAACTCATCAGCGTGAACAAGACACACAGGCGCACTGATGGGCTTGGACTGAGGTCGAGCACCCCACTCCCTGAGATTCTGCTTGTTCCCCAAGACAGGAGCCGAGCTGGTGTAATGAATACTTGAGTTAAAAGCTGGGGGGGGGGGGCTACCAAAAGGTGCTGAGGCCACCCACGGCAGCTTTCTAGCCATGCAGATGCTTTTTGATTTTGTGAACTCAAGCCGAAGCTTCCCTGAGTGGCCTGAAGTCTCCAGTTCCCTGGATCCCAGCCCCTTGCTGTGTGGAGTACCTGGATAGGCTACTTCGGACCCAACCTGACAAGCTTGGTAGGTTAGTACGGGAAGGACTATTCCTAGTTCTTTGGGCCCTCTCCTCGAGATCCTCAGACTAACTACACAATGGCCCCCTTCGGGGAGAGGAGAGAAAGCAGAGGGGGTGGAGGGGGCGAAACCCACCGTCCGTGAACGACCTTTTCCAGAGTCCCCCGCGTGTGACTCCACCGCCCTCTGCACTTCCTACGCTGATGTCTCAAAGGCCACGAACAATCGGAGCCTCTAGCCAACAAGACAAAGACCTTGCTGTTCGGCCTAACATCAGACGGTTGAGAAGCCCTCCCTGGTCTGTGAGCAGAGCAGATTCAGTGGGGAGACACTGATGTGGGGTCCCCTGCGAGGTCTGGCTGGGAAGAGGGACAGCAGTGTGAGCAGTGAACAGTCTGTCCCCTGGGGAGTTCCCTGCAGCAGGGAGAAATTAAAGTTGTTTGTCGAGCTGACGCGAGCCACAGGAAGACGGCATGAGGGGAAAAAAATCCAGAAAGGCGAAAGCTCAGAGGGTTTAGAATTCGGCGAAATTACATTCTCACGAAGAAACCAGAAGGGCCGCTCTGGAGGAGAGGGAACTGCGGGGACGGGTGGGTGTCCCAGGCAGACAGACGGGGAGCTGACCTGGCCCAGAGCACTGGGCGCCGAGGGCGATGTCCGTATTTAAGGAATACGGATTTGATTAATGGTCCGAGGCCACAGCTCCCCGCCTAAAACCCTCCAGTTGCTCTGATCTACTTGTCCGCCGACATTCCTTGCCATGGCTTCCTTTGTTGTTGCTTCGTTTTTACGTCCTTCCTTGACACTGTAGACAAAGGGGTCTTTTCAGGACTCAAACCCATTATTCCAGCTGGGTGGTAGGCATAATGGCCTATGGAGAGGTAATTAACATGCAGGTTCATGACAGCCTTCTATCTCTTTGTGTGTAAGTGAGAGGGCATCACACACACAACATATACATTTATATTTATAAAGAGCCCAGTGATTCAGAAGTGCACCCGAACTTAAGAAGCACTGCTCTGGGCGTGGGGTGAGGCCAGACCGAGGACACCTCCGAGGACCGGGAATCGGCTGTGACAGACTAGGGCACTGGGTCAGCACTGAGGTCTTGGAGCAGAGAGGGGTGATCCAGCGTGCAAGCCAGACTGCAGCGTGCGGACGTAAGGAAGCAACTTAATTACTTACGAGAGAGTGTTTGTTCATTTATCAGAGGACTCACATCACCATCTGAGGTCTGTTTCCGGTTTCCTTCCCTCCATAATTATTTTTTGTCTCCATGCACTCGCCCTGAGAGCCTCATGCTTATTTTAGTATCTGTCAGAGGGTCACGTTTCAGTATGTTAGTTATCTTGCTGAATGTTACAGCTTGAATTCCCATTCGCCAGTTTTATCAAAATCTAAGAGGGGAAAAAAAAAGCCCCTCTGAACTACCTGGGAGACCCATGTGGGTGGTCTGGGCCCGTGAGCTGTTGTCTGCCGTGGAGACGGGTTACGGGTGGGTCTGAGCCGAGGGACACGGCTCTGCAGAGGCGGTTGGAGAGAAGCAGAGGGGCAGGGTCCCCCCTGAGCAGTGGCTGCCATTGCTGGTCCCCACAGCGACAGAATTCCAAAGGTCCCATCCACTGTGGTGGATCAATAGGACACACCTGCGAATTTAATCATCTACAACATGATTTCATGTTTCTGAGTGACCTCGCCTCTTTGCAAGGAGTGAGCACACCTGTGGCTTTGCTAGCACAGTGTCCTGATGTAGGGGGATGAATGGCCCAAAATATTCTAGAGAGAAAGTAGGGACTTCAAGTTAGTCAGATGGAGCAGCCTCTGGAAGTTCCCTTTGCACGCCGCCCTCCCCTCCACTGTGCATGAGAACTTCTAGAAGAAAAAACAGATATTTAAAACAATAATGACGATGGGTCGAGCTCAAAGGCAGAAAGTGGAACCTCCAGCTGCTGGGAATACAGAGCAAACCCTTGGGCAGGAAGGCGCTGGGAGCAAGCTCTGCAGGACGGGGTGGAGATTACACACCCCGTTGCGGGGCTGTGTTGCCGCATCTCTGCGGGGAGGTCCAGGCGCCAGAGCTCGGGACCGGCTCCCAGAGCAAAGCTGGAACTGGGGAGGCTGCACACGCGCCTGGGAAACAGAAGGTTTCCCCACTGGCTGGGAAGCCAGCCCTCTGTCCTCGGCCTCACCCCAAGTCCCTCCACCTATAGGGACCTCAAGAAACAGCCCACAGATTCACTGGACGCCTCCGGGGAACACTGTCCATGTAAACAAGTGTCCCTCTTCTGGTCGTGGACGGCCGTGTGACTTAAAACACCAATGGGTCTCCCCTCATGTTTCCGAGGATCAGGAAAGCAAGTGGGACCCAGGGAGGCGGCTCTCCTTCGCTCCGTGACCCCTGGGGCGCGGCCGGGACTGGCTTCAACAGCACGGCTGGCGTGTGGAGGCCGGCTGGCCACCGGGAGCTTGGCCAGGACTGAGGGCTCTCGGCTCCCCTTCACGTGGGCTCTTCAGAGCTTCCTTGAAGGGTGGCCGCTGGACTTCAAGAGCACAGGGCAGAAGCTTCCAGGAGTCTGGGGCCCAGGTTTAGAAGTCACGAAGTATCCCTTCTGCCACTTTCCACCCGTCAAGCAGGAGTCAGAGCCCAGCCAGGACTCTGGAGGAGGGGACCACACAAGGATGTGAATAACCTGAAACACGGCGGTGGGTGGCGGAGCATCTTGGGGGACTCGCGGCCCCACTGCTGGAATGGTACCGTGTGCCAGGACCTGGCTGTGGCTGTGGAAACCCCGGTATGAATAGAAGCACGGGTTTGGAACACGAGAAGCTGATGGTTCCCTTCCGAAGCACCCACAAGGCTACCCTCTAGAGGGACCTCCGTGCATGAGAGCACCCACAGGACTCTCCCCGAGTTCCCAGAGATGACAGGCCCCCAGAGGGCAGATTCAGACAGAAGGCAGACCCACAGAAGCCTTCTCTTAGAAGTCCTGGGATAGGAGCCCCAAGGCTCACCACGTGGGGGTCCCCATCCAAGACCCAGTCGTGAAGCAGAGCTGGGTCAGGGCTAGATGGGCCGGGGGGCGGGGGCTATCCAGTGACTCCAGCTGTGCCTCAAGGCGTGCCATGGCGACCAGGAGCCGAGTGGCTGACTCTGTGCTCTTATTTTGAAGAGCATAAGAGCACACGCATGCCCACTAGAAGCTGCACTCGGGTCACAAACCTCCCGTCTCAGGGATCTCTGAAAAGGAGCCCCAGGCTGCACAGTTCACAGCGGAGACGTGTGCTCCGAGGAGCACAGATGACAAGTCCCATTGTGTGCCCGTGTCTGGAGGGTGATTAATTGAGGACACCTGGGGAGAGAAAGCCAACTCGAGGAGCCGGGCTGTCGGCGCCGGCGGTCGGCTTTGCGGCTGGCTCCCCTCTGCTGACTGACGCCTCGGAACAGAGCAGGGGCGCAACTGTCTCGGACTCCGGGCTGTTCGGAAGGCAGTAACGACAGAGGGCCTGATTCGGTGCAACCGAGGAGCTCAAGCACGTAAATTAAAGGCCATGCCGCCCAGGCCGGCCTTGCTCTCGGGAGAAGCGAATGGGGCTGTGGCTGCGCAAAGACCTCCTCCCACAGAGATCCTCTTTCTGACAGCCCATCAGCCCAAGGGGGGGTCGTGAAGAAGCCCACTCGTGGAAGCAGTTGAGTCAGAAAACCCTCCTGTCTTTGCAGGCTGTACCAAGGAACTGTCAGCCAGCCTTCCAGAACTCTCTGTGTGCCCTTACATTGAACTTGTGGCAGAAGCAATGCCTCAAGTTCGCTCTATTCCACTTCCTGGTCTTCCTTTCCCAACGGGGTCCAGCTGCGGCACTGGGAGCGGACGCATGGGGTCGCATCGCTTCCCCCGAAGCCGTGTTGGGGGTGAAGCTGGTGCCCAGCTTCCTCCCACCCCTTCTCTGGACTGGAAGGCCCCGAGATGAGATGGAACCAAAGGCTCTGCGGGGCAGTCAGGTCCTGGGATTCAGAGCACGTCCTGGCCGTTCCTCAGCACCTGGGAGGCCACCGGTGTGCGCCTCCCGCAGGTGTGGGCTCTGGGACTGAAGGCTTTTTCCCAAGGAGATGCCCCGCACGGGACGTCTGGAGTGCCAATCAGACACGTCCGTGCCGGCTCCCTCACTCCCTGAAAGGATCTGGGGTCCTCTGGCCCAAGAAGAGTGCCGCTGTGGCGTCTGGGGAGGGTAAGCCCAGGAATACACGCAACGGATGAGTCCGCTGCTTCCACAACGTACCAGTAGACACACACTTGAACCCGAGTTTCCTTGACCTCAAAGCCCGTGCTTTTCCCAGACTCGGTGAGAAGGCATCCAGGATCAGCAGGAATCAGAGAGAGGCGGAGGATGGAGTTTGTTCCGGAAGTTTCTCCAGAGCCCGGGGCATGCAGTGACTATGGCATAGTGTGTGAGCACTCAGTACTGAATAACCGCGTCGCACCGGGAGGTCTATGCAAAGGGTGGCCGCTTAGCAGAGGGGCAGCGTGGGCGTGAACGCTCTCAGAGCGCCTGTGCCCCCCATATGCAGCCGCCCCACCCCTGCACCTTTCCCTCGCCCTCCGCTTAGACGCGGACGCCTGGCCTAGCTTGCTGGGAAGCGGCTTCTCTCTCAGGCCGTAGCAGGAGAATGGACTCAGATGGCTGCCTGATCCCTTGCTCAGGGCTGCCGGAGCAGCAGGTGACCCAGAAAAGATCTGCCCTGAGAAAAAACAGGTAGCGCGCTGTCCCCGGATGATGGTGGCTTGCCGTCTCTACGCACTGCGGGATAATGATATTCAGAAATGGCATGGAAACGAGAAAGGCGCTTTTCCCACCGCTGACACTTTACCTAACGAACGCGTATTTCATACCTGATTCTCTCATGAGGATTTAGAATGCATTCTCAGACTGCCGCCGCCAAATGCTCCTCAGTCACAGACAGACTGTTTCCATTCTCTTGGGTGAAAAACCGAGATGGACTTCCAGTTCAAGGCTGTGCCTGGCTCCCAGCCCTCCGTGGGACCTGGCCCATTGTCTCACTTTAAACATATGCGGACGTAAATGCAAACTCTTGTCACCATTGAAAACCACCACGGACAGACCGTCTAACGTCGGAATCGGAGAGGAACTCACACCACTTCTGAGGAGGTGGGGTTACACTGAGAAACGCCAAGCCGAGGAGCCCTCCGCGCCACACCTGAATTCCTTTGACAAAACGGCCTGCAAACGTGAGACAGCAGCACCGCTGAGGCCCGATCTGACCCCCGGACAAGGAGGGGTCGTGTTTAGAGGTCGCCAGGCTGCAGCGCAAGCAGAGGATGGGCTCTCCACCACATCCACCGCTTCCTGGAGAGGAACCCACGTCCCGGGGAAAGGACGGGGTGTGCACTGGGAGCAGGCCCAGGACGCCATGGCACGTGCAGCCTCCCCGGTAAAGAGCTGACTGTGTGGGGTGAAAGTTCTCTGGGAACAGTGTTTTGTTGGGAATTGTGTGTGGTTGGTGTGTGGGGGTGTGTAATGTGTGTGTGTGTGTGTAGTGTGTGTGGTTGTAGGTGTGCACCTGTGTGTATGTGGTACATGGAGGGGGAGTACTGTGTGGGCATATACTCAACTGTAATCACCGAGTCCCGAAGAACCAGGCAGTGAAAGGCGATGAAGACCCACCAGAGACTCAGAAGTGGCCTGGAGTGGTGGGCACACACGGACCAGACCTCCCGACACGATCTTTATCCCTGGTCTCCTCTGCCGAACGGATGACAGGAGTAGAGTACCTCATTGACCGTATCTGCTTCCAATCATCAGATCTGGGAAGAAACCTAGTCCTTTTCTGAACAGAAATAAGGTAGCCGTCAAGTAATTTGGAACTATAGAAGCATACTTTATACACCCCCTCCCAAAAAAAAAGCAATATATGGAAGGCTCTGAAGAAAAGGACACCTCTGAAAAAATATATACTCAGTGACCAGAAAAAGATATTTTAAATAAAGATTTTGTGTCATTCAAAGGTGTCAAAAGACACAACGAGGAAGTGTTATCAGGCCCTGCCTAGTGTGGCTCAGTGGGTTGAGCGCTGGCCTCCAAACCAAAGGGTCGCCAGTTCAATTCCCAGTCAGGGCACATGCCTGGGTTGTGGGTCAGGTCCCCAGTAAGGGGTGCATGAGAGGCAAAAATATACTGATGTTTCTCTCCTTCTCTTCCCTTCTCTAAAAATAAAATAAATAACATCTTTTTTTAAAAGGAAGTGTCATCAGCAAAAAGACAGGGTGAGTAAAGGAACAGGATGGTATGAAAGCGTGATAAGCTGTGATATGTTATCACACACAAAAAAGCAAGTTAAAACACAATATTTACAATATAATTCTACTTTGGGAAAAATATATGTGCACGTAAATAGAAAATAAAGTCTGGCAATGCCTATAGTTAAACGTTAATGGTTCTTTAAGTGGATGGTGAGAGTGTGGGACACTTGCTGTTTTCTGTTTCACGTGTTGGTTTGTCACCTGGACTTTCTTGGTTTCCCGAATGCTACATGGAAGAGATGTACACAAAGCTGCAACATAATTAGCTTTTCAAGGGCAGAGACAGGACAGCTGGGTCAGCATGAGGGACAGGACAGTTGAAGCAAATCTGCCGAGGGGTGGTGGCAGCCCCCAGCCGGTGGTGGCAGACCTGAGTGAGCCGAAAGACAGCAACGGATGAGGCGGGAGGCGGGTCCGACCTGGGAGTGAGCCACGGACGATCACTGTGTTGTCAGCTACAGGGGAGAGCCAGCCAGATGGAGAGGAGAGGAAGCCATTGCGACCAGAGGTGTGTCCCGCCATTGGACCTGTCTCGCAGTGGCCTTTCCCAACCAGACTGCAAGCACACCGTGATTTAAACCATCGTTTCCAGAGGGAGAGGAAAGCACCGTTTCCCTCCAGGAGCTCTGAGCCCGTTAAGTCAGAGCGAATTCATCAGTCCTGGCCCAGGCGGTTGGTCCCCCGGCAATGCGGCCCGAGGCAGCTTTGCAGTTAGGGGCACTCTCTGCTTAGGGCCTCATTTACTCCTGAATGGGGACCCCTGGGAATTCTGGACCAGCCCAGCGGGGCACCGCTACTGTTCTAGGAAATTCTCACTTGACCCCAGTGACTTACGACTGCAGGGCTACGTTCCATTGCCCTGCAATCATCGCTGTGACCTTCGCTCGCTGGGAACGCGGTGTCCTTTCCCCCAGGACCCGCTCCAAAACGCCGTGTAGCGGAGTGAGCCCCTGTCAGACGGTGGAGATCCGTCACACCGACAGCTCCTCCCCGAGGACTCCACGCACTCGAGAATTTTTCGACAGTGTCCTTCTACGTGAAGGAGGAAGGGGTTGTGGGTCAGGTTCCTCACTGGTGCGAAGTGAGGCGGCCCGCAGTCCCCTGCTTCCCGCGGGTGTTAGCAGTGGGAGGAGTCATCGGGATTCCCACGGGGAACCTCACTGAAGTTCTTTGTCAGGGGGCTTCTTGCTCACTGCATCTGTCAGCAGCTCCCACCAGGGGCAGCTCACAGCGATAATAAGGATCGTCACGATAAAACAACCTGAACATCGGCCAGTTTGCCAGACCCTGTTGTGGACCCACCTCGTTTTATCTTCATGTCACACAAAGAAAGTCAGCCTGTCCCTCCAGATGTCAGAGAGAGAGAAAACTTACCCATTTGGTTGAACCAAAACCCATGTACTCCCCACGCTGAGAAGTCAGGGTTTTGTTTTAAGGAATAGGCTGTTTTCCAGAAAGAACCATTAAACTTTCACTTTGACCTCGGTCCTCAAAGTCATGCAAATCTGAATTCCTACCTGGTTTCTCCAGAAGTGTAATTAATGACAACTGCCTTTTCATCATGTCCTTTACGTAGATCTGGAAAAATTGTATAGCCAGCAGAAAGTTAAACCTCTAAACAAGCACAGCCATATTGCCACAGAAACAGATTCAGGAAAATAAACCTAGGACCTCTAGAGAAAGAAGGGACATTACATAAGCTTTTCCCCTGCACTACGGTAGCCTCTGTCCGTCATTGGCTATAAGCTCACCCAGCCCTACCAAACAGCCCACACCCCTTTACTTCCAGGCATCTGTTTCCTCCTCCCAGGATCTGAAAGGTTTCTTTCTTCTGATGGAGTGTAAAAGGTTTGTGTGGATAATGTGTGTTCAGAAAGAGAGAGGAAGCAAGCAGCTTTCTCTCAGTTGCGTTTAGAACAGTGGTTTAGAGCCAGGGGTGTCCTACCCGCGGCCAGCGGGCCACGTGCAGCCCAGGATGGCGGTGAATGCAGCCCAACACAAAATCATGCATTTACTTAAAACATTATGAAATGCTTTTGTGATTACGTACCATGATGCATGTAATGTGTGGCCCAAGACAACCCTTCCTCTTCCAGTGTGGCGCAGAGACGCCAAGCGGTTGGACGCCCCGGGACTCTTTGGAGCGGAGGCTTCGGTGGCAGCATGCACACGGCGGCTGTGGGAACAGGGAAACAGCATCTGGGGTCAGATCCCAGCTCTGTGTCTCACCAGGAGGGTGAGCATGACAAGTCAGTTAGCTGGGTCTCCGTTTCCTCGTTTACTGAGTGGGGATGACACACAAAAATTACTGAGATCGCGTGTACAGGCCAAGTGCTCACTTAGCACAGAGTCTGGATTACAGCAGGTAATCAACAAATGAAAGCAATTATCATTATCATTGCAGTAAAGTACAAAACAGAGAGCCCTCTATATAGCATGCGGCGAAACCCTCCCTTTCATTGGGCAGCGGTAATTAAACACAAATCCCCGAGTGTCATCCGTCCGTGGGGTCGGGGGAGACAAACACCTAAGGGTGATGACCGCGTGCATTACCAGGCCACTCCCGTGGATGAGCGATTCACACTCCACTCCACAAAGGAACAAAAAAGGAGAAGGACTTCCAAAACAAAAACACAACCGGGGTTTTCTTCCCAGACTCAGCTGGTTAGGATGGAAAGCCAGCCCATGGGGAGAAAAGCAAGAACCCGTCTCTGCAGCACGTGGAAGGGACACCCGTCAAATTTCTGCTCTCAGCCCCAGAAGCCAGCACACTGGGAGCTGCAAGGAAGAGCGAGTCCACGTTCCAGCTCTGGGAGAAGCGCACCAGACGGCGTTTCGGGGGCCACGGCACCCTCCCCGTCTGCGCCGGGTTGAAGGAGGCAGGCCGGAGGCAGGCCGGGCTGGGCGGGGGGCAGGCGTGTGGAAGTGGGGTGTGCGCCTGTAGAGCCCCTTCTTACCTGGGGGGGTTGGGGAAGCCAAGGAAAGGGAAGCAGCGGTGCCTCAGACCCTGCAAAGACCCCAGCGCTCTAGGTGGAGTTCGAGCTCTTGTTTCCGTTTCTAAAGATAACTGGGCTTGGACCAGGTTGACGGGACAGGCAGAAAGAATCCCCCCTCCTCTCTTGCCTGCTCACCTGAGGGTTTTCAGGAACTACAGGAGTATTGGAACAACAGTGACACCATCTCTGAAAGAAATCATCTAGCGACCCTGGCTGGCATAGCTCACTGGATTGAGCGCGGGCTGCGAACCAAAGCATCACAGGTTCAATTCCCAGGGCACATGCCTGGGTTGCAGGCCAGGGCCCCCCAGCAACCGCACATTGATGTTTCTCTCTCTCTTTCTCCCTCCCTTCCCTCTCTAAAAATAAATAAATAAAATCTTTAAAAAAAAGAAAAGAAATCATCTAGCTCCGAGCCTGGCCTTATGACAGACCCCCAGGAAAACCCCTCTGTAGAGCACGAGACCCCTGAGCACCACACACGGGGTTTCTTCCCCCAGCCCTGAAGACCGGGGCGTTCCCAGATAAGCTGCAGGAAGAAGCAAAGAGAGAACATGACACATCTTTACATTCCTCGGTACAGCCTCTCGTTGTTGAGAAAGCATTTGTGCTTGCTATTTCTAGTCCTAAGAAAGAGGAGAGAGGACCTTGTTTCTCTGCCTCCCAAGAGGAAACGGACAGTTAGATTCGATTTCACAGCATGCCCATGGTTTCTGATCCAAGGAAACGGAGCCGGGTGCCCAAGCCCCTGCCGCCTACCCTGTGCAAGAGCCACCCTCCACCTCCAAGTCCCCTCTCAGCTCTGAGTAAAACCATCCGGAGCCCACCCTGCTCTCTCAGGGATCCCGCCAGGTGCAGGGTGCGGGCTCTGCAAGAATGGCCGCTGTCTGAAGGCTGGGCAGGGCCCGGACCCCTGGAGACAGCTTAACCTGATGCTGGAGAGGGAGCGAAGAAAGAATGACCGCCCTGACTGCTCCCTCTCAGCCGCTTCGTGTCCCGCAATATCCACCTCCTCGTGAATACAAGACCCAAAGTGTGTTCCATTTTAGAGAAGGGTTGTCTCTCTGCATGTTGTAATATTAAAGCATTTTGGGGGGGGGAAAAAGCCAACCTCTGAGAGAAGAATCCATGAGCACATGCAAAGATTCTGTCGTTCAAAAGGAAACTCTCCAAGGAATGTAAGTGCGATCCAATAAGAAAACAACAGAATAAACGGTGTAAGTGAAAAAAAAATGAGTGAAATTACCAGTTTGCAAGTGATGTGACTAAAAAGAAAACCCAAAACTCTTTTATTAAAATAGCTCATTATAAAACCAACAAACATAAAAGGCAATTAGCTTTTTAGTATGCTAGCAATAACCTGTTACAAATATAATAAAAACTAAAGATGGCATTTTCATTAGCAGCCAGAATACCAAATGCATATGAATACAGTTTGAAATAAATGTAGTGACTTATTTTAAAAAAATGACAGAAGTTAACTGAATGACAAGAAAAATAGCAATTGAAAATCCATTCAATGTTTCTGTTGAGAAGAAACATTTGCACTTTTTTGCCATATTACCTATTACCATATTACAATTGTGGTCAATTGTAATCTTCACTATATTGTAAAGATTTCAATTACCCCCAAACCAGAATTTAGTTTCATGCAATTCAGCTGAATGAAGACTCCAGCTGAATTGTTCGCTTTGAAACCAGCAGATATTCTAAAGCGTGCCTGGAAACATACTCATGATACTTTTTAAGAAACTAGCAAAAAGAAAAACAGTGAACAAAACTAATACAAAATAACAGTGGAAGGAAACTGTAAATGAAATTTTTTTTGAATTTTTAAACCTTAAAAGTAATAAAAAATAGAAAGAAGTATATATAAACCCACACAGTAAAAAAGAAAGAGTGAGTGAAATACACAGCTGCTGCCCTTAAAACAGGGCTGCATGGGCTCGCCACCGGATAGGGGGGGAACAGGACGAAAGGCCAGAAACCCATCGAATGCACATTAGACTTGAGGAGACATGAAAGTGCCTTTGAAATGAATGCTTGGGGGAAAAGTAAGAGGTGGGATAGAGCGGAAGCCCGAGGGCTCCCGCAGACCGAGGCGCCTGCCAGCCTGCCCACATCCGGCCTCTGTACTGCCCACAGCCCCCTGCACCCGGCTGTCCCTCCCACTGAACAGCCTTCCCCCAAAGGCACTCCTGGTCTCCCCTCCCTGTCGCCTCCTCGGGGAGCCTTCCTGGGCCTCCCTCACTGAACTGGCACCCTGCAGAGGGTTTGAGGGATTTCGGGGCTGATCAACTGAGCAAGATGCAAAAAGGAAATGCAATTCACCAGGAAAGCTATTTTCTTGATATCTGACGTCACCCCAAACAAAATAGATGCAAAAGAAATTAACAATGCACCACCATGTTGGCCTATTAAGACAGTAGGTTTCAAGAAATTGGTAGAGTGTCACGCTGTTTTTATTCAATAAAATCCGAAATGGTTTCAACAAAACACTGCAAAGTATGTCTGGGTCCTAGGTATCTTGCTGCTTTGTACTTTCTAATTGTTCACCCATGAATATTACTTATGTACAAAAGAAAGAACTGTACATAAAAAACAAAGGGTTGTGCCAACTCTCTGGCTCCCAGTGGGAGGACTGCGGTCACAGCACCGGGAAATGCAGGAGGTGGGGGTGGGCGGGGCCTGCTGCCCCTTTCAGCCGTACAGGGGAGGAGGTGGTCTTTCTGTGCTGTGGGGAAGGGCCAGGGCGCGAGAGCTAACGCTGCCCGTCCCGGCGGAGGTTTTCCTTGTGGCCAGAGGAGGGAGCACACGCCGGCGGGAGAATACAAAGTGCCCAGACAGAGGACGGCGTGCAGCTCGGCCCTGTCACACCAAACACAAGTGACGCCTTGAATCCTTGCTTTCCAGAACTCACGACAGACACTAAAAGTTTACCATGTCACGGGCTCAGGGTGAAGTTCACCTCACTGGCCATGGGTAAAAGACAGTTTTTGATGAAATGTGCAAAGCAAGGTTCAGTAAAAAGAACGTGTTTCTCTAATCGGTCTCCGTGGTGGGGCGGAGCTGGGACAGGTCACGAATGTATCTTCGGGGGAAGGGACCCAGCTTCCCCTTGCTGCCCTTTCTTAGTCTTTAAGGAATAGGGCAAGCTTATCGGTGGCAGGGAGGAAGGAAGTGATGGAGACAAGAGGAGGACTCCTTGGGGCACCAGGCTGTGCATCTCAGGTCCCGGCTGCTCCCAGCCATTGTTCAGGAGAGCCAGCTGCCTGCCTGAGACCCAGGGAAGCTGCGTTCGGGCTGGGCCCCACCTCCCAGCACGGGGAAACCCATTGTCCCCAGCAGCTCGTTGCCCAGATAACCCGGTGGGCATTCCGAGGGCAGCTTTCGGACCATTTTGTTCATCCTCAGCAGAAGCCCTAGGGTCGCATTCGGGCCCTTCTGGTATCCACCCTAGAGGTCCATGACACTTTATGCGTTTTAATCTTACTGAGGCTGTCTCGGACACCTCCACGCTTCTGTGAGTGGTGTGCGGGGTACGTCAGCCAGCCAGCCAGCGAGCCAGGGGGGCCACCCGGCAGGCACGTCTCTGCGGGGCGTCTCCGTGTGCGTCTGTCAGCACGTACGCATGCACACCTTTACCTTTACATGCACAAATCGCGAGGCTGCGATTTGTGAAAAGTAGGCACGAGAAAGGTGCTGACTGCCAACGCCCGCGGTGGTCCTAGAGAGCAAGAGATGGATAGGTTTGGGGGCAGAAAAGAGATGTTTCGGATAAATGACAAAGAAGAGCCTTTGCTCCTCTCTTTGTTAAACTCTGAACAGTGAGTCTAGCATTTAGAAAGGAGCAACGGTGGCTCCTGAATGTGTTTTCGCGACTCCCTGAGCCAGTTCAGACACCGCTCATCCAGCGAGAGGTAAAATAAACGAACGATGACATAAATGGCAGTCGACTCGGAGTGTTGGCAGGTGCCTGGCTCGCAGGTGCGTCCAACATCCCGGCGTCTCTGGGCCACACTGGAAGAAGGAGAGCTGTCCTGGGCCACGCATTAAAAAACACATGTGGCGACATGTAATCACAAAAGAAGAAAAATCTCATAATGTTTTCAGTAAATTTACGACTTTGTGTGGGGCCGCATGCACAGCCGTCCTGGGCTGCACGTGGCCCGCGGGCCGCAGGTGCGACACCCCTGCAGGAGCCCATGCACCACGAAGCACCATTAAGGCTTCGATAGCACAGACTGAAAAATAAAAGCTGGCCGGACATTTTAGAGAGTATTTTTTTCTTTGCAGAAGTTAGATAATAGGCCTTTGTGAAGAGAGAGCGTCTTAATCACACCTCTGTGCCAGTGTGGACTCGGTAGGGATGACGAACCCCATTCAACGCTCCTGGTTAGTGCCACTGCAGAGCCGCGACGCAGGGTTCTGTGGGGGTTGTTTTCCTGACAGAATGCACTCCAAGTGTTATTTAAATGGCTTCAGCTCTGCCTTTAGAGAGTCACGGAAGTCACAGGTTTTTCAGCTACTCTGTGCTGCGCTGCAGGAAAAGAAACTGTGTGACATTCAAGAAAGCAGCTTCCCAACTGTGCGGAGGTATTTCTCTTATGAATAACACAGACGACCTTGGTGCCGCTAGAGCAGGGGTCCCCAGCCTCAGGGTCTGTTAGAAACCAGACAGCAGGCAGGGGGTGAGCTTGAATATAAGGCACTTGAATCATCCCAAAACCAGCCCCCTACTGCCACCAGTCCCTACAAAAACAGTTTTCCACGGCCCTGGCTGGCGTAGCTCAGTGGACTGAGCACGGGCTGAGAACCAAAGTGTCGCAGGTTCGATTCCCGGTGAGGGTGCATGCCTGGGTTGCAGGCCATGACCCCCAGCAACCGCACATTGATGTTTCTCGCTCTCTCTCTCTCTCTCTCTCTCTCTTCCCTCTCTAAAAATAAATAAATAAATAAAATCTTTAAAAAAATAACAACAACAGTCTTCCATGAAACTGGTCCCTGGTGCTAAAGAGGTTGGGGGCCGCTGCTAGGGTCAGTGGGGAGAAGGGCACGGGAGTTGATATTGAAGAGACGGGAGGGCAGAAGCCCACGGTGAGGCTGTGCTTTAAGCCGTGCCTGGAGGTTAGGGTCATGGAAATGTCCCAGCCTTTGAGAGTGACAGAACCGGACAGGCTTCCCCGGAAACCCATCCCCCTGAAAGAGTCCCCCAGAAACAGTGGGGGAGACAGACTGGTAAAGGAACCTGACTGCAGGAGTCACGGTGACCACGCAGGCGGCTACTTTAACAGCACCCCCAAAAGAGAATAAGATCGCAGTGAGCCTCAAACCCAGTGGTCCTCAACCCCGGCTGGACTGTAGAGTCAGCTGGGGAGCTTCTGAAACCACAGGTTCCCGAAAACCACCCCGGATCAAGTCTATCGGAATCTCTGAAGGCGGCAGCTGGGCATCAGCATCTGTAAAGGTTCCCCGGATGATTGTGATGCAAGAGGAGAGCGGAGACGGCTGCCCGAAACCAACCGGGCATTGGCAAGACATGGGAGTATGTTCAAACGCCACTCAGGAGGTAAGACGTCGTGGGGACTAACAGGAGTGGAGGAACAGGAAGCATCTAATTTCAAGGTGCGAAATGTCGACCTCACAGCTTGCGGGGGAAGGCGGCACTTAGTCAGAGGGACACTACGGAGGCCCTTCTCACAGCTGAGCGCACCTCGAGCTTTGAATAGACTATACTATGCAGTCTCTTGAAAACCTAGCCTGTCCTATCAGCCTATAAATTTGGAGTGGCCATTAGCAATGAAGGCCTCTATTTTTTGAAAAACATTTTTTTTCCACTGTAGGAAAAATTATGTCTGCTCAAAAGCCACACCAAAAAAAAATGGTTTGACTATAGATGTCTGCTCTCACGGGAGATCTGGGTGTCGAAAGAGCAACATTGCATTCCAAGGATTTTGCTCCCGCCTGAGATTAGGTTTGTCATTTCTTTTCTTCAAGACAGAAGTGGAGCATCTCCTCAGAGGATCGTATTTCTCAGCATCTCGGTCTAAATAAAGTTTCATGGCCATTTGCAGCTTCTTGAAAACCCATGTGCCCCTGCAAGTGTGTTCTCTGCCATCTCCTGCTGGTCTTCTCTGCTCTTCCTGGCTGCTCTCTCCGCATTTGGTGGTTGTGTTTTCTCCCAGGTGGTGCTCCTCTCAGGCACAATCTCCCCACAAGGGACCCATCAGCACCAGGTTCCCATTGTCCTTAGAGCCAGTACCCAGCCTCGATGGCCGTGGGATGGACCACTCTGATTGGCCAGGCCTGAGTCCTGAGATCACCCTAGGTGGGGGGAATTGGATCGACACCAAGTCATGTAGATTAAGACCTGGATTGGGAAGGACCATCGAGATACTGTCATCCAGAGGAGACATATATGTAGGGTAAGCAGAAACAACAGGTGATCAGAGAAACTTCCATGGGTCTTCAATTGTCCATTCCACCGAGCCTCACCATGGTCAGGCGAACCCCAGCAGTGGTCCATGGATCACTGTGCTCCCCGTCCCTGCCCCGGACCCCATGCATCCTAGACTCCATGTGAGGAGACACAGATGGCCATGCTCATGGGGAGGCTCGGGCAGTTTCAGAGAAAAGACCACCTTGGGGGTAAAGGCTAGAGAGAATTGCCAGTTCAGTGCACCATTCATGACGCGGCCATTTCTCCCATCTCTAATCCCAGAGCCCCGTTCCTCACTCTGTTTTGCTGCCTTTGATGAGTGAATGAATGAATGATGAATGAATGAATGTCTGGATCCTACACATATGTGCCCCACAAACCCCACGTGAGACTTCCTTCTTTTCTCTTAAATATATATTGAGTGTTTATAGGAGCACAAGAGCTGAAAAAGTGACAGCCCTCACCTCGGGGTCCAGAGAAAACAAAACGAGCCTGTGAAAAGTAATGCTTAATGAGCTGAATTCCAAAAGCACAAGACAGAGCTTTAAAAATGTTCATTTCTTAGAAATAGTAATTAAGGTTTGATAATCTACCCTGAGGAAAACATCTCAAACTGCTGATGAGGCTTTTTTTTGCAGAGATTTTCAGCACAGGGCTATTTCTAACAGCAAAAAACTGTAAACAACTTCAAAGGCAAACAGTGAATGAGCAATTAAACAACATGTGCCCCGTCCCCTCAAAGCATGTAATGTACCATTAAAAATGTTAATAATAAATTTGTAACAATATAGAAAAATTTCACAAAGCGACTGATAAGCAAGACAGAAAATTATACATACACAAGTTTCTCCAGTTATATTAAAAAGTACATGCCATAGACATTTTGAACCCATCTTTCTTACATTCTCAATTTCCTCTACCCTGCCTCTTTTTATCACCTTGCTTGGCTAAACCACAACCGTGGTACAATCTCATTTTTCATGGCTTTGCCATCTCTAGGTGGAGCAGGCTGGAAAAACAAAACAGAACCACGCCATCCTGCTGACTCGCCTTGCTTTCACATCTCAGAACCCAAACAAGCCACTGATTCTGCCTGGCAACCATGTGCCCATTTCCCTATGGTTCATTGAGTTATGCAAATAAAAATGTCGTAAGTCTACCAAAGATCATAATGAGATCATTAAAAATATTTGCAAGCCCTGGCTGGTGTAGCTCAGCGGATTGAGTGCGTGGGCTGTGAACCAAAGCATCGCAGGTTCGATTCCCAGCCAGGGTACATGCCTGGGTTGCAGGCCATGATGCCCAGCAACCACACATTGATGTTTCTCTCTCTCTTTCTATCTCCATCACTTCCCTCTCTAAAAATAAATAAATAAAATCTTTTTAAAAATTATTTGCAATCTTTCATATGACCTTGTGATAAGAGAGCTGTTACCTCATACCACATCCCTCACTGTCCTAAACTCCCTCTTACCTTCTCTCCCACCCAACTTCCAACGCCTTCCCTCCCACCCTCCCTCCCACCAGACGACTCTGCGTGCTGCTCCACCCAGAAAACAGAAGCAGCAGGAGGAAGCTCCCCGCTCCTTCTCTGCAGGCCTGCCCCCTCCTGCCAGCATCAGCCCCCATATCTGCTGCCTTCCCACCCGGGGACGTGGCTGAGTCCCCCGCGCTCCCAAGGCTGACCCACCCCCTCGTGCTTTAGACAGCACGTAATCACTCCCATTCGTCACTCCAGAAAACTGCTTCCACCCTGATAGTGCTCCCTGTTCTGCTAGATATTAGCCATCAGCACTCACAATGCTGTTGTTTCTCAAACAACAAACAGAAGCAGACAAAAAAGTCGATTATTCTCACTCATTCCTCCAGCAACCACTCTATTTCTGTGCCGCCCTTGAGAAGACTATTTCCATATACATGGCGGCTGATTCCTCTCCTCCCAGCGCCACTCAAATGCATGCCAGGCAGGCTTTCGCCTCTACTATGAAACGGCTTGGACTAAGTCTCCTCAATACGCTTCCTATTCTAAACCTAGGGGCCAATTACCAGGCTCCAACTTATTTGAACTCACAGTGGTATCTCACACAACTCATCGTCCCACTTCCTGAAAATACTTCCTTTCTTGGCTTCTAGCCACAAACATCTCCTGGTTCTGCATCTCTCCTCAGGGCTGCTCCTTCTCAGCCTCTTTTTTTTGGCTCCTTCTCTTATTTCTGGTGTCATATCAGTAGAACATCTTCAGCTCTAAGATCAGTGATTTCATCTGCATTTGGTGGCATCAACCTGTCTCATGGCTTTTAAAGTATCTTTGTGCCGATGATGGCCCAATTTCACCTCCGCCCAGGAGTTCTCTCTTGCCTATACCTTACCACTGGAGTATAAACTCCATCAGAAGAAGAGTTTTGTCTATTTTATTCACTACCCCCAGAAGAACACCCGGCACATAGTGGGCATTTAATAAATACGTGGTGAGTGAATGAATCAGTAATGCCACACCAACTCTCATTTGGTTGCTCTTTGCAAGGAATATATTTTTTAAAGATTTTATTTATTTATTTTAGAGAGGAGAAGGGAGGGAGAAACAGAGGGAGAGGAACAGCAATGTGTGGTTGCCTCTTGCGCGCCCACTACCAGGGACCTGGCCTGCATCACAGGCGTGTGCCCTGACGGGGAACCAAACCTGCGACCCTGCGATTCTCAGGCCAGCACTCAACCCACTGAGCCACACCAGCCAGGGCACAAGGAATACATTTTACAGCCTTTTACTTTTGTCCTATGTGTGTCTCTGAATCTAAAATGAGTCTCTTTGAAACAGGACAGAGTTGGATAATGACTTTTGTCAATTCTTTGCCTTTTCATTGGCGAGTTTAATCCATTTACATTTAAAGTAATTACCGACAAGGAAAGATTTACATCTGCCTTTTTGCTGTTTGTTTTCTGTTTATAGCTTTTTTTTTTTTGGTCTGCAATTAAGTATTTGACATCCAGCAGAGTAGGAGTTTATACTAGCAATTAATTTCAGTTTTAGAAGACAGATGACATTATTTTTCGTGTACGGCTTCAAACAAAAGCATGATGCACGCTTAGGTTCCAGGATCCCTGAGCCGGTGTGACCCGTGGGAGAGGGTGGACAGGGACTGGGAGGAGAGGGTTCTGGGTACCGCCGCCCGGCTGCCCTCTTCCTGCGGGGACCACATCTCCAGTGAGGCTGGCTGTGGCTGTAGGCATGTTTCCCGCCCAGCTCCGCTCAGCAAGGCTCTCAGCCAGAGCGCATAATTGATGTGCACAAAGCCAGGGCTCTTGCCAGCTCGTGGAGCCAGGGCCTCTAATTCAGAGAGAAAGGAATTGGGCCCCGGCCAGGCGTGTACCTTTTATGCTTTCACATGGGCATCAGTCAGCCCCTGCTTTCGGTTTGACAAACCAGGAAAAATAAAAGTGTCAGCATCCAGGCATGTGCTTTACTGGGACTGTTAGCTCGGTAATGGAAGGGAATGTTATTGCTCTAGGCATTTGCATAATATCTATTGATCGAGCTTCCTGCTGTTTTTCCTGCAAAGGTTCTGGAGGTGAGGGAGGACAGTGCGGGTCTCACATCACAGCCTCTTCACACTCAGGCTGGGCCACAGTCGCCCACGCAGCTCGGGAGTGAGGCGGAGAGTCTCCGGTGGGGCCCGTCAAGCAGCAGCCCCAGGCGGGGGGCAACAGCAGGAGGCTGGGAGCTGGGGCAGCTGGGTTTTAGTCACAGCTCCGCCACCACCTTGCTGTGTGACCTTGGGCGAGCGGCCAGCCCATTCTGTTCCTCTCTGTGTGCCACGATTCCTGGAATCCCTCCATTAGACGGTCTCTCCAGGGCCAAGGTTTGATGCCCTCATTAAAATCAAAAGGCTGTTGAGAGAGTAAGCGGCTTTAGCCATTAGCCTTGGAGAATTAGGACTGATTTTCAGTCCGCTGCATTTGTTTACAACCAAGAGCTCTTTGGTTTTGGATGGCTGACGTGGAGGGTGGGAGCGGGTGGGAGGAGGCTACCTGGAGTGTTGGGGACCTTCTGGCTGGGGGTGGGGCAGAGGGCACAGAAAATGAACCTAGGGGGTCACTATCGAATCACGGACGAAGGTCTGTGAGCCTTGGCTTGGGTCACTTCATCCGTCTCCCCCCAGTGTCTGAAGCCCTGACAAATGGATTGAGGAGCTTTACATAATCCCTTTCAGTAATGGGGATAATTGCCCACCCCCCACCCCGCACCATCACCACTCAAAGCAAGCTGCTTGGAAGCACCAAGGAGTTACTGAGAAAAGACCCTGAGCCCAGCCCCATATTAGTCAGAAGTCTATTGTTTCTCCCAAGTGACAGCTCTGAAGGGAATATACACTAAGGTCAAGAGTGTGACCTTGAATCTTCTTCCAGACCAAGGTGTCCTATCTTTTCTCTGCCACGTGGGCAACCCCAACGAAGCTGAGCCCCCTTATGGCCAGTCTCAGCCTGATGTGCCCCAAACAATCACCCAACTTCAGTCTTCACAAAATCCCTCAGAGGTTTGGGCGTTTGTCAGTGGTGACGAACGGCATGAAACACAGAAAAATGTCTTAAAATTCCTCTTTATGTGTCCATTTACCTCTCCCCAAATCTCCAACAGGCGCTCACAATCTTCCCATTCCCTGTCTCCCAGGCTCTCTTTCCAGCAATTTCTTCTTAAAAACTTCCGAGGAAAGAGGGAAGGGGTAGGAAGGGAAGTGAGGAGAAGGGAGGAAGGAAAACTTACATCACTGGGAGCCTCTGTGTTCCAAGCACTTAAGTGACATTTAAGCTTAATGCAGTAAGAACACTTATCTCCATGTTATAAGGTAGCCGCTAAGGCTCAGGGTGTCTTTTCCGTGTTCTGTTCACTCAGGGTTTGGCTCGGTTCTATCCCCTGGACAGTCCATCGGTTCATTGGTTCGTTTAGCCACCACTGTTTCCCTAGTAGATGTCAGACGTGTTAAATTAACTAGCATGCATCATAGAAAATAAAGGAGCCAGTCTTTATCGTAGATCGAGTTTAACCAAAGATGTCACTTCTTCCTTATAATTTTTTACTTCAGGAAACTATCTTCCAGCACATCAGCTGGGAGCTCGGGGCCGGCGGGGACACTGGCCCTGTCGTTCCGATCCGTGCAGCTCCCTGTCTAGTCACTCAGCTCTGTGTTCGCTACACCAGCCCCGAGAACACGTGCCAAGGCTCTATGTCCCGAGCATCTTTCTAAGACTTGCACATCATCAGCTCACTTCACCTGCGCCACAGCCCTGAGAAGCAGGCATTCTTATTCCCAAATGTTCACGGAGAAGCTGATTCAGGGTGGCTGGTGACACGCCCAAGATGGCACGGCCACTGTGTGGCGGAGCCAGCATTGGAAACCCCCCACTCAGGCTCCGGGACCCACGCTGCACACACAGCCTAGACGTGTAAGATCACACCCAACAAAATGAAAAAAAAAATGCAGGATGAGAGGGTCATAGAAAATATTCAACTCTGCTACAGAGACAGAGAGTTAGGCTTCGAGGCACTGCCGAGTTACTACAGCTGAACGTATTTCATTCTGTGCTTTCCGGTGGCTGAAACGGAGGGCACAGTTCAGAAGATCCCGCCCTGGCCGGTGTGGCTCAGATGGTGGGAGCGCTGGCCCGTACACCAGAGTTGCGGGTTCGATCCTGGTCAGGACATGTGCAAGAGGCAGTCGATTCATGGTTCTCTCTTGCATCCACGTTTCTCTCCCTCTCGTTCTCCCTCCCTTCCCCTCTCTCTAAAATCGATAAGCATGTCTTTGGGTGAGGATAAAAAAATTAAAAAATAAAAATACCTGAATTATTTTTAAAAAATTCATCAGATACAAGTCATTCTAACCTCAAGGAAAAATGCCCCGACAGATGTTTCCTGATCATGAACGTTGCTCTGTGGAGCTTTGATATCTAGGACTTTGATAACACATGTATAAAATACCCTCACCGACATCCCTGCAATGGGTGAGCCAGAGACCCTCACAGACCAGTAATAGGGGCCAGTATCACAGTCCCCGAGCACAGGCAGGCAGGTAGGCTGCTTGGCGGGCGGGATCCGAGCATAGAAGTCATCATCCACAGTAGTTCCCAGATCCTGGTAGCTTTTATGGTGGCTTTATTCTTGAGCAAATAAGATTTGTGCTGAGATCTCAGATCAGGCAGAGGCTGCCTGTGAGACCACCCCCAGATGGTGAAGGATCTGTGTCCCTTGCTGCCTGACCTCCTATCGCGTGTTGGATTTTTTGGGAAACAGTTGCTAAAACAGAATGAGCCACTCAACAGTTTCATAGTGACACCTATGAAAAGAAGAGGGGGGACGCAGGAGAGAAAGGCCCATCAGGACACAGCGGCAAGCTACCCGGCTCTGACAGCTCATCCAAGGATTGCCACGCTGGATGGAAATGACCAGACCTTTCTCCCTGCTCCTCGCTCCATCCTTGCCTGAGTCCGCACTCATGTGAGCGTGACCTCAGCTAGCAAGCCGAGGCCAACCCTGCTGAACCTGACAGCCGGAGGGTGCCCGAGAACCACGCTCGCAGCTGGACAGCGAGTTTTCCTCTCCCACGGGTGTCTGAGCAGTGTCTCTCCGCCTCTGCCTCACCTCCCTGTGTACAAGCTTGCTCCTGGCTGCAGCGAGGTGCCATGTGACTCAAAGGATTCTTGTCACAGTCTACGACTTCCACCCCTGCCTGCCACAACTCAGCTGTCCTTGCGCAAGAACTGCAAAGAAAAAAAAGGCATCCAAAGAACACATCTCTTGCATAATTACTGACGGAATGCTCCTCTCCTTCGCTCAGATTTCTAAACATCCCAGACCATTGACTTCAATTCTTCTTACTTCTTACTAGGAAACCAAAAATCTCATTAAAGGAGGAAATGAGTTGTCCGTTTCTTCTACTGAAGCTCAGAGCCTGCTGGGGGGCCACATGTTGTGCGGTGTTGACTTCATGACCACGCTTCGGGGAAGTTCACCTTAAAACGGAGCGAGGAGGAGGAACGGCAGTGACTCAGGGCCCGACTTCCACTCATTTCCAGGAAGCGTGCGCTCTTGCTGAGCCCAAGTTTGCACGTCACTGGACGGGTTCTTCGCCAACTCAGCCGTGACCCGCGTCCCAGGCGGGCCAGTTGGCCTCATTCGGGGAGATCCTTAGCTTTTGCACACAACAGAAACAAAACGAATAGGTTTCGGGAGGACTTAGGTTCTTTAAATTAGATACATGGTTTTTATTTTTGGTGGACCAGTGGAGAGACACTAATGACGTTAATGGCTTGCTAAGACCAATTTAAAATTTCAGGAACAAAGCTTTCTGTGAAGAGAGCTCTCTAATGACAATGACTGTGACTATTATTTACCTAACTGAGCCGTGATGACTGGGGTGTGAGCCACTCTCCGGGGATTAATGAAGAGCTGGGGAGCTGACAGTTTGGGCCATTGGCTCAGGTAGCAGTTCATCCTGGTGAAGGGCGCCGTGCCAGGATCATACTGCTATTGTAAAATGGGCCCCCAAATTAGAGACACGAGAATGTACTGTGTTTGAGAAATCATTTTAATTGGCAGTTGAGTTCCTGACATCAGACTGGGCGACGCAAGTTTTATCATTAAACAAACATTCACATCAAGTCTTCAAATCTTGTTCCCCGTAAAGTGCCCTCAAGCATACGGTTGTTTGGAAAGTGGGAGAGGCAGAGACCCTTAGCAACATCAAAAATAGTTTCCTGTGCAACTGCAAGAGTGCAGGCTATTATCACCCTCCTTGCTTGAAAAAACAGAACCCTCGCCGGAGCCCTGGAGTTGAGCTGGGAGCATTGTGCAGCCGGGGTTCACTGTGGACATTGTTGCCCGTGGTGTCCTTCCAGGAACGCCAGAGGCCCTCTGAAGCCAGAGCTAAAATGATCTGACGTTATTAGAAACACCAGTGTAGCCATAAAAATTGTGTTTGCATCCAATAGCCTCCTATCCAGGGCAATACATGTTCGTGTGCTACTCGCTTGCCAAGGAAAAGAGTTACTCGGCTCGCTAGCTGCTCATTATCCCTGCGGTTCTGCTCTGCGTGGGAAAGTTCAAACGTCAACCGAGAGCAAGTAGGAATCTAAGAAATGGTCCTCAACTTGCTCTCTGTGCAGGGTGAGTTCTGCCCCAACGGCCTTGCATTGTTAAGAAGTTCGCCAATGTTGAGCAGGCCGACATTTCCTGCTTTAACAAGCAGTGAGCATCTCACAAGACCCTGTGAAAAGGGATGAGGCTGCAAACAGGAGAACAGCGCTGACCCTGCCAGCTAGGAGCTGAGAATCCAGCAGAAACCTGAAAATCCAGAGCGCGCTCCTGGAAATCCGCTAGGGGATTGAAGTTTCCAATCATGTTCCTCTTTCAGCACCTGACTCTGTAGTCATTATCTTTTTTTTTAAGATTTTATTTATTTATTTTTTTAGAGAGGGAAGGGAGGAAGAAAGAGAGAAAGAGAGAAACATCAATGTGCGGTTGCTGGGGGCCATGGCCTGCAACCCAGGCATGTGCCCTGACTGGGAGTCGAACCTGCGATGCCTGGTTCCCAGCCCGAGCTCAATCCACTGAGCTACGCCAGCCAGGGCTGTAGTCATTATCTTAATCCACTTTAGAAGATGGTCCAATGGCTCCTCCTGCTCTGTGAAACAGGCTCTGCCACAACCCGCTGACCCTGCAACAGTGGGAACAGCATGGTCCCTCCTTCATGGGAAGTTTCCAAGCTCTGACTACATCCCAAGACAATGCTAGGATCCGGAGACAGGAGGCAAATATAAAATCATTCCTATCCTCCCACAGTATAATGGAATTAGAGAGGAACACAAAATGTATTCATGTGTTATACGTACTTCGATAGTGCGGTAGGGAGAGACCCAGAGGCGGGAATCAGCCAAACTCCATAGTCAAAAAAGCCTTCATAAAGGAGGTAACCTTGAACTCAGCCAAGAGGAGTTAGGAGGCATCTCAGGTGGAGGTGTATACAGAACCTCCTGGTCAAGGCAACGAAGCAAAGAAAGAGGCGGGCAAGGTGAACAGCTGGCAGTGGTCAAGGAACCGGAAGGGTCCAGCAGGAGCTCTCTCAGCCACTCTCCTTACGTGCCTCACCGGATTAGCCAACACCCTCCATTCTTTCTGCACGACACCCTGACTGCTGAGCCCCCGGGATGAGCAGGATAGCCCCTGGCGAGCCCGCCCATCTCTGCCCCCACCCCCCGAGTTCTGTGAGTCAGAGGTGTTTGTTCCCAAACCAGTTTATGTCTGTTGTACTCGTTATTGAAATGACATAACCGACATAAAGAACATTGAAGCGTGGCTGTGTCTGTGAAAATTAACATGGATAATTTGGAATGACTTGAGTTTGTTTGTTTATCTGTCTTTACTGTCACTTAAAGAAGCATCAGTGGAATACAGATCAGCAAGTGCAACTAGGAAAGAATGAAGGACAATGACAAAAATCCCTACAATGAGATTCCACCTCAGATCACTTTGCTGATATCTCAACTTCTCACTCCAATGTAAAAAAACTGAGACCAGAAATTATGGGGTTCTTTTGTACACAAAAAAAGGACGATGCATCCAATCAAAGCTTTGGCCCTGCTTTCAATAAAGGACAAATAAATGCAGAGTAACGTTTCCTATTCAAATGTTTGAATGGGAGTGTGTGTGCTTATTCCTTTAATCGATGTTTTCATCAGCTAACCAGCTGCCAGTAGGGATATGCTAGTTGAAAGGGTTTCTCTTATCGTGTGAATGTAGGGGGCAGTGAGAAAAGGTCAGACTGAGGAGGACTCCAAAAGTCATTTGTTCCCAAATCACTTTGGAGTTCATCTGCAGAACAGGGGTTGGCAACCCCCACCCTACAGGCCAAATCCAGTCCGAAGCCTATTTTTATAAATAAAGTTTTATTGGGGCACAGTTGTGCTCATTCAGTCTGAGGACTGCCCATGGCTGCTTCTGTGCTCCAACAGCAGCGTCGGGAGTTGTTGCAGAGCCAGTGGGGGGAGGGGGGGGATAAGCACGGGATGGTGCAGGCCACGCCTACAAGAAGCCATGAATCCCCACCCTTCCACCCCGTCCCTTCTCTCAACGGAAGCTGACACCACAGAGGGATAAGGTATTGTGGCCCGGAAGCAGAAGGAAAGGCATGGAAATAAACCACAGAAACCCCTCAACTCTTGGAGATGGAGGCATAAAATGCTGGCCCAGGATGCAACACAGATTCCGTGAGAAGTCTCCCTCCCCCAGGAGGAAGGCATGAAACTCTCTCCCACCAAAGCCCCACACAGAAGCAAGGCAGGCGTTGACTGCCACAGCGGGGAGAATTGGATTGTTGAGGATGCCCCTCCCCTAAGGCCCAGGCACACAGGTCTGCGCCAGGCTGAGGCGGAGCTAGGACAAGGCAGAGTCCTGCGCCCACCAGCCCAGAAGCTTCGAGCGGCCACAACAGCAGTGGACCAGGAACGAAAACACAACTGAAAGTGGAAAGTGGAGCCTTAAAACCCTCCAGCACCCCGGCCCTCACCCAACAGAGCATCCAAAGAGAAACCTGAAGCCTGTAGGGGCTGACAATGACCATGGCACCAACACAACCCAGGCCCAGCTAGGCTCCCGAGTACATCGATTCAACACCCCTCTGCAGCAGCCTCAGAGACGCGTGCCCGTGTCCAGACGTACCTGCTGCTTATCCCAGTCACTCATGACCTTCTACACACAACGCCCACCGTTCAGTCAACATGTGTGGGACACGAAAGGGAATGCCACCAGCTGTCAGGAGCCAGAGCAATGAACAGAACCGGACAGCTGGCTCAGACGTCGGAGCTATGACACCGAAACTCTGAAGTCATGATGGAATGCTCGTATCAGCTTTATGTGGAATCGCCAGAGACTCTTTTAGGGAAACGGGAAAAGGCTTGAAGAGAACACTTTACGAAAGAGGAACAGGGATGGCAAATTCGCACGTGAATAGCTGTTCACCGTCGTCGCTGGCCAGCAGGGAAATGCAAATGGAAGCCACGAGGCGAGACAGGAGACGCCCGGGAGAGTGACGCAAAGGAAACGGCCCGACCCTCCAGGGGTCCCCGTGATCCACAGTGGCACCTTCTGCAGGTTCAGCGCCCCCGCAGTCAACTGCCATCTAAAAACATGAAACAGCGAATTCCAGAAGTAAACCATTTGTGACTGTAAATTGCACACTATTCTGTGGACACGCTCCTGCCCTTCAGCCCCTGCATAGCTGTCTCAGTTATCAAGTTGGCTGCCGCAGTATCGCAGAGCTTGCGCTCACGATACCGTTATTTTACTTGGTAATGGCCCCAAAGCCATGCACATAACTTTGATTACAGTATATTGTTATAATTGTTCCATTTTATTATGGGTCATTGTTCATCTCTTATTGCACCTGGTTTATAAATTAAACTGTATCATACGTATCTGTGTACTGGGAAAACATAGTACTGGGCTAGCCAAAAAGTCTGTTATGTTTTTTCCATAAAATAAAAGACACGTTTTTCATTTTCACCAATAACTTTATTGATTTGGATATTTCGAGTATGTCAGCGATCTCCCGCTATTGGCTTCTAGTGGGTAGAGGCCAGGGGTGTTGCTAAACATCTTCCAATGCACCACACAGCCCCACAGCAAAAACTTCTTTGACCAAATGTCAATAGGACCAAGAAACTGCAAACCACTTTTGACACATTCAATCAGTCACAGCACCTTCTCCAGACACTGCACAAATCTTTGTTTGTGTTTCAGTGTGTTTTTACCTTTCTTGAAATAAAATATAATAAAGCATAATACACCAAAAATGTTGCACATTTTCTTCTGTCTTCAGTATTAAAGTGGCCACAAAAATTCACAAATTTTAATGTTTTTTTAATGCACGCTGATATGACAGCTGTCACAATACAGTCTAACAAAGTTGTTTGTAATGAAGTTAAAGACAAGTAAGTGCTACTAGAGCCATCGTAGGGAGCAAATGTAAGGGACTTTTTGGCCAACCCAATGTATAGAGAGGGTCCAGTACTATCTGTGGTTTTAGTCACCCCCTGGGGGTCTTCAAACATGTGCCCTGTGGATGGGGGGAAGACTGTCTCGAGTGCTGGCAAGGACGCAGAACCACTCTGTCCCTCACACTTCTTTTTCATTTTTTGTGGGGACACAGTGAAGCAGCAGCTCCAGAAACCTGCTGCGCAGTTTCCTAGGACGTTTAACACCCACCGACCCCATGTCCCAGCACCCTTGCTGCTGGGGATTTATCCTTGGGAAATAAAACTTAGTTCACGCAAAATCCTACTCATGAACGTTACTATCGGCTGCATTTGAAATAGCCAAAGACTGAAAACAGCCCCAATATTGCACAATGAGCTTCTCTAGTGTGTTCTCAGGAGGCACAAGTCCCCACCAGGGACACCCCTGCCGGTAACACAGTGTAGACGTCCTCTGCCTCCTCTGCTGCCTCGGGTTGAAAACGCCTACTTCTCGGTCCCCAACACCTCCTTCCTTTCACCTGGTAAAGTCTATCTCAAACCTGCATCCTCTGGTATACCTCGTTCCTGGAAGCCTGCTCGGTTCCCTAACAGGGATCACGGTAACCTCAGTATTGGATCTACCAAACTGACCTGCCCCCACCAGTAGCTACAGAAATCTATGCCAAACGCCTGTTTGACTACATCGACATTCCATAGCCCTCACAGGAGAAATGCAAGTGCATTTCATCGGTGCATGAGACCCGAAAAGGCTTGGATTCCTGTCTCTCCAGCCCCGTTTCTCAACCCTGCCCAGCCCCTATCTGAGGTGTCAGCAGCAGCAAACAAAGGTTGTTTCACGTCTAGTTTCTCCTCTCCCTCTCTCTCACCCCCTGAGCTCTGAGCCTGCTGTCGCGTGTGCCTACAATCGCTGTCCTTCGCTCCCTTTCCCCCTGACCTGTCCTTACTGGCCCTTCAGGGCTCGGCTCAGGAGCAAACTTCATACTGGCCTTCCCCACACCCCACCCATATTCTTGCCCAACTGGGAACCCCATTCACGTTTGCAAGAAATTGCACCAAAGGAACGGGAAAGCCTGATGTGAGCCTATTTTGGCTTCTCTGAGTATCAGAATTTCCTAGGATCTTGGACTGAATAAATTTTTAAAGGCAGGAGTAATAACATAGAAGTGATTAAGCCTTTAAAGTATACCTTTTGTTCCCCAGGCCCTGTTAATTACCATTTAGGAAAGGTTTATTTGCCATGTACTCAATTAGTTAGGTAACTAAATAGCTTTCTACTGATCAGGTAGAGCAGCATTTGCTTAATAGCAAATAACAAATGCTTATTTCCATTTAGAGCCTTCTCCCAGGTGTGGGTTTATTTAAGGCTGAGCTCCTGGGGTAAAAAAGAAATCGCACCTCAGTGCATTATAATTGTTCACATAGCCACTTTGGTCTAGAGAAGCACAAGCTTAGGGTTCCCCCCCCCCATTGTTTTAAGTTAAGGAATAAATAAGCCCAGAGAGAGGATCCCAGTTACTCCTGTATCCATTCATCCAGCCCGTTCCTGCCAGGAAAAGCCACAGGAAATTCCTCTGTGATGGGGCCACACCCAGAACTCAAGACGCTGCCCAGGTCTTCTGACACCTTTGTCGCAGTCCCCATGGGCTTGCCAGTGCTTCTGCTTGTTGTCACCTTCAGAGAAACGAAGAGAAAGGGACAGACAGGCACAAGGCTGGGAGTGCCACAGGCCCTTTGGGCATAGACTTTGCCATGTGACTGGCCAAGGGAAGCGCCTAGGAAGGGAACAGACAGGTCCCTTTCACTTTATAGTGAAAGTTTAGATGAGAATTCAATCAACTGAGAAGTGGAGGGAGGCCATTCGGGGCAGAGGGGATGCATGTCTGAAAACACAAATATGTGATCCAAATGGTGTCTGATCCAAAAGTGCCAGGTGGGGAATTTGGCAAGGCCAGATGGTAGAGAAGGCTTTTATGCTAACCGGCTGGGGGTGGGGGGTGGGTTGGCTCAGATCATCCCGTCCACACTGATGATTGATAAACAGACGATTTACCTCCCCAGTTCTCTATAGGAATAAAAGCAACATTTGTGGGTAGAGAAGACATATAAATATAAGGGACCGAAAGAGAAATCAGGGCAACCAGTGCAGGGGATGGAAGGAAGACTTAGGCCTGCACTTTAGCTTAGGGAATGAAAGAGAACAGATACAATGAGAACTGTGAACGGAGGGAGGGAGGGAGGAAGGAAGGAAAAAGGAGAAGAAGGAGGGAGGAAGGGAGGAAAGAGAGAGAAGGGAGGGAGGGAGAGTTAGGGAGAAGGAAAGAAAAGAAGAGATAAAAGAGAAAGGGAAAGAAAGCACGGGTGTGTGGTGAAGACCATGAACACTGATACCCAAAAGTCTGGGTTACAAGCCTGACTTGCCTCTGAATCTCAAGAAAATGTTCTATCCGCACTTAGTGTACTCATTCATAAAATGAGGGACTTGTTTTGTAGTTTTTTATTAGATTAGATAATCTTGAATACTTCGAATACTTAGCACCTACCCAAGGATTGAATAACTGCTTCATAGCATCCCTTAAGAGCTTAATAGCTTGCTCATTATAGACTGAGAGTGACAATTCTTTAAGCCATGGAGAGAACTCTGGTTATGTAAGATGTCACCATTGGGCTAAGTTGGGTGACAGGTACATGAAATCTCTTGGTAATGATTGTGCAGTTTCTTGTGAGTCTACTTCAAAATAAAAAGCTTCATTAAAAGAAAATGCCCTGGGGCCTTTGCCAACCCACTGCGACGATTCATTGTCAACAGGTATGTTCTGAGCACCACTGCACGCCCTACGCTGCTCCAGACGCCAGCCTCCCTCCTGTTCTAACACAAACAAATTTTCCAGCATTCACTGGAGTCATTAAGTGTGGTTTCCCAGCTCTTGCTATTCTTCTTTAGCAGAGGCACAGCAATAAACATAAACCACTAGAAACAGAAGTGTGAGTGCCCTAGCTTCATCCCCAAAGTGGGAGTTTCGCTGTCCGGCTGTTCCACGTTGTGAGGGCCTGGATCCCACCGAAGGCATCCTCTGTACTGCAGAGAGGGGGCTGTGCAGCCTTCTGTCCCAGCGGCTGAGCCGGTGAGTCCTCGGCCAGTCTCCAGGACCCATCCCACCTCTGCAGGCACCAAATGTGAACTGAAGGACTCGAATGAACTGAGGACTTCCGCTTGGTCTTCCGCACTATCATGGGGAAACCAACGTGCACTTGTTCCAACTGTCAAATGTATCCATTCCAAGTAAATACTGGGAGGGTGGGGAAATGGTCAGTGATGGGTCTTCAGGTCTGGCGGAGTATCCCACTGAGACCGGGGTTCTAGTTGTCACCTGGCCCCATGAGACTCTCCTCTTTAGTGGGGCCGTGACGACACTCCAGGCCTCTAGGTATCATGTCAACGTACACCCTTTGCTTGGCCCTCCTCAAAATATCTAAACATTCCTCTTTCCTCAGTGGAAAGCCACTCAGATAAGTGGCAACAGGTGCCTTCGGGGAAGGACTAGGGAATCATCACAGTGTGTAGACCTGACTCTACGGCCACCTCTTCACCACCTGCTCTGGCCTACGGGTGGGAGCCCCCCCGCCCGAGCTTTCTCATAATGCTGATACCCCTCTCCCCAGTACTTTCCTGGTGAACTTGGGGAACGATGTGTCTTCTGAGACTTTCTAGGGAAGAGAATTCTCTGATGGGTCTTCTGGCTTCACAGGATTTTTCAATTACAGCATGTCCATTTCCCGTGGCCTATTTATTTATTCATCATTTCTCTACTGCCTACCGGGCCAACCCAGGCATTTCCACCGTGTTTAGGAAATACCATTGATCTCTCCAAGCTTCTAACATCTACCCTAGCAATGAGTTTGCCCCGGTTCTTGGGTCCTCGACGGTATTACATCCCATGTCCCAAGGAAGTGACCCCATGTCAACGAATTCTTGCTTATCTGGTTTTAAGTGCCAGTCCCACCCATCACTCAGCAGAGAGTCCCCGCGGCACTGCTTTGAGGAAGACGCTGGTCCGCATGATCAACAGTGACATCTGTCATCAAGGGGAGAGAGAGCCTCCGCACATCCGAATCTTCCTGTTGCTGCTGTAGCCATTGGCTCATCTTACACAGTCTGCGAATATAGGGCCGAGTACGAGGGTCACAGAGCACAGAGGCTCCGACCTTGGCCTCGGTTCCTCTCCAGTCTGATAAAGTGAATTGAATGGATAGATCATGTGCTTCACTTTTCCAAGGGCAGGTATTTAAAAAGGAAAGAAAGAAGAGGAACCTAGGAAGAGAGGGGCCGCAATGGGTGGTAGGGAGGGAACAAGAGGTGCAAGCTATAAAATAGTGGGTGCAACAAAGAGAATTTTGAGGGGCTTCTTGAAGACAAATATTCTCCTTTGCTCGATTTTGCCTTTTATTGATCCAGAGTCCTTGTTTTAGCACAGGTCTGACCCCCCTTAAATCTTCTCTTCTGTGTCATAAAGTGTCAGCTCTGCAATCAGTATGACTCCTCTCCAGTCCCTACCTAAGTCCCTCCTAGGGGGCTGCCTCTAGGTGGTAACAAGCTCCAATGACAAAAGCCAAGGAAGAGACTCCTGCCTTGCCTTCCTTTTCCTTCAACAGCCTCCTGATACATTCGGGGGCAGGGTGGGGGGAATCTTGCAGGAACTCATTTCCATCGTGGCATGGCAGCAAATCTGAAAGGGACTAGAATTAATCCTCTGTGTGTTTTGTTTTGTTTTGTTTCAGACTCTTTCACGGGACTGGTTAACATCTTGACGGATATTATCTGGCGATTCACGGGAGACTTCATGGCGCCTGACCTGGTTTGCCGAGTGGTCCGCTATTTGCAGGTGCGTGGCGCCTTCCAGACGCGATGGGGCACACTGACCGCGAAATCGGCTCTGGGATTCGCGGTGGGAAAGCGACACAGAACCTCACACGCCCACGCAACACACGGCTTGCTCCCTTCTCGTTGAGAGGACGAGCAACATTTGTAGTATTTTTTTTAATGTTTTGCTTTGGCTAAAAATAAGACACATAAAGAAAATGCAAATAAGCAATCATAAGAATATCAACATTCATATTGCAAGCATTAAATAAAATTTCCATGTTAATGGAATGTTAATGCTAAAGTTAAAGCTTTTGATGTAGCTTGGCTGTCTCAGCACATTCAGGGTGTTACAATGAAAATACTACAGAGTAGGTAGCTTTATAAATACCATTTATTTCTCACAGTTCTGGAGGCCAGAAGTCTGAGACCAGTGTGCCGATGTGGTCCAGCGAGGGCCCTTTTTCAGACTGCTGGCTTCCCATTATAGCCTCCTGTTGCAGAAGGGGCAGGGGAGCTCCGGGCTCTCTGATTATGGCACTAATCCCACTCATAAGGGCTCCACCCTCAGCACCTAATGGCTTCTCGAAGCCCCACCTCCTAACGCCAGCACTCAGGGCCCTAGGACTCCAACAGTGAACCTGGGAGAGGCATAAACATTCAGACCATACATAGCACTAAGTAATCTCCAGGAAAAAAATTAATATCTTTTTGCTTTTTTCCCCCTTCAAACTAACCCAATACTGGCTACTGTTCCTTTTGAATAAAAATGTTAGCAGTTTATTAGAGTATAGGTATTAACTCTAGTAGTTTTAACTTATGTTTCTTGTATTACCATCTCAATTGGACCTTTTCAAGTATCTATTGAATTGAATTTCTTGTTCTCTAAGTTGCTTATTATCCTTTTTCAATTCTTTAATAACTGGCATACTTATTTTCTCCATTATTGCTGATATCTATTTTTAGATTAAAGGCACTTACACTTTTCCTATTGAATAAGCTTCAATGTAAAAATATAATTGCAATATATATATATTTGGTGTAAAATATTATCTACATACCATATACATATATTTCATTATTAATACATCATGCATGTATAAAATAGATTAAGACACTTCAACTTAGCATGGAAAGAATGAATATTTTATAACGGGTGTTAGGGTTGATGTGTTCTGTTCCTGAGTTCTTAAAATGATTTCCCATTAATACATTTTATTTCCGATGCCAGTACTTCAGGTCTCAAGTACTGAAGCTTTATAGGGTATAATACGTTTCTGGCAAACCTTATCCTGTTAAATTCCAATTGTCAGTATGACTTTTTAAAGAATCTTTGCATCATATTTGTAAGTGAGATTATGATTTTCACTTGCTCTGTCATTTTCAGATCTCGATAATGGAGTTATTCCATGTTCCGAAAATAGAGAATAGTTACAATTAAAAATCTTCTTTTGTGCTCTGGGCCTATCCTTCAAAGTTTAGCAGACACCGAAGAGCCCTTATTACTTTCTGGGGCTGGTGTTTTCTCGGGGGTAATGTTTTACAACACATTTCTTCTTGGGGATTTTTACTTCCTAGTAGATAAATGTTTTCAACTGCTTGTTCTATCAGTTGATGAGAAACAAATTACACCAAGACTTAGTGGCCTGAAACAGGTACCATTTGTTATCTCCCAGCGACTGTTAGCCAAGAACTCGGGAACAGCCTCCCCCGGCAGGTCTCTCTAAAGGCTATCACCAGGTTCAGCAGGCGCCCGCCCGGGACTGCAGTCACTGGAAGGTTTGACTTGGACCCTGCACAACTCAGGTTTGAGGTGGCCACTCACCGAGCAGGCAAGTTAGTGTAGCTTGTAACAGAACATTCCGTTCTTCCGCCCCAGGGCCTCTCCACAAATATCCCTGTGCCCTCACCACAGTGCACTCCGCTTTCCCGGGAACCGGCGACCCAAAGGAGCATGGGAGCAGAGGCATGTGAACTCCTCCCACAGGTTACACATCATCACCTCCACGTTATTCTGTCGAGAGCAGAAGTCAGACCTGATTCCCAGTGGAGATGAGGGGACCACAGAAGGAGTGAAGCCAGCAGGCGCGGGTCCCTGGGCACATCTTGGAGGCGGGCTGCCACGCTTAACTTCACATTTTTCAAAAACACAGGATAGCCTATGTTTTTCCCAATAACTAACTTAAATAACATCTCCTTTGATCCAGAGTTATTTATGTCAGTAACATTCCTTTTCATCGTTTGTGTAATGAATATCAAAACAACACTTTATATAAAATATATTCTAACTAACAAAGGAAATTCTGACAATTCTCTACTCCATAAAGTCAGAAGAAACTGTTTAAAATCTGTCGGAGTCAAAATGGTAAGCATTCTGGAAATTAAACAAAGCTTTGCAATAATCCAGGGAGCACGCATTCAATAAAATGTCTGAATCTTTGTAAGAAAAATGGTGTTTGTGGCGTTCTAGTTTGCACTGGTCTCATCCTCCAGCCTCCAGCTTTGTGGCGGCCTTGACAATGAACAGCTTGCCTTTACAGTGAAAACAAATAACCCAGCAACCATGAGAGAGAGGGAGAGGGCCAGAGCTCTTGAGACACCTCATTCCCGGGAAATCGTCAGTATTCGATTGTCTGGCGGTGCTTTGTGAGACCCTACTTGCCCAGCTGCCTGCATTTTACTTGATTCCGAACTCACGCGCTGTGAAGAGCCTCCCACCTGGGGGCATCTGTCAAAACCAATCACAGGCAACAGGTTAACTTCGTGAGCGCCTGAGGTGTTGGATGGGAGTTGGTGGGAACAGCAGACTGACCCGAAGCTTAAGAACAGAAGCTGACTTGACTTTGGGTGGTGAAAACACAATGGAATATACGGATGATGTGTCATAGAAGTGTACCTGTGAAACTTATACAGTCTTATTACCCAATGTCATCCCAGTAAGTTTAATAAAATTTAAAAAAGAAATATAAACCGTATTTGGAAAAAAAATAAGTGGAGTAGTGAGGTATTCAGAGGAGCTCTGGACACCCCGACAGAGTCCCGAGGACCTGCAGGCCAGGAGCAGGCTCGGGACTGGGCCGGTGCTCAGGAAGAAACACAGGAGGATGAAGCTCTTCCTGTTGGCTGACCTTGAAGCTTTGTGCAAGCAGGAAGGGAAGGCAAAGGCCGAGCTGCTGGTCATCTGTCTGAGTGTCAACACTGTGCCCCAACATCCACGCAGAGACTCTCAGCGGTGGCTGGAAGACATATTGGTCTAGGGCATGCATTCGTTGATTCGAACACGCCCGTGTGGGGCATGAGGGACGCTGGGCTGTGCGCAAGGGCTGAGAGCTCGTGGGAGATCTCTGTACCTTCCACTCAGGTTGGTTGTGAACCTCAAGCCAGGCTAAAAAGTATATTTTTAAAAATGAAATAAAATTGCCAAGAACTGTGGGACAATTACAAAACATGTTAAAAAATTAATATAGTCCATTATATCAAAAAGGTGAAGAAAACTTATATAATCAAATCCACAGACACAGAACAGCATTCGACAAAATTTAATACCCATTTATGATTAAAAAAAAGAAAAGACAAACCTCTCAGGAATCTGTGCAGAGTGGGAAACCTCCTTAACTTGATAAAGACTGTGCACAGAAAACCTACAGAGAACCTCATAGTTAACGGTAAGAAACCAGAAGATTCCTCCTGAGCCTGAGACCAAGGCAAGGGTGTTTCTCTCTCTGTTCCTCTTCAGACTACACTGAGGTAGCCAACAGGACACAAAAAATGAAATTACAGGTTTGCAGGTGGAAAAAACAAAATAAAAAGAACTTTGTTTACAGATGACAAGATTGCCTATAAAAAAATCCAAAATAATAGAAAATTCTGAAGGATTATTCAGTGAAAATAGCAAGGTTCAGAGTACAAAATTAGTATATAAAAGTTCATTTTTTTCATATATCAGCAATAAAAATTTGAATTTAAAATTAAAAACACAACAGCCTTTATGTTACCGCCAAAATATGAAATACTGAGATATAAATTTAACAAAATATGTTCAAGATAAATATTAAAAACCTACAAAACTCTGATGAGAGAAATCAAACACCTAAATAAATGGGTAGATATTTCATGTTCATAGAGAGGAAGAGTCACTATTGTTAAGATGTCAATTCTTTCCAGTGTGATTTATAAATTTGATGCAATCCCAATCAAAACCCCACCAAGCTGTTTTACAGATACAGACAAACTAAAGTTTATATGGATAGGTAAGACACAGAAAAACCCACACAATACTGAAGAACGAGTTTGGGAGACTGGCATTGTCTGATTTCAAGACTCACTATAAAGCCATAGTAATCCAGACAGGCTGAAATTGGTGCAAGGATCAACAAGTAGATCAATGGAACAGAACAGACCCCAGAAACAGATGCACACAAATACAACAAGGGAACAAAGTCAGTTCGATGGAGAAAGGATAGGACCTGCTCAAGAAATGGTGCTGGAGTCAATGGACAGCTACATGAGGACGAAGCAAGGGGAGGAGGGAGAGGAGGCGGAGAATCTAACCTTCCACCTTCCACAAAAACTGACTCAATACGGATCATAGACCTGAATGAAACATGCATTGCTGTAAAACTACTAGAAGACAACACAGAAAACCTAGGGGACTTCGGGTGTCTCAATGACTTTGTAGGTGTGATCAAAAAGTTGGATTTCATGAAAATCATCAACTTTTCTGTGAAGGACACTGTTAAGAGACCAAGAAGACAAGGCACAGAATTAGAAGAATATCTGCAATACACATACTTGAAGAAGGCTTTACATGCAAATAAGCAAGGAACTCTTAAGACTCAACAATAAGAAAATGAATAACTCACCCAAAAATGAGCAATAGATCTGAACAGACACTTCACTAAAGAAGATACACGGGTGACAAACAAGCACATGGAAAGAAGTTCAATACTATATGGCATTAGAGAATTGCAAATTAGAATGACAATGAGATACCACCATATACCTATTAGAATGGCCCAAATCCAAAAAAACGGATCGCACGAAATGCTAGAGAGAATGTGTAGCAACAGGAACTCTTTCATTCCTTGTGGGAATGCCAATGGTACCACCACTTTAGAAGACAGTTTGCCATTTTCTTGTGAAATTGGACGTGCTCTTACCATGTGATCTAGCAATTGCGTTTCCGTTATTCACCCAATTGAGTTGGATGACTTATGTCCGCACAGAAACCTGCACAAGAATCTTTAGAGCTGTTTTATTCATTATTGCCAAAAACTGGAAGCCAGATGTTCCTCAAAAGCTGAATGGGTCAACTTTGGTTCATCCATGCAATAAAATATTATTCAGCAATAAAACAAAATAGGCTATCAAGCCACAGAAAAATTGAGGTTAAGTAAACTACGATATATCCATGTAATGAAATATTTCACAATAAAAAACGAGCTATTGAGGTGTGAAAAGTCACAGAGAAATCTTGAATGTTTATTGCTCAGTGAAGAAGCCCATCTGCAAAGCCTACTTGACTGTGTGATCACAACTACTCAACATTCTGGAAAAGACAAAACTATGGTGACAGTAAAACAGATCAGTGGTCGTCAGGGATTTAGAGGGATTGAATGAAGCACAAAGCGCGGGGGAGTTTTAGGCCAGTGAAAGTTTCTCGTATGATGCTGCGACGGTGGGTGCCTGACATGACGCGCTCATCACACCCCGTACGACGTATGACACCAAGGGTGAGCCTCCATGTGAACCATGGACTTCAGTTAACAACAGTGTGTCCGTGCGCGTGCCCCGACTGTGAAACCCAGCCTCACTAACGTAAGATAAGGGAAAGTGTGGGGGGCGGGGGCGGGGCAGAGGATTAATGTGGGAACTTTCTGTACCCTACCTGCTCATTTTTATGTTGTTGAAAATCTAAAATTGTTCTAAAAACATAATGTACACTAAATTGTTTTAAAGTCGGCCCAGGAATCCTCCTTGAAAGGAACCCCATCTGGCATTTTAAAAAATACAATTTATCTAAGCTTCTTTTATTTAAGTCTCACGTCTCTAAGATTCTATTTGGCTTTACATTTCCTAGGTCATTTTTGTCGGAGCTGAGGGGTGGGGTAGTGAAAATGCAAACATATGTCCTCACGCTGACGCCTGTTCTCCAAATGGCGCCCCATATGCTGTCGGTGTGCGGAATCCTCATTGTTGGCATTTATGAATCGACTATAATTGGACTTTGATTTCCTCCTTGACTCAAGTTTAATTATAAGGGTATTTAAATTTTCAAGTGGGATTCAAAAAACATAATACGAACTTCAGTTTTTACTGCTGGTTTTAAATATGTAAATCGTGTAAGTTCCGCTTTTTGGAATCTAGTGAGCGTTTTTTCCTTCCTAGTCTAGTCTATGACCAATTTTTGAAATGTTACCTAGATAGTTTACAATAATATATATTCTGCTTGAGGTTTAATTCTTTTCTGTGCGTTACTATGTTTTTCCTCTGTCTGACTATGAACATTTTAGTACAACAGTTTGTTTATATTTAGTGTTATGTGGTTTGCATAAGTTTGTTTTTTCTTGCTATAATATATCTTTTGTTAATATAAACAATCCCTTTATCCCATGTAGTGCTCTGCACCTTGAATTTAATTTGTCTAAGAGTACTATCGTAAGGAATGCCTCCTTCTAGTTTCTGCTTGCTGGATCTACCTTTGGCCATTATTCCACGTGTAACCTGTGATGATCACTTGGTTTTAGAGGTTTTTCTTCTAAACAGCACATGGCTGAGGAGGTGACATCGAAGAGGGGACGGGGAAGAGAGCTCCCAAGGGCAAAACCCTCTCTGCTGTCCCCTCCTCAGCTGCGAGTGGCCCGCCGTGACAACTGTGCACTCCTGGGTCACACACGGAAATCCCAGCTTTCTCCAGGGAGACAGTGGTTGGGTTCGGGGAGTTAAACTTGGCCATCGTTTTTGGTCCTGCCCCTGTGGCACCGTTTTAGCACGAGGAGAATTTCCCCTTCTACTCCTCACGGAGGCTTGCATCTCCAGTCTGTCCTCAGAACCCCCGCCCTGTGGCACATCTGCGGAAGTGACATAGAAATAAAAAGAAGAAAGGACAAAAAGTCCAGTTGCTTGGTATTTGTCTGAGCCAGGGGAGAAAAAAATAACAAAAAAGCATAGATTCAGATAAAGGTTATTGCCAGAGTCACATTAATTCTATTTTAGAAAAAACTTCAGGCACTCGCCTGCCGACTTCAGTCTTCGTGTTTCTCTCCGACGTGCTCTGGACTTAACCCAGGGGTCATAAAGCAGAGATGCGGCTGGGCTCCTCGTGAAAAACAGAGGCCCGAAGTTAGCTGGCAGTTCTTCACCTTGACCGTCCTTTCAGAGCTTTCTCATTCAATTACATTTTGAGTGTGCTCTTCACATAAGAGATATTAAGGTCTTATATCCTCATTTCCTCCTCTGCAAAGTATGCAAATAACACTGCACACAGGGTAATTAAAGGGCATGGGCAAGGTTAATGCAAGAGAGGGTGGGGAGGAGGAAGAGGAGACCCGAGGCCCCGCCGCGGGGAACGGCTCTGCCGGAGACGGAGGTGGGACAGGGGCGCTGTCAGCTCAGCCGGGAGAAGGGGTTTAAACCAGCCCCGTCACCCCCAAACCCTTCTTCTTTCAGCATCTCTCAACAGCTCACGCTGGTCAAAGGCAAAAAACAAAAAAACAAAAACAAAACACTTCTGTTTCTAATTATTCTGGAGTGTCTTTTGTGGCAGAGAAAATCAGTTCAGCCTTCCAAGTCAGTCACCAAGGAATGTGCGACGTGAGTGCCCCAAGAGGGGCTGGTCCCGAAACGTGGCGCCTCCAAGAAGCTGCGGGAGTGTGGGAGCCAGGAGTGAGCGGGACGCATGCGCAGTGGAGCCCACAAACAAGGCGGAGGCAGCCGCAGGAGCAGCAGCCATCTGCATCCTGGGGCTGGAGTCGGTCTTCCTCTGCCTAACCCAGTTCCCATCCCCCCGCCCCGGGGTTCAGTGCCCAGGTTTCTCCGCCACACAAAACCCCTGAACTTTGCACGGTGGGCCTTCCCTCCCTCTGCGAGGTCACACAGCTCCTCCCGTTTCTGTCCCCAGGTTGTGCTGCTCTACGCCTCCACCTACGTCCTGGTGTCGCTCAGCATAGACAGGTACCACGCCATCGTCTACCCCATGAAGTTCCTGCAAGGAGGTGAGCTGCCTCGGCCAACTGCTGTTTCCTCGGGAATCGTGCTCCGGGGAGGCTGGGGCTGTTTTCATGGCTAATGCTCTTGGTGATGGTTCTCTTCCTCCCCCTTTCTTCTCCTCCACCCCCTTCAATTCTGGGTCTGACTGTCCAGAAAAAAGTAAAAAAGGAAGGTCGGTGCCTGGAAAAATGCTGGCGGTTCCCATGGATGGCCAGGACCCACTAGCAAAGGGGGTTTGCTGCCCATTCACCTTCCGCTAATGCCTCCAGATTCTCCCTCAGAGCCACGCCCATACACACACCTGTCTGAAGCAAGGAACGCTCCCGCCTCACCTTGTTCATGTTCCAGAAACAAGCACCTTGCCCTCTTTCCCCCCAAACCAAAGAAATAATCGGAAAGGTGTCTTTAACTGATAATCGTCCTGGAAAGAAGGGGCGTCCTCCTTGGCCCAGGGTTAGGGAGGTATTCCTGCAAGAAGGAAGCCGAGGGGAGGGAGGGGAGGCTGAAACCACGGACAGCCCATAATGCCCGCAGCTGACGCTGCAGCAGTGCCCAGAGTGCTCCCTGAACAGGTCATGCAGGAAGGGCTCTGGGAAACCGCAGGGCAGGTCCTGGGCATGGTAAGGGGGGTTCATCTCTGCTTCCAGGTAGTGGGGTGCTGGGTCTGAAGAGGCAGAGCGGCACTCCTGGGAGCAGGGGTGCCCTGGAGGGACAGTGGGTACCCAGCCGAGGGACTACTCTTCGTTACTCTGCCCACAGGTAGGGCCCGCTCTGCACCAGGACCCCCGAAAGCAAGTAAGAACCCAACATTTAGCAACCCACGCTACACGCTCCAAACCAGGCTGCGAACGCTGATAAAGACCCTAACGTGAAATCTTGACTGCAGGCGTAATCAAATATCATTTTTTAAAATGTGACAAAAGCCAAACTGTGGAAAATAGACAACATATTTAGAATACCATTCTGCAGAATTTACACCTAAGCAAACGGAGTTAATAGGGCAAGCAGAACTTGAGAATAAGGAGAACTAATGTCATCAGAGACCACTGAATACATCGGATAGCGTCGGCACAGATCCTTTGAATGGCAACTCCACAAGATCTAATTAAACATAAAATGTGCAGCCCTTTGAAACAGAAGTTCCACTCCTTGGTACCCTCCCCAGGGAAGCACCCCCGTGTGCGTGCAGACATGCGTTGCGTCTTGCTGCACTGCTTAGCGTGGCGGGGAATTTGATGCTAACCTTGAAGGAATGCTTAGCTACGCTTGGGTGTATCGATTGCACACTAGGTGCCTTTCGTGACTGGGAGTTCTTTATGTATGTCAGGCACTTAAATGCTCTCAACAGCTCTGTGGGGTGGGTTCTATTATTAGCTGCATCTCCCTGTCTGGGCAATTACAATTCAGAAAGTAAAAGTAACTTGCCCCAAGTTACTCAACTAGTAGGTGCAGGGGCAGGATTTGAACTCAGACAGTGGGGGTCTAGCTCAGTTGCCCTTGACTAGTACATACCCTCAATGAGAATGTGGTAGACCCATGGGCAGTAATGTGCATTGACAAAAAAACCCCACAAAAACCTATATCTCATTTTCTGTCATAAAACAGCGTGCAGCATAATCCATGCAGTATGATAAAACTAACATAAAGGACAACTCAGAGCAATACTAGGTGTCGTGAGAGGGGGACAGAGCGGGAGCGCACGGGAAGGAGAGAGCCCAGAACAGTCTACAGTTGTCTGCAAGGACTTCTGGGGGTGGGAGCCTAACCAGCCACGGTGACCAGAGGCACTTACCTGCAGCAACGCAATTTTTAAACTGAAACATATCCATATATCGTGTGCAATTAGAAGTGATTTAGAAATAGAATTTACACCTGCTTCTTAGGCTGTTCCTAGGTTATTTGTGCGTGCATGCCTGTGTCTGTGAACGGCACCGAGCTTTCTGGGCACTGCGCTGCCCTGGTGAGCGTGGTAGAGAGGGAGGCAGGGAGTGGGATGAGGGGGAAATGGAAGAGATACTCTGTGATAAGTGTGCACAGAGGTGTGGCACGCTTGTTCGCCCACCTGTTGATCTGTGCCCAGCGGGCTGCAGGGAGTAGTGAGGGTGCTATACAAAACGACTCCTCCACCAGAGCATTTTAAGGGTGAAGAAATGGGAGGCAAAGAAACGTAAGTATCAGAAAACACATGAGGGGTGTTTTCAGCACCTGTAGCTGGGGGTGGAGGGCCTGCGACCCACAGCCAAGGGGACACATGGCCGGTTACACATCTCCCCATAGTCACTGGGTAAAAAAAACAAAAAATCCACTGCTTAGCTCAGGGCAAATGTGATGAGTTCTGAAAGACACTGTGCAATATTCTGAACAGTGTCCTAAATTACAGGGAAGGCAGCTCTGAATATTATTATAGTGTTCATTTAAATATGTAAAGCCATTTATTTCCTCACTACAAAATTAACAGAGGCTCCACACAGGCGCTCGGAAAACTGCCATTTCCAATGGCATCAGGGAAGCTGCAAGCGTAGAAACAGATCTTAGCCATTCTCCCTCCCTCCGCCCAACCCCACGGAGGTCCAGGAGGAAACACAAATACCTGGAAAGACCTGCAGCCGGGGTGGGAGAGCCAAGGAGAGAGGCCATCCCAACACCACACACCTCAAGGCATCTGCGCACACAGGGGGCAGATTTAACAAGATCGCCACCCACCTGGGAAAGCCGGGTGGCCTTGTAGGATGTGGCAAAGGTCCTCGTGGTTACAGGGTGAGGTAGTAGAGGCGTGAGAGGGGCCCTGCGCTAGAGCCGCCTTGGAGTGGCGGCTCCCAGGGACGGAAGGGCAGCTGTGAGGGGCAGGGTTAGGGGTGTATGTGACTGAGCGAGGGGGTGGGGGGCAGGAGAACAGGTACCCCAATGAGCACATCACCGCTTCAAGCCAGGCGGGTAAATCCGGGAGGGGGAGGGAAGTAGAAACTGGGGAGCACAGATCTATGGCAGGCAGTGTGCCGGCTTCTGTGTGAACCCTCTCTCCTTAACCCTGGCATCGGCCCTAGACGCAGGGCCTCCGACCCCCATTTCACAGATGGGGAAACGGAGGCTCCGAGGGGCCCCGAGTTCCTCTCGCATGGTGATTCTCTTCTACGCGAGACTCCAGGGGGGCTCCCCAGCAATGACCCCAGATGCCCCACCTCCCTCTCTTTCCTTTGAGCAGAAAAGCAAGCCAAGGTGCTCATCGCCACGGCCTGGATCCTCTCGTTCCTGTTCTCCATCCCCACCCTGATCATATTTGGGAAAAGGAAACTCGCCAACGGCGAAGTGCAGTGCTGGGCCCTGTGGCCCGACGACTCCTACTGGACGCCGTACATGACCGTCGTGGCCTGCCTGGTGTACTTCATCCCTCTGGCCATCATCAGGTGAGAGGCCCCCGGCCCGGCTCCCGCGGGAGCGCTCCCGGTCGGCCCACTGCCTCTCCCCCCACCCTGCAGGCCACTCCCAGCTCCTAGCGTCCCTGGGGGCACTGGCCAGGTCACGCACTCTCATCTAAAGCTTGTGCTGAGCCCAACTGCTCTGAGGTCGAGGAAGGGGCAGAAACTAGCGTTTTCGGAGTGTGTACTATGGGGCAGGCGTTGTGTGAAGTGGCTAACGGCTACCCCATTAACCGCGCTACAGCTCTCTGAAATAACTACTGCTGTGCTTATTCCATAAATGATAAAACTCAAGCTCAGAGAGGTCAAGTAACGTACTCAGCGTCACACAGGATTTGAACCCAGGTTTGTCTGATGTCATACCCTGCTCTTTCTCCAGCCTTTCAAATCTAAGGCATAGTACCAGTGTCAGAGATCTTCTCATTGAAAAGATAGACACGCTTGAAGCGAAACTGAGCAGGTAACACCGCAGAGATGCTACAGTGTGTGTGCAGTGAGGTCAGGTAGTGGCAGCGAACGTTTCTCGGAAGCCACCACTGAAGGATGGACAGATTTGGGTGGGAAAAGAGAAAAGTGGGAGAGACAGCTAGGCCCTGGTGACTGGAGGCCAGAGCGAGTGTGGTGACAGGGGAGGACAGGTGGGCAGAGCCAGAGGGAGAGAAGGTGATGAAACGCTCTTTCTGGATGGGGTGAAGCTTGGTTATGAAGGGCCTTAGCAACCAAGCCACAGCGTGTACCCTTTGTCCTCGGCCAGCAGTGGGCCAGAGCTGGCCTTTCAGCGGAGGCAGCCACGGCCACCGGGACGAGGCAGGGTCACCCCTGGCAGGGTGGCTCTGCACGGGTGGGGCAGTGCGGGGGGGAACCTGGGTGTTCGGTGTGCACGCTGATCCTGCATCCTCTGCGTGTCCCCAAGCCTGCCGTGGTGCGTCACATACTTTGTGACACAGGAAGGTCAGCCTTTGGTTTTCGGTGGTATAAATAATGCTGTGATAAAAAAAATAAATCCTTCTACTGAAAGTTACTCGAGCCTCTGATTATTGCTCAGAGCTCATCCGAGTCGAATTGCTAGATCAGACTTGAAGTTCGTTCTAAGACGGATGCATATTCATAAACTGTCCTCTGGGAAAGGTGCATGCCTGCCCACAGCAAAAAAGATCCCTGCTTCTCTTCCTGACCCAGCGGAAGGTGATACCCTTTCTTCATCAAATCTCTGCCAGTCATAGAATTTAAAGACAAATGATCTCATTGTTTCCACGGGCACTTGCATGTCACTAAGTGGTCAGGCATTTTCCAGGGGCCGTCTGGTATTAGAGGAATCTCTGGCTCTAGCTTGCTGCTCACCTTTACACTCAGAAAATACTGAAGCGAGAGAAATGTTCTCCATCCCGGGGTTCAGCCCCTGAAGTTTCTACAAGAACAGGCTCCGGGCTAAGAGGAGCGAAGTGACTTCCCTTCCATCGGAGCTCGCGCTGGGCGGAGTGATCCGCACAAGCAGCCCCACCGTCTTGCCGAGATCGGAGGCTGGCCCGTCAGCTCTGCTGCGTCGGCATCATTTATGCCTCAGTTAGGCATCAATTAACATCTGCAGCTCCTCTCGACTTCTGGTGCCCCTTCCTCTCCGCCCCGTTGAATCTGGGCGGAATCCTGGAGGAGAGATGAAGGTCATGTAGACAACCCGTTGAAGGGAAGTTGCAGCAGCGTCAGAAGGGGCACGCACGGGGGTGAGGGGAGACGCTTGTTCCAGGCGCAGGAACGCGTCTGGAAGGAGGCAGCTCAGGCCGTCGCAGGCAGCTGACGGATCGATTTTGGTGGCGGGGCAGGTCCTTGCCTCTCTCCTGATTGATTTCCTATCAGCTCCTGAAATCAGTCAAAACCCTTGCTCAGCGGGGGGGATACGTGCAGGAACCACGTGGCTCCCAGGTGCTGTCCAGCCACATGTGGCCTGTGGGTCTCTCGCGCTCTGAAGTGTCCCCATTAATCTGAGCTACTTCTTCCCCCCAGGCCGGCTCCGCAGACTTGCCGCAGCCCCACTTGTGTGGCTCTGCGCTGCGCAGGGGCAGAGTACAGCAGAACTTGATGACGAAAGGGGTGATTTCTAAAGCGGGCTCCTCATCAAGGCAAGACCTTCTTAAATCCGGGTCCTTGCTTCCAGCCCAGGCTGAACCACGAATACTCTGAGCGGCCTCCCTCCGCCCTGGAGCCTCTCGGAAGCGTTTCCTGTCTGCTCAGCCATGACCTTGACGTTTGCGTGGTCAGGCTCCTCCGGTGGGGTGGGGTGGGAGCATGGGGGTGCCGTCCGTCCCCCTGCTCGGCCCTTCTTGAAACAAGACCAGGCTCAGAGTGAACTTCCCAACAGATCCCTGGGAGAAGTTGCTACAATTTTCTCTCTCTCAGAATTCAAGTTCAACTCTTTTTCTCTAGTCACGCTTTGGCTCCCTGAGCTTGATTCTGTCGCTCGTGGTTCTTTTAGATGAGGTTAAACTCTCAATCCCAAGCCTAAGTAGGCGAAAGTCAAACAAGGGGATAACTCGCTTTGTTAACCATGTCTCATGCTTCACTGTCCCTCATGCATTGTATGTATATTATATGTGTATTGTGTGTATATTGTGTGTGTGTACACATATCCTTTCTGAATTCATAGGCAAATATATAGTTGTTTTAATTTGCATATTGTCATTGAAACCAAACACATTTTATACATTTATCTTTTTTGTTTTTTTAAATAAGTTTCCAGTTGATATTCTTTTACCCATTATTTCTCTATTTTATTTTCTCTGTACTAAAGATATTCTTTACATAATGAACTCTTCCTGTTTTTATGTGTTGAGAATATTTCCCTAGTTTGTCTTTTGCCTTTTTTGTGTTGAATATGGCTTTATTTTGCTTTCAGTTCATAAAACTGGCATAGTTAAGAAAAGCAGAGGAAGCATGAATAACCAAAATTAAAAATGAGAAATTCAAATAAAACGTTAAAAGAGTCAGAGAAAAGCACTTTGCAAAACTTTGTATAAAAACATGTGAACATATGAATGAAATGAATATGGCTTCTGTGTGTAGGACATAGACATTTTAAATGTTAGTGAAGCAATTTTCAGCAGGTGCGCCGCAAGAATTTTTAAAACCTGCAGTACCTGCCTGCTCAGTCAGGGGCACTGACCTCTTTTCCCTGAGACTGTCAAGGGAAAAAATTACAACAGCCAGCACAACCACAGTTGGCTGGTGTGAATGAGTCAAAATCATACCTATTTTTTATGGTCAGATCGGCAAAAAGTAGAATATGTTTTTTGGGTGTGCCATGGAATTTTAGTAATTAGTTTATGCATGCCACGAGATGAAAAAGTTGAATATTGCTTAGTGTATTCACAGCTACTCATGCGTCTGTTTCTGTTATCATTTCATTTGTTTTTTCAGGAAATTGCCCCTTCCATGTACTTATCTATGCTTTGATTTAACCTTTTATGATTTATTATATGAATTATTTGAAAATTATTTGACTGTTGGGAGCACATTAGAACTATCACTTTAAAGAGTCCATTTGATCTGACTTGCCGATTGTCCCCATGTCGGTTACCTTTGATGTCGGAGATGAATCAGAGGTCTGTTAACTGTGTTTCGTGACGCCAGGCCACGCACTCCCACACCACCTGTGGGGTAATCTGTCTTTTCTCCGTGGTATGAAGTGGGATTCTATCATATGCATATTTATATTATTTGTCCCAACACCACATACTGATTAATCTGTCTTTTCTCCGTGGTATGAAGTGGGATTCTATCATATGCATATTTATATTATTTCTTCCAACACCACTTACAAAATAATCTCTCTTTTCTCTGTGGTATGAAGTGGCAATTCTATCGTACATATTTATATTATAAATACTCTGTTATATTATAAATGCTCCACATGCAGACAATAAAATAGCTTTAGAGCTATTTCTTATACCGTAACCTTTTTTATGTGTTGTAAATATTTTCCTAGTTTGCCATTTTCTTCCTAATTTTGAACACGTATTTTAAATTTTTTTAGTTAATAGTGGTTGGCATAATTAAGGAGAGAACGCACAAACAACTAAAGTAGTGGCTTTTCTGCCCCTAATGCTGCATTGTTTTAATTACTGTAGCTTTGTGTACAGTGATATCTGTTAGGACGAGATTGCTGTCCCTTACAAATATTCCCAGCTATTCCAGGAGGTGCTGGGGACATGTTCCCCTTGCCCTGAGTTCTCCAGCCACCACAAACCATCTGCCATTCCAGGACAACCCCCCCAACTCCCGTCACCCCGAGCCTCTGTGCTTATCTCCCCTCCGCCTGAACCTCCTGCAAACTCACCGGCCTTGCTTCCGACAGGCTAGGCCCCCTTACTCGGCTCTCACATCAAACGCCACCTCGCCGTGGAGCTGTCCCTGCCAACCAGGCCACGCCCTGCCTCAGGGGTTCACTGCTCACCTCCACCCTCAGCTTGTCACGTCGCAGTGAAGGCTTTGAGGTGGTGTTGTCACCGCCTGCTGTGTGGCCGTAGTTCCTGAGTACAGGAACTGGTGGCTCTTAATTTCTGGGTTCCAAATCCAGCACGTAGTGGACACCTCATTAACGTTGGGTGGAATAAACAACGCAGGCCTGACCGACACGCTGACCTGTCGCAGGACCCGGGCTCACACCACTCTTACACACACACACCCCTAACATGGGCGTGGCGGTCCATTTAGTGCCCAGACCCACTTCTGGCCTGCGGGAGACCCTCCGCACATCCGTGTGATGGGAAGAAGGGAGGGGGAAAGAAAGGCAGGAAAGAGGGGGAGGGGGTCGCATGGTCTGCGGCAAACTCACGAGCGACAGTGAATGGACGAGGATTTGACTGCTCTGTCCTCAGTTGAATCAGCTCCCGGGACTCGGAGTCAGAGGGACTGACTACAAAGGCAGCAGCATGTTTTTCTGGGTCAGCACAGCTTCTGCTGTTTCCAAAGTCACTTGTCATAACTCTCCAGCCATCGCTGGGGAGGTTATTAGCCCTGGTGTGATTGCTTGGCTTTAGTCGTGGTTATTTTCTTGATACCTCACTGATTTCTCACTCTCCTATCATTTTTATCTCTGTGAGATCAAGGTAGAGGCAGCAAAGATCCATGGCCGACAATTGCGAAGGAGTAAGTGGAAAAAGGCCTGTTTGTCACGGAGCGCTGATTGGTGTTATACGAAACAAATCCATTTATTTTGCTCTGGGAATGGGGCTCAGGCTGGGAAAGCCCCATGCTGAGGTGGTTACAGCCCAGTGGAGTCCAAGGCCTTTGGTGGAAAAAGGGGGGTCAGGCATCTGGTCAGCACAGCCATGGGCACGGGGTCCGAGACCAAGGAGGATGACGATCCACCACATCGGGGAAGGAAGTAACTTCTTATATGCTGTTACTTTCATGCCTCTTCCCATTCGCTCGTTATTTCTAGAAATACCTGCAGGGCGCCTGCCTTCTGCCAGACATGGGGCCAGGCAAGGGGGCGACAGAAGTGACCAGACGTACATGGTGTGTGAGTCCAGGAAACTCCTTGTATCACACCGGGGGCTGCCAACTAAGAGAGAAGTTATAACCCAGGGCGATGAGTGTTAGGGCGGCGTACACAGAGAGTCCCATGGGACTCAAGCAGGGGCCGCTAATCTCATCTTGAGATCAAAGAGAGCATTCAGGGAGTAACTAGAACCATAGATACAATAAGCACAGCCCACAAAGGGACCTGCACACCTTCCCTGCTGAGGACAGCGTCCCCTGCTGGTGAACAAGACTTTGCAGCCAGGGGCCCCAGACTGCAGCCCCGCTCTGCCATCCGCCAGTTGTCTGAGCTCAGAGGAGACACAGAAGCTCTCAAAACCAAAGCCTTCCCGGTAGAAAACGGGAATAATGCTAGCGCCAACCATATAAAGTACCTGGAGAGGGTTTCCGTAAAGGGTTTGGCATGACGGCTGGTTGACGGTCGTGGCGAGCAAAACGCTGCTATTGTCATGGTAACATCTTGCGAGAGTTCTGGCGGCCAGCAGACCCGGTCTGCACTCTGGTCTCTGACACTTCCTAGGCATGGGACTTCAGCCTCGTCGTCCATACAGTGGGGACAATAAATTCTCCTTCCCCTTGATCCCACATAAAATCATAAAAGAAGAACTTGCAGGGAACAAACACCATTATCAGCAGGGAGGAAGCAGTTCCCATCTTGCACCCGGCACCGTGTTTGTTAACCAGCAGAGTTAATGTCAAGCGCTTTACAGAGGGGCGAGCGCAGAGCAGGGCTCGGCGCCGGCCGCCGCCGCACTGACCGCCCCCTACGTGAGCGGGCGCCGGCGCGGGAGGCCGGGCACGGGACTCTGTTCCCATCTGAGGATGCCTGCACCACGTGGCTTCAGCTGCTTTCAGAGCATCTTCTGTCCTCTCTATCATGGGGCCACACCACAGTAGTCATTCCACTAAGAGATGGAATAAAATTCAAGGACGATTGAGTCCGTTTATACTCCCAGGGTTATTACCATCTTTCATTCTGTCTGGCGCAATAGCGTCCTATCTGCTCTCACCCCTTCAAGTTCTATATTCTATTCCATGCGACAGCCAGAGCCATCATTTTGTTTGGAAAATTGCTAAGCACACAAAAGAGTATGAAATGAAAAATAAAAATATTCCTCCCACTGCACCCTGCCTTGTCTTGCTTCTCAGAGGTAGTGCTGTTAAGAATTTTTTTGTATGCCTTGCCAGAACTGTTCAGTTCAGTTACTGGCATCTACATCTACACAGGAACAACGTATCCATGCTAAAAAAATGTCTGACCTTTGAAAGCCGTGTTAATCAGGAAGGCTTCACCTTCCTGATGAATGCCTGTCAGGAAATTTCCATCGTTTCAGAATGAAGTTCAAAGCCTCTAACCCCGTGAACGAGGCCACCCTCCTCCAGGGTCACACACGCCGCCTGCACACAGCCTTTGCCCACACTGGCCTTCTCTACGTTCTTCCCATGGGCCGCGCTCCCTCCTGCCTCTGAGCCTTTGCACATACTGTTCCCTCTGCTGGGATGATCACCCACCCTCCACATTTGAAACACCAGTTTCTCCGTCAGATCTTAGCTGAGAGCTCCCCTCTTCTGGGAAGGTATCTCTGACCCCCCAGAACAAGTCAGGGCCCCTGTCATTCATTTGCATGTCACCCTCCATTATATCTCCATAGCATGGGCCCCTTTGTCATCACACACAGTGTGTCATATAGGCCGGATGCTAAAAATCAAGGGGAGGAAGGCTGCGGAAGACGGGAGGAGGCTCTGGGTGCCCTGCAGAAGAGACTGGGCATTATTGTCTTATAGAGAAGCAGGGGGACTGGTGGGCTCTAAAGCCAGGCCGTGGCTCTCTGCCCCACGCATCCGCTCAGAGGCTGGGGTGAGCATTGCAGCTGGTAGCAGAGCAGGGGCCTCAGAAGACTGTGGCCATCATCAGGCAAGAGGTCATAAGGGGTGCTCCCTTTGGCAGCAAGGGTACGAACATTGGGGCGATGCTGGGATTAGTATGGCCTCTGGGTAAGGATGACACCTGCATTCATGAAGCTTTCCCTATTTTTGTGTTTAATGGATACAGAGTTTCCGTCTGGAATGACGAAAAAGCTCCGGAAGTGCCCGGCAGTGACGGGTGCACAGCAGAGAGAACGCACTTGGTGCTCCTGGACCGTGCACATCCCAAGGGCTAAAATGGCCAATTTCATTTATGTTTCTTTTCTCACAGTAAAAGCTCATCAACATATGCAAAAAGAGATTGTAGGGTCCTGAAGAACAGGAACGGAGAGGAAGGGATAGACAGTAGAGACATTTTGAAGGCACAATCCGCAGAACTTGCTAATTAGTTAGAAGAAAGAAATGAGGAAGAGAGAGGAGACAGACATAATTCACAGGTCTCTGATACGTGACTGTTACACTCTGAGATGTGGCCTGATTCAGGCAATAAATCAAAGGGACACCCTCCTTATTAGGCATTTTCTGGGCTAACAATAAAGCTGGCGCTTGCTTTCTATTTGCTTGGCCCTTTAAAGATGAGGTGGGGGTGACTTAGGCCCGAACCCCTAACACATAAGACTGTTCTTAATTTCACTCATGTATGTGGTCGATGGTCAATAGATACTTGAATTCTTGGTCACTTAAGTGCCGGGCTTGCAATTATAACATACAGCACTTCAAGGCACTTGAAATACAAAGGCCTTTTATGTCATTTACCTGGGAACAAGTTTCCCTGCTCTAACAAACACTCAAAGGAAAGAGCAGACTCACTAGTAATTTTTTTCTCATTTTTTTCTTTAATGGAGACATACAGATTCCAGCAACATCCCTGGGCAGGTGCACGAAAAGAAAGGGGGATGTTCCCACAAGGCCTCGAGCGTCCTCGGAGCACTCAGAGGAGTTAGCTCAACGAGACAGGAAAAGCATTAAGAGGCAGAGCATTGTAACACAGTCATTAATTAAGTTATATTCTAAAATTCGTTAAAAACAATTAGTGCTTTGTCGACTGCTGCAAATTGGAGCTCAGATTTTTTTTTTAACCAGTGATTCTCAAGAGGGAAGTTGGCGTGGTTTTAAAATAAATCAGTGCTGCCCTGACTGGCGTGACTGGGCTGGGTATCATCCCACAGAGCAAAAGGTCGCTGGTTTGCTTCCCGGTGAGGGCACAGGCCTGGGTTGCAGGTTTGGTCCCTGGTCAGGGCGCGCATGAGAACAAGCAATCGATATTTCTCTCCCACATCGATGTTTCTCTCCCTCTCTGTCTCCATCCCTTCCCCTCTCTCTAAAAAATAAATAAATAAATAAAATAAAGTAGTGCTTTCTTTCCAAGCTTTTAGTCAAGATACTTAATGTATCTGAAATGTCAAATTATGTGAAAGAAGGGTTTTAATTTTTACATTTATCAAAGCGAACACAGGACACACAATTTGCTGATGCTTTTGAGTCGTTAACACATTGATTTCCTGTTAGGCAGATCACATCTCACGAGAGCAGATGTGACATTACGTGAAAAACAAGGAGGAAGGAGGGACAGAAACTGACATCTCCTGGGTCTCTGCTAATTTTTAAGCACTGTGCTTGGCCCTTTAAATGATGTCACAGTTGACCTCTAGAAAGTCTCAAGAGGTTTGTATTTTTAATCCACCTTACAGTTTCCGCTGGGGCCCTCTGTCTTCGTTCATTTGGGCAGCTGCAACAAGGCACGCAGACCACGCAAAACAGACAAGTGTTTCTCACAGGTCTGGAGGCTGGAAGTCTGCAGCCAGGGTGCCAGCCGGGTTCCGTGAGGGCCCTCCTCCAGGCTGCAGACTTCTCCGTGTCCTTGCGGGGGTGGGAATACTCCCCAGGGTCCCTTTCACAAGGGCACTAATCCCAGTCCTGAGGGCCCCACCCTGATGACCTAAGCACCTCACCAAGACCCCACCCCCAAACACCATCACCCTGGGCATTAGGGTTTCAACCCGAGTTCTGGAAGGACACGTGCCTTCAGCCTCTATTACTCAGCGCATTTGTCATCTCTTGCTTGATAACAAATGGTCTCGAGCCTGATGACTTAGAACAACGTGCTTTATTATCCCATAGTACTTGTGCATCAGCAGTCTGTACGTGGCTTCTCTGGGCTGTCTGCTGAGGCAAGGTGAGAGTCAAGGTGTCGCCAGGCCTGGGTGCCCATCAGAGGCCCAACTGGAGGAGGGTCTTTTTTCCATCCCTCATGGGTTCTCGGCAGAATTAATTTCCTGATGCTGTAGGACTTAAAATCCTGCAGTCCCGGGAAATTAGTTGATCCTTCCAAGCCGGTGATGGAGATAGAAACTAGCAGGGCAGACGCCACACTCTTACGTAATCAGGGACAGCTGATCACCTTCATCCCAATGCATGGGTTGGAAGCAAGTCATGGGCCCCATCACACTCAGCGGGGGAGGACCACACAAATGCCTGCGCCCCAGAGGCAAAAATTACGGGGCCACAGTGAAGACTGTGTAAACTCAAGGTCACACAACCAGCAAGCAGTAGAGCCGGTTACAAATCTAAAACTTTCTGACACTAAACCCTGTGTCTGGCTTCCAGCCTCAGCTATACCTCTAACCACTGGGATGACCTTGGGGAACTTGAACTCCACCAGCCTTAGCCTCCTGACTTAAAGAAGAAGGAGCCCCAGCCAACCGGCCTTTCAGGGGGCTTTCAGTGTCCACCTGCTTGTGACTCTATAATCCGCACATACAGAGTGACCCCTCCTCCCTACCTCACGCTCAGAGAGTGGGAGCAGTCCTCTCTCTGTGTCTTCCCCACGGGGAACCACCGGCCACTTTCACGTGACCTCTGCTCCTTTCCACAGCGTCATCTACGCCATTGTGATCCGAACCATTTGGACCAAGAGCAAGGCCCACGAGATAGTGATCTCCAGCTGCTCAGGTAAGTCTCTCTCCTGAAACCGCCCCCCCCCCCCCGCTCTTGGCTCATCTCGCCTCTGCAGAGGTTCTCCCCAGCGAACGTGAGCTTGGGCTCTGGGTGTGCACTGTTACGTCGGGGCCCAGCGGGCAGATGGGACCCCTGGCGGCTGCCCCAGGCAGCCCGGCCTCCTCCACCTGGCCTCCCTGGGAGCTGGGGGAAGGGCGGGGGACTTGGAGCCTGGCCACGCTTTGGCAGCACAGGGCTGCTGGGAAATGGCCCAGCTGTGAAGAAACTCCTGCTGGTCTGGTCCCTGTCCCCTGGTTTTCCTCAAACAGCAAGAGCAGTCAGAGAGCATACATACAAGTGCATTTATTTTATCCACTGCTAGTGGCTCTGGCCAAAAGTAAGAATATTTGTCTGAAAAAACAAGGGTGGATGAGCACGTCTGTCCTCTCTTCAATGTCAGATGCAGACAGGTGCAAGGCCAGGTGGGCTGAGGTCTTCCTGTCCTTTCAGGCTGGGGTCAGGTTGGCTTCAATCCCTGTCCCGTGACAGTTCCGGGGGGTGGAGGGGCGGTGGGCAGTGTGTCCCTCCCTGCCTGTCGCTCTGCGCTCTCACCCTCACTGTCTCACCTAGAGCTCTCTGCTCCCCCAGCTCCTGGTCCAAAGGGCCAGGGTGCAACCCACCTCATTTCCCCTGAACACGTCACCCACAAGAGTGAATAGAGCAAGTGCTACTGGAGGGGCGAGGTGCCCCAGCGCTGCCACGCTCTGTGCGCTACCCCACCACCCAGGGCACCTCCCACCGCCCGCGTCCTGTTCTCAGCAGACCTTTCGCCAGTGTGGCAGGGCCCCAGTTGCTCCCCAGGGTCCGCCTGGCCCTGCCACTAGATTTTGCAGCCCCTGTGCTGTTGGGTCCCCCATACTCCTGGGTACAAAACAGTGCAAAGCCACACGGAGGCCAGTTTTCCCACTGGCACGCAGTACCCCATTCCCCCTTCCCAAAGGTGGAAGGGGGGGCCGTCCATTTTCCTTCTTTAACACGAATTTGTGTCTCCATTCTACCTATTTTTTTTTGTTGTTGCCTCTATCCTTCTGTCACCACCAGCAATGGCCCTGCTGGAGTGCGGAGCAGATGGTAGTCTGAGAAGCCCGCACACTCTCTGTGTCGCACTCACAAATGAACTCACTTCGTTTCCTATCTGGCATCCCAGCCCAGCAGCTCTGGAGTTGGCTGGGAGACGGGCTCCCGGGCGGCGTTAGCGCGCCAGGGGGACGGCTCGGCAGCAGGGACGTCAGCCATAATTAGCGTGAACAGAAGCTCGCTCTGTAAACACGGGCTGCAACATTCGAGTCATCGTTAGTTTGACAACCACGCTTCTCCCTGGCAAACGTGTCTAGCTGCCCCCTCTGAAAGGCTGGCAGAAAGACACAATACCTACTAAACGATCGGAAGACTTTCCCACAAATACGTGTGGAGGACGAGAGGTAGGGACGAGGAGGTTCCCAAACTTGTGCTTCACGAGCCGGCGTGGTCTGGGCGCCCAGGGTATCTGTCTGCTCCTGTGAAATGGTAGATTTGGTGCATGGGGGGCAAGAGGTGGGGGAGCCACACCCGTGGAAGGGGCAAAGTATAACATCTGGATATATAACTGTGTCTGGCCATCATGACTTGGAAGACATGGTGTGATTCTTGCTGAACCCAAACTGCAGGCTAAGTGAAGTAGCATGAGCTGGAAGAGAGATGGAAGCGCTTTGGGTTAGGAACTGGGTTTGGGTCCTGTTGACTTCTAGCTGAATGAGCTTCAGACATGCCCATTGCCCCAGCCGGAGTGGCTCAGTGGGGTGGGCGCTGTCACGCAAAGCTAAAGGTCGCCGGTTTGATTCCCAGTCAGGGCACGTGCCTGGGTGGCGGGTTCAGTCCCCAGTCGGGGCACGTAGGGAGAGCAGCCAGTTGATGCTTCTCTCTCTCATCCATGTGTTTCTCCCTCTCTTTCTCTCTAAAAGTAAGTAAATAAATAAACCCATAATTTAGAAAAGGAAGCCCAATGAACTACCCAAGCACCTTTCTCCATCAACGCACGTGGGTAAAATGGCTTCTCTGCAGACAACCACATTTAGCAAGAGACATAAGAAACTTCGTGGAAAAGATGTAAAGCTGTAAATCAATGGCTCTTACGACACGTTCCTGCATGGTGAGACTCAACAGCATAAACACGTCAGTTCCCTGCCTAATCTACAGTTCCAATCAAAACTGAAATGGGACATTTTATTGAGCTTGACAATCCAATTTTGAGAGATACATGGACATTTCGGGAGCCAAGAATAGCTAGGGCACTCCCGGTGAAGTAGGACTGGATAGGGAGGTTGACTGCACTAAATATTAAGATTTATCATAAAGTCAGAGGGACTAACAGGATGCAGTGTTGACACAGTGCAGTAGGCACCTAGAAACTAAAGCAGCCCCAAAGCAGACCTACGCAGACATGAGGACTTGGTAGATGTCAGAAGATCACAGGGAATGAAATGAAATTGGATTTTCGCCTCTATTCACAGGCGAAACAAATTCCAGGTAAATTTGAGACTTAAGTATGAAATATGTGACTTTTAAAACTTGTAAAAAAAAAAAAGGTGATACCTTTATGATATTGAAGTAAGGGTTTCTTTTCTTTTCTTTTTTTTTTAACATCAATGTGTGTTTGCCTCTCACATACCCTGCACTGGGGACTTGGCCCACAACCCAGGCATGTGCCCTGACTGGGAATTGAACTGGTGACCCTTTGTTTCACAGGCCAGATCTCAATCCACTGAGCCACACCAGCCAGAGCTGGAGTAAGGAAGAGTTTCTTAAACAAGGTACAAGATACATGAAGCCACAAAAGTGATGATGGATAAATCTGACTCTGTTAATATTTAAAAAGTCAAACCACAAAGTGGGAGAAATTTGTGTAACATATTACCTGGGAAAACATTATTATTCAGAATTTTCTAGAATACCTGAAATCAATAAAGAAAAATTTTAAAGCTAAATAGGAAAAAATGAGCCAGACACAGGCTTCTGACAGAAGGGAAAAGAACAATGGCCAAAAATGATTCTCAGCCTCACGGATAATCAGAAAAGAACTCATTTAAATCTCAGTTAGATACAATCTTCTACCCACAGGATGAATAACAATTTTAAAGTCTGGTGTTTCTGTGTTGACAAAGATAGAAAGCTGATGGTTGATTTGGCAATATTATTTCTCACACACCTAGCAGGCTTCTGACCTACTTGCGTCCAGTTGGTTTCCTGCGGGGGGCGGCGGGGGCGGGGGGGGATCCACAGCCGGAACGCCTTTACTAACACAGCCCTCAGGTCTGACTGTCCTGTGCCCCCTCGCCCTGCCCCTTCGTGCTCGCTTGAGGCCGTGGGAAGCAGGTGAGAGGCTGTGTCCCCAGTCTGCTCTTTGTCTCAGGAATGACTCATCTGGGCCTTTGCTGGTCACGATCTCACGATGTTCTGGCTTAAGGTGTGGACTGGCACCAGCTTCATTGTCATTATATATACACAGGGCCCGGCACAAATGCCCCCTTTTTAGTATAAAATCATAAGCGCGTGATTCTGTAACATAACAACATCACACTCAAGCACGCCGTGTGACATTGTAGGTGAGGTGTTCCGACCGCTGTGCGCGCCCGGGTACCCTCCCAACCACGCTCCAGCAGGCCTCACTCCTGCCGGACCCTGCGCCCCTGCCCACGCGTATTTCCCACGGGTCTCGCTTCTCGGAGGGCGTGGACTGCGACGCCAACCTTGTCCTTGGGGCGTGGGGCTCAGGAGACTCACAGCCTGCCTTCCCGGGCATCGAGTGCGACAGTCCTGCCAGAGGGACCCCTGAGTGCCAGCTTGCAACGCCAGGTTCCCGGCCACTGGCGGCTGGCCCCCTACGCCACCGCCACACGTACTAGGTGCTTACGGCGACAGCACGTCCCATGAGGAGCCAGTTTCCGCTTCCGTTAAGGAAACACCAGCAGCCACAACAGAGAAACCCCCCAAACTACAGTAGCCTTCACAGAAGTTTGCATTTCACTCAGTGGATGTCCCAGTGCCATTAGGGTCAAAGGGCAGGGCACCGTTGCACAGAGTTCTTCAGAGGCTCAAGCTGATGAAGCTTCTGCCACCCAGAACAGAAGGCCACTAAGGTGTCTCTCAGCATCAGCGTCAAGCCGGCGGAGAGGGGACAAGAGAGAGTGGAGGACTGCCCAGGTGGTTTGCTCGAGCTAGGCCTGGGTCTGGTGTGTGAGGGCTCTTCCCAGGTCCCCAGGAGCAGATCCCAGTCATGTGACTATACGCCCTGCCGAAAGGGAGGCTGGGAAATGTAGTCTAGCTGTGTGCCCAAGGGAAGAGGGAAGGATTCAATGAAAGCTAACCTGTTTCTGCCACAGTGATTTTAAGCCAATCAGGGACCTCAGTTCTGCCTGAGCTAAGGAGCTAAGGACCAGAAAATGTTGTGAGTGAGGTGAGTGAGGTCACACCTTGTCATAGCTAGCTGTGACCTCTGGTTTGCCAGGAGGTTAAAAAAAAAAAAAATCCAAGGGAAGGAAGTGGTCAAAATTCTACAGTTAAGCGATGAGATATAATGTGCTAAAAAGTACATCTACAAATACAACATGCAGGTTATATTTGTAGATAAAGAGGCCATCAATGATCAGAAGTCAAAAAAACAAGTTTCCAAAGTTTTAGAAACCAGACGCACCTTCTAAAAACGTTTAATGTTTAAAATTATGCTGAAGTGTGTAAAGTTCCTAACGTATGAAAAAAATATTTGTTCTAAAATATTACTAGGTAGACTTCCCAGCTAACAAACAAGTCGCCTGCACTCATTAGGGCCCACAGATGGTTCAAGAATAAATTCTGCCTCGTTTTGAAATCCCAGGATAACAGCTGCTCCCCCACTGCAGCCCTCACTTCCGGTGTCCGGCCCAGAAAAAAACGGATTCCCGGCGTCTGCAGGAAGGTGGGGCAGGTGCGGAGCAGGCCCTGGCCACTTGGAGACTCATTTGCAGCCCGGGCTCCCTCGGGGCTCAGACCCGGACTAAAACAGCCTAAGGCGGTTTGCAGAAGCTCACAGCCCCGACGCCTCCAGGCTCCCCCGGCTATTAATGCACAATGACAGCTGAATTGAACTGCTCTTCACTCCAGCTCAGCGCCCAGGCCTGGGTGGAATTAATCCTTTTATCTCCCAATAAAGGAGAATTACTGGCGTTTTGTAGCCCAGCTGTCTTTGAAGAAACAACTTTGGGAGCCAAGAGGCTTTGCAATTCCTAGAGCGGTCAGATTAAAGATGCTCTTCGTTGATCTCATCGGGAGGTGGAAGGGCAAGGAATTGATTTCACTGTCACCCAGGTGCCCTGCGAGAAGGACTGCAAGTTTCCATTTTAAGCAGATTCCAGGGCACAAGTGTCATTCTGGAGAACTTCTCTGAAAAACCAAGTCTTCAGAGTCTTTCAGTTCGGGAGTCAGCCGACACTCCCGCAAATAAGGATCCTTTGAAAGGATACGCTTTGTTCTGCGATCTTTTTCACTTGCCTCTCGTGGAGCTAATGCCCCCGATAATTTCTGCATGTAATATAATTCCAATACACAGATAACAACAGTGTATAACAACCAGTCTAAATGTCGTAATACCTCCTGTTCACTTCCATAGAAGCAGCTCCTGTTCTCGAAATAGCGCCAAAACCTCCTCCATCCCAACTAACAAGGGAGCTGACATGCTCAGCATGGGGCTTGACATCTTGATGACATCATTTTATTTGAATCCTCAAAGTAACTGTGAACTTGGTGGTGTTCCACGCCTCATTTTTAAAATCGGGAGACTGAGGCTGGAAGAGCAGGCGGTCTGCCTGTAGTCACGCACGCCGTCCGTAATTAGCATGGCTGGGGATGCACTCGGGTCGCACTCCGAAGCCTGAATCTCTCCCGAGACACCACCTTAGCAACCAGGGGTTTCAACCTTGTCACTGTCAGGGGTTTGGACTGGATAGCTCTCCGTGTGAGCCTGTTGCGGGGAGGGCTTTGTGTGCACTGAAGGATACTTAGCAGCGTTCTTGGCTTCCACCTACGAGATGCCAGGAGTAAACCCCCAGCCAGGTGACAAAGGAAAATGTGTCCAAACACGGTCAACATAACATCCAGGGGCAAGGTTGCCCCCAGTCGAGACCCACCGCTGCAAATGCCTCTGCAGCTTCAGCCACGGAAGTTTTGTGGCTCTGAGAAACGCACAGAATGATTTGAAAGTCTAAGGGTGGTCTTACGGGGTATGCGTTAAGACATAAAACATGGATTATAATCAGTATTTCAGCTCATGGCACATAAAAAAAAAGCCCCGTGCCCCTATTTCTCGAGAGAGCGGCGAGGGGACGGCTCTTCTCTGTCCGCCAGCTCTGTGGGGCGTGAGCGACCTTTCACGCTGGACCGCAAGTTCCTGGAGAACAGGAACTCTGTCTTTTAGCCTGTTTTGTTCGGTTCTGATCTCTCAGCAGATGTGCTGGGCTTGTTGGATTGGTCTGGGTTGACCTGGAGAGGGGACAGAATAAACGGCGCAAAGGTAAACGGAGCAGTTCCCAAGGGGATTCATGCACACTTTCATCGTGAGATCCGAGCAATGTGGTGGGGACCCGTGAGCACAGCAGCTGGCCTGGGCCACCACTAACCCCTCGTGCGGCAGCTCTCGGCTCCTGAGTGCTACCGCCCTGAGCTCGGCCGGTCCTCGTCACCCTTTCCTTTGCTACTTCTCGCCTAGACTGGGTGGTATGGATTCATCCAACAAATATCGATCACACACGAAGTTCAGAGGCCACAGGAGTGAAAAAAAAAAAAAAACCCCACAAAGTTTCTGTCTCCATCAAGCTGATATTCCTAATGGATTCTTATATTTATGCTGTGGGATGTTTCTGTTTTTATTTTTCAATCTCCCTGGTTTGAGCTTTTGCCAAGAGTGGCGTTTCTGAGTTAGATGAATGAGTTAGTCTGGGGTAACCATTCTAAGAAAATGGCTTTGCCGTAGGTTGCTGGGGCAACCAGACGGGTGGTCACATGGCTAATCCCAGCCTCAGCTAACTCAGGGCACCCGGGCAAGCGTCTTGAGAGAGACTGGATGGCCTAATACATTTGCATTCTCTGTTAAGCTGCACACTGAGCAGTTTCCAACACCCATCCCAGAGCCATCGTCCCTCTGAAAATGTCCGAGCAGGTCCTCCTGGGCACGGGTGAGCAGGGTCTGAGTGGCTCCCGTGACGGCTGTGGGACTAACGTGCAATGTTCGCATCGGCAGAAACAGCTCTACACCCTGCCGTCCCCCTTTCTGTATCTGCAGATGGGAAGCTGTGCACCCGATACAACCGAGGGCTCATCTCAAAGGCAAAAGTCAAGGCCATCAAGTACAGCATGGTCATCGTTCTTGGTGAGCAGATCCCTCCGTGCATGGCAGCCCTGGGTGGGCATTCCCACAGCAGACTGGTACCTGGGGCTCGTGGTGGAGAGCCCACGGGAGAAAGGGACGTGTCTGATTGCAGAGGGGTGTGTGGGACGGATCAGTCTCTCTGTGTGTGGGGCTCCTTCGAAGGATGGCATTTGCTCCTCACCTCTCTCTTCATTAGTGTAGCTGTCCACCAAGGCCCCGGGGTGCAGAATTCGGAGGAAATCTGAGTACCTGCTGAGGCGGGTGCTCCCCGTCACCCAGCTGGCACAGACGCTTTCTTCAGGACACGGTCTCCCCCAGGGCTAAAGTTGATAAGCACAAGGAAGACCGGAGGGACCTTTCGTTTCCCCTGGATACTTCCTTTCAAGGTCACTATAAATTCCTCCCGAATCTTCTCTCTCCCTCCCGTTTCTTTTCTCTCTATTGTTATGACCCAAAAAGTTACCTTTTCTCAGAAAAAAAGGGGGTATTTCTGGAGCACCTAGTCTGTGTCACATTGGTCTGTGTTCTTTGTTACCCTCAGACTTCAAAACTTCCTCTTCCTGAGGCCCTCTCAGCTAATGACCTTGACTCCTATCTCGCTAAGAAAACGCAAGTAAGCAGAACAGAACGTCCTCATTGCTCTCTGGCTCGTGCGTGCACCGACGGGACGTGTCTCTGCCACGGGCTCTGTCCTTTCTGCTCTGACGGGGGACACGCCGGCACTGCTTCTCTCTGCGTCCAGAATGTTCTCCGGAGCCCAAATCCCATCCCTTCCTGCCGACTCGAGACTTCTGTTCCTCCAAGGATCTCCTGCCCCCGACAGCTTTCCCCTGACTGGGTCACATGCACGCAGACGGACCGGAGCAGCCCCTCAAGGACCTACCTCGAGACAGGCCCGCCTCCCCTCCCTCTTTTCTGTCCCCCAGTTCTCCGCTTCTCACCGCTCGTTCCCTGGGGCCTGTTTCTGCCGGCTTCCTTTCCTGCCGCTCCAGTACAGCCACCCTCGCCGACGTGGCCATGACCCCCAACATGTCAAACGTCAGTCACCCACCTGCACCTCATCTGACTTCTGAGCAACATTCGATTGGCTCCTCCTTCACTTCCTTTGCCTAGAAATTATATCTATTATTTCTACATCAGAGCTCTCCTTGTATTTCCAGTAAGCTTCTCATACCCGGCACGGCAAGCCAGACGTCTGGGCAGGCTCTGCCCCTGCAGAAGGATCCTTCCCCGGCTTGTCCCTGCCGGGGATGGACCAACTTTCCTCTGCCTTCGAGGTTCTCCTGGCTGCCGTAATCACCAAATAGACGCGAGCAGATCAGCAAGACAAACGTACCAAACGTAATGCACACATCTGTGAGGGAACCCCTCCGATAAACACTTACAGACAATGCCTCTAATTCAAATTCTTCCAGGTAGCTGGGGGGCGGGGGGGCCGGGCAGAAGTTTCTCTTGAGCCTGTGGCTGAAGTTGCCTTTAGCTCAAAACCATCGGCCACCACAGGGGCACGTCTTGGGGCGGCTTGTTCTGGGCTCTCATGCCTCCAATTCGATAAATGACACGATCTTTTACCCACGCTGAAAATCTAAGGGTTACGCATCTGTCATTGTTATATTCCTTTCATACCCCACATGTGTAGTCCGCACACGAGGGCTGGAGGTTGCCCCTACAAGACAGGTCTCGAGTCCAGCCCTCCTCACCATCTCTACAACAACGTCCTTGACCATGGACGGCGCCCACCAGCTTCCGCCGCGGGTCTCCTCGTATTCCTTCTCTGCCCAACAGCCAACGTGATTGTGCCACGTGGAGACCAGACGCTGCCACTGTCTCGCAGACCCACCGGTGGCTTCCCACGGTGCTGGACTAAAGCACAGCCTTTATTCCGTGTCCCCCAAGGCCGGGGGGACCGGTCCCCCCACCCACTCTCCGGCCTCATCCCCACCGGGCCCCTCCTTGCCCACACTATCCTGAAACCCGAAAAGCCGGCATTTGTCTTGCCTGTCACCTACCAGACCCAATAGGCAGAGACAGGGACTGAATCTTTATGGGCACTTTATTCAGACGGTCAGTGGTCCGAGAAGGTGGTGGGTTTGTACCCTAACAGACCGCCTGACATTCCATTTCAAACCACCCCTTTTCACGGGGAGAAGAAAAGTCTAGGTAAGAGGTTTGGAATTCAGGGGAAAAGTTAATCAGATAAAAGCTGCAGCATTCTTTCCTCTGTTTCGTCTGTGTCCTGGGCGGTAGGCGTCTCCCCCGGAGCACGGTGGCCTCGCTACCATCTGGACCGCTTGCAGTCCTCCCGGGGCACGAAGGTGGGACTGCTTAGGGTCCCCTGGAGTCTGGGTGGGACATCCCTTCAGTTCCTGAAAGGACAGCTTTTTTACTCGCATTGATTACTAAGCAGCGTATTAGCTAGTACCTGAAACTGAAATGTTTCCAACACCGAGTCCCCTATCAAGAGCAGTCACTCTGGTCTTCTTGCTATTTCTTCGGAACATCACCTTGTTCTCACCCGGGGAACCCCACCCTGTCTCCCACCTGCAACGCTCTGCCTTTGGAGGGTGGCCAGCTCAGCCCCGCCCCCCACTGTTCCCCAAAAAAGCCACCTCTGAGAAGGGCCTTCCTGCAGCCTTCACCCTGCCTCTGTTCCCTTCACGTTGCTCCTTCCACCTGACCTTGTATGTGTTGAATAGTCCCACGGTGACTGCTGCCCTCGTGTTCCTTCACCACTATCACTAAGGGCTTAAACAGGGCCCCCGCCCCTGACACCAGGTGCTTGGCTAATGTTTGTTGAGTGAATGCATAAGTGAGGCTACCCAAGAAGGAAGGGGATTTGTGCCATTCCCTGCTCGTGTAGCTCAGATGCCACCCCTCCCGACCCCTCGTGCGGCCCTTTGGAGCCCTCAGAGAGCACAGCCCTCCTGTGCGCTGAATGTCAAATCACTAGGACAGTCAATCTGACCTTTTTAAACACAACAGCAAAATGCCCAACAGGCCACACGCCGTGCGGCTCGGCCGGCAGGATCCAGACGCAGAACGGCAGGGCAGCAGAGCTGGGGTGCAGCACAAGCCACCCCCCCCCCACCCCCGGGCTCAGAACCCTGTCCCAGAGGCCTCTGCGGCACCCCGGTCTCCCTCACCTTCCCAGACGTCGGGACGCACACACACACGCACTCCCGGGTGGGGTGTCAGGAAGCATATCTGACACGTACGCGCAGTCCAGCACCCATGTAGCCCTCTGTGACCGGGGCCAGGTCCCCGGGCCCGGGACGCCTTTTAGTCCGAGAGCAGGAGAGCCCGCAAAGGGCCAGCCAGTGCCAACGCCCCAATCCGGCCAACACAGCCCTTTCTAGAACGAACATTCCACAGTGCCCCTTTCCATCCCGAAACCAAATGTGTACATAACATTGTGAACCTAACATAAATTTTCAACAGTCAATACATAATCATATAAAAAGGGAATAGAAAGAAAATAATTCATAGTAAACCAATACAGACTTCATTATTTAAAGACTTGGGCACAGCTGCACTGGAGGGGCAATGAGGCAGCCTGCCAGACGCAGTAACAACCCCCAAAACAAAGCGATACAGGTGTGCTGCCATGGAGACAGGGCAGTCACGCCGGGACTTGGTGCTCCGGCAGGGGAACAAACCCCGCTGCGGTTCCGAGGGAAACGGGGGTCTTTCCTCGTGTGCAAGGGAGCTGCCTTCGTGGGAAATCCACACTGGTGGAAAAGGCTTGTGTTCCTGCAGGACGTAGAGGCCAGTGGTAGCCTGGGGTCTTTACAAACAGGGGTCTGGGCCCTGTGAACGGGAGGGTGTGTCCTGGGAAAACCAGAACCACACCCCCGGCGCACACACACCTCGTCCAAGTGCTGGCCGGGGCGAGTTCACCCCTCCCGGCTGAGAGGTTCCCGAGCTTTCGGTAAAGAGAAGCTCGGGCATGTCTCTGCGGGGCGTGTGCGTGTGTCTCTGTGGACATCTGAGTGCGTGTGAGAGTGGTGGCTCCTGCACACCACTGCTCTAAATACGTCTGAGGGGTCCGTGCACTGAGAACGTCCCCGGGGTGTGGCCTCTCGGGGTGCTCATGGCTGTCTCCACCCGCCCCCCAGCCTTCATCTGCTGCTGGAGTCCGTACTTCCTCTTCGACATGCTGGACAACTTCGGCCTCCTTCCGGACACCAGGGAGCGCGTCTACGCCTCCGCGATCATCCAGAACCTGCCTGCCCTGAACAGCGCCATCAACCCCCTCGTCTACTTCCTGTTCAGCAGCCACGTGGGCTCCCCCTGCCGGTGAGGGGCGCCCGGCCGCTCCCACGGGTGTCGTCCTCCTCCCAGCGCTCCAGGCAGGCAGCTGACACGGGGCCAGGAAGGTCCCACTAGTGTGACGGCCCAGGCCCAGGCCGTGGCCCATGCTCTCTGTCCTGGAGCACGCCACCTGCCACCTTCCATAGCGATCGTCCTCACCGGGTCCCCTGGAGAAGACCTCCCTTGGGTCCACGGCACCTCCAGGCGAGGTGCCTCCACACACACGCAGCAGGACGACCACAACCTCACAGACAACACGCGAAGGCTTGCCGGGAGAAGTGACATTCCTGAGGTTACGGGAATGATGAGCAGCCGAGTGGACAGGAGCCCCTCCCACAACTCTTGGGTCCTTTCGTGGGTTTTCAGCTCCCTGCCCGCACCAGCTGCAGGGAGGAGACGGGGAAGCTCAGAGGAAATAGAACAACAGAACGGTTTCAGGCCGGGTTTGATCCCAGGGGCTGAGTTTCCAACACTGCCATTGTGGATCCATAGCTACCTGTGACCTTGGACAGATGAGTGAACTGCCACAGACCTCAGTTTCCTCGCCTGTAAAATGGGGCTAACAGCACCACCTACCCCCCGGGCCAGTGATGTCCGTCCACTGGGCTCCGGTTTGACCAGAGGGGGGAGGGAGGTAATTGCTGGGGAAGGAAGGTCAATGGTGTTTATCACGTAGGAACTACTTAGCAGTGACTGATCCTTCGCACGTTCTCCATAACTCTTCTCTCTCAACACTCCTGCTTCCATTTTTATGACGTCTAATTATTTTCCCTGTCCGCTTTATTCTTCCTCTAGGAAGCAAAGACCACAGGACCCCAGAATGAGGTGGCGGCAGAGAGCCAGGGGCCACGAAATGCGGGTCCTGTCCAAGCCGGGATCCGTCTAGGCCCCGGGGCGGCTGCAGTGCCAGGCTGAGCCCCGTCAGCCCTCCCGGGTCCCCGTCACCACCCTGGGCGCGTGCATGGAGCCTGAGCCAACGTCTTCACCCTCTTCCCGTCGTCGCCTGGGCAGTTCGAAAGCGAACATCCCAACGAGTGTGTCACCCGCATCAGCAAGTGTTGGTCAAGATGAACTAAAGTCACCAGCTACTCCTGCCAGCCAGAAAAGACGCCCCCTCCCTCCCCAACGCTCAGCCCCCCTTCCCACTGAGCCCTAGGGGCAGAGCCATCGCCGGCCCACGGCCCAGGCTGGGGCAGGCCCAGAAGCATGGCTGCACACGAGTCTTCTCATTCCAATCTAACAAGTAAATAGAAGGCTTACCACGGCCCAGATTCTCCCACCCCAGTTTTGGGTGGGAGGTTCAGTAGTTACAGGCAAGAAGATGTTTGCCCTTGAAATAGCTACAAGTTCACTTCCAGGTATCGGCCCTTCGAGTCTCCTCTGTAGACGGCCTTGGTTTGCAGGTGGGGGCGCTGGCAGCAGCCGCCTGCAAGTTCCCGTGCACGAACGAACGGCCTGTGGCAAGCCCGCACCTGCTGGCCCTTCGGAGCCAGGTCCACATCAGGGGTTCCTTCTCTGATGGGGAAAGAATCAGTGCTCAACGGCCCTGGACCACAGAGCCGAGTCTCTGAGAGTCGGGACTGGGTCTCCCGTGTCTTTGAGGCTCCTCTCTGCATTCAACATGCGGGCCGCTCTGGGCTCGTGCCTCACGCTCCCGGGCCACTCTCCCCTTTGACCTCCCTGAACTCCCGCTTTGCTGGGGATCCACGGTTTCCTGTGGCTTTTTCAGGCATGATATTTCTGTAAGCTCTTCGTTGTTGTTTTTTTTTTTTTTTTTAATATTGCTGGCTGCTATTGTCTCCCTAACACCTCAGCCAGGAAGTGCTGGTGGGTTTATTTTGACAAGTCTTGAGTTTGGTATTTCCATGAACCATCCAAGTGAAATATGACTAAATGTTTGCTGGTCAATTTTTACCACCGGATTTCTTCCATAAGCAGAAGTGGAAGAATTTAATTTGAATATATATACATCCCCAGTCACAGCTCTGGGGCGTGCGTGAGCTCCTTATTTTTAGCCTCCCATACATTCTTGACATTAAAATCTCCTTGGCAAAATCCTCCTTCCCAGAATTATTCTGAGCTCAGGTTTTTTGGTGGTTTTTTTTTTTTTTTTTTGGCTCCCGGCCAGTGGAATCATTAAAATGTGTGGTATATTTTAATAGCGCTCCGTTCCTCATTATGTGCCAACCCAGAGCTGCATGTTTAAGGTCACGGTGGCATTTTTTCCATAAATTTCTCTTTTCAATTCCATGCGGCCTCAGGGGAAAAAAAAGTATCTCTTCAGGTGGAAATCAGGTTCCTCTGGCATTATCTTTCTTAAACTTATTTTCTGAATCTGAGAGCCTGAATAATGTGGTTTTGTGTCTACACAATAGTTTTGAAGGCTCTCGCCCTCTCCGATCACATAAAAGGGAGCATCCCGGGGACCTGGGGGTGGTGGAGGACTTTTCAGCGTCGCACTTGGAATCTAGATGGGCCACGGAAGACCACGGAACCGTGGCTGCAATGGCACCTGCCCACGCGGGTGCCAATTAGCAGAGCAAAACCTGGCCGGCGTCCCAAATGGCAAAACCGGGGGCCGGGGTTCTCTCCACAGAAGTTTTCAACCTCTGTCTAGCTCTCATCTGCAGAAGACGGCACATGCCTACCCCATCCATCAGTAGATTCCGAAAGTCAAGGAGAGTGCGAGAGGGGGCTCTGTGCTCTGCCCACCGTGAGCACGATTTGGGGGGTGGCTTGGTGCGTCCTGTGCTCCCCCGGAGACTGGGGATCGGAGAGATAATGGTGCGGGTTGCTGCCGTTAGAACGAAACTCATTTCACGTTGGTGCGGGCTCTAGAATCCTCATTTCCACGTAGTATGTGCTGAGCTCGGCGAAACCTAATGGAGACATTGTGGGAACACTGGTAATTCCAACTTTGGACACATCGTCTTTTAAAACTGCTCTTCTTATTCTTTTCCCATTACCACGTAGACACATCATTTCATGTGTCTGAGCACCAGGCTGTCTCATCTGTCAGATAAGAACAGAGTAAGGCTGGATCCGAAGACTCTGCGGTTTCTTTGCAGATACAGACTCTGGGATTGGAATGAGTTCAGTTACCTCCCGAGAGCCAGAACTCCTGGACTCCTTTCCGCAGGGGACCGATGATGACTCGGTGACTCAGCGCTGAGTCATTTGCCCTTTAGAAGTTGTGACTTCCCCATCCTTCGCCATGAAGTCAGAGAGGCACCATTTCCCCGCCGACAAATACAGCTGGAGCTCCGGAGGAGGATGGGAAGCTGAGACTGTTTGCTAGCCGCGGGTGCCAAGCGGGGTCAGAGGGTGGGTGTTGTGCGAAGTAAAGATGCCTACTTCCCACACCAGGATGTCAGAGACGTCTCTGGCTGCACGTCACATAGCTGAGGCACAGTGAAAATTCAGGATGACAGGAGTCCGCATAGCGAATAGAGTTAGCCACACTGTAGAAAATAACCGTTCCCACTTTATTCACGTCAACTCAACACGAATGGTAAAACTTCTCTGCTGCTGGGGCTGTGGGGAGCATAAGTTAACTGAAGTTCAATCTCACCGAGCAACATCTGCCACCTTTTTGTCCCCCAGAAAGGGCTAACACCTTCTTAATGGCTTTACCTTGTGGTTAAGCATGGGGGGGGAGTATCCCTTTTAAAGCAGACAAGCATGCAGTTTCAACTGCCCTCCTCACTTTATTCGGACGCTTCTCTACACACACACAGAAATGGCTTTGGCCCTTCCTTTCGCGTCCACGGTGTCGAAAGGAGCCACTGGCCCGCGTCTGCTGGGGAATCGAAAATCTATTTAGCGGGAAGGAAAGTGGCTCTGCTCTTGCAGGAACATCTTAGGTGGGCCGCCGCCTGCTGCCACTGCTGGTCCTTCCCTGCCGCTTGAACACGTCTCATTTTATATGCAGGTCTCCCTGCAGTCCCCAAAGAAGGTTTCGGTTGCATTTGACGGAAAGGAGATGCCCCCAGCTGTTTCCGTGCCAACCACCTTGTTCCCGGAAACCTGAAAAAAAAAATCCCAACCTGGCTGGATCTAGGAATCATCCAACTGTAACAGGGTGCAGCCAAGAGGGGGTTGCAAGAGGGGGGACCCCAAATAGGGATTTGGAATGGGGTCCAGAACTCAGGGTGTCCAGGAAATACTAGGATGTCCTCACCCTCCACTCCCCACAGGTGTGGGTTGGGGGAAGGGACACATGGAGCAGGGCCATTGAGAGCTGTTTTGTACTACAACAGCTTTGCAGCTACCCTCTGGTGTGGTCATTTAACATATCTATAACCTTTAATGGGTTGCATAGATATGTTAAATGGCTGTGGTCATGCTCTGAGCCAGGGGAATGGAAGTAACTTGCCCACCAAGATGTAACTGGGGGGGGCAAGTTATAGCGCCTGCATGAGAGCTTGGAGAAGATAGGCTCCATGACATGAGGCCACACCTGCCCAGACTCAGGATGGCAGCCCAGTGAAGCTGGAGGGATATGGGAGTGCTGGCAGGTGTAGCTGATTGTGGGAGGAGTGGGAAATGGGGCTGCAGAGGAAGATTGGTGTGGGGGTTTAAACCCAGACTCCTGCAGCCATTGTGCTGGGAGAACCACGCGGTTTTGGCTGAGTGGGGACTCCCGTGGCCCTGGGAGAGAGAACCACAAGACTTTGCCAGAGTGGGGACTCCTGAGGCCCTTGTGCAGAGAGGACCACACAGCTGGAGCAGTGGAGAGAGGACCTCACAGCTTTGCCAGAGTGGGGACCCCCACAGCTTTAGAAGGGGGAACCACCACCCGACTTTAGCAGAGATCCCGGTGACATGGCTGATGGTTCCGGGAACCGAGGGAGGCCTACCAGCTGAGACGGATTACTGGGAAGAACCGGGAGCTGCCTGAGCCACAGACTTCTATTTCTTTTCCTGAGATACGGTACCCCGGACTGGGCAAAGGGGGAAGGAAGGAAGGACTGTGTGTGTTTGTGGGTGTTTTAAGGGACTTTGGGATTTTGATGAAGACATTAGGTCACTACTTTAAGTCTGTACAGCATTAAATAAACATTTCCTTTCCTTTTCACGAATCTCTGGCATTGAGAGACGTCTTTCCTCTGGCAGTGGACATAATGAACCTGGGGGGTCCTTTTGGGTAATAGTACATCGTCCCAGCCACCCCCCACCTTGTTGTTCTGTAACACGAGTTTTTAAAAATACAGATTTCTAGGTCCCCAGCCCCAGAGACATTCTGAGTTGGAAATCTGTAATATGTAAGCAACTCAGGGCCTTCTGGTGAGGCGCTTCCACGGGCCGGCACCTCAGAACCAGGGATCAAAAGCGTGTTGGTGGTTGGAGCCCACATTCCTCAGGGCCAGGAAGGGCAGGGGCTCCCTTTGCTTCCCCTGTCCGGCTGCCCTGGGTCCAGCCAGAGGACAGAGGTGTCCTCCTAAGAGCCCACTGGACCACCTTGCAGCGGTATAGGTACCTGTTAGGTAAACACAGGACATCTCTAATGTCTCCTTCTTCCCGCTCTGGATTAAACACATTATTTTCCTCCATTAAGACAGACCTTAATCTGAAGTTGTCATGTATATAGGTGCCCGAAAGCCGGTCAGATGCAATTATATGGCCGTGTGTTTCTGCGACGTCTGGGAACAGGGAAGGAGGCCCCCGGGCAGGGGTTTGGGGCCTGGAACAGCGTGGGCAGGACCGCCTGTCAGACTCCTTAGGAGCAGGCTTCTTCTGCTTTCTGGTCTCGGGATCCCCCCCCTCCGTTTGTTTATGTGGGTGATGTCCATTGACATTGACTACATTAAAAATTAAAACTGAAAACGTGTTTAATATTTATTTATGAATTTACAATACACTCATGACATATTAATGTAAATATCTTTTATATGAAAAGTAGCAGTATATTTTAAAAAAAAATATCTAGCAAGAAGAGAAACTTTTAACTTCTTTGCAAATCTCTTGAAGTTTGCCTTAACAGACAGCTGGATTTTTATATCTTCTGCATTCGATGTGCTGCAATATGCTGTTTTGATGGAAATATATAAAGAAAATCAGGCTCCACACAAATATGTACTTAGGCAAAAAGGAGTATTTTAATCTGATTCTGCCGTCAAACTGTTGAGCTATTACATGCTGGGTAACCTCTGGAAAATTCCACCATACATACAAGAGAAGGAAAACAGAACAGGCAAAGAACACCTCAGTGCTGCCATGACAGTGTTTGCCCGGAGCGCGGGCTGTGGCTGGAACACTGCCCTCCGGATGCAAAGCTCCAACAGCGTGAGGTGGGCAGGTTAGGACACCCTTTGCATCTGTTTGCAAAGCTGGTTGAAGCACTGATCACAGGTGATTCTGATGGAGGCTCTGCTCCAAGACAACCCCTCTGCAGGTGAAGCTGGTGATGGAACCTGCCTCCTCTGGGGGCCGGAGCGCATGGTCCTACTCATACAAGCCACCTGGGCCGTGTCCAGGACTGGGGACAAGGGACTGCTTGGGCTGAGCAACAGAATGATCAACCCTCACCTCGACAGCGGTGGTGCCGGCCGAGGTTCTGAGCGGGACAGCTGGCGCCCCTACTTTGCTCCCGTGCACTTGCTGCGTGAGGCTGCCCTGCCCAGGCTGCGAGGCCGAGCCCTGCGGCCGTGCACCCAGCAGTCCCAGGCCCCTGCCGTGTGCCTTTCCCTGCACTAGCATTTATCGCCTTCCAACACATCATGTAACGTATCTGTTCGTTATGTTTTTTAATGTATTGCCTCCTGATCTCACAAGACGAGGCCCTCTGTCTGTGTTGTCCTCTGTTGTAGCCCCAGGTCCAGAACGGTGCCTGGAACACAGACGAGGGGCCGGTCCGGGTCTGTTTTCTGAATGAACCGGCAGGACTGACACCGGGAGAAGCAGCCTGCCCTGCCCCCCACCCCGGGGAAGGGGAAGGCCTTGAGATGCGCCGGCCCCGGTCATGCTCCCCAAACCCACCAAACAGATTAGGCTGCCTCTGCTGCCCCGGGTGATTGAAGGGCAAACAGAGGTTGGGAAGGTGACATCTCTGTGTGGCATCAGGACAGGGGAGGAGGAGTCACCCACCAGGCCTTTCCCCGCTGTTGGTTCTCAACCCGTTTGTGCTTGACCAGTGAACCGATGCCCAGCAGCCTGTGGCGGTCCTCAGAGGAGAGCAGTTCTGGCACGACCTTCAGTCCCTCCATCGCCAGGCACGCCCCCGAGGCCACCCGCTGTGTCCAGGCCCTTCACGTCCCCACTGTTGCTCAGCTCAGGGCCCACCTTGAACACTGGGGCAGGAAACTCTGCCAACCCCACTTCCCAGACTCCCTCGACAGTGGACCGCTGCCAGGTAGCTCTGCGGAAGGGGGACAGGTGGGAGATGGGAAAGACAGGCACAACCGGAGTGAGGGGGCAGGGGGCAGGGGGCGGGGCTTCCTTCCTGTTCTCCAAGCACCAGCCTTGCCATCTACCCGGAGTTAGAAGCAGCCTCGGAGCCCCACCTCTCCTCACTTGCCCAGGATCCCAGCCTCCACCCAGGTGGCCCTCTAATCTTGGGATAACCCCCGTCCTTCCTTGCGTTCCCCCAGGCTTAGCCACGCTGGCAGCTCCCTGCCTGCAGTTACCAGTCTGTGCGCCCACTCTTCCTCTCTCAGCCCTCCGACACCTGCGCTGGGTTGTACAATTGCCTGCATTGAGGCCGCTCTATCTGCGACACTCACTACGGTTCCTCTTTCCCGGACCAGACGGCCCCTGGCTGGGACAGCTCCATTGCGAGTCTCCCTGCGGGACCACTGGGGACACGTGAAAACGGACCCCCGGGGGGCTCTTGTGTGGGTCAGAAAACTTCCCTTAATTAATCACTACATTCATTGCTGGAAATTCACCTCCTGTTCCATTTCTCTTTTCTATTTACGTCCTTCCAGATTGTCCAATAAAGCTAGACGACCACACATCCCAATTCACCCGAAGCAGACACCAGCTTTATGCCTGTTGTTCCAGCACAATTATTAGCAGGGACTCCTTTCTCTCTCAAAACGGCCCCAGTTTGGATAATAAATTCTATGGCCACTCTAAGGATAGGCCATGCTCTGCCATGAAATTAAATGATGTTAAGATACTCCAGCAGTAAAATACCCATGACAAAATGTTCCAAATTTGAATATCAGCCCGTTCTCATCATGAATTCTCTGGGAAGGAGGTAAAGTTCGATGGATCCAATGAACGATTAAGCTCAAGTCCAAAGATTATTAAAGTGCACAGCATCTGAAGTACAGAATCATATTCTTTTTCCCTCGTGGTTTAGGGTTCAAAGAGAATTAAAGCCCACGTCTCCTCCCGGTTGGTTATTGAACTCCTACGCTTTACTTCTCGATGTGCCGAGGCCAGGCATCGCGTGTTGGAGGGGAGGGATCCAAAAATAGCCTCCCTCTTTCCCGGGAGAGCTCTGAACAGGTTGTAAAATAAAACAAAGGATGGCAGACAATAGGGAGCAGTAACACCCTTATTACTAATCAGCGTGGCTGTGGGCAACTGGGCCCCCCAGTAATGAAGCCCAGAAGTAGTCAGCAAGCTCCCCAGCCAGCTCCTGGCAGGTAGGGGAGTTCGCCGCTCCCCCTGGTCAGCTGCACTGTGACCTTCTCGGCCGCTCTCACGGTGAACTCTGAAAACGTGTGTGTTCTGGCCGATGGACTGTGGGAGAGATTCTGTACACCCTCCTGGCACGATCCATAAAAACCCCCCATGAGTGTTTCTGGTCACTCCCCTCCCCCCAACCCCCTGAAAGCTGAATGGGGAGGGCTCTGTCAGCCTGCAAACAGGGGAGGCTACCAAATTTCGGGAAATTGCTTCTCACAGAGCACGTAGCCTACCTTGTCTAATACTCATTGAGTGCTGGGGAGCACCGTCTCTTCCTGCAGCAGGGAGCTGGCTGCTCCAGGGAGACGGGAAAAAGCAGAATAGTTCTGCACTAAGCCCAGGAGAAAGACGGTTCCACTCAGTTGAGCATGCTCAAAGCAGTCTTACCCCCTTCACGCCAATCAGATGAAGCCCCACCCCCTCGGAGAGAGGGAGCTTTTCTCTGGAGGCTGGGTGATTACAACACCCCCACAGGGAAGAAAAGACCCCCCCACCCAAAAATGTGTCTTCTTCTTGTGCGCCCCTTGTTTGAGCTCTAACATCTTTCCTTTGTTCCCCGTCCAGACCGAGGGGCTCTTTCCCAAGACAAGCCCCCTCCCAGCTTCCTCGGTAGGTGTCAGACAGTGGGGGGTAGGGGGGTGGGCAGCCCTTGCTTCTCTCCCGTGACTGGCTCAGGGGTCCCTGCTGAAGAGCCATCTGTGGGCCAGAGTGGGCAGAAGTGAAAGGGGCAGCGACTCTTCCTGACCTCCCTCCCCAGCTCCTCTGGATTCCGGAGTCCACAAAGGGTCATTCTCAAGAGGTTCTTCCAAGGTTCTATTTTGTTGTTATTTTTTAAAATATTTTATTTATTTTTTGAGAGAGGAGGGGAAGAGGAAGAGAAAGAGGAAGAGAAACATCAATGTGTGGCTGCCTCTCATGCGTCCCCTACTGGGGACCTGGACCACAACCCAGGCATGTGCCCCGACTGGGAATCGAACCAGCAACCCTTTGGTTTGCAGGCCAGCGCTCAATATTTTGTTATTTTAAAAGAATAGAGGCATTTGGTCCCGGCTGGGTGGCTCAGTTGGTTGGAGCATCGTCCGGTGCACCAAAGGGCTGCAGGTTCGATCCCTTATTTGGGGCGTGTACGGGAGGCAACTGATCCATGTTTCTCCCTCTTTCTCTCTCTCTCTCTCTCTCTCTCTCTCTCTCTCTCTCTCTCTCTCAAATCAATACACGTATCCTTGGGTGAGGATATTTTTTAAATGGTGGCATTTGCTGATGAATCACTAGGCTATTCCTGAGGGGAGTTTGTGCCCCGTCAACTCCCAGAGTCTGCCTGCCACGGGGCCCACCTTCCTTCTCCTACCCTCACCCGCAGCGGAGGGAGAAAGGCTCAGACTCACCAGAGCAAGAAAGCCGGGGCGGGGCCCCTGTTGGTGTGACTGCCGTGCCCGCGGTCCCTTCTGAGGGACGCCGTCCTGCATGGCTCTTAATTCTTCGGCCCGGGCTGGGCTCCCTGTGGTCTAGTACCGCTTGGCCAAAGCAGATAAGACCCAGGGAGACCCCCCAATCCATCGGGGCTCATCCATACCCCGGTTAGCAAACTACAGCCAAGAGACTGAGCCCGAGTTCATGGCCCAGAATTCCAGCAGGAGAGGCCACCACGGACCAGCTCCAGCCCGTGAGGCAGCAGGGCCCCTGCACACAATGGAAGCTGGTGGGCAGAGAAAGACCGTGTGCCTCTGTGTGGCGAAGTGCAGATGGACAGAGGGAGACGGGAGAGGGAGAACCCAGCCTGGAGGACCACCCACGGGGGTGCCTGGGGTCCTCAGAGGTGCTCGGTCCTTCCCGTGTCTGTCCTCCTCTCCCCCTGCCCCTCCCCCTGGTCCCGCGCCTCATCGGGCCTTCTCCCGCCGAACAGTCCAGCCCCTCGCTGTGTCGCCAGCCTGCGGCATCAAGGCCGCTTGCAGGAGGCTGTGGCTGCACATGGGGTTGAGGCCGACGTCTCCCGCGGAACTGGAGAGGCGTGACAGGAGCACCTCCCTCGGCCTGGCGTTAGGGCGAGGGTCCCGAACAGACGGGTCCCATCCATCGCGAGCCTGAGAGGAGGGCGGCCCACCCTGCCTTCCCCGTCCGAGGCAGGGCTGACGGCGGGGCGGCGGGCAGAGCTGCTCCCCCCGCGTGACGCCCTCTGGAACCTCGGGCCAGAAAGGGTCCTGCACCACCAGGTGAAGGCACCCTTCAGTGACCCGGGGCCTGGACAACGAGACAATTCAAGTGAAACAACAAAATAACTGGAGGGGAGAAAACACAGGCCCATTCATTCGCCGCGATTATTCTAGAATGCAGATTGGGTGACATCAGCCCCTGTTAAAATCGCTGCCTTTCCCCCGTCCCCACACACCGAGCCTTGGCTCGGCCCACAGTTGAGCACTGCCGGGGTGACGGCAGGACCCTTCGGTCACCAGTCTGCCCTCGCCGCTCCCCCTCCCTGCTGGCAGGAATCCCACCTCGAACCCTTCTTCCAGGGTGACACTCTCAGAGCCGGGGAGGGGGGGGTGTTCGTGGACCGGTAACAGAAGGCAACACCTCCCGGAACTAGAATTCCTGTTCTTCGTGCCGAGTGCTGTGCTGGGTCCTTGCTCACGCTGCGTTTCATTTAATGTCATTGTCACGGCCCCGCCTGAGGCAAACGTCAGCACCTGCACTCTGCAGACGAGGAAGAGGAGGCTCAGAGGGGGTACACGCTACACGCCCCTGCCACCTGTCCAAGTCGGGGGAGGGGCTTGCACCGGGCCTTTCTGGCACTGGTCTCGTGCGCGGCCTCCGGTGACACGTCCCTGCCCTCGCCCGCCCTCCTCCTCCTCTCCTGTTCTCAGAGCCGCAGACGACACCTCTCCCCTGACCCGCTGTGGCCTGTGTGTCAGGTGACCCTTCCTGTCACCTCCCGTCCCACCTGTCCTTTGCCCCTTCACCTCCCCATCCCGGTGTTTGCTGTAGCTGCGCCCCCGTGTTCTCGGGACCACGAGGACTGGGCACGTGGTGGAGGCCCACAGTGCGTCTGAGGACAGGGGTGGGCCAGGCGGGGGTGGGGCCCGCGGAGGCTGCTGTCACAATGGGGCTGTCAGGGCCAGACGAAGTGCCACACACACAATGCCTTGCGTTTGTCTCTGAATCAGCCCCCGGCCCATCTGGCTGTTTCCTGCCCCTGGAATCCTGTTCCACCCGCCGAATAAAGAGCCGTTGTGCCCAGTTCCCATCCTTCCAGATGCAGACGGAGCCTGGTCCTTTCAGTCGGCGTGTGCAGGGTCCTCACTCTTGCCAAACAACAGCTGCCAGGTTCCGCCGAGAGCGGGAGTCGGCACGGCTGGGGGTGCCCGGGAAGCTCTGGGGCTGGACGCCCTCTCGGAGAATGGCTCGGTCCCTCACCTTAACCTTGGAGGTCTTCAGGTCAACCTGGGGGAGGAGGGCGGCTGGGGATGGGGCTGCAGGGCCAGGCCCCGCTCCCTGGGCCCCTGAGGGGCCCGCCTGCGGGAACAGCCTCTGGTCTGCCCCCAGTCCAGCCGTGTGCACATGGGCACAGGGAGCAGCTCTGCCCGTGGGAGACCTCGCCCGCAGGACAGGGCTTTCAGACTCCAGGGGCGGCAGAGGGACCGCCGGGATGGGGGGATGCACACAGGTTGGGATTTGGCCTGGGATCCTGCAAGTCCAGGAAGTTCAGAGGAGGCCAGTGGTGCCGGCCCAGGACTGTGGCTTTATTGCCAAGGACAAAGGGGCCTGCTCATTGCCCCCAGAGAGGATTAGGGCTGACATCCTGAGGGGCTTTTGTGAGGCTGTGAGGAAACACCCAGCAAAGTCCAGGCCTCAGGAGAGGGCTGGAGGGGATGAAAGAAACAATCAGAGATGCTACAGAAAAAAAAAAGAAAAAGAAAAGACAGCTGCAGATCTGGGGTGCCATTGGTCAGAAGGTGAAAAACGGCTTTGGGGTAGACGCTAATGAGTGAGAAATCACCAAAATGCGGTCATGAGTAGGAAGCCAGGCCCTTACCACGTCCACGAACCCTCCCTCGTGCCAGGAGTCCTCTCTTCCTATCAACCCCAGGGCCGACCAAGAAACGCCCTGGAGGAGGAGCCAGAGGGAGACGCGGCAGGCGAGCTGCACCCGCGGCTGCGGTGGCCCTGGGCCCGGGGCCCCCTCCAGCCGCCCAGGACGACACCAGACACCCGGCAGCTGTTAGTGCCTCTTCCCCCAGAGGGGCCGTGGGCCCGTCCACGCCCAGTGACACCGATGTCAGGCCCTGGTCTCCCAACCTGTGGGAGGACCGGTTCCTGTTGCGTGAAGCCACTGCGGTTTGGGGAACTGGTCACAGCAGCCTCGGGAAACGCACACAGAGGGTTAGCGTTCCACTCGCGTAAGCCAGAAAAACCCTGCAAAGTGATCAGGAGTCTCCCGGCTTGTCTCCTCAGCATGGCGGGGGGGGGCGAGGGCTGCCCGGCGTCTCATCTGGGGAGAAAGTGCGGCTGAGAGCGCCCAGCACCCCTTGCTTCTCGGGGGAAGGTGGGGTCCAGGGACACGACTTCGCTTGACCCGGAGCAGTTGACCAGTCCCTAGCGAGAGAGGCCGCCTTCGGTCACCAGTCCCAGTCCACAGCGTTTTGTACACACACACACACACACACACACACAATTAGGTCACAATAACAAGAATGTAGTCAGGGAAATAATGGTAAAATCAGGCAGAAGAATTAAGATCGCAGAAAACACGATGTAAAAAGAGAAAGAAGAAAAAAACATGAATGAAATACACAGAACCCCAAAGCCAACAGAGTATCTAGGTTGAGCTTCAACACAGAAGGAAGGCATTGACTCAGGAAGTGGGGGGATCCTTCAAGGCATCTTCCTTCATTCTTTCCATCATTTTGCTGGCGTGAGGTTTGTGCTGAGAAGGCGATGGGGCGGGGCTGTGACCACGGAGGCGGAGGCTCAGAGCAGAGGCAGAGGGCGGCAGGACCCAGGGAAAGAACTAGCTGCCCAGCCACAGCGAGGGCCGCGGCAGCTGCAGGCCGGGCTCCGAAGGGGCGCTCAGCCGGCTGCCTGGTTCCGGGCCTGAGTCCCCCTGGAGGGGTGAGGCTGAGACGCTGCCTGAGGCCCTCGGAGAGGCCTGAGGGCTTAGGTGTTTCCCGGCTGTCCCTCTGCCTTGTCGTCTCAGGCCGTGGGCACTCCCCACCCCTCATGCTCATCCACAGCCTGAGCTCCCCGCCCGCGTCACCCACGTGCCCTTCTCCCTGACCCCGTCCATGGCCCGAGGCCCCACCCCCTTCCTGACTCTGCACCAGACTCTCCACCCCTTCCTCACAACCTCCCCACTCCCGACCACCCACCGCCTTGTGTCTGTGCCCGGACAGTGGGTCAGCGCCCCCCTCCAACCCCGTTTGGTGACATACACTCTGCAGATGCAGAGGTAGGAGCAGGAAACCAGCTAACGGATGGGACGATGCTGGATCTGAGGGACCCCCACGCCCTGGGGGAAGAGAGCAGGCCAGGGTCCAGAATCTTGAGGCCCGCTCCGGGCCATGCAAAGGCTCGGTCCAGGCCGTGACCTCTCCCTGGCGACATCACTCTCCCTGCCCCTCAGCACTCCAGCATCCTCCACACCTGACCCCGCCCACCTCTCCGACTGAGAGAGCCCTGCAGTCCCGGGGGGCCCCCCCCCCGCCCCCGCCCAAGTCTGGATGCACATCAGGGAGTGGCAGGGGCTGCGGCGAGCTGGGCACGCAGACGCCTTTGGAAGGACAGTCACCCCTCAGTTCCAGGCAATCAGTGTCACGTGACAAATGTAGCAGATTTCCGTTTCAGACATTGCGTGGGAAACTTCCCAGTTTTAAAACATGGTGTGAGATGGCTCTGGCCGGGAGGCTGGGTCGGCTGGGCCATCGCCCCGCACAGCAAAAGGTGGCAGGGCTGGCTCCCCGTCGGAGCACACACCTGGGATGCGGGGTCAAGCCTCGATCGGGGCGCGCGCAGGAGGCAGCTGCTCCGTGCTCCCCCCTCGCACTGATGCTTCTCTCTCTGGTCGATACGCATGTCCGCGGGCGAGGAAAACAAACAAACAGAAAACCAAACATCGTGCAAAGGAAATCAGCTAATCGATCTGCGAGCCAGACTCAGCCCGGGCGCCCCTCGCGAGGCCCCGGCTTGGAGGCTTGTGAAACGATCCTTCTCGCCATGGCCTTGAAGTGAGAGCACCTCTGGCGAGGAGCCCGGATGCTTCTGTGAGACTCTGACGCGCCAGAGACAGAAACTGTTTAGGAAGCTTCTCTGGAGGAATGTGAGTATTGATTACGGTGGCGTTAATACCACTTTACCAGCCCCTGTCCTGCCCCCGCTGGCAGCTCGCCCGCCTTGTCAGGGCCCGAAGACGGGGGTCGGGGGGTGGGAGGGGACAGTCACTCCGCGGCGTCTCCTCCTCCTTCTCCTGGCTGCCACAGCCAAGTCGTGCCCACGTCCTGGACACGTCAGCAGCCAGGAGACCTGTCGCTTCCACCTTCATTTCCGGCCACGCCGTCCTGCTGCGACTATGCTGATGCTTCCTGACGGGTGCCCGTCCCTCCCCTGGGCTGGTCCCCCAGGGCAGCGCTACCACCCAGGGCACACACCGTGCGAGACACTGTCCCCTGCCACCAGCACGTCAAAATCTGAGCTCCCTGGTGTGGGGACTATTCACACGTGCCCCACTGCTGGGGGCGACGGGAGCGGGAACACCAGGCAGGGTCCATGCGGGGGAGCGCCCTGGGGGCCCCGCTGAGGAGTTGGGCTGTCCTGCAGAACAGCGTCGAACCAGGGGAGGGCTGAAGCACAGAAGAACCTGCTCTAGATTTTACGAACCTCGGCACCCTGAGTGCGTCTGTCACGGCACTCTCCCGGCTTGTATGTCACGGGCTGGCTGGGTTTTTCTCGAGCGTCTCCCACACACCTTCCCACTGAGAGAGGAAAGGAGCCCCGTGTGCTTTACTCCCCTGCTGCCCTGCGAGGGCCTGCAATGCAACCGGCATTCAGAGAGCCGCTGAGCAGAGGCGCCAGCCGATGGGGACGGCAGGAACGGACGAGCAGAGTCAGCACAGCGCTCACGAGGGGTCCCATCCACCCGAACCCCACCCCACCCGTCCCGCGTGTGCCCAGGGTCCTCTGAAATACGCCGAGGCAGGATGCGCATTGTGGTGGCGTGTTGGTCACGCACAATGATGCAGCGGCGGTGACTAGGCGTTAATAACGGGCATTGTATTCCATGAAGTGCAATGCGGAATAGCAACCGGTACGTGATGAGAGGAGTGAGACCTTCCAAAGCACGCACGCACCAAAATTAACTGAAAACTCTGCTTGCCGTTACGGGGAGCACAAAGGCCAAGATCTGGTATTCAACCTGGGCTGTAAGCACGAAGAATCAAGGAAAGTAGCAAGAGTCCTTATTCAAGTATGCCTTTAAAAAAAAAAAAATCAAATCGGTCAAGTTCTCTAACAATCTGGTCATATGCTAAAATGTCACCAGGGATTTTCTTTGGGCAGTGAGGTACCCTCAGTTTTCTCGGATTTTCAGTAATAAGTGCGCATTATTTCTTTTAAATCAGAAAAACAATAAAACCTTAAGAAATGGTTTAAGAGGCAAATTGATTTACTATGTTGTCTAAAGTCATATAATGAATATTTTCCAAACTCTTCCAACACTGTGTTTCTCCTTAGAGTGACACACTTTCAGCACAGGCGGGAGTCCTGCAGGCTCCCCTCACGGAGCCCCCTCACCTTTCCCCGGTGCACTCCGTCTACACGGGGTCCCTCCCACACTACGCGTGATTCCAGTGCAACCGTCAGTCGTGGGGATGGGCGGGGCGGGAGCGGTGTGTGGAGAGGCTGGACAACATGATCCGAACTGGGCAGTAAGAGAAATTCGAGTAATTTCCCTGGAACCAGCAACTAATCCGGCAGAGGCTCAGTGCTCACGTGACTCCGGTGGCCATTCAGATCGTTTCTGCCGGAGAGAGGGCTACGGTCCTTGGCTCCGCCCTCAGGGAGACAAGTGGGTTTGGAGAGCTCATTTGCACCTTGAGTGACAGATATGGCTGGCCCACCTCCTTGGACTTCCCAGAAAAGTATTAAGCCAATAAATTACCCTTTTTGATGGTTTGAATTAATTTTCTGTCACATACCTCAGGAAAAACTTTTAATAACCACTCATAATTAATGCCACTTGTCCCTTTTATTAAAGTCTCTAAGTAGGAGGACTCCAAAACACATCTGAGTCTCCCATTTTTATTTTTCTTATAGTGATAGTAAAAAAAAACAAAACAAAAAACCATTTCTTACATTCAGCTGAACTTCCTACTATAATTTTAAGACTTCTGCCTCCACACAAGTTAGAGTAACAGAAAGTGAATTTATTTTCCTCCTGAAATAACCAAAAAAAAAAAAAGACAAAAGAAAAATAAAACAAAGATGTCCAAGTCACTGGAATGAGGTGAGCCCCGCCGTCGCCCCCGATCACCGCCTGCACAGAGTGCGCAGCCTGCGGCATAAGAAGGGAAAAGCCAAAGACAGCCCGAAGACAGCCCGGCGGCCTCCCTGAGCTGGAGGGGCAGAGGTGAGAGTCTGGGCCGATGAAGGGATCTCAAGGTTGCAAGACCAAACACCACAGAGGGGAGAACTGCACAGAGAGTGGTCCGTAGAAGCTCCTTCTCAGCCCCTCAGCACAAGGCCGGTCAGCGTGTGTGTTTCGGGAAACTGTCTAATGTTGGGGGGAGGGAACCACCCGGAAGGGTTAGAGAACGTGCCCAGTGCTCACACAGGAAGGCGAACAGTGCCCACCCCTACCAGCCAGCAGGAAAAAACACAACCCGTGACACATTGGGCAGAATACATGGGAAAGTCAGGCCTCAGCAGTAAGGAAGACTTAGGCCTACACTGAGCACGGCTGTGAACCCACCTAAAAAATCATAAAGACAAGACCCAAAGGGATCTGTTTCAAAGTAACAATTGCATCCCAGAATAAAGTTCAAGGATATTTATAGGAATATAAAAATAGCACCAAACAGGACAAAACTCACAATGTTTAGCATCTAACCAAAATGATCAGCATGTCTAAAAAAAAAAAAAGGTAAGAAAACATGACTCTGCCCTGGCTGGTGTAGCTCAGTGGATTGAACACAGGCCTGTGAACCAAAGTGTCGCCGGTTCGATTCCCAGTCAGGGCACGTGCTGGGGACACACAGGGCACATTGATGTTTCTCTCCCTCCCTCCCTTCTCCTCTAAAAATAAATAAATAAAATAAAATAAAACATGACCCATAGTGAGAATAAGCCATCAGCAGAAACTGACCCTGAACTGGCAGAGATAGGAGAACAAGCAGAGAAAAACATTAGTGTGTTTGTTATAACCATTCTCAAATGTTCACCTGTTTTATAGAGACATGAGAAATATTCTGAAAAGACCCCAGTGCAACTTCAGGGAGTACATCTGGGTCCGAGATGTAAAATGCACTAGATGGCATCCACAGAAGAGGAGATATTTCAGAGGAAAAGAACAGAAACTACCCAAAGTGAAAGACAGAGAGTCAGAAGCATCCCTCCCTCTTGACCCCCAAAATGAACCGAGCATCAGTGAGCTGAAGGACAGTTACAGGCAGCCTAATATTCATCAGCTGGCGGCTCCAAACTGGACAACAGAGGGAGGTGAGGACAGATAACATATAGTATGCGAAGAAATAATGGCTGAAGATTTTCCAAATTTGATGGAAGGTATAAGCCTGTGGATCAAAAACAGCTCAGCGAAACCCAAGCACAAGAAACATGGAGAAAACTGCACTAAGACACACCACAATCACATCACTTCAAATCTTAGAAGCATCCCGAGAACACGGACATAGTACATGCAGTGGAGCAAAGTTAAGAATGACAGCAGATTGCTTCTTGGAAACGGTGCAAGCGGGAAGACAGTGGAGCAACATCCTTAAAGTGCTGAAAGGGAAAACTGTCAACCTAGAGTTCCTTGTGCAGTAAAATCGTATTTCAAAACAAGGGCAAAAGTAAAGATATTTCCCATCATACAAAACCGGGAAGAATTGCCCCAGCTAGGTGGCTCAATTGGTTGGAGCAACATCCCATATACATCAAAAAGATGCAGGTTCCATGCCCACTCAGGGCACATGCCTAGGTTGTGGGTTTGATTCCTGGTCAGAGCACATGCAGGAGGCAACCAATCAATCTCTCTCCAGTCAGTGAACATATCCTCCGGTGTATACTAAAAAAACAATTAGAAAGCTGGAAGGATTCATCACCAGCAAACCTGCCCTGCAAGGAAGTGCAGAAGGAAGTCCTTGCAGCGGAAGAAAAGTCATCAATGATACCCGACGGAAACATGGAGCCACACAAAGGGCATTGGAACTGGCACAAAAAAAAAGAGCAAAAATGTAAGCTTGTTCCTTATTACTTCAATTTCAAGTCACTCTCCGTTCACTGAGCCCTCCATGACCTCCAGCCCTGCGTATCATTAAAGGTCGGTCGAAGCGCCTTTCACCCACCTCTCCTCCTAACTGGGCATCCTCACTGCTGCTGCTTTTCCCTTCCCTGGGACTCCTCTCTGCACCTCCGGGACCTTGCTGCGCCTCTGCCCACCGCCTCCCTGAGCGGCAAGACTGAGTGTCCCGAACAAGCGTCGTCAGTACCAGCAGAAAGCTGTCAATGGCTCCACTGCCACCTGCTCTGCTCGAGGGCTTCTGGTGCAAGTTGTGCCTTATCCCTGTCTGGAAAGTCACGGCGCATGTCAGCACACAATAGGTCCGCAGGCGGGCGTTACTCAAGTATTCTGGTCCACACTCCTTATCCTCATGTTTCCCCAGCTTACTGACCCCAGGATCCTTGGGACACGGTTTGACAATTTTTGATCCTATTCAATGTCCTCCTTTGATGGACAAGAAAACTAAAGTCCAAAGAAGTAACCTGCCCAAGACCCCACAGAAGGTTAGCATTAGAGCAAAGAGGATACTGAAGTCTTCTGGAACGAGTCCCGTGTCCTTTCCCGAGCCCGCTCCCAGAAACCCGGGAACTCCTGAACCCTCCCTGAGGGATTCCCTGTCCCCCCAACACCCGCCCCACAGCCGGCAGCCTCGCCTCTTGCTCACCAGGCTTTCCCCGGCGTAAAGCCCTACCAGTGGACGCCTGGGTGTCTGGACACGCACCGGACCCTCAACTCACGCAGAGGCCTGTGCGGGGGCCGGGGGGGCAGGGGGAGAAGCAGCTGGCCGAGAAAACGCCATCTGAAGACAATGCCGCACACTCGAAGAGGCGGCAACTGTCCTTGGAACCGGCAGGCGTTCCTCTGTCATCACTCCGTCACTTGCCCGCTCCGTGCAGAAGGCAGCCCTGGCTCTGCCTGGAGAGACAGACGGTGCTCAGCAGAGCCCCCGGCCCGCCCAGCCGGGCCCGCTGTCGGCAAAGGCTGAGAGAGGGGGACAGGTGTGGAGACAGACTGTTTTGACAGGGGATTGATTTTTCTCCCCACTCCTCTCAAAGGCCTTTTTTCTCTCCTTATGTGTGGATGAATTATCCCTACTCACAATGAAAAGCAAAGAGGAACGGCAAGAAATTATTCCAAAGGGGAAGAGGAGACACCTGGGAAGGCGCACACGCACACGCACACACATGCGCGCGCACACACACACACACACACCCTCAGAGGTTGTCAGCACTGAAAATAGTGACTGACCAGGTCCACCCTGATTTGCTCACCTCTGCAGGGCCCCGTGATTACGGGAGGGAAAGGGAGGGAGATGTTATTTTTGTAAAGCTGTCTGCTATTTAAGCTTGACAGAATTCATTGCAGAGTGCCCCGATCCTCCGGCTGGGAAAAATAAGCTAGCAGACAGGTTTGATTAAGACCGAGAAGCCCCCCGGGCATCGATAACCTAGATAAGAAGGTTAGACAAGAGAATTAAAATCGGGGTCTCGGGGAGCTGTGGGCGCTTCTGTGCACTGCACTCACGATGGCCAAGATGCGAAACCGCCCAAATGCCTGTCGACAAATCGCTGGCTTTTTAAACTGTGATGCACAGACCTGTGTGGCGGGTGCTGCTCTGTGCGCCTGGGTCCCATCAGCAAACAGAACAGACCGAAAAGCCATGCCTTCCCGGAGTTCACGCTCTATTGCCAGTTCTCAGAAATGCCCCACGTGCTGGAATAGAATGTATATTCTTTACTTTTTTGGTGCAGTTTTTCTGCAGATGGCCATTAGTTCAGGATTGCTTGTTCTATATGTGGCCATTAGTTCAGGATTGCTTATCTCGTTGCTCAAATCGTGTACATCCTTACTGATTTTTTTGCCTGCTTCTTCTATCGGTTTCTAAGAGAGATGTGCTAAGATGTCCTGCTGTGTTTGTGGATGTCTGTTTCTCGTTGTTAATTAGCCCCTGAGGAGGCATATCCTTTTGAAAGACGAGAAAACGCGTTCTGGAATTAAGAAACACGTTTTATCTCGCCGAGTCTGTAAAGGGCGGGTCCAGGCTTCCGCTCCAGTTCTTGACAGTGACAATGCTAACTGCATGACTGCTGTCATCGGCTTAGTCTAACAACTTCATCCAGCAACGACAACACGCGTGTCTCCTCATCCTTTGGGAATGTCCTCCTCCCAGACTTGAACCAAATTCTCCATCCGAGTTCCCTGCTGCCCGGCCAGCGGGGCACGGTCCCCGGACCGGCCACCACAGTGTCCCAGGCCGCACCCCCACACCAGGCCGACGAGAGGCCTTCCTCTGGAGACCGACGCCTGTCTGCCATGTTGCTTTCCAACAGTTATTCGGTTCCCAGCCATGTCCGAAAGTAGCAAGGTGCCTCGTCAGGATACGAGGATAATGACTTTTAAATTTTTTATTTTTAGAAAGGGGGAAGGGAGAGAGAAAATGTCCACCAGCTGCCTCCTGCATGTGCCCTGACGGGGAACTGCACCGGCCACCCGTGGGATGACACTCACCCAGCGGAGCCACGCCGGCCAGGACAAGGTTCATCTTTGTTTTGCTGTTCATCAAGGGCATTCTTCTCTTCTACACATTCATCTCCACACACACACAAAAAAATGTCCTGGATTTCCTTCTTCTTCCATCACCAGAGCTGGAACACATCATTTTCCCTGTTAACAAAAAAAAAAAATTCGAGTGCCATCTCGAGTTTACTTCATTGCTGCAGGAAGACGGGTTTATCCCCCAAACCATTAGGCGATACTACTTGCTAGGAACTATGCTGGGTGGCGTGGTGGGTTCGGAATGCAGTGAGACGTGGGCCCAGTCTGGGAGGACACAATGCAGAGGGGAAAGTCCTGTGAAATGTGCAGAACGTAGGGACTACAGGTGCATGGGCAGTGGGGGCAGTTCACTCAGCCAAGGGGTAGGAAGTCAGGGAAGGCCTCACAGAGGAGGTGACATTTCCAGTTGCATCTTGAAGTGAAATCTGATCAAGAAAGCGTAGTCCAGGAAAAACACATGCAAAAAGAAGAAACATGACTCTCTGCACCAGTATGAACAGTTCTAAATGACTGCTCATTTATTTTTTTCACTGCCATGTTTTCAATTTCTTCTTGACACTCTAACCAGGGTTTGCAAACACGGGGCACCCATCTTGCCGCCGGCCCCCTCCCCCGCCATGGCGGACATCTCCAACTGAACACGGAATCCTTTCTTTAGTCTACTCAACGCTAGGTTCCGTGATTAAGAGAAAGTCAACACAGTCGGTCATCAGCAATGAGACAGTGTACACCGAGGAGACATCTGCCCACGTTTCTAACTTGATCGGGTGGACACGAGGAAACGGTGTCCATCCAGAACGGAGGTGGAGAAGCCAGGGCCTACAATGTCACCTGGGCAATTTTTTAAGTTCCAAACCTTAAGCCACAACCGAGACTGCTTAAAATCCCAAATTCTGGGGACGGGGAAAAGGCTTTTGTGTTTCCCAAACTCCCCGAGTAATTTCCAACGTGCCGACAGGCTTGAGAACGACTGTGACCTCATCACAGATGTGCGGGGCCGGAAGGGCTACGAAACCAGCCGCTCCGCCCAGGAAGAGAGTGCGCTACGGCTCCGTTTTGATGGCCTGATGCCACGTCTCCTTAGAAACGGTTATTTTCATTTCTAGCTGTTAGAGAAATGGCTAAGTACTAAAGCTTTAAGGGCAAGCAGCGTAACAACCCAATGATCTTAATTTTGCTACGCTGAACCTTCTTTCTAGATACTAAATTTGCATATAGGAAAAAACTCAGGTACGTTAAGTATGAATGAAATTGTACTGTGCCAAATTAAAAAGAACAGTGCCTGCCGAAACAGGATACTCAGCAGCACTGCCCCAGATACCGCGAAGTCTTCTGACATGCTGCTTATTTACCTGGAATGTGAGGTCCCAGTTCACTGAGCACAGAAAATGTTCCTTTGAAAACAGAGCCAATATCAATACTATGCTAATATCGTTGCAAAAACAATTCGACCTCTTAATTCTACCACAATGACTCAAAATTGTGAGAGAAAGTCTTCAGCTCTTCCATTCAATCAGAATTTCAAGATCTCTCTCACGGAGGAAGAATAAAAGGAGAGCGTTTTCAAAACCTTTCAGCATCTTACTGTCCTTTTCAACTGCAAATGTAAAAACGCATTTGTACTGTATTGATGCAGCCTGCAAAGTGAAGGCCAGTGTAAGAATGTAACTGACGTTTACAAGCAGCTCGGCTCTGCTTTTCTTTTTTTCTGCGTGAGGAACAACTGCGCCGATTTCCATGAGAAAGCTCCCAGCTGAGGGCAGGAGAGGGGGCAGCGGACTGGGGTGGGACCCTGTGACCCCCAGCGGCCCCTCACTGCTCTGAGACAGGGAGAAGACCCGGAGCACTGCTGGGAGCAAACGGAAGCAGTCAGGTGGGAAGTGTTTTCAAGTCCATACGTATCACTCATTCGTCTACTTCCTTCCAGACAGAGCGAGCTCACGAAAGGAAGTCCGATGGATTCCGAAGGGTGTCACTCTTTTCCCATCTCTAAACGGAAAGTAACAGGTCCAAGCCCAGTGTAGCTTCAAAATACTTATGACCCACAACTCACCTATTCAACATGGACAACGCAGACCAACTGTATTGGTGCTCTGGTTAAAAATTACCCTATCTGGCCTTGACTGGTGCAGTTCAATTGGTTGGGCGTCGTCCTGCAAAGTGAAAGGTGGCCGGTTCGATTCCCGGTCAGGGCACATGCGCAGGTTGTGGGTTCAGTCCCCAGCCAGGGCATGTTCGAGAGGTTTCTCTCTCACATCAATGTTTCTCTACCTCTCTCCCCCCCTCCTTTCCCCTCTCTAAAAATAAAATCTTTTTAAAAATTACTCCATCGGTTCTTTGCTCCTTGTAATCCCCATTGAAGCAATGCCCCCTGAGAAACAAGAGACCCCACAGAATTCAGCTCCCACTCCAGGGACCCTCCAGCCTGTCCCAGTGAGATAAACGCTGTGAGGAATGGAGCGCCCCCTGGAGGCCAGTCTCCCAGAGTCTTATTAAAACGTGGCTCACAAATACGGTCCCTGGAGTAACAGTATCACCGGCATTACCTGGAACCGGCTAGAAGTGCAGATCCTAGGGCCACACCTGTCTGAGTCCGTCGGGCCACCGTAATGTGCCACAGCAGAGACCCGTTTCCCCCAGTTCTGGAGGCCGTGGGTCCGAGATCTAGGTGCTGGTGGGTCCCCTGTCCGGTGAGAGCCGTTTCCTGGCTCACACTCGGCACCGTGTAGCTGCAACCACAGCCCGTGGGAGGAGGAGGAGCGAGGGAGCTTCCTTGCCCCGCCCCTTTTTTCCTCCGGGCACTAACCCCTTTCATACAGGCTCCGCCCTCTAACCTCATCATCCCCCCCCGAGGGCCCCCACCTCCCAGTACACTCTCAGCAGGGGTGAGGACTCCCACCTCTGCATCCTGGGGAGACATTGAGTGGGGTAGGCTCCAGCTCAGCTCAGGTCAGCTGGGGGTCAGCACCCCCCCTCGGGGCAGCCGTCTGTGTCCCGGCCGGCTCCACGGTGACTCGGACACACGCTCGATTCGAGAGCCACTGCGCTGGTGACCCTGCACCCCGGAGGGAGGTGCCGCCATGTAAACAACTTAATCATACCAGCGTGGACCAACCTGTCTGTCCTCCAGGGAGACAGAAAAACAAAGCTGGTGCTTGTATCAGGCAAAAACGTGGAGCTGAGATTTAAGAAATGTCATGAGACCCAACTGTGGTTTAATGTCTGAGAAAAAGCTCTCGGCAATGCTGGAATTATCCCCCAAATGTCCCTTGATGCGAACGATAAAGTAACGTGCGTGTGTAAATGCCATGAACAGAAGGGCGTGGGCAACCCCAGCACCCGCCCCACGCCCACTGAGGAAGAGGACCAAGTGGCTCTGCGGGCCCCGAGCTGCGCTCCGCCACACACCGGTCCGTGGTTACCGACCACACGCCGAGGCTGAGCACGTCCATGGCCAAGGTGGAAATGAAAATGACAATAAAAAACCCACTCCGTATTTTCATGATCTTTTTTATTTAACATACGTAGTACATGTAAACAACTGGCATAAAATTCATAAAAATACAATACTCCTACATAATATCCCTTTGTTCCTGAAACACCCTCTCATTCTCTCCTTAGTATCGTGGCCGTCTTAACTCCACACTCTCCTGCTGCGGGGTGTTGGAGGTGCACCTCTGTGCGGAGACACGGCCAGGCTCTGTCCCTCCTCGTCCCAGCAACGGCTGCTTCCGTCGCCTCCCGGCCGCCCCCACCTTCCTCACACAAAAGCAAAAATATCTCCCAGTGCTAAACATAAGCAAAACACTGAGCTTTAATACTGTTCCGTCGTGTGGGTCAAACCTACTTCTACACTTCGTCGCCGCAGGAGAGGTTCGTGAGTGACAGCACCGGCGGCTCCCCGGGAGCGGCACAGCGCCGGGCAGCCTCGGCTGTTCCACGGCGTCTGGCCCGGCGCCGAGCAGAGCCGGCCGGGGGGCTACGTCAGCAACTTCGGTCACAGGTGGTCTTCACACACAGAATCAGCTTGACAGCTTTTGCCCTGTCCAGCACAGGAAACAGTTCTAACAGTATTTCAGTGTTTTTCCCATACTGAATTCCAACCTTCACCTGTGAGCTTTATTACGAAGGGAATGAGGAGTGGGCAGGAAGAACAGAGAGTAATATTAAAAGTGCCATCTAAAAGCCACATTTGGGTGAGAAGCAACGGCAGACAGAGCCCAGCGCGCCCCCTCCTGCCGCCCTCGAGGTGCCCTCTTCCCGCGTTCCTGGACGGCTGCATCACTGCTCAAACGCCACTCCTAGTCCACACCACTCCTAGTCCACGACTCCCGGCTGCTTCCCTGTTTTCTGAAAGTGGCAAAACCCCAAGAGATAAGAGTCACACAGCAGGCGAGAAGGGGGCTGGCACTTGAAGAGGCTGAGAGAACCTGGGGGCTGGCGGGCAGGGCAGGGCAGGCGCCCGCCCACTCCACTGCCCACCCTGGGCTGCAGCGGCCCCGGGCAGCCACGTCCAGGGCTCCGGGCGAGGCAGGAGCCAGGCCTGCGGGCCGGGTGTCCGGGACACCCCGCTGGGAGGGGTGTCTGCCTGCGGCGAATCCCGAGAACACCGTGTAACTGCATGGGGGGTCCGCCGAGGCGGGGTTTGCCTGGAGTTTAAAGCCCCAAAACCACTTCTCAGCCATACAAGGGATTCACTGTTTTGCAAGATCTCATTCCACACAAATCACCTTCTAAAAAACAAAAATTCATCCTAGGAATTCAAAGCAGGTTCAGAAGGTTTTTAAAATAAAAATAAATAGGAAAAGAAAGAAGAAGAAGGCTGAATATATTCATCCTCATACTGCAATGGTTTTTTGAACCAAAACTCTAAGGCTTAAGGCTTTGTCTTGTTAAAGACGGGCAATTTAAAATAAAAATATAAAAACTCCATTCACTTATCATTGTTCACTTACTTTTTGACAGAAAAATTAGTTATGTTTTATTGTATCTTAATAGTAAAAGAAAAACTGCCACGCACTACAGTCTATTGTTCCACAGCACATTATGTCTACAGAAATATACGTTAGTTTCTGGATGCACTGCATTTGAGGTTGTTCAAAATAGTTTTTCTTAAAACTATAATTAGACATGAAAAGTTTTAAAAGTGGTTTAAAGGTATTAAAATATACACATTTGAATAATACTAAAAATGAGAAAATACACAATTGCCATTAATATTTTTTAACCAAGAAAAAGTACTTGATACGAGAAACTAAATGAGTAAATACCACTTATCTGACAAAGAATGATGGGAGAGAGAGGGAGGCAGGGAAGAAGGGGGGAGGGGAGAGGGGAGGAGAGAGAGGAGAGAGAGAAGGACTGAGGGGGAGGAGAGAGGGGGAGAGAGAGAGAGAAGGAGAGAGATGTCTCACTGACACCACACTGCTGGTCGCACAGGAGCTCGGCCCGGACCCCCAGGCCCAGGAGTCGGGGCGGATGCCGGCACGTTCTGTCAGGAACAAGAACAACAGAGACCGAAAGAACACAGAGGGAAATAAGCAGAAAACTCCAGGGAGCGCACACACCCTTGTCGGCTGCACCTGCTCTCGACCGCAGGGACCGAGGGGACCGAGGAGCTCACGACAGCCGGCAGAAGGACCCACGGACAAGAGCAGAGGCAGGGACGGAAGCAGGGGCCTCGACAGTCCACACGCTGCAAAACCAGCCCCCACACAGTTCAGAGTCGACCACGCTTTCGCATCGTCCTTTCACGACCCGTCGCGTTTGGTAGGCAGAGAGCTTTGCTCATTTTAGCACAAATACTTAAGTCAAATACAAGCATATACTCATTTGCATAGCAAATTTTAAGGGGTGCACTGAAATAGTACCCGACTGATAATGGTATACATATTTTTACAATCAGAGTGACATTCAAATTGACCAAGTAAAACATTTTCCGTTTGAAAACAGTTACCTATAAAAGTTTTTGGGATCGGAATTAAAAACAAGGCATGAGCTGTCGGCAGAACATCACAGGCATCCCCGCTGTCTTCTCGGGGCAGAGGTCACTCCTCGATGACCTCCAGGACTTTGTAAACACTGTTCTGGAACACCGTGGTGAAGTGCGGCTCAGACTCCTTCACCAGGAGGGTGCACAGCGGGGGCTTGCCGGCGTTCGCGGGGTCCTCCACGTCCCAGATCTCGGGCATGCTGCAGCCGGGCCTGGGGAGGGGCACGCCGGTCAGGGGCCCAGTGCGGTGGGCCCGCCCTCCGTTCCCACCCCCCCTCGTTTTCTCCTGCCCAGCTTAAAAACATCGTATCACAGCTGTTCCTATTTGTGTGAGCTGCCACTAAGTCCTCCTCAGAACAAGGTGAACGCAGCAAAGGTGACTCTGAAGAAAGAAAATGACCTGCGAACTACAGGTGATGTGCTTAAGTCCTGCCTCAGCTCCGGCCCAAACCGTGAACGTGTCCAGTTACTCGGCCTCGCCGCCCCCCCGGAGCTGTAACAGGGGAAGCTCCCCCAGCGCAGCTGTGCTGTGCGGACTGAGAGGGGAGGCTATTCCCAGCACCAGGCTCAGCACAGAGTGAGGGGTAATGTGTTACATTAATTTTAAAAATCATAATCGGCAAATACACTTAGTTCCCGTCCATGCAACTTCCCGTTAACTGTATTCCGGAATGAGTCAACCTCAAGAAAATCCAGTCGTGTTAAGCTCTCATCTTAACTAAACACATAATTAAATCTTGAAAGCAATGTATTTGTTTAAAGAATAGTAGAAGTAAAATTTGTATTGGTGCGATATTGGTCCCAGTAAGTTCTTCTAGATAACTAACATTCATTTTAAATTTAGAACTGTTGCTTTGGCTAGGGTTCACAATTTCTTTTCCTTTCTTTTTTAATAGATGGAGAATTTGTATGTTATACTTCAAACTGTCAGTCTCTTCTTTCAGAGCTTATGATTTTTATGTCTTCTTTAAAGAATTCTTCCCTATCACAATATTGTGAAAATATGCACTGTACATTCTCTGTGAAAGTTTCAGAATTTTGTTTCTCACATTTATAGCTATTTCTCAACTAGAATTAAATTCTTCAGTGTGGTGTAAGGTAAAGATTTAATTTTAAATTTTTCCAGATATTATAGATAGTCTAAGTAGCTCTTGGTCCAATTATTATTTATCAAATCCATTTTTAAACTCCCTCACCAGTGACACATTATCTTCAAGCCCATTTTGCCTGATCGCCTATGACCACTCATGTAACAACGGACTCAGGGGAGGACAAAAACGACGCAGAAAGTGCCTGCTGAAAGGCTGCTGAGAAAGAGGGTAAACCGATGGCCTCTCAGGGTCCCTCCACAGGTTTCTCATTAATGACAAAGGAAGCCCCTCTCCTTAGCTGGAGAGCGGGGCGGGGGGCCACGGCCAGCACCTCCGACAAGCGCTCGACCCCAGCACCCCTAATACCAGACAGAGTGGCATGCCCCCTGCAGAGCCGCCCGGCAGGCGCACCCGCCTTCCCGCCCTCACCCGCCGCCCCGCCTGCAGTCACGAGGAGCGAGCCAGGTGAACCGAATCCGCCCAGGGGACGTGCTCACACGACCACCGGCCTGGACTCTCCTGATTGTCAATAAAGACAGAAAGACACAAGGAGCAATTACTGACCAGTGACAACTTCCTACGTCCCGCCACAGCGGCATCACTCTCCTTGTAAGAGAAGCAGCTGTTCCCGCCGGCCCCTCCTGTCCCCAGTGGCAGCCCCCCTGCCCGGCCCCCCAGCAGGAGGCGGCACCAGTCTTGAACGGAGAGGTGGAAAAGTGTCCAAAGAGACCCGTCAGCATGAAACCCCGACCCGCACCGCTCGGCCTTTGCCGTCTGCGTTCACGCGCGCACACGCGCACGGGCAGAGACTTTCACGTCTACACGGATGCTCCCGCTGCTCTTACAAAGACGGGATCATCCTGGGACCCCGCGCTGGCCGATAAAACGTGGCCATTTTCCATCTCATTCCACGAAGACCCACTTTCTTCTTGACTGTTGCTTGTACTCCCATATACGGTGTGGCAGTCTTCAACCACTCCTCCTGGGACGGGTGTTGTAACTGTCCCCCGTGTTACTGCCACAGAGCACACTTACACAAACATCTCCGGGCCTCTCTCTCCACAAGCTAGGAACCATCCAGAAGCGGAACCATCGCTACAACAGGGGGCTAGGCGCTTCTCATGCTGCCGGCAGGAGCCTGTCTCCGCAAACGGTCTCCCCATGGGTGTCCCATGCAGGGTGCCCGGTGCACGTTTTTGCACGCCCTGGCTGACACGGAGCACACGTGACAACAGGACGGGGCTCGGGTCGTCCACCTTCTGATTTCTCCCCCGCCCCAAGGCCACGCTGTTCCCACACTGCCGGCCAGGGGCCGCAGAGCACGAAACGCATGGGAAGCGGCGAACCACCCCGCTCCCGCGTTCCGCCGCTCTGCCCGCCCGAGTGCGACATTCCTCATCCCGATCGGAGTTCCCCAAGGTTCCGCAAACCAGCCAGCTACACCTTCACACGGCCTTAGTGACAACCTGAATAATTTCTTCTGAGTTCATGCCCTTGGATCTCATCTCAACTCTGTTACTGGGATTAATGAGAAAGAAAGCAGAGAATGGAGAACAAAGGAATAGTTAACTCACAGCTCATCGACAGCTTGTACTGGAGTGTCTTTTCGTGCGTGTATTTAAACACAGGGTGTCAAGTATTTAAGGAATAATCATGCCACACGATCAAGCCACTTGGAAATGAGACCACTGAGTCGAGGTCTCACCGGAGTGCCAGGCACGGCTGAACCCTGGGTCAGCTTTGCTCCTGCTTCCCTTTCTTCTCCTGCGTGAGGTCCCCTCCTGCTCCCCGGTTCTGACATATCCTCCTGTCTCAGTGGCACGCCGGTGTCTCAGCTGGCGTAACTGAAGTGCGGGTGAGGGCCAGGGCACGGGGGGTGGGGGGCACTTTGTGAGAAACCCTGCTCCCCCCACTACAAAGGCAGGCACTAAGCGCTGTCCCCCATCCCCGTCCTGCTCTCCGAGTCCCCACCGGCTTCCCCAGCAGAACGGAGGGCGCAGTGCGTGCTGTGTGTCGAGGACCAGGCACAGTCCCCCGCCTGAGGTTTCCAGGATTTACCGTCAGTCTGGCTTAAATCCTGCAGCAGACGGAGAGTGCTGTGGAGACCGAGTGGGTGACAGAGAAGAGAGGTCCCTTCCTTCGCTGCCCTCCTCCCCGCTCCTGCTGGAACCAGCAGACAAGGGCAAACCGAGGCCCTGATGGGGATCCCTGGGGGATCCAGCACGCCCCACCCCCGGCTCAGACGCCAGGCGGGCCGTGAGCTCTAGGTGGGTGTGCTCTGACGCCGGCTCACTCACGACCGACTTTGACTAGGGTGCCCGTGACCCGCCGCACCTCTTGAAATTGTCCCTTCATCCCTCCTGGGTGCAGAGGGCAGCGCTCCGCCATCAGAACAGGAAACTACGGGACAGGCAAATCCTGGGCCCTGCCTCCACATCTCAGAACATGAACCCCCCCAGCCCCTGCGATTCCCACAGATTCAGAACGCTAGGCAAGGGCCCAGGGGACAAAGGAAGAATCTTGAACAAAGGCTCGTCACTAGCTTGGGGGGAAAGGTCACGAAACACGTTTCTGCTCCAGAGACTGACAGGCGTCTCAGGCTGGCAGAGCGGCAGTGCGGAGAGGGCCAGGCGGCCAGGCAGTGCCCACCGCGTGGGGATCGAGCGCGTCCGACGGCGGCGTCCGCCCACCGCTCAACGTCCTCAGAAGATCGCCACGGGGGAGCTCACGACTGCCCTGCGCTAAGTCTACACGGCCAGGTTACCTGAAGGTGAACGTGTGAGTTTCACGTACATTCTCACGTTCAGAAGGACTCAGGGCACGCTCTGAGCCGTGACTCTAACAGCAGTGATATTTCCTATAGATCCCGATTCAGTTCAAGTCACTTGCGACATTCACAGAACACCAACAATCCACGACTGTCTCCGTTTCCTCGTGGGCAGTGCTGGCAGACAGACTGTCACAGGACTATTTTTACTCCCGAGGGAACGTTTAATTATTCCGTCTCAGCACCCTCGCGTGAGACTGAAATGCGCGGTGAGTAAGTGTGATGAAGCCACAGACACGGCAGCCTCCTGAAGGCTTCTCTTCAACGAGGAGTGGGAATTAATCAAGTAACAGCGCTCTGTAAAACGCCCCTGACTTCTGGCGAAACCGTGCGTGTCTGCGTCTCCCCGGAGCAGGTGCTCTGGTGTCTCAACAGCCAGCTCCTGCCGCCCGTCCCCCGGCGCACCACGGCCGCCAACTGAGGGGCTCACGTCGGCTTTGAGACGCTCGCCAACTCCGGCTGCCCCCCTCTGCCCACTGAACGCCTCTGTGTGAACAGACCTTTTGAAAACCGTGAGCCCAAGAGCACACGGGTCTGTGAAATGGTTCCCCCACCCAAGTAGGAGGTGAAGCAGCAAGAGACGCCTCAGTCTGGCTGCGTCCGTCCGCCACGGGACGCCACGGGACGCCACGGGACGCGGCGCGGCGCAGGGCTGGGGGCGAAGGAGGCCTGACCCTCCGCGCCCGACTGACGCCGCTACCACGAGAGTCTCCACTACTCGGGCTCAGCCTCTACACGCCTTTTGAAAGAAAGTACATTCGGCTTGAAGTAAAAGATTCAAAAAACAGGCGAAAGTGAATAATTCAGGAAATTACCCATCACTGCCTATATAATACCCTTAAGAAAAGTGCACACATGCCAATCATTACAAAGAGATGCTCACGATGACTACGAGAGAAAAAAACTCCAATTCAAGCGATCACCTAGAGTTCTTTCCCACTACGCTTTGCTAGACGCGGTCTACGCCTCACGCACGGCCTCGCAGCGCAGCCCCGAGACCGGGCCGCTCCCCGGGCTCCCCGGGCGACTACTCACTTGGACCTGCGCACGCACCAGGACTCCTCCAGGATGTAGTAGTTCACCTGCAGCTTCACCAGCTCCCGCTTCACTTCCTCGGCTGCCTTCCGGCTGTACATGGAGTACACGATCTTCGTTCTGGCTCTTGGGAGGGAAACAGCCGGGGAGAAGACCGGCGAGGTTAGGAGGCTGCAGGCCTCCTGTTTGGGGAGGCTCTGAACGGGGCCGGGAGACAGACGACACGGAAGACTCCGGGGGTCGGGACACACTGCAGGGGAGTCCTCGGGGCGTCAGGGAGGGGGCCTCGGGAAAGGGCGGAAGTGGCCCCCAAGTCCTGGGAGGAGGGGCTGCCACACTCAGGCGTTCTGTCTGTCCGCTTGCTTTTGTCCTAAACTCTCTACGGACCGCTCTGTCACAAACACGAGCCAGGTTTCCTGTGTGTGGGCGCGTCTTTAAAGCCGCGAGGGTCCCAACCTTCACCCCAAGAACCACCAGCAGTCGCTGGCTCTCCACTTCACTCCCGGGCTTTCCGAAAGCTGAGTTCACTCAGAATAGCTGCTCTGGAAGTCAGCCTGCCAGGACTGTTTTACTGAAAAACTTTCTACTTATACATAGTTATGTCCTGCTGTTAGTCAAAGGAACATATTAATAGGATTCACCTTTTCAGGAAATTAATAATCTGACCTACCTTAGAAGTTACACAAAAATGAAATCTATTTCCTTTAGAAGAGAATGTATTTTATGCGTTTATGAAAAAATAGTGAAAAAACCTCCCATCATTCTAACAGGTTAAACTGGTGAGAACCAGAATAAACCCCTCTTTGAATGCGATTGCATTTTCAGCTGACTCCTGAGAATCCAAGGAAAACGCCCGTGAGAAACCTCAACAGAAACGTCAGGCTGATGAACCCTCGGGGCAGCCTCAGGACGACGACGACGAAGACGCTGCACGCTCCGGGGCCTTGCCGACCCACTCAAGACTGATCCGCTGGGACGCCTTCTGCTGCCTGGTCAACCAGATGACCCCAAGGTGGCAGCTGGGTCGCCCCTGGGGCTGGAGCAGTCTTGGGTGTGACTTGGCACTTTACCTCGGCATTCCTCCCCCAGCTCCACCAATCCCAGCTCACCGCCATTCCCTTCCTTAAACCCTTCTTGGCACCTGCTGAACAGCGTGAGCATTCTGTACTAACCTCAGACCCGCATCTTCATAATGTGGGTGATTCACCACGGGCCGAAGTGCGGAGAGTTTCACACTCGCCATGGTGGGCATGGCCCCCGCAAACACTGCGTCTGCGGAGCAGGAAGCGAGGGTCAGCGAGAACCGGGAGGGAGTCGGGGCGGGCACAGGGCCGGGCAACTCCCGAGCCCGGGTGAGCGTTTTCTTCGGGCGACAGTCTCATCCCACTGCTGAGAGTTTGTGTGTGTGTGTGTGTGTGCATGTGTGTAACATCGTGGGGATCTTTCCTGATTCTAGGCAAGTATGAAACGAACCAATTTTTATAACACTAAAAAACCCTGTAGATGATTTAACAGTCATTCCATACTCAAATGACAACACCTCCCTTCTTAAATGTGAACAAAGATTAAAGATTCCATGAGTTCGCTTCAAGGAGGAATTTGAAGGGCTAAGAGTAAAAATTCATTAGGAAAATAAGCATTAAAATTATTTTAAACTGTGGCATGTAAAACTTTGAAAAAATCAGAATTTATGGAAAATAGCAAAACTAATTAGGAAGAAGCTGTGCACAGCATTTCCTTTGCAAACCATGGAAGTAAATAACAATGGCATTTCTCCCTCTTTCTGGAGACTCTGGAAGCAGCACTGATCAGAAAGACTGTTGGCAGTTACTCGGGTTTAGGATTTAACAGTGGTATGCAAAACTCGGGAAAAACACTCCTAAAAATAATATTTTTTTTACCTGGTTTAGTACTATATTTGATCCACTCTATAAGTTCTTCTTGTGGCAAATTGCTGAATTCTCCTACAATATTCCATTGGGTTTGTAGGTTTGCTGAACCTTGTATCGACATCGCTGCTAACAGAGCAAAAACAACAGCACCAGGATGTACTTTGCAAAAGAGCCATCCAAACAGCTGAAACCAAGTCAGAAACACATTGGTGATTGTTAGTAGAAAGCAACAAGTATCCAAAAAGCAACGGTTCTTCCCAGAGGACAAAGCAGCCTCTGCTAGAGTCCTGGATAAGCCTTAATCACCCTAGGGAAAGTTCCAGAAGCAATGACCCTAGCAATCAAAAGACCCCACCACCAGCCCTGCACGAGTGGGCCACGGTTTAAACCGCGTTCAAGTCGAGCTCTTCTCTCAACTCGCTCTCTCTATTCCCAGAGCCAGGCAAGGCCGGGCTCACTGCAAAATGACAATGTGGGGCCCTTGTTGGAAGATTACTAAAAAGACCCAAACGGCAACAACAGAGCACAAAGCCAGGTGCGGGTGCTTCTCCGTGTGGGCGCCCTGCATGCTGGCCTCCAGCGCTGCGAGGCCAGCCCGGCATCTGTGGTCATCGCTCACACTGCTGGTGGGACTGAAGGGACAAGCGTCCAAGCAGCCTCCCTTCCTGTCCCGGCCTGGAGGAGCCAGGCACTGCGGCCTCACCCTCCCTCAGCCTCTCCAGCTTGACCACAAGCCGCCTGGGAACCTTGGGGCTGGCTACTCTTTTCCATATGCAAATAGTCCCCTCTCAACAACAACACTCTGTCTCTATTGTTCTCTCCTGAGGACTACTTCCTGAGGACACACACAGACACTTCTCCTTTTGGACTTCTGCACCCACCACTGCACCCTCATCCCCAGCTGGCGGTTCGGATGATTAGTAACTAATGCTAATTTGGCCATGGTGCCTTCTGTCCCTGACTGATGAAAAGGTGAGCCCGTGGAGGGTGGAAGTCCTACGCCTGTGACTGCAGAGCCAGGAGGCAGGTACCTGGGGAGAGTTGGCAGCGAGCAGCCATGTGGCTGCAGCTCCGTTTGAGGGTAAAGCCTCGACACTGAGCAAACTGTGCATTTGTATGCACACGTACACTCAATGAAAAGAATTAAAGCTTAATACTGAAAGCCCATATAATTTGAAAGTACTTATAACTTGAACTCAATTGTTGGAATTCTTTGTGAGATGAATGTCAAAACAAAAAATTATTTCTACAATTAGTCTCCGCTTTCCATCAACATCTGCAGTAATCACTCGCGAATTCACGAGGCTGATGGTCTGTTGTTAGGCAGGGACTGTTTCAGAAGTTAGAAGAATAGAAAATGATCAGCTCTCAGGGGGTTTTGTGGGCTTTTCAAAAACATCGCTCAGGAACGATTAGCACAGACCCAGAAAGGACTTTGCTGGCAATCATCTAAAGAGCCCCAGGGACTCCAACACGCTTCCGGGCCCCTGAGCACCGAGGCTGCGACCGCGCCCAGCAGCCACAAGGCCCGCGCAGCCGCCGCCGCCTCACCTGCCTCGAGCAGACCAGCGACGCCATCACGCACATGTGCGGCGTCAGGAAGAGCTTCAGCCGCATGATGAGGACGCCCAGCGCCGTGTACGCCACCAGCTGCAAGGCGTGATAGACCAGCTGAAAGAGAAGGGAGACCGCTCTGACGCCTGCTGTCCGTGAAGTTCAAGACTATACCGTTAAAATGGCGGATATACAGAAAAGGGCACTTTTCCTTAGTAACAACACTTTAATTTCAGGTATAAACAAGTCTTGAAATCCACTTTCCAGCGTCTCCACTTGAGTAGAGAGCTAAGCTTGTACAATTGCTAAGGCCAGTGGGTCTGCAGCCCTGCTCAGGACCACGCCTGCAGTCGGGGAGCCCCCACTTCTGCACCCCCTGGGTGCGCCCACCGGCACAGAGGGGACACGGGAACCACAAGTGACTGCTGTCAGTTCCAGACCCCAGAGTCCCGCCCCGCCTTGGAACAGCCACCGGAACCCGGCTGAAATACACGGCACAGTATCGTCCACTACGGTCAGCGTGCTTCTGCGGAGAGAGCAGGCCTCAGAAGGCCTCATCAGAAGGAAAAATAGTAACCTGTGTAACTAAGTATGGTGACAGATGTTAACTAGACTAATTGTGCTCATCACTTCACAGTGCACACACATCCGAATCATTGTGTTGTATACATGAAACTACATATAATATAACGTGATATGTCAATCATACTTCAATTTGAACAGAGAAAGAAAAAATAAAAAAACCACCCGGCCAAATCCCTGGAGATGGGAGGAGCTCACATCCCTGGAGCCCTAGGCTGGGGAGCGGAGAGGAAAGTGTCTCCAGTCACTCAAAGGACACCCCCTGGTGTCCCTGGGGGTTCCAGCCACAACCTGCTAGGGCCGCGAGGACGGTCTCAGGGACTGGAGGACAGATGTGTCTGTGACATCCTCCCACGAGCACACGCAGGCCGACTGGGGAGATGATCAGTGCCAGTCACTAACAAGCACAGAGGCCAGAACTAGGAAGGAAAGTCCCGACACACACGTGAACACTAGAATGCGGTGCATGTTAGTAACACTGGGTCTTTACCTCTCCGTGGTCGAACTGGTGTTTCCTGAAATGGAAAAGAAATACAAAGTAACTGTGGAGGCACTTACTTCCGTTATCTGCATTTGTATCTTACAAACATGAGGTCTGACAACTTGTGTAAGATTCCCGCAGGGCACATGTATGTAAATCAAAGTAACTACAAAAGCTACAAACCGAAACCCAGGCTACACTTTTTTGAGTTTTCGGGGGGAACACGACGACGCTGCAGGTCTGCAGATCTGGCTGCACGCTGCGGCGTGTCAGCCACCTCCTGGTGACCCCCGGGCAGGGGACACGGAGGAGGACCTCCGAGCCCCCCCATGAACAGGAAGGCACAGCGGAGAGGTTTCTCTGCGGCGTCTCTGGAACACACAAACAGCCTCTAAATCCCTCCTTCCACTCTGCTGGACAGTCTCAACTTCCCGAGCAGACGTGTGCTCAGAGCCCGCCCCGCCCCCACTCTGTGCCGGGCCCCACGGGTTCGCATCACAGCGGGGTGCCCTCCGATCTTTCACACGTCACCCACGGTCTTCCCACGCTGGTCCCCACTGCTCATCTCTGAGGCTCCGAGAGGCCTCGCCAACCCCGCCCCCCGCCAGCAGCAAGTTTCCTTCCAGCCTCCAAGAGGTGCCCGACTCCGGTGGTCAGCGCCCCTCCTCCATCCATTCCCCTCCCCCTCCCTGGTTCGCCTCCTCTCAGAGAACACTTCCACTGGTTTCCCTGACCACCCACCATCTGACTCTCCCCAGTAAGACGCAGCCTTCGGGGCCCCAGGGCTAAAACCTGCCCGACTCAGGCCCATGATGCACCTACGGCGCTGGGCACACAGCAGGAACAGGAGGGAGGGCGCCTCTGCCCTCGCACGGACGTCGACGGGGAGGACGAGCAAACAAAGAGGCTCCTGGACCCCACATCTGGTCACGAAACCGTCTCCCACTGTCCCCTTCCCTTTGCGCACGGCACATGACTCCGGCACTCAGGCAAAATGAAATGTCACCGCACCTGTCTCCAGCCAAGAAAGCCCCGGCCCTCCCTGCAGGGAGGCCCCATCAAGCTCCGTGGTGGTTCACAGTTACTGCCACCGCTGAGTCGCGCTGAAGGGAGCTCCGTTTCCAAGAACAGTCCCACCTTCCTCCCCGAGCTGCAGATCACAGCTGCAACTCCGTGCAACTCTGCAGTCGGTGCGAGCCTGCCGGCTCTTCAGCAACAGTGTCAGCCCGGGGAAGGGGCAGCTCGGCGTGACGTCCAGGGTCACGTCCAAGGTCACGTCCTTTCCCCGGCCCCCAAAGGCTCCTCGTACCAGCGAGGGCACGGCTGCAGCGCACTGCCCGTAAATGACACCGAGGACGGTCTCGGGGGCACGTGCAGCGGTCTACCGCTCGTCGGCACAAGTTTGTAGGTGAGAGAACGCTATGTAAGCCGTGTGTGTTCAAGTTATAAAAGGAAATACGACACTTTCACCGATCATTCTCTAGACCCCACAAAGTCCGACAGAAGCCGGGAAGCAGAACTGAAACTTCCTCTCCCCCACCTCCAATCCCACGCCCTTCCTCATTACAGGTCTCCTCCTTCCAGGTCCTTCCCACGCACCAGGAAACGCACCATCTTCCTCCTTCAGCGAAAGCGCACTCCAGATTAACGGGAGGAATCAACGGTGCCGACGGAAACACCCCCACGCGGAAGGCCCACACCCCAGAGACAAGGGCCTGCTCAGGGATGAAGATGGTCAGGGAAGGCTTCCTGAGGGAGGGGACATTCGGGCAAGGATTGGAGGAGGCAGCCGTGCAAGAGCCAGGCTGCAGGCCAGGCGGGGCACAGCCCCGGGGCTGGGGCTAGGACTCCCGTGGAACTGCAGAGGCAGGAAACTCCCGCTGTGTGTGGGCCGGGGGCTCGGGGGGCGGGCAGCAGTGCAGCAGGAACGGGAAAGAAGGGTTTGATTTCCGCTCAGTGGCTGTTTCTGTCCTTCACTCATTGTCCTAACAGGGTTTTAGTATTAACAGAAGCTCTTTATATGGGACGATCATTAGCCCGTTTTCATAGAATACAAACATTTTCCCCGATTTGTATTTTTCTTTGAACAGTACGTACAGTGTCTTACCAAACCAAAGTATGAATCTGGTCAACCTTGTCATTTTTCCTTCTAGCTAACAGGTTTTCTGTCGTACTTAACAAGGCCTCTCTAACCCTAAGATTATAAAAATAATCTCGGGCAATTTTGAGGGTTCCTTTTTCCCTGTATTTAGATCTGCGCTCCATCTGGAATTTACATCGCCTGAAAAGGGAGGGGTGGGCCCGGTTTCACAGGCCCTGCGCCTGTGACTCTGCCACCACCAGGGCCTTCCCTCTCCCTGCGGAGCTGAGGCCCGGCGCGGTCCTGCGGAGGCAGGTGGTGCGCGTGCACGGCCGCTGCGTACGGGGCCGCCCGGGGCCTGCGGCGTGACCGGGGGATGTGCCGAGCTCGGCGTGGGTGGGAAGTGAGAGCGGCACAGACGGGGACGCCGACGGTGGAAAACGCCGACTGGCAAAGGTCGAGCGGACAGCGCGCCACCGTGCGCTGAACGCACTCTGAACGTCTGCTTTGTCACAGATGGAGGGAGTAGCAAAATGTTAACACTTACCTTGCATGTGTCTGCTGCTTCACTAAGACACCCCACATGTCACTAACAATCTGCAAACAGAGTTTTTAGAACACTTTAGAACAGCTGTTTTGGGAAAAGCAGAATTTCAATTAAAGTGTCTTCTAAACTTTCAAACTTCTACTTAAGTGTAAGTACAGAGACAAGACATGGCTCAGAAAGCAATGACGACGACAACACGATCTTACACGTGAACAGAACTCGCGCAAACCTAACACCCAACGACCCTGTTCAGGCGCAGTCGCCGCCCGTCCTTGGTCAGTGAGCGACAGGCTCCGAGGGAGTCAACGACCCCCACCCAGGAAGGCGGCGAAGCCCCGCTGGGTCTGTGAACCCGGCCTTCAGCCCCCGGTCCACACCCGGAGATTCCCACCACCCAGGGCGTGCGCCAGGCCTGCCCTTAACCGCGGCCCCACAGGACCGGGGGGACCGTGGTCACAGACGGAGAAGCACGACCGTGAGTCACTGAGTTCCCCTGGTTAGCAGTGACCGGGAGGCCACCTGATCCGAGAGCCCCTCCCCGGTGCGATGTCCTCCGCCTGCTGACGGGTGTGAGTCCAGCTCCTGGAAGAAGCCCCCGCCCGGCCACTGCCTGACCCTGTGACACCTTCCGGATCAGGCCGGATCGATGCCGGTCAAAGGTCTTACTGCCAGGAACTGGCCCGAGTTCTCAGGAGCCAAAATGAATGAACCTTATTTCTACGCGGCAGGCTTTTAGCTGTGTGAAAACAATGATCCTCTTTCCGTTCAAATGTTTCTTCTTCAGTCAGACACCCCACCTCTTGAACCCGATCTGATGGTCTTTGTCACCGAGCCACCCAGACGGCTGTCTTGTAACGCATCTGGATCGCCCACATGCCGTGTTTTTTATTTCTTGCCGGGTGCAGACCCACACGAGGTGTGCCCAAGTGCCAAGGACCCAGAGCGCCTGGCACGGGGCGGAAACTGATGAACCCAAGTGGATGTGAGGGGCACGAGACCCCACAGCTCGAGGCTACACGCTGCCCGTGAGCAGGGAGGGTTCTCAGTCAGTGGACACGTCATGAGGCCGCTGACCACCCCTTGATCTTCCCACTCTGCACCTGTCAGAACAGGGGTAACGGTGTCTATGCACCTCACGGGGCTGTCGACCAACCAACTGAAACGGCACATGTGAAATGACTTTCGGAAGCACAAATTACCAACTGAACAATAATTACAGTAGTGAACAGTCTACAAGTATACGGCACTGCCTAAAACAGAAATCCTGGCTACAAACCAGAAAACTCTCAGGGTCTGTTATCTGCTTTTCTATTACAGATTTATCTCAGCTCATTCTCTCAAACTACCTACAGCTAAGCTCACCAGTTCTTAAAGGACAAAGGAGAGATCATCACACCCCTCTTCGGTAAAGACAGCAGCTTCCCCGCCCAGGTCTCCGTCTGGGCTTCGGGTTTCATCATCGTCAAAGCCAGGCCGGCAGTCTACGCATTTTACTGAGTTCACAAGACACAGATAACATCCTCCTTGTCTGTTTTGATTGATGATAACTTGGACCCAGGAGTTAGCGAACACCACACACACGACTCGGAAAGGCCCCCATTCAAGAGTTCAGGGGAACGTACAGGCAAGTTAAAAGCAAACCGGTGATAACTCGGAGGCAAGAACAACTGCGTCTGGGCCCACAGGGCCCCTCTGACCCTGACTCTCAAACACAGGCCGGTCACGGCAGCAGGCCAGCCTCCCCCCTCCCCACAGCTGTGCTACGTGGGCAGACGGCAGAGCCTTTTTAAGGCGTGTCCGTGCCCGTCAGAGGCCAGAGCAGGTTTCCACGCACCCACACAGGGTGCTGTCGGGTGCACACGGAGCCCCGCGCGCTGACGGCTGCGCAGACGCGGGAAAACGTGTTTTTGCAGGGAAAAGCTCCTCTCTCGGGAGACACATACCTTTCTGACGATGGTGATGAACACGACGAGAACAACTGGAAGCAGCAAAGTCTTCGTGTACCGCAGGGGGGTCTGCAAGGAGACCTTTGTCAGAGGAGTGCCGTTCTGAACAGACAACACTTCACCCCGAGTAATGAACCCAGAGAATCGCACCAGGAGCTCCACTCAGCGAGGGCCCACCCCGACCCCAGACTCCCATCAGAAGAGTGGAAGTGCCCTTCCACAGGAACAAACGTACCCAGAACGTCGAGCTGAAAACACTCACACACACAGTCCCCAAACACATGTAAGCGTGAAATGCGACTAGAGATTACGGTTCGCCTCCTGGCAACTGCTTCCGTACCTAGGGGCTCACCTCCCTACTCCCTACGTCAGCAGACTCCCGGGAAAGGCTGGAGCTTTCCCTGCAGACCCTGGGGGGGCCGAACGTCTTGGCCACGGCCCCTCGGCACACACGCAGTGACCAGTGTTTGCACAAGGAATAACTCTTCAGCATTCTCTTTAGTAACAGTTCAACAAAACTACACTAACCAAAACCGTACACGGCAAAGCCCTGTACAGTGCAATCCTACACACCTCGCGATGATGAGGTCACGGTCTTAAGCAATCTGAACTTGGAACTTCTCCACTGCAGCTGATTTGCTTGCCACCGCTTCCCCCGACAAAACAATCCCTTATCACTGAGTCAAATAACATGCACTTTCCCTGACATGTTCATAAAAAGAAACCTAGTTTCAACTATATTAAAATACTGGTACATTTTAATTGTACAAAATACAGAGTAAGTAGAATTTTATGATTTTCCCTCTCAACAGTCCAATTTCTCTCATTTATTAGTCTGTACTAGATGGGTAATTTATTACACAAAAATGCATACTTCATGAGTTAGAAGTCCTACTAAGAGAATTTAAATGTTCTTATCTTACTATTTACCTTTACAAACATTTTCATAGTATGCTATTTTTATATATATATATTTATTTTGTAAATTTTTAATTATGTCTCAACCTAAGCAAAAATCATAACTGAAACTATCTTAATATTTTAAAAATTAGGTATTTTCTAATAACTAATAAATACAACAAAAGTTGTAAGATGTGTGTTTACCTTAAAAAGGTAATAAATATATCATAATTGTGTTAGCATTTAACAAAATTTAACAAAGTGTTAAAAAAAATTTAATGTTATATTCCAAAAGCTTAAAAGGTATTTAAAAATATTTCTCTGTCAAGGAAAATCAGATTAGCACCAGACTTTGACAGAAATGCTCCTGAGCAGAAGACAATGTACTAACTTATTCAAGAAACTCAGGACAAGATACAGACCGCAGACCTGCATCTCGCCAACAGCGCCACAGAGAAAACACCGATGAAACCCTTTGAACATGCCAACACTCAGGACTCTGCTCCCAGGACCCCTTCCCGAGGGGTCCAAGACGAGGCAGGAGGGGCTTCCCGGAGGCCTTCACCCCACTGGCCGACCCAGCTGCAGCAGCGACGGGGACACAGAGGCGGCAGAACGAACAGTGCGCGCAGTGAGTGACGCGTTCTCGCCATGAAGACAGTGGGGCGCACTGCTGCCCACTGCTCTGCGCCCCGGGACTCGGGCTGACCCAGCCGGAGTCGGAGGGGGAAATGAAAGTGGCAACAGAGCACTGCTGGCCAGTTTAACGCACAGCACAGAATTCGGAAGAACCGCGTCTCACAGACAATAAAACATCACAGTGCACGAGGCCACAGCGTGGGGTACAAAGACCCACGTGTCCTGCTGTGGAACCAAACCAGCGCCCAGAGAGCTGCGGCATCACATTTCCCAGAGACACCGGAACAGCCAAGGACCTTCCCTTGCACCTCGCTCAATCTGCGCCGGCCCGGCCTGCGGGCAGCACCCCACCAGAAACGCGGGGCTCAGACGCGAAGGGTGGGAGTCCCAGCTCGAGAACAGTCGGTGGCACCGCAGGCCTGTCTCCCAACCCACCGAGCTGCGCTGAACACGGCTTCCTTCTAGACGTCTGAATGCAGTTTTCAAAGAAAAATGCTGCTGGAACGAGCAACTCGCACTCGGCCTTATTTCAGGGCAGTGAGGCCATCAGACACAGCGCTGCCAAGTGAGTGGGGACGTAAGAGCCTGCGCTTCACCGAACTAACGCCGCGCCCACGGAGAGGCCGCCTGAGATGCCTCTGTGCTCGCTCGTCCAACAACCCGCTGGTCGGAACGCGCGCTTCTCAATTCCTCAGGTGAGGAAGGACCACGCAGACCCGGGAGCAGTGCCAACGGGAACAGGAAGAGCTTCCCCTCGGCCACCACATGTGTCTCCTCCTTCAGACCGAGGTGACAGCACAGAGGACAGAGTCTGAACAGCGGGGACAGCCTTTCGGACAAGTGAATGGACCAAAACCTAAGGGGAAAACCGGAAACCGTACCTACCTCCTTTTCCATGAAGTCAAACTCTGCTGCACAAGTATACAACAAGGTATCAAAGTCCTTGTAACTGAAGAATTTTGACGTTAGTAAGTTGCCAATGTGAGCCTAGTAAGGAATAAAACGAGGTACCCTTAGATTATGCCGTAGAGTATAGTAATGCATTTTAATCGTAACAGTACCCAAAAATAGCCCTCACTACATTACAGAGCTCTCTGTTCCCACCCAGCGAGCTTCCGCTAAGCAGGAAGGCGCCGCACCCTCCAACTCCACAGCTCTCTCTCTTCTGCTGACAAATGAGGGCGCCAACACCACCCTGCTGCCAAGGTGGGTCATCGACAAACCCAAGTCTTTTCTCCTCGTCTCGTCCCTGCTCAGCGTGCCCGCCCTGGGGCAACACACTGGCGTCTCCTCTGCGGGAGCCCACCGGGACGGGTGGGCCTGGTGGCACAGGCCCTCCCGTCACTCACAAAAGGACCAAGTGTGACAGAGAAAGGAGACACTAATTCAGGTTTCTGGAAAGGGGACTGAAGACCCTTTGCAAGCAGCAGCACATGCACAGGCCTGGGGAGGGCACACACTTCCCACCGCCAGCCGAACCCTGGGTCACCTCGACATGTCACCAGGTGCGCGCGCTCACACCAGTCATCTGCTCCCCACAGAAAGCCACGTGAGGAACACAGACTATTTTCATTCACAAATGAGACATTTGCCAAACTTTCCATTCATTGTTGTCTAAAAAGGCAAGGACCGAAGACGGGCCAGGGGTGGGGCAGAATTACACCTAAAACAAACCATAACTAGAATCCCAGACGGCATCCGGATGATGGGGGTGGAGCGGGGGGACCGGGGACCGAGGTGAGGGTAGGGACTGAGGGGGGGTAGGGACGTGCTGAGGAATTTCAAAGCTCCTGCTGGAGAACAAAATGTGTGCTAATAAATGTAAGGAATCAACAGGGAGAACAGGTAGAGCCTAAAACAGCGCGAGAAAACTACCTGTCCAATGAAAAGGAGGAAAAAGTCTAAACGCAAGTAAAATGGAAACAGATAAAAAAACAGATAGACTTCATCTTGGAATTTGGGTTAAATAGGGGCATTTTAATATCACAAGTAATTTGTAGCTTGTTTGATCCTTTTCAGGTCCTTCAAGCCTAAGCAAAAATGCACTCACGTCATCTGTGATGCCGAAGAGTTTAGATGTCAAATACTTGAGAATGACAGTTCCAAATAACCAACAACACCCTTGGATAACCTGCAAGAGAAAAACGTAACGAAACAAAATAAACGGGTGCCCCTGCAGCCGTGTCACAGACACGGTCTGGGAGGGAAACGAATGCTGTAGTCGCACATCAAACAAGTCTCTCCACGTGCAAGAGAAAATGCTAAAAAAAAAAAAGGACTGCACCTTAAATTAAAATGTTACTCTAAAATCAAGGAGCTATCACTAAAATTAAAAATAAAAATGTACAATCCTATTATAAAAATTCATACACTTTATAGAAGACTTGCACAGCAACTACAGTTCAAGTCCCTTCTACCAACACTTTCTTGCACACGTACAACTCCTTAGCAAAAACATGGGTGATTAATAAAATTGAAACTCTTTACCTATCAAATATTAATCTTAACTTGCGTCGTGGAAAGGGCAATTTGCTACATTAAAATTGAGCTCTAATATGTCATAAAACTGTTAGATCCCCTGCACTGCACAGATCGTTCCCTTAAAAGTGAAACATAAAACCAACGCCACATTTTACAGAAGAAAAACGTAAGCGTTCAAATAGATTGATTCTTACCCATAAACTAAGTTCAGATACATTTATTTTCAGGAAATGTGGTTTCATTGCCAGTACGCCCTGCATGGAGAAAATAACACAGCATACCGTTAATACTTATAATGTAAGTGCCATAAAGTACTTCTAAATAGTAAGACTCTCGAGAACCTGAAATTCAGCACACTGTCGACCTTCCACACGGCACTGCCACTAGCTCACTGACTTCGAGGACAAGCCCTATTTTAACCAAAGTGGATCAGGTGAGTTAATGACTTCGTTTAGCAGAAAACGGATTCACACATTAATTTTTATGAGTGCCTTTTGTGTCTCTGATTTACCTAAGAATCATGAAGTATAAAATGAACTCAGAGTTTTAGACCAATGTCTTACAGTAACAAGATTTTTCTTAAGGTAAATATTATTAACTCTTAGGATAAACTACAAATAAGTTTTTAATGGATCAACTAAATACTTCTTTATCAATACTCATGTCTTTCCAAGTACATAATAGATTCTCAAATATCATACCTATTGGCATCTAAATCTACTTCAAACTTGGCAAATACAGTCAGAGATCAAAATGTAAATATATGAACCCAAATGAAATCTTTTCAGAAGTTTCTGAATATCTAGAAACACAGACGTGTTAAAATTAATGTCTCAAAGTGATAACTCTCAACAAAAATAGGCAAATGTTTGTTGATGTTTACACATGCAAAAACACGCTATATTCTGTAACTGCTGGCACTGTTTAGTTTTAGACAACAAACTATGTGAGACATACATAAATATGCGTAATTTATCCCTGTGACACACCTCAGTGTGAAGCACTTAGTAGGAAACCTGACACACTGTAGGTGCTCAACTCAACAAATTTCCTGTGAAATGTGCTCAGATTAGCTTCTACTGATGTACGATCTTCTGCTCTATGGCTTCCCTGGACACACAAGTCCCAAGGGTCGGGTACTTGAACCTGAGTAACAGCAGGCCTTGCTCGTGTACACGTGTAAAATAGAGACTTGAATACATTTTCACGTTTCCTGATTACAAACATAATTCACCAACTGTAAAAACTATCATTCTCCTCAAAACACAGCCACTCAGTTCATGATTTTTTTTGTCACTGTTGAAAACACAGCATTGCCACATGCTAATCGCCACCTTTTGTGACGAAGTATACTTGCGTGGCACAGCCTGAAAAGGGTGGTGCTATAGACTGAAAAGCAGCCTATCTTTGAGAAATGAGATCTAAGACAAATGTTACTTGTAAAATGAGACAAGGAAATAGGAGGTTCCAAACTTGCTAATGGGCGTTAGAAATCCCGAAAGCCAAAGTGACCTGAGTAGCTTAAATGACTAGTCAAGAAACAGAGTACATTTCCATTAAGACACTACAACAGGCTTTTGTCTCCCAGAAACCAGCCTCTACTAAGTATAGGAATAATTTCTTTCTTCAGAGAGTTATGAAATATTGTAATGGTGACGCCTATTGATTTTAAAAAAAGGCATAGCTCCTTCGGGAAGTCCTTAAATTCAGGAAAATGGGTAGTTGAGAAAGTCATCCCACCAAAGTAGCGAAGGAGTCAGGTGGCCTTTCCCGGTTTGCTCTAATTCTGTGCCAGGGGCTCCTGACCGCCTCAGCCCGCAGTGACTCAGCAAACTACAGCTGAATCACCACCTGGTTTAAACTATCTGAATGTTTCACACAAATAAACACGAGGGAAGACCCTAAAAGCAAAAGCCTCAGGCCCCGGGATCCAGGGGCATGAGGTGGAGACACTGCTGGGAGATGCCACGGGGAGGAAAGGGGACCAGGAGGGAGCAGGAATCGGGCAAAAACTGAAGAGGAGAGGACGAAAGGAAAAAGGAGCAGGCACAGAAACCTCTCTAAAATTAACCCTGGGGCCTAAACTTAGGAGGCAGAAAAGAGGAGGAGGGAGGAAGGACGGCTCGGACAGTGAGACAAGGAGCTGTGCTCTCCGACGTGACCCTCCAACGTGACCCTCCGTCGTGCTCCTTCGCCGCTCTGGGAGCGAGCACTCGAACACTGGACCACGGGCAGACGCACGCAGCAGGACCCTGAGCTGCTGCTGCTCACAGAAAACCCCTCACAGATCCCGAGCCAGTGATGACCAAACTGATAAGCCATTCATTTCAAACACAGCCATGTACTTAGAAAACACTTACCCAAATAATCACCAAAGAGGAAGCATAATAAGAAGTTAATAACATTGAGTTTCCAAACATCAAAACAAAACAAAGTGCAAGAGAAATCTGGAAAAATCCAAGAAAAATACAATTAATGCACATAAAACAAAAAAATAATTGCACATGCCCATGATAAACAAAATTCAAACTGTTCAAAAGGGAACATATATATAAAAAAAAAACAGCCCAAACCCTTCCCCACACTTCAACACCCAGGATCACCAGAACTGACACTTTCTGTGCGTCCTTCCAGGCCTTTACATGTACAGATTCAAGTTTATATTTTTTAAAGAACACGCAAATGGAAACTTAACCCATAAGCTATGCTATTTCTTGCTTTTACTCTTAATTTCTTTCAGAGAGCGCCCCTATCAATGCCGACCCACCCCACTTAAACGTAACCAGTCCTCTGACTGCTGCTGCACGCTTCCAGCTTTCCAGCATTGCTCTGTTGTTACTTCGTATTTCTCTACGCAAGCCTTGTTGTGACACACATCCCTTCTGTGCGCATCTTACACACATGCCAATACAGTGAGGGGTCAATTACTAGAAGCGAAACTGATGGATTCAAGGTACACGTTAAAATCTGAAAAGATAAACAGCCATGCAAAATACCGCATCAATCTACTCTCCCACCAACAGGGCACGGAAGTTCCTGTGAATACACGTTCCTGCGTGATTATCATCCTTTGAAATATCTGCCGATACCATATAAGAAAAATGTTGCCTCATTGTTTTGCTTTTAATAACGAGACACAGCATGTTTTCCTCTATTTGCTGCTCCCGTTGTTACTGTGCTGTGAGTGTGTATGTGTGAGCTGTCTCATCCTACTGACTATTCCTCGACGAGGTTTTGGTTGTTTCCCTTAAGAGCTCTCTTTACAGAACGTTAAGTCATTACCAAGCAAGCGTAGATATTTTTATACACGTGGACACTGAAAATGTGGTGTTTGTGTGCACACACGTAAGAACATACAGGGGCAGGCGAGCGTAGGTTTACAGTTGAGTACGTGAAACACAGCTCATCCTTGTATTATTAAATATGGTATTATTTGTATTACAGTTGTAAACCTACTTTTGCCCACCCCGTAGTGTATATGAGTATAGATCAATACACGAATACCTATGTGACTATACATGATACTATCCAGCCATAAAAAGAAGGAAACCCTGCCGTCTGCGCCGACATGAGCGGGCCTCGAGAACGCCAGGCTGAGTGGGAACAACCACGCGGGAGGAGACAGATGCGGCGTGACTCCACTTCCAGGAAGTGCCTGGGGTGTCAGAATCGCAGACACAGAAAGCAGAATCCGGGGGCGGTTTCTAGGTGCTGGGGGGAGGAAGTGAAACAGGGACTGTGGTTTGATGGCTACAGAGTTTCAGTTTTGCAAGATGAAGAGTTCTAGAGTGTGGGTGCACTTAACATCATGGATATGTATACTTAAAAGAATTAAGATGGTAAATTCTATGCTATGTAGTTTACCACAGTAAAAAAAAATGAGGAAAATCCCGTTTGGAGGTAAGTCTATTTTCCCCCTTTATGCAACGCAGGAATCTGTGCGGGGACGATGGACGAAGATGCTCCATGTTTGGTAAGTCACACCATCAGGCATGACCCCAACCCGAGAGCGGCTGGACCGACCACCAGGTAAACCTGTGCGCCGTGAGTGCTTCCCTACCTCCGAGTGCACGTCCTCACCCCAGCTGCCCAGGTGGTTATGGGGCAGAATCTAAACCGGGGCACTGAGGTTGTACTAGGATGGTCAAAAGCTGCATTAAACAGTCTGCGGGGATATAAGCCAAGTGTCAAAAAGAATTTACGGTTCAATCCCATTTAGGAACAGGTATTTAAAAATCCTGACAAAGTAACAGCAAAGTGAATCAGTGCTGTATAAAAGTTGTGTTTAGGAGAAAAGTAAGGATTCTTGATGTAGAAAAATCTTATCAATATAATGCATCACTGCAACATATGAATCAGGGGGAAATACATGAGACCACCTAGAAAGACGCAGGAAAGCACTTGGTGAAGTTTAGCTTCCATACACTTCCTTTAAAAAGTGCTCGGAGCGCGATGAAGGTGAGTCAGGAGGACAAAGATGACAGCCTGGAGCTGGCCCAACAGGGAGCAAGGCAAGCATCAATGCAAGCAGTGAAAACAGTGGGTTACCCTGCAGTGAATAAACAGATGCCCTCTCTCTTAGACACAGGAGAACAACTGGTAAAATATATAAAACGGTAATGTTGCAAAAAGGGAAACACAGAGGGCCCACAAACACAACAAAAGATGTTCAGCTTTATTGAGAGTGACAGAAAATACAAATTAAGGCCATTAGGACACCATTTTATACTCATCAGATTGACAAGATAGAAAAGGACATAGAAAAACATGAACTGTTATACATTACTGTCTGAAGCAGTCTAATCACTTTTGAAAAACAATGTAGTATTAAGTCATGAAGTTGAACACGTATGTAATTTACCACCCAGAAATTCTACTGCCACGTAAATGCCCTACGGAAACTCAGTGTACACACCCCAGACAACACAGATAAAAATGCACAGCACTACTCATAAACGAAAAAACAGAGGGAAATACCTAAGTGTCTTTCAGTAAGAAAATGAATAAATTGTGTTTTATTTACACAATGTAAAATATAAAGCAAAGACAATGTCTACACTCCATTAACACAGAAATCTCAGAAACCTGAGTAAAAATGTAAGTCTCATAAAACTATACCAGTTTTACAAACCTTAAAAACAATATTAATATTTAGCAATAAAAATACAGGGTGAGACAAAAGTAGGTTTACAGCTGTGAGTACAAGAAAGAGAGTCTGTTCTGGTGTCATTCTTTACCACTGTACTGTCTGCCACAGGCACAGCTGCAAACCCACTTGGGCCCCGCCCTGCGTGCGTTTGTTTAAGAGCACGAGTCTGGCTAAGTCCTGGGGAAAGGCGGGTGGAGCATGATTTAACAGGTCAGGACAACGGCTGTCCCTGGGGGTGCTGCGAGTTCTTGTTCTCAACTGGAGGGCAGGCTCGTGGCGGTTCATGTCATAACTTTGTTGATAACTTCCCTAGATAGTAATAAATGCCCTTCAATGTGAATCAATTACTAGAGAATAAAAAATAATAATGGTGTATTGTAGTAACATTAAAAGTATAGGAAAAAATCCATCAAAATTATGAAGAACTAATGACAAAAAAAAAGAGAAATGTTTTTAAAGAACAAATACTCATCAAAACTGCCCACCCAGGCTGAGGATATCTGCTCTAGCAGTCTCACTGACCCAGCACGTCCCTCTCCGAGAAACCTACTCAGCAAACCCCAGGTCCCTCCCTTCCAACCTCTGCTCCTCTACGCCCCATCTCAGCAAGAGCAGCCCCGCCCACCCGTCTGCCACCTGGACCTCCCAGCCCTGACACTGGCACCCCGACCTCCCCGGGGAGCCAGGACGTGTTCTCTCCTTCTGTCTAATCCCACACAATCTACCCTGTCGCTGTGGCTGTTACTTATCCTGTCTCCCCTCTTCCTCCACTCTGCTAGAAAGTAATCAACACGTGCGCTGGGCTCTCTGCAGCCCCACTCACTGGCATGTCCCACGTGGCTGGAGAGTCGGCACTCAGTAAATGAACACTCCACATCCTTCTAACAGAAGGCCCTGGACAGTATGTCACTCCATGGTCCCCTTTCATAATTATCTCTCTCACAGATGACATGTTAAGTCAGGCACAACCACCTCACCTCAGGTAAAATGACCCAAATTGAAACTCCTGGGTAGTCTATTTAAAACAAGGTCTGTTAACTGTATCACGGTTTTTGAATGCCACTTGTTTTAGTCACAGAATTGTTATGACTAGTTCCAACCATAAGCAAATCAAATACTGATCAGGAGTTTGTTTTAAGATCAGCTAAAAGGAGAACAAAAAGCAAATTTAAAAACCATTACCATGTGTATATAAATGATCTTCCGTAATTTGCATATATCAATGTATCCCACAACATACACTGTGAATAATGATGCAATCTGAAATTGAAACAGAAGTTGTTAAAAATAAAAAGTACATAGACAAAGGGTAGCTATAAGAATAAAAAAGATTGTTTTTATTGCTGTTTCAAACTAATTTGTATTTATTTTGAAAGGGAGTTCTGTAGTTTCCCTCTTACCCAACAGCTGACCATATCGAATGCAGTCAGCACACTAATGTAGCACGTATCAGCGGGTGTTTCTTTCCCACATGCAGGTCTCTCAATGAACCATCCAAGTGACCTGCTCTGTGAATCATCCAAAACCACACTCACTCTAATGCTGGGGTGACTACTGCCAACACGCACGGGCACACGCAGCCTCGCCCAGGAAACAACAGGAGAATGCAATTTTAACATACGATGATCGGTGCATAACGGGAGAAGGTACACTAAGCTAAAAAATAATTATGTAATGCATGTGTGTATTCACGTATTTTTATAATTAATACAGTGAGAACTTAAAATAACATTAAGTCCTGCCTGTTAGTCACTGTTTACAAGTATCTTCCTTAGTGTTCTCTTTCATTTAGACAAATATTCAAGTGTTAGTTACCCAACTTGCCAAATTTCAAGTGAGGAGGACTTGCACCACAGAGGCAACTTTGAGTCCCTCTGCAGCGCTAAAGAACACCGTGGGCGTGTTCACCGGGCACTCCGGGCACGCCGGGGCTGTTCACGTGAGCTGACTGCCGGACGCGTGCCCCTGAGTGACGCACGAGGTCTTACGTCAAAGGACGCCTCTCTGCCCTTATCCCTGCAGACAGGAATTCAAACTGAACTCCAAGTTCCTCCTACTTTGCCCACAGCCAAACAGTAAAACATACCACGTAAGTTCCATTCCTCAGGTATTTTATCTCCAAGCAAGCTACAAGGAAGCTCCTATCAGCGAGAGCGCCAAGGCTCCCCTTCCCCCAGGGCGGCCCCATCCCCGGGGTCACTGCGCTGCTGGAAATGACTGGTATGGCACCTCAGCAGTAGAGGAGTGTGCACTGTCTGTAAACCTCCCCCCAAGAGAGCACCAGCCCCTCCCCACACTCCAGGACCCCCCAGGGCACTCCCACCGCCCCCCCGCCCAAAGGCAGGCCATGTCCTCTCCCTGGAAACGAGGGGAGTGCTGCTCCCCTTCCACCAAGGGGCTAAGCAACACACAGCAGCCCACAGGGCAGGGTCTTAAGGAGTGACTCTCGGAGACACTTGAAACCAGACACATTTACAATGTCATCACAGGAAAGATGACAAAGGAGTCTAAGAGGTGAGATCGTAGAAAGAACTGAGTACAAAGACAGCCTCTTTTTAAACAGTAACAGCACCAGCAGCTCAGCTGGCTGAGTGGGGCAGAAGCACCAGGTAAGGTGTTAAGAGCCTTACACACTACCTCGTCTGACCCTAACCATGGGCCCCTAAGGTGGGCTCTTAACATCTTATTTCACGACCAGGAAACGGAAACTAAGGCGCGTTAAGCAGTCTGTCCAAGTTGAGAAGCTGGTGAATGCAGTCAGGATGAAATCCAGTCTCACTTCTCTTCTTAAGCTAGAAATTTCAGAGAACGTGAAAAAGCGACTCTTCCACTGCTTTATATGAATATAAACGTGGCCAGCACAATACAGAAGCAGTGCGTGTGTGTGGGGGGGGGGTCCGGGAGAGAGAAACACACAATAGGCCCCACTCTACAAGTGGGCTCTCCCTCGTTCTGGAGACCTCCGTTTGGGCAGAGAGGGCGACGAGAGGGCATGGCAAGAGGACACGTAAGTCACAGGTCAGTAGGGAGCTGCGGAAAGACGAACCGTTTCGCTGTTATCCTGGGCGTGCTTACCCAAGGTAAGAATGTACAGCGTTATTCACGAAAGAAACACATTTCCCTAAAAGAGACCCATCAAGTGAGAGTCCTCGCCCTCTCTCAAGCACACCAACAAATACGGAACGAGACAGGCATCCTTACTAAAATGCGAGTTCAACAAATGCATTCTTCTAGTACGTAATCAACACCCATTAATAAGTAAGTAAACCCTACACACTTCCCTAGCCGGAACTTTGTTTAAAAGGATTAACTGGAAAAAAAAAAAAACATTTTAGGAGTCAGAATCATACATTTCCGGTTCTATAATTTGATGCGAACGAGCTTAAGCCGGGGAGACACCGAAGCCCCTTACCTGGGTGAGAAGCACGAACTGGGCGAACTGCCACGGCAGCATGAAGAACACGTTGGAAACGCACAGGGCGACCAAGCTGCCTCGGTAAAGTTTCGTGGCCCTTGAGAAGACAGACACAAGTCACTCGGTTGAACCACGAAATATTCCAGCGTGGCTCCGACCTGCTGCAAATCAGAATCTCTCGACGTGATCTGGTCACACCATAAACCGGACAAAATGAACCGAGGGGTCAGAAATCACACCGCGTGACACTCGCTTCGGTAACTTTCTATGAAAATTACCCGTTATTACTGTAAAAACAAACGAAGCCTGACAAAGTGCGGGGGCCTGGGCTGGCGTATCCGCTGAATTTTGTCTAACTCTATCCTGGCAGATTCCTGTGGACAGATGTCTGAAACACCACTGCAGAGTCTGCGGCTGCGCAGGATTCCGCACACACGCCTGGCGCGGATTCCGTACGCACGTCCGGCGCAGGATTCCGCACGCACACCTGGCGCGGATTCCGCACGCACGTCCGGCGCAGAATTCCGCACGCACATCCGGCGCAGATTCCGTGCAGGCAAGTCCTGCACGGATTCTGCGCACACGTCTGGCGCGGATTCCGCACGCACGCCTGGCGCAGATTCCGCACACTCGTCTGCGCGGATTCACACCAAGCAGGTGACGAGGCCCTGGGATGTGGGGTGCAAGCGGGTCCTGCCCAGGCAGGACACAGACAGGACAAGAGGACCCAAAGGCGGGGGTCACTCCGAGACACCTTACAGATGCCTCACTTTGGTCCAACTTGGAATTTAGGGGATTTTGAGGAGGGTGCGGTGCTTTTATGTTTCACGTTACTTTTAAGTACTACCTTCCCCCTAAATCAGCGAGCCAGTGCAAAGCCTCCAACATACCTAATGTCTTTGCAACAGGAAGTGTGCATGTGAACGTCCTGAGACCACAAGGTGAGCTCCTCGGACCGTGTGACGGACCGTGGGATGCACAGATGCTCTGAGAGTCTGTCTTTATTTCCGGAAGTGTTCCTTCTCCCAAGGACACGCCTTGTGCTGTTCTAGTGCCCACCCTATCATGCCCCTAAATCGAGCAGTTTTAAATTCCAGTTACAAAATTAACTTGTTAGATAAGAACCAGCAACGTTTAATAGAGTACAGTGGAAAAAATAGGCTGTCATCCTACATAGTAAGGGTTGCACGCCATGAAACTGTCTGGGCTGTGTGTGGATAGTCGTAAATGGGTGTACAGGGTCACAATGAAAAACGTACTTCTTCTTTCTTGTAGAGCAGGGGTGTCACACTCATTTTCACCAGGGGCTGCATCAGCCTCACAGCTGCCCTCAAAGGGCGGAATGTAATTTCAGCTCCTTAACTGTTAAGGAGTAGTTACATCTGTACAGTCCTAAAATTATTTCAGCCCCCTGACAGCAACCGTGAGGCTGAAGTGGCCCCCAGTGGAAACGAGTTTGACAGCCCTGCTGTAGGTCACAGTCAGAAAGCTGAAAGCCAGTCTAAAACAGCCTTTTCCCACTACTTTCGAATACTGAATGTGACTTTCACTTCATGGGTAATGAGAGGCAAAGGAACAAATAGAAAGCCAAGGAAGTCCAGCAGGCAGTGGCTCGATGCAGCACCGAGCAAGGGCAGCAGAAGTGGGGACGGAGGTGCGGCCACAGGCAACCAAGTGCGAGCTAGGACTGGCTGGTATGAGGTGACTTATGCAAAACTGAACTTCTAAAAATATTTGAAGTTCAAAGCTGGACAAAACGAGTATGCTAGGGCAAAATATCTTCCTAACCTTATTTATAAATGACTCCCAGCATTAGGGACAGGCTGTCCCTGCTGTGCAACAGTGTCCCCAGGAGCTGCAGCCACGCCAGCAGTCCCCCTTCTTCCGGGCTCATCCGTGCTGTCCACTCCCCACCCCAGGAAATGTCGATATGGGGCGGGGGCGGGGGGCTGAACTAAACAATGTGGCTGTGCCACCAGAGCAGACAGGGTTCGGTGAGAAGGACGAAGTGCCAGAAGACTCGGCTGACCCACAGGGCTGAGGGCGCCATCCCTCGGAAGACAGGCAGGAGGTGGCCGCACCCCCAGGAGAGGACGGGGTGATCTGCCTGCAACGCAGCTGTTGCTACAGGGAAGGGACAGCAGCCACCAGAGTCCACACCAACGGGAAAACCTAAAACTGTTCTGCAAAAACCAACAGGAAAGACAGGAAGGAGCAGGTGACAAGGGGATGTGACAATGACCAGGCGGCTGAAGAACAGGAGAAAGAGCTGGCACAGAAGCACCCGGAGAACAAGACGGAAGAACCTACCAGAAGGCAGCCCCTGCAGCCCGGGAAGAGGGGAAGGGGCAGCCCCACTGTGCCTGGGAAAGAGTGGCCTCTAAACAGGCCCGCGTCCTAATCCCTGGACACTGCGCAGGTCACCTTACCCGGCAAAGGGGAGTGAAGGTTACCCATCAGGTGACCTCCAGGATAGGGAGATTAGCCCGGATTACCCAGGCGGATTATCCATATTATCCCAGATCATCCCGGATTACCACAGGGGTCCTAGAAGGCACAAAAGGCTGGAGGGAACTGAGGAGAGGAGGACTCAACCTGCAGTGGCCGGTCCTAAAGACAGACGGGGCCACAGGCCAGGGAATGCACACAGCCTCGAGAAGTCAGGTCAAGGGCACTGGTTGGCCCCTTGAACCTTGGGAAGGAGCGCAGCCCTGCTGGCACCTGGAGTTTAGGCTCCCCGACCTCCAGGACTGCGAGAGGTAAGGCGGTAAATCTAAGGCTGTGGCGGTTTGTTGAGTGGCCCTAGGGACCTGGCAGGACCTCCTGCAGCACATCCCCGGGTGGATGAAAGGGAGCAGGGCTGGCAGGCGAGCAGCTCCATCCACGGCTGCCAGCTCAGGGCGCTCAGTGAGGCAGGAGTGTGGGAGGAAGCAAAGGTTTGGCATCACTGGATTTAAGACAGAAGCAGAGGCGGAAGAAAATCAGGAATTAGAGACTTATGGGCAGTTCCTGCATCAGCTGGAGAAGCAAGACAAGGTCAAGGGTGTGGCTGCCTCCCAGGCTGCTGAGAAGGAAACTCCCGTCCAGGTGCCTTGGGGCCAAAGATAAGGAATTCACAGGTTTCCTTATATGACGACGCTAAACTAAAGAAGCTTTAAATCCCGTAATAAAAGGCATCCAAGAGAGAGCCTTCAGGCTGGAGTTGCAGGGACTTTAAGAGCTGAAAGGGAGGCAGCCAAAGGCCTATCCAAAAACCGAGGAAGAGACAAAGCCACCTCCCAGCTCTGCTCCTGCTGACCTTTTCACTGGTGACTCAGAGCGTCCAAAGTGACAGGCCTCAGCCGTGCCCCCCGTGTTCCTCAGATCACAGAAGGGACTTCTTAGTCCAAGCCATCTTCAGATTCCCACCACACTCCGTTCCGTTTTTCCATGGGCCCCTCCTGGTGCATTTTCACCCTAGAGCGGAGGCAGCGCCCTCTACACTCAGTATTTGTGGGCAGGAAGGTGGAACACTGTTCTCGGTCCTTCTCCCCACCTGGGTGGGGCTGGAATCTCTGTGCGTCTCTAGCTGAAGGCCAGAGGACCAGCGCCCGATCCCATACTGCATTTTCAGCAGGAATTCTCCTAGCAGACTTTGGGCCTATGAGTGGTGTCTCCTGCCTCTGACCCGCAGGGGTGCTAACCACATGGAGGGCAGAGAGGTGCACATGGTCCTGTACCTGGGCACGGCTGTTCTGCGACCCACTCTTAGCCCCAAAGGACCCTCTGCTGCCCCCAACTTTCCCCTTCTTTCTGCCTGTTTTTTGGGAGGCTGTGCTGGTGGCAAAACAAGCGGGACGGGTTTGCTGCTCCACGGGGGGGGTCTGCAGACCACGGAGAAAGAGGAAGGAGACTGGAAGGCAGGCTAAGGAAATGTCTTTGATAGTAAGTATTTTGACATTATATACTTAAAATAACTCTATGAATTCAACCTAACATCAACATGATCTTAGTTACGTTATTACATTGTTTTTATTGTGGAGGCTTATAAATCCTAGCTCAAGTTACTCAAGGCAACAGAAACCAAGGGGAGGGGGAGTTACCTGAGAATGTGAGTGACGAGCAACATCTGCAGGACGAGGAACGGGTACGAGAAGCTCTCACGGAGAGGCGGCGTCCACATCACGCGGGTGCACTGGGGAGGAATCACAGCGGACGGCAGAGTCGCTAACTTTGTTAAGTAAGGCGTGCCACGTGAGAGCTGCTATTTACGTGGACAGAGAGCAGTCTCCCGCACGTAATTTAAATGGCGTGTTGTCAGACAAGCCACGGATCTCTACCCACAGCAACGCTGGGGAGTGAGACACTGGCGAGAGGGAGACGCTCAGCACACGGACCCCAAGAGATGCGGACGGCGTGAACTGCCGACAGCCCAGCACCGAAAACTCCGGCGACAGCCTCACAGGACAGTGGGGAAAGGGCCAGCTGGCAGATGCTCTGCCAAAATGAAAGTCATCTCATTTGAACTGGTTGTGTAAATCGACATCGTTTGTCTTCTTTCACATGAATTTCAGCAAAACTATAGCTGAGACTGCAGAACTCTTTGCGGTCATCAGTGTGAGTGTTTCCACCCAAAGGCTGCTGAGAAGGAGTGCTCCAGCACTGTTTTTATTCCTCTTGGCCCGAGCTACCCTGGGCTGCAGAGTATTTAAAAGTGCCAGAGAGGATCCAATAAAACAACAGACGTCCTAAAATAGTCAAGTACCGATCTTTCTGAGAGTTTACTTCACACTTAATTACAACATGTACTGCCCCGGCTGTCACACTCAAGCATTCCTCTGCATGCACACTAAATATCCCAACAAGTCCATCTTTCCATTTTAAAACCCTGCACTGGAGTAAATACAAAAGCCAGATATTACTACTACTAAGTCAGTCACTCCAGAAGAAATCATTACGTCTTTCAAGTCAAGCAGGGTTCCTTTGAAGACGATACAGCATCATAATCAAGAGGTAAATTCTAGTCAACAGCATTAGTTTCCCTACCTAAGCATATCCCTACCTGAGCGTTGCACGTGTTCAGAGAAGTTTGGAGAGGTTGCTGGTTAGTCAGAAAGTTCAGCATCCTCTCCCTGCTTAACAAACCTGAGCCAAACACTCAACCATTCAGTGCTTCCACTTCAGTGCACAACAGAATGATACTGTTGACTGCCTGTCGACCACACGAGAACACTATAGGGACTGATGAGACTGTTTCGAAGTGTTCTGAGAATCTCTTTCCAGATCTTATGTAAATGATGTAACTACGTCAATAAGTAATTAGAAACAGGTACATTTACTTGTATATTTTTATCTCAGTTCAGTTCCAAAATATTTAAGAAACTAACACGGGACAGAAAAATACGTTACGTGTAATAAAAGGGATAACTAGCTATGTCTGTAAAGCCACCCTTTTATATGCAGGGTCCAGCAGAAGTAACGCCTGCGTGGGAGTGGTCGGTAGGGTAATGATATGGGTATGATAATTTACAGTTTTGATTTGAGCATTTCACCTAAACTGTTATATGGTGTGCTTGAGGGTGATATTGTTATGTTACAGAATTATATGCTTATGATTTTGTAATAAAAGACTTTGTAATAAAAAGGGATGTTATTTGTGCCAGACCCTGTACTTTGAATTATTCAGTTTAAAAAACGTAGGAATTTTCTTCTTCATATGTGTATACCTTTGTGTCTGCGAACATGGCTTATAGAAAACACTGTTAGGACTGACAACAATTTTTAAAATCTCGTCGTGAAAAAGCAAAACAAACCTATTTTACCTATAATAAATTTCTAACATTCAAAATTGGGGAAAAGTATTTAGTTTTTTTTTTAAATGTACTGATCTAGATGCTTCTCAGTCAGCGCCGTGCATGCTACACACCCCAGCTTATCGAGAGGAAACATTCTGAAGACGGAACAAACCACAAACTTACACCTGAGCCGTAACCCTGGACAGGAACAGGACCACCATTTTTTGAAAAACCTAGATAAGTGAAAACCTCTGCATGACTTTATCATGAAATGTATAACCTCTAAGCAATGAATAGCTCTCCTAGTGCATTTTCGCATGTTTCACATTTAAGCTTCTGTTTTAAATAATCGGGTTGTTTTATATTATGTATTTTGTAGTTCTTTTGTTCAGGCAAAATTTTTCCTATGTAAAATCACCTAAGAGAAAGATTATTTTTAAAAGTATGTCATATGTTCTCTTAGACTCAAGTCCAGAGCAAGCCCAATAATGGAAATAGAACTTAAGAGCAAGTAACAGTTCGCGACTGTTTTCCGGCACACAAACCACGGACTCCCAGGATGCAGTGAAAACAGCTCTTCCAGAAAGACGGGCGCTGACCGGTAAGCACCCAGCGGTTCCAGGGGGCAGAGCCCCGGTGCCGCAACCAAGCCCACTGCCTGCGTGAACGAGCAGGTGCTACAAGAGTAGGCGCTTCTCCCTACATAAAAAGTAGACACTTATTATATGTCCTAGGCAACACTTTTAAAAGTCAGAAAAATACAGGGTCTGAAAATCTCACAATCTGAAAAACAAAATGAATACAAAATTATAATAGTTTTCAGTTACTTGAGTTCTCACCATTACGACACACAAAACTTCAATTTATGCTCCCAATTTTAATATACGTCATGACCCAAAATGGTCATTTTTCTGCTCTAAGCTAGTTACTGATGCGAGTACAATTATCCACCTGTTTCAGTAAAACCAAAATTCAAATCACCCCGAGTTTACCTTTTCCTAAGTAGAAGGTGATAACTAAGCATGTATAAATATACCAAGTAGATGGAAAATACGTGTAAAATCCATCGACCTGAAAAACGACCCGGACGGTGGGAATCCCACCGCTGAACACTAAGGACTCTGTACCGAACGCTGTCCGTGCTGCGCGCGTCACCACCGCGAGAAAAGCAACATCGGGGATGAACAGCTTCTGACACCAAGGGCAAGACAGTGGACCTTTCTGCTCCCAGTCTTTAAACCTGCATCCAGTTTATGGGGGAGCCACCGGTAAGTAAAGTCACACGGGTTTTCAGGGTCCCTCCGCCACTGCCGCCCGGGCACGCTCGCGGCCCCTGCTTCCAGCGCCGGATGGGCACCTCCCGCTCCTCGATCCCCTGACGGCATCGGTGCTCCTTGCTCTGCGGTCCGCACTGCGACACTGGGCAGCATCCACAGTCAGAAAGAGCCAAATAATCCCTTTTTAAAATTTTCCCACTCAAAACTCATGCCAAACCAACTAATGGATGTTATACTGCAACCATCTGTCAAGTGCTCTAACCTAGAAGATCACCGTAGTTTTAAATTTCTGTGATCCTGAATATTCTGCATGTGTTATTAGTTCAACATCCTTTAGCTGTTCATCCCACTGAACAGTTAAAAAGTTCAATCTTGACCCCGCTGCTCTCAGAGCTTCGGAACACGCACACATTCCCAGACCGCAGACACTGAGTGTGCCAACACATGGAGCAGCTGACCTTCACCTCTCCGTGACACAAAACTCACTTCACCTGGAAGGACACTGGGCAGATCTGTTACTAGAAATCCAACTGCAACTCTGACTCAGCGAAAGGGTCTCACGGGCTCCGTGAGCGTCCAGCAGCCGGCAGTCTGGACTAAGTCGCAGCAACAGCACACACCGACCGTCACACGGCGGTTACCGTGCGCCAGGCACGGCTCCAGTCCTGTGCACACCCGAGTCCACCTACTGTCCCCCACGATCCCGCGACTGGGTGACGTCCTTATGCCCACTTACGAAGAGAAAATTAAGGCAAGAAAAATTAAAGGAGTTGTCCGGGTCACATGGCCACTAAATGGCAGAGGCCGGATTTGAACACAGGTAGGCTGGGCCCAGAGCCTGCTCTCTCCGGCACCGTCTCCTCAGAAAGCCCTTCGGTGCATGCAAGCGTGTGACTATAATAAAACAGTCTACACAGGACACGTAAAAGTGTATCGAGTGTAGTATAAATTCATTAACATAGACATGTAAAATACAGCTCTTACAACAAAAAGTTATCTCCACCAGGTAAATTAGCCCCATCCATGCAGTTTTAAATCACACAGAGCCCTGCCACAGACCCACTGCTGCTTCAGGTCACTGAGAGAGGTTATCACATAAAATACATCATGATCATGAAAAGTTAACTAAAATAAAAGCTAGTGTTTAAAGTCTGCATCAAAATAAGACCAAACATTTAAAGAATGCTACCAGAGTTTAAAGAAATTAAATTTTAAAAAGAAACCTACGCTTCCATTAGAAAAAGCTCCTAAAAATTGAAAAAATACTGGACTATCACAGAATGACCCTGTATTTCCAGAAGGAGCCCCACCCCCCCACCGCACGCGCCCCCCCCCCCAGTCTGGAAGACGAGCCCAGGCCGACCACCTACCTCCCCGTGGTTGAAGAAGAAGCACAGCACGGTGACCAGGCCTCCCAGGCGGCTGCCGCTGCAAGAGAGGGGAGAGGGAGAGAGGGGAGACGGGGCTCAGACGGCGGAAGGGCAGGCCTGGCCTCATCAGCCTGGAGACAGCAGGACGGCCCCCAGCACAACAGAGACTTCAGCCGCGCCAGAACTCCCCCACCTTGCTTATTTACAAAGTAACTTCTTTCCTCTAAAGGACTGTTAGTCAAAAAAAAGTTTCATTTTTAAAAAGTCATTCCCATCTTCAAAATGTCCAGACAGGGAGGGAGGACAGGAGAGGGCTTTGCAGCCACAAAGTTGGAAAACGCCTCACCTCATCCCCAAGCCACTGTTCTTCAGAATGTGCTCGGGGAACAGCAGTTCACAGAAGAGGTTTTATCTTTCAATTGTTTTCAAAATGCAACACAAGCGTCAGCACAGCTGAAATGCTCTTTTTCCTTCAATTCTGCATCTCCAGTCTTGTCCTCGAAGGGCTTCCCACCTCAAAGTCACGGGTTCTACCACCACACAGGCGATGGCAGGGCACCCCCCGTGACTGCGGACAGCCTGGCCAGCTACCCGGGGAGGCAGACTTTCTGGGACACGCGAATGCTCCGCTTGAAGCCGCAGGGAGCGCACCGAGGCACAGCGGCTGTGGAAGGATGGGGCCCCCAGCACTCCCCTCCCTGCCCTCCGCCCTTCGAGACGGCCGCAGGGGTCACTTTAGTTCGCTGAACAGAAAAGATGTCCTAGCCAGAATACTTGAAACTGATCTTTCCCCCATTACAGTTGATCGGTTACTATTTCAGCACTCCCTAGCGGTTTAAAGGACTTTCTTCTGCAATCTCGTCGCCAACTGTCAGGACACAGGAGAGCCTCGAGGGGGCAGGTGCTGCAGACGCTCGGCGCCCGCCACACACCCACCGCGGCTGCTCGCGGCCTCGCTCGCCTCTTGAGCCCCGGTTTCGTCAGGAATGAAGTAAGGGGATAGTAATGTAAAAGAACTTCAAGATACTTGTCAGTTCTGACACTTAGTAATTTTACAATTTTCTTTTTTCCTTTTTTACATCCTTCAGCGACATGGATTCAAAGCAATCATCGCATTTTTGTGGCTTCATTAATCATTTGGGGTTTCCCTCTATTTACTGAGGAATGATAAGACATGCACAGTTCAACACTCAAAGAGAAAAAAAGCAATCACAGTTCATTCTAAACAATTTTTAAATAACCCTAGGAGTTCGTTTTCTCGCTGAGTAAATGCTTACGAAAGAGCGCGCGCAGAGAACCACCTGGGGGTCCCTGGGTGGGGAGCCCAGTCTCCGGCCCCAGACCACCTGCTGGCCGGGCAGCGGTGCCCCCCCACCCCACGGGCCGGCTGGGGGCACAGCGCCTGCCCCCAACCCTGCGGGCAGGGACACGCGGGGGCACTGAGGAAAGAGACAGACAGTGAAGGCGAACAAGAGGACAGCAGCGAGGAAGGGCGAGAAAAGTTTTCAGCTCAGCCCTTCCAGTCTGGTACAAGCAACTAATCACTAATCAATACTCTAATTTAATCTTTGTCTGCCGGGGCCAAGAACCAGAGGGTTTTGTTTACTGGACTGTGAACATCCCAGTTCTTCGATGCAGCCGCCTCGGTGTCTAGGCCTGAGCCCTGCCTGTGGCGGGGAGTCGATGGAAACATGGAAGGAGACACAAAAATCGATCCGATCCAAAGACTGCGGGCATCCCACTCAGACGTGCAGGCAGACACAGCTCGCCTTCCTGTCATCGCGACCCCTGACCCTTGGCCACTGGCCCAGACGGGGCTCCTGCTCATCATCGGCGCCCCGTGTTCAGTGGGGTCTCTGCTGTGACCCCTCCAGACCCCTCCAGACCACCCCCCCCCATGCCCTCGGAACCTTCCATCCACGGGGACCCACTTCCTTCCCTCATGACCCACCCGGATGCCGCCCTCTCCCCTGGCCTGGAAAGCTTGCTCTCCTCTGGGAAGATGCTCCCAACCAGAGGGGACCAGACGTGCTCTCCTCTGAGAAGGTGGGCCCGAGGGGAGGCGACACCCCGACCGCCTCCCGCAGACCCTGCTCCGGCCCGTGGCCGAGCCCTGCTGCCTGTGTGGAAGCGCAGGGAGGCCAGAGCTGCTCTCAGGAAAGAAACCAGCAGGTTTCACGACTAGTCGGATGAGGCTGTGACTAAAGAGGAAAGTCGTGGGTGTATCACAGGGTTCAGACTTGGGCAGCAAACAGGGTAGTTCAGTGTCATCTGCTGATACAGTGACATAAAAAGGGGGCCGGTTCTAGAGAAAAGTTGACAATATTTTCAGCCAATAACTTTCATCAATTTATGTGTGCTAAAGAGAAATACTTGGCTTTTACATATTCATCTACAACTGTTGGACCAAACGACGAGATGTGCCAACAAGCCGGCTGACGGAACACTCTGAAAGCCACCGGGATGGAAGCGGCTGAGCCGGCGCAGCCCACGGCCTGCTGCAGACGCACCCGCGGCCCAGAGGCGGCCTGCGCGCACAGCGGAGGCTGGGCTTTTTACATGGAGAGCAAAACGACGTCCACTAAAACAATGGAGACAAAACTGGCAGAAAGAATGTAAAATTCAGCTTTTCCTTAAAACAGGTGGGGTACGGGAGGAGAGTAAAAAATTGATATGAAAAGCTGCTCTATTCTGCCAAAGAGCCTAACAAGAATCCTGAGTCCCTTCGTAGGTAACTCGGGCTGGACCAGGAAAGCTGGTTGTATTCACCGTGACGCTTCACTTCAGAATAGGAAGGGGCACGTTGAGCAAAATTTAAAGGGAGGTTTGACATACAGACTAATCCTCTCCTCTGGGCCCTCATGGCCTCTGGAACAGATCTAGAAATAAAGTAGTTTTAAAAAATTCTTTCCCGTATCAAAGAGACTATGAAGCTGCAGTGACCAGAGAAGACACCAGAGAAAAACAGACTCCGAAGAGGAATGCACTCTGCTCTCTGACCAGCTGGTGCCCCGTGTAGAAGGAAAGGCACTTTCTGATGACTTGTTCCATCTACAAAAGGATGGCCAGCTTCTACCCCCAGAGCCGGGAAGCAATGGAGAACTGAGTGGAGACGCACAGAGGAAGGTAAACACTGAAAACAGGAGGAAAAGAGCCGAAACAGGGCGAGTGGCCGCAGAGATACGAAGCAGCAGGCGTTGCACGTGGAGTGCATTCAGAAAGGTCACTGAACGGCCTTCTCCAACAGCTGTCTCAGCACGACACAGGGAGAGGAGGAGGGGCGGGGCGTGCAGGACCTGCCCCACGGCTGCACTCAGAGGCCGGACGGTCGCTGGGCCCAGGTGCCTTCTGCACCGAGGAGGCCAGAACCGGATGTGCCTCCTCCACTCTCTGCTGTCTGCTGGGAAACGAGAGAGCCACAAGAGGAGGGGCGCCTGGGCCCCCCCACAATGGAACTTACGGTCCGATCTCTCAGAAAACCCACAGGGCAGTGGGTCTGGTGCACCTCGCAACCCTCTGACCACCTCTTACGAGCTAGGGCGATCTGAAACATACCTGTCAGGTCAGGTGAAGGAGCACCTACCTACCTGGCTGTGGGGACACTGTCGATGTGGAGACGCGGACACGCAGGTTCAAGGAGACCAGGGCAGGTGGGGGGGGGGGGGGTGGTGACAGGGACATGGAAGAGGCAGAAGAAAACCGCAAGTTCAAAGTTCACTGGAAGCGCTGCCCCCTCCCAGAAGGCACAATAGAACACAATGGACAAAACATTCAAACGCAGGGGTTTGAGAAAAGCGGAGACAGAGGAGAAGAGAAAGTCGACAAAGGACAAAGCCAGAAGAAGTCTCCCCCACAGGGAGGAAGGCAGGCGCCCTGGCGGACGGAGCCCGGTGTCTGAGGACAGGAAGGGAGCAGTGTCTGCCACATGGTGGCCGCCAGGACACGGAGGAGAAGCAGGAGAGCCTGACAGATGCTCAAGGGGAACGCAGGCCCGCACCCGAAGGGGTCCACGCAGGACGGGGCCTGACCTTTGCACAGCTCTCCTGAACCTCCGAAGACACGGTCTCTGTGGAGCAAGCTCCGAGGGAAAAGACTACTCCAAGGGAAACCAGCGAACCCAGTCACACCAGTAATCAAGCACGAAAGAAAAACACGTGTCCAACATGCACGCACCTATTTTTAAACTCCTCCCACGTCCTCCTCCTTGGACACTGCCTGAGGATGGGACCCTCCAAAACGAAGGAGTGAGCAAGGGAGAAGCCCACATAGGACCAGCCAGCGGTGACCCCGACACAGAAGGGAAGCGAGGGGAGCTCTCCAGATGGGGGGGCCACACGTCCCAGCACGGCGGGGCCCACCGGCCAACCTGGGGTGGGAGCCGGGGACAGGGGGCCCAGGAGGGAGGCCCCAGGGCTGAGGGGGAAGAAAGAGGTGACATGATGGGTTTCACACACTTGCCAAAGTGTTTTACAGTTCAACTGTAGAGTTGGAGTGAACCGGTATGTAGAAAACGAAGAAAAACAAAACACTGGGCAATTATTAACCACACGAAAGAGCGGCTACCAGGTGGGCGTGTATTTACCCTTGACTCAGCACTGAGCCACATGCAGATCGTCACACCGACGTACACCTGGGCCACTGGCTGACACGTTAGACGCTCCGCGGCTTCGGAGACCTCGGAGCGAGTTTTCTCGGCAAAGGGACGGCCGGGCAACGGGGACATGTGAGGCAAGGGACCGCCGGTTCGCTCCACCACAAAAAGCCAGATAATTCCAAAGTCACACACGTGCACACAGAATGATGACCCTTGATTTAAAAACATCCTCGTAAGGGTCACACCAGCTGCAGGACACAGTCATCGGAAGAACGTTACTCAGTGAGCTGATTTGGGGACCTACTGGTATTTGTCGGAGAGCTATGAGGGGAAAAAAATCATGAAAATATTTCAGGTAGCATTAGAAACAGATGTTCTTCTTCACTGAAATAAAAGTGTACTTTATTAATTTGGGTGTAAGAACTATTAGACAAGAAATTTGTCAAAAACAAAGAAAAAGGCTGAAAACCTGCCAAATCATTCAAAACGTCCACATCGGGCGCAGTTCAGCACGGAGGAGGCCGAACCGGGGACAGACGTGTGATCACAAACAGAGACACACACTGGGCTGCCTCTCGTTCCAACTTGTACAGCAGCAGGGAAATGACTCTGAGGAGCGTTCACAGGTGAGGCAACTATTAGAACGATCATCACATTAAATGCATTATGAGAACAGAAATGGAGTCAGACAGGACCCCGGTAAATGGCAACACGGGAGCCAGAAGATGCCGACACCGCAAACTGAACTAAACGACGCCCGCAGACGGGTCAGCCTAAGAGCAGCAAGCCCCGGCCAGCTCGGGGTCGCTGGGAAGCGAGCTGCTCCGGAAAAGAGTGTAACTGTAACGAACGTCTGGATCCTTGCGAGGACCCTGTTCCTCAAAATACCTGTATGAAACTTTTCCATGAAATATAAACACTACCGCCTTTGGAAATGGAATAAACAGCTTTTTCTTCACGATTCGGTGTCTTTAAATACGCAGTAGCTGGAGCTGCAGACAGCCGAACCACTGCTGGGAAGAGGTGCGAGCGCACTCCCAGAGGCGGCAGAGGGCGGCGGCCGCAGGTGCTCACACTGCAGCCTGCGCTCCAACCCCACCTCTGCGGCCAGCGCACAAGACCTGCCTGACCTCAGGAGAGTTCTTCCACGCCCCGGTGCCTCGGTTTCCTCATCTGTAAAACGGTGAACCTACCTCATAGGGCTGACCCTAAGGGTTAAATAAGTGGATGATGGTAAAGAGCTCAGACTAGAGCTGGGTACACAGTAAGTGCTGTAATGTGATTCTTCCATAAACAACCAGCTCTAAATAAAGGGTGGAGTCTGCAGAGGAAAGGCAGATGAGTCCCTTGGAAAAATATCTGCTACAAGGGTAAATGCCCATAAAGTTTATGTCATAGATAAGATATTATTATTACTGTGCCTTTCCTATAGGGCGACCATAAGCCAAGTTTTCCTTTTCCATAATTTATTCACTTCATTCTATTCAACAGTATTTTCTGAGGGCAAGCATTCTCCCATCTCCTTGCAAGTGTTGCCTTATCCATTCTCCCACAGAAGACTCCTAACTCATTTAGGTCTTCTCCTTCCTACCTAATCACCTCTTAACAATTCTCCTATGTGTGTGTAACTCCCATCGCACTGACCCTGACAGACGTCTCACCCCCCTGTGACGACCCTGAAAGACCTCTGTCACAGTGTATGTATTTTTATAAGGCAAAGGCAAACCAAAGAACTGGCAGTAACTCTTCCTTCCCACGTCATTTATTCAAATTACAGAAGAACTCGGCGCTAACAGCTTCCACCCACAATGCAGAGCTCCCACCACGCTCCCCGGCCCCGCAGTCCCACTGCTGGCGGCCCCGCCCAGCCAGACAGGCGCGGACACTCCGCAGCAGGGCCTGCGCCTCCAGCCTTGGAAATGACCGTTGTAAAAGGCGCCTCGGAAAATGATACTGAATGATGACTTTAATAAACACATAGAAATTCTTCTTGCCATGAAAAAAAGTAGCGCCACTACAACAGACGAGCCACTCAGCAGTAACGTCGTGTCCCGTATTTTAACTTCTCTTACTTAACGCCTCATCCCCCCACGTAATGAAGCTCTCCGCGAGACGGATGAGCACGCTCGGCACACAGGACAAATGCCCCGTCTGTGTGCCTTTGCTCCTCGCGCCCCCGGGCACGGCAGCCCTGTTCTCCCCGGCCCAGCCTCCTCTCCCGGTCACCACGCACTTCTGGGTAAGCTGTCTTGTTTCAAACATAAAATCTTTCACATCTTTTTTTAAGATGTATTTATTTTTAGAGAGAGGGGAGAGGAGGAAGAAAGACAGGGAGAGAAACATCAGTGTGTGGTTGCCTCTCATGTACCCCGCCACTGGGAACCTGGCCCCATAATCCAGGCCTGTGCCCTGACTGGGGATTGAACCTGTGACCCTCTGGTTCGCAGGCCGGTGCTCAATCTACTGAGCCACACTAGCCAGGGCATTCACATCTTTTAATCATGCATTTTCATTTCAGTCTCCCCCAATTAAGTAATGAAAAGAACTTTCTCAGAAATAAGTCACAAATATTAGCATCAGAGTATCCAATCTATATGCAAATATATTCTCAGTTGATCTAATAGCTACCTCATTTAATAAATATCTATGAAGGAACAGCTATCTACTCAGATGCTAAGAACTCAATAGGTACTAAAATGAAAATGCCACACTTCCAAAGCAAAGACGAGAATGGGGGAATAGCAGATTCAAACTCATTAACACAAACTGAAAACCATACATACATACCCATGCTCGTACAAAGAATCAGTAAGCAGTAAAACAAAAATTCTAAGGATACTCTCATGGTAAAATACTTCATCAAGTACACAATTTGGAGAATTGTGAAGAGAGAGAGAGAAAGAAATAGAAAACCACTTAGAAAATCTGTTAATCTTTAGTTTTAGGAATGTTGCTTAATTACAAAGTAAATAGGGTCAGATAGTAAATACCTGCATAAAAGATATTTTTATTTTAGCCCGGACTGGTGTGGCTCAGTGGACTGAGTGGGGGCCTGGGAACCAAAGGGTCGCTGGTTCGATTCCCAGTCAGGGCACATGCCTGGGTTGCAGGCCAAGTCCCCAGTAGGGGGCACTTGAGAGGCAACCACATATTGATGTTTCTCTCCCTTTCTTCCTCCCTTCCCCTCTCTCTAAAAATTAAAAAAAAAAAAAAAAGAAATCTTAAAAAAAATTTTAAAGATATTTTTACTTTAATATTAGCAAAGAGCCATTAACACCATTTGATCATGAGTGGTCCTTTCCCTTATATTTTATGTAATATATATTGTTTATGTTCAAATGCCTATGGACTACCTAAAATGTATCAAACATGCCCACCATGTTCTACTTAAGCCTTTAAAATTATTCTCACTTTTACTGGCCATGACAATGGTGAAATCATCCAAATGGGGAGTACTTTTATATCTACAAGTAGATGGATTAGGAATGACACTGTTATAAAACTGAACCAAACTTTAATGATAATCCCACTATTTATATTACTCTAGCATACAGTAGTTCAAACACAGAAAAATATTCTCAGCCAACAGTCTTACCTTAAATATGTGCCATAAATGAAGAACAAGGCCATCATCAGTCCATTTAAAATAAAAATGACGGCAACATAAAAGCAAGCCGGATCTCCCAATCCTTTAAAAATAAACACAATGTATGTTTTAAAAACCACTTTATGTGAAAAGGCCCTCACTTGGAAGATGGCTGCCCGGTCCCCACCCACAGGACACGACCACAACACACAGATGACCGTGGCAGTGCGCGCGGCTCACAGCGGGGCTGCAGACTCACAGGCGCCCCTGCAGCACACGCGTGGGGCCCACACCCCGTCCTGAGCCGGGCGGGGCCTGCGACCACTTCCACGGTGGGCAGACGCCACACTCCGTGACTGCCCTGGCCGGGTCGTAAGAGGCCACTCGGTGTCCACGGGAGCTGAAAGGCCTCGGGGAAAGCCTGGCTGGCCTGAGACACACGCGGGACACACGCCTGCGCTGCATGGAAAGGGGACACGCAGGGGCCCCAGGTGGCAGTCCCAGGGAGCCCAGCCCTGTGGGCACAGAGGGTGAGCGAGGCAGCCCCCGGGCTATTCCGGCCGTCCAGCCACCTGCGTGGAGACACGGCCTCTGACCCCGGGAGGCCAGGCGGGCCCGCCACCCACCCACCCACCCACCCACCACGGACGAGGCCTCGTGCACAGAACGAGCGGCACGTGCCTTCGCAGCTTTCGATCGGGCTGAGTCCTTCTCCTCTGGTCACCGTCCAGCAGATCTTGGTTTGCACGCCGATCAAGTCCATTATTTTGGTGTAAACTCGGTACCAGCTGGCTAAGATTACCTAATTTTTAAAAAAGAGAGACAACAGGAGAAAAGACATGATCCTCAACAGTGTCCTTACTGGGACATTTTTAAGACACTTGGTAATTTACAGAATCTCCCCTCCGGTAGCATCACTTGGCACCTCGGAACCCTGGGAGGGTGGGCCTCGCAGCCCCCCACCCAGGCCCCACGATTCGTTCACCCACGGACAACAGCACAGTTCACCGGGGCACGTAAGATCTCCACTCTCGAAAGCTATAAACCTCGACTAGGAAACATAAAATAAGATGTGAACAAGTAGAAAGGTACTATGTCTTCCTGAATAGGTCTGATTTTTCGAGATGTGAATTCTCCCTCCAATTAATTCATAAACATAAAACAACACTAATCACAATCCCAAGTGCCCGCCCGGAACTGCTACCTGGAAGAACCACCACACGGAGACGAGGGGAGGGACGGTCCCCACCCACACCGAATGCGTCACTCACGAGGGAAACGGTGCGATCCTGGCACGAGAACAGCCGAACAGACCTGCGGGACCCCTGTGGCGGCGGTGGGCTGCCACCCACCCCTTAGGGCTGAGGCCCCCCAGGCCTCCACAGCCGGGGGGTGGGGCTGCCAGCCCTCCAGTGAGACCCTGTCTAGGAGCCCCCCTCTGCGAAAGGGTAAATTCGCTCAGCATCACCCACAGACAACGGCATCCTTTGAATGACTGACTAGTGGCAGGGCCCTTGCCTCCAGGACAGACAACTCTGCAGAGCCCTCCCCACTGCAGAGCTGAGGGGGCGGGGTCTGGCTGAGGCCTTTGCAGGGGCTGCGTCACAGCACCCGCTCCTGCTTCCTTCTTCCCCCTTCAGTCCAGATCCCAGGGCACCCCCTTACTCGTCCTGCAGGAAACCTCAGTCTCAAAGTCTGCTTCCCGACCTCAACCCCGGCCGCACGAAACACGAAGTCCGAACACAGAAGCAGCATCGACGTGCGACAATGCTGTGTGTCATGACGCACGAGGGGGGAGGGCGGACCACACAGCGAGGTGGCGGGTTCCGCAGAGGACCGCTGTGAAGGATGTGAGATTCCCACCCCACGCCATCGCAAAGCAAATCCCAGCTAAATTAAAGAGGTAAATAGTAAAAATGTAAGTACCACAATTAAAAAGAGCGAAGATATTTTACACACACGAGTGAAAGAAAAATCGTCCATTAAAAAGATTCGGACAGGGCAGCTCCGTACAGAAGAAGTACACACACGCGTCCTGCGCAAAGCTGGAAGGCAAACGAAAAGCCGGGAGAAACGCTTTACCCACGTAACACAGCACCGACACCCCCCGCGTAACAAGCGAGCTCTCGTGCGATTGCAATGGGAAAAGACAAAGGGCGTGAAAACACATTTTTGAAAGGGAAGATGCATTTTCCGCTGGATTCATACACACGCAGAGCAAAGAATCAATCAAATTAGCAAGGGTTCAGGTAAACAAGCATTTCCAAAACCACCGCTGACGGGAGTCTCCATCAGTGCGACCTATCTGGAGTGCGTTTCGGCGAGAGGTGCCTCGGCCGTCAGAGCGCACGGCCATCAAAGCACACGACCACGTCAGCAAAGCCCTGGCGCAGAAAAATACAGGCAGGCGCCGGGAAGACAGCTCAAAGACGGCGACAGCGGCGTCCGCCGGCTTTGAAGGGCTGGAAACTAGCAGATCTCTCACCGACAGTGGACCAGACACACAATGGTGCACTGTGCACACAGCCATTAAAGGGAAACCGCGGAAGACCACGACGACAAAGGGAAATGGTCACAAACGGTCTGAAAGACAAAGGCGCTTACGGAGAGAAAACAGGCCGCGCGATGCCATCTTTCTCCTGCCGCCCGACTGCTGGTGCTCGCGTGGTCACAGAACGCACTGCCAGGGAGCAGGGGAGCACGGAACTGCGGGGGCCGTTCCCTGGTCTCTGTCGCCTCATCTATCAGTGGGGCTGACTCGCTGACCTGGGGGCCCAGCCCTCGCTCCCCGGGAATGACCGAGAGCCCCGCAGCGCTGCTGCCCAGCCAGGGCCTGCGCCCCTGCGCAGTGTCCGTGGCGTCCGGCCCGTGGCGTCCAGCCCAGGCCGTCCAGCGCAGGATCTCACCAAGAAGGGGCGCACGGGAGTGTGTGCGTAACCGGAGAACCGCCCGCCCCACCCAGGGTGGCACTGAGGAGGGTGCAGCTCAGCAGGGCCCTGGAGAAGGCTCTCAGGTGTGTCACATGGAGCCCGGACGGCACCAGCGCAGGCCACACGGCCTCCACCAGATCTCACTGCCCCCCGCCCCCGCCGAGCCCTGCAAAGCCGATGATTTTTTTCATACTCCTTTCCAAGGAAAGATACATTTTCTTTTTAAAAATGAAGTAAAATTTAATGTATTGAATCATGCCTTAGATTTAGAATTAGCCATTAATACAAGTAACAGTTTTTTCTAAAGTAAGAGAATCACGAGTGGAGAAGTAACTTACCTCAGGGTAGAGATTGAACCTTTTTAACGTGTTAATGACAAGCGGGTACTCGGTCAGCTTGTCATTCATAATCGTCCACACTCCATTCAAGAAGGAGGGCGCCTCCACAATCGTCTTGAAGTAGGAGTAATATAATCCCTGGGGTAAGCGCATGTCACAGTTATAATGAAAAGTACGTAACTACTACACGTCTCATTGGCTTTAAATAAAAGCTAAAATACACTGGTTTTAAAAAGCAAAGCAATCACACAAGTTAACAGCTACAATCAATTCCACAGATTTCTAACCACTGATAAAGTTTTAGGTTGCAAAAATAAAAAGCTACATATTTTTGTATAACTTCGTCTTTACTGAAGCAACCGGGCTCAAAAGAACTTCAAAAATAGTTTCCACGTTAAAAAAATAAAATAACTCCGCATACTGCATTTAAGAAAACCCTATAACCCATATAATGTAAGTATTAGAGAAGATTATCTTAGAAATAGGGTGAATGATTTACTACAGAACTTAAATTTACCCTGAACCACAAATTCTTCCCTAGCCAAAAATGTTTCCCCCAACTGCTTATTTGAATCCTTGTTTTGTAGGTTTAATTTTTGGAATAATGTAAATATATTCTTTAATTACAAAAAAAATTTAATCCTTAACTATCAAAAAAAAATTTTTTTAGAAAAAAAATTAACCTTGCTGGGATAGGATTCCCAATAACTTTAATAAGATACAATGATTTCACTGCACGTCCCCACTGTATATCCTAAAGCCAGCTGGGAAGGCAAACATAAGTAACTTCAAACCCAAGATTCTCAGAGTAACAGGAAAGTTACAAATTTAACGTAAAATAAGTAAAACCCATGAAATCCTAACTCTGAATTTAAAAATACGAAGATGAACTAATAAGGTTCCTTTCGGTTTCCTAATTCTGTCCACTAAACAGCCGGTCGAGGAGCGGCGAGCACCTCCAGCAACAAGACTGTGGTCTCCAGACACCACCCGCCCCAGCGCGGCACGGGGCTTCCTGGAAAACCGGAGGACCCCAGGTCCGGAGACGGGCGTCTCAGAGCCCCGGAAGGTCGGGAAGCTACAGAACACGAGCACGGCTAAGGGCGCACAGAGCCCACCGCCCGCCAGGGCTTTCACCACCCGACGGCAGGTGAGCTCACAGAACACGGGAAAACCCATCGGATCGTAACGACGCTCCTGCAGAAGGAACTCCCCCGGCCACCGTGAGAAGACGCAGGGGACCGACTCGCTTTTTGGAAAAGCGGTAACCAGGAAGAAGCAAGAATGAACCCATCTTACCCGTGTGAAGCACACCTCTAAGAAACCAAGTAAGTATCGTAGGAAAGTTCTTTACAGAAGAATTATAGTTAATAGTGCGGAAAAGGTAATAGAAGAGGTAATCACCATTTGGCAACCCCAACAGAATAACTGACGTAGGCTGATGGCCAGCTGACGACAGTAACTAACGCCACTGATCAGTGCTAACATCACAGAACGTGAGTCGGCCAGGTACGGGGTGCCTCTGCGTGCAGTATCATAAATGCAGAGCATCACTTATGAAGTGTTCCTGCAACCCCCCCCCAAAATCAAACCTTCAGCTGCATAGGCTCTTACCTATCAATTTTCAGGAAACTTGGGACAGTGGAACATAACAACATGAATTATTTTGGGTAATTCTATGGGAAAATGGCCAGGATTCTTCAAAAACATAAATAGCAAGGAAAACAAAACAAAAATGGGAAGAGGAATGTATAAATTGAAAGACTTAAGAGAGAAATAAGAGATACATCAACTGAATGCAATGCATCAACCGTGTCTGGCTCCTGACTCAAACACACCAGCACACCAAGTGTAAAAAAAAAAAAAAAAGAGAAAGAAAGTCAATCAGGATATTTAAAGAGTGATTGACACTTGATGTTATTAAGCAGTTGCTGTTCATTGTTTTCAAGTGTGACAAGGGTTCCTGGTTAGCGAAAAAAGTCCTTCCAAAGAGACCCGGGACAGTCCTTCCAGGTGGAATGACGCCGTGCCTGCGGTCCCCCGTGAGGACAGCTGGGCGTGCGGGGGCCGGGGGGGGAGGGGTGCCGTGGAGAGAGCCAGGTGCGTCCCCGGAGGCCGGCACCGGGGATGCGCGGACGGAAGGGGTCTACTCTTTCCACTTTGGAACATCTTCGAGAATTTCCATAAGAGAAAGCTTGAGATTTTTAAACTCCTGAAACGCCCCGGTAAAACACCACAGGAAACTCACTCACCATTTCAGTGCGAAAGGCCATCTCCCGCTCCAGGGTCGAGAGGTGGGAAAAGTGGCGGTCGTTCTCGAAGAGGTGGGTTATGTGGCTCCTGCGGAGACAAAACCGCAATGCAGCAACGGCGTGGGGATGCTAACATTTCTGAGGGAAACACTAAATGCAAAAGTAAAATCACCTCATCATCTGAAGGTAATTTTGTGGTAAGACTCAAATACAATGGCACCCCTACTTGTTTCTCTGCTCGGCATGTCCTACAGTTATCCTAAAACTTCTTTCTACTAAAAGGGCCATTCAAATTAGATTTCAAAATCCGAATGAACCAGGGTATTTTAAGCCAAGCCCAATGAAATTATAAACTATAAATGTCACTGAGTTACCATTACAGAAATGTCTGATTAATGAAATTCACATTTCTATCTGGAAGATTAAAAAAATTAATCTTCTTCTCACCACGAACACCAAACTAATGTTAAGCAAAGCACAGTCTCCAATCTAACCTCTTCAATAATGAATCTCTTTATTTAAAAAAATTACATTATTCTGACCCTGATTTTTCAATTAAACTACTTTTTCAGACTACTGGGCGGCATGCGATAACGTGTATTCATCCTTATCACACTGAAATTAGTCCCTTACAGCTATGGGCAACAGTGATGGCAAGCCATCACCACCTGCATAGAAAAAAAACACAAGAGAAAGACGGTCTTACCAGTGCAATACGGCGGCACAGGCGGCTGGAAGAGAAAGAAAGGTGCATCACTACGGGGCCAGGGAGCCGAGTTTCCAGCTCCCAGAAAGCCCTCCCGCAGGTACCCCCGGCTCAGGACGGCAGAGGCTCAGGACGGCAGACGGCGAGCTGCTCGGGGGCGGGGGAAGAACATTCTCCCTTCAACAGCAGCCCCAGGGCTGTGCCTGAAATATCAGCGGGCTGAGTTATACAGGAACTAAGCATACACATGTCTACAATTTTCATTCACTTGCTCTTTCGACAAGATACACGACGGCCTGTTATTTGTCCGAACCCCTTCTGATGGCAACCACATCCACACACAGGACTGTGCAAGGGGGAGAACCAGCCGGGAGAGGCAACTCGGAACAAGAAATGCGTTGACTCCAGGCAACAGGACTGTGGATGGTGGATGGAACAACCGTGAACTCTCGCTTTTTCTGTGCTGCTGCAACACTGGAATTTTTATGAAAACTTTTGCTCTTTTGAACAAATTTAAAATGAACGACATAGAGGAGGAAGAGATGGCGAGAGAAAGAAGAGAAGGTAAGGGAGAGGCCGTGAGAACCGTTAAGAAGCAGACGGCAGACCAAACATGGAGTCACTCATGCTCAGCCTCACGGCAGCAAACCCAGACGTACTTACTGCCCAGCCCAGCGACAGCGCCGGCCGGCCCGGGGATGACGCAGCCTTCACCCGCCAGCCCGGAATCAATCGCCGGTCAGAACTAGAGAGGCCGCCGCAGGAAGGCCCTTCCCCTTCCCCTTTGGGGGGCCACCTGGGCTGAAACAACACACTCTATCTTACTCCCCCTTTTTGCCTTTAAGAACCTTCCCTTTCCTACCGCCTAGGGGAGCTCCTTTCTGCTTGCTGGACGGGATGTCCCCCAATTCATGAATCATTCAGTTACAGCTTTAAAATTCACTCGGCTGAATTCCTGATATTTAGCACAATCAATAGTCTGCTTTTTGTCCAAATACAAAGAACATATTAAGATGAATCCAGAAAATACCATTCAATTCTCTCATATCACGAGGTTAATCTTACTGCAGTCTTTTGATTAAATAACTACTAAAGAATTGAACAATGAAAATACTCTTAGAAATAAAACCAAACAGCTCAGATCTTTTGCCTATTCTTAAAGAAGTGTTTAGCTTAAAAAAAATACATTTTACCTGGGAGATATCAGTGGTTATAAAAAATAAAGTTCCTCTCTAGATTGCTGAAACTGCAAATATTTAACTAGGTTTGTCATTTGACATTTGTTTATGCCACTTTGACCTTTGGAAATTGATTCTCTTTCTTGTTGACAAATCTGCCATCCACTTTCCTTTTGGTTAATGATTTCACCCCACCATGGTAAAATCTGGGGTTTACTTTCTCAATGATCTAATAACAACTGTTCTGAATAAACCACTCTTCCCTCACGGCATGCAAATGCCCCCTCCATCATCCTAAGGACTTGTCTTCCTTTGGTAATCCCTTTGAAAAGATGACTGGGATTTCAGCCCTGGCTGGCGTAGCTCAGTGGATTGAGCGTGGGCTGCGAACCAAAGTGTCGCAGGTTCGATTCCCAGTCAGGGTACATGCCTGAGTTGCAGGCCACGACCCCCAGCAACTGCACATTGATGTTTCTCTCTCTTTCTTCTTCCCTTCCCTCTCTAAAAATAAATAAATAAATAAATAAAACTGGGATTTCATCTATAAATTAACTTGGGAGGAATCTTCACGTTTACAATGCAAATCCGCACATTCATGTCCATAAACATGCTATGTACCTGCAAGTATTCATCTTGCTTTTCAATTGCCTTGACAAAAATCCCTTCAGTAGAGTTAATACATATTTTAATACAGAGTCAATTCATACTTCTTGATACATTTTCCTGGGAATTTAACATTTTTTTTCTGCTAATATCCATGAAATCAATTTTTCATTATACATACCAGATATTGTTAATGTATTTTTCAATTGTATTTATTTCGTAATGTATGTATTTGTGGCTTATTCACTAAACTATTAGTTGTCAGTCTTTTCTGGTTTATCCTCGAGTCTCCATATTAAACAATATTATTTAAAAATAATAATGTTGCTCCTATTTTAGAATTTGCTGTTAGTTTCTTCTTCCCGTCTGGCAATAATAAACTTCTAAAATACTCAGTGATTCTCTGAAAGAAGGCATCCTGTCTTCTGCTGGCTGGAACAGCAATGCATTTCACACCATGCCTTTAGACTGGCTTTTGACCTTCACAATTCTGGAGTGAGAAACAGGATGTCTGAAGGTCATCACCCCCTACTCCCTCAGAGTACCGGGACTTCTCAGGGGGAGGACGGGAGGTACGGGGCGGCCCTGGACACCTTCCTCGGTCCCCTCCACTCTGCTCCTGCGGCACCAGGGCCGACAATCCCGGGCATCTGAATGGCACTCTTTCGAGTCTCTGGGTCCATTCATAATGTGCCCAATGTTTGAAACCCTTTGTTCACTTCCACTGAATAGTGATAATCACACAGCAGCTAGCATCTGAGCTCTCATCACAGGCCAGGAACTTTCAGTGCTCTACGTGAGCTAAACTCAGCGCATCCTCACAGCTGAGTCCCAGGTGGCGGGTCCGCACTGGAAAACGCAGACCCACGACATACCAGAGGCCCGCCCCAGGAAACACCATGGGACAGGATGGGGGGTGGGGGCAGAGAGAGGGGCACGGCAGAGCCACCCACGACCTGGCCCTTTGGGGGACAGGTGGTCAGACCAAGGCTAAAACCTCCTTACTCCCCTTCCCTTCTTTTAATATTAAAGATAAAAGGAAAAATGTTGCAATTTATCTGTTCATATAGGCAGTACGTTTTATAGAAGCTATTTTTATATAGAAATGTAGAGCTATGCTTTAATTTATTCAAAATAGAAATAAAGTATATGTATATGTCATTTGAAAACGAAAGCACAAGCAGATACTTACTGCCTTGTGAGCATGTGATTTAAGCATAAACACATGAAATGATAAAAATTTCTGAAGGCACCCCCAAAGAACTTCTCATGACTTCATGACTACAAATCAGATTAAAACTGGTTTCCTCTCAATTTACTCAAGGGATTATCAAGCCCGTTTATACTTTTTTGGGAGTGCCACAAAACTGCCAGTCCATTTTTTTCCATTTTAACACATATATTTTCCACTCTGAGGTATTCGAGTAAATATAGCAAGTTTTTTTTAAAGCAAAACCTAAAACTAAGCCTTAAAAAATCCAAACTTATTCAATCACAAAGAGGTGTTCGGGAAAGAAGGCCCGCTCTGCGGTCAGCATCGGGAGACCACAGCCCCAGGCGGAGCTCCGGGAGGCTCCGCGGGTTTGCTGGGAGCGCGGACTTCCAGCGCTCGGAAACCAAACCGGGCGCTCTATCGCGTTCGATGAAAGGGACTCTGTACCGGACTGAATGTCAATTTATACTCATTTTCAGTGTTCTGGGATTCGAGCGGCCTGTTCACTGCAAGTTCTTCTTCTTCTGTTATCAGAATCTTGTTTACACAAAACAGAGCATAACTCCCTGAGGGTGGAAACGATCACTGACCTTTACTCGAGCACACAGCCGAGCACACAGCCAGACTCAAGGGTTTGCTGAATTCATGTGCACGACTTGATATAATTAAGGGGGAATGAAATAATCCTAACTCGTGTCCACACAACACACCGAAGATGGATACACACACGGGCACAGACACACACGCACGTAATGGTTTGTTTTTCCTCCCCCCCCCCAAAAAAAAGTCACCACCGACTCAGTGTAAATTAGAGCCCTGGTTCCCACGCTTGGGGGCCCAGAGCTGGGGTGCCCGGAGCTGGGGTGCCTGGAGCTGGGGTGCCCGGAGGGGGAAACGGCTGTGTGGCCGCAGTTCCCAAGGTCCTGCAGCAGCTCCCGCTCCCCCACACGCCTCCTTCCAGCCCCTCACAGCTGCAGCCCCCAAGGCCAGTCCTGGCCTTTGTTCCTGCCCTTCCACAGCGCCGCCCAGGCAAGTCCAGGGCCCCACCCCACTGCCCGGCCACCATATCAGCAGCAGTGAGGGGGGGCAGGAACAGAGAAAGACACAGGACAGGGGGTTCTTCCCTACTGTTCTGACCAATCCCCAAGGGCTCCCAAGCCCCATTTCCTCTGCACCCAGCACCCAGCACCCTGCCTCTCAAAGCTGCGGGAAGTCCCGGGGCCCTGCCCAGCCCCATCAGCATGACCAGGAAGTGGAACCCTGCGATCTGCATTTTTGAGATTCCTTGGCTGCGTCTTGGCCTTGAACGTCCCAGCGCAGGTCCACAGGGCCTCTCTCTGGAGCGAGGAAAGCCGGCCTCCAGAGGCGCCTCCTCCCAGGCACACGGCTGCTCGAGGGCAGGAACTCTGGGGACCCAGGGGTCCTAAGCCCAAACCGCCGCTTGTCTCCGCCACCCTGACAGGGCTGCCTCCCTCCCCGTGGGTGGGCACTTGGTGACCTCACCTAGTAACAATATTTACACGGAGAAATGCATTCTAAGTCCAAAATGACTTGCAAATTTTAAAAACACAACTTATTTCTAGATCGAGGTTAATCCATGCTTAAAGAAAGAGTTTTAGCCTCCCTAACCCTCAAGTGACAAAATGACAGAGAGGTTGTGGACGTCCCTTAAATCTGCTAGGCAAGGCTTTCAAGTGGACCGCGGCGAGCTCTCAGTGTCCCAAGCTTCTCAGTGTCCCGGGGGTCCTTCCGGAGGGGGACGCTTCTCTCCACAGGCCGGAGTCAGCGATGGAGAGCACAGCTGCCCCACGCCGACTCACTATGGAGAACGCGGCAGCGTCTGCACGGACAGACCCAGCAACACCCCCCCTCGTTTGACCTGCCCCTCGGCCTCCCAGGGCTCCCGCCGCAGGCCCCACACACAAGATGGCCTGTTTCCAGTCCATCCCCGCCGCATGGCCATCGTGCAGGCTGCACTGGGCCACGGCCCCCTAAAATACCCAGTGCCTTCCCGATGCTATGCCTGTGCAACTGCCCGAAAAAGCCAAAGGGACGCAACCGCGGAATTTTGTGGTGCTCATCCTCCACCCCGGCTGCAATGCCTTTACCACGGCCCCTGACCAGCAAGTCCCTGACCAGTGAGTCCCTGACCAGCGAGTCCCGCCCACGACAGCTTCCCCGGCTGGAAGGCAAGCGCCTGGAGGCTGAGCGTGTGAGCACGGCTGAATTCATCACGGCGGCCACATCTCTTGTCCCTGGACCGGCCACCTCACTGCAGTGAATTGTTAAGTGACTATCGTCACGTAAGAGAAATTACAGAATGTACTCAATTAAATAAACAGCTAAACACCTAAACTACTCCTAATCATTCTGAACTACCCAAAGCAGTCCCATTACATACAGGCAAATATCTATAGAGCAATAAAGTTAGCATCATGAAGAAATATTTCTAGTCCATGGAACCTAGAACGAGACACAGCCCAGTTTCTGCGCAGCACACTCCGGAGAGAAAAGACACTCTAGGAGCCCGTCCGGGAGAGAAAACAGTCCCATAGACCACGAGCTCGGTGCCTCCTGCCTTTCCGGCACCGAGATTTGCGCGTGAGTTACAAGCGCTTCAAAGTCAACAAGTATCTGAATGCCTACTAGGTGCGCCACACATTCTCCCAGGAACCAAGACCAACACTGAGGAAACACTAGCCAGCATCTGTGCCCTCGCAGACAAAATCTTCCAGGTAGGTTTTAGGTGCATAAAGTAACGGGAGAGCACGTCAGGCACTCCGACAGCACAAAGCCTACGGGCTGTATGGAACCTGAGAGGGCGGGTGGGTAACGGCCTTGTCGGGCGGGGTCATCAGAGTGGGATGGGGAGGGGGTCTCAGGATGTGATCCCAGGTTAGGTGGGACTTGCAGCGAGCAGCCAGGGAAGAAGACAGCCAGCTACAGAAACGCTGGACGCTGACTTAGACCAACCCGACAAGACAGTCCCCATCACTGATGCCGATGGTGCAGACTACAAATGGCAATGACAACAACGAGGTAATATTTACGCAGGGCCCACTCACCAGACACAGGGGTGGGCAAACGGAGGCTTACGGCTGTGAGGACGCGAGTTCATTCTTGTATTACTGCTGGGTAACTACTGTGTCGTTCATTTGTATTACAGCTGTGAACCTCCCCGCGCCCGCCCTGCACACAGTGTGTCCGGCCGGCTCTCAGACAGCCACGGACACCAGGACGGGCTTTCGGCAGAGCTTCCCGACTGGAGGGCCTGGGGCGCCCAGGACAGGCCAGCCAGAGGCCAGTGACCAAGGGGAGGGGCGCACTGGCATGCGGGACCAAGTCCCAGACGTAACTTAAAAACCGAGGGCAAAGGTTTAAAGTGAATACATGAAAACGGAGCCTAGAATGTGCACGTCACCACCCCTAACAGCTTAGGGTTAGGCGTCTAACCAAAGAAACACACACATTCTCACATCTTCAGAACATTTACGTATACACATATTTTAACACAGGCAATACCTAACGGAATAATTACCCAATATATGTGTTTGTAAAGAACTACATTCTAACTTCCTTTAAAAATCTCATCCTCACACAACGTGAGCACAAATATGTCTAAATCAAACAGTAACCCACCTTAGTAATTTTCATAAAGCAACTTTCTCCTTATGCAAACAAATGCATTTCAGTATTTTGAGAACAAAGACCTGGATAAAAAGATACGTCCCAAATAACGTGCTGGCTCAACAAGTGCACCTGAGCAAGTGCAGCAAAACAGCACGACTCGAGCAAACACCGTGGGGGCGTGGAGAGGCCACCCGCCTGCACTGCAGGAGAAAGAGACCCATGGGTACACCGCAGACACCCAGGCCCGTCATGTTCGGCAAGAGACTTTAAGCGCATTAACAGAGAAACCGACCCGATTTCGAGACTGTGGATTCTCCCCAAATCGCAAACTGCTGAGGATATCACAGTGTCTCACTTAGCCTTTAAATGATTAAGAAAACTGTGATACTGTTTTTACTATTTTAACTCTACTTTTATAACCATGTCAAACAACCCACTAACATCATCAAACACAACTTAGTATTTTAAGTTTTCCAACAACAGTCCCGCAGAGACACAATGGGGACTGACGGGTTAACCACAAGGACGAACAGTGGCTGCCCCCAGGAGCAGCAGCGGGCCCCGGGGTGCTGTGCTCTTCCTAAGAGAACTAGCAGATCGCCTTCCCATTAGCGCACCTTTGACAGCTGCCTCAGCCTGCAGGTCTGACACCTACAACCTGACGGATGTGCCAAGACCGTAACTTCAGTCCCCAGCTCCACCCCGTGAACTCACCGACGTGTCTCCTCCCTGGTGAAACTGCAGGAGGTAACCTTTAAGTTCTCGATTTTTACGGTTTCCATGGAGATCAAAGATGAGAAAAGAATAAGAAATAAGGTCTTAAAACATGTTAAACTCAGTGGAAAACAGTAGCGCTGTGCCAGTTACATAAGTACTTTATGATCAGTACGAAGACACGGGAAAAAACTCTGAGGTCTGACAACCCCGGCGCTGGAAGGCGGCATTCCAGAGGGCAGCGATGGCCGCTCGGGGGCCCACGGGAAGACGGGGCGCGGAGCAGTGACTCTCGGGCAGACCTGAGTGGGCACAGAAACGGGAATAAAGCCTGCTCTTCTCAACGATAACCATCGTCTCCCTTTAAAAATGTGTCAAGATGGACAGTTTTCGAAAGTCGCTGGTTCCGTGACTGACACCCGTGCTCAGGTCCAGTCGGTGCCACTGGAAGATTAAAGCACCCGCATCCCCACTCAGTGCGGTGAGCCACACTGGAGCCTCTTCGGGGACGTCGGTGGCTGTGCTCTTCTGTCACCACGTGCTGCTGGAAGTTAACACGACAACATGCCATCCAAGCACGGGTCACATACAGTGATGGTGCCAGAAACGCACCTGACAATCGGTCCCTTCGGCACGAGAGTCAGCCGTGAGGAAGTGCACCGAACACGAAGATGTAGGGACTGCTGATTTATATGTGTGCAAAAAAGAAAGAGATAATGCTGAGAAAATGAACAGCACATGGAAGCAAAAACAATAGTTACAATAGCTGCAGATTTGTGTGCCCTGAAAATTAACTGCTCCACTGTTTTAAGTTTATTCCTGCTCAATGATTCTTGAATTATGAAAGGCCATTCATGCAGAATTGACCTCTCCTATGGAATGAGACTGCCTTCCGTGGAATCGAAGACCCACATAATGATGCTGACCTAGAAAACAGTTGTAATTTTTGCTCACGTGGATGACTAGTAACCATTAAAATGGCAACTAAAGAAAACCAGCAAACTCTTCCCGGGAAGAGTCCCGTCCTGATGGTTTGGGTGAAGTACCATCTGATGGCAAAAGACGAAGGAGCAAAACAAGAGTTCAGGACTAAGCACCTAAATAATCAAGTCGCAAACGACCCCACCTGGCCGGGCGGGCGCCTGCGGGCTAGCAGCCCCTGTGAGGGTCTAGCTCACCAACACGAACCTCGGCCCCGCCCCTCGGCCCCGCCCCTCGGCGGCCCGCACCGCACTGGGCAGAACACCAGCTCCCCCAGGAGACAGGGTCTGCGCCCCTCTCACGGAGGTGCGACTCGGCCCCTGCAGCCCATGTGGCCCGCTTCCCAGCCTGCATCCTCTGCTCCAACAGGTCTCGGCTGGAATGGAAGCCTTTCTATTCCCCAGAAGAAGCCCCCCAGAAGCCCTCCTGACCCTACTTACAGGGGCATTTCCTGGGGGTTTTTTTTTTACTGTCTCCACCCCTTGTTTGCTCCACCGCACTTCCTGCAATGTGCAACTCACTTTTATGTACGTGCCCCCACCCCAGACGGACGTTTCCGGGGGGCAGGAGCGACAGCTGGCCTGTTCTCCACGGCACCCCCAACAAAGAGCACCTGGCCCGGCAGGCATTCAGCGGCCGGTGGGTGTGAACGAAGCCACAGTGATTTTTCCCGTTTTATTTGTTCTTTACCATGGCCAGGCGAAACACTTATCATCACCGTTTTACAGATGAGGCAACGAAAAGAAGCATTAGGAGATCTGTATCTCTTAAGTGTAGCAACAGGATGGAGATGCAGGTCAGTACTGAGATGCCCAGCTGTCTCCCCCACCTGCCCCCGTTCCCAACACCTGGACTCAGCCCTCAACCCTACGCAGCTTCCTCCCCCTTCTGCCCCTTGCACGTCACGCGTCTTTCCAAGGACGCGGGCTTCCAGGCCCTTCCAAGCGGTGGACGCTGAAAGCAGTGCTCCTAAATGGGGTGGCTTCGCCTCCCAAGGCACATCTGCCACTCTCTGGAGACATCTGGGTTGTTACCACTGGGGAGGGGCTGCAGGCTTCCAACAGGTGGAGGCCAAGGATGGCTGCTACCCATCCCGTAGTTTACAGGACAGCGCCCCCTCCCGAAGGAAGAATTCTTCAACCCCAGGTGTCCCGGCGCTGAGACTGTGAAGCCCAAATGGGACAGAGCCAGCTGAGAGCAGAGGTACAGGTGCCGCGGGCCTCAGGAGCCAGGCAGGCGACGGGAATGAGTCAGGCAGGACCCGCAGAAGGGGATACACCGTTCGTTTTTACCACCTATTCAGGCTGCGTTTTGCACGGTGCTTGTTTTTCAAACGGCATCTTTCAGGCCGGTCGTTCACCGCCAACAAGCGTCGTTTGCACGTGTAACTCGTACACTCCTCGCTTCCCCAAGGGAAAGAAAGCACCCTTGCCGTTATTCCCGGAGCCCTCTCCAGCCACCCTTCTGTCTTCCCACTCGTGATAAGGGGCATGGGCACGAGAAGGGTCACTCTCCTCCCGGCTCCAATTAAAATAACAGCCACAGATGATAAATGGCAACTCAGAGCCTGTTTCGAGCACACAACGGAGGCTAGGGGAGACTTCCGTACACTGGACCATGCGCCCAAACTGAACAGGGGGAGAAGATTTCCTCAGTTCCGGGGGATTACTGCAGCAGGAAGGTCAGCTCAGGGATGCCAGATGGTCTGCTTCTAGGGAGAGGCAGGGCGTCAGACGCTGACACCACCCACACGTCCCCCAGTCCACCCCACCCCCGGATTCCGATGTCACTGACCAAGCCATCTGGCTGTTTCACGTTTCCAGGTGACTCCAGCACACAGCTGAGGCTGAGCGCTGCCAGTCCAGCCCAGGCCTCCCATTTTCACGTGTGCATAAACTGAGGCTCAGAGCAGCACATGCTCTGCTCAGGCACCTGACAAGTTCGGAACAGATACAGAGTCGGAACGCGGTTCTCCTGAGGTGGTGTTTGCAAAGTACGGGTCATCACAGCAGATCAGGAAATCAGCGTGGTGGCTTGTAACACACAGCGCTTTTAAAAAGGGCAGGCAGAAAACTCAGAGTGTGGCGCACACTATGGGGGCTGGTATTCTCACACGACACTGCTGTTTTGGTTCGATGTAAGCACACACGAGGCGAGTCTCCGGCTGCCTCTCCGAGTGCATGCTCTGCCCTCCTCTGCTTTCTTCCCAGCCCAGGAGGCCGGCCCTACAGATTGCATCGCCGGGCTCCTTGTAAGGGTTTCCAGCGGGTCGGCCAGGGAGAGGCAGCGGCAGACCACAGGGCTGCAGCATGTATTTGGAGCCGCTCCTCTCAGTCACCCTGCTCCCAGGCCCAGCTCCCGGCTCAGCGGGCCTGAGGACACCCCCTCCCCCTTCAGGCCCGCTGTGCGCAGCGCCTGGGTGCTTCAGGGTCCTCTGTGGATTCCTTAGGCCTGCTCACAGTCCTGAAAACAGTCCTTCCATTAGATGCTTCCTGCCGGGGCACTGACACACCAAAACAGACACACACACTGCCACGTGTGCACGGCGCAGCGTTCCAGGAGCGTGCGCAGACTTTCACGTGAACCGTACTGTTTACTGTGGGTTGTGGCCGGTCCTTCAGACCACACCCCGGCCTCCCCCGGATGACACCGGGAGCTGCCGGTGCAGGCGTCTAAAAAAATCACTTCAAGAACCTTCTTTACAACTGTTAGCATCAAGTAAAGCATAATTCATGTCCCCAAGTAAGAGAGACATGTGTTTGTTACAATGGATTTTTAAACAATGTTTAACACGGCCCCACAGTGGAAAGGGACCCCTTGATAGCTAGTGAGCTCCTCACCAGGGCTGAGCACATATGAAGGAAGAGACAAACCAGGGTAGGGACCCTCGTCAGTTTCTGACTCTTAAAATGTGTGCTTGCAGCCCTGGCTGGCGGAGCTCAGTGGATTGAGCTCGGGCTGCGAACCAAAGTGTCGCAGGTTCGATTCCCAGTCAGGGTACATGCCTGGGTTGCAGGCCATGACCCCCAGCAACTGCACATTGATGTTTCTCTCTGTCTCTCTATCTCCCTCCCTTCCCTCTCTAAAAAATAAATAAATAAAATCTTTTTTTAAAAAAAAATGTGTGCTTGCATCAAGGACATTCGTCAGTTTCTGACTCTTAAAATGTGTGCTTGCGTCAAGGAGCACCGCGTGTGAAAACCCCTTGAACACCTTACTGAGCACAATAACTGAAGCCATTCATTCTGTCACAGCAAAGTCCTGCACTAAAGAAAGACCCCGCAGTGGGCCCGGCTCTCACCGGCTCTGGGAGAGGGAAGAAGACAGGAAATGAGGCAGCTTTCGAAATGTCCACACTCTGCTCCTCTTTGCAGGACCCGAGGGTAAAGGGGCAGAGAAAGAACCGAACGTCCCAGACCCCATCATTCTCCAGAACCATCTCCCAGGCTGTCCTGTGGCCTTAGGTAAGTGGTCAGCAAGGACAGAAAGTCTCTAGACCTTATTCTGGTCATCTACCTCCACATACCTGCTGGCCAGTGGCCAGCGTACACCCAGGGGCATGGGGCAGTTCCTTCACCGCACCGCCTGCCACCAGCCAAAGGCATGAGTCCAGTAAGTGCCACGCTGTTAACAGCAATACAACTGTATTTAAGTACGGGCATCCCTAAACCCACATTTATACTACCCAGTATAAAAAGAGTCAAAGAAAATGCAATTACAAGAAAATGGGCACAAGTGAAAATGCCAGAGGTTATTATCCTGATGTGCTACTGTAACCTTCTGGACGGAGCGACGCCCTTCCATGTGTGACTAGAAGAAAGCTGTTAACGCTCGCACCGGCCAGTCGAGAAAAATGCAGCTTCATCCTGTCACCAGAACGCACTTATTATGCACGAGACTTTATAGCTGCAACGACTACGCGTTTGATGCTTTAGATGCAAAGAGCCTTTCCATATATTACCCCACCCTCTAGTCCTGCTCCTCAGGACAGGCCCGTGATGCAGGGAGGCGGTAATCCCATGCCACAGGGAAGGAAAGGCTCGCAAGGGAAATAACTTGAAACTTACACCAAACTTCACCACTGTGAAGGAAACTGGTGCGACTCATCCCCTATACCATGCTGCCTCCCCAAGGTGAACTTACCTCTCACCCACACACCAGTAAGGTTTTGCAAGCTTGCTACTGAAAAAAAGGAAGAACATACAGCACTAAAATTCTGAATTTTTCTACACTCGACTCTACAACGGGAAAAAAGTACCCCAATAACAGTATCAATGTTTCTGAACCCATCCATTAACTAACATACACACACACACACACACACACACACACACAGAGCAATGACTGGGTGTTTATAACTGAATGGCTTCTAAAGCGGTGGCTGTGGTCTCAGGAGGAGTTAATATGCTGTGTTCTCTTTCTCGGCCTATATTGAACTCCAGATTCTTTTGGGTCATTAAGGGAATATGAAAGACTATTAAGAGATAAATCGCCAACAGTTAAATAATTCAGTAGCCAAAGCCCATCAATGGCATTATATAAGAATACCAGCGTTAGGGCATTTCACTGGCTGACGTAGAAAAATTAGGCTTATTATCCAAACTGCTGTAACTTGCCTTATCGGAATGCGTATCAGAAAACAAAGGAAACCTGGCCGTGACCTGATCGGTCCACGACCTGGAATGCTTCAACTTTATTTTGTTCAGCGCCTCCTTTCGCATCATCATTTTGGTTGGTGCAGGGCAGCGGGAGGGGAGGAGAGACCTCCATACCAAACGTTCCCCTGTCAGCAGGGAGGATTAAGGCTCCGGCGCCCAAATCACGCTGGAAAGTGACTTGCCGAGGGGAATCAATAATAAAGTGCCGCCGGCAGTGTTTGAGGCCAAGAAGAACAAGGACGCTAAAATTTAATTATAAGTTTAGCAACTTTCTAGGACAGGGAAGGTGCTTTGGCTTTGGGCTCTACGGATCGCTTCCAACCCCAAGCAAAGCACCCTCCCGGGCAGGGGCCCAGATAACCGCGAGGCGGCCGGTGCGCGCCAATCGCCAGTGCCCAAATCTCGTTAGCGCAGACCTGCCCGTTCGCGGCCCGGCCGGGCAGCTGTTGATCACGGGGCCATTTTTTAAAAAGCAGAGACCGAGAGCGAGTGGGAAGGGAGCGAGGCGGCCTGAGCCGGGGAAAAGCCGAGGGAAGGGGAGGAGGAGATGAGGACGTCCCAGGAAAAGTCGGAGAGGGCTGCAAACTGGCGGGGACCGGGGGCGGGGCTGGGCGGCAGGGAAGCGGGAGAGGAGCGGAGGAGGGGGGCCCGCGGCTCAAAGTTCCGCGTCCGGCGGCGCCCGCGCGCTGGGGCTGCTCACCTAGCAGGAGCGTGGTCCAGGTTCGGCCGCGCCCCGCGCGCCGCAGGCCCAGCGCCCCGCGCAGCCCGGCCGCCAGGCGCCCCCCGAGGCCGCCCCCGGAGGGCGGTGAGGCAGACTCCGCGCGGGGCCCCTTCCTGCCCGCGGCGCCCTTGCGCCCGGGGGACGGGGGCGCACGCTCGGGCCCGGGGTCCCCGGCGCCCGGCGCCCCCCTCAGAGGCGACCGCGAGGCGCGGGGCGGCTTGGGGGCCGCGTCGCGGTGCTTGTTCCGCGCCTGCAGGACCATCTTGGCATAGTCGCGCCCGCTGGCTGCGCGCGCCCGGACGGCGGCCGGGGCGCCGCTCACTCTCGGCGGAGGGCGGGTCTGTCCCTCCCCGCGGGCCAGGAGGCGGGGAAAGCTGCAAGGCCGGGCGGCGGCTGCCTGCCTGGCGCTGCGGCCGGGAGGCGGCGCGGGACCCGCGCGCCCGCCGCCGTTGCTCCGGTTGTCACGGCGACCGTGGAACGCCGGGGGGGCGGGGGTGGGGACACCCTGCGAGCGGCCCCGCCCCCGCCGCTCCTCCGCGCCGGACGCGCGCCCCGGTCGACCAGCGCGCACGCGCGGACTTCCGGCGCGGGCGGGAGCCAACCGGGTGGCCGCCCCGCGACCCCTGTCCAGCTCGGGACCCGCGCGGAAGCCGGCGGGGGCGAGTGCACTGACCGCCTTCCGGGTGCGGCCGCTTCTCTCTCTGGGAGTGGCGGGAAGGCAGGGCCTTCTCGGCACCGGGGCCGCTGGTGGAAGTTTTGACCCGATTAAGGCTGCGCGTGGAGCCCTGCGGAGCCCGCGTGGCCCAGGAGGCGCGGCGCGGGGTGTCTGGACCCGGGAGGAGGCTCTAGGGAACGACCGTGCGGGGGCGCTGTGCTTGCGTTCTGCAGCCTCCGGGGCCCCGCCGCTGGAAGGCGAAGAGAGGGTCCAGTCGAGCCCCGTCCCACATTCACCCCACTACCATTCCTCCCCTAGTCGCGGACTTGCAACTTAGAAGGTTGAGGAGTGCAGCCCCCAGGGTGACTCTTGCGAAGGACTGTGCAACCCGACTTACAAAGACAGCAAAATTCTCGGTTTTACATGCTGTAACCTTGTGGCTTAAAAGAGAAAACAGAACTTTATTTGCTAATACAAAACTTGAGTTGAAAACGTATTTTCTTTCACCAAGCCTCGGAATACAAGAGTAAAGGAAGTCAGGGAGGAGGGGGAAAATCCGGGCGGGTACCAGTTACCCCTCCTCCCCTTCCTTCGCGTTCTTTGCGCAAAGCCTTGCAGCCTCCTGGATAACAACAGAGGAATTCCAGTCCTTGCTCTGTCCAATGGGCTTGTTCCCAAAAGTTGTCCGTGAGTCCCAGTTTTGAAATTCAAGCCACATCGTGCTGGTTTGGTTACCTTCATTGTACTTTCAGGGTCTTCACGGGCCTGCGGATCCCCACTCAAGTTTCTCTGCCCACAGATTCCTTCATTAGGGCAGCTAATAACTTGCCTTCTCTATTACGCCCTTTTAAGGGACAATGAATTCTATAAAGGGAATTTATTTTACCATGCTAACTTATCATCCTGCATACCCTGCATATTGTGAATTGGGGTTTTCAGATGTCTTTATCAGAGCAGGGAACCAGTATTTTTAGACACTTAAAGAAAAGATTGAAAGTGATGATACAGAATGCTTGGATTCTAAAACAATGCCCAATGGATCCCGTATTATCCTCTTGGATTAATTTTTAACTTATTACCCATTAGAGTAAAAGAAAGCTATTTCAATGTCTGTTAAAGGTAATACAAATAATGTGTTGACCAGTTTTCTTTAAATGGTTAGAAAAAACACATGGAAAAGAGATTTAATATTGTAAGTATTGGATCACTTATCTGTCTCCTATCCATGGTAAGCACGGATTCAGGAGCTGCCTCCCTTCAACTGGTGCTGTTGAATCAGGGAAAACACCTGTTGCATGAATAAGTGAGTGACTGAGTGAATGAATGCAGGTGGTGACACAAGCAAATGATTCACAAGGCTGTGTTCTGTAGAGCACTTAGAAGTCTTGAATGTTTAGAGGACAAAGACTCTAACTCAATCTCCTATGGTCCCACAGAGCCCACCCCAGGGCCCAGCTGCCTGCCTCGCACCGGGTTGAGTTGAATTGAAAGAGGAAGGGCTCGGGGGCAGATACGCCCAGGGGATTTTTCTTAGATCTACCAGTGGTGATGAGTTCCTCTTCTTTGCCTGGCTTCCTAGCACAGAATCCCAGAGAGGGACAGGGTAGCACATTGGTTAGAAAAAACACGGTAACTTTAGGCCCAGGTTCCAGTCTTGGTGCTGACATGTGAACAGCCCTGTGACCTTGGCCAAGTCTACTAGACTTTTTTTGAGTCTTTGAGTCCGGTTTCCTCACCCCTAAGATGAAAGTAACAAAAGCATCTCCACGGTAGTTTTGTGAAAATTAAATTGAAGACAATGAGTGCAAAGTATCTAACAATTCCGCGGAAGTAATTTTTCAATACATGTTCAAAGCAGTGGGTGGTACATAAGGAAGATGGTGGGTCCTTGGTCCTCAGTCCCCCCAGAGCCTGAGGCTCACAGGGCAGGACCGCCCGGGGCTGCGGGAGGCACAGGAACCGAGCACAGGGGCGCAGACAGCTGCGTCATCTTCGGGCCAGTCCCCCTGGGCCTCACATGCCTCGGCTGCCTGAGCCGCTGACCCTCCCCTGAAGTTTCCTGCTTCCCACACGTGCTTGACAAACGATGCCCGTTCAGGGGTCCTTAAGCCTGGATAAAATAGCAGGCAGCTCCTCTTGCCCTCCTTCCCCCCTCCGCCCTCACCCCCAAGAAGGAGGATGTTTCACACACAGGGAGGGTGGTGGGGCAGAGACTGGAACCCTCATGGAAGGTCGCAGGTCACACTTCCTTCTGTCTGTGGAACTCTGAGATCCACCAGAGCAGTGAGGCCGTTCGTTCATCCTCTGCATCTTTAGGCCAGCGCCTGCCACACAGTGGTGGGTGCTGGGAAAAAGAAAAAGGAAGAGAAACGGAGGGCTGGTTTTTACACACTGTGTTGGGCACTGGGCATGGACGGTCCTGTGAACTGGTTCAAGGCTATAACGAATATGGATTAAGCATTGCAGCCACGGACCACCTTCCAAGTGCTTCTCTTTCTGGGAGTTGCAGGTACACCTGGAAGGTATTGCCTTATGTGACGCTGTTGCCATGCTGGGCCGAGGCAGACAGGGTCCAAGGACAGGAGCCCGTGGGAGCAGCTGCTGAGGAAGAAGCCCTGGTCTGCTCCTCTGTGTGGAAACCCGATCCTTTCCTCACTAAAAGCTCCACTTGGAGCATTTCAAATTAAAAAAAAAACCACACAACTTTTTCATTGAAAAATATTTTTTAAAACTTGGGGGATAGAGAGAGAGGAGATTAAAAGGAGGATACAAGCATAAAATAAAGAGGAAGAGCATAAAATAATAGAAGCAAGGAAGTAAATACCCCCAAATCAGGCCTGGCAATATTAAGATAGAGGGACCACGGGAATATTGTGAAGTGGGCAAGGAAGTGTCAAATGAGGCCACGAGAAGCCTGTGTTGGAAGCTAACTTCCTTCTGCACATCGGCATTTTGAAGGCCCCACTTTAAACCCCCAGGTCTCCCCCTTTTCTCCCACCTGCTCTGCTCCCCACAGAGCGGCAGCCAGAGGAGAACCGTGGCTGTGGCGTGGATTTCTCATTTCCTCGGACTAGGTCACTTGATCTCTTTCACGAGAAGTGTCTTGGGGTCAAGTTCTAGATCCTGGCGGTGTTTTCCTGCAGCCGGCCGTTCAGTGTTAAAAGAGGAACCTGCACACCCCCAGCACGGCTCACAGTCACCGAAAATGGGCGCAGCACCGTGCATCTGTGCACTGCTCGCTGCTCGGCAAGTCCGCCAACATTAACTTGTCACTGTGTTATAATGTATCCGTTTGGTCTCTGGGGAGGACAGGCGTAAATTGCTACTTTACGGCTTTTCAAATTTTATCTACTGTCTTCCTCCTAGCTGACCTTGTAATTTAAACTGTTCATGCTCCAGTGGGTGTTCCTGAGAAACGCGGAGTTCAGTACCGGTCAGAGTGCTTTGTCAAGGACCACTTGGTCGGGGAGGGGCCTGTCTCTCTGAAATGTAATTCCTGTTACTGAGGGCTTCCTATGTCCGCAGGACCTCAGTGGGCGTTAAAAATTCATATGCGAAGTCCCCATCCCCAAAGGGCTGGCAGTGCAGTTGGAGGGACGGGGTACGCTGGAGCAAAGTGTAGTCGCATGGGGACGTGACGCGGTTCGGAGCACACGTTCAGGAAGTGACCCGAAGAAGGAGGGACCGCGGGTGGTGGGACTGAGGGGCGTTCAGGGGAAGAGATGCAACAGGGTCTAGGCCTTGTTAGAACCACACACTTTGAAGAACAACAACAACAACAATAACAACCATGAAAAAGCTGTTCCAGGCAGAAACAGTGTATTTCAGAAACCCTGTGAACCTGGCCCGGGGTGGGGGCTAGCATGACTATCTTAAATCCTTTGTGGAATGAGGAAGGGGAGAAACAATGAATGTAAGTTTGAGTGATAACAAATGGGGTAAAAGTGAACTCATGGGTGGAGCAATGATTGGATTAGGCAGTGCCCGGGGCACCCCCAGTGTGGGTCCTGGCTCACGGAGCCCCACACACTCATCTAGACGTGAGCAGACGCTCCCCGAAGGATGCCGGGCTCCCCGTGTGCCCAGGTGGCCTTAGGAACACTGGGAGCCTGTGGATTCCCCCTCCAGCCTCTGACCGGGGCCGGGGCCTGCTCCCACCCCGGGGGCCTTTGCTGACACCTAGCCAGGAGTCTGGCCTCTCTCAGCTGCCCCCAGACCCAGAGAAGGAGGGGACCGGCTCACGCAGACATCCGTGGTCAGCAGGCGCCCACCCCCATTCTCCAGGGCAGGCATGGGGACGCACCACACAATTTACTCCCTTATCCCGACCTTGTCATGTGCTCCCAGCAAATGTTAAAAAAAATTAGTTCACCTTATGGCCACCTAACATGTTCTACATTTCTCCTAGGACTTACTGGATGAACGTATGTATTTTGGTGAGATGAGGCCTTCACTCAGTCGGCCTTTGGGGTGGTGAGGGAACGGGAAGGGGACAGGTCAGAGGACAGGCAGCGCAGGGGAAGCGGGGGGCAGAGAGCACACCGATGTCTGGGTCCCTGGGGCAGCTGCGTGTGAACTTCGGGGAAGCCCCCCTGGACCTCCGGCCCTGGCCACCTGCCGAACCCGACCTGCCTCATCGCGACTTCGTCCAACAGTGCAGGGGCCTCCTGCACAGTTTTCTTCTCCGGGATCCCGTGGGCAGTTTTATGTGGAGATGGTGCTGCTGCTCTGAAAGACGGAGGTCAAGCAAAATACACGGTGCTCCTTAGAGTTCAGATCAGTGGCCGCAGCCCCAGAGAGCGAGGAGTCTGGGGTGAGCCCCAGGCTGCCTGCATGGCTCCCCAGGAGGCTGCTGACCACACCCGGCCGGACCCGGCCTCTATTCTCATAGAGGCCTCACTTCAAATGAGGTGTCTCTGAGAGTTCAGGGCTCACACTCCACGGCACATTAAGATTCTCTCTTTTGCTTCTGTTTTGCATTTCCGAAGACAAACAATTTCCAGATTCCTCCGTTATGCATATCTAATACTCGATACGTGTGCGAAGGAGACACACACAAATTCTGCCTGGAGAACAAATGGAAAGAGCCATAGAGATACATTTTCACCAAGATTACGCTTCATCCTTCTTTTTTGAAGTCATATTTTGGAGGAATCGCTGTTGAATGTCTGTAATAACTCTTCTTTAGTAGTTTCAGATGGATCTTGGAAACAGGCCTTGAAAATACTGCCAAGAAAACAAGGCAGGTGACAGTGGCCCGTGTGCTACTCGCAAACCTCTGGTTGGGAGGTGACACAGATATATGTGAGATCACATCTTTGGTGTCGCCTGACCTTGTTCTGTTTTAAGATTTTTTTTCTTTTTAGAGAGAGGGGGGAGGAAGGGAGAAAGAGAGGGAGAGAAACATCCATCCTTTGCCTCTTGTATGCACCCCAACTGGGGACCAAACCCACCAGCCAGGCATGTGCCCTGACAGGGAATCGAACCGGTGATTTTTGCTTTGCAGGTCAACACACAACCAGCTGAGCCACACCGGTGAGGGCTGACCTTGTTCTGGGAACCTGCAGCGGAGGGGAAGGAGCCGTGGGGAGCATCCACAGCTGCTCAGCGCTGACCCTCAGCCCGTCCAGGTCTCAACCTGGGGCTCTGGCAACATTGCCTCGGAGCCTTGAGGAGACACCGACGCCTAGAACTCACCCTGACCAAGAAGCGCATCCGCCCCTTGTAGAATCTCCGCAGGTGACTGCCACATGGTGAGGCTGAGACCCACACATTAAGGGAAAGGAAAAGAAGAAAGCCTCTCTATTCTCATTCCCGGGTTCGATGATAGATTTTTATAACATGCACTCATTTCTTTTTACGCCGACTCTGTCCAGTAAAGAGAAACGCCAAGGAGGGGGCCGGGAAGGGAATGCAGGATGTCAGTGCGATCAAAACGCAGAAGTGGCTTCCACACATCAGAGGCAGACCTTTGTCCCTGGCACCGGTCTCCGTTGGAGTCCCTCCTTTGTAGTCTCTCCAACGCTTAAATCAGGTCACAGATGCTAATTCCACCCCAGTGCACAGGAGGACACGGCGTTGGCCGGACCGCGCCTGGAACTTCCAGCCGGAGTGCCAGCATTTGCTGCCCACACTCCTGCTCCTCCCCTTGACCCAGCCCAGCTCTGCTCCAGCTTGGAAAACCGGGGCGCATGTCTCCCCTCCCCCTTCTCCACGGACTGGCGGGGATCTGGAAAGTGATGGATAGAGGAAGGAAAAAAAAAATGAATCTAGGCGAAGGGGCAAGGGTGAGGAGCCAGCGAAGAGAGTTGTGAGATGCTTCAGAGAAAAGCTTCTGGTGCCAAATCCCATTTTTTCTGGAGCTCCCCAAGCTCGAGATGCATTTGTGGAGCCAGCATCGGAGGAGGAGGCTCAGGGAATCCTAAGTGTCTTAAGAACCAAAGAGATCCGGGCGGAGGCACCGTGCGGGGTTATGTGCGGGCTCACCTCAACGCAGGAATGATGGATGCACATGTGTGTGTTCTTCACGCCCAAAGACGCGGTGACAGAAGGTAGCACATCAAAGCGAAGGAAGAGCCTCGCAGTAACAAACAGCTGCTGTAAAACCAGCCCTCACGGGGTCCCGGGCACTGTTCTGTCCTGCGCACGCATCCTTGAATCCTCCGGGCCTACCGGGTGCAGGAGGGAGCGCGCAGGGAGGCTGAGTCATTCGCTGCAGGTCGGCGCGTTCCAGGGGGCGCTGGGACAGGAACCCCGGATGGGGCCGCCCCGCCCGACCCTTGACTCCGCACGGCCCCAGGAGGTGGGGCGTTGGGGAAAGACGGACACCGTGAGTCGTGGTTTCCCTTCAGCGCTAAAAATCGCTTCCTTGAAAATAAGGCCGTGGAAGCCCATCCAACAATCAATCGCAGCCTCACGCAAGGAAGTACGTTCAGGGCCTGGGACCACCTTGGGCTCCTTGTAGCTTGTGTAGCAAGAAGTAAGCCGTCTGCAGGCTTTGGGAGTCTGTTGTTCGTTAGGGACAAGTGACTCGAACCACCGCTGACAGCGCTCCGCCACCCCACGGCGGTTGCGCGAAGGTATTTGTGGGCCGGGGCTGGAAAAGCTGGAAGGTGTTGGAAACTCGCCCCCGGCAGTTTGTGCCAGGCCTCCCAGACGGGGGCCCTTCTGGAAAGTGGGTGGCAGGAGAGGGACCACACCACAGTGTGGGATGAGCTTCAGGGCACCCTGCCTGCCGCCCGCCGAGAGCACTGGGCGGCCGCCGGCAGTGGGGGGAGGCACAGCATCTACCGCATAAAATCCGATGGCTCCTGGCTGAGAACTTGCCCCTCAGGCACAGCAAGCCGCAGGCCTGGAGGGGCCCCCCCCCCCACCCCGGCCGCTTCCCCCAGCACGTCTGGGTGCTCGGGCCTGGTGCTTCCTTGGCACCGCAAGTCAGCCGGGCGACTCCGGTCAAGTCCCCGAGTGACACTGTGCGGGGAAGGAATAGACAATCCCCCAAGTCCCTTCTAGGGAAAAAGAGAAAAAAAGGCTGCGATGTTCTGATTCACACGAGACTGGTGTATAGTTTCGGCTCCCGTGGAGAAGGACTCCTTTCATTGCTCAGTTTCATTGCATGTTTCCCTCCTGCCTTCAACCTCCTCCCGATCACGCGCCCCGAGCCCTTTCCGATTCCCACGGGGAGACTTTGTGACGCCCCAGTGCGCCTCTGGTCTGCACACTCTAAAACGGGCATCGCTCGTGTCCAATCCACGGCAGCATTTACTCAGATCATCAGCCCGGAGCACAGCCATGTGTCCGAATGCCACGCCCTCATTCGCCCCTCGGCCACAAGACACTTTTGGCCACTGGTGACCAGCAGTGAGAATCCCACCGAAGATGCGTTGGTGACATTTCACTGAAGCAAAGAAATTGTGTTGGAAAAGTTTGTTCTCAAACACGGACATGGGCCTTTCGGCTAAGCTCCCAATGATCAAGACGGACTCCGAAGTGACAGCCCCATTCAGTGGCCGATGATCACGGGGTTCTCAAGGTCTGTGCCCGGGGCCAGGGCTCTGGGCGGTTTTGTCAACTGAGAATTGTGACTGTGCAAACTTCCATTCGTAAATCCTGCATGCAGGGAGCAGTTGCTGGGGGGTAGGCAATGTGCTCGATATTGACAGAACAAACGAATAAAACGTAGTTCTGCCTCTGTGTCCAGTAAAACAGGAAGATGTACGAACAAATAATTATGAGTAAATGAGCTGTGGTAGCCACCCTCTGGGGCATCCCTGCCCTCCAGAAGGAATCTCTGAGGCCCTCCCAGCCCTCCTCCCCTGCCTGACCTACCCCCACTCCCCCGCCTGCAGCCAGGAGCCTGCAGCTGTGCTGGGCCTTGACCCTTTATGTCCGATGAGTGGGTGTTGCCCCACGCAGGGCCCAGCATGTCATCTCTCCCCAGAATCTGAACCTAAGACTAAGAGGTCTTACTCAGTGTGGGCAAGTCTGCTCAATGAAAGGCTCATAATAGAAAATGATAGAAAACCATAGATAGAAACCATGATAGAAAACCGCCCAGAGCCCTGGCCCCGGGCACAGACCTTAAGAACCCCATGATCATCGGCCACTGAATGGGGCTGTCACTTCGGAGTCCGTCTTGATCATTGGGAGCTTAGCCGAAAGGCCCACGTCCGTGTTTGAGAACAAACTTTTCCAACACGATTTCTTCGCTTCAGTGCATTGTCACCAGCGCATCTCCTTGCACTGGGATTCTCACTGCTGGTCACTGATAGAAAACTCACTGATAGGATAGAAAACCAGCAGCCACCTCCTGCTGGTCCTGTCAGCTGAGAAGCAGAGGAAATGGGTGAGCAGGAAGAGTGGCTTGTGGCAGACACAGGGAGCAGTGGTGCAGGGCGGGGGGGGGGGGTACAGCAGGGGAGGGGGACGGAGGGATCCTGGAGCCTCATGCCTTTCACCAGCGGGCTGCAGATCCCTCCGAGGCCTGGCCGTGTCCCAGCTCTCCAGGGCTCTGGGCTGCCTGCAGTTCTCTTTTGGGGGAAGCTTGCTCCCAATTTTTTTTTTTGTCAGTGCTTACAACCAAGAGTTCTCCCTAATAAATGAGTGCAATTCATCGCTATTAGCATAACACACGGGGTAAAAACGACAATTGTATTCCACGATACAGCGGCCAATGACAACGCCTTTCTGTTTTAAACTCTCCCCACGCTGCAGGTTCCCGGGCAGCGACACTGTGGGACGCTGATCTCGGCGGTGGGTGGGGGTGACAAGGCGCACCGCCGTGGTGGGCAACCTGACTTCGGTCGAGGGCAAATTCGGGGAAAAGCAAAAACACCCACAGGCTATATATTTCTCTCTCGTGCAAAATGGTTTTGTTATTGATCTCGTGGGGCAAACTGTGTTCTTACGGCTTAGAGGATCTAATGTTCAAGAGAAGAATGTCAATGAGAAAACTGTATTTGCTTTTCAGCCTCTGAAACAATGTAATACGGCCCGATTTGAGGAGGAGTACCAGGAGACAGCTTTTCCTACTTGTCCTTCCCTTAAGCGCAGGCGGCGCCTTCATTTCCACCACGGGAGTTCACCTGGATTAGCCGCAGGTACCCTCCCTCCCCCCAGAAAAGATGCAGCTGAAGGAGCATCGTCACGCCCATTTGGCAGATGGAGAAACCGAGGCTCCGCGGAGGCTTCCAAGCACAGCTGCGAATTCTCTGGCGCTCCTCCTCCCATCACGGAGCGGGGCCTCTCTTGCCGCTGCCCCAGCAGCGTGGCGCGAGGGACACCGTGTGTGGGGGGGGGCTGGGTCGCAAAAGGCAACGGACTCCCGCTCGCCGCTCTCCTGGGACAGGTCCCCTTGGAGCCTGGGCCTTCCCGGGAGAAGTCCAGCTGCCCCAAAGCCACTGTGACGGCAGGGACCACACTGTAGGAGGAGGAGGAGCCCACCACTGCTGGTTTCTGGAAGAAACTGGCTTCCAGGCACCCCTGCTGCACGCTGTGTGGCTTCCAGCACAGGAAAGGCAGCGCTGGCTTCCCCCAGGCCTCCTCTGCTGGGTGGGATCCTTGGCTGCGTTCGCCACTGAAGGCGGGCGTGTTGCCAAGGGAGGTGGGCGCCACGCAGCCACCCCGCAGAGCCTGGCTGGGCTTGAGGAATTACGCCCCCCGCCCCCCTGGCTCCCATTTGGCTGGGTCTACAGGAAAAAAATATGTGTGTTCTGAGCTCCAGCTGATTTTTTGATCCAGCTTTGGTTTTAAGGTACTCATCCTCTGTTAAAAATGTAAATTTTCACCTGCTTCTTCCAGAGAGATAGGCGAAAAGGCACAAGACCATATAAAAATCACTTTTACTGATAATGAAGTCTGGGCTGTGGGGAGGCGGCGGTGCTCACAGGACACCTGGGGTGTCCCGAGGCCGGAGGGGATGGCGACAGCCACAGAAAACCGCGGGAGTGGTGCCCCTGGGAGGCGGTGCTGCAGGACTGGCAGCCGGACAAAAATAAGTCATCTTGCTCCTTGCCGGGGTACATGCAATGTTTTCTTTAACCTCCACACCTTTCATGAATTAAATCCACAAATATTTACCAAGTATTGATTTTATTACATATGTGTTTTTAAAAAGGAGACTCAGCTCGTTTTTGCCAGCCACGAAGTCAAAGCCCAATTCAGAGGTTCATGGCCAAATTTGTGTGTCTGCTCTCTAGGTTTCTTTTAATGAAGGTGGTCCTGCTCCTTAAGGAGGAGGAGAAGGGAGGAGCGGGAGGGTTCAGCACTGTGATAAGGAGCACGTATTGTGTTTAGAACATTAAGTATACTGCCCGGTCTGTGGGAGGAGCTCGAGGTATGCTAATTAGTGGTCTTTCCCCTTCGCCTCCCATCTTCCCGGGGTTTCTCCAGCAGACGGACACCCCTGAGGCTGAGCTGACTTCTGTGTCCTCTGGGACAGGTGCCCGGAGCTGGTCCAGGCAGTGGTCTGTGAGTCCACCTGCGGCTCATTTGCATGTCGGCAGCTTCCCCTCCCAGGAATCAGGACGACCCAGGGTCCCACTTTTGGGCTCACATTCTGGAAACATTCCTCGCTACCACTGCCACCATTGCCCGTAGGGCTGAGTGTAACTGCTGGCTTGTATGTCTCTTTCTTGCTTGAAGGAATGTATCGCTTCCCTCTGAGTTCCTTCCTCCGTCTAGCACATGACAAGAACGTGATCACTTTAAAAAAAAAGTTATCTGGCTTTGCCTTGAAATTGGCTTTCAGATTCTTGGCAGGAGCGGCATTTTTTTTTTTTTTTTGACTTGTTAAACGCACCTGATCATAACAAGCCATCCCACGTCTTTGAGAACGATCCGTGATCACAGCTGTGTCAGCCTGAGACCGGGGCGGTGCTCTGCCAACCTCAGGGGCGGTCGCCCCGAATCCTCTCCACCTCCCAGACGGGGTGCTGATGCCTGGGCAGGCCAGCTGTCTTTCTGCTCCTCCTGAAACTGTCAATCACCACGAAGAACTTGAAGTGGGGAGACGGAGTCGCCCAGACTCAGAGTGGCACGTTCCGATCTCCATTTCCCTCAGCCGCAGGGCAGGCAGCCCAGTCCACATCGACGAGCCGCCCCATGTCATTTCCGCCTAAAGACGTCATTGAAGAATAGGTCTTCCGGCCCTGGCTGCTGTGGCTCAGTGGTTTGAGCACTGGCAGGTGAATTGTAAAGGTTGCTGGTTTGATTCCCATTCAGAGCACATCCCTGGGGTATGGGTTTGGGGCCGGTGGGAGGCAGCTGATCGATATTTCTCTTTCTCTCTCCAAATATAAATAAGTTAAAAAAATTATAAAAAAGGTTTTCCGATTTCCTGTGTCTCTGACAGAATTAACAATTACATGAGTGACGTGTCACACTCCATGATGTCATTGTGCTCCCACAAAAGCCTTACAAACATTTTTAGTTAAAAAAACACACACACACACACAATCTGCAGTGCATGAGTGTAGTCAAAGCCATTTCAGGGTACGTTCCAGGTTTTTACATACTTGGGAGCTTTGCCTCGAGAGGTTTCGGCAACCTGTCGTGGCAACCGCTCACCTGCACGTTCCAAACCCAGCGCGCACCTGTCTGGCTGCAGGCCACGTGCCTCCCAGCGCGGGGACCAGCGCCACACCCTCCGGGGCTACACCAGGTTCCATGCACACAGCCCAAGCTGTCCCAAAGTGGCCTCAGTGGGGAGTTGGATATTCTGCAGGTAATGTTGAATCCCAGCAAACGGATGCCAGTGAACAAGCAGAGGGGGGTGGGGGTGAGCACCTAAAGGCCTTTGCCCGGAGCTTCGGCTCAAAGCAAGTCCCCGGCCCCAGCACAGGGGGCAGGGAGCCCCGGGGGGCTGCCGGCAGACACGGGGACTCACCCTGGGAGGAAGCCGGACCTCTTCAGATTTGACCAGGGAGCCCGGGGCAGGGCGGTCAGCTGCGAGACTCCATCACTGCAGGGGCAGCCCCCACGAATCAGCTTCCGATCTCGGGAATAGAAGGAACCGGGTGCTGGGGGGGCAGGAACGCCTGGGTTTACACAACATCCTGTTTGACTGCTTCCCTGCCCCTCTCTGCTGGGGCACCACTGGACACCGCTGCCCTCCCCGAAGTTCAGCCTTGCCCTGCACCCCCCCCCCACCCCCGGCCTATGCCAACCCTGAGAAGGTTTGGGGGGAGGAGCACTGGGCAATCTGCTTGGCCAGTGATATTTGAGCCGATTCTTGGGAGGACCTTTGGAAGCCAAGGTCTTCCCCTCGAGGAAGTGCCAGTCTCTCAATCCCAGCCAGCCCTTCTTGTATTGACCAGTCCTGGGGTCCCTTCCTTTCCAGATCTGCAGTTCTACCCCCTTATATAAAGGGTTCCCACCCAGGGCACTTTGGTGAGATAAGGAGTTATTTTATCCTTTTCAGTTTGCTTTGCATTCCCTGGTGAGATACTGGTCAGAATCCATGCTCTGGAGGTCTGGGGTTGTTGAGTTTCTTACTTTATACTTGGAGGGAAAGACCACCTGAAAAAATTCAAAGTTATTTTAAAACTTAACCCTGCGGGACACCACGACACTATAGCAGCCCACAACTTTGCAGGATAAGCTGCAGCCATGGATTTGGGCCGTGAGCATTTTCTGTCTCCAGCCTGACGGCTTCTGGAAACTAAAGGTGTAAGGTAAACCTCATCAGAGAAATAGCACAACAGCAAAGCTTCCCGAACTGCCACAGCAGAGGACTGATAATAGACTCTGGAGGGGACAGACGGCCCCTGAAGAATAAAGAAACTCCCGGAGGGAGGGAGGACAGAACCCCAGCCCATCCGCAGTTGGCTCGCACTGGTCCGACTTCAGCAAGAACAATAACGAGAAGAACGAACAGCCACTTCCGGGGCACTTCTTCTGTTTTATATGCATTACACGTATCACCTTTTTTTCCCTCTCAGAGACCATTTTGAAGTGTTCAAGGACAAAATGCAACCGAGGGACTTCGCAGACCTCATTGGCTTCATCAGGCAGCTCACGCATCGCGCAGCACCCCCGATGCAGCGGCTGGAAGGGTGCTGGGTGGGGACCTTCGAAATGGAAGGATTTCACAGGGAGAAGGGCGGGGCAAGGCAGGTGTCACTAAAGGAGAGAAAGGATCGTTCTTAGACCACGATATCTTCTTCTTCTGGGTTTTGTCAAATTCCCTTCTTGGTGTTGACCAGAAAATTCCAGGCTGGTGAAGGTTCTTTCCCTGGGAGAAGGTGAGACAGTCAGGTGAGTCATTGTATCCAGGTGAGGCGTCGTGGGTGTTTAGCACAAGTGCCCTCGTTTGGGGCCTGTGGCTTTCTCTTTAACAGAGGAAGGCAGAGGTGAGCAAAAGTAGGTTTACAGTTGTGAGTCTGTGAAAGTTTATTATTGTATTATTACTTATTGATGGTTGTAGTATTGTTTTAAAACTGTAAACCTCTTTTTGCCTGCCCTTATATACCTTTTATATCTCCATTTTGCATATGAGAAAAATGTTAAATTGCCAAGCTAGGAAGTGGTAGCGCAGGGATTCAAGCCAGTCTTAATCTACACACTAATGTTTTGTGTTTGAGCCAAGAGCACCCCAAACAGTGTTGGAGACTCACAAGATATGTTAATCCATTTGGGGGTAAATTAGGTCTATAGTAGGAACAGCAAACAGTAAAAATTACCCAATGGGATCACTAACCTTTCTGTATTTATTTTTTCCTATGTTTCAAGCAGTTATTTTCCATGCTATTCCTTCATGCAACATTTACTGAGCACCTACTATGTGCCAGGAACGATGCTAAGTGGAATATGAAACAAATGACACAAACCCTATATTTAAGTAGCTCTTAGCTCAATGAGAGACTCTCAGAGGTAAAGGGGTCATTTTAAAATGATTAAACAACTTGGCAAGTGGAGTGGCATTGGCAGACCACAAAGGAGATGGTCCTGGTGGGCTTCCTGGTGGAGGGGACATCTGACCTGAGAGGTGAAGGCATGAGCAGGAAGAGGAAGTGGGAGGGAGACAAGACTTGGACAGAATGAGGCAACAGTGTGAGCATGCGCAGCAAAAAGAGGTGCTGAAAATTTCAAGCAGTTCACTCATTGTAGCTGAAGGGAGAAGTTGGGAGTGTCAATCATCCTACAGGAAGGCGGGGACCGAACCACGGAGGCACTGGAGGAAGGAGAGCAGGAAGCAACAGTGGAGATGTTATGGTTGAGGCAGAGAAGGACCAGGAATTACTGTCCCATTCCTACCTGCAGAGATGATCACAACCAAAAAGAAGTGTAGCTCATGTCCTCGAGCTTTGTTTCTGCCTGGATTTCTCCCACCTTAAAACGTGCAAACCAGCTGCTTAACTCTTTTTGTGGCTTATTTCATGACAAACGTGATAATGCTTCATAGCCAGCAGATGGCGCTAAGTCTATGTAAAATAAACATTTTGCTCACTAACAGTTTTTAGTGGGTATTTCCTCCTACTTACTGTAAAAGAAATTGTTTTCATAATACAGTACATCATTTCACTAAGTATGAGGGTATAAACAATAACTATATTTCAGATTAAGACAGTTTTGCTTTTTACAACATTGTAAAGAGGGTCTAATAAAGCCTAGCTGTTCGTTTAAAGCAGCTGGCCTTGGCTGGAGGCGTTCTGTGGCCGAATTTCCTGTGCACCATTTCACAGATGCGCGCAGCGTGCACGCACTGTGCCTGCGCAGCTCGCGTGTCTGGACTCGCCCGTGCTCAAAGGACTTTTCTCTGCTCTGGGAACGCTGGAGTTTGATAGGGCCTGGGAGTGCGGGGAAGGACCGCCTCTCTCCCCACCCCCCAGGCCTGGTGCTGGCTGCTGCGAGCTGGGGGATAGGAGCCGTGACCCTTTTAAAAATAAAAACAAATTTAATTTGTATTTCTCCTACATATTATGGAGCATGGGTGTTTGATATTGAAAAACTACCAAATACACAGATGTGTTAGGTTGCAAAAACAGAGCTCTCACCATTTGGGGGCTATCGTCCAACGGTCCTGTTTATTGACACAAAATAAGGGCACGAGATTTGGAGTTCTGAAGCGAGGTGACCAATCAGGCAACAGGACATTGCTGAGCTCCTTACTGGGTGGTGGGGGTGAACAGAACTAGCATTTGTTGGGTTCTACATGTACCAAGCACTTTCACATTCTTACTAAGCCTCATGATGACCTTCCAAGTAGGTCCTGTGACTTCTGACTTACAGGTAAAGAAATTGAAGCTCAGATGCCCTGGCGAAGTAGCTCAGTTGGTTAGAGCACCGCCCCAGTATGCCAAAGTTGTCAGTGTGATCCCCAGTCAGGGCACATACAAGAATCAACCAATGAATGCATAAATAAGTGGAACAACAAATCTGTGTTTCTCTCTCTCCATCTTTCCTCTCTAAAAGCAATGAAAAAAAAAATATCCCTGGGTGAAGATCTTTAAAAAAATGAAACTAAAGCTCAGGGAGTCAAGAAATATGACCAAGCTTAGCACAGTTCATGGCATACAGCAAGTGCTCAATAAATATCTTCTGACTCCTGAACAGATGGTGGCACACCTAGCAAATGAAGCGCCAGGATTCACTTAGATCCACCTCGTTAGAAGGCCGCACTGTCTCCATCACCACACACTGCCTTCTGCGGGGGTGGGCTATGCAGCCTCCTTCTAAAGCGGCTAAGAAGTGTCATTGCCAAACCATGACCACAGGGCCCTGTGATTTCTACCTTCATAGCCGAACTATGTCGATTTCAGAATGTGCGCTTGGTAAAGGATGAGGAAAAAGAGAAAACATGAACAGAATTTTCAAGGCTCTTTTAATTTTTAAACACACACAGCACATGAAAGTAACATAAACTCATATGAATACATTATATTTACATGGAACATTTTATAAGTTAATACAACTTGTCCCATTTTGTTGTCGTTGTTGAATTCTGCCAACTTGAAATGTTTCCTATGCAAACACCGTCCAGTATGTGTTACATTAACTGCATGAATGTCAGGTGTTATGTCTCTCTTCCTTCTTTGTCCACACGCCAAAACAAATTATTTGAAAATGCTAAAGTAAGTCAAATGTGGTGTGCTTTCTTAGCGGCTTTGTATCCTACAGTAAAACGTTTTGCAACTCTAAAAGCTGGAGAGGACTTCAAATACGTCATTACAAATGATGGCGACCAGAAGAAAACAAAGGCTGTGTCCGGTCAGCTGCACGGCTGGCAAGACAGGATGCGTTTGCTTCATTCAAGACCTAGGATCTTAAAATCTCATTGGACAAATTTAACTGGAGTTTCTTTTCTGATTATGTTTTGGCCAAAATTATGTCATGTACAATAGCAATTTTTTATTTTACCTGGATATTAAAAGAAAAACCACTGGATTCCAAAGACAGATTAATAACCTGCTAAACTTAGGCAGAGAACTAATCAGTGGAAAAAATACTTATCTGCTTGGTTAAACAAACTCAAGAGGGTCAAAACATTACAGAGTAGGCTGTTTTTAAAAATGCTTAACTTGAAGCGATAAAAAGTTATTAAAAGCTATTAAAGACCTTTCCACAGGCTAGTAAAAGCAGAAACGATCTTAGCGGTGGCATGGTTACAAACAAATTTCCCCGCGGAGGTCAGAGGTTGGGACCCCGAGGTCAGTATCGGGATCCGAGGTGTCATGTCAGCAACAGCTTTAGTCTGTCCAAGCAGTTGAGAGAGTCGGAACCAGTGTGTCCCGGTGCTAGAGAGAACCTGAAGAATTCACCTGGTTGGATTGAAAAGACTCACGTATCTTTGATTTGTTAAATTTCATTGTTCTTTTACATACCGTTTTTTAAACCTTTAAGATGAACATTTGTTTATGCAGTATGAAATGATTTAATAATTTTAATGCAAGCTTAATAAGGCTGACATCCAATGGAAGACAATGAAATAATTTACCCTTCAGCAATTGGAAAAACTAAATCGCTTTATTATCTTCTTTTTAAGGGTCCCTGCCTGAGGCTTGCGACGTCGGTCAGAGCGAAGAAGCCCAAGCGGCCGTCTGCAGTGCGCCCCTCCGCGCCGCAGTGCGCCACCGCGCGGCGGGCGGCTGCAGCCTCAGCCGACCTTGAGGACTCTGTACATGCTGTTCTGGAACACCGTGGTGAAGTGCGGCCGGGCGTCCTCCAGCAGGGTGCTGCACAAGGGGGGGTTCGCCGCGTTGGAAGGGTCCTCCAGGTCCCAAATCTCGAGCATGCTGCAGCCGGGCCTGCAGAAGAGGGAAAAGAAGGCACAGCGGACCACAGTGGCAGCGCGTTCACCTCCAGAGGAGACACGCAAATTGTCGAGCAGCTCCTAGACTTCAAGAGACTAACTTATTCGATACATTAAAGATTTTAAGGCACCATTTCAAAAACCCTAAGCTCCATATTTAGAGATAAAAATGAAAATAAGTAGGTTGCACTGTCACGTTCCATGTAATCAAATAATCAATATAGTTTGAATCCAACAAAGGATCGGTATACATTCACAACTATGTATTTAAAAATTCATTTTCAAAATAAATGCGGATCACTATATTTTCTAAGTGATTATCGGCCACCAAATATGAAGCCCATGAGTAGTGGAACGAGACAAAATTTGTAAAAGCTAACATAATTCCTGATAAACTTCGTGTTTTGGGGCCTACATTCACGAGGATCAGCATGAACACAAAGGCCAAGACGGGCGAGGGAGCTCTGACACCAGGTCCCTTCTCCTCAGCCCTCCCCACCGGGCGGCTGCCCGAGTGGACCGGGTGAGTAACAGTTCTCGCTAGAGAATGTTTTCCTTAATGACTTGAAAGTGCCTACAGCAGCTGCTGGGCAGATTTCGACCTTGAAGTCCAACATCTGGGCCTCCTGAGACCGGTTTCTGCCTACTCTTCCCCTTAGACCCCTTAGCTGAGGTCTGCTGTGTTTCACTAAATTTTGAGTTAATGAACATGATGCACACACATGAACAAAATGACGTTCCTTTCTCTTCTTTTGCAAGATGCCATCACTTCCTGGGTACATTTGTCAGATACTAAAATTATATAGAAGAACAAGCTACCAAGATTTCTGAACTTGGCTTTTTGCCACTGTCTGAAAACCTAATTCCTAATGATCCACAGGTGAAATGAAAATGTTCCACATTAGGGCTCAATCAACTTAGAACCCCTTGGATGAAAGAGCCTAAAAAAAGGCCCTCAAGATACCAACTAAACATTTTTGAACTTTATGATTTTTAGAGATTCAAAATTCAGAAATTAAAAAAACTGTTTTATATCCTTTTGAGTTACATGAAATTTTCTCATAGTTCTTATAAATCCAGTGTAATTCAGCTATAGTAGCAGAATGTTAATATCTTACTCAGCTGTAAATTCAAATCTGCATTTCACATATCTAATAAAAATTATCATAAAAACTTGGAAAGGTATGAAAAAGTTACATTTAAAATAATACATTAAAATTTAAAAATCAGGAAACTAACATACACTATAATTCTTTGAAATTAAATTCTGCTTAAATGGTAGTATAATTTTATTTTCCTGCATGAAGTAATTTTAAGTAAAATATTTTAATGAACTTTATTCAGAACAAAAATTCTTTAAGAATTAGGACTACTTTTAATAAAGTAAAACAGTGTTGCTAAAAACTGTATCACAGGGCTCATACTCACTTCGTTCTCACAACACACCATGCCTCTTCTAAAACAAAATAATTCACATGTAACTCCAACAACTTGTCTTTTACTTCTTTTGTAGATTTTCGACTATACATGGAATACACTATTTTTGTCCGGGCCCTTTAAATTTAAAGACAGGTTAAAGAAATGTTAATATGTGATAATAGAATGGAATAAAGACATTTTTTCTAGCAAATTAAAATCCGAATGCTCCCTGGATAGAACATGGATACATAAGATCCCAAATGGCACACATTATTTTGGGGGGTAGCGGTTTCCACACTCCTTATTTTCTACACGTGCTAAAATGTACAGCAGTGTGAATTGTGCATGGATTGCTTACTAACCAGTTTAGAACCTAGAGTTGGACAGCAGGATAATCATTCAGAATGTACGATTTATAAAATAACTAATCTGCTCGTGAACGCATGCAGGCAGAGACCGAACACAGTGGAAACACGGGTCTCAGCAGACAGCTTCATCCACAGAAGCCCCAGAAAGCACAGGAGTTGAGGTGAATGCAGGACATGGAAGCTTCTGACAGCGGCACCCAGGGCAGCGGCCCGGCGAGGCACCTTCGGAGAAGCTGAGAAACAGGGGTGCTCACCGAGACACGGCACGGTGCGTGGCGTGGCCCTGAGTGGGGGTTTTTTATGAAACCCCGGATGAATGTGTGTGTATTACAGACATTCCTTAGGAGTCTGCGCATGTGGGGTGCCCAAACTCCACCACCAGACGTAGAACTTTAAATAATTTAAAATTTTGCCTGTTAACAAAATGCCAAACATTAAATGCAAAGGAAATGGTTACTCTGACAATTACTAGAATGATTAGAATGATTTTTTAAAGTCAGTCATCTAAGAAAAACAATTTTCAGACTTCAGTGGAAACTCGAGTTCTCCTAACCGCCTCGCCAACGAACACCCTACACTCTGATCACAGCGCGGGCCACAGCAGGCTTCCCACCCGCACTTGTTCTGTTTGAAGACAGGCCAGTCACTGGCCGGCAGTGAGGCAGTGAGACGGGGAAAGGTCTCTGAAACGAGGTGGGGTGGGGGCGGGGCGACAGCGCGCGACAGCACCGCCAGGGCTCAAACTTCAGGCCTCTACTTTCACAGGGACGCGCGGACGCACGCATGCGCACGGATGCGCACTGAGAGCAGTGAGAACTCTGCAACACGAGTTTCACTTCGGCGAGATTGGCTTTGCTTTTTTCAGCTGCCAGAGCTTACTAAGCTCACTGGGGGTGGGGAGGCCCGTGATGTCGGGTGGTGGGTATGCGTTTTGGACCTCCAGCGCAGACACGAGGGGGAGAGCGCGTGTGTGCGCATGTGCCCATGTGCAAACATTTCCCTGTCTCCAAGAGTCGGTGTGAGTCGCGAGTGTGCCCGGTCGGGAGGTTCCATCAGCGGCCAACCTCAGGTCTGCGTCCTCGTAGTGCGGGTGATTCACAATGGGGCGCAGGGCGGACAGCTTCACACTCGCCATGGTCGGCATGGCCCCCGCGAACACCGCGTCTGGAAGAGATGATGGTCCTTAATAACGCGTTGGACAGAAAACCAGAAGTTACTGACCTTCCCTAAGGGAGTCCGGATTGGGACGCCGGAGTGCATTTAAACAATACCCGCTGGCACCCCTGTTTTTCCGCACCCGGTACTGATTGACCGTCCACCACCACAACTGCCGGCCTTTGCCGAGTGCTATCTCGGTGCCAGGAACTGTGCTAGTGTCATTACAGGGTTACACGTTTGAACGCGCACAACTGGACAGGGCGCATTCTGTGTTCTCAGTGCGTAACGAGGAGGAGTACTGAGGCTCCGCAACGTCAGTGACTCCGCCAGGACCGCCAGCCCCACCCGCGCTACAGCTCCGGCCCAGTGGGCACTGCGCTGAGACACAGAGTCGTACCAGGTCACACCCTGTCCCGGCGATTTAGAACGCTGGGAACCAGGGGCTGGCGGGTAGGCTGAAGGGCGAGTGTCCCAGTTCACTTTTCAGAATGACTTGTGTGGCCTGTGAACTGTCGTCCTGACCACCTGCCAGAGCCACGTCCTGCTTTCGTCCTCAGATCCTCTCTAAACACTCATAACTCAGGTGCCTTCGTTTCTGTTTGACTCCGTAAGTTACATATTGAATCAAAATATGTGATTCCTTGCTACTCCCACTTTTTGCAGTAATGGCACATATAAATGTATCGTCTTTTGTATAAATCGGATTCACAGAAATCTGTCATCTGACTTCACTTTCGGTTTTGTCTCTTGGAAGACAAAAAGACCACATGCTTACCTCCTGGCATTTTGTGTAAAAATTATTATGCAATTATTATACTAATAATATTTAATTTTATATTAGCATACTAAAATTAATGACAGGTATGTTATTTAGATCCATTATAAATAACTAAATGTTTACTTTTAACTATAACTATTCTAAATGTAATTTTGAATTAAAATATCTTTATGTGCCTTGAACTTGAAAATACTAAAGTCAGTTGAAGTAGAAATGTGTACTTATTACTGCAAGATCCAATAGTTAATCAGAGAAGCTCTCAGGCTGGGGCGGTGGTTTTCAACCAGGGGACAGGCCCACCTCTGGAGCCCTTCTGCTTGCCCGCTGTGCGGGAGGGGGCTGTGTGTGGGGGGCTGTGTGGGAGGGGGCTGTGTGGGAGGGGCTGTGAGGGAGGGGGCTGTGTGGAAGGGGCTGTGCGGGAGGGGCTGAGGCAGCCAGAGGGGTGGGGAAGGGGGGTGTTGCTGCTGCTTCAGTGGTCTGTCACGAGGTGAGAAATTCTGTTGCTAAAGATTTATTCGATTTATCGTTTGTTAGGGTTAAAATACAATAAAAATCTCAGAGCTGCAGCACATAACTGTGAACAATCCTTAGTTCCCGGTGTTAATGAAAATTCTTTTTGATGGTTACCTAGGAGGATTTAAAAGAGGACACAAAATCACCTTTGGAAAAGCTTTGACTGGGTGGACATCGCAATTAGCATTCTCGAAACCTGTGCAAGTGTAAACGACTAGGCGTACGTGGGTATGTTAAGTGTGTATGTATAAAACCAGCGATACATGCAACTGAGCAGCTACATACCTGTTCTGGTGTTGTGTTTGACCCACTGAATCAGTTCTTCCTGCGGCAAATTATTAAACTCTCCTATTATGCTCCACTGATTATGGAGGTTCGCACAACCTTGTAGTGACATGACGGTTAGGAGGCCAAAGATAACATTCTCAAATCGAACTCTGCAAAAAAGCCAGCCAAAGAGCTGAAATGAAAGAAACCATTTATTTATAATTCTTATATGAAGAATGCTACAGGGTCAGTAATAAATTCTCACCTTGCTACTTGAACCAAGGTGGATTGCCATTTGGTATCATCAAGTACACTAATCACTCACAGAACTATCCTCACCTATTGCTCAAAAAGAGCAAATATTTTGGGGGAATTACAGGGTCCAGTTATAAAGAAGCTCTCTCCTTCTGAAAGAACTGAGGAACACTCCCGATCCTTTGAGTACTGATTTGTCACCAGGGATTAAGATCAGCCAATCACAGTTCTGCAACATCCTAGAACTAAACCCTGTGACACCTGGCTGCGCTTTACGGCCACCTTGAACAGCTAGGGACACCGCAGTGGCACGCACACGGGCGCAGCTCTCGGGAAAATTAGCACCTGATATTCTAAGATAAGAATTCTTAGAATATTCTGAGACTCTCATGATCGGAACTAAATCAGGTGTTTCTAGAAGCACCTAGGTCCCCATATCCTCCCTACTTTGTCCAGTTCCCTGCATGGCAGCTACAGTAATGGGACCGCAGAACGGACGACATCTCCCAGGGACTCTCCGAGCCGAGGGAACAGCAGCAGAGCGAGCGTCTGCTCTGGAATCAGAGGAGCGGTGGAGGGCAGCCTTGATGGGCCACGACAGCCTCGCACAGACGCACGCTCCAAAAATCTGTGTCTGTGGATGGGCTACTCGCAGAGGGGAGGGCATGCCTCACCACTTGTCCTGGAGAGATCCGTTAAACACTGGGAATAATTTTCACAGCTACTTGAAGGTGCTTCTCTTGCTCTGCAGTGAGTCACGAACTGACATGTAACGCATCTAAGGCAACACCAGTGCTTTTATGTTGCGGGTGACTCAGCAGTCACGGCGACCACCCCGCAGCGCCCGAGGCTGCCCCGCGGGGCCGCACCAGGGTGAGCGCCTTACCCGCTGGCTGCAGATCAGGGACGCCATCAGGCACATGTGCGGGGTCAGGAACAGCTTCAGCCGCATGATGAGGACGGCGAGGGCGGAAAACGCAAACAGCTGCAGCGTGTGGAAGATCAGCTGCAGACGCAGAACGAAACGGCCGGTTAACTTTACTTTAAATGAACAAACGTAACATTAAGTGTATAAAACTATGATTACTCATTAGGACAAGGGTCACTTTAACTTGGTAAGAAGCCTATTCCTAGTTATTCACTTATTCAACAAAGATCAACCAAATGCCTGCTGTCGGCCAGGTGCCGTTCTGGGCGCTGCAGATTTTCAAAGGTGGACAAAACAGCAGCGAGAGATTCCCGCCCTGGAGAGGCTTCCACTTCTGTGTGTTTGTCAAAGAGAGAAAAACAGACAGACAACTCGAAAACAAAGCCCTGGCGTGGCGCCTCAGGAAGAGGTGGGAGCGATGGAAGAGGGCCGGAACGGGGGCAGCGCAGCGGGCGCCTGAGGCAGGGGCCCTGGGCTGTTAAAGCGTGACCCAGCTCCTCCTCACTAGGAGCAGGGACACAGAATTAGTGCAACCAAAAGTAAGTGGCGACTAAATACTCATGTTCTGACATTCCAAGAAATCAAAGATTAAAGGTGATAAGGTGTTTTAATCTACGAAATTGACAAACAATAAATTAAATTAACGCCAACTGTGAGAGAGGGTGTGATGCCACGTGCTGAGGTGACAGACAGGACGGTTCTGTAAGCCAGCGGTATTCACTGGGACCGAGGGGACAGTCGCCCCTTTGACTTAACCCTCCGTCCTGGGAACTTGAGGGAGTAACCAAAACACAGAAATGCTTCTGCAAAGATGGCCCCCAAAGTGGAATTTCAGCAGCGAAAATAGAAACAACCCGAGCGGCCAGCGGAGAGGAGAGGGACACGTAACTAAGTTACTGCACTCCCACACGTGTGCAGCCATTAGAAGGTCACACGTGGGAGGGCGAGTCAGTGGCGAGGAAAAGTCTCGGGAGTGTGAAGCCCTGTGCATGCAGAATGCAGTGGATTCGGTGGGGACCGCCGGGGGGGGTGTGTGTGCACACATACGCACACATACGCATGCATGTGGGGGAGACCTGGCAGAATATGTGTCTAACGAGTCACCCAGAGCTGTTGCGTTTTTTAAAGATATTTTAAAATGAAACTTGTTACGTAATTCTTCCCTAATTCTTGGACCCAAAGTTGGAACGTGGAATGCTTATTTTAAAACCAGTTCATTTTTTCTTCAGTAAAATTCATCTTTGGGCAGAATTAGGGGCCTGGTGTGGGGGGAGAAGGGAAAGGCAGAACTAAGGAATGCCGTGTTGCTGAAAAGAGGTAGGCTCTAAGTACGGTGTGGTAGGCTGTAAGTGTGAGTGTGTGCTCACATGCAGAACTCAGGACTGCGACACGGCCGATTCGCACAAAAGCAGCCACGTTCAGTGGCGGCAGAGTGACCGGCTAACAGCATGGACCCTGCCGCCATACCCCTGGGCTCAGCGTCCTTGGGCCTCCAAGCGGGTCACTAGACCCCTTCTCAGCCACAGCGCTTCCCCCCAAGGGCTGGTGTGGGAACGAGGCTGCGAACACACGTGTAAATCGGGAGGCAGGGAGCACCGACTCCGACTCTGAGAGCCCTGGGATGGACGGCTTGGGTTCAAGTGCAAGCTTTCCGGCAGCTGGCTGGGGGACCTCAGGAGAGCGGCTTCGTCTCTCCGGGCCTCTGCTGCTCTGTGTCCCAGCCCGCCTCCGTCAGGTGGGCCGGTGGTGACGCGCCCCGTCTCCAGGTGCGGCCCCTGCAAATCCTCCGTCTTCCGTGTTCCCGCCCCTCCGGCGGCAGGCTGGTGCGGACGGCGCAGCAGCCGGGGAGCCGCGCGGACCAACGGCAGAGCCACAGGAGGAAGGAGTCTGGTCTCTCAAACCCTGCTAACCAGGGCGCCTGCTTTTGACCTTACGTGTGCAGAGGATTCAACTACTAAGTTATGTCAGTGCTGATCTCTGTGCGGGGTAGTGTCGCCCAGTTAACATCATTTTCTTACTTGCAAAATGGGAATAATGTTATAAGAATTAAACAGCACAGTACATGGCACACAGTAGCTGTTCAAAAAGAGCAGTTATCATTGTAAGCGACCCCTACGAAGTTCAGATTTCATTGCTCTCTCTTGTAAATTTGACCCTTCCTTTAAGACTAAGTTCTGTTACTTAGGAAATCACATTTCCGGCCCGCGCTGGTGTTTTCCTTGACGTGCCGCATGATGGCTTAGCACGGTACACAACGCTGCCTCACTTGTGTCCCGTCTCCCGTGACACTCGCACTCATCTGCAGGCAGGGGCACCGCTGCACCACCTCCTGTGTCCCGCAGCCCTGCCGAAGCCTGCCCCCCGGCCCACCGCCCCACTGCCGGGGGGCAGAAGCCCGGCCCCAGGGGCCTGTCCGCATGGCTGGCTAGCTCGGCAGGTCAGGCGTTAAATGTTTGTTCTTGCTGAATAAGTGAAAGAATGAATGAATGAAGGTAATGCCATTTAATTATGCTCTATGGTCATACACCAGCCTTCTAGCTTTCCATTCCTTGCTACTGTTCAAAACAGAGCAGACTAAACCGTGGAAGGATGGGCAGAAACAGGCCAGCGCGGCTGGCAGCAGCAAGGCCTTGAACTAGGTCTTAACCCACAATCTACCAGTGATTAAAACGAAGCCTTTACCTCACCATGTTCAAGGAGCTGTTTTCTGGAATAAAACAAAAACATTCTCTATTTACTAAATGTCCATTATACTATGGTCACATCAAAATAAACTTCATTTCTTCTTAGATGCTAAACATTTGATTCTCTAAACTACTTAGAAGCGTAAAAAAATACAAATATTAGATAACACCATTAAAAGTTACAGTAATTTAAAAGGCATGATTTATAATGATCCTTCTACTTAAGGCATCTGGAAAAGCCATTCTTTCTTAAGATAAAATAGGTGTTACTAACTGCTGGAGACTGGCTGTGAAAGGGTAGATTAACAAAAAGAATGTCTATTACATAGTCAGCTGTGGACAGCATATACAATGCTTTAAATAAGCACGGCTGAATGGTTCTGATTTTTCACAATTGTAAGTACCAGGAACACCTCGGTACACCGAACTGTGAGCATCTCTATTTCCTCAGGGTAAACTTTTAGAAGAAAAGTTGCTGAGTAAAGCCTACACACAGTTTTAGTTCCAGAGAAGCTGTCTAACAAATTGACTAAATATTTGTGGCTAAAAACGGGCTGCGTTGGCATGGCGCCCCTGCTGTGTCCGAGCTACTGTGCAGTGGCCACGGCACGAACACCTCTGACACTGGTTTTGTCCCCACGCAGCTTGTTTCGGATGCGTGTGCGAGTGTGAGGCTGCCTATGCTCGTGTTCCACTAAAAAGACTACCTGTGTTATAGCCAAGTTCTACAGGATGCGGAGGCCTTCTCCTATGGATGTGGGAGTGGGAGAGAGAAATTAAAAAGTGAGAACTTGAAGGGCACACACAGATCCAGAGATTTGAAAAAAATGGGTAATTGGGAGAAGGTCTCTCTGGATATTAGTGAAATCACCCAATCAACTTGGTCTCCATTTTGGTGCCTTCCTCACTTAGGCAGTCAGGGCCGGAGCGAGAGGCGGGCGGCCTCCCTCTTTTCCTGATACACCGTTTCGTCTGAACGCATTACCGTAACCGCGTCCCATTCTGGTGCCCACACGCCCACAAGGCCGTCACCTTCAGGTGTGTGATCCCGAAGACAGACCTCCCTATGTTGAGCTGAGCATCTCCCACTCCCTGGCTCCCTCTAGCGTGTCCCCTCCCACACTGCACCCTCTCGAGTATTTGAAGACCCCTGAAGCTTCTACTTTCTCACTGAAAAACCCAGGCCCCTTCATACATTCCTTATGTGAACAGTTTTCAGGGTTCTACGTACACGCTTTCTAGAATGCCAAGAGCTCCACTTGAGGGTCTATCCGCTCTCTTGTTTCAGAAATGATTTCAACAAATAGGATTCTACCATTTCAACAATTTCACCCAAAAAACCCTAATTAGTACTTCTGGCAACCAGGCAAAACTTTGCTGAAACGTAAGCACAGGGTGTGGGGTCATGAGCACTCCCGTGCCATCGTCACCACTGTTCTGGAAACCTAAAGCTGTATTTCCTTAACTACAGCGAATCTAACGACATAGCTACATACATAGAGTGTGAGTTAAGATTTGCCTCAGAGGGAAATTTCTTCAGCAATTTACCTTCATGTCATATTTTCCTTGCATATGTTTATGCCATAAATGTAGTGACTTTACTAAAACCACAAAAATGTAATGGAACAAATAGTTTCAACCGTAAATGGAGAAAAAACCTATTTCATGAATATTCAGAAAAACAATTACACTTTCTCTGAAAGTTAAAAAAGAATTGCCCAAATAAAACATTAGCATTCTTCTGTTTATCGACTTGAAATTCTAGTCATATATTCAAATTAAACTAAATCGATTTAGGTTTTGAATTAATTCACAAATATACATATCTCTAAAACATATCCAAATACATAAAAGTGATCCCTGAGACTAATCCACTGTATTTTATTTTTAGAAAACATATAAGTTTGGTTCATATCTCCTTTCTTAATCATAACGCTGAAGTTTAACATCCACTCATTTGGAAAACTGATATTGTCAATAAGTTATTTAATAACTGACTATAGCATGATTTAGAAACAACTATGATATAATTACCTTAGATAAGTGTTTGCAGATAAGACGCATAAAACATCACGAAAGGTCTGCGAATAGAATCAGATCAATGAAACTTTTCTAAGAAGCCACACGACATTTAAAATGCCCTGGTTCACGAACATAAACACACCCAGTAGAAAGCAGCATTTTCATGGTTCAAGTGGGTCCTTGGGAACAGTTTAGGCTCAGCCATGCCACAGGCAAATAGTATCTCGAAGCCTTAACTTCCTCTAATTAACAAAAGAGAGTTGGGGTAAACCCTCAGGGTCTGTTTCGGCTCTAAAATGCTAAGCTTTCACACGGAGCAACTCCTTGCAGGAGTTCAGCCTGCATTTCATGGGAGGCGGGCGGCCTGAGCGTGGAGGTTGGCAGTGGCCTCCGGGGACTTTCAGGGGCCGTGCTACCTTCCCCTTCCAGGCCAACCAGGGAGCTAACGCACACGCCCTCCCTCCGACCCTCTCCGTCCAGCTTGTCCAGCTTCGAAGTCTGTGTGGTGGTTGCGGGGTTAGTGTGGCGCGTCTGCTTCCCCCGAGCTGCCGCAGCCCGAACTCACGCTGCAGGCGGCCTCTGAGCACATCCCTTGGGTGTTAATGTGCCTCTAGCCACAGGGAGGGTAGCTGAGATATTTCTTTTCAGGGGATAATTAAGGGTATCTTTTCTAATATGGCTTTCTACAAAAGCCATGTAATGCTAGATAATAAAAGATTTTAATAAAAAATTTTAGAGAGGGAAAGAGTTCCTCCTAAAAATAAGACGGAATTCTGAGCTATTATCATTAATGTATTGTAAGTCCTTGTCTTGAACCCAAAGTAATACATTTAAAAAATTACCTTTTTAAAGATGAAGTAAGTGATCACCATTACAAGTGGAAGCAATAATGTCTTTGTGTATCTCAGCGGAGTCTGAAAAAAACAAATTATTCAAAATAGTCATTTATTAAATTTTACATTAAATGAGTAAAAATCCATGTTAAACTGAGTGTCACAAAGAAATCTCTTCAAGATAGAACTATCTTTGTCATTAACAGGATATATATATACATTTACCAACCTTTGTGTTCTAATATAAAGACCAACATTTAAAAATAGTTATACAAATTCATCAAAAAATTTAATGATAAAAGCATTAAACCAAAAATTAGATATGTCCATTATTTTTCCCTTTGGGGGGGGGTCTATCCTTTATTTACATAATACTAGGTTTTGTAATGTGTATTTACTGACCCCTGGGCCCTACATTATCATTTCCCAGGCTGCGAAGTCCCACTATTTTCATTTATGAAACCAGAACTAACAAGCAGCGCACTGGCCTGAGCACTTACTGGAAGTATAAGCCCTGGGGCCACAGCGGCAGCCGGACAGAGTTCACGGCCTGCTGCTGTGTGGGGAGTGGTCCGCCCCGAGACGACAGCGTCTGCTGTCTGAATGCAGAACGGAGTCGGAGTCATGTCCCCCTGTGTGGCCCTGCAACAGGCTGCCTCCCAGGGAACTAGGGGCTGGGGACTGTTTTTGAATGAACGCATGACTGGATGGATAAGTAAGAAAATCATGTGTGGTTAGTTGTGTACCTTTCCTGCAAACATCTTGTTCAGAATGTTTATAGTATTTGGGGTATTACATGAAATAAAACTGATTTTTTTAAAAACCTGACTGAGACTTTGGATTGACTTTTCCAGAGTGCTGCCACGACTCCCACTGACCTAGGTCATGACAAGTATTGTCACTGACTGTCATCACGGTCATTCACTGGGGACCACGTGATATGTTATAAGCACCTCCCTGGACCATCTCGTTCAACCATCATCAGTAACGCTTCGAGGTAGGACCCATCCTTTACTGCTTTGTGCATAAGAAAGCAGGTGAGAAAGGCGCAAACATTCCAGTAAAAAAAAAATGATAGGGTAAGTTGGATGTTTCTAAATGCAAATTTTGAGTTTCAGATTCAAAAGAAAACGTAAGAGCTGAAAAAAAAATGCCATACCTGTAGAAAAGGAAAACAAACATACCGCTTTTTCCATAAAGTCAAATTCGGGAGCACAGGTGTAGATTAAGGTGTCGAAGTCTGTGTACCCCAAGATCCTCGCGGCTATGAGGTCACTCAGGCGAATCTGGGAGGACAGAGCGTAAAACAAAGTGAGACGACAGGGTTTCAGTGACGGCTGGTGAGAGAACAGCAGTGAGATCGAGAGAGCGCATAAACCCAAGGCGCACGGACGCCCCTCGAAGGGAAGATCCACCCTGAACAATGCGCGCTCTGTGCTGGGGCACGGGAACAAAGAGGACACCAGAGAAACGGAAACTGACGGAGGTCAGAAAAACAAGCAGAGACGGCAGTGTAAAGGGTGAGCCGACACCAGTCCTGCGGGGCGGAAACCACCGTGCAGTTAATTACGAGATTGTTTAATCACACCGTTTATCAAGAGAAAAAAACAATCTCGGGTTAAGCCCTCGCACCACACGTTGTAAATCATGAACAGTTTTTCTCTGCGTTGTCATTTTTACAAAGCCTCCAACATCAATTACAATTTCTGGTGCTTCTTGAACTTTTGGGGCACACGTTTGAGCCATTCAGTGTGAGAGCTATTATTCATAAGAGTCACAACACGTACACGTACTGCGTGGATGTAGTCACCTGACCCCCATGGCCTTTAAAACAAACACCGCCGCACAGACCCGATGGAGAAACTCCTGTTTTCCACTGAGTGTGCATTACCTACTGCCGGAGGGACACTACTTTTCCCACAGCATTCTCCGGAGGCCATAAAAAAAGGAAAATATTTGGTACATTAAACCTTAATTCATAATATTTGACAGGGACAGAAATTAGTTTATATCAAGTTGACATGATTATCTGTGGTTTTCTTGCATGCATGGTTCCCATTATCTACCTACCAGGAGAATTCAGAGTTTCCTTTATTTTTCTAGTTTAGAGTAGGTCTGGTGACTAATGGTAATTTAACCAAAACGCTGTAGTTTCCAGTCTTTCTCACTGCGGTCACACAGAGGCGGTCACTTACGGGCGTGTGGGTTTGTGTGCGTGCACACATGTGCTTGTGTGAGGTTTGCACAGTTGGGTGACCATGCGGAGCAAGGCGAGAAAAAAACACACAGACCAACCTGATAGATAAGTAAATAACTTCAGAGACCTAAATAAAGTTGATAATAAAATACATACTCCCTGTAGAATTAAAAGGCAAGACCAATACAAAGGAAAAGAAAAACAAGGAAAATGTGTCAGACATACCAGAGAACAGCAGCAACAAATAAACCTAATAAACCACCATGCAAAGGTAGCAGTAAATAGCAAATAAATCCTTACGTTTTGAAATTTTATTTAATATGAACATGCATGCGAGTTCAATTCTAATTAATAGTGATCACACTTGACTTTTCAGGGAGTAAGAAGTATACTCCCCTGGTAAAGCTGCAGTAACTCCCACATTAGACAACGTCCTAAATGGAAAGTACTAGATAAGGTAAATTTTGCAGTAGATTGTACGATACAACCATGTATGCTCATATCTAAACAGAAAGTGCTGAAAATCAAAAGTAAATCCATGCACTGCTTTCTGTTCCTTAGAGTAATTCGTTCTGTGGGACATGCGCTGTGAACAGGGCCATCATCTAAGGGCCTGGCCTTAGAACAGACAGAAATGCCACACACGAGGGATCGGTGGCCCACACAGTTTCTGGAAGATCAAAAGATAGAAAACTTTTAACGTTTTCTTTTTATATTATAAGAAAAATCCTTAAAAATTTCAAATCATATCTTAAATTTAATCCATGATTATAAATAAAACTATACTGAGATTTTAGGGGTTGTATATTTCAAAGCTGAGTACAGGCTGTCCATATGTTAACATCTGCAATAAATGAATAACTATTTAAACAAATACTCACTTGTGCGTTCACTGAAATATAAACAAATAACTACTTAACATATTCTTAATTTTCCCAGAAGGCTAAGGAAGTGCTCGCTGATGCACTTTTTTCCTGGTTGATTCAAACGGTCATTGAACGGCAGGGCTGTGGTGCTGACTCTGCCAGTGACCGGCTTGGAGACCCTGAGGAAGGCACTTCACCTCTCTGAACTAAAGAGGTAAAAACAGATGGTCCCGAAGTTCTCACCCAGGTATAAGCAGTTAGAAAGCTTCTTACGTTTTAGCTAGGCAGTACTTACATGGTCTGAAACGCCTAAGATTTTAGATGTCAGAAACTTCAAAATGATTGTTCCACACAACCAACCACAACCTTGAATTAGCTAAAGAATAAATAAAATAGATATAAGTCAGGTACTAAAAAACTACCCAGTTAAAATAATTAATTGCATCAACAAATGGCACAGGAAAATTTTAACCACGTGAGGCATGTGAGTGACAAAGTCTAAGAAAGGACGCTGCTATAGGAAACTGAATGCTTGACAGAAAATGGTGCCACTATTCTGGCCCCCATAGTTTCAGGTGAGAAGTCTGCTGTAGTTCAAACCAGTTTTACTCTACAGGTCACACATCATTTCTCTCTGCCTGCTTTCAAAATCATCTTTTTCTGTAGTTTTTAAAAATTTCATTATGATGTGTCCAGCCATGGATTTTGTTGGGTTACCCTACTTGGGATTCAGTTTATTGACTCTGTAAACTTACACATTTTACCAAATTTAAGAAGTTTTTAGTCACTATTTCTTCACATACTTTTTCAGTCCCATTCTCTTTTTCCCCTTTTTATTGATATAAATATTAGATCTTTTGTTATTGTCCCACAGGACCCTAAACCTCCATGATTTTTCCAGTCTGTTTTTCCTTTGTTATTTAGATTGGATAATTTCTTTCTATTGCTCTATCTTTCTACAGCACTGGACTGGAATTGAGGGTATAGTTATGAAATTATTTCATACATACAGATTTAATACATATAAATACATATGCATGTGGGTGTACATACAGATACATACAATGGAAAGGTCTAGAAGCAAGGACACACTGGTAGCAGTGAAAACACCTAGCACTCAGATCTTGGTTTCTAAATACCATTCTACACCTAAAGGAACTATAGATCCTGGGAGAAATGCCTGATTCCAGAGTTTGGGGAAGGAAAATATGAGAAGTGCCCACAGCATCTCAAACCATAACGTAAGAGACTGCATAAAGAACTATGAAGATATATCAAATGGGGAAAAACTCAGCTGGAAAAGATTCACAACGGCCAAGTCTGAAACTGATATTTGGGTATGATATAATTTTTCCCATATGTGTAAAACAAATTATTCCAGCCTCTCATTGAAAAGTGGCCTGAAAGATAACCATTACAATTGTCTTGACTCTAAACATCAACTGGGGGGACTGACATTGTATAGAGTCTTCCTCTGCAGAAACATGAAATTTTTTCCTTTTATTTTGATATTATTTATGTTGCTAACACACAAAAATAACTTTCTAAAATACTGAATGCATTTTGTTAAATTTATTCAGATACTGTTTATTTTTAATTCCTAATATTTATGACAAATTTACAAAATATGTTTTCTTTTTGTTGCCAGAAAAGAGAAATATAACTGACTTTTGTATAAGCTTTTATCTAGCCATGCTACTGAATTCTTACAATTTCTAAGAAAAATTATTTAGTGTTTTCTATGTAAATAATGACGTTATAATGATTCTTGATTCTTCCCTTCCATTTCCTTCCTACTGCTGTTTTCTTTCTTGCTTTAATGTGCTCACTCAAACCTTTAATGAAAAGTGGAAAAACATTTATCTGGATCTTTACTTTAAATAGAACACTCCAAACACCCCGCCCGTAGGACCAGTGAATGCTGGAGAACTTTATGAAATGAAGAAAACTCCCTGCTGCTCCCACTGTGCTCAGTAAATGGGGGTTCGATTTTATAAAATTCATTTTCTGCATATGAGGGCATGGTCGTAAGTTTTTTTCCTCCTTTAATCTGTTAGTGTGACACTTTGCACGTCTGGAATGAACCCAACTTGATCAGACTAAGGAGATACATATACCTGTTCTTGAGTTGCTCACATTTTCTCCAAGTTGCCACATGATGGTAAAGAATATTAAAAACAGATTTTGGCCCTGACCAGTGTAGCTCAGTGGGTCGGGCCCTGTCCCAGAGCCTGAAAGGGTCACTGGTTCGACTTCCAGTCCAGGAACATGTCTGGGTTGAGGGCCTGGTCCCCATCCCCACTTGGGGGCGTGCAGAGGCAACCAGTCGATGTTTCTCTTGCACGTTGATGTTTCTCTCCCTCTTTCTCCCTCCTTTCCCCTCTCTCAAAAAAAAAATAGCCCCGACTGGTTTGGCTCAATGGATTGAGTGCCACAAACCAAAGGGTCACCAGTTCAATTCCCAGTCAGGGCACATTCCTGGGTTGCAGGCCAGGTCCCCATTGGGGGTCTCATGTGGGAGGCAACCACACATTGATGTTTCTCTCCCTCTTTCTCCTTCCCTTCACCTGTTTCTAAATATAAATAAATAAAATCTTTTTAAAGAAATAATAAAATAAACTCTTTAAAAAATAGATTTTGATCAATTATGAGTGACAATTTTTCTGTGTATATTTTCCTGTCATTCAGTATAAAATAATAACTTCCTTGTTTTCAACATTTTTAATTATAATAGAGTAAGATATGCAATACACTCTTTAGTCCATTACCATTAAAGAATTACTTGAGAAATAAAATGGGTTTTTTATAAGAAAAAGTGTTAGTTCAAAAAATATCTCTGCTTTTTCTTTTGACTGTCTTCTATAAAACAAGAACAGCAACAGACTCTATAACAGCTGAGATATCTATTGTATTGTTTAGATGACTATTACTACTTGTTTTTCCTTTTTGCAAGAGAATTATACAAGTTTCAGAATATAAATATAAGCTGAATAGTCATTATATCTCAACTTTTCTTTCCTTAGAATTTGGTCTCTGGAAATTATTGAAATGAAACCTCAGGTTAACTTTCATTCTTTCTAGTCTAAATCTGAAAATGTTTCAAACAATAAATTTGCCTGAGAATAGCTTTGATGGAATTCTCTGAATGTCTATGGACACTGTTGTATTTATCGTCATTTTTCAATAGCTTGTGACTGAAATTTTCAGTCTCTTTTGAGTACAGTTATTAAATAAAAATCTTCAAATTTTCTGTTGATTTCTCGATTTAATCTTTAAAACACAACCACTACTATTTTCTCTGAAGTAAAAGAAAACCATGTATTAGAAGAAGAGTCATGCCATCCAGTAACTTAAGTGCACAAATACTTTCCCTGTTCCCTGTGAGGGATGAGAGAGTGCCTCAAGCAATGAGACTGGCGATGCCTTCCGTTTGGTTGTTTCGTGTTCTGAGTGTAAATGTACTTTCTTATCTTACCCTAACATTCCCAGTTTTACCCTATCAATATGTAATATACAATCACATACTTCTTCACTATGGCAGGTTTTGTTTTTTAATAGAAGCACATCAGAGAAAAAGAATGGATGCCATCTGCTGGTAGTGTGATAATCAGGAATTGTAGCGTCTACCTAATAATACACTTACTATACCGGGAAACGAAACACACAGATCTGGAGGTGACATGGGCCATCCATGAGTATATTAAGGTCAAACAAAGATTAAGCAGTGTCTAAGCTGAAATAAGAAGAGGCTGGGAGATTGTAAAGAAATGCTAAAAGGACAAAAATACTAGAATTTAAAGTTGGAAGCAGGAAGAAAGAGATAATAGACAGATGTGGAGAAAAACCAAAGGGGAAAGTAGGAACAAAACTAGAAACTTATTTTGAAGAGAAGACAGTTAATCTATAGAGAGAAACTCAAGGCAAATAGAAATTTTAAAAGTAAGGCAGTACATGTACAGCAGAATAAACAGTAAAGGAAGAAAGATGGAGGGCGGTATTGAAATAAATCAAGTGTCTTTTTAAAAAAAATCACTGATTATTTTTAGAGAGAGGGGAAGGGAGGGAGCGAGAGAGAGAGAGAGAGAGAGAGAGAGAGAGAGAGAGAAACATCACCTTGGGAGAGAAACATCGACGTGAAAGAGAAACACTGATCAGTTGCCTCTTGCACGTCCCCACCTGGGGCCCTGGCCCACAGCCCAGGCTGTGTCCTGACAAGGAATTGAACCAGCGACCCTTCAGTCTGTGCGACGGTGCCCAACCCACTGAGCCACACCATCAGGGCAATCAGCAAGTTTCTTAACAATGACTTGTAGATGTTGCTAAGGACTGCTTCCCACCTTAAGCAAGTAGCTATTTATAAGATGTATTAACTCTAAATCATTCAATTTTTAAGTACATAAATGAATAAGTACATAAGTGGATAATTATCTTATTCAATTTATAGAAATAAAGAGTCTGAAGAAGTTGTGTTAAAAATGTTGACTCTTACCCAAAAGTTGAGTTCAGACACTCCCAATCTTTGAATGTTATTTCTCTTCAGAATTATCACCTAAAACGCACAATACAAAATAAAATAAACATTCATATTTTATATGAATTACAAATTTCGAAAATTACAGTCATTCCTCATTCCATCTTGCCTACCACCAGCCATTTTACTTCTTAACTGCTGACTTTTCAAAATTGGAACACAACAAAACCTTCTTGGGGTGAGAGCTAAACGCTCTGTGTGCTAAACGTTGCCTCTTGGCCCAAATCCACCCCTCCCTGCATCACTTGGGTGTTGCACGTGCGGACGACTCCTCTGACCGGGGGTGGGGGGGTGGGGGAGGTGGGGTGGTGTGTGTGGGTGGCATGTCCATGCAAACGGGCATGGGCGTTATCCAGCAAAGTTAGCGCTTCGAGTTAACGGGAAAACCCTTCCTTTCCAAACTCCCACATAAGATATTTAAAATTTTTTCCTAAAAACCTAACGGAACTTTTAAGAAAGAGAAGGGGCTTTCCAGATGCCAGACCCAAAACGGCAATTTTGAAAACTAGAGTGTTAACTGGGGGAGCACCTGCGGCTGTGTTCCGGGGGGGCCGTGGAAGGGGGGACAGCTATGGGCCTGGGTGGAGTGGGAGGGGGCTGGGAACTCAGAGAGGCAGGAACCTGGAACTGAGACCTCCGCGTGGAGCCGCATCCTCAAAAACACACACACCCTCAGTGCTGTCGACGAAATGTTCAGTCCCCCGCCAAACCCGTGTGGTGAAGCCCTAATCTCCCATGTGACACGCTGGAGGCGCAACCTTTGTGAGGTAATTAAATCCCTAATGAATGGAATTACATTTTACCATGTATAATGAGCAGCCAGACTTTAATACTAATTCCCATGTATAATTTGCATTATACACGGGAGAATTCACATTATACATGGGAATTAGTACTACTCTTGTATAATGTGCATCCTTACTTTTCCTTCATAAATTTGGGTAAGAAAAGTGTTCATTATATATGGCAAAGTATGGCAATGCCTTTATAAGGAAAGACATGAGAAGTCAGGTGAGAGAGATGATCTCTCTCTCCACGTGTGTGGACACAGTCAGGGCACCTGCTTACAAATGCAGATGAGAGCCCTCACCGAGAACCGGCTGGCACCTTGAGTGTGGACTTCCGAACCCCTGGTGCTACAAGAAAGAAGCCACACCGTCTGGGTATAGTTGTTCTAGCCGCACCCATAGCTACCGTTTGCAGAGCTCTGTTTGTGCGGCGCCGTACTGACATGCCCATGCGGTACACCCCGTCCACCTGCGGGCCCTCCGTTAACACTCCTGGCAGTGCAAATGCGCTCACGAAGTCTTCATTGTGCCTCCGTCTCTGAGCCACATGTTGCTAGTTACAGAACTGTAGATTGATAGCACTTTTTTTCTTCTTTAACTTTTATTTTTTCCATCACCATTTAAAGCATTTAAATCCCACCTTCCAGCAATCACTACACCTTTGTCCAACGGTGTTTTTTCTTTAAGGGTTTGGAAGCTGTTGCTTGTCACATTGCCTGTATTTTTTCCTTATGAAGTACTGGCTAACACCCTTACCTGTTGTTCCTCTCTCTATACATATTTAACTCGTCTTATTTCTTTGACCGTTATTAATATTGTACCTTTATCACTGATTTTGAGCAATTTGATTATAATATGTCTTATTACAGCTTTCTTATATTTGGGATTACTGAAATTCTTTGAGTTGATAATTTTCAACCAATTGGAAAAATTTTGGCTATTATTTCTTCAAGTATTTTTCCACCTCTTCCCAGCTCCCCTGACTTAGACCCGCACTTCACCGTTCCCACATTCACTGTAAGGGAGGGAGGGGAACAGCACCATTTTTTGATCCCTATAGTGCATATAACACATTGGCTTTATGAGGCCCTCTGTGTGACTGTGTTTCAAAATAAAGTGGGTTTCCTAGAAAGAGGGGGATGAGCACGCTGTTCCAAGTCCTCTACCTTGTCACGCTGAGAAGGTTCAACAAAACTGAAACTGAAAAGGCAATGTATTGGGGGATGAGAAAGAGAAGGGACTCCTTGTTGTGAGGGAAGAAGGACGTGGGGAACGAGAACGTTACAACGTAAGAGCAATCCCGAAAGGGCCGATCGAGGCACCGTGCGCAGAGACGTGCTCCGTTTGGTGCTGCTGTGCGTGGCCCCGTGTCTGAGCTGGGGGCTGGGGAAGAGCACGTCCCAGGCACGTTCCAGTGGAGGGGACACGACAGGTTCTGGCTCACGAACGTCACAAGTGTGACTGGAAAGTGATAAAACCAACAACTTACTGAACCACGGTGCCACATGCACGTCCAAATGCGTGTTATTCAATGACAGGAAGTCATGTGAGAAAACAATACACGTATTCTAATTATGTTACCATTGCTCAAGACAGTTTGGAACTCCGTTTTCTGAACTTCCCGCAAAGGTGATTTAGTTATCGGTGCAAGAAAATAGGTCTTATCACTTGAATGTCACGCCGTATTTTGACCCAGATCTATGTATCACCCAGCCCAATCACGCACCTTTTTCACAAGACTTTGGTCGTTCCCCAAAATCAAACCCGCCCTGGAAAGACGAAGTTTTGTCGCCTGTGAGGACCCTCAAGGGAACGCACGGCAGCCCGCGAAGGCAACTCAGAAGAGCTCCAAACCGCGTGTGGGCAGCGGCGGGTCCCTGGGGTGCGCACTTAGCCTACCACAGTGACTTAGGAGGAAATCACGACTTTACCGTGAGTTTTTGCATATTTTGAAAGTAAGTCTTGTTACCATCTAATTGTTTTAAAAAATATTTACTTGGGCAGTGCCTTAAAATGGCAAAGTCTGTACCATGTTATTTGCCAAGGGTTGGACAGGGAAGAGGCGTGACTTGGGAAACCTTTTTCAGGTGAGTAATGATCAGGAAAGGGCCCTGTTTGTTCTCCTGAACCTCTGGCCGGTGGGCCAAACCTGCTATTTCACCGGTAAAAAAAAAAAAAATCTTAAATGAGCTTAACAATACTTACCCATGTCATTAATAGAGATGAAGAATAGTAAGAAGATAAATACATTGGATTTCCAAACATCAATACAAAACAAAGGAGGACTGAAATCTAAAAATTGAAGAAAGGAAATGCATGTTTTATCATCACTAGATATATAGCATAATGCAGATTTTGTTGGTAGGCAAATAGCCATTCTAATACAAACTTAATATGCATAAATAAGATTAATAAATAGATCTTGGCCAAATGATAATAGAATTTCAACACACTGTTAGGTTTTAAGTATTTTCAACACCATAAATTCTACATAGGAAAATTTAATTTTTTCTCTATCTGCTACTTGGTGCAAAGAAAATGGGAAAAACTATCATTTTTATTGATTCAATAATGGAGTTACATAATAAAAAAAGACAGCTATAAGTATTAATCTTTTAATCTTATTTTTTGCTGAACTACTTGAGGATTTCTATCACTAAGGAAGATCTATTTTATGTTCTTAGCTAGAACATACTTATTTTATGTTCTTAAGGGAGATGTGTTTGGAAATGAAGATTAAAAGCAAAAATATGAAAACATAAAATTCACAGTGTGTCACATTCATGCACAGTGTTAGAAATGTCAGGTCTCGGGGGAAAAGGCAGTTTCAAAAGTAGTGACTCCTAATAAATAAAACATAAAAGTTTCAGAGAGAAAAAACATCTACACGGTAGTTGAAAGTATATTATAATATGCTATCTATAGTGTACACTTCCTGTTTGCCTTCTGGATATTATCAAAATCACATGTATTAAAACAACTTGAAAGCAGGCAACCCCAGTATCTTATTTTAATGTTTGACTTAGAAATATGAAATGTGTTACCATGTTCACATAAATGATCTTCTTGAATTTATTTGGCTCAATGTACCCCACGACATACATAGGAAATAACGAGGCTATCTGAAATAAAAATATTAAAGACCAAAGTGAAAAATATGTAGAAAACAGATACTTCACTATTCAGAAGCAAAGTAAACGCAAGAGGAGTTACGTTTCTAATAACGACACCTAAGTAATGGCAACCCGTGTCCTCACCGGGAATTGGAACAGCTGGGGAAAGGCCTGCATGTAAGCCACGGATCACCAACAAGGCAGAAAAGAATCAGGAGGCTGGGACCAGTGAAAAGGTGGAAACGTGCAGTGAAGAGCCTGACGTTTTAGGTCACTTTTCTCCCCAGGTGCCTGCCGGTGCCTGGGGGTCCATGGAGGGGGTCCACAGACTCGGCAGGGAGGCCATGCCAAGAATGGGGTCCCTGCTACATCCTCAGGCTTGGACTTGGGGCATCAAAGGGCTGTGCCAAAAGAGAATCAGAAACCCAAACAGTCCTCAGAAAGATGAAAACCACCTTTGAATTATCTCACTCCCTAATTGCTCCAGGGTGATTCAAGGCTCTTAGTGTCTTTACTTGTCTGCTGGCAACACATTTAATCTTCTCTGGAAGATGTTAATAGCAACATAGCCTCAGATTAACTGTATCATTATTTGTGTGCAATGCCCAACACCACATCAGAATTAAACAGATATAGGAAGAGACAAGACATTATTACAACAGAAACAGGTCCATAAAGAATCTAGTTCAGGTGTCAGACAGTAAATACGTTACACTTTGTGGGCCACATATAGTCTTGATTGTGTACAGTAAGTTCTCACTTAACATAGTGAGAAAGTTAAGCAACTTTTAAAAGTTTTGCAACTTTTAGCAAAAATCACTATGTGAAACAATTTTATCATAGGCTAATTGATATAAAAAAGTTAAGTTCTTATGAAATCTCATCAATGTTATAACAAAAGAATATTGAACAAAATATTTGAGGACCTGCTGTACTTTTTTTCTTTCTTTTTTTTTTGAATAACACTTTTAAAATGTAAAAATGACTCTTAGCTTGCAAATCACTCAAAAACATGCCTGGCATCATCAGACATAGACTTATGTTTGGTATGTGCAAGGAAGTAACAGACGGGATTGAAAATTCCAGGGGCATACTGAAAGCCACTTAAAAAGAAACTGAAAACGTACAACTATTACAGCAACCAATATGAAGAAGTTAAAGATGGTTTAAAAGCAGGTCGAACACAGCAAAACAAAGACATGACAAATTGAAAGACAGGTCAAGAGAAAACATCTAGAAGAAAGCAAAACATGAGAAAGGGGTAAAAAAAATACACGCAAGGACACGAGAGACGTAGAATACAGGGTGTAAAGATCCAACATAGCCCACTTCACATCTCCGAAATGAGTGAAGGACTGAGGCAGAAGCTGCACTATTCGGGTGAGAACAGAGGGAGCCAACAACGCAGTGGACCTCGAGGGCTGCGTGAGGACAGGCAGACAGGGAAAGACAGACACTGGACCCTCCCGCTTATCTGTGGGATCTGAGACAGCCTGGCTGGTGTGAACAGAGTAGGATGGTGGGCACCAGGGGCTGGGAGGTGAGAAGATACCAGAGTTATCTGTGGATTTAAGGTACAGACTGGCAACGAGATGAGTGAATTCTGGAGAGCTAATGCCCAGCATACTGATTCCAATCAATACTGTATTACATACTTTGAAGTTGCTAAGAGACTGTGTCTTAAATGCTCTTACCCTCCCCCCACAAAAATAATTACGTGACTTGATAGAGGTGTTAATTAACATTGTGGTGATAATAAGGTGGTGATCATACTGCAATGTATCGAGGAACAATGTATCAAGTCAACACGCTGTGCACCTTAAACTTACATAATGTGATGGCAATTGCATCGCAGTCAAAAGGACACTAAAAACATAGTACATCTTTTGAATGGCTAGACAATCATTAAGGCAATATCAAAATTACCAAAAGAGCTACTTAAATAGTTCCATCAGCGCCACTGGATTAATAAATTTGCTTGCAAGGAGGTGACGCACATGGGAAATCTACGCTACCACGTTGGCAGGTGCAAATAATGAAAACCACAGACTTTCTGTGTTAGGGCCTGAACGGGCCAACTCGCAGGGAGTGCAGAGGACATTTGGAACAGGCTTTAACTCTGCAGCACCGATTAGGTTGAGGTGTTAATGTCACTCTTTGTAGACAACTGGTGGCACAGGCTCCTTGGCAGGGTCTCTCACTGCCATTAAAGAACATGACTATTGCCCCTGTGTAGTCATTAGGCAGAACGGAGCTCTCCTGCAAAACGTGAGTATCACGAATGTGCGTCATAATCGACCTTTCATCCTCTGCTCCCCCAGCTCAGTTTCCTGCCACCAATTACTGAGTTCCTTGGGGGAAACAGGATACTGCCTCGATGCACTCAAAAATGTCATGATAGCCCTGGCTGGCGTAGCTCAGTGGACTGAGCGCGGGCTGCAAACCAAAGTGTTGCAGGTTCAATTCCCAGTCAGGGCACATGCCTGGGTTGCAGGCCATGACCCCCAGCAACCGCACATTGATGTTTTTCTCTCTCTTTCTCCCTCCCTTCCCTCTCTAGAAATAAATAAATAAAGTCTTAAAAAACAAACAAACAAAAAAATGTCGTGATGACCAAGTGGAGAAATGGTGTCTGGTGAGACTCAGCTCTTTGGACAAAACTGCCAATACGTAAGCTGCGTTAGAAGCAGAAGCCCTCTACCATGAAGAACAGGGTTGGCCCTCACTATGTTGTGTGGTGTGGCACCCAACATAACTCCTAAGGCAAGAGGAAAACCCACAGGCAGATCTACGGAGCTCATTTCAAATGCCAACAAGACAAGATATGAATTAAGATAATGGAAAAAAGGCTTTTGTGTGTTGATCATTAGTATCTGCCTAACTAAGCAATACATTCATAGACTATAGGGTACATGGTTTTTAATTTTTAAAAAAAATCACACATGTAGGTAAACTTCACAATCATTCCATATTTTGAAAATCTGTTAGGACACAAATGTAATCACACTTGAAAACCCATACAGAAACAACAAAGCGCGTCTTGCGGTTGACCCAGACCCGTGCGAGGCCACCTCACCTGCGTGAAGAGTATGAACTGCGCGAACTGCCAAGGCAGCATGAAGGCGACGCTGGCGAGGCCGAGCGCCATGAAATGCCTGCTGCTGCTGTTCGAGGTCCTTGAGGGAGAGAACGGACAGTGGTCAGTGTCGCCCCCAAAGGGGCTTCCCGCCACCAGAGGGGAAGAGGAGCTGCAACACGACCCAGGCTGGCGGTTCCCTCACCTCTGATGTAAGGCCACGAAGTACGGCCAGCTTTCCAACGCTCATCGGAAAGAACTCCAACTACTACTTGGATTGTAGAAACGCGGAGCATAAAACAATGGGAACTGGAGCTTTAGGGGGGCATCGCACCTAGTTCATCAGTAAGTGAAATGTTTTGAACGTAAAGCTCACAGTCCCCTGACCCAGCCCAGCAGTGGAGTGGGGCCCCGCCCCAGCGAGGTCCGGAGCGGCAGGTGAGTGGACGGACGCGCTCCCTGGGCGCTGGCCCGTGGGGGCAGCGATGCCTGTCCTGTGCCGCCACTTCCAGGTTTTAAAAAGCAGCGCAGGGAAGTCTGAGTGCCCGTAAGCAATAGATTAGTGACTGTGAGGAAATTTTAAAGAAAGAAATTCAGATGACGTTAAAAGAATGATTCTGGAACACAGTCAAACTCCTGCCTATTGAAGTTTAAGCTGCCCATTCTGCGATTATAAGGTATACATCAGCCACTAACCTTTTACCAGAGAAGACTTCAGTGTATTTTAGAATATGAAAAAATAAATGCAAACATTTTGTGTAAGTAATAAAGCTGCAACTGTTCTTTTTGTGAAGGCTGTGTTGGATGGTGTTGGATTGATAACTCCTTGTATCACGGTACGTAAGTTTTCAAAAGCAAGATTTAAATGCTCATATTGTTTACTCATATAATCACAACATAATCTTCATTAAGTACTAAATTTTCTTATATATATCAAACAAAAATTATCTTGGGCAAAGGTATAGGGCTTAGTGCATGCACTCAAGGGGACAACCCTCAATATTCCAGCTAACACATTTCATTCCATAAAACCCCTGACTGATCAGAGTAATATCACCTAAAAAAATAAAAATGGAACATAAACCATCTTCTTCAGAGTTTCCGTGGGAAGCAGGATAAACGAGCAGCTTCCTCCATTACAGTCTTTGAGAAAAAGTCACGAGCAAAGACAGAGGAATCTGGGGGGAAGCCAATTCCCAAATCCAAACTCAACCCAAACTCAATCCAAAATGAACCTGTCCCACAGGCCAGGAGCCGGGCCGCACCGCCCTCGGGTGGGGGGCCACCGGGCTGCCACTCGTCCCCTGCCGTGAGCTAATGAATGGGGCTCGGCGCCGGAACTGCAGGCAGGCAGTGGGCACAGCGCTCCGCGGTGAAGGGGAGCGACGCGGTGGGTTCCTGTCTTGGGCGGAATTTCAATGCAGTGAGTGCGTAGGCAGCCCTTTGTGTGTGTGTGCGCTTGGTTAACAACCTCGCAGTTCTAAGAAAGAAAAACCACATGTACACAACAGATTTCGACACGGGCAGACTCTGCCGGGTGCTGGTAAGAAGGGGAGAGGCAGGTTCCTGGGAGTTCAAGGGGGGCAACCACTACCGCCTTCACCGAGGGGGCCGCCAGCATTTAGGAAACCTGTTTCTGTGGCCAAGTTAGCTACAGAACTCTGCTCTTCATGTTTTCGTTGCTGCTGTTTCTCAGGCCTCTTCAAATATGTAAGGCTTGTAAATTAATTCCAAATAAAAGTGTCCAAGAGAAGCAATTGAGGTGAAATTCTGACTGAACTGCTAGAAACATCAGTCGAGAAATTTTCATGATACATGAATATTTCATGAATACATGACTGTTTCCTGTCTGTCTAACCTGGCATCTCCCCAGGTCATCTGGGCACTGCACGCTTCTTGCCTGGAACACACAGGAATGCTCGCCCAGAACCACAGGTGGGAAAACAAGGGATCCGATGACATAATCTTTGAGGGGAAAAAAGTAATAGTTTCTTACACACCTTTGAATCTGTACCAAATACACATGAAACCTTAAATTCTGATTGACTAAAACATCATGTAGTTCTCTCACACCTGTAGCCTAGACTCTAAGGTGGAAAAAAAATTTACATAGTATTTTAGATTATTTTCTCAACTGGATATTCAACTTATTTTAAAAGTAACTAAAAATAGCATGTACATTTGAATTATAACAATAGGTGGAAGTATATTTTAAGAAACGTAACTTACAATTGATGTCGATTTGTTTTATTAATGAAAATTACCTGAGAATCAAAGTCAGAATGAACATCTGAAGCACGAGGAACGGGTAAGAAAAACTCTCCCGGAGAGGCGGGGTCCACATCACACGGGTCGCCTGAAATCAACAAGATGCTAACTTCTCACATTCTGTTGCAACAAACATGATTCATCTCAAAATCACAATGGGCTGGTTCTACGCATTTTCACAGTAGGCTCCTTCACTGCTGCGTGCCTGGGGAGCTTTCAGTTTCGGGAGCTCTCCTGACGGACACGCAGCCCCCAGCTGTTAGGCAGAGAGCCCTCCACGAGCACGTCCAGAAACCAGGGGAGACAATCACGAAGGACAGGCAGGAGGGCGGGACAGGCGCCGGCTGGCTGTAAGGAACCCAGGGCTGAAAGACAGAGCCACATTCCAGCGCTGCCCTGTGACCCTGGAGTCCCCAGGCTCGGAGATGTGCACGTGCCCAGGAAAATATCTAACAAACGTCACCCACCAGACTCACAGACATCCAGGAGTTCGCATATAACCAGTTTAGTGAGTACAGACACACATTACAAACAATTAAGATTGTCTCTGAATCTGTGAAATATACCTTTTAAAAAGTTAACTATACATTTCTAAAAACAACTGGAAATCACTCAAGTGATGCACATAATAAAAGTATTCATTACATTTAAATAGACTTTAAAACTGTTTTAAGACATATGGGTGAGAATATGATAAAAAGTTTTATATCAAAAATTCTAAAACTATAGAAAGCATCTAATTTCTTATAACCTTGCAAGAGTCTTAAAAGCTATTGCTCCCCTTCCAAGAAACCGACGTCGTGAACCCTGGAAGATCCTGGCTGTGCGGCCCGCTTCAGAAGTCGTGATGCCAGCCGTGCCGCACACTCAGAGACCGCGTCTCGCCCCCATGTGGACACGCTGGGAACGACAGTGCGTTTGTTCGCTCCAAGTTAACGTACCTACCTGTAATTTTTATGACTCCTCCGTCTAGCAGATTTTTTGAAGTCAACCAAATCCCTACCCTCCCCGACAGGCATGAATGAAGACCGGACCACACACAAGCTGTGCCACAGCGTCTGACAGGCTGTGCTCCATGAACCCGCAGGTCCTCCCATGTCTCTGTGCCGGCTCCTCAGCGTGTGGCAGAGTCTGGTACACGGTACGTGCTCAGGATTTTGCTGGGTGAATTTATCCTGTTATACGTTAAGTTTCTAAGAACTTTTTTTAGGTGGCCCGTGTCCTGTTGGGCTGAATCAGTCAGTTGGCTTCTATTTTGACTCAGCATTTGGTAGTGTTGAAACGGCAGCCTAATGTAACAGAAGGCATGAGGCTTTACGAGCAGGGGGCCCAACCCGGACCCAGGGGCTGCATGTGTCCCGGGATGGCTACAAATGTGGCCCAACACAAAAGCGTAAGTTTACTTAAAACCTTTTTTTTTGCTCATCAGTTTTTGTTAGTGTCTGTGTGTTTGATGTGTGGCCCAAGACCACTCTTCTGTTTCCAGTGTGGCCCAGAGACGCCAAAAGGCTGGACGCCCCTGGGTCAGACAGATGTGAATGGGAAACCAGCTCCACCGTGTCGTGAATGTGAAATCGTGGATAAGTGACTTAACCTCTCTAAATTTCCATTTCGTAGCTCCTGTGTGGGTAACGACCACTTCCCAGTGCTGAACTCAACAAACACAGCATTTCCTTTCTCTACAAAATAGATGCGCATGAATGAATCTACACAGTAAAAACCATCCAAGACACTTTCTGTCATTACTTCTAGTTATTATGCAAAACTGCAGATCAACATGATTAAATATCAACTTACAACACAAGGTGCTTTAAAATATTGCGAAGTCCTAAGTAATATGCAATTATATATTGTTTTGATGAATATATTTCCTTGTTCCTATATAGTCCCCTCTATTTAACAATTACTTGCTAGAAAACGAACCTCTCCATGGTTGAAAAAGCAGCATAATACTGTAATTAGACCTCCAAGATGAGTCCCACTGTAAAAAAAAAAAAAAAGCACACAATCACAATCCATGCAAACTATAGAGTTTTTCACAAAATTATCTTAGAATTTAAAACCATATTTAAAATGTTACAGTACTAAACCATATGAAATAATCGTAAACATTTCAAAAGTACCCATGTTGTTGATGTTTTAATCTTGAATGTGCAAGCATATAAAATGGACATGTAAAATAATCTGATTTTTATATTTATTTTCTAAATAAAATACGTAAGGTGTGAACATAAGATACTATTTAACAAACAGGCCAGCACTTCAGAGTCTACATGACATTTCCTGAATGTTCGGAATGGAGGCCAATTTCTCTCATCTGATGAAGGGATGAAAACAAGAGTCAAACGGTCTCATTTAGCAGTGACTTTCAACGGTCTGAACTACTGCAGTATCCTTTCCTTGAGCCCCAGAGAAACCACAAGGCAGAGAACGAAACTTAGATCCAGGACAACCATCAAAGGCGGAGAACCGTTTCTTAAAGTTGCCTTTTCTTTGTACGCTGTTCATCACTTATATCCACAGCTCCACACACAGAAGACAGTAAGTACTGGCGGGATGATTTAAAAAGGAAGGACTAGTTTAAAAAAATAAGCAGAGGAAAGCAAACGGGAAGCGATTTATCATTAATAAATTTTCACGAAAGGAAATTCGAAGGATGCACTTTGGAAAGTAAGGAAGGGAGAGGAGTGTCTGGGGGGCAAGTACGGCACTGCATCCAGACACAGGGACCGTGCGGGTACAGCTACGGTCTGACAGCCTGGACAACAAAGTAAGGCACAGAGAACAGTGACCACTGGAGGGCGGGAAGCCAATCAGAGCACCGAACTGCGGGAACAATCGCACGGATGCAAGGGGCTGTGCTGAAGCCAAGTGTTCCAAACTCCCGGTACTAATCAGAACAACAGGAATAATATCAGTTAACTTCGGACCTGATAAAGTTAGACGTGCACATTAACACTTTACCATTAACCACCCACAGGACATGAAGGAGGCACCTACTTCATGGCCGCAGCAGAAATGCCAACACACCCCACAGATTCCTACTTGGTCTCCGTGAACGTCTACAGTCACCTGCGCCGTGTCCATCCACCCTCCTCAACGCCCGAGGCCTCACCTGACCCTCCAGAGCCACGTCACCCGTTCAGAGAAGACGGTGCCTCTGGGGCTGCTCTAGCAATGCACCGTGTTCATTGTACAAAGTTTTAGTCCTGTGCAACACTTTCCGCACTTAAAAAAGCATAAGCTCTGCAAACTATTTTCTAAAACAGAACATTTTTTAAGCCCAACACCATAAAGTAATGAAGTAATACTGTGATGAGCTTAGATATATTTTGCCTGCATGACATACATATCTAAAAGTGCGTAACATTTCTAGACCGTTCATGGAATGATTATAAAGTGAACCTCCTGGTAACCACCACGTCACTGAGACAGAAAACTGATCTCACCCAAGCCCCCACTTGCTGCCCCTTGAGACAGCCATTGTCCTCATTTTTGCGACTGTCAACACAGCCACTTCTACATACATATCATGCTGCCATTTAATCTGTTTTTAAACTTCGTACTAATGAAAGTACACAGGATTTCTTTTTCCTTTGTGCCTGCCCTCATTCACTCAACATGGTAAGATTCGCCCGTGGCGATGGGGGCCGCTCCAGCTCACTCCGTGTCACTGCTGGACAGACCCCACTGCACTGACCTACGACATGCACGTCTCCTGCTGATGGACACGGGAGCTGTTCTCAGTCGGGAACTATTACAAACGATGCTGCTATATTCTTGTACATACTATCTCCTGGCGTACACGTGCGAGGGTGCCCTGGACACACGCACTTTAAATGGGAACTGCTGAGTGATCTACGCCTTCAGCTTGACTCGGTAACGTGCACTGCTTTTCCAAAACAGTTGTACTAATGCATACGTCCGCCTGCTGTGGGTAAAAATTCCTTTTGCTAATCTAGTGGATGTAAAATCGTAGTTCATTGTAGTTTAAATCTGTATTTTCCTGATATCAGTAATTAATAATGGTGGTCAACTTTACATATTTTGTTTGGCAATTTGGAATTCTTCTTCTGGGAATGTGTGTTCATAAACATTTTGTCCATTTTTCTGTTGGGCTGTACATCACTTTAGTGTTTGTCTACCCCCTAGAATATAAACTCTGTAAGGACAGAGATGGCCTTTTCTAATTCCAGCACCTAACATAGTGCCCTTGGTCTCAGCTATTGAATATCTAGGCATTCAATAAAAATTTATCAAATTAATCAATGTAATGTCTGGATACTATGTTGGGTATATGCTTAGCAATATTTTTTCCCAGTTTGTGGCTTATCTTTTCATTCTAAAATGTCTAAAGAAACTTAAATTCTTTTTATCAAACGTATCAGTTTTTTCCTTTGTGGCTAAACTTTCACAACTCATTTAAGAAATTCTGTCTTATCCCAAGCTACTGACAATATTCTCCTATGTAACAATCTCAACATTCTGCAATTTTGTCTTTCATATTTGAGGTTTTAATCCAACTAGACTTTGTATTTCATTTGGTTCCAACTTCTCTTTTTTTCTGCACGATCTTTCAATCCCAGAGCCTCTCAGGACCCCGTCTGTGCCCATGGGCCTGCACTGGCAGCTCTGCCGGTCTTTAATCACATCAGGGGTCTTTAATGGTACGTTTCTGCCTCTGGGCTCTGCTTGCTTCCAGTGCTAGGTCCCTGCGCCGAGGCTGCACTGCCCTGTGACTGTAGCTTTACCATAGGGAAACAGTTAATGAAGCCAGCGGTCTGTCCTCATCAACAGGGACGGTAGGTAGGCCTTTCACGCTTCTGAGAAACTCCAAGACCAGCTTACCAAGGTGAACAAAACTGGCAGTGCACTGAATGTACAAATCAAGTGGACTAACTCTCGTCTCTTGAGTCTTCCAACCCATGAACATGGCACATCTCTCCATTTACTGAATATTCCTAAATGCCTCCCAAAGCTTTACAAGTCTCCAAAAGAGGTCATATATAGTTTTTGCTAGACTTATTCTTCAAAATTTCTTTTTCAAGACTATTCTAAATGGAATCCTTTTAACATTTCATTTTTTTGATGCTAGAGTATAGATTTACAATATATGTGTATTAATTCTGTTTCCAATAACATTATAAACTTTCTTATTTTAATACTTTACCCATGGACTTTTTTCTGGATTTTCCTATATAAAATCATGTGATCTGCTTATAAGGATACTTATTTTTCTCAAGTTTTCCAATCCTTGTACTCACTACTTTTTCTTAACTTACTATGTTGAATAGGATATACGGTACGATGTTATATACATTTTTCATTGATTCTATGCTAGTATTTTTATACTGAAAACTTCCCAAAACAAGGGGTGTATAGACACTAACCTGTACCTAGACAAAAACCCTATGAAGACAATAAAATACTATTTAAAGATCAAATCTAGATATTTCATTTTAAATGTGGTGCAGTTCATTGTAAAGGAAGCTGATGATTCGGTGAGGAATGCATTCTGCTGTAAGACACAGAAAATCTGACAGACGTGGCCTAAAATACGGCTGTGTGCTAACTAAGCCAGCAGGAGCACGGAAGATGCGCCTGTCGCCAGCAGTTGGCAGCGATAAACTGCGAGGGCAGACATGTGTGCCATGTGTATGGTCCTCCCCTCATGGCTGCAATGTGGCTGCTGCAGCCCCAGGCATCACATCCAAGTGAATGCAGGACGAAACAGAGAAGGGGCAGCTGAGTCCCTCCTTTTGTGAGGAAGGCTAATGCTTTCCTAGGTGTAACCAAGGTGGACTTCACCTTATTTTTCACTGAAAAAGTGAGCTCAAAGGGTTATCCCAGCTTTATTGGATAGTAAGAAGCACTATCCAATAACAACGAAGGTTTGAACTGTGAGGGTCCACTTTTACGTGGAATTGTTTCAATCAATACTGTAAACACATTTAACTATTTCTCAAGATTCTGTTAATAACATTTTCTTTTCTCTATCTTACTTCATTATAAGAATGCAACTAATATATATAACACACAAAATATATATTAAGCAACTGTTTATGTTATTAGTAGACTCCTGGTCAACAGCAGGCTGTCAGTAGTTAAGTTCGGGGGGAGTCCAAGTTATACATGGATGTTTAACTGGGAGAGGGGGGCAGGGGGTGGTAGGTGGCACCTCTAACCCCTGCATGGTTCCAGGGTCAACTGTACGTGACTGCCATAGTAGACTTCAGCCTACCGCCTGCAACCAAGCACACTGCTGCCCGCCGCTGGGCTGTACAGCGCGGTTACCAAGAAAGGCAGGCTGTCGCGCGGGTGCCTGCCAGGGGGGGTAAACAGCCTCTGCACTGCTCGCTTAATTTCTCACGGACAGAGACCAAAACGAGAAGCTCCCTGTGGCTAATGCCAGCTAAAGATCGCCTCTTTACATTACTGTCATTGTAATGTCACACAGGACCCAGGGGCGTTTTCATTTAGAATCTGTTAGGGCATCTTAAGTAACTAAAACAAACTCCCCGCAAGAATAAAAGGAAGGCCTCTATGGTGTTATTTGAGTGACAGCTCCATTTGGAGGCTGCATGATACCAGCTAGGCTTCTGAGAAAACAATAAAATAGATCTAAAAATGTTCCTGCTATTACTCAATGAATCTCATTAATTATCCTTCTCATATAATCAACAAGTGCCAGCCAGTCCTTGTAAGGGCACCGAGAGACCTTCCAATGTGCAGTCTTACCTCAGGTATGCACCGTACACGAAGAACAATGCCATCATCATTCCATTTAAGATGAAAATCATACCAACGTAAAAGCAAGCGGGGTCTCCCATTCCTTTCAAAAGACACAGATTATTCAGTATTTAGTGAACAAGTGGTTATAAAGTAATAGGACATAAGCGCTGGTGAATTCACGGAAAGCATTTGCTTTGCAGATAACTGCTCCATTTAATCGTTACGTGGCACTTTCCCCTGACGTGAGACACTATCAGTCACACTCAGATTTTACACTTTACTGCAGTGACCTTTATACTTTCCCCCAATTAAGTATCATTATGCTGAAACAGTCGGTGCCTCCCGTTATTTAGGAGATGCTGCTATTGTTCAGGACCTAGAACTGCCTGGGGGCCACCTGATGAGTCACGGGAGAAAATCCAGAGCGTTATCATCTTTTGCTTGGTTCTGGGAAGAGTAAGACATGGGCTCTGGGCCCAAGGAACAGCTTTGGCCGGTAGGAGAGAATCTAGTCCTTCGGTCCCCTATGACGCACAGCCCGAACCTCAGACCTTCACACACAGATGTACGCCCCGTGCGCAAGGCCAGGTCGCTGGAGAGGTGGACGGACACGCGTAAAACACATCAACGCGCACATGGTCTCCTACAAGGTGCTCTACAGTCTTCATGTCACACCGTCCTCAGAACAAATCTACGAGGTTAGCTGGCACGAAAATAACTTCTAATGGTTGAGCCAACAGGACACAGAACAGGTGAAGTTATCTAGTTTTCAAAGTTTTCACCAGGGCCAAGGCCGGACAGCTGGACGGCCGGCCACCCTCGTCCCCCTACTTCTCGGACCGTCCCTCTCCGGTCTGTCCTACCGGCCTCCCTCCCCGCACGCCCCCTTGGACACTGGGCCGCCCGGGGCCTCCGACACATGCCCCCTTCTTTCCTCCGTCTCTGTGCTTTCCTCAAGGAAGTCCTCCCGCTTCTGCAGCCCCGGGTGTCTCCTCCGCACAGATGACTCCGAGTCTGCTGTCAGCCCAGGACGTCTCCCCATCTGCCCGCGTCCACCTGCAGGGGCAGACACCTGACCTCCGCACTCCATCCGAGGCCTCGCGGGCATCCGCACCTAAGGCAGCAACCCGAACCTGTGCCTCACTAACGTCTGCCACCATTCCGAGGGACGCGATGAAGACGGAGACCAAACACTCACCCGCACGGCTTCACCCTCCTTCCCCTTTCCCACCAACCAGGGACCGAACCTTGCCACACCAGCTTCCACGCACTCTCTCACATCTGTGCATTTGCTACTTCCCTCTCCTGCCTGGTCTCAGCGAGCCCACTGTCGTCCTGCACTAACCCCTCTTCCACACACCTGCCAGACCAGTGGTTTTAAAACACAAATCTGAGCCCTGGCTGGCGCAGCTCAGTGGATTGAGCTTGGGCTGTGAACCAAAGCATTGCAGGTTCAATTCCCAGTCAGGGCACATACCTGGGTTGCAGGCCACGGCCCCCAGCAACCGCACATTGATGTTTCTCTCTCTCTCTCTTTCTCCCTCCCTTCCCTCTCTAAAAATAAATAAATAAAATCTTTAAAAAAATGCAAATCTGTTAGCATTCTCCAAAGAGCAAAGTACAGAGTCCTTGGTCGGCAGCCAGCCGGCCACGGCCTGACCCGTGCTCACAGACGGGCCCACACCGCATCCCGCTGTTCCTTCCTCTCCATTGTGCTGCTCCTCCGGGAGCCCTTCTTCCGGCCCCCTGTCGCCCCCGGAGTTCCGACCACGCTGGCCCTGCTCCTGAAACACTCCCCCTCCACTCCTGACCTGGGCAAACCCGTGTTCCTGTTGGGGACATCGACCACAGTTACTAGCGCTGGGAGGGCAAGGCGCCACGTTGACTGGCGCACCTCGGGGTCCTCAGGCCTGACGCTAACCTGTCACCTAGTGGGAACTTAGTAAACATCATAAATGTACACATATAAAGGGATTTTTTTCCCATCTCTCAGAAAAGGGTACACCTTCTAAGCTGATTGAGTCATTACAGAGTCTCCATTTTATGAGGTATTTTCTCCATTCCTTTATTTTGCTAAGAAAAACCTAATTATGTCTCAAAATCCTCAATCAATGCTACATTAGATGTTATAAAGATCACCTGAAGGACTAGTAAAAACGTAGGGAAATATGGAAATACAGATTTGGAATATGAGGTCTGTCCAGAAAAAGTCCAGCCATTGTTAATATAATGAGAATGGGTTGAACATCGATGGAACCTGGCAGCCCAGGAAAGTGGACAGGAATGCGCATGTGTGAACAATGACGACTTCACTGTACTTGTCAGCGGGGGCGGTAGATGTGGTTGAGTGATCACGTGCACTGTGTGTCGCATTCAAAATGACTGAGTGAGTAGAGCAGCAAATGTGCATCAGATTTTGCACCGAGCTTGAACAATCCTCTGTGGACAGTATTCTGACGACTCAGAAGCCCACAGCTACGGGTAACTAGTGACTGGCAGCTTCATTATGAAACTCGCCTGCTCATCCATCACATCTCGTGCAGAGTTTTTCAGCGAAACATCAAAGCACCCAGGTGACTCAGACCCCCTACAGCCCAGATGTGGCACCCTGTGACTTCTGGCTTTTCCCAAAATTAAAATCACCTTTGAAAGGGAACAGATTTTAAGCTGTTGATGAGATTCAGGAAAATACAATGGGGCAGCTGATGGGAGAACTGTGTGAGGTCCCGAGGTACCTACTTTGAGGGGAATGAGGCATCACTGCCCTATGTACAATGACTTTTGTATCTCGTATCTTCTTCCATAAATGTCTGTTTTTCATATTACATGGCTGGATACCTTTGGAAAGACCTCATATATTCTGAGAGTTAAATGTTATTGCAAACAAGTCTATAAAAATATACTTTTAAGATATACTGTGTTCACGTTGTGGAGAACGTGAAGAAATAAAGGCAACACCAACTCTGTAAATGCTACGCAAATAGATACATGTGAATATATATTTGAATAGCAGTCTCAAGGGAGAGTATCATACTTAGACTGTAAAAGTGCTAAACTGCAAACATCTTAGGCAGTTATAACAAATACAGACTCCTGGAAAACTGTCAGCTGATCCCAAAAGTGGTTCTTTGTCTGAGATACCAATATACAAGGTAGCACATATGAAGAATGTGAAGTTTTTCTAACTCAGTCTATTGTTGCCTATCTGATTTTATGTTCCCACTATTACAGGTAAATATTTGACTATTTAATTTATCTTCACATTTACATATTCAAGCTACCCCAAAACTTATAGTCAGGACTGCCGTACACTGGCATACATTATACCCAAATTCTAAATTAATACTCGTATCAGTAAGTACATAGCCTTCTCAGACAAATTGCCATAAAGGCAAATACTTTTATGTGAACCGGTCATCATGTTTAAAAAAAATCAATCCCTAGTTTGCAATAATTCTTGAAATACGTCCCAACGGCATAAGCTGTTCGTGTGAACATTAATGACAACCCGGCAGCAGCACAGGGAACAAACGTGCCTTCACAGCTTTGAACTTCATTTAGAGGCTCTACTCTGGTGACATTCCAGCAGGTCTTGGTTTCTATCCCAAGTAAATTCGTGAGCCCCACCACCGTGCGGTACAGGAAGGCCAGAATCACCTGCATGAGATAAAAACGAAGAGAGAGAGTGAAGGAAAGTACATCATCTTCACAGGAACTCTTCCAAAATACCATTTCGTGATGGTTGCCTTTGACACTATGAACTTGGACAAATTCATTTATATCATGTCACCTGGGAAACAGTCATTTTAAAATTATTCATGCACACAATATAAACTAAAGTTCTGTATGACAGGGTAGGGAACATCTATAAAACTTCTTGTTGAGAATAATTTAGTCACTTCATCAAGATGCAGGGTGCTAGCTCAATATTCAAAATTAACTGTAATTTCTATACAAAAGCAACAAAAAATGGGAAACTAAAATTTAAAAATAATATCACGTACAATAGTAAAATAGTGCTTATAGAAGACTGTAGGCTGAAAATACGAAACACTGCTGAGAAAAAATGATGAACAAAGTGGAGACTGTTCCTGCGTCATGGACGGGAAGACACTGAGATGCCAATTCTCCCCGCACAGATGCATGAATCCAATGCAACCCCAGTTGAACTCTCGGTAAGATTCTTGGAGAAACTGATAAACTGACTCTAACATTTACGTAGAAAAACAATTTTGAAAAGGAGAAACAAAGTTGGAGAACTACCTTATTTTAAACTTTATTGTAAAGCTACAGTCATCAAAGCAGTGTGGTACCAGCATATATATAGATATACAGAACAACGGAGTGGTAGAGAATCCAGAAACAGATTCATACGTAATATACTCAGTCAATTTTCAACATACATGCCAAGACAATTCAACGGGGAAAGGATAGTTACCACGAAGAGGCACATGGGAACTTTCTGGCATTATTTTCATGTTTTATAACTCAATTGTGGTTTGGTTATACAGTTTTATACATCTGTCAAATGTATAACTCAAAAGACTCTATGCTCAAAACGGTGCACTTTATTGCATGTGAGTTATACCTCAACAGAGCTCATTAAGGGAAAGCAGCCAGATCAAGAGAAGATACGTCAGCATATATCACTAGGGATTATGCTATAAAATACATCAATTATTCCAACAAATGAATAAGAAAGCAACCATCAAGTAGGTGGCAAATATTTATACAGGTTATTGATAGAATAAATCCAAATGTCTGGTAAACATGAAAATATCCTTAACTCCACCGATAATAAGGGGAGTGCAAATTAACACAAACTCAGCAGGGGAACGTCTGATACTCTGCTCAGCTGTGAGGACACATACAATCAATAAACCTTCAAGGTTCCTCCTTTTAATATAACATCACCGCGTTTCCCTGCTACTTTGTGTAATGAAAAGAACCGCTCCAGGAGTGCTGACCGGGGCCTCACTCACCTCGGGGTACAGGTGGAAGCGCTTCACCGTGTTAATGACGAGGGGGTACTCGGTGAGCCTGTCGTTCATAATCATCCACAGCCCCTCCAAAAACGAAGGAGCTTCAATCATGGTCTTGAAGTAGGAATAATAAAGTCCCTTCAAAAGGCACACGTTGTTAATGTAAGTCAAATGTGCAAAAAATTATTTTGACAAACTCTTTTAGAGCAATTTTTCAGTAGGAAAAGGTTAATAAGAAGACTTTTTAATTTTTCCCGGCTACTACTGCATTCTTTGACTCAAAAGGCATACATTTTAGGTTATCGCGGTACTATTCTTCGGCGAGTCCTGTAGGTTTGAAGAAGCACTGGAGGGTGGTTAAATGTTTGAAGGAGCTTTGCCAACCACACCTTAAAACATGTATACAATATATTCTTATTTCTACCATGCCTGACTTTACCTCCACTCTTTCCTCCCAGCTCTTCATGGAATACCATAAATGACCATAAACGCCATCAGATGGAACTTTATGCTTTCACCCTACTTCCTGGCCCCACCTCACAACTCAGCACAAAGTCCTGCTGACCAGACGCCAGCGGACTGCTGCCCCACACACGGACGCTCTGTCCTGGGAAGGGGCTTAGCTCAGTGCACGATTCCGGCATCTGCAACGGCGACTCCACTGGCCTAGTTGCCAGTCAGAGGTGAACAGAACAGGAGCATGTTGTCTCATATTACTCCCCTCACCGATGGCCTGCTTTCCTTCCTAAAATCTAAAAGCAGGCGGAGCGGGGGCTGGAGGGGGGTGAAGGAGGGCATGGGGGGAATAAACGGTGATGGAGGGAGGCTCGGGACGAACACACGACACTGTGTACAGATGGTGCGCCGTGGAACTGTGCACCTGAAGCCTGTGTAAGTTTGTTGCAGTGTCACCCCAAGACATTCAATAAAAAGGAAAAATACAAGCAAGTAAAGGGCCACATTGTTTGCAATACACTCTCCCCAAAAAACATTAAAAATAATCTTCAACTCTCCACTCACTCGGCCTCATACAACCACATCGTCCTGGGGAGAGTAAGCAAGCGCAGTGGCTGCTGAACTGCAGACGTGTTCGGCTGACGCCTGAGAGAGCACGTCCTCACGGCCGAGACTGGCAACACACGAGTTCATACCGGGACTGTTACTTCTGCTGCAGGGGGCAGTGGGCACTACCACAACAACAGGATACCTAATATGCATAGGGCCATATTTAGAGAAAATAGATACACAGGTTTTCCTTAATAGCAGCTATGGCTTTTTTAAAAAAAGATTTTATTTATTGTTTTTAGAGAGAGGGGAAGGAGAGAAAAAGAGCGGGAGAGAAACATTCATGTGTGGCTGCCTTTTGTGTGCCCCCTACTGGGGACCTGGCCTGCAACCCAGGCATGTGCCCTGACTGGGAATCGAACTGGCAACCCTTTGGTTTGCAAGCTGGCACTCAACCATTGAGCCACACCAGCCAGGGCTAATAGCAGCTGTGGCTTTTGCGCCAGGTGCTGTGCCTGGTGCTTCGCCCACTATCTCCCTTCACTCCACATAAAGGCCCGTAAGGCTGGCCTTATTTCTAGTTTGCAGACCAGGCGACCGAGAGGGAGGGAGGGCACTGACTGGCCGTCACTCAAGGACGCACGGACCCGACATCCCAATCCAGTGCTCTGCCACCGCTACACTCGTTATTTAATGACATGTTCATCCTTCCTTTGAGATAATACCTATAAAACATTAAAACTCTGAACGCCATACAAATGCTAATGTAGCCGATTCTACAAAGCTTTCAAAGGGCTGTGAGGGGGAGATTCAAAGAGCAGTGGCGGAAGGCAGATGCGGAAGGCAGAATGCAGGTCCCCAGGGGGGCGGGGCGGGGGAGTTAGTGGGCAATGGGCCGAGTTTCTCTTTGGGATAATGAAGAAGTTCTGGAGACGATGGCAGTGACGGTTGCACAATATAAACCTATGTGACACTACAGAACCGTGCGTATAACAATAGTTGAAATGGTGAATTTCACTACTTAAAATTTGTTAATACAAATTTTTTTTTAATTTTAATTTAGTTTTTTTTTATTTTAATTGAGCCACAAAAAAGCAATGGCTACAGAATCAATCAGGAGGCCAGTTTGGTCGAGTTCCTGCCTCAGCCCCTGACCAGCTGATCTGGGGCCTGTCCTGGTCTCTCAGCTGCAGGGTCTGCGGTTCCCGCCTGGGCTGTCCCACTTCACCCGCCCGCTAACGATGCCAGACGTGTCCAGCAGGTGGCACTGTCTCCGTCCTACAGGCTGGGCATCAAAATGACAGGAAAACTACTAAAGAGAGTATAAAGTGGCCTCTTAAAAGAGATTATCTTGAAGTTAGGAGAACGGAAAAAAAAAAAAGGACAAATCAAAGAGAAGTCTGTATTGGACAAAGAGGACAGTGAGATACATAGAACAGAAAAGCCCTACACCCCTTCCTATTTCAATAATAAACGTAAGTTATAGCTCGAGAAACAGCCCAGTTCACCGAAAACGCATTTCGGGTCTGAAACGTCCACCCTGCAGTCTTAATGCCACTACACTGCACAGCAACTCATCAGAAGGAGGAACCTCACCATTTCAGTGCGAAAAGTCATCTCCCGCTCCAAAGACGAGAGGTGAGAAAAATGACGATCATTTTCAAAAAGTGTTACTAAATGTATCCTAGAAAAAAAAAATAAAGCACCATTTTACAATAAGAACATGTTTCAAACGAGTTGTAAAATAACTGAGTTACAGATAAACAAAGCACGAAAACCATGAAGAAGAAGAAAAATAAATTTTGATAACCAACACTGAGATAGCTTTATAATTTGCTTTCTAACGTGTATATTGCCCGGCATTTACAATCTGGGGCTGCGCGCACAGCTGAACTTCTCTAACTCCGGGCCCCTAAACCAGGACAGAGGTGACTTCTGGTTCATTTGTTCAGTTCCCCAAGAGCTCCTAATCTGCCCAGTCTGGGAAATGCCTCTGTAACTGCTGAAGAGCATTCAGAATATAATTTTAAATAAAACTACTTGATATTAAAGCAATGATAACTAAGGCTAATTCCACACGAGGAATCAGCTTTCAAGTGTCAACACAGCACTGTCCTTCAAGCTGCTTCATCAGTGCAACCGGGGACAACAGCCTCGGGCAGTGAAGACCGACGCCCGTGGGCGGAGCTCAGTCAGAGACCGGAGCAGGCTGCTGCCCCTCAGTTACTGCAGGTGCTCCCCAACGAAGCTGAAGAGACAGGCAAGCTCCTCGATGAACCCTGGCTCCCACTCACCTTCACTTACGTGTGGGACAAAGGCGCAGGGCCAAGAGCTGTAGGAAACACTCACCAGCACAGCCTCAGTTCTAACATCAAAGTCTCCCTGCAGACCAAATGGCCACAACAGTGCTGTCCCCAAGGACGTGGGGCACAGCCCATTCTTCCCAAGGGAAATCCCTGGGCTCAGGCAGAAATGAAATAGGTAAGGGGAGAGTAGTGTAATTTTACATGCAATTTTTACCAAAAAAATCACTTGTGCAAAGTGAGGTACATGTGCACTGAAGTCTCACTTAACTCTGCACTGCCATTGCGGTCTCTAGCTTCATTTCCACCGGATTCCCAACTGCCGGGTGTTACTAAGCTTTATTTCTAAGCTTCTGTCAACTAACATTCTTTAACATTACTGTCAAGTAAGGTAGTTTTTTAGATGAAATAACTAAGCAAAGAACACTAGGCAATCTGGATTTTTAAGAAATATAGTAGTGAATCCTTTGGTAAAGCAAAAATATTTTAAGGCATAAGTTACTATTCCCCTAATGCACCCATTTTGCAAATGCTTCCGCATGAGGCTTTTTCTAAAGGAATCTGTATGTGTCCGCTGATACTGACGCACGTACAGATGCTCTCCACGCATGCCAAGAGGCTATGGCTTTACTGTATGCAAACAGCGATGGTACTTTCTAATTCAAGTGCTTTTACTTATTTCAGACTGAAGCTAATCTTACCAGTGCAAAACTCCTATAAAGGCAGCTGGAAAAAGAAAAAAAGAGAACAGTGGTTAAGAGCTGCTTAATTATGTGTGATGGTCATTATAACACACCCGTTATATAACTATTTCAAATGTATCCCCCTGTGCGTCTGCAGAGCGCACACACAAGCCAGCTGGCTAGCCAGTTCTGCCTGGGCGATACAGGCAACACTCCAGAAGCTCATAAAACGAACTGTGAAGAGTGTTTACCTCTGCAGGGCGGGGGCGCTGGAGGAGCAAAGGGAGAGACGTGGAAGGCCACGTCTCATTTGTCCCATTGATGTCATTTGCAAAAGAATGATGAAATTACTGATGATATTTAGACCTTTCTGTGATTTTTCAGTTTCGTTCTCTCTTATTATCTGTTATTCTCTGTTTCTGTACATCCAGTTTTAAAAAGAATCACATATACACAGTCGGACCACCAGCTCAGTCCTCTCAGCAGGGACTCCAGCCACCAGAAGCCACTGGAACCCACCGTCCCTGGGCTCATCACAACGTGGCAGTGCAGGGAAAAGCTTCCTCAGTGGCCCCTCCCCCTCACAGCCCCACAAAAGCCCCTGAGGGCAACGCAAGCCTTCACGGAGCCTTGACAGCTCCCGGACTCCACGACCGGGAGGCTCGTCCAGAGCCCCCAGGCCAGCGTCCTAGGGAGGAGGCTTCGTCAGGGAGCTGCCAGACTGGTCCAACCGGGAGGCAGCTGTGGGGATGGGCGGTTGGAGGGGCTCCAGACACTGTCCCTTCTGGTAGCGGGGACTCTGTCTCCTTTCAAGGACCTCATGGAGATGGGGAAAAGGGATGGGAGGGGGCCAACTGAAAACACCAGCAACCCCACTGTTCTTACAGAGTTTCAGTCGTTTTTCTTGAACGAATGCGCTCTAGACTGATGTGAACCTTTGGTTCGTTTGCAAAGATCTGAAAAAGTTGATTCCATAATATTTCAAGTATTTTCGTTACTGTCACAGGGGAGCAAATTTACTTAGTTATCCCTGATGTCCTGCCTCCCCTCCAAGATTTTATAATAGTAACAGTTGGCCAAAAAGTTCGTTCAGTTTTGTCCACAGGATGGCTCTTAAGTAGCGCTTAGCTGTCTTTAGCTCCATTTGAAACAATTTTGTAACATTGTATTGTGACAGCTGTTATATCAGTATGCATTTAAAAAGCTTATCAAAATTGGTGAATTTTGCGCAGCCATTTTAATATCAGAGATGGAAGAAAATATGCAATATTTTTGGTATGCTATGCTTTGTTGTTTCAAGAAAGGTAAAAACACAACTGAAATTTAAAAAAAAAAGATTTGTGCAGTGCATGGAGAAGGTGCTGAGACTGACTGAACGTGTCATAAGTGATTTGCAAAATTTCTTGTACTGTTGACATTTTGACCAAATAATTCTCTGCCGTGGGGCTGTCTGATGCATTGGAAGACGTTTAGCAGCACCCTGCCCTCTACCCACTAGAAGCCAATAGCGGGAGACTGCCGACATACTCCAATATCCAAATCAGTAAAGTTACTGGTGAAAATGAAAAATGTGTCTTTTATTTCACAGAAAAAACTGAACGGACTTTTTGACCACCCCGATATTTCTTCTGGTGGTCCCAGTTACACTTGGCAAGTTATTTTTCACACCACCAACGTTAGCCTCTTGAAAATTCAAGAATAACTCAACTTGGCTAACAAAATAAGTGCAAGTTAATCAATAACTCAATTAATAATAACAATAACAATAATAATATAACACTGCAATGTCAAAGACTCCCCATCATGATTCTCCAGGTCTTTTTCCATATTCCTAACCACCTTGGGCTCATTCCTATGACTGTTCAATACTTCTCAGGAGATTTCATTGTTTTACACCACGAACAGCAAACTACAGCCCACTGTCTGTTCTTGTCCACTAGCTAGAAATGGCTGTTACACTTTTTTAAGGCTGTAAAAATTAGGAAGAAGAATACACAAGGGAGATTGCAAATGGTCCGTGAAGCTTAAAATATGTACTAAGTGGCACTTTACAGAAAAAAAATTCACTAGATATGTTAACTCTTCCTACTAATATATAACATACTCTGAACCACTTTGAAATTAAACCTGTATTTTCTCTGTCAACTTGAAACAGATGCTCCTCTGTCACGATGACGTTAACTTTCAAATACACCGTCCTATTCAACTACATTTGTATCCTCCTTCTTACTCTCCAGACAATTATATATACTGGTGAAAACTCTTAAAAGTTATATTTAAGGAAGAGGGGAAAAATAAGAATATCCTACTAAAACCACCTGGCTTTCCAAAAATCCTCAAAATATTCTGTGCCTCTCACCCTCTCCCAGTGCCCTCACATTCCACACCTGGTAAAATGAAGCAGCATACTAATGCCAACACTCTAAACGCAGAAGGCATGAGAGAAAGCAGGTCTCCGGGTGCCCTGTATCCTGTCCACCGACCTCACCTCTAAAAGTGGCCCAGCCTTATACTTGGCTGAAACAACGATCATTTGTCACAAACATCGCAAATGTCTCTCCTGCCCACTTCAATGTTTCTCTGTGCAGTAATCCTTACTTTTCTATTCCCTCCCATCTAAGAATAATAACCCTCTCTTCTTTTCCATAGCTTTTCAAGTGGATGCCTTTAATTCCCTTAATTAACCCTCAATTAACAATACCTGCATCTCAAGCGCTAAACTCTCATTTTCACAACCTGTGATACAAACGGAGACGCTCCGGTGAAGATATTTTGTTGGTGCCGCCCGGATGATCACCATGCCCCCAAACCCTGGAAAATGTGTTAACACAAGAACGAAGGGGACCAGCGATTTTGCAGAGCTCGGACCTCATCGTTATTGCTGTTAGGCTGCTATTCTTCCAAACCACTTCAAACCCAATGGCTCTCCCGAGTCTGTCGTGCTCACCTACGCCGACAGTTGTCCGGAACGAGAACTGACGTCTCCGCAAGAGATGCACCTTGTCGCGCAGCTGCTCCAGGAAAGAGTTGAAGAATTGGAAGCGGCGGAGAAACAGGGTCTTGGCGACCAGTTCCATTTGCATGCATGTCTGCGCCTTCAGTTTTCGGGGCCTCCGCGGAGAGCAGGGCCGGGAGCCCCCCGGCAGGCGCCCGAAGCCTACGGCCCTGGGCAGCTCCGGCCTTTCCGCCTCCTCCCGCGGCTCCTCCTCCAGCAGCGGCTCCCCCGCCCCGGTGGCCCGCCGCCGCCGCCGCCTCGCCTGCACGCAGCGCGGAGAGTGCAGCGGCTCCGAAGCCGCTTCTCTGGGCTTATTCCTCCTTTGCCCGACCATTTTCTCATAGTCCCTATTCCGGTGGAGCAGGGTCTCTCCGCTGCACTGGCCCCTCCCGGTCCGTCGAGTCCGCGGGCCTCGCAGCCTCAACGACTCCGCCCAGCCGCCGTTGCGGGCGGCCCGGGTCGTCAGGGCGACCGAGGAACCTGGGGGCGGGGCGTGAAGTCCGGCGCCGACGCGCCGTCCGCGCGCGCGCGCGCGCGCGCAGCTGCACGTGCGCAGCCGCCCGCGTGCAGCGCCGCGGTTTCCGAGGTTTCCCTTTTCGTTCAGTTTGATAGTTTCCGGGGGTTTCCAATGGACTTCGGATCAATCAGTGTCTTAACGGAATACAGCGGAGTCTTACCTTGGTCAAGCCCTTGTAAGAGCAAATAAGGTCGTTTTTATCCTTTAAAAACAGTTTTATAAGGAGACTCACTAGGCTATTTGTATCACTTAAAACTAGAAATAACCTCAACGTCCAACAGCAACATAGAACACTCAGTACAATGCGGCATTCATTACTAAATTGACTAAAGTCATTTTGAATGAATATGTAATGATATAGGAAAATACTCATGATGTAGCGTTAAAGGGAAAAGCAGCAGAATATGTGCATATAATTCAGATATATACTAAACACAGAATTAACTGTAAGGCTCCAGCGATTTGCAGAGTTACTAGTGTGTGACTTAAGCTAATAACTGCTATTTCCTCATCCGGAAAAATGCTGAAGCACCTAAAACATAGTACATGCCTAATTGAAAAAAAAAATCCTCTATCTTGAGAGTATAATGATGAATATTAAGTTTTTGCTCAGATTCTTTGTCATTACGTTGTTTGTTAGTTCTATTGTTAAACGGTTATATAAGTTCTAGTTTCATTTGTTAACTCAGGAAGCTGACAAACTAAATAATTATGCATTCTCCAGCTAAGGAGAGATTGATTTGTGCTTATACGAGGGAAAACGTGGTGCTGGTTTCATTCAGTTGAATAGAATTGTGTGTTTTCATCTTTTTATGACTTCTCTGACAGTGGACACTTATTTCGCTCTGATTGTGAATGGACAGTGGTGTGAGTCATGTTTTAGCTGTATGCTTATTAATGACAGTAACTTAAAATAGTGTGCCTGATACTTATTCTGTGATGAACTGAATTAAAACGATACATTACAATTTGGTATAATACAAATATATTCTCACAGTATCCTATCCTCTTTGAAATGACTATGCCTCGTGTTTTAGCAAGTTATGTATTCCTTTTACTTAGAGATTTTGAATGCAATCTTCCATATCCAAAACTCACCCCTGTTTTTCCTTTTGCCTTTTTAGTGAAGTGGTCATTTCCAAAAAAAAAAAAAGCAATGAAACTATATAGCCAGCAGATGGCAATAATGGCTTGTAAATCAGAATTTGATATTTTAGGTAATTTTAAAGTTGATTTTAAAACAGAAAAAGCACTGTTCTTATAATAAATCAGTTTACTAAATATGAAATTTAGGGAAATTCCAAATATAACCCTGCATAAAAATAATTTCTTTGTATATTTCATATATCAAAGTAATTAAGATATTCATCATGGGCAATGTTTGGTTTTCCATTTAATACAGTAATGGCTTTGCTTGAATTGATTCAGATAATTTTTAATCAAATTTTAATGTTTGAACTTTGCACAAAGACATAGATATAAATTCCACTTGAATAGCCGAGTTATATCTTTGTCTAGCTTGGTTTTATGGAACAAGAAAGCTCATAGTTCAATCAACATCATTTTCAAAATTTAAAATTTGATAATTTAAAATACTAATTTCACTTTAATTGATACTCTTCTGCATAGAAGGTGGGTTTTTATTTGTGCTATTTCACAGTTTCTTTTGCAGTAATGTATTTTTTCCCTTTTTATGGTGCAAGGAGTTGGAATTGGCATCCAAGCGTTCATCTCTAGTCTGCCACCATCAGTCCCAAAGATGGTAACAGAATTCTCAGGATCTCCTCATTTTGTTAGCGATAACTGAACCACATATTCAAGATTTCTCTTAGTTTGATTTAGTAATTTTATTCATTTCAATCAAGAAATTGTATAAAGGTAAACCAAATGAGATTCGTATTTTATACTTTTGCAAGATTTCCTATAAATTCACAAAAATGAAAAAACCCTCTTGCTGAAATATATATACACACACACATATATATATACACACACACACTTTTGTCTCCAAAAAAATGGGAGAGCCGTGGGTGTGTGCTTCTTGGTGGCTATGTATTTTCTGACTGGTCTGTGTTCACATGTTAAAAGATATTTTTCAAATTTTTCTTCAGTTAAATGACCTCCTCTGAAAGAAATGTCTTTGCACAGGCATATTTTGTGAAACAACCAATACGTAGTCAGAGTTTACATCCAGACCAGGAGACTGTTGTTGGGGCAGCAGAGTCCTACTTCCGTATGGATGTCACCCACCCACACGAGGAACTTGAAAATCCTCTTCTGCAATCTGTTCAAACTCTTCTTGAGACACTTGCCAGTGATAATGTATAATCCATTAGGAGAGAAACTGTTGAGTTATGCAGTTTTTGTTTCTTAGTTAAGGCCATATATCTGAGTTAAGAAAAGGCAAGATAAAGTTGCTTGTTAATTCTTAGAATTTAGAACTATTTGTGCCAGGGGTTAGTGCAGCATGTTAGTCACAAGTACAGACAGGACTTGCATCCTGGCTTTCCCACTTACTGTAGGCCCCTTAATCACTCTCGGCCTCAGTTTTCTCATACTTCAAATGGGAATAATAATAGCCATTGACATCATAGAGTGGTTGCAAAGACTGAGTAGAATGATAGAGCATAGAGATATAGTAAATGTTTTATGAAAGGTACCAGTTATTATCAAATCAAAGCACAGGATGGAGAAGGATTATTTACAGTAATTTTTTCATGCCCAGGGAATCCAAACAACCAGCTATAATTCTTCCTGGAAAAAAAATAAAGAGGTAAAAACAAACTAATATAAATTGAGAGCCTAAGGCCATACAATGCTATCCAATAGGCAATATTATCTTCTTTTTACAGATAAACTGAAGCAGGGAGAAGGCTCATGACCACTGACTGTTAACTCGCAAGCACACAAGATTCACTCCCCTGGAAGTCCTCAAAGTTGACAAGTTGGGCCCTAAGGAATGAAAATAAAAGATTTGCGGGATATCTTTCTTTCACATTTTAAAGGAGCAGCTTTAGTGAAATGTAATTCACATACCATAACTTACATTCTTTTAAGTGTAGCATCTACTGACTTTAGTACACTCCCAAGGTTGTGCAACTAATTCCACATTCCCATAGTGGTATCTCCTTGTTGTTTCCATTTGCATTTCCCAAATGAAATATGGTGCTGAGCATCTTTTCATGTTCGTTCGCCATCTGTTTATCTTCTTTGGTGAGGCGTCTGTTCTGCTAGATCTTTTGCTCCTTTCCCAGAGATCAGTGGACTGTATTTATGTGGCTGTGTTTTCTGGGCTCTCTCTGCTGCTTGGTTGATCTTCTTGTCTGTTCCTTCACCGGGATCATACTGTCTTTATTACCGTAGCTTTGTAGTAAGTTTTGAAGTTGGGTTCTGTCAGTCCTCCACCTTTGTTCTGTTTCAAGATTGCTTTGGATATTCTGGGTCTTTTGCCTCTCCATGTAAACTTTGGAACCAGTTTGCTGATAGCCACGTAACTGGCTGGGATTTTGATTGGGAATGTAATGAATTTCTAGGTCAAATGAAGAAGAGCTGGCATGTTGACAACATCGAGTCTGCCTATCCACAGAAATGAAGTATCTCTCCATTATTTATTACACCTCCTTTGATTTCTTTCATCAGAGTTTTCTAGCTTTCCTCCTATAGATCATATACACACTATTTTATTATATTTATACCTAAGTATTTTGTTTCCCCTTTTTTGGTGCTCCTGTAAATGGTGTTCTATTTTTATTTCAAATTCCAATTGTTCATTGCTGGTAGGAAAGCAATTGACTCATTCATATTAACTTTCTATCCTATAAGTTTGCTACAAACATTCTATGAAGTTTTTTTTGAAATATGTTAATGTTCTTTGTTTTCTTAAAAAAATATCAGTAAGAACGAGAAGGAAAAAAAGAACCTTTAAACTGTAAGCAAGCTGAACGAATGAACTCGGTTGTATTGCAAGTGAATGACATAACCACGCAGGAGAACAAGAAAGGAGCTAACCCACGTAACTGCAAAACGTGTCATTTAACCATAGACCCCGAGTTGAAGAGGGAGATAACTTCAAACCCCAACTCTGTGTAGAAGGTGTATTTATCGTGGGCGTTTGAGGAAGCGACATGAAACCAGCTGGCATGTCTGACAGATGAGTAAATGGTGCGTGGATGTTGTCGGAAGCCAGGGCTCTCGCAGTGGGAGAAGGCAGACACGGATATGGAAAGGAGCAGAGCAAGCACTAAAGGACTCCGTGGGACACCTTGGCATTGGAGATATCGGCATACACTCGTGATTTCTAAGGCCTTTTGTACACACGCACACGTATGTACACTTGAATGTGTGTTTGTATGCATCTGTGTATGCCTGTGAGCTGCAAGGGCGTGGCAGTGAACACACCCCATTGGGCACGTCTGCACCCAGATCTTGGTTCCTGATCCAGTTCCCCGACAAAAACGAGTCCCAGGCTCCTTGTAGAAATGGCTGATGCCGGGGCTGGGGCAGAAGAGATACCAGATGAGCCCGGGAAAGTGTGTTATGCCAGAAATCAGAGAAGTGCTCAAAAGTACATTGGGGCGTGTCCCAAGGGCACGGGAGCCAGCGCCAGGGGCTCCCAATGGCCAAATCTGGGATTGCATCAGGATAAGTAAGGATAGTAATTGTCAGCCATTGAACAACAGGGTTTTTGTGTTTTTTCTTTCCAGGAGAGACAAAGAAGGTCTGAGGAACTATCTCAAATACAGGAGACTGAAGAAACATAACAAAATGCAGTATGTGACCCTGGACTGGGTCCGTACTGAAGGGAAAATGTGCCACAAAGGACATCACTCTGTCGTTTGACAAAGCTGGAGGGCAGACGGCCGATCACAGTACCGTGCCATTGCCGAGTTTCCCGAAGTTGCTAACTCTGCCGTGGATTTTTCATGGAATCTCCTCTGTTATGGGAAATACCCTTTGAATTACTTGGGAACAATAGGGCGTGGCATATGAAACCTACTGTCAAATGGTTCAGAAAAACAATTTGTATATACATATAGTGTGTGTGTGTGTGTGTTTGCACTACTCAGTGTGAGCGCAAATGGCAAATGAATCTTGGTAAAGAGCATGCTGGGTTTTTTAAATGCAATTCTTGCAACAACTCGGTAAGCTTAAAGTTACTCCCGCTGGAAGATTTTTACAAGAGGGGTGTCCGGCATGCCCGAGGAATGAAGGGTAAGAGGGCAGAGCTCTGAGAGCAGCAGGCGCGGTAACGTCAGATACACTGGAGGACTGCCATGCGGAAGGAGGATGAAGACCGAATCTGGCTAACCTTGTTTTGTGTCAGCCTGCTGGGTAATGTCATTACCTCGCGTCCAAGAGCTCGGGGCCGGAACGAGAGGTAGGAGTCCTTCGAGCCTTATGGAGTTTTCACATCGCTCCGTGCAGAGGTCAAGGCCCCAGCATTCTACGCGTTCACTGGGGAGTCGGAGAGGGAAGGGGCGTGGGTGCGGGAAAGTTGGCACTAGTGGGGACTTGAGAGCAGTATCTTCTCTATGGGTTTTCAGAGGCAAGGGCAAAACCCCGAGTAGTGATCCAGTGGGCGGCACCTGGCCTGGGAGTGGCCAGTGGTGACCTTGGACCGTGCCCAGTCCCCCTCTTTTATTTCAGGTGAGGAAACAGGTGGCAAGAGTCACGGAGCAAACGGTGTCACATAAGGAAAGGTGTAAATGTGTGTCCGTACGTATCAAAACCACACCGTTTTTAATGAAAGAAATTGATATGCACACATTTCGTACTTCTGTACAACTTTGGGTAATATATAATTTTAAGCTGTTTACAAATAACAGGTAATGCTTCCAATATTACATAATGTCGATAATACATTTCTAGCAGAAATAAATATATTGCACTTAAAAAGAACTTCATTAGATGTTACTTCATAGTCTCAGGCTTATAACTTCTTTTCTCATAAAACATTTCCCACGCCCGTCCCCCAGCCCCCGACACACACACACTTTGTCCCGGTGACTGCACGCACGCAGGTCGTCAAGCACATGAACACAGCAAACGACAGAGCGGTGATCGAGTCTACTAAAAGGCTAATACAATTTTTTTTTTCCTTTAGGAAATCAAAGACCTTCTTTCAGGTGTTTGCAACTAAGAAGAAGAAGGAAAAAAAGCAACTAAATACAGTATTTTAATGTACCAGAAGTAAAATACAATAAATCGTATTTTTTGTCCAGAGGTATTATCTCAACAAAATGTTTTTATTTTATTACTGGGGGGGGGGAGGGGAATTGGAAGTAGTTAAGGCATGGACAGAAAGAGAAGGGCCAGAAAATGCTTTGGGAACATCTGCCTATCGAACAGTTACAAAGGAGCCTCTGCATATTTAAGCGTGCCGAAGAACTCGAAGTGTTGGAATATTTGGTAACTGGAATGGAATGAACAGTAGTGAAGAAAGGATATTGATTTCCTCGGGTTTTAAGAGATTATGACCTTCCCTTTGCTCATTTACATATAATCCTTGGATTCTGAAATAATGCAGAAATGTTTAAAATCCACAGTCTCTCCAAGTGTGAGTCTCTCAAACAGCCAGCTGCAAACCTCTCCTGCCCGGTGCTTTGTGTGCTGCCCGTGCAGTCTAGATTCAGGGTGCAACGTGGTTTCACCTGCAGTGGTTACCAACTGCACACACATTCCGCAACGAAAGCAGTCTTCCTTACCCAGTGACTGGGAGACTGAGTAAAAATATTGTTTTCCTCACAGCAGGGGTCCTGTCGATTACATAACTGTATTTTGAACTTTAGTTTCTGAGTCATGGCTAAACTTGACCACGTATTCAATGGGGGGAGGGGGGTAGTCACTTCACCCCCTTTACCAGAGGCTTATTTTCTCACTACAGTTCAGCTCAAATGTAAGGAGCCCAGCCTGAAGAGCGAATGTGAAATTCAGAATCGGGATAAGTGTCCTAACCTCTTGCTGAAAAATTCACAGGCAGTATGGGGTGAGGATGCTTTACTCCCAAGACTACTTATTTCCTGGGCTTTTACAGGTTTCCTTTTCGGGGGCGTGGGAGGTTGTGCAATGACAGGGATGTGGGTGAGGGTGGCAGAGGAGAGACCCTGGGACGCCCCAGACATCAGTGTGACTCCCATACCCCGGGGGTTTTGCCAGGTGAAGAATTATCTGGCAAAGGAAGCTTCCCGATCGCCGCTCCTCCGGGCCCCCCTACCAGGAATGGCGGCAGCCCTTCTGGACCACGGAGCCCCGTTACCCACTCAGAAGGACCCGCAATGCGGCACACATTCATTAATGCAGACCTCGCCGCCTCGCCGCTTGTGATACGTTACACAGGAGCTGGATATATTTATCTGTACACTGCTAAGGGTGGGCAGAAAGGGGAGATGATTTTACTAAGTCAAAGAGATAATAGAACTTAGAATTATTGATAAATGCTTTTAAAATAAATCATACGCACAGGCCCTGCTAAGCTACAAATTCATTTCTTCGGGTTAAACAAAGCCGTTCTGGCAGAGCCTTTTCTCAGCAGCCCTGCCTGCTAGCCATGCTTGTCCATACTGTAACATATGTGGGGGGGGACCCTGAATTTATCCCAGTTATAACTCATGCTCTTTGTTATTCGCTTGGCTTTTTTTTTTTTTTTTGCTAATTATCTATCTAATTGTTGCAATTACTTTTGGTAAAACAGACATAACAGTTTTACATCTTAAATACCCATGGAGTTAAGTGAGAATCAACACCCCGAATAGCTCATAAGGACTGGACAGGGGGCGTGGGGAGCAGGTAAATTTCTACCCCAGTTCCCACAGCTGCAGGACTCCGATCGGGTTGGCCTCCACAGTTGTGCTTCTTTCCTTCTGGTTCAGATAAAGCCACCTGCTTCAAAATACATCCAGTTTCGAACTCCAGGTGCGATTTCCCAATAGCATGCTTTGACATCTTCATCTTTTCTCTCAGCACTCTACTTATTTTTAGTCTTATCGCTTAATCACAAAATAAAGTTATGAAGTCAGGAAATACTGACGCGAAATCATATTTACCAAAATACATACACCCTCCTCTGGAGTCACACGGATTGGGAACAGAGTATCAAGATGGTATTAAAATGACCCTGTCGCTCTCGTTGGAAAGGAAACGCAGGTGGGGTTTACTTCAGTTCACCAGCAGTTCCCGGGGCATCGACTGGCACCACGTGAAACAGCATCTACTTTGGTCGTCCCCACGTCAAGCAGCCGCACTCTGTCTTAAAAGGAGCCTTGGCAACAGGCCAACAATTAAACATTAAATCCCTCTCCTAAGCTCCATGGATATTGAAACATCACTCATGGCTGCTTTTTAAAGGAAGTGCACAGCCGTGCTGTGTTGGGAGGAGAACTACCTGTGCCTGCCACAGCCCCGCGTGTCGGAGGCTGCAGAGGAGCCCGCGGCGTCCGCCACGGGACCTTGAGCTGCTGGGCTCACACAGCCCGTGCTTCCCCACACGTAAGCCCCGGGACGCAGCGCAGAATGGCAGTGGCAATGACAAAGCCCGGCGACAGCATCCCCTGGACGGACGACGCCATTTTGCCTTGTTTCATAAGCTGGAAATGCCCGAGAAAGGCACTTGATATGGAAAGGCCTAACATTAAAACAACCCAATAAAATCCCAGCGGAGTCTGTTGTGATAAGTATATTGCATTTACTCTGAAATGCACTTCTACTCTCAGGAGCAACAGTTCCCATCTCTTTGAACAGATTCAGTATTTTTGCAGCCAGACAGAGTCAAACGAGTGTTACATGGAACACGTAAATTAAATTAAAACCGTTTGAGGGAGCTTTGTGAAGAGGGCAGGTTATAGCCTACAATTAGACTGCAATGTATCTAAAGTCAAAGGACTGTAAGGCTCATTACATTTCTGTTACTAGGGTAATGAACTCTTGCAGCATACCAAAGCACTACCCTGACAGTAAATGTTTACACATACTATGTTGCCCCAAAATAATAGAGATTACATATAACGAAAATATAATTAATTAGCATACACCATTAAAGGGATTAGGAAGAAGATAGCAAAAGCTGAAAATTAGTGGGTAAATGTTCAGATTTACTTATAAGCCATGTTTCAGTCAGGGCGCCCTTGAGTTAACGTGTCATCGCATATCACAGGCTAGAAACCGGTCAAGGAGTCACTGAATGTAACAGGAAGCAAAAAGGACAGATCGGGGAGCGTGGACCCACAGCTCCTTGGGAGCAGCGCAGCTCTGATGGTGGCTGTGCGGGCGCTGAAAAGGGTCATTCACAAATCCTTGTCAATCAGCAGGAGCAGCTAATCTAACAATGACGCAGATTTTCCAAAAATGAGAATTGGGCCTAGTGCCCTTGAACATCCAGCAGGTCTCCCAAAGCTGAAGTAACAATGAAGAGCCCTTCGGCACCCATGACCGGGAGATGCCTGTCAGAACCGGGCAGCCGCCTCTCCACCGCAGCTGCGGGTGGAAGTGAGCCCCACGTGCCGCCCCGGGGTGGCTGGAGAGCGTGCCTCAGTGGGCACATCAGCCGTGGACTGAGAAGCAGCCCAGGAAAATAAACCCTCGGTTCCACCGTGTACCACACAGAGCCTCCCCCTTCGACACTGTATCTAGGAGAGTTTTCCTGCATTCGTGGCAAGTAATTGCAAGAAAGAGAATTAAGAAGACTGTGAAAAAAGAGCTTGGCAGGAACTGGCCCTTCGACAGTACCAAAAAAAAAAAACCACCTCATGAAATCTTGACCCAGTGTCCAGCCACGGAACAGGATGCATTAGCATTATCTCAGCTCCTCCCCCAGCAAAGCAACACAAAGCAGAACTAAACATGCTTAAGCTACAGCACTACAAATACGTCTCTATTGGCTCTCGTTCCCCACGGGGAGAAGTGGACTTCAGCTAGTCATTACGCATTACGGTTGGTGTGGTATGTGGTATTGCCTCTCGGAAGATTCTTTTAACCTGCGGAAAGCAGGAAGAACACCCCCGCACGCTGATTTTATGCGTTAGCGCGCCGACACAGCGTTTTTTAACCGCTAGGAGTAATGCACTTTAAGATTCATCTGCCTCGTGGTATTCAGCTTCCTGGGTACACTGATGTCCTGTTAGTTGCGGGACTCAGGCCTCTCCACGGATTCCTTCCCGAACCCAGGAGCCACCCCACAGCTCCAGGTGCATCCTGGTCCATGGTGCATGCTGTCCGCAGTAGGCTTCACTGAGAGTCCAGGTGTCCTCGATCTCAGACCCCATGTCTCCTGCAGAGCCCTTGCTCCAACGCCCCACATCCCCACCCCCCACCCCCAGCGCCGCCCTGTGTTTCCATACCCACTTGCACATTCTGGATTGGAGTCTCCTGGTTTTACAAGAGTCATACAAACGGCGTCATCACGGCGGAGGAGTGGCGCAGTCCCTGGATAGCCGCATAGGGCCCCTGCTGGAAGTAGTGATGGTACCGGGCCATGTGGAAGGACGGGAAGGTCGGGCCGCTCCCCTGCATGGGGCTGGCGATGGCCGAGGGTGTCAGAGGCATCCCGAGGCGGCCGTAGGGCGGCAGCGAGCCCTGGATGGGGTGAGGGATGGGCGTTGCGATGGAAGCTGTGCTGGTGCCAAGAGCCGTCAGGGACTGCGGGTGCTGGAATCCGGGGAAACTGGACGAAGATGACACCCAGGAGCTGAGAGACAGGTTATCGGAGGTGGTAAAGGCCGACCCTGAAGGGGGAAACAGCTCGTTAGGCTGGAAGTTCTATTTCCGCACGCAAATCCAGAGTTGTAGGCTCCGTAAGGGCCGACTTATTTTAAGAAATACATCGTAGATCTGCAATTCAAAAAGACAAACCTGTCGACCCGAGGCAAACCCACCTTTCCAGATAAGTCTCATTTACACCACATGTGAAAGAGTGAACTAAGTAAAGACTTAACTCGTTGGATGACCTGCGTGCTCCTAGACAGGGGCCAAAGCCCTGGTACCCTCCCCGAAGGTAATGGACTGGCCCCCTGTAGAGGACCTCCAGGTGGCTGGCACCTGTGCTACCCTCTGTGGCATCCCTGGCAGGGAGGCTGGGCACAGGATCCTCAGAGTTACTCGGTTTCCAGAGCCATTGTGACAACCTACAAAAGTGTTCTTTCCTCCCTCCCTCCCTCCCTCCCTTCTTTCCTTCCTTCCTTCCCTTTCTTTTTTCTTTCCTTCCTTCCTTCCTTCCTTCCCTCCTTCCTTTTTTCTTTCTCTTTTTCTTTCCTTCCTTCCTTTTTTTCATTTCTTTCTTTCTCTCTGTCTTTTTTAAGCTTCTATTCATTCTTTGTTAACTATTTCACAAGGTACAAACTAACCTTTTCTTACATCGGGGCATCCAGAAGCTGAAACAAGAGCTGACGTGGAATTTGCCCACTGCATAATTCCTAGGAGCTCATGTGGATTTTGTTGTAAGAGATATCCTCTGTTGTGACTGATTATGTTCTTTGTGTATTGTGGACGTTAAAATATGACCGAGCTCTCGCTGTCCATGCGAACACCCCTGTTGGCCACCCTCTGGTGCCTTTTCTCTGGACTCCCGGGTGCAGAGGGCTCTTCCCTGGACCTTTGTGCCGGGACCTTCCGGCTTTCCCCCACTCTCATCGCTGGGGCCGCTGCCTCTGCGTTATTCCTTCCTTTGTAACGTGTTTTCAGTTTTAGTCATCATCCTAAGAAGGTATTCCTGACCTAAGTGGCACAGATTCGCAGATTCTGAACTAAGGTCAGAAAGACTAAGGGGGCTGCCCATCCCCCCCCCCAAGCCCTATAGCCCTGGGGTTAGTGGGTCACAGGCATGCAACTCCTGAGCCCCAACTCTGAGGCTCCTGGTCCTTTTACTCCAAAACAAGACCACGTGGCACCTTCAGGCAGCCTCATCACTGAAGATGCAAGGGCAAAATTAGGACCCTTGTGAAAATCAGCCTCCCTTCCTGCAGGGGCTTCTGAGACTCTTTGGGGGCCGCGTGTACCCTGAGGTCAGGGCCCGTCCCCTTCGGGCTCCCGGCAGCACAGCAGCTGGGCTGGCCAGCCCGCGGCGGCCTCACCTCGGCTCTGTGCCGTCTGCACCTCGTCCCCCAGCACGTCCTCTTCTCCGTAGGTCCGGATGGGCGAGCGGGCGTAGGAATGCTTCTGGATCAGGCTCTCCACGCTCTCCCTGGGCGACAGGGCAGCACGGAGTGAGCGGAGCGCCAGGGCCTGCACGCAGGTCTCGCGAGAATGTACGAGTAACATTTTCTCGGCCGAAAGGCCGCTACTTCCGGGGAGGGTGACGTTCCCAACGCGTGTAATTTATCCCCTTGCAGACAGCTCAGAAACACGACCTCGGGCACGCAGACACAGGCAAACGTAGCCGGGTGTGGGGGGGGGGGGGGCAGCGCCCCGAAACCCCTCAAAACAGGGAACCAAGAGGTGAACACAGCTCTAGGAAACCTGATCCCGGGGAGATGGAGCTCGATTCTGGGGAGAGAGTGGGCCACTTCACTGGGAGGCGCTGCAAAGAACCTTCTCACTGACATGATCTCCCAGCAAATACAACGCCAGATCCTCGACCTCTGATAAAGTGTTGGCCGAACTTCAAAGTATCCTTGGTCATAAGAAGACTCAGCGTTCAACTGCCGAAGCTGGCGAGCCCCCGGGGTTCACGACAACGTGCCCAGCTCGGGGAACGACGCTGACACCTTCGTGGCTCGAAGACCGAAAAGGATAGAAAACTTGGGAAGGACACATATGTAGCCTAAATTAGTGGATTGGGGCCCCCAAATAAATTGGCCCATGGTCTTTGAAGGTGGTTTTTCTCTTGGGACCAAGTCTATAAACTAAAGAATGCATCAACTTAAAAAAAAAAGCCAGTATGAATTTAGTTTAAATTCTTTGCCAAAAAGCACAAAGAGGTAACAGGTTCGCTTACAGTATACATCTCCGGAATAGCCGTGGCCTAGAGACTAATGCCAAATTAACCACCGAAGGGCAAAGAAAGCTCCCTGCGTGAGTCCGGGGCACAAGCAAGGCAAGGAATGAATGGAAGAGGGGGGTGTGATCGATCCTTCTCTACACACATTCCTCGGTACCATCTACACTTTGGTCACACGCATTGTTTATTCAAAATTAATTACCAGTGATAAAGTATTATGAGAAGTAATGCCCTACCAGTGAACAGAGAGACAAGAGCTGCTGGTCTAAGAAATATCTGCCTCACAAGGCGATTCATTCTTCCAAAAACCATATATTTGTTGAGTGCCTACTCTCCTCTGTTCTAGGGATTGTGGAAGTGGCGGTAAACAAAACTTAATAAATAACCCATGCCTCATGAAGGGGGAGGCCAGAGGGAAGAGAGAGACAACAACAAAGCCCACAGCATATTTGATGACGACGATGATGATAGTGCTAGACAAAAACAAAATAAAGCAGGGACAGTGACAAGAGCTGTGAATGCAAGGATTCCATGAGATAAGGCATTTATTTGAATTGCCCAAAATAGAGCCTGGCACGTGAGAGATCCTCAGTGAATATTAGTGACCTGTGAACGTTTAGCTAAAGCAGGTAAAAAGGTGTTATTGTCTTAGACTGTCGTTTCTCCAGTTTAGTTCTGCCCATCTGAATGATCCTAGTTCAGAATAATGTGGTCCACATGAGAGGATTTTTCTCAGTGATTGAAAGCTAAAGTCAGCTGGGAACTTGAAAGTTCTTCGCAGTCCTATTAAAAAATTATATCTATAATAAAAGATAGAATGTTCAACTTAAGTGAGTCTGTACCATTTGCTTAAAAGTGCAACCTATTTTTTAAAATCAGTTAAAAAGACTTGTTGGAACGAGAATATTTGATCATTTACTAAGAGGCATCAATAAACACATCAACTGGGATAATATATATATAAATACATATATTAATGGAAAGGATACTTTGGCATGACATGGGTCCTGATCGATTTGCCAAGTGCCACGCATTTTCATCTTTGTTTGCCCACACTCTGGTGATGCTGGGCCCCCCGCAGCCTCCACAGCTGGCGTTACTTATTCAAGGACTTGACTCACTGCAGTGTCAGAGAGTGACTAGCTGCCTTTTCGGGTAACCTGGGTCGTTAAAAAAAAGGTCAAGCGAGCTGAGCAACCCCTTAATAAAATGACAGCCCTTAACAATAGGACATTCAAGCCGATGTCCCTTTAGCCTGAGCCACGTCCGTACTGTTAATAAGATGAACTTAGAAAAGAATTACCTGGTTATTTTCACATGAGGAAGGGACTTGCTTCAGATACCCTGGCAAATATCTTCTCTCTGCACGGTCACAGAGGAATGACCACCAATGGACCCGAACTGGGGATGGCGTTTCCCTAAGGGGTTTTCCTCTCCCCACCCCAGGCGTGGAAGCTGCTCAGTCCACGCGTTGATGTTCAAAAGCAGAGCGTAGTATCCGCTCTACAAGTGCCCTTGTGGAAAATCATTTCAGCAGCTTTCGCGGACACGCGCAAGAAAAACCACTTTCCAAACAACGCAATGCATCACTGCCTTGTGATTTTTTTTGCTTTTCTATAAGAAGGACACTAATTCGTTTTGTCCTTGGTAGATCGCCGGTATCATTACTTATTCCCGTCTCCAGGAGGGAGGGAAAAAAAGGGGATTTTATCGGAGTGATTTACTCGTGTCAGGCCTGGGAGTGAACGGGGAGCAACGGCAGTTCTTCTATAAAGGGCGGCATAATTGAATCACTGCCTTTTAAGCGATTGGAGACCGTGCTGCCTATCAGGGCCATCTCTTCAAAGACGCTACGAAAAGAAGACAGCCCGTGCTGCTTGTGTCTAATCCCTGTTTCCAGCAAAATGAAAAGTGCAAAGAATTTGTTCAGCCTGGATGTCTGGTGGGAGGATTTCTAAAACACCGTACCCTGAAAATTAAGGGACAATTCACCTAACGGGTTAAGCGATTTAGGTTATTGCAAGCTATACCTGTGCCTTATAAAGCTCAGCGCTGTTAAATCCCAAAGCCGGAGACGGCGAAACGGGTGCTGTTTGCGAAACCTGGCCTTTCTAACATCTAAGACTGAATTACTTTTCTAGGCAAAAAGAGGACATCATACCTTAGGTATCTTAAAAGCTTTCTCCTGACTATGTTGTAGCCATCAATTCCAAGAGTAATAATATACTGCACGTGCGGGGCACACGCAGCACCAGGAGGTGGGCAGGACTGAGGGTAGCTACAGTGCTCATGCGGATCCTGCCAAGATGTTCAGAACCATTTGAGGTCATTTAAACTATTTGTCCAGACTCCAGATAAGCAAAACCAATAGACTTGGTCCGTGTTGGAAATGACTGCCCTTCCTCTGTCTTTGAAACTAGAGCACAAATCTCTCATTGCTCAAAAAGGCAGAACCAGTGTCGCAGGTTCGATTCCCAGTCAGGCCACATACTTGGGTTGCAGGCCACAGCCCCCAGCAATTGTACATTGATGTTTCTCTCTCTCTCTCTCTCTCTCTCTCTCTCTCTCTCTCCCCCCCGCCCTCTCCAAAATAAATAAATAAATAAAATCTTTAAAAAAAAAGCAGAACCTTCTTTTCCCTCACGTGCTCCTTTGCACTCGCGTGGTGCCTACGTGTTCCTCTCTTGATGGCAATCATGTATCCACGTGACTGTACTTCTGCACTGCTGGCCTCTGGACCAGGCAGAGAACAATGCTTCTTACTTTTTAAAACAATTAAAGTTTTTATTTATTCATTTTAGAGAGAGGGAGAGAGAGAGAAACATTAATTTTTGCTGTCCCACTTATTTATGCACTTACTGGTTGATTCTTGTACCTTGACCGGAGATTGAACCCGCAACCTTGGTGTGTCAGGATGATGCTCTAACCAACTAAGCTACCTGGCTAGGCAGAACAATACTTCCTTTATCTGGGCATTGGTTCTTATACTGTAATGTGTGTGATAGACTGAATGGTTGTGCTCCCCCCAATTCAATGTTAAAACCCTAATCCCTAATGTGATGAAATCAGGAGGCAGGGCCTTTGTAGACAGTCAGGACTTGAGGGCACAGCTCTCATCAGTGGGATGACTGGTCTCCGAGGAAGAGACCGGGGAGCTGGGCTCAGCTCCTCCTTCTGAGCCGCGTGATGACACAGCGGGAGGGCGACTGACTGTCCGTGAACCAGGAAGGAGGTCCTCAGCAAACCTGCCCGCACCTTGATTCGGGATTTCCCAGATTCCAGAGCTATGAGAAAGAAATGTCTGTTGTTTCTGAGCCACTCAGTCTATGGCATTTTTGTCATAGCAGCCCAAACAGACTAAGAGAGCGTGCACCCACCTAGACGACTTGTCAAGGCACAGACGGTCCGCCCCTGCCCTGAGTTTCTGACTCAGGGGGTCTGCGGTTTGCCCAGAGAATGGAGTTCCCAGCATGTTTCCCGGTGACGCCGCTGCTGACGTGGAGGCCGCACTGGGACACCTGCCCCAGCTTGGCAGGTAGGGAGGGGCCTGCCCGCCGGAACCCATTTAGCACAAACCCCAGCTCTGCCGCATGCCAACGGTGCGCTTGTGGGCAAATCACTTCTCCGTGCCTCCGTTTCCTCAACGGTAAAATGAGGCTATTAACGGCATCCAGCTCTTAGGGTTATTATTGATATTTTATGGATTGATATACATGGAGCGCTTACATGTTGGTACCTAGAATATACTACATGCTCAGTAAGTGTTTATAGATAACAAAATTAAACTATAATTGTTATTATTGAGTATCATGATGATGTGCTCCCAAAGCTGGCCACATCTCATAATCATTTTAGATGAAATTAAGAATAGAGCCCTAGAGTTTAGTGAAACCATCTTTTAACCTACACGTGTCAGAGAGGAAATTCAAGAAAAAGTAATTTCAATGTACATTTTAACTTTCTCTCCTAAATATAAACCTAAAAATAACAACAACGAAACCGTGTCCAGGAGGAAAATGTCAGATCCATTAAAATGAAATCTAGCTCGTAGGAAACAAAGTATTTAAAGTTGTCCTTGCTTATCAGTTTGTTCTTGTTTACATCTGTCTTGCTGGGCCTCGGTAAATAACTCCTTGTCACAATGTTTTTCTAAAGACTTATGCAGAAAATTTTATAAATTACTGGGAGACATATCCATATTTATAGCTTCCACAAAGTACTCAATAAATGAAAACTTTAGATAATACAATTTGAAATGTATTATAAATCATTTATTTTAATTTGAAAACGGAAATATATTATGCAATCCATTCTGGAAAAAAACAAAATAACTCTAAATTAATCTTTTAAAAACCTTCTAGAGTTTATTTTCATTATCTGACTTAGTCCTACTGGTTTTTCTTTTCGATAGTAATATACATTTCTGATTTTGTATTATCATTAGTAACTTAGATAAGTGAACTATACCACTGAATAAAACAAAAGCTATTCTGTTTAATTTCCATGGTCTTAAGACTGTGACAGAAGAAAGGCACCATGCAAAGTATAGCTTACTCAGCTTCTGAATGAGCTGGAGTAGATGGTGAGACGGGGACAATGTCCCTCCTACACAGGAACACACAGACACACGCAATAAAGAAAGGAGGGTAACTTGCAATCGTAAGTTCACTCTGAAGGCCTCTGCTACTCTGGCTGTCAGACTCGGGGTTGGTTGGACACTTTCCTAAAGTCAGCGCTTCCTCTTAGACGCTGTCAATAAGTGGGTCACATTTTAAGGGCAGCAGCACAGCTTGTTAAAGGAATTTGGTGGTGAGTACTTCTATAATTTGAAAACAAAATTAGTTCTGTGAAAAGCTATGCCTTCCTTTTCTGTGGCTGGTGTCAGAATATTATTTTAATGTATTCGATAAAGCAGATTTTATATAAAGCAGACTGTAATCCGGTTGCCACACCAAATGGCTTTCATTTTAAGCATGCAGGCTGTATACTAACTCTACCTTCGTTGGAGGTGGTTTTTAATTTTTGTTTTTATTTATTGATTTGAGAGTGGGGAGGACGGAGGAGGGGGAAGACAGAGAGAGAGAAACATCAATTTGTTGTTCCTCTGATCTATGCTGGTTGGCTCCCGTATGGGCCCCAAACGAGGATCAAACTCACAACCTCACAACCTTGACAATGCTCTGACCAACTGAGCTACCTGGGCCAGAGCCTGGGGATAATTTTTTTTTTAAGTTTCTTTTCCAAGAAACTGCACATCCAGAATCTTTATCTGCATCTTGGCTTTGACTGCTTCTGTAGAGTGAAGGGGGTGTACTGGGGGAGCTGGGGGGCTGGCTTAGATGGTCTCTAAGATTGAATCTATAAATACATAAACCAAAATTAAAAATTCAAATAGCTATTTTGAAAGAGTCTAGTACTATTTGCAAAGAACCTTGGGTTCTAACTCCAGATCTTCTAACTCACTGTGACTTGGGCAAAGCACCTGCACCCGTGGGCCCCAGGTGCCTCGTTGGTGTCATGACGGAGGTGCCGGGTGGCTCCCCAAATCCCTCTAGCCCCAAAGCAAATGACCCCTAGAAAGTGAAGTTTCACTTTCCTTGGAAAGTTTACATCTAATAGGTCAGGGCATACTAAAGTGTGAATATAATGTAAAATATTCTGCTTATGTTTTAGTCTAGGTGTAAGAAAGAATAAACTGTATACCAGTAATTAAAGTTATTTTCCTTTCTACAAGATTGGGATATCATACGTTGCTCAGTAATCCCAGAGATAAAACTCGATTTTAAACTCCTCGACTTCCGTGTCTTCACTCTGAGTGACGTGGGTCCCTGAGGCCCGTCCCTCCGCGCAGAGGGGAGGCACACCCCTCCGTCCTGTCTGTCTCCGAGGCGGTGGCCTGCTCTGTGGCTCCCGTCACAGAACATGGGCCCCCAGGGAGCCCCGTGGGCCACCGGGAGCAGGCCGATCTCAAGGCTGGAGACGGTTGTTAGTAGCTTTTCCCATTTGCTGTCTTTAATGTTTTTCCTTTCCAGCAGCTTGCCTCTCATACAGTGGCTGCTCTATATGTGACTTTTCAGTTTTGGGGCGCGTTTGTTAGCAGATTTCACTGGAATTATATTTCACTTTTACTTTATACAGACACTGTATAATCTACATCGTAAGAGTCTCCTCAACACTCAAAGATAGCTGTATTTTGGCAAGATGGAGGAAACCGGCCAGCTAGGTTATGAGCCATGACCATTTCAGCATCCACTAGGCTGAAGTGTAATCTGTTTACTTGCGCAGCCAGGGCAGTCCCCCCCCCCCCACACACACACACACATTCTCTACTGGCTGTCTTCTAAAGATAGACTAGAAGAGCCACATGAGAACTTCAGTTGTCGGCTAACTATGCAACGACTATTACATTGCATGACGCCCTCAGGATGCCCGAGTGTCTGGGCTTTCTTTCCCCAAAGGCAGCCAGCATGCTGCAGAGCCAGCCCAGGTCCCAGCAGACCCCCGTGTGGGGAGGTGAGGACAGAGGAGGATGAAATGAGGGTGCAAAAGCATCCCGCAGACGGTCTTGCTCTGGAGCAAACCTGAAGAACAATGTGACTGATACGTCCAAAATTCGAAGGCGAAGGAGGATTTTTCAAGAAGCGTCCCTACTGTGGGGCATCTGGAGAGGGTACTGAGCATGTGCGACGGCCACTCCAAAGTGGTGCCAGGTGCCAGCTGCCTGGAAGGGAGCCCAATGGAGAGGGGGGAAATCCTCGAAACGATCACATTTCACCTCGCCCAGGGACTCCCTCCACTTGGCCTTGGCATTGTCAGCAGAGCTGTGGGCAGCTTAGAAGGGGTTCCATGGGGAAGCTGCTAGAGCTGAGTGTAGAAGAGTCTCGGATTGTCCTCCAAAGACTACTCACCAGAAGGGCGTGCGTGGCAGCAGAGGAGCAAATGGGAGCAATGTTCCAAAGGACGGATGCCACCCTCTTTCTGCCCCTCCCTGGGAGGGACAGCAACTACAGATAACCATCCCCTGGGATCTGGATGTCCCCCTCTGCCCTTGGATCAGGGAACAATGGGAACAGAAGAAGAAGGAGGAAATCTTTTGGTCATTCCAGAAAAAAGACTAAGTGACTCACATGGGAAAGAATATTAGATGGTCATCAGAGTTTAACAGCCTCTCGAGGAGACAATGAAGTAATGACATTTCAAATACAGCAGGAAAGGACATGGGCGGCAAGGACTGTATACCGTATACCAAGTCACACCGATGTTTGCCGATAAAGGTCAAGGAAAAACTGTCATGTTCATGCAAAAGACAGGAAGACTGGGCCCACGAGCCCTTCTGGAAGAATCTAGCAGTGAATCAGTATAAGATACGATAAAGAGCATTGAATATATATATATATACTCGTTGACCTGAGACTAAACCCTGTCTCTAGGAAAGAATACAGTGTGTAATGGCATACACACGCTGTCAAGGAGATGAACAATTCTCAAAAACCGGGGGCAAAGGGGGAGAGAAGATGATAAGGAGGTTATGGTTATATTTATTAACTGGGATTACAGGGATGTGGTTTTAAATCAGATGCTGAAAAAGAAGGAGGGCAGAAGGAAGGAAAAGTAAGTTACTAGTTACTAGTTGGTTTCAATATGTTTCACAGTGGAGAACCCACAGAACATGACAAAGGGGTGGAGGAGGAGTTTCTAAAAGATCTTAGCGTAAGAGGAAAACATCAGAATAGGAGTAAGAATTTTGATATTTATCCTCCAAAATAATACCCAAGAAAGGTTGTTAATAAAAAGACCACATAGTAAAAAAATCATTTCTAGAAAAGACTTGTATCTCTATTTATCTACAGCAAAGCAATGACATAACTGAACCAAACATAACCATGTGTATTACATGTAAATTATGTACCCATATAACACGGACATACAAATACATATAATGCACACTATTATGTAAAAATGTAAAATATGTGTAGAGAATGTTAAAATGTATCTAATAAAAAGAGGAAGAAGAATATATAACATGTACCGGCTTATATTAGAAAGCCCAATGGAAGAACAAACAATACTTTTTTTAATGGTTTCAAAGGAGAGGGAAGAAATGGGTAGGGGTGATGGGGTGGAATCTTCATGCCCTTGAATAAGCCATGTTCTGCGCATTTGTCTTGAAATCCCATAAATCATACATTAAATAATCACATAGGAAAAATGCATATGTTTAAACTCTAAAATATGGAAAATATAATGAAACAAATGAATCTAAATGTGTACCATTGGGTTAGTGGCACAGCTACACAAAGGAATGATCCCAAGTGACTTTAAAACGCTCTAGTAGTAAAATAAGGGAGAAAATTGGAAAGAAACAAACACTCCAGCAGAATCGCTAGTAGAAATTACACTAAAGAAAAAAGAACCACAAAAAAGATTTTTTTTTTTTTTCAGTTTTGAGGCACCATGTTTTGGGAGCTATGTCGACTAGGCATATTAGAGCAAGAAATAGAGCAAATGAGTAAGAATGGACTAGTTCATCATTGCCACTGTGACTGAGAACTGGACTCTTAGCATGAGAGGAAAGGGGTACAGAGGTCAGGCCAGAGTCATCCCGAACTTAATGGAAAGTAATCGTGTGAACTTCCGTTCGATTGTACCTGCAAGTGCTGAAAGTGTGCATGCGCCCACACAGAGCAGAGGATGGCTGCAGAGGAGGATTCTGGGAGGGGGAGGCTCCCATTTTACTTAAAGTTTGAGTCTGTACTTCCTACATATTTCCAATATTACATTGTCCTGCCATTTTTAAATGTAAATTTGGGAAGTAGTCAAAAAAGTATTTTCTAGGTCCTTAACAACACACTCGATGATGTTTTAGGTGTCGCTCAACACCTCCTTTCCCAAATGCCTTTTACACCGCTCTCTAAAGGTCTCCCGAGTGTCTGGTACCCCCGAGGAGAAAAAACCATCCCACCTAGTTTTCAAGCATTCATGCTGGATTAGAAGATGGACAAAAACAACACAGATCACTGAAATCTGCAGAGCCCCTTTAAAAAGTGTGCATCTCCAGGTCGTCCCTTGTCCTCCTATTCCGTCCTCGTCCTGCTGGCTGGACCTCTGGGTGCCGCACCACCCTGAGTCCGTCTCAGCCTTCACAGTACAGTCAGGAAGGACGACGTGCCGACGGACATCCGACCCCACCAGCTCTGTCAGCTCGCATCCCTGCCTCAGAATGAAATTCTAAGTGTCTTCGTCTCAACCCAGAAAGAGGAAGAATCGTCCTAAGGAGGTAAAATTTCCAGGCAGGCAGTTCCCTGGCCGCCGACATCTGCACAGCCCTTTAAAGCTCTAAGCCGGGGGTCAGCACAGCGCTTCTGTCAAGGCCGGGGAGCAAACGTGTGACGCTTCGCAGGCCCGGGGGCCTGGGTCAGGTGCACGCAGCTCCGTCTGGGCGGCGCGAAGGCGGCCGAGTGCAACCTGTAAGCTGAAACTGCAGCTGTGCGTTCGTAACTCTTTACAGACAATGAAATTTAACTTTGTGTGACTTTTGCACATCACCTCTTCCTTTATAATGATTGTCTTAATAATTTTATAGCTTCCTCAGCCACTTATACATGCAAAGACCAATCTGCACCCGTGGGCTGCAGCAAGCGGGCGGCAGGCGGTGGTGTACCAACCTGGCTGCAAGCCCTGTGTCTGCGCAGAGGTGGGCCCCACGGCCCCTCCCCGCTCCTGAAACCTCGCTTCTGCAGACGCTCTGCAAGCCGCTGAGAGCTGCGTGAGGACCAGACACGTCCTACTTTCTAGCCCTCCACATCATGATGAAAGACCTAACAATCATCCATCAACTGTGAACCTCATTAGCAAATCTGCCAAAAACGCTTGCTGCTCCGTGGCCCTGACGGAGATAAAACTTCCATAATTTCCCAGAATATTAGATTTGCAACTTTCTTTCTTGAAGTCCCCTTCCTCGTCTAAACTAATAGAGTGTTTCCGAGCTCTGGGCACAAAGGCCTGAGTCCCACTGGGCGTGTGTCCAAATGTCATGTGTCTGAAAGTTCTACTCAGCGCAAGCAGCTTAAACATATTTTGTAGAGACTCTCAGTAGGAATTCTGAACCAATATGGTGAGATAAGCCTATGTATCTAATTCTCTGCCTCACTAATATGACTGAGAAAACAAGGGGAACTCGGGAACTTGGGACGAGTGCCAACGGCTTATTTGGATATGTTCGCCCAAACAGGAAAGGGGTGGGGGAAGCACCAACCAGCATGCCAGTCGTCAGTGGACGAGGAGGAGGGGAGCCTGGGGAGGGAAGAGGCGACAAGGCCTCTGCCAGGGCTTCCCTGAGCCCCACCTGACCACAGCGGAGGTTGATGATAAAGGCAGACCTTGGAGCAGCTGACAGGGAGGAGGCTTGCGCCCTGCCGGAGGATGGGGGAGGAAGGAACCTAGAACGGCACTCTCGCCAGGACGCAGTGACTCGGGTGCCCAGGAGGGTGCGAGGCCCTGACCGTGACCCCCTCTGCAGGAGGGCCCTGAAGTTGCTGTGCTGGGTGTGGGGAGAGAGCCGGTGGTTCCTGGCTACCGTCAGAGAGAGCAGCTCAGTCGGTGCAAAGTTGAAACTCCCCTTCCAAGGCTGTGTCCCTCCACCCCGGGCAGCTCCCCAAACCGAACAGAATAGTCAGAATAATCGTATTTCCAGAGTGGCAAACTTACAAGTCTCAATTATTACCTCTTTTTTGGTCTGCTCCTAAGAGAGGTTTCACAAAGATCCACATGCTTTTATTTAACATTAATCTCAGCTTCTAACACTAAACAGATAACATCACATTCTATAGATGAGCTAGAGAAAAATACCTGGACACTACAAAGCACTCAGCAAGCCAAAAGAAGACTAATTTTTACAAAGCAGAACAAGTGATCTCTTTTGAAACAGACTCACTGCAAGAAATAGGGAGAAATGTTACAAGCCTGTAATTTATAGTTTCAAGTTTTCGGTGGATGTAAAAAGACCCTGTGTTGTTAAAGCAGGGACTAGTAGTCACGAAAAGGGAAGAGCCTGGAAATGTAAAAGTAGAGTTGGAAACGACAGAATCGTGATTACCACGTTCTAAGAGAACTCAGTAAACAGAGCACTGGATGCTGCAGGAAACGAACCCAGCACATGAGAAGACTCATGTAAGAAGTCTCCCCAAATCAGTAAAAAGTTAAAGAGGTGAAAAGTGTTAAGGAATAAATAAGAGAAAAAGGGAATAGATTTAGGAGATGCAACACATGTACAATTGGAGTTGCATATGGTCTGAATAGACAAGACTGATTAGAATTGAGGAGGAGGAAGAAAAGAAAGAAAATTTTCTTGAGCTCAATAATGACTTGAGTTTTCAATTCAAAGGGCTTGATTGTGTTATAAATACTAATAAGAATCATTTACAACTAAATAAATGCCGGTAAAAAGTGCTGAGTTTCAGAGACAACCTTTTAAAAGCATTTTATCCAGACCAAAAAAAAATGTAAGTTTCCAATAATAGAGAGACAATGAGCTTTTTATGCCATTGATGACAGTTGGCATCAGCTTTTCTTCCACGATGCTTCTAGGGTGGATGGCAAAGGAAGCTGAAAGAGTTCTGAGGAAAAAGACACTGGCACTGTCCTGTTCAAACGCAGTGACAACAGACCCTCTCAGACATGCAAGACCCATAGAGAGAATGGCCCCATGTCCTTCCTCAGCCAAGACCTCCACAGCGGGACTCCACCATGAGGCAAAATAAACACCAGAAGAGAAGGGGGTCTTGGAAGCCAAGAGAAAGGAGGGAGGGAATGGACGACCATGTCAAACCCTGCGGACAGGTCAGGTAAGATGGGGACTGAGAACTGACCACTGGGTCTAGCCATGGGGAGGCCGCGGTGACCCGGACAAGGGCGGGCTGGTGGGGAGTGGGGGTGAGCGTCTGAGAGGCGGAGCAGGAGAGATAAAGGGGAGAAGGGAATTGGAGAAGAGAGTATATACAACTCTGTTGAAGGAGCTTTCCTACAAGAGGGAGCAAAAATTGGGAGGGTCAGTAACTCAAGAGACAAATGGAATCAACAGAAGGTTGTTTTTCCTTGATACAATAAACAAACAAACAAAATTGCAACAGACACAGAGACACAGAGACCAGACGGGTCACTGCCAGAGGGGAGGGCGTGGGGGAGGGGGCTGGGTGATAGGGGTGAGGGGACTGAGAAGTGCAGGTTGGCGGTTACAAAGCAGTCCTGGGGATGTGGGGTAGAGCACCGGGCATATAACTACGTTTGGAGCTGGGTGGGTACTGGAAGTATTAGCGGGAATACTGGTATACAATTGTCTAATTCCTATGCTATATACCCAAAACAAATACAAAATGATACTGAAGAAATATTTAAAAGAAAGACAGCAATCTCAGAATATCGGCTGATGCGAGAGAGAGATCAGATTGCTGTGGTAACAGATCGTTTTTTAAATGAAAAAGCAAATAAAAGAAAGTGAACATTTTATTAGCATAGCAATGAAAGAGTAGACAAAGTAGAATTAAGACAGAAAGCATTAAGTGGGATAGAAGTTAAATGTATATTTGATAAACAATGGGACAAAGTAAGAATGTGAAGAAGAATTCCCCAGAAGAAGACTGCGCCCAGATCAATGTGTGGGCAAGACGGTGAAATCTTCAGGGAGAGGATCACATCTTTGCTACTAAACTCATCCAGACAACAAAAAGAAGGAAAATACTTTAGTTCATCTGAACAAATGGGGAGAAACCAGATACCAAAAACTAACAGGGAAGGCAAAAAGAAACAAAGTCAAATCTCTGTTATGAAGATTGATACAAAAAGCCTAAAATAAAGTGAGCAAATTAAAGCTGGCAACAGTGTTATGGAAAAACAGATACAAGCCCTGACTGGCGTAGCTCAGTGGATTGAGCACGGGCTGTGAACCAAAGTTTCGCAGGTTCGATTCCCAGTCAGGGTACATGCCTGGGTTGCAGACCATGATCCCCAGCAACCGCACATTGATGTCTGTCTGTCTGTCTGTCTCTCTCTCTCCCCCCCTCCCTTCCCTCTCTGAAAATAAATAAAAAGTCTAAAAAAAAAAAGAAAAAAAAAGAAAAACAGATACAGACCACGCAGGACTTACTCCAGGAGTACAAGGATGGCTCAACACAGACAATAGGACTACAATTAGTAATATTGTCCTTTAAAAGTGCAAAAGTAATTTAAATGGTCTCATTGGATATTAAAAGAGTGTTTAACATAAATTCAAGTAACATTCAAGATAATAAAAAGCTCTTAATTTAGGCATAGAAGGGTATGACCTCAATATGATAAAGACACCCATCTGGAATCGAGAGCCAGTGGAAACCATGTATCATGATAAGACCCTGGAGGCATGGCTAAATGTGCCCCTAACAAGGGCAACTGCCATCATCATTCCTTTCCAACAGTGTCCTAGAAACTTTAACCCGCAGAATAAAACAAGAAAAAGACATATTAAAAAGTATAACTCAACAGGCTAAAGTGAAAAATTCTTTAAAGTAATTTTTGTAAGCTCAGTAAAATGGCAGGATGCCAAAGACATATAGGAATCAATAGCTTTTCACAGGCTAAACTGGGTAGATTTCTAATTAAAAATTCCATTTTCAAAAGCAAATCCTCTCCACTCTCCCCCAAAAAGCCCTCTTAGCGCAGTGCCATCCAACAGAAAGGTAATGTGAGCCACACACAATTTTAAATGGTCTGGTTGCCACATTTTTTAAAGGTGAAATTAATTTTAATATATTTTATTTAACCTAATACCTGTCCAAAATATTATGAGTTCAACATCTCATCAATATTTTTAAACAATTACTGAGATATTTTTGTTCTCTTTTCATACGAAGCCTTCGAAATCAGGGGCGCTGGTGTGCGCACACAGCACATCTCAACACCGAGTGGCTGCACGGCGAGCCCTCACTGGCCACGGATGATGGCCGGTGGCCGTCGGACTGGACAGTGCGCCTCTAACAGACCTCGCTTTGTGCCTAAGAAAATACGTGCAGGCGGCTTACACACGGGAAAATTCCAAAACTTCTAGAGAACTTAAGAATCGATTTCAGTTAAAAGACAAATACGTGGCAGATTTCTGGAAGGAAATCTCCATACTGGGAAGATGCCTCCCCCAGATCACTATTATACATTCCACACAAGGCCAATCAAAACTCCAGAACTATTCTTTCTACTGTGGTGAACGACTTCCTTTCACAAACGAGGGGGAGGCTGTCGCTGGGGAGCAAGGCCACCCACGGAGCAGGTGGGACATTGTGTCCACACCGAGCCCAGTCAGGTACCAGCAGGAGCGCTACCATAGTGCCTTTTCGGGGTCTCCCGCCAGCTGGTGCGGATGCAGAACTCAGAGGGCTGAGCTTGGAGGTAGAAGGCACGCCTCCCCACAGGCATGCTAGTTTGGGTGCCCCGCGGTCGGTGTAAATCTGGCCCCGGAAACTGGAAATCGCTGAGGTCACATACTTCGAACGTCCTATTCAATTAGGTTAGAAAAGTGCCAATTCTGTCATCGTGTCATAAAAACGTGTGCTTTTCCCTCAGCTCCCTTCTGGAGACGACTTCCCTGTATTGTTACAGATGGGGCTGCTTTCAATCAGCTACAAGGAGCAATTCAATTACTAGATGGTTTAGTGCAGTAACTGACTCCAGACTAATTTAATTTCTTCAGGTCTCTAAAGATCAATTGATCTGATTTGTCCCATCCCCAAAGGCTGTTTAGGAAAAATTCAGACTTCAATACCTGGGAATGAAATCCCAAACCCTGGCCGATTTCACACGACTCGAGTCACGTTGCAGACACTCAGCTGAGACGTAAGATGCTCCCCTGGCCCTCCAGCCACGGGAAGCCACTCAGCATGGTGTGCGTGCACGTGGCCCCTGAAATCAGGGTGCTCCTTCACTGAGTGGGAGTGTGTCACAGGCATCGTCCCATCTGTCATTCCAAACGGGCAGTCGGCCTGGGCACTCCTGTCTCTGGAGCACATGCGCAGTCGCAGGGCTAGTCTTACTCCTGGCGAAGTTTGTGCAGACTCTTAGAAGGAGACTTGGATGGGGCGAAAACTAATCTCATCTCCTAACAAGAGGAGCCTGCATTTACAAGCTCCTTTCGTGAATGCCACCTTCCTTGGTTCTCACAATAAACCTGTGGAGCGAGCAGGGGTATTTTCTTTATTTTCTAGAACGAGGACCACGGACTCAGAGGTTCGATGACTTCTCCAGGATCCCTCTGCCAGGAAAAGGCAGAGCTGGGACTCGAACCCTTGACTTTGCCTCCCGATAGAACACAGGCACCCTGGAGCTGAGAGAGAAGGTATGACGTCCACTATGAAGGCACACACACCCCCACCGCCCCCACTGAGCCACCGTCTTCATTCTTGCATGACGCCTGACTGATGCTGAGGAGGGTTCACTGTTTCTGGTCCCGTCTGCACCATGAGCCCGGGCTGCACCAGAGCCTCCGGCACTCCAGAAACAGCTGGAGAAGGTCATGCCTCCCGAGAGCAGACCGTACACGGACTCACCGGTTATCCACACCGCTGATGCCACATTCTCACCGAGCTGGGTCTCAAGGCTGATGATGTGCGCGCCCATGACCCAGCTAATGAGGGAGCTGCCCACCTGCCTTTTCAGCTCCTGTGACGGATCTTCACCCGCAAGCTCGTTTCTCCCCCTAATCTGAACGCCTCCCAAGCGCTCGTGAAGGCTTCCGACCACGGAACCTTTTTTTCTACCCAAATCCCACAGTTCCCGCCCTACTTTCAGCCTGTCCTGCTGGCTTCTCTGCCTCCCCACGGAGCTTCCATAGCTGTTCCCCCAAATGACAGCCACCCCACCATGCTCTGCCACGTGGGAAGGCTGAGGGAAGGATCAGACAGGTGTTGCTAAAACATGTGATTTTTAAAAAATCTGAGCTACCCAGACAGGTTGGGAAGAAGGGATCACGTGGAAGCGAGCGAGCGAAGAGCGTGGCCAAGCGTAGCAGCTGGTAGGAAAGTCCCATAAAGATCTGGAGGTAAGACCAGGCAGAGGGCTGGCGCCCGGTACCCCTCCCACCCACAGAGACTTCAGGCCACACAAAAGAATGAGCACAGAAGATGGATAAGGTCTGAGAACCTAATGTATACCAGGGTGATTAGAGGTGATGATACTATTGCATAACTGAAATTGGCTAGCAGAATAGAACAGAAATGTTCTCCTACATACACAACACAGACCTAGTAAGTTACACAGTATGTATAAGAGATGCCAATAACCATGTTTAAAAAATGCCTTGTCTCTGAAAAGCACACTTTTTGACCCTCCTGTTGGACCAACCACGGATCCCAACACAGTCAGGACTGAACACAGCGACGGCCTCACACTGAACCATTCGAATCAAGTTAAAAGCCGGGCAGGTCCCAGGCACAGGACTGTCACTCATCCACATAAACGTCCCCAGATCTGACATCTCTCCCATTAAGCAGAAGCAGTCCAAGCTCCCGGTCAGACATGTGCCTCGAATTAAATTCCATCTCCTTTTATTTCAAAATCCCGAGCTGCCTTTGTCTTCTTCATGTTAGCAAGTACCCCCAGCTCAGAGGCAAAGGCTATCAGGACCCCATTCCTCTGCAGATTGCCACTCAAGACGTGGTGCTTAATACCACCAAGAGGGCTGAGTCTTTGATAACAAAGAGGCCCCACTTTTTACAGCTGCATAAATGTCCCGACCAAAGGGACCACTTCACTCAGAAACAGCACAGGACCGACCCGGCTGCGGCAGCTGTCAGAACTTAAGCACGGGCGGAGCTACAGGGTTCAGAAGGGAAGGGGCAGAGACACGGAGATTATATACAGTGAGGTTACAGTTCGTTGGCGTTGAAAGGAGCGTGTTCTTACAAACTCGCTCTTCTCTTTATCTTATCTGGACAAAGAAAGTAAACAGAAAATTCTCATTACCTCTCAATGTCAGTAAGCCTGGAGGAGTCTCGAAATCCTTTGGCAAAAGGGTTGCTGTCTATTTTCAGCTTGGTTATCTGGAAGGGGAAGAATGCGTAACACAACAATTATCATTTCTGAGGTCCAGGAAATAAAAAATCAGAAATAGAGAGCGTGTTCATTTTCCACTGTGGCACCCCAAGAATACCCAGTGTCTCTCAGGATTGTGAGAAAGGTCACACTCGCTAGAGAGTTCACAGGAAGGGTGGGCGGGGTGGGCTGGGATGCCTGGGGAGGGCATGGGCTGGGATGGCCAGGGGAGGCCTCAGAGAGAAGGAGGTGTCTGAGAACAGGCTGGAGGTCAGTGGGTAGGGACAGTTAGGGGTGGGGGCCTTTCACGCACAGCGTGGCTGCCGTGTGAAGTGTGTCGGAGAGTCACGGCACGCTGGGGCCCCACGGGCAGTGGGGGAGCTGTGCGGAGGGCCAGCGCCGGGGGGCATGGGGAATAAAACCGAGAACGCTGCCTCACGCTGACTTGGCAACATCATCTGTTAATGCCATAGGCACATGTGGACACCGTAACGGTTAAAGAAGCTTAAACGGCCAAGAACAGCTTCACGCTCAATGCTATCTTGAGATACATGGCATAAATAAAGGCTACAGAGCTTTCAGAATATAAATGCACCCCAGTATGCCCTTCCGTCTCACTGAATTAGACTCAGATGAGTCGGTCTTTCGCTGTCCACCCCTGCAATGTTATTTACAGACTCTGAGTTACATGGAAAAAAATTACGTGCTAATAAGAACTACGGTCTGAAGTATTGAGTATCTATGCTGTGCTAGCCCTGGTGCCCACAGTATTAATATTAATGGGAAAAGATCCATTAAATCACATGCACTGTATCTCCAAGAATAACAAATCAGGTAATGAAGAAAAACAAACAAACAAATAAAGGGAGCACTGATGAAAAGACACTTGGCTGGTGAACTTCTGGGTGTTAGAGCTGAGAGGCACCTAGGAGAACTGACAAAAAGAACCACAGGCCCCTTTACAGAGAGTCGTAGCTCGTTCACATCAGTAAGAGAGCCCGCGCTAATCTTTACAGGGGCGCACGAAACGGTCTTAGCCTGGGGAAAAGGTGGCAGGTTGAGGCGTGTCCCTCTCTTTCGTAGCGGGGAGCGCACAGAGCCAGTCTGATGTGCTATTTCACCAGAAGCAACTCTTCCTCGGATCTCAGTGTATCTATTGTTCACTTTAAGCCATTAACACCTAAATAATGGCTTTTGTTAACACAAAAGAAAAGCGTTTATTTCCTCTTTCACGTTTTCTTGATGTCAGCTAACCACAGTACATGCTGCAAAGAAGCTACTTACCTCCCCTACAGCGGAAATTCCCACACTGGCGTTTCTCTGCCATGACCACTGGGGAGCTACAAGGTTGATGCTTTGATAGTATTAATGTTGAGGGCACCTGATAGCGCCTGAGAAGTGCTCGTGTTCAGCCCGAGAACACTCACTCCAGAGCAGCCAAAAAGAAATTTGCTACTTTCCTTTGCAGCTCAGTTCATGGAGAATGGAACGCAGGGAAGGAACGAAACTAGCTAAGTCAGCAGTCTGTTCTTAATGGACAGCAACAGCCACTGGGAGGATGCATAAAAGGAACAGGCGGGGACCCCGGAGGTGGCCTCTAAGGTGTGACCGTCTGGAGTTTGTCGAGAACCCCCCCTCACACGCAGCCACGGAGCCCAGAGGGGTGGGAGTCGGTGTGAGCCGCTCTTTCAGAGTAGGACTTACTTCCGAAGGTCCATTTTCGAGGTGAAGGAGGAAAGTTTTATTTGTTTGAAATAAATTTATAAACATCTTCTAGAGCCCAAGCAACCATTATATTCCAAGATTATTGACACCAAGACTTTCAATTCAAAGACAGGAGTTGTGCTTTTTTCTACTGAATAATTATAAGGTAAAATATGTTTTTAAAGTGTTTTATAGTTCGTGAAACAGCTTTTGCCATAACTCAGGGACAGATCGTTAAGAGAGACTGGTTACTTATCACACCCTCTGAGAAATGTCAGGTGGGACAAAAATAAGGAACACACAGTCCCTGCCCTCATGGGACTCAGATCTCACGGAGCGGGCAGAGGGACACACGGCTGGCCAGAGCTGAGGTGGTGGGTCCCAGGGAGGAGGGCGCCATCCCATCCCGGGGAGTGGTCCAGATGTTCTGGGTGAGCCGACCCCAGAGGGAAATCCCCAGCTGAAGCTGAGAGATGAAGCAATCGAGTGAAGGCCTCTTTTAAACTCAATTACTCATCACGAGCTCATTTGTGAAGTTAAAAAGTAAATGGATTTACCAATGAATAACATTTTCTGCAGACAATGGCAGATAATAAATGCATCTGCTGGAAAAACTAAGGACTCTGCAGTCAGAGAAAGACAAATGCTGTACGATTTCACTTTGATATGGAATCTCAAGAACAAACTAAACAAAAAAAATGAAATAGACTCATAGACACGGAGAGAAAACTGGCAGTAGCTGGGTGAGGGGTGGAGCGCTGGGTGGAGGAGGGGAAGGACTGCGAGGTACGGATTGGTGGTTACAAAACAGTCACGGGAAAGCGAGTGAAGCACAGGGGATACAGTCGATGATATTATAGTAACATCACCATGGATGGTGCCCGCTGGGGACTGGAAGTGCCAAGGGGAACACTATGTAGAGAGTACGACTGTCTCACCACTACACTGTACACCCCAAACTGATACATAACAGAATAAAATACAAAGAAAGAAAAACTAAGGACTTGGAAAGAAGTGCTTTTACATCATCCCTCTAAAATGTGAACTGAGTGAAGCTTTGTTGGAGAATATATACAAACTAAAAGGATGGAAGGTATTATCTCTCTGTTGTAATTGAAGAATGACTTCTCACCCGCTTTGTCCCTGGAAAGAAACTGTGGAAACTGCACTTGTTGCTAGTAGAGCTGCCGTGGAGAATGAACACCCCCACACCTGGGGGGCCCCTCTGGCGTCACCACGCCTCGCTGCCTTCACTTTGAATTAGGAGGCGAATTAAAGCCAACACCCGTTTTCCAATTTTGTTGGAATTTTCTTTCATTATGAAAACTTTCTACTTCCTCTATCCTAAATACCTCCTTCATAAACCCCTGGAGTAGCAGTGGTAACTTTTTTCTTTACGTGTTGATACGACCTCCAACCACAGGCAAGTGTGGAGACTGGCACCAGGTAGGTGCGCTCCTACACCTGACTTCCCAGTGGGCCGCAGCAACGATTTGACTTGAGTGCACCGCTTACAAAAGGAGCACAAGAAGATAACCAGGTATCCGCTTTCTCTATGGACCATTGATCTAATTCCAGGGAAAGCAATTGCTTTTATAAGTTGGAGAAAAAACATTGAATGGAGTTCTTATTACTAAAATGGTGTGGGGGCCTGGATTAACCTCCAACCTCGAACAGGTTTTATGGAGCACGGATCGGCAGCACAGGGGCCACGGGTTCAAGTCCTCAACGAGCCTAGGGTGGCCCCCGCGCTATCACTAGGCTCGGAATCCACTGCGGTGCTAACGATGGTCACCCGGAAACACTGGCTGACCTTTGCTCCCGGAGAAAGCAGTCGGAGCTATGACTCCTTCTTTCTAGTTACAGACCGAAGGAAACTCGGCTTCAGTCCCCATGGAAAGCACTTTCACTTGGTTTTCTGTCTTAAGATAAAATAATTTTTAGCAAAATCTTAACATTCTAGGTAATCATGCCTTTTTCAAGGTCAGGCAATATGTTTTATTTTCCTGGGATATTTAAGTACTTAGAATACCTGCCGCTTGTGACACCGTTGAGCAATGTCACCCTCGTCAAAGGTAAGGACGCCCAAAACAGTCCAACACCAAACATAACATGCATAGTCTCGATCATCTAAAGCACAGGTGTGGCCTAGAATTCAAAACTACATTATAAAAGCAGCAAGGTCTTTCACTGGGCGAGGAAAAAGCACTAATAGACAAGGACAGCACTTTGCGCGGAAGAAACCCTGTCGTTTAGTGTCGATGCACACACATGCACGTCGCTAATTCAGGCCAAAACGCACCCATCATTTTGTGCATTGAACTGACAATGTAGAGAGAACACAATGCAGGTCCTAACCAAAAAACACACTATTTCAGCATCTCCTTTATCTGCAGATGAAGGTGTGCGTGACCGCAAGGCAGCTGTGCCAGAGAGAAGGGGACCTTCCCAGTGGCTGGCATTCCCCATGACATCACGGGTCTCGGAGTCCATCCGGGGCTCCCAGCCGGGGCTCCCAGGCGGGGCTCCCAGCCGCAAGGCGGAATGGGCCCTCTGAGACCATTTCTCCAATTATCAGGAGAAGATCTGGCCGAAGGCATTTAAAAATGAAACCTGACCTACACTTCAACTCTACCGCAGTGGCCCGCCTGCTCAGAAACCAGGTATGACCTTTAAGTCTTAAATTATAAAATAGTTTGTTGAAAGTATAATGTATTTAGCTTTTATCTAATAATGTAGACAAATGCAATCATTTCCTCGCCAAAACCAGAGGAAAAAATAGTAAAAAAAAGAAAAAGGGTCCCATTTTCATTACTTATAAATAAAACTACCAGCCACAATAAACGAGAAGCTTTTTCACAACTCTATTGGAAACTTGGATTTGGCTTTTAACAGAGATAAAAATAACAGTCCTAGCTAAAGTTTCAGAGATATGAAGGTGATCCTGATGAGTTTTATAATATTCTTCCTCTTTCTTCTTTATACTCTGTGCACAGAAAAATTCTAATAGTTCTGCTATCCTTAGTACATATTTAATTTACTTCCTATATATTTATTTTATTCTATGCTTGCCATAAGATAAGCAGTACACAAACACGATATAATAAGGAAAAAGCAGCCGATGCAGGGAGGCCTAGAAGAATCAAGGATGACTTCAGAAAATGGTATAGGATTAAAGAAAATACCAACCCCCAAATGATTTACTCGCCCCATATATGTTTATTAAACATGAGTTTTGATTGGCCTTATGAAATTTATAAACGATTTCAAAACTGACTTGAAACCCAAATCCAATCTTCATTACATTTTTTTGTCCTTGGCTCAATTCTTACTTGAATTTCAAATGTGCACGTGGCACTGTGCTAGCGGTCAGGGTTTTAAAAGTAGATGCATAGAAATAAATGGACTGTTGGAACCTGGCAGCACTGCCCCTTCAGTTTCTAAGCCTCAACACTGGCAGCAGTCCCCTCTTCCTCGGCCTTGCCGTCGAGCACGAGGCCACCAACAAGGAGGAGCTCAGGCCCCGCAGACGGTCCTGTCACTTACCAGATTTGTGTGACCCTCGGCAAGGGTATTAACTCCTCTGACCCTGTTTCTTCGTCTACAAAATGGGGCCCAAGGGGGCCTTCTGCGGGGAATTAGTGTCAGCGTTAAATGGGATCGTGAGAAAAAATGTGGAGAGATTTTTCTAAATTAAAACTAATACATCCAGCCCTGGCTGGCATAGCTCAGTGGATTGAGAGTGGGCTGTGAACCAAAGTGTGGCAGGTTCGATTCCCAGTCAGGGTACATGCCTGGGTTGCAGGCCATGACCCCCAGCAACCGCACATTGATGTCTCTGTCTCTCTCTCTCTGTCTCTCTCTCTCTCTCTCCACCCCCCTCTCTAAAAATAAATAAATAAAATCTTAAAAAAAAAACAACGAATACATCCAACCATGAACTTCAGTCGGCTCCTAGTTCAGCGGGGAAAAGGGGTTGTGAAAGACATTTGTTGGTCTGTCCTGAAGATGTTACTATGAACTGAATGTTAGATGATCCTAAGGAATGTCTTATTGCTTTCCTTCGCTGTGATAAAGACACTGTGGTTACAGAAACAGTATTCTTGTTGTCCGTGTGCACTTGTAGGAGCCTCCACTGGGAAGCATCACGGTGCACACGAGTGAGCGAGTATCAGATGATGGCAGGGACGGGGGAACGGGTCCGTGCGGAGGGAGACCTGGGCGGAGACAGCCAAGTGGCACGATGTTACTTTTTTGATCTGGATGGAGGACATGGTATTCATTGTACCATCTGTGTAGCTCTTACATATTTGAAGGTTTTCTAAGTAGAAAGTGGAGCGGGACAAAAAGCATCAAAAGAGGTCGCGTCATTAGAACGTGTGGCCCCTGTTGGACACAGCCGGTGCCAGTGGCCATGCTGACGGCCAGTTTAGGACGACTGCCCCCTCGTCACACTGGCGGGCAAGCGGGAGCCCTTGTTGAAAAGAAAAAAAATGAACATGACGTGAACCTAAAGAGTTGAAATCCTCTGAAAAGGAAGTCCTGGAGTCAGTCCATCGGGGTCACAAGCCAGGAGGACACCAGGCAGAGAGAGGTTAAGGACACTGACCACCTGGGGTCAAACCTGATGGGTGCAGGACGGTCACCCTAGATGAGCTATTTAACTCCATGCCTCCGTTTTCCAGCTGTATGGGTGGCATAGAAATACTGTTGTTCCTATCACATAAAATCATTGTGAAGATGAAATAAAACAGCGCAGTGTAAAGGGTGCCTCGCACACAGTAGGGACCCAATATTGGCTATTAGTGTAATCACGTAGATGATGACCCCTTGGCCCGTGAACCAGGATGTGAGAGGCCCTGCTAACAGTTACTCAGCGTGGCTCCTTTACCTCCTGGCAAACCGCATCTAGATGTTCTTCTGTGAAACTTCCTTTCATTTTGCTTTCATCCTTTAAGATAATCGGTATGATAGCATTTGGGCATTCGTGTATCTCATTAAAAAATAAGCCACTAACATTTCAACATGCAAATGGTGACAGATCCTCCCTGGACAGTCCAGGGACGGTCCAACAATAACCACACGCCTCATTCAGAGCACCTCACGGTGTCCGAAGGTGCGTTTCCCCACGGCATCTCGTCTGGTTCTCCCCGGCATCCCCGAAGCCGGTCGGGGCAGTCTCCGCCCCAGCTCGCAGGGAAGGAGAGCAGCAGCCACAGGGACACCTACTCGGGGCCCTACAGGCACGACAGGGGTCCGCCCCGGTGTTTGCCCACGGCCCTGCTCTGGGTCCCCCCTTCCTTATCTGAGCAGAGCTCCCCGGGCTTCCAGCGTCATGGCATTGCTTTTCCTGAGAGACCCAGCACCCTGGCTCCTCTGGCCGGCCAGCCCGTCTGGACCTGACAGCACCCAACAGTTGTTCCCTCGCAACCCAAACTGCAACAGGACAGGCGGAGAGCGATAGTCCTGCTACCCGTAACCAACCAAATGAGAGCCGGACACTGAGGGCCATCCCCCACCAGAGAGGGTGTGGACAACTGAACTTGGCGAGCAAACTGACAGTGGGAGTTTCTTTGACGGAAAAGAAGTCCTGCTCCCGGTCTTTGCCGACTGCACAAGAACCGCTTGTCCTGTCCGAGCGTCGGCATCCTCACTGCAGAAGGCTCCTGTCACCCCAGCCCCCACGGCTATGCCCGCCAGGAATGAAGGAAATATGCGGGGAAGGGCCGAACGGCACCCAGCCCTCACCAAGACTTTGGCATTTATGGAATTGAACTAAACCTTATGGATAAAAAAAAATGCGTACATTTTCAATGCGATGTACAACAGAGATTGGAAAATATATCACTCAATATTATCAATTACATTTCTTGATGGCAATTAAACACACACTGCTTACATACTACCGTTTCTCTGAAGAGACATTTAAAATCATTCCACTAGAATGAACATGCCCCAACTTCCAGCTGAATGAGCCTCACAAAGCTACCCCAAGCGTCAGCGCTGTGGGCAGTTGGCTAGAATGTGTGTCCTAATTTAGCAGAAGAACGCAAGTCCTACATTCTGAGGAGCAAACAGTGCGTGGATGATTACGTACGTTATGAGACTCTATCAGGAAGAGGAAAAGGAAGCAGGTACTTTCTCGAGCAGAAACTCGAGAAGCCAAAGAGAGGCGGGTTCGAGTGAGAGAGTGAACAGCGCGGACCACCGGCCTCGGAGCTCGAAGCTTCTAGACCAGACGGTGTCATCCGGCACTCGCAGAGGCCCCGGGGGCTGGTACTTCAATAGCTCTCTGCAAAGTGAACTTCTATTTTAAGTACCGGGACAGTTGTTCTCTCCAAGAAAATGAAAGAGCCTCCTAAGTCCTTATCTCAGTTGGGACGTAACTGGGGAACGCAGCACTCACCAGCTGATTCTGATAGGCGGTGACCGCCGTGAAGACGGTCTCGGGGAAGATGAACGTGCGGAACTCTTCCGACTTCAGGTTGAGCAAGGACGCCGTGTGGTCTTTCTTCTTAATGATGTGCACCCGCGGCTGGTACTTGTGCATCGAGTTCAAAATGATCTGCCGGGAAGAAGGGGGGAGGGGTACTGACTTTCAGGTATTGATATTGCTCAGCGGGCCAGATTACAATCCGGGGACAAGGAACTGGAAAGTCTGCAGTTTCAAGTTCAGGTTTGCAGCAGGACCTACCCTGTTCCATTCTTAAAGCAAATCACTTCCCCAAGATACTGCAGGGTCATCCCTGTAAATCACATTTTACCAAAACAAGGGCAGATAATACAGGGGGTTTCAAGTGTCTTTTCTAAAGTGACGCAGGGAAGGTCATCTGGAGAATGAGTTTATTTAGTTTTAAATCAAGTTTCTAAAACATTTTTTTGTGTGTTAGTCTCGTTAGACCAAAGGATGTTTGTGTACATTTTCCGAAGCAAGGAATTGTATATGCTAGGAGGACAGATTGCTATTTACTGGGGATGGGGGGGGTGGATTAAACAATTTAGAAAGGCCGTGCGATATTAAACAGATCTAGGATAGAACACTGAATCTGCTACTTCCTAGCTCTTTACTCTTGGGGCGGGTGACCTCACCTCTCTCCAACCTCAGCTTCTCAAAAGCAAAACCAGTATTAACCTCACTGGGTGTGGTGAGGATTCAATGATGTCACCCTTATAAATCACAGAGCAAATAGGAAATCCTCAAAAAACGTGAACTCTATTATTATTGTTGATGTGGCTGATTCCTGACTTCCGGTTATAAACTAAACATGAGTGATAGTGATGGCCGTCTTCCGTTCCGTAGCTCATAAAAGCTGCCCCGTGTTTAGAGATCATACCCTACCCTGGTCAACAAGGCAGTATTTTTTCACGCAACTCTTAAATAAAATACATTAATTTGCCACTATGAAATCTGCGCGACAAAATTCACTTTGGGATACGAAAGGTTTTCCATATCGCCGCCCCCACCCCTACTCCTGCCCCGACACCCAGCGAGCTACCTAAATCTCCAAAATTCATCGTGTCTTTCCCAGCATACCAGGCCTCACGTGGTAGGCCCTATACCCCAAGGGCCCAGCAGAGAGCCTGGCTCTCAAGGGAGGCGTTTTATAAACGCTATGGCAGGACCAAGTTCAAATGCACACAGCGCTGCTGCAACCCACGGTTGGTTCCCCTGTTGGCCTGGCTAACATGGGTGTGGCGCAGGAGGGCCCCTGCTGGTTGACTTCACTAGTCACGGTGGGAAACCTGACACGGAATCGACCTCCCTCGGTGCCGAGACACAAGCCAACTCCACGTTCCAGCGCGTCCATTGGCACTGAATTTTGTGCCCGCCGCCTTTTCATGGTCCTAAACCCGAGTAGGCATAACGGAAACCTATGAGAGCTTTAGACACATTGACATAAATGTTAAAAAGAAAAAGTCTTCTCTTTGTATAGTGCGTGCATCCTAAGGAGTTCAGGATATCTGTGCTCAGTCATAAGCCTGGAATAACCTTGACACGACAAAATACTGGTTCAAGAAAATACCTGAGCATTCGTGATACGTATGCCCTACGAAGAAGACAGAATTTTCAAATCCCACACACAGCGGGAAAAGCCTAACCTTTAAAGAAGGTCCTGGCTCCCCTTCTCACGCCACCCCAAGGTCAATTCCCTCTGGGAAAAGACACCAGGTAGACTCCGACCTCAGAGTGAGCCTCAGACTCCGGGCTCCTTGACTCCCTGCTCAGCCCTCACGGGGCGGAGGAACACTCATAAAAATGTGGACTCTGCTTCCTCGTGCTTCCAAACAAACTGCTGGAAGTAAGGGTTTTTCCTGTTATAAAACTCAAAGCGCATCGGTAAGAGGGGCCTCGTCAGGGCTAATTCAGAGGATGCGGCCAAACGGCCCAGGTCCTAAAAATGTCCCCTCGTCTTCTCCAGAGCACACTGTGGCTGGTGGCAACGGGTTATATTAAATAACAAGATTTTAAAGTCAAAATGGATATTAACAACAACCTAAAACTAAGCAATTTGTCAAAGTCCAATCTCGCAATCAGACGAGAGCCCAGAGCTCTGGAAATACAGCTGAGTGCTCACCGATGCTCACCTGTGAGGCTGAAGCTCAAAGGAAAACGTGTCCAGGTCTGGACAGCTGCTCTCAGAAAGAACTTTCGAGTCTTCCCAGAGGGAACCCAGAGCTTCAAAAAGCTTCACATAAGGACAATACTAGAACCGTTAAAATTTTTCATGTCTCCCTGCAAAGATTTTGGTAGAGCCCAAGAAATGTCAACATGGCTGATATAAAGAGGGATCATGGGCCTACAGGAAATGTCTCTCAGATACATTATAAATTTTAACCTGCAAAAATATGTGAATGGAGACAATCTTTGAAAAAAAAAAGGGACAATTATGCCAACACCCTTAGGTCAACTACGTTTTCCAACACGTGAAATAACAGAAACCTGTCCACCTCCTCCCAGCGTCTGAATGGCAGCCGCAGGTGAGTCACAGGTTAACCTGCTCACTCTCGCTCGGCCGTGATAGGCCAGGCCCCTGTGGGCACGGGGAGGTCAGCCAGGCCTGAAGCGACCTCTTTAGTTTGGGGTTCAAGCCAACCACCTGAAACCACGTCTAGAACCTCTATTTATTGTCTACGTATAACCGTCTTTTCTGGGAAAATGTTTTGAAATTCTTCTAAATTGAACCAATCCAACAGAAACGAAACCCTAACGTCACAAGAGCCTAAAGTAAGGGGATAAGAGAGAAAATAATTGCATCAGAATGTCTAAGCCCCAAAAAGCAGCTAGGAAAATACCAATGTGCTTTGTGTCAATTAAGGCCAAAAAAAAAAGTCAGTATTCTCATCAAAAAGAAGTATGCAAGTCTGTCCAAGTTTTCTTAGACTTACAATCTTTAAGAGCACAGGTAGTTCCTTAAAAAGCAATCTTATCCAATGCGCAAAGGCCCGCGCCAGTAGCTTTTGTTCTATTAACTATTGGTAAGAGCTCAGAATTCCCGTTTCTCTTTTTCTACTTTTTGATGAACTCAGATGCATCAAATTGTTTTGTTTTTAATTGCAAGACTCCTCTGTGCCTCACTATTCATAAGACTCTCCACAAAGGGGATGTATACCGAGCACAGAGCACTGTCCCAAACTTATTTAGACATCATTTCCAATGGTTGGCTTGAACCCAAAACCAAATCAATCCCTTCAGGCCTGGCTGACATCCACAGGCCCACAGGGCCCCCGTTTATCACGGCCAGGACGCCGTAACCAGGTCCACTCGGGACTCTGCTAGCGCGCTGTTCCGATGCTGGGAGTAGCTGAACAGGTTTCAAACTTACTTGGACATAACACCCTTTTGTTCTTTTGCATCTCACGCGAATGTGTCCATAGAACACGCTTTAGCAACCCCCATGGGGGCACCTCAGCCCTGTTCCTCTTATGCTGTGTTATCTGATAGACCCCCGACAGAATTAGGATGTCTAACCCACAATCGGGCTGGAGTCGCCTCCACCATGCACGCTCTCTTTGTTTAACTGGCGTGGGTGCAAAGCCATTGCTGAAGTCTCGGGAAATCCATGGTGCCGAAGGCCCCCGACCCTCTTGCATGGAAATGGCCTCCTGGCAACATGACTACAGGGAGGTCCTCATAGAATGATTCAGAGCTAGAGGGTGGCAGAGGCGGAGGGAGAGGAGGAAGGCAGCGCTGGGTGGCTTCTCCATTGCACCCCGAGTGCACTCAGCCCAAGGTGCTGCACTTACGTGGCCGTGTTGGTCCAGTTCGTTGTTGGTGAGTTTCACCTTCTCGAAAGACACCATCTGTTTGAGTAGTTGCTCGCCCGTGAAAGGGGAGTCTGGGTGCACGTACAGCCTGAGAAAATTGGGAGATTTTATTGAGGCATTTTTAAAAAATCTGTTCTCTGTGGGTTATAAAATATTCTGATTCTAAAGGGACACAAAACCCCCATATAAGGGGTGGATTTTATTTGCTCCATATAATTTCAAATTTCATAATACAATGATACCAAAATAACTCCAAAACCTCTAAGTGTTTCTTTATGTGTCAATGATCTAAAAGGGAAAATACTTAATAAACTTTCTATTATCTGTTGAGCAAACCATTTTTAAAGATAGGGTTTTTTTTTCTGCATAATAGGCTACTAGGCCACTTCTATAAAACATAAAATCTCATTGGTAAAGGAATTCTCAAAAGAAAGATTATGTTATCCTAATTGCATAATGAGGTTGTAGGTTAGGCATTGCTATAAAGCAATGAAGACATAAGGAATTTAAAAGAGGAAACAGTTCTAGAGAATCCATTCATTTAAAGTAGAAGGTGACTGAGTTTCAAGTTCATGGTCTTAATAAATACAGGACAGAGTAACTTGGATACAGTGAGCTGGAAACTTAATAGCCCACACATCATAACTGGGTGCTCTACCTTCAATGCTATTTCTTCCCTCATCATCTTGTGAAATCACGAGAATGAAAACAAGCTGAGTAAGCTTCAGTTATTCAATGTATTTATTTGTAAACAACCTAAGTCAAAAAGTGTATTTATCAAGCATGTATCATCTATCGATCAGGTGCTACGTGCAAAACAATATTTTCAGTTAGACTCAGGCCATCTGTCCTGCCTGTGAGTACCCCACTAAGTACAGCTCTTGGTAACTCCCAGTCCTGGTTTCCACGTGACAGAAGCTCTTCTGAAGTTGGGGGAGATCCCACAGCCGATAAGAGGGGAAGGAACCGTGCTTGATTCCACAGGTAACAGATCATTTATATCTGAACTTTGTATAGGACCCTTATAACTCTAATCAAACATAAATATTACAGTGGGGGCCAAGGCAAGAAAAAAGACACGGAACCTTTCCTTGCAATGTTCACGTGGAGAACCAGAAGTCTGTGCTGTGGTTTGTCACACAGAGGGTGGAGAACAGAGCCCCTGGGGACAGGAGCTCAAGCAACGCCCAGCAGAAGCAAAGCACAGCAAAGCACAGCAAAGGCTGGCAGCCACGGAGACTCTTACTAGGCCCGCGCAAGAACCAGACGGGCCTGCGGTGTTCGTTCGCCTGCCTGTTTGCGTGATTTTTCTTTCCAGGACGAGTGCTCAGAATTGCCTTTCCACTGCAGTGTTCTTTGATAACACGATGATAATGGCCTTTCACGTGCCACCCCTCTGGGGCTATAGCTTCATTGCTGCAGCTGTTTTACCTGCCGGCACCCCGTCCGACCCGCCCTGCCAAAAAGGCTTCGAGAATATTTAATGTCCCGGAAGCTGCTGAAACGTTTTCTAAGTATCAATTCACCAGGTGTAACCACATTAATAAAGATGAACATATTTATTAAATATCAATTACTCTCAAGAACAGAAAATGTCCTCTGTGAAAACAGAGCATTATTTTAGATCCTGCATAATGTCTTGCCCGTTATTGTGATCAAATGATGGGGTCAAGCGTTACTGCGTCTGATTAGGCGCAACCGACTGAGGAAGCTCAGTCTGCAACAAAATGTGTCCGAGGACTAGAGCCCAAGGAATCCGCACCGTCAACACAGAAACGATCACCCTGCCGCGTCTCCCACCTTTTCTTTCACGGAGCTAGAAAATACACGGCACTGTTTCCTTTTTAATAATAATAAAGGACAGTGGCTTAAATTATCCAGAACATTTCCATCCTATAACACACTAAACACTTTTATCTAATATCCACATAAATAAGCCGAGCTAAGATGAATGAAGACGCCCACAGGAAGCCCCTCCCCTCTCATGGTCCCGGGGACTTAAAATTCCAGCAATAGCTTACACATGCTTCAGTTAAGATAGTGTATTGGTACGTGTTTTCTTTCTGCAACCAGAAGAGATTAGTAACATAAACAAAGCCTGTCATATTTCCAAAGGCCTGCTGGCCTGCACCAGTCCCCCATACCTTCAGATAGGAACAAAACACACGCTAAGTAAGATTGATTAACTTCTTAGAGGAAACACTTTAAAGGGGAAAAAAAAAGAGGGTTTGTTTGTAAAAATGGTTAGGAGTCTGCTAACATCCCCCCTCCTCAAAAAGCTGGAGAGTAATGCGAAGCAGCTATCTAGTAGTAAATAGTAGCAAACACGAATTATATTCATTTTAATCGCTATTGGACACTGGTGACTCTGGCTTGCTCAATTAAAACGTAAGTAACAATCTTTTGTCTCAGTCATTGAATATGTGTTCATGTACTGGCTCGGCAGGGTCGGGAGGATGTCCTTCCCGGTCCCTGGTGGGAGTGGGAACCTCAGAGAGGCTCCTGCCCCCTCCTCCCCAGCGCTTCCAGCACACCGTGGGCTCTATAACGAGATCGACCACCAAACAAGCGCAACGCTCCCTCCGAACTGTGTGTGCGACTTGTCGGTGTGGGTCCTGTGCGGCCGCTAAGACTCCAGACCGCCCCCTTACACACAACCAGCTGCAACCCCAGAGCTCTTAGAACTCTACAGCTAAATCAGTTTTCAGCTCTGAGACGACCTTTCGGTGGATTACAAAAATTGGCTGTAAAACAACTTAAAAGCTGTGAGACTCGGCTGTAGAACCCTAAGTGCTAATATTCCTTGCATTAAAGTGCACACTTAGGTTCCCACAACTATAGCTGTTCCTGTTCACATAAATAAATAAATAAATAAATAAATAAATAAATAAAATACATGTTCTCCCCCTCCCGCCCCCTCCCCATGCTCAGCTGGGCAAAGCAGCAATACTCAAGGTTTACATGTGGGATTTTAAACGGGGTTCTACTGGAAAAAAACATTATTACCAACGAATAGCACAAAAGTAAACATATTTGATCCCTACTATACTAATTGAGTAATGTTTCATGTAAAAAAAAAGTGTTAACCTGATGTTGAATAATACATTCATCCACTTAAAAATTAAACTTAAAAATCTCTGAGCCCTTTCTGGCCAAAAAAAAAAAAGCACATTTTACCAAAATGATATTTATTATGTGCAGCTTTAAGCACACTGTTAACAAATATTTACTACAAGCAAGCACTGCACCAAAAGGCACTTTTTAAGAAGGATTTTAGGGCAACCACTTCGTCGGTAGATTTATAGGGCCCGGTGTTCGGCAGCCAACCGGAAATGATGAATGCCGTGCGAAATGGGTCCCCGTCTCTAGCCAACATTGTACCTGCCGTTTAAGGGGACCTTGAACCTTGGAAATGGACTGAGAGGGAAGAGAAAGACGAGGCCGGGTCTGGGCACACACCCCGCCCTTCTCGGAGGCCCGCCCGCAGTTTGTGTGGTCAGTGCCTGAGCGTCTGGCCCTGGAGTCCCACCAGAGCTCGTGGCCTTAAAGACAGACCCCCGAGGGTTCCCACCAGCGGGGCTCGCAGGCACGTTGGTCAGGCAGAGAGAGGTCTGGGGACACAAACCTGGCCGGCAGCGGCGGGTCCGCCTTACCAGCCACCAGCCAGGAGGACCGGTGGTAGGCGTAGCGGTACCTCTTGTTGTCCACGGGGACGATGTCCATCAGGACTATGTACTTGGCCTCGGGATCCACGCCGGAAAACGACACGCGGATGGTAGGGAACATCCTCCTGTCACAGGGAGACAAGGGGAGTCGGCCTGAGCTCACACGCCCGCCGGAGAGAGGGAGCGAGGGTTGGCCTCCCCTCCCTGCCTGGCCCTTTCTGTTGTTTCTTGGAAAGCCACCGAGATGGGAATTTAGAGACCGACGGTCTAGATAATTTTAAGTGCCTTTACAAGCGTCCTGGTGGCTGGGGGCAAGTTGGGTTTTCGTTGCGCTGAGAACACCTGCTGGTCTGTGATTACGGAAAAGCCTACCCGCTTTAGCAAGCCCATTAGCTCCCCGCGCGGCGACTTCCTGGCCTTGCTGGGAGGAAACTCGCTCCCTCCCCAGAAAGCGGGAGGGGGTGGGGGGACTCTAGGGTTCAGTTCGGGGAACTCTCGAGGTATTTCCTGGAGTCCTGAGAGCTGGAGGGAGAGACCAAGCACCCAGGGCCACCGACCTCCGGAGCCTCTGCCCCAGGCCCCGGGAGTGCCGGCACCCTCGCTTCCCGCGAGCCCTGAGCCCGCCCAGCTGTGGCGCCAGGGGGCCCGCGGAGCCAGCACCCCCTCCTCCCTAGAGTGTAGTCGCTGGGAATTGCACTCTGCCACCCAGGTTTGACTTTCAGTTTTAATGGGAGCTGGAGGCTTCTGCGGATTGAGGCCCACAGAAAGGAAGCTACCTGCCTTTCTCCAAGCACCCAGCACTCGCCCTGTACCCCTGGGCTCGAGTCCCTCCTACCCTCCAGGTGCCAGGCCTGCACCAACAAACCCTCCCGGGCTGCAGGGGACAGAGGCCCCTGGTCCCTGTGCCTTTCTCATCAAGACCGAGGTGAGCTTTCCCATGGCCAGAGCTCGAGAAATTAAAAAGACCAGCAGTGGTTTCCAAAGCAAACTGGTGGAAACAAGCTCCCCCATTGAGCGAAGCTGCCTCTGGGACCCAGGACCAGCGGGGATTCCCCCGATCCCCCCAAACGACCCACGCCACCCAGGGCGCGTTCCCACCCTCTGCCTCTCCCCGCCACGGCCCCGCTACCTGCCAGACTTGGTGATGATCATCTCCGTGCCCAGTTCGTGGAACTTGTCCCAGAGCTCCTTGGTCTCCAGGCTGCAGGCGATTTTGGCCATTTCCTCGCTGGGGATGATGGGGGTGGTGGGGATCAGCGGCTCGGTACACAGCGCGGAGGACGGTGGGCTGCTGCCGCCCCCGCTGCCCCCGAACTCCCCGTGAGCATCCAGGCTGGTCAGCTCGCCCAGGGGCTGAGCGCAGGGTGACTTCTCCACAAATTGTTCTGCAAGAGAAGGGACAGTGACAGCCAGCGCCGTCCAGCGAAGCCACTGGAAGAGGACCACGGCGAACGTAGGTACCTGGTTTGACCTTGGAAAAGTTGGGCTCAGAAACTCCAGGGCGGCAGCCGAGAGCGCGCCGTGTTCTAAATCTAGCGTGCGACCCCCACGGAGAGGCACGAATCCACCGCTCGCTGGCTGAGCCACACGAGTGAGCTCCAGAGCCGTGGCTCCCGACCACTGCTCCTGAGTCCCGCGCGGGGGAACAAGCTCGTGCGGACTGGAAAGGCAGCGATCGTGATGGACAAAAAGTGAGCGTTTCTGTTTTTATCCCTCCCGGGGTCTAGACCCCTCAGCTCCTGGGATCTGGAGCTGGTCCTGCCTCTTTGAAAGCCAGGGGAGTGGGGGAGATGAGCCCGCTCTCCAGAGAGAACATGAACCGTGGGCCAGAGAGAGTAGGCAGGCAGCTAAAAAAAATCAAGTCACTTCTCTTTCTCCTCTCTGCCTGGCTCTCCGTGCCCTAGGCTTTGGAGAGGCTAGACTAGGGCTTTTGTCCAATGCACCTCCCAGCCTGAGATCTTTAAAAAAGACTAGCATTTAGCTTGTTAAATCACAGGAGTGCAAGCTCTGGGCCATTTCGAGACCACAAGGTCCCAGGAGCGAGGAAAACAATCGGAAAACCAGGCTAGCAGGCGTATTAAAGCAGGAAGGCAGCTTTGCCATCCAGCAGGAGGCTGCAGTGCCGCTGATAAGGGCCTGGGACTCCACCAGTCACTTTGATGGAATACAGGGGGACTTCTGTAATTATCCCAATTATCTCGCATCCCTTAAAAAAGAAACTACTTGAATCTGCAATGTGAAACTGACCTCCAAACAACTCTATTCTGAGTACCCCCAAGGAATTGAAACAAGTTCTCAATGTAGGGATGTGTGTATATATTTATATATTTATACCATATATACATATACATATATATATATATATATATATATACATATATCATATGAAATGGTTTTCTTTCTGTATTTCTCCTTGACTTAGGGCAGGAAATAGAGGGTTTTTACCTTTTCTACTTTTACAATAACAATCCAGCTCCTGGAAGTGTTTTAAAGGAAGAATTGTCACATTAATTATCTCACCCTTATATTTTTCAGTTCAAAGCAAGAGACCCACGCCCTGGCTGCATCGTCTTTTCTACTATTTTCAGAAGCACGTTCACACACTGTCTTCCTAAGGAATTCACAAGGAGCCTTGGAAATTTTATTTTCTGACCATCAAAAAAGAAAAATGCAAACTCTCTAAGCCCCAAGCCACCGGAAGAAGAAAGTGATCCAGAAGTGCTCTAACACGACGTGACGTGTCAAATACATCTCAAATCAAGTTTTTAGAGAAACGCTCTAGGGGTCTCAGGCTGTCCCTCTGAACAGACTTGGTGTGTTCCAGTGCGCAGTCAGGGGACGCCCCACTTCGCTTCGACATCCCACTGGGGTTTCACACCCCATCCGCTCTTCACAGAACCTCTAGGTGTGTCTACTCCTGGCCTACAGTTACTAATCGTGCTCTCTGGGACCGACCCCTAAAAGGGACAGGAAGGCCTTCCGGTCCTTCTGGAGGGGCGCTTACTTCTTCCAGACTGCATGTGTGCTGAGGAAGGGGGCTGGTGGCTCCGAGCTGGGGGCCGGTCCACAGTTTAGAATTTAGGTAGGTGTTTTTTTCTCAGGAAAATCAACAGGCAAGGAAGCAACACTGAAATGACAGTGGCGCTGAAGCTGGCTTGGGTCCCAGCCTGCTGTGTGTACGGGGGTCAGGAATTACAACCTGCAGCTGGCCTTCCCTGCGGGCTCCCACCCTGACACGGGACATCTGCGAAGAATCAGGAAGCCCCCAGGACAGGAGCGGATGATGTAGGGAGGTCCCCCCAGAACATAACTTTGAAATAGGTGGCTAACTTTTTTTTCCTGAACAGTTGAGGTTGTTTCCATTTCTTTGGCGGGTTTAGATTTAGACCACGGGGCAGGTGGGGAGAGCCAGGGCAGGGAGTGAAGGTCTTGAAGGGGAGACTTAAGACTGCACGTTTTCTAGAGACTTTCCACGTTCTCTTTCCCCGGCTCTGCGTTGCTGCAGGGATTTTAATTCTCGGTTCTCTCTCTGCCCAGCTCATTTTTTTTTCTCCATCTCCAGGGCTTCGTCTCTCACATTCTCATTGTTGTTCGGGATGTGGGATATTAAATTATGGGGAAGGACAGGGAGAAGGAAGGAAAAGTTGGGGAGAGTTCAAAATAAATATTACCCTGTTTGCTTTTGTGATGTTTTTCACTGTTTCAGGGTTTCCAGCTGATCAGGATATGAAATAACTATTTCCTGGGGCCCCAAGAGGTGGTGATGAGGGGACGACTTCTCCGTGGTAAGGGGATGCTGAAACACATTTCCGGCAGTTTCTTTCCCACATAATTCACTCGTGCTACGGGGAGCATAACCCCTTTCCTCCCTTTACTCCGAGCCTTGGAGTCTTCTATAAATGGTAAAGGTTGTTAAATAAACAGTATAGCTAAAAGTTGAGGAATTTGGGAAATGGTTACTGGCTGATGTTTTTGCCAACCTCTACTGAAAATGACGGCAGTTATACAATGATGTCTTATTGATACGTCCAGCGCTTCTGTGAAGCCAACGATTCGTGCCGGGAGAGCTGGCTCATTCCACAGCCCTTGACGGTGTTTTTCAAGAGCTGGCCCTGTGTGGCCTATCAAATCGGGGGGAAGACAACATTTAACTAGTTTCTTGTTATGTCACTGGGAGTGGCCTTGGTTTCCACTGCACAAGCAGGTATTATACGCATCATAAATCCCGCTGAGTCTTAGGAGGGGGCTTTATTATTATTTATCCTTGAAAGTTTTTATCCCGACAAAGTTACACACCCAGACAAGTAGAGAGAGCGCCTACCGCGTTATGTGGGATGCGAAAGAGGTTGTGTTAGCAGATTGTGAAGCGTCCCCCGCCAAAAAAAAAAAAAAAAAAAAAAGGTGGGCCTTAAAGGAAAAAAATCTCCCCCTCCCCACGACGTAAAGTCCGTGGCCTAAAGGTCAGAAGCTGCCGTGCGCGAGCTGGGAAAGCGGCCGCACTCACGAGCCTCCCGCAGCCAGGGGACCGAGGGGCACAGGGACAGGCAGCGCCCCAGCTCTGCCCACCCAGGACAGCCAGGCAGCCCGACTTACCCAGGGGTTTGATGGTGTTCTCCGCGGCCTCCTTCTCCTTGGAGCCGCCGCTGGACATGAGCGCGGCGATGGAGAAGGCGTTGGCCCGGGAGGAGAGCTGGGGTTTGGGTGACGCGGTAAACTCCATGACCCCCAGTACGCGGTCCTGGCCAGGGACCGGGCCTGCCGAAGTGCCGTCCAGCTTCCCCAAGGGAGACAAAACCGAAACACAGCGCGAAAGTTTCCGAATGCAATCACAGCGCAGCAGCCGGGGACTCCAGATGAGTCAGCCCCAGCCTCCCAAGAGCTCCACACGGGCCTCTCCACTACCCCACCGCAAAGCCCTGGAGCCGAAGAGACTTGGAACTAGCCGGAGAGGACCGCAGAAGACCAACTGCGGGCTCCACCGGGTGCGCAAGCACCAGGGCGCGCCGCAAGACCACAGGCTGCGCCGCTGGAAGCTGGTGACGAGCATCAGCTGCGCAAAGCCCAGGGGTCCGGCAGCATCCCCTCCGCGTGGAGTGGCCCAAGAGGCAGGGAGGTGAGGATCGGCGGAGCGCGGCTGAGAGGGCGCGGACCCACCGCAGGCAGGTCGGTCGCGGAGCGGCGCAGCACCGAGGACACTGCGCCCGGGGGCTCTCAGCCCCGCGCCTTAATTTGCTGGCGGCGCCGATCCCCGCGGCCACCAGCCAGTCAGCGCCGCCCCACGTCACCGCTTCCTGATTCCGCCGCCGGGGGCGGGGCCTTTGGGCTGGGCGCGAGAAGGGGGGCGCTTGCGCCCCGGGCGCTGCGCCCTCGTGGCCTCCTGCCGCAATCGGCTGCAAACCTGGCACCCGCTGGGGGAAAGGGGTGTCACCATCAGACTGGCGCAGCCGCCAGGGACGCCTCCCTCTTGGTCTTGCAGTCCCGGGGCGGGAGGGAGGTGAGCACTGTCGGGAGGGGCATTTCTGTTGCGACCTAAAATCCAGGATCCCGGGAGTGGTGCAGTGCGTGAACCTAGACTGGAGGAAAACTGAAGTTTTTGCTTCGTCCAGTATTTTTCTTACCGGCGCTCAAAGTTCCAAAAGAAAGTTGGGGAGCGCTAAGTAGAGAGGAAAGCGGCGCAGCAGAGCTGGTGCCCACGGGCCAGATCCCATTCTCCGGGTAGCCCCCTGGGCTGAGTCCCCATACTGGGTGGGGGGCGGGGGGCTCCACTGTCTACCTGCTTGACACTGAGGGGCGCAGCCCCTCAAAAGATGCGCCAAGGCGGTGCTGCGAGCATCGGGCAAAGGACGCTGCCCTCGCAACCAAGGTTTCCGCTGCACACCGGCGTGCCTCTCACCCGGGGTTCGTGTTCCCGGGAGGGACTCGGGAAGGTGGGGCTCCGACCGAAGGGAAAGCGAGGGGCGGGCGCAGTGCGGGAGGGGCGGGGTGGCACGGCACCCTGCGGGGACACGCGACGCACAGCGGGAAAGTGGGAGCCTCGCAGCGCCTGGGCTCGGCGGACACGGAGCCCTCGCAGCCCGGGCGGCGACCGGGACTTCCCACGGCCTGGTGGGGGTCGTCCTGGTGGCCGCGTTCAGCTCGAATAACTCACATTCTCCGAATTCGCAGGGTGATCCGCTTCGCTCTGAGCGGCGTATACTCAGGCGGACACACACACTCGAGCTGTACACGTAAACATTTGCGCTCCTTCGCAGCCAGTCGGCCTGGCGATTCCGGAGCCTCTTGGTGGGTCTTACATGGGCGGCGTGGGGGAGAAGGAAAGACAGCAGCCCCCGTTTCCCACCAGACTTTTACTTTCCTCCCTGCCCTTGCCCTCCCTGGCTCCTGCACTGAGCTCGCGGGGGGAAGCTGAGAGTCTAAGGTCGAGGACATTTATTGAGGAAAACGATGTCATCGGGCAGAGAGAGGCGTGATTCAAGCCCGCCTCGTCATCGCCTGTCGATAGCTTCTAACGCGGCGCTGCCTGGGGGTGACCGAGAAGCGCGTTCTGTGGTCCGCCTCCCTGCGCCCTGTGTCTGTGCAGATGTTTGGGGAGATTCGTGAAGTCGTGGACTCTTGCGCGGGAAGGGGTTTATGCCGCCGTCTGGCCCAGCTCGGCTTTCTTTTGAGAGAGAATAACCGGGTCTGGCGCGGCGGAGGGCGCGAGTCCCTCTGCAGGGCGCCCAGCCGGCTAAAGGCAGACTGGCGCTCAGGCCGGCGGCACCCCAGGCCACCGTCCTGGTCCCCGCCTGACCCGGTCCCGCGAGGGCGAGGGCAGAGCCAACGCCGGCCGAGAGCAGAGGGCTTTCCCGTCGCACCGCGGTGAAGACTGGAGGGTCAGTTTCCTTCCTTTAGTTTTCCGTCCTTTGCTGTTTTTAGAGGACCGCGACCCAACCCTTGGGTCACTGAAACCTCCCACCTCCCTCCCCACTCCCCGCTGACTCCCCCGCACCGCAGCAGCGACATTTCTTGCGCGTTCGAGGCTGGTTCCTCTTCTGTCTCAGGTGCTTAGAGTTCGGCAGGGAAGGAAGACAGATGTCAAGAGTTTTTTTTGGGGGGGGGGGCTTGTGGTGGTGATATGTGTTTGGGGATTTTTTGGGGGGAGTGTGATGGGGAAATGTCACAGTTAATCTAGAACTAGGCATGCTTTAGCTGGGTGTCGAACATCTTGTCTGCGGGTTTGAGTTATCGGAAACTTATGGTGGGATTGTACCTCGATTTAAAAAATTGTCATTGCTTTTCTACACAGAGGGCATGCTGTACCTTTTCTTAATTGTCGTAATGGTTCAGACTGGGCTTTGAAGAATACCGTGAGAGGGACGTTTGTAGGAAAACTGGCAGAGCAGGGCGGGTGCTGACTGGCCCCCCCAGTCTGTTTCCACTTTCTTTTCTCATCGCCCACCGGGCCTCAGCCCAGCTCCGAGTCTCTCGTAGGTAGGGAACTTCTGGCTGTTCATCCTATTACAGGTGAGAGGGAAGGAAGGGAAAAAAAGGCTAAGCCAGCAGGCGGCAAAGGCCGCGCAGACCCGGGCTCCAGCGGTGAGCTGTTCAGGGACGCCTGACAAGCGATGCATCTTTGCGGTGTTGAAACGGCAGCAGCAGAATGTATACTACAACGTAATTATCAAGGGCACAGTGCCCCTTCGCTTAGATTTATTGCCTTTCCAAATCAATATATCGGTAGTGCTATATATTAAAAAAAAAAAAAAAAAACAGCAACAACCAGGGAAACGGAGCTTAGCCGAGAGAGGCTGTCAAAAGGTGCCTTCGAGACGTCCCGAAGAGGCGGGCGCGGAATTCTGAGGTCCCTTGCACCCCCTGAGTTGGGGGGGGTTAACAGGTAAAGCCACGGAAGAGGCGGGAAATAAAGCGACCCCGTTAACACTTCCCTCCGGGCCCTTCGCGGGCTGACGGCGGACAGGCCGGTGACGCTTTCCGACACTGGAAAGTGCCTTCGACTCCAGAAGACTCTGAATCTTGACCTTCGCCCGGGGTTAGCCCGGAGACTTCAGGTGGGCCCCCTAAACTTCCCAAAGCCTCGGCTTCACCATCCACACTAAAATAGGGCCAATAATTTACTCCTGCCTGGAAAACGGTTCTATGGATTTTAATGAGGGAACAGGCAGAAAGCGCCTAAACCGTTAGCAGCTTTAAGTCACCCCGATATAAGTAACACGCTAAGTACGGGATTTTGTTCTATTAAATTTTTGAACTGCCATTTTGCGACCACAGAGCCGCAGACAATTTTGAAATGTGCACAGAAGACTGGGGTCACGGGGTGAGTAACGGGCCACGGTTTAAATCCTGTTGAACTTTGCAGCCTGGAAATTTAAAATTTGGGGGCATACGTCTGAGTTTGGTTACACCGACTTCGATTTTACGGAGGACTGCAGGATGTCCTATACACGCCACGCTTTCAAATTCTCATTTGTGGCATCCGGAACTCAAAGCTTCCTCGGCCCCGAAAACGGTCCAAGAAGCAACAGTTTTCCCGCTTTTGGCCAATGGCCCCTAGCTTAACTATGGCTAAAGCAGAGCCCTTCGCTGGCAGCGGCAGGGGCCAGTCCCCGGCTGGGAGCCGTGCTCGGTGGCGGGGCCGGGTGCGGGATCCAGAGCACCGTCCGGGACCGGACGGGGAGCGCCGGACGGAAGGTGGGAGAGAAGACCAGCTTCTCAGCACGCGGGAAGCCAGCTGCTCCAGGTCGTGGAGGGACATCCCGTCCCCATCCTCTCTTTCACTCCTTCCGGTAAACGGTTTAAAAGCCAGAGTGATGGGACTCGGGGTCTTTGGATTTCTATATTCGGTTTGCCGCACGGAAAGACTGCCGAAGCAGCGTGGGAGAGAGGCCGCAGCCGTCCGCGGGCTGCTGCTGCTGCGGGTCCCCGTGGCGCGCAGAGAGAGCGGCGCGCGTCGCCGCGTCCAGCAGGGAGCGCGCGGCGCGGCCTCGGATTTCAGCGCCGGCGGAGAGGGCGGTTCCCAGCCTTGCCTCGGAGGAGCCGAGGCCAAGGCTCAAACGCAAATGCTAGCGGGGTTAGTTAAGTTGCCTTGACCCCCAAAGTGGTCCCCGAGATGCGCCCCTTCCAGCCCGGGCAGCAAGCACCCGCGCAGAAGGGAGGCCCCGGGTGGGGCCTCTCGAGGCGTCCCCGCCCAATGCCAGCTGCCAGGACCAGGCAAAGATCCGCTCCTCGGGGGGCACGGCCCGAATGCGTCCCCTGACGGTCCCGGTGGTGTGTGCGCGCGCACGTTCCACCCGGGACCTCAGCTCCACGCCCAGCTGTCGGACCCAGAACGGGGATACCGTGTGGGTAGAGCAGGTCGCACCCGTTTCCAGAGCCCTGTCCTCAGGTGGTGAAGGGAAAGGGTCACTCAGACTGGAGCCTGGGCACTGCGGCATGCCGTGCCCTGGGCCTCCTCCGGCTCCCACCGGAGGCAGTGCTTGGCCTGGGGGCAGAGGTCAGGCGCCAGGCCCCAAAGCCTCCTCCCAGGATGCCCCCTCTAGGCTGTGGCCCTCCCGCCCCATCCACCCCGCGACCGCAAGCTTCCCGGTTCTTCCTCCAAGAGCTCTCGAATGCAGGGACCTGCCCTGGGCGCCCTACGCCTTGGGATCCGGGAAGAACCCGTGCGCTCCAGCTGGGTGCAAAACTCAGCGTGACCCCGAGAACCGCGAGGAAAGATCGCCTCTGACCCAGTGAGCCCGGGGTGCAGACCGCTCTCCGCCGCCGCTTGCCCTCCGTCCTCCTTTTCCCTGCCTTCCGCCTTCCTTCTCCAACCCACCTCTTGGGACGCCGCTGCCTCCTCCTCCCCACCGCCAGGCTGCCCACGGACCCCATCTCCATTTAAAGCTCAGATATTTTGTCCATCGTGAATTTTGTTGCATGGGTTTTGCTTTTTTTAAAGTTGCTGCATTAAAATATTGTTTCTTGATTACTGAAGGGTGTTGTTTTTTTTGCCTCCCCTTAAATGTTGGGCTCTCACCCTAGTCCCCGCCTGTCAGAGGGTTAAGAAGTTGATCGACATGACGTTGGTGCTAAGCATTGGAGCGAGGATTCCAAGGCAAATTGCTGGCTTCGACAGCAGCGTCGCTGCTGCCATCACCTCGGGCACTACCCTGCTTAAGTGGGAACTCCCTGGAGGAGGAAGAAAGCAGGCAGAGGACGGTCCTCTGCTTCCGGTGAATGCCCTGTAGGCAGGCGCCCAGCCCGCCGGTGCAGACTCACGGGGCCTGCATGGACAGGGCACCATACAGCCAGGCAGGCGGCCCCAGCATGCTGCCTGAGCTGCAGTTTCTTAGGTGTTTAAAAAGAAATTCAAAACTAAATGAGACATCCTCCACAGATGAGCAACCACAGCCATCTTGCCGGCAGCGCCCTTCCCCCCACAAAGTAGTGCGGGCGTTGGAGATGCCACCCAACTAAACATACAGCAACGGCAGCACCTCGGGAGAGGATCCTCCAACCGACTGCACCCTGTCCTCTCTGGCGATTGCCGGGGTACGTCTGCCCCCTGCCTTCGCTCTTCAGGAGCCGGAGTGGAGCCCTCTGGTTGTAACCTCTCCGTGTGGTATGCGGAGGTTTGGAAGATCAAGGTGAGGGAGACACAGGGGAGAGGTGGCCATCCGAGGTCTCTGCCACCAGCTCCCATTGTGAGTCACCCCAGAAGCCACCCACAGAAGCTCATCTTATTTCCTGCCGAGGGCAAGATATACCCAGTAAGCACTTGGGTGCCTATGCCCAAGTGCCAACGTGCTCCAGATGACTTGAAGCATGGGTCACACGAGGGGACAAAGACATAAGCATCTGACAGGAGGTGGAGTGCAGAGTGTTTGCTCATTTGTCCGGTGGTGTCCGGCCCTCACTCTGGGCTGGGTACGTTGCAGGTTCCCGGAAACAGACCAGCAATCAGAACCCTAAAACTCGTGCCTTGGGCAACTCCCATTCTGGTGGGACACACTTTAATGGGCATGCAAACACCACAAGAAATAGACCTTATGACAAAGATGGGAGGAAACAAGGAGCAGAGATGGCAAGCCCACCCTATCTGGGGCATTCCTTCATTCTGGACCGGGCACTGGCTTATTGGTAGGGGTGTGGCTACATCATTTGCATATGATCTCTGCCCATCAAGGATTCCAAGTCCAGCCAGAGACGGATCAAAGACCAGGGACATAAAAAAATGCACATTCATTCTCCTCAGCATTGACCTAAAATAACTCTTAAGATGTAGGGGCAGAATGACTTAATGTTCAATGCAAATAAGACAGAACAAATAACTAATAAAAACCCTTGCAGAGGACGGTGTTCAGTCTGACAGCAGAAACGTGGGTTCGGAGCAAGTCGTGTTGCCTCAGTTTCCATGTCTGTAAAATACGGTTCCTGGTGACAATACCTACAACAGGAGTCTGTTGTGGAGATTAAGTGGAGTGACGTCCCAGTGAGAGCAAAGGACTTCATAGGCGTTGCTGTCAGCCAGCTGTGAAACCTGGGGGGAAATCCTCTTTCTCAGTTTAGGGGAGATACAAATGAGAGCCCATCAAGGGGTGTGTTCAAGAGCCCCAGATTCCACACTCAGGGGATGTAAGGAACAGCTTTCTCTCTGGGGTCAGTGAGATGCTGGGGGTCTCACTTCCGGGCTCACGTGCCACCGCGAGGAGGGGGCCGTCCCCGCAGACGCTGGACCATGTGCCTCTCTGCCATGAACGGCTGGCTGGGAAGCCCGGAGGCCCACAAGGGGCCTCTCCGCTGCATTGTCTCCTCTTAGCTCACGTAGTTGGAAGGCGCTTTGAGCACATTTCAAGCTCTGGATGCTAGTTTTTCAACGCATCACGAAGAGCTATTGCGCATTTAACATGTGCCAGGCGCCGCATTTGGGCGTGCCAAGAAGTATGTGATGTTGATAATAGTATCAGTTGGGTAGCATTAGCATGTGCATTTTAAAGCTGTGGAAAATGAGACCCTGGAAGCTAATTCACTTGCTCAAAGGCACATGGATAGTTTCATGGTGGGGGGTGGGGGGCGACCCTGGACCCTGTAACCCAAGTCTTTTTGCTCCTCAACCTTAACCCCCACCCTCTATCGGATTCTAGCGCTGACTTGGTCAGTTTCCTGTTCTGGAGGCGGAGGCAGTTCAGAGAGGGCTGGATTTCTCTGGTCTGTTTGCAAAGACAGGGTCGCCCGGGGAACACGTGCCTGTCTTTGTTGTCTGTCCGCCGGAACCCGGGACTTCATTCTTCTCAACATGGGCCTATGTCCACCCTCCTGGCTCGCAAAGCCGAAAGGCCAGCCAAATAAAGTTTATTTCGGTGTGGCACTTGGACCGCGGGCCCCGTGGCCTTTGTAATTGTTTCTTCTTCAATGGGTGCAATTACCCAGTAATCTGCAGGTTCCGCGGAGGCACGCGAGGCGTCTAGGCGGTCGGCCTGGGGATCACTCGTGGCTTGGGGGAGTCTACACGGCTCACTGCCCGCGAACCCGCAAGTTTTGGAGACAGGCTGCCAGACGGCCACGTTTTCGAGGTTCGAAGTCAGACTCTCCCTTTGCTGGCCGCCTGACCCTGAGCCGTCCGCGCTGCTCTGAGCCTTTAGTGTCTCCAGCTGTGGAGAGCGGGGCTTGAACCGCGCCCTGGGCGTGCGCAGTGCCCTGGGAGCCGCGGCGCCAGCTGGGGCGATGCCACGGCAGGAAGCGGATTCTTCCAGCGATCAGGAGGCGCGGAAGCGTGGAGCCCAGGGGTCTGCCAGGCGTTCTCCCCTCTGGCAATCGCTGGTCTCTCCCAACAACCCACCCCATCCTTAGTAGCCGTCGTGGGCCCCAGACCTTCACCTTGGGGACAACGGCGAAGTAGCCGGGCTCCACCTAGTTCCCCCACTTGGTGACTCCAGGTGGGAGATTCCGACCCCCGAACACTTCCCAGGGTGACGCTATCGTGGTCCCTGCGAAACACCGCATTTTTGGAGAGGCAGACCCAAACCCTTTTCTCCGCTCGGGGCACTCGGCTCCCTCCTCCTCCCCCACAACCCGGGACACACGCGACCCTCGCCCAGGACCTGAGGCCAGGCAGGGACGGTGCCCTCGGCTCCGGCCCGCCCTCCCGGGGGCTGGGACGCAGATGTCCAAGTTAAAGCCCTCGCCACTACCGGTCCCTGCTTAGTCGGCGCGGTGGCCGGGGCGCTGGCGGCGGCGGGGCCTTCTCTTGGCTGTGCTGCCATTTAATCAGGGCTATTATCAGACTCGGCTTGCAGGATGGCGCGGTCCGAGCTTTACCCCCATTAGCGCGGGGCAGGGTGGGGGCTGGGTCCCCAGGCCGCCGCCTGCCCGGGCCGCAGCTGCGGCGCGTCAGGAGCGCTTTGGGGGAAAAGTCAAGGCGCGCTGTCTGGCGGCGGCTCGGGCCGTTTCCACCCAGCCTTTCTCAGGCCGACAGTGTACTAGACTTTTATTTTCTGGCTACCAATTCGACCCTTACTAGCTCCGTGACATTGGGGCAAGTCACCGAACTTCTCCGAGCCTCCGTCTCTCATCTGTAAAATGGGGACGTAACTCTAGAGTGTCATGAAAATGAACTAAAATGATGCGCATTGAGTGTTCCGCGGATGAGCTAACTCGCACAAATGGTGTTATTACTCCTGTTATTCTGTTATTTTTTTACACACTGTATCTGCTTTTAAAAAAATTATTATTGAAAAGGAGGTGAAGCGAGGGACCCAAGTTTGAATAGTTCAAAAAAGAAGTCCAAAGATTATTGACGGACCTGCTGGTTCTATGCATTCCTGACTCTGTTTCACCTCGGCCACTGGCCACCTGCGTGGCTCTGGGCCTTTCGTGGCCTCTCTGTGCCTCGCCGGCCTCAGCTGTGAAGTGGGCAGAACCCCAGCCCCTGCACTGACCCACTCTCCTGCGCGTCCATGAGCCGCTTCTTGGAGACACTGAGCACAGGGCAGGCTCTGCAGAAGCACAGGCTAATTGTTATTAGCAAAGACGTTTTTTACAAACCACAGACTTTAGACTGAAAAACAAAAATCTTCCTAGGAGCAGCCTGCTGCGTCCTGATCCTAAGGGGTCTTCTAGAGGTGAGGGGCTCAGGTTCAGAGCCGAATGCAGCGGGGCGGGAGGTGGGGGAGGGCGGAGCGGGGAAGGCCCAGCGGCGGCTTCCGGCCCCAGCGTGTCCTCCCTGCGTTCCCATCACGACGCGCTATTGACACAGCCATTGAAAGATAAAAGCTCAACAGCAAAATCAGTCACCATTGTTTTCCGATGGCTGCGAAAAGATTAGTGTTCCAGCAACCCACCCCCCCTCCCGCCCATTGTCAGCGGTCCTTTCTAATCAGTGCCGTGTAATTAGCAAAGCGAGACTCATTATTAAAGCGACCTTCGAAGTAGTGAGTGTTTGCGAAGGGTCCTTAAGTGGGATGTGCCGGGCACACAGCCCGACCCTGAAGGACTGCGTTCAATGTCAGCCAGCTCTGGCCCGGGCTCTCCAGCCTCCCCAAAAGCCTAGTCTGGCTTCTAGAATGACTTTCTCCCTCTAACAAGTAAAGCAAATGGCTCATAATAATGGTTAACTGATTTCCAGTGTTTGTGTCTGCCTGGTCACAGCCCAGGCACCCTACCTGTGTATTTTATTTGATTATCCTCCTTTTACAGATGAGGAAGTAAGGCACAAAGAGGTCACGTAACTTACTATAAATCACACAGCTAATGTGATTTATAGTAAGTTACTACACTATAGTAACCACCACAGGTGGTGGAGAGTAGGCTTGAACTCTTGTCCACCTTTTTCCAAGGCCCCTGTGCCTCTGCCCAGAGGAAAGCAAAGAGAAGACTTCAGAAAACTCTCTGCTTCTAGCGGTGGACGCACCCAGCAGTAGAGGCCGAGATAAATTCCTGGCAGGGTCTGAGGACCGTCACTGCTGAGGGTCCCTTCTCGCCAGCCACGTCTCCTCTATGCCACGGTTCACTCTCTGCACAAGGACTGCGTGCTCCTTTACACCGAGTAACTGTGAGTGGTACAGGATCGGACGAAGTTAGGTCGGTAGTTGTTCGTAGGGGAAGTAACACAGTAATTAATAAATGCTTGTATAAGAAGGAACCCTGTGTTTCACGTACTCACACCTGTAAACCTACTTTGGACCCATCCTGTGTTGTGTAACATTTGGTGAGACCTGTATATGTTCAATTTGTAGGTACTTGAATATACGTCATTTCATTGTAAAATAAATTTGATACATTTTATTTTATAATAAATACTGTCAGCCCTGGCTGGCGTAGCTCAGTGGATTGAGTGCAGGCTGGGAACCAAAGTGTCCCAGGTTCGATTCCCAGTCAGGGTACATGCCTGGGTTGCAGGCCACGGCCTCCAGCAACCGCACATTGATGTTTCTCTCTCTCTCTTTCTCCCTCCCTTCCCTCTCTAAAAATAAATAAATACAAATCTTAAAAAAATATATTAAAAAAATAAATACTGTGTACCTCACAGGCCTTTTGTGATGATTCATCAAGCTGAATTATTTGGAAATATTAAAGAAACAAGACTTTGTTAGAAATGACTATTATTTATTTGAAACATGCTGAAAAAATGATATCTTCAAACAGTAAGTTTTCAACGTTTGGTTCCAAGTCTACTTGGTTCCAGAGTGCCGAGGAATTCTGGGTATTTCTGGGCTCCATCCAGAGTGACTGCACGCAGGGCCCCTGGTGCCTAACAGGGGTGGCGGCGCTGGGGAGGAGTGTGCCTCTGTTCCCAGCAACCCCTGAGCTCCCCCTGAGTCCTGGTGGCACTGCAGTCTTCCTGGTGGCCACATTTAGCTTTGGACTTGACCAGAGCAAAGAGAAACAAGAACTTCCCACCTCTTCTGAGAAGCCATCAGTGATTAATCAAAAAGCCCCACACTGAAACCTGTACCTTTCATAATTTCCTGCCATACCCTTACCTGGAAGTGTGGCTTCTGGATCGGACATGTCTGTTGTTGCTTTCAAGGGTGAATACGGGGAGGGCATGACCGACATGTACAACTGGAAAAGACAAAAGCCACCAGCAAGTTCTACGCCCCCTGCCCAACCTACCCTCACCCCACACAAACCCATCATACTGAGGGCACTGTCGGAGCGAGGTCCTTAGCGTGAAGTATTACAGCGGAGACCAAGACATTTCAAAGTGTTTGAAAAGATGAGCAGGGTCACTAAAGTTCACCCCCTCAAACCGAACGTCAAAGCCTGGGTCCAGAGTGACGTACCCAAACTCACGCCACTGGTCAGGTCTTCGAACCCAGTTTGCCTGACTTGGAATGAACACGGGCCTCTTTTTCAGGGCCTCACCTTAGGGGTGGGAGCACAGTCTCTGTATCTAAGGCTGGTGCCCTCTGAATCGTGACCCACACAGGTTGGGCTCTTCGGTGACAGTCACGGTGCCTGCACAGCGATGCTAAGAATGGGCCTGAGTCGTCTTTGGACCTGAAGGTGGACCAACTGGCAGGATTGATTTGCTGTTTTATTTTGGGGGGAGGGGTAGAGTTTACCCATGACCTGACAACACGCAAGTGTTAGAAACAAAATTGTAAGGGAGCAGAGTTGAGATAATGTGCACATCAATTAAGATTTTACGTTGTGACTAATCAGAAATTCTTCTCGATCTACTTTAAACGTAAAGGAGTTTGTTGGCCCATCCACTTAAATAGTTTAGGGTTGATTTCAGGTGACATGTGATCCAAGATGCAAAGGAAATCTTCATGTCTCGTCTCTGGCTTCTTGGTGTTATCTCTATTTTTAGGCAAGCTTGCCCCTGGGGTCACAAGAGGGCCGTCAGCAGGTCTCATGGCAACATCCTTCCTTGCTTTCCTCCGTTAGGAAATAGACTCTCTCCTTCCCTTACACCTGCAGAGAAAGGAGTCCGGGAACTGTCTTTACGTCTCGTTGGCCCTGGTTTAGGATCATGTGCCTTGAACCCCAAACCGTGATCCAGTGATTAGGGCACACTGGCTTAGCCAACTCAGGGCTCCACCCCCCGAGTTCGGGGCCAGTGGAAGCCCTCCCAAACCAGATGACTGAGACCAGGAAAGGGGTGACTTCACTGAGGAAAAATGAGATTCCTATTGGCCATGCACGGGCTTGGGAAACCTCGCTTCAGGACACTTTGTTTTTTTCTTTTCAGGAAACCTGGATTGTGTTTCCCAAATGAGGCTGTGCAGGGCACAGGTTGCTTCCAACGTGGCCTGTTCTTGTGCATTCTGAGAGCTAAAAGTGGTGCTCACATTTTCAAATGGTTGGGAGGAAAAAAACCAAAAGAAGGATAATATTTTGTAACATGGAAGTTACTTGAAATTCTAATTTCAGTGTCCGCAAAGTTTTGTGGCACGGGTTGGCGAACGTTTTCTGTCCAGGGTCAGACAGTAAATATTTAGGCTTGCAGGCCATGTGGTCTCTGTCACAGTCATTCGGCGCGGCCACTGTGACACCCTAACAGCCGTCGACAAGATGTAAACAAATGACTTTGGCTGGGTTCTGATACAATTTTGTTTACGCACATGGAAATTTGAATTTCACATCATGTTCGTGTCACAGAATATTTGCTTTGATATTTTGGAGCCACTTAAAAACGTAAAGATCATGCCCAGCAAGTGGGCTGTATAAAAAATAGGTGAGTGGCCAGATCCGGCCCCAGGGCCGTCCTCGGCAGACCTCAGGCTGACTGGCTGTGTCTGCAGTACCCAGGCAGAGCTAGGTAGCTGTGATGGAAACCACGTGGCCCACCAAGGCCAACATGTTTACTAGCTGGGTGTTTGCAGACAAGGGTTGCTGCCGCTTACTCTAGAATGGTGCTTCTCCAGCTTTCATTCACACACAGAGCACCCGGGGATCTTATTAAAATGCAGAATCTGACCCTAGAAGTCTGGGTCCCTCCAGAGGGTCTGCATCTGAACAGTTTCCAAGGTGGCTTTTTCAGTCATTTTTCTCTGGATGGTCTCCATCAGAAACCTCAGAGGAACTCCTCTCTTGCCCCACCTGCACTGGAACTAGAATCGTTTCTGCAGGGGGATTTGCATTATTAAATAAGCAGATTCTTTCTCGAACAGAGATTCAGGGACCGATTCACCGAGGACTGAGTAGCAGCCAAGCCATTGACCTCAGAGCTGGCGGGACTTCCGTGGGGTTTGTCCAACAAAGGATGAGTACTGGGTTTTTTGTTTTTTAAAGATTTTATTTATTTATTTTCAGAGAGGGAAGGGAGGGAGAGAGAGAAACATCAATGTGTGGTTGCTGGGGGTCGTGGCCTGCAACCCAGGCATGTGCCCTGACTGGGAATCGAACCTGCGGCACTTTGGTTCGCAGCCCACGCTCAATCCACTGAGCTACGCCAGCCAGGGCTTGAGCACTGTGTTTTTTAAGATGCCATGAACCATCCAACTATTTAGCATAAAGACTTGTTGTTGTTGTTGTTTAATCTCCAGGGAGTGAATGCTGTTTACAGCATCTTGATTTCACCTGAAGGCAGTGAGGTAAGGGATACTGATTGCGAGCAAACTGGTACCATCCCCCATCCCCACTTTAGCTGTGCATTTATGATCTGCAGGAGCTGTCTGCACACGGATAGGGCTAAAGAGCAGGATTGGGTTTTTATCTATTCTGCATATAGTAGCAAGGCAAACTTTCTAGAAAACTCCATTCCACCCTTTCTCTGTTGATTTCCTTTTTACTTCTTCCCTTCACTCTTTCCTTGACAGCCATCCATGTTGAATTTTTTATTTTTGTTTCTAATTTTAGTAAACTTCCAAAGAATGAACCTCCCAAACACAAGCAGCTTTTACATTCGAGCCAAGGGAAAAACTGAGGAATGGGAAATCTTTACCAGATGTGGGCTTCGAGGGTTACAGAATCGGAATCAGAGCTCAGGTGCTAGACAGCAGGGAGCAGCTCACCTGGGAGCCCGGGAAGGTGGGGCCTGGGCAGCTGTGGAAACGGGACCGTTCCCGTTTGTTCAAACAGCATCCATGACACCGTGGGCCACCTGAGCAAAAAAGCACCATTTGTTTTCTTCTTTTCTATCTGTACCTTCCTGTGACTCAAAGCCAGCTTCATAATCCAATCTGTGCACTCGGTCATATCGTCCAGGCCTGGCAGTGCCGCCAGCTGCTGGGAGAGGGGTGGGCCCTGTGAATGAGAAGGTGGGTGGCGGGGAAATTTCCATTCAAAGGCTGCCCAGAAGTCCTGGGTGTCTGGAGGAATGCCTGATGTATGATTAATTTAAGTTTTAGCTGCTTCACATTGCACCCTGATGGGTATTTTTGTTTTCATTAAAATTAGCATAAAATTTTCTTTTCATTAAAATTAAAACTTTTTTAAATTTTTTAAATTTATTTTCAGAGAGGGAAGGGAGGGAGATAGAGAGAGAGAGAGAGAGAGAAACATCAATGTGCGGTTGCTGGGGGTCATGGCCTGCAACCCAGGCATGTGCCCTGGCTGGGAATCGAACCTGCGACACTTCGGTTCACAGCCTGTGCTCAATCCACTGAGCTACACCAGCCAGGGCTTAAAATTAAAATTTTTATTCTCATTAAAAGATGTTCTCTTTTCCTAAGAAATATAAGCTTAGAGGTGGATCCCCCAAATCCAAGTCAAGCTGCTGGAAGACATCAGTCTTAACTGACTATTTAACCAGTAGATCAAAGTGAATGATGACGATTTTTTTTGAAGGGATATCTCGAATGTTCTTAAATAGTGAAACTCTTATTTAACCAAGTCATGGTGATAGAGAAAAGCAATATTTTCCTTAAAAAAAATCCCACGACAACCATCCCAAATGCCTGACTTGTCAGGGCTGGGGCTGGTGGATACGCAGGGCCGTCCATCCTTGACTCAGGGCTTACCATAATGCAGCATGATTAGCCTTCTAGCTTAAAAGGCCCCAGAGTAAAAGAAATCCGAAAATGGAAATCCCCCTAGACCTCTTAGAATAAATTACGTGGATTTGCTAAGTACACAGACTGGTCCTCTTAAAAGGGAGATAACCACTTAACTATTGCTTTGGAAAGAGAATCCATGAGGCCAATGGAGAGCCTTATTATACATTAGTGATGTCTACACTGGTAAAAATAACCAGCCTTGGGCCCTTCACAAGGTGTTGCTTTAGAGCAAAAACCACACGAATTCGGGATCTGTTTACATTTCAAAGATAAGGCAGCAAAGTGTCGTGAAGAGCCTGCCAGACCAGGAATCAGAAGAGCACGTCCTCCTGACTCCTGAGTCAGCTCAGCGGGCCTGTGAGCGGCCGACATGTTCACCCTCGGAAAACAGAAAACAGAATCTGCCCCGCATTCTCCGTGGTATTGTTTCTTCCTTCTAGTTAATTCTGGCGCTGTTGTGAGATACAAACGAAAGAGAGGATATAAAATCCCCCCTCTGAAAATAATAAATTCTAACAAAAAGTATTTTGGAAAGTCGAAGTAGGCTTATGGAGGCTGTCACACGTACACGGTTACTTTAACATCCCGTCGTGTTCCATTTCCCTCTTCCCCTCCTAGCCTCGGTCTTCTTGGTGAAAATTATATACACAACATTAGAGAGGGGAGGAAACTGATCTTTCTTGATGACTGATTCTAGAATCCCGGGATAGCCGGCCCCCAAGACCGTCCCCAGGGAGCCCCACGCCTGGTATCACGCTCTCGTGTAGCCCCCTCCTGTACTATGTCGTGGTTGGCCTGTGTGACCTCCAAACACAACCCAGGCGAGGGCGCATCACGTCCACGATTAGGTGATGAAGTAGGAAGCTTTCGTGTCTCTCTCTTTCTCTCTCTTTCTGTTTCTCTCTGTCTCTGATCTCTCTGCCTCTCTCTCTCTGGGAGAGGCGAGCTACCGTGTTCCAAGTAGACTTATACACAAGCCCATGTGGCTGGGAAGTGAGGCGTTCTGCTAACAACTAAGCTTACAAGCAGAAATCCAAGTCAAGCTTCTAGATGACTTCAGTCATGACCGACTAGAAATGTTCTACAGGCAGACCTTGGAGATGTTGGAGGTTTGGTTTCAGACCACCGCAATAAAGCCAGTATCACAATGTAATGATTCACATGAACTTTTTGGTTTCCCAGTACATATAAAAAAGTTTTGTTTAGCCCTAGCTGGTATGGCTCAGTGGACTGAGCGCCAGCCTGTGAACCAAAGTGTTGCAGTTTTGATCCCCAGTCAGGGCACATGCCTGGGTTTTGGGCCAGGTCCCCAGTAGGGGGCGCATGAGAGGCAACCACACACTGACGTTTCTCTCCCTCTCTCCCTCCCTTCCCCTCTAAAAAAATAAATATATAAAATCTTTTTTAAAAAAGTATGTTTACACTATGTGGTATTATATTACTATTACACAATAGCATTTGGGTAAAAAACAACAAGATACAGACCTTAATTAACAAATACTTTTACTGCTAAAAAAATGCTATCATCGGCTGAGCTTCAGAGAGTTGTAATCTTATTGCTGCTGGAGGGTCCTGCCTTCAATTTGTGAAAAAGTCACAGTATCTGGACCCAGCCGGTTGAATGAAGTGTCATCCCATTCACCAAAAGGTTGTAGGTTCAATTCCCTGTCAGGGAATATCCTAGGTTGCAGGTTCGATCCCCAGTCTTGGCACGTACCAACCCCGGTCTGGGTGAGAACAGGGAGCAACCCATTGATGTTTCTCTCTCTCACCCATGTCTCTCTCTGCCTCTCTCTTCCCCCTCCACACTCTCTCTCCCTTTCACTCTCTCTAGAAGCAATGAAGAAACGTCCTCGGGTGAGGATGAGAACAGAACAAAACACAGTCTCTGCAAAGTGCAGCAAAGCGAAGTGCAATAAGACGAGGTTTCCCCGTACACGTTGATGTACGGGTGTGGGTGGTGATGACATGGATGCATAATCATGTAAAATCACTTGAGCTGTACACCCATGATTTATGCACTGTACTATATGTGTGTTATACTTCCAATGTTTTAAAAAAACATCATTCAAAGGCAAGCCTTGTTACTATAGTAAGTCTACCAATTTGGATCCAGATCTCCCTTCTATAACCAACAGTAAGAATTAATAAATGGAAAACTTATGAAATAAAGGAATTATTACTACCTTAATCTGACTCATAAACTGACCCAAGGCAGCCTGATATGTTGGTTCAATGTCATGGTCATGGCAAACACGTACTTTTAGTCAACGCCAGTGATTAGGAAAGGTATTTTATAGAACAAGCTTGTGTTAAGTGATGACATAATTTATTTGTGTGAATCAATCTTGTGGATCAATAGGGCAATAAAAACTCCAGCCTGATCACCCTCACAGTCCATACGCCCTCATATTGTAACACAGAACATAATAATTAACAGTGATAGACAACACATTAAAAAGAACACAGATGAGTCGGGCACTAAAGGGAATGAATGGTCACAGCACGGTGGCACGTCCTAGAGGGTGGGGGAGGTGGCGTGGGAACGTGGTTTGGGAAGGCTCCCTAGAGAAGGTCTGGAACAGTGCAGAGGGATTCGTAACCCAGCTGAGGAATGAAGCCGGCTAGTGGGTAAAACACGAGTTCCCTTCTCGGGTGAGAGAGAGAGAGAGAGAGAGTCAGGGAAGTGAGGGGCGTTCTCCACACCATCGGACGTGCCGGACGCAGCTCTGCACCACCCGTTACTGAGAAAGTGAAAGCAGGGCTGTGTGGATGCGGCTACAGCAGAGAGAGTCACTTCACACACACGGTCAGGGACTCCAAACGGGACAATGAGGGACTCAGATGACGTTCCTCGTCACGTGGCCACAGTGGCTCGGGCCAGGAGCCGCCTGCAGAGAGAGACGTGGCTTGCCCCGAGAGCCAACGTGGAGCTGAAGAGGAGGCAGACGCAGAGCGGAAGGCCAGGCCGTCCCACGGCGAGAACCCGGGCAGCAGCCTCGCGGCGCCTGTCTTCCTCCCGGTCTGGGCCTGGACAGCCCCTCCGGAGGGTGGGGGCGGTGGTTTCCACCATGCCTGGAGCAAGGTGCTGTGTGGATGTCTCCTCTAATCTGTTCTGATGACAGGCCTGGTGACCTTCCGTGGCACGCTGACTCTTTAAGGAGAGAAAAGTATAAAGTGCAGAAGCCTAAACAATCCAGTTCCCAGGATTAGTAGACCATGTCCAGACTTCACCTTGAATCCTTCATCTTGTTCAGTTCCCCATTAACACGAGACAAGGTATTAAGCAGGTCAGGGTTTTGAACCAAAGACCGTGTGCTTGCTTTTCTGTACCGGTCCATCACTGCAGGGCAATTAAAGGCCTCACCCCACGGCTCCGTGTGCAGCTGAAGAGGCCAAAAGGAAGTCTGAAAGGGACTTTCAGAGGGACACGTGTGGCCCGGAGAGAGGCGCTCATGGTGTTCATGGGAAGCTACCTGGACCCAGTCCCCTTTCAATAGCATGTCAGGAGGCACAGCCTCCCTAACGAGATCCGACAAGCGTACGCTCCGGAGGAAGCGGAGGGGAAGCTCTCCGTTCATATGACTAATTAGATGGACTTCACGCTGGGTTGCTCTTTTTTGATGCGGGTCCTGGTCCTAATTGTCAGTTTGCTCCTTGGAAAAGTGAGGTTGAGTTCAAATGCTTACGTGCCCTGTTTTCTTTTAGCATTCCTGACCTGAAACTGATGCGGGGCGACAGGGGACAGACGGGAAAGAGACCCCTCCTTGCACTCGCAGTAAACCTTTTCAAGCTCCCCACGAGGAGGACTGGACTGCTGGGAGCAGCTGCCCGGCTCACGGCAGCTGGGGTTCTGCCAAGGAGCTGGCCTCCGTGAGGGGCAGCTAAGCACTGGTGAAGAGACCAGGAATGCCTATTGGCCAGGTCGGCCTGGGTAGTTCTCCAAAGGCCAAGGCAGTGATTGGCCAGATGCAGCAATGTGTTAACGGGGATGACCCTGGGAGATGGGAGGCAAGAGACTGGTTGCAAGAAGAGCTGCAATTCTTTACCCCTCCCCACCGCCGTGCCCTTCCTCCTATCAAGAGGTGGGCTCTGTTTCCCTGCCCTGAACTCTGGGCTCCTTGTGGCATCGACTAACTGAATGCAGCGGCAGTGAGTTTATATCAGTTCCAAGCCCAGATCGCCAGAGGCCTGAGCACTTGCGTTATTGAGAGAAGGTCATGTGCCCACATGGAAGGGAGAGAGGGCGCATGAGCAAAGGTGAAGCATCTCACTGGAAGCCATCCTGGATCATTCTGGGCCCAGCTGGCCCACCACCTGACGGTGACACATTGGAAGACCCAGCTGTGTCCAGGTCAGCCTAGCCTGGCTCAGGCTAGAAGTACCACTCTGTACATTTATGAGGGGGAAAAAAGCTCATTGTTTTACATGATTAAACGTTGGATGTGTGTGTGTTAGGTCAAGTCCTATGAGAAGCAGATGCCCAGTTGGTATGAGACGTCCTGGAGATTCCCGGATGAAACGCCGTTGAAGAATAAAGAGGAGGGAGACAGAGGAGGCAGGGAAAGCCTTCAGACTGAGACACAGGTCTGACCTCCGTGGAAGGAAGGGGGAAGGATTGACTAGGGAGAGTCTCAGACTGCAGCGCAGGGCTAAGGAAGTTCTCGCCCGCCCGATGGGGAGTCTTGGCACCAAAGACATTGGGAAAGGCACCTCGCATCCCACAGAAGCAGGCCTGTGTAGTACCCCCACTGTGGTCAGCGAGTGAAGTGTGGGCTCACTGACTCGGGGATGGGTCCAGAAGGGCAGCACCTGGGGCCGTAAATCAGTTACACTCCCCACAGCCAGGGTCTGAGGGGCACAGGTTGGTTTGTTACGCAGCATTGGCAAGGCAACAGGTAGCTGATACATGTGGGGCAAATCGATTCCGGGGCCTCCAGAGATTTTTGTCGTGTCCTGAGGTGGACCTGTCTCCACCCTAAACACGTCTCTTTGACTAAAACTAGAGTGGAATCTTTTCCTTGAGCAGCATCGAAGTTCTAAAATGCTCTTGGCACATAGGGTTCGAGTGTCCTAAGAAAATTGCAACAGATCTACCCCCTTAGAGGGCATTATTTTATTCATTATTTTGCCCAAGAAGCAAAATAATGTCACACGGTGTCCTCCGTGGCATGCCAGGAGGAAACAGAGTCCTTGGCTAACAGGATTTTAATTACCTAGATTTGCAATTGGCATCAGCCTGTGAGATAAAATTTATGGACTATTGTTGTTGATGGCAAATCCTTTACATAATATGTGGCCTCGATTAGCATGCCTCATTATTATTGTTTTTATAAAGCAATTTCATTACTAAGCTTTTGTAATCACTACTATTAATTGGCTTTTTATAGATATCTTGGATGAAGATACAACCTCAGATTCAATTAACATTTATGGAACTTCTTGATGGGCTAGGCACTTTGCCAAGGACAGAGTTCACTGAATTCGCACCAAAACCGAGGCAGGTGCCTGTCACCCCCATTCGTCTCGGCGACCGCACTGCTGGTAATGAGACCACAGGCGCCCGGTGGGGTCCTCTGACATCATAATTCACGTGCTCAGCAAACATTCATTGCACATCTACGGTCGTCTGGGAGCTGTGCTGTTTGATGGTAACACAAACATAGCTCCTGTTCTCAAATTGTCCACAGATTGGTAGGGGACACACGTCACATTTGCATACTCTCAGGGACATGCGTGCTACGACCAAGGGAGGCACGGGGCACTGTAGCCTTTGGTGACATAGTCGTGGCACCTTTTACGGGCTGAACGGCATCCTCCCCACATTCCTATGTTACAGCTCTAACTCCCATCACTTCGGGTGTGACTGTAGTTAGAGTTAGAGCCTTCCGAGAAGTAATTAAGGGAAAATAAGGTCCTGTGGTCAGGTCCTAATCCAAAATGACTTGCACCCTTACGAGGAGAGAAGGCCGGCCACAGATGGGGGGGGGGGTGTGAAAACGCAGTGAGAAGGTGGCCCTCTGCAGGCCGAGGAGAGAGGCCTCGGGAGACACCAAATCTGCCGACACCTTGATCTCGAACTTCTGGCCTCCAGAACTGTGGGAAAATAAATCTGTTGCTTAAGCTACCCCATGTGCAATGATTTGTGTGATATTTGCAGCCCAGGCACACTAACACAGCACCCACCCCTGCCGGGTGGGGTCAGGAGGAAGCTGTCACAGAAGCACATGGAACAGAGAGGTGGCTGGAGGCAGGAGCACGAACACCGTCCTGAGAGCAGGAGTCATGGCATCTAGTCCCTCCTTGGCCATGGAGTCACTGAGTACCCTGCGCAACTCCCTTCCTCTCTCTGGACATCAGTTTACGCCTCTGTGAAACGAGGGGCTGAGCCTGGAAGAGTGTTTCCCAAAATAGGTTTCGTGGAGTTTTGATCCCTTCAGACATTTCCCAGAAAAGGGGGGACTCGGGCACATTTGGGGACACCACGCGAGCCTTCCTCTTGGGAGTTCAGAACACAGAGCCGCATGTTGGAGGACCTGCAAGGTCCTGCAGCAAAAAGGTGTTTTCTGTAGAATTCACCCCCCGCCCCTTATTCAGGCACAAAACTCCATTTCCACGGCACACTTATCAGTCCGACATCTCCCAAGAACCCATCGTGGGTGACTTAGGTCCAAGTGCCCCGTCTCTTTGTTTTTCAACTCTGACACTTAACAACCCAATAAACACATAAAGTATTTAAAAATCTCAAGTGTGAAATCTTCAGGGGTTAGGGGTTAGACCTGCCACTTAAATAAACTGCCGATCCGGAGGGGTAGTTGTAACACCAGAGACAAGTGGAAAAGAGATGCGTTTATTGGGTTTATGTTCTCCCGTTTGAAATTTTTCTCTTCCTTTCTAATATTTAAATCTAGTTTCTTTTTCTTGTCCTCTTTCCTTAGCAAAAAGTAACTGGACAATGTTGAGTAATCATGGTGATAGTGGGAGTCCACGGCTTGCTTTTGACTTGAATGCAGATGCTGGAGTATTTCACCATTAAGTGGGTGTTGGCTGTTGATTTAAGAAAGATGCCCTTTTGTATGTTAAGGAAACACCTTTTCATTTCTAGTTCTTAAAGACTTTTTTAACATGAAGAGCTAGTAACTTTTAACAAAATCTTTTTTGGCTTCTCTGGGGATAGTTATATCATCTTTTAGCTTTGACTGATTAATTTAATAAATGGCATTCATTGATGAAATTACCCTTACATCTTAGGGTAATGGTAACTTGGTCATGAATGATCTAGTGTGATGCATTAATTTATTTTAGAATGTCAGCTGAATATAATTGCTGGCTTTCAGCTGGCTGTAATTAGATGCATATATTACAAAAACACTTAAAACAAAACAGATTTGTGCTATTGATTATTTCACCAAATTATGCCAGCATACTTCGGTTTGTTTACATACCTGAGCTGCCCAGCTCTGGTTCAAGGCGATACCAGTCAACTGTTAATCTACTGGAATGTTCGGTGAGCATGCACAGAGGTTGACGAACCATGCGCAGTCTCCAGAGAGGGTCTTCTAGAGAAAATTCTGCCATGCGAATCTGTCTGTATATATTAGTTGTAGGAACAACAAATGTTACAAAAGAGTTGTTTTTTAGAGTCGAACTATAAAATGAGACCATGGAAAAGGGATTTTTTAAAAGGCATGTTAGTGATTACCTTTTGCAAATTCTTTGCTAACCACTTAATAAAGTATTTATACATAAAAATCCTTTTTCTGACACACATTTACAGTCGGAGCTGTGAAAACATCACATCTGATCTCCATTAACAAGTGCATGTACCTGTTCCTTGTCACAAGATACTAGCTAAAAAATGTGGTATCTTATCTGAACTTTTTCTCAGATTGACTTTTGGAATATGTTAACGACAGAGCTGGACTAATTATTATGATAAAGTGGAAAAAAATCATGAGGACTGATATTCTATATCTCTTATCTTAATGTAAAACAAAGCAGAGAAAGTAAGACACCAAGGGAAATGGCATGGGGCTGATTTATTTGACAGTTAATCAGCTTATTTCAAATTTATTGTTGATTTAAATGCTTATTTGAATCTTGATAGTAATGCTCAGATACACATCAGTGATGGATTATTAATTTATGCTCATTTCAGCAATGTTTGCCAACCAGGCTTTGGGACCTTCAGGAAAACACTTGCATGAAGTTCAGGAACAACGTTAGCGTCTCGATTTCTCTGACAAACGGAGCGATAACCACGGTGCTCAGCCCGCGTGAAAGCTGAAACCACGAAGAGACACCTGCGTGGTTCCTCCAACCCGGGGAATTCTGGGACAGCCCTTCTGCTGACAGAGGAGCACAACTCAGTGGGTCACAGGATATCAGGGATAGAAGGGACCCTCATTTGCTAGTGATCACTCGGGCAGCTTTATCAAGTGCGGCCCTTCCCTGTTTGGGGGCACCGCTGAAAGCGCAAAAGATAAATAAAATGTGCCCTGGCTGGTGTAGCTCAGTGGATTGAGCGCGGGCTTCGAACCAAAGTGTCGCAGGTTCGATTCCCAGTCAGGGCACATGCCTGGGTTGCAGGCCACGGCCCCCAGCAACCGCACATTGATGTTTCTCTCTCTCTCTCTTTCTCCCTTCCTTCCCTCTCTAAAAATAAATAAATAAAATCTAAAAAAAAGATAAATAAAATGCCGTAACAAGAAGAAAAGTCTTAGAGCAGAGCAGAGCAGTAGGTAGTACACCCTGTATGGGCAGACCATGTCTGTGGGCCTTGCTAGGGCCATTCTCCTAATCCAGAGTCACAGACTGGGTGTGAACTTGGAGATCCTGTTGCTCTATCCGTGAGTGGCAGAGAGATAGAAGGACAGCAGGCTGCCTAGGTGCTCCTCTGTCTCCTTTCTTTGTCCTGGGTCCCTGGGAAGACTGCATTTCCCAAACTTGTTGGCGGGTCACAGTTCTGTGATGGCCTCGTGGGAAGTGAGCACAAGAGTTGTGTCCACCCTAAGCCTGGGAAAGTCCTCTTCTCTCATTCATCCTCTGAATGCAAACGGTCCTGTGGTGGACTCGGGAAATCCTAGAACATGGGAGAACTGGCATCCTTGAAGTATCGCACTGATGGCGAGATACCTGATTGGACTGGGGCATGGGCGGGAAATACAGTGTTAGGCCAATGACGTTTGGGGAGTTGTTTGTTACAGCGGCTAGCAGAACTATCCCAATACACTCATGCTGTGATTTGGTGGTGACAAAGCTGAAAACAAGATTTCTAATATTCTGTCCTTGCTCTTAATTATACATCATCTCTGAGGCAGAAAATATTTATCTTCACAGACCCCTTGCCGAATGATTTCTTATGAAATACCTGCAGGAGAGGGGAAGTTTCACTTTTCAAAGCTGAATGACAAGCTGTGGACACGGTCATGTTAGAGTTGTCCGTTTCTCTCACCGTAGCCTGTATTTTTATTCCTTCAGGACAGAAACTGACGTCTTGGATAAAGTTCAGAAACATCCTCAGGGCCGGCCTGCCCGGTAGGGGTCTGAGGCTCTGTGAGCCACAGGAACTACTTTGGAGTTAGTTCTCTCCCCGCGGTTAGAGGCAAGGAGTTCATTCCTGGGGTGGAGGAGGAGAAGGGACCCGCTCTTGGGTGCTGAGACATTAAGAGAGTGTTACAGAGAAGCAGCAGGCTGGCAAGGACATTGTAAGCACAGTGCCCATGGGTGTACCCAGGGACCATGGTCACAAGAAATCAGCACGAGGTGATGAAGGGAAGGTCACGCGTGTCATTGTTCTCCCCATTGAGAACCCCATTGGCATCTCCGGGAGGGCAGGCCTTCTCAGGGGCAGTGCCCCGAACAGTGTGGGACCTTTAGCTGCCTACTTCTCAGGCCAGTAGCACCCCTGGCCTAGGTGTAATCATCAGATAGGCTCCTGCATACTCCTGCATGCTTCCTAGGGGGGCAACCCTGTCCCCGACTGCGGGCCACTGGTAGGTGTGCTGAAACCCAGCATCTACACTGGGCTTGGCTCCTACCCCGCCGTGGGTCCTCACACGAGGCTTTTTATGTGGATCTGAAGAACTAAAAGGATTAGTTCTTTAAGATCTCTTTCCACTCTTACATTCACTACGTCTATAATTTTTAAGTAAAAGAAATATAACCAGCTTCCCTGGAGTCTAAAAAAGCGACGAAGTTTAGCCGCCAAACCACACCAAAAAGCTAAGTTCGAGAGGATTTTTCCCAAAGAAACAAAATGTAGGCAGTGAATGGCAGGCGTTTCAGGCCCGGGGGACGTGTGTGGGTCTTTTTCCTCCTTACTTTCCCCCCAGGAAACCGTGGCTCGTTTCTACGGATATTGGGTGGGAATGGGAAGGAGGTCCAATAAAAAGGGAGAGGAAAAGTTTCGTGACTTAAGCCGAGTTTGATGAGAAATAATTTATGATGTCATTGCTCACCTCCCGTTTATTTCATTTTTAACATCCCCTCCCCTCCTGCACCCCCGTCACCCCTCCAGGAGCCAGGCTTTTATCACCGGGGTCGTGTGATGGAAGTCCGCCTTGGCCTGTGACACTGCCAAAAGGATCTGTGTACCCAGGAACATTCTCACCATTTCCAAAGTATCCAATTCTCGTCTCACTCGCTCGGTAGAAACGTTTCCCCTCGGGGTGTTCTTCCTCGCTTGAGTGCTCTAAGTCTCTATTAATACACTTATTTCAACCAGACCTTTAATCAATATTTCATGGGCTGCGCCGAGAAGACCCACTTAATCTCCTTAAGTCCCTGCAGGTGCAGGAGTGAGAGAAAGCACAGGCCCCAGAAGACGGATGTCATTTACACACGCATGAAGATGTCCGCATCGATCATGAGCTCGTTGGGGTAATAATACTTGTGATGAGTCACGGGCAGGACGGGGACAAGGCACTTGATGTTTTACAGGATGGGACTCCGGGATCCTCAAATATCTGTGAGTCCCATCTCTAAAGCAATCAAGGATCACCACTGGGCCCACCTCCTGGCAAGGGAAAGTACTCGCACAAATAAAATGACATGAAGAGCCAAACCCATGGGGGCGCGAATGGGGCTATTCTTTGCAAATGTGGATATTCTAAAGAGATCGCAGAGCCGTGTTCTCCATAGCACCTTGTTCTTGCTCTTGTTTCATGGATGAAATATGCTCCTGAAAGTTTTGGAGGACACTAATTAAAAATTTTCAATTTCCATGTTTCGTAACTTTGGTGTTGTTCAACATTGATCATCCTGTCTATTTATCGTAGCTCTTTCTTTGTTACTCCAGGTTTTTCTCAAACGTCTGATGATCTTTAACTGCTCGTTGGTACTCGTGCATGAAGGACCATGGTGATGGGTGTTGGAGGCTGGTGTGCACTTCTGTTTTGTGAGAGTTTCTTTTCATAATAGGTTTCTCCCCGTCTAGAAGACACAGCCGCAGGTTGAGCCTGCTGATGGGTATGTTTCTCTTCATTGCAGAAGACAGCCTGGGGTCCCACAGCTCGTCAAAGTGACTTAGACTTGACCTTGCTACTAGAGTACTTCAGTGTTTTTATTTCTGGAAGAGCCGCCTTTTTCCCCACCCACGTCTCCCACAGGGCTATTATGTAGGACCAGAATTTTCTAGAGTGCTGTTCTGCTTTTCTCTTTCCAAACTCAAAAAACAAACAAACAAACAGTAGTGCACCCTCTCCCTGTGGCCCCCAAAGGGGGACTGATCTCGATCGGAAGTGTTCTCCAGGCTTTGCCCCGGGGGCATCACCACGCCCGTGTGAGGGGTCAGGTGGGGGCGGGGGGAGGGAGGGGACAGCAGACCCAGCCATGCAGCAGGCAGTGTCTTTCTTACTTGTCCTGAGGGTGACCCGTGGCCAGGGTTGCCACCAGTTCCATATCTGTGTTCTCTGAGTGGGAGATTCTAGAACTCTGGGAAAGAACAGCTCTCTCCTCTGAAATAGCCTTCCCCCACCCCCCTCTTTTGTGTTGCAGTTTGTTCTACTCCGGGGTTCCAATTAATCTGACCTCATTGGTTTTCTAACTTCTAGGAATCCCCAAAAATATATATGGTCTACTAGTGATACTCCTTCCTGTTTCTCAGGTTGTTCTGAATTTATCTTTAATGATATACTTTGTGCCATTTCCAACAGAGTCTGGCAGAGAGAGGAGGTAAATGTGTGTGCTCAGCCCGCCATATTGACATGGAAGTCTTTACCTATTTTTTATCTGCAGTTAAGGTTCTATGGGCTATTCAGATTTTACTTCAATTATCTCTTAGCTTCAAAATAAAATCTCTAGGGTAGGAACTTTCATCCTAGGGATCAATGAATCCCTGTGTTCCTAAATAGGTCCTAATCTACTCTTTAGGGGATTTCAGAATAAAGCCCTTCAAAAATATTTTTCATGTTCTACTTAAAATGACAATGAACAACTAAAAATAGATAAATAAAATATAAATGCACATGCCATTCAGGAAAACTTTATGCAAAGTTACCTTTCCCCAGCATTATATTCTGAGAAATTTAAACACACAGAAAAGTTGACAGAATTATACAGCAACCCCCCGCCACATACTTAATTTTGACAATTACGTTGAACTTCATTTGCTGTATGTCATATTTAGCTTTCCTTTTCTCATCAATAAATTCTCATTTTTTAAAAATATATCTGCAAGGAAGTTGCGGCCATTAGTGTGTTTTAGAAGGTACTTTTAAAATGACAATACATTTTCTCTGATTTCCCTCCCTCTCAGTTTCTTTCTCTTTCTGCCATCATGTTCTCATCAGGCGAGTTTGCCCCCGGACACCAGGCCTCCCCTGTCTGGTTGGCTCACTGGGGTTGAGACGTGCCAACCACAGTGAAGGACCCGCACAAAGCGCCCCTCTCCCGGAAAGCCTTCTCTGATAGAGGGAGACAATCCTGTCTCTGCGATCTTACAACACTGTGGGCAGACCTCTGCTGGGCTACTTGTCAGATTGGTGCTGTGGCTTCTTCCTTTGACCGAATGTCTCCCCTTTTGACTATCGGATCCTGCATATGTGTGTGTTTGCTGGTGTGGTTGTGGGAGACAGTGAGTATTAACTGGGTCTTATTTACCTCTGTGTCCAAGACCTGAGGCAGTTCCTGGAACATACTGAATGAACAGATCAGTGGATGCACACATGAATCAATGCTCGCCTGCTTAGGGTGGATAAAAGAGCTCAAAACTGGTTTTGTGATCATTGCTCTTGGATTAGTTAGGTAGGTTACATGACACTGATTGCTTTGCTTAAGGATGTTTGCAAACCACACGGCTGGTGTGGGTTTGGTGTAGTGCCTAGAGAAGGTAAGAAGATGGCCCAGGTGAAGTCCCATACACAATTTCAGATTTCAGGCCTCAAAGTCAAGGATGGATGTCACTGTGTGGAAACAAAATCTACCAAGTTGCAATCACAGCTTCATGGAAAAACCTAATGCCATCTGTGTTCTGCTTTGCCAGTGTCACCAGGAACTTTTCACATTTTTTTTTCAATTAGAAATAATAGAGGTCGTACCATTGTAAAGAAATTGTTTCTGATTTTTACTTTCTCGCATTTTTAGAAAATTTCCCAAGGATTATTTTAGGCACTGAACTAACACCACCATCTCGAGGGCTGGAGTGAGACCCGGCCCCTTGGCCCACCTTCTCCTGGATGTTACACCTTCCTCGGAGCACAGGTGGTTCAGAGCCACCCACCCTAAAGAAACACAGGGCGGGTGTTAAGCAGTGCCCGACCTTTATTGATGGCTATGACGTGCTTGGCGCTGTCCTAGGCAATCCACATGGGTGGCTTTTGTCTGGAATGGCCTCCAGGTGAGGACAATTGGTTTGGGGGACTGAAATCCCGCCATGGAACCCTCTCCAGGCCTACTCACGGCTTGCTGGTGGGAAGCTAAGGAACGCCGCCTCCCCTTGCATATCTGTCTCCATGATTCAGCGTCCTCCTCGAGAGCAGTGCCAGCCAGCGAGGCCCACGGAGGGTGCCGGGCTCCCGTCAACATTTGCTGTTCAAAAACGAAAGCACTTCGGAGAACTCCCTGGTGGACAAGACCTGGGGAAGACCTCCTGGGCCCAGGTTTTGCTTTTGCTCAAGTCACGGATCCCGGATGTTTAAGACAAAGCCCACAGACTCATCCCTCTTCGTTCTCCTCCGTCTTCACAGGCAGCCCGCAGCCCTCCTGCAGCCCAGGAGCGCATCTGACAGCACGTAACAAATGTGGCCCCGCCGGGGATCAACACCGCCACGGGGGAACCTCACAGTCTGCAGTCCACAGTCCCTCCCAGGCCCCGTACACCTGCAGGGGTCCCCCCAGAAGGCCGCCCTGTCTCCCCATCTCGTCTCAGGACTCGAAGGCACTCGCCACGTGCACCGCTGGCCGGGCTCCCCAGCAGGCAGCTTTGGGGCGGCCCGTGCTGTGGGAGCAGATAAGAAATGAGCTCAGAGGGGCCCTTTATCAGCTGCTGTGCTCACAGAGGCCAGATGATCCTCAGGAGTTGCTTCGAGATGTAAAGCACTGATGTGACAAGGAGGCTTTAATTCCGATGTCCCAGCTGGCTCTCCGCGGCCAGTGTTTACGTAAACTTGGACAAGCCTGCCACGACCGCTCATCGCCCTCGTTTTTCAACCTTAATGGTGATTCCACTCCAAGGGCCAGGAGGAACACAGCGTCGGGGCTGAGAGTCTCCCTCGGACGTGGCGCTGGGGTGTTGCAGCGGGGCCCCTGTGGACAGAGCAGGCAGGTGGGTACAGGGGGTCTCTTTACTGACTCTTCTTGTACACACCAAGTTCTCTCCTAAAGACTCAAAGTCCCTTTTGCTTTCATGTGAGAATCGAAATTCAGGAATTAGGAGCGGTGGCCCTCTGACTGCACTTTGTGAGGACGGTGACCTTGCCCCCAAGCCCTCAGCCTCGTCCGGCTCCCCTCACCACTCTTCCGCCCGCACCTCCGACCCTGTGTCTGTCTTGCACAGCCCTGTTTTCCAACAGCAAAGACAGGCTCTGGGAGGGAGCAAGGCCTGACCCAACAGTCCAGAACCCTGAATCCAAACAGTAGGTGGGGACACCGAGAAATGAGACAGATCCCCTCCGCATCGGGGACCTATGTTTGCCCCTTGGCCAGCTTTAAGGACTCCTGCCCTCCACTCCTGGGGGGCCTCCATTTCTCTTCTTCAGTCTGTCATTATTGCCGTTTCTAATTTTTTACAAGAGCAAAGGAAACATAAATGACTTTGGATGGAGGCTAGAGTTGTGTGTGAGAACATATTTTTGTCTCGTATTCCCTCCCTTTCCCTAATAAGGCCAGAAGGATGGAGTTGGTGGGCGCCAGTAGACAAATCCTGGGCCTTGAGCATCCCGGCCACCCTAGGGCAGTTGCCTGATGTCTGTTTGGCATCTTGGTGCCACTGGGCCCTGGCCCTGCCGCCCTGCCTTGGTGAGCCCAGCCTTCTGGCCGATCGCTGGAGCGGTGTCGAGGGCTGTGAGCACAGCCACCCAGATGAAAGGAACTTGGATCCCGTTCTTGGAATCCAGAGCAAGGATCCTGACGGAGCCCTTTCCTTCCTCCCAGAGGCCCCGCCTCTGGCAGGCTTCTTTTCCCTCTGTCCAGGAACGCCAGCTTTCAACAGTTTTAAGAGCATGTATCCTGCTCTCGCATCCAAGAGCTGGTCCCCAGCACAGCTCTCGACTTTTCTCAAAACCAGCAGCGTTGCTAGGCTGGGAATGTGAACTCCCGAGTTCAGTGTATGGATCCTGGCATTTTTCCACGTCCCTACCTTCAGTAGAAATTCAAGAGCAGATGTGAGTCTTGGGAAGCTTGAAAATTTGTGCAATTTGGGGGGCTCCTGTTAAGAAAAAAACCATGTAACACGTCCTCTTAGGCATGTCCCCAAAATGCCCATGACACGTCAAAACCACCAGCGTGATGGGAGGCGTGACGAAGTAGAAGACGGGGAGGAAAGGGACAGCAGTCCTGCACACTGGGCCACAGCGTCTGCTTTAGCGACCTGGGAAGCAAACACACAGCCTCTGCCCCTGTGCGCACAACGCTGACCATGGGCCCGGGCCCGGCAGGAGCCCGCGCCACTGAGGGGCCAGTGGCTCACGCTTCAGCAGCCTCACTGTGAATTGGCCTCTGCAGGAATATTTTCTCCCTAAGACAGTGAAAACCCATCCTTCCCTTCCCCTAAACCTCATTTATCTGGCTTTTTAAAATAAGATTTTATATATTTATTTTTAGAGAGAGAGAAACATCAATGTGTGGTTGCCTCTCACACACCCCCCACTGGGGACCTGGCATGCAACCCAGGCATGTGCCCTGACTGGGAATCGACTGGCAACCCTTTGGTTCATAGGCTGATGCTCAATCTACTGCGCTACACCAGCCAGGGCGACATTTCTAAAATTGCTTTTCAAATGACCTTTGCTCAATTTGACAATGTATCAAGAGCCTGAACATCCTCCTGTTTTGTCCCAGTAATTCTACTTTTGGCAATCCAGTCTAAGAAAACTGTACAAATGGTGGAAGAACTTGATGCACAAAGATGCCTATTGAAGCATTATTTATAATAGCAGCAGTTTGAATAAAGCGACTAAGCATGGGAATGACTAAGTAAAATACAACATATCCACCTGGTGGAGTGTTATACCATAATGCCAATTTTTTCTCTTCAAAGTGCTTAGAAACATCTGGGCAAATGCTAATACAGTGATGTTAGAAAGTAGCAGTACACAGAAGTTATGTAACAGTATAAACAGCCAGCTGATAACACTCTTTGAGTTTCCATCTCTTTGGAAGTACTCTTGCATGACACCTATCTTCTAGGTGAGCAAAAGAAAGTTCTGGAACTTCGGCGTTTCTAAAGTTGAAGACCAATGCTGACCACACTGGATACAAGTCTTATTTAAAAATAACTTTTGATGTTTATATGATTTTTAAAAGATAATTCTCAGTAGCGTTGAGAATATGATAACATCAGCACTTTTATTTATTGCTGGAAGATTTTAAGCACAAAAACTTTCTATACATTCATTCCCTTTGACACAGTAATCCTAACCCTGCACACCCTATTCCCAGGAAACAGCAGAAATATAAAGGCATAACACACAAAGATGCCAATTGCAGTGAAAATGCAACAGGAAAGCGTTACCAACAACCCGAAGATCCAACACTAGAGAAATTTTTTAAAGATCACCATGCGTTTGCAATGGCGTACTAACCGTTGAAGCGGTGAAATCAGATGACATGGAAAAAAGACAGAATGAAGGTAAAAACATGCAATGGAGCTGTGAGTGAGGTTAACACAAAGACGGATGTTGAAGAGCTTTCTGTGTTAAACTCTGATGTGTACCAGCCACCGTTCTAAGCTCTGCAGGAGGATGAAACCATTTAATCTGGGAAGTAGTGGAGCCGCTGCCCTCTGGAGCTACACGCCCCTGCTTTTTTCCCATCTGCTGTGCTGTTCCAGATTAGCTCTAAGCTTCCTAGCAACCAGCGTGAAAATGGAAACCATATCAGCTGCAGTGCAGATGGAAAATCGTAGATTAATCTCCCTGTAATAAATAAATTAAAAAATAGAAATAGATGCAAACTAAATGCTAGCAAACTGAATCAAACAATAAATAAAAGGATAATACATTTCCACCGAGTCAGGTTTAGTTTATCACTCCAAAATCAATGCATAAAAGAAGAAAATCATGATTATTTCAACAGGCACAAAAAAATCATATAAGTTCACTACCCTTTCATGATAAACAACAAGAAAACACACAGCTAAAAACTCTTAGCAACCTAAGAATAGAAGTGAACTACCTTAATATTATAAAATGATACCCACAAAAAATTGCAGCAAAATTATATCTAAATGGTAATGTTGAAAAATTATTTCCCTTGAGATTAGGAAGCAGACAAAAATGCTACCATTCTCACCTCTATTCAACATTATTCTAGCGTTTCAAGTTAGTATAATAAGCAAGAAAAGGAAATAAAGGGTGAAATGGTTTAAAACTGCCATAATTAGCAAGAGGCTATACTACTGTGTATAGAAAATGCAGAAGAATCTATAGATTTGAATTCATCAGTACATTTAGTAAGGTGGTTGGGTATACAATGTCAATGTTACAAAAAATTACAAATGTCAGTTGAATAAATTGTTAGACAATGAAATGTTAAAATCTATCATTAACAATAGAGTAAAAATGACATTGGATACCTGGAGTTATGTCTGATATGAGATATTCAGGGTTATTACTGAAAGAACTATAAACTATTATTGAAAGAAATTAGACAAGACCTAACAGACAGAACTGTACTATGTCCGTGGACTGGAAAACCAGACACTGTCGGAAGGCGTGTGCGCCCGCCCAGCGGACCCACAGATCCAATGCCATCCCCAAGCAAAATTCCAGCTTTTCCATGTTTTTTCTCTTTGGAAATTGTAAGATAGCTCTAAAGTTTATAAAGAAATGCCAAGAATGAAATAAAGACAGAAAAAGCAACCTTGAAGAACAAAGCTGGAGGACTTACCCTGCTAGACATCAAAGTGGCCAGTGTAATTTGTCATCATAGTTAGTATTAGTCCTGCATTCTATTAAGCCTCCATTTCCCATCATTGTCTTTGTTTTTATTTTTATTGAAGGGATGTGTAATATATATTTTATATTTTTATTAAAGATATATATGACTATAAAGACTAAGCATTATATATGTATATATTTTTTCAAAAGTCATGTAGTCCTGTCTATATGGCTTTATAAATGAAAACGACTATTTTTGACAATGGTGTGTTAGGTGTGAGTTTTTCCTCAGTCATTCCATTTTTCATGCTGCAAACCTTTTTGTTTTGCAGTTCAGGTCCCTGTTTCACTCTGGAAAATGTCTTTGGTTATTCCTTCGATGACGGTGTCCTCTGCATTTACCTGTGACACCTCATTTCGCGCTTCTCTCGGCTGGATGTCAGGCCTCCAGCCTGGATGCTCCGTGTCTGTTACCTTTCCTGCTCTTGCTTTTCATCCCTGTGCCTTTTTACTTTTATGCTTCAAGAGGTCTTCCAGACTTTCCCCCTAAGGCTTCTATTAAATTTTTATTTCACCAATTATATTTTTTGTTTCCAAAACTATTTCTTGTATCCTTCATCATTCCTTTGCATTGTTTCCTACTCTTGTTTTGTGGGTTAAATAGCTCCTCAAATATCACAGTACCTACTGGTTAGGTTTTTAAAAAAAAAATCACTAAACTTGAATTATGTGCATGTTCAGCCTGGGCTGGCTCTTTCAAACTGCCCTTTTGCCTCTAATGTCCTAATAAACACCTTAACATGTTTTGAACACCTTGGAGCGTACCTTGATATTCAAGAGTGTGGATCAGGAAGGCGAATGGGAATTCTCTGTGCACTGGGCAGGCTTGTTATTGAAAGCAGGCATCGCTTTAAGGTGGAAAATAGGGAGCTAACTATTATGCTGACAGCATAAGCCAGGGTGAGGACTGCTCCACCTTTAGGCACTAACGCCTCAGTCATAGCCTCAATGTACTTCAAGTACATTGTAACTTTTTTCTTTCCTTTTTAAGGAAAATGCCCTTGATTTTGGGCCGGGGAGAAATGCCCGCTTGCCTGAGTTTCCCGCAAGGAGGGAGCCATTTGCTGTTTTGTTCATAGTCCTTTCATTCATCCCCTGGTCTCAGCGCTGTTTCTTAGTTCCACGCTTGTGTGTCTGTGGTTCCCCCAGAGCCCGGAGGTTCTGGCTCTGTTGCTTCTAGTCCCCTCGTTCTGCACATGCACTGTTCCCCCTGCTCAGCCTCAAGCCACTGACGGTGCCTCTGCACTCACTCTCTGTCGCCTGGGAACTTGTTAAAGTCTCGGGTCTGTTAGCTAGCCTCTTTCTAGTTGCAGGCCATTGTAGGTGTATGCCTTTTTGTGGCTTTACCATCATTTTTCTCAGGGCTAAGGAGATGAAGGTGGGGATTTAGTCTGTCATCCTGAAGCCGAGTCCTGTACTGTACCAATACTTAAGAGGAATTCCTTAAATGCCGTGGAAGATGACGGACTAAAGCCCAGTTTCAGGAATATGTAGAATCTGTACAGACACAGGGGGCTGCAGCAGACAGAGCCAAGGGCCCGTTGGGGCGGCAGCGTGGCGATGGGGGTGACCGGGTGAGGTGGGGAGAGTAACGAGCGTGTCGGCCAAACAGGACCCTAGGTGCCAGGGGGCAGTCACCGGAAATGAGATGGAAAAACTCCTCTGGGTCCAGAGCTTTTCGTTCTGGATGAAAAAAAAAAACCTGGCTGTTTTGAGAAGAGTTGAAAAGCGATGAAATCAATATTTTAGAAAGATTCATTTGGCAGGACACGAGCTATGCTTTGGAGGGAGAGGGACTGGCGGCAGAGGGCCAGCTAGGAAACAGCCGTACTCATCCATTTGTGAAATGAGGGGTGATGGCAGCAGCAATGGGAGAGCAGGAGGAGATGTGCGCGAATTGGAGGAATCTGTAGTAGTTGGTGAGCAAGCAGTAGGGTAGGGAGGACAAGACGGCTATATGGTTTCAGGGCTAAATAACTATGCATAACTGTGGGCATAGCCGTAGCTGGAAAACTCATAGGCCCCTATCCTCCTTCGACCCCCTTTCTAGTAAGAGTAGGTAGAGTCCTTGTTCCCCAGTCTAGGTAGCGCTAGCAGTGGTGATGGTGGCAGTGACCATGGCAAAGACAGTGATGGTGATGATGGCAATGGCGGTGCTGGTAGTGGTGATGGAGGAAGCAGCAGAGATAGTGATGGTGGTGGAGGTGCTGATAGTGCTGATGCTGATGGGAATGTTGAAGGTGGTGGTAGTGCTGGTAGAAATGGTGACAGAGGTGAAGACTGTGGTGGGGATGCGGCAAAGTGGTGGAGGTGGTGGTGGTGGTGGTGATGTTGTCCTTGTAGTGGTGGTGATGCAGGTGGTGCTAGTGGCAGCAGTAGTGGGTGGCGATGGTGTTAATGATGGTCATTACGGAGGGGATGGTGATGGAAGTGATAAAAATGCTGGTGATAGGGGTGGCGTTAGTGGTTGTATGACAAAGGTGATGAAGGTGTGGCTGGTTTTAATGATGAAGGGAGTGGTGGTGACAGTGGCAAATGATTTTGGTGGGATAGAGGTGGGGACGCTGGTGGTGGTGGTACCAGTGATGATGAGGACGGAGGTGGTGGTGACACTACGGCTGCAGTGGTGCTGGCTGTGGGGGTGGTTGAAGCGATGAGGGGAGCAGTCGTGGTGGGAGTAACAGTGGTGGTGGTGATGGTGACGGTGGCTATGCAACTGTGTGTCTTGAGCTTACTCTTGTTCCTCTCCTCATGAATTCAGGAGAACAGGAGAAGGTTCAGTTATGCATGGAGCTCCGTAATTCTGCCCTGCTTACAGTGACAGCTGATGAGGTGACACATGGACGTCTCCTTCAGGGAAACAATGCTTGGCTGGGTTGAGTGAGAAGATTTCCAGCCTCCAAATTTAAATGAGAGACTTGTAAATCATTGTCATGAAGTATGGACAGTTGAACTGCACAGACTTGTGGAGCCAGAGTCTGAGTCATCACCACGTCAGTGAAATGCTGCGGAGGGTGCAGGGGAAGCAGGAGCTCACGAGCGAGGAGAAGGTGGGGAAAGAGAGCATGCCAAGGGAGACAGGAAATGAAGCAGGGTCAGAGAAATGCAAGGTGAGGCAGCCAGCAACCTCCTTCCCGGCTGACAAGGTCCAGAGAGACCATCCACGTCTCTGATCTCAGATGGCCATGAAATGGCCAGTCGTGTTCTTTCCAGAAACCCCCCTTTTATTTGAATTACTTTCTGTGGGTTGCTGTTCTTTGCAACCAAATATCAGAAATTAGTATGTTTGCAAAGTGAATTGCTTTTTGTCCGTGCTGTGGGCAGACTTCTTCCAGGTCACCAGATTCTAGACACCGCTGTGAGATGCTTTTGTGTTCGGGCCACTCAGCTGTCTCCCGGGGAGCTCACACTGGACGGCTCACACACCACACACCTACTAATTACATTTAATATCAGATCATTTCATATGGGGTCCAGGCTTTCTAAACTATTATCTATTGCTTAACACTGCCCCTTAATATTTCAAACTCAGAGTTTCCTCAGCCTGTGGGACATCCTTTCTTGCTTCTCTAGGGGCACAAATATCCCTAGATTCTATCTTCACACCCCCTCACCATGCTCTTGTTTTTCTGGTTTGCTTTCTCTTGACTTACACCTTGACCTTCCTTCTCTGCCCCTTCTCTACCTTTCCCCTTTCAGATGTTGCACCTGCGCTCTCCATCTGACTGTGCTTTTGACCCACTCACAGAATCCTGGCCCTGGTGTCTCTGTCCCAGGGACGGAAGAGGGCAGCTGGCTGGCAGGCAGGACTGATGCCTGGCACTCTGCATTTCTGCAGGTGGGCAAGAGGGGTCGGGTGGGAGGCAGGGCCTCTATCTGCCGAGTAGCCTCCCTGCGTCAGCTGCCCTGGCACCTGGGAGGCCAGCCTTACTGCCTTCATTACATAAATGATAAAGCTCAGAGCGCATCAGTGACTTGCCTGAGTTTATCCAGCGAACGAGAGGCAGATCTGGGGTGTGAACCCAAGTGTGTTTGACTCCGAAACTTGCTTTTGCCTCTTAAACGGTGTGGACTTGCCAAAGTTGGAATAGAACCAACACTGGTTGAGCACTGTGACCGTGACCTTCAGCGGCCACTCCATGTCTACTCTCCCCGTCTTTCTTAATAGCAAACCCCTGATTTCACTTGTATGGAGAAGGGACCCCCTTAAAGACTCTATACCCCAGGCTTCCTGAAGCAATGTATGAGGGCACGTGACAGCCAATAGGATTCAAGTGGAAGGTTCGTGTGGGCTTCGAGGAAGGCTGCTTTGAGGTTCAAGTTGATCCTGCTGGGAGGTCCTCCCTTTCGCTCTTCCTGCTGCTGAGAGCGCAGGCGCAGCTCTGGTGACCACCCTGGACGGGAGAAGAACCTGAAGATAGAAGCTACATTCCAGGCGGAGGAGCCTGGGCCCTTGAATCAGTTCCGGGATGCCTGTATCTGGACTTTTATATGGAAGAGAGATAAATAACTATTTTATTCGAACTAATCTTATATATAATATGATTCAAGCACCTGGTACATGTGAGACCCCTCTGGCACATGAACGTTTGGTTGCCCTATTTCAGATGAAGACCCCAGGATTCAGAAATCTTGCATCATTAACTTAGGATCACACAGCTAGTAGAGTGGCATGTCTTGACTTTAGACCGTATTGCTCTAATACAACACAAATCTAAATTTCTTCATTTTTTACCTGGCATAAAAAACACCCATGATATACTCTTTTGAGAACACTGTTCCCCCGCCTGGGATTCTCCGACCCTGCTTTCCTCTGGGAAGCTTTGCTCACCCTTCAAGACCCCGTCAAAGTGTTACCTCCTCTGAAGTCTTTCCCGAATGGTGGTCTCATGACGTAGGTCTCCCTTCTGTGCCCCTGTTGTGCCATGCTGCGCCTTACTAAGACGTGTGTCACCCATAGCACGCCCACTGTCTCCATGCCCGACTGCCAGCCTAACGCTTCAGCTGCTCGAGGGACCAGATCTTTCCGTCTCTCTTCTCAGCCCCAGCTCACTGCCTGCCCCGCCCCCGCCCCAAAAAGGGAAATTTCAGGGAAAGACGGACTGCCTGAATGAATGAATAAAAAGTAGGCAATCAAGCTGAATGGTACCTTTCAGTGAATTTCAGGGGCTAAAGGTCACATCCTGAGGCTTATCTCCTCATGTGTCCCCTAAGCCACCTGGGAGCATGTGGGAGCATGTCACTGGAGGGCTGCTTTAAACAGAGACCCATGAGATCTCGTGTCTCCATGGAGACCTTCCAATTCACTTTCCTCTCACTCCGTGGCCCCCGCGCCTGAAGAGGACTGAGGTCTCTTTTCAGCCCAAACTATCATTTTGTTAGGGAATGTGACCGAGAAGACCATCCAGCGAGTCCGATTCTGGCTTTAATGCTGTAAGAAAATCGAATCAGTCCTGACACAGCATCGTTTCTCAAGATTTCGAAAACTTTTGAATCCATTTTAAATGAGATTGTGATCGACAAACCCACGGGAACATTAGCGAACAGTTAAATCCTAATTAGCCAAGTCCCTGCTAATCTCCCAGCTGTCAAAGGCGCAGATAGAGACAAAAGCTTCCATTAAACCTGAGTGGGTCCCCGAGGAGGGAGAGGTCAGAGGGGAGTGTTCAGTCAACTGTGAGATGATGTGAACGAAGGCCCAAGTAATAATCATCAAAAACATGCAAATGTCCCGTTACTCATTTAAAAAGACATTACAGTGACATGAAAACTCTCTTCTCGTCACCCTACTTTCCCCCAACTCCCCCTCATTTAACTGTTCTCCATTACTTTTAGGATAAAGTTCAAAACTTTCCCCCTGACTCTCTGCCCCCACCCATATACGATTTCCGGCTGTATCTGCCACTTTCTCCTCCTTCTGGACCTTCCACTCACAGGCCAAATGTGCCCTCAGGTACGTAGAAAGGAAGATACCTGTAAGATCCAAGACGGACAGAGATCCTGTGGTTATGGATGGCGGCGGTGGTGCGTTGGTGGGTGGGTGATTAGGTAGGGTGTTGAGACGCAACAGCAGAGAAAGTTGCCTCCTGATGATCCAAATTTGTCTGCACAGAGACCAACTCTACTGTGGACCAGCTCTCTCTGTTTACTCTCTGCCGCCCTCCAAAATTTTTCCGAATAATTGTTCAGAGTTTGAGCAAGTGTAACCGGTACTCTGGCCCAAGTCCCCTGTGCAAGGGAAGCCGGGCTAGAGCTGCCTTCTGAAGACTCCATTGCGGTAGGAGACTTTTCCTTCCCTCCTGTACAATGTGTAGGTGAATCGGGGTGTTCATAACTTTCATATTATTCTCACAGTCATTTAAGCCCCCCAAAAGGTGAGAAACATCAACTTAGAAGAGATTAGTATGAAGATTTAAAACAGAAGTGTAGGCCATTTACAGGAGGATCAACCAGAGGGCTTGTTTTCGATATCGATCCTCGGACCTCAACCCAGAACTCTTGAATGAAAGAATCTGGAGTGGGAGCCCCAGAACCTACATTTAAGAAGCCTTTCACCTGGCTGGCGTAACTCAGTGGACTGAGCGCGGGCTGCGAGCCAAAGTGTCGCAGGTTCAATTCCCAATCAGGGTACATAACTGGGTTGCAGGCCATGACCCCCAGCAACCACACATTGATGTTTCTCTCTCTCTCTCTATCTCCCTTCCTTCCCTCTCTAAAAATAAATAAGTAAATTAAAAAAAAAAAGAAGCCTTTCAGAAGATGCTGTTTAAAATTTGCAATCCACTGGCTTTAATGGACCTAGGGCCATGTTTAGTGGTATTTTATAATTTGTGAGTACCTAATAATTACCTTTATTTCTGAATTCTAAAATTTGAATAATTAGTTCCTTGAGTTTTCCTGAAGGATAATCATATCATCAGAAATATAATTTTCCTCCTTCTTTCTACTTTGTGATTATTATTTCTTTTTCTTCTCTTGTTGCTTTGTTTTGGAATAGGGATTGGCAAGATAGGGCCCACAGTCTTAATTCAGCCACCACCGGTTTTTGTGTGACCCATGAGCTAAGACTGGTTTCTACACTTCAGAATGGTTGTCAGGTAAGTGCCTGCACAGTATCTGCCATGTTGCCTCTTAGCAGACACAGCCTACGGTATTTACCCTCTGGCTCTTGACTGAACGAGTTTGATGACCCCTGCTGGAGACTGGAAAATGTACCATCCAGAGCCCCTTGTGTGGACAGACAAGATGCCCAGCATAAGAGTGACCCCTAAGAAACATCTTGTACCCCACACCCTACACCTGGGCACCGGCTTCCAGAGAACCCAACCTTTGACAGGCTATAATTTTGAGTACAACATTAATATTGGTAATAATGAGCATTACTGTCTTCTAACTTTGAGAGAAATCCTTCTTCTTCATTATTATATAAAATGTTTGCTATAAATTTCAGGTAGATATTTTTTTTATCTTAAGTCTCTTTTGATATTTTATCAGGACTCTGTCGTTTTTAAGATACAAGTCCTACGAGTCCTACACATGTTTTGTTAGTCTTATACCTAAGTGTTTCTCTGTTTTCAAGCTCCTAAAATGACAATCAATTTTTTCTACTTCCCAGGTGTTGATTACTAATACATAGAAACACAGTTGATTTTGTATCCTGTGTGGTATCCTGTGATCTTGCTAAACACACCTATTAGTCCTGGTACTTTTTTGTTTGGAATTTTGTCAAATGTTTTTTCCACATCAGTTAATATGTGATCACGTGGTTTTTATTCTTTAGTCAGTTTATATGGTAGATTATATAGAATGATTTTTGAATGTTGAACCAGTCTTGTATTTCTATAATGAGATCCATTTGTTGTGATATATTAGTTCTTTTATAGATTGCTAGGATTGACTTGATCATGTTTTCTTAGGGATTTCTGCCTGTATTCATAGGGGACAGACATAGGTCCCTCTCCACCTGGGCTATCTCTGTCTTGTCCAGCATCATGACGCTGCTGCTGCTGCTGCATGAACTGACTCGGGACGGGTTTTCTTCTACCTCTGGCAGACAGTGTGTACAACTCCTTTCAGTCTTCGTTAGAATATGCCAACGGAGTCATGTGGGCTGGAGCTTTCATTCTGGAAAGGCTTTAAACTAAACGTTCAGTTTTTTGAAGAAATATAAGACTAGTCAGATTACCTATTTCCCTGTGGGTGAATGTTGGTAGTCTTTATCTCCCAAGGAATTGGACCATCTCACCTACGTTATTCATAGGACTGTTATAATATTCTTTTTTTATATTTTATTTATTTATTTTTAGAGAGGAAAGGGAGGGAGGGAGAGAAAGAGAGAGAGAGAAACATCAATGCGCAGTTGCTGGGGGTCATGGCCTGCAACCCAGGCATGTGCCCTGACTGGGAATCAAACCTGTGACACTTTGGTTTGCAGCCCGTGCTCAATCCACTGAGCTACGCCAGCCAGGGCTTGTTATAACATTCTTATATCATCTTTTTAATGTCTTTAGGTCTGTGTGGATACTCCCTTCTTCATTTCTAATGTTAGTAATTAGTGTTTTCTTTATTTTGTCAAACTGCCTGTAGCTTTATAAACACAATTATTGTTTCAAAGCTTTTATTGATGTTCTCTATTGTTTCTCTCTTTTCACTTATATTAATTTCTGCTTTTGTCTTAATTGTTGTCTTTCCTCTACTCAGGCACCACTGATTTTAATTGTTATGCTATCACATCTCAATACTGAATCACCTAATTTTGTTTCAAGGCTTGAATGTTGGTAGTTTGTCTCCACCCAATTATTTTTGAGAAAAATACTACATATGTCATATAATTTTTGAAGCCCTGTACCCCTGGAAATGTGTCTCTCTGGTTATACAAGAAAGCCAACTTAACTAGGTATAAAATCCTTAGGTTCCAACATTTTTCCTTTGAAAATCTGTCGATGTGGTTTCATGCCATCCAGGATTAGGAATGTAGAAGCGTCTGAGGCTGACCTTGTTTGTCTTCTACCACAGGAAACTGATTTTTTCTCCTGATAATCATAGTTTTTTCTTTATTTTTGTTGTTTAATTTTGCAAGCAGTGTGGGGCCAACTGATCATTTTTACCTGGGTGGCAGTCAGTGCATTTAATCTCCAGGTCTTTCTTTAGCTCAGAAAAGTTGTATTCAATGACACATATATTTGATTATTGCCTTATGTAACTCTTTTGATTATGTAATAGTTCTGTTTTCTCCCTTGTAAATACTATTATTAAAATGGTGATTTGTGATTCCCTGTTCTGTATTTCTATTGACTTGCATTTGTTTCCATAGTTTTTCTTTACTTCTTTCCCTGCAATCTGTAATACCTGATTTTACTACTTTTTAATTTCATCTTTTCCTGACTTCGGATTTTTCTGAAATAGATTTGTTTTTACTTACTGAGGTTGTCTCCCCTTGTGCTCTTCTGAATATGCCAATTCATTTTCTGAATATTTTCCCTGTAACTTACAGTAGATATCTCCTAGGTTTATACTTTTCTTTTGAGTCTTCATTACATTGTTCTTTTCCCTTTGTTGTACAATGCTTTTAAAAAAACATTGATTTTGTTCTCTTAGTCACTTCCTAGAACAGGGCCTGGCCCACAACGGGGAATTCACAGACATTTGTTTAATGAATGAATTGTGAGGAAAGTGACATCTTCCTGGACGCTGGGTGTGTGAATAGGCCCTGGTCCTGCATTTCCCCTGCTTGTGTGATAGTCTGATTCCCTTTTCAGATCTGTATTAAGTGAGATGCAGAGATTTCCATCTAAATCCCGGGGTTTTAATTAATGCATCTCTTTTCTACTAAGCTGACACCATTCCCGGTGTCCGATGTTCACCCATCTGGTGCCCTGCACTTATGAGATGCGCGAACAAGCATCATTCCCACGCTGCCAACTTTCCCCCTAGGTCTGTGCACATCCACAGTGGTTTCTCGGGGTGGTTACCTATCTCACGCACAATGCCCACATGAGAGTTTCCTACCTGCGCCTTCTACCCGGGTGGTGCTCGGCATTTGCTCTTTGACTGTTGGGAAGCATCAGGCGGAGCAGAGAGGTTTGTGGGCAGATGGGAACACTAGCCCACCTGTGTTCAGTCACCGAAGGAACGACTTATGCCCAGCTCTCTGAGTGGAACGTACCGAGGTCTCTGTGTCAGGGGTGGTATAAAATGCAGTATCACTTTTCCATTCTTCCAGTATCACTTCGTCACTTTTCTGGGATTCCTATTTAATTTACCGAGGAGTTAGACTATATTAAACACAGAGCTATCAGCCAACACCATTTTGAGCTAGAACTCCATTTCCAGTATATTTTTAAAGTATTCGAATTAAAAAAAAAAATCCAGCTGGCATCTAGGGCGTTTGCTTTGAATGAGGACACAGTGCTGGTTTTCTGGGTGGCATGCGCCTCCTCCCTCATGCTCTCACACACAAACGCGCCCAAACTGAATACGCTGTGCACTCGCCACGGAGAGTTGATAAAGGACTTCTGAAACCATTTATAAATATTTATTACGGCAAAATAATAGCAGCTGTTGCCAAAAACAACATCCCAGCTAAGCATATTCACCACCGACGATCTCCAGAATCACTTCATGCTGAGTCATAGGTTCGTCCTACTCCAAAGCTAACATGTTATTCTCTCCCAGCTCACTCCAGAGTTACCAACCCCGCCCCCTCGTGAATTCCCAGTCCAATTAGCAACCCCCCCCGCCCCGTCTTCCGTTACACTATCTGTCACAGCGCTTGCTGAGTTCCAAGTCCAGCACAATCTATTTCTAGGCTGCGGTTCCTCCCACTGGAATTTTTTGCAGTCCTTACATGTCAAAGAATTTATTTTCAAAACAAAAACCGATAAACACGTTGTAGATAAGTGTGTATTTTCCTCCCAGGACAGAATCCTGCCAAACATCAGAAAACTCATAGACTTCTGGCTTACCATCTGCCATCATCCTGTCTTACACCCTGACCTCAACCATCCCAAAGCGCCTCCCTTCACAGCTGAAAAAGTGAAGTTGTGGACCCTCCATCGGCTACAGAACCACCGGCAGAGAAATGCCCATTTAAAAAAAATTAGAAGCCACAGCTGTATATAGTGATACATTTTTTCATTCCCATTTAGCTGCTCTCTTACTGATCCATTCTCTTCGCCCTCTTTTTACTTCTTGAAAAGCAGTTAACAGGGTCTAAACTACTGCATTTCCTGTTTTTAAATCTGATGTTTTTCTTCATTTGAACAGTGGCTGTGATCATGTTTTCTCAGGTCTCTGAGAAGCCACGGTAATAAGGAGTAGCAGCCGGTCCTCAGGCAGGCATTCTAAGAGCAGACTTCTCACGTGGCAAGACATAAAGGAAAAGAGGTCATTGGACATGGAGGGAGGCCCCATATCTGCACCCCCGTGAGCTCACGTCTGTGCAGCAGGTTGGAATCCTGCTTAAGTTCCCCACGGAGGCAGGAGTGGTTTGGTGATGACGTAAGGGGGCCCTCAAAGGAGACTGTCAACTTTTTCTTAGGACTAGTTCAGAAAAACAAAATAAAACTATCCAATCAGCCCCTCCCCTGCTTGCCTGGGGCAAAATCACCTCGTCTAAATCACCTCCCTCCGCCTCCTTGAAAAACAGGCACTGACGAGAAAACTAGGACTCCCACTCTTACCTCCTCACTGCCTTCACCCTTCGCACCGGCAAAAGTACGAAGTTGGTTGAATGTGCTTCTTGGAAGTTTATTTCCCAGCAAAACCCGAGGTGCAATTGTGCCTACAGCACCACCAGCGGGCTCATCTGATAACAGTCAGAAGATACATTCATGGATGTATCTTCTGGCAGAAAAAGGTGAACATGAAGGTTGGCAGAATTTGCCTGGAGAAAACCCGTCTGTTTCATACGATGCCCTACAGGACCGTTTGGTTGGAAAAAGACCCCAGAGAGCACGGCGTGAGAGCGTGTAAGGTAGAGAGAAACAAGCGTCTCGGCCTCACAAGTCTAGATTTGTGTTTCCTAGACCTAGGAAACCTGTGCTTGGGTTTCCAGCACAGCCTCCAGAAGGAGGATAGCAGGTCCCGGGATAGGGAGGTGGGAGTGGGGACAATGGCAGAGTCTGAGAGAATCAGCCCAGGGAGAGAGCTGGGGGGCTTAAAGCTGGAGAGAAAAGATAGTTTCCCCAAAGTCCCCCATGCAATGTATGGTGGAGAGACTTTGAGTAACTGAGCTGTTCAACATCTATTCTTAAGTTCTTTGTGTTATACAGTCGATTCTCTTCACTGGTCTTAGTTATATTCTATCAAGCTGCTGCGATCTCTGAATTAATTAATTTTGAACCATTAAAATCACCTGGGGGAAGTGCAGGGTGAGGTTCCTATGAGCCTCTGGTCACAACATTTCAACAACTAATCAATATATACCCTTGTTGTGCCGGTGTTTCTGTTTATAGACGCCTTATTTAATGTTTTGTTGATCCATTAACATTGAACTCATAACAGCACTGTAAGTCATGACTGAAAAAAGCTCACTTTGTATGGTGGTTCTCAGAGGGCAAGGGGGTCAGGGACGGTAGAAAGGAGGGAGGGGCCGAATATACGGAGACGGAAGGAGGCTCGACCTGGGGTGGGGAGCACACAGTGCCGTACACAGGTGATGTGCTACAGAGCTGTGCGCCTGCAACCCATGTAGTCTTATTAGCCTACGTCACCCCGATAAAGTCAATAAACTTTTTTTTAAATGTTTAACTGGGTGGATCTATTCACATTATTTTTTATCATTTTATTTATTTATTTTTAGAGAGGGAAGGGAGGGAGAAAGAGAGAGAGAAACATCAATGTGCAGTTGCTGGGGGCCATGGCCTGCAACCCAGGCATGTGCCCTGACTGGGAATCGAACCTGCGATGCTTTGGTTCGCAGCCCATGCTCAATCCACTGAGCTACGCCAGCCAGGAAATTCAATAAACTTTTTAAAAATAGAAAAGCCTTTTTTTTGTTTGTCCTCTGTAAGGCACATCACAGTTTCTTGCACTCAGGAACACCAGCGAGCACTATGTTTTGGAGACATTTTCAACAACTAAAAACCACCAACAAAAAGCACAAAAGACTGGCACTAATAGACCACAAGCTGTTTACAGTGTGGGAGCTAAAAGAACACAGAGTGTCACCCTGCTCTGCCGTCTGGGGACGCATGTGCCCATGAGGTTACAGGAAGTTTTTGTGGCACGTGTCCGTGAACCATCGCGAAAGCACCACGAGTGTGGATGGGGCGTTACAAATCGGTTAGAGCAAGCGCATGAGTTCCCAAACGTAGAGCTCCTGAGCGGTGAGGATCCACTTGACTTTGATGCAATCTCTCCTCACTGACCCCCAGGATTTCAGTAAGTGCTTACTTTAGAGCATGTCCCATCGTAAGCGTCATTTAGGAGAAGTCAAGGAACTTAGGCGATGTTCCACAGCTGGGTTGATGAAGATCAGGGTGCCTGATGCGTAGTTAATAATTAGCAATTACTGTGATTACTCGGGGTACCAGGGTACCTCACACAGTGGGAATGAGGCAGCGACCATCCTTTCCACACACACCTTACAGTGCGGACTTGCCTCCGTGGTTACCCTTTACTATCTTAAAATCGTTCCAACGATATAAAATCGGGATATCTCTGTGCCTCTGTCTGCAAGGAAATCACGCATAGTGACCTGCTCAGCCTAAACTCCACAGGAGGGTCTTGACACCAGAACCCTTGTTTTCACTTGCCTCTCCTACCCCTGCCTCCCTCCGCACCCCCTCACTTTTAGAAGAGGCTGCTATCAGAAAAAGAATCTTGTATTTGCTATTTGCATCTTAGGAAATTCAGCTCTTCATCCATTATCCCACTTCATAACCCATTTTTCCCTTCTTCCCTCTCTCTCCATTTTCTGTCCTTCCTCCCTTCTCCCGGTGGCTGGTTCTCCTGGAAGTAGCCGGCTCTAACTGGATGCAAGGCACGACCAAAGGCAGCCATCCCAAACACAGGTGCCGTCGCAAGGAGGACCGGTCTACCCTCCCTCAGGTCCCTTCCATGGCCCTTTGTGAAGACTAGGAACTTGTGGCAAAACGTCTACAAGTTCCTAGAGATTCTGGCCACTGAGGTTCCTTGCAAATATACTTAGTACACATATACAACCTGAAGCTCAAAATCTTTGTCCGAGAAACTCACCCTGCACCGCCTGTCTCAGCATCATCTCCAATGCTGTCAGATCCATTAAATTAAACCCCTCTCACCCAAGCTGTGTGACAAGGACAGCAAACCTCTGGTCCAGGTGTCAGCTTTCTCATCAATGCACCGGGAGAAACACACCGCCTGGCCTGGGGGGCAGGCCTCGTGGGCTCTTCCCAAGGTTCTGCTGCCACCGGCACGGGCCCCCTTAACCCACTGCTTTCGCCAGCCTTGGGCTGAAGACGTGTTCTCTGTAAATTGAGGAGACTGAGCCAAGTAAACTTTAAGGCAGGACTGACAAATTGACATGGTGGGGGGTGGGGGGAGCTATATATATATATATATATATAAAATGTCCAGTTAAAAAATACACACACGCACACACACACACACACACATAAAAAACATCTAGTTTAATTTGCATAACAGAGAAACAACAGTTTTTTTTTAGTGTAAGTATATCCCATTCCATATTTGGGGCAGACTTATGCTAAAAAATTTCTTGTTATTTCTCTGAAGTTCAAAGGTACCTGGGTGTCCCACAGTCTGCCTGGCAACCGTACTGGAAGATCCCCATTAGCGCTCGCACTCCGAGGCTATTTTTGCGGTGTATCCGTCAGGATTCAATCAGGAAAGCAGAACCAGTGAGGTTTTGAAGAGATTTATTGCAGTCATTAGCCCTTACCTAATTGTGGAGAGAACTAGGGGAAGTGATTTCAGAACGGAAGTGGAAAGATCAAAGAAAGAGTCACCCACCCGTCCAGGGAGAGGCTGAGCCCTGGCCGCCGCCGCAGCAAGGCACGCACAGGCAGGTCTAGGAGAAGCTGTGTCTGGGAGCAGCCGCCACCTCTCCGCCTCTGCCGCCACGTGTCTGTGGGCCTGGGGGCGCGTGGTGACCCCGTGTCTGCCCGGCACCTTCAGCCAGTGATGGCTGGGGCTTCCCTGCCACATGCACACAGAGGGTTCCACCTTTCCTACAGCCGCCCTAGGATAACGGTCCTTTGCACGAGAGCTGTGTCTTGTCTTCGTTATTTTCCACAAAGCGCACCAGGAACTTGGTGCGCTTTCGCTCCACTGCATTCGCCATGCTCAGTAGGAATTGGCGATTTTCAAAGGAGAAGCGTGCATCAGCGCGCCCTCGCCACTGAAGAAAGCCTGGGCCTTGTGTTTTTAACGAGACAGTGCTTTTTTAAAGACAGTGTTCTACCATTTATCCATCTTTTCACACGACGAGAGCCAGTCTGAGCAAACATTTCATTTTCCTGGGGAAGCAGACGCATCTAATGCTGCGTGGCTGGCAAGCGGGCAGAGTCGGGAGAGAAAACTGACGTCCCCCTTTCTAATGCTGTGCCTTGTTGACCTGAGTGGTCCTGTTCGGGAGGGACCCTCAAGACCTCTCAGGCTGCGAGGCCGTCATTTTCACACCCATCACCTTCAGACGGGGTTGTGGGAAGTTCTGATTCCAGGAGACTTTCGGTTGTTTAGAATCTGAACAGGTCAGAGTTTATTCTGTGGTTCATTCACTCAGCAGACCAGTGTGGCCAGGGCATGGACGCCCCCACTGACCATCCGACATTGGTCCCCCAGCCTGTGCAGTGACCTCTGGGGTTTGCTCCTTTCCCAGGTGGGGGGAGGGCGGCCCTCCTGCCCGGCCGACCCTGTGGGCTCGCCCGGCCTGCGTCACGGAGGTCACTGGACCCTGTGTTTTCTCTACAGATGTCTCTGGCATCCGAGAGGCCAGCGAGCCCGCAGCGCCTGCCTGCTCACACAGGGCCTTATCAGTTGTTGATGAGACCCTGTCTAGGCTCACAGACAGGCAGCTTCCTCCAGCCCCAGAGCCCGAGCCCGCTGTGGAGCCAGAAGAAGGTGATAAGCCTCCGAGAAGATTTTTTAGGAGCCTTGCCTATCTTTCACACAAAGTCGCCAGGGTGCATTTTCCATGGTCGCCATGCACAGATAGGGGTGGCTGCTCTCGGATAAGGCTGGGGGCAGCGGCGGGGGGAGGGCCGTGGAAGGGGTCGAGCGGTTTTTCCAATTAGCTACCCTTGGGAATCCCTCTGTACCCTACAGCCTCGGTCTTTGACGACTTTGTTTTTCTTTTTAATTGTAGGAGTCCCTCCCTAGCCAGCCATGCAAACCCTCTGCGGCTGGGTCAGACAGGGTGGGCCCAGAGCTTCACGGTGGAGAGTTCGGCCTCCATGGGCCTTCCCGACGGGCAACGCTCTGTCTGCAGCTGCCGGGCAGGGAGGCCTCGGTGGCAGGGGCTGGGGGCTGCCACAGAAAAGCCCAGGGTGAGTCCTGAGACCCGGGCCGGTCAGGTGACAGGAAATATGTTTATAGAATTGACCGCAGAGCACACTCTGGACAGAGTCCCTTCACCCGGCGTTCGGACAAGGCCCGGAGCAGCACACAGACACCAGCTGATGCTTGCCTGAGGTCCAGAACACCTGCCTCTCTTAGCAGACGTTTTCGGAGCCGGACAGGCGTGGTACAGAAGGCGTATGGCCGATTCTCATGACGCGTTAAATGAGGGCTTCAGGTCCTGTTCAAAAACACATCATCTTGTTTTCCGGTGTGAGCAAGCACATGTGTGTTCGGGCTTTACAAAGGGAACTGAAGTACAGTCCGTTTTTAAAAATGTAGTCTCAAGTCATTTGTTAAGTGCCTGTCCATTGCGTTGTCTCATTCCCTTGTTCTCACCGCTATTCTCCGAGGAGGAACTGGGGTCCGGGGAGGCAAGCGCGTGCCCGGCGTCACACGCGTGGTCGGGGCAGAGTGGCGTGTCAGTACGTTACGGCTTTCCTCCACTTCGTGCTGCTTTCGTTCTTGTGACTGTTCGTTTTGTTTTGGTTGGTCCCCCAAAGGGCACATCCAGACAGAACACAGTCTCCGAGGGCTGCTTTGGGGGTACAGCACGAGGTTTGCTAACAATGTGACAGCGTGTGTGCTGGCCGGCGGGGCGTCAGCAGAGGGCTGGGAGTAAGGTCAGGCAGGCCTCCAGGCGCCGACCCACGGTGCAGCATGGCCTCCGAAAGGCTGCTCCTTTCTCGATTCAAGTTTCCCGAGGGGCAACACCCAGGCCGTCATCCACGCTTTTAATCACACGGCTATGTTTTTCCCACCGTCGGCTCACACCGCCGCGTCACCAGTGTGTCTCAGATCCCGTGGGGCGCAGCAGGCAGCTCGGGGGTAGCCTCACGTCCTTGGAGTCCTGCAGGGCCCAGAGCTCAGGGATGGGCACAGAGAAAATGGATAGGACGTGGTACCCCCAGTGGTCATCATCATCATCGTCATGGTTTCTGGCAAGTCGCAACGGTGAGAATGGGCTCTCTACTTTGAAGAGAAATGCAGAAGCAGAGCGAAAATGAAATTATGCATGATGGCCTTCGTGTCAGGATCCCAGTGAGCCACGGAGGAAGAGCGCACTTTGGAAATGCAAGTGCAGGGCCGGCGTCCCATTCCCCCATCGAGAGCGCCCGGACACTCTCTGTCTGGTTCCTGTTTGTCCTGAGGAACCTGGGCCTCGGGGACAGAGACACAGGTGGAGGGAGATGCCTCTGTGGTCCCTCAGGAGGAAAGGACACACTGGCATCTGCAGAGGACACTCCCCAGCCTAACTCTGACCTGCCTCCTTTACTTTGGAACCTGGTGAACTCAAGGCGACCACCAGCAAAGACCACCGACTGCTCACCCTCTAGGTAAGCTTCCTCGCCGGAACTTGGTTTTGAGGGTTTATTTTGAAGGACAAAGTAGGTGCCGACAGCCACAGCTCACGGCGTTAGCACCCATGGCCACTGGACACTGCCTGGTCCCAGGCAGCTGTCTTCTAAAGAGCCACCTTAGGTCCCGCTGAAGTGGTCACAGTTCCAATTTAAAGGCCCCATGCTCCCCACCCTTTGAACTCTGGGGACAGACTCTGCCACTAAAGGTGCCTCAAGAATCATTTAATAATGTCAGGTTTTTTTTTCTCAATATGGTGCGTGGAGAAATATTGGAAACTTTGGTGTTTGGGGAAAATGCCAAAGGCTTTGGCTCATCTGAATTCACCTGGAATAATAACAAAGTCAGGACAAGGTGGGCGGTACGTCTATTCTGCAGGTGAGGAAGGACATAGGAGGAAAGGGAAGGTTGCGCTGAGCTCTGGGAAGCTAAATCCTGGAAGGTTCTGGATGTTGGAAAGCATGCTGCCTGGGTTTGCCTAGTTGTGTGTGTAACCCGGCGTGATGGGATGGCAGGAGGGGCTGCGCTTCCTGGCTTTGTGTTCCGGTACAGGTGGTAGCCTCCTGGGGACACTGTGGAGCTGGTTTAGCTTCCCCACAGTGCGACTCAGCACCCTCTCTGGACCACTAACCCTGGCCACGTGGGGGTCATGCCTCACGAGCTTATGGTGCAGCGTCACCCCGGGGTCTCCCTCACCACGATGGAATGCGGCCAGTCGCACCCTAGACAATTCTCGTGACTTGAGTTACTGCACGGCTTAGCATTTATGAGTCTTCCTTCTCACATATTTTCACTGGTAAAATTGAGAAATACAAATTACCCACCGGAAAAATAAATACCATGTGTGATTTTCTTTTTCTTTAAATGAAAAGCATTTCTTGTTCCCTTTCTTTTTTTTTAGTCCTCACCCAAGTATATGTCCATAAGTGCATTGACTTTATTTTTGAATTTTTATTAAATATTTTATTATTCTTCTATTGGGAAAAATTGTCCCAATTTTTCCCCCTTTGCCCTCCTCTGCCCAGCCCACCCCCCGCTCCCACAGTCAGTCCCCACACCGTTGTCCATGCCCGTGTGTCATTCATGCATGTCCTTTGATTAGCCCCTCCCCCTTCCTTCCACCCTCCTCCCCCTCTCTCCTCCCCTCCGCTCACTGTCAGTCTGTTCCTTGTTTCCGTGCCTCTCATTCCATTTTGCTTGTTTGTTTGTTTTGTTCATTAGGTTCCTCTTATAGGTGAGATCTATGGTATTTGTCTGTCTTTCACTGCCTGGCTTGGCATAATGCTCTCCAGTTCCATCCATGCTGTCATGAAAGGTAGGAGGGAAGAGCTCCTGCTTCCTTTCAGCTGTGTAGTATTCCTTCCTATAAATGTACCACAATTTTTTGATCCACTCATTTACCGATGGGCACCTAGGCTGTTTCCAGCACTTGGCTGTTGTAAATTGTGCAGCTATGAACATTGGGGGCTGCATAGGTTCTTCTGAACTGTTGTTTCAGGATTCCTAGGGTATAATCCTAGCAGTGGAATCACTGGGTCAAAAGACAGTTCCATTTCTAGTTTTTTGAGGAAATTTTATACTACTTTCCATAGTGGCTGCACCAGTCTGCATTCCCACCAACAGTGCACTAGGCTTCCCTATTCTCTGCATCCTCACCAGCACTTGCTGTTTGTTGATTTGTTTATGATGGCCATTCCGACTGGTATGAAGCGGTATCTCATTGTGGTTTTAATTTGCATCTCTCTGTACTCACTTTGGTAACACACGCACTAAAATTGGGATGATACAGAGATGATTAGCAAGGCCCCTGCACAAGGATGCCCATTGACTTTAGGGTGAGAGGAAGGGAGACAGAGACAGAGACAGAGAGAGAGAGAGAAACATCTGTGGGTTGCCTCCTGCACGTGCCCTGACTGGGGACTGAACCCATGAAATAGGTATGTGCCCTGATCAGTAATCAACCCTGCAACCTTCTGGTGTATGGGACGACACGCCAATCAAATGAGCCACCCAGCCAGGGCTCTTGTTTTCTTTCTATAATAAAGTCCTTTTGGTCCATCACCTCATCAACTAGAAATTTAGTAACACAATTTTCAAAATAAACAGGCTGTTCGAATATAATAAACGAAGCTTCACTGGGAAAATGTTTAACAGCAATTTTCAGATACTGCAATAATAGGGCCATACACTTGCCACTTAATACCTAAATCGGTGTCTCTCAAAGCATGTACCTGGGACAGCCAGGTCCCTGAGGCCCCTGTAGGGAGGCCCCCACTTCGCTGAATCTTGGAAACTCTGGCAAACCACTGCCTGCCCCTCCCCCTTCTGCACACCTGACCCGAGATGGTGAGACATGGTTTATAACTCCCACAGCTCCCTCCAGATCACTCAGTGCCATCTGAATGGCGGAGAGAACTCCACTGCCCTTTGGATCTTTGGTACAAGTGACATGAGTCGGCCAACTTTTGGCGTAACTACTGGGTCCCCAGAGCTCTCCTACTTTCTCTCATTCTGGAAGAGTTGGGGGCTTTTGCATATGTAAAAGGGTGATTTCTTTTTTCCTTTCCAAGTAGACTGAGCTGCCTGCAGTGGGTGTCAGAGATGGCCTGAACGCTGTGCACTGCTCAGTCTTAGGCTAGCTGGGGATTTCTTTCCTCCTGCCAAAGTGACTTCAGAATGTAAAGTGAATACCCACTTTTTTTTTTAAGATTTTTATTTATTTATTTTTAGGGAGGGAAGGGAGTTGGGGTGGGGGGAGAGAGAGAGAGAGACATCAATGTGCGGTTGCTGGGGGCTATGGCCTGCAACCCAGTAATGTACCCTAGCTGGGAATCGAACCTGGGACACTTTGGTTCCCAGCCCGCACTCAATCCACTGAGCTACGCCAGCCAGGGCTTTGAATACCCACTTTTAAAAACCGGTGCCCTAAGCAACCCAAATGTCCACTGATGGATGACTGGGTAAAGAAAATGTGGTATTTTATTTAAACACGATGGGATAATTATTATTTGGCTTTTAAGAGAAGGAGGCTTGGACACTTGCTACAACATGGATGAACCTTGAGGACATCATGCTAAGTGACATACGCTGGACAAATAAAAGACAAATATGAGCATATGATCCCCTTTACTCGAGGTACCTAGAACAGTCAGGTTTCTAGAGACAGAAAGCAGAGGGAGGTGGCCAGGGGCCGGGGGAGGGGGGAGGGGAGGAGTCATTTAATGGGGACGGAGTTGCAGCTTTATAAGACGCAAAGGGTTCTAGAAATGGATGATGATGGTGATGGTTGCGCAACAACGTGAAGGCACTCCACGCCACTAATGAAACTGGTTAAAATGGCACATTTCATGTTAAGTTACCAAAATTAAAAAGAAAAGAGCTGGGTCCCGTGGGTGGGTGCCACCCCTGGCTGTGTTCAGCGGATGCCGGATGGCGCATGCGGACACGGCTCTGCTCCCAGCGCACGGGCAGCGTGGGGTGTGCAGCCTGTCAAGCAGATGCCAGGGCTCAGCCGCCTGCCGTCGGGATCCCTGACGTCCCGGACACTGAACAGGGGCCTTTCCCTGGGTCCGTGCTCTTTCTCGGCAAAGTGATAATACTCCCAATTAGCACGGAGACCTGCATCTGGACAGCCTGACAGGCGGGGTCCTCGGTCAGCATGGGGAGGGGGGCTGGAGAGGGGCTGGACCTGGCCCGCCCGGGAGTGGCCAGACACCCAGCCGTGGGGAGGCAGCGGGTGCAAGGAAGAGGCGCAGGAGATAGAGAGGCCAAGAGGGGAGTGCGCTGCTGACAGAAAGGAGATGTATTTCAGGCTGACTTCTACAGCCAGCGACGTTTTCACTTCACTGCCAGAGCACGGGGCTCTCCGGGTAACCTGAGTCACTCACTGTCCTCTCTGCTCTCCGCCAGCGAGGGCCGGGGAGACCGCAAAAGCGTGCCCCCCCACCCCCCCACCCGCCGCTCTCTCTGCTTCTCTCTGATAACTGAGGCCTGCGAGGGCCCCTGCTGACTGACTCGAGACAAATCTCAAGGCCCTGAGGGCTGAAAGTCATCTCCGACAACGTAGCACCCAGCCCCTTTCTCTTCTCTTGAGGCAGACCCTCAAATCTTGGAGACTGTCTCCCCCCTGACCCCCATGAAGCAGTCGTGAGTTGAGGAGGGGTCCCCAAAGCATCACCCAGAACCTGCCACTGTCGCTGTATTTGGACAAAGAGTCTTTGCAGATGTGATTAAGGATAGGAGATAAGGTCACCCTGGATTATCCAGACAGGCCCCGAACCCGATGACAAATGCCCACATAAGAGCAAGGCAGAGGAGACACAGAGAAAACAGAGACAGAGATTGGAGGGATGCAGCCACAAACCAAGGGACACCTGGGGCCCCCAGAAGCTGGAAGAGGCAAGAAGAGTGCTCTCTCTAGAGCCTCAGCAGGGGTGCGGCCCTGCGGTCACCTTGAGTTTGAGCTCTGATCCCCGGAACAGTGAGAGAATAAGTCCCTATAGTTTTAAGCCACCACATTGTGGTGATGCGCTGCAGCAGCTCGAGGAGAGTAACACCAATGCCGCCGCAAACCCAGCGTGGGAGTCTCCCTTGTTGCTGAGTTGTCGCTGGTGGGACTGGCACCTTCTTTTCTCCAGAAAGTGCCATGCCGGCGACAGGCAGGAGCTGTGCTTCGTACACTGTCACCCCCTGCGCATGCACCACCCGGGGACCCTGCAGTGGGGCCGGCTGTGAGACAGCGGGGGTCCCAGCTCCTGCATGTCTAAGCCACTTCCTGGGACACAGACGTTGCTGTCGACACGGACCCACAAAACTAGTTGGAGATACAGACTTTCAAACAGAAGCACGACACGTAAACACGTTAACTGGGCTTTGCCGGGAGCCTCTGGCCGGCGTTCCGTCTGTACCTGGGCCCCTTCATGCCTCAGTCTTACCTACATTTCCAGACTTTTACCACAGTCTCTGTCCTAAGGTGTTCAGCGCTGTAGCCAGAATGTCATCATGACTCATGACTCTGCCCAGTAACCTTAGAAGCAACATTGCATCTTTGCATAAAGGTCTCCGTGCCTCATCTTCCCCACCCGTCATTAAACAAGGGGCTCAGGCTCGGGTTGCCCAAGTTCCTTCCAGCTCGAACCTTCTTCGGATGTAGCAAGCTTTCCCCCACACAGGCAGGGGGCCCTGGGGGGGGTCCCAGGCTCCACCTTTGCCTTCGAACACCATCCTTGACTTCCGGCTCGGGGCCTTTCTCCTCACTGTGCCCTACATCAAGGGCACACGATGCCCTGATTTTCTGCCACTAAAGGAAAGTGATAGGACGCCCCTCTGCTCCTTGCTGCTGTGCTTTCTCTCACTGACCAGCGAGGCACACCCGGCCAGTTGGGAGCTTTCTCCTGAAGAGCTGATTCCCATGGACCCATGGATGCTGAGCCTCCCCGATACAGCCTCCATTTTCAGGGGTGTGTGTGTGTGTGTGTGTGTGAATCTCATTGGGATCCACTGTGCACACCCCCGGGTGTGAAGTCTGGCTATCCCGAGCATGCAACCGTGATCTGCACTTCCTTAGCACAAACCGGAGACGCCTGTCCTCTGTGGGCGTCGCTCTGTGGGCATGAAGTGACCGCTGCCTTTGTCAGAATGTCACTCCCGTCATAAGTGGTTTTCACAAAAAGCACTTTACTCCCAGGATGGACACCGTAGACTTTTGCAAAGATGCTTTGTGAGCGTCCCATAGCCCCAGCGGGACAGCTGTCTGCAAGAGAGTCGTTCCGGTTCCTCTGAGTTCTTATTGCCTGACTGTGCTTCTAGAAGTGGGCACTTGAAAGATTTGGCTTAAACACACACACACACACACACACACACACACACACACACACGCACCCCTGATACCATGGGAGCCACTGCCCAGTGGCCCAGAGTCCCCAGCTCACAGAAAACGCACTTACCTTCCCCTCAGGGCGAGCGGGTACCTTCTCGCTGACATTCCTTCGAGGGCCAGTCGGAAGGGGACAGCGTCACTGCGAACGGAATGAGGCCACGTTAAACATGCCCCCAAAAATGATTTCCACGGGAAACATTTACACTGGAGAGTGAGCAGAAGCCACCCTCCGGTCTTTATTCTGGGTCATTTGCTTACCTTCCTCCCTCAGCTCTCCTCTCTTTCTGTCCGTTTTGGTCAAACCTGTTGGCGATGGAAACACAGACCCTTACAAGACCCCTCCTCACTATGGGGGCTGGGAGCAGGTTGACTGGTCCCTGGGCAGGAAACCTGTGTGTGGAACCTGGGCCAGAGGCAGGCATGGGACCCGTGTCCCTGCCTGGCACCTCTGACTCCGCATGGCCGCTCCATGTTCCACCTCTGCCAGCAGCTTGCTCTGACTGCCCAGGGCTCCTGCTTCTCTGTCGCTTGGGTTTACACATGGCCCTTTCCGGCCCCCTGACCTTTTCCTTGCTGCGTCTTGCTTCAGCTCTGATTGTATATTTGCAAATTCTCCCCATGAGTTTCAGATCAAATTCTCAAGAAAAAGAATCTGATCGTAGAAGGAGCTTATCTTTCCACGGGGCCACTGGAAAAATGCTGCTCAGCCTCTGATTGGTGCTCCCAGATCACGTGTCCTGGGTCACATGACTCACAGTGATCCAATGAGCTGTGGCTTAAGTGTCACAGGGCAGAAACCCTGGGCCAGGCAGCCAAGGGCAGGGGTGAGCAGATCCTCTGTGCAGATGGTTTGGAAAGGACTGGCAATGACCCAGTTTCCAGGGCACATGCTTCCCTATGTTATTCTAAAAGAGCTTTCGATAAAAAAAGGCCAAGAGGTAGATCCAGGGGCCCCGGGGTCATAGCTGTGCAGTATGCACCAGCTCCCTCCTAGTTTCAGTCTTCAAAGGAGAGAAGGGGTGAAGCCAAAGTCAGGGAGAATTGACACTGACCTCGCAAACACCAAACAAGTGTGTTCAGAACCCCCGCAGCGAGCTGGTGCCCTTGCGGAGTCTCAGCCCCACGTATCAGAACGCCGCGGGCGAGCAGGCGGTGGGCTCGCTGGGGAGGGCTGGGTGTCACGGGGCAGGGCAGGCGAGCTCTCAGCTGTGAATGTGCGCCGTGCACTTGGACGCGCATCGGGTGCAGCCCGCCGCGCTGCACATCGAGGGTCATGGCACCGTGTGAATCCCATTTGCAGGCCCCCTTTTTAAAAGGCAGGGCTGGCCTCTTTGGCTCTAATGGAGAGGAGCGGCCAGATCACAACCGGGGAGGAGGAGGGGCATGCCCGGCGCTGGGAGGCTCTGATGGTCTGGGCCAGGCACCTGCTGACTTCCGCTCACTGCTCCACAGCCGGCTCCTTCCCAAGTCCCTCATTGCTCATTTCTGCTAAAGATTTCTGTGTCTGAACGGCACAGTGCTGCATCAGAAGGGACTTGATTGTAAGAGTAATGCAATAAAGCTTCCGTAAAGAAAATATAGAATACCCTGACACCTTCATACCTGGGGAGAGTTAAAAGATTTCTTAGGACACAAAAAAGCACTAACCAGAAAATGAATAAAATGGACTTCATCGAAAACAAAAATTTCTGCTCATCAAGAGACACCATTGAGAAAATAAGATGAGCCAAAATCTGAGAGAAATATTCACAATATGTGCATCTAACACACATCTAGTCTATATAAAGCACCCTTTAGAAAACCAAGTTAAAGACTTGAACGGACACTTTCCAAACATACAAATGGCCTGTAAACACATGCAGAGTGTTCGACGTCATTGCTCATCAGGACACGCAAGCCAGAAACCACGAGGAGTTATTGAGCCACAGCCACTCGGTAGCTGACAATCCCAACAGTGCATGGGCCTGGGGGAACGGAGCCCCCGTGTGCTGCCGGTGGGAGGGAAGAAGGCAAAGCCACTCTGGGCCACAGTGTGGGTGCTTATTCTTTAACCGTTCAGGAGACAGCTACCCCATGGCCCACCATCCCATTTCTAAGTGTTCATCTGAAAGAAGCAAAAGCCTATGTCCACGCAAATACTTGTTCAAGAATGTCCGTAACAGTTGTATTCTTAATAGCGAGAAATGGGAAATAACAAGAATGTCCATCAGGAAGTTAATGCCAAGGAGTGGAGGTGGGGAATGGGGACATCTGTGACAGTGCCAACAATAAAAGTCAGGTAAAAAATAAGTTCATGTATAAGTAAAGTAGTGTCAACAATAAAAGTAAGGTAAAATAAGTTAATGTATAAATAATTGCCTACAATGAAATATTTCAATGAAAATGCTAAACATACACAAGAAGGTGAACGAATCTCAAGTTCATTAGGAATGCCAGACACTATAGACAATGCCCTTCGTGGTTCCGTTTACATGAACGTGCAGGACTCACCAAAGTCATCTGTGGTGGTAGAAATAAGAGCAGTGCTTTTCCCCTGGGGAGGGAGGGTGTTTGGGAGGGCAAGGTGAGAGGGCGGAGACTGGGGTGAGGAGATGTTTTCTCTCGTCAGGGGCATGTTGGGTACACAATACAGTGGATACGACGGTGCTCTGCCCAGATGCCATCCTTGGGACTGGATTGGTCTATGGCCTGTGTTCCTTCAGCCCCAGCTGCTGGGACTACCAGCAGGACAGCCCACCACCTGCACTTCTTCCTGGGCATTGTCCTTGGCTGAGGAGAGCCGTCTTGCCCGGTCATCTGCCTTGCAGGAGGTGGCAGTGACTAATGACTGGCCACTGAGGGGATTCAAAGGCCTGACCCCTGGCCTCTCTTTGGGACACTCTAAGGACATTCTGTCCCTTCTCCAAAGCTTCCCACAGGACTAGCCTTGGCCGCAGTCATAACACCATGGTGGCTCAGCTTCTCCCTCTGCCTGGCCCCGCCCTCCTCACTTCTTTGCAAGTTTATCACCGGAGAGAACGCAGAAGTAAACTTTCTGCAACACGTTTTCCACTGGCCTGATGCTGGTCTGATTCCAACAAATGGAACCAGAAATGGTCCAAGGGCTGGACTCTAAAATGGGATTTTTTTGGAGCTGGATAAATGGCCAATGAGAACCAGTTACTAGTGGTAGGCAGAGGGTAAAGGATTCTTAGCATGCTGCAGGGTGTGGTTATTAAAACTTGTACCGGTGATGGGCACGGGTGGGACACCCATGGAAGGGACATGTCAGATGGTGCCCTGGGTGGGATGAGGGAAGGAGGAGCCACAGAATTGCAGGATTGAGGGGCTGTCATTGCATACGTGAACTCACCGATGCAAGCGAAAACCAAATAAACACATAAAACACAAAATAAACCCAATAAAAAGCAGAGGTACCCAGTTATTTGGAGACGGAATGGAGAGCAGATTTGCCTCTTATTACTACTACAGCGATAAATGATAATACTAGCTACAGTTTGTGGAGCAGATGCTACGTACCAAGAATGTCCACGTTTGCTCCTTCATTTAATCCTAAAGATAACCCTGCGAGGCCAACAGCATACCCATTTTTTTACAGAAAGAAACCAAGACTCAGAGAGCTAAGATAAAGGCCCAGAGTCACAAATCCCAAGGGCGGCGGAGGCGGAATTCCAGCCCCAGCTGCTGATCCGTGGGGCCAGCGCCGCCTCTCTCGCGCAGCACCATGGGCTGGCTGCAGAGCTCTGGGCCGCGAGCATCTCAGCGAGATGGCTGGGCTTCCAGCAAGCAGGCTTAAGAAAATATGCTTTTTGCTTTCATGTTTTTGAAGACAGAATCAGTCATAAAGGGCATTCCTTTAAGACCTTCTGCTTTGAAGTGATAAAAGCTAGATTGAGGGAAGGCTCCCAGGCCCCTGATCCGGCTCACCTCTGACCCCGGAGCCAGGAAATGTGATTTCTCCTGCCATCCCTTCCACTTACTCCACTTGCTCTGCTTCTTGGGTCTCCGGTGATTTTTTTTCCCCCTTAAGAAAAGAAGATAGCTGGGTTAATTTCAAGTTCTCCACCATTTATCTGTGCTGAGCAGGAAGAGTGTTGAGTGGGAAAGGGTTTCATTGTCCGTGAAGGCCTCGCGGCTCTTCAACACCCACCACTTCTGCCTCATGTCAAAGGGAAGCAAAGAGGTTTATTAAATAGCTGTCAAACCGAATGAGCGTGCACCGAGAACACACGGAGGGGAGATTGGATTAGAGGGAGAGGACATGCCACGCTAAACAAGGGCACAGATTTATGGCCTTGGCCATGAGGCCCTAGCGATGATGCCCAAGGTGGATACGTGAGGTGGGAGCAGGGGAGGCTGGGCCGCGGGAGTGAGTCGTGGGGTCGGGGGGAGGAGCAGGAAAGGCCGCGCTCCTCCCCTGGCGTGCGGGGCTCTGGGAAACACATGTAGTCTTCAATCTCCCACCGTCTTCGGCGTCGGAAGATCCGAGGACAGCGCTGGAAGGAGGACTGAGTGAGCCTGTCGGCAGCATCTGCTAGTTCACCTGCTTTTAAGCCAGTTCATATTGGCTTTTACGTGCCTTGAAACTTACACATCAAGTAGAGAGTACGGATCATGTTTTTGGAAATCTCGAAGAGCCTGATTATCGGGTAAAGGAGTTCAGAGCTTAACTAGGGGGAATCAGGGCTCTTGGAGGAGGAGAATGACACGAATGCCTTATGTTTATTTTCTTTACATTTATTTCAGAAAAACAGTCATCTCATAAGAGCAAAGAAGCAGATGAGTACCAGCAAGGTGATTACTGCCACAATCTAAGGGTGGAGACGTGAGGTTCTGGATGGGGCGGGTTCAGATGGACCTCAGTCCTCAGATTGAGACACGTGGCCTGGGAAGAAGTGGTGGGGCCCTGTGGCTGGAATGCTGTAAGTTATGTTAGAAGTTCCCAGGCGCTGATGGAAGAAAAACGGGGGCTGTATGATCGGGGGACAGCGGCGTCTGACTGAGCCCAGGGCAGAGCCGGAGCTTTGTGTCTCCCCTCTCCCCACCTTTCCCACCTCCTCTTCATCCTCCTCTTGTCTCTAAAGACTGGCTTCCTCTGCCTTCTCACGTGCCAGGGGGGAGACAAGACCACTGACAGTTTCTGAGCTTCTGTGGCCCAGTTGGGGTGGAGGCTCACCCCTGAGCGTATCGGTCATGGCCACAGGAAGAGGGACACACACACCAGATCCCCCTTTGTGTGTCTGGGAAGGGGACTGTGGGGTGCACTCCCCTGGTAGCATTCGCCCCTCCAAACCGGGTGCCCCTGGATGGACACTGGCCCGGGCTCAGTGAGCAGAGGAGCGGGCCAGTCAATAAGAACATGGGGCCCCTGGTTGGAGTGACTGCGAGACTATAACACCATTTGTCTGGAGGGAAGGTCAAGGCGGCTGCAACGGATTGAAACAGGAATATTTTTAATAGAGAGTGATACGGGCCGGGGGAGAAGCGGCTGAGCACTGACCCAGGGAGCATGACTTCAACCACTGCCCTCTGCGTGCAGACAGCCTTTCAGTCCCAGACAAGAAGAAGCCTGAAGGGTGACAAGGCCAGTTTGGGCACAATCGGGCATGGGTGAGATCAGGAAAAACCTGAGGCTTAGGGGACCTCCCAGGGCCTCCCTAGAGTAGAGTTACACCTTTGTTCCCAGAGCAGAGGCCTGACACCTCCCCTACCCCCCGCCCTCCTGCCCTACAGACCAGACTCAGATGAGGGAGGGCAGGGCAGGGCCTGCAACTGTGCTGGCTCTCACACAGCTGCCTGGCTGGCCATGAGATGGGAGGCTGTTTTAGTTTATAAAGCGAAGTGGAGCTCTAGGTCCCCGGGGGAAGGGGCCAGAGAGGGTTACCTGGGCCGTCCTTCCAAAGCCCGCAGCAGAAACTGCTGATTGCTCCTGGAGCCCAGAGAGAGCGCTTGCAGTGGGGGGCTCCAGGCAGCCTCTCGGCCTGTGAGCGCGAGGGGTGAGCCACATCGTCCCTGGTGTAGAGACGGCTGGTGGGGGTGTGGGGTGGGGAGCGGGCGAGTCTGGGCCCAGAACACGTTTTGTGGAAAACGAAAGGGGTCATGGCAACCATGAATGTGACCCCAACACAAAATTCTAGCTTGGGTGTGAAGGTGCCTTACCCTTCTAACTGGTGTAGGGATAGCCACGGGGTTTTGCAAGGTGCTCTTTCACAAAACTTAATGTCATCCTCATAGTGGCTCAGTGGGGCCAGTGCAAAGTGGGTGCACGCTAGAGATCAGAGAACTGAGATGTGAAAGGTCATCTCCAAGTTCAACCAGCCGGCACCAGCTCCCCGGTTCCCCCGGAACTGGATCTTCGGACTGCTGGTCCGTGTGGTTTTCACCGCCCCGAAGTACAGTCTGACTGGAGAACGCATTCTTCTGCGGAGTTGTGGGATGAGGAGAATCTGCGCTCAGGTTGCAGGTGACGGGATGGCCTCGCAGAGCGTCTCTCCTGCGAGTCTGGGTGCAGACCAGTAACCTCAGCGTCCACTGGCAGCGTGTCAGCAGCGCAGGCCCCAGGCCCCAGCCCAGACTCCCCTGAATCAGGATCTGCATTTTAACCAGGCCCCCCCGGCCGATCCATGGCACGGCAAGTTTGAGAAACGCGGTCCCACCAGACGCACGTGCTTCCTGCACTCCTCCAAGGCTAAGAGGGTTCCTCGGGCCGGAGAGTTTGGGAAATGCTGGATCCTAGCCTATTCTTCTTATGCATATAATAAAGGCTTGGGGAAGTTCCAAATTTAAAAAAAATTATTTAACTTTGTTTAACCCAGTATTTTCCAAATTTGTTAGTTCATGAAGTCTTTGTATAAATAACATTTATTACTGTGCCATGGATTTACTGTTTAACAACAAAAACAGTCGAGACGGGCTGCCACAGAATAAGGCCGGATAAACCCGGACCTGCTTGAGTGAAAAATAAAGAACGCGCCAGTTGAAAACTGATCCGGTAACCAATCATTTGTCATTATCTTCAGGTGATGGACACTAATGACATGTTAGGGACATCACTGTTGGAAAATGAAAAAAAATAATAAAATACTCAAAGAGGGGAGAATAAAAGAAATCTGTGATAAAAATAAAAGGAGTGGCAGTTGGATGGGTGGGCAGGTGTGTTTGATTCAAGAGGAAAAAAGATAAAAAACATAGATATTTGTTTGATTATATTTGTAACATTCTACCTCATACCCATCTACCCATGAGAGAGGCTCAGGGCCTATTTGGATTCCGTGTATAACCTTGCTGCATCTCTACAACAACAACCCTGGGTGGTAGATGGTAGCACCTCCAAGTTACAGGGGAGGACACTGAGGCTCAGAAAGATCTGGGCATCCGCCAGGGGTCAGTCACACAGCGGATGAGCGGGAGGGACTCAGCCCCCGCAGTGGGTGGCTCAGAAGCCCAAGCTCATTAGCCTTTATATAATGTTACACTGAAAACACACCTGGGCACCTGGGGGACTGTGTCCAATCTGAGCCTGGGGTCCCGAGGACCAGGTGCAGAGGCCAGGAGCCCCCCGAGAGCCGGCACTCCAAGTTGTCACCCCCTCAGGGATGATACATGCGGTGCCGGCTTCGGGTGCTCCTGGTCTCTGCTCCCTCGGGGGCTGCTCTGAGCTCTGGGACGTTACACGCCCGACCCAGCGACTTGTCTCCTGTCCTCCACCTGCCCCTGGTCCTGGAGCTGCCGCTGCCAGGCTCACGGCCACCCGAACGTGACCACATACAACAGACGACTGAACAGTCGGAGCCGCCAGGCAAGCTGCCTGTGTTCCAGCGGCAACTGTCGTTGATGTCACTGATCGCAGGGCAGGCCAGAGCCCGTGTGGCCTAGTTCAGTGCTCACTGACGCAGTTACTTAACTTTTAAGGAAAACAGTTGTCTCCAATAAATAAAAGCAGGAGACTCCCCTGCTTCTTTCCCGTGAACTTCCGTCACAGGCCCGATCCGCAAAAGGGAGGCAGAGGGAAGAACGGGACTCGGGGGAGCACTGGGAACAGCGTGAAACTAACAGTCAAAGCCAATGCCAAGTGACGGCCAGCTTCTCATGCGGGCTTGAGCCCATTCGGCCTTCGCATACACTCCAGGGGAACGAGCACCATCACTATCCCCACTTTATGGATGATGACACGGAGGCCCGGACACTTTGCATGATTTGTGCTTAAGGGGGCACAGCCAGCAGGTGTCAGCCACCCGCCTAGAAGGCAGGTTCCGGACCCAGACTGCCCAAGTTCAAATCCCGCCCTGGTTTGCCCTGAGAAAGGAGAGTGTGTTGTTAGATCCCTCTTTGCCAATTTTCATACAACCATACTACTCTTTTCTTGGAGCCTTTTGCCAGCCAACTCTCTTTATAAAAGTTTACCTAAATATATCTAAAAAGAAAACATAACAAAAGTGAAGTTGAAAACGGATGCTTCTTAATGCAAGATAATGGTAAAAAATAGATATCCCGAGGGGGGGGAAAACACTGTTACCTGAGTCTAGGGCACGGACCTGTTTTCTCCTCCTTAAAAACAGAGGCTAGCATGGGTGAGAGAGATGTTAGAGACTGACTAGCCTCGGCCCATAATTTTCCTCCTGGAAAGAACCAGAAATAGTGAAAGAGACCAGAGCAGGAAGCGCTGGCTCACGGCGCACTCAGGGAGTGCTGCGCTGCCTGTTTCCCGGGTCTTGCTCCTGCGCCACGGGACAGGGACGGCGTGGCGAGCGCCGGACCTCAGCAGCTGCAGGAGCCCACGGAGGGCGGAGAGGTTTCGGTGGCTGCAGCGGGCCTCCACCCAGGGGACCCGTGTGCTGATTGTGCAAGAGGAAGATGGTGAGCACACCCTCCTCCTCCATCTAGGAGGGGTCCCCCCGGCCAAGACGCCCCAGCTCCAAAGCACCCAAGTGACATCGTGGGAGCAGTGCGTGGCCACGTCCCTGCTCACCTCCTTTCACGCACATGGAGGGGGACTGCGTGCCATGCCTCACACTTGGACATGCACCGTGGCCGAGAGGCTTGCTTTGGCCAATGAAACGTAAGAGGAAGCGATGTGTGCCGCTTGCTGGTGGAAGCATTTAAGAGCTGTTCTCTCTTCCCCTGCAACAGGGAATCCTGGGACCTCACGGGGAGATAGCAGAGTGACGAGATGGGGGGACCTCTGTCAGCCTGGGTCCCTGAGCGACCCGGGTCTACAGAGCGAAGTCCACCTCCTCATCCTCTCTCTCGGCTGACCCACAAGAGCACTCACATTGTTTTAAGCCACCGTGACTTTGTAGTCCTCTGAGTCCAAAATACAGACCAGCCTATCCTGACCGATTAAAGGACAAAGCTCTCACACTGGCCACCAAGGCCACAAATCCAGACCCCAATGGTCGGGCAAGCTGCCCCCCCCCGCCGAAGCCGGAGGTCCCCTCCTTGGCCACTGTTGCTGCCTCTTCACCACGAGTGCAGCTGGACAACTGCTAATGTCTCTGCTGCCAACTGCAGCCACAGCCCTGGCGGCTGTGCAGCTCACGCTCTTGCTGCGCCTCCTACACCAACGCCACACGCCGATTCCTGAGCCCTCCCCGCTTCGAAGGTGTTCCTGCCAAGTGAGACTGACATCCTCCCGGTCTCTGTGCCACCCCCGGTGAAATATGCCCCATAAGCCAAGGTCCTTGGGCACCCAAGGGTCTCAGCATCTAGAGACGAAGTCCTTCGGATCCACACGTGCAGCCCCTCCCTCCAGATGCAAGCACAGCAGCAGGCTGGCTGGGTCACTTCCTCCGCGTCCTGTTCCAAATCCCCACGTCCTCAGCCTCCCCCAGGGCCATCCCCCCGCATCAGACATGTTTATATGTCTGTTTTCCCTGACGTCTCCTCAGCGGCCAGGAGGAATCAGTGGGCACGGATGGACACTTGGACGGGGTGTCCGAGAACCTGCCCTGGCCCACCCAGGGCACCCTGTATACGGCGGCCCTGCATGCAGTTTCCATGTGTAGCACGTCTCACTCTTCCTCATAGACCGTGTGTTCCCCGAAGAAAAGAAATGGGCCTTGTCATGTTTGCATCTGTCCGGTTAATCTATTGCTGCCAAGCCACTTCGAACTTAGTCATGCAAAACAAGAATTCCTGTATTATACTGCACCCATGGGTTCTGGAGATCATGAGTTCCAACGGGGCGCACGAGGGCATTACGAACTGTGGAACGTCTGGGACTTTTTACCCAGCTTGCAGATGCACAGGTTAGCCTGTTGCAGCTTCGTGGGTGCAGGTAGAACACAAGAGGCCCCTGGGTTGGAGGCAGAGGGCGTCATCACTCACAGCACCAGCAGTCGTTTAGGTATCAGTTTCCTAGTCTCAGTTCCCGGAGGCCCGGTTCCCACGGGGTACGGGAAGAGAGCAGGCATTGTCTGCACACACAGTGGGTTGCACGATAGGGGAGGAACCCCAAGCTTAGGGAGCCTGAATCTTTTATAACAGGAGGTAAGCATACCCGCCGTAAACTCCAGAGGGAGATGTTAACACTCTCTCTGTTTTCCAAGGCTGCAAGCAAACCCACCCTTTACTTCAGAGGGGAGCACAGTCTCTCTCTTCTGGGATGTTCACTATACAAGCATCTTGCAAAGCCAAGTCTGTAACAAAAGCTGTCTGAGCGTCTTTTTACAAGACACGCGGAAACGCCAGAGACCCGTGGAGAGTTGTCTCCCAACGCGGCAATGGCTGTTTCTGCTCCGCAGCGTCTGGGACCTCGGGTGGGAAGACTCCCACGTCTGGTGGCTGGGCAGACACAGAGCCCAGACATGTCTGTGCTCAGCTGGGACTGTCCACGGGCACCATACTCCCTGTGGGCTGACATTCTCATATCACGGCAGCTGGATCTGAAGAGGGAGCATTCCAAGAGGGCGCAGGTGGAGAGCAAGCGAATAAAACGAACCCGAGGGACATTGCGTGGCCTTTCCCGATGAGCCTCTCGAGTCAAGCAGTGTAGCTCTGCCACCTTCTATTGGTTACAAGCAAGTCGCTAAGGGCAGCCCCCACTCAAAGAGAGGGCGATGAACCGCTCGATGTGGGGGAGGGGCAGGGTCCCATTAGAGGCGAGCACACGGGGTGGAAGAGTGTCGTGGCCATCTTCGGAAAGCATGCCCGTGGAGTGGAGTCTGTGCTCGGTGCAGAAGTCAAAACACTCTGGAACAGGCACAGAGCCCCCTTCCACAGGCTGCTGTTCACGCTGCGTGGGGTAGTGAGAAGAGCCCAGCCCAGACGTGCACAGGGCTGTGCCCTGGTGTCTGCCACACCCCTGCACCACCTGGCTGTGGCCCGGGGCAAGTCACTGACCTCTCTGAGCCCCCGAGACCCTGGTGCCCTGGGAAGGCTCCCGCAACAGAAGGAACCTGCCCCTCTCGCTTCCCGGGGTTGTCGCCTAAGTCCCACGAGGGTCCTGTGAGGGTCCCACGAGGGTCCCACAAGGGTCCTGAGCCGCGTAAGGCAAACGGGCGGGGGTGCAGAGGGCTACCTGACGTGGGGCTGTGCGGGAGGCAGAGTGTCTGCAGACCATCTGCGGCTGAGGCTCTCTCTCTCGGCTTCGTACTGGGTGAGAGGCACACAGCTTCAGAATTAATAATGTAATCAAAGCTTTTAATTCTTCTAATTGAGTTACCCGTGAAGAGCAAGGGGAGAGCACCTGGCTTTCTGCCCTCTGAGGGCTGAAAAACAGGGAGAGGATTAAGTGTCCGTGAGATTGCTTCTGGGGATGCTTCTAACCAGGGGCCTGCTCCACCTGGGAAAATGAAAACGGGAGAGGGGGTGGGGGGGGCGAGAGAGAGAGAGAGAGAGAGAGAGAGAGAGAGGGAGGATGAATAAGGCTGTGGAGGGAGATGCAAACAGCAAAGAGGAAAATTGGCCCCGAATAACAGAGACCTGTATCCCACCACCTAATACACAGCCGCCACCACAGGAGACCCAGGCAGGGGTGTGTGCAGCTTCCTGGGCCCTCAGACACCCACATCCTGGGGCCAGGGACGGGGAACAGAGGGGGGGATACTTTTAGTTCTGAACAGCAGAAGCTCAGAAGGGCTTGAGGGGCTGCATAGGAAAGCCGTGGAACATTTACTCCAAGGCAGAAATTTCACGAATCTGGGAGCTGAGAAGGATTTTTCCGCGGAAGAAACCACGTGCACTGAGGCGAGGCGCACTGCCCCAGACTGGGCGTGCTGGGAGAGATCAAAGCAAGACTTAAGCAAGAGACGCTTTGGCTCCAAAGCCCAGCCTTTCCCATGGTTTCCAGTATTTCTCTGTCCCGTGTCGGGGCCGAGGGTAGGAGGAGAGAGAGGAAGGGGGTGTCTGGGGGTGGGACCTGGAGTGAGAAGAGGACATCCCAGTGGTGCCAGCCAAGGACTTCCTGCCAAGAGCCACTTGGCCACACCCCCAGGTTCAGCCCTACGCGGAGTGAGAGACAAGAGACAGGCAGAGGGAAAGCCGTTTGGCCACGCGGGTGTATTTTTGTAGTTTGAGACCGATGCATTCTGGGTAAAGTGCACCCTCGGGAGCACTTCCGACCTCAGTCCCCCCTTCCTCAGGGGTGCCACACGGCTCTGTTTACCGCTTGTTCAGAAAGCGTTTGTTGAGCACTTGTGACATGCGAGGCACTGGCCTGCCTCCGGAGGTACAGTCGTGAACGTGATTGCCTTGCCCTGAATTAGCCTCAGTCTCATGGGAGAAACTGCTCGTTTCCGTGCAGACTGATGGGAGCTCGCAGAGAGCAGCACCAGGAAACCATCCAGGCTCACGGGGGTGGCCACCGCCAAGGAAGGCTTCTTGGAGGGTCTCACATCTTAGCTGAGCCCTGGAGGACAAGGATGGGGAGTCCAGGGGGTCGTGAACAGAGTCATTCGTGGGGGCCTGGAAAGCAGTCCTGAGTCACCAGCTGCAGCTCCATGCACATCACCCTCCCCTGTGTCTTTTCTTCTATCTGTTAGAGTTACTTTCGCTTCGAGCTGCGTAAAATCTGACGCAAACAGACTTAACAAATGGACAACCACACACGGATGGAAGGAGGGACAGGAAGACACCCCTGCGGAAGGAGTAGGGATTTTTTAAATCGTAAGAGAAACGTAAATGAAGCCCTCAACCTTCTAGAAAGTGTCAACTAAGAAAACTGACAAAGAAATAGCAAGTCTGGATACACCGTAAACTCTTAAAAGAAGCTAAGTGAATAGATAAAAATCACCTGGGCAAAAAGGACACCCGATGGAGTTACTAGAAAGTTTTACAAAACTTACAAGTAAAATAACTCCTATTTTACACAAATGGATCATCTTCCGATTCATGGAGACAAATCAGGTCATTTCCTCCATAAATACAAGAAAAAGCATACAATAAAATTTTGTAGCATTTACGCTACGAAACCATTAGCAAACGGTGAGTCCAAGAGAACTCCCGCACCTGGCCACACACCCAGGCCGACCGTGACCCTCGAGGGTGGAACGTAGGCACGCTCGCCGCGAAGCCGCACCCCGGCAAGGAGGCCCGCTGCCGCCTCTCCCAGTCCACCTGGTCGTGCAGTTCTAACCAGCGCACAAGGACCAGGAACACGGCGGAAGACGTAAGAAATAAAAGAAAGAAACAAAGTCCCATTCGTTATCTGTAGGTTATATAGAAAACTCTGAGAACTAAGCTTTCAACAACCACCCGACAGAAGATCGACATCCACAAACACAGCATCCCTAGGTACCTGAAATAGCCAATTAGAAAATACACTAGAAAATGTGTTGTAGCAACAAAACTGTATGCTGGCTAGAAGTAAATCTACCCCGAAATATGGAATCGATAAAGAAAATGTGAAACATGACTGGACTACTGGACAGCCTCTCCTCCTCACGGGCTAGAACGCAGACCTAAATGAGGTCCACGAGTCAGCCGACCGGCTGAGCCCACGCCCCGAGCCCACGCCCCGGGGGTGGCACAGTGACAACAATTTAAAACCTCAGCTTTGTCAAGTTTCGATATTGATCGCTGCTGCTGGAGATGTGAGAGTGTACATTGGTTTGACTTATTCGAAGCACAATTTGTTAGTATTAAAAACTTAAAAAACGTGTAGACCTTTTGGTCTTACAGTAGGAATATATATTCAAATAATCAGGAAACAACTTAAAGATGCAAATCATACTCGGTCATAATTACCACGCAGTTTTAATGCAAACGAACCAGAAACAACGTAAGAGTGTTAGTGTATTTTTTTATCTAAATAGATATCAGTGCCTTCTCAAATGGAAAACTGTTCAGTATTACTACTTACTGCCATCAGCACAGCCGTGTCCAGTTGTTAGAAGGAAGCACACAAGGCAGTAATCAGCACGTTACCAGTGTGGGTGTTTGTGGTAGGTGCCCGTGTTTGTGGGTTGGTGAAACAGGTCTGAACTGGAGGAGGAGGAACCTTAGGGTGACGAATACCACGATCCTGCTGGGCACCGTGGAGAGGGGGGTGCCCGTGTCTCCCGACGAGGAAGTGGGCGGCTGCCCCCCCCCCATCAGTGGGCCTGCACGGGGTCCTCCGCCTGGCAGGCATGCTCCGCATGAAGAAGCAGCCGGAGTTAACCAGCTGAGCTTGGGCTTAAATGCTGACTTTTAAAGGGGTTTTTTTTTGATACATGTAAAATATCTCATCATCGAAAAAACGTTAAAGGAGCCATAAGAGAAAAGCTCCAATTTAAAATAACAACCGAAAACTTCAAACGCAAGTCATAAACTTTGCGAGAAATATGGAAGATGTCTATGAAGAAAACCAGAACACCTACGGAGAGCTTGAAAGAAGACGGTTAAAGTGAAATCTCAGGCTGAAGCCCACTATATAAAATAGACGCTAACATTTGCTACACAAACAGATCACAGACCCCACTTATCCAGCACGTACTCGGGCCAGACACCGCACAGAGTGCTTCATGCACAGCGTCTCCCTCGATCCTCCAGCAGCCCAGCGAGGCAAGGATTGCCACAGTTCCAGCTGGACACGTGAGAGCGCCGTGGGAGGCTGGGGTTCTCGGTGCGGGCGTGCGGAGTCGGGCTCACAGCCCAGGAAGGCCCGGCCCCAGGACCCGCGGTCCTTGCTGCACAGAAACCCTCTCTTGTTTCAGTGGGGTGGCTTCCCAGCGCCCTGCCTCTGGACACCCCCTCGCTCCCTAGGAAGGAAGAACTGGTCCTGCTGACATCAGGGAGCTGTGTGTGCAGCGCTATGCAAACGCGGCTGAGTCGGTGTCTCTTCTATTCCGGTCTGCCGTCACGTCATTCTTTAAAGTCCCAGCCAGTGCGCTGGGTGCTACGCAGCAAAGGGTGGTGACAGAAACAGAGGGGAGGATCCCAGGAGGAGGTTGAGACAGAGGCTAAGCGTGGGTGCCCCACCCTCCGACAGGAAATGCTCCTGGGGCTAATCCTTTGTGATTTGGTGGTAAGAAAGGTGGTTTCCTGCCCCAGACAAGAGGGCGAGGAACCCTAGAATCCAACCCGCCAAGGTTCAAGTCTCATCTTGCCCACTCCGTAGACGTGTGAACTCGGGGAAGTCACTCAGGCTCTCTGGGCCGCAGTTCCTTGATCTGGGTAAAGTGAGGTGACACAAGAATAGCCCAGGACACAGAACCTAGCTGTCGTAAACGCAGTTGTGTCTCCTCTGTCATCATCATTGCCATCGTGGCCGGGTCGCCATCATTATCAGCACCTAGGAGCCCCCCGCAGAACCTCAGCTCCCAGGTCCTCCTGCCACTCTGGCCACAAGGCCTCTGCGTCACCAAGTGCCCCGCAGAGGGGGCTCGGGGGAGACCAGAGCCCTGGGAAATGCCCACCCCCTCGGGCCCTGGCTCCCAGGACTGAGCTGTTTGTGGAGGCCCGGAGGGGAGACCGATGACTTGAGATAAGATAGGCAATCAGCTCGGGACTCACCACGGCAGACTTCTGGTCTACTTGTAAAATGAGTCTTGTCATTTATTTGACAGTCCCCAGGACCCCACCGAGGGGGAGGGGGGACAAGTGAGGCGGAGCCCCCAGCGGAGTGTTCCTGATAGCCTCAAGTGCAGACACGGCTGGCCCCGGGGCTCCCGGGCGTGGACCAGCCCGTCCCCAGCCTGGCTGTCTCCAGGCTCTCTGCCCGTTGCGGCCAACAGTGGTGCAGTGACGGGCTGCCTCCTCTGAGGGAAGGCGGTTGGGGCGGGGGGGGGGGTCCTCCCTTTAGGGGCCAGCGAAATGGGTCCACTCCCAGTGAATTCAATCCAGTTCCAAAAATGCAACTCAAAGCCGAAATGTCCCATCAGCATCCCTGTAGCCACCCTTTAGTCAGCAAAAATGCAGAGTCTGGGGCTGACTCAGCAGCGGACACACTGCTCAGCCTGCCGCCCGGCTCACGACACTGTGATGGGGAAGTGAGAGTGTGTGTGAGCCACCCAGGAACTCAGGCACCCCCTCCAGTGAGTCCTAAGGAAACACGGGTAAAGCAGAGCACCCTTCCACTTCGTATAGTGTTTCCATGCGTTAGGCCGCATCAGCATTCAGGTCCCACGGCAGCGAGGGCAGGAGGCCGGGGCCTTTGCAGCTGGTTCCAGGTGACTGCCCCCTCCCCACCCGCACCCACCTGAGCTTCAGGTGTGGCTCACGTCCCTCGGTATCCTCGGCACCTGGAACAGGGCCTGGCACAATGCTGGCACCTCAGTGAATATCTGCTGAATGGGAGATCCAGAGAATGGGTGACAGCAAGGGAATAACAAATAGGGGGGACCATACTCCCATGGTCCGACTCTAAATGCCGCCTGTTCTTCCAGGTGCAGAACACCTTCTCTCTGTAGCTTCCCCGGCTCCCCCGCCTCCTCCCACTGCCTTAGGGTCTCTTCCCTCTGCCTCTCTCTCTCACCTCTCACTCTCCCACGGTACGATGGACTTTTCTGTCTCTTTTTGTCTTAGAAAGCCGACAGAGGGTGTGTGAAGGGGACAGAATCCACCGGAGGGGGTGGCCCAGTGGGATACATGCAGTGTCCTCCTGCCACTGAGCCATGGCTGATGGGCTGCACTTGGCTGTGGCCAGGGAGGGCTCTCCCTGATGCCAAAGAAACCAAGGAGCAGCACGGGACAAGGGGCACACATTGGGGTGCAAATCTAGAAAGGAGGGGTAGAGACTAATTACCGGCGGCAAGTGGGAAAGTTAAAAGAGACAGAGAGAGAACAGGTGTGATGTCATGAGCCCACAGTGACCACCCAGCAAGGAGGAGGCCATGGACGATGTCCATGTCGTATAAACCAGTGCTCCTCACTCTCCATGTGAACAGGAGTTATCAGGGTCTTTCCTAAATTCAGGTTCGGCTTTGGTCGGTCTGAGCTCGGGCTTGAGACGCCACACGTCTAGCGAGCTCCCGGGTGATGCTGCCAGGGCCGGCCCAGGAGCCAGACTTTGGGCGGCGAGGGCTGCGTGCACAAGGCGCTGAAGAGGCTCCCAAGCATCTCCCCCATCTCACCCTTTAAAATGTGAACAGGCCACCAGAACAGACACTGAGGCACTCTGAACATCCCGGTGTCCAAAGGGATCCTCTGGTCACTGTCCCCCTCCTCTCATCTCACGGCCTCTGCCCAGACACTCCTAAGCACGGGGCAGCCTCCTGCAGGCAGCCAAGGCTGACGGAGGATGAGAGATCCCGACGGCTCGACTCCAGACCTCAAACTCCATCCCCAGAGCCACAGCAGCTCCCACGGCGTAGATGAGGGCAGCCACAAAAACATCCCACTCGGACCTCCCTCCAAAAAATGCTTAATCCGGGACAAGTTTGAGCTCCCTGGCTGCTGTCCCCTCTGCACAGGTGATGGACGAGCGTGTCTGTAGGCGTCCTGTCTCTTTATGCTCACCCTCAGCCCCGACACACACAGCCTGGAGACGATGGCGGTCCGAGGGACCCGAGTCATCTGTGTCTTTGTGCCCAAGGCTTTTAACATAGTAGGCGCTTTAGGGAAATGCTTGACGAGTTCATTAACGAAAGTTTGACTTTCTTTTTCGCTACTTCAATTAATCAAATTAGATTTTCTTGAGGCAGTCGAATTTCTTCTGCATGGTAACACAGGTTTTGTGAGCTTGAGTGGCTTTGCTTAAGGTCACTGGCAGAGGAAAGAAAAGAACTAAAACCATGTTCCTGGAACAAACTGTAATATGAGTGGCTCACAGTATGAGGGGAACAGGATTGGATTACCCTAGAAAAATTACAAAATTCTCTAACAAGAAGAAATTAGACCTCGTGTAAATCCACAGTGACCGATAGCCTGGCATGAAGGGTCATCTCTCTCCACGCCTGTGCCCCTGGCAGACATTACTAATCAATCACAGCACTCCCCCTGTTAAATGTTGATAGGACTCGAGAAGGCTGAGGTTCGAGTCCAACCCTGAGGTTTGTTCACTGACCCACTGTTAACCCTATGCTCCCGAGCCTGTCCACCTGAGCACGTACTCATGCAGTTCCCTTGTGCACGTCAGGTGTCCCTCTGCTCCCCAGGAATCACAGCTCAGCCTGAGCTGTCTAGGGTTTACGGTAAGAGAGGCGCACACTCATTGTGCATAGTATCATGAGGACGGGGATTGTGTCTTGTTCATTCATCCAGCACTGGTTTGCCTGTGTTCCGTTCTCTGTCTTAGAGCCCTAATGCCTGTTTGGATGGTGGATGGATGAAGGAATGGATGGATGGGTGGATAAATGTTTGATTAGTCACCTCTCATGGAGGGATGCCTGGTAGTATTCCTGAGGCAGGACCCTCTCCTTCTTCCCCTTTCTCTGCCCCCAGTGAGTGGTTTTCTGCTTCTCGGTCTCTCCTTGTGTACGTACCGAGCACGCCCCACACACAGCCTCACCGCCCCCAGGGGCAGCACTCGACTTATTTGAAGGCACTTCCAAACATGTCTTGACCTGGGCCTTCTAGACTATTCCACCTACCCAGTTGTTTCTGTGGATGAAACTCGTCTTCATGGAGAAACTTCATATGGTCAGCGGGGTTCTGTCATTTATTGTGTATGTAAAGTGCTGTCTGAGACCTTTCACGCAACCTGTTTGTTCCGTCTCCAGCATGGCTGGACAAGGCTGTCCTCAGGAGCCTGCTCTGCAGTGGAGGGAAGACCCCACTGGCCTGCCCCCGATGACATAATGCGGTTGCAGGGTGGGGTTCGAGCCCAGTCCACCTAGCCTGAGAGTCTGCGCCCTTTGCACTTGCAAAGGGACTGCGGCTGGTCAGGGTCTCCGTGAGTCCCGGGAAACCGTGCGGTGGTCCAAGAAGCCACCGTTTCTGCACTGTGGTTGTCTGCTTCCAGAAAGATCACTTCCCCCAGGGCTAACGAGGAGGGTGGTCACCCAGCTCTTCCCTCCAATGCCAGGAAGTCAAGGCTCCCTGCCCCTAGCTGTCGCCATTTGCCCAACCACTCCCTTCCATGCTTCCAAGTCTTCCAGAAAGGAGATGACAAGATGGGGGGGGGGTACATACAGGGGTGGAGAGTCCTTTCAAGCTTCACCCAGTTAAAGATGTACTGAGGCTAAAGAGAGAGGGAGAGCGGTTCTCCTGCTGGTCCCGCCTGCCTCGCTCCTGCTACCAGCACCAGAGAGAGAAGCAGCTGCGGTGCCCCAGCCCAGCTGCCCCCGAGGCCGAGGCCGAGTCTGGGCTGACCCAGGCACTGCATGTTACCTCCTAGCCCTGGAACCACCCCCAGGCCTTGCCTAGCCCAGGGTCACCCAGGCTCCCTTGCACTGGGAAAGCCCCACTTTGTGTAATGGCTTAATTATCATGTCAATGCGGGTCATTAGCATGGCAGCTGTCACAGCAAATGGGGGAGAAGGGGGCTCCAGGGCCCCTAGGGTCAGCCTAATTGGTGCAGTGAACAGAATACTCTATTTGCTCAACAATGGTTTGGGTTTCTCTTCTGACCTGGGAAGGGCATCCGTGCTTACCAGGAATCAATAGCAGCTGAATTTTCATCCCCAGTGACAGGGACAGGATCCGTGGACTTAACCCCTCCAGGCCCACCCAGGCGCCAGCAGGAGTCCCCTCCCAGGGAGAGGCAGGAGACTTCTCTCCCAGGGGCAGAAATGCGGGGTGGCCGGGGTGGGCAGAGTGGGGAATGTTTGTGGAATGAGTGACAAGTCACTGTTTTTGAATGCCGACTATGTCAGATACCTCCCTAGCTTTTTTTCAGGTGCATCGACTCATAATTCCCCCAAACCGCTGAGGGCGTGTTCTGGTTATCCAGGGCCGTATAGCTACCCGCCCTTGGTGGCTGAAGACCATGTTGTTGTTATTACATCTCACGGTCCCACACATCAGGGGCTGGGACCAGGCGCAGAGACGCCCAGCTAATCTCCGCTCTGTAGCGTCTGGGCCTCAGTTAGGGTGACATGAAGGCCGGGGGCGCTGGAGCTAAAGGCTCCCTAGGCCTCTGTCCCCCAGACACAGGGCCTCTTCGATGGCTGGCGTGGGCTTCCGCCCAGCGTGGCAGCCTCCCCTGTGGCCGTTTTGGGCTCCATGAGGCTAAGGCAGAAGCTGACCCCCCTCCTAAAGACCAGGCCTGGAACCGGACTATGCCATTTTACTAGACTTTGTTGGTCAAAAGATCGCAAACCAGCTCAGATTTAAGGAGAGAGGAAATAAGTGGCATTGTTTGAGTGAAAAGTATCCAAGAACTTAGATCTGCCTCTGGCCCGTCACAGGCGCAATGACTCCTGCCAGCTGCAGACGGGAAACCAAGGCCTGGGCAGAGAGTGGCTTCCCCGCTCAGTGTCACACAGAAACGAGCGGTGACCGCAGGGGCTGGACCCAGGCAGCCTGGCTCCTGAGCCTTTAACTGCTACTGCTCTGCGACCTGGGGGAGTTCACACCCCAACTTGGGCCTCGGCTTCCTATAAAGTGAGGGCTTGGGTGACGTTCTTTCAAAAGTCCCCTCCCACATGAGCAGTTTCTAATTCCCAACCACACGAAAATGACCTCAGCCTGGGCTTGTGCTTCCGTCGGTCTGGGGCACAAGGGGTTGGACGGCCTCTCCGAAAAGCCTCAGGAACTTTCAACCTCGAGTTAAGTCTCCAGAGATTGCTCAGAAAAGTCAAATGCAGGGGAAGCCAACATGTACGTACTTGGGTCGCAGGGGTTGTGGCACCTGGGTCTTGAGAGGAGCTGCAAGCGTAGTGGGGTCACCTGAGCCTGGCTAATTCCTCCCCACCGACAGTTCCCCCCACAAAGTGCGTCCTCCCAGCCTCCATCGGGCTGTGATTTTAGCCTTAAAATCATCCAGAGCTGTGACTGGACCCCGACGGCTCCAGGATCTGAGTGACAGAAGGAACCCGCACTAAAGGGATCATGTCCCTTTAGAGGAAGTGTCGTTCCAACAGCTTTTGGCCCCTAGGACCCCAGGCTGATCGGGCCCCTGGCGTGAATGAGGTTCTGAGGGCTGGCGGTTTGGGGGCCAGTGTGACGGCCCAGACCAAACACGTGAACGTGGTCTCGGCTCGCACGGGACAAACTGCCTGTGTGACCTTGGACAAGCCGCCTGCCCTCCCTGCGGCCCAGTTTTGTTTTGTTTTTAATCCACAAAAAAGGAATTTGATTAAGCCCAGGAGGACAAATAGGTTTCTCACTGGTGCCAACTTCGCGGAGCGGAAGTGGTTTTCCTGAGGGGACCACGTGGAGGGTGCTTGGGTGCTGCCAAGGTAATAAATATCCTGAGGTGGGGAGTCCCCTCGAGATGGCGAGAGCCAGAGATGCCTGGGTTCGAAGCCCGGACCCTCCACTCAGGAAACGTGGGATCCTGGAAAACCCTGTTGAATTTTTTGAAACTGCCTTTCTCTCTGCAACGTAAGCATCATAAAGCTTTTCAAAGAATTGACGGTGACTTCAATGAGACAATCCGGAAAAGCCTGTCCGCCCAGAGCCGGGCACCCCCTACGTGTTCCGTGAAGGGTCATTGAGTCCGAAACCTGGGCACCGTTGGGGTACACAGTGACAGACAGGGAAGCTTTCAGTGACCTCGATAATGCTTGTCAAATGTAGCAAAACCCGCATTTTAGATGCATCATAAGGCTGTAGTTAATGCTGCAGGCCTGGCGGGATACGGAAAACAAAACCTAAATGTTCTTTTCTTGTTTAAGAACGGGCACGCTAGCCACCCACAGACAAGTGACAGCGAGCACCGAATGTGGTGACGCTGAGCCGATGGCAGCTGCAGAGCGAGTCCGTGGCACCGATGGGCGCGGGAGGGCTGTCGGCGGGAGCGCTGGCCTCGCCCGGCCTCGGAGAGTGGAGGGGAAGCCACGGGTGTCTCCGGTGGAGGAGAAGCCGTTAGGTTCACGTTTTCCGTGTCACCAAAAGTGGCATCTATGTGTAAGCTTGGTAGTGCAAGGGTGAGGTGCCCTGACTGTAAACCTGGGAAGGTTCGGGAAGGAAAATGGGGGTCTGATGATACTGTAGCCTCGCAGGGGCGACGGCCCCTCAGACTGAGACCGTTAAATAGGCTAGGGAGTGGACATTCCTTGCGGCACTACTAGAACAATGATTATAATTTAATATCATGCAGGCGGCGCTTATAAGGGGCCCGCAGTGCATTAAGGATCGGCACGAGCTCAATTCATCCTCACAGGAAACCCAAGAGGCAGGTCCTGTGACTTACTGCGTGTTACAGGGGGCGCAGAGAGACTGGGGACCACCCAAGGTCACACAGCCAGTTGGCAGCGGACCGGAGCCCTCCAGCCCTGCGGCTGCATTCCCAACCCCGCTTCCTCCGTGCGACCCACAGATCCCGCCCGTGCGGCTTTTTTAGGGGAATGGCACAGGGTGGGAAACTGCCACTAACCTGAGCCAGGGAGGCCTCTGGACTGGTGGAGCCACGCAGTCCTCAGTTCAAATCCCAGTCCCGGCACTTACTAGTCCCACGACCTGGGTCTAGAAGGTGGTTCATTGTTGTCAGCCGCCTCTTTAAAATGGGATTTCACTGGATTTTCAACCACACGGAAATTGCCACGCTGGATCTGGGAACTAAGAAGGCCTCAGAAATCGAAGTCAGCTTCTGTCGCCCACATAAACCTGGGAAATGCTGAATTACAGGATGCAGGAGGTTTGCGCACATTTTTCACAAAAAAAATGTAATTTTTTCAACCATAAAAGGCCACCCCACCCCCATGTTCAGGGTTTAGTGTTGAGGGGGAGGGGAAATAAAGTTAAAATGAGCCAGGAAGTAAAATATGAAGATTTATACAAACACACAAACAATGCCCACAATTTAAAACTCAGTATCTCTTGTCCTCATATTCTGTGAGGTTTATCTGTTAGCCCCCGCCCCCCACCCCCAAGCTGCCTTTTCTTTTCATTAGACAACACTCTCCACAAATTGTTTCTAACTTTGGGTGATTTGCTGACCCCCACTGACTGGGGTCTCCTTCCCCCCACCACCTATAACACCCACTTTGCATCCTAACCAGATACAGCGTCCCCGCCGCACCCCCACCCCCCACCGGGGATGGTCTCCTTATCAATAACCCGACCCCTGCAAGCCCAGTGGGTGACTCCTTCGTGCCCCCGACACCGATGCAGATGGGGGCTCCGGATCCCCAGTGTAATCCCGGCCCGAAACGTTCCCGGGAGCCCCACGGCTCTTCAATTACCTCCCTTGGCCCGTCAAGACCACAGCATCTCAAATTCAGTTAGCCGGGCTTTGGGTCTCCGCCAAGGCCCAGCCTCTGCTCCTAATGACAGCCAGCTGAGGGGACACTGAGAGGGGCTAAATTCAATTTGCAGCCCTTCTAATGAGATTAGGGGAGCAGGGTTTTTTATTTTCTCCAAAGTTTGCCATGGGCAGGATGAGTGATGGCCCAGGGGCGAGCTGTCAGCGTCAACAAAGGCTCTGGGCTGGGGGGAGGGGGTGGGGGGGCGGGGATGGGAGGGGGAGGGAGAGGGAGAGCTTTTCCAGACAGAGCCCAGGAGCCCCGAGTGAGTCACCCAGCAGGTGACTCTTCCTTGGTTGGCAAAGTGTCGCTGCGGATGGGCCGGAGGCAAAGTCAAGAACGGATCCGAGCAAGGGCAAGTGTCAAGGGCGAGCACTCTTACTAAGTAGAATCTCTCTCTGCTTCTAAATTCTTCTCCATCTGTTTTGACTTTCTAAAAGTCACCAAGCAAGTGGTATTTTTTTTTAATAAGTCCACTCAGAAGTAACCTCTCCAGTACAGAAGCCAGGGTCCCCCTGGTGTCCTGCCTGGAGCAGCCCCGGCCAGCAGTGTGCCCTTGGCTAGGAGGGAGCCGGTGTCTGGAGTCGGCCGGGACCTCCGATGCCCCCTTGTGTCAGCCAGGGGCTGGGAGGCACTTCATCTGATGCGGGGTAGGTTTGGGGTGAGGCGTGCTACGCAAAAAGTGTCTAATGAGCGTTCCAGTTAGCACCTGCCTCCGAGCCGCTTCAGCTCCGGTGTAGGAGGCTCAGAGCGGGACATCCTTCTGGGTCAGACCGAGAGAGACGGAGGGGGAGCTCTGGGGAATCCACAGAGGGAGAGGTCTCTGTGGCTGGGAGAGACAGGAAGCTTGGTCTTTAGAAGGAAGCCTTGAGCTGAACTTCAAAGGACGATAGGACCCGGAAAGGCCAAGAGGAGGGACTCGGACCCTCGTGGTTGAAGGTCTTCATGTGTGTCTCCTGCAGCCCCACCGTGCACCGACCCGGGGTCAGTCCTGCTGCCCCAGACCTGGACCCTGTGCTCTGAGCCCTGACTTGTCCACTGTGCCTTCTCAGAGCTCCTCGGAGACGATCCATGCTTACGACAGAGCGGCTGCCCAGCTTCCTGCCCCGCATGCGAGCCCTTCCGTGGATGCGAGCCTCCGCGCTAGACCCTGACCGTGGCCCCGGCACCTTCAGCTGCCTGGTCTCGCCAGTCCTTCGCCGGGTGGTGGGAGTGGAGGCTCATGTTCCTTGCCCCTTGTTCCCCAGCCACTGCCCAACGTCCTGTTCCTAGCAGACCGATAGCCAGGGACCACGGCATCACCGCCCTTCCTGGGCTTCCCCTGAATGTGGAAAGCAGCCCAAATCAAAGCCTCTGCTCAGCCTCCCGACAAGCCAACAGGAGTCAGGGCACTTTGCGGACATGCGGTACACACTTGTTCGGTGTCCATCAGCCGAGACGAGCCACGGGGAAGGTGAAGCCTGACGGCACTTGAGCGCAGGGACGGGTGGACAAGGGGCTGGGAGTGGGAGGCATTCTCCGCCAGGAGGCCAGCTCAGAGCCAGCGTGGTGCTGTTCGGCTTCAGAGAGCGGTCATTTCTGTCCTCCGGCACACTCCCGGCGGCCGAGTGGTGAGCCCTATTACTCACCAGCCCGTGCGTGGTCAGCCCTTCAGGGTCTCCGGCCACTCGGAGACTCGGTGATGGGCTCGACAGTGTGTCCACTCATGGGAGGGAGCTGCTGCTGCCCACAGACCGAGGGGACGATCCCGATGGTGCCGCGGTCTGACCATCAGCCAGAGGAACCAGAGGAATCCTGCCAGTTCCAGAACCCAGAACATCTCAGGGGCGTGCCGTGGCCGGAACCCTCAGAGAACAGCTTCCTCACAAAACAAAGCACGGAACCCCTTCGGGGCCTGCGTGGGATCAGGCTGGATGGCTGGGCCCGGGTTAGGTTGAGTTTGGACTCCAAGCTCGCACCTCTCAAGTCCAATGCTGCCGAGAGGGCAGGCCCAGGCGCTGGGACTCAGAGCCCGGAACAGCTCAGGGCTGCGGCTACTCATGGCTGTCTTGTCAACGTGGCTCCTCCTATGCTGTGAATCGTTTCTGAATTTTTTTTCTCATCCCACTGACTTTTATTAAAATTTGTAGCCCTGGCTGGCGTAGCCAGTGGATTGAGCACGGGCTGCGAACCAAAGTGTTGCAGGTTCGATTCCCAGCCAGGGTACATGCCTGGGTTGCAGGTCACGGCCCCCAGCAACTGCACATTGATGTTTCTCTCTCTCTCTCTCTCTCTTTCTCCCTCCCTTCCCTCTCTAAAAAAATAAATAAATAAAATCTTTAAAAAAAATGAAAAAAAAATTTGTATGGGAAGACCATTCTGTCCTGGGGGAAGGGGTTATACCATGAGGTGACAGAGACATTCTAGACAAAGGCCTAGGACATCCCCAGCTCTTCTCCTCTCCACCGCGGAGGGCGGCTTGTGCAGGTCCCAATAAAGAGGGACTGTCCCGGAAAGTACCCTCTGGGCCACGGCGCAGGGGCTCACGAGCCGGTGCCTGTGGCACTTTAATAGACCTGCGGCCCTCGTCCCCGTGTCCCACATCAGGCTGTGACAGTTAGCGATGCGGTCTGGGGAAAGCAGGAAAAGGTGAGGACGGCAAGGATAAGAAAATGGCCAGCTATCAGTGCGTGGTGCTTCTTAATGAATAGGCGTGACTCCAGGCCGACTCCTCAGAACCCCAACTCTCCATTGCAACGCACGGTTCCCATCACAGATGATTTCCACGCCCATTTTCTTATGTCAGCCTTACAACAAGCCTATGAGGGTCTCCTGATGTTCATTTTAAAGATGAGAAAATGGAGGCACCCCAAACTTAAACAAGTCACCCAGGCTCTTGCGAGGGTGAGCCTAGGCTGCAAAGCCGAGTCTGCCCAATGCCAGGCATGCTGGTGCCTTGATAGGGCGCAGAATGGACCGTTCCCCACACTCCCCCACCCCACCCCCATCTCCTCTGATTCTGCTCGTATGCAGAGCTCTGGGCTCTTCTACCCATCGCCTGGTGGGAGAACCGTTGGCCCAGTCAAGAGGGAATCCTACAGGGCAGCTCCCTTGGGGCAGCTCTGTGCTGGCAGGGAAGGCACCTCACTGCCCTAGGAGCCCCCTGCCTACACGGGACGTGGAGCACAGAATCCTGGGCTGGGTCCCAGCCTCACTGTCACCGGCCCCACTGTGATCTTGAACTAGGGGCTTCCTCTCCACTCCCAGCGCCCTCTCGGCTCCTTGCCAGTTCCAGCATTCCCAGACTCCAATGCTCCAGGTGCCCAAATCTTAGGAATGGTCACTCAAACCCCTTTCTCTCTGCCTACAAATCCATCTTGTGTTTGTTCTTCTCCCCCTTCCCAGTTTTCTCTTTTGCTGCACCAAGTACGTGTGGTCATCAGCATTTCCAAGGCAAAAGCTGTGCCTGGTGCCTGCTGGGTTTGCAAAAATCACCCCTCGGGCTGCCCCTCCCAGGGCGATGCCAGACCGGAGGATGGAGCCCTGGGTCTCTTCACGTTGCGCCACATTATCACAGAAAGGTGGATTAGAAGTTATCTCCACTCTGCTTTCTCTCAGAGCTCCTTGGCAACACCGCCACCTCGATATAAATACACACCAGAAACGTGCAGGGACTCATACTCGGAGTGGAGGCCGTCGGAGGCCCAGGGGGCAGAAACCGCTGGGGAGCGAGGACATCAGGAGATCCCCAGGACGCAAAGGAGTGCCAGTCTCACCACGTCAAGGTCAGATATGGCGCCCGTCAAATAAAACGCCGTGGTCCCTGAGAATTCTCAGGCTCCCCATCTCAAACGCCGGCCATCTTTCGTCTCTCTGGACAGCCAGTGTGTCACAGCTGGGGTTTCATTGTCATCTTTACCATTAAACAGGGTCGGATTACCTTTCCAGGCGTGGCTTTCCTAAATTCCACTGTTTGTCCTCCTTGATCACGGAGATTAAAATCAAACACAGTGAAGTTGTGCTTCTGAGTGTAATAGTAACATTTTAGGAATGAACTAATTCCTAGCACATTGTTAACTGTGATGGCTAAAATAACGAACTATTCAAGAGAGCAACGCAAACGGATCTCCGTGGTTGGTGCGGGTTCAACGGCACAGGAGACACACGCACCGGCGAGGCTGCAAAACACCCTCCCACCTGCGGGCCCAGGAATGAAATTCCCCTAGTGTCTCTCATATATCTGACAGTCCTCTTAACGTTGACTCACAAAGCTCTGTCAGGCATTGTCAAACTACAGAGAGCCTGGCAAGAAAATGCAATAAAGAGATCAGAGACCTAAAAGGCCAGGCCACAGAAAAGAACCAGAAGGAGCAAGTTGTGTTCATTGTAAATATTTTAAATCTGTTTTCTTATCTTGGTTCAGGGCTGTGTCCTGTCTTGTCTCCGATCACTGTAAATATTTAATGTGCTATAGCGGCATCTCCGTACTGATGCCGGGGCGACAGATAAATCCGCTCGTGCAGGGGGCGTGTTTTCGCCTGTGTGCAGACTGCCGGCCCGAGAGCACCCGTGAGGGGCCGCTGTGCATGGGGGGGGGGGGGCACAGGCTGCGCCCTGTGCGATGGGTCTCAGGGCTGGAAAACAGGTCCCGCTCACCCAGCTCAGGGGCCACGGGGTCAGTTCTGAGCAAAAGGCCCCTTTGTACAATTATGTGGTTTTTTGTTTTTTGCTTTTTTTCAATTCACAGTTTCTTTGTATGCAAGGATTTAGGAGAGTGGATGGGAAAATGCTCTTGTTTATTAAAAAAAAAAGTCCAGAAATCTTTTCAGTATAAAGTTCAGAAATATTTTCAGCCTAAGTATGATTTTCTCTAAAATAAAAATATAGAACTTTTTATTCTGTTTTCCTTTTTTATTCACCTAGCAGCCTAAGCCTTCTCTCAAGACTTACTTGGTTTTCCTTGCAGACAGAGCCAAGGCAGCTTCCAGAAGCAGCCGTCTACTACAAGGGGCAGGCAGTGAGGAGAGGGGTGGCTGCAGGAGCCCTGGGTCTGTGGACAGGTTCTGTCCTGCCTGTCATCCCACCCCCGGCACCTGGCTCTGGTTGCCCCAGCAGGTGACCAAGTCTCCCTTGGCCTTGGCTCCTCCAGCCGTCCCATGATGCATCTCGGTGGCTTCTTCACACCAGGGCCCGTGAGTGCTTTGGCTCCACCACTGTGGCCAGTGTCACCTGCATCCTCAGGGGATGGCAGAAACACAGGCAGGAGAAGCCGCTGAGATTCCAACTGGACCTGTTGTCAGGAATACCCTTCCGCAGTTACTCTGACCCCTACCTTGACCTTGGGAAGATGAACCCTTCCTCGACTTCAGCTTGCTCATGTGTAAAATGCAAATAAACATACTACCCCTGGGACTGCGTGAAGATTTAACACTAAACCAAGTTAGGGACTCAATACGCAATGGTACCTTTCCTCTCGGAAGGGCGGGGGCCCCAGGACAGTGCGAGTAAGGAACAGTGTCCTTGGGATGAACATCTGTGGCCTTTGCACTTGAACATGGAACCAAGAAGAGTGCTGCCTGAGAAGCAGTCTGTGACGAGGGCATTTGTAGTTAAGAAAAGCTGCCTGTGCCTTTCCCTCTGCAGGGAGGACACCAGGCAATCCGCCCATGCGGCAGGCTCAGAGCGAGAGGGTCAGGCGTGTCACAGCTCAGGTCCCCTGGCTGGGGAGGCAGGAGCCACCCGAGCTTCGGCTGCCTTCCTCGGCTGCGTGGCCCCTCCGTGGCCCCTCCGTGGCCTCTTTCTGCTTTGCTCAGCGGTTGAGTCTTCAGAGAGCAGGGGCGAGGCCCGGGAACAGAGAAAGCAAGAAGCAGATGGGTCTGGAGCCACAGCTCAGCACCACCACACGTCCAGAGACTTGCACAGGCGGCTCCGTGTACGGGGTAGAAGACGGTGAGAGCAAACAGGGGCCCTCAAGGGCTTTTGAGTTAAAATTCTGGGACGAACTCCACAGCCTGAGTTTCTAGACACTCCAGGGTATCTTCAAGTATCTCAACAACATAAATGTTGATATGGGCTGAGACCTGCAGTCAGTCTCTGTCTCTCTGTCCATCTATCTATCTATCTTTCATCTATCTATCGTCTACAAATTCATTTGAATTCTCTGTAATAAACAGACACAATACAGAGGTGTACTGGGATGCAGGTGCGCCATGAAATCATGAGGGCGTGCTGTAGGCCCCGGAAGGGTAGAAGTCACCGCACCAGATGATTGTTTTATGTCCCTCTTTGGAACTGAAGGTCATGAATCTTCTTCCCACAACTGCCAGCTGTATTTCTCAAATGGGCTGTGGGGAATTATTCTACAGTCTTTATTTTTTCTTTTTTGTGGGTGTGAAGATCATTCAATAGTGTTCTTGCATCTCATAACACCTTTCTTGTGTGCGAGGAGGCCTTCCTCTCCTCTGTACAGTTCTTCCTCTCCTCTCAGCCTCGGTCCTTTCCTCGTACCTGCAGATGTGTCTGTCGCTCATTCCTCCATCGCCCACCGAATTACCGTGTATGAAGAGCCTATTAAAAACTTCGCTAGGAACGAGGGACGTCCACCAGACAAGTTACACGCAGTATCTGCTCTCACAAAGCTCAGAGTCTAGTGAAGAGACTAGAAATGTGCAACACCCCCGTGAACGAGGATACCTGAGTAAGGGGGGGGATGCTGTGAAGTGCCATCCAGATGCCCTTCAGGGACAGAGTTCTGCCAGAACACAGCCCTCACCCGACCCCCTCCACGGGCTGCCTTCACTGGAGAGGGCTGCCTCAGCCCAGGTCCAACCCGCTCCCAGAGCGCCCACATCCAGTGCCGTTTGACGCACCGCCTACTCTGGACAACCATGCAAGGCTCTCCCGCTTCTGAGCTCCCCAAATGTGCAAACTTACTTTGACTCCGCCTTCCTCTTCCCATCGTGCTGTCTGTCGACCTACGAAGCAGCCGAAGTTATATAAGCCATTAATGTCCCTTCCTCCATGAAGTCTTAGAAAACAGGACCCCAGAAAGCAGAAAGAGGACTGGTGATGATCTATGATGCTTTGGGCAATGACAGTCTCCAGAGACAGGGGTCACTGCGGTGATGGCGGCAAGAACCTTCGAAGCCATGCATTCTTACGGTTGTGACTTTTTCATATTCCAGTGGCCCCGAGTATGGTGGAACCAGATGGGGCAGAATGCCTTCCCAGAGGGTCAGTGAGACAGGGGTAAAAGCCTGAGAACTACTGTAAACTGGACTGAAAGTGGTGACTGTCAATCCACCTTTCAACCACGGGACAAAGACCAGGAGTCAGCTCTCACAGGTAGGTGAGGCCTGGAGCCACGGCCACCCACACAGTTTACCTGGTGACAACTCGGAGCCTAAGCTGCCCTCACCTTCCTGACAGTGACTGATGGTCTGGAACAACTTAATGGTAATAGCTACTGGAACGTAAAATGGACTCCACGCTAAGGATGATAAAAGAAAATAGGATATATTCTTCATTTAAAAACTGAAAATGAAGCAAAAATCAAGGAGGTATAAAAACCAGAAATCATAAAAGAAGAAGGCAGATTTTAAAATGAAATAAGCAAACTTTAACAAGAAATATAAGTAGGTTGAGCTCGCCTACCTAAGAGGTCAGTAGTATCATAGAGAGCAGGAACATCCATTTAAACTGTAGAGATAAACACATAAATACACGAACACAGAGCGTCAATCGGCAGGATGGCCTGTGATTGGAGAGCAGTGGTCACGGCTGCCACTGTGAGGGGTCTTCATGACCGTGCAAGGGACAGTCCTCCCTCCTCTGCGGTCTGCTCAGCTTCTCTTCCCCCCACGGCTTTGTGAGGATAGGTAACAGCACAAGGACAGATCTGAGGGAGCAGGTGCAAGTCTAAGGACTGTACTGCACATGGAACAGGGTGCCGTGAGACCTGATGTGTCAGGGACCTGCCCTGGTGCATTACAGGAGACGAGGAGGAGCAGGGCCCAAGATAGAGGGACTGGGACGGGGTGGCAGAGGGAGTTCTGGTGGCACAGGAGAGGGCGGTCATGGCTATGCTTAAATGGGCATGGACAGAGATTGTAATGGGGCTCCTTGGAAAACCTGGGAGAAACACAAATACAATGAGAATTCCAAACTTCAGCATTTTCCTCATTTTCTTAAATGAAACACCAGTGAGGAACCAGATTTTCTCAAAGAATCTCAAACATTTCCCGAAGGTCAAAAAACATCTCCAGTCCCTACTCTTGGCCACGATGTAACAAGCCAGAAATGAAAGACAATTATTCAAATTAAATCCCCAACTACTTAGAAACTGTAAGCAGTTTTTCCTAAAATTCTTTTGTCAGCAAATAAAATGGCCACACAAATCATTTGGAAAGAAATGTCTGTAAGAACACGCTACACAAAGTGTATGGAATGTGCCCCAAACCATGAGAAAAATATTCATAGCCCTAATTTTTTAATTTTTAAACAGAAAGAATAAAAATAAAGTAATAATAAATTCAAATCATGCAGCTATAGAAAAAATGTTTAAAAATGTAAGAGAAGAGGGAACATTTTGCAAAGAGGAGCAGAAATGAAAGACTTAAAAATAATGAAACTGAGAAATGAGTTAATTCTTTGAAAAGACCAACAAACATGGACAAACACATAACAGCAACCACTTAAGACAAGTGACAAATATACAAACATTAAAAACAGGAAGCAATAAAATGACAGATTTTGGAATTTTAAGCATAGACTTGACCGTAACACCATACAACTGGGCAATCATTTGGAAGGAACAAGGTCCCATTCTTACTTATACCAGACTCAAAATTAATTCCAGATGGGTTAAAGTTAAAAAGAAGTATATGTAAATATTTATATTAATTTATGATAGAGAGGTATTTTATAAATACAACATCAAAAGCAGTAACTATAAAGGAAATAATCGATCAATTACATCACATTAAAAAACCAAATTCCTATACAGAAAAAAAACCCCAAAAGACAAATGACAATTTGGGAAAATATTTCTAATATATGTGACAACCTATTAGTAACTCTAACACAAAAAAATATATGAACATCACAATCAATAGAAACAAAATTAATAAAATAGAAATCTCAGAAGTCAAATATATAAATTTGAAATGTTTAGGGTTTTTAGATGTAACAAATATGTCCACTTAAAAACTAGATATATTTTTCAGCTATTGAATTGGGAAACATTAAATAAATAATATCATTTTTCAATAGAAACCTCTTGGGCTGCAGTTGGGTTATGTATCAAAAAGTCTTAAAAGTGTGTGCACACTTCTACTGAAATGCCACTCCTAGGGACTTATCCTAAGGAAATAATCTGACCGACGTGTAAATATTTAGTTCCAATGATTATTGCTGTTTTAAAAAAATCATATCCCCAAATTCAGATCAATGTTGATTCTTAGGAATGGAAGATTGGTAGTTAATCTGATGGACTTCTTGCTGTATAACCAACAAAAAATAACGTGGCACATCTATATGTGTTCATCCGGAAAGCTGCCAGTAATACGTTCAGCAAGAAGAGCACATTGCACCACAGACGGTGATATCCCGTTGTTTTGGATTCCAAACACGAGTCCAGACATGCGCACATGACATAAGGATACTCTTCAGACATTTCCGTCACTGACTGATGAGGCTGAGGATTACTTTGTTGATTTTTAAATTTTTTATCCTATACCATATTGTATTATTTTTTTAAACAAAGAGAACATTAAATAAAACCAATTACATGGGCATTGGCTACAGCAGAGCTTATATGCTTCTATCATTGTATTGTTTTATATACTTTTTTACATCTATTAGTTTTTCTCCTCATGTTATGCCTCTAACCATTACCCCCTTGAGGACAAGCACAGTTTTTACCTGCATGCCCATCACTTCGCCCCATGTTTTACATATTGTGGACATCACTAAATATCAGCATTTCAAGGAAGGGAAGGGGGAAAACAGAGGGTAGGGGGAGAGAATAGAGGGGGAGAAAGAAAGGGAGAAAGGGGCTCAGGGAGGAAGGGAGAAAAGGAGAAATGAGAGGAGAAAAGGAAGGAAGGGAGGGGGAAGGAAGGAAAGGAGAAGGAAGGAGGGAGAGGAGAGGGGAGGACAGAGGAAAGAAAGGGGAGGGAAATGGGAGAAAAAGCTGGGGGAAGCGGGGGGGAGGCTCGGGGGAAGAGGGGAAGAAACTGGGGTTATAGGCCTCATCTCTGCACAAGCACACTCGTAGCTCCTGGGGAGGGAACTGGAATCCCAACCACAGCGGCCCCCCCACGCCCAGTCCACACTTCCACCATTTCCTCTGTTTCAGACGCCCCGGGATGCCGTGGGCTGTACCAGTCTTCCAGAGCCCGGACCAGCTAGATCCAGTCAAAGAAGACGTTTTCCCACAAGGTGCGGGTGCAACTTGCAGATTTTGCTGACATGCCTCCATCATGAGCAGACATTACCTAATTGATAAGGGCGTCCCTCCAGGCTGACCACCCGTTCCCAGCTCCGTGTGACACACAATCAGACTCTGTTCCCTTACCCTGTGACATCAACATTCTTGGCCAGGCCATCGGAGGGGAACTCCTTTTCCACCCAAGATAAACCGAAATCTCGGGACGGAACCAGTCCCCGAGGATCCCCACACACACTCCCCCGCCCACTCGCATCTGCCTGGTCTGCACAGCGTTCCAGCTCGCGCCGCCGCGGGGCTGCTCTCGGGGCCTCGCTCGCAGGGACCCCAGCGCAGCTGCAGCGCCTCACCAGCCCCCGGTGACAGCGGGAAACAGACTGGGGGCAGCAGGCATGCGGAGTCCTTGGACGTACACGCGAGGACCCCTGAGGACCATCCCTCCCTCCCCCTCCCGCTGTGGCTCCCCTGACACAACGGCGCATTGACACTGAAAAGGTCCACCTGGTCTGCGCTGGCAGCCGGCTCCTGGTGATAACGCAGTTCCCTGACGGCACTCAGGGGTGGCGCGTGAATCCAAGAGGCCGTGGGCCCTGGCCACCCGTGGCCGACTCAGGCCAAGAAGCAGAGAGACGCACAACGCAGAGCCCACGCTACCGGGAGCGTCTCCGAGCGGCTGCGCGAGACCAGCTCGTCCGTCTTCAACCTCCCGTGTGGCCCTGGGGGCGTGGAGACTCCCTGGCCAGCTGAGCTGCCCCTCAGGCGCTGGGATCGAGTCCCGGTTCAGCAGGAAAAATGTACGGGGTGGGCGGAGGCAGGGTTACAGCTGCCACCACACGAGACAAAGGTTTTTTTTACTGTCGTTGATTGATTATTGTATTATTACCCATGCGAACAACCCCGCCCCGTATACTAAGTAGGCGAGAACAACAGAAGGTGGGTGTTAGGGTGTCCGGGGGTGGGGAGGGGAGGGGAGGTTTAAATAAACGAGAGGTTGATTCAGTATTTTATCTTTGTCTTAGAGCACAATGGGGAGCTTGCAGCCAAACAGACCCGAGTTCAAACACTGGCCCTGCCATTTGCTGGCTTTATAACTCGGGGCAAATGTTTCTCACTCAGCTTTAATGTTCTCGTGTGGCTCTTGTAAAGATTCAGTGAGAAAACATATAAATCCTGGCCCAGAGCAAGTGCAATTTTTTGAAATCAACGTGCACGACGAGCTTTGAAGTCAATGCCTCGAAAATACGCGTCTAGGCCGCCGCTTTCCCCTTCCGTCCTGTTGCTGTCATGTCCCCATCCCACAGCCAATGGCGGCTTTCTTAGCACCTACTGTGGATTACTGTCGCTCTGATCAAAAGCCATGCAAACGGCACCCAGCATTTCAGAGGCAACACTGGCACGGTCAAGGACTCAATCCATGTCACCCCGCACTGGGCCTTCCCAGATGAGCAGCCAGAGGCCTCAGGAGGGACAGCCAGGGCACCGTCGATGCGCGGGGTCTCGAGCGGAGGCCTAGCCATGCATCAGTTGTCCCTGGCGGCGCCCTGGGGGGCAGGGTGGGGGCACTGTGGGCATGGGCCTACGTCCAAGTCTCCTACAAGGGGGAGTGCAGCAGGTGGCTGGGGCTCTGGCCCGACCCGGGTGTCTGGAGCATCCTACCGTGCCTCTTCACGCTTCAGGAAAATTCTTCCATGTTTTCCCCAGCGTCCTGTTCTCCTCACGCCCAGGTTTCCAGTGGAGCGCTCCACTTAGGATCTTTCTAGCATATTCTTCTGTGGAAAGCTAGTGTGAGTCTGAGATGACCCCCCCACATGCCCTCTGACTTGTACTGGGGTGGCCGCACCCTTGTGAGCTGCAGGCCTGAGGGGGAACGGGGGGAGACGGGCGAAACTCAAGCCCCAGGTGGTAGGCAGGCTCAGCGGTCGCCCCAACATTCCTGCCCGCTGCGGTGCCTAGGGAGAGCCTAGTGGGGCCTGGCCACTGTGGGGAGTGGAGGGGTCAGTGGGCACCTCCATCCAGCGAGGGATGGAAGGGGCCCTGGGCTGGATCACCTCCTTGAGCCCCTTGGTCTGTCCCTGGCCCCTCACCCTGGGAGACCCTGGGCTGTCCCACCCCTGTCCCTGGGTCCCTTCTAGGCGGGAGGAGCGACTGCTTCCTTTGGCTCCAGCACTGTGGAGTGCTCACCACCCTGCCCCCGACCCCTCCCTGTCTCCCAGCCCCGGCAGCCCCAAGGACAGCTGGAGTGGAGCACCCCGCCCCCTTTCTCCAGAGGAGACGAGTCCACGCAGCATTTCACTCCCATGCACCTGAGCACAGCTTGCCACCCTTCGCCAGTCACGGAGCCCATCAGAGAGCAGTCGGAGGGAACTTCTATGTCCGTATCTCCTTCCCTCCACGAGAACGCAGCCATAACTCTGCAGAGTAAACACACGCTGTCTAATCTTCCTCCACGCTGGGACAGTTTGTTGAAACTGGTGAAACGATGCAGACCCCACCAAAACGGCTTGATAAGAGCTGTAAGTCGGGCTTTGGGACTATTAAACAGAAGGAGTAGAACTCGGCTGCCTCTGACAGTTTTAAAAAGAGCCCACTCCCACCCAAACCTTACTCCCTACCATGTCCACAGAGCTTATGCACACGGAGGGCGTGGTGGCCTTCCAGGGCACGTGTACCTGTGCACAATCTACCTTTTGTTTCCTTGGGTGGGGGGCGGCGGTGTCTGTGCCTCTAGAACAAGAAAAACTCCCACCCTAATTTTATGATTGCTCATTGGGTTAGCAGAGACATCTCGAGGAGGCGCCGTCTGTGTGATTCCTACCGCATGAGAACTATGCTGGGAAAAAAGTAGTTCCTGCAGTTGTGGGAACGGGACACATTCTTAGAAAAGAGATCAGCAAGCTACAGGCAGCAGGCCGAATCTGACCCACAGCCTATTTTTGTAGGGCTACAAATTTACATTTATATTTTCACATGTAAATGGTTGGGTTGACCCAATCAAGAAGAATACTACTTCATGACACCTGAAAACTACGTGAAATTCAAATTTCAGCATCCATAAATAAAGTTTTATTGGGACGTCGCCTCGATCATCCAGTGCGTGCGGTCGCTAACCAAAAGTATTTAGAGTCTGCACCTTTGCCGAACGTGCTTGCTGAGCCCTGAGCCAGAGAATGCTCACGTCTTTCGTTTTCACATATGGGTTTTTTCAGACCGTGTTGCAGGTGGGTGAGCTGGGAAACTGAGCGAGAAAGGACTTTTCCGGATGTTCTCGAGGAGACTGGGCCCGAAGAGAAGGGGTTTGGTCGCCCCACAAGGTGGGTCCCTTTCTCATCCCTCCCCGCCATGGTGGCCTTCAGAAGCTGTCCCCCCACCCCCCATGGAAGGGCTGTTGGAATGCCCGTTAAGGAAAACTGATTCTGAAGTGTGACATCATGTCCTTGGAGATACACAGTAGCGTGACAGGACGTGATATAATGTCCTGCACAAAACTAAATTAATCGCCTTGTTAGACCCCCCATCGCTCCAGGGGGGAAGGTATGGCTGGGGGAGCACATCGTCACCCCTGACCCCACGGTGTCGGTGGGAGGAACGTGCACTGCTGAGAACTCCTCTCTGCGGTGAACGGCAGATCGGGGCCAGCTGCCCGTGACCTCGGGCTCGTGTCCTTTGTTCTGTGACCGGCAACTCCTCGTGGGGACAGTGTTTCCATGGTTGTTTGATGTTCAGGCCTTTGCCTTTGCTCAGTGACATTTCTCAGCAAGGTCACTTTCAAACTTGACTTCTTACATACCATCACAGCAACCCCAGGTGGGGAATTCTCAGAACTTGTTGTTGTTGTTGTTGTTTTTAATCCATTTTCAGCAAAAACACTGCAGGATGATGGAAGTGTCTGATTCACTTAACTGCTATAGGACGTTTCAGAGAAAATAACATGCCTTCGTATTCCACACACCAGAGCAGATGCAGTCTAAGTCAAGTCAGGGGCAGAAATTGATTGCCCCTTCTGGGGATGAAATGTATAAATTCTATTCCGGTTCCTAAATGATGTTTGTCCCAGACCCAAATGCTGTGAGCTGCTTCCAGCCAGCCCCCTGAGAGTGACGGAGTGTCTTTCCCAGCTCAGAACCGCCCTCAGGAAACAGGAGCGAGAAGCGCAGGGGCCGGTCCGAGGTCTCCCCTGACCGGCGTGGAGCGGCACCACCAAGGGCCGAGACAGAGCACCCACAGAAGGTGGGGACCTGGGGCCCAAGCAGTTCTGGACTCTGTGAGTTGAGGGTCCACCTACCAGGCACTGGGCGCAGTGCGCCTGGGTCCCCTTACCTTGTCTCAGTCTCATCTCCCCAGAACATCACCCCGCCCCTCACCATCCAAGGCACCTCTTATCTCGCTTAATAAGCATTCATGTTGGACACTGAGCAAGGGAGTGACTTCCCTGTGTCAGCCACTGCACAGCAGCTCCCTCGGACTTGGTCTAGCCCTCACAGTGACCCTCAGTGATGGTCATGGTCACCCACGTGGTACAGACGCATACATCAGGGCGCACAGAGGCGAATTATTTTGTCCCCAGTTGCACAGCTGTACACTCTAAGAATTCAAGACTATCTGAGTCTGCCACCCCTTGCCCGTCCCCCGCCAACTGCCACTGCTTCTCTGATGAAATGAATCGGACCGACAGCGCCACTGGGGCCATTTGATGGGAGACACGAAGAGCCCATGATGGGAGACATTAGAACACAGGGGAGGGCCCCAGGGCATCGCCCAGGCTGACTGGGACGCCCCCTAGCCTGCTTTCCCACAATGGACCACGACTTTCGAGTTGAACGGTCCTTTCTCAACGTTCATAGTTTAACATCCTTGAGGCTCTGAACCCACTTGGCGAGTTCCGACCAGATGAAGCACTTCGGAGCTCCTCAGTCTCCCGAGCCATCACACTCAGCAAAAGTGCTCCCGAAGGCCCAGTGGGCATCGCCCTGGACCATCCCGTCTGGTCCCTGAGGCTGCGCGAGAGAAGTCTAACTGGACGGCTGACCCCCGCTCAGCTATTACACTTCGCACTTGCCTTCGCTCCGTCTCTCTGATGTTGATGGCTGGTCTCCCCAAGGTGCTCTTTTCACCTTTTACGGTGCATCTGTCACCTCGGCTTGTTAATGGCTTCAGGGGACCCCGTGGCACCAAGTATCGCTATGCATCTCCTCAGAGACCTCTGCCGGCCGTTCTCCTCGGTAAAGGGATGCTTACAACTTGTAAATCAGCACACTGGTCCCAGTCAGATGTTCACTGAAAAACTTTCCAAACAACCTGGGCACGTGGCTTACAACGTGGACCAGCAGGACAACACTTCCAGGATGGAGCAGAAGTCCCCTTGCGGGCCCGAGTGGAAAGCGGTCCCCAGGGCCACGTTTCAAAATGCCACCTGCAAAGTGAGGGCACTCAGCCCCTGGAGCACCAGAAGAAAGCATGGGCATCCAGAGAAAAACGGAGGAAAAAATTAAGAAATCTCTGCTGCCGGAATTTCCCTCAGGAGACCTGGCTGGGTACCTCTCCTCTTTTACCCTGAAGCCTCAAGCACCAGTTGGTGTACAAACCCTTCTGCTGGGGTTCTGGCTCCATGCCCACAGCTCCTCGCCCTGGGGAGCTCCCCGCACCATCCTGGAGAACACAGGCTGGTCATGCACAGACGTCATGGTCTGCAAGGTGACCACTCCAGCCCGTGGGGCCCAGGGCCTCGGCATGACCTGGCCCAACAGACAGAGCTGTGCAGAACTGGACTGGGCTGCCTTGTGAAGGGTGAGCTTCCTGTCGCGGGGAGCGTGACTTCCTGTCTGAGTTCTGGAAGAGGGAATGTCTGTGTTGGGTGAACAACCCGATCCACAAGTGTTGCCTGAGGGTCCACTGGGGGGACTGGGAAGGTGACGTGGTGGCTTGCTTGCCATCCTGCGGCTCGTGCTGATGTGCCACAGTTAAAGAAAGACTTAAACCCCACCAGCTGGGCCTGCACTGGGCGTCATTTCCACATGCCACAGTCCTCAGAAAACACTCCAGTGGGGTCTCTGCCCCGCTCACACGCCACCCATGCAGTCATTTGGGGAAAATCAAGATAACATCGCCCTGAAGGAAAGAACCTTCAGAGAGTCAAGGGTGTGTCCAAAGATGGACAGGACAATCAGACACTGCCCTGGGCGGCCCCCTCATTCTCTCCTTGGAGAGTAAAGAAACTTCTGTCCAGTTTTTTTTGTTGTTGTCGTTGGTTTTTTTTTAGAGGGAGGGAGAGAGAAAGAGGGAGAGAGAAACTTCGATTTGTTTTTCTGCTCGTTCATGCATCCATGGGTTTCTTCCTTGTCTATGCCCTGACCAAGTATCAAACCCACAACCTTGGTATAACAGGAGGATGCTCTCGCCAACTGAGCTACCTGGCCAGGGCCCCATCCACTTGGTTTCTTAACAAAACAAACTCCCCGCTCCATAGCACCAACTTCCATTTGTAAAGAGATCGAGTTTATATTTTCATGTTGGACGGCAAACGAAATGAATCAACCCGTGAAGTCCCTGCTTGCCCACGGCCGGGTGTGCAAAGCTTCCGTTTCTGCTGACATGCATTTTAATACAGGTGAGTGTTCCACAGATGCTCAGTGAGCACCGCGGGGGAAGTGCCATCCGTCCGTCTCCCGGCTGTAGAGCTGACACGTGAGACAGCAGAACGTGAAGGGAGAGTGATCACCAGCTTTCACTTTTCAGAAGGGTGGCCCCTGAAACACGCCGCTGCAGAGACACACGGGCCTGGCTGGGGCCTCAGCAGTTCTGCTGGTGTTTGACTAACCTTTAGGTCCCTCTACTATCTTTCAGTTTATTTATGGGAATCATTCACACTGGGACATCTTTGAGAGTGACCATTCATAATGACCCTGGGAGGCCAGGGGGACAGGGGCGCTGTCCCAGGCAGAGTGGGCACTCAGTCATCTTTCTCAGAACCCACTCAACCTGTGACTGTCACATGTCACAATCATAAGAAAGTAGGTGGCCCACGCTGAAAACAACCTTAGAGGCCATTGTCTTCAACTCTCACTGTAACGAAGAGGACACTTGAGCCAACGAGCTTCAAAGACTTTGCCGGAAGCCGTATAGCTTGGCAAACGCCACAGTTGGGCTAGAAGCTGTCTCCCACTCCCAGCCCACGCATTTGCCAGCTGTTTGTCCTGCGCTCCCACCTCTGGGTGCCATGCAGCAGGCTCGCTAGGATGAACACAGCAAAGGAAAAAGGCAGCGTCACCCAAGTTCTCACATTGTCACACCAAGCAGAACACAGGCCCTCATAAGAGCATGTGTCATTGACTTCCCGGGTGGATTTAGATACAAATCCTGCTGCATCCTGGTTCCCAACTTGGGAAGTCATGAGAAACGACAGCCACGTCCTTCCACCCAGGCGTGTGGTTCGGAGGGAAGGGGGAGTGATAACATCCGCACAGAACAGCAGGAGTTCTCACGCTGTGAAATCATGCCCACTCCGCCGACGGACCGGTTACTTCATAGTGCTCTCATGTCCTGAAAGGGATCGAGTGGCCCCCAATCCCTCACTTGTAAAGCAAGAGTCATTTGTTGGAGGGCAGGGCATAAGGGGAGACTGGGGGGAGGGGCGGAACACAGAGTGAAAAGACTGACTCAGTGTTATCATGATCTTCCCTAACACAACAATGGAAAACTGGTTAAGAAATAAACACGGTTCATATCAAAAAATTTGCAGAGAAATTGAACAGTCTTACGAGCCCCTCAGATGCCATTGTGATTGTGTCTCCCAAATGGGAAAATCTTAACAAACCCACATCCCCGAGATGCTGTCGGTATCGATGAAACACACTGGGCAGCTGTCCCAGCTCAACTCCCTGGTCCTGCAGCCTGGCGCTCAGTTGCCCTGGCGCCACGTGATGCAACATTAGGCAAATGCAGATGGGCTTCGCTCCGCAGAGCACGGCACCGCTCTGAGCTGTACAGACTGATTGCTTCCGGGGCGGACTAGTCCTCTGTGAACCCTCCAGGTATCGCCGCATGTGGAATGTGCATGGCTTCCCGGATGAGACTTCCATCTGGGGGGCCCCCGCCTCCTCGCATTCCCAGGGAATGGGGTTTAAGCACAGTGACCTGTCCCCAGAAGGCTGTGTTGGACGGAGGAAGAGTAGGTTGGGGTATGAGCTTCAACTGTTGGGTGTCAGAGTCATTTTATGGACATTGCATGCAAACACGCAGTGCGGAGTGTGTGTGAGAAGGTGACGGGGGATGACGGAGGTCGCAGGAAGGCAGCTCATTCTATTGTCAAGAATGGAAACTGATGATGGATAATGAAGTTGCAGTTTTGCGCCAGATTGGAGCTGCTTGGGTGGGTGCTCACATCTGCTTTTCTTTAAGGACGAAGATAATCTGTTGAAAGCATGTCCCCCTTATTAAAATCCAAAAACCTAAAATGCAGGGGCGTCACCTCTTGGGCTACTTGTGCCTGTGAGGAATGACATTAAACCACGTGGGAAAAGATGCCGTGGACCTTGAACTCGAACGTCTGACCCCAGCAAGCGAAAAGGTTTCCTGAGACCAGAAAGCGAGCAAGCCTTCTATGGCTAACTGGCCCTTCGTGGGAGAGCGAGGGTGAGGCCGTTCTCAAGCCTGTGGGAAGGAAAGGCTCGTTGCCTTCCTTCCAGGCTGAGGCTTTGCCGACCGGGAGCAGGGGGGTGGGTGACGAGAACACGAAAACGAAAGTGTCTTGGGCCCAGGCCGCCCAGCCGACCAGGGAAGGGGGTCAAATTAAGTAAATGGATTTTAAGAGAGGGGATTCCAACAGGCTTAAGGGATTCGTGGAAATCCCCCTCGGAGAGGAGATCAAGGGTCAAAGACGTTCTCCTGAGACAGCCAGGTGTTCCTGCGGGAAGGAAGTTTCACGAAGTGCTGGCATCACTGCAGTTCACCCGGAAAAGGTGTGGGGGGTAGAAGGGAGGCGAGAGAGCGAACCCTGGGTTTTACAGCAACACACGCTGAAGGGGCCTAGAAATGACAAAATAGACTCTCCCCCAGGGAGGACGACAAAGAAACCAGATACATGTGTTTAAGGAGGTCAGGAGGTCGGTGGCAGTGTCTGAGATCTTCCACGGGGCACAAGGGGCAGAGCAGGGAATGCCGTCCCTTTACGAGGTGGCAGAGACAGGGAGGAGATGGCCACCCTCTCCCAAACGCTGGTGTCCAGACGGCTCATGTAGCCTGCACTGTCACCTGACTGTGAGGACAGAGAATGAGAGCTCTTTACACACACCAGGTGTTACACTCCTCAAAGTCCTTGCACGGCATCTTATTTGACCCGCTCACAAGTGAACGGAAAGATTTAGGAGGTAGGTGACCCAGAGGGAGGAAAGGCAGGAGCAGGCTGAAGCCAGCAATGGCCTCAGTTCATGAATGGAGCGTGACTTCCACGACCTGAGGACTTGGGACCCAGGCCACCAGGAGAACGGCCCAGGGACCCGCCGAGGGGAAGCACCACCGCCATGATGGGGTGGTGAGTCATTTGAGGTGACCTTTCGTGCTTACACCAGAAGACTCCTGGCATGGAAAAAATAATGCCGAATCGCTTTGTAGCCCTCAGAAGTATTCGGGGAATGGAGTGACATTCTTAGTCATGCAGTCATTCATTCCACAAATGTTTGTTGAGGACCCTACTCTGTGGGAAACACTGTCCTAAATGTGACGATAACCAAGCCGGTGTCATCAGGCAAGCTTCCTGTCAGGCCGAGCTGATCAACCCTCACGTGACAGGCTGGACATTTGGGTTAGAACTCATCCTGGCAACCGACCTTGTCCTTGCAAGTTTCCCAGCTGCGCCCCACCGATCACAGCCCTCCGTCAGCAAAGAAAGGCCGTGTGTGCTCACGTCCAGGGTAGATCCGGGCACGATGGATGCACCAACCCGCACGATGAGAAGGGCCGGGCCTCGCATCTCGGAGGCTCCTCTAACCATCCTGCTAGACGGGCAGGCCAGGAGTCTGCTGGATGAGGAGACTGGGACTCCGAGAGGGGAGGACCCGGGTCTGGGGGCCTGCAGCTGCGGATCAAGGAGGCCGGCCAGGCTCCCTGTCTTGCCGAGTTGTGAAGTCCTCCCAGAACGGATTTCTGTCGCTGCTCTAGGCGCAGAGGCCAACACTAGTGTGCAGACCACGGAGCCCAAATGTGAGGACAGAAAAGGCCCTGGGGTCAGGAGCACTGAGCCCACACGGGGCACACGCCCAGTTCCGTAAGAATTTCTGATACGCACCCTGGCATTGTCCTTTTTGTTGCGAGTTTTGTGGCTAACTTTGGCCACCAGCTCACGGGGCAGGTACAAGCTGTGTTTCTGGGGTCCTTGCCATACGCCCCGTGGGGGCCCCAGCAGCGACCTCTTTGGAGAAGGAAGGTGTGGCTTCCTCGCACATAACCCTCGTTGCTGCCTTCTTTGCAGACGTGTCTGATCTGATGGAGCAGACTTGACTGTTGCTCCCACAAGCAGAGAGCCTGGGAGATCGGTAAGACGGGCAGCTGCAACGTGCGGACCTGTGACCTGCGCTTCAGTCCCCGGGACAGCGCTTCAGGATCAGCTGTGACTTCCTCCGGTCTGCGGTCCACTGCCGAGTGGACTGACTAAGGCCCCGGTGGCTGGCATGGGAGGAGCTGGGGCCTAAGCCCGCCCCGGGGACACGGCCTGGGCGCTTCCCTGCGCTGTCCAGGATGAAGGCGTGTGCATTTTCATTCGGACATTGGACCTGAGCCGCTTCTGACGGTGCTTCCCGACAGCTTCCAGCCATGAGACGTGCACCGAGGAGGCGAGGGCCTTCGAGGAGGATGACCTGTGAAGAGGCCCGGGGGGGCCGTCAAGCCTTGACAAGCCATGGGAAGGTGTCAAAATGACAAATGCCGTGTTGCCCCAGGCCCTAGGCTTTCCCTGTGGGGACACCTGGAATGAAACAAGACTTCCAGCTTCCTGAGCTGTGTGGAGGCTGTTAACAGCCCCCCACACACACCCTGAGGATCCATCTTCCACCCTCCCCTGGCCTGTCCTCCCCCGGGGCCGCTCAACTCGGGGCCTCACTCTCCCAGCCTGCTTGCTGCCTGGTCACCAGCTCCCGCCGGAGCCCCCCGCGGTCACAATGAAACAATCTCCCTGAACGCTGCACGTGGGTGGGGAGAGATGGGGAAGCGCAGAGGTTCCTGGGACTTCCCCACTTTCTAATGCCTTCAATAACCAACAGCAAAGGGTTACGTCCTTCTGACTCTCTGACTTATTTGAGTCCTTGGCCGTCCATCCTGCTTCTGGAAACCCCCACTGCAGAGAGAACCCGCTTTCGTTCAACCTCTGCCGTTCATGGAATGAGGGGAAGAGAAGGGAGAGAGAGTTGAGAGGATAGGAGGGTTTATTCAAAGTCAGATTCATCCCAGGCCAAACCTCTCCCTTCCATCCCCCACGAGTCTGCCCACCACTCTCTGTAAAAGGCTTTTTGTGTGAGCGATCCATACAAATTCAATTTGGGAGTCATGAGAGAATGGCCACACAGAGCCAGTGGCCGGGACGGGTTAAAAAATAAATACATGCGTCATCTCCAGTAGGGGAACTTGGGTCGACAACATTCCTCTCTTAGCTGAGACCTGAAGGCCAGGACTAAAGGCAGTCCAGGGTTTCAAAGGTGTTCTCATCAGACTTAAAGACAGCAGTCGCCTTCCGGAGGACCGAGGCAAGCGCAGCAGCAGCCCTGAGACAGGAACAAAGAGGGGACTCTCGGCCGACCGTGGGGCTAGGGGGACACGCCGTCCGAAGAGGAAGGAGTCATCCGTGTGCTGTTCTGCCCCTGGACCCAACGCATACACTTTTAGTCAAAAACGTACCATTGTTCTGTGTTGGGATAGTTTACCTCCTGTTCTTTTTTTTTAAAAAGATTTTATCCATTTATTTTTAGAGAGGGAAGGGAGGGAGAAAGAGAGAGAGAGAGAAACATCAATGTGAGGTTGCTGGGGGCCGTGGCCTGCAACCCAAGTATGTGGCCTGACTGGGAATCGAACCTGCGACACTTTGGTTTGCAGCCCAAGTTCAATCCACTGAGCTACGCCAGCCAGGGATCTCCTATTCTTAAGAGCTAGCTGCACGTCGAGTCTTGTGCGTGCAATCCTGTTTAATCCTGCCAGCACCAGAATTCGCTCTTCCCCCCGCCTGACACTTCCCCCCAGAAAATGACAGGCAGGTCTTGGCTCGAATGTCTCCTCTTTAGAAAGACCTTCCTTCCTTCCTGGGGCCACCCCACAGGAATGAGCACCCCATCACTGCCCGCCCCCTCTCCCTGCCTTATTTCTCTTCATTGCACTTAGTTTATGTCCATCACTGTCCCCCCGACATTCCATGTGGGCGAGATCAGACGTAAATGAGCATCCAGGGTGACTGTGAGAGGAAAAAAGTTCAACTCAGAAAGGGGAACATTCAGCTTGGGGTGCATGTGTGTGTGTGTGCACACGTGTGTATGTGTGTGTAAAGGAGAACTGCTGTTCCTTCCCCACAGACCATCGTGTTAGCCTGGTTCACAGAGCCACACCCAGGAGCATGGTTTTCTTTGCTCTCTGGAACACACACAGATAGTTCACAATGGACAAAGCCATTCTGTGCTCCCCCTCCCCCTCCTCCTCCTCCTCCTCGGGCCCGTGGCTCCCGGGCCTGGGGGCATCCATGCTCCCGCCTGGCTGGGCAGGGACCTGGGGCTGTGGTGGGCTTTCAGGCTGAGTGAGAACCTTCCAGGGCCTGGGAGAGGGGCTCCACCCCCTACCCACTGACTCAGACGTCCCAGGAGAAGGGCCTGAGCATCTGTAGTTTTAATCAGCCCCTCAGGAAGATTTCAGGCCAGGCAAGTGTGGCGGACCCTGATCTAGGCCAGCGGTCGGCCAGTTCCTTTTAGCAGTAGAAGGAATTGTCTGCAGAAGCCCAGGCTGCCCCAGGCAGAGTCGGGGGGTGCCCTGCAGCCCGACCCTCCGCATTTTTTCTCCTCTCTCTGCTGGAGGGAGGCCACAGAAGAGAATTTGAAGACCACTGACTCAGTTCAATGTGCCCATTTCACGGCGAGAAAACTGAGACCCAGAAAGGTTAAAGAGCATCGGCAATGGTCACGTGATAGGAAGGGACAGAGCCACTTGTAAGCCCGTCTCAGTCCAAACCTCTCAGTCCAAAGCTGGGCGCAGTTTTACAAACTAGAGAAATAGGCAGGGAAGGAGGGACAGCAGGGTCCACGCCGACCCCCGGAAATGAGCTCGGGGTTCTACGGGATTGTGCACCTTCTCCAACCCCGCTCACCTTGCAGCAGAGCAGCCTCGTACACGTGGAGAGCAGAGTCGATGTCAGAACAGCACCTGCACGCGGCTGAAAACAGCAGGGCCCTTCTCTGAGTGAGAAAAGCATCAGGTCCATGTTAAAGCAGCAAGTAAATGTGCAGGGGCCATGGTCCAGTGTGGTGCTTGGAACTGAAATGACCGGGTTTCACTTGCCTGTTGAGACTTGGAGTATGTGTTCTAGGCAGGAGGCAGAGCACGCCGGGATCTGTGGCCCCGCCTCACCCCCAGGGAGAGGCCGCTGGATGCTGGTGTGCTCGTGCAGACTGGAGGCCAGGGGAGGCCCTGTCCATTTGCCCAGCCTCTCCAGGCCTCTGTACAGGTGGGGCCGTGGATGCAGGAGGATCCACATTGAGTACCCTCGGGTGACTCTGTTCTCTCGGGGTGGCAAACGGTGCTCAAATGAACGGAGCACAGGTCAGGGAGCCGGCAGGTGGGGGCGAGCGGTGCACGGAGCGGGGGTCCCTGCACGCTCATATCCACACCCAAGACTTTTTCACTCATAGGTCAATGAAAACTCATTTGAAGTGGTAATAAAAAAAAAGAGAAAGAGGGGAGTATTCTTTTAAGCCATTGAGTTTGGGGTAGTTTGGTTTCACAGCCGTCGATAACCAGAATGATGCCTGCCCCAGGAGATGGCCGGGAGGGTTTAATGACCTGCTAAACACGACCACAGCTCAATTAATATGGTTAATTAATTAACAGCTGTCCGTGTCTTTCTAACATGGCTGTCTTCTCAGCACTCTCTGACCTGAGGAGGGGCGATTTTCCTGCGTTTTTAGAGGCGCACCATCCAGAATGTAGGTCACTAATCAATCAAATTAAAACAGGAGCTTCCTGCCGTCTCCAACCTCCCCTTGGAAACCGGACAACAAACCTCTTAACGTGCGTCGTCTGGAATCAGGCGCAAGTGCTCACGATGCAATCTGCGTGTGTGATGCCAGCAAAGTCTGAGTTTTTGATGAAGAGTCATCATCACTTGGCCATGCTTGTCCTCAAAAAAAAAAAAAAAGAAATTACAATGCGAAGGTGCAGGGCCAAAACTCAACAAAAAGGGCTATCAACACCATCACATTTTTAAAATGTGCTTGAGGTCAAATATTTTATGTTCTCCCTATTAGTTCTTTCCACACCATCCAGCCCGTCCAGGCCAGTAAATCTCTAGTCTGTGCAAGTCACAGAACAGCAGACTCGTCCAGGACAACACAGCGGAGACCGTTCGATCCAAGTCCCATGCCACTGGCCAACCAGAGGCACGCTGTGATTCTCTGAGTCTCATTAGTCAAAGGGCTCCCGCGTCCATACTCCTAATTGGAAATTAAATGCCGCTTTTAAGACATTTACACAAAGGTTGGAAGTGATTAATTCCTGGCGGTGCTTTCAAACCTGTGCACATAAATTTATGCACACAAGGAATATTGCTTAAATTGAAATAGAGGCCATTTAATTTAACACATTTTTTGAGTCCCTAATACGTGCGAGGTGCCAGTAAGATCGTGGTGATAAAACATTGCCCGTGAAGTTATCCCAGGTTTTCCATAAATTAAATTGAAGGTCTATTTAACATTCAAAGCAATAATTTACCCTTGGTCTTGATGCCGAGGTAATTTGAAAGAAGTTATTTTGAGGACTTTTACATTTTTAAATGTTTTAAGTGTTGCAGTAAATGTATGCTGACTGCATGGATGGATGTCGTGGTTCACGCTCGTTAGGTGATTCGAGCTGATAGCTGCGCAGACCATGTTTCCATTGGCAGGTCCCTGAACAGTGCCGCCCAGGGCAACGGAGGCTGGTCATCTGATCTGTGGGGAGTTAGGGCTTCAAAGCTTTGTTTGCCAGTAAAACTTTTTCCTGGGACTCATTGACGGGGTCTTTGTAACACCCTTTCACTTTGCTAATAGCCCAGAATAAAGCAGCTAAGGAACTCAATGGTGAGTTTGAGAGCAGAAGTATCAACACTTCTATACGCTGTTAGCTTCTTGGTTATGATAGACGGACAGCATCACTGGTCTTTTTATAAATAGATTCCAGTGGAATATATACATAATATAATATATAATGTTATATAATAGATACTATATAATATATAAATATATATACGAGTCTATACAAATAAGTGTGTGTGTGATCCAAAGGTGCGATGTAGAAAGTCATCTAAAGTTAACTAGTTGCTAAAATTGATGAATAGGCTTTTTATTTTTTAAGTATACTTTATTGATTATGCTATTAGAGTTGTCCCATTTTTTCCTCCCCTTTCTCCTCCTCTGCTCTGCAATGACCTCTCCGCAGCATTCCCCACCCCCCTTAGTTCATGTCCATGGGTCGTACATGTAAGTTGTTTGGCTTCTCCATTTCCTATACTATTTTTAACCGACCCCTGTCTATTTTGTACCTACCATTTACGCTACTTAATCCCTGTACCTTTTCCCCTAGTCTCAACCCTCCCCACTGATAACCCTCCATGTGCTCTCCATTTCTGTGATTCTGTTCCTGTTCTAGTTGTTTGCTTAGTTTGTTTTTTTTTTTTAGGTTCAGTTGTTGATAGTTGTGAGTCTGTTGTCATTTTACTGTTCATAGTTTTGATCTTCTTGTTTTTCTTAGATAAGTCCCTTTAACATTTCATATAATAAGGGTTTGGTGATGATGAACTCCTTTAACTTGACTTTATCTGGGAAGCATTTTATCTGTCCTTCCATTCTAAACGATAGCTTTGCTGGATAGAGTAATCTAAGTTGTAGGTCCTTGTTTTTCGTGACTTTGAATACTTCTTTCCAGCCCCTTCCTGCCTGCAAGGTTTCTTTTGAGAAATCAGCTGACAGTCTTATGGGAACTCCTTTGTAGATAACTGTCTCCTTTTCTCTTTCTGCTTTTAAGATTGCCCCCTTATCTTTAATCTTGGATAATTTAATTATGATGTATTTTGGTGCATCCTCCTTGGATCCAACTTCTTTGGGACTCTCTGAGCTTCGTGAACTTGTATGTAATAGGCTTTTTAAAAAACATGGCCATGGTCCAGCAGAAGCTACGCCATTGAGTGTGGTTGGTAGGGTATGTGAATGTCTCACACAAGATGGACAGCAATTTGAACATTTCATCTAAAATGTCATATGATGTGCTTGAGTGTGATATCGTTATATTACAGAATTACACACTCATGATTTTTTAATAAAAGATTTGGTATAAATTACCAGTGCGTAAGTCAGGGGCTTTATTTGTGCCGGGCCCTAGACAAGGGCAAGGGTCACCTGGACGTTCTGGGCTGTAAGACTTCCTTCCTGTGCTGACAGCTGTAGGTCATGAAGCTGCCGTGTGACTGGTTTGCAGCTCACACAGGGGCATGTGCACACGCCCTCTGCCATGTCACCACGTGGGCCCGTGCTCTCCACCAAGCAGCTCAGCCCGCAGGCGGGGGCTGAGGTGAGTGCACTCTCCCCGTTCCATCCTGTCACTGTTGGAAAGTGAAGAAAAGTGACAACCTGCCCAAGGAGAATGTGGTCTCCTTCCACGGGGTGGCTGTTTTCCAGGCTGCCTCTCGGGGATCTCTCTGACTCAAGACCCGTGGACAAGAAGCACAGACATGTACACCTCTCTGACAGGTGTTGGTCCTGCGTGTGCCCCTGAGTCTGAGTCTGTCCCTGAGTCTGCCCCTCTTTCCCTTCAGAATCCTTCCAGGTTTCCTCTGGCCTCTCGGCTCCTCGGTGGTCCGTTCCAACATCTGCTCGCCCTTATCTCAAGTTGTTACAGCTGATAGGCATTGCCTGGGAAACCTTGTCTAACAGATTTTTTTAACTCCTCTGACAACTACCCAGGTCTCAGGAAATTAATTATCTCGGTGCCTGCAAGAGCGACAGTCCCGAGACCCCAGAGACAGAACTGCATTACCTGTGTGTTCTCACACGGGACTGTCTCCTGCACCAAACAGGGTGTGAGCCTCGCGAGTTTATTTCAGCTACAGGGGTCCACTGTGTAGGCATACGGGCCCTGCTGTCCGAGCCGCCCGTGTTTGAGCCCCATTCTGGCCCTCAGGGAGAGTGTGATTTTTGAAAAGTCACAACTTTCTCATGTGTGCAACAGGGACATGACTGCCAATGTCACAGGGTGACGGAGAGAGGTCAAGGCCACAGGGCACCCCAGCCAACACCTGGCATGAAGTCCGTGGGTCTGGGCTTCCAAGAGTCTTGAGTCCCCCTGCCCACACCAGCTCTGCTCCCCTGGGACCGGGAGGTGGGCAGAGAGCGTCAGACCTGGCCGGGCGCACTCAATCACGCGCCTGTCGGGGCGGTTTGCTGGCCGTATCTCTCAGGCACTCTCTCCCAGGGGGTTTCCTTTCATCTTCCTGCGTCCCTCCACCTGTCGCACAGCGGACTGTCACGTGTCTCCACCTCCACACCTCAGCTCAAGTGCACGCCCATGCCCACAACCCTGACCTCCTCCTGTGGATATGTCCCTACAAGGGACCCTAAGGAAGGAGAAACCCAAATCAGCCAATCAAAACCTTCCCGACACTGGCTGGAGAAGAACAAGCAGAAACAATGTCAAGGATCCTACGGCAGATGAAAGAATCCAGTCTACGATTGGAGATGCTGATCTAAATCAAAAAGTAATCGGGCGGAAGGCAGGTAGGGAGGATCTTTCCATTCAGAGAAACCCTTAGAATTCTGCAAAGGTGATTTTTATAGGAAATCTCATAAGCAGGAGACACTGCCCACTCTGTTAGACAAGAAAAATGAAGCAGTTAACACGTTTTATTCTCTTGAAAACTGTTCTATTAGAGCAACTGATTCTTTTTTTTCTTTTTTTTTCCCCAAATTTCCTTGATACGCCTTTTGAAAACTCACATCTTAAAACCGAGGAGAAGCAATCCCAGAAACTATGATGGCTTCATCTGATGGCCTTTCAAAAATGCAGGAGTTCTGGGGTGATTAATGATAGCAGCTAATGTTTGGTGCACGCTTACCACCTTAGAAAGTGGACGGCTCTGTCCTGACTGTTTTATATGCATTATTTTATTGCACACTCACAACAACCCTGTGAGGGTGGTGAAATATCAGCCCAGTCTTCCAGGTGAAGAAACTGAGGCACAGAGAGACCGAATCGCTTGCTCACGGTCATAGGAGTTGTCGGCAGTGGAGCTGGACTCAAAGGGAGGGGTCGGGCTCCTGAACACACACACTGAGCCAAGGGCAGGGACGCAGGCTGTGCCCTCCCCGCCATGAGGGGCCCGGTCCCCATCAGGGAGCTGGCAGCCCCCACCCCCAGGGCAGCGTGCCTGGGCCCCATGCCCTGTGGCATCACAGGAGGGCAGAGCAGACAGTTGTCCTTCTGCCGGGACCCTGTGGCTTGGAGAAGGGAAGACAAATGCCAGAACTTGGAGATCTTGGAATTCCTGCTCCTCAGGCTAAATGCTTGTTTGCAAAGTGTGGGTTTTATTGTGGAATGCGCTCTGTGGTCACAGGGTTGAGATAACACTTGGAAAGGAAAACAAGAGCTCCCAACCGAAAAACATGCAGCTGATGGAGCCCAGTGAGAAGAACGAATAACAACTGAAAACGAGCTGAGGAAAGGATAAGCAGATACTCAAATTCTAAAATGCTGAAGGTAAAAGTAAAAAACCAAATTTTAAATATTCCCCCCCACACACACACACACACTACGCATTACATTATGTAATACTCGACAAAGTTCCTAAAGCTAGCCAAATAATTTTAAAACTGCTATTTCAGTTCACCAGCATTTATTGATCACTAAAGCATGGGATGGCAGTGCTTGGTGCTGGGAAGATGAAGATTAAAAAACTGACTTTCTTTCCTCAAGCACCATAGGGTAGAGGGAGCGGCCAGCATGCCAGCAATGCAAGGCGTGGTGCATTTAGTGATGCATCTGAAAAATAAAAGCAAAGTCCAAACATAAAGAGAAAGTAAGCAGAAGTCAGTCAAGAGAGGGAGCTAGGGGAGTGAATTATTCTGCGTGTGGTCAGGATCCTGGCTAATCCTGAAGGAAAAGCCGGTATTTTCCAGGCAGGTAAAGCAGTAGGAACGGAGTGGGAGAAGAGCATCTCGGAGAAGTAAAACGGGGTGTGCGAAGCAGCAGAGGATGGAACAGCACAGTGCGGGAGGGCAAGCGTGTCTGTAGCTGTCAGAATGAAGAGGTGGAGGGAGAGGGTGGTGGGGAAGACTGAACGTGAGAACGGACTTGGGGGCTCAACACGGAGGCAGAGCAGTAGGCTGGGGGGTTACCATGCTACTTCTGACAGAAGAGAAGGCAAAGTTGGACGGAGCTGGTCTCAGTGACAATGAAAGAAAAGGAAGGACAGATGTGCTGGAGTGATGATTAGGAACTAATTGACAGGACATGGCCGTAATTACATGGCTGAGGGGGAGAGGGAGACCCTGGAGGGTGACATGAGGGGCCTTGTGTGTGTGGTGACTGGAAAGAAGATGGTGCCACAGGGAGGCTGAGGCCGTTTATGGGGGACAAGATGGGGCTTGGGGGAGGGGGCACTGAGGACCAGGTCTTGCAGAAGAGAGCCCCGCAAAAGCGAGGACTCCCTCCAGAAGTGGCTGGTTTGAGGCAGAGACTCTTGGGGGGCACTGTGAGAGCTTACAGTTGTTCTTTGTCATTAGAACACCCATGACCTCACCCCCTAGTATTCCCACCTGTGTCATCCCTTCCCTTGGAGTGTGGCTGGGACCTGTGGCTTGTTTCTAACCAACAGAATGTGACAGAGGTGACAGATGTCACTCCCATGAGTATGTTGTATTACGAAAGACTGTCTTGCTCATGGAGTCCCCTCGCTGGAGCGCCTCCTGGCTGGCTCGCTGAGGCAGGTGGCTGTGCGGGGAGCTGCAGTGAGTCTCTAGGTGCTGAGGCTCACCTCCTGCAGACAGCCAGCCAGAATCCAGGCCCCTCAGCCCTGCAGCTGCCAGGAAGTGAATCGTGTCAGCACCCTGAAGGAGCCTGGGAGTGGGTTCTCCCCCCAGCCAAGCTGTCAGATGAGGACACAGCCCCGTGGCCTCCCTGATTGCAGGACTGTGAGACCCTGAGCAGACACAGTGCAGCCATGCCCAGGCCTCTGCCCAGAACGGGCCCTTGTTTTGCTCCGCAGACACAGGCCACTCGATCTCCTCTGGGCCCGGGCACTCCTCCCCATTCTCGCCCACAGCTGTAGAGTATGAGTCCTGTCTGTAAGTTGTTATATGAAAGGTAACCATTACTTGGCTTAAAACTCTGCCTTGATGGTTTGTTATCACGTGAAGGATGATAAGGGACTCAATTTTTGCTAAGAAATGTAAAATGCATAAAGTCCAAATCTTAGTTACTAACAGCCACTAACACCTCCATGAAAATAAAAGAGCTCTGTCCCAATTCACTCTTAGGGTTAATGAGAAAGAGAGCTCCTGCCCTGACTGGGGTGGCTCAGGGGGCTGGGTGTCATCCCATGAATTGAAAAGTCATCAGTTCGATTCCCAGCTGGGCACATGCCTGAGTTCCATCCAGGTCTTCAGTTGGGGGCATGTGAGAGGCAACTGATCGATGTTTCTCTTGCACATCAATGTTTCTCTCCCTCTCTTTCTCCCTTCCTTCTCATCTCTGAAAAAATAAATAAATAAAATCTTAAGACAAAAAAAGAATAAGCACTGCTGTTGTCGAGGGCTTGTAACATGGTAGGCCCTGTTTCACTAATCACCAGTGCTGCTTATCTCGTGTGATCCTCACAATGACGACACAGATGAGTGACTGTTATCACCTGCAGTGGAGGAAAGGGGAACCCAGGCTCAGGGAGGTCACTGTGAGTGGCTGTTGGGCAGCCCCAAATCAATGCCTCAATCCACCACACTGAGGGACCTGCCAATCCCAATGATAGGGCCGAAAACTCCATAGCCACACAAAAATTTTCCTTGATTTTTAAAAAGATTGTATTTATTTATTTTTAGAGAAAGGGAAAGGGGGAAGGAGAGAGGAAGAGAAACATCAATGTGTGGTTGCTTCTCGCACGCCCCCTACTGGGGACCTGGCCTGCAACCCAGGCCTGTGCCCTGACTGGGAGTTGACGAGCGATCCTTTGGTTCGCAGGCTGGTACTCAATCCACTGAGCAACACCAGCCAGTGCAAAAATTTTTCTTGGCTTTTAAAAGATCAGAAATGCTGAGCAACAAGCACTGGACACCCAGAAGAGTCCACCCTGCCTACGGAACACTGGCTGCACCTGTGGTCCCACACCTGTGGTCCCACACCTGCACAGGAGCTCCTACCAACACAGCTCACCCAGACAGGCGCTGCCTCCCGCTGTGGGCTCTCAGAGGTGGAGGCGGGGTCTGTCTTATTCACCACGGCAAACTCAAGCAACGCTCGGTAAACAACGGAATAAGTAAATGAATGGAATGATAGATGGATGGGTGGATGGACAGACAAGGAGACAGGAGAAGAAACAAATAGATTGATGTGGATGGATGGATGGATGCATATCCAACTCAAGAGAAGGAGAGAAACACTCCTTCCACACAAACTCCTGACTTCTGTCCATGAACTACTGGGTATCCCAGAACTGTGAAACGCACAATGTCAGTAAGGAATACATAGTTTTCCCCTTTATGGTCTCTAGCCATAGGTTCCAAGATGTTATTTTAAAAGTGACAACAGACAAAGGATATCTGTTTTATTAAGCATCAATGAAAGAGCCTTCTAAATATGAGCAAGTGAAAAGAAAGACATCATTCCTGCCATGTTGAATTCTTCGGCTGGGTGTACAGGGAGGGTGAGAAAAGGCACATTTTGAGAGGCGAGCACAGGATCTCATTGTGTCTCTGCCTGAATACTAACACGTCAATAAATTAAGCCCATTCAGGCCTGCAAAATGCCTTGCTAGACACTCAAATACCGCGGCTCCAAGCCTCTCCACCTTATCTGCATTCCTGAAGTTTAACCAAAGCTACTGGCAAGCGGGCTCCCAAGAGCTGACGTCTGGATACCGAGATGGCAAACGGAGTCCCGCCCTCAGGTCCGCTCCCGGGGCGGAGGGTGCGGCGCCCCTGCTTGGAGCGATGACCTCATCCTGCCGCAGCCCGTGTCTCCAAAACCCTGCTTCCCCGTCTCAGAGGGAAGCAGGGGACACTGTCAGGGAGAAAGGCTGCTTTGTTGTGAAGTCCCTTTGGGTGGAGACATCTGCCAACTGGCCCCAAGCAGCTGAGGATGTAGACATGTGATCCAGAGGGAAGAAAACAATGATATACAAAAATTTTCCACTAGGCTGGAACCTTACAGAAAGCTGTTTCCAGATGAGGCCTTTCAGCGACTTCCTTCGGAGAGACCTCACGGCGCCTGGACCATGTCCCGCACCATATGGGCCATCGGACACTGACAGCGTCCAGCAACACTGAGGAGCAGTTACCCCGGATCTAATGCACTCGGGACGCGAGCTCACGGGAACCTCAGCCTCCTCTTCCCCACACGGCTGGCCTGGCTTGTGCCACCCTCCAGCCACCACCCCCCCGCCCCCCCCCGCCGCCCAGAGGAGGATCCAGTGAAGCTCAGCGGGGCTGCCTTTCTGTTGGCATTTGTAGGCTTCTAAAGAGGCAATGCCAGGACAGACCTTACCCATCAATCCATTTCGATCTTTCATTTTACCGATGGGGAAAAGCACAAGTTGGGGGAGTGAGTGGCCAAACTGGTCCTAGAGTATAAGTCCCAGGATTTCTAGTCCAGTGTTCCTCATGCGACGCCTAGCTAGCTCCAGTGCAAAACATGACTGGGTCAAGAAAGGCTGAAACCAAGGGGAACTGGGAAGTTTGGGGTCACATGCCTAATTTGTCTATCCCTTCCTCACTCAGCATCTCCCCAATTCCTACGGATACAGCCTGAAGACGTTGGCCAGGGATGGGGATAGAAAACAGACTCCATCCTGGAGGCCAAACCGATCAGCTGTCCGTGGCTGCCTGGAGAGCCATACAGAGGCCACAGTGCCACCCTAGATTAGTGATGTCTTCCTTGGACAAAGGAATGGAGCGTGGCCACGGGCTTGGACGGGAAGGCTTCCCAGCCGTGTCTTACTCATCTAACCTCGGGTTTTCGATCTCCTGAACCAGGGTCCTCTGCTGGAGTCAGAGACTCTGACTCACCCTCCCGCTGAACTCCATCTGTGTCTTTCTGACTCCTGCCTCTGAGTTTCCTTCCTTCCTTCATGGTTTCCTGCCTGGCATGCTCTCCATGACTTTCCCCATCCATCAGATGAAATCACAAGGCCTATGGCCCTGCAGAGCCTTCCAGACTACTCCAGCCCACACAGAGCGCCACTGAGTAGTGGCGGACCACACGAGTTAGCATTGAACTGCAGTCTTGCTCTGCACCTGCATTGTCCCTCTGTGTTGGTCTTTTCTCCGCAACTAGGGAAGGTTCCTTGGTTCCCACCCCCTAGAATAGCGAGGACACAATAGACTTCCAACAATCGGAAGCCAAAGGGAAGAGCGAATTTAGTTTTAATGTTTATTACATCAAACGAATGTATATTTTATTACCGTTAGAAGAGACGTGGAACTTGGGGATCCCCTCTCTTTTGCCTCCTCCCCTCTCATTTCGTTCAGCCACAACCTCCTTCTAAACTCAGCCAGAGTGAGGGGCAGACACAGGCAGCGTTTTCTAAAAACCAAACCCAACCGCGTGCTTAAGAAAATTAATTTAATGCAAATTCTTGGCACTTCACAAAGTTAAGGAGAGAGATCACGAGGCCTTCCAAACACAGTATTCGTGCAAGCTGCACAGATGTGTCCCGTCATTTATCCTAGAGGCAGGTCTTCAGAACTTAGCAAGGAAGTCAGATACAGATAATATCCCGAAGGATTTTTGCTTTCTCTTTCCATCCAAAACTGTCGGTAATCTTTTTCCCTTAGCAACATCCTGCAAGCGTGTTCTCACCAAAAAAACGAAAACACAATTATCAGTCATAGAGTTATGAATAAAAACAATACCAAATCAACGTGTTATTTATACAGCGGCCCTGTCTCGGAACCTCGGGCATTTGTGTTAGAGGGTGGGGACAGGAAGCACAAAACTGCAGGACCTTGTACCACCATTAAGGCCACCTCACATATTTCTCTAATTTCTTTCCAGTGCCCCAGGACTGCAGCTGTGTGTTTGTGCACAGAATGGGCCAGGAGATCACCAGCCTCGCCTCTCCATCATTCGCCCTCCGCCAGCAGCGCTCCTTCGCTTCCCGCGTTGAGTGACAGCACCCACAGAGCCTTTGAGCCGAGCTGTGTTCGTGGGCACCCCCTGCGGTCCCCCAGGTGAGTAGGAAGGCCTCCTCAGATAGATCAGGGTAAACCACCCGGTGTCTCCACTGCCCTGGGTCTGTGAAGGTTCACCTTATATCTCTACTCAGCTTGTCAAGGTTCGAAGCTTTACGTTTAAGTGATGGGCCAGTCCAGCCTCTCCATGCCATGAACACCCAGAAAGAGGAAAGGAGGCCTTTCCTGATTTTTTTTGCCATAAGAAAAAAGAACTTATGAGGCTACATTTTTAAAAATATTTGCTAAGAAGTCTGTTTAACAAGATAGTTTCATAGGTTTTTGTTGTTCAAAATCTAACAAAATTTCAAAAATGGATAATTTTGGAATCCGTAGAAACTTCTGACCATACCAGGTAAGAGCGTTAAAAACAAACTGAAGGAGCTCTTACTGATGTGGCTCAGTGGGTTGGGCGTCATCCCCCAGACTGAAAGGTCGCTGGTTCGATTCCCGGTCAGGGCACATGCAGGCCAGATCTCTGGTTTGGGGCACGCAAGAGGCAACCCATGGAGAGGCGATAGATCGACATTTCTCTCACATGTCGATGTTTCTCTCCCTTTCCCCTCCCTTCTCTGCTCTCTAAAACTAAAGAAATAAAATCTTTAAAAAACAAGCCAAAGGAAAAACACCAAAAGTAAGAAAAATTCTCGTAGCTACTACCACCATCCTCTCGCTTTTTAAAAGGGAGCATTTACCACCCCACCCAGGACAAGGACACGGTGTGGGAACAGAGGACAGACCTTGAAATGAAACAAGTTCAGTTTCCTGAAACATGCAGCTCAGGGCCTTATATTGCTCTCTGGCTACAGGACAGGTGACACTTCCGCCAGGGGCTGGGCCCGGGGGAGGGTGGGGGCTCGCAGGGGAGGCAGAGGACCCTGCTGCATGGGCCCACGTGCGCTCCCCTGGCCCTTCCTTCTCTCTGCGACTGTCTGGAGGGCCTCCGGAGACGTGCTCGCTCCTTCCGCTAGGTCTGGCTGCAGTCTGGGAGCCAGCGTGGCAGTGTTTGTGGAGCCAAAGTGGAGATTAGCTCTGGTCATAGAGTTGACCTCTGCCCACCCTTTTCCAGGCGTCCCCACCCCTCCCGACCTCCCTGGCCAGCAACTCCCCACCTGGATGCTTTTGGTTTCTGGGCCAGCCCCTCCCTGCCAACCCAAGACTAGAGTCCTCCCCACACCCACCCTCACCTCCTGACACCAGCCCACTGCCGGGGTTGCCACCCCCCAAACAGACTTGGTCTTTGTTGTTCTAATTAGATTACCTCTGCCTTAGGGACCTCCAGGCCGGTCCCCAGCAGCCCTGGCTGGGAATGCAGGTCGCCTAAGCCCTGTTATCAAGAGGCTTGTCATTTAGCATGTAGATCATCTCATTCCTTCAATACCAGGGGAGCAATTGTGCATCTTAATATTGATTTCCTTCGAGATACAATCGCCTGCATTCCTGAGTCAGACTCACTTACTGAAGCTAAAAGGTTCCACTTACTATATTATGAAACCACCCCCCACCCCGTCACGTGCTCCGTCCCGACTTCATGTTACAAAGCAGGACAAATCGGAAGGGTTTTATGTTTTTTTTTCCACTCGGGCCAGTTTCAGAAGAGCCTCCACTTGAGCAGACACAGAAAAAAAAAGCTGGCTATTTTAAGACAGTGCGTTGTGTGTGTGTTTGGGGTGGGGGTGGGGCCGTCTTCTGCCGAGCTCCACCCCCTACCCCACCTGCCCACGCTTCCCCCACTCCCCAAACTCTGCAGCGGCAGTGACATTGGGCTCTTAACGGAATGAGGCCAGTTGATCAGGTTTCTGTGTTTCATGGTGAAATAAGAGCCTGGGCTTTCCGGTTAAGCTGGGGGTATTTTCTTACCAAATACCCTTTCAGGGACGTGGGAGGCAGAGAAAGAAAAAATTTGAACGACAGCAGTAAGAACAAAAATACCTTCTCAAAGGGTCAGAAATGCACCGAGATTCGGGACAGGTGGAGGCACTGATTCTTTATTATAAAGGGAACACGGGAGAGGCAAACAGCAGCCAAAGGCCAAATGCACAGCTCGTTTGATCGGGAAATTTCGGCATCCCCCTACACGCCAGGGCGCCCGCTGCAGCGAGGCACGTGACTCTCCGTGGGCACACCCATCACCACGACTCCACCCCTCGCTGAGGACTAGCCATGGGCTGGCACCGCGTTGCAAAGTGTGTGCTACATCTTTTGCACACACTGTCCCAGGCAGCCCTGCCCTCAGCAAGTCTGTGAGGTACGTGCCTTTAACTACTCCCATCTCACAGGTGAAACCTCTAAGGGCCAGAGCGATTCTACGATTTGCTCAAGTTCCTAAAATCTCTCAGTAGTAGAGGCAGATTCCAAGTGCAGGCAGCCTGTCCAACCCCGAAACCTGCAGTCCTACTGAGGAACCCACTCTGTACGCTTTGCTGGTCTGTTCCCTGTCCATTCCCGCTAATGTGGGGGCTGGTCTTCCAGGACCGAGGCACCGAGGATGGAACAGAACACTCAACGCAGCGCAGGAGGCGGACAAAACACTGTGCCCTCTGAATAAGGGGATAGAGAGAGAGATGAAAGAAATTCAGGGAAAATACTGGAGGGCCATCTTTCTTAGATTCACAGGAGATTTTAGAGTATAGGCTGGTTTCTTTTGAAAAAGTCCTTGTCGGTGATCGGATGCCTGAGAGGGAACAGAGAAAGGACTGAGCTAAGAGCTTCTGATCACAAACCTATCATAGACGCAAGCTCACGTGATTGCACTGCTCCCCTTTGGGTTTATGTGAGCTCTTCTGCCTTTGGGCCCTAGGAGCGCATGGACGCTTTACTGCCTGCAAAGGGAAACTCTGTCTGAACAGAAGAGCAGATGCTGGAGACTTTAAAATACTCTCAATGGACAGCTGCAATGCCCCGGGGACAAGATAGTAATATGACTTTTTTGTAGTTGCTCTGTGTTTAGGAAGGGAAGAGTTGTATTTACTTTTGTTGTGTCATTATAAAGCAGTGTGTGGTTAAATAGACTTGTAGATTTCTATCTTAGAACCTCTAACTCTTTTTTCTTTAATCTTCACTTGAGGATACTTTCTCACTGCTTTTTAGAGAGAGAGAAAGGGAGAGAGAAAAACATCCTTCAGTTGCCTCCTGCATGTGACTAGACCGGGAATCATACACACCTGGACTGGGGATTGAACCCGCAACCTAGGTGTGTGCCCAGACCAGGAATCAAACCTGCAACCTTTTAGTTAGGGGATGGTGCTCCAACCAACTGAGCCACATCGGTCAGGGTGAACCTCTAACTTTCATTGCATTGTTTTGCTTACCTATTTTCCTCATGCTATTAAACTGCAAAGTCTTTGTGGAATATAATCCAAGGGACTAGTTCAGTGCCCAACCCATAGCAGGCACTCGAGAAATGTTTAAGATAGAAAAACAAGTGCCCAATGAATTAGTTAATGCCTATAAAACTTCCTGAAGCAAATGCTATACCCATTGTACCATGGGTATATACCAAGATCATATAATACTTTTCTGAAACAGTCCTGACTAGAACTATTCTCATGTCTCCAACCAATGGTCATCAAAATGGCCATTTCAATATCTGAGTGAATATTCGGTATTCAATATTTGAATATCAGATTGTTTTTTTATGCACAAAAACAATTATCAAGATATTTTTTGAATCCTGTGCCCATGGGGAAACAAAGTTGCCATAGCAACAGATAAAGGATGTTCTTGGGTGAGAAGGTAAACACCATTGGCAGGGGGTAGGGGAGCATGTGAAAATGAGAACTTAGAAATTCAACCCAAAAATTTGGGTTCAAACAGTTTTGGTGTTTTCATTAAAGGAAGAAGAACACTTTACATAAAAACATTTATTCACCTATTAACACTTATTAAATGTTTGAGAATAATGAACATGTAATGATTGCAGGCAATCTTTTATAATAATTTTGGTGAGAATTTGATTGAAAATGTTTGAATTGTCAGCCTGCTCAGCAACATATTTATATTTGTCTAACATGACTGTGGTCATTTCAGGGGCTTAGATGTTAAGGAAAGCACAGCATGGTCATAATAAAGAACTCCAGGCCTGTACTGGACACTTGTCATATGCTTGCTGCCCATCAACTTTTAAATGACCTCCCTGTGTTAGCTGAAATGTCCACATCTCCCAGAGCAGAAGTTACAGTTGAAGCTACTTGCTTCCCTTGCAGCTAGAATATAGCATGTGACCTGGGTGTCCACCAATCAGGGAACCTGGGTAAAATTTGTATATAATACATCCTGTTGCAGAAATGGCTTCAACACAGGTAGAAGAAGCTGGTGCAGTAAAGATGAATCCCTGGTACTTACTGTTTGGCAGTGGCAGAGACGGTGGTTTCCTCATCGGGCCATTTTCTCTACAGGGAGCTGGGCTCCTAGCAGCTGAGCACCCAGCTTGCTCCTTCAGCCCTGCCCCCAATTCTGTGAGTTCCCTCACACCCTTCACTAAATCCTCCTACTGCTTAAACTAATCAGAGTGGAGTCTGGTTGCTTTGCAACTGGGAACATGGACTATGACATTCAATCATGAAAATAATCTTGACATTCACACAGAATGCATCATCTGAGAAGTCCAGAATAATGAGCATGAATCCCATTACCCAGGAACCGCGGAGGTTTGCCAAAGTGAACTCCATCGCAGTAGGACAAGGGGGGTCGATTTTCCAACCAAGGCTGACACTTGGCATAGAGTGGGCTGCCAAAGCATCTTGCCAGAGACTGCTCAGTTGAAGGGTGAAGGGGGTCCTAAGTCCTCGGGTGACAGGGTAAGAAGGAGATGACACAGAGTAGGAAAAAGACTGGAGGGTGAGGAACAACATCTTCCCTACTTTTCTCGCCCGCAAAGCTTTGGCTGGTGCCAGGGAAGAGTGTGCCTGGCAGGGAGAGAGGTCGTTGGAAAAGGTCTGATGACTGCTCGTGTGTGGTGCCACCTCTGCCCGAACGGGGGACTGGCCCTCTTCGCTGGGCTCAACGTCAAGCTCTTTTTCAAGAGCCACAGTCCAGAGCCACCTTGGTCGGTCCTAGGTAAGCAGTCCTTATGAAACTCAAACAGCTAAGAAACCATCTGACTGAGATTCCTCGATATCCGTGCAGTGACACAGAGGTGCACCCCAATTAGCACCCTTGCTTAACAAACGTTAGTAAGACCGGGACACCTAAATGGGTGATTGGGCAGTTTCATCTGATTTTTATCTTTATCTTTTTCTCTGGTTGGGGAGAGACATATAATTTGAGATCATCTTTATAAAATGCCAGTCCTAGGTGATGTCTGAGAAAACAGTGGGGTTAGGACCTCTGGAAACTCTTCCCCCCATCAAAGCAAGGACAAAAGTGGCAGAAGTTGTCTGAATAGCCAATGGGACCTACCAGGAGAAAGGGAGACCCGTGTCTGTCCCTCAAACCTGTAATCTTGAGGACACGTGTGATCTGCAGAAGAGGCCAACCCTTCCCCTCGGGACTACACACACCTGTGGCCCAAAGAAGTGGAAGAGGGAAATCCTGTGGGAGCTCGAGGTTCATTGTCTCGGTAGCTGAACTCCAACAAGGTGAGCCGGCACGTCATCAGCAAGGCGCACAGTTGCCTTGGCAGTGTGATGACTGCGGTGTCACCCTTACACGCATGTCTGGTGGCCCACTGACTCAGAACTGCATTGTAGAGGGAATCCTGGGAAATTCTGTGCAACACACCAGCACCCCAGCTGGCCCAGGAGGGACCATACCTGCTTTTCCCCCAGCTTGGTTACCATGGATACAGCTGCCTCCCTTCCCTCTGGGCCATCCCCCTGTCCCTCACTCTTGAAATCCATGGGAAGTCACGTAGAGTTTACACTCAGCAGCCCACACAGGGCTGCCCTTCCGAAACTAAGCTGCAATGCTGAGGGCATGGTCCTACATTTCATTCCGAAAAAAGAAAAAAATTCGATGAGTCTTTACTCTCTTATTGTGTGAGAATAAGTGAAAAGCAGAGCGAATGGCTCGAAACTTGTGCCCTGACAAATCCCTGGGGTTCTGCTTTGATGTCTCAAGCTCTGCCACTGTCATTGGTGTGTGACAAGGAGGTAGCACCGTGGAGCAGAAGTGGCAGTGGGGACTGTAAGAACGGTTGCAAGACGCTTAACGACGGACTCCTTAGAAGCTGTTGAAAAAGTTTGATGGTAACTACAACCTAATACTTACAGTGAAGGAGAGCAATGACCTATCATGCTCTCTTCACATCTATTGTACAGGCTGACTCTGGGTTTTATCCAGGGCAATCTGTTTTTATTAGTGCCGTGACTGCACGGTGTAACGATAATGTGAGTTTACATTACAGGAAGGCTCCGATTTCACGCTTCCGATTTACACGGAGGGTCCAGGCTTACCCAGCTCTAACGAGGCTCTTCCTAAAACAACAATGATTATTCTTCTCCAAAACGTCACCAAGTCTGCACTTGAAAATGTGTACATTGTCTTGCGTGCTGGGCACACAGAACACTTTCGCTTACAGACCTGACAGAGTGACACCATAGATGAATATTTTGATTACACGTTTATCAAGTTCTTTGAGAGTCGGAGTAGAAAAAAAATAAAGTAACTCAAGGATTCTGTCCAGACTAAATGGTGTGGCCTAATAGATCAAAAGCCTGCAAGAAACCAAGCTGTGGAAAAGTAATCATGTAAATAAAAATGTGATTTCAATCCCTGCTTGGCGACTGTCCTCGCTCAGGCCACCGAGGCTCGGTGCCATCAGATGCATTAATGCTGAGACAGTGGTCACTTGTCGGGGAGGGGAGCTGGTAAAAGCTTTTTTGCCTGTACATCCGGGGAAATGGCTTATGAGGCTGCAACCTCTGTCCTGAGTAACAATGGCTGGTCCCCAAAGGCAGATGCAAATTCACAGCGTTGGTGGCACACAGTGGACCGGGGACACAGCAAGGTGTGGGCAGTAACTCATAGACACTTAGGAAGAATTCCTGTTCCCCTGTTCCCTCTTCCTGGTTGTTTTCAACGCTGAAACCCCAGAGGGGTTTAGGGCTTTGGCCAGAGGATCACCTAGGAATGAGCATCTGAAACTGAGGACTTAAAGCCCTTCGCTCAGATTTGGAAATCTTCCTGGAGCCGGGAATTTGGAGAGCACAGAACTGAAGAGCTAGGGCACTGGAGTCAGACGTCCTGGTTTCTGACTCTGACTTGTCCCTTAATAGCTGGTCAAACCATACAAGGTACTTAAACTCTCTGAACCTAGTTTCCCCATCTACAAGGGGCGCATCACAGTAACGTCAATCAGAATGAACTACGGTCAGGTTGATGTGTAAGTACCAGGAAACCTCAGAGAACAGTGGTGTTAGAAGTCTATTTCTCTACCAGTCTCTACCATCTTTAATAGTGACTTTCATCTTTTGGTCCAAAACGGATGCTGCCACTCCGGCCCTCACATCCATATTCCACACACAGGAAGAAGGCAAAGAAAGAAAAGAATGGCCTTCCCCTTCATAGAGAAGTCCTGCAAATCACACAGCCCTCCTCCCTACTTTCTCTTGTCCTGAACTTGATCATGGCCATACCTGGCTGCAAGAGAGCCTGGGAAATGTGGTCTTTATTCCAGGCGGCCATGGGTCTGGCTGCCATTAGGAAAGACTGACTCTGCAAGACCCGCAGGATTCTCTGCTACCTGACTTATTCATGGTACTGTCGTCAGGATTCAGATGATGTTCTGTACAGAGAGCAGGTTGAAGGAAGCGCTCCCGGAAAGGCTGGGATTGCTCCCACCTCTCACCCCACCCATCCCCCCACAGCAGTACGTCTGCTTCTAGGTTGCCAGGAGGGCTCCGCGGCTGCTGCACAGGAGGCAGAGCGGGGCAGGTACAGATGCTGTTTGTGGAGCCTGGGGCGTGCAGAGGGCAGTCAGGGAGCTGGGCCAGGGGCCGGGCGTGGCAAGGGAGGAGCTCACCTCGGGTGCCAAATTGGAGGAAGGCACGGAAAACGGTCATCAAGGAAAAGTAACACTTCCATAAAATACTTCTAAAAATCAAAATTAATGCAAAAGTCCACAATGAACAAAATATCAATAAAACTTCTCAAAGATGGAATCCAACCCTGCTCTTGAGGAGCTCACCTGCCCTGCTTCCCCCCGACCCCACCCTGTGGGACCCTGTCGCCCCTGAGAGCCTTTCCCAGGCCCGAGAGAATTACCGCGGTATTGGCGGCAGGCTAGTTCAGACCCGAGGAGGTGGGCCTGCAACAATCAAATACGAGCCCATGAAATATAAACCCTCTAAGGCATATGAATATCTCTAACCTATATGTTAGCTTTAAAAAGAAACAATGCTCTTCTTTACAATTAAGAAGTCTGTACTGCCTAAATCACAAGAAAGAAAATTAAAATCATTTAAAATTGTACCACTAAGAAAGAACCACATTTTAATGTCTCTCTTTCCAACATTTTAAAGTCATATATATGTATATATATATTTATTCATTTAAAATTGAGTCATTCAGTATATACTGTGACCTACACTTTTATTTAATAATATTTCTGTAGTATTACATATGCCTCTACAATATAATTTATTGTGTGTTACTCCATTCTGTGTACAGCAAATTTAGAATGTTTCTAACTTTTTTGCTCTGTGCAATAAATATCCTGGTGATTAAACTGTTTTTGCAATTATGTGTTTATTTACTTGGTGTAAATTTTTAGAAGAGGAGTTGCTAGTCAACCTTCTTAGAACCGCCCAATGGCCGTCCAGAAAGGTTCTATTAACGTACACCCCTCGTGGGGCACACGAGAGTGGGTGTTTCCCACACCTTTGACAGCCCTGAGCACAATCAACTTTTTAAAATCTCTACCGATTTAAATAGTGAAAATTTAATAAAACATTTTCATTCACATTTCTTTAAGTGCTAATGCAGGTTGAGATGTTTTTTATTTTCTATTAGTATTTGCAATGTTTTAAACAAAGTGCCTGAGGAGGTGAGCGGTAGCTGCAGGGATTTATATCTGTGGGTTCACTCTCGTGCCCCCGGCCACTACGGCTGTGCCTGGCGCGGAGTCCATGCCCCACGCACAGCGGTTGAATGAAAGTGCCCAACAGTTTGCCACGGTTCCTTGTCTATCGAGGGAGCTAACACTTAGGATGGGTTTTCAGTATTTCCCTGTGTTCTATTTAGGGTCCTCCGCTACACAGAAGTTTTTGAAAACCGAGTATGTCCACATCTCCCCTGTTTGCGCCAGGGTGTGACTGTACGCGCACCAAGTCTCTGGTGTGTGTACACACACTTTTCTCCTCTTTAATTTTTTTTACATTTTTAAATCATGTAGACTTGATTTTATCCTAGAGTGTCTCTGGTTTCTTCACCTTTCCAGATAGGCAATTGTTGTCTGCAAAAAGTATTTTTTTCCTTCTTATTAATATTTTTATCTCTCATTTCATTTTCTAATGGCCATTCCTTAAATTCCAGAACAATGCCTAATAATAATGGTTACAGTAGGCATCTTTGTCTTGTTTTTTACTTAAAGGAAAATGTTTCTTATTTCTGTGCTATGAATTTCAAGATATGAATTTTAAAATTCTTAAAGTATTAAGAGCTTTTAAAAAATAATCAGGAATTGATTTTGGATTTTATCAAATGTCCTTGGACAACAATATTTTTCATGTTTTGATATTTTGAGACTAATATTTTTCCTTTTTATAGTAGTATGATTAATTATCTTAATAAATTTCCTAAAATTCTAGCATTCTTATACTTCTAGATAAATTCATTTGGACAAGTATGTTTTTTTTATTCTTTAAAGATTTTATTTATTTATTTTTAGAGAGAGAAGGGAGGGGGAGAGAGAGAGAGAGAGAGAAACATCAATGTGCGGTTGCTGGGGGTCATGGCCTGCAACCCAGGCACGTACCCTGACTGGGAATTGAACCTGCGACACTTTGGTTTGCAGCTCATGCTCAACCGACTGAGCTACGCCAGCCAGGGTAGGCAAGTATGTTTTTAAATGTAGCTCTAGTTTTGATTTGCTAGTATTTCACATGGGGTCATTACAATTTTATAGTTGTACATTTAGCCTATAGCTGCCTCTTTTTTAGGTTCTATCAAGGTTATACTGGTTTTCTAAAATAAACTGTGAAACTTTAATTTTCCTGCCTTATAACAGTTTCAATAGCACAGGAATTACATGTTCCGTAAATGCAGACATGAAAGAACTTGTCAACAAGCTTCTTTGGGCCCAGTGCTTTAACAATAGGTTGGTAACAATTTCTCCACCTTTCCCCTGCTTTTTGTTCTTTGTAGACCCTCGACTTCTTTTCTACAACTCAATCATTTGTATTTTTTTTTAAATGCATTTAATCAGGACTTTTAAATTTATCAGCATAGGGATGTACACTGTATTTATTTTAAAGTTTTCATAATCTCTTTTGTATCTTTGCCCAAATCCACTTCTCGTTATTGATATTTTATATAGATTTTTTTTTAATTTCAGGGGTTGGTTCTGTTTTCTCTTACCTCTTATTTAATTATACTTGTGAGGCGTTTGCCAATGTAATTGGCCCCATTGAAAAAATGGATTTTGGATTTATCATCTTTCCACTTTCCTAATTAATTTTGCTTTAAACTTTACACTAGCTTTCCCTATATTTCTCTCTTATTCTGGAATAAGATGCTTATTTTTGTTCTTGCTTTTAATAATAAATATCCTTGAGACTCTGATTCTCTTTCCTGCATACAGCCATATTAGCGTTTGCTGGGTTATGCTGCAGGAACAAATAATCCCGCAATCTCACTGGTTTACAACATCCACAGCTGGCTTCTTCTTCACGTGACGCGTCCTTTGCATGTTGGCTGTGGCTCTGACCAATGTCTTCATTCTGAGATGCAAGCTCCAGAAAGAGCCTCCTATCTGGGACATGCTGGGCTGGGGGCAGAAGGGAAGGGGCAGGGGCTGAGGCATGCAGGGCTCTTAAAGCGCTGGTTGGACAGGACTGATTAGTTACTCCATCACATTCTAAGGGCCAAGCAAATGGCAAGTGTGGGGAGAGGGCATCAAAATCAAATCGCCATCACAGGGAAGGTAGCAAATAATGGGAAAGAACAAGGCGTCTATGGCAAAACTTGGGCAATGCCCCAGAGTTTGAGAGGTAATACTCTTACCGTCATTTTTGAAGGAGTCTGCAACTGTGGCTTTTATTTTTTTTCATTCACTAATGTTTGGAAATGCATTTTTTAAATGTTCAAGTTTTAGAATATTTGCTTTAAAATGCATAGTGTTTGTTTCTATTTCTAGTTGTATTCCATGGTGGCCAGAGAACATAACCTAGGCAACACCAGCTCTTTGGAATGCCTTGAACTCTCTTTAGCCATTGTCTGCATGGATGATTGACATCTGTTAAATAGTCCGTTGACCTTGAAAAGGGTTTTTTCCTATCTGTATGCTTTCATTTTCCATATGGCTCTATTAAGCACAGATTATTCCTCATATTGTCTAGATTCTCTATATGTCCTCATGTAGCTTTGCCTCCTTGCTCTGTCTGTGATTGAACTGACTGTATTCAAGTTCTACTATAGCAAAACCTTCCATCAGTTCTCCCTTCATCCCTAACAGTGTCCACAACATGACTGAAGTTGTGTTGCTCAATATTCAAATGCAATGAGAATGACTTTTCCAGGTTGGTCATTTAGATCACAGCTGACCGTGACATTGTGAGGGCGGCATCTGCCCGGCAGATGTGTCTGAGAGGCAACTTATTTTAAAAAACGCAAATACTAATGAAAACTGAAAAACTCTCAGCCTTCAATAGCAATTAAAGAAGTGTGAAAAATTGTAGCAAATCATCTTTTAATGTTGTATAAATCAGGTATTTGCGCCACATAATTTTCCCCTCAAATTTTCCTTTGTCTGATGTTCATATTGAGAACATCATTCTCTTTGTGCCTCCATTAGTTTGTATTTTGGGCCTATTTCCTTTACATTTTTATTTTCAAACTTGCTGTGTCAACTTGTGTCTCTTGCAAACAAAATATACATTTAATTTTTTTCAATTTGTGTATATTTGGTGTACAATATTATATTAGTTTCAGGTGTACAATATAGTGATTCAACATTTAGAGACTATAAATTATTTTTAATTAAATCTAACTACCTATCTTGTGATGAGAGTTTAAAAGTCATTAATGGTGTGAAGTTAATAATCTTGTTACTGAATTCATTTTCTGTATGTATATATAAGCATGCATGTGCTTTTCCATTGCTTTTAAATAATAAGAGCATTTCATAAATATGAAAGTTTTCTCATTTTTCACAAATGTACAAAGCCAGCCTCACCTGACTTGGACAAATTGTTAGGCCATGTTAATCCAAGTAAAGTGTCAGTTTTCAACAAGAGTGCTCATATTAAGCTAAATCTTACCTGAAAACTAGAAAAAGGAAATTATCAACTCATTTTTCAAAGTACATAAAAGACATTCTCTGAGACTCGGGTTGTTTTTTTTTAAGATTTTATTTATTTATTTTTTAAAGAGGGAAGGGAGGGAGATAGAGAGAGAGAGAGAGAGAGAGAGAAACATCAATGTGCAGTTGCTGGGGGTCATGGCCTGCAACCCAGGCATGTACCCTGACTGGGAATCGAACCTGCGACACTCTGGTTCACAACCCACGCTCAATCCACTGAGCTACGCCAGCCAGGGCTGAAACTTGGTTTTGATCATGAAAAACAACGCTAGTGCCCAAGTAAGAATGAGAGTATGTTCCTCTGAATGCCTGAAGTGGTTTTCAACAAGTCCTCTCTACGTGCTGAGGACCCTTGGTTATCTGACCACAATCACACTATTAATTTTTATACATTTCATGTTAAAAAATTTTAACAACTTTACTGAGGTATAACTGAAATACCAAAAACACTGCACATGCCTCATGCGTATAATTTGACGAGTTCGGACACGTGCAGATACCGTGAAATCGCCGCCGCAGTGAAGGCGCTAAGCGTGTCCACCGCCTCCCAGCGTTCTTTGTGCCCCTTTTAAGTTTAGTTCAGCGCCATTCGTTCTGCCTTGGTGAGAACACTTAACAGGAGACCTGCCCTCTTAACAATTGTTTTAAGTGTGCAATACAAGTATTGTTAATCTGTTCTCTAAATCCTCGCCCGAGGATATGTTTATTGATTTCAGAGACAGGGGAAAGCAGGGGAGGGGTTCAGGGGGAGAGAGAGGGAGAGAGAAAGAAACATTGATGTGAAAGAGAAAAATCGATCAGCTGCCTCCGGTGCCCAGGGGTGGAACGCGCAGCCTAGGTAAGGGCCACAGCAAGAGTGGATACAGGATAATGCTCCTACCACTGACCCACCTTGCCAGGGTGAAACATTATTAATCTTGACATATACTGCCGCTGGTTTCTGAGCTCCTTGGACCAGCTGTGGTTAACTGAACTCTGGGCAATCTGACTGCAGGGGAAACAGCCCGCCCTGAAATTTTACGAACGCATATGGGGGCTCCAAGCTGGTACCCAAGCCAAGCTTGCCACCTGGTCCTCACGCCTGTCTGCTGACCCCCAGGAGATAACGCCCTATGGCGGGAACCCATGGCCAGAACCGGTGGCAGGGTCTACTCTGCCCACTGCTTCTTCCCAAACCACACACTGGAACCGGTCCGACTGCTGCCTTTGTTTGGATTTTCACCATTTTGGGGCAGGTGAGCCTAGCAGGGGTGTCCACCCCACGGCCTGCAGGCCGCACGCGGCCCAGGATGGCTCTGAATGCGGCCCAACACAAAATCATACATTTACTTAAAACCCTTTTTTGCTCAGTTTTTGTTAGTGTTTGTGTGTTTCATGCATGGCCCAAGACAAGTCTTCTTCTTCTGGTGTGGCCCAGAGACGCCCGAAGGTCGGACACCTCCGGTACAGTGTTAGGTGAGAAAGCAAGTCCAGAGAGCCTTGCGACAGCTCCAAGCAAAGATACCTGGCCCCGTGTGCAGGCCCGAGAGAGCCTCCTGGTGCAGAGAACAGCGCCTGGTGGAGAGAAGAGCAACCTGATGGAGAAGGACCAGGGCGATGGGTTGGGGGAGGAACGGCTTCAGTTTTCTGATCAGATGCCCATGCACACTCTTGGTCACCACGGCTGTGACCCTGAACTGTGTCTATGAACATTGCTCAAGTATCTTCAAAAGTCCAAAACATGACCTCTGTGCAAACATAAAAGGAATGCGTGTCAAAGATTTTATTTGACTCATAAAGTAATGAAAAAAAATCCACAAGATGTGCAGACTACTTCAATAGAAAAATTTGAACAGCGGTATCTAGAGGCACTGAGGAATTCGGAAATAAATTTGCTAATAGATGCAAAACTGGTTAATATCTGAAAGGTCGATAAAGTGTAATGTTTGGGATTATCTGTTCTGTACTTATGGGATGAAGCTCATTTGCTTTGTGGTGGCCAAGAATCGTTTGCATTATTATCAAGTTTTCCACGCATTCACTGCTACCCCAGCGGCTGGAAAACAGCCCCATGAGTAGAAAGCTGGGGAAAAGGTGCGCACCTCACACCTTGAGAATGCCAGACAATGCCCAGCAAGCCGCTAAGAGGACACCCAGTGGTCCCTTCTCACCCATTTTCAAGTTTGGGATGATTTTTCCTGATAGCACCTTTTTAAATTTTGAAAACAACAAAAAAATCACTATTGTTTTCCGACAAAGTCATTGCCTCTCCTGAGCGGGTTGAATACTTGGGAGGCCGCTGTGAGGTCCCCGCACACGGATCTCCGCCCCCGGCCTGGACTCAGGTCTGGCCTGTATTAGTAATCTCCCCTGGGTGTCCCAGGAAGGTCATTCGGGTTTACTCCTGCTATCAAGGGTAACACATTCAGCAAATTCTTAAGCTCTTGTCATCTCCCCAGCAGCCTTTTGTGGCCCTTTTAACAGCCGGCCGGCGGGGCCGAGCAGGAGGAGACAGGCTGCTCTGGGCAGTGTTGGACGGCACAGCTCTTTGTCTCCCGTTGTCAGCCGGCCCTGTCGCTGCACGGCTCTTGGGCGGCGCGCCTTTGATGGACTATCTGCCCCTCGCGTCTCAACACTCCGGGCAGCGTTTGGAGAAAGAGCAGCCCCGCGCCGTCCCCTCGGGCGCAGAATAATCCCGCTATGAGATGATGTCCTATCAACTCTGCTCCGCAGATTTGTTGAGAACATGGTGAGGTGAGGCCCAAAGATGCAAAGGCACGTTCCGTGGCCTCCAAACGCTGTCCGTCTGCTGGGGAGACAAGCCATACACGAGAACAGACGGCGGAGGCCAGCAAGACGAGCTGGAAGGGGGGTTGAGTCCAAATCCCTACTCTGCTGCTTGGGTGATCTTGAACAAGTTTTGGTTTTTGCTTTTTATTTTCATCATTACTGGGTTGTAATTTATATACCACAAAATTTACCCATTGCAAGTATACTGTTTAATAAAATTATTATTATTATTTTAGATTTTATTTATTTATTTTTTAGAGAGGGAAGGGAGGGGGAGGGGGAGAGAGAGAGAGAAACATCAATGTGCGGTTGCTGGGGGCCATGGCCTGCAACCCAGGCATGTGCCCTGACTGGGAATCGAACCTGCAACACTTTGGTTCGCAGCCCGCGCTCAATCCACTGAGCTATGCCAGCCAGGGCCAATAAAATTATTTTTTAATTTATACAGTTGTGTAAACGTCTCTTTGATCCAATTTGAGAACATCTCCATCAGCCCACAAAGCCCCCTTTGACCACCTGCCGTTCGCTCTTCTCTCCACCAGGCGCTGTCCTCGGCATCAGGCGGCGCTCTCTGACCTGTACCCTGGGCCGGCTGTCACTCTTACCCCAGCTCTAGACAGCCACTGCCGCGCTTTCTGTTCCAGAGATTTGTCTTTTCTGGAAATCTCACATATGTGGAATCATACAGTATGTCCTCTTCCGTGTCTTTCACTTGGCGTGACGTGTTGACGCTTCAGCCACGTTTCCATGTTGTGACATGTATTAGTGTGCATTCATTCCTTTGGATTGCTGAGTTGTATTGCATCCTACCGACACACCCCATTTTGTTTATCCAGTCGCCAGCTGAAGGGTATTTGGATTCTCTCAGTTTGGGCCTTATTCTGGATAATGCTGCTGTGAACATTTACATTTAAATCTTTGTGTAGATATATGTTTTCATTTCTCTGGGGTAGATACCTATGAGTGAATTTGTTGGTTTATATTATAGACATGCATGTAACTTTTTAAGAAATTGTCAAACATTTTTTTCAGTGGATACACCATTTTCCATCCCCACCATCAACTCATGAGGGTTCCAGTTTCTCTACATCCTCATCAACCCTGGGTATTATCTGTCTTTTCCATGATGGCCACCCTAGTGGGTGTCAATGGCATTATATTGTGGGGGGGTGTTAAAAAGATTTTATTTACTTATTTTAGAGAGAGCGGAAGGGAGTGAGAAAGAAAAGGAGAGAAACGTCAATGTGCAAGAGAAACATGGCTCGGTTGCCTCTCACACACCCTCAGCCGGGGACCTGGCCTGCACCCCAGGCATGTACCCTGATGGGGAATCAAACTGACGACCTTTCCGTCCGCGGAACAACGCCCAACCCACTGAGTCACACCAGTCAGGGCATCCTATTGTGGTTTTGATTTGCATTTTTCTAATGGCTAATGGTGTTCAACACATCTTCATGGGCTGATTAGTCAGTCGCGTATCTTCCTGGGCGAAATGCCTATTCACATCAGGCGCAGGAGTGAGCCGACCAGCCAGCTACCTTGGTGTGGACTTGTTGGGGGCAGGTAACCTGGGCCAGGTCCAAACCATGACCCTGGGGTAAAGGAGTCAGCAACCGAACACAGATTCCAGAGCCAGGGCCAGGAAGCCAGGAAGCACTGGCTGCCATGAAAAGGTGGTAAACCCCAGCAGTCAGGACATAATAACTGCTGGGGTCTACGGGAGCTCACTGCACAGCAGAGAGTGGGTCAAGGTTGTGCGGCAATTATCTGCACTGTTGACCTTTGTTAATCCCAGTGAAGTAGGTCCTAGTATTGTTCCCATTTTATATGTGAAGGAGCCAAGACTCAACAGAGTTAAGATATTGGTGGAGCCGGGTGCTGACCTCAGACGCCTGACCCAGGCCCCTGCGCAATCCACACTGACCGCCCCCCAGCTTGGGCTCACGCCAGGCAGGAATCACTGCCTGCTCTCCCCGTGCCCGAGTCCACCACACAGGACCCAACACGTGTGCAAGAACCTCAGAGGTGCGTAAGGAAGACAGGACGGCGGGGACCAGAGCCAAAGCGGCCCCTGACGTCCCAGAGAGAAGCTGAGCACCGTATGCGCGAGGCACAGGGAAGAGCCAGATCCACAGGTGGGCGGCACTAGGCACATGAAGGGATGCAGGTGGTATCCGGCTAATAGGAGTTAGGAGTTCCAAAGTTTGCAAATCACCTCCCTCTTACACATCGATGAGAGCGGGTCCAGGCTTTGCCCTCTGTAATAATCATTGCATTCCACCCCTGTATGTCACTGGCTCTCTGAGGCCCTTGCACAACCCAGCACCCTCCCCAGGAGGGGGCGGGGGGGATTGACAAGAGAGCCGCCCCACTCCAGGACAGGTTGGAAACTGCCCTTATCACACAGCGTGGTCGGTCAGGGTCCGACCGCGTCTGCCTCTTGCTAGCTCCATGATAGGCAAGGAGCTGCACCTCCTGGCCCCCGTTTCCTCCTCTCTTGAATGTAAATAATAAGAGTTTCTACACCTCAAACAAAGTCATTGGGCTGCAGGGAAGTTTAAATGAAATATTGCCTTTACAGCCTGGCTTTAGGGAAGGTTCAGGAAAATGTTGGTATTGTCCTCTGACGTCCCCAGGTGCCAGTTCCGAAGCCCACGTCAGACAGAGTGTCCCTCCCCCGCCCCACATCACATCTTCCCAGTTCAATCCTGGCTGCATACCGGGACGACCATGGGGCTGACTTGCTCTTCCCATCCTATGCAGAGAAGGCACGGGGGAGCTCTCCAAAGATAAGGCATCTCTAACTCCCTTCCTTCCGCCGTGACTCTCCACCCCCTCCTGTCCCCCTTTCAGCCGGGTAGACGAAGAATGAGTGTCCTGGCATCTGGCCACATGTGGCAGGAAGTTATGAATGAGGACTGCACAGGACAGTTGGCTCTCTGCAGAGATAGGCCCCCAATTAATCCTGAAGGCTGGGCAGTGACCACAGGAAACTCGGAGCCCCGAGGCCACCACTTAACACTCGGGTGTCTCTATCCGCCTGGGAGGTCAGGCAAGCAACAGCCCAGTCCACGGAAGGCCTGGGGAGGTATTATTAGTCAAGGACTATCTGAGATCGACTTTTGGGAACATGCTCTCGGGGCCAGAACCTGGTCTGGGGCCTCTGGCGGGACTGCATGCCTCCATGTGTCTTTGAGGAATGTCACAGCAAATTCCCAGCAACTGGTTAATGTCCCACCAGTGCTCAGCAAATTAGGCCGCCTGTTGAAGTGTCAACGCCCAGGGGCCTGATTTACTGAACTGCTCTCATTAGGATCTTGTAACATATCAAAGGGACAATAAAGAAAAAAGTGCTGGTTTCGGAGACTGAGGAGCCCACACAGGCATGGTCTGTCTCTTTGCCAAGCCCAGCAGATGCCATTCTGACGCTGTGGCGGGCCTCACGGGACAGCGGCCGTTCATTACATTAAAACGCTAACCCATCAGCTGGAGCCTTGTGATGTCTTCTCTTGCCTCCTGCCCATTTTCTCCTTCCCCAGCCCCTCTTCCCCTGTACAGGCCTGAAGGTCGCCAGGCGTCAAAGCTAGGAAAGCTCCCAGCTCAAAGAACTACCCAGGACAACCTGCCGCTGAGGATTCAGAAACAAGCTGAGACAATGAACCAGCTCTTGGAAGTATAGCCCTCCTCCCTCCACCACCATGGCTTAAATGCACAGCTTCCATCTGAAATCTTCCACCCCCAAGAAAACGGCTTTCCCCGTAGCCCTGTCTTGCCGAGCAAGCCAGTTTTGCTGCCAAGAGTCCCGTGCCACAATATTTCTTCCGGAACCTGAACCACAGCTCTGGCAAGAGTCACTCTCTATAATCTAGAGAAGGGTCATCTCTCTGCCTTGATTTCTTCATCTGTAAAGAGGGAGGGTTCATGGGAAAAACTGCCATGGAGGGGATAAAAAAAACACATGTGTGTGCCGGACATGTGGAGTGCCTGGTACACAGAGCATGATCAGTGTCATGATTGTGACAACACTCATACCGTTATGATAAAAGGACACCTGGGTGACTGGGCATAACCTAAGAAATATTCACCAGTTCTTACAGAAGGTCCTTCTCCTGGCCAAGACGAGAATGCCTCTCAGGGCACCCAGAGGCCGTCTGTCCAGGTGTTCTAGGATGCTCCAGGTGCAAGGCAGTCCGCAGCCCCAGGAGGGACCTAGGCTCAACTGGTCATCTGAGCTCTCGTTTTTGTTGACATTGGAGAACGGGACACAAAAAGCAGTGGTCACCATGACCAGTAACGGTGATTGTGGGTGTCAAATCCTGCCTCCCTTCATTCCTTCAGTCCTTTTTCTCCTCCCTCTGTCCCACCTTCCCTCCCTCGTCTGTCCGCAGCCCTATGGCAGGGGCTGGATGGCTGCATGGAGGGCCAGGGGTGTGAGGGGTGGGAGTCCAGGGGCTGGGACTGGCCTCAGAAACACATTGAGGAGTTCACGGGCCGCTGGGTCAATAACCAGGGGTCCGATGGAAGCCACATACCAGACGTCCACCCATACAAGGAGCCTCTCAGAAGGGCTGGGAAGGGCCCGGTGCGGGGCCGCAGGATGGAGATGGGCCACCCGCCAGGAGAGGAGACCTACAGGGAGGGCAGCTGGGGAGGAGTCGGAGTCGGTTCCCTGAGCCGGTCGGCAGGGAACCACAGGCGCGGCCTGAGGGCTGTGGGGGCCTGCTCGGAGAAGCCCGGTTCCCAGGGTGTTACCTGCCCCCCTTTCTCCCTTTACAGGGTGCCCGCTGTATCTCGGGTCTCCCAAAGCACATACCTCTCCCCGGGCCGCTCAGTGCTCTACTCCCATAGAATGGGCACGTTTTAGTGTTGGCAGAAGCCTCGGACACGGGTCTGAAACACCTGGGCAGCCCCCTCGGGTCACCTCATGGGTCGTGAACCCAAAAGGTGGTCCTCTCTTTCACTGCCCGAGGCATGCAAGCGGGACCTAGCGTGTCCTTACCCTGCACGCGGCAGTGCGCTTTAGATCCCATCCATGGCCAACTGTTAGACGCCTGCCTTTGTTCTGAACCTCCGAGCCCAGGCGGGGTAGAATTCCGGAATGACAGCCAGAACACACGGCCGGAAATGTGTTTTCCCCACCCTCCTAGAGGAGACACTTCTCAGAATGAAAATGTAAGGCCGCTCTAAAAGAATGCTTTCTCCCGAATGTTCTAAAATAATGTTACGGAAACTGTCAAAGCCAGCGTCATACACAATGACCTGCAGAGTGCACCGTTCTCCAGGAGGGATGAACTGGGTGCTCTGATCCCGCCAGGGCAAACTTGGGGGCGATAGTCAAACTCCAGACCTGCTGAAAGAGATGCGCTGTTTGTGAGTTATTGAACGCACTCGCTAGTCCACAGGGCTTGTTCCCAGTGGGAATCTAATTAGAGCAACACCTTCAGGTTGCATTGTTTTGTAAAGGATGAAAGTAGCATCCAGCTTTGGATGACTTCTTCTAAAGTGATATAGGTAGTGAAGCCTCTTCTTCCAGAGTCCCTAATTATCTCCACACCTGAGATTAGTGGAGACGCTAGCCCGCTGGGAACGCCATCTAAACAAGTCACTAAGAGGGACATGCTTTGCTTTGCACCCAACAGGGACTTGAGTTGAGGCTCACGGGCATCCTCAAGGCTGCTAAGGGGCAGAACCCCTGACTCAAGTTCATTTCTCATTTATGCTTAAAGACTGACCTTGCAAGCAAAGCATGGGTTGTCTAATCCAAAACGGCCAACTGCCTAACTCTGCAGAGGAGGAACGAGACTCAGAAATGGGGTAGCGACTTCCCTAAGGTCACAGGGTTCTGTAACAGCAAGACTAGAAACAAGGTCAAGACCCCAGCCAAAAGTCTCGCTCCCCAGCCTCTCCTCCCTCGCTGTTCACTTTCCTCTGTGTCTCCGCAGCCCTTTCTCTTGCTGTCTGTGCCTTGTCTGTGCACCTAACGCACCCTGAAGTCCCCGAGGTGCCAGGTTCCACTGCCCTCACTGATGCCTGGAGGTCGTCGTCACCCAGCAGCTGTCAGGGTGCAGTGCTTCTGGGACCTGTGTGCCACTCTGGGTTTCCTGACCTATACTGGGCCCCAGGGCCCCGGGTCAGAAAGCAGCCTGTCCCTCTAGATGAGTGATGGTCAGGTCCCTTGACTGTTGACAAGATGGGCGTCTGTTTGAATGACTGGCTCAGGGGGAGGCACAGGTGGAGGGGGTGTGGAGAGGCGAGAGGGGAATTCCTGTTTCCCCCACATTCTCTGTAGCAGACACCACTCCCAGGAATCCAGATAAGAACCCTGAGCCTCGCCACCTAAGGTCACTGAGGGCCAAGAGGGATTAGTAGAAATCCTGACCCCCTCCCCACCAAATCAGATAGATAACCAACTTGTTCTTTTTCTCCTTTTCCTTTCCTTTCCTTTCCTTTCCTTTCCTTTCCTTTCCTTTCCTTTCCTTTCCTCCTTTTCTTTCCTTTTCCTTCCTTCTTTCCTCTTTATGTAGGTGCCAGGTTTGGGGTGGGAAGAAAAACGTGATACCTGACCTTAAAGAACTCAAAGACAGAGGCATAAAATGACAACAACCTGTATGACACAAGTTCTATGTATGTCAATGACAGACCTTTAAGACAGGCGGCTCACACACACCAACATGTAGGTGACAAGAAATTCACCCAAGGTCACGTAGCCAGTAAGTAGCAGGACAAGAATTTGAACCCAGCTTTGAATGCAGAACCCAGGCTCTGAAGCACTGAGACAGACAAAGTGCCAGAACTCACCTCGCTTCTTTCCTATTGGCCTTTGCCTGCTCAGCCATGCTCCCTGCAGACAAAACTTCACAGGGAACTTACCTTCAGAGCCGATCGCCAGCAGGTGGAACGCCCGGAACACTGGGCAGGTTTAGTGGAGCAGCCATTGGCTGACATGCCTCGCCCTGGGGTCTCTCACGGCCACGAAAAGTCACTCTGCGAATCAGCCCTTGTCGGGGAGACGGAGCTGCCCCCAGGCACTCCACCCTAGGCACGGTCAGGACTTGCTTAGGCCATAGGGGCCGACAGAGTCAGGATAGATTGTAGCAACGATTCTGAAACCCCGTAGTCCTGTCTCCCAGCTTCAGAGTGTCACCATGGTGGACATGGAGCACGTGACAAACACGTTAACATGTCACAGCCCTCAGCTCATCTTCCCAGGACTTCCCACCTGTGCCCAGAACTCCCAGCCCAGGATCGCCCTCTCCTTGCACTCAGAGGCTGCAGCTGGGCTGCTCGGGCAGCCGCCGCAGGCAGAGCCTAGGCCCAACTGGCAGAGCTGCTCCTGCCCTCATAGTTCCCTGCTCTTCCCATTGGACAGGCAAGGACACTGAGGCACAGAGCGGTACTCTCACTCGTCCAGGGCCAAGAGCGGAGACCACCTCCATGGGCTTCGGACACTGAGTTCGTGCTTTCCATTAGCCAGTGCAGCCACACAGGTGCAAGTCCTTGTTGTAACACGTGCTGTCGCCCCTTAGTCTCCTAAAAGGGACCCTGTTAAAACACTGCCGGTCATTCTCCCCTCCTGAGGTTATCTGCTGGTAATGTCGCCTCTTCCCGCCAAGTTCCTCTCCCCTCTGGCCCCTGCCCCACCCCCACACCCCATCCACACTGCTCCCTGCTTTGGGCTACTTTTCCCTAGACGTGTCCCATGCCCTCTACGCCGGTCAGGGTCCCCGGGAGGAGGCAGCCTTGGGGGCTCTCACCTGTCCTACATACAGCTGTCAAAGCAAGAGGAATTGGGCAATGACGAGACAAGGGGGCGTGTGGGAACAGCGGTGCCCCCTCTCTCCGGTCCCTGGAAGAGAGGGGGAGATTTCCGGCTTGGACAGCAGGGAGTGGGAGGCGGCTTCTTTTACATACACTTTGCAGGGGTGACTTAAGTAAGTCTTGACGACTCTCTTTCCCCGGAGACTAGACTAAAAGTATTGTTTAGAAATCTAATATATGGTTTATTTACTCAATTTGTGCTGAGCTCTACAGTTCCTTCAGGCCAGCCTCCCTCGCCCATTACTCTATTAATGCTCCATTACTGAAATTAGTGCTGTAATTGGAGGGGGAAGGGGTGAGGGAGGGGGCACTCCTTAAAGGCACAGGTCCCATTTAATCACATCACGGGCAGAGGCCCAGAACTGCTGTGGGGGGCCACAGGAACGTTTGGGCCAGAGGGACACCTTGGCGGCGAGGTGACAGGAAGTGGACATGGGCGCCTGTGGCACAGGTCACTCAGCATGTGGCCTGAGTTGGGGCAGAGGAGTCAAGGCCACGGCTCCTCCTACAGCTCTGTGAGCTTTGAAGCTTTCACCCCCATTTAACCCCTCACACCAGGAATCCCAAACACACAGGCTCAGGCCCCGAGTCCACCTCTGACCCCTCAGTCTCTGCAGGTGCTGTCAGCGCTGCTTTTATTAAGCTCCCCTCGCTTTCCTCCTCTCTGCTGCAGGATGCCGTGTGTTCGGGCTCCTTCTTTCTCCCCACTGAAGCTGAGCCCCCCCCGTCCCACACCTCCAAGACCCTCAGCCTGGGCCATGCCCACCTCCTCCAAGACCTGCCAGAAATGCCCGCTCCTGCGCCGGCTCCTGGTTTCTCCTCCAACACACGCTGCCTCGTCTTCCCGGGTGAAATAGGGTCGGGTCGGCTGCCCCTGAAGCTTCTGGCCCGTCGCTTCCTCTCGCAACTGAGTTCAAGGCGAGGGGCACCACACCCACCTCCCACTCGTCCCTCACCAACTCGGGATGTGGGTGGCACCCTCTCCCGTCCGCTGAGACGGCTTTCCCCAAGGCCGCCGCCCTGCAGGCCGTTCCTCCGTTCTCGCCCTCCGCGCCGGACGGACGTCTGGGTGGCGCTGGAAATGGCCAGACCCCTCCCTTCTGGAGGGGGTTTTCCCTTTGGCACCTGTGAAACACGTTTTTTTCTGATTCTTCTCCTCTTCCTTCTGACAGAATGTTCTCTTTCCACAGCTGTGACTCTTAACATTTTTTAAAGTCGCAGGTCCCTTTGAGACTCTAATAGACACACTCACCCACACGCCCACTCGCGGACCCTATCAAAGTCTGGAGTGCCGAGTTCTCCACCTCTGCTGTTTACTTTCTTTCTTGGTGACCTTGACAATTCCTATTTTTAAAATCGTGGATTCAGGACATTCCAAGATCTAAATGTTCAGCCTGGATTGCTCCCCCAATTCCGCATTATCAGCTGCCTGAGGAACACCCGAGGGCACCTCAAACACACCTTTCCCTCCGACCCGCCTGCCTTCCTCTCTGCTGGCTCTGCTAGTGGCTTGGTGACATCTTTACAGTGATGCGGACTGGACACATGGGGTCATCACTGACCCTCTGGTTCCCCACACCTGCCCCCAAACCCAGCAGACACTAGGTCCTGGTGATTCTTCCTCTACTGTGTCCCCCACAACTGTTCCTTCCTCTTCTGCCCCCGACCCAGCACTGCCTGTCTTTGAATCATCCTCTTAACTGGTCCCCTTGCCTCCAGACCCAGGCTCTCCACTCTGTCTGCTGCTGTCAAGAGACAGAGATGTGGAAAGAGCAGAGTCCAAGGGTCTTAGACGTGGCAGGGGTCCTTCGGGGACCCGCTAGTCCAGCCCACTGCCCTGTCTTTGCAAGGCCCCGGGGTAGTGGCTGTCCAGCATCTGCTTGAATACCTCTGATGAAGGGAAGCTGACTTCGTCACTCAACGGGTCGTAGAACTTTGGGTCAGTTCTGGTTGCAGAAGGCTTCAAACTTACAGCAAATGAAATCGGCCTCACTCAGGGCTCCCCTCCGCCCTTCGGGGCTCCTCTTTGCCTATAGAAATTCCCAACCCCTCCTCTTAGCACGTAGGGCCCTTCGCACCACATCCACGGATGTCTCCCTCGCAACAAAAACTAGCTAGCCAGCGGCCTGCGCTTCATTTCCCGGCCTTCCCCGCTGCTCACTGTGGCCCGTAACTAAGGTCCTGCTCGCTGAGGGTGAGCAAAAATGAAGCGTGTGGGGCCACTTCCAGGGTAGCCTTCGCACATCCAGCACACGCTTCCCGAGTCTCCCTGAAGCTGGAGTGCAGTGGGTCCCGGGATGTTACAGGTAAGACCAGCACCCTGGGGGACGCTAGACCCATAGAGGCAAGGGACCCAGGTTCCTGAGCCAGACAACCCTGACCATCAGGACTGTCACATGACAGTGATGTAAGCTTTCCCCTTCTTTAAGCCACTGTCTTTCATTAGGACACCGTAGCCCGGAGTTCCTCCTGCCTCCCCCATTGAAGTCTAAATGCCAGCCACCCTGAACTTCTCGCCTTGTCCAAATGCAACATGCCCCTCCGCATCTCGGTTCCATTGTTCCAGCCCACGCCTCTGCCAGGAACGCTTCCCTCCATTTTCCCTCCATTTTCTCCACCTGGGGATCTCCACTCATCCTTCAAGACCCAGTTCAAATGTCACCTCCTCTGGGCAGCCCTCCTTCCCTGGGATTTAGTCGCCCTTTCCTCCTTTTAACATCTAGGAACACTTTTGGCTACTAGGACAAACAACAACAACAAAAAAATCAACTAACTGGCTTAAACTAAGGAAGTTGATTTCCTTAATAGGAAATCAGGTGACAAATGGTCCTAGGTTTGCCTTGGTGGCTCCATGATGCCACCAAGGACCCAAGCACCAATGTCTCTACTTTGCCACCCACGGCTATTGCCTGTAGCTCTCCTCTGAGTGGCCCCGTGGCTCCTCCAGTTTGAAGCCTCACATCATTACACAACAGCATTCCTAGAAAAAGTATGGATGCGGAAACAAGGGTTTTAACTTTGTAATACCTTTCATCGGGGAGAAATGATCCTCTCTACAGGTCCCAAGGACTTCCCCTGACCCATATTCGTTCTCAGGGCTGGCCCCAGGAAAAGGGCATCCGGTGTCCAGTGACTGACTCAGACCCATCCTAGCTAGTCCCCCGTGGCAGAGCCATTAGTAAGAACGAAGGGAGGATGGACCTTCATTAGGCATGTAGGCATCTATGGATGCCAGGACACGGCTTTCAGTTATCAGTTTATTTGTCTAGACTGGGAGTTCCTTAAAGGGACTCACGAAACTGTCTCACACAATAAAGGTGTTTAAAAGGTGTTTTCAGAGGATGAGTGAGGAGGCCCACACCCCCTGATTCTTCTCCTCATTTCCCAGGTGCTCGGCATTCTTCTCGGAGCACAGAGTTGACTTGACGGCCTCTGTGCAGAAGAGGAGGGAGCCGAGGGGACGCATTGTCAGCTCAGCTTCACGTGCAACTAAAACAGAGCGAACGGCAAGCATTCCCAAGAAGCCTGGGTCATTTTGAGGGTGTGCGGGTGAGACACTATTAGTGTCTCACGTCTCTCTCCCCGTTACTGCTGCCATCGAAGCCAGAGGCAGAAGTGCTAAAATATAGCTGAGAAGGCTGGTCTCAGGGCATTTCTGGCCAAGTCAGAGTTGGAGAGATAGGAAATCCCACAAGGTTGTTCTTATAAAGCTTAAGGCTGCATCTGGGGCCAAGCCGAGGTTCATGGCCAAGTGGCTGTCCTTCAGGGTGTTCTCTGCGTCCGGGGAGAGCCGCAGGGTCACACCTTCTCTGGGCAGAGTGACATCCTCCCCTGCCAGCGAGAAGCCGCTGCTAATGACTTCCCGAACACAGCACTTCTGAGCGGTCCGTGTTGTTCCCCGGTGGCAGCACAGCGCGCCGGAAGGCGCAGGGCCGTTGTGAAGACGGAAGATGATCACGTGTGTTGGGAGCGCTACACACGATGAGATTTGCAACGTATGAGCCCCCAGCCCAGTGCTGGCCCCGCAGCAGATGTCAATAAATGGTAACTGATTGATTGTTATACAATCAAATAGGCCTTAATATTCCAATTCTGGGAATCAAGATAGTGACTAGGCAGTCCACTATAAATCAAGTCCATGTGGTTGACCTTGATTTAGATAGTGATCAAAGCTCAAGATGAAAAGTGGTAGAACTTTCTCATATCTCTCTATGATGGGAATCACTGTCCAACTAATACAGCTGCAAAATACTGGAGGAAGAGCTTGAATTTTGTGACTTTTCTCTACAATCAAGAAGTCAGTGAGCCAAGAAAGTGTTAAAATAGAAAGTAGACCCTTCTATCTCGGCCCTTGATTGATGGTTGGCTTAAACAACGGACTAGCAGCTGCCTGATTAGAATCACGCAGAACTGAGGATGTAAACTGTTGTTCCAACCAGCGCTCTCATTTCAGACGCAAAGAAACTGGGATCTCAAGAAATTAAAAGACTGACCCAAAGACTCCAGTCTCTGAGAGTGAAAGACTGGGACCCCTGACTCCCAGATTCAGTGACCTTACCTGTTCCAGAGTGTCCCATGAGCCCCTCTGTCGCAGACCTAAGGGCCCCTACCTGTACAGGTGCAACTGGCTACTAATGAGACCAGAAGCATGGCCCTTCCCGTGGGAGCCATTGGTGTCTTCCACCAGACGCAGGTGGCCATTTAAAGCCACTCCTTGCATCTGGTGTTTCCACGTGTTCCAACTGAAGAAACAAATTTATGTGAACTTGATGGCACGCGGTGCAGCGGAATTTGAAGAGCTGAGGCGTGCTGCTGGCCCGGGTTGCCAAAGCTCACGGTATTCGCGATTCCAGAGGGCTCCAACATGCTCACCTGCGTCCCACCCGTGATTTGGCCTGTTCAGAGAGAAACCAAGCCTGGTCAGCTGCCAGGGACCAAAAATGCCCAAAATAGAGTTCCCTGGTTGGGCCTGAACACCTATCTTGTTCTTAAGCTGAGACACTCCAACCTGGAGTTTTGGAGTCCTCTGTTCTGTATTTCTTTTTTTCCTCCTTCAAAAAATTAGTGGAAGAGAGCTAGCATGCAGCAACTATAAGGAAAGCTGGGAATACAGAGATGGTTAAGCCACCCCGCTTCCCCAGTGAAACACATCCCACGGTTTGGAGACAGGCCTGGGAACGGCGTGTGCTGGTTCCCAGGGATGGATGCCGTGGTTGCCACTTGCACGTGGAAGGGCGCCCCTCCCTCTGTCGGAGAGGCACTCGCCCTGGAGTTTATCGGCGGAGCCAGGGCAGGCGGGCACTCGGGCAGCATTCGGGCACAGGGACAGCACATGCAAAGGCACAGGAGCATGCGTAAACGATGTCTGTTGGATCAGGTGTCTTCAGCTCTTCCACTCTGCAACAATCCTTGTCTCGGCAACCCCGGGATTCACTGGGAGCTGGGGGCTGGCAGCGGGCTCCACGGTGAGCCCCAGAGGCCCACGGTTATGTGGCCAAGGCTTCAGCCCCCAACGATGCCCATCCCTGCTGCCCGTGCCACCAACCCACGGGGTCACAGGGTGGTGACAGAGCCTGCCCTGACCAGATTATGAAATGGTCTATGATCGGTTCTGCTCCTCTGTTCTGCCCCTTCCGCTCCCTCCCCCAGCACCCGGGCATCCTGGAACCCCTTTTCTCTCCTAGCGCCCCCTCTTCCGGTATCAGCTGTGGGTGGTTCAGTCTGATTTCAGCGCTCGTGTTCCCCCACGTGGAGCTTTGCTCTGTGGGATGCAAGTCTGCTTCGCCTCCCACAGGGGGGTTCAGGAAACGAGGCGCGAGTGTGAGGGGCGTTCCTGGAACCCCACCCCACGCGCCCAGCCTGCCACCCAGGGGGAGCTGTAGACTGGCGGGGCCTGGCGGGAGGGAGGGCACCGTGGATGGGACCTCCGCAGTGCAGAGGTGATGGGAGGTGGTGGGAGGCGGCAGCAGGACACCTGGGAAGTGCAGGGAAGCCAGTGGGTGAGGACTGGGGGGGGAGGGGGGGCGGGCGCAGTTTTCACATGTATTCGGGAGATTGACCTAAAATCAAAGCACTGCTTGCAAAACACCAGAAGCACTGGCGGGGGAATTAAATCCCATCACAGGAACTGGGGTGGAAAATATCTGGGGGGAGAAAATATGTGCGGATGTGACCAAAAAACTCTGGCTGGACTTGGAGCCTGAGAGGATTGGATTTAATCAAACACTTTTAAGTCTATAATGAAATGATCATATTGATTTTTTATTTAATCTATGGATTTGATTACTAAATTAACCCAGCAATGATGAAATCTAATATTAAACAGTTTTCACATTTCTAAAATGAACCCTGTGTTTGTTATGATAGATAATTCTTTCACTAAATTATCAAATCCCTTCGCTAGTGTTTCATCCGGGATGTTTGTACCTCTTGGAGTGGGCAGTGGAAGCTCCAGTGTCAGTTGAGCTACCTTGACGTCTGGGGCCTGGATTCAGGTTTCCTACACATTCTCGTCTCCAGAGCCACCACCCATCACCACTTCTAGTTTTGAATCATCTCCCTCTAAGTTTAGGAAGACTTTCTCAGTTTCTTCTCCACATCTCTGGGGTCGTTTTTCACACGACCTACCCTGTTGCTTTTCATCCTCAGGTGGATCTTACTCTGGCTGCTGCCTCCGGAGCACCGCGCCCCCCCCAGCCCTGCCCCATCCTTCCCCCACAGCAGCCGCCACTCGGCCCGTTGGGACTTCACAGCCCCCGGTTCCTGTGTCACAGAAGCAGCAGCAAGAGGCTCTACCCACAAGCCTTTTCCTGTGAGGAGAGCACTTGAGAGCCACACGGCCTTAGGGGGCCTGCCGTAACGGGCACACCTTCCCATACTTTGTAGCACCTTTCTGTCAGCCCCTCACTATTCTTTACATTCCTCCTTGGGAGACGCAGTTGCCATGTGAGCGTGGAGTTGCCAGCAACCTCCCCCCCCCCCGCCCCCGACACACACACATTCTGGTGCTGCAGCTGCCCTTCCAAGGCACGGAGCTGAGAACCAACCCCTTGGGGCAACTGAGGGGTCTTGGTCTTGGGCGATGCTGCTGGGCGGAGCTTCGATTCACCGCGCCCTGATCACCAGGTTCTCTGAGCAAACTGCAGGTTGAATTCCTCTCCTGCAGAACTTGGAGTGAGAGAGATTACAGCCCTTATCCAGAACGGGGTCCGGGCTCCCGAGAACACCCCTCTGCTTCCCCTCAGGCACCTACAGGAACCGGGGTGCCCCAGGCTGCCCCCAGGCACCTTCCACCGCTCGGGAAGTGAGGCCCCTGAAGGCAGTGGGCCGGGGGGTGGCGGGGCGCCCTGGGCAGAGACAGCTCTGCAGAGGCTCAGCTGGCTTTGAAGATAGCGGACCAGAGAGGCCTGTGCATCTAATCCCTGTCCCCGTGACGGGAAGATAGGGACAGCGCAGGAAGGTGTTTAGCTCGTTCGCTCTTCTCTCTTTGGAGGTCAGCTGTTTTAACTGGAGCATGTGGGCTCTGACATGATTTCTCAGCTCTTTCCTCCTGGAGGGCTCGACAACAATGACCCCTGGAATTTAACACAAAGCCCCTCTCATGTTTTGGTAAAGGAATGTCATCTGCCTGTTTGTTGCGTTTTCCTGAGTTTCATACTGCTATGTGGGGGTGGGGGAACTATGTACCAGGCACCACACACCAAGTTAAATTAAAAAATCCTAATGCCCTGGCTATGCTCAGTGGATTGAGCGCGGGCTGCAAACCAATGTGTCGCAGGTTCGATTCCCAGTCAGGGTACATGCCTGGGTTGCAGGCCATGACCCCCAGCCTCCGCACATTGATGTCTCTCTCTCTCTTTCTCCCTCTCTTCCCTCTCTAAAAAATAAATAAATAAAATCTTTAAAAAAAAAATCCTAACTTCAGCATGCTCAATTTCACTGAATTTTACTCTTGACTTTTCTCTTCCCAACTAGACAGTCATGATGAATTCTCAATATTGTTCTGGGCTTTAACATAGTGACCATTGTCAGGGTGTTGAAGTATGTAAGGTAGTGTCCCTGTATGAAATGGTCCCAGGGTGTTGCACTTTTTAAAATCCTTTTGCTTTTTTGCTCTCTCGTCCCTAACCTTCGGATGGGGCTCTATTTCTTTCTGGGCCCCCGTAGGACCATCCTGTTCTTGAACCCAAGCCTCTGAAGTGTTGCAGTGGAAAGAGATTATGCTTATTTCTGAAAAGAGAGACAGGAAACCCCACATGGGAAGAAAAAATTTTAAAAGCCTAATCCAGCCACCCTCTAACCCCGCCTCCACCTCCCTCCCACCTGGCACACTCACCAAGGGGCCGTGTGGCCTCTGCTTGCACACCTCCTGTGGTCAGGAACTCACTACCATGTCTGGGCAGCTCTGACAGTTATAAAGTCATTTCTTTTTTTTGTTTCATTTATTTTTATTTCTTATTTGTCATACCCAGAGGTTCTGCCTTCAATTATTTTATTTATCTTCTATTCTCCCTTTTTTCCACTGTAGTTATATCATCTTTTAATTTATATTATAATTTATTTAAATTAATAGTAAATATTTCAGGTATTTTTTTAAATTTTATTTTAATCATTGTTCAAATACAGTTTTCTCCCTTTCACAGGACATTGGGAAGGGTTCACGGGAACAAACTTAAAGGACACATGGACAAAAACTAGGGGGAGGGTGGTACTGGGAGGGAAGAGGGGAGGGTTGGGAGAGGGGGCTGGATTGGGAATAAAGTCATTTCTTTATTGAGCTGAAATGCATTTCTCCTGTGCTTCCCTCCGTGGGTCCTGGTTCTGCCACAAGCAGACCAGAGTAGGAGTTAGTCATCTCTCCCCACAAGTGCCTGTCACCCAACCAAAGGAAGATCTTGGCCCCCACCCCCACCCCAGCTGTCTCTTCTCTAAGATAAACCTGTCAGTTCCTTCGACCACTCCTGCAGGTCCTTGTACCTACACAGGTGCATCTTTCGACTCAGGGGAGTTCTTAGTTCAAGTCACGGGAAGCAGGAACACCAAGCACCCAAGGGCGAACACTCCAGGGAGACAATGCCCGTCGACTGGTGCTGGGTGGCATCAAAGGGCAGGCAGGGCAGGACTTTCCAAGGAACACAGGCAGGCAGCGGTTGTCCTGAGCCAGAGCCACTGCTGTCCATGAGATGGGCCACTCTCATTCAAACTAGAGGAGCGGCTGACAAGAAGTGGATCCCAAAGGTGTAGACGGGGTGAAGGGAAACCACGGGGAAGGTGCGGTCCAGGGCGCTGGGCCCAGGGGACAGGTCACCACCCCAGCCAGGGCTGGAGGGGTGGTGCATGCATTAAAGTGGAATGCAATGCAGAGTCTATTACCATAAAACTTCTCCATTACATTTGCTCAACAAATATGAACATCGATACACATCCTATAGCTCAGATCTCCAAACCCTTACTTTTAGACGTCAACTGGCACCCATGGGACCGCTCAGAACTCACTGGCCTGCACGAGACACCCCCCGCGGAAGGACCTGAGTAACCAGGAAGGCAGAAGAGGGAGCAGGGACACAAGTGGACTCTGCGACTTCACTTAAAGGGGCCTGGGAGCAAACGCCAAGCCCCTGCTCACGCGGGGTGCCACTGCCCTCCCTCCAGTCCCAGACGCGGCGGCCCCCTGTCCCTGTCTGGCTCGGGTCTGAAGCACGCCCTGGCTGGGAGGCAGCTGGCACCCGCCCAGGCACAACTGCGTGCCTGCCCGCCCCTCTGGGCCCCCCTTCCAGCAGGTCACCTGGGCTGAGTTGTCACCTTGAAACATGTGAGAGAGCTGTGAGCTCCAGCCGGGGAGACGTGCGGGGCCGGGGCTGGGGGTGGGGAAGGCCTGGCCTGGAGGGTGGCGGGAGAGCTCTTGACAGCCCAGAGCAGAGCCCGGGGTCCTATTCCTGACGACTCGAGCCCCCAGGCAGGCGCCGGGCGGATAAGAGCGCAGACAGTGAGGCCGGCGTGATGCTTGCCAGCACCTGCAGATAGCAGGCCGGGCCTTGGCACAAGTTTGAAAAAAAAAAAAAAAAAATTAAAAAGCCACGGGACGTGAGTATTTTCTAACAGCGTCTGGCGGGAGTGCCCGGGAGGAATTTAATCAGCAAGAGTTGTTTAAACGCGGCTTCGCCCGGAGAGAGGCCCTGGCCGGGCCGGTAATGAACTCGTATCGTGTGCCACTCCTGTCTGCTGAGGGCATTCAATTTGTTAATTCTGCAGCTGGTGAGAGAGGTCAGATAGGAAAGTGACGATTGTTCTCTAACGTCCCAACCCCTGCTCACATCTTCCTAATTAATCCTTTTAGGATCCGAGGGGAGATTAAGAAGGAGGAAAGGTGAGGGAAGCCAGCGTGAGAGAAATTGATGGAACGGCAGCCCTGCCTTTCCCTTCTCGGGTGGGACGGGCTGTCGGGGGGTGGGGGGCAGGGGTGGGGGTGCAGAGGCCGAGCTCTGCCCGCAGCCCACTGCTCTTCTCACTCAGAGGGAAAGTTAGAACCCGCAAGGGCCCTCGGATGTCCCCCCCGGGGTGACTTCTCCAAACAAGGGTCTCAAACGGAAGGACCCCGGGTCTCCACCTCTCTCGGTCTGGGACTGACTCCGCCGCCACCAGGAGCTATGGACGTATGGGGCAACATGACCTCCAGTTAAAGGCCCAAGGTCATTGGAGTTTCGTAAGCATGTCCCCTGTGTTCACTGCGGCGTTATTCATAATACCCAAGACAGGAAAACTCGCGTCCCTCCTTCGAGGGACGATGGGTAAGGAAGACGCGGCAGACACACCCGGTGGAACACGCTCGGCCGGAGGAAAAGACGAAATACGAAATACCGCCATTCGCGACAACACACGTGGGGCTTGAGAGCAGCGCCACGCTAAGCGAAATACCCTGAGTCAGGTGGCAAAAGTCAAGAATCGTATGATTTCACGTGTGGGAGGTAAAACGGAAAGCAACAGCTGAACGAACAAGGCAGACAAATCAGACTCGCAGACACACACTACGGTGAGGCAATCACCAGGGGACGGGGGGTGGGGGAGGATGAGGCGGGAAAAGGGGTCCAAGGTGTGGTGACGGAAGGAGGCCTCCCTGGGCGGTGAGCACCCAGTGCAACGCACAGACGACGTGTGGTGGAAGTGTGCACACCAAACCGCTATCATTTTAGTCACCAGTGCCACGTGAATAAAATTAACCTTTACAAAAAGAGTGTCCCCTGGGTGCCGGGGGGCCTGACTGGGTGTCTCCGCATGTGACGTTGTTCTCGCCGGTCTGTATGACACGCCGCTGGGGGTCTGCGTCCTCAGTGTACCCGTCCAGGCACCCTTCCCCTCCTGCCCCACCCTGCTCTCCGCCGCCGAGGCGGACCCCGTCGGTGGGCTCCCTGGCCTCCGGGCCTGCGGAGAGGGAGCAGCAGGAGATGCCTGAGGCCGCCCGGGCCCCAGAGCATCTCCTCTTCCCCGGTGCCTGCGCCTCTCTCTCCCCCGCCCACAGCTGCGTGGCTTCCAGCCTAGGTCCCTGCCACAGCCACAGCTCTGTGATGAACGGCTTTGGAAATAAACGCCCCTCCCATTGTCAGGAGCCCTTCCTCCCACGGGGCACCGACACCCGTGCTTGGTGGAGAAGGCACGCTGGAGGTGGCATCTGCCCTCGTTCTCACGTGAGAATGTGAGACAGTTCCTTCACCTCCCCGGGCCCGAGTGAACACATCTGTGAAATGGGGACAACGGTGCCAACCCACCGCGCCGTGAATACCTGAACCAGACACCTAGTGCTTGCTTCGTCAGCGCCCACTTCTTCACTTACTGAAGTCTCAGGGTTATGAGAACCATGAAAACCAGTCAGGGCATGACATAAGAGAACATGACAAGGAACACATAAATAGTTGTCCCACCCAAGATGGCGACATACTTTTCCTGCCTGTGTGACTGCAGCCAGGTGGTCCATTTGACACAGGAGTCCCCTGTTCCAGCCACAGGGGAGCCGGCTCAGAACTGTCCATCCGTGGCCAGCACTGGGAGCATCCTCTTGATACGTCAGGGGCTCCTTGAGTCCTTCAGGGCCTCAGGCATGCTCTGCCATTGGCCTTCCGAGTGCCAGGCGCTGCACTAGGTCCGGGGGAGTCAGACACAGAGCAGACCCTGCACCATGCCTCCCTGAATATGGTCACCAACTGGGGAGACGGGTCCTAAGTCCCTGCCCTTGAGTAAGTGCCACCAAGCACAACCACAGAAATGATTAGTTCTGCTGTTGGTGCGTGTGTGTGTGTGTGTGTGTGTGTTCAGGGAGGAGAGTCTGGGAAGACCCCTCTAGGGCCTGGAAAGATGAGCCTCTTAGAGGATGGGCAAGAACACTGCAGGCAGAGGGAACAGCCTGTGCAAAGGCTCAGAGGCAGGAGAGTGCACAGGAACCTGCCCACAGCCCGAGGCGGCTGGAGCACCAGCTCCAAAGTGCTGAGGACAGGGGCTCGCACTGGAAGTGACGACTGCTCAGAAGCAGGGAGGACCCAAACCACCCTGGGACATTTGGCTGTGGTTTAGGAGGCACAGGGGGAGTAGAAAAAAGTCTTCATTCTGAGCGGTTTGCAAAGAAGGCTCTGGTATGAACTTCACATGCGTGTTCCTCTTTGTTTATTTGTTTGTTTGTTTGTTTGTTTTGTTTTTGGTAATTGACTGCATTCTGACAGTGTTCTGCTGGTCTGGCCAGGGGCTGGTTCACAGCCATCGCTGAGACTTCCCCTTTCCCAGTGGCCACCCTGGACAGTGCCGTGTCCCATAGTTTTGCACTCAAACCAACAACCTCCAGGAGGCCCCACAAGGCCACCCCCCGAGGTCTCTCCATCTCCCCAGGGACATATATCATCTGCACAACTCACTGACCTGAGCCCTTCCCGGGCTGGGCGTCAGAAGAGGACACTCTCTTGTCCTCTTCTGACCCTTAGAATCCTTCTCGCCCAGCACCCTCCTGCTGCACACCCAGCTTCAGCGTTTACAAAATACAGGAGGAACCACAGGATGCTTCCAGCAGTTTGGGTTTGTCACTGTCCTGCAAAAACTCCCCAAGGCAAGCAGATACTACGGGCCTGACCACTAGCTAGAAATGCGGGAAAACCCAGAGAGAGCGAACACAGACCAGGACGCTCGTGAAGTAGCCCGCCACGCACACGCCGAAGACCTTGGGCACTCGCGACTAAGCAGGACACTCCGCCTTCTGAGGCTACTACGTCTTTTGAAGTCATTATCCACATAATTCCACCCCCGCTGGCTTTTTAGCAAAAGCATCCAGAAAATGGACACGGCCGTCGAAATTTTTCACCTGAAATTTAGAACAAATCCACAATAGTCACTGTACTAGACAGTGAACTTCGGGGCAAAACTGGTGACTGCGATGGCCTTGAAGGTGAGCGTCCGGTTTCCACCTCCGAGTTACACAGCCGTGAGCACGTGAATTTCACCCCTTGAGCCCATCTTCTCATCAATAACGTAGGGTCACCGTCTAACGTTGTGAGGGCATCGGTACCAAACAAGACCTGGCAAAGAGCAGGCGTTAAATAAATGCCGACGAGAGGTGTGGATGGATGGACGGACACATGGACACACAGGTGGGCATCTCAGCCCTCTGATTTTAATCTGTGTAGCACAAGTGCCAGAGGCCTCATAGCATTATTGAAACACACGTTTCCCAACACACCACGTGGGAACTCTGCACCTGGCACTTACATCTAAGCGTTTTGGGAGCTCTTGGTCAAGTGTGACTTCTAAACTAGGGTCTGAACGGGGGTCTCTGCTTTGCCTGTGCGAGCAATTGCACATGAAAAGAAGTACAGGAGGAGAGAGCAGGTGGGGTCAATTGGGCCTTTATCAGGTGTAAGGACAGTGTCTTCTTCCATTCATTAGCACCCACTTACGCCTGCCAAGGGGATGCCAGTCAGCTGCCATTTGCCTGGGGCACGGAGAGGAGAGGTGACCCAGGAGACAGAAGATGGGGTGCAGCACAGAGAGGGCCAAGGAGGGAAGTTCAGGCCTGCTGGCCTGGGCACACAGGGCAGTTGAAAAGCCAGCACAGGTCTGGGCAAGGCGCATGTCCTGAAAATTTTCCTGGGCATTTTAAGCATCCTCCTTACGCTGATTCCAAGACTTGGTATGTCCGGCTAATAAGGAGAGGAACACCCCGGCACAGAGTCCGTCTGCAGACGCTGGGAGAGGTGACTGTTCTTCAACTGTCCAATTCTCAACACAAATAAAATTAAGTATATTTACAAAGGAACAGAAAAACATGGCCCATTGAAAGAAACAAAATGTGTCTCTAGCATTCGTCCCCTAGGAAACACGGGTATCCGACTGAATAAACAAAGACGTTTTCAAAAACTGTCTTCTAGGACGCTCAGAGAGCTGAGGAAAAACACAAAGAACCAAGGAAATCAGGACTATGACACGTGAATAAAATGAGAATGTCAACCAAAAAACCAACGCCAGAAGGAAAACTGGAAAATTCACAAATATAAGGGAATTAAAAATATACTCCTAAACAACCAATGGATAAAAGAAGAAATCACAGGCAAAATTAGAAAATATGAATGAAAATGAAAACACAACTAATTGAAATTTATGGAGTGCAGCAAAGTAGTGCTAGGAGGGAAACTTATACTTGCAAACATTTGCATCAAGAAGTAAGAAAGAGACCTGACCGGCGTGGCTCAGTTGGTTGGATGTCACCCCACAAAGCCAAAGGTCACCGGTTCGATTCCCAGTCAGGGCACATGCCTGGGGCATGGGTTCAGTCGCAGTTCAGGGCACATATGAGAGGCAACCAAGAGATGTTTCTCTCTTGCATCAATGTTTCTCTCACTCTCTTTCTCCCTCCCTTTCCTTCTCTCTGAAAATAAATAAATAAAATCTTTTTCAAATCAACAGCCTCACCTTACAAGGGACCAGCAAATAAATAAATAAACAAATACCCCAAAAACTAGTAGAAGGAAAAAAACAGTAAAGATGAGAGCAGCAATAAATAAAATAGAGAACAGAAAAATAATAGAGAATATCAACAAAACCAAGAGTTGGCTCTTTGAAAGAGTGGATGACATTGACGAACCATTAGGCACACAGACTAAGAGAAAACACAGAAGACTCACCTCGCTAGAACCAGGAGGGAAAGAGGGGACATTCCAACTGGGTTTAGAGAAATAAAAGGATGATAAGTGAAATACGAACAATTACATGCCGACAGATTGGAGATCCCAGCTGAAATGGACAAATTCCCAGAAACACAAAACCTACCAAGAATGAACCACGAGGTAAAGACACATTCGTGGCCCCACCACTCCTCAGCACTCTGATGTCTACTAAGCAGACAGCTGTGCGAATGCGCGGGGGGCGCAAAGGCGAGGCCTCCCACAGGCGTCCGCGCTGTGTCCCACCTCCATCAGCAAAACACTCGGAACATCTCCTGGTTGCCGTTTGCTCTCTAGAACTGCTCTCCCCAAAGTGGGAGCCACGTGCCCTAGTGTAGCTTTTTACACCTTCATGTAAATAAATAAAGCTAAATGAAATTAACAATTCAGTTCCTCGGTCTCTATGTTACCTCCCAGTTGCTACCGGTACAAATCCCCACAAACTTAGCACTTAAACCACACAGGTGTATCACCTCGCAGTCCTGGGGACAAAAATGGGCCTCCCTGGGCTACACCCAAGGCCCTAGCAGGGCCACGTCCCTTCGGGAGGCTCTGGGGGGATCCAGTGCCCTGACTTCTCCAGCCGACGAAGGTCTGCTACACCCCCTGGCTCCTGGTCCGCCCCCTCTCCAGCAGGGGGTCTGCCTCCAAACCTCTCTTTCTGGCTCTGAGACCACTTTCCCTTTTTTTTTCTTTTAAGATTTTATTTATGCATTTTTAGAGAGAAGGGTGAGGAAGGTGAAAGAGAGAGAGAAACATTGATCGGTTCCCTCTGGCACGTGCCCCCATCGGAGATCAGGCCGGAGATCAGGCCCGCTACCCAGGCATGTGTCCCGATCGGGAATCAAACCAGCGACCTTCTGCTTTGCAGGACGACGCCCAACCCGCTAAGCCACACCAGTCAGGGCTCTCTGCCTCCTTTTTTTTTTTTAAGATTTTATTTATTTATTTTTAGAGAGGGAAGGGAGGGAGAGAGAGAGAGAGAGAGAAACATCAATGTGTGGTTGCTGGGGGTCATGGCCTGCAACCCAGACATGTGCCCTGTGACTGGGAATTGAACCTGCGACACTTTGGTTCGCAGCCCGCACTCAATCCACTGAGCTACGCCAGCCAGGGCTTCTGCCTCCTTTTTATAAGGACCCTTGTGATGACATTGGGCCCGCCCAGGTACTCGAGGATGATCTCCCCATTGAAAGGTCCTTCACTTAACCATTTGTATAAATCCATTTGCCATGCAGGGAAACACAGCCAGGGGTTCCAGGGATTCGGATGTGGACATCTTTGGGGCGGGGTGGGGGCCATGCTCGGGTAGCAGAAGCTGCCTGCCATGCTCCCGAGTTCTCAGCAGCAGTACATACTGGGCCCCCAGATCTCAGAGCATTCCCACTGTCACACGACACTCCGTTGGACAGTGCAGACCCAGAGTTGAGCATCTTGGGCAGGTTACGTGGCTTCTTGGTGCCCAGCGTCCAGCGCCCCTCCCACCCCCCCGAGGAACGTGCGTTAGAGCAGGACGCGGCCCAGGGTCGCTGCGAGACTCGAGGAAGTCACACCCGCGCTGAGCCCTAGCAGGACGTACAACATGCCAGGCACCGCTCTGAGGCCTTCACTCATTTCACTTTATTTCATCTTCACAGCGACGACCCCGTAAAGCAGATGGATGACGACTGTCTCCATGTTCTAGACAAGGAAGCTGAGACACGAGAGGTCGCGCACCCTGCCCAAGATGGTGCGGCAAGCAGGGGGCCACGCAGAGACATGGTGGAACAACCGAATAGGCCATCTCGCTCTTGCTCAAGGCCAGACACGAAGTGTGCGTTGATGGTCCAGTGCAGACCTGTGTTCGGTCCGCCTCTGGTCGGGTGGAGGGATTGGCACTAAGGGCAGTGGGAGCTCTCTCCTCTCACAGAAGAAAATAAAAACTGTGCCATGGAAAGACGTAAACGCCATCCGGGCCCCCAGCTGGGCAGCCGGCCCTTCGAGGCCCCGACAGTGACATGGTCAGCACCCAGGTCAGGGGGCAGCGCTGCCCACCCAGGGAAGTGGGGGGTGGGGGTGGAGGGCAGGGTGACCCACAGCTCACATTTCTGAGCCCAGAGCGGGGAGCGCAGCTCAGCATCCTTGCCGGGATGATAAAGAGCCATGGGAAGGAACCAAAGTTGGAAGGAGAAAACAACTTCAGAGGCTTTGACACAAAACACGGGCTTTGAAAGAAGGAACAAGAAGCGCTCCCTAATAGCTGAGTCAAGACCCGCAGACTGAAGACAGGGCAAGGGTGATGGATGGAGCCCGCACTCAGGAGCAGCCTGGCCGGCCTCCCTCAGGGTCCGCCCCCTGGCCCTCTCGCCCTGCTCCCACAGTGACAGACGGCTCCACCCACCTGGAAAGAGGGCAGCCCGAAGAGCCAAACTCCACCAGCCTTGCAGAAGGACAGCGACAATGAATTTCCTCCTCGCACTGAAAGCCCAGGTAGCACCCATGCTGTGCGGAGAGTGTCTGCTGAGCCCCTCCCGCCCCACCCCTTCCTCCCCTACCCCTGCCTGGCTCCACTCCCCACACCTCCCAGACCCATCCTGAGCTCCCCCCACCCCCAACTCCCCCAGACGCAGGCTTTCCCTTCTACCTGCAATGCCCTCCCGCCCCCCTTGTTTGTCTGGAAAACTCCTACCCAGACTTCAAAACCTCAGCTCACTGTCACCCCCTACGGAAAGCCCCTCCCGAGGCACAGAGGTTCCTCTGCACCCAGTGCCTCTGCCCCAGCCCTTTCTGCATCTTTTTATTCTGATACTTGCGTAGTGTTACATAGCATCTGCCTGTCCCCACAAGCCCGGGGCCCCCTGACTCTGAGGACTGTGTCCCATCCACCAGGACTCCCAGGGCTGACCAAGGGCTGGCTCTCTCCACACGCAGGCTGTGTGCCTCGGTCAGTGGGTGGGGAAGGCAGAGGTAAGCTGTCTGGTCTGCTGGAAGAGGTCTGAGGCACATTCAAGCAGCCATTCTGAAGGCAAGATTTGCAAGACTTGCCTTGACAAATACGGGACTTCAGCAGACAGGCGAGTCACCCGAGCCTGGGGGGTGAGGGAGGGATGCCCGAGAATGCAGCCGCAGCGGTGGAGCAGAGCTCCTGCAAGCATTTGTGTTTTCCAGAGCTCCCAGGGCGCCCAGTGTCTCCTCTGGGTGCAGAGAGAGGGAGGGAGCAGGTGGATCTGACCACGGGACGCCCTGTTCTCTCACAAAGTCTGGTCAGAAAATACAGTGGGTCAAAGGGTGGGTGGGGGGACGAATAAGTGGACAGATCTGTGATGAAGTTAAGTGCAGGAAATGTCCGTGGTCGCATCCAGCGGTGTGTATGGGGATGCCCACGGTACCATTTATTAGTTCTCACACATGCGAGGTTTTTCATAATAAAGGGCTGAAACTAAGCCCTAGCTGGCGTAGCTCAGTGGATTGAGCGTGGGCTGCAAACCAAAGTGTCGCAGGTTCGATTCCCAGTCAGGGCACATGCCTGGGTTGCAGGCCATGACCCCCAGCAACCGCACATTGATGTTTCTCTCTCTCTCTATTTCTCCCTCCCTTCCCTCTCTAAAAAGAAATAAATAAAATCTTTTAAAAAAAGGGTTGAAACTAAACTCACGCTGGCTGCTCGGTGAGGTGTGTCCTGGGGGCAGCCGGCAGGGGAGGGCGGGAGCCCAGCCAGGGGCCGCGGGAGGACCCCTGGAACTGGTGAGCGGCAGTACGACTGCTGGGAAGGGCCGTTCCAGGACGACCGGGCGTCGAGGGCAGAGTGGGATCGATGGTGAGCAGGGACTTAGCCGGCTTCTCGCTCGGGGTCCTGCCTCTCCCACGTGCTGGGTGGCCGTGAGCAGGTCACCTGAGCTCTCTGGGCCTCCGTCTCCTTGAGGAGAGCGCAGGGGGGCGGGGGGGGGGATGGCACTGCAGTGGTCCTCTCGATACGGTGACTCAGGTAAACTGCCAGAGAGAGGAAAGGCCACCGAGGCTGGGCAAGGACCAGTTCTCCTGAAAGGGGACGTGGGGGGAAACGGGAAATAGTGGGTGCTGGCAGCGACCACACGCCACCAGGTGAGATGTGTCCTCGGATACTGCACTGGAATGTGGGCCCAGATCTGGAGCTGCTACACCAAGTCCTTTATAACTAAAAAGTCCTCGGGGCAACGGCACAGGAGACTTCGGCCGAGGAAGAAATGACGGAAACAAGGGAGGTTCCCGTTTTTACCTGCAGGAGAGTGGGCGGGCTGCGGCCCACCCGAGGGCAGGAAGGGCCGGCCTGTGACCTTCCGGCACCACTCTCGGTCCGTGCAGGCCGATGCGGCCTCCTGGAGTCTTCCTGATGCTTCAGTGGCGACGTTGCTGAAAAGTGGAAGTGAACTCGAACCCAGAGCTTGTCGTTACAGACTCCACACGGTGGTGTTCTCCCTAATGACTTCCCTGCTTTCCAGCTGCCTAATGCCTTCCCTCCTAAACCAGGGGTAACAATGCCAAAGAGCTACAAGACATCCTTTTATTAAGGGACTGGAAAGTCCATGCAAGACGTCCAGTAAATTGAAATTTCTGTGCCAAAACTGCTGAATCGATGGATTACTCCCAGCGAAAACACGCTCTCTAACTCTCTCTGCCCCCTCACTCCCTCACTCCTTCCCTTCCCCAGCAGCCGCCCCCTCCGCGCCCCTGGGATTGCCTCACGCTCCTGGAACCTCTGACTCAGCTGGATAAATAACGAGAAAACTAATGGCGAGTCAGAGGTCAAAGGCTCCAATGCCCTTCGGACGATTTGCTCATTCCCGCCGGGACGCGGCGTCTCGGCATCCTGGTGGGAGCAGACTTTGTGGGTCCACGTCGTGCAGGCCGTGAAAACCACAGCCCCCGAGAGGTGTCTGGGGCCCGCCGGGAACCTGGTTCTCGTCCCGCACCAGAGGGAAGGTTCGGGCCGGCGCTGCTGGTCGTCGACTGGCCGGAAACCGTGGAACCCGCTCACTGAGATGGTCGCTCCTCCCGGCCTGCGTGACTTCCCACCGGGGAACTACAGCGGGGATGTGTACGCCTCGCCAGTCCCGGTCTTTACGTGTATTAAGCCACTTAACCATCGCAACGACCCCATACAGTGGATACTACATTCCCCCTCTCTTGTGGATGTAGGCACAGAAAGGCCAAGTGACGTGCCCAAGGTCACACAGCCTGTAGGGGATGGGGCCAAGATCGCACGTGGACAGGCCAGATTTTTGGCCACAACACTGTGATTCTTTTCCCACCCCATCCAGTCTCCTCCCGAGGACCGGGGACCCTGGGTTAGTCCCCCCAGCATCCCCAGGGCCAGGCCTCGTGGGGCCCTGACGACCCACTGAGGGGTCAGGGCTAGACCCGCTCACCCTCTGGACCAGGCGCACCTCCTACACAGGCGCTGAACACCTCCTGGCACAGTATAAAAAGTACAGATAAAATAGTAACGATGGCAAACTTGAACCCCCAGAAGCACGGTGCAAACACCTACAGACGCGTCTGACAGACTGAGGGGGCCCCACGGGAGGACAGAGTGTGACAGGGGCGACAGGGCCCCTGGAGCAGAAATCCACCACAAGGGACAAAGGAATCGGAAGCAGAGCCCACGCTGACCAGGCCGCCTTGGTGGCCCGTGTGCGTCCCGAGTGTGCAGACTGAGGGCGGGCTCCCTGGAGGCTGGCACGGCCCTGTTCTGCCCCTGACGTTGACTCGAAGGGCGGGTTGCAGCAGCAGTTGTTCTCACAGCCAGGAGAGCGAGCTGGGCACCGAGTGCACGGGCCCAGAGGTGGGGTGGCGGGTGGGACCCTCGGCTGCAGCTCCTGGACACGGAGACCCAGGGAGGCCCCGCCCCCCAGCACTGAATGGCAGCCCGCCCCCAGGCAGCAGCTGCAGCAGAGGCTAGACTTCATCTCAGAGGCACCGCCGAGATCCCCACGAGGGGGCCTTCTGTTTACCTGCCGCGGCAGCCAGCAACGACCTGAACGGATTCTCGGACCCACGCAGGCACCCCTCGAGACTTCCGCGAGAGAATGGGGATCGGAGGGGAATACCTCCGCAGACTAGAAAGCTCCAGGCTGAGCTGGCTGGAGCTTGCAGCCCTCGAGGGCCAGCCAACGCCAGCACCTGTGTGCTTGCCGGCCGGCAAAGCCCGAGTCGTTGGGACGTGGACGTCTTTAAACGAGACAATGCCGACCGCAGTGCTAAGTGGGTGCCACAAACACAGAGGGCGAAAGTGCCCATGTCTGGATCACGCCAGGGGATTGTTTCAGTCCCTGTGACGGTCTGCGTGATCTCACATGAGAATGGCAGCCAAAGGTGCTATTTTTCAAAAGTGCTAGGAGCGCCCTTTCCCGGGGACCCCTCCGGGCGTCCCTCCGTGCACCGCTCCTCAGCCCCAAGCTTGCTTGGCCCCGTTCGACTCTGTCCTTGGCTCTTGCTCCTCACCCTTCCTCCCTCTGAGAGGGACCTTCTGGGGCCATCCACCCCAGCTCCTTACTTCCACATGCGCCACGTCTGTGGGCAAGACCCCCCTGCCCTCTGCTGCCGCTCAGCGGGCCCTCCGCCGGCCTGGCTCCCAGCTGGCTGGGGAGGAGGCTGCCATGCGAAGGTCTCGGTCTTCGGGATTTTAGAACTAACCTTGTGCATTGACCTTGCAGACGCCAGAGCCTGCCCGTGCCTTCCCCAGCCGGCCCCCTAATGGCCCATGAAGGCGCCACAAGACTCTGGGGGGAAGACTGTGTTGGCTCTGGCTTCCTAACAGGACTGAAATTAGGGGGCTGACCTGTCTTCTTGCAATTTCCACTTGCCCAAACACTAACGCACACGAGGCTCCTTGGAGGACCTGACTTAACACGTCTGGGTCACACCAGAGCAACATGAGATTCAGCAAGTCCCCCCCGCTGGCCAGAGGCAGAGCCTCAGGAATAAAACTGCAGGGCCTCCCTGCCTTACCGGTCATGTTTCGTCCTCTGCTCGCTTCCTCCCGGATTTGGTTCAGGAACCGGGGGGCGGGGGGGATGATCTCCAGCCAGAGGGTGTTTGCTAAGACCCAGCACGCCGGGGAAGGGCCTGCAGTCGGCGTGGGACCCGCAGATCCCGTCTCGCGTAGGAACCCTGGGCAGGGGCAAGACCGGTCCGTCCCGGCCCCTTTGGCCTCGCTCCGGCATCAGCCACGGGCCTGTTTTCTTACGCACCTGTGAGTGGAGTGACTTTCAAGGACAGGGCTGAGTGCAGTAACCTGTGATGATGTACCCAGGGGGCAAATCCGTGACGCTTTTACCGGACGGAGTCACTCCCGACCACCAAAGCAGGGTCACAGCTGGGGGTGTGTGAGACACAGAGTTTATCCTTGTATTAGTATGTATTAATGCTTGTATTATTTTCCACACGAACAACCGTAATCTGACTTTCACCCCCCCGAACCCTGTATGAAGGTGGATTTTTGAGAAACAACTGCCCCCTCCCCAGGGTGCAGGGGACCAGGGCAAGAGATGGAAATGAAAAAAGCAGACGGAAAACATGGAGAACAGAAGATGGGTAATCCGCACGAGGGGTGCCGTTGAGGTCCACGTTACATTGTTATGACAATGCAATTTTTAAAGACCCCCTGGGAAGACAGGGGGCCGGGTTGTGGAGAACGAAAGAGTCCCCACATTCTAGTCTGAAACAAATAAAAATAGGACCCTACCCACATTTTTGGGAAAATATCTCAATTTCAATTAGGAAGACGAATTTTGAAAAGAAAGAAAAAAGTCCCACGAACATCAGTTACAGGCAAAGGACTAAAGAGCTGGCCGGCCTCAGGCAGGTCCGTGATACTGACGTCAGAATATAAAATTTCCCTGGAGAACCCCGAGGGCAAGGGGCGGGCTCTGGGAGGGACACCCAGGCCAGCTTCCATTCCGGGGAGAAGGCAGCCCTGAGCCCTCCCTGTCACCCCACCCTGACGTGTCCTTCCCGAGAAAAATGACCGACGACGCAAACTGCCCAAGAGAGTCGCCGACGTCACGATTCCCTGACTTTCCTCCACTCAGTCTGGACTGCACTCACTGCAGGCAGATTCCAAGAACCAGCATGAACTTGGCTTTGCTCAAGGTGCCCCTTTGCTCCGCGGCTAGAAAGTGTGTTTCTGACACCACAACCTTCCGTTTGTCCGGGAGGAGACCGGGGACATTCAATGGCCATGGGCACCACGCCCTCCCGTCCCCGGCTAACAACGCGAACACAGTTTGTTTGCACAGTCGGGACGCTTTGTCGGGCTGTTCCAGGACATGCTTCAAAGGGGCTCTGTCTAGCATGATAGGCGATCAATGCTTATGGCCCATGAACTGGTCCTTCTGCATCTTTAAAAGTTGTCTGTTTAATTAACTGAATCCCTGGGCTAATTGATAGAGACCAAGAGCACTTAACAGTCATCAAGTCCCTCCCCATATCGTCTTCCTCGCAGAACCTGTGGTGTTCCCCTGCCGAGTGGGCTTGGAAGCCCCGTAGACGGCGTGGTCTTGATTACGTTTAAAGTGCACGGAGAAAAGGCTGTCAGGACACGTGCCAATACACTCCCAGTGATGACCCACAGGTGGTGAGATATTGGAAATCCTTCTTTTTTACTTTTAATACATTTTCTACGTTGTATATGCCATAGGCCTGGACCTTTGTAACCGGGAAATTTAAAAAAAAAAACAGGCTTTTAATAACTGCTATGTACAATTTCCTATCTGCCATGTGGCCATACTATGTTAAGAAAGACATGTAACTCAGAAGGATGGACAGCTTTGCCTATCCCTAGGGGGCAGCAAACGGGTCCAATTCTTTGTCTTCCTTCCACATCCCTGCAGTTTCAAAACGTCCCCTCATTAGCGGGCGGAGCTGGTAATAGAACGTGGGCACGAATTTCCCCCTCACCTCCCCCCGTTGGGCACGAGAAGAAGGAAGGGGTGGAGCTGCTCCTCTCGGGGGCCCCCCCTGGATCCTGCAGGGGGGCAGGGGGCCCTCAGGCTGCCTCCCTCCCCCGAGTCAGGGCGGCCACTTACCCAGTCGGGACAGTGTCCCGGGGCCCCGCAGCACCAGTCCCACCAGGCGGCCTTGGAGAATTCATGGACCCTGAGAGCCATCCTCTGAGACCCCCAGCAGGAGTCCGCTGAGCCCCCCTACCCCGCAGTGGGACCCGGCCCCTCAGCCCAGGTCACAGGGGCCTGGGGAGGGGAGGAGGTCGGCCTTGAGCAGTGGGGGGGGGGGGGGCTGCAGTGTGTTTTCCCAAGCTGGGAACAGCACCTCGCCGGCAGAAAGGTGAAATGTGAACTAAAAATAGAGTGATGTAAGCCCAGGCCGTGGGGGCCCAGGCCGTGGGGGCCCAGGCGGCCCGACGGAGGCAGACACAGCAGCAGCTCGGGCCGGGCCGAAGACAGACGGCCCCTCGAGGCCGCTCACATCTGCTCTAAATCAATCCTCCCGACACCATCTCGGGCGCCACTGGCGTCCCGAGACCACCCCGAGGGGTTCCCGCAGAAGAGAGAGGCCACTCCCTTCCCTGTCTCTCGGTGGCCCTGGGGACAACGCCGCCCTCCCGCCTGGAGGACTGAAGCAGCCCGGGCCAGGGCGGCACAGGCATCACCGCGGCCAGAGTGTCTGCTGGAGTTCCAGACACACGCGTTCTACCACGGAGGCCCCCAACCTGCCTTGGCGGGCCCGCCCGGCCTCTCCGGGAAAGGAGCGGGTGGGCTTTCCTTCTAGTCTCAAACGATGCGCAGCAGAGGGAATGCAGCTTGCAGGCTGGGAGGCAACCTGGGACGGGACAGGTGGCTCTTCACAGCCTCAGTTTCCCCATCTGTCAAACGGGCGTGTTACCGCCCCCATGCGGTGTGCTCCGTACCCTGCTGACCCCCATTCCCTCCCTCAGGATAATTCAGGAGGGCCCAGTTGATCCTTTGGTGGTCGCTTTCTCTTGTTAAAGCCTGCTCTGAACCGAGCTACTATGGATCAGCTATTGATGTATGTGGACACTCGTAAAGGAACCGCTTTCCAGAAGGCCAGTCAGGGCGCTGGCAGCATGGAATCCCACTTGGGGCTTTCCCCTGAAGAGGTGTCGGCAGGGCAAGGGGACCCAGGACAGATCTGGGGGCAGCCAGGGACTAGCAATGGCAGGAAGCCACGATGAGCCCAGGTGTGGAGGGACAAGGGAGGAGGTGCTATTACGGATGGCCGAGGAGGGTTCCCCACCCCCTGCCTCGCTCGGGCAGGAGTTCAAGTCCACGGCCACAGATCCCTGGCAGGGACACAAGGAAGGGGGTCCTCTACTTTCTTATCTCAAGGTGGCACTTTCCATGGGCCAAACCCAACCGGAACCCTGAGGATGAGGGGAGCCCCGGATGCAGCAAGGGGTCAGAACGGGGTGGGGGAGGGGCACTGAGCAGGGCAGAGGAAAGTGGAGGGGGGCCAAGAGAGACCGGCCACCCCATGCACTTCCCAAGGACACAGGTGTGAGCAGCTGCTTTGCGGATGACCAGGCCTCTCTATCTATTCCTTCCCACCTGCAGAAAGCACTTGCTAAACATCTTCTATGTTCAAAGTCAAGGCAGGAACAGGAGGTGCGGAGATGCCTGAGATGCCAGACCCTGCCCTCGAGGGGCTCGCAGCCTCGAGGGTCACCAGACAGGGGGATGGGCCGCAGCTCACTCAGCGTCTGCACCGAACTCCTCACCGGGCGCGTGCCCGGCCCTAGTCCAGCAGCCGACCCTCAGGCCACGGCTCTGGGAAGCAGTGGCAGGGAGTCAAGCTCTTCAAACGACTCCCAGGCTCCTAGCGGTCACCCTCACTGTGTGACCTGAAAGGGCAACATTAGCAGCGGCACGGGCTGCCCTGGGGGGCCACCCAACCCAAATTCCACGACTGCTCATCGGTGGTCAGGGCTCCAGCCGTCTGGCTCTGTAGTGAAGTGTTTGAAAGGAACAAATCTGTCCCCCTCATTAAATTCTACACCATCCCAATATGAAGTGTACTCCCTGCTGAGGCCACACGGACCAGCAACCCTGACCGGATGTGAGGCCCATTGAGTAATCCTGGATTCCCTAACGCTCCTGGCCCCGCCCTTAGATAAGGGGTCGTGGACTCAGATGAAGGTCAGAAAACCTAGGAGTCGTTGGACTCTGCCCGGCTACTCACCCCCCACCCCCACCCTCTGAGTTCCCAACCAGAGGAAAAGCAAAAGCTCCTCCGCTTCAGGAGTCCCTGGGCGATGCCTAGGTCGCTCTTGGGTAGAAGCTGAGTTAGAGCTTCACGCTCAGGCTAAAGAACCGTCCTGGGGTCCCACTCTCCGTCCTCTGGCTCTAAGGCGGACGGACTGCCGGGTGAACCCCAGCTGCCTTACCCACCAGGGTGCGTGATCGGGTGGGGGGGTGGGAGGGGAGAACAGGGAAAGAGGCCGGGCTGCCCCAGGAACGCTGTGGGCTTACTCCGTGGGAGCAGGACCGAGGTGGGGAGCAGGGTGCTGATCTGTAGGGCTCCCCAGTAGTCAGTCAGGGCCCAGAGGAAACTAGGTCTCAGACAAATCCAACTAACACTCTTCCAGGAGAAGACGGAGTTCTCGTGTGGGCGGCAGGCACGGGAGTGGAGCCTTGGGGAGACAGACTAGATGTCCCTCTTTAGCATTTGCTTCCGGGAGCCCGGCTCGGGGAATCATGCTGCTCACAGAGCACAGTCAACATCTTTGGCAGAAAATAAATTCATCAGGAAAAAAAGAAAAACCGTGTCCAGTGCTGGATGAAGCCTTTTTTCAAGTCATCAAAAGTGATGGCCAGCTTCTCCGTAGAGAAATAGAAACGCCGTACCTCTAAGTGGCCCTTTGTAATTTGTTTTTAATGTTCTTTTGTCGCGGTAAGGGCACCCCAGGAGATCTCTCCTCTCGACAAGTCTTTAAGGAACAATGTGGTGGCGTTAGCCACGGGTACCGGGTTGTAAGCAGATCTCAGGAAAGTGTGCATCTCGCTTACCTGAAACTTCACGCCGTTGCTGAGCACCCCTCGTCCCCCCCTCCTCCCAGCCCCTGACAATCACCCCACCCTTGGGTCCTAGGAATCGGACTACTTTCGATTCCTCCTGTGAGAATGATCACTCAGCGTCCGTCCTTCTGTGACTGGCTTATTTCACTCAGTGTAATGTCCTCAGGCTTCATCCACGCGGTCACGACTTGGAGGGCTTCCTCCTGTTTTATTTAGAGCCCTCCAGGGGGCGGTGTCCTGCTGTGCCCCCCATGCCGCGCTGGAACCGGCGGAGCTTCCAGCCTCTCCCCGCCACCGTGGGGAGAGAGGGAGAGGGGTGCCCAGAACTGGTTTGCAGGCCCTCATCTCTGCTAACCAGATGGCTGACCTCCGATCGCCATTAAAGGTCTCTGGGCATCAGTTTCCTCTTCTGTAAAACTGGGCGACTGCATTAAACACCACGAGGTCTCCTCCGTCTATGCGCGGTTACGGTCCTGGGCAGATTAGATGACACAGCACACACGCGTCTGGGGGTCCCTGTCCCTACACATCTGCACAGCCGCACTCGGGTAAACGGTCCTCCCCGAGGTGCCCGCCATGTGGGAAGGCAAGTCTGCCCCATGGCAGCTCCCACGCTGGGTCGGGTAAGAATAAAAGCGCTGTTTTCAGCGTCTTCCCCTAGATGCATTTTTGTTTCCCTTTTTTTTTCTTAGAAAATGCCATAATATAAATGTTAAGATCATTATAGAAAAGGAATTCTTCCTGATGAGCTTGGGATCCTGTAGTAATTGCATTAAACCAGGCCTTTTATTGCTGGTTAATGAAATTCTTTTAAAATTGAACCAGCTTCGAGTGAACGGATTTGCATTGATTTGGTGATGTATGGAGTTCAAGCCACTCTATGTATAAGCAAATTAAAAGCCTGAAGCCCCTTCAGCCGAGCTGCATCGGCCCTGGCTGAGAAATCGATCCCCTGGTGTCTCCCAGGGGCACCTTGCATTGGGGTTGGTGCTGCTTAAAGGGACACAGGCAATTTCTTTGGCAGAAAATAAATTAATTAGGAGAAAAGAAAAATCATGTTCGGTGCTAGGCTAAACCTTTGTCCAAGTCACCAAAGACAATCTTTGTAATGAAAACCCCCTCCGGATGCCTCCTAAGTCCATCTCGCACACTCTTAAATGACGCAGCCAAGGTGAAGAGGTGTGCTCCTTCCCAGCATCCCGCGTGGTCCTGGGCGCGCTGGGGCCTCGAGAGGGCTGGCCCTCCATCCGCCCAACTGCACGACATGGCGCCTGTGGCTAACGATGCTGCATTGTACACTTCAGAATTTCTTTGCAGCTAGCGAGCCCACAGTTCTGTCTGTGGCCGGAAACAGTGATTCTAAAGATCGGTGCAAGAGTCAGACTAGGTCAGCGAGGTGATGCTTTGGTGATGACCAAACCCGAAATCTCAATGACTGAGCAGAAGAGCCTCTTCCAAAGTCAGCCCGGCCCCTGGGTCTGGTGGTTCCCTTTCAGCAGTGCCTCAAAGACCCTGGTGGCTCACATCTTGTGCATGCCACCATCATCTCAAAACACAGCTTCCAACATCTCGGTGGCAGGGGGAGAAGAGAGCAGGGGGTCTCTCAGGAGCTCTGTCCCACCGCTTGGAAGTGGCACCTGCCGGTTCTACTCAGTCAATTGGCTAGAATTAGTCACATGGCCTCGCCCAACCCCAAGGGAGGCTGGGAAGGATGGAGAACCTACTTGGAGAATCTGGCATGAATCAACTGTCTCCATCACAGCCCTCTCCTCCCCTTCCAACGCTGCCAGGCAGAACAAAGCCGTGTGCGGGCCTTGCGTGTTCAAGAGAGCCCTCACCTCCTCCCTGTGCGCGCCCAGAGGGCTGCCCTGCTTGGGCTGACAGCCAGGCAGCTGTGACCTTCGACTGTAAATGCATTGCTATGTGCCCACATGACCAGCATGAAGATACTAAAAATATGACTTGACTATGGTTTTGTGATATAATCTTCATGAGATAGTGTTATGCTATGTATTCATTATGATAGTATTATGGTACATATGATACAGTATTAAAATCAATACTGAAAAGTCACCTTCAAATCAATGACTACCATAAAAAGCTAGGCACGCCCTACTTCTGGGAAATGTCCGTCCCAGTGACTACACACACATGGCTAAGCTGCAGAGTGGAGTCACGAACGAGTTAAACTCAGTTAAGTGCTCCTTCCGTCCCTTTGTAAACACTTTGATGGAGAAGGAATTCACTAACTCACGTGGTGAAAACGGGGTGCCTGACTCTTAGGGGAACTCTGAGGACGAATGAACTCGGGGTCTGGGCGAGAAGAGAGGCTGAGAGCAGCCAAACACCGGGCCTCACAGAGGCACCAGGAGTCACCAGGCAGGCTGGGCCCCACCCTTCCCGGGCCCACTGCACTGTCCCCCCTCAGTGCGTCACCCGCCCGTCCTCAGAGCACACTCCGCGGGGAAGGGTAGCCTCCGTGCCACCTGCAAGGAGGCCCTTGGAACCCTGGTCTCCTCTTTTAGTCACGTGACTTTCATATTCCACTCCATGACCCATCCTTTTTTAAAATATAAAAATGCACTGAGTTAATTAGGTCAATTGATCATCTAAGATGAGCCGCGTGTTTACTGGTTCTGTGGCTGCTGGAGTCCCCAGCCTGCCACTGCGCACCTCCCACAGGGTCCATGACCAACCGTGAGAAGCAAACGTTAACTCAGAACGGAAACATTCCTCAGATCCATTCACCCGGTGTTACTTTATGTACTCAGTGAATGTTTCTTCGGTGCCTACTGGGTGCCGGCTGCTGAGCTGAGCGGTTCAGTCTCTATAACAACCCCATTCAATCCCACCATCATCCTGGAGGTGGACATCCTTCTCGCACTCACAGGTGAGGGGGCAGGTTCGGAGAAGCGAAGCCAGGTGCCCGAGTTCACGGGAATGTGAGCCCAGGTCTGGATTTTTAATCCCCGAGTTGAAACTCATTAGCTCGCAAGCAAGCGATAGAAACCCAACAAGCCCCACTCATGTCAGTGGGGAGGTCTACCTCGGGGACACACATCCGCATTTTGGGTTGGCTTCTCTGAGTACGGATGTCCCCGACTGCAGGTGGCACTCTCCCTGTGGGGAGAGCAATGAGGAATGGGGCGCAGCTGCAGGCAGCTCAAGTTTATACCAAATCGTCTCTGCATCCCGTGGAAACCCAGAGCCTCAGAAACCCACTGAGGGGCACTGATAGGCCACGATGGAGCCAGTGCCCATCTCCAGGCCAATCACGAGCCAGGGGATGGGATAACTGCTGTTGGCCTGCCTGGGTCACACGCCCACCTTGTAGATGGAATGAGGACGGGGTGGAGGCAGTTACAGTGATCAGCAGCCTCCCACGCATTGCAGGACCATGCCCCCCATCCAAATGAAAGGACAGACCAAATGCAATGGTGTCCTGTGCAACCAACCACCTGGGACAATGAGAGAGACTGTCTAAAAAATAATAGTCAAAACAAGAATCAAGTGATGGGTCCTCTGTGCTCTTTCCCCGCCCTGTGGTTGAAGCAGGGAAGAATCTAGCAGCTGCCCAAGCCCCAGTGTGACAATCACAGCTTGAAAGGACACCCTCCCCGGGCCAGGGACAGGAACCCTCGAGGATGGAAGGCCTCCTGTGGTTGGCACCATCAGCTGAGACGAACCATTACCTCGCAAAGCTAAAGCCCAGTCGCCCAACCCCTGAACCAATCCCCCTCGGGAAGACAGGAAGAAAGACTGCTCGACCCCCATAATCCCTCTCAAAGAGTCTTGTTGCTCTAGTGCCTGCCCGCCCTGGCGCCCCCACCGTCCAGCTGTCCCTTTGTGGGGCTGCTCACCCAAATGCCGAGTCTGCAGACCCAAGGCAGGTAGCGGCTTGGCACTGCTGGAGTCTGGGTTTCCCGGCCAGCTCCACACTTGCCAGTATCTACTTACATTTCAGAGGCGAAGCGCAGAGCTTGGGTCCTGGTCGGGCTGAGCGGCGGGGAAAGGGCCTTAATGAGCCCTGAGAGCCCTGCCCGCCCAGCCCAACAAGTGGCTCAAGGTCAGTATCGTCAGAATTCGGGAGAATACCTCATTTTGACTGAAAGATCAAAGCAAGGGGCGTTTTTGATCAGAATTGGCCCAGACGAATATTTTAGCCTCCAATTTGTTCTGATTACGCAGAACAAGCCTGAGAGGGTCACAGCTCGTTAGAGAGACGGTCACTCAGCCCAGCCAGGCTGCAGGGACAGTTCTCGTTTGGGAGTCCTGAGTTTGTAGAACATTCTGCCAGTCCAGGTCCCGGACAGTGACATAGAGGCAGGCGCAGCCCCTGGCCCTGCTGGCTGAGCTCGCTGAACCCCAATGAGCCTGGAGGCGAGATGCGGAAGGGGCCTCAGAGACCCCCTGGCTCACAGGTTCACAGCCAGTGAGGCCCGGCCGGGCGGTGTCGGCCCCCCTCTCCTAACCCGGCCACCTGTACCTCTCCCGCAGCTCCCTGCTGGAAACGCTCACAGCGAAACATAAACCCGACTGCAAGCCGCAGGCCCTGCAGAGGCATCCACAGGAATCCTCGAGCTGCCCGAAGAAGCTGGCGTGGCCCTTGGGAGTCACAGCTGCGGAGCCGGGGGGACATGAAAGGGCTGGAGGAGCCCAGGGGGAAGGTCAGCCGTGGGAGCAGCAAGTGCACCAGGAGCAAGGCCCCCGGAGGTGGCAGATGAGGCACCCCAGGGACAGGCTCCGGGCCCGCATTCCTCCCAGACCCCCGTGATGCGCAGGCCTGGGCCATGCACGAGGACTTGACCATGGCGGCAGAGAGTCGATGAGCACTGTGCTCTTACGTGAGTTTATCTAGTAGCAGCTCCACGACGCCATCCCCATTTAATCACCAGGAGCCCGCAGCTCGGAAGGGCACACTAGTTCGGCGAAGGCGGACGAGACCACACAGCAGCTGCAGAAGGCACACCCTGACCTGTCTCCCAAGCCTTTCCAAATCAAGCAACTGCCCTGGTCACTGATAAACAAAGGAAATTTCCTTCTCATAGAGCTGGAGGCTGGAAGTCTGAAATCGGGGTGCCAGAGGGCTTGGGTTCTGGGGAACAGTCACCTCCCACTTCCCCTCGTGTCCTCACAGGATAGACGGCTCTCTGAGGTCCCTCTTCTAAAGACACTAATCCCGTCCATGGAACTTACAGCCTCACAGAGACATAAGCCACCAACGGTCACCAGGCTCTGTGATGACCTGAGTTCCCTGATGAACTTTCAGGAACAAGAAGCGAAGCCAAACGAGGGTGAGGTCCTGCCCTGGCCGGTGTGGCTCGGCTGATCATTCCACAAAGCAAAGTGCCACCGGCTCGATTCCCGGTCAGGATACGTGCCTGGGCCGTGCGTTTGGTCTCAGGACGGGGTGCGTGTGAGAGGCAACCGATCGATGTTTCTCTCTCACATCGACGTTTCTTCTCTGCCTCCCTCCCTTCCCCTCTTTCTAAAAATAAATAAATAACGTCTTTTTGAAAAAATGAGGTTGAGTGCCTCGCTTGCCCTGTGCCCTCCTCCACTCCTCCTTGGTCACCTCCAGCCAAGGACAGTAGTTGTCCCAGGGTCAAGTCCTGAACAGAGGCTGCCCCTGCCAGGCTGCAAAGGCTGGGCAGACGCAACAAAACAGACGGAAGGAGCAAGAAAGTCACCCACCCAGCGGAGAAAATGAACGGCTCCTCTCTCCCACCTTGGCAGGGGGGTGGACACGAAGGAACGAACATTCTAGCACAATCGCCCATTTTGTGCCTCCTGATTGAAAATACATGTTTTCTTTTCAAAAATGGAGTCTGGACTGTTTTGTCCTCCTGCCTGACCTGACCTTGTGCAACAGGTTTGCTGACCCCAGGGGTGCAGGGCCAGAGGGAAATGTCTCCCAGACTTCCATGTGACTCTCGCAGTGACAACCTGCGGAGCTGCTCTCCTGCAAATCCCAGCCTGGGACACCGCAGGCCAGGTGACGGTGCCCCCCAGCCCACGCCCCGTCTGCTTCCCGCAAGCACGTGACAGCAGCCGCCCCTGCACAGGACCAGGGCTGGAACCTGTGGGTCCCAACAGAGTCCTCCCCTGGGCAGTTTCCCAGGATTCCCTGCTGCAAAGAGGTGAATTGCACAGAAAGGAGCCATCCATCTGGGGCTGGGGCCACACCCAGCAAGGAGCTGTTGGCTCCCCTCCCCCAGCAAACTTGACCTTGGCTTCGCCATTGCACACTCTAAGTGGTTGAATGCTGTGGTTGTATATTGTTGTTGTCGCCATCCACGCTTTCTCCCTGCAGAGAAAATGCTAGAGAGAAATAACTGTCCATACAATGACGGGACCTAAGGCCTGTGAGCATTTCTCCTCTGTGACAACTGGCCGGGGACCCGCGCCCTGCCGTGTCTCTCCCCAGCGTTGTCTGCGGTCTGTCAGCCTGTCCCTGGCTGCCGTGGCGGTGGAGCATGGTGGGGCACAGTCAGCCAGGTGGCTGGGTGCCTGCTGGAGGTCCCTCATGAAAAGGCACTTCACCAGACTGTGTCCAAGCGGCTGGCACTCGACTGTCCTCTGGAAACCAGGCGGGGGAGAGGGGTCCTGCCCTCACCCCTGGGTGGGTCCCGACCAGCCCATACCATGTGCTGATTCTTCCTGACAGCGACACTGACCAGTGGTGATGGAGGCGATGGTGGCTGGGTGAGTGACAGGAACCCGGGGACACACCCTAACACAGCTGCTACCACGGTCCATCCGCCAAGAGCACCTGGGGGCTGAGCGCCGGTACCTCCGGGGCCTTGCAGGAAGTCCGAGGATTTCAGCACCCTCCCGAGTGACTCAGGGCGGCCCTGGCCGCAGCGTCAGAGATGATTGAGAGCCAGGGGGACCGATGGTGGTTAGGGGGCCTCCTGAAGAGTCCAGCTGCCCGTTTTTTTCTCGGCTTCGAAACCTGTTGAGCTGGGAACAGAGCCCGACCCTGCAAAGCTGTGGGTTGGTTTCTGCCCCCCCACTCCCACCCCCTCCAACACTCCCTCTCCTCTGGGTGGCCCCACCTCGGGCCCTTCACTCACTCCCGTTGTCCCCAGCGCTCCCCACCAGGAGGGCACGGCACAATGGCAGACACCTTCAAGTGAGCCTGGCGCTGAGAGGTCCCCAGCTTCTGTTTTAATTACTTCATTGTTGTCCAATTACAGCTGTCTGCTCTTCCCCCCACCCCGCTCCCCGCCACCCCAGCCACACCCACCGCCCTCCCCTGCTTCCACTCTCCCTTGGGTTTGTCCGCGTGTCCTTTATAGTGGTTCCTGAAAACCCTCCTAACCCTCAGGAAAACTGCATTTTCAACAGGAGAAAAGGAAGTTACTTGCCCCCCAGACCACAGCGGTGGTGAGAGCAGCGACGCTGGAATCCAGGGAGAACAGGGTCCAGCCTTACCCTCCAGCCCGTGCTCCACTGGGCACAGCCATGCCCCTCCCTCCGGCTCTCCCCGCCCACCCACCCACCCACGTCTCACCCCTTCTCGGCCGCAAACCAAGCTGCGTGAAGCGCAGCTGCTCCAGGGGGGTCCCAGGCCAACGTCACTCCACCTGGCAATACAGATCCTTGGCCCCCGCCTTGGACCTCGGAGGGGTGGGGGGGCCCCGTGATGTGTGTTTCCACAAAGCCCTCCGGTGCCCTTGGTTCAGACCTAGAAAGACCCAGAAACCCGTGTGTTAACCGTCTGGCCGGACGGACGAGTGGAAACTGAAGCAAACCCCCCACCCCCAACTGCTGAGTCTCTCTCAGGTTCACCCCACACGCCGGCTCTCGCCCTGGAGCCTGGACCAGGGTCACCTGCAGGGCCTGTTACGATGCAGACGTCTAGGCCTCCACCCCCCACCCCCGGAGGTTCCGGACCCGCTGGTCTGGGGTGGGGCCTGAGAATCTGCATCTCTAACAAGGCCCAAACGCTGGGGCAGGCGTGGTGGGACAGCAGGAAACCAGGGACCCAGGAGGGCCCACACGACTCCGGCTTCCCGCCTGTTCATGATGAAGCAGGAATCTAAACTTGTGTGCGCAATCTCCAACTTTTCTAACAAAAGCTCGATTTGTTTTTTTAACCAGTACGGGCCCCGTGGAACATTCTGAGGACTGAATGGCTCCCCAAAATCACCAGGGAAGGGCTCACCACAAGCCCACAAAAGACAGCCCCGTGCCAGAAAGGGCAGAATATATGAAAAGATTCCAGGGTGAGGACCAGGACGGTTTGGGGATGAAAATACTGGGGAGGAGGAGGGGCCACTTGGCCGAGAACTGGACACATTATCAGCACAGCCTGTCCACATGAGTCAAACCTGCCCGATAATTACTCACCTCCTTACCTCCCAGAGCCTGCTGAGTACTCGTGTTCACAGCTGCATCCAAATTTAGCCCTGACTTCTGATAACCGGGCCTTGTCTCAGGTCTATCCCCTGACCTGGCCCTGGCTGGCGTCCAAGGCTCCGGTGCCCTAGGGAGGTTCAGAAGACAGACCTGGGTTGTGTTTCCCCAAGGCTGTGCCATCGGGCCTAAAGCTTCGGAGCCCTGCCCAGGAGGTGAGCAACCGCCACTTGCCTGTGGCCAGTGGGGAGGTAACAGGAGCTCAGAGAGGTTAAATGACCTGCCCATGGCCACACAGCCAGGACGTGGCCGCACTGGGGTGTTTACCTGGGTCCACTGATACTGTGTCTGCTCTTCCGTCCTCTATGTCTCAACGGGCTGCTGAAGTTAGTTAAATTGATCTAAATTACCACCTTACGAAATGTTCTCAACAATTCCCTGGCATAGTGTATTCAACGCAAAGTGACAAAGTCAGGGCATGGGAGGACCACAGGTTTGAGTCTTGGCTCTGCCACTTGCACAGTCAATCAAGTGACCTCTCTGCTCCTCAGTCCCCACACCTGGGACTGGAGATTCTGTCTCCTCAGGAAATGCCACAAAGAATATACTAGTTATGCATCAAAAGGATATAGCCTGGGCCTTGCACCATCTAAATGGGATTTTCCCTTTCCCAATTCTCAGAAGGATCGGTCCATTACCACGACGTGTGTTGGACAGCACAGACACACACACACACACACAAACACACACACACACCTCAGCCATGACACCTGGCCCCCTGGAAGAGTTGCAAAGGTGACAGCCTCTTCTGTGCCCTCCTGCCACCCCAGAAAAGTGCAGAGGCCCTGGCTTGTCACCCCCAGCCCTCAGAAGCATCGTGACCATCACCTCCAGAGATGCATTCTGCAGAATGCGGCTCTACTGGTATTGGTAGGTCCTGTACTCATAAAGCCCAAGTTAAAGTTAAACAGATTTTTTTTTCCTGCAGAACTTTTCAGAGTTGTTTTTTAAGATTTTATGTATTTATTTTTAGAGAGAAGAAGGGAGGGAGAAAGAGAGGGAGAGAAGCATTCATGTGTGAGAGTTATATTGATCAGTTGCCTCTCACACACCACCAGTCAGGGACCCGGCCTGCAACCCAGGCAAGTGCCATGACTGGGAATTGAACCAGCAACTTTCAGTTTGCAGGCCGGCACTCAATCCACTGAGCCACACCAGCCAGGGCTCAGCATTTTTAAAATACTAAGATGCTTTTTGAGCCCTAGCCGGTGTGGCTCCGTTGATTGGAGCATTGTTGGACCATAGACCGAAAGGAAAGGTTGAGGGTTCAATTCCCAGTCAGGACACACGCCTGGGTTGCACGCCCGGTCCCTGGCTGGGGTGTGTACAAGAAGGCAACCAATCAATATTTCTCTCTCACGTCAATGTTTCTCTCTCTCACTCTCTCAAAGCAATGAAAAAATATCCTTGGGTGAGAATAAAGGAAATTCTAAGACGCTTTTTGATACACCAAAGACAATAGTACAGAGATTTACCCAAATATATTTAACTATGATGTCTTGATTATTTTTTTTACTGAAAATCTGGCCAGAGTCACCATGCCTTAAAAAACACGTAACTGGGAAATACCCCTGTGCCGCTCAGGCCTGGGTCTGGCCCCCGCCCACACCCAGACTGAAGCTCCACTCTGTGGAGACCAGCCCAGCGGACCTCTCCAGTGCACCCTCATTTACTTGTCTAATGGCTTTCTCTAACACAGAGGCCACTGAGGTCTGAGTTTACATTTCACCGGCCCTGGCCCGGGCTCCATTACAACTATGACTGGAGCTTAAAAGATTTCGGGGTGAGGGCTAGGCGATAATAGGGAGGGTAGCGCCACCTGCAGGAGATGTGCGTCACTGCACAACGAGAGCCGCTGGGAGCTCATGGACCCTATAGGGACTGGAGGATGCGCTGTATTTGCAAGGCGGTGACTCGGGCTGGTTGAACTGCACCAGCCCGGCTGAAATTGCTCCGTCCTCAGGGAGTTCAACAATGAAAGCAGGGTCTTCACAGGTGGACCTTCTGTTTTTGTCTGATGGGGGTGGGAGGAGCAACATGGTCTACGTTGTAACAAAACGTGTGTTGGGGAAGATTTACCATAGACGTGTCCTCTGCAGGGTTGACTGCTTATTAAAATAATACAAAGTGGACCCGTTCTGAGTGTCTTTGTGTCGACCACAATCCTGTTCTCCTGTCAAACTGGCTTTACCCTGACCCCAGGTGGGCCCAGCGGTTTACGGGACCTTCAGCCAGAAGCGTGGGGGCTCTTCATTACGGCAGCTAAAGCCTCACCATGGTTTCCCAGCTGTGTCCTTCGTCCAGTGTTTTGGGAAAAAAATAGTTTCTCCCAAGAAGTTAAGGCCATAGCGCATGGTCGTAAGAACCCTGACCCAGGATGGACCGAGTTTTGTGATGGAAGCGACATGAGTGGCACACTAGTGCACTCAGCAACAGATGTGCACAGGTGTGCACGGGTGTGCTCAGGCAGACGGGTGAGCCCCTGTGAGACCTCTTGGGGCAAGCGAGGCAGGAGACCGCTCCCCACAGACCACCCCCAGCTCCTCTGCGTGCAAGGGGTGAGGATCGCCCCTCCATTCAGCATCCAGCAGTGGTTTCTCCAGGCTTGTTACATGCCAGGCACCACGGCAGGTGCCCTGGACAGCCTGGTGGGGGTGACGAGCATGACCCCTGACGTTGGCCCCTGGTCCCGGGGACACCCGTTCCCACCGGCCAGCGGGAATGAGAGCAACATCTCCCAGGGGTGAGGATCTCCAAGATCCTCCTGTGAAAGATTCTAAGTGAGAGATGTTTCCAGACTTAAAGTAGAATTTGCCGCCAAGGAGTAAAGAGGGGTCTGTTGCCTTTCGTTGGGCAGGAGAGCTGTCCCCAGAGTAGATGTCGATTTGTCTTTTCCAACAATGCAGGGGAAGGCGGGAGGGCCAGGGAGCAGAGCTGGGGGAGGGGCAACGAGAAAATACAGGGAGATGAGGAAGATAAATACTCTCAAGATAAGTACTTACAATTCTGTCATATATATATATATATATATATATATATATATATATATATGACAGAATATTATCCAGCCATAAAAAAAGAAGGAGCCTCTGTCATTTGTGATGACACGGATGGCCTGGAAGGCATGATCTTAAGTGAATAAGTCAGAGAGACAAAGGCAAACACTGCGTGATCTTACCTGTGAGATCTAAAAATAACCTCCCAGAAGAACAGATCAGACGTGTGTTCCCAGAGGCAGGGGATGCAGTGGACGGCTGGGATGAACGTGGCCCCACGTACAAAGTTTCAGTTATAAGATAAGCAGGTCCTGTGGCTGTCATCTGCAGCAGGGTGACTGTCGTTAGCAATGCTCTTGATATGTGCGTGTTTGGAAGTTGCCGAGAGAGTAGCTCTTAAAAGTCCTCATCGCGAGTGGGGGGGCGGAAATGCCTGTGTTGTAAAGCTGGAGCTAATATAATGTTACATGCCAATTATCTCTCACTTAAACAAACGTTAAGAGAATGCCAAGTCAGCTCTCTGAGGGTGTCTGGCCAGGCCCCCACCTCGCAGCTCCCCCGCCCGCCACAGCCTCGTTCCACCAGCGACACTGCTGTGCCCACAGCGGCCAGAGTGCTGGCCGTTCCTTCCCCTTCTCAGCGCATGGCCTGCTGTGCGGGTCCCTCTGGCTGGTTCCCGATTCTCTGAGTCTACCCTGGAGCATGGAGACAGAGGAAATGCATGCCTGTAATTTACAGAGAGACATGTATTTAATAAAATAAACAGAGCAGCCTAATACCCATGTCAGGAAATACATGTCCGCATTACCCAGCCACATCTAGACTTTTATGTGGAGGTCCGGGTCAGTGGGTGGCCGTGGTGCTCCCCGTGGGGACAAGGGGGGTGTCCTTCCATAGGCTGCACCCCACAGGCTGTCTCTTTGCAGTGGACCCTGACTCGGGGTTCCTACATCTTTGTGCACCGGTTTGTGCAAAATGTGCAAAAGCTCAAGGAAGGGCCAAGCCTCCGCAACAGGCTCCAGGAAGGGAAAGACACGCCCTCCAGGGCTGCGGGGCGAGGGGAGGTCTTCCAGCAAGTTCTCTCTTGGGGTTCCAAGGTGCTGGGGATTCAGCTGAGCAGAAAGAGCACAGGACATTCAAGGGAGGTGGGCAGGCGGTAGGACCCCCTTTGCCCTTTTCCAAACTCTGAGAGAGGAAAGAGGCTCCAACCAGGAGAGGAAGCAGACACCATGCACCAACCCCGCAGGCAGGAAGGCTGGAGGAAAAGGTGGCAGGAAGGACAGACTGGGCTTGGGGTGGACTTTGGATGAGAAAGGTTTCACGGAGCAGAGGGCATTTCTTCATGGCCAAGGGGCAGAGGGGAACCAGTTTGGCCAAGGTCAACTCGCAGAGCAGCCATCGTCCATCCGTTCATTTCTCCTGTGCTGGAGAAGGCGGAATGAAAAGAGGTGGGTTATGGAGGAACATCCTTCTCAGGACTCTTTAAAAAAAAAGATTTTATTTTTTTATTTTTAAAGAGGGAAGGGAGGGGGAAAGAGAGAGAGAGAGAGAAACATCAATGTGAGGTTGCTGGGGGCCATGGCCTGCAACCCAGGCATGTACCCTGACTGGGAATCGAACCTGCGACACTTTGGTTCGCAGCCCGCGCTCAATCCACTGAGCTACGCCAGCCAGGGACCCCTTCTCAGGACTCTTAATTCTCCACTCTCCCCCAGTGTGACCGCAATAAAACACAAACAGGAGACCAGCTCTGGGGGAAGGAGGCGTTTTCCTCCTCTGCAGCCCAGTTTGAAAGCACAGTCCATCCGCTTGCCTCTGACGTCCAGGGCACAGTGCACCTGCCAGGAAGGGAGGGAGGGCGTTTCCCTTAGAAAACGAGCGCACGGACGGTTCACGAGGAAGACGGAGTGACATCGACTCAGCCAGCTGGCGGCTGGCTCCAGCTCACTGAATTTAGATCACCTGTTCCGGGGGGGGGGCGCGCCGATGAACTCCCCTTCTCCTGGAATCAGTTACTCGTGTCCCCTTGTTCAGGATGAGGGACGGGGAGTCCATGCGAGGAATAGAATCTGAGTACCTACTGTGTGCCAGGCGTTATCAGAGAGGGGAAAATGCAAAGATGAGAAATACTGTGTTCATCAGAGCAGTAAAACTTCAAGGCAGAGGCCCACGCTCAGTCCCAGTTCAGGGGAGACAGTACGTTACATGAATAAGCACGTGAACGTACAGAAGTTGCCCCGTGTCCATGTGGCTACCCCAGTCCAGAGACGCACCACTACCGGGGATTGATCGAGGACATTGCCGGAGCTCGTGGGGGCGCGTCAGAAGAGGGAGATGGGTATGGAGCCGGTGGGGTGGGAGGGGGCGGGCTTGGGGAGCGTTAAGGAGCCTGGGGGCAGTGCGGGGGAACCGGGGGGCCTCGAAGCAGAGAGCAGGCTGAGATCTCCACTGCACTCAATCATCCACGCCTTCCCACTCGGGACTCAGCCCCACGCACTTGGTACAGGTGGGATGCGGTATGTAAGCGCAGATCACCGAGGCACGGGCGCCACCTAGTGTCGGCAGCGTTCTATGGCCCATTTTACAGGCCCTTGCAGCCGTCGTCAACGTGCAGAGGAATCCCTGAGCCCTGGAGCGCAGAGATTTCTTTGCCCAGGAGCAGAGCAGGGCAGAAGGAGGCCTAGACTTTGGTATCCTAATCACCAGTCCGAGGGCCCACGCGGAGCCGCTCGGTCCTCAACTGTGTACGGGCTGCAACGCAACAGACAGCCCCCTTCCCGTGTAAGACACCTGCCGGTGCAGCTGCTGTGCTCTGCTCCGCTCCCCGCCCTCGTCAGCGGCGGCGTTCGCGACCATCTACCTCGCTTAAAATGTATCCACAGGTTGCACTGTACATACGCAGAATTTCAAAGAAAGTGAAACTCCCTACAACGTCAGAGCTCACAAACCCTCGCTGCCATGCACACGACTTACTCCAGGAGTGAGTGGGCTCCCTGTGGACATGGCAGGTCCGGGAGTGCAAACGCCGCAGCGCCCCCCCCCCCGGAAACTGTCGCGTCACTCCCTTTGCCTCTTACTCTGGAAAGACGCAGGGGACCCCATCTGCAGGGTGGGAGCGATGATTACCATATACAGTTGTCTCTGTGTATGTGCCCTCTTGTAAGATGAGGAAATCTTCCACAAACTTCGGTGTTGTGGCTAGTGATCGCGAAGGCCCAATGGCTCCTGGCTGAGCGGTGGGCTGGGAGGGGGCGGGCCCCTGCAGGGCGCCCTGGGGCCCCGCCCTGGAATGGGGAGCCTCAGGGAACAGGCTCAGACGACGTGTCTTAGAATTGGGGGTCCGACAGCCTTCCTTCCCTTAGGAAAGCGAACTGTGATTACCAGCTGCTCGGCATGTGGCTCCCTCTGTGGGAACGGACAATCCACTGTTGCGCTGGACCGACTGGGGTGCACTGACTCCTCGGCTCCCCCCGCTGTCCTCACTGGTCATCAGGGAAATGCACGTGAAAGCCCCAGTGAGACACCAGGGCACACCCACTAGGAGGGCCGTCACCACACACAGACACATAGTGTGGCTGAAAATGTGGGGAGTTTGGGAACCTCGTACAGTTGCTAGTGGAAATAAAAAATGATCTCAGAGGGGAGGAAGTTGGGGGGGGGGGACTAAAAGAGGTTGGCCAAAGCACTTATATGCATATATGCCTGGGCCCTGGACAGAGACCTCAATGAGAAGGCCAGCAGGGATGGGGCAGGTTGGAGGGGGACAAAGGGGAGTATGGGGGGCACCTGTGATAAATAAAAATAAATTTTCAAAAAGGGTGTAACCACTGTGGAAATAGTGCAGTGGGTCCCCAAAACAATCAACATTGAAACACCGAGTGGTCCAGCAATTCCACTCGTGTGTGTGGACTCAGAAGATGCTCCTCCCCCAACCCCCCACCCCCCCCCGCCATTACTCCTTCGCTCTCACTCCCTTCACATCTCGCGGGACACCAGTGCGTCTGGGGCCACAGAGTGGAAACTGCTGCAAAGGACAGACTGTCAGATAATATTGTGATAACTACATGGGGGGCCAGGTGGGGACTTCAAGCGGGGGCTGGGAGGCCACTCTGTAAAGTGCATGATTTTCTCACCGCTTTGCTGTACGTCTGAAATTAGTACAGAATAACATTGAATGCAAACTGTCATTGAAAGCATTTTTTAATTTTTTTAAAAGGATGGCCTGTCAGCTGACAATGTTAAAGAAAACACCATTCGTGACACTATTTAAAACAGTCAGGCAGACTCAATTTGAGACCTGGGGATCAGTAAGGGGACTGCCTCCTGGTGCAAGAGGGGAGAGAGTTTGGGCTCAACTCTGAATGCAGCAAGGAAACGTGGGAACTTAAAGTGGGGGGAGGGCGATCAGTGGACGGAAAATGACTAGGAGGACACATTACTAAGAGTGCTGCAGAGTCTGAGCAAACTGACTGCTGGAGAACCAACCCGACCAAGAAGGAATTGTTGAGTTCTCATTGGCTTTACCAAGTGATGCCTGGGCCTGGCGGCAGCCCCTCCAACACCCGGAAGGATGCTCTGAAGTTTGCACAAAACGGAAGGATTTCATAGGAGGAAGGATGGGGCGAGGGCGAGCCTAGAGAGAGAAAAGGAAGGGGTATTTTTAGACAAGACTTCTTCTGGGCGGAAGGGACCTGCAAGGGCTCCTATCCTGCGGACGGTCTCTTCTTTCTCTGAGGGACTGAGAAGGCCCCTGTGACAGACTGCTCCCTGGGGTTGACCAGAAAGTTCCAGGCGGGTTGATTACGACTGTACTTCAGGAAGAGGGTGAAACAGCAGCAGGGGAGGTATTAAATCTCGGTTTGGTGTCAGGGGCTTTTCCCACAAGTGGTGTCATTTGGGGCTGTGGTTTTCCCTTTCACACGACCTACCAGGACTCCAGTGGGGCAGGCCAGGGGATCACATGTCACCTGAGAGGGGTGGCAGAGGGGGACCCCAATCAGATACCAAGGGAAGGAGATTCTGGCTAAACCAACTTAGCCAGATTTTTGCTAAAACTGGACGATGCCAAGACAAGCCAGGAAGCCAAAAATGCAAGGCCCAGTTGGGAAGGGGGCTCAGCAAACCACCAGTGGAACCCCCGGGCCAGGCTGTGAGGGAACTCCAGTGGGAAATCAGAAACACGCAGAGTGGGAGGCGAGAGAGCAACAGGACGAGTCAAGGGAAATGTCACATTCTGGGCCCCTGGCAGGAATTCTCAGTCCTGAATCCACACCAGCAACCCTGTGGAACTTAAGAACAAAAACAAAGAAACCACCTGCACCCTCAGAAGCTCTGAGTTGGAGAAAGGACTCAGGCATCTGTACACCTGTTATCTCCCCAGGTGACACCAGTGTGCAGCCAGGTGAAAGCCACCCAGGTGGACCATGGTGCCACGTGCCAGGTACCCCTCATTCCCAGCAGCCCACGTGGTTGGAGGGAGTTCCCCAAGAAGATGCACCTCCCACGGGCTTCAGGCTCCTTGAAGCAAAGCTGTCTCGGGCGCCTCTGGCCTCAGGAAGCTGTGGTTCCGACAAGGCCCGGATGAGGGGAGAGAGGGGAGGAGGCAGCATCTGCTCCGTCCTCACGGAGCCAGGGCCATTACAGCAGAAACAGCTTCTTCTCGCCAGGAGTCCCCCGCTCGCCATTGAGGGCTAGAGGCAGCCAAGTGATCACACTCCTTCCCTTCCAGAGGGCCCCCTTTCACTCCTTTCCTGAATGAATGAATGAATGAATGAATGAATAAATGAATAAATGCCTTCGTTTGGGGACGGCTTTCTTCCCCAAGGGAATGCATTTCTGTCCACGCCCCCATCGGAACTGTGAGGCTTCTTTCACAGAGCACTTGCTGCCTCGTGTCTTCTTGGCTGTGACATTGGATACGTGCATCCCGGAGGCTTAAGATGCTCTATTTTAACTAGGTTTCCTTCCAGCTTCCTGGGTGCCCACTTCCCTGGCACCCGCGCCTTCACAGTCATGATTCCCAGGACCACCCCCAGCAGCCGGGAGCCTGTTAGGAACGCCAGCTCCTGGGCCCCACCCCCTGCAGAGCTACAGACTCAGAAACTCCGAGGGTGGGGACAGTGATCTGTGTTTCCACGGGCCCTCAGGTCATTCAGACGCACCATGAGGCTGCCTTAAATTAGTTTGCTTCATATTCTAAACACCGCGCTCTGGAGGAAATACTGCGTCCTTAGCTTTCAAGGCTCAGTTTCACCGCCTGTGCAGGGAAAGGTGAGAGCACCTACCGAGGGCCGGCTCGGGCCGGGCTCCGCCGCAGCCTAACACCTGGATCAGGCTCGACTTCATTCAAGACGGAAAACCGAGTCTCCAGTCACTTTTTTAAAAGTTTTTTTTTTCAGTTTTTTCAGATTTATTTATTTATAAATATATTTTATGGATTATGCTATTACAGTTGTCCCATTACCACTCCTTCATTCCCCTCCACCCTGCACACCCTCTCCCACCCACATTCCCCCCTTTAGTTCATGCCCATGTGTCGTAAGTTCTTTAGCTTCTCCATGTCCCATACTATTCTTGCCTTCCCCCTGTCTATTGTCTACCTACCATCTATGCTACTTATTCTCCATACCCTTTCCCCGCTCTCTCCTCCTCCCACTCCCCTGCTGCTAACCCTCCAGGTGATCTCCATTTCTGTGGTTCTGTTCCTGTTCTAGTTGTTTGCTTAGTTTGTTTTTATTTTAGGTGTGGTTGTTAATAATTGTGAGTTTGCTGTCATTTTGCGAGGGTCCAGCTAGCCAGGGGCCGGCACTACCCCGCCCCCACCCCCGCCCCACTGTCCGGATGAGGAATCGGAGGTCCAGGGAGTGTGTGGAAGCTGCTCCAGGTCTCAAAGCTGGCAGAGGGCAGGTGGGAACACACACCCAGGTGGAAGTGCCTCCCGGGGCCCCCCGCCTTGTCCCGCCCACTCGTGTTTGCCTCTGGGGCCTCCGAGCAGATTCCCTGGAAGGAATGCTGGAATCCTTAAATCAGTTGGGGGCTGGGGGACCGAAAAGGGCCAGAGCAGAGTAAGATCTGGTCTCTGCGGGCCGTGGGGATGGGGAGCACAGATTCACGTAGGGGCTTGGAAGGCGGGGGTCTGAGGGCAGCCACAGCCTGCAAGGCAAGGGGGGTTGAAGCAGCGGGTGGAGGGCCTCCCTCACCAGCCCCCCACTTTCCCCAGAGCTGGGCCTGGATGGCAGCACACACAGCGGCTGGGGCTGCAGAGGGAGGACAGGGCTCGGGATACGCCGACTGGTGGGAGGGAGCAACTGTTCCCATCTGACTTCCCTGCTGGCCCGGGAGACTGGAACAGGGAACACCTACCGGCCCTCCCGCTGGGCAGGTCTCCTTCACCGCAGGCAGGCCTGGGGCCCGGCCACCTGAGCTGCAGCCCCACCCCCTGTCGCCTGGGCCACCCGCAGCCAGGGAAGCAGGATCAGGGAGCAGTCTCCCTAAAGGCGGCAGGAGCGGAGGGCCACGTGCCTTCCGAGGACCAGCACACGACCGCCTTTCCCAGACTCCATTCCGCTTTGGGGGTGGCAGGCACGGAATGCCCCCCCCAACCCGCCGGGCACGCAGCTTTCACGGGAACACGCTCTGCCTTCCCCGCCTCCCTCTGTGAGACACACGGTACAGTCGCAGGGCTGTGCCAACAGTCGCATCATGACCGGTCACAAACCAGCCCAGTGCTCCCGTGGACACCCCACACCAGCACCTGGGAGGGCTGCCATCTCGGCCCCGTGCTACTGGGCAGTTTTCCTTGTTCACCCCTCCACCCCGACCCCTTACCACATCCAAGTCAGCACGGAAAGCAAAGGCCAGGACCTCGTCCAAAGGTGCTTTTGCCAGGGAAAGCTGGGCCGGTCCAGTGGCTGGTCCCGAGGGGTCCCCAGACTCAAATGTCAGGGCCCACGGGTGTGCGTCAGGAGATGAGGCTGCGGGGGGACCTGGGGGTGGCGGGCGGGGAGGGCGCCGGGAGGGCACTGGGTGCTGGCGCCGTTCTAGATCTTGACCTAGAAGGGTGACTCGGGCGTTCTCTGAAGTCACAAAAATCCAGTTAGCTGTCTATTTATGTTTTATGCAGTCAGACGTTTCTTGTGTTCATTTTTGCAAACATAGGTTTAAAAACATCACCATAACATTGTTGTTTTTTTGAAATCTTTTTTTTTTTAAGGCGCCCTTAATCACAACAGTTGCCACCAAGGCCTCCTCGAAGAAATGGCATGTGTCTGTGAAAGGGGCGTGTCAGTCTCCGAATCTGCTTTTACCCTGTGGGAGGTGACAGACCCGGATCTTTGCCCCTTCCTGGGAGCCCTCGGCCCCTGCCTCCTCGGTGCCCACCCCTGCCTGAAGGGCGGCAGAGCTGTGGGCGCCCCCTGCAGGGTCCACAGGGCACTGCCTTAGGAGGCAGAGCTCACAGTCAGGGCCCCCCTGGGAGGACTAGGGGGTGCAGAGAGGCCGGCCGCGCTGGCAGCTGCTGAGAGAAGAACCTCCAGGGCCCCACGGGCACCGCCTCCCCGATCTCCGCCACCGCCCCACCAGTTATGTGGGGCGAGACGTGTTCCCCGTAACGCCTCTCCCAACTTTTCATTAGCTTGCTTTCTTCTCTAACGAGAAGGCTAATCAGGAGAAACCACGCGAGAATCCCCAGGCTGGATCTGAGCTCCCTCGCCGGCATGGCCCAATGTGGCTGAACCCAGGCCGAATCAAGATGTTTACTGACAGCCTAATAAACAAATGGGCCCCTCTGGATGTAACCTTGATGAATGGAGCATCCAGGTGTTTTCAATAATGGCAATAAGCACTACAACTCAGAGTATTTCTGATTCAAGTATAATGCATTATTAGGCCATTAGGGGCTGAGCACGGAGGACCATTTGGACGCGGCCCTATCAATAATGCTCTTCCCAGCCTGCATTTAGGCCCAGGGAATTAGTCATCCTGATATTCTATTTAATAAAAACCTCAAGAAGAAGCATCAAAAATCACATTACATTTTAACAGGGTTACAGCAGCCCAGGAGAACCACAAGTTTAATTTTCATAAGAGCATTCATTCCTCAATTATGTCAGACATGAAAATGTAAATGGCGAATTTAATGCTAACAATATCCCTCAAAGCACATTGGCAGGTAAGGCGCATTACGTGGAGTGGCTGCTGGCTGCATACCAAGCAGCCCCCGGAGTGAGACTTGGGGGTGCTGAGGGGAGGGGCGTTCGGGCCGCTGAGCTGGGCTGCTTCTGGAAGAGCTACAGCCTGGAAGTCAGCAGGGAGGGGGGTGGTGGGGGGGGTGCATTTGTTCGTCTTAACAGCACGGGCTCCCTGGCGCCCACCCATGGCATGTCCCATGGGTGCCAAAAGCCCAGTCTGCTTGTCCAGTGACGGCCGTCAGAAAGCTGCCCCTGGAGGCATTCCAGGACCTAAAGGAACGGGGGATGGAGTGTGGGATGGGAACCTCTGTTGTTACACTGAGTCCCAAGTGGGGGCCGCCCCCTCCCTCAGAGGGCCAGGCCGGGGGAGTATTGTTGGTCCTGGAAACAGAGGCCACCCTCACCAACCCCCAAAGAATCGCACAGCATGTTTCCATAAAGAACATTGCCTCTCAAGGACGACCGCAGGGTGTTAAATTAAAAAAACAAAAACAGCAGGTGCTAACTGTGTAAGGGCAGAGGCTCGGGGACCCCTCCGAAAGACTACACACCGAACACCCAAGGGCACCGAATGAGCGCACGTTACTACGGTAAAGGACAGTACAACCGATGGAGATTGCTTTAAAGACAGAAACCGCACGAGAGAGTTCACAGACAGACCATCTCCCCGACGACGGGCAGTGGCACCACCGTTCCTTCCGAGCTGCTTTGTGGCCGCCCGGGAATCAGAATCCGAAAACACGGCAGCCGGGAGGGTCGAAATCACGTAGGAAACAAACGGGAAGGGATTAAGATGGAAAAAATTAACCCCCGCAGAATCAGACAATAGCATGGTGATTACCAGAAGGAAACGGGGGGCAGGAGAGGGTAAATGGGGGTACATTATGATGGAAGGAGGCTTCCCTTGGGGTGCTGCTCACACAGCGTCATGTACAGACAAGGTGCTGTAGAATCGTACGCCTGGAATCTACGTGATTACATTAACCCACGCCACCCCAATAAAGCCAGTAAAGAAGAGAGAACAGAGGGGCATCAGATTCACGCAGACCCCAGGGCCGGCCGGGAAGAGGGCAGGAGGTAACGAAGAGTCACGAGTGTGTCCACGTGACGCCCGAGGAAACAAGACACAGTGCCCGCAGAGCCGCGCCCGGAAGACCGTGGGGAGGTGACGCTAAAACTCAAACGTGTTCGGGGAGCAAACACCAGGCGTGAGCCCTGAGGCGGATCAGCTCCTCAGCAACTCCTCGGGGGAACCTACAGAACCTAAACCTCGTGGTGGGGCGAGGGGGGGGGCAAGCACTGGCAGCAGCCTCCTGGGAGGGCCCCAAGGACCCTGTCCCTGGGGTTCTTGCCCTTGGGTGTCACTAGTGCCCTCTCCCCTCAAGAGTCAGTGTGGGCAGGACTTGGTATCTGCTTCTAGTGGGTAGGATGCAGCCAGGGAAACAGGATGTCATTTCTCAGGTTAAGTTACAAAAGGCTAAATTCCATTTGGATGGTTCATTCTGTATCTTTCCTCTCTCTCTCTCTCTCTCTCTCTCTCTCTCTCTCCTCTCCCCCCACTTCCTTTCTCACTCTTTCTTCCTCTCTCTCTCTCTGGGAAAACCGGCTTCCATGCTGTGCTACCCTATGGAGAGGCCCCTGTGGCCAGAAACTGAGGGTGGCCTCCAGCCAGAGACAAACCGAGGTCCTCAGTCCACCCACCCCAGCACCCCTGTGACCGAGCTGAGCCCCGAGGCCCGGGGGAGCCGTGCCCAGATCCCTGACCCGCAGACACCGGGAGATGATAAATGTGTGTTGTCAAAGCTGGCTAAGTTGTGCAGTCATCTGTCACACAGCAGTAGATAGCCGACACACCAAGTCATCTGGGCCCCACCCGACTTCTCATTTGAGGAAACACAGTCCAGACACCAAAAACGATTAGGACCCATCCCCAGCCTCATGGGTGTTTTGTGAAGTCAAGGGAAATAGGAGTGTGCAGCCCACAGCCACCCCAGAGGTGCTCCTTGGCCACTGCGTGGCCCCGGGTGTCCCCCACCTCAGCGGCTGCCCCCAGCTCCCCCTGCCGCATCTCAGCGCCCTGCAGAGACGTGGCCAGCACACCTGGGTCCTCCTGGCCCTTCTCCCGCCCTCTGCTGCCCCCTCCCTCCACTGCCTGTCCCTTTCTCTCCCTGGCAAGTACACACTGGCCATGTCACCAGCGTCTCTCTTCCAGTCTGCCCTCTCCCGACCACCCAGGACAGCTGTCCCGCCCTGTGGCACCTGCTGGCCCGCCTGGGCCGCCCCATTAGCGAGCACCCACCAGGTCCAGAGAGAAGTAGCGGCTGCCAGCGGACAGCGTGAGGCGCCAGCACCACTTCTGGACAAACGGGGGCCTGGAGAGGAGGCTGTGCGCTGGACGCTCGTTCTACTCTCTCTCTCTCCACTCCGACTGCATGCGGGAAGGGGGGGGCACCCACAGTGTGGCACTCCAGGTGTTTTACATAATCGTGAATTAGATATCCTACAGGGTTTCAGCCTACGGCCAAATTACTAAAAAATGTCTCTGGCAGGAAGAATGCCAAGTTGTAGCAAGACTGGATTTCTCACGGCCTTGCCAGCCAGCCAGCCAGCGCCCACTCGTGAATTTGCTGCCGCCTCTTTCGAGGCATTCAGATGAGGCTGAACAGACCCCGAGAGATTGGGGGAGTCGTCTGAGCCCCCAAGGAGCCCAGTGCAGGAGCAGGAAATTACATGGCTTCGTTTAGCCCCAAAGACGGCTGTGAGGTAGCTGGCTCCGGGAGTTCATCACCGGCTTGCCCGTGGCCCTGAAGCGCAGGCTCAGCCGGCTTCGCCGCAGAGAGCGGGAGGGGCCGGGTGGCAGGAGGGTCAGTGCAGAGCTGACGACGGCATGCGGGGCCCTGAGTGCCACGGCTCTGGGCGCAGCGTGGGTTCTCTCGGTTCCTGCGAGCGAGACGGGAGCTCCGCCAGGACAAGGGAAGACGGAACCCTTCGTCTTTGAATGGACGACAAAGCGCTCCGGGCCCCACTAAGCTGTAACCTTCTCATCTCTGGAATGGGGGGCCCGGGGGCCCCAGGAGCTGCAGGGAACACTGGAATTATGTCCACAGCGCTCCTAACACAGTCCCTAGACTACGACACATACTCAGTGTTCGTCAGCTCACATTCATGAGTGGGGCGGGGACACCCGCAGGAGGCGTCGTGGAAATGAAAGGAGGCATGAGAACCTGTCTTGACCGTGAGCAGGCTGCCTGGGAGACTCTGTTGTCCACGGGCAGAGAGCTTCAACACAGACAACGGAGACTCGGTCCTTTTACAACCTTCTCTCCTCGGGTGAAATTGAATGCAGCGAAAATAACTGCTGGTTGGTGACCATTTTACAGGGGAGCAGACCGAGGATTGCAGAGGTTAAGTCGTGGACTGAAGTGTTCGCAGTTATAATGTTTTCATCACAATAGAAATGAACATACGGAGGACAGACAGGTTGACAGATGGGGGGCTGGGGGGCTGGGGAAAAGGTGACGGGGTTGAGGAGGACAGACGGGTGGCTACGAAATAGTCACGGGAGGTAACAGAGCACAGAGCACAGGGAGTCTGGCTGATGATCGTGGGTAACTGTGTACATGGGTGCCGGAAACCCCAGGGGGAGCACTTTGTAAGATACCAGAGTGTCTAAACACTGTGCCGTCAGCCTGAACTAAGACAAAACAATGTTGCATGTAGGCTGTGATGGAAAAAAATAAGGTTCCGTGATAAGAACAGTGTCTTTGGAGGACAGACTATTTGCCGAGTGGTTCGCATGCATTAGCTCTTTGAACGTTTGCAGCTGTCCCATCGCCAGGCTGGAGACCGTGAACCCCGCCTAACAGAGGAGGCACCAGCGGCTCCGGGAGGCTCCGGGAGGCTCCGTGTCCATGACCAGCAAGTGTTGGCATCGGGATTCACCCCCAGGTGGGCCTGGCGGCGGGGCCCACGCACTCCCTCCTAACATCTGACTAGTAACGCTGGGTGCACTCTCTGCCGTGGATCAGAGCTCCCCGTGCAGGTGGGGGACAGGTTCAGGAGGGGGACAGGTTCAGTCTCGTGTTCCTGTCAGCATCGGCCCCGGGCCTGGCTGCAAGCAAACCCCCGCAAACCCAGCGCCTGGGCCTTGCTCCCGCCGTGCACGTCCACCCCCTCCCGGCACAGCCTTTACGGCCAGTCTCCCGGGGCCACTTCAGTGCCACCGAGACCCGGGCGCTGCTCAGCTCGGCAGTTACTGAACGTCTCCCTCTGGGGGCCGTTTACAGACCAGGCGGAAGGAAATCCACCCTCCCAGCACCAGGAGAGCGGGTTTAATCTGAAACACTGGGTTACGTTTTGGGAGACCCACCCAGCTAGGTTTCCAGACCAGCTGCAAACAAGACAGATTGAGAAGGCAACCCTCCAGGGCAGAGCCCCTCCGGCTCCCGTCCGAGCCCAGGAAATGGGGCAGCTACTCGCTGGGACTCGGCCTCCGGGGGCGCTTGAAGGGAGTGCCCAGGGCGTGCCCACCTGCCTGGCCCTGCCTCCTCTAGGCAGCACATCCTGGGGCAGCACCAAGCGCCCCGGCAGGAGGTCAGGCGGTAGGTGTGGGAAAACACAGCGCAGGGTCGAACCACCCCACGCTCTTTACAAACCAGACTTGTGCTCTCTGCTGTCCGTCCCCTGATTGCCCTCCCGCGGCCGATGGGACCGCCGCCGTCCACTCAGTGCCCCCGCTCGATGCCCCAGAGTCACCTCCACTCCTGTCGGCTCCCCCTTCTCTCGCACCCAGGCCTTCACAAAGGCCTCTCAGGTGCGTCCTGCCCGAGCCCCACTCCCGCCTCACCTCTGTGGGCCTGACTGCATTCACGCCCTCGGATTATTCTCGGGGACACGGGCAGCTTCCTCCCGTCAGCCCTCTCCCACCTTCGTCCGCCACACGGTTGCAGAGTCAGGGTCTCACCCAAACTCTGGTCCCACCACGCCCCGCGTGAGAGCAGCCCCACCCCGGGTGCAGCCCCCCCCCCCTGGGCCTGAGGGGCTCTGCTCCTCTGCACCCCCACCCGGCTGTCCACTCAGCCGTCCACCTGGCTGCCCAGCCTCGGCTCCACCTCCCCGGGCCACACAGGCCAGCCCTGGCCCAGAACACGCTAATAACAAACGATCTGAAAGAGAAACCAAAGACATAGCCCCATTTGCAACAGCATTAAGACCAAGAAAAACCGTCGTTGGGAAACCAAGGCAACTAAGCAGCAGGGGTCTTCACGCCTGCCATCAGGCGTGAAGACCCCTGGGCACCAACTGGCCTGTGGGAAGCATCTGGGTCCGCCCAGCCCGAGTGAGGGACAGGGCGGTGGCGGAATGCGGAGAAGGTCGAGCCCTTCCCACAACGACCGAGGCCGGGCTGGCAGCCAGCAGATAGCTCCCTTCAGTCAGGAGAGGTGATAAGGAAGGGACAGCCGATGCACACCCGTAAATCTCTCCTTCCAGGCAACCTGTTATCTAAATACGACAAGACCTAGACAGGAAGTACGGAGCCCTAGAGCAGGAGGCTGATGCACTTATCAGCTGTAACCGAGTTTGCCGGAGGTGCGGCACGGGCTCACCGCGAGCCCGTGCTGAGAGGGAGAGCTCGCCTGCTGCCCAACACCCCCCCTCACCGGCCCATTCGAGATGGAGAAGGTCACCCCACTCCCGGTGGAAGTCAAGGCAGCCTGGAGAGCTATGCCCAGGAGCCGCTGGACACTAAAAGGCCGACCTGCACACCCAAAGAGCTGGTCCCTGTTTGGGCGCCACTCTGCAAATGTTGAATAAATACAGCTAGTCCGGGTGAACACACTAACTGTGCACATTCTCACTGCTCGGTGCCCGAGCACGGCCCTGGAGGGGGAGGCCTGGCTATAATGTGTGTGCTAGCTCAGGGCTCTCCTCTGAAGAGGTTCTTCTAACTTGATTAAGAAACCCCAAATACAGGCGACACAACAACCTGTATACACGTTCATTTGTATGTCTGTCTGTCTACGTATCTGTGCCATTGCTGGTTAACTTAAGCATGAATGCATACATTTACAAATCCAAATACTGTACAAGCCTAAAGACAGCATGCTTCTGGAATGATCTACCAGCCCTTCTCACTGGGGAGTTTTGCCAGATGTGACTAAGCTAAACTGCTCCTTAACCAGTGCCTCCTAGGAGACACTTGGCAATGTTTGGGGACATTTCTGGTTGTCACCACTGGGGTGGGTGCTCCTGGCATCCAGTGGGTAGAGGTCTCGGGTGCTGCTGAACACTCTACAGTGTCCAGGACACCCCCACCCACAGCAAACAATCGTCCAGCCCAAAATGTCACCTCTGTCACAGCTGAGAATTACAGTATCGATCCTCTTTCTGTCATCATCCCGGTTCCACTTGTCACTAGCCAGGCCCACCCACGATTCACAGCTCTATCATCAGGGAAAATTAGCAGTCCATTATGAAATGATCGCAGTCTCCTGACCTTCCACCAGTCAGCTTCTTAGCTGCAAACCCCTGAATCTGCTCTATAGTTTAAACAGCAAATGAATGGATTCAAGAGAATCTCACAACTCACAGGATTTCCGGAGGGTCGGTCAGTCAGTCCTGGGAGCTGGGCCCCTGGGAACAATGCCCAAACCACAACGCAGAAGTGACACCACCTATGCCCCGAAGGCACCGGGGCCACCGCCCTCTCCCACAGACCGAGTCCAGCCAGCCCTGCTTCCTCCTGAACTAGAGTTTCCCGTGCGTGGGTCTAGTCGGCAGAGATTGACAGAACATCCACAGTGAGGCTACGGAGGAGATGGAAAGGCGTCTTAGCCTGGACTCCTGAGACGACGACCAATGAAAAGAGAAAGATGGTGGTGAGCAACGTGGTCGTGAGGCTGAAAGCCAGTGAAGATAAGGTCTTCCTCCGGACATGGAGAGGAAGCAGGCATCGAGGGACCGCCCCCACCTCCTCCCCAGGACCTGGGCTTGGCGGGATTAACCCAGCGGGGTTGCCCAGCCCTGCGGCGGAGCGCGGTGGGAGCGCAGCTCTGCAGGCCTCTGCTCTTGCCCCTCACCTCACTCCCAGGAGGACATGCCGAGGGCACGGGAAGAATTACCTGCTCAGGGACCTTGTATCAGGCAAATCTCCTAACTGCTCGGTTCCCTTGGCTGTACGATGGTACTCATATTTTCTAGCTCTAAAAATCGTGAGGGCTTGGTAAGAGGACCGTGAAATGCTGCAGGCTGAGACAGGCCGGAAGTTCAACGGCGATGTAAAAACGTACGTCACGTGGCTGCTGTTGCTGTGGCCCCAAAGCGCACACAGCAGGAATGAGTGAACGGATGGCCGGTCTCGCTGTGACCCCCCTGCCACCAGGACAGGCCTTGCTGGGGGTGCTGGCCGAGCAGAAACAGAGCCTGCCTGCTTTCCATTTCTCTCATTCCAGAGCCAGCGAGCCCCCTCTGCGGGTCACAGGGAGCTGCTGTGCTCTGATTTTACCCAGAAGTTATCCAAGGAAAAGAGCAAGAATGAAGAACATGCACAAAATTCCCCCGACGTAGCTGAACACTCTCCCTTGGCTAGGCTGACTAAGTTTAGGAAGAGTAAATATTTTTGGAAGGATCAAGCGAATAGTTTTGCTTTCTAAATCCATGCTGACACAGGATCTAGAAAGAAGAAATACAGGCGCAGGTTGGGTCTAAGCCATAGGAGCTCACATCTGAGTTCCAATTGAGCATCACACACAGAGCTGGGCGGTGCACGGTCTTGTCTTTATGCAGCAGCCCAGGGAGGAACGGCTGCCCACCCCCACCCCCCACCCACTGTACTGCAGATGAGGGCGGGGAAGCTTGGAGAGGCTATCTGGTCTACCACACACACACCGGGGCCCAGTAACAGAACTGTGGGCCGAACCCAGCTTGCCCATCTGCAACCCCCACCCTGCTTCCAGAACTCTCCGCTCAGCTGACTTAGTTAAGACTCCCCTTCACCATGAAACCGAAGACCAGACACACCATCGTGCCAACACCTCTGTACCCGTCCAAGACCACAGCTACTTTTCCCTTGGAAGATGCCCACAGCAGCCCCGTAAGACCATAAGATGGTGCTGGCGGCTTCCCCACCTCTGCCCAGAGTAATGGCGAGCAATGCCAGGAACATGAAGAGCTGGCTGGTGTCGTCCTGGATGAAGAGATGGCGGACAAGTTTGCGTCCTTGTGCCGTGCATTTCATCTGTCCTGAGTGCACGGTGGGCGAGGAGACGGAAGTGTGTAAAGGAGCCCACCCCTGACCCTCTCCATCCCACTGAACATCCTGTTTTTCATCCTACGTTACTAATTAACCATTCCAGTTTGTACCCATGCTCAGAGCTATGCCTGGCATTTGGTAGGCTCTCCATAAATATTGGTTGAGGCATAGGCATGCACAAGATATTTCTGTGTGCCCAGAGGGTGACATTTCTGGACTTACAAACCTTGACCCCCACCTAAGAGGCAGCCCACCTGGCATTCCAAGATGACACCTCTGTCGCCTCGTCAACCACCCAAAACCCCAGTGTGAACAGCACTGCCATCCCCCAACCAGGAAGCCACCTGGGCATTTGCGCAAGAAATCCAGGCTCACCTCTCACAGAAGCTGGACATCTGGACAAAAGATGCCTGTGACCTTGTCCTTTATCCTCAAATGGAAACGTGTAGGAGAAAAATCTCTTTCCCAGAAGCCGAAGCGTGTGGCCAAGCTGCAAGCTCACCAAGCGCATCGACCAGACAGCTCCCCCGGGGTGGGGAGAAGCATCCGTGGAATCCAACCCAGACGTGCGTTTCCTTCACACCCAATTTCCTCGAGCTGCCACTGTGCCCTGGCTCCCAAGGCTTCGGGCTCAGGTCTGCTTCCAAAGCAGATTCCCTCGGGAATTTCTAGTGGCCAAAACAAAGCAAAGAGCCAGAGACCCAAGGAGGAAAGAGGAGATCCTCCACGTGGTCGATCAGAAAAGAAACACGGTCAGGAACCAGAACTACCCAGAAACTGCAAAGATCAGAAAGATGTTTTCTGTCCGTTTCAAACTGCTCTGTGCATATTCATGTCGACCTCACCCTCTTCTGATGGAGGGACGGAAGGCTCAGACACACATGCATGCATTCCATGGAAGGAATAATGAATGAAAACGGTGTTATTTACAATAAATACCGGGGTTTGTATTTAGCCCACACTAGCAATCAGCTGTGTGACCTTGGGGTGGGGCCCTCGGCGCCAGCTTCCTCACCTGTAAAACAGGGGTGACAACAGCACCCACCTCGTGGGAGCGTTGGTGATTTGGCCTCCAGTTAAGGCCCAAGAGAAAAACTAATTGCATCTATTCATTACACCTAGTAAGGGCCAAGATTACACTAGGTACTTTTTCATATTTAAATTCAGTACATCTCCCAGCAATCCTATGAAGCAGATATCACTCATCACATTTGCTACACGACATACCAGAAGCTCAGAGACGTTGAATCATTGGCCCAAAACCTCACTGACAGTGAGGGGAAGGCTGGTATTGGAATCCGGGTCTTCCTCTCGGCAAAACCTCAAAGTCATGGACAATGCCGCTACCCAGGGCCCCAGGCACCTCGTCGAGGTGCCGAGTTCTCACGGGGACGGTGACAGGCCTTTCCTCAGAGCTGCAGGGCCCCCTCCAAACTGTCACAGCGCCGGAACTTCCATGTGTGGCGAAGACGCATGCAAATCTAATGTCCAGGTCTGACTCGTCTCCACTCCAGATGCTAACAAAGACCAGGTGGGTGAAAACAGACTTCACACCATGCAAGAGGAGCGCAGGTATCACTGAGCACCCCTCCTCCCACAATGCTTAGGGTAAGCCTATATCCCAAACCCTGGCATGACTCACGTCCTCAGTGCCTGAGATTTTACTATGAACCCATTTTTCTGCAAAACCACATTATAAGGTATTTTTGTCTCCATTTTACAGATGATGAAACCAAAGCCACTAAAGATAATATAAAACCACTAAATTGCTGTGTTTGTTGCTGAGTAATGCATTCCCCCCAAAGCTTAGCAGCGACAAGAATGAACATTTGCTCTCTCCCACCGTCGTGGTGGATCAGGAATTAGAAAACAGCTCGGATGGCTGCTTCCGGCTCAGGACTTCTCACGAGGGTCAGGCCAGCTGTCCACTGGGACTCGAGTCATCGGGAGGCTGGACGGGGACACAGGATGCAGCTCCTAGGGCCCCCCCTTAACAGGCTGCTTGAGCATCCTCAGTCGACTTCACTGTTTTAGGGGAAGTGTGTCAAAGAATGTACGATGTATTCTAAAGTCACCACAGAGGCTGACCTGGAATTGTTATTTATCCCTTTCTAACTTCACAGCTCCAGCCCTTCTATTTGTACCGCTTTGAACCCGGTCTGTATCAGAGGTTCGATAAAGGATAGTTTAAGTGTGAATGAGTGCACTCATTTATTAACACCACAATTGTCTCACAAATGCACCGCTGGGTGGAAGCGGTGGGGACCACTGGCCTACGTGTCGATGGTCCTGCATAGAGACCGTATGACTCTGAATAAATAGCTCTGTCCAGACCATGCAGCTGACACATCACTGGCCTCTGAACACACGGTGAACTTGACTCTCAAGTGGAGTTTTTTCCCGGCGTCAGGTCTGTGAGTCTAAGTCAGCCACTCTCCCACCTTTTCTGATGCAGCCATAACATTGACCCTGACCTGGTTTATTAATCTGAGGAAAATGAAAGACATTACTAAGGACTTGAAACTCCTGGAAGTGAAAACCGAGGGGCTCTCCACCGACAATTGCCCGGTAAACGCCCCCCGTGCCCATCCTGGGGGGCAGCATCACCACAAATGGGAGACCCGGTGAGATATTCATTCTTTCTGATCGATCCGCTTCCCTGGCCGAGCACAGGAAGAAGAACCGCAGATTGCGTGTGCGTTTAAGGCAAGAACTGTCCCTAAAAAAGGTCAAAAAAGTAATCGGGATGTAATAGGATTGTGTGAGATCGCATTAAAGCCTTCAGTTACTCGGTTGATTACCTCCTGCTATGGACCACTAAAGTGTCTATCTATCTGGGCAAATTGAAGCTGATTCGGTTATGCCCAAGAATGCTCCGATAATTAATACGCCCGTGGCCCTCACTCAGGAGGCCGTGGAGGAGGCATGTCTGCTCGGGGGAGGGGATTCGTGTGGGCAAGAGCGGTGGGGGGGGCCGTTCTGAGACCTCAGTCATTCACACACCAACTCACAGTCGGGGCTGCAAATCATGCTGTATTTCGATATAATCAATAAACTGGGTATTTTCTTTGGGGGACTCATTCTTTCTCCTTTTTCTACTTAAGTAAACTTGTTTTAAAAGGGACGGCAAACTCCCTACCATAAATTCAAATAAGCATGTGTCACATATGTACACGCCAACACAGGGCAGGCAAATGCAGGTTCACAGGTGCCCGTGTGGGAAGACACGCAGCTTATGCCCAGGACCACAGCTTGCTGTACTCTGTGTTCATGCACTCATGAGCTTACATATGCTCGTATCCACAGTATGTCCTTCAAAATCTTCCTCCCGCTATGGACTGTGTATGTGTGTACGTATATATTAGAGATACTGTTATCTGCAAGTTTCTGAGCCTGAGGGCTGACTTTTTCATTTTTAAAAGGAAGAGAAAATGTTCTGGGGTTGAGAGGTGTTAGCAACACACTGCCCTGAGCGAAGACTTTTTCACTGGTGGATTGAAAACGGAACAGACTCTGTCTTTCTCCACCATGGTGGTCCACACAGCTGATTTTCACCGTGTCTTCTCACAAGACTTTCGGGGTCCCGACGTTCCCCACCAAGAAACCAAAGCAGGACGGCCCCTCCCCCAGTGGACTCGGAGGAACTCCGAGAGGAGACGCCGGAGCAGAGCCACGCGGGGTCTCTGAGGAACCGCACGTGAGACAAGGCTCACGTGTGCACGCTGCATCCAGGCTGCCTGCCTCTCGAAATCACTGGAGAGATCACTCCCGTCTGGACGCTTGGGCATTTTAATTAAGAAACTACTTAAAAAAAAAAGATTTTCCTCTGTTGATTTTTATTACAGAGGAAGGTTGGTTTGTTAATAAATGGGAGGCCCTTTTAAAAAGTAAAAATTAACAAAGTAATGTTCCGTGAAAAGGTGATTTAACATTGTATCGGCATGCCACACGAAGTCCTCTCAAACAGCTCCAGCTGGGCACACATCCCGCAGCCGGGCCAGCCGGAGCGGGGTGGAGCGAGCACAGCTCGTGGGGCTGGATGCCCACTCCAGCCCTCCGCTCACCGAGCAGCTCAGACGAGCTCCTTTCTCGCCCTGAGCTCCGGTTCCCTCATCGGCAGAGTGGAGACAGGGTGCCACGGTGGCCGGAAGTCAGAGACTTGAAAGTCGTCATTTGCAAACGCATGCTAAACGTCAGGATATCTATGGTTTACTCTGAAGAGTTTCAGAATGTTTCAACTAGGCTAAACCACGCCCCCCGGGACTCCCAGAAGGGTTTCTGGCTTAGGCGCACCTCAGAAGGCGTTTCTGGGTGAGATGTAGCAGGCGAAGTGAAGCAGGAGCCATGCTGGTTTTTCTGCTCAGACTATTAGAGCAGGGAAATCCACGTAAAAGCTAATAGAACTGCTACCACCCGTGACAAAGGTAGACCAAATGTAACCTCCCCTTGCTGGCCACCCCCATTGAGCTCTTGAAAGACGCAGACGTGGTGGTTCCTGCCACGCCCCCATTCAACTAGCGGCTGGACCTGTGCAGTGGACCGCCCGACAGCAGGGGACCTGATGAGATTAATCGGGCGGTCGCTCCGATGGCAGCTGCTATTCCAAATGGAGTGTCACCGCGTCAGCAAATCAACAACTCCCTTAGCACCTGGTGTGCCGCCGTGGGCCCGACAAACAGCTGTTTCCTTTACCTGTTCTTAACGGCCATCACAGTCACTTGCTTTCAGCTGAGGAGGCCAGTAATTTTCCTTCACTGTCTGCTTTCAGGGACTTATATAACAACTACCCAGCCCTAGGCTGCAGGGGTCTTGGGCACCTCTTCCGTTCTGCAGAACGCCATCCTGGTCCACTGCGTTGACGATTTTGTGCTGAGTGAATCTGGGAGGACAGAGGCGTGATGACTCGGGAGCAGTGACTTTCACCCGGGTCACCGCAAGATTCCTAAAACATGCAGCACCTGACTACGTAGTCAGCGGCACTGACCTCCTTTCCCTTAGATGGTCATATAACAAGATGACAACCGCCAACACATCCATAGTGGTCTGGTGTGAATGAATCAAAACGATACATATTTTTGTCAGATCGGCAAAAATATAGTTTTGGTGTGCCGCAGAATTTTAGGAATTGGTTTATGTGCGCCACGGGATGAGAAAGGTTGAAAATCGCTGCTCTAGACCCACGGAGAAAATACGGGCCTGCCAGGAGGTGGGAGATAAATCTCACCAACATTCAGGGGCCGGGGCCGGGGACCTCCGAGAGGGGACCCCCGCTTCTCACACTCCTGTTTGTCGGAGCTGAGGTCGGCAGTGGGTTTACATATTCCCCGAATCAATGGGGCAAGTTTTGTGCCAACAAAGTTGTGTCTCCTGCTTAACACAGATTCAGCCAGATTCCGCTGAACAACTTCTGGATGGTTTCCCAGTGAAAATAAGATGTCCATGAAACACCTGCCCGTGGCCAGGCTTGTCGCCAACTTCCAGAGAGACAGGAAGCCAGAGCCTCAAGTCAGGTCATCGGATGTTCTAGTCACCTCCCTGCTCACCTGCTCGGGGACAGCCTCCCAGGAGAGTCTCGCAGAGGGCCTGGGACCGAGGGCCCGAAAGCCCTGCCCGAGAGGTGCCACAGCCATGGCTCAGCCAGGCCGCACCCGCCACACCCCACGGAGCCTCCACCAGGGGCTCCACCCGGGACCCAGCCCAACTCCTGGAACCAGCATGGAGCTCGGGGGCGCGGGGAGAGGGGAGAGCGGGCTCAGGAAAGAATTCACACGTGATGTGCTTTGTTAGAAAAACATCACACATTACCAAAAGTAAAAAGAAGGCAGCCAACGCCCATGTACCTATCCTATATTCAGCAACATTAATGTTTTGCCATTTTGCCTCTCTCTCTCTTTCTCTCCATTCAAGATGGAGTAGGAAAGAACTTTTTAGGGGATGACGAATTTTGCAAGGCTCTATCCTTAGTCCTTACTGTCATAAATCCAGCTGCCGCCGCGCAGCTCTCCGCCTGGCTGGCTAACTGCATCTCCCACTGCGGCTCCCAGCCCAGACCTGCGCCACCCTGTCCTCTCCACCTTAGGACGTGCCGCCACCATCCGCTCAGCTGCTCAGCCTGCAAACCTTGGAGTCGACCTGGATGACCCTCCAACACGGGACAGTTTCAGAAGCACTGTGATCTTGGGGGAAGACCCAGAACAGGAGAGGATACGAAAGCAGGGGAGTTGCGAGTGTGGACCCTGGAGCCACACGCCCTGGGGCCACCGCTGGCCAGCCCACTCGCAAGGCGAGATGCTCACAGTGCCGACCTTCAGGTGTCTCCTGTGAAGTGCGAAGGTCACAATAATATCTACTGCCGAGGCTGCTGTGCGAACTGCGTGACTTTGGTGTGACGCGGGCCAAGGTCAGGTCCCTAAGGCGCTCTTGAGAGAGCCTGTTGCTGCTGGTTCCCAGTCTCTTCCACCCAGAGACAGGGGACCAGCAGAGACAGAGGACCAGCAGGGTCAGGGCCACAAGCGTTCCCGCCCACACTGAGCTGAGCGGCCTCAGCGGGAGACACAACTCACTGCGGGAAGCCAGAGGCTTCCTCCGAAATACACTGGGATTCAGAACTCTGACCAAACGAGACCCCTCCCTGTGTCTATTTCCTCTTCCAGCTCCACACGCTTCCCACCAAAGCCCGAGTGAGGGCAGTGGGCCCACTGGGTTCCCTCAGGGCTGAGCGGTCATGCTCACACCCACCTCTGTGTGTCACCATGTCACTAGTGTGGGGTCCTGACCGCCTCACTAGGGGCCTGTGGCGTTTCCTCACTGGGTGTCATTTGATTGTTGGCTTATTAAAATCAGTGTATTCAGATAATGAATCAGTGTACTCATTAATCCAAAACTGTGATGACTCCCCACTTACTCTCATCCATGCAAGAAATATGATTTCTAACTTGATAAGCCATCGAAAGCGGATGTGTTAACATTTAAGGATCAATTTGTCTCACCTCATTGCAGCCACTGACGATAATCACTTAAATATCTATGAATGATGGTGAAAAACTTTAATGATAAATTCTATACAATACATACATCCTTTTAAAATATATCAAGAGGTTAATTACATTTAAATCTATAGTTAAAATATTTCTCATTTATTTTTATATTTATATGTCTGTACATGTCTGTATCTAGTAATGAAGGGTAATTAATAAACTGCATACTGTTACAGGAATAATAGAGAACTAAAAGCAGGGTTTTTTCTGTAAAAAATGACTATTGTTCAGTAAGGTGCGCCCCTTACAATATCACTTTTATGTCTGTACTGTTTCCACACTGCAGGCCCCCCAAACCAGCTAAGTCCACTAGCTAAGGGGGCATTCGCGCTGCAGGAACACTCTTCACTCTGCCTGCCTGTGCGCGGTTGGGGACAGGGGCGAGTCTGTGGTGCGCCTGGAGGAAGGGAGGCCGGCCTGGGGCCCCAGGGCGCACCTCCCGGGACGCCGGGACAGTTTCCATGGCCCGGGTTCAGTCTTCGGGTGACTTCACAGCTTATTACTCGGTGCATCCTAAGACTCAGTGCATCTCCCGGAACTGCCTCCACCCCGCTGGACCGGTGCACCCCGAGCAGAGTCACAAGGGAGCCCGTGTCGCATCAGCCGGCCCGCGCCCTGCAGCGGAAGGAGCGACAGGGGCTCACTCGTCCTGGGACAACCGGCGGACAAGCAAGCCAAATCTCACTCCAAAGGTGAGAACCTCAGCACCCCGGGGTAGGGTCGCGTGGCCTCACTGTATCTGCCCTTGACCCGACGTGAGGATCAGGGGAAACAGAGCAGATATGTGGAAGCCAGCGGCCCGGCGGCACGAACAGCGGGACCACGAAGTTCCCCTAAAGATAAACACCGGCACCAGCCGGGGTCACGCGGGGACCCTGGGAGTGAGAGGTCAAGTACGGGCAGAAGCACGGCCCCTGGGAAATCCACGACAGGGATCGCGTAGCGCCCTCTTCCGGCGCACAGGGGTCTCTGCAGTTCCCTTCCGTCTCTCCCTCCTCCTAGACGAGAGGTGTCAGGTTCTCCGCGCACCAGCTCTGTTTTCCTCCCTCACGGTGTCCGCGGCCCAGCCAGAAGGGTGGTGCTCTGCTTCTTGAAACGCTCCGTGAAGTCACCCAGCACAAGCTTACACCCCCGCTGCTCCCTGCTGTGGTCTCCTCTGTGGTAACATGTCGTCCTGGCAAACTTGTCCCCCTGCAGATGTGTTGCTGGGGTCCCTGCTGTGGGCAATGTTGGCACCAGGAGCTGTACCGAGCCACTGGGCTACAACACAGCCAAAAGCCAGGGAAAACTGAAGGAATCACAAATAGTAACAGAGACAGCCGAAGCACCCCTCGGTAGAGGCCTGGGCAGGGAAGACGGGGCACCCCTGCACCCCGGAATATACTACGCAGCCGTAAGAAAAGACGAAATACTGCCATTCATGACGGCATGGATGGATCTTGAGAATATTATGCAAAGTGAGACGAGTCAGCCAGAAAGAGCTAAGAACGGTATGACCTCACTTATATGTGGGATGACACTGAAACTCATAGACACAGACAGATAACAGCATAGTGGTTGCCAGGGACAAGGGGGTGGTGGGGGGCAAAGGGGGCCAAGGGTATGGTGATGGGAGATGATCTGACTCAGGGTGGTGAAATTTACATCGCAATATACACACAGCGTAATTAATATACAGATCACGTGTCATAGAAATGTACACCCGAAACCTATATGACCATATGAACCAGTCGCCCCAATAAACTTAATTGAAAAACAAAAGATATGTTTTAAAGATTTTATTTATTTATTTTTAGAGAGGGAAGGGAGGGAGAAAGAGAGAGAGAGAGAAACATCAATGTGCAGTTGCTGGGGGTCATGGCCTGCAACCCAGGCATGTGCCCTGACTGGGAATGAAAAATAAAAGATATTTAAAAAGAAATAGAAATAGCAATGACCACTCACAAGACGTGCGCCACAAGGCATCTTTGCGTGGTTACCTGTACCTCACACGTCAGCTCTGTGTGCCCCCCTTTGCCCCGCAGCCCATGCAGCTCCACCTTCAGGGACGTCCCAAAGCTGGCCTCCTCCCAGCATCTCCATGGTGCCCCCCACGCCCAGCCACCCTCAGCTGCCACCATCACTGCTGCCATACCTTCTGGAAGGGTCTCTCGTCCTCAGTTCTGGCCCCCGTTTCCCTCCCAGGTCCATTTGTCTCGATACAGCCGGAGTGAGCTTTACACATAAGAAATATATATATATATGTGTATGTCTGTGGAATATTGAGTTTATAAAACGATGTTCGCTCCCAACAAGCAACTAAACGTTTTCAGATTAAAGTGATCCATTGTTCAGCATAGTGCTTGGCACAGAGGGACTGCTTAATGAACACTTATTGTACACATGAGAGACAATGTTTCACCCGACAATTGGCAAAGAGTATGAAATACACATTCACCGTGTTGGCAAGGGCTCACGGAAACGGCACTGTATACACTTCTGGAGGGTTTGTGCATTTTATCAGGAAATTTGTCTCCATAGTCTCTGAAAAGGCCACAGACACCGAGCAGGCACATTCATATTTAAATGTTGATTTAAGGCCTCTGGCAGCTAGGGTCCTACATTTCTTGGCTCGCGGCCTCGTCCCCCATCTTCCTAGCCAAGAGTGTGCCACCTTCCAACTTCTCTCGGACTCCGGGCTCCAACCTCCTCTCCGGCCTCCCTCTTGCACTTTGAAGCGCCCTTATCACTGCATTGGGCTCACCTCAAGAATCCGGAATCATTCCCCATGTTAATGCCATTTGATTAGCAACTTACTTCCTTCTGCAACCTCAAGTCCACCGGGCCCCAGAACCCACCATAGCCAGAGGTCCCTGGGATTTGGATGTGGACGTTTTTGGGGGGCTGCTATTCTGCCTCCCACACGGGGCATGGAAATTTGGGTCTCCCTCCTAAGCCAATGACGACCCTTCCCACCTACAGGTGGGTCTTCAAACTTCAAAGGAAGGCTTGAGACTGTGGCTGCCGGCTGCAGGCAGGAAGAACCTTCCGGGCACAGTCAGAATACCTGCATGGTGACCCACCACAGTCGAGATGGCCGGGAATCGGAGTCGCTTGTCCTGTTTGAAACCCAAATACCCAGGCAACCGAAGCAGGATAGATAATCAGTTCTCAAACCCTAGGCGGAGTCTAGCTGAATCAAGGAGGAGGGGAAAAGGCCAGAGCCTGAGCTCTCAGGCCACCTGAGAGTCAAAGCTGGAGAGACCAAGTTCAAAGACTAAGTCCATGTGGCAGAAGTCGGGCTGGCGCTGTGGGACGAAGCCAGTGGCAGAAGCCGAGTGTGACTGGATGGAACTGGAATTTCACACGCAGAAATGAGCCGAGTGAGCTAAAGCACCCACTGTGTGCCTATTAGATAGATACTCGCTCTCATGGGGCTTGGCAGGTCAGCCTGGCTCCATGGTACAGCTTTGGCTGACATTGTTTGTCTCAGAAGAGACCTCAAACTTCACCTTTGGGTTGATTTATCGTTATTTTCTCCCACAAATGGAGGGATCTCAGTAGCCAGAAGAGGATATTTTGGCCCATGCCTAATAACCCCAGTGCAGGAAGTAGCCTTTAGAGACACTCCCCAGCCACTTTGCAGGTCGCTTCCTTGCAGAGCACATGAACCGGAGGCGGGCGAGACGGCAACCAGCTGCACACCCCCCACACGCTTCCAAAGGGCCTGTGGCACACTGATCCCCCGTCCATCCCGGCGTCACCCCCATTTTCCTTCTTGCCGTCATGGGACCACACTGGTGAAAGAGACAGAGCACAGTCAGAGCGATGCACAAACCTCTCGTGTATCTTTTCTCAGAGGAAAGGGCGTTCGTGTTCAGCCTCCTGGCTAACATGCCTCGTGGACTGGAACGAGTGCAGGAGGACACAGGTATCACCTTGAACTTCATACCGCCCCAAGTGGAGGGGGGAAGGACTGCACGGAACAGAGAAAAAGGAGGAACGCACCCCAGCGAGTTCTGCGTTTCCCAAAAGAGGATCAGTAAAACAAACACCCAGATGTTTACTAGAAACCATCACGGAGTGCCCAAACCCTAACAATCCGAGGACACAGGGGACAAGGACCACGAGCCACTAACAAGCTAAAAGAAACCAGATCAGGGCGGAACTATCTGGAGAGTCCATCACCAACAGTCGTCTCCCTTCCCGTGCCCGAAAGTGTCTGCTCGGCACGAAAACAAATTCTCTCAGTCTGGCCGCAAGCTAAGCCTGCAAAGAAACATCTTCTCCGCCTCCCCCAACCCCCGCCTCCTGGGGCCTGGGCTTCCTCCTGGGGACTGCATTTCTTTCCGTCGGGGCCAGAGCCCTGGAGCTGACCAACACGGGGGTGCGGCTCCCCCTCAGCCCTCGGGAAGGAAGCAGCCTTGACAGCCAAGTGTCTGATTTCCAAAGGGGAGGGCCCGTTCTCAAGGCCCAAGCATTCCACTGTAAACCGTGCACACTGTGCCGTGGAGTCTGGCTGCGGTCACGTGTCCCGCTAAGAAAACACGGTGGCTTCTCACCCCGCATGTGGAGCAGCCATGGACAGCTGACAGAGAGAAGCACCCACACGCTGTCAGTTGTGACGCGGACCGACCGCAGCTGCCGGAGGACGCTCTGCTGCTGGGAAATCGGAGCTCCCACGGTGGGGAAACGGGGCAGACTTGGGCCCGAGAGCGTCGTCGGTGAAGCAGTCATTGTAAAAACCCGTCGCTGGAAATGTACAAAGGTAAGGGACTTCCTCCTTTTTCCACAAGACAGGTTTCTGAAAGTGTGTGGATTTTTTTTAACATTTTTTAATTTTTATTTATTTATTTTTTAGGGAGAGAGAGAGAGAGAGAGAGAGAGAGACAGAAACATCAGTGTGCGGTTGCTGGGGGTTATGGCCTGCAACCCAGGAATGTACCCTGGCTGGGAATCGAACCTGGGACACTTTGGTTCCCAGCCCGCGCTCAATCCACTGAGCTACGCCAGCCAGGGCTCTGAAAGTGTGTGGATTTTTATAAATGAAATCACACTAGGTATACCACGATCTAAACATTTTTTTTTTCAATGGCATTTACCACCTTCCGGCCTGGTATGGAATTTACCATATTTTGCCATCTACAATGTGCATCTTTTTGCCCACATTTTTTAGGGAAAAAGATAAGGATGAGCATTACACATGGGTATAATAATCCTGTGTATGATGCACACAGAAATGTGGCTCACATTATACATGGCAAAATATGGTACGTATTTCTTGTACTTACTGTTAATTCACTCTTTGCATACGCTGCTGCTGCTGCTGCTGCTGGCGGCCTAGACGGCAGCTCAAAGCTCACCCCCTGGGAGCTGCCCACTCCACACCCGCAGCTGGTCCTCCCCACCCCCCACTCTGCGGGCCTGGGGAGCTAACCCTAACCCGTGATTATCCTGAAGGGGCTACAGGCCTCCTTGGTCCCCAAACAGGGAAAAGATTCTCCCTTTTGCCAGCCCCTCCTCTCAACCGCAGTCACTGGGTGGCGTGATGTTCCCCACACATGCCCTGATGTACCGTTTCTACCTTAACATTTCTCAACGACTAATACTTACCGGACACCGACTATGTGCCAGGCACTGTCCTGGTTGCTTGGGATATAAACTGGGATACATCCACATAGACAAAATAGACAAAAAGTCCTCAATTGAGTCCACGGACATTTATTTCTCCAGGGCCCCCTGAAATCGGTCCTGCTGGCCATGCCCCTCCACCCACTTACCCTGTGAATCCCCTATTGAAATCTCAGCCTGCAATCTCAACCTGCACCGCTTGCTCATGTGTGTCTTTAAGACAAGCAGCCAGCAGGGCCTGTCCTCCCCTAGGTCTGCAGGGCTTTAACAGAGACTCTGACTTCATACTTATCATAGATGAACAGGTGCTCACCTCCCAGAAGGCCCTGGGGAAAGAATCCCTGAGTACAAATGTCACAGTTTGCACAAACCCCATTGTCGTTTCAAGGAGACTGTCACCCTCCCAAAGTGACCAAAAAGCCAACTGAGTTTATTATAGAATTCTGGAATCGACCTCCTAATCCTTCCAGAAATCTCTGTCACTCCGCCTCCATCTGACCACACTGGTCCACGCCCCACCCACGTGGGGGCTCCGCCCAGGCAAACCATCGGAGGTCTCCAGTGGGAGTGTGATTTATGTGCCAAGGCAACAGAACTATCTTGAAAATATTAGAAAAAGTCAATAGAGTGAAAAGCTTTCCCTTGTCCCTTTCTTGAAATTCTTCTGCAGCTTAACCCAATTGCCTAAGTCACTCAGAGGCCTTTAAACGAAATGAAGCCCTAATGATGTCCTTGCCATGAATAATTAATTGTTCACGTGCTGTCTTCTCAACAAAATCCATTCTCATTAGATTAGAGGTTTCCTCGAGACATGCGAGTTCATTATGGACATTTCTACCTCCTTCTTGTCCATCTCCCTTCCTCTGCCCATCTTTGTCTGCGTCTGCGATCTGGGGTCCCCTCCCCTTGGCAGCCTCCCAGAGAGACCTACTGGTAAGGCTACGAAAGGCCTCTGAGAAGTGGGAAGATGTCTTACTGCTTCAAGCTCCGGCCGCTGGGCCGAGGGAGGAGACGACAGATGGTGGGGGACTGGGCTCACCTGGTGAGAAGGCTGCCTTGGCCTGTCACGGAGCAGGGGACAGTGGCGGACTGGGGGGAAGGTGTGCGTGATTCCCCACCTGACCCTTCACCCTGGAGCCTCTGTCCTCATGGGGAAGCCCTGGTGACTGGAAACTCTTGGGAAGAAAGGACTATGATAACAAAAGGACATCTTGTCATTTCTTTTCAGATGGTGAAATGCAAGGTCTTGACAAACAGCTGAACACGGCTGTCTGCTACAGTGCCGGCCACTGGGCCGTAGTGACCCCTGTCCCTATCCCCTTCACAGCCCCCTTTCGTGTCTGAGTCTTTTACACCTCTGCTCTTCCAACAGACAACATTTTCCACGCTGCCCTCCTCCCCCCAGCCCACCACAGGTCTCTCTGAGGCTTCAAGGTGGTCTTCACCACCACCTTTGAGAAAAGCCGTGTGGTCTTCCACTGAGCGGACACGCTCCGCCTGAATGGAGCATGCTCTTCTCTCTCTGCTTTGCACCACCAGTCTCCACACCGCAAGGAGCATCTTTCTGCAACAGCCGCTCCGATGGTTCGGACTGTTTCTACAGGGTCAACTCTTAGAAGTAAAACGCCTGCATCGAAGGCTAATATTTAGGTGGCTGAGATGTATTGTGAACAACTTCCCCCAAACTTGCTCCAATATAAACTTTTCCATATCCCATTCAATTAACAGGCTCGATTGCCCTCCCATGTGAAGCGCTCAACATGCACAGAAAAGGGCGACCTTAAATATTTCTCATGAAATGTATCACACATGCAGAGAAGTGTATGAAAGATACGCAGCTTAAAGAACAGTAACAAAACCAGCGCCCACGTAAGCCATCACCCAGTTTAAGACACTGAATGTTAAAAACACCTCGGATGCCCCCTTACACTATAGGAACAGCTTACAGACAGACCCATCAGCTTCAAACACACACATGCACCGCTGTGCATGCACAGGAACCCCTCACGCACGTCACAGCCCATAACTCTCCACGACGCCTCCAACAGTAACTGAAGACTTTAGGTTGCTCCCGTCTTGTGAGTCTGCCACCTCGGAGTTTTTGCTTCTAGTCAACTATAACAACTAAGAGAAAGGGCATGGAAAACTCGTATCTGCCTTTAGCTGCCTTTCTCGAGAAGCGAGAAGCGACACACGTCTGCTCACTTGGCTGAGAACGGCCGCACAGCCTCCACTCGACTGCAAAGGAGGCTGGCAGGCGTGGTCTCCTTCACACTGGAACAGAGCCACCGCCCAGCGCGCACAGGCTCCGCCCCAGCGCGCACAGGCTCCGCCCCAGCGCACACAGGCTCCGCCCCAGCGCCCTCCTGCAACAGACACTCTTCCCGACTCGTGTGCTAATTGCAAACTTGTGTTCCTTTATAGTTTCAAAAAAAAAAAAACACTGACCTACCTGGGTGAGAGAAAGACAATAGTGACATTATTATATAAAGGCTGCCGGAAGAAGGTAAGATGACAAAGTGTCGAGTCATCGTCTGGCTTTGGCTTCCCTGAGAATTTGCAATTGACCTTTCCGGGGGGTGTCAACAGGCAAAGTCACGAGTGAGCCTCGGGGATCACAGGGGTCAGCAACTTGGGAGCGTGCGACAGGATGACGATTGGGACCACGCACTGGACGACCCTCAGAAACGGCTTCAGAGGGAGGGGGCTGCTGTGCGGGCTTCCTCCTAAACGCACCGTGATCTCTGCCATTTCCAGTGAATCCGAGCATCGAGGCAGAGGAGGTAGCGAAAGCTCGCACCCCTCAACACTTTCCGAGAGTTGAACGGTTAGTTAGACCCACTGAGTTCACGACACTCTCCATGGGTAGTTTTATTCATTTTTAACAGTTGTATTCAAGGCAGCTCTTGGGAGAGCTGGCAGCACATCGAGGAAGGCCCCTGGTGGGTTCTAATCCCCGGCAACTCCACTAGCACAAGCAAGTCCCCAGCAGGGGCAGGAGGGAGACAGAAAAGTGGGTTTGCAAGACCAGGTCTCCACCCGCCTCCCAGGTTTACAGACAAACCGAGCTTTTAAATCTAAGGTTCCCTGAGCATCGAACCTCTGTGCCATGCTCCCGGATGCCGGACAGCTCATGCCATCCACAGGAACTCCTGATGTGGGCGTGTGCCAAGTGCATCCGCCAGTACCTGGTGGCAACCCGAGTTCACCCCTAGCCTGTCGGAGAGAGGTCCAGGCTGTCAGGGCAGCATCGCATGGAGCTGGCTGGGGGTCACGGTCTCCAGCCTTCGCAGACCAGAATCCCAGAGCCATCCTCCTGCCCTCCAGGGCCCCAGCAGTAGAATTAGGTGGTGTTACACCGCCATCTAGTGCTGAAAACGATGAAGTGCAACACCTCTGTCCCGGCCACTAGGCACAGCTATCATAACTAATGATTTCGCAGAGAGGGCCAAGCTTGCAGAAGCAACAGGCCGAGATTTCATCAGTTTACTCTAACTTCGCAGTGACAAGTCTGTGTCGTTTATTGGGAACAGGCACAGGAGTCAGACGGACCAGGAGAGAACCCCTCCTCTGTTCTTATGCCACGTGACATGTTCAGTCCCTGGAGGTCCCTGAACCTTCCTCTCCTGCTATTAAAACAGCTACATTTAAGGTTGTTACCGTGTATGCAGATGAGTCCTGGGTTCCCTTTGGGCTCCCAGGGAACACGCATCCCCTCTCCTGCTCTTCTCTAGCCCCTGTGCACAGAGAATTTCCATGGCGACCATGGAAGGCGACACTCACAAGAGGGATGATAACCTGTATCCGGAAAGTCAGACAAGCTGCGGAATCAGAGGCCGCGGGAGTTTCCAGCAGCGGCTCTGGCAGCCGGCTGCCTGGTTCTCAATACCTGCTCTGCCTGCTGCTGGGTTTTCCGGCTGTGGAACTGGAATGTAACAAAGATACCCAACGCTAGGGTGGTCGTGAGGATTAGGTAAATGAATGCGTACCTGCAAAGCACTTAGAACAGTAAGCATTTGCTAAGTGTGACCTATTATTAATAACAGTTCTCAGTGATGCTGACCCAAACAAGGTAGGGGGAGGGGTGGGCAGGGTAGGCTCTGAGGCAGCAGTTATTTGATTTACCAAATGTTACCATTTCTTGTCCTTTGGAATGCTGCTACCTACTCTGGTTTCCCCTAAACCTACACATGCACACACCCTCTGTCTTCAAATACTTCTTGAGTCTGGTGCCCCTGGACTGTTCCCACATGTTCTACGCTGCTTCTTTTTCCTCCTTTCTTGTCTTCTTTTGGACTTTACACAGTTTCATATTACCTTTCTGTTATCTTGTTAGTTTTCCAGTTTTATTATTTTATTAGCCAATATCATAGAAATGAAAATCTGCACCCCGATTTATTAATTTCTGATATACACTGGTGCCTTCACCATTTCCATGCCCAAGGCAATTCAAGGACCTCAGAATAATTAGCTCCTATCAGACGTTTATGCTGTTATTGTCACATGTTTTAGTGCTTTATACGTGTAAGACCTCACAGAGCATAAAATTATTTTATGCCAATATTCTTTTAGATTAATACACATATTTGCCCTTTCCTTTGCTTTTCGGTTCCTCTCTGCGGCTCCCAGCTGTGCTCTGTGATCATTCCCTCCCGTTCAAACACCACTCGTCTTTTCTTTCAGTACTTTGGGTTCTTCCCAGTGCCAACAAATTCTGTTTTCCTTTGCCTGGAAATGTCTTTTTCACGGGCATTTTTGCTGCACAGATCTTCCAAGCTGGCTGTTTAATTTTTTATTTTTTTAAGCTCTTGGAAAATATCACCTATTAGACCTTTGAAAGTGATCAATATTTTCCTCTGGCCACATTCAAAATGTCTTTGTTTTTTTTTAGCAGTTTTACTATGAAGTAATTCCATACAGTTTTGTTTGTATTTACGCTGCTTGGAGGTCGACAGCATTTCTTCATCTGTGGCTCTGTGTCTTCCATCAGTCTTGGAAATTGTTGGCCATTCTCTCTTCAAACACTGTCTCCCAGGGTCCCCCTGAGCATCCGTCTGGGTGTTTTCTGACCTTTCGATGAACTAATTCTCTCTTAATCTGTAACTATCAAGACGACCTACTGATTTAATTTCAGCTGCATTACGTTTCAACCCTAGAATTCCTGTCTCACATTTTCCAGGTCTCTGCTGAAACTTCCCCATCCTGTCATTTAATTCCTCACACGGTTTAACCATAGTGTAAGGTCTCTGTAGGATAGTGCTAAATATCTGGATTTTCTGAGGGTCTGTTTCTAGCCACTTTCTCACTTTAGGCAAATCTCATCTTATTGTACTACTACTTGGTTTTTATGAACAGACTTCGGAAAAAAAGCCATAGATAAAATTTGAGGAACTGCATGAGGTTGTCTTTCTTCAGGGGAGATTCTTGCTTCTGACTGTCCACCCGCTTTGGGGAAATGGCCTCATGGGATTAGGGACCGGGATGGTTTGAGGCTGGGCTTCAGGCCCCCAGCTCACGTGTCTCAGCGACAACCCCTTCGGGTCCCGAGAGTGAGCCTCGGTATTTAAAGACCACTTCCACATGGTGCAACCTGAACTCTGAATTTTCGTTCCACATGAGTCTTTCAAAAACTATGCTCAGCTTCTCAGCCACTGCCCTTGAGTTAGCAAGTACTTTGAGGGAGGGACAAAAGTGTCGAATGTGGGGTGGGTCTTATCTGTCTGGGACACCCTTGTTTTCTTGGCACTCTCTGATATGTATATATGGAGGGCCCCTAAAAGGGAATGTATTTATTAAAAATTGTGTATTTATTTTCACCTGTTTAAACTTCAGTCACCTCTGAAGGAGCCTCCAATTGATGTAATACATCAACCAAGACGTTTTCTCCATGACTTAGAACAATTTTTGAAGTCACTGATTTTGACGCCTTTGAGTGCTTCTGCTGTCTTTTGTCTCCCCTCTTCCCCATCTGCAAGACAGTTCCCTCTGAGGACTTTTTTCATCCAGAGAAACAAGAAACAAAGTCTCTAGGGGTGTGAGGTTGGGTGAATAGGGAAGGAGGGTGGGTCATGACATTTGTGGTCAAAAATTGCTGCACACTCAGTGCAGTGTGGGCAGGTGTGCTCGTAAATCACCTGTCATGAAATGGGCAAATGCACTGAGCCTTCCAAAAAAATGCACTGAAGCCGAACACAGCCTCTCACAACAACACCAGCTGGTGCGCCGACACAAATGGGTTCCTAGAACACTCACCTAGCGGGGGAAGACTGTACTGCAAGGGGCCCGCCCTCCAGAAGATAATCCCAGTTTTGGGGTAGCCCCACCATATATATTCTTTTCCAAGTTGCTCAGCAGAAAGGCTGGTGCAAAACAAGCTAATCACCCCAGCTGAACTCTCCACAGGTCTTATCTGAATAATTTTAGAGTTCACGTTCTGAAGTAGAACAGATGAATTCAAACAATTTTTTTTAATGCAGGTATATAGCACTTAGCCCCAAGCCAGGGATGTAAAATACACTCAGTGTTGGTAATAACAAATTTTAAAGCACTGCAGTAATGTCGATGGTTAATTACATAAATTAACACATGCTGGCAGCCTCCCTCCTTAGGCACCCTCCGTGAGGAGCCATCCTGGTGAAGACCCCTGCAGGTCTGACTCTCTCCACCTCGCTGGGTCTCGCCAGCTCTCCTGGGCTGTGGAGCACTGGGGTGCAAGGGCCCCCCCGCACCACGCAAAACCGGTGTGCTCCGGTTGGAAAGCAGGTCAGTTGGAGTGCGAGAGAACTTAGCAGCAGGATCCAGGAAGTGAGTTTTGGTGAGAAAATTCAAGAACGTGGCCCCCCGGAGTAGGGCCCAGAGGGTTTACCCGGGAGAGCATGGCCCGGCAGTGATCACCGAGGTTCGGGCAGAGAAGGGAGACAGATCTTTGGCTGCCCTGCCGGCACTGGGGGAGGGGACCTCACTGCGCCGGGAAGAGCCTCCCACTTACTGAGACTCCAAGAAGGTACAGAAGTTCCAGGTACCTTTTTTTTTTTTTTTGAAAGAAACTGATGTGAGAAACAAACAAGGCCTGACCTCTCAGGACTGTGCAGGCCATGCTAAGAAGTCTGGTCTTCAGGAGCAGGATGACTTGGAACAATTCTGTGCAATTTTGAAAAAATTGGATGGGCTATATACGATTTTACCTCCCCCTGTAGCTTCGCCAGCACTATGGTCTTGCCGATTTGATGCTTTTCACTTGTACTCACTACTCGTTTTCATGTTCATTGCCCGTGCTTGTATCTGTTACGTGCTCAGTGTTGGTGACCTCCCCCGCAAATCCTAATCCCCAGTGTGAAAGTATTAGGAGGGGGGTTTCTGGGAGGTAACTAGGGCTGGAGGGTAGAGCCCTCACGAACAGGGTTAGTGCCCTTACGAGACAGGAGAGACCTTGTTTCAACTCTGCAAACCCGGAAGTGGCCCTTCACCAGACACAGGATCTGCCAGCACCTTGACCTTGGACTTCCCAGCCACGAGAACCAGGAGAAACAAATGCCTCCTGTTTCAGTCACCCAGTCATTTGTTCCAGCAGCCCAAGCTAAGAGCGTATGCTTGTCCACTTCCTAATGAGGTGCTTTTGTTTAACTGAATTACTTTTTTGAAAAATCCTCAGCTGAGGATTGTTTTTTATTTGAATTTTAGATAAAGAGAAAGAAGAGAGAAACATGGATGTGAGAGAGAAACATCATTGTTGCCTCCCATATAAGCCCGACTGGGGATCGAACCCACAACCTGGGCATGTGCCCTGACCGGGAATGAAAACCTCAGTCTTTTGGTGCACAAGATGACGCCATTCCAACCAACTCAGCCACCCAGCCTGAATTACCTACTTTTTAATTTACTGAATTACCTTTTGCTTAATGTTCTCTTCCTCATTATTTGCCTTTTAATTATGTATGTCAAAACATTATACACACAGCAACCTTTTTTTAGGGATAAAGGTATTTTCTCACCTCAGTATTACACAGACACTTATCTATATTTCCCATTACTAGCACCACGGTTCAACGGCTCAAATTCACCGACGACGTCCCGGTTGACATCTATACACAGGAACCTAATTTCACTTTCCAAAGGACAAACCAGTTATCCCTTGAAATGTCGCTGTTATGAATAAACAACTTAGAGGATAATTCATGGGTTTTCTTAATCTTCTACTTTGTTCTATCACAGCTGTGCTAATACACTGCACGTGAGATCAAGTTCTCCCATGCTACATCCTCCGTCCTCAGCGGTTCAGTGTTAATTAGCTGCCCCATGAGAAACTTACTCCCTTCATGTAACTATGGAACTGCCTGACACAGGGATTTTCTCTGAAAGTTAGTGCAGTCTCAGACCACCCGAGAACTAGGAGACAGCTACCTGGAATGGAACGAGGTGAAAATGACCTTGAAGACAGACATCCCCAACTACTTGGAATTTGTATAGATTTTTTGCACATACTGCATATATTACTGAAGAATTAAAACAAAGAACTCATAAGACAGTTTATCATAATTGACCTTTTATTTTAAAAAATTACAGGGAATGATTTCCAGCATATTGTATTTTATAAAAGTACTGCTTATATCAAACATGTTATATCACTATTAATTCCATTGAAGAGCTGCCTTTTTTTAAGGTACCAATTCCAAATGATGGGACGCTTGCCCTTAAAATTGAAAGTTCCCATTATTTATTCAAATGTCAAAATTAAGATTATTCAGAAGTTTATTGCTTTATGGCTGGGCAAGATGCTACTAGCACATGTTAGGTAAATAATATTTTAAAAACTATGAGGTCATTCTGTTTAAAACTTTTAGGATAATTGACAGAAAATAGATAATATATATTCAAATTACAGACTGAAGGGCAGGCTTATTACAGGTACTTCTGTGTGAAGCAGCTCTTTAAAGAAACAAGACGCACACACGGGTCTGTCTGGTATAACACACGTAATTGAAATGAACAAACCTGGAAGACCAATATTGTTACGCTACGTTTTGTTAGGATCTTTTTTAAAAAATCACACATTTAGTAGTCCATTTGTGCTTAAACTATTCATATGCAGGAGAAGCTTAAAGAAAAACACCTCTGTACATGATGATGGGAAGGAAGTAATAAACTTTTTTGAAATTGCACTGTTATTTAAAACGCGGTCCTAAAGTCAGACCCTCCTGGGCAGCTGGCAGTCTCCCGGGCCTAGTTGGCAGCCTGGGGAGGCCCCTCCGGGATCAGCGAGGTGAAGAAGGTGGTGACGAACGACCAGGCGGACGCCATCAGCCCCGGCCTGTGGAGCGCGCCGGCGTCCTCCCCCGCATCTTCCCCACTCTCGTCCTCCAGCCCGTCGTCCATAAGGCGCTCCTTGCAAACAAAACGAGAAAGGGACTCCTGAGTGACTAAACAGCCGGCATCAACTCAGGACAGACAAGGAGGAGGTAAGTACCTCCCTACAGTAAGAAGGGACGTGAGAATGAAGTAAGAAAGTGGTACATAGCTGGTCGACAGAATCTGTGTTAAATCAAAAATTGATAAATTCCTTGCTGTTTGAATTCAAAGGGATAATTGCCAATGTAATACAATAAATTCTCACCATGTGCATAATTCTCTTTCTAGGCTATTTCAAGGACGAATAATATTAGTTCTTCCCATTTAATTCTAACATATGGCTGAGTTCTCCAGGACGAAACTGCACAATTTACATGTTTACTTTCCTTCGTGTGTTAATCCACAAGCACTCATGGAACACCCCGAGATCCTTGCATCCCGCTGGCCTCACACCGTGCTGAGGACACACCTGCATCTGAAGCACACCAGACCCTCACGTGCATACCATTTCTTCAAGTTCCAGGTTGTGTGCGTCTTGCCCATCGTTGACGTCTGCGTTATTGCGGGGAGCCTGCGGCGGACCTACTTCTTGCCTGAAAGGAAACCATCCGGCTTGGTGCCTGTTCAGTGAAACAAAAAAGTAGTTACAACTGCTTTTCCCTGTAAAACCGTGAAACATTAGCATCCTACAAGAGAAAAATGATTGGAACTGTAACACATGAAAAGACCATGCCGCCTACTTTACACCAAGAAATCCCCCTCTCAAAGCAAGGAGAGCAAAGCAGGAGTCATTTTCAGTCTAAAAGTCCATCATGGGCTTAACTGGCTCCGCATTAGGTATTAACACATTGTCTGCGGGTAGTTTTTATCGTGTGCTCTACTACCAGTCAACGTAAAACGTATAAATACGTTTCCCGCATACAATGTGTTAAAACATGTCAGGAGTCGTAAAATCTTTTCTTTGCTATTTTCCTAAATGAAATTCAACTAGATTATCTGTTTTCCTCTTGGGGAATCAGGAGGCAAGGCAAAATTCGTCTACTTGTGAAGAAAAGAATCTGGCCTGTATCTATAGAACTTACTATTGATAACTATAATTAAAAAGACCATCTTTGTAGAAGAATGGATAGGCCCTGCCCGGGTAGCTCAGTGGGTTGGAGCGGCGGCCTGATACACCAAGGCTGCGAGTTCGATTCCAGGTTGGCGCACATACAAGAGGCAACCAAAGAATGCATAAATAAGTGAACAACAAACTGATGTTTCGCTCTCTTTCTCTAAAATAAAAACTAAAAAAAGGAATGAATCACATACTTCCTGAAGCTCCAAATAATTGATACGGCACATCTGGCTGAATTAACAATTTTTGTAAGCAACAATAAAGGAAAATTTGCTTCTCGACAATTCTGATAAATGTTCTCCCTCGATGTAACTGCCCCGCTTCTGACGCCAGACCTGTTGAACCCGACACCTGCACGCACACACAGGGCGGTCCCCGAAAGCCACCGGTCCCCCAAAAGCCACCAAGGGAACGGAGAGGGAGGCGAGCACTCACAAGTACACCAGCAGCATGGCGCCCACCACCATGACGAAGCGGCTGAAGGAGGAGTAGAAGTACACGATGCTGAGCAGGATGGCGGCGCGGGACAGCGTGTACATCCAGTCCAGCCAGTCCCGGTTGAAGTCCTCCTCGTTCAGCACCGGCCCTCCCTGGGCGTTCATCTGGACGTTCTCGTTGAGGGGCCGGTTCTCCTGCGCCGCCAGGTTGGGCGCGGGCGGGGGCTCGTCGCCAGGAACGTGGGCCAGATTCAGGGACTGCGAAGGCGCGGGCTGGGCGGGGGCGGCGTCCAGCGTGGCCTGGGCCGAGACTGCAGCCTGACTGGAAGAGTCACCACAGTGAGTGTCAAGGAGGCACACGCCCCGCCACAGGACATTTCCAAGCCCTGCTGGGCGAGCCGCGTGTCTTCCCACGGGCCTGCCGTGGGCCGTCACTGCCCTGCCCCCCATCTCCTGGGCGAGCAGGAACCTCCTCCTGGGAGCAGGACCAAGACTGCGGAGCTCAGGCCAGCCCAGGAGGGAGACGGGAGGGGGGAGAACTCACTCTTTTTTCCCCTGCACTGAACGCATGACAAGGCAGGGACCCGCTCTCTCTTCCGACCTGCTCACTGGTGCCCCTTTTGTCCTTCTCCGTGGAATGAATCCCCCACACCCGCCACCTGATCCTCCGACCCAGCCTCACTATCATCACTCTGTGTGTCCACCGTCTACGGCAAAGGATTGGCATCAGTATTTTTAAGATATTAACTAGATTCCAGGTCGCGCTCCCTCAGCCCCAAAGCTGACTTCTGGGAACTCCATCTGGGGACCACTGGTCTAGGTCCTTTGTCAAACTTACAAAGAATTGTGGTCCTGAGGTTTGCTTACAACTGCCTGAAAATCAGAATAACTCTCCCTGCCAAAGGCCCCAGTAAAGTGGTAATGCGCCTGCATTTGCTTTCAGGTACCCAGCGCGGGGCGGCGGCCGTGCGGCAGGACGGCCGGGAGCCGGGAGCCGGGAGGTGCCCACGGGGGTGAGTGCACAGCGTTCACTCTGCCGGGCCGGCTTTCTGTACGGTCAAATTCTTGTACAATCCAAAGTTTAAAGACCAACACAGCAAAGTAAAACAAAACAGAAATTTCCTAGGCTATGAAAGCCTATTTAAGCCCGTGTGCTAACTAATACCTTGTTTTTGCACAGGGCTTTTAGTTCTAAAACGCTGCTGCCTCACAGATATTCTAACTCACGGGCAAGCTACTTCTCGAAGTGTGAGAACGTGAGGCTCCGAAGGCAGATGGTGCCGAAAGGTGAGATGACCTAGAAGTGATCCACAATGAGCCCCACTCCCCTCACACGGCTCTCGTCCGAGAGGGAGGCGGGGCGGAAACACCTAGTGGGGTGCTAGGCACAAAGCAGTCCCTCAGTGGTAACTGCCGTGTCACCACGGCGGCAGCTACGGTGCACCCAGCCTGCCTGGGGCCGTGCAAGGGGACGAGGGGAACACGAGGTGCACAAAGCAGGTCAGTGCTGTGGGACACAGTCAAAGGAGAGAGGAGGACACAGAGTTCACGCTGTAGCTTCGGCTGTCAGACACTGGGGGGCGGGAGGAGGAATGACTGACTGACTGCATGTCAAGCAAGTTAACGGGCAATAGTCGAATGAAATACAGGAAAGAGCCCAAAGGGAGAGAAAGCGATGGCAGGAAAGTGGGTCTGAAATGAGAAAAGATCTGGGTAAAAAATGGGAAGTGAGATACCGGGGAAGGACGGGGGCCAGAAATGACCCAGTAGCTCGCCCTGGTCACCTGCTGGGTTCGGGGACGGGAGAAGCCGGCAGCAAGGCTGGGTAAGCAAGAGCGTGGGGAAGGACAGAGGAGACAGTGTCCCTGACAGGAGTCAGGCAGGAGGGCGCCCTCCAGAGGCCAGTGGAGTCGGATTTTGGACACACTGCACTTAGGGAAGGGCTGACTGCCCCGAGGACCCTCCCAGCGACTGGGTGGAGACGCAGGATGAGGCCAGGAGAGGAAGAGCTGGGACCACCCCAGGGAGCTAGGAGCAAGGCCCCAGGAGAAAGCACTCCGAAGACTCATGCCCCGCACCCCCTTCCCCCACCCCACACTGAGTATCACCAAGCACATGGTAAGTACACAGACACCTCTAACTGCGTAAGGAGTGCTACCATTTACAGCATCGGCCCCCAAGCCTTTTGGCACTGGGGACCGGTTTCCTGGGACACAGTTTTTCCACGGAGCAAGGCGGGGCAGACTGTGAGGACAGGAGGCGGAGCTCAGGCAGTAACACAAGGAAGCTTGCGGCTTCTTCGCAGCTCCCTGCCATCACCTCCTGCTGTGCTGTGCGGCCTGGTTCCCAACAGGCCACTGACCGGTACTGGGGGTGGGGCCCTGACTTGGAGGGCTGTCCGAGGACACAGAAGGAGTGATGAGAAGGATGAGAGGATAACAGAATCAGAGACACAGGAGAGGAGGACCTTAAAGAGAAGCCAGAAACGTCAAAGGAGAGCACAGGAAGTCCGCAGGGGCCGCTGGGACGGTGACCGGTGGCGAGGCCTCGCGAGAACACTGACCGTGTAGGAATGCATTCGCCACCACTGCGTCCTACAGAGATACGAGCCTCCTTGACATGTGACTCTTTCTATTTCTTTTCCTTCAACGTCTGATCTCTTCATGGAGATCTGCTGCCTCCCAGTGCAACTTCCCTACGTTTTCTCCTCTTTCACAGGTAAAACGTTGTACCAAAGCATCTCAATATAGTGAGAGACGAGAGGGAGAGGTGGAGAAAGGTTTAGTTGCTATGAACCATTTTCCTTCAGCCAAATGATTTCTTAAAAAGTATCTGCTGAGATACTTGTGAACTCCCTCATAATAATTTTTTATTTTTTTAAAGATACTAATTTATTTTTAGAGAGAGGAAAGGGAGGGAGAAAGAGAGGGAGAGAAATATCAGTGTGCAAGAGAAATAATGTTTCTCTTGGCCATCGGCTGGCTGCCTCTCACACGCCCCCAACTGGGAACCTGGCCCGCAACCCAGGCACGTGCCCTGACTGGGAATCAAACGGGTGACCTTACAGTTCGCAGGCCAGCACTCAATCCACTGAGCCACACCAGCCAGGGAAATAACTGTAATTCTGTAAAGCTAATGAAACACACCAGTAGGTGCAACCCCAAACTAAGTGACCCGGGGTAAACGCGGAGAACGCGGCGAGCGCCGCGGCGAGTGCCCCAGCGAGCGCAGGAGCCGGCGCGCACTTACTATTGCATGTAATACTGGTGCGCGTACATCTGCTGCCACCACAGCACCTGCAGCGGGCTGAGCGCGGGGTACACGGGGAAGCCGGCCACCAGGGCTTGTCCGGGAAGCTGGTTGTCCACATGTCTGCCATAACAAGGTAAAAAGCATGTCTTTCAACGCTCTAGAAGTGGAAAGCATTTCTCTAAACTTTAATTTCTGGACCACAAGGCATTGTCATCCTACTGAACCGGAACCTGCACCCTAACAAGGTCCCCAGGTGACTAGCACCGACGTTACAAACTGAACAGTGCTGCCCCACATGGTTCTAAAGTACGAGCAGCTTCCAAAAGCACTGCTTGCCTGAGCCCCCGTTCTCAAGACATGCGGCTGGGCAGAGGGGTGTCTCTGAAGTGCGCCCGGACCCCGGCAGGGGCTCCCAGCACAGCCCGGAGGGAGAGCGGTGAAGAGGCCCACAGCGCCCACGGCTCACCCCTGCATGGCGTACGGGAACCGGGGGCTCTGGGCCGGGTCGGCCTGCACTTGCGGGAGGACGCGCTGCCTCAGCCCTTCCGGGGCCGCGCTGACCGCCAGCGGCAGGGCTTCCGCACTGGACGACGGGGTGGTGGATCCCGACGGGTCTGGACTCTGCAAACAGAAACGCGATTGCTTTTTCAAGAAGACTGAATTCGTTACCATCGTGAGAGTTTAGACACACTGCTAAGCAGGAGTTCATGAAATCCCTCTGCAAAGAGTGAATTTTAGGAATTTACTAATTTGAATCTTGAGAAACTTTCGTTCTGATGAGGCTCAAGATTTCAGAAAAATCAAAACTGCTTCATTATACAACAGTGTATCAACTAGAAAAGGCTAAGTAGTGGAGTAACTGTATACAAAAAAACATACAAAATCGTGAGATTAATGCATGCAAAGCTCTTTTCACGATGCCTAGAACACAGAAAGTGCTCAGTAATGGAACGAATTTCTGCGTCACTTACACAGTTACTATGTGCCAGCTACAGTGTAACATGCAGTTAGTAATGCACTGGCTTCAAAGTAGGAGGAACATGCTAGAAATCAGATCTGGTGTTATCTCTGACATTAACAAGGAACATAACCTTAAAATTTCACTTAACCTCCGAGTCTCGGCTTTCCTACAAAAAAATAAGATTGAACTAGATTTTCAAGATTCCTTTTACTTCTAAACTTGTCAGTGTCTAGATACCACCAACAAATAGTTTTCTGATGAACAGGAGACCAGTCAGAATGTTAACATTCTCGTGCTCCCATGGTTTCAGTCCCTCACCCGCCTCACCCCCTGAAACAACACAGTCCCGGAGAGCACCCCAGTTTGCTGCCATTTGAAAACAGTTTATCAAGGGGTTTGTGTACATTTAAAATTCAGTTATATCCTATACAAATTATAGTTCTCCCACTGAAAACCGGGGTACGACGTGCCCTGAACGCCCTCCAGGTCTGCGGGCACCGCCCCTCCCGGCACCGCCCCCAGGGCCAGGCTGCTTTTCCGCACGTCCACCTTCCCGAGTCCGGGCTGGGGGGGTCCTGGGACATTCGTCCTTTGCAAAGCCAGCAAAAGCTTTCTCCAAGATGTTACTTCACACAAAATACGTATCAAATATCTGACCAGGGAGTCTGATTCTTAGGGACATGAATTTGGAAAGGCCTCTTTTTTAGCAAGATTTGTCATTAAATGGACCACGAAAAGGTGGTTAATTAAAAATTAAAGAAAGGCCTAGTCATTTGGCAGCCCAGGCTAGTTTCTCTAGATTTCTGCCCTTATTAGATAACTCTCTCGTGACCAGAGCTCTAAGACATTTTCAAACCCCACTGAAATTTCTCAGTCATAAAACATTAAGGGGAGTTCAACTTCTTTTTCCTTTGACACGTGTAGAATACACTGAATGTATACACTAATGACAGGAAATCGTGGCCCAGGAGCCACGAGCCAAGTCAGAGGACTCTTTCTCAACAAGAACGGAGGCAGCACAACCGTGCCCAGCGGGTACACACGGAACGCCAGGCCGAGGCCCTTGGGCTTCCTGACAAAACACACTTCCGTTTAACTGAGGCTAATTCCCGTGGCTGGTACTGGGAACACTGCCCACGGGGGCCACACTCAGCAAACACAGCAATCAGAGAACTAGCATCTGCTGGAAGAGCTATCAACGAGTTATCCCCACTCACCCCCTCCTTCAAGTTCTGGCTAGACCCTTGATAAGAACCGTCTCTCACTTCCAAATGTGTCATATAACCCTTTTACTGGAAACCAAAAATAATTCAACGTAAGAGGACTTGGTACAGTATCTTTAAAACTTGTAGAGAATATCTAGGCTGGAAAGTTTTAACTATTGAGAAGAATTTCCCAAACAACTCTAGGTAAATGAAAAAACCGGGCAGGCGAAATGAGCACCCAAGCCTGGGAGAGCTGACTGCGCAGGTCCAGCAGAGGAATGGACACGCAAACGCAGTCGTTTCAGAACACAAAGTTCTTGACCGAGCAATCTACTTAGAAGATTTAGCATGCTGAAAACTCAATCATTTAATCCGCCTTGAATAAAATATACTCTATTAAACACCTTAAATATTCATGAAATCTTACTGGCCTTAGAGGTTATATTATATAACCATGCATAACTCTGTCTCCTTAGTATTTCAGTAACGAAACCCCTGAAGACTGGATCTATTACTGACCCTCAAGCAGTGAAGTTTAACTCCCAGGGAGCAGGCTTCAAGGGACAGCACTGCATGTCGGATTTTAAAAACAAAGTTTAAATGCCCAAATCCAGCCATTCAAATCACAGTCTCACAACCCACAAGCTCCGACTGTCCTGTTCTTTCCCTTAGTTTCTAGAGGCAAAATAGGGACAACCAGGAGACACCCCCACGTCCTCCTCTCTGACAACTCACAGAACTGCCGCTGCTGGACGCCTCGGGACCGTCCGTGCTGGTGCTGGAGTCGGGAGAGCTGGGAGGGGTCCGGGAAGTGCACACGAGATGGACCATGTGATACTCGTCTTGCTGAAACCAAAGAAGAGCGCTGAAAGGGCGGCACTGGGGAAGGTGCAGTCAGGCGTCAGCAGCGGCTCAGCTGGGACACTCAACTCGGAACTTAAGTTCCCTCCTAACAGAGCCATTTTTGGTAAGAAACTGCTGCCATCTGAAGGTAAATGTACCACTTTGGAATTTGGAGCCCTTCTGGATTCAGTATTTTCTCCATGCTCAGAAAGCGGTCGGAATACTCAGTAACCCTGGGTGACGAAAATGACTGCTTCGTACACGAAGGAGTCTGGAAGCGAGCAGTGTGCTGTGGAGTTGTGGCCCGCCGTCTGTGATTTCAGCGTAAAGACACCCAGCACCTTAACATCAGAACTGCAGCAGTCACGCTGAAGCTCAGACCCGCAAACTCTGAGTAGTAAAGACATTTCCTTTACTGAGGGCTTTGCAGCTATAATAAATAAACTCAAATAATGTCACCGTCATCTCATTTGCCTTGATTTTAACAAGGTGATGTATAGTTTATTTTTTAAGTCAAAATTTATTTTATATTTATATAAAGCATATATCTGAACTAAATTCTGTAAATATCTCATGTTTCCATAAACCTACAAACATGACCAAAAAAATATTCTAATAATGACTAGGACTGACATTTTAGCTCAGCGATTACATGAGTATGTCTATACTCAGGCATGAAGCAGGTTAAGTAAGAGGGAGAAGGGAAAGAGAATACAGGAGGACAGAGGAGAACACAGCATAGCTCAGCAACTTCAAAAAAAAAAAAAAAGAAAACAGAGTATGACAAAGGAAAGGGGGCAGGAAGATAAAGAAGATGCCCAGCTGTAAGAAAGAAACAACGTAAGTAAAAACTACGCCTTCGTCAACTGCCTGCCATAACCCTAGAACTGTGCTGGAGCCTGAGGAGGACCCCAGAAAGGCAGAAGTCGGCCGCGCCCCCAGAGATGCTCAGAGCACTGTTACAAGAGGAGACTAGCGCACTAGTGCACAATTAGAGAAATGTGTATCACAGTCTTTCGCACAGAACTGAGAGCACAGACCACAACTGCTTTCTTTCGGAGTGTAAAGACAGAAGCGAAGGGGGTCAGAGCGTGAAGAGGAGGCAGTTTCAGGGCCAGTGTGCCTCGCGCCGCCGTGCCCAGCGAGGAAGACAGAAGGCGCTGCTGGTTCACAGCGCCCCCTAGCTTCAGAGTACAGAACATGCGAAGCATCCAACCATGAGATCTTTACCCTTAGAAACCTAATTTCAAAGGTCCTACGACTCAAATGAAGTCACAGTATTATTCGTTTTCATTCACCTTTGGGGAAAAGCTTCTGTAAAACAGTTTATAATGAAACAAGTAAAGCTAAGGGTAGCATTTCATTGAAAAAAAGGAATACAGTGACTTTAACAAAAACAGTTCTAAGATTGACTAAAAATGTAAACATATTATTCAAAATATTGTATATAAGGGGCCAACAGTCCTTTGACTGAGCATTTTTATTTTAAGTCTTCTGATCAGAAACTATTTCTGGTAGCAAGAACCTTTTAAAAGAGTATCCCTGTACAAACTCGCTATCTTTGGGTTAAAATAATAAAATAAATGTCTATTTCAAAGAGTCTACAGCCACAATGTTTTTAAGAATAAAAACGGACAACAGTCAGAAGGCGAGGCACACAGGGCTTTCAGGGCAGTGCAACCATCCTGCAGGACACCGTAACGGTGACTACATGTCATTACACACTTGCCCACACCCGCAGGAAGTGCAACGCCAAGAGGGAGCCCTAGTGTACGCCATGGGCTTCGGGTGACAGCGGTGTGTCCCTGATGCAGGCTCGTCAAGTGTAACGAGTGTACACTCTACTAGGGAGTGTTGGCGGTGGGGGAGCCTGTGTCCGCGGAGCGGGGGGATGGATGTGAAATCTCTACCTAACTTTTTTTGGTCCGCTCAACCTAAAACTGCCCTAAAAAAATAAAATCTCTCACAAAGGAGAGGGGGAGGGAGGAGACCTGCTACAAATTCCACTATTTTTGAAGGAGAAATAAGATATTAAGCCATCTTGGCAACCTGGAACTACATGATTAAAAAGAAAATGACAGCAAGAAGTCACACTGGCAAAGTTAAAATGTCCAACTGTCTAAACAGAAAGAATATACTGGTATAAGATTTCTTAAAGTTCCCCGCAGGTAATCATAAACAAAAAGAGGAGGAGAAAGACTTCTTGAGTCAGATCAGGGACACCCAGAACAACATTAAGAATTAAGTCAAGAGGGAGGGGAGTAGCTGGAGGTGGAAGAGGGTATAAGAGAGATAAATGGTAATGAAAAAATCCAATAAAAATAAACTATTAAAAAAGAGACTTAAGTGAAAGGTCTGAGCAAAATATCAAAGCTGTATATTCACTTTTGCTACATTCACAAACAAAAAGCAGTATCGCAAATGCAGAAAAGTAATAAAAGTATAAATTCCACACATAAACATGAGTGAAAAGCTGCCACTTTAAAAAAACCAGCACTCCAGCTGATTGTCAAAAAACGTATTGAGATACATTTTTGCTCTAAGCACCAACATTCAAAGGTTGCTCACTGACGGACACGCGGGCTTCCTTCTGTTTCCTGCCCAGAAGCTGACTCCTAACCCAAGCAACCTGTATTATAACGTCATGCGGTCTGGTCAGAAGGGGCTGTGAGACGGCAGACTGCGTCAGGGAAAATCCTCACCACACCCTGAACGCTCCTCTCCAGCACTACTGCTAAACTGACAGTGTTTTCCTACGCAGAATGCCAAATACCTGACGACAAATATATAATCCCATTTCAGACTTAGCTCTCAGATAGACATGCAAACTGCTACCTAAACTAACTGCAATCTATCATTGTGTTTTTACACTCTAGCTCACAGTAACCTGGAACGTTACCCAGGTGGGCTGATTTTTAGCATCTGCGACCTGAACTGGCTGGATACCCACAGAAGTTCAGCACGACTCTGCTCTCACACTCGGACCGCGTCTGGTGGCACGCAGGGGTAGAAATCCGCTTACTTTTCTGAGAACGTCTTTCAGCTGCAGATGATCGGGAAGCAGTCTGCCCGAATACACCAACCTCTGATCCTTCGTCAACTGGGAAACGGGACAAAGAAAAGAATTCAACTGTTTCTAGTTACACAAAATAAAGGTTGGGAGTAAATGCCTCAATATGGGTCAACTCCCTGTAGGCACAAATAAGCAGAAATCAGACATAGTTTAAGACTTTTCTTTTTCCAAATTCCATTTATGACATTAAGAACTCAGTGAATGGTAGGCTATTTATTGTAGATATGATGAAATATGGATAATTACCAAATTTAAAAAAAAACAGAAAACAGGTAAATTGGAAGTTTTGTCTTTTCAGCCATAATGCAATGCATATGGGACTATCATTATAAATCTTCAAGCTATAAACGAGGAGGTGGCTGGCCTTCTGTTAAAAGTCAACAGCGAGATAAAATTTGAAAGTTGCCAGAGGTATTTGTATGGTCTCATCAGTATTTTTCATCTAAAAGTATATGTAAGATTTTTTTCTTTACTAACATCATGCGGAACAACTTATTGGTTTTAATTCAAAAGCCATTTGAATTTAGTTATAGCTGTAGATAAACTATTTAATAGATTTTATCATTCCCTCCACTTTCTAGAATAGCTTTGCACATTTTTCAAAAACATGAGACTAAAGGAAAATCAACTCAACTGCACGGAGATGCAGCCGCCCTCTCTCCAAGCAACCCCCAGCAGGAGACACGTTCTGGTTGTCTCTGCTCTGTTTTGTACTTACGATAACTCTGCTAAGAGCTCCCACTGACAGCATTAAAGCATTTACAATTAAAGCATTTATGTATAGTCCCCATAAGAACTCCTATTTCATAACTGAGAAACAGGCGAATGTTCCTTAAAATCTATTGACACAATTAGATAGTAGCTATATCAACCACTCCTACATATGTCAAATTCAAGCAAAACTGTAACAATTGTTAAATAGACTATATATTCAACATGGGTAGTAAAAGAGTTTTTTATAGTAAAGACAATCGTCATAGAAACCATCACACTGAGTAAGATCTATGGTCCTCAGGTGCCAAACATCAAGGGTTTGGGGTTAAGTATCATGATGAACTTGTAGAATTTTATATTTTTGCTTTCAGGCACAAAATGCCCCAGGTGCATCAGCCAGGAGCCATGGTTCCTTTTAATGGGAAATGCTCTCTAAAGACCAAAATCTGGGATCTACGAGTACTTCACTGTTAGTTGTCATTATTTCTAAGATTCTTCACTAAGGAAAGCTAGAAAATATGTACTTTTTTTAGAAAAAGACACTTTAAAAGTTCATACTGACATTTCTTAATTAAATCAATAGGACAGTATATGTTTTTACTTATTTTGTTATATCTTCTCTTGCCTTGAAAGTCTTGCTTGCTAATGACATTAAAAGAACATACGCCATTAGCAAACTTACTTACATGTTTCATCCTACCATATGCAATCTCAAAGTAAGAACAACGTCGAGTGAAGTTTAAAATTGCCTGAGGCTCTCTACAGCCCTCATGTACACACCCCAGAAATACACAGTTAGAGCACTGTTTCCAAATCACTCGGGGTAATTCCTCTCGCAGTCATGCCGCCATCCCGACATTAAATCATCAAAGTATTGTGTTACCATGCAGGAACTACTTTCCCTATTTAACTTTTTAAATTATATAGCAACGGAGTAAACATCACAGAATGATGTCCATTCAAAGGGGTGGATGTTCTGCCCCTGCTCCCTCCCTCCCTCATCCTGACTCACCCTTCCATTGCTTCTATTCACCACCACCCGGACCTGAACACAGGCACCAGTGCGGCCTTCTTTTCCCACATGACAAGCAGTCCACTACACCTCCTCTTTTGTGCCTTGTTCTCTCACTTAACACGCCCTGGAGGTCAAGCTTGAGCAGTGTTAGGGTGTCTTCCCCATTCTCTCTGACAGCTGACTGAGGCTCCTTCACGCAGAAGTACCGCAGTTTACCGACGGACATTTGAGTATTTCCAGGCATCTGTGATTACTCCCAGTGTCCTCCTTTCACTCTGTTCAGTTTATTTCTGTACTCCCTCCGAGCACCCTGCAGCGTGGAGACCCCTACTGACCTTGATAGAGCAATCTGGGTGGGCAGCAGGGGAAAAACTTAGCTGGAAGGGGTGTTAGAAAAAAGGAGAGGAGTGCGGTTAGAGACGGTGAATATACGCAACTTACAAGGAGGTTCGCACTAAGGACAAGGAAAGAAACAGAGCACTAGCTAGAAGGGAAGTGGAATCGAAAGAGGGTCTGGGCCCTGGCCAGTGTGGTTCAGTTGGCTGGAGTGTCGTCCGGTACACCAAGAGGTTGCAGGTTCCGTTCCCGGTCAGAGTACCTACCTAGGTTGTGGGTTCAGTCCTGGTCTGGGCGCGTACAGAAGGCAACTGATCGATGTTTGTCTCACATCGATGTTCCTCTCTCTCTAGAATCAATAAATATATATCCTCAAAAAAAAAAAAAAACAGGGTCTGGTCTTACTTGTTTTACTACTTTGTGTTTTTGTTTTTTTAAGAACAGAGAAATAACATGTTTATATGCCAATATGAATAATCTAGTAGAATGGGGAAAAAACTAATGATGCAGGAGAGAAAAACAGATAATTTAAAAAGCAATGACCTTGCCCTGGCTGGCGTAGCTCAGTGGATTGAACGCAGGCTGCAAACCAAAGCATCACAGGTTCAATTCCCAGTCAGGGCACATGCCTGGGTTGCAGGCCACGGCCCCCAGCAACTGCACATTGATGTTTCTCTCTCTCTCTCTCTCTTTCTCCCTCCCTTCCCTCTCTAAAAATAAATAAATAAAATCTTAAAAAAAAAAAAAGCAACGACCTTGAGTAGCTAACCAAGGGGGAGGTGGTACTGGACTCACAGGTGAACACGGCAGAGACAGATGAAGAATATTTAAGAAACTTGTACAAGATGCCACTACCACCACTCTGTGCCTCAGTTTCCTCATCTGTAAAATGAGGACAATAACAGTATCTATTTCACAGAAATGAAAATGAACATAACAATGAAAATGCACATAAATCTCTTAGAATAGAGCACAATACCCTCCTAAAAAATACAGACAAAAATGAGTGTGGGCCAAGATGGGGAGCAAACGGAACCCTCACACACCGGTGGTGAGAATGTTCACGGAACAGCAGCCTTCGTGGGGAAGTTCGGCCCTTCCTCAGAGAGGTAAACACAGAGTTACCGTATGACTCAGTGTACACCCAAATCCACACAAAACATGTTCAAGAATGTTCACAGCGGCATTATTCATAATGCCAAAAAGCCGGAACAAACAAATATGTTAACTGATAAGTGAATAAACAAAATATGATGAATATGCACCCCGCAGCATTACTGGTCCGTACAAAGCAATGAAGAAGTGGTACTCGTCATAACGCGGATGAACCCTGCAAACAGTGTAGGGAGCCAGACATGAAAGGCCACAGATTTACTACGATCCTACTTACATAAAGTTTCCCGAACAGGCAAATCCAGAGACAGAAGGTGGATTAGTGGCTACCAGGGACTGGGGGAGCAGAGGCTGGGGAGTGACCGCTCACAGGCACGGGGTTTCTCTCTGGGGTGATACACATGTTCTGGAATTGGACGTGGTGACAAGTGGGCAACTCTGTGGACTACTGAAAGCCACTGAGTTATACATGTTAAAGGGCAAGCATTACAGTGTGCAAATTATACCTCAATAAAATATACTGTTGCCTTAAACTGAATATTCTTCAGATAAGCAGAAGTTTTAAAAGGAAAAGGAATTCTTTAATTTTACTGTGATTGAAAATAGAGAAAAAGAAATTTTCATGTGCCTAAATTAGGTAAGAGGATTTGAAAATGGTTCTGTCAACTAAAAAAATTGTTTCTTCCATTTAAATATCATATAATTTAAACATCTGAGAAACCAGTGGTTAGATATGATAGCAAATAACAATAATCAAATGAATTTTCATCTAGTTATTTTAGATTATATGTTTTAGGAAAAGTACAGATTTCGAGATCTCAATTCAAATCAAATTTTACTAGTAAATGTGACAGTTCTGCTCCTGCAGACCGGCTAACCACACTGTCCTTCACCCTGACTGAAAACCCGCTTCTGTGTTGGGCAGGGTAAGCGATGCTGGCTGCTACAGCAAGTCCCAAGATCTCAGTAGCTTAACCTAACAAAAGTTCATTCTTCTCTCACCAAACAAAAAAGATTGCATGGCACCTTTTAAATATAAGAGTTTCACCCTAGCTGGTGTGGCTCAGTGGATGGAGTGCAGGTCTGTGAACCAAAGGATCGCTGGTTCGACTGCCAGTCAGGGCACATGTCTGGGTTGTAGGCCATGGACCCCAGGATGGGGTGCAAGAGGCAACCACACAGTGATGTTTCTCTCCCTCTCTCTCCCTTTCCCTCTCTCTCAAAATAAAATCTTTTAAATAAATAAATAAATGGGTTCAGAAAACAGAATCAGTACATCTAAAATAAAGCACTAATTAAACTATCACAGTTAAGTGGTTTGCTGTAAGAGGCCAGCTGCACAGACTGACATACAAATGTACTTGGCCGCATCCGTTAAGAGCATCGCCATTCTTCCTGCTGCTCACACGCCACATCAAGCAGCCAGCAAACCCCAGCAGGTAGAGCACGGCCACGGCCTGCCCCGCTCCATCCCAGACTACGCTGGTGACGTGTGGTGGAGCACAGGCGGCTGAATGACCAGGCTGGAGACATCCTGACGCCACTCTGAGCAGCCCAGAGACAGAACTCGAGCACTCCGACCAAACAGCTGCCTAACCAGCTGACCCCAAACGGCCTGCTACCCACTGCACAGACATGGCCAAGAACCAAGGAGAGGAGAGCGCACCTGCCAGCATGACATGCAGAAATCAAACCTGAACTGGTGGAAGATTCTTTTTCCTTCTAAAAGCTCTACATATATTATTACCTAAAGAGACATTTAATCAGATGTCAAAAGCAGATATAATGTTATGCATCCCTAGCATACTTTAAATATTCACAAGAGTCTGCCAGTTGAGTTTTACAAAGCCAAAAATGCTTCATATTTCTAGAAGTCACCTAGTTGGTATCAAAAGACTGAACTTTTGTATGTGAAGAACTAAATGGGTCTCTCATAATAACATAGGGCTCAAAAAAGCATGTTCTTAGTATATCTGACTTGGACAATACCAAATACCTCAGTAAAAGCAATCCATAACTTACATGTTAGTTCAAAGAACTATGACCCAAGTCCTTTGAAAATAGTAACTATTAACATTTCAGTACTTACATATAACTGTCAAGTCAAAGGGCTTTAAAGAGCTGTTCCCAGGACACGCTCTCTGTGGGAAAGGAATCTGTGGATTTCTGCCGGAACACATCTCGCACTCCCACTGAACCCAGCCCACCCAAAGCCCCAGGAAATCCAGAAACCCTGGAATGGAAGCACAGTTTACCCAAGCTGTCTCCACCCCTTATCTCCTTGCAACAGCTGTAAGCAAAACCAGCATACCGAGCTTAAAGAACTTCCTCCAGAACTCCAAGGGGACATTCCCTGCTGAGCTGTTTGCACCGACAGGCCACTCGGAAACCAGGCAGAAGCACAACAGAGACTGCCAGAACACAAGGCTGCTCTGGGTCACGCGAAGGAGCAGGGGTGTGACAAGACAGGGAAAAGCAATCTGCTTTGAGTCTTAAGATATTATGCTCCCATATCTCCCCTATAACTTATCAAAATAAGCAGCAATAACCTCACACTAAGTTGATATTCATCAGAACGGTATTAAGGCTACATTATCCATTCATCTGCAGCTGTTAGATGGCAAACCATGTAAACAGACACCTCTTTTTGTAGTTCTTGTAATCTGCAAGTATACAGCTGAGAGGGCCAAGTTCCTAGAGGAACCATAAAGGGTTAAGCGCCTGAGGCTTGCCAGTCAGACAAACCTGGGTTTGAATTCCAGTGCAACACTAGCTCTGAGAAAAATAGTTTTAAAAAGTTCTCCTCTGCTTAAAACTGTTATCTGAGAAAAATATCCCTGTGAACCTTTTCTTAAACCAGCTCCCCACTCCCTCACCCCGGACTCCAGAGCAAGCCGCCCCTCCCCTGTGCACCTGCGGCCCTCAGTGCGGCCCCAGCAGAGCACCAGTCCCGTCACTGGAGGTATTTACTTTCGTGTTTCCACCCCCCCACCGGACCTGAGCTCCAGCAAAGGACTCTTACCTCATCTTCGTGCTTGGCACATGGACATTCGAATGCCAGGTCAATAAAATCCAAATCAAATAAATAAATGAAGCCCAAGAAAGTGTGCTGGCAGTGGGGGTAGGGGGCGTGTTATCTGTTGTGGGCTTCCTGAGGGTGGGGGAGTTGAATTTAAAATATCCATGTGGAGACTGTCTGTCATTAAGTCAACATGTGACCTTACACCTAGACCTTAGGATTTCACACACTGTCGCCGAGACCCATTAACAGCATGTAGACACACGGTCTATTCTTGCAGGGATAAAACGACAACTTCAAGTCTCCCTTCTTCCCCCTCTAGCAGCTCCACTTACTTCCCCAGAGCAGCTGGCTACCCACAGGGACCCATGCCCACCGCCAGCCAGGACCATCAGGCCCAGGTAGGCGCAGCGCAGCCCCGAGCTGCCACCTTTTCTCCTTCTCACTGGGCACCGGGACCCTCCTCTGCTTCCCAGTCCACCCACCCTGCCCCCTGATGTGCAAGAAACCAGGCGTCAGAAATGGTCTCTGCTAAACATCGACACAGCGATTGAGACACTTAAACACAGGATGACGTTAAGCAATCCTTGTGGGTGGTCCTAAGAACCTAAACTTCCTGTATAAATGTATTTTGTTAGTCATGTAACATGCTTAGGTTGCAAAATGTTTTCTGTTTCAATTAGCAATCTTACGAAGAAAACTGGTAGGACTCCAATTTCTATATGGAGGACCACCAATGGCTGCGGGGTGTCATTAAACAGTTGGTCTGTTTGACGACTGTGCTGTGGTAAGTCAGAACGTAAGCCTGTCAAACCGAACCACCATAGCAAAGTTTTCAGTGAAGTTCTAGGAAAATAAACACCTGTGCCCCGCCCCTAGGCCCGCCCACTCTCATTCACCTACAAGTAACCTTCAGATAGTACCTTCGCTTGGAGGAGACTTGCTAGAGGAGGAAAAAGGCCAGGATTGCGGCCGAGTTAGGCAGTCAGGTCATTAAAGCCCACACACTGTTTGCACAGCCTGCAACCCATCTGCAGTGTGTACAGGCAGCAGGCAGGGCAGGAGGGCGGGGTGCAAAGAAGTCTGTGACCGATCTGTCCCCAGCAGCTGCCCCTCACTGGAGATTAGTGCCATGAGGGGTGCAGATAAGGCACAAGGGTTTCACGCCCCTCTCCGAGTTTTTACAAAATAAAAAAGTTTTAGAGAAGTGTAACTCTTGGTCTATCCCAATGCAAACCGAGTCCCTTTGGTTCAATCATGTCACATGAAGACCCTCACATGAGCGTGCACTGGAGCGCACACACTGAGACGGGCCCCGCTCAGGAACGGCATTGCGCGGTGTTACCAGGAGTACTATGGAAGTCTACGGCTTTAAACTCTGAGTATCCTGAAAAGCCGTTTTCCACTTCGAAACTGTGCCAAACCAACCATATGCAATAGGAAATCTTTTGTAAAGCAGACAATTTTAAAACAAATTGTTACCCCCTGTGTAAACTTTAACTTTCAAACAAAAGACCTGAATAAATGAGAGTTCCAAGTACTTAAATACCTGAGAGCTTTTATTTCTTCTCCTAAAAATGTATCACAAGGTACTGACAAACACAGCTAATGCCAACTAAGGACTGTTTTTCTAAACCTATTTTTGCAATAACCTCAATATTCCTGTAATTATTCTAGAAATCTAAACTAACTAAACTTAATACTGCACCCCTGAAACAGTCCTAATTCATTAATATCCAAATATAGATCAAATGCCTTCTTTACTTATCAAAACTTTTTAATTATCAACGATGCTCTTTCCAATCTACCTTTGGGGACAGATGGAGCTGTACTCTTTGCATTTTATTTCTTATCTTTGCAATACCCCAATATGATTCAGAATGGAAAACACTGCCACAGTGACTTACAAACAGTCATATAAAAGGAATAAAAAGATGTACCAAATGGTAGGGGGGTGGAAGGACTGTTCTTTTCTAATTAGTGAAATTTCTGTGTCCTGTACAGGAGAAAAATGAGGGAGGGAGGGGCAGAGGAAAGTGAATCTAAAACTCATTACTCTTTGCTTCTTAAAATATATATATATTAGTCTTCAAAGTGTAATTTTGATAGGCGTTCATACTTAGTTCCAAAAAAAATTGCTCTTCAACAGTAAGCAAATTTCTGGGTCACGGGGTGAAAGTAAAAAGGAATTTTAGTCGAATAAGCAATAAAAGCTTTACTATGAACTGTAATGTTTCTCTCTCTCTTTTTAAGGACATAACTATCATCCTATATTAGGTTGATGACTTTAAGTCCAAGGAAAACGGTCTTTTTTATCCATGCCTGCCATTTCTTACGTCCCTTGATATTTCTGTGCATTCTTACTAATTAACTGAACCTCATCAAGAAGATATTAATGGCTCGGTCACTCAAGAGACACACACACATACACACATTCAGAACTCAAAATACTTCGCAGTCTACTAAAAGAGGTCTGTTTTGACCCAAGAGGGGCAGGGGTGAGCAAGCAGATGGTGAGGACCCGGCGCAGGGGCGCGAATGGCCGCGGGCCGGAGCCTCTACGTCAGCTCGTCGACACTTACTGGTTTGCTAGGGTAGACGTTAGACAGATGTGTTTTTAGTTTCCCCACGGTCCAGTTCAAGAAGCAGCTAATAGTCTGGTCCCTGTACTTCTGATTCGGTGCCTTAATGATGAGGGTCACGGGAATCTCCATCCCACTTTGGTCCATGGTGCCCCCAAAGCCGAAAACAGTCCGAAGGAGCAGCAGTAAAGAGTCCGAAGGGGCCGAGGTGGTTACTCCCAGCGCAACTGGGGTGGGGACGGAAGCGAACGGGTTCTCAATATCCCGCGTCCGAGTCGGTCACAAGTGCGTCGGGCGATACAAAGGCCATTGCCTGTACTGAGGGTGATGGACGGTGGCGGCGCTGGGGTCTGGGGGCCCGGCCGCGGTGCAGCGTTCCCCGCCAGGTCCGGGCTCCGCTAGGCTCCACCGGACTGCGGGGGGCGGCGGGGAGAGAGAGAGAAATCGTTGAGAAGGGAGGAAGGGAAGGGCGGGGGCGCCACGGCCCGAGTCACCGCCCCTGCCCCCGCCGCACCCCCCCCAGCTGAAACGCAACAAGGCCCCTACGCGACGGCCCCGCCGGGAGGGCTGGGGAAGGGGCCGGGCCGCTCCGGGGGCAGAGGTACCTGAGAGGAGGCCGCGGGGCCCGCCGCCGCCGCCGCCCTCCGCGCCCAGGTAGGGCAGCCGGCCGCACAGTCGGGGCGGGCGTCCTCCGCGGCGGCCGCTCCCTTCCTGCGGCTCAGCAGCGGCCGCGGCCAGCCCCGGGTCTCGCGAGGCGGCGCGGTGGCCGCGGGGAAAGTTGGCCAGAGGGCGCGGCCCGCGGTCCGCCCGCTCCCTCGGGCGGGGCAGGCACGGGGCAGGGCCGCGGGGCGGAGGGCCCGGCACTGCCCGGGCGGCGGCAGGTGGCAGGGGGGCGGGGACTGGAGCTAGGCGCCGGCCGGCAGCGCTCCCGTTTTGGGTTCGTTGTTGTTGTTGTTGTGCGCCAGGTTGGGGCCCCTTTAAGCCGGAAGACGCCGGGCGGAAGTGCGTCACGCGCAGCCCTCCCGAGGCGCGGCCCGGGCGACCCTGCAGACGACCGCCGCGCCGGGGTTCCCCCTAGGACACCCGTCTGGGGTCCCTGGTCCCCGCGCGGCCGTGCGGGCCGTTTGGAGCGCACCTGGCCTGCACTCCCGTGGGCGCTCAGGCCTCACCACTAGCTACCTGGGCGTTAGCCTGCCCTATTTGACCGCACCCTGAGCATTTGGGTTGGTTCCTCCATCCTAAGAGTTGGCTCTCCCAAAGTTAAATCAAACCGCTGCTCAGAGTTTCCGTAGGTCGACTGTCTGCAAAACTCGGTACCAGCACCTTTGGCGGAGGAGAGACCTTGAGGGTACTTTGCATAAGGCACAAAGGCTCTCAGATAAACTTGAACCCCACCTCTGTGTGTCCCTGGTGCACTTTTCTGAGCCTCAGTTTAGTCTTCTCGATGGAAATGGTGATGCCTGCTTAAAGGCGCGCTGATGAGTCCAGGAGCGATGCGTGGAAACCACCTGGCAATCTCCCAAATACATGTTCATTTCCTTTTAGTCTTCACGAAGGTTGACACGAGTATCCTGAGCACCTGCTGTGGGTGCAGCACATTGGTAGATGGATAGGGATGGAAGTGCTATTTTTCTGTTTTATGGCTTAGGCATGGGAAGGCAAAAGTTAAGTCCGCTGCCCAAAGCTGACTTCTCCCCATGTTTCTGCACCAAAGTGGGAGTGAGTACAGTAAGTTAAAGTTTGTTAGATGGGAATTTTCACAGCTCCAGGCTTCCGCTTAGAGGAGGATGCAGCAGATAATATAGCGGACTTTGGGGAGCAGGTCCTTTTCCTCTCGGTTTCGTGAGCGTCAGTGAAGGTCAGCTACCACTGTGTTAGTGACCACGGGGAAGTTCTTCGTCTCAGCAGCTCATGCAGCAGGATCCCGCAGGCCTCTCCTCCTTCACCTGGTTCTTTGGGAGAGGACACCCACCACTGTATCATCCATACATCCCCTCTCTAAAATAAGGGAGGTCCCCTTCATTTGCAGCTTGCTCAGGTTTTCTGTAGCAGAAATCTGTTCTTTTCTCGCCTAGTGTCTAGTCATCCTAATGGAACCTTTGTTCTAACTAAAAAATACTTTTCTAGACTCCCTTACGCCTCGGGGCAGCCACTTGACACAATGCTGGCCAATTAGGTGAAAGTTGACGTTGCTCCTGGGGCTTCTGGGAAAGCTTTTAGATGGATGCGCAGATTAGTGCACGTCCTAGCCCTACACCTGCCTTTCATCCTGGAAGAACAGAGGTGTGGCGGCTGTCATTCAGTCATAAAGCAACCAGCAGGAGAGCAAAGACCTCTATGCCAAAAATGTCAGAGCAACCCAGAGGCTGGATCCTCTACGGCATCATCGTGCCACCATACAAGTCCCAAACTGTAACCTCTACTTTTTTTGGTCTAATTCCTGTTAAAGCCAAGAAATCTCCACAACCACCCAAACCTGTAGATCTTGTCACTTATGGTTGTGACTCAGACTTCCAGGAATCCTTTAGGGACATGGGGTCCTCTCACTTGCCACGGTGAAATGGACATTATTAATTAGGTACACATTAATAATTATTAATATTAAAATAATTACTATTATTAAAATATCAAAAGTTCATACGTGTGTACAAAAATATTTAAAAATGTAATGAACACTCAAGAGATTGAAATACATAGATATAAAAATTATATGGGGTCTGAAAAGTGGTTTTTTTACTTTAAAACCACTTGAATTAAGTACCTAAAAATGCTTCTGATGCTGTTGAACTTGGCAATGATAAAACAGTACATAAATATGACCCCATTTTTTGTTAAATTTTATTTATATATATATATATATATATATATATATATATATATATATATATATAGAGAGAGAGAGAGAGAGAGAGAGAGGGAGAGAGAGAAATCCCCAGAATACTGATAATATTTAACTTGGAATTTGGGGTAGGAAAAATACATAGCATTGAGGGAATGCAAGACAGCAGCTACTGCCGTGGCCAGTGTGGCTCAGGTGGGCATCCTCCTGCGAAGTGGAAGGTGGCCACTTCAATTCCCAGTCAGGGCACATGCCTGGGTTGCGGGTTAGGTCCTGATCAGGGTGCATACGAAAGGTAACCAATCGATGTTTCCTTCTCACATCAATGTTCTTCTCCCTTTCTTTCTCCCTGCCTTCCCTGCTCTCTAAAAATAAATTTAAAAAAAAATTTTTAGCCCTGGCTGGAGTAGCTCAGTGGATTGAGTGTGGGCTGGGAACCAACGTGTCCCAGGTTCAATTCCCAGCCAGGGTACATTCCTGGGTTGCAGGCTATGACCCCCAGCAACCGCACATTGATGTTTCTGTTTCTCTCTCTCTCTCTCTCTCTCTCTCTCTCTCTCTCTCTCTCTCTCTCTCCCTCTCTCCCTCTCTCCCTTCCCTCCCTAAAAATAAATAAATAAAATCTTTTAAAAAATTATAAAAAAAATTTAAAGAGAGCAATTACTCATAGGCCGCTATGAGCCTTGAGCTGCCTATTTAAGTCATTGCACACCATGGGTAAGAAGTGGAAATTTCGATTGCACATCTCAGTTACCATTTGTCACCTAAGGACAGCCGGTAATGAGAATGCTAAAGAGTAAGATGCTAATAGATAATAAAGCACTTGTGGTTGCTGAGACTAAATCTGCTTTACCAATGTTAACTATTCAGTACATGTAATCTTATTGGCTAGTTCAGGAATTCAGGTTGATCTGCCATTAGGGTAGCTTTCTTTGTTAACAAAGTAAAACAAGTTTTTTAAAAAATATTCATAAATAATAAAAATTTATTTCTAGTATTTGTGGCATGTTTATTTACTTCCGATTGTTTTAATCTTTGGGGTGGAAAGGACAGATAGAAATGCCTATATTGACTCATGCTGTTAGATTCCAGTTTCCTTTAATATTTTAAAGAAAATAAAGTGCTTGATACTGAATTTTTCTTACCAAAGTTTAGAATAAACTTCCAGCAAGATGAAATACTTTGTAGATGATGAATAATCTAGTTCATGGTGTTTTGATTTTTGTCTTGTTTATGGTTTTGTTTTTGATAACTCTTGGGAGGAAAGACTAGTCAAGTGATGATCTTGCAGTTGCAAATTTCAAAGACGACGTTGGCCATCTGGCTTCTGATTCCCTCTATTTCTACTCACACCAAACTTGTCTTTTCCTAAAAAAAAAATGCTGTGCCACAAAGCATCTAATCAAATATTAATCAAGTTGATTGTCGACAAACAAATGAAATCCTCCACTCGAAGCCTAGGAAGATTAGCTCATTTCGACATTGCATCTCAAAATCATAATTAGTCCCAGATGTCTGATTACAAACCATATCATAGAAAATGGAAGGAGGAAAACCACATTTGCATCACATGGCAAATGGGAAGTTTGAGTGAGTGTCATTGAATGAATCCTCAGAACAGCCCTGAAAGGTAATAAGGACACGGAAGCTTAGAAATGCTGAGTGTCTCGCCCCAAGTCACACAGCACATAACTTCTAAGTGCAGTTCTGACTCCTCTGTAATGCACACACTTCCCACTACACTGAAGCTCCTTATTTAAAGATATTCATGCCTAAGAAGACACATGCAGGAGGAAAAGACTCTCAGTAACAACATCTCAGAGGCCCTCTGGATCAGTGTACCTAGTAGTGCCAGAGTCCCTCCTAGCACTTCTGAAGGGTGATCAGCCAACTTTGGATTCAACCCTTCCAAGGAGAGGGAGCGCCCTAGTTTTCACTACAGCTCGGCCTGTTGTTAAACAGCTGTGGTTGTTATAAGTGGGTTAGAATCTGCATTCCTGTAATTTCTCATTAAGCTGCTTTTCTTCTCTTGATCAACTCAAAATATGACTCATTCCACATGCCAGCCCTTCAAATGCGTAACTATTAAGTGCTTTCTCCCTCTGTCTTTTCCGAACTGAACAGACCCAGACCCTTCAACCATCCTCAGAAATAGTTTCCAGATCCCTCAGAATACCAGCCTGCCTTTGCACACAGTATTTTGTATCTCCTTCATCAATTATGGTAACCATAATGAACATTTAGACATGCTGTGACTTCTCTAGAATAGTCTTCATAATGATGCACCTGGTTTTCTGTAATTTCTATAGTAACAGAAATCTCCATACGCTGGTTTAGCCTTTGGATCTCCTGCTTTTCTGAAACGACACGTCTAGTCAGCCCTTAGCGTGACCATTTGACTAACACAGAAGTCTGTTCTTTCTCTCATGATTCAGTCTAGTGATTTGTTTATGGTACTCGAAGAAAAATTGTAGCTAAATAACTATACTGACTTCTCTAGGTGACCAGAGAAGGGGGGCAGAGGCCAACCCTATAGAGAATTTTGACCTAAGTGGATACAGCAGTTGTCTCTTGCTGCGAAACAAATCACCCCACAACTGTCAACTGTGGGTCAGGATGCTGGGAGCAGCTTAGCTGATGGCTCTGGTCTGAGTCTCTCGTGACATTGCAGTCAAGACTGCAGGTGGCATTTGGTGACCTGAAGGCTTGACTGGGACTGGAGGCTCTGTCTGCAAGGCGGCCCACCCACACGGCTGGCAAGTCGGGCTGGTTGGCGGTGTGAAGCCTCAGTTCCTCCCCACGAGGATCTCTCCGCAGGAGAGCCACCCCCAGTGCGAGATGCGGGCATTGCCATAAATGAAACTGCCGTCTGCGGTCGGTGGTGACGACATGCCAACCGAAGCAAGGGGTTGCCCAAGTGGTTGGTGCACTTGACCGCTGCGGCAGTCATGACGTCTGTAAGGGCAGTGGTGTGAGACAGATGCTCCTGAGAGCACCTGGCCACTTACAGAAGGAAAATGACAAGCTCATGTCTTTTACTCTGAGCTTCAGTCACAGTCTAAGGCCAGATGCTTCCCTGAGATCTGTAAAAGAATCGCTGGTTCTTGCACGGAATTCCAATTTAAGGATTGCTGAATTATAGCAATAGTTGAATGCACAGGCCCATCCCGTTTCCACAGGACACTTAGGGTACAGCATGGGACAGAATCGGGCCCCGAACATTGGAATGGGGACATCTGCTTGGACCCAGATGAAGGTGACAATCTTGAAACGACAAGTGACTCTGAGCCTCCTCTGTCCGTGAATGTCGCTGGCCCTCTGCTTAAAAACTCTGTGATAAGACTAGCCTGTCTTTGTCTAAAAACTCTGTGATAACCTCACCTGTGGGCAGACACCTTAAAAGGGGATCTTTGTTGTCCTCAAGTCCCGCCAGAACCACCCCTGCTACCACCAGACCCACAACTAGGGCTGAATCGCAGCCTGCGCAGGAAGCAAGCACAACCTGTGACCAGGAAGAAATAGCTTACACACCAAAATGATTGCAAGACTTTGCTAATATATTGGGCTGGCCAAAAAGCCCATTTAGTTTTTTTCCGTAGAAAAGAAGACACATTTTTCATTTCCACCAGTAGCTTTATTGATTTGGATATTTTGAGTATGTCAGCTGTCTCCCACTGTCGGCTTCTCGTGGGTAGAGGCCGGGGTGCTGCTAAACATCTTCCAATGCATAGGACAGCCCCACAGCAGAGAATTGTTTGGCCAAAACACTCAATAGTACCAAGGACTTCACAAAACACTTCTGACATGTTCGATCAGTCACAGCACCTTCTCCATACACTGCACAAATCCTTCTTTGCATTCCTGTGCATTTTTACCTTTCTTGAAATAATAAAGCATCATATGCCAAAAATGTTGCTTATCTTCTTCCATCTTCAGTATTACAATAGCTGCATAAAAACACACCAATTTTGATAATTTTTTTAAATGCACACTAATATGACAGCTGTCATAATACAAACTAACAAAATGGTTTCAAATGAAGTTGAAGACAACTAAGTACTAACTGGTGCCATCGTACATGAAAAACTAAACGAACTTTTTGGCCAACCCCATAGATGAGCAGAAATGAAGAAACACATGTGGAAGGATATTCTAAGACTGTTAGACCGAGGAGGGTGTGAAATAAGACACTATTGGGGCAAATGAATTGATATGAGTACACTTACTAGAGATTCCAGATTTCACGTGTTAGTTCATGAAGCTAAAGGTGACTCTCAGAACGTATTGGTTGATTGGCTGAAACCAGGACTCAGGGCCTACATTTAATCCATAATACAGCTAAGATACCAGAGCTTTCCCAGCATCATGCAGGTAAAGGAACCCCAGGGCCCAGGCAGATAGGAATGTTAGCTACATCGTGTGTACCTGCATCCCCACCCCATGCCCTTCCCCAAGGAAACCCAAAGACATTCCATTCACTAAGGCATTGAGATGTGCATGAGTGAGGGGAGTCCCCGCACCCTCGTCAAGCCCTGGGGTGGCTCTCATGGGCAGACCAGGTTTGGCTGTAGAGGACACTACTGCTGAGATGAACTCCCCAGTGCAAGCACCCGTTGGGAGACACGCCCCGAAACAACAGGGGTCTATTTCCTCCGATGCAGTACATGCTTCGAATCAGAGGACATCACGTGCAGAGAGGCCCGAGGATTGTTAGCTCAACGGCAAAAACACTCCACATGCACCTGTGCGGTAATGCCTGCGCTATGCACTCTTATAGAGGACACAGAGAAGTGGAAGATGGACGTGCCTTCGAGAAGTTTGCCACTTAGCAGGAGAAGTAAGCACAAAAAGAGTGACTACAAGACACAGTAGCGTCGTGGAAACGCCCCAGACCCTTCCGCAACCCAGCAAGTCTCAGCCAAAAGCAGGGGAGGAAAGGGAGGGCCATGCGTCCGCGCCCTGGTGGGCTGGGGCGATCTGCAAGGCTCAAACGGTAACATGACGCGATCCTTCCTTTCCTCGGCCTTTCCCAACTTCTCCTCACATTTCCCCCACAGTGTATGTCCATCCGAGCCGCAGACACCGCTTCTCCTCACGCCCAGGGGAGACGCTCGGTTCAGCCACGATTAGGGAGCCGGCCAGCTGGGCTAAGGACGGGAGATGGACCCCCACTACCCGGTACGCAAGTCCGCCGTCCTAGCGCCCGTGTGTCACTGCGCCCTCCTTCAGGACAGCCTCATCCTTCAGCCAGTCCCCACCGGCCCTTCTGCGTCACCCCCAGGAACTACAACAACTTCTTTTCATTAGTTAACGCCTTCCTAATTAGTTGTTCTAAGAAGCCGAGGGAGGTCGGACCTGGGACTGGCGAACCGTGGGTTGGTTTGACAGCCCAGGGAAAGGAGAGAGGAAATGACAGCGGAGTCCAGTCCTGCAAACACTGTGCACTAGGGACATATTCACTCCTCCACTCTTTCTAAGCCTTTTGCACTCCCAAGATTTTGTGCTTTTAATCTTTTACTGAAAAATATGTCCAAAATTCATGCCTAACAGTTTTTAGATACATCACTGGTCCAGTGAAAAGGCCAAACAAAGCTCTTGAGAAAAATCTCGGCTGACTTCACATTTCTTCCCCCTTCTTAGTTTCTTTCTTTGGTGTGTTACTCGTCCTGACTCCCTAGGGTTTGAAACTAGGTTGAGTCTTTAAAATAGCAAGCTAGCTCTGAGTAAGGCAACGTGTTAAATTCCAGGCTTCAGAGAGTCACGGGACAGCTTCTTGAGCCTAGTCTTCGTAATACTCATTGTTCAAGAATGCGGGATGTTATCTCCCTGAAGGGGGCTGTGTTTCACAACTTCGATGTTGCCCAGTGCAAAATGCTCCGTTCCAAGCCAAGAGTTGTAACTGAGATTGGTCCAGAACGAAGGCACAGCAACTTAACATTGGCAGGGTGCCCATGGCAACTGCAGAGTGTGCTGGTGGGTGCTTGGATTCCCTGGAAGGTAAACCCTAAGCCCCCACTTTCACACTCGTGCTGCCCCATCCTTAGCTGGTTGCTCAGTGCTTCCAGGTGAAATCTATAGCATGTGCCAAGTGATAATTGGCTCTTTGTGAGTCTGTCTCCCTCATAGACTGGGAGCTCCCTGAGGCTAGATATTAAGCCTTAACCATATTTTTATTACTATTGCCCAGCACAATTCCTGCTGTATAATAACAATAAATGTTACTGACTAAATGATAATACTCATTTTACAGAGAAGGGAAATGAGCTATAGAGAAATTAAGTAATGCACCCAAGTTCACCTTGTTAATAACCAATAGAGCACTTGATACCAAAACCCGCGAATTTGACCACATTTCCTGTTTGTTTCTATTTAACACCACTTGTAGCTTCCATTTCTACAGGATTTTCTGATTACCATCTGCATCCTCTTTCGTGGTGCAGTAGCAGGCAAGGGTCTGGCACAGAGACCTGGCCCACATGGGGGGACCCAGCAGGGGGTTCGCAGAAGCCTGCAGAATCATCCCAGAGAGGGCTGGGGTGGGCAGTGTCTCTTCAGGCATCTGCTGGAAATCTCAGGTAGCTACAAGCAGCATCCTCAATTAACTTGTTGGTTTATCTTCCCAGAGAAACAACCACAGGAATTCCAGCATTGTACCTGATCCTTATTTCTTGTACTTTTTCTTCTGTGATTTGATACGTGGCCAATACCACGTAGGACTGGAATCTTATATAATTATCACATGCATATAGTTTTTTATTTTGTCCACGAAAGTCATTCTTTGGGGAACGTGACCGTTTCGTATCCACTCTCGCCCCAAACTGCAGCACATAGAGTAACATTTCAAGAAGGAACAATTTTCAGGCGCTCTCCTTATAAACCACCCATATTTGTGGGGATGCTGGGGGACCTCTCAAAGTAAATAAGTTTAAAGGAGGGGGAAAAAGCTCAGCACAGACTGGTACTTTTTCTCAGATTCACATGAAAGATGATCTTCTTTGCTCCTTGCTACTTATGTATTATTTCTCCAGTCTTTTCAAAATCTCTGTAGAAATCTCCATTTTGGCTACATGGCCTCATTTTGGCTTATTATCCACAGAAACCATTTTTAAACACTTACTTCATAGGATATTTTCTATCTGCTATGATTTTCTTTCGTTTAAAACTATTTTTTAACTTCAAGAAATTAAAGTCTACTTTTTATAACCTCGCCATCCTCAGTTAGCAACTACTATTATTTTTGTCTTCTAATTTTTATTATAAATGTATGCACGTTTATAAAAAAATTCATGTGTATATAGAGTTTTATAATTCTGTAACAATGGCCTGCATACGCAATTTTGGAAATTCCTTTGTTCACTTAAAAGTGTGTTCTGTGAATTATTTTTATTTCTACATGGGCTCCTTCCCTCTTACACCCACAACCAAGCCCAGCACCGCATCCGTCTGACACCGGGAAGTGACTGACCCAAAGGGCAAGGTCAAGGCACTGAGAAAACGTTTGTGAACTACAGCCCCTTCCCATACTGAGACACCACCCCGCCCCCCCTCCCCCCGCCCGCAGTGTGCTCGGGTTTAACCCACTGGGGCTACCTCGAGCCTAGGGGGGTGGGGCTTCCTGGGAGGGTGGGGCTTCCCTTATCAGTCACTGTAGGCCCAGGTGCCTCTACTGTGCGAAATAGTATAAAACTGAATTATATTCTCGAAGGCTATAATTGGAATCAAAGGCACCATTTTAGCACTGCCAGTGTGCCGTGCCACCTTCTGTATAATTCACTCCGATTTTTGACTCTTGAGTGTGTGGACCAACAGACTGCAGTTCCTTAGGGTCACTGTCTCAGATAGACACCTCTGGTCGGGCTTGCAGGGCTGTGAATGGATACCGCGTGGGGGCGGGCAATTTGATCAGGCGTATCCGCACCTTCCAGGAGGACTGTGAGCGGGATGGGCATATATTTCGGTGGAAGGCCAGAGATGTTCTGTTGCTGACTTCGGTGGCAGATACGGTGTTGTTTATAACTGTTTGCTGAAGTGTACGTGTAAATTGAATGTACTTTTCTCTGTTACGTTTAATTCACAATTTAAAAGCTCCTGTAAAATATACCTTCTCTGTTATTCACTTTAAGTAGGTCTTCTTAGATTTAAAAAAGATGAATGACTTGAGATCATTGTTCATAATAGCAAAAAGTGAAAAATAAAATTCCGTATGAAGGGTTTGGTTAAATAAAGCACAACACAGTCACAATTGGAATACCATACAGCTTTTTAAAAATTACGCATAGATAAATATGTATGAACATAGAAATTGTTCATAACAAAGTGAAAAACATGTTGGAAAAACTGTGCTCAGTTAAATATCCATTTTCACTAAAAATTATATAATCTACATAAAAAACAATTTCTGAAAATATACAAAGTATTAATAGTAGAATTGTGATGAGGGTCTTACTTCTTTTATTTATATTATCTAATTTTTCTAAATGAACTTGTTTTACTGTGTTCATTTCTTTATGTTATTTTTAATTTAAAAAATATCCTTTGATTCAGCAACAAGTCTTATTGGCATTATTCTCAGTTTGGGCCTTTTTTATTTTTAAAATAAAACATACTTTTACCAGTACAGCCCGTTTTCTTCATAAGCCCTTATATTTGAAATATTAATGTATATTTTTATTGACAACTTGGGGGAGTCGAAGAGACATTTTCAGGCTCTAAATTAATTTCATGTTTTAAGTTTTAACTTCTATAATGAGCTCTTCTAAAATCAGAATTGGTACTCATAAAAAGGAACCTACTTTTATGTTTTAAAACACTAAAAGAAAATTTTTTAAACGAATTCAGGCAGGATTGAATATTTTCCTTTTATTCTATTTTTAAAAGTTGCTTGCTCATAAATTCTTCGATCTTTTACAGGAAGACCTAATTTTAAAAAGTGACATTCAAGTTGTGGGTCTCTATTTACTACTACATTTTTTATTTTTCATTAGAGGTACTTGGTCTTACTTTCAAGAGGAAATGCACCCCTTTGTAAAACAGGAAACAGACGCAGCGCACCAGGAAACGCGCTGCTGCTGCGGTCAACCTCACCCGCCGCTGGGTGGCTCCACCGCCTCACTCCGCTCCCGGTCTGCGGGTGGAAGTCTCCAATGAGAACAGACCGAGAGCACGGCTTGACTCACCGAGTGCTCAGCTGGGAGCGGATGCAGCATTTACCTTCAAGACATTTTATTTAGAAGCAGTGCTGCTCGTGTATGCACTACTTTATGTTCTTTTGATAACTGGGCATTTGATTTGCCAAGGAGAGGAGGGGAAAAGCTTTTTTTCTTCCCCCTTTAGCATCTCATTATTTTCTATCCCAATGTTTTCATCAGAACCAAAAATAATTCTTTGTCACATAGTGGGCGTTTCATAGCTATTATTTTCAGAGCCCTAAAAGAACTCCGGTGAAAACAATAACACCAAAAAAAGATTCCCACTGGACAGGAATATAGTACGTTCTCCCTTTGGAAAGGCGGAGAGCTGTTGGCTGGTGGCTTCTGCCTCTGAGCGATGCCACCGGGCTCTGGTGAGGGCTGGTGAAGCAGAAAGAGACAGAAGAGCCACAGAGAGGTGGCACTGACCGCTGGACAAGGGACCTTTCAGGCTCACTCTCCCTGGGACCACAGATGTGCGCCTCGGGTCTGGTCGCAATTTAGAAACTTGACCTTCGATTATATTTCTAGATGCCACTGCACTGGCGTTTTGTGCATTTATGATAAACTTCTTCTCCACCTGGCCCCAAACCTATCACTTTATTCTGTGTTCCTGGTTCCTTTTGCAACCTCCTAACCCCGTTTTAATTTGTTGTGGGGTTTTTTTTTGTTTGTTTTTTTTCTTGCTGTCCCTTTCCATTTGCTAGGTTGAGTGAATAATTGTTGAATGGGAGTCATTATTTTAAAATTTCTACTTTAGCCCTAAACCATTCCATCAGAAGAAAAGAATTCCAGAAATCTGACATAAACAGTTCAGAGTTTGAGGCGCCCCTAATTGTAAATACAATTCAGTGCTTGAGCTAGTAATCACTGTTATTTAATAAATTTGCTGTGTAACTGATTTACTTATCTGCTTGGGCAAACCGATGAATGGTGGAATCAGATGAAAAACATTTGAATTCAAACAGCAGTGAAATGGAAGAGAGAACATATTTTTTGATTCTACAAACTATAAATAGAGGAACTAAAAACAGAGCTTGGTGTAGATGATAGATCTCCAAGTGAGAAAGTAGAATTCAAATACCAAGTTCACCATATCAGGAAAAATATACAGTCATGAGGTAGAGAATACATCATTTGAAACATATTCAGACAGGTGAGGAGGAGGAAGGAACGTGGGCTCTTGGATCCCTGGGCTGGGGGTGGTCCCACGCCATGGAATTCACGGAGCTCTCTGCAGTAGGAGGGAGCTCTCTGCAGTAGGAGGGAAAGGGGTAAAGAACATGCTTGCTGATCAGGGAGAGAGGTTGATCTCAGCCATCATCTGACCAAGAGAAGATAACTCTGCACAAAACCCCAAGGAAGGGCCCAGGCAGGTCATCATCCTTAGGGTGGATCAATATGTCAGTAGTACCACCTCCCCTGTCAAAAACTAGATATTTCCAGAACATGAGACCCAAATGGCAGGAGCTACAAGCGCCACAATGGCTTCCTTCTCCCCCAAGGTCTCGGGGGTCACACGTGCGTGTGTGTGTGTGTGTGTGTGTGTGTGTGTTTAATGAGGCTGCAATGGCTGGGCCCCAAGAGACACCAGTTTATATTTAGGTTACATTTGAGTTATATTTGAGTCTCAAGTGGGGCTAAATGTGAAATACTCTTCATCCCTAAATAGACTTGTGCCGATAAAGATTTCGATCAAAAATATGTTTAAATATTCCCAAATAGCTAATTATTTGTGCAAATACGCAGTGCCATCCTGCTGCAATGTGAGTCTATGGTTCTTTCTTCCTTGTTATTTTAATAATGAGATATTTCCAGAATACAGAAAACTAAGAAGAAGTCTATAATGAACTTCCAGGTGCCTACCATTCAGCCAACTCCAATTTTAGCATCTTCCTTACTGGCCTGAGCACTTTACTGAGAATTATTTAAAAAAAAAACCAAACAATGTAACATTTCAGTTACAGATGAAACCCCTGTGCCATCTCTCCCAAACCCAAGTCCCCATCACCCTTCCCTAGAAGTACCCACGAGCCTGAGTTTAGTGTTGATCAACCCAGGCCCGTTTCTATCGTGACACAACAAAGGCACGAGTTCCTCAACAAAGTAAACGGACGTGAGTGTTTTAACCTTTTGTGAAAGAGCACTGTACTGCATATATAGCCTCCTGCAATTTGCTTTTTCAACTTAACATTGTGTGTTTAAATGTATCTGTTTTGTGACATTCACCATTCATCTTCATTTGTTTAATTTAGAACGGAAGTTCAGTTTTCTGGGCTCTTGCTTATTTGCTGGGCGGGTTGTCCAAACAGAAGTTTCCCACCTACTGGTAAAAATGAGGAACTGCAATTTTTCTTGTTTTTTGTGGGTTTTTTGAGAAACAACCATAATTTTAATCCCATCTGTTTATCATGTAGAAACTGATGTTTTTTAAAGGTTTATCTTCAGTCTTTTCCATATAGGTTTTAAAGATGATCTGAACTAGTCACATAATTCCCCAAAGGTCCGTGTATGTGCTACAAAGGCCAGTAAACATCACGGAGCTGTCTGGCCGTGGAATAAAGCGGAGGGGTCTCACCTAGGACTTCGCGAGCCTGCAGTCTGGCCCTGACTCGGCTGTCTTTGGCAATTCATTTAACTTCTATGGCCTCTCACTTTTCTCACGTATAAAATGAATCAGTTGGACTAGGTCCTCTTGGTGCTAATTTTCAGTGATCGGTGGACTATATTTAAATAAAAACTATACAGCCGAGCGCGGGCTGGGAACTAAAGTGTCCCAGGTTCGATTCCCAGCCAAGGTACATTCCTGGGTTGCAGGCCATAAACCCCAGCAACCGCACATTGATGTCTGTCTGTCTGTCTGTCTGTCTCTCTCTTTCTCTCCCTCCCTCCCTCTCTCTCTCTCTCTCTCCCTCCCTCCCTTCCCTCTCTAAAAATAAATAAATGAAATCTTTAAAAAAAAAACAAAACTACAGCCGAAATTGTAAGTCACATGCTTTAGCAGAATTTCATTTTCTGGATGACATGAACTTTCATTGCGATACTTTGATAAGGAAAGTGCATAATGTATGCATACCCATTTGTTAAAGGATGGAGTATATTAAACTATTAAAACTAATGACTGAGTGTATAGTTATAATTTTGCCTTCATCACACACGTTGCTTACATCTACAACCTACTTACCTCCAAGTGCTTCGTGGTAGTCCCTTGCTCTAGTTGTGACCTCCTTTCACGGGAAACAGGATCCCCTCCCACAATCCGTTTCATGGCGCAGATTGACGCAGCCTGCGCCACGGGGGCCTCTCTGGAGGCCCAGCGCGGGGACGGCGGCCGCGGGCGCAGGGTGCGAGCACCTGCAGAAGGGCTGGCACTTTCAGCGGCTGCTGTGGGCCCTCGCCTACGCGGAAGAGCTTCTGGAATTAAAACTGCAACCCTGAGAATCCTCCCTCGATCTTGGATCAGAAAAAAGAAAATCAACCATTTTGGAGGATTTTTGAAGTTCTATGGCAGCGATAAATTCCGATCAGTCTCACAAATAGCTGCGTGTCATCGAAAATACGATCATCCTGGTAACATTGGAAGCGTTATAGTAACACAAAGATGCCCCCCCTTCCTACCCACTCCCTTCCACAATCTCAAAAGTGACCATGGAAATCCCTTCAAAACATCCTTTACCGTGAAGTAAATTTAAAAATGTTATCGAGGCTCAAAACAACACAGGTGCTAAAGCTGTGAAAATAAATCTCGGTAATTGCACAGGCACCCGATAACTGTTTTGCCAACACTCTGTTGAAAAAAATGTAAGTTTGCGTGAATAAGGAATTATGACGCTTTGCCTTTGAACAGCCTGCTTTGCCCTCCTTTTCAATGGAGGAACAATCCTAATTTATTGCCGTGGGAAGTTGCCCTATTTTGCCTTATTTCAGAAAGAAAACCACCCACTTTTGTGGAAAACCATCCTCAGAGTGTAACCTTTTAGCCCATTCTTTCTCAGACTTCTTTGCAGCCATGGACACCAACTGAAACATCTTGTGGGAATATGATAAAACTATGTTAAAAAAACTCATGTTAAAACTACATATTTCTTTTACTGCTCTATATAACAGCCTTAACCCCCCGTAGACTTTGCAAATGAAATCTCAGAAATTAGGGGACTTCCTTTTAAAATGTTATTCTCACGAACTCTTCTGGGACAGACATATTTATTCATGAAATAGGATGGGTTGTTAAACTACATCCCTTAAGCGTGTAAGGCGTGTTACCAGTCAAATGGCAGGGCTCTGAGTGGGTAGGGTTTCACGGTCAAATACAGCTGTCTTAACACGCACAACTCGCTCTCACATCCCGCCCAGCAAAGCCTCTCATTTCCCTCATATCCATCCGCTCTCACCTCCTCCCACTCCTAACTCCACTGAGATTCTCACACCCCGTCCCCTGTCCCACAGCCCTTCCCTCACCCTTGGTCTCATCTTTCCCATTTACATTTAGTCGCATCTGCCCCTATCTGCAGGCGAACTTTGCCTTAAACCCTCAGACCGGTGAACAAACACAACGCTACGGACCTGTCCAAAAAGCACCGAAACTGTGGAAGGGAGATAAGCAAGCAGGTGGTGACAAGAGCGTCCAGGTGACTCTGAGCCAGGCCTGCTGAGCCAGCCCCCGCTCCGAGAGGGCACGAGAGGCAGCAGAGAGCAGGAGGGGTCCCCATCACTGTAAGTTCCCAGAGCAGGAACGTGGAGAGTGCACCCCCTGCTGAATCACCAACGGGAAGGGAACTTGGCAAGGACGAGGAGAAAGCCAAGATGGGAATCCCAAGGTCAAGTGCCAGCACCACTTCCAAAGAGTCAGAGGGAGGACTAAAGTCAGCAGGTAGGGCCACGCTCCCTTGCGTTTGGCTCTATCAGCATGTGGGCACAGCAAGTGCCAGCAGCTGAGCTGAGAGCTGCCGGCACAGGCAGCCGGCAGGGGTGTCGAAGAAAATGTGGTGGCAGGAGAAGGCACCGCAGGAGTGCCTGAGGCGGGGGGCGGGGTGGGGGAGCAAGGAGCAAAACGGGCAGAGACAGCTGGGCGGGGTTGCGCGCCGGGAACGACAGGGAGGCTGGCACAGGTGAGTGTCAGCTGCTGGGCAGGACCCCAGCTGACATTGGCTGCGCTCTGACTCAGGGCATGGGAGGCGATTATGTGGAAGTAGAAGCAGGAGAGACACAGCAGGTGAGCCAAGGTAGGGAGTGGTCAGCGTGAACAGAAACAGGACAGACCAGATGGACCCGCCTTTCCCGCTGAGATCCAATGAGCAAATTGAAATGTGAGTTAATTTAAGACAGGGTCAATTTTAATCCTATGCTTTGCTGGTGATGCAGGATCATTAGCTGTATCAATAATGCCCATGCTACACCCATTCTGAAATGGGGGCAACTATACCTGTTGTTATTATTAGTCTGGATAGGTTCAACCGAAAGGAAAAGATGAAGGAAAAGCATGCGACTATTTTCTGTGAGTCACCGCACATTTAATAAGGACTAGGAAATCTCGAGGAAATCTTGAGGAAATGGAATTGACAGTGTTGAAATGGATAGGACCTTTTATTTAAAAAGATGCTATTTACCTATTTTTTAGACGTAAGGGAAGGATGGGAGAAGAAGAGGGAGAGAAACGTCAAGGTGTGAGAGAAACATCAGTAGGTTGCCTCTTGCATGTGCCGCTCCCAGGGACTGGCCCACAGCCCAGGCATGTGCCCCGAGCGGGAACTGAACCGACGACCTTTCGCCTTTCCTGACAGTGCTCAACCGAGTGAGCCACACTGGTCAGGGCGAGGCTGCTAGGACTTTGCATTGAGACTTCGTTTTCCAGGAATAACGTTTCAGTGAGTCCCATTTTTATCTCCCACTGAAGTGCACATTTCATTTAGTATAAACGACTACCAACTGAATACGAATACAATCTTTTCCTGTATGCAAAAAGCAAAAGAGAGTATTTATGTGCATGAACATGTATGTATCAAGACTGAAAGTTAAACAAAGATGAACGTCTTTGGCTAAGAACAAACGACGGGCAATTTCATAAGCCAGAATTTATAGTTCCACTGGGAATTTAATGAACTTGTTAGTGTAACTAAGATTGTCAGCACTTAAAAATGATAACCCTGCTGCAGTTGTAGCTATAAATTGTACCTCTCGTGCCAGATCCAACTTTTTGCCAATGTATACTAGTGACTTTACAGAAAGCAGAGGATATGTAACATGCAACTAAAAGTGCCCACACAACCTGAGTTCACGAATATGCTCTTTGTATGTTCTTATTATAATACTAGCCAATATTCAGCCTTTAAGAGGATTCATGATATCATCAACAGTATCGCTCATAGCAGCATAATTTTTAAAACGATTTGTCCAGAGTGTCTCGCCATCCCTCCTAGCAACAGAGCCAAGTGTCCGAGGTCCTGCTGCCCGAGATGCAACAGCTGCCCTGGGAATCTCGTCCGACCAGCACGTGAACTGCCCTCCGCAGCTCTATCTGATCTCCCCCACCCCCGAGCACACACAAAAGATTTTTGTCATTCTTGGCATCGGGCGATGGAAGCAGCCAGGCATGCCAGCAGAGCTCCAAAGGCGGAATGTCCTTCCACCTGTTTTGCGCCGTGAGGCAGACTTCCACGGGCGAAGTGGGGTGCGGGGCTGTTTCCCTTGAATGGCAGCTCAATGTGCCAGCAGGATCCTTGGCCGCGAGGCCCCGGGCACTGAAGCTGGGCATTCAGGAGAGCTCAGTGGAGAAAAGAAACTTGAGCAAACTGCTTCCTGGTACCCTGAGAACTTGAATGGGAAATGAAGGAGTACCAGATTCTCTCTGTTCCTACCCCAGCCAAGGTCAGATTTCCAAGTTCCTATTTATTCAATCTATCCCCCCAAAGCACTGCTGCGGCAGTGTAACGAAGGTAATAAAAATTCTTTCTTTTTGTCTTTCTGAAGATAGCATTACTGCTGCATGTGGCCCTCGTCTGCAAATGTTCCCGCATCCTAAAGTAACCACTTCATACCACAAGTTAAGCAAAACCATGGTGGAGAGTGTCCTCCAGGAAGACAGGTAAATTATTCCACATCACAACGGGACAACTCCTCAAGTGACAGGGCTGGATATGCCAGCTTGCTCCTTGACCATTTCTCGTGGGGTGCCATGTTAACAAAAAGCTGGGGCTGCCCTGGCTGGTGCGGCTCAGTGGACTGAGCGCTGGCCTGCCAACCGAAAGGTCGCAGGTTCGATTCCTGGTCAGGGCACATGCCTGGGTTGTGGGCCAGGTCCCCCGCTGGAGGTGTGCGAGAGGCAACCGATGGATGTTTCTCACGCACATCAATATTTCTCTCCCTCTCTCCCTCCCCCTTCTCTAAAAATAAATAAATACGATCTAAAAAAAGAAAAAAGCTGGGGCTGAAGTCTGGCCTCTGCCCGCTTGGCAGACAGGAATCTCACCACTCGGCAGGTCCCCTGGACAGGGAGAATTTAAGGCAGGAAGAACTGTCACAGGCGAGGCTTAGGAGAGGTCACAGGCCCCCACAAACTTTGTGCATCCGCCCAGCGCCCTCTGCAGCACCGGTTCCAAACCCAGAAGCCCAGCAGTCCAGGAACCTGGCGGCCCACCCCTGGAGGGGCCTGGGGAGAATTCTTCCAGCCAGTTTCAGTTTTTCAGGAAGCTGAAAAGTAATTGTTGACTCAGAATAAGACCTCAAGGATGACTTTCAGTTAGAAAACAAAAATCTTGACTCTTTGGTTTCCTCTCGGAAAGAGAAACTCATTATGGCCGGACACATGTATTTGCTTATCAACAAAATCTCTCAAAAGAGGGCTTCTGGAGGGAAAACCCTATTAAAAGGGGTTTTCGGTGGGAAGCGGGTTAAAACACAGTCCGAGAGACAATTGTTCAAAGGAAGGAATGTTTCAAATTATTTTCATAAAGTATTTACAAACAGTGGCTAACTTCCCATTACCCTTCACATCTAATTCAGTTTGAAGTACTGCAGATTTGAGAAGATCGCTCTGGGAACGGCTGTGGGGCGTTCCCGGGCTGCTGCTGTCCACAGAGACTGCCTTTGCTGAGTGTCTTGGATCCCCGGCGCTGCCTTCTTTGCCAGGGCTGCAAGGACATGGCAGCGATTCAGCAGAAGCACATGGAGCTTGGGCCAGGGAGCGCTCTCAGACAGAGCTGTGGATTCCCCAAAGCCGAGGCAGAGCATGCGAGCAGGCTTCCACAGGTTCAAGAACTGTAGGCAACCACCTTTGTTATTGGCCTTCCTCCTTTCATCAGCAAGAGCAAAATGAGCTGCTCCCGCCCTGGCTGGTGTGGCTCAGAGGACGGGGTGCTGGCCTGCAAACCGAAAGGTCATCCATCTGATTCCCAGTCAGGGCACAATGAGTTTTTTCAAGGGCACGGAAGTGCATTTGTTCATTAGGTCATCAGGCGCTGCTCACAGACCTGCCCTGTGCGGGGCTGGGTGCCAAGTGCGGGAGTGTCACACGCTGACATGGGGAGCTCCTTCTGGCTTGCGGAGATGTTGCATCCAAGCTTCACGAGGGGCCAGTTTCTCCAGAGGGACCAGTTTCCCCAGAGGGACCAGTTTCTCCCCACCATAGAACCCAAGGTGGAAGGGCACTCTCCTCAGGTACCCTTCAAGTGAATCTTGTAAAAAGCTAATATCTGACCCCAGACTGGATGATGCTAAGAAGTCTGATTATACCCCCAGCAACTAGGTCATTCTCCCTCCTGCCCCACAAGAAGGAGAGCAGGAGGGGGCAAGTTCCCTTCCCTGGAATGCCCGCCCGTGGAGTGTCCAGCAGAGAACCCCGGCTCATCTCTTGTCTTGTTCATTCTCGCAGGTAATTTTCCCCAGGAAAACCCAGAGGGTTCATGGAATTCATCACAAGTCCTGTGGCAGGACAGGTGTCTAGCACAGAAGGATCCAGGTGACGCAACATGCTTCCCAGCTTGGGATACGACACGGCGCTAGGGCGAAATCTAGAACCACCCTCGTCCTTTAAGGGAAAGGACTGGATTTTCAGTTCTGGTGGGACGGGCCAGGGGAGGGAGGGGAGACACTCCGGGAGTCTGTAGCCCCTCCCAGATTGGAGCAGGAACGTCCTATCAGAGAACTCTAGGGCTCCTTCTCCAGTAGCTCAGCTCCTCTGTGACCGTGACCGTGACCGTGACCGTGACCTCGGCAATGTCTACCTGAAACTTCCCTCCACGACTGATGGCAGAGATGTTGGTTCACTCGTTTGGTCAGTTGGAGCTGTTGTAAGGCCTAAGAGAGAGAATGGACTGGGGAGTGCCTGGAAAAAGTTTGAAGCTCCATCCAGATAACAGCATTTGACTATCAAAGGTGTCTTCGCCTTCTATCAGTTTTATTTTTATCAGTTCCGTTCTTACTTTGTTTTGAAGCTGGGAATTTATTCCCCAGGTGAAGGCTCGTGATGAACCCCCAACTATGAAGTATGTACATGTGGGCCTGCTCCAGCTGACATGGGGGGTGGAGGGGGGTGAAACCCCAAGGGTTCCGAGGGACACAACTTGAAAAGCACTGGAAGAGATGCCCAAAAGGTAGAAGAGTTTAGCAGTCCCTTAAAAATGTAAGCCCTGCCTGTTGTGGGGCCTGACCGTGGTGGCGAACCCACACACCTACACGTGTGATGAAATTGCACAGGACAGAATACACACCCCCGCAAATGGGGACTCGTGAAACAGCGGTGAAGCCAGACCGGTGGGCCGGCTGTATCGATGTGCATTTTCTGGTTGTGATATCGTACTAGAGCTTTGCAAGGTGCTACAGCTGGGGAAAACGGGGCGTGGGGTGCACAGGCTCTCTCTGCATTACTTCTTCCACCTGCAGGCAACTCTGCAGGGACCTCAGAATTCAGCGTTTCATAATAAATAAATTCACAGCATGAATTTCGTGTCCTGTCCTTCTCCTCCTGAAATTGCAGAATGGCCAAACAAACCTGCCTGTGACCACCAGCTGAGATTCTCCGGCACCCACGGCAATGGACACAGGCAGGCATATCAGGTACAAGTAAAAAATTGGAAAGTTCTAAAGAGAATGTTTTATACTCTTTTTTCTTTTAATTCCCCAAAGTCCCTAAGGGGAAGGAACACTGTGAGCGTTAAAGGAAAGCATGATAAACATCCTGAGAGGCTAATACGCTTCTCAGCATGTCTAGTCTCCCCAGGAAACGGCCGAGGCTGCATCGTGAGGTGAGACAGGGCCTCACACAGGCGAGAGCAGTGAGACCACAGGCCCTGCTCTACGGCCGCGGCTCACAGCCGGCCGGCCTGCGGGGGAGCCTGGAGGGTGAACAGGCTCTCCCCTGAGCAGTCCTTGTGAACATTTTTCACATAACTGTGCAGATAGTCAGTCTTTTTGTGGGGAAGGCATTGTAACATGGGGTGTTTCACTCCATAACCTACTTAAAGACTGGGCATTTCAATGATTAGGTCAACTAAAACTACTCAGCACGGCATAAAGGATATTTCGAGCCCAGTTTCAGACTGTTAGCATCCACGTGTGTCAGCACAGCAGTCAGACGCTGTGTCATCTCTACTGATACAACTGGGGAACTTCTGCTGTTTTTCACCTTGGGTTGTAGCCCCAGCTGTGGTTGCTACGACGGCTAAGAACCAAGGAGGTGGGAGGGGTGGTTTTAGGGCTGAGTTTTAAGCTTCGGTGCTTAGATGGGTGACGGCTGGAAAGTAGGGAAGCCCTTCCCCCACCCCCCGCCCAAAATCTGTGATTCTCAGTTCTGAGCATCATCGTTCCAGACCCCAGGTGACAAAGTAGAGCGCAGAGCCGGGAGGAAGAGGCCGTTTCCCCAGCTTGAGCACGAAGTCCCACTCTGCTCTGACGCCCCAAGGGCTGCCGAGCTGGGCCGTGCAGGCAGTGACTGTGCACTTGGCACCGTCAGCACCACTTTCACGATGGCAGTGTCAGGCAGCACCAACACGCTTTCCACAGGAAGCAGGCCTGGAGGAGCCAGAGCAGGAGAGAAAGAACCAGGCGACCGTGCGTGGTTCCAAGGTTACCGCAGCGGGTTTGTGAGCAAGAATGACACAATGCTCAGAAGTGGCTGGAGGACCCTGAGGCTGAGCTGAGATCCTGTCATTAGCTGTGTAACTTGCACATCAAAAGGAAAGGCAGCCTGATTTTACCTCGTCTGGGAGACCCGCACAGGCTGTGACTAAACTATAATTGCAATTAATGGGCTACTTTATAAGTTACCTAATGTCACAGAGTAATCGGTGGCTTGCAATAAAATGAGACTGGTGACTTACAATAAAACAAGGAGATTATAGCCATTGCCAAAATACTGAGATGAGACACAGGCAAAAAAGTTGTTTCAGAGTAAGCAAACAGAGGATAACACAGAGTTGGGGGAGAATGAAACTTGCTTCATGGATAGCTTTTTACCCCAAGTCCCAGCATTCCTTTCGAGGAAGAACTTAGGAGTGGAGACATGGACCAAAAAAAATGAATAGAGAACTCATCTTGGGCATTTCTACACTTCGCCACGTAAGACTGAGAAAATGTCAGTGTCCGCAGGACACACGGCATGGGCTGCCTCCCCACCCGGTAAGAACCACCTGGGCTGCAGACAACGGGTCGCACACGCTAGGAGGAGTGGCTACAGGCCTGGAAAACCTCTCCCACGGAACCTCTGCACGCTCCTGGGCCGCTGGCATCCCTCCGCGGGTTCCGATGAGAAACACCTCCCAGCGAACTCTCCGCGGATAGAGCAGCTTCCCTGAGAACAGACCCAGGGAAGCGCTCAGCGGCAGCCGCCCGGGGCCTCCCAGACTGTCTGTCCATTTCCCTCCTGCAGCCGTGTCCCTGCTCATCCTTGGGCTCTCACCTGGTGAGCGGCTTCCTCTGGAAAGCCCCTCCTGACCCAGGCCTTCCAGTGCCCTCTTCACTCCTTCCTACTGACCATCAGTTAATATTGGCATACCCGTGTGCTGAACTGCCGCAGATGATATGGACAAGGACCACACCCATACTGTTCACCCATGGGCCCCCCATGCCAGGCACGTGGTAAATAAAAAATATTTGTCGCACGAAGCAATGCTCGTGACACCTGCAGAGCTTTCCTTACGTGGCTTAAGGCTTTGGCTGAAGCCCTTGGTGTTTTGCCTCATTTGCCCCACTTCTGCTATTACTATTTTTAAATATTATATAAGCAGTATGTGACTACATGATCCTTGTCAAGATATTCAAACAACACACCTACATCTAGGAAAAACAGTTCCCAAAGGTGCAGAGCCCAGGCTTGAGGAGAGCAGAGAATAGATCTGATAGCAAACGGACAAAAACCCAGCGTGTGCAGTTTAAAATAAAACACCTAAATCGCACCAGGAGGTAGGCAGTGTTCTAAATTTATCGCATCATTTTTGTCGGGGTGAAATCTGGTTAAAGTGGCCGCGGAGAGGACCGCCGCCACAGAGCGCGCAGGCAGGCGGCGGCAGGCAGGTGAGTCGCCACAGGAGAAATGCACCCCCAGCAACAAGAAAGGCATGTCACCAGATGGTGGCTCAAGGCCCAGTGTGCAGGTCTGGCTCCGTGGGAACCGGGCCTGGCCAGCTCTGCCGAGACTGGGAAGAGGGCCAGGGGAGGGGCTGGTGACTGCAGGCGAGCAGCCTCCTCCTGGAGAAGAGTCAGGGATTTCGGAGGCTAGGAAGGGAACACAGGTCTCCCATTCCAACTCGTGTCTCCTGCACAACGAGGAACCGAAATGCAGAGAAGCGAAGCGATGGGGCCCGGCAGCCCAAAGGACAAAAGTCTATTTTTTGTCATTTTTTGCTTTACAGGGTAGGAGGTGTTGGAGAGCCGTGTAGCACCAAGGCCTTCTCCTCAGGCTGTGAGTCACTGAGCAGCCCAGCGGGGACATTCTGGGGAGAGATGCGCACGCAGCTCCAGAAGCAACTGCTCCGAGATGACCTGCCCTGCAGACGGTGCGGGGCACCTGGCATGCCTCACAGGGGAATGCACAAAAGAAGGTCTTTTCCTCAGAGACTCCTCTGGGCTCCAGAGTCTGGATTGAATGGCCTTTGGCAACGTTTTGGAACCTTCCATGTGTGCTGGATACAAAGCTGAACAAAATGCATGAAGGGGCGAGCCCTGGACGTTCAGGCTCTCACTCTTACAGGGGATCGGACGTGAACAGGAATGATTTGGTGCGGTGGGGTAAATGTAATAAGGTCAGCAGCACAGAGCAGGGCCTGGGTTATTGCTGGGGGCGGGGAGCTCGGGGAGGTGCAGAGAAGGCTGCACAAGAGCAATGTCAGAGCAGGTGTAGAAGGAAGACCAGGAGCTTCAAGTCCGATGTTAAAACAACAGCATTAAACCAACCTTGCCAGAAACACCACCGTTATTCCTCAGGGATTTACAAAGCAGCTGTTCTTGACCCATTTATCTCCCATGATGCTTTGGGAACCACACCTACGTAATAATTTTGAAAGTAAGTGACAGATAAAATGAGTCCCCTGGCCCCATCAGCCAGGGTCAGCAGGGCCAGACTGACCTTCGGAGCCTGGAAAGGTGAGGATGATCCCCACATGTAATTTTTTAAATTTTTATTGAAGTTACTGGGGTGACATTGGTCAATAAAATTACATGGGTTTCAGGCGTACAATTCCACAACACTTCGTCTATATATTGCTCCCCATGTGTAGTTTAATATGAAAGCCATGCCATCAGCCAGGCGCCTCTGAGGAAGTCCAGCGAAGTTCTGTCTTTTCCTACAACGCCTTTTATAGGTTTTTGCAAATATCCAAGAGCCAACCATGGCTCACATGCTCTTCTCATCCTGTAGGCGCCCTAGCTTTGCAGGTGCTCCATGCATAGGTCAAGCGGCTCCCAGGGAATCCCGTCCTGAGGGGGTAGTCCCTCTGCACTCCAAGACACCGCGTGTGAGGTCGGCCTCCACAAGCTCATACTCCTGCTTTCACCGAGCAGACTTAGAGCTCGTCCTTCATCTCCCCATGTAGCACACATGTTACGAGTCTGTTCTTTATCTCTTTCTGTCAATACTCTCACCTCACAGCTCAGGAAGGCCATCCGATGGGCTGGAGGTCTGGTTCACCTTAAAGGAAGGCTGGTGTGAGAGCAGTTTCCTTACACTGAGCTCGGCAGGTCACCGCAGGAGGAAAAGCATAGTGCAGCGACGTGCTGATGAGCCCGGGCGAGCGAAACAGGCATGGCTGGTTCAACTCGGGCTCCCTCTTCTGTTTGACTGTGCGATCCTGGGCGAGTTGCTCTACACTGCTAAGCCCAGCTTTTGTCCTCCAAGGAATGTGGTCATTCAGCAGAGGTCATTCTTTCAACGCACGTCAGATACACTCCGACCATGTGACACAGCAGCGAACAAAGAAAAAGTCCGGCCCTTACACAGAACTCACATTCTAGTGGAAGAAGATAGACAACAAAAATAAATAGATTATACATGGTGTTAGAAAGGACAGGGGCTAGGGAGTGTGGGCAGGGCTGCTGTTTTGGAGGCGATGACCAGAAGCGCCCAAGTGTGGAGGTGACCAGGTGACTGTAAAATAGCAGCAGGTGGGCCTCCAGGGGCGCAGCCTTCCAGACAGAGGGGACCAGCTGAGGTGGGGGCAGGTGTCGTGTGTCTGAGGAACAGTGAGTCTGGCTGACGACATGGGGACCGACCGAGCGGAGGAAAGTGTGGTCAGAGAGTGTGAGAGCCTCAGGCCGGCAGATCTGACGCGCAGGTGAGCAGGCTCGCTGGGCTGCTGGGGCCCGAGCTGGGTCAGGAGGGCGAGGGAGGAAGCTGGGAAACCGGCGAGGAAACCGCCGCAGAGAACCAGGTGAAAGAGGAAGCCTGCGAGGTCCCGAACCAGGTGGCTGTCTCGAACCTACTCGGGGACCTGCATGCACTTGTGCAAACCTGGCCGGGGAGAGCTCAGCTTGGCTCTCTTTCCGGCATCTTTCTCAGCCACCCGTCTACTGCCTTCACCATCGCCTTCATCTTCGTCTTCTTCCCTTTTCCCTCTCTCTCTGCCTCGGGCTCGGTCTGCTGTCTGCCTGTTCTTATTCTTACGAGTGGTCTGTTCTTCCAGAGCACAGTGCTGGGGGCTTGTCTGGAGTCCTGGGGAGAAAGCAGTGTACCTTGTGGCTTGTCGGTTCCACAGGGCACATCGGAAGGAGGAGGGAGCAGAGGTGAGGGGGCAGGGATGGTGGTTGCCCAGAGACAGGGCTCTATAAGGAGGGTGTACTGATGCCTCAGGCAGAACAGCCCCCCTCCCCCGGAGTTCAGCCAGGAAAAGAGAGCCCTTCTTGGTGTTCCAGCTGGTTCCTGAGAGGTTGCTGAGGCAGGGAGTTCGGGGCTGATGCCACCCCTGGAGAGAGTGGGAGAGCAAAGGTCAAAAGGCCATTTTCAGGAAAGGAGGAAGTACAGGGAAACCATGGCCCATAACCCCACAACCTATAGCCCCAAAGCAAATGATTCTCAGAAGGAACCTCATTGACACTAGTCACCACCTGGTGTCACGATACCTGGTAAATTGTCACAGAAGGCAGGAGGGGTATTCCCAGGAGCCATTCTGAGAATGGAACTACCAGCCATGACTTAACTATACATAGAAGTGCCTGAAAATCACATGACTACAACCCATCAAAGCTTAACTCAAATGTGTCCCCAGCTGAACTTCCCCAAAGCCAGAGCACCAAGACACGCAGGGCCACTCTAACCCCCAGACCAGGTGTCAGAAGGGAAGTCAGAGTAGAGAGAGACAAGGCCCTAACTAATGATGATTTAAAATTCCTTAGCCCTGGCTGGCATAGCTCAGTGGATTGAGCTCAGACTGTGAACCAAAGTGTCACAGGTTCGATCCCAGCCAGGGCACATGCTTGGGTTGCAGGCCACGGCCCCCAGCAACCGCACATTGGTGTTTCTCTCTCTCTCTCTATCTCCCTCCCTTCCCTCTCTAAAAATAAATAAATAAAATCTTTTTTTAAAAATGTCTTCCTTTTGCCAATTTTACAAAAACCCAGGCCCTCTGCTCACACTGCTAGGACTTGTCCCCAGGCCCTGGGGTGTGCAACTACAAGTGAGGGCTCCTGAGACTTAAGCTTCTCATGGAAAATCCGCCTCTGCCTGGAGCAGAAGGACTTGACCTTCTCAAACCAGAGAGCAGTCCCATCCTGGGAAGGGGCTTCTGCCATGCGAGGCTGAATGACACATTACAGCTACAAATGGGTGAAGGGTTCACACTGTCGAACATTTGCAGCCAGAATGCAGCTTGCAAGTTGCTCACAGCACTACTAGATCATGTATTAAATGCACACACATTTGAATGAGTAGCTAATGAGCCACATTATGCAGCCTTTACACTCAGACTTCTGAATGACTCCATTCTAAGTCAATAGGCCCCAAACTTGACCTCGATACAAAAATATACTGAGGGCTTACACTGTGCGGGCACTGTGCTAAGCTCACAGTAGAGAGCAAAGTAAACATCATCCCTGCCTGTAAGGGGCCGGCAGAGGAGGAGACAAATAACCCGATAATCAGCCAAGTCTATCATTACTGGTCTAGAGAGGAAAATTTCAGGCCCTTCAGGACAAGGGGACCTAACCCAGTGGGAGTAACAGGAAAGACTGAAGGATTCCTTCTTTCAACAACTATTTACAGGCCTACTGTGGGCCCACACAGTGCCAATGGCCAGGATGATGGGGAACAAAAGCTGCAGCATCCACGCTTTTCCAGAACAGTCTTCTGGAGGAGACGCTGTGACGGAATCCGCTGGCATCTGTCTTTGCGAGTAGATGACAAGCTGATGGCGATGCCCGTGGAGTAGACGGGTGGGAGGAGGGTTGGCACAGCAGGGCCGGCTGTCAGAAGGGGCCACGGCATGCTGAGAACCAGAGGCAGAGTGAACAGGATGGATGAGAAGGCGAGAGGGCTTGCGGGAGTCATCGGGCCAAAGGAGCTGCCGGAGCCCAGGCCCAGGCCAGCACAGAGCTGCGGAGGGAGAGGCAGGCGCAGAGAGGCTGGCGTGGCTGGGGCAGCTCCAGGGGAGAAGGGGGAAGAGGAACAGGCTGGCATGCCTAAAACCAACGGGAGCCCCAGCAGGATTCTGCGGGATGGAGAGGGATCACCCAATTGCATTTCAACCCGTGGCTCTGGCTGCAGTGAGGATCTCGGTTACCAGAGCCGCTTTGGCAGGAGCTGCATCTTAATGACTTCCTCCTTTCTCACTGTCCTTTCCGGTAGCCACGGAGATTTCGGTAAATGTGTGCCAGATATGCAGTTCCAAGCACCCCAACAATGAAGGGCTGTGTGCTTGGGCGAGGGCACCCTGCCTTCAGTCAGAGGGAGGCAGATTAGATCTCCCCTCCACCTCCTGTCGCCCGGTGGCACCGGGCAGGTCACTCACCCACGCTAACACCCACTTGCTACCCAGTCTATGAAATGGGAAGAGTAATGTGTACTCCACAGAGTTGATTGAGCAAAAGAAAGTGTGTGTGCACATTCCCTTGCATTTGGCAGAACCCAGGACACACCTACCAGCTGGTATTAGAAGTGATTGCAATGTAGTCAAGCTGGTTGGAGGAAGATTTCTAACCAAAAGTCATACTAGTAAAAACACAGGGATTAGAACACATATACGTATAGAGTTCTATATATACACAAAAATATGTACAATGTTATACATGGAAATACATTTTTATACATAGCTGTCTAATGAAATCATCCTAATACTAGTGTTGTAAAACAAGCTTATGTAACTTACGCAATTAAGATATCCACATATATGCAATAAATTTTAGAATTTTTCTCAGTAAATTATATTGTACATGAATCGCCTCATCTCCGCCTTTTCCTGCATGCAATGCTTCTCTGAAGAACTGAACACGTTTGGTAGCCTGCCCACCCTCTGGACTGCCCAACAGTAGCTTCTTGGGAATGATTTCATTTATCTCTGTCTCTTCAGAGCCTATGGGAGGGCCTGGCACTCAGTAGTAGGTGCTCATTAAATACTTGCAGAAAGGAAAAACAAAGAATGAATGAATGAGTGAATAAATTTAACTTAGGGGGTCTGACAACTGTATCTCATGAACCAAAATCAAGGCACATTGTCTGTCCTACAGAATATGAGTGTCCTAGAGAGAACTTGGCATGAAATATGTGCAATCCAGACCGACCCAGAAAATTCAGGATAGGTAATCAGCATACACCTCAACATAACTGCCTCTGTTTTAAAGGAGCTACGACAAGTAGTTACGACGAGTTCTACAAGTGACCTTGCGTTATGCTAACTTTTCAGCATAAAAATTGTTCCGAGTCCTTTGCGCATAGCTGAAAGGACAATCCAGAGGATTTTAAGGGGTTTCTGTTCAGCCATTGCCATGGGGACTCAGGATCAGCTTTTCTCTTATCTCACTCGGTGTAATTAATGAGTCGCCTTCATCAGACATCCACTGGCACAGAAAAGGCAAGTGAAACAGCCATACATTTTGTTTGCTGGGTGCAGCTGAGCCCAGCTCAACAGAGTGTCGATTCAAAAGAGGGAAATAAAACAGGCAGCGGAGTCGGGGGACAGGGAACAAAGAATCCAGTATGACAATGAACAGGGGGGCTAAACAAGCATTCAGACTACCATGGGGAAGGTAAAAAAGCCTCAGGAGTCTAGCAAAGAGGTAAGCCGGAGGGGAAAGCCAGAAAGGAGCTGAAAGGACCGGCTGCAAATCAATGAAGACATTGAAGACTTGACTTTAAAGGAATATTTTTAAAAGCCCTTTGTAATCAACCCCTCCCTCACCCTTAGCTCCTGGCAACCACGCTTCTGTTTTCTGTTCCTCTAGTTTTGTCTACTTTAAAGGAATTTAATTTATTAACAACACTTAAAACAGGGAGGAGGAAGGAAGTGAGATTTTTTTTGTACCACCCCCTCACTTCCTATACTCTTGAATAGTATCAGTTAGTACACTTATATTTGTGAAGGAACTATTATTTGCCAAATCTTTTATCGACATCCTCTTTCATGTTTGCAACTTGTCCATGAAGGAGGTTGTGCCCATTTCCCAGATGGGTAAGAACAGGTGTCAAGCTGGTAAGAGGCAGAGGAGAGACTCAAAATCCAAGTTGACAAAAAAATGTCACTGTGGCTTAACTCTGAGTGCTAGATTATTGCTGATTTGTTTTCTTCTTCTTCTTTTAAAATATTTTTAAAAGATTGTATGTATTCATTTTTAGAGAGAGAGGAAGGGATGTAGAAAGAAAGGGAGAGAAACATCAATTTGCCTTTGTGTGGTTGCCTCTTGCACACTGGCCCACAACCCAGGCATGTGCTCTGACTGGGAATTGAACTGGTGACCTTTTGGTTTGTAGGCCAGCACTCAATCCACTGAGCCACACCAGCCAGGGCTGTGCTTTCTTCTGTATACATCATTTGTACTATCAAAGTTTCAACAATAAGCTTATATAACTTTTAGGAAAAAATTACTTCTATAAATAAATATATAAATACATATTACATAAAGACACACGTATAGACAATGTCTGATTCCAAAGCTCTTTGCTGAGCGAAAGGAAGAAAGATAGAAAAACATAGTTTAGAAGGGAATGAAGGAAAGGCTCCTCTTAGCAACTGGTCCCCCATTCAGAAGTTAGAAACCAGATCTCAACACAGTCTAACTTCCCTGACTTCAGAAAGTTCTCCAGTACACACTGGCTTCCAAAGTACTGAGGACCTGCTCTGGAGGCTCTGGAAACCCACTGAGATCACTCTGGACCCAATTGGCCATCTTGAGCATCTTCCTATCTCGTCCCCACCCCCAAAACGCCAGCTGGGAACAAGCCACCCTTCATGGGCAGGCAAGTTCACAGCCGCCTTTTGCCACTTCTGAGCGGCAGAAGAGTGAAGAGCAAGGCCAAGGCTAAGGAACACGCAGCACTTTGTATTGGGAGGGAGGGGATCATATTTGAAGGCAACTGGGCTCGGTGTTGAGCGAATATTATGAATCATGGGGCTGTAAAGGGACCCATTACAGTGCCCTCTGACCTTCAGGCAGAATCCATTCATTGCTTGTTCCAAAGGATATTTGAGGGAGCTTACAAACATGTAATGCAAGAATTAAAAAAATAGATTAAGTACCATAACTGGGTACCTGAATGGAAAAACTATGAAACTTGACCCTCTACCTCCCATAACATTTTTTTTAAAAAATTAAGAGAGATCACAGACCTAAATGTGAAAGTGAAAACTATAAAGCTTCTAAAAGAAAAAAAAGGGGGGGAATCTTCACAACTTAGGGTAAGCAAAGGTTTCTTAGAATACAAAAAGCAATAACCATTGAATAATTAATAAATTAGATTGTACCAAAATGTAAAACATTTGCTCCATAAAAAACAGTGTTAATGAAATACAGAAGAAATCCACAGACTAATATGCAATACTTAAAAAACCTAAACCTGACCCCAAAAATTAGTATCTAGAACATGCAAGAACTCCCATACCTCAAAAATATGTTTAAAAAAACCTCAATTTAGATTGACTTGAATGGACACTTCACAAAGGAAGATACAGAAATGGCCCCTGAGCCGTTTAAAAGATGCCCCAAAATCATTATTCTTCAGGAAGACACAAATTAAAGCAATAACGAGCTACCCACACGAGTGGCTAAAATTAAAACCCCAAAACCAACAACACTGCAAGTTGGGAGAACACGGAGCAGCCTAAACTCTCATTCACTGTTGACGACCCAACCACTTCGGGAGAAGGCCTCACAGTCTCTTGTAAAACTAAACACGCACCTGCCCTCTGACCCAGCAATTTCAGCCCCAGGTAGGTAGCCAAGGACTGTGAAAGCATTTCCACAAAGAGACGTACACAAGAGCAGCTTGACTTGCTAAGCAAATGGAGGTATATTCATACAATGGACTGCTCACCAGCCATATAAAGAGCTCATTCTGATACACATAATAGTGTGGATGCATCTTTAAAACACTGTGCTGAGTGAAAGACTTACATAAGAGCCCATGCTGTGTGAGTCCATTTCTATGAGGTTCTAAAACAGGCAAGACTAATTATGGTGCGAACAAAAAAAACCAGAGCAGAGTTGCCTCCGAGGGTGTGGGGATGAAAGAGTCCCGAGGAACCGCCGGGCTGATGGGGATATTCTGTGTCTTGACAAGGACTTGCGTTACCCAGACGCAGTCATTCGTCAAAAACCATTGGATGCCACACTGAAGGTGTGTGCACTTGGTTGAATATATAAATTTTACCTCACACACAAAAAAACTATAACCAAATGTTAAACTTTACCTAATGATATGCATACAAAAATGTATAAAGGTAAAGTATATAGATGTTTGCAGTTTACTTTGAAATATATCAAAAAAATAATTTAGCCCTGACTGGCATAGCTCAGTGGATTGAGCGTGGGCTGGGAACCAAAGTGTCGCAGGTTTGATTCCCAGTCAGGGTACATACCTGGGTTGCAGGCCATGACCCCCTGCAACCACACATTGATGTTTCTCTCTCTCTCTCTCTCTGTATCTCTCTCTCTCTCTCTCTCTATCTCTATCTCTCTCCCTTCCCTCTCTAAAAATAAAATAAATAAAAATCTTTAAAAATATATATTAATAAAAAATAATAATAATTTAAAGGAAGGATGGCCTTGGCCAGGTGGTTCTGTTGGTTAGAGCGTCATCCCGTACACCAAAATGTCGCGAGTTCGGTCCCTGGTCAGGACACATACCTAGGCTGTGGGTTAGATCCCCAGTCAGGGCGCAGACAAGAGGCAACTGATTGATGTTTCTTTCACATACGTATCTCTCTCACTCTCTCTCTCTCCGCCTTCTTCTCTCTCTAAAATCAATAAATGTCTCCTTAGTGTGGCTTAAAAAAATTTCTTTTAAAAGGAGGGATGGATGCATGGATAGATGTGGCATAAAGCAAGCACAGGAAAGGCTAATAATAGAATCCAGGTGGTGGGCATATGGGTGTGAGCTATAAAATTATTTCACCTTTTTTTAGGTATTTAAAAAAATGTGTAGTGAAATGTTGGAAAAAAATAATTGTATTCAAAAAGAGGTAGACCCTTGAATATCTCTAAGAAATATTCTAACTTGTCTTGTTGATCTACTTCAGTGTGTCTTGCTAAATCCATTTCTCTCTGAACAAGTACCATATGCTATGCACCATCCAGAATGATAATAATAGCTTTCTTACACAATACGTCAACTCTTCTAAGATGCATATTTCTTCCCCACATTTTGACATTCTGAAGTCGGAATGGGCCTTACAATCAATGGCACGTCATAATTGGTGGAATTGGTTTTTCTCAGTGGGACATAAAATAATAGTATCTCTTCAAATCAATGGCATGTTGGGTTGACTAAAACACAGTACCTAGTGCTGCAAGGTTCAAACTATTTTCATCTTGTCTGAGCCTGACAACATCACATTTTGGTGAGATGGGTAGTTATTCTCACCAAATATAGAAACCTGGATAACTATATTTGGTAATTATCCAAATATAGAAACTGAGATTCAGAAAGTTTAAATGACCTCCCTCTCAGCTGGACTGGGATGAAACCGTAACTTTAATCTGAGCTCTCTACATTTGAAGCCCCCTGTTTCCTCCCACTGTCATGTGAAGTATGTAGAGGACGACATCTCCATGGAGACCAGGACTTTGTTTTACTCACTACTATAGCACCAGAGTACAGAACATTGCTTGGCACATAGCAGGTATTTAATAAACCTTTACTGAATGAATGAATGAATGAATGAATGAATGAATGAATGTTACAGAGGAGGATAGAAGGTCAGAAGGGAAAGGCTTTCAGGATGTAGTGAGCTGGAGAGTTTACACACAGGGTGACTGTCTTCCCATCCTTTCTCTGCTTTGATGAACTTCTTGTAAATCACTCAAATCAGAGGTCACCTTCCTCAGGTTTAACTAAATATATTCACTCCCTAATGGCTTGAGGGGCAACCCAGTATAACATAAAGTGTCCTGATGTTTGCATGAGAAGACATGCATTTAAGTCCCTTCTCATTTTAACCACCTATTGGCATAATAGGTGGTTAGTAATTTCTCATTCTAACTTTCCTGAGCTTTAGTTTTCTTATCTTCAGATTGGGAATACTAAAACCTACTAGACTGCATCACTCTGAGATTCAACTGAGACCACATACATAAACAAGTGCACCTTACACATAATAGGAGCTCAATAATATTAATTCCTACACCATACTCCAGCTTCAACTTGGTTTTGTTGCTGGTGACTTCGGCTCTCAGTTCTTAAGTTCAGCACAGAAAGAATTCAGAGCCATGAACACTAACGCAAAAGGAAATTTGTTTAGCGGGCAAAGCGAAAGTACACTCAAGTGGGCTGCTCAGAGAGCTGCCTTGGCCCTTCAGAAAGAAAGTCACAGGGGCAGAAGAGGTGAGCCAGCTGGGCTGCGCGGACTCCACCTCGGAGACAGGTTCGGGGGATTAGCCTGGGTGAGCTGCTGCTGCCCGCTGCGCCCCTGCTTGCAAGCTTGTGGGGGCCCTCAGAGCTTAGGAGCAAGAAAGCAAAGACACACACACGTCTGAAGAAAGAGGCTGGGGGCCTGCTCTAGAGAAAGAGCACTCACTGTATCCTTTGCCTTAAAGGTTTTTATTTGTTTTCTAAAGGTAGGAATTTGGGGAAAGGTGTCAGGGGAGGATCTCAAGAGCATATTCATCAGCTTTCCGAGTGTGGCCTTTAATATACTGGTTCATCGAAATGAGTGGATAGGATCAGGGTCATGGTCTCTACCGACTGCTCGGCACTTAGGGTGGGGGTCACTGGTCGTTGCAGCTGGTCCTGAGGCGGCCATGGCCTTGCCTTACATGGCTTTGCTGTTTCTCTGGGCCTGGAGCTGAAACACAATTGAAGCCTAGATGTCACCTCCAGTTTGATAGAAACACTGTCTCTGTGGTCAGCAGACACCACCCCCCCCACCCCCACCCCCACCCCCAACACCTCTGCCAAGATTTGTCCCTGAGACGCTTAGTGCCTAAGATTACCTGATGCTGATCAGAACCTCATTGTCCAGAGGTCTTAATGCTTAAGGGAGTGGACGCGTAAGGGAGAAGGAGGTCGCTGAGTCAGGCTGAGTCAGTTTCCCCATTCCCCTTGCCGAGGAATTTTCCTGGCTTCTTACCATGCTGCCTCCATTCTAATGTTGCCATTCACATTCCCCCCTCCCCGCCCGATAAGATTGTGGGTTTCTAAAAGAACCCCCTTTGGTTCATATCCGTGTCTGCAGGGCCCAGGAGAGAGCCAGACACAGGCCAAATGCCCTTAATTATTCTCAGTCCTTCAGTCATTTTCTTAATTCACAGATACCTACTGCATGCTTGTTATGTGCCAGGTGCTCTTCTAGTCACTGAGGATAAAACAATGAACAACGCTAACAAAAATCCCTGTGCCCCAGGGAGGCAGATGAACAATACATGAATAAATAATGCGTGGTGACAAGCAGTAGGGAGTGAAATAAAACAAAGAATGGGGGGGGAGAGGAAGGGTGGGGTGCTAAGGAGTAAACTAAAGCAGGGAGGGGGTGGTAGGAAGTGGGGGGAGAGGCTTTCCTTTACCAGTCAGCTTGTCACGCGTGCGCTGACATTTGAGCAGTCCGCAAGGAAAGGAGGAGAAAGCCACACAGCTATCGGGGTGAACTGTGAAGAGTCATATAAATATTTGCAGGAAAAGTCAATAGAAAAAAAGTAAACAAGACATTCCAGAATGTGGGAACGCCGGACCACAAGCCTCCATAGAATGCAGTCAGAAGGCTTGCATGGGCAACATGAACTGGACCGGTGTAACTGGAGCGACAGGACGTACAATGTCAGGGAAACCACCTGTATTTCATATCACGGACGACGGTGAACCACGGAAGACTTCTGAGCAAGAGGCCACAAGATCAAAATAGCGCTACAGAAAGCTTAATCTCGTGCAGCAACCCGTGCAGGAAGCATTCATGGCAAGGGAAGGGGAGCAGTTGCGTCTCAGACATCTCGAGTCTGACATCACAGCGGGGTTTCACAAAGAACGTGCTCAGCGAACAGCTGGAAACATGGGCCTGGAGTGCAGAGAGAGGTGAGGGCTTGAGATTTGGCAGGTGCAACGCGTCTAAATCCTGACAGCTGACTGTAATCATCTCCCAAGAATCGCAGGCTCTGTGAGCAGTAAACAAATCTTGCTAGAATTTTACTTCTGGCCGGCAAACTGGTAGAACATTCCTCTTTGAAATTTCCCAAGCGTAGGCCAAGACTAGACAATCGAAGTCAGCAGTTATAAGAATTATATGCAGGACCTGACAGGGAGACACGCCAGCAAATTAAGTAGGAAAGAACCCCAGAAAGGTGGGGCACGGCGTGCCTTGAGAAGCTCAGACTCTCGAGAAATCTGGAAGAACGTGTATCATGCCAGATGCTTGAGGCTGACGGGCGGATTTTTTGTCTAAACGTGAGCTGTGTGAAATGATGTAGACACCCTTCGAAAAGCAGCATGCCAATGGTTCCTCCTGTCTGAGAAAACACACAGCCCCTCGCACTTGACTTTTCCATCTTAACACTGATTGGAAATAACAAGGGTCATCTCTTGGCCACTGGGAATGACTTCTCACTCACCCACCAACAAACAAGAAGGGGGACTGTGATCATTGAGCGGTGGGGTTTGTGAGCCACAGCGAGAAAAGTGGCAGGGAGCCACGGCAGCTTTTTTTTTTTAGGATTTTATTTACTTATTTTTAGAGCAAGGGGCAGAGAGGGAGACAGGGAGAGAAACATTGATGTGCAAGCAAAACATTGATCGGTTACCTCTCACGCACCTCCAACTGAGGACCTGGCCCACAGCCCAGGCATGTGCCCTGACGAGGCATCAAACTGGAGACCTTTTGGTTGCAAGACAATGCTCAATCCACTGAGCCACACCAGCCAGGGCTGAAAGACTTCTGAATTCTAATAATGTCCTATAGCTGTGTGACAGAGGACATCTACCACTGAGAAAAAAAGAAAAGAAAAGATTGTTGAAGTAAAAAATGGTTCTCACTGACAAAAGCAAAGGGCCACATTTTTCCTGGACTTCCTGATCGGGAGGGGTGTTGTGTGCCTACGATTAGCTGTTGGCTCCTGGGAAGGAAAGAGACTAAAAAAAGGCAAGAGAGAGGCCTCCTCTCCTTGAAGTATCTTAGCCTCGGAATCCTTACATATGTTGCTTACACAACCCCCAAAGAATGTTTCTAAAGCCCTGTAACTCCTCACATATTTTATGTTGTCACCTAAAAGTTTTCATCGCAAGATAAGATGATGATGGATTGTAATTGGGATAAATATTTCAGGACACGATTTGGTAAAATAGGTTTTAACTTCCCAGTGAATAAAACACCTACATCTTAAAGAAACCATGTAAAAGTTCTAGAAACCAGTTTTATCCAATGTTTTTCAAAAACATTGCTTTTCCTACAAGACATTTCAGTTCACTGTAGAGAATCAGCATCTCCAACTTACAATATTCAGCTGTTGCAAATCCAGAATAATTGGCCCACAAAGGCCAATATTGCACTTCTGATGCCAAACTTCATGGGTAGCAGATATCTGCAGAAGATAGACAAAGAAGGGAAGTCCCGTGCATGTGAGGAAACTGGCATAATAATGAATCCAGGTGTTTTAGTTAGGGGAACTCAAGAGTTAATGACCTTAGCCTTACTCCATAGGCTTAAGTGATTAATGCCTGTGGAAAGCTGTTACTGCGGGAACTGGAATGCATGACCTATGTGACTCCACTCCAGGAGGTCGACCAGTAATCCATCCTGGTGCCCCAGGGGGTCTGCAAGTGATGGAGTTGGAATGTGAGCCATTGAGTTCCCAGGAAGGAACAGCAATGATGATGATAAAGAATTGTTGATCAACAGATAAAGAAGTGATGGGAAAATCAAGGGAAACTCTTACCCAATGAACCTTTTCCCAAACCCCTTACCCTTCCTTTCTTTTCCTTATAAAAAGGTCAGCTTGAAATGAGATGTTAAGACGGTTTTTGAGTGTACGTAACCCACCATCTTCTCAGATTGCCTGAGTCCTAATCAAGCGCCCACAAAGATTCAATCCTTGTCTCTATTTGTTGGTTCTGGTGGTGACAGGCATCATGAATGCCAACCTTTCTGGTTTCATCTTCACCAACTCAGTATTTCTTTCAAGTTTTTTATTTCCATATGCATTTATTATTTTTAAAGAATATTTTCCTACTCATCCTAAATAGCACTGTCACATGTAACAAAAGTACCTAGTCCATATTAAAAGTTCTCAAGTATCCCCCAGATTCCTGTTTATCTGGTTTATCCAACCCAGGATCTAATCCTGGGCCATATTGGATTTGTTGTTATATCCCTTAAGAAGGGTGATATTGTCCCCAAGGGAGTAAAAACTGGCTCCTGGGGAAAGAAAAATATTTTTCCTCTTTTTATGTGTTGTGTAAAGTACAGATATCCATAGAGTATATAAACCTATACACAGCGTAGATGAAAGAGAGGCTCCTGTAACCAACCTAACAAAACATAGACTCACGGGGTGGTCATAGATTCCTAACTGGGCCATTCATGATGGGTGGTCATGTTCAGGCCTATAACTTCCTGAGAAAAATGTTTATCTTTGCCTTAAGCAAGCCCTGTCCATTGTTCTTGTGCATCAAGGTTAACACACCTTTAAAAGGCCTCTTTTTCACACCCTCTGGTCTAAAACCACCCTCAAGAGAGCACATAATTTTGTTAACTATCCTCTAATCCAATCCCCCCCATCTTGCTGTCTCCCACCTTCATATACTCTTATTTATGTTCCCTCCTTAATTTCAAATGCATGAAAGAAATTGTAAAACTGTCATTCTCTGGAGCATTGGATATCTCGCTTCTGGCAATGTTGTCAGTTTGATTCAAAGAAACTCTTACAAAAATTCTCTACAGGTTGGGTGTTTTTTTCATCGACAACAGTGCAACTGTGATATTAAATTTTCATGGTGGGTGCCATGACCAGTATGGTTCAGTTGGTTGGGCATCATCCTGCAAAATGAAAGGTCACAGGTTCTATTCCCAGTCAGGGCACATGCCTGGGTTGCGGGTTCAGTCCCAGTTGGGGTGTGTGCAAGAGGCAACTGATCTATGTTTCTCATATCGTTGTTTCTCTCCCTTCCTTCCCCTTCCCCTATCTGTACAAATAAATAAATAAAATCTTTTAAAAATTTTTTCATAGTGGGGAAACAATTAGGAAAAAAAGGTCTAAAAATGTTCCTAGGATGGGGGGATAGGCAACAATGAAAAAAGAGTGGCAATAATGAAAAAAGAGTTTGAGAAATACTGATCTAGAACAATCTCTCTTTCTTGACACTGATGGATTGATTGATGAGGGCCCCACACTAATATTTCAGCATATTCCCTTATTTGAGTCAAAGAGAAGGTTTTCATAACCTAAGGCATTACCCTATTGTACAATCTGGGTTGAGTGAGACTTGGGAAAATGCTGCCCAAATACCTCCTTTAAGAAAGGACTGGCTGCCCAGGGGGGGAGGAATGTGGCTAGCTGAGATTCCTCAGGGTCTTCCTTAGCTTTCCAGCAAAGGTTACATTCATTTCAAGACAACTCCGGCCAATGACTGAGTAAGGCTGGTGTAAGGCCTGGCTATTTCCACCCAACACAGAACTCTAAGTGGCAATCTGGGCTCTGGAGCTCCCTCATGGATCCTTGTGGGGTAATAATACTGGGCAGGCTTCTGCAAGGATGACATTACAATAGCATATAAGGTGCATAGTGTGAGCGTACAGTAAGTGCTTAATAAATGGCAGCTATCACTTCAAGGATGGTCTGATGACTTGTGGAGGAGTGAAAGCATGTGGAGACCTTAGATCTGCTGGGTTTTTGGAGGATCACACAAGACAAATGCTGCTTCAGGCAGGGTTAGAACTCATGGAACCATCCCTTTATGCCCCTTAAAACCCGAGTTCTCCATGTCCTTGAGCTGCAAAGAGTAGGAGGGAAAAATCAAATCAATTAGCTTCCCATTGATGAATGCTATCACCGGCTGCAGGCAAAGGCAGCGGTCAATACGAAACTCTGCGCCACGTGGCTATTGCAGTTCAGTACTTCCTGAGGGCAGATGCCTCCTTCATGCCTCAGAGAGCTGGAGTCAATCTGGGAATCACGGAGGCGAATAACATGGAGAAGGCCGGAGAAAGGTCACTCCTGTTCTATCATAACTTGATTCTCTCCTCCTCCTGCTCTCTTACACCGACATGTGACTTAAGGGTCATGGATACACTTCCTGGTCAGAATGCACTAGGGCCTGAATTAGTCAACACTCTGTGGTTGCAAGAAACAGAAAACCCAAGACAAACCAGCTAGACACAAGCAAACAAATGGACAGGTAATTAAACAAATATTTTAATAAGAAGGAAGGGTGGAAAGAAATAAGGTTATTGTTTATTGGCTTCTTGTTTATTTGGCTCATGCAATGGGAAGTCCAGGGAGAGTAGACCCCGGGGATTGCAGGGACTTGGCCGTTCAGTCAGGGCTATCATCTATGTATCTATCTATTCACCCACCTAGCTACCCCTCTCTCTAGCTCTGTGCTCCGTTTGCATCCTCTCCTGCTGCAGGTGGGCGGGCGCGACCTTGCTGTGGAGAGGAAGTAGAGCATGGTTCAGATAACTCCTGGTGTCTCAGTCTAGTGACATCAGCTTCCTCCTCTGAAAGCCTGGCACAAAGTTCTGGCAGTGGGGTGGGGGTGGGGGGACGGGGACTGCAAATGAGCTCAGCTTGATGCACAAACACATTTCTAGTGAATCACTGTGGCCAAGCAGATGGAGACTAAGATTGACCAAGTCCAGATCTTATGCTCTTATGCTCCTGTGGACTGGAGACTGGCTTGGCAGCCCATTAAAGCTACAGCGAAAAAGGGGTGGATCATTCTCCCTGATGGAATGCCGTGTTGCACCAGAGGAAGATGGGAAAGGGGATGCTGAACAGACACAGTGGACAGGTATTCACTCCAGAGCCTTTGTGCCTGAAGGTTTGGCTTTGTTTTCCAGTGAAAACAGAGAGTGTCTCTGAAAGCAGAGAAGACATTTACAGTTGCAAAGGAAAAATTCTGTTGACAGAAGGAATAAAAAGTGTGCAGAAGAAAGTTGCTGAGTGAATAACCCTGTCATTGAAGCTCTTTGGGAGAACTTGTCATGTTTGTGACCTCAGATATTTCATCTCCGGGTGTATGACCCTCATATCGACCACCACCCTTGAATCCCAGACTCTAACCCTCAGGGAACAAGAGTGGCCCCTACCTTGCAGGGCTTCTGTGGGAATTAGATGAGCTAATGCAAGTAAAACACATCGGTCAGAGCCTGATGCACAGAAAGCTATTTTTTATCAACAAAAATATCATTTGGGTATATTCATGTAGCACCCATATCCCCAGGACAGACTGAGGGGTCTTGGCTGCAAATACCTGCAATGCTGTCCTTAGGGTTCTTTTTCTGAACCAGGGAGACCTGTCCAGAGTTCACGTGAGGGGAAAATCAACTCTCAACGGACAGGGGCTCGGCATAAATTCTCTAGCTCCCTCGTCCCTCAGTGGGACCACTCTGAGTTCCCCGCGTGACTGCATTCCAGCTGACGCGTTGAGAACGTGCCCTTTTTTGGGCTTTCTTGCCTTCCCGGGTTTTACTACTCTCACTCCCCTACCGGTGTTTCCTAGAATCATCTCCTAAATAAACAACTTGCACTTGAACCCTTGTCTCGGGATCTGCCTCTGGGGGACCAAAAGCAGGACAATAAATTTGCCAACAAACCTGTGAAAGAAAACACCAGAACGTTCACCTTTGTTGTCCTATGATGAGGAGACTGTAAATAACTGTACTTGTTGTGATCTGCATTTAACACATTTTTCACAAATATGAGCGTGGATAGCCACTCACTGATTATTGAAACGGTCTCAGATCTTAAATCTAATTTTTAGCCTCTGCAGGATCTGACTGCCATTTCCTTCCACCTACCCGTGGTAACTTCACGCACCTAATCAACAAGTCTCCTGACCTTTGCACCTGCTCAGTCCATTCCTAGCTCCATGCCTTTACTCATATTTATTTACCCAGCACTCTGTATTAATCTTTCCCCTTCCTCAAGGCCTCCCTGATTCACTGCAGCTCACGACGCTACTGTATGTCCATTTCTTCTGTGTATCATTTAATGAACATTCTCAGTTCTTCCCAGGCCCGCATCATCTTAGAGAGCTGCATGTAAAACACCACTCCGGTCTGGGTCTCTCAACTTCCTAGAACATTTGGATCGGCAATAGAAGTACTTTCAACGCCCCCCAAATGGTATTAGACCAATTCAAAATAAAATGCCCCCCACCCCAAATTACTGACGATATCCGAGCTGCATCTGCCACCGCCTTTAACAAAGGGTCTTTTTAGCAGGACTGCGGCCATGGGGGGAGAAGAGAGGAGAAACAGAAGCTGGCTCTGATGCCCTCATTCCACCGTCCATAAATGATCTTTTCATGAGGACGGAGCTGATAAGGAGAGAAGGAAAGACAAAAAGCATTCTTGACTTGGGAATGGAATAGCCGCTCCCCCTCTGTGTCTGATTCAGTTACTCAGAATGGCTTTCTCAAGGCTGTGCCTCGTGTGAGTTATGAGTCTCTCTTTCTCTCCCTCCCCTCCCCCCTCCCCCCAAGCTCCCTACTACAGACAAGACACAGCTGCCAGGGCCTCCGGAGATTTCCCAGCAGTCTACCATGGTGAAATAAAATACCATGTTATGCTGGAAAACTCGCCGGCCTTTTCTTCACATGGGCTGGGCTATCTCATGGCCAGGATAAAGGATCCCAGGCCTGAGCACTTACGACTTCTCCTGAGACTTGCGGCATAATCATCCGGACTGTCCTCCATCTTTTTGTGTTCCAGTTTCCCAGCATGCTGGTGGTGATAGTTACCTTCCACAGCAATTCAATGTGCCTGTGGGATACATGTACCCTCTACCTTCCCGAAGTAGTGTCCTGAAGGAGGGCATTTGCTTACCACTACAGCAATTATTTTACTTCCAAGGAGAGGGTGTGTGGCCCTGATGCCACGGATGATGTGGGACTACGACAGGTTTGCGATCTTTGCTATTTGCATCTTTTATGTCATTACCGCCAGAAGAATTGCAGTGTACGAAAGGGCTGAGGTTTGCACATAACACTTGGTTCAGCCGCTTGTGAAGGTGCAATCTCAGCCGTAGCTGCCCCAGAGGAAAGGGAGTCTGAGAAAGCAGGTCTGTAACCCCTTGGGGCGACTTGGCGTATATACTGGTGAAGCGATGGGAAGGTCTGGAACTGGAGGTGACCTCTCCTGAAACAGCTTAAGCTTGATTAGAGACCGAGTCTGAAAGTAAACAGTGGTGCCTCACCCTCACAGCCCTGCGTTCAGTCTGTAGACGATAGGGTAGGCTTCATTCAAATCCCAGGAAAGCCTCGGGCGAGCGAACCCGTAGCAGAGGAGAAAGAGGAATGCGAGAAATGACCGAGCTCTTGCTGATAAGAGTGGCTCTCCGAGGGCCAGCTCCCGTTTCGCCCCAGTCATTAGCCAGCAAGTAGGGTAAGACCCCCTTTCTGGGGAGTGTATCTTGTGTTCAGCAATCTTTCTACACCAGAATCATCAGACGCCAAGAATGGCATTTCTTTCCAACCTCTGTGTGGATATTCCTGGGGGAGGAGGCGGGGAAGGATCCAAGAGTGACGCGAATGTCCGTGGATACGTGCAACCGGATAAACAGGCCGTGTTGGAGCACACACACAAAACCTGAAAGTGCTTCCCCCTAACCACTGAGGGGCAAAGGTGGATGGAGTCTTGATTACTTTTCTATCTTTTTTTTTTGTATGAGATGCTCCATCTATATATTGACAGTTGGGCTGAATGATTACATTGAAAACATCCATGCCCATTTTGAGGACTATAACCTGGAAAAAAACGGCCAAATGCAATAGGTATAAAGACTATACCTTGACCCACTTCTCTGCTTTTATGTTGTGAGGTTAAAATGCTTTCCGAGCGTGACTCATCTATTTTTACAAGTTGTTGCGGTCTGTGGCGCAAGGGCGGTGACGATCGCCACCATCGTTCCTTTGCACAGATGCGACTGAAGTGTGAGGCCCTGCCCAGCAGGAGCTGGTGGGTCAGAGTCAGAACAGGATGGCGTGAGCCCGGGACCAGAGGGCAGAAATGCAGTCCAGAAACCACCTGGCGGCTCCTTTTCTACCTCCTTGCCCTTCCGACACTACGACAACTTGGGAAGCCCTGGCATCGCACTCAGGTCCGATAGAAGCAACTGCCCCCTGCCCCTCGGAGGGGCACAGCAAGGAAACAAATCCCTGCACTCGGCAGGGCGGGGACTCTGTCTAGTTCCCCGCTGTGTGCTCGCCTCCGCCCCGCACCCCAGTCCCTACCTACCTGAGCACTCGCCGGGGCCCTGGTCAGCTCAGGTCGAATGAAAAAACAAACAAAGGAATGACTGCCTTGCAACTCCCATTTCAGTGTTTGAACCATTAAATCAATATTTCTTAAAATGGCGCAGTCAGCCCTTTAGAGGGGAAAACAGCTGCCTCGTGTCACTTACCTGCCAGAACGGAGATAAGAATCTCTCCAGGCTGACCAGACCATAGGCATTTGTTCCCCATAGGGCCTTCTTCTCATAAAGCTGATATCTAAGTAAATAAATAAACGCCAACACCAAACGTGAGAAAGGGCCTTCACCCTGTGACGGAGTGAGAACCTTATAAAACAGCATGTCCGCAGGGCTGCGTGCTTTTAAACCCACTGTCTCGTTTGATCCTTACAACAACCTACTGAAGCGGGCGTTTTTTTGTGGTTCCTTTTGATAGATGTGGAAACTGAGACTTAGAAAAGTTAAGTAACCTGCCCAGGATCACTCGGCCTGAAAATGAGGATTTAAAACCAAGTCTGTCTGAATCCAGAGCCCGGTATTTTATCGCCTCTCTCTAGTTCTTGCTTCCACGCGGGCTCTTGACCTTCTCTTCCCCCCTTCTCTTTTCTCTCAGCTTCTGTATCCCTCTTCTTTCTCCTTTCCCCTCATCACCCACCTTCTACCACACGTGTTTGTCTGTGAATAGCTTTTTCCACATTCTCCAAGGGCCCATGGTTCAGAAAAGTTTCATTGCGAGACAGACTTGCCAGGCCCAGATTTAAAAGCCAAGCGGAGAGCCTGATATCCCAGCCACCGGGCCACTGCCTGAGGTCACTGCCAGCCACCGTGCACCATGCAGACTCAAAGACTCCGCCGGGCCTGGGGCTGTCTGCGCAGTCGGTCACTTGGATTTGAAAACCGCAATTATTCATTTTAGCGGCAGTGTTTAGCAATGGCTGCCCCTTAGATTTTGTTGACTAGTTTGCATAAACATGTGCTATCTGTACAAATAATTTACATCAGAGAGTTGCTTGGGCTCCTCTGTAGGAACCCTCTGCGTGCTCCAGAAATGGTGGCGATCAGGCTATCCGCGGGGCAGCTGCCCTTCTCCCTGTGGTTCAACACAACGCACCTAAAGACTGACATTTCGAGTAAGGACTCTGCACAAAACACATGCTGAGTGGTTTACATACATTGTCTTATGTAACTAAGTCTAATGGGGGTGAAACAGTGGCCCGATTGTCAGTGAATAGGCCACAGCAGAGCCAGCTCTACAATAAGGATGGACCTCAAGTGGGGGCAAAAGCTCTTGACTCTCCTGCTTTCGGGGACAAGCGCTTGACCCTTCCTGCAAAGGACAAAGACGAACACAGCCCAGCCAGGAACTAGGAATCCAGTAGCAAGGATTTTTTTATATCTAATAAAAAAGGGCAGAATGCAACCCAATGCTGTTACCCTCTCGGTCCAACAGATAAGGGGCAGTAGCAATGATTTCTTCAAAAGAGCAAACCTTGACTTTGCGTGTGATGTTTTTCCAAAGAGCTTGGAGAACAGCGGAAACCGCAGCGCCCGCTCTGAGATGGGCAGCCTTCCAAACATCACAACGACTTCTGTGGAAAAGCAGAGCGAAGGTTGAGGGGGGAAGAGTCCAGGAAGTCAGTGGCCGGGTGGGTTTCCAACTGGGTATGTGCATCTGGAGATAAGGAGTCGGAGGGCCGTGCGAAGACGAATGACCCGCACGGCTGTCACCCCCTGGAAACCGGAGCAGCCGCCGCCGCCCCCATCGGAACAGTGGAGAGGCCGAGGAGTCAAGAATTCACCACTAACACCGGAGGGCCCTGGAAGGCTGAGACCTTCCCCTGGCTTATTTAGGTTTGCTATAAATCATTTGCTTAATAAACTGTCGTTCGTAGGATAGGCCATTCTACATTAATGGATGGTGATGATAGGGTGGGGAGGGAACACACAAAGTTTGTATACCAGAGAAAAAAATCTCCGCAACTGTTTCCTTTAGATATCTGACTGCGTGTGGGAAACCAGCGGTTCTAACTCCAGCTGTTTTTAACGGACTCTGAATCCCGTCAAACTGGCAATGGTGTGGACTCCTCCACCAAAATTCTACTTTTCATGTCCATCTACTTTGGCTTTAAAACGTATTGGATATTTGGGAAGAATGCAGAACCGGGGAGTTCAGTAGCTTGGTGGGAGAGCCCTGGAACTTGACCCTCGTCAATATGCGTTCATCAGAGACACTGTTTTTCCCACAGGAGGACATGGGTTCCGCCAGTTCAGCTCTGCCTGCAACCAGGCCTCTTCGGTCGGGTGCTGCACGAAACGGGGAAAAGCTATCATGCTTTCTCAGAAAAAGAAGTCTGTTTGGACTACATTTGCCCTTTAAGGGTTATTTGATTACATTTATCTTTCTCCAAAAAGTCTTGCCAGAACTTGCAAAGTCCTAACAGCACTTGGTGTGGCGTGGTCAGGCAACAGCAAGTAGGAGACGAGGGAACACCAAGTCGTGACCTTGAAAAGTATTAACATACATTCCAGCGCATTCCAAGCACATAAAGAATAAACTTAGCAGGGGACGGCATTCCATGGGATCTGAGTGAAAGGAATACTGCATGTCGCTCTTCCACGCGGGGAAAGAGAGCAGACATGGTGGGCCCAAATGAAATGTCCGCAGAAGGTCCGCGAGAGAGAAGGGCAAACACACACCACATAGATACTTCTCAGAAGGACATGCCTTGCAATTTGAGCATTTTTGAGCTTGCAATGGAATTTTAAAGCCATCCAGAAACAACAGATGTTTGAACCCAAATCATCCAACTTCTGATGCCAAAATTAGGGCTCTGCAGAGGAACGTTAGACTTGTAACATATGAGGAACAAGTTCAGTAACTCTTCCCCCGGCAAACAGTTGAAGGAGATTGATTTCGTGGCTGCCTGACCTATCCTTTTATCTGTGCCCGTTTGTATTCTGAGCGATAAAAATTTCTGTCAAGTGGAAATATTAATAACTAAAAAGCAGTTGCTTTTCTAGGTCTGACTTCAATCTCCTTCCCCTCCCCTTTGAGTACTCTATCTCTAAATTGAATTATGAAATCAGGAGGAGGGCCCTTCTGAGCATGATTTATCCCCAGATTCTTACATATGAAACCCAGTAACAGGTTATGGTTGAACCTACACAGCATGGAATTATCTAGCTGATTTAATAACTGTAAGCAGCAGGCCAGATACTTCAAGCAAGCAAACAAAACCCAGGTAACACCAATTCCCACCAGCAAATAAACAAACTCAACTTCACAAGCTCCAGGTTAAATAAGTAACAGATAAACAGCAATCGCAATCTCAGCTGTATTTGGTTTAGAAGGTATAGCAAGGTTGTCACTTAACATTACAACAAGGTGGTTATTTTTATTTGCTTGTCAGATTAACTACCCACCCCCACCTCCCTGCCCACCCTGTCTCTCTGTTAAACAAGTGAATGCAACTCAAACATCGAAGCACTTTATTCAGTTTTCGAAGAAACTTCTTATACATCTCATCCACCAAATAAACTTCTCAGCAAGGTAGCAAGGTTTATTGGCTGTTAGCGTTAAAGTGTTTCTCAACAAAACAAACAAACAAGCAAACTATAACCAAAGACACTGAAGTTGAGAACAGGCTGACAGTGACCAGAGGGGAGAGGGGAGGAAATTTCAGGGGAAAGGGTGAAGGGTAAAGGTTTGCAGGAACAAATATAAAGGACACATGGACAATAATGGGATGGGGGGTGTATGGAAACAGGAGGGAGGTGGGGAGGGTTGGGGGAGTGGGCTGGGGTTGGGGGGGGGGAAGGCAGAAAACTGTACTTGAATAACAATTAAAATGTGTTTTAAAAGTCAAAAAAGCAAAAACAAACAAACAAAAAGTGTTTCTTATTTCAGCACAGGAATACTGTCAAACAGCGCCTGCGAGGAGAAAGCGGCAGTACGGTCATGGTTTTAGAAGGAAGCCAGGAACTCACACTGTAACTGCATTTTAAAAATAGCAGAGCAGCTATGATTATAATTTAGCTCTCCAGCACGTAAGCGTGGTATGAACAGGAAATGGGAGTGCATCTTCTGAGCCTGATAAGACGCTCTAATGTAAGACATATGCTCCGGTTCTTGGCTGAAGAGCCAGGCCCAGCCAGAAAGAAGAAAGGCATGTATGTTTAGGTTTAACCCAGAGAGCAAACTTACCAACCTTGGGAGATTTTCTTGAATCGCTATTGAATTAAGTGATGAAGCCAAGAGATGTATAGCATAGATTTAAAGGTTGGAAAAACTACCTTTATTGGAAAAATTAAAATTGGAAATAGTTCCCAGAGGAAAATGAGTTAAGTGAACCCTGCATCTCAAGTCTGTGCCACCTCAGGGCGGCCCCCATGGGGCAGGGCCACCCCAGGGGGATCAGTGATGACGGAAGGGACGCTCCTGACCGGAGACTGGCCATCGTCCACAAAACGCCAGACTCGAATTCACTAAGGATCCTGTGTTTTGAGAGCATTCTACAACGTCAGTACTTATTCATAATTCTACTTATGACAGATAGAGATGAGACAAAACGCCCTCGAGTTTCCCCTCGTGTTTAAGGAAGGAGCTGGTGGTCGATTCATCTCCAGATCGGTGTGTAGGGAAAGCGAGACCGAGCAACGTGGCTCAGCAGCGGGTACGCGACGGTATCACGTCGCCCGGTTTTGTTCCATAGCCAACATTAGGGACCATGAAGTTTGAAACAGTAATATACTGAGTGCTATTGGTGACAAAGGTGAGCTAATATCATGGAAAGTCCTTTGTGAGATTTAAAGAGCATTGGAACTTAGTGGTAAATTTTTATACTTATTTGTATCGAGAACTCAAGAAAAGTTCACTAACTTGCCTACCATCCTATGGCTAGTACGTGGTCTGGCCAGAATCGAAGCCCAGCTGATCCGACTCTGGACTGTGTGCTGTGAATCATTATGACGTGACTAGTGTTATTGATCAGCTGAAATACAACGCCCCTCCGCCACTTGATGATGTCACGTGTGACTATCTCGTGAACACGGACCATCAACCTGGCACTGAGATGGAAAACTGTAATTCTAGCAGCAGTCAGATTTTAAGGGAGCGGGGAGAATTATGCCACCTTCACCCATATTCAACCTTATTTTATTCTTTTTTTAATTTTTAAAATTAAACTTTTATTTTTAAATTAAAATGTTTCTTTAAAATTTTAATATTTTAATATTTATACTATAAGATTTTTACCTTATTTTATTTAAGCCCTTTTTTTTGAGAAGTGGTTAATTCCACGGCTGGAGCAGGGGACATGTAAGGTGAGTCTGGAACATCCATTGATGCGGAAAAAAGTAGGGATGTATTCAAACAAACAAACAAAAAAATGCAGTGATATCATGTCAAAAAGACATCAGGGCCAACCAGAAAGAGCTCCCAGCGGCCAAAGCTGATACCATTTGAGAAAGAAAGAAATAACAATTGCATTGAATTATAATCCATAGAGTAAAATAAAATGTCCATGTATCATAGTGATATTAACAAATACGTAATTGAATTAAAAAAATAAATGGGGGAGAAGAGACCATCTATCTTACACAAAATTTGCAATGAATAAATGTGGAAGAAATGAGGAAAATAGAACACTGAGAATAAGCCACAGGAATATTTGTTACAGGTAAGACGCATTGATGGATGATAAAATCAGTGGAATAGGAACAGGATATTTTCACAGTCTCAAAGTGTCTTCCCAAAATATTTATTAACTATAAAAGTACAAGTAGTCATATTGGAGTAGAGGGACCTGGCAATAGCATCTTAACCAAGTGATGGGCGTTAACATTACTAGTAATGAGATACCAACATTGTGAACTTCTAGGATTAGGATGTCCCGAGGAGGACACGACACTTCCGTGTATTCTGGTTAAATATATGCATACACACACACACACACACACACACTCAATTTAATCACGAGAAAACAGGGGTCAGAGCAAAACCGAGGCACATTCTACACGGACTTGACCAGTACTCTCCAAAAGTGGCCAAGTCATGAAGACTGAAGAACAGTCCGCATTGCCAGAGGCCAAGGAGACCTGACAATTAGATGCAATGCAAGACTTGGAAGGGAAGATGGAAAAGGTTGTTAGCAGAAGCAGAGTGACCCAAATAAAGTCTGCAGACTAGTCAGTAATGGTATTATACCAATGATAACTTGCTAGTTTTCATCTTTATGTCATGGTCATGTTAAGTATTGATATTCGGGGGAGCTGGGTCAAGTTGCATTTTTGCAACTTTTCTAGGAATCTAAAATGATTTCAAAGTAAAAAGTTAAAAACAAAAAGTTCTGATTCTGCCTTGTTTTAAGTGATTGTTTAAACAATCTGTTCCAATATTTCTGCTGACTCGGTCATTTGAATAGCGATTTCAGGATTCTCGCCTACCTGGTCAACATTTACTGGTTTCTCACACTGTTTTACAGGGACGGATTCGAGGACGACGGAGTGAATGACTCAAAGTCACAGGACAAACAAGTGGCCACACCAGGACTCAGCCTTAGGCAGTCTGATGCAGAATTTGTCTTACCTTCTTCATCCTTAATCCCTCCTGTCCCCAATGTTACTATCATCTGTACCATTGTTTTCTGACTAGTTTCCTTAATAATGACGCTGTTTATTTTAAACTTAAAAAAGAACAGTCATTCAACAAATAATTAGCTGTGTTATAATAAGGCCATCAGGGTGGGGATTTTTGTTTCATCCACTGACATACCACAAGCTTATTGAACAGCGCCTGGCACCCAGAAGGTACTCAAAAAACATTTATTGAATGAATGAATTTGAAACTTTACATCACAACTATAAATGAAAGCCAGTATCACTCACCGGAAATAGAAAATAATCTTCAAAATTAATACTGTGGAAACAATACACTATTATTAAGTGCTTTTGCTTCCTGAATGCTCTGGGGCTCCATATGTCAATACATAAAAAGTAATGCAAGTGTTAGAAGATATAGCAAAGGATATCAGTTACATTCTCCTTGATTTCATGAGAAGGATTCAAAGAGAATAATTCTACAAGTGAATCAGTTTTATTTCAAGTCGTATCAGCATGCCACCTAAAATCGTCGTGGGAAGGGCCAGCATGAAGGGCGGTTCTTTGGGGAGCCGACCAGCTGCAGGAGGCTCACAGGAAATGAGAGACCTCGGTGCCTCTCCATCTCCCTCGCTCCTTAAATGTCATCTCGACTCTTCCATAGTCTTCTGCCTCCACTGGCTTTCCTCCCATTCCTGTCTCCAAACCCTTGGGGAATTCTGTGTAGTCTCTGTAGCGCTCCTTTGGGGATAGCACTTAAAACATAAATTCATCACTATTTTTTTCTAAGCCTGTCTCCCTCACTTAAATTATAATTATGCAGGACACCAGGGAGCGGAGTGTATCATGGTTGGTTTTTATCTCCAGGGCTCTTGCCAGCATCTCACAAAATGCCAGCCCCGTAATAAATGGTTGAAATGTTAAATTAAGGAAAGTACAGAAGTTGGAGGAAAAGAAAGGACTGTGTGGTTTTCTCCTGTCCTTGCAGCCACGATTTTGTCATCACTGGTGTTTGAAAAGCTTATTCTTGAGATCTTTCCGTTCAATCTTCCCAAACACCTGGCGGAGAGGGCTCTCCATGGACATGAACAAGCAGATGGCCTCCCCTTCCTTCAAAATCTCTCGGAATGAATTTGCTTCTTAGAGCAATGGTAACAGTGCACTCCTCCTTTGTGGAACAGTAAGTGTGAAAACCTGGACTGGCGCCTCCCTGGTAGATGCCACGGCCACTTTTCCGTGGCTGGCGGACCAAGCAGGGGCGGGGCTCAGGCCGCGCATCTGCACGTGAGTGACGAGCTGTGCTGTGCACAGGAAGGGCGATGGGTCGATGCAGCTTCCAGGGCAAGAAAGGTGTAGGGTGGCAAAGAAAACACACTACAGAACATTTGTACTAGGAGCCAGAAATGAAACCTTCCCTGGACATCTCTTGGGATGGTTAACAATGGTTTCTGGGGAGCATGTTATGATGTCTAGATAGAAACCAACCAGCTGAGTATTGCCTTGGAGGAGAAGATTCAATAAATGAGTACAAGGTCTGACACGGAGGTGCATGGCCAGCATCCCTGAGCTAAAATAGTATTTACCTTATGAAATGATTATGCAGAAATCAATAGCTTTTATATACATGAAAAAAATGCTTAGGATATATAATGGAAGAAAATTTGTTGACAATAAGCAATTATATGCATAAGACAACTGCATCCTCATTTATAATAAATGTTAGCAAAACATGCTGAGATACCAACTTTCTCCCATATCAGAGAGGCAAAACTCCAGCAGTTTCACAGCACACTTGTCAGCGGAGCTGTCAGGAAGTGGGCGCTCTCACACGTACAGTGTAAACGGACACGGTCCGGGTGGAAGGCAATTTGGCAACAGGGTCAAAATGACCAACGCATTCCCCCTTTAACCTGCCCACGCCACTTGTGGGAAGTTGTCCTTTATTCCTGTGACATGGCACGTGGCCGGCAGCGACCCCGCAGAGGCAATGCGTGACGTGCACCGGGACTCCCTGAAGCCGTGTTGGTAATGTCGCACGATTAGAGGGGGAAAAAGCATTCATTCGAAGACTTCCTTGTGAAAAATATAACTGTACAAAAATAAACTATATACATTTCAATTGAGGGACATTTTTCAAAACACCCAGACCAGCACTCCTCAAAACTGTGAAGGTCAGCAAAATAGCAGAAAGTCTAGGAAACTGTCCCAGATCAGAGGACCCAAAGGCAACATGGTGGCTGATGTAACATGCACCAACATGGGGTAAGTTAGTAGTTATGTATCAACATGAGTTCAACAGTTGTGACAAGTGTACCATACTAAAGTAAAATGTTAGTTATAGGAGGAAACAGGTATATTGGAATTCTCGGTACTAGCTTCACAGTTTCTTTTGTACATTTAAAACAGTTCCTAAGAAATAAAAGTTATTAATAAAAATAAATTATAAGATAGCCCATTAATGGCATACTTCTATGGGACATTCAAGAAAGAATAAGGAAGTTGTCTGAATGGACAAAGGAAGATCTGCAAAGCTGTTAAGTGAAAAAAGCCATCTTATAAGAACTTGTGTTTTTCTGAAGAGACCTGCATGCACACACCCGCACCTGCCAACGGCGGTCATCTGTCAGTGCTGGAGCGGGAACAGCAGAGCGGTGGGGAACAGAGTGGGGGAAAAGAAAACAGACACACATACTAACTGTGTCAGTTGCATGTCTGTTAAAGTAATTGTTAACACCTGCCTATAGGACCCTCTAAGCAAGGAGATGGACCCCTGGGTAGAATGTGATTATTGCTGAAAAAGAATCTCCTTCCCCAGATGATGAATCTTTTTCTACCCCCCTACATCTCTATGGATTCATTTTAAAAAAAAAACAACTTTAAAATAAAAACATAACTGATTTCAGCCTGCCACACTTTTATGAACCAAAACTCCTAAATGACTTTGCCTGAAAGATCATGTGACCCTTCCATGGGATCCCCAGTGTCCTTTTTCAATACAATGAGGGTAGGTCTAAATAAAATTTTCTGTTTTGAAAAACTCTTATTATTGATGGAAAGAGATCATTTATGAATAGGGGAAAAAGGGGGGATGAGTGCAGAATGAGAGATCCATAAAAAACTTAGGAATAAAGACTGAGCTATGAAAGTTGGTTATTTTTTAAAAAGCTCAACAAAGTCCATTTATGTTCTACCTCTGGTAAGATATTCCCCCGCTGAATAGTTCCACAGGAGGTATATAAGAGGGAGAGAATAATTTGAAATCAGAAGTTATTCATTTCAAAAAACCGTAGTGATTTGAAGACTTAGATTTATTTTGCCTTTATTTCAAAGAAGTGTTAGAAACACAATTCAGATGGAAGGGCATTTAACTCTATGAGCTTCACAACGACATCGTCTCAAGTCAGCCCGCCCCCTCATGTGTGAGTCAGGCCAGGTCAAAAGTACATATTCAAGTCAATATGCCTTTGTGTATCTAAATATTTTAAAGCTGTAAATCAAGCTAACAAACTGCGAAGTAAATATTTAAACCCTCCTACCTTTACATCTTCAAAACAACCTAAAAGCTTCGGGTTGAATTTAGGTTTCTCAGACTCTCAGGTTTCCATCCGTATCGGAAAATAACACAGAGGAGGGGGAGAGCTGGCCCCCCGCCTATGGGCTCCCCATCCCTGGGAGGGAAGAAGTCACAGGGGGTTGCTTGGACCACGGGAGCTGGGAATTCATTCCTTTATCCAAATGTGGTCTGGTGGAGGCTCTGAGTGGGCATGTCATCTCACTCACGGGTGGGGCAGAGCCAACAGGAAGCAAGAGTAGGATCTTCCGAAGTTTCCAGCCCAGGATGAGGGGCTGTTCTCCTCTGTTCTAAGGGTGAACCTGCCACTTCTTGGTGACCAATCATCAGGTGTGGGAATAGAGAGTAAGTAAGCCCTTCGTTCTTCTGGGTCCTTTGGAGTAACACTTTGAAACGGAGGCCTTTTTAATGATGATATTAACTGACAAATAGAGAAAAAATCCAAAGAGGCAATGATTTGTGTTGGGCTTCATGCACCACTGGGATTTCCTGAAATTCAAGGCCATGTATGAAATAAAGTGGAACTGGTTTTTCCTATTTTTATTTTTTTCATGTGATTTTTACATAGTAGCTGATTCAGAAGATCATCTCTAGAGAGGAAGAGAGGTGGGAGGGGGAACGGATCAGACTTTTCCTCCTCAGTTGGTACCATTCTTAACTGCTGGGTTTTTATTTTTATCGTGGATATATTGCATTTCCGCTCAAACACCAACGACAAGAGGGAAGATCTAGTCATAGTCCCCGAAGCAAATATAGAAGTTTAAATGTTGAATTTCATTATCAGGCCTAGGTCTTTCGGTCCCAAGATGAAGCACTGCCAACACAACATATTAGGTAATGTGATAAATACAGAAACTCTATTTTTTCTTAATGGCCACGTTCACATTTGAAGCAAGCTGTCGGTAGCAAACAGCTCTGCCGGAGCTGCCTGGTTTAGCAGATGTCTTTGTTGGGAATGGGACAATTATCACCATTATTTATTTCACTGAATATCAAGTGGGGTGGAGGGAAGCCCAGGCCTCCTCAATAGTGCACGTGGTGAATTATGTCATGCTCTCTCCTCACATGCCTTATTCTTTGTGCCCTGCTCTGGAAATTATCCTAAAAAGACATGTCTTTCTATGGGAGCGCAAGGTATCTGCATTGAAATTGAATGCAGTTCAAAGCTAGTATCAGCTGTCACACAACCATGTAGGCAACATAGGGAAAAGTAAATGTTTTTCCAGTGCCTTTACTTGCTGCATAATAATGTTAGATAACATTTACTGAGCCCTTAGTCTGTACCAAATAATGAACAAGCATTTTACACACATTTTCTCTTAATTAAAATCAGAAATTTCCACCCTGGCTGGCATAGCTCAGTGGATTGAGCTCAGGCTGCAAACCAAAGTGTCACAGGTTCAATTCCCAGCCAGGGTACATGCCTGGGTTGCAGGCCACGACCCCCAGCAACCGCACATTGATGTTTCTCTCTCTCTCTTTCTCCCTCCCTTCCCTCTCTAAAAATAAATAAATAAAATCTTTTAAAAATTTTTGAAAATCAGAAATTTCCATGATAGTTGTATATATTCTTTCACTTGCACTGTGCTCTCATCTTAAAATGTTATTGTTTGTTATACTAGCTGATGACTTATTTTGATATGATGAATATCATGAATTTTGTCCACTCAATAACTTCTACTACAGAAGTTCTATTATGAATGGAAAATTTATATTGCAGTAAAGACCAAATCATGAAGGACAACATAAAAATCTTGCTCCCCAAAATAACCTAAATTGTATTCTTAACTCAATTGATTAAATCAAAGTAACCCTTGATATAAAATTCAACAACTCAATAAACCATTAAAACAACTACTATGAGAATACTTTACATTCACTGGGTTGGATGCAAAGATGAATTAGTCACTGTCCCTCTCTTCTAAGTGATTGGTCGGATGGAGAAGAGAAACAATTGGATGCCAAGACAGACTGTGGTGACTTCTGTGTTCCAGATACCAACCAGGTACTGGATAACGTGGGCAGCCTCTTGCTCTGACATTGGTGAAGGGGGTAGACCAGGCTGAAGGAGAATGATCTGAACTGGACAAAGGCTGATCTGAAGGAAGGGCACCTTGACAGAGGCAATTGCTTAAGGAGAAGCACCTGAGCACAAGGCCTGTTTGGGACGACATGTCACAGTTGAGTGGGCGACCAGGCTAAAAGGATGGATTTGGACCAAATCACGGAGGGTTTTGACTGCAGCAGGCAGTGGGTGGGAAAGGAAAGACTTGGAGCTTGAAGTGATATGCTCAGATCTGAGCCTTTGGAAGGTCACCCTCCAGCAGTAACGTTCAGAAAAGCCAACACTTAAGGTATTGCCGGGGAAAGGCAATTAAATGAGCCAAAGAAGGGAGAAGAGTTATTTTGAAATGCAAAAGCACTTATGTGAGTGTCCAGGTTGATTATTCTACTCAATAGAGGAAACACCAAGTGAGAATGGGGAGGCAATTTAGGAGGCTCCAGTTAATGAGCTTTGAAGAAGGGTAGTGAACAGAAGGAACCAATTTGAAGGATAATGGTGGAAGGACACCCCAATGGATTGATGAGCCGAGATCAAAGACAGAGCAGTGAAAAGCGATGAGTTTAATTTAGATCAGAGTTTAAGGTGTCTGCTATACATCAGTGTGGGAGGCTCAGCACGTGGTTAGGGACGGGGCCTGATTAGGGGAAGACAGATGAGGGACTGAGGAACAGAGCCAGGAGTCATTCTCATGAAGACGATAGCTAGCCAGATCAAGCTGTAAGACAGGATGAGATTACCAAGGGACGGGCAGGAGTTAAGACAGGCCGGAACACTGAATCTTCAGAAATCTTACATTTAAAGGGCTTGTTTTAAGGGAGTAGTGTGTAGGGATTGTGGACGGAAACCAAACAAAAGCTGGCTGTGAGGCGGGGTGGGGGGGCAGTGGAATGTCACATGGGCTCCAAGCAGAGGTGAGAGTTCCAGTGAGAGGAGGGTGGTCCATGTTTCCCAATTCTGCTGCAAACAGCGTCTGAGCAGAAGGTCTAGGAAGAGGTTTTGGCATGAGGACCTCCCAGGGGTTGATGGCGCTGGGGATTAAGAGGGAGAAGAAAACAGGTGGATGAAGTTAATGGATGCAGAGGAAGGAGAGAGACAGAAATACCACAAACAGAAATTAGGTTCAAGGTGGAGTAGTAAAACAGATGAGAAAAGTTTGGTAGGCATCAGAGGAGAGAAAAGAAGGGAGGGAGGCCCAGGAAACGGGAGTAGATGGAAGCTCAGTGGAGGGGAGCAAACTCAGGGGGGACAGGGGGAGGGACGAGGGCAAGGACAGATGGAAACGCTGGCTTCAGGAGGAACGTTCTTCAGAAACCGGAGGAAAGATCAAGGGAATGGGTGATAATTTGGACGCAATGGAATGTGTGTAGTACGCACATCAGATGATCTCCAGCTTCTAGTGAACCGTTGAGGGGTGAGGAAAGGAAGTCCCACGGTTGTTGAATCCCAGACTAATTGGAAGGAGTGCCTTTTAGAGCATCCAACCCACCTGGTTATGCGACTCTGTCCAGAAGTGCTCCGCTGCCTACAAAAGGGAAAAGAAGAAACAGGTGGTTGCTGTAACCGGGGCTGGGGCTTGGCGGGACAGATGTGACAGACCAGAGAGAAGAGGGTCATTCGGGCGCAGGTGTGGGCGCCGTGGGAAGAACTGTCCCCGAGGTCTCCGAGGTGCCAGGATGTCCTGAGAGGCCAGCAGGGCTGGCAGATGGAGAAAAAGCAAGGGGCCTGGGTCCCCAAGGTGAAGAGCAGGTCAGAAGGAGTGAGGTAACAGGACAGACAGACAGCTAGCAGCTGGAGGCAAGGTTTAAAGCCTGATGGTGACAGTGGAGGTGTGGCTCCACGCAGAGGACCTGGGCAGAATGAGACAGAGTCACAGAGACCAAGGAGAGGGACCAAGCATCGGAAAGTGGGCCAGAGGGTTGAAGAGATTATCCATGTGGACTTCAAATCCCAAAGAATACTGTAGTTCTAGCTGAGATTTTTTTATATGAAAAAACCCACATTAGCCCTCGCTGGCGCAGCTCAGTGGATTGAGCGCGGGCTGCAAACCAAAGCATCGCAGGTTCAATTCCCAGTCAGGGCACATGCCTGGGTTGCAGGCCACGGCCCCCAGCAACCGCACACTGATGTTTCTCTCTCTCTCTCTTCCTCCCTCCCTTCCCTCTCTAAAAACAAATAAAATCTTTAAAAATTTTTAAAAAACCCACATTAACGTAGTATTAAAAAATAAGAGTAGCTAGAAAATAGTTGGAAGGAAGGCACTCAACCTTGTTCATTCAATAGACACATACTGAGCCATGTGCTTAACGTGAAACTGTATTCATAAACATGATATGGTGGATTCCTCTCAAATAATACTTTAACTAATAATAATATCTTACGGCTGTCAGAGGTTAGAACTTAGCACCTGATAACCTTGTACTAAAAGTAGAAAATAGAACTGGTTCCTTGGAAGAAAACAAAAATAATAGAAAAGCTAAGCCCAGTAGCATCACGATGTACTTAAATAAATGGTGGGAGCCATCATTCACAAGAAATTGCTCATATTCGATGTGAAACTACTAATCACTGCCCGATGTTCTGCCTTGGAGCATCAACTTTCACACACAGAGGCTCTTTCCACAGTCAGCGGGCCCAGCCCAGCGGCCTGTCTCAGCCAGTCACCCTCGGGAGGGACACACCTCTGTCCTGGGGTTGGCACATCTGCAGCCATCGCACGCAGGGGCCACAGCACACTGGGCTCCCTGGTCCTTTGCACCCCAGATGGGGACACAGTCACAATTTTCTAAGGTTCCAAACATAACTGTTGTTTTTCCTAGGACAAGTACAGTGAGTCTATTATGCGGCCTCCACGGGAGCTTGCACAGAGTTTGGGATGCGGTCATCACCAAGTCAAAGAGGGATTGTTCGTCAGATGTTGGCAAATATATGCAAATGGGCCCTGGGAGCACATGCCTTCTCTGAGTCCTCCCGGAGAATGTTGACCTAGTCCCGAAGCATTTATTTACACGTTCCTCTCGCACAGTTTTGAAAGTAACCCAGAGGCCTTGCTTTTGCGTCACAGAGGTCGGCCCGGTGTAGGCCGAGTGTGGGTTATTGTTGAAGCCGTGCAATGGATGTAAGCATTTATTTTACTGTTCTCTCTACTTCGTGTGTGCTTGAAATTTTCCATAGTGGAAAGAAAAAAAGAAAAAGGAAAGGCGACGTCTCTTTATGGTGCTTGGGTAGCTGGGGGAAGCGGGAACCTTCCTTGCTTTTCTCTTTCCTGCTGACTTACATGGTAACCTCGGAGCACTGGCTTACCCGAGCTCTCTTGCTCCCAGAACAAATTAGAATGTGCTCACAGTAACACGCGGGTAGTTTTAACACCATTATTACTCCACATACTCCCACGTGCTCCCTAAAACTCTTCCATCGCTGCTGCTTCGTTTATTTCTGTGGAGTTTCTGTACCCACAGGTATTCTCCCAAATTGTTTCCACCCCCCGCCCAGGCAACAAAAAAAAATCCATCCCAAAAGAAAACAGGTTTTATTCATTCATGAGCCAATCTTTATTGGATAACTAGTATGTGCTATTACTTTAATGCTGTTTTTTAATTCCATAACTAAATAGCTTTGTAAGGCAAAAAAATGGCACCCAACGGAAAGCCTTCATTTGCTCAACAAATATTTATTAAGCGCCCACTGTCTGCAAAGTAGAAGTCTGAGTCACGGTTATACAGCTCTCGGGAAACTTCCGAGTGGAGGCAGGGGTGAGTGGAGACTGGGGAGGGGCCCTTGTGGGGAGGGGAGGGGAGCTTTTAAAACGTGCGGATCCTCGGGCTCTGTACACCGACGGGTTCAGGTCTGGCACGGTCCCAGGATGGGCTGAGCACCATTGGTCTAAATGACCAAGGCCAAGGTGGGGGGACAAGAGCTGACTTTGTAGGGACTGAAGCTGGGGTGGCTGCCCCATGGAATGTAGCTGGTGGGTGAAAGGCAGGCAGGATGCGTGTCCGAAGCTGCATCCTGATAATCAGGTGGAAAGGATATGAAAGCGGCCCAAGAGGAGGAATTCAGCAGGATTTAGGCGAGGGGTCAAGACTCAGAGCCGAGTGGGCTAAGGTTCAAGGCTGGGCTTCGGTCCTGGCGGAGTTCTCAGCAAGGATCTAGAAAGGACTGACTGCGGTTATCGGGTCCCCTTCGTGGAGCCGGCACTGCGCACAGCTCCTCCCTTACACAGTCTCATTTCAGCCTCATGACCGGGCTCGGCAGGCGCACCCAGGGGTGACGGCCAGCAAGGCTGGCTGAGTGTGAGGGGTTCTGCCCACGTGGAGCGTCGGGCTGCTATTCCCATACTCCCCACGACTCCTGACGGACAGGGTCCTCACTACCCCCAGCCCTACGTCCCAGGAAACACAGGGAAATTGCCAGCTTTCTCTTTGTGCCCCGAGTACCCCCAATGCTACCTGTTTCTTCCCCAGTCCCTGAGGAGGGGCCGCTGTCACGCCCTTCATCTCCATTCACACCAAGTGACAGAGTCTGATGGCAGAGGACAGCATGGTGCTTGGGGACGTACTGCTTTTGAACGGAGCACAGGTGCTCGGAGGAATGAACTGATATCAGAGGCGGGAGCTGGGAAGGATTAGGAAGACAGGCTAGGTTCCCCGAAATCACGCTGGTAGGTAGGCTGCAGCACCTTCCACCGGGTCCTACTGCCGTCTGAAGAGAAACGCTAAGGTATCAGGACACACACAGGATGAGCACGAGTCCTGCTGCTTGGGATTCTCCTGAAGCGCTTTTCAAACCACAGCGCCAGCCTGCGCTAAGTCCTCGCTTTCACTGGCAACAGTACGGGTGTGCGTGCTTCTCAGGGATGGGAATCAGAGGACACAATCCATCAAAGCCCCTTTCTTTCCGTAGCTGGAGCTGCAGACCCAAACTCTGCTGCATTAGTGTTCCGAACACCAGGACGGCCCTGGCCCGCAATAAACAGAGTAAACAAGAGGGACCCGCCCCCTCCCCACCTAAGATCAAAACTGTTCTGGCAAATCGTTCTGATTACTGGCTGTAAAGTATAGATAGATTGATTGCTTGATTTAGACTTAGATTTGGAGGTGTGAGAGAATAATGAGCTGCAAATCTGACTCTAAAGCAGTGTCAAACTGGACAACAGTTTTCTGTGTCCAGTACCCACAGTCATTTCACAAGGCAGCATGATAAAGCAGTCCCAGACTTGGTTGGCTTTGTGGCTTATTATATGTGCAACTTTTGAAAGTTACCTGACTTCTCTGAGCCTTATTTCTTGCCTTAATAAAATGAAAATAGTAAAACTTGCCTTGAGAGATTTTTGTGAGATATTGGGTGTAATATATGTAAAATGCCTAATAATGCCTGGGACATAGAGGTTCAAAAATACTTTTTGAGAGAACAAGTAGTAGATGCTCAGTAAATATAGTTGCTATTATTCATTACAGTGTCTGTCACACTGTATAGGCTTTAAACTTGTCCACTCCACATTCTTTGGGGAATAATTTAAAAATTAATGGTTTCATTTTTAGTTATTAAACCAAAGACACCTGTTGCAAAAATTCAAATTGTTTCCATACATCAGTATACAAATAAAAAGTGCCCTACTACAAAGCTCATACCTTAGATGTAACCACTGATAACAGTTTGATATATATCCTTTCAAACCTTTTGCTAGGCCTATAAAAATATAAAACTTCTAAACTCAAGTTTACACTATATATTGTGCGTGTAATGTGAGTTTTTGACGTAACATCTTAGACATCTTTCCAGGCCTCGTGTTCTATTTGTGCAGTTAGAATATATTTTATCATACAAATCTCCTGTTAATGAACAACTAGGTTACTTACTGTTTTTTGCTGTTTCAACTGGTGCTGCAACGGATATCTTAATGTCAATATCATTTTGGCATATATGCTAATTTTCTAGGGTAATTTTAGAACTAGGGAAGTCAAAGGGGACACGTATGTCACTAAACTCTGCCAACTTGCAAGGAGAGTATCATGTCCCCTCAAAATTCCCATGTTGATGCCCTAAGGCCCAGGACCTCAGAATTCGGCTGTATTTGGAGATAAGGTTATTAAAGGGGGCAACTAGGGGACATCGTTTTATTAAAACGATGCCATTGGGGTGGGCTCTACTCCAATCTGACTGGTGTCTTTATAAGAAGAGGAAATTTGGATACAAAAACAGACAACAGGAAAGAGAAAAAGAGAGAGACACCAGAGGTGCATGCACAGAACACAGACCATGTGAGGACAGGGAGAGGGGGGCCACCTGCAAGGACGGAGATCTCTGGAGAAACCACGTCTGCTGACACCTTGATCTTGGACTTCAAGCCTCAGAACCATGAGAAAATAAATTTCTGTAGTTTATCCACCGAGGCTGTGGTGTTTTGTTACAGGAGCCCGAGCAAATTCAGACAGAGGGGTTGTTCCCAAAGCCTTGGTGGCCCTTCTGCTTTGAGTTGAGGTGCATGTGGTATTCTAGTCACTTGCTCCCTACTTACTTGATCCCGGGCTCTCTCTGTCCCTTTTGTCCTTGTCCTCACCCGCCTTGCTCGTTGCAGTTTGTTTAATAAGGGGTGTTTACTGTGAACACCGGAGCTTCTCAAGGATCTTGGGATGTTTGTGAACAATTTGTTTTTTTTGGATGTATCGCATTCAGGCACATTGAGATAACAGGAAGAAGATATGAGGACATTTACTCATTGAAGTATCTTCTCTTTTCATTGGATGATCTAGGAAACAATGTGAAGAAAATCTTTCCCACATCATTTCTCTTTCATTTCTTGCACTGATTTATGGGGGGTACATAGCTCACCTTTGTAAATTATTTTAAAGTCATTAGATAAACCTTTAGATTAAGATCATTAGATCACCCTGGATCAACCCGGGGGCTGGCTAGAGTTAACACACCCCTTGAAGCTGTTGTACCACATTCTCCCCCCTGACCGCCGCTGTCCCTCGGCCTTGGTTAATACAGTGTTCGTGCTTCTGCGAGAAAGACATTGAAAGGAAACTTGAAATTATGCAGAGCGATGATCTTCACTTTGCTCCGCAGCCATCCTCCGTAGCCTTTACATAGCTCACATTCTTTCTGTTTCCTGAAGAAGAGTGACTCACCCAGAACCACACGGCCACAGGGCCTGGAGTAATCGGCCTCAAGGCCTCCTAATATTCCCGTCTCCCTTCAGCCATTCCTTTTACCTGTAAAGTGAGAGACTGCCCTGCGGGAGATGGCTGGCTGGCTGGCTGTGGGTCGGTGACAGTGACGGAGGGGAAGGACGAGGGAGGGCATCAACCAGTGTTTGAAAACAGGGGTTACTTTGGGGATGTCTTCCTTCTTTTCGTTTTCTCTCCAGAGTTCACTCTGGTGGCTTAAACACCACGGATTCTAGGAAGGCTTCTGCTTCCTTTTCCCCAGCGGGCTAGTGCATCCTGGGAAGCTAAGAGTGAGGCCTGCCTGCTGCCTAGAACCGAGCAGGAGGGAGGGAGAAGGGTGGGGCGCGGCGAGGCTGAACCAGGAGCAGTGAGGAGGGCCTGCTGTCTGGCCCCGACCTTGCCAGGGGCAGGGCCAGCTGAGCCCTTCCCGTGACTGCCAAGGGGATGCCTGCTTCCTCCCTCCCCCACACACAAACACAGAAGTCTCAAGGAGATGCTAAACAAACAAAGAAACCCTGCCTTTAGAAATCTGGGGGTGGGGGGTGGGGGGTGAGGGGGATTGTATAGAAGAGGTGTTTGGGTTTTTTCCTGACTTTTTTCCTCAATGTGTTTGGATGTAGTATATGTGTGTGTAATGGAGGTTGGGAATACATTAAGGAGCAAATATGAAGACAATATAATACTTTCTTTGTATTTGCAATACTCGAGTTCCTTTTTTTTTTCTTTTGTCCTATTCTGGTGTTGCTTTTTCTACTCTGGTTTCCTAAGCTACGGATGAACCCTAAAAGATTACACAATTAGTTCCAAAAAATATTCAGGGCCCTACTATGTGCAAGGCATTGTGCTAGGTCTGAACAAGATGAAAAGATAGCTAAGATTTAATCCTCCTTCAAGGTCTGCAGTTTCATAGCCAAGGTAATTCATGGTCATGTTTGCTCGCAAGTGTGCAAAACCAGCTACATTTTACAAGAGAAAACATTTGAATTGTCTAGAGCTTCATTGACAGCATCTAAATGTCCCTGACATTTAGCCCAAACCAAAAACATGTTTTGAAATAACAATTAAATGAACACTTTTGTCAGAAACAAGGATTTCAGAAGAGTCTGCTCACTTGTGTGCCATAAAGCGTAACAGGGAGCGTTACACCCACGCTGCGTGTGAACGCACGTGAACGATAGGGCTGTATCGTGTCATCTGCAATGCATCTGCTTCATTTAAACTCAAATATTAACATTTATAGTTTTTTCTTTTGAAAGATTTTTATTTATTTCTGTTTAGAGAGCGGGGAAGAGAGGGAGAGAAACATCAATGTGTGGTTGCCTCTCATGTGCCCCCCAGACTGGGGACCTGACCTGGCCCACAACCGAGGCATGTGCCCTGACTGGGAATTGAACCAGTGACCTTTTGATTTGCAGGCCGGCACTCAATTCACTGAGCAACACCATCCAGGGCATACATTTATAGTTTTAATAGTTGGTATTGTGACTTTATACAGGACATGAAAAAGTAATATTCAAGAAAGATTTTGAATTTGGTAGGTAGTTGATTTCATTATAAAGTCTCTTCCAACTCTCAAAATATTAGGTTCTATTAGAACACAAATGTAGCCTTTTGGAATAAGAACTCCAGAGGGGGGAAATATCTATAGCTTAACGTAGTGTTTAATGCTGTATTCCTACCATTTGGGATGATAAAGATGGCTGTTATTTTGATTTCAATAAAATCTGTTTTTAGTGGTTGACTGGCAGATCATAACCATTTATTGCCACATTTCTGGAAGCAAATCAAGGAAAAAAAGAGTATCAACTAAAAACCACAAGTAAATCTCGCCCAGGATTCCTTCCATGACATGGATCAGATCATAGGTAACAAATAACATCACCATTATTTGCTCTTTTATTTTTTATTAGATGCTTAACTATCTGCCTAAAATTGGAGCCAACCAATGCCAACTGATTAGAGAGATACAGTGTAAGAAGGAGCCTGTAAGCATCTGTCCTCCCCCCCCCCCGTCAGTCTCCATGGTAACCCAACGCCATTGCCTCACCTAAAGCCAGCACCTTCGCATGGCAGAGGCATGCACTTCCTCTCCAACTTCCTGTATTCCTGGATGTGAGGTCCTCCGAGGCCAGCCTTCAGGAAGCAGTCGCTCACTCTGAGGTCTGCTAGGAAGAACGATTTGGAGAGGGTAGCTTCGCACTGCGTGCTGGAATGATAGCCTTGCTGGAACCTGAGGCACGTCATCTACACGAACTTCCTGAAGTTCGGTTCAAATCCCTTGCCCTAGCCTCTTACACAGCAGGAGGTATTCAGTCATTGCCAAAGTCAATATATTAAGCCTGGTTGTTGAAGGCAGCTGGTTTCCCATAGAAGCATGTGTCCCTATTTCCTATTTCAGTCAGTTCATGATTCAGTGGTAGAAAATGCCAAAGGGAGTTGGCAACAATGGCCTTTCCCACTTATAATAGATTTTCTCTTAAGTACTTTGGATTTTTCTCCAGTATTGTGCCCAGTGGTATTTTTACTGTGTAATCAGATTGGATCGCTCTACAACAAGGTGCTGATAGGCAAGAAAACTCAAGGTAACTGTTTCTCTTCCCTCAGTCCCAGAGGCTGCCGTGCCGCCAGTCTATTGCCAGGGACTTGGGGTCCTCAGAGGGAAGAGGGGCTCCCATCTGCATAAGAAGTAGCTTTCCCGCAGAGCCTTGGAATTTCAAAATTCCTCGAGTCTCCAGTGATAAGTTGAGATGAATCAGATGTGCAGGGCAGTCAGGATTCAGACATCCTATTTCTGCTCTGCTTTCTCCCCCACGCCTCCCTTGGCTGGTGGGAAAAAGCAAAATCCCTCCTTCTAAGGTAAAGAATTTAGGAAGGGGAGTTATCTGGTTAAATCTCTGGTCTTCCAGCTGCCCGGTTCTCTCATTTTCTTTTCTTTTATTTGTTATCACTGCTATGTCTTCTGGCTTCTCTTCCTCTGCGGGGTGAAGTCTGATCTTTACAGAGGAAGAGGAAGTAGGAGGCTTTATTTTTTCTAATTTTTGTTCATTAGTTGTATAACCTTGCAAAGGTCACTTGACTTCCAGGACTGTATCGATTCTTACTCTATAAAAAAGCATGCCAGTATCTACTCCCTTTCACTGGCAGAACACTCACACTATCAAACATCTCAGTTACATCCTTTGATCTCAACAGAACTTTCTCTACGAACTATGCTATTTAATTATGAATTTAATACCAGCATGCACTATTCATTTTCATATATTTAAAAGTTAAATACAAAAAAAAATATTCAAACCATACTTAGCTTGATTCCCTGTATTTGTGTTTCATGACACTTAAAAGAGATTTTTGTGGATGGTAGAATACTTCTCTTGAGGAATATCTTGAATTATGAGGCTTAATATTCTAAAGTTGATGTGAACAAAATAGACTCCAATATTCATTCATATGAAACTAAATTAGTTTCAGCTTTGGGGTAAGTCATATATTTTTCAATTCCACAAGAAAAAAGTTTCAATAATGGCTCTTTATTTTCCACATCGTTTCTCAACCCTCTCCCACTGTCCTTCAAAGGAAGAACAAAAAGCACTTGGGGGCTTTCTGAATATTACTGTTAACAGAGAAATACTGCAGATTGCCTGATCCACTTCACAAGACACACCTCTGAACTCTCAAGCTTCATCCCTACCACCCAACCTGACTAGCCTGCTAAGTTCTGTCCCTGTCGGAAACAGGACAGACTTGTTCTTTAAGAAGTGTCATCTCATTTATACTTTCAGCTGGGAGGTGGCTCTCACAGAGAACCTTCTTATAGCCCGAATGCCACCCACATGTCCTTCTGCTCGCACTAGAGGTAAAGGTTCTTGAAAGCTGCGAAAGCCTCCTTACCCTTTCACCAGACCAAATGTCTAGCAAAGGACAAATTAAGGCGGGATTCAGGACAACAGAGAAACGAGTCTTTACCTGAGGTCTCACGTCCTGGAAAAGCATGAGGCCTCTGGACCTTGTCTCGGGCTCTTACAGATGCTGAGGCCTTGAACAAATCACTTCACTTCTCTCATTTAAACATCTGAGGGTAGTATCTAATACCTACCCTTAAACTTGTTTTATGAGTTCTATACATTACACTGATGTGACATGGCTGGCTATAAAAAGTCTCATCTTCAGGTCAACTACCAGATTTTAATGGGTAATTCTTGTTCTACCGACAAAGCTAGAACATTGGTCCATATTTATCATAGACAATGACCAAAACAGCAATATTTGTATAACACAGCACAGTTTACAAAGCATATTCACCTAAAGAATACCTTCACACATGCAAATTCAGATATAAAGGGTATAGTTTTGCCTATTCATATATTCTGGGCATTTTGGGGGGATGTTTTTTGCTTAAGAAACATGAAGTAGCTGTGTGCCAGAGTTTTGGCAAACTGACACTCATTAGTTATTACCGCATCTACATTGGACACACATGTAAGCCACACTAGTGCAGCAATTCTCAAACACTGGGCTCAGGGCCTTTTACATTCTTACCCATTACTGAGGACCCCAAAGAGTTTTTGTTGATGTGGAATATATTTATTAATACTTACTAAAAATTAAAACTGAGAAAGTTTAAAAATACTATTTGTTCATTAAAAATAACAATAAATCCATTACATGTTAACATAAATAACATTTTAATGAAAAATAACCATATCTTCCAAAACAAAAAGAAATTAGCTTGAATAGTGCCATTGTTTTACATGTTTGCAAATCCTTTTAGTATCTGGCGTAATATGAGCTGAATTAGTTCTGTGTTTCTACATTCAATCTGTTACACTCATCACACTTTATGTAGTCTCTGGAAAACTGCACTATATGCTCATGAGCAAATGAGAATCAAAAAAGTTTAAAAAAAAAGTCTTAGTATTAGCATTAAAATAATTTTGACTTCCTGGATCTCCTTGTTTCTCAGAGACTTCCCTAAGGGTTCCCCTTTCCACACATTAGCTGCTGTGCTAGTGTCTAGTACCCAGTTATGACTTAAGAAATGTTTGCTGAATGAAATAAGGAATGCAAGACCCTGGGCTAGGTGCTGGAGATTCACAGCTGAGCAAGACAAGAGTCCCTGTTCTTAAGGAGCTTTGACACCACTGAAAGAAACAAGTATGGCCCTAGCTTAAGTGGTTCAGTGGATTGAGCACTGGCTGCAAACCAAAGGGTCACCAGTTGAATTCCCAGTCAGTGCACAAGCCTGGGTTGCGTGCCAGGTCCCTGGTGGGGGCCACATGAGAGGCAACCATACAATGACTGATGTTTCTCTCCCTCTTTCTCCCTCCCTTCCCCTCTCTAAAAATCAATAAATAAAATCTTTTAAAAAATTGAAAATACTTTAGAAAGAAACAAGTATGTATGAAACTGGGCTACCATAGGAGTAAATAAAAGATACTATGGGAGGAAGGGCACATGCAGTAAGGGGGTCTTTTGACGTTTTGGGAGATCAGGGAAGGCTTATAGCAAAAACGATGGCTGAGCTGAGACTGAAATGAAAGCCAGGTAAGAAATCCAAGTGCCAAAAAAGTGAGGTGTCCCAGACAGAGGGAACAGCAAGACTTGCTAGAGTTTAGAGAGCCAGGCATGGTAGATCGGCCAGAAATGAGGAAATGTTCCATGTTAAGTTTCCCGAGGGAAAGCCTGAAGACTGTAAACAGGAGACTGACATACAGAGTTCAAGTTTGGAAAGGTCGCTCTGGGTACAAAGCAAAGAATGAGTTGGAGGGGAACTAGGCGGAGAGGCTGCTGCAGAGAGGTGAGGTAGGGGAGAGTATGGGCCCAGCGAGAACAGGAGTAGTAGAGATGGAGAGAAAGGAAGAGACCAGACATATACGGGAAGGAAACACTCGCGGGACTTTCTGACGTCGACAGGGAAAGGGCTGAGTATAAAACCCCTACTTCTGGCTGAGGCAACTGGATTGATGATACCACTTAGAGGCTGAGAACAAAGAAACAAGCGTACTGAAGGTGCGGATTTAGCTTGGGATACATTGTTTTGCAACGCCTGGGAACATGAGCCCATAGAACTTGAAAGCAGTCGGGTATGTGGATCTGTGTAGCAAGGAAAGAGAACTAGAAATTTACATTTAGGAGTCATTGGCATGGAGATGGTCACTGAATCCACGCAAGTGAATGAGGTCGCAAAAGGAGAGCATAAAAAGTGAGGTAGGAATACAGGGACCAGGACACAGCTCGGAGGCACACGGACATTTAAGTGACAGGCGGAAGAGGGAGGCCCTGGAAGTTAACATACTTAACATAAAGAAGCCGGAGGAAAAAGCCGGGAAAGTGCAGTTTCACGAATCAAGGGCTGTAAAGGCAGCAGGCCATGATCACTCGTGTCAAATGCTGCCGAGAGGTCAAGTAACACAAGAAAAAGGCTCCACTGGGTTGAACGCAGAGGTTATTAATGACGTGGTTGAGGCTCTCGGCGAGTGGTAGGGGCAGAACCCAGAAGCATCAAATAACCCAATGAGGGACGTTCTTGGGAAGACACGAGGGACAGAATCCAGAGGACAGGAATAAAACATGGGGATGAAACACAGAGGACACTCGTGGAACTCTGTGCCTCAGGTGGGGCCGTGCTGTCTGACAGGGGTGGGGTGGGGTGGGGTGGGGAGGGGTGGGGTGGGTGCGGGTAGGCTAATGACCACCGGGACAGGGAGTTGTTGGAGCTCCCCTCTGATGGCTTCTACTCTCTGCCAAGCAGAAACAAAAGGCAGCAAATGAAAACTGAGGAAACAGGAGATATCAAGACACAAAACGAGCTGTTTCCTTAGATAAAATGTCCTTTATTTAAAAAAATTTACTCTGGAAGCATTTCAAGTATACAGAATAGTACAGAAAATGATTACAATATAACACTCATGTATCTCCCACCTAGCTTCAAGGTTTTGCCACATTTTCGGCACAAGAGAAAACATTATAGATACATGTGAGCACTATTACACTCCCTCCTCTTCCTCTCTGTAAGTAAGCACCATTCTGAATTTGGTGTCCGTCATTTCCTCATATGATTTTCAGTTTTTAAACTTTTATCTATGGTATACCATAAATGTCTTGCTGCAACTTTTCCCCCTCTCAATATTATGTTAATGACTTCTACATTAACGCTGGTAGCTTTAGCTCATTCATATCCATTTAGCACGCACACTGTGCATGTCAATTTGTCCAACAATGTAACTTATCCATCTCTTCTTCTGCAGTGGATAAACTGTTTCACTAATATAAGCAACGCTGCTGTGCACATAGTTATGCCAGCTCACAGACATGTAATTCCTTAACATGTAGCTTAACAGGATGAGAGTGTTCAGGAAAGGCAGAGAAGCACCCAGGGGTTGCTCTGAGCCAAGTGAAGCTACTTGCGCTAGAAGGCATTTGGAGATGGCTCCAATGACAGAGGGACAGTCACTGCTCCACCACGCCACCTTAGCCCTTGATTACTCTGTCACCCAGGAGTCCCACGTGTGCCCATTCATTCCCTGAACTGGAGTGTGAGCTCCACGAGGACCGACCCGGGCGCAAGAAGGGGAGACGACACAGTGTGACCGTGGAGTGGAAGCTGCAGCAGCCGATCCCCCGGCTGTACCCGGCCACCAAAGTGACAGCGCTAGGCGAATGTCAGGGCAACCAGGGCCTAACCTCACTTTCATACCCGAGTCCAGGAAGCGGAGGAAACGGGGCTGGAGGGGGGGAGCATAGACACTTGCCTCCAAGTGTCTCTTCCCTTCGCTCACAAGGCCGCCAGGTCAGTAGCTGGGAGCCCAGGCGTGGACAAAGCCCCCGCCCTGGGCGCCGCTCCCCAGCCTGGCCTCTTCCAGTGGCGCCTCTCTGCCTTACGCCAACTCCGTAGAGAGGAGCTGAGGCCAACAGGGCGGCATCCACCTCCTCAAAACGTGACGTGAACATGCGCGGGGCGGCACGCACGGCGGCCATCTTTAATTCGGGCAAAACCCCACCCTCGCACCCACCGGCCACTCCTTCTCGCCGTCCCCAGGCTTTTCACTGACCAACGTAACGTGGTTAAAACTTAGAGACCATGTTGAAGAGCCCTGCACAGAGGCCTGCCTACCCGTGACCCCCGAGGGGCCAAATCCCGCCAATGTAAACATGGCGGCTGCGCCCGAACAGCCAGCGAGTGCGAACGCCAGTGAAGTCATGCTCGCCGTGGAGCGGGCCGGCGAGGCGGGGAGGGGGGATCTCGCGAGAGCGCAGCCAGCCTCCGCTCGGCCCGGAAGCCGGCGCTGAGGGGGCGGGCGCGGAGGAGGGAGCGGGAGTCGGGTGAGAGCCCGAGGAGGAGTCCGTCTGCTGTCGGCTGCGTAAGCGGGGCAGCGACGCCGGGCGGCTACGCCGCGGAACTGGCGTAGGCGCCTTTGGAGAATCCGCGGGCTGCGCCGCTCCCGGGCTGGTCGCGGAGGGGGAGGGGATGTCGGTCAGTGCGAGATCCGCTGCTGCTGAGGAGAGGAGCGTCAACAGCAGCACCATGGGTGAGCCTCAGCTCTGGGCCGCCGCGGCTCGGGTCGGCGGCTCCGGCCGCGGGGGGCTCGGCGGCCGCGGGCCGGGGCCGGGGAAACGCCCCGAGGCGAGGCGAGGCGGGGGCGGCCGCCGAAGGAGTGGGGTGGGGGCGACGGGGCCCGGGGCGCGGCGGCGGACCCGGGGGGAGGGGAGGCGGCGGCGGTGACAGTTTGAATTGAACGTGCGGAGAGCGGCGGCGGCGGGGGCATTTCCTGTGCCGCGGCGGGCAGGCCCGGGGAGCCGGGGGGCCGGGAGCCGCGGCCTCCGGCGCCGCGGCGGGAGCAGCCCGAGGGGGTCGTCTCTGCCGGGGCCGCCGGCTCCCGCCGCCCCGCTTCCCCCGCGGTCGGCCGCCTCGCCCGTGGCGAGCTTCCCTCGCGGGCGCGGGCCTGGCGCGGAGGTCGGGGTGGGTGGGCCGGCCCGGGAGGGCGGCGGCGGGGCGGGAGGAAGAAGGATGCGCCGGGCGGCAGCTGCGGCGAAGGCGGCGGCCGCGGCTGCGGCGCTCGGGCACCCGCGCCGCCTGCTCGCTGCGCGCCGCGCCGCTCGGGCTTTCCTTTCCCCGGGCGCGGCCCCGGAGGCCGGTGGAGGGCGGACGAGGCTCGAGGACCGAGGATCGGGAGCCTGGTTTTGGGCTTAATTTTCAAGGAAAAGGGGAAAGAGCGCCAGGGAAGGGCGCCCTCCCGAGGAGTGGAAAGGTGGGGAGGGTCGCTGCTTTAAAAGGGGGCGCCCCCGCTGGAGCTAAGGCCCGGGGATGCTGAAGGGAGTGATTTTTTTTAAAAAAAACATCTCAGCGTTTTCAGTTATTCTGTCAAGAAGCCCTTTCATTTTCTTTCCTCCCCCGCGTATTGGAAAAAGAGCAAGGCCGTTTCATTCACATTTTCCACTGCCGAGTTCCACCTCGTTCTGGGTGTCGGGTAGGAAATACGCCGCGGAGATTGTTCGAACACATTTCCCTGGGCCGGGTCGCCCCGTGCGAGCGCGCCGTTTCAGATCCGGGGGGTTGCGGGGCGTGGGGGGTAATTGGTGGCATCGGGTGCTCGCTTGGCTGCTGAAGTAACAGTCTTGCGAGGTTATTGTTGCAGTTCAGCCTTAAACTTGAAGAGTTCTTGCGGCTCTGCCTGGATGGGAGGGAGAGGGTTCTGTGGAGTGTGCCCTTGAGAGGCTACGTGAGCGGGCGGCGCAGGTTCAGGAGCACCTTATGCCGGTCCTGCGGCTGACGGGGGTGGCCGGCCCCGCACGCCCGCCCCCAGGGCCGCGGGCGAGCCGCGGGGAGACTTGCGGCGTCAGGTGTGCTGGCGGACACGGACGCGGTGACCTGTGCGGGAGCCCCGGGGGCTGGAGGCCGGTGCCTAGCGGGGTCCCCGCAGCTTCAGAGCGCGTCCCCGCCGCCTGGACGGGTCCCTCGCTCCTGCAAATAGCCCGGGAAGGGGGCGCGGCGGCAGGAAGCAGCCGGTCCGCCCGCCCGGCTGCTGGGGGGTGGCGCCAGAGGACGGGGGTTGGGGGAGCCGTGAAGTGCACGCGGACGCCGCGGGGGGGGGGCGGGGGGGGGCCTGCGCGCGGCAACACAGTGTCGGTCCGCGGCGGGACGGCGCGGTGCGGCCGGCGCTCGTCGTGCGGCCCCTGACGGTACCGCGCGCGCGCGCTCTCGGGCTGGCGGACCCAAGTTCGCACCTGGCGGTAGACAGTCGTCTTCTGTCTGTCAGGTAGGTTTCCCTCGGCAGAAGAGGGACGCATTGGTCACTTGGTTGAGAACTTCGGTTTCCGGTTTTGTTTGGGGATAAGGTGTTGAGTACACAACCACAGGAAGGGTCGTGTTGTCGTCCGTAGGTTGTGTTTCAGAAGTTGGTTGTGCGAGTTGCTTGGATTGATGGGCGTCCCCCCGTGGAAACCATCTTCAGTATTGAAGTGCGCGCCAGAACCTCGAGCAGGTTTGAGACGAGGTGGCACTGCTGACAGACCCTAAAGCAGTTGTGGAGGGCTGGCGGCATCACAGACAGAAGCTCTCTCCCCATCCTCCCCCCCCGCCCCCCCGCCCAAAAGAAAAAGCTCGGGCAGGAGGAGGAGGAGGAGGCGTTAGGTCTGTGGTCTCCGAGGCCTCCCGAGTGGGGCGGGCCAGAGGACGGCGGGACCGAGAGAAGGTGGCGGTGGTGGGGCCCTTGGGTCTCGGACTTCCCGTGATTCGGCGGCAGGCGTGCGTCCTCGCGCGAGCCCTGCCCTGCCCTGCCCTGCCCTGCCCTGCCCTGCCCTGCCCTGCCCGGGGTTTCGCCAGTGAGAGGGCTTCTGCCCACTAAATTACCTGCTGAGAGCCGGGTTTCCCGTTTTGAGCTAATAAGCTATCTTCAGTTTTTTACTAGAGGTTGTAAATTTTTATTTTAACATTTATGCATTTTACTAAATTTTAAGACAAAACTTTTGGTGTGTTCTTTTTTAATGTGCTGACTTTGAACTGTAAATGACATAAGGTTGATTGTACAATGAAACCGATGCAGAAAAAATGTGTTTTTGCAGAGAAGAATTCTAAGGTAGCGTGATTGTAGGCTAGGCCTGCCAGATGAGAGCATACTGTTAGATGTAGACTGTTGGCCTCTGCAGTGGAGTTCTGTAGACTGCGAGTGGAGACTCAGTTGGTCTTGAAATCAGTTTTGTGGACTTTTACTGATGCTTTTCAAAAAGTAGGGAAGAAACAGAAAACAATACATTGCACTTCATAAACAATTGGGGGGGTTAAATTTTGTTTTATAAGTATTGCTTGGGATGTAACTTTTTTTATTAAGGATTGTGGTAACAAAGTTTGTAAAAAAAAACACTTGAGGAGGGTGCAGTATGTAGAAGAGGTTGGAGGTCTTGGTGTGAGGAGGAAAGACTTTAAGTGTTATTACTGTAAGTCCATGTGTCTTTGCCTTATTTGGATTCATTTATTCTGTAGTCCAAATAGCAAGTGTGGTTAGAGAGAGACGTGGGGTGGGCTGCTTGAGAGGAGCTCATCTCAAAGCCAGACTGGGGACCAGTGCACTGGGTGATGGAGAGCCATCGAAGGACCCTAGGAAATGGAGAAGCAAGAAGCCCTCCTTAGCCATCTAGTCCATTCTTCTTCCTGGACCTCCTACCACTTAATACATAGTATTTTTTCAGTTTTTTCAAACTAGGGACTCAAAATCACCTAGGCAGCTTGTGTGTGTTTATAATTTAATTAATTTTTGCAAAATGTGGTAGTTACTGGACATACAATGTTATATAATACTAGGTCAGTGTTTTCCAACGCAGAATTAATGAACCTCATGCATATGAGGGTCAATCAGGGCCCCTTATATAAGTGCCCTGTACAGGTGTACCATTTTTAGTCTTGTAATACCGTATTTTTACTGTAACTTTTTGATGTTTGGATGCACAATTACTTAACCATTGTGTTACAGCTGCCTACAGCATTCAGTACAGTAACATGCTGTACAGGCTTAGCCTAGGGGCAATAGGCTGACGTGTGCAGTAGGCTGTGTACTTAGGTTTGTGTTTGTGCACTCTGATGTTCACACAATGACAGAAGTGCTTAACCTCATTTCTCAGAACACATCCCCATTTTAAGTGGCACATAACTATATGGATAAGCTGCGATTTGTTTAACATGTCCCAGTGTTTCGTTTAACACGTCCAATATTTTGCTACATAAACTGTGACATAATGAGTAATGGGACATTGATCTTTTCTCATGTGTTAGTACCTCAGAGCTTCTGAACTCTTTGACACAAGACACTATCAATTAAAGCCATAGCACTGATAGCGGTTACTGGCTTAGGATTTCAACACTGAAGTTCATTCACTTAACAAGTATGTGTCTTACTAGGGAAAGTGAGTTAAATGCTGTGCCAGTAGAAATAGAAAGCATGGTGATTAAGAGCTTGGATTTTAGAGTCAAGCCTGGGTTCATGTCCAAAAAGCTTTACTGAACCTTGGGCAAATAAGACTTTTTGTTTCTTTGTAAAGCAGGACTCTAATGTTATTGAAAAATTAAATGAAAATTAAATGAGATAATACATGGCAAGTTCTTAAAGTCAAGGACTGTGTTTTGTTCACTTTTATATTGCCCACCTGGCATTTACTTGGTAAATTATTTGTGATATGATTTAGAGGTAGGTATACGGTGGGAAGAGTAGAGAGAAGGACACGTTTTCCAAACTGGAAAAGATGAATCTCTAAAGGTGGGGGCAAGTGATTTGGCAGAGGAAGGATAACTGACTCTAAGCTGAGAAATCATGGTGGTGAAAGTTAAAAGGCTACAGAGGGAAGCAGAGATACTGTGTGCTATGCCGAGGATAAAAAAAAATCTTTATTGAAGGGTTTTAAAAGAAGAGTGGTAACTATGAGCATCATGATAATTCCTGTAGGGAAAGAGAGCACCAAGGTGGGGGCAGTGAATTAAGGAAGGTTAAGGTAGCAGTTTGAGGACTGAAAGATAAGGACATTAACAAGGGCCGTGGCAAAGGACATGAAGTACAGGGGGTGGTTGTGAGGTGTGTGGTATGTGAGGAGATGTAAATGGTGGGTAATGAGTCCAGAAATATCTGAGCTTTCTGGAGTGTATGGGTGAAGGGGAAGTACGGTACCGTTCCTTGAAATAGGTAATTTAAAACAGGAAACTGAGACGCTTGGGGGACTTTCTAAGTGGTCATGTGTCTCAATAATAGAGATCGGGGATGGAAATTAAACATTTTAAGATTATTATAAACTTACTCATTTGTGCTTTGAATTTTTATGTTTAGTATTTGAATATGCCTTATTAGACAAAAGCTATACTGTAGTTTGGTCATTTAATTTGTTGGTACTGTTTTGTTCTAAATTTAATTTTAGTTTTTAAGATTTGGTTGATATTTGCTTTGGTGTGGAGAGTTGAAAGAAATCGGAAATAAGTGATTTATGTGAAACTTCTGCACCCTTCAAAGTAAGACAGTGACGTCACTGGTTTCTTGAGGAATATTAAAATAGTAGTAGTATTTAAATAAGCTTCTTATTTAAACTTTCTGCTGGTACATTTCACATCAGTAGCTGTTTGAAACCAAGGATGATGCTAGTGTTTCTTTACATAATGACATTTTGTATCTTTAAGTATTCAGATTTGTATCCTTATGTCCATTGGATTGTAATCAGAGTTCTTTCTTTCTGAGGAAGATTTTGCTATAGATTGGCAGTCAGTTTTAGAGAATATTATAAATATTTTCTGTGATATTATTGTTTGTTAAATGGGGGCAAAACATTCATACTAATTTTATCCCAGTGATTTTTATTTATACTGTTATTAAAATAACCAGGGTACTGCTTCACTTGTTACATGTAACATTCAGGGATGTGAGGTGATCTAAACAAAACTTTTTCAGTAACTAATACATCGAATATCTTTAAGCATCAACATTTTAAACTATTTTTAATTTTGAAAAGTTTCATAGGTATACTTAGTTCCTTTTATGATTAATTTAAACAAATTAATGGGGGGAATCCATTAAGTTATTTCAATCACTAAATGTTAATTTGTGTTCTTTTTAAACTACATATATGTTTTTTCATGCTTGTAATTAGTGGTTTATTAGTGGTTAGTGGTTCTTAATCGTGGTCAGGCATTGGAAACACTTCCAGTGATTGACACTTGGAGGTTCATCAATTCACTAGATGTGAAGTGGGGGTTCAAAAGTGCGTATTTTCAGTGTTTTAGTTTATTTTGATGAACCATTAGAGTTGATAATTTCTGGCATGAATTATCTATCGAGAGGTAATATATGTAAAAGTACTTTGTAAATTCTTAAATTTGATACAGAACCAAGATGATACTCACTTTAATACAGTTTTTGGTGTAATAACCTGTATCACAGGTGGCAAGCACAAGGCCCATGGGCTGAATCTGCCCTCCACCTAGTTTTGTCCAGCCTGGCACCTTGTTGTCCCTAGTTAAGGAGTAGTTACATTTATACAATCCTAAAAATACAGTCAGCCCTTTGACGGCAACTGTGAGGCTGATGTGGATTCCTGTGAAAATGAGTTTGACGCCCTTGACCTATCTGAATTAAATATGGATTAAACATGTATTAAATACGTATATGGTATTCAGTGTTGGTATCCTAATTTGCCCAGCCATTTTATGTTGTAATTTCAGTATTTTAGAATTATTTTAAAGAGAACCTTTAAGCAAACCTCTTCTGTCTTAGTTATTTTCCTGGGATATTTGTTAGTTTAGTACATTAACTTGTTTTAATTTATGTTTCTTATATTACTGGAGAGAGATTTTTTATGTATAAACTGATTAGCTTCTTTATTTTTGGAAGAATATACTGAACTTGTTACAATCATGATTAGGAATATTTGGTTTTGTGCTGTGACTTATATAATACAGGACTGTTAAATAATGCAGCATGATGGTTATTTTTGCTTTTTAACATTGCTTTTCACCTTTTTTGCTCTATGCATGTATTTACTTTCTTCTGTCTATGAAGTTTGTACCTATCCAGTTTGCCGTTCCAAATCCTTGTGATTTAGTTGCTCAACTTTTATTTCCTGATTCATTTCTGGATGGAAGTTCTACTACCTACTAAGCATTTAGATTTCCATTTATGTTTTCCAGCTATATTCTATATAGTTGAAATGCCAAGTGAAAACAAAATAAGGAGAAGTGTTTCATGTTTTGTGGGCATATAAAATAAGGTACAAATAGAAAAGAACCTTAAAATACAAAATATGTAGTCATTGTATAATTTGTAAAGATCATATATGCTCAGAGGACAACTTGTAGTCTTAGTTTTCTTTTTGCCAAGAAGGGTGAATCTAGTAGTTAACATATCCCTAGCTCAAGTTTGGAAACAAGACAACTTGGCAGAAAGGATGAAATTAGTAATCCTAGATAGAACTATAGTCAGTTCTGTCTTGGGTTTTATATTAGAATATAAAAGTTGGTCTAACACAGAACAACGAGGAGTTACATTATGAGATGATTCATTCAGCTGAGAGCCAACAAGATAACTAGAATAACTTAGCTGGCCAGGGGACTCACCAGAAGTTAAGTTTGATCATGGTGCTGTCCTGTTAAAAAGATACTTACATGGATGTGGTTCTTTTCTTCTCTTTTTTGAAATTTTGGGGTAATTTTAGACTTGCTGAAAAGTTGCAGCCCCTATCTTTATGAAAATTAAGTATTTGGTCAACATGGAGGAAATGCAGAAGTAATACCACAGACTTGCAAATACATCATATTATATGAGATAAATGTACTATCAAGATTAGTACTGGCCCTGGAGTAAGGGAATAGGGGAGGAATTTTGTGCTTGGTGGAAACTTTTATTTGAATCTGTTAGACATTTTGAGGTAGGGCTGAGAGATTCCATTAATTTTTTTTTAATTGATGGGTGAGTGTTCTAAGTATAGTTCATCATTCACTAGTGGATTCCATTTAACAAATAGAATCTAACCAACATGAATAAAGGACTGGCTTTCCTGTTGAGTAGTTTCCTCATTGGTCTTACTGCTTCCATTCTCCCCATTTCATTTAATAAGTCTTCGTAAGATTATTGTACCCCAAATACTACTTTCATAATTGGCCTATTATAGAACCTTAAATATCTTTCTATTAATAGTCTAGGCTTCTGAGGTTCTTGTTAACAATACTGTTTCCTGGGCCCTACCAGTAAGATTCTACTTCTCTGTTTCTAGGCTGAGGCCCAGGTATCTGTTTTTATAAAGCTCCCCAGATGCTTCTGATGACAGCCAGGATTGGGAATCACTTACCTGCAGTGTAAGAGCCCGGAGGCCTTAATAATTGCACATTGTACTTACTGTATGTGAAGTGGCAAATATTTCATATATACCTTACAATAACCTCATAAAGACATCATTTCAATCTAAGGCTCAGAAAGGTAATGTAACTTACCCACTGGAGGACAGCTATAAGAGCAGATACTGGAATGCATATTTCTAGCTGTACTCATATTGCTCTGTGATTCTGTGTTCCTTCACTAAACACTGAGGCAGTCATTTCAGGTCCTCCTTGATTTGGCTTTTTCTGTCTATTCAGATCGAGTCATGTTTGTATTCTTGCCTCTGCTTACGCTATTCTCTCCCTTGAAGTCCCGTCATCTGTTAAGGAAGGCCCAGGTCAAAACTACTCATTTTGGAAAACTTTCCCAAATTATCTGAGTCTTAGATGATCTTTCCCTTATTTTGAACTTCTTTAAGACTACTGTTTTAGTAGGTAGGCACTGTCAATTTTTTATGTATTAGTCGTTGTTTAATATTACATACAAATATTGTTTGGGTAGGATGCAATGACTGGTATGCTCTTTTGAGGCCCCCTCTGATTTCTGGCTTTATTGTATGTAGTACAGATGTTGAGTAGGATGTTGTTTCTATAATGAAATATAAGTTGGAGACTTTGGTTATGTATATGAGTAAAATTAGAATTTATAGTTTTGAGGTATCAAATTATTTTGATTACTTTAGTAGCTCAACAGGGCAGGCTTCTCAAGTCTTTGCTTGTAGAATAAGTTTATAAAAATACATAAACATTTGCCATAATTTTAACAATAACCTAATTTGGTTTGCAATAGGTTTTTAAGATTACTTTCTTAGGAACTGTATTAGTCTGCTTGGGCTTCCGTAATGGAGTACTGAAGATTGGGTTGCTTAAACAACAGACATTTATTTTCTCATAGTTCTGAGGGCTGGAAGTCCAAGATGAAGGTGCCAACAGGTTTGGTTTTGGGTGAGGTTTCTTCCTGACGTGCATACGGCCACCTTCTTAGTGTGTTCTCACATGACCTTTACTCTGCACAAGTGGAAAGGAAGGGAGAGATATGTCTAGTGTCTTTTTCTCTTCTTTTAAGAGTATCAGTCCCATGGGATTGGAGCCTTTCTTCTTTAAAGTCCACTTTGAAAATATAAAATTTCTTACTAATTTTTATATTGATTGCATGCTGAAATGTTTTGGGCATAGCAAGTTAAATACATTATTACAGTTGATTTTACTGTTTCTTTTTTCTTTTGTAAAATATGACTACTAGAAAATTTTAAATTAGTGTGACTTGTATTATATTTCTAATGGAGAGAGCTTGTCTGGCATAAGTTGAAAACTCACTGCTTTCTAAGGAAGTACATTTCATCTTTGAGTAGCTGTCACTGTTAATTTTTTCTTCCTATTTTTGTATGTACTTGAAATTTAATATTTGTATTCAGAAGTTCTAATTTACTCCTTGAGACCAAAAAGATAAATCTAATTTTTTTAATATTATTATTTAATAGTTTGAAAACAGCCCTCTCTGAGTCATTTGTAGAGACTTTTAGCATTTCCATTTCCTTTAAAGTTTAACATTTGTATTGCAGGGGGTTATGTCCTTCTAACCATCATTGTTACTCACCTCTGAACTTTATTTGGTAGTATCCCTGCTGACACCCCAACACTGAGGATCTTGTGATTTTACAATTGCAGATTAGCATACACCCATCTTGTCTCATTCTGCTTGCTATATAAGTTTGTTAATGAGACCCAAAGTTAAATTACCTTTTTAGGGTAGCTATTGATTTATGGAGCGCAGTGTTAGCTAAGAGGCCTCTGCTTTTTCCTCTTATGCTGCTCTTGTTTTATCTTCTTCACTTTTGTGGGTGGTGGTAATTGGAGGAGATTGTTGATTGGCTGAAAAAAAGTCCTACCACCTTATTTTTTAGTCTTGTTTTATAGTTCTGATTTTACCTGAAACCTCGTCTATCAGACTGTGGTTTGGGGGTGGGGAAAAAGGACATGGTTTTAGATCCACATATTTCCATGTTAAATTTCATTGGGTTCTGAGTGTGTCATATAATGTTTTTGTCACCTTTCTCAGCTTTTATCATCTGCCAGTGGGACAAGCATATCTTTCATGTTTTTATCAAAGTGTTGAATGATGTTTTCTGGGTTTAATTAAGGATGGATCCTTATAGTGTATAATTCTGTTGAATTTGACATACAACTAACCAGCTATTAGTCCATCTTATTTTATAGTTTTACAGCCTTTATTTTTCTCCCTTGATTGTATTTCCATTCACATCATGATTGAAGTCTTGTCAGAGTTACCTTCTATAATTTTTTCCTTTGCAATCTAATGAACTTGTCAGAAATGGAAAATAAAGAACATCTGATTTATCTATTTAAAAAACATACTGATTTGTGGTGAACATGACTTCATTTTCTATATGATTTTTTAAAATGGAAATGCTTCAGGTTTCTCAATAATAACTTGGAAAACAGAAGATATTATAAAACTGAATTACCTCCAAATCCAGTTAGCAAAATACAACCAATGTTAAAATTTGAATATTTTCTTTCCTGCTTTTTTTGGTAAACTTTTTAAAAAACAGTAATTGGTTGTGGCACATCATTTCATTTTTCTTTGGTACTTAAGCTAAGTCATAGGTAGGTATGTGTTTAACTTTTTCAAAGATTGCCAAACTATTTTCCTTCATAGTTGTAACAGTTTACTTCTCCATCAACTGTGTATGAGAACTCTAAATTGCTTCACATACTCACTAGCTCTTGAGGTCCTCACTCAATTTTAGCTATTCTAGTAGAATTGTAGAGATACCTCTTTGCGATTTCAATTTGCATTTTCCTGATGACTAATGCTGTTGAGGATTTTAACCATGGGCTTATTCACCATCTGTGTCTTTGGTGGTTAGTTGAAGTGTTTGGTCCGTTTTTAAGTTGGGTTGTTTGCCTTATTGAGTTGTACGTTTTAGATATTAGTCCTTTGATGAACTGTTCAAATAACTTATTTCTCATCATATTGTACTTTTATCCACTGTGAATAATTCTTGCCTACCATAGTTATTGTGCTGTTTGCTTTAATAGTGATTTTCTATTATGCTACATTTTAAAAATTGGATTCTTTTGTAAAGAAGAACCATTCTTATATATTCTTCATTCAGTTATTTGTTAATATTGATATAGGCACATGAATATTAATTTTGTCAAATTGCCCTAGTTTTGACCATTGAGAGCTATTTCAAGTTGGCTCCTATTCATCCTTTCGCTTTGCCCCATCACTTTTTTGGTGCAATTCCTTACTGTCTGGTTCATCTTACATTATTCTTTCCTAAGCCCTGGAGTCAGTTATTTCTCCAAGGATAGTATTTAGAATGCAGGGTCTGAGCACTAAAATTGGTCATTGCTCTTGTGGTATCATTGCTTGTAGGTGTCTTTAGCAGATCTAGGAAATTGTGTAATTACATACATTCACACATCCATATTAATTTCTATATGTATCTACAGACACACCAGCTTGAAAGAAAAGGTTTAGAAAAAGTAATAAAAACAGAGAGTGGCTACAACACAGACTTGAAGACAAAGATCATTACCACAGAAAAAGAATGCTTTTTATATATGTATAAATACTATATACATATATATTGATGTGAAAACCGTGAATTCTTATTGATACACCAATTCCAGTCCACTATCACAAGGTTCATTCTAGTCTTCTCTTTTCCTTATTTGTTACTCCTTTCTTTGGCAGGGAAAAACCTGGCTCTTATCCACAATTTATTTACATGTTTGTTCAATTCTGGTATATACATAAATGTAGTTTCAGAATTGCTGTTAAAAATATATTTACTTACCAGGGTATAGTATTTGTATATACTTTTTGTCTTTAGTCTTATAAAGTCAAAATACAGTTTTGTTATGTTCTTTCCTTCCCCACTCTGTTAAATATGGTTATGATACTGATTTGAAATACAGGTAACTTAATTTGTTACTTCTCTTCTAGTTTATTTTGTGTTGTTCTCACATCCTGGCTGATACTGGGTATTTTTTTAATTGGAATATGTGAAACATTACTATGGTGTTAATAGTCAGTTCTATAAAACAGTGTGTCCAGAAGCCTCCCTCACACCTTACATCTCTTTTTACGCTATTTTGATTTCCCCTTTCTACCACAGTTCCACCTATTCTTATGGGTAATCAATCTCATGAGTGTCTGGTTAAGTTTTTGGTTTCTTATATTTTTGCATAAATGAGAAGATACATGGAACAAAGGAGATAGAAGAATTATATGTGAAAGGTAGTGTGCAAATCCTCTGTTTCCTTGTTTATCTTCTGTCTAGTTGTTTTATCCATTTTTTAAAAATGAGGTATTGAAATCCAGTTACCATTGAATTATCTTATTTCTCCCTTCCATTTTGTTAGTCTTTGTATTTTTGGGTTCTGTTGTTAGGGGGATATTTGTTTGTAATTGTTATGCTTTCTTGATGAATAGATATTTTAATCATCATAAAGCATTCTTTTTCTGTGGTAATGACCTTTGTCTTCAAGTCTGGATTATAGCCACTCTCTGTTTTTATTACTTTTTCTAAACCTTTTCTTTCAAGCTGGGGTGTCTGTGATTCTAAAAAGTGTTTCTTATGGGCACCATAGAGTTGAATCATGGGGGTTTTTTTGTTTTTTTTGTTTGTTTGTTTGTTTTTAATTTATTCAGCCAGTCTTTGCCTGTTGATTGGAATGTTTAATCCTTTCACATTTAATCTAAGTACACTAAAAGATAAGATTTACATCTGTCAAGTTGTGAAGTTTCAGTTACTGTACTTTTCAACTTGGGAATTTTTATTTGTTTTTTTTTAATAATTTGTCTCTTCATTGATATTCATTGGCAGACATTGCTTTCCTTTAGTTTTTCAGACATGCTTTCCTTTAGTTTTTTTTTTTAACATATTTAAAAGAGCAGATTCAAAGTCTTTGTCTAATATCTGGGTTTTCTTGGGCATAGTTTTTATTGATTACTTTTTCTGCTGTACATGGACCATACATTCTTGTGGCTTGTTTTTGTTTGTTTGTTTGTTTTGCATTTCTCATATTTTTTGCTAGAAAACTGAACTTTTAAATAATACAGTGTGGCGACTCTGGTCAGATTCTCCCTCTTACCCATATACCCCAGGGTTTATTGTTGCTATTTGTTGTTTGCTTAGTGACTTTTTGGGAACTAATTCTGTAAAATCTGTTTTCTTTGCTATGTGTTGTCATTGAAATCTTTGGTTATTTTAGTGGTTTGGTTATCTCATGGGATCTTTCAGGGGTTTTTGGGAACGGGGCTTTGAAGGAGCCTGTTCTGCCTCTTCTATTTGCAGATAAGCTGCTGATTTCTGTCATTTTTGCCTGTTGGTTTTAAAGGCTGCTGTGGAGCTGGGGAGGGGAGGGGAGGATGGGCAAGTTAAAATGCAAGAAGAGCTGCTGTTTTTTGTTTGTTTGTTTGTTTGTTTTGCCGGGATTCAGTCCTTTCTATTGAATAAGCACTCTTCGAATCTGCTGCAAGCCTTTTAATTTCCAGGGTTTTGAAGAAGTTGATTGTGATAATTTTGTCAGTTTTCTCATTTCTTTTATAATGGAGAGAATTTTCTGAGATCTTTACTTGCCAGTTTCTTTAATGCCATTCCAGTTTGTGTTCTTTTCATTGTTTTCCAGTGTATACACAAGAAAATGTTTAAAGGTATGTAATATTGTGCCCACTAATAATACAGGTCTCCTCTGCTATCCGAAAATAGTATTCCTTTGAAGCCTTTTATAAACCGAAATGTGTAAAGCAAAGAAGTTGGAAAAATTCTGAGTGTTTCCAGACCCCAAAAATAACCTAACAAATCATACTAAATATGCTTAATTACGTCCAGTTTTACGTTAAGTGTAATACCCTTAGTGCTCTCTTTGTTTTTTCTGATACCTCAGGACACATCTTGATAACAGATGCACAAAATAAATTGAGGTAAAATATATCTGCTAACAGACACAGTTCAAAGCTATAGCAGCTTGATATTGAGATGGTGAGTGAGTAGTTCCCTGGGGAAGGAGCTTCTAAGTGCCACTCTCGAGGCTCTGGGTGTGCACCTCCTGTAGAAAGGTTTGCTGTAAATCAAACACTTAATGCTACTCCCCCCACACTTCCTTTTCCCCCCAAAGTAAAAACCCTTTGGATTTCTTTGGTTAGTGAAAACAGGTACTAATGTAGGTCTTTCATAAAAGTGAATTGGCATAATGTGAACTTTTGAAAAATGGGGGATACCTGTAATAATTTTTCCATTCAATGTATAGGTATTTTTCCTATCCTTCTAAAACTTTTCTTTTAATGGCTAGGTGGTATTTTAATATATGGGACTACCATCATATATTATTTTGTTCACTTGTCTTTAAAACTTGGTTTTTACAGTTCTTCACTGTTGTTGAATGTTCTTTTATTTAAATATTACATCCTCTCAAAATTATAAATTTGTGGAAGTGGAATTTGTTGAATCTGAGAGCATGAAAATGTAAACTTTTGGTCTGCATGCTCTTTAGGGAAGTGTTTTAAATTGTATATCACCAGTCGTGTAGCAGAGTCCCTATTTCCCCCCATCCTCACCCAGTACGGGGTACTACTTACTGTTCATTTCAGTTTGCACTCTGCAGTAGATCTTTTGGCAATGATGAAAATGTTCTGTATCTATGAAAAGTATATGTAATATGATGGCCACTAACCCCATCTGGGGTTTTTTGTGGTTGAAATGTAAACATTTCTAAATGAGGTATGCTATACTTCAAAGATTATTAGAAAAGAAAAGAATACAGACTAATGAATCATACAAAATGAAGCCTAGTAATTTTTTATATTGATTGCATGTTGAAATGATAATGTATATGCATTGGGTTAAATAATATATATTAATAAAGTTAATTCCAGCTTTTAACTCTTCCTTAATATGCCTACTAGAATATTACAGTTACTATATCATTTACCTTATATTTCTATCAGTCAGCACTAGTTTAGACCATAGACCATTCTCCTTAAAAAGTTCTGCTTATTTTAAGCCTATGCTCTTTAACAGCTTCTTAAGTTTGTCAGTTACCACATCTTTGTTTTCTCCTTATTCATTAAAGATGGCACTGAGCCCTGGCTGGTGTGGCTCAGTGGATTGAGTGCTGGCCTGTGAACCCAGGTTGCCGGTTCGATTCTCAGTGAGGGCACATGCCCAGGTTGCGGGCCAGGTCCCTGGTTGGGGGGGAGGGGGTGAGGGGCAGCCAAACTGATGTTTCTCACATCCATGTTTCTCTCCCTGTCTTTCTCCCTCCCTTCCCCTCTCTCTGAAAATAAATAAATAAAATATGTTAAAAAAAAAAAAAGATGGCATTGAACACTCCATTTTCCTTTTTCCTCCCCAAGCAAGTTCTATCTTCATCCTGGGGCCTTTTTAGCACCCATGTGTAAAAAACTCCTTCGATAATTTAGTCATATCTTTTTTATTGTTCTTGAGCATCGATTTAATGGCTCAATTTTGTCACTATCTGGAACTTTGGTTCCACTTTTAAAATCGTAATTTTATGGGCCATTCTAACCACAGTGTTGTCACACTCTTCTAGCTGTCTTGCTTCCTTACTTACTACCTTTCATCCTTGACCCTCTTTGTTTTTGTTCACTAAAATATTTCAACTATACTTGTCAGCTCCCTTGATCTCTTGTACTTCTGTTTACTCTTTCTGCAAAATAACAGTTTCAAATGCATTCTATGACCTGTTGGCTTATACTTGAGTTACTAATTGCTTCTGGAGAAAGGTACCATATATACATTCACACAGATTTGTGGTCTTGGTCTTAGCTATTGGACAGAATTTCTTGACTACTTGCTCTGTATTCCTAGCCTTTCTCCCTGTTCTTGTGGTTGCTGATTTAAATCTTTACCTCTTAAAATTCCCTGGTCTCCCTTCCCCATTCAGGATTAGCAATTGATTTTATCTCTGGTGTTTACAAAAAACAGTCCTTCAGTTGAGAACATTATATTCTAAATGTACCTTCCTTTCTTCAGCCACTTATCTACTTGATCTTTTTCATTAACACTTTTTTTTTAATACCTGATGATATGCTTGTTGATTTTAGAGAGAGAGGAAGGGAGAGACACAGAGAGAGAAACATATATGTGAGAAACATTGGTTGCCTCCTGGATGTATCCCAGCCAGGAATAGAACTAGTAACCTAGATATGTGCCCTGACTGGGAATCCAACCTGCAACCTTTTGGATGGGACTATGTTCATCTAAGCCACACTACTAGGGCTTTGTTAGCATTTAAACAAATGCAACTTCTTTTTTTTTTTAATTCTTAAAACCCTCCCTTGATCCTGTGTTATCCTCTAGTGAACTTGCTATTCTCTTCACAGATAAGCATTCAGAAAGAATTGTTTACACTAACTACCTACAATCATTGACTGCTTATTTACTCCAACCTGCCTTTTTCTTCTGTCTTTCCACTGCTCTGACAATGGTCCCTGATAATGTGTAGGTTCTTCTCTATCTTTCTACTGACCAGTCCAGAGCATTTGGTACAGTTGATCACTTCTTGAAGAAAGATGCCACTGCAGTTTACCTCCTTGAACTTCTTTTATGAACTACTTCATTCTTCTTCTTCTCTCACTTCTAGGTTTGTGTAGGTGATGGTGGGATTTTGGTATTGGTTCTGGCCTGCTTCCTACCTTATGTAATATATTTGGATTTATACCCTTGCCTTTCATACCATTTAAATGTTGATTACTTAAAATGTTAATGTCTGTGTGACCTAGGCATTTTTAGAACATCTAACTTTTATGTACACAGCCGTCTCCCTAAAGTCCAGTTAGCACCTTAAACACAGATAATTCTTGTCTTTAACAGTTGATACCATTATTAATCCAGTTCCTCAAACCTAAATTCAGAAACCTGAATATTGCTTTCCCCCAAGTTAGTTACAGAGACCTGTCAGTTCATTTCAACATCTAACCCAACACTGTCCAATAGAAAGAAAGTAATGCAAGAAACTAATGTAATTTAAGCTTTTTCTAGTATCCATTGTTAAAAAACAAAAAGAAACACATAATATTAATTTTAGTATTATGTTTTTTGTAACCTAGCATCTCTAAAATTTTATTTTAACATGCAATCAATATAAAAATTATGATTTTTTTCATTAGTCTTCAGAATCTAGCACGTGCTTTTATACTTACAGTATATTTCAGTTTAGACTAGCTAAATTTCAAGTTCTCAGTAGCCACATGTAGTTTGTTGCTACCTTATTGGACATTAGAGTTCTAACTTATATTTCTTTTCATCTCCACTGCGTCAAATCTTAATTTCTTCTGTGGGCGACTGCAGCAGCTCTTGGGATTGCTAGTATTCTCTCCTCCAGTTCAACCTCAGTATTTTTAGTGGTAATTTTCTAAAATTATGAATGTGACTCTGTATATGAATTAGTGTTAATTGTGCATTCTTCTGCTTCATATCCTTTAGTGCTGTACATAATTTTCAAGATGAAGTCTGATCTAAGTTCCTTAACATGACTAACAGTCCTTCATGATCTGGCTTTTGCTTAACTTGCCTACACTTTAGCTTCTAGGCCCTGAAAATAAGTTGTATTGAACTGTTTGCAATTCCTGTAAAGAAATCATACACTCCTCTTGATTCTGGGCCATTATACTTACCAGCTAGTCTGCCTAAGACTTATATTCTCCAGCACCTACCTGTATTTCTTATCAGACCCAGTCCTACTAGTCCTTCAAGATCTAAAGGATCTGACCCCCTATCCTGAGGTCAAATCCTTCCTTTTTGTTCTCATAGCTGTCCTGTGCTTGCCCACATCAGTTGTATTTATTGCTGTGTTACTATAATTGCCTTCTAACTTACCTGACCTTAGATTCTTAGTTTCATAAACAGGAACATTGTTTTTCACTTTTACATCCATAACTGCTAGTACACAACTGTAAGGGTTCAATAGCTATGTTGAATAAATGAAAAGTGTGGTCAGTAATTCTATAAGTAGAGCTCTAAATTCCAAGTTCAGAACAAGAAAAAAAAAAACTTACATTTTAAGTTATCTCATTCTGACATGTGTTCATAGAATTAAATATTAAAACCTTTTGAATAGATTAACCAGACTCCCATCTGGAAGTAAAAGAAAAGTTTGTTCCATTAGTACAAAGTCACTTATCTCAGGAAAAAGGGAGAAGCAGGGAGCATTCAGACTAAGATTTGGACTTTTAAAAATATTGGAGGGGAGGGGACATCAAAGCTAATATTTAGGATATACCTATGTAGTCTTATAATATCTTACTATTGTTACAGTAAATCTAGAATCAGGGTATTTTTATACCACTTATATTTGAAAATTTTAAAACATTTAAATGATGAAGTTCTTTCATTTTTTTTCTTGGCTTATGTAAGAGATAGTAAGAATTTTACTAAGCAAGTGCTAGACACATATCTGTGTGTATGATGTAAGGCTTCACTTAAGAATACTAAGTAGTAGACAAGTAAATCTATGAATTAATGGTTTTTCCTTTTATGTAGTGTGTATTTTTGTGTATTTAGAATTGCTTAAATTTTAGGAGAAAGAAACTTAATTATTTTTGTCTGTGTGTAAAGCAGCATCCAATATACTTGTGTTTGAAAACCTAAAGGGGTACAAATTGATCTTGAAGTTATTTAGGAAACCCCAAATGTTTACCTTTGAAATGGAAAGTTATTGATATAAACATTGAATCTTTGTAGCCTGATTTTTTTTTTTTAATTGCAGTTACTAAGGGGAGAGATAGAATTCTGGTCTTACTATTATTAAGGTAATTTGGGCTGAACTTTTTTGTAAAGGTGGGGGGGAATTGAAGATTTTTTTTTTAATGGATTCTATCAGGAATATATCTTAATTTTCCTCAAATTCTGATTTTGTCAGGCTTCCAAATGTGTTATAACACTCCTTGATCAATTTTGTTGTTACTGAAAAGCACATTTAGCAATTGCCAAAATAAGTTACTGCTTTTCTCTTTGGGAAAATTTATTAAAGCAAATACCAATAGTCAGACTTTTAAAAATGATAATGGGATTTTTAGATGTCACAATTTTGGTAACTTTATTCTTTGGAATAGATACAAATGGCAAGAGACTCTAAAGGATTTGAAAGGGTTCCAATAAACTACCCATTGGTACTTGCTTGAAACATCTTGTTCTTCAAATATAATTGATTTTTAGAAGGAAGGTTAAATAAGTTCAACATTGAAATTATTGGATGTTGTGTTTATTATGTTGACTTTTCCACAAGCAGTGAAACAACAGGCAATAGAATTACAGTTTGATTTTCTATGAATTTTGACATAGAGATTTGACTTCTCTATATATTCAGTTGGCCAAAAAGTTCATATGGTTTTTCCATGAAATAAAAGACACATTTTTTCATTTTTACCAATAACTTTATTCATTTGGATATTGAATATGTTGGCTATCTCCCGCATGGTAGAACATTGATTATCTCCATTTGATCACTGTCAGCTTCAACTGGTCTACCTGACCATTGGAGTATTGAGTATTGTGCAGCAAGAAATCTCCAGCAAAAAACTTCACGAACCACCCTTGACATGTTGATCAGTCAGAGCACCTTCTCCATACACTGTGCTAATCTTTTTTTTTTTGCATGTTGCTTGCCGTTTTACCTTTTTTGAAATAATAAAGCATTAATATGCCAAAAATGTCACATATTTTCTTTCCTCTTCAATATTAAAATGGCTACACAAAACCCCACCAATTTTGATGAGTTTTTTTTAGAAATTATTTTACTGTTGTTCAGTTACAGTTGTCTGCATTTTCCCCCCACCATTCCCCACCACCCAGTTTTTTTTAATGCATGCTGATATGTCAGCCTTCACAATATAATGTAACAACATTGTTTTGAATGAAGTCAAAGACACCTGAGTTCTACTAGAGCAATCTTTCAGGAAAAACCAAATGAACTTTTTGGACAACCTAATAACTAAAAGATTTTGTAAATGTACACGTATGCTTTTAGAAAATACGGTTTGATAACTGTTTCTTGTTATGTAACTGACGCTTGAAATCAATACTCTTAAGATCTAAAGGTATTTTAGTAAATGTATTTTTATCTATCTTCACATGCTTATAAGTGTCAGAGTTGTATCATTCATACCTAAAAATAATGTTTCTTTATCCAGAGATTATATTTCATACTGGCACTGTGAACATTTCATTTGTGCAGGAAAAATGTACCAGCAGGTAGTTAAGTCTTGTGAATTACAGAGTATGGTTGATTTTAGAATTTGTGGTAAGGAAAGATTCTTATTATATGTGAAAGATCTGTATATCTCTTCTCTATGTTTCTTCCTCTGAAAATGCATTTTAATTATTCAGCTTCTAATATCACCAGTGTATTGGTACTTTTGTTAAGAATATAGAGATGACATGGGGTTCTTTCCCTCTGAAAAATTAGTCATGTGGGGACTGACAAGTAGCATGTTTAATATTAAAATAATTTAAAATATACATTTAAATGTTATAATAGTTACATGGAATTTTTTTTACTCTCAACGTAGTTACTTTTCTTCCTCACTATGTTACTAAGATTGCTCTTATCCAAAGTTACCAGTAACCTTATTTCAAAATTTTATGGTGACATCTTTGGTATTTCATTTGACCTTTTGGTAAAGCTTAACATAGTTGAGTGATCTTGAGCCAGTGGTTCTTCCTCACTGATGGATCTTTCTCACTCTTTCTCTGCCTAATATCTCAAGGTTGGAGTGCTCCAGGACTCTGTCTAGACCCATTTTTATATATAGTCTCTATTTGGAATTCAGTCCTCCCCTGCTACTGTCTGCATGCTTTTGATTCCAAAACCTCTATTTTCAGCACCATGCAACCCTGGAATTTCTGGATTCATCTATATAACCGATTGCTGGACATCTCTTCTTGAATATATAATAGACACCTTATACTTAACATGTGCAAGACTGTTTTTTGATTTTGGCAACTTTGGCTCTCATTTTCCAGCCTTTTCCTTCTCTGTTGTTCCCCCATTTTCCTAAGAGAGATCACTAGCCTTGGAGTTGTCCAAGCCAAAACCCAGGAGTTTATCTTTGGTCTCTTTTTTCCTTCACCAGTCAAATCCTGTCCATCAGCAATGTCCTGACAATTCTGCCTTCAAAACATATTCTGAATCCTTATCTCTTTGTGCTTCAATAACATCTAAATTTAGTGTATTTTTTTCTTTCTTGGACTATTGCAGTATGTTCCTTACTAGTTTCCTTATTTTCACTCTTTCTTCTCTTAGCAGTGAGAGCTATCTTTAAAACGCAAATCAGGTCAGGTCACTCGCCTGTGTGAAACCCTCCAGTGACTTCCCATCATACCTAAAATAACATCCAAATTTCTTTTGTCTGGATCCCACATGATCTGGCCCCTGACTACCTTCCTGACCTCATTTTCTATCCCTTATTCACTGGTCCACTACTTCACATCTTTGTAGTTCATGTACCTTCTTTTTGTTCCTCAGAGTAGTAACTTCATCCCCACTTTTAGAGCCTACAACTTTGCCTGAATACTTCTCCCCTTTTCTTAATCGAGACCTCAGTTTGTTCTGTATGCCAAAGACTGTTGCAGGAGTTGAGGATAAAGCAGTGGATAAAACACCCAGGCAGACTCTGAGGCATTTTTCTTACGCCTTTTGTCTTGTGGGTTCCTTGAATACGTGTAGGTAATATTTTGTCTGAAACTTCTTCAGCTCTCCCAGATGGCTTTTTTTTTATGCCACAATTTATATAATTCATTAATTTCTACCTTGATGAAGCTTACACTGGAGATGGGTTGGGGCGGAGATGGCAGTAAACAAGATAAGTACAATGTGTGTTAGATGGTGGTAAGTACAAAGGAGAAAATCATAAAGCAACAGAGTGCCGAATTGATGTGTGGGGTTGTAATTTTAGATGAAGGTGGTCAGGGCGGGCCTTGCTGTGAAGGTGATGGATGAAGAGGCAGCATCATTATCATCATTCCAGGTTGTGATAGAACTCATAGATTCATGTCAGTATACAATAGAGACGCCTACTTTTCATAACATTTTGTCCAAGGGTAGTCTCGTCTCTTCTCTGTGCTTCCTTAGTTGCCTTTCGGTTTTCACAGCTCCCATTTTCTTCAGTTTTCCAATTGTTACTGTTTGTCCTCTTTAGCTTCCTTCCCTTCAGTGTATCCATCCGTAAGCCCACATTTCTTCCAATTCTGACCTTTAGTTTAATTAATAGAACTTGAAATACAGCACTGCAAGTATTTTATCTAAAACATTTGTCTTTGTCTAATCTGAACTTTTTTTTTAATAGAGAGAAAGAAATATCTATTTGTTGTTCTACTTATATATGTGTTTGTTGGTTGCTTCTTGCATGTGTCCTGACTGGAGATCAGACCTGCAGCCTTGGCGTGTTATAGAATGATGTTTTAACCAACTGAGCTACCCAGCCAGGGCTTACCTGGGCTGTCTTAGCCCAGTGACTGACAAAGCAAAATTTATATTTTTTTCTTACTGGGATTAAAACTTGATTCCTGTATACCTTCCTGAAACTGTATTTTTTATAGTTTTCCCACTATTTTTTGTAAGATTTCAGGTGCAGGGCATAGTAATTAGCTTTTATAAAAAGATAGGAAGTCTTTTGATCTATATTTCATCAGGAGAGCTGTTGAAAATGAACTAAATTCTTTGGGCCTTGTGTCCCACGCACAACAAAGTATTATTGACATGTGTAGAGAAAAGTCTGCCTTCAATTAATTTGTAATTTATCTCTGATTTTTTGAGTTACATGTAAGTAACTTTTATTTTTCCCTATCTTTTGCTGTGTTCCAATGGATTGCCTCTCCTCTTTGGACTAAATGCATCATCATCTACAATTCTTGGAATTCCTCATTTGCTGTTCCTCTGTGGATCTGTTCTGTTGGAATCTGGAACACTGGAATGATGGAAATGTGTTCTTTACAAAGTAGCTGTGAGTATACCAGACAATTTATACAGATAGTTTTTTCAGTCTAAGTTAACTTAAATTTAACTTACAGTTGGATGAAATGTGAGCCAAGGAAACCTTAAATTTAATACATATTTTTAGCTCTACATACAGTAGGCTTTCAGATACTTGATTTTAAAATATTATATTCTGATCAGTATCCTACTTATAAAACTTAAGGTTAGGTTTTCAGTTTAATTGGCTTGCTTATTTTGTCAACTTTTGGCTTAAAAATTAGTTTATATGAGTGACAAAAAAATGAAAGGTTATAAATGGAATATTTAGCTACATATGTTGATACTAGTGAGGGATGCAGACTGTTCTTTATCAAATCCAAATGTGTTGAAATAATGCTTTAAACTCATGAGACTTTTTAAAATAAGAATTTAAATGTGACAAAAACTTACAAGAAATGAGTACGTCTTAGGAATATTTTGTCATTATATTTAAATGATGAATAAGACCTACCTCTAAGTAAAATTATCCAGTAAGACTCTACTCAGATGGTCTGAACTATGGATATTTGTTCTCACCAATGGGTAAGTTAAAAATCAGACTTATTTACTACACCATTTTAGAAGTAGGTGTCTTTGAATTACTCATGAAACTATCATTGAGGTCATCAAAGAATCAAAGACTACACAGAAAACTGAATTAATAATGTAAACCTGGGTAAATCTAATGTCCCTGATAGTGGAGGCAGCAGGTTTGTGTGAAACCTTGAAATGACATCCTTGGACCTGGTACAGCTGCATTGCCGCGGCCAGCGAGGCAGTGGGTTCGAGACGCGCAGTGGGCTTGGTTCCCCACACTGCATGAAAGATGCTGTTTACTGATTAACACTGATCATGAGAGCTTTCAAGAATTTACAGGAAAATTGCTTTAAACTCAACATTTTAATTTTATTTTATGAGTAGGAAGACAAATTTCAAGAAACTCATACCTGTGGTAATTAGTATGAACAAATGGATAATTAGAAAAGTTCGTAATATAATTTTAAGGGGATTTGATTTTTTTTATGAATAAACTTTTTTTTTAAGTTGATTGGTCAGAATCTTATTGTAACTAACTTACTATAAATAGAAATCTTTGCTCTCAGACAGGTTTTTATATTTCTTATTTTATTTTTTTGGATTTTTCTAATTAACTGTTACGTTGTTGGTCAATTAATGCTCAGTTCATTTTGTGCATTGTTGCAATTACTATTTTCATAGGCACTATTATAAAACCAGTTTGATTTGCTATGATTAATACTTGTATAGTTTTCTAAAATAGGTTAATAAAAGGAATTTGAAATGTGTGACAGAAGAGTTTTGCTGCTGTTGAATAACTTGACCCTTCTTTCTTTTCTCAGCAACAGAAGAACCTTGAAGGCTATGTGGGGTTTGCAAATCTCCCAAATCAAGTATACAGAAAATCAGTGAAGAGGGGGTTTGAGTTCACACTTATGGTTGTGGGTAAGATGTGATTTCTCACTAAAAATGAAATTTGATTTCAATTTTAAACTATCAATCAACTAGGAATGAATTTAAGAAAACAGTAGTCCAAATAACTACAGGGATCATGTGTTATATTTTCTTTTATTATGTGAATACATTTTAAAATTTAGCTTGTGGTATGATGGGATTTATATATTTTCTTGTCTCCTTTTTTAAGATGGCACAATTTTGAAAACTAAAAAAAAGAGAGAAACAGTGGCTGGCAGGGTGGAATATAGCATTAGAGAAGTTCTCCTCAATTGATAATGCTACAAGAGGAAATAGCATCTGGTGATTACTCATTCCTCCAGGATAATTCCCTCCCCCGCCCCACCCTGTGACTTTTATACTAAGTAGCTTCTGAAGCACTGGAGCATTTAACTTAAACATATGTGCTCTCAATTTGAAAAAGAAGGATAGAGTAGAAAGGATTATAGTCATGCAAATGACTACCCAGGCATTTATTCATTGAGTATAAGTCCTGGAATAAGTGAAATATGACCCTTCTTAGTCTCTCATTCAGTCTCATTTTCCTTGTGCTTTATCCTTTGAATACCTTACCCTATTTGTAGTCCATTTTAAGAGATTGTTAAGGGTTATTTCGACTATAGGCTGGTAGCATCATCATTATCTATGAAGAAATACATTACCGTATGTAAGATTAGTAATTTTAACAGTGTTAATCTTAAATGACTGTAATATTCCCCCCTTATATAGGCTTACTTTAGAACATAAATCTTAATTATGATGCAACTTTATTGTATTTCTCTCTACTTTTTAAGAAGGCTAAAGGCAGGATAATGGATTGACTACCCTTGACAAAGAAAATTGAGTTGATATTGGGTCTTTGTGTAGTGTGCATTAATTTTTGCTAATACAGTCAATTCCTGGTGTTGAATTAGATTAATTAAAATAGCTATAAAATACTCCTTCATTGAAAGGGAGAATATTTTATCAGTTGACCATATTTGGGTTAGTAAACTTGCCTATGTCTGGTTGAGTAGAAGCATAATATACTTAGCTTGCAAATGACTGCTGTGGAGTAGACGTGGGTCTGGATGGATGGATAAAACACCTGTAGAACATGCCTTTTCTTCAGTGCGTTGATAACATGATTATTATATGTGAAGAAATAGTACGTCTTACCTTTACATATGTAATGTTAGTGATCTTAAATGAGAACTGTAGATAAATATATGATCTTTTTTTTTTTTAATTTGTAAGAAACCTGGGTCTACTAGGAGAATTATTTATAACACTTTCAAAAATTATTTAATATTAAAATTTTAGTTTAAAGAATAACTTCTCAACAAGGTGTTCTTGGTCTTGATGTAGTTATATTAATACAAAAAAATAAAAAATGGCAATCATAACAGAAAAAAAAAGAATAACTTCTTGAACATATACTTAGAATAATGTCGGGGGATGAAGGCCAGATATTGGATTTAAAATCTTTGTGACATTTTTCCAGATAAAAAAAAGTAATGGTCATACGTTCTTGATTTTTAGAGAAAATATGCAATCTCTTAATGTATCTTATTTACTAGTTTTTCTTGTCAGTCCTTTTGTAAATGACAGCTTTTGTGTTTTCCTTGATAAGACTTCAACTGAGGATAAGGAAAATGGGGGTTTTCCCCACTGCACTTTGAACATTACTGTTCACTTAGCTATCTTTGTACAGACTTGTCGAGTGCAGGGACTAAATCTTTTCATCTACATAGTTGGCGTGTCACCTTTTAAGTATGTGTCTAATACACTGGTCTGTTTTTCAGACTTTAGGCCAAATTTAGCAGCACTGTTTGCAAATCATAGAAAGCTATAACCAACCTTGCTTTAGTATTTTTAACTTAGAGAACGCAAGCTATTACTTACAAGCTAAGTCCTCATTTTTGAGATTTAAACTTGGAGCAGTTTCGGCTTATATAACAATTTTTGGTTTAAGACTTATACATTGATGCAAACTGTGAATTTATATCTAACACTTGCTTTCTTTATGGCACTCCTTTCCCTTTGTTGGAAAAACCTCTATCTAGTAACCCAGCCTCATAAACAGTATTTGTTGAATACTTTCTTGAGTGACTTCTTTGTATTATAGAAAGAGTCATAGTGAGTGTTCCCATATTTGCTCTTTTAAAGGAGCCTATAATTTATGCCAACATAAAGTACACAAAAAATAAGTAACATTTCCAGAAAGTACAAGTCAGTAGAATCATACAGAAATTTTTTACTGATAAGAACCATAGAAGTTTAAAGAATATGGGAGAACCTGTCCCTGGTTGGAGATTAGTATTGCCGTATTTGAGGAGGAATTGCGGAAGATTTTTAAGAATAGAATTGGGATACACATTGAGGTGGCAGTCCAGTTGGAAAATAATAGCCAACACCTACATAATGTTATGTGTCAGGCAGCATTCCAGGTAAAATTCTTAACAACAACGCTGTGCAGTCGGTATAGTTGTTATCCTCATTTTACAGAGGAAGAAACTGAGGCAGGGAGAGATTTGGTTACTTGCCATGGTCATATTGCTAGCAGGTGGCAGAACAAACTCAGTCTGTTTCGCTTTTATTTTGGTGTGTTCTTAAGCACTAGCAGAGGCTAATTTAGGGGTACTGGATATAGTGTGAAGTTTAGTACAGTGCATCCAGTATGCCTTGAACCTATGCGATTTCAACTAGATGTTTTCTATAAAAAAAGAATAAGTAAATAAAGATGTTCTGTTTTCTGTAAAACATACCAAAAAAAAAGGCAGCAAGATGAATGAATGAGAATTAGAGAAATGAGAGAGGTGAATTTTTTAAAAGATTTTATTTATTTATTTTTAGAGGGAAGGGAAGGGAGTGAGAAAGAGTGAGAGAAAAATCAATGTGTGGTTGCTTCTTGCATACCCCCTACTGGGGACCTGACCCATAACCCAGGCACATGCCCTGATGGGAATCGAACCAGCAACCCTTTTGTTCGCAGGCCAGCACTCAGTCCACTGACCCACACCAGCCAGGGATGGAGAGGTGAGTTTTTAATTCCCCCACTCATTATCAGCTTCTACATACTTTCATACTGTAATCATCTGCCTTTGCTGAATGTTAGCATAGTGAAAAATAAGGCATCTTAATATAAACTAGTTATTTTTTATGTGCTCAAAGAAGCAGGATTTGTTTTCCTACAGGAAGAAAAACAAGTTGCCAGTTTTTATGTAATTGGGGTTAGTTGATGATGTGAGGTATTTTCAAGATTAATTGGCATTGCCCATTTACTTTAGGATTTGACCTCTAAGATATAACTTTATAATGATTGGCAGTAAGGCTGGAAAACCTAGTCTGGATTTCAGAGACCTTGAATGCCACCAGGGTAAGAAGACCAGAATTCTTGGTTTAAAATAAAAGTAAAACTAAAAAGTTTAGTGTAAAAGCCAATGTCAGGCATACCTAATAAGGACATTTAGGTCTCTAATTCAGCAAAGTATCAAACCTGTTTGTGCTTAGAACTTGACTGTTTTTGTGTGCTCCTAAATAAGGTTTGACTATGTTCTAAGAAAAAATGTTGATTGTAAGATCCTTATTTTACTAGAATCTTTCAGGGAGGTAGAATCTGGAAAGATTGTAGATTGCTTTATCTGACCAGGAAATTATTTTGAAAAAACAAGTGATATTAAATATTTTATTTTGAATTCTTTGAAGATAAAATCCACAATTATTTTTGTGATCATTTGATCATTTCTTGAATTTTATAAAAATTTTGTGGTAGATATTTTTTTTTTAATTTATGATTTGTCATAATGTATTTGACTTACACCAAATGTCTTGACTAACAAATTGGTGTTTCTGGTTTTTTTAGTGGAAGGGAGCTTAGAACATGTTGGTTTGGCCATTTTGGGGATTCAGAGTTTATTGTAATATATTTTTTGTATCAAAAGTTTAGGAGGTATTTAGTCAGTGATAGCATATACAGTGACTGTCAGAGTTGTCATTTCCTCCCACCTTCTTTTTGGTATTTGAACTGCTATAGTAACACCCACTTATCTGAACAACTTGAAAGGTAATATTGGCTCACTTTGTTTCTAGGGTTTGGGGCATTTATTGGTATTATATTTAATTCTGAAAATAAGATGCTGGATAGTTGAAATGCTTCCAGTAATATTAAAAAAAAAACACTTTTTTAACTCTTATTTTTATTTTTAATAAAAGTTATGAGTAATTTAACCAACAATGATTGCACAACATTGTGAATATAAAAACCACTGAATTGTATACTTTACAATGGTGAAATTTCTGTTGTGTGAATTTTATCTCATTTAAAGGAAGTAATTTAACCAAAGCAGGAAAAATTTGGGGTGGTGAGGAGTCACATATTTCTACATGTTCACTATTTTAATTTTTGTATTCTGTCTAGGTTTTTCATCTGTATATTTTAAAAAGTAATGTTATAATAAAGATAATGCTTTATTTTTATAAATTAGGAATACAGAAAAGTAAAATGAAAATATCGCCAAAATAGATCACCCAGTGATGGCTCTTAAGCATAGAATCATATAGTATTTTTGTTTGTATATATCTATAATGTTGTATGATTGTTTTTTAAAATTTGGCAGCAAACTGTGATCATCTTTTGATGTTGGATATAATTCAGTCTTAGATTTTAATGGCTTGTGTAGGCTGAGTATACACGGTGGGTTAAAAATAGGTTTACAGTTGTGAGTACATGAAACACAGTTTATCCTTGTATTATTAATTATTGTATTATTTTCCATACCAGCAACTGTAAACCTACTTTCTGTTCTACCCTGTAGTACCCTAAATTTGCCATATTGTTCAACATCAGGGTAGTTACAAATAAATATGGGTTGCAGATATATCTGCCTGCACAGCTAATGAATTCCTTATAATAAAGCTTTGAAAATTTGCTCTCTTTTTTTGAAGGCTTAAGTATTATTTTGAAAAGCGTTTTAATACATAATACCAATTGCCCTGTAGTAGATTGCACACTACTCTGCATATCACCAAGTGTTGTCAGCACCCTCCGTCCTGCGTGCTGTCAGTGCAGGACATTATAGTTCTTTTCCAGTTTAATATGTATCGATTGGCATCTTATTTTCACCTGTATTTTGTTATTGCTGGTCAACTTATTATTTTTTCATGTTTGTTTATCTTTTGTAATTGAAATAGTCTAGTTTACTTTCAAAAACTGTCTTCATTTTTCCCCTTAATGATCTGTGAATATTTTAAGGGTATTATTATTTTGTTTTGTGCTATTAACAATTTTTTCCAGAATTTCCTTTGCATTGTGTTTTATATTAACTTGATTTTTATATTGTCCATGCAATCTTTTTTCTTATGTTTTTTGTCCTTGATGTCCTTCTACTGGATTCAAGGTTATTGGGGATTCAAGATTTTAAGATATATAGGCAAAACTTTTTGCATTTTCCAATCTTAAATCCATGCAGGTTTTTTAGATGTGAGTTTGAAGTCAGGAATCTAATGTTTATATTTTAGATGGTTAAGTAGTCCTCCCAAAACCATTATTACAAGCTCAGTTTTTAAAAATATATGTGGTTGGTTGCTTCTCTTTCTTAATCTTTAACACATTCTGTAGTTCTTATATGAATACTACATTATTTTAGTTATAAATTATAATAATTATTGTGTAGAAGAAAATACTAGAGTTTTTGTTCATTTAGGGAGATAGGCAAAAAAGAAAATAATATGTAAAATAGTTACAGATTGTGTTCTTTTTTAAATAGATTTGTTTTAGAGAGAAGGGTGGACAGAGAGAGAGAGATTTGTTGTCCCACTTATTTATGCATTCATTGGTTGATTCTTATATAGTCTTTGATGGGGGATTGAACTTGCAACCTAGGTGTATTGGGATGACTCTCTAAACAACTGAGCTACCTGGCCAAGGCCAAATTGTGTTACTTTCTAGGAAGTAAATAAACATGGTGGCATCTATTTAGAGTCACTAGGGAAGACATACACCTAAAAAAGGAGACTTTTCATAATAATACCTAAAATATATGAAAATCAAGAAATATCAGGAAACTGCCCTGGCTGGCGTAGCTCAGTGGATTGAGCGCGGGCTGGGAACCAAAGTGTCCCAGGTTCGATTCCCAGCCAGGGTACATTCCTGGGTTGCAGGCCATAACCCCCAGCAACCGCACACTGATGTTTGTTTCTCTCTCTCTCTCTCTCTCTCTCTCTCTCTCTCTCTCTCTCTCTCTCTCTCCCTCTCTCCCTCCCCCTCCCTTCCCTCTCTAAAAATAAATAAAATCTTTAAAAAAAAAAAAAAGAAATCAGAAAACTAAAAATGAAGTAGCAAGAGATATTTATCATTAATATCTTGCTGCATTTATATTGCATCATTAATATTTTGCTGTGTTTATCTGCAATATTTTACTTTTGACAGCTACATAATACTAGAACTATGGTTACCTCAAATTTTAGCCATTGCTTTCTCATTTGACATTTGAATGATTTGCTGTGTTTGATCTCATCGTGATGCTGCAGTAAATATTTTACACAATGGAAATTCTGCTCAACACTTCAACTATGATTTTAATATCTGCATAGTATTTTTAGATTTTTTTTGTTTGTTTTTTTAGATTTTATTTATTTATTTTTAGAGAGGGAAGGTAGGTAGAAAGAGAGAGAAACATCAATGTGTGGTTGCTGGGAGCTGTGGCTTGCAACCCAGGCACGTGCCCTGACTGGGAATTGAACCTGCGATGCTTTGCTTCACAGCCCGCGCTCAATCCACTGAGTTATGCCATCCAGGGCTTAAAATTTTGTATATTTAGATTTTTTATTAAATTTATTGGGGTGACATTGGTTAGTAGGTTCATAAAAATTTCATGTGTACATTTCTCTGATACTAGGTCTGTATATTGCACTGTGTGTCCACTGCCTAAAGTCAAACCATCTATAAAGTCACCGTATATTAGGCCCCCTCCACCCACCCTACCCTCTCTCTGGCAGCCACCACACTGCTGTCTGTGTCCACGAGTTTCAGTTTTGTATCTCACATAATGAGTGAAATCATATGGTTCTTAGCTTTTTCTGACTGACTTACTTAACTTTGCATAATATTCTCAAGATCCATCCGTGTTGTTGTAAATGGCTGTGTTTCATCTTTTCGTATGGCTGAGTAGTATTCCATTGTGTATGTGCCGCATCTTCTTTACCCAGTCCTCAGTCGAAGGACAATCTGTATGACCTCTGTATCTAGCTATGTATGTTGAAAACCATTAAATTTACACTGATACCTCCAATTTCAGTTCATTCTTTTTATCTTTTCTATAGTTGTAATGCCCTTCTGATTGTGAAAAACCATTATCTTAATGTTTGCTTATTTGTTCCATCCCCTGTATATAATTAACCTACTGCCTTATTTCCCCTACTCCTCTTTTCCCTCTGTGCAGTGGCTTTGCTCACCCCCTTCAAGTGCTGTGCTACTTGAAGTGCTGAGGCCACTGTTCTCACAGAGGTGCCTGCCATATCCTGTCTGGGTTCAGGTCCTCTCCCAGACCCTCTTGGGACCTTCATCTGGCAGGCTCTGGCACCCTGCCCTGGACCACTGGGGCTCTCCTTCCCGCAGGTGCACCTGCCTTTTTCAGCCCCAGATAATGATTTTTGGACTGAAAATTTGGAAGGGAAGTGGAAGAGAAAGCTGAAATAATTTTGAAGGGTTTAAAAAGGAATGTTTACTTTTATTGTAGAATTAAATGACATCTAAATAGAAGAAATTTGGGTTTTTAATGCTTAAAACAAGGTAGAAAAATCAGTAAAATTGTAATTTTGGGCTGCCATTGGAAAAAAATGACTAATGGAGATAAAACTAACTGGAGAATTTTAGCTTGGAAATGAAAATTATTTGCAGGTGTGTATAGTGTTGTCGATGTTAAATTTACATATGTGGACAAACTGAGTTTGATGAACTTTTGGAGGGCCTCCAGATTTATATTAACGATTGAGACAAATGGGTTAATATTTAGAAGGAAGAAAGCTTTAGACTTTGGTTCTTCTGTTCTTGCACTGCCTACAACTGTCAATTAAGCAGATGATAAACACAAGGAAATTGTATATATCAAGGAATGGATTGTGAATAGAGATTTGTGGTTCATTCTGAGCTCAAGATTTTATGATACAAGACTATGAGTTTATTATGTTACAGGTGGTAGTAATCACAGTAATTACATGATGGTGCGATTTCCATAGCATTCTTGTCATGGTCTGGAGGTTTAGATTTTAATTGAATGAATTGTAATTCAGATGAAATGGACTGATCAGGAGTAAAGTGCTAGGAATTATGGACTAAGCAGTTGATATAAAATGAAGACAACCACTACCACCTTCAAAGGAATTTCCAGGGAAATGCATCATACTAACTACAATTTAATTTAATAATTGCTTTAGTAGTGTTCATTTAAGGTATAAAGAGTGAAGAGAGTTATTATTTGGGCTTATTGGAGTTAACATCTTATTTGCCTTTTAGGATCGAGTCCTGAAACCAATAACTCTCTTTTGTACTCAAATTTCAAATGTATATTATATTTTGGTGATTTTGTAAAAGAGCTAGTTATACTAATGCTTTTTATTCATTTTTAGCATACTATAAAAATCAGTCTTATATATTTAACTTAATCTATTTTGTAATACTAAGCATAGTGGTGCTACACAAAGAATATATTTAGCCTAATTTTAGTCTCCAATTTCTGCCACAAATGAGCTTTCTGACCTTGTACAGATCACTTTGAATCTCAATTTCATTATCACAACCAACATTTACCAAGTCTTTCTGAACCAGGAACTACACCGAGATGAAAAACAAGAGCCACACCCCTAAGGACTTGAGAATGTGGGATGGTGGAGTGGAGACCTTGGGGCAATAATGCCGTCTGTTATGTGTAATTGCCCCCACCTCATAGGAGCTTGAGATGATTGTGTATATGAATGTGCCTTGTATAAATACTGTTTATATAATAATGTGCCTAATAAATCTGTAAACTAAACAAAATATGAATTGTAAGCATATATGTATTACTATATTTTTATGACCTAATTGAAAGATCCAAATACCAGAGATGAAGACAAAGATCAGAGATGGTTGAGAATCATGGCACCTAATATGTTAAATATTGATTAATCCTTATTTTGAACTTCTGCTTTGTTGAACTCCTTCAATTACAAACATTTCAGTGCACACATGTTGTGCTCTCAATTTACAATTCAGCATAGATGGCTGGGCAAAGCTCTTGCCTGGTAAGAGTTAGATTTAGCTGATTTGAAAATGTTTAAGGATTTGTTCTTCCCCCATTGTAAATAAGATTAAGATGAGTAGCTTACACTCTTATTAACAAAATATATTATACTTGCCTATCTTGTGCATTTCAGTAAATATATTAAGTTAAAGTATTTTGCTCAAGTTACTTATGTGACATTGCTGATTAGTCTTAAGGGTGCCCTTGCTTTACAGTTGCCACAATATTAAGGCTGTCCCTTGCAGACGTTTTGAGTGTCTTATTTTCCCTTGAGTGTGTCAGGTACTTAATGTCAGTGATATAAAGAATTTTAGGGACAGTTTTTAATTAAAGGTTGACAGTTAAGATGTTAATTTTGAATATCAAAAATAATTTTTTCGTATAGGATGGTGTTTTTGTTGTTGAATTATGTTTCAGTAAAATCAGATTTAATGTCATTTAGCAGTTAATAGTAGTGTTTCTTGGTGCAGGCCATCATTATAGATAACTTTGGTCTAAGAAGGAAACTATAAAATTTAAGTCATGTAAAAGGACAAATAAGCAAAGAAATCAAATGAACTATACTTTTATTATTCTAAGTCTGTGTTTCTCTGAAACCTTTAAACAAAATTAACCTGGACTGCCTATTCAAGATGTGCATCCCAGGAATGTGGGGATCTGCATTTTGACAAGAGTTGCCCCTCGTTCTGCATTCTAAAGTCTACTTACTGTATTTTTTTCCATTACCATTTATCCCCCTTACACGTCTGTCTCCCTCCTCCCTGCCCATTTAAAGTTTCAAGAGCACTGCCTCTAAGTATCTTTAATGTTCAGAGAAAGGACTCAATTACAAAATGGTTTTCTATTAGAAATGTGGTACAGAGGAGTAGGCGGAATTTTTTAAAGAAAGAGGAGATCACCATTGCTGATTATGGTGTATTTTTTGTGTCTCTAATGCATAGCTGTAATTACCATGTTCATTTTTAAATACATTTTTCACTTAACACTAGGGCAAACATTTGCTCATGTCAAATGGATTTTTCAAAAGTGATTTTCAATGGTTGATTAATATTATTTTTATTGGAGTATTATAGTATACCTAGCTTGTCTTTTTGTGTTACCTGAAAGTGTCCTCTCCATTCCCCCACATACACTGTTAAAGTTTTTTTTGCAATCTTCTCCCCTACATGTTTGATTCCCAGAAAGACGTAGATGACATGATGAAGGATGTGAAATGAAGATGTTATACCAACTTACATAGTTACCACAGATTTGTGAATGTTGTTTGTCTCATCCTTGCCAATACTGAGTAGAAATCTTTAAGAATGCCAAATAAAATAAAATGACGTGATTAATGTAGTGTTAGAGAAAGGTACCACATTTTAGTTTGCATGCCTTTGATTTTAATTTTTTTGTCTTTTTATTAAGAATATTTATACCACTAACAATAATTCATTTATTGTGGGTATCATTACTATGCATACTTGAATTTTGTTTAAAGAAATACAGATTCACACAATCACCAGTGTGATTCATGCAACCCAGCATTGGTCTTTAGGATATGAAGTTTTGCATTTGAGATTTGTAGAACTCGAAAGAATCTATGAGTTGTCTAGTTCAAAAGAGCAAAGTCAACTCACTTCAGCTTTAAAAGGCACTCCTTAACATTACTTCGTAGAATGTGCTCCCTGCTCAAGAGTAAATCAACTCCTCCCTTATTCCCCTACCCCTTCCCCTCTCTCTAAAACCAAGTTTTTAAAAATGTATGAAGACCACTTCAATGAGATCTTCTGAGAGCCTGAGATTATCTCTGAGAGTTCACAGAGATCATCTTTGGCCTTGATGTGAAGGAAGTGGATCCCACAAACCACTACTATGGCCTCCCCATCAACATGGGCCTCACCTGTGATGGGATGCCGCATGGTGAGAAACATGTGCCGAAGACCCGCATCCTGATACTTACCGTGGGTGTGGTCGTCGTGAACAGCAACCATGCCAACGAAGAGGGAGTCTAGGGAGTTCTGTTGATTTACAGCTTCCAAAATGTGGCAGACCCTAGCCTAAGTGAGACAGTATATTTTAACCACAAAATTATGGTAATCCATTTTTGAAATAATTACAAAAAAATTTTATGTAGACATTTAGATTTTCTCTGGTAACATGAGGATTTTTTGAATAAAGGTAGTTATCCTCTTGAACTGGGCTATAAAAAGAGTCCTTTTATTATGAGTATAGCAAGAAATATCATAAACATCCTCCTTTAGACCTCCCAACTTTAGGTGTATAGTGAGTAAAAACTTTTTAACTCAGTGAATGAGGTAATTGTTGAGTGGCTGGTTGGAATGTTTGCTACTAGCTACACAGCAGAATTATTTAACTCTTAAGCTGGTGGTCAATTACTATAATTAGAGTAAGTAAACCTTGTTTAGTACAAACCCAGGTCATAGGGGACCTGCTTAACTTGCAGTTTAGAATTAGCATGTACATAGTCTCTATGTCGAAGGATACCCTAATAGAGTCTGAGAAGATGAAATAGTCTTATAGCAGATCCCAGGCCACATATGTATGGAACCTTGGAAATAATCAGCATCCAGTGTAATCTAAACTGTTCTTATTAGAGTAAATCTTTAGAAATAATCATATTAGAAAGCAAAACAAAGAATAGCACTCTCCCTAGATAACATTTTTATCTACTTTATGGGTGGTATTTTCTTTGCATTTTACTGAATAAATCTGTACTTTCGAATTTTCCATCTATTATTTAACTCATCACCATTTAACTTCTTAATATAAAATTGCTTTTATTAAAGGTCAGTAAAAGGCCTTCTTGTTGTCCCTTGGTCACTTTTTATTTAACCTCTTATTTGGTGTTATTGACCACTTTTCCTTGCAATTCCTTCTCGCTTTTTGTGATAATGCCTCTTGGCTTTTTTCCACTGGCCATCTTTAAATGTTGGTGTAACTATTATAAATAACCATTGGTGTGACTTTCTTCAAAACCTCACAAACAAGCATTTCATGAATGTTTTATTCTTGGGCTTGAAATGTAATATTCTTAAATAGTGATGGGCTATGCATGGTTTTCATGGGCTAGATCTAAGAGAGAGCACGTGGGTTATTTTAGCATGCTTCTAATGTTCAAGTACAGGTGTAATATTAGAGACTTTAGTTACTCTCAGAATTTTTATTAAGAATATAACATCTTAAATTGTAAGTCTTACTACACTATATTGTTTTAACAAGGTCAGAAAATATTTAAATTCAGTTATTTCCCTGTAAAATCCAGTAAAATGAAAAAATGATGACTTTGTTGCAGGATGTACATAGTGCATTTCAAAGTCGAATAAATGTAAAATAGTCATTAATTCGGATCACTTAACAGATCTTAAAATTAGTTATAAAGAAATATAAAATGTGGCCCTGGCCTCATATTTCAGTTGTTATAGCGTTGTCCTGATACCCCAAGGTTGTGGGTTCGATCCCTGGTCAGGGCACATACAAGAATCAACCAATGAATGCATAAGTAAATGGAACAACAAATTAGTATTTCTTTCTCTCTCTCTCTCTCTCTATCGTTCTCTCTCACCCCACACCACTTCTCTCTCCCTTCCCTTCCTCTCTCAAATTAATAAATAAAAATATATAAAATGTTACACACATTCTGTTTATATTTTATTGAATAATTTTGTTCTTAATCTAGAATGTATAACTCTGAATGCTGTTATTCTTAAATATTTCCTAAATAATGCAAAGATAAACTTAACTGAGGTTGTTTTATAAATTGTGTTTAAGTAGAATTTGAATTCATGGGACTAATTATAGTGCTCTCTTTTGCATTAGTGACTGTTGTTTTCTCTTTAGTGAAGCCAGTTAGCAAGAATCAATTGTAGTTATAAGTCACCTTGAGAGTATTAAGACAAGGCTGCTATATTTTGTCTTACGATTATAGGTTTTCTGACATTTTGGTAGGGAGATGACTATTAAGGAGGAATTGATAATTCAGTGTTCACAGTAGGTATAGCTTCACTGAATTCAACATTTCTTTTTATTTAATTTGAGGCTAGTATCCTTTAGGGTCATTATGTTTCCAGTAATGAGAATACATTACTCATAAAATGGAGGCTATTGCATCAGATATATTAGTTTTAAAGAACACAGATTGTAAAAGTATAGAGCTAAAAAAATAATCCTTGGAAACATGGGTCTAATTTGGTAAGAAAATGAAGACAAAGAGCTTATTCTAATAGGAAGTCTTCATAGTATATTTTCTAATGTCACTTTCTTGTCCCACCAAGAAGTACTTGTATAAAGCAGGTTTGATTATAGGATGGGATGAATATTAAAGGCAACGTGGCTGACTTTAACAGATTTCCCCCCCTGTTTCTTTTAGGTGAATCTGGATTGGGAAAGTCAACGCTAATCAACTCATTGTTCCTCACAGATTTGTATTCTCCAGAGTATCCAGGTCCTTCCCATAGAATAAAAAAGACTGTGCAGGTAGGTATGTTAGTATTGTTAACCGATGATAAGCTGGAATAATGTTAGCACAGAAAAATCACATATTATAACTTTTATCAAGCTTCCCTAGAGGTAGGTTACAAAGTTGGCCTCTGCTAGTGTAAAGTGGTAAACTTGTTAAGAAAGAAAGAAATGCAACCCGTCAGGGGAGTTATGGTGAATAAAAGCTTCTAAATTTATCCTGAAGACCCTCATAGAGAGTATACTTTAATAATTGTAGGAGTAGATAATGTTCCTAGAGTAACACTATCTTTAATAAGTTAGCTACTTGCCATATGTGACTATTTAAGTTTCAGTGAATTATGGTAAATGAAATTAAAAATTCATTTTCTACCCTTGCAGCATCATCCCATAAACTGAAGGTCGTGGGTTCAATTCCTAGTCAGGGCACATGCATGGGTTGTAGGTTCAGTCCCCATTTGGAGCACATGCAAGAGGTGACCAATCCATGTTTCTCTCTCACGTTGATGTTTCTCTTCCTCTCTCCCTCCCTTCCTTCCCCTCTCTCTAAAATCAGTAAGCATGTCCACAGTGAGGATAAAAAATCAGTTCAGTTTCTCAGTTGTGGCAGTCACATTTTAAGTGCCCAGTAGCTGTATGTGGCCAATGGCTTCCATTTGGTCAGTGCATATATATTTTCACCATTGCAGAAAGTTCTGTTGGACAGCAGCATAGAGAAAACAGGACTCTCAGAAAAGCCATTATTATTTAATTACAGTGTTCTATGTTAGTCAGTGACATACTACTACATAGTGGTTGAATGGCAGTAGCGATTTGTTAAGGCTTCCAAGCTATGTATGGTCTGATTCAGTACTTTTCCATCTTGCATGTGCAGTTAGATCACTTGGGGAGCTTGGTAAAATTTAGTTTCTGTTTTAGTAGGTCTGAGGTGGACTGAAATTCTGCATTTCTCACACAGTCCCAGATGATGGCTGTTCTGCTGGCCCATAGACCATACTTCATGCAGACTCTAGATCTTCACTGCCCAGTGCAGTAGCTGGTAGCCGCATGTGGCTGTTGAGTGTAAAATGCAGGTAGTCCAGATTGAGGTGTTATGTAAGTATAAAGTACACCTCTGGTTTTGAGGACCTAGTATGGCAAAAAGAGTATAAAGCGGGGGGCACCCAACCTGTGGGCCGCAGGCTGCATGCAGCCCAGGTGGCTGTGAATGGAGACACAGAGTCATAAATTTACTTAAAACATAAAGATTTTTTTTGTGATTACTTGTTACATTGTATGTATTTCACGTGTGGCCCAAAACAACTCTTCTTCCATTGTGGTGCAGAGACACCAAAAATTTGGACACCCCTGCTGTAAAGTGTCTAATAACTTTTCTTATATAGGTTGCATTTTGCCAGGGGGGCTCCACCCGCAGGCCACCCCCCCCCCCACCCTCCCTGCCATGGATAAGGATAAGTCTACCAAGACATGATCTGCTTGGGGAGGAAAGGTGACCAAACTCTCAAAGGAGAAGGGCCAGGAGCCTGTTCTTCAGTGGGCTTTTATTGGGTTTATTTGCCTAGGAATACAGGGTATACAGTTAATACAGGGAATACGGGAATACAGGGAATACAGTGTTATACGCGTAAAGCTCATCAGTCATTGTCAGGCAGAAATGATTAAACAATAGATAGCATTCAGAGAACTCTGAGGGCTTATTTAGAGTCAGGGTCAGATAGCTAAAGGGCCATAAAACTTTGGGGAAACAAACTCATTTCATGCTTGGACCCTTATCATTTAAATTGAGGGTATTAGCAAAGCAGGTTTCACAGGATTTTATGCATTCTTTCTTAGGTCTGATGGCCCTGAGGAACCCACTCTTTGCAGCACAGGGCCTTACCCACCTCTGACATTGTTTCAGGCTTAAGTCAGGCAGGGGAAGTAAGGCAGCCAAGAGATTAGGAGACCTCTTGCACACAGAATGAAGACCCAGGCCATGTTAAAGCTGAGGGGTGAGTGTCCATCACCCGCTTTTTCTATAGCTTCCCCCCCAAGTCCTTCCCTGAGAGCCTCTTCATGACTGTGCCTGTCTTAGGTCATCCCTCCCTTGAGGAATCTTACCCATCATTGGCTAACCGGTCATCCACTGGGGGCCAGACAGGGTGAAGTAAAGTGGGCAGAGGTGGTGCCCCTGCCAGGGAGACAAGCTTTGTCTCCTTAGTGGCTTAAGGTCCCAAGGTCTCTCTCAGCCTTAGCCATGGGGGGTTACAGCTTCTAAAACCACACTGGGTGGTTCCCAATAGCATCTTACAATGATGACATTTTGGTTTATTGGGTTAATGAAATGCATTAATCTTACCTGTTATTTTTAAAGTGGCTACTAAAATTTTTTAAATTACTTTTGTGGCTTATATTACATTATGTTGGGTAGCAGTGCTCATTGATTGAAAAAATTGTTGATAAAATGAAGTAGCACCTAAGCAGAGATGAGGGGTGTGAACAGTTCTAGCTGAAGGAGGTTTTACTGAAGTAGTGAAGCTGAAGCAGGATTTGAAGGATTGGCAGAGATTTATCTTTTTGCACAAGATGGAAGGGCAGTCTGGAAATTTTAGACAGAAACATGAGGTCTGTCCACAAAAAGTCCAGCCACTGTTAATATAATGAAAATGGTTTGTGCCACATCGATGTAACCTGGCAGTCAAGGAGAGTGGACTGGAATGCACATGCGTGAACAGTGATGACTTCACTGTACTAGTCACTGGGGGAGATAGATGCCTTAGAGTGAGCATGTGTACTGTGTGGCCACTATATGCAAAATGATTGAACAAATATAGCAATGAATCTGCATCAGATTTTGTGTTAAGCTTGAACATTCCTCTGTGGGAACTATTTGGATGATTCAGAAGGCCACAGCTATGGGCAGCTGGTGATTGGCAGCTTCATCACAACAATGAGCCGCTCATGCTTGACATCCTGTGCAAAGCTTTTTTGGTAAAACATCGAGCCACCCAGATGGCTCAGCCCCCCTATAGCCCAGATTTGGCTCCTTGCGACTCCTGGCTTTTTCCAAACTAAAATCACCTTTGAAAGGGAAGAAATATCAGACCATTGATGAGATTCAGGAAAATAGGAAGGGGTGGCTGATGACAATTGGGAGAACTGTGTGAGGTCCCAAGGTGCCTACTTTGTAGGGGACAGAGGCGTCATTGTCCTATGTACAACGTTTCTTGTGCCTTGTATCTTCTTTAGTAAGTGTCTCTTATTTTTCCCATTACGTGGCTGGAGACCTTCAGGAAAGACCTCGTATATCATACTGAAAGATGCAGTGTAGAAATCAGATCCCTGAGAAGTAATCGTGACATGACTATTTTATTTCTCCTATTTAAACCTTTTTTCTGTTTAGGAGTATTTTTGTATCCCTCATAGAGCATCAGATTTCAAATTACCTGCAAAAGTGTATTCTAAAAACTTGCTACTACTTTTGCTTATTTTATTTTGTGATCACTCTAGGCAAGAATTTAAACTTTTATTTTAAATTCTTACGTGAGGATATGTCTTACTGATTTTAGAGAGGAAGGGACAGGGCAAGAGAGAGAAACAGAGAAACATTGCTATGAGAGAGAAACATTGATTGGTTGCCTCTCATACACGCCCTGACTAGGGATCGAACCCACCATCTAAGTATGTGCCCTGACTGAGAATTGAACCCGCCACCTTTTGGTGTACGGGCTGATGCTGCAACCAGTTGAGCCACGCAGCCAGGGCTAAATGGGATAGTTTTTAATTTGAGGACCTCATTTTCACTTTACCTTGAGCAACATTTTTAAAAATGTAATTTTTTATTGCTATGTACATTGTATACTGACAGACACAAATTTAAGTAGAACTTGATGAATTTTTGTATGTATTTTTGTGTCCAGGTAACCACCACCCAGATAAAGATACATATTTCTAACACCCAGAAGGCTTCCTTGTGTCTGCTCTCATATTCAGTATCACACACACCCCTAAATAATACCTTTTTTACTTCTCTCTATGTAGATATTCTTGTTCATCTAAATATACTTTTCATGTCCGATTTCTTTCACTGAAGGTTATGTCTGTGGTATTCATGTTGCATAGCAGTAGTTTTTCATTGCTGTATAAGATTCCATTATAGGAATATATCATAGCATATTCTTTCTATTGTAGATGAGCATTTGGGTTTTCAGTGTTTGACTAATATGCACTGGGTCCGGCAGAAGTAATGCCTGCTTGAGTGTGGTTGGTAGGGTAATAGCATGGATGTGACAATTTATCATTTTAATTTGAAAATTTCACTTAAAATGTCATGTGGTGTCCTTGAGGGTGATGTTATATTACAAAGTTACATGCTTATGATTTTGTAATAAAAGATTTTAGAATAAAAGGGGACATTTTTTGTGCTGGGCTCTGTATATTATATGTATCTTTTGGTGGACATAGGCATTTATTTTTCTTATGAATATGTGTGCATGCACACACATAAAAGTATTTCATTGTTTCTTTTTCTTATTTCTTACATGATTGGACATGTCTTTTATATTCACTAAGTTCTCAGATATCATTGAAGTGTTTTGACCATCTTAACATTTTCAGTCTTTCCCTCCTGATCTGGAAGAGTTATTTATCTAGATAATGGTCCCTTACGTTTTAGAAGTTGCAGACAATTTCTTCCAGGGCTGTCTGTTAAAGTCATTGGGAAAGGCTCCCAATTTAATTTGTTAGAATTCTTTTCTCATTGGCCTATCTCCAGAATAATCCAGTCTAAACTCACTTTACCCTTCTTTAAGGTAATACTTTGACAGTGTCCTCTTTTATTGTGATTATTTTCTCGACTCTTCCTTTTTAAAAACGAAGGAGTAATTAGGGCTGAGAGTATCTCTAGTAAGATTTTTAAGGCAAAGGTCTGTGCACCACTGTTAAATCTCCCCCTTTTTGCCAAAAGTAAGAGTTACAGAATCTCTGAACTGAATTGATCCTGATTTAGAACCCCAGAGAAGTCGTATTTTCTGACTGCACCATGGAGGTATTCCTTGATAAACTGAAACAAGTTGAAGATCATTAAAACTCTCTCCCCACTTACCTAGGAGAGAACACAACTTGTTCCAAGTCATTCAGTGTAGTTAGAGAATAGAAAGTAATTTTCTTTTGCAGTGGATTGCGTCTTCACCAAGCCCAGTAATCTATCAGATGATCTGCTCTTCGACGCTCATAAATTCTCTCAGTAGAGAGCGGTCAGAAGTATTGTATCTCAGCCCAGACATAACCAGATCAGGAGAAGCATACAATCCTGAATTTCAAAAGGCAAATGTTTACAATTTCTCTGACCTGAAATAATTCTGAACACTTCCAACTGTTGGGGGCTGGGGGGGTGGGCGGAGGGAGAGGGAGAGATAGGAGGAGGAGAAAAGAAAAATCCTGTGATATGGCAAAATAGGGAGTGCAGTTTTAATACAGACCACCAGTTTCATCATCTCCTCCCTGAGAACTACTTACATAATTTTAAGATACATTTTTAAGACATATCTTAAAAAGAAATTCCTTTACAGTCACATTCTTAGAAGGAAGACAAAGTTGTCTACACTGAACAGGGAGATGATTCTGGGCTTCCTGTTATATACAAGGGATTCTGATTTGAGTGAAGTTTTCAGTGTTAGAAGTCTCTGAGATTGATTCCCACCTATCTTGGGCTTCGTGACCACAAGCTGTGCATTTCCCAGCGTGAGCTGACACTGTCATCCTCGAGTTCTTTAGACTAGTGGTTCTCAATCTTGAGTGTGCATTACTGTCACCCGGAAGGCTTGCTAAAACAGATTGCTTAGTCACTTACCCCAGAGTTTGCTATTTAGTGGGTTTGAGGTGGGGCCCAAGGAATTTGCATTTGTAGTAAGTTCCCAGACTAAGTGGGTGCTGGTCCGGGTACCGCACTTTGAGAACCACTGCTCTGTAGTGTTTCTGGCCTGCTACAACCTGCTTTCATCCTATCTCTGTGGGAAAGTCTAAGACAATGAACAGTTTTTCCTTAGTGTTTTTAGAATATTTCAAATTAAATGAAGTAGCATCGTGTTACTTCTCTTTATATATGTAAAATATGTGTATGTGTGCATGTATTTTCTCCAACAAGCTGATTAAAATGAAGCGATAGAAACAGTTGAACACTTGAGCTCCACTCTATGTTCCAACCTCAAATATTAACAATGTTTTTAAGAAAAATATTTTTATGTATGGTAGCAAGTTTCATGATTTTGTTATATTCAAAGATTTTTAAATCGTATTTCATGTCAGTGAAAGGTTGCCAACTATCTGCTAGGGAAAGGCTGCCCATTTTTCTGAGACTAAATCCATTTTAATTTCCGTTGTGAAATGATAGTATTAGATTTTTGTTTAGGTTCTTAGTTGGGAACCTTATATTGATTCCCTTTAAAACTTTTTTCCTTGGTTAGTGAAGTCCTTCCTGTAGATTACTACTGTAGGTTAATCCTGTTGATACTTCTCTGATTTTGGTGGTTTTTTTGAACCAGTCGGTCACAGAACAGATATTTGAGTGCTTGTTTTATACCAGGTTTTGCAGCTACAGTGATGATGATCACAGTCAAAATTCTTAAGCATCTTACAATCAAGTGAAGGACATAGCAAATATAATTTAGTGAGAAAGGTGCTGCTGTAAGGTGCTATAAAGGTGACCTTGGCAAGGCCGATTTCAGTGAAGTAGTAGGAACGGGGGGCAAGCTGGCAGTGGGTTGAAAAGTGCAGGTGGGAGAGCTGTGAAGGAAGGAATGAGAGGGAATACCTAGAGGTTGGGGGTAGGGGACTGAGAGAGTCGATTGATTTTTATTTCCAAAAAAGATCTGGGAGCGTTTATACGCTGTGCACAGTCTCTAAGGCATGAGAGGTTGGCGATACAGGGAAAATGGTCTAGACATTTGTCGAGATGGCTACGATGGAAAGGGATCAGCAGACCCCAGCACAGAAAGGAGACAGGCGAATGAGGTGCAGTGGTTCAGAGAGCAGAAGGCGCAACTAGAATCTTTAGACCAACTTCTCAGTAAACTAGTTCTGGGAGTTGATGAGAACAAAGTAGTCTTAAGGCCTAACTGTTCTACTGGTCATTGCTTCTTTTAGTTTCTTGTGGAACATATTGAAGTATTTAAGATGATGTTTGTCTTTTAAGCCATTAAATAATTAACATAGTTTTGTGTTAGAGCTAAATGAAGTGTCTCAGGCTTAGGATGTTGAAGTCTCTGCAGAGCTTTGGCTGTTAGGTGGAGGTCAGCTACTGATAGAAAATTCTAATCCTCTCCTCAAAATTTAATGCAATTAATTAAGTAACATTTTTTTAATTTACCATAAGAAATGGCTCTTAAACATTAGGTTAGAAAATTTTATTGTATCTAATAGTCTTTGAAAATGAAAAAAATGGAGCAGTATAAACATGGAAGGTTTGACTTTCCCCTCAGGTTGAAAAATGAAACAATATTAGAAAATAGTGCCTTGGATTTCTGGAACCTAGGAATCCAAAAGTGGCCTCGATAAATTAATTATACATAAACAATATAAGGACTTCGGTCATATTTTTCAGAGAGAAACAGAGCTGAAAATGCCCGATTCATTCCTTCAGTATTAAATTATGTGTTTAATCTTCGAGAGCTCTGAGTGATGCCATAAAATATGCTGATGTGACCTGCTGAAGTAAAGTGCATGGGAAAGTGGCCATTTGGAATAGATTTGTTAAGAAAAGTTTGAAATTCCTGGACTTGAACTGATTTGTTTTCCATGGATCCCATGAGGATACTTGCAGAATCAGATGATAGGATACAGTTGGATCCTGTGAAGGGCACTCGTTTACAGTTATGTTTTCTGGATTTCTTCCATCTGTTGCCGTTGTCTTTGTATTTGACCATGTATGGATACACAGAATTTCATAGGCCAGAAAAGAAAAGAAGCTTTATAAACAGATTCTTTAAAGTATGTAAGATATAGATCGTTGTTTTTCTTAACACATCAATTATCTTTATAAAATAAAAAGGAAACAAAGCTCTTAAAATTTAAGCTGTTAGTATGTGTAATTAATGTACAGTTTATTTCTAAAGGTAGAAATGGGTTTTGTTCAGTTACATAAGAGAACCAGAAATGGTTTGAAGTAAAATTGAGAGATGATTTATATGGAAAATTGTATTTTGGCATCAGTTTCTAGTATATAGTACTGTGTCATTTAAAAGAATTATTGGGTAAAAGGGTAGTGTGATTACTTTGGATATTTCTGCTTCAAGACAGTCCCCATAAATGAGTGACCTGTTTTTATGAAGGAGATGGAGATAAATTCACGATATATCCAGTCACTTGATTTGATCAAATAGCCCTTTTATTTTTATTTATTTATTTTTTTAAATATCTACTTTTTTTTTTTTTTAGATTTTATTTATTTTTAGAGAGGGAAGGGGGGGAGAGAGAGAGAGAGAGAGAGAGAGGGGCATCAATGTGCGGTTGCTGGGGGTTATGGCTTGCAACCCAGGAATGTACCCTGGCTGGGAATCGAACCTGGGACACCTTGGTTCCCAGCCCGCGCTCAATCCATTGAGCTACGCCAGCCAGGGGTTATTTTTATTTTTAAAAGATTTTTATTTATTTATTGTTAGAGTGAGGGGAAGGGAGGGTGTAAGATAGGGAGAGAAATGTAGGAGAAATAGTGATGTAAGAAAGAAACATCGATCTGCTGCCTCTCACACGTACACCACCTGGGGACCAAATCCTCAACCCAGGCATGTGCCCTTACCAGGAATCAAACTGTTGACTCTTCGCCCTGCGAGATGATGCCCAACCAATTGAGCCACACCAGCCAGGGCCAGGTCTTCTTTAAAAAGATGTAATTGACATATAACCAGATTGTCCTTTGACTAGAGGACCACCAGGTATATGAAATGTGAACTTCTTAAGTCACATGAAATAATATCACTTAAATGTGTTTTGTTTTTAGTTTTGATCATTTAACACTGATGAGTCTGACTACTTTCTCAGTAATTTTGCCTCCCTCATATGATTAGAGTAACCTGGTATCAGACAAGCTGTATTATCTTGGCCCTGTGGTATAAAACAGTGATTTCCCAAGTGACGATGTCATCCATCGTCAGTACTGAAGATGACCAAAAAAATATTAGAGCCCTTATTTTTTGATGTTACTTTTTTAATCTGCAGAGAAATTAATACTAATATTTAACATTCAGATTGCCAATTATATGTACTTGGTAGATAAATAAATATATTTGGGATGTCCAAATTTTTCGCTGAGAGTTTATACCAGGATTAGAACAGTCTAAAAGATAAGACCTTTGCCTCTTACCTGTCTAAACTTCTAGAGGCTCCTCCATGGACTTACATATCCAAATCGCAGGAAATGCTTTCAGCTTTAACACGATTCTTTTTTAACAGAATAACTTTAGACTGCTATAGACCTGCATTGTCCCATTTAGTAGTCACTAAGCCACATGTGGCTATTTAAATTTAAATTAATTAATATTAAATGAAATTAAACATTCCGTTCCTCAGTTACTCTGGTCACATTCCAAGTGCTAAGTAGCCACATGGGCCAGCGACTACTGTATTGGACAATGTAGATTTAGAACATTTCCACCATTCAAAGTTTTCTTGAATAATGCTGCTACAGACTTTCTTGCTCAGCAATCTTAGTTTCATCTCCTCAGTCTCTTTGTGCAGCTAGAATCTATAAGAAATGCCAAAAGAAAATGGAAAGACATCATCTCTAAAGGTACACCAAACTTCTTTTACCTGGAAATTAGTCATTTTTCCTTTCCTAACTCCATTAATCAACATAAAAAATTGAAGTTGCTTTTCACATGTCTGTGATTACAGTTTACCCTAAGTCTGGTAGTATTGTACTTAAGCTGTGCTGTATTACGGCACTTAACGCTCTTAAGTTTTAATATAATTCTTGTCTCTTATGTTAGCCTTTATGCATACCTGGAGGAGTCTGTAGTCTTAGTAAGCACTTGATATAAATGTACAGTGAATGTACTTTTCTGGTTAAATCAGTGTCGCTTTATCTGGCAGTAGCATATGCCCAAGGTGAATGATTTATACAGTCTGATACAGAGCTTGAGGTTACAGAAAATCTTAGATTGTAGAAAGAACTGTTGTTATCGTTTAAATCCGACATTCTTTTTCAAATAGAACCTTTCTCCAAACTTTACGGGGAACTGAAGATTTTAATCAGATAATTTATAGGGTTTAACCGTACCAGAATACATTTTTTTCAATGCCTGGACCTTTGCTGATTGCTTTGGCCTAAATGTGCAATATCACATTTAAAAAGAGAACTGGATCTTAGCCATCACATAAACACAAGTGTAAATAATTATGGACATACTGAGAAAGATTTGGGGATGGTAATAAGTTCACGTTAGTAATTGGTTTGGACCAAAGTAGATGGAGATAGTCCAGGAAAACATTTACGGTAAGTGGTACATTAGATGTACTTGTCTGCTTAATCACATTTAATCTGACTTACTGAATCATTTAAGAATATTCTTTGTATGTATTATTAGATGTGTATTTAGGTTATATAAGTACTATACAGCGTTAGTGATTGTTGCCATTTATCAGTTCCTTCTTTATACCAACTATGAGCCATAAACCTACTATTTTCATTATGCTCTTCTTTCAAGTAACCAGGACTTCTGATGTCCAAAATAACTGATTTTAAAAATGTGGGGGTGGGTAGATTTAGTCTGCAAAAAGCTTCTTGACTGGTTTTGATTCATCTCACTACCGCTTATCTTGTAGAAAAGCACAGGGGTAATGTTATGGTATTAATGTCTGTGCAAATTATTCTTACAGGTGGAACAATCCAAAGTTTTAATCAAAGAAGGTGGGGTTCAGTTGCTACTCACAATAGTTGATACCCCAGGATTTGGAGATGCAGTGGATAATAGTAATTGGTAAGAAGGGGATGTCATCACTGCTTTCCATTGCATTTGGGGTTCAGGGTATTTAGACGTCCTGTTTCACATTTTAAATTTCACACCTTAGCAAAGGCCACTAAACTTTAAATGGTAAGACTTGGGTTCATATACCAACTTTTCCACTTATTTGTCAATATTGCTTTACTTCTTTGAACTGATTTTCTCTTCTACAAAATGGAGATAATAACCTATCCTAGAGTTATTTTGAAGAAAATTCTAAAACTATATATATATATATATGAATTTAAAAACTTTTTTCCTCTACTATAATTTTATCCATTTGTATACATTATTTTCCGTCACATTCTAATTTCTTTCACATTCTGAATTTAGACCTTTGGTTTTCCATGTCATAGATGAAGAAAACATCCGTGACATTTTAGTTGGTAGTAATATCTTAGCATCTTATAAACAGTATTTAAATTTTTTTGTTTCACTTTTTTTAAAGTAAGTTTCTGTCAACTTTTAAAAATACCCAAGTAAGTTCATCATGAGGTTTGTATATTGTTTAATCTTTTCATTTAAAATGTAAAATGCTTTCAATATATAATTTTTCATACTGCAAATTGTCTTAGCATTGATATACTTATTGGTATAAATAATATAATAATTTAGCTATGTTTTGACTCAACAATTTTCTTTGATTCAGAAAGTTTAAAAATAATGAATAGAGATTTTTTTAACATAATTTATACCTCTTTTTAAGTCAGTATAGGTAAAATAATTACTGGTTAGAACGGTTTGTCAATTTAAAACTATTGATTTTGGCTTTTAACAAAGTCATCAGTTGTGCATTTATATGTGAAACTACAACTTAATTTTTTCATTTATCTGCATTCTCTAGCTGGCAGCCTGTTATCGACTACATTGACAGTAAATTTGAGGACTACCTAAATGCAGAGTCTCGAGTGAACAGACGTCAGATGCCTGATAACAGGGTGCAGTGTTGTCTATACTTCATTGCTCCTTCGGGACATGGGTCAGTACCTTGATGCTTTTGATGACCTTTTGTTTTTGTTTATTACTCAGCTTTGGGTTTATATTTTAGTAATCCTTCTCTGATACAAATTTAACTATTACCAGTTGTAAAGTCCTGAATTCCATGTAAAAATGGCTTATAAAAAAACCTTTTTAAGTCCTAGGTTAGCTAACAATGATTTTTACTTCTTAGTTTCTCGGGCATAAGGCTTTTTTACCTGCTTCCTGGAATGTTTCAATCATGGTTATGTCTCAGTGTGGCTAGTTTAGCTTACTTTTTGACTATGTCACTAATTGAACCACTCAATAAGGAGAAACAGCCATAACAATTACCTTAGATAATTCTAAGAAACCCCAAAGATATTATTTACAATAGATCTGCTAGAGGAGTTTACAGAACAACCAAAGTCTTCGTGTGCCATTTCTCTCTTCGCTAAATCTGTGTGCCTTCTCTTTCACCTTAGAGTCACATTGTGTATCATATCCTTAGTACCAACCTGCTTATCAGGGGTTAAGAACTAAATATGTAGACATTCATCTGGTATGATTGTTCTGTTTGCTTGTAAGACCAGTCTGCACTCCCTTTTTTGTTGTTTGTACTTCCTCTATCATTTTGAGTAGATATGTGTGTCTTGGCAACTGCAGATGTTTGTGATTACTCTTCTTTAGTCTTTTCCTTTGGGTAAATGACTTAACATGACTCAGTTACTCGGTTATTGTAACCCCACCATCTCTTCACCAGAGGGAACTGGACTGTTAATCAGACTCTACAGTCCGACACCCAGGTTACAGCAGCATGCACTGGTTCCTTCATAAAAGTCCCTTCTTTTCTATTTCCTGCTGCATTCTCCACCTTTTGCCCATTACAGCTGTCTAGGTTGAGCATGATCACTACCTAAAACCTTAATTATGTACTTTACCATTTTTTGCACTCAGATTGTAATGGTGCGAATATTTCTTTTATTTCTAATATTCATCTACAGTGAATAAAGCACAAAATTTATCTCATCTCAAGAGGCTTTAAAAAAGTAACCTCAAAAATACAACACACGCCCTGGCTGGTGTGGCTCGGTTGTAACATCATCATCCCTTAAACTGAAAGATTGAGGGTTCAATCCCTGGTCCGGCACATGCCTAGGTTGTGGGTTTGATCCCCTCCCAGTCAGGATGTGTGTGGAAGGCAACCAGTTGATGTCTGTCTGTCTGTCTGTCTCTCTGTGTCTCTAAAAGCAATGGAAGAAAATATCCTTACATGAGGATAAAAAAAATAGAACATGCTATATGGCTTTTTATTAAGAGTTCTTGTTAGCTTTTCACTGAATTTATATATTTTTTGATCATTTTGGTTTAACCGGCTAGAGCTTTTTCCTGGACACCAACAGAGTAATATCTTAATCTGCAGCTAAGTCAATAGAAATTGGTTAGTTTATATCCACTTTTATTATTTTAGGTCCTTTGGACTCTCTCCAAGATTTAGTAATTCTCATGAAATCACATTTCTTCTATTCCCCAGGGGAAAATATATTTCTTAAAATTGCATGGGAAATAAGATATTTTTAAGCAAAAATTTTTGATATGATTCAAATGATGCATAGTGGCTTTGGGCCATTTATTGTTTGTCACAAGGAATGGGAGTTTGAAATTTTTATTTCTGATGTATAAAAATATGCTTTTGAATAGTTTCTCAGCTTAACTATTTTTGGAAGTGGACCAAAGTTATGTCCATTTGTATGTGATATTCTGTATTGAGTGAAAGAATATGACACTGAATTTTATGTTGAAAGTTGCAAATTGCCTGTTCATTATAAACTAAAATTCCAGGCATTCTGATAGGTGAATCAGGGCCTTTCCATCTTTTATGGGTAGTCCCTGGATTTCTTTTTTAGTAAGATCCTATTTTTGGAGTAATTATAGATTGCTCCAGCATTGTATTTTCAGTGACCCCACCTCACCCTACCAAGTGTCATCAATGAACACACAGGATAATTTATGATTTCAGCAGTCGCTTCAGTTTTTTGTTCAGTTGTTGGTAATTGTTAGTAAAATAAAAAACTGACTTGGACTTGAATTTTAAAAAGGTGTTTTACCCTTTTAAATAGTTATTGCCACTTAAAATATCACACAGTGAGTTTTATATAAGGTTTTTTACTTATATACATATATGTATTTATTATAAATATTTGTCATTTGCCCTTTATTCATTTTTTTTGTTGTTGTAGGCCTTGAGGTTAAAGGCTTTTCCCTCTAATATGGGTTTATCTTCTATAAATTCTTAAAGGACTTTCCATTGTTTAAAAACAACATTTAAAAACTAAACTTGTGGGAAAACATGAAGTAGAACTAAATGGACAGAGGAAAAATTTCAAACAGAAAATAATCTACATGTGAACTAAATGTTTTTCGCTATTGACATTTTGTAAGCTCCTGAAATTTAAGTGCTAATTTTAAAGGGCACAAGGGTTTTATTGGGGCTTTTATAAAAATTTTACCTTTTTTCTGAAGTTTAATTTTTAAGCTGATTTAAATGTCCTAATTTTTTAAATGTCAAATGTTTTATATTTAAAAAATTGACTTTCCCAACTTCCTTGTCATGGTTAATTTTGAGGGTCTTTCTCTTAAAAAATTGCAATAATATAATAAACATTCAGAAAGTATTGTTTTACTTTTAAATGTGAAATCTTACTACCTTGGGTTTTGATTTTAATATATTAAATACTCTTAAGATTTATTAAAATTTTAATTACCCGGATTCTTTTCTGTCACTGGTTTAAGTAGGTGATGGTGATAGTAATTTTAATTTGTCATGAGTATAATCTGAAAAATGAACCATAAAAATGTAAAAATCTAAGATTGTTTGGACCATAGCTTTTATATTTAGTGTTGTATGAATGATTAATGAAAGTAAGCAAAACTTAAATATTTTTCACAGATGGATAGGCTCTTTCAGTTAGCACTAGTAGGCAAGGGTGCTGTTTGAATATAATATAGTGTTATCCCAGTCATACTTTTCAGTAGTGTTCCCTATTCTCTGAATGCCAATATCAAATTCCAATAGAATAGGAGGTAGCTAACTTACTGCCCTCTCCCCTCCTGAACCCTGTCTTTTGCCGGTCAGCATCACTACTACTAGGAGGTACAGTGTTATTTGTGAGTAAAAGGAATACCTCATTAGTCTTTGGGCCCCAGTCTTCTTTCTTTTTTCTTTCCTTCTGTCTCTCTTTCCCCCCTGCCCCCCCCCCCGACACACACACAGTAGTACTTTAAGAGAACTACGTATATTTATAAATATATTTATGTATTTTTATCTTTGTTTTAAAATATTAGTAAAAGTTATAATTAGATCTTTATTTCATTTTTCTCATGGTTTTATAGAAGTTAAAGAATACCACTTCAGAATATTTTTATGCAAAATATGTCCATTATCTTATATGCTGTTGTAGAATATTGATTTTTAGTCTACAGTATATTTTAGATGTGAGGAATATTTTTGGTTTTCATTTAGACTTCTTCAAGGACATAAGGAAGTCACAATAGTTTACTTTTTTGATCAGCAAATATTTGGGCACCTTCTCCAGTGTTGACACTGTGCTGGGGGTTGGAGATACAGATGAATGAGACAAAACCCTTGCTCTTGAGGATCTAGGGGGGAAAAGGAAAATCTATGGGACGTTGTGTTGTGACTCCTTAGAAAGGTGCCTACGTAGTTTTAAGTTAGAGAAGGATTCCCAGGTGAAATGAGAATTGAAGGCCACGTCCTAAAGATGAACAGGAATTAAGGCAGGCCAAGAAGGAGGAGGATGGGAATGGAGCATGCTCGCTTCCGGCCGAAGGTCAGAAGCTCAGAAAGGCTGGCACACTGGAAGTAGGAGGTGGGAAAAGACGTGAAGGAATGCTAAGAGATGAGGACATCTGGAGAAGCTATGTCTTCCAAGGCCTGTAGGCCCCAATAGCTAAGGAATCTGGTAAGGTTTTCAGTCAGGGAATGATTCGATCAGATTTGGATTTTATTTTTAATTAATTTTTACATTAAATTTCTTGGGGTGACACTGGTTAATAAGATCACAGTAGGTTTCAAGTGTACATTTCTATGATACATGATCTGTGTGCCCACCACCGAAAGTCAGACCATCTTCCAGATTTGGATTTTAGAAAGCCTCTTCTGACTGTACTGTGCACGGTTTGAAGGGAAACCAGACAGATTCTTGTATGAAAACCACCCACACCTAAGGTCTTGGTGGCCTGGAGCAAGGTAGTGCGAATGGAGATGCATACATGTTTCTTGTTCAGCAGGTCTTGGTGAATCTCTGGAAGTAAGATTAGAGAAGGGAAGACTGGGGGCTTCAGCCTTGAGTAACTGAGTGGATCGCAGTGCGATTCGCTGAAGTAGGAACACAGAAGCGGGGTAGTGTGAGCTTCCGATGAGCTTTTGAGTTCGAGGATCCGAAATGGGGGGTGTCCAAGTAGCATTTCTGCTGGGCGAACACAGGTCTGAAACATGAGATCTGGGTTCCCTGTGAGGATTTGGAAGTCATTGACCCATAGAGGGTAGTAGAAATTACTGGAGTTGGTGATAAGCATACATAATGAAGAATAAGAAAAGAAGACCTACTAGAGAATACCTCTTAAGGGACTAGCTAACAAAGAGGATCCTGAAAAGTACCCTAAGGGAGAAGCTGGTGAGGGAATAAGCTAAATACCGCCTAATGAGCCCATTAAAAAGCAGGGCAAAGCCTGTGGTCTCTGTCAGTTAGCTGGCAAGTCTTTGGTGACCTGCAAGTACAGTGTCAAGTGGAGGCGGCAGCCATACTGTATGGGTTTAGGGGTGGTGAAGAAGATGCTCTCCTGAGCCTTTTCTCTGAGGAATGTAGTTGGTAGCAAGAACTGACTATGGGATTCTTAAAAACAAAGACTTCCTCAAATTTTGAGTAATATAGAGGCACTTCTAGGAAAGCCTATTAGGAGCGTTTCAGGTGTTTCTAATTCATCTTTAGGGCCAGAACGCTGTGGCCAGGACAGGAGTGAGTCAAGGCCTCCTTAGCCACCGCCGTGCTTTTACAGGCCCTGCTCTCCCTCCCCATGGCTGTCCGCGCACGTCTGCGCGGACTCTTGCTGCTAACAAGGGAAGTCCTCCCGGCGTCTCTCATTTAGCACTGGGGGTGTGAAGAAGCTGCCTTTCCAGACTTACCGCTTCAGTCGTGTTAAATATTTTGTATTTCAGACTTAAACCATTGGATATTGAGTTTATGAAGCGTTTGCATGAAAAAGTGAACATCATCCCGCTTATTGCCAAAGCAGACACACTCACACCAGAGGAGTGCCAACAGTTTAAAAAACAGGTGGGCTGAATGAGCTTGAACTCGTGGGTTTCTCATACCATTCATGTAATTTGCAGTTTTTCTTATTTTTCTGTATAATGTGTTACAGTGTACTTCTCTTGCTACTTTTCTGTATAGTTGTATATACTATATTACAAATAACTTTTGAAAAGAATCCTCTGCCTTAGTTTTCTCCTGAAAGATCTTGTTATCGTAGGGCCTGATCCTTTCACCTAAGGGCGATTTTAGATGTTTCTGTACAGCCTTTACCAGCACCCCTCCTCACACCCTTTAGAATTACTGTCATGAACTGAATTTCTAAGAAGATTACTTTTTGAAAGGGTATGATTATTTTATTGCCCCCCCCCCCCATTTTGTCATAGTGCTTCCCCAATAAAACAACCAAATTCCTTCTCTATTGGGCATACTTGTTTCAGTCAGTGCCTGGATAGCACTGTTTGTCACTTTTATTTAAAAAAGTTTTTTTGGAATAAAGTAGTACCTAATCATTTCTTTAACTTTTAATTTTTCATAGAAGCTGAACACTTTTTAAAGCAAGGGTTTATTTTTTTCTCATTGTTGTATTTGGTTTGTTACATATATTTTGTAAAATATAGGGTCAATTTCTGTAATTACTCCTAATCCAGTAGCCTATTTTTTATTTTAGGCCAGTGTTACATCTTTTCAACTGCAGCTGTTTTGTATAATATTCTAAAAAATAGACTTAGACTCAATTATCTCTTCTTTTCCTTGTCCCCTTTGTAACAAGAAACTTTGTTTTTTCACTTTTTTCATTGTGAATTTTAGAATACCTTGAATCTGTAAGAAAGACAAAAGCTTGTTGAAATTTGCTTTGAAATTGTGTTAAATCTGTTTAAATTTTTAGACTGCTTTAGTACATCATTTTTACTATATTTGGTATTTCCACCAGGAGTATATGTTTCTCTGTGATCACTCCCATTTTTTTTATTTTGTAATGTGCTATTCATAGGTCCAAATACTAATCATACACATTTCTCTTCTTCTAGATATTTTTATGTATCTCTAGATACACACACATTTCTCCCCCAAAACAAGATTTTTATGTATCTTGATTTGGAACAGTACTAAGAATTTAACAAAAATGATGAACAAGCAATGATCTCTACTTCCAAATTGGTTGCATTGTAATGGTTATACAATTTTTTTTCATATGCTTAAAAATGTGGTTCTTAACCCAGGGTGCCTATCAAACTCATCTAGAGAACTTTTTCAGAATTAGTTACTGTATTGTATCCTTAACCAGTTGGTTCTGTAGATTAAGATGGGGCTCTGGAGTTTGTTACTCTGAAGATTCTCATTCAGGCCCTTTTAATATACAACCTCTCATTAAGAACCCCTGCTCTTAGAGCTAGTTTTTAGTGTTTCTTTTTTCTTCTAGTTGTGCATTTGACACATTATTATTTAGTCTCATGTTTTTCTATATAGATACGTACCACAGTTGTAAAACATGTGTGGTCCTGTTCTTTTTTCAGTGGCAGTTTTATTTCTACATAGTATAGTAACCATGTTTAACACATTTTGTTTAGGTTCCCTTTACTGCTGCTGGGGAACCCTTGCAGTGAGAACAGCACTAAAATACCACACTAGGTGTAGTGTAACCCCTCACACTAGAGGACTAGGTGGGGAGCTAGTTCTAGGCCTGTCAGGTACTGGTTTGTCATGAGTTTGAATAGGGTAGGTAGTTAAACATTATTTGGATATTCATATTCTATTTAGAATTTAAAGTATTTGAATGAAATAATTTAACTTAAACCAGGTTATTTCTGATGTTAATAAGTTGTCTTTCTTTTTTCTGCATTCTCCTTCTTAATGCCTTACCTTAGCTCCTTCATTTCCAGAGCATATTTTCTCCATGTGCTTGCCCGATCTTGTATTTGTTGCTCCTTGATCTGTGCATTTGCACATGTTCATGCAAGGATATTTTCTGATAAGTGTGAACATTTTCTCCTGAAGCCCACACTGTATTTAGTTTTACTTACCTTAGCAAAATTCTACTAAAAATTTTAGGTGAGCTTAAGCTTTGTTGATTCAGCTGAGTAAAACAGTAAGCCATATCTAGAAAAAGAATCTCAGTCCTTATAAATAAAGGACCCAAAGCCATTATAGTAGAAATCAACTAGAGAAAGCCCTTTCGGGAATCTTACATGGTGTTTAGAACTCTCTTGGTATTATAACCACATGATTTTAACACTTCTGAAGTAATTGAATTTTGGCAATGGTATTTATGTTTCAACTTTATAGTTTTTTAAGGACCAGCATAATACTTTGTTTTTAGATTACAATTTTTACATCATTGAAAAATAGTAAAGGACCTAAAGCTGAGGACTCATAGGAACTTAAGCAAAGTATAATAAAAATAAAGCTAATGTGCTAATTATGTGTGGTGTTCTTTTGCTAACTTTCTCTTCCATTTTAGATAATGAAAGAAATCCAAGAACATAAAATTAAAATATATGAATTTCCAGAGACAGATGATGAAGAAGAAAATAAGCTTGTTAAAAAGATAAAGGTAGGTTCATTCTCATACACATACTAAAATGTTTGGGGTACTTAAAAACACTGTAATATCCACTAGAAACACCAAAAATATCAGTGTTTTTAAATTGTTGGCTTACAGAATGAATTGGGAGATTATTCTATGTTGAATTCAACTTTGCAATTAACTTTGTTGAGTGACTGTTGTATGTAATAAGGCATTATATGGAATAGAGAGATGAATAATACCAATCTTCATAAGGTTTTCAGTGACCTGTTTTCATGTAATTTTTCCCTTTAAAAACTGATAATAAGAAGGGAGAGGATTTATTCTTAAGCACTATTATGCTTACTTAATCTTCAGTTTTAAGAGCCAGACAAAAATATGTTCTCTTTTGTACTTCTGTAAAAACCAACCAAAAATCTATACCAACATAATTTTCTGCATTTTTAATTTATACTGGTTTCCTGGGTTCCCTGGACCTAAAAATGATGTATTAATGGCATTATATAAGCAAATAATTATCTTGGAATAATGAAATATTCATACCTTACCAATACAGAATTTCTGAGGTTTTGTAAAATATCTGTATATTTTACATAAAATTCTTATGTATTTCTGGGAGCCACAAGAACTCTGAAAGACTGTATTCTGAGAGTCCAGATGAGTACAACTCAGCCTCCCAGATCTGCCACTGGGCTGCCAGTGGCAGGTTTCAGCAAGTGTAACATTTGCTGCTTGCAGGGCTGGTGGGCGGTTTTATGACCAAGTAGCTGGGCTAGTCACAAGTGCCATTTTTCCTCTCTACCTGCCAGTGTGTTTTTTTAACTCTTTTTAGTTTTTTCAGTGTGGGACAGCTTCTTTATGGAATGATTTTCTAGAAAATAATTAGATCAGTATATGCTTTAGTATTCTAAAAATTTCAGAGAAACACTGGTGAGAATGCCATGTAGTAGCAATTTACCAAATAGTGATTGGATGCCCTGTACAAGTGAATGTAGAGACTGTCATGTTAATTTTTTTGCTAATCTGTTGAATAATGCGATTTTTTTATTCTTGAGTTTGTGAGGACTGCAGAGATGTATTTGAACAAGAATACTTTTTTTATAGGACCGTTTACCTCTTGCTGTGGTCGGTAGTAATACTATCATTGAAGTTAATGGCAAAAGGGTCAGAGGAAGGCAGTATCCTTGGGGTGTTGCTGAAGGTAAGGTTTTATTTCGTGAGTGACTTTCTGTGAGAACTCACTGTATTGATACATTCTAGAATTTCTAAGGTAGTTGTGAATTCAATTTCTTTTAGTCTCATTTTCTCAAACGTGGCAGTTTCTCAGATTTCTGTGTCCTACTAAGTCAGGCAAGTGTGCGCTACACCCTAACACTGTGACCCTTCAGAAGCCACTTGTCAGTGCCCCACCTCCCACCGCCACCCCACCATTAGGTCTGTTTCTGTTTTCTGATTTGAAAGTGTACTTGCAATTTTATAATGCAGGTGTTCTTTGCCAGGGCTCCAAAGATTGCTTCTAGGGGATCTAATAAACTTTCTGACAGTGAACACAATTTTGGAGAAAAGGTCTCTCGCTTATCTGAGTCTCCGGTGGGTCTGGGACATTCAAGAATGATTGAGAACAACTTTCATGAGCCCAATTAAAGCAGTCAGTTTCCTTTCCTCAGGACAAATGCTGCCCTTTTTGGCCTTAGTCTTTAGAGTTAAAATAAATCATTACTAAGAGATCCTTTACCAATTTTGTAAGGGGTTTTAAATACCAGTAAAATTGTATCTGTAGCATCAAATCTCATAAGTCTCCTGGTAATATAGATGTGTCTCCCAAGTTTGTGTTTATTATATTGGTTGAACCTAATAAAAAGATGGAAGTCTTCTGTGTTACAGTAACTTGAAACCAAGATTGAGTCATGATTGTTTTATCTATTTGGTACTACTCTGGAAATTTCTGCAATTTTTAGGGTATGGTTCCAAGTTGCCATACTTATCAGTGACTTACTTTACCAGTGACACTGTACTCATTCCTAGCTCCCTTATCCCCAGGTAACCTTCATTTGTTGAGCTGAGATTTTGAACTTCTATAGCTCTTAAAATCTGGGCTGAAGAATTTGCTTTGTATTTCTAGTTTTAGGTTTCTTTCCCCACAAAGATGGAAGTTTCATTTTGGTTAGTTAGCTTAAGGAAGTTTTTTTAAAGTGATTTCCCTTTTACTTCCCTTAGCCCACACTAAACTTTTAAAATTCATTTTATCATGGAATTAATGTTTTCTCTACCAAGAGAAAAAAGATATGAAAGAAAAAGATATAATCTCCCCTTTCAAAATCTCAAAAGTGTTGTTCTGAAAAGCTCATATGTTAGGTTTATATATTTTTATTACTGAGGATTAAACTATAATAAAGCAATACTGTAGTATACTTGCCTGGCATATCCTTAAATTAACTACTGTATTACAGTGTTAAATCTTAACAAGAGCACTTTCACAGGTCCTCCCCCGGGCAGTGGGGCCAGGATTTGGTAGCTGGTGCTGAAAGAAAAACCCTTGGGTGCATCCTTGCCCTGGGACTGTGCCAGTGGCAGCTGTCACTCAGTGGCACAGAGGAAAAATAAAACCTTAATGAAAAACTGATCTAATATATGCTCTTATTGCTATGACCCCATTTTTTTCTGTGAAATATCCTTTGAAAAGCCTAGGGTTAGTGGAAATAATGTATGTGGTCTGTTTTTTCTTTTTTGTAGTTGAAAATGGTGAACATTGTGATTTCACAATTCTGAGAAATATGTTGATAAGGTAAGTGTGAGCAATGATGAAAATAATAAGCTTTTTTTCCTCCTAAGTAAAGTTAGAGTTGGACAGATTAGTTTTTGCCTTATAGAAATGTAGCTAATTAAATTGTCTTCACTCTAGCACTGAAGTAAGTAATGCAAGCAATGCATGGAGACAACTTGGATTGTTTCACCAGGGTTTTAAAGTCATTAGCAAAAATACAAAATAGCCTGTGTGGCTAGGGATATATAGGAAAAATGTCTCTTATCATTTTATTTTCTCGCGAGGTTTTAACACTGGTGGGGTTAAGGAAAGTGGAAAGGAAAAGACTATTGCTTTTCTTTGATGTGAAAAGTTTGGGGAAAGTGGAAGGGAAGGCAACGTTTGAAGGCATGTTTTTGTCACGGGGAGATCATAGTTGAGATGATATGGTGTCACCTATAACATATACTGACAACAAGAAAAATGGGTGACAACCAAGGAGAGAGCGTCTTGACTCAGTGCCTGAGAAGAGAGCTCCCAGAGCAGTGGGCCTCCGAGTCGGGAGTGAGCGACGAAATACTCCAGCCCTTTATTCTCAGCCACTGGCTGTGCTTGGAGTAAGGGGCTGCCTGACTGAGCTGAAGTGGAGAGGGGGTGGAGCCTGCGGTGTGACTGGTGGCCAGAGACGGGGTAAGTTAGTTCTTCAAGGAGCCGAGTATGAAGGCAGAGGAGACTTGGGAAAACCGAGACTTACAACTGGGCGGGGGCGTGAACTGCCAGAGGACTGCGTCTGCGTGGAAGTGTGAGACAGCAGGAATTGAGCCAGAGTGATGTGACATCACGTTCTGTTCGCAAAGGGTAAGGGCATAGCAGATGTTCCCTGGGTATCGGGCAGAATGGAAACAGAGTACGCCTTTATGTTTGTTTCCCTGAGAGAGTTTTATTAAAGCGGTGGAGACTGCAGATGGTGGGCACAGGAATGGATGGTGAGGAAAGAGAGGATCAGGTGGCCCACGGTGCTGCCGCGCCACGTGTGCTCGAGAACCTGCTGTGTGCAAGGAGTCAGGCGGCAGCTCGGTCGTCTTGAGCATCTCACGTCGTTGGGGCATGATGAAATTGCCTTATGTGTTGTGCAGTTTATACGTCTTGTTTTGATGTATTATGGAAATGCTGCTGTGTGCAAACGTTCATTTAACCGAGATATCACATTCACTGGACAGTTTGAATGAACAGAAACTTACTCCAAATTAAACTTCCCCAGTTTGAATTCAACTTGATATGTGATCTAAAGTGTCCCTGGAAATATTAGTGTAGTAAAAACTCAAATATTAATACTGCTAAAAGAAAATTTCTTTTGGTTTTATGAGCTTTAGTAGAAGCTTATCTACTTCCTATCTCTAGTAAAATAAAATACATACAGCAGATCCTTCAATAATGTCATTTTGTTCCTTGTTGTTTTGTGATAATATTGAGATGCCATAGGAACTTAACTCTTGTTTACATCTATTAGGCTATAGTACAAATGGTTTTATTATACTTCATTTTGCTTAAAGTCACAGAACCTATATCAATGATGTTAAGTGAGCACTTAACTGTAGTAGAAAGGTAAATACTCTTCAGTAGAAATGTCATCTTTAGTAACTGCTTTGAGGGGATTTATGGCTCTTAAATTCTCATTTAGAGCCTAAATTTCCATTGTTGTCAAGCTAGTGCATCATATGTACTTGCTCTGCTTTTCGATAGAAGCAAACTCTCGTTCTGCTGCTTGTTTATGACAGAACACATATGCAGGACCTGAAAGACGTCACCAATAACGTGCACTATGAGAACTACCGGAGCCGGAAGCTGGCGGCTGTGACTTACAACGGGGTTGATAACAACAAGAATAAAGGGCAACTGACTAAGTGAGTATGCCTTGTTCCCTCCAGAAAGGGTATTATTTATGTAGCTTGTAATTATTTCATCTTCATCAGATTTCTCCTCACTACTCAATAGTATATTGGATTGTTCCATACGCACAACAGCAGAAATTTATATTGGTAGGCTTTGTTTTGGCAGTTTAATTGTTGGAGGAAGTGTTTTATTACCTTGTTTTTTAAGAGAAAGAGCCTTGTATTCCCTTTTGGTCATTTGCCATCATCTTCATAATCTGTACGCAACCTAATCAGAAATCAAACAGCTCTTTTAGAAAATACTTTTTCTAAGGGAAGAAGAAAAGTTACTATCAAGATCTCTTAACCCATTTTACTTGTAAGATAAACATCTCATTGTCTCCTAAAGGAGACTCAATGTAGAGCTTCTACATTTTCTTCAAGTCTTTTTAAAATAAGCCTTTTTGATAGCAGTTTTCACGCAAGGGACAGGACGAAACAGAAGAAACATTTAGATGAATGTAGCCTTGGTCACCTTTACCACTTTCTCGGTTCCTGTTGGGTGTTTACGCAGAGTCGGTCAGCTGGAGTGTGGGTTTCCTGTGTTCGTAGAGGGCTGCGAGTGACTCCTGCGGGCGAGCCTCACCCCGTGGAGTGGCGGTTTTCCTGGGGGCCGGGCAAAGGAGACGTGCAAGGACACTGGTGGGAGCACCATCTGTGTCCTGCTTTCCTTTACTTGGGGCCGCTGGGGATCGAAGTGTTATGAAGACCATTTCGACAATGTGTGCTTATACATTTGTAGCCAAGTGTTACTACCATTAAAGGATAATCGGAAGGATCATCTGTATAAATAATGAGAAAGGCAAGTTCTCAAAGTAGCAGTACTGTGTTCTACAGTGGCCCACATCCCTCACAATGGAAAAGAAAATGTTTCTTTTTTTTTCTTTTTCTTTTTTCGTATTGTCTCCATGTGGCCTTTACATTTCAGAAGAGAGCACACAAAGCGCGAATAGTGTCTGGCAGTCACCAGCAGTTCTCTTTAAAACTGGTCTGAGGCCTACCTCCATGTTTATTTTCTTCCCTATTTTCTTACTGATTTTGGGGTGATAGACCCTAATTTCCTACTTAACTTTGAATTTCTTCCTATGCTGATACAGCATGCTTATTTGAGGAACTTCTGTGATGAATACATAGGTTTTCTGGTTTCAAGGATCTTGTGAGAGAGATTTTTAAAAAGGTAGTTTTCTAGGTTCAATAATCAGCAAGTGATTCTGATCAGTAGATGGGGGGTGGGCCTGCGGGCTTGTAAGTTTACTTATTTATTTTAAAGATTTTATTTATTTATTTTTAGAGAGGGGAGAAGGGAGGGAGAGAGGGAGAGAAACATCAGTGTGTGGTTGCCTCTCATATGGCCCCCACTGGGGACCTGGCCCACAACCCAGGCATCTGCCCTAACTGGGAATCGAACCAGCAACCCTTTGGTTTGTACCCTGTGCTCAGTCCACTGAGCCACACCAGCCAGGGCCAGGTTTGTATTTTTAATAAGCACCCTAGGTGGTTCTGACATAGGTTATTAGTAATTCATGCTTTGCAAAAAAATCTTGACTTCTAGGAAAAACTGATTTGGTTATTACTTTAAGAATATTTTAATATTTAAAATACAAGATTGTATTTGAGGTAAGGTTTAGCACATGAGAAAAAGACTTTTTACTTTTTTTAAGCAAACTTAAGCTTTATCATAAAAATGTGAGGATCCATCATAATAAATATTGTTAATAAGATTCTAACCCAGTTTATTTTGTTTATTTTTTTAAATATATTCTTAAAAAGCCAATCAGGTCTTTACATTTTTATTTTACCCTATTTTTCTATTACAGTTGACATTCAACATTAGTTTCAAGTGTACAGTATAATGGTTAGACAATTATATAAATTACAAAACGATCCAATCCTAATCCATTTTAAATGCATTTCACTAGCTTAAGGGTTTTTTAACATTTTTAAAAAGATTTTATTTATTTTTAGAGAGAGGGGAAGGGAAAAAGAAAGAGAAGGAGAGAAAAACATCAGTGTGTGGTTGCTTTTCTCACACTCCTCACTGGGGACCTGGCCTGCAACCCAGGCATGTGCCCTGACTAGGAATTGAACTGGTGACCCTTTGGTTTGCGGGTCCACACTCCATCTACTGAGCCATACCAGCCATGGCAGGACTTTTTAACTTTTAAGAAAAACACAAATAAATCTGATAATTTTATATGTCAAAGGGAAATGTACTATCAGTATGTATTTTTCATTAAATATGTGCACTTAAGGTTTATTTTTTTTCTTTCAAACATTTGTTCACTACTTAGAAATAAGAAATTATTTGTTTTCATATTTCAAAAATAAAACTTTTAAACTAGTGCTGGGGTATTTCTGCTGTTGGTTGCAAGTGAGGTGTAATTCAGAGAAAGTAATAAAACTTAGTGTTGCTAAAAATTCTTCTGCATATACAGAATTCTAGCGTAGATCACTTGAGTTAAACTGTAACCCAGGTGAAAACATAAAAAGTAGAATTCTATTGGAAATGTATCTCTTAATGAGATGAATCATATCCAAACTATGCCTGTGAAATGGTTGTACTGCTAAAAAGCAAATTGCCTTAGGAGTTAGTATATTATTTTATGTTAATAGTAAGTAGAAAAACAAATACTTTTAAAGATTGAACCATCGGGGGAATGACTGTCATAATAGGTATTGATCTGCTATGTTAAATTAGGTTTTTATTACTTTATTGCATAATATATACTAAATCTGAAAAGTCCGTTGGAACTTTTATCCATAGGCTATATCTTCTATTGTCTTAAAAATCAGCAGTTTTAGAAAACATTCCAGTTGACTTAAAAAAAAGTCACTACCAGCAATTCATGGTGCTTTCACTGATGTAAGGTGCTTTTCTCTATAGCTAAAGACCCATCCGTGAATAACTGAAAGAAATGGCTAATAAATATGTGAAGTAAGCAAATGTGAGTTTAGGCTCCTTGTGGGTGTTCTGTCTGTGTGACCTTCCTGGGGCCCTTCCCTCCAGAGCAGCGCATCCTTCGATAATGGCGCTCGGGAGCTCGGGGTGGGAGGGGTCTGCTGAGTCCTGAAACACATTGCCAGTTACCCAGTTGCTCCCCTCTCCCGTGTATTTGAACGCAGAGCATCAAGACGTGGACCCAGGCACCACATTTCTAACACCCAACACTACGCTTTATTGTTAATAGAAACATGTTTAATACTGGGAGATGTAATCTGTGGGTTTACGTTATAGTGTTTTATTCCTCATTGAGGGAGACTTTACATTATAGTGTTTTATTAATCATTGAGAGTCACCTGAGGGTTTCACGCCCCCAGGTACCCCTGGGACAATGTACCTTAGGTAAGGGATGGGTAAGAGAAAGCCTCTCTCTTGTACAGTGAGAAATGGGCTATCTGTAACTTGGAAATTTCAGGCCCGTCCCTTTAAGCAAGACTGGATGAAAGGTGAGGATCTGGAAGTTGATTTCTCTTAAAACTGCAGAAGCTGAAGTAACTCTTGGAAGAATAACTTCTAGCCCCGAAGTTATGGGTGATATTTAAGACCTGGTTTTGTTTTTCAGCTGTGATTTAATTTTTTAATCACTTCATTGAGATAAAATTCACCAATTTAAAATGTGAAATTCAGTGCTTAAAGCCTGTGTTTGAGGAGGCCAGCTAACCACGTTTTATCAGCAGAGCCAGGCGAGAGGCTGCCTGCTGAGTCGTCCCAGTGCTGACTAGTTGTCAGAGCTCCTCAAAGCCACAGGGCACACTTCCTTGGACCCCAGGGCTGTAGTAGGTTACCCACACTCTGGCATTCTCTCGGGTCTATAAATATACTAGCTTTAACATAAAGCTCGTGTAGTATTTTTCAACTTGAAAATTTTGAACAAAATTGTGCAGGGATTTGAGCCAGTGGACTTTCAATGTCAATGGAATAATGGAATACTGAACTACTTTTGTTTAACTGTGCTTGTATCTATTTTCTGGCATATCAAAAATAATTATCAAGATATTTGTTTGCTTCTGATCCTGTGTGTGTGTGTGTGTGTGTGTGTGTGTGTGTGTGTTTTATCACTGTGAACACCTTTAAAAATTAAGAAGTGAAATATTTGAGTTAAGTGGAATAAATTGTCAAAGAGCATGGAAGTTACTGAAGTCAACTAGAAATATTCTGTATATTTAAATGAAGAACATTCCAGGTATTGGTTGGTAGTCATTTCCAGCATATCATTTCAGTTACCAAAATAAATTTGAATTATTGTGAATTAACAGTATAATTGTAATGTCAGTAGTTGTCTTAGAAGAAGAGATTATAACACTTGGAGATTCATAGAACTAGAAAGATTCTGCATATACTTTATTAACTCAGTTCCTTTTTTCACATTAAAATTTTGTTTAAAGAAAATACAAAATGAAACAATTTTCTTCTGGTTTTCCATTTTGTGAATGTACTTTGGAATGTTTCCATTTTCCTTCCACACTTTATTTAATGGGTCATCCTTAAATTTGATAAGCACTGGGTTTAGAGAAATGCCCCACTCATGGTTGCCTTTGTTGTTTAGATCTATTTTCATAATTATTTACTAGAGACTCAAGTTTAGATAGGAAATATTTGGGAGTTCTAGATTATAAATATTTATAATCTAGAAAATTTTTAAATTTCTAAAGAATTTTTAACACATTTATATATGAAACATCAAATCTGTTTTTATTATTTATGGTAGTATCAGAGTAAGTGAAAATTTATTTTAAAACTTATTTATAAGAAACAGTGGGGATGTTAGTAATGGCATACAGTATCTCATTTGTTTTCATCAGAGTTTTGTGTTAACTTTTTATTTCTCCCCATGTAATGATGATTCTTCATGTTCGTAACAGGAGCCCTCTGGCGCAAATGGAAGAGGAAAGAAGGGAGCACGTCGCTAAGATGAAGAAGATGGAGATGGAGATGGAGCAGGTGTTTGAGATGAAGGTCAAAGAGAAAGTTCAGAAACTGAAGGACTCTGAAGCCGAGGTGATCAGCCTAATGTTTCCACTTCTTGCGGACACAGTAGTCCTTGTCAGGATAATATTGTCGATGAAATTCATAGATGGTGTAGCCTTTCTGTAAATGTCTTCCGAATTGAATATAATACCTTAATGTAATGAAATGGAGAAAGGAAACCAAGTGCTGTATTTATAATGTGATATATATATATAGACTTCACTATGTAAGTGGACAGGAGTATACTTGGTAGAAAGAATAATAGAATACTTATAGTGAATTATTAGTCATAATGAGCAAGTTATGAAAAATGAAAATTTTAAGTCATTCTATATACTCAAAATAAGAAAAGTAAAGATCAGAGTTTTGAGTGGACGTAAGAATGAAAACTAGCGTTAGGAAAATGATAACCAGACTTACGTGCACGTGCGTGAGAAAGTGAGCCTGTCTCGGTCGGACGTGCCTGGGGCGGTTGCGGTCCACGGGGAGAAAGGAAAGGAGCGTGACGCTCATCTAGCGAGACTGCGGGTAAACACAGAGCAGAGCAGCGATTTCAGCGTGAAGTTTTCTCAGCGGGGATTTGTTACCATCGTGTCAAAATTATTTGTAAGTATACGGGATAACATTAATATGCAATGTTTAAGGAGAGTCAGATCTATTCTGTATATCCCTACAGATTATCTCTTTGCTTTTGCGAGTACTGCATAAAAAATACTGAAAACCTTGATTTAATCCACAACCAAAAGTACTCTTAATCCAATCCATTGAGTAGACAGAATGCGTGGAGTGAGTAAAGTACTCAATAAATTTGAGGAAATACTGTTTCACATTAGAATTTTCTTACGTTACTGGGCTTTTCATGTAATCTCTTAATTAAAAAAACTTTCACTATTGTTATATTTGTCTTAGACTTAATTCCTCAGGGACATGGAATAATTCCTTCTGGCTTGAGACTGCCAAGTGCTGCAGGACTAGCTTCCTGGCAGCTGTTACTGAGATAAAATTTTGGAGATTAAGTTTAGTGTTTTTTTTTTATCAGCCTATTATTAAATCTAAATGAGTCTCTATTCCTTCACTAATTAATAAATTAGAAAGGAAATAAAAATAGGAATCATGAATCTGTTATCTCCATACTTCGATTTTCCAGTGAAAATCTAAAAGTAGTTTAATTTGTTTTTGATAGAGAAATATTTTAGGACCCGCTCCCAAGAGTGAGTGTTATAAACAAATAGTCACGGAAGTGGAGCCAGAGGACCTCCGAGAGTTGTTAGGACTGCTGTGAAGGGCGAAAGTGAGCTTTCAGAAACGTGCTCTTTTGATGGATGAGATGTTTCTTAGCATTGAAAGGACTTGCCTGTAGAGAGATCTGGACCAAGTTTCCCCCAGTGCTATCAACCATATACGTATGCAAATATATAGGTGAAGAAACCTATTTAACCTTGTTTGATAGTTTTTTTCAAGTTCACTTATGCTGGAAATATTTGGAGCACAGCTAATGACCAGCTGCTCAGGGCACGAGGCACTGCACCGAGCGCTTCCCATGCGCTGTGGCGCCTGCCCACCCCGCAGCCCTGGCGGGAGGTGTCTCTGCACCCCCTTCCCCACGTGGGAGGAGGGGCGCCTGCACTTGGTCAGTGCTGCAGAGCTGTATGTGAGCCATCGTTCGAACCTGCTTAACTCTCTTAGTTCTTCATCACTAGCCAAGCCCACGACTTCAAATCCTGAAAAGCTCTGAACACTGCAAAGCCAAACATAGAACTAATAGTTTTATTTTACTTGATGTGAATATTTATATATTTTACTGCAAAAAGTAGTAATTTGTTGGATTGTAGGTGCTGCCTTAGAAAGCCCAAGAGGTGTTTTATAAATATAGTATGCACACCTTTGTGAGTAGCACTGTCTTTCTAAAATCTGAAAAATTCTGAACTTCGAAACATATCCTTCCCACCCAGCGGGCTATTTTGAGAGTGAGGGGTTGTGACCTGTACGTCTTACACACCTGCAGTTCACAGAAAAGACACTTGCGTACGTGTGCCAGAGCTGGAGAGGAAGGGGAGAACGATGCCTGGGGCCTGCTGTCCGGCTTAAAACACGGTGTCGCCATGGCCCGCCTCTCCTCTCCCGGCAGCAACCTCCTGAGTTGTGCGTGTGTGGTTCCCTCCCCTTTGTCTTTTAAGTACCTGTTGGCACTTTTCTCTTTCCCTGTTTTATGACACTTCTGTTAGTAACTGGTTTGTCGTCACCAGGAAGATGTGAGTTGAGATTTGCTTAAATTTATCTTAAATAGTTTTGTTTTGTAGGAATTGAATGAAATACTTGCAATTGGAATGAATATGAAGTTACTTTTTGGGTTCACAAATAATTAAGAAAACAAATTATATGTAAAATTATATTAGAATCCAAATTCATGTTGTTAACTCACCATTGTTAATATGATCTTTAATAGAACATAATTGCTGCACATCTGAAGATTTTGAATAGTTCTTAGGTATTTGGTATAGTTAGATTTAATCTGATTTTTTTTTGCATGACTATTTTCTTCAGTAGGTTGACTGGTACCTAAATGAAATTATGAACCTTTAGATAAGCTCTTTGTTCCTGCAGTTATTTTGCTTGAGTATTTCCCACCTCTCAGCCTACATTCCTACCTTAATTCTCAAGGTAGGAAGGACCGCCTACATTAAAGTCACTGAGGCTTGTTGCGAATACAGGTCTCTAGGCATCCAGAGGCCCTGACTCAGTTAGGGGAGGTCCAGGATTCTGTGTTGTTAACAAGCACTGCAGGTGATTTGTATGAAGACTGGTATTTGAGAACCGTATTTCAAAGCCGTCAGGGGACCTTACCGTGATCTTGGAACTCTCAGGTCTTTATCTGTCTGCTTTCGTTCCGCTTGTGTCAGCTTTCCGAACTTGGAATTAGGAGACAGGTTCCAATCCTGGTTTCCTGCCACTTTCTGGCTAATGATCATGCCAAGTGACTTAAACTCTAAACTGTTTGCTCATTAATGCAGTGGGAGGGAGCAGTTGTGTCTTCCCTGCCAGGCTTCCTGCGTGTGTGTGAGTAACAGAAAATGAGACTGGGTAGGTCTGTTACACAGTGTATTCGACTGTATAAGCTTGTTACCCTTGTCCCCTGTTGCTCAAGATTGTACTCTGGGGTCGATGGCCTTCCTTTTCTGGGGGTGGCAGTCGTACAGGGAGAGGAATCTCAGTGCTTTCCAGACGGTGCTCTGAATTCACAGCACAAAAACTCGGCGCCCATACGTTAACAAAAACTGGGATGAAGGATTTGTACTTGTGCTCCTGAGTTCTTAACTTTTTTTTTTTTTTTACATACCATGCTGTGATTTAGCTCCAGCGGCGCCATGAGCAGATGAAGAAGAACTTGGAAGCACAGCACAAAGAACTAGAGGAGAAGCGTCGTCAGTTCGAAGACGAGAAAGCGAACTGGGAAGCCCAGCAGCGCATTTTAGAGCAACAGAACTCTTCAAGGTATCCGACACCGAGATTCCCACGGAATGTCCCTACGAGTGTTTTAAAGAGTTCTTTCCTTTTTTTAGAGAGGGAACACTCTGTTTTTTTAAGACTTCATTTATTTATTTTTAGAGAAGGGAAGAGAGGGAGAGAAACGTCAGTGTGTGGTTGCCCCTCACGACCCCCTACTGGGGACCTGGCCCGCAACCCAGGCGCAACCCAGGCGCGTGCCCTCACTGGGGATCTAACCGGCAGCTCTTTGGTTGCCAAGCCAGCACTCAGTCCAGTGAGCCGCGCCAGCCAGGGCTAAAGAATTATTTTCCTATTTATTTTTTAGAATAACATTTTAAAAGACATCACCCACTGTCGTGCATCCAAAGCACGATTACTTCATGAGTGAAATTTTTTTATGAATAAATATTTTAATGTATGTAAATAAATATAATCTGTCTGATATGGTAGTAATTGTTTTCACTACAAACATTTTCCGTCACTTAACACTTCACTATAATTTACTTGTTGCTTCATAACATTCTCCCAGTTAAACTCACCATAATCAGTTTCCCACCCCTCCCTCCCAATGTTGGACACACGGTCGTGTTCCATTTGGGGTGAGCGTGTAGAGAACGCCGCTAAAGAGACCTTTCGTGAATTCAGGGGTACGTTTTACTCATGTGGAGTTACTTATTTAGGGCAAAATTCTTAAGATAAAATGTTTGGATTTCTAATTCCTAATATAGTTAATAGGTTGCCTGCTTTTTATTTATTAAAAACTGAATAATATCTGTACCTTGGGGGTTTTATTCCCTCATTAGTCCCATTTAAAACTGAAAAGTTGAATTGCTGTAAGAATTCTATAATTTACTTTTACTGCTAAACGTTTTTAAGACTAGGCATTTGTTCTGTGAACTTTTTCCCCAAAGAAGAGGAAAATACAATTGTAAAAGCAAATGCATTTCAGAGTGGAAATGGCAGTAGGAGAAAAGGATACCCTGTTAGATGTTAGTTGATTTTTTTTTTAATTCGCACTGTTTTATTTGAGAATTGTTCTCATATCTTGAAACTGGGGTTTTGTCAGATAGAAAAGGGGTTTTGCCAGATATTTACTATATTTATCCTGGAATCATGTCAAATATTTGATTGTCTAAGGCAATACTGTTAGGGACTAGCACTGTCCTCATTGTTCACTTCTAAATCTTTTAGTTTTTCAAATGAAAAAGTTGTGTGTGAAAATTTAACACAGTTGTAGCTGGGCTAGCTATTGCTACCATGTGTTGTTTATCATGTTTATGACATAGTCATTTTGGTTATTTTTCTTTAATCCTTCAGAACCTTGGAAAAGAACAAGAAGAAAGGGAAGATCTTCTAAACCCTCCGTCGACCACCAGTTGCGTGTTAGTTGCCAATACGCCAGCTTGGACACCAGTGTTTGTTGGATCCGTTTGACCAATTTGCACCAGTTTTATCCTTAATGATGGATTTAACAGCATGACAAAAATAATTATTATTTTTTTGTTCTTGATGGAGATTAAAATGCCTTGAATTGTCTAAGGTGTTGTGTACTTAGAAACTAACAGCTCTAAGTACCTTTCCTACATTCTCTTTTTTTATTATTATTAAACAGATGTCTTCAGTTTAATGCAAGAAAACATTTTACTATTGTACAATCATGTTCTGGTGGTTTGACTGTTTACAAGATATTCCAAAATAAAAGGACTCTGAAAGGTTTTTGCCGAGGATAAATTGCCATAATATGATACAAACTATGCTTCTCTCTGATAATTATAATACAAAGGTCCATCCAGTGCAGCGTATACAATACTGTAATTTAGTCTAACACAGCTGACCCTATTTTTTGACACTTCCATTGTTTAAAAATACACATGGAAAAAAGAACGTATATGCTTACCATGCACCTAGAGCTTTTTTATAACAGCCTTTTTTTGTTTGTTTGTTTGTTTGTTTGTTGTTTTGGATTCTTTAAATATATATTATTCTCATTTAGTGCCCTCTTTAGCCAGAATCTCATTACTGCTTCATTTTTGTAATAACATTTAATTTAGGTATTTTCCATATATTGGCCCTGCTAAAATAGAGTATAGCATCTAAAGGAAACTTTCCTTTAATTCCCTTTTTACACTTTATGGTAAGTAGCAGGGGGAAAATGCATTTATAGATCATTTCTAGGCAAAATTGTGGAGCTAACGACCAACCTATTTCTATCTATGTGCAGTCTCTTTATTTTACTAGAAATGGGAATCATGGCCTCTTAAAAAGAAAAAAAAGTCATCATTCTGCTTTTAGCTGTATTCATATATCGCATCTCTGTATTTTTTTGTTTGTATTGTAAAAAATTCACATAATAAACAATGTTGTGATGTAATAGAGTGTGGGTCTTAAATATTCTGCTGTTGCTATGCAAGACTAGAATATTTTGGGAAGAAACTTTTCAACTCTATGATTGCAACTCTTTTTTTTGTATGTTTGTTTCACTTAGGTGTATGTGTTGGTTTTCTTCCGAGATTCAGTGTCTCTCTGCTCGTTACTGTCTCATTAATGTTATTTCTCTGAGAACAAATCCCAGTGCATTCATTAGCTGAGCTTTAGTCTCTGGAAACAAATTTTTTATCTGGAAAGAGGGTGGTATAGTTTCTTTTCACCAACATCAGATTAGTAGATTTTAACATAATGCTTAACATAATCATACATTAAGTATAATGAATTTATTCCAGTTCATTATCTTAAAAAGTTTCGCCATGTCAGTTACTTAAAATTAAGGATCCAAGCAGTAGGAGGAAGTAACTGATAATTCTGATTAGTTAATATTTTTGTTTACTTCAGACACAGAAGGATTTAAATAGTATGCTTGAAAGATACTGTTACTTTTAAAAGACAGGTAGATCTAAAGTGTAAAATATATTTTAGGAAGATTATTCACGGTATAGAATCCTGACTGCACATGTAAGTTCCCCAGGGTACTATTTTTACAGCAGATTTTATGGGGCATTAAAACACGATTTAGGGACACTACAGTAAACGTACACCCTTGCTTGATGGCCATCAGTAGTTAAAACTTGTCTTAGAAAATGTTTAGTTACCTAAAATGTCTTTTTTGCCATTGGACAGCATAATAGTGCTGAAGTCTTTTTAGAACTAAATTGGCTGTAATCCCAAGGCCAGAATCAGATACTCAGGAATAACTATAGTAAATATATAGGGGGTTTCATTTGTTCGTTTTCATTCTTGTGTTAAGAGAGATCGGGTTAATCTCTAATGAAAAGTCTGGGTTTGGGGAGTTGTGAACAATGTACTTCATTTGGAGAATGCAAAACAGAGACATGTAGGCCCCCTGCCTAACCGGCAAAGTGCTGCTGCTTCTAGAAACAGGTTCTCCTTCTGGATCTTGAGATGAGTCACCTGGATTCTGCCACCCCAGTGAAAACTGTCTGAATCTTCATCCATTGTCACGCCTAAGGTTTTCCTTGAACCTAGTACAGGGGCTGTGCGACCTCACTGTGTCTTTTTATGAACGTCAGGCTTTTCACGCATGTGGAGGGCCACGTCTGCCACGGGCCCGTGAGTTTCCGAGAACTGATTATGAATGTCCGCAGGACCTGTGACATTCAGGGAAGCGTAAGGGGAGGCCAGCAAACAGGCAGTGCCTCGCCCCCTTTGTCGGAAGCAATAGGGAGTGAAGTAGCTCCTTAACCACCCTCTTAAGTGTCCCTTCTGACCAAGCTGGGCACCGCGTGGTAGAGTTTTACTGCCACCTACTGGAGTGAGGTGTAACTGTTTCATTGTCAAGTTCACAAGTACTCTGCGCTGATCATGGATTAGACCTGTGCCTTATTTCTGTGTGGCTCAGTTTGTAATCTTGCAGCTGAGGAACAAGACTCCTGCCTCTCAGAGCCATGAGCTCGGCACACGTTACCACCCCCCACGTTCTGACTCCCCGTACCTCCCCCCACGCCTTTCACATCATCTTGGAGAAAGTGCCCGGAGGCTGTGGAGGTGAGGGCATAGTAGGTGAGAAAAAAGAGCGAAGGGTAAGGTGGCCTGGTGACGCAGCCAGAGAAACGGGAGCGGGAGAAAGTTTGGTGCTGCCCTCAAGCCCCAGGGCACTGTCTAGCACGTTGCACTGTGGAAGCCGTTGTCGGAAGTAGCGTGTAGATTTGTTAATAGTCGCTTGGTAAATCCCCAGGACACCCGGGCGAAGACTGCTCGGTGTCCTCTCTGATGTGAAAAGACAAACTATTGTCTGCCACACAAGTGAATTGAAATCCTTTTTTTTTTAAAAAAAGATTTTATTTATTTTTAGAGAGGGAAGGGAGGGAGATAGAGAGAAACATCAATGTGCAGTTGCTGGGGGTCATTGGCCTGCAACCCAGGCATGTACCCTGGCTGGGAATCGAACCTGCGACACTGGTTTGCAGCCCGCGCTCAATCCACTGAGCTACTCCAGCCAGGGCGGTAATCCTTTCTCACAAAAAGCTTGCAAAGGTAAACAAAACTCTGTTTAATTTCCCTGCTCCTTCTGTACTGATAACTGTCCACGTATTGATCACTGACTCTGTGCCAGACAGTAAGGGAGACAGTATCTCTGCGTTATTTTCACTGAACCCTCAGTGGAGACCGGATCGCCCGTTTTTTGAGTGGAAACAGGTTTGGGGATGTTCAGTGACTCTGCCCACAGGCGGGTAGAGGCTGGTGCAGCTGCCAATCGAGCCGGGCCTGCTGACACCGGGGCCTGCGTGCCTCAGTCGTGTCGTACGGCCACATGTATGCGCGCACTAGAAAACACGAGCCACCTGGGTTCAAATCCCGGCTCTGCGTGACCTGCACACGTGACTCTTCCCTTCCGAGCCTTTGTTCCTCCAGCTGTAGAACAGGGCCTTGCCTCCCTTGCCGGTCTGCAGTGAGAGTTACTTCTGACTGCGGGCGCGAAGGCATCTGGGCCCAGGCAGCTACCTCTGACTGCCGTGTGCGCACGGACGGGAGTGGTGTCTCCCCAGTTCCAGGCGATGGCTTCTTTCTGGCCCCTGTGCGCGGTGCCTGCTGCTCTGTGCGCAGAGCGAGCCTGCTGGAGTGACTAAACGAAGTATGCTTCAACGAAAGGGCACACCGTGGAAGTACAGTAACAGAAGGGAAAAGCAGCATTTTTTGTTTTGTTTTTTAAAGATTTTATTTATTTATTTTTAGACAGGGAAGGGAGGGAGAAAGAGAGAAAGAAACATCAATATGCGGTTGCTGGGGGCCGTGGCCTGCAACCCAGGCATGTGCCCTGGCTGGGAATCGAACCTGCGACACTTTGGTTTGCAGCCTGCGCTCAATCCACTGAGCTACGCCGGCCAGGTAGCAGCGTTTTTTGTATGGTGCTAGTAATGGGAGTTACAAAAAAATGCCATTCTTTGCAAATAAGGCCGAGATGGTTCATCGGAGTATCTCGGGTGAAAACGTGGATGCTTTTGAAGCAAATCTGGTTCCCATGATTTGGGACCACTCCACGGAATGTTCCAAGGTTCGCGTCAGCTGTCTGCAGCCGAAAACAAGCTGACAATGTCCTGTGTCCTTCTGCAGCCTTTCAAAGCGCACGGGAAGAATGAGGACCATTCTTGGCCCGAACATTCGCCCCATGGGGTGCTGGGCCCGGCAAAACAGCCTCGTATTAGCTAGCAAAGCAGGGTCAAGTGAAAGGAGACCTTGTTCCTCGTGTTCCACACCAGGCTCTCAAAGGGTAGCGTGAAACCCCTGCTGGCAACACACAACCGCTGTTTGAGATGCTGTTTGGGACCCACCGGCATCTAATGCCACTCAGGCTTTCTCTCAGAAATCCTCCGGGACGGGAAGACGGAATGGTTGACACCTCTGAGAAGGGACACCTGTCAGCGTGAGGCGAGGCGCTGCCAGCCAGTGTCAGGTTTCTCTCCCCCTCCCCGCAGCAGCAGACCAGGGGAGCTGCTCAGGCTCGGGGCTTGCAGCCTGCCGCACGGGGCGGCAGTTCGTCCACCGTGGATGGCTATTTACAGCAAACAGCAGAGCACAGAGTCTCAGGGGTGAAGGGCTGTGGCGGAGCCGGGAGTGTTTCCCCTCATTCTGTTGTCTCGGGATTTCACCGGTCTCTTTCCTATTTAAATATGTGTCCACTCACCCGGAGGCCCAGAGAAGTGTCCTGTGCCTCGGACAAGCCAGTAGTTGAAGCAACTTGGCAACTGCTGGGTGAAGTGATGGGTTCGCCAGCCCAGACCCAGTGTCCGTGGGAGCTTCCGCCGCACTTTTCAGGAGTCAAGGGACATGTTTTTTCGGGTTGGGAGGTGGGGAGCTGTCAGTGTTTTTCCTGGGGGTAAATCTCTTGGGATTCTACGAAGCTATGGCTTAGTGTGGTTTACTTTCAAAACAACAAAAACTGTTGAACATTTCAGGAGCACAGTTCTTTCACTCAAACACACCCACATAAAACCCCCTTTAGGCCTTCAGGGGGCTGGGCCCGGGGCACTGGGGGCTGAGTTCGGCGTCTTCTCTCGGAGCCCCCACTGCGTGGGCGCGGCCACAGACGCCCTGCTCTCCGAGGTAGGGACGGCAGAGCGCGCCTGTGAAAGCCTTCCCTGAGAAGCAGGGGCATGAAACGAAGAGGCAGTTACCTTAGGACACGTCTCGCTGACAGGCACCCCAGACAAATGGAGACAAAGCCCGGAGGCTTACGGACACGGTTCAGAGCTCTGGTGCTGGGCCCCGGGGTGCTGAGCAAGGTTCTGGGGAGGGAGCCCGCCAGGCCCGTGTGCACCGCCTCTGCAGAGGCTGCTGCGCTCCCACGCGGTCTGTTCTGTAGAAGCGGAAGTCCTCTTTGTAGTTTGTTTGTTGTTTGTTTGTGTTAACTAAAAGAAGCACTTACAGCCACTTCGTTGTACTAGAGGTCTCTCCTGAAAGGAAGTGGCATAACCAGAACTTTCGTAAAGCAGGAGATAACCTGTGTTTTAAAAAGACATCGAGTTACTCAACATGGGACAGGAGGGTTTTGCTGGAATCTGGGGTTTTGTTGCCCCCGTGTTCCCCCTAATTGAGTGGATGGGTGGTGGGGTTTCCAGCCCCTCTCGATCTTGATCGGGCCCTGTCCAACCTGCCCCCCGTGGGTCTTCCCCTCTGTACCCACCCCCTCCAGACTCTCAGCACTCTCGTGTGGGCCCGAACAGCCCTGGGAGGCCGGGCCTGGGAACGGCAGGACACGCAGGCGTGGACGGGGACTGCGGCAGCCTGAGGGCCCAATGGGCACGCTCAGGACCTGGGTCCTGGGTCACGGAGAAGCAGGGTGTGCGTACAGGGGAGGACATCGCCCCGTTGGTGCCCGTTTGGGGCAGGGGTCAAGAACAATAGGGCTGCAGCCCCCTGGCGGGAGGTGGGGGGAGCGTCGGTGTGGCCAGGTGGCAGTGAGGCACTGGGATGTGGGGTCCCCAGTGTCCTCACTGAGTCCCTGGTGGATGGGGGACCTCTCTGGGAAGAGGATTTGACAGACACTCCTGTGCACCTCCTGGAGTTGTGACAGCACACAGCGGGCTTAAAAAACCAGCTGGCATTGCCCAGCGGGGGGCCTGGCATGGGGCGGAGGCCGGCCGGCCCTCACCCCTGCCCTGCCTCATCTTAGAAGATGGAGCGGGAGGAGGCAAGTGCCGGGCAGGATGTCCCCTTGGGAGAGCTGGGAACACAACTCCCAGTGGCCACCAGGGGGCAGCACTGCCCCGGCTGCAGGCTCCTTCCACTGCGTCTGCCTGCCGAGTTCCGGAGGCTGCATTGCTCCGTGTGGATTTTAGTTAAGTAACAGGAATTGCGAGGGCCGTGAACTTGGTGCAGATCCTCACAGCAGGGACCACCTGGCGCCATCTCTTCCGCACCTACATGCAGTTTAAGGAATGCGTGCTAAAAGGGGGGATGGGCGTGCACCACATCCCCCAGGGTCGAGGCAGGCGGCCTGCCCTGATTGGCACTCCCACGGTGAAGCAACGCGCGGGGGGCACACCTTGACCGATGGACGCACGGGCCCAGCCTTTGGAGCTAGGTCTCCACGGGGCAGGGGAGCCATGCTTCCCCGCGACTGCAGGTTAACCAGCCAGTGGCGGGGTTGGCGGAGCCTCACACTGGCTTGGGCTCAGAAGAACCAGAACCGAGAACCCAGCGAGTGAAAGTCAAACCTGGCAGCACGTGGGAGCCTCGCGGGTGATGGTGGTTGGGGGGGGCGGAGTTTAGGGCACCCACCGTCGGACATCCTACCCCAGGGCCTCCCCCTTGCTGGCCGGTTCAATCACCGAAGAAACCATCCGCAGAAAGGGGGAGGAGGGGGAGGGAGGGGGAGGGAGGGGGAGAGAGGGGGGAGGGAGGGGGGAGAGAGGGGGAGGGAGGGGGGAGGGAGGGGGAGGGAGGGGGGAGGGAGGGGGAGGGAGGGGGGAGGGAGGGGGAGAGAGGGGGGAGGGAGGGGGGAGGGAGGGGGGAGAGGGGGGAGGGAGGGGGAGGAGGGGGAGGGAGGGGGAGGGAGGGGGAGGCCGAACCTCTGGCCACCGGCCTTTTCTGAACGCTGTCCCTGCTCGCTCCCAGGAAGGCCTAGGGGGCCAGGACGGCACAAAACGCAACAGGGCAGATTTCGGGAGCTTTGGCAGAGGCGGGCTTTTCCATGAACCCCTGGGTCCACAGCCTCCTGACCGACTCTGCTGCAAAGTTTCCACCTGCCCGTTTCTTCCAGCAGCTGGGGGAGGGGGGCCCAACACGTGATGTTTCTATGAGCACCCAGACATCCGGTGACGCCTCCGGAGAAGCGGGGCCAGGCAGCTGCTCCCCGGAAGGACGTGGTGCCCTTCGTTCCCACGGTGTGACCCACGTGGCGGCTGGAGTGGGGGACCTGTGGACACCTCGGTGAGCTCGACCCAGGCCTTCCCACCGACCGCCCAGCGGGCCTGAAGCCCCGGCGAAGCTCCTCTGAGTTCCTGACGTTTCTTCACCACCATCTTCCCACCGGGTTGGTTTCTTCGCCAGGTGTCGCTCTCCTGTCTGCATCCTGCTCTTCGTTTCTGCGGTTCCTCCCGCCCACACGCCGGGCAAAGATCTCCCTGTGTTCTCAGTGCCTGTAACGCAACACTGAAAACAAGCGGCCGCCCGTCGCCGAGCTTGGCTGCAGCCACGCAAAATCCGCGTTTGTCCCGGGGGATTCTCCCTGAGCACCGCACCCCGGGCCCCCAGCGCCGTCCCTCCTGCTGACTCCTCGGTCTGGTCTTCCCCTTCCTGGCCCTCTCCTCTCTTCCTTTGCTTTTCTTCTCCTCCTCCTCGGGAACACATTACCGACATTTGTAACAGCTCCACCCACTTTTTTTTTTTTAAGCTCCCTACAGGTGTCTTTCAAGTCTCACTTTCTGGCCCCAGAGAGAGACAGCTCTTCTGTGGAGAAGCAGAGCACTGAAGGGAACCACACTGCTTGGGTCCCAATTCCTGTGCTACTACTCTTGGGACTCTGGGCAAGTCACGCTACTTCTCTGTGCCTCAGTTTCCTGTTCTGTAAAAACAGTCCTCACAGGGGTGTGGAGGGGACTGAATGAGTTAGTAGTATATGTGCCATTGACAGGTGGATGGATAAACACATTGTGGTATATCCATACAATGGAATAGTATTCAGCTCTGAAAAAGGAATGCAGTCCTGATATCTGCTATGACTTAAATGACCCTCAAAAACATTACACTAACTGAAGGAAGCCAGACTAAAAGGTTACATATTATTGAGATATATCCAGAATGGACAAATCCATAGAGACAGAAAGCAGGTTCATGGATACCAAGGGCCAGAGGGATGGTTAATGGGCAGTGGCTGCTTAATGGAATGGGGTGTGCTGGGTTTTGAAAAGGTTTTGAAATTAGCCCTGGCTGGTGTGGCTCAGTGGATTGAGTGCCATCCTGCAAACCAAAGTGTCACCGGTTTGATTCCCAGTCAGGGCACCTGCCTGGGTTGTGGGCCGGGTCCCAGTGAGGGGCGTGCGAGAGGCAACCACACACTGATGTTTCTCTCCCTCTCTCTTTCTCCTTTCCCCTCTCTCTAAAAATAAATAAATAAAACCTTTTTAAAAAAGTTTTGAAACTCGAGAGCTGATGGTTGTACATTTGTGAATGCACCGAATGCCACAGAATTATGCGTTTTTAAATGGTTAGTGGTGTGCTAGGTGAATTTCACCTGTAAAATAAATAAAAGGAAAGCAATTTTTGTGTTTTCTGGCATATAAGAAACAATCAAAACATTATTACCCATCCGCCACTGCAATCAGCATAGAAGGCTGTTAATCTCAGCTGTTCCAAGGTAAGAAAAAGCCATCCAGTGGCGGGCAGTAGGAGGGAGGCCTCAGGCCCGGGGAGGGAATCTGCCTGAGGGCTGCTCCTTGCACAGACGTTCCTAACTGGAAGGAAATAACGTTGTCCTCTCGTGGCAAGGAGAGCACTCGGGGACCGGGGACCGGAGCACCATGGAACATTCTCGGAGTCTCCGGGCTCATCAGTGTGGCTCTGCGGATGGCAGGGGAGGGGGAGGGCGTCCCAGTGACGGAATGTCTCTGGTGTCCGCACCCTCCTTTGCTCCTCCCTCAGTCGTGTTTTTTCCTTGGTTGGGACGGAATTCACGTGCCGGAAGTCCACCCCCTTAAAGCGTCATCTGCGATTCAGTGGCGTTCAGTACGTCCACAGAGGCGCCGGCGTTTGGTCGGATGGTCCCAGCAGCCTCCTGGGCGGCCTTCCTCGTGGAGTCGTCCAGGCTGGGCTTCCAACCTCCGCTGCTCTGAGCTTCTACAGCGCAGGTCTGACCCTGGTCCCTCCCCCTTTACCCACCCTCCTTAAACTACCTCCCAGGACCCCTCACCCTGTGCCCCCACCCCAGCATAGTGTCTGGATTCCTAGCAGGCCCATGCCCACCGCCCCCCCATCCCCTCCCAGTGCCCCCCAGTGCCCCGGGCTCCAGCCACCCCCAGCCCCTTTCAGTCACCCATCGTGCAGGTGGCTGAAATCAGGCTGTGGGACAGCTCTGCGGTGTGCAAGGGCCGGGCGGCCTCTCTCCTGCCCCTTCCCTTCTCCAGGCTTGCCCTGGGACAGGACCTGACGGCGCCTCCCGCAGCCCCGTGCACCCGCACTGGGTGTTGTCTGTCGCCCGGGAGAACTCCGCAGGTGCTGGCCACCCACATGCGGCCACTTGCCTTTGCTCCTGCCGTAGGCGGCAGGCACCAGTGCCCCAGGTGCCATTCACGGCAGGGGAGACAGAGGGAGCTCTCCGAGCTGCCCAGGAAAGCCCAGGCCCGCAGGCTGGAGGAGAGGACAGGTGGCCAGGCCCCCAGGGGGAGAGGTGGGGCCCAGCTCATGGGGAGCTCTGCTGGTGGCCCCCGGGGGGAACCCCTCCCTTCACCACCATCGGCTGGCCTGGCCCTTTCCCCTGGAGGCGGGTGAGGAGTTCAAGGCTCACAGAACCAAGGTTTGGGCGTTTCCTTTGCATATTCACTTCTTGAACGGGCACCCCTTCTTTGAAATATCATCAGCACCGTGTCTTGTTCAGATGTGGGGCAGGTAGGACCCCCAGGGGACAGCGACCACGGTGTCCCAAGCCCTGGCGTCAACCTCAAGTCGACCTTCTCTCTGTGTCACTGCGGCGGAATGACGACGGTCTGGGAGCTGGGCCTCGCCCGAGGGAGCGAAAGCTCGATTGGGACGAGCTGGTTCAGGAACGGCAGTTGGTTGGATCCCAAACGGCTCTGCAAAGGAAAACCTCACTGTTTCAAACACTTAGTTTCATTGTTTCACAATGAATTACTTAATCGATGGCAGTATTGCATTTTTTAATGTCTTAGTTGATAATTATTGACTCTTTTGAACTAAGAGGTTGAAAGGGAGCGCCGGCCCCCCCTCCCCCACCCCCATCTCCCATGCATCACATGGAGGTATCAGTGGGACTTTGGAAGGGTCATGACCCACGGTTATTTACCTCTTTGTTATTATTTATTGTTGCAACTGCACCACGATGCTCGCACCAGCCAGTAGCACGCCCCAACTGGATGCAACGGCAGCCTTTCTCATTGCTGTCTCTAAATCTATAGAACACCTGTGCTATGCAGGCAGCACCTCTCCGTCACCATGGTGATCAGGCAACCTCAGTCTGCAAACACATCCTTTGTTTGCAGCGTATGTGGACCGGGGACAGAGGAAGCCAAGGAAGCTGTGCGTCTGGCCAAGGAGGCGTGGCGTCCTCGGGGCTCGGGGAACCTAGCTACCCAGAGCCTGTGGACTCTCTTTCCCACCTCTCTAGGTCCGGCTCCTCCCGGGAAGAGGGTGTGACAGTTGTGCGCCCGAGACCTTGGTTGTGCGCCCGAGGGGTGGCCCAGGTCTGCAAGCTGGTGTGGAGGGACTGGGCTGAGGTGTCCACACACACACACACACACACACACTCATGAGGCCGTTTTTGGTGAGAGATGGAGGTGGAGGGTTTGGGTGGACCAGGGGTCTTCATCTGTCTTCATGCCCACCCCCCACGGTTCCGTGGCCCCGACTCCTGGTTCTCTGCTCACCTGCTCCTGTGAGTGTATCAAGCGCGCCCTCCACATCACCCTTCCTGGAGGCCGCTGAGTCCCGTTCTCTCTGCCAGCCGGGCCCGCTCCTTGCCTGCCTCCTGGCTGCCTGCCACGCCTTCCCGGCGAAGTGTCCCTGGCCTCCCCAGCGAGAGCCCCCCTCCCTCCTCCACGCCCCCACGCTGGTGTCTGTCCACCTCCCGGGTCTGGGGCCAGTCACTCCAAATGGCACTCATGACCGAGGGCTTCCTCTCCCCCACACACGGCACCCCGCTCTCTGCGTCCCCAGCCCCTGGCCCCCCAGGGTGCAGGGACCCCACGTGCAGACTGGGTCATGCCCTGGATTTAATTGTTTTGGTGATTTGGGGGGAAGGCTTGGAAGCCTCCCCTAATGTTTACCTCAGACTCCGGTCTCTCCTGGAACACAGAGTGCTTGTTTGGGAGGGTCGGGTTCTGCTGCTGAAGTGACAGCGGGGGCAGGGGGGGCGTGCACCTGCCTCAGCACTTCTGCTCTCTGAGCAGTCCCCGTGTGGGGGCACCCCCTCCCGCCCCCCACCGACCACGTGGAGAAGGTTGGGGGACCAGCACGTGCTCGTGCCCGCACCAGAGGGTCTGCCGCTGGCCTCCAGGCGGCGGGGAGCTCAGCCGCCCGTGGAGGAGGTGACCCTGTGTCCCTGTTTGCCGGGGGCACGCTGTGTGTAAGTCTGCTGTCCTGGAATGATGACTCACTCTCCAGAGTGTCCCATCACTGACTCAGACAAATGGCACCGTCCCCGTGTGGTGGAAACTCGTATCCCGCTGCTGGGCTCATGGGCCCCAACATTTGCAGTTTCGGGGGTTTTGTTCTTTTTTGTGGCTTTTTTTTTTTTTTGGAGTTCTGGGAATTCTCAGATCTACTGTATTCTTAGAAAGGTTGGCAGAAAGCACGGGGATTTCCATGGTCTCATTCTGAATCCTGACCGGTTTTCTGTAAAACCCAGGAAAGTGGTTATAAATCTTCGACCCCATCCAGCAACTCTCAGGCCCTGCCCCCGCGGGGCCCCCCGTGGGCCCCCCCCCCCGTCCTGCAGGGGAATCTCGGAGACAGCCGAGGCGGGGCGGCAAGGGCACGACGGGCCAGTGGGGAGAAAGGACTCAAGTGCAGCTTGTTTAGTTCTGCTTATTTTCCAACAGGTTTCTTCTGTAAATCCTCACACAAGGACATGGTGTTTATTGACTTTTAGAGGAAGAGGAAGCGGGGGGAGAGAGAGATATCCATCAGTTGTCCCCCAAGCGCGCCGGGACCGGGGATGTGAGTCAGGTGCCACGCTCCAGCCGGCAGGGCCGTGCGGCCGGCGCGCACCGGCCTCTTCGCTGGTCCCTCTCCCGGCGGCCCCTTTCTTCCCCTCTCTCTCCGCAGACAGGTCTCCGCTGCTGGGTCGGGGCTGAGGAAGCGGCCCAAGCTGGGACCCATGCGCCCATCCCAGTTCTAAGCTCTAAGGAGAGAGAGTCCGATGGCTCCTGGGTGGGCGGCTGGCGGCTGGCGAGGTCTTCGTCACGTGATGAAAGGTGGCGGCTGGGAATTACTGAGGGCGGAAAAGGTACCCCTGAATGATCTACCGTCAGGTTGAGCACGTCTCTCCGATGTCTGCACCCCTTCCACACGACAGCTCCCTTTGCGGTGGCATCGCTGTGGCCAGGATGCTGGAAATGGCTCAGGTGTTGGCCCACGCCCACCCCTCCCCCGCCCTCACCTCACCCCTGCCCCCAGGGCTCGGGTGGCCCTTCTGGCCCCCAGCTGACACACCTGGTGTTTGTCGGACCCCAGCATGGGCTCTGCGGATACCGCTGTAACCCAGATGCGCTCTGAGGCTGGGTAGGGCCCAGTCTATGCACCGAGGCTCATTTAGAAACACACAGTCCAAAATTAATTAAACTTCATTAAAGCCAAATTATTTTTTGGCTCGCAGGGAAGAATTAGGGACTATCACTGGGACAAATCCCGAACTCCTCCAGAACCCCTTCCCGATTCTCTCTGCCCCTTTCCCGGCAGGCGGCAGGTGCCCGGGAACGCCCCGCCCCCCAGGCTCCCCCAGACTCCGCCCACCGCCCTGCACCTCCGGGAGCCCCTGTTTCCAGCGTCGTCCACACCTTTTATGACTCGGCCAGTGGAGACTGGACTTCTCTTTAGGGCGGAGGGGAGAGGGAAAATCTGAGTAGCTGAGACCAAAGTCATCTTGAGCGGGCTGGGGGTGGAAGGAGAGAAAGACCCCCCCCCCCCCATCACACAGAGAGGGGCGGGAGCTGGGCCCTTCACTGCCGGGCCGGGCCCACTTGGCCCTTCTCGGGGGCTGGGTAGGGGGGTGGTGCATCAGGAATGCCACACAGACATCTGAGGGGGACACTGAGGAGAGTGGGGGCTGCACAGGGGGTCGCCTCCACCCCGTGGCCAAACCTTGTTGACTCTAGAACCGGCCTCTGGCTGACCTAAAAGACCTCGTTGTTACCCACGAAACCACACAGCTCTTCTTAACTGAAACCCCACTTTCTCCAGATGTCACCAGCCACACCCCGATCTCGGCTCTCGGGCCCCAGAGCCCGCTGGCCCTCGCCACGACCATGGTGAAAAACGACTGGACTCTCAGCCCGGTAAATTATTGTCCATCGGACACTTCCAGAAGCAACAAAGGATCCTAGACGTCTGTCCTTCTTTCTCAAGGACCGAAACGGGAACTCAACAGAGCTGTGGATGACCGGACAAGGAAGCCTGCTCTCTGCTCCCAGGGTGTCGCCTGCCCTGATGCACTGAGCGGCTCTGCCCGGTAACAGCCCTCCCGCCCTCGTTATTGCCCCGAGAGGGCTGTCTCCCTCCCAGTGGAGGTGCCACCCTCCCAGGCTGCCCTGGGAGGAGCGTGTCCAGAGGAGTGGAGAGAGAGTGGTCTGTCTATCAGAGGTCCACCCATCCTTCCGTCCACGTGTCTATGTGTGACCCTTTGGGTTTCAGGTTTTCCCACGGACCACTTGGTGGCTGGCCTGTCCACGCTGCACTTAGAGGCTGGGTTCCGTCTTCAGTGCACAGATGAAAGCGGAGCTCCGTCCCCCGCCTGGGAGTTGCCTGGGACGCCGGCCAGGTGCCTGGAGGTGGCAGTGTTACTACACGCCCGATAAATATCTGTTGAATCAGAGTACGTTCACCTCCTGAAACCTGCTCAGCGACGGTGAGTGGACAGAGGAAAGAGGGAGGCAGTGCCCTCCTCTTCTTCTGGGCTCTGGCTTCAGGCGGCCCCTCGGGGTCTGTCTGCCGAGCCTGGCTCCCTGCCCTGGAGCCCGAGCCCCAGACCTGGCATGGGGCGTGGAACCAGACTCCTGCTGGAGTACGGCAGGGGTTCAGGCCGCCGCTCAGCTCCTGGAGCGCCCACCCCCTCGCCCGGCTCCTCCAGGCCACGTGTGCGCCTTGCCCGTGACCCTGTGAAGCTGCTCCTCTGGGCTGGCTGCTCTGCGTGTCTCTCATTCCGCTATGAGCACGGGGGCAGGATGGAGCACGCCGCCCAGGCCTGCACACAGTAGGTCTCCAGGAGATGTTTGAGGAAACGCATTTACTTGGAAGGAGAGCAGATGCAGCCAAGATCACCCAAGAAAGCAGAGGGCAGATGCCCACAGCGAAGGGTCCTGCGGGGACCCCCGAGGGAGGGGCCTGCCTGGCAGGACGGAGGAATCCAAAGAGCAGCCGCCGCCGCCAGGGACCGGGGTGGCGCCGGGTGCAAGCTCAAGGTTCCCAGTTAATTCTTAGAGCCTCCCTCTGCTCGACTTCCTGTCTCCGTTGCACAGACGGGGTCACCGAAGCACAGGGAACTTAAGTAGCCTGACCGACGCAGACGGTGAGAAAGGGGCAGGGCCCGGTTTCGAGTCCTCGTTCGCTCTCCGCGGTCACGGCCTCAGTGACATCATCCCAAAGCACTTGGAATCGCTGCTCCCGGGACCTGGGTCCCTGCAGACGCTGGGGCAAGAAGGGGTGCTCGGCGGTGGGGTGGCCTCGGGGGCGCACTGCCTGGGCGGCTGGGTGGAGGCGGACGAGGAGTTTTTGGGGGGAATGAACCTTTTCCTGGGGGCACGACTATCAGGGGCAGCGCGGGGCTGCCCTGCGGAGCCAGGTGACAAGGATGGGGGGCTGCCAGAGGGACTGTCCGGCAAACAGAGGCGCCAGGCCGGTGCCCGATGGGCTCAGACCTCCCGGCTCCGGGGTGGCTGGTGGGGGGGGGGCGCGGCCCCCTGGGCGCGAGGCTGTGGGACCGTCGCCGGCAGCGTTTCTCAGCCCCGCGGGGCGCGGGCGGCCGCCGAGGTTTCCCCCAGCTCCGCGGCGGCGCCGACCCTCAGGCGGGGAGAGGTCTGACATTTCCCACCCCTCCGCGCTCCCCGCGGCGAACCCCGGGCCGACCACCAGTGACCCACGCCCCTCCGCGCGGCCAAGGCGGCAGGGGGCCCGGCTTTCTCAGCCCCGAGAAGAGCCGGCGGGCTGTTCCGCGGGCTGGGAGCGCTGGCAAGGGCCGGGAGCGGCGCCTTTGGCACCGGGCCTCCCCGATCCGCCGCACAAAGGCCCCTTCTCTTTCCCAGGCGGGAGCACAAATAGCGCCGCTCCCCCTGGCTGCAGGGGCCGGGGGTGCCGGCGAGTTTCCCAGGCCTGGGCCCTTAGGAAAACTGCAAGCGCAGAACAAAAAAATGGGAACCGGCTTCTGGCTGCGCTTCTTGACTGCACGCCAGATGGCCTCTGGGGGCAGATCTGAGGGATTTCTCCGTTCCACCGTCTTGGAAGAATTGCTATCTTGGCAGCAGATGGTTATCAGTTCCTTAATGATTCCTGCGGAGAAGCAGTTTCCTCTCTGCTGAAAACCTGGGGCTGGAAAGCGGGGTCTGGGGGGCCCCTCCCGGGGCTCTGCGGAGATGGCACCACACTGAGGGAGGGCGCTGGGCTTGACAGAGGTCCCAATGGCACGGCCACCCCCCACCCTCGCCCCCAGCAGGAGATTCCCACCCGCTGGTACCAAGCAGGAAGGGTAGTTCCTCGGGGTCAGGGGGGGGTCAGAGCCCCATCTGCTTTGAATCCACGCCTCCTCTTCCAAGTCCTGTTCAAGCACGCTCCCAGCTCACGCCGGCGCCGAGAGAACAGGCCGCTCGGGTTTGAATTGGGGCTGGAGCAGGTCACTCAGGGGGGCACGCACGAACTTCCCTCCCAGCGCCTCAGGGACCCTGTTAAACAGCCATTGGCCACGCCTCCCCACAGCACCAACTTGAGGTGCATCCCCAAGTGCGTTTCCAGGTGACCGCAGCCTAGTCCCAGGGGCCATGTCAGTCAAGGACAACACAGAGTCCCCGCCTGGCCACTGTCCGGTCACGTGGGCTTGGGCACGGTACTTGACCGCCTGGTACCTGTGTTAGTCTATGGAAGGATAATGTCTATGGCCACCTCCACTTGACTAATTAGATATGATAATTTGTGAAAAATGTTCAGTGTCCTTAAGGGAGGATACGTTATCTTTTTAACCTTCACCCAAGGATATGTTTATTGATTTTAGAGAGAGAAGAAGGGGGGGAGAGAAACATTAATCGGCTGTCTCGCATAAGCACCCCGACTGGGGGTTGAACCCACGACCTAGGTATGTGTCCTGATGGGGAATCAAACCCACAGCCTTTGGTGCACAGGGTGTTGCTTCAACCAAATGCGCCACAGGCCAGGGCTGATACGCTTTCTGAACGTTTGAAGAATCTCAAACCACGAGTAACTCATTATGACATTGAATTAGCTGATATCAACCAACAACTCATAAAACAAAGGAAGTAGGAATTTCTGAACAAAAGCGTGTGTTGCACAGAAGCGTTCTTCTTTACAAGGTTCCAGATCGTGGGTATCCAGTTCCATTTTCCTTCCTCAGACGCCGCCTGGGTCGTGGGTCGTGGGTCGTGGGTCGTGGGTCATGGGGCTCTGTCACACTCCAGTGTGTTCATTGTTCTCTCTGCACTGGGGGAGATGCTGAGCCACCTCCTCAATCCGGTGCCCCCTCCTGCGTCCACCTCAGCTCCCGCCCCACCTTTTTATGGAGCTCTGTTCAACACACCCCAACTTCGGGAACATTTGTCAACTCGGCGGTCTTGAAACCACCCCCCTGAAACCCTAAAGGGAAGGCATGTTCCGTTCCTTAAGCTGCCTGGACTCGGAAGAAGCAAGTCACAGGGAGGGAGTAGGGGGAGGAGTGGGCTCAGCAGGAAGGGGCACCTGGGCGAGGGGGGCTGCAGAGGTGGGTGGGTGCCTGCTGGGGTAGCAGCCAGAAGGGATGATTGATTGATTGACAATGAGGAAACGAGCACAAACACGAGGAAACACAGCTACAAGAGTGAAAGTTTTGGTGGAGGGGCCCAGAACGCTACAGATCCGTATAACCCATGTTGTTCTACTTCAGTTAACAGGGTATTCAAAGACAGGGCCAGTGATGTGGCTACAGAGGGGAACCAGGCTCTCGTAAAACAGTGGGGGATGGGGTGTCCCTATGGTGTTCCAGCGAGCTGTTCTGCCTTTTTGTTTTCTGCTCAGTATTGCCTGACATGCATGTATGTGTGTGTGTGTATAATTTATTTAGTAGAAATATTTGTGATCTCTTTTGTGACTCACTTCTTTTTCCCAAACCATGTTTCGAGCTTCGATCCCTGCGCTGGCTTCCCTGCCCCACAGGAGGCGCTGCTGTGCAAGTGAGGAATGGTTCTGGAGCGGCAACTAAGGGAAAGGTCCCCGTGCAGGGGCTCGAAGAACCTTCTCTGTCGACCACTCCCATTTCCCCCAAATCCTTCCGCATGCAGGACACAGGCGGGTGGAAAGAGAGACTCGAGCCTGAAGCCCGTTTCTAACGGTCCCTGGAGGGAGCTGCTGTGTGGCGAACGGTCTTCCTGTTGAGTCTCTGGTCACACCATAGAGGTCAGGGCCTCCTACCTAGACCGTCAGACCCGCCTGAGCCCCAGGGCTTGGGGTCCGGCGGAGGTGCCTCGGCCAGGCGGCTGCTGCCTCCGCAGATCAGAGGTGACTCTCCCGAGTCACGTGGGCCCAGAAGGAAAGGAAATCCGCAGATGACTTCCGAAGGGCAGAAGGAGAAGCCAGACTCCACCCCAGGCAGGCGAGAGTGGGCATGCGGGTCCTTGCTGGAGTATCAGTAGCCCCTCCCTGCGGCCGGGCGTGGGAAACAGCAGCATTTGAGCGGCTCCTGCTCCTGGGGTGGCGGCAGGGTGGGGCCAAGAAGAGAGCTGGCCAGTAGGGGGCCCCCTTGTGTCTGGAAAGGCCCAGCTCGCGCTAAAGCTTCAGTCAAGTCTGCTGAGCACAACTGTCCTGTGTCCACTGAGAGGACAGAGGCGGGGACCTCGGCCTCTCTGTAGGGGTGAGGCTGACCTGGAAGGCGAGCTCAGCGCGGACGAGCCCGGCTCGGCCACAGCGGAGCCCGATGGGGAGAGCCCGGAGCAGCGGTCCGGAGGGAGAAACGACCGCCAGCTTCGGTCGTCCCCGTTGCCCCTGTCTGCTTCCCCTGCCTCTCCCCACCGACGCCTCCCTGTCCCCCTTTTAATTCACCGTCTGTTCCGCCCCCCCCCCCCCATTTAAGGACGAAGGCGCTAGGCGTTCCGCCTGAGAGTAACTCTGAGGACACCTAGGCGCGAACTCTGGAGAAACCCCCGCTCCTCCCCCGCTGCGCCCTCCTTGTGCTGCGTGGGCTCGGTGTGGTCTTCCCACGAAAACAGTCCAAGAGACTCTGCTGAGTTAGCAAGAAATAGTTGTGGTGCAAAGAACTCTCTTGCCCAACTTCTCAGATCTGGACGTTTTGCCACAGAACGCACACCCCGCCGCCAAGAATGCACACGCCGGGGGCCTCTCTTGCGCCAGGGGAGATCTTCAGGACGGCAGTGTAACCTCCGCGCCGCTGCCCGGCGGACGGCCCGGCGAGCACGAGGTGAAATCCAATCTGGACGCAGCCTCTGCCCCGCCGTCTATTTTTAGGGGAAAGATCACTCGCCCACAGGGCCAGCTGGGAATGGAGCGAGGCTGGGGGTGGGTTGGGGGGGAGGGTAGAGATTTACAACAGCCTTGACCCTGCATCTGCTGCTCTCGGTGGAGAGGCGGGTTTGAGTTGAAGGGACGGGAATTGTTCTAGGTTTGTGAGAGGTGCAACCGCAGTTTCCCCCAAACCATCAAATATTTGGCAGAGTGATAAAAAATAATCCTTCCTTCTAAAAATAGCCCTCCCAGAAACCAGAGGCCTGGCTTAAATTACTGTCACTAGGCACTCAGCATGTGCCGAGGTAGCAAGGCCCGAGCTGGGTCTTGGCTGACTTTGTCGGGTGCCACCCCCATCCAACCCACGGAGCAGGTATTTCCACTCCCACGTGACAGGCGGCTGCGCGGAGAGTTGGCGAAGGAATTCAAAGTTCGCGCGTCCCTTCGTCTTTACGGTTTTCATTTCCCTCGAATCTCCTAGGCCAGAGGCTCCCAAACGGGGTTGCACATCAGAACAAATGGAGAAGCTTTTTTAAAAAATACAAACTCCTGGGATTTCCCCCAGCCCTGCTGAGTCACCGGGCTGGGCAGAGGCAGAAGGTCCGTTTCTGTCCCTGAGGTGAGCGGGCTGCGAGCACAGCGCAGTGCGAGATACAGGCGGGGCCGGGTGATTCCAGGAGCACTCGGGGAAGCCACCTCCTGGTTCCTTCCGCCTTGGGCCCTAGGTGTCCCCCCACTGCCCGGACATCTCTGACCCCCCCCCCCCCCACTTCTGCTCTCCCTCACATCCCAGCGCCAAAGTCACCTGTTAGGCGGATAGCACCAGAGAGGCGGGGAGGAAGTCTTCTGTATTCCCAGCGGCACCTCTGAAAAGGGGAGAGGACGAGGCAGTGGGCGGGGGTGGGTGGAGGGGCAGGAGGAGGAGAAGGGGGTGCCAGCCCCATTTTGGCCCAATGTGCTGCACAGCAACTTGTCGTGTGCCTCCTCCCACGGTGCCACTTTCTCCCCCGAGGAAAGGCCGGCAGGGCTGGGGGGGGGGGGGCGGGGGGGACCGGGGTGTGCAGCTGCAGGATGTGTCGGCGTGGCTGGGGGAGCTCGTGTAAAGTGGGCGCCGGCCCCAGGCCAGCAGGTCTGCCTTCTGAATGAGCCCCAGCGATGCGATGATGTCTGTGGGCCGGGCGAATTCCAAGGGCCTTTCTGGCTGGGACATGCTGTCTTTTATCCAGTTAGCAGGCAGTGCTTGAGATCCGGGCACGAGGAAGACAAAGCGCTGAGAAAAGTGTTGGCTTCTCAGAACTTGCCTTCCCCCTTCAGCTACCAGGCAGTGCATCTGTAGAGGGGACGCGGAGACCTGCTCGGCCTTTCCTCTGCAGCTCACCCTGCTTGGGTCACCGCTCCGTGGTACCCAGGGGCCCAGTGCCACGCATCCCACGTTAGAGATGTCCCCAAATCTACATACTGGGTTGGCCAAAAAGTTCGTTTGCTTTCTTCCGTATGATGGTTCTAGTAGCCCTTAGCTGTCTTTAATGCCATTTGAAACAATATCGTTGTGTTGCATTGTGACAGCGGTCATATCAGTGGGCATTTGAAAAAAAACACGTCAAAATTGGTGATTTTTTGTGCTGCCATTTTAATATTGAAGATGGAAGAAAACACATAATATGTTGGCATATTATGCTTTATCTTTTCAAGAAAGGTAAAAACACAACTGAAATGCAAAAAAAAAGACCTGTGCGGTGTGTGGAGAAGGTGCTGTGAATGATCGAACGTGTCAAAAGCGGTTGCAAAGTTTTGTGCTGGAGCCTTCTTGCTGGATGATGCTCTGTGGTCGGGTAGACCAGTCGGAGTTGATAGTGATCAAATCGAGACATTAATTGAGAACAATTAATGTTATACCAAGTGGGAGCTAGCTGGCATACTCAAAATATCCAAATCAATAAAGTTATTGGTGAAAAGTGAAACCTGTGTCTTTTATTTTATGGAAAAAAACCATATGGACTTTTGGGCCACCCCGATCATTCGTTCTCCTATCCCCCCACTTTAACAAAGTGTAAAACAGAAGACACGTAGAGAGCCACATAAAACAAATGTACAGCTTCCTAATGCATTTTGAACATCCCTCACTCACCGCTCACGTCATGAAATGAGCTGTGCGTCCCCCCCCCAGGCCCCTCCGTGTCCACTCAACTCCCCCCCACCCCCCAAAGCAAACACTCGCCTGGCTTTCAGGGTTATTACTTCCTACTGTCTTATTTCTTCAGAGTCCTTCCACCTGGTCCTGTTCCTAGCCTCTCTAGTGTCAGCATGCCTTTGTGAAACCTGTGTTACGTCTTTCAAGCCTCATTAGGTTTACAGGTTCCCCTGTCATCCGTGTAAAAGACAGTTTCCCACCGTCTGGCTTTGGCCGACGGCAGACTCGCCGCGAGGATCTGCGTGTTCCCCTGTGCCCCGTGGTTCCTGAACGCCGGCAGCTGAAACCAGAGGTTTCATCGGCCTCACTCCCAACCCCTTTGGCGAGGCTGAAGGTGGGGGCGAGCTCCTTCCTCAGGAGGCACACGGCTGCCTTTCTCTTCCTTCCTCTCCCTTCCCTTCTGCCTCCCCTCCCCCGCCCCTCTCCTCCTCCTCTTCCTCCTTCTTCCTCTTCCCTCCTTCCTCTCTCTTTCATGCCCACTATTAACACTGATGACTAGTGTCTGGAGCTATTAATTCCTTGGGAACTGAAAAACTGTGACAGTCTAATGCTATAATTTCTTTTTTGTTGAATTGCTAAAGCACTCTAGGAAGAGATGCTTTCCCTCATTTAAAACTTGGTTGCCCACTGGGTCCTTCCACAGAGGAAGACAAGATAAATGCTTCATTCTTCCCTTTAGTTAGCACTTTTCTCGTAATACTGGTTTGGTGGTGAGGAACTCCTTTAGCTTTTTCTTGTCTGGGAAGCTCTTTATCCACCCTTCAATTCTAAATGAGAGCTTTATTAGGTAGAGGAGTCTTGGCTGTAGGTCCTTGTTTTTCAGGACTTTGAATATTTCCTGCCAATCCCTTCTAGCCCGCAAAGTTTCTGTTGAGAAATCTTCTACCAGCCTTATGGGAACTCCCCTGGAGGTAACTCACTGCCTTTCTCTTGCTGCTTTTAAGATTTTCTCCTTATCTCTAACCTTTAGCATTTTAATTATGATGTGTCTTGGTGTGGGCCCCTTTGGGTTCATGTTGTCTGGGACTCTCTGCACTTCCTGGGCTTATATGTTTATTTCCTTTACCAGGTTAGGGAAGTTTTCCATCATTATTTCTTCAAGTAGGTTTTCAATTCCTTGGTCTCTAATTTTCTGGTAACCCTATGATGCAAATGTTGGTATGCTTGATATTGTCCCAGAGGTCCCTTAAACTATCCTCATTTTGGTTTTTTGATTCTATTTTCTTTTCTTTTTTAAAAAAATATTTTCTTTATTTCTTTTTAGAGAGAGGGGAAAGGCGGGAGAGAGGGAGAGAAACATCAATGTGTAGTTATCCCTCATGAACCCCCTACTGGGGGCTCAGCCTGCAACCCAGGCATGTGCCCTGACTGGGAATCGAACCGGCGACTCTTTGGTTCACAGGCTGACACTCAATCTACTGAGCCACACCAGCCAGGGCTGATTCTTTTTTCTTTTCATTGTTCTGATTGGGCGTTTCCTGCTACCTTGTCTTTCAAAGTGCTGATGTAATCCCCTGCTCGTCAAACCTGCTGCTGACACCTGCTAGTGGATTCTTCATTTCAGATATCATACTCTTCATTTCTGACTAGTTCTTTTCTATGATTCCTGTGTCCTCTTTCATGTTTATTATCTCTTTGCTGAAGCTCTCACTGGGTTCATATATGCTCCTAAATTCCTTGAGCATCCTTATAACCACTGTTTTGAACTTCGTCCCTGGTAGATTGCTCACCTCCATTTCAGTTGGTTCATTTCTTTTTTCTGGGAGTCGTCTCCTGGTTTTCATTTGGGACATGTTTCTCTGTCTCCTTATTTCTTCTTCCTCCCTGTTTTGTTTCTGTGCATTAGGTATATCTGCTATGTCTCCCAGGCTTGGCAGGGTGGCTTTATGTAGCAGGTGTTTTATAGGCTCCAGAGGCCAAGTCTTCTTGGTCACCTGAGCCAGATGCTCTAGGAGTGTCCCCTCCTGCTGTAGCTGAGGCCTGATTGCTGTTGGCACGTCGTGTGTGGCTGGCTGGGACGATCGGCCACGGCCACAGTGGGTGAGCTGCGGGGAGGGAGCTGACTCCGCAAAGCCAGTTTCTCCCCAGACCGCCCTCTGGTTGGGCCATTGGTGGAGCTAATCAGGTGGTGCTCTGTTGTGTTCTGAAGCCGGCCACTGGCTGTGTTCATTCTGGGGCCTGTTGGGATGGGCTCCGGGTCAGGCCAAGTCGGCTGCTGTCCACGTCCAGCCTGGGACCACCCAGTAGGAGCTACGAAGCAATCTGAGGTTGGTAACTGCCTTGCTAGGCCCAAAGGTGCCTGGAAGAGGTCACATTGTGACCTGAGGCTGGCTCTTCCCAGTGCCAGGCCTGGAGCCACTCAGCACGAGACACAAGATGCTCTGAGGCCAGCCACCACCTGCCTGGGATCTGCGGACCTCAGAGAGTTTTGGAGAAAGTCTGCAGCCCGGGTGAAGGCTGGTACCCACGAGGCAGAGCCCTGGAAAGAGCCGCCGACGGTGTGAGAGTTGGGGGGGCGGGGTTTCAGAGGGTCACCAGGGTGAGGTGGACGTGTTCACCAGGTTAATGCAGGTTCAGGTTTGGCACCCACCTGCCAGCCATGTGGGCGGAGGGCTCACACAGGGACAAGGCAGGTGTCCCAGCATCCCTCGCCCTGAAGCCGCACGATTCAGCTTCTCCCCGTTCAGCTCTGGTGCCTCTCAAGCTGCCGTCTCTTTGCTGGAGCTTAGGGTGTGAGTGAGTGAGTGAGTCCGTGTGCAGGCCCTTGAAGAGGACACCTGGGTCTCCAGAAGCTCTCCATCTCACCTGGACGGAATCCCCCCTGGTTTTCACCACCCGATGTTGTGGGGGCTTCTCTTTCTGGCACCAGAGCCCTGCGCTGGGGAGCCCAGGGTGGGGCGCGGACCCCTCACCCCTCAGCGGGGGCTTCTACTGCTCAGACATCTCTGCTGATTCTCAGTCGCTACGTGTGGGCCTGAAACCAGCCCGTTCCAGTCTCTCCCCTCCCACCAGGCTCCACGAGGCTGCTTCTTCGTATCCTTGGTTCTAGGGCTTCTTCTGTTCACCCAGTCCTCAGGTGGTTGGCTCTCCAGGCTGCTCTCCCCACAATTTTGTTGTAATTCTGGTGTGGATGTGGGAGGAGCTGAGCACAGCAGTTACTACCTATGCTGCCACCTGGACTGGAACCTCCTATTTACTGCTTTTCAAGATGCGGACAGGGTCAGGAACGGGGTTGGGCGTGGGTGGTCCTGCTGTGTGCAGCCTGGGAAAGAGGCTTGTCCAGCCACGACCTTGGGTGCAGCCGCTGACCTGAGACCTGCTTCCTCTGCTGCACCACAGCTGACACGTGGGAGGGGTTCTTTTATCTTGCTGTAGCCTCGGGTCAGCTGAGTATGGCTCCCAAAGGGGGCATTTCCCCTTGGTACGGCCCCTTGGAGGGTGGGTCCCACTTGTTGGGGTGGTGGTGGGCTCCTCGGTGCTCCCCAGGCTTTGCTCAGAACCACATACCGCTCTTCAGCCCTTGGCAGAAACAGTCTCTTCCCTCTGGGCTGTACTCCTCAGAAGCCACAGAGACACAGGGTCCAAGTGGATTCGTGGAAAGCAAGCTGCCTGGTTTTGTTTTTGCTTTTCTTCTGGGCAGATGCTCAGGTTACCTTGCTGTTGGCACTACAGAAACGCTGTACACACTCTTCTGCGTGAACCTGTGCAGGTTCCCATGACATTCCGTGATCTTCCGACGGAACAGAGCCGGCCCCCACGCTGAGGAAAAGAACTCCCGGGAAGTCTCCTGTAAGGCTCAGGAAGAGTCTGGGGACGGGACCACTTTCATGAGTCCGTGCACTGGAAACTAAAACAACAAGAAAACTTTTCAAGTAGTAAAATCATGTTGCTTCTTTGTAATTTTTTGGCAGCCTCTAACAAGCACTTTTGGACTGACTGGTCGTTTAAGTTTAATTTTGTCTTCTCTGCGTGGATCTGGAGTGTGTTTTTAACCTTAATCCTCATTGTAATGTTTCCAAATAGTGGAGACAGAGTCGCTGGTTACTGTGGTTTTAATGAAGCACTGGAGGTGTCCTGGGAATTCTGTCCGGGCTGGAAACTCCCCAGTGAAGATGGAACAGGGCCTGCTTGTCCTGCTGTAGGTCCCAGCCCACGTGCTGTGAGCTTTTAGACCAGGGGCATCAAACGCATTTTCACGGGGGGCCACATCAGCCTCGCGGCTTCCTTCAAAGGGCCAAAGGTAATTTCAGGACTGTATGAATGTTAAGCGAGAGTTCAGCGCTGCTGCCGCTGGGTAGAAACAAGGCTCCAGGCTGGATAAAACAACGTGGAGGGCTGGATTCGGCCCTCGGGTCTTGTGTGTGCCACCTGTGTTTTAGGGGAAAGGAGACAGAGGCGGTAACATGCATGTGTCAAGGCCCTTTGATTTTGCAGATCTGTTGAAATTGGCTGCAATGGCCAGTTTTTTTGTCGTCGTGGTTGCTGGTTTTCACTGTATTATCCTGGATTTGGGAGCTTTGCATTTTCTGACGAAGAGGCGTGTTCGTCTGTTTGCATAGGTGGCCCGAGGCAAGGTGGCAGGGGACAGCCCGCCTCCAGCCCAAGCCCGAAGGGCCACTCGCCCAGCCTCTCCCGGGCCATGTGCGCGCCAGGGGGCAGCTGTCTCGGTTCTTTCTGGTGAGTGCTGTCTCTGTATTTCTTTGTTTTTTCTGGTGACTGTCCTGGGCCATCGTCATCACCGGGACCCAGTGGTTGGGCAAGGTGACTCTGCCTTTACTTGCAGGACACAGATCTGCAGTGACCAGCCAGCGTGTGTCTGTCACACACACAGGGTGTCTCAGGAGGACAGAGTAGCTGGCAGTTGTCACTCATCCTTGTGTGGCAGAGAGACCACCTCTGGCCATGTTCCATAAAAAAAAAAAAATGCTTTGACACCTCATCTGCATAGTGGTGACAGAATGCAGTCCTTTAAACATTTAAATGTGCTTTATACGTTCTCGTCTCCTTCATTTTCACAATGGATTACTCCGGCACGTTCACTCCACCACGGCTCCGGCAAGTTCCCGCCCACAGTCCATCTGGAGGACCCAGTGCCTCACAGATCTCAGGGAAGGGGGCTGCTAGGTACTCCGAACTAGCCAAGAAGTAAAATGCTATTTTTTTTAGCTTATTTTTATTGTTTATTGATCTGAGAGAGAGAGAAAGAGAAACATCGATTTTGTCGTTCCAGTTATTTATGCATTCACTGGTTGACTCTTGCATGTGCCCTGACCGGGGATCGAACCTGCAACCTTAGGGCACAGGGACGACGCTCTAACCAACTGAGCTACCCGGCCAGGGCCTGAAAGTGCTCATGTTCTCAAGGTGTGCTTTCATCTCTTGGTTAAATGCTGTGCTATGTTGTGAAAATATGTTCAAGAAGTCATTAAAGTAAGCAATAAAAATAAGATCTCTGTAACAGGTGTGCCTCTGGTTTTGAGTATCTCGGAATACTGAAAAGCAGCATCACGGGGAACCAACCTAAGCATGTTCACACAGATCTGACGGGGCTAAAAAGCAGCTGATCCTCGAGACAAAATGTCTAGTTCCCTTATTCTGCACGCACTGTACTATCCTCACAGGAACCTTTGCCGTGTCAGAAATCTGCGATAACTCATGACGACTCTTATGTATTACACAGTTAACAGCATTATCATATTGCCATCAACTGGGTTTGATAAAGCTTTGCTTAGTTTGGAGGTTAAACAGAAACGTTCAGTTTTCAATTAAGTCCTTTCCACAGTGAAATGGTTTAAACCGAAGCAGCATAAAACCATGATTTCATCTCAAAATGGGTTCTGTTACAGCTGTAATTCATGTTGGCTTCAGAAGACGCTGTACCTTAGTCTGATTAGCAATTAACTTAGAGATTCAGTGGTTTCCCTGGGAAAGCGCATCTAACGTGCAGGATGGACGGTCACTTGTCACGCTTCTGTCTGCCGCGAGCACAAACAGGCGGTTTCTGCCTCACGCACCCTGGCCTCCTATGGGGCTGACCCTTCGAGGCGATTTCCAGGCCTTACCCCCAGGGCAGAGTGGACCTTCTCCTCCCAGAAACCCCCTGACCCCCACGGAGGGACAGGACATCAAAGCCTGAGAGTGCCACTGCTCAGGACGACAGCGGAGCTCAGCGCCAGGCACCTGCCCGGCGGCCCCAGCGGGGTGCTCAGTGGCCAGACCCGCCTGCCCAGCTGCTGCCCAGCATTGCCTCGTCTGGTATGTTGGATGCCTGTGGCCCAAACGCACCTGGACTAATTAATGCAAAAGCGTCCAAAGGGCCACAGCAACCAGCACACGGGCCCGGCTGTCCAAGTGCCGTTTTCCACGGTCCCTTGTGCTGGGCAGTTCTGGTGCCTGCAATTCTGCAAGCGCAGACTCGACCCTGTTTCCCGGTGAAGGGCTGCTCTTGCTGAGAGGACAGCCACACACACGCTGGGGCGTCATCCCCTTTTCCCAGAGCCCCGCCGCCTGCCAACCTGTCCTCAGAGTCCGTCTCCAAGTTCCCTGACTCTATGGAGTGACGCTGGGCCCAAGACTTGGAAGACAGCTCAGCTTAGACAAAAACTCCCAACCATAAAGAAAATTTAAAAAGGATGAAACCCAAAGCAATTAAAGCTTTAATTTTTCATGACCCATGCCTTCCATAAATGCAAGCGGCGAATCGACACCATGAAATATTAACCGAGCCAGTAACCCAGGGTTCTGTGCAGTGCCAAATTGCTCCCCACGGCCCGTGAAAACCCAGCAGACAGCAGTTTCTGAAAACAAACGCAGGCTTCTGAGCGCCCCAGCAGGAGAGCCGGCACTTGTGTCTCCGCAGGGCCGAGCTTGAGGGGCCCGGAAGGCTGCGTCGGCTGGCCGCCAGCACGGGGCAGACAAGAGGCCTCCACGGAAAGACGGGAGACAGATTTCCAGGAACCCTCCCAGGGGCTGGGGCGGGGGCCTCAGCAGACCTCTCCCCAGGGTTACATTCGGGCGCCCTGTGCGCTCATGTGTCAGGTGGTGGTGTGGAAGGGGAGGTCCTGCTGGGGACTGAACGTGTTTTATTTACTTTGTTTTTTCCCTCAGCAGAGTGGGTGGTGGGCCGTGTCACAACGTAGCGCATGCTGTGGGTGGTCTTGGAGGTATTGCCACAAGCCTGGCCTCTGGGGAGGGTGCTGGGGCGTCTCTGCCAGTCGCGCACGTGGCCTCCCGTAGCAGCCAGAGTCCTGGGAGAAGGGAGAGCGCACTGAGAGGGGACCAGTGGCCCTGGGTCCAGCCACGTGGGACCAGCCTGAGCCCCGGGAAGAGGTCAAGCCCTTGGAGCAGAGGCTGCAGCACCCTTGGCTGGCTTAGGGCTCAGGGCATGTGTCTTCCCCCCCAGGAACTGTCATCCCGGGCAGGCTCCCTGCCAGCAGAGGGTCTTCTCAGCAGGGGACAGATAGCACTGTTTTCCGGAACGGTCCCCAACCCAGCACCAAGCGTCAGGGAGCACGGCGGCAGACCTGAGCCGGCGGGCTGTAGGCCGCACTCCCGCTGGTGTGTGGAAACCGGGCCGCCCGCCCGGGACTGGGCTAGGACAGCGAGGGATGGAGTGGGACGGGGGCGCTGCGCAGGGAAACGCTGGGTTTCGGAGAGCAGGGTCGATGGTGTGAACGGTTATTCCATGGCAGAAACGGTTGTCTGCTGGCCCACTGATCCCGCTCTGCGAGAGCCCCTTTCTGGAAGCACCCACCTCCACGACAGAGACGCAAAGGGCCAAGCCCCGGTCTCCCCGACTGTCTCGGCCTGTGGTCCAGTTTGGTCAAACGAGACCATGAGATCGTTTATTAAGAGCCTGAGGGGAACTTGTCCCTGATACAAAGAGGGCTAGGCAAGGAAAACTTGCCTCTCTCATGCCTTAAACACCATTCAAGCGTCGATACAAAATTGGGAGTTGTGGCAGCAATATTGTGACCATGAGGAAAAGCCATGAGAATTATGTATAAGTCAACCCAGAACTCTGCCTCTATACAGCCACCAACCCAACATCGGAGCCACCTGTAGGAGACGGTTCTGCATGGCGTGGGCCCAGCTCCCACTGGGAGATGCACAGGACCCACGCCCACGGGTAGGTTCTCCCGTGGGGAATCAGGCCTGCAATGTAGCTAGGCTGCTCTGAGTCTTGCTTTTTGCTAAAAAACTCCCTCACCCTGAATTGAGAACATTTACTGCAAAGCAACTTCCTAAAATCCAGGCTAAACCTTTCAAGGATGAGTGTAACTGGTCCAACCACTTTTGCCTTTTCATTTGCAAATATTCCTCTTCTGTGGTGTGATTAGCAGCATCCTCTCCTTTGTTTTCTGTGAAAGGTGACCCCCTAAAGCGAGCCTGTGCATAAAAATGAGGACCATCATGGAATGGGGGAGAAACCCAATAAAGGCAGGTCTTGGTGGAGGCCGCGGGCTTTTACCCCCCTTGAGAGAAAAGCCATGCTGTCCCTTTTCCTCCACCGGACTCGGTAGTCTGTGTGAATGTGTCATGTCATCCGTAATGACGCAGACACTGCGGGCTGGGGTCCGCCTCAGCCACCTACCTCAGGTCTTCCTGCAAGGTGAGCCAATACCCCTCCCTTTGAGTGTGTCTGTTAGCTGGGTGTTCTGTTGGTTTCAGCAGAAACCATTTCCACTGATTAGTAATGTCTTTGGTTGTGAATGACAGAAAACTCAGCTAATTCTGGCTTAAGGCCTAGGGAAATAGACTGTTTACTTAACAGGAAGTCTGAAGGTAGATAGATGGTCTTGAACTTCGTTTGTTGGCTCAGCCGCACCATCAAGAATCCAGACTCTTTCCATTGGTTCCAATGGACTTCACCTCTGGTTGCTGCCTCCTAGTTGCAAAATGGCTGCGGAAGCGCCGAGCAGTTTATGCTGGCATAGGATGGGAAGGGAAGAGGAGAACAGAGAGGGATCCTTCTCCCCAGCTACCTTCCTATCTTCAGGGAAAAGCACGTTTCCCAGGATCACGTGCCATGCACAGACTGGTCACTGGCAAGAAGGAGTGACAGCCATTCCTGACCTGAGCCAGGAGCTGTTGGGCTTCTGCTGTTTGCTTCCTCCTCCGCTCTTCCCCTTCCTCAGCGTGCCCACTGCCCTTGCCTCGGCCCTCCCAGTGCCGTCTCGGTGATACTATACTCTCTGGCTTTTTTGTTGAGAAGCAGAGAATGTTCTCTACCCTGTAAGCTTCACTCTATCAGTTGGACCTAAAACAGATTATGTGTTCCCCAGAGCTACTGTTGGCTGCTATTTTTAGGGAAAACAAAACCAAGACACCATCTCCAGGTGCTGCTTCTGCTGGCTCTCTCCCCAGAGCCAGACCTGAGAGCAAGGGGCGAGTTTGCACACACCCGCACACCCCCCAGCGGAGATTTGGGAACGCGTGGACGCGTGTTAGTTGTCACAGCCGGGCAGATAGATGGTGGTGCTCCAAGCCCCAGTGCTCCTGGCACCCGGGGAAGCTGCGGAACATGCTTCCGGCATCTCCCCTCCCCAGCAACGAATCATCCGGACCCGAACACCAGCAGGGCCAAGGCTGAGAAACCTGGCCCTGGAGGGTGGCACTGGGCCAGGAAGCCCTCTCTCCTTCTGTTGGTGATGCCTTCTTGCTTTCGCCTCAGGCCCTTATAAACAAGAAGAGTGTCGAATTCCTCACGAGCCTCCCTCCAAGGACGATACCTTGCCCCTGGGAGGTAGCAGTGACCCAGGAAACCACCTAGGGGAGGCCCAAGTCGTTGTCAACTCATTGCTTAAAGAAACGAATCTGCTTCCACCTTTGGAAAAATTGCAGCAATCACTGCCTGACTTTTGTGCAAAATGACAAAATGCTGCAGCTGCGGCAATAGCTGTCTCCAGCTGCCAGTTGCTTCAGAGACAGGCCCTGTGGGAGGGATGGCTTCATTCCTGTCTGGTCCTCGCGTGGGAAGTGAGCCAGCCGGCCGCGGAGAAGTAGCCTCCCACATGGCTTGAGAACAGTTTCGATCTGGTCCATGGCACCCCTGCCTGCCCACTCCCAGTGGATCTCCATTGAGTGAAAACTTAAAGTCACCTGTAGGGATGTTCCTTCTAGTTTTCTCTTTCTGCCTTTCTGTTTTCATCCCCGCGTGCCGGGTTTGGCAGTGCTGGGGCTGGCTGTTGCAGGAGGCGAGTCCGAGTTCTCTCCTATGTCCCCTGCCCCCGGGGACTGTAGGAGTGAAGATCCAGGATTGGCCACTGCTGTAAAGAGATTCCCCAACCTGATACATTGTCTTAAATAAGTCAGGGGTTTCTCTCTTCTGTAACCGTCTGGGTAGGCTGCCGTGATCGTCCAGGGGTGTCCAAGCCTCAGGCCCGTTTGCTTAAAGTGCAGCTTCTACCTCATTGTCAAGGGCGGCTGGACACCATTTCCCGTCATCACGGCCACATTCCAGCCAGCGGGAGCAGGACAGGCCCTTCCCTCTAAGGGACATTTCCTGCAGGCCGCATTCACCGCTTCTGCTCAAATGAAACTGGCCAGGAGACGGAATTACTGCCAGACTCGCAGGCAGCAGATACACCCTCCGGGTGAAATAGAACCTCCCTCTCCCAGGAGGTCGGACGCGCAGACCCCATGGGGAGTATGAAGGCCAGGGGGTCACGAGGCAGCAGGGGCCTGGGGTGTGGGGTCCCCGGTCCCCCATGTCTCCCACCAGCCTTGCACAATTACAGACCCCCAGTGCTTTTTATTGATAATGTAGATAAGACCATCGGTTTAACAACAATAATATGAATTAAGGAAGAGACCCTAGATTTTCAAATAAAAAGGAGGAGAAACCGGCCGTACAAAAGACAAGGAGCATTCTAGATCGCTTCTGCCTCCTCCAGCACCTCCCAAGGCCCCCTCTCGGGGTGGGGAGTGAGGCTCCTGTGACACCTCACCCTGCAAATCTCCCCGGTCTTTTAAGTTCACGCTCCCTGCCCAGTCCCACAGAAAGGGCTTCCTCCAGTGACCCCCAGGGACACACATGATGTGGTGCGAGGACACTTTAAAAACGCACCCCTCCTCGAAGAGCTACGGAGCGCAGGCAGGTGCAAGCGCTGGGGCGGCCTTTGCTGCCCTTGGCCTCCGTCCAGGCGTGTGGGGGGTGAGCGCGCGGCCGCACCGTGCTGACCCGGCGGGCAGGGCCCCAGAAATCCCTGGCCCGATGCGTGGGAGGCGCCTGGCAGGCGCTCAGCACGATTGTGACACCGTCAGAACAACCCCCTGGTTCCAGGTACCGACTGCCTGTTGCTGGGAACTGAAGAGGATTTTATTTTCTTTCTGGGCACCTGCGGTGCGGCTGGCTTTGGGGAAGGGCCTTCCTGAGGGCGTCGAGGGTGGGAGTTCCCCTGGTGGAGCTGCTGTGCTTCTCGGGGCCCACGCCCAGGTACCACCCAGGTCCGCGGGGTCCTGCGCAGCGGGTGGGGCTGCGGCAGCGCCCAGGTGTCTTGCAGATTCCAGAGCGCAGGTGCGTCGGAAGCATGCAGCTTTTCAGTCTGGGTTTGCGCCCAGGTCTCTCTGACTTGAAAAATTCACTTTTCTACCTCAGTGCTCCCCCAAATGCAAATTAAACCCTTTTTCAAGCATTAAACCTCTTCAGCCCTGGCTGGTGTGGTTTGGTTGGTTGGAGTATCGTGCCGTTGGCTGAAAGGTCTCGGGTCTGATTCCCAGTCAGGGCGTGTGTGAGAAGGCAGCTGGTTGATGTTTTTCTCTCTCTCCTTTCCGCTAAAAAGCAATGCAAAAGTGTCCTCTGGCGAGGATTCAAGGAAGAAAAAGAATTAAACATCTTCACATGCACCCTCTGCCCTAGGAAGTGAGGGACCGGGTTGCTCTCCGTCCCTGCGCACCTCCCCCACCCCGCTGACATCTCATCCTCTCCAGGGAGAGGTTGGGCCTGGATTAGAAAATGACCCCAATTTCTAACCCAAAATTCTTGGGCTGGATGTATGTTACAATCAGTCATTAAAATTCGGGAATGTTCAGATGGCATAAAGGAATTCTAACGCATGGATCACGTCTTACATAACAGCTGGTGGGGCTTGGGGGAGACGGGGAGGGGTGGACTTTCAAATCAGGCAGCGCCACGGGCAGAGGAACCCCGACTGCACGACCTGTCTGTGGCGAATCCCACGCTACAGAGCACACCGCCGAACCGTCGGCTTCAGCACGGATGCGCCGAGGCCCAACGGAGAGTGTCTCCCTCATTTCTTCCAAGCCCATTACGCTAATGGCCGGTGAAACCACAGCCAGAAGGGACTGGGGGAAATGTCCGTCCCTTCCTGGTGACAGCGTCTTCTTTCCTTCTCTGTTGATGCTCTGCACCCACACACTTCCCCGCCGCCCCTCCCCCCGCCCCACCTCCCCGGCGGGTGGCTCTGCCCTTCCTCGAGGGCTTCAACTCTAATAAGAGAAGGGGCTCTTCTCCTCCGGCGGCAGCTGCTCCCAGTACGCCTTTCCCAGCCCCTTGCTCGGGAGCCCGAGCCCTCCCAGCTGCTGCTGCCTGCTACTGCACTGGTCCGTGCAGGGGTAGGTGCTGAGATGCGGGCTCGGGAAGGTCAGCTGCCCCCAGCCCCGAGACGACCCCCCGCCCTGCAGTGCCCGTCCACCTCGCCTCCCCACCCGTCTGAGTGGTGCTGTGCCTTGGGAGAAATTTTCTTGTTTTAGCATTTGTGTTGTTAAAAACTGCCAGGCTGAATACCACCTGAAAAGAGCTGTTTGGAAAGGAAATGATTGATTTTGTGCTGCTTCTTATAGGTGGACAGCAAGGCTGCCCTGACGGATGTCACTGTTGACCTGTCACTGTTCACCTGTTCCACGCCTGGACCCGAGTAGACCACACGGAGAGACTTTTAAAAAGTTGCAGTTAAATGAACACACTGATCTGTTTCTCTTGACCCGTGTGTAGGAAATCTGCTTTCAGGGCCAGTTCACCCGAAAGGCCTTTAGGGTTTTTGGGTTTTTTTTTTTAAGATTTTATTTATTTATTTTTAGAGAGGGAAGGGAAGGAGATAGAGAGAGAGAGAAACATCAATGTGCGGTTGCTGGGGGTCGTGGCCTGCAACCCAGGCATGTGCCCTGACTGGGAATCGAACCTGCGACACTTTGGTTCGCAGCCCGAGCTCAATCCACTGAGCTACGCCAGCCAGAGCTTAGCCCTTTAGTATTAAGGGAAGGCTTTCCGTGCAGGCCGACTGAAGGGAGAGAAAACCAGGTTCCCAAACAGGAGGAGAGCTGAGTGGGTTTCCAGCAGGTAAGGCCTGTTGGTGAAGACTTTCTTTCCATTTTGACTTATTCTAAGGGCGTTAGAACTTCTTGGAATGGAGAGGGAAGGGGGAAGGATTAGGAAAACGTACCCCCTGAAGTCTAACCCACACCACCATGCCTGGGTCAAGGTCTCTGCCGTCTTTGCCCACCCCCTCTGAGCTGCCCTGGGGAAGCTCGTTGAGGGGCATTGGTGCAGGGCTGGGCTGGGCACCCCCAGCCAGGTAAGATGCGGCTCCCTTCCCGTGGGGGAATATGGGTAGCGGGCTGGAGAGTAGCTGGAGCTGTTGCTGGCACCCGGTGCATCCTGAAGCGTGATGAGCCCAGGACCGTGGGCTGCGTCTGACGCCCGTGGGGCCCTGGCCGGAAGCAGCCCAGGCCTTCCGTGTGCCCCGGAAAGTTGACCACAGAGACCAGGCTTCCATTTCAGGGCAGGAGTTGCCCCCCTGGTCCGACTGGAGGCTGAACACCCCGTAGCCCGACGAGCCCCCCTCTCTGCGGGCTTTAATATGACCATCTCCCAAAACCTATCCCAGTAAACCGCAGCGGGCAGGTGGGCCCCATCGGACCCCTGTGTTGTGGAGGGAAAGGGGCTCTGTCCACACCCCCGGGTGCCGAGTCCCCACGGCTGTGCCTCCCACAGTGCCAGCCTGGCACAAGTAACGCCCCTGCTTTATTACAAAACCTTTCCTTACAAAATCATAAGCATGTGATTCTGTAACGTAACACTACCCCACTCCAGCACACCATGTGACAGTTTGGGTGAAACGGTCGCATTAAAACCATAAATGATGACGCCCATTCACTTAACCCTGCCCACCACGCTCACGCAGGCGTTACTTCCGCTGGGCCGGCATCTCAGCATCTCATCTCATCTTCCCCCTCATCGTAAGAGGTGGGTCCGTCGTCCCCACTCTGGGGACAGAGAACTCAGTGCTCACATGGGTTCGACGACCTGCCATCAGCCGTGACTACGCAGAGCAGGTTCACTGATGTCTCCGCCCACCCGTGCTGACCCCCCGGCTCTGGCAGCCTGGACCCACTCGGCCGGGCTGCCTCGTGAGGACCAACAGGACATGGGGCGTGGACAAGGCCCAGGCGATGGCCCGACAGTCCTGGGGTCCCTGCAAGGCGGTTGCCAGGCTCTGTCCCCTGCCGCCCCTTTCCCTGCAGGCTTCTCAGGGAAGCCAGGGGGTGGCGCAGACCGGTCCCACCGACAGAGGGGACATTCCCCCCCGCTGCCCGGACTGCGCCTGAACTAGTGACCGAACGTGTGAAAGCCGATTTTAAGTGTGACCTCACACACTAAGGGAAATGCTGCAGGCAGATCCATGGTACCTTTTTTTTTTTTTGCCTCTTCTCAGAAATTGAGAGAAAAACATTCAAGGCAATTGTTTTAATTGGTGAAGACTTTAAAAACTGGACCGTAGGTAGAGCGCGGAGCCGTGCCAGCTAATTTCAATGAGTCAGCCAGCTGACTGCCACCGGGACACAGCTGCGTGGTTTTTCTGGGTGAAGTGTTAAGTGCTGTCAAGTCTGATTTGGGGTGATAACAAGCATCCAATTATCACTAGAAAATGGAGCCTGGTCCCGGAGGCCTGCCAGTCCCCAGGGATTCAGGCAGAACTCTTGGTGCCGCAAGGGCCGGGCCCCGCACCCCGGAGAAACCAACGGAAACGTTTATTCACTGGGCGCCTCCCGTGCACCAGCCACTGGGCAGAGCGTCCTGCGTCCAGAATCTTGTCCTGACTGCACGACAGAGTGGCCACCGGTGTCCCCCATCCCACAGGAGACAGCGCTGGCACCCCAGTCGGCAGCTTACAGGTGTCTGGGGTTACCTTTAGGGCTGTGCCCAAACAAACCCAAGCCAGCTCTGATTTCCCAAATAGGGCAGCATTGCACTTCCCTGCCCTCGATGTCGGTAACATGTGTCCCTGCCAGGTGCAAGTGGTTCGTCATTTGCAAATAAGGAGAATGGTAGCTACCCCATAACCTGCCAGGAGGACTACCTGGAGCGATGTATACTGGGTCATGAATGTGAGACTGTACAGCACAGTACGAGAAGGGACCCCCCAAAACTGGAATTCAAGTATAAAAATTGTGTATTTATTCTTACGTGTTCAAACTTCAGTCACCTTTAAAGTACTCTCCATTTGGTGCGATACACCTATCGAGATTTTCCCCCCACTGCTCAAAATAGCCTTTGAACTCGATTGTGAAGCCTTTTAATGTTTCTGCTGTGTCTTGTTTCCCTTCTGCCACACTGGCAACACGTTTCCTTTTGAGGATGTTTTTCATCCAGGAAAACAAAAAAAAAGTCTTTAGGGGTGAGATCAGGTAAAAAGGGAGGGGAGGTTGCACACGGAGGTCATGCCATTTTGGGTCAAAAACGGCTGAACACTCAGTGCAGAGTGGGCAGGTGCGCCCATAAATCGCCCATCATGAAATGGGCAAACACATTGGAAGAATCTTCAAAAAAAAATTCAGTGAAGCCAAACACAGCCTCTCACAACAACGCCAGCTGGTACACTGACATGGATGACTCACCTAGTGGGGGAAGTCTGCACTGCAAGGGGCCCGTCCTCCAGGAGAGAATTCCGGGGTTTGGGGGGGTCCCCTCTCGTATATGGTGTATACTAAATGCTTCATAAATGTTAGCTGTGATTATCTTCATGATGTTGGCTACATGATGTGGCTTCTCCAGAAACTTCCACAGCTTCCTGTCACAGCCTTTAAGTCGTGGCAAACGTCTCAGCGAGGTGCTCCAGCCGTCACGTGGCTCAGGGGGCTCTGAAGGCAGGCCACCTTCCTTAGCCCCTGGGCCGTTGGAGGGGGGTGAGGAGGTCAGAAGGTCAGAGACAGGAGCCAGGCCCCTGGGAGCCCCGATGTCAGGGGCACAACACCAGGGCGCCCAGCATCCGCCTCAGCCTCCCCCTGAGGGGCCAGCAGGCCCATGCCAGCGGGAGGGGCGCAAGGCGAGGGCCCCGTGGAGGCCACCCCGGCGGTTCGAGTTGGGCGTCAGGCCGGCCGTGGAAGGAAAGCAAGGTCTCCTTCCTGCTTTCTGTAGCGCTGGGTTCAAAACGCAGAGCGGGCAAATGTAGGTTCAGAGCAGTGAGGGCACAGAACACAGAGTTCACTCTCGTGTTACGTGTGAAGGATTGTGTTGTTCACTGTGTGACGGCTGTGAACCCAAGGTTGCACTCCCCTGTGCATGAACTGGGCTGGTCGCTCTGGGCAAGGCGAGGCCGGCTCACACTGGCACGCCGCCACTCCCCTGGACAGTGACCCTCCGACCCACTGCGCGGAGCAGCTGCAGTGCAGGCGGAGGTGAGGAAACGGGAGCAGCGGGCTGGGGAGGGAGAGCAGACCCCGAAGGGCCTCCCACCCGGAGCTGACTCAGTTCCGTCTAGGGTCGCCTGGCCTCCACCCTCAGGCAGCCCAGGAGCTGGGCTCCTGATGCAAACACACAGGGCGGCTGAGGGGCCCTCGCTTTCCAGTCTGCAGAGGGGTTCCTGAGGGTCAGGGAGATAGGGAACGCCCGGGTTGTGTTTGCCATTCTCCCTCCCAGCCCTCCAGGTAACACCCTGGGGGGCTCCCTGGAAGGGGCCTAATGCTGGAGGAGAGGGGCCTAAAGCTTCTCTGACCGCAGAAGGGGCAGAGGGTCAGAACGGTGGGGCCAGATCCCTGGTACTAACCCCGCGGAGGAGCCACGATGAGGGTGCCGGTCCTGGCCAAGGCCCCTCAGCGGCCGGTGTGTCCCCACGAGGGTCTCCTCTACAGCCCAGGGGCCGAGAGGCCCTGTCTCGCTGTTAACAATACCAACTTACCAAAAAAAAAAAAAAAAAGAGAAGAAAAAAATGATTAAAAAAATAAGACAGGCAAAAAAAGACAATAAAGAAAAAGCAAAAGATAATTTTTAAAAAGTAAATATAAAAGGATAAGCAGAAAGAAAAACTGGAGAAAGACTAAAGGAATAAATGAAAAGGTAAGAATTAAAATAAAGAGAAAATAATTAAACATGAGAAAAAGAAAAGAAGAAAAAGAAAATGGGAGGAAAAAAGGAAAAAATGACAAACGGGGAAAGAAGCAGAGGAAGAATAAAATCAGAAGCTAAATAGACTGATACTGTGACACAAGAAGAAATATACAGTTGGTCTTCATGCCATCTCCCTGCAGTCTCTGAAATCCTACTAATTTCCCAAGTAGTAGGAGTGAAAGGAGCATCTTTTGTTATTCGTAATAAGCCCCTTTCAACCAAATCAGAGTTTATGTTAATTAGATGGCTGGTGGCTAAAAGCCTCTCCTCGCTGCTGAATGGGGGCTGGTTGCTATAGAAACCAACCACGTGATTGAAGGGTTGGAACTTTCAGCCAAACCTCACCTCCCAACTTCCTGGGAGGCCAAAGGGGCTGGGATTAAATTAAGCACCAACGGCCAATGACTGGGTCAATCGGACCTATTCAGTGGAACCTCCATAAAAGTCCTACGTGGAGAGGTCAGAGCGTCTGGGTTGGTGAGTGCACCCTGCTACCAAGAGGGTGACACCCCCCCAAACTCCCGGGGACAGAAGCTGCTGAGCTTGGGACCCTTCCAGGCTGCCATATGCAATTCTTCATCTGGCTGTCAATTTGTATCCTCTGTAATATCCTTTGTAAACCAGAAATAAATTCTAATAAAGTGTTCCCCTGTGCCCTGGGAGATTACAGAAATGTATTGGCCCCGAGGAGGGGACCTGAGAACCCTAATTTGCGGCCAAGTCAGAAGTGGGGGTAACCTGGAGACTCACTACTTGCCGTTGGCGTCTGAAGTGGGAGCAGCCTGTGGGCTGAGCCCCTCCTCACCTGTGGGGCCTCGCTGGTTCCCGGACTTCGTGTCAGAACTGAACAGAACTGTAGGACACCCAGGGGTGTCCACAGAACGCTGGAGACTTGCCTGGTGCGGAAAACCCGCACACTGGGTGTCGGAAGGGGTAGGGAGACAGTTCTGCTGTGTGGACGCAAATTCAAGAAGGATAAAAAGCTGACTCTGGTGAAAGTTTTTCCGGTGACCCAAAGCCAGCTCGCTGACCCAAAAGGCCCACAGACCCAGGCCCAGGCAGGGGCTCCTGTGGTGCCGGGATTCCAGAACAAGGGCTCCCGATCAGGTCAGAGCAGGAAATGGACTGCACGCCGCCAGGGGCGACCCGGTGATTTTCTCCCTTTTTGGACCCCGTCCTCTCCTTTTCAAACCAGGTGGGGGAAGTCGAGAGCCTTTTGTTCACCTGCGTTGCAGCGACCGATACCGACCTTGTTCCAGGAGCTTAAGTGACTTTCATTTCTGGTTTGAAAAGCTGTATGAACTGTTGGCTCTTTAATAAAGGAGCTTCCACCTAGACCATTGAGTTCCCTTTGAACGCTCAGGGATGGGTCTCAGGATGATGCCACAACCCGACAGGCGCCAGGATACGCAGGACAGTGGCCCGTGACATGATTCACGACGAGGCACACTGTGAACACCTGTGACAGCTGAGGGGAGCATAGCTTTCATCCCATGTGCCTGTCCTGCTTACCGTGTGGCCCCGTTTCCTTGGAGCAGACTCCTCCTCCGGGGCACCTATGCAGTGGCTGCACCCGTGGGTCGAGAAGCAAGAATTCTGCTTTCTCTGAGCACGGAATAGACATTTCAAAGAGCAGTATTAGGTCCACAGCAAAGCATAACGGGAGTACAGGGATATCCTGCGTCTGCCCCTCCGCCCGAGCACACCCCCATCGCCCAGCACCAGAGGGCCACGCTGGTCTCGGTGATGAACCTACGCTGACACAGCAAGACCACCCACAGTCCAGAGTAAGATAGGGTTCGCTCCTGCACATTCTGTGGGTGTCGACACACGTAGGATCATGGGTGTCCTCCACTGTAGCATCACACAGACTAGTTCTGCTGCCCTGAACGTCCTCCGTGTTCCACCCACTCACCCCTCCTCCCCGTAACCCCTGGCCACCCCTCACCTTGGTCTCATCTCCCCAGTTCAGACTTTTCCAGAAGGTCATGGAGCCGGAATCACGCAGGACGCATCTTTCAGATTGACTTCTTTTGCTCGGTGACGTGCATTTAAGATTCCTCCCTGCTTTTCATGGCTTGATAGCCCTCTGCTTTTCGGTGCCGAATACTATGCCACCCTCTGGATGGACCGCAGCTGACGTACCCATCACCCGCCGAAGGGCACCCTGGTTGCTTACCTGTCTGGCCATTGCGAGTGCAGTTCCCATAAACATCCAAGTGCAGGTTTTGGGGAGGACACAGTTTTCAACACCTTTGGGGTAAATACCAGGGAGTGGGATTGCTCAGTCCCATGGTCCGAGTGTGTTTAGTTTTGCACCAAACTGCCGGACGTTCTCCCCAAGTGCCTGTGCTGTGGCGCGGGCCCACTAGCACCCGGCACTGCTCCAGGTCCTCGCCAGCATCTGGCGTTGGGGAATCTGGCCGTTCCAGTAGGTGTGTGTGGTGTCTCCCGGTCATTTTAATTTGTGTGTGATGTTTAGCATCCTTTTTGTGTTTAGTTGCCACGTACGTATCTTCTTTGGTGAGGTGTCTCTTTTGGTCTCCTGTCCATTTTTTAATTGGGTCGTCCGCCTGCTTTGGTTGTGTCGGGCTTCAAGAGTTCTCTCCATGTTTTGGGGTAACGTTCTCTGATGCGACGTGCCTTTTGCAAACAGTCGCTCCCAGCTTGTTCCACAGCTTGTCTGCATGTAGTCAGTGTCTTCTGCTGAGCGGACGTGTTGGTTCTGCCGCGGTCTTCGTGGGGATTGCGTCGAACCCGCAGGTCCACGGGTGTGGGCAACAGGTCGCTGAGGAGAAGCCTCCAGGCAGCGTGGGGGGCACGCAGGTGGGCGCCCTGGCCTCGGGAGGGCGTGGCAGGGCTGCCGTGCTGCAGGCTGCTGGCCCAGCGGGAGGACTGACTCTCACACGAACGGGTGCACCTCCTCTGGCACGGGCCTCGGGCCCGAGTCACTTACTGCGTGGCGGCCGTGCCCTTCCCTGGGAGCTCAGCTCCCTGAGCAAACACACACACACACACACACACACACACACACACACACACACTGGCCCCGGGGCCGGTCACCACGCACACCTGGCGAGGCTGCCGGGACACACACTCTTGCGGCCCAAGGAAAACACCATTAGGATCCCTGCCCAGACCCACGAGAGTCATCTGTCCTTTCTGCTCTGGAGGCAGAGACCTCCTTTCATGACTGATTGTAAGCCCGGGCAGGACAAAAATAAGACACACATTCCAGGGACCTGTGTCACTCTCCCCAGAACTGGGTAAACACAGTGGCGGAGGGCGGGGTGGGGTGGCACCCAGCACGGTCCCTGGGACACAGGGCAGCCTTCTGTGGGGTCTGTCCCCGTGAGCTCCTCCCCCCAGTAGTTCCCTTCACCGCGGGTTCTCTCCGGGGGCGGGAGGGACTGGTCTCTCCCGGGCTCCTCCTCGAAAGCCAGGCTCCTGCACAGCTGTCTCTAAATCCCAGTTTCTCCGGGATGAAGTCAGCTCAGAGACCCGGGTTGCCAGGAGGCCGCTGGGCAGTGGGCGGCTGCGGGCCGTTAGCGGTAAGGGTAGGTCACAGCACCGCCGATGCGCTCGCGGCTGGAATGGGAAGCAGACGCCCACACCAATTATCTTGAGAACCGGTTATGTCTTTCTCTGGCCTGGGTTGGTTGCCTTTCTGTGTTCCTAGTTGATTCTGGCCTCCAAAGGACATCTATATTTAAACCCACGTCTGCATGCATTTTCCCACCTGGATAAATCCTGCCCTTCTGTGGCGGCTCCTGGCAAGTGACTCCGTTTCTGAGCTCCTGCCGGGGCCTCTGTGGAGCCCCCGCTGAGACACCCGCCCACCCCACCCCTGCACACAACTGGCCCCTCACACCCCGGTGCCCTCTCCCCGTCGGATCTTCCCTGGGGCTCCTGCCCCCTAGAGAGGGAGCCCCGCCTCAGCAGCCACCGAGCACCTGCCCCTGCAGGTCGCCCTGTAGCTACTCGTTGTGAGTTGGTGCTCTGAACAAATTCTAAGGCTAATGTCCTTGTTTGTGCCATAGGCACACATTTTCCTTTTCAGTGTGGCATGATCCACAGCGACGCGCGATTTAAAAAGGGGAGGACTCCTTCTCTGGCCCAGCTCATAAGACACAAGGAAATGTGGGGTAGGGAGCGATCATTTCTAACGAAGAAATACAAAGAAATATGGATTTGACTTTCATTTACTTCAGAACCAGTTGTCGTTGCAATCCGGTTTCTCTACATCGCTCCGAATGTTTCAGATATTTCTCTCTACTCTGGCTGTTGAATAACCACCGGCTCTTCCCAAGCAGTCGGGGCGCGGTGTGTGCCTGCGGGAGGAAGGAGCTAGACACGTGAGCGGAGAAGCCGAGGCAGCCGTCAGCATGAGCCGTGCAGCGTCTCTGGGCCTTCTCTTCTCTGGGGGACGAGAGTCCTGCCACCCACCCACCCCCCATCTCCCTGTTTTCCCCACATTGGGTGGGGTCACACCAGATCCACTCCTCAGGTGTGGGAATCCCCCCCACCCTGAGACATCTAGCACCACCCGGCACCCTATCCATGGGGACCCTGCTAACGGGAGATAAAGGAGGCTGATGGGTAGGGGCTTTCGAGCGACCCCCTAAAGATCACGGGGGAGGCCTCCCGGGATCCCCCCGGAACAGCTGTGAGGACCAACCTTTGCAGAGGTAACTGTGCGTCAGGAACTGTGACAAATGCACAGCGACCCTAAGAGGATGGGACTAGTGTTGTTACCCCATGTAACAGATGGGGAAGCCGAGGCACAGAGTGGTGAGGGAAGTCAGCCAAAGTCACACAGCTAGTACAAGGGTGGAGCCGGGATAAAAACCCAGAGTCCACACTGTTTAAAAAACATTTTTTTAATTTATTAATTTGAGAGAGAGAGAGAGAGAAACATGGATTTGTTGTCCCACTTATTTACGCATGCATTGGTTGATTCTTGTATGTGCCCTGACCAGAATCGAACCCGCCACCTTGGCGTATTGGGACAGCACTCTAACCAGCTGAGCCATCCAGCCAGGGCCCCAGAACCCACTCTCTCACCCTCACCCCCACTGGCTCAAAGTGACGCATCCAAGTGCCTGGTGCACTTCACTGGGTACTGACAGGATGTGGAGAAATGGACCCTTTCTGTAGAGATAACGACTTCCCAGCCCCGGGAGAAATGCCCCCGCTCACTGAGACACCTTGGCCAGCTTTGTTAACCGCTCTGGGTGTCACTTTGCACCTTCTGTAACATGAGGTTACTAGTAATGCCCGCCTCCTAAGACGCTGTGAGAACCAAGGGGAGAAGGCTTCCGGCCCACCCCTGGCCCACAGCCAGCGCTCAGCCAATGCCCCTTCCACTTCCAACCGGAGGTTTTCTGCAGCGGGTCTGAGTCACACCCTCAGGGCTCGGCTTCCTACTAAAACCACAAGGGTAGCGGCTGTTGCCAGAACACGACTCCATAGATGAGCCAATGTTGGAGATTTTAAATTAGAAGCCCTCGAATTATATTTCCAGTAGTCTCTGAATTATATTCCCAGTGTCTTTCTGACGCCCGGGGCCATCAGAGGCAAAGTGCACACTGGTCCGGCATGCACAGGCCCCTCTGGGTGTGCGCCTGCTCCTTGGATGCGGGCCACACCGGTTTCCTCGTGGCTGAGTCACACACCGGCTGTGCTGTCTCGTCCGCCAACACGAGTGCTGCCGGGGGCTCTGGCCAGACGCGTTGAAAGGGTAGAAGGTCCGGGAGCCTCACTGTGCTCAGCCCACGGAACCCTTCTTTCCAGCTGTGGGTGCGAGCGGCTTTGGAGCTGAGGCTGATGAAATTCACGGCAAAGGCATAAAATTCCCTCCCAGCCATGCTGCCACTCACCCCCACCTTTTCCTCCCCTGATTTTACAATCTCAATCCTTCCTGAGAGTTGCTGGGTGCTCCCCCCACCCTCCCCGAGAATCATTTGCACATAATCTAGACGTGGAAACCCTTTTCATCTGGCTCCGTCCCAGCGCTGTGCACCACTATCTGCTTCCTGGCCATGTCACTGTTACTCAGGAATGCCACAAGCCTTTATGGGCCCCCACCTGCTTGCCAAACACTGTGACTGGAACAAGGGGGAAAGGGTGGGCCACTCTGGGCCCGGCCCGAGGAGCGGCCCTGGGGGTGACGTGGAGGCAGCTGCACACACAGAGGTCCGAAGGTGGAGGGGACGGGGTGGGGAACCCGCAGGGCTTCCCGAGGAGGAGGAGGAGGAGGAGGAGGAGGAGGAGGGGGAGGAAGGGGTGGGATCTGGTCTGCCTCCTTCAGGCCGGCAGCCGTGGGTGCCCACGGCTCTCTCCTCGCCTCCTGCCTGCAGTCCCTGCGTGGCTGGCTCCCTTGTCTTTGCACTTCCCTGCGACTGCCGCCCCTCGCAGGGGTGCCCCCGTGCACACACTGGCAGCGGCCCACCCCCCACCCCCGTGCTCTGCCACGCTGGCACGTCCTCTCTCCTCCCAGCGTTTACCACCATTTAAACATTCCGTGTATTCGTTCGCTCGGACAGCCCGAGTCCCCCCACCCGGGAGACACCCCGCGAGCATCTGACGAGTGAGGGGCAGAGCCGCGGAATGAAAATCAACGGGCGGACAACACACTCGTTGGTGTCAACATTGATCCCTGCACGGGCTGCTCGGGAAAGAGCTGCTGGCATCCCCGTGACCACGGTCTTCCACATGGGAGGTTTTCTGTGACAGCGCTGGTCGGGGGGGCTTCCACGACTGCAGAGGAGAACGGACTAACGCCGACACGGGAGAAGTGTCGTAACAAGGTCCTGTGCATTAGAAACACACATCCGAGTGAAGGCGTCAGCTCCAGAGGCTTTGGGGGAAAGGGAGCACTCGTTTCGGTGGTGCATCCCTTCCCCCGCCTGGATACAGGAGGTTGACCAGAGGCGGGAAGCTGAGACGGGGCAGCCAGCCAGCCACGCCCCAGAGAACATTCATGGCACCATCCATCACTGAGAGAGGCGTGTACACATGTAACATGTTTGTGTGGAAATGCATGTAGGCATGCATGCATGTTCTTATTCATTGACACACACACACTCACAGGAGTGGTGAAACTATGGGGCACTGTGCAGCCACACAGGTCTCCCTGACAGCCGGCTATCTCCTCTGTCCTAGCCTTCAGGAACACCTGCAATGATGCCTTCTAGAACATTCTTGGCACTACTGAAGAGGGAGTTAATTGGCTGGCGAAGTGCCTTGGCTATGGGAAGTGTTACTGCAGGTCTGGCCCACGTTGCCACATTTCGGGAGATTTGCTTATCCGGGAAACAGAAACACTCATAGGCGGCCCAGCACCAGGAGGGAACCCCAATGTAAACCATGGACTTTGGATGATAAAAAAGGGAGACAAAACTAAGGGGAGGGGGTGGGAGTTTATGGGGGAAGACAGAAAAAAAAAAAGAACCTAGTGATTCAACTCACTTTAAAGTGCTGACGACGTATCGAATGGCGTTGGACTGAAGTGTGCCTTTTCCGCCGGGCACTCAGCGGGTGCTGGAAACGGGCGAGTGGCCAGAACGGGACAGTCGCCACCCTTGTGGAGATTCCCTTCTGGAAAGCCTGCTCGAACAGCGTGGGGAAGGAAGGGCAAAGCCGTAGCGCCCACCCAGCAATTGCGCTCAGGCTGATCTGTCTCTGCCTGGAGACAGGCTCCCCGGGGTGCAGGCTGGGAGGGCAGCACCCCCAAAGTTTGCCACCCGGATAGAACCCAGAGGAAGAGCTCCGTCATCACCTCACCTTCTTGGACCTCAGTTGGGTGCACATCTCAATCCTAGGCAGCCCCCCCCATGTCTCCCTGCGCCCCTGGCAGGTGTCCTGACCCCCTACATAATGGAAAAAAGGTCCCACAGAGGGCACTGTACAGCTAGGTTCGCAGCGGCATCATTCGAATAGCCTGAAAGTGAAAGCAACCCAAGCGTCCACCCGTGGATGAAAGGAAAAGTGCCATGTGATCTATATGTACAGGGGGACATCACTTGGCCGGGGAAAGGGACTGCCGGCACATGGCGCTGCATGGAGGGACCCCAGGACATTACGCTAAAGGGGACAAGCTGGTCGTGAAAGGACAGTACTACTGCTTTCCTCTTGTACGAGGTCCTCAGAGGAGTCACGCTGACAGAGACGGAAAGTGGAGTAGAGGCTGCCAGGGCCGGGCCGGGGGGAGGAGGGCAGAGGACGGGAGTTAATGTTTGATGGGGACAGAGTTTCAGTTTGGGAAGATAACAGAAAGGTCTAGAGGTGGATGGTGCTGGCGGTTGCACAGCAGGGTGAAGGGACTTGATGTCACTGACCCGTACACTTGAAATGGTTGCAATGTATTTTGCCACAATTTTTTAAAAGGAGGTAGGCGCTTTTACTCATCAGGATTACAGCCCCTCCCAGAGCCCCCCCCCCCCTCCGGGGCCGAGCCCTGTCCCTGGGGCCTCACAGCGTCCAGACTACCTGCAGCTTGCGTCCTGGCCTCCCTGCCCTCCCTGCCTGGCCGTGACCCTCAGGGCCTTCCAGCCCCATCAGCTTCCCTGCTCACTGCCTGGTCTGTAGCCCCGGTTCACATTGGAAGGGATGAGATCGCTCACCCCATTGAGGGGAAACAGGGGGGTTGAAAGTGGCTGGCGGCTTGTGGGCCGGTGCCCTGGACCCCGCCAGCCCTGCCAGGCGAGCGGGGTCCTCCTGGGGCCGCAGGGGTCTGGCCACCACCTCTCCTCAGTAGGGGCTGTGGGTGGCAGTGACCTCGGGTCCCGATGATGGGACTTGTCGGAACAGCAGCAGCCGAATCCGAAGCGTCAGGACTGACTGGTTCTATATTCATCCCCAGCCAGCTGCTCCCTCCCTCCACATCCCCACCACCTTTCCATGGCACTATTTGGTTGCTCACTTATCCCAGAAATAGCAAATTACGTGCAAGGCAAGGCCTGCCTTATTCGTTTTTATATTCCCACATCACCACAGGGTAATACTCAAATGTGTATTAATAAACGCATTAATGGGGACATGAAAACATAGCAAAAGTACTGGGTTTGGAGTCTGGAGACCCGGGTTGAGTCACACAAGGTCACTCTCTATGTGACCTCTGAAAAAGCATGTCATTTCTCTGGGCCTTGGCCTCAAATTCTGCAAAACAAATGGCCAAAAATACACCCGTGTCCCAAAGTGTGTCCCACTGCAACCCCCAGAAGGAGCCGGATGGGTGCGTGCCCAGCAGAATTCCTCAGAGTCTTGGATGCGTTCAGGGGCCTCGTGAACGCCCCAGAGGGGGATGAAAGGACAAGCACTTCCCGAAGTCGCTTGTCCACACGGTCTTTTGAACTTGGACCCCACCGTGGGGCACGGGCTGGGCGCGAGGAAAGACCCGTGTGGGGTGCACATGGCTTCTCAGGGCCGCTTTAGCCTCAGAGAATCTCTGCTTGTGCGTGAGCCTGCTGGCTGCTGGCTGCTGCCTGCTTTCTCACCTGGAGTAAATTGCTCTGGATTTTAGATTTCCATGACCCTAACTGGCTTTTTCCTCCCCCTCTCCTGCCCACTGTTCATTTCCTCATGATTGTCTGGGGTTCATTCACCTGGGCCTGTTTATCTGTGACCTGCAGGGAGTCAAGGCCACTGAGTCAGATTCTGTGACGTTGCTCCTCCTTATCCCGGGCCGAGATGGTACCTCCTGTTCCCAAGAAAGATAAGGCGCTGCCACAACATGCCACTGGCCCGACAAGCCATGTCAGGGCTCCCATGTGGCCGGCTGCTGTCTAAGAAGGCCCCTGGGTCGTTGTTTCGCTGCCAGATGTTATCTCCGCCATGCGACTCGTGGGAGGCACCGTCTCACCTGTCGGTTTGTTGCGGGAAAGTTAACTATCTGTCGTGGCTTTGATTAAGGGCCAGATATCATAACTGGGCAGCAAGGAGCACTGTCACGTGAAAATGCGAGGTGCACGGGGCTGCCGAGGACCTGGGGAGTTGCTCTCCTCTGGTGTTTCCCTGGATTGAGCCACAGAAATGTGTCCCCTCCCGTTCTGGAGGCTGGGGGTCTGCGTCCAGGTGTTAACAGTGCTGTGTTCCCACAGACCCTCTGGGGAAGACCCTTCCTTGACTCTCCCAGCTTCCGGAAGCTCCAGATGTTCCTTGGCTTCCGGCTGCCTCCCTCCAGTCTCCACTTTCATCTTCCCTCAGTGTCTGTGTCCAAGGACCCCCGTTTTTATAAGGACAGCAGTCATATTGCATTAGGGGCCCATCTTTTCAAACAGTTTTTCTTTTATTTATTTCTAGGGAGAGGGAAAGGGAGGGAAAAAGAGAGGGAAAGAAACATCAACTTGAAAGAGAGGCTTTGATCAGTTGCTTCCTGCATACTCCCCGACCTGGGGACTGAACCTGCAACCCAGGCATGTGCCCTGACTGGGAATCGAACCTGTGACCTTTTGGTTTGTGGGATGACATCCAACCAACTGAGCCACACTAGCCAGGGCAGGTGCCCATTTTAATGGCCTCGCCTTAACTCAATTATATGCAATTATAGGCAATGACCTTCTTTCCAAAGATCATGTGCACAGGCCTCAGGAGCTGGGACTTCCACATGTCTTTTGGAAGACATAATTTAAATCATAACAGCCCTGCTGTCAAGAAAAGGCATGTCTGGGCGCCAGCCACATGCTGCGTGTCACCCTGGCCCTCTGAGCCCTGTCTGTGAGCAACGGCTACTTCCTCTCCACTTTCAGGGCCCGCTCTGGGTTTTCAGAGAGAAGAGTCCAGAGTCCAGGCACCTTCAGCACAAAAGGCAGCGTGTAAGGCCAGGATGTCAAAGGTTTTTGAGGTTATATTTGCAGAGGAGGGTACATTCTCTAGTCAGCGTGACACGGGGCTGAGAAGCCAGCTGGACCCTTTGGAACCCTGCCTCCACCCCTGGGTCGCTGTGTGCCTCTGGGCACAGCCCTCGGCTACTCTGAGTCCTGGCTTCCTCCCAGGCCAATGGAAATGACACCAACCCCATCCCAGGAGTTCGTCTCTGGGGGAGATTTTGCTCCCTGCCAAAGATACATAGCAATTTTTTGCAGCTACTTTTGGTTTTGCAGCTACTTTTGGCCTATAGTGGGCCGAGGCCAGAGATGCTGCTAAACATCCTACAATTCACAAAACAGCTCCACACAACCAAGAACGGTCTGGCCCTTCATGTCCGTGGTACCAAGTTTGAGAAGCGCTGCCCATCCCTATGGGGTTGATAATGAACTTCAGGAACCAGGTGTGCACTGTGCCAGGACACAGAGTCAGCCCCGTTGGTGGGGGGTCTACACATGGAAAAGTAGGGTGTTCGTGATGATCCCATGAAAGTGCTTGAATGCACTAGAATTTTCACAGTGTGAAGAGGGGGAGGACACAGTGGATTATGAGTGCCCGAGCAACAGAAAGAATGTAAACACGTGATTGGCAAATGCAGGCAGCGAGGCATACAGAGGGACAAAAATATTCACGGGGTGCTTGTCATGTCGCAGGCTGACACTTCTACCGACATCACCTCTTTCCGTCATTTTGACAGTATCGTAAAACCTTTCATTCTCATTCTGTAGGGGTAGAAACTGAGGCTCGGGAGAGTTAGTGTCTTGACCTTGGGTCGTGCATCTGGAAGCGGTGAAGTTGGTGTCTGAGCCCAGGCCTCTCTGCCACCAAGCCAGGGCCCCCTGGTGCGCCCCCCCACTCACATGTAGTTCCTGCAGCGGACACACGTATTAGTCATGAAGCCAGTCTGGGGTGTGGATGCAGAGGGGGGCAGCCAGGGAGACCCCGGGAGAACCAGGGGCCTGGCGAGGGGCTTCCTACAGATCGCCACCTTTCTGAGACCTCCTCTGCTCTTCCCTGCACGTGAGTCCAGGCCCCTTTGTGTGCACTCTCTGGGCCCGACGGCTGGACCAGGCCTGCGCTCCCGGAACAACACGAAATGCGAGCCCGTGGTCCCATTTACTTCCCCTCCTCCGGCCCCCACGACGAGCCCCGTTCTCTCGGGGCAGCAGAGCGCAGGGGGACTACACGGAGGGGAGCATCTAACTTAGCCGGAGGTGTGGCAACCGCAGCACAGAAATGGAGCGGAGAAATGAACACACACACTTTCAAGGTTCTTGAATGTCTACAGAGTGGTATAATATCACATGGAGGTAGATAGTGGTAAGTTAAGGGTATATACTATAAATCCTAAGACAACCACTAAAGCCCTGGCTGGGTGGCTCAGTTAGCTGTAGTGTCATCCCATACACCAAAAGATCACGGGTTCGATTCCCAGTCAAAGCACATGTCTAGGTTGTGGGTTCAATCCCTAGTCCAGGTGTGTACAGGAGGAAACCAATCAATGTTCTCACATGGATGTCTCTCTCTCTCTTCCTTCCTCTGCCTCTAAAATCAACAAATGTCATTTTAAAAAACTGAAAAAAAAAAAGAAAATAACCACTGAACTAATAATACAAGGTCTACAGCAAATGAGTGGCAAAGGAGATACAATAGAATCATAAACAGCAATCGGTCCACCAAAGAAGATATACAAATGGCCAGTAAGCCCATGACAAGATGCTCAGCATTACTCACCATCAGGGAAATGCGAATCAAAACCACAGTAAGGTACCACTTCCCACCACCGGGCTGGCTGTAGGCAGCAAAGACAGACGGCGAGGAGGGTGGGGAAGAGTGTGGGGGAGTGAGAGCCCTCACACGCGGCGGGGGTATGAACCGGGAACAGGGGCAGCCACTTGCGAACGGTCTGGCGGGTCCTCAGAAAGTGAAACACGGAGCCCCTGTTGGACCCAGCAATGCCACTCCTAGGTACAACATCCAGGGGAAATGGAGCAAGTGTCTAGACTAAAACACGAATGTTCACGGCAGCCTTATTCATCATCACCGAGAGGCAGAAAGACTCCAAATGCCCACGAACTGACTGATGAGTGGAGAAAGTGCTGCGGTCTGCTCCCACAGCGGCCCTCCCCCCAGAGGAGGGATGAAGGGCCGAGACGGGCCACGACGCAGCTGGGCCTTGGGAGCATGATGCCAAGTGAAAGAAGCCGGTCACAAGAGGCCCACGGCCTAGGGTCCCATTGATATGAAACGTCCAGGACAGGCGAATCTAGGGAGACAGGAGGTAGATTAGTAACTGCTTAGGGCTGGGGAAGGGGTAGGAAAGAGAGGATTTGGGGGTGATAGCTAAAAGGTATGAGGTTTTGGGAGGGAATGCTCAAATTTTCTATTACCGCTGTGTCTCCTAAATTCCTCCTCCTCAGCCCCCTTGGAACACACTTTGGGGGATGCTCTTTAAGGCCTTGGAGGTTATTTCTTAAGGGAGTTTTTCCTGGAAGTGGACAGGACTTACCAGACCTTGTTTTTCCAAGGTTTAGGAGAAATGGGCTAAAAAAATAACATCATTGGCAACGGTCAAAGGCAAGAGAAGGTGAGAAGCAGGAAGGTGCATCATGAGGTCGAACCTGGCCTGGTGTCCACAGTGGGGACCGGGCTGCTGGCAAGTGAGCCCAGAGCGGGAGGCGGGGCAGGTGAGCCCGACCTGCTGTTGGTAGTAGGTGTATTAGAGCCTCTCCCCTGGCCCCGCCCCCAGGCCCCACCCCCAGGCTCCAGCCAGCAGGGCTCTTTCCTTCTGGCACCCCGCCTGGCTGAAGGAGCCTCCCCACCCACCCCAGAAGGGCAGGGTTCAAGGCCATTGCCTTGATTTAACCCCAATGTAGGAATAGTAGACCCGCTCCCTCTTCTGACACAACGTGGGAGAAACTCCGTCCGCTGCAGATGGTAAATAAGTTCTTCTGGACACAATCTTGCTGTTCCGGTGGGAAAGGGGGTGGCGATTCCTATACTGGAGAGGGCCCTGAGCCCTTCTCCCCCAAATGGCTTTTACTGGGAATGGTATGTGTAGGTGTGCACAGCCTACATGCATAGGTCATCAATCAATGTCAAAGGCTACAGTCATACAAACACAGGCATTATCTATAGATAACAATGGAAGGAACCCAGAGATCTGTCATAGGTCAGGGTCTGTTAGTCATACTGACTCCGGAGGGTCTTTAAGGTGTGTTTCACGAGATAAGGAGTTTACTCTTTATGCCTTGAGCTTAAACATCCAGTTTATATCACCAGGGCCATACAAAAACAAAGCAGAGCAAACTTCAAGGTATACAATGTATTTATCAGGCCCAATTCCCACTGGAACCCTTGGTGTTAGAGTCAAGTCATGTCTGCCACCTGCGATTTTACCTGGTTTTCCGGGGAGACTTACCAGCCCCTTTCAGGGTTTGCTCTCGGGGCGGGGGGGGGGGGCGCTACAGCCTCGGAAACCACACAGAGTGGTCCCCATCATCTCTGGTGTATTCTGTGCTAAGGGAGGTCTCCTGACTAGCCACCCAGAAATCCAAGTAATGGTGCTTTTCCGGGAAGAATGTTTCATAAACCCCAAATTTCATAAACAAGAAAGAAGAAACAGTTCTGTGAAGCAGTGGAAGTCTGAAACTAACTGGAAATGTTGCTTTTAAGAGGAAATGAACAAAGCAAATAGGAGCTGGAGTTCCTCAGTGTGATGGTCATAATCACATTACTTTTAAAGATTAATGAACCTTAGCTTCTGTAATAATAATAATTGTGGGAGCTGTGAGAGGGCATGCAAGACCTCTGATGGTAAGTGCTCTCCAGTTGGTACTGTAAATGAAGCCACCTCGTTCTTTGGGGACTTTGCTCCAATAACCTCCAGCCAAAAGCTCCATAAGAACAGTGTGGTGATTGCCAGGGAGAGGGGGTTGGGCAGAGGTGAAAGAGGGGATAAGGAGGATCAATGGTCATGGAAAAAATACAATAAAAGTTTTTTAAAAATAAGGCACCAATTAAAAAGGCATTTAGCGTGTCACGGAAACGATAAAGGCCTTCAGTTGTCAGACACGTAATGAAACAAAGTATCCGTCGGTAGACTATGAACTTTAAAGGAGGAATTCGATGCAAAAAACCCGCAACTGGTACCGCCCAAGTTTCATTTCCCTTCCCTGGGAGAAGGCCAGCTTCACAGAAGGAAGGAGAAACAGCACCTGGGGCTCCCTGGAGATGTGAGCGGGAGGGCCTGTTGCTTCTAACTGGCGTTGAGCTCTGTGGGGCGGTGGGGGTGGAGGGCGCATGCTAAGTCATTTAGTAAAACCCCAACAGACTCAGGTGTGCACGTAAGAACGCTTGGGAGCTGTTCTTCCTCAGTCCCCGAGTGTCTAACGGAAGAAACAGGCTCCTCTGTCTGTCGGCAGCCGCTCCTTGGCCAACAGGCTAACACGTCTTCAAACAGACACAAAGAACCTAAATCTGAAATGTTTTTTTTTCACAATCTTTTGTGTTTAGTGTATTGTCATGGAAATGTTTTTGATCGATTCACTTTAATAATTTCATTTTGAGAAAAAAGAAAAGCTGACACAGTACACACATGGAAGAGTCCTGTGTCTCTTACAAGAACTGAATAAATATGAATAACCTTCCAAGAAAGAAAGCCCCGGGCCCAGATGGGCTCCCTGGTGAATCCTACCAAACACTGAAGGAAGAAAATAACACCAATCCTCACCATTTCTTCCAGAAGAGAGAAGTGGAAGGAATACCTCCTGAACATATTCCATGAGACTCGCATTACCCTAATACCCAAACCAGGCAAAATGTTACACTGTTTCATGCAAAGGAAGCTTTCTGTGTAGTGCCATGATGTCGGTTCAGCCGTGGCGGCATTCTGAGACCAATCACTCAGAGTTTAGAGGAGAAAGACTTTAATATGTTAAATGTAGACATTACAAGCTTTTTGAAAGTCAAAACTTACGACTCCTTTTCAAACTAGGACTCCAGGGGCACTGAAGCATCCTATGGTTTTAACTGCTATCCCCCACTGCAGTGTGGACTTCATAAGATATTTGGTCTTCATTCACAGTTGCTGGCTCACAGCTCCTGGAACACTTGGAATTTATTAGTGTTGAGTGTGATAACGGTGTCTTTTACGTTAATGAGGTGACTTTTGGACACCACCCAAGGGTCAGTGCTGGCTGCCAGGAGAACCAACCCCGTGATTAGAAGTTGGGGACTTCAGTCTCATCCCCTGACCTCCAGGGAGGGGAGAGGGGCTGGAGACTGAGTTCAACTGCAGGAGCCAATGACTTCACCTGTCACAGCTATGCAACAAAACCTCCATGAAAACCTGGGGCAGGGGGCAGCCCGTTGGTCTGTTTTTTTTTTCCAGAGAGCCCCCGCTCTGGGGAACCAGGAGGCTCCCACCATGCTGGCCCCAAGGTCCGCAGGGACAGAAGATCCTTTATTTGAGAAATTGTCCTTTGAATCTCTTCTCTGGCTTTGATCATATTCTTTAATATCCTTTGTAGTAAATCGGTGATCCAGTGAATAATGGGTTGTCCCGAATTCTGGAGTTGTTCTAGCAAATTATTTGAGCCCGAGGAGGGCGTTGTTGGAACTTCTAATTTGTAGCTGGTAGCCAGTGGGTCAGAAGCCCAGGTAACAACCCGGCTTTGGGACTGGCACCTGAAATGTGCGTGTTTGTGTGGGGGGGGTATAGTCTTGTAGGACTGAAGCTTACCCTGTGGAATCAGATGCTATCTCCGGGAAAATAGTGTGGGAATTAAGCTGATTCTTGGACACCCTGATGGTGTCCGAGAATTGTTTGTTTCGGGAGGGAGGGGCTCCCTTCCCCACATTGGGATTGGGTCCAGGAACTCGTTTCATCCACATGAACAAAAAGCTCTTGTCTTTGATTTGTTGTGATTGGTTTTGGAACAGTTAAGGGTTCTGGGAGGTAAGGAAATCACTGTGAAGTATCCCAAGCTGTGATAGGTGCATTTCTTGCTCTGAGCCCTTAAGGAGCCATTGTTCTGGAATTCCAGCACCCATGTAAGTCCCTGGCTGAGCCTAGGTGTGTGGTTCTTCCAGGTGAGGAAACGCTTTCAGTCACCTGAAGGAGTATGTCAATTTTTTTCACTTTGACTTTTTGTCAATTTTGCTGACTATTTTTCTTTTCTCCCTCTATTCCTCTTTCTTTTAATTATTTTTCTTTGTTTCTTTATTTTAATATTTCTAATTAAAGAATTTTCTTTCTCATTTCCCCTTCTATTTGTTCTTCTTTTATTTTTATTTTCCTCATTTTACTTCTGCCTTTTCTTCATTTTTTCTTTTTTTCTCACTCTTTATGCCTTTCAATTTTTCTCATTTTTTTAAAATTCTTTTTTCTTTTTCTCATTTTTTTTTAAATTTGCGGGAGCAGAATATACAACATTCACTGTCCCCTTACACGTCCGTGGAAGGCCTACTTTATTGCAGGAGCTGTCACAAGCTACTCATCTACCACTTTGCAAGAGGAGGACCCCGAATACTTCAAAATTTCCCTGACCCAACTGGAAAACAAAACAACAAATAACCCTAGGAATGGGACAAAGGTGGAGGAGTTAAAAAGGAGGGGGGGTTATAAAGGGGACCGAATTTGGAGCTGTGGCGTTGTTTTACCTTGCTGGGGATACAACGCCAGAGGGTCACATCTATGTGCTAAGCATGGACCGCTTGGGTACTTGAAACCTAACACAATGACAGTGAACTTGTGCTCCCGGGACCCCGTCTGCCGGGCCCACCCATCACTGGGGAAGTCACTGGGCTTCTCTTTTGCTAACTCCACACTCAGCTTCTTGGGTGGCATCTTTTGCTCCCTGTTGGTCCCCTCCTCTCCACCCTGGGTCACCTACACCTCCCCAAAGTAAGTCTGTCTTTTTTTTCCTTTAAGTTCCAAGAGCATTCCTTCTTATGTTTGAAGATTCTCCCCAACTTTATTGAGGTGAATTGGAGTATACTAAACTGTACATATTTAACGTATACAATTCTGTCAGTCTTGACATACATGCACCCATGAAACTATGCCCTTGCAAACATTTTCATCATCCCCCCTCCCCCACAAAGTTTCCTGGGTTCTTTTGCACCCCCTCCTTCTGCCATTGTGCCCGCCCTGCATCTGCTGATCTTTCTCTGCAGATTAACTTGTATTTTCTAGAGTTTTGTGTAAATGGAATCATACACTATGTTCTTTCTCTCTCTTTTTGGCCTGGCTTCTTTCATTCAGTATGATTTTGAGATTCTTCAGTATTGTGTGTATTCATAGTCTGCCTTTATTGCCCAGTTGTATTTCCTTGTATGGGTATGCCGCAATTTGTTTATCCATTCTCTGCCGGTAGCTTTGGGTTGTTTCTGGATTTCAGCTATAACAAGAAAAGCTCCTAGGATTTCATACTTTCTTTTTTCTGGTAAGTATCTAGGGAATGGAATAGTTTGGGTCATACGGGGACTCTATGTTTAACTTTTTAAGAAACTGCCAAAGTGATTTCCAAAGTGGTCATACCATCTTACACTCCACCAGCAATGTATGAGAGTTTCAATGGCCCCGTGTCCTGACACCAACACTTGCCATGGCCAGTCATTTCAAGTTTCGCCATCTCATTGAGTTTTGCCTATTTGAATGCACAACAGTTCAGCTACCTCTTAGCTTCATTCCTACCAAGGGGAACGCAGGCTTAGGCTCACAGGGAATAAAAGCAGATTACACCTGCTGTGCCAGTGAACTTAACAGTGGATTTCTTACCTTCCAACGTGTCCTGGTTTGGATATAAAATATGTGGTTTTTCTGTTTCTACTGCAGCTAGCCATGACCCTGGGCTGTCTACCCATAGTCACAAAGGCCCAGCAGGACATTCTGCTCCACAAAGACTTTTCCCTCCTCTGAAAGTGCTTCTCTTAAACATTTTTTTTTCTTACTTCAGTAGGATTACAGGGGGAAGGGAGGGGCATAATGTAGCGTGCTATTGGGGAGGGGGGGCAAGTGGAAGTTGATGGGGGGAGGGGGTCAGATCAGGTCCTGATGACATCATTAGAACTGATTGTAGCCATGCTTGAGGGACAGAGGTCTGCTCCTTAACTACCCCCCTCCTTTTTTGTCTGAGCTAGTTTGAGTTGGATTTCTCTCACTTGCAGTTAAGAGTCCCGACTAGTAGGGGAGTGTGACTCAAGGCAATAGCATTTCACCAGGCCTCAGCAGCCTCTCATTTCCCATCTGTCTTTCCTGAGGGTTGCTGTTTTGGTTGACCTAAGCCCCGGGTCTGGAAAGCAGAAGCGTTGGTCACTTTGGCTGAGGATGAAACTTCAGAGAACACCAGGGGAGAAGTATTTAACAGTATCGCCACATGGCTTGTTTAATCGAATACTCTAGCTTCATGTGTCCACCGTAATGCAGCAGGATCTTTAATTTTTAACTAAATTGCCATTCCCAACTAGCGTTTCCTTCCTTCTTAATGAGTAGATTTCATGTTTAAGGAAACATGCATATTTACTCAGTGCTAAATGTGCAAATGGGCATCCCTGTTGGTGACCCCTGTGAACCTGTGAGCGCATCCCCACAGCGAGTCACTGCCGTTGTTTGAGGGCATCTCTGTGTGAGCGGTGCAAAGGCAATACTCGAGTGGAAAAAGAGGTCGTAAGTGGGGGTGGGAGGTGGATGGCAGAAGTTAAAAAGATTCCACCCAGTCCCCTCTAGAAAGTTCTCAGATTTGACAGGACCAAGAGGTCCCTGACCCTCAGGAGTACCTGGCCCCTGCCCCATGAGCCAAAGACGAATGAAACCTGGCTGGAGGCCAGACAGTGACCGTCCCTGGGCGCTCCTCTCCCCCTGGGACTCCGCCCTTCGAAAAACAGCTGCGTAAGTCTCGCCTTAGGTGAGACCAAACAGCCTCCAACCCGCCAGCCAGCCGCGATCCTAGGTAGCAATTCCAAATCCGTATCCCCCGACTCTACGAGAGCCCTGCAGTGACTCGCCGCAACCGCCTGGGTGTCGGCCCCGCCCCGTCGTCCCTAAGTCCCGCCTCCGCGCTCCCGGGTTCTATCTCCACCCCCCACGCGCTCGGGCCCCTCCCCGCGCTCCGTGGCCCCGCCCAAACATAGCCCCGCCCCTCGCACTCCAGGGCCCCGCCCCCGCGCCCCTGGGTTCCGCTCTCCCAGGCCCCGGCCCCACGCTCGGGCCCCGCCCCCGCGTGCCCTCGGGAGTAGGGGGGAGGAGTGGCAGCGCGGGAGGAGGCGTGGCCATGGTGCAGGCGGAGGCGCGGGCGGCGCGGCCCGGACTTTGGCTTTGACACGGACGGCGAACGGGACCCAGACGCTGGTGCTGAGCTCTGGGAGCGGCTCTGGCAGATCCGGCGTCCGAGTGAAGAGCAGGACTTTTTGCCTGGATCAGCGCAACTGCGGCGACGCCGCAAGTCCTGGTGCGGCCGCGGCGGTCGGGTTTCGCCGCGGGTGTCGCTGCCCCGCAGTCCTGCAGCGCTGTCGGCTCTGGGAGAAAGACTCCGAGAGTTTCTCCCGCAGAACGAGCCGGGACGCGCGGCCCTAAGCGGCGGCGTGGGAGGGACGCCGCGGCTCGGCCCTTGACCCGCAACCGTGTGGGCACCAGGGCTGGAGGCAGGGCCCCAGCGCTGTGCGGGGCTGGGCTCCGGCTTCGGAGCTGCAGGTGGAAGAAGGACGCCCCGGGGGAGCGGCCGAGAGGTGGGGCGCGGGGAACGGCGGCGGATCTGGTGGGAGTCGATGAACACCTCCGTGCCCACACTTGTGAGCACGGAATTCCGGCAGGAACAGAGGTGTGGGCTGATGGGGATGGGTCTCTTTCCAAGAAGAGCGACTTAAAGCCGTTTTGGATCCCAATGGGATCAAACCAGACCTTTCCAGAGGAAAATCCACAGGGGCCAGCCTCATTGTGTGTTCAGGGTTCAAGGACAGCCACCAGCCCAGGATTCCTGGTTAAGAACTCCAGCTCTAGGTAGGGAGTGCTAATGCAAACTGATTAGCTGATTCCATTGATTTGTGTGTTTGTTAATTTGTTTTCCAGGTGGCCAAGTGAAAGGTACAGTTGGACACTTTTCTGTGCCTGTAAGGGACAGAGAGTTCCTAGCCAGAGAGTTCTTCTGTGGTGGCGAGGCCTTCTGGGGCCCCTGATTTTGGCCGGTCATGGGGAGCACCCTGGGCTGCCACCGCTCCATTCCCCGGGACCCCTCGGACCTGTCCCATAGTCGCAAGTTCAGTGCAGCCTGCAACTTCAGCAACATTCTGGTGAATCAGGAGCGGCTGAACATTAACACCGCCACAGAGGAGGAGCTGATGACCCTGCCTGGGGTGACGCGTGCAGTGGCTCGCAGCATCGTGGAGTACCGCGAGTACATCGGTGGCTTCAAGAAGGTGGAGGACCTGGCACTGGTCAGTGGCGTAGGCGCCACCAAGCTAGAGCAGGTCAAGTTCGAGATCTGCGTGAGCAGCAAGGGCAGCTCTGCGCAGCACTCTCCCAGCTCCTTGCGGAGGGACCTGCTGTTGGAGCAGCAGCCTCACCACCTGGCCACCACCGTGCCTCTCACCCCACGCGTCAACATCAACACGGCCACCCCAGCTCAGCTCATGAGCATCCGAGGACTCACGGAGAAGATGGCTGTCAGCATTGTGGACTACCGCCGGGAGCACGGGCCCTTCCGCAGCGTCGAGGACCTGGTGAGGATGGGCGGTATCAATGCCGCCTTCCTGGACAGGATACGGCACCAGGTGTTCGCGGAGAGGTCCAGGCCCCCGTCCACCCACACCAACGGGGGCCTGACCTTCACCGCCAAGCCTCACCCCAGCCCCACCTCCCTGAGCCTGCAGAGCGAGGACCTGGACCTGCCGCCAGGTGGGCCCACTCAGATTATCTCCACTCGACCTTCCGTGGAGGCTTTTGGAGGCACAAGGGACGGGCGGCCTGTGCTGAGGCTGGCCACGTGGAACTTGCAGGGCTGCTCGGTGGAGAAGGCCAACAACCCCGGGGTGCGAGAGGTGGTGTGCATGACGCTCCTGGAAAACAGGTGAGCAAAACAGGGAACCGCCAGGGGTGTGAGGGGTGCCGGCAGCCCTTGCATGGCCTCACCAGTGCATGCCGATGGGTGGACTTTTGGGGATAGGAAGAGGGCAAGACTATTTAATGAGTGTCCTGGAGGCCCCAGCCAGTACTGTCACCTGTAGCTGAGCTCTCCTCCAGAATTTTCAGAATACAGCTGTTTGGTCTTGTGGCCCGTATCCTGAATGTGGTATAGCTGAGATCAACTTAAAATTTGTGGGTAAGTGGAGGTTGTATTGGTGTCACTACTTTGGAGAATGGTGTTTGACTCAAGACTTTGTGGGTTTATAGCACACCAGGCCCTCGGAGCGTGGGAACTACAGTGCAGTTTTGCATGGGAGAAAGAGCTGGTCGGATTGTTTTAATGAGCAGGAAAGTCACATTTGTTTCACCAAATGTGCCCCTTTGTGCGCACAAAATCAGCTGAAACACCAGGCATTTGCGAACACACGCATGGTATATATTTGCCAAAATGCCACGAATGAATCACTCTTCGTTCTTTTTTCCTTATTTAGCCTGAAGTTGGTTTTCAGGCCCACCAATTGCAGCACTAAATGAATGTGACCTCTTCTGTCCCATAGCCAGAAAAGGTCCCACTGATGTATGACGAATATGGGCCATGTTTTCCCATCTGAACCCCAGAAGACACTGTGGGATGGGCTCTTATCACAGTGTTTAAATTATTCACAACCGTGCTCTCCATAGGAACTTCCGTTAACCCCCCATAAAACCGAAACAGTATTATCTTAGCAGTAACTCCTGCTGTTAGTAAAATAGTGACTTGTATAATGTAATCAGCTTTGGGAAGGAAAGAGATATTTATATGGTCCCTTCCAGGCCAGAGATCCTCTGAGCCTGACATCCGACAGAGGTGGTGTGTGCTGGTGGTGACTGGCCACTTTCCTTTGCTCTGGGTTGTTGGCGTTCTTGGGGCGGGGGATGGGAATCACAGCGCACTGTGGCAGAGCATCGAGATAAATGGGTGAAAAGAAAACCAGGTCACCACGTTTTGCTGGCACCGTCCCAGGGGCACATACTCGTCGCTGAGGTTGCAGAGACCGTGCATCAGCTCAGAGCCCTGCCCCCGGGAATCCCCGAGCGCTCTTCCTGCACGGCCGCATCCTCTGATCTGCAGCATAACTCCCTCCTTTTGCAAAACCATCCTGTACCCAGGTGAGAACTGGGCTCTGCTCTGGGAGATATTTCTCCAGGATGCTTGGTGATTGTCCTCATCCGTGGCAGCACGGGTGTGTGTAAAGGGCAGGAGAGGGCAGGGGGGGTGAGATGGCTGTTCACTTCCCATCAGGGGTTTCCTTAAGGCTCCCTGTGGGGGGTCAAAGGGGATGAATCAGCATCTGAAGTTGTCCCAGTGAGAATGACGGTCTGGGCAGCTCTGGCTCGTTTACAATGACAGTGATCTTTCAAGTGCCGTCTCTGGACCGGCACTGGCATTGCAGCTGACTCGGGAACTCTGGGTTTCTGTGTTTTCTCACGCACTCCAGCTGGTTCTGGCGCACGCTCGAGGTTGAGCCCCGTCGTAGTATGTGTCGGGCAATCATCCGTTCCTCCGGCTTGTTCTGTAAAGCGCTTCCCCCAGTGCGGGCTTTTCTGACAGGCTCAGTGAATCCATCCAGAGCTTTCCAGGTGCTGTATGTGTGTGTGTGTGTGTGTGTGTGTGTGTGTGTGTGTTTGATTGTTCTGGTCATCCCTGTATTGGTTCAATCATATGACGCCCTTTCTGGGCAGAACTTGAAGGGCTTATTCGGCTTTGAGAATAGATGAATACCAGAGACAGAAAACAGCAGAGAGAGCAGGAGACAGCCGGCCTCAGGGTGGGCTGCACCCTGCAGCGCAGACTGGGGTGGCCAGGGGCGCTGCAGAGGAGCCCTAGCAACTCTCGTCCACAGCGGCCACCTCTCTCATGTCTCACACGTGGCCGTGACCTTTGTCCCGGGCAGTGGTGGCTCCTTTTGTCTGTTCACAGTGTGTGCGGTGCTCTGGGCACTCCTGCCACCTTATTGGTGTCTGGTACACATGAAGTGACAGGCTCAGGGCCCGTGTGACTGTCCTAGGGTACTGAGAGATGGCCGGTTGTGACAGAGCGGATCACGGGTGCTCAGAACAGCGAGGCACATTCTGCAAGAGCTGCGTGTCCACCCCGAGTCACCAAACCTCACATTCCAATGGATCCCTTTCTTAGTAAGAGGAAACAGACTGAGCTTGAGCAAGGATGGCTGCAGGTGAGTTTCTGGGCGGCTCTTTTTTTTTTTTCATTCGTGTGTGCAAGCAAGGGTTACCTGACTTCTGGATCGGCCCTCACAGCCTCTGCCAGCTTTCCTGTTTGTTCGACGTCCCCAGTGATTCCAGGAAGGACACAAGGCTTGCTTGGATTAATGATCTCCATCTCTGGGAGAGGAGAAACAAAAAGCAAAGGAGTTCCGTGACTCGCCTCCGTCCCACGGCTTATGTCGGTGACTCAGCTGGGACTCGGACCCAGACCCTCTGACTTTAGACGCATGCTCTTGGCATGCACGCTGTGTTTGGTAGGCAAGTCACCTTCGTCCGCCCCTGGTGCGGGCACCCCATGCTCTGTCTGTTCCAGGACCCTTGCCAGATGGCATGTGCTAGTCACGTTTCCTTTACATGAAGCCCGTTGTAAACACATTAAACACACACACACACACACACACACACCCCACAAACCCTTGGCTCCACCCCCTCTGTGTTAAATTGGTGAAATTCCTTAACCTCTCCAAGCCTCAGTTTTTTCATCTTTTAAATGTAGTTCAAGGAAAAAATAGGCCCTTCGTTCTGGAACTCCAGAACCCCTTGCAAAGGGAACGGCTCACTGATGGTCTTCCTTTCTGTGGGTTTGCTTTGGGACAGGGGTGTCAAACTAATTTTCACCGGGGGCCCCATCAGCCTCGTGGTTGCCTTCAAAGGGCCAAATGTAATTTTAGGGCTGTATAAACGTAACTACTCCTTAACTTAAGTAAGGGCTCAGTGCTGCCGCCGGGTAGAAAAAGAAACAAGGTGCCAGGCCGGATAAGACAAGGTGGAGGGCCGGACTCAGCCCGAGGGCCTTGTGTTTGCCACCTGTGCTTTGGGAGGTGTGTTCTTAGAGCAAAGGCACCTGTATGGGACTCAGAAGTGTCTGTCCGGCCCTTGCCCTGAGGTGCTGCTGCATTTGTGGACTGGCACGTGGGAGCTCCAGGGAGCTCTGTTTTGCCTGTGAAGGCCGAGGCAGGGCAGTAGGAAGCTAGATAACCTACAGTCACCATGAGCCTTCAGCATGTGTGACAAGGAACTGACAGGTCTTCTGAGATTCCTTTGCCCAATCTCAGTCTTAGGTAATGTTTTTTCCTCGTTCAGGATGTATGGAGCAAGACCGAAACAGGAATGCTTCCGCTAAATATCCTTGCGAACATTTGGTGACAGCCGACATATGGAATGGAGACTATTTAATTTTCCTTTTTTTTTTTTTTTTTTGGCTGAGCAGTTCTTGTTTTCTGAAAGAATAAGCCTGGGGAAATGGACAGATAATCTCTAAAAGAAATAAGGAGGTTTGATACTCCACTTACCCAGTTTCCCCAGGGTCTCCAGCAAAAGGAAGCATGTCAAAGTCTGGAGCTTTATAATGGTCTAAATAGGCTTTTTTTTCTCTTGCCACATGTCTGTCTGTAGTATCAAAGGACAAGGTGAATCAGCGCCTGGCTTCCTGACTGTGAAAAAAGATATTAGTTTATCAGACTGGATTGCTAGGATCAATATAGACACAACTCATCCTGTCTTTGATTCGTTCATTGAAAAATATATATCGAGTGGCTGCTGTGGACAGGCAGACGCTAAATTCAGAAGTCAGCTAAGCCCTGTTATTTGACAGAGTCAAGTCATTGTGAATCAGGTTGCATGGCTCGACCTCCAATAGTCTGGGGAACCCAGATTTTTGGGGGGCGGGGGAAGTCACTGAGTGTAATTGATATCCGGTTATATGTTTCTCACGTGAATATGGGGCTCATTCTGGGAGACAGGAGCGGGGTAGGTGCAGCCAGACGTAGCATCTGGGGCAAAGAGCTCAGCAGTCCCCTTCAAGGAGAAATTGTGCAACTTGTTTTGACAGCTGTGGAAACTGAGGCTCAGACTCAAGAGCATCCTCGTGACCTTCAGAAATAGAGATGTTGGAATGAGGGTTTGAAGCCAGGCTTTCAGCTGGTTTCAGAGCCGGAAGTGGAGGTGTCTGTTCCCAAACGCCTTGTCCTCGGGCCCACGCCTGGCCCACCCTCTGTCGCCCCCCTGCCTTGGGTCTTAGACCGCCAGGCTTCACCTACACTCCCGGGGCCGTGGCAAGGCCCCGGAGGCCTCTGCTCTCTTCCTGCCTTTGTTCTTCTGAAGGACCAGGCTTATGGCCAGGGGCAGAGCAATGCAGAGGACTCGGGGCCCCTCCACCCAGCCCCTGTAATGCGAGTCCGTGACCTTGGCTCAGCTCCAGGGTGGAGTTCTGCTTTTCTGAGCTGAGGAGCTCTGGGTCATTTCCTGAGAGCAAGGTGGTCCGCACTAAGCCCGCCGGATTAGCAGGAGACAGTGTGAGTGCAGAGAGGTCCCGATGTGGGCTTGATGTGGGGGTGGGGTGGGGGGGTGTTATTTCACCCAAGGGGAAAAGGTTACCTGTGTCTTTCCAGAACACCAGGCCCATGTGGGATCTGGTTTTGGAGGTTTGATGGTGCTGATTGTCCCAGGGGGTAGTCATTCCTTTATTATTTACTCATTCATTCAACAGGTGGGTTTGGGGCTCTCACTGGGTGCCAGGTTCGGTGTCCGGCTCTGGCAATAAAGTGGAGAACAGGTCACCATCCCCGCTCCCACAGAGCTTGTATGCTAGGTAGGGGGATGAACACGCCACATGTAGATAAGTAATTACAGATGGTGGCTAGTGCTGAGGAGGATGGAGGTCAAGGAAGGCCTCTGCTGAAAGCTGATGAAGGCCAGGAGCCAGGCGTGGAAAAAGTTGGGGAAAAGAGGGCTCCACTAGAGGGGCCAGCCAGTGCAAAGGCCCTGAGACTGCTTGTTCCAGCCAGCCAGCCAGCCAGCCAGAGCTCTGGGAGCGGCAGGTGGCTGGGGTTACAGGGAGAGGCAGGGCCAGGTGGGTGGGGCTTCTAAGGCTCTTATTTTAAAAGCACAGGGAAGCCACAGAGGATTAGAAGCAGAGGTTGATGGATTACCTGTCGCCAGGTTGTTCTGGCTGCCGGGGGTCCCGTGGGAGTGGGTCCTGGGGGTTTAGTAGAGAGGCTGTTGCACAGCAAAGGCCAAAGATGATAGTGGCCGGGAGATGGGAAAGTGGGCAGACATGAGAGGACCGTTCAGAGGGTCAAACTGGAAAGACTTGCCTGTGTTTTGGATATTGTGGGGATTAACCGGGTGGATTTCTAGCAGACAGACTCAGAGGCACTTAAGAAATCCCGGGGCTGACTCGCATGCCTCTGCGCGGCGTGGACACGATGCAGCTTGCCGGCCTCACCCCTCCCCTCTGCTGTTGCCTTGCTTGGGCAGGCGTGGGGTCTTGGTCCCTCGTGGGTGGAGGAAGAGCCCGGTGGTCTGAAACCTGCTCAGACTGGCATCCGACAAGGCTACTTTCTCTTTAGCATCCATTCCTGTAGGACAAGGGCGTATTTGGGGGATTCTAGGGGACTATTTCTATCAAAAGATGTGTACACATATTTAATTCAGTGTTAATTGAGCACCTACTCTGTGCCCACTACCTGGTGAGGTTAGAGACACAGGGAGCCCCCAGGTGATAATATTTGATGAGGGAGGCGGTACAACTTAAGCACAGAGGTCTACCTGCTGCCTGCCTGCCTGCCTGGTTCTGGAAGTGTGTGACGTCAGCTAGGAGAAGGCGGAGGGGACAGGACCAGGTCAGGTGGTTGGGAGGCAGCCAGTCTGGAGGGGGTTTGGGGTGTGAAGTGGCCATCGAGGTGAAAGTCAGCAGCCCCCACGCAGCTGACAGGTGGGGAGCAGGAAGTTGGAGTCAGTCCCTGACACTCAGGGGCCAGGGTGGCCCACGCCCAGGCTTATGATCTGGAATGTTCAGATGGGGACATGTCAGGCTCCCACGCGCGGTGCCTCCCAGGAAAGCATAGCAGCGAGGTGTGTGCTACTTTTATTTCAAAATTGCCCTGCCTTCCCAAAGATTCTATCCTAGGTAGAAGTCCTTAAGGATGAACTCTGCCAATAATGAATAAAATAATGGTTTGCTAAAATTTTGTGTGCTCGTCCTAGACACACGGGCTGTGTGTAGTCGTGGACAGCGGAGTGGAAATTCCACCCCAGCGACTTCTAGCATCAGACATCCAGGAGGTGCCGCAGAAACACCCGACCCTACCTGCAGCCTGGGAGCCCTCAGCCAGTATCCAGGGGCCTCAGAAGCTTCCTGACCCTGTGCCTTGCAGATGGGCCTGGCAGGGACAGCAGGTTTTAGTGCCATGGTTTGATTGACAGCCACCAAACAGCCGGATTCCGGTGGAGAGGAACGCTGGGAAGCCAGGCTTAGCGCTGACATTTCATTATAGAGAAAAGCCTCGAATCCTTCTGCCAAACCCTCGGGTGAAGAAACGCTGGGTTTTCTCTGCTGGGTGCAGCTCCCTCGCCCTGTCGCTTTGTTGTTTGTTTCCAACGAGCCATTGTTTCCTGCGAATTCTATTTTGGCTCAGCCATTACCTGATGAAGCTGTTAAGCAAGGCCTTCCATTGTCTTGCTCTAGCGGCCGCTGTAATGGGTTCCCGTGGCCGCATTTAAGACTGAGTGTGTTGGGGTGTGGTTTTACTGTGCTCTGTGGGGCTGAGTCCTGTTTGCTCACCCGGAAGCTGCAGGGTCAAATTGGTACCTCGTCTTTCTCGCCTCGGGCTAAGAGCACGCTGTCTTTTCAAGTGGGAGGTCTCAGGTGGATTGGTACTTTTCAAATACTGATCCAATATTCTACTAAAACAAAAAACTTCTCCAGAATGTATTTCCTTTCCCTTTTTCCTTCCTTATCACTGTTTATTGGGTGGACTCTACTGGGTGAAGAATGCACTTCCAAGAAGCCAATTCTGGCTGAGTTAACTGTGTTTGCAGTCTTCCTTTTCTCAGATGCGGAAAGAGTAAAACAGTTTTGGTGGCCTCTAAGTACGCCTGACTGGCACTGGGCCTTGAACTCGCCTGCCAGTATGCTCAGGGCTTCATCCTCCCTTGCTTGGAGGGTGGCTTCTGCCCATAGCTTCAGGTCACTGTGTCGCTTTCCTGGTCGGTTCTTTACGAAGGGCTCCCCAGTTATTTTTAATGGGAGGGGACTCAGTTGAAGCGGTAAAATTCTACATGTCCCTCCCTCTACCTCCCGCAATGGTGGTTGTATTTTCAGTGTCCACCTGGTTGAGGTCGTACCAAGAACAGAAACAATGATAATCCGCACCGATCATTTCTGTGGCTGAGGCCCAGAGCTAAGCCGCTTCACGTGTGGGCAGCATTATTCGCCCTCTTTTACACATACAGGAGAGATGGTTCAGGGGAGCCGAGTCATATCCCCCAGGTCGCACAGCTTTTAGGTAGTGGAGCTTCAATGGTAACCCAGGCAGGGAGACTCCAAAGTGGGATGATGAGGAGCTGCCCTGGATGCACTAAAGCTGCCCCACGTGTTTGTATTTATCCACTGCCCCAGCCTGCGTGCTCGACTAGATTGCTCTCAGCCAACGTGGTTTGCATTCCTGAGTCATGACCTCTTGTAGGTATGCTGTTACATAATGAAATCCATATGTGTGTGTGTGTGCGCGCGCGCCTCGTATTGGCTCCTTCAAAGCCGAGCAAGGGTATTTGCAAAGCAGTCCGAGTGCGGGATCCCGTATGTTTCTGACTCTTCAGTCTTCTCCAGTCACCGTGTCACAGCTATTTTGACAGTAGTTTCTTGCAACAACTTGCTTTTAGAGCAGCTTCCCAGGCAGTCCTGTTCGTTTTCTTAGAAACAGCTTCCCCGACCCACTCCTGGTTCATCAGCCGATGTCATATGTCAGGAGACCAGAGGCACGTGTACACCCGGCACAAACAAAGCTGGGGATGGACAAGCACGTGGTGGGCGCTCCTTGGGAGCGGGCATGCACAGTTCGTCTGGTTGGGGGTGTGCATGCGCCATGGGAGTCCGCCGCTCAGCGTGCTTTATGCAGGGGTTGGGGACAGTCCGGTGGGTCCCTAGAGCAGAGAGGCTGGTTGGGACAACACGACACCAGTACCTGGCCTGAGTGACCTTCTTTACTATTAGCGGCCTTATTGCCACGTACGGACAGTGCAGACCCTGGCAGTGACCGGGCCGGGGGGTGATTCCTGACTCCCAATTACTTTCTCTAGAAGATTCACTCAACAACGTAACCATGTAGCTATTGGGTTAAGAGTTCATTGCCCCAAGTCCCCACCCCAGATTTCATGCATATTTTAGAAATAGAAGAGGTGAAGGAGGAATGTGTGGTTTGGTTTGGTTGCTTTGTCTTCAAACCGGTAGGCGCCTCGGCTTTTTCTTCGGTGACAGAGATGGCTTACTCACCAAACGCGTCATTAACTGTGAGCTGGGAGGCACGTTAGCAGGTGGGCTGGCCCGGATGGCTTGTTAAACACCTTCCCGAGCTCGTGACTCTGCACTGTCTTTCCTCGCTGTTCTGGACTTGATGGTCCGGTGTGGCTTTTGTAGATGTTGAACACGTGTCCACACACGTGACACCACACGAGGGACTGCTGTGTGGCTGTTACCTATGGGCTGGACTCAGTTCGATGCCGGGCAAGACTGGGAGTTGGTTTGCGATCTTGAATTATGTTAGTTGTGTTGCTTCCAACAGTTAAGATGAAAACGCAAGTCATTAGATATTGTCAGAGGTTCCACCGAAAACCAAGAGGTGCTTCTGTTTTTCTAAACCTTTGGGTACATTTAACTGAAGGGCAATTGAGATGATAAGGTGGCTGTTCAAAATGTTGTCATTTGCAATTGTTTATGCCACCTTCGAGGTTCAGGAATGCCTTGTCACCGATGAACCAAAACAAAACACAGAAATAACCTGGGCGGTGAGCGAGAGAGAAGACCACAAGGCCCCCCAACCCCGTAACCCCTGATTTCAAATACAGTGTCTGTGTTTATCAAAAGAGCTATGGCATTTTTACTGATTGATGCATTAGTAAAGGTTCTAAATCTGCATGTATATACTTCTTCTAAATCACCAAAGTCCCTTCTGATCCTGAAGCATTTCTTCTACAGAGAGGGGAAACAGTGACTATTTCTACAAAAAAGGCTCCATGTGAGAAGGAAAAGGGGTTGTTCCCGTAGGTAAGAGGCGCGATAGTTTCCTGGAGCAGCCATGACAAAGTGCCCAGACTGGGGGTGCTTAAACAACAAGTGTTTACTTCTCAGATTCCGGAGGCCGGGAGTCCAAGATCAAAGTGTCGGCAGGGTTGGTTTCCCCTGAGGCCTCTGTCCTCGGCTTGCAGATGGCTGTCCGCTCTCGCATTTTCATATGGTCATCTCTCTGTGTGTGTCTGTGTCCGAATTTCCTCTTCTTATATCAGGACGCAGGCCACAGTGGATTGGGGCCACTCTAATGGCCCCCCTGTACCTTATTCACCTCTTCAAAGATGCTGTTTCAAATACAGCCCCATTCGGAGGTGCTGGGGGTCAGGACTGCAACGTGTGAGTTTGGTGGGGGCTGGGGGAGCGCACGATCCAGCCTATAACAAGGCGGTGCAGGAAAAATTGCGTCGGGACTACCCTCTCGGCTGTTGGTGAGGGCCCTGTTCCTTTGGGGCTTTCCTGGAGACGTGCTGACTTCCAGGTCCTCGCGTGACAGTGTCAGGACTAGAGAACGCTGCGTTAGAGCGCCAGCCTGCTCCCAGGAGAACCCGCAAACCTGGGGGCAGGGCCGGGGGCTGAGAAAGGGAGGGGCAGCTGCTTGCTAGGCTTTTTATATCTGGAGAGCGTGAAGAGATCAGTTTAGCTGGGGGCGCTCCCTGGGTTGGGTCGAGCTGATGAGCCGCACAGCTACTCGATGACTGGTGGGCGGGCTGAGCGTTGCCCTTTGTCTGTGGTGCCCTTGATACCACAGAGAGTCTTCATTTTGACTCGGTCAAATCAGTTGACTTCCCTTTGGATGCTGTTTAGCAAATCTCATCTCACCCCAAGTTCGCTCTGACATTTTCCTCTTAGCTCCTTAGGTTTTTAACGTCTCTGGAGTCTACCTTCGTGTAGGAATAAGATAGGGTTCTGATTTTATTTTTTGTTAAAATTTTCCCAATGCCATCTGTGAACAACTCAGCTGCTGCCCCCCCCGCCCCCCCGCACCGACTGAGGACACCTTTATCATGCGTGTCCATCACACTTAATGGTCTCCTCCGCCTTTTGCAGACTGGGTGTGACACCATGCCACCTGGTCCAGTGAGTCTTCTTCCTGTGCTTCTTCTTACACGTTTTCCTAACCATGTAAATCTTAGGGCCAGGTGGAGTTTCTCCCATGGCCTGTTGGAAGGGCGACCGGACTCGCGTTGACTTTGCAGATGGAGTTTGAGAGAATTTGAAGTCACTGCAATGCCGAGTGATCCTTCCCTTGGACAGCCGTCATTCTTTGTTTAGTTAAGCCTTCTTTTGGCACTTTTGAAAATTAGTTAATTAATTAACTGATTAAGTTATTTTCGCATTTCTGTACTCAGTCTCGATGTGGCTTCTCCTTCGTGTCCTCAGTTCCCGGACTTCTGGTCGGCCAGCGTCCGGGCGGTTGGTTCCCGGGCCCACTGCCCTGTGACGTGGTTGTGATTCTGATGCGGTCGTGGCAGCCGGCGGGCACGGTGTTCACTCGCTCCACCGTCTGGACCAGAAGCTCCTTCCGGAACTGTCAGTAGAGCCTAACATATTCCTTCACGCAGGTCCCGTGCGTTCTTCCCTAGGTTACGTCTTCGATGCACGGGGTCCCTGTGTCTGAAAACCCCCAGGGAATGAAGTTCCACAGTGTGGCTCCGTTACTCCTTCCGACGCTTAACTGTCCTGCTGCCCCGGTGCTGTTCTTCCACCCCCCGGACGTCCTTTATTTGACATTGGGGCCCATTTTTCTGAATTTTTTTTCTAGTGGAAGTAAAAACCAGCCCTTCAGAACCTCTTTGAGGCTCCCTCTGTATACTTGGGGGCCTCAAGCTTAATCTCCTCCCCCTTACGGCCTCACCCTCTGTCATTCCGGCCCATGCTGCCGGTCTCCATGAGTCAGGTTTCTCAAGCGCAGTCATTTCTCTGACTCCGCCCTGGACCGCAGGTCGTCCTTGTTGTGTGAGTAAGTTCACGGCTATGAGTGGCCCCGCGGGAAAGCCCGGACACGTGCTGCAGCCTTCAGACGAACCACCAAAAAAAATGTAGCAACCCCACATGATAAGTGTTTAAATTAAAATTAGTTTTGTGCAGAACAGCCCTAGCAGTGAGTCAGACTTTATGGTAGGTCAGAGAGCTTGGGATTGTCTTCTGTAGTTTAAACATCACTTTAGAAAACGTTTTTTAAGCCTCACCTGAAGACATTGTTTTCATTGTACTCAGAGAGAGAGGGAGAGGGGGAGAGAGGAAGGGAGGGGAGAGAGAGAGAGACATAAATGTGAGAGAGAACATCAGTTGGTTGCTTTCTCTAATACGCTGCAACCAGGGATTGAACCCACAGCCTAGCTATGTGCCCTGACCTGGCACAGAACCCATGACCCTTTGGCTGTCTGCCGGACAGCTCTCCAACCGACTGCACCACACCAGCCAAGGCTAAACATCATTTTTTCAGCCTTGTTTCCATGAATCTCTTTTGCCCCTCACGTGTCTGTGGAGTCCTGTGTGCGCGGCCACAGACAGGACATCTGTCTGTACATGCTTCCCCCCACAGAGTGTCTGGCTGTGCTCGAGTTTTAAATACACCACGTTTTAAATAGATCTTTATCTTTGGTGTTCATTGCCTCTTTGCTTCCTCCACTTTCTAAGTGACTTTCTAAGTGACTAAGGGAGGCCCTGGGTGCAGCTGGCTGTATGCTGCCTTCTGAGTACTGGGTTGGCCAAAAAGTTAGTTCCGTTTTTTCTGTAAGGCGATTGTAGTAGCACTTAGTTGTCCTTAACTTCACTCGGAATGATTTTGTTAGATCGTATTGTGACAGCTGTCATATCAGTGTGCATTTAAAAAAAAACTATCAAAATTGGTGAATTTTTGTGTAGGCATTTTAATATTGAAGATGGAAAAAATATGCAACATTTTCAGCATATTTTGCTTTAATATTTCAAGAAAGGTAAAAACCCAACTGAAAGGCAAAAAGAGATTTGTGCAGTGTATGGAAACGATGCTGTGACTGATCAGATGTTTCGTAAGTGGTCTGTGAAGTTTCGTGCTGGAGACTTCTTACTGCAGGATGCTCCAGGATTGGGTAGACCTGTTGAAGTTGATGGTGATTAAATTGAGGTATTAATTGTTGAGAACAGTCAACCATATACCATGTGGAAGAGAACCAACATCCTCAAATTATCCAACTCAGTAAGCGTATCGGTAAAAATGAAAAATGTGTCTTTTATTTTACGGAAAGAACCATATGGACTTTTTGGCCAATGCAGCATTTGTAAGTTCTCCTCTGCGATTACTTTCAGCCAAGGCCAGTGGTACCCGATGAATATTAGAAATTCCTTTTTCTCTAACTGATTTCCAAATGCCCTGGCAGCTGCTAACGTCAGAGACAGATGCTACGGCCTCGGTCTTTCGCACAGGTCAAGGCCAGACTGTGAAGTTAGTTTTTATTGTCCAACTTGGGACCTTTAGTTTTGATATGGCACATGTAAAACATAAAAAAGTGTAAATCATACTCAGGCCCTTCCTTCTTTCTTGTTAGTCCCTTTTACTATCTTGAGGACCCAGAGCCCTTCTGTCTCACTGTCGTTCTGTCTCACTGTTCTCCCTCCCCATCCTTCCTGTGCTTGGAAAACTTTCTTGCGCACAAGACGTGGTGGGCAGTGGGGGCCCAAGGGAAGCAGGAAGCGCTCCCTTTGCAGCCAGGGCCTGGGCTCTGCTGCTCGGTGGCTTCGTCCCAACCTCGGAGTCAGGAGCCAGTAGGGCTGGCAGCGCAGGGGCTGTGGAGAGCTCACTCCAGCCGTGGGGACAGTTTGCCCAGGGTCAGGTCCCTGGGACAGCAGAGACAGTGTGGCTGCCGTGGCCACTTCCTCCAGGAGCCTGGCCTTCTCAGCCTTCTGATCACTTTCGTCAGGTAAGTGGTCACGTTGCTGGCCCATGCCCCGACCCTGCCCAAGGGTGGACACCTGGGTCAAAGGACATTTGTTACAGGCCTGCCTCCGAGTCTTCTTCAAACACTATCCATTTTTAAGATAAAAAACTTAAACAGCCAACCAAACAGGAGGGCTGAAATGCAGGGTCCCATGTAAAGGAGGATTTAGAGCAGGGTCTGGCAATTCCTTGGCGTTTTTGACTTTTAAAGAAATGTTCATTTTGAGGTTAGTATAGATTCACATTCTGTGGACATCTTGGGCCAGACAATTGTGGGGCGGGGGGGGCTGCCCTATACATTGTAGGATGTGTAGTGACATCTCTGGGCTCTCTACCTGCTAGATGCCAGGAGCACCCCTTTCCCAGGTGTGCTGACCAGAACTGTGGCCAGACACCAGATGGATGTACCCTGGGAGGCAGAACTGTCCCTGGCCGAGAGTCACTGCTCTGGAGCCACTCACCAGCAAGCCGCGGAGGGTGGTGTGGCTGCTGGGGGGACAGCGGCTCAGGCTGGCTGTGTTTCCGTGGTGCCAGTAGAAGTGCTGGACCCTGGGGCCTGGGCTGGACAGGAGGGAGGGAAGCCAGAGGGGCTGAGAGGAAGACCACTTGGTCCGTTGAGGTTGAAGAAGAGGTGCGGGTGACATCTCGCATCTGGAGGGGGCGAGGGGCAGAGGGATGGAGGCTGGGAGTGCACTCTCTCAGCCGTGGCGTGTGTGGTGTGGAAGGAGCTGGCGGGGACACGTGGAGCAGAAGGCGAGGCTGAGCAGGCGAGGCCCAGGGGTCCCCCTGCACCCCGCCCCTCCATGGGACTCCCAAGTAAAGGAGGAACTTGGGGACTCTGAACGGATCCAGCACTTGATGAGGAGGGTCAGCTTGGGGTGCGGCAGGTTCGGGGTGCAGGAAGGGCAGGGATGCCAAGCTGAGCAAAGGTCCCATGGAAGGAGGTTTCCTACAGAGGAAAAAGCAAGACCTTGTGGGGCAGGGGGTGCCAGCGCACTTCCTGGGTGACAGGTTACTTCAGGAGCCGCCTGGGAGGATTCCCCTGCCTCACACAGCCTGGGACGGAGCAGAAATTTGGAAGGAGAGAAGACGTGGGGTTACTTATTTCTGGGCCTTGTTTTGTGGTAGAAAAGTTGGGTCTCAGGGGGGCCCAGTGAGTCCTGCAGGTTCCCTTACGCAATGGCTATTTGAATAAAATTGTTTCCGTTCACATGCTAGGAGGTGCCACTGTTCCAGGTGTGAACGTGTCCGTACAATGTTGTCCGGGTTCAAGAGACTCAGGCATTAGCGTTCGCACTTCTATTGGGGAGATGATATCCTGTCCTTAGGAATGACCCCCTGAAAAGGAAAAGGAAAGCTTCGTCAGCATAAAATATTTTTGTGTACAGAGAAACATCTCAAATTAGAAGAACACTTGTGTTTGAGTTTAGGTGACGCTTACTTCATATGTGCGTGGCTCTGTTATACACACAAGCCTAAATAAACGGCCAGCGCCAAACAGCAGGATAAGTCATTTGCAGCGCGGAGACGAGGTGGGCGGGGAGGAGCATATGGTGTTAATTCTATATATAGGTGTTACCTAAAAATAAGCCACCCGGTTCTCCTCCAGCAGCTCTTCGGAATGTCTTCAGGGGAAAGGGAACTAATACGTCCAGAAACAAAATTAAATCTATTTTGACTTAAAATGCTAGTGCCTAAATTTTTAGAGACAGAAAGTGGGTCGGTGGTTGGGGCGGGGGTGGGGACAGGGATGGACTGCAGAGAGGCACGGGGACCGTTTGGGGGAGGGCCGAGTGTTCGGGAACTGGGTGGTGGCGAGGACGGGCGCCGCTGTAAACCTGCTGGAAAACGGCGGGGGTGCACACTTGCGGGGGGCGTTGGTGGTGTGCAAACCGCACCTCACTGGCGCCCTCAGCGTGTCCCTGCTCTGTGCCGGAGGCGACTTCTGATTTGGCTTCCCAGCCGTCTTGATGTCTCTTGGTTACATTCGTTCTTCCAACGAGTGTCTGACTTGCGGTAAATAATTGAAACTGTGCCTCCTCTTCTCTTGGCAAATGGGGCGATGGTGCACCTACACAGAGGTTGTTGGGGCGGGTACCTGCCCCTGATTGCTGGTGTCATGGTCCCCACCATCATCATCGTCGTGGTTATCTTGGTTATCTTGGTTATCGTCATCTTCTCTGTCCTGACCTAGGGCCTGCTCTGGCCCAGGCCCCCTCCTCTCTGCGTTGCAGACAGAGTGTGACTTCAAAAAGGAACACCTGCCCTGACTGGTGTGGCTCAGGGGGTTGGGCGTTGTCCTGCAAACTGAGAGGTCTCTGGTTCTATTTGTGGTCTGGGCACACGCCTGGGTTGAGGGCCAGGTCCCCCGCTGGGGGCATGAGAGAGGCAGCCGATCAAATTTCTGGCTCACATCAGTGTTTCTCTCCCTCTCTTTGTCCCTTCTTTCCCTTTTCTCTAAAAGGAAATAAAACCTTAAAAAAATAAAAGGAAAAGCTAATCTTTCAGAAAATGCTGCTGTGGTTCCCGTAGCGCTTTCAATGGAGTCCAGACTCCCTGTGCTAACAGCAACATGCACTCACTGCATGCACACACTCACTCACTCACTCACACACTCACACACACCCTGGCCTCCTCTTTGCCTGCTCCCCCATCTCAAGCTCTCCAGCCACCTGTCAGCCCTCAAAGCTCGAGGCTCCTTCCATCTGGGATTCTCCCAGCTCCCCCTCTGGGCTCTTGCTGAGGGTCCCCCTCCCCATTCTCTTCTTGTAGATGCCAGTGTCCACAGGCCCCCGGGGAGGCCAGCCCGGAGCTTCCCTGAGACCCTCTCAGTTTGGGGCCCCTCACAAGCCCTTCTGGACCGTAATGACCGTAATTCCACCCTGAACCCTTGAAGTGGAGGGTGGCCTCCAGCTCCAAGCTGGTCACAGCCTGCAGCACGGTGCCTGGCCCTCAGGCGGGTCAGCCAGCCTTGCAGATCCACGAAGTGTCAAAGTGTCGTCTTGCTTTCTGTGTTAATCGCCCCAGGGAAATAACTTGATCTCAGAGCAAAGTGCTGTTAATCTGGGAAAGTGTTAGGTCTAGAAGCCTTCCTCTCTTAGGGCCTTTACGCAAGAGGAAACTGCCTTTGGCCTTCCAGAGGTCTGACTTGCACTAGATAAAGGTGAGGGCCTTGGCATTCTGCAGGGAGGTCCTGATCCGGGGGAAGAGCCTTTCTCCATCCAGCCCCGGGGATCTTACAGCCCTAGCGCCGGAAGTGCCTTCTTTGCATGGAACAGAAGAGCTTACCCTTTAACCACCTGCTAATCTGCCAACCAGCTTGTTTTCCAGACAGATCCTCTTTACTTTGTGCACACATGGATTTTAAAAACATATTTCAATAAAGCAATATTCCAGTTTTAATCTCAGGGGTTCAGTGGTTTACCATGCACCCTGGTAATCAGCCTTTTCCTCCCCCCGACTGCTAGGCCTGGGGGTGCGGCCAACTCCCTGAACTCCTATTTCTGTGAATATGATCCCGTCCCCTTAACATTTTTATTTTAGCTGCATTTTATCATGAGCACAGTATTACATTAGTACATCTATATAATTTATTAGTGAGTTTCATATGTCTGTAGGTACCTATGGGCTACATGCTCAAAGGCACTGATCATGTCCCCCAGTTGAGGGAGTGATGCATTTTTTAAGAAGTAGGAACATGAAGAGCAAAATTAGACACCTATACATCAGCGGAAGCTTTTCCTCGGGGGAAGTGGCAGGGCAGCTCCAGCAGGTGCACAGCACGCACGCGCGCACACACACACACACACACACACACACACGCACACAGACGGTGGGAGGGGCTGGGGCCTGCAGCCCCGCCCACCCGACTTCCCAGAGCTGCGCTCAGCCCTCTGGTTCCCAGTCACCTGAGGAGCTTTAAGGACGTTCTCATGCTTCTTTCCACACCCACGTCTTCCCTGAGATGCCCCTCTGTGGGCCTGGGGTGGGGCAGGGCGGAGTCCTATTGTCCCCAGAGTGTCCCAGTGGGTTCAGAGACCTGCCTCACCCAGCACAGCCAGTCTGGCCGCAGGCCCTCCGGTGCTGGAGCTGTGGAGCAAGAGGAAAGAAATGCCCAGATAAAGGAACTAGGGAATTGGCAGAGCAGAGGGTGCTTAGAACAATTGTGCCACACCTGGAGGAAGCAGTGTTGTGGGTAATCTCCACCTGTGCAGTCGGCGTTGCTTGTCACTAGCAGATGTCACCTTCCATTGTCCCCTTTCTACTTGGCCCCCCTTGGGGTTGACAGGAGATGGCGACGGTGACAGAGCGACAGCGTTTTCCTTCCTGCCTGACCCACTCTCTGATTCTCCTTCCTGGGGCCGGTGCAGGGAGAGCGTCCAGAAAGGCGGCAGGGTCTTCCCCCTGATCCCCTCCCACAAACCAGGGCCGGGCACCCCTCCCTGGTGCTGCCATTAGAATGCTGGGGACTCTGTGACCGTGCCCGGAGCCGTGGCTTGTAGACCAGGGTGGTGGGCAGGAGAAGCTTTACTGGACACAGTCGGCCCACATGTGTGGGGGCCCCCCCAGCAGCTCCAGTGGCCACGGATTTCAGGAGCCTGCATTCGTGTGCCTGGGTTTCTCACTAACGCCAGCTGGTGCTCGGATCCCCATTTAAAATCCCTCCCTCTGGTTAGCAGGCCCTGATCCTGGACGGATTCGGCCCCTTCCTTGCTCCACGCCTGCTGGGACATGGGGCATCATCGGTCCTGGGTCTGGTCAGTTCTACCCCGAATCTGCCTCCTGCTCTGCAGGCCCTTGTCCCCGGCTCCCAACCCCACCAGTGTGCGTCTGGCCTCATGCGGCCGCGTCCCCTTCCCCGTCTTCTTGTGGCCTCTCCTAGCTACAATGCATTCAGGCTCGACTCTGTGCTGTTCCGTCGTTTGGGCGTACCACCAGCCACTGGTCCATTCTGCTGCTGAGAGACATCTAGAGTGCTTCTAGTTTCTTGTGCCCACACATGGTACTGCTGCAAACATTTTAGTATGTGCCTCTTGGTGCACACGGGCAAGAATTTCTTTGGGGAATGGATTAGAAGTAGACTGGCCTGCTGGGCGGCTGATTAATGGATTTTATTTTATCGATCAAACTAGCACCAAGCATCCCTGTGCCAGACATGATTCAGCAGGGATTGGTGAGCGTGTGCCCTCACTCCCAGGGGCTGCAGCCCATCGCACTGCCACCCTGGAAGGGCTCTGGCCTCAACAGCTCACGGTGATCACTGTAAAATACGAGCGTGCTGAGTTGCAGACAGCTCCTGGAAGGGGAGGGCTTTCGGGGTGGGGGTGGGGGGGGGCGCTCCGCAGCTGCTCCCGGCTCCTAAGCAGCCCCAGTGCCTCATCCGTGCCCTTTGTGTCGGTGGCAACGTGTTTGTTTGTCATGTTGTTAGGCTTTGCAGGGATCCTGTGTCCTATATCAGGTTTCCTTTAAGCTCTGCAGAAAGCCTTTACCTTGGCACGAAGCACACAGCCTAAATCGGACTCTCCCTTTAGCAGCGGGTGAAAGGGGCCGCTTAACATTGGAACGAGAACTGGATGTTTCAAGGACAGCTGTCGACATGCGCTCACCTTCGCCGCTTTTTCCTTCCTGGGGATACTGTTGTGCTTGGTGGGCTGGCTTCCTCTGGGTGTTTGTAGAAAACCATGGTTTTCGTCTTCTAGATCTAGTCTTTGACGTCCTCAGGCTTCACAGGGAAGGGCGACCATGGCCTTGGGGCAGGCCGGCTCTCGCGACCCCCGAAAGGTTACCCTAAGTGAAATCAACCTGAAGTTCTGAGTGCGATTCCAGGGGGACAAGCAGGGTCCGTTTCTGGGGACCCCAACCCCAGATCCTCAGTGGGAGCCGTAGAGGGCTCTGTCGGCCTCACTTCAGGAGACAAGTGCACCCCCGGGTCCCCCTGTTGAGTTGTGAAAACACAGCAGCAGCCCACCGGAGGGACCCGATAGTGGTCCGGTTTCTCCCAATGACCGCACCGGCATTTCTGCACTGACCTGAGGGGGACAGAGGGATTCCAGGCCAGCCATGGGAAGTCTCACGGTGCGTGTGTAGTGCAGGGCGCACTGGTGTGCACGCATGTGGGCGGAGGGGCAGGCAGGGCCGTCGCTCTCGCTGGGGTACGTGCAAAATCTGGACTGACACAAGTTCAGTGAGGTTACCGCTCTTTCGGTCACCTTAGGAACCAGGAACCGTGATTGGAACTGTTCCACACCAGACTGTGTGGCTCTGATGCGTGTCTGTAACACGGGGTCGGTCTGATGCTGCTATGACTCATGCAGATACGGGAACGGTGTCTAGGGGACGTGGAAGCTGGTTGTCCCCAGCACGTCCCTCCTGTGCAATGCTGTGCCGACCCGGCAGAGCTCCAGGGAGAGCACAGAGCCCACTGACCTTGACCTTGGTGCGCTGTGGCTGTTGTGCTGTCCCCGAAGTGGCTTTGCGTGGTTCTCTCCGGGCTTTGCCGTGACGAGTCACGGCCTCAACTCCCATGTTGCCTCTTCCATCAAGCTGCCTTTAGCTTTCAGGATGTTAAGTGAAGTCTTCTTTCTTTAAAAAAAATTTAATAAAGGACACATGGACAAAAACTAGGGGTGGGTGGAAATGGGAGGGAGGTGGGGAGGGCTGAGTGGGTGGTCTGGGATGGGAGTAAGAGATGGAAAATTGTACTTGAACAATAGTTAAAATAAAATTTAAAAAAGAAAAAAATTTTAAATTGTGGCATGACATACATAACATAAAACCATTTTAACCATTTTTAACGATGCAGTCTGTTGGCACTGAGGACACTGACATTTTTGTGCCACCGCCACCAGCAGGCGTCTCTGGAAGTTCTTGCTTCTTCCCAGATTGAACCTCGGTCCCCATGAAACACAGAGTGCCCACTCCCCGCCCTGCCCCCAGCTCCTGGCCGCCACCCTTCTCCTTTCTGTCTCCCTGAATCGGACTGCACTTCAGAACCTCGTGCAAGTGGAATTACACAGCCTTCGCCCTTTTGTGACTGGATTGTTTCAGTTCATATAGAATCCTCAAGGTTCATCCGGGTCACAGCGTGTGTCCAGATTTCCTTCCTTTTAGAGGCTGAATAATATACCACATTTTGTTTATCCATTCATCTGTAGACACTTGGTTTTTTTCCACCATTCGGCTATTGTGAACAGTGCTGCTATGAAAATGGGTGTATAAATATCCATCTGCAAGCCCCATTTCTCTCCTTATTAATAATTTAACACGTTTTTAGCTCTGCTGGTAATTTTTAAAATTGTAGTTGTTACTTTCTTTGTTAATCCTCTGGGTACAAATTTGCATCAGTCTTGTATGGTCTGTCTCTCTCACCTCTCTCTTTTTTCTAAAGAAGCCGTGTTATCTTTCCTACAAGATCTTTAGAAACGTGCTTCACTGGATAATCCATATAACTGTAATGATGGTATTTGATGACGAGGCCAGAAGGGAGTTGGAAGAGGCACTTCCCGTCCTCCCGGCATGAGTCAGTTCCAAGGGTGTAATTTCATCAGTCATCCGCGTGTCCGGCACCTGCCGGCGAGGCGCTGGGGTCGGTCAGGGCGGTGTGGTTAATAGCCTTCGACGTCCCTGCCACTGCCGAGAGGGAGGGTGCTGCAGCTGGGAGCATCGTGACCGCAGCTGGGACGGGCAGGCTGCGCAGCTGCCGCCTGGACCTGCCGGGAAGGGGGGACCCGGGGATGCCAGAGGCTCTGAAGCAGTAATCAGCGTCAGTAAGAAGCAAAATTCCAGCCAGGGCCTTTCCTTCACTTAGGTGAGAACGCCAGTAAGATGGCGGTGACGGTTCATTCCACACATTTTCCCTTCGCTGAAATGAGGAGCTTGCACTCCAAAAGGGAAAGAGCTCTGAAATATGTAAATGGGTAATTACACATATGTATTTTTAAATATGTTTGCACAATGAATAGGTGAATACTTAGGAGGCCCATTGGCTACTTCTGATGTTCTATTATGAATGTTAAATGTTATCAAGGGTTTACATAATTTCATACTTGGAAATGCATTATAACAACTTATTAGCAAATACTGATTTCCATGTTTAAAAAACGTTAATACGTGACAAGTTGAGTGTGGCTCAGTGGTTTCAGTTTGACGGGAGCTGGGGAAATCTCGAGTAGCCTGATGCCGTAACCAGTGCTGTGGAGACGTGCCTGCCCTTCACCTTGGCCCTGGGCTGGCGTTAGCCGGTGCCAGACCATGTGCACCCAGGCAGTCCCCACAGGACGTGGATCCGGTGCGGACAGCCAGGGGCTGTGGGGGAGGGACCTAGCCCAGCACCTGGCACAGTGCAATCCTCAAAAACATATTTACAGATTGGCTAACCCAACTCATGATGGAATTTCAAGGTCAGAGCTAATCTAACCTTGGAGGATGAAACACCTGTCTAGTTGAAAAATAGGAATTTTGAAAAAAATACGCCGTCCTAGAAAAAATAAATCAGCGAATGGTTGTATTTAGCCTTGAAATACTAATACTGATATTATTATTCAATGTGCAGTAACTATGGCCTAACATTGAACTTCCTGATGTTATCAGTGGGCGTGAATTTTGCTAAATGGTTTTGAAGTTCTTTGGCCGTGTTGTCTTGTTGGAATCTTAACATCCCAGCCGTGCTTATGGAGCACCGGCTGCGGGCGGAGCTCCGGGACGTCAGTGCTTCGGGACAGAAGGAGGTGCCTACCCCGCCGCTGCCCGAGACGACGGAGAGGCCGGGCTCCCCGGAAACCAGTTCCTCACATTTCCTTCCTGGGGTTCCTCAGCTCACTGAGCTCAGGAGCAGAGGCCCCCAAACAGGCGCTCACTGTCGGGAGTCACACAAGCTGTCAGTGCCTCCGTTGCCCCATCTGTGGACTAAAAGCAGCACACGAGCCTCTTTGGCTTTGGTGGCAGGTAGATGTGATGGGTGTGTCAGGCTCCCTAGTGTGTAGGACAGGTGCAGCCCTAACCGTGGTTGCTGGCTTGGGTGACTCCTGACGTGGCTGCTCTATATGTCCCCCCCACACCCTCTATTCCCGGGACAGCACCAGGAGTCTGTAGAATCTTGACCAAGAAATAATTCTTGCCTGAGTTTCTAAAGGCGGTGCGTTTCCTTCTTTGGCCCGAGACCCTCTTGCGGGGGAAGCGCAGGCAGGGACCTGCATGCAGGCTGGCCTGCGTGCACTTGCGGAGAAGAGCACAGGGTGGCTTCCCCTGGCCGCCTTTGTCCCATTCGGCTCATGTTAGCTCGCCCAGTCTGAGGCCTGGTGGGAGCCTTGTGCACAGAAACAACTCCAGTCCGAGCCCAGCTGTAAGACCGCCCGCCCCGTGCAGGTCAGGGAGTTGGAGCCGGCAGCTTGGCCGTCCCGGGTTATTTTTAGAGACGAGAAGCCCACCCCTGGCCATCACGCGTCCTTCCTGGCCTCTGCCCGGTGCAGCCGCCGGCCGGCTGGGATCGGGACGTCCACCCACCCCACCCCACCCAGAAGGCCCTGCTTCCTCATTTTGGTGTCTTGCCAGCCGTCTTCCCCGAAGTCATTACCGGTCATTGACCTCTCTTCCCCAGAAACATGCTAAGCGGTTTTTGAACTTGAAATGGTTTCTCCCTTCGCTTTTACTCGGGGCCCCGAGAGTTCCCTCAGTGGGACCAGGCGGTCCTGAACCGCACGACGCCTGGAAGGGAGCGCACTGGTGTGAGATTAATGCAGCGTCCGGTTGGTTACCTGGGGCAGGCCCCTCAGGGACTGGTCCTCAAATCAAGCCTGTGCCGGGACCAACAAGAGTGAGTTGACCGGGCGAGGGGCCGGGGCCCGGGGTCAGCCACTGCTATGGCTTTCATTTAGAACCTGAAGTCGAGGGTTCAGCCCGGAGTCCCCGCCTCAGTGCAGCCTTCCTGGCACAGCTGCACAGGTAAGCGTGGGAGAAGGTGTGGCCGCTGGAGAGATAGGGCCGGGACCCCGGACTCACTCAGGAGCCGCTGCCCCCCGGCCTGCTGAGTCCTCCCTGTTACGGCCGGGACCGAAGGTGGCGTTGGAGGGGGCTGGCTGTCATTTGCTTTCCGCAGAGAGACTTTCAGCCCACGGTGGCAAAGAGCAGTCAGCGTGGGGGGTGGTGAGCAATGCGTCTGGTCACCTGGTCCCTGTGAGCCATCCTCGGAGCTGTGAGTCTGGGCCCCGCTGCCTAAACCAGGCCTTGTGCCCTGTCCATCCCGGACGGCCCAGATGGCCACTGCGGGTCTCTGACCACATACCCTTCATTCTGTGTCTCCACTGCGTGACTCAAGGCTGTTCTTTTTTGTTAGTCTGAGGGAGCTTATCCTGGTGTGTGGCCAGAGAGCACAGCCTTTTCTGGTCTGGGAGTCTGAGATCCTGAGGCTGTTGGTGACCCCTGACCTGTGCCCTTGAGAATAATGCACAAGCAGCTGTGGGAGGTCAAGGTCAGGGGCCCCCAGCCTCTTCCAGGTCGTCACGGTCCCTGCAGTTGGAGTCCCTCACCTGCACCAGCCCTGCCCAGGCCAGGTGGCTCTGGGCACCCGGCCCCCGGCTCTCACCTGCCCGTCTCTGAAAGCAGCGCACGGGAGCTTTGCATTGCAGATGCGATTTTTATTTTTAAACGCTGGGAGTGATGGTGTGTGAGCAATGACGCATTGGCAGCCAGCTAATCTGTATTGTGTAAAAACACACAAACCACAAATTATTTTTAAAGAGGAAGAAAGCACAAAAACAAATGCAGCCAGCTCCTCGCGTCACGAGAACGGAGGGAAAAACTCCGCGAGAGGCGTTTCTGAGCGGCAGAGGGAAGGCCGGCGTGACCGGCACGGCCGGGCAGGAACTCGCACTGGCTCTCCTTCTCTGGGGTGGCTGCCGGCTCCTGCCTTCGTCCGTAACTTCCAGGGCACTGATGGTGGTGGTGCTGGTCTCCAGGCGCGTGCACTCCTCCTTTCTCTTTGCTTCAGTTGACTCTGAATAACTTCTGTGTCCACACTGAACAGCACGGAGAGCTGACGTACACAGCCTGCTGTGATCACGGACTAATCAAACCTGGGCCTCGAGCCGTACAACCGCATGCATTGAACAACCGCGTGCATCGAAGGCCCACACCTCAATGCTAGGAAACGCTGGCTTACTAAAGTCCTGGACTTTCACATAACCCAGCTCCTCTTGTATTATTAAAATCTAGCGGTAGAAACGATACTCCTGGGACCACCATTGGAACAAAATCGTGTCTCTGTGAATGGAATCAGAGACCTTCCCAGAGGAGGAAACACAAGCCTCGGAGTGGGAAGGGTCCCTTCTCCCCCGCCCCTCCTTCACGGGGCTGGCTGGGCTGCACGTTGTCCCCGAGGACGGGTGGTGCCCGGGTGCTCCCGGGCCGGAGCAGAGGCCGTGGCGCGGGACTGCTCCTCCGTCCCCCGTGTGGGGCTCGGTCGTGGGGGTGTTGGCGGAGGGGCAGCCTGGCCCACCGCTCACTGCGCCCACGTAGGCAGTCCAGGCCTGACCCTGCTGGGCTCTGACCGGTGTCTACACTGAGGAAACTCCGGGTCTAGAGCCGGAAGCAAGCGGGGCACACGGTGGGTCGTCTGCTGCAAGATTGCTCACCCAGTCTTAGGTGGGTGGGTGGGTGGGGGCTATCAGGGAAGGGCCCCGGAAGAACCGGTAATGAATGCCAAGATCTGAAGAGCCAACCGAGAGGAGTCAGACGAAGAAGAGGCTCAGGGAACAGAGTCCCAGGGAGGGGGAGAGCGCAGAGGCCTGAGGACCAAGGTCGAGCGTGGCTGGAGCACAGGGAGAAGGCAAAATGGGAGCGAGACCAGGCTGGACAGGACGGGAGTGGCCCCTTCCTGCTGGCTTGGGAGGCCACTCAGAGGGTTACCCGAGGGCAGGGGGAAGTCCCGGACAGACAGACCAAAGTTTCATGTTCTGTGCAGCGCAGTCTTCTTAACGCATGCCAACAGCCATGTTTTCTAAGAGGAGTTCAGGGCTCCGGGCCAGCAGTGGCCGCTGTGAGTGGTCACTGACCTGCAGCAGACCAGCCCACCCATTCTCCTACACCCTCTATGGCTTTTCCAGAGTAGTTGTCACCTTCCTCCAAGGTGGCTTTTGGGGCCTGTCACCCTGCTGTGGCCTTGGGCATAGCGGGTGGGGCTGGAAGAGCTTCACCCAGAGTTTCTGCCCCAGCCCTCAGGGCCGGAAGCCCCCGCTGACCGGAGCCTCGCCAGCCCTGTTTTCTTCTCTGTGGCTCTGAGCTCCACGTGGTGGGTGCTCTTCATGCCAGCCGACCCGTGGCTCCTTCTGCTGGGAGGCCAAGAAAGGTCTGAGTTCGTGTGTGAGGGGCCTCAGGTTTCTGGTCACCCCCGGGTGCAGATGTTGCCGCTGAGTCCCGGGTTCGGCCGGCCGCCACTTGGAGTGGTGTCGCCTCGCTCTGCATGCCGTCCGGTCCCCGAGCTGGGCCTCCTTGGGAACCGCACAGAGGTCTATCAGGCTTTCAACTGGAATTCCGGCCCAGAAATTCAGGTTCACTCTTGGGAGCTGGGCACGTGGCGTTTCCCCTCTGAGGAACATGAGGAAAGTTCTCCCGAAGCTGTAGGCCTTCCCGGTGCTCAGCGCGCCCTGCCTCAGAGCCGGGACCCAGGGTGCCACGCCTGTGGCGCTTCCTGGGGTGTCAGGAAACTGCGTGGCCTCGGCTTTCTGGTGTGGGGACTGTCTAGATGATCCGTATTTTCTAGAAGGCACAGATATCGTTATTATCATTAGTATTAACTCATTTTCCCTCCCTTTAGGATCTTACCTTTTGTCATCATCGGCATGGCCCTCCGAGAGGGGAGGAGGGGGGTTTGCTGGGAGAGGGCAGGGCACGGCATCTGCAGGAAATGAGGCCTCCTGTCTGGGACGGACCATGACCAGTGGTGGTGATGTCTGGGATTTAGAGTCCGTGGCTTTCTGGGGCTCCCGGGGCCAGGTGTACAGAGTCTAGTGGGTAAGGGAGAAGTGGGGAGCACAGCCTGTCCTCGGGGAGGTCCGGGCTCACACCCCATTTTCCCTTTCCTGGCTGGGCGATGGCGTCTCAGTCTCAGCTGCTGCTGCGCTACACGGGAATCACAGGCTTTCTGCAGGGGTCCGCAGCCCCGGCCTCTAGGGAGGGGAGGGGCCCTTGCCCTCGGGTGGGGGCCGCAGGACCTTCAGACCCCAGAGGCCATGGGTGCCGGTGACAGGTGACGAGCTCCCTCCCTCACCTGTCCTACCAGGCTGTCACCGGGCCGGCCCTGAGGCACACCACACACAGCACCTGGCCCGTGCAGGCACCTGTCGGGGACGGCTGTTACTCGTTACCTGGTGGAGCTCGAATTCTGCCTGCTCTCTCCTGAGCTGGGCGGGTATTTCCCCCCACACCCCACTTCCCTCAGCATGCCCAGCTTCGCTCTGGATTCAGAGCCCAGTTCCGGAGAGAAGAACTTGCTGGAAAGGAGCCGTTACCTGTGCATTCCCGTTTTCCGGCGCTGACGCGCCACCAGGTGCTAGATTTGCCCTTCAGCGCAGGTCGGGAGGCTAACACCTCGGGGTCTGTTGTTCGTGACTTTGGTTTACTTGTCCCGGAGATGACCTCTCCACCCAGCCCCACTTGGTGCCTGAGGCTGTCACGGCAGATTTGCTGGAGTCCCCGCAGGGCAAGTCGTCTGCAGGTTGTCTCTTGTGTCGTCGTCACCGGGCTGCTCCCTGGTGTGGCCAGATCTCCGAGTTCTGTCCCCGCTCACTGCCCCTGCAGCCCCGAGGCACTCAGACGTGGCGTGTCCCGGAATCACCTGCTCAGACAGCTGGGAAGTCTCCAGGTGTCTCCGTGCACATAGTTGGCAATGACAGAGGGGACAGGAGAGACACCTGCAGACACCACCGTAACGGGACGCGGCCACCTCCGGTCTCTCCTGATGCCACGTCCTGGGGAGAGGACAGCCTCTCTCCTGCGGTATTTTCGCCGTGACACGTCATCTGGATTCAGCCCCGAGGAGACAGCCAGTAAACCACACGAGAGGGGCTCTGCAAACAGCCGGCCAGGACTCTTAAGCTGTGCAGGGTCCTGAAAGACAAAGCCGGGCAGCGGGACTGTCCCGGGTCGGAGGACGCCTAGCAGACATGGGACCGAACGCAGGGTGGGACCGGGACCAGAGCCTGGGGCGGGACCAGGAGCCCGGCGGGCGGGCAGCAGTGGAACGCGAGTGTCCTCTGTAGGGTGGCTAACGGTATCGTGTCACCGTGGGCTCCCCGATCTGGGTGATGGCACTGTGTTCTGTAAGATGTTAACTTCAGGGGGAGCTGGGGGAAGGGTCCCGGAGTCTCTTCCGCACCGGGGTGTGGAGAAACGGGCTCAGGGTTTGGCACTGGAAAGGCCGGATCAGGGTTCAGATCCTGCCTCCAGCGATAACGCCCTGACAGTCGGGACAGTCGAGTCACCTGTCCGAGCCTCCGTTTCCCCACCTGAGGCGCCGTGGGCACCCACGGTCCGTAGTCCTTCCCCAGGAGGCACCTGGGTTTTCCTCTTCCCCGCCTTCCCCCACCTGCCCCTTCCTCCGCCGCACACCCTCTCGGGTGGGAGTTTCAGGAACCTGCACGCGCACTTGTGCAGAAGGTCCAGCAAGCCGGCTCTACACGTGAGAAACTCGTTCTCGCCAGGTGAACCGTGAGGAGGGCTCGCGCCCCGGTCATCCCGCCTCGGCCACCCTCGGGCCAGCTCGGGCCAGCTCGGGCCGCCTTTCAGATTCCTGTGCAGAGGCGCAGCTCCCAGTGGCAAGGCCTAGGGCGGTGTCTAGGCCCCGTCCAGTGGCTCTGACGTGCGGCCGTTTCAGCGGGTCCTGGGTGGTCACAGGGTGGCTGCACCTGGACAGGAAGGAGCTCAGGAAAGCTCTCAGGTGGGCGTTCTCCTGCCACGCACCTGCCTCTCCCCTTCCCTTTCCTGCGGGTGAGCGGAGGACGGTGGAAAACCACCAGACTCTGAGGAGGCAGTCTGGGTGATCCCTTCCCCAGCCCCTCCAGCCGAGGGCTCCGAGGCCGTCGGCTCTTACGGGAAGACCGCATCGTCGCGGTCAAGGCTGCCACATGGGAGTGGCCGTTATCTGCTGGGGGTGGGGGGGAGGGGATGGGAATGTGGCAGTGAAAACAGACCCAGACCCTCGCTTGCAGGAGCCGAAAGCAACCAGCCAGGTGGTTTAATGCAAAGTAGGCAGGGGGCCAAAAATTGCCACTCTCTCACTTTCTGACTTGAAATAAATGTCGTGAAAAAGAATACGTCTTACTACGAACATTTAGACGAACCAGGAAAGCACAGAGAATGAAGGACAGTTGTGCTTCGTGCTGCCATTCGGAGTGGCTGCTCCTGGAGCCTCAGCAGACGCGCCTCCCAGCCCTGTGTCCCTGTGTCCCTGTGTCCCGTGCTCACAGATAAAGCTCGTGTGTACAAGATTGGGATCACGCTGATGCACAGCTCTAGAAACCACTTTTCCCCCCACTTGATACTATTTTAGTCTTTCCCCCTTGCTGTTAATTGTCCTTTTGAGCAGTCCAGTGGCCGCATTAGACAGGGGTGTGGCGATTCCCCTGAGAACGGCAGCAATGACAAAGGTGGCGACGCAGATGAAGAAGCTTTGTGCAGTAGTGCCCCCGCGTGCACAGGCACCCTTGATCTGAAAATATTAACTGGAAGGTTCTAGAAATGAACAATGCATAAGTTTTTGACTGCGTGGGATCCTGAGTAGGGTGATGAAGTCTGGCGACAGCGCACTTTGTCTTGCCGGGGACGTGGCTCTGCCCTTTGCCCAGTGTGTCCCACCCGGTCATGCTCCCCGTCCCTTGGTCACGACTAAGGGGACCGTCTGGGTGCTCAGATGGACAATGGCAGTACTGCAGCGCTTGCACTTGTCATGGCCCCAAAGCCGTTCCCATAACTTCCCTCACACTGTATGGTTACAGCTGCTCTGTTTTGTATGAGTTATGGCTGTTACTCTCTTTCTGGGCCTGACCCATACGTTAAACTTTAGCATACGCACGTATGCATAGGAAAATGCATGGTATACACAGGGTTCGGTGCAATCCGCGGTTTCAGGCACCCACGGGGGGAGGGGGGCTTGGAACGCATCTCCTGCAGATAAGGCTGTGTTCGAAGCTTTACCCATAAACCCCTTTTACCTCCACACGGCCCCGTGAGACAGGTCCTGTTGCTGTTCCCATGTAACCTTTGTTGTTTGACATTAAGCTTGTCCTGTAAAAATCTGTATTTCATACAACTCAGTGATAAGCATCCATCTCTAAGCATACCCACGTTGCACCGTAGGTCGCTGCTGGGTCCGGGGTCTGCGTGGTTCAGAGCTTGGGTGCATGCTCCTTGTTGCCCTAGAGAATAGGTCTCCCCTCTCTGTCCCTTTTGTTTGGTCTGGGGGTGGCCTGCGAGGTGACAGAAAGGGGCCCTTGGGTGCCTGCCAAGTGTCGCAGCTTGGGGGATCTGGAGAGGGAGCAGGTCTTCAGTCCCGAGCCCCCAGATCCCGTGCCTGGCCCTGTTATCGCTCCGCATTGTAGGTTAATTTCGGTCTCCTGGTTTGGAGCCTCCCGGTGAGGCTGAGCGTTCCTTGTGGGCGGGACCATTTCCCAGTGTCCCCCGCGGGGCACGGGGTCTGTAAATGTGTGTCCACTGAGCAGAGAGGGGGAGACAGTGTAAGTGAATATGGCAGGTTTTACTTGTAGCTGAAACAGATTTTGGAGGGGGTGGAATCTGACACGCCCCCCAGAGCAGGTCCCCACGGAGCAGGCCTCCCGAGAAAGCCCACTGGGTTGTGTGGGTATGGGTCAAGGTGCTGACCTTGGCACATGGAGCTCCCCGAAGTTCAGGCTCTCTGCCCATCTGGTGCTCCAGAGCATACTGGGGATGAAGTCTGGGCGTCCCGAGCCTGGCCAACAGACGGGGCCGCCTGGGTGCAGAGGCTGGGGTGCCGCCGGCCTGGGTGTGCCTCCTCCCCGCCCCATATCCTGGAGCTCCTCCGTGGAGTTCCTGAAGTGTAGCAAATGTCTGGCGGCTACTTCCTGGCGGCCAGATCCGGTGCCAGCCCCTGCGGGTGTAGGGACAGATAAATCGTGGGTCATGCCTTCTGGGAACCGGTGGGAGACCATCCTGTCCTGGTTCTAAGACAGCGTAAAAGGTTAGGGAGCCGTGGTCCAAGTTCGTCTCTGTTCCCAACTGTGGCCTGTCCACACAGGTCACCCCGGGCCCTCAACCCCGCTCATTCCCCTTAGGGAGAGGGTGAGACAGTGCGGGGTGGGCAGGCGGAGGGGGCTGGCGGCCGAGCAAGCGGGGCAGACGGACATCCTGTTTCATCAGGAGCAGAGTCCTGGAGGGGCAGGGTGTGAGCTTTCTGCCACACCCTCCCTTTCGTACTATTAGTACTATCGGGACTTTTCCTTTTATAATGAGAACGAAGCCTCGTATTACTTATATAAGGAAAACAATTTAGAAGATAAGCTACAGATAAAAATACTCTGACTCCAGACTCTCCGGAGACGCCCCTCCTTTGAAAACTGTCTCTCGTCTGAGTCGCTGACACTGATTGTTTTGCGATGGGAAGATACAGCTTCGCCTGTGACACAGGGGGAGGGGGGAGGCCACACAGGCTTTCTGGTCGCTCCTGGGCTTTGCAGAGGGTTTCACGTTTCATTGCCCCATGGCGGCCCTCTCAGCGCTGTGAGGGGGAGGGGGAGGCGTTGGTCTCAGGGTGAACTGGAAAACGAGGCTGCCGGTGAAAAGCCCGGAATGGGATTCTCCCCTCGCCCCCCGCCCCCGCAAGGGAAGTGGCCTTAGAGTTCGAATCGTGTATTTAACTTTTGACGACGGGAACAGAGTCCCAGTGTGAGCGGGCTGTTCTGCCGGGACAGGGGAGCTGAGTTGCATGCGGACGCCAGATCTCTGGCTGTTTCATAACGTTTTGGTGCTTCCACGGAGTGGCGTGTCCTGCAAAGAGGGGTCGGGGCAGCACAGAGCGGCAAAGACAAAACCCCACAGAAACCCTCTCTCTCCGACGCTGGAGTAATGGGGCTCCTGACCTACGTATGGGTGGGAATCCGCCGGCACAATGAGCTCGTGCTGCCGGGATGGGCTGGATCGAGGCCACGGCGCCCAGCATTCGCACGCCGGCCCTGTGCTCATTCAGGCCCAGGCGGCAGGCGGGCTGCTGTCCCGGGACGGCCGGACCGCCCCCAGCCCGCCCACAGGGCGTCTCCTGGCACCAAGAGCCTGCTGGAAGGCCGGGCGGTAAAGGGGCTGAATCCCTGGACGGAGACACTGACTGGGGAATGGGATTTCATCATGAGACTCCAAGACGTGGAGACAGCCCAGGTGTCCTTCGGTGGACCGTGGGGTGAGGAAGACGCAGTACGTGAACAGGATGCAGCGTGCGCGGCCCTAAGAAGGGGCGGGATGCTGCCGTTGGCGCCGACACCGGTGGACCTCGAGAGGACCGTGCCGAGTGGGATCAGTCGGAGGAAGAAGTCAGGGGACCCTGTGATCTGCCTCACGTGTGGGATGAAAAGCAGAAAGCAACAAATACGCAGACAAATGAGACCCACAGGCACAGACAGCAACAGTGTGGTGCTCACCAGAGGTCAGGGGAGTGGGGGGAGGAGGAGGAGGGGAAAGGGGTCGCATATACGGTGGTGACAGGAGGAGACGGGGCTCTGGGGAGAGAGCACACAGTGCAGTGCACAGGTGATGTGTCGTAGAGCCGTGCACTCGAAACCTGTGTACCCTCATTAACCGATGCCACCCCGATACAGTCGATCTAAAAAAAGAAAAAGAAGAATCCCGGGAAGTGAGCTGACCTTGGGCTGCGGGGCTGGGGAGAGCGAACAGTCTAGAACCTCGCTGCCTGACTGAAGTACCACGTGCCATCGCACAGCCTCAGACAGAAAGGACAGTTTAATAAAAAGGTAAGCCAAAACAAGCGGCATTCATTCCAATAGGTTTTACTTAACCCAATGTATCCAAAATAGGAAGACCCAGCGTCGACGCACATCATCAGTGCAGCCTTGTACGTGCCTTTCGTGTGGTTTCGGAAACCTGGTGTGCGGTGTCCCCTGCACAGCACGTGTGAGTCTGAGCCCGTCACCCGGAGAGTGTGCGTGGCGGTGCGTGCCCACGGCTGCCTTGTAGGTGAGGGCAGGTCTGGAAGCCGAACCCCTCGGCGCCTTACAGCGTCCGCTGGGGAAGCAGCCACGATGCTGTTAGGGCCCCTGGGGTCCCTGCAGCATTCAGGGTAGGGCCCCTGCAGCTTTCTTCTGCTAGTAAAAAAAAAAAAAAAGCTTTCAACCTTAATAGGTGACAGTAATTCTTCACATTCTCACAGGCCTTTTCCGTGACAGGATATTTTTAGTGCGTTGTCCTTCACACCTAAAACTCCATGAAGGAGGCAGGCAGGCAGGCACCGATGCCTCCTGCAAACGTGTATGCATGTCTGTCTGCACCGGGTGCGGGTCCCCACCACACCTACAACTCCTGGAGCTCAGATTCCGGTGCAGGAGGGGAGCCAGTCACCGTGTGCGTGTGGTCAGACCTGGAGTGGGACCGTGAGCGGGGAAACGCCTCGCTTCTGCCCAGGAGGTCGGGGGAAGGTCTTCAGAGGAGGCACGTTTGAGTGACAGATGCGGCATGCGGGGACCTTTGCTAGGCAGGTCAGTAGGGGTGAGGGGGAGGCACATCCTGAACACGCTGCATCTGGGCGAGGACTCTGAGCCTGGAGTGTCCCTTTCCCGGCCCGGACACCAGGCATTCCCAGGACGGGGGCCTGCAGCTGGGGTGAGCCGAGCTGAGAGCAGCTTCTCGCCTGGGCAAAGAGGTTCCGGGGCCAGGTCTCGGGGAGGGAGAGGGTGGTGGGAGGGTCCCTACCCCGAAACCCGCTGACCTGGTGACCTCAAATCCTTGCCTGTGTGACTGCCGGCTTTTGCTTCGAGATCTGGAATAAGAATGTTTGCATTCAGCTCATGCATGCAGAATGTTTGCAATGTGTGGTATCCTTACACGGAGGTTCTGTAAGGATGCACAGTTGTCGTTATCTGGGGGTTTGGGGGGCGGAATCCCCCCAAATCCCCGGAATCCCAGCTTCTGGTGTTTCCAGCCACAGGTGAACTGACTGCCCATGTGGGACCTTGGGGCAGGATTTTCACCCGGGCAGGGAGCTGCTTGCCCTTTGTCCACCCAAGGCCCTTGGCCACCGCGAGGGCAGGACAGAGCCAGCGCCACACGCCCTCCAGGAATGGCGAGCCTCCTCTGCACTCAGCAGTTTTATTTTTATCTCATCAGCGTGTTCCTCTTTTAAAAGTGTGAATCCTAGTGACCCGAAAGGGCTGTCGGCCTGGGCCTGGGCCCGGGCCAGCGAGACCAGGTTACTGCAGTTCACAGGCGCCCTGGGCTGGGGGTGGGGGGGACAGCAGGGCTTCCCACTGTGGCTGGTGGGGGCGCGTGGGGCACGCTCACCCTTGCAGGGGCAGCAGTGGCCCGCCTGTCTGACGGGCTCTCAAACTGGGAAAACACTCTGCCCAGTGCAGGCTGGGGCCTGCGTTCCCCTCCCTCATCCCCTTCCTAGCAAACCCTTTGAAAGAACAAGCCAAGTTTGCAAAGTTCGGATGCTAATATTTAGAAACACAAAATCCAATGCGGACAGCTCTCCGAGTTTGTCTGTTGGTAGACTTCAGGCCCGCTGGCTTTGGCGTTCACGCAGGTGAGGCCGGCTGAGACTTCACTGGGGCCAATGAGCCCGAACAGCGGGGTTTCACCGAACAGCGGGGTTTCATGCTCCGGGGTGGGGCACCGTCTGGGGGTGGGGGGATGGGAGCTTCCCCTGGAGCTGAGTGGTCAGCGGCGGCTGTCCTCGGCTCCAGGGGCGTCACATGGTGGAGTTTAGAAACAGGAAGGCAGATGACCTGCCCAAGCCTTCTGCCGGCTGACCCCTGAAACTCACATGAGTCCCAGGGAAGAAAGAATAGGATTTGGGGGCCCCTTACGCTGCGTGAGGGCCAGTGGTAAGTACATTTTTTGCACAGGCCCAGGAGTTGCACACAACCGTTGTGCGAGCTCATCATCGTTAGAAGCATTTTTCCTTCCGTGGGGAAGTGGCTGTGCAGGTGCGGTCCCTGGGCCAGCAGCATCACCGGGGAACTTGCTGGAAATGCAGATTCTCAGGCCCCGCCCGCACTCTCCAGAACGGGGATCCCGCTTTGTTTGGGGCGGTGGTCAGGCAGCTTCGTGTGCATCTCGGATGCTTCCCCGTTGCTGGGTCTGCTGGGGGGCTACGGGTGCCACAGGCCAGAGGGCCCGTGTGGGCTGCACGTGCTCAGGCCGCGTTCGCGGGTGGTTTGCGGGCAGAGCCGGGGCGGGAAGCTCCGTGCTCCTGAGCCTGCTGCCGTCTCTCCTTGGGACTTGGGGGCGGCTGTGGCCACAGGAGCGGGCTGGTCGGAGTCCTGGCCGCAGAGCTTTCCATTTCATCATGACTCACAGGAGCTTCTACCCTACGGAGCAGCTAATGAAAATGCGGCCGGAAGACGGTGCCGCAGGCTGGGGGCTTGAACGACAGAGACTGATCTTCTGGGATCTCCAAGTCTGGGGTGGAGGTGTCAGCTGGGCTGGTTCCTTCCGGGGCCTCTCTCCACAGCTCCTCGGTGGCTTACAGTCATGGTCTTTCGTCCGTCCGTGCGCCTCCGTCCTCGCCGCCTCACCTCGTAAGCACACCCTCCCTGGGTGAGGGCCACTCCACTGGCCGTGGTTTAACTTAGTTGCCTTTTCAAAGACCCTGTCTCGGTTCCAGTCACCTTGTGAGTTACTGCCAGGGGCTAGGACTTCAACACGTGTATTTTAGGGGAGACGGCATTCAGAGTCTCGGGAGAGGAGCTGCAGGGGGGCCTCGGGGGCCGGCCCCAGTGCGGAGGGTGCAAGGCTGGGGAAGGTGGGCTCCGGCGAGGTCGGTGCAGAGGGCCGCGTCAGGGCGGGGCCGGGGCAGAGGCAGTGCGGCCTGCCCCTTGAGGGCAGCAGTGGGCCCTGGAGAGGGGTAGAAGCCTGACAGGTGGGAGGGGCCACACAGAGCATGGGGCAAGCATACCAGGGGGAGAAGGGGGGCATCTTGCAAAGTGGACGTCATGGCTCAAGGTCAGCTGGGCTGAGCACTCTCTGCCTGGGACGTGACTTTTTAGACAGTCTGCACAGGAAATAGATGTCCTGTTTGAGAAAGGACAGTGGCGCCGGGTCACCCGGCCCCTTCCCTGAGTCACTGGGAGCCTTCCCATGGAGCCCTCTCGCCAGGGCTGCTCGGGGGATGCTCAGGTGTGTCCCGTGTCCCGTTGGCTGGGTTGCAGCCCTCACGGGAGTGTCGTTCATAGTCGGCCAGCACACTCTGACCCCGAGGTCCCCAGGGAGGGTTCCCAGGCTGCTGCGTCAGCCTCTCCCGGGGTCTCGTTAGCAAAGCCAGTCCTCGGGCCCCCTGCCGGACCTGCTTCGGGAGGAAGCTCTGGGATGGGGCCCAGCGGTTCGTTTTAACGACGCTCCAGGCGATGTTCCCTGAGGCCCCAGAGCCACTGTCCTCGACCCAAAAACACAAGCAGCCGGTCGTTGGAAATGAACCCAAGAGCCTCCAAGGGGCAGTGTCTTTTTTCCTTCCCCAGCATCCCGGAAGAAAGCCGTCCGTGCACTGAACCCTGGAGCTTGGGGAGCTGGGCTGCCAGGCGCAGAGGCCCCTGTCTCACGGGGGCATCTTTCGTGTCGGGGGTGGCAGTCTCTGCCAGGGTCCCAGGCAGCCTTCCGGGCCTGACTCCCTCCCTGCACGGGTCGGAGCCAGCTGGTGGTATTTGGGGGAGGACTGGGGGGCGGGAAGCAGGAGGGAGGGGGCCTCCTGGGCCTCCCTGAGTTCTGTAGTTTGAGTTGAGGACCATGAGGGGCCGAGGGTCAGGATTCCCACGCAGCAGCTAGAATGCGTGGCAGCGGCACCGGGGGACCTCTGCCTTTGAAGACTGGGTAAGATGCTGTTGCGTAACGAAAACCAGCCGCAGCCCGGCCACCGTCCTCCCAGGGACTAGGCTGGGTCACCGAGCCCCTAGTGCTCCCCAGGGTGCCCTGGAGATCAAAGCTTGGCAGCCGTGGCTGCTGCTGTTACTGGCAAGGGCCTTGACCTCTGCCGCAGCCCACACTCATTGCTGGACGCGGGGAGTGGGTTTTCCCCTCTGGTAGCCAGGAGGGACAGACTTCCAGAGGCCAGCCAGATCCCCAGCCGTCTGCAGCTGACTCCGGAAGCCAGCGGTGAAACGTCACAGGCAGCCGAGGCTCTCAGCACAGCAGAAGTGCCCGTCTGTCCCTGCTGTGGATCCCCACGCACCTTCGGCAAGCCTGTGATCACCGGGCGGGGCCCCTCGCTGTGTGTGGCGGGGGGGTCTCGCTGTCTGGGGGGTGTGTGTGTGTGTTCCCGACTGTCCTGTGCTGTTGAGCACAACAGCTCCCGGGACTGGGGTGGCTGTGGCCACAGGAAAGGTCTCAGTGAGGATCTGGATGTTCTGGGGACCCAAGGCCGGGACTGGCCCCCGATGCCGGGGCTGTCCCTGGGCCAGGGGAAGAGCCTGCGTCCCTCTACAGTGTCACTGCTCCCCTCTGGAAAACCTCCAGGTTCCCCTGCAGCCTGCAGAAGGGGTCCAGTCTGCCTGAATTCTTCCTTGTTCCACATGCTTGGATAGGCGAACCTTCCCCAAACCGCCGGGAGGAGGGAGACCCATGGGCGGAGAAGCCCATGATTTTGAGTCAATGAGAAAAACTTTCCAGGCACTCTCTTTAAAAATTTTTTTTTTCCTTTCCAGTGAGTGGGCTTTAATCACACTGTTGCCAGCTGGCGGGCCCCCACACAGATCATTTTAGGCAAAATATTGATAGTCATTACTGATCGAGAATATTCGGTAATCTAAAATTGCCAGGCACACTATTCCAGTGTCTCCAGAAAACTGTACCCATCGAACAAGGGAGAGGGATTTCAGCTAATTCCTAGAGGTCTGACTGTTCACCGCACCGGGCTGCAGGGCTCCCCGGCCGGACAGCGTCACCTGGGTGCTGGCAGCTGCGTCCTGGGACACCCTCTCCCCCGCCCATCACTCACCCACCTGATCATTCCGATGAAAGAATTGAAATTGGCCAGTGAGAGTTCAGTTTCTCTAGTGGGCAGGTCAGCGTGAATTTAAGCAGCATGATAACACCTCTTCCATCCTTTGGATTAGGGAGGATTTACAAAAATTATGCAGGGCAAAGGGGCGAGTGAGTCGTGCAATGGCTGGTGGAAGTCTCCCTCTGCAAAGTGATTTTGCAGAAATTCTTTAAAATCTTCAAGCCCTGGCTGGTGTGGCTCAATGAATTAAGCACCCACCTGTGAACCAAAAAGTTGCTGGTTCGATTCCCTGTCAGGGCACATGTGTGGGTTGTGGACCAGGTACCTGGTTGGGGGCATGCAGGAGGCAACTGATCGATGTCTCTCTCACACATGGATGTTTCCCTCCCTCTCTTTCTTCCTCCCTTCCCCTCTCTTTAAAAGTAAATACATAAAATCTTTTTAAAAAATCCTCAAACCGCACAGAGTCCTTGAACTCCTGGAAACTTATTGTTTGAAACAAAGGTATTCAGAAAGTGATACATGAAAACTTTGGTGCAAAGGTTTTCACCAAAGTGCTGCCTAGAAACAGTGAAAACTTTCAGATAGCCTTCATGTCCAACAAAGATGATTCCAGTGTATATCTATGTTTGTATCTACATGTATGAGTATATCGCCATTGAAATTACACCAAATAATAATGACAAGGAATCGTGTCCATAATGACCATAACTTATAATTTAATGGCAATTTAAAGATAATAAAAACAGCACACACAATATTACTTCAACTTTATAAAATGGGTATATTTAATTTTTTTTAGTCTAAAAGGATGTGCATCCAATTGTTAGTGGTATTTCCGTGTAGCAAGACTATGGCTGATGTGTCTTTTACTTTTCGCTCCTTGCGTGCATGGGCGTGCATGTGTGTGCACGTGCGTGTGTGTCTTCTCTAAATTTTCTGCAGTAGTGGGCATTCTGTAAAGAACTCTTTTAAAAAAAGCAAATAAGAGATTCCTGGGAAATCTGCCCTCATACCCGCCGCTTTAAACAACTGCCCGCCCAGAGAATCTTACTGGCTAGTCCGTGTCGCAAGGCGGTGGCCGAACGCTTGCTTTCTGCTGCTTAACGAGGCTGCCGCCTCTGACACAGCCCAGAGGTGACTGACGTCCCTGTGGCCTAAGGGGTGAAAGGTCCCCAGGGAAAGCCAGACGAGGGATTTTGGCCGGAGCACTGGGAGGGAAGCACAGACCACATACTGTCTTAGATAACTTTCTAATTTCCAGTGTGTGCTGAAAGGGAAAAAAAAAAAGTTCTCACACATGCCATTAACTGCTCCTACTCTTTCCCAGAAAAATAAACCAGGGAAGTCACTAAGTTCTTAAGACGGTGGTGAAGAGTCACTGCAAGCAGCAGGAAGGAGCCTGGCAGGGCTTCTGCGACACTCGGGTTGTGACCAAGAGTTGGGGGGTGGGCGGGGGTGGGGGTGGATGTTTTAAGTAGAGCTGAGGATGCGGTTTCACGTTGGGGTTGGGCATCTGCAGGGAGAGGTTCGGTTGGAAATCAGGGGCGATCCTTCGAGGCCAGCCTGTGTGCGAAAGATCAGAAACCAGGTCACCGGGCCGAGGCTTACTCTGCAGCGCATCGGAAGTGACGGGTTGGCGGAGGGTGGTGGCCAGATGTGTGAGGCGGCGGACACGGCGAAATGCTAGCGGAGATGGAGTGGGTGCCCCTTCGAGGGAGAGGGGCCTGGGTCTGCTCTGGACTTACAGTGCTAACTGAGGACGAGTTTGATCGAACTAGTGTGTGACAGCAGGGACACTGCGCGTTCCGGCTTCGCCGTGAAAAGGCTCAGCGCTGTGAAATTTGGGCGGAGCGGGGATTCACCTCTACGGAAATATTTCCAGATTGCTGATCAAGCTTTTAGAACCTACTTATGTGGCTAAAATACCAGTCTGAGTCTTAGGGATGAAAATGGCATATTATTTTTAGTTCCAAAGAAGAGAAGAATTGTGTACCAGATGGTGTCCGGATCAATTCAAATGAAATATTAATGGCTGTCACTTATTGACTATCTGTACTTGAAGGCAATGTACTGTATAATAAGGGCCATTTCGTTGAATCCTCACAAGGACCCTCTTCTATGGTTAGAATCAGTGTCTTGATATACAGACAAGAAAACCCAAGCTCTGGTCGATTGCTGCCTTGGTCCTCACAGGCGTCCCCACAGCGCCTGGCCACTCGTGTACACGTGTACACCTGGTCACTCCCCGCCGCATTATCTTTTATACCCTCTTCACCATGAGGCCCCTTACTAAACTGTATAGTTTATCATGTATTAGCTCATGATATGTACTGGAAATATCACGCATTACACGATCACTGGTCTGCTGCCGACCGCTCCTCACCGACGGTATCCTGGATTTCGTGCGCAAAAGGCTCACAGGAGCCAGTGGTGCATGTTTCTTCTTGTCTGTATGTTCCGTCACATCAAGCTGGTGGCTGGCAATGGGCCATGGTGGGAGTATTGACACCAGGGGAACTGGCGAGTGCTCCAGCTCCCGCCTCGCGCCCCCCCCACCTGGGGCCAGTGGATAAACCTGTATCAGCAGACCGCTGCCCTCCCCCTCTCACTGGAATGGGAGACTTCCTCTTGTTCGTTGGCTCTACCTTGGGTACCAGAGCTACACCTGGCATGTAGTAGGCGCTCAGTTAACACCTGTTGCGTGAATACAGAGCAGCAAGTGTTTTGAAACTGTGCAGACCTGGGCTCCGTGCCCAGCCCTCGTGTGGGCCTTGCACCAGCCACCAGATCCCTCTGCAGCTGTGACATAGGGGTCGAAACCCCCGCCTCCTCAGTTGAGGACAAGATCTCCCAACGGCAGGAGTAAGAAAAACGAACACTGTAGCACGTGGGTCACATAATCAGTGCCGGAATGCCGTGTAGCTGGACTCTGACTCTACCTGGAATCTGCAGTTTGTTACAGCTCTGCCTGCCCTCCAGGAGAAGCTGAGGTGCAGGAGAAATAGCGTGAGCCTTGCTTAGTGGCATCTGACAGCAGGAAACCACGGGCTAATGGCACCCTCCTCCTCCTCCTCCGCTCCGTCCGTTCGGTCTGCATTTCAGTCTGTCCCCCGTCTTTCCGTCTGAGCTTCCCAGGGAGAGAGTCGCCCAGGGCCCTGCGGTCTTATCTCCTGCAGGTGAACCATGCCGTTAACCTTGTAATGAGCTTTCCTGTGGGACCTCAGACCTCGGAGGAGGTTCAGTGTTTCAGCTTTCTCAAAAGTGGTACGTTGAAGTCGGCACTCGGCTGCCGAAGAAATAAGCGCAGTGTGGAGAGGTGCTTCCCAGCCTCAGGCAGGAGCCGCCTCCCCTCCCCCCAACCAGCGTCCTCTCGTGGGTCTGGTCCTCTTCAGCTGTTTTCTGTTCAAGTCAGGCTTCCTTGCTTCCGGCTGCCCCAGGGGTTTGTGGGTACAGAGATTTCCAGAAGGTGCCGTCCTGATCCTGCTCGGTGGGGCTCTCCGGGAGCCGGGATCTGGGGCGCCTGCCAGCCACTCAGGAGCCTGGAGGCTTGAAGCAGGCCCTGAGGAGCAACCTGCCACAGAAACAGCTTCTCTTTGGGGTACTTCTCCCCACACGGAGAATGAAGAGCCCAGCAGTTTGAGGAGGAGCCAGTCCTTCGTTTGCTGAACAAGCTGGTGGCTGAAACAGGAGACCGGGTGTCCTCCTCCCCTTCAGAGACGCCATCTCTGGAAGCGTTTGGCTGCTGCTGAAACCATCTTCTTGTTCATCGGAAGGGCACAGGCTGGACCCTAGTTCCAGGCACCCTGTGCCTGTGCCCTCCTGATCTCTCCCTGAGACACCCACGATGACCTGGCAGAATAACGAAAACTCACAGGCCAGCAGCAAAAACGAGGCCTCAGCGGATGATGATGATGAGGCCAAAAGAACTGGACGGAGGGAGCCAGCTCACCTCACAGAGGTTCATGAAGAGGCACCCACACTCAACACCCCCACTCCCACCCACCCCCCACCCCCCCCAGAAACAGGCAGCAAGTAATATATACCTTCTCCATTGCTAGTTTCTGACCCGCACACTTGTAGCAAATTCGACCTGATTGGCCTTCCTTTTCTACCCTGAGTTACTGCTTCAGACGTGGGTTCTTCTAACCCATCTCTTTGCTTTGCCCTCCCTCCCTTCCTTCCTATGTCCAAGTAGAGAAGGAAAACACTGGAGCACGATCCGATGGGACATGGGGTAACTGGCATGATTCCAGCACGTTCTAGTAAGTCTACGGCCCAAAAGGAAAGTGCTTCCAGCAGGGTGCCCTGGTTGCTGTGTATGCTGGGAAATAGGGTGCTTTCTGTCTTGAGTTGATTGACAGTCTCGGAGGAGGCAGCCTATCTCACAGAGCGAAGGTTCCGAGTTGGCTGGAAGCTGTGCCCTTCGCCCTGTCCCTCTGGCAGCAGGTCCAGGAAGGTGACTCATTCTTTACACAGGTGGTGGGGAATGGAACCACAGTCAGCTCATCGTACTGCTTGCTGGAAGTCTGCGGCCTCAGTAAGCTTTTCCTTGTTCAGGGATGAATAGAGATTGTTTTTTTAAAAGTCTGTGGGAAAAGTCCTGCAGAACAACGGAAAGGCAACAGCTCCCGAAGACCCAGAGGCCATGTCTACTTTTGGAAAATCCTCCACAGCAGGATCCAGGAGAGGATTCCGGGAAAATGTGTGGAATCCTCAGCATCCTAGAAAAAGGCGTTGGCCTCCCTGGGGCAGGAACAGAAAAACTTCAGGAAAGGATGGGTGGATGGGAAAAAGCAACAGGAAGAACACTTTGAAAGGGAGATGGATTAAATAAGGGAAATTTTAGAGAAAGCAAAATCCAAGAGAACTGAAATCCAAATGACCGAGAGTATAGAAGAATATTAACATGCGGTAGGCTGCATAATAGCCCTCCAAAATATCCACACCTGAATCCCTGTACCCTGTGAATGTTCCCTTATACATTAAAAAACAAACAAACAAACAAACAAAACCAACACAACTCTGCACGTGTGATTCAGTTAGTTAAGGGTTTTCAGAGACAGAGAGGTTATCCTACCTCTGGGCAGTCCCTGAATGCCATCACTAGTGTCCTTATAAAAGATGGGCAGAGGGCGATTCGACGACAGAAGAGAAAGCAGTGAGGCCACAGAGGCAGGGGTGGGAATGATGATGCGGCCACAAGCCAGGGAGTGACAGCAGCCACCAGGAGCCAGGAGAGGCAGGGATCCAGTTCCCCCGCAGACCCTCCGGAGGGCGGAGGGCGGAGGGTGGGTGGCCATCTCAGCACCTCGATTTCGGCCCCCTGGTACTGATTTCAGACTTCCGGCTGCCAGGATTTCTGTGAGTCGTCACGTCTGTGATCTTTTGTTAGAGCAGCAAGAGAAAACAGATGCACAGGCTGTGGAACATCACATCAGTGATGTGAGCGGAAGAAAACAAAACTGGAGAAGCGGCTCTGGAAGAAAGAGAGAAACAAGAGGCAGGGCTGTAGACCGGAAGACGGGACTGGCATTGGTGTTGGGGTTGGTTGGGGTTGGGGTCAGCAGTCAGGCTTGTCCGGTGTAATGCCCCCCGACCCGATGAGAGACTGCCCATGAATTCCAAGGGCTCCCTCCCCACATCTGAACAAGCTCAGGGAAAAGAGACCCACGCTGGGCACACGACGAAAAGGAGACGGAATAACAAGGATAAAGGGGTGGGGGGACATTCCATAAGCATCCAGACAGAAAAGAGGAACGAAAGTCAAGCTGACCTGAGACATGTTCTCTGTTCTCAGCGCGTCCGTGTTTGCAGAACCTGCCGGGAGACGAGGACACCAGGGAGTTGCGTTTTTTTCTCTATTCAGACCCCAGACCCCGTATGACTCCCAACCAGAGGTGGGGTCTGGGAATCTGACACATTCAACGTTCTGATTATCAAGGAAACTCACAAATGGTCTGCACAATTTGGGGGGTTACATTATAATCCAACAATTTTATACTCAACCGAGTTACCTTTGGCATATGAAGCTCAATCCCCCCAAATTTCTCAGCTATGCAAGGGCTTGGGAAAATATACAAACCTGTTCCTCTCTTTAAAATTTCCTTTAAAGCTACGTTGCAGAACCTCCAGAGGGACGTGAACTGGAGCTGAGGAGTAGCTAGCGTAGGTCCTGGAATCAGTAACACTAGAGTACGATTTAAGTTCGTATTAAAGGTCTGGTGAGCAAACAAAGGCAAATGTCACGAGTCGTTCTCGGGACCGGAGGTGGAAGGGAAGGCCAGCAGTGCGCCTGTCTTCCAGACGCAAACCCCGGACTATTGTCAATGGGGCTCAAGCGGAAGAGGAGATAAGGTTTGCTCTGCGGCTCCTGTGAAACAGGTTGGCACCGAGAAAGTGGTTCCGTGCATTCTGATCTTTAGAGAAGTGTCAGCGGCTGGAGAAAGGGCCTGGGTAACCTTGGTACCACCTGCCCTTGCCTTCTGTTTCTCCAGCGTCGCTGTCGTCCTTCCCTGCCATCGGGGTGTGTCACCTGGCCCCTGCCCCATCGCCACTTGGAGTTCTGTGACAGACCCCACTGTGGTGGATGCCACCGGCAGGATAGCATGTCCGCCCTCGGGCTCCTGACCCCCTTGGAGCTTATCTGGCAAATGTTGACCGCATGCATTCTAGGTCTTCCTCGGCGTTGCCCACCTTGACTTTGGAACGTTCCCTTCCGTGGCCATTTTTCTAGAGAAATCACTGCTTTGGTGTGAGGTGCCTCTCTTTCTAAAATCAGGAAACATATCCTCAGGTGAGAATTTAAAGGAGGCAAGAAAGGAAGTGAGAGATGAGATTTCCTGCCAGGTGAGACGCGAGGCGGGTCGAACGGAGGATTTGGCAAACAGGTCTGCTGCTCCCTCGTGTGCAAGACTCCCTCCCAGGGAGTGTCCGGTGTGCTGGGAGAATCGGATACCAGAAATGGGAAATAAATACTCTGCACTTGGAGAGTTTCCCATAAGGAAAGAAATAACATTACGATAGTTATGTAACAGGAAACATCTCGAGTGCGCCTTAGGACCGCAGCCGTAAGGAGGCAAAAATAACAAGCACGGCTTCCTGAAGAAATCCAGCGTTGGGAGCAGCCGTCACGGCAGCTTCGAGTTCACATGCGCTGTCTTCATCGTGTAGATGGGCGTGTCCTGCCTTCTTCTCCCCATCTTCTCCGTCTTTTCTCCCCTGGCCCCGAAACAGTCTTGTCTCGTGCTACCGGGTTCAGTAGTGTCAAAATGCCTCATTTCCCCCCTGCCCTGCCCCATTCACCTCTCCCCCGTGAGTACTGTTTGGTATTGTTTCTAGAGCAGGTGTTAAACCAGTCTAATCTCATGCGACAAACTTCAGGAGGTTGGTGGCGGCTCCCCGGAGTGTTGACAAGGCTTCCGAAGCTGTGTCCCAGTTCGGAGGGGAACATTGCCACGAGGCGGGTGGAGAGGGGTGGCGAGCAGCAGTGCACTCGCCCAGCGTTTGCCACCCTCGTTCGGGAGCCAAGCAAAGTGGCGAGAGCAGGGAGTAGCGTCCTTCAGGCTTTGATTGAAGGGAGAGTCCACCAAAGTCATTTCACTGTCATTTCATTCAGAGCCTGAGACCGTTGGTTCTGGACTCACGCTCTGCAGTGGTTTGAACGGAGTGCCCTTCCAAACGGGGAGAGAAAGAGGGCGGAGTATCTTCACAGGGTTCAAACCTATTAATATCTGATATCCGATCCCACCCTGGCCTTCAGGATCGGGAAGCGGGGCAGGAACAACGGACTATTTAAAACATCCACCAGTGTAAATATTTTCTGTGGTTAATGCAGAAGCAATTTAAGCTTCTGAAAGCTGAGCCGCAACCGGAGTCTCCTTAGCATAGACGTTGCCATCCAGGCTGGTACCCGGGAACCCAGACTCGCGGGCTGGGGGAGTCAGGGCGAGCTGCGGCGTGGGCCGTAGCTGCGACCGGCCACAGGCTCGCTGAGGGGCGGGCACCCGTACGGAGGCGCGGAGCACGATCCACCGAGGGAGAACTCTTGTTGGGCTCCTTGGAGACGTTCTTTTTCAGATGGAGGGACCGAGGCTTGGCCGTCGATTGTGCCTCTCCCGGCCGGAATGGGTGGGCTATCGTAGGGGCTTGGCGGGTGGGCAGCATGGCCCCACGCGCTGGTCAGTCACTCTCCCTTGAGTTCTTCCCGCGGTCAGTTATAGACTCTGCGCATGGGGTGGCGGGGAGACCCTCGAGCCCCCAGCCCCAAGGAGCCTCCATGCTGGTTGGAGGGAACCGACAAAAGGACTGCAGCGAATAAATGCCTTACGGTCCCAGTCCTGCATGGAGACAAGAAGGCACGCGGGCCAGGGCCGCTGCAGGGAGAAGGCGGCCTTTGCGTTTGGACCGAATGATGCAAGGGGTCGGGGTGGGTCTTCCGAGGTCTCGGGGAAGACCCTTCCAAGTCAGAGGCACAGCGAAGCAAGCGTGTCCAGGAGACGGAGGGAAGTCAGTGTGATGGAGCGGAGGGAATGCCCGAGTCCAGTCCCCTCGCCGCGGTGTCTGCTGAGTCGGTGGTGGTGGTGGTGGTTTCTTGTAAGCCTTTCAGACTTTTAGTGGCTTCCTGGAGTGGCTTTTAAGTGAGTCACTGCAGCGGGTTGGATAGTGCTTGCTGAGTTTTATAGAGAGTACCAAGAATTTGGTGGATTAAGGTGACTTTGTCATGGGCATGACCCCTTGTGAGAGAGGTGTGGGGACCAGGTGGGGCCCCTTTCTGCTCCGGAGAGCCTGTGCAGGTGGCGGGGGTCGGGGGCACAGCGACCGGTGACCACAGGCAGACCAGCTGTGCAAAGAGGGAGCATGCTGGCCCTGTCAGCGCTGACCCACTTCCTGGACAGTCTCGCTGAACTCTCCTGCCTCCTCCCGTGTGCCGATGAGCCCAGCCTCGGCGGCCTGCTCCTTGTGACCATGAACATGTCAGAAGCCACTTGTCACAAAAGGAAAACACCTTCCTGTGACCCCTCCACTGCTTCCGAATGCTCTCATCTCGGCTGCTGCTGGCTGCAGTGCGGGCCCTGGCCCCTCGACAGGACCTGGCGGCCCCTCTCTTGGTGCCTTTGCCTGCGCTGGCCCTCTGTGGGTCACCTTTGTCCCCAGGCCCCTTCCCCTGGCAGAGCGTACTGGGTCCCTCCTCTGGGAAGCCCACTCTGACCCCTGGTGGCCCGGCTCCTCTCCGAGTCTCAGCCCGTCCGCGTGGCGCACTGCACCTCCCGCTGTGGCCTCCAAAGGGCCGTGAGCACCTAGTGGGCAGGGAGTGTGTCAGCGTCATCGTGTGCCCTCCACGGCCCGCACACAGTAGGGCGCAGTCCATGGGCAGGAAGCCGAGGAGCGGCTGAGCGGGCCTCTTTGTAAGCCGATATTTTAGCTCTCTGCTTGTTGTATCACCACAGGGACCACAGGGCAAAGTTAACACAGAACACGGGCGAGTATTTCCCTGTTTGCAGTCCTCTGAATTCATTCCCATTCTTGACACGAAGCAGCTATCCATTATTTTAAGGGTGTTTTTTTTTGTCATGAAATGCACATAACATACAATTTGCTATAACTTTTTAACACTTCCAAATGTCCAGTTCCGTGGCATGCAGCGCGTTCACATTGTACAGCGGTCACCACCCCGTCCCCAGAGCTGTTCTGTCCTCCTACACTGGAGCTCTGTCCCCAGTAAACACGGACTCCCATCCCCCCACCAGTGCCTGGGAACCCCCTCCTACTTCCTGTCCCCATGAACCTGATGCTCTCGGGACCTCACACAGCGGGAGTCACCAAGTATCTTTCCTTCTCCGTCTGGCTTAGTTTGTCTCATACTGCCCTCAAGGTTCACCCATTTGCAGCCCCTGCCAGAATTTCCTCCTTTTTGAGGCCGGATCACATTGCACGGTGTGTGAGTGCCAGACTTTCTGTATGTGCGCATCCTCTGATGGACATTTTGGCTGTTTCCACCTTTTGGCTGTAACGAACAGCACTGCCAGGAACACGGGTACACGTACCTGTTCGAGTCCGTGTTTTCAACCCTGTGGGGTATTTGCACTTCTATGATTTAGAAACGGTTTTGATAGTTCTGAAATGGTCACCGCCAATCAAACCCAGGGTCGCCTGATGGTGGGAGGTGACGCAGAGATGCAGGCTGACACGTCAAACTTCTGTTCTGGTGGCCTGGGTGATGCTTGGTGACGTGAAATGGTTTGTTTTCAAGTGTGGTTTCAATTTTCTCTTACAGCATCAAGCTTCTCGCTGTGCAAGAGCTCCTTGACAGAGAGGCCTTGGAAAAGGTAAATGTTTTGTTCTTCCTACCCCACACCCACAACCTGCGAGTGGAGTGACACACGCCGGAAAAATTCAGCTCCTCTCCTATTCTCAACAGTCAGCGCACCGTGCACATTTTTAATCAAAACCCCCCACCCCACGTTGCTCATCTGCCATTAACCCTGGCAAAGCCTGCCTTGCTGGGCCCTTTGGGGCCCTGGGAGGGCCGAGGCTCAGAGGCTCACCCGGCCACGGCCGTGCTCTGGAGCAGACCCCGCACCCTGGACCCCACCTGCACGCCAGATCCCTCAGCAGCCTCCTCGCTGCGTCTGTGCCATGCGTGTCACTGCCTGGGCTGGTGGATGACAGCATCGAGGCCCCGTGGGGTGACGTGATATGGCAGAGAAGGGACTGAGCCCTGTGGTCTCATTTCCAACGTGAATGCTTCTTCTGATCTGTAGACGAGTTCACGAGTGGGAGCCCCTTTCTAGGCTACTTCTGAGGACTGGGCAGCTCCCTCCCCACGTCAGACTGAGGTTTTCACCGTACCCCGAGAGAGCTCTCTGGTGTGTCTCGGCTTTCTCTGTTCAGGTCGAGATGCAGCTGGGAGTTTTGGCCGGTTGGGGGTTCAAGTTCTGCGTGCGAGGTGGGGTGGGCTCCCTAAAGCAGGCTGGGCAGGTGCCAATGAGGCCAGGCTCCCAAGTGCCACCCACGGACCCCCCCTCAGCTCATACCCAGCTGATCCCTGGGTAGCTCAGGGTTCTTTCCAAGCATGTGGCTGTGGGTGCTAATTAGCATCTACGTTAACGTCAAAGAAGGTGGTTAGAGAGAGAAGCACTGGCACGGTATTATTTTATTTGTAGATTGAAAATGTTTGGACGAGGGGTCACTGGAGCAGTCAGGTTTTTAAGCGCCCAGCCTCGGCGTGAGGAGTGGGGGGGTCCGGCTCGGACTCTGAACTGCACGTCCCACCGGCCTCATTTCCATCCCGGGGGGCGGGGACAGTGCTGCCGCCTGCCCTCGGAGAGGTGGCCTGACCCTGGGCGAGTCCGTGTAGAGGAAGGATTTCCGAAGGCGGAGGCTCTCAAGTCCTATGAATTCTTAATTGCGGACATTAATTCCTCGTGGGCACTCAGCCATTGAGTTGTACTAGGCCCAAGGGCGCACGAAGACTCTTCTCTTTGCATGGTATTGGAACTTTGTAAAAGTCGCCCCTCCTAAATCAATTCTGTTCTCAGTATTCACTGCTGTTCCTTGTTTTACTTCTCCATTTAAAACAAGACTCAACAGCAGCAGCGTCAGACCAAGCTGGTGACACGCAGAGCCTGTGGGTTCAGGGGCATCGCTGCAATAAAAACACTGAACTCGGGTGCCAGAACCATCGATGGGGTTTGGGGGCTGTCAGAATCTCATTTGGAGAGGCCGCCCGTTCGGCCGATTTGGGGGTGCTGACGGCGGTGGGATCTCACAGACAGTGGGGTTTCAGACAGCGGGACCCGACACCTGGCTGCTGCTCCTCCTTAGCTGTGTCGCTTTGGGTCTCTGGTCGTCTCTGCACTTCGGGTTCCCAGACTGCAGGGTGGGGCTCTCCGTGACCCCCCATCACTGGGGTTTGGAAAAGGCTCAGGAGACAGTTGGCGTGAAAGAGTCAGCACTGCGTCTGGCGAGCAATTGCGTCGGGAGTGACCTGTGGTCTATAGCCTGGCCCAGAACTACTTCTCGTGCCCGTTTATAGGAGCCTCACGACTAACAGATCCTCATCCCCCCAGACAAGTGGGGGGGCCCCCGAGAAAAGCCCTCGGCACCTCGTAGAGCTTTGCTACTCGGAGCACGGTCTGCAGACAGCAGCCCTGGGAGCTGCTCAGAAATGCAGGCTCCGGGGCCCCCCCCAAGCCCCCCCAACTCGGCCTGGGTCCTAGCCACACGCAGGGAGTGAGGGCACTGAAGTCCCAGCAGCTCTCCTGAGGAACGCCACCGATTGTCACCAACACTGCTGTGGAGTAGTCCATCCTCAGAGACAACTGGGGAGGTGGCAGCCTTTTGCTGTTGTGGCCAACTAGGCTATTTATTTATTTATGTATTTATTTGCATTGCAGTGGAAGTAAGCACCATCATTGTATTGGTAATAACGCTGCCTTTACCTTCAGCTTGCCCGTTTCTTCCTTTTGATAAGAAAGGCGTCTTACTTAAGAGGCAGAGGCGGCGAGAAGAGCCTCAGTGATACACACGCCCTGCACAGCCTCAAACCCCTTTGGCTGCCTGCACAGCTGGGCTCCGAGCAGCAACACGCCTTTGGGTCTGGCAGTTACCGACCCCCTGAGATCCCACCTGGTGGAAACGGCCCCTTCCGGACAGACAGACGGGCCCCAGGGACCAGCAGGTGCCTTTCCCCGGGGAGGTGGGAGCTTTGCCGAAAGGCGCACGCCCTCGCAGGTGCCCTGGCAGGTTCAGGCTGACCGAGTACTCAGGGGGTGGAAAGCATCACAGAAAAGGCTAAAACGAAGCAGCAGCGTTCGGGGGTCTCCTAGGCAGTGAGACTCCTGGTGCGTTTTCTCCCTGATGTTGGGCATGGCTGTCGTGATCCTCAGTCCTATAGTTTCCAGGGGGCCGGCCGTTTGTCTGACTGGTGGCCAGGGGAGGTGCAGAAGCTGCCCGTCTTTGGGGTGGGCTTTGCTGGCATCTGCAGCCCAGAGCCAGCACGGGGAGGCTCTGGGGTAGGAGAGCATGCCCCGCCCCCAGGTCCCCAGCCTCCCTGCTGTCAGGCCGTTGGGCCGTGCGGACCTTTCTCAGAGGCCGGGCCCCCTTCTGCATCCCTGGAACTGACGTCGAGCTCTCTGTGGCCCCTGCCCACCCTGGCACTCTCGGGGGTCCTTTCCACAGTGGGCCCTTGATTGCATTGGGAAGAGGGGGAAATTCTCCTTTCTGCACTCTGTTTGCTAACATTTTTCTCTCCTCCTTCCCCCGCCACCACCCCCTGTCCCCTGGGGGTCCTCACTGGGTTTCAGGCCTGTGTGTTTCATCTGCCTTAGTCCCCATCAACCCATGCCTTCTGGGAAGAGCTGCGTGGTGACCTCCCCCGCCCCGGCCCCGTATACAGATCAGCAGGGTTCCAGTGTTTACCTCTTCAGATGTTCTTTGTCTTCACTCAGGTGCAGCAGGGTGGGGACGCTTGGGACATCAGGTCTCCGACTTTCTCTTCTCCACTAACACTACATACAGCCATTGCCCAGACAAGTGGCAGTGATTTGTCATCTACTTAAAAAATAAGCTTTGAACCCTACAGCTAATAACCTTAAATCTCTCCACCAATGTCTTGTTTAAGAAGTTGGTTAGAGCCGTGAGAAAATGTGCTAATGAGCATAAATGTCAGGACAGGTGACAGGCCTCTGAGAAAGCTTGGATCCGATGGGTGGTTTTGTCCAACGTCCACTGGGCGCGAGAGCAAGGACGTGCTCCGAGAAGGAAGCGTGACCTCCGACTCTGTTCTCTTCGCTTTAAGAGCGGGCCGCTTTTGTTTCTTGAACTTAAGTCACACGGATTATTTCCCAGGCTCTATAAACAGGCCCACCTAATGCCTTTAAAACATGGCATTGCATGAAAGGAAATAAAAATATTGGTACAGCTTGATTTAGCAAGATCATTTTTCAATGACCCTTTCAAATGGCTTCCTGCAAGGCAGCAAACAATAGTTTGGCCGTGGACACCAGCTGGAGGTCACCCTTTCCCTGAAGGGTCAGAGGGCAGAGCGCTGGCTGACCCCACCCTAGACCTGCCAGGCTCACAGCCATGGCCTGTGCTGCTCCCAGCCCACCCCAGCCTCCCCGGCCGGCCGCGCAGGCCACCACCCAGCCATGGAGCAAAGCTGCGCCCAGCCCTCTAGGCTCTGAGCTCCTGGGTGCCCAGGCTGGGGCTGGGTCCACCCTGCGGTTTCCTAGTCGTGAGGCTTCTACGGCGGGTTCCTGACGAGCCCCAGGTTCTTTTCAGCACTGGGTGGGGGGTGGGGGATGACACAGTGACACCTACTTCCTGGGGGTTTTTAATGAGAACTAGGTGAGATAATGTAGGAGGTAAAGGGGATTATGTATGTAGTGAGCCCCAGAGCGGTGGTAGCTAATACTATCCCTGCCACTGCTGACCAGCTGCTGCTGCGGTCATTGTCATCGTCATTGTCATGGTCGTTGTCACCACTGATGCCATGTAGCCTCACCACCATCATCCGTATCTGACATTATCAGCAGCAGCAGCAACTTCCTCCGCCTTCCCTCTGGAGAAGCTCTACTTGAGACTGATTGGTTGCCGTTAGCAACGTTAAAATAGGAGCCCACCCCCCTTTTTCGGAATGGCCTGGGACACAACTCCTGCCGGTCCTTCCTGCGTGCTGCTGCCAGGTGTTTTCTTTAGGGTTTACCGGACGCATCTTAGTCTATCGGACTTACACGAGCCGGTGTCAGTGAGATACGGGCACGTGGCCCCTGTGTAGTTTCACGTTCCTTCTTCCCCCTTTGTGCTGTTCTGACACATGCTACATGCAAATATGCTGCTGGCCGGGCTGTGCATTGAAACAATCATCCCCTTACGTGTTCTCGTGTCTTTTAAAGAAGATGAGAGGAGAGAGGGGAACGAGTATATGTTGGGTTGGCCAGAAAGTTCATTTAGTGTTTTAGCGCTTAGTCGTCTTTAACTCCATTTGAAACAATTTTCTTAGACTCTGCTGTGACAGCTGTCATATAGTGTCACTGAAAAATCTTGTTGAAACTGGCCAACTTTTGTGCGGCCATTTTAATTTGAAGATGAAGGAACATAGGCACCGTTTTCAGCGTATGATACTTTGTTGTTTCAAGAAAGGTAAAAATGCATCTGAAACACAAAAAAAGTTCTGTGCCATGTACAGAGAAGGTGCTGTGACTGATCAAACGCATCAAAAGTGGTTTGCTAAGTTTCTTGGTCCTGCTGACGTTTTGGCCAAACAGTTCTCTGCTGTGGGGCTGTCTGATGCACTGGAAGGGGTTCAGCAGCACCCCTGGCCTCTGCCCACAAGAAGCCAATAGCAGGAGATAGATGACATCCTCAAATATCCAGATCAATAAAGTTATTGGTGAAAATCAAAAATATGTCTTTTATTTTACAGAAAAAGCCCTACGGACTTTTTGGCCAACCCAATATTTACAGAGTTATCAACATGAACCTTCTTATTTACCATTCCTGGTTTCCTTCCATTGTTTCTGTGGACCCACGGTCCCATTTAACATCATTTTCTTGTCCCAGCACACCTGCATCCTTCCCAGCTCCTTCAGGCTGTGGCCAACCCCATTGGACTTCTGTGTGGCACAGGCCCAGTGGTACAACTGTGTACGAGTTGTTCATCCAACCGGAGTAAAGGAGAAAGTAGGCGTTTACGCTGTTCTTTATAAAGACGTAATCACATCACTGCTCTCTTTGCTTCTTTCATGAGGATTTGAGCTGGTCTGGGGTCACTCGCTTTCAGCCTAAAGAACTTTCTTTCATATTTCTTATAAGGAAAGTCTACCAGCAACAGATTTCTCGCAGTTTTGTCTGTCCAGGAAGGCATTGCACCTTCATTTCTGAAAGATGCTGTTTCTGAATGAAGATTCCTGGTGGGCACTTCAAGGGGATTTAAAAGGCCTGTTTAGGGACCCCGCTTGCTGTTCACTTCAAATGAAGGCTTTTCCTAAAAACAGAAAGGCAGTGGGAGCCCCTAAGTCTACGTGGGATCTTGTGAGGCTTTTAAAAGAGTCACAGCCCTTCGACCACGTCACTTCACCGCCTCCGGCCTGCTTTGTTCATCTCGTTAGCGACAGGTGACTTCAGAGGGCTGCTGTCTTCCTCCGCACCATGTGCATGGAAGGGGCGTTTCACTTGTTGGGGTTCTCAAGAGCGATGCACACTCGGTGTCCCAAAGCCGGCTTGACTTTAGTGACATTAGTGACACAGTTGTGTCTGTCTGAGGAAACTTCGAGGGCCGTATCTGCGTGAAGTCCGACAAAACACTTCCCACGGTCCGGCCGAGAGAGAATGGGGAGGGCAGGCTCCACGGTGCTCGGGTCAGACGGAGGACTCGGTGGTGAGAAATACCTGATTCTGATGGTCAGACTCTGGGCTTTGAGATTGATTTTGTAAGTTACGGCCAGCATTTGTGTGACTATGGAAGTATACGAGTGGCTGGACAGATGAGTGGACGGATTGATACATGCAGACTTGTGTAGCTGGCAGGCAGGCAGCTATACTAGATTGCCTTAGAAAAATTATGTATTTCTGTGAGTCATGGTCAAAAGTGTTTGCAAACTGCCGTCCTGGGCCATGTGTTGGCTTGGGAGAGGACCTGCTCTGGGGCGTTTCCGGGACCGGAGGGGCCGCGCTCATTCGGGGGACACACGAAGCCCTTTTGCCCCTCATCAGTCTCTTGACTCTGATGGGCTTTTCAACAGAAAGAAAAGCTGCTCAACCCATTGCACGCCCTTCACAACTGCTGCACGCAGCCGCCACCACACACACACACACGCACGCACACACACACACAGTTGCCATGGCGACAGCAGCGCTGTGCAATTTCCTGTCGTGTTTGGGCCGCCCTCATGTGTGTCTCTTATCGGGAAATGCTAACAATTAGTTGGTACAAGAGAACTTTCAATTCACCTTTTTGAGGGAATTCTGAGACTTTCCATGAATGGTTCATTCATTTCTTGAGCGCGCGACTTTGTGTTCAGCAAAGTATGGGCTAATTTGTCATTTTAAATGAGACAGAAGGGCAGGCAGGTGAAACCATCTGGCTCCGTTGCTAAAAACATTTATGCTGACGCGCTTAGCAGGTGAGAAGACACTGATTGAGCTGGTCATAAAGGCTTGTTTTGACAAAATTCGTCCGAGGGAGCAATCTCACTGCCCCGTTAGAATGAGTAGGCGACACAGTATTGTTTGGGCAGCACTGAAATGGTGAATCGGGGCCTTAATGAGATTCAGAATTTCTGGGAAAGCATCCAACCCGCTTTCAGAGACTCTGATCCATCTGCACAGAAACGCAGGGAAGTGCCCTGACATCCCTTAGGGAGGTAACGCAAGGCCCCTCCCTAGACCCCAGGCTTGGTGTCCCTAGGGCACTCTGACCTGGGCCGCCTCCCCACTCCTTCCCCGACCCTGGCCTGTCCCCCCAAACCCTCCTCCTCTGAAATGCAGACTCACATGCAGAATTCCACATGCAGAATTAATTAGGTGGGAAAAGACAGCCAGAGAAAACAGCAGCTCCCCATGTGTGTGAGTCCCTATGAAATCGCCTGCCTTCCTGGTTACCTGCCCGTGGCTCCCACGTGAGTGTCTGTAGAAAATCACCGCAAGTCCCAGAGCATCTGCCCGAGGTGCTTAGCTCCCAGAGTCCACAGGGACGAGCGCCCAGGACTGAAGCAAGGCCCTCGGCATTTACAAGCCAAAGGGCTGCACCTGGGAGGGAAAGGGGCGAGCTCTGGGGTTTTGCCTGAATCCTGACATGGGCACCAGCTCCTGGGGGCTCGTTAAAGGCTTTTCTGCCTGATTATTAGATTGTGAGACTGCAGTTTTGTGCTGCTGCGAATCTTCTCCACCGTGGTCCTTCCTCCCTGTCTCCACCTGGCTGAAACCCTAGAGGAGGACTAAGCTTCTGGGCAGGGATAGCTCATTTTGTTTCTCACTGCCCAGGCATCCTTGTTGTGCGTTTAGTTGGGCGGCTGTTTGCGAATGAGAGGGGAAGAGAAACCAGTGTTCTTAGGAATCCTTTCAGGATCCGGCCTAGACATTTATTGTGTTCCTCCTTCTTTCATTTATTTATGTTGTTGGGTTTTTTTTTAGTTTTATTTATTTATTTTAGAGAGAGGGGAAGGGAAGGAGAAAGGGGGGGAGTGAAACATCAATGTGTGGTTGCCTCTAGCACACCCCCTACTGGGGACCTGGTCTGCAACCCAGGCATGTGCCCTGACTGGGAATCGAACCTGCCACGCTTTGGTTCGCAGCCCGCGCTCAATCCACTGAGCCACACCAGCCAGGCCTTCATTTATTTATCAGTGGCACTTAGTCAGCTCTTATTTATGAAAAAGAATCAACTGTGTGTGTCTGCATGCACACAACGCGTGTCTTCTACATGGATAAAAGTCAAGCCATTAATCAATATTCATTGATATCTAGAAAATTTGGAAACAGAGAGAAAAGTGAAAGTGTAAAATTATTACTTGGTCTCTGTGATTTTAGTCCCTCATTTCCATGGTTACCAGAGTAACTCTTGTAACACACAAGTGTGATCACATTCCCCCGCTCCTTGTGGCCACTTTGGCGGGAAGCCAAGTGACCTCCTGGGGTCAGAGGGACGAGGATTTGGGTCCCGGCTCATCCCTCCAGGCCTGTGTTCCCCATCTGTCCAGTGGGGACCATGCGCCTGTCTCAGGGCCGTAGTGTGAGTCAGCCCAGGTGCCGTGTGTAAGGAGCCCGCGGTGATGCTGGGCACCCCAGGGGCCTCCCGGCGAGGGTGCACTGCCTGGTTCTGACCCATAGATGTAGGGGTTTCCTCTCGTGCGCTGGGGGCACTGCCATGGCATCCGGTGTGCCACCTGATCCTGTAATGCGTCTCCTCCTCTCTCTGTCCTGTTGGCTCTCACGCCACCCACTGCCCGAGTGTTGGAAGGAGCCTGAAGAACCTATGAAACTAATGTCAGCCAGCGTGGCTATTTTTCAACACCTCTGATGGAAAGTGTAATGGGAGCGGGAGGCTGACGAAAAGACGGTTTGGTGGGGGATCTGGTTTTCCGTGTCTGCCGTTAGCACGGGAAATTGGGGACCAGCGCATGTCCTCACGGTGTCCACAGGGAGGGTGCTGATTCCCGACCCGCCGTTCTCGCGGCCACCGCGTGCCCGGGAATGAAAGCTCCCGGGGCCCTCCGTTCCTTGCCGTCCACGCAGCAGAGAGCAGTCGAATCTCTGTGGTGTGCCCCGCAATAAAGCAGGGAATAGGCAGGCTTTAACGACGAGGATGTGGCCCAATGCAAATCAAAATAAGTCATGAATCAGGAACACTTTCGCCCACGGCTCTGCGGTCTATTTTTACGATTACTGCCGCCAAGGGAGGCGAGCTGTGTGAAAACGGCCTTCTGGAAGCGCGGGGGGCTGGCGGAGAAGAATGGCAGCCAGAGCAACCTCCCCAAGGGTCTGCGAGCTCCGGTTCTGTGGAATGTGCTGGTCCTGAATACCAGTGGGCTCTTCACAGGTATGCGTGGGGCTGGCCGGGAGGCTTGCATTCTGGAGAGAGGCCGAGAGGGAACCAGTGTGTATGGGCTGAGGAAGTCCTTGTCCAGGGGTGGAAGAACGTGTAGGTGGTCTGTAGGGGGGTGGGGGGAATGGCAGCCAGAGGGAGCTGCCAGCTTCGTTCTGCTCCTAAATGATTGGGGTGGGCTGGGGGGCAGGGGGTAGGATGAAGCACCTAAATCCTCGTTTCCTGCCTGCTTGTGTTGGCTTTCTCTTGCTTCCCAGTCTTGCCCCTTTTTGTTGCCGGGTCTGAGGCCTCGCAGGTAAAAATGCTCTGACTTGGGAGCCTTGACTGGGGCTTAGAAGCCGTCTTGCCCCGTGTTTGTACCCTCCTACCTGTTCTGTGAGCCTGTTCACTTGGACATTATCAAAGAAGGAAGCAGACTCTAGAAAGAGGAAGTGTTACGGTTGGCCGGAGCACCGCGGTTTGTCTTAGGAAACAAGTTCTTATCATCTAACAAGCTTGGGGGCAGCCTTCCGGCCACAGATGAGAAGATGTCACCTCGATGGTGGCATGTGTGGGCCAGCAGCTCTTCGTTAGGAAGGGCCAATGGAACCACCTCCTCTGCCTGCAGTCCTGGCGCATTTCCCAAGCGAGGCGGAAACGTTGGAATCCACGGGACGACACAGGGTGCCCGCCGTGGGGCGGCCACTGCGCATCTCTGCTCAGATTGGGCTGCTTCCCTGGGCCTGCGCACTCTCCGAAAAGAGAGCCCCAGAGTCCTCCAAAACTCACTGCTATTTTCAGGCTGGCCTCCGCTCGGCGTAATTAGTCTCAACCATTACTCACAAGTGGAGCGTCTAATTTGGGAAGACATGCTTATTTTATTTGCCCCAAACCCGTCTTTTTTTGAGCTTCAAAAAGCCTACCTTCCAAAAATTACTGAGCTGTGTGCTCCTCTCTCAAGGGCTCGATAACCGTTTGGAGAAAGTGCTGGAACGCATCAACTCTGTCTCCGTCCCCAGGGGGTGGCGCTGACTCCCTGCTCCCCCAACCCAGGGCTCCCGAGGGACGGCCGGGCCCGCAGCTGCAGCACCTGGTGAATGAAGAGCGTCTTCTGCTGTATCTGAAACCTCGAACCCGTTGCCCATGCCGTTTTTTTTTTAATGAAATTAATTATTTTAGAGTCCATTCGGAAGCAAAGAATTCGGTGGCGTTTGGTGCTTTCCCAGTGTTGTGTAGCTGTCCCCTCTGTCCAGTCCCAGAACATTTTCATCACCCACAAACAGAAGCCATACCGATAAAGCATCACCCCCTGCCCTTTCCGCTGCCAGCCCCGGGCGGCCACCAGCCTGCCTCCTGTCTCCGAGGCTGTGCCCAGTCTGCACGTTTGTACCGGCGGCATCACGTGATAGGAGGCCTTGGGCGTCTGGCTTGTTGACTCTGCAGTGTTTCAAGGCTCATCACCCCCGTTGGAGCAGGAGTCAGCTCGCCATTCCGTCTTGGGGTCCGGTGCTGACACCCGGGGGACAAAACTGACTTCAGCCGTGCGGAGGCTCTGGAGGTCTCAGCCCCAGAGAACCCAGAGTCTGCAGCGCGTGTGGTGCGGGGAGCTCTCGCGCGTGGCTGGCGCCCCTGGTGTCTCCCGAGCCTTCTCTCCTGAGTGAGCGCGTGGGGGCATCGGACATGGCCAAGCCAGGCCTCTCATCCTGCCACCTGCTGGCACCGAGCGACCTTGCTGTGGTGCCCTTCAGGGCTGTCCTTGGGATGAACTGGGACAGTCCTTGTAGAGTGCCCGGCAGCCCAGTGGCACTTAACAGATGTTGCTCCCTTTTCTCCCCGATCCTCCCTGCTCTGATTCTGCTGTGGGTTCGGAAGCAAACCTGGCCGTAGATTGCTGGCTGCCCGTGTGTTCTGACTATTCTTGGATGTAGCCAGATGTAACCTGTTGAAATGACTACCTATTACACGTGAGCTCCTATTCCAGGCCTTCGGGTGCGTGGGGCTCAGGGGACATCCAGGAAGGCTGGTATCGTCTTCTGTGGGAGTGGAGCCCACTCCCCGCATCTGGGGGGCAGCCCCTGGACAGCTGCCCCCACGCCTCGTCGATGTAATCGTCTTCTTCATGGAGTCCACACGGCACTTGTCACGGAAGAGGAGGGAGAAAGGAGTGTCCGTGTTTATGAGAATCTTGTATTTCTTCTCCTATTTTTATAGTCCTCTTGCTCCTCACTTGGAGGCCCCGTCTGGCCACGCCAGAGAGTAGGGTGGATTCGACTCTGCCGTCTGCCCAGCAGGGTGCGGGCGGGTGCTGAAGGGTGACGTCACCCCCTTTGGTCCGAAGCTAGAGAACAAGCGTAGACCCTGGTCATCCTTGTAACTTATCCTGGGAGAGAGAAGCCAAGAGGTGCGGTCCCCAGGGCGTGTCCTTTGACTCATTCATCCTGCAGATACCGGCGGCCTGCCTGCTGGGAGCCACGCCGTGGCCAGCCGGCTCCCTTCTGCCTAATCCCCCCCCTGGGGTGGGCTGTGGAGAGCCAAGGCCAGGTGCTTTCAGGGCTGGGCTGGGCTGGGCTGGGCTGAGATGGCACCAGTGTTCGTGTTGAATAATGAGAGCTGCCGGCCAGACTGCGGCTGCACCGCACAGTGTGAAGGGAGGTTGCGTTCTAAGTCAGCGCGCCGGGCCTTGCCCGGGGCTTCTCTGGCTGCCGTTGAAAATGCTCAGGGGCTTTGTCGGAAGCGCACTCCTCGGCCCTGACCTCGGAGGTTCCCATTTGGTCTGGGGTGGAGTCTGCAGATCTGGGGTTTTATCCACGAGAACCGATGTGAGCCTGACAGAGGCCGGCAGTGGGTTAGCCTCTGGGATTTTAGAAGCACAGGTGGTGTGGGGGAGGGGGGCTCAGGAGGATTCAGGTGAGCGGGTCACTGTTACCTGGGAGACCGTTTCCAGCCTCACGCCCCTCCGCCTTTTCATTTCCGCCCTGTGTACCCTGGCGAGCCGTTTTGACTTATGAGAGCACTATGTCTTCCTTCTGCTGTGTGGGCGAAGCAGAAAACTCGAGAACCAGCTGTTCCGCATAAAACAGCTCAGATGGGAGGGCTCTCAGAGGGTGCCTTCGTTTTCCTTGGAAATGTTCAGGAGGGAGGATCCAAGGGTTCGCTGTGGCGGGCGGGCCCGCCCCTTTGAGGCACAGGGCAGGAGACACACTTCCAGCTGTGTAACCTTGAACTTGGGCTTCTCCAAAGCTTGCCCGTCACCCTGGGACCCTGGGACAATGCAGATCCCAGTGCGGCCCAAGGCCACGCATTCTGTACGGACTCCCAGGCGGCGCGGTGGATGCGGTGGGCCTGGGGACCCCACCCTGAGGAGGAGGCCCTAAACGGCGCCCCCCTCCTCAGGCCTGCTGACACCTGCCGTGCACACTGTCCACCGAGTTACCACGCCGGCAACTCCTTTTCCGATCCCAGCAATAGGAGGAAACACCTACTGTAACCCAACGCTGACCGTGAACCTCTGGGCACAGGATGCTTTCAGCCGCCGACACTTTTCTCCTGTAAATCATTCATGGTCCCCAAGCACGTGGGAAACGCAGAAGGAGGGGGTGGGGTGCTGCGGGAGGGGCTGGGGAGCAGGGCTGCAGGGCACAAGTACCCGCAGCCAGCCGTGTCAGGAACTATGGGCCCTCGGGTCTCCCCGAGTTTCCCTGGGAGGGAAGGACTTTTACACATAAACCACAGAGAAAGGGGTCTGTCTTCCCTTCATCCTCCAACACCAACTTTGAGCTGGCATCCGAGTCAGCTGGAGGGACTGCGAGAGGGCAGGTCACAGGGTCACCGGGGACTCTGGTCCAGTAAGTTCCTGTGGGGGGTGGGGCCTGGGAATTTGCAGGTTTGGTGAGTTCCCAGGTGACTCTGGTTGAGCTCTGACCGGCACCTCTCGAGTCCCCCAGGGACAGCTCTAAGAATGTGAACACGGAAAACAGTGTCGTCCTGTGTCACCTCAGCTCATGGCGGACCCTCCCCATCAGAGTGCCCTTGCCTGGGATGGGGCCCTTTCAGCTGGGCTGGGACTCGGGGCCTGAACGGGGGAGTCACCTGTCTTCGGGTGTGAGAAGGTCCTGGGACGGTGAATGAGGTGGTTTCTGGCTGCCTGCAGGTGGCTGTCCCCACACCGTGGGTGGGCGTCGGAGGCTGGGCCTCCCTGACTGGCTGGTTGCCTGATCTCCCTGGGGGGCTTTGCAAAAACAGAGCCTCCCCGGTGCATGCTGGGAGATTCTGGTGAGCAGCTGGGTGCAGGACCCCCCCGTGTGGAGAACAGTGCGGCCCAGGTGGGCAGTGGGGAGCTGCTTTCCTTTTCAGTGACTCTCGGATTCTGCCCTAATGACCCCCCGGGGGGCAATCAGGCCCTTTGTGAAGTGCATTTTCTCTCTGGATCCCTAAAGTTGGAGTCCATAAATTCCAGTTGTGTTTTCCACAGTGCTTCATTTCCTGTCCGAGGGTGGCTGCTGGCGGCACCAGCCAGCCCAGGGGAGGCAGCAGGGCAAAGCCCCCACCGGGACCAGCACGGCCCACGGCCGCTGGCACCGCCAGCATTGGAGGCCCCGCCCCAGGGAGAACACTTCCCAGGCAAACTCCAAGGCGGCTGGAAATGGAGGCAGTGATTTCAGTCATTAGCTCCCAGGAGCCATTCCCCGCTTTGGTTTGTCCTGCGTGACCTTGAGACATGTCCTGGTTCACCAGCGTGCAGTTGGAGGGCGTCACTGGGCTCCGAGCTCTGTGCCAGGTGGGCTTTGTGAAGGTGACTCGGGTACAGGCCCTGCTTTACAGCGTCCCCTGCTGGGGAGAGGCAGACCCGACCCACCTACCTGGAGGAGGAGGAGAACTCCTAGCGAGATGCGTAGCTACAGTGGGCCGCCCAGCACGCCGCCCGCCTGGCCCAGTCCCACTTTCTCCGCAGGGCGTGTCGTGGTGGAAGTGACTGGCTGAGTCCTCGCTTGTGCTTCCTCTCCCCTCGTGCCGTGTAAGCCCCACGAGGCCCAGGCCAGGCCAGTAGACTCTGGCGTCTCTGAGCTCTGGGAGGTGGGCCACCCGGGAACCTGGGCAAGAGCAGGTGCTCTGCAGCTGCATCCCCCAGAGGGGGCTGCTGGCTGACGGGCGGTGCGTCAGCGTGGCCAGTCGGTCGATGGGCAGAGAGGCAGCTGCAGGCCACAGCGGCGGGACTGGAGAACATCAAGCAGGAGCTGCAGACGGGAGCTGGGACGGGAGAATCAGTGGGCTGGGCCGAGTGCGGGGGAGGGGAGGTGGGACATGGTGACGTGGTGGGAGAGGGACGCAGCAGAGCAGGGGGAGGGATGCAGATGCCAGCGGGTGGGCAGGGCAGTGGGAGGGGAATGGCGTGGTCCTTCGGGACCTGCCGCGTTTGTGGTTCTACGGAGACAGACCTGCAGCTGGGAGGGTGGCTCCAAGGGTGGAAATACAGTTCACAAGGTGGGGGGGGGGGGTGGATCTGAGCTGCAGGCCCCGCTGGGGGGCCTCCGGGGCGGAGCTGGGGCGGGGGGGGGGGGCGGCGGTCCGTTCAGGGCAGCTCACTGCAGAGGCCACGGTGACGCTCCCAGAAGGGAGCCACATGCTGTGGTCCAGGCGCCGAAAGCAAGGGACGAGCCCACGTCCCCAGGAAAGGCTGGTACCAGCTGTTGGAGTGTCTCGAAAATGGAGCCCAAATCTGACAAATTCTGGGGGCCCCTCCTAGGAACCAACCCCAAGCCCTGGCCAGGTGGCTCAGCTGGTCGGAGTGTCATCCTGTACACCGAAAGGTCGCTGCTTCGATCCCCGGTCGGGGCTCGTGTGGGAGGCAACTGAGGGATGTTTCTCTTTCTGTCTCTCTCTCCCCCCCGCCTTCCTCTCTCTCTAAAATCAGTAAACGTATCCTGGGCGAGGAATTCTAGGAAGGAAGGAAGGGAGGGAGGGAGGGAGGGAGGGAGGGAGGAAGGAAGGAAGGAAGGAAGGAAGGAAGGAGGGAGGGAGGGAGAGAGGGAGGAAGGAAGGAAGGGGTGCTGAGAGGTTGCATTGCGTTGGGGGCATGAGGTAGAGGAGCTGTGAGGCGCCCCGTTTTTGACGCCTCATCTTACACTGGCTGTGTGGTTTTTGCCTCGGGTGAAATCGCCTTGCAGTTCCCACACCGCCTTAGTGGAACTCACAGAAGCACTAAGAAGCCATCCAGGAGAGCGGGGCTTCCTTCTCAGACACAAACTGGGGTGAACAATGGGGTGCCGCAGGGTGAATCGGGGGCAGGGGCGATGTCCGCACCTCTCAGTTAACCTCCCCCCACACCCCCCAGGAGGAGAGGTCGCTACATAGCAGTCTGTTTTCCTCTGCCTTTGGTGCTGAGCTACAGCCTGCTGGGACCTGCATCCCCTGGGTCACAGGGGTGCAAAGGATGCTGGCAGCTCGTTTTGCACTGTTTGTGCTGGAAGGCACTGAGAGTCCCCTGGTGATAATTGTGCTTTTCATAGAGGGGCAGTTTGCTTTGCAATTTGTGGTTCCAGAATTTCGTGGTCTGGGCCAGTGAGTCAGGACCACGCACTGTCTGGCTCCTCCGGCCGCCCCCTGGGGGGGACACACACCAACCAAACACGTGCTCTTGTCTTTGCAGTTCTGTGCGGAGCTGAACCAGCCGATCCTGCCCAACATCCGCAAGTGGAAGGGGCCCCGGGGCTGCTGGAAGGCCGTGGTCGCCGACACGCCGTCCACGCCGCTCCAGAAGGTACCCTCGTCCGTCCGCAGACTTACCTTCCCCGTTACTGATGCGCCCTGTTCCCTCCTCACCGACCTTCAGCACTTTCCCGTGCTGACACCCCTGATGCAGTTCTGCCGTCTCCCCCATCTACGCCGTCCATTTCAGAGTGCCCCAAGGTTTGGTCCGTGCTGAGACTGGGAATGGACGGCTGCCCAGGGGGAGGGGAAGGGGCGTTTGGGGCCCTGGGAGAAATCCTGTTGGGAGCCAAGGCGGCAGACAGGGTATCTCTGTCCTTGGTCCTTACACTCTCTTCCCACCGCCTGCCCCGGCCAGCCTGCTGGAGGAAGCCCGAGGTTCACGGACTGAAAGCTTTGCAGGCACCCAATCCGTGCGTTCAGTGGTAGGAACTGTGCGTGTGGAAATGGTGGCCGTTTCCAGCAGGTTTTGATTTTGAACTTCCTTTCCTAAGTACCCCCCAGGTGGGTGTCTGTACACATTTTCACTCTTGCATGTCATACGCCGGGATCAGTTTTTCTCATCTGGAAAGTTCAGTATCGGTGGCGTTTTAGACATTGACACAGACTTTCGGCTGTGAATCGTGAATTAGAAACTGTGTCATCGCGTCATGTTCCTGTACATGCAGATGTTATCTTTTTACCTCCAATATGCCAAACATGCTTAAAAGTGCATCTGCATCGTACTTACGTGAGTGATACTGAGATTTGGGGCTTTTCCATGACAATGCGTGCTGGATGAAAAGCGCCCAGTCATTTATTGACTGTAAACTCTCTTTTTAGCTGCTGCTCAGAAAACATGCTGTAGGTCTTACTGCTCTGGGTTTTATGTTGCAGAGCACTGGCGGTCGCTGTGGGTGGCAGCCTGGTGCAGTCAGGGCGGGCTGGGGGCAGAGCTGAGTCGGAATGGATCTAGGTCTCACCCCCCTGGCCCCGGGGTCCCTCCTCCGTCCACACGGGAATCGCAGCTCCTGGCTCTGTCGTTGCCGTGAGCAGCACTCCGCACGCATGCACGCAGGCGCACGAGGCTCTCGTGTTCCCCGTGACGCTCCGTCACCGTCTACTCAGCTGGTCGCTGGAAAGGGCAGTGTGTGCGCGCCAGGCGCTGTCCACCAGCTCCCCACCCACCGGCAAGGAAAGCAGACCCTGCAGCCCGGCCCGGCCTGTTTTCACTCTTTGTCAGCCCAGGGGGTCCCGACCCGAGCCTTGTAGAGCCCCTCCCGCCAGGCGGGGGGCTCACAGCCTGTTGCAGGGACAAGACAGGAAACCCTGCCCCAGGTTGGGGTGCCAGGGCCATCGGACAGTAGCGTGCGGTTGCAGGGAGGCCTGAGTTCAAGCCACTGCAGCCTTTCGGCCTCAACTCCCTTATCTGTGAAATGGGAACAGAGCCCCTTCCTCACCTCACAGGGTGGCTGGAGGATTTCAAAGATAGTGTGCCCTGGAATGTGTCATCCACAGAGCGTGGGAGGGGCCTGGGGGCACCCAGAGGCCGCAGCCAGCCAGGCCACGTGGGGCTGGGGGCTCTAGCTGCTGCTTCCCCCAGCTCCCACCCCCTGGGGGTGTGGGCCCAGTGAGGACAAGTCACTCGGTTCCTCAGAAGGTGCAGATATATGTATTTTCATGTGAAATTTCCTGAATTTTAAATAGGGGCAGTAATCCAAAAACATTTAAACACGTCTGGGTCTCCCAGACGATATCTTTAAGTCGTGAGTGCTTGTCTCAGCGTCGACAAACCCCACAGAGTGGCCGCAGGGCCGCACCTCTCCCAGGCCTGAAATGCACCCCCCCCACCCTGGGCATCTTTCAGCCGCCCCTCCAGCCCTCACCCCACAGCTGCAGGGGCCATTACAGTGACCGCAGGCAGGGCGAGGAAGATGAACTCATTTGTCCACAGTCTGATGCAAGGGGGCAGCGGCAGCAAGAGGCAGGCAGAGGGTCCCCCTCCAGACTGTGGGGGTGGCCAGGGTCAGCACCATGCCCTGGGGCCTGCTGATGCCACCCTGCCTATCCACCCCCTCCCCGGCCCTCCCAGCGCCCCACTCCCGGGCTTTAGACCCCCAAGTGAGGCCCTGTCCACCCTCGGAGGGCCTTGACCCCTTCCACAGGGGGGCTGGCAGCCCGGACCTCCGTCCATCCATCTTGCAGACACTTCTTGAGCGTTTCCCAGGTGCCGGGCCCTGGGTGCTGGAGACTTCATCTTCAGTCTCAGCACCTCCGTTTACCAGCTGGGGGATTTTAGGGAAGTTACTTAGCCTCTCAGAGCAGTTGAGTCATCCGGCCCCTAGGAGTGGGAGGGGCCGCCTCCTGGGATGTGGTGACTAAAATGATACCCCTGTGCACAGTCCAGGCTTCGCCCCACCTCGCACCCACACACAGAGAAGTGCCCAGGCACCCCGGCTGCACAGAACACTGTTGAAACCAGGAAACTGGCAGTGTGAGCGGCCTGGGGGGAGGGGCAGCAGGAAGGACCAGGCCGTGGCTCCAGGCTGTGCCTGTGTTGCAGCAGCAGCCGGTGAGCCCCAGTGGAACCTCACAGCCCAGCCTCTCCTGCCTCCGCCCCCAGCCCCGAGACCGCTCCTCTCCACGCTAACGCCCCTCTCCTCCTGCAGGGGGCCGGCTTCTTGGGGTTCCTGTGGGACACCTGGGCCGGCGTGGAGCTGAGAGACGCCACCTCACAGGAGAGCTCGCCCGGCAACGGGCACGGGAAGCCCTCGGGCCCCAGGCCGTACCTCGCGCGGTTCAAGGTACCCGCTCCGAGTCACCATGAAAGTCCACTTCTTCTAAAAAGGAAAAACTAAAGTGCCCTTTGAAGCGGCGGGCCAGAGAGGCCCTGCCTGCTGGCCTCGGCCGTGTTCTGTCCTGGGTGGCCCTCGGCTGGTGCACTGGTCCAGTGCAGGAGGGAGAGGGGTTGGGGCACCTCAGCTCTGATGACTCCGCCTCCTGGGCAGGAAGGGCAGCAGGTGCTGGCTCCGAAACCTGACACACGTCCCAGTCACCTGGGCAGATTTTCTAAACTCGGGGATCCCTGCACCCTCCCCAAGGCCTACAGAATTTCTGGGGTACGGCCCAGGACTCTCGGTCTCGAGGGATCCTTCGGATTTGGAGGGAGTTTGGGGGGAGCCGCTGGGTTGTGGGGCCAGGACATCCCCCGATCAGCCCCCGCCCTCCCCCGCGTGCCGGTCTGTCCCATCAGAGCCCGTCTGTCTGTCCCACCTGGTGAGGAGCAGCACGGTCTCCCCGCTCCCCGGACGCCCTGGCCGGTGTTAGCAGGCGGCAGGCCCTCAGACGCAGGTCAGCAGGACGGACCGCCAAGAGGGCCCTCGATGGACCTGTCCCCGTGGCACTTAGCCGGGAAGTCTCAGGGCCCAGCAAGCCGCCTGCTGGGCGTCGGGGACGTCCCCTTTCTCTGTACCCCGGTACAGCTCTGGAGCTGAGGGCCACCCCACACCCCAGCACCATTTCTGCCCGGCCCGGGGCTCCACTCTCGAGGGGGAGGGAGCTGGGCTACTGTGTGCTGGAGGCAGCTGGGTTAGCCCCGGATGGGGCCTGCGCCCTTCCCGCCCCTGTGGCTGTAGAGTTGCCGGCATTCCATGGGCGCACCCACACCCCTGGGGGTGTCTGGGGCCTGTGCTTGTGGTGCTGACATGGGAACCAGCCACGTGCCCCCTTTAAACCCTCCTAACAGCCTCCGGGGCCCTGTTTTAGGTAAAGCGGCTATGCCGGCTTTGGCCCAGCAGGGCAGCAGGTCCGTAAAAGGGGGGCCCTCGAGTCAGGGGTGAGTGCCCACATCCTCTGCATTAAGCAATCAGCCTCTTCTACTTCCTGCCACATTCTAGGCGAGCAGGTGGCACAGGACAGAGGTGTGGCTTCTTCCTGGGCTCCCCACGCGGGGTTTCCCTGCCCAAGGCCCGAAGACCTTCCCTTTGCGGTCGGGGCCGCAGCTGCAGAGCGCCCTCGGGCTGGGTGGCGGTGGCAGCAAGCAGGGTCACATCTGTAAGACGGAACTGGCAGCCGCCGCTTCCTGGGGGTCCCCCCTGCATGCCTCCCTTCCTGGCAGTGTTTAGTGTTTGTTGCCATGACGAGCGGAAGTCCGAGTTGTGCAACCCCAGGCCGCTGAGCAATGCTGCGGAGTTCAGGGGACCTGCACCCCAGGGTCCCCAGCGGGGACAGAGCCTCTGTGGCCGGCGTTCGGCCAGCTCTGGTTCTCCGCACGCCGGGTGAAAGCCAGCCCCAGGGTGCTGTGGTCTCCAGTGGGCGGGATGTGCGTGGGGAGGGAAAGGAGGCCGGTCCCAGCAGGGGGTCCAGGCAGGGGACCCAGGGGCCCCTCCCCCCTTCATTAACTAGCCACAGGGCTAGAGCCACCTGCCCTCCTCTTGTAGCTGCTCATGAGGAAAACCAAAACCCCGACACGTTCAGGTGTGCCCCAGGGGGAGTGGGAGGTGCTGTGGGTCCCCGTTCTGTAGGTGCCTCGAACAGACTTGTGGGGGGCTGCCCCACCTCACCTCGCCTCGCTCGCCTCCAGGGCGGCGGCAGCCTTGTGTGCACCGTGGTCGACGCCGTGCATGAAGCTGTTCGCCAGTGGGTGGTGAGGATACTGGAAGTGGTCAGTATCTCAGTCTGCCCCTGCTCCTGTGTCTCCTCGTGTCCAGGTGGGAAGTCATGACGTCACCCTCGTGAACCTTCACCTGGCGGCCCTGCCCCTCCCTGGGGGTGAGAATCCAAGCAAGAACCACAGCGACAGCCACCGTGCGGCCAGCTTCGCCCAGACCCTGCAGGAGACGCTGAAAGGTGGGAAACGGTCCTCCTCCATGGCCGGGCCACAACTCCCACTCCTGTGGGGCAGCCAGCGGGGTGGCCTCCCCGTGTGGCGCTCTGATCCCGTAGGCCAGTGGTCGGGTCAGCTGCAGTGCCTGGCACGGGTTCGGGAGACAGTGGCGCCCCAGCATCTGCTGGCACCTGGACGCCCTGTGCATGATGACCTCTCTGTCTCTGCGCGTCTAGCGTGCCAGGGCCACGGTGTCAGCTGTGTGGCTTTCAGGCGGTCTGTGAGGGAAAGCGCTAGGGGGCAAAGCTGGCACCCTCCCCCGGGACAGCTCGTCCGGGGCTCAGCCACCTGGGCCGTGCCACGGCGCCACCTCCATCTCGGCCTGTCTCGTCTTGTGAAAGGGAGACAGCTGGTGACAAGGGACAGGGGGAGTGGGGGAGCCCCGATGGGCAGGCAGGATGGGCCGTTTTTCTCCCTGGGGGCACGCAGGCGGCCCTGAGGGCCTGGACCCTCAGAGAAACTGGGCCGGCCTCTCTGCTCCTTCAGTGGCTGCCAGACCTCCGGCAGGTCACCGCTGCACGTCAGGTGCCACCGGAGGGGGACCCGGTGGTGCTGACCCCACAGAGGTGCCTGGGGGTCGGGAACTGTCCGTGCAAGGACCGAGCCTGTCGGTGTGGGGCAGGTGTGTGTGGACTCGGAAAGTACCGGAGGGGCCCCGAGAACCTGAAAAAGAGCGGAGCTTCAGCAGGACGGTGGGCTCTCTGGCCCCCGGGCTCAGCCCCCAGCAGCACAGAAGGGGTTCTGCTAGGGGTTTGCTGGGAGGCAGAGTCGCCGAGGCAGCACAGACTCGGGGGGCGGGGGGCGGGGGCGTTCAGCCCAGCTTGGTTTTCCAGAATGCTGCCTGCTCTGGGTGAGGGCTGACCGCCCAGAATTCTTTCTGAGCCCTTTCCTTGTTAAACTGGCCCCTCGCAAGGTGGTCGATTTATGAAGATCCAACTACAGAAATGATCTGTCAAGCTACAGTCTTACCTTAAAGATAGATTTTTTTTAATCCTCACCCAAAGATATTTTCTTTCCGGGCTTTTAAAGAGAGAAAAAGGAGGGCAGTGAGAGAGAGAGAGAGAAACATTCATGTGACAGAGAAATATTAATCGGCTGCCTCATGTGCACGCCCTGATTGGGGGACCGAACCAAAACCCAGGCATGTGCCCTGACTGGGAATCGAACCTGCAACCTTTCCATTTATGGGATGGCGCCCAACCAACCGGGTCTCACAGGCCAGGGCAGTAAAATATCCATAACACCAAATGTGCTGTCTTCACCATCTGTGAGCACACACGTCAGCGGCACTGAGCGCACTCACGCGGGGGTGCAGCACCCCCACCCCCACCATCCCCAGAGCCGTCTCACCGCCCCAGCCTGAAACTCTGTCCCCAGGAAACACTGGCTCCCACCCCCTGCCCCAGCCCCTGGCGACCACCATCCTACTTTCTGTCTCTGTGAATGTCCCTGCTCCAGGGACCTCGGGGGAGCAGAGTCTTAAAGTGTCTGTCCCTCTGCGCCTGGCTTCCTGCATTCAGCTGACTGTCCTCGCGTTCCCTCCCAGCTGTGGCCCGCGCCAGAGTGTCCCCCTTTTGCAGGCCAGCCACTGTGCCCCCGGGTACAGGGCGAAGCAGATGTGGGTTTGCAGTGGTGGCGCGCAAAACACAGTGCATTCTTGTCTTCCTGTTCACTGAGGGCATTGCTGTCCACACAGGCCACCGTGGGCCTGCTCCTGCCCCGCCCTGGACGCACACCGCATTTCGTTGGCCTGTCCACCAGCCAGTGGACACGTGGGTGGTGTCCACCTTCCGACGGCCAGGGACACTAGATGCGGCCTACATTTTGAGCCAGGATGTGCTGTGACCAGCGTTCCACTTACGTTTTTGAGTCTTTGGGCTAAGCATGCGGCCGCTAGGTGGGAAGCCGTTTACCTGCACTTGGTCGTTCTTGTGGGACAGAGGGTGATTTGATGGCTGTTAAAACCCGTGGCCATTTCTATTGTTCGATCTCCAGCTTTCCCTCGTTTTCATTTTGTTTTGTGCTTTACACACGGAAACAGAGACGCCAGGTCGTGACTCCTCGGGTGACCTGAGGTGCGCCCTGTGTCTTTCTGTTCTCCAGGGAGCGGTGAGGTGTGCACTGGGAATCTGGGCAGGTTAGCGTCCAGGTCACCGAAGGGCTACTGACCCCCCACATGGCTCGGCCTCCAGGCGTGGGCAATGGCTCACACCCCCTGTGTGCTAACTGCGTGCTCACTGTGGGCGTGGAGGACTGGAGGTATCGGGAAGTGCCCGGCCTGCCCAGCGTGCAAGGGGCCCCATCGATCGCCCTGGGCGGTGTGGCCAAGAGGAAGACCAAGCCTCCAGCTCCCAGGCTCCCAGCAGAGCAAACAGCCAGATCAATGCACAAACTCCGGGCCTTTCTGCCTGTGTCTGGAATGTGCGTCCAAGTTCACGTCCACAGGGGCCTCGCCAGTTGCCTGGCAGCATTTTCTCCCCTCAGACCCCATGGGGCTCACTCAGCACGAGGGAAACCTGGCCCTGAGTGATGCCAGACATCTGCGTAGGACCTGCCCTTGGTGGGGTCCGGCTGCTGCGGTTGTCGCTGATGTTTTATGAATCTGTAAACTCACTAGAAGATCAGCCCCGAGCATTCTCCCTCCGCTTCTGGGAACCAGGGAAACAACTCGGAGCCCGCCCCAGGGGGTTGCCGTCTGGGAGAATCCAGGCCTCTGCACGGCTGGGGTTCGCGGAGGCGAGAGCTGTCTCTGCAACATCGGCGCTGCCCGTGTAACCAATGGGAGATGCAAGAATCCTGGCCGAGCCTGTTCAAAAAAAGAGCTATTGATCTGCGTGCAGAGGAAAGTATAAGCTGTTCTTTTCACCTCTGACGTTGCACAGAGCTGCCTTTCTGACCGGGGCCCCTGGCATCCCTCCCGCATCTGGAATTGTCATCTCGGCCCCAAGTTCTCTGGGCCTGCGCCCCAGTGAGAACCTCTCCCGTCCTAGGGCACCTTCTGCCTCAGTCTCTTCTAACCTTCAGTTTTCCTTGACCGGCAACACACGCAGCCCCTGCCTCTCCTTCCCTTTCAAAACCAGACTGCGCCTGGGTTCCATCCGGGGCATCTCAGGCCTCACTCACTGGCTCGACCCACACGTGTCTGTGGAGGGTCTGCCCTGCAGCAGGCGCCGGGGGTGGGGCGATGAGCAGCTGCCCACATCCGCAGGGCTGTCTCTTTCCAGCGCTGCAGTGAGAGCTGGTGGCTCTGGGCGAGCCAGTCAGCCTCTTGGAGCCCCAGCTTCCTACCTGCAGAGAGGGCCTGGCCCATCGGCCAGGTGTGACTCACTAACAGTATGTATTCTCTGCTCAGCTTTCCAGTTGAAAGTTGGCAGTGATTTCTCCAGACGGCTCAGGCGCACTCTGCTGTGGGTGCCAGTTGTTCGGACTGACAGTGTGAGGGGCGCCTCTCTGTTGGCCCCGCAATGGAGCCTCCAAAGGTTACCCCCTTTCATCCCTTTTCCCCCTTTTAAGCCCCCAGAGGAGGGTCACCTGCAGTGCGCTGGCGCCCTCTGCTGGTGGCTTCTGGCGTTGCCGTTTAGCTTTCTTACTCCAGCCATTGTTACTGAAGCACCTCTGTGTCCAGGAGCAAGGCTTGCTGAGTGGCTCAGATGCATTTTGCGCTCTCGTCTGTGAATCCTTGTGAGGCGTGACAGAAGCACCGCTCCCTGTGATCACGTGGCTCCCTCCACGCGGCGGTGGCCTGGCTGTGGATGGGAATCGCTCCGAGCCCAGCTGGGGCCGCTGCCCTTTGCTCTGGTGTAAACAAGACCATGTTGGGGGGGGGGGGGGGGGGTTGTTGGAAGTAAATACTGCAGAGAGGAAAGCTTTGCACTTTGGCTCCGCGTGAGTCTGCTGGGCGGCTCACACAGCACAAGGTTATTTTCTCACGGTTCTGAGGCCAGAAGTTCAAGGCAAGGGGTCAGCAGGCTTGGTTTCTCCCGGGGCCTCTGTCCTTGGCATCCAGATGGCCACCTTCTTTCTCCCTGTGTCTTCACGGGGTCTTTCCTCTGGGCTCCGTAAATGTCTCCGAGCTTTTGTAAAATCTCTGAGTAAGACCCTTAGGCCTTTTCCTGCCACGAGATTCAGAACACAGGAGCTGGAAGAGGGGTGGCCGGTGCACCACCCCGCCCCCATTTCCACGTGGGTCACTAACCCGCTCTTCAAGGTTTGGGGGCTTTTGCACAAGGAATTTGGAAAAGCCTGGAGATGGGGAACCATGCTGCCATCCTCACCATTCCCCGCTCCCCACCCCCACCTCCAGGGTTTCAAATCCCAGACGCTCGGTCCCACATAAAAGGAGGCCGTGGTCACCTCCCTCCACAACGTCCACTCCTGATTTCCTGCCCTCCTCTTGCAGGAGAAAAAGACGTGGTGGTTTTGGGGGATTTCGGCCAGGGGCCAGACAGCAGTGACCACGACCTGCTGAGGAGGGAGAAGTTCCACCCCCTGGTCCCGGCGCACACCTGCACCAACATCAGCACCAAGAACCCCCAGGGCTCGCGGTGTCTGGACAACATCTGGATCAGCAAGAGCTTCAAGAAGGTCTTCACAGGTAAAGCCAAAGTCGCTATTTTTTTTTTTCCTCTCCTGGTCGGAAAGAAAGGAAGAGAGACCTGTGTGCACTGACAGGTCCAGGCCGTTTGAGCCGGAGTCAGGGTGTATCTCCCCTCCTCTGCCGGCATGTGCAGGGCTGTGGTTCAGGGGTCATGAGATCATCGTGCTAGACCTCCCGTTCCCCTGGCGGGCACTGCAGGTAGCTGAGGCGTGTGGGCGGGGAGCCCGCGCATCCCATGCAGTGTCGGTCTCCGTCCACCAGGGGGCCCACCAGCCCCTCCCTGATGTCTGGGTCTCTTCCCTGCCCCCCTCCAGGTCACTGCGCTGTGGTGCGAGAAGGCCTCACGAACCCTTGGATTCCAGATAACTGGTCCTGGGGCGGCGTGGCGTCCGAGCACTGCCCCGTGCTGGCGGAGTTCTACACGGAGAAGGACGGGAACAAGAGGGAAGGCCCTCGGAACGGCAGTGGGGTCACCTTGGAGCGAAGTGAGGCCAACATTAAGCACGAGCGATGATGGCGCCCCACCGGTTTCTCCACGTTAACCGCCGGGCACAGGCGGGAGTCGCCCTTCCTGGCGAAGACGCAGCGTCTGAACTGCCTTCTTCTTCATCCCGGGCCCGACCTGGGCGCCCTCCCTGTGGACTTTTCTGGACCTCTCGTCGGGGAGGGAAGTACAGTGGCCGAATCAGAAGCCCAGTGGAGAACCGGACTGTCTTGATCTCGGGCCCTGCAGCCTCTGCAGACGCGGCCGGCGTCCACACCTGGGTTGCAGCGCGGGGAACAGTCGTGGAGGCTGGAAGGGAGTGTGCGAGGCGTTCTGGGCTGCGAGGCCTGCCTGGGCAGTGCTGGGAGCTCTCCTCCCTGACCACCGGTCTGTGATGTTCTGGCTGCACATTACATAAAGCTTTTAACTGTGATCGAGCACTCTTTTCAGATAATTTGAGTGGCGACTTTTAGTTTTGTTTTGGAACATAAACAGGGATGAAGCTGCCTGGCTGCATTGCGGGGAGAGCTGGGGACTGGGCCCCCAGCTGGGGGTGTTTTGTGCCCAATTCTGGTGCCTCTGCAGGGTGGCAGCTCGAGGGTCCTAAACACGGAATAGCCCCTCCTCACCTGTCTCCCCCCTGCCCTACAGAGGCAGCTCTTACACCCCCACCAGCCCCGCCGAGACCGTACAATCTTTACATCGTCTCCTCCCTCCCAGCCTGCCCTGCCTCATCCAGTGTCTCTGCCGGGCCACCCTCTACGTCAGAGTGCCACCCACCGTGCCGGGGACACTCAGGGCAGGGTCCCCCGCGTAGCCTGAGAATTCTGCGAGAATGGCACCTCCTCCCTCCTCCCCACCGGCTCCAATTTCCAGGCCCATCCTCAGCCCTCTGCCGGCTCTGAGGAATGCCCGAGTTTCCGTCCAGGTCCCCGGGACGCTGAGCCTGGAGTGTCGAGGGAGGGCCCTTCTCCTGGGCAGCAGGGACCAGCACGTGTCATCTGCCGCTAGGCACTCTTCCCTGAGCTGGGCCGGGTTCTCCTGTAGGTGTCCCCGAGCCCAGGGTTGTAATGCCCATTCACAGCCAAAGACTGAGGCTTAGAGAGCGGAACCCCTCAAGGTCGCACAACCGGTAAGCAAACAGGACCCGCGCTCAGCCCGCAGCCCACGCACACAGGTCCCCTCCGTGCTGTGAAAGCACCGACCCTGAGAGTTTGCGAAAGTCAGGAGCCCATGTTCCCCGGGTGAATCCAGCCCCCCAGGAAGCCGAGGGTGTCTTCCTCCCTCCACACTCCACGCACGATGTGGACCGGTCCCCAGACACCGCTGTCACCGCCCAGAGTGGCCGGACCAACTTGTTGGGCCACCGCTGTGTCTCTGAGTGCAGAAGACCCTGGGGCACCTGGGTTTGCTCAGGGGCACCGTGCCCCTGTGGTTGGAGGGGCCCGCACCCGGGGCCAGGAGCAGCGTGTCCGGTCGGTGGGACAGGCTGGGGGCTGCTGGGCACAGCTCTCTGCTGTGTGACCCGAGGAGACAGCAAATGACTCCAGGTTCCAGGAAGGGAGTAAGAGCTGAGCCCAGACGTGGCATCTGAAGCAGCGGCATATCTCTGCTAACGGGGGGCACGGCTGCCCTTGGGAAGTCCCAGATCCCCGCCAGTCAGAGGGCACCATTGGGCTGCGGCTGCAGCCGAGCCGGCGGGCTTGCCACGTGGGGCTGGTCTTGGAGCCTCGCCCAGGCCTTCCTACCCGCCTGCCCCCAGCCCCAGCCTGCCACCCGCCTGCCCAGGAGGTGGGTTTTCATAAAACTCACAGAACTAGAAGCTCCCGTGTTCTAGAAGCTTTAAGATTAATAAATACATGGTTTATCTCTTCCCTCTCCCCTGCACAGCAAATACAAGAGGATGGGGTAGAGCCTGAGGGGCAAAGGGCACTTCAGTTTGCGGAAGGGGGTTGTCCTCGAAGCCGGTGATGGGAACAGAGTTCATTACACTCTTCTTTCCCCTCCTGTGTATGTTTAAAACGTTCCATGATCGCAATGAAATAAGCACGTAGACATGAAAGGCCCACACCACAAGTATGCAGTAGAACGTGTATACTTTTCAGCGGAATAAACACTGATTTCCCTGTAGACCAAGGGTGCCGACGTTCCCACAGCAGGCATGGCTGCACGTGAAGGGGGTAACCCCTGTGATTCTTGCTCTCTACGCCATTCAGCCATTCCTCCAGGTGCCACTCCGCTAGGAAGGAGTCACCGACAGGAAATGAGTCATTCCAGAACGGGGACTCTGGAATGCATGGAGGGGAAATGAAGAGTTACTGGAGAGAGGAGAGAGGGGTGTTTTTATGCATTTGTCACACATTGTGCACGCACCAGGCTAGGCCCTGGGGGCAGGTGGGGCAGGGGATCAGGGGATCCCCTGCCTTCTGGGGTCACCCTGCCTTGGTCCTGGGTTGTGCTGGTCCAGCGGGTGCCAGGGCCCGGGTGTGTGGATCCCCTGTGTTCTGCACTGCCCTCTGGTGGGCCTGGAGGAAGGGGCAGCCGGGTCTCCTCCGAAGAGGTGGCCTGCAGGGATCCGAGCCCAGGGAGGGCAGCCTGTGCCAAAGGCTCGAACAGAGCAAAGAAACAGCCCAGGGACGCGTAAAAGCTGACGCAGGTGGCCTGCAAGGAGGAGCTTCCTCCTCCAGCCGTGGGGCCGCTGGGGGTCTCCCTGCCCGGGCCCACCTGGCAGAGGCCAGAGCCCTGTCTCTCGGGAAGCCCCTGGGGCAGGTCTGGACAGCTGGAACGGAGCCCCGAGCGAGGACAGAGTGACAGCGTGAGCTCTCTGGCGTGAGCTATCATCTGTGTCCCCCCTCCTGCCTGAGCCCTGGGACCTTTCCCAGTGGCCAGGCCCCTGGGATGCCTGCCTCTCCCAGGTAGGGCCCCGCCCTGCCCGTCCAGGTGTAAACGCTTAGCCCAACAGGTGATGAGGGGCCCCGAGTGAGCAAGGGCTGAAGTCAGGCGCGGGGGAGCGTGGGGGGCAGGGTGGAGGGAGGAGGGGACTGGGAGGAGCGGGCACTGGCTGCCCGTGAGTGTCAGGCACCTGGCAGCTGACCCCAGGACACTCCTCGAGGATTGGAGGCCAATGCCGTTGCCCCCGCATGACAGTTCAGTGACCTACCTGGGCTTCGCCGAGGTAAGTGACAAACCCGGGGCGTGAGGCCCTGTTTTCAATGTTCTGCAGGGGACGGGCTCTCGGGGGAGGGGGGCCCAGGAACACGTGTGTGGCCGGGGCAGAGTCACGTGCTCCGTGACTCAGGGGAAGGAGAGAGGGAGTGTTCACCTGGGGGCCGACCTGAGGGTCTTCCTGGGGGAGGTGTCTTGAGCTGGGACTTGCTGGGCGGGGCCAGGGGGTGCAGGGGCGGAGGGACAGATGGCGGTCTCCGCAGGGTTGGGCAGGCGGCTCACGCGAGCGAGCGCAGGGGTGTGGGGGGAGGGGAGTGTCGAGTGTGGTTCCCTGGGGCAGTAGCTTACAAAGTGGTGTGTGTTGGGGGGTGGGGAGGAGGACTAATCGGAGACAAAAGCCATGTCTTAAGACGCCACAGGCTAAGGAAAAGGGAGGCGGTCCGTGGGCGTTGGGGAGCCCTGGCTGTGAGAGGAAGAGGCAGCAGCAGCTGTGCGCAGGCGAGAAACGTGCAGGGCGCAGGGTTTGTGATGCCATTCATCGCTGCCCGCTGCGTCTGTGGGCGGAGCCAGGGGGTGGCCCCGCCTGGAGGGAACGAGTGCAGGGGTGGCCTCCAGGGGGCAGTGTTGAGCGGCAGAAGGACGTGGGTTCCAGTGCTGACGGCCCTGACCAGCTGGGGTCGCCCTGAGGTGCGTGGCTACCCCTGTAACCACTCCATGCGCACTGCAACGGCATCTATCCAGGGTGATTATCGTGGTTCTGACCCATTTGTGGGGGGGCCAGCTGACCCACCTTGGGGATGTCCCGAAACACAGCCCAGGGCAGGTGCTAAGTAAGGTGCTGGCACGTCCGGCCGAGCCAGCTGGCCCTGGGCACACCGGCCTTCTCACGCTGTGTCACCTGCACACCCGCAGGTAGCTGAGGTTTCCGAGAACTGCTTCCTGGGCAGGTTACGAGGAGAAACCGGGAAAGGACCAGGCGTGGGAGACAGTGGCGAGCTCTGGGACGAGCAGCACTCGGGGGGCCGCAGGGCAAGTGTTGGGAAGCTGGGGTCGGGCGGAGGAGCTGCCCTTCCAGAGCCTGGTCTCCCGGGGCTGCTCAGCCTGGGTCACCCTCCACGAGGACACGCGTGTCGCTCCCGGGCCCCTCGGTCTCGGGCCTGCCCGCGGGGCCAGACCGTGTGCACTAGTGGGGCTGCGTGTGAGACGTGGGTCCCCACCGAAGATGCCAGTCATGGCGGCAATGCCATCTGAGGACGGGGGCCCTGTTTACCTTGTGCTGCGGGTTCGATTATGTCCCGCCCCCCTCCCCGAAAATAAAGATACTTTGCCGCCATGCCCCCAGGGCCTCAGAACTCGGCCTCGTTTGGAAACAGGCTCAGGCGGATGTAACTATGACGACGAGGTCAGACTGGCGAGGAGTGGTCCCTTCGCCCAATCTGCCTGCCGTCCTCAGAGGACGGCGGAGACTGGGGGAGATGACTCTGGGCCGGCCGGGGCAGAGCAGAAAGAGGCGGGTTTCAGGGGGTGCCCGGGGCTGCCGACTCCTTGATTTTGGATCGCACACTCTGTTGCTTTAAGCAAGCCACCCCCCTCCCCCACCCCGCCCCCGCCCCGCCCCCGCCCCGCCCCCGCCCCGTGTGTGGGGTCCTCTGCTGTGGCAGCGTCAGGGAACTCCTGGGCTTTCCTGTCTCCCAGGACCCGGCTCATCCTAGCAGTTGAGGAGGGAGAGGGGGAAGGGAGGAAGGAAGCTCAGGAGGGATGTGGGGTGCAGGCAAAGAGCGGCTGAGCCCCCCAACATCAAAGGGCATGAGGCTGTGCTCGCCTGCCCCAGGAAGGCCAAGGGGAGGCGCAGGCCGGCAGCCACCCGGTGCGGGTCCGTGTGTCCTGGGATAGTTCCTTCGCTGTGAGTTCGGAGATGTCCCGGAGCGACCCTTTAGAAATTCCACGTGTGGCTTTAGGTCTCCGCCAACGGGACACCCTCCTTGGGTTGTGTTTGCAGGGAGCCTGTGAGTTTGGGGGGCTCCAGGGACAGGGCATCAGGAAATGCAGGACGGGGCAGTGACCCCACAGATGTGCTGGGGGCTGGCGGGCAAACCGTGACCGGCGTGTCCCAGGTCCCCGGTTTCTTCCTGCCCAAAAGGGTTGTGACCGAGCTGTCCAACAAGAACCAGTGGGTCCGCAGCCGGACCGATGAAGCTGCCCTGAGAACGCAGAGGGGACTCTGTCTAAACAGGGGGCCTAGAAATGTGGCGGACGCTGCTGCAAAGGACAGTGAAGAAGGGCTGGGGGGCCGCAGCGCCGGGAAGAGGCGGGCTCGTTTGTTAAACTTCCAGCGCGGCTTTCCAGGGTGAGGTGGGGGGTCCGTCAGGGACAATGGCCACCCGGACCTCCGAGATCAACAGGGAGCGGAATCCGTGACAGGTCCACGTTGACAGGCGGCAGGAGAACCATCGATCCCATGTCTGAGTCGTGGAGTCTGAGTGCTTGGCCTGCTGTGCCCAAGGACGACTGCCTTTCATCACTTTTGTCACCCACCCTGGGACCAGGTTTCAGACCGGGGCTGTCACCCACCCCGGGACCAGGGTTCAGACTGGGACTGAGTAAACCCCCGATCTCTGTGGGGCTAGGGAGCAAATGAAGCCCCAGGAGTGTTTTTGAAATTTTCTTCTGGATTTTGCTGAATATTGTCCCTCATTATTTACTTACCCAAGTCCAAACTGCTGGAGAATTTGTTTAGAAGTCCAGTCTTCTCCTAGATCTCTGGCAGAGGGGTCCCATGGGCCTGCTGGTGAGCACCGTCAGACGGAGCAGCTTGGGTGCTGAAGCCGGCAAGGCGCCGTGCATGCACGGCGGGGGGCGGAGGGTGGTTAGAACCGTGAGCCTCCCACGCAGCTTCCAGATAAACCCTGGCGGCGGGGACCCCGACTCTCATCCTCAACACACAGCGTGTCCAGTTCTCGAAGTCTGGAATTGTCCCTGACAAACCTAGGCACATAGCTAAGCCCTACACCCCTCAGCTGTTCGCTCGAAGGCCCTCGGGACCCCAGCTGGAGCAGCTGTTTACTGGGGCATCTGGGGTGGGAGGGAGCTGGACCTCTGTGTGACGCCCAGAACTTTATTGGAAGACAGCCTGGGAGCGTAGCATCTGAAGGTCCATGGGGAAAGCGCTGTGACCCTGAGTCGGGGACGGAAGGCCTAACCGGCCACAGAGCCTCTGCACAGCGCAGCAAGGCGGGATTGGAGTTGAGAAACCGTGAGTTCCCTAGTCTTGCCTGTGACCCAGAGACGATGGGACCTCAATTGTCGGTCCCCTGTTAGTGGCTGAACTGAGAAACTTCTTTGGCCAGAGGGTCTGGTGTCTCTCCTCCACATTTTGGTCTCACTCATTTCTCTCCAAGGAAAACACTGGTTCTACTAAGAAGAGCCCTAGGGAATCATGTTAGGAAGTTGTGGGGGATGAAATAGCACCTGAATTTCCAATTGCTCGCATACATATTCTTGTTTCAAACACACATTAAAATGCCATTGAAGACCGCTCTCAAGATTGAAATTGTCTGTAATGCCCTTGAGCAGGTAATAGACTCTGTCTATTTGTACACAGAGCATGTAACTTGCTTACAGCTCAACTCATCTCCGGGAATCCTGCGACTAACTTCTCCGGCAGAGACGCAAATCAGACCAGAGGAGAAACAGGTTTTGGAACAGGCACGTGGGAGACTTCACTAGCACCTTCTCTTGAGCTCTTTAAGGGGATATACAGATCTCTCCTAGAAGAGCTACACTCGCTGAAAATCAGAGTGGGTTTGGGTTTAACTCTGAGGTCAACCCGCAAGGTGAACCCTCTGGAGGCCCTCTGGCTTAAAACAACCTTCTGGAAGGGAGATGAGCCAGAAGGAAAAAGGGTAGGGATTGGAGGAAGCTTGCGGTCCCTCTAGTGGACAGTTGTGGAATTGCACTCAGAAATTCACTCCGTGTTTGCTCGGGCTCACATCCCTCACCTTACAGAAAATTACCTCCCAGCACAAAAAGGAACCCCTGTCTTCCTAAACCCAGGAAGGTCAGTCCACCTGCAAGGTTCAAGCTACTCAATTTTCTTAGAGATAATATGGTCATAAACTAGGCAAGTACTATAAATATGATAAAGTTTATCTTCAAAAGGCAAGAACACCAAATATCTGGTTTATCTAAATTTGAGATATTTATACTTAGGACATGACGTACTCACTGCTCTTCAGAAATTTGACATATATGGTGTTAGGGTTTTTTCAGGTTTATCTTACCCCTGTTTGGGAAGGAAAAAATCTCCAGGGGTTCACAATCTTTTGAAATTATCACCCACTGAAATTCCTTTAAAAAAAAAAAAGAACCCTCATAATTTCATTTAAAGAGTTCCTATCTGAGAATAATCTCCAAGACATAGTAAATGTAAAAATCAAAATGATGTGTAGTAGTCTACTGTTTGTGCTAACGAATAAAACAGAGTACTTTGACATGTTTGCGGGCCAGCTGTTCGCTCGAAGGCCCTCGGGACCCCAGCTGGAGCAGCTGTTTACTGGGGCATCTGGGGTGGGAGGGAGCTTGACCTCTGTGTGACGCCCAGAACTTTATTGGAAGACACACACACACACACACACACACACACACGTAGTGAGGCTGGTTGTTCTCCCCCAGCTTTACCGAGCTGTAGCTCACGTGTAACATTGTTTAAGCCAAGGTGTGCATTGGGGTGATTTGATCCACTTACACATTATGAAGTAATCGCCACCATACTATTGGCTCATACCTCCATCACATCATACAAGTAGTGTTTCTTTACTGTGTCGAGAACATTTAAGATCCACTCTCTCAGCCACTCCCAAGTACGTGACACAGAACTGTTGACTGTACTCACCGTGCTGAACATTAGGCCTTCAAGAAGTGACTGGAAGTTTGTGCCTCTGGATCCCCAGCCCCCTCTCCCCGCCCCCGCAGCCCGCTTGCAGCCCCTGACAGCCTTCCTTCTACCCTTTCTATACGTGCAGCTTGTTTAGGTTCCTCGTGTAAGTGACGTCATGCAATATTCGTCTTTCCCTGATTCTCTCACTTGGCATAACGCCCTCCGGCTCGTCCATGTTGTCCCCAGGGGCAGGATGACCTTCTTTCTCGTGGCTGAGTTGTATTTCTTCGGAGGTGCACGGACCGCATCTTCTTTAGCCACGCATCCGTTGATGGAGACTTTGATTGTTCCCGCGTCTTAGCTGTTGTGGGCAGTGCTGCCGTGGACACGGCAGTGCCAATACCTATTCGATGTCCTGTTTTCACTCCTTTGAATATAGACCCAGAAGAGGAAATGCTGGATCGCATGGTAGTTCTATTTTTAACTTTGAGAGGAGGTTCCATCATTTTTTTTTAAAGATTTTATTTATTTTTAGAAGAGAGGTGAAGGGAAGAAGAAAGACAGGGAAACACCAATGTGTGGTTGCCTCTCATGCGCCCCCTACTGGGGACCTGGCCTGCAACCCAGGCATGCGTCCTAAACTAGGAATTGAACCAGCGACCCTTGGGTTTGAGGCCAGCGTTCAATCCACTGAGTCACACCAGCCAGGGCCATAGTTTTTTCCCCATACTTAATGTACCTATTTACATTCCCACCAACAGTGTACAGGGGCTTTCTTTTCTCCACATCCTCACCAACACTTACCTCTTGTCTGCTAATAGCCATTCTAAGCAGTAGTATCTCGTGATCCTCGTTTTCACTTACCTCGTTAGTGATGTGGAGCATCTTTATATGTACATGTTGGCCATTTTTATGTCCTCTTTGGGGAAAAGTGTATTCGGTTCTTCTGCCCATTTGATTATTTTTTTGTGTATTGAAGTTTACTTCCTTATATATTTTGGATGTTAACTCCTTATCAGGTATGACTTGTAAATATTTTCTCCCATTCCATAGGTCATCCTTTTGTTGTTGTTGGGTGTGTATGTGTTTTTGTTTGGTTGTTTTCTGTGCAGAAGCTTTTTAGTTTGATGTCATCCCACTTATTTTTGCTTTGGTTGCTTGTACTATTGGTGATATATCAAAAAATTGTTCTCAAGACCAATGTTGAGAAACTTTCCCTCTGTTTTTTTTTTTTCTAGGAGGTTCATGGTTTCAAGGCTTATGTTTGTCTTTAATCTGAGTTAATTTTTGTGGTGCAAGTGTCTAATTTTATTCTGCATGTGAATATCCAGTTTTCCCACCACCAAGTACTTAAACAACTATTCATACTGCACTGGGTGTTCTGGGCTTTCCATTCTGTTCCATTGGTCTGTGTGTGTGTTTTTATGCCGGCACCATACTGTCTTTATTACTATGGCTTTGCAGTATAGTTTGAACTCAGGCACTGTGATGCCTCCAGCATTTTGTGCTCAGAATTGCTTTGGCCATTTGGATTTTTTTGTGGTTTTTATATGAATTTTAGGATTTTTTTTTATGTCTGTAAAAATGTCACTAGAATTTTGATTGGGATTGCATTGAATTTATAATGACTCTGCGTGGTATGGGCATTTTAACAATATTAATTCTCATGATCCACGAATACTGGGCTGTCTTTCCATTTATTTGTTTCTTCAGTTATTTTTCATATAAGTCTTATAGTTTCAGGTATACAGATCTCCTTGGTTAGAGCTCTTCCCAAGAATTTGTTTCTTTTTAAACGTATTGAATTTATTGGGATGATACCAGTTAGTAAAATTATGTAAGTTTCAGGTGTACAGCACTGTAATACATCATCTGCATGTTGTACTGTGTGTTCACCACCCAAGGTCAAGTCTCCATCCATCACCACATACCCCCTTCATCCTCTTCTACCTCCCCCACCCCCTTCACTCTGGTGATCCCCGTACCATTGTCTGTGTCTGTGAGATTTTTCTTTCTTAATCCCTTCACCTATTGTCACCCAGCTCCCCAGCCCCCCTCCCAGAATCTGGTTTTGGTGATACTGTGCACGTGATTTTCTTTTTCAGATATTTCATTATTACCGTATAGAGATGAACTGATTTTTCTATGTTGATTTTGTATCCTACAACTTAACTGAATTTGTTGATGAGTTCTAACAGCTTTTGGGTGGAGTCTGTAGATTTTTCTCCTTATAAGAACATATCACCTGCAAGTAAAGACAAGTTTACTTCTTCATTTCCAATTTAGATGCTTCTTTTTCTCATCTGGTGACCCTGGCTGGGGCTCCCAGAACAGCACTGAATGGGGGTGACGAGAGTGGACACCCTTGTCTTGTCCCTGACCTAAGAGGATAAACTCTCAGCCTGTAATTGTCGACTGCGGCATTGGCCATGGCCTTCTCCTATATGGTCTTCGTTATGCTGAGGTTCACTCTTTCTAGACCCCATCTTCTGAGAATTTTTATCACGAAGGGGAAGATGCGAAAGTGTCACTGCTGGTGGGGGGCGGCCCGACCAGGGGCACCTAAGGCAGCCGTGTTGCCGGCATCACCTCGGAGGGTGTGGTCTTCAGCGAGGAGGGCTGGGTGGCGGGAGACAAGTGGGTGTCCAGTCCTCTCTCGTCAGTTTTCAGATTTCTGCTCGTTCTTTGCTCTGTCCTCGTTTCCTCAGACGCAATTCCTTTCAGTTCCAAAGGCTAGCAGTTCAAGATCAAGGTGTTGGCAGGTTTAATTCTTGCCCTGGGCTGTACGGAAGGGTCTCTTCCCGGCCTCTCCCCTCAGTTTGCATCGGATGGCTGCCCTCCTGCTTCCTCTTCCCGTGGCCTTTGCGCTGCGCACCCAGCATCCCCCCTGTCCTCAAAGCTCTTCCCCGGCCAGCGGGCAAACACTGGTATGTCACACCCTGGCGTTAGTCTCAAGTCCCGAATCCCTTTAGCTACTGAAATCGGTCAACAAGAAAATGGATGAAATCATAGCCAGCTGATGAGGCTTTCACATGGGCAGTGAAGGTCTGAGTTCAAAGACCAAGAGGCTTAAGGATAACGCATTGGCTCCTGGGAGCACCCACGTGCTGCTGGAGACCCCGGGGGACCCCCGCCACGCGTTGGCCGGCCCGAGCAGCTGCATCCACCGTCCAGCCCTTCCCCCGGGACGCAGCTGCCTGGCGCTGAAACACAAGCCTTGCGAAGAGTGGTAGTAAAATGCTGTGAACACTCACCACGTGGCACCCGTCTCTCTCTCTGAGCTGCACACATGCGAGCAGGCCCACTTCCTCCGGTGTGGGTGGTCCTTTTTCGGTACGGGGACCGGCCCCGCTGAGACCTGGTCTGGCCACTCTTCCTCGCGGGACTGCGAGCAGCCCCTGCCGTCCTCCTGGGAGGACTGGCGCTCGGCACAGACCCCGCGCGGCAGGTTCTGCACAAAGGTTTGCCCAGGGAACGGGGGAGCCAATTAAGGCCAAATAATCCCTCTGCTTTTCCCCTCCTCCCGACCCCTCACGAGAGCACAGGGTGAACTAGCCGGGGAGAGGTGGGGCGTGGCGAAGGCGATCCTTCTCTGTGAATGAATAAGGATAAACGTGAGCGATGGATGGTCCTTCCAGGAATAACCACACAGAAACCCGGAAATACCACAACGAAAATATAATTAGGTTTCCAAAGAACGGAAGTGCGCATGCACATAAATAGCCACATACTTCATTTAAGAACCTCGGTGCTATTTGTTTCTATTACATCTGGACACAAAATGCGCAGAGATTTACAAAACCAACCATACAAATTTCAAACACTTTTACAAAGATGAAAATATAAAGAAATGAAGACTATGGAATTTTGTTTGCAAACAATTTTACTTTGAATCCTGTCTTGTGTGAAAACCAAACAGCTCATCAGAATTTGTTTGATGCAACCATGTTAGAATTTCAGTAGGCAAAATGGATGAAATCCCAATCATCAATCATCTAGAGCAAATAACTATTATAATGAAAACTAATGTGATCTTCAATTATTCCCCTAAATACTGCTGTTACAATTTTCTATGTATTAAAACTTTTATTTACGGAATGAATCTGACATTACAATGCTATTTCAGGAAAGAGAATAAACCTTAATAAAATCTTTAATCCCAACTTTTAAAGCTTAGCTTTTCTGCTAATCTCAAACTACTTTTTGGTTCATTGCTAACTCTTAAAATGTCTTAAGACAATCGATGTGATTTAAAGTCATCTTTTGTCTGAACAGTGCTCATGTCTTTTTGATTGTATATACTGAGGCAGTAAGGCAAGAAAGTTTTTCCTTTTCCAAATCAGGTAAAGAGAGAATATCTAGCCATTTTAAAAATTCAGAACTAGAGTCACGGCAAATAATCCCACCAGCAGGGAGTTAAGGCTGCTGTGATTTTCCTTGTCGTTTGGACCAGAATGTAGAAGTAGCAGTGTGATTGCCTACAGATGCTGGATTTACAAGCCTTTGAGCTGAACTCTCAGGACAGAAACATTGTCACTTCTGTCTGTACTTCAATTTCAGTTAATAAGACACAGTTTTTTCACAATCACCTTTGATAAGCTTGGAGGTGAAGTGAGAAAACACTACAGGAAGCGGGAACTGGATGGTTCCGATACAAGAAAACAGCGCCTGAGGGGTCAGGGGTCTGGTGAGAGTCGGCCCACTGCGCCCGCAGCCTCCCGAGACGCGCAGGCCACGCCCAGGCACACGGCGCCGGCCGGCCGGCGGGGGCACCCTCCCCGCTGCCTGGAGCCTGGCCCGCCCGCAGCGCCCCAGACCGGATGCTGGCTCTGCAGGAACCGCCTGGCACCGGTCAGCGTGCGTCCTGTCCGCTGCAGCGTTCTCCTGGAAAGCAAGCCCTTCCGGATGCGTGAACGAGAAAAATCTCATAACCTAGCCTGCAAACGATTTCCTGAAGTCCTCTCCTAGCACGAATGTGGACCCGGCTTTGCAGTTACATCTGTATTAGCACCATATTTAAGCCTGGTTTGAGGCAAAGATAAACTTTCAGGTAGCTCTGGGTAGAAAGTACAGTGGCGATTTTGTGTGGGTGGGTTTTTTTTTTTTGGTGGGGGGGTCTTTATTCTTCAATTTTATTTGTTAATTTTGAATGCGGTATCTACAGCAGTATTCTTTCTGATCATTAAAATAAGTTGTTTGAAGAACCATTTGATCCCAAGTATATATATGCAAGTATATGTGAAAATTGACAAATTATAAAGCCAGGTGAGTAAGCGTTTAACAGGAGAACTGTAGCAAATAGGAACTCTCATTTTTGAAATTCAAACTATGTCATTATTGGGTTGACGACGTCAAACATTTCAGTGAAATACGCGGAGCCAATATCACAAGGCTGGCTCATCACACGGCAACGCCCTGGAACTGCATCGGTCAGGGCATGGTCAAGGTTACTGCAGGTGCTACCCGGCCAACGTCCGGCTCCTCCTACAGGAAGTCGAGTAGTCTGTCCCGTGTTTGCTCCGTTGAGTGAAAGGTGAGTTGCTTCTCTCTTCCCCAACTGTTTTAATTTATGCAGATAAACCTCTCTGGAACTTGTACTTGTCATTTGTACAAAGGAACAGAGAGGGAAAGACCCTAAAACCTGGTTAACACTTTGAAGGGGTACACCTGTTTCAGCGAATGAAAACAGAGATCAGTTAGGGGATAACTGGACAAAATGAGATGACTCTCTGATGTAGTTCCCAGGAGCGGGTGCGGTGAGATCACGCGTGAAGAACTGGTGAAAACGTGTCAAATTGTTCCCCTGCCAACACCACTTTACACATGAGACATAAGAAACCTTAGACACGGCTAGCTCTGAGGGCAACACAACTCGTTTTTCAGAGGACGGTCATTACCTCGGTGTGCTGGACGCCCGCCCTGGGAGCTGCCCGCCCTGGGGCTCGGCCTTCAGCCTCCCGCCGCAGCGGCCTCGATGGTGCCCGGCACAGGCCGGGCGCTCAGTGCGCCCGCGGTTCTTCGGAAACACTCATCGGGAGTATTTCCCTCTGACTCTGGGCGACGTTCCCTCGTGGAAACATTTTTGGGAAACGGTTTAAGGTTTGCACTTCACCTAAAGGTTCAGTGGAATCCTGCTGATCGGTCTCCAGAAAACTCGCGTGAACAGTCTCTCTCCCTTGGCGAGCCCGCTGGTGCGCGGGGCGCTGCTGCCTGGGCACCCACACGGAGTCCGGCGCGGCTGCGTCTGCAAGGGTGCCGGTCAGCAGATGAGCTCCCTCAGCTCCTGGTCGGTCAGCTCGTTCACCTCCATGATCTTCTCCAGGTGCTCCCTGTAGCGGCCCTGGTCCTGCAGGAAGTGAGGCACCCGCATGTTTTCGGTGACCGCCAGTTCTTTCAGGCGGTCCACATCCTCGTAGGAGACCTGTGGAACGGCGGGGGCTGGCTCAGTTTTGGGTGTGACCGTCAGTCATATTTGACAGAGCAACTTCTTCCCTGGGTAGTGAGGGAAACTCTAAGTATGCGGGCTGTTTTTCGGATTACTTGAATACCCACAAAATAACAAAAATAAGTGACTTTGTTCTCTTTACTGCGTTAAATAAAAATGTACTTATCTGCTCCTTTGTACTATGACCATATTTTAAAAAAAGATCAAAAGTCAATATTTGATTTCTTGGACCTACTCAGTTTGTCTAAAAATGATACAACTACACTTAATGTACATGTCAGAGACTCTAAACCTTGACAAATCTCTGACTAAACCACATGAAAGAGTCAAGAAAATAGCTCAATATAAATATCACATTAATAAACTAGAAAAATCAGGCCAATTATGTATTGGATTCCTATTTCTATTTAATTTAAAAAATATAATGATTTGTTTTGTGTTAAATTCTCTTGCTTTTAGTTTGAATTTTTGTAAGTATTTAAAAAAATTGCTATCTCACCCTGGCTGGCGTAGCTCAGTGGATTGAGCGTGGGCTGCGAACCAAAGTGTCACAGGTTTGATTCCCAGTCAGGGTACATGCCTGGGTTGCAGGCCATGGCCCTCAGCAACTGCACATTGATGTTTCTCTCTCTCTCTTTCTCTCTCCCTCCCCTCTCTAAAAAAATAAATAAATAAATAAAATCTTTAAAAAAAATTTAAAAAATTGCTATCTCTTTCATTTGCTTGTGTAAGAACTCAACTTGGACAAGTATTTATAAGACATTTAGGGGTGAGACTTTTTAAGTTCTATAAATTATCTTTGTAACTTTAAGTTCTGAAACATGGCTGACTTTATGTTTTTTTAAGAGTTTATTTACTTTTAGAGATTGGGGAGGGAGGGGGAAAGGGAGGGAGGGAGAGCGAGCGAGCGAGAAACATCAGTGTGTGCGAGTTACATTGACTGGTTGCCTTGCTCCCAACTGGAGACATGGCCTGCAACCCAGGCACGTGCCCTGACCGGGAACCGAACCGGTGACCTTTCCATTTGCAGGCTGGGGTTCAATCCACTGAGCCACACCAGCCAGGGCATGGCTGACTTTAAACACTATTGTTTTCTGATCAATATTCTTCCTGGTTCAGCAGAAAGAGTTTAAGTACAAGAAATCATGTTTACATGATACCTGTATTTTACTAAGTGAGTTAGTTGTTATTAAGATTATTTATTTTACTGAGTATTTACACAACTCAGTGTAATGCAAACAGGTTTGTTGCTGCCAATGGCGTGGTTAGTGCCTCCTTGACCACCATCGTCATCGTCTGTCACAGGCGAGAGGGAGCCAACAGAGCGACGCGCTGGCAGAGCGCGGAGACGCACGTGGGGAGCGGGACGGAGGGGCGAGAGGGCCCTGGTGACGGGAACCCAAGTGCCCCCCTGATCGGCGCACATGCAGTTTGCTCTCCCCCCGCCACCCCGCCCCCCCCCGGGGGGAGGTCTGGAAGCATCAGCGCCCAGGAACCACGAGCACGCCTCGAGCCCACACCTCGTTTTCCCAACGCCGTCTCCCGCTAAAAGGATTCGAGGCTTCCTAGAAGGAGGATCTAGTCTCAGGGCTGGGTAGGAAAAGTATCAGACGAGCTTGGAACATTTTATAGTTTTTCTAAAACACAGGGGAAGCCACTGGAAGAGTTCAGCAAAAAAAAAAAAAGAGGAAGTACATAATAATGCACAAAGCAAGGGGAGGGAAATGTAACAGAACTCGAAGACCTCTACTTTGCCTCCGCCAGCGTGGGAAACGACTTGCGCCAGGACCGTCGGTGGATCTTAAAACCATTCCTTGAAAGGTTAAAGAAACATTCATGGGCACCACCCCGCGGGTGACTCAGTAATTCCATCAGGGGCAGGGCCGTTGCAGTGCAGCGGCCTGGCAGTGGTAACCAAATCGCCCAGGCGGTCGCACTCGGCATCACCAGTGACGACGACCAGGCGCAGCGACATCGCGTGCTCTCTGACGGGATGCGGTGGGGGATGCCCATCTCCCTCACACCGGGGTCTTGGCCAAATGCTTAACCTGGCTCTGACCACAGGGAAACAATCTGATATCCAGTTTGTGGAAATGTTCAGGAAAACTGTCCTGGATTCTTAAAAATGTCCTGAAAAATAAACAGACTAGGGCAAGGGGCCCGTTATAGACTCAGAGCAATTAAGCACCTGAAGACCTGAAACAGGAAAATACACGGAAGAAAACAAAGGCACTAACTTAGGGACCTTGCTCTCTTGGGGGGGGGGGTGCAAACTCTCCCAAAGGCAAGGGAAATGAAGGCGAAAACAAATGAATGGGACTGCCTCAAACTGAAGTCATCTGCGCAGCAAGGGAAACCATCAGCGGAACAAAAAGGCAACCAACCGAAGAGGAGAAGGTATTTGCAAACAAGACCTCCAGTAAGGAGCTAATACCCAAAATTATACACAAAGAACTCATAAAATTGAACAACAAAACAGCAAAGAATCCGATCACAAAATGGGCACAGGAACGGAATGGACACTTCCCCAAGGAAGACGTGCAGATGGCCAGCAGATGTATGAGGAGGCGCCCAGCCTCACCACCTGCAAGGGAAAAGCAGATCCAAGCCACAGGGAGATAGCGCCTCCCACCGGTCAGAAGGGCTGCTGTCCATGAGACGAGCAACAGGGCCTGCAGGGGGCGGTGTGGACCAGAGGGAGCCCTCGCACACTGCGGGTGGGGGCGTGACCCAGAATTGTGGGGGCTCCTCAAGATTTAAATTGTGGAGCAGTGTGGGGGCTCCTCAAGAATTAAGAACAGAACTACCAGGGGACCCAGCCATCCCTCTTTTGAGTACCTACACCCCAAATTTGAAAGCACTTACGGAAATGTGTGTAGCTCTACGTGCACTGCAGCCAAGACATGGAAACACCCTGTATTTGCTCTGAGGGGCGACCGGAGAGAGAGGAGGGGGCACATATATAGGACGGGATACGCTCAGCCGTAGAAAAAGATGGAATATTGCCGTTTGCAACCACACGGTGGGGGGGTCTGGGGAGTACGACACTAAGTGAAGTCGGTCAGACGGAGAAGGATGAGAACCGTGAGGTTTCCCGGCAAGTGGGACATGAACAAACGAGCAAACCAAACCAACTCCCGACACAGACAGCAGTGGGGCGGTGACCGGGCAGGAAGGGGTTCCGGGGAGAACGGGGTGGGGGTAGAGGGGGCCGAGTACGCGGTGACAGGAGGAGACTAGGCTGTGGGTGGCGAGCACCCAGTGGAGTGCACAGACGCTGCCGTAGCAAGCCGTGCACCTGAGGTTTGTATAGTGCTATCAGCCAGTGTCATCCCCATACATGTCAGTAAAACACCAAGTGAGTGGCCCTGGGAAAAGGGGAAAACGCCCGGTCCCGTCAGCACGGCGGCAGAGACCCACTGATGTGCTGGGGGTGCTGCATCTCCAGAGGACTGTGGAGTGCTTCAGGGGGAAACAGCCGTGCATGAAAATGAAACTGTGGAATACGGCCCCAGTTTCTATTCCCCTCTCCACCTCTCACTGCCCACGAAGAAATGTTACTGTTTCCTTAGTTTCTGAGACAGAACCATGCTGCTTCCCTCCTGTCACCGCGTGGAGGACAGGCCTCCAGCCCCAGAGCCACAGCAGCCTGGACCGGAGCCGGGGGTGGGGTGGGGGGGCTGCCCCGGGCCTGCGCCCCCCTGACTCACCTTCCCCAGGGCGGTCAGCAGGGGGAAGTTGATGGTCTGCCGGTGCCGCAGGATCCGCAGGATGCCGTCCAAGTACACCTGGTCTTTACTGAAACACCCTGGAGGGACCGCAACAGTGTTTACTCTCCGAGGCTCGGAAGAATCACCAAGAATTACACACTAACCCATCCCCTTGACTATGCGACTCAGTCCTGTAATGAAAAAGCAATGTTCCAATTTGCCGTGTTTATTTTTATTTAATGACTGTATCTTCATAACATAACCGCTATATCTGCGTATGATCCTGGTCTTTGGAAGCGCCAGGATAATATGCAGACCCAGTAGCTTCCCTTTAAGAATTCCTGCTCTGGCCAGCATGGCCCAGTCGGTGGGGTGTCATCCTGCAAACTGAAGGGTCGCCAGTTTGATTCCTGGTCAGGGCACGTGCCTGGCTTGCAGGCTCTGTGCTCTGCTCCCTGTCGGGGTGCTGGCAGAAGAGAGAAGGCAACCAATCGGTGTTTCTCTCCCTCTCTTTGTCTCTCCATTCCCCTCTACATTTTTAAAATATTCTTTTAAAAAAGAATTCCTTCCTCCCCTAACCCCACTCACTGTAATTAAACAGTATTTTTCCCCACTCATAAAGAAACACTGGTGATTTAAACTGCCCATGGAGACAATAGGCACTGGGACTGTGCTCCTGGCCTCTCTTGTCTTCAGAAAAACAAAGATGAAAAGGTGCCAGCGATGCCCAGTGAAACGAACGGACTCGGTCTAGGGTCACTGATGGACGCAAACACCAGTACATAACACTGTTGGGAACCAGGGCATTTTCACAGCAACTGTCGCCTCGCAGATCATTTAATAGTTAAACGGGGGAAGGAAAATACACTCTTATAGACAACAGAGCTCACAGCCCCCCACCCCGCCCTGCAACGGGAGGCAGAGGCTGCATCTCTAACACTGGAAGAACCTGCCCTCAGGCGGCTCCTGGTAGGACCCGACACCATGCGTGTCATTTTCTCTGACACTTGTGCACCCTGAGCCTAATCGTGAGGACACCGTCAAAGGCGCCCAGACCGTGGGCTCCCTGCAACAACAGTGGCCTGGATGTTTTAGAAACAAGTCGCTGTCGTGAAGACCAGCGAGGTGGGAAGATGCTCCGTGTTAACAACAGAGGCTGAGGAGACACAACCACGGGAGGTGATGCGTGCACGGCGGCTGGACCCGGATTTCCTCTCAACAGCCACCAAGGACATTCTGTACCAGCTGGGGAAGTCTAACTATTGCGGGTGTATTGATTGACGTTGCCAAACTAATGCTCGCTTTCTGAAGTGTGATGATGATATTGTGTTGGGGAGAAACTTTTTCCTTACGAGATGTATGCTCAAGTTTTTAGGGATGCAATGTCAAGTGTACAATTGACTTGTGAAAAGTCACAGAGCATTCCATCGAGTGAACACACAACCCACAGAAACGGGAGAAAATATCTGTAAACTGTGCATCTGACAAGAGGTCCCTGTCTAGAATACAGAAAGAACTCTAAAACCCAACAGCAAAAAGAAAGCCAATTTAAAAATGAGCAAAAGATCTGAGCAATTATGTGAAGATGACATGCAAACAGCCAATAAGCACGTCAAAAGATGCTCGGCTTAAGCACAGAGAGAAGCCAGCAGCGGAGGGGGCTGTGGAGGCACTGGAGCCTCGCCCCTGCCGGGGGGTGGGCAGCCAGGCGGCCGCGCTGGGACACAGCCTGGCGGCTCCTGGAGGGGAGGCTAAGCACAGAGCTACCGCCTGACCCAGCAGTTCCCTTCCTAGGTGTTTATCCGAGAGAATTAAAAACACAAACTTGTACGCCCATGTTCATAGCAGCATTATTCCTAATAGTCAAAGTGCAGAAACATCCAAATTTCCATAAAGGGGTGAATGGATAAATAAAATTGTTGAATCCATGCAACTGAACACCATTCAGGAATAAAAAGTACTGAAATACCAAAGCCTGCTACGATGTGGGTGAAACTTTAAAATATGCCGAGTGACAGAAGCCAGTCACAAAGAATGACATGTTATCTGGTTCCGTTTACGTGGAATGTCCGAGACGGTCAACCCATGAAAGTACATTAACAGGAACTCAGAGCTGGGGAGAGGGAATGGAGAACGACTACCACGGGGTGCAGGTTTCTCCCTGGGGTGACGAAAACGTTCTGGAAGTAGGAGTCGGCGACCGGTGCACAGCTCTGTGAATACTCGAAAAACCACCGAGCCGCACATTTCAGATGGGTGATTTGTGTGTCACGTGAGCGGTATCCCGGCAAAACTGTTTTTAAAGCCGGAGAAAGAAACCACAAATGGCAACATGTCAGCAACTGGTGAGTCTAGGAGAAGGGTAGGTGAGTGTTCATTCAGTCTTCCTTTCTGTATTTGTCCGTTTGCAATTTTTCAAAACGAGATGGAAAAAACGATGCCCGTGAAATGTGGTCTGGGAAAACCAGCACCGACCTTACGTAACAGAGGTTTAACTTTGCGCAGGTCAGTGCTTGGAGAACTAGGATGTGACCAAAGTCGATAAACCACCACCCGCAGAGCCCGAAGACCCCCCTCGGGGGGGGACACCCACCTGGTTGGGAGGTGTCCGTCCAGCCCCTCTTGGCTCGAACGCAGTAATCCCACCTCGTGTGCGGGTCCGAGACGAACCTGCCGATGTCCTCGAAGAGCTCGCGGAACGACAGCTGGCCGGCCTGGTGCACGGTGTAGTACAGGAGGGCGGCTCGCCACAGGAAGGGGTCCTTCCTGAACAGGACGCTGTGGATGCTCGCCAGGCCTTCCTCCGTGGGGTTGTTCGGCTTCAGCTCGAGCTTCCTGCGGCCGCTCCAGCTGCTCCACGGCTGCTGCAGGTTGTTGACCCCGCGGAAGTAGTGTGTGCCTGCGCGGGGGCGGGGAGGGGAGAGGCGCGTGAACACCGCAAGGGCCGGTCTCGGCTCCCTTCCCCGGAGAGAGCCGCCCAGCAGTTCCAGAACCAAGGCTTTCGGTCGGAGGTTTGTCTTCCGGAGGCTCACACGTCTCGGCAGGAGGAGTGTGACTTCCATAGCAGTTGTTTTTTGTTTTTTTTTTTAAATGGAAGAATCATAGACTTGACACTGTAAAAGAATCTCAGAGATCATGGAATTCAATTCCTTCCGTTTAAGGTCAAGGGCCCGAAATCCCCAGGGTTAAATGAGTTTTTAGGGTTAATACAGCCACACAGTGCCCTAAAAACCTAACTTGGACTGAGACCTCGCTCATTGCAGCCTTAGGTCAAGTGCAAGCCAACGATTTCATTGTTCTTGCCAAACACCACTAAGAAAAAAACCCATTATAAAAGAACCTTTCTGCGAAGCCGCTTTCAGCTGACCCGGGAATGAACAGCGGGGAAGGGGCGCCCCTACCTATTTCATGCCTCAGCATGCCCTCCAGCCAGTGCTCGCGGGCCGTGGAGACGTTGATGGTCAGCGTCGGACACCCGTTGACCACCGTCATCGAGGCTCGGGACAGCAGGTCCTCGGTGAGGTGGACTACGATCTAAGGAGCAACAGGAAACACACACACATATGCACACACACACACACAAACACACGCACATGAACACACATATACATATACACAGACACACACACAATGCAAAGGTAAGAGACATCAATGGCCCCATAAATGGACACTTTTTCTTCTGATTACCCTGCCCTGAATCTCCCAGAAACCAAGATGAAGAAACCCAGGGCTGTCACCTTGACCCTCTGATTCTGAGCTGGTGGGAACTCCTGGGCTTGGACAGGACGAAGGCAAAGCAGGCGGCTCTGCCGGGAAGGCAGAGAGCGCTGACCTGCCTCCGCTGGGCTCCGACCCCGGCCAGAACGGCGCGCAGGAAGGTGCCCAGCAGAGAGCCGACCTCCGCTTTTTCCAAGACTGATCCCAGGACCTGGCTGCTAAGAAGAAGGGCCGCTGGGGCAATCACCAACTTACAACTTCCCACGGGCTATACAGAAATGGCAGTAAAAAAGGAACTAAACCCAATTCAATGCAACAGAGGAGACGTAGAACACTTGGTCAGGAACCTGGATGACCCGTTTAAGGCGCTAAGCGGGGTTGGAGAAACAAACCCTGCGGCAGGCGGCACGTGGCGCTTGCAGAGGGTGCGTGCGCGCCCGCGGCTGAGCAGTGCGCGTGCCCGCGGCCGAGCCCTGCGCGCCCTCGGGGGTTGTACCTCGCCCATGCAGCCTTCCTTCGCCATGTACTTCCTGACGTGGCTCCAGATCCGCGGCTTCGACAGCAGGCTACCACCCGTGGCCTGCTCGAAGTTTTCGTAACTCCCGTATTTCTGCAAAGTCAGTTCCATAATATTGATAGACTGTAAAAGAGATAACAAAAGCAAAGTCTCCTGTTACTTCGAGATGAGCCATAAGCCCGTTAGATTCCGCTCACTCTCGCAGCCGTTCGGAACCGCCCGGGCACGCGCTGCGCACGTCGCTTCCTGCGCTCGCCCCTCCGGAACCCAGACGCCCCGCCCCGCGACTGCGCAGTCTCCTGGCCCGGGACCCACAGCGCCATGACCGTGGCCAGGTGTCCACCCAAGACCCCCCGGAAACTGAGTCCACACGACCTCTGTACACACGTGTCCACAGCAGCAGCGTTCATAAAGGCCAAAAAGAAGAAACCACCCAGATGCCTATCAACCGGTCAACAGACAGAGAAAATGCAAGACATGCACACATGGGACATTACTCAACAATAAAAAGCACTGATACCCGCCACAACATAAATGAGTCTTGAAGACACTGTGCTAAGGCAGCTTGTTACAAAGGACCACATGTTGTATGACTCCACGCATCTGAAATTTCCAGAAGAAGCAAATCCACAGAAGAAGAGACGGCAGACTTGCGGGGGGCTCCTGGGACTGGGAGGATGGGGGCAATGGTGGGTCTTGCCAGTGGGTGTAGGGTTTCTCCTTGGGGTGACGAAACATCCCCGCATTCGACAGTGGTGCTGTTTGTGTAATTCTGAACACACTGAAAATCACAGACTGCACGCTTTCGGTGGGTAAACTTAGGGCATGTGAATTTTGTCCTAATGAAGCTCTCATTTGAAATGGAATAGTGGCCAAACAGCACTATGTAACATTTAAACCACTGGCCCAGACAGTGAAGAATCTCTACACAGAGTGTTCAGCACTGTCTTGGGTAAAACCAACTCCCTGAAAAAACCTCAGCATTCTGTCGCCAGATCCGTTTTCGGTCTGCTTGCTGGTTCGGTTCACTGTTCAGCGTTTGGAAATCTGACCGTCCCTCACGAGCCACCTCGAGTCATGCGCTAAAAGATGATCTCCCTTCTCAACTGCAGGCTCCGCTCCGTGGGAAACACTGCAATGGGGACACCAGCAGGACAGGAGGCGGGTGAGGTCGGGGTGAGACCAGAAGTCAGAAGACCTGGGTTTACCATTAGCGCCCTGCCGTTTACTGACCGTGAGATCTTAGGCATGCCACTCGTCTTTCTCGGGTTTAGTTTCTTCACTGGCAAAGTGGAGATGGAAATCTTTGCCCCACTTACCCCACAGGGTTGTTGTGAGGACAAAATTATATATAATGATAGAGAAAAAGAGGGGGGGAAGGGGAGGGGGCAGAGAGAGACTGTGAATGCACTTGGTAATTATTTCCCATATAACTGTGGACAGTATTTAAGTTTTAACAGGATTAAATGCTGGGTTCTAATTTCAGAATTGAAGATAGTTGGTCTGACCTCCACTCAATCCCCAACCCTCCCTTCGTTCCTCCCCTTTGTAGCAGACTCTGCCATCTAGAACTCCCCCACCCTCAAAATACAGCAAGGCCCCGGAGATCACTCCACTCTGTTGCCTTTGGGAAGGTGGCTGGCGAGACAGCATTGTTAAAAGGATCCATGGCCATTGGGAAAATACTGGATTAAACCAAGTGAAACAAGACTCTTCCAAGCCTCCATCATACTAAGTGTGGCAAATCTTGAAGGTGAATATTTTGTGTTTTCTAACTCACATGGCCCTCTTTCTCACACAGTATTCCTCGGAACAGCTGGAAAATGCTTAATTCAGTAACTACAAGGTGCACACGCAAACATACATCTTTTTGGTACTTCCAGATTCTCAGCACAAAAAGCAAATACTCAGGAAGTTTTTCAGCGGTGGCTACTGCATCTTGGCCGCACAGGAGGACGCAGGCATTTTGGATTACTCGGTTGGACCAGGAGGCCTCCACCGCACCGACGGGGCCCTGGCGCCGCGGCCGCCTGCTCAGGCTCCCCAGCTGCAAGCGGCAACTGCAGCATAAATTTAGCCGCTGAGCGCGAGACACCTGGGAGAGGCAACACAAGAGCGATTTTATATTCCAGTGTTTTAAAAAAACACACTGGGCTGACCCCCAAAAACATATATGCAGGCTGAACATGACCCTCGGCCCACAAGCCTGAACCCGCTGTCTATTGAGCGCTTGGCTAAATTTCTCGAGTCCCATCAACGAGGACCCTTCGTTCACTCATTCCCCCACCTCTATGGCCGCCTTCCACTCGCGGCTGCTTCTGCTCACTCTCGTGTTGTAGGATCGAAGTCCCCGTCCAGCCATCAGACTGGCGGAGAGGACGCAGGCATCGACAGTGTTCAGCAGTGCTCCGTGGGGGTGGGAGTCAGGTGCTGTGAGCTCACAGGGAAGGTGAGTACGAGCAGGGACCGGAGGAAACAGAGGGCAGTCCACACAGAAAGGAACGATATGGTCCAAAGCTCACACTCAACACAAAGCAAAGAAAGTGCAGCACGGGGTTCCAGGGGCCAGACAGGCACGGGGGACTCCCTCATTTATTGCCAGGAACTGGCCAGATTCGGGAACCAGCTGTGATCAACGAGGGCAGTCAACGAGGGTGGAGATAAACGGAATAAGGATGGTCACGGCATCGCACGCGCTGTGACAGGTCACCTGCAGGAGACGCTGGGCGAGCACAGAGCGGACTTTGGAAATACCAGCGTGCGCCAGAGCACGGGAGGGAAAAGGCCCACAGGCCGAGCTAAGGGTGTGGGGCTGTCCTCCATTGCCAGGAGCCCTGAAGTTGCAGGAAGGGAAGGGATGCCATCAGATCTGCACCTTAGAAAGACGCCCCCAGCAGTGTGGCGAGCAGGGGAGACTGAAGCAAAAGTACCTCTGCCAATAATTCAGTTTTCTATAAAACAGACTGCACGCTATGACCAGATTGTAATTAAAGAACAAAAATGCTTAAAAAAATCGTACTCTACGCAGAACCCAGGAAATGAACAGACAGATCCAAGACACCCAGGTGGCCTTCATGGAAGGAACAAGAGAAACAACTCAGGACACAGGGAGATGCCACCTGCAGTGTCCCCACCCCCCACCTTCTGAGTGTCTGTGCCCTGGGGCGGGGGCGGACTGAAGAAGGTGAGGACAGGACGTTTATAAACAGCTTACGCTGCACAGTCCTCCTCCCCCAGCTGCAAGAACTAAAGCCGATATTCAAGCTGCTCGGTGGGAAAGACCCCGTTCAGATAGGAACCCGAGAATGCACTTGGGCAAGTTTTCAAAGGCACGTCCACAAAGTGTCCTTTCAGCGAGTCATCAAGGTCGCGCCTCCGTCCAAGGACAGCAGACAGTCTGATGGAGTGTCCCCATTCTGACTGTAAGAAGATCTTCCTTGCTAGTTAGGTGAGGAAATCACCCCACTTCTCCAGTCTAACACACAGAATTGCTTCGGAATGTACTAAACTCAAAGCAGTCTTTTGAAAAATCTTGTATCTTTAGGGTATCTGAGAAAAGTTTGATTTGGCTAAGCAGAAAACTGTGTCACCTAGGGAGAGGGAGACTTTAAAGAAGGCTGGCTGTGTCCTGCTCTCTCTTTTAAAGGTTTTATTTATTTACTTTTAGAGGGAAGGGGAGGGAGGAAGGAAGAGAGGGAGAGAAACATCGATTGGTTGCCTCTCACACGTGCCCCAACTGGGGACCTGGCCCACAACCTAGGCATATGCCCTGACAGGGAATCAAACCAGCAACCTTTCGGTTCCCAGGCTGGCACTCAATCCACGGAGGGGCACCAGCCACAGTTGTCTTGCTCTGTCCTGTTTGGACAACTTGAGGTCTACCGAGATAAAATACCATCAGTGCTGGTACAACTGAAAATTAGCCTTAAATTTTACATCCAGACATCCTGCTGTCAGCGCAGGCATCTATCTGATTTCCAATTAGGCTGTTTCTATCAAAAATGAAACTTGAACATGTCTTGCTTTAGAATACAACACAATTTTATGTATTCATTGTGCATGTTTTAATACAACAATGTTACCTGTTCCACTTGTGCTAGAAACTCTGAAAGCAGGACACTGTTTTCCGAGGACCAAATTTCACAATCATTGTCATGCTAATCAGTGGCCCCAATACAGCAGAATTCATGTTGAGCAGATCTAGTGACTCAGAGGTGGCAACCCGGCAACCCGAGGCACGAAGGTGGCCCCCAGAGAGGTTGTCTTGGGTCTGGACAGCCTTCGTTTGTTTAGCTGCGTTAGCCGTCAACATTCACCCATCGGAAGACTTCCTGTGGAACTCAGGTGCCCGCTTCTCTCCCTCACGTCGTGGGGATGGACCGAGTGGAAGCTCTGATGAACTGCTCTCTGGTTTCCAGTCTGCTCCTGGGCCCAGCCAGCGCCCTGGGATCATTTACGACCCCGGCTCAGGCCCTTACAGGCGTCTGAGTTTGTGACCCTGCAGGTACCCTAACCGAACAGCTCGCTGACTAGGGAAGTGCAAACCAGAACGTACTTCCTAACACAATGAAGCTGGTCCACCCAGGCACGTACTTTGAACAGCCGCACTCTGCAAATGGAAACGCAATGCCGTGCCATAGAGTGCGGCTCCTACGCTGTCTCAGCGCAAGAAAGGGCTGCTGCCCAAGTCAGGGTCCTGTCCTCAAAACAGTGAGCAGACTTTGACGTTTACTGCACAAAACTACGTGCCGTGTGTCTGCACCGGGCAATCTGGACAGTGTGCCTCATGCCATTCACATACGATGGGTTAAACTGGAAGACAACTTCTAGATTCTCATTATTTTCTTCTTTAAATGAGTGCCTAAATGTTTGCTTGATGATGAACTATGTTAGGAAAGCATGAAAAGTTCATGGGCAAGTATCGAGCCTCAGTCCCCCAAATGCCCACAAGGGCGGGGGGCCGGAGCACCAGGGGAGCTGAGCCGGCACCTCCACCCGCGGCCACACCCCGGGACTCCCGAGTGAGAGTCTGGGGCCAGGCTCTGGAGCTAGCTCTCCTCCTAACAGCATGTCTTCCTGCCCCAGAGTCCGGAAAGCAGATTCCTTACAGAGCTTGGCGAATGCGAAGCAGTCTACCAAAGGCTCTGCCACTTACCTGGAAGTTTCTTGCCCCATGTAGACATGTCCTGGGTGGGAGTTAACGACAACATGTAAACAATTAGAGTGTCTTTAAATACTTGAAAACATTGTTTTCTTTCGGCACGATTGCAAATAGTTGTTTCAGCTGCAGAAACACGCGCCACCGCCGCCGTGGAGGCAGCACCTTACCTGCTTGAGGAACCGGTCGGACACGTGGCTGTGCTTGGCTAGCACGCTGGGCAGGGCGGGGTTGGCGTATTCAAACTGGGGGTTGTACGTGTAGTCAGACTTGAAGAACCTCAGCTTTTCCTTCTCCAAGTTCGTGGGCTTGATAGCAGTCAGTATACAAAACTTCTTTCCAGAAAAGTCATCTCCCTTTTCAAAACTTCTGGACAGCTGCGGCTGCGGCTGCAGCTGCGGCTTTGGCTTTGAAAGGGTGGAGAAATGGCGTCGCTTGACCTTGGGTTTCGGCGGCAGTCCTATGCTGTTCCCTGTGACAGAGATATCGTGCGTGAACTTGGCGGGACTTGACACGGGACTAGCGACGAAAACCGTGGGCTGCCTCTCCAGGCAGTACCAGGTGCCGCCGCTCATCCTGGGCACTGGCGTTTTCATCTTGCGAAGATCTTTACTGCGAGAAGAGCTAGGGGTCTTGCTGGGTTTTCTGCATCGTTTGGGGCATGCAGATGAAGACTGCTTTTGTGAGTGGTGCTTCTTCTCCTCTTTGCTCTGCAGGAGGACATTGTAACTGCTGGTCCCAGTCGTGAAAATGTCCTTCAGTATGCCGGGAGGTAAGCGTGGACTGCTTCTTTTGCTGTCCGTGACCAAGGACTCCTCTGCATGCAGGACAGACTTCTTAGCCAGCTCCTGCTCAGGCCAGTGAAGCTTTTCTGTGTTGGCAAACAAAATCAAAACAAAAGAAACAACAAAGATACCAGATGAAGCAAACTGCTTATTGTAAGTATTCTGGAGGCTGTGTGAACTTTATAATTTTGCGACGATCTTTAGAAAAGACATTTTAAGTATTAAAAGGATATATTATGAAACTTTAGGCATGCTAACCACGGTCAGTTCCATTTGGGGGTTTATGTGCTAAATTACCTACAAAAGTCCACAGTTTCAAACCATTTAGATGGCCAAAGCTTAGTCTAGGTGTGAGATAATACACATAAATAATCTAAATACTCAATTCTACCAAAGAATGTGGATTTCACAAAAGGATACAGTTTTCAACAGTATTACCAACATCAAAGTAAAACCCAAGGCACTTTTGAAGCCAATACAGTCTTGAAATCTGATGTTTATATAAAGTGACCATCGGTAAAGGAAGGATAACACTGCCTTATTGATCTAAAAAGCCACTTTTAATATTAAATAAAAGATATGTGTGTTTAAGCAGAATTTAGTAATACCTCTCAATATTAATTGGTTAATTTTCTTAATTCTAGGCTATAGGTTAAGGTTAAAGAAAGCCAAGGTATTTTTCTTGCCATGTCTGAAAAAAATTATAACTACTGTTACATAGGTACCAGTATATCAAATAGCAAATTAAGGAGAGGTCAACTTTGTCTTTAGATCTCACAAGTAGTTTAAAGAAATAAGGATCGCTTGATATGTTGCTACTCTTGTGCTTTTTTTTTAAAGATTTTGTTTATTTAATTTTAGAGAGAGAAGGGAGGGGGAGGGGAGAGAGAGAGAGAGAGAGAGAGAGAGAGAGAAACATCAATGTGCGGTTGCTGGTGGTCATGGCCTGCAACCCAGGCATGTACCCTGACTGGGAATCAAACCTGCAACACTTTGGTTCACAGCCCTCGTTCAATCCACTGAGCTACGCCAGCCAGGCCACTCTTGTGCTTTTTAAGACCCGATTTGCATTCTTTCATTCCACAAACACACGGAATACTACTAACTAGGCACAAGGCTCTGAGAAACATCTGTACCAATACATTGTTCCTGCCTTCAGCCAGCCTCTAATCCGGCTCTGAAGGCAAGGCCTTTAGAAGCTATGAAGCTACGAAGCTCTAAATAATCCTACAAGGTACAATAGTAAGAAGCTTCACTGTGGAAGGCAGAAGACATAACCGAGACGTCAGAGAAGGAAGAGAGCAATGTGAAGAGAGACAGATGAGATCTCAGGTAGACCCTCAAGAGCTTTCAGGTTCCATTCTCAACTCACAACGTGTCTGAGTCTGCCTTGAATCCTGCTCACCCGAGCTTGACTCCAGCTCGTTCCTATCTAGGAGTCTGACCAAGCCGGCTCGTAAACCTGTTCTGAGTCCTTTCTGCAAATGCAACAAATCGTGATTCTCAACCGGTCTCCTTTTCCAGTTCTCACGGACCGTTATGCCTCGGGCCCTCAACCTTTGGCTCCTACCACTGAGGCGAGTTCAATGCCAGCTGAGTCGGATGAGTGCCTGCTTTGCCAAGAAACAGACAGTTTATTTTACTTTAATGTTTTGAAGATTATTTCTCCACGTACATCTGTCATTCAAGACTACAAGTTCAGGGGTCCTCTCTGCAATGAGTAGTAATACATAACAGCAGCAGCAGCAGCAGCCACCATTTGCTGACACACTTATATATAAAGAGTTTGGGATTTCGCCCAAAACTGTTTGTGCTGTATCACCTACACCTCAGAGATGCTAAGTAACTGGCGCCAGGTTTTATGGCGAGCAAGTGCTAAACAGCAAACTGTGGTTTGGGCGCAGGTGTGTCTGGTTACAAAACCACACTCGTTCTCCTAGGTGTGGTCATTCACTTAGTTGCCCACAGACATTCAGTATTAAGCCGGCTACATGCACGGCACCCAGAACAGGTGACCCAGTAAGACACGGTGGTCTGAATGACAGATGTAGGAAGACAGGCCCCAGGACCGTGTTTGATTCTCCTCTCTCCTTCCAACATTTGGCACTGTATCTGGGAGACATTCGGTGAACGTCCACTGAGTGAACGGCGCGACCTTAGGCCACTCTCCAGCCACTGTGGGTGGGTGGACAGGGGTCAGTAGCGCTGGGACCACTTCATATTTATGTGAGGAGATAACCACACCAGCAGAGCTGTAAAGGGGAAGACCCTCAATCCACAGCTCTCAACCAGAGGCAAACCTCCAACCTCCACTGCAGGGGACCACCGGCAGTGTCTGGAGACATGCTGGTGTCACCACTAGGGGGCGCTCCTGCAGGCATCTTGTCCGGGGAGAGAGGTCAGAGATGAGGTCAGACATCCTTCCATGCACAGGAAGGCTCCCACAACAAAAGCATCCATCTAAAACACTGCCAGGGGAGAGAGCCCTGCTCTAAACGTAGGTCTGTCTCCAAAGCCCAGAAGTCACAGGGCTTAGGCTGAAGAGACAGCGCCAGGTCAAAAGTGACTAATAATAATCTCTTTCTCTAAGGTCCTGAAAAGTCCTTCTGCTCAGCGTTTCCTAGGCCAACATGTGAAATCCGAATCCTGGAGTCTAGAAGACAGAGCAACGTGCAGGGGTTAGATACACCCTCTGCCGCCTCTCCCGGCCGAGAGGGGAGAAGCCGGAGCTGGACTGCGCAGGGCCGGATGGAAGGCCGGCTGCACAAAGCAGCCGTTCAGCGCGAGTCTAAGACCGGCCAGAAACAAGCAGAACAAACGGAACTTTCACTGCAGGCAGGCAGGCGGGCGGGCGGGCGGGTCCCAGTCCCTCGGGGTTTCAGACGTAAGCGTGGCCACCTGAGAGGCCTGGGGCTGCAGGAACCCAGGCCAAGGAGCTCCAGAGCTCAGGCTGTGGCCCAGGGGACGGCCCCTCCACCCCCCCCCACCCCGGCCCCAAACAAGGCCAGCGTCCAGAGAGGCCCAGAGGCCACCGTGAGGGGGAGGCCGAGATGCGCGCGGGGAGGGAAAGGGCAGGAGAACCGAGATAAGAATAAGAACGGGGTGTCGCAAGCCTAGAGGGGTCGGGTGAGGACGCGGCTGGCCAGGGAGGTCAGAGGACGCAACCGGGTTTTCTCGCGGGGTCTTCGCAAGGAAAAGCAGGGAAATGACCACAAACCAATGTCAATGAATAAGACTACCCTGGGGAATTCCTAGTTTTCACGGTTTATTACACTTGTGTTGATTGTTTAAAAATGGACATTCAATGGAAAAATGCATTCTTTGGTTCCCAAGACTCAGTAGCTCTATGACCAAAGGGGTGACCTTACAGAGCTCTCTTCTGTTCTGTCATCAAGCGCCAGTGACCTCTGAACTCATCACTGCGTCCCACTAGGACGAGCTACGCTTCAGGACGCTTCCAGAACATCCCATACCATCTGCCAAAACCCTGGAGGAGGGGGCTGGGCTGGGGGAGAGGTGACAGCATGCAACGGAACCCCTCCCCCAGGGGGTGCCGCCTGCACTCAGTTCACTTGCTCATCATCTACCTGGGGGCTCGGCCTCAGCCCCTCCACAGCGCCCTCTGCCTGCGGGGGGGGGGGGCCAAGTGTGGGAGGTCTGCCTGTGGGGGGGGGGTCAAGTGTGGGAGGTCTGCCTGCGGGGGGGGGGGGGTGTCAAGTGTGGGAGGGCCCCCGGTGCTGCTCCCGCTAACAAATACCACTGCTGCCAGCGGCTGCTGTCCCCTGAGGCCCACAGGCACGGCGCTCCTTCAGACACGCACACGCACACGGGAAGCGTGTTAATGCATCCCTCACAGTCGTCACACCAACCTTATTTTCAGTTGTATGAAAAGAATTAGCTTGAAAGTGTTTTTTTTGTGATTTTTAAATACGACTGTTTAAGAGAAAATGACTTTTAAGCCTGTATACAAACACAAGCAAAGCCCAGGAAAGAAGGTTTCATCGAAGAACATCCTATTCTAACTTTTTCCTGAACAAGCATGATAGACTTCCTTGGGGAAGTGTAACTCATTTTCCCTCAGAAAGGTAATAAGGTAGCTAAAAGTCACACTTCCTCACAGTGAAAGTCACTGCACAATGTGACACGTCAGCCGTCAGCGAGCGGCCTCACGGGAGCCTTGGAGCACATGCACGCGGCCTGCCGACCACGGAAATCATTCACCCCGACGGACAGGCCGACCCGTGCTGGGGCGAGCAGGGGAACAGGACATTAGGATCGACACTGGGAACGAACGGCCCCGCCCCTGGGGGAGCAGGCTGAAATTACCTCCACAATGGAGGCTCCTCTGCACCCGGCGCAAGAGCCAGGGCAGCAGGGCACCGGCTCCCGTTCCCCCTCTCTCAATGACCTCCTGTGAGAGGAGCCCAATCGCGGGGCCCATCAGGCCTCCCGCTCCGGGGCCCAAGGAGCAGGGAGCGGGGAGCCCGAAACTCTCAGCGTTTCACCCCTGGGAATAGGGGAGGTTTCACAGGAGTCACCAGGTCCCGGGCTGAAAGGAAGGTTACATCACCAGAGACAAAACCGAGTGGAAAATACCATTCAACCCATTTTGACCCACAAGGTGGCGATTTTATGTGGTTCGTTACCACTTATGAAACCTCAGAACCCGGGGTTACTTTACACCAAAAACAACAGGTTACTTGATTACAAGCAGAAGAAAAGTCAGAACAAAATCATCCCTGAAGAAGATAAACACTTTTATCAGGAATAATCATCATCTAGCCCTGGCTGGCGTAGCTCAGTGGATTGAGCACGGGCTGTGAACCAAAGTGTCGCAGGTTTGATTCCCAGTCAGGGCACGTGCCTGGGTTGCAGGCCATGGCCCCCAGCAACTGCACACTGACGTTTCTCTCTCTCTCTCTCTCTCTCTCTCTCTCTCTCTCTCTCTCTCTCTTTCTCCCTCCCTTCCCTCTCTAAAAATAAATAAATAAAATCTTTTTAAAAAAAAGAATAATCATCATCTCTTAAGACTCCAATGACACAATCTCAATCAGCAGCAGAAAGGACGAACAACTAAACTGTGGCGTATTTACACAATAGAATAGTGCATTGCAGCGAAAGAGAACAAACTGAGGTCGCAAGCAACAATCTAGATGAATCTCACAGATAACACTGAGCAAACAAAACCATATCAAAAGAGTACATACTATATAAATCTGTTTATATGTAGTTCCAAAACAGGCAAAACTGATGCATGGTATTAGCAGCCAGAATAGGGGTCATCTCTGAGTGAGGGGTCATAACCTCGGAGGAGGTCCCAGGGTGAGTGATGGAGATGTCCTACTTCTTGTTCTGGGAGTGGTTACAAATGTACCCATTCATCATGCTACCCGTTTAAGACTGGTGTGCCTCAATAAATGGAAGTTACACCTTGATTTTTTAAATGGCTTATAAAAAATTACTATCTTTGAAAAGAGATATACTGCCCACTGTCTGCCTTATAATAGGTAAGCTACCAGTTTATCATCTCTACATTCAACAGCCCCCACTGCAGCTTCTCACTGTAAGTTACCAAACAAGAGAAGATTCTGCTATTGTAACTCAGGAACTGAGAAACACAGCTGTATTTCAGGGTTCCTAAAAATGCCACCGTCCCAGCTAGGGGTACCTCAGTGTTACTCTACCGGTAACACTGACTCTTCACAATGTGACACTTAGTTTTTGGCCAGAAACCATTGACTGTTATTTTTCACAGTTAGAAATACACAGGGTATTGTATAATGCCAGAAAACGATGCTTGGAGTTGAAAAAAAAACCATAAACACCATCTGAAACAACGCTGCACATGCCGGAGAACACACTCCCCCACGGTTTTCCGTTTAGGATGCAAACAGAACCACGTGCCCGAGGTCCCCCAGGTCAGGTCGCTCTGCCTGGCAGCCGCAGCCTGCACAGAGTCCCCAGGGTCAGTCCGCTCGCGCTTCCCTTCGCTCCCCGGTCCCTCACCCGCCCCACTCCCCAGGCACGGCCCCACTCCCCAGGCACAGCCCCTCTTCACACTCTGGCCCCTTGTTCCGCGTGTCCTTCCCTCCCCTCTCTGTCAGACTCATGTCCACTGAGCCTTCCGTTCAGCCGTCCCTTGTTCAGGGACCCTGTTCTGGGACACCTGGAGAGCACCTGCCACGGCCGCCGTTTCCCGTGAGCTGGTAGGATGGCCTCCTGCAGCCCCAAACGTCCACAGCCCAGTGCCGCGGAGTGCTGTGGCTGCTCCTGCTCACTGCTCTGCTTACGAAAAGATGGCCAGAGGGCAGCAAAGGGGAGAGAACAATGGAGAGGAGAGAAAGAACACACGATCTGAATGCTGGGGACCGAGAAGCAAATCCCACCAGGACGGCACAAAACATGGACAAGTGGAGATGCTGGAGACGAGCTTTCATCATGGAGGGTCCTCTGCCGTGGCAGGGCGGGCAGCACCTCTGCGCCCAGGCGTGTCCACCCCGCAGGGCCAAACCCCAGCCTTAAAAGGAGACTTCGGTCTCAGGGTTTTTAAACATTCGCCTTTGCTACAAAGGAGCTTCATGACTCGACAACTCGTCCATCATTTCTTCCATCACATACCAAGAAATGGGCAGAAAGAAATCATCGGTTAACGTAATCTGTTATGACAGCACTTTGCTGGGGCTTCTGCCCCAGGGCTTCGGACAGCACTTTGCTCCTCGTTCAGTGAGCTGGGTGTCGTCTTGTCTCTTTCGAAAACAACAACGTTAGAGTGAAGTATGGCCCTTCCAGACCAAAGCTTGTAGACTTGCCTGGGGTACAGGGTTAAAAGACGCCCCCCTGAGTGCACCACCAGATCATGTACCACTGCCGTCAAGGGAGGCCTTCCTGCAGGGTCGCATGGCCTTGGTCAGCACTTGGGGTGGCTGCGGCCGGGCTGCGGCCTCCCAGCAGCTGAGAACAGGGGTGTGGGTATGGGAGCAGGCTCCTTTGCTCGGAACCTGGACTACCTGTCAGGAGCTGGGACCTTAACCAAGCTACTGCACTTCGCTGTGCTGTGGTTTCTTCTCTGTAAAGTGGGATGATGAACTAACTGCACACGTCCCAGTATCGGTGCAAGGAGCACAGCGGGGACCACGCGTGCAGTTGTTGAGAAGCGTGCTGGTGTGTACGACAGAGAGCAGCCTGCGCTCATGATCAGTGTCCTCACCAACTTCAGTGCCACATTCGGATCCCAGGGACAAACTCCATGAAATAATATAAACGGAAAAACACTTAGAGTCATTAAATTTAGATTTCCAAGGTAAATGTAACACTGAGTAATTAATTCTACTTTCTAGAAGCAATATTTTGTGGTTTTAGTATAATAAACTATCTTCTTTTAAAAAGACATGGATGCCCTGGCTGGCGTAGCTCAGTGGATTGAGCGCGGGCTGCGAACCAAAGCATCGCAGGTTCGATTCCCAGTCAGGGCACATGCCTGGGTTGCAGGCCACGGCCCCCAGCAACCGCACATTGATGTTTCTCTCTTTCTCTCTCTCTCTCTCTCTCTTTCTCCCTCCTTCCTTCTCTAAAAATAAATAAATAAAATCTTTAAAAAAAGACATGGAGAGGCACAGAAGCCTTTTCTGACTTGCTTTCATTTCAAACAGCACATAGAACACACCTCCTCCTCATGTTAGTTCCCCAGTCGGCAGTTCCACCAGGATGCCATGTTTACATTATATTAAATCACGACCAGTAAGTCAAAACTAGGTAAGATACTATATAGGAAGTGATTTCAGAAACACTTCATTGCTTCAGTCCTGAAATTTAAAAAAAAAATCAGTTCCTGCTATATTTATAGCTATTTTAAAGCTGAAAAAAAAAACCCACATTTCCATCAGCACTCTCACCACAAATAACTAAGTTTTTCTGCTAACCAGGAGACCAGGGAGTGCTTCGGCATCAATGAATAGTGAGGGAGGGAATAGTGCGGCGGGGGGTGGGGATGGGGTGCCATGTTTTCAGCTAAATTCTCTTCATAGAGCTCTGGTCATCCAAATCGGACCCTCAGATAAGGCAATGAAATGCCGGGTACGGGGTGCTACAACTACCATTTTAACTAGTCAAGCAGTATACAAAAGAAATGGAAAAACTATTTTGAAAAGCAAGTTGGTCAATTATTTTTAAAGAAGTTGTACGTGTGAGGCTTGAATTGTCTCAAATTCCTATTTGAAACTTTAATGAACTAGGGATTCACTGCCAAATTGTCTCTCTCAAGGTAGTCAGCATGCAGAGTTAGACTGATATGCATGTTGCCATTAAATTATGGGAAGGGAGTGGAAGCAAGAGTGCACTTACTATTTTATCAAGTATCTCTCTTCAGACTTCCCATTCTGCATATCACAGACACACAGGAGATCCACAGTGCATTGCCGACCAGCTGGTCAGAACATTCCCTTTCTAATACCACCACACTTGTATTCTCTCTCCAGGATGATGGCTACACGTTGGAGAACTCATTTTAATTGATTTTACTTCTAACTCGCTATCTAATAACCTTCACTTGACAGAATCTAACTATGTTAAGGCCGCGGTTCTCCAATGTGGAGGCGGTGGCAGTGCGATTTTGCACTGCAGGGGACATCTGACAAAGTCTGGAGACAGTTTTGGCTGCCACCCTGAGGTGAGGGAGGGATTGCTCCAGGCATCGAGTGGCTAAAGGCCAGGGATGCTGCTAAATGTTCTGCAACGCACAGGACGGCCCCCCACAACAAAGAGTTATCACTCATTCAACGTTACCAGTGCCAAGGCTGAGACCCCGGCTGCAAGACAAGAGGATGGTATGGTATTTTAAAGTAACTTTCAAATTTTTCATCGTATCTTAAGATGAGAATAGCATTTACACAAAATCACATTTTTAAAAACCTAATGCCAATTTCAGTCGCCTCTTAGATCCTGGAACTAGTTGTCTATGCTTCCTGTCGACTGTGAAATATCACAGCAGCGTTGTGACTGAACAAAACCAGCTCCGTATTTTATACCATGGAACATGCTCTAGAATAGTATAAAATTAAGATCATAAATATTTGGAAAGGAACTTAGTCTTGCAATTTAAAAATTCACAGAAAAATGGTCTATTAGGTACGGCAATGTAAAGTAAAGTAAAAAATCCTGGCCTTGTTTTGACACTGGCGTTAGAATTGGGCATTTCCTTTTCCTCTGTTGTTCTTCATCTTAATACTGGACTACCACGGGCCCTGTCTGCAGAAATGTTATACAGAATCAATGCTCGGAACATGGCCTAGAAAATCATTCTAATATTGTATAAGATAACTTTAAAAGATAAATATCCATCGTTATTTTTTAAAAAATAAAGAAGGCAAGTAAACTTTCTGACCTGGGGTCTGAACACCCCTTTTTTACACTTGGCACAGTACATACCAAACTGACCTGTTAAAAATAGAAACTCAAAACGTCCTACTGACGTTTTGATAAAAACATAAACACAAATAGACAATATAAACACTGATATAGAGATGTGTTCTTCTGGTTAGCTCTGATTTTTATGAACACTAGACAGATCCTGAAACATTATAATGTCTAACTACATACCTAATATGTTTTGGAACAGAATTTAACAATGTGTGTGAGACTACATTTGTAGGGCCAGTAATCTGTGTTAGGAGTCCTTTCACTGCATTCCACGGGCAAGTGCTTACTGATTAATAGGCTACAAAAGGAAAAGGGGGCAGCTTTTCCCCCTCAGCACAGGTTCCCCAAGCACCTCCACCCCTGCAGGGTCCCCGGCGCCGGGTGGAGCGCCCGCGCGCGGAGCCAGCATCTACCGTTACCGCGGCCTCGGCCGTCGGGACCCCGGCCCGCCCCGCCCCGCACCCGCTGCAAGCTGCCGGGCACACCTGGGCCGCCCCTGCCAGCCTAGGGGCCGGCCCCTGCCGGCACTCACCCGTCACGCGAATGGACTCCAGCATGGTCCCGCCGACGCTGCGGAAGGTGGGCTCCGCGGGCGCGGGGGTCGAGATCCGGGCGGGCGGCCTCCAGCCTCCGGCCCGGGCCTGAGAAACGAGGGCGCTGGGGAGGGTGCTGTCGGCGACCTGGGGAGGGATAAGGCGTGGAAAGACAGGCGGAGAAGTGCGGACAGAGCACGGTGAGCTTCGCTTGCTCTGGCACGCAGGAGACTAAAGGTGCGCACCGCAGCCCTACAGAGGGTAGCAGCGTTTAGAATCCGCGGCTGTGACGTTGCAGCTCCCCCGTTGCTAGGAAACGCTCCTCGCGTCCGCAGGCGCTGCGCTTCCTAGAGCCGGAGAGCCGCTAGGGGCGCTCGCGCGTCGGGGCCAGGCTCACAGAAAAAGAGAAGCGGGGACTACAACTCCCGGAGTGCACAGCGCCGGGGCAGTCTCCCCGACCTACGCACTTTGACTGATAATCGACTCTCGTTTGTGCGCTGTTCCGGTGGGCTCAACTGGGCAGTACCTTCGCGAGAGAGAGGTGGTGTGGTAGGAAGCTCGGCCCCAGCTGCGAACTGCAAAGCCGGTCTCCGCCGCCGTTTACTTAACTTCGAAGATGCGCAGAAGCCCAAACAACTTGACGTCGAGCTGGTGATGAAGAACGCCTTCATTAGTAGAGGAAGCTCAAGTACATTTACCATTTGAGTACCCCACCATAATATCCTTAATACTAAAATACACATTTTTACTGATGGCTGTGTAACTAATCGGGTTCACCGTTGCTTTTCAGTTGATTATTCCGTGGGAAACGTAGAGAAAAGGAAGTGAAAGCCATCTCAGGAAGCTTCCAGTCTAGAAGGAGCTCACGACACAGCGTTGGTGCTGTCAGGTTCAAAGCCACGTTTTCTCTTTACCCTGCCTCGGGGTTGAGATAGTAATGCAGGAGAGGGGCCCAAGAGCGAACCATCTCGGCTCGGGGCTCGAGTCTTCCCTCCCCAGGCGCTCAGAAATAGCTGGCATGTTCTTTTGAAGTCAGGAACGAAGAAAGCGGGAATTATCTCAGCATACTACACTCTGAGAATGACAGAGAGCATGTGAGAATCTGTATCTTTCATCCATTAGGAGGCAACAGTGGAAATTTAACTATCACAAGTAGTGGATTAGCCCACAACTTATTCTGTCAGAAAAATCTTGGGAATACTGTCTTCAAAATATGTATATTTGGAATCCAGCCACTTCTCATTGTCTCCATTCCGGTTCAACCCAGCCCCATTCTTTGTTTGGATTATAGCTAGAGCCTCCTGCATCAACTATGATTCACCCCATGGCCTTTGCCAGTCGGGATTTGCCCTGCATGGAGCTTTGTTGTGGGGGGCTGGTGGGACAGGAGCCCCTTCACTTCTTTCAGACTTAAGCCAAATGTCACGTCTCTCTCAGTGAGGCCTTTCCTGGCCACTCAGTTTAAAGTGCCACTCCTTGCTCAGATTTCCTGTCCCCTTCTCTGCTTCATTTTTTCCCCCTTAACACTTAACTTCATCTAATTTATTATATATTTTGCTGATTTGTCTTATTGTCCCCTAGAATAAAATCCCTCCAGGTGCAATGATTTTGTGTGTTCACTGCTATATTTTCAGCAACTAGAATACTGCCTGGCACACCGTAGGTACTCAGTAAATTATTTGTAAGTCAACACATAAGTAGACAACTGAAAGGATGCATTTTCAATGATAACTCAGAGAAAATGAAATGATATAAAATGGGTGTGTAAAGAAAAACTCTTCAGGTTAAAGTGCCTGATATAGTAATGAGCAATGAATCCTTTGCATTCATAAGAACAGTTATTCTTGCAACCTGTCCTAAGGAAAAAGGCTGTGAATGTACCTTGCATTCCAAGCTTCTTTATATGCCTCCCTTAGCTTCCTTATACACCTCCAACTCAGAAACCCATTTTCCAAGTTTGCTATAAATGCATCTATTACTCCTGCACATTGCTAGTTTTTAAAGTCAAAGTTTCTCAAAAAAAAAGCAAAGACTCCTAATTTTTTTCTGAGCCATATGTCAGCATCTATATAAAAAATGTACTCTGAATGCTTTTACTAGAGCATGCTTAATCAGACTGTCCATTTTCATTATATTTTGAAGAAACCAAGATGTATTATTTTATTCATTCCTTTTATTTATATACAAAGCACTGGGATTTGTACTTTTAGAGTACATAAAAGACACAATAGTTATTCTCAAGACTAGTAAAGGAAGTTTTATGGTTTTATACACATACACAACGATGTATACCTCCTTCAACATTCATTAAACTCAAGAATTCCAAACATAAACCATCTGATGCCCCTGTCGTTAGCCCACCTAGAATATTATTTCCTTCTTTACTTCAAAATTATTTTTATGTTCACCCTACCAACATTTTCTTGTGGGTCGCTTTGATTTCTACATATCTTTACTGATAAGTATTATATAAAGTTGTATATCCATTTAATGAAAGCATTTTAAAAAGATATTTTTTCCTGTACCATTTGGCAGTGAAGTACTCTTGCTAAAAAAAAATTAGTGAATACAAAGGGTTGATCTAATTTCTTACAAAACTAGTACTGTTATCAACTCCTTTTACCGTTCCCGCCTATGCAATTATTTATCCTCGTCAAGCTCCGTGCATCTGCTCTGTTAATTACTGATTCGTGCTATGCCTGCTTAGTATTTCCATTAGCACAGCAGCTGCAGCTGCCCACTTGGCTGCTTTTGAGTCTGCATTGTGTCTGCCTACTCGCCAGAACAATGAACAATTCCATCTTTCTGAGAAACTTTCCCTTATACCTGTTTCCATATAAACCATTAATACCAAGTCAAAAGAATTAATGCGATGATCTGTTTTCAAAGCACCGATTGCAAAATAAAGTTAAAAACTTATTAAAAATGACTTTCATAAGTGATGTTTAAGGATGCACCTTCTTCCCTCTTCAAAGTTTTTCTAAACTCAAGTTCTGATAATAACCAAGAATACCTTATAGGTATCCTACTGCAACATAGCACTTCCCTTTCCTGGTCAGTTTTAGGTGCACTACCGACACTACACTGCGGATGATTTTGGTTTCTGAATACCTTTAATGATGCTTTCCATTCAGTTTAAATACAAAAATAACGGGAAAATGGTTACTTTGATAGAAATATTATTGTTTTACGTGTGGTTGGGTTTTTATATTATGAATAAACAGCTTAAAGTTTTCTTATTTTATCAGTAACTTTGTTTAGTTAACTCAGGTGTTAATCTGTATATTTCATGTACATGTTGTCATGGCAAACTATCCATAGTCAATGGAGTTTTGGAGTAATACAAATGTGGTCCAAACATCTCCGTAATAAGAGAGGATTTTAATTTATTTTTTTAGAAAAAAAAAGACCAACATCCTCCTTTTGAAAGACTTAGAACACATTTGATCATTTACTGTCAACCGGGGTGGGGGCGGGGTGGGTAAAAAGACCAGGAAAGAGGAAGAGAGCGATGATGAAGGCCGGAGAAGCTGCTGCTGAGCTCGCCAGTGCCGGTGGGGAGACAACCACTGTGAGATTTCACGCCCTACCGCAAAAGTTCAAGTTGCTGAGAACCAATCAAGCACATCATTTGCTGGAAACAGCACAAGTTCAATTTCTTAAGGAGAAGTTAGCTTAGTTACTTAAAAAATTAGAACAGTAAAATACTATTTATTTACTTTTAAATTTCAGCTGAGAATTGAAAAGAATGGGGGGAGGAGAAGCTTCAAGAGAAGACTTTCTTTCCTGTTCTGTTGGAATCAGTTTATAACATTCTACTCCATTGGAAATATATGCATTGAGGCAAGTTTATCCGGAGCCTGCTGCTACACAAGAACAGACTCTAGTTGCCACCCTCAGGCTCTCATTAACAGGAGCCTTGGGCAAGTTGGCAACAATGTTCCTTCACTTAGATAAAAATCCAGGGAACAGTTGGTTTTGAGGCTTTAAAAAAAAATTGTCCTTGAAGCTGGAGGGCTTTCAGGGTGTCTGTACTGAGAATGGAAGTTTTCAGTGTGTCTTTTCCAGGAGGATGAAAGCATTAAGAGGAAGCCCAGTAAGAGAATGCTTTCTGAGACCACCTCCGCCTTTGTGCACTTTGGTCAGAACGGCACAAAAATCCTGGGACACGCTGATATTTTTTATTTTGTTTATTTATTTATTGGAGAGAGGGGAAGGGAGAGAGAAAGAAGGGGAGAGAAATGTGAATTGAATTGGTTGCCTCTCATCCTCGCCCCGCCCAGGGGCTGAACTGCGACCCAGACATGTGCACTGACCGGGAATCAGCTGGCGACCTTTTGCTTTGCAGGACAATGCCCAAGTGACTAAGCCACAGCAGTCAGGGCGACACTGATCTTTAAAAAATAGGACATTTTGTTGTAAATGATTGGAAGTGGACAGGTATTTTTGAATCAGACAAAAACTAAACTACTACCCATCTTCATAATATTTGGAAGAAAACAAGACGCACATCAATTACCCCACAGATATTTGTTCAGTGCCTACTACGTGCAAGACAAACCATGATGACAAAGGCACAGCCCTGTGCTCGGGAGCTACCGATGGTGCACGCACACCTGTGCGGACGTGAGGGACGTGCACAGGACCAGTGCTTGGCACACGGCAGGGGTGCCCCGGTGAGTAAGTCCGATGGTCCTTCTGGAATGTACGTGATGGTGGGAGACGCAGACAGAAACCCGCTGAACAGGTGATGTAACTGCAGATACAGACAAGTGCGACGAAGTGCAGTACCTCAGGGCACTATGCCAGGTGGAGACCTGGGTAAGACGGGGTCAGGAAGGGCCTCTCTGAGGACCAGTCACTTTTGAGCTGAGTGTTGAAGGGTAAGCGTCAGCCCCAGGCGATTCGGGGGCAAAAGCATCGTGGGTCTCGGGAACTGCACAGCCGAAGCCCTGCGAGGGGAACGGTCTTGCCGTGCCCCTGGGGCTGACCCTTGAAGGCCAGCACTGGAGTCCAGAGCGCTGGGGAAAAGAGGCAGGAGAGAGGTCTCGGAGGCAGGCAGGGGCCAGAGTAAGGAGTTTGGATTTCAGTCTAAGAGCCACCAGAGCCACTGGTGGATTTTAAACAGGGCAGTGACATAACATGGCTTTATTATTTTTTTTTTTAAGGTTGCATTGGCTGCTCTGAGGACAATGCATAAGAGGGTGGAGTGGCATCAGGGAAACCAGACAGGAGATGGTTGCAGTGGGCCACGGGATGATGGCTTGGAGAGAAAGGAAGCTGTGGGAGGGAGAGAGGGAGGAGGCTCAGGGTAGATCTGGAGGCAGCACTGGCCAGTAGGCTGGGTATGCGGATAGAGCAGGGGGAGAGGAAGAAGGATTTTAACGTGACCCCTAGGTGTGCGGGTCGAGCTACTGCGTGGCTAGTGGTGCCGTTTACGGAAAGGGAGAAGGCTGGAGAAGAACAGGGCTGGTGGGGAAACTCTTCTTCGGAAATGTCAGGTTCAATGTGCTGGCTAGAGCCCAAGTCAAGATTTCAAACAGGAGTTTGGATACTAGAGTTTGGAGCTCGGGGAGGAGATCGTGGAAGGAATCAAGTTGGGAGCCATCCGTAGGCGGATGGTATTTGACGTCCACAGGACCGAAGAGACCACCTGGGAATGTGTGTGCAGGTAGACGGGGGTGGAATTTAGAGTGTTAGTCAGTTAGGGGTCAAGCACGGGAAGAGGGGCCCACAGAGTTTTATACACACACACAGCAATGTGTACCAAACTATATAACTATAGTGTGAGTGTGTGTATATATGTGTATATATATGTAGCCTTTTCTCTGAACTGTTTCAGAGTTGCAAACAGGATGACTCTTTATTACACTTAAATACTTCACAGTATGTATGTACAGGGTGGGGCAAAAGCAGGTTACAGTTGTTTGTATGTAAAATAATACCTTAATAAATAATAACACGAAAATAAACTCTGTGTGTCATGTATTTGCAACTGTAAACCTACTTTTGCCACACCCTGTACATATGTAAATATGTGTACATGTATGTATGTGTCTGTGGAGAGAGAGAAGGAGAGAGAATATAACACATTTAGTAAAAGGTTAATATATTGGGAATTTGGTTGAAGGGCATCCTGGCATTCTTTGTTCTACATTTTTCTCTCGCTCTAGTTGTATGTAACTTTTGCAACTTTAAGTCTGAAATAATATTAAAATAAACGGATGCAAAATAAATGGACACCTTGAGTCCTAAGGTGGAAAAGGCCTTCACTATGGACTAGGGGGGAGACCTTATAGGACGTGATACACAGCTGGACTCATGTCTGGATGTCCAAAGGTTGGTCAGGCATCTGGGAGCGGGGCAGGGCGAGCAAACCACGGATGTAGCAGGGCAGGGAGTGGCCCAGTTCTGTTCCCTGAACGTTCTCCTTGGCATTGAACGCTGAGCAAAGTGGGCAGAAAAGCCGTTGGCACAGAGCACAGGGGTGGAGTGGGAAACTGAAAGGGAATCTGATAGGGATTTAAGTGGATAAGAATGAAAGGATTCTGCCCTGGCTGGTGTAGCTCAGTGGATTGAGTGTGGGCTGCGAACCAAAGCATCGCAGGTTCGATTCCCAGTCAGGGCACATGCCTGGGTTGCAGGCCACGGCCCCCAGCAACCGCACATTGATGTTTCTCTCTCTCTCTCTCTCTCTCTCTCTCTCTCTCTCTCTCTCTCCCCCCCTCCCTTCCCTCTCTAAAAATAAATACATAAAATCTTTAAAAAAAAATCTGAGCAACATTAAAGGTCTGGTTAGTTGGGATACATCTGCAGTGGCATTGGCTCAATGCTCAGCAGGCCGGGAAAAACAGAACAAGTAAAAGGCTGGGGACTGACAGATTAAAGGCAGCAAGAAGGAGAAGGGGGCCAATAGAACGGTATTGAAATGATTCCCTTTGGGGTGTGGCTGAGTAGGGAGCAGGTGAGGCAGAAAGCAGGCTGGGGACTGTTTGGGGGAGGGGAAGGCCTGGAAGGGCCAAAGACAGGTTCTGGAAATCTTAATCACCATATTCTTGTACCCTCATCTACTATTTCAAGGGGCTGAGTTGGGTGATCCCTGCCAGCTCTTACTGGTTTTGTTTTTTCTTAATTCCCTTTCCTCATGGCTTCCTTTTCGGACTGATGGGAACTACTTAGCACGTAGCCCCACGGAAAGGGCAAGGTGGGAGGTCAGAACAAATGTGTGGCCGTGGCTACAAAGCACAAGCTATAAGGTCTAGTATTTGACCGAAGTTTGGGAAAGGACAGAGGACTGAAGGTTAGGGTAGGGGTGGTCACGGGTGCAGCAGGAGTGGGCAGCCGTGGGGAAAAGGATTTGAGGTGACAAGCGGGAGGCCAGTTTGGAGGTTTGAAATCTTGGAGACGGGGCACTTCCCAAGTGTGGCCATTCGTGCGGTGGAGAGAGGAGGCCAGTATGGTCGGAGGGCTTGAGGAACGGTGAGGTTGGGGAATAGGAGGCTGTGGTCACTGAGAATGCAACAGCGGGTACTTCTTGAGGGCCTATTCCACGCCAGGTGTGACCGGTGCTGAAAGGCTGGGGTGGGGTCAGGCTCTGAGAAGCAGGTAAGAGGAGAGTGATCGGGGCGTCCCGGGGCCAAAACCTGGAAGGGTTAACGAGAGAGGAGAAAAACCATGGTCTTGAAGTCCTATGCGAGGAGACACTTGGGAAGTGTCTGGAAGACAAAGAAGTTCATGGCGGACAGCAGTGGAGTACAACAAACCTTGTATCAAACTCGAGAAAATTTTATTTTTCATGTTCATTTTGATAAAGAAAATTCGATGTTTAAGAAACATTTGCCTCTGCTACTGTATAATATTGAAGAGCTATTAAAATGTTAATATGAGACCACTAAAAATTAAAAAATAGGGTCTGTGACTATAGCTCTGACAAATCTAGATTTGGGAAAGTAAAGTTCTCAATATAGGAGTTACAGTGTGGTAAGCACATAAAAGAATGCTTCCTCTTTATGAAAGGATTTACTGTGGTCCTTTAAGTAGGAATTTGCTAGTGCCCTCATCAGCCACTTGAGAAAATGAAAAGGAAGTTAAAGCCGTATTCGTTTTGAGAGTAGTCTGTTGGATCAAGGACCCACGCCTGTAGACACATTGTTTTCTGGAAAAAGCACAATATGCTCAGAAAGCACAACCTGTTTTCAATCACTTTGGAACACAAAATTTTAGTTCATTGATTAAGTCAGAAAAAAAAATATCTGATGCTAAGGACCATTAAAATGTAAGGCTAACTACCACGAATAGCAGAGATTGTGATAAATCAAATAGCCCTTTTCAGTAACACGTATGTAATAACATCCTTTGATGGCTCTTGTGTCTTCATTAGCATAAATACATAGGATAAGCGGCTCTTCAGCAGATAACTTGAAGGAGAGGACTTGACTTTCATCTTTCTTGCCACCGCCTTATGGTTAGATCTTGGTGTTTTTTTTTCGCTCCCTGTAAATGTATGGCATTGTATTACTTTGTGAATGAAGAGAATGTGTAAATATATCTTGAAGAGTTAACTGTAAATATGTAACACCTGGAGTGTCCTCACCGAAGGAAGTGGTTTCGGACTTTGTGTAGCCAAGTGTTAGGGAGGCGCTGGAGGAGTAGGCATGTTCTCGTACTGCTGATTGGAGTCTAAATTGTTACAATCATTTTCAAGAGCAATTTAGTTGTCGTTTCTGGCAATAACAGTGAAATATGTTTATTGAACTAATCCTCTAATTCCTAGGTATATTACTTTTGAGAAAGTTTTGCATGTGCATGTGAGGGGATGCAGAAATATTCGTGGCCTCATGGGATCTCGGAAATGAAAAACTGGAAAGGAATGAAATGTCTATTAATAGGACAATGGGTATATAAATTACAAGCACACTCATCCAATAGCGCACAGCAGTAACAATGAGTGAAATGCAGCTGGAGCTATTAAGGAGGATGAATCTCATAAAGAGAACATTGAGCAAAAAAAATTGCAGAAAGACACGTACAGTGAAAATAAAATTTATGTAAAACTATACATGGTTATGGCTCTGTATGTAGATGTAACATGAGTAGGCACACGTCATGGGAACAATACGCATGGAAAGCAGGGCAGTGTTACCCCTGGGGCAGGGGGGGTGAATGTGGTGTTAGGGGGGGACACACTGGAGACTTCAGTTATGAGATTATGCATTTGATAAGCTCGGTGTTGGGTACAGGACGATCTATTTTATTCACTACATTTTTTTGGTAGGCTGGAAATATAATGATTTTTAAAAGGAGACAAGTAATTCTAGCTTATGAACTGAAGAATGAACAGCCCAGGGGTATGGACGGAAGTAAGGAGGCACACTAGGAAACGGTTTCAGCATCCCGAAGAGTGGAACGGAGGATGGAGCAGTTTCTGGCACGGCAGGAGTGTAACCAATTGTAGCTATTGTGGTGGTGGCTGCTGTCATCGTTGTGGTCGTCATCATAGACATAGGGGGACTGTGAAGAAAGAGAAACTAAGTGTTCCCAGTAGCTAGATTGTACTACGTGCTTTATTTGTCTTTTAGTCTTGACTACAATCTGGGTGTAAGGAATCTGAGGCGCACAGAAGCCAACGCCAAAAGGCACAAGGCTACATAAATTCCTAATGACTCATTTTTCAGTGTTGTTTCAAACATACGCTCTCTCCCGCCAATATACACACTCTTTCCCTGTCTAGCACTTGAAAATAAATTCTAGCATCTCTTCTCTTTGGTTCATAAGTAGCATATTTTGAGTTAAATTTAATAACTCAATAGACCAAACCCATGGGTAGTGCTTTATTACTTATTACAGAATACTTTTGTTATCACATTTTGGCTCTCTCTCAAGTTTTCGTTTGATCCTCCTAACTACTCCGAGGAAAGCAGGGCAGTTGATCATTCCTGTCTTACAGATGAGAAAACTGAAATCCAAAGAGGCTAAATCAGAGGTTCTTAACCCATGAGACCATAAACTCAATGAAATCCTATGTTAAATAGTTTATGACTGAATGGGTTTTCTTCTAGGTGGAAGGTCAATTTTAAATGTTTCAAAGGCGTTCAGGACTCTCCCAAACGGTTTAAATGATGTGCCTAAAGGCAGAGGGCACAGGGTCCTGGTGCAGCTAAGACCCCAAACAGTTTCCTCCCACCCCACACTCAGAATTCTTTCATTCTTTCCATTACAACTTACCGAATCAAACTCCTAATTAGAGATATTGGTGAAATACTTTTTGTAATGTTTACTGATTGCTAAGGTGCCAACGTTATTAAATGTACCGAAACATCTTACCTGGGAATTCGGTTTGTTCAGCTGTTGGGCGGTCACTAATCTACAAGGTGTTACTTTTCAAACGAACAAATCAAGAGCTGTCCTGTTACAAACACGCCCTGACACAGACTTGCGAAGAAAGGAATCTGATACAGTAGCTATGTAACGTATTTTACAATTCTGGGTAATCTATAAAGAATAATTATGAGACATAGCTTGAGCTAGAGGTGGGAAGCGGACCATGAGCTGAGAATGGGATTTTCATTTCTCCTGAACCCCCTACCTAATGTCTCGAGGTTTCCCAGATGTAAAAGAATGAATGAAAGTAGATCACTTTTCAGAATTCTTCCCATTCTACCATTGTTGCAATTGGATAGGATTTAAAATAGGAAGCGCAACAGGAGTTTTGGGTATAAACTGTACGCAAAGTCTGTTCACGTTAGCCTTCTTTTCCCAGTAAGAAAGGCCTCGAACGCCCTAGGTGGGTTACTACCGGCCATTAGTCCAAAGTGTCCGGGCCCCACTGGCCCTGCCCTTTAAGAAGGTCAGGCCCGCAGCCCCCCTCCGAGTGACGTAAGGGTGGGCGGAGAGAATGCCGCGGGAGGCCAGAGGTCCAGGGGAGTTTCAAACCCGAGGGCTCTCAATCCTGCATTTAGGAATGGAGGAATGCGGAACGCCCCAGCCCAGCCTGGGCCCAGGGATCGGTTTAAACCCGGCGGGGGAGTGCGAGCCTTTTGAGGGTGGGGCTTCGGGCCCGGAGGCCGTTTGTGCGCTGGGAAACCTCCCTCCGGATCCCGGCTCCCGGGCTGTAGGAGGTGGCTGGCTGCGCCTCACTGGGAACCAGCTCGCCTGGCGGGGCCACGTGACCCGCCGACGGGGCGGGGAAAGGCGCGCCCCGCCCCGCCCCGTCCCGCCCCGCACGCCTGCGCGCGGCTCCGGCGCTGAAATTCAAATTTGAACGGCAGCCTGAGTCCGAGTCCGACACTGGAAGCTGCGGGGAAGAGGCGAGCAGGTTGGGAAGAGTCTCCCAGCCCCGGACTCCTTGTTTTCTCCAAGTGAAACACTGACTCGGGACTCACTTTTCTTTTTCTGAATTTGAACCGCCGTCTCTCCGTCGTCTCACAATCGACACGCGAAGCCCGGGGCGATGGACCCGTTTACGGAGGTGAGAAACCTTGCGGGCGCCGCGGGACTTGACCCTTCCGGTCCCCCTACTCTCCTTTCGCTCCTCGGGGCCTACCCGGCGGAGAGCGCGTGCGCAGAGCGTGCGTGCCGCGGCCGCGGGGGCCGCCGGAAGCAGTCCGGGGTTTTTATGCTGATGAATGGCTGGGAGCAAAGTTTGCAGTCTGCCCTCAGAGGTGGTGGGGAAAGCTTCAGGTCAGCCCTGGTTATTATTGGACTGCCTCTCCCGAGTGGAGCCCTGTCCCCCCAGAGTGAGGGTGGGGTTGGACGGAACAGGTCCCACTGGAAAGAAAAGCGGGGACAACTTGTAGGGTGGGGTTGGGTGCCCGGGTGACTCACCGTTGTGTGTGCAACCGCCGCCTGGAAATGGAAATGGAATGGAATATGTTTGCGGGATTCGTGCGACCCGCAGAGGGGCTGAGTGTGCACTTAAGGGTGCTGCCCTTGGAGTGACAGAGAGATACAATAAGCTGGTCCCCGAGACCATCGCATCTGTTCCTATGAAGCCAATAGCTCCTTCAAATTCCTTGCGCAAGGATGAGGTTTCATGTCCAATTGACATGTAAATTGAAAGGAAAAGTGCTAGCCCAAAGTGTACAAATCAAAGTTAGTAGACCACGATTAAAAAAAAAACACAGTAAAGAAACCTTTTTATGTGTGTTTATGGGTAACTTCACAGCAGTGTTTACTTGGAAGTTGAATATGGATTAATTTCATCCTTACTGTGCGATTATTTCTCTAGTTTTGACTTCTTGTTGAGGACTTATGGTTCTTCCTCTTTCTTAAGGTGGTTGTGCAAGTTTCCAACGGTTATTTTTTGAATTACTGCTTAGTAGACCTAAAATAATGTCTCTTCACTAGATTAAAATGCTTAAATGCTGTGGAGAGTAGTAATTCTTTTTTTTTTTGAACTGTAACTACAATTCTGTAAGTCTAAGATATTTAGACGTTTCAACAATTAGAGTTTACTTGTTTTCAAACACAATATTTATTTTTGTTTCAAATTCCCAGTCATCTTGAGAGAAAACACATTCATTTGCTTGCCTTTTAAAAATTCTGACAAAAATCCAAAACACATTTTTGTATTAACCTCAAAGAATTGGGTTGGTCATGCACCTTGTTTTTCACTTACATTGTAGTTAAGAAGGATGTCTTTTTTTTACGTTACTTAGAATGGGATTTATTCTATTAACCTGTGTGTTCTGAATATTTGTTTTTATTCTAAGCGACTAACAGGGACAAAGCATTTTAAAAGTTGGCTGAGAGTTGTACTTCATTTTACATAAAAATGTCATCCTGAAGCAGTACAAATCTCAGTTGAAAGAAGCTTTATTTGAAAGAAAACTCATTTTATAGAGGGCTCAGAAAGATGTACTGTTTAATATGCAGGTTTGTATTATGAACAGTTAGGTCTGTTGCAGTTGGAATAAACAGCTTTGGCATCTTTTCCTTAATTGGTAATGAGTGAATTATTTGAATTGGTTCCAACCAGTAGGTGCTTAATTATAGCATTCATAACATTTTTCGCAGAGTGGAATGAACTGGCACGGTTCCTTGTCCGAAAAGCACTGGAAGTCAGTTAGAATGACTTCCTCAACCAGCGCTTCTTACCAGAATCATAGCACACAGGAACTTATCTGAGAGAGAATTTTCTCAATTTTCTCATGCCATCCTACGAGCCTAGGAGAGATTTGAACTCAAGACATTGACATCAAGGAACCAGGGCTTAATTCTCTGGGTAATGGTGGTTGAAGAAGGCCCCAGCCCTCCTAATCTCTCTTTTCCTTGGCCCTCCCTGCCGTCCCTGGGGCTTTCTGGCACGCCCTTCTCCCTGCCTCTTGTGCCTGGCCAACGCTGCTTTAGCCTCCTGCTCACTGTTGGGCCCCCCTTCTTCAGAGGGAAGATCCCCTCTCACAGGGCTTAGCTCACTTGCATTCTCCTCTCGACCTCGTGTCTGGCCAGAATGCGGAGCTTCCTGGAGGTTGTAGGCCTGTTCTTCCCTGTTCAGGGAGATGTTTCCCTAACCTTAAGCAGGTCCTGTAACACTCTGCTGAACTAATTAATATAGGAGAGAGCCATTCGGTGCAAATTATTTTACAGTCAGATAGCTACATACACGCAGTAGCTGCTGGAACATGTTAGCAATGTTTTTTATTGTAGGAAATTTCAAATCACACGAAAGTGTAACTGCTCAGGCATTCGCCACCCAGCAGCACTGTGTCCCCCACCTCTAGTCCTTCCCACTGAGTTATCTGAAAGCAAATCCTAGAGGTCGTATCATTTCCTACATAAAAATCGCCAGTGTCTTTCACAAAATGCGAAGGGCTTTAATAAAAAAAAATCAGCATGTCATTATCACCCCTGCACGAGTAACAATAGTTCCTTCATAGCAAGTCTTCTGCCAATGCTCAGATTTCCCTACTTGTCCTGAGCTTTTGCAGCCTGCTTGAATCAGACCTAGACAGGTCCATGGGGCCATGTCTTTCTAAAGTTTTTCCCGGACCAACCAGAAGTAATGACTTCACCTTAATTCGTGGACAACCCGGCAGGTTAAGCAGATGTTTATTATTAAGATCTGATATGAACTGTTAGCATTAGAAAGTCATGTTGATGGTATGGAAGTAGTTCTCTGACAATGAGTTCTTAAAAAGAGCGATAGGATTTCGTCAAAGGACAGTTTATAGCAGAGTGTGTAGGAGCCGGGCGCTGGAGCCTGGGTTTGGACTCTGCCTGCCTGCTCTTGGCTCTGTGGCCTATGGCTTGTTGCTGAACCTGCGCCTGGAGTTTTTCAGCTGGAAAACAGTAGTGAAAAACAGAACCTACCAAATAAGTTTTTTTTTTGTTTTAGGTTTTGCAAATGACATGAGTCCGTGTGTGCAAACCCTGAGAGTACTTTATATCACATCCTACGTACGCGTTCGTGAGCATTCATGATGGTGGTCGCACCATCAGGTGAATTTACCACCATAAACTTACTGCTCGTGACCTTGCTGTCACCCTCTTAGCGTGGAGATCCGCTCACCTCACGGGTGAGGGTCATCCCAGTCCAGGACCAGCCCGAGGGAGACGCAGGGCTGGGCGTGCCCCGTCAGAACTCTCTGTGCAGGAACCCTGAGAGAGAAAGGTTGCCGTGAACATGCTTTGGGAAAGCATCACTTCCTGAGATAAAAATAAACAAACATGCCGTTAATGTTTCGAACGGCGTTTTCCTTATTTTCCAGAATTAAATGGAAACCTCTGTATTGACCTAGGAGAGGGTGCCTCTGGCACACATTGGACATGACCAGTTTATTTCTGTTGTTGCGTCTACTCTGTTTAAGGAGGCAGGGGGAGCAGTGACACTTCTAGAAAAATTTGTCAGAAGTGATCAACGTGGGTGTGGCAGAAGTTGGTTAGGGGCTGTAAACTTCAGTTACCCTAGATTCCTCCCTGTGGAGTATCTTATTCCCTGGTTCTGTTAGTTATTGCAGTGCTTATTTTTTTATTCCTCTCCTCTTTGAAGAAGGAATGTGCCTTACGAACAAAAGAACCATTAAGTTCCTGATACACCGTTATAAGGAAGGGCGACCTAAATTTATTGAGCTGTTGAATTCGTATACATACATCATTTCTTTTAAATTAATAATATTTGGTACTTACTTGTTTTTATTTTACAGGTTAGGGCACTTTTTCTTGATTATCTACTTTATTTTTCATCTTGAGATTTTAGATCCAAAGTAGACACTAGAACCCTTGTGTAAGTTTGAAAGGCAAAGCCACATTCTTTCGCTGTGACCCGCGGCTCACAGTAACTGAAGCTGCTCTGACTCGCCAGGACTGGGGTGGAATGTGGGCGTGTCCTTGGTTGCAGCCTTGTCTTATCTGGGGAGTGACAGGTTTTCTGGGGGGGTGGGGAGTCACCAGACACACTTTGTGTAACTGTCACTTTTGAGATTGTGGAGGAGCTCTGTTTGGAGAAGAAAGGCTTTGTGCTTTGGAAGGCACGTGGTTCACAGATCACCCTTCAGTGACGGCGTGGAGATTTAGTGTCCCTGTGAATGAACTTGATGTTCGAAGTGGTCCCTCCAGAGGGGAGATGCCTCCCTCCCAGCGGAGCTCATGCTTCTGTTACACACTCAGAGGGATTTTTAAAAGCTGATGTTCTGTTTTAATTAAGGCAGTGAAAAGGCCAGATGGAATTTCATTTCCGAGCCGGCTCAGTGCTGTGTCTGTGCTTGCAGGGCTGTGTATGAGCTCCAGCCAGTGATCTGCGTGCCCGCCCCCAGACCCAGATGGGGGCCTGTGGGGGAAATGATTGCTTTACAGGTGTCGTGGTTTTTTTTACTTGCTGCTTCAAACAGGAGCTTCGGTGGTCAGGGCAAGGAAAGAGTAATCATGATTTTGTGGAATGGCTAGGATTTCAATGTAAAACTTTTATATTGATATTTAATTAAAGAAAACATGATGATTGTTTAGGTTTTTTTTTTTCTCTTAAGATGTGCCGTGTGTTTTCAAAGGCCTGATACGTCAGCTATCTCCTGCTGTTTACCGCCACCCCAGGTCTTAGCGGCTGCATTAGTTTTGCTGTTGTAATAAATCACCTCGGGCTTTGTGGCTCAAGATCACATGTACCTCTTCTGTAGGTCAGAAGTCTGATGGACTTGACTGGGTTAAAATCAAGATGTTGGCAGGTCTCCTTCCAGAGGCTCTAGGGGAGAATTTACTTCCTTGCCTTTTCCAGCATCCAGAGGCCATCTGCACTTCTGGGCTCCTGTCTCCTTCATCTGTGCTCACAGCCACCAGTTACATCACTCTGATCTCGGCTTCCGATGTCACGGGTCTCTGACTCGGACTTTCCTGCCGCTCCCTTTTCCCTGACAAGGGCTGTTCAGACTATGTTGGCTCACTCTGGTCTCCGGATCTCGATTATTTACTTAATCACACCAGCAAACTTCCTTTAGCTGAGCAGCATATCCGTAGGTTCAGGGCATTAGGATTTGAACATCTACGGGTGGGACCATTATCCTGCCCACTTCCCTTAGCGCCTAAAGCACCGACCACGCTGGTTCTCGAGATACGGTGTTAGGCTCACGTGGGCTGTGCTCCGCTCGGTCTCCCCAGGGGCCACGCAGGAGTCTGCAGTGACCTGGCAGGTCATCTGGGACCGGATGGGCTAACATGGCCTTACTCCCGTGTCTGGTGGTTGATGTCACCTGAGCCGGGGGGGGTCTCCAGCAGGCTCACCTGCGCTCCTTCGTGGGGGCAGTGCTCCTAGGGAGGGAGAGTGGAAACTGCAAGACCTCCGGAGGCCAGGGGTTGGAAGTCACAACACTGTGTCCCCTCTGCCACATTCATTGGTCGGAGTGTATCATGAGGCCAGCCCAGTTCAGGGGTGTGGAAGCAGATTCTGCCTGTTCATGGAAACAGAAAAAAAACCGTGCCCATTTAAAATCTTATGCCGCTAGCTACCCCCCTTTCATGTTCATATCACACCTGTAGTAATTTGGACATTGGCATGCTGCTCATTTAGCAGATCTTGACTCAAATTACGTAGGATTCCATTTTTGAAATGTATTTAACTGTTACCCTACGTGGCAACTGGTGATTTTAGAAGGCCCCTGGAGTTCTGTGCGCCTTTGACTAACCTGCGTTTTAAATGTCACACGTGTAGAAACTGCTCGAGCGCACCCGTGCCAGGCGAGAGAACCTCCAGAAGAAACTGGCAGAGAGGCCCACGGCAGCGCCCAGGTCTGGGGCTCCTGCCAAGCGGGCCCGGCAGCCGCTGGCAGAAGCGAGTAACCAGCCGTCTGGGGCGGAAGGTAAGACTGTGCGGGAAAGCAGACTCCGCCTGTTCTGAAGGAGGGGAGCCCGGGCCCTGCATCGTGCGTGTGGGAGGGTCCAGGTCCTGGGGAGACGCGAGCCAGAGCCCCTGCGGGAAGGGCCGGCCTTCTCTCCCGGTGCAGGGTGGCTGCTCGTGGGGGGCCTAGACCCTGCAGGGCTGAGGCAGGGGTTTTCTGTTTCCTGCTTTTTGTTTTTTTTAATATTATTTTTATTTATTTATTTACTTATTTATTTAAGACTTTATTTATTTTAGAGAGGGAAGGGAGGGAGAAAGAGAGAGAGAGAGAAACATCAACGTGCGGTTGCTGGGGGCCGTGGCCTGCAACCCAGGCATGTGCCCCGACTGGAAATCGAACCTGCGACACAAATATTATTTTTAAACAAATATTTCAAAATCATCGGTTGAACTTCATTTTTCTCAATCCAAGATTGTTCTTATTAACCCCCCTCACCCCCACCCAGGGAAGACAGTGCGGGTGCAGGGGAGCCCTCCTGCTGGCGTGGGGGCGGGGTCGTCTGCCCCAAGCCCTCGGGCCTGCCGATGGGACCCCTGGTGCTCGGCCGTGAAAACAGAGGCCAGGTCCCCGCCCAGGGTCTTCTGTCTTCCTGTGACATGGGTCCCTCCAGTCAGGTAGTGCGTTCCGATGGTGGGACCCGCCTTTTGATGCTTGCATGGAGGCATTTACTGTTTTACAGAAGAACTGAAATTCAAAGAACTCTGTATTTCCGGGTGGTATTGCACACTAAAGTAGAAACACTTCCACAAAATGATCGGAGTGGTTAATGGAGAGCAAACGCGCTGCAGAAGGCTGGGGAATCTCAGGATGTGCGTTCAGTGGGAGGGGTGCTGGGAAGGGCGGCCCCGCCCTCTCGCCGGGTTGCCGCCGCAATGAGGGCCCTTGGTCAGGCCAGCGGTGGAACGGCCACTTGTGAAGTTCACAGTCTCCCTTTTTTAAAATGCTGATTTTTCAGGAGACATGTGAAACTCATTCTTGGGTTGGAATAATATGCCTTATATTCAGATAGCTCCTTTTTATTGGAGAAGTTTAACAGTTTGACTTCTCTGAAAAGCAGGTGGCTGGGCTGGAGGGCCTGTAACGCCCCTGGGCCATTTCTGTGCAGACGCACTTGGACTTCCCCGTGGCCCTGAACCGCGTGACACGTTATATGTGCACCCTCAGAGTGTTCCTTGTTTCTTTTCATTCCGATTTTTTAAACCGTCAATTATGTTTTCTTAAAAAGAAATCTCACATATTAGATTTCTAAGTTACAGAAAGAAGATAGAATTATACATATTTCTTGTAAGTAAAATCTTTTAAAGGCTTGGAGGAGCAGGAGGTTTTATTAATTTGTTAAGTACTTGTGGCAGGTTGTTGGTGCTGTGAGGTAGCATGGGATTTTGAATTTCCACTCCTTTTTAATCCAGAGAAATCTTGCACAAAACCGTCACCATCAAAAAAGCGCTGCTCCGACAACACTGAAGTGGAGGTTTCTAACGTGGAAAATGAACAACCGGTTGAGCCAGCTCCTGCCGGACCTTGTTCTCCGAGTCCTGTGTCCCCTCAGGCACGGCCGCAGGCGCTAGCCCCGGCCAGCGGGTCCCCGCCCGCCACCCAGGCGTCTCTGCTCGGCCCGAGAAGAGGGCCGGACGCGGGACCGGAGGCGACGGCGGGTTCCTCGGTGAAGACGCGGATGCAGAGACTGGCAGCCCAGCGGCGCCACTGGGCTGAGCAGGAGGACGGGACGGGGAAAAACGGTAGGGATGGCGTGGCCCCTGATGTCCGGGTCAGTGAGGGTCCGCGGGCAGGGAATGCTGGGACTGTGTTTGTCGGTTCACACAAGGAGGTGCACGCTGTTGCTTTGTCTGTGCCCCGGAACCCGTCTCCTGTGAGTGGTTCGGGTGCCATCGTGTGTTTGTCAGGCGGCGGCTCTCGGGGCAGCAGATGATGGGGCTCCTGTGCTCCTGGCACCGTTAGCCCCGCTGACCTTCGGCTCTGTGTGCGAGACATCCCGCTGTGTGGGGTGGCTGAGTGAACTTGAGTGACTGGTGTGCAGTGCTGTTGAATGGGGGAGGGAGGGAGCTCTCAAAAGCAAACTGCCGAGCGCCTGCAAAGCGGGTTACTCCTCGGCCGAGGTGCCGGGAGCAGGTGGCGCGACCCCATCTGCACCCTCCCGGCCCGTGGTTGGGTGGGGAGCCTGGGGGCGGATGGGCAGCCATGCAGCAGGGCTGTTCCTTCTGTGGTCAGTTTATCTACCTCCTACCTTGTTGCAAAAAATGCCTCACAAAATATTGTCACAAAATGAGTAAATAAGGAAATCAGCGTGAAGAGAAGGAAAAAGAAAGCGAAGGCTGAGGTTAGTGTATTCATGACCCACCTTAAGTTCCCCCTCCTTGCTAGAGAGGGCTCTGAACTTGCCAGCAGCCCCTGGAAAGAGACAATCTATTGACCGCGTGACCAGTGTTTACAGGATAAAAGCAGAACTCATCACGGACCCCGAGACCCTAGAAAACTCTCCTCCCTGTGCCCTCAAAGATGGCCGTGTGCGGGCTAGTGAACAGAAGAGGTTCCGCACGAGGCCCGCGACCCGGCTCCGAGCTCGGGCCGGTGAGAGCAGCTCCGAAGGGAGTTGTGGGGCACTGTGCGGGCGGACAGCACCGAGCAGGCGGACAGCTCCGCGGCGGCAGGGCCTTCCCCAAGCAGGGGATGCTCAGCGCGGCTTTCCCGGCCGGGCTCCTGCGTGCCCATCGTCAGCGGTCAGATTGGAGTCTCTCGGGAGCGCAGCGGAGCCCTGGAGAGTGCTTTGAGTGCTTTGTCTTTTTTTTTCTTTAAAGCTGCGGCTAATTCTGATGCACAGCCAGAGTCGAGGCCAAGTGATCTGAAGAAATGGGTGGACTGCGTGGCAGTCTTCCGTAAATATCAGTTCTTTTCATAGGAATTTGGAGACCTTGGACAGCAAGGCATTTGAGATTATCCTTTCTGGCAATGATGATAATCTCAAGAGCAAACACTGTGTGAAGTGCTGGGCATTTAAAAATTTTTTTTTATTCTAATGCCAAACAGGACTGTAGTAGGTATAAGCCAGTTAAATGGTTGAGGACTTACACCGAAATGCACTGTATTTGAAGGGTTGTGTTCGGACAGAGACTAGAAGGGCAGAGCCCACTCCCAAAACAGCGTCCGCTGAGGACGGCGCTTGCTCCGAGGAGATGGTAGCGGTGCGCGCACAGGGATCGAGGGAGCGTGGGCTCAGGGGAGATTTTCTGCAGGAGTCAGGGGTGACCCAGCCGGCCTTTGAGGCACTGCTGGCTTCAGACGGCGGAGATTTTCTGGGGCAGAAGCAGCAGAACGTGTAAGAAGCACAGATACCGTGAACATAGAGTGTATAAAGTTGGTGTTCTGGTGTGCAGTGCACGTGGGAGAGAAAGAGGAGCTGCACTTGAGGCAAGCGGCAGGGTGCAGAGCCTTCGGGGGTTAGCCAGGAGGTGATGGGGAGGTGCAGGGGGAGTTCAGGGCGCCAGGTGCTTCAGAAAGCTCTCCGGGCTGCAGAGTGGGGGAGGGTTGACTCATGCAGAGATGGGACGTGGGAAGACCAGCTGGGAGGCTCGTGTCACAGTCCAGATGTGTGGTGACGAGGGCCTGCGGAGGCGAAAAGGAGAGGCTGGTGTGGGAGGGTTAGGGGAAGGAACCTGTGGGACTTGATGGCGGGATGGAGGACGAGGGGAAGGGGGGAGAGGCCACGGCACGGAGGGATGTGTGTGTTGTGCTGTGAACGTCAGGCGTGTTACTAACTAACTGTGGGCAGTTAGGAGGAGACCAGGAAAGAGGCCACAGAGACTCGGCGAGTGGAGGGCACGTCACACAGGAAGTAAGTGCAAGGCCTGCAGAGTGCGTCCTGGCATCTGGTGACAAAAGCAAACGCAACTCCCGGGCAGGTGCGGTGAGCTGAGTGGCGAGCGAATGTTGTGCAGGCGAAGAGGGGCAGTAGCTGAGAGGGGTGCACATTGATGAGACGAGGTTCGTGTCCAGTTTTAACATGAGAGGGACAGGCGCATACTCACGTGCAGAGGACACTGTGTGGACGGAGGAGGAGGGGTTGTTTGGAGCAAGATCCCTGAGGAGTTTGGGAGGGGCGGAATTGCAGCTCCAGGGGGAGGTGTGATCCTTGGACTGTAGGAGGGATGCCCTTCTGTGGTCTGAGTTTGTGGAAGAGGAAGTGTCGTGACCTTTGACTTCCCTATCAGTACATACAGTGTTTATGCTTGCAGACCCCAATCCTTCGCAGTGTAAGTGTTCCTTATTTGAGATTTATCTCCAAATGAAGATAAACCGGAAAACCTTTCTAGTCTAACCCTGTGCTACCCAGTACCATAGCCACTGGCCCTATGTACCTTTTAAGACTTGAATTAATTAAAATGAAATGACATCAAGCTTCTCCATTGCCCTGGCCGCATTTTGAGTGCTCACTGGCCACGTGTGGCTGCTGGTCACTGTACTGGACAGCCAGAGAGGACGTGGCCAGCATCACAGGAAGCTCTGTGGACAGCACTGTGGTCCAACTCATCCTTACAACCAAGAGTTCCTGGGGACCACGTGATCTTAAGTTGCGCAGCATCACAGCCCCACACATTCTAAAAATATAACCCGAGTGTGTGCTATCTTACAGCATTCAAAATCCACCAAAGGATTGGAGAAAAAATACGTGTAACGAAGTTTCATTTTTCTTTTTGATTTGGAGTATCATCTGATTTATGGTCAAACTTCAGCAGGTGGTACCTGCGTGCATGAGAGCTTTTGACTAGTTCTTGGACCTCTTCACCTCATTTAAAAATGCTCACCCAGTGGTCCTGGTGTCCCCACATGCAGGCACCTCTTGCCCACGGGTGTTCATTATTTCCCTGCAAACGTTCGCAGGTGATGTCCCCGAAAGCCCGCTCACCGCAGCCGTGCCCGCAGAGGACAAGGCGGCCTCCCCGCCCAGACCGTCGGAAGCCTCGGCGACTCCGATCGGGAGAAGGGGCCGTCTGGCCAACCTTGCTGCGGCCATTTGCTCCTGGGAAGATGATGTCAGTCACTCATCTGCAAAGCAGAGCAGCGCCCAGGGACAGCCTGGCACCACTTGTTTACCCACCGCTTCCTCTGCCAGCGGAGCATCTGCTGGGCTCAATAGCAGCAGTGTTAAGCAGGAAGCTACATGCTGCTCCCCAAGGGATGGCCATGCCTCCTGGAATAGAGGCCCGACCTCGAGAGCCGAGGGTGCGCCTTTGATCAAGGTCGCAGTTTCCAGCTCTGCGGTAAGGAAATACGTCTTCGTCTGTTTCTTTTTCTTTTTTTCCCTTCTTTCGTTTTTTGTTCTGTAAATACAATTTTAAGTACAGAAAACCTTTCCTTTTGTTATGAGTGCTAATGTATATTTATGTGCAGGTATGTGTTTTTGTAACATACCCACAGTGTTTATGTGTAGTTTTAGATTGCTGGTCTCTTAGAAAGTGGAAGTCATCAATTTGGTACCCAGTCCCCGGATAAGAGGGCGGTTAACAACCAGTGCCATTCCACGGTCTGTGATATGAACCCGTGGAGCCTCTTCTTTGTCCTCAGGGAGAACACTGAGAATCACTTTCTGCATTAGGATGCTTTGTGCGTATGCATAAGTGGGAGGCAGGAGGAGATATTTCTGGAAACTAGCAGGTGTGGTTACCAGACGGCAGTTGTCATTGGTGGGTACGGTACTTTCACTGTCTGCGTCCTTTCGAAAGGTTCCCCTGCGCATGCACAGTTTTTTAAAAAATCATAAGAAACCAAAAAAATGAAGGTGTGCTCCTGAGCATCGTCTTTCCCTGTGGGGCTGGGTTTGGGGTCAGCCATGGGCGCGGCCCCAGCCCTGCCTCAGGGTTAGCCGTGTGGCTCCCGACACGTCACTTCGTCCTGCAAACCAGGAAAGGGCTCTGGGGACGGTGACGTGAGAGAGCGTGCACGGAGCTCCGAGTGTGACTGTGACACGTTTTGTTAAAATAATCCTGACTTAGTGAAAACACAAAAAATATATAATGTGGTCTGACACAGTTACAGTTTATGAACGTACTAGTGTGATACTATGAAAGAAATTGGTTTTTAAAACAGTGAGTGACTCTGTTCCTCATGCTAAATTAGCCATCAGTATATTATGCAGACTGAACTGAATACTCTGAATTACAGTGTTTTCTTAATTATGCTCTGAATTGTAGTGTTTTCCCAGTTGGTTTTTTTTTCCCCCCAAATGTTTCTTGTGGGTTTGCTCTATCGGATAGCAAGACCGTTTTTTCAGGAGTTTACGTGAAGGCCGCGGAGCACAGAGGATTTGGGTGGTTTTGTTACGGGGCTGTGTTTAGATAGTGTGAGTTGTTGTCTACCCCAGTATTACTGCGTTTCAGAAAGCCCCCTCCCCTGTGAAGTCTGCCGCGCCCATCCCTGGTGCCAGAAGTCTCGAGGTCCAAAGTCCCGAGCGGCGTCAGAAAGCTCCGGCCCGGCCCCTGGACACCGAGGCGTTGAGGCCGGTGGGGGGGTCCGCTGTGCCCCCGACGGTTCCGCCCGAGGAAGCATTAAGCAGAGAAGGTCGTCTGCAGCCTCCGCTGAAAGACAAATCTACAACACCAGGTTATGCATTTTTTAAAAATCTGAAGTTCCTGCTGATTGTTTTCAGGGTTTCTGTTCTCAGCATTGTAGGCGTCGGTTGTGAATGGCACAGTGTTGGTTGGCCAGAGCGGGTGTCGGCTGTGTCAGAGGAGACGTCCTCAGGGGCGGCAGCTTTAGTTGAGAGACTAGACATGCACCAGCACAGACTCACCCAGACACTGGCCAGAGTGTTTCACCTGGCACATCGCAATAGCTCAAACACGCTTTTCTCTCAGAATGACTGTGCTAGGTACTTTCTTCTGCACTTTTTGGTGCTGGACAGCACACGTGCAGCTGGACGTGGTGTTGTACGGGCAGCATGGAGAAATTCTCGCCACTAGGTGTGGGGGGCAGCGCTTCTCATCATCACTGTGAAGGCGCCCCAAAAGCAAGGGGGGTGAATGTGCACGCCAGTGACCGCACCCCCAGTTGTACTGTGGTGTGTGCTGTGTGTGAGGGTGTGCACATGAGCACATACAGAGTTACCTTGTTTGTGGCGTGGACACTCACCCCCAGTGCGTGCGCCAGCACGGTGCTGGTGAGAAGCACGGGACTCAAAGCGTGGGGACAGCAATTACTCCGCACTCTGTTCTTTCTCATCGGAATTGCTTCCAAATTTTAACTTCCTGAAAACTCTTTTCTCCAGAACCCATAGTCCATCCTGAAAGGGAAGCGGACAGAGAGGTGGGGGTGGGGAATCCACTGGTTATGGGCTGAATGGAAGCCAGCCTTCAGTTTCTGGATGAGCCAAAAGGAGATTGGAAACAACAGCAAAATCCCAACACGGAGAAGGATTAGTTACTTCCAGGTTTCTACAGATTTAGGGCACAGCAAGGAATGCCTAGATAAGAAGCATCCTTTTTGTTGTTCAGGGCCTGGAAGATGTTTAATTTACATTTCTTTGTATTGTTAATGGACTCCAGGGACCTCTGAAGTCTTCACACTGTGGCTGTCATTCCAACTGCCCTTCACCTGTTCTTGCAAACCCGGTTTTACTGGGACACACCAGGCCCTTTACCACTGACTGCTCTCCTGCCTCAGAGCGGAGCCGAGTCGTGGCGGTGGCTGCACGTTCTGCAAAGCCCAGATGCTCACTGCTGGCCCTCCACAGGGGACAGGCTGCCGGTTTCTGACGCAGGCAAAGCTGCTTGGACCCTCCCGACAGGAGAGCCCGTCTCGTGGCTCTGCTCCGCTGCGCCCCACGCCGGCTTAGCTCCTGGGGTGTTACGTCAGGGTTCTTAAACGCAAGATAAAACAAGGTGGGCTGTAGACATGCAAGTAGTCGGGTTATCGTGGCCAGGACACCTGGTAGTTAAGGTATGTTATTGATGCCTACACAGTCAGTTTCCACTTGTTTGGGTTCTGATTGATCATTGTGTTTAAGGGTTTTCTAACACCCACAGTCCTTTCATTCCACCTTAAAAATAACTTTTTTTTTTTTTTAAGAACTAAGTCCTGTAATTAAATTTTAGGGCATGGAATGAAATAGTATGGTAAAAATTAAAAAAAAACCTTTAAGCCATTTTTGTATTGTTTACTTTCTGAATGAATATTCCTAGTAGATAGATTCAAAGCATTCTGGAGCTGTCCTGGGTTTTGGAGCCTTTGCCAGAGACACCCTCACGGTCACTGGTTCTGAGTCGCCTCCAAAGACGTGTGTTTTCTGTCGTTGGGGCAGGAGTCAAGCCTTTCCTGGAGCGCTTCGGAGAGCGCTGCCGAGAGCGCAGCGGAGAGAGTCCAGCCCGCCACACACCCCACCGGGCCCCCGTGGTCACGCCAAACACAAAGGCCATCCAGGAGAGGCTGCTAAAGCAAAACACATCCTCCCCCACGACCCATGTGGCTCAGCGGCTCAGGCAGGTACGGCTCACTGCCTCTGACGTCACCCACTGCGTGGTCTCGGCAGAGGGTCTGGTCTGTGCAGACCACGTTGTGCATTCTCACAGCAGTCCTTCTGACCGAGGTGAACAGTGTCTTGGGTCTCTGTATCGTGTGTTTCAAATTAGAAATATTATTGTCCTGTATTCTGTGCATATTGTGATTTTTTATCTTTTTTTAAAAAATAATAAAAAAAATTTATTCACTTATTTCAGACAGAGGGGAAGTGGGGGAGAAAGACGGAGAGAAACATCAATGTGTGGTTGCCTCTCACATGCCCCCTACTGGGAACCTGACTTGGCCAGTAACCCAGGCATGTGCCCTGACTGGGATTTGAACCGACGACCCTTTGATTCACAGGCTGGTGCTCAGTCCACTGAGCCACACCAGCCAGGGTGATTTTTTTTTTTTTATACTGGTCCCACCACCACCCCAGGGTGGTTTTTTTTAATCTTAACATTGAAGACAAGCAAAGTTAGTAGAGTTTGGATATTATTCTTAAACATGCAATCAGCTCTTCTGTAAAATAGAGCTTTTGATGGTTTCAGGAACGGGAGAAAGAACTAGCATGTCTTCGTGGCCGATTTGAAAAGGGCAATTTATGGAGTGCAGAAAAAGGCGAGAACTCAGGGAGCAAACCACTGGAAACCAAACAGGTAACACAAATGAGAAAGAAGAGTGAGCTCAGCACCAGAGCGGTGCTGGGATCTTGTGGTGGTGGTGCTGCGTGGCACACAGCTCTGCAGGTGCTTTCCTGTCCGGTTGGCTTTGCCACTGTCCCTCCCTGAGCTGCTTGCGTGTCCGTGCCAGCCCCCCTCTTCTTTTGTGACTCAGTGGAACTCTTTACCAGACTCCTGGTGGCCTATGTACATTCGGGTTTAAAGCCATTATTCTCATCATTTCATTCACCTCTGATTCCTTTCGGCATCCTACGTAGGCGCTGGTTCTACAGCATTTCTCAGAACCTGCTTCTCTCCTTAATGATCGGGTACTTCTCCCCAAACACGCTTCTTGAGATGGCCTGCAATCCTCCCCGTGACCAGATGCCTCCCAGGTTGCTCTTTGCTTCTGTGCTCCCTCCCACCCATTTCCTCCAAAGACGTGCACCAGCCTTCAGCAGATCCCAGCTTGTGAATGTAAGCTGTGTTCTGTTTCATCTGCGTGCTCACTGCGTATAATAAAGTCCTGTACTAGGATGCACTTTTAAGCTAGAAATAAGAGTTATATATAAAGTGGGCACCACGAGAAAAAGAACAATAAATGGGACCAGAATGCTCTGAGTAATACCTACCTGATTTTTTTTGTCAGTTCTCTTGCTTACCAAATGAGGTTCCCCAGAGTTCTAATCTCAGCTACGCTTTCTTCTCGCTTGCCTGGGGACATCTCTTCCCCACCCTCACCCGGCTGCAGCCCAGCACAGGAGGCTCGTGATGCCCAACTTTGCGCACACCTGTCTCCGGAGCTCCAGGCTGGCTGGCTGGTCGGGCCTCTGCTCTCACCGCTGTCTCGTCCCCACGCGGCGTCCGTCTCCCATCGGGGCTTCCCCTGTGCCCCGTCATTGAAAACAGTCCGGAGGTTCCCCCTTGACTCCTTCCTCTGACACTGTGTCTTCCCGCCTCCTGGCCGCTAGCACGCACAAGCTTGTGTGCACACGCGCACACACAAACACACACAGATGCAGTGGCACGTTTTCTAAATCTGTCACCAGGCTGCCTTGTCCTGGGGGTTTTCCCGTGCCGTCACCTTAATCACGGACATCGCTTTGTGTGTGTGTGACGCCCTGTGTCTAGCCGGGCTACTTCTCTCTAGTGCATCTCTCCACGGCTGCCAGAGAAGTATTTTTAAGAGACAAGTATTCATGTAGTCACTTGCTTAACATCCTGGAGGGCTTCCCATAGCTCTCACCAGAAAGCTGTCAGGGTGCTTGGCTTGGCCCCCAGGGTCATTCAGAACCCACCTCCTCCCGTGTGCGTCCGTCTGGTCACGCAGGCCGTGTGCGGTTTCTCACACGGGCCCATCTTGTCCGATCTCCTCGCCTCTGCCTCGCTGCTCTCTCTGCGTGAGTGTCTCCGTGGCCAGCTCCTGCTTCCCGTGAATAGGTCAGAGTTGAATCTGCTCTGGGCATCCTCACTCGGCCCTTTTCCCAAGGAACCCCCCCCCTTTTTTCCCGCCACATCACTCTGTATTCTCCTCACCTGGAATATTTACCTCCCTGTGATTGTTGCCTCTGCCGTGCGCCGCTGTCTCCACGAGCCGTGTCCGTCTCTGTGCCGGCCTGGCTCCCGGCAGGAGCTCAGCGCGTTTGTGTCTGAGGGGAGGGTTCAATGTGCTCTGCTTTCACGCCAGCAAACTGCAGGCTGCCGTCTGTCCTCTTGAAACCGGACCAGCTGTCTTGACTGCCCGCCCGTCCTCCTGTCTCGCTCTGCCTCCTGTTCACGCACACTCTCCCAGCAGAGCAGACGCTGCTTGGTGCTTTTTCTCCCCTGACGTCCCTCCACTGTCCGCCCACGGACCCCTTCCTTTATCACATGCGCCAGTGATCTTCAGTGGTCGGTGTTCGGGTGTTGAACTTGACCTGCTAGCAGCATCTGACATTGCTGGTCGCTCTTCTGTTGGAAGCCCCGCCTTCATTTGGTTGCCAGTATATCACGGTCTGGTGGTTAGGCCACTTCATGCCAAATAATTCCTGCCAAACCTGTGGGCTTCCGCCCCAGATGGACGCACGTACGCACTCGAACAGGAACAGGGGGCTCAAGGGTCTCCCCTCGCTTAAAGCTCCTCTGTGTTACCCACCCACAGAGGGAGCAGCCAGGGAGGTGGCAGGGACAGACAGTCGAGTGTCGCGGTACTGCAGTGCAGGGAAGAGAGAGCCTTTCAGAAGGAAGGGGCAGTCGGTATGGTCAGGGTTGCCTGTCCAGTGCGGGCGGGACCGGGACCCCTGGTGTGAAATAAGGAGCTTGTTGTGACTCGGCAAGAGCGGTCTGAGGGAGGTGAGGCCGGAGCATGGGGAGCGGGTGGGGGGCCGGCTGGGCGGGGCGGGGAGGCAGTGTGGGTTTGGTTCCCAGGGGGTGGGGTGGGGAGTAGGTGGTGGCTGGCAGCAGGTGAGGATGTGATGACTGGTTTATGCTTGTTTTGTTGCCCTGAGGAGACTCCAGTCTGTTTTGGCGTTGATGGGAAGGACCTCGTAGAAAGTGAGAGGTTGCAGGGAGAGGTTACCCAGCCGGGCTTGTCTAAAGCTGAGCCCTTGCCTCCGGGCCCCGCGGTTCTCCGAGCTGGGAATGACCGGGCGTGGGAGCCAGCGCCGAGGGCCCTTCCCCACGCGCGGCCTGTTCTGTTCCGATGGAGCGTACGTAGGCCGGTGACCCTGGTCTGTTTCATTTAGTAACTCGTAAAAAGACAAACATCTCCCGTTTTGAGAAATAACATTTATCTCTTCATTTGCTTTTTGCAGGAAATTCACTGTCAGAACACTCCCCTCCAGAAGCCTCAGGTTGTTCCAAATACCCCGTCACTCCCAGCAGCAGGAGGGGACAGGCGACCAGACACCAGGACAGAGACGGAGAGGGGGGCAGAGCCCCGGATGCCAGGAGGACCTCCCCGTGCAGAGCCTGCAGGTCGGTGTCTCCTCCTGGTTTCACTGAGCGCGCCGCCGTCGGTCGCGGTCGCGGAGCTTCGGGGCTTGGATGGGAGGTCGGGGTGCTGCCGGGGTGTCAGAGGGCGGATGCGATTCCTCCTTCCCACCCACTTTTTCTCTCTGGCTGCGCGACGTGCTTCTTCCTAATTCCCTTTCCAGTGTAAGTACTCATTCTCTTGACGAGGAGAGTGTAAGTGACTATGACTTCTTTTTGGAGAAAAACGTGGTGATATCTACTGAATTGTAAGGGGCGCATGATCTTTGATGGAGCTCCTCTGCACGTGTGTGTAGGGCGAATTCTTTGAACTCGGGTGCGAAGAGGCACCGTGTACGGAGAGAGGAACCGTACGTAGCACTGCTTGTTCATTGTGATGAGATTGAAACGCCCCGGATGCCCCTCAGTGGGAGACTCTAAGTAAATTTTATGCTAAATCCATGTAATCAAGTACTATGTGGCTGCCTAAAAGATTAAGGTAGCTCTGTATGTAATGACGTTTAATACATCATTGACCCTTAGAGACATATCCTTTAATTTTTAGACCGGGGTAAAAACATGTTACTAAAACTTAACCATCTAACAGTTTTTAAGTGCACAGTTCATTGGTGGTAAGAATAGTCACACTGTGGAGGAGCAGATCTCCAGAATGTTCTCGTGGGGCAAAACAGGACCTCTAGACATTAAGCAACAAACCCCCCGTGACCCCGTCTCAACCCCTGGGAGCCACCACTCTGCCCTCGGTTTCTGCGACTCGAACTACTTTGGAGACCCCCTACAAGTGGTGTTTGTCGTTCTGAGACGAGCTCATTCAGTGGGGCAGAGTGTCCTGGAGGTTCCTCTGTGCCGTGGCCCGTGACAGAGCGTCCTTCCTCCCACGGCGGGACCACAGTCGGCTGTGGGCACGTGCCGCATCTGGCTGTCCGCTGCCTGGCGTGGGCCCCTGTGGGCCGCCGCTGCCGCCGCGCTGGGCCGTCGTGAACAGCGCTGCCGTGAGCACGGGGCGCAGATACGCGCCCGAGACCCTGTTCTCCGTTCCTCCTCCGGACTTGCCCGGGGGTGGCAGTGCTGCGCTGTGGAGCCGCTCGGTGCGGGGTGTTTTGAGCAGCCCTCATACTGATTCCCACAGCGTCCCACCGTTCGCTTTATCGTCTCTCCAGCAGCGCCCAGGGGTGGCGGCTTCTCCCCGCGCCGGCCAGCGCCTGTGCTTTCCTGGTTTTTTGGTGGTAGCCATCCTGACGGTGTGAGGCGCTCCATCGTTTGTGATTTCGATTTGCGTTTCTCTTATGATTAGTCACGTCGAGCATCTTTTCAATACTTGTGGGCTGTTTGTTATAGTGTCTTTGGAGAAACGTCTCTTCAAGCCCTTTGCCCGTATTTTTTTTAATCTGGTTGGTTATTGGAAATTGTTGTTGTGGAGTTGTAGGAGCGTTACACGTTTCTACAGTTCACAGATATTTTTTCTCATTCAACAGGGTGCCTTTTCCGTTCTGCGGACTGTGCCCTTTGACGCATGGGAGGTTTGAATTGGACGTGGTGCCGGTTGTCTGTTTTCGCTTTTGATGCCTGGGCTTCTGGTGCCACGCCCAAGAAACCATTGCCAAGTCCATTGCCATGAAGGCTTTTTTCTGTTTCTTCCTAGAAGTTTTATAGTTTTCTAGAAGTTTTGCATTTAGTTCTTTAATCCATTTAGAGTTAGTTTTTGTATAAGGTGTCAGAGAAGCACCCAACTTCATTCTTTTGCATGTGGATATTCAGTTTTTCTAATATCACTTGTTGAAGAAAATTTTCCCCTTGAAACACCTTGGAAGCCTTGTCAAAGGTCATTTGACCGTATATGCGAGGTTTTATCTCTGGGCTCTCTATCCTGCCCCATTGGTGTTTGGCCCTTGCTTTATGCTAGTACTGTACTGTTTTAATTAGTTTTGTTCTATAATATGTTTTAAAATCAGGAAATACTAGTCTTTTAACTTTGTTCTTTTTCAGAATTATTTTGGATATTCAGGGTCCCTTGAAGTTTCGTATGAATTTTAGGATGGATTTTTCCATTCCTCCAGAAATACCCTCGGGATTTTGATAGGAATTACATTGACTCTGTGGATGGCTCAGGTAGTGCTGACATCTTAACGATGCTGAGTCTTCTGTGCGTGGACATGGGACGCGGCAACATTGTTTCCAGTGCGTGAACGTGGTGGGATATCTTTCTATCGGTCGTGTCTCTCATCCGTGCTTGTAGAGTTCGTGTGCATGTCTGTCACTGATGTAAATGGAAGTGTTTTCTTCATTTCCTTTTCAGATTGTTCACTGTTGGTGTGTAGAAATGCAGCTGCTTTTTGTGCTGATTTTGTGTTGATTTTGTGTCCTGCATCTTTGCTGAATTTGTCTATTAGTTCTAACAGGTTTTTCTGGAACCTCTATCGCTTTCTATGTACAAGGCCATGTCATCTGTGCACAGGGATCATCTTACTTTTTCTCTTCAAACTTGAATCCTTTTCATTATTTATTTATTTGTTTGTTTGTTGCTTCCTGCTGTGACGAGGACTTGCAGAGCTCTGCTGAGCAGACGTGGTGAGAGGCGTGGCCTCGGCTTGTTCCCGGTCTGAGGGGAGGGGCTTCTGGTCTCCACAGTGAGAACACTGCTCGCGGTGCGTGGGCTTTCCACGCATACAGGCGCTTTCCCGCTGTTGCTCGTTTTTCCGAGTGTTTGCTGGCACGTTTTTAAAAAGTGAGAAACAGCGCGGAACAGCATGTGAGTGTGATCGCCTTCCGATACGATGGAAGGATCCACACATGCACACGCGTGCGCACACACACACACACACACACACACACGCACGTGTGGGTGGGAGGACCGGAGGAGCAGACAGTGACCTGCTGACGCTGGCGTCCCTGTCCCCCGGCGGGAGAGAGATGGGACGGGTGTTTGGGGTGCTCTCCATCCGTCTCCAGGTGAGAAATGTGGTTTTATAATCAGAAAGAAAGATGCATGAGAGTCTGTAACCGAAACAGTCTGGGTTCTTGTATATATTAATGTGGTGTTTCCTAAACCTCTTCTAGGTTTCACTGAGTGTGCAATGACGAAGTCTAGCCCTTTGAAAATCACCTTGTTTTTAGAGGAGGAGAAGTCTTTAAAAGTAGCGTCAGACCCAAAGGCCGCGCAGCAGAAAGGTTGGCTGTTGTTCTCTATTTCTTGTTAACACTGAGCATGTCATAAGAAACAGTGTGTTGGTAGAAGCACTTGATCAGCTACACAGCGTTCTGTGTTTCTGAACGGCTGGTGGTTTCTTTTAAACCCAGACGTGCTCCAGCTCCCACAAAGGCCGAGCACTGCTAATGGTCACCGTTAGGCCACAGCCCTCGCGACAGTGTGAGCGACAGTGTGAGCGAGGCCAGCTCACGCCTGTCAGGGGCGGGGCGCGTGCCCCCCTCTGTGCCCCACCTGTGCTGCGAGCGGGTCAGGGGCCCCAGGTGACGTTAGTCCTTTCCCACTGGGGACTGCTGTCTCAGGGCAGCTCTAACAGCAGAAACCGTTATGTGAAAGGAGGATTTTTGTGAGTCTGGAGCTTTTGGCTGCTATCCTGAGTTCTTTTTTTTTTTTTTTTTTTAATAATCTAGTTCTTTTTTTTTTTTTAAGATTTTTATTTATTTATTTTTAGAGAGGGAAGAGAGGGAGAAAGAGAGAGAGAAACATCAATGTGCGGTTGCTGGGGGCCGTGGCCTGCAACCCAGGCAGGTGCCCTGACTGGGAATCGAACCTGCGATGCTTTGGTTCGCAGCCGAGCTCAATCCACTGAGCTACGCCAGCCAGGGCCTGAGTTCTTAATAGTCTTTCTGACACTTAAAGCATCGAATCAGCTTCTGCTGGTTGCATTTTTGTTGCGTAGAAAATGTCACCAGAAATTTGGAAATTATTTTGGTTTCATATATTTGTAAATCTCATTATTATTTTTTGTTTGGGAGTGCTTTTCATTAGGGCTTTTCCCCTGTTTATTTAGTCAGCATATGAATATTACATGTTCTCGGCTACCCCATGAAATTTTAAAGGTCTGAATCACATTGCTCGCTTACCGGAATCTTTTCAGAAGTGGTACGTGAAATTGAGATGAGCGTGGACGACGATGACGATATCAATAGTTCAAAGGTGATCAATGACATCTTCGGTGATGTCCTCTTGGAGGAGGGCGAACTGGACGTGGCGAAGAGCCAGGAGGAGGGGGACGGAGCGGCGGCCGAGGGCAGCGAAGACCAGGAGGACGCGCTGAACATCTCCTCCATGTCCCTGCTGGCTCCCCTGGTGCAGACGGTCGGTGTGGGGAGCCCCGAGGTGAGCACGGGCTGGGTGCAAACGGGCCGGGGCGGAAAGGAGCCCGTGGGAGTGGGGTCTCCTTTTGGTTTCATGGGGGCCTGGGGAGTTAGCACCCTGTAGCCGGGGGGATTTTGCAAACCCGATGTTCAGTCTCTTAAAAGAGACCTTAAAACTCTTCGGTGGTTTTCTGTGGACCTTAGATGAAATCCAAACTACCGAGGCTTCAAAAGCCTGACATTTGGGCCCAAGTCCTGGCTCTGCCATTTCCTGATGTTTACTGGTCAGATCGTAATCACCTCCCCACCACAGCTCGCTCAGCTGTTTGTGAGGGTCAGAGTAGTGTCCGTGCCGTGGGGTTGATGTGGGCATTCAGACGCCTCAGCGCATTGGTGTTTAGCACCACACAGATAACCAACACTTATGGAGAACGAACTATGTTATTAGCTATCACTCTACGTTGAGTAGCTGCAGCTTTGTTTGCAAATTGGTTCAGTTAGAAATATTTTTAGTTTTTTTATTTATTGATTTTTAGGGAGAGAGAGAGAGAAACACCAATTTGTTGTTCCATATATATATATATATATATATATATATATACACATATATACGTATATACATACGTATATGTATATATGTGTGTGTGTGTGTGTATATATATATATATATACACATATACGTATGTATATACGTATATATATATATATGCATTCATTGTTACCCCTTGTATGTGCCCTGACCGGGGCTTGAACCTGCAACCTTGGCATACTGGGACAACACTCCAACCAACTGAGGTCCTTGGCCAGGGCCAATTAGAAATATTTTTAAGGAGGGTTATGAGTGTAGTTTTTAGCTGTCTTTCCATTTTTATTTACTTACTTTTTAGGGACTTACTTTAGTTTGCCTTGTTTTTACGATGAATCGCTTAACTTGTTGGATTTTTATTTCCTAATAATAGAGAATTCATTCAGTTCCTCAGAATTATCACTTAGAATCAGTGTCATCTGTACAAATACCCGCTGTGCTTCCTTGCAGGGTTCAGTTTCCTCGCCTGGACCGAAACTGAAAGACGGCAGCACCAGCGATGAGAGTCCGAAGCCCGGCAAGTTCCAGAGGACCCGGGTGCCGCGGGCGGAGTCCGGAGACAGCCTCGGCTCCGAGGACCGGGACCTCCTTTACAGGTGGGGCTTTCGGGGGGGCCTTCGCCCCTCAGGGCCGTGGTGGCTCAGAGCGGTGCAGCGGGCTGTGGTCTTTATAGTTACGACGTTATGAGTGATCAACTTGCATAGAGCTTCGGAATAACTTCTGTCAGCCCGCCTCTCACCCAATGGCACTGTCCGTTCCGGGGAAGTGTCCGGCCGCTGGGCTTCAGTGTCAGTGCCCGGCTCTGCCGAGATGTTCGGCGAGTGGCGGTGTTTCGTGCGGGGCTGGGTTTCTAGCTGTGTACTGTGTCCCGCAGCATCGACGCCTACAGATCTCAGAGAATCAAGGAGACGGACCGCCCTTCGATAAAGCAGGTGATTGTCCGGAAGGAAGATGCTGCTTCCAAATCGGAGGGGAAAAAGAATGCCGAAGAAAAGGCTGCCTTTCCTTGTCAAGTTAACGTCAAACAGAAAACTCAGGTATGTCCTTCTGGGCATGGGGGTGCGGGCGTGGGGGTGCGGGGTGTTCCTGCCCGAGGCGGGGCTCCTGGGGGACAAGGTCCCCCCAACCCCGCCTTGCTCACCGCCGTGCCCTGGGCCACCGAACTGCATCCGGGGTCACTCCAGAGTTCAGTTTAATTTGCAAAGGGTCCTCTTTCTTAGAAAAGTTGGAAGCTTGTTGGATACTGTCGACATGTTTGTTTGTGCACGTGTTTGTACGTGTCCTCGAAGTGTTAGCTATGAATTAAATGATGATGAAACGTGAAATTTATTTTGCTCGCAGAGTTTCTTTTACTCTGAGGAAAACTTTAAAAAAAATTACAACATGCATGTAATTTAAATAAAACGAATCAGATCCTCCTTAATCTTGACTGTGTTGGACACAGTCCCGGCTATAATTTCAGTGAGTATCAGTTGCAAGTCTTTTCGTAAGGAAGAACGATTACAGTGTAATTACTGCAGTGTGTTGAATGTCTTTGGTGCACAGCCTGGAACTCGAACCGTGAAACTGGGCCGTTTTGACTTTCTGGGAATTACGGACAGTGTTGGGTCAGCTGGGTTATAGATAATTAGAGCGTCCGCACAGTGAAAGTGGTGCCTGGAGCCTGAGTCCCCCCTCCTCTCTCGGCCCCCCCCCCAGGAACTCAACAACGAGATCAACCTGCAGCAGACGGTGATCTACCAGGCCAGCCAGGCCCTGAACTGCTGCGTGGACGAGGGCCACGGCAAGGGCTCCCTGGAGGAGGCCGAGGCGGAGAGGCTGCTTCTGATCGCAAGTGCGTGCCGCACGCCGGGAACAGCGCCCCCCCCTCCCCAACCCCAGTTTCAGACCAGGAGAAACGCTCATTTCAGAGAAAGGGCCTTTGCTGATATAGTCTGTCTTAGTTGTTTTATGTTTTGCTGTTTCTAATAAGGTCGGCGGACACCCTGGGTGTACAATGAGATGCAGCGTGCGTGACAGGGCGGAGGAAACTGGAATGCAGTGGAGGGAATGTGGTTGTGAGAGTGTGCTAAGAATGAACTCAGGAATGTGTTTGCACCCCCACACACACACACACACACACACACGCTCACACTGTCTCTGACCCTGTCGTGTGTGTACGTGTGGTGGTGGATGGTGCGCACGTTAGAGTGGAAGGATCGCACCCCACACGAGAACTGACGGAGAGTCGAAGCGCTCAGTTACAGGGACTTGCTGAGCAGAACAGTGATGGAGGTTTCCCCCAGGTGCCCGCCACCTGTCCCTAGAGAGAAGGTTACTGAGTTCGTCTTTGGTCCCATGTGCAGTCGCCACAGAGTATATTGGTCTCATTTAGAAGCAGCTGCATTGTCAGTGTTCGAAATAGTAACTTGCCTATCCTCACGCAGCTGAGAAGAGAGCGCTTCTGATCGACGAGCTGAATAAACTGAAGAACGGGGGGCCCCAGAGGAAGCACAGGGCCGCTCCCGTGGCCCAGGGTGCGTTCGCCCCGTCCAGAGGGTCGGTCACTTTGTCGGAGATCCGGCTGCCCCTGAAGGCGGACTTCGTCTGCAGCACAGCTCTGAAACCAGGTACGGCGGTGCTTGCCCTGGCGTGTCTGTTTGGCCTCCTGGTGTAGGTTATGGTCAGATCGGCGCAGACGGGGACGCGTGGGGGGCGGGCATGAGGAAGGATGCGGAGCTCGTATCCTGGGCCTGTGGTTCCTTCTGTGAGCGCGTGTGTGAAGATGACCGAGGAAATCCCATGCGTGGGCCACTGATCCGCACAGTCACAGACGTGGCCCTGCCCGAAAGTAAGGCTAGTTGAACGTTGTTTTGAACGTAAACTGTTTTCCTGAGGGGAGGTGCCCTGACACAGCAGCCAGTCAACGTGCGTTAATCAGTGTTATCGTGAGAAGTATTCAGGGCGTCTGAAGGAACTCACTCTACTCCCTCCGATCTCCGTGAGACTCATCCCGTTGCAGAGATGCATCCTGCAAGTCGTGAGCGACTGCCCGTGGGAGTGAGGAGCCCCACGCTGGAGACACTGCTACTGCCATTCTCTTCCCTCTGCCCCTCTAGATGGGGGCAAGTCAACTTGTCTAAACTGTGCAGTCTCCTAAACGTCACTGATGAGCAGAGGGTGTGAAGGGGACCGTGGCACCAGGCCCTGAGGACAGGGCAGGATAATTAGAGCAAGCTGGAGAAAATGAAGTTTTGGACCTTTATAGAGGTTTCTTTGAAGTTTCGTGTGAGACATTCTCTCAGAGAGAAAGGAGGGCTGGACGTGGGAGAGGAGTGGATTTCAGGTGCAGGGAGAGCACGGAGCGGAGCCCTCTGCGAGTCGGAGCCATCCGGCAGCAACGAGGTGGCCTGCGTGCTGGGCCTCGCAGTCGTCTGGTGCCGGCGGGCGCGGGCAGAGGGCGTCGGGGGTTCAGGGCGCGCCTTCGGACCTGTGGTCAGTAAATGACAGGTGGTTCGTGTTTGCATCAGAATGTTTCTATGACTTGCACAGAAACATAAGTGTTTCAGTCTCAGTTTTGCAATATAATAGTATACACTCAGGTATGTACTATTAGCTAGAGAATTTGGGGTCAATAGGTAAAATTTGAAGTCAGCAGAAACTGAGGAGTGTGGAGAGAAGTTTTGTTAATTCGTGTAATAGGAAGAGACGTCGGTGAAGCTTATTCCAGAGTTATGGCCATCTGCTTTCATCTTACCTTTTCTTGTCTAAAAAACTGATTTCAGAATTGTTCAAAAAATTGTAGATCAATCGTTGTAGTGCTACTTTATTCCCTTGGTCTTCCAGAATGCTGATGATCTAAATCCGGTTTTGCTTGTGCTTACTACGGGATGCGGTTACTTCTTGCAGACGCAGCAAATCACTATTTCCTAATCATACTGAAGGCAGGAGCCGAAAACATGGTGGCCACCCCCTTAGCGAGCGCTGCGGGCTCCCTCAACGGCGATGCTCTGATGTTCCCGACCACGTACGCTCTGTGAGTGCCCGGGCCTCGGCGGGCAGACACCCTTTCCCCCTGGTGGTCGGATGGGCCCGAGTGCACGGGGGCGTTGACGGCCTGAGACGTGCGGGGTGTTCAGTCTCTCACACGGACAGACCACTCACGTTCAGTTGGCTTAACTCTTCTGTTCCTGATGTCTCCTTCCACGGAGCAGCACGTGGCTTCCACGGGACCGTAGGCGTGTAATGTCTGGGAGTGTTTTCCAACTGTGCGCGCGTGCGTGCGTGCGTGTGTGTGTGTGTGTAAAATATTGATCATAATTTTCTAGCCATGCCTTAAGTCTCCTAATGCACTTAATATTCAGTCTCAAGGAAGAGACATTGAATGCCATAGATTCATTTTGACTCTAGAGTCAAAATTCAGTTCGAAAAAAATTACTTTTACTATTGAAGATCCTGAGTTGTCAAATACTAAAGAAAATATGTGACTTGGATTATAGGAGAAAATTGATGGTTTTTTCCAGTTTTTATATTCCTAAGTGGTTTATATCTATGGCCTTTAGTTAAAACAGTGAATTCCTCTTCTTGCAGAGTCTGATAACAGTGTTTGTGGCATCATCTTGAGATATAACTTGGTATTTTTCTTATAGTTTTAATGTTTTGTGTTTCCAGGGAAGATGTGTCCAATGACTTTGAAATAAATATTGAAGTTTACAGCTTGGTAAGCAGCTACCTTTCTAAAGGAACCACTAGTATATTTTTCTCAGAGATGCCGGGTTTGAGCTAATTAAGCTGTGATTTGTTGTAGATGCAAAAGAAAGATCCCTCGGGGCCCGATAAGAAGAAGAAGGCCTACAAATCCAAGGTGAGAATGAAGGAGGCCCCGTGAAAACACAGTGATCAGAAATAACAGATGGCACCCCCGTTCTGATCTGGGTTGTAGTGATGGCCGAGTGTGTAGGCCCTGTGCGTCTTGGAGCTGTGAACGCTGAGAGTGAGCTTACTGTGAGTGTGTGGTCAGGGCCCCGAGTGTGAGCTCCTCATACACTTGGGCCCCATAGTTCTGTTTCTCTATGTCTCCCTGACGGCTTACTTCTATCACCCTTTAAACTTTTCAAGTCATCATTTAAGTAACCTTATTTAGTTTTTTTTTTTTTTAAAGATTTTATTTATTTATTTTTAGAGAGGGAAGGGAGGGAGAAAGAGAGAGAGAGAGAGAAACATCAATGTGCGGTTGCTGGGGGCCGTGGCCTGCAACCTAGGCATGTACCCTGACTGGGAATCGAACCTGCGACACTTTGGTTCACAGCCTGCACTCAGTCCACTGAGCTATGCCAGCCAGGGCTCCTTATTTAGCTTTAACAAGGAAGGAATGACAGCATGGGTAAAGCCGTAATAAAAGACTTAAGTGAAATATATTCGTATTTAAGAATTATTTTCTGTGTGGAGTGTCTCAGGTTGGCTATTTGTAAGCTTCACTAGGAAGTGACGTCTTTTCTTTCAGGCGATGACTCCAAAGCGACTGCTCACGTCCATAACCTCGGTGAGTAGGATTTCCAAGAACTGGAGCTTCCTTGTGAAACCTCCGTGGTGCACATATTGATAAACTGGTTAACCGTTTCTGAATCCTCAGCGCTTTGGAAATCTCTAAAGTACTTGTACTGGGTGGGGGCGGGCATCTCTGATATTTACACAGAGGAAAATGAATGTTTTCTGAAATGTAGTTCCTGCAGTGGTCAAGAGTTTTGCATTTAAACATTCAAATCTTTGCATCTAACGAAGAAAATGACTTGTTGCTTCTCCCCCTCTGTTTCAGAAAAGCTCCCTTCACCCTTCAGGTGAGTGGACCTGGACCGTGTGGGACAGTGGACTGGGGAACAGCTGAGCGGCCGCCTGCTCACACGGACGGGCATCTCGACTCACGGGCGTGTAGCCTGGCCTCCCCGAAAGCTGTCACCTGCATGGCCTCAGGAACGCGTGGGGCCACCGCCCCCTCACGTGCTGTCCGGTGGCCGTTGCCAGACCCCACGCAGGCCTCCAGCCACCATGTCCCTCGGGCTCCGGTGGGCGGCACGCCGTGGGGCCTGCTTGCTGGCCCTGCTCGCTGGCCCTGCGGCAGGTTGCACTGCCCCTCACCGGGCTGCCCTGCCCTGCAGACCCGTTCTGTGCTGTCAGCACTGTGGGGCTGACTTCTTTGGGCTTTGCCAACCGCCACTGGCCTTGCGTCCCATCAGCAAAGCATCTTCCCAGCTCGGTTGGGCCCGGGGCGCCAGGAAGCCAGGAACGGCCTTTTCTAGAATGAACTAGGTATCTTTTCCAGAGGCGGGCGGGGGACTGAGCTGGTTTCAGTCTCCTGCTTTGGGCTGTTGGTCTCCCTCTGGTACAGGAGTAGCTAAGAGGCACTGTGCAGTGTCGTCTGGGCTGCTGATTACGTTCGTCCGAGGCGACAGCAGGGAAGTCTTCCCTGAGCTCTTGCAGGACGGTTGCATGTTACATGCCCATTTTGGGGTTCTGTGTCTTTAAAAATCTCTGTCCCAAATGCTCAGAAGTGCCTAACTTCACTATAGTTAAATATAAAATATTTCACAGTTTGCTTTTTTTAGCAAGCTTACGTTTTCCCTACGTCTTCAGAGATGGAGGGGAACGATGCAGTTTTGTCTGTGGCAGTTTATGTCCGTTCTGTCGGGGTGCGGTGAGGGGCGGTTATTTACACTCAGCGAAGTCGCTGGGGCTGAACCTCGTCTCCTCTGTCTTCAGTGACGGCCAGCCCCGGCGGCCTCAATGCCGTGCGCACCAGCAGCTTCACGCTTGTCGGGTCCCACACGCTGTCCCTGGCTTCAGTGGGAAACACTAAGTTTGCTCTGGACAAGGTAACCCAGATTTACTTACTTACTTTCAGAAAAATTAGGTCCTTGAAAATGCTCCCGTGCTTTCAAGTATTTGAAATCTTTGAAAATAGGCATTCTTAGAATTGTACATTTTAACCAAGTATTGATGTATCTATGTGATGTGTGTGTGTGTGTGTGTGTGTGTGTGTGTGTGTGTATTACTCTCACTTGAGGAGGATGTATTGATTTTAGAGGGAGAGAAACATTGACTGGTTGCCTCTCATACACACCCCAACCCGGGACCAAACCCACAACCCAGGCACGTGCCCTGACTGGGAGTTGAACCCGTGACCTTTTAGTTTACAGGACGACGCTCCAACCAACTGAGCCACACCGGCCAGGGCCTACATGATATATTTTTTGATGTTGGAAATATTTCTCCCTGTGTCTTAACAGTTAATTTCTCAAAGCACTGTACGCTGATGTATTGTAAATGTCAGTTCTGACTACGGGAGTATTTTTAAAAAATTTTCAACGACAGTCGACACGCAGTATTGCATTGGTTTCAGGGGTACAGCGTAGTGATTACACATCCGTGTCAGGCGGCCACCCCGATGTGCAGGTGCACACAGTTGTCACAGCAGCACAGCCTGTGCTCCCTGGGCTGCTCTTCACGTCCCCGGAAATGACGTGGAGTATGATTACCTGGGAGTGTTACTTCCCTAAGCTTACTTACAGTGTTAAACATAGGCACTTGCCCATTTGAACCAGTATTTTGAAAGAGTAGTACTTTATAGATTTAGTTTTGACAAGGTAAGGAAATTTAGGTTAATTTCTTAGCAAAGTCCCCATGAAACAGAGGCGTTCTTTCCCACACTTTCCTCCCACGCTCAAAGCTTCCCCATCCCGACCTGCCCGGGACCCCGGAGTGCTTTCTCACCGCCAAGTGACGGGACTTTCTGTGACGGACCAGACCGCTCTGAGGGGTTGGGGAGCTGGAGACAGGCAGATGCCAGCTCTCGGGCTGACGCCTGCTTCCCAGCACAGAGGCGCTCGGAAATGTTGTGGGAGATGAAGTATGAAGATATGGGAGGCCCGGTGTCTGGCCTCAGCCCCGCGGGCCATTTCCCCTCTAACTCTGAGCGAAGTCCCTTCGTTGCTCTGGGGTCTCGCTGTCCATGTGTAGAACAGCAGGTCACATGAAAACCATGTGACTTTAAACTTTCATGCAACCTTCCTTTTTTTTTTTTAGTTGGTAGACAAAAACTGTACTGTGCTTGAAATTTTGATGATTGTTAATGCATGAGTGTATTTTTTAATGTGTTAATTTAAAAAATGCTTGTACCTTTTATGTATTCAGTGATTCAGCCAGTTTAACACATTGAGTGATCCTGGGTCTTTTTTTTTCTCTTTATCTTTTATTTTGTCTGTTTTAGATAAATTATGATGTAAAAGAGCGACAGCTACTGGGCTATTTGTTCCAGGAAAAGGTTGCCGTTTTTTCTTTGCTTGAAACTAACAAGCTTAAAAAATCAGTCCTTAATTTTGGCCTGTGTGTATTTGTTTCACTAACCACTCTCGAACCTTCTTGGTTGTTGTGCGTAATCAAGGACGTTACATACATTGTTCCTTCTGTAGTCTCTTGAAGGTGGGCATCTTTACGTTGTTCTCTCCTTTTTTCTTCGTGCATGCCTGGTATTATTGGCTTGCTTCTGCGTTCTTTTTTCATCTTAACGGTCTTTCAGATTCAGTAGTCTCTTCAACATTGATTTTCTGGGTACTAAGATAGAAAAATTGATCACTACGTCTAAAGCTAAAATGTGTTCAGTATTGTTCGTCCCCCACACAGTGAAAGAGCTCTTGGCGATGTGTTAAGTAGAAAGCTTCTGGCCAATAGGCATATTGCTATGTAGATCATGCTTCGTTTTTAATTTTTAAATAAAATGCATTTAACACTAAAATTATACCAACTATAATCATATTTTAGATTTTTAATATCCTTGTGAAGACCAATGGCAAGCATTTTGTGGATCTATAGAAATGCTAATTTATAAAGTGCTGGATAGCATTGTATTCTTTCACTTTTTGCTAAAACAAGGTTTGCGAACTGGGGTCTTGTGCCCCATGTTCCTGTCTGGCTGCTGTGTGTCCCGTCGCCGGTTTCCGAGTATGTTTGCTGGGTTTTGGGAACCTCTGAAACGGAAGGGGTTCAGTGACTCGGGGTGAGGCAGAACATTTGCTTTTTTGAAATTTTTTTGTCTGCCATTTTAATTCAGAATGTCACAAAATATTTCTATTCTCTTCATACTCTTGAATTCATAACTTAAATAGCCAGCCGCATGACTGAGTGCAAAATCATTTAATTCAGTTGGTTGCGATTAGTACTCTAAGGTCTCTTTCTGCCTCAAACACAATTTCGATGTCAGATTTGTCCTGAATGTGCTTTTGTGAGTGCCAGAGAGAAAGCGTATGTATATTTGTTCCAACGGCTTGTAGTTGATACAAAAGAATATTAAGAATAGTTCAGCTTTGGTGTCCTCTACATCAGTGGGAACAAATGGAAGCGCTTCTGCGCCCCTGTCATGGTTCTGTTTAGCTCGGAGAGAGTAAGCAGGTTCCCGCGTCTTCCCAGATGCCGTCGGTGCAGGGGAGCGCCTGCCTGTTTCCCGGGTGCCTTGCCCAGTAACGGCACGGCCGCCACCTCTGGGTCCCTTCAGAGCGGCATCGCCTCTGCCTCTGAGGTTCGTGCACACTGTTCTCTCTAAGGCACAGGCGGCGAACACAAGGCCCTCCACCTTGTTTCTACTTGGCAGCAGCACCGAGCTCTCGCTTAACTGTTAAGGAGGAGTTACATGTACACAGTCCTAAAGTTACACTTGGCCCTTCGAAGGCAACTGTGAGTCTGATGTGGCCCCCGGTGAAGATGAGTCTGACACCCCTGCTGAGGGTTTAGGATCCACCACGTGGAGCCTGGCTTCTGATCGGAGGTTACAGACGTCTGGTGCCCAGTCTGGCATCCAGGAATTTAAATGACGAATCTCAGTGAATCGCAGGCTCTCAGATTCTTTTTTCCCCTTTGAATAGAGAATCCAAAGTAGTCACATTTTTTTGTTGTTGTTCTTTTTACACAGTCGCAGGTTTTATTAAACGTTCATGGATAAAGGGAGGGTATCCCACAGCTCCTCTTGTGACTCAAGGAACCTCACAGGTGTTTCTGCTCTCCGGGAAACAGAGACGGCAGTTTGGACAGTACCAGGGCGAACAAGGACCACCACAGGGTTTGGGGTTGTGGGAGGAGCGGTCAGGCGCTGTGGCGAGCCCAAAGCTGATCTCATGCTTTCGGGCTGGTGTAATTGTTAACAGTCTCCCTTTCTCTCTCGGAAATACCCCGGTGTATAAAAAGTTACACAGTTACCCTGGTTATAGGCTATATTTTATAGCTCTTAACAATAATCTTCGAGGTGTAGATAGCTTAAAAGACCCTTTTGTTCACCAGAAAACAGAATAGGATCGTAGATTTTTATGCCTTTCCAGACTCGGCCGGGGGTAGCGACATCGACCCTTTTGTGAATAATCTACATTCACTTTATCAGCACACGCTTCTGACTGGGACTGTTCTCTGCATTCACAGCTGTAGAGTAGGAGGGGCATTTTCTTTCTATCTTTCAGAGATGCTTTTACCAGCAGCAATTTTTGGGACTAAGTAATGGAATTCTATTAATTAGCATTGGGAGCCTAAGGAACTTCAAACTGGCTACATGGAAAAGAAAAGTCAAGGGAATTTATAGCAAATACAATAGTAAAATGTGATATTTTAATTCTACACTATGGATCCCTTTCAAATTCAGAAACTTCGAGATTTATCTAATGGAATTAATCCATTGAAAACTATATTTTTTGGCCAAGAGAAAATTAAATTGTTGGAAAATAACTTTATAATAAAAACTTTAAAATTTAGACTGAATGAAGATTATTCCAACTAGGATATCATTTTTTTCCACTGGACAGCAGAAATGACAGACAGTAGTATCATTTTTTTTTTTAATTGATTTTTGTAGAGAGAGAGAGGAAGGGAGAAACTGCGACTTGTTGTTCCACTCATTTACGCATTTATTAGTTGATTCTTGCATGTGCCCTGGCTGGGATCGAACCTGAAACCTTCGTATCTCAGGACGATGCTCTAACCCACCGAGCTACCTGGCCAGGGCCAGCATTGTTCTTTCCTGACCCGGAATATGTATGTATCTTTACGGATATATATGTTACCATTTTCCTCTTAATGGCTCAACTCCTCAACTCCTCCAGTTGAAACTTTTGTGTTTGTTGTAATCTGTGATTTAAATTTGAAATCTTTTAAAATTGTCACATATACTTAAAGCAGCTTTTATAATGTAAGATACTTTTGACATAAGGTGTCTCCACTAATTAGTACTATGTTGATAAGAATGACTTATTTAAACATTTATGTGAATATTTATTTTAAAATTATTAAACCTGTTGGGGTGACATTGGTTAATACCATTTTGTGGATTTCAGGTTCAACTTCATGCTATGATGTCTGTGTATGGTGTCATGTCACTGTTCTCAGTGCCAGAGAGACAGCGAGACTTTATCTGGGAAAAAAAATGTGGCCCCCCCAGACTTTCAGCCAGCAAGAGCAACAGGGTCTCGGTTTTCTTAAGTTTTGTTTTGACAGTTTTGATGCTTCCCGTGTTTTGCAGCTAGGCTGTTAGGTGCGTGGACATTTGAGATGATTATATCTTCCTAGTGAATTGCTCACTTTTATCTCTGATAATCTTTTTTTATCTGCAAGTCTGTTTTGTCTGATGTTAATAGCTGTAACGACAACAGCTTTCTTATGATTAGTGTTTGTATGTTATGTTTTTTCCATTCTTTATTCTCAACATGTCTCTGTCCGTGTATGTCAGATTTGTGTCTGAACATTTTCTATCCGTGTTCCCTGGCCTGGCAGTCTTGCCTCCTCACTGGGTGGTCAGCCCCTGTGTTTCCAGGGCAGTACCGATGTGGCTGGCCTAGGCCCCCACAAGAGCAGGCCGAGTCACAGCCTGCGGGTTCAGTCTGGCCCGTGGCCTGTTTGGTTTTGTTGTTTTAAATTGCCCCTGACAACCTCTAGTCTGCTTTTTGCCTCTGTGAGTTTGGTTACTTTAGACAACATCACATAAGTGGAAACATGCCGTGTTGTCCTTCTGTGACTGGCTCTTTTCACTTAGCATAATGTCTTCAAGGCTCACCCATGCTGTAGCGTCTGATGGGGTTTCTTTTTTTATGGCTAAATAATATTCCATTGTATGTATGTACCATGTTTAGTTTTTCTTTTTTTCCATGGAAGAACTCTGGGTACCTAGTTGCCCAAACAGTGTTCTTTCAGCAGGCATGCACCGAATGCCCAGATGTGATTTGGCAGTAGGCTACGGGGACGGACATGGGAAAGGCACAGTGGCTGACCGCAAGGGTCTGCCGTGCGCAGGCGTCGTCGGGCTGTGGGCGGGGACAGTGAGGGACGTTACAAAGCGGAGTTCCACAGCCTGAAAGACAAACCTCACACTCTGAGAAGGACAGCGTCTGGGTGGCCCAGAGTGGTTTTTGTGCCCAGAAGCTGGGGGAGAGGAGACTCTGCCACACTCCCTGTGTCCATCCATGTGCTGCGGATGGGCCGGCAGGCTGCTCCTAGCCCTCGGGTGTTGTGAGAGCGCGCCACTGGACGTCGGGGCGCAAACGCCCCTTCCCGACCGGGTTCCAGTTACTTTGCATAAATTCCCAGAAGGGGGGTTGTTGGATTATGTGGCAGTTCCATCTAGTTTTGGGGGGGTATCTGATAGTGAAAAGTTTTTAATTTTGATGAAGCCTAATTTGTCAATTTTTTCTTTTGTTGCTCATGCTTTTGGTGTTGTATTTGAGATATAACACCTTTATGGGTTTTTTTTTATATATTTACCTTTATGTTTTTTTCTAAGAGTTACGGTTTTTTTAGCTTCCGTATGTAGGGCGTTGATTCATTTGGAGTTAATGTTTGTGTGTGATGTGAGGTAGGGACCCAACTTCCTTCCACGTGTGGGTGCCCATTTTCCCAGCACCTTGTGCTAAAAAGATTGCTCTTTTTTTATTGAATGGTCTTGGTACCCTGCTGAAAATCAATTGGTCGTAGAGGCGTGGGTTTATTTCTGGACTTTCAGTTCTTTTCCTGTGCTCTGTATGTCTGTCCTCATGCCCATACCATACCATTTTGATTATGGCAGCTTTGGATTAAGCTTTGAAACTGGGAAGTATGGTTCTTCCAGCTTTGTTGTTCGTTTTCAAGATTGTTTTGATTGTTTGGGGTCTCTTGTAGTTTCATGTGAATTTGAGGGTCAGCTTTTTAATTCTGCTGAGTAGCATTTTTTTAAAATTATCTTATTTATTTTTAGACAGAGGGGCAAGGAGGGAGAAAGACAGGGAGAGAAACATCGATGTGCGAGAGAAATATTGATCGGTTGTCTCTCACACGCCCCTCACGGGGGACCTGGCCTGCAACCCAGGCATGTGGGAATCGAACCTGTGACCTTTACTTTGCAGTACAATGCCCAGCCCACTGAGCCATACTGGTCAGGGGCTGAGTAAGATTTTATTGCATTAATATACCAGTTGGTTTATCTAGTCTCCTACTGAGTATATTTTATTGATGGAGAATGGATAAGCAATAACATTCTCTTCTTAAATCTGAGTTTTCTTTATCAAATTAACTGGACTTAAGGTTTCATTTTTATCAGTTTTAACTTGAATGGATTTATTCTTTTAAAGTGTTTGTTCATGAGGAACCAGCGGCTTTTGGCCACTTAATCCATGTTTTAGCTTTAGAAAAGTGTGTTTGCAAGGCTTAATACTCTCTGTTCAGGGCACACCTATTTTATCAAGAGAAATCAGAGTTTGAAACTCTTCTGCAAATAACTTACTGTCTTTCTTTGCAGGTGCCCTTTTTGTCTCCTTTGGAAGGTCATATTTATTTACAAATAAAATGTCAAGTGAATTCCAGTGTTGAAGAGAGAGGTTTTCTGGTAAGTAATCTGTATGTATGTTCTTCCTTCTGCTCTGTGGGTGTGGACGAGGCTTCCCGTCGGAAGGGGAGCCGTCTGAGAGGGAGGAAGACCGCTCCGTGAAGCCGTGCGGCGCTCCCACTCTGTGCCAGTGCCTGCGCCGGCTGGGAGTGGGGTAGGCCACAGACAACCCCTCTGCTCAGGGGCCTTCGGTTTGGTGTGGTGGGGGGACTCGTGAACAGGCGAGGACGACCCAGCGCTGCGACCGGAGGAGGCGTAGAGTGTGTGCATGTTCGTGAACAGGGGTGGGGTGGGGGGGCGGGTCGGCTCCTGAGCATGGGCGGGAGGCCTCAAGAAGGCTGCTGGCAGAAGCACCTCCTGCACCGCCGGGTGAGCGAGGCGGAGGGGGGGCGCTGCAGGTGCAAGGAGCCTGCGGTGGCCCAGGGCCTCCCCCTCCTGCTCCCCAGAGGCAAGGGTGTCCCGTGGGGACAGAGGCAGGTGTCTCGGGGGCTGGAGTGCAGCGCGTGAGTGTGTGTGAGGGCGGTGATGGGAGGTGCTATGCCAGAGCGTCGATGGGGACAGCAGTCCAGACAGAGGAGGTGGTCCTGGGTGGAGGCGGGGGAGGAGGAGGAAGGGCAGCCCCTGCGACGTGACTCAGTGGGTGCGGGAGCAGGAGCAGAAGCAGAAGCAGAAGCAGGGCCGGTATCTGGACGACAGATCCGTCCATCTTCTGCTTTAGTGTTTCTTACTGCCCTGGCTTGGTTGTGTGCCTGCTCCCTAGCTGTCCTTCTGCCATGGCTGAAAGCCACATATTGTGTGTGTGCGTGGGGGGGTGCAGATTTCAAAGTACATCGTAGACATTAGCATGCTCCCCTAAGTCTTAGGTGTGTATCCCCTGTTTTGATGCATGCATCTATCTATGTACCCCAAGTTTTAATTAAGATAGGAAACCTCACCCCAGAAAGTTCTCTCATGCCCCTTGCCAGTCCACCCCTATCCAAGGTGTCAGGTTTTCATGAATTAAGTTTTAAACAATTTGAATTTTAGGTGCCTGGAGACATGTCTCAAGGATCAGGGTTTAGAGTTCAAGATGGATGTTTTAGCTGAGCTGAGATTTGCGAATCTGTGACGTGGAGACGGAGATCTCAGCGCAGGGGCAGTGGGTGGGGCGGGGCCAGGAGGAGCCCCGCAGCTGCGTGCAGCCCCGGGAAGAGAAGCTCCCGACGGGAGCAGAAGCTAGGGTGCCGTGGTTGTAGTGGGGGGTGAGGAAAGAGGGTGCGAGCAACTCTGGAACAAGGTCTGGCGGCGAAGGGGCAGGTGGGGTGCGGTGCCTGCCAGGGCCTGGAGGGTGGAGGGAGGGCTTCCTTGACATTTTGTTAGGGTCGCACAGACTCGAGTCCTAAAGGGGGAGCTTCTCAGAGGCCCCACGCGGCTGGGGTCTGGGCAGTGGGGATAAGCGAGGTCCTGGGGGTGAGACGAAGCCAGACCCCAGCCGCAGTTTGTGGTCACGGGGTGGGTCTCCTCTAGAATCAGACTGTTCCCGTCACCAGAGGAGAACTGGATGTGTGGAGGATATGTAGACAATTGCGGGTGTGTGAGAGAAGTGGGGAGCATCCAGGAGCTGCAGTGTTCTCCTGAAGCAGGAATTTGAATGAGACAGATCACGTGCACTTGCTGCAAAAGGCGCAGAAGGAAGGGGTGAGGGCACGGAGAGCCAGGGGGGCCGGAAACCGGCTTCCTTGTTAGCCGCTGTCACATGTGAATCCAGCAGGTGGCGCTAGATACTCGTGGAAAAGCGTTTTTATAAAGTCCCGAGTTGAAGGCAGCGTTGGCTCAGTGACCTTTTCTCTTAGTGTAAATGTTTCCATGTTTCATTGGAGACACCTTGGGCAGCTGGGAGGCTCTGGTGGCTCGTTGATCTGCATATAATGTCTGAGCCATCTGATTTTCACTAGTTTATTCTGTCTCTTCCTGCTCTCCCTCTCTTGAGGAGCCCTTACCCTGACCCAGAGAACTTCGGTCCCCTGTCTGATCAGTGCATTTTCATGACCTGTGCCCTCTCTGAAGAACAGAGGTGGCAACCGAAGTTCAAGTTGTTCAGTTCCCCTTCCCGCCAGCTGTTGGGAAGGAGACGACCGACCGCAGAACCTTGCTGAGTGGTTCTGAAATGGTGCTGGTCTCGCCCCGGCTGGACGGAGAGAAGCAAGAGAAGGGCGTTCTGGATCGCCCGGAAGCTTCCGGTTCTGCCTTGTGATCGTGTGTTGTCATCTGATTTCCTTGGCCCTCGGTGTCCTCGACTGTAAGAATTAGTCACCTGACCTCTTGTCATTCCCCTCTGATCGTAGCGGAGAGCAATAGCCACCTGTGTTCCTCTTCTCCATCACATTTTTCCTTGTCTGTTACCATTGTGATGTGAAAGGGGAACATGAACACAGGGGGGCGCTGGCGAGTCAGTCATACTAACTTTGTCCCCAAGGCTGGAATAAGATTCCTGCCTTATTTCCTTGGGGCTGTCAGCGGGCGTCGCCTAGAAAAAGCACGCCTTGGGGAGGAAAGAGGGTAAACTGGGGAAGAGAAAAAAGGTGGGGTTAAGAGGCTACATGGTTGGAGTAAGCTAATTCATTTAGCTAATTAATTAAACTCATAAATTTGAGGTTTTATTCTATCATGGAAGCATTTCTTCGCACAAAGTAATTTTCCTCTGTGGCCAGAGATTGCACTCCCATCTGAGCCACCTTTTGGGTAGATTTACACAAGTCAGTGGGTCCAGGAGAGTGTCTGCGCTCCCCGCCCCCCGCAGGGTTTGGTGTGAGGCTTTGCCGAGCCGTCTGAGGCGACAACTCTCGATGCGTTTTGGAACCAGACACAAAGATGCCTTTGGATTGTCTGTGTTAGGGGTCAGCAGAGCAGCCCCACCGTTCATTTTCACAAAGCTTCATGGGCACACGGGCTCACGCGTCTCCACAGTGTCTGTGGCCGCTTTGCGCTGCGGCAGCAGCAGCGGGCGAGCGGGTGGTTGTGTGGTTGAGGCGGAGCCTGGGCGGCCGCAGGGTCCAGCCCTGTGCTGTGCGTGCGCTGCCTGGGAGGCCCGCCGGCCCCGGCCGAGACCACCGCCACGCTTTTGCCTGGCTTTGATTTTAACACACGTGGTGGTTTCCAGAGGACGTCTTTTCTAAATTACAACTAAGGACTTCCTTAAATTAGGGCTCCATTGTGACTGCAACTGAAAAATAGTGGGGTTCGGGGGAAGCAGCTTCCGCTTCCCCTTTGCAGCAGAAGCACCTGCATGGAAACCCCCACACGGTACGCATTGCCTGTTCCGCAGCCCTGCCCTTACCAGCAGGACTGCCTCGCTCCCTGGGGACGGAGCTGGCCTGCGCCTGGCGGCAGGCAGGTGCTGCGTCCACGTGGGCCCTGTGGCTCCGAGTCCAGATGCTCGTCCCCGTAACCCACGAGGGCGTGCAGGCATCCGCTGTCTCTTTTCTAGTCCGGTCCTGTTCGGTTCTCCTGCATAAACACTAAATGCCAGTCTTCTGTATGGAGTCTAATAAGCTATCATCAGGGTTTTTTTTTTTTTTTTCAGTATATAAGGCATGATATTCTCATCATCTTCCTCTCTAGCACTTGAAGTACTTTTCTCTTACTTAAGGAACATTTGGTTTGGGGTGCTATGCTATTAAAAAGTCTGACATTAGGTAGATGTGTGTATTTGGGGTTAATATGGGAAAGTTCTTAAATGCTGTTTGCCTATAGATGATGCTGGAAATCTGGGTGCTTGTCTGGATATGAGCAGTCGGTGACTCGCATTCCTAAGGTCAAAGGCGTGATGAGAAATAGCGCACATGGATTGTGAAATCGAAGTATTTCAACCTGTTGGTGTTTAACCGATGGAATTAACACTCACTTGCTCCTCAAGTTTCTGAAGTCGGTGTTTCATGGACTCTTTTAGACCATATTTGAAGATGTCAGTGGTTTTGGAGCCTGGCATCGAAGATGGTGCATTCTCTCCGGAAACTGTATCTCGTACTGGACCTACCCAGACGACGAGAAGCGAAAGGTAAGGAGGAGAGCTGGGCAGTGGTGCAGCCCCGGCTGCCTGCACGTCCTGTGTGCACAGGGGTCCCCACCGCCCACCCAGGCTCCCCTGAGCGCGTCTGCTGTGTCTTTAGGAAGGGTCTTGTGGCAAGATGTGTGTGTGTGTGTAAAAATTTTATATTTTACCCATTCCCTGTGATTTGACCACTCTTAAAATACCTTAAGGCATATATTGTCTGTCTTTCCTGCTAGAATGCTTCATAATATTTTAATTGGCGTTTCTAGTCAGAAATATATTAAATTTACTTTTGTATTATTGTCACCATATAAAGTTTCATTTACAAGGATATCGTGAGATATTTAGGATGTCCAAAAAGACACACAAAACCAGTAACGTCCGCCGGCCTCTGCTTGTCCACGGGAGTCCCGTTGAGGCCCCCGTGTAGTTTCCTCTCCCCTGCAGCACCAACCCTGCCCTGGAATTCTGCTCCTGCTCTCTTACTTAACCTTTTATTACCTATGTCCCTAGTCCTAAGCAGCGTGTGGCTGCAGCAGCATCGCTTTAAGCATTACACAGCTGACGTCCATGTGCGGTCTCGTGGCCCCGCCCCTTGGTCCGTGAGGCCGGTCCGTGCGGCTGGTCCGGGCTGCCGCCCTTTCTCTGCACTACAGCGCCCCTTCCGTCCCGCGAGCGCACCACAGTCAGTTCCTGCATCCCCCTCTCTGGCCTCCTCCGTGGTGTCCAGGTCGCTGCCGGGCCGGACAGGGCTGCCACGACCGGGCTGGGTGTGTACAGGGACGAGAGCTCTTTCCTGAGTGTGCACCCCTGGCCGCTCTGCCGGGTTGTAGGGTTTGCACGTCTTCAGCGTAACCGGGTTTTGTCCCGCGGATCGTGAAGTGGCTGGGCGGCGTTCTGTTCCCGTCGGCGCGGGTCTCGGCGTTCCGCGTCCCCGCCGGCACTCGACTCGCCAGCCCTTCCGCTGCTGTCAGTGTCGTGGGTGCGAACTGTTTCAGCGCACTGTGCTTTACGTTCTCGTCCCGGGACTAAGCATTGAGAGTAAGCATCTTTTCTTGTGTAGTTTGGCTATTTGTATTTTATGTGGATTGGTTTATCTATCTATTCTATCCATTTATGGTACATTGCAGTTTTTTTATTTCCCTTGTCTTTTGCTTGGCATGTATTTTATTTTATTTTTTTAATTTTTAAAAGCTTTACTTATTTCTTTCTAGAGAGAGGGGAAAGGAGGGAGAAAAAGAGAGAGAAACGTCGCTGTGTGGTTGCCTCTCACATGCCCCCTACTGGGGACCTGGCCCACAACCCAGGCACATGCCCTGACTGGGAATTGAACCAGCAACCCTTTGTTTCACAGGCTGGCACTGAATCCACTGAGCCACGCCAGCCGGGGCTGGACCACTTTGTATTTTCAACAGCGGCGTATGCGAGTTTGTTATTCACCCCTCAGCCAGTCAGCAGAGGTCATCACTGCTCCTTCCAGAGTTAGCCACCCTCGTGTTTTAGAGTGGCAAACCGTTTTAATTTCTTTTTAAGTCACCAGTGCAGTGGCCACTTTTGTTGGCTGTTTATAACCTGGCTGTGCCCGCAAGCCCCCCCCTGCCTGCCACTTTCAGGACCACTCGGCCTCCTGAGCGCCTCCCTTGGACCCTCAGAGGGGCGCCGCGGCTCCCAGCAGGTCGCCAGAGCCGAGGGGGGCGGGGCTCGAGTGCTGGAGGCCCTTTGGCAGCGCTGGCAGATGAGCCCCGAGTCTGGGCTCCTGCGCACAGAAGGGGAGGCAGCGAGTGGGCGGGGCACGTTGGGCGCGTGTTTCTGGTGCTGAAGCTAGAGGGCGGCGCGCACAACCTCAGGACACCGTTCGTTCGTTCGTTCCTGGTTTTCAGAGTTTCCCTCTGTTTGAGGTTTTCCCCAGCAGAGTTTAGTTTTTGAGTTGACTAAGAGCTCCAGTTGACAGTTTGGCTTTTACTCCTATGTCCATTTGTGGTTTTTCTTATTAAGAAGCATTACAGAGGGTGGGACAAAAGTAGGTTGACAGTCGTTTGTAGGGGAAATAATACACTAATGAGTAAATCATAATACAGGAATAAACTGTGTTTCACAAACTCCCAACCGTAAACCTGCTTTTGACCCCCATCCTGTATATTATTTATATTTCTTTCACTTAGTGTAAATTTTAAATTAATGGCTTTTTAAGCTTACACAAACTTAAATACTGCTTAATGCTTACTGACTTAAATGGTCTTATTTTCTACTAACGATCTTTTTAAATGCCTGTTTTTGAAGAATCCCATAGGAAGGATAAACCTGGCCAACTGCACCAGTCGTCAGGTAGAACCAGCCAGCAGGGAGTTCTGTGCGAGACGCCACACCTTCGAGCTGATCACGGTCCGGCCGCAGAGAGAGGACGACCGAGAGACCCTCGTCAGCCAGTGCAGGGACACGCTCTGCGTCACCAAGTACGTAGGTCCCGGGCTGCGGGCGGTTCTGCGAGCGAAGCAAACGCCTGCCCACCAGGTTCCTTCCCGTGGGAGACACACCAGAGACGGCCCTTGTCCTCAGAGAGGGGACAGTCTGAATAAGGAAGTGAGACACACGAACTGTCAGCAGGAGCACAACCGAATGGCCAAATTAGCAGAGTCAAGGAAAGCATAACATTTAAGTTACAGCTCAGCTAGTCATGTTTTCAGCACACTCCCGGCGTAGCCGTTTGCAGGGCCCTTAGCTAATATGCTTCGGGGTGAGTTAGAAGATTTCATGTATAATTGAGAAGTCAAGTATTATTTAAAGAGATTTACACATCCCTTCCTTTTCATTCCAAAATGCCCTTGATTAACCAGGTGGCTCACAGGAGCAGTCGCCCTGCTCTGCACATTTCGCGTTGGAGATTAACAGAATGAACTCTTGGGAGTGTCCCTTTTTGTTAACCCGAAGCTTAAGTTGAAGATGCAAAGCTTATTGTTAAGAGTCTTAAGATTCTTTTGCTCAGATGCCTAAGAGAAGCTTAAAGACCACTTTCAGTGCCCAAAGCTGTGAGTAGGGACACTGGTGACCTTGACACAGTCTCTATTAGTGAGGCCGTTGGGTGGGCTTTGCAGACAGGGAGCTGGATGGAACTGACCCATGGGTTTCTGATGTGGAAATACCAGAGAGCTAGAGCCAAGAGACATTATATGCATTAAAGTAGAGCACAGTTGCCTGCATACTCCCAGTCTGTTTTACAATAGCTAGTTCGGGGACCGTTCTCTGGGAAATCTGGATGTCTGGGTTACTTCGGATCAGTTCAGTTGGAATCCTTCCCTCCTTTGCTCTGGGGGCCTCTGTGCGCAGCGGCGTCAGGCAGGACAGTGGGGGCGCAGTGGGTTTAGTCATTTTGTTTGTCCAGGTTCACGGTCACGGGGGAACCAACCAAACTGCTGTACAGTGGTTCCTGGCCACCAGGCAGGCCCATTTTAAATGAACCCTTTTAAGTAGTGCATTTTTCACATAGTCTTTGCTTTTATGTGCTAACGAGCCCTCCCACACTAGTCCTTGACCGTCTCCTGCGGTAGAAGTAGCGGGGTCCCACGGCGCCCCGCCTCCTCTGCACTTCTCTGCCTGCCCTTTCCCTCCGTGTGACATGGTCACGAGTGGGGTGGACACTTCCTGTCCCAGCTCCTGACACGCGCATTCTCAGTGCAGCCCCGTCCGAATCTCTAGCTCTGCTTGGCGGCTCCTCGGAACTGTTGTGATCGTCTGTTGTGTAAACTGTAAGCATTGTCCTGTTCTGCGTTCCCTTTGCCCCACTCACCTGTTCCGTACAGGGCCCTTTATCTAAAGTTAACATATCTCACTGATACGGTTTCCCCTGACCGACCGTACTGCCTCTCCCTCCCTCAGTACCAAAGGTTTCTCTTCTGATTAGTCTTGCCCGCTTCCCGCTGTAGCCCACCGGTGCGAACCAGAGACGCCTCCGCACACGGGAGGCTGTGCTGCTCGGGGGAGCTTTGAAGCCGACAGAGCTCAGTTTAAGTCCCGGCTCGGCGACTTGCCGAGTGCCACCGCGGCACTCGGTTAACTCTGCCGGCCCTCTGAGTCTCCCTGTGAAATTTCACCCCCGGGGAAACCAGAGGGGCGGTGGGGATCCAGGGGTGGGCCCGCGGAGCACAGGGCCAAGGGGCACGTGGAGTGGAGTCTGCAGACGGTCCCTGTTACGACCGGCAGCGTTGCATCCTTCCTCGCTGACCGCTCGGTGACCCTCACTGCTTGTCCGTGCTCCTGTCGTTTCTGCTGCCGGTGGGGAGCGAAGGAGTCCGATGTAAAAACCTTCTGACAGCTGTCTGCCCCCTAGAGGAACACTCCGGCTCGTGCCTTAGAGAGTTTCCCCCGCCCCACCCCGCCCCTCGCCTACCCCGTCCACTCGTCGTTCAGCTTGCAGCCACATCCGGCTGCAAAGCCCAGACTCCCGCAGTGGACAGAGAGGTCCGGGTGGACGCAGCCTCAGGGCCTCCAGAGCGTTCACTGTAAACCGCACATCCCGCTCACATGGTGGCGTGGCAATAATGGGGCACGGTAGAGACCGCCATCCCCCGCGCAGCCAGCGGAGGTCCGCCAGCCTGTGGTTCCAGCTCCTGGGAGCGCGGGTCGGAGGGGTCTGGGGAGCCCCGAGTGAGGCCTGTGGTGTGCCAGCTCTTGGGAGGAAGTGGCCCGCACTCGGGGTGGCCCACGCCACCCGGCTGCCCAGGCCAGACCACCCGTGCAAGACAGTGACCGTGTTCGGTGTGGGAACACCCTCATTTACCAAACATCATCAGTGTGCGCTGTGGTTCCGCTAACCAGCCGACAGCGTAACTTTTTACCATTATGATTGAAGAAGTGTCTCCCTGTGGGGCTCTCGAGCGCCCAGGAAAAGAGGGTAAAGAGTAACTCGTTTGACGGGCGGGCGCGCAGGGCGGTGCGGAACGGGCGGAAGGGTCCTGAGGCTCGTGTGTTTGTTCCGTAGGCACTGGCTGTCCGCGGACACCAAGGAGGAGCGGGACCTCTGGATGCAGAAGCTCAACCAAGCGCTCGTGGATCTCCGCCTCTGGCAGCCCGACGCCTGCTACAGGCCCCTCGGGAAGCCCTAGGCGGGGCGGTGCCCGTGCGCCCGGAGGGCGTGTCCGCGCCGTGTCCTGCGTGTGTCTGAAGAGCATCAGACAGGCTGATCGCATTTTTTTTTTGCTTTAAAAAAATGAAAGGGGATGTGCCAATATTCACTACATATTATGCAGTATTTATGTCTTTTGTATGTAAAACTTCAGCTGATTTGTCTTCTGTCCTTCGTAAATAATTGGAGGAAAATTCGTTATAGTTGATTTTACTAAATCGTAATTTAAAAGTCTCATTTTCCTATAACTCTGATTATTCAGCTATTCCTAATAATTTTTTTTTAAGTAAGAAATTTTAAGTTGCCTTCTTGGTCCTGTAGTCTCAAAGTAGAGGGTCTTCAGGGTTAGAGGTCATTGGTTCTGTAGCCTGAGTACTTACCCGGTGGGGTGGCGGTCCTTCATCGGGTCTGTCGTTACCAGGGACCGAGACCGTGTCCGAGGGCCTCACGGGCACGTTTGCAGTGATGGTGGTGAGGACCTTTCAAATGACACGCACGCACATTAGCTTAAAGCTCGCGGCTTCACACAGGAGGTGGGACTTGGGGGGTAATGTGTAAGGTGTGGGGGTAAGTGTGTTGTTTAGAAGACTTAATAATCCTATGGTTTACATTTTCTCAGTTACTTTAGATGCTGTGTGGTGTAGACTTTCATAGAACATAGGCTTTTAAAAGTCACGATTTTTGCTGTATATCCTACAGACTCCTCACAGACACATGGCGTGGTAGTTTTTCTCTGTTCTGGTAACAAGAACAGATGTAAATCCAAGCGCTTTTATATAAAACAAGTACACTTTATAAGCTGCTGCGGACTAACACTTTGCTCGCCAAAGTTCTTGACTTTCTTACTTTTCATGTTCATATAGGACGATGTCCAGAAATCCGTTATGAAATCATTCGAAAAACTATTAAGTAACGTATTTCCTTAAAAGCCTAATACTTTATTCTTTATTTTTTTTGGTTATAAAATATTGTAAAGCATGGTCTCAAACTTTTAAGTACACTTTGAATTTCTTCGAATTGTCAAAGTTATCGATGCTCTCATTTATAAACACTAAATTCTGTCACCTGTCATTTTATCTTTTATTGTTTTAAATGTGTTTTATGTGTATTGTAAAAATGTATTTTATGATCTCTTACCTAAATAAATACTTGCAAGTGGCTTACAGAGTCAGTTATTTAAGCAATCTTAGTGGCAATCTATTTGAAAAAAAAAATAAGTAAAACTTCCCTAATTTGGTGAAGGAAATAGACACACAAGTTCAGGAAGCACCGAGAGTCCCAAAGAAGATGGACCCAAACAGGGCCGCTCCAAGACACATAATTAACATGCCAAAGATTAAAGATGAAGAGAGAATCTTAAAAGCAAGAAAAAGGCAGTTACCTACAGGGGAGTTCCCATTAGACTGTCAACTGATTTCTCAAAAGAAACTTTGCAGGCTAGAAGGGGCTGGCAAGAAATATTTAAAGTCATGAAAAGCAGGGACCTACAGCCAAGATTGCTCTACCCAGCCAGCAAAGCTATCATTTAGAATCGAAGGGCAGATAAAGAGCTTCCCAGACAAGGTCAAGTTAAAGGAGTTCATCATTAACAAACCCTTGTTATCTGAAATGTTAAAGGGACTTAAGAGAAAGATGATCAAAACTATGAACAATACAATGGCAACACATACTTATCAATAATTGAATTAAAAAAAACTAAGCAAAAAGAGCAGACAGAATCATGGATACAGAGAACATTTTGAGGGCTGTCAGATTGGGGGTGTTTGGGGGGAGTGGGTGAAGAGGTGAGGGCATTAAGTACAAATAGGCAGCCAAAGAACGTACATGCATGACGCATGGACATGAACAAGGGTGTGGGGATTGCCCCGGGGCGTGGGGGGTGCTGGGTGAAGGGAGGCAGAGGGAGGAAAATGGCAACAACTGTAATAGCACAACCAATGAAACATAACTTTGAAAACATGAGGTGTGCTGCTCCACAGCCCCAGTCTGCAGGGCTTCTTGAGGGTGTTTTCCTGACAGCCTCTTTCATCTCTTTGTGTCCTGGGGCTGGGCTCCTGTGTGCCCTTTGGGCTGCCTTGAGTGAGAAGGGGCCATTCCCATCGGCTCTTGATGTGCGGCTGAAGGGCGGAGGGTGATCCCCAAGTGCTTAGCAGAGACTGAGTGGAGAAGGGACCTCACCAACCAAAAGCAGGAATAGGTTTGGTGGGGTCGATGACAAGGTCCCTTTTAGTTACAGATCTGTGTTTATTGTTGGGGGCATTGTCTGTGATGGTACAAAATTCAAAAGGCACAAGGAAGTGAATGAAAAGTATCTCTTCTCCCATTGCCACAACCACTTCTATCAATTTCTGTGTTCTAGAGACAGTCTGTGCATATTACACATGAATTATATTCCTTTTTGTTTATTGATTTGAGAGAGAGAGATTGGTTGCCTTCCATATGTGCCCCTACTGGGGATCGAACCTGCAACCTAGGTATGTGCCCAGATCCAGGATCGAAGCCACAACCTTTTGGTGTTCAGGATGATGCTCCAACCACCTAAGCCACCCGGCCAGGGGAAACGTGTTATATTCTTTTGTTCATTAAAAACATTTCACACAACTCGTTGTAAACTAAAGGAAGAGAGCATTGTTTCTTATACATTAACTGCAGGGGTGTCAAACTCATTTTCACCAGGGGCTACATCAGCCTCGTGGTTGCCTTCAAAGGGCCGGATGTAATTTTAGGACTGTGTAAATGTAACTACTCCTTAACAGTTAAATGAGAGCTCAGCACTGCCTCCGGGTAGAAACAAGGTGCCAGGCTGGATAAAACAAGGTGGAGGGCCGGAATTGGCCTGTGGGCCTTGTGTTTGCCCCCTGTGATACAAAGGGTATATACAATTCCATTTTAGGAGAGATTTAAGGTGATTGTGGAACAGCAAGACAGAAATACCTCATAAACAGTGAGAAACGCTGCTCAAAAGAATCCCCTGTCGTTTGTCTGCCTGGGGGACCGCCGGGAGCGTTGGAGTGGACAGGACCATCCGGGGCGTGTGCTGTGAACAGAGAAGCAAGGACAAAGGGAGCATGTTCTTTGGGGGAAACACGGAAAAGGCGTGGCCAGTGACGGCCATCCACCAGAGGAAACGGGGCGATCTCTGGCGAGAACGAAGAAGAATCTTCACATTCTGACCTCAGACTCGGAAAACGCGGTCTGAAGCCTGGGGCGGCCAGTTCAATCACGTGGTTCAGGCGAGAAGTCGGGCTGCAGCGGAATAAATCTCCAGAGGGAGGAGCAGCAGGGTTGAGCGCCTAACGACGCCCTGCCTGGCAAGTGTCTGTAAACGAAGCACAAGCAATAGACCAGGACAAAATATTCACAACGTACTTACTCATCAGAGAATTAACATGCGAGTCACATAAAGAGCTGCCGTGGCTGGCTGCCCCTGTCGGAGCATTTACTATGATGCACCAGGAGATATTCTTGGTGTTTTGCATGGATTATCTCCTATCATCTTCACGTGGCCTTCTGAAATGGACCCTGAGTGAGGAGACTAAAATTTAGGCAATTTTTCCGAGGCCGCATGCTTAGCAAGGGCCCACCAGGATGCTAACCCAGAATCTGCATACTTCGCCATTCCGCTATGAGACTTCTTAATAAATAAAATGTTAAGCTAAAAGAAAGGGGCAGATCATATTAGCAAGAAAACATGCACACACACATGTCCCAAGAGCCAACAAATTAAAGCAAATGCTAACGAACGGAAGAACACGCATTTAAACTGGCCCTCACTCAGACCGGTGACGCTGGAGTCGGTGTTGCTGAGGAACAAATTCGTGTTCTTGATGAAAATAGAAACTGATTCAGCCTTTCTGGATGGCGATTTGGCAACCTCCCCTAATCCCCTATTGGACCTCTTGTCCGTGTAAAGGTGGAGCCGTCATTTCCAGGCACTGGTGGTGGGGGGAGTGCAGGGCGGACTCAGTAACTGCCTGGACACCTGTGGTCTCTCGAGTCCATGCTGGGTGTGCGCCCTGGCCGCAGGTAATAGGTGAGGTCTCAGGTGAGGTTGGAGGAACATCTCCCCCAGCAGGGAGCCTTCAGGTGAGGAAACACCACTCTTCTACACCCTATGTCGTTAACGTCCCTGGTGTGACTTCGGGAGACCAGGTGCACAAATCCACAAGTTCTAAGTTCACTTACCATAGCCAGCTGTTGACCAGCCACAACCTGCTAACAGCATTCCCTGGATAGAGACCTCCTAGCAAATACCAGTCTTTGTACCAGGAGGCCCGGTGCTCAGCCCATTTAGGAGGACTCTAGATAGAGCACCTTCTTTCCTTCCCCAGAACCGAAGCCCGGCTGCTTCTTCGAGTCCTCCCCCTCACTCTCCTCGGATGACCAGGCCGGCGAGCCAAGGCACGCGGGAAAGGATCGTCTCAACATTGTGTTTAAAGGGAAAAAGTGGGCATAGCTTAGAAGTCCCTCCACAGGGAGGTTCATTAGAAATAATCGGCAGGCCAATGAATGGGAAATTACAGCACGCTCTGCAAAACCCCAGGCCGTGTTCAAGGAGAAAGAGGAAAGGAAAAATAAGCTTCCGGGGCACCTCTGAGGGCGGGGGCACGCCGTGTACCGTGAGTCATTATAACACGTGCGTGCACATGCCAACAGTCCCCCTTCCTCCGAGGTCCCGCTTTCCGCCGTGCCCGTCACCCCCGGCCAACCACAGTCTGCACATGTGAAATGGAACACTCCAGAAATACACACGAGCGTTCAAGTGCGTGTGTTCTGCCTGGCAGGACCCACCCTCTGCTCTTCCGCCCCTCCCGCCCCGGAAGTGAATCATCCCTGTACCTGCTCCCAGCCCGTCCGCTAGTCAGGGGGGGCCATCTGGGTGAGCAGGTGACTGTCGGTGCGGGTGTCGCTGCGATTGTGTTCACGTAACTCTGTTCGACTGAGTGATGGTCCCGGAGCACCTAGGGCAGTGATGCTGCCATTCAGACCTGCCAGAGGGAGGCGGGAAAGTGCTTCCTTAAGGGAGAAGGTGCAAGTTCTTGACTTCACGAGGAAAGGGGAAACAGAGTCCTATGCTGAGATCGCCAAGACTTACTAGGTAGGAATAAACCCTCTATCCGTGAGATTGGGAAGAAGGAAAACGAAGTTTGTGCGAGTTTTGCTGTTGCGCCTCCAGCTGCAAACGTCACAGCCACGGTGTAGGATAGTTGCCTGGTTAGGATGAAGAGGCCGCATTAGTGGGTGGGAGACGGGAGCAGAAACCGGGCTCACGGCCGGCTGGTGTGCGGCTCCAGCAAGCGCTGCGCCTGCACGGAGACGTCCAGCCCTGATTGCTGCAAGTAAGGGGCGGCCACGCAGATTCAGGAACGGGTTGTTGGACTGAGAAATAGAGACGTTACCGGAGGGGCTGCGTCTGCCCAGGAAGAAGCTGCTGCCACATTTCCGGCAGGGGGAGGCACCTGAAACTCATGCAAAATAAGACTGACTTTAAGTGTCATTGAAAAAGGAAATTTTAAAAAAGAAGTTGATTAAGGAGACATGGTATCATCCAAATCAAGTCTTCCGTTACGAGGAAACTGGGCTGATCCGTAAGAAGCTGCCCGAGAGAATCTATCTTCAGGCAAGTGCCCAAAAGGCACTATGACAGGAAAGAAGAAGGCAGAGACGAAGTCTGGCGCTTTGTGGCAACGCCACGGAGCATCTGACGGAGCTGGGGGGTGCCGTGTGCCCAGCGAAGAACCCAGGAGCTCTCAAAAACAAACACGAAAATCACCGGGTGTGTCATGGCAACATCGTTGGAAAGCGTGGGCGGCCCCCTCGTGTTTATGGAACGGTCCTACTGGTGCACCTCAGGAGGAAGGGTGAGTGCAGCGCAGTGAGACATTTGAGAGAGAGAGAGAGAGAGAGAGAGAGAGAGAGAGAGACCGCCTTCACGTAACTTCTTGTGGTATATTGCTGTTACTATGCCGTGTTATTATGAGTTATTGTTGCTAACCCCTCCCTGTGCCTCATTCATAAATGACACTTTATCACAGGAATGTATGTCTAGGAAAAAACACAGTATATTTAGGGTCTGGTGCATCCACTGGGGGTCTTGGAACGTGTCCCTGTGGGTAAGGGGGGACAACTGTACCCGGATAAAAGGGCGAGTGGAACCACGGCAACTTTTACTGAGGAACAGCAGCAGGCAGAGGTCAGGAGCAGTACTCGGGGGAGGAATGCTTTGACTTTTAAACAAATTTGTATAAGGTTTGCATTTATTTTTGATTAAGGCATGTATACGATATATAAACACACACATCCACACACACACGGGAACCAAGGGGATGACATTTACTACAGGAGACGGAAGCCTCACAGGCCAGACCACAACCGAGCAGTAAGTGCCGCAGACATTGCACATGGTTTCCCGTTGGGAATTCAGGACAGAACACGGCCCCCACGTCCTGCCTAGATGAGGAACGCCTCTGCTGTTGACTCTGTTTCCAGCATATCTAATATGTTTGTGGGGAGAACATTTCCACAATGCTTATTATGTACATGGACTTGAGAAGGCTTTCAAAATTAGAACCAGGACGCCACCGTGAGGGCGTGGAGGACCATGCAGGGACCAGGAGTCTGGGGGGAGACATGAAGGGAGGACAGGGACTGTGGTCTGCAAGGACTTCGCACCAGCCTCTGCGTTCGCCGTGGCCGTTGCAGACAGATGCTCGTGCTCCGGGACCGGAAGTTCTCTTCTCTTCGGGGCTGCAGGTAGACGAAGAAATGTGAACGGCTCTCTGGAGAACAGTCTGGACACCTGCATGCACGGCGCCCAACGTCGGGGGTGTTTAGTGGCCTGTACACTCCCGAGCGTGGTTCCCTAACACGGAAAGGTGAGTGAGACAGGTACACCGGGCCCCTGCCTCCCCGGAGCCCTCCAGCTGTTAGGTTGCCCAGAGCCTTTTGCAAAAGAGAGCTGCTGACAGGTTCCTAGCGGGTTGTACTTATGGCTGAGAGTCTGCGTCTCTGTCCTTGAAGAAGGCGACGGTGGGACAGGTGCCACAGTCTGGGCTTCCGAGCTTCTTTGCGACAGGGCAGTACATTGCTTCCGAAGTGGAAGCGTTTGCAGCCACCCTGCCTTTGTCTCCTGGAACGCTGGGCCGTGGCCGCCGGCGCCAGGCTGGGTCGTGCTGCTGCGGGACAGTCTCCCTGCAGTTGTGGGGGAAAGGATTTGGGTGACACAGGGAGAAAGGAATTCCGAGCGTTTTACTCAGTGTAAAGCACAATTTAAAAAAAAACACCCTACACAGCCCTAGCCGCGGGGCTCCGCTGGTCAGAGTGTGTCCTGTGCACCAAAAAGCCGTGGCTTCCGTCCCCGGCCCGAGGTCCGGGAAGTGGCCCAGTCAGGAGGAGGTGGAGCCCCGCACAGCCCTGGAAGGACCCCTGAATCTTTCTTTGCCTGTTGACAAGTTGCAGATGATTTCAGATGTTACTTCTGGTTGAATCTGAGAGACAGGTCGGGGGGAGAAAGCTCCTGTTTTTTTCCTTGAAGGAAGAAGGGACAGGTGTAGCGCCATTCGCTTGACAGGCTACAGAGTTCCCACACTTAAGCCCTACGTGAGGCGTTACCAGGTGAAAGAAAATGAGGTTTTGGGGTGGTTACATTAAGGGCCTCGATCCTGTAGCCACAAAGAACTGAATTCTGCCAACACCCACGAGAGCCTGGAAGAGGACTTCAAGTTCCAGGGGGCCACAGACAGGCTGGCCCTCGCGGCCCTCGAGACCCGAGGCCAGCCGAGCCAGCCCGGGCCCTTGGAACCACCGAGACAGTGAGATCGCAAGTGAGTGCGGTTTCTAACCGCTTAAATTCAGGTTAATTTGTTCCACAGCAAAAACCCTGCCAGCCCTCTTGGCTTTCTTTCAGACAACACCCTCTTGTCTTTTTGGCTTCCTTCATCTGCGACCCAGAAACTCCCTCCCCTTGGAAGTCCTGAGAAATCAGGGCGTTGGTGTGCATACGTACACGTTTGCACACGTACACACATGAGTGTGCATCGTACACGGCCCCACTCCCGCATCTCACCTGTTCGTCCCTCGCTGGCCCAGCGAGATGGGTCGACCCCACCTCCTGTGTACATTGTTGCTCCCACAAGCAAATGGCAAAGTCGATGTTGTTTGTGCCCAGATCTGATCCCACCAGCGGCAAATGTCGTTATAAATTACAGGGTTACCTATTACATAAAGTGGAAGTGGCCAAAGGCATTTCCGCCCCCAGTGAGAACCACGAGAGAGTCGACAAAGACACTGCGGTGTATTGAGCATGAGAGGGGGAAATACGAGAAATCTAGAAGGACTCTGTCTGCTCTGAGATGACTTCGCAAGTGCTTTACATTTCGGTTCTCTGTAGAGCACGGCACGCCGCTTGTTTCTGTGGGGAGGGGCTGCGTGACTCACTCTGCAGACTTCAGCTCAGAGCAAGGGACTTGTCCTGACATTGCGCGTGATGAAGGACACGAGGATCTGAGATGTGCGTGTGCGATCTTTTACAATGCTTCCGCTCTTTGACTTTTCTAATTAGTTGCGTCAGATAAAAGGGCTCCTTCGGGATTTTGATTTTACCCTTTTCCCTCTGTCACAATACGATGGCATACAAGCCATCCCGCCTTTGAGAAAAGAGATGTTTTGAGCCTGGTGGCTGGCAGTATTTTGGGAAAGACTCAAAGGCCTTGTCAGAAAGCTGTGCCTCGCAGTCTGCTGTTTGTCGCAGCCGCGGCGGCGGTGGGAAGAGTGGAAATGCTGAGCGGTAGGCTCCTCGATGGAACCGAGACGTCGTCCCCAGGCAGCGTGCCTGACATGTTTTCAAACGGATAACGTAATACGGTTGGGAGGCACTGTCATTGCTCACCTTGACAAAGAACACTGGCTAGTGGGAATAACTTAGAGCATAAATAACAAAGAGCTCTCAGGGCAGATTCCCTCCCTCCCTCCCTTCCTCCCTCCTTCCCTTCCTTCCTCCCTTCCCTCCTTCCTTCCTTCCTTCCTTCCTCCCTTCCTCCCTTCCCTCCTCCCTCCCTCCCTTCCTTTCTCCCTTCCCTCCTTCCTTCTCTCCTTCATTCCTTCTCTCCTTCCTTCCTTCCTTCTCTCCTTCCTTCCTTCCTTCCTTCTCTCCTTCCTTCCTACCTTCTCTCCTTCCTTCCCTCCTCTTCTTAAACCTGTAGTTTATAACCCATCTTTGTCTTAAGGCACAGTAAGATCCCAGACCTATTCCTGCTGGCCAACACAGACCCATACCATGAGCATATCCCTGGAACTAATATTCCAGACAACTGATTTACCGGCGAGGACAGACTCTGAAATTGGGGCATTCACTTCGCTCTTGCTGCAGGTTACATAAAGAAGGGCTTGTGACGGTTGCTGAGGGCATTACAAGCCCGAATTCCCCAAAGGGTGCTGTAATGGGACTTCTGTTCCGTCCGCAGGTCGGCCTCTGGAGAAGACAGATGCCTCTCTCAGCCCTGGGGAGTGTTCCAGCCCCACTCTTGAGCCTGCAGATAAGGGTCTGTTGGGAAGTGGGAAAAGAGCTTGCCAGGAGATTGGCTTCTTTACGACGACTCCAGAAAGTGGCTTCCTAGACAATGGGCCCCTTCCTTGTGTGCCAAGCCCTGGACACCGGCCCCTTTTGTGTTGGCCCATGCACCTCCTCTGTGTGGACAAGGGGACAGGCACACCCAGGGCCTGCATCTCCCCTTCAAGGCCAGGCCCCTGGCATCCGGGCCCCCCGTGGCCAGAGTTCACTTGTGGGGGCCCTCTACGGATTTCCCTGGGGTCATCCCCTCGGGGTCAGCCATCATGCCTGGGCATGGCTGACCCTGAGGGGTTCTTCTCCTAGGGGGGTGTGAAAAGGGTGGGCGTGTGGTCCGCATGTCCGACTGTGTGAGCATGAGGCCCCTTGTGAGTGGCACAAGGACAGGGGTGGGGAGAGAAGGGACAGGTGCAGGCTGCCTGGCTGCCGTCTTTGGTATGAGAGACTGAGTACACAAACTGTGGTTAAAATGGACCTCTGACCCCCATTCTGCACTGACCAGCCGAGAAAACTCACCCCCCCATGGACAGTCACTGGCCCGGGAAGCCAAGTTGTCATCTGTAGGTCAGACTTATAGGAAGACACGCCACCGTGTCTGGTAAACTGGTGCAAAAAACCAAACAATTACCCCTGTACCAACTGGTCCAAATGGCCAAGACTTGGTCAGCAACTGACAGCTTCCCTAATTTCTATCCCCAGTCCCAATTTAGGAACGACCTGAGAAAAGTCCCTACACACCCCTACCCAGGCACATAGAGTGCTCTTCTTCTAACGAGCTCCCTCCAGCTCCCCCTGCTGATGGCCTCCTGTCAGGGCACCCTGAGGCCTTCCCTGCTCCACCGTAAATCTCTCCCATTCCTCCTCCGCCTTTGAACCTCTGCGGACACGGTTCCATGCTGGCTGGCTGCCGTGCTGTGCACAGCAAGTTCGGAATCAGTGGCCTTTGCCCACTCTCATTTGGGAGGTGGTCTCTGCTTGTTCCCATAACTGCCGCTGCTCTTCAGACTTCCCGAATTCTCCCGTCTAACCCCAGTGCAACGTTTGAATGCCAAAAAGGATTACTCAAAATACTGGTCTTTATTATTTACTTAATACACTTAAAGGCTGTTTGAAGTTTTATGAGGCAGACTAAAAGGATTAAAAGTATTGGGTGTTGGCAACCTGCGAGCATATGGGGTTGGCCAAAAGGTTCGTTTGTTTTTTTCCCTGCGACAGCTCTAGTAGTGCTTAGTTGCCTTTAACTGCATTTGAAACAATTTTGTTCGATTGTATTGTGACACCTGTCATATCAGCGTGCATTAAGAAAAAACTTACCAAAACTGGTGAATTTGTGTGTAGCCATTTGAATATTGAAGATAGAAAGACATACAAGACATTTTTAGCATGCTGTGCTTTATTATTTCAAGAAAGGTAATAATGCAACTGAAGTGCAAAAAGAGGTTTGTGCGGTGTACGGAGAAGGTGCTGTGACTGGTTGAGTGTGTCAAGAGTGGTTTGCGATGTTTCCTGCTGGAGATTTCTCACTGGATGATGCCCCAAGGTCGGGTACACCAGTTGAAGTTGATAGTGATCCAATCGAGACATTCATTGAGAACAATCAACATTATTCATGCAGGAGATGGTGACATACTCAAAATATCCAAATCAATAAACTTATTGGTGAAAATGAAAAAATGTGCCTTTTATTTTATGGAAAAAACATACAGATTTTTGATATATATAGACATAGAATATATAGATATCTTAATTCTTATAAAACTGTTCTTTTTTCATTTATGTTTCTTTTACCATAAACTTGAAAGATACATCAGTCTACTATTGTTAATTTGTAGTGTTGACAATGGAATCCTGAAGGGGAGTCAGCAGTTAGGAAATAACACTGTCTTGTGGGTCAATAACCTCTTCAGTTTAGGACTAGAATTTCTGCCCTGGCTGGTGTGGCTCAGCAGATTGAGTGCCGGCCTGAGGACCTAAGGTCATCAGTTCAATTCCCAGTCAGGGCACATGCCTGGGTTGCAGGCCAAGTCCCCAGTATGGGGTACGTGAGAGGCAACTACACATTGATGTTTCTCTCCTTCTCCCTCCTTTCCCCTCTCTCTAAAAATAAACAAATAAAATCTTAGAAACTATTTTTTTAACAGCTGAGAGTGGTACACACACACATGCACTTTCCAGTTCCACCACAAGATGGTGCCAATACTTCTCTGGTCTGTTTTGCCAATCTCCTTGGTATCCTCTCATCTGGCATTTGGGAAACATTGAAAAGAATTGGTTACTTGCGCTCCTAACCCAATTAAGGTTTTTTTTTTATTATTAATTTAGCTTTTTATGTAGTTGAAAATGAGTATAAGCATGTAGCATCCTTCAGAACAGTTTCTGCCAAAGCACTCAGCCTCGTGCAATGAATGGGGATCTGCTTGTTTCCTGTAAATGTGCTCACGCTTTCATTCATCCAGCTTTCGAGCACCAGTTTCCACAAGTCAGACCTTTCGACATCCCCACTTGCCTGCCCTCGGCTGCATCACAGAGCGCCACGTAATACGGAAACTCGCGCAGACGCCGCTGTCTTGAGCTCACTGGGGGCTGGCGCCGCCCGTTGGACTGGAGGCAACGTGGAAGTCAGCCTCTCTGCTGCTCCGTTTGCCGGGGGGGACTTGCGCCAAAGGTCTAGCCATCCCCTTGCTTCCCCCACTCAACTCCCCTCGTTTGTTCACGGTGTCTTCTGAACGAGAGTGGTCGTGATTTTCCCCCCTGAGACGCCGTGTCCTGGAGATCCGAGGGCGGTCTGGAGGTGGCAGGAGGCTTTGCTCAGAAACTGCGCTTCTCCTCCGGAACATGACCTTGAACTCACTGACATCACGTAGTGCGCTCAAAAGCAACCGTGATCAGCTCACATAAACAGGTCTTTAACGTAATGTAAGTTAAATCGATACGCCGGAGGTCTTTTTTTTTTTTTTTAAAGCTTTATTCTTTTATCTCTTTTTTTAAAAGATTTTATTTATTTATTTTTTAGAGAGGGAAGGGAGGGAGAAAGAGAGAGAGAGAGAGGAACATCAATGTGTGGTTGCTGGGGGCCGTGGCCTGCAACCCAGGCATGTGCCCTGACTGGGAATCGAACCTGCAACACTTTGGTTCGCAGCCTGAGCTCAATTCACTGAGCTGCGCCAGCCAGGGCCCGGAGGTCTTGATATGCAATGAAGTGCTAGCGGGAAATTCATAAATCAATAATAAAGTGAGGATATCACACAGGTTCACCATCTGTCATCTGAAGTTCTTGGGACAAGATGTGTTTTGGGATTCAGAATGTTTTGAATTTACAAAATGAATACGGTGTATATACCACTTATTGCATAATACTCCAGAAGGGTCCGGGGCAACTCCACGTAATGAAACTATTGATATTACTGCAGAGAAACGTAAGTGTTCACATTAAGTGGAATGAAAAAAAAAAAGACTAAATAGCCACAGGTCAGGTCACGGCAGGTTTTGCTGACCAATGGGTTAGGAAAAGCCTTTGGTTGTAGGAACTTTTTGGATTTTGGAGATGTGGATAAGGCTTTGCAGAGCTGCATTACATGTATTACAGGTGCTATTTCACTTAATTCTCACAGACGCCCAATGTTAAACATAAGGATAGAAGAATATGGGGAAACTGGGGCTCAGAGTGGTTAAGTAACTTTCCCCAGGTCACACAGCAGAGCCAACATTCAAATCTCAGCCTGACTCTCAAAACCAACATGCTATGTTGCCTCCCACATTTACAAAAATTACTAAATATTCTAAAATAATAAAAGTGCTTGGACTTCCTCGCCAACTGTTGGCTTTTCACCCATTTTCTGCAGTATCCTTGAGTTTGGGAGGGTCCATGAGAAAGAATGTGATGACAGTGACCTCCGCCCCAGTGCCGGATGCAGGGAAAGCCCCCTCCTTCCCGCAGCCTGGTGGGGCTGGGAGGCGCCAGTGCTCCAAAGCCGCCAGCCAGCCCTCCAAATGCCACATTTTCCAGGGGTTAGAGATTCCTGTCGGGCACTTGGTCCCCACGGCTCATCAGCTGTGATACCGTGTGCAATACAATCCTACATCTAACTGATGCCTTAGCTCCTTTGCAAAGTTTGCGCCAGCCTGGCCTCCCCTAAAGTGATTCTGCGTCTCTGAATGGGGACATCAGAAGTTGCTTGGTTTGATGACGTTGCCAGCAGGCCAGGGACAAACTGTTGTCTTTAATCTGTACATTTACTCAGGAAGGGAATGAATGAAGACAATTATATTTTAAAATTGTGCTTTCAAAGTAATTCATGAGCCATGGCCCTAGTTTGCATTCTAATTACCTTTTTTCTCTCTTCCCTTATGTCTTTCCCTCTTCCAAATTATACTATTATCTGTACTCCAAAGTTCAGGAGCTTACAGTTTTCTCTCCCCCCACCCCCATGTTTCTTTTTTGTAGTGAAATCAATAGCTTAGCAATTACAGGGACACAGAACCCTTTTTTTATATGCCTGTAAAAATATTACAAGCCACAAGACACTGTGTAGCATTTTAATGGATTCTTCCAGTGACCTTTTATAGACTTTCAAGGTTTGTTATAAAAATGATTCATCATAGGTGGACCTCTATCTATATGTTATGCTGAAGGTACTTGAGAAAGTCCCCCTCGGCTTATTTTTATAAAAGTAAACAGCAGATACAGGCATACATGTGTTCACACACAGAACTGCCCTTCTGTCTGTAAAATTTGCATACAATGAAGTGCACAATCTTCAGTGTTCCAGTCCATGCGTTTCGGTGAGTGTGTGCATCTGTGTAACTCGAACCCTTATGTAGATGGTCCTCCCCAGTTGCCTGCACTCCTGACAGACACTTTCAAATTTTTTTCATACACATATATGAATTATACAGTATAGGCTCTTCTGTATCAGGGTTCTTTTATTCAACATTAAGAATTTTGAGGTCTTGTGTGTGTCGGTGATTTCTTTTACATTGTCAAGTGGTATTTCATGTGTTTATCTGTTCTTCTGCTGCTGGTCATCTGGACAGTTTCCAGATTTTAGCTATTTTGAGTAAAGATGCTGTAAACATTCTTGTACCAGTCTTTTCATGCACATAACTGTTAAATAGTTGAGACTTAACTGGCGGGGTCATGGGGTAGATTTATAATTAGTTTTACAACACATTTTTTCCAATGATGCTTGTAGGTGGGCGTTTCAGTTGCTCCACATCCTTGCCAACACTTGCTACTCTCGGTCTTTTCCTTTTTAGCCATCTGGGTGGGCATGAAGTTGCATTTCACCGTGGTCTGAATTTGCATTTCCCTGATGACTGTGACTTCCTTTGTAAAGCATAGTTTCAATTCTGTTGCTCATTTAAAAAATGGGCTCTTTGTCTTTTTATCGTTGAGTTGTAAAAATCCTTTAAATGTTCAGAAATTGTTTATAATATCTCCATTTTGTGAATATTTTCTCCCAGTCTGTGGTGTCTTTGGCTGAGCAGAAGTTACAAAAGTTTTGTCTAATTTAACAGAATAATGTTAGTTCCATTGTTTTTCAGTTTTGGAAATCGTTTCTGTGTCTTATCAAGAAAACTCTTACCTATCCACAAACTGTAAAGATTTTTAAAAAATGTTTTCTCCTAGAAGCTTTTTAATTTTACCTTTTGTGTCTAGGTCTATGGGCCAACTCAAATTAATTTTTAAGCATGGTATTATGTAGAGGTAGCAGGTCACTGAAGAATATCCACTTGTTCCAGAACCGTTTATTAGACTTTCCTTTCCCCCGGCATCTCTTTGGCACCTTTGTGAAAAGACAAATGACCACGTGTGTGGATGGGGCTTGTTCTCAGCTGCTCTGTCCTGTCCCACCGAGTCATTTGTCTGTCCTGACATCAGTGGCACGTGATCTTGATTATTGTAGCTTTATAGTTAAAGTCAGGGAGTGAAACACTTCTATTTTTCCTTTCCAAAATTGCTTTGGCGAATCTAGGTTCTTTGTCTCTCTCTCTCTCTCTGTTGTAGAATCAGCTTCACATTCTATTTAAAAAGTCTCTGGGGCTATGTTCACAATTATGTTGAATCTACAGATCAATTTTAGTTGAATTGATGACTAAAAATATTGAATTTTCCAATTTAGGAACGTGGTGCATATCCCTCTATTGATACATGATGTAGATTATCTTTCCTTATGCTTATTTCCTATGTGTGTGTCTTCTGTGGTGAGGTGTCTGTTCAGATCTTTTGGCCAATTTTTAATTGGGTAGTTCTTTTTATTGTGGAGTTTGAAGAGTTCTTTGTGTATTTTGGATAACTGTGTAGTTTTTCCTAGTCTGAAGTGTGTACTCTCATTCTCTGAACTGTGTCTTTCACAGAAGAGACATTTTTAATTTTCACAAAGTCCAGCTTATCAATTGTTTTTTTTCATGGATTGGGTCTTGGTGTTGTATTTAAGAACTTTTTCAAACCCAAGGTCATCCAGATTTTCTCCTATGTTATGTTTTATGGTTTTGTCAATTGCTTTTATTCCTATAATTCAATTTTAGTTAATGTTTGTGAAGAATGTAAGGTCTATGTCTAGATTTGTTTACTTATTTTTGCATGTGGGCATGCAGTTATTTCAGTACCATTTGCTGTTCTTTCTCTTTGCTTCTTCCAGGATTTTTTCTTTCTCTTTATTTTCCTCGATTTGAAAATGAGATGCCTGGATATTTTTGGGCTTTTATCCTGTTTGGCATGAGCTTCCCGGATCTGTGCTTTGATATCTGGCCATTAATTTGGAGGAAATTCCCAGTCATCATTGTTTCAAATATTTCGTCTGTTCTTTTTTCTCTTTCTTCTCCTGGTATCCCCGTTTATGTCTATGTTACAACTTTTGCAATTGTCTTGAGTTCTTGAACAGCATGTTTTATTTTTAAATTCCAGTTTGACCCTTCTGACATCCTGCCATTTGGGTCTGTCTGATACTTGCTCTGTCTCTTCAAATTGTGCTTTTTTTTTTTTTTTTGCCTTCCAGAATGTCTTCTTCTTCTTCTTTTTTTTTGGTAAAACCCCAGATATGATGCCCCAGTAGAATTCCTGAGAGATTTCTGCTGCTGGGTCTCTGATCTGCTAAGTTGAGATTCTTGCATCCACCTGTCTGTCCCTCCAACTTTGGGGGTAATTTGCCCTGTGACCTGAAGTCTCTGACAGATCTGAGAAGGGTTGTTGGTTTTCAGTTTCTTCAGCTTTTTACTTGTTGGGATGGAGTGATGACTCCCCAACTCCTTGTCGGCTGGACCAGAAATCAGAAGTTGCTCAGAGTAGTTTAATTTGCATTTATCTAATTATGATGGAAGTTGAGCACACTTTCGTGTTTTCTTCTGTGCAATGGGCATTTGATTCCTTCTATGTACTTTGCCCATTCATATCCTCCTCCAGTTTAAATGTCAAATTATTGGTCTTCTTCTTTATTTTCAAGAACACTTTATATATGAGAGAGCTCAGATCTTTGTGAAATAAGTTGCATTCCTCTCTCCCAATTTTTCCATTTGTCTTTTGACTCTGCATATGGTATATTTTTGCCTTGCAAAAATGTTTACTTTGAAGCAGTAAATTTATAACTATTTCAGTGGTTTCTGGATTCTGAGTCAGAAGTGGATCTAAAAGATTTTGAAATCCAGAGGAATGTTTTTATCATTCTTGTTTAAAATGCCATACCCCCAAGCCACTTCTGTCTCTTAAAAAAGTGTCCATCTTTCTCTGCAGAGCAGAGAGAGTCCGTGGTGGCAAACTCCCCTGTGAGCCACTCACTGTGGAATGACAGGCCCCAGAGGACTGAGGCCAAGAGAGGAGCAAGAATCCGCTGTGCACAATAAGGTAAGAGTGTGCCTGCTTCTGGACGTTACCCTGGGAAGGGCCCCAGGGAGGAGCTGAGGAGGAGCAGAGCTGGGCCTGTGGATCCGCCCATGGAAGATCTCCAGGAGGGGTGGGCTGGGCAGTTGTATGTCACCTGCCACACTGTGTTACTAGTTCTGCACAGACACAGCCACAATGAAGAGTGGGGTGAGGTGTGGCGGGGACAGCAGAGGCCTCAAATGGGTCCCCAAAGAGGCAGGTGAGAAGTTCCAGCCAGGGTCTGACTCAGGAGTGACTGTGAGACACTCTTTTTCCCAGACAGAGAGAGAGGAAGGGGTGAGGGGAGAGGGAGAGACAGACAGACAGACAGACAGACAGACAGACATCCATTGGTTGCCTCCTACGCACCGTGACCGGGGATAGAACTGCATTGAAACCTAGGTGTACGCACTTACCCGGGTTCGAACTCGCAACCCTTTTGGCGTGTGGGACAACGCTCCAACCAGCCAGACCCGCGGGCCAGGGCCCCGCTGACTGTGTGTTGACATGTGCCCCAACGCCAGGAGGCAGCAGGGCAGAGTCTGTTCTTTCCACGAGAGTTGCGAGCTGGGAGGCTCCACGGACCTTCCCTCAAATCCATCCGCTCCTCCTGCAGCCTCCCTGCCTGTCTGGGTTCCGCTGCTACTGGCAGAACTTCAGTGCAAGAACTTGAGCACCTGAGGGCTTCGCTGAGTCGGAGCAACCTGTGCATCTCGGAGGGCGGAGCCTCCGAGCTCTGATTCAGGTGGGACTGAAAGCTGCCCTGGGCTGGGGCTGCAGCAAAAGCCCTGGATTTGTCCTCCCGCGCCGCCTTCCACCGCGGTTCATAGACTGAAGCTCTGTGAACCCCTGCGTTACATTTGCAGTGCTCCGAGGCTGAAAGGGTTCCTGTAAATGCTCCCTGTAATTAATTACAAACAAAGCAGCCAGCCAGCAGCACGACGCCCCCGAAAAGCCGGCTCTTTATTTCTCCTCTGCATGCCCATCCATCCCCAACTCCAGAAAAGTAGTCCTCCTTAATGACGGATCCGTGATGATGGGACCATTATATTCTGATGCTGTGGTTTTAAGAAGTGACCCAGAAGACAGGCTCTGAAAGCCACCCTTCCCCACCCCCCTTTTACCCCAAGCAAAGGACCAGATTAAAAGAGCCCTTGTTTGCATGAATATTTATGCTGGATCCTCTGCAGATCAGATCGGGGGAGTTCATCCTGCCAGGCAAAGACAGATCCCGTGCTCTGATTTAATGAGCAGCTGACACGTTTGTAGCATACTGATGCATCTGTTTGTCAGGAAGGCCATGCAGCACGGTGAGTGTGCGTCTTGGGGCCAAAGCGAGGTGCCACCAGGAAAGCTGTCGCCGGAATGAGGATTCCCCAGACACCCTGTCTCAGGTGGAAGGCGAGGAGCGGGAATTCTAGTCTTCACATACCTAGGAAGCTGCTCTCGACACCACCAGCGAGTGTATTGGTCAGAGGTGAACTCTTTTTGTTTTTATTTTCTAAAAAGATGTTTATTTATGTATTTTCAGAGCAAGGGGAAAGGAGGGAGGAAGAGAGGGAGAGAAACATTGATTGGTTGCCTCTTGCATGCGCCCCGAACCAGGGGCTGAAGGCACAGCCCAGGCCTGTGCCCTGACCGGGGATCGAACCAGCAACCTTTCGCTTTGTAGGATCATGCCCAACCCACTGAGCCACACGGGCCAGGCCAGGCCAGAGGTGAATTCCTCTAACCAGCATTTTTCAAGGTGGGTGCGAAGAGCTTGCTGCCCGGCCTGCAGGCTGCTGATAGCTCCCAAACAAGGAAAGGGCTGTAGGTCCGAAGTGTTGGGTCAGCGGTGAGCTGAGCAGATGTTTTACTGCGGAACTTCCACCCTGTGACTTTCAGGGAAGCAGAAAAAGGAGGCCGTGAGTCCAGACTTCTAGACTGTGGAGTTCTTCCTTCTCAAAGCTCCCTCCCAGCACATGCGCCCCCCCACCGGGAGGCCGGGGAAGCCTGTGGACCCCCTCTCAGATCCACATTTTTAAATACAAAAAAAAATTTTAAACATAGAGGGCGGCAAAGAAAAGCGATTGTGCTGAAACCAAATGTCACACTGCTGAAAATATTTTGCAATATTTAAACATGGGCACACACTAGTATGTGGGCTTCTTTTTTAAGGGGTCTGGTAACCACCGTTGTTTCAGAATATTCATGGCCGTAAATGATATTTCAGGATATGGTCAATACTCATTATTTGCAGATTCTGTATCTATGAATTTGCCTACTTGCTGAAATGTTCTTGTATCCCCCATTCGACCGACCAGTGGAAAATTTCAGTCTCCCGCCCTGCGAGTCCCCGGCCGAGGTTGAATAAGGCAGAGCTCCGCCTTTCGGAAACGAGGGTTCTTTTCGCGGTTTATTTGTTGCCACATTTCGGGCCCCTCTGTGCTTCTCGTCGATGGTTTCCCTGCTGACAGTGTCACCCGAGTGGGATGCTATAGCGCAGTCCAGTGTTTCCAAGGACAAGGAGGCCGCGATGGGCCCTGTGTGAAGACAGACAGACGTGTGGACAAGCTTCTTCTGGGTGTGAGTCCCGGGGCTGCTGGCCCTCAGTTCAGCGATAATCCATCAGCTGTACCTGGGACAAGGCACCTGTACACTGGAAGCACTCCTGAAACAAGGTTCTGCATCGATGGGCCGATGACCACGTGGTGATGGGAGGGCTGCTGGGCTGTCACCCGTACTTCTCGGCCAGCCTAGGAGCAAAGGCTCAGTGCCAACTGAGTGTTCGAGGCAGCCGTATGGCTGAGCACAGCTGTCACGAGTGGTAAGAGTCGATCGTATCTGCAGCAAATGCAATGTGATAGGAAAACATTCGCGGCAGAGACAACAGCAGCAAAAGCAATGCAAGATGGCGAACTTCACTAGTATTCTCGGAAATAGACAGGAGAAGACCCGTAAAGGAACTTGGAAGCATTTTAAAAAGAGGGTGGATTGGATAGAATTCTTCCTAAAGGAAGACAACATTTCAGCGCCGCATTCTCTGGGTGCATCTTGACACTGAATGATTAAGATTTCAGATTAAAAAAAACCCCAGTAACTAAATAACATTATGACAAGTACTGGTATTTTGGTGCTTAAAAATCACAGGAGATGTTGGAACACAAGAACCAGTGATGTGATTAGCAAGATGCCGTATGTGGGATGTGGAATGTAGGAAGAAGTGTCTGTTGACAGGGGTGTCAGGGAGTACACAGAGTGCCCCCCCATCTGTGCGTGCCACCAGAGATGGGCAAGGGAGGCGACCTGCCAGTGAAAAAGGGGCACAATCAGATTTTTCGGCACTCCTGTGCCTCGGTGGCCAGAAAACTTCCACAGCACGGCACACAGAGTGTGGGTCCCCCCATGGCTCCCATACAAAAGAAACTCGATACAGGGCTTCCCCATGTCGCAACAATCCTGAAACTGTGCGTGACTTCACTGATAAGAAATGGTGTAAAGAAACTCAACGACATTATCAACCACAAGCAACTGCTTTTATTCTTCGGTTCCATCTGCAGACAGGGGCATCATCACAGAACCACGACAAGTACTGGTTCTTGGGGAGCAGGCAACCTGGTTGCTCTGCCCAAGAATGTCAGACAATCTTCCAAGGAAAGGAATGTTTTCTAAGGAAAGTCATTGTCTTCTGACCTCGTGGGGGTTGTGGTGTTTGTCAACTTAAAAAACGCGTACATTGCTGTGATTTGTTTTCTGTTTCTAAGTAAATATGCAGGTTTGTACCTAATTTTCTGTTTATAGTTTTTGGGGGTGAGCGTCTTTGGCAGCCAGCCAGCAGCCTTCCCAGGAGGAGCCCTCGTTCAGGGTCGCCAGTGAGGCCGGGTCAGTCCCTGGCACACTGAGACCCTGACCCTGACCGTGACCCTGACCCTGACCTCCACCCTGGATAAGCTGCTGGATTTCCCATTTGTCCTTACAACAGTTAGCCATTCAAGGGCACAGATGCTCCCTTGGTTGGAATGGCACCCGAAGCACCTGATTCAAGGTGACATGCGCGTCGGCTGGGGGGAACTGAGACCCCAGCAGCTCACAGAATCACACCGTCGTGCAGATAATGCGCTTAAAGGGGGAAACCACCGCAAAGGTGCTGCTGCGGAGAAGCTGCGAGTCTGGGAGAGCGCAGCCCCTGCAATAAGCTCCCGTGTCCCGGAGCTCCCAGGAGCGCACGTCCCTCGGGCACCTAGTGTCCCCCCTGGTCTCCGAACACCTGTTCAATCTGGGGGTTGAATGGATTCTCCTTTCCCAGCGCCTCGGGCCACCGGAGCTGCACCTTGTCCCAGAGCCCGTCGGCCAGCAGCTGCAAAGCCACCTGCGGAGAGGAGGGAACCACAGGTTACAACCGAGGAAAACACCGACCCGTGAGGTTTCCTCTGTCCTCCGTGCGGCGGGCACGCTCTGGGACGGCCCCCCGGGACTCCTGCCTCCGTGTCTCTGTGTGCTCCCGCTCCGTGGCCCAGGGTGGGACCTGACGCGTGGTTCTGGCCAGCAGAGTGCGCTGGGGATGAAAGGCTGTCACTGGAGCGAGGATGTGGCGTCCTGTAAGATCCTGCTCTGCTGGCAGCGTCCCTCTGGAGACCCCCCAGCCCACCCCACCACCGGTGCGTTGCTGCAGGAGGCAGCCCGCATGGCGAGGGGCTGCGGCGGCCTCCTGCTGGCGTCCGGCGAGAAGCTCAGTCCCACGACCGCAAGGAAATAAATTCTGCTGACAACCCACGAAAATGCAAAAGCTATTCTTCCCCTGTCGAGTCTCTGGGTGAGGACGTGGCCTGGCCGACATGCCTGGACGTTAGCCTCGGGAGACCCTGTGACCTCGCGCCAGCCCTCCCGACTCCCAGAAACCGTGAGGTAAGAAATGAGGATTGTTACGCTGCTCCCTGTGTGCTCACTGGTGATTCAGTGATGGCGGTGCCCTCTCCCAGAGAGCCATTTGTCCTTCACCTGCAGACAGCTCACGTTTACTGCTGGCCTGAGGCTGGGGTCTGGGAGTGGGGGGCTCCCAGTCTCATGAGCGAACCAGGCAGGAAGGGGTGGGGGCGCCGAGTCTGCTGGGGTGGGAGGGGACAGGTCTTCCCAGAAGAGGGTGACGGCTGAGCTGAATTTTCAAAGAAGGGCTCACCAGGTGGGTCACGTGGGGAGCAGTGAGAGGGCAGAGGGCATGCCGTGTGTGTGCAAGGGCACACAGGTGTGGTAGGAGTGGCAGGTAGGGGACCGGCGGGTGCCCGGGGGGTGAGGCTGGCCAGGCAGCAGGGGCCGGTGGGACTGGACGGCGCTGTGGGTGCGGAGTGGGGCTGGAGGCCCGTGTCTGGCCCCAGCCCGATGCTCACTCTGCGGCTGCACTAGCAGGATCCATTGTCCAATCCTCTGGCTCGTCTCGAATGTGCTTTTGACCAGCGGTCTTCCTGGGCAGATAACACCCTCATTCAGTTCTCGAGCGGGGCCTGGCCGGGCCTGCAGGCCCCAGCTGGCTCGGTGGGCACTGGGGCTTTTCATGCTTGTGGTGCAGGAACCGCGATGGCCGGTGGTCTCAGAGGGGGACGCATTGCCCCGGGAGGATGCGCGGGGCCGGCCTGACTTTGCTCAGGGCAGGTGGACCTCGGCCCCAGGGGCAGGCCCCGTGCCCCCTTCCCACTGGCACTGCCTGTGTGGCGCTGGGCGGCCTCCTCCACCCCTGGGGCTGCAGTTCTCTCGTCTGCCAAGCCGGCGGGCGGGAGAAATGGTCGAAAGGCCCCTCTGGGTCTCACTTGTGTGCCAGGCTTAGCCGTTGTCGGGAAAAACAAGAACTGATTGAGTTGCTGCATTAAATGTTCCCAGCGTATCAATACGCTCCGGAGCCCGCTGAGCTGGACCCCAAGTCCCGGCCATCTAACTCTGTAATCTCGGCCACAGCCCTGTGGTGTCCAGCACACCACACACACACACACACATCACATCACATCACACGCACCCCACACTGCACACACCACCTACACCACACCCACCCACACGGGCTGACTGTCCAGCGGCTGTTTCTGGGTGGGGCTGACCCTCTGACCCTCACAGCGGTGGCGGCCTTTGAAGACAGAGGCGGGCCTCCCGGCGGTGTCGCCTGCTATTTCCCCACACGGAGCCTGCCGCTGGGTCTGTAGAGGACTAGGGGTTGCTCTGTTTGGTCTGTGGCCTGTGAGCTTGACACCCACACGCTGTCCCCCCTGACAGTGATGTGGGGCCGAGGCTTTGCAATCACCCACCTCCCTGTCCAAAGCGACGAGGCAGCAGATGAGGCAGAGGAGACGATACACAAACAGAGGTAAAAGGACCAAGCTCAGGCTGGAGCACGCGGCGGCCGCTTGGTTCGAGAGCCATGGCCGGCTGCCACTCCAGGGGGGATGCAAATATCCGAGTGCGCGTCGCTAATACCGTGAGTTTAACAGGAGAGAGGCGTTGCTATCACTCAACCAGAGACGTGTGATAAAAACGACCCACTCTGATCAGTCATTCCTCTGAGGGCCATTTCCTGAGCACCTACTGGGGGGTCGTCCCAGAACGAGCCTCCTCTCTCGTAACTCCCGCCATACACTGGCACAGGCGGGGGGTGGGGGATGGGGGATGGAGGATGGGGGTGGTGTGCAGCCCTACTTCTCTTTCCTGACTCCAGACGAGCTCTTCCCCAAATGCAGGCGGTGATGGTGCCCTCTCAGTCATAGTTTAAAATGGTAAAGCAACGCCAGCTCCTTTGAGAAACATTTAAAAAGGCAATAGGGCAAGAAGAGAGAAACCCAACGAGTGAAAGTCCATCTGCAAGTGTAATAGAGAGAGACGCCGCTAGCACCGGGCGTAGAGGCTTCCTGATGCGCGCGCGCGCGCGCACGCGCACACCACCTGGACCCCTCCGTGAATATCATTCCGCAGCCCCTCCCGCCGCCGTGTAATTTACACACAGGGACGTGAACTCCGGTTGGCGCGCAGTCCCGTGGGCGCTGACAAGTGCGTGGAGTTGAGCCATCACGCCCATAACCATCTTTAATCTGCCACCATTTACTTGGCTCTTACTGCAAACATATTTCGGTGTCACTAAAGGTAGACCGAGACCGCCGGTTTCCCTCGGTGCACCGCATTTCATCAGACGGATGCACGCTAATTTATTGTGCCCGCGGAGACGTCTGCCGCGCCTGTCCCTAGCACTTGTCATCGGGACCGGGGAGGGAGACAGGGTCCTCCTGCCCGTGCACAGCGGGTGGGGGAGGGGTCCAGAGCCTGCCGCGGCCACTCACCCTGCTGCACAGGCGCGTGGGATGAACTCTAGCCCCCCAGAACCCCGGCGAATTTGGGGGTTCTGATTTAGTGGGATCTTCCGGTCAACTGAGCCAGGCCCTGCGGGTCTCGTCTTTTTTCGTGGACTCTCTCAGGGCCCGGTGACAGGGCCCAGACAGCTGCCCCGTGGGCGGTGCTGGTTTGTCCAGGCATCATGGCCATTTGCAGCACGCATGGCCCTTCCTCAGGTACGCCCACACCTGCCGGTCACCGGCACGTCTCTGCCGGGCCCCATCCAGGTGCTTCTGCGGCGCATGGCCACCTGCCTGTCTGCCTGCGGCTGCTGCTGCTCAGAAACGCCCCTGGTGCCCGAACCAGGTGGGGGTGGCTGGTCCACGGTGAAGGCTCCTCTTTGAAATTCTCACAGAAGGGGAGACTGAGCGGGGCGACTTAACACCCCCTTGGCTGATGGGAGGTTTTGGTGAAACAGCCCTTTCTGTTTTTACTCAATGCTCCCCATCTCCCCAGGATCCCAGCGTGAGGTCATAGCGAGGGGAGGGGGACCTGCTGCCGTTTCTCGGTTGGGCCCTGGTGACAGCCTCCTGCTGGCTTTTAGGATTTCCCTCCTTCTGATAATAACTTTTAAGTTGAGCCAGGTGTCTTTGCTGACCCACGTTTGTACTCATGTTCAGTGTAAGACACGCCCAAACCTGGAGAGAATTTTTATAGGATTGTATGTGCGTCTGATGACAATTGCCGGGGAGCAAGATCGCAGATGCTCTGGGGAGTAACAGCCTGGCAGTTCTGTGTACGCACTTGGAACGGAGGGAACATGAGCAAGACCCCATGAGGGTGGGAGAAGGCAGAGTGGGGATGAGGTTATGGGGTGGTCAGCGAGATTCTGTGCTCTCTCCGGGGTGGTTTCTCTTGTATCAGAGCTGCGTGAATCTAGTAGATGCACAAGGACGATGGGCAGGGCTTGCTTAAGGGAAAGAGAAACCTGTTCCTGAGAAGTTATGCGCTGGGGTGTGACTGCCCACCAGGACCTGCCCATTTAGGAATTTGTGGTCGGATCCCCCTGAGAGGTCCCTTCCCATAGAACCCCCCTTCTGTCCACATTAGGGTGCGTTCTTCCCTAGGGGCGTCCCTGGTTCTCCAAGCAAATGCACTGTGTCAGGCAGGTCCACCCCACCTGTTCGTGAGATGCGCCCGGACAGGACGGAAGCCCAGCGCTGGCCGCGGCAGACGTTGCCTGGAGTTCCCCCACGCTCCCGCTTCGTGGGCTCACTGTAGATACTTTGCTCCGGAAACAGAGCTCTTGAGTCAGTCGACCCTAAAATCAAACTCTGCAGAGTAGCTGCATGTTGGTAATACTTGCCAGAGAGAAATGTAATTCAGAGCCAGATTATGTAGTTTGGGCCACAAGCTTTTCATGGCTCCGCCCCTGTTCCATTGAACCCTTGCTGCACTGGTCTCCAGGGCGCTGCGAAACCAAAGTGAGACACTCGCCCTGAATCTGTCTGTCCTGCGGGATGCAGGCTCCGGGCGACGTCGGTAGGATGCGCTTCCACACCTGTCCACAGGGCGGGCCTGGCTTTGCTTCTCCGGCTTCTTCGCCTGCCCGGGAACACGGTCGAGGGGGCTTCTGACCCCTTCTGGTCCCCTTCATTTTAAATCTGTGAACTTCACCGCCTGACTGTGGTAAGGCGTACGCGACACTGAGATTTAAGGCTCCAGCCCCTCTGTCTTGATTCAGTATCGGTACCCAAAACACTCGTGCTTGTCGGTACACAGCGCAGACAGAGAGACCTGGTCCCTGAAGGTGTGGGCGGGGCCAGCTGAAAGTGACAGCTGTTTGAGGGCTCCCGGGACCCTTGTCACTGACAGCAGAACATCTTTGTTTTTGTTTGTTTGTTTTGAAGGAACCTACAAGTCTGTCCGGGAATTTGGGTTCCCAGGAGCTTACCTGTTGAGACAAATAAAAACCTGGGGGCCACAAACTTATTTACAACCAGTCCACTGAGTATATATATCTTGTCTGCTTCATGCAGTGTACAGGGCTCAGGGCCCCAGAGAGGGGAGGGGATTGCCGCCATGGGACGTTTCGTGCTTGCAGGGGGCTTTTAAGAAGATGGTTGGAGTTGCTATGGGCACTTGAGCGGAGAGGAGGTTGCTTTGCTTAGAGCTGTGCTGGGCAGAGCTGCTAGCACAGGAGGTGCCCGGGGTGTTTGGCTGGGTGGTCCTGGGGTAGCCGAGGGAGCTGGCCTCCCCGTGTGTCTGCGTCTCTTCCAACGTTCCCTGTTGACCGTGGTCCGATTTCAGGCCCCAAGATCTGTTAAGCGCCTCTTCAGAGGCTTAGCTCTGCAGAGATTTTGAAAAGTGGTGGTTTGAAAAGGTCGCCTGGCTGCATCTGAGTCTGGGGTCTTTGCGAAATCAATTTCCTTTCCTAAGGCAAAATTTCTTTGCATTTTTGCCAGCAGTCACACTGTTATTCCCAGCTCTCTGCTCCGCCCGCTCTCGCCAGAGTCACCTCACGTTCTCCTTGGCCTTCCTCCCGGGGAGTTCTTCTGCGAAGAGCCGCGATGCCTGCCCGCCTTGCTCAGTCACACCGGTATAGTCCCTCTCCTTTGAGTGTGGCAGGACCTGTCACCTGCGTTTAATGGTGGCCCCTCCCCACGAACCAGCTAGGAACTGAGACCCTCAGTTCAACAGGCCTCAGGGAATCCAATCCCACCAATAAGCACGTATGCTCAGAGGCAGATCCCTCCCCAGGCTAGCACACAGTGAGACCCAGCCCTGGCAGACACCTTGCTTAGTTACAGCTTGGGGTGGGTGGGGTGGGGGGGGGGACACTGGGGCGGAAGACCCCGCTGGGCCGTGCCTGGATTCCTGGCCACGGGAGCTGTGAGGCATGAAATGTGTGCCGTTTGAAGTACGCCGTATGCAACAGCCGGTAACTAAAACACTTGTCAGCCTTAATCTTCCGGGAGCTGTACTTTCCTTCGCAATGTGACGACTTGGGCCCATGTCATCTCCGCAAGTGTCTCCGGCTCTTCCCTAGAAGCTGGTGGTTCCCTAACCTGCCTCCAGGCCAGACCCTCTGCTGAGGTCAGAACCCGTGTGTTTGATCCAGTGGCCGTTTTGAGAGTCCCGTCCAGACACTGTGCAGGCAGCTCAAACCCTGCGCGTCCGCACCTCCTTCCGCCGAGTTTCCTGACGTGGCCGTTTCCACACCTTTGCACCCAGCCGCCCAGTCCCGGGAGTGGTCTCCGGCCCCCCTGCCGAATCCCAGCAGCCAGCAAGCCTGGCACTTGAACTTCCTTTCTGCCGCCCTTACAATGAAAAAGGCAGTTCTCGAAATTCTGCTTCTGCACCTTGGGACGGAGCTTAAAGGTCAAATAGTTGTAAGTCTGTATGTTGGGAATTTTTCAATGTTTGTTTGTTTGCCATACAAATATAAGCAGAGGTTTGGTAGTGAGTATACTTCGGCTTAAAAATGATCAGGTATGAATCATGACTTTGAACTGTTCAGCACAACCCGTGTTTACATCTATTAAACGTGTTTCCCTAAAATAATTGGAGCAGCCGAACCAGTAGTAAGTACTAGGTACTTCCTGCTTCTCGGTCAGGGTTTTAGGACAGAATGGGCCAGCGTGGCGAGGGCTGGGCCCCTGCTGGAGGAAGGGGACCTCCACTCCGCATCTCTGCCCCTCCGTTCTCCTACCTGTCTGGATGAGTGTGGCTTCTTTAAATCCTTGGTTGTCAGACCTCCACACGGCTCAGTCTTCTGACAATGCTGGGTAATATTTTCTCTGTACTGTAGCTGTGTTTTTTGCTAATGTTGTGTGCGGAGGCGAGGCGTGTGTACCTACACCTCCGCCTTGGCTGGTGGTCCTTCTTTTAATATTATTTTTGTAATAAAGACACATCATAAGTCAGTCCACTATGTGTTACAGATGAAAATGGAGCTTCCCTGGGTTGCACAGGGTTGTGCAGGGAAATAATATTTCCCTGAAATGCACAGGGTTGAGGCAGGGAGGGACGGAGCTCTGCTGTCCATCCCCCTTGCTTTCCTCTCACAGCATCCTTCCTAGAAACTTCCGTGGAAGAGATGTCTCACAGGGCTCGCTTTCAGGAAAACCTGTGATTTTTGTGTGTGTACCTGGCCTCATTTCTCTCACGGAGGCTGTGGCTTGTGCCCCTCTCTGCCCCTGAAAAGCCCAGAGCTGATGTTGCAGGCGCTCGCCGACGTCTCTCGGAACTTCCCTGCACACATCACATGAATATGGATTGCGGACATGACGCCAAGAAGGCAGGTAGCATTCTACCTTGTTTTCCTTTCACTCAGTTTTCACTGTATTTTCACTGACTCTTCTATTAAGCCACATGTGTACATCACCTTAAATAATCTCTGGCATGCATGATTCTATTAAAAAGGGTAACAGCCTTGGTTGGGGCATCGTCCTGTCCACCCGAGTGTCGTGGGTTTGATCCCCAGTCTGGGCACCTGCAAGAGTCAGCGGGTCAGTGTTTCTCTCCCTCTGTCTCAAGTTAATAAACCTATGGTCAGGTGAGATTTCAAACCAAACCAAACAAACCCTGACAGATAGCGTTCAGCCACCGCTGTGTGGGCGTGCTCACCTCGTTGGGGTGGAATCCATCCACGGGCTCGATGAGCTGCCAGGGCTGCCCGCCTCTCTGCTGCCACTTCTTCGTAACTGCAGGGCACACACACAGCCAGAGGGTTAGTGACACACCACCACCGCCACAGCGGGAGCGCAGGGACCGTGTGCGCAACGTCGTCGGAGCCGCCCGCTGCCCTCCCGGGCCGTGGCCACCCAGCCTGGCCTCCAGGGGCCATTGTCTCGGGTTCGGGGCTTTCTGAGAGGAAATGATCTTCCCGGGGTGTGATTTGCTTTCCCCCCTAACTCAGGAGGAGGACTGTGAGAATGCTGGGTAAATGTAGTTAGTTGCACAGTGAGGAAAGGCAAGCGCCCAGATATTCGACACCCATTTTAGTCCATCTCGTTTCCCAGTGGCCAGTGGGACAGGGTTGTGGGGGCAGGTGGGGAAATCAGACGTTTCAATGTCGCCTTTCACAGGCCACCGTTGCCACATGCTGCCTGCCCGTGGCCAGCCGTCACCATGAAAAATCATACTGTTCGTCCAAAATGTAATTATGTGAAATTATCTCAGTATCACAGTTAGAGTGAACAGGGCTACAGAGGAAATAGTTTGAGCTCCAAAGTGATGAAAAGCAATAAAACTGTCCTTCCATAGGAAATTTAAAATCTTAGAGAGCCTCCAGGGGGAAAAACGTGACCACCCCCCCCCACCGTCCCCTGGAGCGGCCCATGTCCTCACTTCCCCGGCGTCTGGACAGGGGAGCACGCACAGCTACAATTCCTCCGGCCCGTCCCTCCTTACCCCACGGGAAACCCAAGGACAGGCGCCTGTGCCCTCTTTGTTTCTCCCTCACTTGCTCCAAGGGAAGGAGTAGAAATTCTGCAGGGGGGCTTTGATTGGACAGAAGAAGCTGGACTTCCCTAGAGCTGAATCGATATTACTCTGCTTTTTTAATTAGCCCTAAGATCACAACCTGCCATCCCCACCTGCTACCCAGTCCCTGTCCCCGAGGGGCTGCAAGCCCTGCTGTCCTTCTCCGCGCTCAGGAGCGAGACCCTGCTGGTGGTCTGCAGCCCCCCACCCGGGGCCGCCAATGCGTGGTGGCGTGCCCCCTGGCAGGGTGCCTGCCGCCACGGAGACGCTCTTTTATATTTTGCATCTGGGTTTTGTGGGAGGTTGTTGGAAGCGGCAGCTGCTGGAAAGTGGCTTGTGCATTTCTTGGGGAGCTCAAATTGAGGACAATGTCCATGGCGTTCTCCCAAGGGAGACATCGCTCCGTGCTGGCGGAGGGCGCATCCCGCTGAAGGAGTGGAATGTGTCTGCTCTGCTGATGGGAAGCTGGGGGCCAGAAGGGTGCTGAAACCACAGGAGCGGTTGCGCAGGCCGAATGGGCGGAGCCAGCTGGCAGACCTCAGCACCTGTCCCCGGCCGTCGGTGCCCTGCACAAGGCAGAGCCCCGGGGAAGCTCGCCTGTCCTGGCTTCAGTGCGCCTGGCTGCTTTGCTTGCTTCGGAAGGGGAGACCTTGGAATCAGACCTTCTGCTGCAGGTTCCTTTCTGGCTGCTCTGCCTTTCCCTCTGGACCTGACCCTTCACGGCCCCTGTGGGCTCTGGCCCGCCCTCTGTGGGAGTGAAGGCTGTGGCAGGCGGTCCCTGCTGGTCCTGGTGCACCTGCTGTGCACCCACCAGTGCTGGGTTCAGCTCCTCTTTCTCCCCCTCTTCCTCGAGAGGATGGGCCTGTTTTCCCACGTTATAACTTCATGCTGACTCTCTCTCTGAGCCACCTCTAATCGGGACAGCAAGTGCGCGTCCAGGAAGCGCCGGGCACTTGCAAGTGCTTCTTCAAATGCAGAGCCAGTGTCACCCCCGGTCACCCGCCTCGATGCTTTTGTTCCTTTGCAGCATCAGCCTCATTGTCACCTGGCAGCCCCACAGGGTCCGTGAAGTCCCCCCACCCAGCAGCCTCCTAAGAGGTTGGTCTCCCAGTCCTCTCTGCGACTTCAGAGGTGACACGGCTTCCCTTCTGCCTCCGCTCCATTACCTCACCCCTATTCTCACCATCCTTTCTGTCCTTTCTCCGGCCTCTCCCTTTGCTTTTAGGGTGGTTTCACCTTTTGTGATAAAAATGTTAAAAAGAGATACCCTGGCTGGCATAGCTCAGTGGACTGAGCACGGGCTGCGAACCAAAGTGTTCGATTCCCAGTCAGGGCACATGCCTGGGTTGCAGGCCATGACCTGCAGCAACCACACGTTGATGTTTCTCTCTCTCTCTCTCTTTCTCCCTCCCCTCCCTCTCTAAAAAATAAATAAATAAAATTTAAAAAAGAGAAAGAAAAGAAAGCATGAACAAAAATCCCAATTGGCTGTTGAGTTCCCAGGCTACGGAGACAGTGGGGACCGAGCGCAGTGAGGACCGCAGACTGAGCCCGCTGAAATGCTAAGGAATCGCCTGAATAAAACACGAAGGTTGTATTAGAGAGGTGGACCTGAACCCGACCACCCACATGGCCTCTCAGGACACTTTCTGTCTCGCCGCATTTGCAGAGAAGGTTGAGTGACAACTTGGATGCAAACCTGTGTCCTCACTGGCCAAGAGAAAATTCCAAACAGAATGACCGCAATCGGGAAATGTGGAAACCCACAGTAGAAAGCAAACTAAGCCCCATTGGGGATGCGCGGTTTCAGCGACGATCGTGTTCCTGGAGAGGAATGTTCACTAGGAGCCCGATTTTGAAACAGTCAGACTTGCTTATACCTGACTCTTCCTCTAATGCAATTCAGTTTTGGCACCTAGGCTTAAAGTCAGTCTGGGCTCTTCCCATTTTGATTTGAATTTCCGGTGCACGTTGCTACCGACCACACTAAGAACCCTGGCCCTTGCAGAGAAGCAGAGATGGTGGTGGATGTTATATTTGATGGAACAAATGAACATAATCCAGCCATCAGAATTAGTGACTGTTTTTCAGAACGAGAAGGGATAATCATTCCTATGCCCCTTGGAGCAACGGAGTGATCCCGTAAGGTAGGGATTCTGAAGAGAAAACTGCAACCAAATCATAACGGAAAGAAGAGGGATATTGATATTGACCTGCTAAGTTCCGCAAGGCAGCGGGTACAGCTCAGGGCGGGGGCCGTGGGAGAGGCCCGCACTCTGTTGTGACCCCACCCCCTCAGTTCTAAAGGACAGCAGCGGTAACACATCCCTCTCCGATCCCCCGCCCCCGTCTCCCCCTCATTAGTGGGGCATTACGAGGGAATCCGGCCTTGAGAAGACCTGGCTTACATGGAATGCTCTGATGCGTACTCAAAGACAAGCCACGGGTTACCAAGGCCACAGTCCGTCTATTCACAGTGGAAGACATCCTTTTCGCACATGATCGCTGTGTTGACAAAGGTTGCCAGTTGCCACGTATTTGCAGACGTCAGTGCTAACACTTAGGAGAGTCAGTAACACAGGCGAGAGTGTAAGGTCTCACCTGTGTCGTGGCGAGTGCCAAACAGAGGGACCCTTTCTAGTTCGCGTATCTCGGGGTGGAATTTTGCTGCCCCTAAAAACTGCAATGCCAGACGGTGGTCTCTGCTTCTGCCCTGAGTGAGTGGACAGTGGGGGGTCCGCAGGGGCAGTAGGTTAGTTGGTGCGTTTCCTTCCCACCTGGGGCTGCCATTCAAAACAGGCAAATGTAGGTGTCCTGGGGTTTGGTCATAACGTGTTTTCCTCATCTGCGACGTCAGACAGACCCTGCTCATGACCGGCTTCTCAGCGAGGCAACGGAAATCGTGGAAGAAGGTGCATGCGACCCTTGGTGGTTCCTTGAGGAGCAGCAGCTCTCCCAGGCATTTAGAGAGAGAGATTAAGCCCTGGCTGGTGTAGTTCAGTGGATTGAGCACGGGCTGTGAACCAAAGCGTTGCAGGTTCAATTCCCAGTCAGGGCACATGCCTGGGTTGCAGGCCACGGCCCCCAGCAACCGCACATTGATGTTTCTCTCTCTCTCTCTTTCTCCCTCCCTTCCCTCTCTAAAAATAAATACATAAAAAAATCTTAAAAAAAAGAAATGAAAAATACTTAAAAAAAAGAGAGAGATTAGAATCCTGCTCAGCACCAGGACGTCCTGGGCTGTAGCACCAACAGACGCACTGGGGATCTAAGGATTGGGTTCACTCCAGAGGACTCACCCGTGGAAATGGAGGGTGGCGGGTGGTGCATTTCAACGGTCAGTGTCCAAGTGGCACCTTGCCAGCCAAGTGGCCTATCCCTTCCTCTCTTTGGGAGGGGTGGCACAGGCCAAGATCGAGGACATTCCCCACTCCGCTGCCCTTCCCTGAAGGGGGGAAGCCTTGCTACCTCTGTTTCATTCCTAACTAGCCAGAGGGTGAGTCAGCAAGAGGCAGGGAGAGCCCTGGGAGATGAGCAATCGATCACCTCTCGGGCCTGGCGGAGGCCGTCGGAGCGGAGAACAGATCGCTCTCGTGCCCACCCTCGGGGGACAGGACCCGCGACTGCAATGTGCTCTGTCATGATGTCACTGTTGGCATCTAGCTGATTATTCATGGGAGACGGGAGCAAAGGGAGCTAGACACTGAGCTTAATAAAGCAGAGAGCCTGAGCCCGCTGGCCTCACCAGGGCGCTGCAGCTTCTCACGCCCCAGGGGACCACGGCGCTGCCGCTGTGAGGACAAGAAGGGGCTGACAGGCACTGAGGTCACCAGCGGGACACCAGCCAGCGCTTGGCCTGGACCCTTCGGGAAGGCACGGCCTGTCCCGTTTTGTCGGCAGCTATACTCCCAGCAGCCGCCCCGCACGGAGGTGGGACTTAGTAAAACCCTGACGACTCCCTGGGGCACTATGGAGCCCCATTAATTGAATCGTCATGTGCCTATGGGTCATCTGTGGGGATTGCGCGAAAATGCAGATTCCCAGGCCCCGGTTAGGCGTGGGGCCTGGGGTTCTGCATTTATACGTAGCCCCCAGGTGGAGTGGATGTTGCTCGCCCCAAACCACACGGGGAGGAGCAAGGGTGTGACAGAAACGGAACTCTCTTCTGGGGGCCAGCAACACGCCAGGCGCGGCATTGAGGAGGATCGCACAGTATTTCGTGTAACCATGGCAAAGATCTGTTGCGTAGACATGGCCTCCTCGTTTTCACACCTGGAAGGGAGAGCTCCGAGGTGCTCAGGGAACTGCCTGGAATCCCAGAGACAATAAAGCAGAGAGCCAGAGGCTAGCTACCTTGGAAAATGAAAAAGTCCCCTGTGCATGGGAGCTGTTATTATGTCTTTAATAACTTTATCTGTATTCCAGGTTGATGCTGATCAAAGATCACTTGGCGGTGTGTCTGTTTAAGGCGGGAAGTCATTCGCGTGGTCTTCAGCTCCACATTTTAATGAGAGGCTGCTTATCAGCACGTCCCTCCCCGTGAGAGAAATGTGTGTCACCTGGCCAGGAAATCTAGTTGAGGGCGATTGGTCCTGTTGAAAAGACATTGGGAGTCGAAGGACTAGAGTCTGTGACGCCAAACGTGTCAGCTGATGTGACGTTTGCTACTGCGTGAAGGCCCCCTGCTAACCCCCACTGCTTGGGTGGGGGGGCAGCGTTGGTGGTGGGGAGGCGGCGGAGTCAATCTCAGGATGATGGATCATCTGTCCTTTGCCTGCTTCATCGGGCTTGTCATTAGCGTCACCTCCGAGGGCAGTCAGTCAGTCTGCAGGACGCTGTTTTCAGGGTCCAGATGGGAGGAGAAAGCCACTGTCGCTCCAGTAATCCTGGCTGTTTCTTGTGGCCACTGCTCAGCGACCCCCGTGTGTGGACAGCATGCCGGCAGAGGAAGAGTAATGTCCTTTCCGGGAGGCTGGGGTGGGGGTTGTCCACGCTGCCACAGGCACATGTGAGGTCCCTCCCACAGTGACTCTGATGAGTTCCTTTCTGCGTGGGGCCTGGGGTCCACTGTGTTACTGAGTCCCTAGGGACTCAGTTCAGTGCCCACCACCACGGGCGCCGCCTCTGCCTTCCACCCGGTCCCACTTCATCTTCCTGCGTGGGACAGGGCGGTTGGGACAGGCCCTGCCCAGTCTGCTCCCTGCCGGCCTCTATCCGCGCCCCCCCCGCCCCGGCTGGGGCAGCCTGTAAACAGGGCCCCTGCTTTTGTCTGGCGTCATTACCGAAACCAAGTGACACTTACTTTCTTGGAAGTCAAAATCCAGGTAGAAAAGGTCGAAGTTTGGAAATTTCTCGGTGGCTGCGATTTTTTTCAGCACGTTGGAGAGTTGTTCTGCTCTCTGAATGCAAGAGGAAGAGGGAGAACTCCATGAAATCTAGACTTCAGTGAGCCCGTTCAGGCCGAACAAGGAATGGGTGGTTCCCACCCCCACTCCGAAGCGCAGAGCAACCCGGCACACTAATTTCTATGCATGCACGAGTGGCCAACCAGCGTACAAACTGTTACAATTCATTAGCAACCGAATCGGCGCACATGAAAGTAATAAGACCCCACGTCCCCCTGTGGGGCTGGCGAAGAAAAGATGAACACTCCCGATAATGTCGAGGGGTGCCAGGGGAGAGGCCGTGCGGGATGTCAGTTTGTTTAACCTTTCTGGAGAGTGGTGCGGCAAGACGGGGCCAACCCTTACACACGGCATACTCTTCAACCCGATAATTTTTCTAGAAGTTTGTCTTAAGGAAATAGGCCTGGTGCAGAGATATACACACACACTCAGGTTCATCACAATGCCATTTATCACCGTGAGAAATTGGAACCCTTCCGTGTCCAACTGCAAGGGAGGAAATAAATCGTGCACGTGGAGTGCACTCTGAAATGACCGCAGAATTACGATGTGGAGGAACTGTTTAGTTTATGCAGGTCAGAAGGCATAAGGCAATCTGTGACTCTGACATTATGCAGGCAAAAAACCTAAAACATCCATCTGTGAAAGTAATATTGGAAAGACATGTATACACATTAACTCTGGGTAGTGAAATTTGGGGTGATTTTTTGTTACTGTTCTTTGTTTTTTTTTTTAATGTTCTCCAAGGTTTTTTAAAAATGGAAGTGTATTTGTAAAAAAACTTTGTGAAATCTTTTACAAAGAGATTATTCACGATCTGTGAAGGAACGGCACGACCTGTAGGTTTCCGTAGAGAGAGGGGGAAGCTCTGGAGGGCCCGGTCCTCCTTGAACTTGGGAGAACTCAGACTCAGGCCCTCGCCCCACTCACTGCTCTCAGCCTGAGCCGCCACACCTGGCTGGGGCTGGCTTTCACAGGGGTGTGTGTGCACCTGCATGTGCGCACATGAGAGAGACAGGCACACACACACACACACACACACATACACACACACAGAAACAGCGACTGAGGCCCAGAGGGGGCAGAAGGAGGGAGACAGGGCACCCCGCTTTCCCTCGCCTCCTCAAACCGCCCCCCCCCAGGAATTTAATGTCTCTATTCACCAGCTGGGAGGCTGCCCCTCTGCCCAAACCCTACCCCCAGTGGCAAACGCCCCGGCAAACAAAACAGGACAAGGGTGACCCGAAATGTCCTCAAAAGGCCGGTGACAGCCCTACCTTGGAAGTGAGGGCCCGGAGAGTCCCGTTGGAAGACATCCAGCCGTGGCAGGGGCTGACCTGAGGGCGGGAAAGCACCACGTCGGTTATTACAGAGAACCACGCGGTGGCGGGGGGTGGGGGTGCGGGGAGCGCGGCTGTGGGACGAGTCGGTGGCCACTCACCTGCAGGCAGCTGAGGAAGGCATAGAACTGCCTGTAGGTCACGTCCGCATTCAGCTGGCCTGGAAGACAGCGAGGGCGGCTTTGTCATGTGCGCTAGGATGTGGACGCCCATGGGGACCCTGATGCGTGACCCTGCCTCCCTGGCAAAAAGCTGGTGCCTCCAGGGACCTGCCCTGAGTGTTCCGTTGGCGTGGCCCTCGAAGAATGCCTGTGTGTCCCCCGTCTCTCTCCCCTCTTTCTGAGCCCCTAGAAATTCAGAGCCAGATTTTGCTGGGTGGGGGGCCTTAGGAGCTGACTTCCTTCTCCAGCGGTTGGCCTGGGCGAGGGCAGAGCCTCCCCTGACCTGGACCTAAGGGGGAGGACGTGAGGGCGCACGGACCAGAGCATCCCTCGCGATGCGCCCCATGAGCATTTCATACCGTTTTCCCGGCCGTGGTATGAAACGCCGAGTTCCCCGGGGGTGCAGACAGCATCCAGGGCGGCCGTCGACAAACCCTCATTTCTAAGTGATGATACCCAGGCCTGACCCACACGCATCCTGGGCGGGGCCCGGGTGGGGCGTGGTGCGTGGACAGCGGCTGTACCGTTTGATGAACTGCTGGCCTCCCCACCTGCCTGGGTGGCCGCTGGAGGGGGCGGGCCAGCTCACAGCGTCCCTGCACGGCCCAGTGCAGCCCTAAACAGCAGATGTGTGCTCCGTCCTCAGGTCTTGGTGCCCGTTCGAAAGGCACCTGAAAGCAAAGGCAGTGAGCACCCGAGGCCAGGTCGTCCGGAGTAAGCCTCACGCGCAGACGCAGGACCTGGGGGGCTTATTTCTTCTCGTCTTGCAGGTGCCCCCTCTCTTGCCCCCTCACAGCACACGCACCCCAGAGGCAATTCCACTTTCAGGCTGTGGCTGAGACACCAAGTCCCGGCTCTCCCAGACCTCGGGGGAGGTGGGGGGGGGTGACCGATGCTGCATTCATTAACACGCCTCTCACGCTCGGAAAAAATAAAGGAAAATCACAGGCCGCATCTCGGAGCGGAGAGGAGGATCAAAGGTGATGGAGCAGTCTTATTTTTCACTTACACCTTGGATCCGTTAGACCGAAAGAGAGATTCAATTTTCTTGTCATGGAAGAAAAATATATTGTCTCTCGGTGCGCCTGAGCGAATCCCCAGGCTGGGAAACCACCGGCCGATGATCGCCGTGGAAGTCCCGGTGACACGCCGGGCATCCTCCCCTCCCGGGAGGCGTCCTCCTGGTCACGGATGCGACGCATCCCGGCCCCCTGGCCTCCGCTTCCCTGCTCCGGGATCGACGCGGGGCCCCGAGCCCCAGCTTTCTGCAAGGTCCCAGCACTGGGCCTCTTTCCCTCTATTTTTTTTGTCTCTGCATTTTTTTTTATTTTAAAGATTTTATTTATTTATTTTTAGAGAGGGAAGGGAGGGAGATAGAGAGAGAGAGAGAAACGTCAATGTGCGGTTGCTGGGGGTTATGGTCTGCAACCCAGGCAGGTGCCCTGGCTGGGAATCGAACCTGTGAGGCTTTGGTTCGCAGCCCGCACTCAATCCACTGAGCTACGCCAGCCAGGGCTTTGTCTCTGTATTTTTTGTGATTTGTTTCCTTTCTGCTTGTGCCTCTGCTTGTCTCAGCCCAACCCGGCTGCACAGACTGAGACCTTCAGCCTCCTCCCTGCACCGTGGGTCCTCCCTGCACCCCAGGGAGTGGGCTCTGCCCGCCCCCCCCCGGGGCCACAGCCTCCCGCCTGCCCCCTTGCTGCTCTGCTGAGACTGTGGCCTGGTAATGAACCCCAGATAGCGTGGCTGGGACCCTGACAGCCGCCTGGCCCCGATGAGTCCCCTCTCCCTAACAGGCGTCTTCTCCCTCGTTCCCCTGTGCAGTGGCCAAACTCTTTTCAGCCTGGGGGAGGCAGCATCTCAGTGCGGCCGGAAGCAGCACCCCTGCGCCGTCCCCCTTCTCACCTCCACACCCCGGTCGGTCGCTCTGATACCTGGTTGGTCCTGCCCCTGGGGCTGGGACTCACCTGCTGGCTCCCCCGGGGTGGGGGGGTAAGCCCCCCAGGTCGTGTTTCACCCTGCTCCCTCCCCCTTCCTGCGGACCTCCTGCTGGGGTCCCAGCACACACCCCAGGGCGAGACCACCGGGTGCCCGGCCTCCGAGCCTTCTCCGACTCCCCGTCCCTTCCCCGCGGTCCCCCTGCCACGCTGGCACGGCTCCCACTGGGCCCCGGCGATAAAGGGAAAGGCCCGGTGGAGCAGGCAGGTCTGCCGAGCGGGGCAAGGCCCGGTCAGGTGCGGTGACAGGCAGCTGGGAAACCCCTAACACCATGGGCCCTGCCCTCTGGTGTTTCTGCCTGTGCGAGGTGGGGTGGCTGTGGTGCGGTCACAGGGGGACCAGTTGGGAGTGCTTGCGCTGGGCTTACAGTTTAAAGAAAGAGAGAAAGAGTTCTGAGGGCCATTGTTGTCATTTACTGTCTTTGAGGCATCACCGTCTGTCCCTGCTCCCCCAGCGGCGGGCTGCTCTGCCCGGAGGAGGCCTGGCGTGAAGGCTGCCCCTCCCCACACGTGGGGCCGGTGCAGAGGCCGGGTCTCCGGGTCCCTGGGTCCCTGGTCAGAGGTGCGTCTGGTGCACAGAGCTGGTCGAGAAGGACCAGGACAGGGTGGGAGGACTGTCCCTCTGTGCCCGGGAAAGGTAAGGGCCGCATGTGTGTGCATGGGGGTGGGGTGAGGGGTCGGGGGCTGGCCCTGCAGACACCCTGCGTCCCTCTGAAGCTAAAAGGGCAGCCCCTTGCCCCCCGCTGGCTAGAGTAGCGGCTTGTGTCTCAGCCATTTGCAGTTCTCTAGGGTTCTCTAGTGCAGGGCCTTTGGTATTTGTTTAATGCCAGGACCATCACTGAAAGTTTAGGCATCATAAAAGCCTGGTTCCAACAAAGGTCTATCACACTTCGTGAAATACCATCCGGGGTACCACTAACCCTGGTAAAAACACAGTAATTCAGACGGAGAGGAAGCCAGTGGTGAAATACACCGTATGCCACAGTGCATTTTGGAATACATTGTGTTTTAGGCGGAAGAGCGATCGGGGTAAAATGAGGGTGTTGTTGGTGTTTTGTGGTGGGGGTCCTTTGAGGAAGGCCCAGGCGCCCCCTCGACTGGAGCCAGCGGCCCCAGACGCCTCGCCCGGAATGTGACCCCGCAGGCAGCACCCCGATGCTCAGGGCTTGGACCGGGGTCACTGACACTTAGCAATGTCACTGTGGGATCTATATTCTGGTTTCCCCAGTGGGGCTGTCTTCGCTGTCTCCTCTGAGAACAAGAACTCCGCCTTAGTGTCCTCTTTACCCAACAAGGCACCTCTCGGGTGCCTAAACAGACATGTTTACGGAAAGACTGCCTTCCTCCTGGACTGTGCCTGGGGGGACTCGTCACTGGTCAAAGGCAGCCTGTCTCCAAAGGTCCTGCGGATAGCCCTGGCCCGATGGCTCAGTGGGCTGGAGCACTGTTCTGGGCACCAAACAGTCGTGCGTTCGATCCCCAGCCAGGGCCGTATGCGGGGGGGGGCAACTGATGGATATTGTTACCTCACACCAGTGTTTCTCTCTCCCCCTTTCTCTCGAAAACCAAGAAAACATATCCTCGGGTGAGGACTGAAAAAGAAAAGGAAAAGATCTGAGTGTGTAGAATCCTGAGGTGTGAGGCGTATTCTCTGGGAATTCCTCAAAAGGCAACACGTCCTTCCTGGGAACTGGGATCTCGGGTGGAGACTGTGGGGCTGCCCCAGCCCTCGGGGGCTGGACACCGACTGCGCAGTGACTCCCCCACGGGGGTGGGGTGGGCAGCTGAAGGAGGCAGGCCCTGGGGGTTCATCTCTCCCTCCGCCCGGCAGGAGCGGGCTGGGGACCTGGGCTTGCTCTGGGCCTCCGTCGCCTGCCGACCTGCTGCTGTGGCGTTTCACCTGTCTTTGCCGGTGGTCAGGCTGAGCTCCTGCCTGTCCCACCGAGGCAGGAGAGACTATTCCCGATCCAGGGGTAATTCCGCAGCCCCTTCCGCTCCCTGAACTCTTTCCTAACCCTTACGGTTGGCTGTCTGGGTAAGAGTGTCCTCGTCATGTTCCTAGGCTCAGAGACAGAGGTAAATTGGAACACCCCCATATTTGCTGACACACCCTTTAGCACAGGGCCTTGGGAATCAGACGAGGGTGTTGTTCTGCTATTATGAAGATGAGAGCCGTCCTCACCGAGGCAGAGCAGCCAAACCCAGAGGCTGGCCCAGCATTCGCCTGGGAACAAAGATCCAAAGATCGGATTTGCGGCGGGGGCAGGCCAGAGAGACCGCGAGGGCGGCAGCCCTCTCTACAAGCCCCTTGTGTTCTGTGAGCTGTGTCCCTGCCCGAGGGGGAGGGGCAAGCTGGTAAGTCCCGCCCACTCCCCCAGGCTGTCCATCAAGGACCCTGGTGCTTCATTGAGTAATTCATCCTTCATTTCCCATGGCAACCAGGCAGTGGGGATAATTTAGGGAATGAATAATAACTTAAAAACATTAAACACATTTTTGAGGGTTTCATCTTTCTTCCTAATTAGATTATTTTTTTTAAAAAAACAAGGGTTGTTTATATAGAACAAACTGGTTGCATCTTTTCCTTTTTCCTCATTTATGTGGTGAGATGCTGGCGCATGATTAGCAGTTGGAGAGAGGCCATCTGAGGACAAGGCCAAGCCGAGGGCAGAGTTTCTCGACCTTGAACGTTATTGGTTGTGGGTGGGGGGCTGTCCCAGGCATGGCAGAGTGTTTAGGACCATCCCTGGATTCTACCCAGTAAATGCAGGCAGCAGCCCCCTCTCCAGCTGTGGTAATGGGTGCGGGGGGAGGGGGCAGCCCCTGAATGAGAACCGGTGTCGTCCCTTCCAAACTGCACGGAATCATCCTTACATGCTGGGGTGGAGTCGAGTGACCGGTGTGGTACACCCGGAAGGATTCCCAGAGGCGGATGAATGGGAGACCATGGAAAGAGACTGGAGAGTAAAGCCAGAAAAGCCCCAAGTCGCGTCCTTAGGGGCAGGACGCAGTGAGTCGGACACACGCCTTCTCTGCCCCCAGCCCCCCAGCCCCCAGCATCGCTGCGCCTGGGTGTCCTGCCCGTCTCCAAGGGGGGCCTGGATGGAGTCGAGTTCTCCAGCATGTGATCACAGCGTCTCCATGGGGCACGGTCAAAGCCGTGTAGCCAGGAGGGAATGTGCCAGGCGGCGTTTTCCTTGGGTAACTGCAGAGGGAATGGCCTCGGTCTCCTGCCTGAGAAGCCTGGAGTGCGGGGGCCTGCTCTTGCGCTCCCCGGGGCCCTTCAAGGGCTGGTGAAAGGCCCCTGTCCTTGTCCTGGGAGGGGAGGGGTCAGACTCCCTGAGGGGGGGGTGTGTGTGTGGGGCGGGGGTTGGCTTAAACCGGCCTGCAGGAGGGGACAGGAGGAGAGAGATGGAGGAGACACAGACGAGTCACTGTGCAAGGGGAAGGAAGGTCTCCTGAGGAGGCGCTGAGGAGCGAGTTTCCGCTCTTCCCCTTTGAACCGCTCACCTGCCTCGGAAGAAGCTGCCTGGACCTCCAGCACCTTTGACCTTGGGCTTGGGTAAGGAGGGGGCTATCGCCGAACCAGGGAGGCGGTGGCCCCTTAAATGGAAGACTGGCCCAGGAGCTATCAATATGGGGCTGAGGAAGGGGCACCCTCCAGCCCCGGATTTTCTCCCAGGACACTTATCGTCCTCTGACGTGCTTTGGGAATCTTTTCACCACTGGAGTAAAGCCTTACGTCGGCGGGGATTTTTGACCATCGTGGGCACTGTGGGTTACCCAGCGCCTGGGGCAGTGCCTGGCACGTCACTGGCCCTCAATGCGTTTCTGAAAAGGCACTCCCCTCCAAAGCACAGAGGGAAGAGCCGTGCCACCCCCCGCTTACGTGACAATGAAGCACGCAGCACCCGGCAAGCTGCCGACCCTCCCTGAGCCTGCCTTTTGCTCAGCGTTCAGTGGGATGCCTGAAAACGTCCCTCTCACATGGGTGTTTTCCGGATCGGCACGGCAGCCCTTCCTAATGGGGACGACCACTCCTTTACGACGTCGTGCATCTGGAATGCTGGAGAGGCTACTAGAAGTTCCTGGGGGATCTCTGGAGCGTTTCAGAGCCAAGGACTCCGAGGGAGTGTCTCGCAGTCGGGCGCCCAGTCCGCGGAAGGACCGCAGGCGACAGAATTCGAGCTGGCCACCAGGGGGCGCTCACCATCGAGAGTCTGAGACGTCCTGCCCTTCGACTCCAGCAGGGCTTTCTGTCTCGGGTTTGGGCTGCGTCAGCACGTTCCTGAGTTTACCTTCAGTTCAGGGAGTTTCCTGACCTAGACTCGTACGTTTCAATTTGTCTTACTTCTTCATTAACTAGTTCTGCCCTCCCTGGCTTTGGACCTGGCTCTGCCCACCTTTCTGAATACTGACCTTTCGATCCTGCCTCTGGGGCTGTTCCCTTCATCATCTCTGATTCGTGGACTGTGAATGCCTTTGGGGTGTATTCTCTGTGGTGTGAACTATATACATTGGAACTACGTATTCAGGGACATCGTTAAAGAGTAGAAGTAGCCCTGGCTGGTGTGGTTCAGTGAATTGAGCATTGGCCTGCAAAGCAAAGGGTCGCCGGTTTGAATCCCAGTCAGAGCACATGCCTGGGTTGTGGGCCAGATCCCCAGAAGGGGGTGAGTGAGAGGCAACCACACATGGATGCTTCTCTCTTTCCCTCCCTTTCCCTCTCTCTAAACACAACATAAAATAAAATCTTAGAAAGAAATTAAATAGTAAAAGCAGCTTCAAAGCAATACCGAGAGGGTGGTATCTGTCGTGCAGGTTGTCCCAGAGAAAGGTCCCGTCTGGTAAGCCATATAGAATAACGTGGCTGCCGTTCGGCAGGTGGGAATTGAGGTACTTCAGAGTCTCCATGACCTTGGGATAGAATCGCTCAGGAGTGGTCATTTCTGGGACTGGATCAGTCTTCCTGTTGGGAAAAGAAACAGAAAGTATCTTACCAGATGACAAGGATAGGTACACGCACATTCTGAAGTTCCCCTCCAACCCCGACCCCACCACATGGTGGTAACTGGTGCTATTTGAAAGACAGTTCTGGCTTCCCGATTGCGGTGTGGTTGGCTGGGCCATGTCCCTGGTCTGGTGCGTGAGTTGTGAGAAGTGACATATGTCATGTGTGGTGGTATGAGAGCCTCCAGAAAGCTCTTCTTCTTTGCCATGGATGTGGGCAATGTTCTGGGCAGCAGCTACGTCACCACCGAGCCCTGGCACAGAGTCACATGATGATTTTTGATGGACATATCGTGTGAGCGAGAAGCCAACGTTTGTCGCTTTATGCTCCCAAGACTTTAGGGGCTGTTTGTTCCTGCAGCATAACCTCGCCCATCCTAACTGACAGACACCGTGAATGGAGTCTGGTATGGATTATTATTTGTCGGGCGCTTCAAGGTTGCAGCTTGGTCTTTGGCACTTGGCCCCTGTATTACAGCGCGGGAAACAGGATGTCACTGAGAAATGAAGTGGCATAATGTGCCCACAACATGCCCTCCTGTTCGACTCTGAATCTGAGCTTCCACCAGTCTCCCGACAGACTGCTGTTTCAGGCTGTCCCCCTGCGACGCTCCTGCCGGCGGGCAGCTCTGTGTTGCCTCACGGCTTTTCTCCTCCCGGCACCGCCGGTGCTCTGCAGGACGCTGGGAATTTTAAATTGCACTTTTCTCCTTGTTTCATAACAGGTAGCGAGCACAGAAAATGAAAGTTTTGTAAGTAGCTATAAAAGCATCAGCCTAAAAATCGAAGCGTTTAAGACCAAGATGGAAAATCGCAAGCGAGCTGAAAGAAATAAACTTTTCGTTTCAAAGAGGCATTTTTTTGAGCTTAAGCTGGTTGACTATTTTTCATTTGGTTTGGCAAAAAACAAAATAGGGAATGTGCAGGCGTCTTCTGGAAGTACCTCACTGGTCGTTCCATTTAAATTTCTTTCTTTCTTTCAAGCTGTGTTTCAATGGCAGAGGGTAAAGAGAGATGCTGGAATATGTGTTGGCTTTGACAGGTAAACCTATTATTGTTCATTTTTTTTACACGGTTGACTTTTGTACACATAGGATCACCTTGAGTTCTAATGAATACACTAACCTGCACTGACCTGGGAACGTGAATTCACTAAGATTCTCATTTGCCCGTTAGGCTCTAAATGGCCTGATGTTAAACGGAATGAAACAATGATTCATGTTGTTTTCTAGTTGAGTCCTCAAGTTCCAAACTTGCCGAGTGACCCTAGAATGGGTGGTGAATGGCATCCCTCAGAATGTGACTGTATTTGGAAACAGGGTCTTTGCAGATGTCGTTAGTGAAGATGAGGCCGTATTGGATGAGGGTGGGCCTAAACCCAGTGAACAGTGCATCCTTGTAAGAAGAGGAGGGGACACATAGACACACACGGGGAAGAAGGCCCCGTGGGTACAGAAGCAGAGACTGGAGTTGTGTGGCCATAAGCCAGGAACTGCAAGGGCTGCTGGGAGCCCCAATAGCACGCAGAGACAAGCGAGTACTTTCCCTGTAGGCCCTCCAGAGGGAGCAGGGCCCTGCCGACACCTTGACTCCAGAGTCCCAGCCCCCAGAGCGGTGTGAGGACTCATTTCTCTCGCTTCACGTCCCCCAGTTTGGGGCACTTTGTTACAGCAGCCCCAGGGCGCTTAGTGCCGATTCCGCACCAGAGAAGGTAGGTCCGTCACTCACAGCCTGAGCCCAAGGCCTGAGTCACGTGGGAAGAGGGGATGGAAGGAGGCTCCCAGGGACACCCACTGTTCTTTCTGTCAAGGGGGCTCCTACACGGAGGGACCTTTTCAAAATGTGTCAACATTCGAAGTAGACGTAACTCTTGACCTTGACGTTTTACTTTCAGGAAGGCGTCCTCTAGTAAAATTCCCACAAATGTGCAAAAATGTACATCTGAATGTACATATAATTGCAGCATTGCTTGGGATAGTGTGAAACTGGAAAAAGTGACAAAGGCCGCCTACAAAGCTGTGGTCCACCCACACAGCGATGTGCTCCTCGGGCACTAAAACGAACGAAGGAACTAGATAGACGTGGTGGTCGAGCATGATTGTGAATAAACTAGATGCCCCTGAACGAACTGTTCACTTCAAAACATTTAATTTTACACTAGGTGAATTTCACCGCAATAAAATAAAAATATATATAAAGAATAAAATAATCTGCATGCATTAGTGTAGGAAGACTGCTTCAAAGTATTGGTGATGAAAAAACAAATGGCAGAGTAGTAAGCATAATATTTCCTTTAACGAACATTAATAAGTGTGTAAGTTAGAATTTCCATAGAAAAATTCTGGCTGCAAATACACGGTCATGATTGGTTAGCTTGTAGCAACGTAGTGGGGGTGGCAGGGAGTGATTATGGGAAAACGTTCACTTCTGAAACTTTGTATTATTCAAACCTTTTACAGCAGATGTTACTTTGTAAGTAGAGAAAAATATAAATAAAGCAGATTCCCATATCATTTTCATTATCCTTTCTAAAGGAGAAAAACTGGACTCCACCTAAGCTTTAATGGGAGGAAGAGAAAACATTATTTTATGTCACTTCTCTTATACCTATTTCACTATACCTATTTGGGAAGAAAATCACTTCCCAAATTTCGATCCAGGTGACAAGGCTGACCACAGGTAAGGGGACCCCAGGGGCCAGTCTGTGACAGGCAGCGTGTGCCCATGCGGAGAAAGAGGCAGAACAAGCCTGGTGTGTCTGGGAAGCCGGCGGGAAGTCAGCTGCAGCTGCTGTTTGTGCTTCTGAACTATGGACTGGGTTGCTTGGACTAACAGGAAGGAAGGAAGTCAGGAAGGAAGGAAGGAAGGAAGAGAGGAAGAAAGGAAAGAAAGAAGGAAGGAAGGGGGAAGGAAGAGAAGAAGGAAGGAAAGGTGGAAGGGAGGGAAGAAGGAAGGAAGGAAGGAAGGAAGGAAGGAAGGAAGGAAGGAGGGAAGAATCTTGTCCTGTTTGAACAAACCCCAGCATGTACTAGGTTGGCCAAAAAGTCTGTATGTTTTTACCTGTAAAATAGAAGACACATTTTTCATTTTCACCAATAACTTCATTGATTTGGATATTTTGAATGGATTGGCTAGCTCCCATGTGGCAGAACATTGATCATTCTCCATGAATGTCTTGCTACCAACTTCAACTGGTCCACCCAACCGTGCACCATCGTCCAGTGAGAAATCTCCCGCGAGAAACTACACAAACCACTTCTGAAACGTTTGATCAGTCACAGCACCTTCCCCGTACACTGCACAAATCATCTTTTGCCTTTCAGTTGCATCTGTACCTTTCTTGAAATAATAGAGCATAATATGCCAAAAATGTTGAGTATTTTCTTTAATATTAAAATGGCGACACAAAAATTAAACAATTTTGATAAAAATTTTTTAAACGTAGCCCTGGCTGGTGTAGCTCAGTGGATTGAGCGCGGGCTGCTAACCAAAGTGTCGCAGGTTCGATTCCCAGTCAGGGTACATGCCTGGGTTGCAGGCCACGGCCCCCAGCAACCATACATTGATGTTTCTCTCTCTCTCTCTCTCTCTCTCTCTCTCTCTCTCTCTCTCTCTCTCTCTCCTTCTCTCTCCCTTCCCTCTCTAAAAATAAATAAATTAAAACAAAGAGAATGAAACTGGAAACCTTTAAAAAATTTTTTTTTAAACGCATGCTGATAGGACAGCTGTCACCATACACTCTAACAAAATTGTTTCAAATGAAGTTAAAGACAACTAAGAGCTGCTAGAGCCATTGTATGGAAAAAACTAAGCAACCTTTTTGGCCAACCCAGTGGAACAGAACGCTAAGTTCATGTTCTGTTTCCTCGGGAAAAACTATTCTCCTTTATGACTACTGGTCTCCCTACCCTGCACAAACGGCACTCAAAGGATTTGAGAAGAAGTTGCTTCTTCCCATTGGGGCAGAAGGCTGGGTGGGGCCTTGGCTTGATCTGCATACGCACAGGAGCTCCAGAGGCCCCTGACTTTGCAAAGAGAATCCCCCCCCCCCCCCCACCCCCGGCTGCCTCGCGGGTTTGTCCGGACCAGGAGAACCCGCCCAGAGGGACCAGGTTTTACATTCCCGGTGGGCTTGGAGTGGGGCAGCGGGAGCGACATGCAAGCAGGTTGGGGGTCTGAGTCCTGTCCCTTGTCACCCAGAAAGCCCCTGCATATGGCCAGATGACTTCTGCCTTTGTGTTTTTTTTTTAATTTTGTTTTTTTCTGTTGTTGACACAACAGCACCAGCACAAAGCAATTATGCTGAGTGCAGTCTCTTCAGCCACATAAAGGCAAGATAATGAGGAGCAAGGCTCCCCAACCCTGTGCTTGGTGATTATTTCGTGGTCAGAGACTCCCCCTGATGATGCACAAGGAATCTGAGCTAATTTGTACTCATGAGGAGGGCACCCCACAAACTGAGCAAGCCGGACCCCACACGGCTGAGCACTCAGGGAAATCCAGGGGGAGCCTCGTGCGGCTAACGGCTAACGGGACGCCCTCGGGAGTCTCTGGCCCAGCGCGTGCAGCTGCGTAACTGACACCCCGGGTCCGGGAGACGTCTCACGTGCAGCAGGGGTGCGAGGGGCGCAGGGACAGGTGGAGGGCTCCCCGCCTGCTGCAGGTCACAGAAGGTGCCTTCTGACTCTGCCCTGAAAAGGTATCTGTGCCATCTTGACCTGGGTACTCCTTCCTCTGGTGATTGCAGCAGGGGTTTAGTTTGAGTATTTCGGGGACCAGGGAGTCCCAGGGGTTTGGAAAGTGCCTCCTGGGCCTTCCCTGGTGTCCGAGGCCGAATGGGCTGAGCTGTGACTGTCTAACCCTTTCCAACCCAGGGGTCCTGGTGCCCGTGTCTGGCCCACTTTGTCACCCAGGTCTGCCTGCCCCCTCCAGTGCCCTGCGTGCCCCTCGCATGCCAGAAGCTGGGGCCTGTCACTCGGATGAAGGGGGGGTGCTTTGCCAGGCTTTCAGGAGAGAAATCTGAGAACCAGCTTGGGGGCCATGACGCTCACACCGGGGGTGGGGGCCGGGGATAGCGACAAGGGCATGAGACGTTGGTGTCCACCGTTGCACCCTCACGCCCGCCGGCAACACACGGTGGGCCCAGAACCGCCTGGCCCCTGGGGCGGCTCAGAGCCCGTCTCTGCCCTAACGAACCATGTCTGGCCATGCAGAACCCCTCCTGGCGTGGGAGCAGGGCCGCGATCACCCCTCACTCGGGCGGGTCTTCCAGCCAGACTTTCCCCAGCCGGTGCCAGAGAGAGAGGTGCCCGCGTCAAGGAAGAGGGCGGGCAGCCCCCGCGGGAGACACTTCCCAGGACCAGAGGTCCCGTGACCTCGTGCTCAGACCCCCCTCACACCAGCACGTGGGTCTTCCAACCCCCATCCCCCACACCAGTGAGAGAACTAGCCCTACTCTTCAGGCCGGCCAGTTGTCACCGCACCACTCACCTCTCACCCAGCGCCCCCCGCCCCCAAGAGGCCTCTTACACAGACTGGGAATGGGGCGGGGACTTCTGTGTGCTCACACTACCCCATGCGTAGCGATGCCGGGTCTCCTAAAAGTGGGTGTGGCCTGCTGGGCGGGAAACGTTCCCTCGGCCCTGGTGCCTTGAGGGAGGAGGCTGGGAGAGGGATTCCTCTGAGCACAGCCCTGTCACCTGCTTCGGGGCTGGTTTCTGCCATTTGATTGGGCAGAACGGGTCGTCTCCGGCTGTGTGGGCTCTTTGGGTCAGCTGCTCACCTGGCTTTCTCTTCCTACAGTGCTGCTATGCTGGCTGCCCAGGGAAGCAGTGGGGGGTGGGGACGGTGGGGGCACTGGGCTCTGAAGCATTGCCATTGCAGAAAAAACCGCTTGAAGGCCAGGGCACAGAGACAACCTCTGTGAGCTGGTGCTGGCTCTCTCTATGAAGGCAAAAATGTATGATTGATCATTTCTACATCCACTGTGAAAAAGGGAACCCTGTCCACTCTTGTGGCTACTGGTAGATGCCTCTGTCATTCTGTCACATTTCTAGTAATTATAATGATCTCAGTGCTATCGTGTTGGGATGTTGAGGATTCATTGTCGTCACCCTCTGTGATTTGAGGGACTTAAGGCCACTCTCTTTTCCCATGGCTGGCCCTGTCACCGCAGGACCTGCCTCTGAGTGCACTCACATTTGCCCTGTGGCCGGGAATTTCTCTCCTTCTCACTCACTCACATTCTGTAGGTTTTGTGGGCAGTGACCCTAAGTCCCGGGAGCTGGGTTAGCTTAGCCAGATGGAGTAGAGTTTCAACGAGAAACGTAGGTTTGCCTGGGTTGCCTTGCTTCTTGAATTCCAGACACTGAAAGCTGTCTTCCCACCACGACCTTCACTCACTGAACGAGAGTTCACTGAGTTACTGCGTGAGTTCAGAGGCTGAGACAGGAGCACATACATGATTGCATTATGTCAGCAAGAGCAAGATGGCGTCACTGTCAACCCGGGGAAGGAAAAGGTCAAGCCAGTATCCCCAAACTTGTCCCAGGACAGACTTCTTATGCAACCCGTTGCTGGAGCGAGCTTTTGATGAAGTCGCTTTGCTAGTTTTGGGTTATCCACTCCACCTTGACGTCCTGGCAGATGGGGCGGTGTAGTTGCCATCTGTCTCTATTTTTCTAACCCCTCCGCGGGACGTAGCAAAGTGGGCACCGCGGGGACATCCCGCGCTGCCAGCCCCGTCATTTTACCCAAATGCTTGCTGCTTCTCTGCCCAGATCCCGGCGGGGGGTGAGGGGGAGGCTGGCAGGTGTCTCTGGCTGAGAGCTGCCTGCCCTTGGCGCTCTGGAAAAGTTTGCAAAGTGGGCCTGGCTGGCAGGGCCTCCGGGTAAGCGGATTCTGCTGGAGAAGGGCAGCTGCAGGGCTTTGGGTCTGGGAGCCACAGCCCCCTCCTGCAGGCGTCCTGCACTCGGTGTAACTGGTCTGCCCTCAGTGTCCTCCAGCGGACCACGGGCCACGGGCGGGGGGGGGGCGGTGGGGCGCCGGCTGATCTGACCACAGGTTTGTTCTGTTTCGTGATGGGGCTGGAGGCTGAGGCTCATTGCTTCTCCTTCCAGAAGCTGCCTGAGGTCAGGGATGGTGGCCCCATTCCCAGTGTGTCCCAGAGCTGGCACATTGCAGGTGCCCAATGCCTACTTTTAAAAGGGATGCATGAAGGGGAGCAAACACGGGGAGTGTGGGGCGCAGGGAAGCGCTCAGAAGTTCACCGGAGAACCTCGCTGGGCTCTCAGCTTGGCTGCTCAGTGCTCGATGGCAGGATAAGCAAGTTCCTTCGCCTTGCAGAACCTCGGTTTCCTCATCTGTAAAATGGGGGCATCATACTTGCCTCTGGGGCTGCTGCGGGGGTGGATGATACAGCGAGTGGTGTGGCTCTGGGCTCACGGCAGGTCTAGGGGCTGTTTGCTCTTTACTGGCGAGTCCCAGGCGATGCATCATGGGGGCGGGGACTTGGGTCCCCGGGATGTAGCTGGGGCAGAACTGGGGTTCTGAGGAGAGGGGTAAACCAGCGTGGGGATTGCCAACGCAGGGTCTGGCATGTAAGCATTTCTGGATCAAAGTGTGATATCTCCTGCCCTGAATTCCCTGCACTGAGTAGGTCTACACCTCCTTCACCGTAAGAGCTCTAGGCTCTCGTGGAGGTGTCCGGGAGCGCAAACACTTCGACAGCAGGAACGGGGCCAGGAAGCGAAGGCCGGGCGATAGGCAGGAATCCCTACCCCCAGCGCTGCTTAGGGCGGAGCCCAGCTCCGTCAACAATCAGTTCATTGGGCAAGTCGTGTCACCTCCTTGGCTTCGCGTCACTGTTTTCTAAAATGGAGATCTGGTGTCTTTTTTTTTTTTTTTTTGGCCGTGATCACAGGACACATGACATTTATATAAGCAGCGTACTCTTAGGGGCAGGCACAGATTTTGAGAAATCGCCCAAGATGTTGTGAGGGGGATGAAGTCAGTCAACATTTTGGAATCTCTGCTGATATTAGCAGGTTAGCACAACGAGGTTCTCCTACGGGCCACGGGTGTAAACAGGACTGGCTGTGAAGTGTGTGTAGCGTCTTTGCAAACGCTCCGAGTCTGTGGTGTCTCTCCCACGTGTGTGTGTGTGTGCGAAAATATGGGAGAGAAAGCTGTTCTGAGGGGGTAGCTGTGATTCTGCCTTATTTTACTTAAAGAAGTCGTGGGTCTCTGTCTTGGATTCCCGGCTAGTAGAAGCATATTTCTGGTGACAGAAGTCAGAGCTGATCTGACACACCTGTTTGTTGTGAATCAGAGCAAAGAATTAATGGATTAAAATGGCTTTTAAAAGGGTCTTTCAAGCCCTGGCTGGCGTAGCTCAGTGGATTGAGCGCGGGCTGTGAACCAAAGCATTGCAGGTTCGATTCCCAGTCAGGGCACATGCCTGGGCTGCAGGCCACAGCCCCCAGCAACCGCACATTGATGTTTCTCTCTCTCTCTCTTTCTCCCTCCCTTCCCTCTCTAAAAAGCAAATAAATAAAATCTTTTTTAAAAAGGGTCTTTCCGCTTTGCGGGTTGGTTCTGTTGATTTCACATGTTTCAGGCTTGTGAAGATAGAGAGACATTTAATGCAGCAGCAGGCTGGTGGGGTGGAAGAAAGAGGGGAACCCGGAGTCAAAGAACTGTCCAAACCGTCTTTCTTAATAACTCACCCGTTGCAGACGTCATTCCCAATCATGGCGTATATGACGATGGCCGGCTGGTCCAGCAGGGGGTTCCTAGACAAACTGAGAAGCCACAGAGGGGATCTGAGTGTCAGTCACTTTGCAGCCTAGCTTTGTAGCCAGCCTCACAGGCTGGGCCTGTGAAAGAATCTTTGCATGCACCCCCCTCCCCCTGGCCCTCTGGGGAATTTTCCCCATTTTTCTTTCATTCTAGTTATCACCATTCTGACTCCTCCCTTTCTTCTCGATAATCTTTAGCCTACTTCCCGTGAGGGAAAGGCCCCGTAAGTGTGTAGAACTGCGGAGTGGAATGACGGGTCCAGCGGGGGACACACCACCATGTCCCGGCACCTTTCACAGCCTTTGTCGTCAACACGCGCAGGTGGGGTACCCGGGTTCCTTATGTCCAGGTTCCTAAGACATCCTGTGGGCCTGCAGTCAACTCTGAAAAGTCAAGGGTCCCCCAAGGTTTCCGTTCTGGGCACCCAGGGCCGTGCTTCTGAATTTTAGGCCCAATGTGAGCACAGAATTGTTTAAGCAGGAATACGAAATAATCCTTTCTGTCTTTTTCAGGTACTGAGCCAGATCTAAGTTTCACCCTCTTTGTATGTGTTTTTGCGGTTGTTCCTGAAGGGCATGTGCAACGTAACACCGCCCACGCTCACTGACCCAAGAAGGGCGAATGTCCCAGTGTTTTCAGAGAGTGGCTAACCAGCCACCGACGCCCAGTGCAAGGGATGATGGGGTGACAGTGGGGTTTTCATTCATTTTTAGAAACGAGAAGCTCCATTGAAAAACAACTTCTTATGCCCCTCTTCCACTTACCTTTTTATAAATTCCTCCAGGTTTTGGGAAGATGCACCTGAGTAATGAAAATGGAGAAAATAATGAACATCCGTGAGGTCAGCCCAGCCCAATGAGCGGGAGGCCTGGCGGTCTGAAACCGTGGAGGGGGCATGGTGGTGCGGTCAGAGGTCGTCCGCACCCTCGTGCTGATGGGGACAACTCTGGCCCGGAACTCTCCCCGGTGGGTCTTAGGTTTCCTGGGCATTATATTAACGTAACTCTGGAGTCTTTGGATTTATGGGTCTCAAGACATTTTCTAACATGAATGGGGAAACTTGCTGGTAGCTGTAAGAAAAAGGTGTATATCTAGCACCAGGGAGAGAAACTACCCAAAAGATTAAGGAATGAGTTGAGGGAGGAGAGGAAGCATAGAAAGGATTCTTTGAGATGCACAGATCTCCCCAGAGAGCCTCAGGGAAGTGTCGGCTGGTATCCCCGCCCACTCCCGAGGCCCCGCCTGCTGGCTGGCCTGTGCCAGGCTCAGACTGTGGAGCTGATGTATTCTTTCAGCTCCTGCAATGACACGTACGCCCCTCCTGTCCCCCCCCCCCCCCCACACCCCTGTTACTACCTGCAATGTATCTTTTACGGAAAAGTCAAGTTATTGAGTCCTCATGTTATTGTAGACACTCTGCGAAGCACTTCATATGATCAGTTCATTGAGGCCTTAGCACAACTGTGTGATGCAGGCACATCAGCAGCCCCACTTTACAGATGAGAACACTGAGGCTCACTGCAGTGACTTGCCCAGAGCCACGTAGCTAATAACATGGAGCGTTGCAATTCAAACCGCGTCCCTCCTGCCTGCCAGGCGGAGCTCTGGCTCCCTGCGGGACACTGCTTCTGTAGGGTGGGGGTCTAGAAAGAGTAAACCTATGCAGGTATTCTTTGTCCCTTGGAGGTGGATCTTCAGTAATACATGAGTAATTCTCAGGTGGGAGGTGCAACTCCAGGGACCGGGAAGATGGTTCTGTAACTGCCAGGCTCGGAAGGCTGGGTGGCAGGTGCATTTTATGACAGAGCCGGTGCTCGTTCTTACAGAGCCACACGGGACAGAGGCCGGTGCACAGCTGTGGGGAGCACGCTGGCCCTTGCTCCTGGGAAGCTGTGTGGCCACGCAGCGACCGCCTCTTTGTCACAATGCAGCTAGATGCAATCTCTGTGGGCAGCTCCTGGCTGATTCCAGAGTGTGACCACATTAAATGAGCATTGCTTTATTTCCTTGTTTTACATGTGGTAAAAATCCAGCACCCAAACTCGACCAGTTCAACCATTTTCAAGTGGACAGATCCGTGGCATTAAGTACAGTCGTACTGGTGGGCAGCCATCCCCACTGTCCATCTCCAGGAGGTTCCCATCATCCCACACTGGAGCCTCAAGACCATTAGAGAGTAACTCCCTGTTTGCCTCCCCACCCCAGCCTCTGACCACACCGTGCTGCTTTCTGTCTATGAGTTTAAACTGTGCTAGGTGCCTCCTGTAGGGGCAGTCACACAATATTTGTCTTTTTGTGTCTGGCTTATTTCAGTTAGCCTAATGTCTCCAAAGTTCATCTGCTTGGAGCGTGCGTCCTTTTAAAGGCTGACTAATGATCCACGGTGTGGACACACCACATTTTGTTTGTCTGTTCACCTGTCGATGGGCATTGGGGTTGTTCCTACCATCTGGCTGTTGTACGTAACGCTGCATGACCTGCTTTCAATTCTTTTAGGTGTACACCTACAGGATTTCTGGCCACATGGTGATGCTGTGTTTAGTCTTTTGGAGGGACCACCATACTGCCTGCATTTCCTTTGTGTGGGGAGGCAGGGCGTTATTCAATGTTCAGAGCCGTCCGCTCCTCTCCCATGTACACCTTCATCCGCCCTCTCCCTGCGTGTGCTGAGCACCTGCCACGTGCCTGGCAGAGCGGGGAACTGGCAGGTGAGTGGACGCAGCCTCTGTCCCAGAGCCATGGTGTCTATCGGGAGACACGTGATTGAGTACTGGTGCGAGGCGTCAAGCAGATCCAACCCCAGGGACCGGAAAGAGGAACACCCAAGAGACTCGAAGGGATTTGAGTCTCTTATCTCTGCTCAGAGAAGGTGCCAAACTGAGTCCTAAGCGTAGAGGCGCAAAGTGTTTCTGGGTGTTAGACTGCTCCCTGCCGCTGTCAGCAGTGAGGAGGCAGGGGGCGGCCACCGATGGCTCCTCGTGTCCTCGGCTGGGCCCTGCATTCAGTCCCAGCCCCAAGCACACACCTCCCGTTTCCAGTAACATAACAACAACTCGACAGGTGTTTCATTCTCACTCTTCGATCTGTGTGCTAATGAGAAACGAAAACTAATAAAAGCTCAAGGACCGGGCCAGGCCAGTGATTTTCCTCATTACCCAGCGGACAGCTGGGGATTTGAGGTGCAGCTCGCCCACGGGGCCTGAGGGAAGGAAAACAAAAACCTGTCGTGGCGTGCCGCCTGCTCAGCCCCTCCCGCGGTCCGCAGCACCCACACACCCCTCTGCCACTCGGGACGGGGACGGCGGGCCAGTGGCCCCTGTCGGGGCGGATTTGAAAACAGCAGTCACAGACATCCACTCAGGAAGAGAGGGTGTGCCTACTCCTCTCTACCCAAAAAAGTCTGTATTTCTGACATGAGCACCGTATTGTCTTTGCTCCGAAGCTGTTGCTCCTCCCAGGATTTCCACGTCCTCTTAGAAAGTTTCACGTTTTGAGATCACATCATTAGTGTATGTGATTCCCACTCACTTGCTCTTCTTGGTCCCCCTGTCCTGTGGCTCCGCTGCCCTCCTGCCAGACCCCCTGACAATTCTTTCTCCCCGCCCCCCAGTCTCCACCGCCTTTCTCCTCCTGTCTCTAGACGTCTCAGCTGCCGGCTCTGCCGCAGCTGCTGCTACCCTCCCAGGAAATCCGTCCGGAGGCCGTTGGCCTGAGACGAGGGACAGACGTGGGAGAGGCGGCCCCCGGCCTGCGGGAGGCGGCGGAGCCAGGCGAGCCTTCGGAGAGCTGGCCCCACCCTGCAGAGGGCCACACTCCGGTCCTCCCGATTATAGTTCAGAGACGTGGAAAAGGTGACTATGACTATGACTATGAAACAGGGCATTGACTCTACATGTCAAGGCAGTCCCATGGAGAATGACCTGCTCCTAACCAAAGAAAGAAGGGGTTCTTAGGGCCGTCAACATCTGAACTCTGGCTCCTCCTGCTCCTTTTAAATGTGGCGTAGTGTGTTACAGGAGAGAAGCGGGTTTCCTGTGGCCTCAGTGAGGCCTGTCCTTCCATAACTCAGTTCCAGCTCACACCCACACCCCCCACTGCGGGGCCGGTGCGGCCCGCGGCACCGAGCGCTCCCCGGTCTGTGCACGCAGCTCAGCCGGGAGACAGGTTCAGGGGTCTTCTAGGTGAGCCTGCACCGTCCATGCTTCATCCAGAGCAGGTGTTCGGTCTCAGAGTCTCCATGGAAAGACACGGGGTGTATTTATATGTGAGTGCAATAAGTCTTCGTAAAGTAAGCAATTCATTACTTCGGTAACACTTATTAAGTGCTTACTATGTGCCAGGGGTTGTCATAGATGCTTGGGGACACGTCAGTAAAAAGCAGCTGTAGTCCTTGTTCTTAGGGAGCTCATGGTTGCTAAACCAGTGACGAACAGGGAGTTTGAGGGACTCAGAGACGTCCTCAGGAAGCGGTGTTCAGCCGAGCACTAAGGGGAGAGCTGGCGCTCCCTTTCTTGAAGCCCCAGGGTGAGAGTGTGTTCATTCATCCCTGATCAAACGCCTGATGCTTTGTGCACACGCCCCGGGAACAAAGCTCTGGTTTGACGCCATCTCTGGGAGCACCGTCTGGCCGGGGCAAGGGCAGACCCAGGCTTTGAGAGGGGGAGCTTTGGTAATCTGGGGGTCCTCTTTAAGAAAAGGAAACATCGCACGCAGAAATGACCCCTGACCCAAGGGAAAGCCAGAGGGAGAGGAGGCAAGGCCTTGGCCAGCTGTGGTCAAACGCCCTGGGCATTTTGGGCACGGCAAGGCTCCGAGTCTTGCACGTGTGTCTGGGCAGGCAGTGGACCTGGTTGGGTCGCACGGCGGCACGTTCTAACCTGCCTTCCTTGAGGGCGCGATTTCCACATCAGGCCCTTGTTCGAAGGCGTTGAAGGCGAGTTATTTGGATTGGTCTCGTGTCTGTGCTGTTGAGTGGCCCGTCTGGGGCCTGGGCCGTGTCTGTGTCTACGTTCAGTTCTCCAAGTCTCTGGTTTGCTCTCCAGGGTCAGATCCACGCGTGTGCGGCTCAGGGAGAAGCCCGGAGGTTTATAAACGACTCCATGGGACTGCCTCCCAAATCTCCTCGGTACTTTCTGGTTCCCTGTGCTTCCCTCCTCGGTCCTAGTGCCCCAGCTTTCACTCCCTCCCTCTGCTGGGCACCTCCCACACATCCACTCTTGGTCGGCCGAGCCCCGGGAGGAGAAATTCAGCAACAGGGCTCGCTTGCTGCACCCTCTTGAGACCACGGCTCTTCCCGTTGGAGAGGTGCCCCACACCCTCAGAACTTTAGGCACCTGCATGTCCCCACTGGTGCCACTGTCACTGCCAGGAGACCCCTTTCCTGCCTCCGGAGTGAGAACGGGAGGGTTTCCTCTGACGCGATGTCTCTGTGCCACTGTCTGCACCTCGAGTCTAGGTCGGGAGACAGCAGGGGACAAGGCAGTGCCGACCTCACTCCTTCCTGGGTCTGGGTTTCTTCTTCAGCGCACCTGCTGCACTATTTACTCTCCAGGGCCCTCCAGGACCTGCTCTTTACATTCCACCGGGCTTTCTGGCTGTGGCCCAGACAGGGTCAGGGGCGCGGGCTCCCCTGTGCCCGGCACCAGAGACCTGAGCGCATTACAGAATGTACAGAACGTTCGTGAAAAACGTGGTGTCTAGCGCTGACCTAAAATAAACCTAATGATGTTACTTAACTCTCATTGGATTTACAGTAATGCAGCCTTGGCTTGTATTTTCGAACTTGACGAAGCACTTGGAAGAGCATGATTTGTAGGATCCATTTAAAAAACCCACCACGAGAAATTTACATGCCCTCTTTTCTCTAAAAACGTTTGCTCGCAATAAGCAGAAACGTTCAGGCTAATGTACTGACCTCGAGCTCGGAATAGTGGGCACGTAATGATGATTCGCTGTGGCACTTCCTGATGATGTTTCCGCTGCTGTACATGCTTTCAGATTCCTAAGTGTGGTTCTGAATTTCTGTGACAAACCTGATAAATGATTCTCCTAAACATATGTTTTGAAAAGAGCATAATAGCTTCCCAGTGTGTCACCTCCTGTACTTGCAACTCTCAAAACTTGACGTAGCTCCCTGAGTGTCCTTCAGCCGCGCTGCAAGTTCCCTCTCGTCTTCCCCAAAGATTATTTTGTCCTTGGATCCTCTGTGCGCTGAGTGGCCATCTCCCTGTGCTTTCTGAATGTCTATGTTTTTTTCCTGCACAGCTGTCTGCTCAAATGTACCTTCTCTGAGATGTTTTCCTCCCCTTTTCCGGCAGAAGTACATGCCTCTCACTTCCTGGGGCCTGGACCTACCTCTATTTTAGTGTCATTTTATAAGAATCATAAATGTCTCCTCACTTGTCTCTCTTTTCCACTTAGTTACGATGTTGCAAAGACAGGGGCTTCGTCTTGTTCACCTTTCTCGTTCTAGCTAGCACACATGGCAACATGGGAGGGAAACAGAGGGAGGGGCCAAGGCAAAATCAGGTAGAAAATGGGAAGAAGGGAAGTAAAAAGAGAAGACCAGAGGTACAAGGTGCATCCCAGCATGCTTTGGGGCTGATGAAAACCCAGCGAGTTCATTTAAGCTTCTTGCTGGACCAGGGGCGCCCAGGAAGGGTTGCATAAATTCTAAGAAATAGTCCTGCGTGGATTGGAATATCTCCATTGTTTAATGCTTCTTTGAAATTGAAAGCTTGAAAGTATTAAAAATAGGAATAATGATGCCTTTTAATAAAAGGGGTGGGGGAGATGCATTCTTCTCTGGGAAATGTGTCAAATTGAGATGGTTCTTTTTTTAAAAGTTTCTAATAGAATTAGACATCGCATCTTGGAGATATTTTTGGTCCTTAGGAGAAACAGCAAATTTTGAAGTGCGCGGGCACTGAGTGTGTCGGTGAGCCCCGGTCTCTGAGATCAAGCCCCTCAAACACCGTCTCACACACTGGGGGTGTGCATTTTGCCAGCTCCTCCGGGTCTGCCAGATTCTCTCTTGTTCTCCAGATGGTTTCACCGAAGCCCAAAGAAGGAAGCCAGCAAGATGAGGTTTTGGGGGGACGTGGGGGCTGGAGGGAGTGTGGAGAAGTGAAGAGGTTCAAGGTCAAATCTGGTGAGCAGCGAGGGGAGGAGTGGTGGGTTGGGTAGGTGAGGCTGCAAGCACGTGCACTTTTGCAAAGCACTAAAACTCTCCATTTGCCATATCTGTACACTCCCGGTTAGCCCCTCCCCCCCACTCTCCCAGGAAGTGGGTGAGCATGCAGGTGTGCGGAAAGGGGCGACTTCTTGGGGTACGGACGGAAGATGGGGTCCCGGAAAGACCACGCCCTTCAGCACTTCTGACTTGCTGAAGATGGAACAACCCCGGACAGGTGTGTTTGCACCAAGGTTTTGCTGAACTTGCAAACACAAAATGAGGAAAGGCTGCCCGTGAACAAGAGAGACGTTCTATTCCAAGCTGGCGAGGTCCTGTTTGGGAAGCGCGGTGACCCTAGGGTGCAGCCCATGCGCCCACCAGAGCACCCCTCTATCCTGCACCCCTGCCCCCCGGCCCGGACAAGGCATTTGGGGGCTGGGAGTTGCTTGTTTTTTTTTTTTTTAGAGAGGACTAGTCTTGTTTATTTCGAAAGAAAATGCCTTATGAATTTTTATTGACTTATAAATACATATAGGAAACCACTGTAACAATTCGTTTTTCTCCTACCCTTTATTTGAAAGGAAGTGTCATATTGCTAATAGTGTTTTTTGCCTAACACAGATGTACCCAGGCTGGCAAAGGATGATTGTGTGTCGTTTCCTTCTCGTCAAAGGGTAAATGTAACCCCCGAGAGTGATTTAGGTTAAAAACGAGAGCGTGTGTCGGGTTGAGGAGCCCCTAGGACGAGCAGCAGACGCTGAGCTCGGTGCTGGGAACACAAGTCTGGTCCCCACGTGGCTCAGTGTCAGACCCGGAGGCGCGCCCACAACAGGTAGCTCAGCTACCAGCCTGGGAAAGTGCAACAGGAGAGGCAGGGGCCGAGGGCTGGGGCGAGGGGCGGTTGGCTCCACTGGGTGTGTGAGTGCGGGGGCGGGGGGGGGGGGGAGAGTGGGTGGAGTCAGGCAAAGACAGTGGGGGCCGGAGGAAGCTAATATTCACCGACTCCTCCCTGCGCCCGCAGCCCCGAGGCCCAGCGCTGAGGTTCCCAAGAGCAGAACGTGCAGCAGGGGTGTGGGGTGGTGGCGGGGTCTGCGCTTGCCAGGCCTTAATCTCGTCCTTGCCTTCTTCCTGTAGCCTCACAAGGGGGACCCCCCTCCCCCCCCGGAGCCCACTCTGCAGGCTGTCCGGGTCACTCACGCCCCAGCGGTCCCACTGACATCTCCTCCACCCCTTGGCCCAGCTCCCCTCTGTCAGGCTCAACCAGTGTCTGTCACTGTCCTGAGCCCGGTTTTTTGTCCCAGAGGGAGCCCCCTTCTTTCTGCCGTGTTCTCCGGGGCAGGTGGCCTCTTACCCCCCCTGTCACCTGCCCGCCTGCTACTGTCCCCAGGGCCTCGGAGACCCGGCCCCGGACGCCCCTCTTTCTGCCCCCCAACTCCGGGAGCCGCAGGCCTTCCAATCACAGACATGTGTCTTTTACATTTGTTTTTTCACGTCTACTTTAAAAAATTTACATCAAAAAAGGGACTGATTTTAAAAAGTCAGTAACTGAGTAAATGGGAAGACAGGTGGACATGGAGTGAGCAATGGAGACGGATACTTGGGCAGTCCCGAGTCGTCCCCCTTCCCCCTCACGACAGCCCCTCGAGGTTCAGGGAAGGACCGTCATTACCCCCCGCTGGGAAAAGGGGCCCATCCCGGCTTTGTGGTGGATTCCACGACGTCATGTGATGTAGTTTAAGGACCTGGCTTTGTTAGGAAAGGGCGAACCAGCAAGGCTGGGTTTGCCCCCTGAACCCCATCACCCCCACTGAACTGGGGGCAGCCACGCGCCCATCACACGAAGTGAGGACGGCCCCTGGGAGCTGGCTTGTTGCCTAGGCAACCAGAATGAGATTCCCGGGGCACCTCTGGCAACCGCGCTCATCGAACCGTGGTCCCCGGTTTACAGATGCAGAAAGAGGCCCGAGAAATTGAACAATTTGTCCAAGTCACACACACCAGTCCCAGCGCCGACACTCAGAACCGGTCTGCTACTTTTACTTCAGGGGAAGGAGAAGGTTTCGTGAATCGACAAGAGGGGAAGAAAGACCTCCGGTCTCCTGATTCTGGGCCTCGCTTGGCTGCTCCGTGAGGAGCTGGCTTTGCCCCTTCCCCTGAACCACGCTGGCCGCTGCCCGCCCCCCGGCCCCCCCGGCCCCTTCGCTGCGTTGGAAGCTGTCGGACGCCCGCCCCTGCCGACGGTGACCACAGGGCAGGAGCCTGGCGGTGCCTGCGGCCCGTGCCAGGGAACAGGCACCCAGATTAAAGGCCACCTTGACATTTACGTATTAAAATGCTTTATAATCACTGGCAACGGTTCGTGGTAGGGCTATCTACAGACATTTCCGAGATCTCGAGCCTAAACATCAAGATAAAAATAAAAGCTGTTTCTTTAATTCTGACTCTACCATTTTAAAGAAATGCCTTCATATTCCATTCAGCTCTGTCTTCCCTGTCTCCTCTTTTTGGCTGCTTCTGAAAAATCAGCATAGCCATGCATATGCAGGATCTAGAAGGCTGAGGTCTCCTACAGCTAATAAAAACCTCGGGGAGTCACCGAACTTGCTTGGTGCGGGGACTCGGGGTACAGGCTGCCTGAAATCAAAGGGAAAGAGTGCGGAGAAGCGGCAACACCAGGAAGAGTGGCTGGAGAATAAAAACCAGATCATTAAATAATGAATAACTAGGAGGAAATTTTTTTTAAAAAAGGCCTCTTAGAATTACATCCTTACAAAAATAGTCCGGCGTCACCTCCGAGGAGGGACACCAGACACCGTCGGCACGCCCTGCACGCCCAAGGACCGCAGACTCGGAGACAGAAGGGACGCGATCTCTCCTGACCTCCGGCACCTGTTGGTCAGACGGGGGTCTGGCGGGAGCCCCGGGTTTCGGTCCCGTGTTGACATGCGTGTGTTTTCAGGACAGGGCACTCCCGCCATCTCCTCCCCCCCTTTCCTATCTGCCCCCCGAGTGTCAAAGGGCAGCTGTGACAATGGAGGACCACGAAAGGTCCGCCGCAGGCTGTACCGAGGACTCTTCGCACTGCCTCGGCCGGTCGTTTGGATCTAGCAAAAGGTCACTGTGTTCGTTTTTGGGGGTGGGTGGGAAGTGACATCATGTTGACGTGTCTGGGTCTGCTGTCAGCGGCACACAGAACCTGCATTTTGGGCCGGACCCTCTGGTTCGTTTTCTGCCCGGACCTGGCGCCCTCAGCTCCGGGGCCCTGGGCAGGCCCTTTCCTGTCCCTGGACTCAGTTGCTTTCCAGGGACTTTGCAACGGCTGTTTCTACACACAAATACAATCCCCGGGACAAAGAGAAGTTAAAAAACACAACCGCCCCTGATGGACCTGAGGTAATGATTTTGGGTGTCTCGTCTACCCATCTTATGGGCCACTGGTTTTTTTTTAATTTTAAAAAATGTAGTAGAAATTAAATATGCTATCCAATTTTATATTCTGGTTTTCCTTTTGGCACTGTTTGGCCTTCCTAAGCAAAGCTATATGAGATTTTTAAGCATCCTTTTGTAGAGCTGCCTAATATTCCACACAGGTGCTTTCGTTCTTTCTGGTTTTTACAGTCTGCCTGGACAGGGAGCTCCCGACAGCGTTGGGACTGTTTAAATCTCTCAGTAAAGACAAAGAGGGAATGCCACGAGGGGCCAGTAGCCACTCTGTGTCTCTGAGGAGTCACAGCCAGGTTCAGTGATGCCTTTTCGATGGACTGGCTGTGGCTGGTGTTCATGCGCAGAGAGGGGCGGCCGATCCCTTTCTGTGGACTATCTCGGACCCAGGACCAGTGGCCGTGCTGTCTTTGCTGGTGTCTGAGTGGAGGGAGGCACCCTGGATGCAGAGTCCCGCTCTCCCAACTGCCTGTCTCCGCACCCCGGGGCTCTCCAAGCCTCTTTTCCCCGTGGCGACAGTGTGGAGATCATTATAATTCCTCAACTCGGAGAAATACATTTTAACCAGTTTAATATTGGGTTGAGCGCTGCAATGAATGTGTACATCTTAATTTTCTCTCCCTCGACACTCCCCAGAGCTATTACAATCAGTGGTTTCCTTGAACTGAAGAAATATAATAATACTCTCCTTTCGGCTGGTTGAAAGGATTACCTGAAATATTACACCTAAAGTGTTCTTAGCACTTGCTAAGGGAAAAAATATATGTCAGCTATTATTAGTAAAAATATCACGTGGTTCTTAGAATAGAGAACATTTATTCTGCGTAGAATATAATGAGAAATGACTTGTAGGTCACGTAGTTAGTGGGAAGTTGTGCTGTTAGGGAAATCCCTTAACGCTGTCGTTAATTAGCGAGGGCACAGGGTTGGCAAATAGGTCTCCCCTCACGGGCCCAGTCTGTTGCGTTGACGAGGGTCGTCAGACGTGCTGAGCGGTGAGAACGGCCGAGGTGGAGTCTGGGAGCGGCCGGAGAGGGCCGAGGCTGATTAGCGGTACCCTCCCCAGGCACCAGGGGTCTGCCGCCTCTGCATTATGGGGTCACAAGGCATCACCTGGCAGTCCATGAGGCACTAGCTAGGCCTTGGTTTATCGCTGAGGAGTTTAACCACACCTTGTGGCAATGGGTGGCACCTAGCTCCGAGGTGAGAGGTGAGACCACACAGGTAAGAAGTGAGCCCAGAAGAGACCGATGTTCTGGGAACCAGGGGGAGCTGCTGGAGACCTGCAAGTCTCTGCATCTTTCTGAGGACACACTCCTTTCCTAATTAATGGCTTTGGGGATGTCAGCCACAAATGCTAAGCTACTTTTGTTAAAACTCCCACCCCAGTTGAAATGTGGGAGGCTTGGCACCAGAGGGGATGGCCGAGTCTTTGCAATGACCTTGATTTTGCCTAGTTCTTGTTCCGCTAATGCTCACCTAGGTCTTGCCTCCTGAGCCTTGAATGCCCTGCACTTCCACCTTTGGGGAACTTTGCTGCAACACAGACACGCCCTTCGTCTCTGTTTCAGCTGCATCCTGTTCTTGTTCTCTCTTGCTGTGGGGAAAAGGCTCTAACCCCAAGGCCCCTCTGTCAAGAAGGGAGACTGTTCATTTTATCCCATGGTCCTTGGTATCGAATCCTCAGCTTTTGCGGTACTTGGGACATAAAGTCAATCACTCAGGGCGCATCGGTGAAGGCTTAAGTGGAAGGCTACATACCGTTTTTTGAAAGATTCTGGTAGTCTCTGTGATTGCAGCGGTTTCTTTTCCATAGATGAAAGTACAGAGAGTTTTCTTTAATTCTGAAACAAATACATATGTATGTGTTTACTTAATGTTGGGACATTCACATGGTGAAGTTCAAACAAACATGTTTTTATCATGACTTTTATAAATGTGGTGAAGATGAACTCAGGCGATCAAATCTCTGCAGACGCATTTGCTCTGCACTGTCACTGCATGGGTTGCTACGAGAAACAGTCCTGTGACATGGTTGCACGGATGTGGTACGGCGAGATCAGCCATTCCCTCCCTCCCTCCCTCCCTCCCTTCCTCTCTTCCTCTCTCCCTCACTCCCTCACTCCCTTCCTTCCTTCCTTCCTTCCTTCCTATCCTCAACTGAGCACCGGCTTACTTATTTTAGAGAGAGGAGAAGGAAGGGAGAGAAAGAGAAACATTGATGAGAGAGAGAAACATCAATCTTTTTCCTCTTGCATGTGCCCTGACTGGGGCCTGAACCCACAACCCAGGCGTGTGCCCTGACTGGGAATCGAACTAGTGACCTTTTGGTTTGCTGAATGCCTCTCCAACCAACTGAGCCACACTGGCCAGGGACAAACATTTTCTTTTTAATGCAGACCTCTAGGGTCACCCCTTTATAATCTTTTAAACAAAAGCTGCTCTAAGTCTCTTGAACAATGGGTTATCTTTCCCACTTTTGTATTTTGAAAATGACCATGTTCCCTTTCTTCTCTCAGTTGCTGTGAAGCTATGAAGACACTCTTGTCCTTCAGATCCATGTTTCCCCTTTGTCCATTTTAACAGAAGTTTTAGTGGGAAATTTGTCTACCCAGAATAATGATTGCTTTCCCAGCTTCCCTTGCAGCTAGGAGTGGCCTCTTCACTGAGTTCCAGGCAATGTGGTGGAAGTGGAATTATTCAGTAGCAGTTTCTGGGGATGTTTCTCAAGACACAATTGGCAGATTTCTTTGCTCTTTCTCTGTCCTGTTTATCCATTCTGCTGCCCAGAATAGAAATGCTGCTATTTTAGACTGTGGGGATGAGATCTACACTGGAAAGGCAGGGGGTGGGGTGGACAGACTCTAGATCCCCAAGGGCCAGTGAACTTCAGCTTCCACACCATACCTGGATTTCACATCTCTGAACTCGTGCTTTTGAAGGAAATAAACGCATGTGTTACATTATTTAAGCCACCCATATGTTGAGTCTCTCTGTTCCTTGTAGCCCAATCTAATAGTAAGGGACACAGGCTTTAGAGACAAATCTGTGACCAGTCTCAGGCTATAGTTACATGTATTTTAAGTCATTTTCTTGGCTCCTCTTTGTTCTATCTTTGATTTTTCTATCTTCGTTTGCCGAGCTTTAATTTAACTTAAATGCAATTTAATGTTATGTTCTCTATAATTTTATAGGCTTTCTAAAATCCTTTCTGAAACAAGACTAGGTATAAACTAGTCTTGTAGTGAATAATAATTAAACTCAAAAGTATTTGATCACTCCTTAAACGTGTTGTGTCTTTTTCGTTATAATAAGTTCATCTCTCATAACCTTACATAAATCACCACTGACTTTTCAGTGTTATGAGGGTCTCACTCCTATTACAGGGTTTTCCAGCTGTCTCTGTGCCTCAGGAAGGTAAGCACATATCAGGGTTGGATGTTTGGGACACAGTGGACGTTTATTCTTTTTGAAGTCAGAGAAAACTTATGACAATGTTTCCTAATAGAAGAGTAAGAGGTCTGAGCAACATTGTAAGTGTGGGATTTTGTGTAAGTGCCGTAGAGTTTTGAGGTGAATAATTCATTTTATTTTGTAAAAATCAAAGCTACTCATGCATATAGTTCTAAAAAAATTAACTTCATTTTACTTGAGTGATGTTTATGGAGTCTGACTATGTTCCAGGCACGTTCTACCCACCTGGGTCATATTGGCAAATAAACCCCTTCCAAAGACCTCTGCCCTTGTGTTCTTGACGTCCTAGCAAGGGAAAAAGGGTGTGGTGGAAGTGACACTATGCCAGCTGTGGCCTGGCTTTCTAAGGTACCTGTCAACTTTGGTCCCTTACAGCCCTGATACCCCATGTGAGAAACTGACTACCCTACTGAGACATCACGTGAAAAGGCCACACAATGGAAGCAAACAAGGTGTCCTTTTATGGGTGGATGGATAAACAAAGTGCGGTACATCCGTCTGATGGACTATTATTCGGAATAAAAGGAAATGAGCTATCAAACAGTGAAAAGACATGGAGAAACCTTAGATGCCTGTTGGTAAGTGAGAAAAGCCAATCTACATACTCTGTGATTCCAACTCTGTGACATTACGGAAAAGGCAAAGCCGTGGAGACAGGAAAAGATCGGAGATTTCCAGGGGCTTGGGGAGAGGGAGAAGGAGGAGTCAACAGGGGGAGCCCGACGGGGTGTGTAGGGCAGTGTCACTCCCCTGCACCACGCTGGAGCGGTGGGTCTGTGTCATTATGTGTTCGTCAAAACCCGTAGAATGTTCAACACAAAGAGCGACCCCAGTGTAAACTGTGGACACTAGCTAAGAACAACGTGCCAATATTGACTCTTCATTTATAACAAAGGGCCCACCCTGATGCACCATGTTCATCACAGAGGACATCGAGGAGGAGAGTGGGGGCGGGGGGGGGCAGCGCAAGAGAACTCTCAGTACTTTCTGCTCACTTTTTCTGTAAGCCTCAAACTGCTCGAAAGTTAAAGCTATTTTACAAAAGTCCCCACTTGGAAAGGGAGCGGGACCCCGCTAAGCCAAGCCCAGCCCTTGGGTTGCCCCTTCCCAGGCACCAGCAATGTGAGGGCAGCCGTCTGGGACCCCCCAGGCCAGCCACCAGGAGAGTGCCACTGAGTGACCGTGGCCAGTGTCACGTGGATAGGATGAACTGGCCGGCCAAGCGCTGGCTGAGTTCCCGACCCCCCAAATTGGGAGATGCAATAAAAATGGTGGTTGTTATGCGCCACTGAAGTTGGAAGGACTTGGTTATATGATTCTAGATAACCAGAACAGAGGGTTATAGAATTCTAGATAGAGATCATTTTCCCTCAGAAGTTGGAAGGAATCCGTCCCTGGGGTCCTGGCCTCCCCGTGTTGCTGTCTGAACCGATCTGTGCTTCGGTCCTTTGAGAGTCTGTAGCAGCATCCTGTTCCGGGCGTTATGAAATGTCACCAGGACAGGCTTGGTGTGGCTCTATTTTCATTCATAGTGCTGGACATTGGATGGACGCTTGTAGCCTAAAATTCATGTCACTAAGTTCTGAGAGATGTTCTTCAATGACTGTTGCCCTTTTCTCTCTTCCTTTTTCCTTAGAACTCCTTCTGTTTGGATATTGAGTCAGCTAGACTGGTCTCTACTTTTCCTGGTGTTTCTGTCCTATTTTCCACACTTTTGTCTTTTCCTCTGTTTTCCGGCTAATATTCTCCACTTTGTCTTTCAACCCTTCTGTGAAAATCATCTGGTGCCTCTAGTATACTTTCCAAGTAGTCTTTTTTGTTCTTTGAATATGTCTTTAATTTCAGCATCATGTTCCTTGCTACATCAATGAAATATGTTTTTGAAGCTATCAGTGTTGGTTGTTTTTATAAGTAGGATATTAACTAGAGCTTTAAAAAAAATCTCCCCTTAGTAAACAAAAGCTTTAGTCTATTTCCTTAAAGTTGTTTTTTCTCTTTGTTTTTATTTTGTCTTTAACATTCAAGGCTCCCCTCAGATATCTACGATCTTGGGCTGTTTGCTGGCTTTACATTGAAAAGTGGAACCTGATTGAAAACGCAAAAGTTGATGGGAAAGGGAGCCCCCGTGTGTGACTTGCTACTCCGGTCCTCACTATTGGCTGGCTGGGCCTTTCTCGGGGAACTCCGCTGTCTGGGTCTTTGTGGGGGGGGGGTCTCCTCTTGGGAGGCACAGGTTCCCCAGGCAAAGGTCTTCCTGCCTCCAGCTGGGTTACCCGCACTCTGGGCTGCGGGTGGGTGGTCCTCAAGGTCGGCACAAATGTGTGTTAGCAGGGTGCTCCCCGCGCGTATGGCTGGTGTCTCCCAGCCCAGCGGCCCGTCCTTTCAGCAAGAAGCCTCTGCCTCATCCCAGAGCCGTGGTGCTGCCCCCTGGAGGACAGTCGGGAAGAGTTCTGAGGATCTCACTGCCCCTTCGGCCGCTGCTCACCGAGTCCTCCTGTGTTGAGCCTCCCCCCCTTTTCTGGGGCTGCCACATGTAGGCAGCTCCCAAGGCTTTGGGGGGTCCTGCTGTGTAAACACGGGGGGCCTCTCGGCCTTCCCTCCCACCAGCTTGGGACACACCGCTCCTGAGTCCACGGAGTCAGGTACCATGGGTCCGGGTCCGTCCGCTTTCTGGCTTGCAACATTTTAGCCCTTCCTGCTCTCTCGGTCCTTGTGGGCAAGCTCATTTGCTGTCATCTTAGTGGGGTTTCTCAAGGGGGAGAAGTAACTGCCTTCTCAACCTGCTGTCTTACCCAGAAGCCTGAGCTGAACACTCTGTATCCCGCACTGTGGATGCCCACTGCCTTGACTATTTTATTCTGGTTTAAAAAAAAAAAAGATGGGAAATGGATATTAGACCTGAATTCAACACTAAAATAATTTCACGGTTGGTAGTGAGGGGTTATTTTCCTTTGGGAAAGTAATGGTTCCCAACATTTAGCCATACGTTATTTTTGATACTTCCAAAAACAGAATTTATGTACTGAAATATTGTGTTGCTCATGGCCTGCTTGTGACGAGTAGCTAGTGTGGCTCTTAATATTATGGATACAGAGAGTCACGCCTTTTGTTATAAGAATAGAGATATCTTTATCGTAGACGAATAGTTTCATGAACATTTCTGGCCAGAAAGAGACCTGTACTTTTGGGATTAACTTTTTCTACAGGCACTAGATAGTATTTCACGTCATCAAAGACACACTTTTCTTTCATCCCCATCTTGAATCTCTCCTATAAATCCTAGTGATTGAATTTGTCCGGGCGTACTCAGAAATCCTGAGAAGACAGGGAGATCAATACGATGTTTTGAGAAGCCGGTAAGACAATACTCTGAGATGCCTACACATCAAGAAGATTGCTTAATAGAGACTTATCTGTCTATAGCGTCAGCTGCCCTTGAATTGCTGGGATGAACTGAGGACACTGTGCACAGTAAGGTTAACCCTGACGACCACTCGGTTTGGAATCCCTTTGCCCTCGCTCCCCTGTCCTTAGTCACACTCAGGGTTCCCGGTGTGATTGTTTTGTGTCTCCCCTTTTCCTCAGTTGTGCCTGGAAACCCAGTCCCATGGGCTAACAGGTGAGCCGATGGCTTTTGCCCTGTCATCTGAGGGGTGCAGCGGAGGGGTATTGGAAGTTCTTGTCCTCACCGCCCCCATCCCCCATGCCCAAGGTACTGGTGACGTCAGCAGCAGGAACGGAATTGCAAATACAATAGGTGAAATCCCCAGTTTCATCAGCTCCATCTACTGGGGGGCCCGGGAAGTACAGCATTCCATGCGAGGACGCGCTGCTCTCAGATTTTGCTTTTGAGCAACCAAATTCCACATAGGTAAGCCTCAGACAGAATGGCTCCTAGTTGGTTTTCCCAACACGGGCCCAGGTAACACACACAGAAAAACACTTTCTCTGAGAGACTCTTAATACCCTCCCCACCACCCCTGGATTTCACTATGACCGAAAGAAAAACAAAGTAAAGAAAGAATAAAACTAAAAAGGAGCCTCAAGAGTAATGCAGACAGACTGAAGGGGTTGACTTAGAACTGAGAAAGTCATCTCCCCCAACGCTGACTTGAAGAAGAGCCTACGTGGAGAGAGGCAACCAAGCAGCTTCTCAGAAGGCTCAGCCTGTCGGAGGTTTGGGGATAAACCAATGTTTTTTTGAGCAAGAGCGTGGTATCACGTCCTGGTGAATTTCCTGAGGCTGTTGCTGACTCTCTCTCTAAGACACAGCTAGTGTGGGTATGAATGCTGAGGTCCTGTGATGTTGAATCTCAGGGAATCCATTGCAAACCCAACTGGGGCTCGGAAGGCTAGCAGCAGGGCTAGCTGGAGACAGGTGGTAATATTTGCTGTGAGGAGTTCGGGCAGGGGCGTGGGTTAGGATAAAATCAGATAACATAGAGATTAGGCTGGCTTTCTCCAGGGACCGCTACTAGAAAGTTTTAAGAGAAGGTTAGATAGTTTCCTTTCTCATGGTGATGAAGGTCAGGCCCGCATGGGGCCAAGGAAATGCATTGAAGAACTTCAAAAAACTCCCTCCAGTCCATCGCTCCTGGCCACATCCCAGAGCCCTGTGCAACCTCTGGTTCACTGCATTGCCAACCAGCCCTGACTGCAGCCTCAGAGAGAGAGAGATAAACATGCAGAATATGGTTTGTTGTGCGTTCAGAGAGATTGGCAGTGGGCTAATTAAGCAGGGGTGCGTGCGGGGGTGAGGACAGCCGCAGAGACGTCCAGGGAGCTCAGACGTGAGAAGATTAGCCAGACGGCACGATGGATTTTGCGTCTGCAGCAGCAGAATTGTACAAGGATGCAGACTTCCGAGGCATGGTGTTCAATAATTTATGAGCTGCTATGCTCAGAGCAGGCTTCTTACCTGTTAAGTTCACCTCCCACTAAGATTCCTTCCTCCGCCCTTCTCTGAGCCTGGAGCAGTGCTAACGCCCTCCAGGCTGGCTTTTCTCAGCCTCTGGCTGGAGTCCAGGCCTCTGCGTCAGCGTGTGCTTTAAACTGGGATGAAGACAGGGACTCGAGCCCGTGGGTGCCGATAAATCGGAGAAGCTCATTCGTGGCAGAGATAATTGTGTTAATAATCTAAACAGCATCTCTCACAGGGCGCTCTGAAACGCCGGTTTCTTGAGCTGCATCGTTATCAGAAAACACACACACACACACAGATTCTACAAGTTCTGTGGTCAAATTCGTTTAGGAAATATTTCGTATTATACTTTGGAGATATACAAAGGGTTTTGGCTTATTCAAGGCTCTGATAAAACTGACACTGAACAAATTTGTTTTCCTTTATTGAAATGAGTACTTCAAAAATTCGTTTGATCGCGGAGGCTCTTTTAAAATGTGTTTAATAATACCCTTTACCCTCTCGTGGGGCTAGCGTTTGGCTGAGTTAGCTCTGCGATCTGTCCTTGGGCACCGAGGGTTGAGATGGCCTAACATCTCAGGTGCGGTTGGTTACAAGAACTCCTCCAGGGAAATTTGGAGGCTTTTTATTTCCTTTGATCAATTTGGATTGCAATATTATATTCACACTGAGGCTTGATTTACCTATAATCGACTATATTCACTTGTTAGCACATCTCTCCTTTGTTATACTCTTTCTACCTGGCGACTGGATTGATAATTGTACTTTAAATTTATTTCCTCCAGTTTTCTGACTCTGAGGTTATTATACCATTTTAATGAGTTTTCCTAATTTCCTGTAGACCCTTTATGACAGGACACCCTTGGAGGTCAAGGCCAAGGATGGAAGTTACACCAATTGATTTTTATACGCAGTGCATCCTGCCCCAGTGATTCAATTTGTGCTGTTTATGCTCTTCTTCCCCTGCGCTGGCAGTTGTCCCTGAGATGTTAACTCCTGCAAATCTGATCTGACTGAGGCAAGGGAATGCAAGGGGAGGAGGCCTGTGCCTTGCAAAGCATTCTACATGCGCAAAGGGACGTCACCAAGAACTTCAGCGGTTCCTTCACGGAGCACCTACGACGGCGCCACGGGACGTGCCTGGGGCTGGGACTGCAGATCCGAGTCAGGCACTTGGGAGGTTCAGAGTCTGGGCGGGTGGCGGTGGGGGCAGGTGGAGCGGGGAGGCGGCGAGCAAACACTTACGACGAGTGAGCTGCCACTGGCCGTGGAGGAGCACCCTGGGAGCACAGGACAGAGCCGCACGGCCAGACGGGAGTTTGCGTGGAGAGACTGCACAGAGGGACTGGCCCCCAAGTGCTGAGCACTGAAGACAAGGAGGAGGCGAAAGTCCCGTGATGCCCAGACTCACTAGTAATCGGGAGGTTGCAGATTAACAACCATAAAATATTATTAGATTGAAAAAAAAAACTGAAGAAGGTGGACAATATCCAGTCCTGGCAAGGGTGTGGGAAACAAGCATTCTCATGTGCTATGTGCGAGAAGATAAATTGGCATAGCCATTTTGGAGGAGTTACGGAAAATCAGAACATAGGTATGCTCGGACCCAGCGATGTTTTTCTGCAGACATCCTCACGAGGGTCAGGAGGCGCACTGGAGGCTCCGCACCGCAGCACGGAATACCGAGGATTTGGAATTTCACGGACTGCCCACCCACAGAACAATAACACCACCTCACTATGCAGTATGCAGGATAACGCGAGAGTGGAGAGTGCTTCGGGAAGAATTGTGAGGGCGAAGCGTTGATTGACAGTGTGTTTAAGCACAGTGTGATGTCATGAAGGGCAAAAGTCCAGCAAAGCACTTACTGCTCTACGTGCAGATATATGCACGTGGTCATGTGGGGAAGGACTGGGCCAAATTGCACTAAACTGATAACAGACGTTTCTTCTGGGAAAAGGGGTAACGTTGGGGAGGATTTCGGCTTTTTCCTTTACGTACTTCAGTGTTTGCCGGTGGTCCGCACTTGGAGAATCACCGATGGGGACCGTCTCTCCTCTTATCAGCCGCCTCCAACTTCGAAAGGCCAACTCTCCGGCTAATTATGTGTTTTGCAAAGTCTAATTATAAGATGGCTAATCATCGGCGATTATATCACATGTAATTTTTGAATAATGGATTTAATAAGGTTATTAAGCTCATTAGTGTTTAGTAGTTACATGTCTTAAAAAAAACACATGAAATTAGGTTAGCAACTCTTAGCTGCAAATCCCTTCCCTGCAATTTTCTGTGTTTAATTCCCCAAGTGACTTGGTTTGCAGTCATACACTGCTTTCCAAAATTGTCCTCTCATATCATGCCAGTGGGGTCGGAGAGAAGAGCCAACCTTTAACTCTCGCATTCTAGGACACATCTCATCAGAGGCGTGTGTTTAAAGGTCCTTGAACAGCGGGGCTGTGCCGCTTCTAACACTGGCTTTGTCTGTTTCGTTCTAAGCATTTGCTATGTTTCTGGCCCAAAATAGCCAATTTAATCCAGGGGTAGCAGGAGCAAAATGTGCTCTAGACAATTCCATCTAGTTTACAGCCATTTAGGTGGGCTCACTGGTTTGCCCTCAACTCTCTGCAGCTGGATGTGGTCACTTTGGTCGTTGCTTTTGGCTGTTTTGGCTTTCCTGGCTTCTTCTGGGTAACATCAGCTTCCTTCCTTCCTTCCTTCCTTCCTTCCTCCCCCCTCCCTCCCTTCCTTTCTTCCTCCCTCCCTCCCTCCCCTCCCTCCCTCCCTCCCTCTCTTTTTCCTTTTCCTTCTTTAATCTCTGAGCTTTGCCCTGTTTTTTTCTCCCAGCCCCCTCTGCTCTCCAGCTTCATCCTCTCTATCCTTTAGCCCCAGCCTGCAGAGCTGCCCCGACCGGACCAACTCTTGGCCCCACTTTCAGAAAAAGGGGATTTGGCCACCAACAAATGCTCAGTTAGATGTGGTTGGGGCCAGGTGGTTCTCTTGTGGAGGATTCGGAGTCACCCCATCCCCCTCTCTGGGGTTCGCTCGGGAGAAACAGCACACATAACAGGCAACACCGGAGCACTGCTGTAGCTGACGGCTGGCCGCACAAAGCAAGGCTCACTAGGCATGAGCTCATTATAGCACAGTGACTCTGGCCCTGAAGAAACATGGTTCCTAGAACGTCTCCATCTCTGGCCCATAACATTAGCCATGTCTTGTCTCAAGGGACAACTAGTTAAGGGTCGGGGAGAAACCCATTTGCTGGGGACAAGCAAGATCTCTCCCCGCCAAGAGTTTCCTCCTATGCTTCTAAATCTAGCAGCACCATAAAGCAGGATGTGGACTTGAACGTTAGGTTGTCCTGTAACTGCTGAACTTGAACATTGGCGAGAACGTAAGAGATCCCCAGGTGCAACTCAACTTCACCACGTCAATGAGCTCTGGGGACGCTAAATGTCCTTCCTGTCTGAGGCCACTGTGCCTGTGAACACAGTCTACCTCCCAATCCACCGCACCAACTCACGGGGGGTGGTAGACGCTGCTTTTAAACACGACATCCTTCCTTCCTGAGGTTTGGGTATGACTGTGTCTCATCCTTCTACTGGGCCTTAGCTCCTTTAACCTAAACAAGATTTTCCTGTTACGTAATTGCTATTCAAGGTGATCTGAACATGAAGTGCTATTTTTAATCTTAAAACATATTTTTTTTTCTTTTCACCTATAATTTTCCTTCCTAATGCCAGGGTTCCAGCCCCCAAGCTACTGGCCTCACACAGGTATGTGTTTAGTTATTTTGTCTTGGACGAACTCAATTACTTTCTGAATCACACTGGGAGCAGAGCAGAAACATGATTTTAAGAGTTATTGCTTTTTGAATTTTCTGAAACCACAGAGTCGAGAGAACAGACTTTGTTAAAGTGTCAAAGGGCATAAAACAGAGAGGTTATATTTATCTTTTCATGCATGCGTGCAATGTCAACGATGTGGCGCGCATCTCATAAGCAGATACCCCGTTTTGAGGAGGGGTGGGTATCACAGAGGAAAGAAAGGAAAGCAGCCCTTTCCTCTACCAGACTTCACCTTTCATCTTCCAAAGGTCCATTTTCCAAAGAACATCGGTGATACCGAAAGCCTGCGGCTGACTCAGATAACAGCACGCACTTTCTGGAAGTCCCGTCGACGAGAGAAAGCGGCAAGTTCTACCTCACGTTACCCAGCATTTGAACTCACAGGGACATGCGCTTCAAGTGCCCGTGGAGGGGCCCACACTTCCCGCAGATGCTGCTTCTGAGAAGGTCCATGCTGTTTCCTTTCCCCTGATCCCACCAGAGGAGAACTCCCATTGTATGCTAATCTCCCTTTCAGACTTTTTTACCCAGTTTAGAACTCTTTGTTCTTTGAAGAAGGAGATGGGCCTAGCATCCATTACCTGAAGGTAAAATTTGCATGAGAGTGTGTGAGATAGTTGAACAGGAACTGCTGCCCTGAGGGGCACACCGACAGTGGTTTATGGGGGTGTCGTGCTGCTATGGGGGGGCCACTGCCACTCAGATGCCAGACATCTGAGGATGTCTGTCAGAAAGAGCTGAATACAGTCATCCACTGCAGCCGAGCGGCACAGAACACGGGCACAGTCCCCAGACGCAGGTGGCGAAAAGCACTTGGGGTGGGAGAACTGGATCCCGGGGGGCCCCACAGACACCCCGAGAGAAAGGCCCCTGCAGGCCCCTCCGAGGGGCCAGCTGGGCTGGGCACCTTCTTAGAAACACATCGGATGAGGACGGTGCTGGAGTCCACGCTGAGCCAGTGGCACGGGCAGGCTGTGAGTCGTCTGTGAATAGTGACACAGGTCCTAACACGTGAGGAAGGCCCTGAGGCAGCACAGACTGACTCAGAGCGGAGGGGACATTCACACGAGCCACCTAGATGGTCACGTCCTTTGTGAGCTGATGTCAGAACCTCTCTTCATAGAGAGGCCACGGCATTCTCTACGGAACTCTCTATAGAATAGAGAATAGAGAATACCCTCCATTCTACAGAGACTTAGAAACCCAACGTGTCAGGAGGCTGGCCACTATTCCTTCCCCGTTCGTGCCCACTGCCCTTCCTCTAAGGGAGATCCGTCTGCCTGCTGGGCTCCCATAGGATGGACGTGGGAGCTGGGGCAGGCCTGGAGGGCTGGCGGGGTTTCATCTCGAGAAGGGAGGGACCCCCTGGTCTGAGGACAGAACAGACGCAGAAAGGAAGAGGGAGTCTGGGTCTCCCTGCCACCCGAGACAAAGCTAAAGTCGACTGAACAGAGGCTGCTGGGAGCAGGAGCTAAGCTTGCGCAGGATTTTGAGGAAAATTAAGCTGAGATGCGGGGCAACTGTTGCTCGGTGTGCGCTGCAGGGGGAGGGACGAGGAACCCAGTGTTCACTGGTGTGGCTGGGCCCGGGGGATGGATTTCACTGGCGCTCTTCCTGTGACTCCAGTGCAGGTTTAAATGGCTTGGCAGGTAACTTTAAACACCCCCACGGCAACTCGTGAGGCTTTAGGCAGAAAGGTGGTTGAACTTTGGAGGGTTCATATATAAATGTAAACGCCGTTGAAAATACAGTAAACTTGACCATCTCTCATTCTTAACGATGGTGTATGGTCATAAAGCCTTGATGGAGGGAAGCTCCCGGGTCTTTGATACAGAGCTGGGCTGGGCGGAGGGCACTTTCATATTATTTTCTCAATCAGAATGTTGACGGGGGAGACTAAAGAGTCTCTCTCTTCCAGAAGGCCGCTTTTACCGGGCTGTCTCTGGATGTGATGCAGGTGACCATGACAATGGCAGGTCAGGACAGATGGGCCGAGGGTGGGACTCTGAGGTCCCCAGACCACTGGGAGTGTGGGGACCTTAGGAAGGGGTCACGCACGATGGACGTCTGAACCAACACATGCCACTTGTCCCCGCCTGGGGAGGGCCTCTCGGGTGCTCAGTCATTCCTCCGCCCCATGGCCACGCTCTCCAACGGAGGGACGCTGGCTGCAGGGAGCCGCGCTCCGCAGGCAGAATGAAAACGCGCCGGACCAGTGCGCGCTGCGGGCTCGGAGGCCCCTGGCTCACCCCATTACTGTCTGGTCTGACATGATGCCGGGTTCCATGGGGACGCAGCCTATGCTTACGCGTGTGCCACCTCAGCCAAGTTTCTTAGCTCGTCTGCTCCAACCTCGGATTCCTCAGCCGAGAAAAGCAGGAAGCTATGCCACCGACCTCACGGAGGGATGAGAGGGGACACCGCTCTCCACGTGACACTCAGTCAATCAGTGACGCGCAGCACGCTGCGAATGCCGCGAGGAGCTCGCTCCTCGCCATCAGTGCCATGGGGACCACTAGTGTTATTGCACGAATGACAAGCAGCAGCCTAGTTTCTTACCTGATTAGACTCGAAAACCTACACCCAGTCTGGAAAACACATCTCCTCTGCGTGCCCTCTATGCGCAGCTGATTTCTGCATAAATGTGAATGCGATTTCCTGAGGGTTGGTTACCTTTTCTGGTTTCTTCTCTCTCTCTCTCTCTGCTCTCTTTTCTCACCGTGCTCTCCTAAATCCTTGAGGGTCCGGGCCCCTCACCTAACACAACCAAAAGGAGGAGGCTGATGGTCTTTCTGTGAATGCTTTCGCCTGTGAACCCCGTGGCTCTGGGGCTGAGCGCTGTCTTTTGGCGCATTTATCTCATAGTAGCATTGTTTACACATTTATCTCCTCTGTCCTACTTGAATGTGGTTTGACTGCAGAGATGGGACAAGCCTTATTTAACTTTAAAACATGTATAGCCTATGTGTCTGATTAGGTAGCAAGTATTTAACTGTTTTTGAAAGAAAGGAGTGAAGATAGCATCAGGTAAATTATTCACGGTAGGCAGTGCCCTCCATTAAATAACAGATAGGGTGCTCACGTGAGGAACGGCTGTTTGCGGGCCCCGAGACCACACCCCATCATCACACAGAGCACATCGGGCCGCATGTCACTTGGGGTCCCAGGCGCCGCCCCTCCCTCAGGTCTAGAACGTTCACACCAGGATGATTCCAGGGCCTTGAGACTCGCCTCTTGGTTTTATAAATATTAATTTCTGAGGGTAAATAATCAAGTAAATGTCTTTGTCCCTCGAATCAGAGAAAATTGGTGACGTTTTGAGTATTTTCCGTCAGAGGGCGACTCCAGAGCACCCCCCACAGTGGGAAGCTCCCCACCTACCCGCCCTGATCAAGTATAATGTGCATTCCGTCTGCCACGTGGTGGGCTGTGTCGGGGGTGCGTTCGTTGTGTGTTACTCATGTTCTGGAAGAAATTCCTAACAGCTCACGTCTCAACGTCCTGGGGGCAAACCCCGTCTTCTGCTCTAGTTTTACATCGATTTACTGAAATCAATGAGGGTTTGGAAGTGTACGTACCCGCTGGTGGAGTTGAGGAATCCCGTGGCGCCAGAGAGCTGCGGCCAGTCGAGCTCGTCGGTAAGGGCCGCTGGCAGATCGAAGAAGGATTTCTAGAGAAAAAATAAAGTGGCGATGATCAGAACGGTCACTTGTTTGCCACAGGTAGTAAGAGTATTCATTGCCTAGGCATTGCTCTTTGTCTGTCTCTTACTCTCTCTCTCTTCTCTTTCTTACTCTCTTTGTTTAAGGGGCTCTGGCATCTAAAGCATATGCCTCTTAACTTAAACCATTGTCGGAAAATTCACACAGACCAGGACCCCTGAGGACCTGGTTCCCACGTGGCGTCTGTGGAAGAGGCAGAGCGCATGCCAGCCCAAACGCATCCTCACTGGGAAGGGCTGTTTCAGGAGATGGGCCAACTTCCTACTCTTCCACGTTTGCTGAGCTGTTTCTCCGTATGTGAGTTTAGACAGTCAGGAAATGGATTGCCTGAAAAGTAGTACTGCCTGAGCCCCCAGCAAAAATGCCTTCTTGAGTTCAAAACTCTGGCCTCAGCCAATAAGGGGCACCTCCTGCACCCCTTGAGGGTGTCAGACACCTTTGAGAATCTAATTATGGTTCCTTTCCCCACGAGATACACGTGCATGCAACGTGGCCTGGGAGTTCAAAGGGCCCACAGACGCCCTGCAGCTCCTGCACAGGCCGCAGCCCAAGAACGGCCGACACAGGGTGTGGACAGAGTTAGGGTTCACTGAACCTCATTGCCACGGCTCGTGCCCCGTCAGAGAAGACGATGCTTCCAGCTCTGTCCCCTTATTGTTTCTTTGATAAATGTCCTCCGGGATGAGTTCTCTTCTGCTCTAATTTCTACAAAAAGCTGATCTAGATGGCTGTTTTCAGAACAGAGTTGCCGGATTTAGCACAGAAATGCCCCATTAGATTTGAGTGTCAAGAAACAAAATGTGTACACACAACAGAATACTACTCAGCCTTCAGGAAGAAGAAAATGCTGGCACACGCTACAGCATGGATGAAATCTACATCGTGACTTAATGTTGAAATGTTATAATAAATGTACTACTTGGTAATCAGAGAAAACAATAAAGATGCACTTTCATTTATGCACTTTACAATGTGATCCTCTGATATTCAACTTTAATTGAAAAATAAAATTGAAAAAAGATACATTTTCAATTAGTTAATGAGACAGAAGTGTGGCTCTTCCTTCCCTAACCGCCTCCAGACACACAGATTCCAGATTCTCTTTAGGAGACAGGGGAGGACCCTCGTGGGAGAGAAGCCCACAGGAGGGAGGGCCTGAAGCCCTTTGGAAAAAAATGCATCCAGCCCTGGCTGGTGTGGCTCAGTGGATTGAGTGCTGACCTACAAACCAAAGGGTCACCGGTTTGATTCCCAGTCAGGACACATGCCTGGGTTGCAGGCTAGGTCCCCCGTAGAGGGTGTGTGAGAGGCAACCACCCATGGATGTTTCTCTCCCTTTCTTTCTCCCTCCCCTCCCCCTCTCTAAAAATAAATAAGATCTTTGAACAAGTGCATTCAGTGATATGCAAATGATTGCTTTGACGTGATTTGCCCTTAGACATACCTCTAATTTATTTCTAATTTTAAAACAGCATTATAGAAGAACTTGGGGGGTTTTGAGGTTCACCTGAAGGGGACATGGGTTTTCAATACTGAAGGCCCTGTGATTCGGGGGGCTGGTACTTCATTGTCACCCCTTAGTGGGAACCAGCCACCTCTTTCTGCTCAAAACGCCACCATTACTGTGACTCAGCCTCTCTCTGTTTTGGTTTCCGTTCCTCCTGCCACTATAATCAGACATTTTCTCTGTTTTTTTTTTAAATGTTATTTTCCCCCTAGGTTTCTCTCTTTATGTGTTTGCTGTAGGACTTGAGAATATTCAATGCTACTACAGGCACCAGGAAAAACAAGCAGAATGGATGAAACGCAGAAGGTAGGTTAAGCCAGGAGAGCGAATGAGCAGGTAGGTGGCCTGCGAGATGGGGGGCAGAATTTATGGGCTGTGTTGAGTAGGTGCGCAACCTGTGAGACACGTTAGAAGTTTACAGAACAACACGACCCGCCCCCACACCACTCGCCCGCCTTTTTCTCAGTCACGGACGCAACAACAAGCCCGGGCTTGGGAAAGTGGGTGGGGCACTGGGCCTCCACAGTAAGGAGTTAGACAAGGACTCTGCTGGCAGAGGGCGTGTGTCTTCTACCCCGTGAGCCTGGAGCAATAATGGAAGGGATGGTAGTTCTGACGTGAGCCTGCGAAGCAGGGGAAAGACTTCACTCTAGGAATCAGGAGATCTGATTGGTGTCTGCTCTACCAACACCGTGAAGCCCCTGGGTTTGGACAGGTCACGGTAGAAGTGGGTTCCGTTCTCCATCCAGTCCCTGTTCTCAGTCCAGGAGTGGGTGGTAGAACTCTGATCTCCTCGGAGGGGTGTGGGGTGTGGGGTGTGCGGGGGCGGTGGGGGGAGGAAGTTGAGGGAGGGGCAGGAGAGCTGAGGAAATGGTCAGCAGCCTTAGGAAGTGGGGTCTCCATGTGCCCCACATTTTTCCAGCTCAGTATCCCCGGATCAACCTGAAGAAACGGGTTGCAGCTGCCTGGGAGAATCCTGGCCTCCTCGCTGCTGCTCTCCAGGAAGCCCCAGCCAGCCTGTGGAACCAGCCCCGGCAGGATTTTAGCAGGAGGGGACAGCAGCTGGCGCTGCAGCACAGCGGGGCCTGGGGTAGATGTGCCCCCCACAGCTGGAGCCCAGGGAGGTCAGGCAGCTGCATCGCTTTTTTCCTGGTTATTTGATAGACCTGGAAGTGATACCAATCCAGGTTTTCCTGGTTAAATATTTTAGCTTTCGCTTATCGCCTTATAGCGAGGTTTTAATATTCCTGGCTGTGCAAAATCAGGGAAGAGGTAGCTTTACCAGTGACTCAGGCCCAGCATCTCCTCTGGTGACAGATTGTTACCCTGTGGACTCCAGGGGGAGGAGCAAAGGTCAGCGAGAGAGGCGGGTGGATGAGTACGAGCCCTGCACGAGTCACGCATCCTGTCCGGTGGGTCGCCCAGGGCCCCTCCCGTCCCCGGGGCACTGTCCCAGGTGTAAGAGGGTGCATTCTGTTGCGAGAAAATGAAAAACGGCCTGAGCGCACACATGGAAGCCTCCGCATCGCTGTCTTCCTTAGTAAATTCGGTCGATGAGAGCGAGAAGGCACAGCCACGAAGAACAAAGGCTTTAGAGACCCCGGCAAAAAAAGGAACGTTTGTCATATCCCACGAAACACTGAACGCCTTATCCAGGCAACATTATGCCCAAGACAGTTCAGGCACGGAAGCCAGGAAATATGCAAATTAAGATCTCCCTCCTCAACTCCTGCTTATTCCTCTGGAGCATTTATGTTCTCTGGAAACTGATCTCAAATGTCCCTTAAGTGCACATATGTGGGAAGACTTGATAGTTACCAAGAAAAAACGTTCCAAGTTTGTCAAGAGTATCGGAAACCTGGTGAGTATTAAGTCAAGTATTTCATTGCTTCAAAATCTCTTCTGATTTTATCAGTGACATAAAAGTGTTTTTGAAAGTGTTTTTATGTCATATTCGCCATGTGTATACTATTTTGGGGGAATATTTTTATACATTATTACTCTGTGTGTATGTGTGTTTCTATGCATTGAGAAAGCCCTCTGGTTCTCATTTTTAATGTATATTTAGTAAATACACATACTTTGGCTTTGGGGATATTTTAAGGCTTAGCTTCAACAAGCAGCTTACAGTTGGGTTCCTTCAAGCCACCTCTGGCGTGAGAAGGAGTCACGGATCACTCCAGCATCCGTCAGTTCTTCCCGCCGACAAAGGGAGTACTTCGGTGCCTTGGCTACACTGCCTGCCTCTGAGCCTTCCCCACCCAGCAGCGCTGGGGCAATTTGCCCAGTGGATTCTTTTTTCTAGTACCCTGAACTGAGTTAGACCTACAGTGCTTATTTTCAAATAATCCAAAGTCACTTGGAGGGAATGGCAGCTAACCGTTGATGGAAACAGATGGGAAAAATGGCGTCATTATTAGGCTAAGTGAAGTAAGCCAGTCAGAGAGAGACCACAACCATGATCTCACTCATGTCTGGAATCTAATGAACAAAGCAAGCTAACAAACAATAGAAACAGCCTCACCGATACAGGGAGCAGACTGACAGCCCCCAGAAGGGAGGGGATTGGAGGGGTTGGGTGAAGGGATTGAGCGAAAACAACAGCAGCAACAAAAAGAAACCTGACACAAAGGTAAGGCACGGCCAGAGGGAAAGGGGGTGGGGGGGAGAGGAAGAGGGCGAAGGGAGAATAAATGGTAGTGGCCGTCTTTCCCTCCCGTTTCTCTTTTTCTGGGAGTCAAGCCTAACTAGTGACGAGCGTGGGATGAGTGTTTCGGAGATAAGTACTGAAACGACTTGTGGCCCTACATGGGCACCTGCGCACATCCCCGCCCTGGCTGCCCCGGGAGCGGCAGCCACGCAGAACAACGTGGGCTCCCTGCCGACCTGCAGGTTCCTCTTCCCATGCGGCCCAGCAGGCGAGGTTCTGGGGGAGTGCGGGCAGAGGGCATGGTCTGGCTCCAGCCTCTGGGGGCTCGGGCTGCCCTAGATTGGGTAGCCCTGTTCTCACAGCAAATGCTTTGACACGGGCAGCTGCAAGGGGGTAGTGTAAACTCTCCGAGTTTGAGTGGTAAACCCCAGAGTCCCATGAGCAGTGGAATGAGTCTCACATTGAGGTTCCTGTAGCTCTATAATGAGAGAGAGAGGGGGGCATATTACGTGCCAACCTGTGATGGGAACATCAGGCAACTGCGGTGCCCACCATCCACAGGGGCACAGATGGCAGACACTTCCCAGCTGGTAACCTCAAAGGCTTTCCTTAATTCCTCTGTGTCTCAGTGTCTTTATAGAATGGACTGCCAACAGCTCCTGTCTATCTCACTGGGTGGCCGAGAGGATTTGAAAAGATAGGCTACACGTAGAATTGTAAGTGCTCAATGAAAGTTCGCTCGTAGAGATATTGACGGGGAGGTCCAGGGCACCGTGTCAGTATGAAGCAGAGATACCTATCCCACAGGCGGGGGCTCAGGGAAGGAATCTTAAAAGAACTGTGACCTATGTGAGTTCGGCAAGGTTTCGTAAGAGGAAGCCAGGCAAAGGGTTTAGGAGTCGCCAACGCCGCATGCAAAACCCCAAGGCTCGATTCATAATATTATGTACAGGGAACACCAACAACCTCCCCTTCCAAAATAAGTGAACACCCCAAACACCAAGGAGACCAGTTATCTATTGCTATGGAATAAGCTACCCCTCAACTTAGCAGCTTCAAACACACGGCACGCAAGCTGGCCGGGAGCCATAGCGACAACTGCTCAGCTCCGAGGATGACGCCTGTTCAACAACGCACACGTGAGCTTCAGCTTGAGCTAAACAAGTTGTTTTCAGGGAAAAGGCAGCGCATTTCATCTTTGACCCTGTGCCCGTTCAAAACCTTATGAGGGAGTGAAGAAATAGTCAAATAGAGAATTATAGCCAAACCTGACCAGTAAAGATACAGCGGACTGTATGGCAGGTAATCACCTTTCATCGTTTTGCCGGAAGAGAGCTCTTTTTATTATTCTGTTACCTTGTCCGCTCCTCTTCGTTTCCCCCTCTCCCCTGTTCCATTATTTATTCTTTGAGCTCCAACCCCATAATTTATTTATTCAATGAGTGAATGGAGAGACGCATTCATCCAGCCGCCCCGCGCCAAATGAAAATGCACTGCACGGTTGGGCCGACCAGACTCGGTTCCTTTCATCATCATTTGCGGAGCGACTGGGGAACCGCATCCAAATTCATGAAAGGGAGAAAACGGGAGCTTAAAATGTCCTGCTCTTGCAGAGATAATCTCGTGTCGATTCTGTTGTGGGGCCTTTGAAACAAGTTCCTTCACAAACAGAAGAAGTAACTCCTTTGAGGGCAGGAAACAGGCCAGTAGGGGGCGCGGCAGCAAGGCTGGCTCTGACACGCCTTCCTTTGGTTTTGTGAAGCTTGGGTCGTTTCTGAAGCAGGTGGGCTGTCATTTTCTGGGGCAAGGTGGTTTTTCTCTTTTTGAGAGTTAGTGTCTGGAATTTGGCTCCGGAAGGAGCCCAAGGCCCCTGTGGACTCCAGAGGTAAGGAGATGGGAAGCAGTGACTGGGGCCTAAACGGGGCTCTTGCACCCCAATCCCTCGCTCGTGTAAAATGGTCGCATTTTCTTCCTCCTGCACCTTTCATCTCACGCCGAGAAGCTGTCCCAAACCCCAGCTGATCTGTTCTCCTGACTTCACAATGTCACGGCCCTGGGTCACTGCCACAGCCTCCGGCCAGGGTCCCTGCCTCCTCCCTGTTGTGACCGTTCAGCCCTGCCCTTGTAGTGGGAGAGCAACCGTAGACAGTGTGTGAGTAAGGGAGCACGCTGCGTTCCAATAAAACTTTATTTACAAAAGCAGGTGGAGGGGCGCATCTGGCCTACGGGCCCCATAGCTGACGTCTGCTCTGGGGTTGCCCAGATTCCCTTTGCCTCTGGGCTCCTTGTTTAACTGCACTGTCTGGGGTAAGCCAGCTAACCTCTCCGAGGCATCTGTAAAGTACACACAGTAGGGCCACTTCCGTATTCAATGAGATAATACTAAGTGCCATGCCTAGCTGTTGGTAAAGACGTGGTACTATTTGCTTGGCATTATTACTAAAACTGTGAGTCTGCGTGTGTCCCTTCCCAACTAGATGTGAAGCTCCTTGAGGTTAGACACTGCTTTTCACATCCAGGGCCCCGCGGCCTGTTCTTACCTATCGTCTCTGCCCTCGGTGCTGGGGGTCCGGCAGCGTCAGCTGGGCACAGGCCGTCCACCCAGGGGCTCCATCTGCGGCCCTGCTGCAGCTCGGGGTGGCCGTGTGACTCGGTTCGGAACGATGGTGTGTGTGGGTGTGCTGTGTGCCACCCCGGTGCCAAGTTCTCCCACGGGATGGCCCTTTTTCTTTCCCACGGGTGGCAGGTGGTAAGAGCAGGAGCAGCCACCTCGGACCCAAAGGTGGCAGCTGCAAGTTGACGGTGGTCTACCTGTCCTCCGAACTCTGGGCTGCTTTCCTCGAGATGACTACGAGAGGAAAGCACACTTCCATCTTAAGTCACTGGGTTTGGGGACTCTCTGTCCCTATGGCTAAGCCTGTCTGCTGCTTGCTCGGCAACCAGTAGTCTTCTAAGGAGGAGTGACCTGCTCCGCCTTCCTTCCAGCCTGCACTGTGTTACTGGCTCCCACCAGGGCCTCTCTGCTCCTTCCTGACTTTCTTTGCGTTGGGCTCTTCACCCATCAGCCCTCTCATTCTTGGCTCAGGGATGCTGATCTCAGTTTCTGCCTCTGGGATCATTGGACCTTGTGTTTCCTAATGATGCCCCTGATTTTCCTCTAGGAATTATGGATGGCTCATCCATCCGACCAATCCTGCAGCTGTTGCCTTGAGCAGTAAATCTTCAGGAAATCATACAGAAGCCAGTCTCGACCCCAGGCACTTGGTAAAGGCCGAGGTGGGTATCCTCCATCCCATTCATCATCTCCAGGGAGAGTTTTGGAGGGAATTAGGCAGGTGAATGAACCAATGAATGGTGCATAGCAATCACTTCCAGCCATCCAAAATGATTTTTAAATGCCGGAATTTCCTCTTTCCTCATTTCCAGCGGAGCTGAGATACTAAGTGTTTCCCCTGTGATAAGTTAGCCCCAGGAGACCCATTTTATGGCTGGGGAACTCGAGAGAGAGGGGAGCAATAGATACAATTATGTAGGGGGCAGGTGACTGTCCTCCAGTCTTGCGCACACACTGGGTAGCACAGGTGTTAGTGGGTCCTGCTGCCTGCCCACGTGGCTGTCTCCACCTAACGTGCTGGGGAGCAGGCCTGTGGGCATTTATAACAAATGCCCTTCAGAAGCATGGAGCTTAAAATACTTTCCTCTTGTTTTTCATAATACCGGGGGTTTGTCTTTTTAACTCTCTCAGGCGGCAGTGAGGGCTAAGATCAGAGATGTTCCCAGAAGAATGAGCCCACCAGCGCATTCTGCTTTGCTGGCAGGTAAGACACCCACGGGCTCACCTTGGGCAGGAGCAGCAGGGCATGGGTGGATCAGGACTCAAGGCCACGGGCCACCTGCCTTGTGCGCCCGAACAGGGAAAGAGCGGAGAGAAACGTTCTGTCTCTTGTGGCCTGATCACTGTCGGGTGAGAAAAGGATTGACCACGGCGAACACCGCTCTCTCTTCAGACAGAATAAACGAGACCAGAGAGGGTTCAGGTTTCTCTTCTTAGTGCCTAGCGTCTTTAACCCGCCGGCTCGCAAGGTGTTGGAGGAGCGTCTGTGCCCTGTTGTCCTAACCCACAACCTTCCCTCATCTTAAAGATTTCATACGAAATTAGGTGAGATAAATTTCCATATTTTACATGCACGATGAAAATCGGCCAGAAATTTCTGCTTAATGGAAGATGTACGTGCACTGGTAAGTTCAGGGGCCGGTCAGAGACGGACAGGGCGAGAGCGTGGATGCTCACACGCCGCGCTGTCTGGGGGCCAGCAGTCTCCAAACCCCGTCCACGAAATCCTCTCAAACTGAGAAACCAAGTGCGTGAGGGCTTGAAAGACCGGAGCAGCCTCCTGCTCTCGGGCGAGCGTGCATCCTCGGCAGCCAGGGTAAGGGTTCGTTTTGTCCTTGACACAGCACAGATTTCCCTCTGTGCCTGCTGCCTACCCTGCAGATGGCCGCCTGCTGGGGGTTGTGCTGAGACGTTATCACAGGGCAGGCGACCGACCGCCTTTGCTGGCAAGGTAAACACGTGGGAAACGGTCCCCCCTCACCGCTCCCCCACCCCGTCATCTGGCGCTGGTGTCGTGAAATGCGGTCTTTAATATTTTGGAAATAATCGTGGAGCAGATGGGGATAGAGGCAGGGGGGCGGCGCCTGTCTCGGGCTTTGAGGGTCTCTCTACCTCCCTTTCTTTGTCAGATTTATCTTTTCAATTTGATTCAAGCAGCGACTGTTTTTCCAAGGAAAGGGGAAAAAGACAGTGTGAGAGCATGTTCGGATTTGTTCTTTCTTATCCTTCGCACTGTTTTGAAATCGAGGTCCTCTGTGGGCCGGGGCAGCTCACTGGGAACCTGCTGGCCGAGGATGGCCATCTGAAAGAGGCTCGAAGGGGGAGAGGGTGGGCCAGCCCCCCGGCCCCCAGCAGGGTCAGAGGCTCTTGCTTCTGGGGACCCACCAGGTCCCCTGTATCGAATTACAAGCATCTTTCCAAATGAGCACAGCCCTAATCTAATCAGCTGTCAGCAGGCCTCCAGGGTGTCACACTGCGTCACCGGAGGACAACGGCAGGAACAGGACAGAAGGGACTGTGCTGGCGGCATCCGAGGCTGTGGCTTCCTCAGCGACGGCACGGCTGGGACGGGGTGGTGCGTTTGCAGAGGCACCATTGGCTTTGCGGGGCAAACGCATGTGCATGGTCTCACCCGGAAGCTGCCGTTTGCTTGTCTGTATTCCCCACAGGCCTGAAGCTCCCTGAGGACCTGGGCTTTTCCCACCCTGTCACCCCTGTGGCATTAGCCCCTGTCCCCGGGTTCAGCACATAGTAGGTCCTGGGTTAGTGTTTAGAGATCGGTTGTGTACATGTGCTCCAAGTATTTAAAGCTATACAGCCAACACGGGAGACAGCTGAGCTCAACACACCTCGCAGGTGCCTGCGAGGCATGGCCCTCCTATCTAGGCTGACCCTGTGCAGAGGAAGAGAGTCTACAGGTCATAGGTTTAAAAAATGGGAAAATTTTTTAAAAGGAACATGATCCATAGTATCTAAAAAGCAAAACCATGAATCAGCTTAGTATTTAGTCCAGGGGGAAGGTTAGGTAGTGTATGGCTTGTACACTGAAAAAGAATCCGTGAATCTGAACAACTCCAACAAGTGTGAAGAGTGGGGAGGAATGTGGAAGAGTGACCGTGGGTAGTAGTAATCGTATAACAGGAGGCTCACCAGCCGTGCGCTTGTCACTCACGTGACTGCCTCCTGCGAGTGGGTGCCTGTGTCATGGGGGCGGGGAGCTGGGAAAGAGCGGGAAAACACTGAGGAAAGTTGGAGAGGGCGGGGGGATTTTGTTGTTATTTCTCAAACTTAGTCTAACATTGACGTTATACATATTTTTTCTAAGAAGAATATTAAAAGAATATTTTAAAACCAGTGGTATACTCCGAGATGTTAAAACGATTCTGTCTGGGTGGTAGCATTAAATGGAATTTTAACGATTTGTTAATAATTTCTGTATTTGCTTATTTTTCTCCACCGAATATTTAACATTTATAATTAGACAAGAGCAATGCAGCAAATACTCACTGTCTCGCCTTTCCCACCTGGGGCAGGTAGACTTCCCCATTGGCCTGGGCATGGCCACGTGACTTGCTTTGGCTGGTGGGTTGATGGTAGACGTGACTTAGCAAATTTCTTTGTGTAGTAGAGGCCTTGCCCCCTCTGCATCTGCCATCACCGTGAGAAAACACAGCCCGGGTAGACTGTCCAGCCAAGAAGAATGAAAGGCGTGTGTAGCAGCTCTTGACTCAACCCTTAGGTTGGGGCCAAGGCCCACAGAGCTCGTTCCTGAACAGCTGGCCCCAGGCAACATACGTGTGAGTGAGAAGAAATGGTGATCGTTTGTTTTTTTAATCCTCACCCAAGGACATGTTTTCATTGCTTTCAGAGAGAGGAAGGCAGAGAGAGAAACATTGATGTGAGAAACTTCAGTTGGTTGCCTCCTGAACGTGCCTTGTTGGGGCATTGAACCCACAACCTAGGTATGTGTCCTGGCCAGGAATTGAACCCACAACCTTTTAGTTCTGGGATGATACTCCAACCAATTGAGCCACACTGACCAGGGCGAAAGGATGATAGTATTAAGTCACTGAGATTTGGGCCGGTCTGTACAGCATTACTTGAATATAACTTGGTGATAAAGTTTCATTTTCAGCATCAACTTTCTTAGCAAAATTGTCTTTCTTTTTCATTGTTTTTTTTAAAAAAAAATTTACTTATTTTTTTTTTAGAGAGGGAAAGGGAGGGAGAAAGAGAGAGAGAGAAACATCAATGTGTGGTTGCCTCTCACATGGCCCCTAATGGGGACCTGGCCTGCAACCCAGGCATGTGCCCTGACTGGGAATCGAACCTGCGATGCTTTGGTTCGCAGCCTGCGCTCAATCCACTGAGCTACTCTAGCCAGGGCTTCTTTTATTCTTTTTGCTCCAGCTTCTACTCTTCTCAAATGCTGTCCCACAGAGGTGGCCCCGGCTCGGAGTGACTGGGCTACTTTTTAGCTGGGAGAGGAATGGTAACCTGTAGAGACATTTTAAGAACCCGGAACACCAAAGGCTTGAAATCAATGATGAAATGACACGGAAATGGCAAGGCTGCGCCTACCATCAATAGCATTATTAACCCAATTGATAACTCTCACAAAGCTCAATGACTGTCCTGCTCACGTGGGCTCCTCAGCAGCCCCACGGCATCGCCCCTTGTCACAGTCATTTCTCAAAACTGTTTGCTGCTGCAGAGTGACAAGGATGCAGCGGGGTGGGGACGAACCCAAAACCCAAGCCAACCAACGCTCATCTGCAGAGTTTACACCAGTGCGTTGTTGCAAATACCAGATACAAATGTCACAATTCAAGTCCTAGTTGTGGGGGCTCCAGGATGGGCTGGCTTCTGGGCTCCCAGGGGTGGTTTCTTTAAATGTCTTCTCGGTGGGTTTTTCTCTCCCCCGGAGACACAGCTCACTGCAGAGAGGGAGAGCGTGCGAGAGGCTGTCCTCCCCGGGGGAGACCCCTCACGTCTGCTGCGGAGGCCCAGGGGCGGGGCAGGAAGGACAGGCTCGAGGACGGGGACCTGCCCGGTTAGCTGCCACCGCTGCCCTGCGTGAGCTGTGCGTCCGTTTGCTTTTGTCCGGGTTGGGTCCCATCTGCGGTCTATAGCGTTTCCCGAAGCACGTGGCCTTGCCTGGGGTGGTTTGGGTCCTCACTGAGGGCGTCTCGGTTAGGTGCTTGTTCCAGGTGACTGTTGCAGGAATGACTCGGCCGCCTGCTCCCTGTGTGTCTGTACAGCGAGCCTGTGCCGAAACCACAGCTACTTCAGAGGGTTGTTGTTTTTTTTGTTTTTTGTTTTTTGTTTTTTTTACAAAGATTCAGTAAAGCAATGCCTTGGTTTTCTTTAGCAGGTTTCCTTAGCTATCGGCTGAAAGCGAAATGAAACAATCCCCTAAATCTTGTATTGTGATATTTGCACATACATGATATACATGTTCATTGAAAGAAGAGTAGAAAAGAGTTACCCAGAATTCTACCATCCAAAGACACCAGCATTACCACACTGACCTGCAGCCTTCCAACGGTTTTCCTTGTGCACACAAAAACGGGGTCACCTGTGTCCTTCGTAACTTGCTTTCCCCACTAACAAACGACCATGAGCATATTTTCTTGCCAATAAATGTGTCCATAGTATGTGCATTAATGATTAGATAATACTTCATTTTATGGGTGGTTGGTGAAATATAATTTTATATATCTAATCCCCTATTTTTATTTCTTTCCTCATTTTTTGCTCTTATAAATAACTCTTTGATGGAATACTTATAGACATAGATTCTTGAACAAAGGACTGGTCAGTTTTAAAGGTATATTTCTGGATGTGGAATTACTGGTTAAAACCACAAATATTTTCATGTCACTTTGTACATATTGTCAAATTGCCTAACAGAGAAATTCGGGCAACTCCAGTTCTCATTGGTAGAGAACAAACACACTCATTTTACCATATTCTTGCTAATACTAGGTCTTTGTCAGTTTTTAACATTTGTCTACTTGACAGGTGATAACTGATATTGCATCGTCATTTTCTTTGTGTTTCTGTGATCACTGCTGAAGAGGAAACTATTTTTTATATTGATCGGTCATGTCCCTGATCATTAAAAATTTAAATTTCACATGCAGGAATCCTTACTGACATGCAGGAACTCTTTGTTATTGGAAGATTTAAATTTTGCCTTATATATTATAAATATTATTTTTGTTTTTTAAAATCCTCACTTAAGGATATGTTTATTGATTTTTAGAGAAAGGAAAGAGGGGGTGAGAGAGAGAGAGAAACATTGACATGGGAGAGAAATGTCGATCGGTTGCCTCCCATATGCTCCCTGACCAGGGACCAAACCCACAACCTCGGCATGTGCCCTGACCAGGAATCAAACCCTTAACCTTTCTGATGCGTGGGATGACGCTCCAACCAGCTGAGCCACCTGGCCAGGGCTATTCTCATTCTTCATTTGTCTTTTAACTTTTGAAGTTTTGACATTGCGTATACTTGAACATTTTATGTAATTAAATCTAGTAATGCATTTATTTTCACCTTCACCTTATGATTTCATGTTCAGAGAGAACTTGAATACTTCTTAAAGCACTTTCATCTCAGGGAGACATACACCTGGTACGTCTTCCGAGTCTCTGGCAGCCTGAGCAGGCGTTTCTGCGGCCCTCACGTACGAAAACGCCTGGGCCGCGTGTCTGACACACTCTTCCGTCCTCAGAACTCTACAGAGAACATTCCACGGTTTTCTGAAATGTACAGTTAAGAGATGTGTCTGGTGCCAAAGGGAGTTCTCCTCCGCATCTGTACCCTGGTTAGTTGTCTGCTGGGCAGAACGATTGTAAGATTTTCCTTCCCCCTTGGAATAAAAAGAAAAAGTAGGACGTGATGGAGAGAGAGGCTGTTGTACGCTTGGGCCCGGCGCTCAGTGGGGTGCGGGGTTGAAGACAAAGATGGCCTCGACTCAAGAAAGTTGCCTTTTATTGTTTGTTTGGTCGCCGTTTCCCCTCTGCCCGATGTTCTCTCCTTCCTGGTTTCCTGTTCCATCCCAGGACCCACCGGCATGCCTCTTATGGGAGTTCCAGAATTCTCCCAGCTGGCTGGCTGGCTCGCCCTTCAGTTTTTGTGTTGTCCACCACCGAGGGCTGGTCAGGAGTGCCACTGCGTTCTCACACGGGTAGTCATTGTCTCTCCTAAAAGGAGTCTTCCTTGATCTTACAGCATTCTCTTTTCATGGCTACAGTGGACTCTCGACTGTCGTTGAGAGTCTGAACTTAATATTTTATAAAATGTCACTCTTTTCCTACAGCAAGTTTTTTCAAGCAAACACTCTTCTTTTGAGATCGTGAGTGTTATTTTACATGCCCAGATATCTCTGGGCTTGCTCATTCTTCACAGGAGGGTCTATGTTTGCCCCGTCTGGGGGCGTGGGAAAGGTTCAGGGAGGGTTTACTTAGGTTCTCGTCGGATTTCTTCAGTCTGAGAAGAAGGGGCCAACAGAGAATCGGTCATTTCTGCACTTCAGTGTCTCCGGGTCAGAGTTTCGCTTTTCTAGGAGAGGCGCAAGGGAACCGCACCCAGAGGTGCTATAGGACAATGCTTTCCCATGGGCCGTAGTGTCCTTTCGGCCAGGCAGGGGCACCGGTTCCCCTCTCGGACGGACGCGCTGGCCCCTGTGCTGAGCCTGTTACACTGACGCCCCCCCGCCCCCCATTTCTTACCACGTTGTCTGAAACCAACTGAACTGGAAAGGGCATGCCCTTTCCGGCAGACTTTACTGAGCGGGGAACTTTGCACCTGTTTGGAGCCGGCGTCGCATGTAGAGACAGCAAGGGGAAGCAAACCCACGGGCCAGCGCGTCAGGGTGACCGCTGCCGACACGACTTACCAGGGACATCTGCGAGGCTGTGATCCATTCGGGAGGGATGTGAAAGTGAGCCCCCGCCGAGTCTCCCAGCAGAACGATGCCCCTGGGCTGGGAACCTGGGCGGCACAAGGGACCTGCATTATTTATGCTCTCAGGTGGCCTGACGCCTCCAGACTGAGTGGTCGGGGGAGCGGATGCCCTGGGTGTGTTCCATGCCCAGAGCATCGTAGCAGTGAGGCATGGCCTCCTTTTGCGTGTTGTGGGGTGGGGGTGGGGGGCATAGCATTTCGGAGCCAGATGAGATTTCTAGGCCATGGAGATTGCGAGCTATAGGCTGTGCCGATGAAGGTGTGTTTCCTAGCTCATAACACAAACTGCCGTGAGATATCCCCGAGTGAATGACGGATGAATAAATGGGTCAGAACTTCCTGTGAACTCAGAAACATGCCCTACAGTTTGGTTCTGGTAATTGCTTCTTGGAAAACATACTAATTTCTGTGATAATTCACTTTAAGAATTACTGATCTCATGCAGCAAATTTGATTTGTTAAAGACATCATGACCCTTAAAGCTCTTAATCCGGATACTCATATACAAAAAAGCACTGGATGGGTGACTCTGGCTGGTCAAGGGCGAGGTGGAGAAAGGAGGTCTCTGTGCAGCCTGCTGTGTTGGGAGGTTAAGACTCACGTAATCTGACTCTGGGGCCCATCTGCACAAATCATCCACCCATGGGTGATGCCTGCGCTCTTCCAAGTCCCTTAAGGTCCTGGAAGAATGCACTGATGCCTCCCAGAATCAGAGAGGAAGCTTCCTTCCTCCATCTCCAACCAGCCCCTGCCCTCCCGCCCCGCCCCCTGCCCCGCCCCCCGCCCCGAGGGCCATCAGCCTCACTTCAGCTACTTCCTGTCTGGGGCATCTGTGACAGTACCTGGCCACACGAATGGTGACAGAGAAGGCCCAGGACATCTGGCAGGGGTTGGGATGTGGGGAATTCAACAGGCTTCCCATAGTGTCCCCAGAGCCTTGTGCCAGGATTTCACTTAGATTGGAGTTTATTTATTCCCCAGTTTATTTGTGCATTCATTCTTTAATTCATCCAACAAGCACTCCTAAACTCGTAACTATGGGTTGGGTCTTTATATTTTCAGCCTCCTTCCTGCCCTTCTGCCCCTCTGAGAGCTTAACTGTCCTTATTATACCTTAAGTCGACTGGGGGCAAGGACTGTACCATGTCTGCTCATGAAAACTCAAAGCCAAGTACAGCTCTTGGTACTTCATAGGAATAGACTTTCAGCAAATACCTGTTGAATGAACAGGTATTTGAGTGAATGCTTGAGTGAATGAATGAAATGTTTCTAAATGTGAGGGAAAACTATTGCCTAAACATAGAACGGTGATGCTACCACAGGTTCTTATTTGGGCATCTCTGGAGCACGTTTCCAGTGATATGTGGGCAGTACTAGGTTTTTCCTAACAGTCCCGGGAGCCCGGATGTCCGAGGCATTTAGGCATTTAGAATGCAGAGCTTTGGCTCAGCTCCTTTTGGGAACCCCAATGGCTGCCGCTTGGAGGTTTCCGGTGAGTCATCCAGGTGTCTTTACCCCGGGTGACACAGGGACTCCGTCAGTTCAAGCCCAGACATCTGAGCTTGCCGTGTTTTGAGAAGGACACGGAAAAGATGAAAAACGATCCCCTCCAGTTATTTTCTTATTTGGAGAAGCGCTGGATTTCAGTTACTCTGTTTTCTATGTTGCGGCTTTTTCTAACGTTATCATTCAAACTCCCGATCCTCAGATGAGGGAGACAAGTAAATTTAGTTTTGCTTTCTCTGGATTTTTGCCTCCTTTCTCTAGAACCCTTTTCACATCTCCTTCGGATTTGTCAGGAAAAGAAATGCAAATTGGCCAAGTTTAGGTTGTGGCATCAGGCCCTCCCTCGCTTGGGTGGTCGATTCCCTTCATTTGACTCAGACCAGAAGAAAACACCCCGTTGTAATAGCCAAACGGGCTTGCACAGCTCCTACCTTCGCAGAATTTCTTCTCATAGGGAATCCCATCTTTTGGATCGACACCCTTTAAAGGAGAAACGATGGGATTAGCGGTTTGTTTTTGAATTTATGACACAGATACACTAAATCCCCCCCCAAATGGCCCTACAGGTACAGAAGCAAATCAGTAGGTAAACCCTGCAAAGTCTCTGGAGTCCTTCCTCCCGCATAGCCACCCTCCGCGCAAGCGAGTCGGGATTTACGGAGCTGGTCTCCAACGACAAGCGTCGATACTTCTAGAGCTGTGGTCTTCCATGGGGGGCTGTTTTTGCCCCCCTCCCCCACCCCAAGGGACATTTGGCAATGCCGAGAGAAAATTTTGGTTGTTGCAAGGGGGCGGGGAAGGGAGAGGGAGCTACTGGCACCTGGCGGGTAGAGCAGAGATGCTGTGGAACAGCCTGCAGTTTACAAGGCGGCGCCAACAATCGAGAATCGTCCCACCCAGATGTCACCACGCCGACGCGGAGACGCCTGACCGTGAGGTCGGGTCTGTGAGGGGGCCCGAGTTGGCGTGACAGAAGGGCTTCCGCACACCCCACACAGAGGCTGTCCCCGGTGGGGCGGCTGGCCCCTGGGAGGTTACAGCGGAGTCTGGAGGACTTTAAGGGAAAGCTTTCAGATATATATGGATGTATGCACTTATTGTTGTTTTCCGTTTTCTTTTGCTTGCCACACTGCAGTCTGGAGAGCACTGGCGCACCACTAGATAGTGACAGTTGTATTCACTGCATTCCAAGACAAAGGTGCTCGGGGGTCGGAGATGTGCTAGAAGCAGCGTGTTTACTCTCTTGGTCTTGGGGGCTCCCGATGCACGTTACAGCATCAGGCATTCTGAGAAGTCCGGAAGCAGGTGGAACTGTCCAGGTGTCTCCGGCCCAGTGCTTCCTGGACGTGACTGCAGAACCCCTCCCCAGCACCTGTTAGCACTGGGGTTCTGGGGAAGCTGTTGGGGAAATAATAGGCTGGATGGCTGTAAAATCCCCCCTGAGTTTACGATTTCAAGAGCCTGTGAGTCACTCTCCCTCTGTGGGAAGGGGCGGGTGTGAAGGTCTTTCTGCCGTGACTGCCTCGGTCCCTGCGCTCCTGGAGGATTTCCATCGGTCAAGTGCAGTCTCCTGCTGGCCTTCCTTAAGCAGGTGGCGCAGCATGTCAGAAGCAGGGACGGGGCCACGGAACAAGGACAGCGGTCTCACACACCCATCAACCCCCTCTGTCCTCCAACGTGACACCTTAGCTGGAGTTTACCAGAGTAAGAGCTGCCTTGGGGGTCTTGGCACCTTAAGATCTAGGGGACGTGTTTTCTCCTCCTCATGAAAAGACAGTGTGACTGGAGGATGGGGAGGCCTAGGGTACAATCTGTCCTTTTTACCGCACCCCAGACACCATGGACCGTCCGTGTCCTGGAGACAGGGAAATGTTTACAGAAATGTTCCCCAGGTCATCCAAGCAGATCCACGAGGCAACTCTTCAGAGGCCATTTATCTCGAAGCCAGGGAATCTTAAACATCAGGGCTCCTATTAGCACAATCCCTGCTTCTGAGGGTGCTGGGAGCGGCTGGGAGCCACAGAGTGTTCTGGGTGGAGAGGAGAAGCCAGGCTGCATTTGGGACATAATTTCCACATAAGCATTTGTGAGAAATCCATAAAGAGATCTCCAAAGAAAGGGCCTGCATTTCTCAGGCTCCAGTAACTGGTTAGAATTTTTTTCATTGTTCTAAGCAACTGTTTAGTCTATACTTGATGGTGTATCTGTAATTGGGTGTTGAGGACCCCTCTCATCGCATAAGCTCCAGGCCCCAGGAAACCTGGGTCCGCAGCTGCCGCTGTCCTCACCTGTGTGTTTGGCCGGCTTTCCCCCTCCCTTCCCCTGTCTCTGTCCGGACACGGCAAGCCCATCACTCACAGGGCCCTGGACCCCCAGAGCTGGACGCCCCACGGTGCGGTCAGGACAGCGCACGGTCCACACTGCCTGACTCGCCCTAAGAACCTGAAGGGAAGCGGCCGCAATGACACGGTGACAGCCCTCGCTTTGCTCTAGCAGACGTTCGGGTCGCTGTGAAGCTTTGCCGACGCTGCTCTCCATTTAATTTCGGACTGCTCCGAGAGGATGAGGAGGTGAGGTGTGGGTGGCCCTCGGCAAGGCTTACAGGGAGGGGCTCGGACAGCAGGGGCCCCACCTCCTGCGAGGAGAGCACAGCTTTGGCCCGTCGTCCTCTTCCTCAGGCGTGACAATCACAGATAAGGAGCGGGGTCTCGGGAGGGCAGGCCCAGGTTTAAGTGCGCTCGCTTACCCAGATGCCGTTGCAGTTGGAGTCCCGGTGCGCATCCCAGTTGTCGGGTCTGGGGAGAAAACGTTGGCATTGGTCTTTGGCACACACTGGTCCCCCAGCACCGTCAGCTTCGTGGGCGGATGCCCCATGAGCTGTACCCAGAGTGTCACTGAGAGACAGCAGGCTGTCCTGCTGTGGCATTTGGAACCTCTGCTCGGCCCCTTGGCCATTATCCCGGTGAGGGGTGTTGGCTGGAAACGCCGCCAGACCCAGCCTTCTCACGGTTGATCTGTCCCCGCAGCGCGTTGCTGTGGGCCAGCGCCAATGGGCGGACTAAAGGAACCTGCAGTCCGCTTTATTGGGGTATCCGACGCCATTAAAACGGTGCACCTCAAGTCCCCGACACCTGGGTGCTTTGGCACCGTGGTCACAGTGAAGGTGACGTATCCAGTGTCTTGAAGGGAGAGAAGTGATTGGCTGAACAGCAGCCCAGGACTAGAATGTGACGTGGTTGTCACTCACTGGAGCCCTCCCCTAAGTCCTGGCGGGAGGGGCGACTATTTCCCCGCGTGAGCCTGGGGCAGGTGGCTGGGAAGACGCCCAGAGCAGCTGTTCCTCCCACTAGACTGTAAGCTCCACGGTGGAGGAGGAGGCCTGTTGTCCTTCTGCTCAGCACCCAGCAGGGTGCAGCGGGGCTGGCAGTCAGCGGGTGCTCGGGAGTCTCTGGTGGAAAAAGAATGTTCTTGTTTCACCGAGCTTTGCCTCAGTCAGTCGGGATGGGGGCCCTCCTCTCTGGGAGCGTGAACCCCCAGGGCTGGGGGAAGGGGTGATGCTTCCTGCCTCCTTTTCAGAGGGCAGTTTTCCGGGCCAGTGGCCGGCAGAGACGCTTACCTCCTGCCGGGGTACGCCGTCTCGTCGCTGTCGTTGCAGTCCCGCCCCCGCCAGTGGTAGCCGCGCAGAGTCTGAAACCCAGGAGCACGGGAGAAGGGTCAGTCCTGCCGGACCTTCACGGGGAGGGACAGTCAGAGCTGCCTGGGGGGACTGGCCTCGGCCGTCTGTAACCCGAACACCGTCCAGGAACGCTGGCCATCGCTAAGGACGCTAAGGGGGATGATGATAAAATACAATGGGGGCGGGGGTGAAATGTGTCATAGCGCCAGGGCCAACAGCAGGGGGCAGTGTGTGCATATGTGAGTGTGTGTGAACGTGTGTGTACACACTGCTGGGTGTGTGCCTGTATGTGGGTGCAGGGGGGGTATACACATGTGAATATGCATGCACGCGGGCATGTTGCACACACATGTGGGTATGCGCGCACACATGTGCATATGTGTGCCTGTGAGCACATATGTGTCTCTGTGTGTCCCTGTGCATGTCCACCACCTATAGGACCATCCAACTCCCTGAGCTTTCTGTGTCACTCACCAGTCTTGTGGGGCTTTCATCGATTAGTTTATTTGGTCAAATGATCAATCATTTTACTGGATAATTAAAAATCTCTAGCTAAACTGGTTAATTACGTGGACTTATTACATGTCGGGCCTGCCTGGCTTGAAAGAATCAGGAGTCACGACAACGTCAGGCAGTGCCCTCAGTTCCCCGCTCCCAGGCGGGCGGTCCGAGACCTCGGCAGCTTCGGGCTCTGGGACACGTTCGGGGCCCATTTCTTTCACAGAGGGCGTCCCGATGCCCTGACAGCTCTACTCAAATGTGCCTGGCTACACGCTCTCTCTTGCACACTCACACACACTTTTGAAGGGTTACTTGAAGTAGGTGTATGAATTTCCAGAGTAATTCCCAACACCTTTCCGGATAATTTCAACCCCCACGGAGGTTTCCAGCTATGAATGGCCTCAGGAAACCCACACCCAGGCCTAAGACCCGCCTCAATGGTCTACACGTTATAAAGATGCCACAAAGCTCATAAACACTGTGAAACGGTGTAAAAATGCACTCAAGTGGGATTCAGCGCTGTCTTATCAAGGAGACTTGTGGGAAGAGCGGCAGGAGCCTGCGGCCATCTGGTTGCCATCAGCCATACTCACTGGGAACGGGCTGTGTTTGTCTGCGTCAGCATCTCTGAACGGCACGGAATTCTTTATGCTTCTGCAGGAAAGAAAACAAAACACCTGGTGAGCCGAGGCAAAGAGGGAAACTGTGAAAGCAAACACAGACATTTTGAGACGTGGCTGTTTGGCGTATACACGACAGAAGCCCATTCTAAAAATAAAATAAGGAGTACCAGGCAAACTTGGCCCATCTCTGCTCGCCACCCGCGGAGCTCTTCCCGCTCTGCCACTTGACTGGCCCCCGTGGGGAAGGCAGGTCGCTGAACCGAGGTTTTCATGGGCGCGGGTCCCGTTGTTGCGATTTCCCTGGGAAGGCGACTGCGTTTGGGGCCAGTCAGCGGGCCCAGCACTCGCGGTTGAACTTGGGCCATTTCATACACCATTCCGTGATGCAAGTCATTTCTTACAACTCTACTCTTGAAACTTAGGCTGAGGATCTTGAGACAGAAGATAGGAGATCCTGTTTGTATTTATGTGAAATAATACATATGTAGGCGTATGCGTTTGGAAAGTAAACAAGAAGAATAGGTTGTTAAGAGGGTACTCTCCTGATTTAGCATCGCTGCAATCAAAAACGGACAGTGCGCCCAGGCCAGGTGGCTCAGCTGGTTGGAGCGTTGCCCCATACACCAGAAGATGATGGGTTCGATGCCCCATCAGGCCACGGACTTAGTTGCGGGTTTGATCCCCCCCACCCCGAGAGGCAACCAACTGATGTTTCTCTCTCACCTCACTGTTCCCTCTCTACCCGCCTTCCTCTCTTTCTAAAATCAATGAAACCTACCCTCAGGCGAAGATTAAAGAGAACAGGCAGGGTGTAGGCACTGTGAATTCTGATCAAAACAAAACAGCAACAAAAACCGAAAACTTGATTGCGCCGTGGTGGGATCTGGTATCCTGCACACCTTTTTTTCCCAGTGAAGTGAAGCCTTGTCTCTGTTTATTTCCTCGTTTGTTCACCGAGTCCCCACTAAATGCTAAGCACAGTGGCGGGAACTAGGGATAAAAGGTTTACTAAGAAATGGTATCTCCACGCTCCCAGAGCTGGGGGCGCAGTGACAGAACAGGGTGTGGAGACCAGCGCCGATGAGCCTGGAGTACCGTGGGGGCCGAGTGCCTACGGTTAGTCTGGGAGCTGGAAAGCTTCCCACTGGTGAGGACCCCTCCAACGTGTTTTGAAGGCTTTTAGACCAGACAGGATGGGAGCAAGGAGGGGCACAGAGCAGGCCGGGCATTGCTGCCGGAGGGGACTTCATGGAAGGATTTGTCAGGAGAAGAAGACACGGTAGGTCTGTCTCTGCCACCTGCTGACTGTGCCGGTGGGCCAGGCGTTTCTCGTGCCAGAACCCACTTGCTCACCTAAAAGTGGGGCCGAGAGTCGAGGGACAGACAATGTCGCATCTCTGAGCCCGACCTTTGGGACCTGGCTGCTGGACTCAGACAGCAGAGGTATCCATGACTAGCTCTGTGACCTTGGGCACGTGATTTCACCTCTCCAGAAAATGGGACGATACTGGTGGCTGCCTTACAGGGCTGTACTGACAAAAGTTCCTGCAGCGAGAACAGTGCCAGGTACCTTTCGGTTATCATCATTGATACAGAGCCACGGGTGGTTTTGTAGGACAAAAACGAGGCTGCATTTGAATGTGCTTCGTAAACCACAGAGCACTGAATAAAGGTGACCTGGTGCAAATTAGGCTTGAACCACAATGAGTTGTAGAAAGAAGAAAATACACTGCTTTTGCTTTTTCCTGAAAGAAGAATTTCCCTTCTACATTAGGCCAGGAAAATTCCCTGCCTCAGATGCTCTGGAAACCAGCCTTGCAAAGGAGGTTCCATTGAAGAGTCGTCGCATTGGGTGCTGTGGGTCCATGTTTGATGTCCAACACGCAGTGATGCTCTCAGCAGGGAGGGGGCCAGGGGCCTCCCTTCCACAAAAGCTGGGCATGAGGAAGCGATCGGGGCCCAGGGAGCTGGATGCATCTCTGCCTCCCTGCATCCACTTTCTGTCCGGTATTTCCCACCACCCCTTGCCCCCATGTCCTGGTGCTTGCTCTCTGCATCCACCCCCATTCATGAAAACAGGTGCTGACCCTTTATGGGACCCAGGCCAACACTGCTCACAGCTGGTTTGCAGGAGCTGATGTGGCCCATGGACCAGGCAAAGTTCTTCAGCTCTTGGATCCCTAAGAGGCTCTGCATGCGGGCCGGAAGCCTCCCTTCCCCCTCTCGCGAGAAACGTCCACAGCAGACGGGCGGTGTGCAGTGGAGTTAGGTTCTGCGGAGCTCAGGAGAGGAAGGGCGGCGGGATGCCGGATATGTAACTCTGTCTTGGCTGAACTGTGTTTCACCGACCAGCTACGTTGAAGCTCTAACTCATAGTGCCTGTGAACGTGACCTTGTTTACAAAGAGGGTTTTGCAGATGTTATCTTGTTAGGATGAGGTCATTAGAGCGGGCCCTGATCCGATATGGCTGGCATCCTCCTAGAAGGGAAGATGGCCATATGGAGTTGGAGGCAGAGGCTGTAGGGATGCAGCCGGGGACACCGAGGGTTGACGGCCACCAGCAGAGGAGAAGGAGCAGGGAAGGACCCGACCCAGAGCCTCGGGGGTGTCTCAGAGGGGCCCTGCAGACGCCTTGCTGGCAGGCCTGCAGCCTCCAGGACGGGGAGTGAACGCACTTCTGCAGTTCTCAGCCAGCCGGGTTGTGTGTTTGACTGCAGCGACCCTAGGAGACTCATGCAGCCCCGCAGCCTGCCCCGCCTCTGGGCGCTGTCACCCGCAGGCCGGCCGTCAGAGTGAGAATGAGGCCGGGCTAAAATAGGCTCACCTGCCAGACAGGACCTGCCTCCGGAAGAGCAAGGAGGAAAGCCGCAGGCCCTGGGGCGGATGGTGTGCTCCCAGGGACTGCCCCGCAGCGACAGAGCGTGATGTGGGGAGCATCACCTGGACCTGCAGCTTCCACGGTCTGGCCCCGGGATAGAACGTGAGTGAGCTCTGGGATGGCGGGGGGATGGGGGGTGGGGAGGTGGGACAGAGACTGCTGTGGCCCAGAGAAATGCGGCGCGCCCCCGCTAGGTCCCAGGCCAAGCGGCCTGCGTTAAAATCACGTCCAAGTGATTCTGAGGGGCAGCCCTAACTTATCATGCACCTTAAATGTAGGCATGGGGAAACGGAGACTCAAAGACACTAAGTGGCTCATTTTCCTAGCCGGCTCAGGAGACGGCATCGCCCAGGAGCCGAGAATGTGGGTGTCCCCGAGGAACATGGGTGGCCCAGCACCCCTGGGTGGCGGGTCTCTCGGGTCCTCGGTGGGTGGGAGACCTGGCTTCGCCCGCAGCCTGTGTCCCTGCCTTGCAAGGAAGGCAGGTCTCGAGGTGCAGAGATACCGGTATTGGGTATGTTTCTAAAAGAATTTGTTTGGAGCTCATTTGTCCCATGGGTTCTGCACTAGTCACGAGCAGGAAGCACCTTCCCTTTCAGGGAGATGCTCTGTCCCCTTGAAGGGGGCGTTGGTCATTGGAACACAGGGGCAGCCAGAGCTGCCCCCCGGGCAGTCATCGGAAGGGTCGAGGTTGGATACGTACGATTTAATCTCCTGGCAGATCTTGGCCAAGAACGGGAGTGAACAAATGTCAGAACTGCTTCTGGAATGCTTCTGGAGGGGGAAACAAAAAAATAGCGAAAAGAGTTGTTTAGCTCAAGGAATGGCTCCCCAGTTTCCAGAGGCCCTCCCTTTCCTGCTGGCTCCAGAGCTGGGATTTCAGAACGCCCCTCTCTCCAGAACCTGGGCCACCCCGATCAGCTAAATTCACCTCTCGTGCCTGGCCCCACGCTGCATACTGGCTCCAGCCTGAGCCTGTGTTCAGGCTCCTCCCCCCTCCGGAGGGCAGCCCCGCCCTCCCACCCCGCCAGCATTCCCACCTTCCCCTGAGTGCCTTCACCCGTCCTTCCCCAAGGGACCGGCCCACTTAGGTCTGATCCCAAGGGACCGGCCCACTTCGGGCTGATCTACGCAGACAACCAGATTCCTCTTCCTCACTACACTCCAATGCGTTGGAAAAGGACTTGAACATGAAGGATGTTTCCAGTAAAACCATTCCCTCCTGTTAGACGAATGGGAAGCAGCAGCCAGGATGGGCCCCCCCACCCCCGCCCCAGGCGGGGGCAGAGGACAGGGCAGGCGCGAGCGGAGGGACTGCAGTTCCCTAAGCCTCTCCAGCTCTGCGACACATAAAAAGCCTGGCCTTTTGCTAAGTCGTGCCTCTAGAAAGATCGTGGTGTCTATGCTGCTTTGCTGTTTCCCCCAGAGGAAAGGAAAACACGACAGGGCAGACTAAGTTAGGGATGACCGTGTATCCGTGAAGGGAGAGACACCGCCGACTGCGGCCAGCCGGTGCCCGGGACCCCTGCTAACCTCAGGGTTAACCTCCAGGCCCGTTGGCAGCTGCAGACCTGGAGGCCTGATCCCAGGGTTTCTAACCTCAGCATTTTTTTTTTTTTTTGCCATTTGGGGCCAAGTAACTCTTAGCTGTGGGCTGTCTTGTGCATGGTAAGCTGGTAGCAGCGTATCTGGTGTGCAGCCACTGGAGGCCAGCAGCCCGAAAAAGTCCCCCGACAGTGCCGAATGTCCCTGGGAGAGGACCGCATGGCCACTGGCTGGGAACTACGGAAGTAAGGTGCGAAGTAGGGGACGGGGGTGAAAAGGAGGGGTGATCAGAAGGTGGAGTCCCGAGACCTGGTAACCGGTAGAGATCGGGACCGTGGACACGCCGTAAAACGAAGGCACGCCAGCATGAGATGCGCCCCAGCGGTGCTGGCAGTTTGGAAATGTGGACACGTTCTGAGACCAGAGGTCAACGCCAGGTGGCACTGGGATGTCTCAGCTGCTTCTGCACTGTAGTCTGACGGCCTTGGTCTGATAAACACAGGACAGCAAGCGGGGGTTCGAGTAAAGGGAACGGCAGTGAATGGGTGAGTGGGAGGTCAAGGCGAGAGTGACTGCTCTCTGCAAACAGCCAGCCTGAAGCGGAATCTCTGCGCGGTGACGTGCTTTTCAACTGTTGTCGGGAGTTACTTTGCTTGGGTTTACTTGGTCTGGGGTGGCGCTGGGACAGCAGCAATGTTGACGCAGGGGTGTCCAACCTTTTGCCGTCTCTGGGCCACACTGGGAGAAGAGTTGTCTTGGGCCGCACGTTAAATACAGGGTGACATGTCATCACAAAAAAATTCACAGTGTTTCAAGTAAATGTACGATTTTGTGTTGGGCTGCATTCATAGCCATCCTGGGCTGCGCATGGCCTATGGGCGCTGGGTAAAGGCTTCCCAGAAGATTCTATTGCGTAGATAGGTGTCAGTTCAGGGCCACCCTGCGCGGCACCCCTGGCTGTGCCCTGCGCGGTTTGGGCGCCTCCAGAGCCCACGATAGGAGAGGTGCGGCCTGGAATTCAGTGCCCAGGAGGCCTGGGAGAGGGCTGCTGACACGGCGGGAAGGCAGGGTGGGCACTTGGAAGTAGCTAAACCTGGATGTAAACGGTGAGTTTCTCCCTCCCGCACTGGGTGGGGCGAGCCAGTGACTTACCCTGTCTGACCCTCCGTTCTCCCATCTGTGCCACGGGGCCGACCCCGAGGGCACACTCTCTGCTCTGTAGGCGTGTTTGTGAGCCCGAAGGGAAGGGGTCCCGTGACTGGGGTTCTCGGAGCCCTTCGAGGCCAGCGCTCTGCCCAGGCCAAGGGAAGTCGCCCTGCGGAGGCTCGCGGGGCCTTCGGCAGGTGCAGACCTGCTTGGGAGCCTGGGGCTCCCTGCGGGAGCACAGACAGTGCAGTGCTTCCCCCCGTCTGGGTTCGCACGGCCCGCCGGCTGTGCCGACCCCACAGGCAGCCTACTGTGCGCGTCTCTCTGCATGCCGGCTAGGTCTGCGGCTCTCAGCCGCCCTGGGGAATTCACTGCCGCCGATATCCTCTGAGCTGTTTTCACGAAACGCTTATTTGCATTTTTTGATTATTTTTTTTTCCTTGAGAGCTTTAGTCTGGAGGGTAAATAAATTGGAGGGTTTTTTTTTTGAGAAGTGTATTATTGTTGAATTGTTCAGTAGAATTTGTGTTTTTTTTTGCTTCCTGCAAGAAATTATTGGAATCCTAGCCCGTGAATTATGCTCGCAGTTCTGGTGACAGAAATAGCAAACTGTAAAATCCTAATTAGCCTTTGAGTTCATGCCAAGGCAGTTTGTGCCGCGTGAAGAAAACAATGTCCTGAGAACAAGTGTTCAGACGCCTGGAGAGAAGAAGAAAGGACGGATCGTGCTATGTTCTCCAGCTCCGCTTAGAATTCTGAAGTGGCGGTCAAGGGTTTCAAGTGGCATTTCAATTTCTTGTTCCATGGCTTGAGCAGATGAGCTACACTAGCTCCAGTTGGACGGGAATTATTCACCGAATTAAATAATGATCAGCAAGGCAGACACAGTGAGGGATTGATAGATCGTGGAGGAGTGCCTGCATAGTGTCATGAAACATGCGTCTGCCTTGTACATCAGAACCCAAACGTCTCCTCCGCCTCCCCCTCCCGCCCCTTGGCCCCCCCGCCACGAGTAGTGTTGCCTGATGAGGCATTGCACTGGACAGACTTATGCTACATAATTATTTACCGTTTATCTGAAATTCAAATTTAACAGGGCATCCTCTATGTGTATCTGCTAGATCCAGCAAGCTGAGCAGGAAGGGATATTCCTTCCCTTTATTTTCACGAGGCCAAGCCAATCCAACCTTCACAGCAGTGCATGCTGGGAGTGATGGGCCGGCCAGCAGGGCGGAGCCGAGGACGGGCATCTGGCCCGTCTCCCTGTCTCTCCGAGGACCACAGCCTGGCTCAGGGCTGGGCACTGAAGGACACACCCTTTTTCCAGTCTACTCTCTTGCTTCCTTTTCACCGGGGGCTGATTTGTAACCGGGGCCTAAGTCAAATGCTTGACTCCATGATAACTGATTTGAGCGAAACATTCTCTCTGTGGAATCAAAGTATTATCACAACGAGGACAAATTAGGGAGAGGGATAACCATGTGACGACTGGACTAGTACCTACAGGGTGCTTGATGAGTCCCGGGCATGACACCGTGTGCTTCACACACTTCAGCTCTCTTAGACCTCACACCCATGCTTGGGGACAGGGACACTGTTACTGTCCCCATTGTACTGTTGGGAAAACTGAGGCTCAGTCTAAGGTCACACATTTAGAAAGCGGAGGAATGGGAGGACATTCAGCCTCCTCCAAAACGGCCGACCGGAGAGAGCGCAGGTCTCCGTGGGCGCCAGAGGACATCGGGAGGTCAGGGTACAGTTTTGGTTGTCATGCCTGGGGAGGGCTGGATAGGGATGCTGTCATCGAGTGGGTGGGGGACAGGGACGCTGCTAAACAACCTACTACGCACAGGACGGTGCCCACAACAAAGGACTATGAAGCCCAGGACGCCAGTGGTGCCGAGGTTGGGAAACGTTGCCGTAGAGAGAAGAGACGGGGAGGGGAGGGAGCTCACGTCCCTACTTGCAGCCCCCAGAGCAGCCTCAGCCTCCGAGGAGTGAGGACCGGGGCCGGGTGCCCTCGGCTGGGAGACGGCTGGCCCTCTACCCACTGCGGGCTTACCAGAGTTGGAGACTTCCTGACCATCTGTCTTGCCTTCTCCAGGGTGAATTTCCAGGGTTCCTATAAAGACAAAGTCAGACAGCATTACTGCGTGGGTCTTGTCTTTTCTTTCTGTGTCTTTTTCAAGGTTAGGATTTTTTCGAGTCTGTGAGTTTGGGACAAAGAAATGATTCCATAACTTCGTGATAAGACAGTTCTCAGGGAGGCAATTTCGTGTTAATAACGATCTCCAGGAAGGGGCTCCCACGGTGCCAGGTGTCACGCTAAGTACTTTGCAAACATTACCTTGTTTATTCTTCACGACAGCTCGGGGAGGTCTGACCTTTCACGCATGAGGAAAAGGAGACGCAGAAAAGCTAAGGAACCGGCTGCTGCCGGTCTCCGAGCTGGCGCCCAGCAGGCAGACACTCTGTCTGAATCCCTGCCTCCCTGGGAGTGAGGCTGCACCGCCTTCCCGAGCACCGGCTTGTCCGTGTGTCTGGAAGACCCCGGGTGGGAGGCGCCCCGGCCGACCTGGGCCGCAGTACTGGGCGATGGTTGGCAACTCCCTCTCCATCCCTCCTTCCCTTCCCTTCACCTGGCTCAACAACCCCTTCTTCTGACCATTTCTGGAGCACCTGAGCACCTCTGAGTTTACCCTGCTGCGAGTACAAAGTTAGCTAATCAATCCCCATAGCTATTGTTGTGGAATTCCATGTTTGTATATTTGTAGGAGGGTTGGGAGAAAAATAACCGGGTTGTGGTAAGGGATGGAGAGTATTTGCCCCCAGCACTGCCTCCCAGCACTTTCTGTCCCCCATTCTCCACCCCCAACCCCATGTCCTGGCCCTGCCTCCTCCCTCCTTGGTCTGCCCCTTGGACGGCACTCACGGAGCGTGGGGGACGGGTTCCACCCCCAGCTCTGCTCTTTACAAGCTGTGTGTCCTTCCATTGGTTCAACTCTGCTCCTTAGGAGGATAAAAAGCCCTGCTTTTGTCCTGTGCAAGGTGGGGTTTACAGTGACCACCCGCCCCCTCGTAAGGGGCCGTGAGGGTTACAGGCCGTCGTTTGAGTGAAGCCCCTGGCCCCGGGCCTGCCCCCCATCATCCCCTGCTCAATCATGGGTGTGTCTTTTTAAAGTATCTTCTTCAATTACAGTTGACACTGGATATTATTTTGTATTGGTTTCAGGTGCACAGTGTAGCGGTTAGACAGTCATACGACTTACAAAGTGTCCCCCCGATGTTTCCAGCGCCCCACCTGGCACTGTGCACCGTTATTGCAACATACTGACTACATGCCCTGGGCTGTGCTTTGCCATCCTGTGACTACTTTGTAACGACTAGTCCATACTCCTCAGTGACTGGAAAACTTCACCCCAGTCAGCAGGGAAGCTGGGGTTCTGGGAGAGCATCACAGTTCCGACTCCAGGTAACTGAGAAGGTTGTCGCTGCCTTGAAGCAGAAAAAAGAAAAAGGATCCTGGAATGGGACTTCAGAGCTGGCCGCTCAGCAGGAGGGGCCTCTTGGGAGAAGCTGGCCCTTGCTGCTGATGGGTGTTCGGGACCGGAGGCCCCACGTGACTCCCAGGTGGTTCTTTACCCGGGAGAGGCCTCCCCCACCCTGGAGCCTGCTTGTCTGCAGACCTCAGCCATGCTGCACGAACACGAGCAGGGGAGGGAGGGCTCAGGGTTGGGGTACACTTTCCAAGAGCAGCTTTAGGAAAGAGGGCTGCAGAGCCAGCTGCCGCCCGCCCTCTGCGCACACGGCGGCTGCTGCCTCTGAAACCCTCTCTCCTGCTGTCTGCTCCAACTCACACTCCTACGGCTCAGGTTCAGAGGACGGCGCACCACGGCTCTCAGGGCAGAGGCAGCAGCCCCTGGCACCTACACTCACGTGTTAGCGACGTGGAGAAAGAAGCCGCTTTGCAGGTGGGCCTGGTTGCCAGGATCCCTCCTGTGTATGTTTCTTAAAGCACCGAAACACTGCGGTGTGTCAGGGGGTGAACAGTCGTGTTCCTGGGGACTCGAGGGTCCCCATCACAGCCCAGGCCACCCAGCCTCTCCCAAGGACTCCCCAGACGTCTTTGGGATCAGTCACCAAGGTCATGGTACAGCCTGTGGGCGCCTGCAGACCACGCCCAGCCTGCATTCCGATTGGCTGGCAGCAGGACCAGGCCAGTCCGTGGTAGTCCTCGCCTTTCAGAAAGACGTGTTAAACAGAAAGACTGCTTAGGGAACAGCCCCGTCGAAAGACCAACCCTACTGGAGGCAGCTCTGGCTTTCTCTGGAAATTCTAACGTGTCCCGGAAATTCTCCCATTGTGTAAAACAAACATCTCTGGCAGGATCACGATGACATTAGATCCAGGGGCACACTGCTGTTTTGGAGTTCTTTCTGGCTGCCCTAAAGGTCAGCCTAAAGGTCATTCTCGTTCTGCACAATATTGACACTGGACGGTGGGGCCCCTGCTTCTCTGCCTGGGGGTACCCCTGTGCATTTGACAGCTGGGATCAAGATCCATGGGGCCTCACACAGTCCCTGCTACATAGTAGGTGCTCAGTAAATATGGAAATAAAAAGTGAGAGAAAACATTTATGACATTACAGCAAGCAACGGCAACAGGCTACCCAATTTTATAGACCCAGAAGAAATCCTGCACAGAAATATGCTATGATAATTGTGGGCGATAGTTTTCCTTCTGGGTCTTTTCTGTGTTTTCTAAATTTTCAAGAATAGGTACACATTCAGCAATCAATGCTTTAAAAAAAAAAACCCAAACCAAAAACCAAACACAATACATGTTGCCCTGGTTTTACTGAAGTAGAAAACGATGTGTTCCCAGTGCAGGGATGCAGTGAGGACCCTGGCGATTTGGGGGTGCACACACATCCGCTCCCCCCCCCCCGAGTTTCCACTGGGCAAGGAGACGGACCAGGAGCCTGTACAGCAAACAGAAGTGGGGGGAAGCGGAGAGGGGCCGTGGCAACCTCTCCCTAGGAGAGGGCCCTTGGTTCCCCGCGAGAGAACTGACCTGATTTTAATGCAGCTCAGTTCTCTGCGGGGGGGAGGTCCGTGGTTAGTGAGGGAGAGAGACAGGCAGCATCAGTCAAGTGCCAGGGGCCGCACCTAATGTCCTTCGTGCGGGGTCCGACTGACACTCCTGCGGGCCTGGCGGAAACACCGAGGGCAGCTTCCTCAGGACCCGGCCTGACCACAGCGCCGCCGCCTCCCCCGGCTCAAGCATGCCGATACCAACAGAAAGAACACATCTAGACGGAGGGCTGACCTTTATTCCCCAGAAGAAAAAACAAGTAAGGACTCAGAGACATTTGGGAAAACTCAGTAGTTGGCTCGTCTTAATGGCAGGAAAGGAGGCGAAAGGCCAGCGAGTGGAATGAAGATAATTATCATTCCTTGGTGACCGTTCGTGGTTGGCGACCCAGGGTCTAAGCTGTCGCTTCTAAAGGATGAGAACCACGCTTTCATCTTCTTTAAAAGGAAACCTTTAGACTCGGCAGGGGCGACCCGCCTTCTGGCGTCTCTGTGCCACACTGGAAGAAGAAGCGTTGTCTTGGGCCGCACATGAAATGCGTTGTGACACGTAATCACCAATAACTCTCGTCACGTTTTAAGCAAATTGACGATTTTGTGTTGGGCCACACTCCCAGCCATCCTGGGCTGCATGCAGCCCGAGGGCTGCCGGTCGGACACCCCTGCTGGAGGGCGCACCTGTAGTCGCTGGATGAGGAGGAAGTCTGGGGTCGAGGGGGACTGTGAGCTGGGCAGAAACGCTTCTGGCTGGAAGCTGAACAGATGTTAACGACACCAGCAGCTCCCCCCCCGCCCCGCCCCCCAGCCGTGAGGGACTTGGCGCTGGGAACGCCCGCTCCATCCCGCGATCTGCGCTGGTCGCGTCTCCTCGGCCCCTCCTTCCTCTCTCCCTTGGGTGGTCGCGCATCCTTCTCCCTGCTGCAGGCCCCCTTAAGGGTCTGTTTAGCACGTGTGCACGGGTTGCCCGGGAAGCGGTCTCGGAGGCTCATGGAGATACAGCTCTCAGCCTGCAGGCTTGTAGCTCGAAGAGCCGTGGGTAGGTGCACCGGATTTCTCTGTCTGAGAGCTTGGGGAATTCCAAGGACGACAGGGCACCGGGCCCTGGCAGTCTGACGGAGGAAAGGCCGACCCTTTGCTTGATCGCCAGAGAATGCAGAGGCGCCCATCCATGGTGGCCCATGGAAGACAGGGTCCGGCAGAAGCAGCGCCTGCTCCAGTGGGGAGGGTAGGGTCATCGTATGGGTGTCATAACGCGCAGTTTTAATTCGGACACGTCGCTGAAAATGTCATACGGTGTGCTTGAGGGTGATGATACTGTGTTGTAGAATTACAGGCCGATGGTTTTGTGATACAAGATTTTGTAATAGAAAAAGGGGGTGTTATTTGTGCCAGACCCTGTCTAATACTTTTTGTCTAGAATGATTTAAGGGCCAGCCCACACCAGGGGTAGCCCAGAGTCTTCAGACGGGGCAGAGGCTTGGTGACGACAGCTCTCACTCCCCAGTGTGGTGATGGCGCCGGGCCCTGGGCTCTGACGCGGATGGGTGAGGGAAGGACAGGGCCACACACGCATATTGCTGGGTCTGCCCTCTGCCACCCATCAGCCCAATGGGAGTCCCTGCAACAGGAAGCGAGTTGCCAAACCTAGCACTTGGCATGTGAGTAAAACTTCCGTTTTCAGCGGAAGCTTTTTAAATGTGTTGGCCACTAGATGGTGGTCTCCGTGTCCTTTCCTAATTTAAAGTGAGTATGGACTCCAGAGTGTTTGCGGTTGGAACCCCAGCTCTGCCATTTACTAGTTACGAGACGTTGGACACGTTACTTAAGCACCTGGAGCCTCAGTTTGCTCATCTGCAAAATAGGGATGACGATGACACTTTGTGTGTGTGTGGAGATTGAAGAAGATAGTACTTAGAATAGGGCCGTGCATACAGTAAGCACAACGCTAGAGTAAACAACAATCAGTGCTTTTATTTTGGGTTGTTATCACCAACAGACAGGTGGGAAAATTAAAATAGTTAAAACAGTCTACATAAATATATGCTATGTTTCAATGGTCCTAATAACCATCCCAAGAGAAAAGTGTTACGTCTCCCATTTTACAGATGGGAAAACCAAGGCTCAGAGTTACGTAACCTAACCAGGGCCACTCTGCAAGCAGAGCTGGTGGTGCTCACGTCTCTCGATTCCAGCGCCTTTCCCACTATTGCCACGCTGTTTTCCAACAATGAGGTAAGCCTGACACTGTAACACAGGCAACAAAATGTGACTTAGACGCTTACACCGAGGCTCAGCAGCAGGGCGAGAGTAACTCGCATGGCGTGTGGAAGGATTCATGCAAAGGGTCACACGGTCAAGGGAGAGAACCGCTGTGTGTGCCAAGAACCTGTGCCCTGTGCGGGAATCCATGTAACCCAGGTGCGAGCGTAGTTACGAGCCCCTGACTGGTAATGAAAGGAGAAGTGTTCACCCAGTCAGTCACTTCTCTGTGCAATCATTCATTGCATTCGTGCATTCCTCAGCTGCTCACTGAGCATCTGCATTGTGCCACGCATTCTGTATTAGGGATGCAGTTGTGAATGACACATAACCCTTCTCATCAAGGGCTTTACAACCTGGGAGAGAGTCTTTACAGAACATGGTAATGAGAATACAGCGTGGAAAGTGTTACGTGGTAGTTACTATTATCCCTATTTTATAGATGAGGCAAACTGAGGCTCAGACCAGATAAATAACTCGCTCAAAGGGACCGAGCCAGTAAGCGGCACAGCCCAGCTTCAGTTCAGCCCTGCTTGGCACAAAAGCCCACGACCCTTGGCACAGAAGCCCACGCCTTTGGCCTTGCTCTGGGAGGTGCAGCCAGGGGCCCTAGGAAGGGAGACCATGGTGCTTCAAGTTAAAAAAGTGTGGGAAACCCGTGAACTAGGCAGAGGAGAGAGCAGTCACACACATGGGCATATTTGACATTTTGAGCCACTTGGGGGTAGGACTGCTATTTAGAAAGCCACCTCTCCAAATGCTGCGGCCCAAGCGCACCGGACTGGGCGGAGCGCGACAGGCCGGCGTATAAGGGCCACAGTATCCGGGGGCGGCTCCAGACCTCAGGATAAGGTCCCTTGACGTCTGGGAGTGTCGGTGAGCTGGTACGACGCCTTCGCTCACTGGGCCTTCTCAGGCTCTGGGAGGTTCGAGAGTTGCATTTTGCTACACTTAGGAGTGAAGGAAGTAAACAAAAATCGTATTTTTTAGCCGTGCATGTCTGAGGTGAACAATTTTTAGGGACTGCCTCCTCGGCTGACCATTGTAGCAGCGGTGGATCTGAGAACGGCAGAAGGTCCCTTCTGTTCACGTCACGCGTGCGACAGCGGTGCCAGGTCCCCACAAAGACGAGAGCTCCTGGGACGTGACAGGATGACGTCAGGCGTGTGTATTTTCTGGCCGAAGGTGAGGCTCGTGTTCAGGGGCCGGGGGGTGGGGCGCGATCACTGAATTACTCTGGCTCTTTTCTGGGAGTTTTTAAGGAGAAGACGTTCCTCACTCCCAAATGTAATGGTGTGCAAGTTGATTGACTGATGGAGAAGGCTTGAAAGAAGCCATCACCTAGGTGTTGACTGCTCACTCACGGCAGTACGTGCACTCCTAACCCCGGCCTAGAGAAGACAGGGGAAAGGGACTGAAGAGGGCTTTGTGCAATTTCTTTCTTTTTAAAAAAGATTTTATTTATTTATCTTTAGAGAGGGAAGGGAGGGAGATAGAGAGAAACATCAATGTGCAGTTGCTGGGAGTCATGGCCTGCAACCCAGGCATGTACCCTGACTGGGAATCGAACCTGCGACACTTTGCTTCGCAGCCCGTGCTAAATCCACTGAGCTACGCCAGCCAGGGCTCAGCGCAATTTCTATTAGGTAGCATGTCAAGGCCTCCCTGCCTGTGGGCTTTTATGAAGTAGTGGCACGTCCGGCCTTCGGGCGGACCTGGCTGGTCTGTTACCATGTCCAGTTCCACCGTACACGGCTGTGGCTCTTTCCCAACACACAGGACACAATAAGCTCTGCTGAAGCTCGATATGATTTTCACGTCCTGACGTTTCTCAGTTGGGCATTCATGACTGTAAGGCATGTGGAAACAGTGAAGTCCGTGCATGCCACTTGCTTCCTCCAGGGACAAAAGATAAAAGCAAAAGAGAGAAGCTACTACTTTTAAATGTATTCTGGGTTTTTTTTTTCCCGACCAAATGTCTCCATTTAGCTACATTTTCTTCCTTTGCTCAGGCCAGCGATTTTCAACCTTTTTCATCTCATGGCACACATACACTAAATACTAAACTTCAGCGGCACACCAAAAATATATCTTTTGATGATCTGGGAAAAAAATAGGTATAATTTTGATTGATTTACAAAAATAATAGTATTTCACTATCCTTTTTGCTGCAAAGTGACTTAAAATAGTCACAGGTGCCTATGCTTGTATATAAGGATTTCTGGTACCGTGAATTAACCAATCAGACGCAACGTTATTATGCGATGTGACCAGTAAGTTGCAGCTCTAATGTACGACCTACATATTTATGGTTCAAGACAGGGCATTCACACCGGGAGGCTATTGTGTCGGCTGTTGTCATTTTTCAATTGGAGCATCTAAGGGAAAAGAGGTCAGTGCCCCTGACTAAATGGTTGGGCATCGCATGCTTTAAAGATTCTTGTGGTGCACCCGCGTGGGGCCGCGCACCAGTTGCCGACCCCTGTCCTAGGCGAGTTCTGCATTGTATGGCTATTGTATCATCAGCACAATGGGCCACACTACCCCTGCCCTTTTTCTCCAGGCAACACCTTTAAAAATAACCTTCTTTTAAACAGCACTAGTCCCACCCCCCCTCCTTTTCCTGGTATCACTGTTCATCGATTTTACCACCGTGGTCACCACCATCATCACTACAGAGCACTTCACCATCTTTAAGAAATTGTCCTATTCCAGGCATTTCTTAGGCGTTGTACTTTACACCAACTTAGACAGGAAGGAGCAACTGTTCTTAATCCCGCTTCACAGGTGAGAGACCCAAGACCCGGTGCTGTTCAGAAAATGTGTGCGAGGTGTCACAACCGACTGTTTCATTTCATTTTGACTCTTTTCCCTAGGGCCTGGGTGCGCACACACATGTTCTCCAGGGCTAGACTCTATGGGTGACTCTCTTCACAGGCTGTGGTCCTGCTCTTCAAAGCCCATCATTTCTGGCGCATGATTAGGTTGGGCAGACGGTAGGGGTGGTTCAGTAGTTGGGCGGACTTAGGTCAATTTTTTGGTGACACAGTATTCTGATTTTTAAAATTATTCTACTTGCATTCAGGTTGCTAGATCGGTCCTGCTGAATGTTACACACTCAATCAATCTGTAATTAGTCTTATATTGTTGCTGTGACAGATTAGCCCAAATGTAGTGGCTTAAATCAATGTGGATTTATTCTTTCAGTTCTGTAGTTCAGAAGTCTGGAATAAGCCTAAAATCAGGGTCCCTGTGCCACGGAAGGTAAAGTTGGCAGGTGCTGGGGATTCCCACGAGCACCTCTTTGGGGGGCCATTGCTCTGTGCGCCACACTGTTCTTGCAACAGATTTTTATTGAGCAATTACTAAGTGCAGCAAACTGTGCGGGGCTCCGGGGAAATCCAATGGCCCAGCGTGTGTTCGAGGCATAAAACAGCCAGGTTACTGTTGTCGGGGCGTTCACACCTTCACAGAAGGGGCAAACCCTTTGGGTGGTGGTTACAATTCAGCCTGCGGTTTCTCTAGCCTATTTTCCTCCCCTCCCCTCCTTTCTCTTCCTCTCCCTTCCCCTTTCCCTCCCTCCTGGCGTCAGCTGAACACCGCAGATGGTTTCTCGATTCGCTTAGTCAGGGACAGACTGTGTCGTTTTGAACTCCTGGTAGATGAGGACATGGGGACACAGGTACAGGATGGGCAGGAAGCGGGCCTGAGGTTTTTGACTGATGTGTAGATAACGAATAGGTGGGCCACTGTGGCCTCTTTTCAATGCGGTCTCATCTGTCACGTCCGTCCCCCCTGGGGCCTGACCCCTGTGGCTGTCACTGCTGGGTCTGTCCTGCAGCTTCTCCACACTGAGGGCCCCGTTCACCCCTCCACCCGTGGCACTCGTGTCCCAGGGCCCACGGCTCGCTTCCCACCACTTCCATGTTACCAGGATCTGAAAGGCATGGAGGGCAGGGCACAAAGGGTGCGGGGTCCTGCTGGTGAGGAATTAGCTGGTTGCACGGCAGCAGTTTGATCCAAAGTAACAGGAGCCCGGGAGTATCAGCGAGACACGAGACACGGGGAAGAGTGGTAAGAACTTGGGCTTAACGACAGACGGAGCTGGGGCTGAGTGCTCCCGTTCCCACTTCCTCGCCGGGCAGCCCGGGCACACCCCGTGACTTCTCCTCGTCTCGGTGTCCTCACCTGCACAATGAACGCACCCGGGGCACCGTCACAGAGACTGTGCGCGCCTAGGATGTGACCCGCACACCAGGTGTGCGCCCGGCAGGAAGGAGGCAGCGACAGTGGGCCAGAGGCAGAGCTGCTGCCCCACGGGCCTGCCTCCCGGTTAGAAAGTCTGTGCAGACCTATGTCTTGCATCCTGGTCCTCAGCTATGACGTGCGGACAATACCACCGCCTACTTCACAGGACTACGTGGTGACTCTGTACGGCATTTAGAACAGCACAGGCACCTTGCAGACTCAGAAGGTACCTTATGAGGATGGCTGGGAGCAGGGTTGACATTCTGTGACAACAACTAGGAGTTGTTTTACAGAGAAGGGGATGGAGCCGGGAGCTGGACGGAGCTGGTGTTGAAGGGCCGGCGGGGTGGAAAGGATGAGCGAGGACAGAGGTGCAGAGGTGGGGAGGTTGAGGGGGGGTCGGGGGGAGTCCGTCTCTCCTTCCGGCGGCAGTGGGGGGCCCCGAGGATACTAGTGGAAGTCCAGGAGGGCTCTTGGAGAATCCCAGAGTGCTAAGTGAAACTGTTTGCCTAACGGTGTAGGCGATGTGGAGACCGCAGCTGGGGGATAACCTGACTAGAGGTGTTCACTGGGAAAACTAGCGTGGCCATGGAGTAAGGAGCATCTGACTGTCCATCGGGGAGGCAAGCGGGAAGCCGGTGGCACTTCATTTGTGTATCCGACAAATACTTCTGTGTTAGGTGGGAGGGCCGACCCCGGACATCGGGGGTACAGTGGTGCACAGGACAGAGCCTGTCCCCCGGGAGGTTAGAGCCCAGTGGGCACTCCCACTCCGTCACTTAAAACAAGGCAGGTTCACTGAGGGGGGCTGCTGGCGCATTGACAAGAGGGGCGAGAGGAAGGGGTCAGGGACGGCTTCCCCGCAGCCGGGACGTGTGCGCCGAGACCTGCAGGATGAGGAGTCCGCCCAGCTGCAGGACAAGGGAGACATTGCATGTGTGTGTGTGTGTGGGGGGGGGGGTGACAGGGTTGTCTTTGTCTTCTAGAAAGGCGTCTCTGGCATCAGTGCAGGGAATGTACTGGGAGTAGGGCAACAGCAGATCGGGTTGGACTAACTGGGGAGTTATAGCAGGAGCTGCATCAAAAGATGGTTTGACGTGGCTGGCGTAGCTCAGGGGATTGAGCGCGGGCTGCGAACCAAAGTGTCGCAGGTTCGATTCCCAGTCAGGGTACATGCCTGGGTTGCAGGCCATGACCCCCAGCAACCATACATTGATGTTTCTCTCTCTCTCTATCTCCCTCCCTTCCCTCTCTAAAAATAAATAAATAAAATTTTTTAAAAAAAAGATGGTTTGACTTTGGGTAGTGGGCACACAAGGCAATACGCAGGTCCTGTATGAGGGAAATGAAACCTATGTGATCTTATTAAGCAATGGCACCCCAACACATTGAATTAAAAAAGGGTAAATTTAAACATTTAGTTCCAACCTCCAGAAAAAATAGAGAGAGATGATTTTGTGACTACTTTCTGCAATGATACCGTTACACAAAGAACTCGGTGAGTCTCCCAGACAAGGGAAGCCAGACACACAGGAGAAGGTACGTGTGATCCCATTTATGTGAAGTTCAAGAGTGGAACTGTGCATAAATGCCCTCATCGGTGGTGGTCGATTACAGGGTGGTGGCTACATGGGGGGGTTGGGGTTTGACTGGGAGGGTCATGAAGAAGGCTTTTGGCAGGGCGGAAATTATTTTCATCTGGATCTTTACCCACCTTTAGTAGGCAGGTAGTTCTACCTACTAATTTTGTAGGTGTAATTAGTGGGCCATGAAAAGGATATTTTGAGCATGAATTCAATAGAATATAAAGATACACTTTTTAGAGTGAACATTTTGGGACTCCGTGTCGTGGCAGGCGTGACGTTTACGTAACATGATGTTCTTTAAGGAAGTCTCAGCAACCCACCCCCTTGCCTTTGTGCAGACGTGTTGCCTTTGCCCTTTTCTCAGACGGCAAACATCGCCAGTGCAGTCTTCGACGCTAGTTGAACACATGGGAAGTATTTTTGTTTAAATTGCAATTAATGAACTCTTCTAGAAGCCAGAGGAGCCCTCAGTTTCTCAGGTGGAGTCAGGGGAAATGGAACAGCCACCCGGGCCCTTGTGTGTCTCTCTCCGCTGCTTAACGACAGTCAGTCCGCAGACTCCTGGTCGCTGGGTGGGTCCCACAGTGTTCAACAGACTTCATCTCAATGAGAATACAAAGGGGATGGCAAACAGAACAGAAGCCTGTTGTGTGATATGCAGAAAAACTAGGATCTGGGAAAGGAGGCAGAGAATTTTATTTGATTTTGTAATTTCTTTTTTTTTTTACAGGACGCTTCTGAAAATCTGTATTGTGAGACCTAACTGGGTTCCCTAGGCCGCGGTTATTGGGAGCACGGGAAGGGCATCGTGGCCACATTCGTGCAGCTTCCCACCACCTGCGTTCCCGTTAAAAACCGTCCAGCACGGTATAATGCACGCAGGGTATACCGAGCAGCTCTCTCCGAATAACAGTCATATTGATGAGACTGACATGAGCCATCATTTTTATTAACACTTCTTTTAAATGTAGCAGGCACAGTGGTAAACATTTGAGGTGTCTTAGCTCACCTGCTTCCCACAATTAACTTTGAAGGAGGGATTTTAGGGATCTGATTATACTCCTGTTCTGGGCGAGAACGATCAAGCTCAGACTAGGGGGACCGGCCACCCACGTTTCCCCAGGATGCGGGGCTCTCAGTGCTGGTACCGAGAAAGTCCTGGGTGAACTCGGGTGAGTGAGTCACCTTATGAATGTGACTTGTTTTGATTTTTCATCGGTAGAAGGATTTAAACCTCTTCCCCCCTTGGCTGGCCAGATTCCCTGCCGATTGCCAGCCCAGCATAGTGATTACACAGGAAAGGCGTGCTTTGGCAGCGCAGGAGGGAAGGGACTCAGGTGGACACTGGGAATATCGTGTCACCTCATGTAATTGAAAATGTCATGTTGCCTCTTGCGGTCCCCGAACCGCCGAGCGAGTGAGGCAAGGCGCCCCTTCATGGCACTTCCAAAGAGCTTGCGCGTCGCCAGAATCTGGCTTTCCCGCGTGCAAACCCACTCACCTGGGACAGCGGGTAGAGGTGACACAAGGCCTGTCCAGGCTCCTGGTGACAGAACTTCAGGGTGTGACACACCACATCAGCATTCATGTCAGCGTCCAGCCTGGAGGGAAACGGGGCGAAACAAAAGCCGTTAAGATCTCTGGGGCGTTAGACAAATAGAAGCTATTTCCAAGGCAGGTACGTCCAAGAATGGATTCTAATACCCTCCCCCATTGCACCGTGGCCTCTGAGTTCAGTTCTGTGGATGCTGGATTCCAACGATTTCCTGCCACCTTGGTCCCACCTACATTTAGAATAAGGTCTTGGGAGCGGGGGTGGGGGGGGGGGCTCGAACGGCTGGAACCGTGTCAGCTTCCCACAGGAGCAGAAGATTCTTTTCAGCAGAAACCACAAATAGAACCGCGAACGGAAAATGGACAGGCGTCTAATTTCATGGGAACGATATTTTAAAGTTTACTGGGCCTTATAGCAGGAAATCATTTATGATACAGCCTTACACTCTTAACATTATTTTCTTACGCATAATCCAAACCATCTCTTCCCTTTCAAGTAAGTATACCTTTACCTTATGGCAGAAAGTATAATTGAGTTGGCTTTTGCCCCTGGGGATGGTGTAAGAATCGTATTCTTCAAATGTTCTGCCTTATGTTGAGGTTTGCAGGGGCTGAAAGAAACCTTCCACGCCCACTTTCTGGCCGACACCTGTCCTTACCGAGAAGAGTTGGCGTAATGTGCCGCCTCAGATGAAGGAGCAGGCGAGGGGGGACTCGTCGTCATTTCCCACGTACATTATTCGTTCAAACCCAACTCAAACCACACCCGAACAACACAGACAAAGAGTAGTTGGAGGGACAGTTACAGATTCTAGAAGATACTTTAGGGGCTTTTCTCCAGATCATACGATCAGGTAACGGTCCCCCCTCATCCGCGGGGCCGGTGACTGGCCACTGTGTTTATGCTTCCTAACTCCCCGCCAGTCGACTGGACCTGACGGGACTCCTGTTCAATCAGATTCTCTCTCTTGGAAACTTGCAGCTGGTAGGATTAAGTGTGACTTCACTCTGGGCTCTTTCCAGAATCACGGGAGGAGCAGGGTGACCGGAGACTGTGACGTCACTCCCGGCCATGTGGACTGAGCACTGGAGCACTGAGCCAGCCCGTAGGATGGCTTCGGAGGGCAGAGCCCAGTGTGTGCAGCAGGGAAGCCTGGGGAGCAGGGGACCCCGTGTTCCCGGTGGCTTCCCGGTCCTGCTCCTCACCCCTGTCCGAGGCCTGGAGGGTCTCCTGCCGTGAGTTCCACGATAGGCCGTGGGTTCCCTTATAATGAACCCCCCCACCCCCCCACTATTACAATGACCACGTCTACAACGCTTGCAGTGACTACCATTTGCTTCTCTCCCTGACCCTTCTCCTCCTCCTCCTCCTCCTCCTTCACAAGCAGGGCCATGTGTTTCCGTTGTTATGTTTTGTTTGTTTATTTGACTGACAGCAGTCACAGCCCATACACGGGGCGGCCCTTGAGAACGACAGGCCAGCCGGCTCCCGGGGCCTCGGGCCCAGCTGTCAGTCACAGGAGCCACGCCCCCGACTCCACCCCCACCCCTGTTTACTTCCTGGGCGTGCAGAATAACGATGGAGCTTTAGAAAGGTAAGAGAACACCGAGATGGCAACAAAAAGGCATGGCACCCTGGTTCCACTTTAGTGGGTAAGGAGCCGTTTTAATGATTTCTGGACGTTAGCATGTCATTTAAGATCTTTAACAGTCTGACCTTTGAACCGCCAACTGGAAAGTGCCCGGGGGGGTGGCGGGGGGCGGGAACCGTGAGAATTTCTATCATGAAACTTTCTGCAGGAAGAACTGCCTCATATTGATGAAAATGTATCTTATCAAAGGCCACCAGAGAAGGAGGGGCCACCTCGGAGACCTTCAAATATTTTGATGGTCACTGCCATGCGAGAACATAGGCTGGGACTGCGGGCTCCCCAATTTCACCCCAGCTGAGCGAGACTAACAGTGGGACCGGCAAGACGGCTTCTCAGCCCTTTGTGAGCGCCGGAGGTAAGAGGGGAAGAGAGAGTTTGTCCGCCGGGTCATCTGCTTGGCCCCGGGATGGTGGAGAGGGAGGAACTTAAGGCATAAAGAGGCCACAGCTTCCAAGCTGTGGGACAGGCTGCGTGTGGCAGATGGAAGGCCCATTAGCAAACTGGTGTCCACCAAGGGTCCCTGATCGGGAGAAGGTGGCTGTTTTCACACATGTGCCCTCCACGGAGGGGTCCATTTGTTTAACTGAAGACTTCCGTCTTATGGGGGTCTAGCATTTAGTGGACTTGGGAGGGCGATAAAGAAATGCGTTCTGTTTAACCTTGCTTTCTTATTTGTGTATTTATTCTTCCTTTATTTATGTCTACAGTCAATATCCAGTCTGTGGCAGTCCAGGACCACCAGAGCCAACTCAGCAGACGGTGTCCCAAACCTGCTCTCTTCCCTCCCTCCCCGAACAGAGCACACTGTCGAGTAAGTGAACTTGAATGTGGGAGTGGAGATGGGGCCCTGCGGTCAGAGAGTGAGGCTGGCGTTCTCCGCGCTGAGGAGTGGAGGAGGGGGCCGGGCGCCTGGTGTCCCTCCCAGGGTCCTCTAAGACCGGGGCTTCACGGTTAGAGAGTAAAAGTGAGAAGTACTCCCCTGGACAGGATTGAAGATGTGAAGCCTCTTAGGCCCAGGAAAGACTGTTGGAGAATGTATGAGATGCAGTGCAGCCCCTGTGCTCTCGGCCAGGCTTGGGGCAGGAGGCCTAAGCTACACACCGTTTGTGAAATCCTCACGAAATCTCCAAAAGTGTAATTGCCATTCCCACCCACTGCTGTTTTCTTTGTCCCAGAGCGGCAGATAGGACCCAAACGTCATGGTTTAATAATGTGCTGTGCTTCCTCCTGCTGCCTTTACAAGGACAGAGGTGTGTGGGAGTGAGGTGCGTGTGGGGGGGGGGGCGGGGAGCAGACTTCAACACATTTGGCAGAGCTAATTAGCACCTTTAATTAGGATTGCCGTAGAATGAAGTCAGTGATGATGACCGTCATCATAAACCAAAAGAAGGGATCAAGGTCAGGGTTAAGTTAGCAGACAGAGTGACAGCCTTTCACGCGTGAAAACGAACAAATTCAGGCCTTTTCATTTTATTTTTAGTTTTCAAATCCTCAGCAGCAGATATGTTTATTGATCTCAGAGAGAGAGGAAAGGAGAGAGAGAGAAACATCAATTGGTTGCCTCCGTACGTGCCCCGACCAGGGATAGAACCCACAACATAGGCAGGTTGCCCTGACCGGGATCCAGCCCGCAACCTTTCGGTGTGCGGGATGATGCTCCAGTCAGCCGGGTCCCTAGCCGGGGCAAATTTAGACATTTGACCTCACTTCCAAGGAGGCTTCATATATTAGTATAAATAACAGTCGCAGGGATACACTCACACCAATGACAGAAGTTTTTTCCTCTTGCAACGTTCTACTTTTATCCCCTTTCTGGATCCCAATCCCTAGCGTGTACCATGGATTTAAGCATTCCTGTAAATCCTGTCATTATCATGTGAATGGCACGGTTGTATTGTTTTGCATTTTTGCTGTCTAAAACATCATTAATTACCTTTCCAGGGTATCATAATTGTTAGAAATCCCATTTTTTAAAAGATTTTAATTATTTATTTTTAGAGAGGGAAGGGAAGGAGATAGAGAGAGAGAGAAACATCAATGTGCGGTTGCTGGGGGTCATGGCCTGCAACCCAGGCATGTGCCCTGACTGGGAATCGAACCTGCGACACTTTGGTTCACAGCCCGCGCTCAATCTACTGAGCTACGCCAGCCAGGGCCCCATTTTGCATTTTTCTTCTAAAAATGTTAGCTGCTGAGGCTTTTCCTGATCTCTGAGAGCTCCCGGGTTCAGAATACAAGTTTCTGTGATTTAGCGGGAAGCGTAAACAGATTCCAGGAAGTGCGGTAAGAGGAACCGAGGACGGATGGGGTTTGCCATGGCAACCTGGGGCACAGTGGAGGTCTAGCCCAGGTACAGGAGGACCCAGCGTGTGGTCCCCGGCTCGGATTGGGTGCTCTTTGAGGTGGTCCTCCCTGCATGGCCCAGCTTCTTGCAGGGCGGGGGCGGGGGTGATAAACCTGAATGCCCAGGTGCCCCACCTCCTAACAACACCTGTGGCTTGCCTGCGGGGAAGAAATGTACTTGCTGAATAATTAGTCCATGAATCACTGAGAACTGACTGGTGGGAAATCATGAGCAGGAGTGATGCTTTTGGGTGACGAAACTGTTGGAAGCCTGAAGTTCAGGTAAAACCAAATCATGAGGTTGTCCCTCCCAGGGCCCACTTCAGCCCAGAACCGTATCTGGTTTTTTTAACAGATTTTATTTATTTATTTTTAGAAAGGGGAAGGGTGGGAGAAAGAGACGGAGAGAAACATCAGTCCGTTGCCCCTGGCGTGCACTCCAGCCAGGGACCAGACCAGCAACCCGGGCACGGGCTGACCAGGCATCGAGCCTGTGACTTCTGTTTCACGGGATGATACCTGACCCACTGAGCCACGCTGGTCAGGGCAAGGACTGTGTCTGGTTGATTAAAACACCTTGTCAGAAGAGCACACCACAAGGGGAGAAATTTCAATCAGCAAACCGCTAATATGGGTGCTGGAAAAGAGTGGACACACCACAAAGGGGGATCGTTGATTGCCTCTGTCTTCTTCAAAGCAGCCCACCCCAGACTCATGAGGCTTAGTCATCTCGTGACTCTGAATCGTCTCAAAGAAAACACTTCCTCCCGTTCCTACCACCTACTCGGGAGGGCCCCTTGCTGGTGGCTTGCTGGGCCCATTCTTTCTTAGCATCCCATGTCCACCTGTAGTTATTTGGGGACCGTCCCATAGACAGTCCCCGTGTGCGGTACTGAGTGCAGTGTTGGTCTGTCCCCTCCCCGATCCCTGAGCTCATCTGTTCCTCACACTTGCGCTCTGCAGCCAGCTACTGAGGTTGCAGGGTTTCCCAATGAACTTGGGCCTCTTCCCTTTTACTCCCAGAATGCTTTGTAGCCAATCTCGGGCGCCCCCTTTTGGATATCTGGGGTATTGCCCTCTCTGGCCTCTGGGGCTGTTTTCCACCTACCTCTCTGCGTCCCAGTGGACCCTCTCTGGCCAAGCTGACCACCCCGCCCGCCCCAAGCAGCTGGCTCATGCTGGGTATGTAAACAGGTTCATTGCACAGGCTCAAAGGTGTTTTTTAAAAACATGTTTAAGGAATTTTCTTTGGAACGGTCTACTCATAGCTCACCTGTAGCGATAACTTTGTGGCTTTTTAATAGTTAATTAACCATATAAATATTTATTGAAGACCTTCTATGCTCGAGTATTGTACCAAGCCCTAGAAAAACAAAGCCCTTACCCTCCCTCCCTCTCTTCCCAAATATTTAGTATTTTGCTAAGTACCTAGAAATTCTAAGAGGAATAACATACAGTCCTACCTAGCCCTCAGGTGGCTTTCCATCTGGTTGGTGACTCAGAGATGCGAAGGGAGAACTCAATTACAAATAGATGTAATAACTGCAGTGCTGGGAGTGAGTGTGTGTGTGTGCTGGTGGCAGCGGCGGCGGCGGCGGGGTTTCTACGCGTACTTTAGCCTGGGGAGGGTCAGGGAAGCTTCCGGAGGGAGTGACCCTGGAGCCGAGGTGCAAGGCAGCGGCGTCTGTCTGGGGTAGACAGTTTGCATGTGCCAAGTGCAGGGGGCATCCGTGCCAAGGTCCTGAGGCAGCACCCTTCTGGGGTGTGTGTGTGTGTCGGGGGGCAGTCAGGGCGGGGAGGGGGAGGGGGCATTACAAGGAGTGTGGACTGGGACGTGCTCTGGAGCAGCCGGGGATGCACCTGGGAGTGTCCCCGGGGCCCTTCGTAAACAGCCTTGTCGGGGGGCAGGGATCCTGCAGGGGGCGAGGCCGTTCACGGTGGAGAGGGCCATGGTTCGTTTTGCATTCAAAGAGACTTGGAATATGATTTATGTGGTCCAGTGCCCCTTAGCGAAAAGAGAAAAGATACAAGAGAGAAAGGAGGCCGACCGGTAATGGTAACAGTGCAGGTGTGGGGCACAGAGGAGGGATTGCGGGGCCTGGGAGGTGAAGAGGGCCAGGACGCCGGAGGGTGGGAGGGCCGAGGGGAAGGCTGTGACCTGAGCACCCAGCGGGGAGGGGGGGCGGGGCTGGGGCGGCTCAGGGGAGCTCGGGGCACAGGGTCGAAGGCCTGTGTGCAGCCAAGGGGATCCCGTCGTTTACTGGAGTTGGTGGACTTACTCCTGAAAGGCTCTCGGAGAGAAACTGAGCCAGACGGCCACACAGCGAGTCAAGGGCAGCCTTGGCCCAGACGGACAAAGGGCCTGAGTGTGGTTTGAATGTTTCCCTGTTGACAAGAGCCGGAAAGCTCCGGGCAAGTCCGCGCTCCTCCGTAAGTACCTCCCGCGGGGGACAGAGTGGGCTGCCTCCCTGTTCTACTGTCCCCCCACGTCCCAGCAACGGAACCAGCCCACGTGCCGACATACTCACAGCTTTATGATGTCCAGTCCAAACATGCTAACCACGATGTAGCAGGCGGCTTTTAAGAACATCTTTTCTAAGAAAAACAAAGAGGGGAAGTGGAATATTTTTTATTAGGATGAATTTAACACGTGAGTTACTAATGACCATCTTTGCTCGGAGCTGAAGCTGAGTGATTCATTGATCATTAATTCAAGTCGTTAATTTTACGGGTCCAGGGGAATGTTACAGTTAACGTAGCCACTAAAAAATGGCATTTCCATTGCGGGTTTTTCGAGAATGCCTGTTTGTTTCCTGCGCCTGCGAAAGATCGCCTGTTTATTTTAAAACCAGAGTTAAATTCTGGGGTTTTGTTTCATTTTCCATAGCAGCGCACAGCTGATCGCTGGGGATCTCGGTTGTGGACGCTGAAAGAAGCAGGACTCGCTTTAAAGTAAATAATCTGAGATACCGTTTGGTGGAAAAGATTCTTCTCCGGTGTTCACCCCAGGGGGGAAATGGACTTCACTTTGGCTGCTCGGTTTTTGCCGGGGGTGTTTCAGGGGTGAAAGGGGGCTCACAGTCACAGGGGGCCTTGCCCTGCCGTCCACAGCAGGGGACACACACACACACACACACTCACTCCCCTCCCCCGTTAGGAGAGGACGGGAAAGCTCTGTGCACAGTGAAACGTGGTAACTCCCTGCTCCCGCGTCTCCCATTTGTGGTTTACTGTGGAACCCTGGTAACCCCACGCAGGACCTTCGCATAGTCGGGGACAGATCGGGGCTGTCCGGGGAAGGGCGGGAAACCCTCTCCGGGGAGATTTCATTTTGTCGCGCTGCTCCTCTCGAACGGGGCTGCCCTTGCTTGGAGGTAGGGTAGTGAGCAAACAGGATAAAGACACAGAACTCTCTCTGGTTCTTCACTTCTGCTCGGTGGTAAATAATGTCAATATTGCTTTTATATTAAAAGAGCTATGGTTATAGAACTTTCCTTTGTTACAATAAGGCATAAGACTTCAAACACCTTGTGCTTTAGAAGCAGGAACTTAAAACTCTATCCCCGTGTTACTTTTGACCTTACAGAAATTAAAAAAAAAAAAACAAACCAAAAAAACAACTAGGAGATTATACTATGAACATCGCCGTGACGACAGCAAATTCAATGACTTAGATGAAATGGAAACATTCCTAGAAAGACAAACCGCCAAAACTGACTCCAGAATAAATAGATACTCGGAACCGACACGTAACAAGAGATTAAATTAGTTATCCAAAGTTTCCTCAAAGAGAAGCTCCGGCCCAGATGGCGTCACCGCACTGCACCAGCTATTTCCCTAAAGCATCCGAACACACATTTCTGCGAAGAAGATACATACACATGGCCAGTAAGCACGTGAAAAGACGCTCAGCTGTTAAAGAACTGTAACTCGAAACCACGATGAGATACAACTTTGCACCCGCACTGAGATGCTAGAATAGGAATGACAGCTGGTAACACACGTGCTGAGGAAGGAGGCTGTGGAGGCACTGGAGCCTCACACCCTGCTGGGGGGGGGGGGCGTGGGATGGGAAGCGGGGCAGCCGCTGTGCTTGACAGCCTGGCGGCTCCCCAAATGGTTCGACACAGACCGACCGTGTGAGCCGACACTTCCACTCCTAGGTACTTACTACCCCGGAGACCCAAACACGTGCATTTCCACAACATCTCGTACAGGAACGGTCAGAGCAGCAGAATTCAAAACAGCCCAGAAGTGGGAAAAGGTCATCCCGAATGTCCACTGACTAATGACTGGATGGGCAAAAGGGACGCATTCACACACACCACGGAACCTTATTCGGCGCACGGAGCGGTGAGCTCCTGACACAGGCTACAATGGGGATGGCCGCGGCCAGCGTCCTGCAGACGGGAGAGGCCGCTACGGAAGACCGTGTCTCTCAGGATTCCGTTTATCTGAAAGGCCCAGCACAGGCAAACTCACAGAGACAGACAGGAGATGGGTGGTTGCTCGGGGAGTGGGAGGGAGGACACTTTGGGGGATTGCAGGGAAGGGGTGTGGTCCCTTTTCGGTGTAATGAGAAGGTTCTAGAACTGATTGTGCGGAGGGAGGCTCCACTCTGTGAATACAGTAAAGGCCGTTGACCTACACACTTCACGTGGGAGAATTGCACGGTATGTGAATTATATCTCAATGTAACTGTTTAAAAATAACCTATGCTCTTCTCCCTTGGTGCCCCTTTTAGGGGACTGTGGTGCAGGGCGTGCGGGAGCTCTGAGCTTTCACAACTCAGAGACCCGAGCCTCAGCCCCGGCTAACGGCTCTGCCCTTCGCCGGCTTCCTGCCCCAACCCTGGCTGGGTTGCAGCCCCCTCATCTGAGAGGTGAGCCGTCGTAGGGTGCAGCCCCCTCCCTACCCCACCTGGGGAGTTTGGAGCGGTCAGCGTCATGGGGGAAGCACTTTGGAAGCGAGATGCAGGTGTTGCTGATGTAGAATGGACTTGGCCAAGAGCAGAGCGATGTCAAGACCGACCCCAGGGTGTTCTTCGGCAAACTTGAAGTACTGCCTGAAAGGCAGAGAAAATTTGTTTTCTTTCTGGTAGAAACCTCTTGTTAGAGGTGCGTGTTTGTGTTTGTGTGTGTGTGTGTGTGTGTGTGTATTTTTAGAACCTTGTTCTGCTCAGTGGAAGCAAGGCTGTCATCCTCTGAGGGGGATCAGGCCAACGCTCGGTTTCCTCACATGGGTTCGGTGATGGTTAAGAGGGAGGGGCTGCCTGGCTGGCGTGGCTCAGTAGGTTGGAGCGTCGTTCTGTGGACTGAAAGGTCATGGATTCAATTCCAGGTCAGGGCACATGCCTGGGATGCAGATTCGCTCTCCAGTCAGGGCGTGTGTAGGAAGCAACCGGTTGATGTTTCTCTCTCACACAGATGTTTCTCTCTGTCTCCCTTTCTCTCTTTCTCAAAACAATAAAAAAAGAGAGTGTGTTAGGGCTCCTGGAGCACTAACAATGGCGTGACCTGAGATGGCCCTCCGAGGGCCAAGTTCTAGGTTGACACTGAACAGTGCAGAGCAGAGGTGTATGTGCAAAGTCTTGGGGAAGAGCCAGACAGGCCCTGGCGGCCACGATCAGGTGGCACCGTCACCGACACCCCTGAAGAAAAAAGACCGGCACTAACATCTTGCCAGCAACCTACGTGACATAAAATGTACATGGTTAAGTTGTGCCTGTGCCCAGGGAGGCACAAGAGCGTGCGATTTCCAAAGCGTGGCAAAGATGTGGAACAGCATGGAAAAAAAGAGAGGCCATTGCCAAGGGCAAAGAAGGGTTAAAAAAGTAATTGCGCAGTCATCCTACATTAGGAGTATCCACTGGGTGGGGGGTGTGCAAATGAAACATAGAACATTCCGGATTCTAAGTCACCTTCATGTTGGCCATTACTTCTGCCTCTCAAGACCCTCTGGAGAGCGTGGTCATTTTCACCGTCATTTTGTACGAATGGGCACTGAGGTTTAGGGAGGTTTAGGGAGCCAATGACCTGCCCATGTCCCAGACACAGTCAGAGGTTCAGTAAGAGTTCAAAATCTTTTGCTGCAAAAGCCCATGCGATTTGTCCTGTGCATTTCAACGTACTCGGGGTGTTTTATTTGGTGCCTCCTCTGTCTCAGGTGTGGCAGGGACTGATACACAGTAGCCACTGATGAGAAATTTGAAACACAGTGGGATGAACTGACCACAGAGCCAGCTTCGTGGCTGTGCGTGGGTGGGCAGAAGGAGGTTCACAGTCGTCTGTATGGAACATGGTAGAATAATAAATGAGGACACAAGAGGAAACTGTTTTTGCGTACTCACAACAGGAACCCATCTTTCACCCGCCCCAGTTCATTCTAGGCCACAGTAGACTTCCAGAGCCCACGGGACGAGAGGGGAGCTGCCGTGCTCCCTGGAAGTCCGCGTGAGTTTTTCCACCACCGTATGACCATACGGAGATAAGATTTCCGCATAGGTGACCCGAGAAGGTGAAGTTCTAGCAAGACGCTCAGGGCATGTGAGTCCTCTGACCCCTGGTGAGCGTGATTCCATTAATCATTTTTTTCCGTTAAGGAGTCTGAGCTCCTTCCAAGGTGTTTACTAATGAGAGCCAGAGGCAAACGCAGTGGGTGAAGCTGAAGGTCAGAAACACTTTGTACAGTGCAGAAAAACTCTCTCCCCGGCACACACGGGAAAGAAAGGCTGGCTGATGTGCTGAGCTGTGGTTCCCAGAGAGGGCCCTTCCGTGCCTTCTCGGCTGAGGTGATGTTTCTGTACTCGATTAGCTGTGGCGATGCAAGCGATACGGCTCCAAACATTAGGGATAATAATAACTGCATTAACGCGCACGGTTTCATGTCCTCCGACTCCCACTCTCCCAGCTCGCCGGACAGAAGGCAACGCAGGGAGCAGGTGGCACTGTGGCCCGGGATGATTATTTTCTCGAGGCATCCTTAGCTAGGAGACAGTCTTTGTCGTCTGATAACTCACGTGACCACTCTGTGCACGGTGTAACACCCTCATAAAGGGGAAACAAGCAGTCATCCCCACCTGCCGCCTTTATGTCTGATCTGCCACGAGAAAGAGCCTTTCGCCTGAACTGAGTACCTTATGTCCATCCAGGGGGGAATGTTAATTATTACAATGCCAGTAACCCCAGTGACAGACTCCTTAATCCTTTGAAATTCCTCCACATTCCGAAGGTGACTGACCTCTGAAAACCAAAATGCCCACTTTGCTTCCCCTGATGAAATAGGAGCTTTCACTTTTCCAGAACTGACTTCCAGCCTCTCGCTGTACCTCCGCAGACGCTGAGATTTCCTGCTATGAGTCAGAGGGGGCTGAGACGGCCCCTTGAGTACCAGCGATCTTGGTTTGGGCCGCCTGTGTTTTGCGAGTATTTTTAGGACGGGATAATTTAGGAAATAAGATTATGACTCAGCCTTTCAATTTTTGGACCACACCACTGTGCCTAAAGAGAGAAAACGAAACTCAAGGTACTGATGGTATCATCTGTCAGTGTGGTCGGTCACACGGAAATGACAGCCGATCAAAACAAGTCTCGGTAAGGAAGACTGCTCTGCATAATATTCCCCTCCGTTCTCTCTCCCTTAGAGGTGTGAAAATGTAAAGGACGGTTTGTGATAGAGCGTGGATGTCCGGTAACAGGAAGATGGATGAATACAATGCAGAATATTTATGTGGTGAAGAACTACAGAGCAATGAAGAGGCCTGACCCAGCTCTGCACGTCTCAGTGTGCAGAGACCTCAAACATCCTGTGGCGTGAACGCAGGGGTTACAGGGCAGTACATACAGCTGACGTCGATGTGAGCCTGAGGCCCCCACAAGGGGCGGTTCTAGAGAGATGATGGTAGAGGCAGTAGAGTTTTGGAATTTCTTTGAATCTCTACCGAATCTCTGTCTCTCTCTCTCTCTCCACCCCTCCCCCCATATGAAGCAACCCAAACCAAGACTGCTGGTATTTAGGGTACCATCTTGGCCCCTTGCCCCAAACTATGATTAGGCAAGGTAAGACTACCCACAGCCACATGCCTTGTGGGTTATCAATGTCTGAGAGAAGCAGTGGGATGTCAGATAAACCCAAGGGTAGGAGAACCCCCAAGTAACTCAGATAAACCCAAGGATAGGAGAACCCCCAAGTAACTCAGATAGACCGAAGGATAGGAGAACCCCCAGGTAACTCAGATAAACCCAAGGATAGGAGAACCCCCAGGTGACTCCGAGGTATCCGCTGGAAAGCGTGGCGGGCCAACTGAAGAACAGCAGCTGGGCCTGGAGAGGCTTTGCCTGCTCCAGTGACAGGTGAGTCCAGAGCTCCAGGTGGGAAGCACTAAAGAGCGAGCGTGGCCTGGCACCGACTCAGTCCGGGAACTGACCCACGAGGCCTCCTTTGTAGGAGAGGGACCCCAGTGGGCAGAAGCTGCTGAGCTTGGGGTCAGCACTGAACAGGATGGAAGCAATGTAAAGAGAAATAAAAACAAAAAACGTGGGTGGGGGAATGGATTCAGAAAATCTCAGAGCCACTGTCCCCTTCTTTTCAAACTGCGTGGAAACAACAGAAGCAGGAGCCCCGTGAATTTAGAAAAGCTACCCTGAGCCACTTCTTTTTCTAAGAGTTTTAGAAAACTAATCTCATATAAAAATGAGCAACAGAAATGTATCTAGGTCAACTCCCATACGAAGTTATTATAAGAAAAAAAAAGAATAAGGAATAGAACAAAATTCCTACAGATAGCAAAAGCATGCCAGAAAGCCATGCCAAAAAAGGATTAGAACAAAACATAATATTTCAAAATGAGCTAAGAAGCTTTAGCACGAAGATGTAAGACGTGAAAGAACAACAGAAATGAAAATCATAAAAACGCAGATACGGGATAAAAGAACTCAGGGAAGAGACAAGATTATTAAAAAAATGACGATGAACCAAAGAGAAAAGGAAGAAAAGGCTGATGTCTTAAGAGAAATAGAAAGGTGAAAGGGAGGGAAAAATTAAGATATAAAATAAATAAAGAGATAAAAGGTATTCAAGAGAGAGGCCAAATATCGAAGGTAGGCAAAGAAGATTCAAAGTATGAATAATAGAAATCCCTGAAGAAGAAAACCAAATGAAGGCAACTGAACAAAGGCTAAACACTTTCCTAAAATCGCAAGTAATGTGCTTGAAAGCCCCTATTGTGAGAGCACAGTGCATCCCCAGGGCATCCATGTGCAACAAAGAACCCCGAGACCTATTCTAGTTAGATGGCTACATCTTACAGAAGAAAGAAAACAAAATCCTTTGAACTTCTAGGCAAAAAATAGACTTCTATGAAAAAGAAAATTAGATTATCATTAGGCTTTTTAATAACATATTTCAGCTACTCAGGGAAAGAAATTGCGGGCCAAGGGTTTTTATATCCGGAAAAACATTGACTTTCAAGTATAAAAGGCACAGACAGTGTGTTATGAAACATGCAAGAAATTCGGAGACTATTTCCCAAGAGCCCTTCCTGAGGAATGAGCTGGAGACAGCAACCCAGCTAGACTGACGTCCTCGTAAGCGCTGATGGTGCACATCCATCTCAGGGCCGCTGACGGGGCGAACGTGAAATCAGGGGGAGAGGGGAGCGGGTCTTGTACGTGACGGCGGGATCCTCAGATAACACAGTGCAGCGATTAAATGAGGAATGGGAAAGGCGCAGGCAAAAACCCGTTTTAACTGCTCTCGATGATCATAAAACATATTAACGGTAGCCGTACTAGAATTGATATGCTGAAGCTGCTCTGTGTGCAGAGAGGGACAGGGAGATGAATAATCATGGGCTCTTTTAACTCTATCGATCCCTTTGTCCTTGAGAAGGAGGTCTGAGAGTGTGGAAAGAAGCAGGGGACAGCTACGGAGAGAAGAGATGAAGAAAAAAAATCCTGTAGCCCTGAATTTAAAGTGTCGATATGAACTTATTAGATATATTATTTTAAAATTATATATGCAAATGTGTGTGTGTGTGTATTTGTATCGGTGCCTACTGCAGAGGCTTAGAAAGAATGATCAACTCAATAGCAATGAGTGTTCCTATGCATCCAGATTGTGGTTTTAAAATATTATTTCCCTCCCAAAGCAACCAGGGCTTCTAAAGCAAATGACTGACTTCAAGCCTGGGGCTGGAAAAGTGTGAGACGGGTTCGGGACACCTGGGCACCCCACTCAGGGACGAAGCCGTCAGCGGTGGTTACGTAGGGCCGTGTCAGAGGACCCAGGAGCCAAACAGAAGAGGTTCCCACCAGTCAAAGTTGGGACAGTTGGAACTTCAGCAAGGTAGTAATTGAAATAGATTGAAACTCATCAAGTATGTACATATTCATGAGTTCATAATGGCATCTTTTTATTAAAAGTTTTTATTTATTTTTAGTGAGGGAAGGGAGGGAGAAAGAGAGAGAGAGAAACATGAGTGTGCGGTTGCTGGGGGTCATGGCCTGTACCCAGGCATGTGCCCTGACTGGGAATCGAACCTGTGACACTTTGGTTCTCAGCCCACGCTCAATCCACTGAGCTACGCCAGCCAGGGCTTGAGTTCATAATGGCATTTTAAAGAAAGCTAATTGACTACTTCGGGATAGTAATAGAAAGGCAATGGATTATTTGAAAACTGGCAAATAAAGCAAAAGAATTAAGTGTTTAATCCTTTCTTTCTAGTATGAGCAGTACCATCAGGGACTTTGGGGGAAAACATCTATAAAATGTGATGGTGAGGACAGGCACTGTCTCTAAATACCGGGTCCGACAGAATGAGGCCTGCGTGAGTGTGGTGGGTAGGGCACGTGGGTGTCTCCCACGAGATGGACAGCAATTTGAACATTTCACCCGAAACATCGTATGGTGTGCTTGAGTGTGATATTGTTACGTTGCAGAATGACGTGCTTTCGACTTTGTAATAAAAGAGTTTTGTCATAAAAGAATTTTATAATAAAAAAGGGGGCTGTTATTTTTGCTGAACGCTGTATATTTCAATTACTAAATGAAATACAAACGATAGGTTGAAGGAGCACCATTTTGCAACCCCCTGCAAACTACGGGTCTGGTCATTGAGCACCAACAACCGTTCACATCGCAAAAAGAGAAAAAAGAAAAGCACTTGTGAGGGCCGTCTGAAGAAAGAAAAGGCCAGCGCATGTAAGCCTCGCCAAGGAAATCACACTGGGGTCTGACCGAGCCTCTGGACGCGGCTGCCACGGAGCACAGGGAAGTGTGCCTAATTGTACCACAGGGACGCACCCAGGGGATCCGGGGAACTCCTCCGGGCACGTTCCACAGCTGAGTTACAAAGAAGGGGAAGGGATGGAGAGGCAAGTTGTGGATGAAAACAGAGGGCACAAATTTTAAAGCTGGTCAGGACGGTGGTGTCTGGGGATGTCCCCTTGGGTGATAACGCTATACCACCATGCAAGGAAATGACTGTAGCAGAACCCAAGACATGGTCCTTCTCGGCGGGTGGGGGACTTAGGATGGGATGTGGTGTGTGGATGGGCCTTCTAGAGGGGCTACCTCTGTGTTCCTTCTTGACCCGAGCTATGTTTACAAGGTGCTAAAGGTACTCATTTATTTCGTGTCATTGTCTACATTTGGTTCACCAAGAAAAGGTTAAAAGAACCAACCAACCACAGAACAACACTGTACATTGGGTGTGAGTTCACAAAAGTGACTGTGAAAGTATAAGGCTTGGTAAGAACAATAGTCTTTAAGTTCATGAGTGTGGGGCTCTGTAGAGAGGTAGGAAAATGGAACTGGCAGTCGGGGAAACCAAAGGGCATTTGAAGGTCACCCTAACTCCACAAAAGAAGGACCTGAGGTAAATGTGTCCACATCTTGGCAATGGAGAATCTGGGATTTGGTAAACAAGTGTTTGTACAGTACCCTCTCCCAGTCTTTATTTTTGAATTTTGGAAAAACTGGCTTTGTGGAAAAAATACAATAAAGATTAAATCAAAAGAAAAAAATAAAGTAAAAAAATAAAAAAAATTGACTTGGTAGCTGCATGCACTACATTCTCTGAAAGCGCTTTGGTGCTGTCAGCACAGCATGAGCTGCGCATCAAAGATACAATCATCTTTAGCCTAACAGCCTTACTTAGAAAAACAGAGTGGGAATCCTTGATGAGTTAGTTCCTTACCATTGAATAAATGACCATTGGACTCCTGTGGAAATTTATTCATTGTGACTAGTCACCCAGCAGTATCCTTAAGGGATAGAAGAATATTTTCTTTCTGCTGAGATTGAACCACAAAGGCATGACTTGTTTAAACCAGCAATCAGCTGCTTCTTTTGCAGAACACATAAGGATTTGACTACGATCCAGTTCAAATCAGAGAAATGTTCCCAGGTTGTTTGGTTATTTCCCATCTGGGGTTTGGAGATCAGTTGTATTCTCAGCCAAAAGCTTCGTGTTGGGTCTGTGCATGGGGTCAAATTAACATAAATTATTAAAATCGTTCATTATTTTGATCACAATGACCATGACTAGCCACATTATTCTGCCGTGGTGGGAGAGGAATGGCAGAGGAGAAACCTGGGGAAAACAAGGGATTTCCTTGTTTTTGTGTTAATTTCTAGGAGCCCGACAGAATACCAGTTTATAGAAATAACACAGTCAGATGCCCCTCCATAAGGACGGGCCGGTTGTAAACTTGCTCAGGGTGACTCACGAGCGAGAAAGAGAGGGAGCCCCCCCACCCACGCGACCCTTCCCGTCCTTACCGGGCAGGTAGCTGCACAGTCTCTCCATGGAGGCCTGGACCGAGGAGTTGTGAACTTGGGCCAGCTGTTCAATCACCGACACCACCGCCACACACCCTGCAGGGGAGAAGACCACGTCAGCAGTGCCGCGCGGAAAACCATGCTGGACAGTCCTGGGAAGGAAAGGGGAAATGTGTGCATCCCAGCCTTCCCAAAACAGCTTTCATCTGCCATTCACCTTCGAAACTCTGCCGTGGGCATAATTCGCCGCGATCTGTGGTGAAATGCGCAGTGTGGTAAGATCGTGGGTTTGGGGTCAGGAGACTGGTTGTCAGCCCAGGTTTGCCACCTGTGAGCTCTGTGACCTTGGGGGAGTCAATGAGTCTTTGCTTTATTTCCGCTTCTGTTTTGATCATGTGGGAGAGAGATGTCATTTAAAGGAGACCGTGCAAAATTGAGTCTTGCACTTGAATCCTGGACTTACCATCCAGCCTTGCTACGCTTTGGTTCCCTCACTGCGAATATGTAATAATATGTTTCCCACAGGGCTGCTGGGAGGACTACAGTGCAGCTGAACGTGCCTTAAAATCATAAAGCCATGGTAAAACATTATTTGACCTCACTGCTACAGAGCATACTGCTTGAAGGCATGCACTCATATAATGAGTGTCTAGAAGGAACCGTGGATTAAGTTAGAAATACATGCCTTCAGCAACCTTGATATACGATAAGTGTAAAGGCCCAGAATTGCTAGGTTGAAACTCCTAGAAGGGTCTATCACGAGCCTTAATCTCTGGAACTGCTGGGGAAGCCCAAAGTGGGGGGGACTCTTACTTCTCTGTCCAAGGGGTCGGTCAGCCAGACACCAGTAAGCCTGCGCGGGGAGGCCGCTGGCCTCTCTGAGATAAGAAGAAGAGAGCTTAGTAGCCGAGGCTGATCTCCAAAGAGGTGAACGAAAGCTTGAATCTGCGATGAAGTTCCAGGGTGCCTGGCTCAGCAGTCAGCTCACTATTACCCATCTGCTCAAGGAGCTGGGGACCCACATGCACATGCAAGGTGTCGTGAAAGCCAAATTTCCACCAGGTCTCCTTGCGGGAAGTGGCAGGTAGCAGATGTGAATAGTACCACTGGGCAAGGCCAGGCAGAAAGGAAGAAAACCTTCCGTGCAATGAGGGCTTGCCAGCAGAGACTGGGAGGCTCGCACCCTCCTGGACACAGCAGCACCCGACAGGGCTGTGGCGCCAGTGTTCCGGGCTCTCGGGGAGGCTGGGCAGAGCTGGGCCCAGCCAATCGGGTGGTGCGACCCTGGCAACCACCGCCTGACGGCTCTGAGAGCAGCTCCTTGCTGGGGCATCTGTCACCGTCAACTGTCAAGGCCGGTGAGACGTGCTTTTGACCTAATCCACGCATCGAGGGGTTTATCGCCTTGCAATGAATTTCGTAGCTGATACTTTCTGGCACTTTATGGTCTAGAAAGTGCTTTCACATATGTTTTATTTTATTTTAAAAATAATTTTAAAAAATTATAGATGTGATGCGATCTCATTTTAGAACATTAAAAAAATAGAACAGCATTAAAAAAGACAACTATCACACCAATCATCCAGAGATAAACCAATTTTACTTTTATTTTAAATACACAAAGTGTATTTAATATATGTGACTATTTTCCATGCTGATAATACACTTCCACAGCCTGACTTGTGTCTCTGCTAATTGCCTGTTAAGTTAGGAGGAAATAAACGCATTTTAACAGCAGCTGAGAAACAATTATAAATAATTATACTGCAGTGTGATAAGAGTTTGCAGTGGGGTATGGTAGAAAAGGGGGAGGGTTCATTTTGAAATTAGACACAGCAACTTGGATCCTAATTCTGGCTCAGTCCCTTACAAACGGGGTGGCTTAGAGCCAGTTGCCTCCCCTTGTGGAAGTTCATGTTTCAGAGTTTAGAGTTAGACACTCGGTCCCTCGAGGGTGGACATGGGGTCTTCCTCTAACTCTGAGTGCCGGGCACAGGGCCAGCTTTGGAGCAGTGGTGCGGGCCGGGCCACAGATGTTTGCAGACCTGCAGGGAGCTAACGGGAGCAGCAGCCACCTGAGTGACGTTTCCCGGTCGGTGGCAGGGGCGGCGGGGTGGGGGGGTCTCCCTGCGCGTGGCCTGGGCTCACAGGGGCACCTGCTGCCGAGTTCTGGCTCAGCCAGCTCGCCGGCAGCAGTGCCGCTGACTCTCTGTTGCAGCCTCATCACAGGATGTGGCTGCCCCACGCACTCTGGGGTGAAACAAGCAGGGCCCTGTCCTGCTGCGTCTGCGGCGAACGGCCCCGACGTGCCGCTCAGGGTCACAGAAGAACGTCGTGGGGACGGGGTTGAGATCTCGCACAGACATCGCTTCACACGGCGTCTGATCGGTGGGCTGCAGCCCTGGACGCCCAGCACGGACTCGGAGCACGGCGAGGGTGGGGGTGTGAGAATAAAAACTGGAGACCCGGCGCAGACACCACGCAGAGGAGATTCCCCTGCGAATCCTGCCTGAGACCTAGGCTGTGGCTTTTATGATTTTCCACACCTTCTTAAAACGGGTGGAAGACCACGATTACTCCAGACCTGGCGTGCTGCAGTTTTCAGTGGTCAGAGCATCGTCAGCACGCACCTTCAAAGGGAGGAGGCAAATGACAGGTAGCCTGGGTGACTGGCGTGGCTGAGCCGGAACGGAGCATTCAGGGAGTGCCCCGGATCGTTCCAGACGTATGAGTCAGGATAACTAGTTTTCAAGTGAACAGGGTCGGGGAGCCTCCTGGCTGAATACAGACTTGATGGCATTTTCTTGTTCAGACGAAGGGACAAAGGAGCACACAGAGACAATTGTGGAGTGTTGTGCTGCCTCAGTGTCCCCTAACCGACCGGTCTTTGAGATGACACATGTGCGGAAGGACCAAAATTAAGCAAATGTTACTCCACTCAGAAGAGCCCCATGCACTGGAGGGACCTCATGGTATTCCTGCCCAGCCTGCTGAAAGCCTCTGTATGTTTTTGTGTACTATTTTGGACCCTTCCTGCCTTTGCCTGGTCATTCAAGGTCCTCCTCAAACTCCACTGAAATCTCATCGTCTCCTCCATTGCCCAGCGTTTCGTCCTCACCACCCAGGACTGGTGCTAAGAGCTACTCTGACGTCCTCCCTTGCAGACATTGCCCTCCTGGAGGGCAAAGTCAGTGACTTCCTCGTCCGCTCCAGGGCTCAGCTCTGCCTGAGCTTGGTCCCTGAGCTCAGCACACACTCACTGAACGGATGAGAAGGAGATGACAGTCCTGGACATAGCCTCTCTTCCTGTGGAGAGTGGGACCGTCTCTCTCTCTCTCTCTCTCTTTTGTTTAATTATTTATTTTTAGAGAGAGGGAAAGAGAGGGAGAAAGAGAGGGAGAAAAACATTACTGTATGGTTGCCTCTTGCCTCTGGCCCACAACCCAGGCATGTGCTCTGACTGGGAATCGAACAGTCAACCTTTGGTTTGCAGGCTGGCACTCAATCCACTGAACCACACCAGCCAGGTCTAGGATCACCTGTTTATGGAGACATGCATGAGAAAAAAAAAACCTGTGGAAGGCACCCTGGCCAGGTCACTCAGTGGGTTAGAAGGTTGTCCCAATATGCCGAGGTTGTGGGTTTGACCCTGATCAGGGCGTATTCAAGAAGCAACCAGTGAATGCATAAATAAGTGGAATAGCAAATCGCCTCCCATCTCCTTCTCTTTCTCAAATCAATTAAAAAAGAAAACCTATGGAAGGCTAGATATGTCGCCGGAAAATTCTGCCAGTTGCTGTCTTTTCCTTTTCATCGAGGCAAAAGCCACACCTATAGGGAGGCATCGGGGAAGCCTCGGAGACTGGCTTTAACAGAGGACGTGTGCAGAGTGACTGAGCACCCATTCCTGGCCGGAAGCTGTGCGGGGCTCTGATGGACCCCAGATGGACTGAATGGGAGCCCTGTCCACAGCGAGCTCACTGTGTAGATTCCAAACTTACATGAACTGGGTGGACAATTGCAAGTAACGGTCAAATGTTGGGCGGGATGGGACTTGAAGAAAATATAAGACAGAGCAAGTCAGAGAAAAGGCATCCCGGGAAAGAAACAAGACTGGTGGCCTGGAGGACCCTGGGGTCTTTCTCCACGGTTTCCACAGTTTCATTAGCAGCAAGATTTCTTTCTCATGGGTACCGAAACCAACAATTTCTAACAATGAGTGGCAGAACGGACTCGGTGAGGTGCAAGCCTGGGAAACCCACCGTTGGTTCAGTGGGGCGGAAGGACTGGATGGACGCGGAGGATAAGAAAACTCTCCTTGGAATGTTCTTCAAGGAGGCTCCATTCTCGGGGGCCCCAGGGATCCCACGCCTTGCACACCATCCCCTTCCCCTGCAAATTCACCTCCAGCACCCGTATGCTTTTGTCCCCGTCCACATCTTGGAAGGGGGAATGCGATGAGCATCGTGTGGCTCGGGACCAACCTCTACTCTGTACTCAAAGATTTAGGCTTTTCCTTCACTCGGAAGGATCCCGCCAAGCGTTCTTGCGGCTTTCCTGGCCCCTCCGTAGTGCTGGCTGAAGCTGGAAATCATTAGACAGATAAAAACGGAGCGAAATAGTAAAGTCTCTCTCTGAGGATCGGATGAGTGTTGGCATTATTATCACTCTGCCTAGTGAAGAGATTTTATGACCAAAAGGGCCCCGAGGAAAAGCAGGTGACGGGGCTAGAAATAGGTAAGCGCCCAGACTGGGCTCAGCTTGGATTTGCGCTCTCTCTCTCACCCGTCCCTGCCCATTTCCAGTGGGCTCAGCCCCTCTTCCCGCTGGGCTGTTAATTTTGGTTCTACAGTGAGGTATGTCCCTAGTCCCTTAGTGGCAAGAATGGAGAAATTGACTTTGCTATTGCTTCTTCTAAGAGGCTGCACTGTCTTGACAAGCTGAAGAATGTTTTCCCTTGGCGAGATGCATGGGCAGAGTAATTTCCCCATTACAGGCTGTTCTCCGGCTGCTGGAAAAAGGTCTGGCTCTGCTAAAGCGAGTTCGTCCAAGCGACTGTTCATTCAGGGAGGGATGACAGCAGGTGAGAGCCATGCATTCTGCTCAGTGGTCACCCAAATCTCTTTTCGCCTGGCACCTGAAAATAATGAGTATAATAGATACCGACACCCCTGATATTGTAGGAGAAGAAGCAAATGGGCCCGAATAAAAGCACCTGCTACCGAGATCTGCCTGTGGTCGCACAGCTGGGGTAGTTTGCAGACGGTGCCACGGAATCCCTGTGAAATGAAACAGAGCTCTTGGAACTGTGATTATAACCATGACTGCACAGGCTGGAAATGCAGCCAACTGCGCAGAGCGGCCTATTAGAGCCCCCACTGGTCTGAAGCTCGCAGTTGGTTGAAAAGTCTTGACAGCCCCTGGCAGCCGGGAGAGCTGGGCTGGGTGCGACTGCACTTCCTTTTTGACCTCGAGTAGGAGCACACATGGCTCATCACATGGCTAGCGTGTGCTTCACTGTTTTCAAAGCATTTTGCATGCATTACCATCTCATTCCAACTTCGCAAAGATGGAAGCATAATTGCTCTCATTTTCCAGACCAGCAAACAGAGGCTCCGAGAGTCTGGGTGCGTGGCAGCTGGGGAAGGAGCACGGTGTTGTGTGGAGGGAGTCCCTCCCAGACGCTGGGCTCTGAGCATAGGCTGAGAACAAGCTGATGTGGGTCCTTCCTTCTTAGAGATTCTATTTTATTAGGGAAATGGGATCGTAAGTAAGCAATTATTATACATAATTGTAGGTGCTTTGGGGAAAAGGAACCTGGTGACCCTGGCCAGTGGCTCAGTTGGTTGGAATAGTCAATCTTGTACACCAAAAAGATGAGGGTTCAATCCCTGGTGAGGGCACATACCCAAGTTGTGGGTTTGATCCCCAATCAGGGCACACACCTAGGGTGTGGGTTCAATCCCTGGTCAGGGCATGTACGGGGGAGACAACCAATAGATATTTCTCTTTCACATCGATGTTTCCCTCTCTCCTCCTCTCCCTTCCTTTCTCTCTAAAATCAATAAACACGACCTTGGGTGAGGATTTAAAAAAAGAAAGAAGAACAGGGGGTAATGAGGATGGGTTGCTATAAACTTTCTTAGCTCAAGCTGATAGAGAAGGCTTCTTGCAGAAATGCACCCCCAAAATGGCTAACACAATGGCAAGGAGAAAGCAGAGTGGGACACTGGGGCGGGCTTGGTAGAAGGGGGAGTTAGTGCCGCGTGAGGAGGTGAGCCTGGTGCCAGGACCCAGTGGCGGGACGTGAGGTGCGGGGCTAGGTGGGGGCCAGGGCCTGGCCTTCGGAGATGACAGAAGAGGTCACCCCAGGAGCAGTGGGGTGTCCTGGGTGGTTCGGTGGAGGGGCTGCTTCCACCTGACCTGGGTCTTGTAAACATCATGCCCGCCGTCAGGTGAGCGAGGAGCTTAGAGGGGGAAGTGGGAGCTACATTAGGAGACGATTTTGGTCCTGGACGAAGAGGATGGTGGCTCGACTAGAGTAACGTGTGGCTGTGGGGGCAGAGGTAAGCGGACGGATTTGGAATCGGTTGTGCTGGCCAGCCTGAGAGGGAGGGTCCGTGAATGAGGTGACGAGAAGACGTGTGAAGACCAGGGAGAAGCAGAACGGCGTTTGTGGTTCAGCTTGGGGCTGGGGAGGGCAGGGCGCAGGTTTGGGAGTCACGCCGCACCTGCATCTGGGTCCCCGCATCCCTGCTGGACCAGCACGGGTTAGTCCAGTATGTCCCCTCCCCCGTGTCCCTTCACAGACACCTAGAGTCTGTTCTGGGATTCCCCTGCTGGGGTAGGGGCAGAGGATACGAGTTTTGATTGCTAATAATTCATTTTTACTGTATTTTTTCCATTACCATTTGCCGCCCCCCCCCCAGACCTTCTCCTACTTCCATCTACCACCCCCAACCCCCGCAATCAACATGCAGTTGGTTGTATCCATGAGTTCCTTACAGGGTTTTACATTTTGTCATTCTAATCAATGAGCATCATCCAGGCCTTTTTTATGTTGGTGAGAAGAAAAGGGAGTAAGAGAGCAAAGTAGGAAAGTCACCACCTAAAATGACGCCAGCACCAGCCTTCCTCCCCTCAGCTGCGGTGACGAGGCCAGAGGTGGGGGCGCACACAGCCCAGGTGTGCCCGCCACAGCCCCGCCCCCGCTCCCGGCACCCAGCAGGTGTTCAACGACTGCTCGTTCCTGTCTCACCTGCTGAGTGCTCCGTGGGGCAAATTACTCTTTTAAAATTAGAAACTCATGAACTTATCTTTTAAAACACATGTAATATTAACATTGTTGTGGCTTTACTGTCATTGAATGCTTTTTTTTTAATTGCAGGCATCTAGTATCTTCAAGACGTTTAGAGAGATTAGGCTCTGTGGCCTGGCCCCCCACCACCACCGGGAACATCATTCCTGTGAGAAAACGCTCAGCGAGTTCCCAGCTGCTGACTCCCCTGGGGACACCAGCACACGGAGAGGCGCCGGATCGGACACCTGCTGGTGAGAACAGGCCTGCAGGCACTCTGGGGCCCAGGCAAGGGCGGTGAGAGGAACGAGCAGGCTGGGCTGACAGGTGCAGGGTGGTCGGCATGGCTGACTTAGAAATGCATAAAACATTAATAATAAAGCCCCAAGAGTGACGACGCCAGAGGCCATTCCATCCTGTGATTCATTCAACACATACTGATGAGCACCTACTATGTGCTCGGACGCCTGAGGAGGCCAAGGTGAATAAGAGACGCCACAGACCCGCAGGAAAGACCGACGACTAGAAGGACAACTGGGTCACTGCACCCACCCTGTGCTGCTGGGGCACAGGGACCTGTTGGTGACCTGGGACCCCAGGGGAGGAAGACACTGCACCTGGCCCTGGGGTACTGGGGACGGTCTGCTGGAGGGGCTGAGTGGGGAGGAATGGGAGGGCCTCCTGTGACAGAAAAAGGTGGGCAAGGCCTTTCGGAAGAGAGCAGTGGCATTTTTTTAAGACTTGCAGGTGAGAAAGAGGAGAGCTGGCCAAGGCCACAGCCCGGGTCTGTGGGAGACGGAGAAGGAGGGAGGGGGAAGGAGCTAGGTCCTGAGGAGCCTCGAGGGTCGGACCGCAGAGCACGGGTTTCACGCTGCAGAGTCCGGAGTGCAGACCGGTGGTTTGCGAACATTTTGCTGTGTACCCCCTAAAAAAATTAGAAAAGCTGTGTACCCCGTCCACATTTTAATGGCTGCAAATGGTATAAATCCAGGAAGATGGTAAGTCTTGCAATAGAAATAATACATTCATCTTCTCTGTGTATCCAGAGAAATTGAAATACTATAGTGATTTATACTTATTCCTATCCAGTTAAAATATGTGATTAAACTCTTCTTTCACAGTGAGAAATTTATGCTGGTAATTCCTGTTCTTGAATTTGTATTTCAATGAAAAGTCTACTTCCTGGCATTTTCTTCAATTATTGAATTTTATTCCAATGTAATATACTTTTTATGATTGAAAGTATTTTATTGACTATACTATTATACTTCTTAACATTAAAAATAAAATTGAAGTAAAAGTTTTAATTTCCTGTTAATATAACATCTAAATATTAAAACATTCTTCTGGATAGAGTTTCCTTTATTAATAAAATTAACTTATCTAAACACTATGCATTGCCAATTTGATAAACAATTCCTAAATAGTAAAGGTCCATTTTTTAAAATTAGAATAATTAAATTATTTATAATTTATTTATAAATTATTACTTTCAGATTTTTCCGTGCATTAGTATGTAGCCAAAATTTTGGTAATGAGACTCTTTTACACTCTTTTTTTGCCATTTTAAAAATATATTTTATTGATTATGCTATTACAGTTGTCCCATTTTCCCCCTTCATTCCCCTCCCCCCTGCACACCCCTCCCACCTGCATCTTCCCACCCCAAGTTCATGTCCCTGGGTCGTACATAAAAGTTCTTTGGCTTTTCCATTTCCTATACTATTCTTAACCTCCCCCTGTCTATTTTCTACCTACCATCTATGCTACTTATTCCCTGTACCTTTTCTCCCATTCCCCCACCCCTTCCCCACTGATAACCCTCCATGTGATCTCCATTTCTGTGATTCTGTTCCTGTTCTAGTTGCTTAGTTCATTTTTGGTTTTGTTTTTATTCTTTTAGGTTCAATTGTTGTTGCTTGTGAGTTTGTTGTCATTTTACTATTCATATTTTTTATCTTTTTTTCTTAGATAAGTCCCTTTAACATTCATATAATAAGGGCTTGGTGATGATGAACTCCTCTAACCTGACCTTATCAGGGGAGCATTGTATCTGCTCTGCATTCTAAATGGTAGCTTTGCTGGATAGAGTCATCTTGGATGTAGGTCTTTGCCTTTCATGAATTTGAATACTTCTTTCCAGCCCATTCTTGCCTGAAGGTTTCTTTTGAGATATCAGCTATAGTCTTATGGGCACTTGTTTGTAGGTAACTGTCTCCTTTTCTCTTGCTGCTTTTAAGATTTTCTCCTTATTTTTAATCTTAGGTAATGTAATTATGATGTGCCTTAGTGTGTGCCTCCTTGGGTCCAACTTCTTTGGGACTCTCTGAGCTTTCTGGACTTCCTGGAAGTCTGTTTCCTTTGCCAGATTGGGGAAGTTCTTCTTCATTATGTTTTCAAATAAGTTTTCAATTTCTTGCTCTTCTTCTTCCCCTTCTGGTACCCCTATGATTTGGATATTGGAACATTTAAAGTTGTCCTGGAGGTTCCCAAGCCTCTCCTCATTTTTTTGAATTCTTATTTCTTCATTCTATTCTGGTTGAATATTTCTTTCTTCCTTCTGGTCCAAACCATTGATTTGAGCCCTTGTTTCCTTCCTGTCACTGTTGTTTTCCTGTACATTTTCCTTTATTTCATTTTTCATTGCCTTCACTTTTTCCTCTATTTTGTGACCATACTCAACCAATTCTGTGCGCGTCCTGATTACCAGTGTTTTGAACTGTGCATCTGATAGGTTGGCTATCTCTTCATCACTTAGTTGTATCTTTTCTGGAGCTTTGATCTGTTTTTTTCAGTTGGGCCATATATATGTATTTTTTGTCTTGGCACACCTGTTACATATAAGGGGCGGAGCCTTAGGTGTTCACCAGGGCTGGGCAGCCCATGTTGCTGTGTTGTGATGCTGTATGTGGGGGAGGGGATCCGAGAGGGAACAGTGCTTTTGCTCAGCTCTCGGTGGCCTTTCAGTCACTTCCTCTGAAACCCACAAGCAAATCGGGCCCTTCTGGTGCTGACTCCCGGGTAGGTGGGTTTGTGTATGTTCTGGGGCCCTGTGAGTCTCTTCAGTCACTCTCCTGTGAGGCTGGGAGTTTCTTCCAACACTGCAACCCCCACAGGTGTTTTCAGTCAGAGGTTTTGAGGCTTTATTTCCCTTCGCTGGAACCCTGGGTTGCAGGGTCTGACTCGCTTCATGTTTGTTCCTCCTGGTTTATTCACAAGCAAATGTGGGGCTGTCTGCTCCGCCAGCTGCTGCCTTGCCCACCTGGTACTCCAGCTGCCGCCTTGCTGCGAGTCCTCTCTGCCCCGGCTGCCCGTCTCTGCCCCTCCTACCGGTCTGGATGAATGTTTCTTCTTTAACTCCTTGGTCACTGGACTTCTACACAATTCGATTTTCTGTCACTTCTGGTTGTTTATTGTTTTTAAATGTGTTGTCCTTCTTTTGGTTGTGTGAGGAGGCACGGTATATCTACCTATGCCTCCATCTGGGGTGGATTAAAGGTCAATTTTTATTGAAAGTGCATCTGTTAATGAGATAGTTAGGCCTTTTTAGTACATACCTACATCCATGGAAAAATACTACTTCATCATGTAAAGTGACAAGGTTCAATACGTGTCTGTTCCTATTTTTCATTTTAAAAAGTCAGTGCCAAAAAAACCCACAGCTACTTAAATAAGTAAATGGGAATGAAAGTACTTTTGATATAACAATGTCATTTAATTCATTAACTCCTCAGTTAAACGTCAAAAATCTTAGGTGATCTATCGTTAAAAATTATTTCAAATGATCCATCACTTGACAACTCTATTAGGTCCTCCTTCAATTGTGCTGAAAGCAAAGAACTAGAAACCGCCTGACTAGCAAAAACATTTGTTACCTAGTCACTTTCTCAGTTTCTGGAAAATATTTTTAAAAGTTTTGCTAAGACTTATCTGCTAATTACGTCTATTACAATTTCTCTTGGAGAGACCTTGTTAAAACCTAACAGACTCAGAAAAAATTGGGAAGCTGAACCATTGCTCTTTTCAATACCTTTTTGCTTGTACAATATTTTAGGTAAATTCTTCCTCTTGATGCATACTTCACATATATTTCTGTTGCATGTTGAACCTGCAGAGTTATTTCATTTAAGCTATGAAAACTGTCCTCCATAGAAACCTCAACGGCAACGGCAGGCCTTAGTAAGTGGCAAGATGATGAATGTCTCCTGTCAGAAGCCGCAGCGGCTAACGACCGAGTGCTCAGGGGCAGAGAAGTGGAGAGAGTGAGAGTTCCGTGTGCGTGAGTGGCGATCGCACGTTTCCAACCTTCTCTTCTGCCTGCATCTCAGTCTTTTCTGTTTTGGCCACTGGCGTTTGCATTTTAGCATTCACATTGGCTTGAAACCATAGGACCCCCTCTTTTTCTTTTTTTAAAAATTCAAACTATGAAGTTATCTCTGACCGCTCTGTGTAGGGGTCAGGGGTTGGGAAGAAAGGGTTTTAACTGAGTCTGAAGGCATTTTGTATATGTAACCAAAATAAGGGGGGGAAACTGTGTTTTTCTTTAACCTTTTGTAAGGCTTCCTGAGCATCAAATAGTGCTAAAAAATAAACAATGAAAAAATAAACCCGGCGAATTAATTTAAATGTCAATGACTTTGAAACATAGGGATTACATTGGCCCTAAATCACCCATGTAAAGAAAATGATGTTTTGCAAAAAATAAACATTGCTCGTTATTGATTCTGTAACATTTGAAGAGGGGCAGAAAGAGGCCTGGTTGGATTATGTTTGCTTAGTAAGCCAATGGGATGTACAGTTCAGTGCAAACACATCATGGTAAACTGAAAAGGGGCCGCTGGGGTTTGCACAGCTGAGTTCCGATGCTGGACTAGGTTCAAGGTCACGTCCTCTGGGTCTACTGCTGGGTTCCCAAGGCAAAGGCTCCCCGCGGGCCTGGAGCTGGGTTGTCTGTGGTGGGATGTTGGCTCTGTCACTCAGTAGCATCTGTGCGGCTCCTTTCGGAGCATCTCCAGTCCCAACAATGTCACCTTTTGGGAGACCTGGCCCTTCAGTTACGACCGCGGCAGCCACGCCTCTGCAGTGAGTTGTCTTCACTCCCACCTGCCTCTTCCCCGGTGGCCGAACCCAGCCCAGATCCTCTCTGCTGGGAAGGGCGTTGGCAGCCGGAGAGAGCCTTCGCCTCTGTGAGAACTGAGCTGGGACTTGCAAAGTCTGGCCTGTGAGAGAGAGCCCGTTACTCAGAGGGCCTCGGACAGAAAAGCAGCTGGTCTGGAGGGACGGAGATGGGGCAGCACCGTGAGGGCAGGAGAGGGATTCCCTGAGCTCCTGGTAGCCATTGTTTGTGGTCTCCGGGCTCATTGTTTAGGCCTTGACTGTGTTTCTCTGCCTTCTGGTTGTAAAATTCATCTCCTAAGAAAGTTTCCTTTTGTTTTTTTTAGCTTTGAGTCTAGTGTATGTTTATTCTTGCTACTTGCAATGTTAGAAGCCATGGCCTTGGTAACCAAAATGGTGGCTGGTGGCTTTTGACATTTCCCAAAACGTCTGGGAAATGAGACAAGGAAGTGGGCGTAAGACGACAGCAAGGCAACAGGGGCAACAATTTTTTAAAACTTAGGATTTAGATAGGACACAGAAATCACAAAAGACAAAAGAAAACATGGATAAACTGGACTTTAAGAATATCATCAAGATTATATAAGGAATTTTTACAATCCAACAATAAAAGACCAATTTAAAAAACCAAATGGGCAAAGGACTTGATTAGGCACCTCTTCAAAGCTGTACACACGGCCCCTATTTTGAGAAATGCAAGCTAGACACAATACCACTCCATACCCATACCCACTAGGATTCTGTAATAAAGAAAGACAGATAATGGCAAGTTAGATGGACATTAACTGCTCTATCAAGCAGTCTGGCAGTTGCCCAAGATGTTAACATGGGGTTACCACATGACCCAGAAATTCCACTGCTAGGTATATGCATAACAGAAGTAAAAACATATGTCCACGCATGACCTTGTACATGCATGTTCATAGCAGAATCACTCACACTAGCCAAGAAACGGAAACCACCCAATGGTCTGTCAGCAACGAGCAGACACACAAGAGGTGTGGGTGCTGAGCACTCACACGGGAGTCCTCTCCAGGCATCGCCTCCAGCAAAGAGACCTCTCCCACTGGGGTCAGCCCACATCCTGCCACTGTTCCGTGCGGGAGCTCCAAGGCCTGGGCCCACCTCGGGACAACTCTGAAGAGCCATTTTAATTTTAGAGATTTCCATGAGACTGGCTGAATCCTTTGTTGTAGCCACACCACAGCTTGCCTTGCCTGGCCCACACCTGCTGCCTTCCTCACCCTCTCACGGGTGCTCTCCCGGGCAGCCTCCTCGGTGAACCCCGTGCACTCACGTTGCTGGGTCTGTGTCCCAGGGAACTGCCCACAGACAGGAGGACACTGATCTGGGGTGCCTGCAGCCGCTGGCTCAGCCCACAGCCAGTGCTCGGGGAATGTGGCTCACCCTGTGGACTCCCCTTGTGTCCTTTCTCGTTATGATGATAACAGGAAAATAAGTCATCCCCACAGGGTTAGCTAGAAGTTGCGAGTTGGTGGGTAGATTGGTGTTAAATGTCACCTAACCTAATCAGCAACGGACTCTCCAGGCTCTTGGGTCATGGAATATTTTAATGGGCAATCAGAGTGAACTCGTGTGGCTGGCAGAGATGGGCACGAATTGCTTGGCAGTCCCCATCAGAAGGAAGGTCTGTGTCTGCTCTCCTGCATTCTGGCTGGAGGGACCTGGGCCTGCGTTGACTGATAGAACATGAAGGGACACTGTCCCAGTCTCCAGACCCAATCCTTGACAGACTGGAAGCTTCTGGCTCCTGTCTTCTGGAACTCTCTCTTTCTGGGGTCCCTGAGCTACCATGTGAGAAGTCCTACTTTCCTGAGACTGTCCTGCTTGAGAGGCCAAGTGTAAAAACTCTGACGGACGGTCCCAGCGGAGCCAGACTTCTACCCACCCCCCGCCCACAAAGCACCAGGCATGTGAGTGAGGCTGTCTCGGATCATTCCAGACCCACCCGTCTTCCATCTGGGTGCCACTTAGTGACCTCAGCCAACCTTCCATGGAGCGGAAGAATCACCAGTCAGGCTCTGAAAAGTTCTCAACCCAGAAAACGATGGTGTAGCAACATGGTTATGTTTTAATTTGATGTGCAGCGATAGACACCCAGGACAACCTCCTCCTGGACCCCTCGGCAGCTCCCGTGAGCTCTCCGAGCCTCGCTGGGGATGGGGCCGGGAGGGGGTGCATTATGATCTCATGTCTGTTTGAAAGCGTCGGAGGCCCAGTATCTCAGACACCTTGCCCAAATCTAAACACTGGATTTGCAACCATCCTAGAAGCAGAGCTTATTTCACTTAAGCCTTTCATCAAGTGTATTTTTGTTAGACAGGTTTCAGGGTTTTGTTTTGAGCAAATGAAATGATGGTAAGTACTTATTTGAGAGAAGCACACAGTGGGTGAGGATGACCTCCCATCATGGTCCCTGGGGGTCGCACACCTTTGCTCCCAGGACTGTGGAGCACGGGTTCACAGGGAATCTGTGGTCTGAAGGTTTTAATTTAAAAGGAGACTTTGGAATTATATGTGTGTTCACAAACATACGCCTGTCCAGAAGGTATCCAGCCATGTATTATGAAAAATAGAGACATTTATTGAAGAAGATATAAGAAACACTGTACACAGGACAATGACGCCTCAGTGCCCTTCAGAGTAGGCACCTTGGGACCTCACACAGTTCTCCTAGTTGCCATCAGCTGCCCCGCTGTATTTTCCTGAATCTCATCAATGGTCTGAAATCTCTTCCCTTTCAAAGGTGATTTTAGTTTTGGGAAAGGCCAGAAGTCACAGGGTGCCAAATTTAGGCTGTAGGGGGGCTGAGCCACGTGGGTGGTTTGAAGTTTCTTAAAAAACTCCGCATGAGATGTGGTGCATGAGTGGGTATGTTGTCGTGACTAAGCTGCCAATCACCAGTTGCCCATAGCTGTGGCCTTTTGAATCACCTGAACAGTTTCCACAGAAGAATGTTCAAGCTTATCGCAATATTTGAGGCAGATTAATTTTTCCACTTGCTCAGTCATTTTGCATGTGACGGCCACACAGTACACATGCTCACCCAACCACATCTACCGCCCCCACTGACCAGCACAGTGAAATCATCATCGTTCACACATGCGCATTCCAGTCCACTCTCCTTGGCTGCCAGGTCACATGGATGTAGCACACACCATTCTCATTATATTAACAGTGGTTGGACTTTTTCTGGACAGATGTGCTGTACAATAACCCAAGGTCATGGCTTTGTAGGAAATAGAACTTAGATATTTTTCTGTGCTGTCTCCAGAAGTAATTTATTAAGTGTCAGAACCTGGGTCTGGATTTTCCCTTTGTAAGATATGGCCATCGTACTTACACTTTGGGTTCTTTTTCTGAGTAGCTCATTGCATTAGTGGCTGCCAAGGTTTCCAAGTCCCCTTGGCTCCCAGGACTGACCCATGAAAAGGCCTGCCACTGGTTGGGAAGCTACAGGACTGATGTGAATTTCAAAGGTCTTATCCTACTTTTATTCTTCCTCAAATGCAGCCCTCCCCAAAAACCAACAACTTGGAAATAAAGTACTTCAAGAAAGATGAAGGAGCTGTATCTCAGTCACTGTTCGATGTTTCCAGGTGACCGTCCTATTACCGGCAGCTCTGGATTCCCCGGGAGAAAGAAGGAAACTGAGGCGGCTGAGCCCTTAGTGGGCGCAAATGCTCTGAATGTACCTGCCCAGTCCCAGTTCTCACCGCCTCCCTGTGAGGAGGGGACTGTGTTTCATCAGTAACAGCACAGAGTTGTGGGGGGCGGGTAGGGGACTCCCACAGGCTTCACAGACAGTGAGGGGTGGAGCAGAGTGGGAGGGGTGGGCAGCAGTTGAACTCAGGTGTGTCTGTCGGAGTTCAAAGCCCCTCTTCTTTCTGCGGTGCGATGCTGCCTTCTGAAAGGGTGTCAGCGTGCCGGGCTTTCGTAGCTGTCTATCTGGGGCCGTGGGGGAGAGAACCCAGTCACCACGGCAGTGGAAGACTTTAATAACTAATGCAAACTAGCAACTGTACACAGCGCTTCCCTGCACACACAAGTGTGTAGAGTGAGAACACACGCTCTCAGACCCAAAGTCCCTCCACGTCCGTGAGGAATCTTCCTTGGAATCTTACAGCTCCTGATGTCATTTAATAGGTGACAGGCTATGCAAGCAAGGTTATTTAATCACAATGTCATGTCCACTTTAAAATATGCAAAACATGTACATACCTACACAGGTGTGGCCCTTTGAGGCCCTGGTGCCAGGCAGGTCACCGTAGGTTGCAGAGGCCAAGGCGAGCGAGGGCAGGAGAAGGAGCACGGGAGCCGCCCAAAGGCCTTTCCAGGGGCACTGCATGGCGGAGCTGTGCGCCCGGGGGACCAGCAGGGCTGCGGAAGCCGCGGGGGGCCGTGGTGTCCTGGAGCCGCGGCTGCGGAGTGCTGCGGTCTCTCTCCCCTTCTCTTCCGTCCTCCGACACCCTCTTGCACGCTTTTCAATAAGTGGGAAGCGAATAAAGACGCACAAAGTCACTTGTCACTACTCTAGATCCCCGAGAGAGAGCCACCTAGGCGCTGGGAAGAGCTGGAGGGGTCTCTGCCTGGTGGTTCTCCGGAGACAAAAGCTGCCGAAGAAGGAAAGACCCAAGTTGCGCAGCTGGCGGGAAGGCGCGTATGTGCGCTTGCTGGCTGAAGGCGGAAGCCGGAAACCTCAGGAACCCCCAGGCTGGCGGAACCGTCTTGGGGGTATTTAGTAGGCACTTCCTCTTTCATTCTGGCAAAGCTAAACAATTAAGCTGCAGAAAAAAAACACACAATAGAACGAAACCACAAACACACAACCCAGTCCCAACCGGATCAGCAACACCCAGGGATTGTAGAAATTATAATTTGTCACATTCAGAAGTTATTTAGTTTTGCTCTAAATAGCTTTCTATGGGGACGTTGGGCTCCTTATTTTGTTGCTGGAGGAGGAGAGTCTGGTCACCTAGTTATTTCCTTTAGAGAAGTAGGACTATTATTCCTCAAGGGGTCAAGTTTTCTCCAGGACTTTCACTTGGTGTGCAGAAAATGAGCAACACCATAGTGGGCAGTCAGGGTGGCTGGATTTTAAACCTGGTAAGAAAAAAACAGGTGCCTGAATGAACCACTTCATCTTTACGAGCTGTGCACCACATGGCTCTTCTCTCCAGAGTTTCAAGGCGTGTTTGCACTTCCCACCTGGGGTGATTTCTGCATTTTTTTATATTTATATTTATTTATTTTTAGAGAGGGAAGGGAGGGAGAAAGAGAGAGAGAGAGAAACATCAATGTGCGGTTGCTGGGGGTCATGGCCTGCAACCCAGGCATGTACCCTGACTGGGAATCGAACCTGCGATGCTTTGGTTCGCAGCCTGCGCTCAATCCACTGAGCTACGCCAGCCAGGGCAATTTCTGCTTTTTTAAAAGTGATTTTCTGTTTTGAAAATGAGAACTAAAGGCTGTTTTTCTGGAGAAAACAACAACAACAAAAAGAACAGAACCAAATCATTGATAGAGACAAGGTATAATCTAAGTGCTTTGCTTTCTCAAACAAGATACAGTAAAAACAAAACAAAAAATGTTCTTATTACTGGTAAAGTAAATTTTAAAAATCGGCCTCATTTAATGGGACCCGCAGTCTCCACGGGGTTCCAGAAAACTCTTTACCAAGTCATTCATTCAATGCACATTTATTGATGATCTATTACGGATAATCACCTTCCACAGTCACTGTCCTAAACGCGGAAGGTAAGTAAACTGCGAAAGATTTCTGCCCTCGCTGGGTGATCGTCTGTGGAGTCACCGCGGACTCGCGCCTTCCAGTAAATCCCTTTATTTAAGTAAGTTTACTCTGCCCTTGTGCTTGGTCATTATTGGTCCACAAGATTGGAGTCGGCAGCCGTGCGGGCGCTCCTCCGCGGTAACTCGGAAGCCCGCCATCCCCACCGAGCAGGAAGCGGTAGTCTCTGTTTTGCTTTGCCTGGTACGTGGGTGCAGGAATCGAGCCCTAGGGCTTGCATGCGGATTACCACACGGTTCCTAGGCTGACTTGGAGCACATTTCATAGATGCGATGCAACAACTTCTTGTGTCGGGAAATTAATGACAGGAGGCTCTTGAAAAATCTGTTCCTAATTGATCACTGTATATAAAACATATTTTATAGAGTCACAGATCCCTTTGCAGTTGTGATGAAAACTATGTACCTTCTTCCTGGGGGGGGAAACATGTAACACAAACACACTAAATTTTACTCATGTATTTAAAAACAATCTTGGACCTTTGAAAGTCATTTATTTATTCTATGGGTTCATGGACCCCAGGTTGAGAACCCTTGGTCTGAAAGCTTTTATTTTTCTCAACTTCTTATTCTGTATTCCATGTATGTGAACTTGCCGTGAACTGGAGTATTTATTCCTCTTTCAATGTAGGCGCTCAGATTGAGAAATCGTGCAGAGTTTGGGCACCCCCATTCCCACACAGGCGTTGTGATAGAATCTCTCTCTGTTGAGCAAGAGCGCCAGAGCGAACCTTGGTCTCGGCTCCGGCCGCTGCCAGGAGGTGCTGTGTGGGAAACCCCGGCCAGGCATCATACATTGGCTTTCCCTTCCTTCTTTTCAGTGTGTGGCAACAAAACCAAAGTTCCTTTGTATAGTTTCTATATAAAATCCTCCCCTGAGGAGATTCTTTAATTGACTTTTGTTAGAGAGGGAGAGACACATTGATGTGAGAGGCAAACATCGATCAGTTGCCTCCCCTAAGCGCCCTGACTAGGGACCGAATCTGTATGTGCCCTGACCGGGGATCGAACCTGCATCTTTCTGGCGCGTGGGATGACGCTCAACCAACTAAGCCACCCTGCCAGGGCTTTTGTGTATTTTCTTTACATATTTGAGTAACATTTTTAAATTTCAATTTGTATTCTTCCTTTTGCTTTTCACAAAATCTGCTGAACAGACTCTAGGTCCTTCAGAGACCAGTGTGGGTTGTCTCCCTTTCTTCAGCCATGAGGGGACAATTTCAGAGGGTACAATGGTGACATCAATATTTAGAATTAGTTATGAAATTTATTTTTCAATGCGTTAGCCTAGAAAATGGCCTGCCAAAGTCATATATGTTCTAGTCTGGGAACCTGGGAGCTTGGGAACCTCACGTGGCCAAAGACATTTTTGCAGCTGTAATTAAGTTGGAGACCTTGACCCAGGGCAATACCCTAGGCTAGTTGGGCGGGCCCAACATGATCACAAGTGCCCTTCCAAGAGAGAGGCCGGAGGGTCAATGTAAGAGGAGCGGACATGACAGCAGAAGCAGAGACTGGACTGATGCAAAGACGGGGCCATGAGCCCAGAAAGGCAGGCAGCCCCCAAGGCTGGGAGTCAAGGAAGCAGAGTCTCCAGAAGGAATGCAGCTCCGTCAACACCTTGAGTCTAGCCTGCAAGACCCTGCCTGGAATTTCTGACCTCAGAACTGTGAGATGAGTTGTTATTTTTTTTATCTTTACCTGAGGACATGCTTATTGATTTTAGAGAGAGAGAAGAGAGAGAGAGAGACATCGATGTGAGAGAGAAACATCAATGGGTTGCCTCTCACATGTGCCCTGACTGGGAACCAAACCCGCAATCTTCCGGTCATGGGATGATGCTCTAACCAACTAAGCCACACTGGCTAGGGCTAAAGTGGTGGTGTTTTCAGCTACTACGTTAGTTGTAATGTGTTACACAGCAACAGGGGACTGATACAGTCATTAACCCTTGTTCATTCAAGAAGAACAAGAGATTCAAGTCGAGGGTTCCAGGCCAGACAGAAAGGAGAGGCAAGCATGTCCCGTCGGAGCCGGACAGGTGCAGGAGAAGAAGGAGCCCCTGAGACCCGTGAGCAAGCAGTCACACACACATACAAGGCAACCCTGTCCCCCCGGGCCCAGGCTGAGGGCGGTAGGTGCTGGAGAGACTGGGGAGGGAGACCTCTTCCCTCTGCTCGCTGTGGGAGACCCTGGGAGGAGGCCATCCTCAGGGGCATCTCTCAGCTGCAGGGGTCGCCCCAGGCCAAGCCAAGTGCAGCGCCCCCATGTGGTGGGGAAGGGGGTCTTTCGTGCGGTGCAGAAGGCACTTAGAAATTTCCTCACGGCCTGTAGAAGAAGCAGATTTTTTTTTTAATGAAAAAGTTTTTAAAAATTTATTTTCAAAAAGCAGTAAAAACATTTACACGAGACATTCTGAAATTCTAACGTCGGGTTTAGGCCTCAACCTCTGCAGGCTACCAGGGTGCATGCATCCCCAAAGGCTGTTCTGCAAACAGGCAGGCAAGTGGGGTGAGTGTCTCCCCTTGATCATTAACATGGGCACAGCTAATAATGATAAAATAATTGTAGGAACCTTCTTTTTTCTGGAGAACCCTGCATAATTAGGCAACAAAGATAACCGAGGTATAAAGCTGTAGTTTCCTTTTTTAAAAAAGTATTTATTTTCAGAGAGAGTGAGGAAGGGAGGGAGAAAGAGGCAGAGAGAAACATCAATGTGTGGCTGTCCTTCACGCACCCCCCACTGGGGACCTGGCCTGCAACCCAGGCATGTGCCCTGACTGGGAATAGAAGCAGCGATCCTTTGGTTTGCAGGTTGGCACTCAACACACTGAGCCACGCAGGCCGGGGCTAAACCTATGGTTTTCTGATGTTAGTATAGCAAATGCAAAAGCAGGGGTGATGAGAATTGAGACATCCTGTGGCAAGGGGAGCAGGTGGAGCGCTCAGCTGCGGCCCCAGCCAGGGCCAGGTGGGGCCAACGAGTGCGTGCGAAGGCGGGGCCCCAGGGCTTGCACGCACGTTGTTGCAAGGGGCCCCTGTTGGCTTCGAGCGCAGCTCATAGATAAAAAATAAAACAACTGCTTATGTCAGGAAATTAATGACCAGAACCTGTTTATCTGCTGCTAATTGATGACTTTATGTAAAATATCTTATGAAATGCGTGGGGAGGGCCATGCGGCTGAGAGGGAGCCCAGGCGCCACCGGCACATTCCCCAGCTGTGGATTTCAGATCCAGAGGTGGCCGCGGTGGCTGCGGGGCTGCTGTCACGCATGGCAGGGGACACTGCAGGAGCTGACACGCGGAGGGAGAACCCTGCTTTTCCCACCACCCCCAAATTTGTCTCATGTCCACATTCACACTTGCAAACTTCCCTTTTAAATAGATGCATATAGCATATTTTATGGAATTAAAGAAAGCCTCTTGTTGGAACTTAGACTTATTTGTATGTATTTGTCATGAAAAACCAGACTGTGTTATATATCTTGGAAGTGAAAAAATGTCTTCACACCCAGAGGCCATTTTGGGAAGGAGGAGTGGTGGTGGGGAACAAAAAACAAAGTAAAGGAAAAAAGCCTTGGCCCTGGTAGCTCAGTTGGTCGGAGCATCGTCCCCTACACCAAAAGGCTGGAGGCTCGATTCCTGATCAGAGCACATACCTAGGTTGCAGGTTCAATCCCCAGCCAGGGTGTGTACAAGAGCCAACTGATCGATATTTCTCTCCAATTAATGTCTCTCTCTTTCTCTCTCTCTCTCTCCCCCATTCTTTCTTTCCCTCTAAAATCAATAAACATTTTAAAAAGAAGAAAAGGAGGATGTGGGGTGATATGGAAGATTGAGCATTTATCCCAAAGAGAGTACTCCAGCCGCAGAGACGGAGATACTGCTGACGGGCAGGTTGAAGGGTAACCTCCATGCCTGCTCTCTCCAGGGTGAAAGGAAGATCCCATCACCGGTAGAAAATGAGGAAGCGGCAGCTTATTCCCATAAGCCGGCAGTGTGTGTCTTCATCGCCACGTTGACTGGTGATGACAATAAGGGGGGGTGGTCTGTACCGGGGGAGCCAGCCCTTGTAGATCCTCGACTGTGATCTGCCAGGCTTGTGAGTGACCACAGGCTGAAGGGCTCAAGGTCAAGGCAGAACCACGCCCTAAGAGCAGGAAGCACAGGATAGTTATCTTAAAGTCAGTATTTGATAACTCCAACGTCCGTGTAATTCTGGTGTCATTCTATCTTCTGGGCTTTTTTTGTTTGTTTGTTTTCAGTGACTTTTTCCTATATTGAATGCCAAAAATGTGTGAAAGAGAGTAGGAGCTCCAGATGATGTTGTTGTCTCCTGGGTAAGACTCTGCTACTTTTGGAAGGGAGACAGCGCATCACCTGGGCCCAGCGCTGCTGGGCCTCCTTACTCAGGGGCCTGCACCATCGCCCAGGAGCTCCAATCAGGAGCCTTGAGGTTTGCAGGGTCCCTTCCACTTCACATGTCTCCTTTGCCTTCGATTCACTGTTTTTATTTTTCCTCTCTAGCACTTCGAGAAATCGAAATTTCTGCTTGGGTTTGATCCGCTCCAAAGGCCCTTTCTTCTTTGCTTCCCATTACTTAGCCCCTCGCAAGCACAGCCTCGGGGCAGAAAATCCCTCAAGAGGTGCTCGTGCGCACAGAACGTCCAGCTCACGGCTCACGCCTGCGCACTTCCCTTCTCTGCACGGTGTCCCCTGGGCCTGTGGGAACTCAGCCTCGTCGTGGAAACCCGCTTCCCTCGTTTTTGTCTCATGCCCTCACATGGTGGTGGTTGTTTTAACCAGTTTTTGTTGTTGTTTTCAGTGGGAGGTTGTTTGATACTTCGTCACAGTCAGAAGTGGCGGTACTTGTGCTCTGGCCGGGTGGCTCTGTTAGTTGGAGCATCATCCCATGCACCAAAGGGTTGCAGGTTTGATCCCGGGTTGGGGCACACGCAGAAGGCAATTGATCAATGTTTCTCTCTGTCTCTCCCTCTCCCTGCCCCTCTCTCTAAAATCAATACACATATCCTCAGGTGGGGATTAAAAAAAAAGAAGTAGAAGTACTCCTGTGTTTGGTTTTTAATTGATTCAATATTGAGACCCATTAAAAATTCAAGATGAAAAATGTAAAATATTTTGCATCGCTTTTATGGATGTTTTTGTTGTTCCACCTTTGCTCTTCGGAGGTGTGAGTGCGTACAATGCAACGTGCAGATCTTAAACGTCCAATTAGTGTCGACACGTGTGCATCCTCGTGTAACTGCCATTGTGTTTTAAATGGATTGTGTCAGGATTTATATTACCTGACTTAATGAGCACCAAAATAGGTCTGGAACGATAGTCAAGACTCACAAATCAAACACGTTTTTATAATTTGGAATTTCACGAGGTTTATTTAAGGTGCTGTGGGAATTACCGTTTGAACACAGCTCCCCCTACACTGAGCACGTGCCTCGCCTGCTCTCAGACTCACAAATATCTTCAGGATGAAAGTAAATTCTTAGCTCTATTTTAAAAATTAAGGTGCTCAAGTCTTTGCCTTGCATAATAAATAACACCAAGTCTGGCAGTTTTGTTTGAGTTATTTTTAAACCACTTTTTATTATAAAGGTAAATCATTTTTATTGTTCCAGGATGGAAAAATGTAGAAAGTCTTCCCCCAGATTTCCTCACCAGTAGCTCTAGTCTAGATATAACCATTGTTTACAGTTTGGTATGTACACCTCCTGAATTTTATGCACATAAAAATTTTAAATAAAATATTGTCATATGTTTTTATAAATGGTTTTTTTACTTAAAACTTACCGGTAAAATTCAAACAGATCAAAATCATGTGAATAATTATAATGTTCAGTCTTTCCTTTTAAATAGATACATATAGTATATTTTATGGAACTTTAAAAACCTTATTGTTGGAACTTTGGATTATTTCTATATGTTTGCTACTAAAAAGCAAACTGTGTTATTCATCCCCCCAAAGTTCAAAATTTCCCAATCTACTAATTATTTCTTTAGGATACATTTGTTTCCATGAAACTTCTTAGCCAATGTTATACACATTTTTTACGGACTTCTTTTTGTTTCATATAGCAAGGTTTCCCATGAACAATTCTTTGCCAGTTTGTATTTCCTCAGCTGCCCAAGAGAGGTGTTAATTCTCCTCACCTCACCAACAAAGGCAGAAAATATGTCATTGTTGTATGAATTTGTATTTCTTTTGTTACTATTGAAGTTGAGCCTTATTTTGTTATATGTATTCACCATATACATGTTTTCCTCTTTTTAATACTTGTTTCTATTTTTTCTCTTGTTGGACTGCTCCTGGTTTTTCTTCTTGATTTGTAATAACTCTTTATATATGAACCCCTGGGCTTTCATACAGGTCACAGATTCCACCCCGTTTGCCATTGGCCTTCTGGGTGCGTTTCCTGTAGCCGTTCTGAGGAAGCATCGCATGGCCATGCTGCAGAGCCCCCCAAAACAGGATGCAAAGTGGGATGGAGAGTGTGGGAGAGCCGAGGCTGGAGGCATGGGGCAGCCCACCAAAGGAGACTCCGTCATGGGGGGAGGGATTTAAAAATACCAGGGGGGTGAAGTCTTGGAGTTTACCATGTGGGAGCTATGAGAGCGACGGAGGGGATGTGGCTGAGACCCAGACTTCTGGCCCCCCCGGTGAGGTAGAGGGTGCAGGGCCTCGGCCAGGTGAGGGCCACCAGCTGGGAGGGGCCTGGGAAGGGGCTGGGGAGCTGCAACACAACACACAGGTGCGTGCAATTGGCCACCAGAGCCCCGCCGCTGAAGAGAGTCCCTGGCACACCGTCGGTCAAGTTTCATGGAAATGAACTCATTGTCCCTACTTATCAAATATGATGTTCTTGTCTTTGGTGCCTTCTGACCTCTGTGTCTGGTGCCAGTAGCCTCACAACAAATTAATAACCTCAGTACTGCTTCTCCAGAGTGTCCGCAGATCCCAAAGAAGAGCAGTATTTTAGCTCAGGGCGGGAAACAAGGGCATGGGGCCTCTTGGGTGGGTGGATGTGGGGGCGGAAGAAGAGGGAGGTGGTGGAGGGAGGCATCTGAACAGCAAAGCATGCAGAAAGTTCAGAACACAAACTTCTTAATGCTGAGGCTCCCAATAGTCGCAGCTATTATTACGTTCACATCTGGGCTCATTCTACCCGTCATTCACCACCCACTGGTGGCTGTACTGGACTGTGATCACGCTAGAGCTCCCTGAGCAATGACGATGTCTCCGTTGCATGTGGAATGGCCTGACTAGGACTCTCAGGAGGGTTATTTTCTGCAGAATGGGCTGCTGCGTCAGACCTTGGAGATTCCTGGAATGCATGCGTGCATCTGGTCTCCATCGGTCCATCCCACAAACAGGCCTGGAGACTCTGCTGAGCAAGCATTGTGCTGGGCGCTGAAGAGGGTCGGAGGTGGGAGGAAGGAATATAGTCTGTCCCCTAAGGGAACTTTGCATCCTGCTCGTCTTTCATACTATGTATCTGTTCTTTTTCATTCGCACTTAAAACATTACCGGGCACCGACGTCGTGCCATAGCACGCCAGGCACGAACAGTTCAGAGGTGAATGCAACACAGCCCTTGCTCTGGTGAAGCCAACAGGCGCAGGGAAGCTTGCGATTTAGTGCTGTCATTGCTATAAAGATGCACAAAGTCCTGTGGACTGTGAAGGCGGCTGCAAATAACTCGAGTGTTGGGGCTTCTCACAGAGAAGGTCTATACAATGCAGACCCTGATGGTGAGGTGAGAGGGACCTCAGCAGGGGGAAAGTGTGGAGCGAGAAGCTGTGAACAGAAGCATGGAAGATTCCTGCCAGCCAGTGCCTGGGGCAGAGGGTGCCCGCAGGAGCGGGCAGGGCCGAGAGGGGAATGTTAAAAGCTTGCAGCTGGGAAAGAAGGGGTGGACGCCACGTGTGTGCATTTTCTGCCGATGAAAGAAGAAGTCCTGCCCTGGGTCATCTTAGGGTGTGTGCAGAGAAAGCTCTAGAAGACTGTGCAGAACTGGACATGGCATAGAGGGCTACTTCCAGTCCGTTAACAGCCAGTGGCTGCAGAAACCAGAGAGCTCATTCTGCTAGCTTTTAATGCCATCTCATGATCAACATCACACTATCTCCACAGCGTCCGTCAGTATGGAGGCGGGTCCCCAGTCAGTGGGGGGCAGAAGAGGCAGAGTTAATCCAAAGGGGTGGAGTCCTCGGGTCCTTATGTTTGTCAGCTGAGAGCAACAGCCTGGGTGGAAACACAGGAGGAGAATTAGTGAGATGGACAATTTTGCTAATCCAGTGACAGCCATTGGGCTCTCCCAGGCCCTTTTGTTGTGTTTGCACCACAGGGCAATGGCTTCCACACCTTTCTGACCGTGACCGAAACTAACAAATGCATTTGATGCCGTGGCTCAAACCCATACAAAAATTTCACCTAGTACTGTTGGGAAGCAGTCTGATATATTTTTTTAACCTTTTATTATTTAAAAAAAATTGCTGGTCACTGACCCTCTAAATAGATTTCATGACCCACAGCTGGGTTATAACTTTCATCTTGAAAAATCCCGTCTCCCCATGTCTTGGAGGGGGCGACGTGTGGGTAGGGAGGGGATGGGGCGGCATGTGGGGAGTGGAAGAACGGGCACGTCTGTCCCAAGGGGTGGGGCCCCGAGCGCTCCCACAGTGAATTCCTGGGTGCGCAGGCGGAAGGGAAGGATGGGGCGCTTCACTAAGAAGGAGGATGTATTTGCTCCAAGTGAGAAGGCAGTGTTTTGATACCTAGTAATGGTACGGAGTAGCACTGACGAACCTTTGTTGTGTGGAACATTTTGATACAATAATAGGTATCCCTTAAAAAATTTGCAGAGTGGCGAAATAAATTTGGGAAATGCTAAAATGTATGCCTCCGATATAGGTGGCCACAACGCATATTTAAAGGGCTGAAAACACCTCCAGAAGTAAAGTAATTTTTCCCTTGTTTAAAACTGAGAGTTTAATCTATGGAAGGACCTTTTCTGTCTGGTGGAATCCCTACAGCCATCTGGCAGAGTGGTGCAGAAAATGCAGGTGGAGACAGGTATCACCGAGAAAGGCGAAGCAGAGGGTGCAGAGTCAAGGGGGAGAAAGGGGGTTATGTCCACGGGGCCTCCCTCCTTGTGAAGGGTCTAAACCAGGCAAACTTTTTCTTTTTTTTTTCTTGAAAACTTTTAAATATTATTTTATTGTTGTTTAAGTACAGTTGTCTGCATTTACCCTTCACCATCCCCCGCCCCAGCCATCCCCACCTCCCTCCCCTGCTTTTACCCCCCTTGGTTTTGTCCATGTGTCCTTCATAGTTGCTTCTGAAAACGCTTCCCCCCATTATCTCCTCCCACCTCCCCTCTGGTTACTGTCATATTGTTCCTAATTTCAATGTCTTTGGCTATATTTTGCTCGCTTGTTTGTTTTGTTGATTAGGTTCCACTTAACAGCGAGATCATATGGTATTTGTCCCTCACTGCCTGGCTTATTTCACTTAGCATAATGTTCTCCAATTCCATCCATGCTGTCGCAAAGGGTAGGAGCTCCTTCTTCCTTTCTGCTGCATAGTATTCCATTGTGTAAATGCACCATAGTTCTTTGATCCATTCATTTACTTCTGGGCACTTAGGTTGCTTCCAGCACTTAGATCAGGAACAAGACAAGGATGTCCACTTTCACTACTCCTATCCAACATAGTACTGGAAGTCCTAGCCACAGCAATCAGACAAGAAAAAGAAATAAAAGGCATCCAAATTGGAAAGGAGGAAGCAAAACTGTCATTGTTTGCAGATAACATGATAATGTACAAACTTTTTCTGTAAAGGGCTGGCCAGTAAAGATTTTGGGCTTTGCAGGGGTTCTCTCGACTGCTCACCTCTGCCACTGTATCGTGAAGTGGTGTAGACAATTCACACAAGTGTCAGAAGACCATGCTCCAATTCTGCCTTGTCTATGGACACCGACATTTCAATTTCATCTAGTTTTTCTGTGTCACAGAATCTCACTCATGTTTTTACATTTCCCCAGCCATTTGAAATTGTAAACACCCTTCTTGGCATACAGGCTATATAAAACTATATAAAACTATATAACAATGGCTGTTGAAACAGCCTGTAGGCAGAATAAAAGTTCATTTCTCACTTTCCCAAATAGGCACATTCCTGTTGATCAGCAGGTGGATGGCTCTCCTCCAAGTGGAGATGAAGGGACATGGATTGCTTCCTTCCTGTGGCCCCATTGTCTTTGTTACTCAGCCCTCCTGCTGGTGTGGTCCTTGGCATTAGTCTGCAGAAGGTAAAGAAGTCCTTAAGAGTCAAGACAGTAAGTGACACACTTCTGCTCACCTTCTATTGGCTAGAACCCAGTCATATGGGTCCAACAGCAAAGGAGTCTGGGAAATGTAGTCTTACCTGTGTAGTCAGGCAGAAAAGAAAATGGGTTTGATGAACACCAGTCAAGAAGAAGTGGGAAAGGCATTCCAACAGTGGGGGCAGCCTAAACAAAGGCATGGAGGGGAGATATTGTGGCGCAGCAGGGAACTGAGAGCCATCTGCGGTTGTCAGGAGTACCGGCTGAAAGAAGAGGGTATAGATGCTATGCCTGCAGCAGAGAGCTCAGCTCTCCCTCTTCCTGGGCCGTGCATAGGGCTAGAGATGGTGGGATCATTCAGTGTGAAGAGAATGCTGGAACGTTCTCCCTTCTCGTCCCTGCCTCTGCAGCAGTGACATCAGTAATACCAGAGTGGGTGTGGAGAAGAAGAGGCAAGGACAGGGCAGTCAGGCCTGAAGCTGCCTCGTCCTCACGCTCCTGGCCTGCGTGAGTGGCCTCGTGCTTCCGGACAGCCCAGCATCTGGGTCAGCTGGGCAGAGACCAGGAGGTGACGCTCCAGGTGAAGAGAATGGACATTTGGCTGGTGTATTCTTTGTCTTCTTCCCCCCAAGAGCTTCAGATGTCCCAGTGGTGATGGGACACAAACAATGGCGGCAAGGTCAGGCTTTCACATGACTACCAGCGGGCACGTTGTGACCTTGTTACATCAGACACACCCGCCTCAACCCCAGGGACTTTCTCAGGTGCTTGCTGTGCAGTTTTATCTCCTCCCTCAAATGCCCAGAGAAAGAGCCCGGAGCCACCTGGGGAGACTGTGACATCCTCCTAGCCACATGCCCCGAGGCTGGGGTGCGGTGTGGTCAAGGGTGAAGAACCCACCATCTGCGTTAGTGAAGGCTAGCCAAGGAAATGGCTTCCGTCTGCCAGGGCTTGACAAATCAGCTGATCTATCACGCTGTTCCCTGGGTTTCCTGAGCAGAAGTGCTCAGCTCTCCTGCACAAATGTATCTCAGTGTTGAGCCTGAGTAACGGACAGAGGGTTATCAGCAATCAGAAGAGAAAGGAGCCTTTCCCTAACACCACGTCTCAGCACTAAATTGCTCTCATCCACTCAGTGTAAAGGAAGAACCTTTAACTTGTATAGCCTCTTTATGCTCAGGATCTCTCGTCTAGTGATGCTGTCCCTGTATTCCTTCGAAGGCTGCACAGAATGCACAGCCAAGGGACACTCGTGATGCCACCCCCTTCCTTCCACACCCCCCTCTCCTCCCTGTGTCCCCAGAGACCACCCGTGGGTTCTGATGTTAAGTTCACTGAAGAACTTCACGAGTGCCTCAGTCTGGTATCCCCGGAGAATGGTTTGGTCTGTCCCAGACTGTATGTGGGTGTCCATTCGGCCCTGGTCCCATAGCTGTCTTTGCCATAGTGTCCACGGGGAGGGGGGGGGGCTTGACCCTCTGCTTCTGCTCAGAGACAGATGCAAGGCCCTTCATTCAGTAGTCCGATTACTCCAGAGGGAAAACGGGTTTTCTGCCTTTGTTTTCCATTACAAAAATAGAACATATTTACAGTTCAAAATTAAAATGACACAGAAGGTATGGAGAAGTTAGAAGTTTCCCTCTAGTAATCCTCAAGCATTACCACTGACATTACTTTTGAGAGGCTCTTTCCTGCCTTTTTCTAGTCACACGCACGTGTATTCCTCTATGCAGGCAACACACGTGTGCGCACGCATGCACACACACACACGGTTGGTTTGTTGTTTTCCAAAGTGGTAGCATTCTCTACGTACTGTCAGGAGCTTCTCTTTTTCATTTCAATGTTGTGATAATTTCTCATCGATCTCTATCTTCTGTTAATGCACGGCATGCCAGTGTATATTGTAATATTTTTAAATTATCCAATTTTATTGATAGATATTTAGGTTGTTTCAAGGCTGTTGTTTAACTTCTACATGGTGAAATAAGCACATTTCAGGGCATTATAAAAAGGAATGAACTATCTCCTTGCTTGTCTCAAGGCGGAGGGGCCCTGATGAGTAAATCATGTTTCCGTCACCACATCACCTGCAGGCAAACGCCGCAGCCCCTCCGGGTGCGCACGTGGAGTCCCTCCCTGGCCTTGGGCTTCTCCTGTGTGTGGTCCCTCCTTCAGTCTCTCTGCTCTTCCTCCTGCAGCCAGAGAATCCTTCTAAAAGTAGTTCTCTTTTCTTGCCTGTAGTTAAATAACTTTTCTTAAGCACAGTCTGGAAGGGCCATGCTCAGGAGCTTCCGGTGTCTTTCCTTCATCTGCGTAAGTCCAGTCTACCCACTCCCTGCCTACTCTATGGTTGATGGGAGCAGACTTGCTTTATAACTCTCACGGCTTATTATCCGCATCACTGGAAGGTTACATTCAGATTGCTTGGCTTCCCTTCTCTTTTCCTTTGGCATATTGGGTCACCTTCCAGGCTCCATCTCTTGAAACATGCTCTACCTACGGAAGCTGAGTGTGAATGGGAACATTAGTGGAATTCATCCTTGGTGCAAAGTTAGATGTTGGGGGAAACATTTCTCATTTTTAGGTCACCCAAGAATCACTTGTAAATTATTGTTGGTATTAGAAATGACCCTCATTCATTTAAGCAAAAGAAAAAAGGAAGAAACGTCACAGAAAGAGGAGCTAGCTCAATGAATCAAAGAAAAGACTGACCAACCCAACACGGGAAAGTAGACGAACTTCAGTTGAAGTGTGGTCAGCTGTGGACAGTGCCACCGGAATACCTGCTACACCATCACTCTCTCTGCAATTATAATTCCCTGGAGAGAGAGAACTGGCTTAGGGTGGGGGCAGGGAGAGGGGCAGGCTAGGGGAGTCAGGGGGCTGTGGACTTGGCTTGGGGGCTCTTGGCTCGAGAGCAGCATGTTGATTTGTCACGCCAGGAGTAATGGGAGAAGTTTGGTCTATTTTGGTCTACTAGGGCTGGTATAACAAGATGTCACAGTCTGCGGTCTTAAACAATGCACATTTATTTCCTCCTGGTTCTGGAGGCTGGAATTCCAACATGAAAGGGCTGGAAGGCTTAGTTTCTCCTGAGGCCTCTTTACCTGACTTACAGATGGGCGCCTTCTTGCTGTGTCCCCACATAGCCTTTTCTTGGTGTGTGGGCCTCTGTGGTGTCTCTTCCTCTTCTTATAAGAGCACCAGCCCTGACCTGGCAAGGTGGCCGGGTTGGTTGGAGCACTGTCCTGTACACCAAAAGGTTGCAGGTTGGATTCCCGGCCAGGGCACATACCTAGGTTGAAGGTTTGATGCCTGTTCAGGGTGTGTGTGTGGTAGGCAACTTATCGATGTTTCCCTCTTACATTGATGTTTCTCTCTCTCGCTCTCCCTTTCTTTCTCTCTAAAATCAATAAACATATTTGTAAAAGAAATGCAAAGGAGGAGGTGGCATTGAAAGGCAGTAGCACACTGAGGTCAGGGTATCTATTCCTCTGGCTGCCTCCCTGCTAGGAACCAGGTTGGCAGTGGCTACAACCCTTACTGAAGGTCACAGCTTTTTCTGGGCCCCTTCCTGGAGTTCTAATGAGTGCTCCTTGCTCTTGCCAACTCTGTGGTGCTTCTCTGTGCCTCTTTAATCTGTCCCTTTATGACATTCTCCAATTTCCCCAGTTTGATGAGCAGCTGGTTTCCTTCCAGAACCTTGACTGACATGGTAATCAGTCCCGGGAGGAGAGTCCCGTGACACTGGGGAGTGCGTGCATAACCTCCTTCCTGGGAGAAGAGGGAAAGGGACGAGCACTGATGATCCTTGGCCTGCTCTTGGCCCAGTTCTCATCCCTGGTTATTTCGCCACTCCTCCAAAGAGTCCTGAGAACCAATATGCTCCACTGGCAGAAAACTCTCATTAGTTCCCTACTGTGTGAGATAAAGATTATCTTGCTACGAAAAGCCAAGTAGATGCTGCAAAATAATAAGCTCAAAGCGATGTGGCATCCCCGGAGGAACTGTGAAGATTAATGCCATCATCAGAGACTTGGGAGAGGCAGGGGTGGCTATTCCTACCACGTGTCCATTTAACTAGTCTGTTTGGCCAGTGCAGGAGCCAGATGGGTCTTGGAGAATAATTATAGAATGCCCCAGACTTAACCAGATGGGTATGGCAATCACAGCAGAGGTATTGGATGAGGTATTTTTATTGGATCATTTCATAACCACTTCTGGCACCTGGTTTTTACCTACTCATGTGCAGATGCTCTCAACAGACAGGTGGGTAGGTTGGCTGTTGGGCACTGTCCTTCCTCGGAGACATTGACGTTTGTTCAATGAGCCCATGTGGAGAGTGGCAGCAGAGACAAAGATGGAGGCTTGACCTGGACCTCCCAGCCCCAAGGCTGGCTTTGCCAGAGCCACCACTGATCGCCCAGCTTTCCAACAGCAGAGGCCCACTCTGGGTGCTGACAGAGCCCCGTTCCACAAGGTGGGCCGTGACTTGTCCTCACGGGAACAGATGCAGGTCCCAGGTGCACATCTGCCTTCCTCTCCCGGAATTCTCCCGCTGGCTCTCCTGTATGAACTTACACATGCCTTATCTACTGACATGGTATCTCACCAAATGTCATAGTCATCTCAGACAATGACTTGGTGGTGAAGTATGCGTGGCAATAGGCTTTTGCCTTTGGCAATCGGTCCTCTCCCGTATCCCCCAGAAGCAGATGGCTTGCTAGCTCATTGGAATGGCCTGATGAAGATGGTTCTTTATAAGCAGCTGCTTTAAACCAGCAGCCAATATCTGCTGCCATGTTCCCTGTAGCCAGAATTCATGGGCTCAGGAACCAAGAGAAATGAGAGTGGCTGGAGTCGTGTTTGCTATTATCCCCATCTTGAGTTCTGTACTCCGAGCGGGAATGTTCTACCAGAACACTGAGTCACAGTTCAACTAGCTAAGTTGGCAGCTGGCCCTCCTCCAGGCCATTGCCGGGCTCCTCCTGCCACTGAACTAACACATAACGAGGGTGGGGAGTGATCACTGTACTGGCTGGCATGATGGATACTGTGAACCAGTCAAGCCGACTTCTGAAAATACTGGAATAAATTCACAAGCAGCTGAAACAAATGTTTAAACAAACTGAGGTCATCGATGTACCACAGAAGGAAGTGGTTACATGTAACATACTTCATCAATGACTTCTTCAAAGCAGCAGCAGGTAAGTAGGGAAGCCCCTGGCGTCAGCAGGGAATTAGCCTAGTCCCTCTCCTGCAAAGGAAGTCTCTGCCATGATGTCCTCTCAGCCTGGCACACATTTCTTTGGAAGCTGTGAGGCTCCCCTGGCCACCTTGGTAACTTGCTCTTCATATTCTACATCATCTTTATTCACAGCCATATCAGGGTTTGATGATTGGCCCCTAAGGTAAACATCATGCCAAAAACATACAGTCTTTTAGCCGAGACTAAAACAATTGCCAGAAATTCTTGTTTGGGAAAGAAGGCAGTATTTTTTTCCCCATTGGCATCCAAATTCTGCTGCTGTTTATTGCAGGATATGCTAAGCACCATGATTCTGCAATAGCTGGGCACTGACTTGCCACCAGTGGGAATGATCACTATATCCCTGATCCTAGATTCCCTGGTCTATTGAGTATTGGTCTACCAGATACTGTTAGTGAGATCCAGTAGTGTCAGGGTCATGAGGTCAGAGGTGGTGAAGCAATATCAGCAAGAGAATAGTATGGTCTGGAAGCTGGGCTATTGTCCATCATGGGAGACAGGTAGCTTGACAAGGGGAAGACCTGGCTGTCCTTCGAGTGAGGGTGCACAGAAGCAGCCGGGGGCTCTGCAAAGCCGAGTTAGGACCCAAGGGCGGAGGAAATCTGTGTGTAATGATACTAGTTGCTGTAAAATTTTAGTGTTTTTCCCAATAATGCAACCTGCAGGGTGTGCAGACACCCACCACGATTCTCTCTGCTCTTACCATGAGTAATAAAGTTCTTTGTCTCAGAACAGGAGTTTCATGTCTTCAGTCAGCAGCATCATATAATAACAGGCTAGCTTATTCACTTCTAAGTAGAGTAGAACCCCAAACCCTTCACCATTCTTGACACACAGATGAGGGGAAACAAATTTTCCATGATTACTGAAAGCATTAAACTTTAAAACTAGCAAAAAGACCAACCACTACTACATTTTTAAAATTTAAAATAAATTCTAGCCTTCTTTAAACTATTGATAGGTTCGTTTTTATAATCTGGAAAGAAAACTAAGCATATGCTCATCTAATTCCCAAAGTCTAGTTTCAAATATATTAACTGGGCAACGGTGTTGTCCAAGGAACAACTGCAGAATCATCAAGACCTGGCCTTGAATGTGAGCTTTGAGCTTTAGTTCCCTCAAATATAAGGCAGGGGCAGTAATACCAGATTTTTGAAGTGTTGCTTCAGGGGTCAAGTGAGAGCGCACGTGGTACCCAGGTGAGGAATTGTGGACATCTCACAGAGGTGGGGTCTCCTCTCTCCTCTGCCCACTCCATCACACACGAAGCCTTAGCATGGGCTTTTAGCTTTGCATAGACTTTGATCATGTTTTTACTCACGTCAGAGACATTCAGTGTTAAGTCTGCTCTTTCAGTGCTTTAGAGGAGATTCAACCACTAATAGACTTTCATATTCCTCCCTCAAGAGTTCAGCTACTTACAGCTGATAACAAGGATAATATTATTAATAGTAATTACTACTGGTGATGGAGCACTTGCTATGTACCAAGAGCTTTACCCGGATCTTTGGATATAATATCTCATTTATTCATCTGAATCATAGAATGAGTATTACCCTTATTTATAGGAGGAGACTGAGGTTTAGGGAGATTAAATGTTTTGTCTGGCTTCATTGGGTTGATAATAACCCTATTAGCTTCCGTTTTCCCCTGCAACAAATGACCACAAATTTAATGGCTTAGAACAACCTGTGTTTGTTATCATGCTGTTCCGGAGGAAGTAGGCCTCAATGGTCTCAAATAAAGGTGTGGGTAGCGCTACACGTATTTCTGGAGCCCCTAGGACAAAATGCATTTCCTTGCCCTTTCCAGCTTCTAGGTGTCGCCCACACCCCTTGGCTCATGGCCTCCTTCCACCACCAAAGCCAGCAGTGTTGGCTGAGTCCTCACACTACTGTCTCTCTTCTTCTCTAGCTGGTGCCTCCGTTCTCCACTTTGAAGACCCACGTGGTTTCACTGGGCCCACTGGGGTAATCCCCGACAATCTCCTTTCAAGACCAGCTGACCATCTGCACCATTAATCCCTCTCTGCTAGGTAGCCAGACAAATTCACGGGTTCTAGGGATTAGGACCTGGGATCTGTAGAAACCATTACCCTGCCTTCCACGACACTGTCCTGGCTACTCGCTCTGGCTCTCGCTTGCTCCTGGTCCTTGGACTTGGCATTCACTCCCAGCCTGCCCCCTCTGCACCCTCTAGAGACACAGGCTACACTCCCAGTCTCCGACTCTGCAGGCTCTTGGTGCTTCTGCTAGCATGGCTCGGTCCCAGACACAGGTCCCCATACTCGCAGATACACGTAACTTTCCTCTAGGCAACTGGGAGCATCATGAGCTTCTTGGACTGCTCACTCGTCACACACCTGTGGAGCCCCAGCTGCACGCCAGGCATAAAGGTTAGCCCCTGCCGTCCAATGCTCACAGACAGAGGGAAGAGGGGCAGGCAGAGCAGTGGGCACAGGACCTTGTAAAATGCACAGGGCGCTGTGGGGGCCAGAGAGGAGCGGGTGGGAAGGGACTTGTTAGGGAAGGGCTCAAACAGGAGCCCGCACCTGGCCGGAGCCATCGGGCCCAGGGGGAGTTACTTAGGCAGAGCAAAAGGCAGGCAGGCGGCAGGCAGACGCAGCAGAGCCGTGTGGAAGGAGAACCCGTCCTTTAACGAGTGCACTGTTTTGGATATGCAGGCCCTGTCCTTTTTACACTGAGCTCATTCTGTGATTATTGTGTTTTTCCATAATCACAGCCATAGCTCAGAGGCAAGGGGGGTAAGCAAAGCTCTTTGCCATCACACTGAACCGTCCAGACAATAACAATAACCCTGATTTTGAAATGGCAAGCAATTTCAAGGGTATCTTTGACAGCATGGTTTAAAATGGGGAATATTGAAAAGGATCTAAATTTGTAACAGTTGGGAATTGGGCAAACAAGGACAAAATCATACAATGGAATATATTGTCAGTTATAAAAGTGATGCTGTGGAGGATAGACAATAACTTGGAGGGATATTAAAACACATTGTTAAGTGAAAACAGCCAGTTATAAAACGTACACATTTGATTGGGTTTTGCCAGGAAATGCCCACCCACACCGCGCCAGCCGTCCGTCACCCACCTGGTGCGGGACATGCACCCGCCTGCCGAAACCGGTCATCCCAGCATGCAAAGGGAATGTCGTCTTAGGTTTTCTTTTCCTTTTGATTGTCTCTATTTCCACGGTGTTTTTTTTATGTTGACTATTTCTTACATTTTTTAATCTTCACCTGAGGATATGTTTATTGATATTTTTTTTTGAGAGAGAGAGAGAGAGAAACATCCATCGGCTGCCTCCTGCACACCCCCGGGGCCTGGGGCATGTGGCGCCGGGGACGGCACGCCCACCAGTGGGCCACCCAGCCGGGGCTGTTTCTTACTCTCTGACGCAAGAGGAATACACGTCACAGAAGGAAGAGCGCGCTCACTCGGAGACGGGCTGGGGTTCCCGCTGCCCGCTGCCCGAGCTCTGACAACGACTCTGGCTTTCCATCCACCTCCCACACTTTCCCAGAGCCCAGCCGGGAGTTCTGGTTTTTTATTCTTCATTTTTTATTTTTCATTTTTTTTATTGTGAGGTGTCTCTCTCTGGCTCATACCTAGAGCCTGACATCGCCCCATGCCTGCATCTGAGCCCCAGTTGGACCTCACCCCCCTGAATCCGTGTGGGTACAGTATAAGGTGTTTCTCTAAGTCACGAGTTGGACCATAGAGGCTGTACCAGGCCCTCCCAGACCCTCCCAGGCTGCACTGATGTTGGGACTGGCAGGGGCTGTCTACAATACATACACACACATACGTGTAGCTGACTTCCAGCCTATAATGGGGGTGCAAGCTAATTGCCAGCTGTCCTTTATGAATGCTCTTAGCAATTTTTTCTTGATACCTAGATCAATTTCCCGAATTACATTACCTGCTTCTGGCTCCCAGCGCATGTTATATATACATGAATGCAAATTTTTGTATATTAAAACTTGTATTTAAATAAAATTTCAATAATTGAGGTGTTAAGGTTTTGGGAAGTAATTTCAATACTTACAGCTTTATTACTTAATGTTAAAAAGGATATGTGTATAATTACTTTAAAGCTGCTTTTAAAAAACTCTTCATTTTTCTCTTCATTTCCCTATTCATTTCATTTATTGACCGTATCAGTCAGAAGAGCAAAGACAAAGTTTAATGTATCTGGTTCGGCTGAGGAGTGTAGCAAAAGGGTGCTGCTGTTAAGCATCTGCATCCCCCCGAGATTCCTCTGTGGGAGCCCCAACACTCAAGGCGATGGTGTGCACAGGAGGCACCTTTTCGGGTGATTATGTCACGAGGCTGGAGATCTCATGAGTGGAATGAGTGGCCTTACTTCTGAGAGAGAGCCCTCACCCCTTCCACCACGCCAGGTTCCAGCCAAAAAACAAACCAACCGACCAGCCGTCTAGGAAGTGGGCCCTCCCCACAGAATCTGCTGAGGCCTTGCTCTTGGCCTTCCCAGCCTCCAGAACTGTGAAAAGTTAGTCTCTGTGGCCCTGGCTGGTGTTGCTCAGTGGATTGAGTGCGGGCCTGCAAACCAAAGTTGTTGCCAGTTCGATTCCCAGTCAGGGCACATGCCTGGGTTGTGGGCCAGGTCCCCAGTGGGGGACACGCAAGAGGCAACCACACATTGATGATTCTTTTCCTCTCTTCCCCTCTCTCTAAAAAATAAATAAATAAAATCTTTAAAAAATTAATTTCTGTGAATGCAGCCACCCAGTTTATGGTATTTTTTTTTTAATGGCAGCCTGAGCTGACCGAGACAAATGGTTTACTGAAATGCGGGCAGGGCTGAAGGAACCAGAAAGATGCGGAGACGTCCCAGAACGAGCAATGTGGGAGGCGGTTATCAGCTGTTGACCGAAAGGGACACGAGGAGGAAACGATATTGCTGGACACCCCCCCCCCCCCCCCCGCCAGCCAGCAAGGAAGCCTGGGTGGCGCGGGCCCCAGGGCTGGGGACAGACCCGCAGAAGAGGACGGAGCGCGGAGAATGCATGCAACGGAAGTAGTGCACGCGCATGCAGGCCACGAATACTGTTTCGGCCATTTGCTGGGTCGCGGACATGGGGCCAAGTGTCCTTGCCTCAGTGAGCTTTGTTTGGGCTTGTGGGTTGATCTGTTGGGCACAGCCCTCGAGGCAATTTCTTCCTTCTTCATGAGTATTATTGCTGTTCATAGCACTTCAGTAGGGCTAGCTCTGTGTGGGCGAGACTCCCAGTGAGGTTCGATGCCTTTGGCTTCTGCTTGCTCTTCTGCGTAATGGCCCGCTCGGAAAAGCCGAGGGCAGAGCGCCGACATGACTTGTTATGATTAAGCCTAGGAGTGAAACACACAGCTGAATTTTGGAATTCGACATGAGGGAGTTCTCTGGCCTCTTTGTTGGCTTTAAAGAAAAGGCGCAAATGAGGGCACAGAGCACAGGGGACAGGAGGCAGGAACAAAAGCAAATAACTTAATGAGCTGTTTGAAGGGGAATTCACAGACTGCGCTTCCCGAGCCTTAATGAGTAAGGGGGAGGCATCTGGGCCTGCAGCCGGTGTTATTACCGGGCTCGGGTTGCGTGGAGAACAGCGATGGCTTCTCCGAGTCGAAGTGTTCTGATGAAAATTCTAAATCAGAAATCACAGACCATGCCTCTCCCTCATGTGGGGCATTGTACCCCAGCACATGGGCACTGACTGGGCTTGGGCGCCTCTGCTCTCCTCCCTTGGCAATTTTGGAGAAGGTTCCACGGCTTTTTTATGCGCTTGCCTCTCCTCGCCCTTCACAGAGACCAAGCAGAAGAGTTTGGGAGGTCTAAGAGTATCTTATGTCACACGGTAGATGAGTTCCTTTTGCCACTTGATATAAGTTGGCATTTCGTGATGCACGTATAAGGCTTGGGAGTTAGAATATCTTCCGATTTGGGTTCTGACACTGGGTGAACTTGGACAGAGTCATTTAATTTCTCAGGAACTCAATTTCCCCATCTGGGAAACGGGGGTAATGGGTGGGGATTGACGGGAAAACAGAGGGTTTACCTGGGCTTTAGGAAGTCATCAGTGGCCCGATTTGCAGGGAAACTTGTGTTCGTACGTATCTGTGAGTTCACGGTCCCACCCGTGAGTTGGGGATCGGTAGTATGCTTCAGCAGATTCTCCAAGAACTTCGTGGTCCCTAAAAGCAACTACACATATTTAAACAAACAAACAAAAAGAACTAGACAAACCTTATTTTGCTTTCAGAAACTGAAGGCAAGTGTGGCTGCGTTCTCACCTGCGGACGTGGGGGGAGGTGATGCCGGCCCCGCCCAGGTCTGGGTTCAAAAGGACATGGACACACACGCTGGGTTCCTCCTGCTGCTGGGGCTTGGGCTGCTGCTGACAGGGAGGCGTTTAACTTTATTTTATTCTTTATCCTCACCCAAGGGCACTTTTTTTATTGCTTTGAGAGTGAGGAGGGGAGAGGGGAGTGGAGCGGGAGAGAGAGAGACACTGATGGGAGATAGGAACACTGACCGGCTGCCTCTCACACGTGCCCAGACTGCGGATCGAACCCACAGCCCGGGTGTGTGCCCTGATTAGGAATTGAACCTGCAGACGTCTGCTCTAAGAGACAACGCTCCAACCAACTGAGCCACAAAGGCCAGAGCAAAAGAGCGCAGAGTTTTAGATGGTAGGCCGGCCGCCAGGGACTGAAGGCCACAGGCTCCTTGTCCCCCTGGGACTGCTGTGTCGGCCAGGACTGCTTGGGCTCAGACTGGCGGGTGAGTGGGAGCTACGCTTCTCGGTCTCATGGCCGCCACCGAGGTTTCTGTGCTGTGCCAGCTAACCTGCCCTGTAAACGGCTGGACGCAGGCCTCCCGCCTAATTCCTCAGCGGGGGTCCCAGGGCAGCTTTCTGCAGGGTGTGAACGCCCGCTCACTCCAGACAGATTCCAGTCCAGCACGGCCACTATCTGGCTTAGCCAAGCCAGTTCTACTCTGTAAGACAAAGCCCGAACGTGGCCAGGGAGCAAAACAACAGCAACAATGAGGAGATGTGAGAGCCAGGCCCCGACGAGAGGGAGCTCAGATGCCCTGCAGGGGAAGGGAGCAGGCAGCGCTTCAAAGCAGCCAAATGCGCCGCCCAAGGTGGCAGGAGAGCTGAAAGGAAGCCTCCCACGCGCAGACTCCGGTGACACTGCTCGGCTCTCGCCAACGTTGCTTATGTGCAACAGAAACGAACGTGACGGGCAGAGCAATGCGTCCCTCAACCCATCTGGGCGCTCCCCATCCTGTGCTTAGCTGAGCGGCACGCTTGCTCCCGCCGATAATCGTAACTTAAAGATTCTGTGTGACAGAGGCGTCACACTGAAATACATGCTGCCTCCCCATAGGCTGGCTTCCGAGACACAAAGCACGGGAAGGCAGCGCAGTCCCTGGGATCACGGCTGCACGTTTACCGTGGCATTTACGACGTCGTGACCCCATCCACTGTATAGATGCCCTTTCTCTCGGCAGTGAGCCCTCGGGGAGTCACTCGCCTTCGCACCGTCTGCTCCGAGAGGGATCGATAAATATTTAAATGCATGAATCTGTTCAGCCTCTTCCCTTGCAGTGACCTGTTCAAAGTCCAAATTAATTACTAATAGAAAAATCGGACTGCTTTTTTCCAGGCGGAGAGTTCTATTTTTCCCAGGGCCTGGATGGCTTACACAAATCTCTTAAGAGTCCTTGAGCCCTGATTCATGGAGGCACATAAACCCACAACACACATCACACACAAAACACACTTAGGCACACACAAATACATACACATAGAAGCAGACACAAAACACACAGAAAAGCACAGACACCTAAACAGACTGGTTACATATTTGACTTACAGGTAAACACTGAGGAGTTTTTTAGTATAAATGACTCCTAAACACTGCATACACAATCATGTATGGGGCATACTTATACTCAATAAATTATTTGCTGTCCCAATGAAATTCAAGTATTACTGTGCATCCTGTAATTTTGTTTGCTACATCTGCTAACTCTGAGACAAGCACACACAGAGATCCACACCCAGAAACACACAACCAAATACAACCTGTCCCCTTCCCAAGATTCCGTTCCTCCTCATAGAGCCTGCGGCTATCAGATGGGTCATCGGGGTCCCAGTGCTGGTGTTCCTTCAGAGAGTGAGGGGGTGTCCAGGAGTCCCCAGTCTTCGGTGACAGGAAGACAGAATATCTCCCCTCCAAGACTGACAAACACACATGTAGCTGTGCCTCTGGCTTAATCACCGTCACTACTGATGGCTCGTTCTACATGATTTTGTCACGCAGGGGTGTCCAGCTGTGAATGCGGCCCAACACGAAATCGTAAATTTACTTAAAACATTATGAGATTTCTGGGTGGTTACATGTCACAGTGTATTTAAGGTGTGGCCCAAGACCACTCTTCCTCTTCCAGGGTGGCACAGAGACGCCAAAAGGTTGGACGCCCCTGTGAGAGACTCAAGCTCCAGAGAGAAGCTTTTTTCCCTAGAAATCTACGATGCTGAGTTTACAAATGTCCTTAGCAATGAATGCTGGCGTGAGTTTTTATCAAACTCTACCTCTATTTAGGGTGCTGACACGCACCCCTAACTCAGAGAGCCAGTGGATAATTCCCGACTGTGTTTTTTATTGCCCCCAGCCTTGTAGCCCTTCTTCGTCGCACACCAGGGCTGTTGAATGCTCATCAGAGGGTCTCCTGCGTGTGGTGTGCCCTCCGTCCGCACGGCTCCTGGCCATCCTCACCTCTGACCCCCTCCCACCCCTGTGCCGGCCTCACCCTCAATCCAATTCCTCTTCCGAGAAGCTACCCGAGGGAGGCTGCCGGCGTGCACACTGGACCATGGCTCTCCCTCCCGGGAAATCTTCGAATGTCGCTCCATTTCTCCACCATAAACCCGGACCCCTCAGCACGGCCTCCCACGCCCTTCACTCACAGAACCCATTCCAACCTCAGTTTCCACCCTTCAACTCAGACATTCAGGCCTGGCCCCACCAACATGAGGTACTTTTCTCCCAAACACCCAGTCGTTTCCGTCACTCAGCTTTTCTCCCAGGGCTCTCCATGCATGGGATATTCTTCAGCGCCTGCCCTGCCTGGTGAATTGCTTATCCTTTGGGTCACGTGGCACACGCTCTCGAGTCCACCCCCCACTGTCTCCCTCCCTGTGTAGATCCCACAGCCTTTGCACATACTTCTTCCCCATTTACCATTATAATTTTTTTTTAACATTTGTAAGCTTGTGAGCCTTTCTGGGGCAGGGGTCGGCTCTTATTCGTATACAAAACACCGGCGTCCAGGACAGCACCTGCCACAGGACAGGGTCTTAGGAAATGATGTTGCTGGTAGACTTTACTGGGTAGCAGCGTGCATCAGGGTTAATGCAGAGGCTCTGGACCCAAGAGACCAAGATTTGAATCCAGGAAATACCATTTACTGCCTCCATGACACGGAGCGAGTTACGTAGTTTCTCTGTGGTGCCAGAATGACGCCCCGCAAGATGCCCGCGTCAACCCCGAGTGCTGCACACACGGCACAGGGAAATGGTGGTGCAGATAACGCGAAGCACTGCATTTACTTATTTCAGACTTTTATTCTTTAATAATAGAAGCATTAAATGCTATGAATTTCCCCTGAGCCTAGTTTTCATATGGTATAATTGTCATTCATATTTTCTAAGTAGTTTATAATTGCACTTCTGATTTATTCTTTGATCCCACAGTTTTAGGACAGAAATGTTTTTGAGTTCATCAAAACTCAAGTTTGAGGAAAATATAGTATTTCTTTGGTTTATGTTTAAAATTTTTCTAAGTTTTCTGGCTTTTCCCTCAGCATCTAGTGTATTCCTTGGCACATGGTAAGTGCTCATTAAATATTGAATAAGTAAATGAACAAATGAAGTAATGAGTGGGGAAAATGGTAGAATTTCTACTTTTGAATTTGTATGTACAAATTGGTGTTGTCTTTTAAGCCAATTTTGGTAAATGTTTCCAGTGTAATTTAAAAGAACACAAGTTTCGGTCGGGTAAAAAGCTCTGTTTACTTATGAAACGACCTCAGGGTATGTTTTACAGCCTCTAAAATCCTTGTGTATTTCTGTCTCTTTGATCTCTCCATTTACGAAAAAACTATGGAAAGCCTTCCGTAATGTTTGAATCCTTGCCAAAAGTAGAGGTGATTCTTTTTCTCGCCTAGCCTTTATCTTGAGTCTTTTCAAAGCGATGATACGGAGGTTCACTGGCCTCCAAAGACATAGTCCAACCAACGCGAGATGAGGTGGAGCACCATTCCGATAGCACCCAGGTTGCTTCGGTCCCTCTGCTTAGGAGGAAGAATTGTTTTTCCCTAGTCCCATGCAGTCCCAAACTCCCGTATTCGTCTAGTTCCTGTGACCAAAGGGGGAACACGAGGAGTTTGCCTTGACAAAGAGGTTGATGGGCCCTCCCGGGTGGCTGGCTCAAAGAGAGCGGCACAGTGTCCCCTTTTATTATTGCTCCGGGGGTGGAATTAGGGGGTCTAAGATGACATCAGATCAGAACGCTATTAGGAGTGAGATGCTAAGGGACCGTCTTTGTTTGGTTTTTCTTCTTCCGTAAGGGAGACATTGAAGAGCAAGCAAGCCTCACTTCCAGAGACAGAGAGAGCTTGACGTGCGGCTAACATTACACGGTCTCTCTGGGAGGGAATGCGGGGCCTGGACAAACTGCCACAGGTTATTAGCTCCATCTGTTTGCACAGAGCAGGGTGGTTTTTCACATGGCGATGCCAAAGAGTCCCCGCCCACAAAAAGAGATTTCCCAAGGGTTTTCCTATAGCAGAGCCCAACTGTGGTCTTCTATTTTTCCTGTCTTTTTGTTTTTTCCCTAGTTCTTGGCTGTTATTTGACATGGAGAGGTGTATGCCTGCTTTGTTTCCATTGTGATTGTAGTCTCACCCATTAAAAATAAGTTTTTTTGTATAGTTAATGCTTTTGCCTTAGGTTTGAAAAGTCAGATAATATTACCACCTCTACCTTTTCCTGTGTTTGCGTTAATTTAGCGGACCCCTGCCCTCCTCTTCCACGGAGAGGTTTCTGGTTGTTAACCACCGCATGGGTCTCTCTCTCTCTTTTTTCCCATTTTGCAATAGAGAAAGTCGTAATGGAGAAAGTAATCTATATCCATTGTGCAATCTCATTTCCATCATCTCCAGGAATTTAATTTTTTTCTTTTTCTATAGTAATACATATTGTTTTTTATTCTTAATGTTGTATGTGTTCTCTCTCCTTTCTCGGAATGAAACCTCTTTTATTTAGCAGTTGTTCAGGGCAGTGTCTCTCTCCAGCTGCTCCTGATTTGGGTTCTCTCCTCGTATAAGCAATTGATATAATCTGTCAACAATAAAGAAGTCCTATCTATCTATCTATCTATCTATCTATCTATCTATCTATCTGGTGCTTTGAAAACACTAAAGGAAATAAAACACAGATGTCCCCTGTTAAATTGGTTTTCTCACCTCCATCGATTTATCGCTCTGCCAGGGGCGGGGGATGCTTTGCTCTGGATTTCGTGCTCTCAGAAATTGACCCTAAATCACTTCGCTCCACCCCAGTGACATCTATAACGGCCCCTTCAGAAAGCCCCGTCCCGATTTTACTGCCTGATACGAATGTGGTTGGTGGCCTTGTGTGACCTCCTCACTCTGTTCTCATACAAAGGTCGGGATGACACAGTCTGCGACAAGCTGGACGTCGCCAAGGGAAGCCTTTTTGAAAATCACCACTCATCGGAAGGGGGCGTGACAAGTGCAGTCACACAGATGTCGGCGTCCCACTTCCCCCGCACGTTTCGGCCTGGCCGGATCTCAGGCTCCTCCTGGCCAGAGGGGTGGTAACGCTGTCCTTTCAATGACCTGGCACGGAGTGGATGCTCTGAATGTCTTGCTTGTGGGAGCATGAGAATGCACTTTGTGACTCTAGGTTGGCTTTGCAAGTCCAATTGATCATTATTTCACGTTCCTGACTACTTCGGTTGGTTTGTTTGTTATTTTTTGACAAGGAGATTGGGGAAGTTTCTTTGCAACATAGTTCAGGCAGCTTTTCTATGAGAAGAATAAGGTAACGGCTATACACAGCTACTACAAATTTTAATAAAATGTCTAAAAACAAACCCTTCATTTCTTTCAATCCTTTTCATTGAAACTGTGACAGCGTAAAGCTATTTCCACTGTTTTCCTTATTCTGGTGCACGCCACCCCCAACCCCACTGCCAGCAACACCTGCTTCCTATTTACTGAGCCACACCTGAGACCGTGAGTGCAGGAGCTGGTCTGATTAGCCCATTAATTAGAAATTGCCGCAATGGGATGCACTCCATCCCCTTCCCCAACACAACAGTGAATCTCTTTTATCTTCTCAGTAACCAGCTCGTATCCCCCAAGTGAAGCATTTGTTCTTCATAGTTGGCTTATTTCAGGCCCAATCAGAGGCCCACACTTTGTTCCTGCAGGGGCTGCCCGGCTACCTGGGGATGAGTGGCCTCAACCCACCTTCTGAGAGCCTCTGGCAAGTGGGAGAACTGAAATCCAGGAGCCCGAATCGTCCCCTGGAAAGGACGAAAGACGCCAAGCTCACAGGGACAGAAAGTGCCGGGGAATAAAGGTCAGATGAGACCTAGTGAGTTGTTTAGAGCAGATGCCTACTTCCAGCTCTGCATACACCCTCTGTGTTAGCTGGCTGGGCAGAGGGGCGGGCTGGGCAGAGGGGTGGGAAGGGCAGAAGGGAAAGCTGTGCAGAGGGGCACCCTGAGCAGAAGGCAGGCTGGGCAGAGGGGCACGCTGGGCAGAGGGGACAGGCTGGGCAGAGGGGCCGGCTGTCAGAAAGTCTCCCACCCGTAAGCCCCCAGCGGGCTCTCCGTGATACCACCGCTACTTCCTGCTGTCTCGGCTGTGCCGTTCTCCCTGTTGCTTTAATATTCATATACCCTTGCCCTGGGGAGCCTGTGAGCTCGTGGGCCCGGAAATGTTTCCTTTCACATGTATAACCTTGATAATAAAAACTAAATTATAAAAACTATAGTATGTGGATCTGGAGAAGATCAGTGTCAATGCCATTCCTTTCCCTGGTAATTAATTTATTCTGTGTGGAATCCAAGACGGATTAAGGGAGACACATTCAGTCTGCACGTGATCACACATGCATGTCATGTGTGTGGGTGTGTACACACATGTGTGCTGATGGGCACACTAAGACACGTGTGTTCACTTTATGTACTACAGTGTAGGCAGATACATCCATACATATTAATCTGACTGCTTTGTGAGAAGCCAGATATTAAATAACACGATGTTTATAAAAAAGACAAGAAACAACCTAAAATAATGGAATTCATTAAGGAAAGCATAAGCAGACATTACGTTTTTAAAAATCTAACTAGTTCTTTAGAATGTGAAGATCTTGCCTACATGAAATAACTGAGGATATGGAAGTGACAGGTTTTTTTTGCTCTGCATTCATTTTCTACAAATAGAGAAATCTGATAGCTATCATTGTTAAAAACAATGTTACTCATAAAACTCATAAACATAATTAACCACAAGCTCTTGTCAGTTTCTGGAAGAAATCAATGAAGGAAGCACAGAAGGAAATAAATATTTGAATGCCATCTGATGTTTTTAAAAAGAAAATCTGTATTCAAAACATATAAATTTGGTTGATTAAAACTCAACAACACTTTTATGAGGATCTGAGCCATTGCACAGCACAGGAGATGGCTGTGCACTCCCAGGGGGCAGCACGCTCTGTCAAGAGAGAATTCTAGAAGGGAAAGCGTGAGCTTGACTCGATCCCTGGCATCCCAGCTCTCACTGTCTGCTAGGAATCGCCCGACCCTCGGGCTGTCCAGCTCGGACTGGGTGGAGCTGAGCAAGGAGGGACCTACCCCGTTCATGAAAACCACACAGGGCGAATGCCCACATGAGACAAGAGAGTGAGATGAGTGGATGACGACCCCTGCCCTGCATGGGTCCCTGGCTCCTTCTCTCCAAGAATGCGGCCATTCTCCTTTCTTGGGAGGCACACGTTGCTCTTGATGCAGAAAGGAGATGACCCATTGTCCTCCCTTGTTTTCAGCTGGATTCACACGTCTCAGTACTGGGTTGTGCTCCACAAACCCCGTGTTTAGACTCTGAGTCCGTATTCATGAGATCTGGTTACGAGAATCCGCAGCTTCACTCTCAGTCTCAGGTGCTCTGTCCTCTGCCCGTTCTGTCCGTCCCTCCCCATCTGCTCCAGTGGGACCGAGTTGTGGGCGGTCCGATGGAGAGACCCACGTGGGGAGGAACCGACACCTGCCAAGAGCCACGTGAAGCTCAGTTAATTCTTCAGAAACGTCATCCCCATCTGACACCTTGGCTGCCATCTCCTGGGAGACCTGGAGCAGAAGCCACCTTGCTGAGCCACTCCTGGGTTCCTAACCCTCAGGAATTAGAAAAAACGCTTATCATTTTCGCCTGCTAAGTTATGGAGCTATTTGTCACAAAGCAATAGATATCCGATACATCACGCGAATGCCACAGTATGGCATTACACTCATTATAATAATATACACTTATTATCAGAAACAACTTTCTCTCTTTAGAACTCGTGATGTGTTAATGCTTTAGTCAATTTAAAATCTGTCATTTTTATTCCGGAATGTTGGCCAGCCATTCTCAATGAATCATTTTGTCACTGTGATTCACTTATTCTACAAATATTTTAATCACTTGCAATACTAGTTTCTGTTTCAGGCTGGGGACCTCCCATGGGGACCTCCATGTTTAAAGACTGAGGGAATTAAAATAGTAAGGCGATGGAGGTGCATTAAAGCCTGGCTATTTCTAACAATTTGTTATTCGTGTGCCCATAAACACGTTCGTTATAGAACATTCATCTACAATAGGCCGTCAGTGGGAAAAAAACATTTGCCTAATGAATGGACATAAATCAGGTTTATGCCATTGCTCGTACTCTTTGACCTAGTTTGTCTATTTCTAGGAATTTACCCCAGAGAAGTAGAGATACTTATTAATATGGAAAGGAGAAAATCAATTCTGGGCACAGAGGTCAAGGGAATCCACCTGCCCCATCACCCCCACGTTCACTTCCGGAGAACAGAGAAACGCTGATAATGGGATATCATGAATATCAATTCCGATCTGCCCACGGCTCTAATCCACGGGGTCCACCACCTATGTGACCACGGGTTTCCTCTTCTCCTGTCCTCTCCCGTCTTCTTTTTTTTTAAGATTTTTATTTATTTATTTTTTAGAGAGGGAAGGGAGAGAGAGAGATAGAGAAACATCAATGTGTGGTTGCTGGGGGCTGTGGCCTGCAACCCAGGCAATGTGCCCTGACTGGGAATTGAACCTGCTATGCTTTGGTTCGCAGCCTGAGCTCAATCCACTGAGCTACACCAGCCAGGGCCAATCTCTCCCGTCTCCTTGCTGTACTCAGCCCAGTTGCTTAGGGCCTGACCCCACTAACGTCCCTGGAGAGAACACAGGAAAGCTTTTGGCCTCGACCAATTAAAATCAGTTGGGGAGCTCTGATCTGGAAATATCGCAGGAAGTGGCACTGAGCTTTGTAAACAACTGTTGGTAAGTAGGACAATGAAAGTAGTCGGAGTGTTAAAACAAGGACATACTCGCTGGCTTGCACCAATGGATTTTCTGCCAAAATGTTTGGTCCCTGCACTATAGCTGTGTAGACACGAAGTGGAGAGGAAGAGAAACTAGGATGCCTAGCCCCTCCTTGGTTGGCTCCCAAGCCTTTGAAGAGGAACCAGGTGGGGTCAGAGCGGGTGGACCTCCAGGGGCGGTACTCCAGGGAATTCTAGCTTCTGTCTTAACGGGGCAGGAGAGAGAATCGGGATACAGAGGCTGTGCATGTTCTTATAACTTACTCCACTTTCCCCCTTAAAGTCAAGAGATTCATACGGTGTAAGACAACATGCAAAACGGTGTATAGTAACATTAAACACACCCCTTTATTAAAACCATTGATATAAATATAGCATGTTTATTATTTGAAACGTGGTATTTGCCTCTGCGGCCCTATGTCACTTACCAGAAGTAACAGCCATAATACCTCCAGTGGTTTTGTAGAGATCTCCATACAGATGTAGACAGACATGTTTTAGAACAGGGAAGCAACTGTTCTCAAACTTTAACAGAAACGAGGCGGCCATCTGGGAATCTTGTTGAAAATGCAGATGGGGCCACGTTGTTTTCCAAACAACCTGGGTGATTTTGGTGCAGGCGGTCTGCAGACCTGTCTCCAGGATGGCCCCTGTCTGTCTGTGACTCCTGGTGCTCATCCCCCCGTGTCCTCCGCCGCCCCCAGTGGACAGGAAGGACTTCTGTAACCAGGAGCACAGCGCAGACACAATGAAGGTCTAGAAGTCAGTGCAGCCTCCGCCGTGCCTGGACCGCTCCCTCAGCCGGAAGCAGCTGCTGTGTCCTGAGGACCCCCGGCAGCCCCACGGAGAGGCCCCGTGGCAGGGAGCTGAGGCCGCCCGACAGCCAGGACCACCTCGTCGGTCACCGAGTGAGCTACCTGGGAAGCAGGTCGGCCGGCCCCGGCCCAGCCTTCAGATGCCCTTAGTCCCTAGCGAGCATCTTGACTGCGGCGTCCTGAGAGACCTCCAGCTGGAACCAGCAGCTCAGCCCCTCCTGCGGTCTGGCTCATGGGAACTGCTCTGTCACAGAGAAAGAGCTAACCAATGCAGAACTCCGCTATCAAGAAACATTAATGATGTCATTAGCTGCCCTTTAGAAACAGCTACGTATTTTGCATCCTGTATTTTACGTCCCAGGCGACGTCCAATGACAAGTGATGTCTGACATTATCAACGCTGAAGTTTCCACAGGTGGAACTAGCATTGCTTCAGGTGTGAACAGTGCTGAAGGTTAGCACCTTGGGATGGGGCTCTTCCCTGCCTTCGGTGACCAACGCCATAGCTCTCTGGCCAAAGTTAGACACGGACCACCTCGTGGTGGTCCATCTGAGAGTTTGTTGTTGCTTAACATCAGTGATAAGGCCAGGTCAGTACACCTACATAAATAATTCACTATTGATTTCCAACCACTAAGCTGTGAAATTTATTTATATGACCTTCACCTCGTATTATCCTTCACTGGGTAAGCAGTATCACCCCGACCTCACAGATGAGAACCCGGACGTTCAGAGAATGAATTAAACTCCTACACTTCCAGCTGGTAGCAGGAAGAACCAGAACTCCCTATTTAAAAAATATCAGGCCCCATTTTGTGGTTGGCTTTTGGCTTATGACCGTGGCCACAGGCCTAGGTGGCGGGGTGGGTGGGTCAGTCTGCACCGGAATGTGTTTATAGCCACAGCAATCAGATGGTCACCAAAGGTCTCCGAGAGCCCTCGGTATGTCAGGCACTACGCTACGGGCCACGGAGTCCGCGGTGAAGACGGGAGGCGTGGGCCCTTCCACTACAGAGTGTGTAAATCAGCCGGCAACTGACCGAGACTGGGAACCACAGAGGCGAATGATGCCCCTCGTAGCAGATGTTCGATACCTGTCAGTGGTAACTAAAGTGACGCGAAGTGCTTTTTAACAGCACAAACGGTCCTCAGAGCATGTCTAGTCCGGCTGTCTTGCTTTACAGAGGAAGAGTCGGGGTTCAGAGAGGACGATGGCTGATGGAGAGGAAGTTGAACTCAACCTGCCCCCGAGATGGGGTCCGGAGGTCCTTCCACTGAGATCCAATAGCTTCTGAAATCGGGGGAGTTCTGACGTAAAGCCACCTCGGTCATTTAACCTGTGATGACACTGGGGACTGGCTGACGTCTTCCTTCCAACCACTTCCAGTGGCAGTGGTCCTCAGTGGGCTCACGCCTGCACCTGCAGAGAAGCTGCTGGAAACCACCAGGTGCAGTGTCCGCCACCTCCCAGACCTCTTTTCCGTTTGGTCACATGCACGTTCAAGCCCCCACTCTGGGTGAGACGGGTCCGAGGGGACAAGCAGGGCCGGGACGTGAAGGGCCCCAGCTTCTCTGTTTGGGTGCTGGGTGTTGGTAAAGACAGCAGTTCATAGGCGCGGTTCCTGTCTCAGAGGCAGAGGATGGAGAGGCTCTGGGGGCGCTGAGAGCCAGAAACAGGAGGATTAGCGCCGGGCCCGAGCAGATGTGCACATCCCAGGCCTAATCCCACAGCGCCGGAGCTCTCGGCCGCTGCCGCACTAGGCGCACTGTCCTTGGCGTGGCGTCCTCTTCTGCAGCGGAGGGACTGTCAGCCTCCCACTGGCTGAGGAGGGTCTGGAGAAATGGTCTTTAGAGGTCTTCAGAGATCCTGTCTTGCTTAACATGTTTTTTAAAATATACATTTTAATTTTTTTTAGATTTTTATATATTTTTAGAGAGAGAAGAAGGGAGGGAGAAAGAGAGGGAAAGAAACATCAGTGTGTGGTTGCCTCTCATGCACCCCCTACTGAGGACCTGGCTCATAACCCAGGCAATGCACCCTGACTGGGAATCGAACCAGTGACCCTTTGGTTCTCAGGCTTGTGCTCAATCCACTGAGCTACACCAGCCAGGGCAACATATGTTTCATTCAAAGGAAGATTAGAAGGTCTGAGAGACAGTGGACGGCTTCAGGGCCGAGAGGCCTTTTAATAATTCTTGTCAGTCCCTCTCTGCCTCTATCCCTCCACCACGGAGCACAGGCTGCCCAAGCCACATATTACTGCGATTAATGCAGGAACATTCAAGTCCCGGGACCACAGGAACGGGCCGAGCCTTCCTCTCCCTGATCTGATTGGATGTGCCATCTCCTGTAAAGGGTCGGAGTCAGGCCAACACTCAGACAGCACGGCCTGTCGGGGCTCCCGAGAGAAGCGCCGGACTCCCTCTGCCAGGAGGCACCCTGAGCGTCACACGCTGCAGTCCCACGGCGTCCGGAGGCGCCCACGGGGGAGGGAGAGGACGATGTAGCTGCAGGGACTTCTGGCAACAAACCGACGCCGACATCCCTGGGAAGATCGCTGCCGCTTGTTGGAAAACCAGCTTTGAGAGGACGTCCTGCTGGTGGTAATCAGATTTAAAATTAGCCTTAACGTGCCTGCAGCAAGGGAGGCTTAACGGCAGGGCCCAATCAGGAGACAAAATACTCCAGTGACAATTCTGCCGACGCGGTAATTGGAAGGGTACAAATCCCCTCCGTGGAACCGCTCTGCGGCTGTGGCCATCAAGGCCTGCCTCCGCGCGGGCCCATCTCCTCATGCTCCAGGCTTTCTGGTTCCAAATGCATACATTTAGCATTTATAAGATTTCCCCTCTCCAAACGCTAGGAACTCTCATTTTTTTTTGGACTGGATGCAGCGCCGTGGGGTGGGAAGCCCTCCGTTCACCTGGTCTGTGACCCTGGGCCTGTCACCTGTCACCACGAGCCTTGGTTTTCTCACCTGCGAAATGGGGGAAGTACGGCCCAACGTGAGGGACTTCCAAGATGTTTTAAATAAATAAAATATGTGAATCCATTTTTATTTCCTTTCTCCTTCCCAATCTCAAACGGCTGTGAGTGCTCTCAGCCTTCATGTTCCTAGGGAGATTGCTGCTGACAGTTTTTAATGATATGCGAATAGTATCATTTCATTTGACGTCAGCGGGCAGAAGAGCCTCCCTCCGCCCCCACCCTCTGTATCCAGTTCAGTGATTCTCGACTGAGGCAACGAGGGGGCCTTTGGCAATATCTGGAGACACTGTGATTGTCACAACTTGCCAGGGATGGGGTAGGGGACGGCTGCTACTCGACTCTCATTGACAGAGTCTGGGGATTGTGCTAAACAGGTTGCAAAGCACAGGATGGACACCCCCTCTCTTCCCCCCCGCCCCCCCCCCCCACCAACAAAGGGTTTTCTGGCCCTAAATGTCCACAGTGCCAGGGCACTGAGCAACCTGGCCCTAGAGGAGGGCGTCTATTCTTACCTGTGAGCTCTGTGAAGGTAAGGAGTGTGCCCTGTGCATCTCCTTACTCCGGAAGGAGGTTTTAAAGGGGGTGGGGCAACCGTCAGATGGGATGGCTCTAATTACCGCATGTGCGGGGGGGAGGTGATCACAACTCAGTTCGCCTTGGCCGCTGTCCTCTCCTCCCTGGCCGTCCGGCTGGGCTCTGGGAACAACTCTCTGGCAGCCTCCACCACCTCATTTTCTTCTTCAACTTAAAGTATTGCCTTCAAACTTTCGCCATTTGATGTAAGAGATTTACTTGAGCCTGTCACCCTTCTCGTCCAGCCACACGGCCCCCGAGGAAGGAGCGCACAGAGGGGTCCTGGTGTGTGCGGTTGGCGGTGCCCACACTGGCCAGGGGACTTGTCCAGGAGCCATGGAGAGTGGCCACGTGAGATAAGATGCCGGATACTAGGGGAAGATAAATAGAATCACTGGCCGAGACCACCCTCAGAGGAACTGGGCCAAACCGAGGGCAGATTCGTATGAATAGACTCCTGGTTTTCCCTGGGTGGTTCCATTCCATTGGTGGTAAAAAAAGTACATGTCATATACAGTACATTCTCAATTATATAGTAACCATACGTCATCCCTATTTCTGTCATCTGTATCTGTGTATGCTCGCACGTGTGAGACACGTTATCCGTGTACCCCCCTATCTTCTTCTACCTATCTAGTAAATCCCTATCAGGAGTAGATATTAAAATACTAGTGGCGGTTATCTTAATTAGAAGTCATTTTCTTCCTAGGCACACGCTTCTAAATTTTCCAAACTCTCTCTGAGTATTTTAGAAGTTGAAAAACAAAGCAATACCCATTATTTAAAACGAATTTAAAGGGCCATTCCGGCACGACAGCCTGAGGCGGATACTCCGAGGATTTCTCCTCTGCACGTTGCTACAAGAGAGGTGTCGGCAAGCTGCTGCTCGGAAATAAATCGCCGTCCGACGGCCCCCGCCGAGAGACGTGCCCGGGAAACAGCTGCTTCAATTACGGCTTCACTTGGAGACGGATGAACGCTTGGTTGCTTTACAGATGTTGAAAGGACTTGGGCCTAATGCGGTCGCACGTAGGACTGTTTATCACTCCTCACTCCGCTCACAGTAGGTGCAGGGACTAGACTGCCCTACGCAGGGCAGAAAGAAGGACGGGCGCGGCTGCGCTCTTCTGCCAGCCTCGGCCACGCGCCCTTGGGGCACCGCATCGTAGCTGGTGAGCGCACATGCACCGAGATGCTGCCCCGCACCGGCTCCCGGGCTTGGCCTGCCTGGTTCCTGCTCCATCTCGGCTTTGCGTTCTGCAGTGACCGTGGCTCTGCTCCAAACGTGAACAGAAAAAAAAAATGCAAAATCCGGTCTTGAAAAGGAATGGCCTCACTTCTGGAAGAGCCAGGAGTCTGTAAGTGGGGAGGTGCTGGGCAGCTGTTGATGGAGAGAGAAACCGTGGGTGCTCCTGACACAAGGCAGGCACCCAGTGGCACCCACCTAACAGGTGAGTGACGGCTCTCTTTTGTGCGTGCAGCACCTCCTCACAAGTTCTGGGCGTGTGTTTTGGAACCGAACCTTCTTAAAGGGCTCTCCTGGCAGCTTTTGAGGACCACAGTGATCCCAGAGAAAGCGAGGAGGTGGCCAGGGAAGCTGACTGAGGGTAAATATTTCCGAAGAACAGAGATAGACCGGGAAGAGAGGAGTTGATGGAATCCAGGGTAAAACAATCAGGTTTGTGGGGCATGTGGCAGAGTTCTCTGATAACTTATGACCATTAGAATAAGACCTTACAGATTCCAGGTGGGAAACCGAGAAGAACAAACTGATGTGGCTGAAGAGACCTGCTCAGGTGGGAGGCTGAGCAGGTGAGGCATGGGCTTGTGGACCATGGCGGGGACTGGGGGACCCCAAGCAGGCCCAGGCACCAGGGCACAGCTCAACAGGGCTCGCGGAGACGTGTAAAATTTTAGAGATAAAGAAACCCACTAACAAAATGTGGTGGCCTGTTTGCCCATCCGAGAGAGAAATGTCAAGCCCCAAACTGGCATCAAAAACAGACAGTGTGAGAATCAGAGGGCACAGGCCACCATGAACTGTCCTTTGGAGTCTGTATGGCCCACGGGATCAGAGAAAGCCTACTCAGACCCCGATTCAACCCTTTCCTCACTGTGCGACCTTGGAGAGTGACCTAAATTCTCTCAGCCTTGAGCTTCTCTTCTGTGAAATGGGCAGCACTACCAGTCTCCTGGTGGAGCTGGGGGAGAATGATACACTACAACGGAGGCCTTTAGCACCATGTCCGCCACTGAGTGGTCAGGAAAGGGTAGCGAGAACCACGCAGGGAGCGCCTGTCCCGTGTCCAAGCGAAGCAGGTTGCAGAGACTTCCCATTATTCCCGGCACCACATGAAATGCCCCTTAGCTTCTAACCTTGCTCCCACCACCTGCCGGTTCTGCCTGACGCCTGCGTGTTGACTCAGTTTCCATGTTTAGCTCTGCTCCTGCTGGTTGGAGCACTGATCCTGGCTGTCCAGGTAATACCCAGGGTCTGGCCCAGTTGTTCAACACCCCACACTACCCCCCGGGAAGGTGGGGGTAAGATTTGCATAGTGAAACTCAGGCTCAGTAGCAACGCGTGAGGAACAAGTGTGAATGTTATGGAAACCAGGAGACCCACGTGTTCGGCCTGGAGCCTGGGAGATTTTTGGCAACAGAAAGTTCCAGCTATGGGAGTTTACTGCATACTATTGACCTTCAAAACATGACTTAACGTAATCTTTCAACCGTTGTTATGAAGGGTTCTACAGACAAGGTTCTACAAAGTAGGGAATAACTCACTTGGAGACTCACGGCCAGCGAGTGAGAGCCGGAATGGGGCGCAGACAGAGCTTCCCCTCTGCCCGGAGCCCAGCTCCGCCCCGCCCAGCCCCGCCCCGCCCCGCCCCGCCCAGCCCAGCCGGTGGTTTATGTCAGTCTCCAAGGCGGGCGTTCCAGAAGCCCATGGAGGCAGTGAAATGTATCCTAAAAGCACGACAGCTGCAGGCCCAAGGTTTCATGTTTTAGGCAAGTCGTCTTCTACCCAGAGACCAGTCAGACAGGATTTCATGTTATGCTCCTGCACCAATGGGTCGATCTCCACCTTCTGACCTGCAGCCGAGCCCTTCCAGGATCCTGGCTTTTGCGGGACGACCCCGGCTCTCTTCTCAGGTAGCACACGCTGGAGGCTGCCCCCCATCCCTACCTGGGTGGCAGAGTTCCGAGACCTGCCGAGGCCACCCACAGCCCGGGGAGGCCCCGGCCGCGACCACAGGCTCCATGCTCCCGATCCCAGTTCTGTCTCCACGGCTGGCACCTGTGGGTTTCATGTGTTTAACACAAGCTCAAGTCAAATCATCGAAAATCCTTTTTACTGCATTTACAGATTTCATTGCATTGAAAGTGATCTTCAGGGGAGAGTGTTTCGGATATCGTCCGGCTTTGGATACTGGCATGGAAGGCGAGGCAGGGGGGTTTACTCACTGAGCGCGGGGTGTGGGTTCGCAGCCACCCGTCTCCAGCCTTCGGAAGCGAGGCCGTTTCCACTTTGTGAGGTGAGGGGCTCACCGAGACTCAGTGACTTGCCCACCATCTAGTTTCTTTGGAGAAGTCCAGCCATCTCGAGTTCGTCTCGTTACCTCCCCTCACTATGGTTTCCGAAAACCTGCTGTTCCCCATCTCTTCCAGATGTCACAGAACAGCCCTGTCATCTGCTTACTCACCATCCGGGAAACTCGGAAGTCACTGGCGTGCTTCGTCTCTCCCCCCTGCTTAAAAGGCAGCGCATTCTGCCCTCTCAGTACTCTTACCCTCCCCCACCCCGCCTCTTCCCTTGCGTGCGCCAGTCTGGGCTCACATGGTTCTTGCTTGGGACTACCGAACAGTGACACCACACTCCCAGGATCTCCCCTGTCTGAGGGAGCAGGGTCTAAGGAGAGTTAGGATGATGCTCTCTCTATAGTCCCGAGAGGGCTGGTTTCTACTGAAAGCAAGAGTTGCAGAAGAGAGAGGGGCTGGTTCTGCCCAGCAAGGGCCATTGGACAGATCGATCTCTCACACCCAGAGTGCCAGGACCTCCGATATCGTGGTCCAAAGAATTCCTCTTTGCGTGGACAGTGTCTGGTAACTCCTACATAGAAAGTGGTATGACTCCGTCTGCTTGCTTTTACTGAATGCTTATCACGTGTATCATTTTATCATGATGGTGGGCAGATGGACACGTGCCCCTGACGTGAAGGACACGCAGTTAATGTCATCAGAGTTTAACGATAAAGGAAGCGTCCACTGGACGCTCAGTGGTGCGCGTGCGCTCCGGTGGAAGGCACCGTCACCCGTGCATCACTACGCATTCTCAAGGATTTGCTTTTCCCCGCAATTGTATGGAGAGCCTGAACCACGGCATTTGGACTCAGGTCAATCTGCAGTGCACATCTTGGTGACGATGAAGAGCAGGGACCTGTCGGCATCTGACGCTTCTGCCGTGGCGGCTTGTGCTGCCCCGTGCTGAGCTCCGCGTGCTTGGACCCTGGACCCTGCTGACGCCTCCCCTCGAAGCGGATGATCCGGACAGGCCCCCGGAAGAACTGACTTCCAGAAAACCCCTCGCTGGCCTCTGACCCATGCTTTATTAGTTCACAGTGGGATTTACTTAGCGCTGGCTTAACCTGTTCCTGGTCTGCGGGTTTGCCTTCTTTTTCGTGGCTCCCTGCAAGTGTGAGGTGTTTAGTTGGGTCCGTTCTACACGTTATATAGTGGCAAAGAGACGAACATAAACGAGAAGGTCACGGTCAAAGGCCACAGTGTATGGTGCACAGATCGTGTTTTTACATAGCGGGCCTGATTTTCTCCGTGTTTAGATGGTCTTCCTAGAAGCAACACCCTTGCCCGACACCGGAGCCCATGGTGACCAGCAGTGCTCTGGAGTCCCCTAGTGTGCATGGGAACCCCGTCTGCGGGTCCGGGGTGGGGCCAAAGATGCCATGTGTCTGACAGGCTCGCGGTGACCCTGACGACCGGACAGCAAGAACCGAAGTCACCACATTAACGCACCGGCTCCCCAACTCACCACAATGAACTTTATTCCACAGCGTGTTTAAGGAGATGTTATTCTCAGGAAGATGTTTAGGATTAAAATAATTAAAAAAAACCTGGAAAGTACACACATTTATGTATCTCTTCTTTTCATTAAATATATATCTGTTTGGCAAAAAAATGTTAGACTCTTTTGTACAAAAACAAAGCAAAAAAAAAAAAAACCAAACAACCAACCCCAAACCCTTGCAGACTGTCCACACCTGTAATAATTACAACGATGTAAACGTGGACGTTTCACACCTTGACCGTCTTGTGGAACCCGGGTTGTTGCAGCGGAAGCGCCCCCCCGCCCCCGCCCAGGAGAAGGTAACGCCGGACCCTCAGCTCGCAGCCGCCTGTCGCAGAGGCAGGGAGGTTTTGGATGTCCTGTTAGAGATGGAGCGTGAAGACCGAGCTTGCCTCTTGTGCTTTCAGCTACGGGGCTGGGAGGGTGTGTGAGCGCGGGGAAGGCAGGGGCAGGCCCGGGCGGGGGAGGAACCCCGAGACTGGCTGGTGAGGAAGGGAGGCTGGTCGGGGTCACAGTGCAGACATGAAGCGCGCATGGGACCTGTGGACTGTGTCTGGGGACCCAAGGCTGGCAAGAACTAGGACAAGGCAGCGACTGCTGCTCTCGGGACCAGAAAGGAACGGGGCGAGGCCGAGGCTGGAGTGGAGGAGGGAGTGGGTTCGAAAGCAGATTTCGGTTCACGTGGAACTGGCGGTGTGAGCGGGCTCTAGGGAGAAGGGGAAGGAGGAGGTGGTGTTTGTTCTTCTCAAGTAGTTAGGCTGTTCCTTCCAGGCACCAGCTGCGCTCAGGGCTCTCCCTCGGTCTGGCGGCTGGTTGGGGGCAGCCTGGCGCCGCAGCCGTGTCACACGCCAGGAAGGGGGGATATGCCAGCGGGGGGGTGGGGGGTGGGGGCAGCGGGGAGGGGGCAGCGGGGAGGGCCCTTTGGCTCTCGTGCCGGTGGCGGGTTTTGCTCTTGCCCCGTCCCACCAGTAGACTGCACGACGGGAAGCGACCTAAAGCAGCGGCGTCTAGAAACAGAACCGGGGCGGCGAGCCAGGCGTCAGGCGGCAGGGGCAGAAACTCGGGGGTGCGAGGCGAGGCCGCAGGGAGCGCTGACACACGCTCCCCTCTGCAGGAGGGTTCCGAGGCGGCGCCGGCGGCGTGTTTTGTGGTTTCCTTCTCCTCTCCCGCTCGCTGGGTTTCCAGTTCCCGAGGGGCGGCTCCGGGGCGGCCCCTTCAGTTACAGTCGTAGACGAAGTCGTAGTTGCTGGGCTCCTTGGGGATGGGCGGGGGCGCGTCGGGGATCTGAATGTTCTCCAGGTCCAGCAGGCGGAGCTTGATCTCCATGCTGAGCAGGGTGTCCAGGTCGTTCCGCGTCAGCTCGCTCATCATGTCCTTCCCCAGCAGCGCGTTCAGCCCGTCCGTCCAGATGCAGTACTGGTGGGAAAGGAGGTGACAGGGGTCACTACTGATGGCACTTGGAAGAGCAGTAACAACAGCTCACACTTACGGATTACTCCGCACGTGCTAGGCTCTGTGCCGAGTGCTCGGCCTCCATCGCTATTTATAACATCACAACATGTCTGCAAGGTTGCTATTTCTGTTATTGTCTCTGTTTTACGAGAACTGAGGCACAGAGAAGTTCAGTAGCTTGCTAGTAACGTGGAGTGGGTGGGATTTGAACCTGTGGAATCAGACTCCAGTGCCTGTGCTCCTCTGTGCAAAAAATGCCTCCCTATGTAAGAGCAGGATCGGAGTTCTCCACGACTGTGCCACAGAATGTCTCTAACACCCCTCCCGGGGGGCTGTCACTTTAGGGTACTGGCGGAATGCGTGCCAACGCTCCTGGACGAAATATCGGGTCAGACCTGCTCCTTGCCCAACTGCAGGCGTTTCCTGGTCCAGTAGCCGAGCCCTGTCCCCTCCGATTCCTGGCACGCATGAGCACAACCGTGCACCACCCTGGAATCAACGGTGGGCCTACCTCTGTCTTTCTTAGCAAAAGGGCCGGGGGATGGCCTGCTGCCGCCCCATGTCTGGCAGACAACACGTCCGCCGTTATTGGGTGATCTCGGCGGGTGCTGGGTTACTGCCTGTCGGGGGCCTCCTCCCCCTGGACCTTCAGCTCCCAGGGTTTCCCTCCTGCGGGCCTCCGGGGCGTAGCCCCTGAGGACAGCACCTCACGTGGAAAGCCCTCCGGAGTAGCCCCCTGAGTATTCGGTTACCCCCCACCCCTCAACAGGAATCTCACCCTCCGCCTCTCCAGGAGACTGTGAACCCTCGGAGGGGGGCGCTGTGTCCCGTTCACCTGAGCACCTACCCTGCTCCTGGCAGCGTCCCGCCCGGAGGCCGGGGTCCTGCCATGACGGTCGTGGAGCCGCGGTGCCCGGCGAGAAGACTCACCGCTGCCGCCCGCACCTCAGGCAACCGCGTGAGTTCTGGACCCTGTGCTCTGCTGATGGGTCAGCTGTCCCAGGCCTGTCTGGGACCTCAGCGACAGTCACTGCTCTGTTCTTCTCGTCCCACTGGCCTTCCTTCTAGCATGAGACCCCTCCCACCCTGCACCGCCCTCCCTGTCTCAGGCTGCAATTCCAGGCCCTAGTCAGCCTGTCCCTGACACCGTGATTACTAGGATATATAGATGTCGACGTAAGACTGCCGCAAACCTGAGGTCACAGGGATGGGACGGAACTCTCCTGTGATGCATGTTGGTGGCACCGCTCTTTAGGCCGAAAGAGGGGGCCCCGTGGGCGTGGGACAAGGCCAAGTCTGGCTGCTGCAGCCCGGACCTGTGGGTTTCGCTCCTGCCCTGGCTCTGGGAGCTCGGCCAAAGCTTTGAACCCGTCTAACCTTAGCTGAGTGCTCGGGGCTTTGCGGAAGTATTGGCGTCCTCATGAACACTTTAATATGGGTTCTGAACACACCCAAGCATTCATTGCTTTATAAATAACTTTAGTGAAAATAAATACCTGGGTCCTACCCTGGAGATCCTTATGTTACAGATCTCGGGAGAGGAAACTGGATGGAACTGGAGAGGATTATGCTAAGAGAAATAAGCCAGGCAGTGAGAGACAAATACCATGTGATCGCACCTATACGAGGAACCTAACGAACAAACAAATAATGAGCAAAAGAGAACTAGAGGCAGGGAAACAAGGAACAGACCGACAGTGACCAGAGGGGAGGGGGGAAAGGTAAGGGTGGCGAGAAGGGGCAGGGTCTGGTCAAAGAACCTGTACGAATGACCCGTGGGCATGGACAATGGTGCGGGGAGGGACTGTGGGCGTGGGGCGTGGGGCGGTGGGCTGGGCGGAGGGCGGCAAAGAGGTGGGGGACATTGGCACAACTGTAACAGAACAACAAGGAAAAGCTCCCAGCTGTCTGTGCGGTGCCTCCGGGTGTGTGTGCCCCGGAACTGCTCCCCGAGGCCCCCTGTCTGCAGGTCCGACACTGTCTCGTCATGATCCCCGAGTCCGGGGATTGCTGCCACCCCGAGCAGCCTTCCCAGCGCCGGCGAGCTCCCTAACACAGATGAATTTAGCCCGCGGGGACACTTCTGTGGCTCCTTCCTTTTGAGAGGCGGCAGGCATAGAACATTGTATTTAAAAAGTATATCAGCCGATAAATAGCAACGCTGTGGCACTGAGTCTGAGTGGGAAGTATCTGTATAAATGTATGATGCGTTCTGTCTTCTAGAGAATCATAACTCGTAGCTCTGTCCACACAAAGGCCTAGAGGTAATGACCACCCAAGTGGCAATGAGCACACCCAATGCCCAGATTCTGGTCGCTAAACTAAAGGCAACCGAAGCTCCATAAAGAAAAGGCAGGAGACATACCAGAGGAGCCTGGGGTACTGTGTCATACCAGAACGACTCAAAATCATCCAAGACACCCGGGCCACGTCAACAGGACTCAGAAGCCAACAAAGGGCGTTCCCACTTTCTCTAGATAGGGACACTGACAGTGACAATGACAGCAACCTATGTTTAAATGTTTAAATTAAAAAAATATGTTTATATCCATTACTTCGTAAGGATACTCACATACCCAAAACACCTCATCAGTCTCCTCTGGAAGATGCTCATTATTTGGAAGGTAAAAGAAACCACGTATGTATCCTGCCTGTCGTGTCCACATGGTACGACCTCAGGGCAGCCAAATGGTCAGTAAGGCCATTTCCTCTTTATGTGACCATCCCACTTAAAATGATGAAGGAAGGAGAGATTTGGGATAGCAACCTTTTGCAACCTCTGATGGATCCAGGGACCGAGGCAGTAATAATCATCCGTGGCTGCTGACCTCCCCCCAAAGAGAGATAACCAGACCCCGGGGAAGAACATCAGTCTATGCTGCCCAGAGTTGAGCCAGAGTCTGACTAATCATCTAATTATGACTTAACCAGAAACAGAGGAGACGGGTGAACACGTGACACAGCCGTGCAGGCTGCAGCAGGGAGAACAACCCCCTGCTTTCCGGGGGGGCCCTGTCCAGCCCTAGAACCCACGCGCACGCTGGTTCCATGGCCGAGGGGACAAAGGGTTCTAGTTAGCTCATCCTGAAACGGGGGGATGATGAGGACTGTCCGTGTGGGAATGCAATCGCAAGGGTCCCTACAAGCGGCAGAGGGAACAGAACGGGAGTCAGAGAGAGGAGAGGCAGGCAGAGGGGGTCTGACTGTGGGAGACGACGGGAGGATCTGACGTAACATCGCTGTTCCCGGCGGAGGCCACGAGCCACGGAACGCGGGCAGTGTCCAGGGCCGGGAAGGCCGAGGAAACGGGTGTTCCCGAGGCTCCGGGAAAGGAACTCGGCTCTGCGGATGACCTTGAGTTTAGCCGAGAAAGACCCGCGTCAGAACTCTGACCTCCAGAACTGAAAGATCGTAAACGTATGTTGTTTTAAGCCTCTGAGTGTGCGGCCACGTGCGACAGCAGCCACGGTAAACACACACACAGGATTATAATAAACAAAATCTAGACTAGTGGCAATGTTACCAGACAGAGGACCCGTTTTTTTTTCTCTTTTAATGAATAAATTTCAATTAAAACAAGCACGTGCACATGCTCACAAGAAACCGGGGAGCTCCGGGGGGCTCCGGGGGAGAGCGAACCTACGGGTTCAAGCCCACGTAAGAAACTTGTTAACTGGTTGCCTCACATGGATATTATTTGGATTCCGATCTGAACAGAGTAGAGAAGGGAAACACATTAATGAGTCAGCTGGAGAAACGTGAAAAGTGGCTGCACACGGTGGAGGCATCAGAGCATTATGCAATTGGGTGTGACAACAGTATTGTAGTTAGGTTTCCAAGTGGACCGTTCATTATTTGGAGATGTGTGCAGGAATACTTACAAATAAAACGGTGTGGGGTCTGGATTGGCTTAGAAACTACTCTGGGGATGCAGCTGGGTGTGGGTGCTAGAGAGGAACCAGGCTGGCTGCGGGCCCGCAACTGCTGAGGCCGGGGGATGGGAACAGGCGGGGCGCTGTGAGTCCAGGCCCCGCTTGCTTCCTTCTCCCTTCCTAGCCCCACCGTGCAGGAGCCAAAGAGAAGGGGTTTCTGGAGCAGACACCCCACGGTTCAAATCCCAGCTCTGCCGCTCAGTCCTGGTTTGACCTTGGATGAGTGTCTTAGCTTCCCTGTGCCTCATTCCCCTCCTTAATAAGATGGGGATACTATTAGTTTGTCATTTTGGAGTTTTAGATGAGAATCAAGTGAGATGAAGTACGTACATCATGGAACAGTTGTAGTTACTGTTATCTTTACTATTGTTGAGCTACTCCGTCCTTGGAAATGTCTCCTTCCTCATTTATAAATGAGGACGTCTGTAATAAAACTTTCTGTTTTATGGCACAACGATGCCAATAAAATGAGGTAACAGGCCCTGGCTGGCGTAGCTCAGTGGATTGAGCGAGGGCTGTGAACCAAAGCATCTCAGGTTCGATTCCCAGTCAGGGTACATGCCTGGGTTGCAGGTCCCCAGCAACCGCACATTGATGTTTCTCTCTCTCTTTCTCTCTCTCTCTCTCTGTCTCTCTCTCTCCCTTCCTTCCCTCTCTAAAAATAAATAAATAAAATCTTAAAAAAATAAAACGAGGTAACAGACGTGAAGTGGTCTGAAGTGATTCAGAGTGCAAGCACGCAGCGGTCCCTCCCCACCGCGTCGCCAGGGGCAGTCCCAGAACGCTGTCATTGTCTGGAGTTAACGTGCACTGGGGCAAACAGCCTCGCTGTAAATGACATCCACGGCCCTACCGTGGTGTTAGGTGGTGCGCTCCGCAGCTGTGTACATCCTGAGTGTGCCGGCCTGTGCGCGACCACAGTTTCATTTAGAAAGAGAAACAGCAGGACACTGAATCTATTTTCAGGGAGATGAAGACAGAGTCGTGCCCTTCTGCAGACGAAATGCCAAGCAGCACAGAATTATATTTAAACACCGTTCTAAATGCGGGATTTGCATCTAATCTCCCCTCTCTCTTTGGGGTGTACAATTTTATTCAAAAGCTTCCAACCAGTGTAAACCCGATACTGAATAACTTCTAAATGAGCTACATCTCCTGGGGGAGCCAGGGAACAAAAGCCATGTTTTAGGAAAGCGTTCCTTTCCTTTCTGAAAGATGTTTATGCAACCACGCACAAAACGAAAATGGAGAGTTTCAAGCATGATGTCGGACGCTAGCTTACAGGATAAAAAGTTAAATCAGCCATAGCTGCTACTTTATCTTATAAATGCATTTTCCCAGCTTTATGCTAAATATTTTAAATATAGCTGACAGCGTGCCTCAAGGAGAGAAACAAATTGTACACATAACAAGATGTCAAGAGGGAATAAAAGCATCTTAAAAATAAAACTGAACACCAGAGACAGCCCTGAACTTCTCAAAGTAATTTAAAGAAACATGGTCGGAAACCTACTCTATCAAATTTTTTTTTTAAATTTTACTTCTCAATTCCAATTTACATTCCATATTATTTTATATTAGTTTCAGGTATATCAAACAGTTTAAAGAACAGAGGCAAGTGTATCTTGGGGCAATCAGGACCAAAACCTAAATATTCAATGGCACCTCTGAAGCTGTAACCAGGGCTGCTGCTTCCTTTGGGTTGCCCCGAGTCCTACCGCTCTGTGCGTCCCTTTTCTGTGTCACGGACTATTCCATGAGCTCGCGAGAAGCTGGCAGTTTTCCCAGCCCTTTCCACGTCAACAAGAGGTTGCTTTGCTCCTGATTTTCCTCAGGCAGGCTTTTCCTTTTTAAAGAAAATTTCTGTGTTTCCAGCATTTTTCTCCGGCTTGTTTTTCTAGAGAAAACGTGACCCTCTCTCATCTCTTCACCCCCCTGAGCCCCTTACCTCATGCTTGTCAGGAGCGATGAAGTTCAGTTGGCAGTTGGAGTCGTACAAGATGGAGAAGGCCAGTTCGAGCACCTCCTACGAGAGAGCAGAGCAAACACGTGTTCGGGGAGGCCGGCACGAGGGTTTTGCAGCCACGAGGGGCTGCAGCTGGATGCGGAGGCGGCTCCCAGTGCACCCAGAGAGGCGGCAGGCCGACGGGCTGTCCGAGGCCACAGCGCCCGGAGCCGTGCCTCTCGCCCCTTCCGCTCCGCGCTGCTGCGAGGCCGTGGCACGCTGCGAGCTCCTTCCCGATCAGCAGCATCAGGACTGCTCTGTCCCGATCACCCCCAGACAGAAGGGCGTTTGCAGGAACACACATTTCCTAACGCCCAGGAGGTAGTTAGATTTTGGGGTGAACCCATCATCTTTAGGTTACATGTTCAGATCTCTTGATCTCAAAACGACTGTGGAGCAAAGGCCACACAAACTCTAGACTTTATCCTATAGCAGCTCCGGGGGAAACACGGGCTCGATGTCAGAACGCCTGGGTCCATGCGCTGGCGAGCATCTATCTGCTGAGTGCGGACAGAATGAGCCACACCCAAGGGACCAAGGCCTAAGTGACACTATCATTTCATTGTAGTTGAATGACCTTGCTTGAGACACACTCTGTCAAGTCTAATATATGTGTTAAAATGCACTTCTCGAATTGTCTGCACCGTGCAATGTTGGGTACGATGATTATTCTACTGGTCTGTGCTAGCATTCAGCAGGATACAACTTTTAGAAGACAAGAATGATCACACATCTCAACACCCTAGCGCCCCCTGACATGGAGGGGAAGGGTCAAGTGCGTGCACTTTGGTGTTCTGCATTGTTAGGACCCTTGAGGTGGCCTGCCTGCCTTCTTTGTGCCTTTTTAACCAGCACTGCTCACGACCACCCCTCCTCCAGAGCTGCACCCTCAGTAAGCACCCACCAGGCATCCACTGCTATCACCCTCTGCCTTACACGCTATCAGAGGACTTGCCTTGGGCCACTGTCACAGAAGAATGCCACAGAAGGAAGACAGAAGGCAGGAAGAGGTCAATGCCTCCAGCATTCAGAGTTTCAGGTGGGTTAGAGTGTTCACCCAGAGGGAACTCAAAAGGCTCAGCATCAGCTGGCTGCCTCTCCTGACACCACCAACCATCAAGCCGTGTGGCTCTTGGGGGCCGGTCGGTGTCTGGCTCACTCCCAGCGGGTCCCTCATTAAGACGGAGAGGCGCTTGTTCAAGTCCAGACCTACCAGCATCTCGCACTCTCACGGCCTCCTCACCCGCCGGGAACAGAAACGAGGGAAGGGAAGGAGGTGAGTCACAGAATGGGGTATTCTGCAAAACTACCCTTCTCTCAATTTCTCATTTCTTCTTCCTTAGGCCTCCACTGAGGCCGGCCCAGCGAAGACTGATAATATTAGAGAGGACCTCCCCAAAACAAACAATAAACAACTTTTCTATTAAGTTTGTCATGTCTCTCAGGTCATTTAGTTTATAATAAAAACGGTCATTGGTCCCACTAGTGGTACCAAGACTTGGTATCATCCTCTTGAAAACATCAGTAAGGCAGTCCACATCAAGAACGAGAAATCCCACTCCTGGGGTTATTCCTAAAAAACTTGAAAAGCAAGCAAAGAACACAGTATGTGATACTAAATGCATGTCTTCCCTTCACTGGGTGAACCATTAAAGAAATCGCAAATTAGCAGCCCAGAGAAATACGTTCAACCAGCTATTCAATGTGACGCGGAGGAAGATCCGACCGTAAGGAAAGCAAACAGCAGGAGGAATGAACCTTCTTTCCACTGGAGCACAACTATGAACAATGTTCCCCTGAGGACACAGACTGGAAGTGACATGTGAAACGGAAATAATCATAGTAAGGCTCTACCATCACAGGTGATCATTTTCTTCTTTCAAAAAACTTAAAGCATTTGCTCGATAAAATTCTAAGCTCTAATTTTACATATTCGTGAAAGTTGTTTTTTGGTTAGGAACGCTATACAAACGATGACTTCTTTGTTACGCTGTCATTCACGAGGGCGACTGACTCACACCCGAGAGGCCGGAGAGACAGGGAAGGACAGGGCTTTGCGTTAGAACAACCGGTCAGGGCAGCACCTACAGCAGCACTGGGGGGCCCTCGGGGGTCAACGGGCAAAGGTGAAGTTCATGACCTGGTTTCCGGGCTGACAGTGCAGAACAGCTGCTCTGAGTTGCTAACGACATCCGGGATGCACGCTGCCCGAGTCCAGGCTCAACCTCTTGACTTGGTGCTGAAGTTGCTGGACACACGAGTGTCAGTGTGGCTGTCCTCGTGACACCTGGTGTTCTGCAGGGGCACGGGCAAGGCAAGGGAGGGGCGTGCAAACTTGGGGTTTGCCCTTCTGAGGCCTGTACCGGCGGAGACGTGGAGGAGGAGCACTGCCCTGACCTAGATTCCCGACGAACGCAGGCAGGAAATGGGAGATTCGTGGGCACGACTATCCGCACTTTAATTTCACCAAAGCTTCCTCGGAGGGGTGGGAGGAATTAATTCTCCGAGCCGCATGCCTGTTTGAAAGGCTGCTATCACTTATAATGAGTTTTATTGATGTCCCTGGCTTGCTGTCATTGAGGCGTCGGTGGGGGTCAGCTCTTCTGCACTCGGAGCAGGGAGGCTGCGGAGCTGGGCGCGCTAACACCTCCCGGGCGAACGCTCCAGAAACCGCCGCTGCCTGTCCGAGCTGTCTGGGAGGGAGACAGGCGCCAGGAGGTGTGGCAGTAAGCTGTCATGGGTCTGGGGCAGTGTCACCCTCAGGGGCTTCCTGTCACACACGGTGCGCTTAGACATCTGAGGCTCTGGGGCTTTGCTACTTGCCACCTAAGGTCCTTTTTTTCCCCGAGGATTTAATTCAGTGAAAAATTATGTCCAGGGGCAGCTATCTTCATCCTCTGTTCCACTAATTCCCAAATCCCACCTTGCCGTGTGGAGAAAGGACCGGGATGGGTAAGGTCCGGGGACAGAGGAGGCAGCAGGACCTGAAGACTCCCCCCGGCCCGGGACCTCTGACCTGGCACTCTGCCCTCCAGCCCCAGGACCAGAGACAAGGCGCGCGGGGCGGGGGGTGCTCAGGGAAATTCTGGACATGATGGCACCTTGGTTACGGGACTATCATCTTTCAGGGGCCAAACGATAGACTGAATGAATACAGCGGTGGGTTTTATGTAACACATTTTCAGTATACAGCATGAGCTGCCATTCCTTATATTGTCTGGGAGGGATTTGCCTCATTTGGCCATTTTGGCCAGCAGTCACTTTGACTATGCTGGTTCTCCCCGCTCTGTCCGGGTCATTCTGAGGGCAAAGCATTTTGATTGAAGACACAGGATAGTGTGTGTGCGTGCATGTGCTATATGGCCTTAGAAATAGTCGTAGATTTCACCTATAGTACATTACTGCCTGTCTCCAGACCTACAGATTTGACTTTCTATTTAGAGAATAAAATTCACTCAGTCACATAATATAGAGTAACGGTCAATAATGCCTTCTCCAGGCAACTCTGTGTGGCCCCAGTCCGACCACTCTCCTTCCTCTGTCCCCATCAACCCTATGGTCTGAATTCAACGTTTCTCAGTCAGAGGAGCTCTGTGCCATTTTCCATGCCCTTTCCCCCTCCTAACAAGTCTTCCCCTTCCTTCTTCGCCTGGTCAGCTCCTGTTTGAAACCCAGCTCAGATCCCATTGTCTTCAGCAGTCCTTCTCACGTCTCCCAGGCTCAGCCTGAGTTTGAGTTACTGCACAAACAGGTGACATTGGGCTGTACTTGCGTGTTGACCCGGAAGTCTTCCGTCTACCAGACACCCAGTAAGTAAGGTGAGCAGGGCCAGAGGCCGGGTCACATTCCCTTTGGATTCTCAGCGCCAGGCACGGGCCGGGTGTAAAGAACACACTCAGTACAGCTGCTGAATGAAGGACAAATGAAGTCAATGCGGATCAGAGGCCTTTTGGTTAAGACCCGGGTTTCACGCTGACGCTAGAACGTCGGCCTCTCGTGTAATCCGCTTCTTGTTCCAGGCTCAGGGGCCACACCAGGAAAACGGAAGCTGGATTCCGGGACACGGTGGATGGAAGCTGCTCTTACATCAACAATGTCTGTGCCCGAATCAGTGAGATGCGGTCAGACCTCTTCTCTGCTGATGATGTTGTGACTGTTTGTAAGCCCCAAAGTCGGTGGGATGAACTCCAGGAATGCCTGTTTTCAAGAACTCAGCAACAAATCAAATTTATAAATCACAACGCTTGACTTCAGAATCCTTAATCCTTAAACGTCGATTCCCCCAGTGGAATTTCCGTTCACCCCCGACAGTTCCCGTCTCCCTGAGACTCTCCCACTGTCACCGCGAAGAAGCCGAGTGCTGTTTGTGCCTGAGGAACCCGCCTGGGGTGCTGACCTGCTGGCCACGCCGGACTCTGGGCTGCAGGAGGACAGGCCACACACGTCCGTCCCATTCACGCTCCAGGGCCAGAGCTCCTTGTCTCCCAGAGGTGCTGGTGCTGACCGAGCGGATGGCTGAACAAAACTGCCTCTGCCTCGAGGAGCCAGATCAGTTTTTTTTTGTTCCTTTTTCTGCTTTCAGGGCCTTAGACAGAGCCCGGGCCATCAGACGTTGAATGAGTGAGAAGTCGTGGCAGTCACCAATATTTTGCTATTAACAAAGCGTCTCCCTTACGGACGCTAATGTCTCAGTTTGCCTTGCTCGCAAGTAAGCTCATTGGGAGTCCCGTGGCGCAAAGTGCCAGAACCTTCTGTCCAGCTGGAAAACCTGGCTGCAGAGCCAGCCACACGCCTTGCTTGCTGCCCGCTAGGGTGCACTGATGTGCCTCCTGGGGTCACACCTTAGTTAGCTCTCCTTCCAGGCTGCAGGTCTCTCCGTCCCTGCCCAGCAGTCCTGGGGGCAGAGAGGAGAGACCTCTGGAATATCGGGAGAAGGGGTGTGGGGGTGTGGGGTTGAGGGAGTAAGTTTTCAGGACTGCGGGTTTCCTTTCTCCCTTTTGATGTTTAGCCCGATGAACCAGGTGCATGAACACTATTAGCATGATAAAACCAAACAACTTTCATGGGTATGCAAATGAGCGAGACAGGCTGGTAGAGGAGATACTCTCTTAGCCCGCTGTCAGGGCTCCTGGAAGAGCTTTGGGTGGCCGGACATGCATGCCAGCGAATCCCAGGACGTAGCCTACATTTGCAATCCTGTCTACATGTTTACAGCAGTGTGCCCCATTTATCCATCCATCCGTCATCCATTCATCCATCCATACACCCATCCATCATCCATCCATCTATCATCCACCCCATCTATCCATCCATCCATCCTTCATCCATCTATCCACCCATCCATCCTTCATCCATCATCCACCCATCCATCATCCATATATCCATCATCCATCCATCCATCATCCATTCATCCATCCATACACCCATCCATCATCCATCCATCCATCCATCATCCATCCATCTATCATCCACCCATCTATCCACCCTCCACCCTCCACCCAATTTTCTATGAGCACCATGACAATAAAAAGAGGGTGGAAGGGGGTGGAGGGAAGGGGTGAAGAGAAAATATAGACAACTGTAACTGAACAACAATAAAATAATCTAAATTAAAAAAAAGAAGGTTGGGCAATGTCATTTACTTGTTTGTTTTGTTGATCTCTTCCGGGAGCAGAGGAGTCTGACACAAGAGGCCGAACCTACCCACACGTACCGTATGCCCGTGTGACATCCCCTCCGTTCCCGCTGTGATGCTGGGAACTGCCTCGTCTCATTTTCTCTTGTTTGGTCAGGCTAGAAGCTTATCAGTTTTATTCACCTTTTCCATGAACCAAGTTCTGGTTTTGTCAATTTTCTCTACTGTTTTTCTTCTTCTCAATTGCAGTGATTTGTACTTTAATTATGTATTATTTCTTCTTTTCTGCATGCTTTTGGCTTAACTTGCTGTGCTTTCCTAAGGTGAACACTTCATTGATGTTTAAATCTTTCTTGTTTTCTAATACATAAATTTAATACCACAAACTTCCCCCAAACACTGCTTTTGCCCCATGCCACATATTTTGATAAGTTATACTTTCATTTTAATTAGTTTGTAACATTTTGTCATTTCTTCTGAGACTTCCTTTTGAGCTAAGAATTACTTAGAAGTATATTATTAAATTTCCAAATATTTGAAAGGACTTTATAGCTATCTTTCTGTTACTGATTTATTTATTCTACCGTGATCTGAGAAACTACTTTGTGTGCTTATTATTCTATTAAATGTGTTATGATGTATTTTATGTACCAGAATGCTGTCTACATCGGTGAACATTTCCTGGGAGCTTAAGAAGAATGCGTATCCTGCTGTTGTTGGGTGGATCTTCTATTGTTAATTAGATCAAGTTGATTAATGCTGCTGTTCAGGTCATCAATACCCTTATTGGTTTTCTGCCTGTTTGATCTGCCAGTTACTGACGGGGGTGGGGGGGTAGTGCTGCCTCTGGAATAATAATGGATTTGTGGATTTCTCCTTTCAGTGCTATTAGTTTTGCCTTATATATTTCGCTATTGTTGTCCATTCATTTTTTTACCTCTCTTAGTCTTTATATTTGGAATTGTTTAATTTTTTTTGTACAAAACATAGACTCGGGTCTTTTTTTAAATCTTCTCTGACAATCTGTCTTTTAATTGGTGTATGTAGACCTTCGACATTTAAAATGATTACTGACATAGTTAATGGCTGCTATGTTTATAACTCTTTTCTCATCGTTGCATTTGTTCTTTTTTTCTTCCTTCCTTCCTTTTCCTTTTCCTGTTTGCCTTTCCCTGTTTTCAGTATCCCAAATCCTGTCTCCTGTCCCTTGTGACTTTGCTGTTGTTCATTTTACTATCCGTATGCTATAATCATGTAACACATTGTTACTAGCGTTACTTTTAACAAAGTTATCTTTTAGATGGATTCACAACAAAAGTGTAAGTATTTTTATTTTACCTTCATTTATTCCTTCTCTGAAGTTCTTCTGTCCCTTTTGTGGGATCCAAGTCTCTCACCTCTATAATTTTGCTGACAATGAATTACCTCAGGTTTTTTTTTATCTGAAAAGTCTATTTCTCTTTCACTTTCGAAGGACAGTTTCACTAGATAAAGAATTCTAGTTGGTGGGGTTCTTCCTCCGGCACTAAATATTTCACTACTTTCTTCCTGTTTACATAGTATCTGATGAGAAACCCACTTTAATTTTTATCTTTGTTCTTCAAGATTTTCTTTTTGTCTTTGGTTTTCTGCAGTTGAAATGTGATATGCCTAGGTGGTTTTTTTAGGGGGGAGGTGGTTATTCGGCTGGGTGTCCTCTAAGCTTCCTGAATCTGTGGTTTGGTGTCTGTCATTAATTTTGGTAACTTCCTGTCCATTATTGCTCTAATATTTCTTCTGCTCCATTCTCTTTTTCTCTTGTCGCCCGATTATTTATATGTTATACCCTCTGCAATTGTGCCTCAGTTCTTTGATGCTCTATTTTTTTTTTTCATTTTTTTCCCTCTTTGCATTTCAGTTTAGGGAGTTTCTGTTGACTCATCTTCAAGCTCACTAACCCCTTCCTCAGACGTGCCAAGTCTACTGAGTCAGTGAAAAGCATTCTTCACTTCTGTTTCAGTGTTCTTCATTTATAGTCTTTCTTTCTGATTCATGTCTGGAGTGTTCCTTTCTATGACCCCATTACCCAGCTGTTCTTTCACGTGATCTACTTCTTCCATTAGAACCTGTAACACTTTTAATTGTAGTTATTCTAAATTTTCTATCTGATCGTTCCAACATCTGTGCCCAACATATTGGAGTCTGGTTACGATAACTGATTTGTTTCTTCAGGCCGTTTTTTTTTGTTTTTTTTTGGTATGCCTGTAACTTTTTGCTGAAATCCAGACATGTTGTTTCAGGTAATAGAAAAGGAGATACACGGACCTTCAGAGTGACAATTTATGTTAATCTGGCAAAGAATTGGGCTATTGGGCTACTGATGTAGCTGTAAGTGTCAGAAGCTTCAAATTCCCCCAGTGTATCCGTTTTTGTCTCTTCTGCTGACGTTGGATTCCCAAGTCCTCCTCCTCAAGACAGAGTCTGCGTCTTGCAGGTCTCTCCACTCCACTCCACTACTTTGGTCTTGTTGGTGTGGGATATGGGCGAGGAATAACATTCTGTAATCTTCCAATTGCATCTCCTTCTTTTCGGGGTCGTGTATCCTGTGGTTGTCACCTTCCCAATTGCTTCTCCAGTGGTCGAGCACCCCCCACCCCCTCACCTCCTCCCTTTTCCCATGGCTGCAGAGTCTCCTGTGCATCTCCTTGAGGCTTTGGCTGCTGTTGACTATGTCTCTCCTACCTCCCAACCCTGCTGCTGAGACGGGAAGGCTCAGTGGGATTAAATGGTGGACGTTCTCTCCCCCTGGCTGGGGGCAAGGTCTGGAGAACAGGACTTGGTTATGAGAAGGCGCTGGCACGTATCATGATGACTCATCCATGTCTCGTGCCAGAGCCACCTGGAGGGAGGGGATCTTTCTCAGACGTTCGATGGGAGAGTTTGCTAGGCTCTCTGGAGGCAATGCCCATGGAAGTGTGCCCCCACGACTGCGACCTCCTAGAGCTTCTCATTCTCACACGGGCCCACCACACTCAGCCCACAGCAGTTTATCAGGATTACCACTTCAGCTATCCGATAGCTCACGGCTCCCACGGATTCCGCTCCGGACGAGCAGATGTGGCTGGGGCTCGCTGGACGCACCCGACGCTCCAGGATTCCAGGGTGGTGGTGCGCCCCGAGACCTGAGCTTCCTGGCAGGCCCAAGAACATGACTGATTTTTCACTTGACTCAGTTTCTTTTCACTGGAAGGACACGAGTGACAATTCCCAACCTCTTTCCATGTTGGGGCTGAAACTAGGGGTGCCCCCACACCTGTTTTACATAATTCTCTCTGTCCCTGCTCAGAGCACTTGAACCCCGGCGGGCTGCCCCACTCTCCAATGACACCCCTCCCGGCCTTCTCTGGTTGCTGCCCATGTCCCCACGGCATCTCCTGCTCCGCTGCGAGGGCTATAGAACCGCGGGGACCTCAGCTGGAGTGGCGCGGAGCCCGTGCCCCCAGGACTGCGCTCTGCAGATCGGGGGGCGTTGGGTGTTGAAGCAGAGCCACCCCACGGGAGGCCGATCACACAGGCTGGAGACTCGCTGCCGCGGGCAGAACGCTTCTCCGAGCCCTGACGAGCTGGAGGACCCCACTTCCCCCACCAGGGCAAAAGGGGAAGTGCTGGGTCGTGGGGGGCGGGGCGCGCACACACTCCTGGGCATGCCCTTGTGTCATTACGCTCGTCAGTTAAGGCATCACATGACAGGGGCGTGACAGGCCTGACAAAGAAGGAGTTCACGTGGACTTGACGTGAGCTGTCCTTACGTAGCTGGAGACGCAAAGGTCTTGCTATCAGCCCCTGGGCTGTACCCACTCCCCGTTGTCGTCCTCACCAGCACGTTCCGGTGCTTCCATGTCCCCTCACCGTGGACACAGGGTCACCCCCGCAGACCTGGGTTCCCCGCTGTCGCTACAGTGTTCGAGATGACAGGGCAGGGAGTGGTCCCTTGAACCCTGGTTGGTAAGGAACCTGTGTATAATGCTTATATTCCTCTTAGATACTGACACTGGAAATAAAAGAAAGCAACTTAATTGATTTCTGGGATGTTTTGGGGACCAAGGCGGCTGGTGCACCCAGATCAATCTGGGTGATTTTATTCGTGGATGGCTATCACATGTCACGAGACGCCAAGAGGGATGAACTGAGAACTGGCTCTCCCGTGGCCCCTCCAAGGGCAAATGCGTCCGCACTGGGGCCCGTCCTTCCAGAGGAAGCCCCTGCACACCCTCTGGTGCAGCACATGGGCTGTCGCGGTGAACAGCCCGGTGGTCAGCTGGGAGGGGAGGGTGGAAACTAGTGCGAAGGGGGTCTAAGCAATGTACGTCGGGGGGAATTTTCTCCTCTACGCTGGGTTTGAGCCATTGCACAGCACTTTCCACCATGCTGAAGGATGGTATATACCAGGGCCTGAAACATTTTCTAAAAAACTTTCTGAATCACTTGGTCTCTGCTTTTCCTGGGCTTCACGGAGACCCCATGGAGGCTCCTGGGAAGGTGAGAGCCACAGGAGAGGGTGAAGTAGCCTGGGGTGGGAGTTGGGGGAGGGGCAATGTAAACGCAAGTGGGAGGTTAGGGGTTAGGGTTAGGGTTAGGAATGCGTGGGGCTGAGCGCGGGGGGGGGGGGGGGAGGAGACTGGGCCAGAACAGTGAGCAGGCAGTTCCTGGGGCTGGAACTGGACAGGGAGTCGGGGAACGGAGGACATGGTAGGGGCTGAATGCATGGCCAACGGAGGGAAAGCAAAGCTGAGAGATGTGAAAGGCATCAGGGAGGGAAACACGCGTACAGCCACGCACACAAGCATTGCTGCCCAGGAAGGAAGGCTGGCCCCCGCCGCCTGCATTGCCCCGACAGAAGCGTCTCTTCGCAGTAATCAGAAACCGTACCTTGTTCTGTTTAAGGGCACCTTTCTCTTTCATATGAGGACAGTCCTTTCCCGTCACCACCGCTTTGATGTCTGCCACCGGCACTGGAATTGAGAAAAGAAAGCAAAAGTAACTTCACCACGTATGAGCTGTCGACGAAGAAGAAGCACTAACCATCAAGTCTGCCAGCAAGCTGCCGTCCCCAGAAACGGCGGCAGAGGAGAAAAGAGTTCAAACGAGGAAGAGAAGTCGGGTAGTGTGCCAGGACTCGACACTAAACTATATTCTTATATTCTGGCCAAAAGCAACCCTGGGGAGGAAAATCTATGTTGATAAGCAGCATCTGGTTCACTGAAACAAATAACTGTAAAACCCCCGACACAGCCATGTGAAAAGTGACGGTATTAGAGGAAGCCGTAATAATAGTCATGGTGGTTACAATACTGCTATTCTGGAAGACGCCGTGTGCCAGGAGCAACGCTAAGGGCTTCCCTTGTATCAGTAGCTCCTGAACTGGCTACACCTATTTCGTTTCTGAGTTTAGGACAAGCAGGAAGAGCAGCCTCATCCCAGAAAATGCATTTGAATCTCAGTCGTCCCGAACTCGGTCATCCTCCCTCTCTGCCACCTCGCTATTCCCCACAACAATTCTTCCAGGCAGGTTTCATTATCCCTGTTTTACAGGCAACGACACTGAACGCCAAGGAAGGGAACATTCCTGTCTGATACGGTAACGGTAGCTGGTATTTATCGTGCAGGTAGAGGAGAAGATGTTGTCTCATGTTTTACTCAGGACTTGGAGGGAGATAAAAGAGATGGAAAGGTTTGTGCATTTAAAACTTTGTGTTAAAATAATCTGGGGGAGAGAGAGAGAAGGCAGCTGGATGGCTTGGAGACTTAAAAAAAAAATCAAGCCCTGGCTGGCGTAGCTCAGTGGATTGAGCTCGGGCTGCGAACCAAAGTGTCGCTGGTTCGATTCCCAGTCAGGGCACATGCCTGGGTTGCAGGCCATGACCCCCAGCAACCGCACATTGATGTTCCTCTCTTTCTCTCTCTCTCCCTCCCTTCCCTCTCTAAAAATAAATAAATAAAAAAATCTTAACAAAAACAATCGAAGTCACCCGTCCCTCTCCGGCTCCGAATCTTCTGTCCCACAGCAGACCGTGAGGTCTCACTCAGGCTCTGCGGAGGCTTTGAGTAATGGATTCCTACGTAGTCAATCAGCAATTTCCTTAGTGATCATTCCCTCAATGATGAAGATGACGAGCGATTTCATAATTAATGCTCACATGCTTTTCCTGGGGACCTGGGTTGTGGGGAGACGCTGAGAGGACGATAAAGTTATACAATGTATAGCTCACATTTCCCAGGCACCCTAACCCTGTTAGGGACCTTACGCAAACCCGTTGACACTCCCCCCGGAGCTCTGCCTAACCCCAGAGAGGAGCAGGGCCGCGGCGCACTCTTGGGGGAACCTCCGCACACACCCCAGCTGTCGGTCCCCTGGGGTTTTGCAGTCCTGATTCTACACCCCTCTGATTGACATTGCTTGTGCTCACTAATGTCTGGTTTCCCTTTCTTTCTGGGCATGTGGGAGACTATACTTCCCAGCAACCTCTGGGACCATGGGATTAGTTCTGGCCAATGACATGTCAGAGGAAATGGCAAGTCTCTTTCACTGGCTGAGGCAGGGAAAAGTCCACACCCACCAGCCACTTTGCCGCAGTGGCAGAAACTGAACAGGTCCCAGGTTCCGTCCAATGGCATAGCTATGGAACGGCCGAGCAGCCGTGTGGAGCGGTCCTTTGACAACTCATGCTGGTTACATAATGTGAGGAGGGAGAAACAAACTCTTGTGGTCCCAAGCCACCGAGATTCGGGGGTGTTTGTTCCCGCTGCGGAATGTACCGATGCAGTGGCAGACCCTTCACCTCGGACCCCTTGCCTGCCTCTGCCTCACCCCCTTGAATTGGTGTCTCCTTGTCGTTGGTCCCTAGGACTCCTGAACATACTGCGACTACCACTGCGAACTCCAGTTCTCCTCAAATCCATTTTCATAACCGGTGATCGGCTCTGCTTCTCCCTGCGGCCTGTCTGGCTGCTGAGGAAGGGGGACAGTTAGGCACCTCGGGAAACTGGGTTTACTTTTCAATGGAAAGTCCGCTACTGCAGTGAGTCTGACACATATTAATGTAACAGCTCAGAAATCCTTCCGAAGCTTCAGACGGGGGCTGAGTCATAAGAACCTCGGAAGCAGAAAGTCTTTGTTGTATAATCTGTAACATGGTCAATGGACTTGAGAGTGTCAACAGTCTATAAATAGCAAGCCACCCCTTGGCTTTGAAAGGCCGTCATGCGCAACAGGACAGGAGTAGCAGAAAGTCTCCTGCGGGCACAGCCTGCAGGATCTCCGATGCGGAGTCTCCAGGGGAGAAGAGGCACTTCCCCACCTCGTCTGTGGCAGCACGCATTTAATATTTTTATATACATTGTCCCCTGTCAAGGAGACAAGCTGCTCTATTACTCACAGGATTATGGCTAAAAGGAAAACACAAAATTCTAAAAATACGCTGCTGTGGTTTTTAAAGGTTGCTCTTTGCATAGTTTGCCTCTAGATGCACAGGAAGAGTGGGCGTCTGAGGGCTGAAATGCCACCCTCTCTGTTTCCACGAGAAGAATTGGACTCACATCCCTTGAATCTGCACCCTAAGGAGGCAGCAGAGGGCTCCTGACTCCTGACTATGTCAAGGCCAGGCGACAGTTTCCAGGGTCTTTTGAGGGGGACGCATAAAGAAGTGGGACCCAGAGATACGAGAACAGGGTGGTCACTTCTGGTACCCTGCCCTCAACTCTAAATTCTTCAGTCAGGGCTTCGTTTCTTTCTATGCTTCCTTCACTTTGAGCTGCTTGAGATGAGCCAATTCAACACTCCCATTACACAGATGGGAAGACTGAGACCTGAAGAGGAAATGCATTATTGAAGGTCGTACAGGAGGACTATTGCTCTCCGCTCCACTCCATGCTCCCTCGGTAGGTCATGGCTTCTCCTCCTGCTCACCAATGATGATTTAAAATAAAAATCCCATTGAAAAAGTAAATATGGCCCCTGTGATAAAAGCAGTTTTCGTTTTCACCACTGGGAGCTAAGTTGAGGCAGAAATAAGCCCAGGAAGTAGCTGGGAAGCCGTGAGCACTTGCTGTGAACACAGCTCACGCGGGAGCAGCGGCGGTGGCGGCGGCGCAGGCCGGGGCTGGCGCATGGAGGTGAAGGGTCCGCCCTCTCAGCTGGCAGCAGGGAGCGGTGGTGGCAAGGGCTGTGCCTGTGGGGTCACAGAGCCTGGGTTGACACCTGGACACACCGACGGGCTATCCCACTTTGGGCCAACGCTCTGGGAGCCGGAGCTTCCTGGCCTGCGATGTGGGATTCTACCATCGTCCATCTCAGAGCGCTGCTCCAAGAATTAACGCCTGATGTCGGAGCCGAGATAATTGTTGGCTTTTAATCGAGGCAGTGTGGAGTAGGGGGTGAGTGGGTCAGAAGCTGGTCCTCGAAGTGGGGGGGTGGCCTTCAGATCTTTGTCCTACCATTTACTAGCCCTGTGACCTTGAACAAGTCACTTAATTTTTCTGTAGCTCGGTTTTCTTCTCTGTAAGACAAGGACAACAGGATCTACCACTCCGGGTTGTCAAGAGGATAATGAATGGCAAGTTCTCAGCACGGCGCCTGGCATATGGTAAGCACTCAATGAATGTTATTTGGAGATGTTCTCATGACCAATAACCAAAGTTGGTTCTCTGCGTCGACTGGGGGACCTGAATTCTTCACCACATGCCACTGACCGACTCGTCTGCTTTCCTCTGCTGTCTCGCTGCCCTTCTCATTCTCTCTAACAGGCTTCATGGCCCGTGTCGGGGTGAGCCCTCTCCGCCATGTCTTTGATGTCAGCGTGGGGCGTGCTGGCCTGCATCCTCTCGCAAGCAGGCACTGGCGGGGGAGGGGCCCAGGGCTGGAAAGCACTAGAGCCTCGTGTTTAGTGGGGGTGTGGGGCTTGTCAACCTAGCGGGAGGGCCGTGGGGCGAGGGGATGGAAGGGGATATGCATCTTTAAGGGCCTTATTTCCTGTCAAACAAAGCAAATGGAAGAAGAGTGATTTCCTCCACCTTAGGGACGAAGACAGCTAGAGGGCGTCCGGCCGGCCGTCTTCACTCGCACTCTTCTGCAGGAAGAGGATTCAATTACGCCGTTGGATTCATTGATATCTCCGCAGTCAGCACTCATTAGCTGAAGGGGCAGAAGGCAATTTCCCCCTTGGTCTCAAGAGAGGGCAATCAGACCAGGCAAGAGCAATGGCACTTGACATTAATTAAAGACATGACTCATTTTTCTGGTGGATTGAAGTTTCTGACTTCCAAGGGCTCCCAGAGAACGGGCCATCTGCTCCAGGCGGAATGTATCATTGCAACGGCGGGCAAACCAGGTAGCCGGCCTGAGGCGGCAAACTTAGGTGCCTGGGCCAGGGCCCTGCTCAGCTCAGGTGCATAATGGCTTCGTTTGACTTCATTGCACAAAGACACCCCCTGTCCGGGACACACGTGCACACAGATGTAATGTCGCCCACACACGTGTGCACATACCTGCACGAGTATGGGTTTTTGATTTTGACTGCAGTGGGTCAACTGTTAGGTAGCAGCTCTTCCAAACTCCGCATGACCAGATGTAAATGTGGGAGGGAAAGGGGTGGGCAAGAATTTCGAACCGCTGGTGGAGGGGGCGGCTGCAGCCCCTGCCCAGAAGTGGCGCCGCTCACGGGCCCCCGCCAGCAGCCGCTGGGAGGTCTGCAGCTCGGCCGTGCTCCGCCACCGCCCTGGTGGAAGCATTCCTGGCTTCCAGCCAGTGACCGTCGCCCTGCGCTTTTGTGGGTAAGGGCCTTGGTAGAGCTAGGGTGCGGGCATCCGTTTGCGGGCAATGCCAGCAAGTGCCCCTGCCGAGGCTCCGGCGCTGTCCACGCCGTGACCTTCTCTGACCCACTTCCTCAGCGACGGACCCGCGGGCAAGGGAGCGCGCACACGGAACCTGCCGTCAGCGCCAAGCAAGTGCCTGTCTGTGCGCTGAGCCGTGGGTTCCGTCCCTGTCTGCGCGGAGATGAATACTTTGTCCTGTGAGTGGAAGAGATGATTCGTCAGGCCACGTGGGGGAGGAGCAAATCAGCTGTCTGTCTGTCTGTCTGTTTTCTGCCTGGACCGCTTTCCCTGTCTCTTGCGCAGGCGAGGCACGAGGCTGCGGGGGACTCCGTGCAGCGTTTGCTGTGGCTGCGGCGGCCAAGGGTCGGCCGTGACTCCTCATCTCAGCGCCGTGGGGCTGATTCCGGGGCGCTGGCCCTGGGCAGCCCCGAGTTCCCGAGGGGGTTTTCACCCGGCAGAAAGCAGAGGAAGACGGAAACACGGCTGTGAGTGGTTAATGAAGCTAATTTAGTTCCATAGGAGGGACTACTCCTCATTCCAAGATTAGGTCTTTCTTACTGTTTATTGTGATGTGATCCAAAGTCCTACTTTTTTAAAAAAAAATCCTCACCTAAGAATATATATTAATTAATTTGAGAGAGAGAGAGATCAATCAGTTCCCTCCCATACGTGCCCCTACAGGGGATTGAATCTGCAACCTACGTATGTGCCCTGACCAGGGACTGAACCCACAATCTTTTTGGTGAGTGGGATGATGCTCCAAACAACTGAGCCACCTGGCCAGAATAATGCTTTTTAAAAATGAAAGTACTGTCATACAAAGTTTTAGTTATATGTTATTTTCAATACCCTTGTTTACCCAAATAAAAGCTGGTAAGCCACTACCGATTCACCGTTGCTGTTCATTTAAGCTTGGACTTCCGGGGGAAAGGTAAATCTGAAGAGCCTCCGTGAAGAGCACATGGCAGGAGGCAGCCGCGGTTCTCCCTGTGACCGAGCGTCAGCGGTGCCTGGGGGGCCCGTTCGGACAGAGACTGCTGCCCCCTCCCCAGAGCTTCTGAGTCAGCAGGCCCAGAGGCGAGGCCCAGGAACCTGCATTTCCCACAAGGTCCCAGGCGATGCTGCTGGTCCGAGACCCAGTCTCTGAGAAGCAGTGATCTGGCCTGTTCATGGTGCGGGGTAGGGCATGCTCCCTGAGACCCGAAGGGGGGCCCTCCTTGCGGGCAGGGCCCTGGGATGCCCCCTGTGGGGATGTGCGGACACCGCCCCAGCCTCGGTGGCGGCGGGCTTCCACTTTCTTCTCGCCCCGTTAGCAGTGTCAGTCACCAGCGCTGGGGGGGCCGTGCTCCCGGGACAGGAGGCTGCTGCCTGGACGCAGTGACACCACAGAGCCCGGCTGCCCCATTTTTAAGAGGGAGGAAGAGAGACTGTTCCAGGCTGTCTGTCTGAGACAGATCAGCAGAGTCTGGGTGTGGGAGGAATTTTCCACTCGTGGTTTATTTTCGCTCCTGATGGCACGAGCGTCAAGGAAGACAGTCCCCATTGGACTTCCATGGGCCCTGGGGTGACAAGAGGGAGGGCGTCGGGACTTGGGGGCAAGGTCTCATCTGGGACACACGTTTGTGACTCACCGCAGGGTTGCTGCGACTTTTAAAGGTTATTTAAAACTGTCTCTAGTTTTCTCACTCTTTGATTTCTCTACCCGGGATATCTTCTGAGGCTGTGTTCATTTCTTGCAATTTCTCTTCCAAATTAATTCACGGCCTTTGTATTTTCATGTTTCTATAATACCTGGTTTACTGTGTATACTTCATGCTGTCTAAAAAACTTGGAAACTGGTTTGGTGTTGGGCTAAAATAATCTAGTACGTTACTGGTTCTCCAAAATATACACATTCAAACAGGGCCTGGCCGGGTAGCTCAGTTGGTGAGAGCTTTGTCCTGTTGCACCAACGTTGCAGGTTCAATCCCAGGTGAGGGCACATACAAAAATCAACCACTGAGTGCATCAGTGAGTGGAACAACACAGCCAGGTTTCTCTCTCTCTCTGTACACACACACAGAGTCTGACATCAAATAAATAAAGAAACGAATAAATAATGTGGAACCTGGTTTGGTGTTGGACTAAAATAATCTATCATATTCCTGGTTCTTCAAAATACGTATATTGAAACAGACATTGTACAAAAATAGCAAATAATATGTATTTCAGGCAACATGTAGAAAAAATAAAATGTAGTTCATCCTAAATTTCCCGAGTGCCTGCATTATGTCCTTGAAGTAGGCGGCCCTATTTGGGTCTGCCATTAGCGCTGCATTCCAACTATGGGGCACGCTCAACTATGAGACGCAAATGTGGGGAGGGATCTCGAGACTGTTCAAGCCGGGACTCACGACGAGATGAGACACACCTGGTGGCTTTCTGTAGGGGAACGGTCCTTCTGCATGACATTTAGTGACCAGGACACGATCAGGCAACCCCAGCTCGGGCCTCCCGCCCGGGGTGGCCACTTACGTTTGTCCTGCAAGGAATCGTGCGGTACTTCCCCCTGAGGACTTTCTTCCAGGTCTCCGTAGTGCAGGACCTTGTGGTTTGGGGAGAGCCGGCAATACCAAAACTTGTCTGTGGAAGAAAACACACAGGTACAAGGTAAGTAATTCTGGTTTCCAAAAACACTGGCATCCTTATTTCCTAACAGGATGGCCTGGAAGAACAAGCCATCCACCCGACTGGAAGTCTTCAGAAGGGAATGGGGTCCGGAGCCCCGATCAGCGAGTCCCCTCTGATTTTGATGGTCGGTCAGCACCTGACCTGCTGAACATACATTCGAGAATGGCTGGGAAAGGCCTCAAATCCTTCTAAGACGATGGCAACAGGTTTTCTGAGGTGGTGGCCTCCACAGGGCTATTTACCAGTTTCTATAGCAACTGCGGGGTTTATTCCTGGTCCATACAAGCCTGAGAGAGACAGGGAGCGAGGCGCAGAGCCAGCAGCTTTCTCGACACTTTGCTGCTTCCGCTTCCTCGTTGAGACGTTGAGCCGGTTGGGACAGCTGTGTGACGTGTCTTAGTTGGCACACCAAACCTCCGACCCCAGAGGCTGATATCACAAGTCAATCAATGAACGGATTGTCCGGATGCGAGTGACAGACACAGGGCTGGAAATAATCCAAGTAATCCAGGGATTTATACAAAGAGTGAGGGCATTCACCATCATTTCCTGTCCAATCCTTAGAGTTTGGTTCTCTACACAGGCAGGACCAGGGCCCGAGGATCATTCTTACAAACAATTCCTTCAACTTAACCTCCTCTCTGTCCCCAAACATCATACAAATTATTGAATAAGCCTGTCAGGTTGGGAAAAGGAGGCAAAGAGAAACTTTTATATATAAGAAACTTCAATGTGACAGCAATCTTTGTGTAGGTCTGAAGGTTGAGCTTAGATGCTGCCTCCTCCAGGAAGCCCTCTTTGATTACTACAGCCGAAGGGACTCTCCCCATCCTATTAGCTGCCGCAGCATCCTCTTTGATCACAGGGGCCCACAGTTAAGCACCCTATGACAAACGAAGACCGAAGGGGACTTGGTAAAACACTTAAGGCACCAAGTGCGTGTGACCTGTAACCCCTCTGTGCCACTCTGCAGCCGGCAGAGGCAGGGGCCTTGGTGAAACCACCCCATTTCTGTTGTCTGCCAACACGCAGTGCTCTGAAGCCACTCTGACTAAAATACTCCCCACAACGTTTTAAGAAAATTGTTTTTCTATTTAAAATCGCTTTCACTGCAAAAGCATGTGTTAACTATGACTCTTTTAATAGAAAAAGAAAGTCTAAAAATGGAAGGAAAAGCCGCACAATGAACAAAGACAACACTCCAGCTCGATCCACAAAAGTCTCAATGGCTCTGTCTTCCCTGCCTATAAATACGGTTTGCGAATTCCTGAATGTCGTCAGGATGGGGCAATTCATCTCTTTAAGAGAACATGTTAAATGAACTCGGGTAGAAAATTTTGAGGGGAAAGAAAAAGTTACTGAATGGCTAGGGAAACATCTGGACTGGCTACATGTTCAAAATGATGTTATGTACGTATATGTGTTTATACCTCATCCTTTTTCTGGAAGAGCACATCCAGGGGAGAAAACAACACTGCTCCTGAGTGACTCACGGCCGTCTGAAGCCACGGCAAGCGCGTCGCTGCCAGTGTTCCGCGGGGAAAACAAACAGGTCCGGGACCTTGGCCCGCAATCCCCAGCAGGAACTGCGGACTCCGAAGGAGCCGCCCCCGCTCAGCCGCCAGCTGTGGGCTGCGCTTTCGGGTCCCGGCGTGACGGGCCGCAGGGGCTTCTCCTGCCCGGGAGGAACTCCCACCTGCCCTAAACGGCCTGTGATGGCCACAGAGCCGGCGGGAGAGGTGGGCCGTAGCCCTTCCCTTCCTCCGCCACCTCGGGGGTGGGGTCTTTGGCTAAGGGAGCAAGTGAAGGAGGACAGAAACCCAGGAAGGCAGTCAGTGAGCTGTAACAGGTGGACACTCTGGCGTTATTCTGAGTGATGTCGTAGCCTGTTCCATCTAGGGGGTCCTCGCTTCTCAAGCTGGAGTGGGTTCTGGGGGCCGGAGCTCACCCCTAGCGGGAACCCGAGGCCCCAGGGTCGATGCGGCGCACCAGGAGACCGGCCCTCCTCACGCACGTGGGGAAGCACTGGGAGCAGTAAGTGCTGTGAACGGATACAGCTTGGAGGGAAGTGCGAGACTTCTGCTCATTTGTAAGACTTCAAAAACCTTTTTGCTGCACATATTTTCCAGGTAAGTTTGTCCTCGGAATGTCTGCGGAGCGCCTGCGACGCACACAGCACCCTCCTGGGGAGAGCAGAGACTCCTTGGGGTGGAAGGCAGAAGTAAGGGACGAGACCTCGGAGCTCAGGGAGAAGGAGCCCCCGCCCTCACCTTCTGGATGGCCGCCGAGAGAGAGGCCGTGGGCACCTTTGCTGCCCAGCTCGAAGAAGTAGGGACAGGGACTCGGCAGTGCCACCTGCTCTACAGGGAAAGGCAGGGATGGAGCGGGTCTCTCGTGCGACACAGTCTCACCTTCAGAAACTACCGGAGGACAGTGGCTGTTTATCAGGTTACCAAGGCAACGTTGCTGTCGATGTTCGTGTGAAGGAAACACAGAAGGATACTCGGAGCCCGGCCGTAACAGCATCTGACGTGCAGCGGACAGAACTTCCGCCGCCTGGGGGCTTACATTCTCGTGACGTCATGCCACCAGCCACCCCGGGTTTTTCTCTGACCTCTGCCTAACCCTTCTCTTGTCCGTAGTAAGTTCCTCTTTCTCTGCAAGTGATGGGGTCTCCTCCGCCCCATCAGACAGGAAAGGAAGTCTGGGGTGGATGACACATGCTGGAAAGGGGACCGAAAAGCCTTGGGACGACTGCTTTGACTCCTGAGTCTCAAGTGCTGACACTCGGCCGGCACCTTCCGCAGGACAGAGGCTGGCGCGCTGAGTTCTGGGGAGGACTAGCGGCCTCCTGGCGCGGTTCTGTCCGTCTGACCCGAAGTGGCAGAGGCTGTAAAGAAAAGCAGAGCCGCCAGCGCCGCCCCACGTGGCACCCACTCGTGGGTGAGACCGGGTCGGCGTCAGCCACCAGCCGCAGCTCGATTTTCAGTGTCTTTTAGGGTAAGAAAAATGCGTATTTTCTTTTCAAAACCCAGCATGAAGTTACTAGTGCCTCAATCCCTCTGGGCAACGAATGAGTGGATTTTGTCACTGCAAGTAATTAGCAAGAAGCAGCGAGCACATTATCACAGACTGTTTGCCAGCATTCCAGAGAAAGCAGGAGTTAATAGAGAGGCCTTCCAGTCAATTAGGGGGTTAGCGCACCAGCAGCCGGCTCTTCAGTCCCGGTCTCAAAAATAAAAAGTATGGGGACAATTTTGTGGCTGTCTGTCTGTCTGTCTGTCTGTCCGTCTCTCTCTCTGAAGGACCAGAGGGAAGAGCTACTTTCAGAATTCACCAGCCTGGGAAGAAGGTCTCCAGGGCTGATTAAAGCCATTCCCAACGTCGCATAGATCATCGTGGAGCTAATCGCCGCCGACGACTGTAATTCTCGCAGTAATGTTCGATTGAACTTCACGCAAGGATGGAAATACCCTGTGTCTGCTTCATCAAGAGGATGAAAAGAAATTTTAAATTTCATTTGATTCTAATGAACCTGGCCGTTGGTAGCTGTATTAGACAGCGGAGCTTAGTGTCTGTCTTCATCAGGCAGGCCAGGGACAAGCATGGGCCCGCGCGCAGGCTGTTAGGGGGACAGCCAAGCTGAGCAGTGGCTGCCGCTGTTGCCTGTGAGATGCCGGGGAGCTCGGTGAGGCCCAGGGCACCGCAGGAACCGAGTCCTGACCGATCCCGCCGTGGACTCAGTGGGCCCTGGGAGCCCCGTTTGGGGGAGGCAGTGAGGTGGCCTTTCCTACAGTCAATTCTGGGGCCACTTCTACGATGTTGGGTCTTTTGGAGGTTAGCCCAAAATGTGGAGAAGCTTCAGGAGATGGTCCACTTGCTGCCTAAGGCTGAACCTGTCCAGAGCGACGAACGCGAGGGACCCCAGCGATGTCGGTGTCCGAAAGGGAAACGTCCTCTTTCAGAGGAGGACACACAAGACTTCTCTCTCGGTCCGGTGAAGACAGCTGCAGGGACCGACGACGGGAAGGTCATTCTGCCTTGCAGCTCCTCCTGGCTTCGCAGGCTGTGCGCCAGGACGCGCGTCCGGGGCTTTGCCTGGGCATCCCGCCGCCCTGCAGGCCGCCGCTGCCTTTCACGGTGGAACGCGGCTGCGGAACCCTCGACACCTCTGGCTCCTTCGGGGATGTGCTCCCTCTTCAACCTGCGACGGCACCTGGCTGCGCCGCCAGAAGCTGCACGGGAAAGTGCACCTTTCGCCCTGGCTGGTGTAATTCAGTGGATTGAGCGCAGGCTGTGAACCAAAGTGTCGCAGTTCGATTCCCAGTCAGGGCACATGCCTGGATTGCGGGCCACAGTCCTCAGCAACCACACATTGATGTTTCTCTCTCTCTTTCTCCCTCCCTTCCCTCTCTAAAAATAAATAAATAAAATCTAGAGAGAAAAAAAAGAAAGTGCACCTTTCGTGCACGTGAAAGGGATTCAGAGGGTCTTACAGCATCACGTCCTCATTCGTCTGTGTGCATCTGAATGGAGTGTTCGGGTGGGGTGACGTGAGACCACCTGCAGCACAGTCTGAAGCATGGCGAGCTGGTCGCCAGATTTGAAAACCACCCCATTTCCCAAACACCCCAGAGTCTCCCTCCCTTTCTTTCTGTACTAGGAAGGGCGGTTTCATTTTAAACACAGATGGCCAGGCCCCCTGGGGAGCTGAGTGCTACATTTATAATCTAGATGCTAATGGCTTTTGTTCGTTAGGTAATTCATGTTTAAAAACTGGGAAAATGTGCAGATAAGGGACTAAGATTTCTTTAGCAAACAAAAACCGAAAAACAAAAACGAAAACAAGAGACCTGTAGCCATTACACTTAGAAACGGGACTGCTCTGGCAGAGCCTGCCCACGTCAGCCTGGGAGGGGAAGCCTGGCGGCGAAGCGGGCAGTGAGGGTCAGCGGACTTCTCGGAATCTGGTTCTGAGGGTCCTAGCCGGGCACCAGGGGAGGCATTTGGCGGCAGCATGTGTCTGTGCCACCTCCCCTTGCCCCACTTCTGTGCCTTTTGCCCAGCATTAAGTACATAAAAACTTCATAAATCCCATCATGGGGTGACATACCCTGAATACTGGTTTTTCCAGAGGCAGCGAAGCCATCAGGGCACGTACTGTGATCGGTTGTCGGGTTCACAGAACTCACAGATCTTGTCGGCCTAGGCTTTCTAACGGATGGGAAGCTGTGGTCCTGGGAAGTCACACGATCTCCCTGAGGATGTCCACGTGGTGACTTATGGAGCTGAGGAGCCTGTAACCAAGTCTGTGCACTCCCAGGCCAGGGTGCATTTCCTGACCGATCTCCCAAAACGAAGGGAGGACCCTTTGTCGTTGGTGTCCAAGAGTGACATTCACCATCACCGTTCTCCTCCCGGTAATTTTAGGGTCGGGCACGGCGATCCCTGCCTCAGCTGGGGAACGGCCCAAGGTCACACAGCTGCGGGGGAAGGGGCAGGACCTCGGCTACTTCGTCTGGCTCCGGGGGTCTTGTCCTCGCCACTGTGCCCACACTGTCTTCTTGGAACAGCACCTACTCTGACGGAGACGTCCATGCGAGTAAGGAGGGAGTGCGCTCGTCCGCCGATGGCTGCGTGGACGCCCTGGGTCCCCTCCTGCGCCACCCTTCCTAACGTGAGCCTGTCTCAGTCCCACTGCAACTCAGCCCCGTATTGTTCTGCCCGCTGTCCTCTCTGCAGACCCAGCCTGAAGTTCACTGTCATGGCTTCTCATCCTCCAGGAAAAATCTGTGTTTTCATTCCTCAAGGATGTTCTGCCTGTGGAAATTCTATACTGTGGTTTCTAACGGTAACATTTGACATCAGTGCATTTACTCAATATTCAGCCCAAAGCTCTCATGGTAAATGGTCAGGGGCTGGGCCCAGCATAACCCTGAACGATGTTTGTCATTGGCAGGCGAGTCCTGCGTTTGGACGGGACACCCATCCCGGCTCACAAGTGCCTGCGAGAGTGCCTCCCGAGCCAAGACGGGTGTTTACTCTTGGTGCAGGAGCTCATGCTGGTGCTTGCTCCTGGCCGCTCCTCTGTGTCTTCCCCTCTCCCCAAAGCTTGCTGTTCAGCTTTAGTTTCTATCTCTTTGTTTCCAGGGCAGTGGGAGGCGAGCACCGTGACTCTGCAATCAGCAGCACGTCAAGACAGCGAGAAAGCAATCAAGGGACTGGACCTGTGTGGCTGAGAAACAGCGGGAAGTGTGTTCTACCTTTTGGATCTAGTCTAAGGGCACCCGTTTTGACTTGAAATTTTGGAATTAAGAGTTTAGAGAGGTAATTCAGAAATTTATCTTGCAAGGTGATGAAAATGGATTCTCTCGCTCCTTGGTTCACTGTTACTTATGTGGGGGGGTGGAGAAAAAGGTCCAGGAATGTTGGAAGTTCCAAGGTCAAATGCAGCAGCGGGTGTCAGCTCACCTGATAGCACAGGGAGTCATTAAAAGTGAAGGCCAAAGACTTCTGGGAGATCCTTATTTTTCGGCGACTTTGGGCAACGTACTTAACCCCCTGTTGCCTCAGTTTCCTTATCTGTACACTGCGTGCAATCCCAACAGACCCTTCACAGGGTTATTTTGAGGATGAAACGCATTCACATACGTTAAATCACAGCCTGGCACGTGGTAAGCTCTCAGTCAGTACACGTTAGCTCTAGTTGAGCCACAACCAGCAAATTCATGGCCCTAAACGGCCCAGAATGGCTCTTCGGCTCCATGGATGTGATCATTCTGAACACTGGCTCTCCTTGGGTATGCAGAGGGCACCCGAACTTCCCAGAACTGTGGCGCACAGCCTACCCTTGAACCAGCACCACGCCCCTGTGCCTCCGGCAGCGGGCTGCGGCCCACCCTGGCGGGGTGTGGGGTGGCCCCGGGCACAATACCTTGCCTTCGCCGGGAGTTGAGTTTCCTAAAGCAGGTCCCTTCCACCAGGCGGTTCAGGCGTTGCTGTTTGATCAGCTCCAAGATTTCTGGCTGGATCTTCTCCTTGAGCTCCCTGTGAAAATAAACACATATTCTGCAGCTGGTCTTGAGAGCGGGGGTAGAGGGTTAAGAGGCATGCAGCTTTGTTTTTGTTTCTTTTCATGAACATCCCAACACCTCCCAAGGTACACTGTGGTGTCCACCCCGCGGCCCACGGGCGGCATGCAGCCCACGATGGCTGGGAATGGGGCCCAACACAAAGTGGTACATTTACGCAAAACATTATGGATTCGTTTGTGGTTACGTGTCGCCAAGTATTTAATGTGTGGCCCAGAGATGCCAAAAGGTTGGACACCCCTGCTTAGAGAATCATTTATGAGGCGTCGATAACTCTGTTACAATAACTCTATAGATTTTCTGACATTTGCAGAATACCCACCAAAGCACTAGCCCCTTCAGGGATGTTTTTCTAGACAAAAGTGTCCCAAGAAATTTCTTCTCGTATTTTGAAAAGCCACAGATACAAACTTACGCAAAGATCCACTCAGTTCTGCAGTGACAATAAGTCTCTGGTTGCACCCTCCCTCCGTTCCCCGCAGGGGAACTGAGAGACGACATTTGTGACCTGATCACACAGGGACACGGGGCCGCGACACGGTTACTATTTCACAGCGCACACCGCGTCCCGGGCCAGCCACAGGGCTGCATTCTGCTTTCAGTTCTGTCGCTTGCAAATGGGAACCAGGCGTCCTCTCGGATTCTGGCCCACAGAGATTGGGATAACGGTGACATAAATTAAGCATTATTTGCGCCTGTTTAACATAATGTAATTTGGCTTTTGATGCACTGCGCTATAAAGATATGATAGAATTCAGTGGTTTTTTAAATCTATCCTTTAAAAGCAGAGATTTTTTTAAAATCCCGTGAGATTTCATGTAGCTCACTAGCAGTTGAGTCTAGTAAAGCTAGGGCTGCCCCAGCTGAGGCCGAACAGGGAGAACAGAGCACAGCTCTCAGAGCAGCGCTGGCAGTACTGCTCAGCACGGAGACCCAGAGCCCAGAAGACTAGGACTTCAGTCTCAGCTCTGCCCAAGGGGAGCCTTTCATGTAGCCCCTCCAAGTCTCGGTTTCCTCGCCTGTAAAACGGAAATAAGAATCTTTCCCGGGAAACTGCAGTGACTCCCAAGGGAGACAGTGTGAGAGCAGGTCTCCCTAAGCACGGGGCAGGAGGGCAAGGCAGTGCTGGGTTTGCTTGCACTGTATTCTCCGAACACTCCTTATTCAACAGTACTCAAGGCTCACACATCCATAACCCTGAACTTGCTCTGAACTTCAGGTGACCTGTCTTCCCGTGGTGCTCTGTTCCCAGGTGGGGAAAAGGCATGGTTTCACTGGCTTTATTTTGATAAATATTCCTCTAGTTCTACCTAAAGGTCTGGTCAATCAATAAAAGGAGGACAATTAAAAGAGGTCGGAAATGAGAGTGTGAAGAGCATTCCAAGTCTAGCGCCGTGACAATCCCAAGCCCAGGCTGTGCACAGAAGACAGACAGAGAGAGAGCATCCTAGGCTGGTGAGATCCTCTTCTGGCCCTGAGGTCTGCCCTACCGCGCTGCTCCCCAGGGTTCGTCTGGAACAGAAGTTGGCAAACTTGCTCTGTAAAAAGGCTAGAGAGTCCTGGCTGGTATAGCTCAGTGGATTGAGCGCAGGCTGCGAACCAAAGCATCGCAGGTTCGATTCCCAGTCAGGGCACGTGCTTGGGTTGCAGGCCACGGCCCCCAACAACCGCGCATTGATGTTTCTCTCTCTCTCTCTTTCTCCCTCTCTATAAATAAATAAATAAATAAATAAATAAATAAAAATCTTAAAAGGCCAGAGAGTAAATTATTTCAGGCCTTGTGGGCCATACACTGTCTGCTGCCACTACTGGGCTTCACTCTGGCGTGGTCAGGTGCAAGCAGTCAGCAGTGTGTACACAGAGCAGTGTGGCTGGGTCCCAGAAAACTCCAGTGACCAGAACAGCAGTGTGCTGGGGTGGGCCTCAGAGCACCAGTGTGCTGACCTGGGATGTGAAAGGGTGCCATGGGGGCTTCCGGCTGAGGGGCTGCACCCGTTTCAGGGAAACTGCTCTGTCCTGTCTCTGCGCTGGGAGGCCTCCGAGCTCAGTCCTTGTGTCTCTTCTGTTGTGCACATTATCGAGTCCCAGCTTTAAACACCAGTTCCGTCCCGACAACTCCCAAGTTTACCTTTCTCATCCGGACTTCTCAGCTGAACTCCAAACTCCGCAACCCAAGTGTCTGCCTGGCTGTCTCCCAGGAGCCGGGCACCTGACGTGTCCGAAGGTGAGCTCCCCAGGCCTCCGTCTGGACCCGTTCCACCCCGTCTCCTAGTGTGTAGCCCCAGAGCTGGAGCTCAGCCTCGACTCCCCTCTTTCTCTCGCACCCCACATTCAACCCACCAGGACACACCGTTGTTTCCTGCCTTCCACATCTATCTGATCTGCAGTAAGGACTCTCCTCCTCATCACCTCTTCCCTGGATTGTTGAAATAACTTCCTAACTTGCCTCCCAACACGGGGACGAGAGGGACCGCTTAAAACCTAAGTCAGGGCACGTCAGTCTTGTGCTCAAAACTCTCTCACTGGCCCCCAACAGGGCCCTACATGACTAGGCGCCCAGGCCCCTGGCTGGCCTTGCCTCTGAGGGTTCTGCCCTTGGCTCCTGCTGCTCCAGCCGCACTGGCCTCCTTTGTCTATGGGGCACCTGGCCTGCTCCTCCCTCGGGGCCTTCTCACCGGGGCTCTCTCTGCCGGAGCACCCTTCTCCCAGGTACACACAGTGCACACTCCCCTCGCCCCTCCCACGGCTTTCCTCCGCGGTCACCCCCTGGACCAGAGGGACGGGCTCCGGCCGTCTCATTTAAGACGATACAGTCTCCATTTCCCTTATGCAGCTTTGCATTTCCACTGCCCATCTCTTTCTAAAAAATGTGCTATAATCTATTTACCTTGTGTCTTGTCTGCTTCTCCCACTAAAATACAATCACAGCGGGGGTGAGAACTGGGTCTGTTCTCTCCACTGCTGAATTCACTGTTCTCTTCACACGCCAGAGTAGTACCTGGCATGGGGCAGGTCCCTGTGCTGGGTCTTTGTCAAGTGCACCAAACACTGAAAATTGTGTAAGGGACCAGCCTGGCCCGCTGGCACCGGCTGGGCAACACCTGGAGCACAGCCCGCGGCCCGCCTGCGGTGAAGCGCGGGGCTGGGGCACCCACAGCCCTGTCCTTGGCCCTGGTTGTTTTCACTTCACTTCCTTGCCGGCTCCCACGGGGCTCCCTGAGACTAGGCGAGGCCCGCACAAATACACGCCCAGTGTCGGCATTGCCACGTGCGTGTGAACAGTGCGACAGCTTGTAAAAAGTTCGGGTTATGGGCTAATAATCAGAGCGGCCATTTCTCTGAGTGGCTGTCGTATGTCAGGTACATGCTAAATACGCTAAGTCCTTTTCAGACACAACCCTGTTGACTCCCAGGGACAACCCCGTGATGGAGATGCTTGTATCACCTTCATGTACAGCTGTGAAGAAAACAGGCTGAGGATGGGGCACGGGAGGCCCTCAAAGAGCACATCTGCAAGCGGTGGCCTTGGAATGCAGCCCGGGTCTGCGAGCTCCGGGCCCGGGTGGCCACACTCCACTGCGAAGTGTCTTCCCTGCTGGGTGTCCTATGGCCTCCCCCGCGAAAGTCCCATAGTGTCCAACGACCCGTTTTTGGATTATTCAAGCCTTTGATTTTCATGAACTCGGATTAATTATGTAGATGGACTTGGCTTCCCTGTAAAGTCCTACTAAGTAGAAAATAACACCTTCTCTCTGAAATCATTAGTCGAGAGCTAAGACACAAAACAGAGATCCTTCGACCTGCTGAATATATGTTTCCCACAAAATTTGCACACACAGAGTTCGCATTTTTACTCTCAGGAAGCATGAACATTTTCTAAAATGGGCTGCATGCCTCCTGGGGTCTCCAAGGCCCCGGGGTGACCGCCGTGCTGTGGGACCGCACAGAGGCAGCCGGAGGGGGCCGCGGCCAAGCCGTTACCCCAGCCTGCAGAATGAAAAGCTTGACCGGGTGGCCTTAAGGTGCGTTTCCACTCTCAAATGCCAATAACCCCGAACCTGACTCAGACGTACCTCCTCTGTGCTTTCGTGACAACCCACCCCCAACACCCCTCCTCCAGCAGGGCCCTGAGCAGAGACCCTGGCAGCCCCTCCAGCCCCAGCTTTCAAGCCTGGGACGACAGTCAGGACCAAGTCTCTCCGGTCCGCTCCCTGTCCCCAGCATCCCGGACAGGGTCCGGCAGGTAGGAGCTGCTCAACACGCGTTGCTAAGTGAAGGAATAAAAGCGATCATGCACGGTCAGCGTGTGGACGTGGGTTTACGCTGTGGGCCGGCTGGGCAGCACTCAGGCTTCCTCCAGCCCCACAGTGGCTCCCTGTCCAGCAGCTCATTCTGACGGACTAAACGTCACCAGAGAGGACGCTGGAGGCTGGCTCCCGCCCGCCCTGAGGGGCCCAGAAAACAGTTAGGTTGTGGCACCCTCCCCGCTTCAATGCCGTAGCTTCTGAAAAGGCGTTAGGACTTGAATGCAGCTACAACGGGAATCCTGGCTGCTTTAAGGTGCCACGCATGCAGGAGGTGTCCGTCACGTTTACGCTGCTTCTCCTGGCAGCATCACCGTAAAGACGAGAGCTGCTTGGGAAAAAGGGAAGAAGAACTTCACAGTGTCGTAGGCAGAGCCGTGGGAAGCCACGCTATGACACCCACGCAGAAGGAAAGGAGTCACACTTGACCGGCAGCGAACGTTCTTCCTTGGAACAAAGTCACGGTCAAATGCTAATGTAGAATCACTTGGCCTTAACTGAAGTGGTTCCTCAAGTCTCCCTTTAGGTTCTAAGAACTGCAGCCAGAAGCGCAGGAAGGTCACCTTGCGCGGACCCGGCGGCTGGAGCAGACGTTGTACACTCCAGGGCCTCAGGCCCGGAGGCCCCGGCCGGGGGCAAGGCACCGCTGTCCCTCCCTGCAGGGGACACATTGTAGCTCTGAGGAGGCAGTCGCTGATCCAAAGTGCTTTCTGCTAAGTACTTCTGGCTGTCACCTTGTCACCGAGGACCCCTGTAAAACTGGAGCAGCGCCCCGTGGAAGAGCGGACTGGTGCCCAGTGAGGGCGGCAGCCCCCCCCCACCCCCCGACTCCTGGCACCGCTGCCTAACTTCATGCCCCCCAAGAGCCTGTGGTTCTGCTCTGCCGTTTCTAAAGGTGACTCTTAAGGTTTGAAAACGAATGTCGAGCTGATGTTATCACTTGGCTATTGTCTCTTCAGACCGGTGCACCTTTTAAAACCTCGTCTGAATCTGGCATTTGGCAAAGGCACTCTGGTGAGGCCTACAAAGCTCAGCTGAGGGATCGATTAGTGGCTGCACTTCAAGTCCTGGTTCTTCCGCTTGCCGACCAGGGCCCCGCCGTCTAGACTCCATCCCGGTCCTTGAGTGAAGATAAGAGCTGCGCATCTCGCAGGGACAGGAGAAACAGAAGAGCCAAAGGAGGTGCTTTGCAAATTGCCAAGCACTAAACACGTCAAGTATATGAGAGCAAGTAACAGAAAAAGAGGCAGGAAAAAAAAGGACCAGAAACAGAGAGACAGCCAGACAGACAGACAAGTTCACGATGGGCTCCACAAGGACGCCTGATGTTACAAGTTGGTTGCTGGCTTCACACAAACGTCGAAAAGACGCTGTGTCCAGTCGTCTGAGGGTGGAATGAGAGTAAGCGTCCCTGCCCTCCACCCCCTTCCCTATTCTCCTCCTTATACTTTATAAGGGCAACAAAACTGATCTATTTCCCAGAAAGACAAGAGAAGAGATAAACAGGCCAGTTCTAAGAACAGATGAAGCACACCAGTCTCCGTGCCCAAGGCTCAACACATCTTAAAGGTGACGACGCATCAAACTCTACGTGTCACCGGTGGGATGTGATGCCAAGTCCTCTGAGGAGGGGGCCACGGCCGCTCTGCCTCGGGCCTGCCGGCTGACAGCCACAAGAGCAGAAGGATGGGGTGCCAAGCAGAGCCGACGGGGCCGGGCGAAGTAGGTCTTGCCTCCTCTCCAGTGGTCCACCCCGCCCACACGCACTACTTAAGAGCTTATATCAGTGCTCCTGCTTTCATCGTCAGTGGGCCTCCGTCTGGCTGGGCCAGAGCACCCTGTCACTCACAGGCACCTACACAGTATGTAGCTTCACAGGCAAAAGAGTTGTTCCCAACGTTAGGAAAGGACCTCAAATTTTCAGCCACAGCTCCTTAGAGGGCTCAGCAGTAACTGGGCCCTTTCCTGGTTTAGATCCTTCGACCGGCCCCTGTGCACCCCTGCCCCTCGGCCCCGCCTGCCCAGCCTCCCTCAGGGGGCTGCTCCGACGTCCCGAGTGGACTGAGATCTTTCGGAGAGTCCCCTGTGGGCCCCCCGCAGAGAGTTCCCGACAGGACCCCGCTGTGAGAGAGGCCCCTACTAGGGACGTGAGGCGGTGGGGGTGGTGGAGGCGGTGGGGGACTTACAGAATCGGGCGAGACTGGAAATCCTCCTGGTTCATCCTCTCGGACTGGCGGATTTTCAGGATCTCGGTGTAGCTCAGGTTCTGCAGCTTGCTCTTGAACTGGTCCAGGGAGCTAGGCTTGGTCGTCAGAGCTCTCATAACCTGCTCCTTCACCACCTGCATTACCTGTAGATTAGAGGAAGACCGTAATGTTCTGGGGTTGACCTCGTCCGTTCAGAGAAGCCACCGGTTTACAGCTGCCCGCCGCTGGGAGCCCCTGTGCGTGCCCTCTCGGCCCAGGCCTTGAGCGTGCTTTGCCAGGGAGTCAGCTACCATCAGGTGCATCTCCCGTTTTCTTTTCTTTTTTTTTTTTTAAGATTTTATTTATTTATTTTTAGAGAGGGAAGGGAGGGAGATAGAGAGAGAGAGAGAGAGAGACATTAATGTGCGGTTGCTGGGGGTCATGGCCTGCAACCCAGGCATGTGCCCTGACTGGGAATCGAACCTGCGACACTTTGGTTCGCAGCCCGAGCTCAATCCACTGAGCTATGCTAGCCAGGGCTCCCATTCTCTTTTGTATCTTTGGAACTACAAGGAGGAGATGGGTCGGAGCTGGGGACAGAGAGGCTTGGGGTAGGTGGAGTGCCCCACTGGATGCCTATGTTAAGTGACTGCTGCTGAACCAACACTATAAGCAATGCAAACTCAAGAACGAAAAAAAGCCCAAGCAACAGCTAGACGTCTGCGCGAGCGTTATTTTTTCCAGGAGAAAATCGCTGAGACACAATGAACGGGAATTTGGTTGGCACCAGTTCAAATGAGCGTGAACCAACGTCTACCCCCGCTCCTCGCGGAATGCTTCCCCCATCTAGGGGAAGCTTGAGTGTTCATGCAAATGATGCATTTGGAAGTGTGCATGTGGCGTGGCCTCTTCGAAGCCTAGTAAATTAGAACAGACATATCCCACTGGAGGCCCTGAGAGAAAAGAAGGATGTGGTAATTTGCCGCCTCACCACAGACCTAGCCCGCAGAAGGCACTTAACCATCGCCTCTGTTCATGTGAACTCATCTTCACCAGGACAGAGAACACAGGAAAAGATCAGGAGACACTCATGGGCATCCAATAGATTTAACAAATTTTTTTTCCAAAAATTTTTTGTTTAATCCTTACCCAAGGGTATGTTCCTATTAATTTCAGAGAGAGAGCAAGAGAGAAAGAGAGACAGAGAGAGAAACATCAGGGTATATTGGTTGCCTCCCATACACGCCCTGACCGGGACTCAAACCCCCAACCTTTTGGTGTACAGGATGATGCTCCAACCAACTGAGCCCCCTACCAGGCAAGATTTGTAATAATCTTTCTGCTTCTTTTCTTTAACCCTCCACTACAGATGCAAACAACCGTGACTGTTGATAAGGTACCTACTATGGGCCAGATACTAGGGTAGGCGCTTTATTTATGTTCCCTCTCTTAATCCACTCCGATCTATGAGGCAGATATTATGTCATTCCATTTACCTATGAAAAAACTGAGGCTTTGAAAGAAGCACTGAGTGCCTAGTTCACAACCACACCGCTGGTTGGTAGGTGGCTGAGCTGGGGCCTGCCTTGGAGTAGACCCAGGACTGTAAAAATGCTACTGCCCTGCCGCTCTGGCCAACACCCTTGGGGCAGCGTAGTCACTTAAAGATAAGAGAAACTCACCAGCGCCCCACACTACAGGCCGCATCCGGTGCCAGGCACCCCTCTGCTCCCCACCTCATGTCATCCTCCCTCCCACACGGCAGTGCGGGTATCATCACCACTGTTTGAAAGACAAGGGGACTGAGACTGGGAAGGACTGAGGACTTGTCCAGGGTCACACACATCGAGTTGAATTCCAAGACCCCACTGGCCCAGCATGGTGGACACAGCATACGGCGAGGACAGGTGTGGGGGAGTGCTCACCCTCTGTCACCATAAATGTGATCCCAGTACACCCCTTACGGCTTCTAATCATTGTTCATTCAACAATTCACGTACGGTATGGTACGGTACGGTAGTGACTGCTCACTGACGAGTCCCACCAAGATGCTGTGTGCATGAAATGTTATTGCAATACAGCTGACAGTTTTACAGCACAGAAGACGCTGCGGCAAACCAGGACATCCAAACCTGCCCGACTGCTGAGTGATGGGAAAATCTCACCACGTCAGGAAGTCGTGGGCAGCTGAAGTGTGCTCCCAGCACTTGCTGAGCTCTGCGGAATGGTGTCTCCTCTCTCCAGGGGTGCGGGTGGCAAAGCTGCCTGCCTATGTTTCTTTCTCTAAGTGTGCATCTCTCTTATTCACCCAAGGACTGTCCGGTGATCTGAAGGGGTCTAAGGATACTGGGAGGCAGGAGGAGAAAGGGAATCCTCCTTGGCAGCAAAACTAAAACCTGTTACCATCAGGCCTCGGGGCACCCACAGGCCCGTGAGTCCCCTAACCTGGGGACGCCAGGTATCTGCACTCCCCAGTCACCTGCATACCCACTTGCGTGTGCCTGTGCTCCCAGGACCCCCCTGTCAACTGGAAATGGCTACACTGAGGGTTAGACGGGTCATAGGTATCTAGAAAGAAAAAAAATCTGCTTTCAAGTGATATGAACCCTCATTTGCCCTTACATGCTTCTGAGTTTCAGGAATCCAAGTGTACAGTGAGAATGTCCTCTACAAGGTAACACATCACATTTGCACAGGGGCTTTCTGGGTGGTGGTATCTTATCACAAAAGTGTATCTAATGGCAGAAGTCTCAGGAAAGTTCAGAAGACAACCTGAGAGACGACAGATCTGTATCTTTCACTCATGGACCTGCAGTATCCAGTAGGTGCCACTGCTCTCTGAAGACCCGCATGCCACGCCCGTCCTGAGACGTGGTGGCTGGTGACAGCCGTGGAGGGAATGCACCGCGTCAACCCTGTCTCGTGCGAGTTTTCAGTCCCGTGGCTGGGCTGCCCCCTGCCATCTAACACAGCTGGTCATTAGCTTACATTAATCAAACTGTGTTGATAGAAGCCATCACCATTTTCTCGAGAAGCGTGATTTGTGAAGTCAACACAGCGCACATCGCTGAGCACTTCACATGCGTGTAATAGCTGGGAACTCCAGGGTGACTAAAGTCTGGCCCTTGCCTCCTGTGAACTGATGGTCTGATGAGTGAGGCAGACGGGGCAAAGGCCACCACAGCAGAAGTGTGTGCACGTGCTAGAGAGGGTGGGCTGATGGACTTGCTGGTAGGCGGGAGGCTTTTCGGAGAAGACGTCGTCTGGGATTTACAGGAAGAATGGGTGTCCAACGGTGTGGAAGCAGATGAATGACTTAGACTCTTCTACACCTTAGCCCTGCCGAACCAGGGATGCATCTGACCTGGAGCCAGTTACATAATCACTGCTTCATGTCCCGGGTGTAACGGCAGAAGGGGATATTTCCAGCTGACCTTCCACCTAATCCTGTTTCCTTTCTCACTCGGGCAGAATGCTACACTGGGGATGGATGCCTCATGGAATTTGAAATAGTGACCGTCTTACATCCTGCAGAGGAACCAGTGGTACCGCCCAGTCCAGGCTGATTTTTGACACTTTGCTCTTTCAGGTGGGGGGCACCTCGGACGCTGCCCCTCTCCCCACTCAGAGAAACTCAGGGTTGAGTGAAGGAGATCATTATCGCCTCCCAAGGCCACCTGACCTTGAGGCAGGAGGCAGGACGTGCAGCAGAGATAAAGACACAGCAGTCAGAAGACTGACAATGGAGAAGCGATTTTTAAACAGAATCAGGTTAACGTGGGGAGAGTTTCAGACACGGCTCCACTTCCCGCATTTTACAGGGGAGAGCATGAAACCTCAGGGGCCCCGGCAACTCCTTGGTCCACATGTCTCGTTAAGGGGCTGTCCCAGAAATGATCGTGGCCAGACCACCTCTGATGAGACCCACTGGCCCCGCTACTGACCGGTCAGCACCTTGCCCCGGACTTTCTGACGCAACTTGAGGCAGAGCGGAGGCGAGCGCTTTTGCTCCCACACTGAGAGCCGTCGGAGCAGCCCTGAAGCTGCGGCGGGGTGGGAGGTAATGAGATCGCCGACACCGGGATCGGCCGGAGGAAGGGCAGGCCAATTGGCCGAGTGTTCATAATGGCTAAGCCATGTTCACCCTTAAGTCCGTCCAATCCTGGCATCTGGTGGTTTGAATGGGATTCTAATCACCTGCAACCAAAAGTGCCTACAAACACAACGAAGGCCAAGGGGACCCGAGCTGGTGGGGCTGAGCTTGCCCGGATCTAGGCGTACAAGAAGGAAGCATCTGGGGAGAAAACTCACAGCTCCTTCAAGTTGTTTCTAAAGCAACAACTTTAGAAAATCATCTTTATTATGTCCTTATGGTTGTACCCTCGCATGGGAATGCTGATAATCCCTTGTGTAGCTCCTGCTGAAATCTTAGGCTTAGAATTCGCTGTCAGCTTCATTCCTTTAGCTTTCGACTCTGATCCCTGCTAGATGCAAGAGTCTGTAAGTAGAACAATCCTTTACCCTCCTCACAATCATGTACACTTCAGTTTGGAGAAAATACGGACCCTTTTCCAAGAGCAGGCTGACAGGATAAGGGGGAGGGAGCCAGGGCCCCAGGGCGAGGGGTTGGAGCGGTGGGCGTACACAGCACAGGGCAGGCGTCTGCTGGGAACCGAGGGCTGGCTTTGCTGGCTGGACTTCGTTGGGTTTTGCTCAGCGCTGCCCCCAAGGTGTTCTACGGTCACTCTGTGTGACAAGGAAAATGACCCCAGCAAGAGATGTCACTGATTTTTTAAAGAAGACAGGAGAGTTACGTAGAGCGAAGAATCCTCTATTCCTTTGCAAAATACCGTCTCCAAGAGCTACAATTAAAGACATTAAATCTCTGTTAATGGTCCGTGTGTGTGATGTAAATCAGGACCCTCACAACCCCGTCCTTCCCTCTGTCCTCCTTGGAAAACAGTGGACCTTCTATCACTGTTTGAAAAACCTACAGACCGTGCTGCAGAGGCAGCAGCAAATCAGTGCACTTGAAGCTTCTTAATCACAGCACGTGCTTTGCCGCAGACATCAAAGGAGTCATCCTCTTAGAGTCTGCGTTCACGATTGGGATCGGCCGATCACTTCACCAGGGTCTGCACGGTGCCTGTGGAGTGCTTCCGGAGCTCTTGGAGCGTGTGTTCTGAGTTAACACGATATGCCACAAAAGAAGCCAGAGTCCCACAAGACCTTGAACTTCAACTGGAGAAAACCCTTTGAAGGTGTCTCCTTGGACGACTGGGTTGAAGGTGTAAGTATCGGGCACCCCTGAATAGGATCAAGCATGCTGGTAGAGTTGACCCTTGGTATCTGCGGGAGACTGGTCCAGGATCCTGTGGACACCCAAATCCACAGACGCTCAAGTGCCTTTATATAAAACGGTGTAAGATGTATACGGTCAGCCCTCTGCATCTGTTTCAATGGCCTGCCCAGGGGATTAGGCAGCACAACCAAGTGGGAAAGCTCCTGATCTTGGCCAGCATCTGGTGCCACTTCTGAGCCTTCAGTGTGGCACCTACAGCGACTCTCGTCACGTTGCTGGAAAGCAGTTAGGGTGTACCTCCCATTCCACTTGTATTGTAAATCCCCAGAGGGCAGGAATGGCTTCTCGTGTGTATTTGTGGACCACAGCACTTAATTCAGTGTCCTTCAGACTGTAATATTGATCGACGTGTTCAATGCCAATCTGGCTCCCACTTTGACTCTCTAGACTTAAACAAATACATCCTTAACAGAACCACAAGGCTGCAGGCCGGGTTTACAAAGCCTTGCCACGGTGTCAGAGGGGTCCGACGGTTATCTGGGTGTCCCTCTCAGGCTGGGTGGGCAGGGTGGTCTGGAGCCGAGTGGGGGGCTCCTGGGGAAGCCACGGCAGTCCACGGTGCTGGGCACGGCCATGAACAGGGGGTCAGTTTACCCAGTCAGTGGTGCCCCGTGAAACAAATTTATCTTCATAACAAAGGAAAAAGGCTGTCTTGGGGAAGACAGGTACCAACACTGCCCAGGTGAAAAATGACTCCCGTGGGAGGGTTCTCATTGCTGCACTTCGGGACTGGGCTGTTTTTCTTCCCAGATACTTTCCTTACACAAGCCGCGGTGCCTGAAGGCTCACCAGGACCAAAACATTAGAGGGGTTCGGGCTGGAGAGTGGGGTTTGGGGAAGGGAGACCCCCCAGTGCTTGAGTGTAGGCAGGATAACTCCCCGGAGGCTGGGAGCATGTGGGGGTGCTGCTCTCCAAGGTCAGGAGCGGGGAGAAGAGGCCTTGCCCAGAAAAAGTAGGAGGTTGGGGTAAAAACTGGTGACTCACCTGTCAGGGACAGTTACAGTACCAGATGCAGGCTGTCAGCATCCCCTGACCCACTTCCTGCCCAGAGGCCTCAGAAATTAGGACACCTTCTAGAAACTAGAGATGGTTTTACTTTGTAGTTTAGCACAGCTGGGAGTGCACTGCCAAGGAGGGTTTTTGCTAAGTGGTGGAGAGCATATTACATGGAGGGGAGGGAAGGATGGAAGTGCCCCCTGGGTCCGCGGAGCAGCATTTAAGCTCTCTGGGTTTACTGAGGGGCGGCGCGGCACAGGGCAGAGGTTGGCCAACCCCGTTAAAGGCCACACAGTGCCTGTTGCAAGGGCTCGGCTCTGCTGTGGCGGCAGGAAAGTGGTCACAGACAAGTAAATGAATGGGTGTAGGGGTGTTCCACTAAAACAGGATGTAAACCACCAGCTGGCTGGCTGGGCCGGGCCTGCAGGGGTGGTTTGCCTAGCCCCCGCCGCGGAAGAAAGTCGCCTGCCTTTAGAGGTGGGCAGCACTCAGGCGAAGTCCCCTCCCTCCTCGGTGGGGGGTGAGGGGGTGGGGGGTGGAGCGGGGTGGAGGGGGGCGCCCAATGGCTCAGCTTCTCTGAACCTGCTTCCTCATCTGCACAGCGAGGGTGACAACCTTAAGTCAGGTCTAGGAGATGTACAGCATTGCCCCCAATGCAGCACAGCTGTCGGTAGGAGGTTTTCCGTGAACCACCGCCCTGACAACAGCTTATTCAAGGACAAACCCTTTCTCGCAGCACGCGGACAACCTCACGGGACGGAGGTGTCTGTAACATGTGCAGGGCATTCAAGATGGTGACGTTGAGGCCGCGCTGAACAGACCTGACTCCCACAGAGTGAAGGGTCATTTTTAAAAAATACAGTGTTGTTGCCTCTCTCCCTGAAAGGTTTCGGGGCCTTGAGGGGTATTTTGACCTGTCCTTGCTCCTCCCGTGACACCTCCCGCTGGGGTCTGAGCAGGGCAGGCCCCTGGGAAGGGCCTGCTCTCCCGCCCCGTGGGGTCAGGCCGACTGGAAATGAACAGAACCTGCCCGGAGGTCACAGGGGCTGAGCTCAGCGGGGAATCCACCTCCAGCTCCCTCCCGATTCCATCTCGTGTCCTCGATTACACAGGTGGAGGTGACACATTTTGACTATTAATAAATGCAAAACAGCCCCTCTGCACATCACCGAGGACAGGTCTAAAGGTGACACGCAGGAATAGCAAGACCTCCCCAGCCATGTGCCTCCTGCCTGTGTTTCTCCAGTGGCTCGGGAAGAGCCTTTTGAGCCCTGAGCTCCTCCGGGCTCCGGTCTGAGCAGGCGATAATGACCTCCCTCAGAGCCAGAGGCTGCTGCTGCGTGCCCTGTGGGCTGCGAGGTCACGGTCACGATTCCTCTCTAAGCTGGCTCGTTGCGCGCGCATCACATCCACAGCCAAGACACGTACCCAAGAGCGGAGGAGAACAGTTCACTGCAGACTCAGGTCTGGAATGCAAACCGCTGACGGTCAAGGCCTGCTCTCTGGGTGCCGTGTCTCTGGCGAGTGACGGAAACCTATGTCGCCATGATCAAAATGATGGGCACACCTGGGCGTGGGGACCTGCGTGACCCTTACAGTTAGGAATTTTGCTCCGAGGGTCCCAGTTTCCTGAGGAGTGGTGTCCACTCTTTGAGTATCTGCTTTTTCCACCTGAGCCCTCCCTGGACTCCCGCTCCGTCCCTTGTCCTGGTCACCCCCAGTCTCCAACTTTACCTCTGCCCCCTCTAGAGGTGGGGGCATTTCCCAAATGCCAACCTGCTCCCATCCTTCACCTGCTCAAACCCCAGCTACGTGCCCGGGAGTCCACTGCGGCTTTACTCCCAGCAGCCAGGGCGTGGGAACAGCCGGGTGCCCCTGCCTGGTGACCAGACGCAGACGACGTGGCACGTGCACGCGAAGGAGCACGTGCAGACACGAGAAAGGATGCAATACTGACGTTGGCGACCACACGGGCCGATCTCGGGAGCATCACGCCGAGTGCAACAAGTCAGATGGAAGAAGTGAAGAACCGTGTGACTGCACGCCTGTGCGGCATCTAGAGCGGAAAGCAGCGCACGGATAACGAGCAGAACGCACTCACAGACACAGACAACAGTGCGGCGGTGACCAGAGGGGAGGGGGGTGGGAAATGGGGAGGGTGCAGGGGGTCCGATATGTGGTGACGGAAGGAGACTGGACTCTGGGCAGTGGGCACACAATGGAATGCACGGATGACGTGTCACAGAACTGCACACTTGAGGCCTACGTAATCTTACTAACCAGTGCCGCCCCAATGCATTTAACTAAGTTACTGCCCCCTCCCCCGCAGCGGTCCAGCACTGCCTGCGGGTGAGCACCAGCCTCTGTAGTGCGGCCACACGGGCCCTGGACTGGCTCTCCGCTGCCCCCTCGGGCGCGTGCCCTGTCTACCCCACCCCGTGCGCTCTGCGGTCCAACCGCACAGATGGTTTCCGTGTTCCGAACTTCACGCCGCGCCCTCCCGTGTGCTCTTTCCTCCTCCTGTGGCTGAAGCCCGCCTCCCACAGCCTGCTCACCCTTCAAGCCTAGACATCCTTCCCTGACCTGTTGCCCGCCCCCGAAGTTGGTGCTACTGCCACCTACTGTCCCCTCACAGAATTGCCGTGAACAGTGGCCCCTTGCTTACTATTACATACAGAGTGTGCGCAATCCAATCAGGCATTAGTTATTGAGAAAATATCCACTTAATTTATAACTGGTGGACTCATCAAGTGATTAAAACAAAACAATAGCCTCTAAAATTGTAATTCTCAACCCGTAGCCTACAATAAACTTTAAAATGTGCCTTTGCCTGACTTCAGCCCTGGAGATGCCGCTGATCCATTTGGTCTGGAATGGGCTCTGGACACTGGTCACCTTTTATAAAGCCCCCGGGGGAACGTGAGTGTGAAGCGAGGGTGGGGGTCCGCACGAGGAGGCGGGAGGAGGTGGGAAGGAGCAGCGACTGCTCCCCTCCAGGAACAGAGGGAAGGGGCAGGCTCCCTGCCCTCCAGAATCCCCGGTGCAGGGGAGACGAGGAGCCAAGCCCTCAGCTCACCCAGGCCTGGTCCGCAGGTCCTACCCTAGGCACGGCACGGACAGGACGTGTGCTCTCACCTGGGACAGTCCGACAGACGGTCAGGAGACCCCATCCACTCGGAGCATGCATGGGCTGGCCCCTCAGAACCCACCGCCACCCGGGGACCAGACTGTTCTCCCTGCACTGCTTCTTGCCGAGGCAGCCACTGTGGCGAGGACACTGGCCTGCCTGGATGTCCTCAGGTTGAGGGAGCCCCACTTTAGCAGGGCAGCCATGTCTTCCCTTAAGCCAGCCCCCAAAGCCTCGGGCAGCCACCGGCATCGGCGTTCCTAGACACAGGCCGGCAGCCCCCGTGCCGACGCTGAGCCGGCAGCCCTGTGTGTGTGTGTGGACAGGGTGCGGGTGGACCCAGGGAGCTGCCAGAGGACTATTATTAGAGAGAGGACAAAAGGTGACTTTTCCAACTCACCCTGAGAGCAGAGCAGATGGCCCTGGAGCAGCTAGGGAGGGAGCGAGTGGCTCAGCACCACGCTCCCTTGCTGGAGGACGCGCACTGGATTTTAGCGGCTGATAAATCAGGAATCGGGTGGCAGGGGGTAGTGATGCTCAGGCAGCTTTGAGCAGCCCGATGATCTGATCACAGTCTGAATCGAGAGCTTCGACGGCTCTGCCATTAGCCCCCGAAAGAGCTCATCATGCCATGCCCGAGCCAGGGGTTCCATGCCCACGGTGACCGGCGCTTTCACCTTTCAAAGACGAAGACACACAGCCCTAGAGCTGCCTGTTCCTCACCAGAAGACATTTTAATTTAAAGTTGAAAGCATCTTTATGGGCAGTATTTGAAAAAATAAAAACCTTTCCACCAGCAATCCATCTTAAAAATCAATTAGGGCTGAGGTGGCTGGAGATGCATGGATACGGACACACCGTCCCTCTTGCTGTCTTCAGCATCTGCAGGGCATCAGTCCCCAAGAGGAGCTGGGAACGGTGAGATCTGGGGTCACTGCCTTCCCTCTGCAGCCCGCCCTTGAGGCACAGAGCCGTGTGACCACGCTTCCTTTCACCACCGAGCAGGGGCTAATGAACACGGTGATCAGCCCCGATTCGCTGGTTAGCTATCTGAAGGCCCTGGCTGACCCCAGAAAGCTCCTCTCTCAGTGTCCGATGGAGCCCCAGCAAGCCAAGTTTGCACAAAGCACACGAGTGGGTGGCTTTTAATCTACATCTTCGAATAACCAGCACGTCAAACAAGTCAATCAAAACCTGGGAGTGTGTGCGGTGAGAGAGGCAGAAACGAACAGGACTGGTTTTCTTGCCAAGAAGGTTGAAAAACTCTTCCAATAGGGTCCAACGGGATTCAATAGAGTTGGGGGGAAACGGCTACAGATGTTTAATAATTATGCTACTAATGGGTTTTTAATGCTGGTTTCTCAAACTTAGCCATACTGGGCCAAGCATGGGTGAGGAAAGCAATGTCTGTTGCCAATCTTCTTAAAGTAATGAAGAGCGAGCTTCTTCCTGGGCAAGTCTCCCAGGCTGGGGTCACTATGGAGGCGCTGTTTTCTTGCAGCCCCAGCTGACCCCGTGGGGGTGCAGGTGGGAGGACTGACTCTCGGGAGGAACCCCCCCCAAAAGAGGGGAGGAATTTCACTAAAGAAATAATAGCCTGGAAGGATTTTTGTCTTTTAAGGTGCACAATCATGATGCAAAGAAGCACAGTGTTGAATGGTTCGAAGCTTCCTACTGTCTCCATTGATGGGCAAGCGGCACCCACAGATACCCCTAAACGCTGCAGGCTGTTTAGCAGCAAATCTGAGGTCGGCTCAGTGCCCCTTCTTCACTCACTCATCGGTAAGAACTGCAGAAAAGGGGCGAGCAGTAACCGTCTGCTACATGTTCATCCCCACCCCAGTGTGTGCCAGTCTCTGTGGGTGGTGGGATCTTACCCAATCCATCTCTGCGCGCCCGGCGTCTAATACCGGTTTCATGGGTGTTTGCAGAGCGAACGATTGAACTGAAAGGAAAGTGGACAGAGAAACACCAGTGGGCGTAGATAAATTAGCCTCCAACTACTCTGAAATTAGTCCCTCTTAAGAAATAAATAGAATGTCTACTGCTTCACACAGAGAACGAAACCCTAACCTCGCACACGGAGATCTCTTAGCCTGCTTTACACAGCCTGTTAAATGGTGACAAATGAAACGGGACAGTCCGCCCCTCCGGAAGGTGGACCGAGCACATCTCCGGTAAGCAGGCTGCTCAGGCGGGGCCCGGGGAGCTCGGGGCGGGAGAGGCGGAGTCTGGCCCCCGGAAGGCAGCTCCACCGCCAGGCGCGGTGGCTGACCTGAAGCGAATCAGGACCACTGCTGCAGCGGGTCACGGCGGGAGGACCGTGTCACCAGAGTGAAGGCATCGGTGGTGCTGGTCAGCAGACAGGCTGGCCTTGGGAGATGACCACACAGGGGGGCTTAAAATTTCCCAGAATCCACCGGTCTGAACTCTGATACGGACAGGGAGGGGCTGTCCTTGCCGCTCTCCTTCAAATCTCCTCCTTCTGAGTAGTCATCAACTCAACAGTGCGACGTTTTACATGGAGAGTCCTTTGTCCAGAAATGTAAAACATCGCGGTCTGCACTGTGACTTCTAAATCAATCCAGAATCAACAGACTATCTTAAGGGCAAATGCGTTCTGATTTTCTAAATTTCCTCTAATAAAATGTCAGTTCCCGGTATTACATGAGGCTCGTTGGAAGTATCCATTCAGTGATGCCATCCTGTGTCAGCCCAGCTAACACTCACGAGGCGTATCATACGTGCTAATCACTGGGTAGATGCTGGCAACACAAAGAGCCGGATCCAGAGCTCACCCTTGCGAAACCCAAGGTCAGAGAGGGCGAGGGCGGTTGTAAACAAATAGAAGCACTGGGCCTTAATAAGTGCCTTTACGGGTATGGGTTGTCAACGTAATTGGGGGGCAGGGAAAACAAAGTGATTATTAAGCAGAGCGCATATGTATGTCCATACAACTATACGGCTGTTCTCACCCCTTTGCTGCTTCCAGAACTGCACTTGTCGGAGCGGCCTGGAATTGTGTATTCACGACCGTCTCCCAGTAGGCTCCTGAGCCCTTTGAAAGAACAGACTATCCCCCATTTGTCTTTTTATCACTAGGGGATTTTACAGTTTTTTTGTACCTGGACAATTTCCCCCTCAGTCCAGTGAACCGAAGGTCAAGCAGATTTGATTTCTGAGTTACGTGCTAAAAAATGATTTCTGGGGAGTCTTATAAAGGCTGGGGTCGAACCTCTGAGATAATTTCAGGCAGAGGGAAAGAGAGGGCTTACAACGGTAGCGATGATGGATGAACTCTGGTTAGCGCACCGCCATCCCGACGCTCTCCGGATCTCTCCCAGATGGCTGTAAATTGGGGCACCTCATAAATCCCCAGGCCTTTTCTTTCCATGGTCCATTATTACAGTGTCCCAGGGCAGCAGAACACTTTCCAAACTAAAGTAATTGTGAGCCATTTGTTATCTTTAAAGGAGAACCTGTCAACCGCTACAGCCATAAAGCCGAGACAATTAAAACAGCCCAGAGTGCTCTGAGTCTGCAAAATCCTGAGAGTTATTTCGTGGTTTAGAGCCAGTGCACCCAAGGAAGATTGAAAATGGCTCCTGTGTTTTTCCACTCAATGCCTCTTCCTCTCTGCCCGGTCACTGTACCCCGCACAGCTGGAGGAAGACAGCTGTTCCCACAGTTTCCAGAAATCCGCTGGGTCTGCTGTGTTTTCATCCGGATGTGGTCCCTTCCCTTAACGATGGGCCCTTTGCAGGAAACAGCACGATGGCCATTCTATGTCCTATATGTCTTCATTCCTCTGTTCCTTGCCGGTGACAGGTATTGCTAATGTATTGTGGCAGATTTTCTTTTTTTTCAAAGATTTTATTTATTTATTTTTAGAGAGGGAAGGGAGGGAGAAAAAGAGAGCGAGAAAGAGAAACATCAACGTGTGGTTGCTGGGGGCCATGGCCTGCAACCCAGGCATGTGCCCTGACTGGGAATTGAACCCGAGATGCTTTGGTTCGAAGCCTGCGCTCAATCCACTGAGCTACGCCAGCCAGGGCAGACTTTTTTTTTCTGAAGAGCCCAGGACTCTGTCGGCACGCAGCCACTACCAACCCAGTTGAGCACGGGATTCACAATGGCACCCATCCCCCGCTCTCTACAGGAACCCTTGATGGTGAGAAATAGAAAGCCTTACCTAACACAGTTGACAGTTCCCTAACTTTGGATTAGATTTTCTTAAGTGTCCCCATGTCTCCTCATGGAATTTCTTTGAGGACTAGCCCAAGTCCAATCAGTGTGTGAACTTATGTTCAATTTTATGTCCTTGTGAAAGTTGCTCAATCCAGTGTCTCAACAGTACTTCCGTCTCCCCACCTTGGAGATCAAAGCCAGTACTAACACCGCTGGATGTGGTGCTGCCCACGGTCAGGACCAAGTCATGGGCCCTGGAATAGTGCCAGACACTCAGGAGGAGTGGATCCGTTTGTTAAGTTAATGAAACAGTGGGCAGACAGAGGTCTCCTGGGTCAAATTATAGATCTTCTGATATAGAACACAATCACCTTTCTCCTTAAAATCTCAACGATTTTTTAAAAAAATATTTATTTATTTTTAGAGAGAGGGGACTGGAGGAAGAAAGAGAGGGAGAGAAACATCAATATGTAGTTGCCTCCCGCATGCCCCCTACTGGGGACCTGGCCTGCAACCCAGGCATGTGCCCTGACTGGGAATCAAACCAGCGATCCTTTGGTTCGCAGGCTGGAGCTCAATCCACTGAGCCACACTAGCCAGGGCTCGGTGATCTTTTTTTTTTTTTTAACTCTGAGAAGAAAATTCTGACCATAACCAATGTTGAAGGAACTTTCTTAGAATTATAATTTGAGTGAAAGTAAGGGAGAATTTTTTTTAGAGGTAATGTTTATTGCTATAGCACAAATGCTCTTGTTTATTGAAAACAAGTGAAATGATTTCCTAAAGGATATCATTTGTTCTCAAGTCCAGTGATATTAAGGAGTCAATGTTCTATTAAGTTTTGTTATTTTTTTGAAAAGAAAGAAGGGAGGAGCGGCAGGCACTGTGCACGGGGCAGAGCCAAAGCAATCTTAGGAAAGCAAGCTGCGCCGCGCCACGGCAGTTCTCAACTTCTTACTTCACAAACGTACACACGTCACGTCGGTCCTCTCCGTGCATCCCACTCTTGAATTAGAAAACACATTTTTACACTGAAAAGAAGTTTAAGAGCCAATCCCTCTCTCATCCAACCTTTTCAGATCAAGAGAAGGGCAACTTTTCAGGTCCACTCCGGCTTCAGCGGAAGGTCAGAGGCAAGCAGCGAGCCCTGGAGTCCAGCGGAACCGGGTTTGATCCTTGGCTCTCGCGCTTTCCCCATCTACGTGTCCTGGGGCAGATGCCTGAACCTCCCTAAGCCTCAGATCCCCAGTAAACTGGGGATTACCGGCTAGATATTGCCATGTGGTGTAGAGATTTAAAAATGCCAAGCAGCTTTTATGAGACCAGATAAAAATGGTGGCTATTGTGTTTATTCCCTTAAGGAGAGGGGCAGGAGGTGGTCCGTGGGAAGACAGGTCGAGATCAAACTGGGGAAGCCTGACACTGCTAAGTAGAAGAATTGGGACTGCACGTTGCAGGAAGCGGTGAGAAGGCAAGATCCTTGGGCAGAGGAAGGGAGGATGAAGTCCAAGACTAATGAATGACGAAGCCCGGACCCCAGTGCCTCCTTCACTTGGCGCCTCTGTCTCGTGCTGCCTCCTGCACAACCTCGGGCGCGTCCTCTCCTCTCTCTGTGTTTTCCCCCCTCCCCCGGTGAATCTGGGCATCCTTGCAGCTTACCAACTGAGCCATGTGGATGGGCTAGTGAAAATTTAAACCCCCTAAACAAGCGGGTGTTTGTCTCCAGGAAACAGATAAAGTCTCTGGCCAGCAGTTGTCAATGGCACCCCAGAGTGTTCTCTGTTGGTAACAGGGAGAAAGAGTCTGTCCTGGAGAGAATAAAAAAATGTGTTGTGCAAGTTTTGGCATGCCCACCAAAAATGGTGCCCCGATTGGAGCAGAGGCATTCTCCCTACAACTTCAAGGTCAAGGCATGTCTTCCTCGTTGCCCTACCCAAGGAACGCAAGGAGCAAAAAGGATGCCACACCAGCGTGGTGCAACAGGTGAGCAAGATGAGAAGGAAAAACAGGAGAGAGGAAGCACACGAGTCAAGATAAATATTACACTTAAAGCCTTTTTCAGCCTGGCTGGCGCAGCTCAGTGGATTGAGCGCGGGCTGCGACCCAAGTATCGCAGGTTCGATTCCCAGTCAGGGTACATGCCTGGGTTGCGGGCCACAGCCCCCAGCAACCACACACTGATGCTTCTCTCTCTCTCTCTTTCTTCCTCCCTTCCCTCTCTAAAAATAAATAAATAAATCTTTAAAAAAACCCGCCTTTTTCAGTGTAAAATCCATTCAGGAGAGGAAAGGTAAAGCTATAAATGCGTGCTCTTTTGCATAATATCTTTGAAAAGAACATCGCGAGGTATTTTACTGATACACAGGCATTTAGTCTGACGGAGGCGGAGACGCGGGGAGCCTCCACAAACACGTTTAGAAATGGGGAGGACCAAAGCACAGGGAGGTGATGCAGCTGTGTGACAAGGTCAATCACATGCCTCACACCCGGCCGCGGGGCACACGCCCAGAAACCAGACCCGAAAGCATCGTCTGCCACAGAACCTTTCCCTCCCCTAGCCAGGATAACGGAAGTCGTATTGGTGTTTCTAAATGACTCCCTTTCCTCAAAAGCCCCCCTCCTGAGCGCCCATCAGCTAACTCTCAGGGATTTGTCTTCGGCTCACGGGGTTTCTAAGATGGCCCTGCAAACTGCTCCCTCCTGCACATCATAAATCAGCGCCAAACTACACGGGCTCCAGCCCCAGCTGGGAATACAGCGGCTTGGCTCACCACCCAACACCTAATGAACCAACGTGAGTGATGACTGTTCGGCAAATAGCACGCAGGGAATGCGAGTCAGCTAAATGAGTCTTGCTTTAGACGGTACACCTAGGAAGGTGGCGCGGCAAATCTGTACATCCAAATGGTTGCAGACACACAGCAATTTTCCAACGCAGTGAAGCCTGCTAGCATTTATTCAAAGTGTTAAACTGGAAGGGCGATAAAGTCTGGGTCACTTAGTGGGCACATTCAACAACCTCTGTGACATTGGCTAGACGTGTCTAAGCTGTGACAATTCTTATCCACTACAGAAAGCATAAGGGTGGATTTGTTAGTAGTTTTGTTACACACACACACACACACACACACACACACACACACACACGGTCCTGGATTACAAATAAGGGTGCCTGCCATGTGTGTGTCTTATTAAAAAATGTTCATGCTTTTTTTTAAATAAATGAACATTTCCATCTTTATTTCAAATTCTAGCTTTCAACTGCAATATTAATACTACTCCACAGTGCAATTTACTTGTAATAATATATCATTCTTTCTTTTTTTAAATATTACTGTTGTTCCATTTTAGTTATCCCATTTCCCCCCCGTTACTCTCATGCTTTACAAAAAAAATGGCATGCCAGTAGAAAACCGTCCTGTAAAGGCAGCCCATTTCATTATCCCTAAGATTAACGCGAGCAGGGGTTGGGTAAATCACAGGGGAAAGACGGGAGAAAGCTCCTGAGCCACATCCGAAGGGATTTATTTTGAAATTATCAGAATACTAATAACAGTTAGTGCCGGTAAGGGACAAACCCTAAGGATGTTCTGGGGTGTGGGCGTACCCATAAGAGACAGAGGGAAAGAGATAAATGAAGTTGAGAGAAAACTGGAACACTGGATAGTAACTAAATGGGTCATATGCTTTCCCACTTTATTATTTTGATACATTTCCTAAGGTTCTTTAACAACGTAGAGTGGAAATACATGAGCTTTAGAGACAAGGAGATCTGTGGTGACTAACTTATCATCTCTGAGCCTTAATTTCCTCCTCTGTAAAGTGGGGATAATACTTCAAAACACAGTTAGGCATATTCAATCAGGAAATGTAAGTAAAAGTACCTAAAATACGAGAGTAAGCCCTGACACATGCTAGGTACTTCTGACACATAGCAGCTACTTAATAAACATTAGTTTCCTCTTTGTTTGTCTTCACACTTACGGTAGGTATCTCTTCTACCTTCTGTTATAGCTTACTTTGCAGATCTTTGTGAAGTTGGGAAAGCTTCTCAAATCCAAGATTTGTCCAAGTGTCTACCTCCACAGCACTGCGCCGTCTGTTTGAGACAGGTGCCACGGAGGTTCCTGACAGCAGGGCGCAGCGACTCGATCCACCAGACAAGGGAGGGAGAGCCCCTGTGTGCGTCTGCGAGATGTGCCCTCCGAGAGCAGAAAGGGCCCTTGCGATCACGCCTACCTCCTCAGCCTGTGGCTAGAGAGAGTCCATGAGCAAAGAGGAAAAGCCAAGTTGGATCAACAACTTGTGGAGCCATGAGGCCGGATTGCTATTTTCCAATCTTCCTTTCTTGAGGGCCCCCCCCCCCCAAAGAGCATGGGCTCCTGTTGGGAAACCAAGAAATCAAAGCAAGAAAGATGCCCACAGCTGAGTCACGGCAAGTGACAGATGATGTGGCTGGACCCGAAAGCAGGAGGTAAGGACCGAGGGTGCGGGAAGGTGGGGAAGGGCCAAGGCACCAATGTGTGGTCCAGCATGAGAAAGAACACTGACAAGGACTTTCCTCCCCAGACTAACAACAGCTTTGGGGAGCTCTGGGAGGCGAATGCATGAAAGATGATGCAGTGTTTGCTTGGCGGCGTCCTGACATGGTGGAAAGAGCCTGGTTTTGGAGCCAGACAAGTGGGGAAGCTCTGGGGTCTGAGCTTCTGCACTCACCCTTCCATGGCTCCGGTTCATCCCTTTGGAATGGACGTAATGATGCCTCCCTCCCCGAGTGGCTGTAAAGACGAAGTAAAACAAGGCCCCTCGCACAGGGATGGGGGCAGGTGTTCAATGCATGTGCGAGGTCCCTCCTTCCTCCCAAAAGACAAGAGGCTCAGTGCAGGTCATTCTTTCAATTTTACTTTCTTCTTAACCATTTCCAGGCATAGCATCTTTGCATGAATGAGGAGACCAGGGATCATGTAGCTCCAGCCGAGACCGATAACGATCTACCATCTCTTGACACATGGCCCTTCAGCCCGCCTGCTGGAGCCTGCAATACCGGGCTCTGATTTGGGGCAAATTTTGCTGCAGCCATTAAAATATGCCTGCCTACAGGGTTTTATGAATGCAGATAATGTAAAAGTGTTTATCAAAATGTAAAGCATGATATAAATATAAACAAGGAGATGAAAATATATCAGTTTATAAAAAGTAGTCTGGTTCTCCAAGGCAGCACCATGCCCACCCTTTTAGCAGTAGAAGTGTTTTTCAAGTAAACCTTACACGTTACCCAACACACATGGCAAACAGAGGCAAAGGCCAAGCTTGTTTAGGTGACATTGGAGGAGGGGCCCCGAGCTCCACTCCCCCACCATTCGCACTGGCCTCCCCACCACCCAACACTGTGAGACAGAGCTGAACCCTGGGCTCACGGGAGAGAGCGGCTTGACCTCCCGGGCTCGGAGGAGACACAGACCTCTGCCCTCTGCTCTGTGCTTTCCTAGAAAAGGCAGAGACCCCACGGAGGAAGGACTGGTGTTCAGGGTTATTCAGTGCAGCTGATGACCTTGAGGACGGGTAGGGATGAGCCCAGTCAAGGCCAGAACTGTGGTCACAGCCAGGCTGGTTATGATGGGATTAGAGACACATTGCAAGAATTTCAGGCAGAAAGGGAAATGCTGTGAAATTTGATGACTGGATGCCGCACGCTGTGGTTTCTGAGAGATCTCTGAGTGAACCTGATGGGATCTTTAGAGTGCAATCAGCCCCTGATTGCCTTAAAAGTGTTGTGAACACCATGATTTCATTTCTTTAAGGTTACCTATTCGTAATTTCAAATTCTGCTGCTACCTGACAGCGTGACCTTGGGCAACGACACTGGGATCCCATTTCCTTATTCTGGGTGGGGATGCGTTTCATAAAAAAGATCTTAAAAGCACTACATATAAGGTGAAAAGCGGTCAGATTTACCTATGTTACATAGTAAGAAGTTTTGTTTGAGAAAATAAATGATTGGTAAGTAATTAGATAAATTAGAAACTGGGACTTAATTACTGCAGAATCTAAAGCTGGCCAGGGATTAATTCCTAGCACATAAAAAGAAAGAGAGAAGTAGATAAAAGACACCAAAAGACAGTTCTCGGAAGGGAATGTCCAAACGGGTACAACCACGTGAAAAGATGCTTAAACTCCCTGGGAATCTAAGGTATGAAAATTAGAGCAACAATAAAACGCACTCTCAGCTATCAGAATGACCGGAATTTAAAATTTAGTCCACCCCAAATGTTGGCGGGGACGCAGAGAGATGAGCACTCTCGTGTGCTGTGCCCAGTCGGAAAATCAAGCTTAAATTAAGCACACATACAGCATGTGACTCCAAGACCCAACTCCTGGGCACACGTCCCAGAAATAGTTCTCGCACAGGTCCCCAAGGGCTACAAATGAGAATGGCAGCTGCAGAACTCTTCTGTGACAGTGGGGACCTGGAGGTAGCGTGCGCGTGTGTACCCACTGGGAAGGATGCACGTAAAATGGAGGAGTGCAGGGCAAGAGTGGGAAGGCCGCACAGAAGCAGGAATATACCTGAAAACATGATGCCGAGTGAAAAAATCAAACGACGTTCTCACTTTTCAGTCTGTGTAGTCACAGATTTATCACTTACGGAACTAACAATGCTCAAATAAGAGAAATATTTTATGATAGGGAACGACCTAAATCTGTGTTCCAGCATATGGAGGTCCTTCTCTACTGGGAGAGGGAGCAGGTGTGGGGGGCAGGGGTGCAGAGGAACAATAACACAGTAAGAGATGAGTCCTGCATGGACTTACGATGACGATAAGCTATGAACTGAGGAGTACGTATAACTCAACTCTACATCCGAGGGACAATTAATTCTCAAAACACTGTCGAGTTCTTGTGGAGATCAAGTGAGATCTCTAAGCTGGACTTCCCAGCAATGTAGGAGGTTCTCCACACCTGTTTGCTTCCCCCATAACTCTGAAAAAATAGAAAAAGAATGAAGCTTTTTCCCCTGTTTCTCTAGTAATTTAATGAAGAAAATAAATAAGAGTCTCAAGAAGATGAGGCACAAAGAGCAGAACTCTGTTCGTGTATGAGAATCACGCAAAGGACTGACGACAACTACAGAGAGCCAGGCTCCGCCCCCTCAGTCCCCCAGCACAGAGCAGATCGCGGTCCCTGGGGTGGGTGGCAATGGGGCCAGGGCCGGGGTCTGCAGAGCAGACTTTGAAAAGCGCTGGCATTGCGCCTGAGGGGCTGTCCACTGTCGTCTCAGTCACTCGTGTCCTTTGCTTTTAGAAACTTCAACAGCTTTTGCTAAATAAAGCAGCACCGAATTGCTCAAAAAGAAATATATTCCAAAATATATGACTAGTGTATACAGTATGGCGCTCCATCTGCTCTTCCCAAATACTTGAGTTTTAGAAAATAATGTGTAGATCGGTCTATAAATTGCCACCTCCAACAAAGCAAAGTAGACTCACTTGAGGGGGTATGGGAAAATATCTTTTTCCTTTGGTTTATCTGTAGCAAGAGAGATAACCTGTAGGACCAAGCAATACACATTCATTCGTTCATTCATTCATCCTTTATTGAACACCTGGGCTGAAACAAAATACTGAGGACGTGCTCGATTCAAAGCATGGTTCGGTTAACCTGCAGTCATTCAGCATACACAATGAACATAACGTGCTCAAACTGAGGGCCTTGGCTCTGCACAGCTCGGTGTTCACGCAGGTAGATGCGCCTTGGCTGGGCAGGCCCTGGAAGGCCGTGAATGGGACACTGACTGTTGGATGTCACCAGCGTCTCATGGGATCCAGCATTTGGTTCATGTTGACTAGAACGATCACCCACTTCTCTGTTTTATTTCCCAATATATTTAGCACCAGGAAGTCTCTACCTTTTCCAGAACTGCCCAGGTGCAGGCTGGAGACCTCTGATCCTGAAGGCCACCCCCAGTACATTCCTGAACCAGTCTCCCTCACCAGGGGCGAGGCTTGGACTGGCTCAAGAGAAGCGGCCTTTAGCAAAGTGGGGAGAACGTGGGCTTTGGTGTCAGCTAGCCCTGGGCTTGAGACCTGGCTCTGTCACCCAGTGGCTGCGTCTCAGTCCCTTCTCCTGTGAAACAGGATGATGAACTCGGCCCTGCTAGGCGGCAGTGAGAATCAGCTAATGCATGTGCAGTGCCTGGAGCAGAGCGGGCCTGGAAAACAGGACAGGAGGCTGCTGCCACGCTGGGGATGGAGGCCCCTAGGCTTCCGGTGACAGCTCTGCCCCCCGACCCCGTGCCCACAGAGGCCCAGGCCCTGTCCCTATGCTCTGGGCTTGTGTGGAAGAGTTTCTACAGCTGAAAGCGCTCGGGAGAAAGGAGCCTGATTGGCAACTTGGCTGCAACTGGAACAATCCACCCAACCCTTCCCGGCCCCGTTCCCTGCAGTCCTAGCCCCTCTCATCACTAAAGCCCCAGCCAGAGTGTGGCACCTACATGTTAGCTTCAGTGGGCCACTCAGAACTGCAACGTGTCACCACTGGGAACTCTCCACGGCGGGCCGGGAGCTCCCTTCCCTGATTGGCATCCACAGTGACCCAATCAGGATGCCTCGTTCTTCCCTTTGGGTGTTCTAGCCTGGACTGGTGGCTGGGGGCTTTCCCTCCAAGGCCAGCCTCGGACTGCATCCTCTAGCTCACCGCTCTGCCCAGGCAGCATGCCCCTTGGCCGAGCCCCCCCAGAGCCAACACAGAGGGTTGTGGGCCTATTCAAAAAATACTTGTTGAATACAAGAGTTGGTGAGTCCATAAAAATGGATGACGGTGTGAACGAACTATGTCACCCCTTATTTTTGAATGAGGTTTGGAAAGACTGGGGAGCTGGGTGGTGGCCCAGTGCTGGCAGCTGTCACCTGCATGGCCTCTGGGGAGGCAGCGAGCTCCTGTAGCTCCGAAGAGTTCGTGTTTTCCTGTCCAGCTGGTTTGTGGCTATTAAAAACAACAGCCGCACGCACCCGCCAGAGCCATACAGTTCTTTACCATTTAACTATGACATGGCTGCTCTGTTTATACCCTAAAACACAATCTCTCATCCAATCCATTAATTTACGTATCTGTATAATGAAATTCAAGTATACATATGTGTGCGCATCTTTAATGAATATCAGTGGATCACTATGGCTCTGTGCATGAAAGGTTCCTTTAAAAAAACTCTGGCATAGAACATACCCCCATTAAATCACTCTCCAAAAGGGTAATTTAAGAACAAAACTTTCTATGTGATTTTCTGCCATTTTACTTTTCAGCTGTTAGATTGACAATATTACTTCTCCTGAAATTTCACCGCATTTGAGAAGTCCTTTCCAATCCCCCATGAGCTACTCTCTTCTCTGTGTACCCAAGGCTCTTTTTCTAGCTCTCTCTTGAGTACTCCTGGTGATCAACTTCCATGTCTGCGTCCCTGAGAAGCAGCGTGGCCTTGTGGTCAAGAGCTGGCCCACCGGACCTGACCTTCCTTCTTCAGACCTGTGCTCTGCCACTCTCCAGCCTGTGGCCTTGCCAGGTCACTGAACCCCTTTTGGCCTCAGTTATTTCAATGGCAAAATGGGGACAATAACAGTGCCCTACCCCAATAGTATAGTAATGATAATCACTGCCGCTGTTAGTACTACTACTACTACTATTAGCACTGCCGCCTTCCCACCTAGGCTCTGACCCCCTGCCAGCTGGACGCAGGCTACCTGTTCCCTACACCTGACTCAAGGGTCAGGTGTAATTGTTTGTACACTGCAGGCATTCAGTAACTACCTGAGTTCTGCAGAACCCCTTATTTTCAACACAGAAAAGTCCCCAAGGTGCTCTTCAATGGAGAAAGGGTCCAGATAGGATTCTTAGTCTGTTTGTGCTCCTATAACAAAGTACCAGAAACTGTGGAGCATCTAAACAACCACGGAAATCCATTTCTCTCAGTTGTAGAGGCTGGAAGTCCAAGGTCAGGGTGTCAGCATGGCCAGGTCAGGGCCCGCTTCTTGGTTCATAGTTGGTGTCTTTTTCCTGTGTCCTAATTTGGTGGGGGGGGGCAGAGATCTCTGTGGGAATCTTTTATATGAACCCTAAGCCTGTTCATGAGGGCTTGGCTCTCATGACCTCACACCTTCTGGAGCCGCCACCCCCAAATGCCATCATCTACAGGGTTTGGGTTTCAACACATTAGTGGGGGTGGGGACACGAGCATTCAGACCCTGGCAGACTCAGTGCACCCCCCCCCCCCCATAATCATGGCAGTCATTGATGTCCCAACGTTGCACGTCTCCTGAGAAAGCTCTCTGAGGATCTCACCCATCTGTGGGACACTTGCTGGACCCCGGCTGCTAGAAAGGGCCCAGGTAGGGTCGAGCCACTCCCAGGGGTGGCAGAGCCCCTCTGCATGCGCCTCCTTCCCTGGGCTGCGGGCTTGGAATCTCAGGGAACTTCCCCCACTCCCTGCTCCACACTTGGGATTCTATGTGCTTGCTTCCTGCTAGCTGTTTCTTTCCTTTGTGTTCCCTGACGGGAAGGAGGCGAACTGCAGGGAAACCAAGTATGGCGTCTGTCCGTTCATGATAAAACAGTCAGAGGTCCCAGCAGTGAAGAGCAGACGTCCGCTGTCCAGCTGTCCTGCTGAAGCAGCGAAACACAAACGAGAGGGAGACAAGCGCAGCGCCGCTGCCCCTGAGAGCGAACCTACAGCCTCCTCAGCTGTTTCCCTCTGAATGCGTTTCCATTCCCTCCCAACCTCCCCATCCGCAGCAGCTCACGAACCTCTGTTTGTTGTTTCACTTTAGATCCTTAATTTTTTTTTTTTTACAATTTTTTCCCTTTTAAAGTAAGCTATCACAGACTGAAGGGAAAAAAAAGCAACAGATAATAGAGTTCTTTTATTAGCCTCCTCCACCAGGCACTTTAAGAGACATTTTATTTATTCTTGGCTTTTGGGAAAATTTCAGCCTACAGATTATTTGTCATTTTTCTCATTGTGGTCAATTTGTCATTATAATTAGTTTTATTCTTGGATCCTGGATCTTTTCCTTCTGAAAATTAAGAGATCTTCCCTAACCTGACTTGATAGAGAAGGAAAACAAGGAAGACAGAGAAAAAAGATGAAAACCTCCATCTTATAAATGAGTGTGACTTAGCAATGAACTTGCCGGTGCCGTGAGGGCAGCGAGGGGACTGACTCAGTGGCCGAGTCCCAGGCATGTCCCTGAGGACGCTGCACTTGGCTGCCAGCAGGACGCAAGGTCTAAAACCCTCCGTTTCACGTTTGTCTTTCATGATAGCTTTAAACAAATTAACTGAGTGTTAGCTTAACACTTCCTCCCGATGCCGTATTTTCTGTGGGACATGCTTATGGGACCCCCTGTCTGTCTTAAGCGTGGTAATGAGTACGAATAACCAAAGTGACGTGGTCAGGGAGGATGAATGACACGAGACTGACATGGAGGCGGGCAGGGCTCCGGCGGGCAAGGACGTCATGGGCACGGCCCCGTCCCTCCCCTGCGCACCTGTCCAGACTCCCCCACAAGCCGCCTCTCCCTCTCCTGGGCTTCCCCCGCTCCCAGCCCGTGACCACAGCAGCGTGTTTCCCAGGTAGTGGAGACACGAGGTCGCTAGTCACTTAATTAACGAAGAGAAAGAGATGTTAGTCATACGTGTAGGACAGAACCCAGCTTACAGAAGGAATAGGTCTGCTCACCTAACAGTGAGCGAAACTGCTTCTGAAATTTGGCTCACGTCTTGCAGGGACACTTTGTATGTCACTGTTCTATCTGCGGGTGGGGGGATGAAGGTGCAGAGGAAACGCATCATCAGGCTGGGGAAGACAGCGCCCAGGGTGCCGTGACAGCGGAGAACCATGCAAGGAGGGGAACCGCCGCCATAAAACCCCCGTGTTGTTGGCTGTGCCGCAGAGGGCAGGGCTGTGGGCTTAGAATCGGCTTGAGTTTGCAAAGCAGAAGAGGCTGGGTGGGCACCTTGGAACTTTTAAGACACCTTATAAAAATGAGAACTGGAGTGAATGTGTGTTAAAGATATTCTTCTTAAGAGTGGCACATCCTAAATGACTCCTATGGGACTGGGATCACGCATGCCTTCATTCACTTACGTTCAGGGAGTGTCTACTTGGTACCAACTATCGAAAATTCGGAAAGGGCGTAAATGATGTTAACGTATCGTGGGAAGAACCTAGGTAACAATATACCGCATGTTATTACATAGAGAGGCAGCACTGAAGACAGGACGATGAGCGGGATGAGCGGGACTCTCCCAGGTAGGAGGGGGGTCAAGGGCGATGAGCGGGACTCTCCCAGGTAGGAGGGGGGAGAGACACCGCAGGCGAAGATACGGAGCAGCCTGGCGCATGGGGCAAACTGGAAAGGGCGGTGGACCGCTGGAGCCCACGGCAGGGGGCTGGGCGGAAGGAAGCCTGGTGCGTCCCGTGGGAACCACCAAAGAGCCGCAACCAAGGCGTGAGCTGGCTGTCCAAGCTGTGCGTCAGAACGGTCCCCCTTCCAAATGTGGCCGTTCCAATCAGACTCTACTTCCCAATCCCTAATTTAGAGCGTATTAAACATCTGTCTCTTAGCCTGCCGCCCAGTGGTCCTGGCCTTGACTTCATGGGGTGGCTCATCTCTGCTGGGAGAAACGTCTCTCTCTCTTCTCTGGGGCTGTGTTGGAGCTGGGGGCAAGAAGATGGCAAGGTCACGGGCTGGAGGCTGTGCCCTCCCCTCAGGATGCATGGTTCTCCGCTGCCTTACCCGAGGGGCTCTGGAACGAGGGTCCTCCCACTGGTATAAAAGAAACCCGATGCCGTACAAACGTCCTTGCCATGGCGACCTGGGGATGAACAGGTCCTCTCGGAGCTGCCTGAAGAAACTCGCATACACTCTGCACGGAGAAGTGTTTCCTCCTGCCGAGGCCGCACGTGTGGCAAACTCTTACGTGACGGGCATGTATCCGGTAAACGCGATGCCAACACTTCGCGACAAGATCAGTGTGCACTGAACTTGCGGCAGTTGCGGGGCCAAGGAAGAGGGGGCATGTCTGTCAGCTGATGGAAGCCATCAGGGAAGGGAGGTGAACTGTGTCCCCGCGGGGGGCGGGGGTGGGGAAGCAGCGGACGGCTGGAAGACGGGTCTAACAGGGTGACCAGCGGTCTGAGGGGCGGGGGGAAGAGCTGGTCATGGAAGATAAATGGAGAACAGGGCTCGTGGGAAAGGTCGCATCTGTCTCAGCATCAGCCTCGACTTGGGACAATGTTGCCCCCACCCCACCGGGGACATCCAGCACTGTTTGGCCGTCTTCCCTGGAGGCGGGGGAGGTACCAGCATCCCGGAGCAGAGGCCGGGGATGCTGCTGTGCACCTCACAAGGCGCGTCTACCCCACGACGACGAAGAAGGCTCCAGCCCATGCCAACAGCGGCGCTGAGGCTGAGAAACCCTTGACCCCCCCCAAAGTCTGTTTGCCTGCCTGCGCCTGCCCTAGGCTGCCCTATTCTCCCTCCCAGGGTTGAATCTGAAGACAACGGCCAGTAGTTTAAAAAAAAAACCCAACACTGTCATGTCTAAAAATAAAGCCATTTTTATACTTCAAGGAACAGACAGCACAGTCATTTCTCCGTGACCCTCCGGGAGGCTCGAACGTTTCCAGAGGCTGGGAGGGGGAGCAACCCTGCCGTCTGTATACAGCGCGGCCCGGCAGGCCCGCTCCCCCGGGCCTCGCCCGGCCTCCGCAGGCTGGCTGCAGCTTGCAGCCAGAGATAAGACCCCCATTGATCAAAGGATTCGGTTCCCGGCAGGTAACGGCTAGAAACTTCCAGGAACAGCATCCTTCCTTAGGCCCCAGACCCTCCCTCTGCATCATGCAGCCCCTAGCATCTGGTCTCTCTGTGGGTCCCCCCTCGTTTCCCCTCTCCTGGACTCCCGACTCCCAGCCTCCAAGCCTAGCAAGCACTCGCACCGTTTCTGTTCACTTCACCCTTCTTGCCCGTCCGACTCTAATTGCAAAAATAGGCCGGGAAATGAATTTTCTAACAAGCAATTTTTTTTTGAAAGGCAAAAAGGTCCACATGCCGTTAAGCATCCCGACCCCGGTCTGGCTATTTCCTCAGACAAAGCACCTCGTCGTCATTTTCTCGCACCGAACGTCTCCGAGGGCTGCCAGGCTGCAGCAGGAATTTGGTTAATGACAGTCCCTGGGAAATTAAAGCCTCTCGGCCGCGGTGACGGATGCATCTCCCTGGCAGCCTCACCCGAAGCCCGGTTTTCCAACCCCGGGCCCAGCGGCCACCCCGAGCCCTGAATACAGATGAGCGCCCGGGCTGGGGGGATCAATCTCCATTTCACGTGGGCTCTGTTCCTTCCCACTTCCCTCCACGTCCCCTTTGTCTCTGTCCTGGAACCCAGCGCTGTCTGGCTTGGCTACAACTGCAGGTAATATTTTTACCTTCCTGCCTTCCTCCTTCCTGACCAAGTTACGTAAGGAAGAGCCCGGCGGCCCAAGGCGAGGAGGGGCACCGAGGGAAGAACAAAGTCGTGACTGAGCCTCTGTCCTCGTTTCCACCCTGCTGTGCGAGTCTCGGCACCACTCCCTGCCAGCAGGACCATGGCAGTCTGTCCCCCGGGAGGGCAGGGCTAAGACCCAGCCTGCCCCTGCGTTTGACAGATGCAGAACCAGGCTCCAGCCTGCGGTGACTCGCTCAAGGTCACCCACTGAGTTAGTGACAAGGGTAGGGTCCAGGTCTTGCTGGACTCCTGTCTCTTTGATGAGGACGGCTGTGGATGTTTAAACCCAGGGGGGCAAGCTTTCCTTTGGTCTTGCGTGCGGCTGGGTCAGGAGCAGTGAGCTCTGTGCATGGGCCCCCGGAGGCCCACGGGGCAGCTGTCTCCTGCACACCGGGGCAGGAACCTCAGGTCTTAGCCTTTTTTAGCTTTGGGCTTCACTCAGATTTGCACTTAAAACTTCCCCCTTTTTCCTGCTCTTAGTGTGAGGAAAGGGGGAGGAGAGGAAACAGCACTCAGTGCCGCGTACGTACCTCCTCGGTGAGGCTGCATCTGTGCCGCCTCCCAACAGACGGGGCGAGGGCAGGCAGGGCCCCTCCCATCTGCTGGTGGTGCTTGTATTTCGCGTACAAATGTCCGAATCCCGGGGCCTGAGCTTCTGCGTGCCCAAGCCACGATGTTCAAATTCCTACCTGGCTCTCAGGATTTGCACTTTCCTATGTATCTCATGCAACGGAATCCCACCTCTTCCTGCCTCCTGCTTTTTAAATTAACTTGTCTGAATTCCACGCATGCTGGGGAAAATTAAATCCCTGTAGTAACTTATTTTGAAGCCAACAACAAACAATTAGCCCTGGAGACATTGGGTCTTATGGAGTTGTCTGTAGGTACTTAGAGCCATTTAAAGAGATGGCTAGTCTTCTAGTGTCAAAAATTATATCAGCAATAGAGTCCTACCACTTACAGAGCACTTATCAAATATTAGGTGCAGTTCCGCATACTTTACATGGTTTAATTTATTTACTGTTTCAACAGCCCTAGGGGGTAGATATTTGATCCCCATGTTATAGATGAGGAAACTGAGACAACTGGCTTAGAGCCAGACTTGCAGTGAGTGGCAGAGCAGGGATTTGGACCCAGGCTGCCTGGCCCCAGGTTCCCTCGTCACCCTGCTGTCCTGCCTCAGGAGCTGCTCCCTGGTGGTGAGTTCAATGGCCGAGGGGAGGTTGAAAGACTGATTTATTCACAGCCAACAACTTCAAGATTCGTGGCTTAACCTAGGGTTTCTCCTCGAACCAGAGGACACTTACACGTGATACCGGGTTACAAAAGCTCACACACGGGGTCCATGGAACAGCCTTTAGAGTGTATTTCTCACCCAAAACCCCACGTGCAGGAACCCTTGTTTTCCTGGGTGCTAGTACGTTGCTGGGATCTTCCTCGGCTAATCCTGGACTGGCACCAAGGATGTAGCTATAATAAACTCTGCCTCCCCACTGTGAGAAGCCATCACTAACTATCTGTGGCTCCATTACACTTTGCACTGGTGCCCTAATCAGGCTACTGATTTCCCTGGATTCCCTCCACCGTTTTTGCTGGAATACCTAGGCAAGTGTAAAAGGAACACTATTTTCTATCCAAACAAAAAATGGGGGCAGGGACCCAGGACTCAGAACATGACAAACAAGTGGTCGACACTTCATGTACCTGTGTCCTCCCCTTTGTTCCCCCACCCCCTTAACTCAGTGGAAATTGCTGTGCTCATTGCCCTTGGAGGCGATGCTTGCTTCCAACTGAACAAACACGAGTGACTTCTGTCAGATCGTGCATCCAGGCCCTCACCACCTCGGGCAACAAAACCCACGGCCCGGCCAACGGGAGAGGAGCAGGCCGATGGGTCAGGCCCACAGACTGGGTGTGCAGGACACGGCTCCCAGCCTCACACCTAGGGCGGCCACTGCCTTTGCTTTGACCTGAGTCAGTTTCTGACTCTCGCCTGGAAGTGCGGGGGAACCCGAGACCAGCGAGGTTTACTCAAACATTTCTGATCACCAGTTGTGGTTACTCACAGACAAGGGCACTTGGGGAGCCCCGGGGTGATTTCCGAGCTCCCAGAGATGCAGTGTGGTGCACAGGGATGTGGCATGGACACGGCGTCAGGCAGAGCCCGACCCAAATCCGAAACGGACCACAGTTCCGTGGTGCCACTTCGGATAGGCTGAGCACAGACTTTCCCGTGTGTGTCATCAAGACATAACCCTGCAGATTTCTTTTTGGGTGTGGGCTGAGTACAGAATAGCGATACCTTGTGTTGCCCCCAGGACCAGACCACCCAAACGCTGCACCAGTCACAAACAGTGAGTGAAGGAGTGAGGCCCGTTGTTCACGAGCACCCTGCCATTGCCCAGCACAGCACGGTGATCAGCCTCTCCTCTCTACGTGCGGCCTGCTGCATCTTATTCTGACCAGGACACAGAAGCCTGAGGCTGGCGTGGCAGAGTGGAAAGCTGATAGTCCACACCTAGCCTAAAACTGAGAACTTCCCCCAGTGGTACTCCACCATCCAGTCCCACCTTTGGGAGACAGTACCAAACTGTTTGGCTTTTTGAAGAACCCACGCTCCTTTCTCCCATACAATTAGTATAACTCTAGAAATCAAATGTGAAGGAACTAGTTCATACTAGAATATGAATGACTGAGTGATAGAGGCTCATGGGCTATTTATATATTTAAAGAAATTGGTTATTTTTAAGGACTGTCATAGGCTCAAGGGGGAGATATTCGGGGGTTCAGATTGCAGAAAGTAGGGAACTAACTGATCTCTCGCTTTTTCTGAGAAGACAGACTTGAATTCAACCTGAATAAAGCATGTCAATCAACCTCGGATTATTCAGAAAACTGAACTTCATCTTTTAGGGATATTCTTTTCCTTGGGTGTTGGTAAATCTATGAAAATCTCAAAAGGCAAAAGAGGGAAAAGAAGATTCAGAAGTTTCTTTTTTTTTTTTTGTCACTTGTTAACTAAGAACATAAGCTCCTTTGGTTCAACTGAAGCTTCAAGATTAACTCCAGGATTCATAAATGCGTCTTCCTCTTGGCCCAGAAACCAGAAAGCTGGCTGTCTCTTGACACCTGCACGTCCATCCAAGAATAGGATGATCTTAAGACATTCTAAATCTCCTTCTCCCCCCCACCCTGCGGGCTCCAGGGCTCCGAGGGTAACGCTCCCCCTCCCCCATCCAATCCACAGGGCTTGAAGCAAATCATTTAGCACAACCACTCCAAAGGAGCCATCCGGAAGTCACGTGCAAAAAGCAATTACAACAGCGTCAGTGATGCACACACAGTGCTCTATATTTGGAAAGGTGAGTCTCTGATAAGAATGGTGTGTCTTGCTGTCTTTCTTTTACCCCCAGCCAGGACGTACCGACCGGAAAAGCGGCAGGAGCAGCGACACTGCAACAGAAAGATGACGCTGACCTCCAGTGCAGGCCCTGCGTGGTCCCCGTGGCCTGGTTTACAACACGTGCCCCTGGAGAGTCGGCTGGCCATCCCTCCAGCCCCACGCCTGGCCTGACTGTAAACATTGGCTACAGTCTAAGCACAGTTAGTCGCCCCACCCACAGGGCTGTTTGCAGAGGCTCCAGGGAGTCAAGACTCCTGCAGAGAAAGAAGACACTTTTTTCCCTACGAGACTGAATGTGAAAGAGAGCTTTTCTGAGTGGCAACAGGGTACCAAAGCACACGTTCTGTACACTCGACACACGCAGGGCCCCAGAGCATGTGTGTATGTGCTCACGCGCACTGTGCCTGTGCACGCATGCAGACAGGGCAATGGAAGGACAGCAGGGACCCAGAGCAGCACCGCCACCGGCCAAGGACTCCTGGACAGCTTCCTCTGGCCATCCGCTGAGCAAAGTGCTGCAGCTGCCCTGGCAGGAGGGACATCGCCTCCGCGTTAGGGGAGAACGGCCAGTGGAGACAGGTTAAGGGCTTTGCTCAGGGTCACATGACTAGAAAGTAGCAGCAGACTGGGGACCGAACAGGAGAAGAGGTCAAGACACCTTTGGGAGACACCAAAGCCCGGACGGATGCCTGACCGCTGCCCAGAGGAGTGGCCTCAGTGTGGACGGCGGCGGCGGCAGGCCTGGCTGTGGACCCCTGGCCGGCTCTTCCCAACATCCGGCGGCGGCCAGACGGCTGAGCTCAGCCCGCCCCTACTCACTCACTCCTCCTGCTGCGCCTCCTGCCTCCCACTCTGAGTTTTCTGGAGACAGGTGAACCCACACCGAGGCACTCGTCAGGGAACTCCTCACTCCAGGTTGGAATCGCATTTGTCATCTGCTATTTCTTAGTGGGAAAATATACCACGATCCTGACCATCACCCCTCAAACCTGTATTCAGCACCCTAACATCCGCTGGCTCCATGCTCCATGTGGCCCAGCTCTAAATGGTTGGCACTCGGTACATACTTGCCGAACGAATGAACACTGAAAGGTCCAGTCGGCTGCTGAACTTATTCTTTAAGCCAGTAGCTGGCCAGGCATGTTGGAACGTTAAACAGCCAAGTCCACGATAACCAAATCTACTCCCTTGGTTTCCGCGTGCATGTGAAAACGCCCCTTCCCACTGAGCCCCCTGGATGCGGGGCTCCAGCTTGTGTGGTCAATGGGTTTTCCCCAAAGCGCAAGTGAAGAGATGCATCAGCTTTGCACATGCCCTGGGAGCCATTGAGAGAACACATAATCTGCTGTTTCAGAAGACAGAGTGGCCTAATGAAATAATGCGTCTCCACAAGGGCCTAAATGATGTTTGGGGATTATGTTGCTCGTTAGGTAGCTCCCCTGCTGTGAGAACTGGTCAGCCCCATGCAAAGAGAGGCGAGAAACATCCAGTCTGTGAGAAGCAGGAGCTTTCTCTCTGGTATGCAACTGAACAGACCACTCAGGTGCCCCCCAGCCCCCAGCCCACCAGTCCGCTGCGACTGACGGGGAAACATCCACAGTCCTGTGTGTGTCTAGAAATTCTAAGTGGAATATTTGGGGCCCAAGGAAGTTCCGTTAATAATATCAATAGCAGACCGAATGTTAGGGAATGCAAAAGCTCCATTTTGCTTCCAAATTACAGATTCGGTGAAATTTATTCGACATGCATATACTGTAATATTTTGGGATGTGCCTTTTTTAAGATGAAGAGAGTTGAAAGCCTACCTCCGTGCAATTCTCCCAAGTTCAAGCTCACATTTCCGAACCTTTGAAGGCTTGTTTTCCTTATACTGTCATTAACATTTGCGCCTTTGGCTCGCTGAGTGGCCTTTGGTGGGCAGCCCCCCCAGCCTCACACTGAGCTGTGTTCCTCACTCCCGGGTTCCAGAGATGCTGCTCCCTACACCTGAACCCCCGCTTAAGACAGGATAAAGTCATCCTCAACGGAGCATGTCAGGTACATCGTTTTGTAGTGCTGTGGTTTTAGAAACATGTCACTGATTTTTTATACATAAACTTGACTCTGTTTTCCTCTCCCAGTGAGAAAGTCTATCATTCCAACCATGTCATATTGGCCGTTTCAGCTGTTTCCCAACCAGGCCTGTGTAAAACATCTGCATGTCAGAGCGTGATCTCCAGGGCGGGGGGGCGGGGGGGAGGAGGCCTGCTTCCTGCCCCTCTGCACGAGGAGGGCGTGCAGGCCGAGTCCTCGGCCCTTCTCAGAGAGACTCGCCCGTCGGGTGGGATGTGGGGACCTTCAGTTTCCTCCATCTCCACGCCCATCCCATTCCTGTCTCCTTCTCCACCTCCACCCCACCCCCACCTCCCACCCCACCCCCACCTCCCACTCCACCCCCACCCTACGATTAGCACTGAAAGAGGTCAGTGAGTTTCTGGCTTTCCTGCTGCACTTGGCCCACTGGTATCAAGTCGTTAGTGGATGCATTTAGTGTTCATGTAGAACCTGAATAAGGGGGAACTTCGGCCACGATCACACTATCGAGCACCTTCTTACAGTGAGAAGAAGACGTGCTACTTGGGAAAGGAAAGCCCTTCCTTCAGAACACAGAAGGCGGCTTTCTGGGGCGCATCCCAGAGGGTCGGTCCCCCGGGACTCGTGCTGGCTGCTCGCGCTGTAACAGGCATTACAAAGGGGCCTCTCGCCTATGAACTTGTGGCCTTAAATAGAATTCATTTACCTTCTCAGGTCCTCGGTTTCAAAATCCCCCCAATCCCAACGCCAACATCAACTCTGCAGAGTTATTGTGGGATGAAACCACACACACGTGGACACACACACACGGCACACCCAGTACACAACAGGCCCGCAACGCGGGTAACCTGAACGCATCCAAAACATGAGCGGTGTGACCTTGGGGAAACAGAGAGTGACCTCCATGAAAAGGAGAGTGGTATTACCTACCTCCCGGGATTCTTTAAATGACCCTCCGTGCGCATCAAATAGCAATCGAGCAACCATTATATACTAGGGACTTTTGTATGAAAACCAGAAACCTGTATACTATAAGGTACCGTTTCAGGTCATCGGATGTTACGTGAAGCTACCTGGGCCCAGGTGCTAAACGTGTGCTGAGATGGAAGGTGGCCTCTCTGTAGAGGGTAAACCTCGTTCATTCATTCACTCATGAAGCATTTATTGTGGGCGCGTGGAGAGGCGGGCGAGGCACTGTTCAGACACAGGTTACTAAAGCATGGCCCCGTCCACGCCAGAGAGGGGGTCCCTGGCTCAGTGTCCCTCCTGGTAAGTATTAGTTTCCTTCTTTTCTTCCCTCAAGGAGAACTCCGATTAGCTGAAGGACAACTCAAGGATTGGGTGATAAGCACTAGTAGACAGGAGTGTGCCTGCTATCTTTCCTTCACTTCCAGACTCACAGATGGAGGGGGAGAAAAGTCTATTAGGACTAAGAAGTCTACCTACTGTTCACTGGGAGGCTTGAAATGCATGGATAAAAACGCCATTCATTCAGGCCCCGCTAATGACAACTCTTTGAAAAGGGCTGACCGCGCTTGCCCTTCTGGAGGCAAGGGCGAAAGCACGTGCTAAGGAAGCACTCCGGGAAACAGCGCTGGAAGGTTCTGCGGGGTCAACGTTTCTGCTGAAGAAAGAGCTTGCCCGGAGGATCCAGACGGCAGAGATGGCGCGAGAACCAGAGCTGACTGCATGCTTCTTCCTATGTGTCAAACACCCAGGGGTCCCCGGGATGTTTTATAGGGACGCTCGCTGTAACTCCTCGGCCTGCTGAGTCAATCCGTCTCCGAGCGCCCGGCACCACGCTCTGTGGCTCGCACACAAAACGCTCCGTAAACGTCTGCTGCCTTGACAGACGAATGAGAAATGCCTGCTTCCCGCCGCAGGGATCCTCCCGGGTGCTGCAGGCGGCGGACGGGGAAAAGCCCGCAGCCGGGGCTCAGGGATTTTGTTTGGATCGGCCCTGAGTAGACAAGAAGAGTCGGTCTGCCCGGCAAGCCAGAGAGGCACCCCCGTGACGGAGGCACCCTGAGGTGTCCCCGGGGCCCAGCTGCCCCGTCTCAGAGCAGTTCCGGGACGGCGGGGCTGCGAAGCACCTGTTAATGCCGCTCACCCTACGTGGGGAGGACGTTAGCAGTCTAGGCTGCGGGCTGGAAGTGGCCGTGTTCCCAGCTTGCTCAGCCCTGACTGTCCACACCGCCACAGGCTCTCTGCGGCCAGGACTTCACAGGAGCAGAGCGCCGCTCTGCACAGCATTTTCAAGGGCACTGCCAATCCACTTGGTCTGAGACGCCCCAGACAGGACTGGCTAGTCCCTTCCTTCTAGAAAGACCAGACCATTTTCTAGTGCACAGCCTGGGAGAGCTGTAAGTCTAGGCCCTTCTCCTGGAACTTGGGGGTGGGGAGATGCATGGTTGCTCCCACCAACCTTCCAAGTTGAGAGATTAGCAGTCACATCGCGGTTGTACGAGCAATAACGACCCAAGCCTGTCTATGCGCGCACATACCTAAACGCTCTGGGAAATGCTTTCTGCGCTCGGGTGAGCTGCGTGACAGCCGTGTGGACGACACGGCCCGTGGGAGGGGGCAGATGCGGCACCAGGGCAACAGGATGGGGCCAAGCTCCCCTGCGTGCAAGGGCTCCCTCTCCATGCCACTGGCGGTTCCCCGAGACTCTGCCAGGCACAGGGCAGACTCGGGAGGTTTGGGGTCCCCAGCTGCCAGGCAGAGAGGGCAGGGGCTGGAGAGGAGGACGTGGGCCCCTGGCTTGGGGTCTGTGATCCCTACACTGTGCTCAGCAGAGGTGGGGGGGGGTGCGTTCTCTCAGACGGCTGAGGAGCAGGACTCCGGTTGCCACTCTGTTTGGGGGAGAGCAGTTCTGCTTTTATCTCCATTATCTACTGCACTTCCCCTTGGCTTTTTTTTTTTAAGAAAAGGTTTGGCCACTATTAGCCTGTTCTCAATTTCAGAGGGGAGAAGGGAGGGAAGTTCAGGGGAAAAGGGTGAAGGGTTTGTGGAAACAAGTATAAAGGACACGTGGACAATAACAAGGGGGAGGGTGGAAATGGGAGGGAGGTGGGGAGGGCTGGGGGCTGGGCTGGGATGGGGGAAAAGGCAGAAAACTGTACTTGAATGACAATTAAGATTAAAAAAAGAAAAGGTTTGGCGGTGGATGTGTTTGAAACAGGCTGATCTAGTTCTCCTGGAGACGCCTAGGAGCCCTGCGCGGGTCTGGGTGTTGGGGGAGGCCGGTGTCGCTCCTGGAGACTGTAGCATCGGGAGAAGAGAAGTAAGGTCTTAGAGAGGTTGGGCCAGCATGACGTGGGCATGGGGAGAACCAGGGACACCTCAGGTACAAGTCACACTCCTGGAATCCTACAGGCTTACTATGTGCAAATGTCATTTTGGCCTCTCCTCCAACCAAGACAGGGGCACCCAAGGCTGCTGACGCGTGGGCTCAGGCGCCAGAGTGGTCTGAGCGGCAGCCAACACTCGCCTGGGCTCCAGGAACTCTGCACGTGGGAAGGGCACCGGCCTGACAGGGCTTAGCAGCGCCCACGCTGTTTCCCTGTCCCCACCCACGCCCCGGAGCTCAGCCCGGCGGGAGTGCCCGCCAAGGGAGAAGAGCCGTCAGGCGTGGCTAGGTAAGGCGAAGCAGCAAGGGCTGTTCATTTGGGGGCATTGCGAAAGTTAATAGCACGGGGATTGTTTCTGCTTTGGACGCAAGCAATGGAAAGGATTGAAATGGAAATGCAAACATGTGCTTTTGAAGATTAGGAGATGAAAAAAGAAACAATTAGCACGAAGGCGAATAATGGGCAAAATCATTTTTTTTTCTCCTCGACAATGTAGATGCTCACAGGAGGAAGCGTCCTTGAAAAACTTTGGGTTTTTCTCATCCTCCACTGGAGACAGGAGAGAAGACATCCAACAGCCAGGGCCAGGGGAATTCTAAAGGGAACCAGTAGGAATAGTTCAGCCGAGGGTTCAGCCCAAACCCCAGGCCATCTGCAGGGTGGGGGTGGGAGGAAACTCGGTCCTCTTTTCTGACCACTTGAGTGGGACGCCAGGCCGGCAGGGAAGCTCCACTCACCCACGTCAGAGATGCCCTGGGACTGCTTAGCCATCTAAATGCCACCGCGGCCCGCCACTGCAAGGGTCTCCTGAGAGGTTATTCAGGTATTGCCTGTCTCTCTGCTCAGAAGTACCCAAGTAGGCTAACTGCAAAGTTGGGGGGAGTTCTCTCTCTCTCTCTCCCCACCCCGCTTTTTGATACCCTTACTAGCGAGCCAGCCTACCTGCTATCTTGACCAGAGTGACAAAAGCACAAAAGGCAAAGCTGAAAACCCAGTGGCTCCACGGAGCCTGTCCACCCAGGTGGGGAGCCCATTCTCCCAGCAGGAGCACGGCCGGCATTCCCTCTGGACACTCAACACCTTGGTGGCGTTTTTCACGCACCGAGGCATGTCATATGAGGAGGCTCCTGGCACTCTCATTAGAAGGTGCACGGTCAAGGGTGTGGGGACCAAGTTTCTAAGAAGCAAAGACTATGCAACGGCTCCAAAAAGCACAGGAAGCGTGTAGCCGTCCCAGTAAGAGAACTGGCCTGATAGGCGAGGAAGTCGGAGACATCGGGTGTTCAACGTCAGCCTCACACCGATGAGCTGCATGATTCTGGAAAGAATGGTGGACCTCCCTCAATCTCAGTTATTTCCCCTGTGCACTGAGCCTGCTGGGGTGGGCGCTGTTGGCGGCTTCCTCAAAGATCGCCTCCCTCTCCCTCCTAAGAGAACCATAATTTGACACAGGTATCCATCTATCATCCTCTGCGCCGTCCTTGAGCACAGTGAATGCGGACCCCTCCCCCACCTCCAGATGCAGATCTGACTGGTCTGAGCACAACCCCCTTTTATGGGCAGTATTTGGTTTAGAACAGGGCATGAGTTCAAGTTCAAGGAGACAAGCAGGAGGTTGACTGGGTCCTTTCGTGGATGTTCTTGATCCTTTTGGGGTCTTGCCCTAAAGCGACCCCCTTCTCTTCCACGGGAGGTTGTGGTGTGCAATGTCCTGCACTAAAGCTGCCACATGGAGGAGGGTGGAGCCTGGGGAATTGCAGAGAAATAAAGATGCAACCCCTGGCTTAAGCCGACCCTAAAGGCTACATTGTTTCCACCTTCTCATCACAGGAGTCAATACATTTTCTTCTCGTTAAAGATAATTAACAGCTGCATGTTTTCGGTCACTCACAAATTAAAGCACATAAAATAGCAGAGACCCGTCTTAGAATTTGGGGGAGGGTAAATAAAAGATAAAACCAGGGGTGTGCCGTGTTTAGCACAGAACTAAGGACAGAGTGAGCACTCAAGACGTGACAGCTCCTGTCACTGCGGTGTCTTTTCTTGGCCACACTGTCTCACCTCCATGAAGGGCTTCTCCCGGAGGATCTATTTCCGTTTTACTCAAGCACAAGGGCGTCTCTGGCATAAATGTTGAAAGGCTTTGTTTTATTCATTGGTGGGGTTTTTGTTTTTTGTTTTTTGTTTTTTTGGAATTCAGGATGCTGGAAGCAAGGAGAGAAATTATACCCAGAAAATCCTTTGTGCCTGTTACAGCTTGAATGGCGCCCCACCCTCCATCCCCCAGCCCCAGATAGGTCCAAGTCCTAACACCAACACCTCGGAAGGTGACCCTGCTTGGAAATGAGGCCACTGCAGAGGTCAGTGGTTAAGACGAGGCCATGGCGGAGTAGGGCGGGTCCCTAGCCCAATCCGACTGGTTTTCCAGTGGGAAGACAGCTCTGTGGAGACACGGTGTGATGGGGACGGTGACACAGCTGCAAGCAGGAATGCCCAGGATGAAGCCACCAGAAATGGGGTGAGGACGGAAGGGCTCCTCCAGGGGTTTCAGGAGAACGGCCCTGTTAGCACCTTGACTCGGGACTTCCAGGCTCCATGACCGTGAGATAATACATCTCTGACGTTTGCAGTCACCTCACTAGTGGTTCTTTGTTATCAGCTCTAGGAAATGAATACAGTGCCCATTCAGAAACAATTAGTGGGGGGGGAAATCAGGTGGACACCAGGCATTTTAAATCATCCGTCTTTTAAAAGGATTTAGAAATGTTATCGGGTGTCCTCTATCTATGGTAATTTATGACAGGCTGCTAAAAGTCTCAATTTTCCCCTCTCGAGTCACCCCAATAATCCCTTACTTAAAGATGCAATCATCCTCTGAGTCTTTTGTTCAACATTAAACACAGTCATCAGATGTGTGAAACAGATAAAGGTGCAGCTCCTACAGTTGAAGGAGGCTGGGGGAGAGAGAGGTAGAGCTGCCGCCAACTCTTAACCCTCCCTGAGCCCACCCCCACCGGGACCACAAAGGTTCTACAGGCTTAGAACCACCACTCTAGGGGGTGCATATATGCGTGCTAATGATCACGTTTAGGAGTGCAGTAGGAGTTCTCGCCACTGATCGCTGCGTAACTAACTTGTTAGACTGAGAAAGGGAGAAATGTTCTCTGCTGTTTCTGTAAAATACGACTGACGCCCAAGCCGACGCTTGAAGCTAACAGTCTAGTTGCTGGGATGCCCCTGTGCTTCCACCTCCACCAGATGAGACGTGAGATTTTGGGGTCTGTTTCCAAACCTCGTTCTGCCAGCTGTACGTCTCAGGGTAATTATGTAATTTGGTAGCATATTACATACACTGAACAAAACTGTGGGTGTAAAAAGAAAATGATCTCAGTTGCAGGCGTTGGGAGGCTGGAGAAAACACGTTGCTACAATTAAACCCGCTGTTGAACCAGGTGTGGGTGGGTTACCCACAGAAGACTGGAAGATCCTGTACCGAGGTTGCTTCTAAATGACTTCAAGATCTCGTTCCCCTGCAAGGAGACTGAAGCTGGAGGTTGCAGATAATGCCTTTTAGGCGTGGTTTCTGTGAGAGCACGGTCACTAAAGACTCGAATCAGCAAACCTAAGAAGTGTTTTGGTCTCATAAAAAAGTCCGGTGAATGAATATGCATTTATATGCTTTACGTTAAAGTAAAATATTTAAGGTACATATATATCATGTTACAATTAAGCATAAACATTTTTGTGGTCTTTTTTTTTTTTAAACTAATCAGTTGCTAACTCCAGCTGTCTGGGGGTGGGAGGACCCTTCCTGCGGTAGCTTCGACTTGGATGCTGTGCTCTGGGACGGGCAAAAGCTGGAGTTTTACCCCGGTTGTCATTAAAGGCCATCTAGAACGTAAGCTGCCCAAATGAGGGGATATTTGTCTGCTTTGTTCAGTGATATTCGCTTTTAAAAACTGCATTGATTCAAAACACCATAGATATTTTTAATTTACAAAGAAACATGTTTACCTGAATAATTTTTAAAGCCACAGAAACAATGACATATGGCTCATAAATCATCCCCTGTGGCTATAATTACACATTTGGCATGAGCCTCAGAGGGGACTCTGTTGATCTCCTGGCCGTGTCCTATCTGGGTCAAAGACTGGGCCACTTACCAGAGACAGAGGCCTGAGACCTGCTCCGAGATTTCAACCAGTCAAGCAGGGACACAAGCACAGACTAGAACAGCTCTACCTGTAGGTTCTGCATGTTTCACTTCTGCAAATAAAAGTCTACAGGGTGTGAATCCACTCCGCTTTGGAGTACTATTCTGATGCCATCCACTTACCCAGAACTGTGTGTTCTGACCATTTTCAAAGAGGAAGTGGTACATAAAACAAGTCAGTGCTACTGCAGTGCTTCTGGATGGGGCCACGTGTTACAAGGGTCCCCACCCCCATTCAGATTGCAGAAAAACCCTTTCCCATGGGAGCTGCACCCATGCCCAAAAGTCCAGGCCAAGAAGGAGAGAGCGACAAGTGCCTGTGCCCATCCTCCCGCTGTCGGCTGAGGCTGGGAGCACGAGGGGACAAGTGGCTGAGCCCTGGCGTGCATGGAGTGGCATCCGACCCAGAGAGAACACTCAGGCCTCCAGCTCCAGCCTTCACCGTGCTGTGTGTCCCAAGCAAAAGCCAACTGGGAAGAAGAACTGCAGTAAGTGTGAGTGAGTTGTCAGTGCCACCTGCTTCTCACAGGGACATGGCTGCACAAGTACTGGTGGCTGGACTCCCTGACCCCACAGGGGCAGCAGGCTGACAATCACTGAGTGGAGACATCAAGACTTTCCCCGTGAGAAGATTCTGGGGTGGCACATGTGGATATCCTCCTAACTCCATTAGCGACTGGGCAAGTAGACAGTAAATAAGTAACCACTTCCCAGGTCCGAGGTTGTTCTCCCCGGAGGGACTTTCCAAAGGAGAACACTGCCTTAACCGGCAATGAACCCAAACCGACCAAGGACTTACTGTCACGGCGGGGTCACTGCGGTGAAAGCAACCTCCGACACGATGGGTCAAGGAGAGCCTTCCACCACCAAACGGTAGGGGGAAAAGATATTGACTGCTGGCCCCTAAGCCTTTCATTTTGGGGGATGATCAGCTCTACAGTGGGACTCAAGGAGAATGGGGAGCCACCAAGATACCCAAAACCCCAAGAACCCCATCAAGATACTTTGGGGTTCTCTATTCTTGAGCCCCCAAGAGAGTGATCTGCATGCAGCACAGGCCTAGGTAAGAGACACCCCTAGTTTGGGATACTGCTTCTGGCACCGGGCAGGTTGTTGACAACTTCTTAAAGCCTCTGTGTCCTTACGGGTATCTACCGCAGAGTTTTGTTGTAAATGTGAAAGGAAACGATTAATGCAAAGTGCTTAGCACATGGAAGATATTCAGTCGAAACTAGCTCACAACAACCAGCTAAATAGAACAGTAACAAAGTAAATGACCAATAAATAAATAAATATGAAAAACAAGTCAGTTGTCTGGGTGTCTAGGGCATGCAAGTTCTGTGCTAGGCATCGTGAGACTCTGAGAAGCACCTCACAGGAGGAGTTTCTTCCCCAGCAGGGGAGACAAGCTGGTAAATTGTAAGTGCACACGAGAGGCATAGGTGAAGTGTGATAAGAGGTTAGAAGAAATAAAAGGCAACGTCCAGCTAGGGAATTTAGAGCAGTTTCATGATGGAGGTGGCAAGGGCCATGAGCTACGTGTTTTATGAACTTCCCCTGGACAATGTTAACTGAGGTCCAAGTCAGTTTCCAGTCATATAGTTCTTTCTTGGGGTAACCTGTTTTATGAAATATCCCCTGAACAATGTAAACTAAATTCCAAGTTCGTTTGCAATCATATAGCACTTTCTCAGGATAAATTCCATTACTCTTATCCATATTGGCTCCAGGAAAAATCCACTGATTTCTGAACTATCAGCTAAACAGAGACCATGCAGGAAGGAAGCCACCCGCTCTGATCCCCCTCACGTCCCGTACGGTGTATTCAGAAGTCACGTGTTTGTAGTCTCCAGTGCGTGGCGTTGGGCCTCACCTATGCCACAGCCTTTCTATGAGCACAGGTTCAAGGGCTGAGGCAGAGGCCCTTTTGGTGGCCTCGCATCAGCACTTTCCAGAGCGTCCTCTGGGTCTCACTAGTTCCATGGTATGGGAGGCGGGTCCGGCAAGGAGAGGAGGAGGAGAAAGAATTCTGCAATGCAGTTCCGAGACACTTCATTGCGTCTATCCCCATCCCATAGGTTCACGGCACACATGAGCATACACAAAGTTAAATCCACTCAACTTATTAAACCTAGGATATCACGAACATATTTGGTCATGTAAGACTTTATTACCTAGCATAACTCCTAATAGTTTTCCATGGATGCTATCGCCATGAATGACCAGCACAGCACGGCCGAAGGGTCCTTAGACAAGTGTGCCACACCTAAACCCACTCGGGCAACCTGGAAACCTAGGGAGGAAGGTCTGTGGCTTCTGCCTGGCGAGCACTACCGGGTAGGTGACCCAACACCCCCTACCAAAGGACTGCAGCCATCTCTTCCATCTGGAAGACACTGCATTCACTCTGCAAAACACCCTGCATGGCCTTTCCCCACGCCCTGGGAAATGGGCCTTGTTCCTCTCCTTCCACCAAGGGGCAAACCAAATGTCAGAAAGGTGGACCGGTGCTCTAAGATTGCACCGCTGGGAGGGGTCAGGACTTGAGTTCTCTCTCCTGAGCCCTCCTGGTCGCACTACTTCAACTGCCTTGGAGTCCCGACAGTGCTAGGAAGCTAGCATCCGCTCAGTGTGGGGCTGGTGATGCCGGGGAGCGAGAGTCTGGGGAGCAGAGGTGAGCAGTAGCCTGTGATTTACATAAAAGCCGATGGGTTATACCGTCATCATCTCATCAACAGAAACTTAGAGATAGATTGTTTTTAAAGGTAGGGCAGCCCAAAGCACGCCCCCTGCTGGGCCAGATCGCCACAGACTGGGCCACAGCCTGGTGGACCCCGAGCAAAGGGTGGCACAGGCCCCTGAGCTGCGCCCAACCCGACTCACGAAACAGCCGCCCCGACTGCCGCATCTAGGAAACCTGTCATTTTCTGCCAGGAAGTGCACCTGCCTGTCCATCTAAGACCCCTCAGCTATGTCTGGAAAAAACAACAAGACTTTGCCAAAGCGTCTGTCAACAGCCCTTGAAATCGCAGCATGAAGTAATCGCAAGTGACAGTCCTCAAACTGGGCTGAGGCTCCGAAGTGGCGTTTTCTTGGTCTCAGGAGGCAGGTTGCTGCCACCACTGTCTGGGGCGGGGGTTTGGGGAGAGAATGGGAGAGGACGTTTTCTCTGCTGCGGAGAACAAACTGTCTTCGTCACGTGGACACCACGGGTTTACACCAGGAAGGGGTAACCTGGAAAAACGGCATGATTTATTCCTGTTAGAGGAAGCGCTGACTTTCACGGTGGGCTCACTGGGTTTCAGCTTGAAGGAAAGATACCCTGAGATCACCCCTGACACTGCAGGCTAATTAGGAGACGCACCGCCCGGGCCAGGACGTATTCTAGGCTCTGCGAGAAAGCTATATGTGTGATGAACACTTGCTGAGAAAATGACCACACAGGAGAGGAAGCCCAAGCGAGAGCCGTTACACTAACAGATGAGATGCCCCCAGCACGGCGGGGAGAGGGGGGCTCAGGAGCACGCGGGAGAGAGGCAGCTGCTGCGCCCTGCCGCTGAGAGCTTCAGCTCTCCTGCCGCGGCACGTCCTCAGGACCAGCCCCCTCCACAGCGGGCCAGCGTGCTGTGGCGAGGCCTGCGGCCACCTGCGGGCCCTGGCTTCCACCCATGAGCGCTGCGCCCTTATTCTCTTTGCGCTCCAGTCTCTTCATTCGTACAATAGGGGCGCCGCCGGCCACCTGGTCAGAGGACAATGAATGTCCTCTGAGACATTCATTGAGAGTGAGAATGAAACAAATTGTCCAAACCCCTTCCGTTGTACATGTTCATGGTCACTTACCCAGTCTGGTTACACTGTTCTGGGATGGTCAACAATAGTTTTGCTTTAATTCTTTAAAAATTGTTTAAAGTGACATTGATGTTTATGTAAGTTCAACCTTCCTGTTCCCACACCCTCTGTCGGGCTCTGCCTCAGCGAAGGTACTGCTCTAGTCCTAACACAGGTGACCACCTTCCTCCTGTCCACGCGCTCCTTGTGGGTATTCTGGGCCATCACGCACGAGCTGATCTGCGTCCACTTGCTTGTCCCCACATTCCACTCGCTGACACTGCCAGTAGGACTGGATTCGGGGGGCAAAGACAGTCCCTCTCTATGGCCACCTCCAACCCAGGGTACAGTCACTGTGTAAGCGAGTTTGAATGAATGCGTGACTGAAAAATACATTACCGTCTTAAATAATGGCGATGTATTATATGCCCCTAAATAGTTCACTCCCTCCCCCCTAGAGAAGCATGTATCTTACTTTAGTTCTTAGAGTATTTCGTACTCTTTTTCGCAGTTAAGAACATGTTTTCATCAAAACAAAAAGGAAACAAAACCGTAACTCCAGCGCCGCATAACAAAACGCACCCCTCTCTTTCCAAGGGCCTCGAAAGCCTTTTCCCTGGCTTTGTGTGGAAGTTGCCGCCTGTCCCCTCTGCACGGGACCATCTGTACCAGAAAATAGCGGTGTCATTCTTAACACAATGACAATACCGTGGCTTATTTTGCAATTGGAGAAATTCCTCAGAAAAGCCCGGGGGAGAATGAGAGGGTGAGCTGGAGGAAGGGACCACCCTGGGCAGGTCATCTGACCCCAGTGTCACCGCATATCATCACAGGCAGGCTGTTCTGACATGCTATTTCCGAGCACTTCACACAATTATCTCTTCTCCGTTTTTGAAATGAGGATGCTTAGGCACGGCGAGGGGAAGGGGTCTGCCAGGGGCCACTCAGTGAGCACAGGGTGGAGCCACGTGCTCCAGAGTTCTTGCTGCACTGGTGACACGCCTCTGCCTCTCGCATGTCACAGTCTTCAAACAGTTTCGTCATCACCCTCTGCATTTTAAAGATGAAGGAGCTGAGGTTCAAAGAGACTGAAAGGTTTGCCCAGAGTCCGCCAGCTCACCAGCTCACTCGCGTGCACAGTTCAAGTCCGTCCAGTTTCAAGGTCGGACTCTTCCCACTGTACCCGTGTAAGGCGCTCCGTGCTTCTCACGGGCTCAGTGGAAGATGACTCATTACTTTCTGTGCAGAGCATCTCGCTCGGCTACCCTACTGAAGCCACGCTGCCGTTTCCCCAGGGAGAACCTTTCTGGTCTCTCCCCACTATGGAGATTAGACTCCCTGCTAACCAGTGCTCACTGAGTCACCGCACCTCCGCAGCTTGGGTCTGCTGCCTGCTGGGTGCCGAGCACTGGACAGGGTGATGGCGGGGCAGAAGGCACAGGACACAGTCCAGACTGAGGCGCTCACAGTGTGGGCTTTCATGCCTGGAGACAAGACTTCAGTGGGGCGGGGGAAGCCCACGGCCCCAAACCCCGACAACCAAGTCCTCCTTCTGAACGAGGAGTGATCACTCGAAGGCAGCCCCGGCCAGGAGAGCCCAGGAGGCTGTGCTGATGGTGACCCGCTGCCTTGGATCAGCGTGGAAGTGCCGGACTCCCTCCGTGCCCGTGAGCAGAGCAGGCACGTGTGTGTTCCTCTCCGTAACGCCCGCAGACCACGTGAGCGCTGCTCTGCCCTCCGGGACACCAGGTGTGGCGCCAGCCACCGAGCGCTCGGCGCCGGCTGTGACCCCACCCTCTCCCCACTGTTCACCGGTTACTTTCTGCCTCTCCTCAGCACATTCCCTCCTGATTATCTATTACAAATCGTCTAATGAGACGGTCTATCACTATCATTTCTCAAAGCCTTTGCAGAAGGAAATAATAGTACTGTTGGATTCCCATCGCTATCTTAGGCAGCCCCTGGAATCACCTGGCTCACCTTACGTGGTTAGTACCTTGTCCATTCCCAGGAGGGTTTGAAGGGGCCGACAATAAAGCGCACCAAGTAAGCGGTCCCGCAGAAGCCGGGAGAAGCCAACGAGGAACCCTGGGAATGGAGGGAGGTCTAGGCGTACCCCGAATCAGAGCCCAGCCATAAGGACGGGACATTTAATTTCGCCGCTGAGCCTCTGGTCATCCTTAGAATGGTCACAGGGAAGGCCAGCACATCCGTCAGTGTCATTCCAGCGGGGGGCTCTTCACCCAGCACTGGAGAGGTGTGAGTGCCTGTGCATTTTTCCAGTGGCGGCTCACCCCCTTCCCGGTGGCTCCCTGGATGGGGCGAGGTGGTCGCTGGGCAAATTTCCCAACAGGGGGACTTGCTGACGTGAGTGGCTGCCTACCTGCGCCACACACTCCCCTCCCGGTCAGCATCGTGCCCGTATCCAAGATTCCAACGTGTGCCCAGAGCCCGCGGACGCACTGTTTTTGGCGGTGCCACCGCATGGCACCCAGTCCGGTGACGCCGTGTCTCACTTCCCCTGGTTTTCTTTTCAGTAGGACCGGCTTTAACTATTAGGGGCTGACGAATTCCCACAACAGGCAAATTTTCACTTTGTCTGCAAAAGCCGAAGAAGTGACATTTGGAAGAAATCCCTTTGGAGTCCTGGAATGAAAGGCACCGGAGGCAGATTATGGAAATGACCGATCTCCACCTGTCCCTGCCTCCGCTTGCCAAAGGAGGATGGGGCACAGGGACAGGCTGCGGGCACAGAAGAGGCGGCCCGCGCTGACAGCTGTGCTTTGCGGCATCCAGCACCCGGGGAAAATCGGCGCTCGGGCACCGCCTTGCTACCATCTGTGGGGCTTCTATAGCAGGCGGGTTATTTATAGAAACCTGTTTGTGCAAAGGCAATATTTACCTGTCGGGACTGTCAAAATTTACAGTTCCTCTGTGCCATCAGCCTGCTGCTTCCCCATCAATAATGGAAATTTCCATCCCTGGGAAGAGAGGCCTGGGGTAGCTAGGAGGGCTACACCGCCTCCCGACAGGTAGGAGGAGGGGTGATACCGATAGTTACAGGGAACGCACCTGCGTTGTCCAGCTGGCCACTGGACCTTCCCGCTATGTGAAGATAAAGGTTGTCAGGATGAAAAAGTGGAATTCTCGCAATCCCTTCCTTGTGGTTGAAGCTTCAAAGCCACTCCTGGCTGAAACCAGAATGGCATTTGCTGCAACAACCTGTGTGTGTGTGTGTGTGTGTGTGTGTGTGTGCGCGCGCGCGCACACACACACGCATGTGCGCTGCTCCATGCCTTCCAGGGGAAGATTGGCCCCTGCAGAAGGGATGGGGGTGGGGTGGATTTCCGTACAACCCACGCCTCCCTTCTAAAGTCATCGAGAGCCTCTACTTCGCCCTGCAGCCATCTGGTCTCCCTCTGATCAGCCCCTTCGGTGAGCCCCTTAAATGCGGGTGCACAGTCCTGGACCCTCTTGCCCATCTTGCTCCCCCTCGTCCCCCTTGGTAACCTCATCTGTTCAGATGACTCTCACTTTTACCTCCTGCCTGTGACACTGATGCTGTACCTCCAACCCGTCTCACTCACCTTCGCTCGTTAGACGTTACTTCCACCTGGATGTTCTCAAGGCACTTCCCATCCAGCCTGGAAACTGAACCCATCTCTCCCCCAAGTCCTGGTGTGCTCCTAATCCCATTTCCTCTAGCTCAGTTGCAGGTTCCGGGACCCACTGAGGAATCACCTTCAACGTCTCATTCTCCAGCTCACTCCCAATTACAGCCAGCTCATCACCCAAGCCTGTGGACTCCTCACCCTGATCACCTACTGACCCCAGTCTCATCTTTGGCCACCACCTTGACTCAGGCCTGTATCATCTCCTGCGTGGATGAGGCAACCGCCCCCCCCTCCGACTGGTCTCTCCTCCAGTCGCCTCGGGCTTCTGAATCAACAGAGCCGTCTTTCCCACGCACAAATCTGACCACATGTCTCCTTGGCTGCAAAGGTTTCTGTGCTCTCCGACAACCCAGGGACAGAGCGTGGACCCCACGGGGGCTTCCACACGGCCCTGCCGAGCTGACTTGGCTCACCTCTGCGGCTGCAAGTTCTGCCCCTCGCCCACACACACTCTGGCTGGTGATCTGGAAGATCCCCAGGGAGGCCACTCGCTCCGCCTGGAACGTTCCAGAAGCACCCCCCTCCTGCCTGTAGTCTCCTCCTGGCTGACTGTCCGTCCTCCGTCAGGACGTGGTCCAGGTGTAGCAATTCCATACTGTGACAAAACCCATGAAGGCAGGGCTCCAGCGACGGGAGATGGGCAAACACTTGTCTGTGATGAGCACAGTCAAGTGGGGCGTTACGCGTTCTCTGACTTCGTTTCCCAGCTTCTCGGACAGGCCCTAGGAGATTCCCCATAAATGCAGGCTGAGTCCGTAAGTGGTACACAGTGGTGAGAAGTCTAACTACGATGAATAAGATGTTCACTTTACATGAAGCCTATCTTTACATGCCACTTTAGGGGGCATCTTGTCCTTCAAGTTGTTTGGTGAGATCGATGGGAAAGGAGAGAGTGATTTGCTTCCGGGCACTGACGGAGAGTCGGGGGGAAACTAAGACAGCGTGGGGGAGCCAAGTTCATGGACCTGTGCAGACGAGGCTGGAGCCCCTCAGACACACCATGGAGCAAGGAGAAGACTCAGGCTCTGGTCAGTGTGTCCGCCAGCTCTGGCAGTTAGCGTACGCTATCACCTTACCCTCGCAAAGGCTCTACGATGTGGATGAGAAATACAGAACGTCCATCCTGGCCAGCAGGACGCTCTACACAGAGCGTGGCTTACCAACCTCTGACCTCTCTGCTTGCCACAGCCCCACCCCTCCCCCACCTCACCTCGCCCGGTATCTTGCATGCACACAGGGGGAGGGCAACAAACAGTTGTTGACGTCCAGGGAGGCTCAGACAAGAGCAGGAGGCAGAGGTGGGGTTCCACTGAATCTCCGCATGTCGCCCCTCTGAGGACCAGCTGACCAGTGCCCGTGCGCCACGGGGACAGTGCCTTCTTGCCCGGCAGGCACCAGGCCACGCGCTCTCACGCTGTCCCTCTCACGTGGTCTCACCCAGGGGTTCTCCGCCATGGCACTACGGACATTCGGGGCTGATGGCTCCAGGCCGGGGCAGCCGTCCTGTGCATCGTGGGGTGTTTAGCAGCACCCTTGGCCTGTACCTGCCAGGTGCCAGTGGCGCCCCACTCCTGTGCCCCCAACTATGACAACTGTCTCAAGACATTGCCAAATGCCCCTTGAGGTAACCCCCTCCCCCCATCTGAGAACCTCTGGTCTCAGGTGCCAATCACACAGACAATGTACACATCTTTCCAAAGCAGGTTCCCAGAGCCTTCTTGGCTAAACTGATTGTGCCCGATCAATTTCTCAAAACTTCTTAGGTCACGGCTCCTTTGGTCAGAGTTTCCAAGCTTTCTCCTCTTCCCATGCTCCTTTGCATCCTCACTATCCACCTTGGCACGTTTTTCAGGGTTTAAATCGAGAAGGTGCAGCCACCCGCGTATCCCAAGCAGACCCAGGAGGTGAGGGACAAAGCGCTCTGCACAGCACACAAAGAACAAGGCGCATGTTAGTGATGGGAGGGGACTGACTCCTGGCTGGCTGGCCCAGCCGACACGCGCACTATTCGTCAGTGTGATGGAGGAGGGGCTGTGTCCTTTAGCCCCAGGAGCAAGACGCAAGAACTGAGCAGCCCACAGCCGCTTTTTGTGCCAGCAGCCCACCTTCTCGGCAGGAGACGAGAAGGGAGCAAAGATCCGCTCTGCTTCCTATTCCTGCCTGCAGATCCCTCTTCACGGTGGGCGGCCAGGCTGCAGATTTCTCCAGCGTCCCGCCCTGCCTCTGGCCACTCCTACCTTCAGTCCCCCTGCGCTCTGGGGTTGTCTGTGCTTCCTGGCTCCGGGAAATCTGTCTGTCTCTCTTCTCTCTACCTCCTTCCTCCTCCCTAGGGCAAGCACGACAAGCAGACACAGCTGGGCCAGGCCGGGCACTGTCTCCCACAGGAACACCGTTCTGCACACGGACGAGGTCGTCCGGGTGCTCCTCAGACCTTCGTGCACACAAGCCCCTGTGCTTCATGGGCAGGGCCCCTGCGGGGACCCGTCCAGCCGCTCCTCTCTCTGGGCTGAACTGAGGGTGCGGCCCGTGAATCCGGCTCGGGACAGGCTCCGGGAAGGTGTGCGCTGTGCCGCCCGCCCAGGTACACTCAGGAGGGTCTGTGTTGACGACCGAGAAGCCACGCCCCCCGCCCCCCGTGGGCTCTCCTGAGCGGTCAGTGACACCTCCACCCGCCCCGTCCCCCACAGCAGAGACGGGGAGTCCATTGTGAAGCCTCCCCCTCCACACCCCGTCCCACTCCGGACCGCCTGCACGTCATTCCGCGCTTCTCTCTGAAGCACAGCTTGGAATGACTTCCCTGCCTCCACCTCCACTGGTACCACCCTGGTGCAGGCCCCCTTCAGCCACTGCTTGATCCAAGGATCAAGGCCTCCGCTTCCTGACTGGTCTCCCATGTCCACTCTTAAGATGCTCCAATCTGTGTGGCCTCAGCAATGAAGATCGTCTTCAGAGTAGTTCAGGTCCATGCATGTTAGTGCCTAAGGTGCTTTGACAGTTTCTCACTTTAGCTGAAGCCCAAACCTGACACCCTGGTCTACAAGAACCTGCACGATCTGACCCCCGCCCACGTCACCGACGTCACCTTCTACCACGCGCACTGTCACGTGGCTCTGGCCAAAGCGGTCGTCAGTTCCCTTCCTTGAACAAGCCGAGGTCCTCCCTGCCTTGCCTCCTCCTCCCCCTCTGCCTGGGATGTCCTTCCTCCACACCTTCCATGGGCCACCCCCTTCCCATCACGGCGCTGCAGCCGACATCCCTGATCCTCAGACGTGAGTGGGGGTCAGACCTAGCATCTGCATTTCTGGGAGGGTCACAGGTGACGCTGCTGGTGCTGGTCCAGGGACCATGGCTTTCTGCAGCCACGTGGGCTGACACAAGGTTTGCCCGCCCCGGTAGGTTCTGTCACCACCCCCTTTTTGTTCACAGAACTCCTTACTTTTGAGAACCTTTTGCCTTGATTGTGCTTTTGTTTGCTTTTGCTCGTCTCCCGGATCGGATGTAAACTCCACGTCTCCTGGGCTCAGCCCTGCCTCCCCGGTCACTGGTGCAGGGCTGGGCCTGTAGGAGGCGCTCCATACATAAAACGGGGTTTGAAGGCCAGAGCAGGGGGCTCCGAACTCAAAGCCTTCTACCTAGGGGTCAGGAAGCGGATGGGGGAGCTGGTTGGGAACCAGGGGGGAGGGTCTGGGCACCGGCAGGGTGTCCCTGGCGAGGGGCAGGTGACGAGGTGTGTCACACTGGCAAACCCACTTCCCCTCCCGGGGGCCGTCGCTCGGCTTAGCACCGGCCACGGGTCCCGAGAAGCAGCTCCCAGAGGATGCTGGCAGACGTGAGAGGAAATCAGTCATAGAGAGGCCGTCGGAGGCCTCTAATTAAATGTTCTGCTTTGTAACAACCGTTTCCTGTCCCCTGGGAGTCAGACGCAGCACCTGGCCGCGGGAACGGGAGGGAGAGAGACGGAGCTGGCCCCCCAGAGTATCAGGGGCATGTTAACGAACGCCGCAGAGAGGGAGCAGTGGGGGGGCGGAGGGGGGCGGATAGGAACAGTGAAAGATGACGCTAATGAATCTCTTCCAGCTGCGCGAGTGTGCGTGATTAATGCCCAGCACCACGTGAACACCTGATTAATAAGACAGCACCTACATGGCATCGCGCTCACCTTGGAGGCTCCAGGTAAAGGGGCTGGGGCGTTGTCAAAGTGAGGGTCAAAGAAGCAGTCACTCTAGATGCAGTTATGAAAATGAATGGAGTGGGGGGGTGGTAATGGTGCTTTAAAAAAAACACCACAGTACAGAGTCTGGTGGAAGTAAGGCCCACATGAGTGTGGTTGGTAGGGCAATAAAATAGGTATAATGCCCTGGCTGGTGTGGCTTGGTGGATTGAGTGCTGGCCTGCAAACTAAAGAAAGGGTCACGGGTTCGACTCCTAGTCGGGGCACATGCCTGGGTTGCAGGCCAGGTCCCCAGTGGGGGGTGTGCTAGAGTCAACCACACATTGATGTTTCTCTCCCTCCCTTACCCTCTGTAAAAATAAATGAATAAAATCTTTGAAAAAATAATATGGGTATAACAATTTCTAGTTTTAATGTGAACATTTCACCTAAAATGTCATATGGTGCACCTGAGTGAGATATTGTTGTTACAGAATTCCATGCTTACGATTTTGTAATAAAAGCGTCTGTAATGAAAATGGGTGTTATTCGTGCCGGACCCTGGCTATTCTAGTCCATCCCAGGGTCTCAAGAGAGGTCCACTCACGTGAGAGAAATTCACCTGGCGTGTGAATGGACAGGAAGGGAACACACACACAGATGGCTCAGGGAGACTGGAGTTGTTTCAGCTCTTGGAGGAGATAAACCTGTTACCCACAAAGCCTTGCTTAAGGGACCCACAGGATGAAAGCAGGGCTGTCACAACACTGCCACACAGTGAGGTCAGAGTGCCAGACCATGGGCGACGATGGCCTCTGGACATGACAATGGACTTCTCACCAAGCCCCCGATTATTTACGCAAATACTTCTCAGTCTGCGGTTGGCGTCTGACAGCCCGGCTGCAACCCTCTCTCAGATGTGTTTGTTTATTACGTGAGTACGCAGTGCAATTAAGTGAGGAAGAAGAGGTAAGCAACCTTTTATAAAATGATCTCTCATCCCACCATCTACAACAAGTAAACTGAAAATTGTTGGTGCATATCTTTCTAGAAATTTTTGTAAGGGTCGTTTTAGTATAATATTGCACATACTGTTTTTATTTTTTTAAATAATTGATTTGTTTATTAATTTATATTTTGTAGAGAGGGGGAGGGAGGGAGAAAGAGAGGGAGAGAAACACCAATGTGAGAGAGAAACATCTATCAGTTGTCAATCCTATGTGCCCCGACCAGGGACCCAACCTGCAACCCAGGCGCGTGCCCTGACCGGGCACCCAACTGGTGACCTTTCACTTTGCAAAATGATGCCCCCCCCCCCCAACTGAGCCACACCGGTCAGAGCAAGTACATATTGTTTTTAAACTTTTTAAATATAACAACACAAACACCTTTCCTATGTAAACAACTATGCTAATGAGTCGTCATCTTCAAGGAAAACACTTTTTGTTTCTTTATTTAACTTTTCTCCTACGGCTGAACGTGGAGGTTATTTCCACTTTCAGCTTGTATAAAACGGACCTACCGAGGGAAAGCCTGGTGTCTCGTGAGAGTCTGTTTGCATGTTGCTAGTGAACAACTAGTTCGCCCTCTCCCTTGCTCCAGGGCCAGTACGGTCTGGGTGTGTGTGTGTGTGTGTGTGTGTGTGTGTGTGTTGATCATCTCGATGGGAATTTTGGAGGAAGGAGAATTAAAAGTTTCAATCCAAAGCTACCGTTTTCATTCAGGAGCCAGTACCCCTGCAGTGTGCATTTTAAAGCTGTTTTGTGCCCTCCACGCCATGCCTCAAACTGGGAACCTGGCTCTGATTCCGGGGCAGCCTTTCCAAAGACACTGCTGCCTGCTGCTCAGAACGAGCAAACGGCAGCTTCTCTAAGGCGCGAGCTGACAGTGGGCATCCCGGAGCAGTGGTCTCGGACCTCACGCAGCGTCGAGCCTGGGCCTCGGGTGGCACGGATCTCGGACCTCGTGCGTGCAGCAGGCCCACAAGGAGCATGAAGCACCATCTCACCGCGTCATCCCAGTGGCGCTGCCAGCTGGGTAGGTCACCCTCATTTAAGGTTGAGGGTGGAAACTCAAAAATGAGGGGCTTCCTGGAGGTCACAGAAACACCAAGAGTCAGAATTAGGTTCAGGCCAAATGCGTCGAGCACCTCCCGCTGATGGCTGATGTCCTTGGGGCAGAGCTGGGGGAGAGATAGGGGGAGGAGGGGCGCCTCCGGAGGGCGGTTACACTGATTCTCCCCAGGGGTCACGGCTGCCAGTGACGGGTCCGTGTGATGGGCAGGTGCCCAGGGGCGGGGCCTGTGCTCCGCGGCAGGCAGGCTGATCGGGCCTTCCCTCCTCCGCCCCAAACACAACCGCAGCCCGCGCCTTCTTGACTTGGCTCCAGGTGTCACGGTCAATTCCACTCGAGGGGCCTGTCCAAGCGAAACCCTCAGAAACTCAACAGGGGCTTGTGCACCTTCTCTGGGAGGATACCACCAAGCTTCTGCGGACAGGCAAGGTGCTTTCTGGCCTGATTTGGCTGGATGCATATACCTTTTAAGATCTTTGGGGGTAGTTTACCTAAAATAGTCTCCGCGGATCACCTTGTTTTGGGATCACATGGGGTGTTGGCTAAAAAAGCAGGTCCCTAAACCCTGTCCCTCTTCAGTCTTACAGAGTTAGAAATTCTCCAGGTGGTTCCCCAGCTCTGATACTTCTACAAGTACACCAGGTGAGAAGCACTTCAGACCCCAGAGTTTGAGAAGCAGTCTCTAAGTTCACCCTACAACCTTTGACCCTGGGGCTTTAACAGCGCAAAGTTCCCAAAGGAGAGATGAGCGTGACTTACGGCAGGAAGGGCTCCCACGTTACCTCTTTGCGCTGTCTCGGGTCTCAAAACAACTCACTCATCGCTTCCCCTGACACGGAAGGAGGAGGTTAGGTGACTTCAGTCCGGAGTCACACAGCTCCTAACTGTTCACGCCAGGAAATAAACCCTCCTCTCGTGGCTCAAAGCCTCCACTTCCCCCCCAACACCATCTGGTCACTCTTACTCCTCATCACTGTACCCCATGGCCCCCATTCACCAAAGGATGGAGAATCAATTTTTTATAAGAACATGACCAGATCAATTACTTAGACACATAAAAAAAGTGGTCCAATTCCGTATTATTTCAGTATAAGAATTTGATTTCTGAATGTCTCCAAGTAAGAAACAAAGGTGAGTGTTATCTGTAATGTTTTGAAAACATGTAGACACTTTTATTTTCCTTTCATCTCAATCAGTTTCTTACACATGTGAGAACCCAGTCCCCCACTGGACTTCTCTTTACCCCTTGCTGACTCCATAGGGTCCCCAAGGCCACCTCATTCATTCCTCCAACCTCTGCTCAGGCTCTTGCCTCCTCTGTGAACTCCCTCTTTGACGACACCACCCAACTCCTGCTCAAAATGAAGGGCAAATCCTTAATCATCTTTCAAAGTCCAGTTCAAATCTCTTCTGCTTTTCACAGATTTCCAGCTCCTCTCCCCCTCCATGGCCTGCCTAGTCTCTCCCCCAGCCCCCAGAGGACAAAACAGCCCCACGTCCTCTACGGGAGTGGGATGGAAGCGAGCAGGGTTATTGGTGTAAGCGCCTGTCCCACTGCTAGACCCTTTCCCGCTTCAGGTGCCTGATGCAAACTGCTCTGTCTCAACATCAGCTCCTTTCCAAACGCCTCCCCTTGTGGAGACTGTCCTCAAGACCACAAACATGTTGATTTAGGAACCAGTCAGAACAAATACCCATAATTCTCTTCAAATTCTGAATTTGTCTTCTCTTTTTTTTCTGAAAGACAGTAATTAAGTCAGAAATTTTCAAAACAAGCCCTTGCTCGCTTCTACATTCAAGACATAAATTTCGACCCAAATGTCTTCAGATCAATCGATGCGTTATCCATGTATAAAAGACAGTTCTGCAATCGCCTGGATTGCCTAGAGGAGAGAAGGTCACTCTGCAGCTCAGAGATGCACCCAGGCATGCAAGAAAACTAATTAGACTTTAAGACTATCGAGTGAGGCCGCCCCGTGACAGCGTGTAGCGACAGAGCTTTATGGCCGCTGTTGGAAAGACTATCATGAAAAATACGTCTTACTGCCATAAAAATCATCAGCTGGGCAATTTCTCAAGGACTGCTTTGAAGTGGGAAAAGTGAGAAAGCTGAACTCCTAATAAGTAAATAACGAGTGGTCTATAGGTTGGATTATAATGCAGGGGAAAAAAAGGGAGCAAGAAATCAGGAGCTACAACAAGTCTCACTGCCATTACACACGAACCACTTTCCTGGTGGCCCGAGCTTCCCAAGCCCAGCGTGTCCAGCGGCGAGCAAAGCACAACATCATTTCCGAGCTGCGTCCAGTGGAGGTGGCGCTGATTGCCCGCCGCCTGCGGCCCTCCCGTGAGACGGCCAGAGCCACGGCGGAGCCGCCGGCCGGCCTGCTCCTGCGAGCGGGATGGCACCGCCTCGTTTCCAATGCAAATGTGAAGTGCTCTCCGGGAAGACGGTATTTGTTGAAGCACTGAACCAGCCTAGTAATTATGAAATACATTCAGGCGAACGCCCCTGTCCCTGGGTGCTGATTTTCTAATCTGGAGAAGGTAATGGGCAATTGAAGGAGCATGTGTCTGGAAACCTTGAGGTCGCCCCGCAGACGGCTGAGGCAGAATTCCCAGGCCCTGCAGACCACCCTCCTTGACCTCCAAGGTGTCCTTGACCTCCGAGGTCCCCAAGAACTCGCCCAGGCTTCGGGTGCAACTCCCCTCTTCCTCCTCTGGCCCTTCCCATCACAGCACAGGAACCGCCAAGGGGACCAGCCCCAGCCGGTCACTACGTTTAGGGTGGAGTGTCCCATTCTCCCAAAGGCTTCACCGGGATCCTAACCCCCAGCCCCCAGCCCGTCATGCCTCTCATGCTTGTCCACCCCAGTCCGGAACCCCGGCTCAGCCCCCAGCCCCCAACTCCCATGGATCCACATCCCCGACGGCTCTGTTTACGCCCGAATCTGCTCGGAGCTCTGGCCCCGGCTCCCCCCATCCCCAAGCCTTTCCGGCGTGCCCTCTGGAGCCCGGGGTCCGTCCACACCCTGTATCTCCTCCAAGCATTTGTTTCTCTTTCTTGCCCTGATGGAAATCCAGCTGACTCTCCAGGAGACTGTTTTTCTCGTGACCTACTCAAGCCTGTCCTTCCCACTCTTTGGAACTACTGGTCTTGGGGGTTGGGCAGACTGTGCTCCCGGCGCCTCCTTGCAACTTCCAGACCTCAGCCCCTTGACTCCCTAATCCCCGCCCAGGTCCTGGAGGAGCCCACCGCCGGGCTACTACTGCCCACATTCCCTCCTCACGGTGTTCACTCTCCTCCGGGTTGTGCCCACCATTTATTGAAGACTTTCCCTTCTTCTTTCTCTTTGTCACCATCCTGTCATCATTCTTGGCGGTTTAAATATCCTCAAGGACGACCCACACGACACCAAGCTTCTCAGTTTCATGACCTCCTGAATCCAGTGGTCCTGGCCACTGCACTTCCCTAAGCTGCCCTTCGCCGCGACTGTGCCCTGAACATCGTCACTGCTGATCCAGCACCATCGCCCAAGTCTCAAGTTTACAAGTCCTATTGCGTCTTTTCAGCTCACTCTTCCTAGATTCCCCCTTCCAAAAATTCTTGGAACCTACTGTGGCTGTTGACAGCACCCCTTTTCCTTGTCCGTCACCCCTCTGTTGCCTTCCCTCTCACCCTTACTTAACTTCTATTCCATCATAACCCCAGTCCCTCCCTTCCACTCGCTCCCAATCCACAGCCGCTCCGCCCTCCATCACAACGGCCTAGCCAAACACCGACCTTCCTTAGGTCCTGTCCTCTGCCTCCACCTACCTCTGCAGCCGAAAGTGGCTGGAGAAAAGCACACAGTGGTGTTATCTGGTCTCATTTTAAATCTATGACCTTAACTAACAAGTGAGTTCCCAGTTCTTTTTTGCAAGCCTACTATTATTTCCCGAGTTGCTCCACTCTTCAAAGCCTCTCCTCTACGTGCAAACCTCCGGGGTCCTGCCCCTTCTTCCTCAGCTTTTATCATAACTTTGATTCCCATTTCACTAAGGAACTAAAACCAATCATAAGAGACGTTCTCTAATCAGACAATGAATTCAAACTGAAACTGCTCTAATCATGGGTGCCCATGACCTTCGTCAGACCCAATCTGACAATTTACAATCTTCGTTTTACAATAGCACTGGAAACAGATGCTCACTGCCTCTTCCCAAAAGAGCCTTTCTTCCCACGGCACGCGTCCCACATTGTCGTGGTCACTGTTTGCATACTCCCTGCCTCCCAGTATCTCCTTCTTAGTCCCTCCGGCTGGGTTCTTCTCGTCCCCCTGATCGCTAACTGTCGTCCTTGGACCTCTTTTCGATCTTCACTTGCTCCCTGCACGAGCTGACAGAGCACCTTCGACGTCTGCACAACCGCCAAGTTGCACCTCTGGTCCCACCGCCCTCCTCCCTGGACTCAGGTGCATCGATTCGCTGCTCCCTCCGGGTCTGCACGTGGCCGTACACCAGGCACGTCACATCCAACAGACCGAACTCAACCCTTTCTTCCTTCTCTGTCGCCTTAGTCTGTTCTTCCCCCGTGTTTCTTATCTCCATAAAAAGCTCCTTCACAGCCCACGGTCATCCTGACTGCACGCACTCTCTCCCACCCTGAACCCAGTCCACCATGTTCAGGCAGCCTGTCCCATTGACTCTGCCTCTGAGACAAACTCAGAAGGTGACCGCTCCTTACCATCTCCCACCCCCCCTCCTTCGGCTGAGCCATCGCTCACCCAGGGTCTGCAGCAGCAACCTTCTCCCCTGCCTCATCTCACCGTTCCTTCCCCTCCATCACAGAGGTCCGACCAGATCAGGTCCCTGCCATGCTCACAGTCCTCCGAGGGTCCTCGCCGCGGTGGACAGAGCCCGGCGACACCAGCCCTGGCTCGCTCTCTGAGCCCCAGGCCACCCACCTCCTTGTCCGCCACCCTCTGGACGCACCGCCTGCCTGGCGGGTTTTCAGACACAACAAGTTCACACCCACCTCCAGCCCTTGGAGCCTACTCTTCCATGAACCTAACATTTAAATGCTTTCATTGAAAAGAATTTTTGAACATAGTGCTTTAATAAGATTTAGACGAAATAGCCTCTCACTGCCTGCCCCTCAGAACCACACTTGATACTCAGACTTTGACACAGTCCAGCATGGAACACTAAGGCCGACTACCTGCTTCGCATTAGCCCAGAAGCAAGAAATCCTGACTCCGCAGGAAAAGCTATCGTAGCCTAAAATTTATGTCACTTAATTAAATTAGACTTCCTAAATGGAAATGATTTTCTAATGTATACTTGCAAACCTGCCTCTCTTTGGTGGAATGCTTTTGAATTTTTTTCTAAATCGTCACACTGTGTTGGATAATTTGAGACACGGCTGAGGGCAGGGCTGAGCTACAGCGGGCCTCTCTCTCCAGCGGGCTCTGAGCAGGCCAGCGCTCCTTGGGTGTCCCCCTCGGGACTTGTGAAGGGCCACCTTGCCAGCGCTGGGGCCACAGGGCAGGGAGGCTCGGGTGACTCAGTCTGGAAACAGGACACCGAGCACACGGTCGGAATGCTAGCAGGAAAGCAGTTTGGAGCCTTTACAAACTTTGAGGCAAAGCACAGCATCCTCAAATTTATCACAAAATGAAGCATGGAGGACCGATTCGAGGGTGAGAGGAAACCAGGAAGAGGAGGGCATTTCGGGCAGGGAATCCTTCACGGGTCCAGTGCCGGGGACCAGGGCCAGAGGGGCTAAGTGGGAGGAGGGGACCACGGACCCAGGACATGTTTTAGGAGGCAGAACTTAGAGGACTCGGTGACTAACTGGATGGGGTAGGTGTGGAATAAACAGAAGGAGCCAAAAATACCCTCCATGCTCCGGCTTGGGTGACTGAATCCAGGGAATTTATGGGGTTGGGATGGGAAGAAGGGAAAGCCGATGAGAATCTAAAACTTGGGGCCCCATTCATGCTTTGGGGCCCGTCCCTCTGTCAGGGAGCAGCTCAGCGCCACCTGCATCGGAGGCGGCGAGCAGGGGTCTAAAGGAAAGGCTCTGGGTGTGCGTGCGACTCACAGCTAGGGTAGTCACCGAAATCACAGTTCCTTCCGTTCCCAAAAAGGTATTAACGAAAAACTGAAAAAGTGTAAAAGGTGTGTTTCAAAGAGTGTTTGTCCCAGCACTGATTCTAATTGTGAAAAACTGGGAACGACCTGTAAGTTGACTTTAGAGGATTGCTTTAAGTCATTGTAAGTATACACCAGACTGCCCCGTAGCAATGGTAACGATACGTGGACCTGCATGTCTCGACGTGGAGAGACGTGGGGAAAGGGGGCTGATTAGACGGTGTGAGCCTCTCCCACGACACGCACACAGAAACACGTCCGCGGGCACGCTGGCCACAGCCTTCACCGCCTTTTCCTTCCAAGGGATGAACGAGAGGCATTTTTCCTTTTGTGATGCCCACCTTTTCTATCTTCCCTCATAAACTTGAATGAGTTCAATTAATAAACACACATTTTAATAGGAAAAAATACTCCATGCTCACAACAATATCAATTTGTCACCTACACATCAGAGACCCAAAGGATTATGTCACTAAAGCAGCGAGGCAGATCACCTGGCCCCCAGGCTCCCGACAGAGTCACCGTGGCACCGACGACGACCAGCCCTGGCGGGGGAGATGTGCCAGCAGAGGGAGTCGGCCCCCAGCGCCCACCCTGCCGCCCTGCCCCTGGGGGCTGTGTGTGACATCCTCGGGTTACCAGGAAGCTACAGGTCCCCTGGCCCACTTGGCTCTTCCCGCGGCCCGGAAACACACCCAGAGCCAGGCTGGGATGGGTTAGGGGTTAGGGTTAGGGTTAGGGTTAGGGTTAGGGTGACTGACAGGGAGTTCTGTGAAGGCCCACTTCTGCGGGCCTGGCTAAGAAGTTCATTTAGTCTTTTCCATGAGACGGCCCTAGTAGCGCTGAATTGTCTTTGACTTCATTCAAAACAGTTTTGTTAGTTTCTATTGTGACAGCTGTCCTTGACAGCTGTCCTATCAGCATGAATTAAAAAAAAACCTGATCAAAATTGGTTCGTTTTTGTGCAGCCATTTTAATTATGAAGATGGAAGAAAAATATACATTTTTGGTGCATTATGCTTTACTATTTCAAGAAAGGTAAAAACACAACTGAAACACAAAAGAAAGATCTGCGCAGTGTATGGGGAAGGTGCTGTGACTGACTGAACGTGTCAAAAGTGGTTTGCAAAGTTTCTTGGTCCTGTTGACATTTTGGCCAAACAATTCTCTGCTGTGGGGCTGTCTGATGCAATGGAAGGGGTTTAGCAGCACCCCTGGCCTCTACCCCACGAGAAGCCAATAGCTAGATAGCCGACATACTCAAAATCCTCAACCCAAATCAATAAAGTGATTGGTAAAAATGAAAAATGTGTCTTTTATTTTACAGAAAAAACCACACAGACTTCTTGGCCCACCCGACAGGCACTTGGGAAACAGATTCTGATGTACACGGCGTGGGCTTCAGCGTCGTCGTGTGCGTGTGTTTGCCGTGCGCCCCGTTAAACTGCGGGCCCCCGGGAGGTGGCAGGGTGCAGTCTGATCAAGGTTCGTATTCCCCGGCGTGGCAACAGTTTGCGAATATCAGATTAGGATATTCAATATTCATAAAGAGAATTACTGATGGTTCTTGTGTAAGGCCCAATGGAATACATTAGGTTTAGAATTTATTTGAGAATTTTCTTCCCTGAAGAACAAACAGCCTTCCTTTTAAACTAATCAGAATTACATAAGCCATTATTGTCTCTCTTCTCCCTGCCCTGCCTTCCCCCGGCTCTGAGGAAACACAGAGCTACATTTTAAATTCTCAGCCCCACTATCTTTTCCTTATTTATCCCTCTGCCTGGTCTTGAACTTTCATTGGAATGAACCTGTGTTTACACATCACATATGTGAGCTACTTCAAAGCCATCTGGGAAGTCAATGAAATGAAAGTAGAAGAGCTTAATCATAAGTAGTTTAATAACAAATAATTAAACCACGATTAACAGCGAATTCAAAATAGAATGTGAAGTCTGGGACTTTCATCACGGCTTATCGAAGCCTCCAGAAACGGACTTGCTCGCTCAGACCCCTCTGCCCGCCACAGCCCCGCCCCCGCCCCCGCTGGGCACCCGCCACCTGTCCCGCTGGCCTGGCCGTGGACGTGCTGAAGTCCCCCCCTGCCCCGGGGATTCCGGGAGCTTTCTTTGTCTGCAACACTCTTCCCCGAACTCTGGATGAGCCTCACCAGACCATTCTCCCTAGCCAGCCCTCTCCCCGGGGCCCCTCTCTCGGACCATTCTTCCAAATTTCTTCTTGGTACGCGCCACCCCCAGCGGCCTGGCTGCTGGGTCTGGGAGAGAGCAGGCTCTTGGTGTGTGCTGCTCACTGCTGTGTCCTTAGTGCCTAGAAGAAGGCCCAGCTTCTAACAGGCACTGAGTAAATAAACATTTGCTCTAGCCCTGGCTGGCGTAGCTCAGTGGATTGAGCGCAGGCTGCGAACCAAAGTGTTGCAGGTTCGATTCCCAGTCAGGGTACATACCTGGGTTGCAGGCCCCAGCAACCGCACATTGATGTTTCTCTCTCTCTCTTTCTCCCTCCCTTCCCTCTCTAAAACTAAATAGATAAAATCTTAAAAATAAATAAATAAACATTTGCTCCATCAAAGAATGAGTGAATCATGAAAGGCGTCCCCGCCCCGCCCCCCCCCTCCCCGCCCTGCCAAATACAGAGACCTAAACGTGTTCTCGCTCCCAGAGACAGTTTCAAAGGTTTCACCCTCAGCGGGGGGAGAAGGGGGCTCAGTGGGGAGTCCGGGGTGTCCAGCCCCAGGTCCACCCCACGGCTCAGCTGTGCTGGCGTGGGCTTCTGAGGTAGGGTCTGCTCTGCTTACAGTAAAGGTTTTTGCAGCTAAAATAAAACGTGAAACGCAATGATCAACATAAATGATATGCCCACAAAAGAATCCTGTCTCTACTTGGCACTGAAAATTGGAATTGAGTGGCTATAGAAAACCTAATCCCTATCACTATGTGTTGCGGTGTAAAGATCACACTGGAAAAGTTCAAATCCTGCTAAAACCCACTGAAAACACCGTCTCCTCTGCGTTACCCAGCAGATAACTAACATCTTGTTGAGGCATCCCATTGGCACGTGTGACAAAACCTGAACTGGAACCGGACATGCTCCCCCCGCGTGGGGAGTGTGGGCTCTTATACATGCACACACTGCCGGACAGAACATTTGTCTTTGCACGCCTTGATCCCCCCACACTGACGGTGTTAGTACTGCATTGTTTTCCTTCCAGAATGCCTTCAAAGCAAGGCTCTGAAGGAAGAAGTGAATACGGTTCATTTATTTTTAAACCCTGACAAATCATCGCAGGCAGGCCACAGAATGGAAGGGAGGAAAGTGCTTGGTGTAATAGTGCCGTATTTCTCCCACAGCCCCTCCGTGGATGCTCAGCACCTCCGGCTGCCTTCCTTTCAGAACCCCACCCCATTCGGAACCCACGTTATCTTGCCGACATCCAGCCGCCCGCGGCTGCAGCAGCCCCGCACAGGGGCGCTCTGCCGGCACGAGTTCTAACGTCACTTCCCAACGACCTCACGGTACAGACCTCGGCAACCAACCACCTGGGAAATGGGAATCCAACCGAAATCTAGGGGGCAGCTCGAAGGTGACTTATATTTGGAATCCTTTGTGTAGCGCTGGAATTAGGAGCACGTGGTTCTTCACGGGGGACTCCTGAAATATACACTGGTCCGTACACACTGCTCCCAAGTAACTCCCTTTCACACGGCAAGGATGCCCCTTCCCGGAGCAGAGGAGTGAGGGGAGCCTCCAGTACATGACTCTGTAGCAACACGATTCTTTCCCTCTCCATCAAGGTCAATGACAAGCCTGTCCTCGAACACTTTACGTGCGAAAGGCACATATTTGGACAAGGTGTTGATCTTAATATGAACGGTCTCCTCTCCCGGCGTGTGTGATTAATATGGATGAATTGAATTAATGTGCAATCGGACAGCTTTGCACCAAGAAGTGGGGGAAAGGGATCACCACAGACGGCAGAAAAATAATGAAAAGAAACTTGGGCCATGAAACAAATTACTCTGCAAGGGGACGGGAATAGAAACACCAGTTAGCATTAGGGCCAGTTTTATTTAAGAGACCCATTAACCATCTGGAAAACATGACAAGCAGCCCACTGATTAAATCAGCAGCCTGTTCCTAATGCCCCGGCTGTCTGGAAACCGGAGAGAAGACCTAAGGTTTGGAGGAGGTTTAGAAATATAAACGGAGAATAATAAAGCGACGATGCCTAGGCATAACTCACTTTCTTAAATTACATGTATTTGGGTTACATTGGTTAATGACGTTACCTAAATACTCCCATATATTTGCAGGTAGCACAGGGAACACAAGGAGAAGTAAGCATTCTCAGAAGTGTGCATTGTGGGAAATTCAGGCAAACACCTCTGACTTCTGTTCTTTTTGGAAATTAATACTAAGTTTACAAGCATTTCTTCTCACACTGCCTCTCTCTCCTACAGCATTCAGGGATGCATGATCTAGGTCAACAGATCCCACACTTGACTATTTTAAACGCCTAGGCTACTTGTTCAGAAAGGAATAAAAACATACATTTCTGAGCCACACTCCTGAGGTGGAGCCCAGCGATACCTCACTGGCAGGTGACTCAACCCCAGGCCAGCCACCAGGTTTCAGCCTGGACTCTTAGGTTAAGTCCTATTAGGAGATTTGCTATGTTGCCACTAGGGGGAGTGTTGGCCAAATTTTGTGCTTCGGGTACAGGGACAGAGGGGGCTGACTGCTTTCGGAAACTCACCCAGAAAGGGAGGATAGAGAGACAAAAGGAGGAAAAGAAGGCCACGCCCCTGAGTGAGTGAGTGAGTGAGTGGTGGTTTTGGGGGGGGGGACTCCAGTATCTGGCAAGGAACAGCTGACTTCCTAGGGAGCAATGACCAAAGGCACAGGATGGAAGCAGTGGGCACCCAAGACCCCAGGTGTGGGGAAGAGAGCCATGCCTTAGCCAGCACCTTCTCCCTCCACCTCTCCCCCACACCCGCTCCAGGGGAATGTGGAACACTACCCAGTCAACCACACCCTCACGTGCAGGTGTGGAGTCCGGGGCTCTGCGGCACGGGCCATCTTTGCAAGTGTACGGAATGGTGGCCTAGGACTTGGTCCACCGGAGGCTTACGGCTCCGTAGCTAACGAGATAATACTGTTACACATGGTTCACTGTCTCCTGAGGTTTTCACTGTTTTCTAAGATCCCTGAGAGCAAAGTCGAGACTGTATTCTCTCTGGATTCTTCTCATTTACCCAGCATAATGCTGGGCAGTTAGTATTCACTCGATAAATGTCTGTTGACTCAATGAACGTTGTTGACCATGCGAAATGGCCACACTTTCATGGCCCTTCGGAAATAAGAGCTGAAGGGTTTCCTGTTTCGCCCAAAGAAGGAACAAAAGCCAAACCCCGAGGGACTCAGGTGTGTGGCTGTGCCCTGTCAGAGCTGGTCACTCACTCTGGGGTCCCTTCTCCTCCAGGACTCTGCCCTGTGGCATCAGGAAGGGGCGGCGGTCACTCAGAAGGTCGTGGATGCAGAGTGTGAGGCTGCCCCTGTGAGGGGACACCGGGGCAGAGACCGGGAGCCCGCCGCGGAGAGCCGGACACCAGGACGGGCGGGCACACCGTCCTACCGGCCCCTGCCGGGGGATGTCCTCAGGCCAGGGAGAGGCCATCCCTACGGCTACCGCAGACTCCCTGGTGGGACGGTGGGACACTCCGTGGGATGGCAGCTGCGACCGAAGGGGGCTGGACAAGGACAGCCTGGAGAACCCTCTTCAGCCCCTGACTGGAAGGTCTGAAATCACTGGGTTTTATCAGACTCCATCTCAGTGGATACGGTCCTGATCTCCTTCTATGTAACGGGCCTTTGGGCTATGGTGAGGCGTGAAATTAGTGAAATTAAATCGAGAAAAACTGCATTTCAGCTGGGGATCTAAGGAAGTCTCCTCTGTCTGTTCAACAAGGGCCCAAAAGAGACACTTAGGTCATTTAAAGTAGAACAGGGCTCGTTATTGGTAAACAGAAGAGAAGAAATTGTAAGTGGGGTTGGGGGTTGGGAGGGGAGGAGAGAGCGGTTTTAACCAGTCACATTTCCCCATTGCTTTGCAAGGTTGTAAACACCCTTCTACCAACCGTAGCTGGGAAGGAAGGAACGCAGAGATTCCAGGGACTCAGAAAAGCATTATTACAGGGAGATCCAAGCTTGGCATTATTTACCCACCAAATTTACTCTTTGCACCGTGTTTGGTCAGCTGGGCTTGGCTTTGGTGACTAGCTGTGTTTGTCCAAAGGCTAATTAGCTCGAAGGGTGAAAAGATCAGCCAGTTTCTCCATGATCTCAAGTGACTGATGAAATCTCGCTGCCAACGGGCACCAAAGATATGTTGTTTCTTTTCTTTGAAGGGTCAGTAAGGCACGCTAGCTGTTCTCAAACAGTAGCCCTTCTGAGAATAAGACAGGTTAAAAAAAGGGAAAAGAAAATCATAGATTTTTAAATCCCCTTTTCAATGATTTATACGGTCATTTCATAAATGAAACTTCCAGAATTATGAGGGAGACTGTGAGTGGTACTTACTAGGTGACCTGTGGGTCTGGGGCGGTCTCGGGCAGAGGCTGATACAAGAGCTTTTCTCATTGTTGAGCACTTAATACATGCCAAGCAGGAAGAGTCTTGCACGTTAACTCAGATGGTCTTCATAATAACCTAAGAAGGCAGGTACTATTGTTCTGTGGAGCACGCGAGGCCACCCAGGGCCCGTGGTCACACAGCCCGTAGGACTTCAGCCCAAGAGCCCCGGCTCCAACGTTTTTCATCTTAACTGCTCCGCTGAAACTCCATCTAAGGGGGAGGAGGGGCGAGGACCCGGTCTCCCTGGCTCCGGTCCTCCGTCTCCAGATGCACGCTGATAATACCGTGTCTCCTGATGGGCCACGTCACACAGTGCTTTCAAAGCACAGCTACAGTCAACAGAGGAGCCACGGGCTTTGCGACACCCTAAAGGAGCCCACGTGTCCCACTGCACTGTGTTAGCCGGCTAGGCTGCTGTAGCAAAGAGCCGTGGATGACACGCCTTAACCCACGGCGTGGGGTGGGGGTGGTCAGAAGTCTGAAGTCTAGGGGGTCAGCAGGGTTGGTTCTTCCTGGGGGCTGTGAGGGAAGGGTCTGCCCCAGCCCCTCTCCTCAGCTTGCCAGTGGCTGTCTTCCTCCTGTGTCCCTGCACGTCCCACGGCCTCTCTAGATGTAAAACGACGACAGTAATGCCTTATGTTACTATCCACGAAGCCCATGGGGCATAGTCCTTCAGTTGCTCTCTCTGTGTCCGAGGAAGTAGCTATTATTTACATTTTATCCGTGAGGAAATGTACCAAGACTGAAGGGGTAATGTGGCAAGACCTGAAGCGTGGCTAAGCTGGGACTGTGCCCCAGGCTCTTGGTTCTGGGGGGCTCCCAGGGCCAGCGGGGTTCAGTGGTCTCCGAGGAGTGAGGGGAGTGACCTGGGAGCACAGAACATGCGCCCTTCTGGCACTCCGGTTGTCCCTCCAGAGAACGGACCACTGCCCAGGAGCTGAGCTAGGCCTTCTGCAAGGCGCGAAAAATAAACAGCTTCTGCCCGAGGAATGCGAGCCTACGATTTTCTCTCTGCAAAGCACACGGCGTGCTAATCACTCACACAGAAATCACTGTAATTTAATTTCCATTCATCAACAGCCTTGTAAGAAATGCGCCATTACTTCTGTTTCTACGGATGAGGAAACGAAGGTTCCAAGCAGTTAAGTAGTCAGCTACTTAGTGCTCGGGGAATTACAGGGAGGACAGAGGAGTTGCCCACAGGTGGTCTTTGGAAACCCTCCCGGAGCTACTCTGCAGGGACATCTGAGCCTGGCTCATGGAGTCTAGAATAGGGGCTTTGACCCCCTGACCCCCAGCACTCTCTTCAGCAGGCAGGGTCACACGTGCAGGGCCCATGCCTTGGGCTAAACCCGGAACTCTAAGTAGTCTGGGTCTAGGGCCAGCACCAGCATCGGTCGCCGTCAGACCAGCTCCTGGTGTGATCAAGTCTCTGAAATGCAGACTTCACACGGCTGGCCCATCAGACGTGCGTGAGTCCGCCCCACCTGCCGGGACCCATGGCCCGGCTGGCTTGAGTTAGACTGCCGTGTCCCGAGGAGCCCTGGCTGGGGCTGCCAGACTGAAGTTCTCGTTCCGTGAGCTCATGGGCGCTCCCCCCCAACCGGGCAAGTGGGTGATGTGAGCACTGCCCCAGATACTCCCTCAAATGTGCAGCTACAATTCCAGCGAAGCCAGAACGAAACCTGATGTCATGTGCTTGCAGGTCTGGGAACGGTGCCAGGGAGCCGCTCTCCTCGACAGGCCTCCCATCGTCGGTGGTGGCTCCGAGGGAAAGAAGAGTGAGTCCCGAGCGCCACGCCGCAGCCCTCCTCGGCAGGCGGCGGCGCCTCCCTGCACAGCTGAGCGAGAGGTGAGCACTGGGCCCCGTTCCCCTACCCCGAAACCCCGCCTACCGACGACAGTTCCCTCTGTGTTCCTTTCCAAGCCTCGCTCGAGGCCTGGGGCTGCGGGAGGGGCGCGGGAAGGGATGACAAGTCAGTTGCAGCTGCAAGCCGTTCTGATAGCTCGGTAGTGGCCCTCCCCGGGTACGGCCTGAAAGCCTGCTGTGACCGATGGAACACAGGCCCTAGAGAACAGACGGTTTGGAAGCCTGACATACATATGACCTTGCAAGCCACCTAGTCCAAGACCCTCTTTGCCCACGTGGGGGTGCTAGGAGCCTAAGCGTTTAGTGACTTGCAAAATCTCGTTGCAAAACAAGGGACATCGCAAGGCCCGAGACTCTGGCTTGCTGCTCTGCTGACTGTACGAGTACTTCCCTCGCCTTTCCTTTCTAGATCACGGAACGTTTTCGATGAGCTAGCAAGTCAGTGGACTTCAGAACCCGGCGGCACTGCAAAGACCATGACCGCAGTGGTCAGTTGCCCTATGGGGTGTACAGCTGCTCCCCAGCGTCTCCACACCCCTGGGGACACCCCAGCGCTTCACCCCACTTGCATCGGAGTTCTGAGTCCTTGGCTCAGCCACACGTCCGCAGATTCAGAAGTCAGCCCTCTCCCCCTCACAACACTGCTGAGGGGTCACCCCATTTGGTCCGCTGGCGTTGCTTCGGGAAAGGGGACGGCGTCACGCCGTGGAAAGGGAGACGCTGCACAACAGGAAAGAGGTTTCGAGGACCCACCCGACTTAATCCAGCCGATGCCCGTTGGGTGCTCCAGTGCAGGAGGCTTAAGGCCTTGGGAACCCTGTCCATCTTGCCGGAAACAGGTGGACCCGGACCAGCAGCCACACCTGATGTTGGAGATGGTATTGAACGCTGGATATTTTTTTCCCTTTCTCCATGTTCTGTGGCGTTTCTAAAAGAACCCTTCACTAATGGAAGGTTTAGGGGACCAAGCCTTTAAAGTGAGTTTTCTCCACCCCCTTGCGGACTTGGCGGCGATCGTCCGCGGTGGGAGCTCTCCCGGCGGCGGGGCCAGAGGCCTCGGAGTCTTGGCAGTGTGCGTCTCACCTCGTTGTTGACGAGGCTGATGGCGTTTTCATGGCTGGCTTTACTCAAGAAATAGAAGTTTGAGGAAACGTGGATAAATGGGATAATATCTGAAGCTGAAGGCAAGGACTTTAAGACCAAATTAACTGGAACAACTACTTAGCCACCATCTTCTTGCTACACAAAAACGTGCAGAACTGGGTAAGGCGGCAGCCATCAAATCATCCCCGAGCCTCAGTTTACACCTGTCTTCATAGAGAATTACCTGTTTGCGGCAGAATGACTTTCTCCGTCGTGGTTTGCTTAGCTTGGTGTTAAAACTGAACCCACGTTTCCCTGAACACAGGGAGCTGAGGGCGGTGGACCCAACGCACAGTGAGTGGCAGGGCCAGGACATCTGGGGACCGAAAAATGCTGCAGGTGGTGGCTACTGACGTCCCGCTGAGGGAAATGACACCCCTCTTACTGTCCTCACGCCCAACAGTGAGAGGGGGACACCGAGAGTTCCCCCCACGTCGTGGTGGCTGTATGCAACGGCGAGAGGCCAAGGCGCGCATGCTTGTGCACAGCGACATCCTGTTCTCCCTCTGCTCCCGCAGCCGGTCTCCCGGGACCTGGCGGAGGGCAAAGGGGTGCGGGTGCCCTGGCGTGACGTGACGGGACAGAGGTATCTGAGGAGAGTCCTCTGAGAGTCCAGCACTGCACTGTCCAGTAGAGGGGCCACTGGCCACCGGGGCCATGTGTGGCCGGCGGGACTGGGCAATTCCATTTGAAATTTCGCTTAATTTTAGATACTTCAGCGACCGGAAAAGGTTTAAGTATGTTTAGAGCAACTGCCCACATGAGCCTACTTTCTGAACGACGCATTTTATGAGATTCAAATACAGATTCCCTGTGAAGATTCAGTTTACAAGCTGGGTGGGGCTGTAGGTGTAAAACGCACGTCAGAGTTCCAAGACTGAGCGTGAAGAGTCGGAGATGGGTATTTTGTTAATGGTTTTGGAGATGAGAACTGGAATGAGAATATCTTAGACATACTAGAGACTGAAATAAAAAAAAAGACACTGAAATTACATGCATAACTTGCATTCTATTTCTGGACACTGCTGGTCTAGAAAGACATCTGCCACATTGTCCCCATAGGACACTCTTCTTCGAACAGTTCCTGAAATCGTCTTCCACGCGTACGCCTACCCAGAGTAATAGTGCAACGTGTGTGAAGTTAGGCCTGCACAGCACATAGCCTGTGTCTGGAACACCCGTCACTAGCACCTCGAGGAGCCCACTTCCATCTGGCAGTGTGGTCTTCCCATAGGCTCTGGCCTTCGATGTCCTTCTTATGTCAAATGGACATTTGGAAATCTATACCTTTTCCTTTCAGCGGCCCAACCCCTTCTCCTTCATGCCTCACACAAAGACCTCCGTGGGGACGCCGCCTGATGAAACACACACAAGTGGAGACGCTCAAGTGGACCTGGGGTGGAGGACCCCATGTCCCCCGGCTCCCTGTCCCCCCAACACTGGGGATGGCCATGGTTTGAAACCCCTGCCACTCAGTGATTTCCAGGCCTATGCTTCTGGGTCTCCAGTGGCTGCATCCGTGTGTGGTCACTGTCACCACCTGGAGCCTCTTTCTGGGCCGGGCCCGTCCCTGCTGCTCACTCAGAAAGCAGTGCAGCCTGGGGACTTCCACAGCCATCGTGGGTCACGCACAACCCCAAACTGGCTGTCCTGCCGTTCTGGCCCTTCAGGACTCTCACCGTTGCTACGGAAACTGAAAATCACGCCTGGCAAATGCAAACAAAGGGCAGCCATGGAACGGGCGACCTTCCACCTCTCCCAGCTGGCCCAGGAGGCACCGGTCACCCACAGCCTCTGACGCCGTTCGGACCAAATAAACGCTCTGCGGGACGAGACGGCAAGTCGCAGAGTAACACGAGGGAGGACCACGGGGTGCGTTCTGGTGATGAGTTCTCACTGAGCCCAAACTTCTTTTCCTCAATGGCATCATTAGTAATCCACCCGCCCGGCCCCAGATTCTTTGGTAATTGACTTGCTGCGGTGACTGTTGAATTCATCTCCCTGTGGCCTGAATCCATCAGACAGATGGAGAGCGGGGAGACCCCCCCCCACTTGCTCTCCTCCACGAATCGGCACATAAGCAAGCCGACACGTATGCCGGCACCGAGTGCCTGCCGGTGCCTCGCCGGACGGACACAGGCGAGCTCCTCAACGTGCTGGTGACTCGGTTCCCTCACCTAGAGGACAGGCATCCAAGCAGTCCTGTCGGGGCTGTTGCCGAGGTTCGGGGAGGTATTGCGTGCGCCTCGCAGGCACTGCACGGTGCCCGGGACCCAGGGAACACTCAGAGCAGGCCAGCGCGTCCTGCAGGGACGGGGTTCATTCCAACCGCTGGGAGAGGTGAGGAATCCGCTTCTCCCAACCCTCACGTCTGAGTTTCAGGGGCTGGGTTCGACTTACTGACATTCACCTTGACTCACAGTGGTCAACTCGATGGCCACTTGAACATCCAAGGAAATTCACTTTTCTTTTTTTTTTTAACTTTAAAGATTATTTATTTATTTATTTTTAGAGAGGGAAGGGAGGGAGATAGAGATAGAGACAGAGAGAGAAACATCAATGTGCGGTTGCTGGGGGCCGTGGCCTGCAACGCAGGCATGTGCCCTGACTGGGAATCGAACCTGCGATGCTTTGGTTCACGGCCCGCGCCCAATCCACTGAGCTATGCCAGCCAGGGCGAAATTCACTTTTCTTTATCTCACATTTCCCTTTCTAATGTGCCCACGTCCGACAAATGCCAGGAAGAGGCAGCGCAAGAAGCCCCTTCCCGGGGGGCGCACAGAACAGTGACGGGGTGCAGCTGACTCTGGTACCCGGAAGAATGTTCTATTTATCTTTTTTACTTTTTTATTGAATGTATTGGGGTGCCACTGGCTGATAACATTATAGAGTGTACGTCACCTGCATATTGTACTATGTGGTGGCTGGCATTATTCCTCTTTACCCTCTCCTATCTGCTCCCACCCTCTTCTCCGGTAACCGTCCCACTGTCGTCTGTGTCTGTGAGCTTTGTTTGTCTGCTTAATGCCTTCACCTTTCTCACCCACCCCCAAAACTCCCGCCCCCCTGACGGCTATCAGTCTATTCTCTGCATCTGTGAATCTGTTTCTATTTTGTTTGTTTATTTTGCTCATTAGATTCTACCTGTAAGTGAGATCAAAGGGTATTTGTCTTTTTTCTGACTGGTTTATTATTGCACTTAGCATAATATTCTCAAGGCCCATCCACGCTGTCACAAAAGGTAAGATTTCCTTCTTTTTTTACGGCCGAGTAGTAGTCCATTGTTCAAATGTACCACAGCTTTTTTTTTACCCACTCATCTACTTGGGCTGCTTCCAGATTTTGTCTATTGCGAATAACGCCGCAACGAACATAGGGTGGCTGGTCATCAGAGAGATGCACATTAAGACCACAGCGCGCTATCACCTCACACCTGTCGGAACGGCTCTCAACAACACATCAGCACACAGTGAGTGTCGACGAGGACGTGGGGAAAAGGGGACCCTCGTGCACCGTTGGTGGGAATGCGGATCGGTGTGGCCCCTGTGGAAAGCAGTGTGGCGATACCGCAAAAAAGTGAAAGAGGAAAGAACGTTTTCAAGTCCCTCGACTCTAGCTTCCCCAGCCTTCCGAGCTCAGGAGTGAGAAAGCCATCACGTTCTGGAGTGATTTCCAGACTTCTTGACTGCAGCCCTGGGGGAGGATGCCCGGGGCCGCGTTCGGGTGCCGAAGCTACTGCTCGGGGAACCCACGCACAAGAAGGAAGTTATGAACTTGAGTGTGTAATAAATTCTTGGCTTGCTCCCCGCACAGAGATCCTGCTTGCCCCTGAAACGGGCTGTCATCAAAGTGTTATGCGATTATGCATAAATGAATTTTCTAAGACCCATGGGAGCGTTTCCTAGCTTTCAAATTCTTAGACTGGCATTATCCAAAAATAGGTTAATAACTACTGTTAAATTTTTTTTTTTACATTTTTACTGCTTCCATAAAAGGCTGTCTCTTCTCATTCTTGCCTACAGGTGCCAGTACTTCGCTCATACCCATGACACCAATGGGAAAGATGGGACCAAAAAAGGATGGAGGGTCACTTTAATGAGGTGACTGTCACTCGGCGCACATCGGCAAGAGCCAGGCTTCCTCCGCGCGCTGTCTGCCTCGAGGAGACCAGGGAGAGCTCACCCGCACGCACGTGCTGGCAGCCAGGCGCAATTCTCTGTCTAGCTCAGCGCATGGTGAGTCCTGGGCATCAGAGGGCAGCCTGTATTTCCAGACAGGCTTTCAACTAACCGGCGGGTCCCCAACCGGGTCAAGGGGCCAGGCTCCCCTTGCGCTGGGTACTGTCGCCCACAGTTAGCAAACTCTCCCTCTCCTTCCGTGGCATCAGCCCACCTCCTCACTGGTCACGAGACGAGAGGAGGTCTCTCTCCCAGGCAAGTCTTCTCCAGGCAAAACCCTCCCACCTCTTTGGTTGCTTGACCTATTCCTCCCCGACCGACCCTATGGAGGAGCCGGCACATTCTATCCTAGAGCCACGTGAGAACCCACGACACTCTCTTCTGTCAGAAGGACATTGGTTTAAAGGACAAACCAATAAGATGTCCCTGCACAACCATTTCATGTGCATTTATTTATAAACCAGATGAAACACTTTTTTCCTCATTTCCTTTCTCTGTTATTGGAACCCAAGTGGGCTGCAGGAGACCTCACGTCCTGGCACAGAATATAAGAAACCACATTTTAAAAAAGTAGCAGAGACGAAGCCTCTGAATCGGCAGACAGAGGCGCTGGAAGAGGTTCCCAGGCGGGGGTGGAAGCCCCGGTTCAGCCCCCGCTCTCTGCACCCACACGGAAGACAATGCCCTGCCCTCTAGGCTCAGGAGGATCACAGCTCCCCTGGAACCCTACGCTGCGCCTGAGTTGTGTGTGGCCACACAGAATTTTAAGTTGGTAGCTAGAAGGGTCCCTAAAGGCAAAGAGTTTCTCCTTCCACACATTAGCCCTCCACTGCCTGTTTACAACACCGCTGTCTTCTTCTTCTTGCTTCTTCCCAACGAAATTGAAAATTTCATCACCAGTGTCAGAAAACGAACCCCCAGGGAGCAGAGCGATTGCTCAGAGCAGCCCTTCCCCTGGCAAAGAGCCAATCCTTGCATACAATAACTTTGCAAACCTCTCTGGTTTTCAGAGGCTGAAAAGGATGCAAAACAGAGCCATTTCGAAGCATGGTTTCTGACAGCTAAAATGTGTCTGAATGCACGACGCATCCTTGCAATTAATTTTTTCTAAAAGGAGAGAGAGAGCATATTTCACTTCGGAGGCTGGTTTCATGCAAAGAGAAAGGGACACGACCCGGCTCAGCTGCACGCTTCCCGAGCCGAGGACAGCAGCGCACGCCAGACAGACACTTCCTTCTGCAGCTGGGGGTCTGCGGAGGGCTTGGCAGACCACCGTAGTAACATCTCTCTTCACAAAGCAAACACCAGCCACCCAGTGGAGCAGCTCACAGCTCAGCTCTGTGCCTCCCTCTCTCTCTCCCTTCCCAGCAATGAATCTTATTAATGTAGTTTTACAGCATCTTCTTTTGAAATGGTCCCCGGGGAGATAAAGCAGAACTCTGCGCCTCGCACCAACCGTAACGAGACAGGCCAGTGTCCGAGTGTAACGCACAGTCAACTACAAACGCGAGCCCAGCCGAGCACAGCCTGCAGCCTTTGCAGCCCACAGGCTGCCACATCGCAGGCACCCTGGAATGCCTGTTCTCCCACGGGCGTGTTCCGATTCACAGCTTTCTCGGCAGACAATAGGACAAAGCTACATTTGAGCTCAGCCTGCTAATACCAGCGGACAGATGTGGAAGACAGAGGTTTACTCACCAAGCTCCCGTAACTGCATCTTTCCCAACTACAAATACTGCTTCTAAGCCGCCGCTGCCGCCGCCGCCGCCACCGAATGACTTAGAGCCGTCCCCCCGAAGAACAATGTGCGGGAACACCAGATGGTTCCTGAGTAAGCTTGTTGTTCACGAGACGGGTTTCCAGTTGAGCCATATGAATGGAGACTCGCCGCACACCTTTGAATGGCATACACTTCAAGTCCAGGAGAATGAGCATGGAGCTTTGCTTATGTTTATGGAGCTGGAGCCCAGGGGTGCTCCGATTGGCAGGAATCGAGGAAAGATCGGCCAATCAAGAGGAGCCTCCATTTCAGGGAAACTCCTGCTCATTTATTTAGCATCTTCAGGGATCATCCGCTTTTCTAGGAAGAGCTTTTTTCTCGTATAGTATTCGCAAGAGAAAAATATAACTTCATTTCAACGTTAGTGCCTAATGTCTTTCATCAATAAACTTATAGCTCCTCTTCTTGGCATGCCCCAATACCCTCACTTCCCTTCGTAAAGAACTAAAAGAAGAAAAGAGAGAAAGAAGAAGAAAAAGAAAGCTGGTGATGGGCTGGCGAGAGTTCATATTCATCAGCCTCCACCTTGTTGGGAGAAAGGAGGGGAGAGCGCCTGGGCTCGATAATTACCGATTCTGTTGCCATGGAAACAGACTGGCTGCAGCGAGTTGGAATCGTGGAGAGCATCTGCTGCCAGACCCATAATCAACTGCAATCTCCTCTCTCCCCCTCTCCTCACTTTTGTCTGATTGTGAGTTTGCTCTCTCCCTCCTCCTCCTTCGCGTGCACTTTCCGTTCTTACCGTGTAACCGCCTCCCTGGGTACACGCAGCACACGCACACCAGGCGTGCTCACGTGCCCAGAAACTCGTGCACGCTAGAGTGCGTCCCAGCAGGGTGCCCGGGAGGACCCACACTCCGATGACTCCTTCCCAGGATGACAATAAACACCCGTTCCCGTGCCTCCACTCCTTGTTAAAACTTATCGTAGGCTCGCCTAAAAATGCCTGGGGTATCTTTTAAAAGATATGTCATCTAAGAGCTCAGAAACTCCCCCAGTAAAAGTTTGCAGTGGCATTTCTGAGAAGGCATGGTGGCCACAGTTCCCAGCAAACCTTTGGAATGAAGGAATTACCCCGGGAAGTTTGTGGGAGATTTTTAAGCATAATCTTTAGGCCCAGCTTCTTCTCTGCATTAGCATCTGTCCAAGGCCTCCCTGGGGGCTTCCCTGGATTTCCTCAGACTCCTCCCCCGCTTGCTCCAAATCCTCCTGGCCACCTACCTGTGCAGAGTTAATGTCACCCACTCTGCATGCACTGCTATCTTTCTCTTCAACAGCAGGGGGCACCACTGAGCAATGAATGGCTGCCTGGCCTGGTGGGACCCAGGCAGAGATCAGATGGTCAAGGCACAGGTGGGTGTCTGCAGGAAGTCCTCAGTCCTACAGAGATCCACTGAGAATGCTAAGTGGCAAAGAGGGCCATGATTCTGGCTTCCACTAGAAAGAAAAAAAATGATTCTCTGCCCAATGGTCATGAACCTTCGTTTTCCTAAAAGTCTCTCTGCCAGACCCGCTGCCCACAAACCATTAACGACAGACCAGGCCTGGGGGTTGGGGGGCGGGAGCGGAGACCTCCCCCTTGCATGTCTCTGGCTCTGGAATCCAAGGTGAACTATGCATTCGCCACACGCTCACTGCCTTGCAAGCAACAGCAGCCCGGGCTCCTTTATCCCTACAGGACCCTCAGTGCTAACCCCACTGCCACCCATCTGCAAGTGCTCGGCTTTGGCTCAGGGGTCTGGAGGTTGGATTTGCTCTTCCCAGAATCTGAACCCTGGCTTTCCATTCTGCCTCTTTGTGCCACTGTGAGCTTGGGAAGAAATTCTCACCCAAGTTCTTCCTCCCGGGCTGCCAAATCCAACACTAGCGATCTTTCTCAGCTCTGCCCAGACTGCCTCCGCCTGCACGGGCCACGGAGACCTCAGCGTTTCCCTACCGTCTCTCTGGAACATCTGTAACATGCCCTGTCTTCTCCATTCCAGCACGGGGACCCACACCCCTGGGCCCCGTCACCTTCCCGAGACTGTCCAAATCGCCGCTGCTTTTCTGCAGAAACATGTCGTTTCAACCAGGTTTTCCCTGAACCAGAATTAACCATTAGTTTGTTACTCACAAACACCCAGTGAGAACACTGTGCTAGCGACAACACAAAGTAACACTGCTTTTGTCTTACAGCGTAATGGTAATGACTCTCATAGAAGGGGCCTAAAGACACGTAATGAAAAGACTTACTGAGGGGGGAGGAAGTATATCTTGCAAGAAGTGATATTTGAGCTCAGATCTAAGGGTCCAGGTCAGTGAACTGAAGGTGATAGGTTAGCATCTGAGACGTAAGTGGTGATACGCGCACCAGCATCAGTCCAACAGGACCTGGGCCAGGAGTGGGGCGGCTCTGGGACTTGCAAGCAGCCCGTGTGGCTGACCACAGTGAGAACGACCTGAGCTGATGAAAAGGCTGCTGTGAGGTGAGCCTGCAGAGGGAGCCGAGGCCAGACCTGCAGGGCCCTAGAGACCACCTTCCCCAGTCTGGCTGTCACACTACCAACAATGGCAGCCACTCAAGTGCTCCACTAACTGACTCCCACCCCTCCCCCAACACACCAGCATGACTCCGTGTGCCCTTCAGTTGATCTCGACGATATGCGAACAGGACATCAGTCTGATGGACACAATCTATTTCGAGGCCTCCATATACTCGTGGGTCTGATCTAGCTACCGTGCACTGAGCAATGAATAGCCCAGTTGCAGTCTAAGCACCTGGTCTGGATTCACGAAGTCAATCCTCAGGACGATAACACCTTCTGAAAGGTGTGGTTATTACCCCTATTACACAGAATGAGGGGGCTGAGACTCGAAGGGGTTAACTACCTTGTCCCAGGCCACAAAAATAAACAGGGGCGAAGCTGGGATTTGAACCAAGGGATTCAAGCTCCGCTTCCTTGAAGCGCCACCTGCAGGGACCACCTCCATCGGAACTGTCCGCAGTTCTTATTGAAACTCGGATTCCTGGGGCCCCGCTGCCTCCCTCTGAAGCCAGAGTCTCAGGGAGCGGAGTCAGGAAACTTCCCCGAGCTCCGTAGGGCACTCGTGGGCATACCACACGCCCAGAGATTTGTTCACGAAAGAAAAGGAGACGAACCCTAAATTAATCTTTAATGCATAAAATGCAGGAGGGCCGAAGGGCTTTTTTCTTTTTTTTTGGAGAATGGGGACGTCTCACTACTCCACACCATTCCCCAAAGACCCATCTACAGTGGAACAAGGCCGCCCCCTTTGAACAGCCGCCAGTTCTCCAGATTGGGCGGGGGGGGGGGGGAACGGGGTACACCTCACAGCTCAGGAGCTACGCAGTGAGCAGGCCCGTGGGGAACGGACACGCAGGCTCCCACAGGCCAGGCTCGCCGGGTGGTTGGAGATGCTACCGGACCCGCCCGCAGTGAGAGGGGCAGCTCGGCTGTCATCGTGGGCGCCGTGAACGGCCCTCCTCTGCTTTCTTCAGGTTACTTTTTCTCCCAGAAAATTCGTTTTTAAACCAGGATTTCAAGGTACACAGAGAACATATTTTGGCCTTCAGTCCGATCCACCCGCCTCATCTGTTCGAAAGCTGGCAGCAGGCTCTCCGGTCCACCTAGCTTGTCACGGGTCGAGCTCTGAAGAATGCGCAGCTTCCCCCGCGTTTGCAGAGGGGTCCCGTGAGATGAAGCTGCTACCGTCTCCGGAGAATCTTCCTGGGCGCCCCCCCTGGGGCACCTCGCCTAGCAGTGCTGGGACTGAGGCCACAGGCTGGGCTACTTGTTAGTCATGGCCGAGTTTTCCTTCCCAGACTGTGCGATGACGAGAGCGTGGCCAAGCTTAGACAGCTGCCGATGAACCTCAGAGAGACGGGGGGACCTACACTTTCCTGGCGCCACACCCCAACTCCTGTCTGTCAAGCCCCCGAGAGCCGGTCTGGAGCACGGATCTAATGGGCGGGCCCTCCACAGGCTCAGAAAGCGCTGCCGGGGCTCACCCGCAAGCTCCTGGCCACGTTCAGGTTTCCCGCGTGCTGTCCGCGCAGAAGGGAGCCCCGCACCCGACACCGGGAGAGTTCCAGGAGCAGCCACCTCCCCGGGCGGCATCTGAACAAAACCACAGGGGACCCCTCCTTCCGCGTCGTCCCACCTGCAGCCTGTCCCCTCGGCTCTGGGCTGCGCTGCGCTGCGCTGGGCAGGCCCTGCTGCCACCATTCACTCTGCGTTTTCTTGGGTCAGATTCCAGCTAATTCAATTCCACTCCTTTCCATAAACATGATTTATGAAATATATTATTACCAAGTCTGAGGTAATTCGCATGCTTTGTAATGCTTCTTAAAATAAATCCACAAATGGAAAAAGAATTCTGTTCGGGGGCATGTGTTTCTGGATCACAAAATACAATGACTGTCGCAGAAAGAGTCCTAAACTAGCTGTCTCAGTTCTCCCTCGTCTCCCTACAGGTCCTCACTCAAGTGAACCGCATGTATACTGAGCAACTGAAAGGGGCCGAAGGGGCTTCTACTTAGTAGGTATAAAGGGGTAGCACTAGCGGCAAATCCTTCCATGTTCCGAGTCCAGGTTCAAGATCGATCACTTGCACTCCCTGGGCTTGCCTTTCTTTCCTCAGGAATCATGCTCCTCGCTGGCATGATGTGATGGTAATGACCCCCTTCGTTAGTGACATGACTACGGCGAGCCCCATTCTTGTTGGCTTGTTTCACTCTTTAAAGGAACGTGATTGGCCTCAAGGAAATCCCGAACACACAGGGTGTGTGCTGCAGGAGGCTTACCTCTGGCCACACCTTCACCTCCTTAAGGCACCCCATCCCATTCACACGTGCCAACGCGAGCATGCGTGTGTGTGCGCGCGCACACACACACACACACACACACACAGGCTTACGTCCGCTCGGCTAACCGAAGCAGACCGGCCAGACCACGTGTCCCGAGGGTGTGAGGTCAGAAGTAGGAACTCTGCCCCGACGGGTAAGAGGTGCGGTCCCTACGGGCTCAGACCAGCGGCCGTACTTCATTCAGGAGGCCCTGGGGAGGTATTTCCCAGTCAGTTGGGTTGACCAGTATATAGTTAGTCATCTCTGGTTTTATTTTTTTACACAGTGCATTTTGAGAACCAGAACACATGCAAAACCTCAACTCAGTGCGGTTGGGATAACTTTTACATCTTCCTATCCCCAAGGAGAGGTAATTATTATACCATTCTAGAAAGATCCCCGTACACAGAGAGCTACGTCCCTTCTCCTCACCCTCAGGAAGAGGCGATCATGAGCAGAAGTTACAGAGCGTGTTGTAATGTCGCTTTATCTCTAGGTCCCTGGATGCTGAGCTCTGTGGGACAGAGCCTTGGCGTCAGTGGGAGAAGGGGAGGAATCACACATAGCAAATGCAGACGCAGTGAGTACTGACAGTGCCCGTCTTCCTAAAGGGAGCCTCAGACTCATGGCGTTAAGTGGTACGACCTCAGGCACCACCCACTGGGGGAGACTCGGGCTGCAGGACTTGTGAAGCAGCCCAGTACACCGTGGCTTCAGAGTCCCCATAAGCCAGGAATCTGGAGCAGGAGAGACGGTTCTGGTAGCATCCTAAGGCTGAGTTACATTTCAAAACTCCTATTTAATGAGACATTAATATGAAGAAGCTTATCTGGACTTGGCTCTTTTTGTATTTCCCTTAAAATGCCTAAAATATAAGCAACATCTATAACCACTGAAGTAAAACCAGCCCAACAGCAAGCAGGGCCACCAACGACAGATCTCCAACCCACACGTTTCTTCTTCCCTCTCCCAGAGCATGACCTCTGGCAGTGACCGTCATCGGCATCCCTAGGGCTGGAGGGTCCAGGTGCGGAAGTCCTGGGGCACGGCCACACGGGACGGGCTGGCCCGGGAAGAACAGGGGGACAGGAGCAAGGCGCAAGGCGGATGCATCACCCTCTCCGAGTGCCTGCAAAGAAATCAGTGGTGGAACTCTGAACGCTTATCACCGTGCCAGCTCGAATTTTCCAAATATACCATGGAAATGCATTCCAGGATGGCAGGCTGATGCGAAGTCGTGCCAAGAGGAAATAGGAAAATGCCAAAACCCTCCGCTCAGCCCTGCCAAGCACGTCCTCTGGCAATATGGTGGCAAAAAGCGCCGGGGCCAGTGGTAGGAGCGACAGTCTCATGGGACGAACGCGGGGAACGGTTTCTGCACCTCTGAGAAAGGAGACGCGTCCGGGCTACCGGCACCTTCTTCCTGGTTTTCAGACGAGACGCGCGAGTGAACCTCTCTGAATTCTGCAACACATATCAACTTCACATGCAAACGAGTCTACCTTTTGAGGAAAAAAAGGATGCTCTGGTATTCTGAATCGGAGAACCAACTTCCTGCAGTTGGTGGAGATTACATCTGTTTTACCAAATAATGAACACTGGAGGCCCTTACTTTCTCTCCTCTTTCTGCTCGCAGATGCACAGACGACCTGTGCCCTGGTCTCCTCTTACAGCGGGGACCCCAGGGTGTCAGGACAGGGTAATGTGGGGGAAGAGTGTGGAGGGCTTCTGAGCAGGAGGAAACTGTGAAATTCACAAAGGTAAGTAGATACAGTTGACCCAGGTGAGGAGGGAAGAGGGGGAAAGGGCTAGAGATTTAGGCAGTCACTTCCAAAAAGGCCATGTTCCGAGACGTGAGAGGGGGCAGGCAAAGCAGAAGTAGTTTGGGGGCTTAGAGGGGGGCCCACGTGGTCTGTGCACAGCCAGAGGTGTGTACCCATGGGTGAAGACCCCCATGGGACCAAGCAGGTTACCATGAGGAATTCTGGAGCGTGTCCTGTTTAATGGTGGCTTTGTGGGAGGCCAGTCACAATGACACTGTGTGCCCAGAGTCCCGATGACTCTGAGTGACACCCCAGAGCCTCTTCAGGGAAACCAGCTCAGTTGTCCCCACCCCTGGTGGCTCAGGACTGCCACCACAGGGCAGGCTTGTCCTTGATGTCTTCTAACACCATCAGCTTGTGACGGCCAGATCACTCCCTCCCTCCTGTTCTCCATTCTTCCTCCGATTAAAGCAGGCTTTGAACTATGACCGTGACCCCTCGGCAAATGATATTGACAGGTTGTTCCCAACTCTCCGAAAGAAAAAGATTTGCAAGCTAATTTGTGCCGCAATGAAATTCACCTCAGATAAAAGATAATTTTATTTACTTGCTCAGCACTTGCCTGCATCTTTAAGCTGGTATTTTAAGAAGGAGTTAATTTAATACTATAAATAAAAATTGGCCCCAAAGGGCAATAACCAATCCATTTGCATGCAAAAATTCTCCTCCTCCAAGTCATCCCAAGGCCGTCCTGAAACCCGATGCCCCCACAGCACCACCTACAATGCTCTCAACCCAGTGACAAGACAGCCACGTGCATTGCGAAGCAAATATTTTGAACAACCTCATAGGATCGGCCACACACAAGTCCTCGTGCCTATATTTTTGGAAACGCATTGTCCGTGAGAAATATAAGCTGTTCTGCACACACGCTGACAAAATATAGTTCGCTAAAAAAGCCCAGCTTGGAAGTAAAGAACTGCCCTGCATTCATTCAAGTAACGTTCAGGGGCCTCATGTTCCTGTCAAGGCTTGGGAGCCCCAGAACAGGGCCCTCCTCGCCTGGAAAGCAGTCACGCTCCACTTAGTACATCTTCTCTTCCTGCATGTGCCCTATTTCCGGTCTTTCCCGTCAAATCTGCTCATCTTGTGAGCCTCCATTCATACGTTACAGCCCTCCGAAGGATGGTGCTTCCTCTGCGGGACGCCGTCCTTTGACTTATCCCCATATGACGTTTGCTACTGTGCATGTCCCACTCTTTCCTCACGACCTCTCCCCGGAGGTGTCCCCGGCTCTGCAAATGCCTTAGAGTCAGACTGACTAACGCCGCCCCAGGAATACCGTCTCTAGATGTCTCGGGCACCTTAGCCAAGAATACAAAATCTTCTCGCAAACCATTCCGCCTCGGGAGGTTGCCAAAGCCTTCCGAGTACTTCCCTGTCACTCCACCCGACACGGTGGATGAAGCGAGGAGCCGAAGCTATCTTTGAAAACATCTCGGTGACTCATCTCATTTCCCTCCCATTCCTTCCTCCTCCCACTCAGCGGTCCCCACCCAGCCTCAGAGGGAACGGGGGTGCGGGAAGCACTCTCGAAAGCTCCCCTTCTGAAACCCGAGCTGCAGGCAGGCCAGGTGCTGGCTGCCACCTGGCTCACTTCTTCCCAGGCTGTCACATCTGCTCGGAACCTCCTTCCAGTTCATGAGTCTTCCTCAAATGGAGCCTCAGAGGGCTTTTGATCTCGGCACCAATCAACCGCAGGCTGAAGACGCAAGGAGCAGGCTGAGCTAGCACAGCTGGCTCTGACCCACACTTCGTTTCAAGGCAGAATGAGCCCGCTCCACCTGACTTCGGAACGGGAGGTGTGGAGGCCCAGGGATTCCCTGTAAGACAGGACCGCTGACCAGGCCCTACCTGGCGCTGGCTGACGATTCCGCAACCTCTTATTTTAAACTTTTTAAAAAATATATGACTGCAGAACATACATGTTCAGTTGAGAAAAATGTGTAACTTTAAAAATATAATGAAAAAGAAAAAGTTGCAATTAATCTCATCATGCAGAAGGAATCATTGTTAAAAATCGCACAAGCTCAAGGTCAAAACCCTCTTAGTCTATAGTTTTTCCTTAGATAGGATATGATTTTTGCATCCTGCTCCCTCACAGTTAACATAATATAGAAACTGTTTTCTTATATTCACATACTGTTCACAAATGTCATTGTGAATGACTGAAAAAATTTAACATAGAAATAAATGGGCCCACTCATTAATTTATCATATCCTCATTGCTGAACTCTTGGGCTATTTTCCATTTTCTTGCTGCTATAAATAACAATAAAATGAACATCTATATGCAAACCTTTCTTTTTTCTTCCCAGAATGAGCATCTGACTCTAAATAGCTGCACTGTGGTGCCTGGCTTTATAAATGAGGTCATCAATTGCTGAATTTCCCAACAGGAACTCTGTCCCCCCAAATTTCTCTAAATTCTACCGAAATGTCAAGGTTTCCTCCAGCAGAGTGGTGGCAAGGGGCCCTTTAATGTCACTGTGGATGACAATTCTTCTTTTCCTTTTTGCAGGAGGAGCTGCAGGTCCGCTGCCCCCTGCAAAGGAGGGACAGGCGGAGGGGAGGTAATGGCTTCACAGACGACAGGGCTGGGGTCGGGGGGCTCCCAGGCTCAGCCGCAGCCTGGTTTGGGGTGCCGGTGTGTTTGCGAGCGCCGCAGCCTCTGGCCTCTGTGCAGGCGCACCGAGCAGCGTGGAAAATCACTGGCTTTTGCCAGGCAGCAAATATCACCAAAATACAAACCGAAAGGTGTTTTTGAGGCACACATGCAAATTCCTTTTCTTTCGCTCCTGGAAATGCCTGAAAGAGTTTTTTTTTCCCCTGGTCCTAAAAGCAATTGTCACTCTGTAAGAATCACTCCTACTCCTGTTATATCTTAGCTACAGAACACTCTTCACTCAGGGACTGAATTCGTTCTGTAGTTTGCAAAGTTTATTCTAGAACATGCCTTTCCCTTTTACAGCATTATCAGCTTACTGAAATAAAGAAACACCACAAGCTTCTCTATTTCTTTTTCCCCTGTTGACAGCTGGATAAAAATTCAAGGCAGGTAACATCTGTTGAGCACCTACATAATTCTTTTGGTAAGCATCCCGGGGTCGAAAGGTGAAGTTTTGTCTTTGTTCTCAGGAGTAGAGCCAAGAAAGACAGAGTGTAGACAACTAACTACAATCTAAGACCATGGTTTCAAAAGGTACCTTCCCCAGAACTCTGCAGCATTGTTGAGACAGGGTAGGTGGCAAAACGCTTGTAACCGCTGGGGGCTACAGGGACCACCAAGAAGATGGAGAGACCGTGGGTTTATGGCTTAGAACTGGCAGAAGACCAGCTCAACCCCAATGGTGACTAATTCCATTTCACGGCAATCCCTAGCCTCATTATACTCGCTGCAACTCATCAGCATGCTACGGACATGCCACCACTATCCTAAATAGAAAGCCTATATAAGGAGACCACATGGCCAATGCAAGAAATGTCCACCCCATTCCTGGACAAATCCTAAATATTCCTCCCCCTCACTGAATGCCCAACTCCCGACTCAGTAAACCTCAATATAGGAAGCAAATCTTGCTGTAGGAGGGCTGCACCGTCTGTGGAGTGGCCCACTCTCTGTCTCACTGCTTCGCTAATAAACTCACTTTCCCTTGAACCTCTGTGCTGGCTGGAGTTTGCATTTTTTTCCTGTAGGAAGCCAAGAACCCACAGTGGGTGTCAGACGTTTTGGGTTCCTGGACCCCCAGAATGCCGGAATCATTGCCTCAAGGCAGACAAGAGGTAGCCGGAGACATGTTTGAAGGGAGTGACTTCTTTCTAGCCTTAAATTAGAATAACAACTCTTCTCCATTTCCACTCGTCTCTTAGAAACCATGCCTTCTGCGGCTGAATAGTTCCAGGTATTCAAAATACATAGCAGTGTATGTGAGGGTCACAGTCTCCTCTTGGGCTTAGTTATGTTTGTAGCCATCCTCTGAAATTTTATTTTTAAAATATCACTAGTAACTGGAACAACGATAATTATTTTATTTCTCCCACTAATATACACAGCGTATTGTGTATATACCTGTGTGTATGCTCATGTTCAAAGCCCCGGTAAGATAAGTGGCCAACAGGGTCACATCCTACAAAGAGGGCAAAGAAGGCAGAGATTTAAGTATGTCCATCCAAGGCCACTCTTAACCTTGTCAAAACCTGTGGCTTTTGTGACAAACGAGGTTCTCAAGTACTGACAATATCATGCAGGGCTATTTAGGGGCACATCAATGGTTTAGTTACATTTCCTGTGAGGGCAGGAGGCAGGCCGTAACCGGTCAATACGTTGGTGGGCGGTGAGAAGCGGTGGCAAGCAAGCAGAGGCGACCATCTGAGGGAACTTGGCTCAGAGGGGTGGGCAGAGGACGGAGAAGTAGTTATTCATGCGGGTTTTTTTAAATGCAGGAGATTTGAGTGCATTCACACGCCAGCGGGAAGACGGCACCCAAGAAGGGGAGACGGAAGATGTCAGGGTTAGACGAGGTCACGGACTGGGTCCCAGAGCAGGTGAGAAGGAAGAGAAGGCAAAGCACAGGAGGGGAAGCCGCCTCGGGCGCACGGGGGCAGCTCTGTCTGGAAAGGAAGGGTGGTGAGTGCACAGGTAGGAGGACCGCCAGGGTCATGGGGTCAGCTAGGGGCAGAGCCCCCCTCGTACCAGGCCTAGAAGACCATGGAACTCTTCTTGAACCTTCCCTCATGGAAGTGGCCCAAGTGCTTCCCATACGTTAGGGTGAACCAATGTAATTTTAAATCCTGCCATTCCGAAGTAGTCAGATGTTGGCCATTTCCTATGATCAGTCCAACTTTGGCTCATTTGGCCCCCACAACAACTGGGCTAAGTTCCACATGTCACCAACAAAGAGGCTAAGAAGCAGGGCAAGGCGATGCAGCTGCCCGAGGTCACCCAGCAGGGAGATCACGGAGCTAGGATTTGAACCCCACACTGTGGGTCCAGGGTCAAGGCTCTTTCTTGACTCACTGAAGTTCTCGTTTGAACTTACTCTTTTTTGGTGAACTTCCAGACCCTCCTCCTGATTCCTAAGCTGTGGGAGGGGGCTGGAGAGTGGGAAAGTGGGTGGAGTGAGGGAGTGGGGGGAGGGGGTGGGGGCCGAGGTGGAGGACGTGTGACGGCTTCAGGTGGGCCTCCATCATCAACCACCTGGGTCCTAAGGTGTTGGATACATGCGCATTTAATGAATACAATAGTCTGGCAGGCTGTGTCGAAAAACCACGGATGCTTTTATTCACAGTCATATTTTTTCTGGTAGGTGCACAAGGGGATTTTATCTGTCCCCAAGAACTCAAAAGCAACTCCACATCCCTGGCTGACCCATGCCTGCTCAGCGGAGATTCGGAGCGAGTATCCGGGGTGGCCCAGCGCCCCGGCCACCGCGAGACAAGCCAAGCAGCGCTTTCCAACACGCTTCAGGTCCACGGCCTCCCCGTTTTAAACAGACTTTTTATGGCAATGATGTGTTTTATTAGAAACTGCATCCCTGAGGCACGGTGCTTACCCTTTTCTGCTTCTGCTCCAACAACACACAGCGGCTGGGGAGCTTTTGGACAGAAGGCCATGCCCGGTGACTCACAAAATGGAAATGCGGCTTTGTGTGCCAACGACATTGACTTCTGCGGCAGCTCAAGCGGCGAAAAGCCACTTGCCAGACCCCGCGGATCCAGCCCAGCCACACAAAGGGACATGAGAACAAGAACCAAGGAAAGGGGGCCGGAAGGGCTCCAGGGAGCTGACCGTCCCCAGCATTTAAAGCACGCAGTCGCTGGGGCAGGAATCAAGTCTTTCTACTCTGATGACGTTCTCGGGGAAAGCCATTTTTTTTTTTTGCTAATTTCGGAGAACTGTGGGGGATAAAGGTACTCTGAAACAGAGGATTTCTGTGAGCTGTGTGAGGGGCCCACGTTTTCCATCGAACACACCGGCTGCACGTGTTTCCTGGGTGTGCCTGGGCAGACGGCGGTCACCTAACTGGGCTGGGCTTCCGGACGGATGTCTGTCCTCCCCACGGGAAAGTCCCTCGGCAGCCACCGGGAAAGGGGAAGGCCCGATAGTGACATTAGTTTCCCCACTGGCCTGCCAACAAAAAGGGAGACAGGACACTCCTCAAAGGCTGGGGAGGTGGGTTAAGCAGGCCTAGGAGAGAAATAAGAAATGAGTGACGGTGAAAAAATGAACCAGAGGGATTTTTTTTTTAACTCAGGACTCCAATCATGCTCCTCGTCAGTTTATTTTGCAACTGCTCAACGTCTTTGCAGCTTTCTGTTCACTTCGCATAAAGCCACAGATGTGAAACATAATCACTACTGTCACTTTTATTAAGAAATGAGTGGCAAAATCATTTTGTAACTCCCTCAAAATTTTGACATCTGAAGAAGAGACTTGGAATGAAAGGTCTAGAAGTGTTTCTCAATAAGATCTTCTGGCATTTGGGGCAGGAAAGTTCTTTATTCTACAGAACTACAGAATACTAAGTATCTATGGTCTCCAGGGACAAAACAATTAACTCAGCTTACCGGCCAGGTAGACCATTTTAAATAATGAGCGAATTAAATATTTAGGGCCATGTATTCATTGGACATTCACCTCAAGTTAATTGGGCAGATACTACTTAAAAATACATTTGGAGGATATTAATATTTAAAGCTATGGCTTGTGCTTCCAATGATGTGTTGACTTCATTTGGAAAGACAGGTTTATAAATAAACTACTCCTATACAGCTAGAAGACACCTTCTGGAAGGAATTCTGAACTCCATGCTGCAGGGGCAGGGGTGAAGAGTTTCATGTTGAATGAAAAGAAGATGGTCACCAACTCACTGAGGTGGCATTTGTGCAAAATCCTCAAGTTGAATGCCAGCAGGCACACGGGGGAGTCATCTCTGGTGGAGGGAAGGAGGATGAGCAAGTGCCTGAGCCATGAAAGCACTGCGGCACGCACAGGAAACGGTGGGCAGGTGAGCCTAGGGAGCGCTCAGGTCAGGTGAGGACAGAAGCACAGAAAGTACGTTAGGTGAATGAAAGAGAAATCTGAACATCTTGGTGGAAGGCCAAGATGAAACTTTATGAGGCAGGCAGTGGACCCAGATGGACAACAAGCAAGGATATGGTCAGAGCTGTGTGGAAGGGCATTTGGCAGATGGGAAGGTTTCAAAGCTGGGAGATAGATTACTAGCATAGCTGGTGTCTAAGTCAGCTATTGCCACACTAATGCTGTGTAACAAATAATACCAACAGCCCCGAAGTTCTTCTCATACTCTCAGGTCTCCAGGTCAGTGGAGGTGGCTGTTTTAAGCTATAATTCTGTCGGCAAACTGAGGATGCCTCCTTCTGAGGCCTCAGTTGGTAGAAGGAATACCGATACGACTGCTCCTTAACCTTCTGTTCTACCTTAAGGAGCACATCCCTTCATAGATGTGCATTTTCCAACTCCCTTTTAACATCATTTACTTTGCAATTACGAGATGGATATTTTCTTTTAAATCAAGGTAGATTTGTACCTCACGAGGTTACCTCTAATCTTATTCTTCTTAACTATCCAACTCTGATTCCTATCTGCCCTTTATTTAAAATGCCTAAATCTCATTGTGCCTTACTTAAAATGTAGGTGACTTCCTTTGAATTGGCCATATACTCTTAAAGCAATTTCTGGGCCATGGTCAAGTCCCCCCTATAACCCAGAATGGAACGGGGAATTCCATACAGCACCCCAGCGAGCAGGTAATAGAAGGGAAAGAAGTTTCAGAAGTCACCGAAGAGAGTTATGTGGAGCAGTTAACTTCAAGAGTCATCACAACTGTCATGGTCAGGGGCAGTCTGCAGGGGAACCAAGGGACCGACACGTCCCACTTCTGCCCGGCGGAAGAACCTACCAATCCTCTCCTTCTCATCATTGGCAAGTCTGAATCTAGCACATGTTACACGTGCAAAAAAAAAAAGGTGGACTGATTCTAGAAGGACTTTGGAAACGAGAACTCTTAGCCAGATTTTGCACAAAGAGAAACTCAGAAGATGTACCGGTATATTTACGGATATCAGTCTTATCCCAAATTATTCAAGAGACTAAGCCATCATAAGCATCATTCCTTTTTATAAATGCTCCAGTTTCAGAGAATGTGGAGAAAGCAAAGCACATAAGCAGCCAACGAAACCCAATAGTTCAGCTTGAGACAGACTTTAAACAGTTCAGCCGTGTCTTAGGGAAATTACATGAACAGAGTCAACAATATCGAATGCCTTCTGGACGCCTCCGGGTCCTCCTGTACTCCCCCCTCGTAACGAGGTACAGCCGGGCTGTCAAAGGCAAACCCAAGACAGTCCCTGGCAACGGGCCACTCCAAGGTCATCTCAGTGTCCTCACATCAGTCACCTCGACCTTGTACCGCTGAAGCCATTGTGCCGGCCCATGAGATGGGCTTGCTACTCAGTGAACTGGCCGGCCCGTGGGAGGAGCTTGTCCCCGGTCCCTGGGAGTGGCTGCTGTCAGCGTGCCCCAGTGGCCTTTTTCCTTTCACAGCATTTAGTGCTGAGACGCCTGGTGTTCCGGGCCTGATGGAGCCAAGCAGTTTATCCACCCGACGCGGCTCAGGGCTCTGAGCCCGCCCAGCTGCGGGCACTTCCCTGGCCCCATCTCCCGGATGATGAGCCTGAAACTCACTGGGTTAAGTCCCCTGCATGAGGTCACCCAGCCGGCAGCGGTGCCCTGAGGCTGCGAGTCAGCTAAGCCAGTGCATTCCTCACTTAGGAACTGGTCCTTCTTGCTTTTAATCCAGCTGCGGCCAACATCTCCGTCCACAGCCAGACCAAAGTCCAGTGGATTCCCACTCAGAGGGACAGAGAGATCCGGGTCTATAGATACTGGGACAAACTATCTCAGGGAATCAAAGCAGCTCAATTATACTTCAAGATCAAGTGCGAATCCCTGTCAGCTTAGGTTTATCTGTGGAGATCAGCACCTCTCCTTTGTACGGGGCAATTCACAAAGCTGCCCTGTGACAACCCAATCCTCGCGGCGTCTCTAGGACTTAGTGTGTTATTGTTGTTGCTGTTGATGCTGCTGCCGCTGCTGCTACCAGTCTGCAGATGAGGAAGAACCTGGCAGCTCAAGGACATGCTCAAGGTCACACTGCTGGTGGGGGGCTGCAGGGGATGGTCACCAGACTCTTCTGCTAGCTTTCAGCCTTGGCTCTTCCCTCCCTGCCTTGCATTCTCAATGCGGAGGAGTGGGGAGGGGACAGGGTTGTGTCCCCAGGTGGTGAAAGGTGGTTCTTGGAGGTGGAAAATAAAACTCAACCTACTCTTTTTCATGTACAAAGCACTATGTAGATATATACATAAATATGTATATATGTGTATACACACACACACACACTCTATATAAACAGGTAACAATATATCTGCGTCATTAAAATTTGGCAGGAGGGAAACACATCTAAAAAGCTTGTAAGAACAGCAGTGACGTGAGAGTTTGAGAACTCTGGCTCCTCTGCTCCGCGGTCTCTGACCCAGGTGCACAAGGCACCTGGGACCCACAAGTTGCCTTTAGCAGGTGCACACACTGGGCCGGACCGGGAAAGAGACCAACTGAAAAAGAGGTCAGCGAGGTTGGTCTCTTTCTCGGTCCCCTTGCTGCCCCTCGGCAGCATAACTGATGCTGGTGAGGACTGGGGCAGACACGCTTTGATGCCTGTCCAGCCCAGCACGGCCGACCCCAGGAAAAACGGTGGCAGCCCGTCTGATGAATAGTTTAAAAGCACTCACTCAAACACATGCATGCACGAAACCATTCGCTACCTCTCTCACAGAAACATGGGAGGGAAAAATAAACCTATTCATATGATGCATTTGCTTCTGGAGCAGGTTCGATTTTCTTCGTGCCAAACCTACAGGCCTTTGTGCAACACGACAGGCCTTTTGAATAAATTCTCATAAACAGCCCAGACAGCTGGAAAATGGATAACCCCAGCGTCTGACATTAGGGCCCTTTAACAGACTTCTCCTCTCCTTAAATATTAATGTTCCAATTACAACGCACACCTACTTTATTAGCCACACCAGCCTCGGTTCCGATCAACACCAGCAGCGCTCGACGGAATTCTAATGAAGAGGAACAGCATCGCATCCCCCCCAGCTCCCCCCGCGTGCAGAGGCACAAAGCCCCCTTTCACAACTCGCTCCGAGATATTTTACAGTCACCTGCCTCATGCAAATGGCACTCATGTTTATTCATGCGGAGGGTTACAGACCACCTTTCATTCCCTGAGCCAGCTCAGCTAACCAACAGCATCTGCCTCACCATCACGTTGAGCTGGCCTAGCCTAGAGAGGGGGGCTCCTGAATGCGCAATCGCCCCCTGAAATACATGCACAGAAGGTCAGTCAGCTGGGAGCCGTTCGGGAGCAACTCTATTTCTTTTTTCTATTTATGCAGCCGCTGCCTTTAGGTTTCAAACAATCCCTTTTTTATGCTAAACCCTAACCTGCTCGATGCGACTAGTTAGCGGGTGTTTTCCACGGATCATCTTCCCAGGGGGGTTTCCTGGGACGCTGGCTCGCTCTGCCCCGCCCTCTCAGTCTTCCTGACCCAGAGAGTCTCTCCCGCTGACTCCTGGGAGCCTGTGGCCACGCCGGGGCAGCCGCGGCTTTGTCCGGGGTGGGGCCCGGTTCTCCCCCGGGCCCGGGCTCTCCTAGCTGAAGGGGTGGATTCTTATCTGCAAGCCTGAGATCGTAACCTCTATCATGTTGCACTTTGCTTAATGCGCTGCTAAGTGACGTTTTAAAATAGGGCTTTTGTTCCTGAGTGGCTATGTTTCCCAGTCGGGAGTTTCTTCCACTTGGGTCATTTGAAAGCACAGCAACGCCACTGGACCTTGATCTTTAACGCAGATGTGAGAGTATCTAAAGTAACACCGGTGCTACGAACAGATATCTGGGTGGTCCCTAGAAGGCTCAGCCGCCCCTTGGCAGAGAGGCCTGGGCAACCCGGTGCCCGCTGCAGAGCCACTACCCACCAGCCGGCAGGGACACGAGAGGCGTGTGACCAGCTGACTTCCGGGCTCATTCCCACGGCTTGTCACATCGCGACAACTAAGGTGTCTCATAAAGTTGTTTAGGGGAGGACACCACCAAACTCCACGGCATTTTCAGCTTCAACACGATCTCTGCCATTAAGTGAGTTATTTAATTCAGTTAAGAACTGTATTTGCGGGACACAGGCAGCTTTCCTTTACACTCCCCCCCTTTTTTTTAACATAGCAGCCAAAAAATGTCTTCTTTTAAAAAGTGCGATGAGCCCTGGCTGGCGTAGCTCAGTGGATTGAGCGGGGGCTGGGAACCAAAGTGTCGCAGGTTCGATTCCCAGTCAGGGCACATGCCTGGGTTGCAGGCCATGACCCCCAGCAACCGCACATTGATGTTTCTCTCTCTCTCTCTCTCTTTCTCCCTCCCTTCCCTCTCTGGGAGTGAATAAATAAAATCTTTTAAAAGTTTAAAAAAAGAAGTGCAATGAAAAAACAACAACAACTCAGCGCTACAGACAACAGTATGGTGATTACCGGGGTAAAAGGGGGGAGAGGGAAGAGGGGGGAAGGGGGATAAATGGGGATGGGAGGAGACCTGACTTGGGGCGGCGAACACACAGCACCGTGTACAGATGATGTGTTGTAGAATCATACACCTGAAACCTATGTAATTGTACTAGGCAATGCTACTTCAACAAATTCAATAAAAAGTAAAAAAAAAAGTGCAATTTACTCATTTTTTAATAGACAGAATTTATCTTGTTACATACAAAAAGAATGCTTTACCACTGCACGTGACATTTTACTACTTCAAAGCATTCTCACGTTATGACTTCAACTTAATATCACACCACCATAAAAGAGAGCGATGGGATACCGGCATCCACTTTTTAAAACAATTTTTATTTTCAGGCGTACTGCTCCCGAGTAGCAGAACCAGGATTAGAACCTGGGCCTTTCAGACCCATGGACAGACTGTCTCACCAATGCACACCATGTGTACCAGCTGGTGACACATGTTCCGTGTGTCACCTGACGGCGATCCCACTGACACGACTCACCTTCACTGGTCAAGTCCACCTTAACAAAAACCTTCACTGGTAGCTTTGACCCCACCCTCAGACTTAACCGGTGTGTGCAGTGCAGGGGCCCTGGGCTAACAGGGCTCCAAATCCCTCCCCCTCGCTGATTCTAACGCAAGCCTGCGAAACACTGCCATGCACGCACAGGTATAGATTCTGACGTGTAGACCCTTGTTAGACGTTTTAAGGGGGAGCCACCAGCGACAAAATCTGCCAGCGAGACACCTGTACCAGAAATATCCACATCACTGCGTCCCCTCTCCTGCCCCGCTCCAAAACGAGGGCGTCGGTGACATGATGACAGGCCCCCACGTGCGCCAAGGTGCCCAGCGGTCGTCCGTCTCCTCTCGAGTGCCCATAACCATGAATAATGCATGCTCTCGAGTATTAGTAATAAAAGGTGCAAACGCAGAATACAAACCCAATGGCCCGAATCGATGGATTACTCTGCAGAGACTGCTCTACTGAGAAATCGAAAGAAATTACTTTCAAAGTATAAATATTTTAATCACTCTCTAATCCTACTTCTCTTATATAAATGAAAAAAAAAAAAAAACACAACCATCTGCCGCTTTCTCCAGAGGCGGAGAAAGACAGCCGCTCTTCACACCTCGGCTCACGCAGCAGCATCGACTACCCAGCGCACCTGACACCTCCAGACCACGTCCCACCCAAGGTGGGCTGTCCAAGAGATCCCCACGTCTGCCGGAATCTAGCCTTGTTTGCTGGGAAAGTTAAATTTTGGGTGGAGGGCTCCCGCTTCTCCGGTAATGAGCTGAGGAAGGCAGACCTCACGTTTCCGGTTGACGTTCCAATCCGCCACCCACGCGTCCCTTCACAGTGGCCAGAGCCTGAGACGATGCCAAGGAAAGGTCAAGAGAAATCAAGTCTGACGTTGAGCTTCTTGACAACATTTCCGAATTCAAATTCGGACAATCTTGGGAGACAAGAAAAATATGAACTCAGGCCAGTAACACCAAACCCACATTCGTTCCTAAATTCAATCACTTCTGCTTCCGAGTTAATGACAAGGAGAAAAGTGAACTGATTAACATCTCTCTTTTCCAATTTATTATCTGCTAAAACAGAGCAGTGGTTAATAGACTGACAGCAGGGGAAAAAAATCAGAAAGTTATCTTCCACGCCGGATTAGTGGCTTTCACACAGGGACATAAAAGAAAAGGGATATAATTATAGCTGTGCCTGAGCAACCATTAGTTGCGACTCCAACTAATGGTATTATTACCATTAGTAATAATGGTATTATTCTGGTCTACCAGCAAAAGGGACAACACCAAAAAAAGCTCATCTGCCCATGTTTCATTAATTTTATCTGATACATGCACCTACAAATCAATCCGCCTACAAATTAAACACACATCACGCCAGGGGGAATGCTGGCCTTTCTCCTGAGGCCAGGGGCTAATGCCCAGATTCCGTGAACGTGTCACCTTCTATGGCGAAGGGGAGTTTCGGTTGCAGATAGAACTGAGGTTGCTCATCAGCTCACCTTAAAGCAGGGAAGGTGAGCCCGGATTACCCAGGGGGTCCAGTGTCATCCCTCGTGTCCTTCAAAGTGAACACTCAAGGCAGAAGAGGGATCATCAGCGTGATGAGACACGACGTGGGAAGGAAGGAAAGGTACATTCTGAGAAAAGGTGGCACAGAGGCAGAGAGCGATGAGAACATTAAGCCGAGCTGGAATCCATGTATTATATCATGTCGCAGGCACAAGCCCCGGAGGTCCCCTGGGTTAGCTGTGAGATCCGACCCTTGGACTTTTAGGAACAGCCATGTCCCTAGGACCAGGTCAGCAGACATGGGTCATGAGGCCAACCACACAGTGACAAAGTAGAAGAATTAAAGGCTGACATACACCTGGACCATCACTATTATTAACAGGGCCTTTATCTCAGGACGGAGGTTTTGCTTATCTTGACAAGTGTGCACGGTGCTTCTGCTTCCTCCAAGGTGGTTAACAGCCTTCCCTCCACCCAGCATGTGCTCACAGAAAGGAATAAGAAGTTCACACTTTTGTAGAAAACCCAAGGACACCTCCATTCAAAGAACCAAACGCTTTCTCTAAACCAAAAAATGTTCCTCATACACTTACTCAGCTCTCCAAAAGAGATCTTGTGGTTTAACAACAAGCCTGTTTGACACGGCCGAGGGCGAACTGTCTCAACACACCCACAGTCCACGAAGACACCCAGCGACCGAGACCGAACAGGCGCCCTGATCTCTCTCCCCGCGGCAGCCCCCGCACAGGTGGGAGGGTGGCGTTATCCCCCCACACCCAAGTCGATCTTGCAATGGCGGGGCCTCCCAGAGCCGTGCTGTTCAAGGAAAAGCTCACCTGGGCATTGTTCTTCGCAAACAGAACGACATTGCTCCAAGCTTATTCCCAGAGACAGCAGAGCACCACCAACCCAGACGCAGGTCTGTCTGTCTTTCTCCCCTCTCAAGGCAGACTAAAACCACAGCCCTCCCCATTCTCCCAGCTCGCCGCCTGCCTTCCCCGCGCCGCTGAGGGGCCGTGTGGACAGGAGGCACCCTGGGCGGCACCCTGGGCGGCACGACGCTGCCTCTGCCCCACGGTCAGCTCACCTTGTTGAAGTCTTCAGAGGTCGCCCTCATCTCTTTCCACGTCTTGTTCAGGAGCTGGATGCAGATGCAGAAGAACTCCTCGAAGGACCTGTCGTGCGTGAAGAACATCGGGTGGAAGTCGTTGCAGGTCTCACTGGCTGGAGGGGAGAGAAGGGAAACACGGGGGGTGTCTGAGACGTGAGACCAGAAGAGCAGCGGCGGGGGGCGCTCCAAGGAGAGACGACGGGACTGTGCGGCTTCAGAGTTTAAGGTCAGGTGGCCAGACCTACCCTGCGGCACACATTCTAACGGAAGGAAGTCAGCTGCTGATGGCCGGCTGTTCCAGGCTCCCTGGAGTTGAGTACGTGCCTGTATCCACCTTCCTCACCATATAAAGACACGCCAACCACCCCTCTCGGGCACAGCTCCTCCGTCGCCATGAATTCCCCCTTTCCCAGCGGGACAGCCGGCAGGGGATGAGCTCTCCTGAATACGCAATTAATTGCAACTTTGAAAATAGTATCCTTGATTATTTCCCCAGGGGGCTCTTTTTCCTCTTAGGCAGTGAGCAGGGGACATTTGAGACCGTTAACCGTCTGGTGCCATGAACCATTGCTTTGTATTCCCAGACACCGGCGGCTGGAGGCTAAAGCCATCCAAATGGCTCGCAAGGCCGCCACTGGTCCGATCCCGGGCCGCACCGGGAGGTCAGCCAGCCCGCTGGCGAGCCCCATACAGCAGAGCTTCCTGGGTCAGACTTCGTGCTCTGAGTTCCGGCTGCTGCCACTGTCCTCCCCTCCCTGACCAGCACCCCAGCCTTCTCCTCAGCTCTCGGTCAAGGTTACATTCTCAGAGCCCTTTTACGTGAAGCATGTTTGATCTTACTGTGCCTCTTACTGCTCATGTCTAATGGATGAGGACCCTGGGGCCAGAGGAATGAGGCTTTGTGACTCCCCTACACAGGACCCTAGGTGGCTTTTTTCTAATTTTTTATCCTCACCTGAGGACAATTTTTTCCTTTTAGAGGGAGAGAAAGAGAGAGAGGGAGAGAGAAACATCAACTGGTTGCCTTTTGGTTGCCTTCTTGTACACGCCTCCACTGGGCATCAAACCTGCAACCTGGGTATGTGCTCTGACTGGGAATGGAACCTGCGACCTTTTGGTTTACTTGACGACACTCCAACCAACTGAGCCACACAGGCCAGGGCCCTGAGTGTGTTTTTTTTAATATAAACTCTTAAGTACAGTAAAAGAATTCCCAAAAGACCAATTAGTCTTAGTCTTCAAGGCTCCAAATGGAGGAATTTCAAGCCCTAGAAACCCAGGAGAGGCGGAGGGTGGGAGGGGTTGCAGCAGAGACCTCTGTACTGGGGGGAGCTCTGCTGTGGCCGTGTGGTGGAACCTCAAGTCCACCCAGAAGCCTCTTGTGCAGGCGGAGGAGCCTGGACCAAACCTAACGGGACGCGCTCCGCCCTGGCAGGACCACAGCGGCTACACGCCGACCTCTTCTGTCTCCGTGCTCTAGGAACACGGTGATCGCCTGACCTCTGACACGGATTACAACGACCACAGAACGCTCTGTGCTTGGACGGATCACCCCCTCGCAAGGGTGGAACCCCAGAGGAAAACAGGCGCCATCTTCCAGACAAGGGAAGGACGCAGGCTAGCAGCCACCGGAGTGAGTCGTGGACAAAGGGTCAGGGCCTGGGGTCCCAAGACCTGGGTTCAGGTCCGGACCACGGCAAGCAGAAGCAAGTCATTTCCCCTTTCTGAGCCTGGATTTTCTTAAGTAAAAAAACAAACAACCAAAAATCTAGAAATGAATCTCCCCTGCCTTCTCCAAAGGCCTCGGAGAGGATCAGATGGCATGATTCTTGGAAAAGTGCCTTGAGTGCACAAAAGCTGATGCAGATACGGAGAAAGGTAGGCGGCGGCTGATGCGGCATCTTGTGCCTGCGCATAGTTTCCAGGAACACCGGGTGTTCTTTGATGTCCCCCCAATTCCTAGTCCAGCCCGTTCACGTCTCAGAAACCAGAGGCAAGAACACATAAGTCACCCGACACCCAGCCTGCGTGACCAGCAAAGAGACGGCAGGAGCAGAAAAGGCCTGACCGGAGGCGTGAAGCTGTTCCAGGAACAGGGAGTGCACACACACACAGGTGAACAGCGTGTTTGCTGCCCCGGGAGGTCCCCCCTTCCTAAACACCGAAGCCAAGGCCATTTCCGAGTCTACAGAAGCACTTGAAAGCACTGTCGCCATCCAAGAACCCCTCAGTAATCACATCATCACACCCTCTCTCCCGGCCCAGTGTGAGGGTGTGTGCACTTCGTGCCCTCGTTCAAGTTTCTGTGGGGTCCTGGAGCCGAGGCAGCCGGGCAGATGGAAACCTCCGAGCCCCGCTCGTGCCTGGGTGATGGGGGAGGCAGCACCTCTGACAACGGGGGCGATGTGTTGGGCGTTACGATGCACCAGGGGCTCTACCGGCGCCATTCTCCCGACAACCCTGGGGGCAGGCATCATGCGTGTCTTCACTTTCCATAGGAAGAAGGTGAGTCAGGGAGGAGTTAACCCTTCTATGGTGAGGGGTGTTTTTCAGGGGGCCCCAAATGAGCATTTGAGACCCACCGTTTGGTCAACCCGGCGGAAGGCGTCCTGCCTCGTTGACGTGAAGAGTTCAGCGCATTTCCTGGTGACGGCCGCTTCAAAAACTAGTGTCTTCCCCCAGGCTCCGTGAGCTCCTCGCACGCCTCCCCCCGCAACCAGGCTCCTGACCTGCATCCCAGCGGGGCTCACAGCAAGTGCACAGGCGGTACATGGCGACGGGCGACACCTGGCCATGTGACGGGGACTCCGATGGCCACGCCACTGCCACCAGCCACACATCATGCCCTGCCTCACCCATTTCTCTTTTTAAAAAACAAGAACTAGAAGAGTCAGAAAGATCAGGCGACCTGTGCCAGGTCCTGTGGCCGCCAAGTGGCAGAGCCGGAGTACGGACTCGGTCAGCTTGGCCCCAAGGCCCGCTGCCGCCCTGGTGCATTCATTCCTTCACCCTGCTCCCCGCCCAAGCCTGCCTCCTCTGCACCCCCGCTCCCCGCACCCATCGGGAAGAACCGCTTTTCCATCCACAGATGACGTTTACGAAATGAAATCTTACCAACCGTGCAGCTTCAACGGTTCACACTTAGGGCATATTCAGAGGCTGGGATTCCTCTGTTTCCTCCCCCCTGGTTGTGACCCGAGTGAAGTCAGAGTCGGGTCGCCAGGGCCACACCCCTCTTCTGGATCCTTCCTCACCTTCCCTGGCTCGGCTCAAGCTGCTCCCCTGACGGCTCTCCTGAGTATCCAAGACATAGTCTCCCTGGCTCTACCATCTGCTGAACCAACTCTTTTACCTCCTCAAGATATTCTCAGCTTCTCGACACCCCAACTTTCCCCCAGCTGGTCAGTCATTGGGGAAGAATATCACTGGATGCATTTATTTGACTTATTTCAAGAAACCAGCAGATTGGTCTTCTTGTTCCTAGAACTCTGATTTTGTTCAGTGTAACAATGTGCCCACCCAAAAACTACATTTCCCAGCCTCTTGTAACTAAGAGTGGTCATTCTGACAATCTCCACCAGCAACAGATAAATGGAAATTGCTGGGCAGAGTTTCCAGGAATGACCTTTAACAGGGGCGAAGACTTCATTGGCTTGTCACTTTTGCCTCTGCCTTCACACATCAACATTTTCATGGTTGAAACACGGGAGTGATGACTGGAGCGCCTGCAGCTATTTTGTCAGAATGAAAATGAGGACTACAGCTTAGAGAGTTACATCAGCTCCTGAGGACACTATTGAGTCACCATGCCAACCTTGAATTGCTCTCCTAAAGAATTCATTGGGAACAATTTGTTTAAGTTACTGTTTTCAAACTTTCTCTCACTCTTATACATATGAAATTACTGACATGAACACAATCTCACGGAAGCTCACAGACATTTAGTATAAGAGAACACGTGTCCGAGATTATCGGATGCCCTAGAATAGGAATGAGGAGGTAGGATAATATAATGGTTGTAGTCAGCTAGACCTGCATTCAAAGACCAAATTTGGTGAGTCCTAGCATGCTTTGTAACGTTAGACAGTTAAACTTCCTGAGTCTGTTTCCTCATCTGTAAAATATAGGACCATATCAGGCAGGGGCGTCAAACTCATTTTCACCGGGGGCCACATCAGCTTTGCCGTTGCCTTCAAAGGGCCGAAATAATTTTAGGGCTGTATAAATGTAACTACTCCTTAGCTGTTAAGGAGCTGAAGTTACATTTGGCCCTTGGAAGGCAACGGTGAGGCTGATGTGGTCCCCGGGGATCATGAGTTTGACAAACACCCCTGATATAAGGTTTGCACAAGCATCAAATTAGATTACGTACATAAAAGGTGTGGTGAGGTGCTTAGACACAGTATAGGCCTGATAAACAGTGGCTGTTAGGTGTTATTTTTATCACCCTTGTCAGCACACTTTACAGCTTCTTACAGACTTTAACAAGTCTAGGAGATAAGGGAGGAAAGAAACCTCTGGCAGATAGTCTTTGGGGTCTCATGAAGTGAAGGAGGTGGGGCTCAAGCAATCTTTCCTGGTTTTTGTAAATCAGAGGTATAGTTAACCACAACATTACATTAGTTTCAGGTGTACAACATAAGGATTCATTATTTGTATATATGGCAACATGATCACCACCGTCAGTCTAGTTAATGCCTAGCACGTACGTCGTTACAAACTGTGGCTGGTGTGGACTCTGAATGCTCACAAACAACACCCCTGACTCACGGGAGAGAAAACTAAGGGAGAGTGAAGCTCAGTGGCTTGCAGAGACAGGGCCAGAACTCCCAGCCTGCCCTCTGTCCCCAGGGCCAGTGCCTTTGACCCCCACGTGGAAGGGCTGGCTCGCCGTCATCCTAAACATCTTTAGAAGGACGCATCCCTGCAGTGAGGAGTGGGCAAACAACAAATCAAAAACAACCTCGCCTTGACATGTTACACGGAAACAATGATGAGACCCAGGTGTGTTGGGGGATTTATGGCTCCCGATGTTAAGAATGCCCCTGTACTAGAGGCAAGGGTAAGGTACTAAATATTAATATGATTTCCCTCCAAAATGTTCAAATCGCACATTTTCAGGAGGGAGGGTCATCAAGCAAGAAGGACCTGCCGAGATGACCTGGTCTGTTTTTCTCTCTCCTGTGCAGGTGACAGCAACAAGAAAGGCAAATGGCAGAAAGGGGGCAAAGACACTGGGAGGCAGACTGTCAGGTTCGAGTCCTGGTCCCCTCGCCTACTGCCGAGTCACCCGAGCAAGTGATTTCATCTGCTGGCACTTCAGTCTTTTCATCCGTGAACTGGGGACAAGAGGATGCCCTTTATCAGGCAGCTGTGACGATGCAGGGCGAACAGTGACTGCGGGAGTGAGCTCGCTGCGGCCGTGCGCCCACGGTTTGTGCTGCGGGGTGCACACCCAGTGGAGCTTGGCCCGGGCCACCCCACTGATAGACGGGGACACACGGCAGCCCAGTGGGAGGGCCTCGGTCTCCAGAATAGGGTCCTTGGTTCACAGGTTTAAACACACAAACACACAAACAAACAAAAACCAGGGGTGGGGGGGGTGAGGCTTACTACTGCTTTTAAAAAACACTGAGACAAAAATATTAAATTAGTTGGCCGTGATGTTACAAATAAAATGTAGAGAGAAATTTTCAATGAGACAAAAATAGTAAGACTTTTTTGAAAATGGAATTGTTAATTCCATTCACACTATTTTTAACACAATGAGATTCTACTTTATAAAAATCAACTTAATGGTCTTTCAGGTCTAGAATGTACAGGCATTGATTCTCAGAGGTGAGGCTAAAATTGTTCATATTAATTTACTGACATCTAACTCATTACTAAATAGGTCGGCTTTGTAAGTAGCTATAATCCATGCACGCACGTTATAAAAATAAAAAAAATAAGGAGTTTGTACACTTAGGTAGCAAATTGCCTTTCAACATGGATTTCCTCCTATCTTCCACTGGATACGGTGAGCTCAGGCAGGCGTCCTTACCGGAGCCTCAGAGAAGGAACAAGGGCTACTGGATACAGAGAACGGGTCCCGGGGCTGCCCCTGACCTTGAGAAGGTCCTCTCCGCCCCCTGGGTCCCAAGGTTCTCACCTGTGACTGAGATGGACTGCTCGGGCTCCTGCCAGGCCTAACATTCTAAGACTATACATGCTCACACACACACATGCACACACTCATAACACACACACACATACACACTCCACATAATGCACTTTCTCCTCCCTAGTGCGCATTGATAATATTGTAATATGGAGACTGCACCTGCCCTAAACTTTATTCCCTAAATTATTGTTTCCATGAATGACAGGCTGGATCTGCATTTCATTTAGGGTGTGAAGACATCCAAGTGGCATAGGATATAGGCTTATTAGAAGGTGTTTGATCACCCAGTATTTACTCTTGCTTTCATAAGAAAATTGTTAGCTGCTTTTACACCCTTTCACCCTATTAATATCACCTAATGCAGACCATCACGTCATACAATTGCTCCAGTAAAGACTGAATGATGGGAATGCACGTTATGTATGCTCCGGGTGCCAAAAAGTCCCTCCATGCTTTCCATGACCTTTGTTACGCTAAGTGACACTGGACACCCATTTAAGAACAACTAGAGGGTCACAGATTTGGGAGGCACCAGGCAAATTCTGAGTATTTATACAGAAAGAGGAATAAGCACTGGTCTGACACAAAGGGCATTTTCTTTCAAAATTCTGAGCTATAGGATGAAGGGGACGAATTATCCACCCACAAAAGCACTCGGCACAGGAGAACTGCCAGGGTGACGGTAGAGACAGACTCGTTATCCACAGCGTGGAAACTCAAATCAGAGCTGTTGGCGGCTCTGGGGTCGGTCTGGGTGAATGTAGTTATGAATTCTCAGATGCAAATGTATATTTATGCCTTTGCAGAAAATCTTACCCTGTGGCCTCGGCGTTCTCTATTTTTAGATGTGGTATTCTTTAATGGCTTGGCTTCGGAGTTTTGGTACTGCGTGGGAAGGTGTTAAAAGTTCAGACCTTTTGTAGGTGGGAGAGACGGAAAGAGGGGAGTGAGGGCAAAGGACTTGAAGTTCCCCCACCTCTGCCGAGTCCCGCCAGTACAGACGCTCCCGCCCCTGCTATTTCGGGGCTGGGGATCAGAGGCTAGGAACCCGCCCCGCTCTTCCCACTCGCTGAAACCCGGTTTAATAGAACCGCGAATTCTTTCCTATCCTCTATCATACCTAAAAATAGTATGGAATTGACACTGAAGAGACACTCAATAGCTAATTCAATGCTTCTTTGTTCACCTTCCCTGTGGGTCTTTTAAAAAGGACATCCAGAGAGGAAAAAAGTACTGATTAGCGTCAGGGCTGAAAAATCAGACTCTAGCACAAAAGACAGCCAATTCAGCAACAAGGACCTGAGGCCCCATCCCGGGCATGCAATGTATGTTAACAAACTGAGTAGAGGTTCTGGAGCCAGGTTGGCCTGGGTGCAAATCTTGGCGTCCCTAGTTAATAGCAATGTGACCTGGATCACATTACACTTCCTCTGAACCTCAATTTCCTCATTAAAACAAAAAATACCATGCCTTATATGTCATCAGTTTGCTGCTAGGATTAAATGCAAAGCATACATGATTCCTGCATTAACTGAGATAAAATAAGCAATCAGTAAATGCTAGTTGTTGCTAGTTTTAATAGCAAGATAATGATTATTGTACTTAGTTTAAATGACAAATCTGGAGGAATTACACTTTCAGATAGAAGGACATTATAAAACTACAGTAACTGAAACATCTTGCTATTGGTCCATGGATGGAAAAATAGAACCATGGGATAGAAAAGGAAATTTAGATACAGACCTATACCTGCAGTCACCAGATTTATGACAAAGGTAACACCGCAGTGGAAGGGATTTTCAATAACTTCTGCAGGGCCAATTATACATGCATCTGGGAACAATGAATTATGATTTCCTACCTTACACCTTCTACAAAAATCAACTCCAGGTGGATTTCAGTATGAAAGGAAAAACCATGAAGCTTCTATATAACACAGGAGAATCTATTCACAACATTCAAGTGAGCACTGATTTCTTAAACAGGACAAAACGATCATTAACCCCTAAGGAAAAGTACTGATGAAATTATATTAAAATCAATGACTATTCACTAAAAGATGCAATAAGGACAGTGACCTCAGCATAGGAGAACTTGCAACATTACCTGACCATGAACTGCTATCGGTGACACACAAATAGCCCTATAACTCAGTAAGAAAAAGAGGCAACCCAACAGAAAAATGGGCACTTAACTAAATAGAATGTGTAAGTGGCCAATAATCACATGAAAAAGTGCTCGGCTTTTTTAGTCGCTAGGAAAATGTGAATTTAAACAATGATGACATACTTTCAAACTTCCACCAGAATGGCTACAGTAAAAAAAAAAAAAAAAAGGAAAATATTACGCATTGGTAAAAATGTAGAACGAGTGACATTCTCATATACTGTTGATGAGAGTGTGAATTGTTTACCCACTTTGCAAAACTGTTTGGTAGTATTTGTTTCAGCTAAAATATTCATGCCCCATAATATAGCAATTCTACACGAGGATACATACCTAACAGAGATGCATATACACGTGCTACCTAAGAATTGTATGAGAGCATTCACAGCAGCACTATTGGTTAAAACCAAAAACTTGAAACAAGCAAAATGTCCCTCTAAGAGTTATTTGTTAGATAAATATAGTTCACTCATATAGAAGCATGCTTGTTATATACAAAGAAGTGATTTTTAAATCTATACCACACACAACATCAATGAATTAAAAACATGATGTTGAATAAAAGGAGTCCTAGAAAAAACATACTATAGAATCCTATTGATCTAAAGCTCAAAACAGGCAATTTTCATGGAAGAAATTGGGGGGAGGGCAGTGCAATAGGGTCTCAAACCATTGTGTAATGTTCTCTATTTTGTTCTAGGTGGTAGCTAATTGAATAGTTGTTAGCTGGAAAATCTATTGAGCTGTGTTGTGTTCTTAGGATTTGAACACTTAGCGCATTTAAGTTACGCCTACATTAAAAGTCAACTTACAAGGTAGAACATGAACTTTCCAGATGAACATGGAGGGGCAATGACTTCTCAGACGGGGTAAAACTATTCCCCGTGACTTAGGTGGGCTTTCTAGGAGCAGGGCTGGGTTCGCCCTGCCAGTCGCCTCTGGAACCCGGGATCAGCACTGCACGCAGCCCGGGTTACTGGCTGGATACAAAAGCACACCCTGACCCATCTCTGCAGGATCCTAACCCCGACTGGCATCAGCTCCGAACACCGGTCAGAGGTCCCTCCTGACGCCTGGACTGGATGGAGTGCAGGTTCATCCGTTGGACGGATGCAGTAGTATGGGTACATGTTTTCTCTTGTGGACGGGGACCCTGGCCTCACTGAGGAGTGCTGCTGCGGCGGATGGAAAAGCTGTAGTAGAGTCAATTGGTTGTATGAACTCTAAGAAGAGTCACGAGTTTCTCCCTCCCTCCCTCCCTCCCTCAGTCTTTCCTTCCAACCAAGTGTGCGCATGTCCACCTGTCTGTCTATCTACCCATCCAACCACCCACCCACCAACTCATCCAACCATCCATCCACCCATCCATCCATCCATCCATCCATCCATCCGACTGCAAGGTGGTTAAGAGCATGAACCCTGGAGCCAGTCTGCCTGAGTGTGGATCCTGGCTCTGCTTCTCCTTATCTGGTATGACCTTCAGCTCAGGAGCAAGGACAGACAAGCAAGAGATGAGGCTGAAGAAGCAGGCTGGCCTCAGATCTCATTCTTTGTTGGCCACACGAGGGGTCTTACTCTGACAACAATAACGGTAACTCGCAGCTTGGGGAAATGAATTAACATACAGCGAGGGCATTTCCATAAAACACTTAGCGAAGCGTCTGGCATATAATGAGCACTCGATAAATGGGAGTCATAAAACGTTGTGCGGAATACAAATACGGCATGTAACCCCCTCCCCCGGTCGTGGCTTTAATGTGAGGTTTAGATGGCGGCGAGGTCCTATTTACTTTCGCCTCCCTCCGTGAAGGCCCCCAGTGCTCCTGGCAAGTCACTGCATCCCCGTCTTCACCTCGTGCGACGCTTCACCGACAGACAAAACACGCGTACATTCCAGTAAAGGAAGGTTTCCGATAAGAGCGAGCTGTGGGCCCCCTGGGAGTTTGCTTAGAATTGAAAAACGATCCTGCTGAGAGGCGCTGCCTTCGCTCTTCCCTTTGTCCTCCGGCTGAAACAGCCCAAACACGAAGGGTAAGGGAGCCTGGACACTCGAGATCTTATCTGCTGGCAAGATGATTGTTTCTGGATCCACTTCTGGGTCTACGTGAGGGCTCTTCCTTGGCCCCACGATGAAAAGAGCAGGAGAGAAAATGAATGCCGGGCAAGGAAGTATCAAATGTGGGGCGTGAGTTAGTGATGCAAGGCGAGGGGGGAAGCACGCCTGTCTTGCTATATAGGGTCTGCCTATCTCTCGGGGCGCTGTGGCCGGAGGACTGGGGGTGGGGCGTGGGTGCAGTGGAAGACCAGGGAAGAGGAAGGTTCTGGCGGGGGAGAGACCGGCCCCAGCAAGGGAGAGCAAAGGAGAGCATGTTCAAGAAGCAATGTCGGTATGCCTCTTAAAACTCCCTTCAGAGAGAAATTATTCTGAGAAGTGGCACATGAAGAGACTGTCACACAGCAAATTTAGCGTGGATATAAATAACCGCCTGTCCAACCATGTGAAAATGGGCACTCGGGGGTGATGCCAGGACAGAGGCAGCGCGACGAGCAGCCGGGACGCGCCCGACTGAGGGTCCGGCAGAACCACGCACACCGTCCAGTGACCAGGGCTCACACCTTGACCTGGGGGCTCAGCGCAGTAGCCGGGGCTGGGGAGCTGGCAAAGGGGGCCAAAGAATAAGTGATCTTGAACCTGCTCCATGCAGAATTAAGAAAAGAGGACACGCCAAGGCTTGTCTAGTTCTTTCTTGTGCCCTTAAAATCTCAGTGATTACCTGTAGCTTTATGCAACCCTCCCTCCCCAGTCCGACTCTCCTCCTCTCCTTCCAACGTTTCTCTGACTCATGACCGAGCCCTCCTGTCAATCACAGTTTCCGCCTCTTTATCAAGCAAAGCACCCTGCCCAGATTTGCATGTGTTAAGCTGTTGGGCACCCCCCTCACGGTGCCCACAAGTCACCCTCCAAATCCAAAGTCCGTCCCTGTGCTGAAGACACTTCCCTCCAGTTTGGCCCAACCGCCTCCTCCTCTGTGCTTCCACGGACTGTGACTTCTCTCCGCCTGTCTGCACGCCCCCTCCTGCCACAAACCTCCGGGCAGCAGGAGCCTCGATTTAGCCGTCTCCGTGCACTGGATGGCTCCCCAGGGCCGGCCCCCCGCACACCCACACGGGCTCTGCCCGCCTCCCCGGCATCCTCCGCCCGGTGCCTCCAACTTCTCTGCGGTCTCTGCTGGGCTCTGCCTCCCGCGAGGCTCAGGGAACAGGACACAGGGGGCCCCCCAACTTCGTACGACACCGGTCTCAGCGCACCTGCTGGGACATGGGCACTCGGCCAGGCTGCTCTCGAGCTTAGAAGAGTCCAACCCGCCAAGTGAGGTCCTCTGCCTGATCTCCCCCAGTTTTCCGAAACCCGCCCGAGTGTAGGTGTGACCTTAAGAGAACATGAGGAACACCACAAAGGGAGCAAAGTCATTACAGGAACTCAACAGAAAAGTAAATCAAATCTGGTTACGTCCCTCAGAGGGAGAGATGCAACCCTCCTCGGCAGACCATGGCCAGCCCCCAGTCCCTGGCGGGGGCGGGGGCGAGGGCCGTTCCCTATCCTTCAGTTCGCCTCCTTGACCACACACTCGCCCTGTGCAGGGGCGCTGGTCAGACTCCTGGCCCTGCTCGGACTCCATCACGCGGAACAGATGGCTGCGAAGACGGAGTAACAGCGTTGAGAAGTGTCCTCGGGGGCAGAGAATGAAGGGAGCCATGGAGAGATGAAGGAACCACCCACTGACAACCGTGCTTTTGCCAATGCGGGACTTGAGAGGATGGTGGTCTCCATCGGAGAACAGACAAGGGAGCTGAACCCTTCATCTCCTGGCCCGTCTGCGGTTCTGTCCGGTCCTCTCACACAGGGCGGCGTGCCGAGGGGTGCGGCGCTGTCCTCCCCGGGATCAGGCCGGCAGTTGGTGCCGAGGGGCCCCTCCGCACAGGAACGCGGTGCCAGGCCCAGAAGCGGGTCCTTGAGCCTCGTGACGGCAATGAGGGGAGAGGTCAAGCTTCACACAGGTGCGGGACGGAGACTTGGCCGCAAAGCGAGGTGACTTCAAGAAGAAGCCATTGACTATCCAGCCGGTTAACAGCTGGCTGGACACCTTGCAAAGGATGTCATGCGATAACGGGACACTCGGGGACACTGCTTCAGCTGAGTGGGAGGCAAGCGGCCTAGAGAGGTGAGAGATGACCACGGACCACGATCTGTGCTTTCTCCTTCGTAATAATCCCACGAGGCAGGTGCAGCCGTTTTCGGGCCCACCCTGCAGATGGCGAGACCGAGGCACGAGGGCTGCCGGAGCTGGGCTCACAGCACTCCCGGTGGGCAGGGCCCGGCTTTACCAGCAGTCTGGGGCCAGAGTCCCTGCTTTCCTGCCACTCACCAGACAGCACTTCCCGGCCGTGGGAGATCTGTGAAGCAGGAAGCTAATACTTTCTAGAACGACCGCTTACTGTGATATAAAAATAAATTTTATTCCATTTCTTACTTGTCTGACCCACCACTTTAATGGAGACTTGATCTTGCAAACTCAGGTGATTTTTGGATATGCCGTTTTATAGCTGGTACCACACCACCGTATTCCCCGGCTTATCGATGGCAGACGTGTATTCCCACAGAATGTTACTGTTCTGAGGCCAGGAGAAAACTCAACAATTCACAGACCCTTAATTCCAGGGACCTTTTATTTGTTCACTGGTATAATAGATCCTTATCTTTTTTAAAGATTTTATTTATTTATTTTTAGAGAGGGAAGGGAGGGAGAAAGAGAGAGAAACATCAATGTGCGGTTACTGGGGGCCGTGGCCTGCAACCCAGGCATGTGCCCTGACTGGGAATCAAACCTGTGACACTTTGGTTTACAGCCTGCGCTCAATCCATTGAGCTATGCCAGCCAGGGCAATAGATCCTTATCTTAATAAAGCAGATAAAAAATTCATCTCCTTTCATGCAAGACTAATATCCTGAAGGATTAAGAAGTCAGGTGAATCAGACCAATTTATTTTCGGTCACATGATTATATAGTGCTTAACCTATACCAGCCACTGCACTAAGTGTTTGATAATGAAATGATTGGATTGTCACGGGACAGCTTTGAGTCTCATTTCCACTTCACGGGTGAGGGAACTGAGGCCCAGAGAGGCCCAGTGACTTGCCTGAGGTCGCACGGCCGGAGAGAAGCAGAGCCAGCATACGTGTGAGAGGCTGTGCTCTGAACCAAACATGTGCATAACCAGTGCACCTGGAGGTCCTCCTGCCCCAGCGGCTTCTAACTGCACAGCTGACACCACCGCCGTCCTACCCCAGTGCTGTTGGGTTAAACACTTGCCCGGAGTTCACAGAACAAGGCCAGCAGGCTCCTCTGTCCCTGGCTGCTCACACCTGTATCCATGACTACCCCAGGCATCTTGTCTTTTACCATCTCTCACCAATACAGCGAGTCCTCACTTATCATTGTCGGTAGGTTCTGCAACGTTCGGCGAAACGAGGTATAACTAAACCAATGTTACTACGGGCTAATTGACAGAAACACGAGTTAAGTGTCTGTGACACTTCGGCAACGTTATTAACAAAACGATGTTGATTGAAATCACGTTATTCTGGGACCTGCTGTAAGTAGCCAAACGACAGCGCTTCCACTCGTTAAAAACAATCCAATGCACTCTGATGGTTTTTTTGAAAGATTACGTTAGGACTGGGTTTCTTCATGTCACAGAAACAACCTCAAGAACAAATAAACAAACACAAAAATAGGTGCCAGTGTTTGGGCGGGGCTTTGAAAACTGAGTAGACCTTGGCATATTCCCGAGGGGCTTTGCCCAGAAGGTATCTATCCGGTCGCCTTGAACATACAGGCATCCCGGAAGTGAATCTGGTTTTGCGCTTGATACAAATTATTTTCACTAGGAAAGAGAACTAACAAAATTAGGTTGAAGCTCTTGTGATTGCTTTGACGAGGCTGGTTTTTCATCCTACCCAGTGTTTGTGTGCTAATGACATTCCAGCGAATAAAACATGGGTTTCTTGCTCCTGGACCGCTGGGCTGGCAGCCTGGGCTGACCCTGTCTTAGAAATGTGTGTTTGTGAGGGATTCAGCCTTAAATGGATGGGCAAAAATATATTTTAACCCTTCGTTATCGAGGTTCTTCTTATACTAAATGTCTGTTATTTTCTCCCCTGGTATCAATGATATGTCATGATCACCACCGCCCGAAGTTTCGGTAATATGCTGTGTTTTAAGGGGGAGTTAATCAACCACCACTTTCCCCCTGGAATTTGTCCTAAACCCAATTCAGCGAACGTTGTTTTCACCTCCAGAGTCTCTGCCGTCATATTTCTCTCTCTTTCTTCCTAAATCCTCATCACGAAGAGACCATTTTAGATAAAAACACATCTTCCCGAGACTAAAAATAAGGTGGTGTTCACATCAGGAGGGAGATTCTGATAGCATCCTCAGGCCTTCCTTCTATGCGAAACGAAAGTTAATGCTCTCAGACGCTCCCTTCTGCGTTCTCTGCAGATGGTTACTTCACTTCACGGTCACCGAATTTCACTCTTGACATTCTGAAACAGTGTTCCCCCCTTCCCTCACAAATGCACTTAGGGACTTTCATTTTGTAGAAATTCCCAATACTCTAAGAACAGAGGATGTTTCTGTTACTACTGCCACTCTTGCACACGCACACACGGGTGCCTGGGGCACCTCGCATGGTCACTGGCACGCACCGTAGGAGACGCAGTGCGGCACCAGGCTGCCCGGTAGGTAAGAGGCGTTCTCGCCACGGCCAGCATGGCTCGGCCGCTGGGTGCCGTCCTGGAGAGCGAGAGGCTGAGGGCTCGGTTCCCACTCAGGGCACGTGCCTGAGTTCTGGGTTCGTGCCCGAGTCAGGGTATGTGCGGGAACAACGAACTGATGTTTCTCTCTCACGTCAGTGTCTCTCTCCCTCTTTCTTCTTCCCTTACAATCTCTCTAAACACAAATAAAACGTAAAAAAAAGAAAGAAAGACGTTCTGTCAAGTGTGTGTGTACATACGACAGCCACTAAGGTTTCAGACGGGAAAACGGTGAGAGCCACGAGCACCGGGTCCTTGTTCTTCTTCCCGGCCTCGCCGCTCCTCCCTGTCTCCTTCAGACTTTGTTTTTGCTGTTCTCATCTTTCTTTTCTTCTGTCTTCACTTTTTCCGTGGGAGAACTCATCTAGTCCTGCTTACAGCAGCCAAATGTCTACTTTGAGCACAGCCTTCTCTCCTGAGCTCCAGACAATGCCCACCTGGATGTCCCTCAGTCACGTCAAACCAAAATGACCCAACTGAACTCATCAGCTCTCCCCGGACCCACGGGGCGCCCATCCAGCTATCCCGTCCACAAAGTTGCCCGGGTTCACCTTGACCCCTCCCTCAGCCACCTCCCCATCTCGACTGTGCCTCCTCCTCTCCTTTCCCACCGCCACCGCTCTCCCCGCCTGGGACAAAAGCCCCTGGAATCACCTCCCACCCTCACTAGGAATCTGCTTTCCTCTCTGCCCTCCACCAACCGTTCATTCAATCTCACTAGAGCCGCTGCAAGTCGCAGACATGGCGATAACAAGAGCATAAACCTAGTTTTATTGGTGCTTTTTCATTGTGAACACAATTAAACCCAAACTCCTTAACAACGCTTCACAATATGGACCCTTGCTACTCCCGAAAGGCCGATCTTAGGACAAGTTTTGTTTTTTTAACATAAAACTTCCAGAATGCATTTATGAGAGGAGAGAGAGAAAAAAATAATAATTTCAACATTTAAAAAAAATTTTTTTCTTATTTTCCTCCTCTAAAACCTAGGTGCATCTTTTTAAAAAAGATTTTTATTTATTTTTTTAGAGAGGGGAAGAGAGGGAGAAAGGGAGAGAGAGAGAAACATTAATGTGTGGTTGCCTCTCACGTGGCCCCCACTGGGGACGTGGCCTGCAACCCAGGCATGTACCCTGACTGGGAATCGAACCTGCGATGCTTTGGTTTGCAGCCTGCACTCAATCCACTGAGCCACACCAGCCAGGGCTTAATTTCAACATTCTGAGAATGAAACAGGATGGCTGAAAGATGAACTAAACTGTTCCCCAGACGTCTGGGCTTTACCACAGGCTCTTCCCTCTTCCTTGAACTCCCCGCCCCACCTCACCCCCTTCCCGCCCTTTGGAGATCTGATACAGTGGTGCCACCGCCGCGACAGAATGCTTCTATTTCCATTTGCTACAGGCTGACACTTCCACGTGCCACCGTCTCACCGCCAGCCAATTCCCCAGTGCTCTGCGGGCTCCTGCGGCTCCCTTAGGAGGTCTCAGGCCCTGGAGTGCCGGGACTGCGCCTTCGCTGTCTTTGCACACTCAGAACGCTTGTGGAATGCGTGCTGAACGGGTCCCTGACTGACGGACTCAAAAGCTCTTCATCTCCTTCCTTACAGCGAAATACGGCAGCAAAGCAGTCCTGCCAGTGCCAGCTAATCACGAAGCACCCCTCCCGCTGGCCAAACAAAACATGAGCACAGCAGTGGGGTCTGCGGGGGCCACGCCCACACATTCCAGAGCCGGGATTCAAACACGCACAGGAGCGTGGAGGGCTCACCATCCTATGGCCCGGGAGACTCGCCCTCTTGCGTTTAAAAATACACCTGTTTGGCTTCATTCCGGCCGCTCCTCCTCCTAGTTCCCCATGAGTCACCGAAGAAGAAGGCTCCCCATTATAAGCCCCCCCCACCCCAAAACACACACAGATTGGCTCCCTTTGTATTTTCGAGATGAGTCAGGAAACACGACTCACTGTTCGCTCCTATGACAAAAAGAACGCGCTCTCCTTTCCTTTTCATTATCAGCGTCTTGTGGGCTCCCTTGGCCTTTCGGAACCATCTCAGGGAGCCGGGGAAGGGAAACGCAGGGGGAGCTGGAGTGCCGGCATTATTTATTTTTAACAAGCTCCTCTATTTAAAGCACCTTTCATCTGAGCAGCACAGACACTTCAGAGGCTGGCATCTGACGCTCCCAGGGCTCCCGGGGGGCCACCGCGGGCTGCTGCTGCTGCTCTCTCTTCTCCGTGGTGGGGACCGGGAGGGCTCAGTGCAGGTAAAGACACTATGCAATGTCCCCCTGGGGGCTGGCACCTCATCTGGGCCTCCCTGAGCTGCTGTTGACAAACCACCAGGCGGACTTTCCTTCTTGGTGACAATGCTCACATGCTTGGCCGCAGAGAAGGAGCGCCTCCAGTGTCATCAGTGGCCAGGGAGTGGGCGTGAAGCCCGGTGAGAAGACAACTAAGGGACTGCAGTCTCCTACGTGTCACCTGGGGCACTCAGGGCCCACCGGCGGGGGGGATCTTAGGCTCCGCGACGGTTATAAACACCAGTGGTTGCTTCCCCTCGTTCCCTTCAAGGACCCATTTGGGGCGGCTCCCCGGGGAGAAGCTGGCACAGACTCCGCACGGAGGAGCGGCAGCAGAAGGCGCAGCGAGGTGCGGCCCGAGGGAGAGCACGCACAGGGTGACGCATAGTGCAGGACAAGGGCAGGCGTGTCTCCTCAGAGGCACTGGCGCTGGAAGCAGACCTGAGGCTGGGCTGCGTCGCATCCCTAGTCCTGAACGTGTTTCTCTTTCAGAACCGTTTCCCGGCGGGGCTCACTTCAAATCCCATGTACACTCAGACGCCAGACTCCATGAGCCATGTCTCCTGGAAGCCACTTAAACGCAAGCCAGTGTGCCTGCGAGGCCTCCCCCTGCTCCTGCACACGGCCCGGCAGAAGCCGGCTGGCTCGCAGCGGCTGGGGAGTGAGAGCAGGAGGGACTCGCAGTGCAGTCCAGCCGGCTCGCTTTCCAGGGCGCCCCGGTGCAGGGAAGGCTGCCTCCGCGCGAGGAGAAGGCGATAAAAATACTTGCCACCCACTTACCTCACAGGCACATGGCAGGGATGGATCCTGCCCAGAGCGCTTTGAACGTGGGAAGAGGAGAGCGCTCTGTGAAAGCCAAGCTTTGTTTTCCACGAACGTTGGGTGAGAACGAAGGGAAAACAATGCCTCGGGCATGTGTTTAGGGGGGCACAACCCCACGTACACGAGATGACGACTTTGGAGCAAGTCAACACTCTACAGTCAAGGCCTGAATGTCCCTTCCCAGGAAGCAGGGACCCAATGACCCAGAGTACGTGGAAATCTATGGAGACGTGAGGCCAGTGCCGTGTCTTTGAGGAAAGGGGTTTCCGATGAGAACGCAGGATCTGAGAAAGGAATTGCAAGGTGAACTCCCCCAGGACGAGGCACTGGGGACAGCGTCCTGGAGGCCAAGGTCATCAGAATGGACTGAGTCTTAAAAAGCCAGCAAGAGGGATGCGGGCCAGGTCCCCAGCAGGGGGTGCGGGAGAGGCAACCACACACTGATGGTTCTCTCTCTTTCTCCCTCCCTTCCCCTCTCTCTAAAAGTAAATAAACAAAATCTCAGTGCAGACAACTGGACTTGAACAACAGCACACAATTAAAAAAAGCCAGGAAGAGGACACACAGAGGACATGGAGAGAACCGTGCCCGGGCAGAAAGGGCTGGGCGGGGGCCCAGGATCCTCAGTGGTGCGGGAAAAGACCACAGCAGAGAAAGGAACGGTGTAAGCAGTGAACAGCTCTCCGACTTCGACTGACCGCAGCACTGAGGAGAAGAGAGAAATTAGACCGTTAGAAGGCTTAAGTAACAGTCCACGCTCTGGTACAAAAGAGACATATGTTTTCTGGGTGAATTACTTCATTTCTCACAATCTCACACAGCTGAGAGAATCAAAGGAGAAGAAAATGTATAAAAAATACCTTTAAAGATGTTCTGGTTTTATAAAAATGTCAGGGATGAGGACAGCGGAGCTGAGCTGAGCTCAGGGGAGGATGAAAAATCAGAAGCAAGTCCACCAAGGAGAGAGATACATTTTTGGCTATAATTTTCCCCCTTCTTTTTAAAATAGATACAAGACACTGGAGTCTGGAAAGATACTTCTGGAAAAGAGCCAGTGACCCAGGAGTGATATCACCAGGGGGCTGGACGCCCATGATAGAGAAATAGTCAAAACAAGTTTTCAACCGATGGAACGTGGGAGAGAAGATAAAGGAACAGAGATCACCGAGACGGCCCAGGGGCGCGGAAACCGTCGGAGGACCAAGTGGCCGGTGTGAGCGGGAAGCCGGGTCCGGGAAGGAAGGAAGGCGGCCCAATGGGGAGGAGCCAGGGCTTTGCTCGTGAGCAGTGCCAGCTGGGTCATGAGAGAAGTGAAGCCAGGCTTCTAATAAAATGACAGAACGACGGTTTGAGAAGTTATTTGTGCAATGTTCTGCACCCACTAGTCAACCTCACAGCCAATGAGAAGGCGGCTGTCCAATGGGAAGGGAGCAGAGTACGCCATTGCACGCTTTACCGAAAGAAAATTCGCAACGAGGGGGTTTTTCAGGGGGATGGCTTTGCAGCCAACAGCTCCCGTGCGTGAAGGTGGGAGACTCACACGTGTTTTTCTGTTACGTTTACTAACCTTCCAAGTGGTTGTTTTTATTCCAGGTTGCTATTTATATTTGTATTTTTTTTCCCCAATTCAGCCAAAAAAACTGATCGGCTACGCTCCCACTGGGAGCTGGCCAATTCTGTCCCCAACACGGACGGCAGAGGGGGCTGCACGGTAAGTGAGCCGCCGCCTGGGAAGACACACGGTTGCCCACGGGGAGGAGGCAGCGAGCGGCACCGGGGAACCGGGTCATCGGAGAGCCTGAGCCGACTGGACGCAGGCGTGCAGCCCCCGGCAAAGGACTCGATAAGACAAGTGCGGCCAACTCCGTCCTTGAGAAAATCCAGACGGGGAGAAGGAGGGAGAGGCTAGTGGGCAGCCACCATGTGAGACAGAAGCCACAGAAATCGGTCATCAGCCTGGACCCCCCACCGACCCCAAGGCAGGGGGCCCCGAGTCCCAGAAGGCAGAAGAAGGCAGACTCGGGCCACTTTCCAAGTACGCGAGAGAAGAGGTGAGAAAGAAAGCAGCCATGAGAGCAACATTTTAAACCTCTGCTCCTCCCTCTCTCCACCCTGTTATGTTCCAAATGTCCCCCTGGTTTTCACGTAGAAAGCAGAGACACTCACTAACTACCCGGGTCACTTTCAAAGGGTTTTTGTTTGCATGTGCGTTTGTTTTCGCTTTCAGAGACCCCCGTGTTGGGAGTGACTGGACGATGCTGGGATGCGCACACAGAGGCACTCATTCCCCTCTGGCTCGGGTGCAGGTACTTTGGGCCCCTCCGGGCGTCCATGCGGAAGAAGAGAACTATGGGAATTGTGGGGAAGTCGGCCTGCGTGATAGAAACGGACCGGAGGCAGCAATCAAGAACATAACATGTGCTTCCAGAGCGGACGGTCCCGACTGATTTAACACACAACAACGCTTGGTGGACCCGTCTGCTCTGCCCGCTGCCGGCTTGTTTTCCCAGAAGATAAAAGGAACTGCCCTGCATGTCCTTGTGCTTTTCTTTTTTCTTTATTCTAGAAGGGATTTCTTTTCTTTTTTTGCAACTTTTTTCAATTACAGTTGACCTTCAATATTACACTGGTTTCGGGTGTACAGCAGTGATTAGACATTTACGTAATTTACCAAGTGATCGCCCTGATATTTCCAGTCCCCACCTGGCCCCGCACAAAGTAATTACAGCATTATTGACTGTATTCCCTGCGCTGCACTTTACTTCCCCGTGACTACTGGGTAACTGCGCATTTGTGCTCCTTAATTTCTTCACCATTCTCAGCCAGTCCTCCAGCCCCCCTCCCCTCTGGCAGCCATCAGTCTGTTCTCCATGTCTCTGAGTCTGTTTCTGTTTTGTCGTTCACTGGGCTGGATTTTAGGTTCCACGCAGAAGGGGGCCGGGCCCTGCACTCCATCAGTCAGGGAGCCACACGGAGACGGCTTTAAGGGGAAGCGAAAGGAAAGGCGCCTGAGGCGTCTGGCCTGGAAGTCCGCCCGCCCGGCTGCCTGCCGTGCCCCGGCTCCTCGGAACAGTGTCTCTTATTTTAACAGAAACCTCGTGAGGCAATGGAGTAGGAAGTCCAGGCCGGCGACCCAAAGGATGCTCCTGGTATTTTGGGATGGACTTCCTGGTCTCCCTCAACCCTGACCATCAAAATCGTTCCATTCTTGGGCTATTCTAAGCTTCACTGACTTGAATTCTCAGCCGTAGGAGCCAGGAATGAAAGGGCATGACAAGTTTCTCCCTTGCTTAAGTGTTTCTCTTCTAGTATTCCTTTTCCAAACTCAGGACACCCTGAGATTCATTTTTATTTTTCTTCAAAGGATTAGCAGAAGCTCTGTGCCAGGCTTAGCGAGGCCAGGGACTGCTGCTATAAATAAATCAGCGTGCAAGGACAGTCACGTGGGCTCGCACAGGCTCCCAGAATGGGCGGCTCTTCGTGTCACACCCTCATCAACGGGTAAGGGGTAGAGATTCTGACGTGCCATGGTCTGAGGTGCAGTGGTTCGTTTTGTTTTGAATGCTGATGTTCTTTCTGTGATAATAGCCATGTCCCCTGCTTCCTCCCAGAAGTTTCCTTGGCCCTCTGTCTGGGGGGTCATGCAGAAGAGGATGGGGGGTCCGTTTCCACTCTAGCTGGGTTCCCTCCACTCACCCAGAGTCCTTGCTCTGGGTCCAGCCGGCGTGGGCAGGCGAGGCAGTCAACAAACTGTGTCTCAGCCCCTTTTTGCCATAAAATCAGAGAGGAGATTCATCATTGCAGTTTTACTTGATACTGACCCAGCAATGAGGGGAACTGAAATGCTGTGTCAGGCTAGGCTGACTTTTCGAGGTCAAGAAGCACCATCATAAATAAATCAGAATTCTGAGAGCGCAAAGACGACTCAACATCCTTGACATGGAAGCGGGAAGGCAAGCACACTCTGGTGGTCGCCGTGCCTCCCCCGATGGGAAGGTTCCTCCTCCCACACTGCCTCCAGCTGATTCTAGTTCAGCCTGTACCTAATTCTTCTTCCAAACTAGCGGCAATCAACACTTACAACCCACATGATTTACTTGGATAAGTGAAGTATTTGTTTGACTTATTTTTTGACTTGCATTTGTCACCTCTCCATACATGATCAATATACTGTCGATTTAAGATAAAATGTAGACTCCAGTCCAGAATTATTAAAAACTGCAAAGACTTACAATTTTCATTTTGCTAAGGAAAGATGTTGCATTATAGTGCTGTCCAGCAGAGCTTTCTATGGTGATAGAAATGTGTGTGGGCACGTGTGTGTGTGCATGTGTGTGTGTGTGGGGGGGGAGACTACTGAGCAACTGGAATGTGGCTGGTAAGATGAAGGAACTGAAGTTTTGAGTTTTATCTATTTCTATTTAATTCAAATGTAAACAGCCACCGGTGGCTCATAGCTAACATACTGGACAGTATGGTTTTCAAAAGGTGGGTCATTCAATTTAGACACCTACTACCAGAAAGAAACTACTCTCAAAGCCCTGAACTAAAGCCAACTAACAATTTGAGATCATTTTACTCATCAGTTCCCCTTTTGGCTCAAGTTACACAGGTGGCTTTGTGAAAGACGAGAGTAGCTGAGATACTGTGCAAATAGTTCTTTTCTTTTTTCTTTTTTCTTTTCTTTTCTTTTTTCTTTTCGAGAAAGAGATGTGTTGTTCCACTTACTTATGCATTCACCAGTTGATTTTTGTATGTGCCCTGACTGGAGATCAAACCCACGACCTGGAGTATCAGGATGACACTCTGACCAACTAAGCTACTTGACCAGGGCTATGCAAGTATCAAGGGTTCTCGAGTATTAGGTCTTCCGATTCTCTAAGAGTGGCAATTGTCCCCTGCTCCCCAAGACAGGACTGCACTGACAGTGGGCCCTGGAAGGAACAGAGCCAGCCACAAACTTGAAGTCGCATACATTTCTCACACGATGTCACCACCGGTCAGTGTATCTCTCTGTCAGTGAAGAAGTAGGACGTTATATAGCCCATCGCTATAATGCCAAAACATAGGGGGCATAAGAAATAGGTGCTGTGCCTCCCTTATATTTACATCTTTAAGACGGTGTATAAGTCTAAAGGCTACTTGGGAACAGGAAGCTGGGAAGGCTGGAGAAAAGCATAGCACGTACAACAGGAAATGTCGACATTCTGCACAGGAAAGGAAATGAGAAAAACCGACTCTAGGTTACTTGTTGCATGACCTTGGTTGTCCCTGTAACATCGTAGGGGAAAGCAACAATGCGAAGATTTATGTTACCATTTGTCATTTTATAGCCGTAAGCCTGAAGGCATGAAGGCCTTATTCATCACGGACAGCTGCAGGCCCTGAACATATGCAAGGCAGAGTTCAAACACGAAGGTCTTGGTCTGCCTTGAAGATCTACTGTGGACTCCGGAGTCACCATCAGAATAATAGTGGTCTCCACGTGGCGAAGGAAGTGGCAAAGTGGAGAGAGGGGGGCCCCAGAAGAGGGGGGTCCAAAGAAAGGGGGTCTTCTATTTCCGGCTTAGAGAAGATATAGACGCATTTATAAGGTTTGAGTGTGTCTGTAGGTAGATAGACAGATACGTGTTGTTTCATCTTTATCCAATTTCTCCCCCTCAAATCCTCAGCTGGCGTGCGGGAGGCATTATTTGAAAAGCACTGCAAAGGAGACAAAAGGGGTGAGTTTCTGACATCAGGTTAAGAGAAATACTGGCCAAAGATAGGAGGGTACAATCTGAGTACCGAGCTGTGCACGGCAGTGACCTTGGCCACAGGAACACGCAAAGCACACGCGTTAGCACAGAGCGGCCGCTCACCCTGGTCCACGTGCAGGCTGCACAGTTGTCGGTCGAGCGGCCCCAAAGTGGTCCCAGGTGTTCCTCATTTTATTTTCTAGCCTGATGAAACACTTGTAGCTAATTGCGCTTTTGAAAATAAAGTGATTCATGATTCGCGTTTCACAAAATATGTAACTGCTTTCTCATCTTCTCGATAGCTCTATTTTGTTCCAGAAGAGAGTTATATGTTCCTGGGGACTCGGAGTTTTATATTTTATCTTCCATTTCACTGCAAATGCATACTCAGGGCTGGGTGGTTTTGTAAACCCAGTTTATTTGGAGAAACGCATCGGAAGTTCCTGTACTAACCCCATTTCTGCTGCCAGGCACGGACACCTCTGAATCACAGGCCGGTTCCTTCCTTCCCCGAGTTTATCAGGAGGAGCTCAGGGGCTGAGCCCAAAGCAGAGCTGCTCTGTGGCCATGGTGGTGATATCAAGATTATGTCCTATGGCCTGTGGGCCCAGCACGCTGCCATTCCAGGCAGTGATGCACAAAAAGAGGCAGGTGACATGGGGACAGGCCAGAGCAAACATATCACAAGCAATCACAAGTTCAAATCCGAGCTCTGAGACTTCCTTGTTCTGCTCTCTCCTCCACCCCCACCCAGTCCACCGCAGTGGCTCAGCACAGAGTGGTCTCCCGGGGAGATTCATGGGAGGGAGAAAGGGCATGAGGTCAGAACCCAGGGAAATCTGACGAGACTGTGGATGTCGGTCAGTGTCAGTCTCACGGATGGTAAGACACATGACACACGGATGCAAAGTGCTAATAACCGCAGACACTGGGTGTGCCGGGGTCTGCGAGAACCCTCCGCATTTCTCTGTAAATCTAGAACTGTACTAAAAGCAAAGGTCACTGAGGAACATTTAGTGGGACCAGACGCTAACATTTCGCATTGTCTACTGGCGGCCCCCAAGCTAGGCATTTCTTTATCGTGAAATGACTTCTTTCTTTTGATAAGATGGCACATACAGCGTTTCGAGTCACAAGAGTACAAAGCTGTTCTCAAAAGTGCCTTTTATTTCCTCGCTCACTGCTTTTGCTCTGCAGCAATTTCCCTGTCCTTTATTCTCTATTAAATCTTAAAAATACCACGTGTTTGAACTCGAGAGGAGGAAGAGTTATTTATATATTTATGTAGTGCCTCATCCCACAGGGGAATTAAGAAAAAAAAAAGGAAATAGTTATATAAAGTCTTCTCTCTCCTAAATTCCCGAAAATAGTCGAGGATTACGAAACAGTCTATATTTCCATGATAAAAAGTATATTTCATGCAACACTTCAGAGTTAACAAAGCACATCCCCATACATTATCATGCATTAGGTAGCTGCTGTGAGGTCTAGAATTGTTCCTGTTTTAGAGACAAGGGAAAAGCAATGAAGAAAAGCCTTCCATACCATGCGGGGCTGTCTGCTCCCTGCCAGCACCGTGACCGCCACCACCCTGCTGGCGCCAGGGCCACCGCTGTCACACAGAAGGCAGCCATCCATGGATGCAGCCCAGAGAGGCACCTTGTCAAATTTGAAATCAGTCCTCAGTCAGAAATCACGGCACCGAACCTGGCACACACCTCCCCCTCCCCGCTTCCAAGGCATAAATGTCAAGAGCTAGCTTGCTCTTTCGCTGTCGCCTAAAATACATTTTACCTGTCTCCTTTTAAAATAAAGAGGATGTAGAACTGCCTAGCAATTAGACACAATTTTAACAGACTAGCTCAAGGTCAGCCTGTGAAGGAGAGAAAACTGTTTTCCACACATGCTCACAAGACATCAGAACCATCCCAAAGGACTCTGCCAGAAACATCAAGCTGCCTTTGTATTTTCGCCACAAGGAGTCCCGAGACATCGGCACGCACTCATGTGAGAAACAAAGGCCCAGGTCTCTGTCCGGCCACCTTCTTGGTGGAAAACGACAGCACGCAAGCGTCCAACCAGGAGCTGCCGTCCAGGAGTCAGATGAGCGAGGGAAGCCCAGTGCGGCTGCTCTCATGAGAGCAGGAGTTTCGGCTGGACGCTTTGATATTTCATCATCACGGATGAATCAAGTGGGGGAATGGGAATGATGAAAACAAGACAAAACAAAAAAAATCAAAGCATGAGACACATGAAAGACTGAGGCAAACGGCTGCACTTGACCCCAGCCCTCTGGAACTCAGGGAGAGAGGAAGGCGAAGGCAACAGCATGGACCTTGCATGAGACTTGGATAGATCTAGAAGGCAGATCTTTGAGGGATCAAGGGCATTAGTTTCTGGAGCAAAATAACAGCTGATAGGAGTTCACGCTCTGGTTTCTCACAGGGAACCTGGGCACTCCCTGAGCAACCCCAGCACAACGCACAGACGCCTTTTCAGGATGTGCAGCTTGGGGGAGGAGGGGGGGATCCTGGAGAACACTCCCATGGGCCCACGAATGAAACAGGAATCCCCTCTCCACATGGACGAAACACAGAGTCCCCACACAGAAATGACGACTTTGGATCAATCACACATCGCACTTCACACAACGGCCTGCGCAATGCGTCTTTGCTCGATGCTTCTTGGAGAAACAAGCAGAAAGAGACAGTGCTGAGCCACATGAATGGATGTCCAGAGGGGCAGGGCTAAGTGGGGGGGAGGGGGTCCGTTTTTGCAGCCAGCCTCTGGCACTTGGTCTGTAAACCATGTTTGCTGAATACAAACGACCCGGTATATTCCACTTTATAGCCAACTGAACAAAATAACTTGTTAACACAGAAACAGCTCACTAATCGGCGTACCTGCCTATCACAGAATTGTCTTCTCTCTATATATCTGAGCTTTGCTGTCTTACACAAGCTTTTCCACACGCAACCAGGGGAGCTGGTCTGGCCGCCGAAGGGGGTCCATGCTCCGTAATGGGCAAGAAGGCCCACCTGGCCCCGGTTCAGCTGGGCGTCTTTTGGCTTGTGAGCCCTCGAGGTGTCCAAGGGATACAGAGTGGAACAAATGCCCAGTGAGGGGGCGCAGCTCCCCTTGAGGGACCAGGGCATCCACAATATTCAAGGGTCTTCCACCGGCTGGAAAACTCCGCCTGCCCCACAGCTGCGAACCCGGCTTGATGAGGCCGTCCAGCCTGTTGCAGTTCAGTGTCCCAAGTATAACCATGCCTGACCACCACGGACACGTCTGAGCCACTTCCAAGCTAAACAGAAACACGCCCTGTGTGTGAGTCTGAGAGACTTTCCTAAATAAAGGAGATGAACGTCAGTGCTTAGGCTCAAAGTATCCATCTGTCACCGAAAGGTCCTTCTGCATTCAGTCGTGGCTCCCAGGGAAGTGTCCCCAGGAGAGCGAGTCTACCGTCCTTTTCTCCTCCCCTGTCTGCTTCGTGAGGGAAAAGTGATTTTTAAAAAGCTTTCTTAAAATACGAGAACTTTGCCTTCTTTGACCAGCAGGTAGGTCACTATCTTGAGTAATTACTATAGCGGTTGATCTGAAAAGTCAATGTATTTGATCAGAAATCATTGATTTTGCCTTGGGGAGCTAAATCTGCACACTTGGAGATTTGTAACAGAAAGTTTTCCTGATTTTAGGCCCGGGTTTCTCAACCTCAGTACTATTGACATTCGGGGCTGTGTGCTCCTTTGTCAAGAGAGGGCCGTCCTGTGCAGGAAAGGATGCTTAGCAGCATCCCCGGCCTGTACTCACAGGGTGCCGGTAGCGCCCCCTACAGGTCGTAACCACCAAAAACGTCTCCAGACATCGCCAGTCCTGCCCTGAGATACAAAACCAGTCCTGGGTGAGAGCCACTGATTTAGACATTAAAACTCAGCAACAACATCATCAACAACAAAAACACCCACGTTATCACAATTACATACTTACAACATAATTTCCTTAAATTGTAAAAATAAAATCATTTACCTGCATTGCAGTAACGGATTTTAATTCTTTTATAAGAGAGTAAGTGAAAACACAGTCTCCTGTGCACAAAAATCCGCTGTTCCCTGAGATGCTGAGCAGACCCCTGACCCCGCTGTGTCAGGGAGGGGAAGCCAGGGTCTTGCGACCCTCTCCCCATGCGGCTCACAGACTAGAGAAATGAGTAGAAACACCTATATCTTCAAGGTGTTATGAAAAGACTTAGTTGCACATGTTTAAAAATATTTCGTGAGATAATCATCAAAGTGATTCCTGTATAAGTCCTTGAACATGTTTTTAATCCTCCCCCAGGAATATACTTATTGATTTGAGAGGAAGAGACGGAAGAGAAACATTGATGTGAGAGAGAAACATCACTGACTGGGGATCAAACCCGAAACCAAGGTGTGTGCTGTGACCGGGGATCAAACCCGCAACCTTTCGGTGCACAGGATGACGCTCCCACTCCCTGAGCCACCCGGCCAGGGCAGTCCTTTCATGTCCTCAAGGTGTTTCCCTGGAAACAGCTTGCATTGTGTCACTTTGGACTCACAGAGCCACTGTCTTTCGTAAGATTTTTATAAACAGCACATGAGGAGTGGCCTGTCGGATAAGCTCAGCTGACCTAGAACAGCCTGTGTCCACTGAACAGGCTTGGATCACATTCCTTGACGTGGGCACTTTTCTCCTCCGCGGATGTGAGGAGAGATGGACGAGACTGTCCCCAACAAGCCTGGGGCACGTGATGCGGTCAGACAGACCCGCTGGGAAGCTCGAGCTTCCTTGCTATTCTTCCCCAGCCCCTTGATTTATTCATAACTGGCACAGGTTGCAATTCTTTAATTTGTTTTGAACTCGCTTGCTCTGTTTCCCCATTGGAATGTCGGTGTTTAAGATGGGGAACACCACATTCGCCTTGTTAACAGATAAACACTAAGCACCTACTGTACAAATGAGAACAGCTGGCACTCCGTGCATATGCACTGAATGAGCTAGAAACACAAATGCGGGATCGGCAGTGGGGTGGGGGTGGGGAAGCTCCCCGCAGCCTGAACACTCTCCCCAAAGGGTCCCTGGCTCAGCTGCCTGACAAGGATTCTCCTCTGATCACATCACCCCCTGCCCCCATGGAAAGACCACTCTGATGCAGAAAGAACTCAGCTGGTAGCCTGTTTCCAGTAATTAAGACCTGGGACATGCTCATCAGCCTTCTTCTTTGTGCAAGTCTGCCCTCCCACCCTAAAAGAACCAGGTGTGGGGTGCTCAAGGCGCAGGCCCGCCCTGCTTTCCTCGACGAGCTTGGGAATTCTGTCCGATTTCTAGCCACACACTTGCAGAAGTGTGTTAGCTGATTTGTCTCTGGCTTAGCCCAGAGAAGGCGTGAAGAGAGGGAACACGATCAAGTCCATTTCCTTTAATCCAGTTTTGGGGGAAGAAACACATCCTGAAACGGTCAGATTTGCTCTCACAGGGCTTCTCCCAGGCTCTGAACTGTCAGACTGAAGACTGGATTCTCCCCCCACTGCCACCACCACCACCACCAAATCCCCCACTTCCAATGACCAGCAATGCACGGCGCTTTCTCTAAGCTATGGACCCTGCCAGATGTGTTACATAAAGTTTCCCAGTTTCCCCCTCAACAACCCTAGGATGAGACCTTCTCCCTTCTTAGGGATAAGGAAACTGAGATGCAAAGGCATTGAATCGCTCATGCAGGGCCAGCCTACTTACTATACCCTGTGAGGCTGTGGGAACCTGAGCCCGAGGTTTCCTGTCCTCAGTGCCTGGGCTGTTGCAGAATACCACCTTTTCGCCATTAAAAAAATAACAGCTTGCCTGACATACAGTTTACATACCCAAAACTTCACCTGTTTGCGAGTGATACATCAACGTCTTTCGGTGTCCTCACAGAGTTGTGCAACCCTCATCATAATGCAATTTTAGAACATCTTCTTCGCCACAGAGTGCAGCCTCAGGCCCACGAGCATCCACTCCCCATTCCCCTTGTGGTTTTAAAGCTTGTTTTCCCACCTGCCGTTTTCCTGACCACTGGAAAAGATTTTGCTTTCCTTGATCAAATTTAAATTGAGAACCTCATCCATCAGCTGACGCACGCTTCTCCACATGGGGCTTTCTCCTGGGTGCTTGTCTTCCTCTTTCGTCTAGGACACCTGGATCAGCCAGGAGCTTAGGTCAGCAGCCCTGTCTGTCTCGTTCAGCCACGGGATTCACAGCAGGCTGCCCATGGGGGCCTCCCCTCAGAGGGACAGGGGTCTCCCCTCAGAGGAACAGGGGTCCACCATAAACTTTCCTGAGAACCAAGATGCACGACCTGTTTGGCGGGGATGAAAACGTAGCTCCCAGTCTTCCTGTTTTCAGTAGTGCTTAACACAGCCTTGAATGGGAGGTGAAAAAAGAACCAGAAGTTATTGTGCCCCGACCATAACCCGAATGCCTTGCAGCAGCTCTACAAGGCAGTCACTACGACCTCGATTTGAGCGAGCTACACACCGAGTTCAGAGGCTGACTACCTTGAAGTGTTCTTATAACAAGCTCATCTGTGCTTCCGTGGAACAAAGGCAAACATTTATTGCTGGTCGTTGGCCTGTCCAGCTGAGGTTAGCTAGCACCCAGGGAGACGACTTAACCATACACGGCGACACACAGGAGGGCCCGGGTTACACTGCGGGCCTTGGACAGCGTGGCTGGCCATAACGGTGCGGTTTCCCATGGGAATTTTTTTCTGTGGCATTTTCAGGTTCCTTCCTCTGGCCATTACATAGTGCTTGGTTACACATGGCTTTCCTTCAGAGTGGATGTAAATAGTGCCACAACGTTGGAAAGAACTGCAGTGCTAAAAAAGGTGGGGGAGGGGGGTGAGAAATAGGCCTCGTCTACCTGAGCTCTTGAGCACACTGGCTGAGAAGGGCACTAAAAGCTTTTCATACGGACACTGGGACACCTTAGTTTTGGGGGGTGTTTTACTCCGGAAAACACTGTCAAAGAGAATTATTTGGGCAGCCTCTTCAGTGACTCTTCTCAATTTGTATAATTTTTCTGAGACAAATAGTTCTAAACTCAAGCTTGGTCAGGGTGTTAAGAGACTTGTCTAAATTAATAATTTAGTATAAATTCATTCGCCCTCAAAGTTCTTCATAGGAAATATTATTTAGTCACAAAACCCCATTGGATGGATATTGAAGATGAACTGTTTTACTTGCTACATTACTTAAAAACTGAATTTTAAAGGGACTATTCCTTTCTTCTAAACTCACAATGTATTATGGAAAGTGTTTACTGATTGCATAATTGGGTGTAGCACTGATATATTCATTATAACTTGTGAACTTTGAATAAATCCTTTCCTCAAGGAATTTTACCACTAAAATCTGGCTATATAATTTATGAATCTTCAGTGGCTTGGCTTCTGTGCATTTTTTTATATAAGTTAATTATCATTAAATATCAAAGATTTTCAGGCTTCTTCTTCCATGTGCCTCATCCTCTTCTTTTCTATTAGCTGTTCTTCTTCCTCCTTTCGAGAGTTCCAAGATCCTCTCACCTGAGCTCAATCCCACCTGCCTGTGGAGCAGAGCTCATAGGAGCCGGTCACTCCACGTCTGGGGAGACACTGCACGCAGGAGAATGGAAGTCCCTTCATTGCTCGTCCAATGGTGTCCTTCTCTTACCTTCAGCACATTACTCTCTACTCTGTACACCCCAAGTGCGTCAGACCCCTGCTTCTGTTGTCAAGACTTTCCGTCACGTTTTCCTGTTGTGGCCCCCACTCAAGGCCTTTCATTTCCATGCAAAGCCATGTTAGTGTAAAGAGCTGGTATCTGTAGCCACCCAAACTGTACTTTGTATGAAGGAGAGATACCAAAAGTGTAACGAAAAAAAATAGTCATTTTTATATTTAGTTGATCAGTGTCCTCATCAAACCCTGAACACCCTCTTCCTCAGCCAGATCTCCATCTCGCCCAATATTTGCCTTCATGTCTAAGTGTACTCAGAATCAATGAATATATACCTCGAGATGAGTTTGCAAGTGATAAGGAGTTGTCATGGTTTGATAGGTCAAGAGGGATCTATAAATATCATGTTCTACCTACTGCCTCTGCCTACCCAGATCTAAAATCCATGGCATAACTCATCCTCCATAATTCATCATCCTTCACCTCCTTGAGAAGCCGGAGGAGTAGGGTCAAAGCAGGCTGGGTGCGGGCCGGATATCAGAAAGGCAGGCAGAGTTACCAGAAGGCTTGACGTAAGGATGTGATCTGTATGGAGCCGCAATACAAAGGCATATCTGCAGGCCAGAGGCAAAACCCTGAAATATTTCAGGGTCAAGACATGGGGATAGAGCAAAGGGCAGCCTGCAAGGAGCCTGAAAGCAGCTGCCTCAATTCAGCACCACGGAGAGCGCCTACCACAGCCTGACCAGACCCGCCTCCATCCAAGGTTCCCTGTTGGTTGTTACCTAGTCCCCTCCACAGACAGAGCCTGGACCCAGTGTCTGTGGTCTATGGAGTGTTTGACACACGTCTTGGAGGGAGGTGGGTGTCGGGCAGAAATATCCCAGTTCTCCCTTCTTCTGTCCTTGGCGGCACTTTTTCAGAATATTCCTGTAAGGGCCTGCATTTCTAGGCATGGAGGAAATGCATTTTTTTTCTTTCATTTTTTCTTTATTTTTTATTATTGACACTATTACAGATGTCCCCATTTTCCACCCCTCTGCCTACTCCACCCAGCCCCTGCCCCGCCCCCCTCTGGCCATCGCCACACTGTCATCTGTGTCCATGGGCCACACATCTGTGACCTTTGGCTCATCTCTTCACCCTCTTTCACCCAGTCCCCTTCTGACAGCTGTCAGTCTGCTGCATGTATCCATGCCTCTGTTTCTATTTTGTTCACCTGTTTGTTTTAAAAAATGCCTTAATTAGTAACGACCACAAAAGACCGTCATGTAATTTTGGGGAGACCGGGAGTGGCACCTCACGGCTCTGAGGAAGACTCCACGTGTCCAACCACAGCAGCAAGAAGAGCTGCTGCCTCACTTGCCAAACCTTCCGCACTCCTGGCTCCAGTGTACCCCTGGGGGTTTGTGCAGTCAGTCAAATGCCTTTTCACTCGGCAATCCGTGAAATACTCAGAGAAAGGCAATGTGTCTCTTACCCTTCTCTGCTCAACGCTAATTAATCACACCCCACCTCTTCCACTGTTGCTCAAGGGCATCGTTACTTTGTATATCCGTGCTTTTGTTTGACAAAGACCTTCTTAAAACATGCACCCCAGAATTTCTCCTAGCATTCCAGGCCTGGTCTGAAGCCAGCGTATTTATCAGGGGACTGTTATCTCCCTGCTTGCATCTGGAAACTCTATTTCTGGGAGTGCAGCCTGCGAGGCCACTGGGTTTGCTCAACAACCACTTTCCGAGAGCTTAGCCTGATACTGTCATCAACGAAAACGGCCAGGTCCTTCAGCCAGCGTTCCAGATCAAAGTCTCTTCCGTGTTCAACTCGAACAATCGATTTCTAAAAATCTAAGGGCAGAATTTTATCCAAGTAAAATGTATCTGGATATCTGCCCCCTGGCTCAGCCTATCGGGACACTTAAAGGTCTTTAATGGTGAAATGATCCTCTTGGTTTGAGTATTCTAAACCGTGTGCCAAGGGTGGTGCACAGGCCTTTATTCAGATTACAGATGCCAATCCTTAAAACGATACAGCTTAGGACAAACTCATGCCTCCTCCAAGAACACGGTTCTAAGAAACCCTTCATCCATGCCCTCACGCTAGAAACCAGATACACCAACTCCAGAGCACCTGCCTGATTTACCATGTTGATACTTACGACAGAAAAAGGTAAGTTTTGGTAGAAATGAAATTTAGGAAACCCAAAATGGCTCCAAGTATTTCATATTGGCTTTTGTGAAATCAGAAACCAGAGATATTTCAATAATCCATTAAATTTTTGACAGTAATAATACTTGTAAGAATCTACTTTTCAAGACTGTGAAAATGAGAACATTCACCCTCAGCCCCTTGGCATACACAGACTAACTGCCTGCCAGAAAGATGCATAAGAAGTTGCCTCTATTTTTGGATATCTGAGAAGAGGAGAGAATTGGCTATGGGCACAAAAACTACTCTGCAAGGGAGCAACACCCTACTGTAAATTAATACACAAAGCTCCAAGGGGCCACTTTTACACTGAGCTTAGTAATGATAGGCAAAATGTGAGAGTAATTTATTAAATACTTTAAGGAAACCTTCCAGGGCACTGTGAAAAAAATAACATTTTAGTAATTTGTATAATCTCCATTCAAGTTAAATTTAAGGTTTTTTGTCCATTCAGATTATGCTCAATGTATCTGGGGAATTTGTATAGTATTCAATACTTTATAGAATCATAAGATTTCAAGATTGGCAATAAGTTTAGTCAACCCCTTGCAAAGAGCAAGCACACTTTTATGCTAATTCAGAGGAAGGCGGTGCTGGGTCGCAATCTCCAGTTTCTGGACCCTCTCCTGTCTTTGTGGAAAACCTGCTAAAAAATTTCCATCCCATCTCCAGTAAATGTGAAACAGACGAGCTTCTTTCATTGGAACATCTTTCCGGCCATTCACGCTCATATTAGCATATGCACTGTGCTTCTTGTCTGAGCAACAACACCACTGCTGACAAACAGCAGGGCCGCGCCTGTTCCATCCCCTGGGGGCAGATTCCGAAGGAGCTCATCACTGACCCTCCCCACCACACCCGTGTCTCCCTGGCACCCAGAACAAAGGCTGTTGTGCCTCCTCCTACAGCACACAACACTGACCACTATGTGGAGTCTGAGAAAATGGCTTCTGCAACCGGCAGACAGATCCACGGAGACAGTGACTAGGAACAAAGGGCCGGAGTGTCTGCGGAGAAATCTTGTCCAACTGAAAAGCGTCAGGGTATATACCACAAACAACACAGGTTCTAGGAGTCGGTGAGCTCCACCTCCACAGTTCACTAGGGGAGGGGATTTGGGGAGGTTCCTCTCCCTCTCTGAGCCTCGCTTTCTTCACCTTTCGGCAACTGATGCTACAGAAGAGGCCAACCAAAGACTCCTCGGCCCGCAAATCCGCAGATTTGAGAATTTCAGGTACGTGTGTAAGCCCAGAATCAGAGCTTCAGCCGTCAAGATACCTACTGCCTCTGCAGACTCCCTGCCCAGATATTCTCCAAAGAACCAACAAAACGTGGTCACCCACCATCCATTTGTACATCCATCTGCCCCTTCTGACTTGTGAATCAATCGTTCAAGGCGGTGTTAGCTGCAGCCCTCCCCCAAGTGGGATCTCCCACGGGTCCTGTCTCCTGCGACTTGGAGAGCAAGAAACGTTCTGAGGAGTGAGCCCACTCACCACATCTGTACTGATTCTTACGGGTCCTGCTGGGCCCACACTATACTACCGCACGTGGCTGAGCAGCGCGGAACTCTAGGGGGCGCCATACTCACCGCAGGCCCTGTGAATGACACGCCCTGTACTTGGCAAGTACCCAGCCATACCCGGTGGGCCCTCACAGTCTTTCTCGGGGGGAAGGCCTGCCCATAGCCTCAGCTGACTGGGAAAGCCCTAGGATTTCACCTCCGCTTCCACGTAACCCATTAAGTTTTAACATCGATTATAACCTTAATGAGATATCAATTAATCACAAAGTATTTAGTAGCCACTGGTGCTTGGAAAGGAACAAGAAGAATGTAAAAGCACACTCCTGCCCAGAAAGAATTGATAATTTATAACAGTCTTGTTCCCCCTCAATATTTCAGGAAGGTCTTAGCGGTAATAAAACGTGTGGGTGGATTCTTATACTTTGGAGGAAAGGTGATTTATAAATGTGAGCTGTTTTTACGGAGCACAGAGCCCCGGCCCGCTCTGGGTGAGGCTGGGAGACCCCGGAGGAGAGACCCGCAGCGATCAGGAAGCACTCGCAGCTGCACGTGCTCCGAAGAGACTTTGGTGAGTGGAGCGCCAGGCCAGGGCCAGGCAGGGGCCGCCTGTCCCACATCAGTTCCCGACCTCACTAATTCCGGGGGCCATGCTTCAGGACTCCCGCTGAGACCACCCTGACCGGCCACACGCAGCTCCTGCGGACGCAAAGGTGAAAGCAAACTGTCTCCCGTCAGATGGAATCCCAGCGCCTGCAAGGACACAAAACGGGACAGCCCGCCCACTGATGGGGTCCATGTTACCTGTCAGTTCTCAGATGCGGAAGGCTCTCGGGAGAGGGTCCACAAAAGAGAGGCTTTGGCAGCCGTGATTCTTTGCAAGGCCTTTGTCCATCCACCTTCCAGATGTCTTTGAAACACAAGAGACATCTACCCAGTCCAGTTAACACCCCTCGAACTGGGCAAACTCAGAGCATCGTCAGAGGAGGGGAGGCTCGTCTGAGCATCTGCGCACACAACTGCACACGCACATCCATGCACTGCACGGGCACACACATGCACACACGTGCCCACAATGAGCTGCCCTCCGTGTCTGTTGATGAGAACACTTCACATTTCTGAGTTTCACCAAAAACATTGAGTTTGGGGGAGCCTGGGTTATCTGGGGCCTTTTGGGAATGAGCAAACATTTTCTTTTACATTTGGGAACCGACATAATGTTACCGACTTTCCAGTGCATCCAGTAAAACCATTGAAAAATCTCAGTATTGCTCTGACCACCATTTCATAAAGAGAAGACATTTTTAACCCTGAAGAAGTGGATGGAACACCGATACAGAAAGAAAATCTTCGTCCTTCAGCGTTGCACAAGACAGATGGCAACTTTACCACTCACACACACACACACACACTCACGCACAAACACACGTCATGCGGAGTGCGTGTCACGGGCTGCGGAGCGGGGAGAATTCCGGCCCAGCCCCCAGGGCCCGCCGTCCACAGCTCCTGGACCCCCTTAGGCTGAGACCCCTGCCCGTTCTCCCTCTCTCGGAGGCTGGGGAGCTGATTTCATGGAAATGTAACTTCTCCACCGCACATCACTCAAATCAAAGCAACAGGGGTGCACGTTTTTCTTAAAAATCTCCCCCTCTTCTGGAAAAGTTTCTAGCTGGTGCATCTTATTTTCACTGTAGATTTTAAATTTACTTCAAAAAACCAGAGAGGTGCAGAGCTGTGTGGTGGCCACTCTCTCTCTCCTTCTGCCTTCGAGGGCGCTCCCACATGACTCCGCTCTTTCCCGCCTCGTGGGGGGAGGGATGCATGGACCACAGCAGGTGGGAATAGAGTGAGGAAGAAGAGTCCTGCCCAGCCTTCATCAGACTGCCCAGAGGAACAGGTGGAAAGTGGCACTGTGTGTGTGTCATGGCACACAAATAATTTCTTCATGTTCAGCAAAGGCCAAACTCCTGCCTATCAAGGTATGATGTGACCTGGACTTTAGGGGTCCTCCCTAGGGGCCCCCCTGGGGCAGTCCCCCAGGGTCAGGAGAGCCTTCAGGTGTTGAGTGCATCTGAAGATACCTCCAGGAATCCGACGGGAGCACAGTCCATGTGGACACCAGCCCCGCCCAACAATACTTGGTGAAGGATCCCTCAAAGACGGTGAACTATTCGCACAGTCCAGAGTTAGCTGTTCGATTTCCTCCAAACCCAGAAAGGATTTCTCAGAGATTTCTGGAATGCCTAGCAGGTTCCTTCCATTCTTGGAGGACCATGGGGAGAGGCCTCTGCCCGACAGACACGGCACCGCTGTCTGGGAGGCATCAGTCGGCTTGGCGTGTGCCTCCCCGAGTCACCCAGGCACCTGTGTGTCCCTGCGGCTAGTGTCTCCGAAGACAGCGGATGCTGGAATCTCTTCCAGGGCCCCCTGAACCACCCGGGACAGGGGTGTGGGGAAACAGTCCCTTTTTATTACTCTCCATACTGATTAATTCTTTTAATGAACCCAGGGCGCTGCATCAGGTCTGCCCAGGGCAACCCGCACACCAGTGGGGGGCTTTTCCAGGCAGACGCTCTATGAAGCAAGGAGCCCGGGGAGCCAGCCTCCTGCACTGTCTGCCGCGAGCGGGGGCTTGAAATTACTTCAGGGCAGGAACGCGAGCTCACGGTCGATCCATCAGCCCTCGGCACGTGGAACGCCGTAAAAACCAGGTAGCGTCTCCTGGTCTAAAACTAACGCTAGGTGTGTCGACCCTCTGGTGCAGAGCAGAAAACACTGCGCGGGCTGTGCATTCGCTGTTCTGTTCCCTCCTCACTGTGTGGCAGAAGCCCTCTCTGCGCCCCACCGCCTTTCTCCACTGCCATCCGCAGTATCTCATGGGGCCCCAGATGACTCACGATGATGATAATCATTAGCAATGATTTCTCACTGGCAGGGAGATGAGCCTTTCACGCCCGTGTAAGGAGACCGGGCTTTGGCGTCGTTGAAGGACTCACAGCTCACACGGCTCCGTTCCAGGCAGGCTTCCTTTTTATTCCCCCCTCACCACCCTTCCTCTCTAAAATTTCCCCCCATGAGACCCTGATGGCACCAGCACCATAATGGTAACAGTGGCTCCCATTTTCTCATGAGTCCCCTATGGCTCCAAATGACTCGAAGGACAAATGAACGATGAATAAGTGACCTGCCCGAGGGCAGGAACAGCCTGGTGCCAGGAGACCCGTTGGCGTCTCTGTTGTAGTAACAGCTGCCTTTCGAGGTTCCCGTGGCACCACCGCAGGCAGGGGATGGACACGAGGGAAGGCGGGCAGCAGGGAAGACATGCACTGGGCACCTGCTACGGAGGAGGCCCTCCGTTAGGGGCTGTCCTGTCTGTGATCGCTTTTGACCTTCGTGACAATCCCGTGTGATAAGAATCACTACACCCATGCCTCCAAAGGCCAGTGCAGAAGGGCTTCTGGGAGAACTCGTCCAAGGTCACAGAGCCAGCAAGAGGCAAAGCAGGGATATAATGGCCTGATTCAAATCCTGGTGCAGAGGAAGCAACAGAAATGTCTTTGATTTGGCACGGCCCCTTGGCAAAATTCTAGATGAACCTAAACATGAAAACTCCACTCAACAATTCCTTTGTGTTACACGGCCTTAAGAATGTCGGACCATTGGCTTTTTCTTTCCTTTACAGTATAACTAAACAGAGTAAATACATCACCTTGTCAACCGTGTGGGTTGAAGTTCCAAGTCACGCAGCTCCGGCCCAGGCTGGTGGTGGGCTGCGGACTAGGAAAGCTCAGGGGGGTTCTGCCCTGGGAGGACCCCCAGCCTGAGATGCAGATTTCCAAATACACATCTGACTGGCTGTCTTGGTCAATGGCTGGTCTGGATTTTACACACTTGTTTATTGTTTTCATTTTGTTTTTGGAGAGTGGACGGGTGCCTGCCGCACGACCGGGTTTGCTCTAGGATAAAACGTTTCCCCCTCAGCTGGTCTGCTGCCCACCACTCACCATCAGGGGATACTCGCAGAGACGCAGCCTTCCTTCGAAGCCCTGGGCACACACCTAAGTGTGTGCCCCTCCCTTACGGGAGCGCGCACGTTCTGCAGAGAAACCTTGTCTCTGACCTCGCACAGCAAGCCTGGCAAGTGGTGAGAGAAGTGACTCTTGCCCAGAACTCAGGCCCGTGGGGGAGTACTTACTGGCCCAACTGCCTCCCTTCCTCCATTTCTCCCCCTCCCCTTCCTTCCCCCTCTCTCCCCTCCCTTCTTCCCTCCCTTCCTCCCCCCTTCCTTCCTCCCCCCCGCCCCCCACAGTGCTTTCTTGCCACCACATACAGAGCAGACCCTCAGTTAGACGCGTGGAGAGCAGAGAGAACGCTCGGGCGGTGGTCTTCAAGGAGGGCGCCCGTAAGCAGCCCGTAAATGAATGAAGTCCTTTAGCCAAGGGTGACTTAAGGAGGCTGTACTTTCCTCATCATTGGACTACAAGCATGGACTATTTTAAATACAAATTAAAAAGAAATAAAGTATGTAAGAATAAGTACACTGGACGATATAAATGCTCATGGGACTTTGTGACTCAGACACTTAGATTTCTTGCCAACCTTGAAAGTGCACACGTTGTAATATTTTTCAATCAGAGTTTTATTCTTCGAATCTCCAATATCCTGTAGCTTCTATCGAACCCCAGGTCTTAGATTCCTCTTTTAACAAAATTTTAAAAATCCCACTAAAAAGCAACTCACGCTTTTGGATGAAAATAAGCCCTGACTAGGCTGTATTTCATTCAAAGTGTTCAGCCTTCAACCTGCAGAATCCTAGTTGACAGAGCGGCATCCTGTAATTACCCCTAAAGCAATTTCATTTGATAATATATTCACCACCATGCATAATTTACATAATGCTTCACAATTATCCATTCATATGCAAATGCTAGGCTAAAGATTACATGGCCTAGTAATGCAATGCAAGTCTCCTTTGACAACCGCACTCCATGCGAATATAGATATCTCACCCACAAGGCCTCTCCGTCTCAGCCCGGAAATGACTCGTGGCGGCCGAGAAGGGATGTGAACGCACACAACTTATCACAGTACACAGAGCCGTGTAAGGTCGCTGACCTGTTGCTGTGCAGCCTGGGGCAGTAGGCTGGGCACCCTGGCTGTGAGTGCGAACTCCGGCTTTCTCTCTTTCCACGAGGGCCTCCGTGAGGTTAGAGAGCCTGGGAAAAACCAGCAGCACCCACAGGCGGGGAGTCAAGATTAGACACGGGCTCCCTTTGGACACGTATGGTGCCCATGGAAATAACTCGCTGGGATTGTGACACTCCAGTGTCAGATAAACTTGGCCATGAAGTTCAGTCCTTCTTCTCCTGTCCCCAACAATAATCCGTCTAGAAAGGGAAGAAGAAATGTAAGTGGGAAAAGGAAGGCTGACCTATGACACTACAGCATCACTGTTGACGTGTGTGAAATGTACTAACACCAGAACACTCAGTGACTGTTCCCATAGCAACGGCAGCTCACCTCCTGGACCCGGTAAATTAAGTTACGCAAACTAATCTCACTCAGAGCACCAGGAGACACTGCCCCAAAGCAAGGAGTGCCGTGGTTAGGTCGAGTTTCGCATTAACAGGGGAGCCGGATCTCCCCAGGACGAGGTCCAGGGGAAACGACACTCACAGCTGTAACTCACAGTGGGCTGCTGTTCGGGAAGAGAAACGTCTCCTCCCACGGGGACCACCTGAGCAGGGTCAGCGTCTGCAGGCCCAGGGATCCCAGAGACATCCGAGAGAACAGGCGGGCACCCTGTTCCTACACACGAAGGCATGGGAGGAGAGTTTGTATCAGCCACCCAGGGAGAAAAGGAGCCGTAACATGCACAGTAACTCAGAAACTTAGAGAGTTATGAGTGCCAATTCTAGTTAGGTTTCCAGGAAAACCCAGGAGAAAAAAGAAGACAGGGATCTGAAGTTTGTTTGAAGGTCAAGGCCTCCAGTCTTAGGAGACTGTCGATGCAATTGATGACGTTCACACCCGGACACTGAATGACCTGAAGAGAGGTGAAGCTCACATTTTAAGTCAATAAGGAGCTTTTGGTGAATAACTAAGCTTTGACTAATATTAATCCAATTAGGGATTTCTTTAGTATGACAGCACGCATTTTCGGGTCCAATAAGGAATCTAAATCTTTAAAGGAGGTACTAATGAAAGACCCTATATTGAGTACAAATTGAAGTTTAAAAAAATTAGAAGACACGCATACACTCCCCTTCTCTGACAAATGCAGTAAATGAGGGTAGTAAGCGGAGGACTACCAAATCACCAGCTGGTATCGCCCACGTCAAAGGTCCCTCAGACAAAGATGCCAAATAATGTGTGACTTAATGAAAAACATTCTAGAACCAGGTCAGCAGTCTATCTCTGCAGCAGAACTTCTGCCTCCTTCTTCCTGGTCCGCGTGCCTGCCCCTGCCCTCATCTCCCGCGACCCTCCTCCGATGCCACGTCAGCGGTCCACGGCCGTGGCCACAGCCTGGACTGAGCGTCCTGAGAAAATGCACTGTCATCAGAATCGATGAATTCCAACACCCGAGACAGCCTCCTCTCCTACCTCCTTCATTAGTCCAAGCATTGCAACTACTGGAATTCTTCAACCTCATCACAACCCCAAGGACACCCAGCCCCCTCCTGCCTCCACGATCTATTTCTCCCACTTGGAGACCATGGCCCATTATTACGATCTTGCTCTCTATACCTTGCGAAGTCCCTGAACTCCTTTGTCCTTCTAGTCCTCGTCCCCATTCCCCTACTGCAATCCTACTCACAGAGGAGCCTCACGGACCCCTTTCTCTGTGCCTGCCCGGGACACCGGAGGTGACGGGGCCCTTGGTACCGCCCAGGCACCTCTCGCGTTTCTCTGATTCGCCTGCTCTCCCAGGGGCCACACCCTTTTACACATTTTCTATTTTCCTTAAGTGCATCTATCTCCCTGGCTCCCCTTTCTCTAAGGGGATGTTGCTGAATTCTTACAGACTATCAGCAGGGAACTCCTGTCCACTTCCTGCCATGAAACCCGCACACTCTCTGGGGTGTAGCTCAGAGTGTAGAAGCCACACCCAAGGCCTGGCACATCAGACCATTGGGTCCGAGTCCTGACTCTTGGATGTAACCGCTGGTAGGCCTCAGACGAACTGCTCCACCTTTCGGGGCCTCAGAGCCCCCACCAATGAAGACGCAGTGACTGCACCTGCCTGGGCTCATGGCTGTTACAGGAGGTGCTAGAGGCAAAGTGTGTGAAGGGTGTTTAGCACACAGGAGGCACTCAGAAATGTTTGGTAATTACCACCATTTTTATAAATCTTGGCCCTCTCTCTCCTTCTTTTCTTTACATCCTATTAAAATAAAAGTGAGGCCCTGGCTGGCATAGCTCAGTGGATTGAGCACGGGCTGCGAACCAATGCATCGCAGGTTCGATTCCCAGTCAGGGCACATGCCTGGGTTGAGGGCCAGGTCCCCAGTGGGGGACACATGAGAAGCACTCACACATTGATGTTTCTCTCTCTCTCTCTCTTTCTCCCTCCCTTCCCCTCTCTAAAAATAAATAAATAAAATCTTTTTAAAAATAAAATAAAAGTGATATCCTTCATCCTTGTAAAAGCCAGTTTCCCCATCCCTGGCGCTCTCATCCCCTTCTCCGCCCTCAGAGACCAGCTTCCCCAGCGTCCGCTCTCTCCTCCTCTGGCAGCTCCTGACGGCCTGGATTCCGTTGGCTCAGAGGGATGCCGCTAACTGGTGAGCCATTAGCTCCTGGTGGCAACAGGGAGGGCTTCCTTGTGTTTGCCAGTGTGGGGGTGTAAATACTCCTACTCTGGCCAATGTTAAGCTGCCAGTTTTTATCTGTATTAACTTTAGAATGGGAATATTAACAAACCAGAAATAGAAAGTGTTAGTCTGGCACATTTTTAAAATTCACAGTAAAAAATTTTTTAAAGGCAGAGAATTTTCCTGTGGCTAACACGAGGAAGGTTAAAAAGTGCTCTGCAAATAAAGGTCAGGTGGCTGATAAACGTGTTCTTGTACGCGCTCCCTGGATTGGATCCATTCACAAATCTCCGAAGAACGAGTGTGAAATATGGACCCCAGGAAGGTTATTCCACTCATAAATAAAACGGTCCAGCCTCTACCTGCTGCTGTGAGAACCTCAAATTCAGGATTACGGGCGTACCTAGAAAAATTCGCATTTGAATATTCGCAACAAAATCCTGGGCTAGGAGAACTAAGATCAATAGGTGGCAATAACAGGCCACAGCTAGCCTTGGCCCATGTCACTGACTCGAAGAGAGACGGAAAGCGGGTCACCTACTTTATTTGGACACACGTGAAAGTTCCCACACCTCCAGGTGTGCCCTAAATTAAGACGCGGAAGACGGGCTGAGCAGTTAGCTCCACGGCTCCCAGCTGCCACGGAACGGTGCTATCCTGCCCCGTTCACTCCCTCTCAGGAAAGTGTGTTAGCGTGCCAGAGTGAAAGAGACCTTCTTGCACTCGATCCAGCATGCGCCCACAGCTCTGGCACTTCGCCATGACTAGGAACACATGATTTGTGAGCACGCACGAGTGAGAATGTCAGAGGCGAGGGCCCATGTGCATGCGACGTGCCCACATTCGTCCCCAGGAAACACGCAGGCCTTCTTCCTGTCCATTCCGGTTTTCGGGGGACTCACAGGGCTCCCTCTGCCAAGGCGCACACATTTTTACACTGGCCTGAGCAAGCCGTAAATAAGAAATTCGGCCTTACGAAAGAACCACACAGGGACAGCACGCGTAACTCAGAAATCAACACGACACACGACGTACACGTGTGAACTTTCGGAACTGGCGGCGCGTGACCCCACGGGCTGAAGCGCTCCGTGCTGGGGCTGGAGAGGGGAGACGGGAGTGCTCACCCCGGATGGTGGTCCCGAGGGGCCCCGGTCTCAAGAAAACACTGCTCAGTAGTGATTCGGCCCCCTGGGAGATCAGCGGACACCCTCAAACTACTGGAAGGATATGCATCTTCAACATAGAGGTGGCGGACACCAATTCATTACAAGACAGCAGTCTGTAAAAATTCTGTAACAACCTGACCCTGAAATACAAAAGTGTTAATGACCTCCTTTTAAAATGACAGGTGAGTCACTGGTCCCCAAAGGCCTGCTCTCTCAGGCTAAGAGTCAGGACCGTGCCGTGACAGTCCTGCAGTGGCCTCTCCCGGGACACCTCGTCACACCTGCACCGTTGCACCTGCGGCCTCCTGGGGGCTCCGCTCGGATTCTGCACTGGCCGGCGTGGTGACAGTCACCACCTTTCCTTTCTACTCCTGGTTTGGCCGGAGTCCCTGCCCTTCGTCCCCACCGGGTCTGGTGAGGGAAGACAGGAAGACACACGTAAAAGCTGTTTTACCCACACCCTGCGAGTCTGTTCCGAAGAATGACCTGTTTAAAAGAGAAAGTATCTGTTGCTAGATCTGAGCCGCTGGAGTCAGACCTCCTCATTCTGGCAGATGAGGGAAAACCGAACTCCCCTGCATCACTCACCAGCCCCTTCGCCTACGAGGCGGGATGAAGCTGACAAATACAGGGACTGAAAAAGAAAGGTCTGGGAAATGCAAGCGTGAAACGAAGAAATCCCTCGGAATGGAAACTCTCAAAGCGTGCCTCGGTGCGGCGGAGAAAAGCGAACTGCGAATTGATGCGAAAATTTCTAATGTCTCACGTCCCAGAACACTTGCCCAGTTTTCCATTTATTCCATAACAAGCACGTGTAGGTCGGCCTTTGGAAAGATGGTTTCAAATGGAACCCCTCTCTCATTTGACACCGAAAGTGAACGAGACAGTGGGTCTCAGACTTAACGATCAGCTTTCCTGGAATGTTCCTAATCGCTGCTCCGTTAGCAACGATGAACTGGAAGAGTCTCAGGATCTAATTGTGGGCTGTTTTGCTCCGTCTCAGCAGCACTGAGTTGAAAACGCTCTTACGTGAAGTTGGTCCCGTTCTACCCTTTTTAACTTGGAGAACGTGAGTTAATTGGTGCGCTCACTCTGCATATTTATATCTGAAATCCTAGATTTGCTTGGAAATGTGAATTTTATCCGTTGTCAGCGGCAACTCCACATGGGATGGTGAGAGGGGTAAAAAATCAAGTTGTAGTCACACGCAGCTTAAGCTGGCTCCCATCTGGCTAAACGCTAAGCTTTCCAACGAGACCTGGGAGCAACTCCTTTGCGGGTGTGAAGACAGCAGTCGTGGGAGCATCACTTTAAACCCTCATCGCCCCACCTTCACGGTGTCATCCGATGGCGGGAGAGGCCACGCTGTAAGCCGCTTGCTTCCAAAGTGTCTTAAGAGCCTTCCCCGTCTCGTGGGAGCACGACAAACAGGCTCACAGAGGATACGGTAGGCTGAGAAAAACTGCTAGGAAGATGCACGCTTCTCCGGTTCTTTCTTTCTCACCTTAGTGGAGGGCTAGGACCCAAAAAGGGCTTATCGACGTGGTCAGTTCACTAAGAACCACACCCCTTCCTGAGTCCTAGTGACAGCTGTGAACTTTGGGTGTCTGTGTGTAAGTTGTGTGTTACATTCAGAACCTGCGTTTAAGGAGCAAATTTGAGTAATAGCCACAAATTAGGGACCATGATCAGCAAACGAGGTTTACCCTCAAGTTGTCATCTGTGACCCCCTGTTTTCTGGACCAAAGCTTTCTTATTGGGTTCTGGCCATTACAGATGGGATGAAGTTCAGAAGGAAAGGGAGGGGGTTCTGGATCGTGCTGTGGAACTACCACACTGGGATTAAGCTGAGAGTGGCAATCCAGTGGACAGCCGCACATGCCTGGATTTTCTCTATGGCGACGACATTCCTTTCTTTATGGGTCACAAGGAGTGGGGGTGGGGGGCGTGCTCATCAAGTTATAGCTGTGTAATCCTAAAAGTTGAATAAAGAGATTTACGGCAAACAAATCAGATTCAACTTCAACTCTCGCCTCCCATGATCCTCTAGTGGTCCAAGGCAAAGAAATTGTCAAGAGGGAGCTTTTCTGAGGGGATAGAAACAGTCTATATCTTGATGGTGGTGGTGATCACATGACTGTATATGTATTTCAAAAGTAAAGAACTGTGCACCTAAAAAAGGTGAAATTTACTGTGCTAATTACATCTCAATAAACTTGACTTTAAAGGAGAAGGGACCAAAAAAAAAAAAAAGAAAACAAAACAAAGGAAAGGTCACTCGGCACTAAAACAATAGATAACAACCCAGAGGACCCTCAGGAACATTATGTTGAGTGGAAGAAACCAGATGCAAAAGACTACCTAGTGCACGGCTCCACTTAGATGGGTTACAGGTAGGAGAGAATGAGTCATTCACCCCTTCCACCCCCGTGCACGCACGTACACACCCATGCTCCTCACCACACTCCCAAACCTAGGAAAAAATTGTTTCCCACAAAGCTGGCTTCATGCTCTCAGGAAGAAAGCAGAAAGGCATTTCATAACCGTCTCAGAGTCGTGAGGGGAGGGGGCCTCCTGTTTGAGAACAGAATCAATCCTGGGTGTTGCGCCAGGGGGTTGAAACCCCCCTGGACAGAATCCCAGGGGGAGGCCTGGATGGCGTACACACAGCTTGTTACTCCTCTCCCCCAAATCTCATTAGGCTACGAAATGTAGATCAATTTAGCAAGTGAAGAGGATGATTAAGTTTGGTATCACCTTCCTTTATCTGGGACAACTTAAAAAGGAAAACCTCACTCTACAATATCTTCCCTACTAACATTAGCCCAAAAAAATGTTCCCCCCGGCCTTTCCATGTTTCCATCAGATTCACATGAACCAGATTCCCTGCAGGCAGCAGAGCCTACCACTGTGTGCTCTCGCGTTCCAAGCATTATCTCGGGTCAGACAGGACTCTCAAGTATTACCCAGCCATTAGAAATAATGAGCTCTATAACATCACACATACACATGCAGCATACATCAGTAAATACAATGAAAGAGGAGACGGGGACCTGGGACTCAGGAGAAACAGGCTGAGGAGGGAGAGCGGCACTGTCTTTCTTTTAAATCCATGCAATTTAAAGTACTTCAGAGCCTCACGTGCTACCTTTTAATAAAAGTATTAATTAAAACCTTAAAAAACAAATTACAACCCAAATTCCCTTGTAGGCTTTTGGCACCTCAGTCAAGGGAAGAGTGTTCCCCAAAGTGGCTGAAGAGCTTCAAAAGGGGCCCCTGGGAGAAAGGGCTTGGTCCACCCAACTTCATGCGTTACTACTTCTGAATGCAAGTCAATGACCACTCAAAATAGTCTGAAAACAGTATGAAATGTCCAAGTGAAATTGTCGCTCTACAGACGTTCCCAGTTAGAACCACCCGTTCTCACTGCTCAGAGAACCGGCCATCCTGGTCTGATTTAAAAGCACGTGCCACCCCCTGGTGATGTCGTTGGTTGCTCTTGTCTAGACAGCACAAGGCGTGGGCAAGCCTCATGCAGTTAGAATAAAGCCAATCTTTTGATACACAAAATATAAATGGCTCATACGTATGTCAAAAAAAAATGTTTGCCATTTCTCAGAAAATAGCCAAGGAGAAAACATTCTGAACTCTTGACAACGACAGTTCTTGCTGAGGTGACCAGGTCGCCTGTCACATTCAGGTGACGCAGACGCTGAGATAACCGGACCAGACAGCAGTTTGGCAATCGGACCCAGAGCCCAAGCGTGTGCACGGCTGGCCATGCCGCCTCTAAGCATTTATGCTGAGTCAAAGATTAAAGATGGATGCAAGGTTATCTACCAAGGTAATCACCCCAGAGGTGTTTATAATAGGGAAAATAGGAAAAACGTCCACATACGAAAATAGACATCGATTGTCTAAAATATGACACCGCTACACAATGGGATGATGTTAGTCACTGAAGAACACGTCCTTGAAGGATAGCTTAAGGTGTAACAGGGAGATGTTGCACACAATTTTGAGTGAGGAGAAAAACAGGATTCTGATTTGCAGAGGCTGTGTGAACGTACATGCAAACATATGCACGTATTCAGACCACGGGCAGATACAAACACAGGTAGAGCAGCGCGCAGGGGAAGTGCACTGGCGTGCCTGCGGCCGCCCCCCACGGCGGCAGAACACAGGGAGGCCTTAGTTTTCTTCTTTAAACACATCTTCCCCAGTTTCCCAAATTTCAACGACAGATCCGTGCTGTTGTTTTAAATTGTATTTTGCATGTATTGATTGTATAATCTTTCTTAAATTGTTTTTCAAGTGCAGTTGTCTGCATTCCCCCCACCCCACCACTCTCCCCCACCTCCCACCCTCAGTCCTACCCCCCTTTGGCTTTGTCCGTGGGTCCTTTATACGTGTCCCTTGATGACCCTTCCCTTTCTTTTCCCCGTTATCCCCCTCCCCCTCCCCTCTGGTTGCTGCCAGTTCGTTCTTTATGTCAATGTCTCTGGTTCTATTTTGCTCGCTTGTGTTGTTAATCTTAAAAAATACATCACATACATATGTCATATGATGCTGGTTTTGTGTGAATTTTTGTTAGCAGGAAAACGACAGAGAAAAATCAAGGGCTATTATGAGATCATGTATTTAAAGATAAAAATGCTGATCCTTTCTAATACTTATAAGAACTAAAATATAGGCTATAAGGCATCACTTGTCTAAACGGTAGCAGAAATCAAAGGACCGCTGTGGGGAAACGGCCTCATTAGTCTTTCATGTCTATAGAACCCCTCTCTGCTGAACAGCTGACACTGACGCTTCGAGATGCTGCTAATTCTCTGCAGAGCTTAATTTATGCAGCTGCACTCGTGCTAGGATATAAGTTAATTTGGAGCACAAGATAAACCCACAATTGACTTTTAGATGATTTCCCATTGACCAGTCGAGTCCCAGTGCCTAGCAGAGGGAGGGAACACTGTGGATGCTGAACAGACACTGTCTGATAACTCTGTGGGCGGCGTCCTCAGGGGGGAGAGCTGACAGAGACCAGAATCTCGTCTTCTTTGCTGACACATTGGAGCGCTGCTCTCGGAACACGGTAGTCACTCAGTGGGAGCACAGTGAATTCAAATTAGCTGGGAAGGTCCCCAAGGGTCCTGTGGCAATAACCAGCGCCACGGATGCCAGGGTGACTTTAGAACGAGAACACGGGTGGGAGAAAGTGCCGGGCAGCTAAGGGGCCACTGAGGTATGTGACTGGTTTAGGGACCTGCCAATGGGCCATCTCTAAGCAAAATGCAAGCTGGTTGTGGCAGTCAGTTTGAGGGGGGTCTTTTGGTGGTGGTTTTGGTTTTGGTTTTGGTTTTTGGAGGCCAGACTGCGGAGGCTTTAAAGCCGGAAGCAATAGGGATGTCCCGCAGCCCTGGAGTGAGTGGGGATGAACGACTATTCCAGGATTGTATCAGCGGGGGGGGGGGGGGGGGGCTCGGAATCGCTTCCCCACCCCCCACTCATCTCCACTCGCGCCCCCTCGACTACGCGCAAAGGGCGCCCAGGAGCAATGAAAGGCGTGCGCTATTTAATCAGACGTCTCCGCTCGGGCTTCCCGCCCTGGCTTTTGCAGAAGTGGCGGTGGATGGCTTTCCATTTGGAATAATTTAAAACAGAATATTCCCTTTCAGATGCGGCACCAAAATACATCAGAAGCACACACGTCATCTGAGAGCTGCAGCCGTGTTTGACACAAAGGACTGACACCGTCCTTGCTTTTTAAGACGTGGCTTGTGGCTCCTTCTTACGTACACACAGCAAATGCCACACACGCGATTCCCCTTTTCTGATCTGCAAAGAAGCCTTTCTAAGGGGAGCAAGCCTGGGAATTGGGGGAGACCATCAAGACTCAGAAGCGGCACCCAGAGAGAAGACGCAGAAAGCAGGAAGGGTGGAGGGTAAGTCTACGGCGATGATCAGCCTCGCCTGAATCAATGCGTGACAGGAACCTCACGCCTCAAGATAAACTCTGACAGGATGACACGCTGGAATCGGGGAATGTGTAACGCGTGCACTAATGCCAAAGCAGACGAGGCTACACCGTGTGAGTCGTTTCAAGGGGAACCGCCTCAGGGAGCAGCAGGGGGGTGGGGCTCGTACACCCCCTCAGCCGTGGCCTCGGCGAGAAACCCGTTTCGTCCCGCGCTCCAGCATGCATATGCCTGAGAACGTACACCTGATCGAAGGGCACACGTGCCGTTGCTATTTGTGAAGCGCTCTCGAAATTGCTTCATTCCCATTTTTAAAACACTATTCAAAATTCTCCGAAGCGATTCCGTTACCCTTGGTGAGTCACCGCTCGCAATGACTTCAAGAGAATAATCCATTTGCCTGCCTCCTTCCAGATGTATTTGCTCCTGTTTTTTGAGAGGCACCGTCTACAACCACGTCTCACGAACTATTCAAAGTTAGAAACCGGATGAGTCAAGGTCACGACTCAAGAGGAATATTCAAAAACAACAGGAAATGTGTTATTATCTCACGCACAAACGCAGGCGGCCGCCGCCCGGCACAGGGCCCGCTGGGATACTGGAGAGCTCCGAGCGTCCCCTTCGCACCAGCCGTGACGACGGGCGTTCCAGCAGAGAAGCGAAGTAGGTCAGCAGCCAGAGGGTTCGATTGATTTTGGCTGGATTTTTTTTGCTGTTGTTTTCATTTATTTCCTCATCACCTGAAAGCCCAACCTGACAAAAATAGCTCAGTCAGGGGCGCTGGCCGTGATTCTGGCTTTTCCTCAGGACCAGGAGCAGCAAAGAGCCCTGGGCTCCGCTCTCCCAACAGGAGAGTGTCACACCGGTGACCACGTGGCCATAGCAGGACTCTCCTGCTGGATCCTGGTCTCCACCCGACAGACAGTGACACACGTGTCGGCCTGTGGCCGCCCCAGGATCTGACGGGCAGGTCCCAGCAGAGCGGAGGGCAGACACTGGCGGGCCGCACCCCCGGGCTGCCCCCTTCGGGACGGTGGTGCCAGGCCACACCTGCCGAGCGCTTCCTGCGTGTCAGGCACTGCGGCTGAGACCCCTGACTTCCGTCACCTCACACGGCCTCGCCTGACCTGCCTGAGAGGTTGATTGGCTACTCAGTTGCTGAATTACAGCCCCAGTGGCAAGGGATTCAACTTTACAGCAAAACCGTCTGCGATCCCAATATCTACGGCCCTTGCTACCCGCCTTCCCTGTACCCCATCCAAGCTCCTCACCCATGCTGGGTGACGGACCACCTTAGAGAAGAATCCGGGAGGAACTGGTGTGAATGGCCAAGAAGATGGAGCTGGAGGAAGACCACGTGGAAAGACAGGTGAGTAAACATGCTGTGTCCATGCAGTGCGGGATGGGCCTCAACGGGGGAAGTCCGAGGGTCAAGACCACCCTGTGGAAGGTGCTGGAAGGGAGAAGAGGCTGAAGAGCAAGGAGGACAAAGGTCCTAGGGTGAGGGGCCTGGGTGTGCGAAGGTCCGGGGGAGAAGGGAGCACGCCCTGCTGGGGTTTCTGCAGCACGGGGTGGCGACAAGACATCTGGGCCTCGCTCTCAGGGGCACAGCAGCCACCTCGCCTGCATAAATCAGACGGGGCGGGTCTGCCGCGCGCCTCAGATGAAGCTCAGGCTGCGGGATGGAGCCGGGACGGATGGGGGGCGGGGGGGAGGGCGGTGTGGAGACAGTCACACGATGAATCAGGGTCACGGCCGCGGACATGGAAGATCAGGAGGCACGAAGGTATATACATGTTGAATAGCTATGCCATAAACCTGAAATGAATACAATATTGTACGCTTACTACTTTTTAATCTTTAAAAAATCAGAAATGGAAAAAATTGTTTCTCTCTATGGAATCCAACGACCTTGTAGCATCCCCACTGCGAACGCCCTGGTTCAAGGCGCCGTCACCTCCCAACGTGCTCACTGCAGGGGCACGGTCACCTTGTTCCCTCCCGCTGTCGGTCTCAACAGATCAGCCAGACAAGCCTCTCAAACTGCAAGTCACATGACGTCACGTGCGTGCTCAATCCAGCCCCCGGCTTCTCTCTGCCCTCAGCGGAAACGCCGAACTTGTTCGACTGGCCTGCAGGGGCCTGCAGGGGCCCCCCTACCCCCTCGCCTCTGCTTCCCTCCCCCAGTTCTCCCGGCTCCTGCCACGCTGGCCTCCTCGCTCGTCCCTTCCCGTGCTGGGTGGACACTCAGGGCCCTTACACTGCGGCTCCCTCTTTCCGGAAAACCCTTGTCCAGGTACTTCCTCGGCCAGCTCCCTCACTTCAATCTGACCTGTGGGCAACATCCTCCCTTTTCTCTCCGACTTTTCTCCATTGCGTTTTTACCCACGTGACATACTTTTTTTCTTTGTTTATTGTCTGGTTTACTCCAAGAAAATACATGCTACTTAAGGGAAGGCATAGCATTCTGTTTTAGCTTCCTGCTGCCCCAGGGCTGAGACACTGTGCTTTTGTGGAGCAAATGTTCACCCTGATGCCCTCTATAAAAACTAGAACACGTAAACAATGTCAATAGCCATTAGTAAGAAACCCATACTTTGATCAAATGGGATACTATATATATTGATACTCACAGTATGACCACATATAGAAGATGGAATACCATTCGACTATTAACAATTTGAATAAACAGGAAATGAATCAACTTATTGGAAGGAAAAAAGTCTAACATATTAAGTGAAAAGAATCAGGTCCGAAAGAAATATACATGGGGTTAGCTCAATTTTATAACAAAATCAAGTGGCAAAATTTGTTCAAGTACATGCATTAAGGTAACTCCTAACCTAAAATAAACATGCTTTAGGAGTGTCCAACCTTCTGGTGTCTCGGGGCCACACTGGAAGAAGAAGAGTTGTACTGGGCCTCACATTAAATACACAAACACTAATGAAAACTGATGACCAAAAAAAAAAAAAAAAGGTTTTAACTAAACGTACGATTCTGTGCCAGGGTATGTCCACAGTCATCTTGGGACAGACGCCGACCACGGGCCACAGGTTGGATATCAAATGATCAAAAGACTCAACCCCGAGAGGCCTTCAAGGAGAGGTTTTCACTCTCACAATATTAATAACACAGAAAAGCGGCAGGATTTGTCCTGACCTAGACAGGCTGGGATGGGGAAAGAAGTCAGTACATTTCTGTAAGATTCTTGTCTTATCTCGTGGGCTGCAGGGAAAAGCAATTTCTCAAACTATCAAATAGCCAGTAACAGCCGAGGAGACGCGGGGGCAGGGCTGCTCGGGGTGGGGACTGGCGTGACTCACGGGGACGGTAGGGGGCGCTCCACGGAGGCAGCTTCTCCCGCCCAGGCTCAGCGGGATTCACACCCCCCCCCCCCCCGGTGCAAGTAGGAGTGGGCAAAGCAGCTGCTTCTGCCCCTGCCAGCCCCGCTGCGCCCAGGCTGGGGACCACGGCCACCGCACCCAGTGGGGAGGGGAACATGGGGTGAGACGGGGTGAAATCAGCTATGCAGGGAGGAAAAAGTGAGAAGAATGGTTTTCTTTTTTTGGAGGGGCATTTCCTTGATCTTTTCTGGCAACAAGAAGGTTTGATCCTTCTCAAAGAACTCTTGGCTAGCCATAAAGTCGACACTTCAAAGAATAAAAAAATCCGTAGTGGGAAAAGCACATTTAACTCTATTTAGTGTTCAAAAGATGAGAGAAGTCCCATCTGTGTGGGAGATAAACAGTCCCACAAGGCTGTCTAACCATCAGGAGCTGCTCCTGACAAGGTCCCAGTTAGTTTCATTAATTCTCTTGCCCAGAATGCAGTACCAATCCAGGTTGAACACATGTCACTCGAGAAGTGACGATGGCCAACCTCTGTGAACAGATGCAGTGGTGGGAGTCACCAGGGAGGGTACATGAGAAGGACTCGGTTTGGACGCAGCAGCGTGGGGCTGGAGGCCACTTGGGCGGGACCAGGGACCTGCAGTGATGGGAACTGAGGACCACACAGGAGAAGAGGCTTGTGTGGAGGGGTCGGTGGTGGGGCTCGTACCAGGATCCAGGCCTGCTAATGCCCGACCCGGAGCTCTTACCGCCCCACGAAAATACCCATTTCACTCCGATCCGAACTGCCGCTGGGGGAGGCGGAGGAGGTTCGAAAGGGATCCCCACATTCAGGAGGGGCCCGTCAGGCAGCCCAGGAAGGAACTGGAGGGTTTGTTAAACTGCTTTCTGGACTCCCTTGCAGGAGTTTGCATCTCGCAGGCGCTCCCCCGAGAGGAGGGGGCGCACGGCCGAGTCCAGGAATCGCTCGCTGGTCTGGGGTGTACGACGGAAGAGCACAGAAGCCTGCAGCTTTCTATTTTTAAAAATGCAAGTCATTCTCCTCACTCGCTCTATGAAGGAACAACATGGGAATATGCAATTAGAAAGCTCAAAATAGCTTCTTCAGGGGAAAAAAGATATGATTCATACTTCTAAAGATGCTCAGGCCACAGCTGCAATCTGTTCTCGTGGCCGAAACCCTCGGAAAGCGCAGTGAAGGGAAGCCGCGCTGGGCTCCTTCGCTGGGATCCAGCACTCCGACCAGCTCCCCGGGGGCAGGGAATGGCCACATCCTGCAGCAGACCCGCAGGCAGCTGGAGCTGACCTGCAGGCAGGGCCGTCCCAGCCTACAGCCACCGTCCCAGGGCACCTGGCTCCGTGTAGGTCCCACTGGCTGGGCTCACCTGCCAGGGCAGGAGGCACCTGGGGAGGAGCATTTGACTGACCACTCCGGTACTCACTGAAATCCAACCTCTGAACTGGGTCAAGTTCACCCCATTTCCCGCGGCCAGGGGATGGGCAGGAAAGCAGCAGCGAGCTGAGGGCAAGCTGAGGAGACAGCTGGGGACACGGTGAATTAGAAAGCCACGCAGCCGTGTGTTCTGAAACACAAGGTTGAAGACAGATCATTTTCTTTCCTCTTTGGGGGAACACACCGTGTTATAGTCTAATCCAAATTTGGACTCCGTCGGCTTTCTCACCGAATTACCCGAGGAGGAAGAGGAGGGGAGGGATGAAGAAGAGCCCTTTGCTGTAACACATTCTTCACTTAAGTTCAGAAAAGGGTGGTGGTTTGAGAGGTTTCAGGGTAAAACACAAATCTCAGACAAGATATACTCATGTCTGAAAAGTATTTTGGAACTGACTCTGAAGCAGACAGAAAGCTGCTCTATTCATGCAATAAATACTTTTTTAAAGATTTTATTTATTTATTTTTAGAGAAGGAAAGGAGGGAGAAAGAGAGAGAGAAACATCAATGTGCAGTTGCTGGGGGCCGTGGCCTGAAACCCAGGCATGTGCCCTGGCTGGGAATCGAACCTCCCAGTGCATGCTGGTGCTTTGGTTCGCAGCCCGAGCTCAATCCACTGAGCTATGCCAGCCAGGGCTCAAGCAATAAATACTTACTAAAAACAGACTATATATGCAAGGCACTGGTGAAGAGGCGAGGACGAAAGACAGATTTACTCTGAGGTTAATCTTAAGCGGTTTATGGAGTAAAAGGAAGACAGCAGTTTGAAAGTGGAAGCAGGGATTGGCCAGCACTGCACAGAGAGAGAAGGGTGAACGTACAACAGTCTCCCAGTAGCTAACCGCATCTATTACCTGGGCGACCTCAGCCTACGCAGCCTCCCCGGGGTCCTGGGTCCCGCACGGTGAAGAAAATCGTTGTAAGGGTTACCAGAGTAGTGGCCTCAGAGAACTGTGTGTGCCCCAGAGGAAGCCTCTAATAAATGGCGGTAGTGGTTTTTTTTTTTTAAATTAATTCTTTCTATTCAGCTTTAAATCAGCAAGTGTTTTGATTGAAGTTCAAGTACCCAGAGCTGAGAAACTCCCCTGGCATCTACATCCTAATCGACTCCAACCTCCAGGAAAACCGGTCCACCCCGAGGCTGCAGGTTAAGGATGGCGAGTTCGTGAATGCGTCCCGGGGCTTTCTGCCCTCTCCTCTCCTCCCCGCCGTGGCCGCTGGGGACCCCACCCCAGCGGGGGGTGGGACAGCCACTGTGGGAAGCTGCAGCGTCCCAGGCAGGTGTGTGTGAAAGCCCGGAGTTGTGGGTGTGCCTCTGGGGGTATTTTGTTCGCTTGTCTGCATGTGTTGACTCACGAACATTCGGCTTTAAAAACCGCACAGGTTAGCATTTCAGAGCCAGTTCAGTGCGGCCGACAGCCTGGCTGATCCCTGTTGTTTGAATTCCTTTGTTTTGGGTGGAGGGGATCTAGTTTTTTCTCCTTGACCTCTATCGGAATCTTCCAGCCTTCTGCTCACGCTTGCCCTCTAACTCCGTGCTGCTGTTTGCGGGTGACATTCGACGTTCGCCACACCCCAGGCCCTGAGAGCTCACGGTCTAGTCGGCAGTGGTAGGTCCCAGCCCAGCGCTACCTGCCAGTGGGGTGGTAACCGCTCCGGAGAAAGAACAGCCGGAGGGCCCGAACCCCGGTGTGTCGAACTAGAGAGGGTGGTTTCTGCCCATTACACTTTGGGGGTGGACGTCCACCCGAGGTGGACTTCACCGACGAGGGCCTCCTTCACCTGTGGCGATGACGTGACTTGTACGGTTGTTCTAACGACGCTTCTACTTAGAAAAGCGGCCGCATGGCCTGCAATCCCAGCTCCTCGTATACAGACCCACGGGGCCCAGGTGAGCGCACCGTGGGGCCATAGGACAACGGAAGGAAAGGCACGTGTAAGTCCCACCGGCCCGCCCTGCCTGACCCGCGCTGGGGAGGCCAGGGACCAGCGAGCCGCCCCCACCCCCCAGACCTTCATGGGGGCACAGGGGTCCTGAACCGCGCTCTTGACACCGCCGGGGCCGGTACCTGGAGTAGGACCCCTGTCCCGCCCCTCCCCCAGGGCTCCTGGGCAGCCTGCTGCCCGGCAGCCAACGCCCGGGGCGCATCTGCTCGCTCGCGCGCTCGCTCTCTCTCTCTCTCTCTCTCTCTCTGGGACAAACAGGCCAGAGCTGGGTCCGACATGAAGTCATTCTGATTTATTCATTTTGATTGTTTCCCTTCAGATTATACTAAACTGTTTTTCCGCCATAAGAACATATTTTTCCTATTTGGACAATAGATGTGAGTGTGTATGTGTGGCGAGAATGGTAAAACAAACAGGGCGGAATGTTAATGCGACAGGTACACCTGGGTGAGCGGCAGGTAGGAGTGAGTGCTTTGGCCTTTCCTGCAGGCAGTGCTGTTTAAAAAGACAGATATTGCGCTGGCTGGCGTAGCTCAGTGGATTGAGCTCAGGCTGCGAACCAAAGTGTTACAGGTTCGATTCCCAACCAGGGCACATGTCTGGGTTGCAGGCCATAACCCCTAGCAACCGCACTCTCTATCTCCCTCCCTTCCCTCTCTAAAAATAAATAAATAAAATCTTTAAAAAAAAAGACAGATATTTTTATTTCCATTCATTTGTTGTCACTTTTCTTTATCAGTCCTTCCACACCGCCTTTCACCTCCTGTTCTTCCAGGTGGGCCCTGCAGTCAGATGGGGGTCTCCACCCTCGCTCCCGTCCGAAGTTCGCGAGGGGAGACGAGCCCGCCCACTCCTGGGGGAGCTTCCGTCTTTGCCACGACGCTAATGTCGTCCCACCTGAGGTGACGCCTGCTTATTTATGTGGAACTTGTGCTGTATCTTTTAGTAAAGTCTTACAGCTTTCTTCCCATAAGATGTTTTCTATTACCATTATTCTGCAACCGTTTACATTTTTATTGTCATGGCTAAAAAAAATTCCCTCTTATGCATTTTATAATTACCTAATTACTACTGACATATAAAAATGCTACTAAGTTTTGCTTCTCCACTACGTAGCTACTCTTCTGAACTTCATGACTTCTAACAGCCTTTCCTTTGCTTCTTCAGGGATTTCTAGATAACGAAGCTTCAATGTCTATAACATAAAATACTTAGTTTCTATCACTGACCTACGCCTGTATTTGTTTGTGTCTTCCGGGTCAAGGAGAAATAATAATGGTGAAGACTGGCTCCCTGTCTCATGCTGCTTTCGTTTTAGCTTTTACTAGGAAACCCAGTTTGTTATCACCATTTTAAATAGTAGAATGTTGCTTTTATAGCAGCTTTCTTTAAAAAAAAACACGATATGACAAATGCGTCCTCCTCATACTCCATCATCTTCAACAAGGGCACGGCATGCTCTGGGCCACTGCCGCAGCGTTGGCGGGCCCTGGTGTCCGGGTGGGCACGTCGTGCCTGCTCGTGTGGGACCCGAGCCCGGCTGCGCTCTGCACCTGGGGCTCCTCCGGCTTCCCCGGGACAAGCAGACCTGTGAGCCAAGTTCAGGGTCTGACGGGAATAATACAAAGGCCTCTGCGACAGGTACTTTGTGAACATTCATAATCCCATTTTTTTTTGTTTTATCTTTCTGTGCCTTTGTTTTCACCATTTATTTATCTTTGAATTATTATTACGCTTCTCTCTACAAGCCGCTTCTGCTGCTAGGGGGAAGGGGCCGTGAATGAAAGGGAACGCACGTTAATGAAGAGTGGGAAGTACGACAGCGGAGGCACAGGGGAAGCGCTCCGGGACTTTGGAGGAGGGTGTGACGCCCTCCGCCGTGGGCATCAGACCAACACAGTCCTCCAGGCGGCCCCTTGGGACAGAGGGACACGGCAGTGGGCGTCTGGGTCTCTCCTCATCGGGGGACAAATCTCCAGGCTGCCCCCTCCCTCTGTAACTTCAGAGACAGCAGGAAAGGATGCTATGTGTCATGTCAGAAACAATATGAAAACGAGCGAGTCCTAACAGAGCCGATGACGAATACAAATTATTTCCGTCCACTTATCATTGAGATGTGCTTGCGACATTCTCCTTCCCCCTGCCAAGTTTAATTTCCCTCCGTCATCACTCCCCGCGGAGGGAAACAGGTCGTGGTGCTCTCAGAGGTGCTTACACGCGCTGCCTCCGAAACATCGACCAACCGCCAGGCGACCTCCAGGTCTTAAGACAGCCACTCCGTGCACAGAAGGAGGTGAAGACTCGACAGTTTGGTGTCTTTGCCTCCGTGTGCGTTTGGGTTACTAATTCCTTCACCAAGAAGCAGTTTCCAGTTAACAGAACACTTTTCCTGCCTTTTCTCTGCTGAGTCTCGGAGGAGGAGGAGGAGGAGGGAGATGAGGAAGGGAATGGTGATGCTCAGGAGGATAAGGCCCCACGTTACAAACGGCAGGACAGAGGGAAATGCCCAACTGTCTTGGCAAACACTCTTCCGTCAGTTACGCCTGCCACCCAGGGCTTCGGGTTCTGAAGGCCAGAATCTTCCAGGCACTCCTCCCGCCCGAGACCACACTTTTTTTACACGTCCTCGTATCAGTTCCCTCATCACGCTAATCAGGCACTCCGGAGTAAACTTCACGCTCTCTCCTACGGCATTGTTGATCTGAGCCCAACGTGGGTGCAGCTTCTCTAAAGCCAAAGCTCAGGCCTTGGACCTCTAGACCACTTTGTTCTGGTTCTGTTTTCTGTTTTGTTTCTTTGCCTTTAAACGTAAGAAGGACGTAGAACACGGAAGTAGAAGCGGAACAGGAACGCGCCAGATAGAGTCAAGATCCAAGAGGTTCCAGCTTTCCCTGGAGCGCGGGCACCAGCTGGTGCTGGGAAACAGGAAGGCCTTAGAGGATCCACTGTGAGAAGCGGCGGTTCCTGAGTTTCCTTCGGCCAGAACGTTCTATGAGTGGAAGTGGCGGATGGCACCCCCCAAAGCACGGAGGCTCCGGCGTCCCGGAGTCAAGTGCCGCCCTGCCGGCTGCTGCTCTGCGGGCCCCTCAGTCGCCCGTCGGTGCTATTTTCACCCGCTGATGCAGAGACGTCCGCGTGATGGATTGCACCAGGTGCCGCGTGCAGCACCGCAGCGGGTGATGATAAATATCGCCGCGCGGAGACCAAGGGAGGGGGTGCTGAGCATTTTCAGGCTGGATGATTTTTTCGATTTCTGTTCTTGTTTGTTCTTGTGGGTTTTTTTTTAAATAAAGTTAAAAACCAAGTTACGAAGTTTTAAACTAATTAGAAGAGCCTCACAGGTGAAGGTGGCAAGACTGTGTTTGAGAAAGATGGAGATACAAATCGCAACGGCAGGTGCATTCTGCCCTTCGAAATACACCCCAGAATAACCTCCCCCCCACCGCCGACACATAAAGCACCATCGAGGGCGTGGGAATAGCCATGTGCTAATGGGAAAGGGAAGCCGTGGGCCCCAGGCACCTTAGTGGTGAAAAATAAAATACATTATAGTAAAACTTCAAATTCCATCTTCTGCAATCTTTGATAGTGCTACATTAAAAAAATACCAATGCATTTCCCCAAATTCCCAATAAAGGCGAAATGACAGAGGGCTGGAAACGGACTTCAATTTGTTATCATTCTCTGCAGCAGTCGGGAAAATGCAGAAAAGACTTTTTAAAGGAAAGGGACAGAATTAAACTATCTTCCCGATCTTTGAAAACCCCAATTTTCTTTCACTCCTACCGCTCTGTGGCCATGTATTCAGGAAAGGTGGGTTTCAGCTCCGGTCTACGGAGCAGCTAATGACCTCCCTAGGTCTGACTTCCAGAAGGTTCCATTCCCCCCATCAATGCCTGGGTGAGGCACGGGTGCAGGCCAGGGTGTTAGATAATTGGGCATCAGAGAAAGGATGCTGAAGTGCTTTTGGAAGTATGCCCACGCACCTAAAGGAGGCTCACCAGAGGGACCGCCTCTTGTTGCTCTCGACCACGGTGGCTGTCATTCTGCGGCCAGTTTAAGGACCGTGTGATGCACCAGGGGTGGCAGAACCAAAAGATGGGAGGACGTGGGTCCTGGACGATGTCACTGAACACGTAACCGACCCGAGGGCCTGCTCCACTCTGAAAGCACGACATTCAACGCCCGTTCTCACGCGGGCCGCTGGCTTGCTCCCTCCGGCCGTCTGCTTCGGCCGCACGGACGTAGATTTCTCTGAACCTCCTGGTCTTCCCACCTCCAGATCTCACTGCCTGGGGCTTTCGGCAGCTGCTGCACGCCGAGCGCATGCTGTGCCTGCCGGTTCCTCTTCTCGTCTTCACGATTCTTCTGTGCCACGTCCGCCAAGATCTCCCTTCCTCAGCCTGCCCGGCTCCCCATGAAGGAAAAGGACCAAACACTGTCTCCTAACAACACTAACATAACGTGAATGAAATGTTACAAATGCAAAATGTTTTATAACCACGTGTTTCTGGGAAGGACTCTCCAGTGAGCATGTGAGCTGCGTGAGGATGGAAGGGTGTGTTCTACGTACATGTCGCCATGACTGGTAGAGAAGGAACCCTGCAGCTATTGAGTGAATGAATGAAGGATGAATGAATGAATGAGACAAGAAGAAATGTCCTTTGCCCTAGCTCTACCTAACTTTGGAGTATAGCTAGGTTTCGTACTACATGTTCAAAAGATAAGTAATTACCCCATTTGTATCAGAAACCAAATTTTCCGTGTATCCCTCGACAACTCCCTGCTTTGAGGACGGCACTGTGATCACAGGAACGACAGGTCCTGGCTGCACCTGCAGAAGGACTGCACGTCTGGGCGGAGCATCTACGGGTTTGTCTGCGCCGGGCCACCTCCTGGTCCCTCGCCCCGCCCCCCTGCATGCAAACGTGCCTCTTCTTCGGAAGACTTGCTCCTCCCTTACTTTTCATCTTCTCCTTCTAAGTGGGGCCACCAATCCCAAAACCCAGGTCATGGGGATCTGTGATCACACCTAGGTGCACAAACAGTCCTCTTCATGATCTTTAAAACCAACACTAAAGGAAAATAAGTGCCTTGCTCTCAAAAGAACCTCCTGAAGGAAGCAGATGAGAAAGAATCGTTTTAGTCAGAACGTGGAGGGTGGAGAAACAAGGGACGTCGTCCCAGGTCCTGGCTCCAGCTGTCACTGATGCCGGAGCGCTCTGCACCTCCCTAGCTTAAGCTGGGGTTTGTTTACAGAACATGAGAGTCTCTCCCCTGCAGAAGAGCTGTCCACCTCCCAACGAAAGCAACATCCACGTCCTTCCAACAACTACGTGCAGCAAGGACTCGGCTTATTTTGCAGGTAGGGAGCCAGAAGCTCAGGACTGAGAAGAAGCATGCGCCAAGTCATCCGACGAGTGTCCAAGCTGTGACTTAAAGACGGTCACCCAGGTTCCCAGATGCGACCACCGGCCTTGCCTTCCTCTTCCTGTGCTGTTCTTGGGGCCTCCTGCACACCCAGTGGGGCTCAGGGACCCTAGACGATATGCCGTAAGTGCAAGTGCTCTCTTCGTCATTAGCAGAGATGCCATTGATCTTAGTTAACTCCTGCGGGTGTTACGGGCTTCAGTTAAATAACTCAGTTAAATAACAAAGTGCCCTGAGAATGTAAACAGGCACTGTTTTTATAGCACACTCTCACACACGGGTCTCTGGCAATGTCAGTAACAAGAAACCCTAAAACAAGCACTTTAAAAAAGTGATCGAAAGAAAACCTGTACATAAAGACTTGGTTATCAGTCGTTTAAATGAACATTAAATGTTTGCTTTAGACACCACGCTGTGATTGGTAATTCAGAAGTGAGTTTCCTCAAAAGACCTTAGGTTAAATCAAAAGACAAAGCATTTCCAGAAAACTGAAGTGCTCTACTTTTTCGCATGTCCTTTAGATTTGGGGGTGGGTGCATCTTTGGCCTCAGCACGTGCTTATTGATCTAACATGGCCATGATCTCCTGGGTCGGTTACTGTCGCAAACCTGAGAAGAACCATGAAACTTAGAAAAGGACAAAAGCAGACACAAGCAAACCAAAAGATGATGGATTTGTTTGCAAAACTAATTTCCCCAGAAGAAAAATAGACATCCCCTGCAGCATAGGGGTGAGCTCAGACTCGGTTTTTATATTAGCGACTTATTTAATATGGCAGTGGGCACGAGGCAATCCATTAAAAAGCAATTTCCCGCTTACCACAAGGTGTTTCATCATCTGACATCTAGTACTCAATCGGAGTGGAGTAGTCCCTTAATGTTTTATGAGCAGAAAACAGCTCGTGTGGGCACGTTGACTCCAGACACACAGGAGCCTTTTGTTAGCCTTGCAAGATGTCCAGAACGACTTTTGCAATAGACACTGAGCAACAGGTTGACCTGAAAACTTAAACTACCAAAACACTGCAAAAATTAGGCTTTAGAACTGGTAACAGGCATTTAAATACATATGTATGCACAAGCATACACACACATATGCATATTCATACAGATACATACATATATATACACAAGCATATATATATATATATGTGCATATATATATACACATAAAATGACTTACAACTAATAGGAAACATCAGTCCCAACTCGTTCACATACTTTCTGACGTGGACGTTTCTTGGGCACAGGGACCATATCTCATTCCCCTTCGTGCCTGCAGGTCCCTCACAGTCCCTGGCACACTCTAAGTAGTCAACAGATTGTTACGGAACAGATAAGTAAGTGTGTTTGTTGTCTTGGGTGAAGAGGGCCTGCCACCCGTACGTCAGGCCCCAACTGTCCAAGCTCAGCCTCACCGCAGAGACCGGGCCTGGCCAGGGCCTGAGCGACAGGGGCAGAACGTTGACAGTCGCCTTTCCAGTAGAAATCGGGGCGTGGGAGCCCCTCCGGGGCTCTTGACCTTGGGGTGCCCCCAGAGTTCCCCGGGTCTCTGCCTTCATCCCCACTCTGCCATCTCAGCCCACACGAGCTGCCTTGACTGCCAGGTTCTCCAAAGGCCGGGAGGGCTGCTCGACACCCCAACCCCCCGACTTCTGAACTACAGAGCCTACACTTCCCTGAGCAGCACCGTCTGCTCAGGAGCCGCCCCCGCCCTCCAGCAGGGGGCGCTCCCTGATCCACATGCACATGCCCTGTCCTCACACTGCCTGGAATTTGACCATCTTTCCCAAGTTGGTGCCCTTGGGGTGAATATTATCTGTTTCCCAAGTACTTCCTTAACTCCTAAACTGCAATTTCAGCCACTGAAGTTACCTACCATCAGGCCAAAAGGAACACAACCACAGCCCTCCTCTGCTTAAGGACGGAAAAACGTTTTGAGAAACGTGTCACTGGGCAATTTTCTCACTGAGAGCATCAGAGTTCACTTACACAAGCCTAGATGGTCTAGCCTGCTGCACACCTCCGCGACGCCGTGCAGCCTACTGCTCCCAGGCTACACGCCTGTACAGCACGTGTCTGCACAGCGCGATGCGAGAGTAAATCAGGCACCAGAGGAAATGATGCAATCAGGAGACTCAGTAAATAAATAAGATGCATGAGGCTGCAGCCGGCGTAACACTACATTCTACAAAGCACAGTAAATACACTGTACAATAGTATGAAATGCGGGGTGGTAGGAGTACAGTGAAGTTGTGTGTTACCCAGGGCATAAAGGCGGCACGTGGCAGAGAGAGAACCGAGATGCCCTTTCTTCCCAACCTCCTCCTCGTCCTCCACTGTATCTCTGTTCCACGTTAATGCGGAACATTAGAGACACGTGTCTGTTGGACGGGAAAGAGCAGGAAGCTGGGGACAGCAGTCAAAGCAAAACAGAGGGTCTCGTCTGCAGGCACCAGGGTGAGCGCTGGGAGCCCAAGCAGGCCCTTGGGAGGACGGGATGAGGGCAGGGCAAGGAAAGGACCCCTTGGGCTATGACCGGCACCTGAGATGTGCCAGCCGCGTGGAGCATGACAGGTCTCTGGGTTCTGAAGATCTCAGATGGTTGGCGGTGCTTGCCAGCCAGTGACTTCCCACAGTCTCCCCCCTAAAACTGCGACTGACGCGAAACAGACACAGTTATCCGACTAAGGAAACCAGCAGAATTGGTCTGAGTCAGGACCTTGATCCTCCCGCTGAATGCACGGTAAGCCAAACAGCAGACATAAATCTCAACAAGGTGGTCTAAGGTGGAGGGGGAGGGAGAACCCGCACCCAGGCTCCAGAGTAACTGAGAGGTTAGCGTCGGTGAGCCGAGACCCGAGGAGCTGGACGCAGAAATCTCCCAGGTCGGGTTGCTACGCCAGCCACGCAAAACGCCCGGAGCTGGGCTCCTCGGTAATGAACTTCAGCTTCTTTCCCCCCAACACTGGAGGAGGGTAACGTCGGCTGTGCTTCTGAACACACGGGCCCAACTTCTTCGTGTCTTCCTCACCAAGTTCTGAATTTTCTCATTTACCTTAGCTGTGCTGCAGCCAGCTCTGCACTGTAAATAAAACATTACCCCCTTTTCCAATTTCATCGTTGGGTTTCTTCCCGTTCGTCACTTCAGACCATTATTTTAAGCTCTCAAGCAGGTGACTGAATATTTATGCTCCCACAATAACTCCAAACACCCAGCGTTCCCCCGGTACAAACAGTGTTCTCCGGCGCCCACGCGGGGAAGCCCACGGGGAAAGATTTCATGTGTGTGCGTCAGTGCCACCAATGTCGGGGGGACAGGAAGGCAGCCTGTCGGCCAGCTTCCACCCGATTCGCTGTGACAGGTTAAAGCCAATTATGCCAATGAGCAAAAGGCAAGAACATCATTATGCCCTCTTTTTCTGGGTGTCCTCTCCCACACTGGTAACAAAAGGAAGAAAAAGAGCAATAAGTGTATCTCTGAGAGCACATTTCTCCCGGTCAGCTCCCCGTTTTCTTCAACAATTCCTTCTTTCTTAGAGAAAGCATTTTAAACCCGTGCGATACTGGGCGAGATTTCATTAAGGTATTCCATTTTTTTTTTCTTTATTGGAGAAAAGTGGTTTCAGACGCAAGAAAGGAAAATGATCTACTGGTACGTGAAAATGCAGGCATTTGGAAAAGAAATTCATAGGCCGTCTTCCTAACCGAGTATTAAATGCAAGGCTGTTGGAATACATACTCACTGTTATAAGACCTGAAGTGCCGTCACAGGGCCTGCCCATTTTCCCCTTCTCACAGATTTTAATAACATCCCTTCCCGGAGCAGACGTGCAGAAATACACATGCTGCAACCCTGGGCCAAAGGATGCCCAGCCCACTTGGTGTCAGGGAGCGGCGGCCAGCACTCCGGGAGCCGCCGGTGCAGGTCGGGCACAGCCCCGCGCCCCGCCCCGCCCCGCCGCGCCTGCCCGTGCGAGAAACGGGGGTACTTACGCAGCTCGCCCACTTTCAGGGTCTCGCACAGCATCTTGGTCAGCTCTATGCTGCTGCGGCCGAAGGGGCACTCGTGCTTGTCCTCCCGGCTGCTGTTCTCGAGCACGATCTGGGAGCAGAGAGCGGACAGGTCACGCGGGGGAGCGCATTTGGGCGGAACGTCAAAGACCCTGTGGGCTCCGTGGGACAGCAGCAGGTCCCCTCCAGCTCACTCAACCGAGGGGCCGGACAGGACTCTCCTCTAGGTATATCCTCAGGCTAGAGGCCCTGAAACTCTTACGGTTTCCTGATCTCCCGCAGCCTTCTGAGACCCTGGAGGAGGAGGTTTGCATGGTGGTGGTGGTGGTGCCTTACAGAGACGCCCAGGGAGAGCTCTTCAAAGCAGCACAATAGAGACGTTTTTACTTCGGTGATGCAATCACTGTCTTGGCCCCTCAGCCATGTCCTCCCTTTCCCGGGAAGAGCAACTCTTCTTCCCGGACTTCCAGCCCAGGCTTCCCGTGGCAGCCGCCTCGTCCTTACGGGATCGCAGCCCTGGCCTTCGCTGGCTGGGCCACACCCGAGGGACATGGGACACAGACTGGACCGACCAGAGTGCTCCCCTAGGACAGATCACAGGCAAGGGGGAGGCTGGCCCAGCCGTGCGGACGGCACACGGCGGGTGTGAGTGCAGGAGCTGCCTGAGTGCTAGCCCACGATGGAAAAAGTTCAAACACGAAAGACAAAGTGGGAAGAGAATCAGAGAGGAGAGGAGTGGGGCGGGGGGGGGCCCTGAGTGGCTGGTCCCACTCGTTCCCCAAGCAAAGCTCCTTCCCTGCCCTTCCCCCGTCCACTGAGAACCCTGTGGTCTACCTCGTCGATTCTCCTGGTTCCTTGTTCCCACTACGACTAAGAAAGGCCTTCCCCCTATGCCTTCAACAAAAGTAAAATAAAACAACAAAATTCTAGATTAAAGTCGCTAAACTTGACATTCACATGTTCACGAAAGGGATCCCCAGCTTATCCACCTTTGACGCCACCTCCGCCTTCCCGGGGGACTGTCTGGGACCTGGAGAGCCACGCCCACCGTGTCTGCAATAATGCGGCACGCCCGCTTGTGTGGTTCCCCCCCGTAGACTATGAACTCTTCGATGGCAGGAATGGAACCACGTTTATTCATCCAACCACCAACAATAATAACTGAACACCTATTATCTACCAGGAAGATGCCCAGGCCCCATCCAGTGGAGCACCAGACAGACCAGGGTTCGGCCTCATGAAGGAACATTCATTCTGGTCTAGGGAGACAGTAAGAACAGAGGCGATCACAGTTCACCCAGGTGCCGAGGCCGAGGAGGTAAAGAGGAAGGGCAAGGCCGGGGTAGGGAAGTTCAGACAACAAGGTGAGCACTGGGAAGCCAGGGACGAGGAAGAGCTTGTAGGTAGGGTCTGGGAGAGGGAACATCCCAGGCAGAGGGGTCAAGCAGAGAGCCCTGAGGTGAGTAGGACGTGTTTGGCGCGGGCCAGTACACGGCCCGGCTTGGCGCGGGCCAGTACACGGCCCGGCATGCAGCGGGGAGGGTCCTGGGGGTGTGCAGGGCCGCAGTTTGGAGGCCGCGGGAGTCCGAGCAAGCCAGGAGCCTGCGAGGGAGGCCACAGCCACTGCCCCCGGGCCGTGTGAGGGTTATTCTAAGACTCTGACAGGCTAGCCCTGAGGTTTAGACAGGTGAGTGGTGTGACCTGGTTTGTTTTAAAAAGATGTATGTGTGTGGCGAGTGCTCCGCGGGGAGGCGGACAGAAAGCACTGTTCTTCTGGAGAGCCTGGGCCGTGTCCCCGGCAGAAACGAGGGCAGCTCGGGCTGGGCCTGCACAGTCCCGCAGCACAGTGTCGTAAGTAATCACAGAAGGCAGGAAGACTCCCAGGAGACACTGAAGGAAGAATGCTCGGAGGGCGGGAGGAAGAAGGAAGGAGAAGGGAAACAGGGAAGAAGGGCAAGTAGAAGAAGGTACTATTTGTCTGACACACACGTTTCTAAATAGTGAAGAAATGTGGGGGAGATCAGTGTGGCTCGAAATGTTCAAAGCCAGAGAAGCAGGATTTCAATGAAAACACACTCCCATTGTTCTCTGCATAAACTCCATGCCCATAATGCACGCGTGCTCGCACGTGCGCACACGCACACACACACACACACACACACACACACACACACACACAATTATCTGCATTGACAGGCCCCCAGGAACAAATCAGCCCTTCCCAAAGGGGGACGTTCCTTCCAGCACGGCATCTACACCTAGCCATAACGACAACCGACCCTTGCATTTTCAGCCTCCTTGCCCACTTGCGGCATCGTGGCTGTTTCTGCAGACTTCAGTGCGATCACTTTATCGCCCTCGTGATTGTCCGAGAGGTCGATGAACCATCCCAAGTCTGCAACGTCTGCTGCGATGCATAACCATGCACTGCATGTCACCACGCACGTGCCCTTTACTGTCCTTGGGATTTATGAGAAAAACTCCCCCTTGCAGTCACTTCGGGAAACACAGGTTTTGGCTGGTTGGTTTTTACTCCCATGAAGTGCCTTCTCCTGCCAACGAGAGAATAACTCCTGAGGGATCCTTAAAAGTTCTGTTCCCGCCCTGGCTGGTGTGGCTCAGTGGATTGAGTGTGAGCCTGCAAACCAAAGGGTCGCTGGCTCGATTCCCAGCCAGGGCACACGCCTGGGTTGCAGGCCAGCTCCCCAGTAGGGGGTGTGCAAGAGGCAACCTCACATTGAGTTTCTCTCCCTCTCTTTCTCCTTCCCTTCCCCCTCTCTAAAAATAAATAAAACCTTTAAAAAAAAGTTCTGTTCCCTCCTCACGGTCCCTTCTGGACAATCTGCCAAGCACGGAGTCTCATTTGACGGAGACTGAATCACCCTCCTCCTTCCAGAAGAATCCTTCCAGGTTGCAGCCAGGAATGCCAAGTCAGGACAGCAGGAGGGGGGAACAATTAAATTCCCAGCCACCAGGGAATCCTTATTTCTCTTTTAAAAATCGAGTCTCTGCCACAGCCATACACACGTATCAGGGAGCCCATCTCCCGATGAGGGGAAATGGATGGAGAAAACAGAGCAAGAAGACAGAGCATGAAAGACAGGAGACAGGTAGCTTCCAGCCAGCTCCCCGGGAGGACATTCGCCTGCATTTCACATTAACATCCTATTAACATTTCATGAGCTCATCAATATTTAACGAGGCTGTGATCTGCATACACTGTAGGTAGAATTACTGCCGCCAATAAATGTTCTGGAGACATTTCCAAGGCACAGTTTATTAGCAGGCACTAAATTAAGGAGTAATTTAAGTAATCAATATGTAAATCAGCCTGGAGAAACCCTACTCTTTATTCTTTAGGTTACCATCCGTCTTATCATATTTACCTGCCTCCGGGAAAAGAAACCCTCCTCCTTGACTGATAAGGCAGACGCAAATTCTCCAAGTCACCTGTGTAGGTTTTCAGGCCAACGTTGGCACAGAAATATTTTAGGAAACACTACGATGATGAATGTTACTAATTAGATATTAATAACGAGAAATAAGTCTTAAACTGGTTAGTAGCTTGTTTTAAAATTTAACACACTGCTATTTCCATATTCAATTCCAACAGTCTGGCATCAACCATGTTCACCTAAGACATTTTGAAAAGTTCCGTTTAGAAATATCAAGGCCTATTTTTCATCTTTATTTTTCCCTCACTCTTCAGCTTGAAGAGCAGACACAATGGAACAACAGCCACAACAGAGACAGCACTAAAACTTGCTATTATCACTCATCACCGAACACGCTGCACACCTAGAGAAGCTGTAACCATCTGCATGTTTCATAAAATCAAATACTGGGTATTTGTGCAATATTAGGTATAACACATACAAATACTTCACAGTTCACAGGGTATATATACATGTATCTATCAACCGATCCCCAGTAAGTCCGTAAGACTGATAAGGCAGGTATTTATTATTCTCCTAGAAATGTTGAACCACAAGGAAGAGCTGGCCTAGGTCAGTCCTATCCTAGAATTCAGTTTCTAAAGTCTTCCATTCCCAAACCTCTCCCTGCCCCATTATAGCAGACAATTGTCGTCACGTACATGCTGCCATAAAACTCAATCGGTTTCAAGTCAAAGAGGCTAAGAGAAATTTGATTAACGTCCTCTGTCTCACTGAAATGAATCAACAAATCCCAGAGCCTCCTGGACAAAGGTATACGGTTCTGTCTTATCTCATTTATCCCTGAAGATGAGCAACGATCTCTCAGGGTGAGTGACCAAAAGCTGTTGTGAACTGTCCGCACAGGCTTTATTTCCATAAATACTGAGTTCCCGTCGGTGCCCATCACAAACCTATTTGACTTGGGCGTGACCACTAAATGCTGAGTACCAGGCCGGATGCGCTCTGCCGCTGCCCCTTCTCTGACCCCCAGGGCCACCTGCTCGCTCAGCCTCTCCCCATCACGTCGCTGGCTGTATTCAGTAGCTAATACACTTTCCTCCACTTCCGCTGAGCGCTCCCCACCTGGGGCAAGGCCAGCCCTCGGCTCTCCCTGTATCCACCCCCGGGTGAGCCCTGAGGGCTCCCTCTATCGCCTCTCGTCTATGGGGGCGTCTTTGTCCTGTGGCTTTGACTCTGAGGATCACCTGAAGCAACTTCACATCCCGGTGACTATTCTGTAACCACCGTTCTGCGCTTTTCAGTGCGTTCACCTCTTTTACACCCAGCCCTCCAAACACTGCTCCCCTCTGCCAACCACTGGTTTGCTCCCTGGATCTACGAGTCTGTTTCAGTTGTGTTTGTGTGTTTACTGAGTTCTCCCCAGACAGAAGGGGTTTCCCGTCTCGCCCCACTTCCGTCACGAAGACACGGGAGAAGCACGGACGCTGTGAAGAGTCAGGGCTGAAGCAGGGTGAGGTCCCGTGTCACAGGACTGCCGTGTGTGTGAAATCACAGCACTAAAGCCAAGAGCCTAACACAGAGCCCCAAGGTGGCGCTTGTTACCCCTCTATTGTCCTTCCTCTTCCTTTTCCTGCACGGCCAAAGCCAATACTAGGTGCAAACTTTCACCGGCCACCGAACCAAGATCACGGCCCCAGTGAGAGTCGCTCCCTGATGAGCAGCCCTGGGGGCCAGACAACAGTAAGCGGAGGGTCTCCCCGGGTTTCACGACGAGAAGCAAACGAAGTAGCAGGGTGGCAACCGACTCCCATCGGAAACGCCAGACAGACGTGCTGCTCTGTGCTCACGTTCGAGCAGGACTCTCCCGCAGGAAAACGGGGTGCTCTGGACACACAGAGGGCGCAAGGACCCCGAAGAACAAGTCATGGCCGGGCGAACTGGGTGATCAAGCCCCAGTACTAACCTGGACGGCCACCGCTGGACACCCCTGTCCTCAGAGGCTCATCAACTCACAAGCTCTGTTAAAACCCGTCTCCTGACTGCACCAGAGAAATGCCAATGTTCTTCCGTGTTCAATCAACAAACAAACAAACCAAAAGCCTGATTAGTATCAGCGAGCCCCCCACCCCCGCCATGACACAGGAGTAGTTCTGCATTAACAACAGAACCATGGAACACCCTGGAATGAAGTGTTAGCCCTTCAATCACACCCCTAAGACCCAGACCTCTGCTGAGGTCAAAGCGTAAGCCCAGCGTGGGGCCCGCTCACGGAGACCTGGGAGCTACGGAAGAGCCAGTTTTCCTCCGTCCCCACCAACGCCAATGGCGGTGGGTCCCAAAGCACCAGAGAGAGTGTTCGACAAACCCGGAGCTGCCTCAGGGGGCTGCACAAGGAGCTTAATTGTGATCATGAATCTGAGCAAGTTCATAAAATCAAACAAACACGCCCAAGCCCTAATATGATGGTTCTAAATGGGCAGAGAACAAAGAACATTGCAATCACAGACAAAATGCCGGGCAGGAAAACAAACCAGAACAAACCAGAGCCCAAGGCTGCTCGCCCATCTGACCTACGGCCCCCTCCCTATTTGACAGACAAGGGAAGTGACCCCCGAAGGAGAGAAGCCTAACAGAATTTACTTGAAAGGTGCAGCCCAGGGAGCAGTAAGAGAAAAATAGCAGGCTTCATTTTCAGTGCTTTCGCCGACTGTCTCGTTGAGGGCACAGGTACTACCGCCTGACAGAAATCCCGGACCCTCGCACCTCACAGCTGGAGAAACAGAGGCCAAGGGATGTTGTATGACCTGCTCGGGGTCGCTCAACACCAGCGTCCACAGAGCCAGCCCGTGAACTTAGGTGGTGTGGACCCAGCAATCACAGTCTCGGTTACCGGTTCCGACCGAGACACGGGCCTGTTCCTACCGAGAACGGAGAGGGTGCAGTAGTAACAGAGCTTTGATCAGGAAAGTCCTTAGCACGGTAACAGACTAGTTGGCAGCACCATGGCTCTGGACAGAGACGATTTCCCCGTAGCTACCTCTGAAAGACTGGGTGACTTTAGATACTTTCCTTTACACTAGTTTTCTCCTGTGGAAATGATGGTGGTAGGAGACTACACTTGGGGTGGTGGGCACACACTATGCAACATACAGATCTCATATTATAGAATTATACACTGGGAACTTACGTTACTAACCAATGTCGCCCCAATAAATATAATTTTTTAAAAAACTGGGGACGGGAACGCCTACCCTCCAAGGGTTGCAAAGATTAGGTGACACAACAACGTGAAGGTCAAGACCTCTTGGCGCCCGAGACAGGTCCACCCTCAGCGATGGAGACCACTGCTCTGCTGTGGTCGTGACAATCACACGGCCTCTTGCTCCAGGGTGCTACCACTGGCTTTACCAAAATAGTCTTACAGTTCCGGGGCAGAGCTGGTGGCAGAAACACACACCACAGAAAACAAAACTCAACTGCCACAGAGATGATTAACCTTGCTCTCTGACAAAGGAAGGACTTGGGGGGGCACACATGTCATTCCTGACGCAGACGGGTTCTTTCGGCGTCTCTTTAGGAGAGTGGCTCTCAGACGGAAATGGCACCACCATGTGCACCACCTGGGGGGTGAACACAGACTGCAGGGCTGCCCCCCTCCTCCCCCGCCGAGTCTGATTCAGCAGGCCTGGGGTGGGGCCTGAAAAGAAAACGCAGGTAGACTGAGTCCTGACGTCTTATGAGGCACCGGGGTCACCGAGGGAGGCAGTGTGAGCTAAGCATTCCAGGGAACACTTAGACACTATTTTTAGCAGCATTCTCTTTCAAAAAAGAAAAGCACTCCATCCACATACCTCCCCTGGTCCTTAATTGGCCATTTAGAGAGGCAGCTGCCTGTGGTGTGTCCAGGCTGACAAGCCAGCCTCGGGGCCTTTGAACCGGGCCAGTGACACCACGCAGCTGAGATGTGACAACTGGGGCGAGAGTGTGACCAGGGAAGGGACACCCGGAGCAGACTGTGTCAAACTTCAAGAGCTGCTTCGAAGGCCAAGAGAACAATGCACCCTGGGACACGGAGGGGAAGAATGCCCAAGGGGTCATGAAGGGGAGAAAACAGTAGAAACTGCACACGGGGACGTGAGATAAATAAAACTCCGGACAAACGAGAAAAATGGTACAAAACCCAGCTAACGAGGTAAAATCCTTTCCGGAATAAAATCAGGCAACTGCACAGAGAGAGGCATAATAAGAGCCATAAATATAAAATGGCAAGGAATCAACTGGGTAATGGTGCAGTAATTAAAGCCTGGAGGTTCATAATGGACCTCGAACCGAACATTGATCAGCCGCAAAGAAACGCCGCCTGCACTTTGATAGGGAGTGACTCGTGAGCGGGTCGCGCCAGGCGCTCCCAGCAGCCCCTGCGGCGAAGCTCGCTCCCTCTGAGGATGAAGCTGGTAGCGCAGAGGAAGCACAGGACGAATCGCAGCAGGGGTGACTGGTGTCTGTGCCTGCACCGGGGCCCTGATGTCACCGCAACAGGAAACGGGCTCAAAGGCCTCCTCGCTTAGTTAGGCCAGTACACGTGTTCCTGGGCCCGGTACCCATGTACATGCACGTACACGCAGGTACACGCAGGCCTCACTCCAGGCATGAAGAGTCACGTCTGGTGTGTTTAAAGCTGTGGTTCTCTAACTCGAGCTTCCACTAGAATCATCCGGAAACATTAAAACACCCAGACCGCTGGGCCCCGCCCCCGAGTTATCCTTTGGTTGTTCAGGGTAAACACACGAATCTGCATTTCGAACCTGTGCCCAGGGAAGGTGGTGGCTGCTAGGCTGGGGCCACACGTCACGAACCGCTGATTTAAAATGATGCGACGTCTACACTCCCAGCAAACCTATTTTCAAAGACACGGAAAGAGATGAGAGGAGGTGGAAGAAGAAGTGAATCTGATTTTGGTGGTGGGGGTGTTTCTGTGACTGATAAAAGAGATCATTAATAAGAGTTAAAATGCACAGAGAGAGAATGCAGACTGGCAGTTGCCCAGGGCCGGGGTTCGGGGGTTTGGGGGGCTGATGGGTACTGGGTTTCCTTTCGGGGCGATGACAATTACAATGTCTTGGAACTCACTAGAGGTGGTGTTTGCACAGCACTGCGAATGTACTAAACGTCGCCGAGTAGCTCACCTTATAATGGTTCATTGTATGTTCTGTGCACTTGACCTCAAATAAAAATAGAGGGAGCGCATACGGAGTGATGGCCACGTGCCGACTCTCCAGTGTTCTACGCGCTCGGTCCTCCCAAGCCACCGCGGAAGGACACGGGGCAGACGGGGAAACCGGGCCCTGGAGCTCGAGTCGCACGCCCTCTGCTGAGCAGTTACAGTGCGATGGGCCCGCCACCCCCCCCTCGCCTGAGGGCACGGGCAGCCTCGGCACTTCTGCACCGTGTGCTCTGAACTGTGTCGTGGGGGGAATGGAACGTCTGTTTCCAAGCCAAGGTTCAGGACTGACCAGATAGGGACGCTGGAGGTGAGAGTTCAGAAATGGCCGGGGAGGCTCGTCCGGTAGGACGCCCAAGGACAGCCACACCGACTCTGAGAGGGGACCGAAGCCTGAAGGCCACCCAGAGCCCTTCCACGGGTGCCCACCGATGCCGAGGGCTCCGGGGCGGCGTCCAGCACCCCCCTGCAGCTGGTCATGCAAGCTCCTCAGGTTGCAGGCACGTGCTAGGTGTGGCCTTCGCAGACGGAAAGCCCCCCAGCCCCCCAAAGACCCCGTGAAAGTGCAGATTCCGCCCCAGCAGCCGGGGTGGTCCAGGGAATGCTGCTGCTTCTGCCGTTGCAAGGGCGACAGTTTGAAATGGAAGAAACTGCTCCCCCCAATCTGCTGCTGAGATTCTAGCCCTGCTCTCTCCTGTACCCGCTGATTCAGCCATGACACGTGTTCCTTTCAACATGTGCTCTTGCTAAGTAACTCGCTAGATGCTAAAAACATATATGTGAACCAAATACCACCTCTGGGGGCTTGCAATCTATCGGGAAGACACGAGGGGGCGGGACTTGTGAGGCGGCAGACGTGCACTCGCTACGGACCTCCCTTACACACTTCTGTATCATCTGCCTTCTCTACAAGGACGTGTCTTCTCTGTGACGCACACGCACGTGAGACGCGATGGGCAGGCAGGGGGAGCTTCCCCCGCAGGGCGAGCCTTGCAGGGGGCGCGGACGCCAGGCTCTGGAGGAAGGTGTCTGTCTGTTTAGCATTGCAAACCAGAGGTGAGCCTCGGAAGGTAATAAAGATGGATTGCAAGATCCCGAATGAAGTCGGAGAAGCCCCTCAGCGCCTCAGGCCACAATAGCCATAAATCACCCGACCCCGGGGCAGGTCTGACTCCCCCGGCGACGCCGCGCCACTGAATACAAATGCCTCCTGTCTCCTCCGGCGGGACGCAGAGACGCCGGGACGGTGCCCACGCCTGACAGTCATGGCCGGACGAAACATCGGGCTTGACATTTCTCAAGGCTGATTTCTCACGGGGAAATTGTCGCCGCTGTCTTAGCAGTTATTGCCGTCTTAAAGCCAAGTTACACTCCACGCGTACATTGTCTGAAATGTATTCGGGTATGTAACTTGCTTTGCTAACCAAACACGGTGTACAGGGAGCGAGTGACAGAACGAATTCCTGTAAGTCGCATCACTCCCCGTTTGTGCACGCAGCTCGCAGATTCACAAATTCACTCTGGTTTGGGGCTGTGGGGTTGAGGGGAGGCAAAGGTGAGGAGAAAGAACTGTTTGCCATCACCAGCTCCTGGACAATCATAAACCAACATTCTCAGAAACATCTCCCGATTACACAATCTCTGATACACGTATTAAAATAGCTCAAATGGGGCAATTACTTACTGAAATCCAATTAAGAAATTAAGCCATATGTTGATTTACTTGAACTTAATGGCACGTGGGAAGGAAATTTTTCATCTATAAACCTAGCCTCTTAAATGCATTTCTCCTCATTGCATCACATCCTATACGACCACCCCAAATCGTGGCCGCATCTGCTGGCAAGGAGCTCTCTCCTCCGTGGGACGAGCCCTCTCACAGAGTCTGTCCAGGTGTGGGTGCTCTTCCATGGAAATCACCTCCCCTGACGCCCCTCCACCCCCACGGTCCCTCCCGCACCTATCTGCATCTCCCTTCTCCTTCTGACCCACCCTGATGTCACCTTCTCCGGTAAACCACACGCAATTCCTGCCTCTAGAACTCCACAGCCTTATCTGTACCTTGCCTTCCGCATCTGTCACTTTCTGCCCCAAACTGGGGCGAAGCGCATGCGTCTCACTCCGCGTGGTGGGGTCAAGCCCCTGGAGTCGGACACACACGTCAGCCACCTGCCCCCCTGCAGCCGAGTCACGCAGCCGTCACTCACGAATGAAACCGTTACTGACAAGCGAGTGGACAGTGCAGGCTGCAGGCCCGGCCTCCACTCGGCCGGCAGTGCCCAAGGGTCCAGGGGGCATCTCTGCCCGTTACGGGAGCACCAATTTGCCCGATGTCAGCAAGAGAACTCCCACCCTTTACTATTCTGCACACTCTCAAGGCTCTTAACTGAGTTACTGTCACCTGCTCAGCCCGTCAGCCCACTCTCCATTCTGTTCCCCCGTGGATTTTACCAGAAGCAATGGCTTCTGTGATTCCCCCAGCAACCTCCAACGTCATCCTTTCCTTCGCCTGGGACCCAGACGCTGCTCGGCAGCTGGAGTACGTGGCCGCCCACAGGATCCAAGCTGTGCGGGAGACTCGGGTAGAAACTGAGCCCCCTGCTCGTGCCTGACATGCCCCCGGGGGGGCAGGGCCAGGACGCAGGGCAGACAGAGGGGCCAGTTCTCCCCGGGCTGGAGCCGCCGGGTCAGAGGTCTGTCCAGGGAAACCGTGTGTCACCTGCCTTGTGCACCGTGAGGACAATCACGTACAGAGGGTTGGGGCGTGTGGAGACGTCCTCAGTTGCAGGTTCACGGAAATCACTTGGCAAGGGCTCGCTCTCAACGCTCCCTGTAATACAGTGAGTGCGAACCAGCAGGAGAACGTGACGACAGGGAGCCGGCTCCCACCGCACAGGGACGTCCCTTCCACACCCCCACATGGCACGCTGGTTCCGCTCCTCACCCCCCAGGAACCAGGAACGAGGCCCCCCTGGATCCGGGTGTGGGTGGCAGGGGACGTGGAAGGGGTGACGTGCAGTGGGGGCCGAGGGCTGGCACCCCGTGCTGCCAGGCTAGGAGGGAAACTCCTGTTTCCCAGCTGACGGTGCCCCTGAACTCCCCCGGTGCACGTTGGGGACGGCGCATGAGTCCGTGGCCCCTGCTCAGCTGGAAGCAGGCCCCGCTGGTGAGCCCCCCATTCCTTGTCTGAGGACAGGCCTGTCTGTTAACTCTGCGATGCTTTCAGAACCAGCAAAAACGGGAGGGTAGAGACTCAGAAGGGTTCCTTGAAAGCGAGATGAATGAGGGCATGTGTCGTAATTACTCTACCACTGACAAAACTCTCTGAAGATGCGGATGCAGAGGGGAGGAGAGCACGGCCGGCAAGCGGGGGCCGCTGTGGTGTCCCCAGGAAGCAGCCCTGCCCGCCCCAACTGCCGCCCGCAATGCACGAGCCCCCCTAACGCCACAGGAGGTACCCGTGGACCACGCAGGCCCCTGCTCAGCCACCATGGTAAGGAGCGCCAGCGCTTAAACATTGGGGGCAGCGATTATCTCACAGGTGGTACATTCCACAAACACTCTACCCTTTTCTTCATTTCAGGACCCTTTCTTCAACGAAAGGGCTCAATTCCTAATGAGTGTAAGGCTGCTAAGCACAGAGGCCCGGCTCCACGCTGCATCTGCGTTTGCACGGAGACTGCCGAGGCCTGCCCCCCACTCCCCAACTCACGGGTGGCGTCCAGACCCCTCCCATTACCCAGACACCCTCTTGGCATGTTAGATGGGGGCTCACGATAAACGTCCTCGCTCAGTGATGTGTCTGCGCTTGCACAAGGTGATTTCCTTTAAATGTATTCCAGAAATGCACATGTGAAGCCAGAAGATCTGGATAGTTTTGTCACTTAAAATAAATGTATGTATCAGTGGTTGCCAGGAATTTTTCGGGGGCTGAGGGATGAATAGCAGAGCACGGAGAATTTTTAAGGGCCGTGAAGATACTCGGTATGACATTATAACGGTGCCACGTGTCACCATCTATTCGTCCAAACCCGTGGAGCATACAACTCCCAGAGGGAACCCTCGTGCGCACTACAGACCTGGGGCGACGACGACGTGTCAGGGTGGGCTCGCCGGGCGTAACACAGGCACCCCTCTGGTGGGGAAGGGTGACGGTGGGGGAGGCCGTGCGTGTGCAGAGGCAGGAGACACACAGGAGGTCTCTGTGCCTTCTCCCCCCGACTGTGCTGTGACCTTTAAGTTCTCCTATAAAATACAGCCTTAATTTTTTTAAAAAAAGATCATTTCAGAGGCCCAGTACGGGCCTAGGGTGGGAAAGGACCATCTGTGTCCTTGCTATTCTCTTCGGATGGGAGGAGGACATGGCCTCTGTCCAGATTCCCAGTTAGCCTTTTACTGTCTATGATAGCCCCGGACGACTCACTTCACATCCCTGAGCCTCGGCGTCCGCATCTGCACAATGGGCCCGATGACGGTGCCCACCCTACAGCGCTGTAGTGAGACTCCCTTCCGCGAAGTAAGTGTGTGTCCCTCACAGCACCTGGCACACACCCGTCACTCAGTGCAGCTCCCTCTTCGTTTGCTCCCTCCCCATGCTGGGCGGAGCCCCAAGCCACCAGGCGGCCAGCAGAAGCGGCCGCTCTGCGGGAATAACGGCCTCAACGTTGGGCTTCGAGGTCCTTTTCTGACGCAGAACTCACGCCTGCTCACGCAGCAGCACACACGGGTTCTCGTGGTAACTGAGACGTGGAGGAAGGCTCCGTACCGGGGCGCGCCCCAGTCTCAGAGTGCGGCCGTTCTGACGGCCCCACCAGCTCAGTGCAGGCGCGTCCCTTCCAAGCCGGGCTCCGGCCCTGACCTTCTGCCCCACACATCACCGAGGGCCGTGAAGGACCCCGGAGCGGAGGAGGGAGGCAACGCCGACCAGGGATTCGGCCTATCCAATAATCATTCATCTCACGGAGACTTTCCAATGGTCCAACGTCAGGGAATGATGACAAAGGGCAAAAAAAAGGCATGGTCCCTGCTCAAAAGTGTCACGTTTGAAAAAGACAACGATCGAATAATAAAACATATAGTCATCTAATTCCAATTTGAGTAAGTGCTATCAAGGAAGTAACAAGGAAACAAAACCAAGGAAACAAAGAAGAAAACAAAGAAGGAGCCGGAAGGAGGACGGCCTGAAGGATGGGTGGGCGGGAGCGAGGCGGACAACGGGGCAGGGGCGGGGACAGGAGAGGCCGAGCCAGCGGGGACGACGTGCCCCAAGTTCCCGGGGCTCAGGCGCATCGCCATTCGAGACCTGAAGTGTCAGCCGTGCTGGCTTTCCTGGCCTTGGGAACTACAAGTTCGTAGACAGGGAGGAACAACCTATAGCAAGGTCATGAATTGCAACAGCCTCCAAGCGTAGGGACCCTTGTACAGAATAGCATTTGATAAACCAGCCAGGGAGAAGTTAGTCATTGGGGCTGTTAAATTTCTCACTAAAAGTGTTTCAGCCGCTTTATGTAAAAAAAAAAACTATTGTCTATTATTTATGATTTATACTAAATTTCAGAATCTCAGGCTTTACCAGTACAGGGGAAAAGCTGATCAAATTAAGGTCAAGGTAAAAATAAAATCACCTGACAACGTCAAACACGCCCAGGTGCACCAGGTGGCTTGCGCGCAGCTCCTAAGGGGAAAGCTATTTTTACCAAATACGACAGGACCATCGGGAACACTACCACCTAAATTTTGTTACACCACCACAGAATGCCTTCTGATGTGGAAGGCAGGTCGCTAACACAGGCTGGACCCCGGTCACATGAATGCAATTTAAAAATCAGAGTCAGCAGCGATCCACCCAAGCATGAGCTCCGGCGTATCTGGGACAAAGGCACGGGGGTGGGGGAGCGTGCCGAGAGAGCTGATGGTTTGGTTTCCAACCCTGGATGGACCCACGCAGGGGCAGCTGCAGCAGGGGGGCGAGAGCATTCCGGCCAAGAGCTAGTGCAGGGCAGGGAGGCCACGCACACCCAGACCGAAACCCGTTTCCCGGCTCCCTGCCTCGGGGGCACTGGCCGTGCGGCCAGGAGGCAGGGTCCCAGAACCCCTGAGCTCAGGCGCTCTCATTTAACAGACATCTGCTGAGAGCCAGAGATTTTATTTTTTGATGTTGAACGAATTTATTGTTTTAATGGCCGTGTGGTGGGCAGTTAGGCAGGCATGAGCCGAGTGAGGACCATGGGCCGGGCACAGAAGGTCACGGGGCAGAAGGCCCCAGCTGCCCAGCAACGGGCAAAATGGGGAAAACGGGGGCCTCGCCCCCAGGGGACCCTTTCTCCCCTAGCATTTTGCTGGCCATGCGGTTCGGGTCTCCCCCTGAACTGTCATATCTCCGGTCATGGGGGTTATAGACCCCCTGACCTTCCATATCGATGGTCACATGGCTCAGACCCTCCCCTGACTGTCCTTCCCCTGACGGGTCACTGGTCACGTGGTTGACCCCCGGGGGGGAGGAACAGGGGGCTACAGAGTGGCCTCATGCGACTGCACGCAGGCCCTCGTATGACTTCTCCCTGAAGTGTTAGCCCCTGGGGACGACACCTAGGTCTCGGGGGGGTGGGGGGCGTTGTTTCAGCTCCAGGTGCAGAAAAGCCACAGAGCCAGAGACTTCAGAGTCACGGGGGAGGGGGGGTGTATGGACCCGAACGTAGTGCCCGAAACTCTTAGACAACAAGGCTCCGAGGAGGGTTGGCTGGCCTCGGCCCCTGGAGAGAGGGACCTCTTGCTGGAAAGACACTTGTGACGAAATAACAGTCAAGCTCAGGAAACTCCAGCAGTGGGGCACGACTACCACCAGCTCCTCTTTATGGTTCAAATGTTATTTTTACTTTTTCTGCTAAAAAGCTGGAGAGGGGAGTTCTGGCTTCTGGCCCAACACGCAGAAACCTTGGGAACTGTCATTCCCAAACGCCCAACCAGGAACAGGCTGACCAAACCGAAAATCAGCACCTCTCCCCAGGTCTAGCAGAAAACCGGGGTGAACCGTCCCCCTCCGGACCGGGGCAACAGGAAGAGCCAGGGCATCAGAGCTTCCTGGGGGCAGAAACACTTCGAGGGGAACTGTCTGTCTAGCTGCTGCAGTTGAACGTGGAGGAGCTTCAGGGGCAAGGGCCTGGGGGCCCAGCCCCAGGAGGGCCCTGGACTTCCGTGAGCAACACCTCCAGGAGCCCTGCCTGCTCTCCAGGGGAGTATCAGAGACAAACCCTCTCTTGCTTTGATCGGAGGGAAACGGCGACCACGTTAGAACAATTCCAGAGCATTCCGCTCTCTGTACTAGTGGCCTGCCCGCCAGGGAACCTGTTTTAGCGGAGCTTATGCTGCCTGGATTTCACCAGAGCTTAACCGACGCGGGGACGGAAAAGCCCGGTTCCAGCTACGGTGAGCCCGCTCTCGCCTAACAGCGAAGGGCGGCACGGAGAAGGCCCCCGTGCAGGTTGCAGCCCAAGGGCACGTGCCCGCCGAAAGACTGAGACTCGGTCACAGGGCTGCGGGCGCTCCCTCCCCCCACACCTTCCGGACCCATCAGCAGGGCTCCTGGGCAATAACTCGGGATCTCAGCTGAACGAACCTCAAGCCTCAGCCGCTGCCGGAGAAGAAGGAGTCTCCAGGGAAACCCGCAGACAACACAGGGCAGACGAGAGCACGGGCCGGGGAGGAATGTCCGCCGCTGAGCCCTGCAGCTCCAGCACACCGTCAACACGGGCTCGTTCCTGGTCGGACAGACACAGAACCTCACAGCCCACACCACAGGCCCATTCACCCCAGTTCCTGTCACCGACACATCACATCCAACCCTTAACAAAAAACTACAATCTGCTTGCCCTGGCTGGCGTAGCTCAGTGGACTGAGCGCGGGCTGCGAACCAAAGTGTCGCAGGTTCGATTCCCAGTCAGGGCACATGCCTGGGTTGCAGGCCATGACCCCCAGCAACCGCACATTGATGTTTCTCTCTCTATATATATCTCCCTCCCCTCCCTCTCTAAAAGTAAATAAAAATAAAATCTTTAACAAAAATTACAATCTGCCATCAGAGCAGAAAGCTGCAGCGAACCCCTCACACTGCAGCTACTGAGCTCTGCACAGGGGAAGTAAAAAAAAAAAAAAGCCTAATGAAAGTGGAGGCCTGCTCCAAGACAGGAGACAGGAGGCAGCTTGCAACACGTGCTCAGTGGTTATGTATTGAACTAGCACAGAGAGACACACACGCGGACCATGTGGACTGAGAGAGAGCCAGGTGGGAGAAAGGATGGGGTCCTACCCCTGGGTCTAAGACGGAGCCCCCAGGGCAGCGACTGTTGGCCACGGGCTTCGCTGACGCTCCATGAGGGAGCCGTCCACAGGTGCGGGCTCTGTGGTTCCTGACCTTGCAGTTCACCCTGGGCTTGGGCCCACAGTGGGTCAGCTGCCTGTTGTTCATTACATAGCTTGTTTTTTTCCCTCTCTCTCTCTCACGCAGTCCATCACTGTGCTTTTCAAACCTCCCTGAGGTTTTTTTTTTGATTTTATTTCTTTATTTTTAGAGAAGGGGAATGGAGAGAGAAGGCAGAAGCATCAATGTGGGAGGGAAACGGCCATTGGTTGCCTCTTGCACGTGGCCCCAACCTGGGACCTGGTGAGCAACCCAGGCACGTGCCCTGATGGGGAATGGAACCAGTGACCTTTCTATCTGCAGGACAACACCCAACCCATTGAGCCACACCAGTCAGGGGTTGTCTCGCTGAATTTTAACATTTAAAAATCCAAACAAAAACGGTAACACAAAAATTCTGACCCTCAAACCCAGGTCACGCTGGTAGGAAAGGAGGACGCACGGGTAACTGCCGTGGTTTAGACCTGTGCTAGGTGTCCAGGCCTGCCTCCAGCCCCCAAAGAACTTGGTGGTGGGGATGCAGAGTGCACGCGGGCTGTAGCCAGAGCTCATTAGCGCACCTGGAGCCCGCCTCCCTCCGACGACGGGTCTTCTTCGGAGATGACAGCCCGCAGTGCACAGCGGTCTCGGCCCGAGGCCTGCAGCATTCCGTTCGGCTCGCTGGCTAGGGTGTCACGAAACCTGCCTTCCGGCGCAGTTAGCAAATCCAATCACACACATTCACGCTCTCAAGAGGTCCTGATTATTTGGCAGTGACAGCTTGGGTAGTCACAATCAACCAAATGAATGCCACTATTTTTAAAACATGAAAAAAAAAATCTGCGCAGAAAAATAAGCCCCCAAACCGTGAAGCCTGGTCCAAGAAGGAATAAAAATAAAAGCAAGAAATAAAGCATTTCAATGAATTATTAGACAAAGAGTCATTTCCAAGTCCCAGCAAGGCTGTGCCTTGGGTCCTTGTTATTCTAGAAGGATTCTGTGCTCCAGATAACCTAGAAGGAAGCCGTCACTCAAAAAAAAAAGGCTTCTTTACACGAAACTTGTGTTTAACTGGCAACATATAATTTCACTTAAAAAAAATTAGGAGCAATTGCTGTTGAAGGCATTTCGGGGACAAGGGGCGGGAGGATCTGCCGGCACTATGGGAACACGAAGTGATGGGCCACCAAGCTTTGTTCCAGCCATGTGCTTCATAGTTAAGTTTAATTACACGTTGCACACTGTCCTGTAATTATGTCGCCTGGGAAACTGCTCATTTCCCTCCTTGAAATGTTAGAAGTTCCCTAATTTATTTTAAAGACTCGGCATTGCCTCCATCAGCACCCGCCTTAGTGCGTGCGGGATATTCTGTGCCTGTTTCCTTAAAACGCAGGCAGTGGGGGGGCAGGGGGGGTTCTTGCATGGTCTGACAGACAGTGCGGAGGGCCGACTGTGCTGGGGTCCCCAAGAACACGGTCCAGTGTATTTCTAACAAGATCTGATGGCTTTTTTCCTCTTGAGTGCCTACCGCAGGAGAATCTGAGAAGTGTGCCATTCCTTTTCTCTGCTGTTGGGAGGCTGAAATTAAAGTCCTTTATTCTCAGCGAGAGAATAAACACAGAACGCAAGATAAAGCACCTGCTCTCTGGGACCTGACACCAAAAATGGAAAGATGGCCAACACCCAGCACATAAATATGAAACCCCCGGGAGATGGAACATGAATCAAGTAAGGCCTGACGGACTGGGAAAAAGAAAAGGCAAGTAAACAACTGAGCACCTACTGTGTGCATGCAGAATGTCTCAAAGGTCCCCGAAGCCCACCTCATCGGTGGTCGGTAACTCAAGCCCCGCAGGCACCAGGCCGGTAGCTAGTACGCAGGAAGCAGCCAGACCGAATATCACAGGGAGTTCCGGCACCTGGCTGTTTGGGGAGAGAATGGACGCCCTGCCTGTGGGCAAGCCAGTCATCTTCCCATGAAAAATGCTGGGCCAGTGGAGCAGAACACATTCACAGGACTCGTTAGAACGGTGGCTGCACCCCCTACAAATGCCTAAGAGGCGTGGGCCTTGACTACCAGAAGCGGACTCTTTGGTTCTGAGTCCAGCCCTGGCCCGTCCTCAGCGGTGTGATCCCGGGCAAAGCGCCGGCCTCTTTGTGTGTCAGTTTCCTCGTCTGCAAAACGGGAACAAGTGCCAACTCCCAGGGGTGCTTGTAAGAAATTACTGAAGCCCTGGCTGGCATAGCTCAGTGGATTGAGCTCGGGCTGCGAACCAAAGTGTCGCAGGTTCGATTCCCAGTCAGGGCACATGCCTGAGTTGCAGGCCATAACCCCCAGCAACCGCACATTGATATTTCTCTCTTTCTATCTCCCTCCCTTCCCTCTCTAAAAATAAATAAATAAAATCTTTAAAAAATTATTGTAAGTGTTTAGCATAGCTGTTACCTCACAGCAAGCTCTGTGCTTGCTGTTAATTGTGTTTATAATAGAAAAGTTGACAAGTGTCCCCCAAATGGCTTTAACTCGAGGTAGACCTCAATGGACAGGAGGATCTATGTACTGGAAGAAGGGAATACACAAAGGCCACCGTATCTTCCGTCTCTGAAAGCACTGAAGGGAAGATTAAGGACAATGCGTGTTAAGCGCTTACGTTTTAAGTTTTAAAGCATGTAAAGGTCCCAGGATGGGGGCGTCTCTCCTCCTGGGTCCCCCCTGGGCATGTCCCCTTCAACCCCGCCTAAGGAGCCACATGTCCCGTGTCCCTCCAGCGAGTTAGGACCTAAACCAGTATCTTCCCAACTATTTGTGAAAACTATTGTTTACTATGTATGCATCATGAGAAGGAAGACACTATTGAAAGGTTTTGAAACAGTCTATACATCCTTTCAATTTTTCATCCTTCAATTAAAAGGCTACAGTGAAAGAACTTGAAAAAAACAATTCTTAGGTACAAAAGTCCATTTTTCCTATAATCTACTTTATTGGTGTATTATCAAGTTCTGTTTTGCTTTGGTAGAGGTTTAGGAACAGACCTGTGTCCGGGCTCCCAAGTGCACGAAACCACTGTAGCCAATCTCACTTGTCAAGGAACTTCTATTCCCCCGAAATGCATGATCTTCTATCCCGCTCACCCAACGTGCAAAGATATTCCAACCGGATGGAATGTTCATCATGAATGATGAGGTATGTTGAGGCAAGAAATGCAGGGCACATAAAGAAAAGGTCTTTTCCGGAATTTCCTTTTTATTCTGTACTGGAAGACTCAGCGTTGTATAAATTCTGCATTTAGCCGGGTAACAGCCTCATTAAAATCCCATTTTGTGTGTGACTTAGCATCAACCCCAAGAAAGAGCAGGTGTGTCAGGTCTGGTCTAGTCCACGCTGACCCGACACCAGGGACGCCGGGCCATTGCTCTGAGAACTGTTTCAAATCAGGCCGCTGGGAGAGGAAGCAAGTCCTGAGTGATTCGGAGCCCGCTGAACATGGGTAACTCCCAGAACAGCACACTGTGCGTCCACTCAGTCTATTGTGGACAGCTGCAAAGAAGCAAAGTCTTTATGACTCGGTAGATGAGTGCAGGGTAGGTCGTATCTAAAAATCCAGAAGTTACCAAGATCCCAAAGAACGGAAAAAAGAAAATGAAAACAAGATGAGACAAAACTAGGCGAAACGAAACATCCTACTCTCCTCCTTTGCTCGCGGTTCTGATGTCTGGGATCTAGGAACCCGACCCGGCCCTCCTGGTTGGCCGCCGCGTCCACCATGCGTCACCACCTGGCAGATGGCAGGTGCACGAGGATATTTCCTGAATGAGTCAGGAAATGCACACGCGTGAAAGGGACCTCTCTTCCTTTGGCTAGAAGCTTTTCAGCATCTAAGAAGATGAGCCATTTTTGTTTTCTATGGGCATCTGATTTTCCTCAGGGAAAAAAAAAGATAGAAACAATAACAGCAATGTCTCATTTGCATGCCTTTGGCTGTTATTGTTGCACAGTGAAGTAGCTTATCTGACAGTCTGTGGTACGGGGTTACGCACGGCATGCTGCTGTCCGGCGGCAATGCCAGGAGGGCGCTGGGCGGCTGACAGCAGGTTCTGAGCTCCCTCGACCTTCTGAAATGCTTCTGCATGTTCCTCCTCGGGTCACTAGTCTGAAATCTAGAAAGTCTTGCAGAGACACATTCGACAGGCTCACTTATTCCTTTACACAACCTAAATCATTTCAGTGTCAATCAAACATTTGGTAATATGGTGATACACAGGAAAAAGACAGCCTTGCTTTTCAAAGCACGTACAGTCTAATAAAGACCATGTGATATTACACATCGAGTTTGTAAAAGAAAGGAATGGGGGGGGGTGGCGGGTGCTGCCTCTCCTACTTTTAAGAATGACTTCTGATCATGCCGGATTTAGGAAGATCACAACTGAACACAGATGCCTGCTTGATGGACCCATCGACTTCCCAAGTTTTCTACCTACTCCTCACTGAGTCGGTCCCCTTTCCCTCCATGCCAAGGACGGGCCTGTGGTGGCCATCACACTCCAAGCCCAGGGACAGAAGGCTTCGAGCTGGAAAGAGCCCGAGATTGGAAGGCCAAAGACGCTGGCCCAAATCCCACCTATCACCTGGCTGTCTGACCTGGCAAGACCCTCTGCTCCTCTTCGAGCCCCAGATCCCACATCTGCACGATGTGCTAACAACGCTTCTATCATAGGCTTTTCCTGAAAAAAAAAGGAGCCCATTTACAGAGCGTTTCTTGTATGTTACCCAGCCCACACTAAGGACTCATCTTCTCTGATCAAACGAGGGCTGGAGAGCATTCTGATGAAGAATTCCCTTCATCCTGAAACCACTCCGCTCGTTGCAGCATCTCCCTTGAGTATTTTCTAGGGCTCCGCCTCCCCCTCAGAGCTGGCCCTCGTGTATGCAGGAGCCTCAGGGGCTCTGGTCACTCCTTCCTACTTGGTGGCCGAAACCCAGCTCCCACAACAGCCAGCAGGAGTGCTGCACCCAGCGAAAACCAGGTCGTTTGGGTTTCTCCGCAGGTCTCCGTGAATAGTTAAACACACCAAGAATGCGTAAGTCCAAACGCTTTACTTCCAGTAGAGGCACTGAGCTTATCAGTGCAGAAAGAACAAAAAAAGAGAGGAAGAAGGCAGCGAACAAAGGCACGCCACACTCACCGTGTGTCACCGTCCTGCCTGTGGACGAGTGACAGTCCTGCACCTCTCGCAGACGGGCCCTGCTGGGGCAGCTGGGAGAAGTGTCCGCAGGAAGAGTGGAAGCACGCACGCCCCAGTCGGGAAGGCCCAGAAGTCTGAACTCACGCCAGGACTCCCGATTTGAGTGCGGGCACAGGGCCTGTTGGGACTCACAACCCACCCTCGCGTTCTGTGCCCGCCCCGGGGTGGGGGAACGGGCGGGGGCAGGGGTGACTCAATTACATCCTCTGCTCCCATTAGGACACAGCTGCCGAGTTTATTCAAAGACCCGCATACAAAACCAGGCTGCCGGTCAATAAATCCATGTTCAAAAACCTGCCTCCAGATAGCAACTGCTAAAAGCACAAAGGCCATGCTTCTCGGATGATAAAACATAAATTGATTATTGGCAAGAGACCGTTTAGAAAGAAACTAAAAAAACTCTTGACTCACTTAACGAACAGGAAATTATGAAAATCCACCCTGTGGCAGGTTCCCCAAGAGGTGGACGTATGGGCTGGAGGTGGCCCCGGAAGCAGTCTGGTGACCCCAGAAGCCTGCTGAACTCGGTTCAGAAAGGTCACCCCAGCCGCAGCCACAGACAGGGGGTTAGAAGGGGCGGGGACTGAGAGCACACAGAATGTAAGCGTCTCCGTGGATGTGGTCCCCGCTGCCCTTCCCTCACTGCCTACCAGACGGGTCCCCCACACAGGTGTCCCACGTGCATGCAAGGGTCTGGCAGCTCCAAACGAAGACCCCTGCCCAGCCCCGCACGTTTTCACTGAGGACGCCGCCGTCCATCCGTCCGCTCAGGCCAGTCATCTCCCTCTTCCCTCCTCCGGGACCCTGCAGTTCACTTTCGCTCGGAAATGACTCATTCAAGCGGCTGCTCCGCAGGGCCGCTGCCGCCACCCTAGTTCAGGTTACCATCATTTCTGCATAATTCCCCAAATTTTATTTTCCCTGCTCGTCGCGATTTCTCACATTTGTTTTCTGGCAGGAGAGTGGTTTTTCTAAAATTAACTCTCATCGTCTTTATTTTAAACACTTCAGAAATTCTTCCCTGCTTGTAGGTTAAAGCCCAAACACCACCCTATAGAGAGCTAGAAGATTCCTAATGAATGAGCCTACTTTTGCCCCTCTGGCCCCGGCCACGGTCGGCCCTCCCCGCTGCAGACGTATCGCGGTACTATTTTTGGTTCCCTGAACAAAGCACCTGCCGTTCCGCCTTTGCTCACTGTTCCCCTCTGCGCGGAGTACTCTCCCACCCCCTTCCCTTCACCCAATCAACTAGAACCATCCAACAGACCTTAGAGTAGGTACCACTTCCTCCAGGAAGCTTTCCCGATTTGACCTCCCTACCTGTGTGGATGATGGCTGTCCTCTGGGTCCCCAATCTCCCCACCTCCCCAATCAACATGCATGCCCAGTGACTCAGAAAGTGCCTGATACTTATTTCTTCTTCCCCCACAGCACACCCTCCTTCCCTTTTCTAAACAGTGAGCTCCTCACTGACCGGACTCACGAGTGACTTGGTCCTTGGGGAGTCCCCATCCCCTAGCTCACTGATGGACATTGGGTGGTTACTCCGTAAACCTGTGCAGCCTGAGTGATTGGAAAAAAAGGCCCACAGGCAGAGTCCTGGGGATCATGTTCTTCTGATGGCCAGGCAGAGGGAGCGAGACCCACCGGAGTGACCAGGAGAGACAGCCAAGGGGAGAGGAAGACAGGCAGCGGGAGAGAACGCTGAGCGGCAACCCGTGTGCAGTGTGGACGGGAGGGCGACGGGGATGAGGGCAGAGAAGACCGCCCTGCACCACTGCGGGCAGTGACGGGCGCAGCCGCGGTGCAGGGCGCGGCGACGTGAGCGGCAGGCGAGTCAGGGCAGGAGGCGCGAGACAGCTTGGGACACCTCAAAGGCACAGTGTCCGAGCCAATGTGATGGGGGGTGGGGGGTAGGGTGCCCAGCTCAAAGAGGGCACGCTGGTGTGTGTGTGTGTGTGTGCGAGTGTGTGTAACAATTTCTTTCATAATCTCACTGCAGGTCTGCCTGGCAAAGGGGATGGCAGGCCTATAACCAGGCACAGAGCAAGCGCTTCCTGATCGACAGGGAAAAGTAATGAATAAATCACGGCACTGAGACAGGAAATTTACCTGGTGGGGAAAAAAAAGGGCAAATTTTATAAAGATGTAAACTTGGCAAAAAGAACTTGTTTTTACGCTGCAGAAGAGACGGCTCAGCTCATAGATCACCGTTTAATTAGCTGTCCGAGGGGCCTGTTTTCCGTGTCTGCGTCACAGCCGCACAGGCACGGCCGTACCTGGCTGTCACCGTCACCACAGACCCTTCCTGCAGGACGCCTCAGACCTCCCGTGCGCTCCCAGGACCTCGTCCACGTGCACAGCCTTAGCTCCCCACACACTCAGACCCCAGTCAGACGGGAGGCAGACAGGGCACTTCCGAGAAAATGATGGGCATGTCAGTTACAGGAATGTCTGCCCCCTACATAACAGGGCATGCGGACAGACAGGGCCGTACTTTAAACAAATGGGATTTTTTTAAAAACAATTCCTCACCCAAGCATTGATTTTAGAGAGCGATGAAGGGAGAGAAAGAGAGAGAAACATCACTCAGTTGCCTCCTATACACACCCCGACCAGGAACTGAGCCCACAACGTAGGTATGTGCCCTGACTGGGGACTGAGCCTGCAAACTTTTGGTCCACGGGACGACACTCCAACCAACTGAGCCGCCCGGTCAGGGCACAAAAACAGGCTTCTTCCTTTAAGTCCCTCCTGGACACAAAGTTCTACCAGGTCTCCAGTAAGTCCTTTCCCTTGTACAGTTTAGAGAACACACGGAAGAAAATGGGCTGAAAACATAAAATTACTTTTCATAAGACATATTCTTCTTATGCAATTAGCAATATATTCAGCATCAATGAGCTCTAATTTTAGAAACATTCACCCACAAACATTAATCATTAATTCTAAATTCAATTTCTACACGGCTTCTGTTCACACGCAATTTTCTAGGCTGTGCTGCACGGCGTCTCAAACAGACTAACTGACTTCTGTGAGAGCAGATTACATCCCTAGGAAAACAATCTGTGCAATTAATATGTACGTGTTACAAGCCAAATACAACTTTTATTTAAAGAAACACAATTTTCTTTACCAGGTATGTAAATCAAACCATCACGCTACATGTGGTAAACTCAGAGTGGTGATATACGTCAATTATTTCTCAATAAAACAGGAAGAAAAGGAAAGAATTTTCTTATGGAAGATTGTGTTTCTGGCCAAGCACCTGATCGCACGTTTCACAGAAATGCATACAGTCCTTCATATAATCAAATTACAGATAATACTTCAGTAGAAGTCAAAGCTGATCAAAGTACATGTATAGAAAAACTCATCAAATCAGGATTTAATGCCTGCAGGGAACTCTGAGGCCTGGTGTGACTTTTTCAAGGGGCCACTGCTGGGTACGATGATTTCTCACCGTGGAGATTGGCCCTGAATGACAGGTTTGAGCCAGTAGCACCCACAGAGCATGGCGATAACCGAAGGAACTCACCCGCACATTTCCAAATTCCCCCAGAAGAATACTGCTCCCTTGTTCAGACAAGAAATTTTGGCCCAGACCGAAAGGAACAGCCCACACTCACAGTGCTAGACCTGCCAGACCACCACGGGCTGGGCCGCAGACCCCAGGCTCCAGAAAACCGGTGCCCGCCGCCTTGAGGGATGAAGAGGATACACGAGACTAACAGCCTCTTCCCTTTTTCTAACTTCAGCCCTACTCTTCCTGAGTTAGACACTTGGTTTATCACTTTCTAGGTTGTGGTCCAGCCGACCTTTTACCCAGTCACCAGCTCTCTTGTCCCCTTTATTCATATCCTACTCCTTGTCAACCTCCGATTAGTTCTACCCCACCCTGAGGACAGGCATCGGGTGTCAGCACAAATCCAGGAACCCCCGGGGAGCAGCCCCGAAGAACAGGCCCTGTCTGTCACCATCCCTGAGGCCCCCTCCATCCTCCCTTGGTCCCGCCCATACCTGCACTGTCCAATCAGCGGGCGGCATCCTCTACTCTCCCTCTGCCACGCCCACAAAGGGGTCCACCTCGGTGGGTAGCTAGAGTTTCTCTTCCCTCCCCACCACCCCCACTCCTCTGTTTAGCCCGCTGGGTCCCCAGCACTGCACTGAACAGAAGCAGGACGAGAGAGAACCCTGAGCCTCTTTCAAGATGTGGAATAGTTCCAGGGTTTCCACTGAAGTTGGTATCGGGCAGCTTTTTGGTAGATAGTTCATTGATCTTCCTTGTTATTTATGTCTAAGAGCTTTTGTCTAAGTTAAACACTGAACCACATAAAACAGTTTTCCAGGGTTACTGTATTTTTAAATGTCATCGTATGGAAAGGACGTAGAGGTTAAATGTCTTTACTTCATCGCCCCTGATCGATTTCACTTCAAGTTTGACCTGAGTAATGGAGGCCAAAAACCCGGGCCACCCGCCTCATGGGAAACCCCCCACAGGGGGTAGGTCTGGAACTCAAGCTCCGCAGGAAACCCGCGCCAGCTGGGAGGGGCCGCGGAGGGGCCGCGGGCTTACCCGGATGTAGGCGTCCTGGTGTTGCTTGGCGAAGTACAGCATGTTGTCCAGGGCTAGCATGCCGGGCGGGGTCTGGGTGAAGTCCATGGCCGGGTTCACGTGGTTCTGTGACGAGAACAAAATGTCCGGTCAGCCTCATTCCTCAGCCGACATCACGGGGCACCAGAGGTCTGGCCCCCTCCTCCAGACCCAAGTGCCACAAGGCAAACGCCAAGTAACCAAGTAGGAAGGACACGTTTTATCTCCATGGAAACGTGTTGGGGTGGTGGTCGGGGTGGGGGCTTCTTTCTCCAGGTGCTGCAAGAGCAGCTTTCATGCCTGGGGTTAGGAAAGTCATCTGAAGGTCAAAGGATAGGGTTATTCTTAGAGGCAACGCTGCAGGGAAAAAGAACATAATGCAGCCCTGGCCGGTGTGGCTCAGTGGGCTGAGTGCCGGCCTGTGAACCAAAGGGTCGCCGGTTGCATCCTCAGAGCACATGCCTGGGTGGCAGGCCAGGTCCTCAGAAGGGGGCGCACGAGAGGCGACCACACACTGATGTCTCTTTCCCTCTCTTTGTCCCTCCCTCCCCCTCTCTCAAACCGCTGCAGTGGAACCAACAGCATCCGGGGAGAGAGACCGGCCAGGGGTGAGGCCACATCTCTGCCTTCGACCCTTCTGGGCCTTAACGTCCTCATGCCCCCGAGGGAGGGTAAAGCCCGGTGCCCGGGACCTGTGAGCCGTCCGGAGTGACACCGCCTGCGGGCTCTGGGCACAGGCAGCTGACAGTCAGCCCACGCCCACACGGTCCTGACACCTGGCTGCACTCGGGTGGGGGGCGCTCTGGCCCGGGGTCCGCGTCCACGGGGCGGAAACCAGGAAGGCAGAAGGACAGTTCCAAACATGCCCAGCGAGTTCTCCCCATGATCAAGGTCACCCAGCAGACACCACCAGACTCTTGTCCAGAGTGAACACCCACTCTCCCCTGCTAATCGTCAAAAACGACCACTCGTATCTGTTCTGAAAATTCCTATCTGAGTGGTGGATGGTTTAAGAGAACTCATTACTTTGTTAAAGAGCAGAAAAATAAATGTTAACTGCTTTTACCTCATAATATAGGTAATTTGTATGAAACGACGTATTTTTGTTTTGTGCCTAAACACTTCTGAATAAGCAGTTTGGCTCTCTGATTTGCCAGGGAAATTTTGGCTAATTAATTTTTTTCTAATGTTAGTTCTTTAGAGGAAAATAGTGGAACTTCTCCCATGACACCTAAATGTATTATTTTTTTCTTTTCTTTTCTTTTAAAAAATATTTTATTGATTATGCTATTCCATTTGTCCCATTTCCCCCTTCATTCCCCTCCACCCTGCACACCCCCTCCCACCCACATTCCCCCCCTTTAGTTCATGTCCATGTGTCATAAGTTCTTTAGCTTCTACATGTCCCATACTACTCTTGCCCTCCTCCTGTCTATTTTCTACCTACCATCTATGCTACTTATTCTCCATACCTTTTCCCCCTCTCTCCTCCTCCCACTCCCCTGTTGCTAACCCTCCATGTGATCTCCATTTCTGTGGTTCTGTTCCTGTTCTAGTTGTTTGCTTAGTTTCCTTTGGTTTTGCTTTAGGTGTGGTTGTTAATAATTGTGAGTTTGCTGTCATTTCATTATACATGTTTTAAATGTATTATTTTGACTTTGATCCATTCGGTTTTCATGAATAGAAGCTAACATGTTAAAAGGCTAATGCTTGCTGAGTGCATCCATGCTGTTCACGTTACCGTCTCATCCAGTCAACAGGCAGCGGGCGCTGCGGCCCCCGATGCATGGCCGAGGGAACCGCAGCTCCAGCGAGACCCCATCCCCAGCCTGTTCCGTGCTGCCAGCATCTGCGTTAGCGCTGCCAGCGTTCAGACCCTGCGTGGCCTGACGGAAGTTCATTTGGGGGAAACACAGGCTGATCAACGCTAGCTGCTACGCGGCACGGTCCGGCCAACAAAGAGAAGTGTGTCAGGCGGAAGAGAGAGAGAAACACGGCATGTTTTTCAGACCTATTTCTAGTGTTGCTCTATGAGCCTCTTCCACAAATAAATACCCAGAGGGAAATCCAGTGACAAAAATTAGTTGTTCTCTGTCTAAGCTGAACCGCCCCCCCAAAGCGATGTGTCCGTGAAGCTGGCCGAGGAAAGGGCCCCCGCAGGCCCTCGAGTCATCAGTCTTACCTGAGTTTGCCCCCAGGACCCCCTCGAAGCCCCCTTCTGTCAATCACACCCCCGTAGGCACACATCGGGGGCACCAAATAGGGCACTGCTACTTTCCAAAGGCCTTACGGTTAAGGAACAGTATGATTTATTTTTAGGATTCTTTTAAAGACACATATAGCTCTTCAGCAAATAGTCCCAGGAAAAGGACGCCTGGGCTGTGCCAGGCATTCTGCAAAGCACCTTAATCCTCATCAAACTCCAATAAAGTCGGCTCTATCATTATTATCCTCCTGGGACGAAGAGAGAAACTCAGGCACTGGGTGTCTGAGGGGCTGGCCCAAAGTTTGGAGCCAGAATTTGACCACCCCATTTACAATGGTATAAAAAAAATACCTTGGAGTAAATTTAACCAAGAATTAAAGACATGTGCTTGCAAAATGATAAGACACTGGAGAAAGGAACTGAAGAAGATGCAAAGGAACGCAAAGAAGTGGAAGCACACACTGTGTTCCCGGACAGGAAGAGTTAACATTGTTAAAATGGCCATACTACCCAAGGCAATCTGTGGATTCAACACAACTCCTATCAAGATACCAAAGTCATACAGAGTTCATAGAGCTAGAACAAATACTCCAAAAACGTATGTGGAACCACCGAAGACCTTGAATAGCCACAGCAATCTTGAGAAAAAAGAACAAAGCTGGAGAATCATGCTGCCTGGTGTCAAACTATACTACAAAGCCACAGTAATCAGAACAGCATCGTACTGGCAGAAAAACAGACACGCAGATCAAAGGAGCAGAACAGGGAGCCCAGAAATGAACCCATGCCTCTGGGGTCAGTTAATATTCAGAGTACAGACTCCTAGCCAGGATTCTAGTTTCAAGTTGTTGAAGGTCATGAAGATGTCCAACGAAGAGGTCCTCGGTTGCTGAGGTTCTCCTCGGTCCACGCTATCCGCTCAGGCAAAGTGGGCCTCTCTCTGCCCGCCCTTTGGGATGAAAGCTGTAATTTCTCCAGCCCACCCAGACATGGCAGACCGAAGCCTCTCTCGTGTTCAACAAACCATTCCTATTGTCTCTGGCAAACAGGCTGCTACTAAACCAAAGTCAGTTGGAAAATTTCATTTGATTTTTCCGGGACTTGCCCTAAACTGTAAAGCATCACTGCATTGTCCAACGACAACAAATTATTATTTTTCCTCTCTCTTTTTCAACTCCAGGTCCCATTTTCCAGCCCCCTGACCCTTGAAATCATTGCTTCCTTTTTCTCCTTTGGTTTTAATAGCCGGTGAAATCATTTTACAACCATGAATTCTGATCGCAGGAAGGCTGCAAGGATTACAGGCTGGAAGGCTGGAAAGCTTTCTACACAGTGACAAAAATACTCTGAAAACCCAGCCAGGCTGACAGTCCCTCCCCCCCGCCCCCTTTCTTATTTATGAGATGCTTTGGGTACACATTTATTTTCTCTCCTTGGTCTGTGATATTTTCCCCACCTGTCGTGAAATAGAAGCTGCGTGAGTTTTGATAAATGGCTCAAAATTTTCCCTTGTTTTACAGCGCAGTCTGCATGCCTCTCCCCATCCTTCTGAAATGCCATTTGTTAGTTGCTGCGGAAATGCCGCTCCATGAATCACATCCGACAGGCCCTCAGCCCCTACAGGACGGGGAGCGGTGCCGCCCTTCCGAAGCACCGGGGCTCTCCGCTCTGGGGAAGGGACACAAACCGCGGAAGACAGGACAATTTGTTTTCGCATCGTGAGCCCACTATGTGGGCTTTGGGTGTCGCGTTCCGGAGATTGGTCTCTCTGCTGTGACCCACATGCCAGTTTTTTTAGCTGAATCATTTCAGTGACACATCCACGGGAAGGTTCAAGGTCTAAGACAGAGAATGGTTCAACCCACTCCAGGGTCAAACGCCGAGGTCACTGGAGAGCTGGCATGGACCTCAATATAACCCAGACCAGCCGCCTTCTTTTATAGACAAGAAAGCTGAGCCCTTCGTGGAAGGCAGGGGTGCTTGGGCTGGAGCGGGCATCGGAACCCACTGGAGGGCCGGTTACAGCCCGCCGCCTGCCTCACGCCCCCAGCCTCTGACTCGGGAGGGCTGGCTGGGGTCCCTGCATCTCTGACAAATTCCCAGGGGACGTTTGTGCCGCTGGGTGGAAAGCACACTCTGAGGTTCACGGGTGGCCAGACTGGCTCGTCTCAAATAACCCAGCAAGTACTGAAGTCAGATCTGAAGTGTCTGCCGTCCACACCCACTGGTCCCTCCAGTCCCATGCAGCATCTACCCCACCAGGCTTTGCACCCACCGGCTCCAGGCTGCAGATGCATTTTGAACATGCTGGCTGGTTATCTCCTCAGTGCTTTGGCCTCTCCGTGGCAAAACAGACTCCTTGACTCAGAAAACGGAATTGCCATCGAAGAGCCTTTCACTTCCACGGCTCGAGTTTCTGACAAAAAGAATATGTCTTCGTACCTCCACAGGGAAGGCAGGAGACTGTCATCACTCAATATTTTCTGCCCTTGGATGCGTCCTGGATGGGGCAGCAGCGCCGCACAGCCTGAGTGGTGTTTGAATGATCTGTGTTTTTCAACTACCAATGTCATGCTAGACCTCCATCCGTGGGGAGGATAATACAGGGCTGATTACGATAATGCCTGCCAGGTGGCATATCCTGGGGAGAGCCTCGGAGAATTTAGGAGTTAATATTTGTGCAATATGAATGCCTACATTTGCTGAACAAATGCAGCATTAAAAGCAACCTTTAAAGCAACTCACACGCAGTGAGTGCATATTCATTCAGTGTGGGGGAAGCCGTATCAAGGGTATTATTACTCCAGCCCAGGAGTCTTGGGCAATTTTCTCCAGGGGGAGGCAGAGCACCTGGGAGGTCTGGCCAACCACACGCCCCTCTCACTCCTCAGCCCCCACCCAGGAGAGAGGGGCATGTGGGCATTTCCACGGACCCCCTCGAAGAGCAGTGATGAGCCTCGGATGCCCCAGAAAAATCCCCTGGGGAAGCTGGAAAAGTGCCGATGGGCACGCTGTACCCCAAGTCAGCTAACTGAGGAATTCTCGGTTTGGGGGCCAAGGCAGTGGATGTTTAAAGCTCCCCAGGGGACCCCGATGTCCAGTCAGGGTTGAGAACACTTTCCCAAATCAGTGAGCCTCCCATTTGGGCACGACCAGAGTCTCCTAGGGGTCTGTTTGTTCAAACAGGTGGCGGGCCCCACCCCCGGAGATTGATTCTGATTCCGTGGGCCTGGGCTCCGTCTGGGACTTGGCTTTCACACAAGTTCCCGCACGTTGCTGGCGGCCCCCGGACCATCCTCGGAGGAGCCGCTGCCCTAAAGCCAGTCACCCCGTACAAGAGTGGGTGGGAGGCCCGCACCCACCAGCTGACGGCGCTGGAACCCTGACTCCCTGTCCCAAGTGTTTGGTGAGACAGTGACTTGTATGGAAACGTGGGCTGTAGGTGGGACAAGCTTTCTCTGCATTGACACGGGCCCAGGACTCTCTGACCTGGCTTCTTCACACACTTACGTATTTGATTTTGTGATCCCCGGCCCAAAGGGCCCTAGAAGTAGCCTTTAGAAATCTTTGGATTCTGGCCTTTGACTCTCTCCATCAAACTCAACAGACATCAACAGCTGGGACGAGAACGAAGAGGCCGCGCCATCCAGCCTGACCGAGAGTGGGCGGGAGGGTGAAGACGCTGAGGTGCAGGGGACACCCCTGTGGCCAGCGGGCGCTCCGGACGCACCGTCTCATCCAGCCTTCCCAGCCACCCAGCGAGGCGAGTGCTATTAACCAGGTAAACGTTCTCCTCTTTCCACGGCTCGGGGTCGGGACTTGCCGCTGGTACAAGGTCACAGCTGCTCAGCGGCGAAGTCACCACTTCAACTCTGCGACTTCATTTCCCACTTAGGTTCAAGGGTCTTTAGAGGATACGAAGGTTGGCCCCATGAGCAAGAAGAAGTTTAGTTAGAGAAATGTAAAATCTTGCAAGAAAGTCTTTTAAAATGCAAGAACACATCTATGGAGTAAGGGAAATCTGGCTTATGAATAATTTATGAGAGGCCAGCTTCTCATCATTAAAATTTGATTCTTTTAGGTAAAGCACAGACGATCGGCTTAAAAGAAATACCCAGGAAGACACCAAGGGTTCAGGCCAATAGATTCCAAATGACTTCCTTGCCCTACTGCCCCTCCCTCTCGTCTGGCCTCTCTAAGACCCCTGCTTGTCTCCTCCCACTCACCCCCCTGCTGCCCCTTGACTTTCATTCGAGCTCTGCCTTCCATGGACTGGGAAGCCCCCAACCAACCTTTTGGGTGGTACCTGTGGTTGAGTTGAGTTCACTGCCCACTGCCACTACCCACGGCCACCAAGGGAGCCCCTCCCTGAGAACACTGTATGCCCTAGGCGAGTCCATGGCTATTCATTCTAGTAAGAGCTAACAGAGTTGGCGGCAAGTTCCAGAGGAGTCCATTTCACGGGGAGGCCAGCAGGCCCTGGCGTGCTGGGGTTCGTTAGCAGGAGCCCAAGAAGCAGAACAGGGGAGGCTCTGTCCCTGGACAGAGAGCCCAGGCCAGGCCGCAGCACACAGATCAGGGGGCCGCACCGGCAGCCGGCCCGACACACAGCGAACCGTTCACGAGAGAGCGGCCAGGAAGAAGCAGGAGTATCTGAACGGAGAGGATGCCAGGGAAGCCGGGGGGCAAGCACAAGGGGTGAGTGGTGTGTCGGAGGGGAAGCGTGGGGGTTGTGGGCGGGACCCCTGCTGTCTGCAGGCATCGGAAGAATCAGTATTACTCTGTTCAGGTGCAGAAAACAGGCTCGGTGGAGACGCCCTGTCCTCAGAAAGACTGAGCGAGGACCGGACCGCTGGGTGGAGGTGTGCAGAGAACCGAAGGGTGGGGCTGGGAGCAAATGACCTCGGGATGCCCCGCGCGCCCGGTTCGACCTTTGTCTCATCCAATCCTGTTGGATGTCTGCTACTGTGCAGCGCCCGGTGGGGGCAGACAGAACACACTCAAAACAAAACAGTGCTTGCCTTCGAGAAACATCTGTCTCGGAAGCGAGTTGTCCACAGCCTTAGCAATGCGGCTTTGAGGTGTGGGCACACACGGTGGCTAGCGCGCACAGTGGAGGCTCTCACGGTGAGATTCTGAATTTGAGGACAATTTTCCTGGCTCAAAAAATATCGTACTTTTTAAAATTACTCTTAAGAGGTCAGAAAAGGCCACGTCCGCGATGCCACGTGTACAACTCATGGGAATCTGGGTCCCCCCCCCCGTGTCGTCATCGTGAAGAAGCGCAGTGGATACTTCCCGCGTAAGAGGAGGACCTTGAATGGCGTTTATCTGGCATGTTGATTTAACAGTCACTACAAAGAATTACCATAAAAACTGAATTAAAAAAATGCCTTGGGAATTAATTCCCTTTAAAATGAAGCTGGTTATGTTTTTTTTAAGTCTTCGTGAATAATGAAATAATGCTGTCACGGTTTATAAAAAACCTGCACTTTTCCTGCCGAGCTGAGCACGTGCAGGATTCTGAATGCCCCCCAGCCCCGTGGTCCGTGCTCACCATGCCGTGCTCCTTCCTCCCGTAACCCCCGGCAACTCGGTCGCCGCTGCACCTGGATCCCCCTTTCTCCCACGTCTTGTCACTTGAAAACACGATGGGAACCAGCACTGGTCATGTGCAGTGGCGTCTCGGCCTCCCTTTAGTGCCCACCCCCAGGAAGAACACCGGGGAAAGGGGCCACGAAGGGACACAGAGCATGAGCCACCACCACTCCAGGGCAGGTCTCACTGGTCGGTGAGGACCCCCAGGCCCTCCGAGCCCAGCACAGCCATCCGGGGCCACCTTTGGTTCACAGGAAATGGACCAAAGAGGAAACTGGCCTGGGAGACAAAACCCCCTGACTGTGACTAATCTAAGAGCTGATCTGGCCACAGCGGTTCCAGACGAACTCACAGGCAACCAGAGGGGTGCAGGGGGCTGTGGGCTGCAACCCCGGCCTCCTCGAGCACCTGGCACTGCCGGCCCTCGTGTGGGGACGGTGGTGAGGACGACCGCACTGACCGTGGAAACAGCGCTGACACAGGCGTAGCACGCACTAGGCACCGGGCACTGGCGCCCAACCAGAGGCCTTCACAACCCAGGGGCCAGGTCCATCCACCACTTACTTTTGTGCAGCTGTGAATTGTTTTTTTTTTTGCCGATTTTTAAATTAATTTTTTAAAATCCAAAGAAGAAGAAGAACCCGCGACACATGAATATTACATGACATTCACCTGCCAGTGTCCACAAAGAGAGCCGCATGGGAATGCAGCCACGCTCACTGATTTACAGACGGCCCAGAGCCGCTTTCGCACGTGGCTCCGGAACCCTGAAATATTTACTGCCTGGCCCTTCACGAGAGAAGCGTGCCGGCTCCTCTTCTGGGCGTTTGTCCACACGGCAGCTCGCTGAGACCAGGGTTAACCCAAAGTCAAAAGTCTCTCCTGACAGAGAAATGCCAGTTCTCTGCACGCCGGACAGCACCGTGTGGCCCTTCTGTAAATGTTCCGTGTTTCCCTTCCCTGGATAAATGTTGTAACGACTGTAAAGGCTCCCAAAGGCTTCCCTGGGCAAATTCCACGGTCCGCAAATGTTATGTCGAAAGCAATGTTCTCGGTGGCCCGAGCCCCGGACTCAACACCCCACCCTGCGTCTCCAGGCCCCTTCGCCCCTGCTGGCCCAAGGCAGGCCTCGCAGGGGCCTCGGTAGAGTCAGAGACAGAAACGTCAGGGATCTGGGTGGTGGCTGGTCGGGCTCTTTCCTTCCTTCCTTCCTTCCTTCCTCCCTTCCTTCCTTCCTTCCTCCTTCCTTCCTTCTTTCCTTCAGTGAGGCTCCTGTGCATGGCAAAGTCTGGCCTACAGAGTATGTAGAATTCTCACGCCTCTTTGAAAGATGGAGAAAGTGAGGCAGAGCGAGGCTCACACAACCATGTGCAGGGATTTGGCCCCAGCGGTCCCAAGCTCCTGCTCTGAACTACCGTTGGCCAAGGGCACTGTAGAGACTTCGCCTGCTGGACTGTGGCACAGCTTTTAGATTTATTTCATACCGTACCCAGTCGTCGTCAGTGAAAAAGACAGGAATATGAAATAGATGTCCTATTCTATACAGAATTTCTATAGTAGTATATATTCTTTGTCAACGTGTGTTTTATATAGAATATCTTCCACATATCTTTATTCCATAGTGGATCAGTATTAGAAATATCAAGATGCAGACTTAGCATGTAATTTTTCAAAATGCTTTCAAAGCTAGAAAGAAAGTTACCAAGGTATTAATAGTAATTATTTGTGGTGTGGGAAGGAGATTTGTTTCCCACCTGTCTGTATTCTTCTGATGTCCTCCAATGCATTGAGTTTGACTATTTTTTTTTTATCAGCGATGTGCCCGTCCTCTCACAAGGAAACAGAGGGCACCCCGTGAGAAGACGAGATGCCATCTGGATGCACAGTCTGGACCCATCTCGGGCTTTGGCCGAAACCCTCCCTGCAGGCCGGCCCCCAGCTGTGCCAGAGGGACGCTCCCCGGGCAGAGGGGCTCACCCCGCTGGCCCCCATGAGCCCCTCGTGGGCAGGTGCACGGCCGGGGTCCTGCAAGCAGCATTTCAGACGCTGTGGGGGTGCAGAGGGTCCTCCCCGGGTGGACGAGACCGGGAAGAGGCCCTGTCTGATTGGAATTCTCAGGGCCAGGGGCAATTCCAAGGGCTGAGGCCTCCTGGGCCGTTGCAGAGTGTTTGCTCAATCTGCTTGCCCTGCCGGGGCACATCCCTTGACCTTAAAGGCGCCCCCTTCTTTATCCTGATGCTTCAAACCGCCCCTCCTGGAGCCTGACAGTTGGTGCCACGCTTCATAGCTCATCAGGGGACTGGAGGATCATGGGTTCGATTGGGTGAGTCACCTCACCCCGACTCAGCACCCCTGGGCCAGCCCCAGGGTGACCGTCTATGAATGTTGGCAGTTGGAGGGCATCATGACCTTGATGAGACCTTCCAGGCCCAAGGCCTGTCGCTGTTCAGTGTTCCCCACACGTATGAGGTCGAACCACTGGCACTGCCAATACCCAACCATAGCTGCAAAAATGGAATTTCACGGGTACAACCTCATGACACTGGAGCTAAACAGATAGAATCCCCTCCCCCAACAATGATAGTGAGACTTCTTGGAAGGGGGTGGCCTTCTACAAAACATAACAGGAGCTTGGCCGAGGACAATGAGACCCGAGGGAGGGCCATGGCTTGGGTTTGAAAATCAGCACTGACACGAAATGCACTGTGTGGCGCGCACACACACACACACACACACACACACACAAAAACCCGCCTCCACCGTGAAATCAGCAAATGCCAGGGAGGAATGACCTCCGCTCCTGAGCGTCCCTCAGCCGGGCCAGCGGGCACGCAGGCGATCTCCGGTTTGGTTTGGTCTCGCTCCTAGGAATCTGCCCGTCCGCAGTCAGGGTGCTGGGACGTTCCCGGCCCCGAGATCAAAGATCCCAAAAATAAGGACTGGAGACCATCCCCGATCAGAGAAGCAGTAAGCCCTGAAAGAGGATGGGAACTATCGGAAATGTCAGGTAAATAGCAGGTGAATGCCCTTAGCGTTAGCAAACAGATTAAATGGACTTGAAAACTGTGTTCAAAAAGAAGAACAAGGAAAGAAAGAAAAAGCTCTTGGCTGTCCCTGTGAACCTGACGTGCTCCAGGAACTCTGCTCCGGAGGTCCCCGACACGCATGGAAGGAGGAACCCCCAGGCCACTCCGAGGGTGAAGGCAGGGCAGCGAGGGGCAGGAGGAACTGGGGCTAACGTCTTTGTTTTTACTAACTTGCATCAACTAACTCTGCCCTGTCCTGTATTCTCAATACTCCCCCCTCCCAACATAAGGATGCTTGAAGAAAATCAAGCAAAATGTACCTATGAAATCTGCGTGGTGGGTACCTACATGAATGCCTTTCATATTCTATTATTTTCTCCCTGACTGAAATGTTTCATAATTAAACGTTAAATTTGGCAAGTCTACATGTTGTTCGTTTTCCTGGATCACAGCAAACGAAAGCAGGTTTAGTAACGTTGGCGCTCTATTCCTTAAATACTGCGGAATAATGAAAGGGAAGACCGAGAGCATGGGCGGCAGGCACGCGATCGGGCACTCACCCTCGCTCCGACCGTCACGCCGATCACGCCGTCCCCTCCGCCGTGTGCCAGCACGTACGGCGGAGCTGGGACGCCTTTCCCGCGATGAAGGGGGACGCGAGATACTAGAGAAGACCCCTGGAGATCAGTTTTCACATTACCCTCCGTGAAATCCCGCGGACGCCCCCGTTTCTCTCCAATAAGGGACACCAATGGCAACGTTTCAGTCCGCCGCAAATGAGTCTTTCTGGAACACACGCGGTTCCGTCCTTCCGCAGCGGTCTCGGTAAAGCCGCTCGGAGCGTATTTTTATGAAGCCCTGCCTCGCCCACGGAAGAGCACGCTGTCCTCGCCCCTGGTTTCCAGTCACGGGTCCTTCCCCTCCTGGTGTGACGGCGATGCGCTGGCCTCTCCTGCATGGGTGGACGTGCAGGCGCACGGCCAGGCTAGGCCTGCCCACTCACAAAGGGCTCCTTCTCCGTCTGTAAAGTCGGCCGAGCCAGTACCTCACTCAGTGGCCCTGTGTGCAGGGGTGGGAAGGGAAAACTGAAGGAGCCGCTCACGGGAAGAGCAGCCAGCCCCCAAAGAGCCCCGAGAAACACACCCCCGGAGAAGGGCGCCCAGAGAGCACCCACCCCCGCTGACCGGGCATGTGCAGGAAAGACCCGGGGCCTGCATGCCCGGCAAGGACTCTGTCGGGAAAGCGCATGGCTCACGGCGTAGGAAAAACAGGCGTGTGTCCGGACAGCGGGGCCTGCTGGCGAGCAGCCCAGGTTTGCAGACCCCCACCCAGGGTCCAGTGCAATCTTCCCTATTCGTTGATGCTCTCAGGAAAGACAGGTCACCTTTCTGGAAGCCACCACTTCAGCTAGAACACCGTGTAGGTGTTGCTTCTCCCCTGGGCCTGGTGTGAACACCAGGTGAGAAAACGGAGGGAAAACGCTTTGAGCAGAGCCAGGCACTGGGTCGGCACCAGGTAAGCCCCAGGGGAAATCATGGCTGTCTCTGAGTCGCTTCCCCTCCAGAGGGGCGTGGTGTCTCCCACTGCATTCTGCCACAGCTCCCAGTGCAAACGTCCTGGCCTTGTTCTTGTCCTAGGTCTGGTTCCGCTCAGGACAGCGGCTGGCCTTGAATTCCTAGGCCTCAGATGTCACTGAGTTGAAGTTCGGCTTTCTCTCAGGACCCCGAGTACTCGGGCCCCAGGCCCTCTCCGCCCAGTCTCACAGACCTCACTGGCCCTGGGCTGAGGGGCCTCCTTCCTGAACTGCCCCCCTGCATCCCAGGATCAGACCACAGTCCATGAAAGAATCAAAAGTCCCCAAGATCCTGGGGGATACTCTAGCTTCCACATCTTCCTGCATTCAAGCGTGGAAAATTTCAGCCTCCCACCCCGACAGTAACTTGTGCTATTTATAAAGACTTCTGGCAAAGAAGATTCCATAGCATTCATTTTTCACTCGTTTATACATTCAGCAAGATCCTACCTGACTTAGGTACCAAGTTACATAAGACAATGCGGCACCGTGGATGGAATATTCCATCAGCGCAAAATCAGTGACCCTAAAACCACTGCAGACAGGAAATGCTTTAATAACAACCTTAAGGAAACAGCTCAGGTAGGCTGCAGCAGATAAGGGGATCGATGCACTGCTCAAACACACAGGACTTTCCTCCGCACCGACCTGTGTGTGTCTCACCGGTCGGCATCGACCGTGCAGGCTGCCATGCGCTAAGGCACTAGAGAAAGCCCGGAGCAATCACATAAACACACATCTCAGTTCAAAGTGATGTCATCTTCCACACTTCCAAGTCAGGGAGCATTTGGTAGTGGGCGGAGAGGCAGAGAGAAGGAAGGAGACAGAGAGAAAATGGATCTGATGGGCGAAGGAGAGAGCTAGAGAAAAAATAATTGGGGAGTGAGGGCGGTTAACCTGAACTAAGATATTCCCTGGAGGGCAAAGTGGGTGACTCCAGGGACCCCTTGCACAGAGGGTGGGGAGCTGAGAAACCCCACTCCTGGCACCGAGTGGGGAAGCACCGACGCCTGCACCCCCAGTCTGTCCTCCTGAAACGGCTCTCAGGCTGTGCACCCAGTTCTAGCCCTGCCTGGATTCCCGAGACTCCTCACACGAGCCCGGCTCCCGCTCCTGAAGCTTTCTCATCCACAGGAGTAGCATGGTGTGCTGATCACCCTGAAACCACCGGTTGAAGGCTGGCTCATGCACAGCCTCGGCGACCCGCGTCTGAACCATGCAGTAACCATGCACTGTCACGCTCTCCGGTTCCTGTGAATGACGCCCGAGCCCACGTGCCCGTCCACGACTGTGTAGCAGCATAACTGATCAGAGAGCTCTGTCTCCCTCGAGAAACGGAAATCTTGACAGAGTAAAAAGTTCAAGAATGTAAAACATGATTCACAGAAAGTAGAACTCCTATGGAATAAACATAGGTCAAGATGCATTCAGCGCAATCACGAAGAAACCATGGTTCGGAGAGCATTTGTCGGGGGAAGGCATTTGTAGCATTTGCAAAAAGAATTTGAGGATAAAATCCCCGGGTTACTGACAGAGCTGGTGCATGCCTCGCAGAGCACGGTGGCGTTTGGAAGAAGCTTCCCCACCGTTTAAAAATCTGCACAGTCACGTGCCACATCCCGGCGTCTAGGCCCTAATAACAGCCCACCACCAGGCCCAGCACAGTTTAACTCCTGGAGAACTGCACAATCCCTGGCCAGATGTTTTATTTTATTGGCTCCAGCACGAGAGTGAAGGGATGTGCCACTGTGTGCAGTTTGCTTCATTGCCTCCACATCCTGAATAATTTTTCTTAGTGACCTGTGGACACCAACACCACACGTTTCAAAGGAAGGGAAAGACCATCTGCGCGGCAACCACAGACTGTTTCGGCTGTTTTCCCCTTTGCCGGTGAGCTTATCCTTGACTCCTGCTTCCGGATTTCTTAAGAGTAAACCGAGTAGCTGGCTCATTAGTGGGGGGGAAAAGATTTTTAAACCCACCACTTAAAACATTCAAGCTGACCCCCTTCAGGTGTTTTGATAAAAAAAATGCATGTCAGCCCTGGCTGGGGTAGCTCAGTGGATTGAGTGCGGGCTGAGAACCAAAGCATCGCAGGTTCGATTCCCAGTCAGGGTATATGTCTGGGTTGCATGCCATGGCCCCCAGCAACCGCACATTGATGTTTCTCTCTCTCTTGCTCTTTCTCCCTCCCTTCCCTCTCTAAAAATAAATTTTAAAAAATAAAATATTTGAAAAAAATGCACGTCGATATTTGTGAGCGTACCCAGGCAGGCAAGCCCACACCGGAGAATCAAAACCTCAAAGCTTCGTGCCCGAGCTTCTGATGGGGACCTGGGAACACTGCACAAGCCCACAATCTGGACGCCGTTCTCGCCGGGAAGATGAAGAAGTCTAGAAATTCCACTGTAGTTACTAGTGAGACTCAGAATTCACATCTCCCTCTCTCATCAGTTCTGAGATGCACTTGTTTTCACATCTTCACGGCTCTCAGGCAGAATTCGGGCAGAATTACCTTCCAACTGCCCCTGACCAGACGGCCCCCACACAAAATCATGCTCTTCTTGTGGGCAGAGACCTGCAGAACCCTGCTCACCAGTGTCACCCCCAGTAAATTTAAGAACGCCAGCATCACACGGGCAGAACCGAGTATCGGGAGGAATAAAACTCGGAGGTGACAGGAGAGCAGCTGTTAGCCCCACGACGATGGGTGGGGGAGTGGGGGGCCCGGAGTGGGGGCAACCCCGGCCGCTTCCCCCACCCCCGCCCAGTGACCCCGAGGCGCCAACTCTATGGATCGGCAGGAGCAGGGGAGCCAAGAGCGCGGCGGCACCGGGGCTCTGCGAGCTTTTCCAGATTCTTTACGCCCCGTTACCAACGGTCTGCAAACCAGACAGCGAAGTGTGGCGGGCAGAGTGGCTCAGAAGGGCTGGGCTCCAGGGGCAGAAGTTTCAGAACCGAAACTTATTTTGTTTGCTTCCCTGGGATTTTTCTTTCCTTGTGTTTACGAGAGCATTACAGGACGTCTCGTGAAGTCCACCAGCGCTCTTTGAATAAATACATTTTTAAATACTTAAATAGCAGGAAGTTTTAGGTTAACTGGCTAGGGTTTCTTTACCAATCAGGGGTATCTCGGACAGTGAAGTTCAGGCGCACACTGTCGAGACGGCAGCAGGACGTGCACCGAGGAGAGGTGTAGGTGGGACCGTGTTGTTATTGGCTCCAGGCGACCCACTCACTCACCACTGTGAGCGGGCCTGACTTCCTCTTCCAGCACATTTCACCCTGATGGGGACCAACGACGTACGTGTAGCATGAAAAGCTACTTATACCAAATCAGCTCCTAAACCTGATCGGATCCAAAGCAAAGACTAAAAATAATGAAATTGGGAGCAGTATTTTCCTCTGGGGAAGGGTGAAAGGAACACTTTTTACCATATTTTTACCTTTCATATCTTTTGAATTTTGCACTATTAAATATTGAATATTTAAGTAAAGATATTTTTAAAATAAAAACTTGTCATTTAGAAAAGCACATTTTTTTTTACCATTTAGAAAATACAATGAAAGAAGCTAGGCATTCAAAGAGCCTCCAGTGACCATCCTGTAAGAAAATTCTCAAAGATGTTGCTGAGTTTCTAGGATTTAGAGTGAGTACGGTATCTAGAGAAAAATAAAAAAAAAAAACAATTTCATGTGGAAAATTTTACTTTTAGATAGCATTTCCAGCTAACTTCATTTTCATTTCTCTCTCCTTTAAAATTCTATAAAGGGTTGAGAATAGAAAGAGAAATTTCTATGTTTTCATTTTTAAAAAGAGGCTTTCATACTGAAATTCTTTTCTGAGCCACTTAGGATATTTCAGAAAAGGCATTTACTCTGAATAGCTAGGAACCGTTCTCATGGTATTCCTGTTAGCATGAGAGGGGCTGAGTGAGAGAGTTCAGTGCATCCCTCATTTCATTTCCTCTCCACACCTGCATCTAAAATATAACACCAAAACCCATTTATTATCCTCCCGATCCTTTTACAGATTCAGCCAAGTTAAGCAAAGGTATGATTTTCACCCTCATGTTCATTGCAGCCCTATTTACAATAGCCAAGCTATGGAAGCAGCCCCAGTGCCCATCAACAGACAATTGGATAAAAAAGCGATGGTACATTTATACAATGGAATACTACTCAGACATAAAAATGAAGAAATCTTACCATTTCCTACGGCATGGGTGGACTGAGAGGGTGTTATGCTCAGTGAAACAAGTCAGTCACAGAAAGACAAATACCACATGATTTCACTTATATGTGGAATTAAAAAAAATAAACCAACAAACGAACAGAGAAAGACCCGCAGATCAGAGAACGGACTGACGGCTGCCAGAGGGCAGGGAGTGGGGGGTGGGTGATGAGGTGAAGGGATGGAGGAGCGCGGATGGGTGGTCACGGAACAGTCACGGGGTGGAGAGGACAGCAGCGCAGGGAGTACAGTCAATAATGTTGCACTAACTCTGTACGGTGACAGGTGGGTACTGGAAAGATCAGGAAGAACACCTTATAACATTTATGATCGTCTAACCACTATGCTCTACACCTAAAATAGAATAACATTGAATGTAAACTATAATTGAACAAAATTTTAATGAAAAAAAGAGATATAATGTGAGTGAACCTGTTCGCTATCAGGAGGTACTAACAACCCTGATTAGGATATTAAAGCGCCCAAATAACCCACTTTGGGCCGCAGGCACATCACCAATGAGACCAGAAGCACAACTCAAGTCGATGACCCCCCAGCTAGTGCCTGTAAATGCTGTGCCCAGAAGGGAGTCTGCCACCTGAGTCACTGCACAATGCTGCAGCGACACGAGCAGGGTCCACGGATGCATGTAAGGGCCCACACTTGACGCAGCCGACAGAGGTTTCCACGGACGGGTTTCACTGACCCGGAGTTTCCCAGACTGGCAGAGGGCTCTCACTCATCCCAGCAAGCACCTAGCAGGCGGGGTCTCCTGCCGTGCACGTACGAGGCAACGGGGCAGGCCGAGCCTGAGACGGCGGGGCGATGCAGCGGAATCACGCACGGCAGCCTTCTGTCGGGGTAAGCAGCGTTCCCGAGACCCATCTTTCCCGGCCGATGAAATGTGAAACACCAGTGCCTGCATCCGTATCTGAATGCAATCCGCCCGATAAAACGTCTCAAAGGGTTACATCACCTCCAAGTGTGCTGGGCTTAAGGCCGGCTCACTGAAGTCTAGAGACGCCCTGCTTGAAATGAGGTCTGATGGCCACCGCGACGTCTCCCTGTTCTCAGACCTGGCCAGCCTGCTGCGCTCATGGGACGGTGGCCACTGATTCTTGTACCCACCCTGTAAGCCCTCTGTCACCATCAGAGGGTCAAAGAAAGGAACCACTGAGAAACCAGGGGCCAAGTCATGACAGTCCCCTTTGACGGAAGGAAGCAATGACAGGTAACCCTGAAAAGCCCCTCGCATTTGCCTTTGAGTGTGTTATTTCCAGTCCGCCTTGGATTTCACATGGGGCCAGTTACCAGAGAATTCATCTCAAGGTAAACGCTGAAGTTAAATGGCAAAAGCTCCAACGGCTCGCAGCCCAGGCTGGTGTTTCTGAGTGAACGAGCCCATCGGTGGATGGAAAGGACTTCGGGACGGCCCAGGTCGCCCGCCCTCTCCTCCTCCCCCTCCTCCTCCTCCCTCCCCGAGGCTGCGTCTTTGCACAGGTGGGACCCAAGCCTAAACCCAACATGACCTCCTTCTTTAATGGCAGCTTGTTAAACTCAAAAAACACTTGAGGAAGAGAAATGTTTTCCTCTTGAAGGGGCTCCCCTCTCTCTCCTTCGGGCCCATCTCAGGACCGCCACCCCGAACCCCAACGCACAACACAGCACCTGCTCTGTCAGCTTTCGTGAGGTCCGACATAGGTAAACCAACAGGGCCTCCTTCCCCAGCCTCCAGGGACCCCAGGAACTACTAGTGGAGAACAGGGTCACGTCTGTCCACCTTCTGGTGAAACTGAAGTCACCGGGTTTGTGTCCTGAGCAAGAGCTCAGAGACCACCGGAAGGCCGTCCACACCCAGCCCGGTGTTGTCTGAACCACCCCGCCGAGTCCCTTAGCCAGAAAGGGAAACCGCGACGGGGAGGCGAGGTGTTAAATCTCCTGTCCTGGACCCCTCCCCACTCCAGCCATTTCACGCACTTCAAGCAGACGAGTGTTATCCATTCCACGTTCCGTACCACCCTCCTTTTCTCTTCTGCGAGTGTGCCTGGCGGTCAGCTTGCTTTCTGTCAATCCACACACAGCACAAAAGCCACGGAAAGGACTGCATTCACCGTGACTCGCCTCTCAGGAGGCAAAACTGCTTCAATGTCAGCGTCCTGGTTCAGGGTGCCCGGGGCTGGGAGACTTCTGTTCAGAAGTCTAGTCACCAAACGTTGAACCCTGCAAGCTTCGGCTGGAAAATAAAATGTCTTTGGCTTTTTTCTAGACAAACCAACACAGATGCTGCCGCCTGAAGAGGAAAGGGTCAGTTTGCCCCTGGGCTCGGGACACGTCAGCCTGGAGCTTCCGAGCTCATCAGCCATCTGCACGGCGCAGCTGCCTGGGGCACACGGCAGGGTTTTCATAACCCGGCATCAGGCAGTGGAGTTTAAATGCCACTCCTGGCGAGACGTCCCGGCCTCCCCCGTGAGGTCCCCTGGGCGAGGCAAACTCCAGGCACCAGCCTGTGAGTGGCACTCGCTTTATGATCTATGGCTGACGTGCTGTTCACGACATGGCCGGGAGAGGTCAAAATCAAAGCCAAATGGAATCCAGCTGTCCCCCAGTGGGACTGAGTCCACCAGGCCCGCGGGGCCACTGGCCGCCCGGCAACCTCTCCCGTGGGCACTAGCTTCTGCGGCCTCTGTTCTCGGGAACTGCACACGCGGCCCCTGAATCCTGCAGTTCTGCACCAGGAAAGGACACTCCCGTAGCCCATGTAAAACGTAAAGCCTGTTTTCCTTAAGGAAGAGAGAAAGGAATTAAGAGCAGCAGAAACCAAGAGAAAAAGAGGTGGTAGCATGGAAGGGGGAGGAGAGAGAGGAGGGATGTAGGGAAGGAGAGGCACCAGGGGAAAGAAAAAGAGAGGGAGGGAGGGAGGAAAACAGCGTCTAAAACGTCAGGAAAAAGACACAGATGGAGGGGAGGATCAGGAGGAAAGGCCACGGAAGACAGAGTGAAAGGGAACTAAAGTTGGATGGTTTTCGAGGTGAGCGTGTTAATCCATGGCAAAGGTCTGTCAAACGCGGCTCTGGAGAAAGTTGCCCGACATCCCCACCTCGCCCAGCTCAGACGAGTGCTTGAATGAGTGCAGCAAACGTCCCAAGTGCCCGGCTGAAGGAGATGACAGGGGTAAGCCCTCTCCGGAGGCGTGGCTGGGCTACAGAGCACAGTTCTGACTCTGGGAAATGGGAAATTCTCCCGTTAGGACACACTGCAACCAAACGGGTGCTGAGAAGGGAGCCCTGCCCCGGAGGTACTCCAAGGGCCATCTTCAAACCACGCAGGGGCACGCCTCCACACTTCCCAGGGCTGGCCCCAAACCCTGCAGTGGCCCACGGTCAAGGTCGAATGGACGGCATCTCTGCTCTCTCTGCAAAACCAGCCACGTTCAACTGCAAGTGAGGCAGGCTGTTACCCTTGTAAGTGAGTCTCCGCAGCAGGTGGATATTTGGGTTGGACATACAACTTCCACGCGTACACGTGACCCCAGCCTGTTTTAAAACGGTATCTGACACTGTTGAGAATAGGGTGTCAGTGACTAGAAGTAATTTCAGTGTGGGTCACAGTGGGCTAAACAAACGGATTTCCTGAGGGAATGTCTTCAGAATCCTGGCAAGGATTTCACTTAAGAAGAGAGTTTCCAAAAAAGCTTCCTTATCCTCGCTTAGCCGAAGACCTTCGCTAAAGATCTTCTATAACGGACTCTGTGCTCAAAGCAAATACAAACGGAGCAGAGTACTGAGCCCAAGAACGATGGAAATCCCTGGGCCCCTTGGTTAGTGACCCACCCCAGGGAAATCACTCCAAAGGCAAGGGAAAGCGGTAAGAACAGAGATGCACAATGGAATACTGTTTATAAATAGAAACATACGGCCACATTAAATGCCCAACAGTTAAAAATAGACAAATAGATGGCAGGGCCCCCACTCAGTGAAATGAACAGACATTAGAATGACGTAACATGAAACGACGCTTCTAACGACCCAAGTAAAACACAGAACAGTCTGCCCTCTACCAGCACAATTACGTGAACATTTACACAAATGATCAAAAATGGAAAGAAATGCAGAACTAGAATAGATGGTTCATGATCATGAGTCCACAGAACTGGGTTTTCTTTTGTTTCTTTGTTACGTTTGTGCGGATGTTCGTGCAGTGAACACATAATGAAAGGAAAATTCAAGAGGGAAAAATAGAAACACCATTCACCGAGTTTAGAGGAATATCCGATCGACGTCGGACAATGCTGACGTGGACGGAAGCAGAGTGTCAAGCTCAGTGGGAAAGTCTAGCAGCTAAAGCGGCGAAGGAAGAGTGGATGCAATGATCCCAGCGGGGAAAGAGACCCCCGGGAGACACACCGCCTGCTACCAGTGAGACGGGAATCAGAGGGAGAGTCCTCAGGGGGACCGAAATGAAGGGCTTCCAGGGATCACGAGAGGTCCCCTTGCCCATCAGCACCCCCGGGCATCCGCGCCCGACACACGCACGTCTGACAGGAGACGGTGGGCTGCGGCGGGTCTGAGGTTTCCTGCTCCCGACCCTGTCGGAAAACCTCCTGAACACTCACTCACGTGGCTCCTGAACTCGCACAACCCTCTCCCGTGTGGCCCGGGCGCCAAATCCATTCACACATCGAGCGAGGAATGCTCGCAGCTGAAGGCCCGGTCTCCCCAAGAACGCACAGACCAGCGGCACGGAAATACTGCTTGCTGCACCGGTTCTCAAATGTCAGAGCTAATTGCGTTTCCTTTTTTCCCCCCAAACGGAAGGAAGCGCAGCTAATTAGTGATATTCAGGCTACGCCACAGAATTCAGAATGCATTCTGAGAACCCTAATGGGAAGTAAATCTTAGGAGGTAAACAAAGGTGACCTTCCTGCTAACAATTCCCTTTATTTAAATAAGTATGTATTTGTTTGCCGTGGTTGTGGGTTTAATTTTATTTCTGTCATTCTACGTTCAACAGGACATTACTACAAGGGTTTCTACGTGATGTACAAATATCAAACCATTATGTTGTACACCCCAAACTAATGTAATGATACACACCAATGACACCTCAAAGTACAAATGATTTCTAAAGTGTGCCACTAAGTAGAGAGAGCTTGAGAATGACAACGTCAGCTACAGGGGTCACACACCAACAGTCGTCTGTGGGTGACTCAGGCCCTGCCTCGGTTTGACCTGCACTTATACTTACATGTTTTGCCACGCACAATGCACGCTTTTTTTGCCCAGATTTTTGAGGGGAAAATAAAGAGGCACATTAATACATGGGCAGTACTAATTCCACATCTATATAAGCGTTTTAAATTCTTTGATTTATGCTTATGCGTTAAAAGTATAACTCTGGAAAGCAGTAACAATAGTCCTATGCGAAACAATGCCCTGGAATACGACAATCGGTTTTGTTTCTGAAAATAAATAAATAAACAATTGGATTAAAAAAATTAAAACAAAAGATTTTTCCCCCTGAAAGTCTTGAGCCAAAAACACGGGTGCACAGTCTACACAGCAAAATACGATACCGTTTCTAGGGCCTCCGAAGCTCAGGAACGGAGGAAGATGAGCTAAGACCCCCACCGGCGTCACTGCCTGCACCGGAGGGAGAGGCTCACCTCAGGGTTAACGTCAGCTTTCGGAGGCAGCCGAGGATGCTTCGAACCAAACAACCCCCTTGGGGAACGTCAGAGAGTCCCAGTTTGGCCTCCGTAGGGACTCGGGTGCCGCAGAGCCAAGAAGACATCTCAAGACTCGGTGCGTCCCGGCCAGGCCCCCCACGCCTCTCTCTCTGGTGGCGCTGAGAGTGGGCAGGCGTTCGGGAATGGGGACGCAACGCCCTGCCCTGCCGTTCTTTCACGGGGACACCCGCGGCCCCACGGAAAACCTACAGGGGACGGGCGGAAGGGCAGTGCGGGAGAACCAAGCGGCCGGCCCGCAGCGTCGCTCTGCGAGCAACAGTCCCACCGCCCTCGGGAGGGAGGCGTGTAAAGCCGCAGAACAGAGGAAACGCAAGAAGTCGACAAAGACGGCACACGCCCCCGATGCGAGGCGACAAGGATGGCAGGCCACCTCTCCAGGTCGTACTCCTTCCAAAAAACCACACCCCCATCTAACCCAGGGAGAACAGCAGACAAGCCCGCACACGGAGGACCATTCCATAAAATGCCTGACCAGACACCCATGTACAATGCCAAGGTCACCACAAACCAGGGGAGACGGATTCCATCAACCACGGGTCCAAGGAGGCTCGGAAGCCCCTCGACTGAAGGCAGCCCGGGACCCCGGCACAGAAAGGGGCACCAGTGTGAACACTCGTGAAACACTAACCACCTCCAGTGTCAGCACCACCTCAGCGTTCACGTTTGGTTTACAAACGCCCTGCGACCGTGTGAGATGCTCGCGTCACAGAGACTCTGCTGAAGGTCACGGTAGCTCCCTGCACTGTGGGGGGCGGGGCGGGGGGAGTGTTTCTCTGCCTCCAACGTTGCCTCAAAGTAAAACGTGTAAAAAAATAAAGGCAGCGAGAGAGGAATTTTCCTTAGTGGGAGCAGACTGGCGAGGGAAACGTTGTCCATGTGGTTTAAAAATAATCCAAATTCGATCCATGCACATTTGCCTGTGGCTCTTAAATCATTTCCATTTTTCAAACAAGAGGCAAAATACTTTCAGGAAACGCCGAGTTGTCCCCCACAGCAGGGTGGGGAAGAAAAGCAACTGGGAGAGGCTACAGACAGGAGGAAAGAGGAGAAAGGCAGAAGCCTTTTCCTGGACCTGCTTCTAATAGTCATGGTAAAAGCATTAATAAAATTGTCATAAAAAGTCAGCCATCAAAAAAAAAAACAAAATTGACAATGTCGATTAGCTTTTCATTCTCGGGCAGTAACGTGTTTTTGCTCAGCCGAGGGAAAGCACGCTGCAGGGGGAGTGGCGTGTTCCAGTCTTCCTGGGAAAGGGGGGGGGGGGAAACGCGAGCCCAGCAGGGGGCCTCAGACTCTTGGCCAACACCTAGCAGACAGACTGAACTATCTTAACAGTAGACATCGCACACTGGTATCTTCTCATTCAACGTCTGACAGGAGGATGAGCATCCAGGAAACTCCACTTGGCCGCGACATCAAAGGACCACGATGTCAACACAGAGCGCTACACCGGATTCTCCGCCCCTGCCTTCCCGTCTCGACGCCGTACGCGTCCAGTTAAAGGGCTCCTGAATCCACACGGCTGCAGGCTTTCCGGGGCGTGGGAAAACGGAACCTGACACCTCCAGCCCGCAGGGTTCGGAGGGTCTTTACCATGTGCAGCTAGAAAACGCCACCCACGGGCAACGGCTGGTCTGGGAAGGGGCAGGATGATGAGCAGCACCCCTGAGTCTGGCATTGGGGAACCAGCGCCCATGTTTCTGTGGAGGAGGGTAGGGAGTACAGTGAGAACTGGAATCCCTGCATGAAAAATAACCACTTCGGACTGAGAGAAGACGTGCTGGCCCATACTCTTCATAACATGGCAAGGTCAAGGGTGGGAGAGAAACCGCTCCAGACGAAGGGGGCGGAAAGGAAGGCAGCTCAGTGAATCGCGCGACGGTGGGCTGACACTGGTGGGAAGGGGGCATGAAGGGCAGTTTATGAAATTCGAGTAAGGATGGCGGGTCAGAAAAAAGAATGTATCGATGTTAAATGTTCAGGTTTCTGTGCTTGTGCTACACACCCTGATCAGGAAACACATACACACTAAAGTACTTAGTGGGAAAGAGGCTTCCTGTCTCCAACGCGGATACTACATATGTTTTGTGTATGTATTATGTAAAAGTAGCACGTATATTACACATAACACATAATACGTACAAAGGGAGGGCGCAGCAAGGAGCCAGTGGGTAAAAAGGTAAACAGTTATTAAGCATATCTGACTGAAGAGGTTATACAGGAGTTCCTCACACTATTCTTATTACTCTTCCCTAAGTTCAAAATTCCATTAAAATCAAGTTTAAAAAAAACACAGGGATGTTTGGAAGTAGAGAGGGGGGTGGTTGTCCAACTTTGCGAATGGACTAAATGAAGTCTTTACTTTACAATGGTTAATTTCATGTGATGTGAATCTCACACCAATAAAAATAACAGTAAGAATCCCGGGCAGTGCTCAGCATCCACAAGTCCAAGGGCCCAGCCGTCCAATCTCGAAACAGGAATAAGTGGCAGGTGTAAACTGTCAGATGCCCAAGCACCTGCACGCCAGGGGGGTGGGGGGGTGCCGCAGAGGGCTGGCCTGAATGACGGCCGGTTCCCGGCCCCCTGAGCGCCATCTCAGAGCCGCCCCGCGGCCCCCTCTCCCCCCCCACAGCTGGCTCAGCTGCTGAGAGCCAGGCTGCCTGCCTCGCCCCCTTGGGCTGGGTGGGTGGCTCCTGAGTCACCCTTCACAGCTTACATAACCTCGACTCGGTGGCCCTCCACTTCATCCCCTTTGACTCTCCCAGCCACCAGCCAGGGCTTTTCCCAGACATGCCAACTTAGCTGCAGAAACAAGAGACTGACTTATATGACGCTGAACTGGGAGGCTATTAATATATAAAGATCATTGCACCCAGGGCATAATACCACGTTCTACCTGTAAACACTGAAACACTCTCACAAACATCTGTTGACTAAAAGGAAGCAGAAATGTATTTGAATCCTCATGTTAGGGGAGTACGTGACGTTCAGAGAGGTGAAGTAATCTGCCCCAGGTCACACAGCTAAGAAGTGCCCACACGGGGGTGTGAACGCAGGTCAGCGGAAGCACTTCGGACAGCGGGCCTTCCGTAAAGCGCTTTCCCGTCACTCGCTGCCCTTGTTTCTCCAGGGAAACAAGGTTGAACTCGTGGCTGGGACACACGCCGAGCACAGCAGCCCTGGCAAAGGGAATGGGCACTCCAGCAGCAGCAAGAACTCCGAATACACACCGCACATCCGTTCATACAAAGAACCAAGGATTTTAACGTGTACGTCAACATGCAACATGAATTTCCTCCCTCTCACTGCCCTCCTCCTCCTGAAAAGAAAAGAACCACGGAAACCTGGTTTGCATTCGCTGTGTCCGGGGAAGATGGGGTCGTCAGGCTTGGGAGGTCAGAGGTGAAGAGTCACGGGGTTTGGAGCTCAGCTCGGAGGACCCCAGGGCCCCTTCGGCTGTGGCCAGTAAGTAAGTAGGAAACTATGGGAAGAGTCTGCCCCCTGGTGGCAGGTGGGGAGATCAGCGCAGCCCAGTAAGGTGTTTCCCACGCCCGAGGCAGTTGGCATTGGCCACACATCTCACGCGCTGGGTGGGCTTTATTCTTGGGCAAACACGAGAGGCTAGACTCCTATACCAACCCCAGAGCTACTCGCTTGCACTCCCCTGAGCCCGGACAGTGAGAGAAAAGAGGCAGCACAGAGCAGGTGTCAGGCCGCGGGAGGCCCCACACAGCAGGAGGTCCGCCACACCGTGTGCGTGGGTGGCGGCCACAGGGTTATAAACGTCACTCCCCGGGCAGCCGAGCCCCTCCGGCTCCCGCACCCCTTCCTCCTCTGCAGTCCTGGGTCCCCGAAACCTCTCACGCCACAGAGGCGCTGCGGGGCCGCATGCCCAGCGACAGCAGCGTGGGCACCAGATGAAACGACCACTGAGTCCTGTTGTCACGGCACCGTTCAGCCCCGGGACTTTCAGGCCCAAAAGGAGGGTAAAACATCGCCTCCACGAGCTCCTTGTGAGGGATGGATGAGGGGAGGCCGTCCAAGCCCCAGGAGAGGCCCTGGCATGTGACAAGCAGACGAAAAAAGATCCCTAGTTCCTTCTCCACCAGGGGCTGGTGGGCCATCAAGAGAGCTCATCCTTCTGCTTCTTTCCCCTTCAGATCTCTACAGAGATGTCCACAGGGCTAGCGTACGGACACCAGAGTTGGAATACGACGACCACCACGGCGCGGGTGGGAAGTGGTCCATGCGCAGACACACTTTTACAGCGAGGTTTAAAAGGGGGGTATGTTAGAAAAAGACACCGTACAAACTGCCCAGAAGGACTAATACAAGGATTGACGCTGCTGACAGGACCTCTGGACCCCACATGGGGCGGGGGAGCGGGGGGAGGACGGACAGGTCTGTTTGTACTGCTGCTCACCCCCACTGTCACAGTCGTCGCGCATGTTGTGCAGAAATGAAGCCTGACCGTGAAGAACATGGCCGACATCCTGCCAGTGTCCTCCGTCAACAACCTTGTTCAGAAATTCATGTAATTTCTTACAGATCACCCTAAAGCAATGGTGATAAAGGCATGAAAATTCCAAGGGAAAGGCGGGGGGAGTAACACTAGGGGCCGAGGGACCCGAAAGCTTCATTCATTCGCGCAGTACACACTCACTCAGCTCCTGCTGGGGAAGAGGTCATGCAGACCAAGGAGCTGACCTCTTCGGCCCAGGACCCTCGGGGGGAGAGGAACCAGGAGCTAAATGGGATTTTCTCTATGGAAAGTGACAGGAGGCACACAACGTGTAGAAGTAGCACAGGGGAGAGAGAAAAGGCAGGGGACTGTGTTATATACTTCCATTCCAGAACTTTCTTTTCCCTTAAGAAAAAGGAGGATAAAGTTTTGAAGATGAATTGTTTTATCAGCTTCCATGTTATTAGTACAAGTATAATAAGAGCACAATGGTTCACGTTTGTTTTCACAGGTAATAATAATAACAATAAACACATTCACAAAAGATTACAGTCCTGGGAGTTTCAAAAATTGTACTTTTCATTTCTAGAAATTCCATTTCATTCCTTCCTATTGTTTTTACTTCTCTGCTGAGGCTTCTAATTTTTCCTGCTATGACTTCATTCATTAAAAACACAGTTTGCCTCTTTTGCACTGTGGATAGTTTCCGTGGTGGCTTTAAACTCTGTGTTCATTATTTTCACCATCTGGTCTATCCCGGAGCTGGATTTGATGGATTTCATCTCCATCAAAGAAGATGGTTCTAAAGATGAAGATGGTTCTTCATCTTTAGGGGGTCGGGGGCCGCACAGCAGACAGTATGGGTGTTAAGTTGTGGAGAGTCTGGATTCTGTTACTCCAATGAGCGGTGTTCCCTTTGTTTTACCAGGTGACTTTCTCGTCTGGCCTTGCACCGCAAACTGTGTGTGGGCTGCCGTTCAGACCGCTGGTCTACACAGGTCTTGCTTTGAGTCTGCTCCATGTTTGTGCGGCTCAGAGGTCAAAGGCATGGGGAGACAGAGTTTGGGGGTCCTCCCTCCGGCTAGCCAGGCGGGGCGCGTCCAGCACCGGCACTGCAACTGCAGGCACCTGCCGACCCGGGTCCCTGTGATTTGCTCAGCAACAACCCTAAAATGTAGCCTGGGAAGCCACACTTCCTCTGGGATGCAGACACAGCAAGCCTGGGTTCCAACATTCGCCCAGATCAACCTGCTTTTGCTGGAACTTCTAAATATGTTTCAGGCCGTCACAAACCACTGGAAAATATCTGAAAAGCTATGCACCAACATAACAACATTTCATGCACACAGGGGGATATCGCTGACTTTTATCTGGATTATTTGGGTTATTTATATTCCCAAATTCTGTGCAATACGTATGTCCCCCTCTCAGAATTAGAATAGTTTTTTTAAAATCCCACAAGAATTCAAATTAGGGAGTTAGAAACAATATATATACTAAACCCATTCATGAAAAGCAGGAAGGATTTTAAAACAGAAAGCTCAAATAAACAAAACTATCAGTGAGAGTTTCAAAAACGTCCTAATGTTTGAACACAAGAATCTGATCATCTCTACAAAAATAACCCGAAATGGGGACAGACAGTTTTGTACAATGTGGTCACTGAAGCTTCTTGTGCAGTATATGTTTTGAAACCCGTAACTATACGGAACACCTAAGTACATTATGGTTCCGTCACTTAATGAAATGCTATCCAGCCATTACACGTGACTTCTGTCAAGGTTTACCGCTGACGCCTGGGGGTGATAGGACAGTGCACAGGCTGTCACCCGTGTCAGGAGCAGCGTTCACAGAGAAAGCAGCCGAGGGAGCCAGCTAACAACCGAGGCTGTGCTGGGCTGTGCAGGGTGAGGTGACAGGGTGTCCCCGAGGCTCCCCGAGGCCTCGCTTTGCTCCGTCACCATCTCCCCTCCCTGCAAAGTTCCCACAGTCGAGATGATGGAGATGGACGAGCAGAGGGAAATACTGTGAAGAGGCAGGAAGAAAAAGCTCACGAGGGCCAAAGTTCAAAAAACCAAACCAAACAGAGCCCGGGCGATAGGTGCCCGGACCCAGAGGAGGGAGTTTCCCACGGGAGCTGACGAATTCAACCTGACAGGTAACGGTCCGGGTGCGGTGCTTGCACGCCGCGTGCACCCTGCCCAGGACGTCACGAGGCTCCGGCCGCCGCCCCGTGGAAGGAAGGGAGCGCACGTGGGCGCGACGGCTCGGGGCCAAAGGGTCGCGGTGGCCAGCCCATGAAGGGCTGCAGCTGCAGCCCCGGCCCCGCTCCCTGCGCCTCCCGGGCTGACACAGGAATCTCTCTGAGCTGGGAAGTGGTTTCTTCCGACAAGCGCACTGAAGGGAAGCAGAGCGACGTCACAGAGACAGGACTGGGCGCCTGGGCTGGGAGAGTCCTTCAGAGACTGACGAAGTGACATCGGTGACATCCAGGAGAAACAGGGGGAAGGGCCGGATGGTCGACAGAAGCAAAACCAAAGTGCCAACGTCAGGATCGTGAGCAACGGGGGCGGCGAGAAGTCACGGGCCATTCCTGGGTCCCCAGGGAGCTAGAAGGATGGGCTTTCGGGACCTCGGTCGTCACAGCCCACGCTTCCTTTCCTTTCATCGCTGGGCTTTGGCTACGAGACAAGGCGAAGGTCAGTGTGGTCCAGGGGAGGCATCTCGGAGGGCCAGAGGCTCCAAGCCAGGAGGAAGAGGAGCAAGAGGCACAGGAAGGGCAGAAACAAAAATGAAAGAAATGCAGATGGAAACACTGAGCAAGCAGGCAGAGGTTATAACCAAGCGATTTCATTTTTCCTTCAACAATGAGACAATGCAGAGTCGGGAGGCCACGGTGCCACGTGCTGGTGCTGCCCCCTGCTGGCCCTGAGCTGCAGAAAGCTTCCCAAGCCTCTGGAAAACTACTGAGTTGGCCAAAAAGTTCGTTTGGGTTTTTTCCCCTACAAGGGCTCTAGTAGTGCTCAGTGTCTTTAATTTCATTGGAAACAACTTTGTTAGACTGCATTGTGGCAGCTGTCATATCCACGTGCATTAGAAAAATCAAACTTGGTGAATTTTTGTGTAGCCATTTTCATGTTGAAAATGGAAGAAACGATGCAACATTTTGGCATATTATGCTTTATTATTTCACAAAAGTTACAAATGCAACCAAAACTAAAAAATAAAAATTGTGTCATGTACGGAGAAGGCACCGTGACTGAGTGAACGTGTCAAAAGTGCTTTGCGAAGTTTTGTGCGGAGTTCTTGCTGGCCGATGTGCCATGGTGGGGTAGACCAGTCGAAGTTGATGGCGATCAGATCGAGATGTTCAGTGAGAACAATCAATGTTCTACCTTGCGGGAGATAGCCAACATACTTAAAATATCCAAATCAATAAAGTTATTGGTGAAAATGAAAAACGTGTCTTTTGTTTTACAGAAAAAACTAAGCGGACTTTTTGGCCAACCCAAGAAGTAATGCTGTTGCTAAGATCAAGCCAGTGCTACTTGGCTTCTGGCCCCCAGGCCAGGGAGGGGGCCTTGCTCCTGCTCAGTTCGACCTGAGAGCCAGCAAAGCTGAGGGCCTGTCCCACCACCTGGCGGGGACACGAGCAGACGGCTGGTGTGAGGTCTTCGTTCACCGTGCCGTCAGCCTGAGAGGGAAAAGGCCCCGGTGAGACAGACTTTGTGGGGGCTGCTCAACCCCCCAGGATGCTACGGGAGTGGAGAGTGTCCCCACGCTGCACATCCCCATGGGGTGTCTGGGGGCCAGGAAGAGAGACGCCCGGATCAGCTTTGTCTGTCCAGGTCACTGCCTCACCCACACCGCAGGCTGCACCTCTGCTCAAACAACTCGAGAAGCAGCCTTACGTCTGCAAGTGTCTCCTTGTCCCTCCAAAACCAGGCAGTCCCCTGAGCAGTTCTTAAAATTGCTTGAAGGCGAGAGACCTCCTTTGCTTCATCCCTAAACGAGGAAGAACCGCAGCTGCGCCTTGTGGAGTCATCGGCCCGGGTCCTCAGAAGCCCCCCGAACGCTGCGGCTGGTAGGGGTGGCTCTGGGGGCTGTTTTGTCACTAAAGTAGAACCAGGGAAACCCCAGTGGGCCACCTACAAACCAGATATTCTCCACAGGCCAATCGATCCATTTGGTAAACATTTACAGCCAGAGGCCCAGTTGGTTAAAGCATCGTCCCGATGCACCAAGGTTGCGGGTTTGATCCCTGGCTGGGGCACATGCAAGAATCGGGCAGTGGGTACATGGATGGGAGGAATGGCAGATCAGTCTCTCTCTCTCTCTCTAAATATCAATGGATAATTTTTTAATTAAAAAAAAAACATTTAGAGCCCTGGCTGGCATAGCTCAGTGGATTGAGCATGGACTGCGAACCAAAGTGTCGCAGGTTCGATTCCCAGCCAGGGTACATGCCTGCGTTGCAGACCCCCAGCAACCGCACATTGATGTTTCTCTCTCTCTATCTCCCTCCTTTCCCTCTCTAAAAATAAATAAATAAAATCTTTTTAAAAATCCATCCATTTAAAAAAAAACATTTAGAAGGGAGGGGCAAGACTATTAAGAACCGAAGAGTTCATAAGAACCCCTCACCCTTCTGGCTCTGTCATCCCCAGAACCATCTCAGGAGCGTGGCTGCTCTCACTGAAAGGCTGGGCGATTGGCACAGGTTTGTGCAGAGCTCCTGGGGCTCCTATCTCCCCTCTTCCAGGGGCAGAGGTGCAGGAAGGGGGCCAGGATGCCTCCGTTGGGACGGCGCTTACGTAACGACGCTATTCTCAGACCGGTGCCTGTCCCTTCCCATTGGGAAGGTCTGACAGCCTTCCTACACGTACAAAATGCCACGTCCGGAATTAGAACTCCACACCGCCAAGGCAGCGCCAGCACATCAACTCCTTCCTCCCAGACAGGGGACAGGTCTGGATGTCCTGCTGACACCTCCCATCCCGAGGTCACATCACACCAAACCCACCGCCATGTGATGCATGGCCAAATGGGGACCGTTTGGGAAAAGGGGAAAGGAAAACAGTCTCGGGAAGGGGGACAGAAACAGAGGGCGCACTCACGCACGTGGAGTGGCTGACTGACAGCAAGCAGGCGCCTGCCTCAGGGGACTCTGAACCTGCCCCTCCCTCTCCCTCTGCCTGTGCCCTGGGAGAGTCAGCACTGATCTCAGGTCTTCTGTGATAATGATCGCACCGGAAGCAAATCAAGAGGCCCGGCAGTGACAGCAGAGCAAGTGAAGAAGTGCTGGTGGCCCTGGCCACAGAGCCCAGTGGTTAGAGTGCTGTCCCCATATGCCAGGGTCACAGGTTCAATCCCCCAGTCAGGGCACATACAACTATCAACCACTAAGCATGGAACAACAAACTGAAGTTGAAGTAAGTGGAACAACAAACTGAAGTTTCTCTCTCCCTCTCTCAAATCAACAACTGAGAGAGAGAAGGGGGTGGGGGGGAAGGGAGGGAGAGCTGGAGGTTTTCAGCAGCCCGTCATGACACCTGGACCCCAGAACTGCCCAGATGCTCGGGTTCAGTGCCGTGCAGCCTAAGTTCAAGGCCAAGGCACTCTGGGGGGTTGTCCTGGATGGAGTTCCCTGATTGAAACGTGCTTCCTGTGGTCAACAGCAAAGTTTCTTTTGATTTTTGTCGTGGTTGTGAGCCCCCCTCTTTGGGAAACCCCTGGGGGACAGAGGCCTGCAACAGGCAGGTCCACGACAGGCCTCCTCAGTGACGGGCCTGCACGCCGGCTCCGGTGCACCGAAAAGTGAGGGGGAAGAACCACCGCCTCCTTAACGAGCTCCTGGAGGGGAACACCGCTGCTGCCCAGCTAAGCCGCTCCGGAATCCTCTAGAATCCATGGACTTCGGGACACGTCGCCCCTCGGCACCAGCTCCACGTTTGAAGCGACCCAGCTCTCACTCTCTGACCCAGCAGGGTCCAGTCCCATGCCGTGCCCCAGTCACTCGGGGGCGCAGCGCAGACCCCGGACCCACTGCAGCCATCAGGTCCAAATGGTATCGGCAACAGTCAGAACTTACGGAAACGTTCTCAGCGCCAGGCAGGCTTCTGAGATCCTGACGTCTATGAACTCATCAGTGCCCACGGCAAGCGCAGGGCGGCCCTGCTGCTACCCCCACCTCATCACTGAGGGTGCCGAGGCAGCGAAGGTCGGGGAAACCGCCCAAGGCCCCTCCGCCCCGGAGCTGGCACACAACAGCCGGCAGGCAGCCCGGCCCGCGGGCTGTGCTCATCCAGGGCTTGTCTCAGATACAGCGGACTTGTCGGCATGGTACAAAGCCCGCGGCCCCTGGGCGCCACCCTTGCACCTGCCGGACGGTGCCCTTTGGCCCCACGAATGCCAAGGGAGTGTGCACAGTACATTAAGAGGTCGATAACTACCACTGTTTCGTAAGCTGCCTCCTTCTGCCACAGCCATGTTTCCATGGGGACAGAGTTGTGTGGGCTTTAAGCCAAAAATGGGAGGCGGAAGATTTTAGCTGGGGCAGGGCGCTTTGGAACCGGATTTAAAACGACCCCACTAAGTATAACCCCCTTCTCAGCCTGGATGGTATCTGACGCACATGCCTTTGTTCGGAGCGCCCCCTAGTGCCCAGAAAATAAATCCAGCGCTCTCACAGGGGATGAACGGACCACCTGTGTCCTCCTCATTCAGTTTTCGGTAAGTTATCCCGGAGAATTGGGCCTGGATCTAAAATTAATTATAGTGGAAGAGATGAGAGGGGAACAAAGCTCAAATGCTGTCATGCCAATGAGTGACCGTTTGTTTTTTAAAGTTCTCCTTTAGAATATCATCTGTAATAATATAAAAACATTTTATTATTTTCATATTAGTAAAATAATACAAAAACTTTATATAAAAATTTCTAAAGCACTGTGACCCACACGGTCCCTGTGGGGAATAAGGGCGGATGTGTCTGTCACCATCTTCAGGTGCGTCCACGGCAGGTAAATAAATGCCGGGCCTCTGCAGGCTGCTGACTCTGGGATGAGGTGCCCCCATTCTCAGGACTCCTCTGTGCCCCCCGAGCCCCCCACTAGGGTGGGGAGAAGGGAAATAGCGTGTCGCGTATGCAGAGCCACTGACCCGATGGAAATGGCTGCTTGGTCCTGCAGCTCCACACTCTGCTGGCTGGTCAGCCTAACTGTGAGGTCCCTGGGTGTCCCCGGAGGGGGCCTCTGAGCCCAGCTGGTCCGGTTCCAAGTCCATGGCTGTGGTTTTGCACCCTCTGGTGGCTGATTCTGCTCTGGCTTCACTCATAAAGGATTTCTTGGCTAGTTACACAGGGGTGGAGCAAGCCCAGAAATGACCCCGGCTGGGGAAGGGAGTGTCTGACCAGACCGGACCAGAGCACAGCGAGGATGAGGCGGGAAATGGAAGATCTGATTCCAGGGACCAAGCCCATGAGTTCACCTGGACAGAACCAGGCAGAGGTCTCAGCCACTGGTCATCCCTTCGCCGACTGTCCCCCGAGGGTCCCTCACGTGGAAGGGACTGGCTGGGGCTGGGCGGACCGGCCAGGACGGGCCAGAACTTCCTGGAAGAACGCCCCAGCCCACACTGGGGCCTCCTGGACTGCGTGGCTAGAACTTAGAGAATTTCGGCAAATGACAGTTTAAAAAATATTAGGTAGTCTTTTGCTTTTATGACCTCCTGTTTATGGGTCATATTTGAACTATTTGAAAGCCAAGTGCTTTGTTAAGAATAGTATCCCAATTATTAAACCATTCTTATGGGGGAAAGTGATTTCCTTTATTTAAAAAAAATCTGCTTTACTCTGGTTTCCAGTTGTCAAGGAAGGGGGTTGGGAGAGGCAAGTTCCATAAAAATTAGGTAAATGTTGTAACTGACTCTGCAATTCACACACGCAGATTCTAGAGTCTTACTAACACTGTTCTTGAACTTCAAGGGGCCGAATCACATTCTCAGAGACAAAACCTTACGGGAAACTTCTGTTAGGAATGATGCAGAAATATAAGCCGGGTTCACTATAGGCTGAGTTCTGTTCTACGTGGAATGGTTTCAGAATGGAAATTTCACTGTAGAATGGAATTTCACCGGATTCCAGGGGTGTGGTATTTTGCTGGGTTAAATGCTGCCCCCGTGACTATGCCGAGTGATGCCACATGATTGGCAAGGGGTCTCTGTAACGTCCCACAGGCCACCTGTCACCTACAGGCAACACAGGTGTTTCTCTCTCTCCCTTCCTCTCTGTCCAAAAGCAACGAAAACACGTCCTTGGGTGAGGGTAGAAGAAAAAAGAATTCTGCTAAATTGACTCTGCCTGCGCTCTGTAAATAGAAAAACCAAGACTGGATGATAGCACATCTGTCTAGAGCATGGTTTGTTGACTATTTTACGCCCACTGTTGAGACCCACTGCTCAGAAATAGAAATTCACTTCGAAATGTTACTGGTCGGTGACAAAGCACCGGGTCCCCCAAGAGCTCTGACGGAGGCGAACAATGAGGTTCACATTGTTTTCACGCCTGCCAACACAGCTTCCGTTCTCCAGCCCAGGGATCAAGGAGTAGTCTTCACTTTTAAGTCTTCTTACTTAAGACATACATTTATGAAGGCCATAGCTACCACAGAGAGTGACTCCTTTGAAGGACCTGGGAAAAGTACATTGAAAACCTTCTGGAAAGGATTGGCCATCTAGATGCTATTAAGAACATTTGTGACTCATGGGAAGAGGTCAAAATGTGGACATTAACAGGAGTTTAGAAGAAGTTGACTCCAACCCTCAAGGATGACTTGGAGGGGCTCAAGGCTTCCGTGGGAAAAGCTAATGCAGACGTGGCACAAAGAGCGGGAGAACTGGACCAAACCACGGCAACCCCATGACCACAGTCGTGCGGAAGAAAAGCAGCCCCTCACGGCTGAGCGAAGAGAGCGGGGCCCCGAGACGGGCTCTGCTCCTGGTGACGACGCCGTGACGACTGTTGACACGACAGCAGAGGGCGGACTCGGGCTACGACACGAACTGAGCGGACAGAGCGGTGGCGGTGGCGTTCGAGAGGCCCGGCTTCCGTTCTGGAAGAAGTTCCGTCGTGGGCAAACTGCTACCAAGCAGCATCCGTGCTGCAGAGAGATCGTTGGTGAGAGGAGGAGTCTGTTCGTGGGGCGAGCTCCACCTCTGTCCAGGTCTCAGAGCCGGCCCCAGCCGCCCGCCCGCCCCAGCCCTCAGCAACCGCCGCCACCGTCGGGGCAAGGCCCTCCACCAGCTCAAGGCTCAGAGGACGGTGAGCATTTCTGAGCAAGAAAGTACTTTTTTACTCAAAGTGTGTACATTTTTAGGCATAATGCTGTTGCACACTTAAGAGACTACCATTTGCTGTAATCATAGCTTCTACAAGCACCAGGAAACCAAAAAATTCAAGTGGCCCCCTTTATCGCCATAGTCACTCCATTTCAGTGGTGTGGACCTGAACCCCCCCACACCCCTGAGGTCTGCCTGAACAGGCATCTCCTTCTTAATGTTTGTCCAATAGACTGGACGAAGGTAAAATGTGCAAATAGAAAAGCCGTCTGTTCACCATTAAGAGAGGCACCGTATTTTTAGGACTTTAAGACGCACCAGACCATAGGACACACCTAGGTTTAAGAGGAGGAAAATAAGAAAAAAAATTTTTGAAGCAAAATATTTAATAACCTGTGACCTCGCTCTGCCGCCGCCCCCACCACACACAGCAAGCCAGGTAAGCTACATTTGGACTATAAGACGCACCCCTCTTTGCTCCCAAATTTGGGGGAACGGTGTGTCTTATAGTCCAAAAAATACGGCAAATCCTACTGGAACTCCGGTCAAACCCACAGCTCTTCACAGAGTATAACAGGTCTTCATCACGGCAACCAACAGGGCACAGTCTGTATACAGGCATTTCCCATTTTCCGCATGAACTCCTTCCAAAAATGAGAACCGGCCTTCGCTCACCTTGAGGACGCACGCACGCTTCCTTGGCATTCCGATGAAAACAGTGCCAGTATCCCGGACGACCGTAAGCCCCTCCTCCCACCAGGGCGCCGCCCGTGGCAGACCCGTGTGGAGCCCGGAGAGCCACGCACTGAGAGGCCTCGGGAGATGAAGCGGCTCTGCTGTACAAGCAGGCGCCTGTCTGTGCCGGGGCCCACACCCACGCCGTCCGGCCGCTTTAGGGGGGGGTTTACAATCACGCCGTCAGGGAAACCTGCTCTGCGGGGATGCTGTGCCGCCCACAGGGGACAGGAGGCCCACCTGCCCCCTCCACGGTGCTGTGCTTGGTGGCCCTTCTCCGTGCCCTGTTGGAGCAACGGCCCCTTCCAGCTGGGAAAACGTAAAAGCCGCCCACGATGCCGATGGTTTATGTGCCCTCTGAAAAGCAAGGCAGGGACATACCATTTGCTGGGTGCCTGCCCGCCCCCAGCAGGGGCTGTGCCCATGACAGGTGGTCTTGCAGGGTCTCCAACAACCTGCCTGCCCAGTGTCACATGTGAGGAAAGTGGCACCCATGTAGGTTAAATCTCGGGCCCGCTGGCCCATGGCTTGTAAGTAGGAAGGACGGAATCAAAACCTAGGCCCACAGAGCCCTGGCCCGGTGGCTCAGTTGGTTGGAGCACAGGCCTGTACACCAAAAGGTTGTGGGATCGATTCCTGGTCAGGGCACATACCCAGGTTGCGGGTTCGATCCCTGGTTGGGACATGTAAGGAAAGGCAACCAATCGATGTCTCCTCCCTGACATCGATGTTTTTCGCCCTCTCTTTCTCTTTCTCGTTCGAATCAATAAACGTAGCCTCCTGTGAGGATTAACAAAAAAATCTAGGCCCACTTAACTCCCAAAACGTGTCATCTGACACTTCCTGGGCCCACTTGGGAGGTGTGGAATGAGAAACAGCCATCGTCATCCTATACACTGAACTTTCCTTCAAAAAGAGCCAGAAGATGACCCAAACCTCCGATTGCTCCAGAAGGCGTTCACCGGAAGGAGCTCAGTGCAGAGTTGACAGGCAGGCCCTCTCTCTGGTGACAGCGCAGAGTGAGGCCTGCCCCAGGACTGTCTGGAAGCCCAGAGCACTGGTGGCCTGACCCTGGGTGAACCCGCCAGCTCGGGGCGTGTTTGCACGGTGGCCTCTAGGGGGCGCAGGCAGCGCGCGGTTCCCTTCCCTGCGGTCTGTCCAGGTCTGGTTGCTCCCGCGAAAAAGAGAAAACCTCCACTTGTCAGGGCTGCTGGCGTTAGAAACCATTCCTCGCCAGCCTTTCCCAGTTCCCCAGCTCTCTTCCCGGAAGCCGCGGCCTGGGCGAGGTGTCAGGGGAAGGCCTAGAATTGAAGCTGAACAATGACCCGTGGAAAAATCAGAGAACCCCGCCCTCTCGTGGGGGTTATTCTCTGTCCGAGGCCTTTGCTTCTCCTAAAATGACGTTGTGAGGCCGCAGAAGCGGCAAAGTCCTCAAAAGTTCATCAAATTAACGTTCGGTTTTTAGGAGACGCAGTGTTCTTCACAAAGTACTCGTGACACTGAACGCCTAATGGGCACTAAATAAACAGGTAAACGGTAAACTGTGGGGACATGAGCAATCAGGTTAGACCCACAGACCTGGCTTTCCCACGGGGGAATGCCACGTGGACTTCACCTCCTGCAGGCTCTGGTGACAATAAGACGCGGTGCTCCCCACCTCCACCCCCTCATGCACACCTTCCCCGGGGCCTGGAGCCTGTGCTAACCTGAGCCCCTCTTCCTCACACACACGGCCCCGGCGAACACCACTCGGACCCGGGGCAGAGACCCGAGGGGTTCTGGGCCTAGGAAGCCGGAGGCGGTAGGAGCTGGATTTCTGCATTCTCTACATGGTTCAAACGCTCCGGAGAGTCAGGCCGCGGCTGAAGGAGGAAGGAGAAACGGCAGTAACCAGGCGTAGGCTGCACCAGGACATTCGGAACAACTGGGGGGCCTTTGGAAGGCACGCGCCCCGGCCGTGGTGCTGGGACTTAAGGGGGAGACAGGCAGGGTGAGTCTGCGAAGCTTCCGGGTCCTTGGGCACACCCTGCTCAGCGCACAACAGTGAAACCCGGGGGGAACAGGGGACGAGGTAGCATGTGCGCCCACCTGCCATGTGCCCCCACCTGCCTTCCCCGGGCTAACCCTGGAACACGGGCTCCGCCAACACGCAGGGGGGTGAGAGCCGGGCCGGGGCCGCCCACGCAGCTCAGTCATCGACACACACCTAGCACGGGAAACGCCCACCTGGCCCATCAGCCACAAAACCGTTGGCTAAAATGTAAAATAACAGATTCAACTAGGAGACCACATGGAACATTGTAGTTAAAATATAGGATATGGTGGAATAAAGATGATATGATAAATACACCTGCAAAGGAGGTTGCAGAGCTGAAGGCAATGTTCGAAAAGTATTCTTACTCCTGGCTGGCATAGCTCAGTGGATTGAGCGCAGGCTGCAAACCAGGCATCGCAGGTTCGATTCCCAGTCAGGGCACATGCCTGGGTTGCAGGCCATGACCCCCAGCAACCCCACATTGATGTTTCTCTCTCTTTGTCCTTCCCTTCCCTCTCTAAAAAATAAAATAAAATAAAATCTTTTAAAAAATGTATTCTTACTAAAAAAGACATGCTGTGATGGCCGCTATAAAAACAGTAACTCAGATTACTGTTTTTTTTTAAGTGTAACAGACATTTTTGGAGAGTTTCAGAAACATAGCCACTCTGATCCACCGCTGGTTAAAATGGAAAATACTCAAAGCAATTTATGAATATTGAAAGCCCTAAAAATATATATATGGGAGAAACAACGGTTCCACAAATTTACTCTGACATCATGATCATAGACAAGCATAAATGTCCGGCGAGGATGCTGTTTACAGACCTCACGGCAGTTCCAAAGCACCGAAAGGCTCGGAAAAGGAGCTGGGTTAGATAAACTGTAGTACATCCAAATCATGAAAAACTCCTCAGTAATAAAAAACAGTACATTTGCCCTGGCTGGTGTGGCTCAGGGGACTGAGTGCCAGTCTGCGAACCAAAGAGTCATCAGTTCCATTCCCAGTCAGGGCACAGGCCAGGGTTGCAGGCCAAGTCCCCAGTTGGGGGCATGGGAGAGGCAACCACACATTGATGTTTCTCTCCCTCTCTTTCTTCCCCTCTTCCCCTCTCTAAAAGTAAATAAATAAAATCTTTAAAAAAAACAGTATACGTTAAGTGATGTGGAAACATTTTCAAAGACATTTCCCATGAATGACAAGTTTTCCCAAATAACACATAAAGTGTGGTATCAATGTGTATAAACATTAATATCTGTGTATGTGTTCAAGGAAATAGTATGTGCAATCATAAAATATTGCCTAGTGATTTAGAATCACCAAAAACCAAATCCCATTTTTCGTCACAGGATGGTGGTTAAAATGGAAACCCAGCTTCACGTCTGCAGAACTGGAGCTTAATCAGCCCGAGATCCTGCAGAAATATGGTGGCAGTGAAAAAGGCAAGAACGAAACAGAGTTATGCTCAGGGCGAGCTGTGTTCCGGCTTGCAAACTGAAAAAAAAAAAAGAAAATCTTGGAGACATCGTAGCATTTGTAGCAGCACAAAACTCTTAGGAAAATGTCTGCTGCATATATCTCGTCGTGGCTGAATGTCAGGAGACTCTCAATTCGAATTTGATACGCAATCAATGTGCACAAGTAACCCAGTTTCTAACCCGGGGACCGGAGCCACCATCTACTTCATTCCGAACAGAACCCAAGCATCCCGCCCGCCCGGGCAGCAGACTGAATCAAGCCGAGATGCCTCCGGGCAAACTGCTCTTGGTTACACTTCATCAGGGCTGAGTAAACAAACGCCGCATTAGTCACACTTGTGCAAGTTATTCCACTTCCCTGCGGCCAGGAGAGGTGATCATGTGACCCCGTGTAAACCAGCTAAACATCTGGAAGACGTGAAAGCGATTCTGCCAGGCGCAAGCAGACCCCACGCCCGGCGGAGCCATCGGTTAGGCGGCCGGGGTCAGCCCCAGGGTCGGCCCCCCACACTGGGAGGTCGCCGGGCGCGGTTTACTTACGATGAAGCCGAGTTTCTTATAGTCCCGGGTGTACATGGACTTGCGCTTCTCCATGCTGCCGCTGCTGGCGTTCGGCTCAGACTCGGCGTCGAAAGCAATTCTTCGAAGTTCAAATATGATGTCCCGCTGGGCCTGCGGGCGTTGGGGAGGAGGAGGAGAGGGGAGTTACTTTCATTGGGAGGCATTACACAGACTCCCTGTTTCCCGGGAGGGACACAAATCACTGTGTTCAGGAGGGGGAAAAAAAAACAGTTAAAAGACATCTGATGCGGTGAGTCTGGGCTCTGCCAGGCCTTCTCCTGGTCGGCCCTGGCCTTACCCCATCAGTGTCCTCAGGGCCAAGTCCTCTGAAACACTTCTGTCAGTTGTCCAGAGCTCTTCAAGGAGCCCCACATATGATGACAGGCTTGGGAGTGGAGAAAGCCAAGTTCAAGAACCTGGGGCTAACAACGGCTATAAACACAGTGAGAGGCGCCGTGTTTATGGACAGCACTCAGCCAATGGGGGGTCCCTAAGTCCACGAAGAAACGCCTTCCCAGAAACAAACCCTGGCACACGGTTAAAGTGGCACAGCCCACGTACATTTTACCATAATAAAAAAGACACTTTAAATAAACACAAGGAAGGGCTTCCAAACGGAGAGAGCCGCTCCCACTAGGCTGCACGGCCTCCCTTCACGAGGGGCGGTAAGATGATAGTCTCCGCTCTCTGGGATGACCGCACTTGGCCTTCCCAGGAGCCCGGGGCACGTGAGGCAGCCTCTCCCGGCCTCCCCGTCACTCTCAGCCGCAGGGCCCCGCGCCACGCAGGAAGCGCCAGAGCGCTTACACACTTCACATGTGCGGCGCACATCTGCGACCCATCAGGCCCTCGCGTGCCAGCAAGGAGGGTCTTCCTTTCCAAAGCTGCAGCGCCGCTGAAGCTGACCATGTGCAGCAGCAGGCCGCCCAGCTGTTTCCTCTCACCCTGTCCTCGCCGCTCCGGCCCCCCCAGGCCTTTTGGACGGAGGCAGAACCCTCTGTGCACACACAGCGGCCCAGAGCAAACGACAGCGAACAGCCAAGCAACACCAACGCGAGCCCAGAAACCAGGTGTGACCTGCAGCCCCCGCCTTTGGACGGACCCCTGGAGACAGAAATCACCTCCTCGACCTGCAGAACCGGATCACCCGGAGCTACCAGTTGGCCCCAGTCGTTGAGGGCACTGGGCCGAAGACCAAGGTCAATGGCCACGGGCGGTCAAGCTTTCTTACCCAATACAGAGAGAATACATGTGTTTGATGTGTAATGAAATAATCTGCTCATCTTGTTTTCTGACCCCATATGCACCTAAATGCTCAATCTGAGATGATAATAAATCAGTAATATCATCACCTAGCTTCGCCTGGTTTCAGAGGAGCCCAAGAAAAGGCTTTGAATGACGCGTTCTCACCTGCCTGTGCCTTCACTGCCGTCTCGTGGGCACTCACCTGGTCCTGCGGGTCCATCTTGGTCATCATCCTGTCCTCCAGGAGGTTGAAGGTGAGCACCTGGAGCACGTACAGCTGATGTGCCATCTCGTTGTTGATGGCCCGCTGAGCTCGGATGACGTGCTGGGGAGACGGTTCACAGACAGAAATTAAAAAAAAAAAGAAAAGCAAACAAAAGTTAACCCCCATCGTGACGCCAGGTAGCATCTCTGAAGTCTTCGCTGGGAGGCCCGGGGAGGCGGGTTGGGGGGGCCGCGCTTCAGAAGAAAGGCAAGGACACGTGGGGACCCTGGAGCCCCTTTATATCCAAGACCCCAGTCAGGTGGCTACATCTCTAGGCCAGAAACCAGAAAAAGACCTACTGGGTGCATGGAGGCGTTTCAAAGGAGGACACGGGAAGTGCCCGGGTGACTTCGGCCCCGAGAACCCAGAGCAGGTGTGCCTGGGACGAGAGGACCTTGGCCGAAACCGTGGACCGCTGAGGCAGACGCAGCCGTGCACGCAGTACAGGGCGTGCACACGCACACGGTGAGCGTGTCTGCCGTCATCTCGCCCCACAGCCGTCTCTGGCAGGGGACCCCACTCCCAAAGGGGGACACGTTTCACAGGCAACACACCCAGGCAAAGCTCCTCTTAGATGTGTGGCCCGCTCACTGTGCGGACTACAGGGAGGCCACCCGCTGCCTCCCCAGCGCGGTGAGTGCGTGCGTGGGAGGTACTTCACTCGCTGTTCATGCCCACGTGAACAGAAAAGGGCTCACTGTGAAAGGCACGGCAGGAGACTAGCTCGGTGGGCCTCTGTCCGCCTCCCCCAGAGCTGGGTCCACCTCACACCCTCTCTGGCGGGACCCCGCTCGTGCCTTCGGCGTGACTGGTCAAGGCGGGGAAACCACCGGTCAAGTCGGCTAGTTTGAATGGGCCAGAGCCAACCATGTCCTGCTGTCTGAAAGAACTTTCTCTAGGCGCCCCCACCCTGGCATGCCCTTGAACTCCCCACCCTGGGTGGGAGCACCACATCAGAACAGCCTATTCAAGAAGGCGGGGAGAGAAGAACAGAGACCAGAAGGAAGTCACAGAACCAAAGTGACGGAGGCTGAGGGGGTGGGAAACCAAGCAATGGGATGGGGCGGGGGGAGAAAACTCATGTCCTTCCACCTCCAGAACAGATGGTTCATGCACAGCACACACTCAGTACCAGAGTTGACAGGCGTTGACATCTAAGTCTTTAACCCATTGAGTTCCTTCTGTACGCGGTGTGGGAAGGCAGCCTCGGGGGGGCATGGATGGCTACAGAGGGCACTGCGCGGAGTGAAGTAAGTCCGAGAAAGACAAACACTACGTGATCTCACTTACACGTGGGACCTAAAACACAGAACCAACTAACGAATGAAAGAGAAACACTCGCAGAAACAGAGAACAGACCGATGGTTGCTAGAAGGGAGGGGGACTGGAAGGATGGGTGGAAAAGGGGAAGGGAGAAAAGTACAGAATGGCAGGTACGGAAGAGTCATGGGGACGTTTAATGTACAGCATGTGGAATACAATCAATAATTTTGTAACAACTGTGTACAGTGCCAGGTGGGCATTGGAAATATCGGGGGATCACTTTGTCACAGATAGGACTGTCCAACCGCTATGCTGTACACCTGACACCAATACAAAATAATATTGAACATGGCCAATACTTTTTAAAAAAGACAAAGCCCTGGCTGGTGTAGCTCAGTGGATTGAGCGCGGGCTGCGAACCAAAGTGTGGCAGGTTCGATTCCCAGTCAGGGCATATGCCTGGGTTGCAGGCCACGGCCCCCAGCAACCACACGTTGATGTTTCTCTCTCTCTCTCTCTTTCTCCCTCCCTTCCCTCTCTAAAAATAAATAAATAAAATCTTTAAAAAAGACAAATTATGTAGGTACAAATGTACATGGATATCTATTTTAGTAGCAACTCAAAAGTGTCTGCATTCCAAGCTCTTGCCAGAGAATGCCAACCTCGAACTTTTGGCCTCAAAGCCTCACCCCACGTCTCCAGTCCTTCCTCCCCCACCCGCCGCCCCCTGCACAAACCCCTTCACTACGCCCCCATATTACAGCTCCCACTTGTATTGAGAGCCAGCATAAAAAAATACTAGGAAACCTTCTGCAATTTCTACCAAACCATTCTGGGACCTAGAATCTATTCCAATGCTCTACCCAAACCCCGTTTGGATTCCAGGGGGAAAATGTGGCACCCCCCCCCCAAGAACCGGGGTACCTCCTTGGTCAAATGTAGAAAATTACACTCCTCTGGGTGCCCTTTGTCCTGAACAGCCAGAACGTTTACAATGAAAGCTGATGACGAATTGTGATTACCACTATGGGCTTCGGGTTCTAGCACATTTGTTTTGTTTGCCCTCACAGGGTTTTTCGTTTTTAACGGCCTCACTGTATCGGGATGCGTGTGCGTGCGCACACACACACTTGCAAAACTCCGACGTGGAATCAACCACACGTGCCTCTCTCCGCCTTTAGCTGAAAGTCAAAAAGCAGACAGGGTCCCAGGAATTGTTGGTACTTCATTTATTTTCAAGGGTTCACAACCTCTTTCCCACCGAGGCTTCTGGTCATGTTTGCATTGCCGTGGTGAGTGGTTTCCGTGGACGCCTGTTCTGTCCTTCCCATGTACGGGGCCCAGGGGACGGTGGTGAGATGTCAGGACTCCTCCCAGGGTCTGATACGTTTCCAGCTAGCTCCCTCACTAAACACAGTATAAGCTCGAACTAGTAGATGTTTTAAGTCATGGAGCCCCCGATTTCCTTAAATGGACATTTTAGCAAGGCTAAGGCCACGGTCAGGACACTAAACCTGCCCCACGGAGAGATGCCCAGCCCTTCCCGCCAGGAAGTCTTTCCCTCTAGAGCAGTGAGTGGCAGAGACCCCTCCTTCCACGCAGAGGGGCGGTTCCTGTGCGAAAGGCTGGCTTATCCCAGTCCCAAAATCACACTGTTTCCTGCCCCCCAGTTCCCACTGCTCCACCCCAGAGGCAGGGCCCAGAACAAACCACGAACTGAAGCCCCGGGAGGAGAGAAAGACACAAACGCCCCAGACCGCCGCTGCCCAGCGAGCGGCCACAGCGTGTGGGTACTCACCGTGAGAATGATGGACCGCAGCTGCTTCTGAGCCAGAATATTCGCCATCTCCTGCCGAAGAGAAACCCCCCCAACAAGAGCTGAGGTCAGAAAGGTGCATCTCAACACCGTCCGAAATGACGGGGTCCCAGGTGCACTTCACACCTGCATACCAGCAGTATTTCTTATGAAGGAATGGACTCAGACAGGCAGTAGGGTTGACATTACTATTTGAAAGCTGTGTTTAGAAAACAAAGCCATGCTCAAAAGCCAAAAAAAAAAAATATCTGGCACCTGTGATCTTTCCTTTCCTACCTTCCTTTCTTCCTTTCTTTTCCTTCCTTCCCCCCTCCCTGCCCCCCTCCCCCTGGCATTTCTTCCTTCCAGGAAGAGGTGAACGCAGACTGAAAACCAAGCACTGCCAACGAAAGTGCCGGTCCTTACTTCCGCTGGACTAGACCTGCGCACAGAGCTTCCCCTGGGCGATGCGTGCCTGCACCACGAGAAGCGGCAGTAGGGAAACATCACTCTCAAGACCGAAATCTTTTAAGTGTCCTCTCAATCAGTGCAGAACCGAAGAGCACTCAGGACAGAGCCCAGGACTCGGAAGTAGTCTGTGCAAATGAACTGAGTGGCTGGAGTTCCAGCAAAGCACAGACATCTGGGCAGACACTCAGCTCCGGGGGCAGCCCCCACTTCTGTGGGTCATGCCTGGAGCTTTGGCACAGAGATTTGGGGGTGACTTTATCACATGAAACAATGTGCAGATGAACTTTCTAAGTATTGACGAGTGGACACTAAGGGGAAATTAAATGGTTGAATACCATCTTCTTGCAAACATTCAAAAATAAAAAATACTGCTCATATTCAGGAAGACACTGGAGTGTGGTTTATGGGGGGCAGGGGGTTGCATTTTTAGCATTGCTCCTCTTACTGAGCAGAGCAGAAACTAAACTATGATTCGAAAACACCACCACGCATTTGATTCAAGGTTAAAATCCACTTGCAGAAAGCAAGGGGGAGCCGGAAGGCGGGGAGGACGCACTCGGGGGGGGGGGGCGTGCAGGCAGGGAAGGCAGGGCCAGGAGGAGAGCTCGGGGCTGGCGCAGCGCCGATGGTGGGAATGTGGGGACTTACAGTCAGAGGACAATCAAGGATGTCAACACTGCTGTCTACACCAACCTAACAGCGCCACCGCCACCACAGAAAGGAAAGCCAGCAGGAAAGAGAAGGGATGGAAATTCGGAGGATCTGTTAGAGGTTACTACGGCTGTACTCAGCGCCCCTGCCGACCCACCGCAATGCGGAGAACAGTGCACAAACAACTGTAAGGTGTTCTGAAAACGCTGGATGGCATGGAAGTCAACATCTAATACTAAGTCCTCTTCCAATGTCTTGAAAACAAGGACACATTCAGAAACAGGTTAATGGCAAAATCCACAGGAACCTGCCCTTCCACATGTGTAGAAAACAGGGCTTTCTTCCCGATCAAAATTAAAAGGTGCATTTTTTTCCCCTTAGACCACATGAAAAACTGAAGCCCCAAAGGGTTCTCTAGTTCTTTTAATGTCTGTCCTTTGTAAAAACAGAATCATTGCCACACACACAAACAACAATATTCCCTGTGCCTATGCGAGCTCATTGGCTTATGAAATTTTAAACTTAAGTCGGAAGAGACCATATTTTTCCAGCATCTAGAGCAACTGTGGCAATTTCCCGGTTCCATTCTTCCTCTTCTGTGTGAGACAATGGTCGTCGCCTCAAGGATGCAGACGGAGCCCCTTTCATCTTCAGTTCCCAGCCCGGCCCTCGGCGTCTGGCCCGGGGCGGGTGATGCATGTTTCATAAAAGAATGCATGAGTATTTTCCACCAGCCTCCTTTAGCAACCTGAGCTGGGTCCGGGAGGAAAAACATCCTCGTCCTCCTCAAGCACTTCTCGGTCCAGCTTCAGGGAACTGTTTGCACCAGCAGTTCCAGGGAGAGTGTTTTATACTGTCACGATGATATCAAGGTGTACAGATAGATATAAATATGGATATGGATACATTTTTATTTGAAATACTAATGATTTCTTTAAGTATAAAATACTAATGATATTTTTATTTTAAATGCAAGTGATTTATTTAAATACTAATGGTTTATTTAAGTAAATTCTCTCAACTGACCAATTTAAAACAAACAGCTTGCAGAAATTATAGTCAAGCAAAAAACAGTTCTGTTTTCTATTCTGTAAACCACTTTTATGGATACAAAGACTACAGAATTGCCCTGGCTGGCGTAGCTCAGTGGATTGAGTGCGGGCTGCGAACCAAAGCATCACAGGTTTGATTCCCAGTCAGGGCACATGCCTGGGTTGCAGGCCACCGCCCCCAGCAACCACACATTGATGTTTCTCTCTCTCTATCTCCCTCCCTAAAAATAAATAAATAAAACATTTAAAAAAGAAGACTATAGAATTTACTATCTGGTTAATAAAAGATAAGAATTATGGAACTTAATAACAATACATATTGATTTTTTTTTAAAAAAACTTGTTTTCAAAGTTCTGTCGAACTAAAGTTGACTTAAACCTGGATATAGATATATTGACGTGGAAAGATGTCCACACAATCCCGCGTGGTGTTAAAAGCAGTTTAGATCAGCAAACCAGTGCACGCGGTGCGCTCGCGTCCGGTGCACGAGCGTCTGCGCGGGCACGAGCGTCTGCGCGGGCACGCGGGAGGACTGGGACCTCCGACGTCAAGTGGAGGTGGGGGGGCGGGGCAGCGGGTCTCCCGCTGGAGATGCGATCACAGGGGTCTTTAAAACTTCTCACTTTGGAATCTGTAATTTCTGACTTCTCTACCAAATCGTGTAACCAAAACTTTTTAAAAAAATTATGCTGATCAAACCCAGGACCATCTGTAGAGAAATTTGGAACAGATTTCGCCACCACGTTTGCCATGGAAATAGTAAGATGAATGGTAGCAAGTGGCTTAAGAAAAATGATCCTTATTGTTACTTTTATTGCTAAGACTAAATTAGTCCTATAATACTCGAGATTTTCTGCTGGATTATATGCACTTGCTTAGTTCAACTGTTTTCTTAAGTGGTTTAATGTTATTAGACTGCGCTTTGTGATATATTAGTATGGTGTATTATTATTATTATTATTATTATTATTATTATTATTATTATTATTATTATTATTGCAATATATGGCCAAATTGTGTCATCTCATTCCCCTATTGCCCAACTTTCAAAAAAAAACGTGATTCACAAAATCCAAAGCTAATGCTCCACTGGTATTCCACTCTACTTGCACTGGAGTCAGCATATGCTGGCATCTGATTTTCCGTTTTCTCCACGGTCACACGATCCCGGTCCAGCCAAGGAACAGCGGTTTCGATGTGACCCGAGCACACAAAGTGCATGCGTCTCACTCGTGTAGAGACCCAGAGACCCAAGTGGAACCACAGCCCTTTGGGGGCATGAGGTCTCACTGCCTCTGGTCCAGCCCCCTCTCCGACAGGCGGAGGGGCCACCCCCGGGGTCCGGCCAGAGCTCCACCTCCCGAGCCCTCGTCCCCCCAGGCGTCTGAGCGCGGGCTGTCGGACCAGGCACCCTGGCCTGCCCAGCAGGAGGCTCAAGCTCCTCCAGTGACCACGCCAGGCTGGAGCCTGGGCACTGGCTGGGCTGCTAGGAATGACTGGGAGCTCAGCCTTTACATATAAATGCAAAGAAGGGGCACCTCCCCACCCCGGCAAGTGACCTGCAGAAGCACCCCATTCAAACCCAGCCTAAGGCCTGGGCAGGCCCCTCCAGGCTCCAGCTAACACCAAGCTAAACCAACAGGAAACTCCCCAGTCACTCCGCTCCTTGTGCAAAGGGCCCCTGGACTGAGCAAACGATCCGGACTAGAGAACAAACCAGAAACCCTTGTACTGAATCACTGAGGTTTAAAAGCCTCGACAGTGGAAAAAATAAAATTGAAAAAATAAAATACTCGACGCAGTGTTCCGCTGATGCTGGCTTTCCGCATCCCTCCAGAACCCCGAGCGGGCAACCGTCCTCGAGTGCCCCAGCCCCCACCCTGATCCCGGAGAAACCCCACGTTTCCACCCGGTGTTCACATGACGTGAACCGTGGCCAAGCTAACACAGAGTGCCGCACTGCTGTGAACACCCGTGAGTGGATTTTCAGATATGAACTAAATGTCAAGACAAAGATTCCACTTCTTCCCCACCCGCCGCTATGATGATTCTTTCCTTCGCTGAAGAAACACCGAAGCTCTCCAGGCAGAGGAGAGTCTCCGAGCACGGGGTCCACGAGGCAGGGCGCGCTCGGAGTAGGCGGTGCACCGCTCGGTCCTCCCGGCCACGCCCACACACGGCTGCAGACGCATCGCCCAGCAAAGAGCCCCTCGGACACGAGACCAGTCATTTCAACCGGGGCAGCAATCTTCGAGTCCAGTCCCACAGGTCCCTGGGCAACGCCCCTCCCGCCCCAACACACACGGTCTCAGCGTCCTCAACAGGAAAGTGGGACGACACCCTCCTCGCCCCAGGGAGCATTCAGTGGAATGACAAGATCACCGGGGCTCCGACCTCTGCTTTCTCCGGAGCCTGCAGAGGGGCCACTGTGTCCATGGGAGGGAAAGGGCTCTATCGCTGGAACATTCTAGCATTCTTCCTCACACGGGGGCCTGCCCATCTGTCTGCACCCAGTGCCCGCCAAATGTGCGACTGACCCCAGGCCGGCCGGCCAAGCAGCAGAGCGGCAGGGAGGCCCCGCGCGTCCGGGCAGGGGCAGGGGAGGGCTCTCTCCGCGCCAGGAGCTGCGGTTCCTGGGCACGGTCTGGCGGCGGAAGACACGTGACTCACCTGCCTCCTGTCGTCAGGGGCCTTCAGGAAGAGCGCGTTGATCACCGCGATGGTGTAGGTTTGGATTTCTTGGTCCGTGCTGTAAGACGCAGAACGGTAAGGAAAGTCAGACGCTGCCCCTGCATCAGACCCGGGTAAAGCTCATGATCGCCGCCCCCCAAAACAGGGGAGAGAGGAAGGCAGGACCTAGAAAATGCAGTTGGCACTGAGGATGTTCTTCAACCACCACAAAGGTGGGAACATGGTGTGTGTGCGGGGGGGGTGGGGGGTGAGAGTGGGGGGGGCGGGGGGTACTGTTTATTGCCAGCCAGAGCACACATGGCCAGGTGGGAACCATGGAGGAAGTTCAGGTGACTGCTGGCTTCCTCTGCATTCTTCTCTGGGAAGGTGAACGGCATAGACTCAGAGGGAGAAACGTGTGTGTGGGATGTTCTGCCTGATGCACGAAGCATATCTGGGAGTAGACCCGGGGGTCCCTAAGGCCTGAGCTTATTACAAAGGAAAACAGCCTTGTCTCCATGGCGATGATATTACATATCCTAAAAATCTATTTCCAAACAGCAACTTTTTTAGGGACCAGAAGATCAGGTTTCTGTGTTTATACATCGTGCTCTTCACCAGAATGAAATCAGAAATTCCACACGAGGCAGTAATGCAAGCCACATGGTAAAGAATAAATCAAGAGAACCGGGCATAAACACAGGGCAGCTAGGAGCTACGGTCAGACACGATGTCGGGAGAGGCGGAGCTGAGCACACGGCCTCTGGCGGGAGGAAATTCGGGGTCCAGTGTGCCAGTGGGCAGCTGTGCAACCTTGACAAGTTCATGGGGAGTCCCTGGGACACAGTTTCCTTGTCTGTAACACTGGGCAAGAACACACTTATTTCAAGAGGCTGCTCTTTGGATAAAACGAGGTGATGTACACAAAATCCTGAGCGCAGTGCCTGGCACACAAGAAACCCTCCGCTTGGGCGGATGACACCGTGGCTGCACAGGTCTGCCCCCGAGACAAGAAAACGACAGGCTGCAAAGAGAACTGGTGTGGCATTCAGGGGCCTGAGAACCGGCTGCTGTCCGTCGGTGGGCAGGTTTCACACGGAACCCTCATTCCAGAGCACGCGCTCGTTTTCCCCGGGGCCACAATCTTCAGCTCGTGTGACGTAAAACGTTACATTCTGGTCACCCTCCTCCCTCCAAGCGCAGAAAACATCAAACACATTTTGGTGCTTTACACTGTAACACGACAGAGAACGTCTCGGTATACTGAGAACGGCTGAATCTCTACCCTGCATCCCGCCCTACACGGGCATCAGGTCTCCTCTCGGGCATGTGCAGTCGTGACCGGAGAGGCCGGGGGCGGGACGGCAGCTACCGGGAGCTGCCCCGCCACATCCGTGCCAGGAGAAACGCCACAGTCTGTGTCCGGCCCGAGGCTCGGCTTCTGAAGTCATTCTCGGGTTCCAAAGGCACCCGGCATCCTCTCAACAAACGGCCTGTTCTGAGTGAGCTCAGGATGGTTGCCGTCACCTTGAACCCAAGTACGGAAATTCACAAAGTGGCATCTGCACAGCGGGGCCCATCTCTGTCCGTGTCATCGGAGACGACCTTACTCGTTGCCTACGGGGGAACTAGGGTCAAGGGGGAAAGCCCCAGCGATAGCAGGCTGCTAGGGCCATGGCCTGCAGCTCGAGCCTCTAGAAAAAACATACAATGAAATATAAAAGAAGGTCTCTGCAGTCACCCGGAGCCTGGAGAGAGAAGCCTGACTCTCAACATTCTTAACTGCCCCTGGAAATACTCATGCCGCCACAGAAGACGGTATTGTAAATGACGGAGCAGAGACTCCCTTGAGAACTGAAGAGAACAAACGGGCCTGTTCTGTCGTGTGAAAAGTGAAATTCTATGGATATCTGTCCATCCATCAAAACCGGGTGCCTGCTCAGGGCCAGGCACTGGGGATGGAGCAGGGCCAAGGGCAGGCATGGAGCTCACCCAGGGGTGAGTCACATGTGACAGGGGTGAGTGCATGCATGGTTGATGAGACACCAAATCCGGATTCCTTTTCCATGTACTTAAATCGATGAGCCATGCTCCCCGGGCACCCTGGCGGCTGCGGCACCTCCCCTCTGCACAGCACAGCGGGGCCACCTCCGCGGGCTTACCCTTGCAGGTGCGGAATGAGCTGGCCGATGGTGATCTCCTGCGCCACCTTCTGGTAGAGGTCGTGGCTGTTGAGCACCATGGACTCCAGAATGGCCAGGGACCGCTGCAGAATGGAGGTGTCCATGCCGGACTTGTTCACGAAGCTCGCTATCTGGAAAGCCAAGCGGGACACGGGTGACTGCTCGGGGGAAGCGGAGCGGAGGAGGGCAGAAGGGAACCAGTCGAGGGAACCAGGGGCTCCTTTAAGAAACACTGGACACGGGGGTCGGAAGGGCCCTGGGGGGGCAGCCGCCCAGCAAGGAACCCCCGGAGAGCCCACCGCGACTCTTCGTGACTACGGAGCACTATTTATATCCGATTTCTGTAATTCAACACTAAGCAGCTTTTAAAAGGGGCAACGTCAAAGAATTATTCTGTCTGGTTTTCCCGGGACTGTTCTGAGGTTCAGCTTCCAGGAGCAGACGAGTTTAACACAGACAGCGTCCCTGCACGTCCACGGGACACTGGGTCCAGGACCCCCTCGGATAAAACCCACGGATGCGCGAGTCCTTCACACAAAATGAAGGGAACGGTATGTGCGTGTAACGCTTATTCGCAGACCGGCTACCGCAGGGGACGCGGGCACTTCTTCACCTGAGAGCGTCCCGTGCAGTGCTTGGGGCCTGGCAAACTCCAGCTTCGCCTTTCGGAACTTTCTGGGATTTACGTTTTCTCCCCCAGAGTGTTTCCTCTCCGCAGTTGGGTGAATCCCCGGGTGTGAAACCGCCCCTAAGAACGGCGGGCCAGGTAGCGTAAGGGCCCGCGTCTGTCCGCAACGGCAATTCCAACACACCCTGAGCCCCCCGTTTCTTTCCATCCCCAGGCCCCTCCCCCACCCGTGGCGGCCGTGACTTCTGTGTTATGACGATCCTGTTACATTCTTCGGGGGCTCCCACAAATCATGCTTGTCAGCACAGCTCAGCTGGCAACCCCTCAGTCGCTGGCTCCTCCCTGTGGGATTCCTCGGTGGGACGCCCTTTGCCCCGTCCTTTCGTTTTGTGAAAATAAACTCTTCTCATCTCTCCAAAGTTTAGCCAACAGGAAAACCTCCCAATGTGCGGTGCGAAAAGTTAAAATAACAGTGTAAGCGCGAACATATATCCCCCGAGGAATTCCTCGCCAAGGCCTCCAACATCATAAATCACAGTGTGAGGGAGAAGCAAAGTAAGGGTTGGAATAATGGAGCGCAGGCACCCAAACACAGGGGTACCATCCAGGTTTGACTGTCGAGGCCTCGCGAGAAGTTATTACTGTCTGTTGACAACTCACGCGAAAAGGCTGTTACCATATCAACATAAGGACTGCTTTCCTAAAAGCTAGACAGACCATTTGGTCCCACGACGAATCGACACTGGCTGCTTCCCTCTGTCCACACTCATTTCTCCCCTTGACGCCATCCCATCCACTGCTTCTCCCCATCCTCTCTCCACCCCTGTACAAGGCAATAGCCAAAAGGTGTCCATGGCAACTCGCTGTTACCATGTCAACTGTTTCTAGCCCAAGGACTCTCTGGTGAAAGCAGGGGCAAGGGCACAGACACCCCCAGATACATCTGGATCTCAGAGGGTGGAGGGGTGAATGATGTAGAGCAGAGTAACATTATGATTTTATATTCCAAACACTATTACTTTGTAATACGACCTACGGGAAGAGTATGAGAATTTTAAGGTTCTCTAAAGAATTCCGCTGGCCCATCATCCGATCGCTTCAGCCCATTTCACGGCTAATAAACTTCTCCGAAGTGTTTATTGCCTCCGGGAAGCCCTGGCCTTTATCCTCCGAACCTGCTCCATTGTTTTCCAGGCCCATTTTTCTCTGACAAAAATCCAATTCCTCTCAAACTACGCTCACGGCTTAGCACTTAACTTTGACCTCTTCTGAACGGGGTATAAATGTCTTCTTCCCTTCCCTTCCCGCCACCCCAAACATTTCTCGTCATCTCAGCGCCATTGCTGGGCGCCAGCCAGAGACCTGCAGAACCCCCAAAGAACTTCTTTGACCATGCATCTGATTTTAATCTGTACTAATACTATCCTCTTCCCAGCATCCTTTGAGGGCCTCCATTTAAATAAATTTGCATGTATCTGTAAGGCTCCTTGGGGCATTTTCCACCTGAGAGTTTACTGTCCAGCCCCTCCCACCCGCCAGCCTGCACCCTCTCTCCATTCCTTCAAGCCACGCGCCTTCTCTGCGCACCACAGAACAGGCTGGGGCCGTCTGAGGTCAGAGAACAGAGAGATGAGCAATGCCCAGTTTTAGCCTTAAGGACCTTGTCGTCCAGCAGAAAGAGATGGAGAAAAAAGCACTTACTACGAGGTATGTTAAGTGCTTATGCTTTTTCTTGGCATCAGAAAGACTATTTCCACTCAGATATCCCAACAGAGGCTGAATACATGGGGTGGAAACCCCACTCCTTGTCTTCCTCAGCCTCCTGTCTCAAGGATCACCGCTCCCCAGTTCGCCTGTCATCAGTGATTACCAGTCCCGGCCCCACGCTGGGCCCATCTCCCCCGGGACGCGTCCGGTTTGCATGCACAGCCCTGGCCGGGGGCCGCCTCATTCCCGCTCTGCGGAGACAGAACCTTCCCCAGCGCCCTCCCACGCAACTTTCCCTCTGACACAAATTCGCCCTCGACTCCCATAAACATTCTTTGGACCACGTTCTGGAGCTACTCAATCAGAACCCCGAATGTTCTTTTATATAAAGTAACGCCTTCTTACAGTGGGCTTTATTTCAGGTCAATACCAAGTATCAACTCTCGCCCGCTTCCGACGGGCTTGCTCAAGGGTGGCGCAACGGCCGTGGGCCTCACTCGCTCTGATCCAGGCCTCCTCACAGCCCTTCCCCCTTCCCATTTCTGGAGCTAACGGAAACGAACCACTTATCCTCGTCAGACCTCTTTGAAAAGAATCTTTTCTTTGACCTCTTCCTTGACCCAGGGAAGCCCCCATCTCCGCAACCCTCCTGCAGGTTACAAAACGAGTCTTCCGTGGCTCTCACGTGGCTGGTACGGCTGGCGGAGAGCTGGCTGGCAACCCATTAGGGTCCCACGTACAATTCTCTCGGAGACACTAGCAATTTTTTGAAACTGACTTCTATCTTTCGCTTTTCCTCATCAGTGGTTTTAGCCAGACATTGAAAGGACCCCGTATTTTCTTCTAACAGGCACTGATACCCAAGGCTTTGGGGCCTACTGAGCAAACAAGACAACTGTGGTCAGAGCGTGTGCGAATGCCATTCAATGTCTACTTTAAAGGGTAAAGCCTGTCCAGTTACATTTTAATTTCCCTTGGCACTCCCTCGCCCCCCAAATCAACAATGACTTCTTCTGCCTTTACATTTTCTGAAGTCCCACTGCTGCCCTGTAGGCGGGCAGACACGGCAAAGTCTAAGCCGGCCCAAGCGCAGCTTCTTGGAAGGAGCCCTATCGCCTAAGGGAGCAGAGGGCAGAGGGCTGGCAAGAATTACATACGCTGCCCCCACGGGCTTCCATTCCTTCCCAAGTGTCACCCAAACAAACCTGAGGGCTCTCCGGGTGAGAGAGGTCCTCGCAGGGCATGCATCCACCACACACACGATTACAACCACGTAAGGCCCTTCTTCGAATCACTTAGAACGAGGTCTTAAATTCTCCCGCGTCATCAAAGCCAGAGCGAGCCACGGACAGCCCGGAGCTCCGCTCCCGGGAGTTACTACAGTGTCCGGGCAGAGGCCGTAAATCTCGCAGGATCTTCAGAGGCAACAGGTACTGGGTCTCCAGACCGCAACGGCTGGAGGCGCGTCCAGCCCTGGGAACACTGCGGGGTGCACCAGGCCCCCCGCAGAGCCGAGATTTCCAGGGCGTTTGTTCGTAGGACACCTCCCTGCCAGGGAAAGGCCCCGATGTTGTCCTTGGCGAGGAGAAACCCAACGCGTCACGCAGAACAGTTCTGGGTTGTTTTTTTTTTTCAGTTTGGTTTTTTTCTCCTCCTTTCTTTTTTTTTTCCCCTGCCTTCCTGCCCTCTCCCTAAGTAGCCAAGTCTTTAAAAGGCAGCCACGTTATATATCGGCCTCAAGGGATTCCAAGGGTCAAAGGGCTTGTGAAACGCTGTTATTTATTGCAAACACAGTTTGTCACTAGAACCCAAGTCCACACGTCACCAAACGGACAAAGTGGCAGAGAAGGAGACAGAGGCTGGTCGGAGTGCTATGAATTTGGCTTTAACAGGAAGTCTGTAGCGCAGAGATAAGCATCTTTTGTCCGTAGATTTTGGCCCAGATAGAGCTCCATTTAGAAGACAGCCGTCTGCACACAATGCCGGGTTGTCAGAGCGCTGAGTCTGATCCAGCCAGTGAGTGAAAAAAATTAACCTTACAATAACTGTCGATTATAAAGTCATGTTCAGCTGACCACCTTTCAAATTCACATAAGGCTTGAGATCTAATTGGCAAAAAAAAAGGAAGTAGAACGGGAATGAGGACATGGAATTGGTTAAATGCGTTGCCTACTGAAGAAATATTTCATTTTTTATGAAAACTATCGAGGTTGTTAGTCTCCGCTCCTTCAGATGTCTTATAACTTTTCATTTAATTTCAGTGAATGGAAGACATTTTCTTAAGCAGTTGGGAAATTAAATTATTGTCATTCTTTCTCATCACTTCTCACATCATTTGAAAAAGAGAGTGTGGTCATTTCTTTCCACTTAGAACCGAAATTTTACTTGAAACATACTCCGATACGATGCCTCTGTATTCCTCCTCTCCTTCAAGTTCTAGGGTTAAAAAAAAGCGTCTGAAGCAGATGTCACTCATTCGTTTCACAGACATTCATGAAGGTCGGTGCCAGGCTCCGAGGACAGCGCCACTGAGAAAGCGCAGCTCCACCTTCCTAGGACTCACGGTCCAGTGGGAGCGCCACGCCAGTGCGTCGCAAAGTCACGGGAGTGTGACAAGTGCTGGAGCAGGGGCGGTCAAGGTCACGATGGGACCAGAGGAGAATGCAGAGCCAGAGGAACCACTTAACCGCACACCAGGGAGGTCGGAGAGGCTGAACAGGAGGCAGGGCTGGTGGAGCTCGTCTTCAGAGGCTGTTCTCTCCACCACTGGAACTCCAGGATGCGTACGGGAGCCTGGGGGGCGGAGCCCGAGCCAGGGGACCGAGGACAGCCCACTCGCTGCACCTCCGGGCCCCTGCGTCCTGGCCTCCTGACCAGAAACAACGAGGACTCCTGCTGGGACCAAGAGGAATAACTCGGTGTCTGAGCACACGAGCTAGCTCCCAGGAATGTGCCTTCGGAAGAGCACTGTTGTTACAGCAAAAAAAGGCTCTAGTAACACAGAGCAAGGCAAACGGAATGTAGGAAAGGCAGCCTGCCATAAATTCAGAGTAAGTTACAGTTTTTGTTGAGTATCAAAACCCCACAAAACCCAGCATCTTCAGGCTGAACGCGCTGCTCCAGAGCCTGCACCTGGGAAAGACCGCCAACGGCGATGTGCCCCCCGCTTCCGCACCCCGAGGCTCCCCTTTCCTGCTGTCCCCAGGAGAACCCCTCACCACCCTTCAGATCCCCCTGGCTTTCTCCTCTCCCATCCCCTGCTTTTCTTTTCAGCAATTTTGACAGAGAGGGAAAAGGGGGCGTCCTCCTTTTAGGGGTGTTTTCTAAGTGGGTCCCACTGCTCATCCCCTGTGGCTTTACGCCCCTGGGGGAGGCAAGAGGCTCAGAGGCGAGTCAAGAGCACCCTGGGGTCCCGATCGGCTCTGGTCTGGAGTAAATATGCAGCATCGTGCGGGGGTCCGATCCTCGGGGGGCCTTTCCTGATTCCTGATACCCTCGTCCGACAGACTAGGGGCTCTGGTGCGTCCTTCAAGTCAAGGCAGTGTCTCCCTCGAGATACGAACTTCGAAAGGAACAGGAGTAACTTTGCAGCAGGGAGGAGACTCAGCAGATGCCACCTCAGCCACACGGTCAAGGTCAACATCACGGTTAATGAAGACATATGGCCAGCAGGGGCCCCACTGCGATGCACGGAGCACGGGGCACAGCATTACTTCTCTGGCATCCTTGCCAAAAATGCGTAACCTTAACTCAGCCGTGAGGGGAGTATCGAAGGAACCAGGTGGAGGGACATTCCGCAGTATAAGTGCTCAGTACCGTTAAGAATGTCAAAGTCACAACAGATAAGGAAACCTTGAGGAGCCGTCAGACTGCAAGACGCTGAGGAGACACGACAACGGAGGGCAGTGCAGGTGCTGGCTGGGTCCTCGACCAGGGAAAGGACCTTAGGAGAGAAGCCGATGAACTCAGACAACGGCGACAGCGTCGCACCCCTGTTACTTCCTCGTCTGTGACAACGGTTGTGCCATCGTCACACAAAATGTTAGCGCCGGGGAAGCTGGGTGGCAGGCACATGGGAACATTCTGCCTTATCTTCTGCGACTTTTCTGTACATGTGCCATGATTTCAAAAATAAAACGTTTACAGAATTCCAGTGACTTCCACGGAGTTTCACTTTGATTCTCCAGCTTTTGCACAGATTCTCTGAAATCCCTTATTTTAGAAAACCCTTCCCAGGAGCCTCCACTCAGAGAGTACATGTACGCACTCCCGACATCTCCTCGTGCCCAACACAACAGAAGGGAGAAACATGCCATCCCATTTACAAACCACTTCCCAAACACAAAGAGAGGAAAAACAAGCTAACGAATCCATAGTCATGACCCATCACTCCATAGTCCTGAAGCCGGGGCTGTTTGTTTTCGGTTAGAAGTCGGGAAGCAGAGCTCGAAGTGCGCAGGTCTGCCGTCAGGACGGCTCAGCTGCAGGGGTGGGGGGGGGCATCCCGCCCTCTCCCCACGCGCGGCCCCCGTACGGGCTGCTGCTGCGGAGGGAGGAGCCGGTGGCCCTGACTGACCGCAGAGACGCTCCCTGTGCCCTCCCGCCGAGGGAGCCATCTGGGCCTGCCTGAGGGGCACGGACTCCTCCTCTCACCGCCTCGCGCCCAACCCGGCCCTGCAGGAGACACGCGCACTTGGCCTCCTTCCCTTTCCCGAACCCGGGCCGAGGGCAGAGGATGCGGGAGGAGCGTCGGACACTGAACGTGGGTCGTGAGAACAGCAGAGCCCTCGCTGGGGGGCGCGGCACACACTCGTGTGGCCTTGGCAACGTGGCGTCTCGGTTTCTCTGGACTGTGGACTCTGTGCAATCCCTCAAGATCTCGGTGGGGAGAAAATATCATTTTCACATATCATGTAGGCGCCCTGACCCCTATACATATAACACTATCAAAAGCCCACCCACCACTCAGCAAAGCACTAAAGCAAGCAACTGAGACAGCCCCAAAACAGAGAATAATGTCCACGGATGGAGGAAGCGAGTTAAGCCCCGGGAGCCACCACGCGCATTACCTTCTTAATGAACGCCACCGAAAACGTGTCCCAGGACACAATGCCGTGGTCCATCAGCTCCACGAAGGCCGTCAGGGTGAAGGACAGCATGTCTCCAAAGCTGGAAAACACAGGGAGGCATGACGGTCACGGGCCAGGAGCCGAGACCAAGGAAAGACCTGGAAGGGACAAAGTCCCTTTACCGTCCCTGGGAACCAACGGGGAAGATGAGGAGTAACGCTCCTGAGAGTGTCAGCACTTTGCAAAGGGTCTGCGTGGCATCTGTGTGCCCGGGTGTGTGTGCCTGTGCGTCTCAGCAAGTGCACACGCACACGAGCTCACGGATGCAAACACATATGCAAGGAAGCACATTCCTTCCTCCGTCACGCCAGCCGCGTTCTGCCTTTACACAGTATCTACGGAAACGACGACAGTCGGCAGGCAGTGGAGTCGCTGCGGTTCAGAGACCTGTAGGAAGGGTCTCGTGTGTGCATCGGACACCCAACCAGAGATGCAGCAAGCTCAGGGGACGGCCGTTTTGTCCCTTAGCAGGCAACACCCTGATTTCTGCTGCCTTCAGACCAACATTTCAATGGACACCGCATCTTCTACAGAGACTCACCTCTTTTGTAGACTTTCATCATAAAAAATATTAACTTGAAACTCTCCAGAGCTGTATGTACTCTGTGAGTTCACTGCTTTTGCTCATCAGCACGTCTACACTGCACACAACCGCAATGGTGCGTAGGCTTGGTTTTTAAAAAATGAAGTTGCCTGCTCACGTTTTACAGATATGAATCTGTAGACTCATACATGCCACAATTGCTACACTACAAGGTCTCATAAAATGTCTGTATGGGCTGTTCCCATCAATTTTCAATTAACAGAACAGAAAGCAGGCTCGTGTTTCTCTTAAGACAGCTGCACAATTTTCCTTCTTCCTCGTGTTCTCAGCCTGGCCTCAGTAATGACCTTGGAAAGCCTGCCTCACCCAGAAGCCGTGGTGCTGGAAAGAAACCTACGGGAGAGGAGGCGGCTGTCGGGGAAGGGCCCTGATCCAAAGATGCAGGAGCTGGAGGGGCTGAGACGCGAGGGACAGAAAAGGGTAAGTGTGTGATTCCTGGAATCAGTGGACAGTCCCCTCCAGCTCTCCATGGGAAGTTTCTGATGCAGTCCCTGCTGTGGTTTCTCATTTATTAAAAAAGGGGACTGCGATGCAGGTGGTGGTGGCAATGACACCTAACCCTGAGGATTGTCCAGGAGGTAAAACAAGCTACGGTGCTGAAAGCCCTCCACGCAGCAGGCAGCAGGTCCAGAGCAGCCTGTGAACGTGAGCTGTAATGCAAATGTGATGTTTTAACAAGGTAACCAGAGCCTGTGATTTTTAAATGTTTGCCTTCTTTGTGTCAAGATTATCTGTCTCTGGAGCCAGAAAAATAAAATTGGCAGGAAAGCCACAGCATTCAGGCCGCACGGAGAAGCCGAAAATGCTTTTCTAAAAAGGCCTTTTTCTGAGTCACAGAGGGGCGAACCCAATCTCACAGGCGCCCCTAGGTGGCATCAGAGGATCACGCCCCAGTAAAGAAATTCCAGACAAGAAAATAAACTCACTTGAAGGAGAGAAAAAGAGAAAGACAGGAGAAAACTGGGTTGAAAACAGTAGCAAGAAAAAGTAAACAAAGTTCCCGAAAGACTCTTTCTCCAGACAATGAGTCAAGGAAATCCAAACATTACACAGAAAGAAAGCCAGATAGTAAAGTATTGGGAAGATTTATTAATAGATTTTGCAGACATTAGTATAATTAGTATAAAATAACGTGTAATGTTGTAACAGGGTGCAGCCAAGAGGGGGACCCAAATAGGGATTTGGAATGGGGTCCAGAACTCAGGGGGTTCAGGAAATACTAGGATGTCCTCACACCCCCCCCCACCCCCAGGTGTGGGTTGGGGGAAGGGACTCATGGAGGAGGACCATTGAGAGTTGTTCTGCATAGCAACAGCTTTGCAGCTAACCTCTGATGTGGTCATTTACCACATCTATAACCTTTAACTGGTTGCATAGATATGTTAAATGGCTGTGGCCATGCTCTGAGCCAGGGGGATGCAAGTAACTTCCCCCTCAAGACATAACTGGAGGCAGGTCCCCTGAATTACAGCGCAGCACCTGCGTGGGAGCTTGGAGAAGATAGGCTCCATGACATGGGGCCACACCTGCCCAGACTCAGGATGGAAGCCCAGTAAAGCTGGAAGGATATGAGAGTGCTGGCAGGTGTAGCCAGTTGTGGGAGGAGTCGGAAATGGGGCTGCAGAGGAAGACTGGCGCGGGGATTTAAACCCAGACGTGGCAGCCATTGAGAGGAGAACCACGCAGCTGTGGCAGTGCAGAGAAAGGACCACAGCCATTGCGCAGGGCGAGAACCACTCAGTCTTTAGCAGAGTGAGGACTCCCGCAGCCCTGTGAGAGAGGATCACCATGCGGCTTTAATAGAGAACCACCACTCAGCTTTGGCAGAGTGGTGACCACCCTCCTTGCAGCCATTGAGGAGGGAGAACCATGCGGTTTTGGCAGAGTGGGGACTCCTGCAGCCATTGTGCAGAGAGGACCACGTGGCTTTGCCAGAGTGGGGACCCCTGCAGCTTTAGAAGGGGGAACCACCCCCCGGCTTTAGCAGAGATCCCAGCGACACAGGTGATGGTGCCGGGAACCGAGGGAGGCCTACCAGCCGAGATGAAGTACTAACTGAGAAGAACTGGGGGCTGCCTGAGCCATGGACTTCTATTTCTTTTCCTGGGATACGGTACCCCAGACTGGGCAAAAGGGGGAAGGAAAGACTGTGTGTTGGAGGGTGTTTTAAGGGACTTTGGGATTTTGATGAAGACACTAGGTCACTACTTTAAGTCTGTACAGCATTAAATAAACATTTCCTTTCCTTTTCACGAATCTCTGGCATTGAGAGACGTCTTTCCTCGGGCGGCAGACATAATGGACCTGGGGGCTTCTTTCAATAATAGTATATCATCCCAGGCCCCCCCTTGTTTGTTCTGTAACAGTTTCTGAACACTGTTTTGGAACAGTGGAGCTGTGGATAATGGTTGGTTAGGGTGCTGCCCCCAGGTGGCCCCTGTGTGCTCACTCACAGTTTCGGGGAGCCCAGGTGGCACTAAGGGAACCTGTCCTCAGGTTTGGGGAGGAAGCAAACCGCTAGGCTCTGTAAGCTGAGCCTGCATGTATGGTGGGGATCGGACAGCAGGCCATGTGGGTGCACTGCCATTTTGGGTAAAATGGGGGATGAGCCACGTGAGTGCCCACCATGGAGGATGGAGTGTGCATGGGCATCACCATCTTGGGCAACCCAGCGTGAGTGGGTGGCGTCATCTTGGATGACCCAGCATGCATGGGCGCTGCCATCTTGGAACGGAACAAGGTGGTGGGTTAAGGGTTCTGAAGGTCATGAACTGAAGTCCAAGGGTGACCATCTGATTTATAGGGTGTTTGCAAGGTCTAAGCTTCAGAAAGCTGTAGGATGTCCCTGCAAATCTAGGGACTTTTAGTGGAAGGTACCTATAGTGCTGGGGACTTTTGGCTGCCACATGCTGAGTTTAAGTACAGTCCTTCCCAATGTGGGAAAGGAACCAGGATTGAAAGAGAATGATGGCTAAATCTGGATGAGCAGAAATATGCATAAAGGATGTGAAAGTTTTAAACCTGGAGTAAAGGAAAGCTCAACTACTTGTTTTCTGGTTTCGTGGCAAATTTCTCATAGTGGTTCTGTTTCTGATCAGAAATCTGTATCTGAAGACCTGTTTAAGGTTGCTGTAAGACCTAGGAAAGGTCACCGTAACCAGTTGGGGAGCATGCCTTTGCCACTTGGGACCCAGGAAGGGTCATTTGGGGCTGACGAGTGTTTTTCAGCCAGAGGCAAAGGAGGCATGTCTCTGCCAAGACACCGGGCCTGAAGGAGCACGTCTCTGCGAGGCACCAATGGACGCACTGGTGCAAGAGAATGCCTCTACCTGTGTATTGTTCTGGAACTCTGTTTTGGATTTTGCTCTGTATCTGCTCTGAAAAGGAAATTGAGGATTCCAGGGAAGGTTAAAACTTCACACTCTGTAGGAAAGCTTTGAGAAGCCTGGTGGATATCAGAAGGAAAAGAATTTTCCTTCAGGCTTTGTATTTTTCCCCCTACTTGATCCCTCCAGAATTTGGCATTCTGAAGGAGTGAGTGATGACATAAGGTTTCTTTACATAAAACCAATAAGACCAGTTGCTAATAGTGGTTTTGTTAACCAAGACTTTGACTAGAATGTCACGCCTGAAGGAGGCATGTATGGGTTCTGGTCATCACCAGAAAGCCCTGAGGAACTGGGATTGATTTGTGAAGCTAGCGAAAGCCCATGAGAAAAGCCTGGTACTTTGGTTGGTTGTGCGGTTCATGGCAGTCTTTCCAGGGAAGGAACGAAGGTTGCTTTCCTGAAAGATGGCCAAAAAGGAACCTGTAGGCACAATGGAAGCCTCAAGGATCTGAGTGAAACAACTGGTACAGGCGAAGCCAGATGGCAGGTGTGTGGCTCTGCTTCTGTGCCCCGAGGGGCAGACCGAGAAGTCAATCTAAAGATTCCCTGTGTGAGTTCCAGCAAAGTGGACTTAAAGATCGTAAGTGATCCAGGCTGCTCTTGGTGTGTTTATGCAAACGAACAGTCAAAATTAAAAGTGGGACTCAAAGTAGTCCCTTTAATAACAGTGAGGGTGATCTTGAGGAGAAAAATTGTGGTTCAAGGAAAATCACTGTGCTCAGTATTGGACATCAGAATGGTGCAGCTAACTGTCTTGAAAGTTTTTCATTTGAAAGTTGAAACTGGGTTTGTAATATCACCAAAGATGTACAGTCTACAGGTATGGAGGACCTGTCAAATTGCCATTGCTAAATGTTATTGCAGGAAGGACCTTGCAACTGAATATCTTCTCAAAACACAGTCTCACAGGCACAGAGACTGGTTTAGGGATTGTTGTGTGAATTAACCTGTGTGTTCTTCTGTTTTCATAGGATGTATGCCTATGACTTCATTACCTGGTTGGCTGCAATATAGGACTCACTTAAGGAGCCCATTTTTATCATCACCCCCTGAGACTCAACAGTTTGGCTGAACTAAGTGGTTGGGTTGGTGAAGGGTTCGGGCGATCTGTGGGTTTCACTTTAGAACTGATTTTCCCTTTTCTGTCCTAATAGCTTGGACAGAAAGGGGCCGGAAATCTGAAAAGAGGGAAATCCTAATATATTCCCCTCAGCCCGAGTGAAGTATAGTGGGCCACAAGAGTTTTGGATAGGTGTAGCGTGCCTTGTACACCTTCCTCCAGATAAACCATTCTTTACTTAAGTCCCTGCCTCATTTAGTGGTTATGATTTAATTGTGCCTTCCAATTCTTTCCAAATCTGTCACCTCCAATTTATGACTAGGATGCCAACAGTCTAGTAATGCCAGTCTTTGGACACCGAGCCTACGACTTCCTGGTGACAGCCAACTGACCAGGATTCTGTAAGTTCCTTCCCCTTACAGGAAGGACACCCCCCCTCGTGCTGCCCTCCCCCCTTTCAGGGCACCTCTGACCCAAGGTAGGACAATGTCCATGTCCAGCAGGAAGTAGTTACAAGAAGATGAGACCTTCGTGCATTGTCTGAAAGGATGGATTGTAACAGGGTGCAGCCAAGAGGGGGCCCCAAATAGGGATTTGGAATGGGGCCCAGAACTCAGGGTGTCCAGGAAATATTAGGATGTCCTCACCCGCCCTCACCCCCACAGGTGTGGGTTGGGGGAAGGGACACATGGAGCAGGGCCATTGAGAGCTGTTTTGCATAGCAACAGCTTTGTAGCTAACCTCTGGTGTGATCATTTAACATATCTATAACCTTTACCTGGTTGCATAGATATGTTAAATGGCTGTGGCCATGCTCTGAGCCAGGGGGATGGAAGTAACTTCCCCACCAAGAAGTAACTGGGGGGCAGGTCCCCTGAGTTACAGCACCTGCGTGGGAGCTTAGAGAAGATTGGCTCCATGACATGAGGCCACACCTGCCCAGACTCAGGATGGCAGCCCAGTGAAGCTGGAAGGATATGAGAGTGCTGGCAGGTGTAACTGATTGTAGGAGGAGTCGGAAATGGGGCTGCAGAGGAAGGTTGGCGTGGGGATTTAAACCCAGACACAGCTGTGGCAGTGCAGAGAAAGGACCACAGCCATTGCGCAGGGCGAGAACCACTCAGTCTTTAGCAGAGTGGGGACTCCTGAAGCCCTGTGAGAGAGAACCACCACTCAGCTTTGGCAGAGTGGTGACCCCCCTCCTTGTAGCCATTGAGGAGGGAGAACCATGCGGTTTTGGCAGAGTAGGGACTCCTGCAGCCATTGTGCAGAGAGGACCATGTGGCTTTGCCAGAGTGAGGACCCCCGCAGCTTTAGAAGGGGGAACCAGCACCTAGCTTTAGCAGAGATCCTGGTGACACAGCTGATGGTGCCGGGAACCGAGGGAGGCCTACCAGCTGAGATGGATTACTGGGAAGAACTAGGGGCTGCCTGAGTCATGGACTTCTATTTCTTTTCCTGGGATATGGTACCCCAGACTGGGCAAAGGGGGGAAGGAAGGACTGCGTGTGTCTGTGGGTGTTTTAAGGGTCTTTGGGATTTTGATGAAGACATTAGGTCACTACTTTAAGTCTGTACAGCATTAAATAAACATTTCCTTTCCTTTTCATGAATCTCTGGCATTGAGAGACGTCTTTTCTCTGGCAGCGGACATAACAAACCTGGGGGTTCCTTTTGTCCCAGCCCTGCCCCCTTGTTGTTCTGTAACAGTGTTTGTAGTAACACTATTAGCTAATTTATTATTTTATTATAGTATTAGAACACAGTATTAGCTAAATTGTTTTAACTTTAAAAAAAAAAAGGAAAGACAGCAAGCATATAACTCACGGCTGCCACTTGCTCACCTCTGGCATGCCACAAGACCTCACCCACTAAAAGATTCCCACCTCCAGGACTGGGGGACCACGTCATCCACCTCCTGACTGAGCCCAGAGCGACCTCAGTGTCACTGCCAGCAGAACAAGAAGTGCAAAGGCAGTGAGGAGGAAGACACGCACTTTGGTAATCAGACTCTACATTCCCTGTAGCTAGCTGAGGCTGGGGTGGAGATGGCGTCAGTCTTCACGAACCACTTCAGAAGCAAAAGCTCAATTATATTCATGCTTCTAATTATCTGAAGGCAAAATGGCTTGGTCCCTTGCTCAATGAACCCCTACTCCATGTGGCCTTGGTAATGTCTGGGGATGGTCCCTCGTCCCCAGATGCTCCAGAACTCTGCCTACAGACTCCTCCTGGAAGAGCCTTGGAGAAAAGATGGAGAGAAAGGGGACCGGTCTCATTCGTTTTGCAGACCGCCACGTTGCTTTGGGGCCAGCGTCTCGGTCTCCACAGTGGTCAAGGAGGCGGAGCACCGGTTCCGAGACAGCAGACAGGGCTCTCCGTGTTTTACAAGTTACCCGTCAGTGTGAAGGATCGGTAAGTGGGAGCAAAGTCTCTTCACGCCCCACACCCAAGTGCTCAAAGGGAGGGTTACAATCTTGATCCACCCAACATTTTATAGAAATGTTATGGGACATATTTTATATAAATATTATTTAGTAACATATGTAGTTCCAGCAGGTTTCAACCAATCTCCCAGCATTTGAATGCATGCTGCTAAACTTACAAGAGAACAGTCCCTCTAAATGTTTCCATGGGGTGCCGTGCCCAAGACAAGCGGAGGAAAGGGGAAGTAAAGGGCAGCTTTAAAGCTCTCTGCAAATCACACTGAGTGCATTCTAAGTTGTCAACGTTAATGAATATAGTTCTGGCCTGTTCTGTGAGTTTTCCCATGTACAGCAGGTTTCTTGAATAACATCATTCAGTGTAACGGCATTTGGATATAATGTTGACGAGACACCACAGGCAGTTAAATCTTGTTTATATCCATTAGCCTGGGTAAGCCTGCTTCCCCTCTGTGACATTTTGCCGCGTCTCCAAGAACCTATTGATGAAGCTAAGTGAGGACCTACTGTAGTTTCTTTCGTGTGTGGTAAAACATACATACACTGAAACGTACAGATTGCTACATCACCCCTTAGGCCTTGCCTTGACCTTCAGAATTAGAGCGTGATTTATGTCAGTGGACATTCCTTTGGCTCCTTTGTTAAAAATTTAACTCTGGATCAGCTCTGGACTCTCTGTGCCATCGACCTGTCCATCCCCTTATGAAAACATCCCACTGTCTTAAGAACTAGCTTTATAGTAGTGAGTCTCGAACTCAGTTCATGAAATCCCTCAGCTGTGTGGATCTTTGTTTTTTCAAGACTGTTTGGGCTATCTATGCATTTCTTGTAAGTTTTAAGACTGGCTTATAGTATCTTTTTTAAAAAATTTCTATTGCATTGAACCTGAAGATAAATTAAGGGAGAATTACTATCTTAACAATACTGTGTCTTCCAAACCCTGAAATGGTACCTTTTCCTCTTATTTAGTTCTTTTTTTGTTTTGTTTTGTTTGGCAATATATTTGTTTTTCATTAAACAGTGCACGTCTCTTGTTAAATTCATTCTTCAGAATTTTACGATTTTTGACACTTTGTAAAGCAGTTTATAAATTTCATTTGTCAGTTGTTTGTGGTTAATGTATAAAAATATATCACTTTTATATATCAATGTTGTATCCAGAAACCTTGCTAAATTCAGTTATGAGATCGAGCAATGTCTTTGTAGATTTCTTGGGATTTTTCACATAACAATCACATCTACAAACAGAGTTGGTTTTTACTTCTTCCTTTCTGATCTTTTATGATCTTTTATGATCTTTCTGATCTCATACATCTTTTATTTCTTTCTTGACTTATTGCTATGGCTAAAAACTCTGGTACAACGTTGAACAGAGGTACAAAACACATTTGCCTTATTTCCCAGTCTCTAGGGGGAGGAAGTTCAGTCTTCTAACATTAAGAAGAATGCGTTTTTGTCGCCTTTCTGAGGCTGAGGAAGCCGCCTCTATTCCCAGATTGCCAAGAATATTTATGAACGATGTTGGACTTGACTACATGCTTTCCCTGTAGCTATGATCTATTCCCTCTATCGATGAGGATTATTTTTTTCCTCCCTTCTTTGACTAAGTGCTGAATCACACACAGTGACTGATTTCCAAACATTCTCCATTCCTGGAATAAACCTTTATCAGTTGTAAGGCAGTATCCATTTCATGTATTGCTTGGTTCTATTTGTAATATGTTGCACCTCTGTTCATTCGATGATCTATCACTTTCATTTCCCGTGTTGTCTTTCTCAGGTTTTGCTGTCAGGGTGACACAGCATCGTCACTGAGTCTGACGAAGCTACTCTGCCATTTCAAGAACCAGGGCCCCGAGCACTGACTCTGCCCACGAGGGGAGAACCAAAGCCATGGTTCCCACGCAGTCACACCTCCAACATCTCTGCCTACCGAAGAGTGAAACCACTGGAGGTGGATTTTAAGACATCGTTTTGGCCTCAGAGCCCCAAATTCCTCTACATTGGCACGTTGCATGAGGCTGTGAAGAGAAAAACTCAGCTTGAACCCAGCCCCACCACCTGATCCTAACTCCCGTGTGAAGGAGATGATGCTGATGCTACCAGCCCTGTGTGGCGGCCGTGAGTGTGAATCACACTAATGCGTGCAAACACGTGGCAGTGCCCGGGCCCGGGTAAACACTCATCAGAGATGGCTCCACCTTCGTCACCCTTCAGTGCTCGGACTGTGTGAAAAATTGGCATCAGAGTAAGACTTCAGAGGCTCTAGCCTAAAGACGCAAGGCCGCTTTCTGTCCTTGATTACGATTTAATACCCCTTTTCTGTGGGGAGGGGCAGGAGAGGGTAAACTGTTTGAGAGCAACACTCCCCCCCCACCTGAAGGTGGTCAGGGTCTCCCAGGAGGCCTTACGAACTAAGGCGCCCACTTTCAGACGCTCCCCAGTCTGACTCCTCAGACGGAAGCGATCTGCTGACAGCTCCGCCAAAGGGACATGTGTTCGGCCTCCTGCACAGAGCTCGTTAGACCCTCTTTGGTCTCCCTTGTCTAGTGGACAAGAAAGGCAGCGAGGAGGAAAAGCTCTAAGGCGGAAGAAGTTCTGAGACCTCCAGGCGAAACGATGGTGCGATCCACTTCAGACAGGGGACCGGGCACTTCCTCCGACTCAAAGGAGATCATTTTCATTCCATACTTCAACCCAGAGTTTTGTGGGTTTTCGTTTTGTTTTTTTTTTTACTGAGCCACTGAAGAAAATCAAAGGCTTTTGACTTTGAACATCACATAGGCCACCAAAGAGAAAGTTTTTGTTTTAATGCAATACATAAAATTACGCCTAAGCTCTGCTCCAGGAGAAGGGGGGGCCATCCTGATGGGCTCATTTTGCGGCGGCAAACATAAAACACCCTCTCTGCCGCAAAGCCGAAAGAAAAGGGAAATAAAATTTTAAAGAACCTGTTTATAAGAACATCAAACAGCAAAACAAAATCACTTACTCAACATAGCTACATGCACAGCTATCAGAGGACTGGGCTAAAGATGCGGAGAAGCAGAGGGTGTTATATAATCGGAATCAACGATCGTAAATTCTTACCAAGGCTTCATGATCTTCTGCAACTTCTGGTATCGCCTGCAAAATTGAAGAACAATCATGTGAGGAGCAGGTTGGACGGTGATGACTTTCACACAAATTACGTGTCTTGAAGAAAGACCTGGCTGCCGTGATGTAAGGGAACCTTACCCACGCCGAACCGTTATTCAAAGAAATATACTGGTGTTCACTAATGACAAGAAACAATCAAAAGACAAGATTAAACTACTGTGACCAACCCATGACATTTACTCAGGAGTAAAGGCAACGAGAATACTCCACTTGCCTCAGAACGGACTTGAGTCCAAGGCAGAAAAATCCCGAGAGGTAAGAATGGGTACATTTTCAATGAAAAGGGTGAAGCCCTAACAACCAGACTGGTTGTTCTTAAACATATCCTCAATAAGGAAGACATTGTGGCCTTTCTTGGGTAAAATGCCCACTGATTTTACTTTCACTTTTCTTGAAAGAAAAAAAAATCTGAAGGCAGACATGCTGGGACCCTGCAATAGTCTTGGACAACAGATGGGACACCGGGGTGGTAGCCTGCAGAAAAAACAAGTGTGCAGGAGACAAACCTTGTCTGCAAAAAAGGCCAATGATGCTTCTTAAAACCCTGGGGTCACGAAGACAGGGGAGCAAGTGCTTCCAACCTCATCCAGCCACCTGCATTCCCCAAGGCTGCCAAACCTCTCTGGCATGAAGTACCTTCTTCCCTCTGCACTGCCTACACGACCCCTCCTGTCCAACCAGCTAAGTCCTGCCTCTGGAGCCTCGCTCTGATGTCCCGTCCTTGACTGGAAGGAGCCCACCCATGTCTGTCCGTGCTGAGACATCTCACTGTCTGCCCCGCTCCCTGAGGGCAGAGCCTCTGCACTGTGACCCACCCCTCTGATGCCAGGCGCATGCAGTCGGGGTAGGGACTCGGTAAGGGGTTGCTGAATAATGTGGCTCTTCAACAGTTAAGTTTCTGCCCTGGCTGGCGTAGCTCAGGGGACTGAGCACGGGCCGAAACCAAAGTGTCCCAGGTTCGATTCCCAGTCAGAGCACATGCCTGGGTTGCAGGCCATGGCTCCCAGCAACCACACATTGATGTTTCTCTCTCTCTCTTTCTCCCTCCCTTCCCTCTCTAAAAATAAATAAATAAAATCTTTTAAAAAATGGCTTTGTCAAAAAAAAAGTTAAGTTTCACATTTGCAACCACATACGATGTAACCAACCACTTCAGAAACCTAACTGACCACACAATCAGATCTGGTTTTTGGTAAAACTGGGGGATTAGAAATGTATATAAAGAGATATTCCTCTTCCTTCCCCCTCCTTTACTTGTCCTTCTTTTTAAAAAAAATGAGTGTCCCTGGCTGGCGTAGCTCAGTGGATTGAGCGCGGGCTGGGAACTAAAGTGTCCCAGGTTCAATTCCCAGCCAGGGTACATTCCTGGGTTGCAGGCCATAACCCCCAGCAACCGCACATTGATGTCTGTCTGTCTGTCTGTCTGTCTGTCTCCCTCCCTCCCTCCCTTCCCTCTCTAAAAATAAATAAATAAAATCTTTAAAAAAAAAGCTAATGTTTAAAAAAAAAAAAAATGAGTGTTGACTTCCTTCCTCCTTTGAAGAGCCCTGGGCAGGGTGAAGGAGCAGGTGGCCACTGGGGGGCAGGCTTGAGCACAAGTGGGCCCTCTTGGCAGGACTGACATCACCTTCCACTCAAGGACCTGCGCCTCCTTGGAGAGAGGACTCCAGCCAGGGCTGGGGCAAGGACCGATCTGGGTAAGTCTGGACGTCTCGTGGAGACAGAAAGTAGAGAAACGGTCCAAGAAGAAGGGCAGACAGGTCAGAAGGACAAAGAGCACAGTTTGAAGATGGTTCGACAGCCAAACCTGGGACAAACTGAGCATCAAAGTAAATAATAATGGTGACAGATTATAGCCCATTGAAGAAAAAACAGGAACAAATAAGTCCCCATTGTTTTCTAGACAACGTGCCGGTATTGTTGGAGAGCCAAGTCTCTGGGGGAAAACAGACCTCATTGGTACGATTTTCCATGGTGCAACTACTCCAAAATTATTTATTCATTGATCACAAAGGGGGGGCATTACAGTGCCAACACCTGGAAGATGCTATGTTAAGCGGTCAAAGGGAAGACCAGTAATGAGACAGAAGCCTCATGTGTGTGTGTCATTAATAGGGTGCAATTAAAAACACGCACACACACACAAGCATCTGGGATATCCCAGCCAGAGACATACACATAGGTCTAAACTTTGGGTAAAACTGGGGGCGAGTGTTTCTACGGAAAATCACGCAGTGTCTGCATGGAGAGCACACTCCTGGGTTCCCCCACTGCAGCCTTATCGTCCAGCTGATGCGTGTGCACATGCTGTCCTGTCTGTTAGCAATCTGACTTCTTCCCTGAAGGTGAAAAACCCAGTTTTGTCTCCGTTTGCAATTCATTTCAACATTCCTGGGCTCCAAATAAAGTTGAGCCCTTTTAACTTTTCCTTTGAAATGGTGAAAACATTGTGCCTGATTCTCTCGTTTCCCACGAGTGAAATGAATTCTTTTAACATGTGTTCATTTTTATGTACAAGCCATGCTTTTATCTAATTCCTGAAAATTACCTTTAATAAGTGACCTTTGAGCAAACCCAAACTGGATAGTCTACAAAATGGCTGACCTATGTTCTTAAACAGCGCCCAGGTCATCAGTGAAAAGAGCAACGAAAGGAGTTCCAGACGGAAGGAGATTGGGAAGAGATGGCCAACTGCATGCAAGGTGCTGCCTTCAGTGAGATCTTTGTACTGATATTAAAGGACACAAGTGGGAAAGCCGATGAAACTTGACCTCGTGACTTTTCCCTTCAGTGTGTGAATGCTAAATTAATTAAACCAGGAGGTCAGTGGACGGAGGCAGTGCTAATGCCTTGGTGGCCTATGAAAGCCAACCCAAAATTTAAGCCAGTCATTGCCTCAAGATTTCAACCAATCACAGCCAACTAGGCTTTAACTGTAGCCAATCAAATAATTTCCTTGTATTGCTCCACCTCTTCTCTATAATAGCCTTTCCCCTGGGGCAGGGGCATCCAACCTGCGGCCTCTGGCCCAGGATGGCTGTGAATGCGGCCCAACACACAATCATAAATTTACTTAAAATATTGTGACCTTTTATGTGTGATTACGTGTCACAATGTATTTAATGTGTGGCCCACAGACAGCAGAAGGCTGGACACCCCTGCCCTGGGGCATCTGCTGGGGCAGAGTCCCTAACCACCTCCAGTTTGGTGTGATGGATTCGAGTTGATTTTTGCTCAAATAAATTCCTAGAATTTTATTATACCTCAGTTTATCTTTGAATGGAAACATTTCAAAATAAATCATGTGAAGCGTGTGTGTGTGTATGTAAGTCATACATAAAAGTAGTCCCTGAAATTTTTCAAAACTGCCTTCTGGCCCAGGTGCCTGAGTGCCCTCGGGTTTCTGTGTGTGTCCCACCTTCCCGGCCGCCCTTGGCCTTGGCTAGTTGCCCCTGACCAGAGAGCAGAGAGAAATTCGGTGCCGTGTCACAAGTCACGGTGTTTTCCTTCTCAACTTCCTCCCGCCAGCTTCAGGTGAAACAAAAGCAGAAGAGGAACTATCTTGTTGCCATGGCTGTTTTCCTGAGGTTCTTTTCTCTTTGGGTGTCACGACACCCCTTTCTAAAGCAACGGGACATGAAGCACAGATGTTTCTGGAACGGCTGATGTTTCAGCGTGGCCCCACGCCCCTCCTTCCAGCCCAAGAGATGGCCTTCTTTCACAGCAGAAGACAATCTCTCCGATCAGGCTGGGGGAGGCTCCTCCTTTCCATCCCGGGAGAGAGGCACAAAGACACAAACAAAGCAAACAGTGGTGGGGCGGAGGCAGATCGAGTTTGGGGAAGTTTCTGCCCTGGGGCCCCTGACAAAGCCCTAGAAGGTTGGCCCTGTTGGCGTTTGTGATGCAAATACGAGTGGGGCCCCAGCAGGCAGCTAGCTCCCCTGAACTCTTGCAGCCCTGCCAGGTGCACGTGCCAGCACCGCAGGCAGGGGGCGCTGCACACCCGCTGCCATGTAGCTGCTGGGCCCACAGGCCACCACCCGGAGCGGTTTCTGTCAGGCAGGGTCTGGGGAGCTGTTTGCTCTTCCAAGGTGAAGTGCAGGCCGTGCACCCGTGACCTGCACGGGGCCTCCCAGAACAGCCCAGGTCAGTAAGCCACACCAAATTCTCAGAAGCAAGAGCATGAGTGACAGCCAATAATCCGTGTCTGTAGGGACAACAGAGTGACTTTCAACAAATAAATTCATCTTCGGTGTGAGGACAAGATTTCAAAGGAGGTCACGCGCAGTCCGAAACTGTCAGCTGCCGCTCTGTATAGCGCCCCCCACCCCCGTGTGCCTAACCCAGGGTCAGGAGTGTTGGGCACTCAGACAACACCCCCTTTGCTAAGTGAATATAAACCCACAGATCCATTCTCGAGGGTGAGCTCTGGGCCACATCAAGGACGAGTCATCGTACAGGAAGCCCACCGCCAGGCACACCTGAATCTGCTCCCGGAAGAAACGGATTCCAGCAAGGAGAAAATGCATCAAATAATGAAAGTTTAACAGGAAACTGTTCATGTGTTAAGGAATGATGTCCACAATTTTTATAAACACACACACACACACACACAGAAGGACCGTCTCTTCTGAGTCATGTGTATGACAGAATGGGGAGGGAACTAATAACCGATACAATTAATGTGTTTGTTTTTAAGACCATTATTACTTGGGGGCTTTCCCTGTGTCTAAAATAACCGTGGGACCCTTTCCACTGCCCCTGATACAACCAAACTTGGCCAGAATGGCTTCAAACCGAGCAAACACAAAGTACTTATAAATCCCCCAGGTGAGGGGGAGCTCACACCCCTCACTGCTGTTTTTCTTAGGAAAGCTGGAATCCCTAAGGGACCATCAGCTCCGTATTGACCAGAGTGCTAGAAACGGACACTGTCATGTCCCCAATGGTCACATACAAATTAGGACATTTCAGCAAGCTATTGGGGACGTTCTTATTTTGCAACAGCTTTAAAACTGGGCATAGTCTCTGAATCGGGAATTTGACTCCAACAAAATAATTTAGATTTTCACAATGATTTTGCTAAATGAAAAGCTGACTGTGAAATGCTCACAATCATGGAAAAACCCCGAAAACAACGTAAATGGTCAGCAGCAGGGAGACAGTGAACCCATCCTTCCCATTTTGTTATAGTGTGTGTCCACTGAACCCTACCGAGGCTTTAAAAAGGAAATAATATGCAGACCACAAATATGGCGAGGGGCCTGGTGTGGGGTCACACGGAAATACTGACAGATGCGGAAGGCGGGCTACCGAGAGCACAGCTGTTGCAATTCCCGTGTGGAGGCCTGCGCTCACGTGTGGGGATGTGAAAGAACACACGAAAAGCGTGTACACCACCAAGTGACCAGCGTCTGCCTCGGGAAAGGTGGGCCAGGTGCGATTCCTACTTTCCTGCTTCTTAACAATAAGTACTTTTAAACAATAACTAGCATGTCCATTAAGGACGGAAGACTAATTTTAAAATATTGACGTTTTGTAAATGCGCACATGGAGCTCTTCACTCTAGACTTTTCTGCGCAGGGTGGTGCTAACAGCTTCCTCAGGTTCCAATGGAGGAATTTTCCCATCACGTTGCCAAGTGTTGCGGGGGGGGCACTCACGGTGCTGCCCGTTCGTTCTGGGAAATGCCCCCACCCCGGCCCCGCTCTCCGGCTGTTCACTGGAGAAGGACGTAGGGTGAGCTGCCTGCCGTCTGAGTGCACAGAGGAACACACCGAAAACACACAGTTTCAGGAAAACCCGTGAAAAGCAATGCTATTCACCACGTGGAACTGAGAGTTGCACGCACAAATTGTTCTTCTTTCCAATCAAATAAAATACATTATTTCTAGGAAATCTCTTCATGTCCATTTTTTGAAAACTCTGTCCATTCTGGAACGTTCCCTGCCATTTCCTTACTCAGGTTGGGGCACCACGTCCCCCCACAACCTCAGTGGCTTCCACCCTTACTTCCATGTCAAGCTGAAACCAGGGACGGGATTTCCAAATTCCACCAGGGTAGAAAAATTAAATCCAGGTTTTACATGCGGTGCTCTTGCCAAAGGGACAGACACTTCCCATTGCTCCTGTGTGGTGGATTCTGTCCCATGGCCCCTCCTGGTACCAGCTGGAGAGAGACCTTTAGCAGCTCAGCCTGGGGTAATGACATGCGGGCCGGTAATCTCTGAATCTCATTACGGCTCCAAGTCGGGAGATAAATTCCAGCCGCATTTCTTCAGCATTTCCTCACATTTCCACAGGTCCTGCCTAGAAACCTCTGCCTTCCCCAGCTGGAAGTCCGCCCAGGGTCCTGACTACATGCCTCCCAACCTGTAGGGTCGATTTAATTTGTGTGGTCTCCATTCCAAAGGTTTCCTGTTAATTAATTAAAGTCTGGCGCGAAGTCTAATTGAGAAGCCAGGTTTTCCTTATAAGAAAAATGTCTTTCTCTTTTCTTTTTCATCTGAGCAAAAGATCTGGGGGGGGGGGGGGAAATAGCCGAGGATCAAATGAGCAGCTTCTCAGGATGAGCGGCAGAACCCCGCAGAAGGAGGGCAGGAGGCCGTGCGTGGCTTTGAACTTATGTCAAGTGGTGAGCAGGGCAGGCCAGGCTGATCCAGAGAGACACCCGTCCTTCCGAGTAACACAGCGTGCTGGGGAGAGGGATGCCGGGCAGAGCTCACCTGAGACCTGGCCTTCGGTTCTCTTTACCTGTCTAAATCTCGGCCCTATGCAACAAAGCGGGATGGCTTATGAATTATAAATAGCTAAATGTTGCTTCGAGTAGAATGGGCTTTTTCACAAAAGGAATTCGATGACTGTGGCAGCCTTCTAGTTGTTTGGTTCTGACGTCCTCTCAGTAGTCCCCAGTCTCTCATCTGAGGGATGTGACTCTTTGGGGCCCCCTAGAGACGGAGGTAAGTCATACGGCGAGGTGATGGCACGGGTAAAAAGTAGTAATGTCGAAAGACAAGTACAGAGCATCTTTCTTTTTAAGCAAAATGGGTGCTGTCCCTTCGATGAGTGTTCTGGGCTCAATGATGCGCCCCTCAAAATGCGAATGAGGAGTCCCTGACCCCCACTATTTCAGGATGGGGCCGTATTTGGCGAGAGAACCTCCAAAGAGGTGGTGAGGTTAAAATAAGCCATAAGCGTGTGTCCCAATCCAGTCCGACCTGATCAGGGGAGGAGCTGTGGACTCACGGAGACGTGAAGTTTCTCTGCGCGCAGGGGAAAGGCCGCGTGAGGACGCGGGAGGGAGGCGGCCGCCTCCAGACCCAGGGGAGGGACCTCGGAGGAAACCGACCCTGCTGACACCCCCGGACCGTGAGAAGATCAACGGCCACCGTGGGAGCCCCCCCGTCTGTGGCAGCCACAGCAAACTCACATGGTGGAAAACGTCAGAATGCATGACCGCCAGCCTCGAGAGGTGCCAGGGCTCTGCCCCAGCCCTGTATTTGGGGTGCAGTTCACAGGGACTTCAGCCTTCCGTGTGCTTGCCATTGTACCTGGAGTCACCGCGGCAACCCCAGTATATTCACCCCTGCGATCACAACAGCATTCTGGACGCTAGAAAACTTCAGCACCTGGGCACCTCGGTGTTTGCGCCGAACCGCCTCACCTAGGCAGGTTGCTTGACAACCGCGGCCGGGACCTTGCGTTTGAAGGTGTGCCTCCGCGGCGGGGACTCTGATAAATCCAGGAAGGTGGGGCCGTTCTGACCCTCGGAGCACACACGTGGTCATGTGGCCGAGGCCGCACCCCGCAGGGCCCCGCGTCTGGCCAGGAGCAGGGCCTGCTGCGAGCGGCCGTCCCAGGACGTCCTCTGCGGGTCCCAGCGAAGGCGATCGTCACAGCGGCAGCCAGGAAGGAGGGCTCCGACACGAGCCGCCCGGGGCCTCAGCCTGCAGCTCCCGACTCAGACACACAGTCCCCCGTGTCCCTTTCCTTCGTCAGGCCACTGGACCCCTCACCACCTTTTCAGTTTCCCTGCAGCTGCTTCAAGCTCCGGCTGCAGTTTACAGGAACCCCTTCAGGTTCAGATGCCGCCCAGGACCCAGGTTTCTGGGCCCACTCCCAGCTGATACCCGCCAAAAGTGCCACGAGCCACATTCCAGTCTTCATCAAGAAATAAAGGGCACCTGTCCACTGCTGACCCTTCGCAGATGCCCACGCCTGCTTGCCAGTCCCCTGAGACTTGTTACTCGCCCCCATTCCCTCCCAACTATGGTCTCCACTTGTCTGTGAGGTAGGACCCTCCCCTCCAAACTCTACAGAACATTCTGACATGGGAAATATTCCTGTTGCTATACAACATCCTCTCTTTCCATAAGGGGAAAAAAAAAAAGAATCTTTCCCGGGTGCCAAGTGCAGAGGCTAAATAATACCCAGTGTAGGAGGCGGCGGGAAGGAAGAGAGGAAGGAAGGGAGGGGGCTCAGGAGGCTCCGACGTGGAGTCATCTGCTTATTCTTTGAGTCGCCAGGTACTGAAGAGAGATTTAAGGGACCCGGGGTTAAACCCCAACCTTCAAGGATAACCTTTCTGAACACAGGTCTATCTAGCTCCACCCATCGTTAGGTTAGCATATGAATGTGTAATTAACTGAGTCTGCACCTTCACCCGCTCGAACCCGCATGCTCTAGCAGCCTGTGCTGGTGGCACTGACCCGGCGGGAATGAGCTGTGGCCGGTGGCACCCCCCCCCCCCCAACAGCTGGTGGTCCAGGGAGTTTTCTGTCCGCACAAGTAAGAGCTGCACCCAACTGGCTCCTGACACTCCCCCATCCACCCGAGCATCAAAGCCTCCCTGGGAAGGTGAGCCCCGCCCCACTTGAAATGCCCAGCCCCTTCTTGCTCGTCCTGGGACCGAACTCCTTCAGGGCCCACGGACTGACAGCCCGGCTGCAGGGCTCCGGGAAGCAGCGGGTCCGACCTCGAGACCCAAGGCCCTCGGAAGGCATTCGACCAGCGCTGGCGTCTGCCTCTTTAAATTTTTGGACGGCATCTCCTATCTTTTTAAACATTCCCAACTTTGACGCTCTGCACAGTGGGCATTAGATCAATGTTTACTGCGTTTAGTTTTAGATAATTAAGGTCATGTACTTCATCATCCGAATGTTGATGTTTAAACACTGGCTTCAGGGCTGCTATCTTTGACCTGGTTTACAACTCTGAGACTGGAGAAGTTATTCTCAATTCTTTTAACCGAGTCAGGGAGAAGGAATTTTTCTTGTGGATAGATGGGGGATGTAAGGGCTTTCTGTTCTGTAGGATTATTACTTTAGCATGGGAAAGGCCCTGGAAGGTAACGATCTAATCCTTTCCCTCCGAAATGTCAGGTTATCGGACGGAATTCTACCTGCTCTTCGATGCTGGCTCATCGGCGGGCAGACAATACCGTGGTATTTAAATGGCAAACCCGCTCCCCAGACTCGACTGGAAAACCCTTTCTCTATTTCCCCTGAGTCTAGCCGATTTCTGGTCTTTAAAACTAGGAATTGCAATGAAAGGGGAGGAGCGAATGCCCAGCATGACGGAAAGGGCAGGGCAGGCCGGCCGCCCGGGCGGGAGGAGCTTACTCAGTGCCGCTCTCCACCATCTGCGTGAGCAGGAAGATGCCGTCCAGGTTGATGAACTCCTGGGCGAAGGTGACGTCCCGGGACAGGCTGGCCAGGTCCTTCAGGGCTTCCAGCTTGGAGTCCATACTGGACGACTGGATGCGCTCGTGCAGCTGCTGGGCGTTCTGGGCCTTCCCGAGGCAAAGACAGAGGAAACCACAACGAGGAAAAAAATTAGTGTCTCCTCCACCCGGACACAAAGACACAGAGGCCCGAGGCCCAAGACAACAGGTACACCACGCCACGGCGGGTTTCCAGCCACAGCGGTTCCACCTGCAGGCCACATCGGCCATTCACCGGGGGAACGAGCCGGCTGCCTTCTTTTGCTGGGCCCGGACTTCCATCCCTCGCAGACGAGAGCCCGCCCCAGAAACAGAACAGGTGTGGCAGTGAGGACGGGAAGACGGGGAACGTGTTTACCTTTTAAGTCAAATTTTTATCTACACACGACAGCAAGCTGTTTGCTTAGTTAAGCAATTACACAAATTCGTGCAGCGTGTTCACCAGTTCCGCCAATACTCCGAGTGATGACTGCCTACACACGGCGCTCGACAGGCTCGTTAGGCACTCCCAAATCTTTCTGGGTCACTGACCATCTTCCAGCACAACACCGCAACGCTTCTAACTCTCGCTTTCCGACAACACCAGTTTCCCATACACTGGCTGCTTACTGAACGAATTTCTAGCAGAATAATGAGGGAACCAAACCAGTAGCTTCGCCTAGAACTAGGCTACTTTTCGAGGCGTCGGCAGCGGGCTCGTGCGGGCGGGGCGGGAGGGGATGGAAATACACTGGACAAGCTGAACACTTCTGGATGGTAACTTGTCACCTCTCCTTCTCTTTCACCCAGGGAAGGTTTTCCTGTCTTTTAGTCAGGGCAGGTGGCAAGAGAAAAAATTATTCAATGTTCCTGCCTGTTTTTTTGTTTGTTTGTTTGTTTTTTTGCTTAATAGAAGTCAGTCCACATCTGTTGTCATTATTCTCGAACCCCAGCTTTCCATAGTCGAAGCACTCTGCCTTCCTCACACTCCCCCCCTTGGGTGCTCACTCCCTCCTTTGCAGTGACATTGCACTGCAATGCACTGAGGAGGGAGGCAGTGCAATGCATTGCATCAGAGACGGGGGAAGACGGTGTTTGAGCCCAACAGTGAGGTTCTCCTCCTGCACAGAAGCTGAGTAGACATATCTGAGGGCCCGAGCGCGCTGTAACGGAGTGAAGGCTGCTCCGTGGAGAAGGGGGTGCGCACAGGTCCCGGGAGCAAAGGGGCGCCACCTGGGCGGGCTCCGCAGCCACAGCCCCGCCCTCCACGCCCAGCTGCACCCTGGCTGTCGGTGGCCCTGAGGACAGAAGGGGAGGCGACAGGAAAACCAAGGCCACGCTTTAGGGACCAAGACGAGTGAACCGCACGCCCCTGTCACTCGGTCAGAGGCAGACTGTGGTCTGCCATGTACTATAACCAAACACTGACACTGCATCAGAAACCAGAAGAGAAGAAGAAGAAAGGAGGAGAAAGAGAGCCCTCCCTCCGCATTCATTCACCGATCCTCAGTTATGTGACGAATTGCTCAAACCCTGAATCCCGTATTTTAAAAAGGCATAAAAGAAAGCTGAGCAAGAATCACTTTATCTTTTTAAATTGTTCAAGGATATACTAGTCTCTAAAACTACCAAATGGAGGTACAGCATTAGCATTACCATATAATACTTAACCCAAGTGAATCACTTTAAATTCCTAGAAAACCACATCTTTCTTCAAGCAGAAAGTCGCACTGACGTGAGTCACGATGACAACAATCAGTCCCCAAAGGGACCCACTGTCATTACCAGTGTTCGCCCCCACTGTTTGGTGCTGCTGGCATCGGTGCTGGAAACATCACCTGGCGCTCTCTGGGGGCCACGACTGTAAAGGTCTTCATGGAGGAATCCCCGTAACCTGCACAACAGCCCCAGCAGGCGGGTGCCTTCCTCATCATTTCACAAAGGCCACCGAAGTTCAGAGAAGTTAAGTCGTTTGCTCGCGGTCACACAGCTTGCAGCTCTGGAGCTAAGGTAGAACCTGGGCAGCTGGACCCTGGACAACGGGCTGGAAAGCAGGGGGTCTCAAACTGCTGCATGAACAGAGCCACCTGGTGGGCTTCTCAAAACACGGAGTTCTAGGGCCTCACCTAGAGCTTGGGCTCCGCGGGCCTCAGGTGGGGTCCCCGAAGTCGTATATGTAGTGAGCTCCCAGGTGCTGCTGCTGGTCCAGAATCAGGTGCAGGGAACCGCTGTTCCAAACCACTATGCCCCGCCCCCATCTCCTGGTCACATTGGGACATACAGCCCAGCACCCCTGGGTGCGGGGCTCTGATTCTGTCTCCTAACTACCACGGGTCCCCGGCGGCGGCACAAACGCCCCTCCTGGCTGACTGCACCAAACAGGCGATCTGCTTGCCCGTTCAGAAAGTGTCTACATCTCAGCAGAAACGTTTGCTAAGAAAATCAAAAGAGTAAGTCACTAGTGGTGGGGTCCAGGCAGGTGAGATTTGTCCTAGCATTCTTTCCACTTGTGTGTGTTTGAAATGCTACCTGCTTACACGTACAGAATTAGTTCATACACACCCAGAGGCGTGCCCAGAGACAAGAGAACCCTGAAGAGGACAAGTGTCACAAGCAGAGGAATGAAGGCCGAGGCCCCAAACCGCAGGACCGCTAACAGGCTGCCGCTCTGGGACCCAGAAACATTCCTCCAGGACAGTCACACACCACAGCCACACCCTGCCGACTGCCGGGGTCGCAGCCAGGGAGTCACACCCCGTCGCCACGGGAAACAGAGTCCTCCACATGGCGTCCCCCTGTGACGGCCAGCTCCCGGATGCCCGGGCCGAGAAGTTCCTGGGGGGCCACCCGCCCTGTCCTGTGCTCAACACACTGCCTGGGACCCAGCCACCTGCCCTGTTGGCACAGTGGTATCCTTTTTTTTTAAATTTTTTAAAAATTTATTTTTATTTGCAGTTGACACACAATATTATATTAGTGTCAGGTATACAACATGGCAATTAGACATTCACATACGTTACGAAGTGAACCCAGCAACTCCACTTCTGGGTATCTGTCCGGAGGAATCCAAAACACCGAGTCGCACAGACATGCAGCCCCATGTTCACCGCAGGGGCATGTACAGTATTCACCATCGCCCAGACGTGGGAGCCGCCCGGGTGCCCGTCAGTAGACCAGAGGATAACGAAGACGTGGTCCAGTCAGTGGACCGTGACTCGGCCGTATAAAGGAATGAGAGCTGGCCCTCGGGGACAGCACGGACAGACCCGGAGGGCGCCGTGCTGGGTGAAATGCGCTGTGGAGTTCTCCTTCAAGCCGGGTGCTACTCCTCTCCCTGGGTGCCACGAACTGAGGAGTGAACGCTTCATAAAGACGTGGCGTTCCCGCAGTGTTTGCTGTGGGTGAATTTTCCTCTTGCTTTTGAGACACAAGTCAGCCCAGAGGGGACGCCTCACTCACGCGAAGGCAGGATTGTGGGGAGCTGGTGGGTGGGGGTGAGTAACCCCTGGAGGCGGAGCGAGAATGCGGGCTGACCAGCTCTGTTACTGATTAGCACGGCCGCCTCCCTGAACTTCTCCTAACCTCTCTTGGCCTCGTTTTCCCCACCAGCCCACGGAGGAATGGTGATGAGGTCACGTCTGAGGTGCCCTCCAACCCCCCAGAGTCACAGACGGTCTCTCAGGTGGGCAGGCACCCTCATCACCGAGTCTCCCGGGAACAGGTGCCAGACCGGAGTCCGTCCCCCAGACGTGACCCCCAATCAAAACATTATACCCAACTTCTGGGACATTTTTACGACAGTATTTCTGTAGTTGGAACCAGAAATGCTTTCTCTTTACCTTCTCTCATTTCTAAATAATCTGGATATGAAACTCTCATTATAAAAATTAGCATGGGAGGGAAAGTTTTATTATTAAAATAGCAGGTGTTGGTAAGGAAAATGTACTTTTTCGGCATCACGTATGGCCAACAATCAGGCTGCAGAGAATTCTGCTTGGGCTCTTGATTCAGACAAGCCCTACGGTTACTCATGTCTAAGCCGGGCCCCTGCAGAATCAGACAGAATCCTCACTCCTGACGGAAGAGCTCTTCTGGAAGGGGCACCCTGGGTGCGGTGCTGTTCTGTGCGTGTGGGGTACAGAGCCGCCGACACAGCAGCCGGTGCCCGCCGCCCTGGGGCTTACCCCCCACAGGTGGGGGCGAGCAACAGAACAAGGCAGCAGTGAGGACTAAACACCGAGGGGACTGACAGCAAAGCTTGAATTGGGAATGGGACAGAGAAGGGACCAGCGACTTTTTGAGACAGGGCAGTTTTCCGGGGCCGGCAGCCTGAGGAAGTGACATGTCAGCACAGAGCTGGTCGGTAAGAAGCAGCCAACCACACGGAGGAGGAGGAGGAAGCTGGATTTCATTTTTTGTTTTGGTGGCAGGATTTATGTTTTATTTATATGTTCACCAGCACATATTTTTATTTTTCAGTTACAGCTGACACTCAATGTTATTTTGTATTCATTTCAGGTGAACAGTCTAGTAGTTAGACATGTATGTAACTTACAAAGTGGTCCCCCCAATAAGTCTAGCACCCGCCTGGCACCATGCATTGTTATATAAATACTATTGACTGTATCCCCTGTGCTGTGACTTTCCATCCCCGTGGCTATTTTGTTACTACCAATCTGTACTTTTTAAAGATTTTATTTATTTGTTTTTAGACAGAAGGGAAGGGAGGGAGAAAGAAGGAGAGAAACATCAATGTGAGGTTGCCTCTCATGTGCCCCCCACTGGGGACCTGGCCCACAACCCAGGCCTGTGCCCCGACCGGGAATCAAACCAGCGACCCCCTGGTTCGCAGGTCAGCACTCAATCCACTGACCCACACCAGCCATGGCCAACCTGTACTTCTTAATCCCTTCACCTTTCTCACCCAGCCCCCCACCCCTCCCACCTGCCACCATCATTCTGTTCCATGTCTTCGACTCTCTTCACTTTTGTTCGTTTTGTTCTTGAGATTCCACATGAAGTGGAGGGGTTTCTGGGCGGTGGGAAGGGTTAGCACAAAGGAAAAACAGGAGGAGCAAGCCTGGGTCGTTGGGGGGTGGACCAAAGCGGACCCGTGGGTCTGCGGTTGGTGGGGAAGCCGGGGAGACTGGAGTGGCGCACCCAGGAGGGGCTTACTGCGCGGCGCCCAGGAGGGGCCCTGGCGGGTGACGGGCTCCCGCGACTGAAAGGACGCACGTCACTGTCAGAGACAGACGTGTGCCACCTTTGGGCGCTTAAAATAGCATTTGGATTCAAACACCGGAAGCAAACACCATGTTCAACAGCAGGACAATGGTTAAATAACTCCTATGTGTCACCGATGAAATGCCGCGTGGAATTAAAAAGGAAACTCAGAGGGTGTAACATCGCACTGGGCACATCCCCGTGATGCCAACGGATTTTATTGTTCGTGGGCAGGGGTGCGTGTGGACAGAAGAAGGAATTTGCCAGACTTGCTCCTTACTTCATTCCCAGTCCCCAGAGCAGTGCCTGGCATTTACCAGGAGTTCTCCCCCCCAAAAAATTCCACTGAATGAATGAATAAATGCATAAATACATATGCGCATATATATACACACACACATACATATTTGCACAAAATGACCAAAAGAAACAAATCAAGATAGGACCTGTGGCTACTTATGCATTCTAAGAGTCTACATAATTTTCTCTGCGGCGAGCTTCACGTCTCAAGTTTTCCGCGATGCTGCAATATTGTTACATGGGGGGAGGGATCCACATTATTAAAAAGTAAAACAGCCTTGGCTCTGATTTTCCGAGTAGTCAGCACAAACGAAAAGAGTCTAGTAGTTGTGTGGGTGATAATGTCAGAATGCAAGTTATTTTCCGGGGTTGTTTTTAGAACACAAAACAGGGTTCATTCTGAGCCATTCAAGCAGCTGCTCACAAACCCGCCTCCCTCCTCCCCAGTGTTCTTGAAAATCCGGGGTAAAATTATGCCCAGGGAGTTTGCCGTGTGGGTCCAGGCACAGGGTTGCTTTGAAGGAGTCATCCAAAAGGCCCCTAGCACCCAAGTTTCACAGATCCTTTCAGATGTGCACTCGACACTGCCCCGCCGCCTACCGTCACCTTCCTGCAGTGTCCCTCCAGATGACTCCTCCACACCCCTTCTTCTTTCCTTAAACTCCCCTACCCCACCCCTGCATCCCCCACACACTAGGGATCTCGCCTCACGTTTCACTGAGGAAATTGAAGCCATCAGCCAGCAGGTCCCTTCATTCTCCCAATGCCAAGGGTACAGCCCCGACACCTCACTGCCTCTTCCTGGTTCCCCGCTTCCTACGAAGGCCAGCCCTACCTGCTGCTCGCCACCCCTGCCCCTCTCGCCTTCTCAAGGGCCCCCCTTCTGCAGTCTCCCCCTTCTTTCTCTACCATCGGGTTTTCTCTCTGCAGCAGGGCCTTTCCGGCTGCAGGAATCTCCAATAGTGCCCGTCACGAAGGGACAAACAGAAGTGTCCGAACTTCTGCTGACCCAGCTCCCCTCCAGCCTCGCCCTCGCTGCGCGGCTCCCACGCTCAGCAGAAGCTCTGGGATGCAGCATGGGTCCAGGTGCCACCTCTCTCCTCCCACCCCAGGGATGTGTGCATCCTCACCCGTGCACTGGGGGGCAGGGGGTCCCTAGGATGTTGTCAGTATCTCCAGGTGGCAGGTCCAGGGGTCACGTCCCTCATCTAACCTTCCCCGCCCTCTCAGCAGCCTTCAGCTAACCTCCTGTCTCCCTCCCCTTTGAAACGCCTTCTTCTCCGGGCTTCTTGGCCGGCTCCTCCTCTAAACCCAGGAGCATGCCCAGGGCTCCCCCTTCCTCACAGGACCTCATCCAGCCCATCACACACCTGGTGGTGGCTGCCCAGGGCTCCACCTTCCTCACAGGACCTCATCCAGCCCATCACACACCTGGTGGTGGCTGCCCAGGGCTCCCCCTTCCTCACAGGACCTCATCCAGCCCATCACACACCTGGTGGTGGCTGCCCAGCAGACACACCTGACTGCCTGGTCCACACGTCCTCCTGGACACGTATCAGCATCCCAAACCCTTCGCTGTCCCCTCCCCAACCTCCTCTCCCCCGTCAGCAGCACCACCGTTCACCCCGCCCCAACACCAGGGGCATCCGTGCCACATCCATCCCCAGGAAGCCCCCCCGGGGCTCTCCCTGCACCCACTCCTGCAGCCCTCCCTGCCTCCCGCAGCCCGCTCTCTCCACCGCCTGCCTGGGCTGCTGTGACGCACGCTACCCTGTCCCCTGGCCGCCCCTGATCTGCTCCTGGGCAGCGGCCAGAGGGATCTGGTCCCTCCCCTGCTTATACACCTCTCCTGGCTGCTGGTCTCTAACTTGGGCTCATGGAACAGTGGCTGGAAATAGACCTTCGGACATGGACAGCCCTTGTGTAGTCTCTCAAGTCAGGAAAGAAAGATCGGTTTAAATGGCCTTCGTGTTACGGACCTCTGATCACCTGAATCCACTGGGTGACCAAGATATCACCGTTTTGCTTCCTGCCAGAGCAACTAGTCCCCAGCACCAGGGTGACCGGCCCTCGGGCTGGGGTGCCTCTCACACTGGTCCCCGAACACGAGAGAGCAGAAAGGGAGGACTGTGCTCGGAGATGACAAAGCAATGGTGGGTGTTTGTTGGGCCGTTTTGTTTACGACGTCCACATGGCCACAGTGGTGAGCAAGAAGAATTCAGGTCGCACATAAAAGGGCTCTTAAAATCGAACCGTTGGGAATACTGAAATGTTTTTAGCATAGAACATTCTGATTCATCTCCTATATACTGTAGTGGCCTTATGATATTTGTGACTATTTAATTAAAAATAATACCAGCACATGGTATAAAAATAGGTAAGTACTTAACCAGGAGTTCTAAAATAAAAGGAAGTGAACCCAATGTTCACCACTGTATAGTTGTCCCTTGAGAATGAACTTGTCCTATGTTCAGCGTTCCGGGCACCTCCTGTCCAGGTGCCTGACTGGCGCCGCTCTGTGCAGAAGAGCCTGCAGCCTGTCCGTGCACGTGATCCTGTAACTCGGTGATGTCTGAGGGCAGCACACGCCACACCGTGGCTGCTGCCAGGCACGGCTCTGTCACTTGGATGTGACCTAATGGGCTTCACTAGTCCCGACTGACAGCTACCAGGGTTCCAGGTTTTGATCGCTAACAATAAGGGTGCACACAGCCCTGCGTGGATGGGGGGTGTGTCCTAAAGAGTCTATTGGATAAATTCCCAGCAGTCCAACTGTCAGGACAAAGACACTTGCATCTTAAACTTGGGTGGACACAGCTACATTGCCCCTCCAAGAGGCTGCTCCAGTTTATACTCTCAATACTGTAGCACCTTGCCTCACACCTTGATTACTGGGGAGGGTCGATTTTCATCTCCTTTAGGAGAGAGATTGAGTTTCTTTTTTCATATATATATATATAATAGCTATATAGATCTATAGCTATTATATATATACACCTATTATCTATAGCTATAGATGTCTCTCTATATACTTATATTTATATTTATCCTGGCTTGGCCTGCCAGCATAAATAGGTATATAGACATATAGATCCACAGACACAGAGGGAGACTGATATAGAGAAACATATAGATCATTTTGCTTATCCATTTTCACCATCCGTTTTGGGTTAGGTATGCTTATTTATTTATAATCCCTGCAAGCTAAGGAATTAGCCCTCTATTTATCATGCATAATGCCAATTGATTTTTGCTATTTTTGCCAATGGTTTGCTGGTTTTGACTTTGCTTCTGCAATTCTTTCCAAACATCAGACTTGATAACCTTTTTGTCCTTGCGGGTCCTGTGCTGCACATGGGCAGGCTTCTCCCACTGCAAGGCCACAGACAGACGGATTCACTGAGGGGACTTTTTACAACACAATTTCAGGGAAGTCAGTCCAGCAGTCTGGCAACCCCCTGCTTCTCCTATGAGCACAGCAGCCAAAATTTATTGAAACTCAGCTCCAGGCAGCCTGTGACCTCCGGGGCCACTGGCACAGCTGTTCCCACCGTTGCAGGCAGAAGAAAACGCCGCTTAGCTGCAGCCCTGGAAGCTCCCCAAACCCTGACTGCATGTGTGCGTACACGCACACACGCATGCACACACACACACTTCCGGGCACGCCCGTGGCTGTATGCCCATGATATGATGCCAGGGACCCGGGCAGAGATATGACGCCTGAACAGCACATGCGTGCACACGGCCGCTCCAGTTCCTGGATGAGCTGTGCGAGGCAGAGGAGGACCGCGGGCCCAGTGGAACGGCTTTTATAAGAAGAACAGTGCTGCTCTTTTTTTAGACTTTTTCTTATCAACCCCCTATTTTGCCAGAAACAACCCAGAAAGGGCTGTTCTGTGACAGAGGAAGGCAGAAAGCAAACTCATCAACAAAAACGCCACCTCTGATCGAGTGGAGGTAAAACTCAGCACAGCTGCGCAGAATCGAAAACGAGAGCGTTTGCGTGCGTGTGCATGAGTGTGTACGTGCATGAGTGTATGTGTGTGGGGGTGTGCACGCATGTGGGGGTGTGTGCACTCTCATCTGGCTACTGAGAGAGTCCAGCCATGGTAGATAAGGGGCTGTAAAAGCCCGCATAACACCAGTGCTGGTTTCTTTGTGGCTCTCTCACACTTCCTAGCAAACTTGATGGACACTGTTTTCTTGAACACATTTTCAGTGTACGCGTAGAAAGTGCAAGAGTTAGCATATGCCGAACCATATTTTTCAGTCAAACACAAAATAATAAAAAATATAATCCACCAGAAACAAGGGAAGTTTGCACATCCAGAATATCTGGCTTACACTGCGGTTCCCAAATCCAGACGCAGCGGCGGCGGCTACAGCCGCCCATCAAGCGCTTCCACCAAACGCAGATCCCCGAACTCCATTCCCAGACACCCCAACTCAGCTGCTCATGAAGGGCCTGGACGCCCGCATTCTGAGGCTCCTCCAAGGGTGCCAGTGTGGCGCCCACTGCTCTTTAGAAATTGGGAGCCGGTCTGTTGCGGGTGGACTTCATCTTACAACTCCTCCTTGAGCCCGGGCTGCCACACCTGTGCCGCTGCGGGCTGGGACTGTGAAGGTCGCCGCCTGAACAGGACAGAGCCCGCTGTGCCGGACAGAGCCACGCCGTCATCAGAGTGTGTGTGCTTCCAGGATGCCGAATGCTTCCCCCCGGCCACACACCTACCCCTCTCTCCAGGAGCGGCTTAGCACTGTGGAAATTTTGGTCATGAACACGGGGCCATAAAAAAAAAAAAAAAAGAGAGAGAGGTAGAGAACTGACTTCTTTGGGGGCTTAAAGAAGGCCTAGATCTTAAAAAAATAAAAATAAAAAATGGGGCTTAATTCTCCAATGAAACAACACGTGAGACGTGCCCTTTCTGACCAGCGAGCAAATGAGGAGTCTTAGCAAGATCCACAGGAACTAGAAAAACCCTGCCCTGGCGTAGCTCAGTGGATTGAGCTCAGGCTGCGAACCAAAGCATCGCAGGTTCGATTCCCAGTCAGGGCACATGCCTGGGTTGCAGGCCACGGCCTCCAGCAACTGCACATTGATGTTTCTCTCTCTCTTTCTCCCTCCCTTCCCTCTCTAAAAATAAATAAATAAAATCTTAAAAAAAAAGAAAAAAAGAAAAACCCAGAGAAACCACGGTCTCGGAAGGTCAAAGGAACATTAATTCTTGCTGACTCGAGTGAGAAGATCAGTGCTAAGCCAGACAAACATGTCTCAGCTCGTCATGCAGCCACTGGAAAATGAGCATAAGTGATAATAACCGCCATGAAGTGGGAAAGAAGGCATGGACAGGCGGGCCGGCCACGTCCAGCTCCGCGTTCTGCTGAGCTCATCGCCGTGTCCGGGTTCAAGACGTTACCGGGCAGGGCGCCAGGGCGTTGTACGGCCTCTCTAATATAATTTTCAGCAAGAAGAATGTGTGGTGGTTACAGTACCCACAATTTAATTTTAGCCAGATGCTTTACCCAATTTTTACATTTATTTTTAGCCCACCACATGGCTTCGGTAGAAACTGAAAATGAGAGTTAGACACAGTTTTCATCACATATGCAGAGGGAAAATAGTAACACTTGGTGTATTTTGTGCAGATTATCTTTTAGGAAAGCAAGAAGATGCACTGTTAAGTGATATAGTTTAAACATGCGAGCGGTGCTACCTGCAGCCTCGACCAGCAAGGGAGAGACACAGAGATGAGCCCTGTCGTCACTGGCCCGGGCCCTCCAGCCCTCCGTGCGGCAGCTTTTCTTCGGAAGAGCTTGAACACGTTCGAGCCAGAATCAGCCGCCAATGACCCAGCGTAAGTGCCAATATTTGTGGAACTGCATTTGTCCGAACTGTTATAATAACTGACCAAACTGGGGAAATGCTCAAGCCCTCTCTGTCACACATGCACACGTGTGCACACGCATGCACACTCACACCCGTACACGCACACCCGCTGACTTTACGGGGGAGTAACAGGCTGTCTCTGGCCTTGTCTGTCGGTTGTGTGACTTCACTCTCACGGCAGGAGGCGGGCGTGTGGGCAGGTGCGTCAGAGCCCAGCAGTGGAGCGGAGCCGCCCCAGCTGTGACATGATAAGTGCGGAGACGACCACCTAACTAACCGGCCCTTGCAGTCGGTTTGCTCGCACTGCACCTGGATCAAAGGCCCCCTCGTCTGCGAGGGGCAGTGGAGGAAAGGGCATTCCTGATTACCTAGAAGCTGCACGCGAGGGCGTTCCAGAACCCTCCCATTCTGCACTGAAGTCGTCTTCAAATATTAACACCCATAGTCACATAAGGAGGGACAGCAGAGCAAAGCGTTCTCTGGGAAGCTCTACACGAAGACCAACTTACCGGAGATGTAGTTAATCGAAGGATAGTGCCATTTTTTATTTCATTGCGATTCTGGAAAAGAAAAAAAAAATCTTCGTAAATCTCCCCGTCGAAGCTTGGTACAGGAGAGAACAAGGTGCTATGACCTAGTGGAGGCGATGATAAGCATTCTCATGTCTGTTCATCCTCACTTGAATCAGCTTTATTTACTTCTACAAAGAACTTTAAACTGGGTACTGGGTACCAGATGTGCTAACTCTGCATCAAGTCACAGACAGCACTCGGCACAGAGGAAGTGAATAGATACCCCAAGAATGGGAATACGGGGTCCAAGACAGCACAGCAAGAAAAGCCATTTTAAAGGTTTTTAAAGGGCTTTGACCTAGTAATTCTACGAATACACACCCCAGACAATTGAAAACATATGCGCACATAACAATTGTACCTGAATGGCACAGAGACATCATTGGCAATAGCCAAAACGTGGAGACGACCTGGCCAGCATGTGTACCACCCAGAGGACGGGTGGACACAACTCGGCACACCCACTCAGCGGAATGTCATTCAGCCATAAAAGGAGATGAAGCATCGATGCATGCTACAACGTGAAGGGCTCCGAAAAGAGCAAACGCAGTGACGGAGCCCAGGCACAAAGTCTGCACGCCGTGTGGTTCCCCAGATGACCTGTCCGGGACCGGCGCAGCCACAGAGACGGGAGGCAGGGGAGGGGGTTCCAACGGTGGGGGGGGGGAGTGGGGGGACGGAGACCGGATGCTAATGCGTGCAGAGCGTCTCTCCTGAGCGATGAAAGCACTCTGCAGCGGTCTGTGGCGGTGGTTTCACAAACCTATGAATACACCAACCACCACCGAGGTGCACACTTTCAAAAGGTCAGCATGGGGGCAGGTGCATTATATGTCAACACAGCTATTATTTCTCTTAAGGTTATTAAGGAGCTCGGTGTCTCATCATGTGTGAGTTCCCACTGGCTGTTGCCCTAAAGGCGGGCCCCACATCGGCCCATCTCCACTGGGCAAGCCCATTGGGGGCGAGGATCCTGAAGCGCTTGCAGTTGGCATTGTTGGCACTGAAAACAGAATCCTGCAGCCAGTTTTATTTTCTGCCACCAGGGTACGCACCATGCTCAGCTCTCAGGAGGCGACCTCATGGGAGCCGCCCCTCTGCAGGGCCCACCGGGGCACACCCAGGCGACAACACGCCCCGAAGCTCACTCTCCCGCCCCATGGAAGACAAAGCTCGAGCCAGGACTTGCTGAGGACCCTGCGGCAGGTGCACCACAGAGGTGGAAGGGGGGTTCCCAGGATCAGGTGTCGGCAACACGGGGAATGCTCGCCCTCTCCCCCAGGCTTCGGGCCGGCGCTGTCTCCCAAAGAAAACCCCACCTGGACGCTGTGTACTGAGCCCGTGCAGGCCCGGGGGCCCAGTACTGCGGAACCAAACCCTCCGCGGGTGACGCCAGCCCCAGCCAGACGCCTCGGGCCGCCCCTTGAGGAAGCCACTGGCCTCACCGTCCATCACCGGCAGCGTGCCAGCAAGGGTGGACGGCCCCCTGCGGGCAGGCTCAGGGAAGACGACACGGTGAAGTGAACTGCAGTCATTTAAAAAAAGTCTCCTGTCAACTCTAAAGGTCTGACTGTGAGAACTGGAGAGGGAGAGAGCAAATACTAACGGTGGAATATTAAAGAGGCTGAAACCACAGCATAGCTCTTTCTTGCTCGGTCTCTAACTGAATTGAGTAGCAGAGTCCGTGGACAGAACCCCATTTCTTAGCAATGACGAGGAATGAGGCTCAGGCCAAGAACCGGCAGACAGCTAGCTGAGCCCTCGGATCAGCTGCCTGCGAAGGTAAGAGCTGAGGCAGGCTCCTGCCCAAGAGGAAAGGGGGGGCTCAGACTGTTCTTCCCGAACAATCAGTCCAGTGGGGAACAGACCCTGGGGGAGTGAAGAGGCCAGGAGGGTTGATCAATCCTCTCTCCTCCTGGAAACGTGGAGCGGGGATGAAGCATTTCTAATAAGAGCAATAAACTAACATTTGTTGAAAAGCATTGGGCTTAGGGGTTTTTTTTGGTTTGTTTTGTTTTTGTGATGCTGATTTAACTATCATAGTAATTCTTTTTCCATTTTACAGGTCAAAAACCAAAGCTGCTGAGATGGTGGGTTCCTTGCACAACCCTCACAGAGGGGCTGGGGAGGACCGACCCTCCCCCCACCGGACGCACTCCACTTCCCTGCAAAAGGGAAAAGGACCTAGACCTTGCGTTTATCCTTACGAGGGCGGGCGAGTTCATCGCTTGGTCAACATCCATCCATGAGAACACAGATGGATGGGTGACTTCAGCAAATGCTCTGCAGGCTCCCAGGGGTCCCTGTGATGCCGTCAGGGTGCGGGGCGCTGGGTGGGAGTCTCACCGAGATGAAATAAAGCTGCTGTCTCCCAGGCCCCCAAGGAGACTCCTGCAATGCTGGCTCCCAGCTTCCTGAGACCCAAGGGCCTCGGGGATTTTTTGTGCAAAACCACCACAGTATTCAAACCGCCGCCAGGCAGAGCTGGCTGGGTTCAAACACCTGCTGTGTGTACTCAGCACAAGCTACTCCGTCACTCCAATCCGAGTGTTCCCTTCCCGGTGCCCGGAGAACGCAGTGAGCACCAGCCCCGGCGGAGGCTCTGCCCACGTGTGGGATCGGCTGCTGCTGCTCAGAAGGCAGCCCCAACCTCGCCTTCCCCAGCTACGGCTCATCAGCCTTCTCTCGCTCTCCCTTTCCCCTGAAACAGTGTTTTTTAATCAGTGTTTTGTACTTTGGAATAAGAAATATAAGCAAAAGAACTATTAGCTCTGGCTGGTGTGGCTCAGTAGACTGAGCACCAACCTACAAAGGGTCACCGGTTTGATTCCCAGTCAGGGCACAGGCCTGGATTGCGATCTGGGTCCCCAGTAGGGGGCGCTCGAGAGGCAACCACACATCGATGTTTCCCTCTCCCTCCCTTCCCCTCTGTCTAAAAATAAATAAATAAAATCTTTTTTTTTAAAAAAAAGAACTATTAATGCAGGCATTAACAACGTTAAGGCCCTAACACAAAGGTAGACCAGAATCGAAGAGGGAAGCCCCGGTGGCCCATCAGGAAGGTCAACGGGATCTGCGATCAGAGCGGATGCCAGCTGCTGTCGCTGAGGAATGGCTGGCTTGGGGCAGAGGCTCCGCTAACGCAGGAACAGCCTTGCGCTCGCTTCGATTTCGCCAACTCCACGCGGGCCGAGCAGAGCGTCACGTCAGAGCAGGGTCTCCAGTTAGCAAGGACAGGCCGGGTTTGACCCACTCTCACCCGGGGAGTCTGGGACCAGTGACGCCGCTGTGCGCCCCCTGCCTCCCGTGCCAAATGGGGAGAGAGCCCCTCCCCTCGGGGTGTTCCGAGGACTGGATGACGTCACCCCTTTACAGGGCTTGGAACAGGGTCTGGCCCGTGGCATATGCTCCGAAAAATTAAAAGCAAGAAAGTCAGCTGTTCATTATTCAGCACAAAAATAACATCCCAAATGTACATTGCTGTGTACTCTTGTTTCTCGTGGGCCTCTATGTGTGATCTGCGCCATAAAAAGCAGCAGCGCGATGCACGTCATCCTAAGTACAAAGCTAGCGTCAGCGGCTCCTACCCAGAACGGAGCATCGGCAAAGGTGTGCCTCTTCAAGCTCACGGCGGACCGACGGGGCCAAGGGGGAGTTCCGGCAACCCCTCCTCCTCACGCTCAGGCCCCCGCGCCTGGGATTTGACTCATCTCGTTCCCTGGCTGTCTCCCTCCGCCCTCAGAGCGTGACCTCCATCAAAAGAGACAGTGTATCTCGACTGTACTGCTGCTTCCTAGAACAGGGAACGTCTGTGGCCTGGCACACGGTGGGCGCTGGACAAACACATGTTGAATGAATGGCGAGCCCGACTATGTGCCTGGCCATTGATGAGACACTGGGGCAGACACAGAGTCAAATAAGTCTTAACTCCTGTCTTCCGGGGATGCACTCACGTGAGAGAGGCTGGCCTGTAATAATCACCCCTGCCCCACAGAGGAGCGGTGGGCGGCCCGCACGGTACGGGACTGGCACTGCGCAAGCAGGCGTAAGTGACTGCGGGGGGAGGCCTCCGGAGGAGGGGACGCTGGAGAAGGCCCGCTCTGCAAGCAAGGGTTTCCCAGGAGGGGAGAGGAAGCAGCACATCTGGAATCAACGTCCTCACGGAGCAGAGCGAAGTCCTGAGCGATCCCGTAGCCTGGGACACACAAGGAAAGGACTGGCATGGCCCAAAAAGGTAGAGAGACTGGGACCTTTGCCACTGAAAGAGGGAGAAGCAGGGGAACTCGGGGCGAGCTTCCAGCTGGGATTTGCTGTTAGTAACGTGTCCTCTCTCGGAAGGGGCCGGCTGGGCAGGGTGGCAGCCACATCCGCGCTTGACCTTTGGGTCCGTGGGCACTCACGAGAACTGCAGTTCTCCTGGCTTAGGAACGAGGCTCGTGCGTCCCTCTTCCTTAGAAAGGAGCGCCACACGTCTGAGCTGAGAAGAGACTACTCCTCCCCCGGTAGCCAGCTGACGCCGAGAACCCAAGCCTCACTGTCTACCGTCACGGGACCTCGGGCATCTCTTCACCCTCTTCTGCTGCACCCCTTCACCCTCCCAGGGTCCCCGCGTAGGCAGATGGCATGACCGCCCGTCACAGAAACTCCCTGCAAGACTCACACACTCTCCAACCCAAAGCATCAACCGCTTTCCCCCGAAGATTCTCTGAGCCCCTCGACTGGAAATTCTCTGCGGCTCACTCCAATCCTGGACTGTTGTGGCAGGGCCCGTCCGTGCTGTGGAAGACCAGCCGGAACCCGACGTCCGGTTCTCAGCAAATCCCGATCTGACCCCCGTGGTGCTCTGTCGATGCGTCAGCTGGACCAGGCGGCCGTCCCTACCACTCGATCGAACTGGGATCCCGGCGGCCCCGGGAAGGCGTTCTGCAGGTATGCGGTAAGTCCAGGATCAGCTAACTTTACGTGGAAGAGATTCCCTTAGATGACCTGGGTGGCCTGACTCCGTACGTGGAAAGGACTTAAAAGCAGAGCTGAGGGTTCCCTGAGCAGGAGGAAGCGCTACCGGCGGGGAGCAGACCCAGCTCTCAGCCCGGAGCCCCAGCCTGCTCTCCCCCACGGCCCGCCCTGTGGGTGTGGGGTGTGCCCAGCCAGTCCCACGATCCTGTGAGCCAGTGCCTTGCAGTGAGTCCCTCTGCACGCCTCTCCGGCTGGTTCTGCATCTCCAGTTGACCCACCGAGACGCAGCTACAGCTGAGCCCTGCACAGTCTGCGTCACCACCACGAGCCACGCGCTGACCAGCTCCGCCCTGTCCACCCGCTGCGCTGGTGACGGCCGGGGAGCAGCTTTGCACAAACAGGGCCACCCAGCAGGGATGACCTCAGCCAGGGTCACCTTTCTCTGGCTAGACAAGGAGCACCGCTAAGTGACACAGAAAAGCACGTGGGGAAGGAAAGGAACAAATGAGAGCACCCCCCAAACGGAGACAGGAATTCTGCAAAAACGAAGAATGCATCCGTCAACTCCCAGCCCCAAGAAACCGCCCTGCGTGCCTCCTCTCTGGGAATCTGTCTGTCATCCCCCGGCTGCCATGTGACCTTCATTTTATTTTCAATATCGCCATGCTGCATGTTGAAATACAGACGTCGGGGGGTCGCCCTCCAGAGCCACCGACTCAGGGGAGGGGGAAGCTGCTTCACTATGAGCCCAGTACAGGTTCCACCACCCCAGCCTCATTCAGGAGACCTCCCAGCCCCGTGAGAGGAAGGGCTCCGGCCTTCCACGTCATGAAGACGGAGGCAAACGAGACAAAACCGCAGCGAGGTATCACCTCGCACCTGTCGGAAGGGTTGTCATCAGTAAATCGACAAGCAGCAAGTGCTGGTGAGGAGGTGCTGAGAAGGGAACCCGCGTGCACCGTGGGTGGGCGGGCAGACCACTGCAGGCGCCGGGGGGAACAGCACGGAGATGCCTCAGAAAACTAAGGACGGATCTGCCTTATCACCCAGTGGCTCCACTCTGGGGGCACATCTGAAGGAACCCCAACACCTGTGTGAGAGTGTCTATTCACCCCTGCGTTCACTGCAGTGCTGCTTACAACAGCCGAGGTCTGGACACGGCCCACGTGCCCGTCACGTGGTGAGCGGATGAAAGCGCCGTGGTGCACTGACACCGTGGGACAGCACTCAGGCATGAAAAGGGAAGGAGAACTTACCCTTTGCGACAGCGCGGACGGACGTGGAGAGCATTGTGCTACGTGAAGTAAGCCAGGCAGAGAAAGACAAGTACTGTATGATTTCACTCACATGTGGACTCTAATGAATGGGATAAACCAACAAAATAGAAACAGACTCACAGATACCGAGAACAGACTGACAGCTGTCAGACGGAAGGGTGATGCAGGGCTGGGTGGAAAAAATGACGGGATTAAGTGAAATAAATAAGTAAGTAAACAACAAAAAGCCTCATAGACACGGACAACAGCATGGTGAATACCAGAGGGAAAGGGAAAGAGGGAGGAGGAAGAGGGGGAAGGGGGATAAATGGTGATGGGGGAGACTGGCCTTGGGGTGGTGAGCACACAGTACGTTGTACAGGTGACGTGCTACAGAACTCTACACTCCTGAAACCTGTATAATTTTGTCAACCAACGTCACCCCAACACATTCAATAAAAACAAGAGTGAATGAGTGAATGAATGAATGAATGAATGAACACGAGAGAGAAGCAGAAGGGACACTCCTGCAGGGAAGGGTCCTCACGGCCGACAGTGAGCGGACGCAGCCACAGCTGTTGCTATGTCACTCACGCCCAGCAGTGCCAGACGGCGCCAGCCCCTGACGGTCACCGGCGTCTCGCTAGGCTGCCTCCGTGCTTCTGTACAGAACGAGCTCAGAGACTCGGACCTCTGTGCGGACCGGCTAACGAGCTCACGCAGAAAAAACTGCCATTGTTGTCACGCTGGTCCTCTGAAATGTGTTTGCCTCAGTATGCCAGCTTTCTGTCCTAGCCCGACAGAGGAAGGACAATCTCCTGGTCAAAAACTCCAATTCCGCCCCTCTTCCTGTTATTTCGGCAAGGGAAACAGAAAGTTGGGGGTGGGGCACGTGTGACCCCACAATCAGGCCCCTGGAGGGCAGGCAGCTCCAAGGATTTCTCCAGCTCTCTCGCTCTTTCCCCACCCTGTGCGCTGGCTTGCTCTCTCTCTCTCTCTCTTCCCCCCGACCTCAGGCGTGACAACATCATTACTTCAGATGTATTTCTACAAAGTAACGCCCACTGGTCTTCACCTCCACTGCTCAGTCGTCACCAAGACTGATTTGGCACGGACATCTGGTCCCGTGTGATCTCTGCGTCCGTCTGGGTGATCTTTGAATCTTACAGCTGAAGGAAGTAACTGGGGGCAGTATGTGATGCGCCGGTTGCTAGGTTACTGAGCAAAGCCTTCAGACAGAGGACTAATGTTGGAGGACGGATGCTGGAAATACCCCAAAAACAAAATCTGAACCCCCAAAGCCAGCGGGAAGGGGCTGAGAGGTGGGGTGAGGAGGAAGAATACGGGAGAAAGGGTGGCAGACTCTCGTCACTGAACGTTTCCCAGAGGTCATGTTCCGGCCTTCCCCGGGGTCACGTGCCCTCAGGGACAACGTCCCAGCACCCCTCTACGGCTTCGGCAGCCCCTCTCCAGCCACGCACTGAAGGACTTGGGTCTGACTTCGTTTCCACACCTTTTTCTTGCTCCTCCCTCGATTCTCTTCTCAGCAGTTGTTTCTCTTAAGTCGTTTTACTTTCCACAGCACTAGGTACCCTTAACACAGCTCCCAACAGCGAAAGAAGAAAGACCAAGACAAGTGTTGAGTACGATGTCTGCTGTCCACCTGCTTGCGGGGTGTGAACACAGACCGGAAGGGGGCGGGCCTGTTCCCCGTGGAAGGTTTGCTGTCTCGCTGCCAGGGAAGGCCTGGGGGAAGGCGTGGAGGGACGTGGGCAGGCAGCTCCCGGGTCTACAGGGTCGCAGTGAGCCCGAGAGGACCAGTGAGGAGGATGCCTGTCCCCCTCAGCATTTGAATCAACCACTTGCAGAACATAAACAACAGTAGGTTTAAGAACATATTTATCCTAAAGGAACATGAATCATTAAGTGTTCACTACTGCTAAAAAAAAAAAAGTACTCATTTAGAAAGGCAGGAAAGTTGCTGCTTCCCCAGCCACTGAAAGCTCAGCTCAAGCCTTGCCCATGTCCTTGTAAGACCTTAGGGTAAGAACTGCCTGCACCCAACTCCTTAAGAAGGAATGGAAGGTCATGATTTAGGTGTGAGTTTTGAACTCAGCCTCGAAGTCCGAGGAGCCAGAGCCCACGAGTGCAGCAGCCGAGGGGCAGCTGCAGCCCCCGAGGCAGTGGGCTGGCACCAGCGAAGGCACAGTGTGACCATCAGGGGCTGAGGGCCGGGATCCACATGCTCACTCACTGCCGGCGCTGTCCTGGGAGAACAGTAGGAAGGTGGGGGCAATGGGCCAGCGGGGGTCTGGGAGTCGGGAAGGCGCAGTGGACCGGAAGGAGGGAAGCCCCAGGCGGGACCTGGGCCAACTCACCTGCCGTGCAGCCTCGGACAATTTGCCTCACTCTCCTCACCAACAGAGCAGAGGCAGCGGCCCAGTGTCCAGGGTCACCGTAACTCTCAGTGACATATGCAGAGGAAACGCTTAAGGCTTTTGAGCAAGAGTGCCAGTCTGAGGAAAGGGCTATTTCAGAGAAGTGAATCTGACAGCGGCAAGGACTTGGAGCGGAAAGGGAGTGAGCTAAGGAGGTGGGGCGAGTGATGAAGGACACCCCCCTCGCCGCCCCCTCCCAGCACCCCAGGGCATGCCCCCCCCCCCAAGTCAGACCTCAGGCTCCAGCCCCGAAGGGCCGGCTCTGAGCACCTCCAGTCTCCAAGTTCACAATCCAACAAACAGACCCGAGACCTGAAAAACTCATAAAGAGCACTTTCGGTGACAAAAATATATGCCTTCCCTCCCAGACGTCATTTGAAAGAGAATAAACAGGGACGAATTTTGGGTGGGTGATTTTGTCAGGCTCAACAAAAGCCTTAAAAGTGTTCAAAATCAAATTGTGTGCATTTTGCTCTATGGAACCGTCAGAGATGCAGACACTTGACAAATGAGGTCCATTGCAGCCTCTTTTAAATCGGAGACAAAAACACACTAACAGAACACCCAAGTGTTCCTTCCTTCCTCCCTTCCTCCCTCCCTCCCATCCATCCATCCATCCATCCCTTAAGTCAAAACCAATCGTCCTCCGGCCCAGTCTGGAATAACAATAGAGTGGCTCTGCTGCATTCTCCCCTTGCCACCTGGGAGAATGCCACGCTTCCCCAGTAGAGGGCGCTGAAGTGACCCTGCCTGGAGGACCAGTGCCCTGTTCACTGTGGTAAGCCCCCAGGCCTCTGGCCCCCTGGGGCCCCACCTGCCCTACCGGAGGCCGTGTCCTACCTGAGGCCACTTCTGAGCAGTGCCGCACCCTCAACCTTCCAGCACAGGCCTGCTGTTACTCCCTGAGGCGGTGACATCCCCCGGCAGCCACGCACCCTTTCAGGAGCCTCGGGGGAGATGCACTGCCCGCTCTTAAACTGTCTGCTCCTCCCCAGACTCAAAGCTTACCTGGCTGCGACGCCTCCTTCTTTTACCCCCTTTTTTGCAGTTAGTTGGTTTCTTTAGATTAACATTTTAATTTAAAATTAAATTTTATTTATTGATGGACCGGGGATCGAACTCACAACCTAGGGATGTGCCCTGACCTGAATCGAACCCACAACCTTTGGGTGTACGGGGATGCTCCAGCCAAATGCACCACACCAACCCAGGCTTCTTTAAATTTCCCCTGTTCAAATAATGGCACGGTTCCTCTACTCCGACTGGCCTCTCGGCAACAGACCGAGTCTTCCACAAGTCCCCCCCAAATGAAGGAAAACTTATATAGATACGGTAAAGCAGGCCGATGACGTATAATACAGGCACAAAAGAACTGGTATGAAAGCCTGTTTCATAATATGAGAAGATGTCACGTTTGTGAAGTGAAAAATGCTGGTTGCAAAACAGGACTGCAGTGGGGTCACGGGGTCAAGTGCAGCCCAGGGAATGCAGCCAATAATACTTATATAACGAGGCATGGTGCCAGGTGGGCACTGGAAATAAATATTGGGGGATCACTTGTTGCATAAGTGTCTAACCACTGTGCTGCACACCTGAGACTAATATAACATTGCGTGCCGACTGCAATTGGAAAATAGTGTTAAAACCAACAAACAAAAACAAAAGTGTTGCAGTGTGAGTCCAAACTGATGGAATGTAAGTGGTGTGTGTGTGTGTGTGTGTGTGTGTGGAAAAATCACTGAAGGCCAAGTGGATAATCGCATGAACAATGCTCTTCACCTGCACCATGTTACAAAAAAAAAAAGGAAAGAAAGCAGGGAACATGCCTGGCACTGTGAGTATCCAGCTGGCCCACCAGCTAACTCGGCCTGTTCGTGTTTCTAGGGGACAAGGGGCCCCCCGGTTTGGCGAGAGGGACCTGCCTGAGGCGAGGTGGGCCGTGTGGAGCAGGCCTTCCCCTGGGGGCCAGTTTTCTCATACTCTGAGGTGGAGGCTTGACTGCCGGCCCCTCCCCCTGCCATCAGTTCCAACCTACCCCCCAATTAAAGCACATGTGCAAATGTTTAAACCTGGGTTGCGCCGGGCAACCTACAGCCTGCGGTTCCCGGCAACCCACAAAGGGCTGGAGGAGAGAGCTGCCCTCACAGCAAAGAAGTTCCTGCTCGCCAAAACCCACGTTCACGGCCGCTGCAGCGGCACTGGCATGGGCAGGGACCCGAGCGCACTGCTACAGCTGGGCCACAGCAGCTGCACGGCCTCCCCGAGGCAACGCCAGCAGGCTAGGGAGGGGGGCAGAGGCGTAACCCTGCAGAGTGCAGGGCTATGGGACCAAGCTGGGTGGAAACGCCAGAGAAGCAGGAGTGACCAGGCTGGCTGGCTGGCTCCAAAGAGACAGCGTGTTGTCACAAAGCATCCAGAACACACCTGCTGTGGTGTGGGCCACCTACCCACTGGTACCAGACGGGCCTGATTCGACCTCTCGCTTCTCCACTAACAGCTCTGTCACCTGGGCACTGGGCACAGCACCTGGCACATAGCAGGCACTCGGTGACTATTCAGTAAGCGAACGCACGCACGGGCCAGCCCCCCTGGGCCTGCATCACCGCTGCACGGAGACAGGCACACCGGGACCGCACGTCATGGGGACTGCACTGGACAGAGCTCACAAAGCCCGTGCCCGGCCCGAGGAAAGGACTCACGGCACCACACGTGAAGAAGAGGCTGCACCGGTGCTGGGCTCCAGGAACACAGAAAACACACTGAGAAGGGGGAGGGGACTCAGCCGAAGCCGCTCCGGTCGGGCCTTTTTGTTCCCATCCACCCGGATTCTTCGTCCTTTCTCTTTTCCCCGGGGTCACAGCTGTTTTGGCAGTCTTGAGAGCCTATGGCACTCTTCTCTGAAAAATGTTTTGAAATGCATGAAATAAAATACACAAGCTTGCCAAGAAACTAACGATTACCCAGATGCTTTAAAAACTGCATCGCGGTGATGTATATGCTGCTTCAGCAGTGCAGGTACGAGCAGACTTTTCCCGGAGGGAGCCGGGCATGTGAATACTGAGAGCGCTGCAGCCCAGAATGTCTCTGTTGAGGCCCCACGGCACACACGGGCGTGGCGGTGCCCCCATCAACATGACTCACAACACCGAGCGGCAGCCTGGACTCGGCCCACAGGCTGACCCCTGCATTCATGCACGGAACGACGAGATACATCACAAGGCCTAATAACCAGCATAACTTCCAATGCAGTCTAATGGTTTTCAAGGACATTCAGTGGCAGCACTAAAGGCGAAGGACTACGGTGTCCACCAGTTCACATCGGCACAGACACCGCTTACACACTGTGGCTGTTGTCCCCACGCATCATCAAAGTAACGCAAAATGTGCATTTCTTACAGGTATACCTTTCTTTCTCTCTAGACACATTCAGGGACCTTAGGTCCAACAGTAGGCTCGCACCGTTCTTAGAAGAAAATCCAACTTCTGCGGTGGTTTCAAAGCCCCAGCCTAAAGCAGCAGCCCCGGCCACCTCCACAGCCATCCTGCCTGCCCCTCCTCCCACCTGGGCTCGGCATCCTGTTTCCTTTGGCTCCCTGAATGCCAAGCACGTCCTGAGTTGGGGCTTTCAGACCGGCTGTTCCTGTCCCTGCAGCACTGGGATCTGCCTCCTTGTTACGCTCAAGTCTTAGCTCAAATGTCACCTCTTGGGAGAGACAGTCCCTGATGCCTTACAGCGCTCTTGGCCAATGCCCACGGCTGGGTGTCTGGGGCCCTGCAGGCAGGAACAGATGGTCCCGGAGCTGGCGCAGCCCTGACGTGAAGACCAGCACCCAGACACGACCTTGGGGAGCACAGATCCAAACAGCAGAATGACTACCTGAGACCCAAGGTCTAGTCTGTTTCCCGGGGCTCGCATAGTTGGAGGAACACGGGCCGTAAGTCCCCGATTCTGAAAACCATGTTCGCCCTCCTATCGCCTTATTTCATTTACATCTGGTTATTTGTAAACCTGAACCACAGGGCATTCTTCCTTCCCTTCTCTATCCTACGACCTCCCGCCAATCAGTGGCTATTTATTTCACGCCTATGAGGAGGCATAGGCATCATTCAACATTTTCTCTTTAGAATTAAGATACATTTGCTCACGTTCCATTATCGATCCACATTCACCAGGGTGTCAAAATGCAAAGGAAGCCTACGACATCCCCCTCTCCTAAGCCACAGAGTCAGGCTGTCCTAACCCAGAAGCCCAGCCACAGCCAGCCCAGGCGTCCACAGCGCCCGAGCTCCCAGGCTCCGAGACTGTCCAGAACCAGCCCCGGAGCTCAGGGGTTCCAGCCCTAAGAGGAAGGGCTGTGCTCTGGGAAGGGGCCGGACAGAGGCCCCAGCAGAGCAGGGCTCCCAACAGCACGCACGCACGAGAGAACGACTGGGCTCCCGCCAGAGGTCCCTCCCTTCTGTCGCTCTCCTCTCTCTCCACGCACAGGGCGGGGAGTGCGAGTTTGAACAGACTTTTCCAGAGGAGTGAGCAGGGATGACAGAGGCAAGAGAGGAAATTACACAGGCAAACCTCTGAAAGCATGACAAACTCATCACCCGCCCCTGAGCTTTCTCCTCCTTTCCCCCGGAGCACGCACACCGCACCGGGACGTCCAGGCCCCATCTCCAGAGGCTGCCCTGCTGCGGGCACCCACCCTCCGGGCTAAGCAAGCACCAGCAGGGCAGGGAGCACTATAAAGGCCAGTCTGATGCAACGAGGACGGCCGTGCTCCTCCAGCGCTGACCCAGATTAACTGCCGGAGAGGGCATTTCTTTTGCAGACTTAGTCTCTGTCGTAGATGAGTCTCCGTCTACGTTGTGCGTGGGCCCAGGCTAATCAGGCCACTTTGGAAAGCAGCTGGGCAATAGCTAGCGAAGTTTTTTTCTATTTTTAACTGAATGGCAGTGCCTTTTCAGTTTTTTTTTGACAGTGCCTTTAGTTTAGAGATGTAATTTGAACATGTGTTTTTTTAAATGATAATTCACAAGCTTTGGTATTTGATTTACTTATATTTTAAAAGATTCTACTTATTTATTTTTAGAGAGAGGGGAAGGGAGGGAGAAAGAGAAGGCGAGAAACACTGATTGGTGGCCTCTCATGTGCACCAGGGCCACAACCCAGGACCAGACCCACAACCCAGGCAGGTGGGCTAACCAAGAATAGAATTGGTGACCTTTTGGTTTGTGGAACAACACCCAAGCAACTGAGCCACACCAGTCAGGGCTCCAGCTTTGGTATTTCAAATGTCACTTATTAAACATCTCCTAAGGAATCACAGCATTTCAGAATACTGCGATACCCCTGTTGGTACATGACCAAGTTGGGCCAAAGGTGATTTTTATTGTTTAAATCAGGAAGCTAGTTAGGGGCCCTGCTGAGAGCTGGAACTCCGACGTTCTGACTCCTCCGACGCACCCTCATTAGGGGGTGCTGACGGGAAGTCTATATAATGAGGTAGACAGGAATGAAGTGTCAGGCTATGGATGGCCTTGACTTTAAGCAGAGCTGAAAACCAAGGATAAGAATCCGGCAGAGGAGGCAACAGCCTCTGCATTCTGTTCCACAGGAACTGTCCAGCGGGGCCATGTGGACACACGTACAAGGTGCGCACGGCAGCACTACTGTTCCTCACGCCCGGGCTGGGCACATGCCTGCTCACCGGTGGCGGGACAATGGAGAAACCAACCGTCCTTTCCTCGTGCCGTGGGGTGTTACACGCAATCCATCTAAACATGTAACTTTGAATGAAAAATTAAATCGTAAAAGGTTACCTACAGTATGATAGCGATGATTTAAATGAAATACTCTCTGTATTATTATTCGTGAGCACCACACATAGGTAGAAAAGCTGTGAAATATTCATGAGAAGGATAGACACCCATTTCAGGCAAACATGTGCTTCTGGGAGGGCAGAAATCAACAGAAGGAGAGGAGGAGGCCGGACCTCCGCTGGGCGTGCGCACTGATACCAAGATGACCTGAAGCAGAGGCCGGACACGAGCACCTGTTAACCCCAGATGGCTGGGCCTAGGGGTGCCACTCACTCCATTTTCTGTTCCTTTTCTGTTTAATACTTGACCTATTTCATGATTAAAACAGTTTAAACTACTATTCAAATGAATTCTGCTTTCAAAAACAGGATCCCCAGTGCAAAACTCATCTGTCTGCATCGAAAGCGGCGGTTGGCTGCCTTACGTCTGTGAATTACTTGGTAATGAGGGAACAATCAACGGTAAACATATACTTAAAACCCATGTGCTGACTATAAATTAGCCTTGCACAATCCTGCTCTTCTTTCCCCGCCAACAGTTACATTCTTAAAACAACCAAAGTGAAGTCTTTTTTTTTTAAAAAGTGCCTATTAGTCAAGGCAGCGGTTTTCAAATAATGGAGTTCTTTTGTTCTGCAGAGGAAAAAAAATCCCTCAGATGATGCCTCAGAGCCCAAAATAGACAAAGCGGTATTGTATTAATAGGAATATGCTTTATGGGCTTAGGTTTGTAAATATAACTTATTAGAATAATCAGCAGCAACAATGGGGCCTCCTAGTAACCTAAAAACCCCGTATCTGGAATTATAGATGATCATTACAGTAACATGACAAGCATCTACACTCACGTTGGTTTTGTGCCTTGCTATCCCATTCCATGTGGAGAAAATCTGGAAACGTTCACACCGTGTGCCAGCTCTCGCTCACGGCTGCGTCACGAAGGACCGCCACCCACGGACCTTGGAACCACACAAATGTGCGACGTCACGGTTCCTGTGGGTCAGGAGTCCGGCAGGTTCAGCTGGGCCCTCTGCTCGGGGTCTCACGAGGCTGACATCCCAGTGTCAGGGGGCCGCCTCCTTATGCAGAGGCCTCTTTCAAGTTCACTCCAGGTGTCGGCAAATCCTTTTCCTGTGGTTGTAGGTGACTCAGACCCCTCTTTCTTCCCGAGTTATCTTAGTGAGCCACTGACCAGGGACCGCCCCCCCAGGCTCTTTACTCTGTAGCCCCTGCACTCCACACTTGGTGATCTCTCTATTCTCAGGGCCAACCAAAGGACAGCTCCTCGTCACCACTTCTCCTTCTCTGAAAAGGTCCCCTGATGAACTCAGGGCCACCATGATTAACCCAAGGTCAACCTTAACACAAGGTCAGCCTCAGCTTCATCTGCAAATCCCTTGGGCGTGCAACACGACAGGGTCACAGGAGTGATGTCCCAGCACAGCCACAGGTCCAGACTGCCCTGGAGGGGAGAGGGTAGCGGCGGGCCTGGAACCAACACCCAGCGTGACCACCGGCGAGGCCATCTGGAGTCCCGCCCACCACACGTGGCCTGCCGCTGTCTCGGGTGACCGTTTTAGCAGCTTATCTTGAAATCTTCGTAGTTTCTCCAGATGCTTGGAAAGGTGTCATTTAAAATACTTTTTCTTGGTGAAGGGATTAAACAAAGGAAAAAACCCTCATAGACAAAGACAACAGTAAGGTGGTCATCAGAGGGAAGGGGGTGGGGGAGGAAGAAGAAGGTAAATGAGGGATAAATAGTGACGGAAGGAGACTTGACTTAGGGGGTGAACACTCAACACAACACACAGATGTTGCATTATAGAACTGGACCCCTGAAACCTATATAATTTTATTAACCAATGTCACCCAAATAAATTCAATTAAAAAATAAAAATAAAACACTTTTTTGTTTCCAAATCAGTATACATAATCCCAGCTTTTATTCCTTATAATGAATATTGGAAGTCGGGTGGAAAGCACCCAAGAATTATAGAAAGGAACAAAATCAGGTTCTCCTCTGTGTCTGGACACCTGACAGACATGCTCCCAAGCCAAGAAGCCCGAACGCTCCGTGATGTGGTAAGAGCCAGCACACAGGTGCGACAGCAGGGAACCTGCCGAAACAACTTTGCTGGAGTGCGTGGATCGTGCCTGATCTGAAATAACGCGGTGCGATCTTTCCAGTCAATGACACGCTCACGAGCAGGATAATTACAGGCACAGAGACGAAAGAGAGGAAGTGCTTCGTGTTCAAGTCTGCTTCAAGTCGGCGTAACCCGGCAACTTCCATTACTAATAATGAAGCTATTAGTACAGCTCACGGTGACTTTTCATTCATGCTTAAAGAGTTCAAAATAATATTTTAAAAGGTCGTATAAATCAAATACGTCTGCAGTTCCTGAACCACCTGTAAAACTCCCTGACATGGAACTTTCTTCACAATAATATGGAAGATCTCGGTTTCATTTCCAGACGGGACACTCGGACGCCATGTGACCTAAAGCCTCAAAACCCCTAAGGCCCCTGGGAGCCCTAAATGCTTCAATGAAATCACCCATGAAAGTGGCTGGACCCTCAGTCAAGGGCGGCCGCACCAGCCTGGGAGATTTGGGTGTCTTTGCTCATTGCTCGACTTCCACTGGTGTTTCGTGGGGAGACAGTGAAGGAATGGGCACATTAGCATCGTTTTGAAAAGAAAACAGAAGCAAAAGAAGGGGGGCCATTCATCTAAAGGTCTGAACAAAAAGAACTGATCTAAAGCTTGAGTCGAACATGTTCCGGCCGTTCAGGAAGTCGGACAGAAAAGTAGGAAGCATGACTCACTGAGACGTGACCACGGGCCGAGAGCCTCGCGGAGCGTTTGGCCTGCATGATCCTGTTTGACCTTCAGCACGCAACGGAGCAGCAGAGCAGATTAACGGACCTGTTCAGATGCCCGCTATGTACCAATTAATACGTGAGTTATAAAAGAATGTATATGCTATGATCCCATTTTACAAAACTACATGCACACCCAAACCCAAATACACTAAAATGTATATATACTAAAATGTCAGTGGTTTTCTCTGAGAAGCAAGATTCTGATAATTAACAATATTTTGCCTCTCTGCTTTTCTTCTGTCTACAAGGTGCTTAATCTGTGTGTGGAAATGTTTTAAATGAAATTTCAGATTGCGTGTCTGCTTAGGATCAGCAGTACTGAGGGGAAAAAAGGATGCTTTATACAAGTTGCATTAAATTAGTGAGGTGGTGCCTCATTTGTTTAGTTTGTTTCTTTGTTTGTTTGTTTGGTTTTTTGGTATTTAAAAATCTGAACCTAACTCCAGTGCTTGGAAGTCTCAGGTTGCAAGAGAGAGACCCTCTGATCACAGAGGAAGAGAAAGAAGAGTAGAGAAACAGAGGAAGAGAAATGTTTTAAAAGGTAGCCGATAGTTCAATCAAGAAGATACCAATGAGGGAAGAGGGAGTGAAAGAAAAAGGAAGTCAGAGACAGAAAAAAAGGAAGGTCAGGAAGAAAAAAGGGCACAGGAAAAGGAAAACTAAACACCAGGGAGCCAGAGAACGGGAGAGGAAAAACCCCTCTCAGGAGGAAGCTGTGTCTTCCTCTTCATCTCTACACGAAATGGAACGTCTTAAACAAGATCGCAATGAATCATCTTTAAAGCACTTTTTGTTTTTCTGTATTTTTCCTCTGTAACAGGGAGACGTGAATGACAAGAGCTCTGAGAGCCAAGGTCACCCTGACCCGTGCCAGCCCCAGAGACTCGGGAGGACTGCATTAACCCGCCAGGCCTTTCTCCTCGGTCTCGGCTCCAAGCACAAAGCCTGTCCTTGAAAAAATGAAGAGTGGGTCCTGGGTTGTAAGGGCCATAAATGGCACCAAAACACTCACTTTTATTTTTGAACTCCAATCTGCAGGGCTGGTACAGGAAATGAACCAATTTCCCCAAAAGTTGGAGTCCAACGAAGACAGCTTGAGTAGCAGCGGGGCTCACAAAGGCCCGCTAAGTGACCCTGAGCCCCTCCTCGGTTTCCACGGCTGTCCTCTCGGCTGCACCCTGCCCAGGAGGAGCCCGCCACCCCTCCTCCGTCCGCCTCCTCCATCACTGTGAAAACCTGTCTCGCTGCTGCCCTAGGTGTAAGGATGGACCCTTGCTCCCCTTTCGCTTTCTCTAGCTTTTCTCCTTCCTCTTAGCTTACAGAGTTGAAGCCTAGCAGAAGTAACAGACACAAAACAGTAAGCCTGTGGACAGCTTTTCCCCAAAAGAGAAAAGTAAAGACTGGTTTAATGAAAAATCCCCAAAGCTCCTTGCTACTCCTCCCATGGAGGGGCGGGGCCCGCGCCCTCTGCCCTGGACCCGGGGCAGGCTAGGATGGCTTCCAGTGGGAGCACCGCGGAAGGTTCTGCGGAACTTCACAGGCTAGGGCATCACGTGCTGTGCCGGGCCCTTCTGCTTGGTTCTCCTGGAGCATGGGCCTCAGGGAGCTTCTTGGAACCCGGCCACTGTGCGGGGAGGACACCCTAGCCGCATGGAAAGGTCATATGCTGGCACTCGAGTGTACAGTCTCAGCTGACCCCAGGAGTCAGACAAAGTAGGGAAGAAGCTTCCAAGGGGCTCCGCCCCAGGCACGCCTATGTCTGCCCGGAGGAGACTCCAGACCTCGTCCAGCAGGGACGAGCCGCCATTCGTGCTTTGCAGGGTCCAAATACCTGCCCACGGGATCGGGGGCCAAACTCACCGTCTCCAGGGACAGAGGGTTTGTTTCTACTAAGTGGGGGGTGTGGTTTAACGCAACAATAGGGAACTGGAACAATGGAGATCAAACAGTGATCACACAAGAGTTTTTCTGTAACATAACTCTGAGCACTGTGGGAAAAAAAGGGTGGGCAATCTACAAGCCAACGTCACCAAAATGTCACATCCAGAAAACAGCCGCAGGTGCTCTGCCCTTCCTGGGGAGTGCGTATCCCTCCCCAGCTCTGTCTCCTGTCCTTCCACCTCACCATCTCACTTTCTTCTGTTTCTCCTCCTTCTGGCCTTTGTTCTGCCCCTGGGTCACAGGCGTACGGTCGTAGTGGGTACTCATTCTTTCACTAAACGAGAACATTAATCAAGCGCCGTCCAATATCTATCGGGGTAAACAAAGGCGAGGAGACCTAACCTTGTGGCCCTGCAGAGCAAAAGGTGTAAAAAAGTGTTTTTCAAACCATGGGTCGCCACCATTAACAGTCAGGATTTCATCCTCAGGGATCCCAGCAAGCATTTGCAAGCCATACAACAAAAGACAAAACAATAGACTAAAAATAACAACAAATAGGCATTCCCATTAGAATGGTGACTATTGTTTCACGAATCTTTGATGTTAACTTTGACACACACACAGAATATATATAGCGTCTCCGTCTTAAAACTTTGAGAAATACTCTAATAGCTATCCAAAAATAACCATAAAAAACACGACGGGATTGCGTTTAGGAAATTTGTAATTAACTTTCTAGCATTGGAACACTTCGTAAGAGTCACAGAGCTGCTCTGTGAACTAGTCCCTTCTAATAACAGGGTGTCCATTGTTTACTGTCGTCAGCTCTGTTCAGAAGGGGTGTTCTGGAGTTTCTGGGGTCGTGTTCCGTAAACACGTGGCACATGTGGAGGAAACCCGTGGGTCACTCATTCTGCATCTGCGCCCACACGGGCCAGGGGTTCAGGAGTGGAGCCAACCTAGCCACGGGTTTAATGGCTGAACTGGAGCGCGTGGAATTACCACGACCTCTGGCACTGATCTTTGCCTACAATTCTGGGAGCAGGCGTCCCTTCCCAGACCCAAGCCAGGGAGCCCAGGCAAAAAGAGTCAGCTGCCCGCATAATCCTGGCAGCGCAGCCCCCTTCCAGCAGCCGGTGGTGAGCGTTAAATAACAAGTCATAAAACCCACCGGCCTCTGAGTAATGCTGGTGGCAGGCGGTCCGCTCGTCCCCCCTGCCCCCTCTCGCTCCTGTGACTCAACGCAGCCTGTCGTTTTTCCCTTCGTCCTGAAATAAGCACACACTCTTCCAAGTCAGGGGAGCACCGAATGATTTCAAGTGAGGGCTTCCATCCAATTCCCAATCTCTAATTAGAAAATCCTAAAACCACCCCCAAAATGTTTTCAGAGTAGACATCAGATCAGAGAGCCCACTGCCAATTCAGTTTGAGTCACCGAGACCAAAGCCACCCGGATAGAGGTGGGGTGACAGCCCCTTAAAAGGCAACAGCAGGCTGAAGGCCAGGGCTGTGTAACTCCTGAGGCGTGTGTGTGTGTGTGTGTACGTGCACGTGTGTGTGGATGTGTGGGTGCATGTGTGTGCGTGTGTGCATCTCAGAGTCCACCAGATGGGCCAGGTGGACTGACAAAGAGCTGGGGAAACCCCAAAGCAGTCCCCCTCGTCCTGCCCCAAACAATATCCAAGGAACCGGACACCCAGGGTGGCGCGTGGCTACCACCCTGCCCTTAGGCTCAATGCCTGCCTTTGTCTTCAACGACCAAGTTGGGAAAAATCCAGTGTGTTGTTTTTTTTTTAAAGATTATTTATTTATTTATTTTTAGAGAGGGAAGGGAGGGAGAAAGAGCGAGAGAGAGAAACATCAATGTGCGGTTGCCGGGGGCCATGGCCTGCAACCCAGGCACGTGCCCTGACTGGGAATCGAACCTGCGACATTTTGGTTTGCAGCCCGCGCTCAATCCACTGAGCTACGCCACACAGGGCCAGTGTGTTCTTAAAGGAAATATTAAACATGTTTTGATTCCCGACTTGAAGAAACTAAAAACGTAAGGTCTAGAGCAGGGGTCCCCAATGTCCAGGCCTATTAGGAACCAGGCCAACACAGTGGGAGAAAAGCTTGAATGTAATGCACTTAAATGCACTTAATGCATCCCAAAACCATCCCCCGCCCCCAGTCCATGGAAACATTGTCTTCCACGAAACCTGTTCCTGGTGCCTAAAGGTCTGGGCCTGCTGGTCTAGAGGATGACAAGAAGACAGTCTTGGTGGACCTGTGGCAAGCTGCGACCGACTGAATGTTTGCACGCCCCCGAGTTCATTTGTTGAGTCTGAAGTGCCCAGTGATGGGGTACGAGGAGGTGGGGCCTTTGGGAGGTGACTGGGCCATGGGAGTGGAGCCCTCACTATGGGACACAAGTCCCTCTGAAGCCCCTTCTCCCTTCCTCCTGGAAAGGGCAGAGTGACCAGACGGTCACTTACGAACCCGGCCGCGGCCCTCACCACGCACGGGATCAGCCGGCCCCTTCTGCACTCTGGACTTCCAGCCCCCGGAACGGTGAGGAATAATTCTGCATTTCTGTTGTTTATAAACCACGCAGCCTATGGCATTTTGTCATAGCATCCCAAAAGGACTGAGACCCAAGCAAACACAAGATGAAACATTTCAAAGCATTTTTCCCTGTCGGTTAAAATTCTTGCTCCAGCCTCTGTCGTTAGTGGCTTGCTCTCCCCGTCTGTGCGTGTAATTCTGATGGGAAAGAGTTGCATTCAGTTGTTCCTTGGTTATTGGAAAATGTGTCCCCACAGTGGAGTGTGACTACTGAAAATGTCTCTTCGTTTAATTAAAAAAAAGACAGAGAGAGAGAGAGAGAGAGCACGTAGGAGGTTGGGGAGAGAATGCCAACAAGGTTTCTAAGTCATCGCCCACGGCTTCCTTCTTGGAAACGCGAAAGACTGCATTTAAGCCCAGGATTCTCTCTCCTCTTGTGTGACTGCCGCGACCACGGAGCAACTGTCTGAAATAAAACACTGGGGGTGAGTGAGCCACATGAAAATTCATGGGTCCCCCAGAATGGAAGAAAGTAAAACTCACTTTCTCAGACCTGAACAATCACGTAATTTGAGGAAAATGACTCTCACAACTACAGTTTGGTTCGTAGAGGTTGTTTTTTGCTGCAGTGAAAATAAAAATGATAATGCTGACTCAGATATTGTGTTACAGTGTATCTGCATAATGGCGATTTCTCCGTACAATATAAGGTACCAAAGGGTCTCTTACTTTTCCCTCCCAATTGCTATTGCTGTGAGTTGGAGACAAATTCCTAAAGCTGAGCAAGTTCTCGGAGAGACGCCACTTATTCTAAATAGGGAGTACTTGAATCCATGGGACCAGGTTTACGTATCATTTTATGAAATCTCGTGAAGTTTTAAAAAATTTTAGTTGACATCCAACACAGTACAGGTATTGTGTGAGTGTACATAAGTGTGTACGTGTGTCTGTTTATCTTTTTATCTTTTTGAAAAAGATAATCAGCTTGGGAGACTGGGAGCCAACTGGAAGTTTCTAACACTGATGGAAGGCTCTCTCGAAGAGCAACGTTAAGATGATTTATTCACTCTACCATCTCCCCATTGTCAGGAATATGAAAGGGTACGCGCAGAGTCTGGAAATGGAATGGACCGACGACCCACACAGTGTATTATACAACTAACTGCACTTTTTAACTTGCAAGGGAAACCACGTCACATCAAATCAACAGAAAACCCTCGAACACCTACACCGTGTGTTCAGGAACCGTGTTAGACACTGGAGGGGGCCCAGAGGTGGAGACACAGTAAGGCACTTGGGATCCAGCTGATGGGAAAACACAAATTAGCTCACAAAGAGTTAAACAACAGCTCAAGGCCACAGTAAAGGTCCAGGTCCTAATTAGGAAGGAAGGGAGGGAGGGAGGGAGGGAGTGAAGGAAGGAAGGAAGGAAGGAAGGAAAGGAAGGAAGGAAGCTAAGACAATAAACTAAAGAGACAGTAATTCCTGTAGCAGCAGAGGGAAAAGGAAGAGTTTTGGAAGAGGACTGAATTAAGAGCCTCTTCTCAGAAATGGGTTAAGATGATCTCAGATGAGTAGCCGTGGGTTCTTCCCTCTTAAACCATGTCGGATGGCAGGGAGAAGAGAGTCAGCTGTGCTGAAATAACAATCCTATCAGTGACACTGGTCGCTGCCAGTGCACGTCTGCTGCTAAGGCTCATGTCCATGGAACAAGGACATGCCATGTCACATCTGCATCCCGAGTACCTAATCTAGTACCCGAAACATGGTGGGGGCAGGGTGCTGAGTACCAGGTAGAGCTACCCTGGGGAGACAGGGCAAGGTTTATTTGCAAAACACCAAGGCAGTTTGTCTAAAGCTAGGTGGACAAGAAAAAGACAGGATAATTCAGAATGGAGATGTGGACTGAACTCTGGTACACCTGCGTGGCCAGGTCAGGTAAGCAAGTTGGACCCCCTTCTCTCTCTCGGCAACAGCAGAAACCAGTCAGAAAGATGCCCCCAGTTCAAGGGCACACAGGCTGACGAGTCGGTGAGAACTCACAGGGTGAGTTTTCCTCGTGCCCAGGAATGGGGGGCAAGAGCCAGAGGCTCCTGTCACTTCCAGCGGAGGGTGAGTGGCGTTCAAACATGGTGCTGCAGGCACGCACGCTGGAACCCCAGCCTTGACTCTCAATCTCTAGACTGGAGACTGTGATCCCCATTTAATCTGAGAGCAGCCCCTTTGGAAGACAGAAATAACCCTGGTGGAAACGACACAGCTTTACTGTCTACAAAACACAGCACAACCTGGCCGGGTAGCTCAGGTGGTTGGAGCAGTGACCTGATAAGCCAAGGTTGTGGGTTCGATACCTGGTCAGGGCACATGCAAGAATAAACCAATGAAGCATGGATAAGTGGAACAACAAATCTCTCTCTCCTCCCCACCTTTCTCCCTTCCTCTAAAAAAAAAATCAAGAAAAAAATGAAAACTACAGCATGACACAACTCTATAAATACACTAAAATCATTGTATTGTACACTGCAATTGGGTAGATTTTATAGTGTATATCTTGATAAAGATGTTTTTAAAAATAAAGCAGAAAAGCTCATATCTTACCTAAACAATTTCTTCATGTATACTGAATGGGTCCAAAAATCCAGTATCAGATTATAAACCTCATTGACTCAAAAATCTTATTCCCAGTAATATTTTCAAACATGACCCCCATCCATCATCAGTTGGTATCAACCTAGCCCACCGCTAGTCTGACAACTCTGAGATGAGAACTGTGTCTTATCTTACTCACCTCAGCACATATTTAACCATAAAATCTGAGCAAATCAATTCCCCCCCTTGCACCTTTATGCCTCAATCTACAGAAAAATATTACAGATGTTTCTCTATATTTTTATCAATGAATATTAGGCAGAAAACTTTTATTATATTCTAATTACAAGTGCCGAAAAAGGAAGTTAAAATTAGAAATGACAATAAGGTAACTATGTATCCACGCTTTAGCAGGCTGTGCACATCAACAAATGTATCAAGAACACATCTCTGTGGAAATCAAGGGAAGGAGCTGCAGCCTCCAACTGCAGGGCACCACCGTCACCCCTCACCCAGATGTCAAGGAGGTGCAGCTTGTGAAGGCAGGCGTTCCAAGAAGATTCTTATCTTCCTGGTTCTATCTGCTGCCCAGCATTCGATGTCCGTCTCTACACACGTTTCACAATACCCTTGCGTTCTTCTCCTCTCCATAGTGAGCTGTCTTCGGAGCGTTCCTGGCATATTCTAGCACTCTTCCAATAGGCTGCATTCAGACTCATCGATCACAGGGGGCCAGTCTACAGTCCAAACCTTCGTGGTCAGGTTCAGCTTAACACCCTCTGAAGGCTTCCCAGCACCGTCAGGATCAAGTTCAAAGTCCCGAGCATGGCCTTATGAGGCCTGAAACACTAGGGCTTGCGCCAAACTCTCCAGCCTCACATCTTGCCCATGTTTAGGGCCTTCCCGCCTCCCCCAGTCTGTCTTCTTAGATCTCTGCCTAAGTGTCGCCTTGCTCCAGGCTGAATGAGGTCTGGACGCTCCCATTTGTCCTTTGTGGCACTTCCTGTGGTAATTGGTTAACTTGGGGTGGGCACCAGTTTGTCCTTCTCCCGCTCCGGACTTCAGGGATGGAGCGCCGCGGGAGCCTGGCACACACAGGAAGTCAGCACGAATTTGCTGTATCGACTCCACACGTTCTGGGCTTTCTCCTCCCGGCGCGACTGCTCCTTCCTGACGACAGCCCTGCCTGACCGGGTGGGAGAGCCAGGCCACTCCACCCGTCCAGCAGAGCCCAGTGCTTCCCAAAGGCTGGTGACCGGCATCCAGGCAGCTGACGGGACTTGGAGCATCCCCCAGAGAAGCCAGGCTGAGTCACAAGCCAGAGGAGAGAGGGTTCAGCAACCAGGCACAGGCGAGCGCGGAGTCTTTGACGGAGGAGACGGCAGGCGTGAAAGAGGCCGGGGACAGAGAGGAGCCCTGGAGGGAGGGGCCCCGGGAGAGCTGAAGGGACGGGGCACGGGGAGAAGCAGGCCCGCTCTCCTCCGCCCGTTCCTGCCCGCTGAGAGCCAGTCCCGGCGGCGGGAGCCCGGGCCTGCAGGTGACAGCCCGTTCTGCCCACGCCTGGCCAGGGCGCGCTCTGCCGAGGCAGCCACAGAGGCTTCTGTGGGACAAATGCAGAAGCTCTCATAGTCCGAGCACGTGCCGGGTGAGGAAACCCACAGCGTTCCGGGGCTCACACGGAAATGCCCGTCCTGCCGAGAGCGCTCTGATCCAGAGTCACTGAGTCCTGCGGAGGCGGCCCGGGTGGCCACCTCCGGCCCCAGGTAGCTGTGGAGGCAAGAGGGCAGGGGCACGTGGCACCAGGCCCCAGCGCTGCCCCTCCTGGGGACCAGGGGCAGGGCCGCTCCCCCGGAGAAGACACGCCTCAGCCTGCATCGGATTTTGTTCAGTGGTGGTGGCCGGGAGGCGTGTACGTGTTTGTGTGTGCGCATGCCTGTGTGTGTGTGTAACTTTCTTCAAGAAAGAACACGTTCCGAACGCGTCTTCCTTAAAACACTTAACATACAACTCTTGTCTTTACTCTCCTCAGTCCCCCAGTGTAATGATTTTTAGCAATTATCAAACATGTCTGACCCCAAGCCAGGGTCAAAACTAACACCATCCATGCATGGCATATGAATGTACATGAAACAGGTATTTTAGAAAATGACATGCTAATACACTCTGATCTTTTCCTACTCGGTTTGATTCTATTTTAATGCTCTTTCAACCTACCTAATTGATTTTATACCCACTAATAAGGGATAAGCCGCAATTTGAAAAAAACTAGTACTACCTCTAGTATATCATATAACTATCAGTTAAAAACAGTTTTACACTTTCCACGTTATACTCCAAGCAGAAGAGAACTCCCCCTTTCCCAGTAATACCCCAGACCCCACAAGGTTACAGCCATGGGGTGTCAAAGACGAGCCGAGGGGGCCCGAGAGGCCTCGGGCGGGGGCACACCCCCCCCCCCCGCCCCGCACACCGGCAGGTGCGGCTGCAGCAACCGCCTTGCCCTCCGTCAGTGGGCAGCCTGCGTCCGCCACACGACAAGGTGTGTTTGAAATGAAAACATGCAGGTATCGATTGGAACTGTTTTCATTACAGCACTCCTGAGACAGCCACACGACACACCCCCCCCTTCTCACTTTGTTTAGCCACCAACAGAGACACGCACTCCCGTGTCATCTGCCGCCGCTGAGAAGGGCCATGCGCAGTGTCTGCAGTGCTCAGACCTTCCCGCACAGCAACGGAACCGGGTCCCCGTGCAAGGAGAGGAGGCTCTGCTGCAGGTGTGTGCCCTCTGGGGCATCTCTAAGCCGCATCACTTGGTTCGGCAACGCTGATCAGTCTGGGTTAACGGGTCAAAGGTGTGTATGAATGGAACGCTTTTGCGGGAACTACGCGGCGGTCGAACGAAAACCGTTCACAGAGCTCCCCAGGGGGGTAACAGGATGGAAAGACCGATGTCCCTCCCCAGCACCCGGCACTGGGGTGCCTCCCAGTTGTGGCACAGTGCGGTCAGAAAGTCCTGCGGGTCCCACAGCGCAGCCCAGAGTGCGGGCCAGGGCTCCAGAGTCACACTTCCCCGGTCCTACCCCGCTGTGACTTACCCCCTCCCAGCCTCCGCAGGGCCCTCGTGAAGGGGAGCGGGTAACAACAAAGCCCGGCTCCAGGCTGACCGTGAGGATTCCAACACCGCCCACCGTCCACGGGACGCAGGCCGCTGGGCCCCGTCCCCCCGCACGTCTCCCACGGACAATAGGGGTAGCTGTCACCATCCGCCCAGTCACTCCCCGACCGGCCTGCCAGTGTGCCGACAGCCCACAGGAGGCGCTGCCTCCGAGGGGACGCATTTCCCGCTGGTCTCTCAGGGTCCAAATTCCGTCAGCCTCCTCCGGGGCCCTTCTGGATCCTTCTCTTCTGTTCTGTACAGTAGGCCCCGCCCCCCACCATTCCAAGGCCCCCCATGGATGCCTGACACCAAGGATAGTACCAAACCCTATGTACCCTACATTTACTCACACTCGTACACACCTATACTAAAGTATAGTTTCTAAGTTGGCCCAGTAAGAGGTTAACAGCGGTAACTAATACTGAAACACACACTATACTGCAATGCAAGTGACGGGAAGGTAGTCGCTCTCTCGCATCAAACTAGCACACATTTCTTTTCCCTTTTTCCCAAGGACAAAGGATTCATTTTTACCACAGACCCTAGAAGCTCGCCCTGTGATTTTTCCCTCCCCTTGAGAAGCCGAGAATTTTCACCTTTCACCTAAAGGAAGCACTTTCCAGCCGGCAGGTCTGAATTGCCAGCATCACCGTGCCCTGGGGCTGCTATTCAGTAAAATAAGGGTCAGTTGAGCTTAATAAGCACTGTCCCGAGACAGCTGACCCGGTAATCAAGGTGGCCGCTAAGGGACTAACGGGCGGAGAGCGCGGACTAAGGCATGAAGCACGTCCCAGGTGGGAGAGAGTGGGACTGCATGAGGTTCCACCATGCTTCTCAGAACTGCATGCAAATGAACACTTGCGAGTCATTTATCACCGGGATTCCCCATTTAACATTTGCAGACTGTGGTTGGCCGTGGTAACTGAAGCCAAGATTAAGGGCGGTCTACTGTTCAGTTCCTTCCTCTCCTTTCTCACGTGTGCCCAGCTAGACCTTGAGACACGCGAGTGCGGAGGGTGGAACACACTCATCTCACTAAGCTCTCTGGAGAGCCCAGGGTTCACGGCGTGACAGCTGGACTGAGCTCCACGTGGCTGAGTAGTCTCCTGACCTGGTAAGACATACCTGTTCCAGAGGGCTCACCACCCGCATCCGCCCCGGGATTCTGGGAAGCTCAGGGCCCGTCTGAGAGCCCAGAGCACCTAGGAAGCGAGAACTACACAGGAAGGGGCACTAATCAAACAACTCCACTTCTATCCTGAAGGTTCCTGGCCTCAGGTTTGCAGGAAGGGCCTGGATGAGGCATGATTATCTCCATTATTACAAAATAAGAACTTATCAAAATAAGATTCTCCCAAGGTAGGCAGATCACTGTACTTTTCCTAATTTATAAAGCAGGTCTTAGAAGAGGGAAATCAAGTACCATTCTGAAATCGTGGTGAGACTTCAATTGTCCACGTTGCCTGGTCTCCTAGACATCCCCCACCATGCCCCATGCTTTCTGGGTATCTACCTCCATCGTGCTTAGAATTAATGATGGCAAGACAACGGTCCCGTCTGCCTAATGGCCTCAGTGCAACTATTCTCCCTTAGACAATTCTACAAACCACCCTGAAGGCCAATGGAAATGGACTTGCCAGTCCCTAGTGAGTGAAAGATTACCTGCGACATGCAACTTCCTCCAAGTTATCCTCTTAAAGAATAAGGAAGCCACAGACTGCAGTTGGTAACCAAGTCCTGCAGGCTGTAACTTCCTGTGTTTCTTTTCTTACGGCAACTACTGTCAGGCCACTGGCTTGGTGTCAGCGAAGGGAGGGCATTACACATCCATCAGGGCCCGGGCAGCGGGCGGGAGGGCTGCTAGGTGGTGGCACAGACGGCACTGGAAGCGGACCCACCTGGGTCCACGCCCCGGCCTGACCACTGCCCCGCCGAACGGCCTGAACAGTTGCCTCATGGCTCTGGGTCTCCTGTTCCTCATGGTAAAATGGAGATAATGATACCAGCATCAGGAGACTGGAATGAAGATAGAGAACTGGAATGCATATCATTCCTGTTCAGAAGGCACATTCCACTGGAATATTTAAAGTGTACACAGAATTCACACAAATAAACAAGTAAGACCTCATCAAAGTGAAAACCTTCTGCACAGCAGAGGAGAACACTGACAGAATGAAAAAGCAAGCGATGAAATGGGAGACGGTATTTACAAACCATCCATCTGATAAGGGGTTAACATTCAACATATAGAAAGAACTCACACAATTCAATATCAAAAAACCAAACATTCCAACTTAAAAATGGGCAGAAGAGCTACACAGACATTTTTCCAATGAAGACATACAGTTGGCCAATGAATACATGAAAAGGTGTTCAAGATCGTTAATACTCAGGAAAATGCAGATTAAATCCACAATGAGAGTCCATCTCACACCAGTGAGAATGGCTATTACCAGAAAAAGCAGGGAGGGTGGAGTAAGGGTTGGCGTGGCAAGGATGTAGAAAAGAAGAGAATTCTCGCCCTGGCTGGCGTAGCTCAGTGGATTGAGCTCGGGCTGTGAACCAAAGCATTGCAGGTTCGATTCCCAGTCAGGGCACATGCCTGGGTTGCAGGCCATGGCCCCCAGCAACCAAACATTGATGTTTCTCTCTCTCACTCTTTCTCCCTCCCTTCCCTCTCTAAAAATAAATAAATAAAATCTTTTAAAAACAAATTAAAAAAAAAGAGAATTCTCATACTCATATACTGATTGACGGAAATGCAAATGGGTGCAGCCACGATGGAAAACAGTATGAAAGTTCTTCATAAAATTATAAACAGAACTAGTATAATAATGCAGAAATCCCGCTTTCTGGGTACATAGGCAAAGGAAATAAAAACAGGTTATCAAAGAGACACATGCACTGCCATGCTCACTGCAGCATTTACAATGGCCACGTGTCTGTCAGTACATGAGCGAGTAAGAACACGTGGTCTGAGGATTCACCATGGAGTACAACTCAGCCGAGAGAAAGAAGGACATCCTGCCGTTTGCAACCACACGGAGGAGCCCGGAGGGCGTTATACCAAGTGAGATGAGAAAGATGGATACAACATCGTATCACTTCTGTGCAGAATCTGGAAGAAGAAGTCAGACACAGAAACGGAGAGCAGAAAAGTGGTTTCCAGGGACCGAGGGTCTGGGGCAAGGAGACAGGGGCTGGGGAAAACGGCACGGACTTCAGCTCCCAGGTGGATGAGGACTGAGGACCTAATGTACAACACGGGGATTACGGTCAGTACCAGTGTATGCTATAGCTGGAATCCGCTGAGAAAGTGGAACTCCGATGTCCTCACCGAGTGAACAAGTAAGCGAGGTGGCGGATGGGTCCATTAAGTAGATGGGAGAATCCTTTCACAATGACGCATACATATAACTACCATGATGTACACTTAATGTCTCATAATTTTATATATCTGTCAGGTACACCTCGATAACGCTAAAAAGTGCACCGGTGACTTTGCGTTCTCTCTCCTCCCCTCTCTCAGACGTAACCCTGCGATATAACAGTTTCTGGGGCAGAACCGGAACTTGCAAACAGTCGGCCCTTAACTTTCTCTGAGCCATTCTGCATAGCACTGCTCAGCCCCACGACGTCCTCTCCGCCGCACTGAACATACGAACTTAACGACCCCGTGAGCAAACGAAGGCTGTTACAGAAAGTGGGCCTGGACAGCGTGAGGGGCGTCGGGAGGTGCCTCCCCGAGAAACTCCAGGGTCCGTCCATCAGTCACCAAACTGCGTTCGCTCGCCCGGCCTGGAGCGTTTTCCCTCTCTGCAATGACAGGTCCTATTTTCTCTCTGGCCGAGGCAGGGGGACCACCTCGTACGCAAGGGAGAATCAGGAACTAAGAACATGCACAGGTTTCAAAAATTAGTCACCAGTTACTATGGTGATGCAAATATTACCTAACAACCCTCTGGGCTGTAACCCAGATGATGCTAAATACATTACTTTAAACAGGGAAAATGGCCTCTAATTCTAGGAATACTTGCAAGGAGCTAGACGGACCTCACGGCAGACTGAAGGCAGCCCAGGTGGGCTGCTGCGGACCCCGGGTTCGAGGTCCCTCTCCCACCCTGCGCATACTGAGTCCTGGGTCGTCCACACACGCAGCCACGGAAGGAAGAGGCATGATGCCGTATTTAGGAAGAAAGGGCTCTGATCAGGAAGACGAGTCCCCTCACTGCCCCAGCTCCTGATACGAGAATGATCCCTGCTCCTGCCCACTGAGGTGGGACAGAACGGAGGGCAGGCTCGGCAGGGGGGTGGGGGGGTCCCTTTTAAACTCAACCTGAAGAACGTCCTCAGGCAAAACAAGAGTTCCCAGAAAATGACGAGGATGCCCAATAAAATAATCGTGTTCCCACTGTTCTAAGTAGTTTCAACTTTCTGAGTCTCTTTTAATTTTCCTGAGAACAAAAGCATAAATATCGTACGAATTTTTTAATGATTCCAAGAATCAGCTACGCACACTCCTAAGTCGATCTCAGAGCCTAACGCTGCGCGGTGCGCACGGTGCCTGCCGCACACGGAGCCCGTCCCTTCAGAACAGCGGCCCCAGAGCCGTGGTCCTCCAGGGGGCCCCTGGGTGCCCTGCTCCAAACTCCAGGAGGGCCCTCCAAATGCACAATCCCAGGCCATCTCCAGGGCTGCACAAGCTGAGTCACCGGGGCCCAGGTCTAAAAATCTGTATTTTTGAAAGGTTCTCTCTGCGCTGCTTGCTTGGGCTCTAGTCCGAGAATCCCGTCACGAGGAATCTCCTGACAATGGCGGCCGAAGACAGGGCAGCCACCAGGGGACCCAAGCCTGTAGAGGTTAATCACGGGCAGCGCTGTTGGTGACTCTGTGTCTTCTGCACTTCTACCCAGGGTACAAATCCTGCACAAACACATGTATTACATATGCACGTATAACACAAGTATTTCACAAACTACACAGGTGATACACGCTTACTCTATTTATTATATCCCGATTTTTAATACCCTTACAACTTACTAAGTGGATTTCACTACCCACTGATTGGCGATGCCTGAAAACCCCTATTATAGCTTCTACTGTCCCATAATTTTATCACTTAATAATTTTTACACTTCTTCATGTTATCACTCAAATAGTAGAAAACCATCCAATCTTTCCCAGTAATACCCCAGAAGCCACACTACTTTAGTTGCCTTTAAAAGGTGAACCGAGTTGAAATGAGACAGTCTTCTGCTTCAGGACATCGACAGCAATACATTCAACTGCTACCATTGAACTTTACTTCCTCTTCAGTCTTACAAACGCCAGCATGCAGATCATATAAAGATAGGATAAAATAAAGTATGAAGAAAATGATGCAAGGAGACAATAAGGACAGAAAACTAAGTGTGGAATGAATTAAAAAACAAAAAACAAAAAAAACAAACAAGTGAAATGAACAACTGGGCCAGGAGACCTGGTCCTCTGGTTAACTCTAGCATGCCGGATCTCTGGGTGACGGGAAAGACACGATGGGTCATGAAAATGGCAGTGTCCAGTGGGGAAGAACCGAGCAATTTCTGGAAGCATGTCTAGGCTGTGGCTATCCTCCCTGTGGACTAGACTGAAGGTCCCCTACCCCCACAACCATACTCCTCAAGGCAGAGCAAGCAGTCATGGTAGGCACAAGACCCCTGTTCCTGCGCCCACCTTCCACCACCACCTGATTCCAGGACAAACTTGGGAGCAACACAGCCAGGGGCCTGCGGCTGTCTCACGCTCCCTCCCCCCAGGGCATTCTGTATTTACCTCTGTCCCCGCACCGACCCCCTCCTTGGGGTGGAAACTGTTCACAGGGCTGCCTGTCCCCCCAGCCAATCCTGCCAGGTTGCAAGCTGCGTGAGGCCAGGACCGGCCCCTTTGCATTGCGGTGGCTGCTCCATAAAACCGAGCTGAACACCAAACTCCTCTAGAAACCCCCCAAAGGAACAGTGACAAAGCCCAGAGATCTGGACTAGCTTCTTGACCCTCCCATTCACTGCCCCTGTGGTTCTGACCAAGCCACTGGACCCTTAGGATTCAGCTTCTTATCTGTCACCCCCAAGTCAACATTGTTTCTATCACAGGTTCGTCTCGGAAAGGAACCAACCAACAGATGTTAAAGGGCCTGGCGGTCCACTTTCTGGCATCTGGGAGGTTCTGCATGAATGTTTGCTTTCCCTTCTCTGATCAGGGAGCTCTAAGACATTGATCCCCCTTTGCTGCCAGGGTCCCCACAGCCTCCCCAACTGTGGGAGAGTTCTTCCCCCTTCTCCTCCAAGCTTCCCAGAAAAGTCACCCAAGAAGAAAGCAGGGCCCCACAAAACCACAGAACGCTCAGTGCCTGCCCAATGCCACCTTTGAAGAGATTACTTGTCATTGTTTCAACTACTTTAAGAGGACTCAGACATTGCTCTTTAGGGGGCGGGGAGTAATGTCTGAAAAAGGAAACTGGACTGTCATTAAGTATCACAGGAAAGCTTTGACCGAGCAGTAAGAGATTAGCAGTAAGAGAGATGATTAGAAAGTCCGCTGTTCGAAGGCAAGCGCAGCTGCTAAAAGAGGACCCAGACACGTGTCTGGTCCTCACTCTTGGGGAGGCTAAGTGCCTCCTGGTTGCTACAGAAGCCACAGGTCTTCGTTTGCAGACTCCGATTCCATGGAGGGACAATGCAAAACTTAGGCCAGCATGTGACAGAAGTCCTGGACCGATGGCACATCAGTCAGCATTTTAACATCCTGAAGGGCAAGGGCCCCGGACGAAGTCACGGGGGTGGCCTACCTTCTCCGTGATGTAGAAGTTGGAACTGTCAGCATGCTGCAGGGCGTAGTACTCGTGGTTGGCCAGGGACCACCTTGGAACAGAAGCAGAGACGGGTCAGAAAAGCGGGAAAGGGTCATTCCCTTTTTCACGGCTTGATCGGATTGGATGAGCAAAGCATGCCGTGTTCAGAACTGGGCCAGGACTCCACAAACCCCACGATGTAGTTTCAAAATCAAAATATCAGCCCGCCTTTCACCCTGAGATCATGATTTCAGTCTTCTAGGTCTTATTCTGAGCCTATTGCTCGCCTGAAAGCATTTCATCTTCACAGCTTTGGGGCAGGGGTGGTGTTTGAACAGAAAGTTACATTCCTCCCTATTTTGAAGGAGTGGAGTAGAGAGGGAAAACCAAGGCGATGAGTACATTTAAATTTTCCACAGTTGTTACATTTCCATTATCTCCGCATTCTCCAATCCGCAAGCACTAGGCTTGCTGCATGCCGGAACATTCTCGTCAAGTCCCCCAGGTCTTAAATTCCAAGTAATCCTCTAGTCACAATTCTGCTTTAAAATTAAAAAAAAAAATGCCACTTCCACCTGTGTGGGCAAGGCCAAGTGGGGGAGCCATCCCTGCTGTGATGTTCGTGGGGCAGGAGAGGGACTCGCTGACTTGTCCTTTAAATTATTTCATCTTCGATGGGGACCAGAGTGGTCCTCCCAGTTCATGCCAAACGCAGTGAGCATTTGACCTCGGGAACTTTAGCCAGTTCCCTGCTGAGAAGGGCGAATGAACACCCCTTTTCCTCAAAATACATAAAGCCCATCCCGGGGTGCACACACCTGCCAGTTCACACTTGCTCCTCTTTGAGGGCACCAATATTGTGTGTGTGTGTGTGTGTGTGTGTGTGTGTGTGGAAAGGGGCATGCACATCTGAAACAGCAAGTCCCGGTGTCTCGAGGCAGGCCGGGGGGTGACTTGGGAATGGGCCCCGACAGCTGCACGGGGACACTTCGGTTGGCTCTCAAGTTGGGAACCGTGAACACCTCCGAGGCATCCCGGGCGACAGCACTCACCCGTCACAGACTTCCTTTATTATTGCAGACAGCGGTTTTTTCTGCAAAAATGGCAAAAAAAAGGAAACACGGTTAGTTTCGTTTCATCATTTCAAATTTTTTTAAAAAAAGGAGAAGAAGGCCGGTAGAAAAGATGTCTAAGCAAGGAGACTTTCCATGTGCTATTCTTAGCTGTTCTCAATGCGTCTGTTGTTTTTCTCGAGGCGATCTTCTACCAGCCGTCGCCACCGAATACATTGATGATTTATTACCCCGGCAGCACTTTTTTCTACGCTTAATATTATTAGTTGAACAAAATATACACCATTTGTAAGTCAGCCGCACTGAAATCGGGATGGAGTCACGGCTTCGATCACAGATGCCCGCGGCCATGAAAGCGGCCGGGGCCCAGCGACAAGTGGGATTCCTTGGGGGCGCGCGGGGCGGGCAGGCGGCAGCCGGGCCGCGTGCAGGCAAGCGTGGGCTCGGGATAGCTGCGTGAGAGCTCGGGGCAAATGCCCTACGAGGTGCTCTGAAACTTTCCCTCCAGAGTGCAAAGAATTCTTTCCATAGCCTCAGCCTCGACAAATGCCAGTCACGCAGCAGCTGGAGCGGGGCACGCTCACGTACTGGGACCAGGACAGCATGTGCCCAGGACGGCATGTGCCCCGCTGTCAGCCGGCGGCCGGCTACAGCTGCGCTCCTGCCTCACAGCCACAGCTGTGCTCCGCCCGCCTCCGGACGGCAGGAATGTGGTGGACAGACGCCCACAGCTCGCCCGGCGACGTCGGCACTGACCCTCTTGCTTTAGAGCCAAACAGACCCTCTCTGTCTCCTGGGGTGGACAGCAATGCGCCAACCAAAAGAATGACCCAAGAAGAAAAGTGGGGAAGACAAATCAAAGAAATATGCAGGCGGTCCAGGATTTTCAGCTGCACCAGGATAGACTGTCTGCGTTTAAGTATGCGAAGCAGTATGGGGAAGGGCCGTCTGAGTTCCAGGCAGGACCGGGTCCAATCCTGGCTTGTCAACTTGTTTGCAGAGGGACCTACCATGTTCTGCATTTGCTGAACCTCAACTAGTTTGTCTGTAAAATGGGCACAGGACCTACGCACTCTGAGGCTGCTATAACAATTCAATTCAACTCAATGAGAATTCATACAAAGGGCAAAAGACACAAGGAAGGGTTGAGGCTCTGGCTTCCTTGCCTCCCACGTCACGAGAAGAGCCTCACTTTCCTCTTGCCGCTCTGTCCTCAGACGGACACAAAGCTGTCACAGCTGCGCTCCTGGGGAATTCAGAACTGCAGCCCTTGCTAAGGCCCTCCCGTCCCTCTCAAAGCTCCGCAACGACTTCCTCCCGCTGGAGGTCTAGCCTCTACGGCTGAGTGTGCAAAGCAATGTCTGCCGACAGCTATGAACACGGGATGGGAAGCGGACCCGAGAATTGGGGAGTGGAAAGATGGTGGGGTTTTCTTGCCACCCTGAGTTGGTCTCCGTCAGAAAGAGATTAGAAATGGGGACTGGGTTGTACCACGCAGTTACATGTCACAGAAGTCCGAGGCCTCTGCAAACACTTGTCTGTTGTTTAAGGCTTTAAGCTGTGGGTGAAGGGGCAAACCAAATGAGAAAACTTTAGGAACAAAACCTTCCTCACAAGACAAGGATTTTGCCCGTTCAGCTGCCAGGGACCTCTCTAGGTTATCAGTATATTGTGAGGACCTATCGGTCTCTGAGGCCCCCAATCTTACTTCTTGCACCCTTGAAACTGAAACATAACTATCAGGGCTGGACCTCAGCCTTAAAGGACATCAAAACAATAGATCGGGTCAAGAAAGTATTGCTATTGAGGTAGGAAAAGGCTCCCAAAATAACACCTCCCAGAATCGGACCTCCTAGTTCAGGTCTCTTAGGGGAACTTCTTGAATTCAAGTCTGATTCATAGATTCGGAATCAGGTTTGAAAAGACAGAAGTCTGTGGACTTGTAGAACCACTACATCCAGGACACTCTGAAGATGGGTCTCTGAAAGGAGTCAAGACCGTGAGGCCCAAAGCTTGACGACGCCACAGAGAAAGGTTCAAGAAAAACTCAAACCACGGAGGAAGAGGAATCGCAGTTAATCCAACATCGTGCCCGTGCAGTGCAGCCTCGGCTGCTGAAAGGATGACACGAAAGGACGAGGCTGCTCCCGCGGCCCAGGTCCTACCACTGCCCCTCCAACCTTCTGCCTGTTCCGACGAAACGCTAGCCCCCAGCACCCGAGGCTAATGCGACGGCTTTCCCGGGTCTCATCCTCCTTCACCCATCTCACTTGACACTATCACTACTACTTCCTTTCTGACACTCTTTCCAGAGCTCCTGCTACATGTCCTTCATCTTCCTATAGTGATAACCAACAGTCCTTCAACAAAATCCAAGAGATCCTTCACGGCTTCTCTTGTACTTCTAGCTTCCGAGCTCCCTGTTCTGCTCTTGCATCTTCTGCTTTTACCGACTCGGTCAGTTCCTCATTCTCTTTAACTGCCCTGAGTCTATTCTGATCCCAAACGCTCTCTTGCAAATATTTTGACAGCTTAGTAAATATAGCATTTAACTCTTCTTCAGGCATCTTGTTTAAACATACAAACCAAACTCATCACCCTCACCACTCCCTGCCCACCAGTCTACCCCCAAATCGGCGTGCCCCAACGTTCCCCCACAGCCGCCATGACTCCTCCCTTTTGCTGTGACTCCACTGCCGCCCAGGACCATCATCACCTTTATTTCTGCCACCTCCAGGTCTACTTTATGACAAGGTTGTGCAGCATTTTCCTCTGTGATGTTCCTGTTATTACGTCCCACTTCCTAACTATTCTTCTAAAATCCTGACACTCCTCATTCCAACTCCAGCTATCTGATGAATTGTCACCCAATCCTGGCACCCTTAATTCTGCCTCCCAGCCCCAGTGACTTTCCTGAGTGCCCACCCATCATTGCCAACTACCCGCCAGGAACATCCATTGGCACCCCAAACTCTGACTCCTACTTTCCATTACTTCCGACCTTTGGGAGTTGTTCCTCGTGCGTTTCTAGAGAACCTGACTTCTCTTTCTTCTGCGACAATCGTGTGTACAAGACACTGAGCCCCATCCTGACTTCCTCCGCTCCCTCCCGCTCCTGCATCCTTCCCAGAACTCACTCCCACTAAGAATTCTCAGATGCCACCACCAGACCCTTGCAAATGAGTCTTCACGCCTCCAAGGTTCTATCTTTCCAATCTTCGCCTTAACTATTATAATCAGACAAAATTAGAATTTCCCCTCAAACTTGGCTCGTGTCACTCTTTCCGATATCCCCCATAGGTCCCCAGCGACTGCCACCTACACCGTACGCATCCCTTAGCTCGTCATCCAAGCCTTCCCCAGTCTGGTCTCAAGCAATTAAACTTTCTGCTGATGCTATACATGTTCCCACGCTTCTAAATTAGTTGGTGATTCACCAAATATATACATACATCCTCCACACTTTCACTTTATTTGTTGAAATGTCCCTCTCTTCTTTCTGTTCCATCTCTAACAATGAACTCTACCTACCATTCATACCCATGCCAAAGCCACCTCCTCTAAGAACACGTCCCCGGTCTCCTGGAAGAGAGACCACGCCCTCTCGGTGCAAAGGACACCTAAGGACTTCTGGACCTTCTTGTCCCTGTGACCATGGCATCTTAACGCATCATTGTCACCTTCTCCTTCACTCAGTACTAGTTTCTGCAATGCACAGGGCGCTAGTAGGATCCAAGAGACACTCAATACACTTCTCTTCCATGGGAAACCCACACACTAACTTTCCTTTGGAAAAACAAAAAGCGAACTCTTTGGAAGTCTAACCCGCACTCGTCAGCCCACTTGCTACCGTGTCGGCCCTTGCTGGGTGGCCGGACGCAGCTGCTGGCTCCAACCTGGCGGACGTGCGAGGCGGTCAGTCCCGACTGCACTGACCCCTCACAAGGGTGTCACATGGTTCACAGCCTGGAAGAGCACTGAGCCACACAGCTGATGGAGACTGTAACTCAACAGGCAATAAAACAGATAGCAGTTAGTGACCGTCACTGCCCCTTAGCAAGGCCACACAGGTGACCTGCACGACTTCCCTATACAGGGACTGAACAGCACACCACAAACAGAAAACACTCTTCTGGGGTCGCTGCCCGTGCACAGCTCTCGGTGTGACAGCAGCTCCGTGACCGCCTTCAATTCCAAGCCAAACGCAGGCTCTGCTGGGGTTTAGTCCCCATGTGCTCGGCTTTTGTCCCTCTGTCCGGGTCTCAAAGACGCAGGAGCAGAGTGACAGGGCATCACCTTGACAGCTTCTCCCAGAGCCGCTGAATTAACGCGCCTTCACTTCATTGGGAGAAAAACAGCCCAGGAGAAAAGAAAAGTTGGTCTAAAAGGATGAAAACTGTTTTGTTTTGTTTTGGTTTTGCCCCGTGACTCCATAAGCTATAAAGGCACTAAAAATAAAATCCTATAATCTATTGGACTATAGCTGGATTTAAAATATTGAAGCTGAAGTATTTTAAAGGCCCAACTATGTTTTCTTAGCTTATAAAAATTACAACTAAATTCCTTAAGCTTTTTGCTTTGAAGGTCAAGACTACCTTCTCGAACTCACAGTGAGCCGAGATGGGCAAAGCAGGAATGTGTTTAGAGAGAGCCCGGAGGGTCGGTGGGCAGGCAGGCAGGCAGTTACCAGATTCCCACGTGCAGGAGGTCGGGGACGGCGTGCACAGGGGACCCAGGACACACTTTCATCCCCGTGCCCTCCGGCACCAAGCAGGGAGGTCATCTCGCAGCCCGCAGAAGCATTTCTTCACTTTATACGACTCTGGGAAAACCTCGGTGTTTGGCAGCAACACTTCTATTTGTCGAGCAGAGTATGCATTTCCATACGCATTGTTGGCGATGCACCACCATGTGCCACAGTTGCGTCCAAGGCGCAGCTGTTTTGTTGTTGTTTCGAGGGATTCTTGCCTCCCTTTTTATTTTAACTCTTCCTTCTCCAAAAGAATCCCTTGACTTCGCTCACGAAAAGCAGCAAGCCTAGAAAGCAATCCACTTCCTGTGCAAAACACTCGGGGCATCCACTCTTCACAAAATCAGCCAGACCCCTGAGAACGGCCAGCTCCTCCCGCAGTGCATGCTTCATCCACACCTACGACAACGCGCCCTCTTCTCTCTCTTCCCGGGAGTGGGCGCCCGCCCTTGGCCTTCCTGCCTGTGCCCCCACCCCTGGCCTTAGTGCCTTGTTGGCCTCGTGCGTGCCTGAGTCTGGCCCTCCCACGCTGCCCCCTCTCCTCAGGTCTGGTCCTGCATTTCCAACAATCCCCTGCGGGAATCCTTGCGGGTGCCCTGCCTCCCCTTCAAGCTCGACACCCCACTCTCTTCCTTAAAAAACAGCTCCTCCTCTTGCCTCCCTTTTATCTGCTCAATAAAAAAATCAAGCCCTGGCTGGCGTAGCTCAGTGGATTGAGTGCGGGCTGCGAACCAAAGTGTTGCAGGTTCGATTCCCAGTCAGGGTACATGCCTGGGTTGCAGGCCATGACCCTGACAATCACACATTGATGTTTCTCTCTCTCCCCCCGCCCCACTTCCCTCTCTAAAAATAAATAAATAAATAAACTTGATCATTCTCCTGCCCAAAGCACGTGGTTCCTTTAAGGCATGAGAGACCAGGACACCAAGAAGAAATACCCTTGGGAGCCCCTGGTTCTTTACCTAGGAAGTGACAGAGTCATCCTGCTGGCTTTGCAGCTCCCTGTCGGGGGACTGCCCAGCTGTCATCCCCCTCAGTGCCCACCCCCTGCCCTGTCACACCTCGGATGAACTCAGTTCCTACGCAAACACCTGCTCCTGTCCGTCGGCCGAGGCACCTGGCTTGGGGACTTCACCCAGCCCACACGCTCACCTCGGAGCTCTCAAGTCCACGCTGCCCGACTTCCGCCTGGACGCAGGCCCATGAGGCTGGCCACCCCCATCCGAGGTGACCACAGGCCTGTTAGGAACTACGGGGCGGAGGCTGCAGTCCTTGCTGCGACATCACTTCTCAGGCCCGTGGAGGCGCTAAAGTGGGCATCACCCTGCAAAGAAAGCCTGGCTTCACGGACAGCTTGTTCGTTTCCAGTGTTTTTAATGACGGGCAGCGGGGGGCGGGGGGGGGGGTGCTCACGAGGTGACATTAAAGAAACGGACGCCAGAAAAGCAGCAAGAATGCTGAGTTTCTATCAACTGCTGGCTTTTCCCTATCTTTCCTCAACTCTGAGCTCTTGAATGACTTTGGAAACAGATGCCCTGGGGCCGAACCTGGAGGTCCGCAGGGCCCAAATTTGCACCCTCGGACAATGAGTCCTCCTGACGAGGCCGCACCGGTCTCTGCCGAGACGAAGGGCTGAGCCTTGCATGCCGCAGTGCGGTGAGGACTGACGACACGGGCCGGGCCCTCAAACGAGAACCTGGTCTGCAGCAAGGCCTTGGGCAGAGGTTGCCTAGGAACAGGGAATAATACCGTTTGGATGTGTGCGGGCACACTTTTCAAAAGCTGGTTGAAAAAGTTAAATGAAGAAGCATCCAATTCCTCCTTCTTGTTTGAGTGACTCCAGCCCCCACGGCTGCCTTCGGCACTTGTCTCGTCCTGGTCTTTAGTCTTCAACTCCTTTTCCTTTCTTGTGCCAACTAGTCTCGCTTGGGAGGCGGAGACCACCCCGCCACCTCCTAGGTGAATGGCTGCGAGGCCCCCACAAGGCAGGCAATTCAAGAATAGTGTTTGATTAAGAACGCAGCTCCTTTTTCAGGCTTCGCTCTTCTTTTCCTCTCTCCCCGTCCCTTCCCGCTGCCCCTGCAGCCCAGGGAGGGGCCGAGGACAGAACACAGCAGGCGGAAGGCGGATGCGATGCCCGCTCACCAGCCCGCACCTGCCCCCCACCGAGCACACGTCACAGCCCTTTGCCCGAGGAGCGCTGTTCCACAGAGACAGAACGTGTTCGGCCCTCCTCTATGAACAAGGTTCCCTCCGGGGCTTTCAAAGAATGCGGCAGATGCATTATTCTGACACTCGGAGGGGGTGCGGCACAGCGCTAGGACTTGACTTTGCTTTTAGACGTGGAAATGCATTAAACGTATTCTGCACAGCGGTTGTGAGTGATGTTGGCCCAGAAGGGAAAAAGGGAAAAAGCCACGTCAGGACACCTCCGGGACGGGGTATATACGCTGACTTACGGTTTAGCCTGGGCTGTGACTCGGGGCAGCTGTACTGTGCGATAACCCCGGCGGTTCCAGGAGGTGCCTCCTGACATTGTGTCGATGGGCTGTCACCAGGCATTTTATGACAGCTTTGCTCTCCCTTCATCGTGCCCTGCAACTACTTCCCACGCTTCCGCACCTTCGACCTTTATCCGGGGGAGTCGGATGTGCTCTGAGAGCTGTGTATGCGTGCTCTGCTTTCCCAACAGAGGCCTCGGTGACGACTGGGGAGCGAATGAGAAGACCACGCTTTCCTGGGGCAAGCTGAGCTGGTTCTTGGAAAGCAAGCATTTCGACAACAGCTCCAGCCGTGAACCACTGACATGAGACTCGGGCGATCGGCCGAGATGACGAAGGGGCTCCCGGCTGCCGCTCCGAAGCCGTCGCGCCGCGGACCATGCTCATTTAGGGGACTGAAAGATGACAGGCTCTGCCACTCTTCTCTTGACGAACAATGATCCATTTCAACACGGTTTACTGAAACGGACTTGTTTCGAGCTTCATGAAGCTAATTAATACAGGACGTTGGCCAGACAAAGTGCAATCTTTGTGTCACGAAAATCACCGGACTGTGTAAATGGGCCAAGACACAAGCAATCAGCAGTCCCGTGGACCCGGGCAGCGATGTTCAGCGGGTGCGCCGCACACATGTTTAGCACAGGTAGCACCTCTGCAGTGAGGGGCACTGAGCTCTTCTCCCTTCGCTTGTCAAGTAAAAACATGCCGACCGCCAGCACTGCAGCAGCCACCAGGTGTGAGTGAATCAAAGTTATACCTATTTTTTGTCAGGTCAGCAAAAAATGTATTTATTGGTTTGCCGCAGAGTTTTAGTAATTAATTTATGTGTGCCCTGAGATGAAAAAGTTGAAAACGGCTGTGTCAGTAGAATAAAGACAAATAGACCCGCCTTCCTCTTTTAGGTATTAGACATGCTTCTACTCAGTAAAAAATGGTATTTCCCTTCAGTAGGAGGGAAACGGCAATTTTGGAGAAAATGACAAAAATAATAGACACGAACAATGTGAGAATAAAGCACTCCTGATATCAATTATCGCTTGAGAGTCTTCTTTCCAGTCCTTAACTATTTAACATTGTTCCAATACCAGGGTTGTCAGGGATATAAGGAACAAAATTTTATCCTCGAATTGCAATATCTTGAGCATCTCCAGCAACCAGTCTCCTCATTCCCGTATTCCCTCTCAACCTTCCGGAATACCAGTTTTTCCCAGGAAGTGCTCCCAGGCGACTCCACGCTGGCCGACATGCCATTTCACTCCGCCCCACCCTTCTAATCAAGTGCTCTTTCCTATGTGGAAATGACTAATTCACACTGAATTAATTCGGATCTCATGGCCTGCTTCCCTTCACTCACACAAAACAGTCCACTTATTTGTGTTTAACTCGTATGTGGGAGGTTAACCATATTCGTGCACGTGGCTTAAAAATTAAGTGTCAGACCAGCTCCGTAGCACAAACAAATGACTGTGGCCCCTGACAGGTAGGGTGCTATCAGACCAGATGAGCAGATACTAGAAAGCCTGATAAGCAAATGAGGGCGGGTTAACTTAAACACACAATCACAGTGGTGTAGCAACAGAAAAGAAGCCGAGGGTGGAAGTCAGGCAGCCATCAAAAGAATGCCGAGGGGAACGGGTGGAAGGGGAGTATTAGGAAGTGAGTGTACAACTGAATTGAGTTTTTGTCCCAATGCTTCTCATGTCTCTCGGCCATGTAGTTGGGTTACTTGTTTGTGATGCACGTATTAATGCCGATTCGTCCTTCTTTCTTGAATGGTAAAGGATGTGTTGAGATGTCTGCCAGCAAGGAGTGGAGGAACATCGGCTTCCAAGTCTCAAATGTCTATCCCCATGGGTGTGGCCATGGCACCTGAGACTGAACCACAGCCTTGAAGAAGGATAGACAAGGCTCTTCAGGAAGGGCCTGGAGCATGCGCTTTCTCAAAACTCCCCTACCTCTGACATACCATTAACCCACACTTTCATCATCTCTTATCACTTGGCCAATCCTAATAATAACAATAATGGTAATAGTAATAGATGTTAGTTATTGAGGGGCTATCATATATCCATTACTAAGTGTACTTTACAAATGAGAAAATTGTATGAGGATCTCAAGATGTCAAGTAACTTTCTCAAAGCCTCCGCACACATAACAAAGGCAGAATATTAACCCAGGGCTGTATAATCTCAAAATCCTTGCTCTTGAACCCCACCTCTGCTCCGTACTCCTGGTAACCACAAACAACAAGTCCACAGGCCCAGAGCCAACACCTGAGGGGACAGGTGCTGGAATTCTGGGTATCTTGGTTGCTGCCATGTAGTGAGTTCTCGATAAACATTACTCAAAGCCCAGTGTTTTAGCACTACCACGAGAACAGATGATCCTGCCTCATGCCTGATCCACGTGAATTATGAGGAAAGGCTACGTCAGCACGACAACTTTCGTTACCTCATGGGAGAACTCTCTCCTCCTCCTCACTTTTGATACTCAGATCAACGCCTCCAGCCCTCACGTCTCTGCACTTCCCTTCTGCCCCAGGTCATTCTAGCTTCAAACTTACATTGTACCCCAAACCCCCTTTCCCAGTTTTGAACTTTTATCCATCTTCTTCTAGTTGGTCGGAAAATACGCTTGCAACCGACACTCTGTCAGCCCCACCCTTCTCATTACGGTGTGTGTGTGTGTCCGTCCCGCTGAGCCCATCTCCAAGGTGGCTCCTTAAACCTCCTTCTTTGTTCTGCCTGTGGGCAGAGAAACAATTAAAAATTGGTGCCATTTGGATCGCTTCGGGCACTTCTGGTTGGAGGTACATAAACGCAATTGCGTGGCTACATGGATGTTCCCGTGGCACACGGAGGAACTGACAACGAACGTCACATGGATGAATGAGAGATGTGGCTAAAAGGGCAAGCTAGAGGCAAAAACGTCTGCATCCTATGGGCAAAAAAATAAAGAGAAAGAACTCACGGACACAGGCAACTGTGTGGTGATTGCAGGGGCCTGGGGAGTGGGTGGAGGAGGAAGAGGGTACAGGGTGGAGGGTAGGCAATAAATAGAAATGGAAAAAATACAATAAAAATATCCCCCCTAATGTCTCCGTCCTATAGGCGACTCCTGGCGATCTGGACCCATCCCAGGTTTTTAGGCAGGAGCACGACATAGCCAAGCGTGCATTTTCTAATAACAGGTGATCGCACGGAGGCCCGGAGACCAGTTAGATGGACAAACTGGCCAGCAGACCAAAACCCAAAGGGAAATCTAAAGGAGACCCAGCCACAGAGAGGCCTGCCTACTTCCCTGAACCCACCTGAGAGATTTCCACGAGGAATGTGAATCCACCTAAATGTTCCTCCCCTCCTTTCTTCTCTCTCAGTGGCTGTCACCAGCACTTGCCCCGTTGTTCATACAAGAAATCCTGGAATCACCTTTAATGTTTCATTCTGCTTTAGTGGAGGGGAATCATCAATTCCTGTGAATTCCACCTTCTCGAATGTCTTAAAGAGACACACACCTCACTTCTTTCTGTCTCCCTGTCCGCACCCTTGGCCATGGCATGACCGTCTCTAGCCTGGGCTGCAGGACCAGCTGTCTACCTAATCTCTCTGGATTTCACCTCTCACAAAGCACTTCTCAAACTCCCATCTTCTGAAAGTACAACGCCACAATCCTGTGTTTTCATCCTTTATCTTTGGGGCTGTGCTCTGGATAAATTCCTCATTTTCTTCCCCCAAGTTCTAGAGTCTCTCTTTAGCCAAACCCACCGTAGAGTGACTCTGACTTTGTCTATGTGTTCATCTTTATTTTTCTGTTGTGGTTTTATTGGTTTTCTTTTACATTGTGTGGACTGTATGTATACTTTCCATCTCCACGGTTTCTAATTGGTGCTTTTCATATCTATTTGTTCTTAACTGACAGCCACCTACTTTGGGTCCCCATCCTCCTGTGCATGTAGATGTTATGTTCTCTCTTTGGAAGCTCTCCCTTTGAAACTACTGCACTTTTAGGCCCTCCCTTCCCTCCAAGACCCTCCGGGGAGAACAGGCCCAGCCACGGCAGCAGCAGACATGAAAAGAAGGACCAGACGCAGGCAAGTTTTCTAAGGTAACTTGTTGGATAGAAAAGCTGAGGGAGAGAGAAGAGTCTAGGAAGGCATATAGTCTCAGCTCCTACAGACTGGTGTATGTTCACATCTGGCACCACGACAAGGGGCACAGGAAGAGAAGCAAAACGGCCCGGGTTTAGGGCAGGAAGGAACCAGGCAGGGCGTTTGAATACGGTGAGTTTGAGGTGCAAGGGTCATCCAGATGGTCAAGGCGAACAGGAAGACAGGTAGTTGTTTATGTGGGCCAGGAGGTCATGAAAGGAGGGGCAGCCGGAAGTCACGAGGACCTCAGAGTGAAGGGGCTGAAGGATGCAAACAGGTCAGTCACCACACACCTGTTCCTCAGTGACGATGCATCTGTAAGCATTTTGAAATCAGATACAGCTTCTTCCGAAGTCTGTCGGTTGTCTTTTGACTATGGATGGCGTTGATAGAAGGACAAAAATAGGCCTTCGTAATGTCGATTCATGAACTGTGATAATATGCAGGGTCCAACACAAATAACACCCGTTTTATTATATAAGATCTCTTATTACAAAATCACAAGCATGCAATCCTGTAACATAACAATATCACACTCAAGCACACCCTCTGACATTTTAGGTGAGCCACCGAAGGATGCTTTAGACGGGGAGGGTGCATTGGAGGAGAGGATGCCAGTGGCTGGTGAGGAGGACAGTGGGGCTGCTCCTGAAGCCGGCTGGTGGAGGTCAGCTAGAGCGAGGCAGTGAAGGCGGAGAAAGGTGGACAGAATCAAGACCCATTTACGAAGCAGACTCGACAGGACTTGCTATTGGAAGGGCTGTGAGAGCCGGGGGGTTTCAAGCACAATTGTGGTACCTCTGACCCGCAAATTTACAGGGCCCTTTGAGTGAAATCTACAAAAAGGAACCTAGGAAAGCACATGTTTTATTTCCCTGCGGCTGCCCACATTTCCTGAGTACTGGGCCCATGGTGCAGATCTACGTCTCCTAGAGAGAGGCACAAGCGTTTCTCTGGGGACCCAGAATCCTTCTGCAGGCAAAAATCTAGGCATTTATATACCCCGCCACAAATGGCCAGTTGACCTACCAGGCAAATGAAGTTCAAAGGGTGACATGCACAGAATGTTCTAGAATGTGACATGCCTTAGCATATCTCAAGAAAACGCAGTTGGGGAAGGGCCCTGTCATGAGTTACCCAATGTACTCTTCGTGAGAGAACTGGGGAGGGGAACCAGAGGGGAGAGGATATCACCCCCAGCTACCTAGAAAGCAAACCAAAATCCTCAGTTCATTTTCAGAAGGAAGAGCAGAAGGCTAGAATTCATTCCTGCTAAGTGAAATGGCGCTCTCCGGTGAGGGGAGAAATATATTTCCGTTGTTTCTCTTCCAAAGCATGGCAAACTTGAAGATTTCGTGAGATGATACAGACCCCATCACACAAGGAGAAAGTGGGGGAAAGAGAGCTGAACCCAAAAAGGGAAGTAGCCCAGTCACTTGTTTTAAAGGAAGTTTAAGAAATAGCTGTTACAAGACCCAACTTAAAAGATGCAAACATCAGATGAGGGATGACACCTCCTGTCCCAACATCACTCTCCCTTGCAATGACAGTGTGTAGCGACAAAGCAACGCCATGCAGGCTATACTACACAAAGGAGCTCTTAAAGGTGTGTTTGTGCTCGCTGTAAAGTGAGGAAAGGCGGGGGGCTGGTGAATATCCAGACCATCTGACAGCTGGAGCACGCACTGAGGCTCACTGTGAATGTCAGGTTTACAGAACGTTACAATGTGACTCCCAGGTCTGGGTCCAAGTGCATCAGCACCCCCAGCGAGCGAGCCAGATAAAAACAGGGGTCCCCCGGCCTCAGCGTGCACCTACAAATAATCCTCTCTGTCCAATACATTGCATCACTGATTCTGATGCAGAACCAAGCCTGGGAGCCACTGATCCAATCCAACAGGGGAAATCTGTCCACGGGCCAGGGGACACTGGCCATGCCTAGAGACATTTTTGGTTGTCACAGCTTGGGAAGCAAATGCCACTGGCATCAGAGGGTAAAGGTCAAGATGCTGCTCAAATCCTACCATGCACAGGATGGACCTCGCAACTGAGACTCATCCAGTCCGAAATGTCAAGAGTGCTGAGGCCAACAGACCCTGATGTCATCCACCCACCCCGACGAGGACAGGCCAGAAAAATCACGTGACTTTGCATTTCTGCAGTGTGACGCTGGAACCTCACTTTCCAGAACTTCAGTCCCATTTTCTTGATTCTGTGGATCGTTCAGAACTACAATCATAACCATTTCTAAACATACAGTTCTGTGGCATGAAGTGCATTCACACTGTGTGGTTTATGTTACCTTACAGGCCGGAACTCAACACTCTTCATGTGGAGCTCAGCTGTCGTTTGCCTTTACCAGACCCCCAATATTTAAATGTTTGGGGAATTACGGGTTTTCGGGCTAAGGCACTGGCTTCAATGCACTGGGGCGAAGGTCTGTATGATTGGTTCCAGTCTTGCTGGAAACCTAGGAAGCTTGTTCTATTCTGTGTACCACTCTGCATAAATCACAGTTGGCCCCTAATGGTTACCCTCACTAAGCAGAGCGCTGAGTGATTATCTCACTGAAGCCCCGCAGTGCCAGAAAGGATGCAGGGACAGCGCCACCTCTTCCCATGAAGCAGGAGGCTTGTCCCCACTCACCCAGCACGTAAGTGGCAGCCCAGATCTGGGGTCCAAGTCAGTCCACCCGAAGTCCACGTCCACAGGCACCACGCCAGACCGCCTCTCCCCGTGTGCAGCCACCCTGGAACCCGCCCCGCGAGGCTCTGTCTCATGTCAGGTGGGCAACAACCCAGACCACTCCCCACATTTTCCCTACGTTCTCTTTGCTTCCGTGACACACCGTGTCCCTGGGAGTCCCGTGGCCAGTGGGCGGCACAGGCACCGTGGCAACGCTGGGTGTCCGCTCACACACGCTGCGGCTCACGGGGGAACTGCTAAGTAGAAGCGCGAGAAACGCAGAGACTCAAGCGGAACTACCCAACGCATGAAGCAAGTCAGAGAAACACAGACGCAACATGCTATCAGTTGTATGTGGAATCTAAAAACAGAATCGGATTCCTAGATGCAGAGGAGAAGGGCGGCTGCCAGGGGCCGAGGGGCTGGGGGCGTGAAGCAAACAGGCAGAGGCTGGTAGAGGGGCACACGCTTTTGGCCACAATACAACAAAGGCCCGAGGGTCTGATGGAAAACACGGGGGCTGCAGGTGATACGCAGTGCTGCATGGCCAAAATCTGCTGAGTACAACTTCAAAAAAAAAGAAAGTGACCATAAACAGGAGGCGACGAAAAGTGTTAAGTAACTTGAAAGGGGCGATCCTGTCTCTAGGTGGACACATTATCAAATCACCACGATGCATCCTCTAAATAGCTTTTATTTTTGTCATTTATGCCTCAGTAAAGCTAGAAAGAAATAAGTTATAAAGAGAATCACCGAAGAGGTTTATGGTCGGGTTGAAACAGCCTGGGCTTCAGCGTCCCGTGTGCTGGCTTCAAGTCGGGGTCTTCTGGGCAGCGTGACCTCAGGCAAACAGACGCACCTCTGACGCCCAGGGACGAGGAAGCCGACGCTGCCTCACGGGGCCGCGGGGCCGCACGACTGGACACAACGGCCCGCGCCAGGCCCGCCGATGAGGTGGTGCCTGCTGGTACCCTTCCTACTGCTGCTATCAGTAGGACAAAACAAGCTGCCCTGGCTGGCATAGCTCAGTGGACTGAGCTCCGACTGCGAACCAAAGCATCGCAGGTTCGATTCCCAATCAGGGCACATGCCTGGGTTGCAGGCCACGGCCCCCAGCAACCCCACATTGATGTTTCTCTCTCTCTTTCTCCCTCCCTTCCGTCTCTAAAAATAAATAAATAAAATCTTAAAAAACAAAACAAGCTAAATTCCAACGTCCAACACAAAAACCCCAATGTGCTTTATGCAATTCATACACTTCACAAAGGTCTTGGGTGGATCAAACAGATGCACCTTGAGCTGTCCCTGCACACGCCGCAGAAGCAGGACGGTCGGGGAAAACCACAGGCAGCGGCTTGGCACACGCCTGCCGAAAAACCCACGCAGCTGTGCTTCCTTCGGGAAAACAAAACCCCCAGCCCCATATGGGGAGGGGCTGCCACTGTAACTTTTCTGTTTGGAGAATGGGGAATACCAAACTTTTACTCTTATCTTTATCACTCGCTATTGCAATCAGAATCGAGGTCAGTAGGATGGACCTCAGGACACAAATGTGTGTGACATGCAGGCTGACCACATGGGGCTTATAATCTACTGCAGCAGATGGATTAACTGTAAACCAAAGTTACAGGCAAAGAGAATGGTATAGGAATCAGAAGGATGCAGAAAGGGCTGTATTATGACATGATCAAAAGAAGTTTGAGTACAAAGAAGGCTCGCACTCTGCAGGGCTTAGCAGAGCCAGGACTGCTTTGGGAGGAGGGAAGAGCTGAAGATAAGGCAGGAGGAATTCGAGCAGGCCTACTATGAGAACAACATTTCAAGAGATTTTTTAAAAGCATGTACACACGGCAAACCCATTTATAAAGGGGCAGCTTCTCCAAAACAAGAGGGCGCGTGAGGACGGCATTCAGCCCCGGCAGGAACCGTGAACCTGGACAAGGCACAGGGAAAACCGGGGAAGGCTGCTAATCTGACCCAAATCTCGGGGTCCCTGGAAAGCTCGAGGCTCACTCATGATTTTTCTTAACAGCGGTATGTTTTCTTCAAACAAAATCTTTCCCCAAAGCATCCACAGATGAAAATGGGTTAATCGCAGCCGCTGTGGCTGAAGTGTTCTAGAAAGGCCCGGAAGCCCATCATACACCTCCTCACCCCGAACCCGCCGAGAAGGATCTGCAGGACCCGGGCTGGAAACCACGCACCTGGTCCCACCACCGCCTGTGGGCCTGCCCCTGCTGCATGACAACCCACCCCATGTCTGTCGGGTGCACTCCGGGTCCTCATCAGGCGTCAGGAGAGTGCTCAGGACCCCTCCCCTGCCGAGGTGGCCCAGGCTCATCCATCCCGAGTACAGGTGAGAGCGGCTTCCTCGTCTGGGGAGGAGGGCGTTTCTGCACCTGCGGCCACACACGATGCATCCAGAGATCTCTCCTCTACAGAACTACCCTCGAACCTCAGTTCTTGAACGTCTCGGTCCTCAAACAATCCGGTTCTCACCCAAGTTGTTCCTGGAAGGAATGTCTCGGGTGTCTAACAAAACCTCGGGTCTCTATTCTTGACCCAGCAGCCCTTTTAAGCTGATACCTGCTCGATCAGCCACAGGTCTCTTACACAACAAAGGAGATTCGGGGTTCAAGCCAATCGCTTCTCAAACAGTATTCTGGACCGTGTTAAGTTCCAGAGCCGAGGTTCCACTGTACCAGATGACCTTTCTCCAGGTTCATATTGGAGCAACTTCACCAGCCCCTTACCTGCATTCTGTAGGCAACTGAAGGTTTGTTTATAAAGGGAACTAACGCGCCCCTCAAACAGAGCGACGAGCCGGTGGGCCATGCGGCTGACCCTCACTGGTGGTGTTTAGATAGATGTTGTCCTTGAAGCCACGGGAGAACACGGGCTCTGAGACAAAGAATGTCACTAGTGAGCACCATCCAGAGCGCTGAGCACCGACATTGCGTCGGATCTCGAGAGAAGGAGAAAAACATGGAGTCATGAGTGGAACTCACACAAACCGATCAGACAAGGAGGGAGAATCTTGGCACTGAAAGCCCAACGAAGGGAGGGGGAGCTTTGAGAAGGTAGGAAGCGCAGCTTTGCCCAGTGGATCCGAGAGCGCAAGGCCGGCCACGGTGTGGAGGTGACTACGGGCCGCAGCAAAGCAGAAGGCATCGGTGCCTTCGAACGGGGCAGGTACAGGGAGAGGAAAACTGCTCTTCCGCCTACGGCTCGGCAGATGCTGAAGCAACACAGGTGACACACGCTGGCAATATTTAAACCAGCTTGGAATGGAGAAAGAGGAAATAAAGTGGATTCTAGCAAGAAAGTCCCCAGGCCAAGAGGGGGATTTTTCCAAGGTAGGACTAGGAGAGCTTCCTGTCGAAGGCAGAGGAGGGGAAAAGGGACAAAGGAACATCAGGCTAGGGGAGAGGACGGTTAAAGCACGGGTGCACCCACAGAGGTGGGGGCCCAGTGACAGGCTGAATGCCCTCCTCCGCTGGCCATGGAAGAGCAAGCCAGGGCGGCGGGAGACACAGGCATCGATTTATCTGTGGAAGCATGCAAAGACGCAGGCAGGGGCTTCTGAGGCGCAGGGAGACATGGTGGATTTCTGTGCTCAGCGGACTCCCTGAAAACAGTGTGCATGAAGGCAGGAGAAGGAGGAAACAGAGGCTCAAAGAGCACATGCCCGGAACCAAGCTGCTGCCCAGAAGTGCTGGTGAGCGGCCGAGGGCTGGAAGGACATATCGTGAGGGGGTACTAGGGAGCCAGTGAATGTTCTGTAGCACAGACTGACTGCATGTCCCATTAGCAGGTTCCTTATTACTGGGGGATGCCTCCCATATGCCCTTTAATTTTCTCTTTCCTAAACACTTAAGAATTTTGGCAGGGCCCTGGCCAGGTAGCTCAGGTGGTTAGAGCATTGGCCCGATGTGCCACGGTTGTGGGTTTGATCCCCAGTCAGGGCACATACAAGAATCAACCAATGAATGTATCAATAAGTGGAACAACAAATCTCTTTCTTTCTCTCTCTCTCCTTACCCCACCCCTTCCCCTCTCGCTAAAATCAGCAAAAAAGTTGGGCAGACAAAGGAGAAAGGAGGGAAACTTCACAATGGAAGAGCAGCTGAACGAGAGAACCATAGCATCTCCTTTTCTTATCCGATGAGAACTTGCCTAGACAGCAGCAGTCATGGCTGCCTTTATGTACGGAGTATTCACTCTGCACCAGGCCACGTCCTGCATTCCTTTCACAGGTTCTTCTTTAACATTCGCAACAATCATAAAAGCGGCAAACTGCCACTTAACAGCTTTTAACAGCCAAAGATCCTGAGGCTCCGAGAGACCCCCACCCCACCACTCTCAGTGTCCCCCCAGAGCCTGTCCCGTGTCTGTCAGGCCACACTGCCTCTCAGCCGATGCCTCTCATCAAAGCGCCGGGAGTTCTACACTGCTGACAGCGAAACACACAGCTCGGGGAAGAGCAGGTTAACAAGAACAGGGCAGCCGGGCACCTGCCAGGCTCAGGGCACCTGCAGGCTCGGGGCACCTGCAGGCTCAGGTGATCCTGAGGTGGGAGCCCAGCAACGGACGGTGAGGGCCAGAGCCAGTGAGCTGGCAACTCCCCGCAGCTGCCGCCTGGGATCCAGCCAACTCCACTTGCAAAGAGCTCCTAGTGCTTTTCCTACAGAACTGTCTCCTTAAAGCTTAAAAGGGAGATAAATGCATCTGCTCCAAGCAGATACCCCTTGAACTCAGCAAGCACTGCTGAAGGATGGCTGGGCAGAGCGGGTCCCGGCCCGGGGAGCTCCCTGTCCCACTTACTCATGGATTAAATCTCCGTTCCTTAAGTCAGGCCTGTTCCCCGGGCACCGGGGAGACAGCCCAGCGAGGAGGAAGCAGCTCATGAGCTCCTCTTTCCCATCAGCCCCCGAGGTCTTGCGATGTGGGACCCTTGCATCGGACCCCCACTACTCAACACAAAGGAGATTAGGGGCCGCACCCTTGGGCGACAGAATCAAAATCTCTGCAGCCGGGTGGGGCATGTGCACTCACCACAACGCCCTGGGGGACTCGTGGGCACACTTGGGTGTAAGCTGATGGACCGTGGCAATACAAGGTCGTAAGCAGAGTTTCCAGGGGACGTGGGGCAGCAGCACCTACCCCGACTTCCAGAAACACCGGTCAGGGAGCTAGCTGCCACTCAGGTGAAAAAAGGAGCGAAGCGCTTTCTAAACGAAGGTGACGTGCCATGGGAGAGAGGCAGACTACGTGACCTTGACTGAACAAGATAAAAAATAAGGAGAAAACGCAAGTGCTAGTCATGGCTCGAGTCTTCATTACATGTGAGGATCCATTTCCAGTTCCTGTGCCAACGTCTGACTCCATCCAGAAAGACCACCTGCCACCCGCCCTGCCATGGGCCGCTGCGACCTCTGCAGCTGCCGGACAACAAGGGGCTGGGTGTCTAACGCTTTGTGCGGGTCCCCACGCGGCATCGCCAGGAGCCGACACGCCAGCCGACTGCTGAAAAGTCCAGGCTTCAGAGCCAGGGAGGTGTGTCTCACTGACCAGCAAACACCCAACTTCTCGGAACCTCAGTATCTGCGTTTGTAAAACGAGCCCCATCACCAGGAATGAGACAGGGTGACGCCGTCAGCCTCCTGATATGATGCAATGTCCCAAGAAGGACGCCGCGTCATCTCTCCAGCTTTTCTGCCAAAAATGCAAAGCCTGAATCGAGCAGGGAGGAAACATCAGAGAAACCCCAACTAGAGGGCATCCCACAGAATCGTTGGCATATGCTCTATAAAACCCTCAAGGCCACAGATTAAGGAAGGACTGGGGAGCTGTTCCAGATCAATGGGGACCAGAGAGACACGACAGTAAACGTCACACACAATCCTGGTGGGCTCTCAGACTGTGGGGACGATGCCAATAAAGGACCTACTGGGTCCCTACTGGGACCTACTGGGTCCTACACCGATAAAATTGGAATACGGACAACGGACTTTGAATCAGATGACAGTGCTGAGCTAATGTGCAGTTTCCTGGTTTTTATAAAGAGACGGTGGTTACATAAGAATGATTTTGTTCTTCGGAAAGACACACTGAGTATCTGATAACAGGGACAGGGACAATAACAGGGACAATAACTCTTAAATCACCCTCAACTGGTTCGGAGAAAGGCTATAGAGTAGAGAGGGAGAGCAAATAGAGAAAGCATTTAATAAAGCAAATGGAGGACAATAATAATTCACAGCTTGGGGTAAAAGGCAGGCGGGGTTTCTTTGTCCTGTTCTCGCCACTTCTCTGTGTGTGAAACTGTATCAAAATACAGTTACTCTTCAAAGCGATCAGGCCATGCAAAACAAGGAAAGACTGAGAAAGGGTAGGAGCCTCAAGGAGTCTCAGGGACCGGGACAGCAACGTGACCACGTGGTGGACAGCCCTCGATCGGCAGAACCGGAAAAAGGGCATCATTAGTGGAAAACCTGAGGAAATCCAAATAAAGTGTGCAGTCTTGTGGCCACTTACGTATCATTAATTTCCTAGTTCTGGCACGTGCATCGCTGTTACATTAAGACGTTAACATTAGGGGAACTTGAGTGAAGGGTATGTGGAAACTCTCTGTACAATCTTGGCGGTTTGCCTGTAAACCTAAAATTGTTCCAAAATATTTTTAAATATTTTCTAAAATCATGAACACGCACACATCAAAGGCCATGCCTGGAGGCTGGGACCGGACACTGACTCCACAGGCCCCACGAGCGTGGGTCAGGAGCTGCCTGCTGTCTTAACACAGACGTCCCCAAACACTCCTGGCCATGGCAGAACCCAAAGAAAACCGTTCACCTGACTCTCGGGCCGGGGCCCCAGGTGGTTCCCACGAGACCTCAGGCTTGGGCACCGGGTGTCCAGCTCCGCACTCCTCAGACATGACTTCTCAGAAGAGTCCCCGGGGCAGCCGGTGGAGATGCAGCCTCTGGGTCAGCAAATCTGAGGTGAGGTCCAGGCCTCTGTGTGTCTAACGAGCTCCCAGGTGAGGCCCGAGCAACGGGTCCGGGGCCCCGCGGAGGAAGCAAAGGAACAAGACAGAGGCACCTGGGCCCGTGACGGCGGAGCATCGCGCCAGCCTGGAAGCCGCCTTCCAGCCCACTGAAGTGTGGTTCTCTTCGGTGGTGGCCAAACCTAACCCCAACCACACTCAGTCTGCACCAAGGAGTCCCGGGCACACTCTACGATAAAACTCAACTGGCGTCCTCTCTCACGCAGCACGTGAAAGGGACAAACAGCTGTTGGATGTGTGTAAAACTACTGGGCCGGCTTCCCCCGGGGCCCACACACTACGACCGAGAGCAGTTAAAACGACAAGGACGTGCCGGTCTGGCGACACCTTTTCGACAATAATCCTCCACATTTACCTTTCCTTACGTTCATGCTCAAGCCCCACTAATGCTGGCTTGCTGCTTATAATTTATTTTAACAAATTCTCTGGATCCACACAATGCCATATAATCTTCAACCAGTTAACAAAATCTGACCGGAGAAAAAAACAGTATACCAGGAGACCATACTCATAAAATAGTACCAAGAACATGAATAAAAAGTGAACTTCCACAGTGCCCTAATTCTGAACAAGTAGAAAGCCATCTGGCATCCTCTTAGTTGCTCTATGAAACCCTCAACTGTGTATTAAGTCTCGACTCTTTTTTTTATCAGAATCATTTGCTCTAGGACAAAGGAACCTTCCTGAGCTGTCCCCAAAACTGTCGAGACCTAAGCTAGAGGGTGCCTTGAAGAGGTGAAATCACTTTTAAATCACCTTGCTACTTTTCCATTCAATGAACATTTACCGAGTAGTTATGACATGCCCGGCAATATACTAGACCCATAGTGCATTTCACACTAGTCATCAAATTACAATGGCCAGGGATCCAGGCCTGAACCCACCACACTAATTTCATTATCGAGCTGTTAATATAATGCACTTGGCTGCTTCTGCAAAACTGGAAGAGCAACATGATTCAAAAAATTAAGCTCTGTGTTGCCTATGATAAAACAATCTGCCTGTATTCAGGAGGCCCTGCCAGGCGGGCTGGGACAGCCTCCGCTGTGTCAGCTGCCCAGAGCCGGCCGTCCACGCGTCCCTCCCGCCCATGTCACAGCTTCAGACACAAGCCCTGTATTGACACCAGCCCCGGAGATGTCGGAGGAGTGAAAAGCCCATGTGTCACCGCCGCACGGAGCACAAATCAAACTACACTGCCCTGTCCCTGCACAGCCAGAGAGCGAACAGGGGAAAAAGAGAGCCATCCAAAGTCTGCGAAAATTCCAGAACAGAGAGGAAACCGAGAGTAACCCCCGCAGGGCTCCCGGCATTACCGACCTGGTCGATTTCCATGAGTTTGGGGTAGGCGCCCGGCCATTCTATGGCCACCTTGACGATGTCCGCGGGCGGGGGCATTGTGAACCCGGAGAGTGTCCGCGGCCGGTGCACCTGGGCTCCTGCAGGGCGGGCGGCCACACGTGTCTATCCCTGAGGAGGAATGACAAAGAGAGAGAGAGAGGCGCTCAGTGCACACGCAAGGCGGATTCTGCTGCATCACTTCCTGTTTTCACTGGTGGTTTGGGTATAAGAAACGGCCGGGCACAGAAGGCACAGGGCGCCAACGGCACCTCCGCCGCTCCGGAGCAGACAAGACCGAGGAGGGGAAGGTGCCGCCGCCCTGAGTCAAAGCTGCGGGGAGACACCACCCTGGGGGGGACAGCCTCCTGACTCTTCGCTGGGGGAAGCCAGGCGCCCCTCACCGCGGCTTCTGCCCCCCACGGGGCCCGGGGTCTGAGCGAGCGGGACTCGCTCCGTCCAGAAAGGCACAGAAACCCGCGCGCTCAACAGTCTCCGGAAGGACAGATTGCCCAGGAAGTCATGGTCAGGAAGCGGAGTTTCTTCAAAGTGCTTTCTGTGTGTCACAAACAGAGCCCTGCACTATAGCAACCAGGATGTCACAAGGAAGGGGCCACGGCTCCAGGTTCACACACAGGCACACACACACACACGCTCCCTCCCCTCGGCCCGTCCACGCAAGACACCTTCGCCCGAGGGCGGGGGCCCAGCGTGGAGAACAGACCCCGGATTCTCACTCCACTCAACAGCGCTGCTGGCGCAAACTAGGCAGATGATCTTCCCCCAGACTAGCCCGCCTCTTCTAGGATGGACTTGTTAACTTTAATACTTTTGAACAGGCAAAACACATGATTCAAAATATGAATATGTGTGTGATTTTATGCAAAGTAGAGTCTCCCTCCTCCCGAAGTGGCCCACCTACACAATGTCCGCTTGGACCCCCTCCCTCCCTCCACTGTCACTAGTCTCTTCTGCATTCCTCTAGAATTTCTTCCCATACACAAGGCAAATGCAAACATATATTTCACTTTCCCCTTTATATAAAAGGCAGCATTCTCTATCTACCCTGTTTTCTTTTTCATTTTGTGTATCTTCTAAATCTTTCCACATGGGTACGAATATTGCAATCCGCTTCCTTCGCCAGCGCCACCGCAGTTCCTGGAATGGAACTACCCCATCTGATGAAGCTGTCCTCTGCCGTGGGACCCTGCGGGACTTCTTCCCTCCGACTGTCACAAACACGGAGCGCTCTGTCACTTCATGCGCACGCCACTCTGCACACGTGCAAACACATCCTGCTGAGAGAGTCGCGGACGTGAAATTGCTGGGTCAGAGAGCACGGGCAGTTTTAAATTCCGGTGCCCAGTTCCGAACATCGCTCCACGGGAGCGGTGCCCATCCACACTCCCTCGAGCAGTGGATGAGGCTGCCTCCTGACACACGGCCTCGGCAACAGACTGAACTCCGGCACGCCCGGCACTCTGGAAAGAAATAGGTCTCAGTGAGCTTTTAACCTGCATTTCCCTTACAGTGAGTGAGGTTGAACTTGAAAAGGCAAATTCCCACGTCCACTTTTCTGTGAACTGTCCAAAGCCTCTGCCCATCTTCCGCTGGGTGCTGGGTCGTTTGTTGGAGACATTGATCTCTGCAAGAAGATTCTAATCAAACATGTGCTCATGGGGTTTTATCAGGCCAGAGTAAGCTTTGTCAGGCCCTACCTCATGGCAGGTGGACATTAATGAGATGATAGAGATGAAGCTAAGAATGGCAGCCTGGACAGCATGGGCCGTTACATAAATCACTCGCTTCACCAGAGCCGACAGGCAAAGGAAATGAACCCCAACAAAAGGACTGCTCCTCCGGTCCGGGACGACGCAGGAAGCCCACTGTGCAGATAATCAGTGCTCACCAGTGAGAGCAAATCCACTCAGACAGCACAGGATTTTTTCTCCCATGCTTTTATGTTTAATAAAAGTTTTTTATTGATTTTTTATTATTGTTCCAGTACAGTTGTCTCTCTTTTCCCTCCACTACTCCCCCCACCCCACCCATCCCCACCTCCCACCCTCCATCCTACCCCTTTGGCTCTGTCCATGGGTCCTTTATACATGTTCCTTGATGACCCTTCCCCTTTTTCCCCTGTTATCCACTCCCCACTTCCCTCTGATTATTGTCAGTTTGTTCTTTATTTCCATGTCTCTGGTTATATTTTGGTTGCTTGTTTGTTTTGTTGATTAGGTTCCACTTATAGGTAAGATCATATGGTATTTGCCTTTTACTGTCCGGTTTATTTCACTTAGCATAATGCTCTCCAGTTCCATCCATGCTGTCACAAATGGTAGGAGTGCCTTCTTTCTCTCTGCTGCATAGTATTCTATGTATAAACGTACCACAGTTTTTTGATTCCTTCATTTACTGATGGGCACTTAGGTTGCTTCCAGCACTTGGCTATTGTAAATTGTGCTGCTATAAACATTGGGGTACACAGGTTCTTTTGAATTGGTGTTTCAGGGTTCTTAGGGTATAATCCCAGCAATGGAATTGCTGGGTCAAAAGGCAGTTAGTTCCATTTTTAGTTTTCTGAAGAAGTTCCATACTGTTTTCCATAGTGGCTGCCCCAGTCTGCATTCCCACCAGCAGTGCACTAGGGTTGCCTTTTCTCCACAGCCTCACCAGCACTTGCTGTTTGTTGATTTGGTTGTGATGGCCATTCTGACTGGTGTGAGATGGTATCTCACTGTGGTTTTAATTTGCATCTCTCTGATGGCTAGTGATGCTGAGCATCCTCTCATATGTCTCTGGGCCCTCTGTATGTCCTCCTTGGAGAAGTGTCTGCTCGGGTCCTTTGCCCATTTTTTAATTGGGTTGTTGGTTTTCCTGGAGTGGAGTCGTGTGAGTTCTTTATATATTTTGGAGATCAAACCCTTGTCCAAGGTATCATTGGCAAATATATTTTCCCATACGGTTGGTTCCATTTTCATTTTGCTGATGGTTTCTTTAGCCGTCAGCACAGGATTTTTGAGCCCCACTCTGTGCTTGTCCTCAGCGCTGGGGACCCAGACGTTAGATGTCACTGGGGGGCAGGGAGAGCAATGGAGCCAGAGGAGAGCCTGAAGCACGTGGGTGTGTCCCTTCGGAAGGGGCCAGAGCCCAATTGTATGTAATTCGGAAAACCAGGGACAGCGGCACTGAGAAGGCTGGATGTGAGTCAGGACCTAGGAGAGGGGCGGAGGTAAGCCATGTAGGCATAGAGAAACCACGTCACAGGCCATGGGAACAGCAAGGCAAGGCCCTGAGGCAGGAACCTGTCTGGGATGTTCCTGAACCGGGTGACTGGCTGAAGCCAAGAAAGTAAGGACAACAGTAATAATTTCTGACAGTCATTGGGTCGAACGTGGCAGGTTCATTCACAGTACTCCTGACCCCGTATACACTTTACCCTTGGCTGTGACTTAAGAAGAAAGTTCATGTCCACGGGCATCTATTCAGAGTATGCATTGGTACAACTTTCCAGAGGTGCTTTCGGCAACCTGCACGAAAAGCCTTAAAATTGTGGATTCTTTCTGAGTTAAGTTTACTTTTCTGGGATATTTCCTCAAGAAATAGTTATTAACTAAACCTTAACAATGCCAAGTACTGTTTTGGTTGCAATTCCAGAAACTTGGAAACCAATGAATATTCAACACCAGACAGGTTAAATCATTGTGGACCCTCATGCACAAATACAGGCAGGCAGTCGGTGCTCAGGGCTTCCTCTCTGTAGTCCGTACACTACTTTATTCACTTGAGAATTCTAAGGACAATGTGTTATATCTGTACCACGGTACTTCAACCCAGATTCAGTTACACGCCCTAGAACAGGAACCGAAACAACAGGCTCTAATGCAAAACCAGACGCGTAGCGACTATCAGGCAACGGGATTCAAAGCAAAGAGCACACAGTCTTGAGGGTGAAGAAAAGAAACAATGAGACAAAAAAATGCATCTGGAGCACCCGCCTCCCAACTCACACAAACCGGTCTAGAATTACGCGGAAAGGGGTCATCCAGCCTTCCAGGAATCAAAAGCCAGGTGTGCTTCTCTTCCCCTGTTGCTGGGATTGATTTCTCACAGGCCGTTCAGACAAAACCTGTTGAACAGGTGAGAATACAATAACGTGGTTCTCTGTGGGTGTCCATGGGGAGTACACGGGAGCTGCGCACAAAGCAGCCATTCAGAGCGGAGAGGCCAGGGCATCCCCTGGGAGCTCACTGAACCCAGTCCGATCAGGCCGCATGGCTCGTCCTCAGGTTACCGCACAGCACGGACAGGAGAAGAAGCCAGGCCCCCGCAGGGTGGGGCCCGGGGCACAGCTGCAGAATAAATAATCCAGTCTACATCGCTATCCTCAGAAGTCCATACTTCATCCTCCTGAATGTATATTTCCGCTAGGGAGCTGCTAGCTCTCCAGGCTCCTATATATAGTCACTGTTGCTGCTGATGAAATTGAGGGAAGGAAGTTTCCAGCACAGATTTTCTCACCCTTGACACAGTTAGCATTTGGGGGGCATGGTCCTTTGTTGTAGGGTCGCCCTGTGCACTGTAGGATGGTTAGCCATATCCCCGGCCTCTACCCACCAGAAGCCAACAGCCCCTCTCAGCCTCGGCAGTCAGGGACATTGGCAGACACGGCCAAGCGTCCTCTGAGCTCAGAATCATCCTCCAGTTACACGGTGAGCTACCAAGCGCTCTGGGCCACCCATCGCGGAACTTGACCCAAGACAAATCGTCTCATCGGGCTCTCCAAAAAACATGACCAGGCAGGCCTATGCACGGCCACCCGTGACCACAATGGTGGGCTTTGCTTCCCCAGGGCCACGCTTGCAGCTCTCGCCTCTACTGGTCGCCTCGCCTCCACCCAGCGGGAGCACTGTGAGGGCAGGGAGCATGCCCTGATCGCAGCGACACCAGCAGGGCGGGCAGCCTCTCACACCGGGCTGCCAGCCGCACGCGGCCTCCCTAGGACCAACGTCCCATCAGAGCTGCTGGAAGTAAAATCACGTCTAGTATCATCAAAATTGGCCGTTTATATAAGCTACATGATTTGGGTAAACAGCCTGAGGTAATACTTCTCATGCAAACGAAAATTTAAGAACCACTAATGGGAAGTCTACACAGCCGGCTAGATGTTCCAACCATTCTGCCTCGTTCTTGAGCGATGGTTATTCTATATTTTAGTTGTAATTTTGAGGTGGCTATACGAAGAGGCGAGCCATGTCTGCCTATGCTACCATCTTGACCAGAAGTCCAACCATTCTGCCTTGTAAGGCAGAACTTCTGTCCAGTCTTTGGAAGCAACTAGGAAATGGGTGTAGATTTTCCAATGGCCCTGCCTGCCTGCTGATTGATTCACTTTATTCCACTTTTAATATTAAGATTCTACAAGAGTGCACCATAGAGCTGTGCATACAGATGTTGTGTGATAAAGTTGTACACCTGAATTTTATATCATGTTATTAACCAATGTTATCAACCCAGTAAGTTTACTAATAAAAAATAAAAGATTCTATAACCTTAATATGAATATCAAATGGCTTGTTTATAGTTGAGTGAATTAAATAAGACAGCGGAATCACTTTTTATTTTGGAGTTACTTACTAAAGTCCACAAACCAGTTAGATGTGACTCCATAACTCCTAAGCAAGTTGAAACCTTTATCATTCTGCTAAACATCTCCTTCTTAGCTTTGGGTCCTATTTCCAAGACAACAGAGAGAAACTCGTCTTGATTCCCATCTAGAAATCTATGTCTACACATTGTTCACACCCCAAGTCCTACACGTCTGTTTGTGTGGGGGACTCACCTCCCTGTTGCCTCTTACGGATCTGTTCCTTCTCTACAAGTTTTTCCAGGCAGCATGATGAGCTTTTAGGTTTCATAAAGTTCCAAACTATGGATCCCTATTTTTTCTGAAGTGTCCATATAGTGTTAGTTTTGGGTCCCTGCAATGGCTTTCAACCCTTTGACCCTGTGTCTAGTCTTTCTATTACACAAGCAAACCCTCTTAAGAGGGAAAACAAGCCCATAAGGCTCCCGTAGGAGCTGAGCAATGGGGAAACTAACGCGCTGGCCCTGGTGAACTGCGTGCCCACAACTTCACTGCAAGAGCAAGACAGATGGGTCGGGAAAGGCCAAAAGGCAGATCGATGGCAAAGCAACACCGAGCAGCTGGAGAAACAATTGGCTGCCACTCCTCTGCCCTTTCCTTTGCTCCCACTGCCTCTGCCCACTGACCCTCCTGTTCCACTGGGGATAGAGAAGAGGTTTATCACAATTATGGGGATAGTAGGGAGAGAGCACCAGTCCCTTAGTTCAATGTCGAGTGGTCCTTGTTAGATAAAGAAACAGACAACATTTTCCCTGGGCATTCGGGTGAGGTAGGAAGAGAAAGGGCCTCTGACACCCCACTAGAACCAGACTCTCCCGACCTCTCTCTATACTCTGCAGAGGAGGCAGCAAACCCTTCCTCAGCCCTCTTCGGTGCAGCAACCGGGGGCTGCCCTTTACACAAAGATGAGGCGGAAAGAAAAGAAAGCGTTTATTTACTCATGCAATGTGCATAGCGGCCGAACTCAGTAAGTCAAAGACGTGGTTAGAATTCGGGGCTCATAGACCCTGTGCGAGTGGTGATGAAGTGTGAAGAGGCGAAACAAAGGAAAGGGGGTGTGGCTTCTGGGGGGGTGAACCTGGTGGCTTGGAAATGGAGGGCTGTTTGTAAGGTTCCTTGTGTGCTGGGAAGCCCTCCCCAGAGACAGAGCTGTCTCCGAAGTGCTTTGGGGGACAAAAGGGACACCTTCACAAATGAAAATTTGCCTTACAGATGTCAATTTCCTTTACAAAAGGAGTGCACTAAGAGCTGCCTGCAAGGGAAAGTGCTACCGGCAAAAGTTACAAAATTGTCCTCAAGTGGTTTCAAGGTATTCACGGTTTTTGCATCTATTCTCTTTCTTGTTGCTTTTTAGTAACTTTAAAGACAGTATTTTTGTTTCCTAAAATGGTCTTTTTTCTACTTCTCACCTCCCTGTTTTGCAGTTAAAATGTTATATATTTGTGACGATTAATGCCTACTTTGTAAAGATGCTCTGTGTCATTTTTTTTTAAACAAGATTAGTCAGTCACTTTAGTGCCCTGGTTCTCAACTAGGGGCAATGTTATCCCCCTAGGATACACTTGTGCATCTGGAGACATTCTGACTGTCACCAAGTGGAAGGTGTTACTGTCATCTAGGGGTAGAGGCCAGAGACGCTGCTAAACATCGCACAGCGCCCAGGATGAGCCCCCAGAGCGACACATGATCTGGTCCAAAATGTCAACAGAGCCCTTTAAAGTAGAAAGGAGAAGGGCAGAGAGTACACCTCCTGTGTTTGCTTTTATCCAGTGCTTTCAGCTCAAGCAATGGGTCCACCCCACCACGTCTGTTCACCGACCTGAGTCAGAATCTTGCCATTTCCTGGAGACATGACTAGCACCCAAACGCCCCACTGAAGCTACACGATCTAACCCGGCAGCCCAGTGGGAACCACAGTTTGCCGCCGTATTCTCGAGCTCTGGCGCCCGCAGGTCCACATTTCTGACGGAGCCCCCGGCGGCTCGAGCTGCCCTCCTCTCCGGAACTGCCAACAGGAGCTCCGTACGCACTGCAGGAACTAGTCTCAGTTTGGCATCTCCCACACAACACTGCTTCTTTGAAATATTAATTAATGTCATGCAAAAAAAATAGTCAAATCTCTTGTAAAACACTAAATGGAAAAACAGCTAATAATACCTAACTAAGTTGATGTTTTAAGCACTTTTCATAATAACCTTATGAAATAGGTCCCATTACTCAGCCATTTGACAGACCAGGAAACTGAGATGCACAGACATTAACTAACTTGCCGTAAGTCCCAGGTCGCACAGGAAGCCTGGCCATCCCTCAGACTGTGAACAGTGGAGTTGGGCCTCAGTCCTTGAGTTGGGTTAAGAAAGAATTCAGAACCAAGACCTCCAGGCAAGAAGTGTATTTGGAAAGTCGCAGAGGCAGAAGAAGTGAGCCCGCTGGGCTGGGTGGACTCGGGCAACAAGCTACAAGGGCAGCAAAACAGAAGGGCCACTGAAGCTCCGGAGAAAGACAGCAGAGCCATCGTGCCCGAGGCGAGAGGAGAGGATAAGGTGTCGGTGTGCTGGAGAGAGACCATACCTGGGAAAAGGCGGCGGGGGGGCGGGGGGGGGGGGAAGCGCAGGTGCTCTAGAGGGAGAGCTCCCAGGTACGCGCACCCACGGGGACCTTTGTCTGAAGAGCTGTTTTCCAAAGGTGGGGATTTAGGGGAGGTCTCCAGGGAGGGTCTCCATAGCACATTCAGGCGTGTGGTTTCGGGGCTGTGGTCTCTGCTCATTGGCTGGCACCACAGGGGGGGGATGGGAATTCCTCCCTGCATCCAGTCATGACGTCAGCATCTGGTTTTGCTGCTTCTCCGGGCCTGGGGCTGAAACACAGCCAGGCTTAGATGTTGTCTCTAGTCTGACCAGAACTCTGTCTCCACACTCAGCAGGCCCCAGGCTTTGCTCCTAAAACTATTTGATGCTGATCAGAACCTCCCTGTCCTGGGGGATTAATGCTTAAGGGAGTGGCCACGCACGGGCTTATGTGGGAGTCACCTGAGGCTGCGCACCAGCCTCGGGTTCCTCCTGAGGGGTCTAAACCACGTGACTGGTGACCTGAAAGGTCAGGGCTCTCAACCTCGTGACTGGCAACATGCTAGGCGAGGGAAGGTGTTAGCCTGGAACGTTGTTTTCTCAGTGGTGCCCATTGCTGGGCACCCGGACTTTCCGCCCTGGCACCATTCCGAACCTGGCCTGTGTCCCTGCTCCTCCCCCTCCCGTCTAACTGCCCACTCCGCCCAGTCTCCATCTGTCTGGTTCCACAGCGTGTTTTCAATCACAATCACATACATGGAAGAAGGTTCCTTTACGACAGGAGTTTGGGGGCCTTTAATGGAATGTACGTAGACTGTGAATTCTTCACGTGCCATATACAATACTCCCCAAATGCAAGCGTCCAAAAACCACTTTTTCTCCCCTCAGGGAGCATCTGGCGGCACTGGTTTCTTCTGGGGTACTCTTTGGGAAACGATGCATTGACACCATTTGCCTGCTAGGTTTCTCAGGAAAAAGCACTGCCAAAGAGTCTTGGCCAGAAACACAGTGGAAAGTGGTGGAGAGCACTCCTGACTCCAGGCCCACGCTGGATTATCATCACCTGCATCTGTGAGACAGTCTCCAGGAAAGTGGCCCAATTCTCATGAGTAACTCTTTCCCATTCACGCGGGCCAGTAACAATTCCATTAACGACAGCTTCTACTGTGCAAAGTAGCTGAGGAGCAAGAGAAACTGAATATCTGTATTTGTGTTAGCTAGAATCTGAATTTCTCATCTCCCGCTTTAAATCTTTGTGTTGCCGTCAGTATTTAGCTAAAAAAAAAAAAAAGGGAATGAGACATGGACAGGCAGCATTGGCTTGTGTGCTTGCCAGCCAGGAAGCTACAGCGTCGCGCCCCAGGGGATCACAGCACCGCTCCGCCAAGGGAAGAACACTCCCCGCCGTCCGGTACCGACTGCTGGGGGATCCGGGAGGAGGTGGCGGTGGACCATGGAGGCCTGTCCGTCTAAGTGGGGTATAGACCCTATCCAAAGCCTATGGAAAGTCTGGGATGCTGATTGGTCATTTTGAGAAAGCACCAGGTCTGTCCTGAAACCCAAGTTCATGGTTATAACCCCAAGGGAACAAAGGAACCCACTTGTGCGGTGTGGCCTCCAGCAGGAAGCCTGAATGCTGAAGCCCATCACGGGACTGCGGCTGGAGACACACGCTAAGCTAGCCAGATGCTGGACTGGACTGGACCCTGGGCAAGTGACCTTCACCATGGCCCTACCGAACACAAGACTAGACCTTTTCCACGGCAAAACGGATGGAGATGGGACACTGGGAAGTTGGGAGGGAGCCCTCTTAACTGAACATCACCAGTAAGCCACACCAGAGAGCCACATCCTCCTGTGCAGGTCTCAGGAAAGTCTTCTTCTTTAGACACAAGAACCCCACTTCCACCGATAACATTTGCACAGTGATTTGAGGGGTACAGCACATAAACCTTCCACAGCCCAGCCCAGCCCAGCCTGCCTCTGAGCACCCCCCGCGCAAGCAACCTTCCCCACCAACTGCATCCCTGCGCCCACCCCACAGACACAGGCGGTGACTGTAAGTCATACGTGGCCAACAGGCTTTCCCTGAAGGTCACCATCAGTCCCTTTGCAGCGGCTGCTCCTAATGCTGCTTAAAGGAGGCAAGCCTCAGGCCGGGCAGGTCAGAACACCTGCGCAGGCGCGCCACGGTGTCCTGGGCGGAGACGAGAGCGCCCAGACCAGTGCTGGCTACTTCCTGCCTCGTCGAGCTGCTGCCACTTCCTGGGCACGATGCCTTCTCGCGCCTCCTGCCTTTGTCCGCAGCACGACCTCCCCCTGGAACGTCGTCGCCCCTCCTCCTGGAGTGGCTTCAGCAACTCCCACCTAGACGTGTAAGCCCATCACGCATGCCAGCTCCTCAGAGAGACTTCCCTGACCCCACGGCCTCCCGGGCGAGGAGACAGTGCCCTCTTCATAGGTGTTCTCGATGCACCTGCCAGCGCACCTGTGCACACCGTCTGCTCCAGGTTTACATGATTTCCCCGAGAACAGAAACGATAGATCTTATCCGCCTCTCCACCTCTTCTGGTCCTGACCAGATGGCATGGCAAATAGTAGCTCAATAAGTACTTCTCAGACCAGCGAATGAATCTCTCTTTCCTTAAAAGCAAATTGAGAGATCCCTTTTTAAATGTGAGGAATGACTCAAGCCAACGATGCATTTTAAAAATCCAAAATTCCTCACACAGAGAACCTCCAGGCACTTCCTGACGCGGCAGCAACTCATTTGTCCCATTGGCCAGAAATAGAAGTGGAGGCGCTCAGAGGTGAACACGGGGTTGACTTCAGATTAGTTTTCCTCCTGGAGAAATTCTGTCACAAACCAGAGGAGCCCGGAGCCAGGCTGCCGGTTCTCAGCCCTCCGCTCTGCGCTCTCTGCAAGGACAGAAGCGCGTCTCAAATGGAAAATGCATTATCGTACAGACCAACAAGGCACACACTTCCCTCCTTGTTCTGGGTTTTGGGTATTTGCTTTTCGAATTCCTTTTTGGCTGTTGTAATGCCAGTGTGGGCTCCCCCCTTCCAAGCCCCCACCCCCACAAGCCCTGCCTCGGTGACAAGGGCTGACGTGCCCCAGTGGGGGAGGCCAAGCTCAGGCCGGCTCCCTATCTCAGAGCCCAGACTGCAGGCCACAGGAAACCCTGGAGCCTGTCCACCATCCTGCGAGCCAAACACTCAGAGTTTCCAAACCTGCTGATTCAAAAACAATATGCGAAGCTCCATTCTCCCTCTCTCCCCAGCAGCTGCCCAGCTCCAAGGCCACCACCGCAGGAAACCGGAGTGCATCAGGTGACCCAGAGGCCCTTCTGCAGAAGGCAGGGTGCCGGGCTGGGCCCCGGGGGCTTCCACCTGACCACTCAGCACAGAATTAGTCATTCTGAAAGGTGAGGCCTCAGGCAGGCCATGCGTGCAGGAGGGCACCGGCCTCTGCCCTTTCTCCCCCATGCGAGCAGGTCCCGGACAGTCTCCTCCTCCAGAGCACGGGCTTGGGAACGCGTGTGAGGTCAGAGGTCTTCCTGGGCATCCCTCCTGCTTCGGCATGTCCACTGACTTTAGACAGATTCCATAACATGTCCACCCTCAGTGGCCTCATCTGCAAAAGGGCAACCGTGGTGGAACCTTTCCCATAGGACTGTTGTGAAGACGGAACTTTTAAAGCAATTAGAACCGGGCCTGTTATAGTGGTGATAGTGGTATTATTATTATTATTATTAAATTACCAAGCACGGACACCCGGGTGAAGCAGTCTCCTCGACAGAAACACACAGAAGCCCCGCCGCTTGGTAATCCTTTTTCCCTTACGCTTCGTAATAGAACTAGACAGGCTGTCATGAGAGTGGAGAGGGAATAATAACTCAGCCCGCAGTCCAAGGAGGTTTTATAGATTTGGACACATTTTTTCCCTGGGTTTAAAGGATGAGCAGCTGGGTCGGGAGGGGGACTGGCGGGGGGGAAGGCTGGGTTAGGGTTCTGGAAGGCAGGCCTGCGTGGCGCGGGCAGGAAACCACAAGAGCCTGAGCAATGAGCTGACCGAAGCATACAGGACCCAAGTTCTCTCCGACCACAGGCCCGGGTCTCGCAGGAAAGTCCTCCGTGTACTCGGAGGTGACCAGAACTCGGCCTCTCCCGGTCTCTTCCTCTCAAGGAGAAGTGGACGCGGGATTCCGTGTGGAGGCATTTAAGGGTCCCTACAGAAAAACCAAAGGGGTGCTCTCTGCACAGAGGGGGCCCTGCCCCCGGTTACTGCGCCACTTCCCCGTTGCCCATGTCCTTCTGGCCTGTGCCCAGTCAGACAGACCCTCAAGCTGGCCCCTCGCTGACTTCGCTGTCCTCTTCTCCAAGGGAGTGGCCCCGACGTGCCATTGCTCCACCTGCAAGCTGCCAGAGGGGGTGCTGGGTGACACGGAGGGGACACATGGTGAAGTGGGTCCCCCAGCTCCCGGAGCGGCGGGCTTCTAGCAGGGACTAAGGCACAGCTCCTCCCTCAGGGTGTCCCATCCTGGCTCCACACAGAAGACCCTCAACATGTTTCTCCGGGAAGTTTCCCTTTAAAAACATGGCTTTTCCTGATTCTCAGGGTTTTAGATGTTTTAGCCCCCTGGCGCTTAGACGTAAACCCCCAGCAACGTAAACAAAAACAAAGTCCTGTGGAGTTTCCTCTCTTAATCTCTTTCACCTTGGGAAGCTTTGTCAAAACTCCCTGGCCTGCAGGGTAGAAATCTTTTCCTCCTGGTTTCTAATCTGGGCTCCCTCCCAAGTTTGCCCCAATTTTTTCTTAAGATAAAATACTTTCAGAGCCCCTGCTATCAGCACGGACCGGTGGCCACACTTTGAAGTTGTTCACACAAACACCAAGATAACAGCGGATCCCAGGGGCCAGTGTTTGCTGTGGATGAACAAAAGGATCTCTCCCTCCTTAGATGAGTGTAGGAATCCAGAAATTTCTCACCACATTTATTGAAAAATAAACCCAAGGTATGAACTGGGGGAAAGGCAGCCTGCAGTTCTACGTGAAGGCCAATGTTACTGATGGTTTCCCGGGGTTACCGATCTGCTCGCTACCATCCTGAGGATCACATTCTGGATGGATTTTTTTTTTCTTCTTAATGCTCATTTCCGCTTCACCTTACTCAGAACTAAGCTGCCCCACAATCTGTTGGCACATCCTGGGGAGTAGTGAGATTAAAAGCTGGTAAGAGGGAAACAGATAGTAGGATTTCCAACTCAGTGCTCGCAATTTACTAAATGGGTACCTTTTAACATTTACCTGGGTGAATTAACTGGATGCTGATGATTTACATTCTTTTTATTTGCACTCAGTTCTGGCAAACTTGGGACTCAATCTGCTGATATCTGCTTAAAGAAAAACCTAACTAGATTAGTCACAGAAATTGTAGGGGGGAAATTAGAAGAAGCCGTCACACATCTCATTTTTCTATTACGATATGCTTTGCCTTGCCAAGAAAAAGGTCAGATGTTATAAATCTTTGCGGAACACTTGAATTCGGCTGACAGGTCTGATAATGAGGTCAGATTCTAGGACCTAATTATCTGAGGCACAAATTTAATAAAGGAGGTCAAAGAAAACCAGCTTCCACTTGACACCTTACTTTTTTCAGCTTTTTTTTTTTTTTTGAGAGATAGAGGAAGGGAAAGAGAGAGAGAGGAACAACAATATGAGGTGAAAAAAAAACATCCATCAGTTGCTGCTGGCATGTGCCCCAACCAGGGATCAAACCTGCAACCTAGGTATGTGTGCTGACTGGGAATTGAACCCACAGCCCTTTGGTGCAAGGGGCAATGTTCCAACCAACTGAGCCATCATGAGTCAGCACTCAGCTTTTTTAATCAAAGCCAAGATGGCGTGAGAAAGAGGAAAAGTTCTGGAGTCAGACAGGCCTGACTATGACTGAGAATGTGAGTGACGGTTAGGCCAGAGGACACGATTACCAGATCTGTACGGCACCTCAGTCTATAGGGAGAACAGACTGGAACAGGGCGAGGACAGGCTGGTGGAGCTTGGTAAGAAAGTGCCTGATGGCAGTAGCTAGGGCTGGGCCGGGGGTGGGGTTGGAGATGGGCAAAGGGAAGGACTTGTGAGCTATTTTAAGAATAAAAATCAACAGGAATTAGTGGACTGAATACAGGGGAGGAAGGATGCGCTGAAGTCCAGGGTAACTCAGGGTTCTGTCTTATGTAACAGGACACGTAGACAGCGATGCCATTCGCTGAGCGTGCAGTCAGTCAAAGAGAAGGCACACTCCAGCCAATGTGCTGACCTCCATCAAGTTGGTGGGTGGGCCGAGTCACTCAGGGAACCGGTGGTCAAGTCCACACCACCAGGACAAGAGACACCCCTCTTCCTTGCAGACCTAATCTGCTTTACTCCAGGTCACACGGACAATTCCTGGCCACGTCCTTCTCATCACATTGAGAAGCAGCAGAGCAAGCAGCGGCCGCCGCGGCTGGACCTCCTTTCACGCCCCCCACCCCAGCCTGGTGGCCTTGGGAAAGCTGCTGTGTCCAAGCTGGCTCAACTGTAAAATGGGACAACCACGGGACCCGTCTCACAGCTTTCTTGAGATGAGTAAGAAGATGATGATGGCAAGAGCTGATGTTTCTATAACTTACTGTGGCCCGGGCACCCCTCTGAACGGTTCCCACACAGCAACGCCTTCGGCTGCCCTAACTGCCCTGTGACACAGGTGTTGTCATAGTCCCTGTTCTCAAAAGGAGGCAGTGGAGCAACTCACTTAGCTAGTTGCGACCTAGCCAGTCCACAGTGTGATCTGAACCATCCCACTGACCTCTGTCTGACCCGGAGAGCTGGGAAGGGCTTTGAACAGGCCTGGCCTGGAGTGAGAGTCTGGCTGCGGGAGCTCTGAATCAGCAGATCCAGTCTTTCAGGAACAGCATTGTTCACAAAGTGGACGACTTTAAGCGTTTTTCCCTTTTGGATCCAAACTGGACCTTCCCACTCGGTACTTACATAATATCAATGGTGACACAGTGAACTTGCTTCTGACTTTGACTCTGTGGACCAGAACCACGTGCCCTGAGCTTTTCAAGCTCCACACAGACTCACTTCTTGACCCAGAGACCGAAGGCACAACCTGACACTGCCTCTGAGAGCGGCTCTGCAGGAAGGGCACCCCAGGCTCGGGTCACACGTTCCGGGGAGATAAAACCGGGTTCCCTTCGAGACCTCTGTCTTTTTACCTTTACACTTAATGGAAGAATAAACTTTTGTGTGAGTTGAACATACTCTCCCACCCTGCTAGAGAAAGAACAGAGGGATTCTTTTGTAAGCAGATAACATGATTTTATTTCTACTAACAAGAAATAATCTTAATTGATATCTAGCTCTGGCAGAGTACAGCCTCAGAACAAGTACTCCAGACTGAAATGATGATGTTTTGGTTGCAGGCCCCAACATTTAATGAGCTTATGGCAAAGAACCTACATAGCAAATCAATTCACTCAGGTACAAGAGAGTTCACTGGGAAGTTACACAGCTTAAAGTGAAAGTTTAGGAAACTTGACTGAGATTTATTAAAAAACAAAAACCCTGAGGCAGACATTTCAAACCTCTACTTAAAATTTTTCCAGGAAAAATTAATTCCGTCACGTACTAAAGCATCAAGCTCTGGGGGACCAACAGACACAGATTTCTTTTTTGAGAAAAATCCGGCATCTGCATGAGAGTCCTCCCGGCATACCCACGAGGAGGTCGGGTGGCCGCCTACTCACAGGTGACATCAAATTAGGCTCTGCCAATTTCAAAAGGATTCCCACCCCATTCCCAGATGGCTGTTGGCAAAGGCAGGTGGGGCTGCAAGACACTAACAAGCAAAGGGCTGATGATTGCACCCTGCACAGGTGGGGCCCCGGTGTTTTCTACAGGAAAGCATTATACACAGTCCTGAGGTTCAAACACAGGAAACTGCTTTAATAACTTAGGGGAAAGCCATAACATAGAAGAGCGATCATAAAATACAGTCACATAAGAAAAGTGGACCACACTAGGCAACATTCACAATATATTTTGTGGATTCACTTATATCCATTAACATTCGAAAGCACTCAGAAAGAATTCTCACATGTTGTTGGTTAAGAGTAGGATTCTACTCTTCGGGCAGTTTCTTGTACTATTAAACTTCCCATACATTTCCCACGTGACGTGGCAATTTCAGTCCTAGGTATTTACTCTAAGAGAAATGCAAACGTATGAGCACACAGTGATTGGTATGTGAATGTTCACGGCAGATTGACTCATACAAGCCGAAAACCAGAAACAACAGATGCATGAGTAAACGAACTATGGAATAACATCCACATAATAGAAGACTATTCCGTAATGAAGAGAAGGAGTCACTACCCACAACAGACTTACATCTTAAGTGAATTATGCTAAACCAGGGTGGGCACACTTTGGCCGCGGGCCAAACCCAGCCCTCTGCCTATTTTCATAAACAAAGTTTTCTTGAACAGAGCCACACCTATCCAGTTCTATATTGTCAAAGCGGCTTTCATGCTACCACCAGCAGAGCTGAGCACTTCCAACAAAGGCCTTGGAGCCTCCAGGCCTAAACTGTTTACTAGCTGAATCTTTGCAGAAAAGTTTGCCAATCCCTATGCTAAATTAAAGAAGCCAGATACAAAAGACCACATACTGCATGGTTCCATTTACATGAAATTCTAGAGAAGTCAAAACTGTATTGATGAAAAGTGTATCGCTGTTTGCCAGGAGCTGGGGCAGGGGGTCTGACTGCACCGGGCACAGGGAACGTTGTGGGGTGACAAAAATGGTCTGAACCCTGGTTGTGGGGGTGGTCACATGACTATGTACACTGGTCAATTCTCGTTGAACCAAAAGAAGTGATTAATTGCGGTGTATCTCAGCAAAGCCCACTAAAATTATACATATGTACATATAAATTGCCACCTCTTGCTAGCTATCACAGTACTATCTTCTGCCATGTGTTCCTCCAGGTGCTGCTGGGAGTGTGACATTGAACTTTCCATTCAGACCAAGCTCCTGTCCCGATGCCGCAGTTATAAAATAGTGGGATTTCACACCGACCCGTTCGTGGACCCAGAGCTCAGCTTAACCCAGCAAATACAGGGCTCATTTCTGCATCCCAGTCCTTTTCTAGACACTGTCTTGAGGCGATTTTCAATCATCTCATCCCATGGCACATAAACTAATTACTAAAACTCTGCGGTGCAAACACATCTATTTTTTTGGCTGATCTGACAAAAAATATAGGTATAATTTTGATTCGTTTACACCAGATAGCTATTGTGTTGGCTGTTGTCATTTTTTTTAATTTGACAATCTAAGGGAAAAGAGGTAAGTGCCCCTGGCTAAATAGTCAGGTGGTGCATGTCTCAAATACGCACACCGGTTGAAAATCTTGGCCACAGACATATTTCAAATGTATATCCAAAACCCAACCCTCCCATCCTCCCTTCCTCAAATATCCAACTGCCTACTCAATACAGCTACTCGGTCATCTCACGGCATCTCCAACAGCCTATCTGCTTCTGAACTTCTCTAAATCCGCTTCTCCCTCGGAGTCCCCCATACTAAAAGGTGGGTTGGTGGCAGGCCTTTCTACAAGCTTTCCTGTCTCTTCTCTTCTCCAGGGCACACTTTCAGCCCCGTGAAATAAGAGGCCACACCCAGACACGTGACTCACTTTGGCCAAGGACACTGAGGGCAAGTGGCAGAACAGAGCACAGGAGCCCCGTGCTCCATGTCTTCCTGCCACGGCCAGTTTCAAGAAAGCTGCATTGAAATGGGGGGAGGTCTGATCACTGGGTTTGGAGGACAGCTGTCCTGGAGGGCCACCTGCACCTGTATCCCTCCTTGCATGACTGGAAACTTTGTGTCACTGACCCGAGGCAGTTTTTTCCACAGCATGACCTCCCCTCTGCTGACTGACACAGGGACCACAGATACTCATGCAAACCCAGGTCCCTCTCCCTTTCCCTCCAATCCATGCCACTCCCACCAACGCTCAAATCCAACCCGTTTTCTCCATCTTCACCGCCGCCCCCTAGGCCAACCCAACATCTCTCAGCTGGCCTCTTGAAACAGGGCTCTAATCTCTTCTCCATGCAGCTACCAAAGTGGAAACCACAACATTTTTCAAACGGCTCCTTAGCTGAAATCCCTGCGATGGCTCCTCCCCCGCACCCAGCTTAAATCCCAAGCCTTCCACCTGGCCCACAAAGGTCTGCACAATCCAGCTGGCGCCCGCCTGCCTGGGCCCCATTAGTCCCTCTCCCTCTTCCTCCTTTGACCCCATTTCTGTAGGTTCATTCCTCTCTTGGATGCGCACACACACCAAGCCCCCACCCCAGGACACAGCCTCCCTCCTCCCTGCCTGTCTTTTCTGTCCTCAGGACTCGAGGTCACTCTAAAACACATCCACCACTCTGCTCACGTCTTCCCTTGTATTTCTTCCTAGAGAGGGGACAATGACTCTCGGAAAAAGTCTCAAGAGCTGGTAAGATTAAATTCTCAGGATTCATAAGACCATAGGACTTAATGGCTGGTAGGAACAGAAAGAGAATCAAGACGACTTCTGGCCAAGATGGAGGTGTAGGTAGACACACTGTGCCTCCTCGCACAACCAAAATAAGGACAGCAACAATTTAGAAATAAGATAATAACCAGTACCAACAGAAAGTCGAAGTGTATGGAAGTCTGACAACCAAGGAGTTGAAGTAGACACATTCATCCAGACCAGTAGGAGTGGCGCAGTCAGGCGTCCAGGCAGAGAGGGGTCACGGCAAAGTGGTGGCTGGCGAACTCGGGCATGCAGGGCAGCAGCTGGTGGGCCCAGCGAGGTGGCAGATTGTGCAGGGGCACAGTGCACAAGGCGGATGGCAGACCCACGTTCATGCGCAGATAAACCAGGTGAAACTGGGAAGTGAGACAGACCGAGCAACCCAGGGCCCCAGCTCTGGGAAATAAAGCCTCAAAACACCGATGGAAAACACCTGTGGGGGCTGAGTTGCCAGGAGAGACTCCCAGCCTCACAGGAGTTTGTTGGAGAGACCCACAGGGTCCTAGAACATGCACAAGCCCACCCACACAGGAATCAGCACCAGAAAGGTCCAGTTTGCTTGGGGGGAGCAGGGGAAGTGACTGAAATCCAGCAGAGAACGGAGCAAGCATCATTGTTCCCTCTTGGACCCCTTCCCCACAAATAGCGTCATGACCAAGCGACTGGGTTGCCCCGCCCTGGTGAACACCTAAGGCTCCACCCCTCACTCGTAACGGGCGAGTCAAGAAAAAAAAATGGCCCAGATGGAAGAACAGTTCAAAGCTCCAGAAATAATACAACTAAGTGCCCAAGAGATAGCCAACCTATCAGAAACACAGTTCAAAACACCGGTAATCAAGATGCTCACAGAATTGGTTGAATTTGGTCACAAGTTAGATGAAGAAATGAAGGCTACACTAAGTAAAATAAAGGAAAATGTACAGGGAACTAATAGTGATGGGAAGGAAACTGGAACTCAAATCAATGGAGTGGACCAGAAAGAAGAAAGAAATATCCAATCAGACAAGAATGAAGAAACAAGAATTCAAAAAAATGAGGAGAGGCTTACAAACCTCCAGAACATCTTTAAACGTTCCAACATCCGAATTATAGGAGTACCAGAAGAAGAGGAAGAGCAACAAGTGGAAAAGTTATTTGAAGAAATAATAAAGGAGAACTTCCCCAATCTGGCAAAGGAAATAGACTCCCAGGAAGTCCAGGAAGCTCAGAGAGTCCCAAAGAAGCTGGACCCAAGGAGGAACACACCAAGGCACATCATAATTACATTACCCAAGATTAAAACTAAGGAGAGAATCCTAGAAGCAGTAAGAGAAAAGGAGACAGTTACCTACAAAGGAGTTTCCATCAGACTGTCAGCTGATTTCTCAAAAGAGACTTTACAGGCAAGAAGGGGCTGGAAAGAAGTATTCCAAGTCATGAAAGGCAAGGGCCTACACACAAGATTGCTCTATCTGGCAAAGCTTTCATTTAGAATGGAAGGGCAGATAAAGTGCTTCTCAGATAAGGTCAAGTTAAAGGAGTTCATCATCACCAAGCCCTTATTATATGAAATGTTAAAGGGACTTTTCTAATAAAAAGAAGATAAAAAAACGTACAGTAAAATGATAGAAAACTCACAATTATTAACAACCATACCTAAAACAAAAACAAAAACAAACTACGCAAACAACTTGAAAAAGAACAGGACCACAGAAATGGAGATCACATGGAGGGTTAGCAACAGGGGAGTGGGAGAAGGAGAGAGGGGGAAAAGGTACGGAGAATAAGTAGCACAGACGGTAGGTAGACAATAGACAGGGGGAGGGCAAGAATAGCATGGGAAATGTAGAAGCTAAAGAACTTATGACATATGGACATGAACTAAAGGGGGAAATGTGGGTGGGAGAGGGTGTGCAGGGTACAGGGGAATGAAGAGGGGAAATGGGACAACTGTAGTAGCATAATCAATAAACTATATTTAAAATAAAAAAGAAAAGAGAGTCAAGCCATCCCCTCTGCTTGGGAAGTCAGGAAAGAAACGCACAGGTGAGGAGGGAACCGGAGGCCAGAGGAGGGCTCTCTGGAAAAAGATGATGTGCTAGAAGGACTCCAACCACCATCACCGTCCTGACCCGTCCATGTCTCTGTGTTTATGCCTCATCCCACAAGAATCCCTCACACAATTCTGTTCTAAGCAGCACCCTGCCCTGGGTCCCAGGTCCCTCTAATGCCAAGAAGTCCACTCCGGACAGAAGGCCGGAGAACTCCCCGGACACCCCGTCTCTGGGCCACACTGTGTGTGAAGAAGCCAAACTGGAACCCTTAGAATTTTTGCCTTCAAATCAAATTCTGTGGTTGTTATGCCTTTATGAAGTACAAAATGAGACTACAGAGATATTCAGGAGACCGTGATATAGCTGTGTGTCTAACATTGACTAGAAGTGTTCAGCCTTCAGATAAAAGCCAAGAATGCCAAAACATGCTTAAATTAGGGATCTCCCATGAGTTTTACTCCCATGAGCTTTTTCCCTTTCCCCTGAATGTTGATCCAATTGAAGAAAAAGACTTCATATATGTATGTTTTCCCTTTAAAAAAAAATCTTTAGTGTATAGGAAAAATAATGTGGTTCTACAAGGCATGCTTTAGACCTGTAATCTAGTCTTTACTTCTGTGCTGGCATTTTTTCCCCGCGATTCTTACACATAATTAAGATAAGAAAAATTCACATCAAACCAAACTTCTTTGTTTTTTTATTTCATGATCTTAAAATATGTCAAGTTTATCTTGAGAAAGGAGAGCAAAAGAGAGTGCTTTGTGAGTGCCTCCTGCTCTCCAGGTGCAAGACGGCCCCAGGTTTTCCCTGTTCTAACACCGTTCACGGAAAAAGAACTCAAAAGTGAATCCAACTGAAGGTGGGTTAGAAGCACCTTTGGACAAACCTCAGAACGTTTTTATCGGCTCTTCCGTTCTGGCCCTTGGAACTTGTTAATAAAAGACTATCTCTGGATGGTGTCCAAACCCTCTTTATATTTGACAGTTGTAAACGACTGTTATAACTTGAAAGGTGAGAAATACAGGTAAGTGTTCAGCTTTATCTCATCCAAAGCCCTTCGGCCCCAGAGGCTCGCATCTGAGCCTGCGTGGAATGAGAAGGCAGTAGTAGCTTTCCTGCCCGCTCCCGCTGGCTGAAAAACACATCCACTGCTACTGAAATAACTTCTAATGTCAGACCCCAGGCCCACTTGGTGCTTCAAACCCTGTGATCCTAAATTCCTACGGTCACCCAAGGCTGTGAACTATCACAGAGTGAAGAGTCTTTCAAATGGGTACCTGAAAATAAAAGGCAGTCGTCTGGGTGAACACCAATTAGTTCCCCAGCTTGCTGCAGGGGACCGTGTTCAAGTGCCAGAGAACAGAGTGCCACCGGGAGCTGCAGAGCCCTACAGGGAGGAGACGGTACCCAGCCTCGCTCTGGCTGGTGCTGGCCAACACCAAAGCAGCTGCAGGAATTAAAGCAAAGCCAATCCATCCCACACTGATCCCTGGAGAAGCTCTCCTCGTTAGCAAAAGAGAGGACCGTCATGAACGGCCGAACCGCCAATGTGATGATTCTCAAACACCAACTATTTGTCTTAGTCACTGTGTCTTATGACCCAGACGTTGATCTCAGCCATCATCAAAGTTCACACCCAGTATGAAGACATGAGAAAAAAAATGTGGCTTCTGAGGTTAGGCAGAAAGCTGAAGAATGGACCGACGAGTCAATCCATGCACAACATCTGAAAACCCCACTTTTCCTCCACAGTAGACTCTTTCCCCTCAAGGACTTAAGTTATTAGTCCAACTCACTCACCACTTACATCTTCCTAGGCAGATGGAGACATAATGAAGTGTCACCATAAGCACCGCTCCCCTTCTTGTGCTGCTGTAATATCGAATTTGTATCATTTCAAGTCTCACTGGGACAAAAGGTAAAAATAGTAAGTACATCGCATAACATACTGAAGATGTCAGCCACTACACTGATATGGAAACATCCAAAAGATGAACCACCGAATGAAGTTTTCATTTCTGTCCACCACCTGCAGGGCTCTCTCCACTAATGAGCTCCCGAGGTTATTAAAATGGCCCGGAAACTATTCCCAAATTCTTCATAGAAAAGTGCATCATTCTCAAAGAGGCTAAAGGACGAGAAGAAAATTCATGAGGAATGTCTTTACTCTTGCCCCTTATTTTTCTAACTGTACCATTCTTCTACAAGACAAGGGAAGAAAGTACAGTCGTGCCTCAGTATCCAGGGGGGAATTGGTTGCAGGACCCCTGTGGGTACCAAAATCCACAGATGCTCAGGTCCCTCTCGTAAAAGGGCGTGGTATTTGCACAGAGGCTGCAGGAGGGTGTGACTACACCTCACTTCATTTGCATGGATCTGGCATAATGCTGGGTGCCTGGCAAGTTCAAGTTTCACTTTTTAGAACATTCTTGGATTTTTTAAATGTTTTCCATCTACATGTGGTTCCACCCAAGCCTGAAACCCATGGACATGGAGGTCCAACTATACAGTCATACCCTTTAGGCGGTTTCAGTAGGATGTTCAATGCATTATAAACTTCACTGGTAATAACTTTTCTATCAGACTTTAGCATTAACCATTTCTCATTTATTAAAACGGACAAACCAAAGCTTCCAACATCCATCTAATTTCATCCCATGGAGAACCGCTGTGAGGAGGCCAGCAGACACCGTTGCATAATCTCATTTTAGAAACAGGAGGCTGAGAAAAAAAACAAAAACAAATAGGGGACTGGGGCATAGAAGTTCAGATCAGCTGAAAATCAAATTTGTTCAGTCTACCACACCCTAGTACTCAGCACAGCAACTGAAGGAGCCAAAGTCATGGAAGTGTGTAAAAATCATTTACACTTGTCTAAGTTATACGTTTCTATTTAAAGAGAGGACGTCAGACTTTGAGACTCTCCCTCCCTCACATTAATGAGTCTCATCCATGAAGCAACTCGAGGCTGGAAAGACATGACAGCTGCCCTTTTACAAGGTTCAGTCCTCAGGGGTGTATGCAAAACAGCAGTACTCCTAATTTGGTGCAATTTGATTAAGTGACAACGCTCCCCAAACTCCTCCAAGAGAAACAGATCCTCCATTCACTTCGCAAATATTACTAGGTCCTTCCTTCCGTCCATCAGGGAGCTTGGATATTCTGATACCGAGTAAAATGCACCCGGGTTCCCACTCTCAAAAAGTTTCCATTCTTATTCTCGGCAACCGAATAATGCACTGAAGAAATCATGGGGAGATTAAAAGAACAAAAACATATCGGATGCTACTAAAGTACTTCACACCTATGTAGCTCTGTGGTATTGATAAAAATATCAAAGTGGATCTGTCTGACGAGGGGTTCTTACAAGCCCAGCATTTCCTGGCTGCTGCCTCTCTCTCTGCCCCCACCGCCTGCTGCACCCCTCCTTGCTCGCTGTCTTCTGGCCACCTGGGACTTCTCAGTCATACCACGCTTTCCACCCACTCTTCCCGCAACTTCCCATAGCTGGCTGGCTCACTGTGTTCAGAATTTAGCCCAGACGTAATCTCCCCAGAGAAGTCTTCTCCATGGAACGGAGTGCCAGTAAAAATGGCACAAACACATCCTCAGTCAACCTCTCCCACTCACCCACCCTCCTCCGCTCATCACTTGTCACTGCCTTGCACCATACTACACACTCCCTCATTTGTTTATGATTGTAATTCCACTCTGGAGTGAAAACTCTGTAAGGGCAGATATGCTGTCCTCTTCACCATTGTATCTCTGGCCACACAGTATGGTTTCAGTGGGTATTTGGTAAATGAGTAAGTGGATAAATGAATGAACGGATCAGATTTGAAGGAAGCCGTTTATTTCGTAGACGCTTTAAGGACTTTCTTCAGAAACACAGTGAATACGAACAGATTACAGGTTCAGCTCAGTAAGAGTGTGGCTCGGAGAGACTGGAGAAGACTGAAGAAGAAAGAGTCGGTTACTAAAGCATGGTGCAAATTACGTTATCACCAGAGTGCAGTAGGAAAAATTAGAAGGCATTAGATCTGAGTTCCAGTCCTAGTCATGGAATCAGAATGCTCTCCTGTTTTTTTAAAGCTGGACATAATAATCAAATGAGGTAACTCATATTAAATCATTTCATAGAGCAGAAATAAGCATGCAGCAGCATATGCTACTTCCCCCTACCTACCCCTTTCCACTAACCTCCACTGCAGACATCACCCTTAGTCACTGAAAATAAATTTAACTCCTTTTTACCATGATGAAACAGTACATCAGAATCACCAAAATGCAAGTCAGTCATAAGAGTTTAAAGCCTTTTAGCAAAGCAGGTAAACAAGGAATAGAGAAGAACTTTATCCCTAAAGGATGTCTACAAAAAGTCTACACCAAGCATTATGCACAACTATAAACCATGAAACTTTCCCTTTAAAACTAGAAGGCAAGGAAGCCAAGCAGCAAAACTACTATTAAATATTGTACTTGAGGTCCCAGCCTACACAATAAGACATGAAAAGCACACATTATAAGGATTAAGTGGGGGAGGGAAGGAAATAGTCATTATTAAGATGGCATGATTGTACACCAGAAACTTTATTAGTGTTAAATAAGACAGTTTGTCGAAGTTTCTGAATACAAGATCAAAAAACAGAAGTGACGTGGATTTCTATAAACAAGCAACAAAGTATTAGAGTGATCTTTTAAATACATAATGTACAAAAACAACAAAAAATAACATACTTAGGAATATATCAAACAAAATTTTATAAGATTGCCATATAAATAAAATTTATTGAAAAATATTAAGCACCAAAATAAATGGAGAGACAAATAAAACTTATAAATAAGAGAAATCATTACTGTAACAATGCCAACAAGGATACGTAATGAACAGAGAAGCTGGAGAAGGACTACACATGGATGGAAGCTTGATATATGCTAGATCTGATGCTGTAGACTAGTGTGGGGGAAATGAATCATTTAGTAAGTGGCACTGAGACAATGCCGAAACCCATTACATTCAACCCCTACAACCACAATCTGCATTAAATGGAACAACTCTAGAGATTAAATTTTTTAATTAAGAAGAAGAGAAACCTTAGGAAAAAAACCATATATATATATATATATATACAAGAACATCTTAATTACCAGAGGGTAAGAAGGATTTCTTTGCAAAATTTAAATAACAAAAACACAAAGAAAGAGACTGAACAATTCTTCTACAATATGATTGAGAAATATTTATCCATTTTTATCATGAGAAAAAATAACATAAAAATATGAGCCACATACTGAGAAGATTATTGTAACACTTATAATGAACATAGGCTTATTACATAGACTATATAAAGAACTCCAATGAATCAATATGAAAAGGATAAGCAACTCGAAAGTCGTACCCAGGCATTTCATGCAAGAAAAAACATGAAGATCGATAATCCAACGAAAAGATGGTCAACCTCATTGTAATCAGAAAAATAACAAAGAAACACCAACGTAACACCACTTTAAACCCAAGGGACTAGAAACCTACACATTCTGATGATCCCAACGGTTGACAAGCATGCGGAGCCACGCGAGTTTTCATGGACTCCTGGGAAGAATTTAACTTGGCACAACCACGTGGGGAACACTCTGGCATGGCAGGCATAAAGCTGTAGGTGTGTGCGCCCTACAACAGGGCCCCCCCCCCTTCTCCTGGGTGCAGATCCCAGAGAAACTCATCTGCTGAAGGAGAAGTGCACCAGGATATTCACAGCATCATCCTAACACCAAGAAAATGGGAAGAACTCAAACAAACATCTGTCCCGGGAAGCATAAACTGTGGCGGAGCCGTAAAATGGAACACACCATAAAGAACAAAAATGAACTACAGCCACATGCGTCCGTCCCCATGGATGAATCTCAGAACATGATGTTCTTGTCAACCAAGTCACATAAAATTTCACACAGGATAATCCATCTTTATAAAGCTCCAAAATGTTTTATATGTATCTATATGTATCTATTCCTAAATATAAAAAAAAAAAAACAAAAAAAAACAAAGAAAGAACTCACAAAATATTCAGGACGAAAGTCCCAAGGGTGAGGGAGGGAAGTGGGACCAGGGCTTCAGCACTGGTCATGTTCTGTTTCTTGGGTTGGGTGGTGGGTACATGGGTATTAATTTTATTATTTTTAATTAAAAAACACATCTATGTTTTACATCCTCCTTTGCCTACATGGGAAACTTCATAATGTGTTAAAACAAAACTGTGAGAGCTTGGTATTTATTTACCTGGAAAATTCACTTACGTGAAACACCAATATTATCTGCATGATAACAAAGGAATGAGATGTTCCCATACTGAAATAATGAAAACCCTTGTCGCACACATTTAAATTAGCTGTCTTAAGAAACGATGCAGGATGCAGAAGAATGAATGGTCTGCTACAGGATGAATGTTTTCTTTTTTTTTTAAAGAAGGAAGGAGCACAGTCTCTTCTGATGAAGAGTTTAATAACCTCCATTTGAACAGCGCAGAGTAAGTGCTGTCTCTTAACCAGTGGCGTGTTTCTTATTCCTTGCCTGGATTTCCCGCCTCCCGGGGCCCTCCCGCATTTACCCATCACTCCCTTGAGGCACTGACAGCCTGTCACGTGATGATTACTTAGCAGCTCCAGGGAAGTGGGGCAGGGTGGGGGCTCAGGCAGAGAGAAATGACAAGGCAACTGAGAAATACCCCTTTTCCACGTCCCTGTTACTCAAACTAATACAAATAACTGTCAAAAGGAAAATCCTGAAATGACTTAAATTGCTACAAATACTTGCTAAAAGTTACCATTTAGTCATTCTCTTGACCTTTTGCAGTAAGTACAGGATGAACACTGGCTCTCTGCTCTGGTTCAGTTTTTTGTTTTTTTTTTTTAAAGCAATGAGCTTCTAGTTGTAACACTCACTGATTAATTATAAGACGTCTAGTCCTGTTCCCACACTTTCAAATCGAGAAAACTAAGCAGAAAAAGTTAGGTGACAGAGGCAACGAGCGTATCTTCATGTGATTAAGACCATAACCTCAAATTGGCCCCGGCTGGGATCCTGGCTCTATCAGCAACTAGCCGGGCGAGTCTGGGCCAATCCGGTAAGGTCAGCGGACCTCAGCTTCCTCATCTCTAAAGTGTGGACAGCACTGCTGCCTCGAAGGGTTGCCATGGTGATGCAATGATGCCCAATGCTTTCGTGAGACCCTGGCACATAATAATAGTGCAATAAATGGTGAATATTTTCATTTCCTGAAGTCACAAAGCCAGGTATAATTTTCCACAGATTTCTCTTTTTATCCGACCCTAACTCACACATATCTTTTTAACTTATAGCAACTTAACGACTAACAGTTTTTATGACTTTGAATCGCGCTAATACATTCTTCTCCCTTCCCCAGGGCTAACTGAAACATATGGGTCTCTATTTCAAACAAATAAAAAGGTAATAATTCAATAAGTAACTGTGACTCTCCTTTCCGCCAATCCCTTCTGTCTGGTTTACACGTTTAATGGGTATTTTCAGCTGTGTTTCTTGATACATCCCCCACTCATTAAGGGATTTGGCAGTGGGCGCCTCTCTACAGCACTCTTTTTTATTTTTTCTTAATTATCCTTCTTTTCAACCTGGCACAGAGCAGAAGGAAGCAATTATCACGAGACACCTCCTCAGTCAGACAGGCTCTAAATGATGGCAAATGAAGTTAGAACCAGCCCTGTATCCTGAGGCTGGGACAGGGAGGATCTCCCTGCCCTTCCGACCAGACCCCCAGTGCTGAGAAGTGCCTACTGGGTGCTGTGGCACCTGCGGGGCGAAGCTCACGGGAAAGATCACACCACCTGAAACCCAGCTCTGCAAGTCAGCACGTCCCCCGCCAGCAGGAGAAGCAGATGTCACAGTGAAGATGGTGCAAGGGGGTGTGTCTGTTCTGGGATAGGCACACGGGTGAACCCTGAAGCCGATATGCACAAGTGGTAGTTTAACCCATTTAAACTTCTGGGGTAAGTCCCTCAGTTGAGTAGCTTGCTCCCTTTTTCCGTCGCCAGAAGTCTAATGCTTATTTGTTCAGAGTGCTATTTTGATTGAAGCAGTACCTTTCTTTTAAACAACTCGACACGTCATCACAGACGCTTAATGGCCGTGCAAACAACTTTTACTCACTGTAAGCCACCCCTAGTGCTCACAGCCACTGGAGAGATACACACAGAATCAGCCCGATTCCCAGTTCTCTCCATGCCGCTGCCCTTGGGGGCCACGCTGAGGTCAACAGAGGCTCTGGGTTGAAGCACACTGAAGCAGAAACGTTTGATCCATGAGAAAATAGAACATAATTTATTGCCTAATATTTCTAAAAACATACTGAGATCATCACCATGGGAAAAATGTGCACTGTATTGAGTTTCCTGACACTTATTTTATGATTTTTTTTTTAATTTTAATTATATAGAGCGTCCCATGCGTGCAGTGTCCAAAGGCCTGGTCTGGCCCTGGCCCAGCTTCCGCCTGCTTTTCCAGAGAGCTCGAGTTCATTCGGCTCTGAGGTGACATGTAAAATACTTAACACCAGTACAGGGCGCACAGGGCCAATCAGAATGCCCACTGGCCATGAGGCACCGGCGTGCCGGTGAGTTCTGGCCGAAGGCCAGGACAGTGGGCACCCAAGCAGCCCCGGGAATGAAGGAGGAGGTGGAGGATGCTGAGGCCTCGCTACTGTCATGCAACCATTTGTGTCCGACTGCATCAGCATCCAGCTCCCCTTTCTCCATGCCATCAAGAAATGACGAATACGCGTTTGGAAATCTTGCCAAAACCTTGCTATCCTTACTATATCCAAGGCATTATGACCACTTGCAAATGAAATAAACAATAGCTCCTTGTTTTTAAATGACCTAGAACTTCTACATAGTATTTTTTGGTCCTCCGTTCCTATCTTCCTGATTCCTGTAATATTTCCTCTCCTTGGAAGCGAAGCAGCACTCAAAAGCACATCTTAACAGGTTACAAAATCACGGTAACTGAAAGGAAGAGACAGCTCCCGTTTTTATGAACCAGTAAACAGATACCAAATTTCTCCATAAAAACACCACTTTGGGTAGCCAGAGAGGAAAGGGCCATAAACCAAACCAGGTAGCGAGATTTAGGATTATACCTTTGATCAAAGCCCTGACCTCGCGCCCACCATTTCTGAAACATTTTCATTTACCCAAAATCAAAAAGTTGCAAGAAATCAGGGAACCTGTAATTCACAGCATCTCTTAATTATCCAATAATTAAAAATCTACGTATGGGTTTCAAGAAAGGGCAGCCACCAGGCCACGTGTCTGTCTTTGGGAAGACAGAGGTAAATCGCTAGAAGCAGATCTTAGCTCTGGGATGACTCAACAGTGGCCACAAGCAGTTATGCAAATGAGGGGTGAGCTACAATCCCTGGGCTGGGGGACACTGAAGTCATGTGACCTGAGAAGGGTTACCCTGCCCAGCAGTCCTTGGGAGGCAGAGCCGGTCTATGGGGAGAAGGCTAGCAAAAAAATTTTCCATAAGAAAAAAGGAGCTGCAGGGGAAAAAGGGGAATTGCTTCCTTCAATTTAAATTTGACTCTGATGGGTTGGGATTTTCTACTTGGAAACCTAGACTCTGAAAGGATTAATTAACAGCCCACCCAAGTGGTATTAAAATGAAACTGAAAATGTCAGAACAATCAGCAACTACAAAAAGAAAATTATCTAAATGGAAGAGAGGCTCCAGAACATTCTGTACAGAAGATTGACCCTTAGCACCAAGAGGATGAACTCAGCTGTCCAATAGCATCCAAAAGCCCAACAGAACTTTCCATACTTTCCTGCCGAAGCTCTAAACCCACACCCCTTCCTGTTAGGTTGGTATATAAACCCACCTTGGTCTACTCAGCAAGTTCCTCATTACTCACTACCCCTGCATACACACGCAATAAATCTCTCTTCTCCTGTCTCCCTGCCTGCTGCCAGTGAAACAGCAGGCCCCAGAGCTTCTGAACTTAAGTAGGTAGAAGAAAACTGTGTTTCTCAACAGGTCCCAAAGACAGAAGTCAGAGCATAACCCAAGTTCAAAAACAGGATCTCGAGAGTGCTACCACAGCCCTACTGGCCTGGGGAGCCCGCCGGCCTGGAGTAGCAGCTGAGCTCGGATGCGTGCCCCCAGGAACTGCAGTGCCGGAAGGCCAGTGCTGGGGTGCTCAGGGGCCTGCTCAAGGGCCTGGACCAGGCCAATCAGCCGGTTCCCTCTCGCTGGCATCCTGGGGCAGATCTGAGACCTGGGCCAGGGGAACTGCTCAAGTTGGCAGACGGTGGCAGCACTGAGGAAGTGAGGGGTTTGCTGACTTCCAACTAATGTGTGCAAAAGAATGTTCGGCAAATTGACATGAAAAAGGAGAGAATACTGACCAAATTTGGATGCCTATTCACAGGAACCTACAGAGAGAAAGGCAGAGAGAAAAAGAACAAACATCATATGAAGTTGCTATGGCAGGTTAAAAAGGGGAAAAGGAACAGATATTTATGTCTTGTCTTCTATGTAAATACATTTGTATCTCATTGGTTGAATTCTTGACTCTGCTCCCCACAGTCTTTCTCTTCCAACAGTTCCTCTTTCAGAAAGTGAAACCTCTATTCAAGCAATCTGAGAATCATTGCTGTCTTTTCTCAGCCCATACATTCATATTCAGGGTCAAGACCGGCAAATCTGACCTAACTATTGGGTTGGCCAAAAAGTTCCCTTGTTTTTTCCATACAACAGCTCTAGTAGTGCTTAGCTGTCTTTAACTTCATTCAAAACAATTTTGTTAGACTCTATTCTGACAGCTATCATATCAGTGTGCATTTAAAAAATGCTTATCAAAATTGGGGAATTTTTGTGCAGCCATTTTAATACTGAAGATGGTAGAAAATACACATTTGTGGTGTGTTACGCTTTATGATTTTGAGATAGGTAAAAACACAACTGAAACACAAAAAAAGATTTGTGCAGTGTATGGAGAAGGAGCTGTGACTGATCAAGAATGTCAAAAGTGATTTTTGAAGTTTCTCGGTACTACTGACATTCTGGCCAAATAATTCTCTGCTGTGGGGCTGTCTTATGCATTAGAAGACGTTTAGAAGCACCCCGGGCTCTATCCGCTAGAATCCAACAGCACGAGATAGCCAACATACTCAAAATATGCAAGTCAATACAGTTATTGATGAAAATGAAAAATGTGTCTTTTGTTTCATGGGGAAAAAAGTAACAGAATTTTTGGCCAACGCAATTTCTCTCCCAAATAATCTTCTTCCACCTCCACTGCCACCGCCACTTCCGCAGGACTCCTGCTCTTCCCTCCGCTCCCAGGCCCACACACGACAGAGAACTTTTAGAACCTCGCCATTTCCCTACCTGGGATCCCTCAGTGGATTCCCACTGCTCCTTGGAATCCTTCCCTTGACCCTACCCTGCATCGTCCTCTCCTTGTTTGTTACCTGCAGCCACTTAGGTCTGGCTAGACAGACTCAGGCTCCATCCTCCCTCACGCTCTACCTAGAAAGCTCTTCTGAACTGAAACTCATTCTCTAACCTTGGTTTTACCTTTTCACAGACACCTTCCCTGCCCCACCTGCCAGCTTCAAAATCAGATGCGTATTCTCCCCGGTAACAGCCTGTTCTTCTCCTTTGTACACCTGTGTACACCTTTGTACACATGTGATGATACACTTAAAATCTGTGTGCTTACACATTCATTCTTTCTTTTGATAGATGGTGAACCCCATGGAGACAGAGGACGAGGTGGCTAGTCCACCATGCACACCCACTGCACACCCACTGGGCACCACAGCCCCAGCCCCGTAGGAGGTGGCCAATACACACTTGCTGAATGCTACTGAAATCGGGTACATTAACCTCCCTTTATCTATAACAGGATGGCCGTGTGACCCAGTTTGCTCAACACAACCCTTGCTTACACCTGTTGAAGGAGCATCATGATTGATAAATCCTCCCTTTCATTCTGGGCTGTATGATGAGTAACAATGCCCTACACCTTAAGGAAGCTGAAACTCAGAGATCAAATAAGAACTCAATTCTCTTAATTCATAGTAGCTATACACTATGAAGACACCATAAGCTCTGAATTAGCCAATGGTGAACCATGGCTCCTGGGGGAAATAGAGGGTTAGGTTCCCACAAGCCGCGGGCTACCTTTTTGTCAGCCAGTCAACACACGACCTTGTTTTATGCATATTTCTATGTATGCATTTTCTATTTCTATTTAGAAATGCCTTACTTAACCTGTGTTGTGGATTCAGCTCTGTAGCCCACACCTGTACAAAGCCCGTCTAGCACACACGTGTTCTCCGTGAGGCACGGCACAGCCTCCTTGCACTTGGGAACACTGGACAGTTCTCCATCACTGCACGCGATGCCCATTTTAAATGGGAAAATCACAAACAGGAAGGATAGAAATGGGGAAAACATGGCAATGAATAGACCGAGAAAACGACACTTGTTTATAGAAGGAGAGCTGACACAGGACGGCAGAGCGGGACCCCCTTGTTGGAGCCAGCGGGGCACGTACGCGCTCACGGGGCAACGGAAACTTTTCTCCACGTCCCAGAATGCCTGCGAGAGCACCCCAGGTGCTGATGCAGTAACAAGTAAACACTCGTGCGGAGACGAATTCACAGATACGGAACCTGTGACGAGCGAGGGCCAGCTGTAGCTTGTCTGAGGTTGTACAGCCACTGGAGCGTGGGTCCAGCCCCCAGGGAACGCCCAGCGTCCCAGCCTGTGTCCATCCGCTAAATCAGTCTTGCCTCCAAGCCCTCTCTTCCCCAGACAGGGCACTGTTCCTCTGCGTAGACTGGTCGTCGTCGTTCAAACCCCTAGGTTGTGGGTGTATCCAAGTTCCGACAGAAAGCTCCGAGAGAGAGAGGCAAAGCCCTTCTTCATGACGTGGACATCGATGGGTATGGCATCTGCACTGCGGAGAGTTCAACTGCAGGAATCAGGGACCGCCTCTCTACTCACAATTCACAAGGGGGCGGGGGGCCCGCCTTACTTCTAATAGTGCTGGGTGATTTCACAGCGCAGGGTAGGCCCGAGGACAGACAATAATGTAAATTTGTGGCAATATAAATACTTTTAAGAGTCTAAGCTTAAACCCATACAAACTAATGCCCAGATAAATTCACATGCAGAACACGAGAAATCCAGTATCCCTGCCTCTCCCTGAAGATGGAGAGATTCCCCCACAAGCTTCCAGCGCTAGGTCACTGGCATGATTCAGGAAATCCCCTGTGTGAATGTGACGAATTTCTCACTTTTTCATAGGCGTTTCTTTCCTCCTTTGAAACACATTCAATAACAAGGGCGGGGACCAATCTGCAAGTTTATGAACAGAATGAGTAAAATGGTTTAAGTTACACATCGGTTTTCTGTTTAAGAATTGGAAAGACTATTTAAGAGTTCAGCAGTCGGAAAACACTTCCTAAGGGTCCACTTTATTCCAACTGGCTGTGCGGCCATGTCAGAACTCACACCACACTGTGAATATCAAGTCATGTGTGAAATATTTTTAGCTACTTGTTATACATTTACAGCAACCTCAGAAACACTTGCCTTACATTAAAAAAAAAGGAAAAGTCTCCTTCCTACTCTTTTAGAAACCAATAGCTTAGAGGGGGTTCTAAAACATTTGAGAAAAGGAAGCATTCTCTCCTAAACTCAATTTAGAGTTCATAATTTGAAATAATTTCAGGCTTACATGAAAGTTCCAAGATGAGTACGCCATATGTCCTTCACCTAGAATTCCCTAAACTGCTGGAACACTAATATTTTATCACAGTGGCTTTATCTCTTTTTCTCATATCATTATTTTCTTCTGAGCTGGGAAGGAGCTCAGACTTTGCCATCCCAAAAGACGCCCTTCTGGCATAAGAAATACTGTGAGCTGAAGGCAATTTTCACAGAAGCAGAGAATGAACTTTCTGCCCTCTGCCAATCTGCCCAAAAACAGAACATGCATTCCCCTTAAAAAGGTGCCCCCCACTTCCCATACCAAGAAGAGAATAACAACCTTATCACCTGGGATGAGACCGCACTGTTACCAGTCCAGAGTCTGTGTGCCCGATGTTTCAAAAGGCCAAAACTCAAAACATCCGAGTTTGGAGTAAGGGAGGTTTTATTGACGGAGGAGGTGCCAACCAAGAAGGTGAGAGTCCTACTTTAAGTTGGATTCCTTAAATCCAACTTAAGAAACTACAGAGTTCAGGCTTCTTTTATGCCAAGGGGAGGGAAAACGGGAAGGGTTGTTTTTATGTAACTCAAGCCCCAGGCAGAATTCCTCTGCTGATTAGCATGTTTACAGGAGAGACGAAGCAGAAGCCGATAGCCTGGGGGCCACAGGACAGGACAGGCTGCAACAAGGTGGGGTCAGAGAGGCCAAGCATTTCACTGGGTTACAGCACCAGGACGGACCCCTACTAGCACACCCCACCAAAGGAACCTAATCACCCACCAGTGCACCCTGTATAATTATCTCCCTCCAGTTCGTTGCCTTTTAGGTTTATTAGGTTTGTTGCCTTTTAGGTTTTGAAGCCTAAAGACTTTTTCCTTCGCCTTGTCCCTTTTCTAAAATGTACTATCCTTTTGTTGAGATGCCATGGGAGTCCAAGTTCTAAGCGCTGCTTTGAGTTACTCATCATTGAGTTTCTCCCACTGCATGCAGGCTGCGTATGTTGACAAACCTGTTTGTTTTTCTCTCATTACTTTGCCTTTTATTAATCTAATCTGAAGAGCAGGCCACAGCTGGAGAACCAATAGTAGAAGAAAATGAAGAGTTTTTCCTCCCTTATAATTGCGTATAAGTAAGTCACAAACATGATGCCCCCTACCCTAAATACTTCAATGTATATGTCTTTTTTTTTAATTTTTAAAAAATTCTCGCCCGAGGATATGTTCATTAATTTTAGAGACGGAGGAAGGAAGAGAGAAAGAAGTAACATTGCTATAAGAGAGAAACATCAATTGGTTGTATATTATACACACCCTGACTGGGGATTGAACCCACAACCGAGGCCTGTGTCCTGCGCAGGAATCGAACCGGCAACCCTTTGGTGGACAGGATGACACTCCAACCATCTGAGCCACCCAGTCAGGGCTCCAATGTGTACTTGTAAACATCAAGAACATACACTGACATAATTACAGCACAATTATCAAAATCAGAAAAATAAAATCGATAAACAATATTGTACAATTTACAGGCCCTATTCAGATTTCACCAGTTGTCCCAATAATGTCCTTTATTGCGGAAGAACAACAAATTTGTTGCCCTGCGCCAGGAGCCAGTCTAGAACCAGTCACGGTGTTGAGTTGTCTGTCTCTTCGGTCTCCCCTCTGAGATAGTTCTTCAGCCTTTCTTGACGTTTGTGACCTTGGCATTTTTAAAGGGGAAAAATTTTATACCCTTTTATTTATTTACCCATTTATTTTGTAGAATGCCCCTCCATTTGGGTTTGTCTAACCTCACAATGGGAGCTGGATATCGATTTTTGGCAGAAGTATGAGAAGAATAACGCCACACCTCATATTCGGATACACATACCGCTGGTCTGTCCCAATGAAGGGATGTCAACTTTGAACACGCCACGTCTGTCATAGGACTTCTGACACCAGACTTACAAAAAAATTTCACACATCAGCCTGCTTATATCGTTTCTACTGCCTGCATTTTGTGTGACATTTCCAGAGATCTCATTTGAGGGGGCATCATTATTTCCTACCGACTTAACTGTTCTTTCCACTCCTGAGTAGAATGTTTCCAGCATTTTCCTTTTCTGTTTTAAAACATGTGTTACAGAAAGCGTCTCATCGAAGACCCTCCCAGGCATCACTGAAAGCGATGTTCGTGTTAGACACGATTTGAACTGTACAGGTCTTGTTAGCGTCTACACTTCACACGCAGTCCGTGTGGAATGTGACGCTGATGCAATCCACTGAACGCCAGTGTCCACCTCGGCCACACGAACTGAAAACAACGCACCTGGAAGATACCCTCCTGTGCACATTCCCTTAGCCCGTTCCCAGGACAATAATAAAGCGTCCTAGACCAAGGGGAACCTTAATGGCAGAAATTTATGTCTTACAGTTCTCTGGAAGCCAGAAGCCTGAGCCCAGGGTGGCAGCACGGTCACACGCTGGTGAGAGCCAACCTCTCTTCCTGTCCCCACAGAGCAGACTCAGAAATCTGGCAGCTCTCTGGCCTCTTCCTCTAAGGGCACCCGTCCCATTCCTGAGAGCTCCACCCCCATGACCTACTGACCTCCCAAAGGCCCCGCCTCTAAACACCATCAACTGGGCAGGAAGTTTCCAACCTATAAATCTCGGGAGGACATAAGCATTCAGCCCTTAACACACATTGAATTACTTATTCTCAAAGAAGATTAATGATACAAATGCAAATAAAAAGTGCAAGTCCTTAGAAAAGATACCTGTATAAACAAGAGCGGGCAACATAATTCGAATGCCTAAAAACTGGAAATGTTCTATGTGTTGGTTTGCCAGAAAGACACGAAGTTCTAGATCTATTCAAAGCGCTGCCCGAGAGATCTGACTGCCATGAACAACTTCTCTCCCTCTGATCTGCGATGGAGCCGGCCCGCCAGGGCGGCCCACCCACGGAAGACACGCATCCAAGTGCAGGCTCGCGGAGCTGTTTGAACCCGAGAGCTTGTTCACATGACACGGCAGACAGTGTATTTGAAACCACACAGAATCGTGTGACAGAGCGGAAAAAGCACCCCTTGCTGTCTCCCAGTTCCTAGGGCTCGAAGTCGGAGGTCAAGGGGTCCACAGCAGACCCACGCTGCCCTGCAGGTGCTTTCGGAAGATCTGCTTCCGGGCCTCGTCCCACCTCACGGTCCCTCCTTGGCCAACCTATGTGTGGCACTGTGTGTGTGTGTGTGTGTGTGTGCGCGCCCGACTTTCCCTTTATCCAGTCCTACTGGATGAGGAGCCCACCCGACCCCACGACGACCTCACCTCCATCGACACATCTGCAAGAACTTGATTTCCAAATATGGTCCCATTCTCAGGTATCCGGTGGCTGAGACCCCAATGTAACTTTTTTTTTGTAGGGCACACAATGCTACCCATTCAGGCAGTTAGAGCCAGACTCTGAGGGAGCGCCCCCCAGCCATCCCGCTGTGGGATGCCACCCGTCCCACCCAATCACTGTCCTGGAGATTCACGATGTATATTTTAGGTTAAGAGCCCGGGAAAGCAGTCTGTTGCCTTTGCCTGCCCTGGCGTTCCCCAAAACCATCTGGCCATGGCACACACCCTGCCTGTTCCCCACCTGTGGAAGGCACTTTAGGAAACCCCTTCCGTGTCTCCGTGGAGAGGAACGAATACAGGAACCCCTCCCCCCCGCCCCGAGGGTGAAGTACCAGCACCCAGGTCTCGCACAGAGGTCGTGGGTCTCTCCTTGAGCAAAAACACCCACAGAAACCAAACACAAACAATAAATAATCGTGAATCACAACTGTGCACGGCGTTGTCATAAATGATCCTGACTTCTGTCCCACGGTCCATGTCGCCAACTTCACGTAAGACACACGATCCCAGATTCACGATGGCTCTGCTTCTGACTTTTTGACTTCACATTGGAGTAGAGATGCCATACACATTGATTAGAAACCGTCCTTCAAATTTGAATCTCGATCTTTTCTTCCTGGGCTGGCTGGAGGTGGGATGATCGTCTCCTGTGATGCTGGGCAGTGTGGGGCTGATGGGCGGACCCTGCGATCACGAGGGTCAACCACGGACGCCCTGCAGCCCGCGGTGTTGTCAGTGTTTTGTGGACAGTGTGTTCGAGTTTTCGCCTCCCACGGTGCCCATCTGTGTCGCCTGCTTCTGGGGAGAGGAAGAGGAAGGCGATGGCTCTTGAGCTGAAACTCAACAGAGTGACTCAACCATAGGCCAATGGAAGTCTTCCGGCCATGTCTCAGGCAGGCTTACCCAAACTGTGATGCTCAGTAGCTCAGGTATATTAAACCTATTTTCAAGTTAGGATATTTTCAATTTGCAATGGATTCATCAGGACTTCACCCTGTCATAAACCTGGGAGCAACTGTGCAATAATTGATATGCTACCAGATTTGACAGAACAACAGTTCACTCCAAAGAGAGGTTGAGTTTGGGGGGAAGGACTATTATAATCTGGGGCAGGACATATTGTAGCTGGGGAAACCAAATGTCACCTGGACTCCCCACTCACAGGGAGCTACTGCCTAACACGAAACAGAAGTCGGAGAAAGTAACCGTGTCCCTTTTTCATGCCCCTCCCCCATCAGAACGCCACAATCCATGCGTGAGACCGTCTCTTATTTTCAGAAGAGACCACACAAAATACAGCCACCACCTGCTCAACAGAAAACACACTCTGAATTGCAACAAAAACTCGGAAAGGGATACCTTTGGGTAGCACACAAAATAACCCAACACATACAGGGTGGCTTCTAAAAATGCAACCACATAACTGACGTGTTTTTGAAGCAGGCCCTGCTGGAACAGTTCCCTGAGCCCAGGGAACCACGGGCCATCCTGATGCTGAAAGGCTTAGGTTTTTCCAGTTCTTCTCCTTTGGGCAAACTGGACTTTCTTTCTGAAACTTTTAATTCAGGAGAGAAATTACAACGCCACACCAAAACAGTACTTTCCACAGCAGCAAATTAGAGAGTGCTAATGTGCGGGCGCAGCCCTGCCCTGTGATCTGTCCTTGTCGTTTTAATTTAGCACAAGCTAAACCTCGCCACTGCTTTTGTTTTTCCTTCCCCACACAGCAGAATTTCAGCCTTCACTCCGAGTTACAAAGAGTCCAAAATAAAACCAGCCCACATGAAGCAAAACTGCCACATAAGACCTTTCCTTCATGGGTGGAGAAAAAGGTTTCCAAAGTTCAGAAGGAAGATTTTTTTTTTAAGGCACAAACTGGTCTTGGTAATGTTTTTAAAAGTCTATTTTAAAACATCCAGAGCTTTTCCTACGTTGTGCTGACGTGTGTGTGGGCAGACACGTGTAATTCTTCCAACAGAAGCAATGGAGTTGTTACTGAAATCTGTCCAGCTCGATCCACTGCTAAAACGTCTCAGCCACGCCAGGGCCTCTGAGAGTCTCGGATTGTCAGGGTGGAAGAGACGTCTTCTCCCTGATGCTCTGTGGAGCTGTAACGGGCCAGAATGAGCGCTCGGGCTCAGGGGACGGACTAGCATGCAGACCCCCGACGCCCTGCTCCCACGGCAGGGAACCCGCCATCCTCCGACAGGAGGCTGACGGGAGGCACCCTGGAGCAGAAGGCTTCCACCTCTACCCTGAGTCTGCGTGGAGCACAATGTCCCCTCGCCCCTGAGACCCTTCACCAACGCTGCAGCACGTGCTGCCCTCATCAGGCAAGGGTGTTCTCTGGGACAGAAATGAGTCCTTGTGAACAGAAACAAAGTCCATGTTTTTCAAAAGCCTTGCAGGCAGGTCTCCCTCCCGGCCACCTTTCTCAGCTCTTAAAATTCCCAGCATGTTCCCAGCGTCATTGCCCAGGGAGCAAAGCCGTGAGTGTGTATCAACTGTGCTCTCGGCCTGCAGATCCCCTGGTCAGAAGTCAGGGCAACAAGGACCGGCGGTAGGAAGGCTGTCGCTGGGGCCAGTTGTAGAAGTGCGCCACCGACGTGGACATGGGGGCCCTTCTGAAACACCGGGGATCGTTGGAATTCAGGGCCAGTGCCCTCCCCTCCCCCATAAATCTGTGCTTTGCAGCTGTCGCTGGGAGTAAAAAGTCTGCCTCTTGCTGAGCAGGGACCGGAAGCCCCATCGCAGGGAGCGTGTCCTCACCCAGCTGTCAGAGCGTGCCACTTGCGTGGAAAGAGATTAGTTTCCCAGCGAGCCCGCAGCCTTGCCAGGGGCAAAGCTGGGGCAGAGCTGCAGAGGGCGGAGCCCTTCCCACCAACAGGAATCGGACTCACAGGCACAGCCTTGCAGGGCACCCCACGGGGCACAGTGCTGTCGCACCCTGCTATTTTTTTGTTTTTGTTTTTTCCTGAGACCCACAGGCAAGGAGACCCAGAGGCTGAAGGAAAGTGTAAGGTTCATGCCTTGGCTGGTGTGGCTCAGGTGGTCAGAGCACAGTCCCCTACACCAAAAGGCTACAAGTTTGGTTCCCGGTCAGGACACACACCTGGTTTGTGGGTTTGATTTCTGGTCAGGGCACGTGCCTGGGCTGCAGGTTCAGTCCCCGGTCAGGGTGCAGACAAGAGGCAACGGACCAATGTTTCCCTCTCGCATCGATGTTTCTCTCCTTCTCTCCCTCCATCCCTTCCTCGATCTCTAAAATCTATGAGCATGTCCTCAGGTAAGGATTTAAAAAGAAAGAAAAAGAAAATGAAGTAAAAGTTAGAGGTCCCTAAGTGGACTGCAGGCCCTGCTTTAGCCTAACAGGCCCCGAATAGCCAGCCTGTTGCAGGTGACTCTGGGCCTGACCCTTCCCACGGGTCCACAGAGCTTGACACACGTCACAGCCCCTGACCTTGCACACGCACCATGCACATGGCTCAGAGTAGTGCTAGAATCCGTGTGTGGCTGTGCGCTTTGTCTTGTTTGCAAACGGGAACCGTGAGTCTGTTCCTTGCGCCTTGCAGGCGCTCACCACACTCACCCCCCCCGCCCGCCAGGCTCTGGGTGCTGTCCCCCCGCCGCCCCCCGGGGCCAAGACCCACACGCCCTTCACAAGGTAGCACTTCTGGAGGAGAGGACAGGCTGCCTGCTGACCTCTGCCACGGAGCAAAGACGGCCAAGCCAGGGCCCCGCAGCTGACCTAGCGGCCATTCTGATGCTGCTTCGCCGTCCCCGACGGAACATGCTCACCAGTGTCCACAGTATAGAAACTCGGGCATTTGCATGACAGGTCTTCCCACGGTCCAGGCAAAGGAAGAAACAAACTGTGAAATTACACGAACTCGAGGGCAGAGTCTTAAAGTGGGACCAGCGTGGGCCAGTCCTTGTGCGCATGCCGCTTCCCTTGAAGCATACCAGGCACCCATGGCCCTCCTCCCTCATGGGAGCACCCACACCCTCTTGGTCCTCCAAGCCGACGAGCCAGCCACCCAGGACCCTGGCTTCTCTGCCACAGGCTGGCTGCAAGCCAGACTCCAGGGTGCCCGCACCTGCTCCGAAACAGGCTGGAGCACCGAAGAGTCTCAAGGTGTGGGCCGCCCCAGGAGCATCCAGCAGGGAACAAATGGCGTCCACACAAGGAGCCATTTGGGACCACAGGGTCCAGAGCTAAGTACCCCGGGGCCATGGTACACACGGCCACACCCGTGAGAGAAAGAGCAGCAAACCCTAAAGGCGACAGGCGGGATGTCACCCCCAGGGGAGCGCTACTCGGCTGCAGAAAGAATTGCGATCGCCACCCATACAACAGCCTGCCCCCCGACTTGGCCACGCAGGGAAGGAACACCTGGCTCAAAGCAGGGGGCGCTGGGTTCCCACGAGGGGAAACACCCGTTCTGACTGACCCCCTGAAAGAGAGCCGGCCACCTGGGGACGTTACAGAGCTCTAGAGATAACGAGAAAGACCTAGAGGGCGACATTAAAAAAATAAAATAAAAAGGCTTTCCTTCCTTTTACAGAGCTCCAGCCTTGAAAAAAAAAATAAACAGAAAGAGGGAAGCTGCTACTCTGCTGTGCAGTCTCTCTCTCTCTCACCCCATTCCCATGGGGCCTCTAAGGGACCCCAATACGGCGGCGGTACATGGCCTTGAGAGGGAACAGTGGAGGCCCACCCACAAGGAGTCGACCCAGAACCACAGACACGCAGAGACGGTCGCGAGTCCACACCCTGACCGAGGCTACGACTGCCCTCTCCAAAGAAAGAACACAGCAGGCAGAGGCAGAGAGGTAGCCAGCCAGGAAGCAGATGAGCACTGGAGCCCGGACAAGCCCCACCCCCAACCCACCCTCGGGGTCCGGTGGCCCAGTGGGAGGCCCCCGTGCAGGGCGGAGGGACTGGGCTGCTGCCCAGGGTGCCTCTGGACCCTCTGCCCACTGTGTTTACTAGGTCATCTGATGGCCGCCCAGCTTCCCTTGAAGTTACCTGCAGGGGGGGAAACCTGCTTACGCATCTCACAGTAAACCATCCAACCGGCACCTGCCCCCTCCTCCCGCTTCCCCACCTCTGCACCCCCGATCCTGCTCAAGGAGGACCCGGGCTGCGCTCCTGCACAATCCCATCCGCACATAATACGGAGCGAACCACATCTGTTCAGGACAACCATCCACAGTCAGCTTTGTTTATTGACTTTTTTCTTGAAAAAAATTTATTTTGAAGCACTCTCAAATTTATGCAAGACCATTGCAACAACAGGACAAAGAACCTTTCTTTCTTTCTGAACCACTTGGGAATTGCTGGCCACCCTGAAGCCCCCTCACTCTGCAGCCAGCACTTCCCACAACCACGAGAGCCCCCTCCCATCACCACAACGCAGCCGGGAAAACCAGGACCTCAGCACGAACACATGCGACATTGGCTCCTCGGGCCCCATGCCAAGTTCGCCAGCGTCCCCATAATGTACTCTGTGGCCACAGGCTCAAGTTCAGAATCGCACACAGCTTTCCGTTGGCACGTCTCCTTAGTCTTGTCTACTTCCTCAGCCTTCCGTGATTCTTCTGACCTTGACAGTGGTTACGATCACAGGCTGTGTACTTTGTGTGAAGTCCCTTAATCTGGCCTCTTCTTGACGCTTCCTCTGGTCAGAGTCAGGTCGTGAATTTGGGGCAGGAGAGTCACAGAAAGGTGAGGCGTCTTCCTTTTCCTTGCACGTTCCAGCCACCGCGTGATTCTAACTTGTCCCTTGGGCAGTAACGCTCATTTTTACCCCAGCTTGAGTGTGTGCTGTGTGTGCATGTGTGTGCACATCAAAGTCCCACACTCCCTGAACAGCGGCCTGCCCATCCCAAGCACAGGCCGAGTGCAGGAGGGCCTCCTGGACATGTCTCGGTTTGTGTCTCCCCTGCTCTCTGTCACCAGAGGGAACTGCAGTGACAGTGATAGTGGCTGATTTACACAGACACGTTTGCCGAAAAGGGGTAACTCGGAAAAAAGGAAACGAGGGCGCAGACACACTTTTGAGGGTAAATAACCATACCCTGGGTTCCCCTAGTACAATTCTTTCTTAGCTCAATAGAAGCAAGTTGCATTCACTCTTTTGTACAAGAAAGGTCCCATTTCATTCATTCATTCATTCATTCAAGCCACACACACTTGTGGGGAGCCTCTCTCTGTCCGGCGGAGGGACACCCCTGCCCTGAAGGACAGCACGGGCTCACACAGAAGTGTTACAAATAAGCAGCCACGGTGCAGCGTGGAGATGCTCGCCCCGGTGCAGGTGGGGAAGGAAGCAGCCCAGCACAGGTATGGCTGGCTCGGCACAGCCGGGCACGTTCCACCCGAAAGCAGGCGTAAACCGATCCCATGTCCGACTGAGCCAAGGCGAGCTCCAGGGAAGGGGAAGCTGGAGGACAAGGTGGTTGGGGACTGGGTCAGAGAGGCCTTGGCCTGCTCAGAAGTCCGTCCTCCCTTCAGCTGCGGGAGCCACTAAAGGGGGCCGATGCAGCTACATGGCAAGATGATTGTTTTATTTGTACAACAATCCAAGAGGCCCTCCTGCAGAGGGGGAGAAGGGGAAACAGGAGGAAAGCCAGGTGCCCAGGACACACGTGAGCAGCCAGCGCCCTCACCTTCCCAACCGGAGGCTGACGATGGTTCATCCAGGGCAGCAGCAGTGTGGAGGAAACGGGGACCGGACGCCACAGAAACCCAGGACACGGGACCCCTGGGATTTTGCCGGCGTGGCGTGAGTAGAGGAAGGAGAGGGATCAGAAGGGCCCAGAGGGCTTCTGGGTCAAGTGATAGGGGCGGGGGTGCCTTTAATCCCGACGCAGAACACAGCAGCAGCAGGCATTGCTAGCTCAGCGTTTCCAGGCACAAAAGCAGCTTCCCAGCCTTGTCAACTTGGGATTCCAGTGAATTACACTCAAGCTGGTCAGGAGACTGTTTCAGGGACAGAGTTCGCTGTTACAGATGGACAGCACAGCGTGCTGAGTTGCAGCCCTCATATTTTAATTACAATCGAGTTTCTAACAGGACCCGCCGAAGGGATGATTGTGGGCAAGGCTGGGAGTGGTTTCAGGGCACGAGAGAGATGTTTAAAGACCTGCTGGTCCTTGCCTCTCTTCCTGCCGCCTCGCACTGCGGTGCCCCTCACCAGCCCCAGTAATTTCGGAGCGGAGGGAGCCTACTGTTGACTTAATTTCCTAGCAGACCCCTCACGTACTTACTTTTAAGTAAAGTGAATTATAATAATTTTTTTCTCAAGAACTTGATGAGATCCTTGGAACCAAAAACTAAAAACACACTACAGTGTTTAAAAAAAAAAAACAAACCAAAAGCTGAGCGTAGGAAGCACACATGTGCACAGGGAGAGATGAGGGCTCCGTGTCTGCCCCGGATCGAGAGGCGGACGGTTCTTCATCACGCCCCGTGTCTTGCTGTTTCGTGTCGTGGACGTAACACAAACACCTCTGCTACTTCCGATCCAAACCACTTCTCTGCATTCGCCCGAGAAGCAAACAGGCAGGTCTGAGGGAGGAGGTGGGGATGTCCGAGTAAAGCCCATCCAGCGAGTAAAAACAATTGGACAGACACTTCGCACACATTCGTTTTGCTCGACAGGGAGCAAAAACACGGCAGTCCCACAGCTCCTTTGCAGGCTATCTCGGCCTACTTTCCTTCCCTCGTCCTCCCTTTGATTTCTCTGTATTCTTCTGTGCACTGACCACCGTACCGAGCCAGCTTCGGTCACACTCTGCCCTCGCTCTCCTTGGGTGAGAAGCACGGGGGTTTCCAGGGAAACACAGCCGAGTGCAATCAGTACCTTGACTCATAGAAACCTGGGCTCATTTGGTGCCTCCGCATTACAGTCTGCCCGCCCTGTTCTGGGTCCCTTGAACACGGCTGGGCCTCTGTTTTTTCCTGAGTACGTGCAGCCAATGATAAGCTTGCCTAAGAGATCGTGAAGATCCAATTGCACAAAGCATGTGACAAAGATCCTCTCCCTGACCAAACTCCAGTCAAGCCTTCTGAGTCCCTCTGCTCCACTGGGCCTGACCTGGGTTTCCCACCTCCGTCCTTGCAAAGTCCAACTGGGACAGGAATCCCGCCAAGTCAGATTAGAGAGAACCACCGCCCTGCATATCTGATCAGCCTCCGGAGAGGCAGCTGACCAAATTCCTAGGCCCTCCATCCCCCGGGACACATGTGATCGGCCTGTCCTGCTTTGCACAAGAATCCTGCTCGGTCAGTTTAGCAGGAATCCCCCACGCCTGATGGTTCCTCTCAGGAACCTCCCACCCACACACCTGCACTCTGCTCCTTGACTACTGTTACATTTGGAGACCAGCCCAGTTCGATACGGAGGCCCCGTGGCCCGATCACAATGGTTCCTTAGCAACCCCTGGTTCTAGTTTTAACCACTGTCCAGTGCCGGTTTTTCTCTGACACAGGTGAGAGCCTCAGACAGTGCTCCTAGTATAAAGCCATTTTCAAAAAGTTAAAAACATGACCCTCATACAAACATAAAATTAATACACGAATAAGCAGTACAATTGTATGTAGCTCAGCAGGAAAACCAAGAAGAAGGATTGCTTCAGAGGCTTACAGCGGTGGTGGGGGCAGATTCATGGACAGCCACGGAAAGGCAGAAAGCTGGAATAAGACGGCTGACATGGCTGTAAACCCGGTGAACACCCCGCGGAACATCCAAAATCATAAATTTGGGGTTGTCTTGTCTAATAGGCAAGGATCGTTTGCATTGTACCATTTTCTACACTATTCATCTACCCTTATAGACTTGCAAAATACAGTAATCAACAGGAAATAGTAAATCAAAAGTAAGCCAAAAAGGCACATTGACCTAGACAACTTGGTGAGATCCTTAGCACAAAAAGCTAAAAATACCCTACAGTATTTTTAAAAAGCCAAGCTTAGGAAGTACACATTTATACTAGACAATTAGATAGCCCTTGAGTGAGAAACAAGAACCAACATGACTTAGAAGGGATACGTGGTCATCCTCTTGCCTATTTCCAAATTTTAGCTGGAGATATATATATGTGTGTGTGTATATATATTTTTTTCTTTATACTAGAGTATCATAGGTGTTTAATAAATGTTGACCAAAAACTAATTATTTTGATATATGAATTCCTGTAGGACTCAAGCAAAGGAGTAACAAGAGGAAAATTCATAGCATCAAATGCTTTCATTGAACAAGAAAAGAGTGGAAAGCAATGACTGCACCACGTCCTCATTCATTGGCCTAAATCTGATGGCTGAACCCCAAGAACGTGAGAATGGTGTAGATGAAAGATAGAAATTTTTATTACAAAAAAAACGAACTGGCTAGAAATACAAACTTAGCCATAGTCTGAAACTCTAATAGGGTAGAAGGCCTGCAAAATGTGTAACCCACTGAACTTTACTTAACTTACTTATATAGTACGACAAGAAATAACATAAGACCCAAGAGAAACTCAAAACACTTTTTTGCGGCCTGCCATCACCACACACTTTCTTAATTTCACTTCTTCTTCATCTTTGTGTCCCTTTGAATAATAATACTTACAATCCCTCATGCTCAAAATAGGGAATTTCTGCTATCAAAGGCTGAGGAAGTTGAAAGAAGGTTCAAGCTCCTCTTTGAACCAACATGTGGGGAAAGTGCAAGGTGAGAGGAACGGCCACACAGGGCAGCCCCGTTCGGTGGCATGGCCTCCACAGGGTCACGGACAGCACGTCTACCAGCACCAGGGTGGGTCCCTCGGGCCCCCTGGCCAGTCATCCCCCCCAGGGAGCCCCCATAACCTCTTTGAGCCTCAGTTTCCTTGTGCAGTGAGCTCACATCCATACCAACAGCACAGACCCTGACACACAGCAGACACTGATAAATTGGTTCCGCCTTTGTCTGCCCCGGGGTCATCTTTTTAAAAAGTACACAGACATGAAAAGCATGTATTTGCATGTGTTCTCAGTCACCCAGATATTAAGGTTAATATTGTTTACCTCCTCATTTTTCCTTCCGATCTCTAGTAGTTTAAAGTTGCTCTCACATGAGAACTCGCTCAACCCATCTATTCAATTTAATGTAAGTCTTCCACCCATCATCCTGTGCTCTTTTTCTGAATCTCTTTTCACTGCTTAAGTAATAGGATAAGGAAACCCAGGTAGGAACCCCAAACGGTCTCACTTCACCAGCCTTCTTCATCTTCCTGCTTTGTTTGCCTTATTTCATTTACCTCCTGACACACGATCCCTGGACACTTGAGACAAAAGAAAACTTTTGTAGGTAAGGAAGCCGAAGGGCAAAAGTATCCTCCCTGGGGAAATGACCACGGGAGAAGGATCAGGAGACAGCACAGGCTCTGTAATATGGCAGCTAATGCCACATGACATCTCAGCTTCAGTTTCACCGGTAAATCCCTCTTGGAAAATCAAAAAAAAAAAAAAAGGATGACCTTAACTAGGGCTTTGCAATGCCTCTCCTAGACTCAGTCCCCCAAGAGACCTGACGAACAGGTCTGTACTCTGTGCGGGAGACCGCCCTCACCTCCTCCCACCCCCAAAAGCATACCGAGATGTTCCTCAAGGGTCCCTATTCCTGGCTCCTCCCTAGAAACACCAGCCTCAGCTGAAGGACCTGACCTCCTAAGAGGACCATCCTCACCTCCCTGGTTGGAACACGCCAACCAGGGAGGTGTTCCAACCGGGGAGGTGAGGATGTTACACTGAGTTATACCAGATTACTAGAGGAAGCCCGTCCACACCCAGTGCCATGAGGTGAGGGCTAAACCTTCGTGGGACAGGGAACCGCCTGCTCCACCCCAACAGGCCAGCCACTGGCCCGACACCTGCCCTGCCACCTGCCCTGACACCCGCGTCGGGAAACCACATTCTGCCACTTGGCTGGGCAAGAACCCTCAGTCTCGAGCTGGGTTTGTGTCCTCCCGTCCAGAACCACCTCGAGCCCAGAGGCACGTCCATTGCGGGGTCTGGCTGCTCCCTGGTCTGTCCTGTCTCTCAGATCCTCAGCCCCGCCCCGCCCCGCCCCGGCAGGACAACGAGGGCTGGAAGCCCTGCCCTCACTCAGCCCACTGGACACACACTCTGGGGAGAGGATCGGGGAGGAGGGGAACGATTCTCTCCGAAGACTTGGGAAGGGAGACGTCAAGCAATTTTGCCGCATGTTGATCTCACATTTATGTAGATTTTCAGCCAGTGAGTTCTTGCTGGAGGGTGCACCCGTCCTCACCAGGGCCCTGCCCCACTCTCGGGAAGCCTGGTGGACAGCTACCCTGTTCCCGCACATCCAGCCCCAGGGCCAGCCCGAGGCAGGCAGCGAGGGGAAACCCGAGTACCTGACTCTGAGCCCCCTGAACTCTATCTTTCTCCTCCAGTAGACTACCACTCACCACCCTCCTGGACGACACGCGGCCCCACCCTCTGTAGCAGGACGCCGCTGAGTGCCGCTGTGCTGGGGTGGCTGTAAGCTCGCAGAGGCCACATTACATGGAGTCACTTGTGGCACCACGCCTCCAATGGCGGGAACAGATTTGTACGTGTCCTTGAGGGACCCGTTCCCTCGACCCTTCACAGCACTCAGTTCGCCGTAACGCCAAAGCGGGAAGAAGAGACGGTAACCGCCACGCCGTGTGCTGGCAAACTCTTTTTCCCCTGGAGCCGTTCGTGGTGAGGATTAAACATTTTTAAATACACAAATTATATGGCACAATCCAAGCTGTTCTCCAAAATTGGATCATTCCCTTTTGCTTGTGTTTACGCTCAAGGTGCCGATTCACTGGAGAGAGGCAGAGCAGCAGCTGGCGTAGTGGGAAGCCGGTCGGTCTTCCGGGGAGGCTCTGGCTCCGGCTCCGGCTCGGCCCCTCCCTAGCTAGTTCCTAGGGCCCAGGTCTGGAACTTCACTGTCTCCCACTGCAGAATGGGACGGCACCTACTTGGGAGGGAGTTAAGTGCTGGAAATAAGATGCCACGGCCTGGCTGGTGTGGCTCAGTGGATTGAGTACTGGCCAGCAAATCAAAGGGTCACCGGTTCGATTCCCAGCCTAGGGCACGTGCCTGGGTTGCGGGCCAGGTCCCCGGTGTGGGGCGCATGAGAGGCAACCACACATTGATGTTTCTCTCCCTCTTCCTCCCTCCCTCCCCCTCTCTTAAAAAAAAAAAATGATACTTGCGGACCTAGTGCATCAGACAGCACGTGCTCCCTGAGAACTAAGACCCTGTGCCTGTCACACAGCAGGGCCCCTTTATTTAAATACCATCCAGTTAGACCTGAAGGGCAGCAGGCAGCCCAGGGCCAGGGGACACCCTCAGCTGCCATCAGCATCTGCATGACGTCCGGGGACCACAGCGAGCGAGCCATGTGGGCTGTGAAGCCACTGGAGTTACTGCAACACCAGGACAGAAACAACTACTCCGTGTCAGCGTCACCCGGCAGCACGGTCACCCGGCAGCGGAGCCACCCAGTCACCCCGAGAGAGCATGGACCTCGCTTTGTTTGGGTTTTTGTTTTGTTTGTTTTGTTTTTAAATGTCTTTTTCTCTTCCCCCAAAATCATGAAATCCCTTCGGGGCGTCAATGCTAGTTGGGAGGGAAACACGTGGACTGGAATGCAGGTTTAAAGCCCGCAGCATTTCCCAGCACAAGGGGAAGAACGACATCGAATACGCCACGCCCACCCAAAGAGGCCCCACGTTTCACACGAAGCTGGGAGGGCGTCCAAAGCGGGCAGAGGAGCAGACCTATCATCCTTCTCGGTTACTCCCGGCCCTCTGACTATATAGCATTGGCGACGACCGAGAGGGATCCGAGTTTTCGTGTTTTAGGGGGACCACTCAGGATGCTTGCTGACGGGCTCCTTCCCTTCCGCCCCCTCCGACCACCTGCTCGTCCAGGAAGAAGTGAGGCTCACTCACGCCACTTTACAAGCAGCCACGTCCTCCTCCTCCGGGACAGAAAATGAAACCGATGTCCTCCCTACGTGTGCGTGACATGCGCACCTGCTACAGCTCTCAAAGCCAAAAACCCAAAGGGTGCTGTGAAGCACAAAACAATAGCCTTCTCTCTCCCTAGCCAAAGAGTCCGACTCTTAGCATCGACAGAGACCCCTGCCGTCCTCTGACCCCGGGGGCAGTCACCCTTACCTGAAGGGCAGAAGGCTCATCCATGGGAAACCCTCACCCGGGAGGAAGCCAGAGGTGGGCCTGTCCAGGGAGAAGTGGGGGCCACTCACTGTCCCTGCAGGGACCCCTAGGCCTCATCTTCAGAAACTTGGGGCTGGGGGACTGAACAGCCCAGGCTTCCTATCACAGACGAATAAGGACATTTATCCAAAAATTGGCAGGGAGCTCCTGCAACAGTCCCCTGGATGAGTGGGCAAGGCCTGGTCCAACAGAGCGACTATATGACCCATCAGAGGCCAAAAAGACATCCGAGGAAATCAGCTATACGTCACTTTTCTGATGAAAGGGGTGAAGTGAGAGGCGACCTGATGGTGGTTTCCCCTTTCTCCTTTTTTCCTACTGGGCCTGTGAGAGCATGATGTCCGGTGCCACAGCAGCCACCTTGAGACTATGAAGAATGAGCAAAAGACGAAAGGCTAACATACTGACTTCCTATGGAGCAGAAGAAGGGAAAAGACCTTATGTCCTTAATGATATCTTGAGCTACTTAATGAATCTGAGGCCTGACTCGGACTTCTGGTTAAGTAAAGAATCAACGTAAATGTCCTCAGAGTAAAGACCTTGTTGGTCTTCTTTCGTGATACCCTACTAAACAAAAAACACTTGTCTAGGGATTTCAGAATCGGTGCATATTTTTGCACACATTATCTCTCAGCTGTGTTCTTCAAGTCACAGGGAAAGGCAAAAAGCAAGGAGGAACAGTTCGGCCACCTTGGGAGACAACGTGCCACTTTCTTGTAAAGCGCAACATCCAGCAGTACCATACGGTCCAGCAATTGTGCCAGAGCCACCCAGGCTTGAAGTAACCGGGATGAGTCTTTAACTTAGGTGCACATTTCTAAGTGGCGGAAGCCAGTCTGAAAAGGCGACAGGCCATTTGATTCCAACTATACAACATTCTGGAAAAGGCAAAACCATAAAACCAGGAAAAAGATAGGAAGACGAGTGGTCGCCAGGGCTTTGGTGGCTGAAGGTGACAAGCAGGGGCAGCCGAGGGGAGGGACTTTTAGGGCAGCAAAGCTATTCTGTGTGATACTTATAGTGGTGGATGTCTGACAATGTTCACGCGTCAAAACCCTCTACAACACAAAGAGTGAACCTTAACATAAACTGTGGACATCAACGAATACCTCAACATAAACTGTGGACATCAATGAGTAATAATGTATCAGTATCAGTTCATTCATTCGTTCAAGCGCACCACACACTAATGCAAGATGATGACAATAGGGAAAACTGCAGAAGCCGTCCTAAAAGGTAAAATCTATTAGTAGAGAAAAATAAGAAAAAGGAAAGAGGGGATGAGGCAGGGAAAGAATCCCTATAATGGTAATGGTTTTCTTCTCAAGTCAGTCCAGAAACTACCCCAATGGGATGAGTTCAAGGGGAGGTTTGAAGCTGTCCCTTCCAAAAACCACCCCGCCCTGCTCCCACCAAGCGCGGCCTCTGCACTTGACCTCCACTCCACCCCACATGCGGCAGGCCTCTCCTGTGCTCGCCATGTGCTCTCCAGCTGGGGGACCACGATTCCCACGGGAGCTCCCGGCTCCTGGCTCCTCCTTGCCCTCTTACCGCCACTCCCTCCGCTTTCTAGGGTGTCCCTAGGACTCACGGGTTATTCCCGCCTCTGGTAACGACATCTCTGGGAAACGAAGTATCCTACAGATGCTTGTCCACCTGAATGGAAGTAACCACCCAGCAAATAATAACCCCCCTGGCATTCGGGTGGCTCCCTTCTGTGAGGGTTCTCTTGTATCCCAGACACAGTTCAGCCACCTCCCCGCCCCCCACCGTGTGCAGGGCGCAGAAGGGGAGCCAGTGCACAGGTGCCACTTCGCTGCGGAAATGTAGCAACGCTTCTGACTTCAGCAGGAACAGGAGGAGGTACCACGCTCCAGCCCCCAAAGCTTCCTGGGTATTTTTCCCCACAGTTTTCTTTGGGATCTGGAAGGTTGACTTAAAAATATTCATCTAAATAGACTGAGGTTGTAGCCGGGTAACTGTTATTTGATGGGGGTAGGGGGAAGATAATCTAGTTTAAAAATCAGCCATTGCTTGGCTCAAATCTCTTCTTTTTTTTTTCCTTTTTTATTTTTTCTGAATAAATGCAAACGGGCACATGATCAGGAGTCCTCACTGAAAGTGTGGACTTTGTGAAATTGGCTGGAAAAAGGCATTCACTGAGCAAACATTCCCTGGAGAGAAGTCACTGGGGCCAGACCAATGAAGCCTTGGTAATGGGGGCCCCCAGCTGGGGGACTGAGATGCCTGTGTTAAAAGGTATAATTTGGGGGGATAATGGGATTCCATCTGAACGAATCATTCCCACAAGTAGGGCAGGGGTGTTTTTAAAACATGCAGACCAAACAGCAAGGATGAGTAACAAGGAATAGGCCCCCCAGAACGGTCCGGCGTTCTCACTACTCCCAACCTTTGCACGTGCTTCTCCCTCGTCTGGAGAGACCTCCCCGCCCCACCCTGCCCCACCCCCTGCCCCAGCCTCATCCCACTTCCCTGCATCATTCAGAATGCGGCCAGAATGTTCCTGCTTTGGAGAAACTTGCGGATTCCCCAAAGTGACTGTTCAGTTCTTCCTCCCGGCCCCACGGGGCCTGGCGCCTCCCCTTCTGCAATAACGGGCTTGCACGCCTTGGCCTCCCCTGCTCCCCCGAGGCCCGGCCTCCCTCTTCCCCTCCCTGCGGCTCCAGCGCAAGGCGGCACGTCACCCGCGGATGCCGACTCAAAACACGCATCACAAAGGAAATGGACCCGCAAATGGACTTTGTGGCATCTGGCGTGTGGCAGCTTTTAAAAGCCTATAAACAGAGTCTCTTTCGGCAAGAAATATTTTTTTTCAGCTGGACAAAATATGAACGTGCACTGTGGGCATCATTTGGCATAAAAATAAGCTCGCCGTGTTTGACTGTGGAAAGCTTGCTTGTCTGCCCTTACTCCTCCACATCAAAAAGTCAAACGAAAACATGTCCACGTTGCTCTGACTGACACCAGTATCTGCGAAGACCGGACTTGCCCAGAATTGCAAATGCTACCCTCGGAGGCAATGGGCTCCTTCCTCTCATGTCTTCAGCACGCGTACGGCAGCTAAACCCGAGTGTGCACAGAGCACTGAAAGCACGCTTGGCATGCTTACGGGGACTCAGGATGCTGAGCTCGTTAGTGGGAATGCCGCTGTCAGGGAGACAGTCTTGTTAGTGTGGAGGCGGTGGCCGTGCCCACTGGCTGGACCTCATCCAGTCGAGGAGACCGCGTGGCCTCAGGGACCCTGCACAGGGCTGCTCTGCCCCAGTGGGTCACCTCTGCTGCTCCTAACAGCGGGCCTCCCGGAGGCTGGCCTCGAGAGCACTCACCTCAGAAGCCGGGGTCAAAATTCACTGGGGAACCCGTCCTAACGGGGACGACGTCCACACTTCCCTTATCAGCAAGTCCGAGGTTCACTGCGGCCACAGACAGAAGCAGAAAATCAGGAGAGAGAAAAAACCTGGCCTTCAGGGGACTTTTAAGCCACTTCTAGGACTTTGCCTTTCGTGCATTACATCTGAGGGTCCCTTCTGTCATCCGGGCAACCCCTTGAGGGTCCTCAGCCATCCAGGCCCTGTGCCAGCTATGGTCAGTTCGGTACACAGCCCTCCTCCTGGGGTGGTTGGTGCGGGGTTGGGAACACAAGGCAGAAATCTGTGCTATCAGAGTCTTTTCTTTTTTTCTCTGTTTATCCATTCCCCACCCTCACCGCAGACGTGAAAGGCTTCCACTTGATTTCCCCCTGAATTCCACATGACCCACCAATGAGACGGAAAATATTCTTAGTAGACAAAAGAAAAAAGTAATCAAGAAGTTTAAAAAAGATTTTAGTCTTTTTTTCATCTTTAAAATATACATATTGACTAGAAGGCCCCCAAGGTCCGTCCGGGTTTACAGCTGGATGACGCGAGGGTCATCAGGAAAATGCACACTAGAGCAGCAGTGAGATGCTGCGTTCACCCCTCAGCCGGGCAAAGATGACAATCCCACAATATCAGCACCAGGACGAGCATGAAACAGGATGATGCGCGCTGCCGACTGCAGCGCCAACTCACGTGGCCTGTTTGGAGAACAAACTGGTAAAGTTGAATACATCTGTGGGGCGTCATTCAGTGTCTAAGATAATCACATACGTGTTTATGTTCAGGGTGACATGGATAAGAACAGTCATGGAGGAATAATTTTTTATGACAAAATTGGAAACACACATGTCCATAAGTAAATCTAGAAAACGTGACACTGGCCAAAGGTGACCCAACACACAGCAGTTAAAAGGACTGACTGTCTTTCCGTACACGGCTGAATCTCCAGAACGTGATATGATCGGCGTGTGTGTGTGTGTGTGTGTGTGTGTGTATAAAATGCACGTACATGTAAAATCGGTGGTTCTCAAACCAAGGGGACTCCCCTCCCCTGCTCCTTATTTGGCAATGTCTGGAGACTTTTTTAATAATTATTTTATTGTTGTTCAATTACAGTTGTCTGCATTTGCCCCCACCATCTCCCCCACCCCAGCCAAACCCACCTCCCTCCCTCGCTTCCACCCTCCCCCTTGGTTTTGTCCCTGTGTCCTTTATAGTAGTTCCTGAAAGCCCTTCTCCCGCACTGTCCCCTCCCCCATCCCCTCTGGAGACCTTTTTTGACATAATCTTGGCCGTGGGAGCCACTGAAAGGTAGTGAGCATTCATTCACAGATATGCAGCTGACATCCTGCAATGCAGAGAATAGCCCCCAACCAAAAAACACAAAACAGTTATCTGGCCTCAAATGTCAATAGCACTGAGGTTGACCAACCCTGCTCCAGAATCACGGAACAGAGTTGTTTTTACATTTTAATTACTGAACTATGTGTCCTGGCACAAATTCAACCTTCCAGGCGTGCATAAAAACCTCTTCAGTGACTGCTGGCTAGAGTTCGGGTGCTGCAAATTGGTCTTTACCCTGAAAAGTTATTTGTAAATTAAGTTTTGGTAAACTGAATCAAGTTTTAAATGAACTAAAGTAGGGACTTGTTAATGGACCTCCTGTGAAGGTTTTTATCACATGATAACTCCAGCCTGAGTTTTCTGCCGCCCGAAGGCCCGGGGACACTATTTCGGGGCCCACTGGCACGGCACAGGCACCGAAGGTGAGCCTGCCCCCACTGCCGGACGTGTCCTCGCTTTGTTTCAGCTCACGCGACGGCATCTTCCCGTTGCCCATTCAAAACCTTGTGGCGCATTCTGCAAACATCTTCACACCTAACTTCCAAGAAAAAAAGGCTCTTGTTCTAAAAGACCCATGAAGATATGTGAGCTCATCCCAACTAACCCAAGACTAGATCCATTAGTACGAAACGTCAAAAGAAATATGAATCAGTCACTCAATCACCCTCCCGCTGTACTGATGCAGAGACAAAACTGGATCGATTAAGTCCGGGCAGAGGGGACTTCAGGTCGTGACCTCACTTTGTACGAATGCTGACGTCTAGGAGCTATCTTCTCAATGAGTGACAATCATGACGAGAGCTATCGTTAGTGAGGCAGTAGTTTTGTGCTGGTTTATACACATCCTTTCACTGAACCCTCTCGGCCACTTCACACGGCAAGTGTCCTGGTTACTTACTGCTGGGTAACGAACCATCTCAAAGCTCAGCGGGTTCAAACATGAACCGTCATGGATTTGGCTCACGGAACGACAATTCGGCAGGGCTGCGCGGGCCTGGTTGCTCTGGGCTCCAGAGTCAGCCAGGGCAGCTCCCCCTGGGCTTGCTACCAGGTCCTCGCTGAGGATGCCTTAGCCATGTGGCTGGCAGCGGGGGTCTCAGCCAGGCCCACGGGCCGGGGGCCGGGATCCTTCCCACTCAGGCAACTTCTGCACGAGGAGCTGGGGCTCCCTCACAGCACAGCGGCTGGGTGCAAGCACCACACCACAGAGCAAGATGAAGTGCATGCACAGAATGTTTCACGATCTGACTGTGCAAGATACACAGCACCACTCCTGCCATGCTTTGTAGGTCAAGGTGGTCCCAACATTCCACTCAAGGTCAAAGAGAAGAGACATAAACCTGACCACGAGAGGAATGCCCCAGTGACACTGTGTAAGGAACAAGTGGGATAAAAGATACTGGTTTAGCCATCTTAAGAAAATACCATTTTGGTGGCGAAGCTGAATTTCGGACAGTGAATTAACGCCCCTCCGCCCCAAAGTCACACAGCCACCAAGTCCTGGAACAAGACCCGCACCCAGACACATCTGACTTCCCAGGGCAGAGCCCGCAACCACACTGCACCGCTCTGCTTCCCGCAGCCTCTGCAATTCCCGGTCCGATGCCTGCAGCTCCAAAGGGCTTATTTCATGCCGTTGACATGGAAGGAAACCTGAACTTCACAACTACAGCAGTTCAGTGGCTGACCCAAAGGCAGCTCTCTAAACTTCTGCTGAATGAGATGTGTGTTTCTTGCCTGTAGTAATCTATAAACTCCCTGAAAGAAAGGATGGACTTTAGTAAAGTCTGGTTATCTACATAAAAGTTGATGCGGTTCCTTGTACACAGTAGGAGTTCGATAAGTGCTTGTTGGAAACGTACCTACTTGTTTACCTGTCCATCTCCACGGCTCTCCACCAGACCATGAACAACTAAAAGGCAGGGAGAGCGGACCACATGCCTGATTCGGTCACCTCCATGCCCGGTGCCCACCCCAACACACACACAGCCGTGCATGGTGGGCCCTCAGTAAATGTTAGCATGAATGAATGAATGAATGAATGGCACACAGGAATGAAAACAGAGTAAACAATACTCCAGGTTTATAATAATCAATCACTTTTTTCATCCCCACAAGAGAAAACGAAGACAGTTAGAGAACTGAGACTTCATCCCTGGGCCTGCTGGCCTAGCCACAGACCAAGGCCACCTGACACATTTTGGTAGAGAAATAAAAAGCGGTGGGTTGCACGTTGGGAGAGAACCAGATAAGCTGCAAAGGAGGAGAACAGGAGCGAAAAGATTCCTAGCTGAAGGAAAGGAAGATGCTATGGAGAAGCCACCTACTCCGACACGGCTTGGCCCCTCCCTACTTGGACATTGGGGTCGGTGCAGAATGGGTGTGGGGAGGAGGAAGGGACTTGGTGTCTACGGATGCCACTCCACGCCAGGCACCCTGGCACCCAGAGCTGGGGCTCGCTCTCCCACGCCCCCATTTTCATCATAAAACCTGAAGCAGCTGGAACAGGAAGCAGAAACAAGAAGTAGCTAGGCATTCTACTGGCTCCTAGAAAACCTTTTGAAGAAATAATTATGGAGATGTAGTGACTCATTCTGAGATCTTACCAATAATCTAAATGGGAACCCCCACAGGTATTAAAAGGCACTGCTGACGGATGAATTCAAAGAACGATAATCTCCTTCCATACGCACATCTTTGTGAAAGCAAGTCTCCTTTCTTTCATTCACCGGGCAGCCCTGGGTTCCTTCCAGGCTTCCCCACCCACAGCGCCACCTCCTCCTTTCAGACGGCACCCCCGCAGCCAGCTGCGTCCGCTCTCCCTTCCAGGAACCAGTGGGCAGAGAGGACTGCAGCAGTACAAGTGGGAAGCGACACCGGAGGGAAATTAGTATCTCCATGCTTTCCACCCTCCACATTCTTTCAATAAAACTTAATTGTGCTGGCTCTTGCCTTTTCAGCGTGCTCGAGAGGAGTGGTGTGCTTGGCTTTTCCCATTTCTCTATTGTCTGAAAGGGTCTCTTTTCACGCACACAGTATTTCTGTGGGGGGAGAGACCTTGGCAGCTTACTGTTATGTTGAGAAAACTCACATGCGTATGACAAATAAGCTTCTTTTCCCTTCTCTGGCTCATAAAAATTGCCGCCCCCCCCCCACCCCCGGTTTGTCTGGTAATTATCGAAAAGACTCAGGCGAAAAGCGCGCCGGGTCTCCGTTTCTCAGAACTGTGCCGCCAGCCCAGCAGTGAGACAGTGCTGGTCACAGAGAATGGAGGCTCACGTCTGTCACTGCCGTGGCCGTGACTTCACGCTTCAGCACCAAGTGGAGCGCATCTACCTAACGTGTGCTCCACAGGGCACACTTCCGTGCAAATTCCGGTTCCTCCTCACTCTCAGTCCACGCCTCCACCCACAAAGCGGTTCAAGTGAAGCAACACTAACAAACCATCATTCTGTGCAGCGGCTCGACTGAGTGTTTAAGACACAGAAATGAACTCTGATGATTAGAATACCTTTTACAAAGCAATTCTAAATCCCTGGATAGGAGCGAGTCCTTCAAAAGAACAAACCGAATTCCTAAAGAACATCCAAGGGGAACTGGACACAGAGCTCTGTCCCCAGTTGTGCAGGGGCTGTCCCAGGAGCTGTGGGAGGTGGGGCTGGGCCCCCACCACCTGCCCTCACCTGAGCTACCTCTACTTTAATATCTTCTGTAGTATGTTTCTGCAACAAGATACCCTTTGAATAGACTGCCAATTTTTATTTTAAATAACTAGTTTAGCAGGTGAAAACCCACTTAAGACATTATTCATATCGCAGTTTACCAACCAAAACAGGTTAGCATGTCGACTAATATTGGCAAACACCGCGGAGAAACAACTAAAGAAAAGCCATCACAAAGCAGCTATTCTTTTGGCTTCGGTCACAATGTTTTTTCCGAGAACAGTGCAGGTGCGAAAATACGTGTGCCACTCGTTGACACCCCCGCCCCGCAGACCGGCCTCTTCAACACAAAGGAGGTTTGGGAAATGACACTGTGTGGTCGCCACGTTCAGATCAGAAAAAAAGACACAGCTGCCACGTGACCGCTTCCATCTCCAACTTCTGTCCTGGGGGAGGCCAGCCGGCATGGCAAAGGGCAGGCACCCACTTCCTCGCCACGTGAATGAGCCACTGCGGAGCAGCCTTCATCCCCCGCTACCCCAGGGCCTTCCCATAATGGCAGCCCCTGCCGCCGACCTCTGACGACGACTCCGGGAGGGAGGGATAAGCCCAGCCAGAACCACCCAGCCGAGCTGCTCCCGGATTCCCGACCCCCCACCCCCTCCCCCGGAAGCGATGCAAGATAACGAAGGCTTGTCCTTGCGCCACCCAGGTCCGGAGTAACTTGTTCCACAACCATACGTCGCCAGTACAAGAAGGACTGCGACCAATTACTTTCCTTTTTTCTAAATGCTTCACAACATGTGGGTTCCGGCCTAACTGGATTATGTACCCTTCCCCCACTCTTCCCCTGTCTGAAGTCCCCATTCTGCAGTGCCCCCCACACCCCCACGTGACTCCTCACCTCCCCAGACTCCAGTGCCCCTGCCAGCCCCTCAGACTGTCCCCACTGCCCTCCCCACTCCGTCCTTCGGAGGAGTCCCCCCGTGCCTGCCCCTCCACCCCGAGCACACGGGAACACCAGGAAGGCTGTGTTTCCGAAGGACGCCTGGATCCCTCTAGAACCCACGGAAAACACCTTGGGCGCAGCAGGCAGGCAGGCGGTCGATACACTGAACGACAGAGGAAAATACCAGCTGGTGCGACATGGCCAAAAAGGGTGACCATGCGTGGGTTCAAGCTGCCGAAAGCATTTTTCACTTCTCGGAGGGAATCCCCGCGGCCAAAAACGAGCATCTGTAGGACATACCAACGGACAGCCCCTCCTTCTCCACTTCTGGCTGTCTCAAGCTCCAGCCTGTCATCCAGTAAACCGCCCTTGAGCGTTTTGCTGAGAGCTGATGGAAAACCTGCAAGCAGCAACGTGCAAGGGTTAAGAGAAGTCAACGTAGATGCACTGGGAGAGTGTCGCATCCAAACAGGAAGTGTAAATAGGAACCCCGGAGCAATGAACGGGTCTGTCATTAGGACACTCGTGTTGCTAAGAAAATGTTACACGTTTTCGTCAATGAGCTGCCAGCAGTAGTGTCTGATCAGGCCTGTGAGACTGCTCTATGGGAAACTGAAACGTGCAGAACAGCCCCTCTGAGCATCCTGCTGGAAACTGTTCTGTGCTGAGAGGTAAGTATAGAAAACATCAACGTTACATGTGGAGTATCCACTCTTGCCCGGTTCCCTGGCCACGGTGGATGGCCTCCCAGGCATGCATGTGTCCACTCACTCTTCCTAAAAATGATCGGACTCCTGCTCCAGCCTTCCTTCCTGGACCACCACCCGGCTTACTTGCCCCGGGAGTGTGTCCCCTGCCGAGCTCCAAAATGCAACTCTGGCAGAGAAATAAAAGTGAAAGGAAACCAAACCCTACTCGACCCAGGGAGTAGCTGAATCCAACTAATGAATTCCACGGCTCACTATCCCTCTGACCCTTTCACCTCGATAAGCTTGTATGGCTGAGGCCAATCGGCTCTCTGTCTCCCGTCACTTTCCATCACAGTCATCCTCGCCACGATACTGGAAACATCTAACCCAGCACAGCCTGGGCCCATTACAAGCTACCTCGCGTGCCAGACGACATAAGAACAAGCGAACAATTGCCAGGCACGTTCCACAAACACTTCATACTCCCCTTTTATTTCCCTCATGCAATTGCAATGCACGCAGTATAGATTGAAGTCCTTGAGAAATTCCTGAAAGTAAAAAAAAAAAAAGATATATTTGACCTTTTAAATCAGATAGCTAAGCTGATTTGACCTGGGCATTATTTATCACACAAAACCAAGTCACATCCTGAGCTCTTAAACACAGTCTCCAGGCCACGGTTTCCATCTGGATAACAACTGAGTCAACTGTCAAGGTCATCTGTGCAGGAAGCCTGTGGACTTCCAAAGTCCATGCTAATTGCCCCTGCAACCCAGAGCCCCACTGGGATCTCTCTCACTGCTGTCAGCTCCTGCCTGTGCCAAGGAGCGCGATGTCAGCCTGAACGAAACAGATCATGCACAGGGAATCAATCCACTGACCTAAAATGTTCCTTAAATGGAAAGGCAGAAGATTTTCAAATCGCTCACAGGTTCCAGAATGCACCTACAGTTCTCGCCTCCAACGCAAAGATCTGCCAGGATCTATCTACAATGTCGAGAGTGTAGGCTGGTGGAGCCAGGGACCCCACTCAGAATATTTGGGTTCAAACCCTGTCTCTGCCACTTACAAACGTGTAACCTCGGCCAGTGTGCCTGCGATTCTCATGAGAAAAAGTGAATTCTAACAGACACTACTTAAGAGTCTACTACTGATACACAAATTAAATAATAATAATCTATCTAAACCAGTCAATACAGTGCCTGGCACATAGTAAATATGCAATAATGTTTCTTGGCTGTGGTTGCAATAATTAACACCAAAAAGGAAAATAATTTGAATACAAAAAAGATACACGACAAGGTTTGTCTTCCAAAAGATATCGCAGAGCCTCACGGGAAAAGAAACATGAATTACAGTAATAATGATAATTCTCAGTATAAAGTCAATGGATCCCACTTCAACATTAAGTCTTGATTACTTGCTTTGGGAAAAAGGAAGAGTGGAGTATAATAAAAATAAACAGCATCTCGACACACCATTAACCACATAGCGACAGCACCTCTTCAACACAGCCTAGAACAAAATTTGCAGAACAACAATAGACCCACATACAAATTCAGTCCCAAGTACACTCCGCAATGAGATCTACACTCTTTCTATCAAGGTGCATTTCAGAGGAATGCCGCCAGCCGGGCGTGCGGACTCAAGCCCGTGCCTTCAGGCTGGCAATGAACTTATCACGGAAATGAGTGAAGCAACGGCAAAGCACCCCTCTGTCGGCCACCAGCCCAAAGCGAGCTGGATTCCTCAGGCCTTCGACTGCAGCACCTCCTTCCTGAGTCGGACGTGCTCCCCACGGTGAGGCTGATGACACGGGCTTCACGAAGAGGAGGCAGGGAGGGGAAGGGCATTTCGACTTGCAGGCACTCTGAGATGTGCCCTGGTGGGCACTAGAATAAAGAGATAGGGTCTGTGGGGCTATGGACGATGATGTTTAGAACTTCGGAATCCCATTGCCATTGAATAATTCAGCCAGCGGGATAGGGTTCATGGTTCACGGTTCACACCGTGTCCATGCCGCTCCCCAACCTCAGGGAGCTCTAGGAGAGACCTGAGGCCCCCAACCCCCAGCGGCCCTGGCCTTGCTCCTCCCCCTCCCCAACACCAGCAATCTGGCATCCAGCTCGCACACCACCCTGAGTTGTGCCTCTGGAGTCAGTGGTGCATGTGTCTTACAGGACGGCCCCAAAAGGACAGGCCCACCTGCTCCGTCCAGCTCGGAGCTCAGGCCTCGATCCTCACAGCAGTGTCCGGCCCACGGGCCGCATGCGGCCCAGGACGGCAATGAATGCGGCCCAACACAAAATCGTAAATTTACTTAAAACCTTTTTTTTTTTTGGCTCATCACTTTTTGTTAGTATTTGTGTATTTCATATATGTCCCAAAACAAGTTTTCTTCTTCCAGGGCGGCCCAGAGACGCCCAAAGGTTGGACATCCCTGCCCGGAACCTGCCCAAGGCAGTTACTTCCCACTCACTTTAAACTGGGGCAAGGGAAACGAAAGAAGAAAACGAACAAAGGGGATTACAACAAAGTAAAAAGTTTTTGCTCAGCAAAGGAAACCATCACCACCGCTATCCAAGACTGTCAGGTCATTCATTGGATGTAATCGAATCAAGATGAGGTCACTAGAGTGAATGCCCCTCCCCTACGACCAGTGTCCTGATAAGAACAGGGCAATGCCCCGCAAAGCCAGAGACTCGGGGAGAAGCAGGACGTGTGAAGGCGGAGGCAGAGAGTGGGCTTCTGCTGCACCGGCCGAGGGAAGCCCGGAGCGGCCAGACGCTGGAAGGACCGAGGAAGGAAACTCCCCCGGAGACTTCCCAGGGGGGCGGGCCTGCCCACACCTTGACCTTGCACCCCTGGCATGCCGACTGCGAGGGAAGGGATGTCTGTTGTCGTCAGCCACCCGGGCCAGGGCAGTTTGTCGGGGCAGCCCCGCAGCCTCACACAGCGGCGGGGCTCTCGCTCAGGCCCCCGATCCCTCCCACACTCGCCACTCCACTTGCCTACTAGAGAAGAGAAGGAAAACGCCCACTCCACATCCACTCCAGACTTGAGACCATCGCAGGCAGAAAGGACAACACATTCTGAACTGCCTTGAATAGTATTTTTTTTTTTAAATAGAAGTTGAAATAGGAGTCTTCTACCCCTAAGTAAAGATCATCAGCATAAGTCAGCCCCGATTCCCCAACCTCCAGCACCCCCAGCAGCCTGCAGGCAGCTGTTCTCCGCGCGGTTAGCAACTGAAAAGCAGGTTGTCTTTTCAAAGGGTGGTGTCTGGTGGCCTGGCCCAGTTCAGTGTGACGAGGTGAGTAAGGCCCACAGGAGACTAGAACTGGATCTGCCCGGGCCCCAGGGGCACGCGAGGCTGCCAGCACAGAGACAGCTTCGGTACGGGGACTGTGCTGTGCCAGCAGAATTCTGTCCCTGCTGCGTATCGAGGCCAAGGATGCATCCGAGTCAGCTCAAGGAACCAGGCCAGCATCTGCACACTAGACCTGGAAGCAGCAGCAGCAGCGGCAGGCAGGGCCTGGTGTGGAGAGAGTGACTCTAGGGACGGGCAGTGTTTCCAGAGACAGACAGGTAGGGCGCATCAGACTCGTCTTCACGCAGACTTTATAAGGAGGGGTCAGCCCCAGGCTCAGGGCAGGAGGCTCAGGTGAGCGTCTGCAGGAGAGGGGCAGGAAGGCAGGAAGGAGAGGTGGGTATTGTGGACCAAGGGCCCGGCTGTCAGAGGGCTACTGTGGCAGGTGGGGTTCTGGCACTGGGGACAGGACAGAAGCCAGGTACAAAACACCAGTCAGCCAGGGCAGAAGGGCGTCCAGGGAGATCTGATAAGGAGAGCGGGTCCCCAGGGTCCTAGAGACTCCTGCAGCAACCCGACCTGACCCCCCAGTCCCCAGAGTCCAACCTACAGGAAAGGGCGGGGCATGGAACACAGGGACAGGGGGCAGGCATGCCCCGGCCCGAAGTGCATTTCTGAACTCCTAGGCTGAAGGCAGAAAGCATTTTCTGGTAGAATAAGGCTAAGGCTCCAAGCTCTATTCTAGAACTTCCATGAAAACATAATGCCAGCCAATACTGTTAAAAGACTTCAAGTTAAAAGTCTAAATAGAAAACTATGTTCACTGAGCAGAGTGTCATTTTTTACCTTCGATACAGAGCTCGAACCTGAGGAAGGAGGTGGAAGTCTCCGTGACTGTGCTCTCTGGGAACTTCAGTAAATTCACAGTTTCGAGTGGCTGGGTGCGTTTGTTTTATCTTTTCCCGTTAAAAAACGTAAGTTTTCCCCCCTCTTTTGTTTTCACAGGGTTGTCTGAAAATTACGTGTGACGTGGTAGCACTTTCCAAAGAGTAAAAGATGAGGCAAAATTAAGGCTTCACTATTGCTATTGATAAGGGAGGAACGGTAGTGTCAGTATTAAATAATCACAGACAACTCGCCAGGTGCAGAAAAGTATAAAGGTGAGAATAAAGTTTGGTCGCATCAAGTTCACCGTCCAGAGGCAACTGATGCTAATGTTTTCCTCATTTCAGGGGGTTTTCATTTACTCATTATTTACATAATTTGGATCATACTGTTGCTTATTACAGTATATGCACTTTTTCTTTGCATAAAACATTTATAATCAGCGTACTAGTCCATTGGAAGGGGGCCTCATTCAAGCACTTACCATCACTGGACCATTAGAATGTTTTCATTTTTTACAGATGACTAACACAGACTGAGTGTTTTCAGTCATAAATCTTTGCGTGGGATGCAAAGTAGTAAAAGATAATGCGTATTAAGCTTTTACTGAGGTCCAAGCACTGTGCTAAGTGCTTTTAACACATTATCCCAACTAATCTTGACACTAGCCCTGAGTCACAGGCGCCTCCGTTAATACTGATTTTATAAACGGAGGGCATTTTCCGTTCTGGAAAAGTAAAGGAACACGGAGTCAGTGGTGCTGGGTTCCCGTGACGCTGAATCTGTCCCCACACCCCTGTCCCTAATTAGCCCCTGGCGGCACACGGAGTCCGACAGGTCAGATCCCCAGGTCACAGCTCAGGACGGGCCGTGGGCTCTCAGCACAGGGCAGTGTGAGGCAGTAGCCTGCCACGCCCTTGCTCGTACTGAGCGCTCCCTGGGGGGACAAACACGGATGGCTTGGTTAGACTGCAAGCGGGAAAAAGCACATTTTCTGTCCGCACATCTGGCAACACAGATGCATTCACCGTGATGCTGAGGCGACTTCCAGGACCTCTTGCTGGACTGAGCCCTTCCAGTTCTCATTCCACACACTGTAAATATTCCCTTGCACACCTAATTCTGCGCTATTTTCTAAAGGAAGCCCCACACTGTCATAAGCTTCAGACGCCACACACCTACCTGGCTCCGTGACTGCCTAGGGAGAACACTAAGGGCTGCGGTTCCCCAGTCTCGCTGGCATCTGGCCATGCCTGTGGCTGAGCTCTGGCCAACGGCACACAGGTGGAGAAGATGGACCGTGTGCGGGCTCAGTGTGGATGCCCAGGGTGACGCCCCCACCACCGACCCTGCGTGGACTTGAAGTCATCCACAAGCACACTCTTTTTCTGCTGTCATGGATACATTGGGATCATCGCAACAACATTTGTCCTCAGCTAAGGTGACTAGCCAAGGCTTCCAAGAACTGGCCACACCTCTTGATGGCTCTTTTTGCAGGCCTGGGTCACCATCCCCTGGCTCCCTTGGGAGCTCCCATTCTTCCTTGCAGCCGAGCCAGCAAAGCCGATTCGCCCCAAGCCTGTGCCCTTGTGTGACAGCCTCAGATTCCACCGCTGGAAACCGTTCCGCCACGTGGTGCGCGCGAAAGCAGGGTCCAGAGCCAGAAGCCACGTCTTCCTGCTAAAAGCACGGTCTGCGCGAGGGAGGTTTAACTCCCTCGATGAGCAGACGCCGTGAGTGGCAGCTGCAGTTCACGATCCTGAGCTTTCTGCAGAGCAGCACAGATGTTCGTCTCTCTGACAACAGCCAGAAGCTTTCTGCCAACACGTCAGCCCATTTCAAGGGAAAAACAGATACAAATACCAAATGTATGCCAAGTTCTCTCTCACACAGCTTCTTCCCCCGCCCCCTCCTCTTCGTCCCTCAGCCCACTGGACTCTCCTTCTACCCCGCCCGCCACGTCTTTTCCGATCTCCCTGCACGCATACACTTGGCAATGATCAGCCAGGGGGGCTCAAGATTGCTCACGCCCCCCAGAAACCTCCTCTGCTCTGCATCCAGCCACGTCCTCGAGCATCTTATCAAAGTATCACAGCCCCTCGGGGCCACGGCACTCTCCGGCCAGAGGCTGCAAATCTCTCCCCGTGACAACACAGGCCTCCACCTCTCGCAGCTGAGCAGCCCCAAGGCTGCGGCTTCTCCACTCTAGTCCCGTCTCCCTGGTGCCAGGCTGTGCTGAAACTGTCATCTCAGCTCAGCCCTGGCTTCTTCGGGGCTGACTGTGCAGCACACGGATGAAGCTACCAGGGGGACACATGGAAAACTAAAGGCTTTCTCAGAATGGGGAGCGGCAGTGGATTTTTCTGAATGCTCCCCCAACAGCCGGGACGTGAGCGTCACGCCTCATAAACAGCCGCGGGAGACGGCCTGCCACGGGGCTGACACGTTCGCTCGCTGGCCACCGCGGGCCCCTGAGTATGGAGTTTACAGAGGCACTGGGGTTCGCCCACCAAGCGCCAGAGCCCTGCTGGCAGGCATGTGAGGGGTAGTGGCGCTTCTGACCTAAGGGACACCGAGCAGCCAACCTGTGCTCCCAAAATGCAGGCGAGAGGTGCCTCTGTCCCCATACCAGGGGTGGGGTGGCCTTCTAAAGAAGGCAGTTCACCAGCCAACGGCATTGTGTGTGCAATGGAGATGTGTGTGCCAGCCTGAGGGGTGAGCTCTGCTCTGCTGGTGGGACCAGCTGGCTCCTCAGGTGAGAGCCAACCCCGGCATTCGCAGATTAGCCCCCCCCGCCGCCCATGTCAGTGCCAAAGACTCATCCTTATCCCGACTCTCGGCAAGTTCCCAGAGCCAGCACACAATCAGCATCAATTACCAATGATGCGCCCAGTGCCTGGCGTCCAGAGACAGAGATTCGACGAGGAAATGCATCTGCATGACATACCCGTCTTTTCCAGCCCTGAAAGAGGGACTTCTGTGAGATTAGACAAAGAATGTGTATGTCTCCGGCCAAGATATTAGATATTATTGGCTTAATTCATCAGATTGTTTCCCCCCCCCAAACAAATCTGGGCTTCCTTTCAGCCGAAGGGGCCTGGGGCAGGTCCCGACCCGTCAGCGGCACCGACAGAGGGGCTGGCGGTTTCCTGCCTCTGAGAGGACTCAGCTGTCGGCAGAAACGCTCAGCACTGTTAGGGAATCCTGCTTAGTCATGAAACAGTTGGTCTTCACGCGTCTAAGTGTTTCGGTGGATTTTAAAGCGCTTGAACAGGTGTGCAAACAGACAAAGGGAAGTGGGCGACACCCGCCTTCCTATGTCGGAAGAGGGTTTTAGAATTAGCGAAGTGATTGGAAAACCTCCAGAATGCGTTCTAATGATGGTGCGGTATGAGATTTCTTTGGAAATTAAAAAAAAAAAACAAAACAAAACAAAATCAGACCAGCATGAGGCCTCACTAAACCAAGTCCCCAGGCATGAGAGGGGCCCTTGGGAGCTCTTCCCTGGGTGTGGGGGCCACCACTTCAATCCTTTTCCATCTCCACTTCATAATAAAAGCTGTCATTTACCCGACACTCCCCGCGTGCCAGGCCTGGTAAGCACTGCAGAGCATCCTCTAGAGGTCTGACAGATGAGGAAACCAGGACTCCAAAGGATCCCGTGACTTGTGTAGACCCTCCTACCTACTGTGATGAATGCAGAAGGGCAGGACTCAGGCCTGGGTCGCTCAGACTCCGGGCAGCATGCCCTTTGCCCTGCACACATGTCTTCCACATTATGGATTACTCCCTAAACATGCGAAAGAGAGAAAAGCCCACCACTTCCCTTCGAGAGCACAGGCTATGATTCCCTCCCTCTCTGCAGTCACACCAGGCTCTCGCAGCCCACGGTGAACTCCTACAGATACGGCGAAGCCTGGGTCTCTTCGCCCAGCCTCTGAACGCGCTGCTTGCCTCTCTAAGGCTAAATCAAACTCACAGCTTTCCACTTTATTTTACTTCTGAAACATCGACCCCAATTCCTAACCTTTTTATATGAGTATTTTTGTCCTCTTTTCCCTGGAAATAAATGTCTGATTTTGCCAATATCCATGAAGTCATGCAAAATGAAAGAAGCAGCTGCTTCTGAGGGAAACACCCTTTGGGGGAAACCTAGATTTCCATGACACAGGCATCAATTTGACAGTTGTCGGATGTACTTCCCTTTTATTTTAAGTTATAAAAGTGCCCTCTCCCGGAGAGACAGCACTTCTGATCCCTAACATTGAGGATGCCCTTTTCCTAAAGGAAATGGTGTGCTGGGGACGAAGTGCTGGGTACATGCTGTCTGAGGTGGGTAATCCGTGCACCTCCTGGCGGGGGCCCCTCGGCAGCAGGGGGTCAGTCCCCTGGGCAACACAGAGCGGGGTCCGGCCTGGCACGCCCCCCGTTCCCAGGACAACAAAGCAGACTGGAAAGAGCCATGAGCGGTCCAGCAGCAGCCCTTCATCTCCTCCATCGCAGAATGGTCTTCCTGAGCCATGGGTTACTTAGAGAAGGAGACAGGCGTGCGGAAAAGCCACTTGCTTTGTTGACTTTCTTTGGCTTTCCTCTCGTGTCCGGAGGAAACACCGGTGTTCTGCTCGGACAGCTCAGAACTTCTGGTCCAGAGGACTCGCGGGCCCCTCATCCTAGATGAACATCAGCCATTTTTTCTGCATGCTCGAGGCGCACAAGACAAAGGCAGCAAGCCACGCACCCTCCCCTTCAGTCCCGCGCAGTGCTCACGGGCAGACTCAGGAGGCCACAGCGTGCTGCGGAGTTCAGAAAACACCAAACAGATTGCCCGGCATCCGCAGGAAGTGCCCCCTAATTCCAGCCTTGAAGGACTGGCCGACCATTAAGATTCTGGGTCTGGCCTCTGTTACATCCGCACAGACCTTGCACTCCTCGGGGACCTGTACATCATGGAACTTGGGTAGAGCCACAGAGATTCTGGCATGTGAGCGACGCGGCCACAGCCCAGGAATGGAACAGCAGATGTGATCTGAAAGTTCCGGCCAATGAAGCAATGTCACTATGCTAAGAACCCAACAGAGATGATTTTCGAATACGACTTTGTTCGTAAGTAAACTCTCCTCAGACGACTGTCGCGGGAAGTCCAAAATGGGCTTCCCACAGAGCTGCCCAAGACACCTGCTTCCATCTGGACGCCTGCCAGAACATGTGGTTTTACCTGTTGGGGCGCATGACACACTAAATACACACCGACGCTAAGGGCGATGTTTCTTAAGTTGGCCATTCCGTAACAAAATAGGAAACACTCCCCCCCATCATCAACAACCCATTCATGCCCTCTACAGTATCTATTAAAGATGCATTCCTGCCCCAGGTTAGAAACGGAAAAACCAGGGATGAAAAAGGCATGTCTGCTGTCAGGAGAAGATGCAGAACAAGGAAGAATTTCTCGTGCCCACCTAGAATCACTGCCGTGTCTTCGGATACCTGTGCCTTGTCCATCTGTTCCCGGCTCTGCCCCCGTTCCTAGAATGCCCGGCCCCAGGGACAGGCGGGATTTATAACTGTCAAATCAATGAACTCATAACGCAAAGCCTGCCACCAACGAGGCCTGACTTCAGCCAAGTCATCACGGGCCTCTGGTGACTCAGATGAAAACCGAGTGGAAAGGACAAACCTGGGTCCCAAATGGGCACCCCAGAGAACTCGGGCTCCACAAAACGAACCAGGTGTGGTTACAGGAGAAAACGAGAACCTGTGGTTAACGGAGTTTGAAAGTCATCAATATGACTGGAAAAAACAAAACCAGGTTTCTGACTGCAGCCTTCTCAGCATTGCACATGCTGACGTACAGAGAGAATTTCCCCAGGAAAGTCCGACGAGTTCCCCACCCCAGTACGGCTACGGAACCCTGAATCCACGAGGCCCATCTCTGGGTCCTTGGTGCCTGGCAGCTGGGCACACTTAAACTCTCCATAAATATTTGCTCCTCAGGCCTTTAAATCTCCTAACAAAAGGATCCTTCCTCAAGGTCGTCTTTGATGCCAACTATTCTTGTGGGCCAAGGAGGAGAAGTCCTGCGTGACCCTTCTCGCCCCCCCTTCAGCTCTGCCTCTTCCCGACCCCGTGACCTCGGACAAGTTGCTCACGCTCTCTGCACTCGGTTTACTGGTCTATAGAGTAAGAATATCGACAGCCGTTAACACAAGGACTCGAGTGAGAGTTAAATGTGATTAACAAGGTAAGTCACTGCACGTCACACAGCAAACACTCAGAAAAGGCTAGCTGTCCTTGTCACCATTCACGAATGGGACACCCTGTTTTGGATTCCAGATTCCAGGTCAGCACCCGGCAGACGCCGGCAAGTGGGTGCCACGCAAGCCCCATCACGGCAACACACAGCTTCCTCGTTCCCCAGCCTCACTGCACTAAATGCCATTTCTCTTGAGACTATTCACCTTAGTCTCACCCTAAGCAAGAAACTCTGCAGAACCGCAGGTTTGATGTGCTTGTTATACTTCTTCTAAGGTGCCCTAACAGGAATAAATCATTATTCCCATGTGTTGTAGAAGCCAGCTTTCATACCTCACCCATCTGCAGCACCGCACACTGGGAAACACGAACTGAAGATCTCCAAGGTCCTTTCCGTCAAAGATTCTTTATCTTCTCCCCGGAAGAAAACCACAAGCGAACCTTTGCCAGCGCTCACCTGATCCTCTCCAGGAAGCATCCTGGTTCCCACCATCTGAGGGGTCTGTTTTAGCAACTAGATTCCAGCCATGTGTCCGCTGGACATCGGGGGGACAAAGGGCATGGGGTGGACTCGGTGACGTTCCAAGGCAGGAGTGGCACTCAGAACGGTCTCTTGAGTTCAGACATTTCATCTTTTTCTCTGTCAAGCAACTTAATTGCAGACTTATCTGGAACAAAAGAGTTTGCCAAAATGGACAACTGTTCTGCCATTAACTTACAAGGGGAAAAAAAAAAATGACATCTCTAGGCTGAGCTACCTTAGCTGAGATGGTGAGACATTTTCAAAGATATGTTTTGGGCTAAGATTTCCTCAAATTCTAAAACTCACAAAAATCACTTATCAGGCATGATGGCACCCAGCCAAGAACAAACAAGGGCGCCTGCACCACCCCCACCCCCACCCCCAGGCAAAGCACAAGGTAAAGAACTGCACCCCTCGGGTGAAATAACCCCAGTCGCCTCGCTGAAAATGCGTCACAGCTCACTCCAATGTCACCTCAGCAAAACCAAAGCCACTGTGAGATGGCAAAGAAAACATAAAGAACTAGTCATAAATAAAATGACCAAGGACACTCTTTCACGAACATTCATTTTATGGGCCCCCAAACACCCAGCCCTTTCCCGAACAGAAGCAAGTATGAGCGGTGGCCTGTAATACCTTTGCAGCAGTGTTTTTACCTTTAGCTGCAATTACTCTAGAGCCCTTTCCCTGGCTGTCACTTACGCGCTTCCAGGCTGCAGCAAATTACAGTGCCGGGAGACGGCTGCTGACAGCTCACTTCGGGGAACAGCGGCACACGCTCTCGTCTCTGCAGGGCCTCGGGTCCCTCCTTTGGGGCACACCCATGCTGGGCACAGCAGCCCCGGGGCCAGAAAACACAGCATCGCCCAGCTCGGCCAGTCCGGAGGCCTCGGTCATGTTCGCTGCGTCCCCCAAGGCCTCTGCAGGGTCTTTCTTCTGCCAAAAAGGGGGTGGGGGGAGTCAGTTCTCCCCAGAGTCCTGCAAAGATGCTGTACTCCCACAAAGCATGCATGCTTGGGGAGGAGCATGTTTGGGGAGGAGTGTGTGTGCACACACACACGTGTGTGTGTGTTGGAGGAGGAGGATGGGGTCACCGATTTCATTCTAAAGGAATTAATATTCCAGGTATTAAGCATATCCTCAACCTCGTCTTCTTAGGACACTCATCCCAGGCAGGAGAACTAGGTCAAAGGCATAAAGCAGTCCAAAAGAAAAAAATAAAATATTTTTGAAGCGAAAATAGCACTTAATAAAAAAAAACTGAGTGATCACTTTTGGCACCTGGAAAGTGGTACAGCCTGTCCCCAAATATTAAAATTGTATGAACACAAAAATAGCTCTTCAGAGGCGCTTTCGGCACTCGGCTAACGAATCCAGCTATGTTGCTCCTCAGCCGTCTCGTCTAAATGGAGCATTCGGCGCTGGATGGGGACTGGGCAGAACCAGGGAACAACGGTGACCATGCTTGGAGCCCCGTCTCAGCCGTGTCACCCAAACGACAACCCGGAACCAGTCCCTCGCGGTGACATTTCTTTTAATAAGGCTGGGTCTCTTTTCAAGTCCGCACGTGCCCCGGAGATCAAAACAATGAAATGAGAAGGCACACGGGAGAGACCCCCCCGGAAACACGCTTCGGCCTTTACGCTTCCAAAAATTCAAAGACCCAACAGATGAAAGGAGAGAAATACACAAATTCATCTCTGCTCAAGAGATGAGCTTTTTACTTTTTCGTGAGTGTTCTGCGCTGAACCCAGAAGCACAAGGGAGAGAGGGCACTAGGAAGTGCTTACGCAGCTCTCACGGCAAAGGGTGACCCTCCGCCCTCGGATTTCTTTCATCCTCACCCAAATGTGTCTGCATCTAAGATGCAGCCCTGGCAGCCTGAGTAAGCGTGTCAGTGATGCAAACAGTGTGGGATGGTGCCCAGAACTCGGCGAGTGAGTGGGCGGGCAACCAGGAAATCAACTCTCCTTTTCTCGCTGTGATTCCGCTCCATCCAGGGGAGGATGTGGGCAGGCGGAGTCTTGGTTGTCTCTTTCAACAGGGGAAGGGAGGAGGTACGGAGAGCAGGCTGCCAAATAATATTTCAGAGGAACTTATATTTGCAAAACACCTAAGTTTAAACTGTTGGTTTCCAACCTGTCTTCCTCTCCCCCCTTCTCAGTGATTCCGCAGGCACCCTAGCGGGGTGGGGGGTGGGGGTCTCAAGGTCAAAGGATGGAGTAAAGTGAGCTCTGTAACAGCTGGATCCGTGGGAACAAGGGGCCCCTGTAGATTAAATAACTCATTGGGCAATCTCTGATATGCTGGAGCGATTGATCTGAAACATCTCTTAGATCTTTCCTGGAAGTGCCAGCAGTCAGAGAGAAGGGCTGATCTCCAGTTTCAGCGACGCACTCCCCGTCCTGCCGCATCTTTACGAACCGCCTTCGGCCACGTCCCAGGCCCTGGGCCGGCGCAGGGGAGCCCGAGAGACAGGTGGCACCGTGATCGGCTCCCAGAGCTCCTGGGCCAGTGCAGGAGACGACAGCACAGTAAACAGGCGCAGTGGATGAGCTCTGTTTCCGTTTTTGTACTTTTGCACAGAGGTGCGAACAAAGTCTCTCAAGGGGCAACCACTCTGAAGTCAAGAAGGCTTTCCGAAGGAGATGTTTAAGAGGACATGAGGTTGTCAAGGATGAGGAGCGGAGCTGTAGGGAAGGAGAGGAACTGGGGAGTCAGCCAGGGCCTCCCAGAAGGGGGCCGCATCTCACCATCAGTTCAGGCACGGAGGCTCTGCATAAACTCGGATTCTGGAACCAGCATTTCTGGTGCTGGGCTGCCTCTCACACACCCCTAACTGGGGACCTGGCCCACAACCCAGGCATGAGCCCTGAACTGGGAATCAAATCAGAGACCCTTGGGTTCGCAGGCTGGCACTCAATCCACTGAGCCACGCCAGGCAGGGCCAGATTCTCACTTCTTTAATGGGTGAAATGTTGATTCGGAAGCAGCTGACTGGTCTGTGGACTTGGAGTTGGGCTCCATCGATCACATCTAGTGCCCTCCCTCTGCATGGGGCAGCTGAGAAAGCCAAGGCCATTGAGCGGGTCATGGATGACGGTCAGGGTCAGCCCCGGGCCTAAGACCGTGGCCTCTCGATTCCTGAATCCCATGCCCAGACCCCCAGGGCCTGTCGAGCTCACAGGCTCAGCACCTTCCAGGAAGCACGACACTGGCCAACAGCCACGGTGACTGGTGCCTGCATGGGCAGGTCGGCCACACTGAATGACAGGGGTGCCCACGGCCAATGGGCATTGGGCCGCCTCCCCCTAATGCCTCCCCGCCCCCAGAGGGAGCGGAGTCACCTCCTTGCATCGCCATTGCCCACTGATTTTTTGAAGACGCAGTGAACACATGAAATCCACAACCAGGGCCCACGGACAGGACACTCCACAGCACCAGGAAAGGACCAAAAAAAAGATCACCTGTCCCAGACACACCTTATTTCCTCCAAAGAGAGAAAAACAGGACCCAGGAACCAAACTCTGGGAGTGGAGAAAGGCTGAACTTGACAGTGAAGCCATAATGCAAAGAACAGAAAACGTCATGACTTTTTTTTTTTTTGTAGAAAAGACCTATTCTAATGAAATAGCATCTCTTTTCTTCTCATAAAAGCTACATGCGAGCATGTGCTTCAGGGGGCTCGGCAAACCTGCGGGGTGCAGGGAGCTGCCAGGAACGGTGGTGGTGCATCCTGTGACTTCTAACTGCATCCCTTCCCACCCACCGACGGCCTCGAACACACAGTTCCGCGGGGCAGGCTCACAGATACGTACCCAGCACACCTGCCGCAGCCAGAGAACAGCTGCCCGTTTTGTTGTGACCACACACAGCACCGTTCCCATGTATGTGAGAGGAGACAGAAGCGACGAGAACGTCATAGTTTTGCCCACGGCAAGTAGGCGATGAGTAGTTTCAACCTAGATCAGACCCGTGGAGATCCTGTCTCCGCCACTGCCCCCCACAGCAGCTCAGAGAGGTGTCTCAGGGAGCGGGCGGGGCCAGGCCTTTTCCAGTGCCGCCTGGTTACCATGTAAACAGCAGAGTCAAAGCAGCGATCGGAAGAGTCGGATTCACACAGACCTAATGTTGGCTAGTCACGGTGTGCCCAGAAAGAAAATAGGTGGGAAGCCCACTAAATTCTTCCTTCATCTGTAGACGCAGACGAGTTCTATACCAAACGACCAAAAGTCTAACCTGAATCATAAAAACAGAGTCACGACCCTTCCACCGATTCCCAGGCTGGAACAAGCGTATGGACCCAGAACCCCTTAAGTGAGGGGAAGCCTGCATCCCCTTGAAGAAAGGCCCTGGTACATCGCCAAAAATGTGTATTGTTGACCTTTGTCCCAGCCTCCCACAAAGGGACATGCAGGGGACCGTCCACCGAGGCAAAGGGAAAATCACACTCTTTGGAGACTAGTGAACACTGGCTCTGAAGGGACACTGATTCCAGCAAGCCCGAGATGTCACCAGCAGCTCACCACACAGCACAGGCGCTCCTACAATTCAGGTGACGGACGGAGTGTCAGCTCTCGATCCGTCCGGCGTGTCCCCTCCCACCCCACGTATGGTTGCTTCCCCAGCTCCAGAACACATCCTCGGGCCAGACATACTTGGAAACGGGCAGAATCCCCGCACGGGTGGGGGGGGGGGGGACAAGCAGTGACTTGGTTAGTTCACGGAGGGAGGAAGGGGCTGCGGAAGATCTGAGGACGCGGTGGCAAAGGCCCGAGTGCGCTCCGCCTCCAGGGCGGACTCGGCACGCTGAGGCTTGGGGGTTACTGCCTGCATTACTGCTCTCTGGCCTAAGAGAAATGAGCTCAGCTCAGCACTTGAACGTCAGGATAAATCGTTCCGACAATAAAGAGCCAGGACACCTATCAAGTTTCAATTGCTAGCTGCAACCCTTGATAGCTGCTAGAGAAATAATGTGCAATTAGAGCCCAGAGACATCAATTATCAAGGCCACGGTGCTCTCGGAAAATAATACACGAGACGCGGGTAACCACACATGTGGTGAGGATCCCAGCCCCCAGTGCGCGTCTCAGATGCCTGGTGGCCCACAGGCACTGGCGGGGAAGGAGGCGGACCCACGGAGGAGGCCCCAAGGGGAGAGAAGTTTCAGGGTTCATGCCAAGAAATGTTTTCTCCATTCTTCCAGGCTGCAGTCTTCTACATCTATGCCCCCTTGGCTTTGGGGGAACTGGGAGAGAATTTCAAGCAGGCACACGAGGAATAAATACTTCTGCAGATAGCCACGCGATGACAAAACGCTGGTTTCCTCCTCTGGAACGTTCATGACATCCAGGGAAGATTAGGGCGCGGTGGAAGGACAGGGGAGCAGCACCCACGGCCGCCGCAGGATGAGGGCACCGCAAAGCCCGTGGCCTTGGCCTGCCCACATCTGAGACCGGGTCTGGCCCGCGCCGCAGTCGCAGTGACCTCAGGCAGGGCCGTCTTCAGCAAGACAGAGACCAGGGAGGGTTTCTGCCAGGCACCCCTGAGCCACACATGCCAGGCACCCCTGAGCCACACATCCCTGGTCCCCTGCTCAGGGACAGAGGAGCCATTTCAGAGGACGGCAGAAGGGCCAGTGCTCATGCATGTACGTGGAGAACAGTGCCTCCTGATGCAAACAGGGACAGAGAGTCTCTTCTGAGCCCAGCACCGGGAATGCCTGCCCCCAGGGCCCCCAGTCTCCTCCAGGAAAACACGCATGAGGCGACGTGCAGACAGCATGCTTCTGCCAGCCCAGAGGTTCCCCATGTGCCCGGGAAGGGGGTCCAGGGGGATCCAAGGAGGCTCCCAGGGGAGGTGACTGCTGAGATGTGTCATGCTGGCTGGGAAAATGTGTCATGTCACCCACCCAGCAGCCTAAAAGCCTTTTCTGTGACGTGTGTTCTGCTCTGACTTTGCCCACAATATGCATGTCAACCTAATTCCACCTGGCAGGAATTCTGGGCTCTGACACTCGGGGGGAGGAGCCGAGAGCCCAGCTCCGCTCTCCCTCCCAGGCAGTGGCTGAGCAGAATCTTAACCAAGCACCAGGGAACAGGGGAGCTAAAGGAGATAGATACCTCAGAAAGAATCCTCCTGCTGTCCCTGGCCCTTCGTGTCCCTCGAAACGACCCCCTATTGTGACAACCGTGCACTGGCCCGTCCCCTGAGCATCCACCCCGCGTCCTGTTCCAGGGCCCAGGCAGCAAACGCCTCATTGGCCCGGCCTCCTCGCCACCGCCCAGCCTCATAAACGCCCTTGGGAGGATTCTCGTTAAATGGCGACAGAATGAAAAGTCAAATGTCACCGACAGAGAGGGAGCAAGCCACAGATCTGAGACAGCGGCTGCCTGTGAGAGGATTAGGAAATAAATGAGAAGAAACTCCTAGGATCTAGCATCCATTTCAAGGGCCCTCAGCACTTGCCAGGAGAGGAGGTCCAAGTTCAAGCCCGGGCTCTAAACAGGTGCCATCGTCTGCTGTTCACCTTGAGCTGTGCAATCCTCTCTCTCTCTCTCTCTCCTTCGCACTTTCTAGGACGATGCTTTTCAAAGTGGAGCCGGGCCCACTTGCATCCGAATCACCTGGAGACTCGTTAGGATGTAGTTCCCGGGCCCCCGGAGGTTCCGAGGCACTCTGAAGTCTAAGGATCGTAGAACTAGGTACTTTGTCATTCTTAAACGCTCATGATACCCGTGCTAAATCACTCAGCTCAATTGCTCTTTAAAGTCTGAAGGAGACACTAGTGGCTAAATTGATTCATTTAGAAATTGTTAAGATTCTAAAAGTAGTAATAGCAGAGGCCCGTTGTAACCAATTTGAAATGATGTAGAGTGTACACACTGGAGCCAGGGAGGTCTCTGCAAAGCGTCAATCTGTTCACATCACTCCCCAGGGTAAAACACTTCAGTGGCGAACCTCCGTGCTTCCGTGCAAAGCCCGGGCCCACGAGTCTTCCCAGGCCAGTCCGGGCCTGAGTGCTTGCCGCCCCGGGCACTCTGGTCTTCAGTCCCCTCAACACCCGAGTCTGCCCTTCACGTGACCTTCACCTACGCCAGTCACCAGCAGGAGCTCCTCCTTCCGCAGTAAAATCCATTCTCCCTCTTCCCTCACCTCCCTGAACACGTGGACCCCGCCCCCCTCCACTGTAGCCTCTCCCAGGGTCCATCCCTGTCCTTCCCACAGCCCATGGCACGGTTTAAATAAATACCACGTAGATTTGTGTGGTCCTTTGATCCAGGTGCATCTCCTCCACCAGTGTCTCAGCAGCCCGTGGAATCAGCTAACAGGTCTCCTTCGTTTCCTAGGAAGGAGACTCACTGTTGCGTCCATCACCTGGCATACCCCCCATCGTCCCTAGAGCAGGTGCTCAATGAAACTTTGTGGGGGATCAAATGAATGAAAGAGTCTTTCAAAAGCAAACACAGGAGCCCTGGTCAGGTGGCTCAGTGGGTTGGAGCATTGCCCTGTACTCCAAATGGTTTTGGGTTTGATCGATGTTTCTCTATCACATCAATGTTCTCTCTCTCTTTCTCAAATCAATGACTATTTCCTTGGGGGGTGGGGGGCAAACAATGGAGGCAAATTCAGACCCACAGAAGCCACCAAGAATTTCAAATATACTCTGACCCCCTCCTAAAAGTCAGAGGCCCAGCGCCTGAAGACTCCAGTTCTATCACAGGGTTTCCTTCCCCTGCACACGAGACTAGACACATTCTTTTATACTCAATGCTTCAAATGCATGAGCTCAGCTCTTCACAATGCAATTCCCAGGCTTTGAAAGAAGGGTGAAATTCAACCTTAAAACTGCTATTATGCCATTTCTCTGGGCCTTGCACTGATCTGGTTACGAAAATGGCCCTCGAGCCTGTTCATTATCTGAAAGATAACACGTTGAAATAAAAACTGCCTAGGGATTCTCACAAGGGCTACTTCCCTTTTCTTACACCTTCCTGTGTGTCCTACCATTCTCAGCTCCAGGTGTCCATTCTCAGACTGTCTTATGGGGCGCGTCCATAAGCTGGAAGTAGCCGTAGCGTATCTGCAAAGGTCTCAAACGGCCCTGCCCAGGTCAGCAATAGTTACCGCACAATCTGTGCTACTGTGAGATGACATCGGGGGGAGGGGGTATAAATGAACGCACCATCCCTCCCACCCCCGCACCTTGCTGGCGGATGCCCCGGCTCGGGTCCCGGCTGGTGTCCTGCCCTGACTGAGCTCGCCCAGCAGACAGTTCTCAGTCCTTCACCAGGAAGCGTGACCGCTCAACGGACATTCCAAGGCGGCGGGTTCACCCGAGGCGAAAATGACCTGACAGCGAGGGAGGCTTGGCGGCAGGGGAGTGGGACATCGGGTGAACGGGAGAAGCGAGGGTTCCCACTGCACGTGTGTGCGTGGAGCTGGGCACCTGCCTCTGACTCGTGTACGTCTCCATCTGGGCAATGGGTCCGAGGTGAATTCACATGTTTGTCACTGTCAGGCTGGCATGTGTTTTGGCGTGAATGTAATTCTCCAGGGATTTAATGCAAACCTGCATTTCACGCTAGGTCTCTGTATGGGTCTCTACGTGCTTATGTAGCGCTGGATTCTGTTTAAAGTTACACACCAATCCTAGTGCGTAATCACGAGGCTTGGCCCCCTGGCCAGCGTGGCTCCGCTGGTTGGAGCGCCGTCCCTTAAACTGAAGGCTGACAGGTTTGACTCCCAGGCAGGGCACATGCCTAGGCTGCAGGTTCAGTCCCCATTGGGGGCACGTGCAGGAAGCAGCGGATCGATGCCTGTCCCTCCGTCCCTCCGCCCCTCCACCTCACACTCTCCCTTCCTCTCTCTCTAAAATCAATAAATAAAAAAGAAAACAAAAGATTCCTTAAAACAAAAAAGCAGCACCATGGCTACACACCTGACAAGCTAGCAGCCGAGCCGTCCACATTTATCGCCTTACTTGGAGGAGAGAGGCTGACCGGGAACTTCCCTTTACCCCGAAGAACCAAACGCGATCTGCACGCAGTGACCCGAGACGTGACTTCTCGGGACCGCGGGAATGGGGTGGGGAGGAACTACATCCCACTCTGCACGCCCAAGTCTGGAGAAGGGGTTTCGGTCTGGCACATGTCTCCCACACACTTCTACTTCACGGCAGCTTGGTGTCTACAGTGAGGATTTTTTTTTTTTTGGACCCACTCCACAGAAGCTGTTGCCCAGGGGACAGGTCCACGAGCTCCTCCTCCACGAGCTGGGGAGCCCGTGGGCCAGCTGCCACCTCGCTGAAGGAGCGTACAGTGGAGAGGGCGCCGCCCCACACACGAGCAATCGCCAGAGGGCATGCACAGAAATGGAAACACGTGGCTTCTACTTAGACGGCCATCAAAGGAAGTGTGCAACCTGGGACACTTTCGGGAGCGAAAGATGATACCGTTAATTATGCTGGGACAAGGTATTTATTACGCTGGGCCTGTACACTCGGGACTACAGTCGTCCTGGCTTTATCTTTCTGTCTCCAGAGTATTTTTAAAAACCGGTTTTTATAGGCTCAAAGAGGAAAAATGAACACTTTACTGCCACTCACCGACAATCAGCATTTCAATAGTGCCCTAACTCGCTGGCAGGTTCCAAATGGCTCAAAAAAAGGACCTTTCCAAAGTGTCACTGGAACCACAGAGCTTCTTCAACAGGCAGCATCGTGACGTGAAACCTCATTCAACTGAGTTGCATTCCCGTCCAGGGCTCCCCACTATTGCTCTACAGACTGGGGGTTTCTCACTGAAAAAGTGTAGACAGCCCCCAGAAGGGGGAGTCAAGGAAAGGGAGAGAGCCCGACTAGCAACCTCCCTTCTCTCTGCGCAACATAAAATAACAGAAGTAACGCAGAACCCCAGGTTTGCTCTGAATGATTGCGGGGATAGAGCTCTCATCTCAGCAGCTTTTATTTGAGGGCCCTGAGTGGCTACCGTAATTCGTCACGTCAGATCTTTTCATTCACGATCGATGGTAATCGCCCCCGACCTTTCTTTCAGCAGTTCACTTCTCCTTGATTCTTGAGGAAAAACTACACAAATCGAATCAACAGTCTAGTCAAGATTTAAGGAGGAATTACCCAGGCTTCTTAAAGAAGATGAAATAATAAATGCATGCCTTTAAGTGATTTTAGCAATATATTTGAATTAAAAAAAAAAACCCTGAATATGAACTACTGAATTAGTAATGACATCAATAATAATAGCAAATTCAACACAATACTTTCAGGGTGGTCTACATACAATCGCTGTTGCACTTGATGACTGAGGCAGCTCTACGAGGTGGGGACTCCTATGACCTCCTTTTGAAAGATGTGACAACTGAGTCTGAGAAACTTTACACCAAGTTCACCAACCCAGGGAGTCAAACCACACTTGAACCCCCCAGCCAACAAATGCATTCTTACTTAGCTTCAAACCTCAAAGACTCCTACTTCCCCCTTTTTCCCAAATCCAATCAGTCAGCAAATCTTTTCTGTTTTTCTTCCATGGCAATACCCTTTCCCTGCAACTTGCATCCAGCTGGTGGAGCAGGGTGTCTGGAAGTTGTCTCCTTAAAGGAAGAGGTTGGCTCACGACTCAGACTGGCAGGAGAGTCGGAGCTACCTGTCTTCCTGTTGCATGGACACGGCAAACACACTGCTGTGTGCATTCATTCATTCGACCAAGATCGTGTGTTTAGTCAAGAAGCTGGAAGGGAGGCATTTATGGCTTCCCTCGGGCCTTGCCACCTCCTTCCTCTCTCTGGTCGGTCTGCTCCATCTTCCTCGCTGCCTGGGGAGTTATGCTACCCTTTGAGTTCCAGTTCTGTCTCTTTTTTTTTTTTTTTGCCTAAAATTCTTTGGCTCTCCCCTCCTCTCAATCCAAATGCCTGGCTTCTGGCAGAGTTGACACAAGGCCTCTTCCGGACTTTCTCCCCGCCACCCTGGCTGCTGTGTTCCCTGGGGACAGCACGTTCTTTCCCCATACTCAGTACTGACACTCGATCCTGGAGACCTTCCTCAAAGCCACTTTGTCGTGAACTTCATCCCCGGTGAGCTGCAGATGCTCTAAACACAGATCATCACACTCCCTTTGGACTATTAGTGGGTCTCTCTCCCACAGAGCCCCCCGCCCCACACAAAAAGGGTCTTCTTGTATCTAGCAAGTATTGCCTACAAGACATCAAATGGGATAAAAATGGCTGCCGAATGAAAGAATGAATGAATGACCTATTATAATGGGTGCTGTGAGCCCAGCAATATTTCAAGTTGAAAATATTTATATGCCTTCCAAGTGTAAGCTTAAGCCTAAGTAGTATCGTTTTAAAAATACACTACCATTAGTAAACAAAGCTTTAGTGTGCTTTACTCACATCAATCCAGACAAATGTTTTTAAAACTCCCCATTGGTGAATGGAGAGTGACTGAGAAAATAGTTCTCATGAGAGGAAGGCCCTTGCTGGCAGCAGAGGGAGTCTAAAGACGGTGGAAACATTTTCATTCCTTGATAAAAAGTTTTGGTTTCACGTGACTTGAGCTGCCTCGCTGGGAAAGCGACAAGCACTGGAGAACACAGGCCTGGGAAACTGGCACAACAGTTTCTTTGCTTCTACTGGTCCTTCACTATGAGGAGAGCCGCATGGGGGTGTGTGCGCGCACGCATGCACGTGTGTGACTCACACACACACACATAGCACACACACCTACAGTTCAGCGTATGAGAGACTCAGTCCTACCCACCCCCAAACCTGAATGTTGCAGAGCTCAGCTTCACCCCTCCGAGGGGCCCGCCGTTGAAGAACTGAAGGCACGGGATCCATGACAAAAATTCTCCAAGGGCGGGCGGGGCAGGGGTGAGGTGGGTCAGCAGGAGTCAAGCACACACCAGCCTGAGTGCGTGCCACTGGGGTTCACTCTGCCCTCGGCCAAAAACATGCCATCCAACCAAAGGCCCTTCCCCAGCTGGCCTCTCCAGCCACATGACTTCAGAGGGCCACAGGCTACGCCAGCTGGGGCTCTGCATTTGGGTTCAGAAGCCTAAAAACAGGAAAACAATATTTTGAACTGTATTATGCTTCAGAAGTAAGGATAATTGTGTGCAGCGCCCTGGAAAAGGGAGTTCCTCCAGTCCCGTGCAACCACAGAAGCCCACAGCACAAACAGCTGGCTCTTTAAGTGTGATTGCAAACTAAAAAAAAAAAGTCACAAAGGGCGGAAGGAAGGGTGGAGGTGGCTACAGGGCTGTGACTGCAGGAGGCTGCTTCCTCGGGGGGCACACGGCCAGTGCACAGGCCAGCCACGTCTCTACACGGCTCCGGCCGCGAGACGCCGCTCTGCAGGCCACAGCGGACGGCAGCCACGCAGCGCAGGTAAACAGAAGGTGGACAGATAATTATTACACAAGGAAACAAAGGCGCCCTGACTGGGATGGAGCTCTCACAGGCAGGGTGGGGAAGGACTTCCCATACAGCGGAACTTTCCAGCTTCACCCCGCGCCCAACCTGTTCCAATGTCCCGGTCCCACTAAATGGAACATCAATACCCGTTCCTATCCAGACAGCCAAGGTACACGCCATATGCAGAGGAGGAGGCATTTCGTCCTGTTAGTTTATTCCCGTGCTGACGCTTCCTCAATCTCGTGGCAGAGGCCTCTGAGCGAGCCAGGCTGAGCCTGGCCGCCTGCCCCCCTCACAGCGTTTACCTTGCTCCCATTAGGTGCAGCTTACAGTCACTGCAGGAAGCAGTGGCCAGGATGCGGGACCCTGTAAGGAAACGGGGACGTCAAATCACTGGGTATACATAGTCTCTTTCGGCCACAGAATACCAGGAAGAAACACACATGAAAATAGAACTCGAAACCAATTTGGGTGAGGAAAACAATTGCAATACAGGAGGGAAGGAAGTCAGGGAGGAAATCAGGAGAGCTAGAGGAAAGAAATGAACCTAAGAGGTGAGACCACCCATCTGAGAATACACCATGTTCTAGTCTAAGGCATGCGTGGCCCTGACCTGACCAGGTAGCTCAGTTGGTTAGAGAGTCATCCCGACACACCAAGGTTGCAGGTTCAATCCCTGGTCAGGGAACACACAAAAATCAACCAATAGATGTATCAGCAAATGGAACAACAACTCTCTCTCTCTCTCTCTCTCTCTCTCTCAGCAATAAATTAAAATAAAAAAGTCTAAGGAACGACCAGTAAACAGAAAACTGGGGCACTTACAACTGTTGCCAAAGTCTAGCCCGTCTAATAGCACAGGGCTGTCTAATTAGGAGGCACAGCAGTGTTTCTCACCTGAGGAGGGGCTGCCCCCACCGCCCACACACCTGCAGAATAATGCAACGTCTGCAGACATTTCAGTTGTCACAGCTAGGTGCTATTCCTGGCATCTAGTAGTTACAGGACAGAGATGCTAATAAACATCCTACAAAGCCCAGGATGGCCCCCACCACAGAATTATCCAGCCCCCCCCGCAGTGAAAAATGCTGAGGTTAAGACTGATTGAAATTAAGGGTCAGCATAAAAGGGGCCATAGCCTGCAAGGAGGAAAAAACCAAATCAGTAGCTTCAGCATCTCCTGGGGGAGAAACCAGCTTGGTTTAAGACTCCAGTCTCTGGCTCCCCGAGTTGGTATTAATCTATGGGGCAGGGGAAGTAGCAAAAGGCATGGCTAGCTGGAAAATATACTCTATGAAGTGTATTCCCTCACCCCAGTTGGTTTTCCCCCAGATGGTCCCATATTTTTGCTTTCATCATGACATCCACAAAGAAAAAAAGTATTGACTACAAAAGATGTGTCTATTCTCCTTGGCAAACGACATTCTCATTTCTGATTAATGAACTGCATTCTAGCTTACATGCCTCATTATCATGAGCTTGGGGGACGAGCATGCTGTCCCTGAGACAAGGCTCCAGTGATTCTCCAGGCTCAGAAGGTCCACTTTTGGAAAAACGGAGCCTCCATGGAGGTGGGTGCATCCCTGGGTGCCACGGCAACCCTGGACACATCCATCAGAACCCAGGGCATTCCCAGCAGCACACAGGACTGCCAAGGACCCCCACCCCCAGTGCCCTGCAGCATGGCTCAACATGGGGATCCTGGCCTCGGACCAGGGCAGTCCAGGAGAACCAAGAAGAGGAAGAAGTGACCAACACAGGCATCAAGATCCACAGGAAAGACACCGCAAGGGGACAAGAGTCGGAGGAGCTGGTGACGGCTCAGATCTATTCTCCAAATGCCCGTGACATTTCCTTCCTCCAAGCCACGTCTATAAAACTGGATAACAATACTCCAATGATGAAGTATTGTTATACTCCAATGCTGGCAATGATGGCTATTCCCCATCATTTCCAAACAGCATACCAGAAGGACGAGTATCGGCTGTCAGCACGAGGAGAAAACCGTCCCATGGATGCTGTGACCCCAAGCCCACTGGGGCAACGCTCAGTCGGGGCTCACCTGATCATGGTGCCCTCCAACCCCTGCTCCTTACCCAGCAGGTGCAACGCACCCAACACAGAGCAGCAGGGGAGCCCAGCTAGTAGTGGGTTGGCCAGTGTTTCCTACCGAGGCACGTTCCGTTCCCTGCTTTAACTGTTAGGACGAAAATAGCCACAGCTGTAGCCTCAGTTCCTAAAGCGGAGGTTCCGATAACAACCCTGCTCAGATTCTGGAAGTCAGGGGTTGTGGGTAGGGGGCCTAGAACCCGGACTGAGGATCATCTTCCATTTACACGTGTGACTACTCTCTCTCCCCAGCGCTCGGCCGCGGGTTGCCGTGGTTGTTCTGGTGGGTGAGCTGGCAGCGTTCCTCCCCCCACACGGGTGGACGCCTATCGGGTACTCTGCTGTTCACCCACCCCAGGGCGGTGACGCAACTCCGCTCCACCGGTCCCTGCACTTATCCCGTTCAAGTTCAGAAAACAGAGCGCTACGTCACCAGTCAACATCACCATGCAACCTACTAGTGTTTTGCAGGCTTCAGTTCTGGCTGTCACCGGTAAGTTCTGATTAACACTCAGACCACCAAATTTATCCAGAACACAGAACAATGCAACCGGCATGGGCCGTGGGCATTCGGGCTGGCTCTGCTGCACCTAAAAAAGGCCACGCTAGACATATCCAAATGCTGTCACAGGCCACGGGCATTTCACGGGAGCCGCCCTCTGTCCCCTGGATGGTTGGCCTGCAAAGTCCTCACGTTGGGGACAGTGCTGAAGTTCTCTGCCTCTTCTTTGCACAGCCAGTTCCCAAGCCCAGGTCGGTTCCGAGGCTTAATCTAATTATGCGGCACAGCAGCACGGCTGCCACCAGAGCACATCACTACGGTCTTTGCAAAGACTCTGAAAGCAATTAAAATCATGCCGATGGGGTAACACCAGGCGTGAAACATGAAAGGGAAAAGTTGAGCAAAGCTCCAAAGACCCCCCAAAGTTCTAAATTAAAGGTTGACCAGAACAGCAGTTGTTGTATTCTAAGGCTAGTTACTATGGATGAAGCTACTGCTTCTCCATAGCACTCAAGTGAAAATCGTGCCACGTGGATTTCCAGTTCCGCCAAGATGGCAGCACCAGGGCCTAGCACCCCATCAAGTTCTAGAAACAGAAGCATTTCAAAGTTAAGTCAGTGGCTGATGCATTTACTGCATCTGATTCAACATGTGCAAATTGCATCTCTTGCAGGAGAGAAAACCAACAGTGTTTTGTAAGGTGAGGGAGGCAGCTAAGCATTTCTTAAAGTTTGGCACTATGAACCACGTTCATCAGAATCTCTGGCCAATTGGTTAAAGAGGTAGATTCCTAGGGCCTTCGGAATTATTAAGGGATTTTTTTTTTTTGTCCTGGCCACATTCAGGGATTACACTGGACATTAGGATTCGATGTCTGTCTCCTGAAACACTCTATTTCCCGCTGCAGTCTCTTCCCGTCCGTGTTTTAAACCACTCGTCTGGCCTACTCATTGGCTACCGTGATCTGCTCCCGGGTGACAACCCCACGCTCCAGAGACACCGCTCTGGCTAACTAGAAGGAAGCAACTGCAGTTGCGTAACGAGGGCAAACACTGGGGCTCCGTGATGCACAGATGGTCAGTGACCCCCCACCTTTCCCAGCTTCAACAGAATGCATGTCCGGTAAGCCAATCTACCCATGCGGGTGGTTTCAGGCACTGAAAGGGGTTGCAGGCTTCACCGACAAGCCTGAAGGGTACCCACTGTCTTCCATCCGGACAGGGGAAGTGCTCCACGGGAACCATTCTCTCTAGACGTGTGGTGTTGAGAAAGATGATAACATAAGCAAAGTGTGCACACACTTGAGCTCCTTGGCACGCCCCCCACCCACATCCTCTCTGCAAAGGCTTCAAAGCCCCCGCCCTCCACCTCTCCCACCCACTCACACCACACGCCCACGGGGGGCAAATGACTTTAAAACATGCGAGTATTGTCCTAGCTGAACACTGTAACTCGATAAATGCTTGTGGTTTAGCGGCGCTGTGGAAGCCCCCCATCTGTTTTCACTCTTTCCTTTTTCTTCCAGGCGCTTGCTCCTCTCTTGTGGTCCCCTGCGGGTGCCTCCTTCCTCCCTCTCCTCCTCTCCTCCCTGCCCGCACTTCCGCCTGCTGGTGAGCGCAGTGGGATACACTGTAGGCCTCCCTCTTCCTAGTGGAGTATCTAACACACACCAGATCTCGTTACTGATCATCTGTACCTGTGTACCACTCTCCCGATGAACTACCTCTCTGTTCCTTTCTTCAGTCCGAAATTCCAAGACAGGGGCCTACTCCGGCAGACAGGGGTCTGCAAGAAGAGCCGCTGGGCACAGGGGTGGGGGGGAACGCAAGTCTGGGACCTGGGCTTCTTGCTTGCTGCTCATGCCACATACAGTATGTTGCTGGCGTAGTTCCCCAGTGAGCCTCTCCCATAACAGGCATCTCTTATTCACTCAGTCAAGTATTTATTCAGCATCTTTATGCTGGGAAGCTGTCTAGGTTCTGGACCTATAACCATGAGAAGGTCTCTGCCCTCGTGGAATTCCATCTTATGGGAGAAGACACATGACGATCAAATAAACACATCCATACATAATGCCAGGGGCTGTTAAGTACTCACAGGGAAAACTGAGTAACTTAGGAGGACTGGGGTGCAGCAAGTTGCTCTTTTATAGATGGTGTTCAGGGGAGGCCTCCTGCAGGCCAGGGACCTCAGGAAGCAAGGCAGTGAGCCGTCTGCACAGGTAGGGGAAAGCTCCTCATGCTGAAGGACCAGGCTGTGCAAAGGCCCTGGGGAGGGCGCTTGGTGAAGGAGAATGTGAGGCAGGCACAGCGGCTGAATTAAGAAGGGTGGGGGATGGGGGATGGGACATGGGAGGGGGTGGGGGGGGACTGGTGGGCATGGTCATCAACAGGACCACCCACCCCGCAGCCCAGGGACTGCTCCTGGTGTTTAGTTCCGTTCAGTCCAGGTCCGGGCTTGCCTCCCAGCCTGCCCCTCCCCAATACTCCCCAACACCTCCCCCAACCCCCTTCCCTCCTGACCCCAACACCCTTGTGGAGTTCCAGAACCCCCGTACCCCAGGTCATTCCCTCACAATTTCCCAAGCACCAGTATCTCCAACTTTTAAAACAAAATTCTCTGAGTAATAAACAGAGTAGGAGAGAAAGCAACATACACATTTCACCACAACCCTGCAGACAGAGCGAATGCTCCTCGGGGAAGAGCAGAGGTTCAGAAGGTCAGCTCAAAGGAGACACGGTCAGCTCCAGGAGAGCAGGCACTCTGCCCCTCTAATCTACCACCCCCAGGGGAGGGGACGCCACTCCTTGAAACAACCTTGGAAGTAAGTGCGGAGGTGAGATAATGTGGAAGATCATGACCCGAGGAAGCCCTTAGTAACAGCTGCTGCCAGCCAGCCTTTTCCAGCTAACAGTCTCTCTGCCTATCCAAGTCACCCTGCAAGAGTCGTTACATAAATACAGGTCATTGACGACTTACACCCCCACCCCTAAGTCACTGGTAGCCAGCCCTCAACAGGGAACTTGTGGCCGGCCTTGGCCTCCTGAGGCAGAAACCCTTCCTTGTCTTAGGTTCTCTAAAATCTTAAATACTGTATAATGAATTAAGTCTGCCTTACTAATGGCCAGGGGTGTTAGGAGTTGCATGGTCGGGGCACAGCACATCACAAAGTCTGTTAGGGGAGTCTCAAGTCTCAGGGGTCCTCCAGAGGCCCCCATGGCCAGGTCACCACTTGGGGGCTAAGCACTTGGGCTTTTAGGTCATTGTAGGACCTAACACCAGCAACCCTGGCCTTCGGCCGCCAACTTCAAAAGCTACCCGCCCCCAGGAGGGGGAGGGTCACTCAACGGGGAGGCCCCGGCTCCCGAGCCCCTTTAGATCGATCAATCTTACACACACACACACTCGCTGCTCTCGCGAGCACCCGCGGCACAACACGGACTTCCCAACCCCAAACACACGCGCACACCCCGGGCCGCCTGAGTTCTGTATTTCCTCTTCCTCAAAGCTACTCGTGCGATCGCTGCCGCCCCTCTCCGCTCCGACTGCAGGGTCCCCAGAGCTCTGCTGCCCCCTTCTCAGAAGGCGCGCCCGGTGCGCCCCCTCTCCGATGCTGGTCTCTCGCACCGAAGCCCCCACCGTCTTTCCCGGTCCCAGCGGGGACTTCGGCATGTCCCCAGAGGCGGCTATTTACTAATAGTGGTCCCCGGGGCTCCCAGCTGCCCCGACCACCCCTCCTGTCCCTCCCGGCCCTCCATCCTCCTAGCCTATCACCGCCCCCTACCAGGAGCGCGCTTGCAGGGGGATTCCCTCCCTTCTGCCGGTGCCCGAGAGAAGCCGGGAGTCTGAGCCGCCAGTTTCTTCTCTGGCGCAGCTTCTCGGATCTCCGAGCCCCCAAACCCACCGTCCCCCGTCCCCAATCCCCCGGCGCCAGCAACGCAGTCCTCCGGCGGCCCCCTCCAGGGGCCTTGGCCGAAATGTTTCTGCGGGTTCCCGGGCCCCGGGCCCCGGGCCCTGCGCCTCATCCCGGGGCCCCCTCCCCCCCGCTCCCACTTCCCCCGCTCCCCCTCTGCCCAGACTTCCCCAACTGCAGAGCGCCCCAGCGCGCCCACAGCCTTCACCCCGCAGAGCGCCGCGGCCACCCCCGCCGGAGCCCGGGCGCCCCCAGGGAGGAAACAAAAGTGTCTCCGCGGCGACCAGAGTCCCCCGGGGCAGGACGCCTCCCCCTCGCCCCAGCCCATCTCCCTCCCCGGTAGCGCTGAGGTCAGCGAGCCAGGGCGCGGCGCCAGCCCAGGAAACTTTACGAACCTGCCCAGGGTCGCCGGACAACGGCTGTGGCGGCGAAGGTTCCCCGCGAATAGAGCTCTGGCGACCCGGGACCATTGAAGGGGGGCGGGCGGCTCTGTGGCCCTGCTCGGCCGCGGCGGTGTGGGTGGTCTGCCTCTATCCCGCGCCCATCCTCGCCCGCTCGCGCTCGCCGGAGCACACGCACTTACACTCCGGGTCGGCCGGCTGTGCGCCGCCGGCTGCCGCTGCTCTCACTTCCTCTTCCTTCCTCCTGCTGGCCAGGGACACAGCGTGTATCTGCAAAGCATCCCGAGATCAGCCGCGAACTCTCCTCCCGAGCCGACGCTGCGGGGTGGCCGCTGCCGCCCCGGCACCTGCGCCTGGACTCGCGTGGTTGGTGCGTCGCCCCCTGCCCGCGCCCTGGCGCCGGCCCACCGCACTTTGTCCCGGGGGCAGGGGGTGGGGGCGATGAGAGGGCAGTGCCCACGACTTTTTCAAGTCCCCCTACTTAAAAAGAGGAAAATGTCAAACACTGATCACGCCTCAGATCTGCTATAAATAATATGTGTGCAGAGCCTGACTTCTCCGATGAGCTCACACGCGGCATTTTGCAGGCACTAATTAACTGTGACTTCGTCACCCTCAGAGCGCCACCTCCAGGAGACCCTAGCGCGTGATATCTGTGCATGCATTCATTTTTGGCGACTGGCTTGGAATTTTGAGGGGAAACTTCGGTGGGTTGTTTTAAAGCTACTTGAAGAGGCTGGTGTGTTTGTTTTGCTGCTCTGCCTCTAGCCCTGGGCCCCGTGGCAAAAATAACCGCAGAACGTTTCCTTCCCCTAACACTCACGTAGGCATTGATGGACTACAGGATTTATTTCTGACCAGTTAAGCCAGGGACTCCCTCAATTATGCATAACTTTGCACAGAGCAGGATGTTCTACCCCCCAGTTTGATATTTGGGGTACACTATTTATTTCACGCAACCTACTTCAGTCATTTGCAAAGCAGAAATCAAGCACGCTTACTCCCTGCTTAGCTGCCACGAGGGAAATGAGCTTGTTGGAAGGTTGCAGGAGAAACACCTGCCCTCCCCAACGTCAGAAATATCTGCATTGGCCCCACCAGAGCTGACGCAAAGGCAGGTGCAAAGCATTCCCCTCCATTGCCAAAGAAAGTAGCAAACTGGGGGCAGAGAGGCACTAGAATTGAAGGTAGAAAGGTAAAGCTCCTCCGTAAATTGCAGCAACCACCCCGCACCCGCCAGGAGGTGGAAATCCGAGCCCTGTGCTAGCCGTTCATTAGCAACCAAGAGTTCCAAGGAGCTACTGACCCCTTGAAATGTGGCTAGTCCTGAGATGTTCAGTTAGGAGAACATAGGGGACTGAGTGTGAAAAACAGAATGTAGAATAGCGTGTTAATAATTTTAGTGTTGGTTACATCCTTTCCACAAATGATAATAGTTCAGATGTAATGAGTCAATTGGGTTAAGATATACATTTATTTTATTTATATATATATGTCTTAAAATAATTTCACTGGTTTCTTTTTACATTTTCTTTTTTTAAACTGTCTGCACTAACTTTTTTTTACTTTTAAAAAGATTTTATTTACTTATTTTTAGAGAGGGAAGGGAGGGAGAAAGAGAGAGAGAAACATCAATGTGCGGTTGCTGGGGGTCATGGCCTGTAACCCAGGCATGTACCCTGACTGGGAATCGAACCTGCGATACTTTGGTTCACTGCCCGAGCTCAATCCACTGAGCTACACCAGCCAGGGCCTTCTTTTTACATTTTCAGTGTGACCACTAGAAAAAGCGAGATGACATATATGACTTTCATTAGTGGCTCACATTATATTTCCAGTGAACAGCTCTTCTGACCCCTTGCCGTGTGCATAACCTTGGGAGGAAGTATCAGGAGCCAGAATACTTGGGTCTAGATCGTTATAAGCCAATAACTTAAATCAGGATGATTCCAGGAAAGTAATTGAACCTCTCTATTCTCTCATCTATAACAGTAATGATATAATAACAACAGTCAACGGGGAAACCATCAAATGAGGTAATTTAATAAGCAGTCGGTAAAAGCATCCTTTGCTAATGATGCCCAGACGCTTGCGGGGGTGAGTATGAGTTTGATCCACAACTTTCTAGCCGACATACACAGACCTTAACTTTAGTGCAGACATGGTGAGCACCCGGTGCATGTTAGCTGTTACAGTTGTCCCAAGAGTAGACGGGGAAGTCTGCGTCCCCTCCTGGCACAGCAGCGAGACAGACCCACCTCCCCGTAAACTTCGCTCCCGGCTCTGCCCTCTGCAGACCGCACGAAGTACCTAAGTCGCATCCGCAAGATAACCCTCAGGTCCTCTAGGGCCACCCTCCTCCCATCCTGACTAAGTGCTCTCTTCTGAGCAGTAAACATCCTCAGTTACTCTCACGTATCTTCCTGGGACACAGTTTCTAATGTCTCCCCTCTGAGCCGTCTCTTCCCTTTGAAGAACACCGACTCTGCCCTTCCCAAAACTTTAGTCGTTACTTAAATTAATTGACTAATTAATGCAATCAGTGAGCCTGAGCCAGTTTTTAAAAACAGTGAGTACAGCCTGACCTCATCCATCATTTTTCAAATACACCTCACCGTTGACCCCCGGCAAGGAGCAGACTGGGCCGGCTTTGCCGAGTCACGGTTAGGCCACGCCCGCGCTTGGGGGGCTAGTCGTGGGTACAAAAGCCCCAGTCCATCCTCTCCGAGTCTCTGGGTTTGATTCAGGCATCTTGTATTTCCCATATCTGCAGATCAGCTGAGAGCACTTGGGGCCTGGGTGACACCCCACTGTGGGGCTCCCTCTGCCACAGTGGAGATCAGCATTCTTCTGGTTCACTGCTTCATTCGGCTGCTAGTAACCCTCTGAATTATACAAGTGCCAAGTCTTATTTTTTCATTGTATTCATAAAGACATCTAGGTGTCAAATGCCTTAGAGAAATCCCCTCCATCCCAGGCTCCGCTGGTGTCTGCCAGAGGGCACAGCAGAGCGGTGGTGTCATGGGTGAGGGCTCCATCTCCAGCCTTGGCTGCTGGTTGGTGTAAATCTCAGCATGTCCATTCACTGGCCACATGACCCTATGCAAGTGAGACCTCATGGGATTAGAACCATACCTGCCTGGGAGGGCTGAGTGAGGATGAAAGGAGTTGATACATGCCAAGTTCTCCGAGCAGGGCCTTAGCTCTTAGTGTCCACACCAGTCCTCCAGTCACAAGTCATGTTAACAGAGTCCCCCGAAAGGAGCAACATCCCCTTTTTCCCCCCACATATGGGTCTATAGCCATAGGGGAGGGAAAGAGCTGGTATTACTGTTCCGATTGTATTTCAGCTCCTGGACGGAGGTGGGGCCACTCCATCTTCAGGCCGCACACAGCAGAGAGGAGGGCCATGGCTGGGCGGCCGGGGGAGGGGTGAGAATGCAAGCGCAGCCTTTCCCCCTGCACTTGCAGTGAGCCCACCTGGGCAGGGCGTGGCCTCTGTACATGAGCAGCCTTGTCTACCTCTCAGGCGCAGGGAAGTGGGCTCAGGATCTCCTCTGCAGGACCACCCGTCTTGGTTTAAGGATGGCAGGAAGCAGGGAGGGAGAGCTGGGAGAGCCGGCTGGACAGTGAAACTCCCCGAAGCCTCAACTCTAAACTGATTAGCTAGACAAAGCAGCTCTGCATTGTTGGCAGATGGACAGGTGTTTGGGCGGGGGGGTCCCCAGATTTTCATGCCTTGACCCTGTGTCTCCCGTTTCTCCAGCTTCCCATACTCATCACACAGAATCCAAGGCAGGAGGGGCGAGGGGAAGGTTATCAAAACGCCACCATGAAACTCCAAAATACAGAAACAGCCTGTTATTTTTTTAATCAGTGATGACTCATGTTGATCAACTTTTTCCTTTCTAAGTGCTCGCAAATATTCATTTCTAATTCATTAAAATAAAATGCTTATTGGACTCCAGATGAGTCCTGTGCATTTAATAATGCATTTAGTAATCCATTTCAGAATCCTGCTCCCATCAGCCTCAACTACCTTGATCTATTGCTTGAAGAATCTGTTCTCTGCTCCTATCTTAGAATCAGGGTCACGTTGGCCAGACTCCAGACTTCAAACAGCACAGGGGCCAGAGAGCAGCCTCAGCTCCAGGAAGCTGCTGCACCGGAGATAACAAGGCCTGGGTAGCCGGCAGGCAATCAAGAGTGACAAGTAGTGGTCCTGTGCAAGGCACCTTTCTGTCAATCATTCATTATTAATTCGATGTGCACTTGGCGTCTTGAATGTGACCTACTGAGAGGGAGGCTACTGTGGCGAGCACGAGAGACTCGGGCGCCCCCTCCTGGCACCTCTCTTCTATTGATGCTCAGGAAGGCACTTGAAATGAACCTAGTAACACCAGGTAGCTGCAGGACCCTATGGGACAGGGATGCTGACATCGCCTGCACAAGCCTCCTGGGAAGTTCTGCTTGAGTTCTGCCTAGAGGGAGACTATGTGTTAGCCAAGACCAAGAAAGGAAAAGAAAGTGGGTTGGATAAATGCAGGAGGGTTCTAGGTGAAACAAACAAACAAACAGTTTGTAGAAATCATGCTGAGGAAACTCAAAAGGCCAGTTTGGTTGACCTGTGAGGATGTCAAAATTGAATCTAAGAGTAGTAGTAAGAAGCAAAATTTGGAAACCCCCGAGAGTCACATGATAGGATATGAAGTATCATGGGAAGGTGCTGAAGGTTTTTTGTTTGTTTGGCTTTCCAAGTGAAATAGTTTAAGCAAGAGATTGTCATGATCAGTTGTCGTTGTTGTTCATGTTTAATTTTAAAGGACCATCCAACTAAACAGAGAATGGATTCAAGGAGAGACAAAAATGCACACGGGAAGGACAGACAGGGAGTTACTGCAGGAAGCCCAAGCCAGAGGTGATGGTCGTGCACTAACCAAGGGACCGGGGACGGCTGCAGAGACTGACACGTGACAAAGGGGGAAGAGGACGTGTAGAACCGACAGTCATTCATTCTGGCTGGGGAGGATCGCAAGCAAGCAGCTTGCCTCCCCCGTGCTGCCGTGGCCTCACCGAACGCTGAACCGGACCGGGCCTCAGGCGGCCTTGTGCCCAACAGGTCAAGCAATGCAAGACATGGCTCCACTCTTACCAAGCAGATGGTCATTTTGCTGTGACACCACGACCCTGGGCTCATCTCCAGCACATCCTCATGTCATAGTCATGACATTACTTTCCAGGGGTGGAGGACATGCACCCCAAAATGTAGAGTTTACTCTCTGTACCAGTCCCTTTGGGGCTAGCCATCCCCCCCTACTTTTAAACAAAAAATAGCTCCAGGGGATGCCAAGTTTCCTGTTGACCAAGTTTCCTGTTGATCCTGTTTGGAATTTGGTTTGGCAGAGCATCTACTGACACTTGCAGGCTGAGATGTCCATGCAGATACGCACTGTTTACCACCCGTGGCCCCAACACCACGGCCAAAGAAGCAGCGCTGATGGAACCCCTATAAGAGTGCAGTAAACCTGTGATGGTCATTAATCTCTACCATGAGAGTCAGGTGGGAAAAGCAATGTTTTTGCTTAAAAATTTTTTTTTAAGATTTCATTTGTTTACTTTTAGAGAGGGAAGGGAGAGAGAAAGAGAGAGGAGAAACATCACTGTGCGGTTGCTGGGGGTCGTGGCCTGCAACCCAGGCATGTGCCCTGACTGGGAATTGAACCTGCAATGCTTTGGTTCACAGCCTGTGCTCAATCCACTGAGCTACACCAGCCAGGGCCTGCTTAAAAATTTTTAAAGAAATATGTCTATTGTGAAAAAAAGTATGAAGGCGTAAATGAAAATTAACAGTCTTCCCATTCCTGTCCCTAGAGGCTAACACACGTCTTCACTTCTGTTTTTCGTTCTTGCAGTGATTAGTGCTATGATTTTCACTGTCAGCATGAGTATCTCTTGGTTCATCAGCTTCATACAGTGTCTGTTAACTTCTGTGAAAGATTTCTAAGACGTTGGCTTCCTTGCTCCTGTTCACCAATTCTTCTATTAGTTCTTTGCTTATAACATCGCTTTGTCTTTTTTGGGGGGGATGGGTATTGTACCACATAGACCTTCTGATATTATCATTCACGTCAGTTCACTTTCCTCTCCTCCTTTCCATTCCTTTGAGTGTGCTGCCCTCTGGGAGCACCCCCGGCTGTGTCTTCCGGCTCACTGATTCAGTCTTCAGCCTCGCTCCTGCATCCCGGGTACTTAGACTTGTTCATTGTGAGCAGAATTTACATTGCCGCATTTTCCGATTGGCACTCTTTCATCATTTCCTCCAGTGGAAGCTGCAGGCGCGCCTCACCCCTCAGGACCAAGGCACTAGCTGCCCCCTTCATGGACACTCTGTGTCTTTGCGTTTCCCCCTCCGTGGAGTTTCAAGTGGCCCAAGCACACTGAAGTCTCTCACGTCCTTATGCACGGAAGCCACTTTACTCCCGAAGACATTCTCTGTGGGGTCTTCAGATTTTTCTGCCCCAGCGTGGCTTTTTCCCTCCTGTTTTCCCAGGATCTCTTTCCACTATTCTGTAGTTATATCCTGTCTCTTGAATAATTTGGGTTTTGGTTTTCTAAGAATCCTTTTTCACTGAAATACATCAACCAAATCATCTTTTGTTTCAGGAAGTATGAATGGGCGGTAAACTGTTCTGAGAAGCTGCCTGAAAATACCTTCATTTTCCAGTTATACATGATTGGTGGCCACTAGAGCTCATAAAAATGTGATTTTCAAATGGAGTCATACAGTACATGACCTTTTGGGGTACCAGTTTGTTTCATTCAGCATGATTCCCTGTAAATTCCTCCAAGTTATTATGAGTTTTGGCAGTTTATTCTTTTTTATTTCCGAGTCGTATTGCATGGTGTAAATGACCATAGATTGTTTAGCCAGTCACCCACACAAAAGCAAACGCGGTAATTTTAAGTTTGTTTCTGATGAATTTTGACAAATTAATATACCTATGGAATCATTGCCACAATGACAAATAGGACATTTACCCCAGAGAAATGAAAATACATGTTCACACACACAAACTACATGAATTTTTGTAGCCGTTTTATTCATAACAGCGAAGACGAGGAACAATCTACACGGCCAACCGCAGACGAGTGAATAATAATGTGTCTGTACAATGCAATACCGCTCAGCAATAAAAAGAAATGAGCCACAGATGAAACACCACTCATGATGAAAACAAGACAGAAAAGAGTCTTATCCTTTAGGATTCCATTTATATGGATTTCTAATAAAGGCCACACTGACCCATAGGGTCGGAGAGCAGATCAGTGATGGCCGACTTCCAAGTACTGGGCGTAAGTGGTAAAGGGGTCAAACGCACAGCGACGGAAGGAGACTTGACTTTGGGTGGTGAACACACAATACAATACACAGGTGATGTATCAGAATCGTTCACTCGAAGCCCATACATTTTATTAACTAATGTCACCCCAATAAATTTCATTTAAAAAAGTGTAACTTTGGATTTGATTTGGTTCTGAAGTCTTGCATAAGAAAGAATAAAAATTGCTAAATATTTGGATGAAATCTGGAAGAACATTAGAAGTCACGTTCATACAGTAATATGTATGACCAAGTTCAGTAATGACGAACTTCCAAGGACGCGAATGTGTTCCCCTAATGAATCTAGTATTTTGAAGCATGGGTGGGCAAAGTGAGGGGCAAGTAGGCAAAGATCTTAAATAGCATTTTGTTTCCACGAGCAACATGTTTCAGATGAATCTGAAGAAGGTAAGGCTCCTTTTCTGAAAACACATTATGGATTCGAATGTTAGCTTGAGATAGATTACCTGAAGAAAAGAATCACGTTATCTTAAGTACTCATAGTTGAGGTGAGATCCTCTTTAATTTGCACATGCACTTTTTAAATAGGAAAGCTTTTTTGATGTTTGGGGGAAATGATCTGTTGTTTTTGGTTTTGTTTTTCCAAAGAGACTAATTAGAAAGGAAAAAATATTTCATCATTTTAGGCAATGGGTGTTGTGGGCATGTCACTTTTAATAAAGATTTTAAAAACAACCTATTCTAGATATTAATATCCCTTGTCCAAAATATCTAATCTGGACAGGGAGGAATTAAGTAAAGGGGGACTTTCATTAGTGTTCAATTCCACAACAATGAAGGGAAAGACGTCTTGTTACCCCATTTTAAGGACGACACAGAGAGTCTAAGAGGTCACGTGACATGCCACCCTGACGCAGCTCTCCAGTGGCAGGTAAGAGCTGAAGGGATTTCTTAACGCAGCAGCCCGAAGTTTCTGCTTCAACAGACATCCGAACCGCAGAGCTGACCTGAGGGGGACCGCCGGGAACCCCCGTCGGAAGGCCAGCAGATGCTTCCCTGTATTTGGGGAAAGTGCCTCTGCAGTCACAGCAATGGGATGGAAAGGGTGCGCCGCCGTGGACTGCAAACACACAGGACTCCGGGCCCGCACGAACCGAACACCAGGCGCAGACCGGCCGAGGGCCCCCGTCCTGTTTCCCTCCATTCCTTAGAGGAAGGAGAGGGAGGAAGGGCACCACCAGTTCATTCAGTGAAATTCATCCTAAATCAGGTTTGCGTTAGAAACCATCCCTGCGATGACAATCCGCAAGCACTGAGATGATGTGTATGGATTACGGTGAAGGAGGAGGCGCCCTGAGTGGGCTGTTTTTGGACCCTCTGCTTCGTGTATACAGACCATGAGACCACTTCAAGGTTAATAAATACAGGTTTGCGTCATGATACTTAATCCTGCCATGAACCACTGGATAATTAGTGTTCTAAATTTTTTCGACTATAAATGACTGTGCAAGGAACATCTTTGCACATACAACTTTATACACTCTCCCTATTATTTCTTTAGTAAATCCCCAGGAATGAAATGAGTGGGTCAAAAGACAGATGTATTATATGCGTTGCTACACATATCACCAAACTGTCCTTCCAAAATGTGGTGCTAAAGCAAGGAACTCGTAGCTGACCTTCCTGCTTCTCTTCTCTCTCTTTTCAATCCATTCTGCACATTCTTAAACTAATGTTCCCAATAAGCTGCTTCATTCACGTCTAAAACTTTAAAGGTTACCCATCGCCTACAAAGAATTCCAAACTCCCACACCCGATACTTTCTGCTCTCAGGCTAGCCTGTCTCTCAGAGTTTTTTTACCTCTCCTTCCTTTCTGTATGATTGCCAGGATTTCGTCAAATATGTTCACCCATCAGGCATGCATTAGGGAAAAAAAGGGCCTGTGTTCCTTCAACCTCAATCCCACAAACACTTCTAGTGTTTTGGTATCTTCACTCATCTCTGCCTACTTTTTTCTATGAGAAAGGAATATCCCTTCCACTTCATTCTATATTTTAGTTTAAATCACAATGTTTAAATTTACACAAAGAGAAACTTAACGCTGCGTCAGTCAAATCCAGGTGGCCACTGAGAAGGCTCAAGTTCAAGGGGCAAAAGGGAAGGCCTTTTGTCCGACCCACCCACCTCCACATCCCTGGATCTCCATTTTAAGATGTGGATTTGCCTGTGTTGCTTCCTTTGCACTTTGTCTCCAATCGTTCATCACCGCATACCAACAACAATTCAAAGTGTGATCCACGCGAAGCCCTTAACAGCCACTTCTCAGCGGTACCCGATGGGACAGAGACACCAGGGTCTGAAAACCCCACACCCTCCTGAACCCTGGCTCCCCCCCCCGAAGGCACCACCCTGCCGGCAGAGCACACCACGGGTACGGGAGGTAACTGGACGTGACTGCTACGGAGAGGATAATGGATTCTGGTTCTGATACACAACAAATTCAAACCCATCATTAAAAACACGAAAACTCCAAAAAGCAAAAGCAAACGAGCAAGGTATATTAGCAGATAACTCATAAAAGGGAAATGCAGGTGGCTCACAGAACAGTAATGGGATTCAAACCAAGAACTCAAAGGATTCAAAATGACTGTGAGTAATTGTTTCACTCATCAACCTAATGAATATGTACTATTTAAAGCTGCGATCGCGGTGGTCCAGAGTCTAGGGAGACAGACACACAGACACATCCTTTGAAGAAGTAGAAATTGCTGCAGCCTTCCTGGCAAGTGATTTACAAAGCCTCCAGATTTTTTATGTTCTTTGACCCAGAAGTTACACTTACTTCTGGTGATGTACACTTAAGAAAATAATCAGAGAGAAAGACAAAGTTGGTTGGCACAGAAGTGTTTATCTCAGCTTCTCTGATTGGTTACAGCAATCAAAAGCTGCCTGGAACCCAAATGACCAATAATAGTGCAATGCTTAAAAATAAGTTACCACTTGCCCATAGCATGGAGTATTAAACGTGGCCTGTATCTGTGAGAATTTTAAATGATGCTGGAGGTTACATGATGTGGCCGGAACACAACCGAGCAGTGCGTGAAAAAGAGATACATGTTTGCATGCTCATTATATTTCCACTGCAGAAATGCTTTCCCAGGAAATATCACTGCTCTCCGAGAGTGGTTTGTGTCTGTACCACTTCTTTCCCTTGTGATTTACACAATGGGCATACATTTCCTTTAAAAATGCAGAAATGTAAGTAAGAAACTATGTGACACTGTTGCCTCAACATCTGTCATGCGTACGTCACCGCTCTCTTCTCTGTCCTCTCGCCAGCCACCCCGTGTAGGTGCCACCACCCCTGTGACATTTGGCAAGCAAGCCGAGGAATCATCTCTCCACAAAGACCACAGGTTTCTGGATTGGCTCTGTGCCTCTGAGAGACCCAGAGCCACTGGCAAGATGACCGGATGCATGGATGGCGGAATGTCTGCCTGCCTCACACGTTTCCGTGGGCTGGGGCTGTCTCCCTCCCATGGCTCTCTGCGTGGGCAGAGCAGTTGTTGGTCGGAAGAGCGCAGTGGGTTATTCTAAGGGGCCATCTCTCCTGTGCAGCCTCACGCTCCGTGTGTGTGTGGGGCGTGTGTGTGTGTGTTTGTGTGTACACATTTGGGGGCCTCTTTAGGCAATGTATGAGACCATTTTCCTACCTGGGGTTTGCCTTAAGCAATGATGAAATATGGGGTCCTGGTCAGTCAAATGTGTAGGGAACCGACTTAAAAAAACATAGTTAGGAGTTATTGAATAGATATATTTTCATAAATCCAGTAGGTAAAGAATATGCTACTTACTTTTATTCAGACACTTCTTTCATGAATGTGTGGGGTATCTTGTCAGAGACCCTATTTAAAACATTAAATAGTCTAGATCAGGGGCGTCAAACTCATTCTACCGGGTCCACATCAGCCTTGCGGTTGCCTTCAAAGGGCCGGAATAATTTTAGGACTGTATAAACGTAACTACTCCGTAACCGTTAAGGAGCTGAAATTGCATTAGGCCCTTTGAAGGCAACTGCAAGGCTGATACGGCCCCCAGTGGGAATGGGTTTAACAACCTTGGTCTAGATTTAGTGCCAGTTGATGGTATTTCCTAAGTCACTTTCCTGCTTGCATTTAATAAGGCACGGTGTTGGGGATGCGGTGGGGGTGGGGCGGGGGAGGGGTACAGATCACACCCAAGGCCTCCATGCATTGATTCTCACCCACCAGCAGAATTACCTGAACTCCTGCTGAAGAGTCTTCCACAAAGATCGCCTTACTGCCAAAATTATTGGTGAATTGAGAAAGACCGTTTTTCTTTAAATGAGAATGGCTACGTTTTTAGTTTTTATTCTAGGTTATTCATACCTTCTTTCTCGTCTCTACCTCTTGTTTTGCAAAGGTTGGGAGCACAGACTCTGAAGTGGGAATCAGGGTTCCAGTTCTACCTCCGCCACTGACCGTCTGTGGTCTGCTGTCATCTCTTCATTCTCTGAGACTGGGATTCTTCGTCTTCGAAATGAGACAGTCAGAGTACCTCTCTCACAGCATCACTGTGACTATTGAACAAGATAATATGTTTTCATTGGCAGATTTTACTTGCTCTTAAGATTTTAGCCATTATAGGGCAGTACAGAAATGAACCAAAAAAATACTGTTATTAACAGAAAGTTTCTCCAAACTCACACGATTTACTATAAATATTGCTCCTGGGCCCGCTGATACTTTCTCTGCTTGAGTGGCCTTGAAAAAGGATCGTGTGTTCAACACCTGACGTCCTGAATGTGTCTTCTGGGGTTAGGCAGAAAGGGATCTCTCTGCTCCCCTTCCCAGCAGAAGTTCTCTCCAAGGCCAGTTCCCACGTCACCTCTCCCTCCTCACCTCTGCCCCCTCTGCCGCCCATTCCGTCTGACGTCCGTGTCTGCCGCCTGTGGACACTGCTTCGGACAGGGCCGCCGACCACCTGGGGCGTGCCAGCTCAGAGGGAAGTCTGTCCCATTCACGGGCTCTCCCAGAGCCTTCCACACAGTGGGCTTCTTGCTCCTCCCGAAATCCTCTCCTTCAGTTTTCCTTCAAGTCACACATTCCTGCCCCCGCCCCCCCACCCCCACCGCCCTTCTCGGGCCCCTTTGCAAGTTTTCCCTCTTCCATCTGACCTCCAAATGTTTGGTTGCCTCAGGCCTTGGCCTGGGTCCTATGCTGATCCTTCCAAAACAATCTGTTTCTATCCCATAGTCATAAATACCATGACTGTGGGAATATGGCCCAAATCAAATCTCTGAGCCAGACATTTGTATCAACTGCAAGCTCGTACATCTACCAGCCTCCTTTATTCTTCCCCTTTCAAACCAACACCGTCTAAAGCCCAACCTGCCCCATACCCCGCTTCCCATCTTAGTCAGTGGCCTCGCTGTCCACCCAAAATATGTCTCGTGCCAACCCCCTTCCACAGGGATCTTCCAAAACTAGAAATGGGGGGACATCACTTCCCTATTTGAAACTCTCGAGTGGGAACTCACAGCTAATGGACCTACAGCACACTCCCCCGCAACTGCAGGGCTGGTGTTAGCTGCGTTCCTCTGCCTAATGGGCTCCGGCTCACACCGCGCTTTTCCCTAATGCGTGGTTCTCACCTCTGCCCCAGCCACTCGGGCCTTTGTCTTTTCCTCGGACAGAGTAATCTGGTGACTTCCTCGGGACCTCTGCCCATGCCCTTCTCTCTGCCCAGAAGGCACTTACCTGGCTCTCCGCATGGCTAGCTCCTTCTCTGCCTTCAGACCTTGGCCTTAGTTTCCCCTTGACCGCCTCTCTGAAGTAGATCCTCCCATACTTCTGCACATCGGTCCATTTATTTTGGTCACAGCTCTGTCAAAAGTAGGCATTATCTTATTTTGTGAGCTTGGGAGGTCCACGTGGACAGTACCAGGTTACTGTGCATCGTCTGTGCAATGTCACACCCTGGGAGTGTGCATGAGGGCCGGGCATGTGGTCCGATCCCAGTAGACATGGGTTTACTGAATGCGTGCAGGTCACAGTGTTTTGAGAATGGGACCGGGTGTGAAGGAGACACAGGCCCCACCCTGCCTGATAAGCATGATCATAATGGCTGTAAAATGTGTGATGGAAACCCGTATGTGGAGGTGGTAACATCTGAATTCAGATGAGTCTACCTGTGAGGGGAGGCAGGGGGCAAGGCTGCCTGGGCCAGGTGAGCGGTGTGTGCACAGGCCTGGAGGTGTGCCGAGTTTGCACCGCTCGCTCCCACCGTCCTCTGGAAAAAGTAGAACTCGTGCGGATCCACAGAGCCTGCGGGGAGAAAAACCAGGACCCAGATGAAACCAGGTGATGGAAAGAGTGTTCATTATAGCAGAAAGATGCAGTCTCACAACTGTGGTGCATTTCAGCTCCTGGTGATTAAAAGCACAGATAGTAACAAATGCCACCTGGGTTTTGCAGGCATGAGTAAACCAAAACAACACACAGGGAGAGATAGTTTGAAATGGCTCAAGATGCAACCAAAGAAAACCAAGGCTGTGAGTTCAATAATGGGGATGAATATGGTGACGGCAAACCACCATCTGGCAGAATAATTGTTTTCACATCATTTCATTTCTCTTCCACGTGACACACGTACAGCCAGGCTCCGGGCCAGGTAGTGGGAATGGAAGACAGAAATAATTGAGGGCCTCAAAGAGATCACTGTCTGATCAAAGACAAAGGTACGTGAATAACTGATGTCCTAGGATTTAAAGAAAAGAAGAACCCTCTGTACAACCTCGGTAGATGTGCAAATAGTTGTGCCAAACAATGCAGGTAATTTTTTCAGAACCCAACTGGAAGTTCGCACTCAGCCCCGTTTCCCGGGGGACGTTAATGAGCCTGCACCTGAGGCGTGTTCTGATGGAGAACTGCACAGAGCCAACGGATGTGGGGCGGGCACTCCTTGGAAAATGCCGATGAATTTATTTTCATTTCTGTATCGAAGGCATCTCTCTATTTTAAAAAAAAACGCTTCTACTTAAAATTGAGATGTGTTCCTTTTAGAAAACACTACCCATTGAAAAGAAAATGAACAAATACATCCCGCCGTGTTACCTAGAGATTTTAATAGGCATTATTAAAACTAAAAGTAGGAGCACATTATGCGTTTGCATTTGCCTCCATTGACTTGAAGGTTACACATTTTGCATTTTATGTTGGTATGGGTTATTTTTAAGCTTTAAAAGGAAACATTAAAAATTGTAATTACATCAAAATCAAGAATGAAAAGCAATCTTTTGAGTCCATATATAAAATGTTAAATTTAAAATCCCCTTTTCTATCAAAATCACCATAATTCCTGGGTTTTATAAGATTTTGACTAAGAATTCTAGAATTAAATTATTCTTTTGTCATCCATAGTTTCTTTTTTTTAAAAAAAAACAAACTTTTTTTCAACTTGCATTTGGTATTGATACTAAATCTTGAACACTTGTTTGAACCAAGTGGCACCTGTCATGATTGGCTGAATTTTTAACACCAAAGAATCTACAACTTGGGTTCTTTATTTCACTTTCCCATTCAGATAGAATATACCTTTTTTAAAAAAAGGTAAAGAGCTAATGACCTATCTGCAGAATCCTTGCAAAGCTGTGAACACTTTTATGTTGACTTCACAGGGCCCGGGGACAGAAAGTCTTTCATGCGATAAAAGTCTGGTTACAATTCTTCCCCACAAAACTTTTGTCTCTCGCATCCACTGTCACACAAGAACAGACAGAGGCCAAACTGGTTTTCACCCTCACCCACAACCCGCTTTTTGACTTACCGAGTTGTATTTTCTTCCTTTGCAGTTCATGGAGAGCAAGTATTCTGTCCGGATGTATCTAAACTTTCTAATTTTCATTTAAATGTGTCGAGCCCTATGGAGTTGAATTCCCCGGTATTTTTTTGGCCTGGGAAATAGTTTCGTGTTTTATTATACGTTTATGCCTGATTCTTCCTCTTGCCCCATCGTCTTCTCCAGTTAGACCACGCAGCTACTCGGTTGGCTCTGTTCTCTGTCCACGTGTCATCCTTCTTATCATCCTTTTTTGTCCGTTTAGTCTCTTTTTCTGTTTCCCTGAAATTCCTTAATCTTGCCCTCTTCACTGCCGTTTTGATTTCCTGAACTGGCAGTGTTGTCTTTTCCCAGTAACTGCTGTGATGTGGGGCGCTGCCACCGTTACATCTTTAGTTTTCCCCACGACTGTCGGCATGGGCGGGGTGGGACAAAATGGCGGCTGAACTACCACCCGGAAGAGACGGCTGACGTCAAACCAGGGCGCAAGGAGAACCACCAATGATATGTTGCCGCGTTGTTCAGAAAGGACCAATCCCCAGCCCCCACGCAGAGGGCCGACCAAAATAAAGCCCCGCCCTAGCCCCTGTTTGCTTGGGGCTTTCTCACCCCCACCTAGCAGACCAGGAAAACTCGCCCAGGCGTGCAAACCCCGATAAAGCTCTGGACTGCCTGATTTTGTGGCCAATTTGCATTTATTCCTCGGCGGAGCCTAAGAAAACCTTTCAACGACCTTTCTTAACTCACCCATTTCCCTTTTCATCTCAGGCGTTTCCTGTTACCATTTTTTTCTGCATCTGTTTCGTGGAGGTTATATCTTCTTCGTCCCGCAGACGTTCACAGTGTCAAACAATCTCCCCGCTTTGCAAATAAAGCCATTTCCGAGGCTTGTTTTTCCTCTGAAGTCTTTAGCATCGTGTTTGTCATGCTTTACCCTCTAGCAGTCCCTTTTCCGCAGGGGCATGTTCCGTTTTTATTACGTTTGCCTGCCCATCCCAGGGGGAGAGGAGTCTACTGTACATAGCCCTCTCTTGGGTTTCAGGGAGGACGGTCTGAACATGGCAAGAGCGAAGCAAACTTTCACATTATGGGAAACTGGAGTTCACTGAACGAGCCACTGATTGTACTTTCCAATCCAATTCCATCAATTTCAGTGCCAGAGAGAATTCTTTCCAAACTCCAGTAATAGGTAGCTAGAAATTCTTAGTTTAAAACCTTAGTTTTGGGTGCGGTTGGATGTCCCCCTTCCCCCTTCCTCTTCATCGGTGTGTTATTTTTGGAAGGTAGAAACTTGGGGAACAATGAGGCGATCTCATTTCTTTCCCCTCCAGGGAAAGAAGTTCCCTCTGACCCATTTCTCCGAGGCTCTGAACTTCTACTGAGGCATCAGAGCTTCTGTATTGATGCTCTGGGCTGGGTTTGCACCCCGTGATGGAGAGAAAATCTCCCCGCTGTCATCGGCAGCCCTCAGCCAGCCTTTTCCTAAACACCGGTTGTGACCAGTGAATGGCCAGGAATAAAACGTACAACATCCTTCTCCTGAAGCACTTCTCTTAGTTCTCAGAAAGGGCAAACCCCAGGGGCATGGGTGAAGATGGTTCCCAGCCAGTAGGAGCAGCCTATACAGTTTGGGACCCGTTTTCATATGTTTGAATCTATAAGTCGACTGACCTTTCCATTAACTCAAGTTCAATGTTGTGATGGAAGCCACCACGTGAAATGCTTGGTGTACGAATCCTGTCAACTGACATCCATGCGAGTGCCTTTTTAAAGCAAGCTGCCACGTCTTTTTTATTTTCTGTATTCTCATGCTTTGACACCTAGGACCAGCCGCTGAGCATTGACCAGTCCACAGCCCTTTCACCCACGGCCCTCCTCTATCCAGCTTTCACACTCCGGGCCTCTACCCCCTTGCCGGGATCACCACACAGCCAGGGCCCAGACCACTAGGGATACGACCCTGTGCTCCAGACCCCGTGACCTTGACCTACACTAGCCCACCCCGAGCCTGCGTACTGTGCCAGGCCCATTTCTTCCTGCAGAAACCGCAAGGAAGGCTCTTGCTCACACCGTCCCCTCGTCGGTGTCTGACTGCCACCTGCTGTGTCCCCGTGTCCCCCCTGCCATCCCTGTGCGGTGTGCCCCCTCCTCGTGGGACCTGTGAGCACAGCAAACTGTCTTCTCAGTGGCCCTTGCTTTCTGATCTGGTGGCCTTGCCATACTTGAGTAATCTTAAAATCCTGTCTTAAAGCACTTTTAAACGGCCAAGTTAAAAATATTTTAGTCCACTACTTCACGTTTAGCTTTCAAAGACAAGAAAGTAAAGGGACAAAGTCATTGAGATACAGGGCTTGTTGACATTAAGAAACATCCAAACCTGCAGAGAATTTGTATGAGTGTATTTGAGCCCAACGGATGACAGCCGCTGGGCAGCGACACCTCCACAGATGGAGGAGGCGCTCGGAGAACAGCAGTGCTGCCGTTTCCTTGACACATGCGCACCGGAGGAGGGGCCGCGAGTGCGGAGGGCTGCGTGAAACCCACCGGGGGTCAGTGAGGGACGTGGGAGCCGGAAAGGCCGGGAAATCTCTGCGACTGGGTAAAGAGGAAAACAGAGCTCCAAATATTTCCTTTGCATCGGTGGGTACAAGACTGTCGGGGGGACAAGGTCCCCTGCTCCAGGGCAGTGGGTCTGCCCCGGGGGGTCCAGAAAAAGGAGATAACTCTGACCTTTCAGAGGCATGTTATCTCAGAGGCAAAAAGACCACAGACAGGCTCGCTTACGGTAGACCTTGACCTTTGCCAAGGACATGGCAGACCTAGGACATGACTGCTGCCTCAGTCAGGAGCTTTTATGTCCGAACCATGTCATGTGGTTCCTTTTGGCCTCTGGGTTTGTAAGGCCCACCGTGCAGGCCGCCCCTGAGCCTGTCGGCTTAGCAGGTGCCCCCTTTGCATCCACAGAAGGCGCTGGGGCAGGGAGAAAGGAGAGAGAGGGGTAACTGCAGGCCCCAGAGCTGCCTCTTACTCCCTGTGAACATCAACCTCCCATCAGCACTTGTGACTTTAGTGCCGGTTCCTAAAACAGCATCAGGCTCTAGAGGTTGGAAGTGCGCTGCACCTGGGCTGCATGGAGGGAGACGGAGGGGCCGTCTGCTCACAGGTGGAGCCGGCAGCCAATCAGGCCGCAGGCCCAGCTCGGCCCGGCCCCCGGCGGGTGTCAGCGCCCCCCCACCAGCGCCCCCCCCCTCCCGCCCCCCAGCTCCACACGACCTTCTGTTTGCTGACTTCCGCCTGTAACCTTTCTGTGCGGAACATCAAACACAGCATTTCTTTTGTTCCCATTTAATTCTTTATTTTTTAAATTGGATTTCTCCAGGGCTGAAATTAATGCCAGGCGTTAAGAAGTAATTCTTTCTTCTTCCTGGAGCGGCAGCATCGCTGACGGGGACCCAGCTCCTTTCTGGCTCTGGCCAATGAGCGGGGCGGGCAGCCCTCACCTCCCCTAGGTGGGGGGAAGGGCGGGGCCCGCTGCTTGAAGGTCACTGCCAAACAAAGGCCATTTGTGTTCCTTTGCCGTCAAATGGACCATTCTTTCTTTGAACAAGTTCCTGCTTTTCTTCCTCTGAGTTCTGGGCGAATTTCATGATGACTATCCTTTATGAAATGATTAAAGAATTCTGTGCCGAAATTCTCTTCAAAAAGTAAAGTGCAAGTGTGATGAGAAGCTGACTATGGTCCTATTGATTTTGAAAACGAATTACCTACAAAAGCTCAAACAAGTCACTACCGAGGGTCTAGTCCACGCCAGGCATTATTATTCTAGGCACTGAGCGTGCATCCCTAACAGAGAGAATTCCTTCTATCGTAATTTAAATTTAAGACAATTTCCCCATAGCATTGGCCAAAAGCATATAAAAACAATCTTGCTGAAGTATCAATAGAGAGGTAAAAAACTTAAATATCCAACTTTTTGTACCTAGATTGATCTGACAAGTTTAGTTGATTCTAACACTCTGGCTCCCAGATGAGGTAAGGCAGAAGCAGAACACCTGTCCAAGTTATGGCTGGGAGGCCCTTAGGTCCCAGAGCCAGGGGTGGGGTGGGATGGGGATTTCCTAATCCCAAAATGTTGCACTGGTCCTGCTAATCTGATTTTAGCTCTCCAAACTGTGAACTCTGCTGATGAGTTAGTACAGCTGCCATGCGGGTTCTCGTCTTAGACGGGCCGTCTGTCTGGGTTCCTTGTTCTCTGGGTCCCCGCGGTGTTTCAGTGGGAAGCTGGGTAAGGCCGTGTCAGAGACCGCTAGCTGGATGCCACAGGAAACCAGCAATGACTCCTTTTCGAGAGCTGGTTTTTCAAAAGCGTGTTTGTTCTGCAAACGGGTGAAATGCTTTTACTTTTTGAAACCCCATCAGCTAAAGCTACTGGATGAGAAATCTAACTTTATCTCTGACCTAAGGCCGTACACATTTTCTTCCCCCTTGTAAATAGCCAACAAATCGTGTTCTTATTTGTGTTGAAAGGATTCAGGAGAATCATGTTTCATCCAGCAGGTGTTATGGCATCTTTTGAAATTAGAAGCTCCTTGCAAGTGTCTAGAAAGATCCCCTCTGCCTCGTGGTTGGCAGTGATAGTCTCACAGGACCAAAAGAACAAAGTCAAGGCTGAGGGCAGGTAGGAACGCCTCACCTGAGGCCTGGCAGGTCCCTGCCTCACGCCAGGCACAGAGTCGATGCTCGTTGAGTGACAAGCAATGATGACTTGTTCTTGTACTTCTGCAAAACGCCGTCAGGAGACTCCCGAAGCATTTGGGATGGGGACTGTGTAGGGAGCAGGACCTCTGTGAGCGGGTGAGTGAAGATGTTGGGTCCTCAGTTCAACCTTTTTTGTTTTGTTTTGTTTTGTTTTGTTTTGGCAAATCCCTAGCTTATGTTTTGGGTATTAAAGCTAAGAACCCATCGCCCAATCTGAGGTCAGAGAGATTTATTCCTATGTCTTCCTGCATGAGTTTTATTGTTTTGGCTTTTACATTTAAGCCTTTGATCCATTTGGAGTTAATTTTTGTACTTAAAGTTCTTATTTTTCTTATTTCTTTTTTTCTTACAGGCCTTCAGAGATGCAAGAATCAAATTTGTTTAAGACAATCTGGCTAAATAACATGTGGAGAAAGTAATGAGTTAGTTATTAGTGTGCTGACGAAGGGGAACATTCGGGCAAGGGGGTTAGTTGGTTTTGCGTTTGTCTGGCACATTGTGTGATCCACACCTCTGCAGCTTCCTGGGTAAGGCGTTGGCCAAACGAGATTCAGAATTTCCTAGCTCCACTTTCTCCTTGCAAAGGAATCCTTCTCCTGTTATATTTATGAATATTCATACCTCATTTTCCATTTTTGCTATACAAGCTGTTTCAAACAGGGCCGCTTATGTAATCCAGCTTTTGTTCCTCGTTAAAAAAATCTGTTTTCTCCACAGGCATGTGGTCAGGCACGCACGCACACACACACACACACACACACACACACACAGAGTCCTACCTCTTCCCAATATGTCCATTTGTTTGCTGATACAGATGTCCCTGCGATTCAACTCATCACTCACCTCTCAAGTCATGTACACATCCGAGGTTTCTCGGGTCTTTTTGCAGGCACACCTTGGCACGAGGGCCATCTGGGTGATAAGAAAGCAGTCACCACGGAAAGAAGGGCAAGATAGCACACTGGAGTATTTAGCCATTCCTTTGTGTTTTCGTCGAGAAAAAGGAAGATTTAGCCAGACAGCTTAATGCGTAATGATCATGCTGCAATGCTAAACACAGACGCAGCATTCACCCGGCGCATAGAATGAGATCTGGTTTATGGAAAAATGCAGGTTTTGCACTTTTGCAACAAAACAAGGGAGTGGGGGTGGAAGGAGACTGGCATTCTGATGATGATTCAGAATGTTAATGCCTCCCAGAGGCAGTGGCAATGTTGTCTGGTCCCCACTGCATTTTGTCCGCAGAAAAGTGAGGACATCCCCTCCTTCTTTAGCCATCTTCTGTGGCCGCCACCCAGCAGGTGCTTTCAGTCAATCAACAAGTAATTCTTTTGCATCTCTATGAAAAAAAACAACAACAAAAAAACAGCGTCCAAGTGCCCAGGGAGAACCTAGGCAGCAGAACCAAACCAATACTCACGAAGTAACTGGAAGACAAAAGTATTAGATTATGTGACCCTGAGTATAAGCGTCAAGGAAAACAGGGGAGGGAGGTCAGCCAGCCTTGGAGGTGGGGGTGATGGGGTGTCGAGAAGCTTTCATGGAGAATGTGGGTTGGGATTGGGTTGTGGACAATGAAGACAAAAAGAAAAGAGAGGACACACCACGTGTGAGGGAGGAAGGCTGGAAACCAGGTCCTACAGTGGAGCAGACGTCGGGCAGAGGCCCTGTGAGGATCTCAGAGTGTTGAACAATTCTGAGGGTGGGTGTCACTGCCCCCTGGAGGAGCTACATGACCTGTGCCCGGTCACACAGCTTCTAAGCAGCCACACAGTGTCGAGTTCAAAAGTTCTGAGTCTTTTCCCTAGCCACAGACACCACAGGTGCTGCTCTGCAGGCCCAGACCGCAGTCGGGATCCATGGTCTCTGCATCGGCCCCACCCCTCCCCACTGCCCTGCCCCCTTCTCCCCCACCCTGCTCCCTCTCCGACCTACTGGACAACACAGAGATGGTGAATCACTGTTGCACATAGTTAGGTTCCCACTGGCTGATCCTTAGAGTCATCTTAGGTGCTTAAAAAAATAAAAGGCCTTTTCCAGATACCACGCCAGACCTAATGACACGAAATTCCCGGAGATAATAGGCTTAGATGATTCCCAACTGTCCTGCAGCACCTCACACATTGCCTTGGACAGAGCAGGCATCGAACAATGTCTGTCGAATGAATAATGAATATAATAGCTGAATCATTGTTTTATCGATTCATGCAATGATGATAAGCTTCTTGTTGCCTTGGCTTATTTCTACCCGATTGCACCCTGGCCATCCTCTTGGGGAAATAGCTGATTCTGAGTGATGAAGGTGAAGATTGATGGGCTTTTCTCAGCCTGGAGTCTGCTGGGAACCTCAAGGGCATCTGACCGGGACTTACAGAAAGGCAGACCCCTGTCTCTCGGCCCTGGGGAGGGAATGTACACCCCCGGCTCTCTCCCCACCCTCAGCTAACCCAGTGGGTTAGGGCTAACCTCGACGGCTAGTCTTTCCCCAGAGTGAAACATCGGTTCTTTTCACCCTGTTATTGATTGTTGTCTCATAGATGAAAAGGGTGACTGACAGACCCTTGCCGATTTTCCGAAACTCGCCCACATCGGTTCTGGGTGCTGAGTTAGTTGTGCAGCGGGTACAAGAGGAGACAAGCAAGCAAACTTCCTTTGTCTTTATGAACTCCATTTGCAGTCCGACTCGTGTCACATTATAGATGTGTTTTGGGTTGGACTGTGTTCTTTGGCAGGATTGAAACGTCGCTTGATCCGGTTCCAAGCTGCAGGGCTTGATTAAAGGGTCCCGTGATTTTCCCATTGCTTTCTTTCTGCGTCGGTCCCCATTAGCATGCGACCAAGGCTCGCACGTGGCACCATCCAGACACGGGACTGCAGCTACGTGACAACATGATTAGAAGGTCTAAGACGACGGGAGTTCTCCAAGTTTAAGAGTGCTTCATTTACAGACAGAATTGTTAGCGTAGTAACAACAGGGAAAGTCTAATCGCCGTTCACATCCCTGTACATCCGACCGGATCTGCGAGGATATTTGAGCCTGGTTCGTTTTCTCTTCTGCGTTCATTTATTCCGTGATTATAAAATGTCACTTTCCCTGTAAAATAGTTTGCCTTCCCGTCAAGTTTTATTAGGTTCAGCGTTTAAGTCAGCAGCATTTGTGGCTGAACACTCGAGTCGGTGTCAAAGGAATTTTCCAAGCTGCAGCATTGGTAGGTTCAGTAAATATGCACATTTTTAAGGTAGTTTGGGAACACACAGTCATTTTAAAAAATCCATACTTAAGCAAAAGACACACATTTACAATTTGACTCACGTCTGATGGGAACAGCCTTTATCATATAACTGAACTTTAAAAATTGCTTTCAGAATTGATTTGGCTGGAAGAAAAGAGGCAAATAATTTATGGGGCAGCCGGTCACCAGGGAGAAGAGCAAGCTGAAGCCCAAAGGCAGGAGTTCCTTAAAACCCCTGGCGTGCACACACACACACACACGATGATTGGGTTTGGCCATGTCACCCTGGTCTGTGCTCCCCCTTCCCACCCACCATTTCAGTCTCAGGGACCTTTCCCTTGTCATCCATCTCTCAAAACTGCCCCCCAAGTTTCCGGCTGCCTCTCCAGCATGTGAAACCCCAGCCAGCCTGCTGGAAGCTCCCACCGCTGGCATCTCCTCCCGCTCCTTCCTACACAGAAACTCCCAAGAGAATTCTCTCCGTGTCGCCTGCTGACCGGCAGCCCGTGAGCAGCAGAGCATGCCTGTCCCTCCATCTTGGAATGGCCACCAAGGAAGATGACGACCGTGCTCAGATGGGAAACAGTTTTTGTAGACGAACTCCAGTAGCAGCTCTGGTTCACTGATGTGCTCCGTATCAGGACTTGTATGGCTGGACCGGTTCAGGATTCTGTCTGGGGTCTACCACGTTGCCCTGACTGTAAGACAAACCTTCCTTCACACAGATGTTCACGGTGCACCCCTCCCAGGCACGAGAACACACTGGGAGTGTTTTTGAAGAAAGCCAACAATTCCCACATAAATCCAGTCGTCCACTGTTTTGTCAACAGACGAGTCGGCCTGCCCTCACCTCCCTGGACGTCATCACTTTTGACCAAAGTGGAACACGTGAATGGGGTTGACTTACCTTCAGGGAAGGGACTTGACTTGGCTGATGTTTTGTCTTTGCTACGTCCGTCGTGGATGGAATGCCTACCATTGTAACAGCTCGGGACAGGCTGCTCAGAGCGCCCTGCAGGGCATGTCCCCGTGGCCGCCATCCCCTTTCAGTAGAGATGGTAGGTGAGAGCCAGTGGTTTACGGCGCACGTGCCACACCGGAGTGCGGGTGCGGGTCTTCCCCATCCGGGCTCCTGCACCGTCAGCCCGCTCGCATTGAAGATGGCCCATTAGGATCAAATACTATATTTGAAGTCGTAACGTTACTTATGAAAAAAGGCCACTGAAAAAGAAAGAACCAAAGGAAAAATCAATATTCGGTGTGGAAAGAGTCTACGCTTTTGGTTAATTTACAGTAAAATTGGAGTCCTTTTGATGTGGCATCCATCACAATCCTTCTCCCTAAAAAGGGAGGATTTCAGCTTAGAAAGCATTTCCCACGGTCATTACCAAGGCCCGGGAGTGAGAACGAATAGATATCGGAAGGAAAAAAGGGAAGAAAGGTGGTACCAGCGGAAGGAAGGAAAAGAGGCTGAGAGGAATTGGATGTCACAAAAAATAGGTCACGTGCAGACTGATGGGCCCAGGCGTGAGCGCTCTGCGTGCCCGCTCTGACGCCGCCACCATTCCTTAGCCGGTCAGAGGTTTGGACAGAGGAGGGAAGGGGGTGGGCGGGGGACAGCACTTTCTGGGGATCCTGGCCAGGATGACACGCAGTAACTTGACAGTTGCGCCCCTAACTCAGCCCCGTGGACATCCCCTCTAGAGGCAATTTGCAAAGGTGGGTTTCTGCAGGAGGCCCAGTGGTCGGGGTCACTAACGGAGCTGATGAAAACCTCCTGGCAAGGAACGGGCAGTGACTGAATAGGTCCCCGGGCTGGCTGCCATGCAGGAGTCTAGTCCCAGAAGCCGGCTTCGCAGGGCCACTGGGCAGCTCACACCGGGCAGGGGCGCCTCCCGCTCTCCGCGCCGGAGCCTGCGTTCTCATCGGCCCGTGCGGCCAGCACACGGGCATCCAGCCTTCTGTGCGCCCGGGGTGCTCCCATGCATAGAACAGACTGGGGTTTGATCTGGATTTTCCACTTCCACCTCCACAGAAAGGGTTTTCTGCATGAATCGCTTTTATGGTGGTTTTACCCTGGGCCACTTAGGCTTGTTAGAAATGACCTTTAGAGGCACAAGATAAATCTTCTGACCCCTTTGATTGGCCAGTTCTACAAACCAAAAAAAAAAAAAAAAATCACAGGCTTACTGAGCAATCTAAAAGCACAGAGACACCCGCAGGGCTCTGGGGAGCCTGGCGGCCGGAGATGGATGGGTGGTTTCAGGCCATCTCTCCAACCACCCATGCGAGAGTCCTCCGGACGGACTCCCTGCCCCGTCCTTTGTGTCCCAGATTCTGTTGGCAGGTCCTTTCCCACCTCCAGATCCATGCTGTGTGTTCTCCAGCTTTTCAAAGTGGCCACTTTTTCCTCGTATCAGCCTGGACGGGCTCCTCGGCACACCGCCAGGGCATGAGCCACCTTTACCTGGCCTGGCATCTCTGGGCAAGATCAGGCTGAGGTGAGTTCCAGGAACTTCTAGCGTCAGCCTCATTCACTGGGCGAAGCTCTCCAGTCCTTTGTTTTTCTCCTCTCCTTTTAAGAGTAAAACATAAAAGAAAAAGAAGGAGGGAAAAGATTGCATTTCAGGCAGGTGCCTTCCGAATAAATCTTTAAGTATTTTTTTCTTTACCCTCCAGCAGTCCTTCCAATCAGCGTTTCATTTCGAGACCTGTTCCTAGTTGTTCAAGGTGGTTTACAAAGAGATTTTCTGGGTAACCATGTGAACAGTCCCCCTGACGACAAGGGACCCGCGAGCTCTTGGGCCTCTGCTCTGAGCTGGCCTTGCTCGGCTGCGCAAGCTCGCTTGGCTCTGTCTCTCTGTTGCACGCCCCTCCCTGGAACCCAGCATTCCTACAGTCCGCCCGTGACCAGGCCTGGCACTGACACATAAGTAAACACCCAGAGGCAGCCGCCAGGTGAGGAGCACGGTTAATTCCTTCCACTGAAGAGCAGTGTCTGCCTCATCCCGTCACGTGGTGCGTTTGCCCTGTTCAGGGAGCTTAATGCCACCAGCAGCCGTTGGGGTTCTTCCTCCACAAGCTGACTTCCGTTCCTCCTGAGGCTTTTCAGAGGCAGCCTGGTGCTCAGCCAGGTTCCCGGAGAGGGGCGTGTGATGCACCCTCGGGTGCAGGGTTAGGGGTGTGCTCTGCTGTTTCTTGTCAGATATCAGGCTGTGCCCGCCTCACGCATCAGTGCTTCCTCAAAGGGAAGTTCCCCGAGAGGAGACTTGATTGGGTGAAAGCTACCAGCTGCAAACATCAAAAGTTCATTCTCCTGGCAAGATAAAAATTTGGCAATCGTTTAGAACATTTTTTTTGTTTTGAAATAATTATAAATACATGAGAAGTTACATAAGCGGTACAGAGTGGTCCCGTGGTCCTCCCCATCACTCGGCGTTCCCCGATGATACCATCTTCTAAAATAATGGCTGTCAGGGAATCGGCAACATTTTTTTTGTGGCAAGGAAGGATAGGCATCAAAAAGCCTCAGCTGTACATTTAGTTTTTGGAGGGCTGGTCTGCTATTTGCTTAAAGAATAGCTCTACACTAGTCGCACAGTGACACTCCATGTGTTGGAAGAGGAGGAGGAGAAGAAAAAGAATCCCATTGAAAGCCATTCCAGACTACCTTAAACTCTATCCGCACACAGAAGAGATGGTACACAAAAGATGGTACAATATTCGGGAAGAGAAGCTTTCAAAAATAAAAGACCTTCAAATAATCGTAGTTACCCTTAAACATGGGCGTTCTTGGCTAATGGGGTTGCTCCCAGAATCTTTTTGTGTCACGGGATTTTGTGTCAAGGCCTGGGATCTTGCACACTGTGCTGTCTGAACGGAGCTTGGGAAGAATGGAAGGGCCAGTCTTAGTGTTGTACCTGGGATGGGCTGGCAGAGTGTGGCTGACCTTTATCTGTGGCACAGGAGTTAAGAGATTGGATTCTCACTGCAGATAGGTCACGTGTAAGTCAGTCCCAGCCTTGCCCCTCACTGGAGGGTTGACGTTGAATAAATTACTTGATTGTTCTAAACATCAGTTTTCTTGTTTATAGAATAAAGATGACATAGCACCTGATAAACTAGTGGATTGACTGGAAAGTCTTGGGCATACAGTAGGTACTCAATACATTTTAGCTCTTATGAATGATTGCCTCTGCTTAAGGTACTCTGGGGAACAATTTTTAGTCCACTCGGTTTCTTGAACTCATTTTCAAAGCTGGTCCAGATAATTTGCGAAATGTCTTCTAGTCTTCTGGTATGAAAAGTAGCTGGCTTGAAGAGACTGTTTAGTATATTTAGAAAACCAGTTTGAGTTCCATTGAAGTTATTAGTTTAAAGTAGTAATTGCTCAATATCCCCTAATGCATTATAAATCATCGTTTAACTTCCAGATTATTAACTGCTTGTTGAAAAGTTAGTTGCATCATGAAATAGTCTGAAATTGAGTCAGTTGAAGAATTTTAAAGTCTGATGTTAACATAATCTAAGTCCATATAACTGGTCTAAAGTTAATATATCAGATCCACAGTCACCTGGGCATTAATTTCTTCAGAAATGTAACAGAGGCCATTGGAATTGCTTGTAAAAATTAGTCAAATGTTAAGGGACAGTAATTGTTTTTTTAAAGCATTTTACTTGTTGTGCAATGCAGAACTGTTACCATGGTTACCTGTGTCTTTATTTATAATTGCAGGTTTCCTTCTCCTGGCAGTTAAAGGCTAGTTTAGTAACCAATAGCAAAATCTACTCTTTTCAACATCAGCCCTACTTTAGTTGATAATTAATAAATCACTGAAAATTGCATGTAAGTAATTTAGGCTTAGATTTCAGAGTGAATGGGGGCACTTTGCACTGCCTTCCCAAAATCTGTTTATGCTTGTTTTTAAACGGAATATTATCTTTCCCATTATGTTGGCGCAAATTAGTAGAATGAAGGAGCAAATGGTTTACCTCAAAGCTTTTACGGGAAGAAGTATCAGCGAACAGCCCTAGCGGAATGAAAGGAGCCCTAATTGAGGCATGAGGAGGTTTTGTTGCGAGACAACGCGATGCTCTGTCAGCAAACACTGCTCTAAAGTGGTCTAGCACAGAAGGCTGGGCGGCTCCGATGGGAAATAGTTTCTTTTCGGGCTTAACTGTCCCAAGTGACACCTCATAAGTAACTCTAGTCTTTTGACTTCTCATACCGAGAGCCAGCCCACATGAATCTCGGGGCCAGAAAGAAGAAACCCGTGTGAGGGCCCCGAACCAGAATGCCCAGGACCAGAGCCCAGTCCTCTGCCTCGCATGGCCGTCAGCGGGTGTGTCTGCGCTTTCTGTGTTTTCATCGTTTTTAGGTGGGAGGCAGGCAACGTCGCGGCCTTGAAATGGCTATAAATTGTACTTTTAGAGTACAAGAAATGTTGGAAAACATTTGTTTTCACCGTCATTCTAACAAAGCAGTCTCAAGCACAGAGAAAAAAAAAAAAACCCTCCTTTCCTGGGTTAGCAGATTGGTTGATCAATCCAGGGAAAAGACACCGTTTTTAAAGAAAATTCAAGTTATTATTGATCTGATATTTGGAGAGAGAACTACTTTCTGAGCATACAATCAATGGAAGTACTCACAAAGAGAAATATCAATATATTTGCTTAAAAACAAAGAACTTTTGTATGCTCAAAAAATAATTATCATGAAATGAGAAATAGGAACAATATTTGGCCACTGAGAGGCATAGAAAAAGGAGACTATCATCATATATGTAACAAATTTATATTTTAAAAAGGTCATTAAGTATCAAGTGATGGGAACACAGAAGAAATACAACTGGCTAATAACTATATCAGGAAAAGACATTAAGTTGCTCATATTAAAATAATAAACCTTAGAAAGAATAAGGAGATACTGTTTTTCTTCTATGAAGTTAGCAAAGATGTAAAATCCTGGGTATGCATCCTGCCTGTCAGTGGCAGAGATTGCTTCCGGTCTGGGCTCTGCAGTTACATTACCCGGATCCGAAATTGGGCTACGTGATCTACGGAGGGCTATGCAACTTCTTTATGCGGCAGTTTCTTATCCGTAAATGGGCATAAGATAATCCCTACTCCATATTGTTATGAAAGCAGTTAAAGGAAATAATAAACACAAAGCATTCAGGACAGTGTCTGGCTCAGAAGACATCAAAAGTTAAAGGGGATAGGGGTGAGTAGCAGTTTAATTTACAGATTGTGATCAAACCAGAAGGCAATGTGGCAATACTTAACCCAAACCCTTAGAAATTCATCAAGTCTATTTTTAGGAGACTGTTCCAAGAAAGTAATCTGGTGTGCATAAACATCACGTGTAAAGATGGTGGTAAAGGTGAACTATTCTAAAAGACCTAAATCATCAGCAACAAAGGAAGGGTTTTAACTCGATCATGGGGTATTTCTCTATGATGGAACACCACATGGCTCTTAAAATTGTATTTTTCAAAGGGGATTTAATGACATGGCATATGCTTAAAAATAGCATTCAATTTAAAAGGCACAATATGAGGTTATATTCACAACATATCAATTATGTGATGAATATAGATACGAATTAAAAACATAAGTACAGAAAAATATCAAGGAAACAAAACCCACTATGGTGGCTGGTGTTCCTGGGCAGTGAGATTATGGATATTTTTTATAGATATTTTTCTGTGTTCACTTTTTCTAAGGTGCTCCTGTATCACTTTTTCTATAATTAGGATGACACCTGAGAAGGAGAAGAGAAAGAGCAAGAAATCGAAAACTTATTTGAACAAACAATGAAAGAAAACTTCCCTTTTTTTTTTTTGGTGAAGGAAATAGACATAGAAGTCCAGGAAGCAGAGACTTCCAAATAAGATGGACTCAGAGAGCACCACGCCAAGACACATCATAATTACAATGCTAAAGGTTAAAGACAAAAAGAGAATCTTAAAAGTGGCAAGAGAAAAGGAGACAGTTATCTACAAAGGAGTTACCATAAGACTGTCAGCTGATTTCTCAAAAGAAACCTTGCAGGCAAGAAGGGGCTGGCAAGAAGTATTCAAAGTGATGAAAAGCAAGGACCTATAACCTAGATTGCTCTATCTAGCAAAGCTATCATTTAGAATTGAAGGACAGATAAAGTGCTTCCTAGACAAGGTAAAGCTAAGAATCCATCATCACCAAGCCATTATTATGTGCAATGTTAAAGGGACTTATTTAAGAAAAGGAAGATCGAAACTATGAACATTAAAATGACAATAAATTCACAACTATTAACAATTGAATCTAAAAAACAACCTACGCAAACAAGTAGAACAGAAGCAGAATCACAGATATGGAGATCACATGGAGGGTTATTAGCTGGGAGGCGAAAGGAGGAAAATGGGGAAAAGGTGCAGGGATTAAGCAGCACAAACTGGTAGGTACAGTCTAGACAGGGGGTGTTAAGAATAGTACAGGAAATGGAGAAGCCGAAGAACTTACGTGCATGACCCATAGACATGAACTTAGGTGCAGGGATTGCTGGAGGGAAGGAGGGTACTGGATGGAGGAGGGCAAAGGGGGAAAAATTGGGACAACTATAAGAGCATAATCAATAAAATATATTTTTAAAAAAGATGGAACCTGAAATCAGAAAAGAAGATGCGGTAACATAGTAGAATACATCATTTGCCTCTCAGAATATTCAAAATATGTTCTTCAAAGCTACACGGCAGGAAACACAAGGAAATAAACTTGTGAAAGACACAAACAAAAATGTATGTTTTAATCTGCCTGATCCTTAACAGCTGAGCTGAATCTCCACCCACAGATGGGTTTCTGTTTGGAACTACGGTTCGTCAATGAGCCGTGTTTCTGGTGGGCTGTGGGCCACGTGAGGGAGACCACGTTGCACAAAGCGAGCCCCGTCTCCACCCTCACGGGACTCGCCATCTGGTGAGTCTCTGCTAATTCCAGATACACATCTCAGACCCTCGTGTAGCTGGAGATCTGTAAATACTCTGGGGTTGTTCTTTAAAAAGTATGTATAAAATGCTGTATTTTTTGGCTCATGAAAAGGAATGTTTTTTGAAACCCGAAAGAAAAAAAAAAAGAGACAACCGAAGTGTACAAGAGACTGGCCTTGTAGACGTGGTGGGAGGAAAATCAGCCGGGTCTTAGGGAGGGAGCTGGTGTTTGAGATACAGCTGCGTCCTGGGTCACAGAGAGCACCATTGTTTGCTCTCAGAAATTGTAGCTTTTGTTCCGCAGCTCCCACCCTGCCCCAGAGGGAGGAGACAGACACGCACAGTCCCAGTGCACTGCTCCTTTGTCAAGCATTCTTACTCCTTGTTTTGTTAGTGTTTCTTCCCTGCAGGGGCCTTGATAAAGATAATTAGGCAATGAAAATGACTCAGAGAAAGCACATTTCTATGAAGTTGTTTCCTAGAGTGTATGAGTGTGCCTCTTTCTCCCTCTGCCCTGTATTAAATACACACGTACATGCACACATTTATGTTTGTTCGTATACACATACACACAAATGCACACGTAGCAAAGCAGATAGGCATTTGCATAAATGAACACTGAAGCACATGTAGACGTTTTTGTTAAGAGAATACACTATGGTATGAGTGCATGAAAACTAAAATAATTAAGAAGATCTACATAACTTGAGAGGGCCACCGAGTTTTTCTATAAATGTTACACCTTTAGCCCCAAGTAAAAACAGATTAGAAAGAGTTGCTTGAAATGATAGTTCAATGACCACCATTCAACCCGCCGCTGTCTCGCCTTTTGGGAGGACAATCAAGAAGGAGAAATGAACGAAAAAGCGGAGCCAGAGTGGAAGTCCCACCAGGCTCCTCCTCGCCTTCCCGCTCCACACACGGTTCTCCCAGACTAAACGCTGCCACCAGCTTTCCTAGGCCTCTGCGGGTTAGCAAAGGGAGTCCTTCCTACAGCTTTGGTCTATGGAGGGCAACTCCAAATAACCAAGAAAGGGGAAAAAGTAAAACCCTACAATGCGGGTGCACAAATTCAAGGAGCCAAGTTGCCAGGGTGGATACACGATAGGGGCAGATACGGTCGCATCCCCTGATCGGTGGGGGTCGCATTCCGGGTGCCCCGTGGATGCCTGAAACCTTGGAGCACACCGAGTCCTGCGCATACTGCCTTGTTTAACTGTATGCGCATGCGCAGGCCTTTCCAGTTACAGCAACTACTTTAGGCTTCTCCAGGGCACAGCCGAATTGCCAGCATCAGTACTCTTGTGCTTGGGGACCACTATTAAGCAAAACAAAGGACACCCGAATCCAAGCACTGCGCCACTACAACAGCCCATGTAATCACCAAAAGGGACACCCCGTGATGAAGGGGCGGGGAGCGCGCCCCCGCGTCCAGCCTGGGGAAGCTGGCCAATGGGATGAGTCCCGTCCCGGACACACGAGGGCCCGGGTGTCCTGGGATTTCTTTGGGCTGCTCGGAACGAGGCACCGTGTAAAACTTATGGGGATTGTTTGTTTCCGGAGTTTTCCATTTAATATTTCCCAGCGAGGTTGGACTGGAGTAATTAAACCCTGGAAGGTGAAACCGTGGGTGAGGCGGGACCGCGGTAGTCCCCCGTGGGCCCTGAACTAACGGCCGCTTTGCGTCGCTGGGCGGAGTGCACTTTCACGCGGATTGGGGTGAGTCTTGAACGAAATGGTTCGATTTTGCTGTGTATACTCTGTTGAAGTTATCGTGGTGGGAAATACATCTTAGGTTACTGTCTAAATTAAAAAAAATTAAAACAAGTGAGTTTAAAGGAGCAAGCTTTGGACTCTCAAAAATTCTCATGCTGTGGCTCAGCTGGTTGAGAGTCACCCCCCCCACAGCATCAGGTGACTGGTTTGATTCGTGGGCAGGGCACGGCACACGCCCAGGGTGCGACTGGGTCCTTGCTTGGGGCACGTGTGAGAGGCAGCCGATGGATGTTCCTCTCCTTCTCTGTCCCTCTCTCTAAAAATAAATAAAGTGCCCCGGCTGGTAGCTCAGTGGATTGAGCACGGGCTGCGAACCAAAGTGTCGCAGGTTCGATTCCCAGTCAGGCCACATATCTGGGTTGCAGGCCACAGCCCCCAGCAACCGCACATTGATGTTTCTCTCCCTCTCCCTTTCTCCCTCCCTTCCCTCTAAAAATAAATAAAATCTTAAAAAAACAAAAAAAATTATTAAAAAATAAAATAAAAACAAATAGAGACTCTAAAAGACAGCAAACGGATAATTCATTTTAGGAAAGTGCACACACACGTTTCTATCCGATAATTAGCTGCACGGCTGGAAGATGCTTTCCTTTGTGACTCAAGCTAGAGGAAAAAACTGCTTTGGTTTTTGGAAAAATAGGGTTTTGAAAATATCCCCAGGGAATAAGCAGTATCTTTCTTTAAACTGCAAAGATCAATGTAATTACTTCAAAAGGCAGATCAATGTGGGGTTCGTGTGAATATCAAACAGAAATGCTACCCACTCCTCCCAGAAGAGATTCGTTTTCATTACATTCTGTAAACACAATTTTCCCGTTTTCTACAAAGCTCACACTGCTTTCCAAAAGTCCTGTTACACAGGGGGCCAAATCTGCCACTCTGAATTTTCGTGGAGTGATACTAACTTACCAATAATGCATCCGCCGATTTTACAACGAAACCTATAACCCCAGATCTTCAAGATCCCAGCTATAGGAAGTTGAAAAAAGTTTCTGAACATCAAGGGCTTGTTGGCCAACTGAGGTTTCTTATCCTTTGACAGATTTAGAGCAATCCAAATCTAGTTCTCAGAGTTTTGCAGAAAAACTAACTTGAGTAGAGGTGAGGAAAACAGACTCAGGGGTCTATCCCTCACCATTCAGGGGTGTGGCGATGTGTCCCAGGACTGTGCAGGTAGCGGGCACTGCTGACGGTAGGGGACCGCCGACCTGTCAGAGGTAACCCTGGGGGTTTCAAAAAGGGGGTTTCCTGTCCTCTCTTCCTCAGTCTGCTTTCTTTACCAAACACATTGACATTCGAACATAAGATAGATACCATTTTTCAACTTTAAAGTTCTCCTTTCAACTTCATGAACTCACCTGTTTGACAGCATTTTTGGTCTTCAGCACACCACCTAGCATGGAAGAGAGGTAATAGCAAGTTGTTTTAAATGTGCAAAATAATTTGAGTGCTTCTGTTCTGAAACAACGGGGCGGGGGTGGGGGGGCAAGGGTGATATACTATTACCAAAAGGAACACCCCAGGTTCTTTATGTCCCCCGCCAGAGGAAAGATGTCTCTCAATGCCAGAGATTCGTGAAAAGGAAAGGAAATGTTTATTTAATGCTGTACAGGCTTAAAGTAGTGACCTAATGTCTTCATCAAAATCCCAAAGTTTCTTAAAACACCCACAAACACACACAGTCTTTCCTTCCCCCTTTTGCCTAGTCTGGGGTACCATATCCCAGGAAAAAAAATAGAAGTCCATGACTCAGGCAGCCCCCAGTTCTTCCCAGTAATCCGTCTTGGCTGGTAGGCCTCCCTCGGTTCCCGGCACCATCAGCTGTGTCACCAGGATCTCTGCTAAAGCTAGGTGCTGGTTCCCCCTTCTAAAGCTGCGGGGGTCCCCACTCTGGCAAAGCCGAGTAGTTCTCTCCCTGTGCAACTGCTGCCACGTCTCAGTTTAAATCCCCACGCCAATTTTCCTCTGCGGCCCCATTTCCGACTCCTCCCACCATCAGCTACACCTGCCAGCACTCTCACATCCTTCCAGCTTCACTGGGCTGCCATCCTGAGTCTGGGCAGGGGTGGTCCCATGTCCTGTAGCCAATCTTCTCCAAGCTCTCACGCAGGCACTGTAACTCAGGGCACCTGCTCCCCAGTTACGTCTTGGTGGGGAAGTTACTTCCATTCCCCTGGCTCAGAGGATGGCCACAGCCATTTAACATATCTGTGCAACCAGTTAAAGGTTATAGATGTGTTAAATGACCACCCCAGAGGTTAGCTGCAAGGCTGTTGCTATGCAAAACAGCTCTCGTGGCCCCGCTCCATGTGTCCCTTCCCCCAACCCGCACCTGTGGGGGCCGAGGGTGAGGACATCCTAATATTTCCTGGACACCTTGAGTTCTGGACCTCATTCCAAATCCCTATTTGGGGGCCCCCCTCTTGGCTGTACCCTGTTACACTTCTACTACTCAGTGCAGACATTTGGTAGCTGGATTTTTCTGTCCATTTCAAAGAGATGCGGACTCCTTATAATATCCCTATGGCATCTTTAAATCCTAAGCATTTAGCAAAAATGTATTTAAATATTTAAAGTTATTTATTGTTGCTGAAACAAATATTTTGCTTAGGGTAAAACTTCTTAAATGCATATTAGACTGGCGTTTCATCATTTTGTACATGATCCATGTATATTTTATAGTATGGTGGGCACCTCTGTTTAGTCAGTATGTTGGACACATGTACAATTTTGTGGATAATCTAGTTGTGCATGTTCTGTGGGACTCAGGGCAGAGCATTCCTCTTCTGAGTTGTTACCAAAGTGGACAGTTGAGCCTGTGCATCTGTGACAAGGTCTTGGTCGGAGAGATTGTTTGCTCTGTGCTCAGCCAGCATTGTAACACCCGGTTCTCTTGTGTTCCTTCCCCTGGGTCGCAACTATGATTTACGAGATAAGCTCCTGCTGGGTTGCTCAGTTGGTTGTAGCATCCTCGCATACACCAAAAAAGTTGTGCATTTGATCCCCAGTCTGGGAGGCAACTGATTGATGTCTCCCTCTCACACTGATCTGTCTCTCGCTCTCTCTCTCGCTCTCTTGCTCTTTCTCTCTCTTTCCCTCCCTCCCTCTCTCTTTTTTTCCCTCTATTCTTCTTTCTCTAAAATCAATAAAAACATGTCTTCAGGAGAGGACTAAAAGACAGGCTCCCTTTATAAGGGATGCAGGGGAATTACTCTTGAAAAGCTGGCCTGACAAATGACGCCAAACAGAAAACGTAACTTTGTGTTGAGTATAAAGCCACGAGCATGAATGGATAGCGTAGCATTTTCTGTGCTAAGATTTCATAAATAAAATAGAACTAAATTATTTTTTTAATTCTGTTTTTCTTCACTCAAAAGTTTAAATCAGGAGTGCATTTTGGTACATACTCCCCCTTTGCTAAGAAAATAAACCTCAGTGAAAGAGTATAAATATGATACTATAAACAAGTATATAGCATTAATACGATATTAAAAGTAAAGAAATGATATTAAAAACAAAGGTCAGTGCCCCTGTTTTTTTCCGCCTAGTTTGTGAGATAGCGTCATCTTCCAAGCTGTCTCAATTAGGCAAAGCTGAAGTTAGTGTTAATAGCTACACGACAGCTTGTTCACCTTTTTTTCCAGGTGAGGTTGTAAGGTTGGGGAAAGTCTAAAGGGTAATTTGGGAGCAGCTGAATTTCATGCCGAACTGAAGATTGCCCGAGCAAAAACGCTCTTGTTGTCAGCCACTGTCAGTCTGTAAACATGCCAGGGACTCCAGCACGGATGGAGAGGTCGGCCTCTCTGGTGTGAGTTATGCGAATAACAAGGCTAAGTCACAAGAACACAATGTTCTGTAGTAACAGCGGGAGCTTTGCAAGGTCCCAGGGCCCAAGGACATCCTGAAGTAGCGATTGTTTTATCTCAGGGAGGCCTCTGGCTTTTCCTTAGCTCCAGTGGTTCCACATGGGCCTGTCTCCCCAACAGCAGCCTTGACTTACGCTGCAGCCGCCAGAGCCCTGGAGCATGAATGCCAGCCTGGCATCACGTGCTGGAAGAATAGACACTGTTAACTCAAAAATCGAGGAGGCAATAATTGAATGAAAAGTGTTTATTTGGGATGTTATCCACGCCCCTCCCCACCCCCAACAACTGGGTTTACATTGGGGTTTTACAAACCAAAAGGGTAAACATTTGAAAGCAGTTCCATTAAGGAGTTGGAAAGCAAAGCTCATGAACCAAGACCCAAAGCGGTGAGATGATTCAGCTGGGGAGAATGCTTGCAGCCTTCCGGTGGCAGGAGGAACAGAACCAGCCTTCTGGTCGTACATTAGGATACGGTGAAAAGACCACACGTTTCCCATAGGAGCGACCTGGCTTTGAACCTCAACCCTTTGGTCTACTTGCTGTGCGACTGTGGGCAAATACGTCCTTGGGCCTTAGTTTTCTCCTCTGTAACGGGGTGTCATATCTTTCTCAGAGAGTTGTTGGAAGGACTACATGAGACAGCATGGCAGGGCACTCAGAGCTGGAGGACACTCCCTGAGGTGAGGGTGGACGTGTCTCCCAGTCAGAGAGGAAGGAAGGAAAACAGGATGGGGAAGGGGGGTGGGGGAGGGGCTCCCTTGTCAGCTGGGATGGTTTGCCTCTTTTATACAAATGCACACAGATCTGAAGCAACTAGAGCAAAATATTGACATTTGTTAGTCTGGAAACAGTGATTTTTTAAAAAAAAATTTTAATTAAATTCTTTTAGTGTCTAACACATAGGGAACACTGAATATGCATTTAGATCCTTTTCCAAACCCTCGTCAGAAGCTGACGTCTCTATCAGGGTGAATTTAGGTGGGACCCAAGGAAAGGAAACCCCAAGCCCGAGCCCCAGGGGAGTGTGCCCTGGGCGGGGCGAGCACACCCACCGCTTCCCGAGTTGAATACAAGTCTGCCCTCTGCAGGTGGGGGCTGGAACGACAGCAGGGGCCCTGCACCGACGTCCTGGCTTTCCTGCTCAGAGCAGACGCGCTGTTTCCTGTGACCCGCACGCTGCAGCCGCGCCCCATTTCCCCGTGGGATTTTCCACTGAGGGATGCTGTTTACATTCTCACTGACTGCAGCATCCGAGCCCCCTCCCAGTGTGGGCGTCACCATGGTGTGCATACGGGAGCCCTCCTGTCCCCACGATGATGTTTATTTGCTTGGAACCGTTTGTTTGGGTCCTGCTCATGGAAGTTCTGGGTGTGGGGTTATGACAGCAACTCTCACGGAGCCCCTGGGTGGGGTGCGCGCCCCACGAAAGCTGGCTGTCCTGGAGCCTAGCATCAATGGGTCACCGTGCAGGCAGGGCCCACTGAGCCTAGCGGTGACACGGACCCATTTTTACATGGACACAAGCGGTCACACAGCACCCTTTCCCCAGCCCAGAGGTTTCCAGCCTCTGGAACAAGGCAGGACTCTTCTGTTCGGCGGCCGTTTTCTGATCTCCAGCCTCCTGTCTCTGTTCCCTCCCACCGTCCCCTCCCCCGGACCCGGAGGAAGGGAAAGAAGGTTCTGCAGACAGAAACGAAATGAGTGGAGCCCATCTAGCGTGCATTGTGATGGGTCCCCCGTCATCTCGGTGCTATAGAAAAAGGCCCCTTGTTCCCACCTGCTGGGTTTTGAGAGCAGTGTTCGTCCCCTGCCTGAGAAAGAGAAAAATAGTTTCTTTTTTTTTTTTTGGAAGGCGGTGGAGGGAGGGGGGTCAGAATTGATGCAGGGGCACATGCTGTCGCGTCACTTGGGGATATGCACAGAGGGGTCTCAGAGTGTTTTAGACTGCTAGCAAATGGCAAATCAACAGCCAAGCAGCGGTATTTACGGAAATTAGACCGTCTCTCAAATCATTTATCAGAGTGCTTACAATTCCCATTTCAATAATAACGGGTATTTGGGACTTGAATCATATCCAAGGCGTGAAAGAAAAGGCTGTCTGCGTTGAAACGGTTTGAATAGAGGGCAGGGCCAGGATTGCCTGGGCAGATAACGCCGCCACGGCGGGGGGCGGGGGTGGGGGGGCGTGTCCACGTGCTGCCCCGGAGCAGCCGAGGGGGAAGCAAGGACAGCCGACGGACGTGCATCGCCACCCACAAGACCCTCCTCACAAATCTCCGCACCCGCGGCTGGCACTCCCAGCCCAGCCTGCCTGAAACCAGGAGTCAAAAACCGTGGGGACTGGCTTATCGATGGAGATCGGCATGACAGCTAGTGGAGGCGGGGTGGAGGGATGGAGCAAAAAGGAGAAGGGACTCAGAGACATTGGACATCAGTGTAGTGAATGCTGGGGCGGGGAGGGTATAAAGGGTCTACGTGGTAATGGGAAAAAATACAATAAAAATGTTTCAAAAACCATCTGTAACCTTAGCTGCAACAGCAAACAGTTTGGCTTCCTTCACGAGAAAAGAGGAAGCCCGGGTGTAGGAAATGCTGCTCTCTTCCTGGAAAGACACCCCCGCCCCTCGGTGTTTTAAAATAATGAGATGGCAACACCCTCGAAAGGCCCGAGGCAATCTCCCGGAAGCCACCGCCTCCCGGGGAGGACCACCGTGGGGTGTGTTGTGGGGAATCGGGGGCGGGAGACAACAAGGGGAGGGAGAGAGGTGTCAGCACAGCCCAGGTGCACGCAGCACCTGTCGGGACGTGGTGAGGGCAGTGCAGCTCACCTGGCAGGAGAGGAACCTGGAAATCCTGAATCCCGTCGTCAGCTTTTCATGAGACTTAGTGCCGTTCTCGGTGTCCGTCGGTGGGCACGTCGGTGAAATTATCCATCGATTACTTTGCAAAAACGATCTGGGTAAATAAAACCAAAATAAAACAACACACACAAAAAAGGCTCGTTAAATTGGAACTCTCTTGCCGTCAGGAAACCCAACACGGAGCAGTTATTTTCATGACAATTTAAATGATATCATTTAACCAGCATGCTCAGTGGGAGACTTGTTTATCCTCTGATCTCTCAGGTAGCTGTCTTAGAGAGACTTCCGCTTTGGGGGACTACAGCATTTAACGAAGGCAGCAAAATAGGGAAGGAAGAAGGATCACAAAAACAGCGTCCCAGGGAAATGGCACCTTGACTCTCTTCCGCCCTCTGCTGGCTGTTGTATGTACCGTCTGTGTGTGTGTTCGTGGGGTAGGAGGGGGCACTTTTCCCTATCTCACTTCTTCCTAGAAGACAGCACTGACGAGAGTCTAGATGTGGCAGGTATTTCTGGTCTGGTGACTCGGCATCCGTGTGAGTCAGGTGTTCATGTCTTCTTCTGTTCAATTTTTAAACTTACGATAAAATGTTTGTAACATAAAAGTTAACCCATTTTCACCCTGGCTGGCGTAGCTCAGTGGATTGAGCTCGGGCTGCGAACCAAAGTGTTGCAGGTTCGATTCCCAGTCAGGGCACATGCCTGGGTTGCAGGCCATGACCCCCAGCAACTGCACATTGATGTTTCCCTCTCTCTCTCTTTCTCCCTCCCTTCCCTCTCTAAAAATAAATACATAAAATTTTTTAAAAAGCTACCATTTTCACTACCTGTAAGTGTGTAGTTCAGGGGCATTAAGTAGGTTCGTGTTGTTTTGCAGCCGTCACCACCATCACCCCCAGAGCCCTTTCATCTCACACAACGGAAATTCTACACTGACCTGCCCACCTTCCCTTCCTCCAGCGCCTGGCGACACCGCCCCACTGTCTGTCTCCATGAGCTGGACCGCTCTGGGTGCCTCGTCCAGTAGTCGTCGTTTTGCGATCGCTGTTTATCTTGAAATCTCCTGATGAGATATGAAAAGGCAACAACACTGTGGGTGATGGCGAGTGGAGAGGAAACGTAAAGAGTGCACGCAGCAGGAGCACCTGGCAAGGACAGGAAGGAGACAGAGCGGCACACAGAGGCAGGAGCAGCTAGCAACCCCGGCGAGGGCTTCATAAGGAAACACAGCTGCTCACCACGTGCGAGAGCTAGGCTTGGAGCTAGGTCTTTCTTTTTAAAAACATTGTATTAATTCATTTCCTTTAGTGCTGTTACTCATCTTTTGCAACATTAAGGTGCTGCCCAGGGGTACTTTATGTGCCTTTCTCACTGTTCTCTCCTGCACGCGGTGGTCAGCTATCAGTTCATTGTACTATGTCTGACTCCCGAGACCTTGAACCCCGAGTATCCCACCCTTTGTCTGAAACACTAGAACAGGGTGGCTGTTTACCTAGAGCCTGAGCCCACTTGAAGTCCCAGGATCTTGACCGTCGTTGTCACTTGGGTGTACCAACTTCGGTGAGATTCTTTAAAGGGGTCTGAGGGGCTTCTACACTGGAGATTTGTAGAATCAGCACAAGGATGATCTGAGACAGACTGACCCTCTGCTCGGTTCCCCAGTGTTACTGGCTCAGGGGTTCGACCACTGCGGCGTTCCTTTCAGGAATGATATATATAGCTTAGGACGTGTCCTAAGGTAGCTTTATTTACTAGCGACAAGTAGAGGAGACAGAATTCACACCCAAAGCTCTGTCAGGTAGCCCTGCTTGTATCCTGCTATTTGGTTAATTGCATGTTGATTTCTTCTTTGCAATTCAGTCAGCCGAACTTCTCTGGTTGGGTTGAGTGAGTGGTTCCTGTCCAGCTCATGGTTACTGGCTGCATTGTATCATTTAGCAAGAATAGCATTTAGAAACCCCCAGGCTTGGAGACCCTAATCCAACTGACACCAGCCCCCTGTGAAGTAACATGGATGGGATAGGTAGGGTGTAAAGAGGAATAAATAAAGACTTGAAACTTTGGGAAGGTGGGGCCCAATCTCTTATTTGTGGCATGCCTGTCTGTCTTCCTACTGCCCTGCATCCGATGCCCTTTCCAGGGACGTCTGTACCCGAGGCGTCCCACAGCAGGGGCTCAGGGCGTGCTGGCGAGCCGCACCGCCTGGGCTGGGCCAAGGAACAGCTCCATCGAGGGGTCGTCACAAGGTTGTTCTTGCAAAAGCCACACTGAGAGACCAGAGGGGTGTATTCCTCCCTGGGAATCGAGAAGAGGCCCCAGGCTTTCTTTGGGAGGCCAGGGAAATCAGTTCAGAAGGACTCAGGCACTTGCTCGCTTTAGCTACATGGCCTGGAGCGACCTCCCTGCATCTGGGGTTCCTCTCCTGTGAAGTAGACATAGTGTGAACTATCTTGTCTCACAAGGACAAGCAATAGTGTCTTGGCATTTATTAGGGATAAAATAAATGGCAACTCTTACAATTACAGCTACAGTTCCAAGGCGGACGCATGGGAAGGGTGGCAAAGGAGGGGAAAATAATTTTGTTGCAAAGGTATAGGCTGGAGCCTACCTATTATTTAGGGCCTCTGTCTGTTTTCTGAAAACCATCGTCTGTCTTGCAACCTAATCTCAGTTATTAAAGAAAAACAAAGCACCCCATTAAACACACACCTTCCCCAGCCCAGCATCCGAGAGACACGTGTGCTTATTGGGAAGGGAGCTGAGCCCGCCCTGCCGAGTGCCCGCCTGCACGGCCCCACCACACACACCCCCCCACCCCCAGAATCCCAGCTTCGTGGGGCTCCTGTCCTCTCGGTGTGCAGCCCACGCGGTTTTTTCTTTAGACGAGACATGCACTCACCCCACCGCTCTCTGTGCAAGCTGATCCCGGTGGCCGGAAACTCATGCCCTTCCCATTCCCGAGGCCATGTCCCCAGCTTCCGGTGCTGCTCCCAAATCCACACCCGGCCAGAGTGACAAGACAGAGCACATTTTATTCTCTTAGCAGCGTTCTAGAATTCGTCCGAGGGGTAGGGTCTACCTTTGGGGAGAAATGCTGGAATGAATTCCGCTCGGTGGGAGAGCGGTTTCCAGGGCTGGAGAAAGGGAGGGTGGAGGTGGAGGGCAGGAGACGAGAAAGAGGGGGCTGGAGAGGGGGCAGCAGAGGTGGTGTGGGCTCCCCTCCCACGCCTGCGAATCTTAGCACCTGTCACAGCCGCAGACCACTTGTTGTGGTTAGTTTCTTGCAGGCAGCTGTGACAGGCTAATTCTCGGCTGTCACCGGGTGAAGGAAGCACAGCAGAGGCGGACAAAGGGCTGGAGTCGCAGGGCGTGGGGAAGGTCAGGGCCGTGGGAATTTGCGGAATTTGGGGGAGAGCTTTAAGCTTTCCCCGGCGTGGAGGTTAGTGGTCTCAAGAAATCCTCTTCATTCAAGGGGCAGGATCTCACCCTGTCTCTCATTGCTGTGTCCTGTGCTCTCACTCCACGCCCAACACGGGCCTGCTTGCTGCTCCCGAGCATCACGTGGGGCCTTTGCACCTGCTGCTCCCCCCCCACCATGCCTGTCTCCCTGAACGGGACCTCCCTGGGGAGTCCTCTCTGCGGCCGATCCAAGGCTGCACTCGTCCTTGTCAACTAGCCTTGCGGCCCACTTCACTGTTCCCGGCTGCTGCTCTTTTCAGACTGTGTCTGTAGTTTGTCACTTTATTTGTTTATCGTCAGTTTCCCCTAGGGGCAGGGCCCTGGCCTTTTCTGTTGACTTCCTCCTCTCCAGTTCAAGAGCACCCCGTAAACATCAGTGGAAAGGTGGCGTCCATGGGTGGGGCGCAGTGCTGAAACCAGGGTGCCTCCTCAGGGCCGCTCACGCTCAGCCGGCTCAGAGGGCACCCAGCACGCCTCTCCAGGGCTGCCTGCGGACCTGGAAAATGCTGTGGTCATTTGACCTTTTTGTTGTTGCTGTTCTCTAACCTCCTCCGCATCGTTTGGCTGTGAGATCTTTGGGGACCCTACCAACCCTTTCGCACCTGCGCTCCACCTGTCCCTGGGGTACACAAAGACCGCATCACTTCTCCTGTTCACACCACGGACCCCGAGCGGCTCAGAGCTTGCTTGCCCGGGTGCGTGCTTGGTTCGGGGGCCTCTCGCCTCCTGGTCAGGGATTTGCAGTTTGGCACGATCTGGCCTGGGTTTGGATCCTGGCTCTTAGCTGGCTTGTGTTGGGACTGTAGACGTGCTATACCATTCTGATCTCAGTTTCCAAATCTGGAAATGGGGGCTCTTTCACAGACCTCGAAGGATGCATGAGATGCTGCCCAGGGTTCCTCTCAGTGTCAGGCACAGGGGCAAGGGCTCGGTGAGTGACAGCCACTGCCATTCAGCCCCCGGAGCACCCTGGGAAGTTCCCGGACAGGAACATGGAGCAAGGGTGACATTTAAGTCTATCTTCTCTTAGTACATTTCATTGTAAAATGCATTGCCCTTAGCCAGGCATCTCGAGGGGCTGATTGAGCTGCGTCCTCAGCATATTTTTAAAGTCCTTACCCAAGGATATATTTCTTTTTTTTAAGATTTTATTTATTTTTAGAGAGGGAAGGGAGGGAGAAAGAGAGAGAGAGAAACATCAATGTGTGGTTGCTGGGGGCTGTGGCCTGCAACCCAGGCATGTGCCCTGACTGGGAATCGAACTTGCAATGCTTTGGTTCGCAGCCTGCGCTCAATCCACTGAGCTACGCCAAACAGGGCTTAGGATATATTTCTTGACCTGAGAGAGAGAGAGAGAGAGAAAGTGAGAGAGAAAGAGCGAGAGAGAGAAACATCGATCGGTTGTCTCCCGTATGTGCCCCAGCTGGGGATCAAACCCGCGACCTTTTGGTGCACGGGGCGACGCTCCAACCCACGGAGCCACCTGGCCAGGACGGCAGCACTTTTTCACTGTGGCTCCTGACACGCCCACCAGGACTCAGGGCCCCTTCCATCAGGTGCACCCTTGGCTCTGCCCCCCCACCCCCCACGCCCTGAGGGTGAGTTTCCGGTGCAGTTTAGAAAGAGAAAGAAGAACTTTTCTTTGCATTTCTCAGATAACCCAGGCTCAGACTCTGAGGGAAGACCTGGGGTGCCAGTGGCTTCTTGGGAGGTGATCCCGGGAAGCAGAAGCAGGGAAGGGAGGAGTGTGACAGAGGTGGAGAAAGCCAAGGAAGGAAGCATCGATGAGGGGCCGTGGGCCCAGCGGAGACCCAGTCCCCCTGGTGACTCTCCAGTAAACTGGGGACCGTGGCTCAGAGCCGTCCCGCCCTGGCATGGGCAGGCTGGGCGCGTATCTGGGGCCCTCTGCAGGGTGTCCATGCCCCTGCTCCCTGTTGTACCTGCAGCCTGGGGTGAAGGGAGCCCAGGCAGAGAGGCCAAGGGGAGCCGGGGCTGGAAGCTGGCGGCTGTCAGGCCCCAGGGCATCTCCCACAGCCATACACCGGCCTGGGGGGTGGGCTGAGGGCGGGAGGGGTGGAGCCTGGGTTCTAGGGAGCAGGAAGTATTTTAGGAAGTGCTCTTGGGATCCACACCTTTGGGGGATGGGCAGGAAGCGGGAGTGGGCAGAGAAAGAAGTTTGTCTGGCTGCAGTGCAGTTTCAAGGAAGGCTCTAGCTGACCCCTCAGGGAGCTTCAAGGACAGGATGGCTTTTCGGAGTTGTCCTGACTAGGGGTAAGTGGCCTTTCTGTCCCCATGGTGACCAGCCATTGGATGAGGGCTTCCCAGGGCAAGGTGGCTGCCTTCAGCCAAGGCAGTGGACCCCTGGCCAGATGCCCACTGAGCAGCCAGGGGAAGAAGCCCTTCATCCCTGAAGGGAGACCTGGGCCGAGTATCACGTCACAGCCTCTCCCACGGACCCCAGCAGTGTCTGCACTGCCCTGTTTGGGAGAGAGGGGTGGAGATGGAGGACGCTCAAGGCCACAAAACCCTGGTCTGTGACCTTGAATCTGGGCTGGAGTCTAGCAGCGGAGAGCTTGCTCTTACCGAGGGTGAGAAAATGACCAAAGCCCCCTCCCGTCCAGACTCTAAGCTAGGACCCACTCACCGTCGAGGACTCACAGATCGGCGCCACCATCTGCTGTGGCAGAAACAGATCTGGCCTCTCCTCATTCCTTGTCTGTGGTGGCAGCAGTGGCAATGGCAATAAGAAGTCATTAAGCCCTGGCTGGTGTAGCTCAGTGGATTGAGCGTGGGCTGTGAACCAAAGTATCATAGGTTCGATTCCCAGCCAGGGCACATGCCAGGGTTACAGGCCACGGCCCCCAGCAACCGCACATTGATGTTTCTCTCTCTTTCTCCCTCCCTTACCTCTCTAAAAATAGATAAATACATCTTTTTTAAAAAATGAAGTCATTAATGTCATGGCAACTGGGGGCTAAAACCAGGCTCCCCAAATGCACAGCAAACTGCCCAGTTTTGAGCTGGCTTCCAAAAAATATATTCTTGGTGGCCACTGAGGGAGACACGGGAGTGGAGATCTCAAACGGACAGGTGGGACGGAAGACACGGAGCCCGAGAGGATGGCACTTGGAGGGCCTGTGGGAAAGGACCTTCACACGACTAGTGTGTGCCTGTTGTTACTTAGAGGTGATAAAACCCACACTATCCTGGAATTCTTCCCTGGCTTCCCGCCAAGTTCAGACTGAATTGATAGGAGCCGGAGACCGTCTCTGAGCATTTTGACGTGGGGCAGGGGATGGATGGTGGTCCATGACAGGCTTATTTGGTCAGCGTCAGTCGTTGTCACGACCACACAAGTGCTTCTGGGCCCTGGTCATCCTCAGAGGACCCTGCAGTGCCCGTGAGTCATTTCGTCAGTGCCACGCGTCTGCCTCCCCCTCCGTCAGCCCCGGGCATGGGTGCTGTTTGCAGTCACAGCCGCGGGTCCCCGGCTGATTCTCCTTGAGCTCCGTGCTGCGCTGCAGAGGTGGCCATGATTCCCGAGCCTGAAAAAGCAGTTGACAAATCCACCAAGGTAAGGTACCACCCACGCCGAACACTATTTGTGAAGTGGGGGCGCTCTCTCGCCGTGGGTGATTCAGGCAGTGACGCTCGGACCAGAAGGCTGTGTCCCTGACCCGCGGAGGGACTGGCGGGCAGGGAGCACGCGCTGCGGCACAGCCCGGTGTTCGGGGAGGTGGGGGCGGGGCGTCCTGGGGGGGGGGTCTCTGCTCGTCTCGGCAGCTCTGGGTGTGCTTTGTAAGCGAGGAGAATCGGGTGGCTTTGGGTGAGGCCTGGAGGCCTGCCACGATTAACACCTTAGTCCCAGAGGGAGGAGAAAGGTCATCGCAGGTCATTCCAACACGCTGGAAGCGAGGAGTAAGGAGAAAGAAAGAACGTTTTTTGTTCTTTTGTTCATTCAGGGCCAAAGATAGGAGAGGATCTAATCACAGTTTGGGGCCTGGCTGTTGGGTGCTTAGAGATGTGAAAGTCGCATTAATATTAATTTTATTTGAGCAGGAGTCGTCCTGGGAGGGACACCCTAGGCGGCAGGAAGGGAGAGTTCGGAGTCTGATGTAAAATGGCGTGGAAGCGAACGCCCCCTGGCTCATCCCCGCGGTACTCGGCCACCGTCCCCGAGGGGGTGGGTGCAAAGGAACCCAGCAGGCTGGAATCCTTCCAAGACGCCACCCCCACTCCTGCCAGAGGCGCGGGAGTCATTTTGGAGGTGGAGGGGCGGGGATTGGAGGGGGCAGCCCCAGGAGGCGTCTGCTCTCCATCCTCGTGACCTCTCACCATCCACACTGTTACCTGCACCCCTCAATCGCTGCACCGCAGGCAGGAGGGGCCGTGCTCTCGGCCACCAACCAGCACGTGCGCCAGAGCGGGGTTCCAGTCTCTTGCTTTGGGTGGAAAAGTTGTCAGCAGCAGAGCAGGGCACAGAGCCAGGTCTCAGGTCCCAGGGTCTGGCGTCCTCTGCCGGGCAGCAAGGACTTCAGCCTCGCCTTCCGTGTGTCTATGCCCAGTGCTCGCGCTCTCTCTCTCTCCGCCCCCCCTCCATCCCCTTCCCTTTCTCTCCTGCCCTCTCATGTTTTTCTTTCTCCCCATCTGTCTGTCTGTCTATCCTCACCTACCCACCCACCCATCCGTCCACCCACCCATCCATCCATCCATCCATGCAGGAAAGTGAGCACCATAGAACGCTATCTTTTAAACAAGGCCCGGGCTGGACCGCTGGTAAAACATTTATTTTTTTCATTTCAGCTACATGAATTCAGAATTTGTCGATCATTTGCCCAACATATAATATGAGCTGTCTGTCAAGATGGCAATAATAGTGAGAACTCAATGAAAGGGGACAGTTCAATTCATATAGAAAAACACAAATCGTCCAAGAACTTCAGATGTGAACGAGCTCGGGAAATCCGTGTTTGTTGCTGTATGTAAACAATGAATGTCCTAAAGACTCTCTCCGTTAGAGGCCGTTTAGCAGAGTCTCAATTCGGAAACACTTGATTATTCGTGTGAGTAACTCTCTGTACTAGAAGAGGATGTTATTAAGTGAAAATGAACTTGAGAAGATAGGCTATTATTAGAAATGCTATTCTCTCATAGAATTAAACCATAGTTGAGCCTTTATTATCCGAAAGCAGAGATGGACAGCCCGAGGAGGGCAGGAAGTAACCCTCCCTGGCCCCCAGGGACGGCGGAGACGCCCCGTATTGACCCGCCCCACCCCAGCTGGGCGGAGCTCTAACGGGGTGGACCTGGGTACAAGGATGGTAATGACTCCAAGCACTCCCAGGCGGAGGAGTCTGAGAAACAAGGAAAGAGGTTTGGGTTCCAGGTGAGGATGGAAAGTTGCCCATTTTGCTTTTTCTCTACAGATGCACTCTCCTTTCTCCTGGGGATTCTGTATTTCGGTGGAAGGAGGGAAGGCTGCCTCCGTCAGCCTCCGGGGCCTGTAGGTCAGACTCCGATTCCGCTCCCCCCTCCCTTGCTTTGCCCTGGCATGCTTTTCCTCGGCATGACCTTCCCTGGTCGTGTGAGTGGCCATAATTGGAGGGCTAGAACGTGACTCGGGGCCCAGAGGAAGTGTCAGCTTCCTCCCGAAGTCCCACAGCCGCCAGGCTGCAGCGAGAGAGTCGCTGAGCCCCTGCTAAGGGTCCCAAAGTCCCACTTAGTGATGACGCGGTACGGTGCCTCCTCCGACCCGGTGTGTGTTGATCTGTGCCGTATCATCTACTGCTACTCGACAAGTTACCGCAGGCTTCTGCGGCTTAAAACCATCAGCGTTTACTGTCCTGCATAGTTTTTGTGAATCAGAATCCCAGCGGATTGGCTGGGTGTTTCTGGTTTGGCTCTCTGGTGAGGGGCCCTTTGGTTAGCCCTCCCCCTGAGCTGAGTCGAGCCCCTTCCAGAGAGGGGAGGTTTGTAAGGAGGGGGCTGACTCAGCAGGTCTGTGGGGCTGCTGTATCATCGACGGGGCAGGAAGAAGAAGCCAGGACCCAATGTGGCGGGCGGGGAAACAGCCAAACTAGGAAAAGGAGGGTCTTGGGGCCCTAATTCAATCTTGGTTTTTCTTTTGCATTTTGCAGTTCCTTGCCCTTGGAATTTTTCTTTTCAGCTTCACAAGTTCCTAATACAGATCTTCTTCCATCTTGGCCTCTTTTGCCCTTGTGTTTCCCTGATCCTGTTCCCGGGATGCTGTGCCTTCTGTGTTTCTTTCTAACACACCGAGTCAGTTCAGTGTCCTCTAAAATTTCAGTCCCTTTTTTCTCCCCTCCCTCCCTCGCTTTCTTCTCATTTTTCTTCCTTCCTTTCCTTTTTCCTGTTGAAAGCCATTTGTTAGATATATGCTCTTTTAAATTTCAGGAAGCATTACCTTTTTCATAGGCTTCAAGGTATTTTATAAATCGTCTCATGTTTCTCACTCGTTGTTTGTTTCCTCATATTTTAATGGGAAAAGATCTGTCTAGACCAACAATGATATCTTTCTCCTGGAGGGTATCAAAGGATTCAAAGAGAAATAAGAAAGTTGCCTACCTTCTGGGCCCGTTGTCCCAACATATAGCGAGACACCCTAACAAATAGTCAAGGACCAAATACTAACGTCCAAGCGTGTGCGGGGGGGTTCTGGGAGTGTGGTGGAGGGCGCGAGGGGAACACTGCCCAGAGGCATCAGGAGAGCTTTGGAAGGCAGGGCGGGTTTGACCCACACGCTGAAGAAAGGGCCACGATGCACCCGGGAGACTAGAGGTGGAAATACACGTGCAAACTGCAGAGACGAAGGAGGCCCCAGAGCGAGTCTCGGGGGACGGCGACAGTGTGTGGGGGGCTCCGAAGACAAGAGATGACGGCAGAGGGTGGGCAGAAGGTCATGCTGAAGGGACCCGAGGGCCATTGGATGATTTCAGATCGCACTTTGAGGCCAACGCCGAAGAGCAACTGTTGGGTTTTAAGTGAGGGGAGGCTGTGAAGGGCTCTGTGTTCCGAGGAGCTCACGGAGAGGGTGAAGAGGTTGTATCCAAGAGACCATCACTGGGCACGGGGTGGCTCGCCATGCTCCCAGAGGGACCCCTGGAGACGCAGGTGTCCCTGGGCAGGGTGCTACCAGTTGTGAAAATACCCTTTATCGGTCCTTCACTCAAAAACCTCCAACTAACCAGTTTTCTTCTTTCTCTTTAAACATAACTATTTTTATTATACGAACCATTTAAAATGGCTCGGGATTTCTTTTCCCAGTTAACAACGTATTTTACGTGATTGTACCTGTTTATAGACTGTTTTCGCCTCCGAATATTCTGACAACCTCAGTGGTTAACGTGGCCAGAACCGCTCTGTTTTACCTTAAAACACTTCTGTACCGCTTTCTCCATCCGTGTCTGCCGCGCTCTGGTCCCTGCCCTTCGGAGACGTTAACATGCAGGTCTGCCTGTGTCTGTCACCTTCCCTGAGCCTGCCAGGGCCTGAGGACCTGTGTCTGCTTGCTTGTTTCCGTTCCAGGACCTTGCGTCCTTGGTCCAGGCTGTGTGTGTGTGTGTGTGTGTGTGTGTGTGTGTGTGTGTGCTCACTGGGGCTTTGGCCAGCTCTGGCAGCTTGTAAGACTAAGATGATTTGTGTCAGACGAAGAAGTGCCGCCCAGGTGTCAGGACCGGTGCGGCGTCAGCGCTGCAGACGCCCGGCCTGGAGCAGCGGCTAGGAGGAAGTCTTCAGTGGTTGGTTACCTCATGGCAGCTCTGGGGGAGTGAGTCTGGGGGGGCGGGGTAAGTGCTTTCTCCATCAGCCCCTCCTTGCACAGGAGCAGAGACGCCCAGAGAATGGAACTCTCTGCCCGCAGTTCCCTGGTCCCTGTGGGATCTTTCCGCGGTTGAGGTCAGGCGACGATGCCTCTTCTGGTCTGTTCGTATTCTGCAGGGCGCTCCCAGGCAGCAGGAAGGAAGGCTTCTGTTTGACATGCAGCAGCCGGTGCCCGAGGAATCATCAGCCAGGCAGGCGGTGTCCCAGAAATGTGTTTCTCTAAAGAAGCCCGTGGGGAATTCTATTGTATTGAGATCTCTCTTAATTGTCAAGCAGACCCGTTTGGATCCTTAGGGCCTATATGGGTTTGCCAGGGTTACCGTCACAAACTACCACGGAATGAGTGGCTTAGACAACAGAAACCTGTTTGCTCCAGGTTCTGGAGGTGGGATCTCCAAGATCAAGGTGCTGTCAGGGTGGGCTTGTGGCGGGACCTCTCTTCCCAGCTTGCAGATGGCCACCGGTGCCCCTGTCCTCACATGGCCATTCCTCTGTGCACCTGCAGAGAGAGAGGGAGCCCTCTGGTGTCCGCCGTCCTCTTTCGGGAAGAAGGCCCTATCAGCTTAGGGCTCTACCTTATGACCTCATTTAACCTTTGCCCGCTTCAAGGCCCTACATGCACCTACAGTCGCATCAGGGGCTAAGGCTTTAACATAGGATTTCTGCAGGGGTGGAGGGTGGTGGGCGGGCATGATTTAAGGCCTCGTGAGAAAAATACACACCGAGCCTGGAGGCCGTGAAGGTCAGGGACGGGCAACTTGAGCTTGGCCCTTAGGGCTATGTGGGTTCCTGGGCATTCTGCTGCAGAAAACCCAAGGACAGGCCCTGCCACGTCTTTGAAAGGTTTTGCCTGGGAGAGGACACCCTGCAGGTCGGGTCCTTGGCATGGCCACGGTTGCCCGGGAGAGAGGTGTGTCTTAGCAGACGTGGGTCGGAAATGACCAGGCTGGAGAACTTACGGATTTTGGAAACAGGCGCCACGCTGGAGAAAACCCATAGCTCTTGCAGGGCCACACAGCCCACCCTCAACGCCCCCTTCTCTCTTGCCCTCGGCCTCCGCCACCCTCGGCGAGCCTTTCGGGGGCCTTAGAGCCACCTGGAGCTCTTGCGTCCTCATCCCCGACCTTCCCTTGCCATGTGGGCTGGAGAGGCCGTGCGTCTTGCTACACAAAGAGATTTCAAGGAAAAATGTTGAAACACTATCCAAACAAGAGAGAATTCTGGTCCCTTGTTTAAAAGGCCTGTTTTCTTTCTTTCTTTCTTTCTTTCTTTCTTTCTTTCTTTCTTTCTTTCTTTCTTTCTTTCTTTCTTTCCTTCCTTCCTTCCTTCCTTCCTTCCTTCCTTCCTTCCTCCCTTTCTTCCTCCCTTTCTCCCTCTCCCTCTCCCTCTCCAACACACTGCTACAGAAATACCCACATACTGGGTCAAAGGCAATGGTTCGCCATGTGCAGTGTGTGAAATGGGGTTCTTCCAAGGAGCACCCTGGGAGAAGAGAGAGATGTGGACGAATAACTGAGGAGAGAATATTATTTCCTTTTCATAGGGATGTACGTCGCCCCAGGGCAAAAAAACTCGAGAAACATTGCAAAAAAAAAAAGAGCAGAAAACAAAACCTATTTAATTTTTTCTTAACTCAAAATTTCCTCAAGTTGAGTGCACAAAGATTCCGCAGTCCTTTCTGAAGCGCAGCATCTTTGGAAAGCATTACCTCAGCTTTCTGCTGGCCGTGCTGGGAAGTGAATGGCATAAAGAAACCGAAAGCACAAGACTCTGTGGTCGCACAGTTTATTTCTCCTGAGAGAGCCCCTGAGCGATCCGAAGAGATGAAACTCTAGCCTCGTGTTAACCTCGGCTCCACACTCCCCTTTGAAGCCGCACTGCCTGGTCCTCATCGTGACATTGTTCCGCACCGCGGCCCTGAGTCCCTGGGGACACAGTGTGTAAAAGTCTGTCTTTTCTCTTTAGAAAATTTTTTCTATTGTATTTTTTCCATTACATGTCTTTTCATCTTGCCCTCAGCGTAGAAAAGGGATACCTGATCCCCATCGAGACATCAGGTAACAACCTTTTGTGTAATTGAAGTTCAAAACCGCGACTGAGTGGCGACTCAGGTTTCCCCATCAGTGCTGACCAAGGTCAGACCCTGGCTTTCAGGGACCACAGGGTGTTCTCTGTACCCCCCCCCCTGCCCCCCGGTGCCCGTCTGCGTTTCCTCACCCACAAACTGGGGCAGTCAGGAAGCAACACCAGGCTTGCTTATCGCCAAGTTCGGTGACAAAGATTAATAAGTCAAGTTCAAGGCTCAGTCTTTATTTGGAAAAGAAAGGGGAATGTGCATGGTGGTGCTATTACCTTGGGAACTTAACAGGGAACAGCGCAGTCCAGAAAGGCTTCGAAGTCAAAACCGGCCCCCGAGTCTGGCTCCTGAAGCGCAGTGAGGACAGGGAGCGCTGGACAAGGGCGTGGGGGCAGGCCCAGGCTGGGGGCGGGGGGGACTGGCCCGTGTCCCAGCAGTTGGGCGTCTAGTTAAAACCAAGAGAGCTGGTTTAGCTAAAATCCTGGTGACATCAGGACAATTTAAAGCTCCTTTGGGGTTTAGATGCTAGGGGACATATAAAAGGAGACAGGGATTCTTTTGCTTTATATTCAGGCTGCAGCGCGGTTTGGGTGACCTGGGGCAAACACGGGGTGGTCATACTGGGGACAGCAGAGGTGGCGTTAGCGAGCCTCCTTCCAGGAGTCCAGGACACGGGGGAAGACGAGGCCCATCCCGTGTGTTAGTAACCGACGTGGCCTTCAGGTCTGCGATATTCCCGGAGGGTCCCTGAAAGGAGCAGGTTCCAGGGGGGCGGGCAGCAGGTGCGAGTAACGGCAGGTGAGGGAAAGAGCTCATGAAGGACGTCCCTCCTGGTCATTGGACCCTCTCTGAACTCCAGCCTTTCCTCTGGCCCAGGGAAACACAGGCCACAAAGTTCACTTTGTCTTTTTTTCCAGACTATACATTTTATTTTATTTGTTTTGTTTTTTAAAAGATTTTATTCATTTATTTTTACAGAGGGAAGGAAGGGAGAAAGAGAGAGAGAGAGAAACATCAACGTGTGGTTGCTGGGGGCCATGGCCTGCAACCCAGGCATGTGCCCTGACTGGGAATCGAACCTGGGATGCTTTGGTTCGCAGCCCGTGCTCAATCCACTGAGCTACACCAGCCAGGGCTCAGACTATAAATTTTAAATTGGCACTTTATATACCAATATAAATCAACATTGTGTGTGTAATATATATATCACATGCATGTAATACATATATGTATGTGTTATACACATGGTATAATAGGTATGTACCATATATTACACATGTACGATATACACAACAACCATAATATATGCACACACATATGTTACACACATTATTCCTTACATATATAATATTACATGCATATTATGAGCAACCTGGGACATGTGCTGGACACTGTGTGTGTGTGTGTGTGTGTGTGTGTGTGTGTGTGTGTGTAGCCACAACTGCGAGGATTTGCTGTCACGACACTTCTGAGGGGTGTACGTGCGTCCAAGTGTCTCTGGCTGCATTAGCTGCCTCCCAGAGTGACTGACAGCCACGGTGTCAGTCCAGACTCTGGGTGAGGGACCGCCGCCCCAGCGCACCTGGTACCGGGAACTGTTCACTAGCGAGGAAAGTGAACCCAGTGCTGGTCCACAGGTCATCTAGCTGAAGTCACATGTGGAGGGCGGAGCGCTGGGGTCAGCCTGGACCACGTGGGCGCGTCGGGGGCGTGAGGCCAGGGCTCCGCCCACTCCGGGGGCCACAGCCCGTGGAGCGCTGCTTCTCCAACCTCAGTGAGCCCCTGCGGATCTTGATGAAACGTGGCCTCTGATTCTGTCAGTCTTGGGAGAGGTCCGAGACTCTGCATTCCTACCAGAACCACACCTGCGGAAGCAAGGACAACGTGTCGTAGACAGAGAGGGTGCTGGCACGACATCTGACCGCCGGGCCGGCGGCCTGGAGGGAAGCTGACGGAAGAACGGAGGTGGAGGAAAGGGCAGCAGGTGAGCAGGATGTGGGGCAGCATGCTGCCCTGCGAGTTCCTTTATGCAGGCCCCTGAGCGCCCGGAGCTACTGTTTCCAAATAGCACAGTGGTCGAGGGTCCTGATAAAAGAAGCTGCTCTTGGAAGTTGGGGTGTTATCTTCTGGATGATACAATGACTAGATTTGAAAGGTGTGAAGTATGTAGTAGAAGTATTTCCATCAAGAATTGTTAAATTGAAAGCAAAATGTGGGAGCTGCAGGTAGTAAACATCTGTTCGAGAGGAGAAAAAAAAAAACACCAAACCTCTGCAGAGTTCCTCGGGGGATTGGGTAAATAAAGCATTATCTAAATCTGTAAAGCCGTTTGCTAAGCTTCCGTGGCGTCATGCATTCTGCGGTGGGGAGGCCCGATTCCCAAAACACACACACACGTTCCTCTTGCCTGCACCGGCTGGTGCTGCCGGCCCTGCCTCCCTGGAGTCACCCAGCACTCGGGGACGTGTGGGTTCCGAAAATGTCGAGTTTGTGAACAGGGGCAGCTGTTTTGCCAGTGTCTGGTCATAGAGCCGGAGCCAAGATTTTTCAGAGAGATTACGCTGTCTGAGCCTTCAGGGAACGGGGACGGAGTTAGGATGATGAAAGAGCTTGTTTTGTGGCTGGGGTTGGGAGGATCTGCCGGGCAGAAGTTTCTCCACGAGGCCGTGCTCCCCCACCTGTCCCAGCTCACACAGAAACAGTGGGATGTGTTCCGCACGGTGGGGTTAGCTGGAGGGGACTCCGGGGCGTGTCCATGGGTCGTGGTGAAGGAAGAGTTATGTTTTATATGACGCAATTATATGAAGGCACTGAATTTGTGTAAAACTTCCACAGACTCTTTCCGTTTTTTAAAAAGAGAAACTTGGTATTTCCTTCTCGAATCTTCTTTTCTTAAAAAAAAAATGCCAGGCTTTAGCCATGAAATGGTTGCTTGGAATTGTTGGTCAAGATGATTTGCTCAACAGTGATTTCTTAAAGCTCTTGCCAGTCACCGCCAAGACAACGTCCGGGACTCTCAAGATTGGGAATAAAAATTCCAAAACCCCGTAGGGATTCAGAAACCACACAGCTCTTCCTTCTCTCTCATTGACAAATGTTAGGTTGAAAATACCTTGATAATGCAGCTGGATTTTAAATTCAATCCAGTGTTTATATCAACTAACATGAAATACCAGGGAAGCTCTCATTTGTGGAGGAGGCTCGCAGACATGGAACTGCTATCCTGCGGCTGTAGGGATGTCACGAAAGGGCCCGATTTTGAGACCTGTCACTAATGGCACCCCTCCCGGGAGTCCCCCCACACCTCCCAGCCCTTGGCCCTGCGGTGCAAATGCCACTCCTCAGCGCCTACCCTTTGAGCAGAGCTGCCCAGCCAGTGCCGGGGAGGGGGTTGCAGCCACGCCAATGGGCTGCTGAAGGGCTCAGGCTTCTGCTGTGGCTCAGGAGGAGGACCCCCTTCCTCCGGATGTATTCAACACTCAAGCCTTGGTCTCACCCCCAGAGACTCTCCCTTCACCAGTCTGGGTGCAGTCCAGCCATCAGGGTCTCTGAGAGCACGCCGGGTGACTGTGACAAGCACAGTGTGGGGCCACTCGTGAACTTTCTGGGCTGTAGGGCTGTCCGTTTTCAGCTCTGCTCGGCAGTGCCCTGTGGCGGTACAGAGTGGCTGCGCCCCACGAGCAGCCCCTGGGCGTGGCTCCCAGCCATGCTTGGGGTTTCATCCACTGCGGGGGGGTGGGGCGGGACATGGTCTCTTGTGGTGACTTTAACTTGCATTGTCTTGTCCGCTGATGACCCTGAGCATATTTTCAGATGTCCACTGGCCTTTCTTCTCTTCCGTGAAATACCTGTTCAGGTCTTTTGCGCATTTGTTATTAGGTTGTTTGCCTCTTCTGTATTGATCTATAGGCATCTCTTATTCTGGGCGTTGATCCTTCGTCGGTCTAGTGGGTTACAAGCGTCCGTTCCCAGGCCACGCCTGTCTTTCCAACATCATGTGGTTCCTCGATGAAGGAGAGTTCTTAGTTTTAACGGAGTTGAATTTATTCATGGCTTTAAAAAATAGTCTGATCTTTCATTATCTTTAAAAAATTCTTTCCTAGTCTGAGGCCACAATAATATTTATATGCTTTTTTCTAAAAAAATTATATTAAAGGTTGACCTTTTATGTTTAAATTCTTAATTTATTTCTGTCGATGGTTGACTGTGGTGTATGAAGGTCAGGAGGCAGAGACCTGTTTTCATTTATTTCTCGGGGTGGGGGCGTGGCCAGCTGCCCCAGCATCATCATGAATGTATTAACTCTTCCTCCCCTGACCTATTATAGTAGCCCGTCTCCCGAGTCAGGTGACAGGCTCTCGCATGTCAATCTCCTGGCACACAAGCCAGGAGAAATCTGTTCTTCAGAGAAGTGTAAATACTGTCAGTTCCCACCTGCATAGCACCTTCCTCATCCTCACAACAGCCATGGGAAAATCTGCTTTTCTCGTGCCCTTTTTAGCAGACAGAGAAATGGGCTCCGCGGGGTTAAGTCACCTGTCCGAGGTCACACACCCGGGGCTCGAATGTGGGCTGGCCCCGGAGTTTGCTGCCTCTCTAGACGGCTACGCATTCCGAACCTTGGCAGTGCTTCACTGTTGCCTGTTAATAACCACTGGTGTGTCTGTGGCGTTGGTAAGCTACGTAGAAGTATAGATCCACAAATGAGAAAGCAGAAGGCAGTTGGCTGTTTCCTAAGCGATGCCCTTGTAAAACACCCTCTATTGGCCTGGCCAGTGTGGCTCGGTGGGTTGGTGCATCGTCCTGTAACCAAAGGGTTGCAGGCTCGATTCCCGGTCAGGGCGCAAGCCTGCGTTGTGGGTTCAGTCCCCGGTCAGGGCACGTACGATCCCTGGTCCTAGTGCGTTGGGGAGGCAACCAGTCAATGTTTCTGTCTTGAATCAAAGTTTCTCTCTCTAAAAGCAATAAAAAAAATGTCCTTGGGTGAGGGTTAAACATAAATAAATACATACATAAAACACACCCTATTTTTCAGTATTCAAAAGAATCAAGAACTCCACAGAGGCTTCAAGTCTCAGGGTCCCCCGGTGAGCATAAACAGCTTGCCCCTCAGGCCGGTGGGTCACAGTGTCTACAACGGCCCCTCCATGGGCCAAGTTCACCTTCAGAATTAGTGCCGCCGCGCTTGGTTATTTCTGTAACCAGAAAAAGATCATTTGTCTGTGTTTTTTAAAACAACTCAGAGGAGACCTGGTGCCTGACGGGGCCGGAGACCCTGGGGGACCCGGTGCCACGGGGCAGGCGGCACTTTGGTTCGAAGGCGCCACTGGGCTCGGACCGGGTCGCTGCTGCTGGAGGGCGTGCGTGGTAGGGGGCCTGCCAGAGTCAGGGCCCGGGGAACATCGTGTCTCGCCCTTTCCTAAAGGCTGGCGGTCGGGGAGCCGCTCTGAGACCAGAGGGCTTTGTCCGTGGTCAGTGGGTTCTCCTGCAAATATGTCAGCGGGCCACATCAGCTGTCGGCAGTCCCAGTGGCCTTGGAGTTCCGTCCAGTGGCCGTATAGCTGAGCAGGGACAGAAGGGCCAAACGGCTCTAAACCAACTGTGTATTCTGACCTCTCCGTCAGCCCTCTCCTGAGCGCTGTTCCCGGGAGAAGATGCGTGGAACGAGACGTGGGCCCTCGAGGCCTTCGGTTCCCTGAGGAGTGACCTGCCTGCCCCCTCCCCCCCGCACCGGGTCAGGGCCCGCCGCTGTCCTCCCGACTCCAGCTGCACGTCTCTGACGTTCACGTCGGCTGCACGGCAGACCTGGTGCACGGACGCTGGGGTACCAGCTCATTGCCCACCCCTTGCTTTCACGGACACCAGTGGCCGCCTGCACCGGCGGAGCGGACAGGAGTTGCGTGTTTACCGGGGCTCTCTCCCCCTCTCCCCCTCACAGAACCAGGAGTGGATGCAAACAAGCCCACCCACCATTCCTGCCTGGGACCAACCTGTGAGATGCCAGAGCTTTCTGGAAACCACCGTTCCTGCAGACGCGCTGTAAACAGCAAGCCTTTGCTTGACAAATAAAACGCTGTTTTACAGTGACATTCCTGAAGGCTGGGAGAAGATGTGTCTTTGGTTTGCTTATGTTTTCATAAGGCGGAGGATTAATTTATTCCGTTATGCAGAGTGGAAAGGATCTTGGGAAGAAGAGATGGGCTCGACTATGGAAGCACCCAGAGAGGGGTGGTGGGGGGATTCCTGCTCCCCACCAACAAGGGGGAGGTGGCTGGCTGTGCCCTCCTTCTGGGTTTCCTTAGGTGGACCAACCTGATCCTTTTCGGCTAAGGAAATCAATTAGGGGCTTAACTAACTATGATTTGATTTTCATATTTTTCTGGTTATTTTACTTAAACAGTATCCAAATCTTGTGTCTGTGACAAATCATGTGTTTTCAATTTAGAAAATATAAACGCTATGCATCTAGGTCCCTTCCACTCAGGACCCCGAGGGTGGGCCCGTCCAGGAACAGCCTGGCAGTCAAGGTCAGGGTCAGCACAACAGTGCCAAGATAGGCTTTTCTTTTCATGCCCGCTGGGGCTGGCTGAGGGGGCAGACTGAAGCTGGGCGCAGTGGCGTCGATGTGGCCATTCGTAACGACAGTGTTGGCACAAGCAGTGGGCGCAGCCCACGGGGCTCACTCCATGACACGTGAGAGCCCAGCACCGCCCGCCCGTGTGGCTCAGGAGAGACACGGGGGCAGGGAGGAGAGGGCGGGCTCGTGACATGAGACCCACCTGACGTGAAGCACACTCCGAGAGGAGAGTCGTGCAGCTCACGCGCCGTCTCGGGCATCCCATCCCTTTCCTGAAAACGTGCCACACCATCGACTTAAGGGGAAACGGAAGCCCAGAGGAGTAAAATAGGTTGTTGCATGGAGTACCGCTTTCTCGGTGGCCACGCCAAGTCTCAGGACCGCTGCTCGGGAGCCCCCCGCAGCGCAGCACCACTGCACTTTCGCCTCAGGTTGCTTTCACGTCACTTTGTGCGAGGCCTGCTGTGCTGGCCGGTGCCGGGGGGAGGCCCAAAGAACAGGAAATGAAGGAAACATTTCTTTAGTTACCGGACGTCAGAGCTAGGCAGAAAGGACCGGGGAATACATCATTTACAGACCAAGAACCAGAGACGTGTCTAAAGCCCGTGCACTCCTAACCTTGGCAACCTTGGCCTCGGCAGCCAGACAGGTAGCTTCCATCCGCCTTGTGTCCTTCGTGGAGTTTCGCTCTGCGATTCTGCCTCGTGAAGGAGAAGCGTTCACGACACGGTCCAGGGGAAGTAAATGCCAATTTGGGCCACATGAATTTAAAATCGTGTGACCCCAAAGTACTAACAAGTCTCCACTGGTTATCCGAATTTGGAAAATCTACAAACCCCTCAAATTAAAAAAAAATCATGCAATTTTAAAGCAGGGGTCACTATGAATTGTTGACCGTGTTCACGCCTGGGCAAACGACAGCGTCACTTTCGCTGTTGCGTGTAGACACCTGCTCCCCGTGACCATGGGCTGCGTCTCACTCTCCTGGTCACGTGCACCAGAATGTCTGCAAGGGACTTCGGATTCCGTTGTGCTGTTTCAATAGTCACTGCTACGCACACATGTACCACGTTTTGCATCACACAGCAACTTCATCCACGGCGTCGTTAAGCCGTATTGCCTGTGCCAGTGCCGAAAATCAGGGGAGAACAATCCGGGGTGGAAATCAGTAATGTTGCAGTGGAATTTACATAAAATGCCGTTACATAAGCCAAGCAACTGCAGAGACAGGCTGAGCGGCAAATGCAGTGAATCCCCAGGGGGAGACTCTCCTAGAGAAAAATACCGAGAAAAGGGAAGGATAAATGTTAAAGAACAAACATGTGACGTGTTTGTGGATAAACACATTTTGAGATAATAGTCCCTCCACCTTGTCTTCGACTATTTTTCCTTCAGAAAACGGAATGAGGAAAGCTTTAAATGATGTGAGGTTTCACGGATGCATCCTGCAAAAAAAAAGAAAAGAAAGAAAACGATGAGTGTTGTAGGTTGAATTGTGTCCCCACAGAAGATGCTGGAGCCGGAGTCCTCAGGGCCTGTGAACACGCCTTATTTGAAAATAGGGTTGGGCAGAGGACCTCAAAATGAGAGGAGGTCATCAGGAGGGCCCCTGTACCACTGGCGTCCTTGTGAAATGGGAATTTGGACGCACAGATAGGTGGGCGCGGACGGAATATGAACCGGAGTTGGGCAGAGCAGCGTGCTCAAGCCGAGGACCCCCGAGGTCACCAGGAGCTGGAGAGGGGCCTGGGACAGACGGCCCCTCACAGTCCCCAGAGGGCGGCAGCGCTGCTGGCACCTGGGTCTCCTCAGACTTGCAGCCTCCACAACTGGGAGATGATACATTTCTGTGGTCTAAGCCCCCGGTTGGTGGCACTTTGTGATAACAGCCTTAGTGAAGTGAGTCACTTCTGAGAAGGGCTCAAAGGTTCCCAGTGTTTGGGCTGGCAGAGGAATGCCCCTTGGAGGGTGGGGGATGCCTGCCCAGTTCCCGTCCGAGGGAAGAGCCTTTGCTCTCTGTCACCTGGAGGCAGGGTGACTAGCTCATCAGATGCACCTCCAAGAGCCTGGGTGACTTACGGTGGGAAGCGAGGCCTTTGATCGGGGTGCTGAGGGGGAGCCCGGAGCATTGCCCCGATGACCAGGCACACTTCTCAGGGCCTGGCTCCCACTGACCACCGAACCAGGGTGCCCAGGTGGGAATGCCAGGGAGGTTGCAGTTTGCCTGCAGAGGTCAGAGGCGACATTAATAACCTGCGTTGTCATCAGGACCCAGGTGTGCCCGGGTGCAGACCAGCAGGGCCACATGGGGAGGGGAGGGCGGAGCTGAGTACATTAACAGCAGGAGTTGAGCTGAGGGGTAAAGGGGTGCAGTGAGAGGAACCAGAGTTCAAGGTGCTACGTGGAGACAGCATGTCAGTGAGGACAGGGCCGGGGCTTGAGGGTGGACGAACACCATGCTGGCGGGGGCAGCGGCAGAACCCCCTGTGTGCTTGGCCCAAGGCAGCTGGCCCTGCCTCCCAGGTAGAAGGGAGGGACCCAGGTGCCAGGATCTCTCTGCTCCGGGCAAGCTTGGAGTCACTTGTAAGCAGGATGGGTCCTTGGGGTGATGCATACATATTTCATAGGCAGGGTGGTGGTTCTGGAGACAAGACCCAGGGGCAGTCACGCTGCTGTGATGTCCGAAGGAAAGGCATCTAATGAGGGCCCTGTGGACAGAATACGAAACCGGGATAATCAAGGAGGTTGAGATGCACACACGCGAGGAGCCCTGGTGATCCCGTGGGCGCCGGGTGTTGCTTCCATTTCTCCTCTGGTCCTCGTCCCCCCCTCAGTCGTTATGGGAACACACACAGAGGCAGCCGAAGAGGGGGCGGGGCTCAGGGACTGTGTGTCTTTGGGGCAGGGGGCAATGACAGCGATGGCAGTGACGGCCGTGGGGATCACAGCCGTGGTGCCGCCTGAGGACCTGCGATGTGGCAGGCCCCGCCCCAGCTGTGTCGATTGTCACTGCAGTCAGGCAAGGGAGTGATTGTCCTCCCTCCCCGTCGTAGACGGTGACTTGCAGGTTTTAAAGAAATGCTGTCTGTGACACAGATGGCAAGCAGACTGGAGTAATCCACAGTACTATACGGTGACATACAGGACACAGAATGCCGGGGCCTGGGTTGTCCTCATCAGAACTGTCCTCGGGAAACTCGAGGCTGGAGCCGGCTGTGACTGGGGTGGGGCAGAGCCCAGGGGACACTGGCTTTGCTTCTCCTCGTGAGGTCTCAGGGTGGGCACACGGCTGTGGAAGGAAATGAGAAGCACAGATTGGGAACGCAGGTTTCGGGGTCCCAGGAGGGTGTCGCCTCACGGTACCTTTCAGATTCCTGGGCGGGTGCAGGGAATACACATCAGTAGGAAAAGGGAGGGCAGGGCAAGTTCACGGTCGGGTTCACTTGTTCTTACTGTGCACTGTTGTCCCTGTAGCTTGAAATTCTGAGGCCGGAGAGGTGAGATTTCAGAAATGACCCCTTTGCTCATTATTTATTGCAAATGAGAGAGGAAGGTTTCCTTGCCAGACACTGTTACAGGGAGGTCACTGGCTTCAGAGTTCCTCCTCTGCTCCTTTCCTCAGAGGCTACAAACTCGTGGAGTTTGGTGTGTTTGCGAGTGGAGTTGTTAGCGGCCCTTTGGGTCATAAAGGGGGGGTCTGCCTTGAGAGTACGCCCTCCCAAGTGGCCACGAGTCTTCGGTGCAGAGGGACCGGTGTTGAGTGTGGAGGCCGGCAGCTGAGTTGGATAGACTGAAGAACCTGGTCAAGGGCAAGGCAAATCTGTGTGTGTGGGGGGGAGCCTGGGAAGCCCTGTGAGGGTCAAGATGGTGCAGGGGTTTTTTTGGGGGGGTGTCTCTGTATCACATGTATTGCCTGTATTGTGTGTGAGGCCCCAAGGAACCAGGCAAGGGTTCTGTGCTTGGGACTGCAGAGGTGGTCCCGTTAGTGGGGAGGCTGCCGGGCAGGGAGGGTGTATGGGAATGGAGAAGATCGCCCCAGCTACTCTCTGGCTTGAGTCCCTCACGGCCACCACTAACCCCACAGGCCGCTGTGTCGGTTTTCCATGGCTGCTGTCAAAGGGACTTCACGCTCGGTGGCTGACAACTAGGAACTGTTGCGCAGATCTGGGGCTAGAGGCGGGGAGGGGGGTTCTCAGTACCTTCCCGCAACTGCTGGTGGCCAGAGCCCTGGTGTGAGGACTGTGTCACCGCGGCCTCTGCCTCCTCCTCGTGTGTCTTCTGTCCCTCCCTTGCAAGGTCACTTGTCACTGGATTTAGGGCCCACCTCCCCAGTAATCCAGGATGATCTTATCTCAATATTTTAATTTAATTATTTCGACAAAGCCCCCCCTTTTTAAAGTAAAACAACATTCACAGGTTTTGGTGTTAGGAAATAGACACATTTTGGGGGGGACCATCCTTCAATCCATTACAGGTGCCCGCAGAATCAGGGCAGTGTGAGGACCTGTATCTTTGTTGTTTAAAAAAAAAGTTTTCACCCTGGCTGGTGTAGCTCAGTGGATTGAGCGAGGGCTGCGAACCAAAGCATCGCAGGTTCGATTCCCAGCCAGGGCACATGCCTGGGTTGCAGGCCATAACACCCAGCAACCACACATTGATGTTTCTCTCTCTTCCTCCCTCCCTTCCCTCTCTAAAAATAAATAAATAAAATCTTTTAAAAAAGTTTTTGTTTTTTGGGGGGAGGGTCTCTGTATCACATGTACTGCCTGGACTTGACTTTGTGGGTGCCGTTTAGCGGCAAGGGAAGCCAAGCTTCGGGGCATCTCGTAGCCAAGCCTGGCCTCTCGGCTGGGTGGTCTCTCTGTGACTCGGCCCCTCCTGGGCCCCCCACTCTCGTCCTGTGCAGCAGCCCCCCGCCTGTGACCCGCTCCCCCTGGTGGGTGTGTTGCCCTCAGCCATTAGAAACGCAAGGGGAGGCAGGGACCATCTAATTCACACGGTCTGTGAGTGTCTAGCGCAACTATAACCGACGCTACCCTAGACACGTGGTGGGAATTCGTTATCTAGTGCGACTCCAGGGCAGCTGGAGTTTCTGGCTTCTCGGGCCAGGCCTCGGAGCTCCCGCCGCCATGGGTGAGACTCAGCCTGTGCAGTGGAACCTGTTGGCTCTCCCTGACTCCACAGAAGCTTCTGAGTGAGGACACGGAGGCCCAGGGCGGATGAGTTCATCATGTCCGCATGCGCATGCTCTGGCGTCCCAGCGCACTTCCCGTCTCAGACACACATCAGATGAACCACCCTAGCTTTCCAAATCAGGACTTTGTTTCTCCACCTTCACAACATCTAGGTGTTGCCCTGATTTTCCTTTTATTTTTTTCGCAGCTCCCTACCGCACACAGACATATGGAGCCTGTCACCCTGGCAACGTGACTTACAACGTACTGTACAGCCGCTCTGGGCGGCAGGATTCAGGCACCATCTGCTGGCCCGTATAAAACAAAATTTATATTGAATGGGATGTTAGAAAAATCATCACGGCCTAAATTGAACATCGTTTGTTGGGAAACAGAGCATATGTTGGAAATCAGGTTTCTCGTTCTTGGCGTGGGGCCCTGTGAGTTCGGGGGGCGGGGAAGGAGGGGAGCCCGCTCCGGGCCTCGGGGTGGCCCTGCCACCGTTTCCCGGGAGCAGCTCCCATCCGGCGGCCGGGGGGCTGAGACGCTGGCTCCGCAGAAATGTGCGTGTGCCCCGGTGAGACCTGCTGTTGCAAAATAACGACCCTGAAACATCACATTCCACTCTGCTTTTCCCGTCGTTCTTTGGGTTGCTCCGGCTTGGGGAAGAGTTGGCAGCGTCAGCAGCGTCAGCTGGGGTGGAGGTTGAGGACAAGAGCAAACAGTTTGAGTTTGGGGGAAAATAAAGAAATAAGGTCAGTCTTCAGCTTGGTCTGTTCCATAGGGGGCAAACACAGGGCCCGCGGGCCGAATCCAGCCCTCCACCTTGTTTTATCCGGCCCAGCGCCTTGTTTCTACACCGGCGGCAGCACCGAACTCTCACTTAACTGTCGAGGAGTAGTTACAGTCATACAGTCCTGAAGTTACACTTGGCCCTTTGAAGGCAACCGAGAGGCTGACGTGGCCCCCCGTGAAAATGAGTTGGACACCCCTGGTCTATTCGTGCCTAAGGGACTTGCCTATTTGACACAGTGGGGTAAAGAGACATTGAGGGGTCCTGGAGGAAAGAGGGGGCTGCAATTTTCAGTGACCGAGGGGTCACGTACAGCGCTGCGGTGAACCCACGGGACGAGCGTCTCAGATATCTGTTGTTCCCAGTTTTCGGAGCAGGGGACCGGGCTGAGAAAGTCTGTTGTCTGTCCAGGGTCAGCCAGTAAAAACACCAGGTGAAATCATCGATGTCCAGGGTCACCTCCTCATGGACCCAGGAACCCTGGGAGGGTCCATAATATCTGCTGGGGCTGTTTTTCTTCTTGAAGACCACGTTTCCCAAGGCGATGCTCTACGGGGAAATCAGCCAGGAGCCGTCCTTGCAGAAGGGAGCAGAGGACGACGTTTGAGGCCCAGCACTCAGGTGGGGGAGTGGGGGCGAGTGGTGAGGACCAGGCACATGTGATAGACTCTGTTCCCTTTCCCCCAAAACCGCAGCTCAGCGAGTGTCTCACGCTGGGGGCCTGCCACCAGCCTGAATCTTGCAGACTTTACCAGCATTGTTAGGTGTGTCTGATTCTATTTTGAGTGGCCATTAGAGTGCTTGGTTCCATACTAGGCGCTTGGTTGCATCTCGGATGATGCATATAATTTAACCCTCGCAATAAGCGGGGTGGATGGGGCAGGTGTGGCCATTCCCATTCTACGGACGAGGACACAGAGGCGGAGGCTTGCCTGGTTGGCCTCGCTCCCAGTCCCGGGCAGAGTGGGATCGGCTGCGAGGCCGTCAGTCCCTAGGGTGTTCTAGGTGACCGCCTCCGCTTTGAAACTGCTCTGAGTGCAGGAGGAGCGGCTGCACTCTTGTTCCTTAGCTGCCCCGTCTCTGGGGAGGATTATGCCACCGAGAGGCTCCTCTCCGGGTTCCCTGCCGCCTTTGTCTCTTCGGTAACACAGCCCTGACTCATCCCATTTCGGTTTGGATTTCAACCGGTGGAAACCTGACTCCTGATCTTGTTAGCTGAGAAAGCATCACATGCTAATCCAGGGTTCTGAAAGGAGACTCGGGAAAGGCAAGCAGACTCAGAGGCTGAGTCATTCTCCGGTAACAAGCCGACGAGGAAGCTGGTTTCGGGAGGAAAGATGTCAGAGGTTCAGGACAGGTAGAGAAAAACTGTGGTTCGTGAACCTGCAGCATCGGCAACACCTGGCGGCTTGTCGGAAATGCAGGATGTGGGGTGTGCACTCCCTTAAGACCCCCAGATGAGGGGGTGCGTTCCAGCTCAAGAAGCACTGGTCTAAGCCACACCTGACGTCTTCGTCCAAGCTCGGGCAGTGGACTGAGCTCCGAGGGGGCGCGCAGTGGGGACGCGAGCCTCCTTTTCCTCGTGAACAGATGAGAGGGAACTTCAGGCGAAAGCAGCGGACACTCAGATCCGGGCTTTCAGAGCCGGCCTTTCCTTGGGAGAGGCAGGCGATGGATCTGAAACCTCATCAACGGGCCAACCTCAACCTGTGGTGGCTGAGTCAGCAAAAACCCACGGGGTCAAACTCCACCCGGAGCGTTTTAGCTGTACCCAAGCAATGTCGAGTGTCTCGCCCACGAGGGCACAGGTGAAATAGCCAGCGTGTTATTAGCAGTGGGAACGCTGGCCTGACCCCCTTTCCGCTGGGAGCCGGGGCGGTCGTTTCTCTCACGGCTCGGTTCCTGGGTTAACGGTTGTCCCTGAAACGGAAATTGGAAGCGTGTCCCTGAGCAAAAGCAATTTTCATTCCCCTCTGATTTCTTTTCTAAGTGCAGGGCAGCTCGGAGCTCAGCGCCGCCCTGCTCGGCAGAGCTGCTCCCCGCCGGCCTGTCCCCCTTGACAATGTCATCTTCCAGATAAATCGCCGCCCAGGAAGTCAGAGGGAAATGCGGCCCCAGGGGGACCTGGCATTTTCTCAGCTCGACACATCGAGTTTTTGGCAAGTCTTCCAAATGTTACGTGTTTAAAATATTTCCTTAGTATATTGCGGTTTACCATGCCCTCTCCCCCCGGATGCCCAGCACAGATTAATGAGACGATGCAGATGCTTAGAGTCCTGGGGTGGGGGGGCTGGGGGGCAGGAGTAGCCTGTAAATGTATCACGCACAGAGACTAGGCATGCGTGAGACCTTTAAAGGAAGGAGGCATCACTAACACCACCCTGGCCTGCATGAACCTTGCTGCTCTCAGGCTGGCTCATATATAGTGGCGGCCATCAGAGTTGCGAGGGCTTGGGGGACTCCGCCGCCAGCACGGCTGACCGTCCCCATCTCCTGCCGCACACCTTGAGATGCACCCCCACTGCCTTCGGCATTGCACCTCACGACTTCCGTTTCTGCGCTCTGATCTTTGCTCACTTCTTCAAGCTCAATTTTTATCGCTTCCCGTCTTGCCTTTGCTGTCAGGTCATTTTCTATTTTCTGATATACCAGGCTCACCCTCCCTCCCTCTCCCTCTCTCTCTCTCTCTCTCTCATTCTTCTTCAGGGCACTTTTTAAAAAATGACATTTGCTGCTCTTTTTGCTTGGAATACTCTTTTTCTCTCATCTTCCCACATCGTATTTCCCGGCCAGGCCTCCTGATCCCCGAGGTCTCTGCCGCCTGCTTGGGGAAGCCTCTCCCGGGCCCGGGCCCGGGCCCTGAGGGGCCCCACTGCATCTTGTGTTCGAGCCCTTTCTAGTCACTCCCTGCTGTTGCATCTCTCTCTTTCCCATCAGACCAGCGGTTCTCAGCCTCGGTTGCACGTTCAGCCTCACCTGGGGACATCCGAAAACTCCAGATGTCCAGATCACACCCCAGACCACTGAAATCATAGTCTCCAGGGGTGGGATTCAGGTATCAGTACTTTTAACAGAGTTCCCTGGTGCTTCCAGGGTACAGGCCAGTGGGAGAACCATGGGACCAGGCGAGCAACTCCTGAGAGCAGGGTCCGTTTGAGCAATGACCGTCACACCTGGTACGTGACCGGCACGGGGTGGAGTTCATTGCGTGAATGAAGGAATGAGGTGCTGGGGCCTCAGCTTTGCTGACCCTGGACTCTGGTTCCCAGGTCACTACTGGAGGGCCAGCTCTTAGAGATCCGAGACCCTGAGAATTATCTTAAGTGGAAACCATTTTTAGGAAATGCGACCAAGTTAACCAGATTCTTTAACCACCCTTCCTGTCCGGCCCCCAGCCCCGCACTCCCTGTAGCCCCAGTGACAAGACCTTCTTAGAAAGCCGTGGGAAGGTGAGATAAGAAACGGCAGGAGGCTGAAGGTCTTACAGGAAGTTTTCATTTGGCTGTGACGCCTGATTCACGTCAAGTTTCTGCTGTAACAACCCCACGGACTGGATATTCTGGGCACTTGAGATAATTGATCTGCAAGGGCTTCGAAAACCATAGAGCAACATTGTTATGGTAACTGCATTTCACTCCCAGAACGGACTGATTGTTGAGGTCATAGGGATGTAATGGGGAAAGGTGCAGGCGGTGTCTCAGCGGGGTGCCAGTGCTGGAATGTCCTGAGGGAGGGCGGTGGGCAGGCAGGGTGGGGGCCCAGGAACTCGGAGACAGCGTCGGCTGCTTGTTCTTCCGGAACTGTGAGCTCTGTAAGGAAGGAGGTTATCCTGCTTACTCTGTATTTCCTCAAGGCCTGACGCAATTCCTGGTTCTAGTCACTCTGTCAATGACCAAGATCATTAAATTATGGGCCGTCTGTTAGTGAGGATCCTTGGACTTCCAGGTATTAGAAAACCAGCTTAGATTCATCGAAGCATAAAAAGATTTATTGGCGGGGTCAGGAGGGTTCTGACCCTGGGACCTCGCGCCTGCTCGGCAACACTCACGTCTGCTCCTCCTGTTTGTGCTGCTTCTCCTGTTTGGAGGGTGGGGGGGTGGCTTCCTTCTCCCCTCCTGCAGGTGGGCTCGGGACACGCAGAAGGCCCAGGGCCAGCCGACGGCTCTGGACTCACACTCTCCCAGTCTGACCTCCCGACAGCACAGGGCTGTCTTTTAAGTTACAAAATCCGGTGGGAGGGACTGTGGCTGGGAAGGATGGAGAGGGCGCCCGCCCTGGCCCAGCGACTGAGGCGGAGGGCGAGGGTGCACCTGTGAAATCACCGGAAGGCAGACGCTCTTCTCAGAACGGCACCACCTGCTGGCGTGTCATTACGGGAGACCCCTGCCTCCCGCAGCTGTTTCCCAGTGACAGGAAGCGGTCGGATTGACAGGTGGTGGTTTATTGTAGATTTTTGGGGGAAAGGTACAAGATCTGTGCCCCTTGCAGGGCAGTGACAGTTAGGTGAATGTTTAACTTTTGCAAACCCTGGGCTAAAAGTCCATTTGTTTAGAAGTCATGCTCACTCGCTTTTATGCTTTCTATCACAATTAGGATGGCGTTCATCCCAGTGTCCCAAGTCTGATAAAAGGATGTTATGATCATGACTTTTATCCTGAATGAAATAACAAGAGTGGGGGTGCCTGCCCTGCCCCGGAAAGGGCCACATGGGTTACCTGCCGAGCTCTGGCTGCTGCGAGGGCCCCCGCCCACTGGGAGCCCTGCCCACGTGGGGCTTGAAGGCTCTGTGGCTGACGAAGACCACCCCCCACCCCGTGCTTCCGCAAGCGCAGGCGCTAGTTAAATACCGGCTGGTGCTTCACCTAATAGGGGATGGGAGAGCGAACCCCTTGAATAAGCGTCTGTTTCTTGCTGTTTAAAGATCCCATGGCACTGCCAGCAAAAGACTCCAGGGTGGACTTGCCCAGGACACAGAGGCTTCCACCCGTCACGTTTCCAAGGTCTTTTCTGATGGCCCACAGCTGCAGAAGCAAGGCTGAGCGCGCGCCGGCTTCCCGCAGAGCGGAGAATGGGAGCTGGGGCAGTGGAGGAAGTAACGACGGGAGCGGGAGCACGTCCCTGGAGGCTTCCACTTGCCCGTGAAGGTTGGGGCTGGCCAGAGTGATGCTCGGGTCAGAGGTCGCTGGGTCCTGCTTGTCTGAGGCAAACAGAACCGGTGGCATGGGGACCGAGCACAGAAGCAGGCCGGGGACAGGGAGATCCAGATCAGGGCCGGGACCCTGGCGTAGGGAGAACCAGGTGAGGCCCGGAAGAAGAGCTGAGGCCTGGGTCAGAAGGGACTGGCCAGGGCTGTCGGGGGAGGGCTGAGTCCACAAACCCACTCGTGGCTGGGAGAGTAGGGTGCGGGTGGACATTGTCTCAGTTCTCCTCTCCCGGGCCAGTGACCCAGGAAAATACAACAGTGGCGTTCTTGTAGCTCACCATCGAACAGCAGGCAAAGGACTGTTTTTATTTTTATTTTTGTGGCAGACTTCGCAGACAAAGTTCCCATACAAACAGCAACTCTATGCCACATTTTAGAGTTCTTTGGTGAAGCTACAGTTTAAAGTAGCAAGGACTTTAAAAATAATTTTTAATAAAGCTTTTACTTATTTATTTTTAGAGAGGGGAAGGGAGGGAGAATGAGAGGGAGAGAAACATCAGTGTGTGGTTGCCTCTTGTGTGCCCCCTACTGGGGACCCGGCTGCAACCCAGGTATGTGCCCTGACTGGGAATCGAACCAGTGACCCTTTGGTTCACAGGCTGGTGCTCAATCCACTGAGCCACACCAGCCAGGGCTCTAAAAATCACTCTTTAACCTCATCACCGTACCTGCACTTCTGCACCCTGCTGGCAATACTGCTCTCAGGGGACGAAGACTGTTGACATACCGAGGGAATCCACAGATCCATGGCCGTCTGGAGCTCACCTCCCTGCCTGAGACAGATGCCAGGAAACGGGGGGCAGGACAGGGAGAGAATGGGGCTGTTCCGTGTGAGAGGAGGAGTTGAATTCAGAGTCCGTGTGGACGCAGAGCGGGGAGGGGGAAGAGAAGCAGCTGAGCAGAGTGACGGGAGGCCAGGCCTTGAGGACAAGAGGTGACCAGCTGCAAGCCCTCTGCTGGCTTTCCCGGTGCAAGGACTGGCCCAGGAACCTGTACAAACGCCACGGCCACCCTCCAGCTGTGGCGGTTTATCGACAATATCGCTACGACGATAAGACAGGAACATGCAGCACTCCCCGTAAAACCATAGAGGCAAACAGTGTTTGTAAGTTTTGCTTTAAAAATATTCAATGTTTACTCATGTTCTCTGATTTTCTGTCACAAAAGCCCGCCTCCAGCCATTGCCCCAGGATCTTTGGTCACAGCGATGGCACGTCCCCGCCTTGGGGGGCGGATGCTGTGGGAGTCGGGAGTGGGGCTGTACCCCCGTCTGGGTCCATGTGGGGTGGGGGGAGAGAGCCCCAGCAAACCCGGCAGGAATGCAGGGAGGGGGCCCGTGTCCCTCCCTCCCACTGAGCAAAGGCCCTGATGACACACTCTTTTCTTGCTTTTCTTTTTTTGTTAAAAAAATTCCAACCTTTTATCAATGAAAACTTTAAACATCCCAAAACGTGGGAAGAGTAGCACCCTGACTCCTGCGTGCACCCACAGAAGCGTCAACGATCATAAACATTTGGCCACATTTGCTTCATTTCTGTGTCTGGGTATGCATTTGATCTCCGTGACCAACTTGGTTTCTGTAGAGTCCTTGGCCTGTAGTGCGCAGGACGTCGGGCACTTGAGCTCTATGGACCTAAGCACGTGTTTTCCGAATGTAAGTCACTGTCAGTTAAACAGTCAAGGGAAGGGGCGGCTGTGAAAGCTGGGGAGCCCAGAGATCATGGGGTGGGCGGCTGGCATGTGAGGTTCAAAGCCGGGAGCAGGGGAGGGCTCCCACTCCCTCTCAGGAAGTCTGGCCCCCTGTAGGGGGACCACCGGAGAGAGAAAACCCTGTCACCTGCCCCGCGCCCACTCACAGCAGCTTTACCTGCCTCACGGACCCCGCCTGGTCACCGTAGCACCCCAACTTCCTTCTCTCTCCCCTCCTGTGCCTCTCCCTTTTCTTCTCCCCACAGCTCTTGCTCTGTGTTCGCTTGAGTCTGTTTCTTTCTCTGTCTTTCTTTCTGGCTCTCCCTGACCTTTATCTCTCTCTGTCTGCCCCCCACCCCTGCTGCCTTCTCTCTCGACCATTTTTCCCCTCCTCACGTGCAGGCGATGCTGAACTTGGCAGAGCCCGTGCAAGCCGTGCGGCAGCGGCCCTTCCGTCAGGGGGGTTGTGCCCGGACAGCATCTGGGAAGCCCCGTGGGGCCTTTCGGAGGAAGGTGGCGTGTGGCTGTGAGGAACCTTGTTGACAGTGATGAATGAGGAAAACGACACAAGGCGTATCATGAACTGATGTTCGTCTCCCCTTGTGTGTGACGGCTCATGGGATACATGGGCAGACGCTTTCTTTGTCACCCTGCTCTCTGTCTCCGCATGGCCTTCTGGGGGGGGCGGGGGTGGAAGCTCCTCTGTGTCTGTTAACAAGGGAAGGAAGACCCAGGTGTCTTTTTTCTAGAGTCCTGCCAAGCACTAGCAGGAACGCTAGCCGTGAACCTGGGGGTCTGCTGGAGCCGCAGTTCCAGTGGGTGCGAGGACCTTTCAGCCAGAACATTGGAAATCCCAATGGCACCCAGGCAGGTGCATCGCCCCGGCCCCCGCTGAGCCCCTGACATGTGCTCACTCCAGCCCCTGGCTCAGCACAGCCATCTCGGACCACTGGTTTTTGGGGCACCAGCTACGGGGTCGGGGTGCAGCTGATGAACCGAGGTGTCTGACCCAAAATCAGCGGGACTTTTTCTGTCCAGCCTCAGTTCGCCCTCCCAATTGGGCCTAATACAAACACATCATCTGATCGGGCAGAACGCTTCTCCATCAGCTACCAGGAGTCCCGGGAGCCCCTTACGGATGGCCCTGCTGGCTTTGCGGCCTTTGAACTCTGTGTTACAACCTGGAACCGTGGTGGTTTTCCTAGCTTCCCGGAGAAACCTCCGGAGGGAACACTTTGTTAAGCCAAATTCTTGAGGTTAGCTGAAAACCAAGTTACAGACCCACCCATTTAAAATTCAGCGTGATCGACGTTTATTGGGAACCGGCGGTGGGCCCCGCGCTGTGCGGGGTCTCCGGGGCGATGCACAGAGGGTGGGGGACGACCGCAGACAGGAGACGGTGACAGAGGAGCAGGGAGAGGCGCAGGTGAGAGCTGGGGAGGGAAGTGGGAAGCCTCCTGGGAGCAGGTGGGAAGATACGAGACACAAGCAGGGACGCGAGGACCGTGAGGGACACCCGTGGGTGGGGCAAGCAGGGAGGCCGAGGGGAAGTCCAGAGAGAGACCGCGGACACCGAGAAACGCCGCCGCAAGAGCTGTTCCGGGAAGAGGGAAGAGGAAGTCGCGTTAGACCGGTGGCCGGCGCTGTGAGGCGGGAGGCTGCTGCTGCGAGAGCCCTCATGGGGCTCGGGGTGTTTTCCTCGTGTCACGGGGACCAGGGAGTGTCCGGTGCTTTGGGGAATCGGCGCAGACTGAGCCCTTGCAGCAGGCGGACTGTCGGAAATGGAGATGTTGGTGCACACATAGAGTTCAGTGGACAATGCCGGGTTTGAGGTCAGAAGCTCAGGTTCAAATCCCCAATCCTGTACAACCAAAGAGAAGTAACTAAACCAGCCCTGAGGTTGGGGCTGCTCCTCCCACCCCTCTCTCCTCCCTCCCTTCCTTCCCTCCCTCCTTCCTTCCCTCCCGCCTTCCTTCCTTCTTTCCCTCCTTCTTTCTCTCCTTCCTTCTTTCCCTCCTTCTTTCTCTCCTTCCTTCTTCCCCCCCTTCTTCTCTCCGCTCCTCCCTTTCTTTTTCTCTTTCTCCCTTTTCCTTCTTCTCCCCCTGCTCCTTCTGGGACATCGGAATCCGGACTCTGAGTGTTGGAGGAAACGCCCTATTGAAGTGTCTCACCTGCGTCAGCTGTGCCGTCTCCCCCAGGCCCTGCGCATGTCTTCAGCACCAACCCACATGCTCAGCACGTGGCAGACTCTCTGCTGAGAATCCATTCATGGGCAGGCACCCCCTGGCAGGAGGGTCCCTGATGCCAGCCTGTTTCCTTCCCGCCGGACAGCTCCCCCCCCCTCCCCCCCCGCCCCTGGCTGCCTGTACTCTGGTATCTTCTCTTTTCATTAGAGTAACTTCTTCCACTAGAAGGCAGACCAACTCCTCCTTGGCCCCACAACAAGCTGCAGGTTGTACCCCGACATCGGGGTGAGCAAATCAAAGGCCCCCCCGCCCAGTGACCCTCTAGAGCAACGATGGTCAACCTTGTTCAGCTCACAGCGCCCAGAAACTCATTACTAAAATTCTGTGACATGCCGGAAAATATATTTCTTGCCAATATGACCAAACAAATAGGTATAGTTTTGATTCATTCATACTGGACAGCTATTATTGTGTTTGGCTGCTTTCGTTTTTTTAATTTGTCAGTGTAAGGGAAAAGATGTCAGTGCCCCTGACTGGACAGGCATGGCATGTTTTAAACATTCTCACAGCACATCGGGTGAAAAGGGGTGGTCTAGTGGCATCTGTTGTTACCTGAGCACCTCTTGAAAGGTATCAAACATCGCTTGCACGGGGGCGGGGTATGAGGATTCAGGCCCTTGGGAAGGTGGTACTCAGGTGAGTGGACAGAGCCAGCCCGTACTCGGATCGATGAGAGCCATGAACCACATAAGGACAGCACCCCTGTCCTAAAAGCTGCGCAAATGTTTTGACATAAACGTCCAGGTCCTGCTGACTGGCGGAGCTGGTATGACTTTTAACCAGCTCGCCTAGTGGTCTGATTCTGGGGGACACTGGTCCAGTCCTTTCTTGCCTCATGGTGGACGAATATCCCCTCCTTGCTTTGTCACAGCCCATAGCCACTGCTTGTGACCTGGGACCGACTTGTCACACGGCAGCCCTCCCCTGTCCTGCAGTTTGTGGGACCCTGACTGCCGCGCCCCCCTGTAGAATCAGGGTGACAGGAGTGGGGGGATTAACGTCAGACCGAACACGGATCCCCTAACTGTGTCCTTTCTTCATGGCACTGCTAGGTGACATCATTAAATACCACTCTCCTCCCATTGGAGCGGATTTCAATGTGAAGGCGGTACAAGTTGCATGACCTTGAAGTTGAGTCTTTGTTTATCCATCTGTAAAAAGGTGGCAATAATACAGATGCATAGAGTTGTGGTAAGGATTAAATGCTCCCTCTCTATTGTGTCCATTGCTTGGAAACTAGTAAGTAATTAACATGTTTCTTTCCTACAATTTCCTACAAATTTCCCTTTCCCACAAATACCGAGTTATTGCACTATAGATCACAACATGCATCTAGGAAATGGAAGAATCAAGAGAACAAATGAATATTTGTCAGTCATGTAGCTTACATTATTATAGAAATCAAAATAAAAACCAGGAAAGAGGTGGGAGAGAAAGGAACAGACCACGAGAATTTCTTTGAGGAAAAAAAAATGAAATTGCCCTTCCAGTGGGATTCTAAATCAGAAATTATCAACTGGAGAGCTGGACAGAGTAAAATATTATACAGGCATTGTTTTTACTTTATTTTTAATTTTATTTTTAGAAGACTTAATTTTTTTTAGAGTAGTTGCAGGCTCACAGAAAAGTTGGGGTGGTACAGAGATTTCACAATAGCCCCCGCCCCCACACCTGCACAGCCTCCCCCACTGCCAACACTCCGAGTTAGCGGGGTGCGTTTGTTACAGTTGGGGAACCTACACTGGACACATCGCTACCACCAAAAATCCATGGTTTGCATGAGGGTTCCGTTTTCGTGTGGCACATTCTGTGGGCTGGGACGAATGTCTAATGACACATATCTGCTGTGCTGTTACCGTATTGGGAAGTTTCACTGCTCTAAAAGTCCTCTGCGCTTCCCCTGTTCATCCCTCTCCCCACCACCACCCCCCGCCCACCCCCCCCACCCCCCCAGGCAGCCACTGATCTTTGTACTTCCCTCACAGTTCGATCTCTTCCAGAATGTTTTGTCGTTGGGACCAGACAGTATGCAGCCTTCACATTTGCTTTTTTTCATTTAGTAATGTGCTCTGAAGGTCCCCCCCCTGTCTTTTCATAGCTTGCCAGCTCACCTCTTTCTAGCTCTGAGTACTCTCCCATTGTCTGGATGGACCGCTGTGTACTTATCCCTCACCTGCTGAAGGGCGTCTTGGTTCCTTCCACGTTGTGTCTGTTGTAAATAAAGCTGCTTAGTTGCCCATGGGCAGATTTTTGTGTGAACGTGTTTTCAGCCTTGGGCAGACACCAAGGAGCCCAACTGCTGGACTGTGTGTAAGAGTGTGTTTGATTTTGTAAGAAATTGCCAAACTGCCTTCCAAAGTGGCCGCACCTCGCCCCGCTCCCACCAGGGGTGAGTGACAGTCCCTGTCGCTTTGGGTCCTCACCAGCGGGTGGTGCTGTCAGCGCTCTGGATCCGGGCCATGCACATAGGTGTGTGGTGGTGTCTCACCTTTGTTGTACTTTGCATTTCCCTGACAACATGTTATGTGGAGCATCTTTTCATACACGTAATTGCCACCTGTGTATCTTTTTTTGGTGCAGTGTCTGTTAAGGTCTTTGACCCCCCCTTTTTTAACTTGGTGGTTTGTTTTCTTATGTTGAGTGTAAAGAGTTCTTTGTATACTTTGGATCACGGTCCTTTATCAGATGTTCTTCTGCAAATACGTTTTTCCCCATTGTGGCTTGTCTTCCCCTTCTCCTGACAGTATCTTTCACAAAGCAGAAGTTTTTAGTTTTGACAAAGTCCAGCTGATCAGTTATTTCTGTCCTGGATCCTGCCTTTTGTGTCGTAAAGGCCTTGTTTTTCACCGTGCAAATAACTGGTTCTCTCTCAAGAGTGGTGGCTGACCCTGGTCCCTGTGACACTGGCGGCCCTGCTAGGACCAGGACCCGGGACCTCCTATTCCCACCCAGGATCTGCTCTGTGAGCCTTTTCTGCGATCGCAAATGAGCTCTAGATTTCTCACCACATTTCTAATGTCAACATTTTCTCCTAAAATGAAGGTGAGAATGAGACCTCTGAATGGGGGACTCTGAATTGAGTTGGGCACTTAGAAGCCAGGTGACCTTGCACAAGTGACTTACCTTTCTGCTACATTTTCCTGCAATTCTGTAGATGACAGTCGTCCCCTGCAAAGTCATCGAGCACCTGACAGGAACTCACTAATGGCTGGACCCAGCCCCTCATTCCCAAGTACGACGTCTACCCTGACCACCCACATTTGCCAAAAGACCAATGTTTTTATTCCACTCATTAAGTTCATTCCCTGTCTCTAAGTTTCCCGGATGGACTCAAGCACCTTGCTTTGCCAGTCTTCTCCTAATCTTTCTAATTGAAGTGAAAGTTGTCTGTGTGTGTGGCGGGGGTGGGGGGGGTGGGGGCGGCGGGTGCAATGGGAGTTTATTTGTGAGCAATGGCGACACAGGACAGAGGTGTCCAGGGAGCTCCGTGCACGGGGACTGAAGCCCCCGCACACTGCCACGTAGCCTGGCCGTCGCCACACGCCCTAGCACGTTACCTTGGAGCTTCCCCGTGCCCGCCTGTGCCGTGGGCACGCAACCCTGCAGACTCACATTTGGGAGGAAGCCTTGGAGGGTGGGGAGCCACATCCGAGATGAAGCTTCTGTCATATCTAAAAACACCAAGTGCTGCTGCAGCACCAACGTTAGAAGCAGAACGTTTCTAACGCAATTTCAAAGTTCAGGCCAGGGGAGGTCTAGCAAGCTTTTTTTTTTTTTTTTTTTGCCTTAAGTGCATTTAGCAGGGAAATGTTTCAGTGTGAAAATCTATGGCAGGACGGGAATCCCACAGCCTTGCCAGAGACCATGGTTTGGGAGGGGTGGCCGGTGATCGTCCCAGCCCGGAGAAGCTCCTGTGGCCGTGCCTCCGTTCCTGAGGGTGCTCATCTCGGTCTGCAGCCACACATTCGATTGTGCGGCTGCACCTGTCTTCCCCCGACACCGCAAGGCCCAGGAGGACAGAGACCGCGTCTGGCACAGTGCCGGGCACACCAGAGACTTCCCGTCACAGAGAGGAGGGAAGGGGACATTGTTCAGGGTGCATCTGTAAGTTAGTGCCTTACTCATGCAGGCTAGACACACAGCAAATCATTCATAGGTGTGCAATGGAAATTGATAAATTTTACATCAAGCGCTAGTTAGGCTTTATCCCAGGGGTGTCAGACTCATTCTCACCGGGGGCCACAGCAGCCTCGAGGTTGCCTTCACAGGGCCGAATGTAATTTTAGGACTGTGTAAATGTAACTACTCCTTAAATAGGGGCAAGGAGCTCTGCATTCGGCCCTTTGAAGGTGACTGCAAGGCTAATGCGGCCCCTGGTGAAAATGAGTTTGACACCCCTGCTTTATCCTCTAAACTGGTATTCTATATGAAATTCCTTTATTTGGGTTTTGAGTTTTGTTGGCCCTGCTGTTCCAAAAACACCCTTGCATGCAGTTGGGATTTGCATATAGGACAAGAGAACAGGGCTGAGGATTTTAACATTTTTCAAGACATTAAGTAGAGGCTGCCCCTTTTGAAAACAAAACATGTACTTACTTGCAAAACATCTTTATTTTTCAACCATAGTACAGCTAAGGAGTATTATTTTTGTAGAAGGAAATGAAATACAGGAAAGGAAAAGGAGTATTATTTTTGTAGAAGGAAATGAAATGGAATAGGAATCGAGCAGAAATTGACCAGGAATCACTTAGAAATCAAAGAAAGAGTCAACGTAGGGGACAAAGGGTGTGATTCGGGAAAGAAAAATCTTGGAATCCACTGACTCCATGCTAAACCAGAAGTCTCATGATGACATAAATAAAGCCTCATTGATAAAACATGAGAGCTATTGAAACACTAGATGGAAAAGGCAGGGTATGAAATCAGATACAATGCGCTTGTGCTGAAAAACAACCTCCGGCGGCAATGTTTCATACCACGGTTAATATAAAATCAGCCGTTATTTGACAAGGAAAAAGAAAAAAGAAAGCTCACCTTATTACATCACATCAATAATGCATTTTCTAGAAGCTCATCATGGTTCTTTCTATAAAGGCCAAATAATGTAGAGAAATCACCTTTTATCTGCTCCTGCCTCGGAGGGTTTATTTGGTTATCCTGATCTTGGTTCAACCTTTAAACATTCCCAAGGGGTTTCAGAGCAGATGAATCCGGGCCCTCTAGGCAGACATCTGAAATAACTCAGGACGAAAAGGAGGAAATAGCCTGTCCCTGTTTCCACTCTCAACCTCCTAGCAACATGCTTTTGTTTTAATTAGCCAGATAATTAAGTCAATTCTTCATGTCCTTTGCCTTGAGAGATGTGGCCATAGTCTGCGTGTGTTCGCTTACTCTGTAATGATTAGCATGTCCAGGGTGCGGGGGGCTGCCGAGGACCATCCCAGCTCCTTCCTGGGCTCCTGGGCTCACCGGTAAAAGGGGCATGATGGTACTTGGTTAGGATTCAATGAGATAAACTAGATGGTGTGTCCACGGCCGCATCTGATACCTGGAGGCTGGTTCCACTCCTTCCTCTTTTAACGGTGACTGTTGATCGCTCACGAAGGGCTTCCTGGCAGTGGCCTAGCAACCAGGGAGTGGGGAAACAAGAAAACAGAATACTATGAGATCAATGCAATGATGTTGACGTGCACCGTGAACCCGACCCTCCACGCTGCGTGGGAAAGGCGAGGGGGGTTTCCAGGAGACGGAGCTGGGGGAAGTCCGAAAGGTGCATGTGGCGAGGAGCAGCCCAGCGGGGAGGGTGGGCTCTGCTGTTTTCAGAGAAGTGGGAGCAGGTCCCCCCGGCCTCGGACTGCAGGAGAGGACAGAGAGAGAGAGAGTGGCCTTGCGGACAGGGGGCCGCATTGTGAAGGAACTCAGACACCCCAAGTGAACTTAGGTCTCTGTTACGAGGACAACAGAGAGCACGCAGGGTGGTTTTCTTTAAAAAAAAAAAAAGGAAAAAAGTAGCTTTTTTTTGTCAGATTGCAGAAGTTATACCTGTTCACGAAAGGAAATACAGCTTATAAATGATAACCTAAGTGAAAAGCCCCACAGTCTTGCATCCAGAGATAACCACCATGAATGTTTTGGTGTAATATTTTCCATGATTGAGATAATACTTTTCATGGCTTTTTAAAAAAAGGATTTTATTTATTTTTAGAGAGAGAGGAAGGGAGGGAGAAAGAGAGGGAGAGAAACATCAATGTGTGGTTGCCTCTCACGTGGCCCCCACTGGGGACCTGGCCCGCAACCCAGGCATGTGCCCTGACTGGGAATCGAACTAGTGACCCTTTGGTTCACAGCCCGTGCTCAATCCATTCAGCTATACCAGCCAGGGCTCACGACATTTTTTGTTTTTACAAACATTGCATATGAATAGTAAAAAAAAAAAAGACAGATAATTAAAAACACAGAACACACACAAAATCCCTTCACATCATGATACTTCATCAGTGTGTCCATCTGAATCATCTTCTCTACGTGTCTCTGTCTTGTTCTGAGTCTCTGTTTATTAATCTCTTTTTTAGATGTTATCTTAACCTGTGTGGTCCTTTGAACATATCAAGAGAGTGTTTCCATATCACAAGATTTCATGTACAGCATTATTAAGAATGATGGAATACAGCATTTTTGTGTAATAGAATTTATTTAACTAACCTCCTATTGTGAACACGTGTGGTTGTCCAAGTTTCACTCTCAATACCAATATTGTCATACAAATTTCATAGGTAAACTTTTCACAGATCTCTAAAACTTCCATAGAATAAGACATCAGCAACGGCATTTAAGGTATTTAAAGATGCTGAGACATCACTATTATGTTGTCCACTGAAACACAATTCCAATTTTTTTCCTAGTAGTCACCTGGGACAGTTCTTTGCTCAAAAAGATAAGAAGTTTTGGGAAGTTGCCTGAAAGATGGCAGAAGGAAGTGGAACAGAATGGTGAATACGTTGTTCAATAAATTTATTGGTAAAAATGAAAAAAAAAATGTCTTTTATTTTTACTCGAAAACCAAAAACATTTTTTGGCCAACCAGTATTGTCTGCTCCTTATGTCCCCTCAACCAGGAAGTATTATCAGGTTTCTTAAGAGTTGACAGTTTTACAGGTGAAACGTGGGAACTTGTCAGTTTGCGTTCCTTTGCTTAATAATGAAGCTGAACACATTTTAATGTGTCAAATGGTTAATTTTCTCCTCTCTTCCAAATTGTGTTAATGAACCTTTGTCATTTATGGTATTAATTCTTTTCTTATCAAATCTCATATTAAGGATATTTACACTTTGTGGTAAATATTGAACACATTTTTGTTGGTAAATAGTTTGTTGTTGAATTATGTTCGTGAATATCTTGTTGCAAAGAAGCTGTAGCAAAAAGTCTACAACATTTCAGTGAGTGAATCCATCAATCTTTTCCTTTACGAGTTCTGCTCATGGCCTTGGGCGTCTCAGCTGCCTGAATACATGGTATTATCCATGATTTATCCTGGTGATTATGTTTTTATCCCCATGCAATTTATATTTCTGTAATCTGTGAGGTAAAGCTCTAATTAGTTTACGCCCCCACACACAACACCAGGATTTAGCCAGATATCTCAACCCTCTGTGTTAAAGAATCCTGCCTTTCATCCTTCTTTTTCTTTTTTTCTTTTTCTTTTTCTTTCTCTCTCCCTCCCTCCCTCCCTCTCTCCCTCTCTTTCTCTCTTTCCTTCTTTCCTTTTTTACTTCCTTCCTTCTTTCTTTCTTTCTTTTTCCTTCTTTCTTCCTTTCTTCCTTCCTTTCTTCCCTCCCTCCCTCCCTTCCTCCCTCCCTCCCTCCCTTCCTTCCTTCCTTCCTTCCAGAACCCACTCATTGGGAGCAATTGCCCTGTAGCATGAGGTGAAAGCAGAATCACTCCTGGGCAGCTGATGTTTTCTGAAGTGGCAGCCTCACTGTGAAGTGCTCTTTCACCGTTTTCCTTCCTGCTCCTGGAAGGTGAGGCGGATCCTGTCGGCAGGTAACCGTCTTCCCACCATGAAGGCAAACCCACCTGCTGTGGATGGTGGGGCGGGTGACTTTCCAGGGTCCTCACTCTAGCTGTAGGTGGCCTGCTGGGTGGCGGGGCACCAACCTCTCTGGGGGTCTGGTTGTCCTCATAGGACTCTTAAGCTCAGGAGGGAAGACAATAGTACGAGTAAATAATTTTACGAAGGCCCATGCCACTTTGGAAAAAGCAGTAATTCTCTCCATGCACAGCCGGGAAGCTAAGTGTTCTGGTCCTGGATTTAGACTGCACTCAGCCCAGTGAGATGGTGGAGAAGAAGCAGACGCAGCCTTTACTGTTCTGTACCTTACAGTGCTGTGGGGTAGATGGATGTTTATCAAATAACCACAAATAACACACACACAAACACGCCACTGAGAAAAACCCACAGTGCCGACAGACCTGTCACGGTCTCTCCGTCATTAGCAGGGAGCACCGTTTCTACCAGCAGCAGTGCCCTGGTCTCCTTAGAGACCGCCCGGAGGAGGAAAACAGCAGGCTAGTCCCAGAAGCTCGATGGGAGGTGGAACAACGAAGCCGACAGCAGCCCCTGCAGGTGAGGCGTCTTCCAGAGAAGCAGCACGATTCAGACTCGGGAGCTACCGTTTGGACTTGACCATGACGGGCTAAGGAGGCCTTGCAAGTCACTGAATTCTTCGTGACGTAGTTGCCTAATCTGAAAGTTAATTTAAAAAAGAGGTTGCTCCTTCATTCCTATGCGTTGACTGTTCAAATTCTTAAGAGGACAGACAGCACGTTTTTCATGTGACTGAATGCGGATGGCCCACAAAGCACCCCGAGGATTGAGCAATCGTAAAACTGTTTCATAGTTGGCCTTTCCGAGTCTCGTGTGTAAAACAATACCTCGCTTAGATGAGATCATGTGTTTGAAACACATAACATGTAATCAAAGGGTAGAGTCACTGGCATTCCCTATGTAATTGTTAACATTATGAGGCAGAACATGGTGGAATAAATTGTTTTTAACCACATGATTTGGAAACAGACAAGCCTGAGTCAAAGTCCTCGTGTGCCCCTATTTGACCTTGGCACACTGGTAAACCTTGCTGTTTGAACACTTTTTAAGTGGGGAAAATAGCTCTACTGGGAGGAGTAATTATGCAAAGTGCAGCGTCTGATGCAGAAGAAAGTACCCAAGAAATAGTGGCTTCTCTCTGTCTAAACACCTGCGCACCCGTCTTACCTGTGTCTGTGTCCTACAGCATGGCTGACCGTGGTCTGCGGTACCTGCTTCTCTGAGACCAAATCTCGCTGCAACTACTGACCCCCTGAATTCATTAGAGCTGCACCCAAGGCTTAACCTTCCCCCAAAAGCAGTATTAGGATGAGAACATGCCACAGAAACACCTCCTCTCCCTCTTGAAACCCTACCAGGTTGGAAAATTGAGGGCTCTACACATACATTATGCTGCAGCGTGCATGAATAGTAACAGTTGCAATATTTGTGGGTAATTATTCATATTTCTCATCTCTGATTCTTTGCCCATTTTTTTATCGCTATAAATCTGGATGTTTTGTTTTTTACTTATAATAATTTGGATGCCAAAATATTAACTGTCTTGCTATTACTTATTACTGATAGTATCACTAAGAAAGACCACTTTGGGGGTCCGTAATCCATTTATGAGGCCAGGATGGAGCCCCATGGTCCGCACATAGGAAGTGCTACGTTCTCTGTCCCCTCTGACTGGATCTGGTTGTTACGGAAAGACACGTGGTGTGATTCAAGCCAAGGATGATTATACAAATGTGTGGAGTCTTCCTGCCAAAGTGACGTGTCACACTTGTTTGGTTTTAGGTGGGGTCTGTGTAGATGGATATACAAGGGGGGATCACCCCCAAACCCAGAATTTATTCATAAAAAAATTGTGTGTGTATTCTTACCTGTTTAAACTTCAGTCACCTTTGAAGTACTCTCCATTTGATGCAATACACAAACGTGTCGAGGCTTCAAAAAAGTATTCACTGAAGCCGAACGCAGGCTCTCACAATAGCACCAGCTGGCAGGCAGACTGACACAGGTGGGTTCCTAGAACATGCACCTCGTGGGGGAAGCATGCACTACAAGGGGCCCACCCGCCAGAAGATAATTCTGCTTTTGGGGTGTCCTCCCTCGTATATTGCTGTTGTATATAATGTACTTGATTTGAAAATATTTTCACAGAGGGTTTCCTGTAAGGACCTACTCTTTTCTTTCCTTAACGTTATTAAGCAACCCTTTCCCTAAGTTTTACTTACTGGGATGCTATTATATTTAATTAGAATAAAAAAAAGTTCTCTGTCCCGAAGATATCTGATTTTCAGATCTTGAACTTTCCGTAAACAGTTTCCAGAGCTCATCCCATTTAAGAATGCTTACATTTTAATACAGTTACAGCATAAACATTCAATATAAAAATGCACTGGTGTTGAAATCGGTATTGAATTCAGCATCTGTTTGGCAGAACTCTGAGTACAAAACAAAGCGGAACCACGCGCTGCTGGCTAACGAGATGCATGGAACATGGGCTTTGACTTCAGTGAATATAGAATCTCAGAGTTGCCATAGTCGACTAAAACTTCCCACCATCCATGTCGACTGCATCTGCTAGTGTAGGATTTTTAAAAATAGTATTTTTATTGTTGGTTCAGCAAAGCATTTTCCCTCCAGGCTACATACTTCTGAAAGCCACACAGTATCGGGTGATAAGACAATAGTCGATAAAATTAGTTTCAAATGAGGTAACGGCAGGCAGGTACAGAAATGGGGTTACATTGTGTGGAGAAACCAATAATGAGAATGAAAGTCGAAAACTAAAAGAAGGAGTTTTGCCAAGGAACTACAGCTGACACCTGAGGTATAAAATATGAGTCTAAAAATACAATGTACCATTATTTAGTGAAGGGATTAGACAGACACTGGTAGCTTTAATTCCTTTGATTTAGCAAGCTGAGAATGAACCCTTGTTTACAAGAAAACCATGGTGAACCCTAGTTGTCTCTTTCTTGCTACTGTTGTTGTATCTTGAGATGAGAGTAGAAACAAAAAATGCTTACAATTTCAGACTATAGTTGATAACCCTGTTATGTAATTGAAACTTGCTAAAAGAGTAGAACTTGAAATATTTTCTCACACACACGAAGATAGTTATGTGAGGTGATGAATGTGTTAATTGACTAGATGGAGAGAATCCTTCATAAGACATATGTATATCAAATCACCATGGTGTATACTTTAAATATCTTACAATTTGTTATGTTGATTATATCCCAGCAAAACTGAAAGTTAAAAAAGTTTAGACCGCCATTTATTGCATCCTTTAAGTTAATAATGTCATAGCTTTAAATATCTATTCTAAAATAAACAAGCTTCCATTTTTTTATTGCCCTGGGCATTTGTGCTGTTCCCCCACCCCCAGCCCCTGGCAATGCCCTGCCAAGGACTTTACTTTGGGGGAGATTTCAGAAATCACAACCAGACTTCCTGCTTGAGAATATAACCATTAAATCAGAATTTCTGAGAAATCGCCAAGAACAATCAAGAAAGATGTTGCTTTTTATGCAGAACACTCGCTGAAGAACCGTTTTGTCTCCTAGTCAATGATCAGATTCTCATTATTTTTTTTATTTTATTTATTTATTTTCAGAGAGGGAAGGGAGGGAGAAACAAGAGAGAGAAACATCCATGTGTGGTTGCTGGGGGCTGTGGCCTGCAACCCAGGCATGTGCCCTGACTGGGAATCAAACCTGCGCTGGTTTGGTTTGTAGCCCGTGCTCAATCCACTGAGCTACGCCAGCCAGGGCAAGATTCTCATTATTTATTTAGATTTTTCTGGCTGTTATACTCTGAAGAGCTCATTAGAGTAAATTATTCCAATATCATGTTCATTTACAGACTCGTGGCATTTATCCTGTGTTTATTTTCATAACTTTGCAGATTTCACGCACTAAATATGTCAGCCTGCATCCAGGCGCCCGTCTCCCCCGCCACCACCACAGGCCTCGCCAGTGCTCTCACTGTCTGGCCCGGACCTGCCTGTGGACCGGGCTTCCTCCTCCCCTCCTGCCTCCTCCGTCTGCTCTCTGCTCCAGAGAGTTCTCTACTTCTTCTTTCAGCGAAGAAGCCAGCTGGGACGTTCATAAAGATGACGCTGACTCCGTCAGTCAATTCGGGGAGTATTGTCATCTTAAGGATGTTAAATCTCTGATTCTTGAAAATGGATGTCTTTGAATTGATTCAGGTCTTTTCTAGTCTCTTTCAACGATGTTTAGTAGGGTGTTTTTTTTTAAATTTTTTTATTTCCGCAAATATTCATCGAGCCAGTTTTCTGTGACGTATCGTACCTGCTAGACTTCGAATGCACGAGGAAAACAGCAGTCCTTTCATAGTCTCTGATGTGTCTGGTAGTTTCAGCAGGACAAGTCTTGCACTTCTTTTGTTAATTTTCCTCCTAAGTGTTTTATTGTTTCTGGTGCCATTGTAAGCGGAAGGGTTTCTCTTCATTCTGTTCTCAGGTTTTTGTTGGGGCTGTCTAGAAATACAAGTGAGTTTTGTAGGTTGATCTTGTTATCCGGCAACTCAATTATTAGTGACTCTCTAAGTATCTATTATATTAAAAGTTCCATTTGAAACTAGAGATAGCATTGCTTCTTTCTCTGTAATTGTGACATCTTTTGTTTTGCTTTTTATATCTTTTGTTTTGCTTTCTCGTCTAATAGCTCTGTCTAGACCCTCCAGTACGGTGTTGAATGAGGTGGCAAGAATGGCCATCCTCGTCTTCTTTCCAATCTTAGGGGGAAAGCTTTTAGTTTTCTACTGTTCAGTATATCACCTGTGAGACTTTGGTAGCTACCCTTTATCACCTTTGTCAAATAGATGGAATTTCCTTTGATTTCTAATTTGTTGAGTGTATCGTTTTTATGAAAGGGTGTGGAATACTGTCAAACGACGTGTCTCCGTCCATGGAGATTATCGCGCCGTTTGTGTCCCCTCTCCTCTCCACTCTGCAGATGCCATCGCCTCTGTCGGTCTCCCTGCGCGCGTGCTGACGGCTCTCCTCTCGGTGCAGGCCCACTGCAGCGAATGCCGATTTCCGTGACTGACCCTTTCAACTCTCAAAGTTCCTTTCACTCGGCTCGTTTGATACAATGTCGGCCCACAGGTACTCTCCGGTTGCGGAGACGTCATGGTGCCGGCCTCATGGACCGCAGCAGCTTCGCTGAATTCAGCTCCTGGGCATTTACAGCAGCTGCCGTCCAGCCCCCAGAGGCCACTTCTTGTGGGCGGCTCTTTCTTTTCTGTTTATGAACAAACAATACTCGCCTGTTCATTTTCATGTCTCCACACTTCTTTGTTGAAGGCATTCTCAATAGTATATTGTAGCCAGTAGGAAGGCGCATCTGCCCCCTACCCATCCCTTCGGGGGTTCTTGCTGCTGGCTCGTTTACCTCCTTGTTTATTTATTTAGTGACCTAGCTGCACCAGGGCGGTGAAGCCTGTCTCCCCTTCAGTGTGCATTCTCTGAAGTTGCTCCCAAATGTCACATACAGCCTCAGGGGCAAGCACAGTGTCCCTTACCCCCTGCCCCAGGGGCAAGGATGGTTTTAGTCAGTTCTTCCTCTTTCCCAGCGTGGCCCCCACTAAGATTCAGGGTGGTTACCTCGCCTCACCATTAGCCTCCACTAATTGCTGGCTGATTGCTCAGTTGTTTTTGACAGACACCTGGGGTCATAAAGGGCTTCACAGTCTGATCCAATTAAAGTTGGGCCCCTTCGCAGGGGTGGCCTTTGAGGCTTGATAACCCCGCAAGGGCTCATCGTAGCTATTTTGTTCTCTGTTATGTGTACTTCTCGTCGCTCTGTCAGTTTTTCCTGTTGCTTTGGAGACTGTTCCTAACTGCTCACCCCCTACAAGTCTATTGTTTGATCAGTGCCCTTGGACTTGAGCTTTCCCACGGTCTGTTCCAGACACAAGGTGCCTTTCCTGATTTAAACTCCTATCTCTTGTCACTCTCTCTTAATGCAGCCAGTTGCATTTTTCTGCAAAGCCGTTACATGGACATTACATTAAATACTTGTTTATTCATTGTCTGTCTCCACCACTACCATGTATGCTCTCTCAGGGCAGTTTAATGTCAACCCCCCAGTGCTCAAAGAGTGCTTACCATACAGAAGGCATAATAAATAATGGTTGCATGGGTGATTTAGTGACTAGAGAAGGAATACGAAAGAACACCACTATTGATCAAAAGGAAGAGGGAAAATTCACGGCGAGAGTTTCAACTGGGCATCTAGATGGTCATTCAGAAAACCTTCGACGTCTGTGATGAAATAACGGTGTTGAGAAAGTAAAGAGTAGGGTGGGACCAGGGGGGTCTAAGGCCCCAAAGGAGGATGAACTCACTAATGATGCTGCTGCTGATGACACCGATGACAATGACACCACAGCTCTCGTGCTTACAGCGGCTCGGCTCTGTGTTCTGTTTGCACCTGGTACTCCACTCGACACTCCTGTGATGCTTTGTGGGAGATGCTGCTCTGCAGGTGCGCGTGGCGAGCGCAGAAAGGCTGAGGAGTCAATGCAGAGCAGCAAGGCAACTAGTAAACGGCAAACTGGGCAGTTACACTTCAGGGGCTATTTTATTGTATAAACTATGGTACCGTGTTTAAACATGCATGTCGTTAGGAATGGAGAACATGGTTAAAAACACAAGATATAAAGTCAGAATTTTCATAGACCTCAACGGCTGGGGTAAACGTGAGGTCAGGTTAATATTAATTCTGGAATTATTTGGGCTCATCACCTTATTTTGGGGGTATGACCTCAGTCCCCCATTAAGCTCACTTTCTTCAGCCCCTCACAAAAACTCTGAGGGGGTCCCCAGAAGGTATCTCGTTTGTCTCAATAATTACGAGTGCAGCGTGGGGGCTGCTGCTTTTCTGCAGAGGTATCCGCTGGGCGTGCGCTCCCTCCCACTGGACGCCCTGGTCTCCCCGGGTCCTCTCGCTGCTCTCTGCGGCCGCACCGTCCACGCGCTCATTCACAGGGCTGCAGCCGCCGTGGCCGATGAGGTCTGAGCGGAAACGAGGACCACGCTCACGGCACTCGCACCGTGTCGCCCCGTGTCTGGTCTAACAGCAGCCCTCCTCCCGCCCGAGACCGAGAGGGTTCCTCGTTAAAGGAAATCCTCTACCCTGGAGGGTTTAGAACTGGGCTCCCGCACTCAGCCTGGGGACCGCACCTGGGGCTGCGTTGCCCCAGCCCAGCCTCAGCCTTTTCGCGCTCACAGAGATCCGCGTGGGCATCCTCCTTCCCTTTCTGGAGCCGGGAGCGGAGGCGCTAGCTAGCACAGGCGCGCCTGCGCAGACCGGCGGCCTGGACGCACGCACCGCGAGCGGCCCCTGGCCCGCCAGCCGGGTGCAGCCTGAGCTCACCTGGGTCACTGCGGTTTGCCTTCAAGGCCGCCGCTCTCGGGGTCACATCCGGTGTTTAGTCCCTGTGTCATTCCAGCTTGCCCGTCGCCTTAGGCTTGCGGGCTGTCGGGGAAGCAGCTAGAAAAAGCAACAAGGAGGCACGTTGTATTGTCTGTCCTCGCTCCGGTTCTGGTCTCTGCTGGAGACTCGGCTTTGGAGCGGCTGCTGAACGTGTTATGCAACGACCCCCTGGAGCCATCCCTCGGGCTAGCGGCAGCGGGCGGCGGGGCAGCGTCCGAACTGCGCACCGGGAGAGGGCGGTGTCTCCGGCTGAAGAATCAGAGCAGTCGTTAGTCCTGATGGGGGAGGGGTGGTGGGGGGAGGAACAGGGTAACCTCCGAAGTCGGGCACCCTGGGTTCGGTTCCCGGTTCCGTCCTGTCCACTGAAATCAGCCTGTTAACAGAAGTGCCTCCGGTGTACGTCAGCCAGCGCTCCGCACCCGCGGCCACGGGCGAGCAGGCTCTTATCCTGAAATGACAGAGTCCAAAGTCTGGCGGGGGAGGGGGTAGCAAATCATTGAAAAGCAGATTTTAGAAGGAGGGGACGCACCCGGTGAGGGGTAGTACAAAGCTGCCCACTTGTCTGACATGCTGTCAAGTTAACTGGAAGTTCTTCAGCCTTGATTGAATTTGTTCATCTGTAAAACTTGTTATAATACTTTTAAAGATTAGTTTAAGGTTTGGAAAAATGTGGGTGTCTGTGCGTGTACATGTATGTGCGTGTCTGTACATAGACACGTACAGATACATGCATGCATTCAGAAAGATAGACACAGAGAAAGAAACAGAGATGAAGAGGCAAAGGTTAGAAAGACAGGGAGGAGAACCCAACGGACAGAGCAAGCGCGTACACACTTACCAGGGTTTTGGTGATAAGGCTGAACAAATAACCTCTTGAAAATTCCGCTTTAAGTTGAAGGATGTGTGCTTGCATCTATTGCTCCTCTGTCCCAAATTTGTCTGACAGATCTGGAAAATGTATTTTAAAAGAAATGATTCTTAGCAGTCGTGAGAAACACGAAAGCCTGCTGTCAGTGGGGCAGAATTCTGGAGGCACTGCATTAAGAAGGAATCGGAGCTTAGAAAAACACACAACCCAAAGTACGACTTGGAGGAGGCTCTCTCCTGGGGGACCCTGTTCTCCCCAGAGAGCTCCAGAGAAACGCTCAAGGCGGCCGACAAGGGCAGTGAGGCCGACGTCCCCGCGGCTGGCGTTAAAGGGCTTCCTCCAGAACAGCCAGGTGCAGCCGGAGCCTGCAGCCTCCCCGGGCTCACTGCCCACCAGGGAGGACCCTGCAGAGGCTGCGGGCTGGCCCAAGGCACAGAGCAGGCACAGAGACACAGCTGCACCCTTGGGTGACAGCTGCAGACTGAAAATGGACAAGGAGCAGTGGACAGCAGGCTTGACCCCTAGGGCAGGGCCAGAGCGTGAGTCTCTGCGGAGAAGGTTCTGCTGCAGAGACGCGCAGAGAAGCACTGTCTTGGCAGAGCACACAAAACACCCAGCTCCAGGCGCCGGGGCACCGCACACGGGGCCCAGCCTCATCCACCCCTGGTCCCTCCTCTCAGCGCTCTGGTCCGTGGCCAGGACGTCCCGTCCCACAGGGGGACACCGATCCTTTTAGCGGAGTGAAAGGAGACTTGTGACCAACCGTGCGTTCGGTTTAAACCTTCAACTCAACATGGGGACACAGACTTCCAAATCTTCACAAATACCAAGAAAGCGAACGGCATGAAACAGAGGCACAGATATCATAAAAAGCACAAGAAGTATGCTAGGAAGCAGCGTTGAGGGCAGAAACAACAAAAAAACATTAACAGAAGAGGATCAAGGCAGAGTTCTTAGAAATTAAAAAAAAAAAGTAGACTGATTACATTGCGAAGTTCACATGGACACAGAATGAATAATGGTCCAGAGAAAGAAGCATCACCCAGAAAGCAGGCCCAGGGAAGCGCGGGCCGGCGTGGTACACTGGGGCTGGCTCTGGCCTGTGCAGAAACACCATTACCCAGGACATTGCTCTTAGCAGCAAAGCTGGAGCTTACTTTGTCTTTGGGAAGCTGTAGGCCCAGGAGGGGTTGGGACCCCCGTCGAGGGGGTTTTAGTGTCAATGAGGTTGATTTTGAATTTCAGAGGAAGTTGTCTCACGCCATTGCCCTCTCTGTGTTAAGCGTTCGGGGCTGACACATCTGTGCCCTTACGGATGAAGGCAGCGCCGTGTTTGCCGGTGGGAATGGGCCGTCGGCCTCCACCCTCCACTGCTCGCGGGTCTTTTCGGAAGTCAGCCAGGCCAGTCGGGAGCTGGATTTGAAAGGCCTCCTGGGGTGGGCCACCACTTCCAGATGTGTTCTGGAGCGTGGCTGTCTACTGGACAAGGCAGGGCAAAGGTGGGTGTACCACTGTGAGCAGGTGAGACGCAGAGTTTATTCTGGTATCATTACTTATGAAGTGCTGTATCGCCACACCTACTCTTGCCCCGCCCTGTATGTAACTGGGCACCCAGCATCGGTTTCCTGCACTTGGCCCTTCGAAACCCCCGCTCAGCTGGGGCTGGGGGCCCCGGTGGGGATAACACGCATGTGTGGAGTTGTATTAAGGAAACCGTTAACCTTATGATGGCGGCTCTGGGCTGTGGATGGGGCGAGGAGCTCAGAGATGTCGCGGGAGGACTCTGCAAGACCAATGGAGCGGAGTCGCCTTGCTGTGTGTCTCCAGGGAGCTGCCTGCCAGAGGCGGCTGAGTGAGAGACTCATCTGAGACGCTGTCCCCGAGAGCGGTCTTACCTGAGAGCAGTCCCCCTGGCGTCACACATGCAAGCTCTCTCCCTGCACGTGAGCAGAGGTGATTTTCCCTTACGACCAGGTTGTCGGAGCTGACTGTGGCGCGGACACTTGTAAAGGTGTTTTACTGCAGTGTTTGTGGGGAGCAGCGGGCAGCCAAAATGGAACTCACTTGTATTTTGGGACATTTTGAGGAAAGGGAGGGGCGACTGATCTGAGAATAGGTTTCAGAATCTCTACAAGTACGAGTATTTTTTTAAGTGTATAAAATAATGAGACTATTTTGTTTGGAAGGATTCGGGTAGGGTAGGCATTGTTGACTAGTTTAACAAGACCCGTGTGTTTAAATGGCTGAGCTGACGGCTTAAAACTCATTTTGGGACACGGTGTCCGCCAGGGTTACGCCTGGCCACAGGCACCCCCATGCACAGGGCCACCTGCAGCCACTGGGCGAATTCCCGAGAGGCCTGGGGGGGGTCTCTGCAATACGGCTGGCGAGAGAGAGGTCTGGAAGCCCAGTCTGCACTGGGTGAGCCGAGGGGAGTCTGGCAGTTAAGAGAGAAATCTGGATAGTGTGAGGACTGGCCTTCAGATGACATGTTCATCCTGGCAGAAACCAGAAGTTCTGCCCGCATTACACGCTCAGAGCGGTACAGAGACAACGCACTTTTTTTAACCAGGTGAATTTCAGAAGGTCTCCACCTGCTCTCCTGCAATTTTCCGGGGCAAGACGTGGGAATGGTTGTGCTTCGGTGAAATTCCGAGGCGCCTTAAAGAGCTTAACAGCTGGATCAAGAGTCCAGTGATTCGAAACCTCGGGCAGTCTGAAGACAGATAAATCTGGGCTTCACGTTACACTCCCCAGAAGTTCTTCAACACTTGTTTGCTCTAGAATGTTGCATTGAACTATAGTTTTTTCTGCTAATAGTGGAAGTCCACCAATGACAGCCCAAAGACCAAATTGCACCTGCTGCCTGGTTTTGTAAATAAAGTTTCATTGGAACACTGTTGCTTGTGCATTGCCTATGACTCCTTCGACCTTATAACAGCGCAGTTGCATAGTGGTGGCAGAGCTCATATTATACAGCCTGCACAGCTAAACTATGTACTTTTTGCCCATTTATGGAAAAAGTTGGCTGCCCTCTGCCCAGAGCGTCTGTAACGGGACTCATGCTTCCTGAAGGTGCTCGTTCCAGCCAGGGAACAAGAGTGGTGAGTGACAGCGTGCACACGGTGGGAGTGAGGGCAGCAGTGCGGACACACCTGACCCCAACAAAAGGAGACGTCGTCGTGCGCCCGTCCAGTGGACAGCCTAACGCCACTGGGCTCACTGTTGCGTCACCACCCCAAGGCCGGCCCTCTGCTGGGGTGTGCGCCCACAACCGTCCCAGTCTGCGGGCACCGTCGCTGGAGAAGGGTGACCTCGGTGTCCCTGTGTGGCTGTGGAGCAGCACCAGGTGACTGGAGACCGCCGGGGGCCGCTGACGGGCGTCCCCGCCTTCGGTGGGAGCAGGGACGAGACAGGCGGGATTTCTCACAGGTCTCCTCGCAGCCGGCGAGCAGCCAGCCTTTCCCCGCCATCACCGTCGGGATGAACACCGGCCAGGCCCGAGAGACAACAGCTGGGTCTGTAATTTCACAGAGCTGGAGTCTTTAACAGAGGGAAATGTGGTTTTCGAAGGAGAGTGGAGTTGGGGATTGTAGGTTTTCGCGGAGGCTTGGTTTCGTGTGCAGCTGCTCTCAGGCTGTGGGGCTCGTGCGGGAGGGCCCTGCAAGGGGGCTGAACAGCCCTGCCTGCTGGGCGCTGAGCAGTGTCCTGGGGCGTGGGACTTCCATGCTCAGATGGGAGCATCCTGGGCAAGCCGAGAAAGACTCGTTACCGTGGGGCCAGGCCTGTTCAAAGGAGAGCTTCGAGGAGAGTGACCTCACCTCACAGCAGCCAGAGTTGCTTTTTCTCTCTCCTCTTTGACGTGCAACTAACCAAACACCCGTCACCCAGCCAACGGGCCTCTGCCCAGGACTCCCAGGAGGAGAGCCTCACCCACTGGTGCATCCCAGGTGGGTGGGTGGGTGGGGCCTCCGAGGAGGCCGCGGATCCAGGGGAGCCGGGACCTGCCCCACCCCACCGGCTGCCCTCTGGAACCATCTGCGGGACACAAAACCGGACACCCGGCAGGGAGGGAGCATTTGCAGGGCTCAAGTCCCCCTGGCGGGAGAACACGGCAGAACAGGATGCAGATGAGTCCGCAGCCAGCTCTGCTCCCCAGAGCCGACACTGAAACGTGCTGGGACTGTGGCGGTGGCAGTCCTGAGTGGCACCGACGACCTCTCTGGCAGAAGAGGTGGGAAGTGGAACTGGGGAGCCCAGTGTCTGCCTGGGGAGAGAAACCAAAATCCTGTGCCACAGCGCCACCTTCTGGAGGCAAAGGAAAGGGTTCTGATTGTCTGCACAGCTAGTATCAAGTAAACAAAGCCTGTGGCCATTCTAAGGTGGTTAGCAAAGCACATCTTGTCCAACATGATGAAAAGTCACTGTAACACCGTAAGGAAAAAAGAAAATGACAATTCTCCAGCCACCGAACTTAAGGACATGGGGCATTGAAATCCGGTAAAAAAAATTTCAAAAGAGCTGTTTGGAAGAAGTTCAAATGAGAGACAAGAAAACTCAGACAGGCAATTCAGAGGAATGAAGAAGAAGATGCATGAACAAAAGGAGTACTTCAGCAAGCAGAATGAAATTATAAAAAGAACCCAAGCCTGAGCCGAAGAACTCACTGGATGCGATGAAGAACGCGTCAGAAAGCACTGGTAATAGGGTGGATCAGACGGGAGAGAGAAGGGGGGCCCGGAGGACAGGAACTCAGAAATCGTTCGGGGAAAGAGAGGAGAGAACGAAGGTTTTTAAAAGGTGAAGAAACCCTATAGCAGACATCAGACTCAGGAGAGCCAGCGTAAAGGAGATTGGGTGGCTAAACCGAGTCATCCTTCATTGCACATTTGAAAGTGGCTAAAAGAGCACATCTTAAAAGTCTTCGTTATAAAAAAAGTTGTAACTATGCATGAGGGTTGATATTAACTAGACTTGCTGTGGTGGTCATTTTGCAATATAATGATTTTTCTCAGCGGCCACTTACAAATCAGCAAGCGGTACCTTGAGTAAAATGCTGAGCTGAAAATCAGGTTCAGCTTTTGTCCCTTCTTTCTCCTGGGGGTTTTGTTTCTTCAGGCTCTCACTGCCTGGCCAATTTTCTAAAGACTTCATATCAATAGGTTTTATATTGTATCCAATTTCTTAAAAAATGTGGCTGTTCTCAGAAGGTAGGTTTGTCTGTAGCAGTTTTTTTTTACCACTACTAAAATGTGAAAGTTCTCCAGGACGAGTTCCTTTGGAGCATGTAACATTTTTACTCCTCTGTCACACGTATGGTCCATCTGCTGAAACTGAAGACTTTCCAGATGTAGAATCCGTCCCTTAAAACTAAAATCACACCCTGGCTGGTGTAGCTCAGTGGATTGAGCGCAGGCTGTGAACCAAAGTGTCACAGGTTCAATTCCCAGTCAGGGTACATGCCTGGGTTGCAGGCCATGACCCCCAGCAACCGCACATTGATACATTGATGTTTCTCCCTCTCTCTCTCTCTCTCTCTCTCTCCCCTCCCTTCCCTCTCTAAAAATAAATAAATAAAATCTTTAAAAAAATAAAAAAAAACTAAAATCACAAAGTCAGGTGCAGCAATCACACCCTGTTTGGGATGAGAAACAAGAACTAAAAACTCTTGGTGAGACTATTAGCTTTCGAGCATTGTCAAGGAGACCAGAAATTACCAGAATTGTGATTCTAATTAGTTTCTTTCAAGGAGAGAGAACTCAGGAATGGTCCTGGTTTGAGGCTGCCGTAATTTTGTTTAAATGAAAAAATGTCAAAGAAGAGTTTAAAATTGGAATATGTGAAAATGTTGATAGCTAATAAGTTAGGATTTCTCTACAATGTTGTTATGTGATGTATACGGTAATCATGATATTTAAAAAGTATCACTATAGCGTGTTGTATGAAAGGTCAGGCACATCACAGCAGTTTGAGGAACTTAGTTTTTTTTCCCATACTCGCGGAGTTGCATGCACCTGCGTGTGACTTCTTCTGGGGAGAATGTTAAGGGTTTAAATGGTTGGGTGGTAGACAAACACACTCTCCCATTCTGATCCTCGAATACACTCTGGTTGTTCCAGCCTCTGTCTTACCTCTCATTAAATGAGCTGACCATAGTGTCATGTGGCAGTCATTATTGCATATCGATGACACAGTAGTAGACCGAAGTCCCTAACAGAGTTCAGAACAACTCTGCATTTTCTGAAAGGAACTGTTATACATACAGGCGGGACAGAGCTAAGTCGACAGTGGTGAGGACACGAAACAGTGTCTTCTTGTATGATTGTTCATTATGGAATTATTTTTTTTTCAAGATTTTATTTATTTATTTTTAGAGAGGGAAGGGAAGGAGAAAGAGAGAGAGAGAAACATCAATGTGCGGTTTCTGGGGGCCGTGGCCTGCAACCCAGGTATGAGGCCTGACTGGGAATTGAACCTGCGACACTTTGGTTCGCAGCCTGTGCTCAATCCACTGAGCTACGCCAGCCAGGGCATGGAATTATTTTCTACATAAACAACGGTAAGCCTGCTTTCTTTCCCCACCCTCTGTCCTTCTACCCGGAACATGACACACAGTTGATCTCCTCTGTTTGTGTCTGGCAATATCACTGACTTCCCCCTCCCCCTACTCCCTACACAGTTGCGTTTGATTGAAAGTTGGAAAAAGCTGGACTCTCACAGTCGTCGGAAAACTGTAATAACTGCTTCTTGACAGTTGGCCTTCCTGTAATTTTGCAACTCGGGCTGGTTGTCTTTAAGAGCTGGTTTTTCAGTGTTCGTGTCTTCAAAACGGTTTTGAGGTTTTGTGGTTGCTGGTGGCGCCCTGCGGAACTTATAACACTAGCTTCCTCGTGCTTCGCCGGGGTACGGGGCCGCCCTGGTGAGTAGGTGCGCAGACCATGGATGTGCCCGGGCAGCCCTGGTACTAGACGAGAATCCTGTCTGCAAGTCAGACAGGTGGCCCGCCCGCCAGCTGCACTTCCGCCTGAGCTATCCGGCTGTTCCAGGTAAGTGCAGAAGGCTTGGGGCTGGGTGGCACCAGTGAAAGTTATGCATGAAGAGAGCACAGCGGACTGGCCAGTGCCGCTCTAACGCGGATCTCCGGGCAGGCTGCTGCCAGCAGCACCCTTGTTTACTCCGACCACACGCCTCCCGTGGACAAAGCGTTGTTCGGCTCTTCCTGTGCAATGCAGAGGAGGTGCAGTCTTTATTAGTGGTCAAACAGGGACAAAATGGTTTCAGAATCTACCAAAAAAGAGAGGACGCCGGCTGAAAAGGTTGTAGCAGTCTCTAGGGGATCTGGTGTTGCATTTCCATGTTGTTCAAATGTTTATCTTTTAAGTGGTTTATTTCTTTCCTTTATGAAAATCCTTAAATTCGATTACTGCAATTTTGCCGTACACAGTTTGAAGGCATCCTGGCAGCCCTTATCAACAGAAGAAAACAACCCATAGCAATCAGGGGCTTTGAAATTTCTAAAAGAAATATATTCAAAGTAGCATATAACACTGGTTCTTGTAATTCTTTTCATTCCATTGTTCTAGAGCTACCGGACAGGAGGAGTCTGTAAATAGCTTTGAAACCACATAACTAACAGTTAAGAACTGCTGTGGGAACGTCTGTTCAAATAAGTTTACACTGAGTTCCTTCTGTACCATTATTTACTTTTTATAAGAAATAATGCATTTCAGATCAGCAGAATGGAGGACAAGGCAAAGCTGAAAAAAAAAAAAAACAAGTCAGGAATCCACAACACGGGTCTGAGAGTTTAGTGTGGCTCCTGTAACAAATTTGTAATATGACTTTGAGTGGGTCACTTTGTTTTCTGAATTTCAACTCCCTACACAATTGCACAATTATTTATACAAGAACTTACTTATTAGTACCTCAGATTCACAACTTCATAGTTTCTTCTTTACCAACCAGTCAGTAGTTTAACTGATCAATTAGGAGTAACGAGGCCAGTGGATGAGGGGTGAGGTGGTATGAACTCTAGCCCTCTGTTTTCTAGTCATTGGCTGAGGGTTTTGGACAATAGTTTCTAACTCTTCTAGGCCAGAGGTTCGGAATTGTTTCTATAAAGGACTAGATAAAAAATAGTTTAGGGGTGGTAGGCCAAGATGCAACGTGGAACATAACATGCAGGTACTTAACGCAGCCATTTAAGAAGGTGATAGCGGTTCTTATCTCGCAGACCACGAGACGAGCCAGATTGGCCTCAGGGCCCTCATTTACCACCCCCTGTCCGAGGCAGTGACTTTCGAGCATGATAAAGTGGAAGATGTGGACGCGATTACGTGAACCCAAAGGAATTCATGGGTGGTATTTAGGGTAATTCACCAACCCCCTTTATTGTCTGCCAAAAAATCTATGTATGTAAATACCTGTTTTTCTAATGGGGAAAAAAAGCGTCCACACATTTTATCAGATTTTCCAAGTGGTCCAAAACCCAGCTAAAGTGAAGGACCATAGGACTAGCTGATTTGTAAAGATGCTTTCCAAATCTAAAATTCACTAAATGACAAAATGCTTATTGGATGTTTACCATATATAGGCTGCCGTGGCAAGGGTGTTAGCATGTTGTGACTAAACACAATGTAAAAATATTTTAAAGAAGATTGGAGTACGTGAAAATCAGTGAAACCCTTCAAAGTAATAAACGAGAAAAATTCGGTAACCGGTCGAACATTTCTAAGGTATTACTTTGCAGAGGGTCTTGAAGTCTAGTATGAGTTGTGTCAAAATATTTATTAAATACCCTTACTGTTCCATCTTGCTTTTGATGGCAATGGTATTATTCATGACCATCATAAGAATCTAAGAATTTTAATTCAAGTAAAGTCTCTTTCCTAAAAATACGATTTTCCGAAGGGCAGGAATGGTGCCATTTTTCATCTCTTTGCTTTGAAACAGCATTTGTCACATGCTAAGTACCCACCATCTTTGGAATGAATGAACGAATGAACGAATGAATGAATGAAAGGAAGGACGAAGCCACCAACTGTGGGATTGTGCGCATCAGATCCCAAAGGCTTGGAGCCCCACAGGCTCTGAAACAGTGGTTGCTGAGTCCAAAGATTGCTTCTCTTTTCAACTTTGGACATAACTGTAATTTCAAAACACTTGGTCAACTAAAGATTGCAGTTCCTGGAGATTAAGTCATTCTTTTTGAAAACAGGGAAATAATTGAATTCGCACGGGAGAGAGAAGCACTTCCAGCAGCCCGTCCCCGGGGTGGGGTGGCCGGGGAGTTGGAGTCTGGCGAAGGGAGAGGAGCACGCCCCTCTGAGGAGCGCCCGCTGCTCCCAGCGAGACGGGGCGGAGGCTGCAGCAGCTGGGGCCTGAGGCGGCGGCGGGAGGTTCTCCTGCACATCCCGAAAGGCAGATCTCATGGAGTTCAGGACACCCCTCTGCCCCCTGATGCAGACTTCCGGCCTGACCGCCACGGCCCGGGCACCTGGTGGTGTGCACCAGTGAGCAGCATTCACGCACGGGCCTCGCGTGTGGGGTCGGGAAGGGCTTGCGGCCCAGCCACACCTCTCTCCTCTCTCTCGCGCGGGAACTTCCTTTTCCCAAAGACACAGAGTCAGTCTGCAGTAGCGGGTTCACGGTCTCTTCGCGTCTCTAGGGAAACTGAAACTGCAGGACTACAAAAATGGAAGGCGCATTCATCAAAAGCTTACAAAGCTGTCATGTATCTCTATCTATTACCTACCTACCTGTCTATCTGCCTGGAACATCCGCATTCCAAAGAGGGGCCCCACCCCCCTCCCCGCAGCCCCCTTCCCCCTCAGCAGCTGTCAGGGATGCAGGAGCAGCGTGCTGTCCGCGTGGGGATGCCCACACAGAGGGCAGCGTCCCTCTTCACGACCACCCTTCGTTCCACCCCCCCGAGGTAGCGCTGAGGTCATGACCCCGGATCACCCTATGGATTGAGGTTCGTCCCAGATGCAGTCCAAAGACCAAAACCTGAACACACGGAGCCTCAAATATATAATCCAGTCTCTGTCCATGGCTGTTGCTTTAGGTGGCGACAGGAGGCTCAGTCCCCTCCCAAAGGATTCCCGACACTCCCTGGGCGTGGTTGCCGCGTTCGGCAAACCCGAGACTGCGGGTGCCTGTCGCGGGGACTCCTGCCCTGAGACGCAGCTGCGGCCACCCTTGCAGGCGCGTCTCTGGTTGGCTTCACTCCAAAGGTGGCCAGGGCCCCTCCCGTTCCCTCTCAACACCACACAACTAATTTGAATTTGTGACAAACTTGGTGGGGACTGACCTTTGGACCCGGTCGTGGATATTTTGGGTTCTATGGGCCCCACACTCTCTGTCGCAACCAATTCCACGGCTCGGTTGCAGATGCAAGCAGCCACGGCAGACGAATGAGTAGTGGCAGCTGTGAGCAGATAAAAACGTCATTCACAAACACAAGTGGGTGGTCCACGGGGCTGTCCTTTGCTGGCCTGTCAACTAGATTGGAAGCTGGACCACAGCGCAAACCATTATGGTGCTGGCGGGGGACACGGAGCACTCAGAGCTCCCCTGCTGGGGGCGTGGGTGCTTCTTCCCGGGGAGGGGAGTGGCCCTGGTTTGAGGCCAGCCTGCGGAGCCCACTCACCATTCTTGGGCGGACTTGCTCTTCTCTCCTCATCTTCACGTCCACAGATTCAGGCTCCTCCCCTCCTGCGCCGAGCCCCTGGTAGAGGGTGCCCGAACTCGGGCCTCATCCTAACGATCCGGACGAGCAAGGCCCCCTGGACAGAAATGCGGTCCCAGGTCTGAAGCGTCTTCACCCCCAGACTGGCTCTGACCGACCACCGGCAGGCTCACCCAGGCTCGCTCTGGGCTAAGGGGGGGGGCTGTGCTCCAGCCGCTGGTTCTTTTCCTGCGCCTTTTTCCTAAAATCTGGGTGGAGTATACATCACATAAAATCTACCTTTTAACTGTTTTTAAAGGTACAAACCGCTGAGTACATTCACGTTGTTGTGCAGCCATCACCACCATCCGTCTCCAGAAATCTTCCGGCACCCCACACTGACACGGCACCCCGAAACGGTGACCCCTCCCTCCCCCAGCCCCTGGGAACCACCCTTCTACTTTCTGTCTTTTCGACTTTGGACTATTTTAGGTTCTTCATGTACATGGAATCATACTATCTGATCTTTCGTGTGAAGGAACATTCTTGCTTCTGTTCTGAGAGTCACAAAAAGTACATGGCCCGCCTGTCTCAGCCCCCAGCCCCTTGTGGCCTGGAGATGTTGGAGTCCGGGCCGAGAACCCCTGACTGCGCACACCTGTGGTGCATGCCCCGCACTAGTCGGTGACCTGCTTTCCCTCCGTAACTGAATTGGGGTGTCTGCTCTTTCCCTAACTGCGCCCCCCATGTTATCTCCTCTGGAGTGTTGTGACCCGTGCCTGGAATGCCGTCACCTCGTGTGTCTCCGTGGGATGCCTGGTCGTCAGGCCCAGCACAGTGCCCGTGAAGTCTTAGGTCTTTTTTTTTTTTTAAGATTTTATTTATTTATTTTTAGAGAGGGAAGGGAGGGAGAAAGAGAGAGAGAGAAACGAGAGAGAGAGAAACATCAATGTGCAGTTGCTGGGGGCCGTGGCCTGCAACCCAGGTATGTGCCCTGACTGGGAATCGAACCTGCGACGCTTTGGTTTGCAGCCCGCACTCCATCCACTGAGCTACGCCAGCCAGGGCTTGTCTTAGGTCATCAATGACATCGATAGATGGGACCCTTCTCCTCACTCTGCGTCCGCTGGTGTGCTGGGAAACCACCCAGTCTTCCCCGCCTGTGTGCGTCTCTGTGTCCTCCTGGAGAACAGTGCGCCTTGGACACTTCTGGTTGTCCCGTGTGTGGAGGTTCCTTCCGCCCCTGTGTCAGCGGGGTGTCCTACAACGTAACTCAAATCCGATGCTGCTTACCTGGGGACAGTGTCAGATCCCGCAGGTTAAGGACTCAGTCCCACCAGACTAGGCACCAGCAAGCCACATGCCCTCAGGTGACCCACGACTTCTGTCCAATCTGTCTGCAAATGGACCCTGCCCTGCAGTTTGATTAATTTGCAACACTGGCGCACAGAAGTCAGGGAAACACTTACTTACAGTTTGTTAAAGGGTGTGATGTAGGATACAGATGACCACGCGGATGAAGAGATGCTAGGGCAGGGTCTCGGAGGGTCCTCAGTGCAGGAGATGGTCCCCGTGGAGGTGGGGTGCAGCTCCCTACCAGTGTAGATGTGTTCGCCACCCTGGAAGCTCTTCGAACCCCCTACCCTTGGCATTCTATGGAGGCTCCGTCACAAAGACGTGTTCTGTTACCGACTCCCGGGTCAGCCCCTCTTCCCTCCCTGGAGAATGGGCGGGGCCAGAGGGGCGGGGCCAGAGGGGCGGGGCAGGGCTGAAAACGCCAAGCTTCTAAGCGCAGCTTGGGCTTTCCGGTGGCCAGCCCCAGCCAGGAGCCACCCGGGAGCCCACCCAGAGTCCCTCATTAGAACAAAAGATGCTCCTAGTGCTCTGTCCCTCAGGAACTTGCACGGATTTCAGGAGGGGCCGGACGCAGAGAACAATGCACTTGTAATCTCGCTGCGTCACGGCTGCTGCAGGGGCACTCACGCAGTTCACCCTGCGCTGCCTGAGATCGGTAGGCCAGTGCAGTCTTATCTCCTCCCTCGGCTGTAATCTCTGCAGAGCTGTGGCCATGACCAGCACGGGCTCTCTGCTCTGCGAGGGGCCAACTTAGAGAAGCTCCAGCTGCGGTGTGAATGTGGTATGCAAGAGCTGAACAGCAGCTGTCATATTCTCTCTCCTTTGCCTCCCTCCGCTCCCTTCCTGCACTCCGTATACCATTTATGTACAATCTGTCCTACAAGCGTCTGTACCGGGAGCAAAGCTGTTAGTGGACCTATGTTTGTTCTCTTCCCATGAAGCAAATTTGGCATAAAACATTTCGGTTTCTCTTAACTGTAAATAGCAAAGATCAAGCCCTGGCTGGCGTAGCTCAGTGGATTGAGCTCGGGCTGGGAACCAAAGTGTCCCAGGTTCGATTCCCAGCCAGGGTACATGCCTGGGTTGCAGGCCAGAACTCCCAGCAACCGCACATTAATATTTCTCTCCCTCTCTCTCTCTCTCTCTCCCTCCCTTTCTTCTCTAAAATAAATAAATAAATAAATAAATCTTTAAAAAAAATAAATAAATAGCAAAGATCATTATACCCATTTCACTTTATATATATGGAGAGAGAGAGAGAAATATTCGAAGACGTGTATGGCCTCTGCTTTCCAGGGGGCCACAGTGTAGTTGGAAAGACACAGTTTATTTACGCAAGACAAATGCAAAGCTCTTGAGTCGTTATTTGCTCTTGGGAGAGACATTTACAGAAAGAGTGGTTAGAAAATCTTTATTAGATTGCTTAAAAGGAAAAAAAATGTTGGTTAAAACTCATTCACCGAGTGATTGAATAAGTAGCTAGTTTTCTAGAACATCACTATTAAGACTTACTAGAAAAAAAATTTAGAAGAAGAACATGGGAACTGGATAATGTTTGAGACCGTGTTTCCTTCATATGCAAGTGGTGAGATGGAGGCTTCAGGTCACCTGATCCTCTTGCAGATCAGGAGAGCGAGCCTGCCTTCCTGGGTTCTCCCCGGCGGCCCCTGTGCCCGGGCGCGACTGGTGTGACCTGGGCCCCGAGCGCTGCAGGGAGGTCGGAAGCCGTCTCTTAGCCGAGACCGTGTGTGGATGGAATCTGGAGGAACGCCGGGACGTCTGGCCCTCAGTTCCGTTCAGGCACCAGCTCTCACCGGGGTGGGGTGGGGGGCGGGGATCTGTGTCTGACTCCCTGGAGCTCCTTGCTGAGCGCACCGATGTTGTTAAGGTCTCCCTGTGGACTCCGACCCAGGGGTCTGAGGTGGGGCTCTGGGCATCAGTGGTTTGGACCCGTCTCTCTGGGTGGCTCAGGGGGCATGTGGTTAGGTGGCCAGTTTTTTCTCCTGCCGTATTCCCAGCCCGTGCTTTACATGCTAATAGCAGGGGCGTGACTGACAGCTGCTGTGCGGGCTCCGGTCTAGGTTGGAAGGAAAGCGGTACCGAAGATGTTCAGAGAGACAATGGGCGCACCCTCGCCCCTGCCCCCTGCACCGGGCGACATGCCGCAGAGAGGCTGTCTCAGGGGGAGATGCGGGTTTGATTCTCTAGTAGCTAGGCTTTCTGTGTAAAAAAATGGCAATTCTTTCAGCCGCTGGATACCCTGAGCTGTGCCCTCTTCCTCTTCCTCACTTCTGGAATGAAACAGAGGGCAGGGGAGAGTGGCCCCAATCTAAATGAAGAGATGGAATGTTTGTTGAGCACGTACTACAGCCCACATCACACCAGCCTCTAACTGTCCACCGGTTCCCCGAGGATGTTATCTGCGTACGGTGGGGAGAGGAGCCAGGTCTGCTTGCCTTCTGATTCACCAGGAAAGAGGATGTGATGAGAATCAAGTCAGCTGCAAAGCGTATTTTGTTAGTCTGAGTTTTTGAGAAACTAGGGTTGGGGTGAAAGTGGAAGCTGTTGAGTTCCACGGCCCGGGACGGGCACTGCCCGTGCAGCCTCGTCAGCTGGAGACAGAGACTGCCTGCCACCCTGTGTCAGTCGGACTCCGCTGGGGACTTGAGGGTGGACAGACGGGTGATGTTAGACTCTCAGCCTCTCCAACCTCGTGCTGGACCACCACTCCCAGTTAAAGGCACTTTCTATTAGACTCTCCCATTTTCCAAATGTGCAGGAAAAAATACAGGTGCGTATGGGTCACTGGTACCTGCGTACCTGTGCTAGGATTCTATTTGTAAAACCGAATGCCACACAAGGGTACTTCTCATGCGAAGGAAAACATTCACTTATTCTCTACACCCAGCTTCTACATATTTCTGTGGGTAGAGCCCACCAGGCAATGTTCTCTGAGTCCAGCCCATGTTCTTCCCCCCACCCCCACAAAGCTTCGTGTAGGACCCCCCGCCCCAGGAACCCCCCGACTAACCCAGTCTGGGTGTTTCATCCTTCCAGTCCAGCCGGCGTCTGTACCTTCCGCGTGTACTGCAAACAAGTGTGGGCCCCGTGGGGCACAGAACTGTGGCTTCGCGGTGGGACTCGCTGCTCTAGTGAACATACCCCCGGGAGCTCCGTTTGAACGTGTAAGGGCAGCCTCTCCCGATTCACTCGGGATTTCGAGCGTGAAAACAGGCCTCCCTTCACTCCAAACGCGACAGAGAGCGTGGACGAACCTTCTCCCTGAGCCCCCTCTTTCTCCAGCCTGGGATGATACACCGCTTTGTGGCATGATCGTGTAATAAACATAACCAAGTAACAATTAAGAAAATGTTTGGCTGGGTGGTCATGGGGAGGACACTTTGGAGGAGCACCGTGGTATCTCAGCTCAAGTCCGCCACCGTTTTACGAACCCCCTGCGCCCGGGGTTGCCAGATTTAGAAAACACAAATACATTTCAGATAAATAATGAATAATGTTTTTAGTATAAGTATGTCCCCAATATTAAAGGGATACTTGGGCATATTAAAAAACTATTCCTTGTTTACCTGGATTGCAGATTTTAGCTAGGTATCCTGCATGTTACCTGTCAGCCATACACATAGCTCCCTAGAGCCCAGTTTTCCTGTGGTGACTTTTTTGTTTTTAAACTTGGCACTTACTTTTTCTTTTAAGATTTTATTTAATTTTTTAGAGAGAGGAAGGGAGGGAGAAAGAGAGGGAGAGAAACATCAATGTGTGGTTGCCTCCTGGGCGCTCCCTACTGGGGACCTGGCCCACAACCCAGCCAGGTGCCCTGGCTGGGGATGGAACTAGCGACCCTTTGGTTCGCAGTCCTGTGCTCAGTCCACTGAGCCACACCAGCCAGGGCCCATGGTGACTTTTCTTATTTGACGGCATTGGATTCACTTTCCTGCTCAGCCCCATGTGAGCCCTCAGGCAACCTACGTTTAATCTGGAGGTCACGATGGTTTAACCTGGAGGTCACGATGTAGGCAGCAGAGAGTGGTCCACAAAGATGACAGGCGGAGGGTGCAGAGCAACCCCCTGCCTTAGGGGCGCAGGTGGGCAGCTGTTCACAAACCCTGGCCCGCTGGCGATCTCCCTGCCTCCCTGTGACTCCTTTCCTTCTTCCCCCAGCCTTTCTGGGAAAAACCAGGTGCCACTTCCTTTTTCCTCACACGGACTCTACCTGTTTCCATTACTGCATTTATTTTACTCACATAAGGCCTGTTTTGTAATAGTGATGATAAAAACATATCAACTCCTCCCTCCCTCCCTTCCTTCCTCCATTTCTTCCTTGCTTTCTTTCCTTTTGAATCGCCTGGACTTGTTTTTTCCCCTTCATTTCATTTCTCCTCCCTTTCCTACTTTGGGATATATACATCTTATTTTATTTTATTCTTTTAGTGCCTTCAAAGAAATGTGAACTTTCGTATTTATTTCAGAACGCTGAAGTTAAGCAATACCTTACTTTCTTCCCAAATAACACACAGCGCTTAGGACGCATTGCCGGGGAACCCCTACCTAGTTATATGCTGTGGTTGCCTAGTATGTGAGTGTTGTCCTGTAGTTTAGCCAAACAAATTAGACATTGGTGTTATATTGCTTTACACGAAATGTGTTTAGATTTACCCATATATTTACAGTATCGTTAACATTTTTTTCTCTGTTACTTAGACATTCCTTCTTGTATAACATTCCTTTTTCTTTAAATATTTCTTCTACATGCTCTTTTAGTGAGGAACAATTGGTGTAACTCCTTCAGTTTTTGTTTGTACAGAAGGTCTTTAATGTGCCTGCACTCCCAAAAGATAATTTGGCCTCGTACGCTTTGTAGGATGGTAGTTGTTTTCTACTCGTCGTTTTAAAGATAATGCCCTACTGCATTCCGGCGCCCACGGCCACTTTCAGAGGCCACGTTTCTGCATAAAAATGTTTCTCTTTTGGTGATGCGTCTTCTCTAATGAGATGCCTTTAACATCAACGTCTCTTGCTTCTTCAGCTTCTGGCAGTCTCATGTGCGGGGTCTAGGTGTGTATTTGTTTTTCTGCATCCTGCTTAAGATTTTTGGACCTTAGTTAATCTGATGGTTGGGATTTTTCATCAGTGCTGGGGAAATCCTCAGCCGTTATCTCTCAGAAAATTGTCTTTACTTTGCTCTCTCTATTGTGTATTCTGGAACAGATGTAACTTCCATGTCACTTTTATGATTTCCAGTTTCTTTTTTTTTTATACTTACCTGAGGACATTTTTCACTGCTTTGAGAGAGAGAGAGAGAGAAGAGAGAGAGAGATTGCTTGCCTCCTCACATGCGCCCCGACCATAAATCATACCCGCAACCTGGGTATGTGCCCTGACCGGGAGTGAACCCTCAACCTTTCCCTTTGAGGGATGATACCCAGACCAACTGACTACACCCGCTAGGGCTGAATCACTTACTTTGAATACATTCTTTAATTTCTTTAGATAATTACGTTTGCACTGGCACTTTGCTTCCGCCGGTTCCCCAGAAACTCTGGGCCATTTTGAAAATTGCTTCTACTGCTGTGCTGGGAATATAACGAGGGAAGGGACAGAGCGAATTTTCTGAGTCGAGAAACCTGATCTGAAATGCGTGTGAGGTGAGGAGCTGCCCAGTGCACAACCTGAGGGTGGGAATTCAGGTTGAGATTGAGGCAGTGATGTTCACGCTCAAGTGCCCATCGGAAACAGATGGAGAGCAGTACAGAATATGAAACCCGAGGCCCCTTCCCAGAAGTGGGGGCCAGGCATGGTTGTTTTTCAAAAGCTTCCCAGGTGGTTTGACTGTACAGCTGGCACAGATGCACCAACCATAGACTCTTGAAGACACCTGAAACCACTCGGTTGTTCCAGACGGGGAGGGGTTTGTTCAGTGCAGGAAATGGGAGGCTGTGGCAATGCTGGAAGGGCCACCGAGGGCAGCTGCCGCTGTCCCTTTCCCCCTCTGGAAATCAGGAAAACAGGAACGTCGGGGAGCCAGCCCCGAAGAGTACGGCCGCTCTAGCTCCAGGGCGGGTGGTGCAGAGGAAGGCTGAGACCCTCCTGCAGGATGCCGTGCCTGCAAGCTGTTGACATGGGGAAAGTGACGGCCGCACTCAGTTTCACTTTCAGATTGGCACAGAGACACCTCTTCTTCCCGGAGGGCAGCTGCCACTAAGCTCTGTGGCCAGGAAGTCTAGAGGATGCAGACAAAGGGGAAATTGGTGCAAATCTGTCCCGAGATGAAGACTCACTGGTCTGGAATCAGTGAACTCCCCAACTTCAGAGCGCGGAGGGGCTTGGACCTGTCCGTGCCCCTCTGAACAGCAGGGCGCGGTAAAACCGCTCATGCAGACCCCAGAAGAAGGTTCAGGATTAACTCTCCCAGGGGAGGGAACTTTCTCAGCCCCCCAGAGCTCTGGCAGCACCAAGAAGAAGTGACAATATCCTCTCTCCCTCTATGGTGCCTTTCCCTTATCCGGCAGTGCTGAAGAACTCACCAATGAAGGGCAGAAAGAGTCCATGAGAAGCATCTTAGTCAGACAATTAGAGGCCACGCTTTGCAGGGACCGTGCTAACTCTAACTCGGGGGTCCCAAAGGACCAGTTGAGGGCTGGATGGTACCTTGAAAAGGCACCTGTAAGAATGGAGAATGTGTTTCCTACCAAAGCCCGTGTCTTTGTTCTTCATGCCATTACTTCTTGGTAAGCAAGTGACAGTGTGAATTTTGTAGGGTTTTTTTTTTTCCTTCACATGAGTCATGATTGACCATCAACCCTTGCAGAGAGACTGGGCATGGACGAAGAAAAACAAGAAAAGCCCCTTCTCAGATTGGTGGCTGTTCTTCTCCTGTCCCCTCTTGCTGAAAGTGACCAGACACCTGGCGTGTTTGCAACTTTTTGGTCACTGCCACGGCCTCTTCCTCTTCCCCTTTTTCTCCTGTGCTTCCCCCAACCTTCTTTTCCTCTTTCTTTACTTTCTTCCTGTTAAAGGGGTTGGTAGTGGAACCGGGCTGAGATGTGGTCAGATCTGTGTGGGGTTTCTCAGGGCGGGGTAACCTCAGCCTCTGTGCCCAAGGGCCGGGGTGGGGGTGTGGATAGCACCCTGGTACAGACAGCCACACCCCAAACTGCCCCGACCTCCTCCTGTTACAATGATATTGAATGTTTACCGCTCCACAGGCGATCCTAACTGCTCTGGAGTGGAGGGCTGAGAAACCAGACTCACACAGCGTTAGGGCCTTACTGTAGCATCAGCACGAAAATGTTTACAGCAGCCTTACAGGGCAGATGATCTCATTATCCCATTTTATAGAGGAGGAAACTATAGGCTTAGAGAGGTCAAATAAGTGGCTCAAGTGCAAATAGCTAATATCTAGGTCACGTGACAGGCATCCATTGTGTTCTAGGTTTTCCTGATTATGACGTGTTTAATGACTTTAGATGCAGCATTATAGCTTAAGAAGGACATTGGCAAACGAGAGTGTCCAGGGTCTGGCCAGATGAAGAAAGCCATATTATTTACTTGTTTTTAGAGAGGGGCAAGGGAGAGAGAAAGAGAAGGAAACATCAATGTGTGGTTGCCTCTTGCGTGTCTCCTACTGGGGACCCGGCTGCAACCCAGGCATGTGCCCTGACTGGGAATCAAACCAGCGACCCCTTGGTTCGTAAGCCGGTGCTCAGTCCACTGAGCCACACCAGCCAGGGTGGAAGTTGTACCATCTTCATCGCCCCACCAATTATGAACATCTATGAAGTGCAATCTTTACCAAGACCCAGGACGGGTTTTCTGTAGATGATCTGCCTGTAAGTAAAATACTCAGTGCAACAGTGTTATGAAATGTGTAACATTCTAATCACCCAATTACAGAGGAGGAGAAGGAAGTAGGGAGGCACTAGTTAAGTAACTAGCCCAAGGCAGCCCAGCTAGTAAATGATAAAGGCGGGACTCCTATAGGAGCCGAAGCGCTTACACTCTGCTGGAAATCATAGTTACGAGAAAGGACCGCAGGGTACAGATGTTGAGAGGAAAGAGAGCAGACAGGAATATTCAGCTGATAAAGAAATATTACTTAACCCTGGCTGGCATAGCTCAGTGGATTGAGCGTGGGCTGCAAACCAAAGTGTCGCAGGTTCGATTCCCAGTCAGGGCACATGCCTGGGTTGCAGGCCATGACCCCCAGCAACCGCACATTGATGTTTCTCTCTCTCTCTATCTCCCTCCATTCCCTCTCTAAAAATAAATAAAATCTTTAAAAAAAAAGAAAAGCTAAAGTTCCATTCCCCCACCTATGTTTAAAAAAAAAAGAAATATTACTTAAGAAAAACACATTGTTATGCTCCTAAGACCAGAACTATAACTATGGTAGGGTTGTACCGGGAAGCAGATTTCTGTACAATGTAATAAAGAACTTTCCAGCAATGGTGTCTGTCTAACAATACCAGAGACGGCCTTGCAGAGCAAGAGTGTGAATTCTGCGTGTGGTGCTGGAAGTGTCTAGATACAAAATCAATTTCCTAACTTGAAAAGAGCATTGGCGTATGTGTGACTTCTTAGATGATATATTGTGGCGGACACCGGCCAGCAGTATCCGTCTCCGCTGCGGATGCTCGTCGAAGCAGGAGAAAAACATACTCAGAGACAACCAGGTCCTGTGGAGGAATAGGGACAGAAGGGCCACTCTCTCTGGTGGAGAGCGCCCCTCTCCATTCCCAAGCAGATTTTTATTGAGAATACAGACTTAGTTTGTGGATTCACAGTCTGGCAGAAAAGATCAAAAGAAGTAGGTGATTTACAAAGGTGCGAACAGAACCCCCGCTGTGATTCTGGGCAGAGCTTGGGGTTTTATCTGACAAGGCTCAAAGGGCTAGTTTTGGTTTCCTGTCTGTGCCTTCAAATTCTAATCTAATAACATCCTCCAGCAAACAGATCTCACAGGATCTTGCACATTCTGTGTCCCAGGCCTGATTACCCCGGGGGTCCGCCGTTTCTGGTCTAGACTGCACCGCCCCTGCTATTTCCGCAGGCCTGAGTTAACAGAGGAGACAAAGGCAGCCAGGAGACTTGGATTACTCACTTCTAAGAACAAGGACTCAGGCTTTGACAAAGCCGAGGGGGCAGGGGTTTATGCCCATCACCCCTTCATTTCCACAGTCCCGAGTCTCTTCCCAGAAGCCTTTACGTGATGATGCCTGTCTTAGATGATTCCCTCTGTGGGAAATCTTATCCGCCATTGGCTAACTGATCAAGCTTAGGAGGTCAGGCACAGAACAGGCAGCGTTCATGCCAGGGAAATAAGTTTTGTCTCCTTAGTGGCTCCTGGTCCGGAGGTCGCTCACTCAGCCTAAGTCACGGGGGGGTTACAGCTTCCTGAGACCAGGCAGGGCGGTCCCCAACAATATATGACCTCTTCGATGTTTGGATCTGCAAGTTAGCGCACTGAGAGCACCCCAGCTGCCCAGCGGATTCAAGATCAGTTTCTAAGTAACTGCACAGAAGCAAGATGGGGACAGACGGCGGCACCCAGGCAAAGAACTCAGTTAGTCATGGACCCGAGCTCTGAGTCTGGTCTCTGATTCGGTCAGCATCCCTTTCACACTGTCTCGGGGCGAAGTACTTGGTGAAACAGCGGGCCCCGAGCAGCCCGTGGCCCAGTGACGCAGAGAGCTGGCGTCCTCCCGGCTGTGTTTTGGTCCTGGGGAGGCACATCACTTCCTTCCAGGTTGCATGTGGGCCCAGGGTGGTCAGGAAGGGAGGGGCCCCTTACAGAGGGGAGCGAAAACTGAAGCAGCCCTCAGAAAGGACCCCCCAGGGAGGGAGCAGAGGTGGGATGTCTGAGAGAAAGGCAGCGCTTGCAGGCAAGAACCTGGCCTCCTGGGACGAGGCAGGTGGGCCACTTCAGGGAACTGGTGAGGGGGGACAGGGAGACTTACAGAGGGTATTGCAGGCAGGGTCCCTTCCTCGTGTAACCATTGGCATCACGGTGCAGGAGCAGCAAGGAGATGTCAGAGCCAAAACGCCTGCTGAAAGCACCTGGCGACGTAAGTGATAACTAATAATGGCCGCCACTTCTGCAGCACGTCATAGATGGCGGTGCGAGTTCAGGCGTGGCGTCACATCCAACATTCTGCCTGCGAAGGAGCCGGTGAACTTAAAGGCTCCTAAAGATGTGTACATATGTGGTGTCTCCTTTACCTTCCAAATGGCCTGGAGACGGAGGCGTTAGAGACTGTAGTTTTAGCGGAGCCCAGGAGAACGGTGTGCAGGTGCACACCAGTCTGGGTGCATCCGAGGCTTTTGTTTCGTCACTGGAGTCAGGCAGCTGACCATCACCGGGCCATTGTGCGTGGTGGAGGAAACCATTAGAGGAACTAAGAATTTAAAAATATTCTTATGACTACAAAAACAGCATTCTTGTTATTGTGGAAATTTTGGAAAACATGGAAAAAGTATACAGATAGAAAGAAAATTCAGGATCCCACTGCCCAAAGCAACCCTCCTTAGATATTTGATACAGTCGCTTTCAATAACTACATGTATTCGTACTGATGGTAGAGATCGTAGTGTAGAAATGGTCTTCTTTATCACGGGGATTTTCTATTTTATTTACCATTTCTTCCTAAGCATTGTTTTGGTGGCACAGTAGGTTATGTGCATGTGGCGTAACTTACTTTCAGCGAATCTCGCCGCATCTAGTGCGTGTGTTGTGTACACACGCTGGCGTTGCTCTTAGTGATTCCTAGAAGAGAAGCTACCGCCCGAGAGTGTGGCTGCTGTCTGCACACTCGCTGTGCATTGCTCAATCGACACCTAGGAGCGCGGTCCCGAATTCAACTCTGATGAGCCACGTCACCCCCTCTTTGCCAGCACTGAGGACGGTCACAATATTTTATGTCCCTCATTTTAAAGATGAAAAAGATCTTATTGTTATTTTAATTTCCACTGATTTGAAAACCATCGATGTTAAGGTCACCTTGCCCTGTGGACGCGACTCACGGCAGGCACAGATCAGAGGCGTCTCTGAAGGGCAGTCTTGGGCTCTGCGTTCCCTGCCAAGGGTAAAGGTCAGACAGTCACAGGGTGAAGATCAGGGATCTCCGTGGGCTCGGTAAGCACTGAAGGGCTGGGGGGACGTGGGCGGTGGGTGGATGCAGGAGCTGCAGCGCAGTCGCAGGGACTCAGGTGTGTCTGCTGTTCGTCAGCTGGCCCCTCGTGTCCCACGTGGAAGATTTGCTATTGTGTGACCAGTCTCCGAACGCCTGTTGTGTGCCCAGCACGCGGGGCACTCAGCGTGCTCTCAGCTTTGGTTCTGCAGCGGGGACTCGCTGTCCCCAGAGCCTGAGCAGAGGGACGGGCATGCTTGGTGAGGTGGAGGGCGCCCCACCGGCAACGTTTCCTGTGGAGGCATTGAATGTGATCGTATATGGAAAGATATCTTTCACCATCGCTTGTCTTTTTTATGGGGAACTATGTCCCGCCTTTATTCTTTTCCTATTGCTAATGAAAAGTGCCATTATGGAAAACTTGAACCACGCAGCACAATGGGGAGCAAGGAGCCCCCCTGTGCCCGTTACCCGGCTACACCCAGTGACAGCCACTCGCCCCCTGGCCACTCCGGTCTGACTTACCCCGCCTCCTCCCAGCCTCCAGAACGGAGTCATTTTGAATAAAACTTCAGATGCAACATCCTTTCATCCACAAATATTTTGGTATGTATCTCTCAAAGAGAAGGAGCCTTAGAAAAACATAACTATAATACTATTTTCTTAGTATCCTTTAATATCACCAGACTGCCACTTAGTGCTCAACTGTTTGACTGCCTCATGATTTTTTTTTTTCAGTTGATTTCCTGAGTGGGGTTCCAAGCAAAGCCTAAACAGTATTTTCGTTGGTTTGTTTATTTCTTCTTTTAAAATATTGAAATGTCTGGTCTCCTTCATTGGGTTTCTCCAGTGGAGGGCTCTGACTTCCTTCAGTCGGGCGTTGAGTAGGAAACCCACAGTGTGGGTGCTGGGGGGGGGGGCGGTGCTCGCCGTCACCGTGGCGATCAGCAGTGATTGACGGGGCCAGGGGGCAGCAGGGAGGTATATTTGTCCTGCCTGCACCGTATTACTGGACTCTTTCCTTACGTATACAACAGGGTGTATGTTTCTTTCTGAGTTTCAGAAGTCCACACCTGCTGAGTCAAATTTTCAATGTGTTCCTTGTAACTAACGGTGCCTAGTTCCTTTAGGGTGAGAGTGGGTGCATGGCCCCCCATGTGGCCTGGGTCTCAAAATTTCCCGTTCTACCCTGCAACACCCGCGAATCAGAATGAGGTGGAAAATGCATGGGGAGGGGCTACAATGATTTGGAGGAACAGAACAGAATGAGAGCGCTTCAAGGCTCCGCTGAGATTTCCCAAGTGGAGCTCTTCCTTTTGTGGACTGATATGCCAAGGACAGAGAGGCGACACGCTGAAGGTCATCTAAACCACTAATGCTCAGGTGTTCACAGGGCCCCTCATCGTTTGAAGAACTCGTTAAAACACGGCGGAGCCTCACCCCAGAGATTCCCATGCCAGCGATCTGGGTGGGGCCCAAGGTGGTGTTGACGCGGTCAGTGCGCTGACTGGCCCTGACGGGCCCAGGGCGAGACACTTCCTGACAAGCAACCGAGGTGCACGTGTGCCTGGCCACAGCCCTCGTGAGGCTCAGACGAACTCACGCGGAAAGGCCGGGGAGCCAGTGCTGGGCAGAGCAAGTCGTGGGGTGCAGGCCGGTTACCTGCCTCACGTGACTGAGCCAGAAGACTGGCCGCCTCCCCGAATCTCCCCAGTGTCTTCAAACTTTCCTAACAGATTAATTCCTTTAAGTTAATTCCTCCTTTTAAAAATCAGGACTAAAAAATAAAATCCTGCCTCTGTTGATACATTTAAGCCGCTGGTCTCAATTTAAGCCTGTTGCAAACACCAGCAGGAAAATTGATGTCAGTATGGCAATAGTAGGTAATTCCTCTGAAATCCCACAGCTTCTCCCTGGATCCCTCTTTAGCCCTAAATCCTTCTTACGGGGTGTGATTAGATCTTTAACACAGTGTGTTCTAGCAGGCCGGTATTCAGGAGAGGCAACGTTTCAACTCCAGATAGAAGAGGTAAATCCAAACCCTGTTTTACCTGAGTACCAGCCCCAAGGATTCACTAAAACGCAGCCAGAGTGTCAGAGGTTAGCAACCATCAGACCCCTGTGTACGGTAAAAATAGAGGACAGATACCTGAACAGGCAGGTAATGCCTTTGCTCCCTGACAACTCAGGAACCTCGGTTCCAGAGCCACCTGCAGGACAGAAAAGTATCTAGGGCAGGGGTCTCCAACCCGGTGGGGCCGTGACCCGTTAGGAACTGGGCCGCACAGCAGGGCATGAGCGGCGGGCGGGCGAGTGAAGCTTCTTCATCTGCAGGGGTTTCTGCAGTGACTGCAACCAAACTGAGATTGTGGCGGAGTAGACCAGCCATCAGGGACAGCTTTCAGGCATCGCTGGCTCCCCCTCCCCCGCATGGGACCATGTAGTTGCAGGAAAACAAGCTCAGGGCTCCCACTGACATGCAGTCTGGAGAACAGTGTAACTATTTCATTACACACTACAATGTAGTAATAATAGGAATAACGTGCACAATCCATGTAATGTGCTTGAATCACCCCGAAGCCACCTGTGCCCCCACCCCACCGCACCCTGGTCCATGGGAAAATCGTCTTCCACGGAACTGGTCCCTGGTGCCCAAAAGGTTGGGGACTGCTGATCTACAGGCTTTGCAAGTCTCCCCTGAGATACACGTTCTTCACCCCCTGTCTCTTACTTGTTAAGCAGTGACATGCGAAAACCCGAAGGGCAGGTCCCAGGGAGACAGAACCTGTCCCAGAGAGGAGTCCCGAAGAAAGGCGGGCCAGGGTGCTACTGAGAGACTGAGGCACCGGCTGGCCTCTGGGACGCCAGGATGGAGGAGTGATTGGGTTCCCACTTCTGGTCCCTCGAACACAGTGACCTGCTCACCCCCACATCCCCGGGGCTCACCCTGTGGGCACACGGTGAAGGGAGAGGACCCCAGCATTCCTGGTGGTTCGGGGACTCAGGGTGCTCGGGTGCAGGCCTGTTGTGGGCGTCCAGATAGGTGTCCGTGAAAGAATCAGAGACAAAGAGGGCCCTAGGGCGATCACTTTTGCCTGTTTTGTTGCTTTTGTCTGGACCATAGAAGCTAGACTGCTATGCACTCCTCACGTCACCTTTCTCTGCTTCTGCCAATAATGTGTCAGGTCGCGAGTCAAAAGCCACTCCTCTCCAGGGCAAGGCTGACGCCTGAAGGCCAGCCAGCAGTGGCTGCCTTCCTGGTGTTGTGGGGGACACAGCAGAGGCACAGAGAGCAAGCTCTGCTGTTTGTAAATGGGGGAGTCCTTTGGTCATCTTAACCGTCTCTCGTCATCTGGGAAGGCTGAGGCATGGCGCGCAGTCAATTTGAATTTGGAAACGTCCACACAGATCTACTTGGTTCTGACATTATAGACCCAGAGGCTCGGCCAAGCCTTGTCCTGGTGATAGTACAAACACCAGAATTATAGCCTCCTGTGTCCACAACAGGTTACCACAAACAGGGTGGTGGCTTCAAACAAGAGAAATGGGTTGTCTCGCGCTTCTGGAGGGCGGGGCCAGCTCCCTCTGAAGGCTCTAAGGGAGGAAGTTCTCTTGTCTCTTCCAGGTTCTCGGTGGCTCTAGGCAGTCCCTGGGTTCTGGCTGCGTGGCTCCAGTCTCTGCCTCTGTCTCCACATGGTTTTGTCCTCTTTTCTCCGCGTGTCTCTCCTTGGTGTGCCTTTTTCAAGGACAGTTGTCATTGCATTTAGGGCCCACTTGGAAAATCCAGGATACTCGCATCTGGAGATCCCTAATTTAATTGTGCCTGCGAAGATCCCTTTCCCAAGTAACGACACATTCATAGGTTTCTGGGATTAAGAACTGGGCACACCTCTTTGGAGGCCGGCCACCACTCAACCCCACTGTACCCTTTTGTACTCAGAGAATATGGGAAAGGCGAGGAATTCCGGCTCTCGTTGGGTATAGCAGTTGTAGCTGTAAGTGAACACATAGAGAATACCAACCCCAATACTAGCATGTCATTTGAGATGAAAAGAACATCGTCCAGGGGGAAGAAATTTAAGCCAAGTCAATGGCATCGGTTTGTGATCTCTAGAAAATACCTTTCCCTCTGCTCAGTCTTGGAACTTCAAGGTCCAAGCTCTTTCTGAGTATTCTATTTTAAGGCTCTTCAGGGCTGAGCTTCATTCTCTGGACAGGGTCAAGAGAGGCCGCTGATATTGGTATTTGGTAGGTTAAAGGAGCTGAAGGGTCGACCAGAAGACCAGAAAAAGTGCCTTTGGCTGCTTGGCAGTGAGAACTCTCACAAGGCCATCCTGTTGCCTCAGCCTGAGGGGGACTCTAGGTGAGCTCAGTGATGGAGTAATGTGACTGCAAAAGCCAGGTCTTTGTTGAATTGTAAAACCTTAGAATCGGTCCTCTTATTTGACCATCGGGTTCAATGATAAGGTTTTCTGTGTGACAGTCGGCCAAGGAGTTATCCAATTCATGTTGGATATCTGGTGCATGTTCCTGCATCCACCATTAATGGTTAGTTCCTTCTTCCATCCGTTTTAACTACTAACACAGACCTCACCCTGGGTTCAATAATGGGCGCGCTGGTCCTCACCTCCCTGTGCAGTGGACCAGAATACTCCTGGAAACTGAATTCCTCTTTTCAAGTATACCGAACCTTAGTCGATGCCACACATATCTGAGAATCACAAGTCACTGCAGAAGGGACTAAATGATCTAATCTTAGCATTTGCCTTGGTATAGTTAAAAGGTACAGTTCAGAGGCAGCTGGGTAGCCAATAAAAAAAGAGCGGCTGAGAATTACTGTATTTTGCTGTGTATAATGCACTCCTGTATATAATGCACACCCACATTTTTGGCCCAATCTTTCAGGAAAAAAAATCTTTTGTTTTAACTTTGTAATTCAATTTATTTATTTATATTTAGAAACAAAACCAATGATCATATTCCAGGGTATTATTTTGCATACAGATATCATTATTGCTTTCCATAGTTACATTTTTAATGAATAAGCATAAATAAAAGACTTAAAAACATTTATATAGATATGGAATTAGTACTACCCATGTATAATGTGCATCCTTATTTTTCCCTCAGAAATATGGGCAAAAAAGTGCACATTATACACAGCAAAATACTGTAGATGGGAAACAGTGGCACCTCTTCCTACTCTGGAGATTTCTATAGGAAACTATTTCAGCTGCTGTGGGACAGGGCAGGGGATGAACTTGAAAGGAAGGGGTGGGGGAACAAGAGCATAAGGCGCAGCTTGGACCCCCCAGGGACTGCATTAGGAGAAAAGCAAGGATGAAGGGAAGAGGGAGCCATCCCGAGAAACGGACGGGCAGGAAAAACAGGAAGTAGGCCCTAGAGAACATCAGCTCCAGGCTGGAACCAATATTGCAGGGGCTGGCTGGTCCTGGGAGGGCACTGATCAGAGAGGCACATCTAAGTTAATGTGAGGGCATGGAGTGAAGACAGGAGTGCCAGAGCAAGGGAAGATGGATAGGGTGCAGGGAGGCCCCAAGGCCCAGAGGGCACTGGGAAGCAAACCAGGGACCAGGCAAAAAGCAGTCAGGAGAGGCATGGTGAGACCCAAGCCATGCACTCCTGGGTGAGGGCTGTACCCCAGCTGCTCACCCAGGTATCCCTGGGTACAGGGCAGTGCGCACTTACAGAGAACAGCCCCTGGGTGCCCATCGCTGGCTAGACATTGCTCTATTGGGGCTGAGCAGCTGGTCAGGAGCCACCCTAACAATCTCTCAGTGCGGTTTCCAATCTCAGAAAAGGGGGGTTAAGGATTTATAGTGCGAGAAGTGAAAAGGAATTAAAAAGAGGGCCCAGGACTTGACCTCATGGACAAATTACATTTTGGTAATCAGATTTTAATGCAATGTTTGTTTTTTAAAAATATATTACAATCTGAGGACTTGCTTCTCAAATATTTATTGGCTTTAAAGATTACAGAGCAGGCCGACTGGAATGACCTCTGCAAGTCCCCTGCTAGTATTCCCATTCACTGCCTTTAAATGCCCTGGTAACTGGTCATAGCAATTTAAACAAATGGCGAGGAGACGCAAGGACCAGCTGTGCAGGAGGATCCCCAGCTCGGAGCAGAGCAGGGATGCTGCAGGGATGCCGCAGGGATGCCGCAGGGATGCAGTGGTGCCCTCCTTTTCAGAGGGACGGACTTCTGCGCTGTGGCAACCCTGGGGGACAGCGCTCAACGTTCGGTTTCAGTGCTGCCCCTGGTTGGCTGGGCCAGCGTGGGAAAGCGGCTGAACTTTCCTGAGCCTCCATTTCTTCACCTGATATTTGGGATCCATCCTAGACTTCTTGGGAGGATGGGAGGATTATAAGTAACGTCTGTCCCATTTCCACCACTGCCCCAGAAACCAAGGAAGCACTCGGGACAGGGCAGCTGTTGTGACCTACGAATAAGGGAGAGGAGACACGCCGAGGACTGGTGACTGAGGGGAAACCCACAGGCCCCTGGGACCGGAGGCTGGAGTGAGGCTGGCCTCGGCCGATTTTCCTGGCTCGCGTCTCAGCAGCTTTGACTTGGGGAGGGGTTTACTGCTCTGAGTAAGCGTATATCTGACATTCACCTTGGAGGCGTGGTGCCTTCCAACCACAGATGTTGGCTGATTCTCCAGGGAAATGCCGTCTTTCCCTTGGCGACATCCTGAGAGTCACTCTCCATTCCTGGTCCTCTCCAGGTGTTCCGCTGGCCGGGGCAGCTTGACTTGCTGGCAGATCATATGGGGCTCCAAGAAAGAGGCCGGCGATTTTTCCAGAGCTTTATGTCGATGTGGAGGGGAGATATGATTTGGACAGAAGAATGCTAATAGCACTTCGGGGAGAGTTTCCTTTCATTGTCGGCTGTGTTTGCTGAGCGCTGAGAGTAGGGTGTAGGTTCAAAGGGGAGATACGTTACTCAAGGGTAGTGTTTTACCCACAGCCCCTGGTTTTGCTCATTGCAGAAATCTGCCTAGAATAACAGTGAGTAACGATGGCTGGATGATTGGAGCCATTTGGATAAAGCATTGAAAACGCACTGCTTGACAGGAATAGCTTAAATCAGAACGCAGGAATGGAATTTGTACATGCGATAAATATTTTGTGTTTGTCAACAACTTGGCTCCATAAATCTGGGAACACAAGTACGTCATGTCCTACGGACGTTCTTTTCTAAGATGCCGTCTGCAGAAGATAATCCAAAATGTGTGAAATACTTAATTCATAAAGATGTTTATCATAGAGTTATTTATAACAATGGTAAGTTAAAAATACCTTATTGCCGACAATTTGGTTAAATAATATTGAAGATGTCCACTTGATGGGATGTTATGTAGTCATTTAATTTTTAATTTTTTTAAAGATTTTATTTATTTATTTTTAGAGAGGGAAGGGAGGGGAAAAGAGAGAGAAAGAGAAACATCGATGTGTGGTTGCTGGGGGTCATGGCCTGCAACCCAGGCATGTGCCCTGACTGGGAATCAAACCTGCGATACTTTGGTTCACAGCCCGTGCTCAATCCACTGAGCTATGCCAGTCAGGGCTTATGTAGTCGTTTAAAAGTAGGGAAGCTTGAAGACAAAGCACTTTAATATATTGCTAGTGAAAAGTCTGGGCTGAACATTGAGGTACAAGGTGATTATAACTATCTCATTAATGTAGATCCATAGAAAAACACCACCAGAAAATAAACAGAAATATTTGTAAGAGTGAACAAATTCTGCTTAAATTTTCTGTAGTTTCTTAACCTAGTTGCCTCTATTTTTGTAATAAAGCAAAAAAAAAAAAGAAACACTGAGAAAGAAGAGGAAATACAATCATGGTAGTTATCATGATAAAAAAGAAGATAATGAAGAAGATGAACATTCAGATAAACACAAGAAATGGTCACAAGGGTGTGAAAAGGAAGAAACCCAGCTTGTGACACTCAGCAAAACACACCCAGCGCCAACCACGTGAGATGGAATGTGACAAACCGCCTTCGTGGGTGATACCCTCTTCTTCATCACGTCTCAGAGGCCAGCGAGTCACTGGAGTCACTGAATGCCACGTTCTGTCTCTTTGAAGCCCTCTTCCCCTCCTGGTTCCCTGACGTGTTCTGTGCTGTCTTCTGGGGTCAGGAGGATGTTAAAGAGGCCAGGCTGGAAGGGTGCCACGAGGAGCCACGGCAGCACCGGGCACTCAGGAACCCCGGGCTCACAGACCACAGACTTGATGTTTCCCGACAACAAAGCTCAGTTCTTGGACAACAAGGTATTTCTTCGCAGCAAGATTTCATTTTTAGTAAGGAGATGGGAACGGATGTGATGATCAAAATTCACAGCCCACCGTAAAACTGACAGACCTCCAGGTCTGTGCAAAGCTCTCCCCTAGAGTGGGCAGCACCCTCAGACTGCTCCTTCTTCTGGAGAAAGAAGGGTGCTGAGGTGGCTTCTGGGAGCCGTGTGGCTCTCGCTCTGAAGGAGCACAAAGTCTGTGAGTTTCAATTTCTTGGGGCCCCACCTTCAGCTTTCACTTCCCTTGTTCGTCACCAGAAGCTACAAGCCGGGGACAGTGTCCAACTCCCCAGAGGACTGCAGAAATAAAAGGTCGAAGTCAGAAAGCTCTTGTCGGTGCGAACTGACTTTTTGCATTAGTGGGGCTGCAGATCGAACTTTCCGTGACACCACGTCAGCAAGCAGCACAAACACGGGGGTGGGGCGGGCGGCGGGAGGAAAGGGAGCTTTTTTATATGGTAGCTGGGCATATGAGTCTCTCAGATGGATTTCTTTACAACTGACCTTTCTGTTTTGCTGTTTTCCACACTGCTGCTGCTATTTTCAATTTTTTTTTCCTTTGGCTACCTTGAGGCGGTCCTTTGTGTGAAACTGTCATTCCAGGGCCTTTTCCCAAAAACATTTTGGATCAGGTGCTGCCCGGTTTTCCCAGAGTGACTAAAGTGGATGATGCTGTTTGTTTCCAGCAAAGATGAGGGAATATAATGTGCTCTAGGGACGTCTCAGAGCCGGGGAAGCCATTGGTCCCACGACCGCCTTTGCTCGCTGTTCTGCCTCCTCTGGCCCTGCCTGCGTGTTCCTCCCGGCTCCTCGCTCGTCCCTGAAGAGGGAGGGGTACCTGGGGTGGGCTTGAGGTATGGCTCTGCCGCCGAGGAGCCGGCTGTCACCTCTCCCGGCCCCTGGAGTGCTCCTCCTCTAGCAGTAGGGGACAGTTACGGCAGGAACACCGAGCTGAGCTTTAGGGGCCTGTGTGGGACTCAGTGGAGGCGCTTGTGTCGGGGAGGGGCAGCGTCTTCTTAGTGTAAATGGCGTGTTGGACCCGACGATCTCTAGGCTCCCTTCTAAGGGTAGAGTTTTGTGATTCTGCCTTCTGACCCCTGGGGCACAGGCGCTCCCCTGGCCCTGGGGACGCAGCATTGACTTAAGACAGCTTTCGTGGTTCCTTCGTTTCTGGGGGCAAGGGTGGGTCCGGAGGGGGTTGGGGCAGTGAGCTGAAGCTGATGGGCTAGGGCGGGCCTCCCAGATGGGATGGCCAGGAGGGTCATTTGCCTGCTGGACTGTCTGTTCCGTGTGCGGCGGGAGGAAGGGAATCCAGGGATGGAGTGGGAAGCAGAGAGGAATGAAGAAAGGGTCAGCGGGATGGGATTTTTATCCCGAGTCTGGGTCCAGGTCACCCAAAGCTCCCAGCAAGGGGCACGCAGGCCAGGTGGCGGATCAGGGGCTGGGAGCTGTGCTGCACTGCTCTGCTCCCATCGCGCATGCGGCGCCTGGGCCCCGCCCCCCGCATTCTCGCTTTTACCCAATGGTTCTCTCTCTTCTTCCTCAGCATCGGAAGCTCAGTTCAGAGAGGTTTTTTCTTCCCCTCTGTTTAAATAACGGTTTTATTGAGATATAATCCACATACCATAAAATTTAGTATATTCACAGAGTTGTATACAATTTCTTTTGTTTGTACATGGGTGAACAAAACGTAAATAGTTTATATTGATTGTGATTTCAAATACGTCTGGACTTCCTGCTTTCCTTTCTAATTTGTCCGTTTACCATGTTTTCTTGTTTGTTTTCTGTTTGTTTCCCTCCCTGCCTTTGCTCGGATGCACTGGGCTTTCTGTATTCCCTTTTCCCTTCTTATCATGTGTAACCAAGACAAACTCCTATTCGCCAAGGTACCATTCTTGAATGTTCATCAAGAGTTTAAAATCATATATTTTTTGTTACTCTACAGTTAAATACTATTTCCCCAATAAGACAAAAATCTTAACATCCAGATTCTCCATTTCTGTTTATTAAACCCATTGGGTATTGTATTCTTATGAGCTCATTTTAGGTTTAATTGTGTTTCACTCATATTTTGGTTTGCCCCTCTATCTTTGGTACCCTGTGTATCCTTTTTCATTTTTCTGGAACACACACTGATAGTTCATGCAGGACCTGAGGGAGAGCAACCTCCTGTGTGTCCATATGTCAGAAAAAGACTTTCTTCTTCTCTCCCTCTGGAAAGCCAGTTCGGTTGAAAATAGGATTCCAAATTCAAAATCGTCTTTGAAAACCATTAAGACCTTTTCCTCAGCATGCAAATGTCAAAAGCCTGATGCTAGCTTATTTCTAATTCTTGTATAGGTAATCTGTTTTGCTTTCCCTCTATGGGAACCTTAAGAATGTTTGCTTTCATTCATTCAACACTTATTTATGAAGAAGCTATTGAGTGCAAAGCAGGGTTTCAGGTGTTCAAAGTAAAAAGATGAGCAAAGCAGAATCCCTTGTCTTTGAGGAGCCTGAATCCTAGTGGAAGGAGCAAGGACCCACATAAACAAGGAGGACCGCCTGTGGAGTATCAGTGACAAACGCCGTGAAGAGTAATGGTGTAGCGGAGGGGTGGGGGCGGGGGTGCTGGAAGGAAGTGACTCTGTGCGTGTTGCAGATATGCAGGCCAGGCCAGGAATGACTGAAATGGCCTTTAGCCACCGATGTGAAGGAGCTGGAGGACACTCCTGAGGGGGAGACTTCCTGTGCAAAGGTCCTGAGGTGGGAGCCACCAGGGATGTTTGAGGAAGAGCAAAGAGTGATCACGTTTAGTTGGACTATGCCAATGAAAGGGAGAGTCATGGGAGAGTAGATCAAAGAGATAACAATATTTACATTAATTTTAAAAACTCCATTAATTCTTCCCTGGTCAGTGTGGTGTGGCAGAAGTGTAGTTGGGAATTACCGGTCTGTGTGATAAGTGCCGAATCAGACCGAGGGGGAGTAGTATGCCCCCTGCGTGGGAGTGGAGATTGGGGAAGGCCTGTTGCAGGGAGGGGGACGATGCCCCGGTTGATTCTTGAAGGAGGAACAGGAATTAACCAGGTAAGTCAGGGCTGTTACCTGCAGACTACAGAACCCACTTAAGCTGACCTAAGGAAAATATCCTGGAGTGTCTGGGAACCGGGCGTGCGGCCACAAAGCCATGACTCCTGTAGTCCACCTCCAGCACCACCCGGAGGCGACAGTCGAAGCAGCGTGGACCCTGCCTGCAGCTTCCGGAAGTGCACGATGAGTAGTAGCACTGGGCCTCAGGGCCATACAGAGCTGACCCAGTCAGAGCACCCAGTCACGTCCCAGCCATCTGGCCCAAGTGACCTCATCTCTACGCAGTGACACACCCCTCCTGGGCCTCACTTTAGTACAACAGACTAGCAAAAACAGACTGGAGGAAAAATTCTGAACAGAAGGCAGGCCACAAAGGTTAGAAAAGATGTCCCATGCACTGACTTATAGAATCTGCTGTCAACCAAGTAAAGGACATAGGGAGGTGAGAAATCCAACACAGAGGTGCTTTCCAGATACATTGGCACACAAGTCATGTGAGTAGAACCACATTTCTTAGGGCCTCCCCTCCTTCTTAAGAGACACAAACACTTCTCCAGGAAGGACAAGGCGGGGGATGTATGACTTGGGAGACCTTGGCCAAACGACTTAACCTGCCCAGGGCTCAGTTTCTCCATCTGAAACTTGATAGTCACGCGTGCACAACACACAGGGCTGCCGGGAGGACCGAATGGGCCCACGTGCGGGCACGCCTCTCCCGTAGCACTGGGCGCGTGGAAGGGGTTTCACACGGGCTTCTTAGGCCTGCAAGAGAGAGACCGTGGCACTTTGTAAGAAAGAAGGAGGACTCGAGCCAGATAATGTGTGGTGGGTTTTACTCTCTTCTTTCCAGTGTGGGTCCTTCTAGGTCAGTAGCCCGAGGAAATGACGAGCAGAACTTACGGTGGGATGTTCATCCTTGGTTTAGCTGGGAACGCAATACCGGTTCACGTCTACTCGACGGGACCACTTTTTGCAAGCACAGAGAGTACACATCACACAGAACAAGTAGAGCAGCAGTCAGCCTTGGAAGCGGGCCGCATAGAAATTGGGTTTCATGCCCCCCAGAGCAGAGGCTGCCTGGGGTCAGGTCTTAGTCATCCCCATCCTCATCATCATTTTACATTGGTTGGGTTGAGGTAGAAACTACATGCAAGGAACTTGACCAATGTGAAGTGTGCATCTGATGAGCTTTGATGAATAATGACAGTTGTAACTGGCATGATATGAAACATTCCACCACCACCTTGTAAGTTACCCTTTTGAAGTCAACACCTTCCCCTGCTACCTGGGCCCTGAACTACACTGATTTCCTTTCAATTTCATTAGTTTTGATTTTTTTGAAAAAAAAAGTTATACAATATATAGTCATTGGGGACTGGAATCTTCTATTTAGTAAAGTGTTTCTCAACTTTCTTTTTTATCATTGCCCCCCTAAGCAGCCTTTTTTAGTAATCTTTTTCCTAATTATCTCTCGCTTCCTTATGAAATTTAAATACCACTGATAGGCCGTATGTCTGTTTACATAGTGTGTGTATATGTGTGTGTTTTATACATAAAAAGTAAAATTTGTCATACCTCAAGAATAAACTTTTGACCACTTGGGGGCGATATTGAGGATACATGGTTTAGTAAGATGCTTTTGCCATTCATTGGTATTGTGTGTTACCAGTTGGTTCATTTTAATTGTTGGGTAATTTTGATTGTATACAGAGATATTCAAGAAATTCATAAGAATAATTGCCAGTGTGATACAAAGGTAAGGTACTAAGTGCATACTGTCACTTAAATGCGATCCTCAGTTTCTCTGGTGTCAGTAAACAGACCTGTAATCACACAGCTGTTCAAGTCAGAAATCTGGATGTAAATGAGACACTTCTTTCCCCTTCTTTCCCCAAATCCAGTCCATCAAGTCCTGCCCATGTCACCTGTGCATAATTTCTTGAATTGGGTCTCAAGAGATCAGATTTTTTAAAAAAGATTTATTTATTTATTTATTTCTAGAGAGGGAAGGGAGGGAGAAAGAGAGAGAGAGAGAGAAACATGAATGTGCGGTTGCTGGGGGCCGTGGCCCGCAACCCTGGCATGTGCCCTGGCTGGGAATCGAACCTGCGACACTTTGGTCCCCAGCCCATGCTCAATCCACTGAGCTACACCAGCCAGGGCTTAAGAGATCAGATTTTGCCATAACCCAGAACATTCTAAACCTGTAAGGATTTTAGTCCTTTTCTTAAAAAAGAAAAAGGAATTTAAATAAGGAAATGAAAATTGACTCAATTAGTGTCATTAAAAGATTACCAATTTTTTCATTTAGCTAATAATAAATTAGAGTGCAGACAATGAATTAGAAGGTGCTGAGACTATTTAGGGAAAGGCTATTCCAAAGTCCGGGGGAAAAATGATTTGCTTTATGAATCTGAGATCGGGGGGTGGGACATCGGGACGCATGCTGTGCTTTCAGTGGGGCTCAGGCAGAGAGGCGGGGCCCAGGCAGAGAGGCGGGGCCCAGGCAGAGAGGCGGGGCCCAGGCTCCGCTGCTTGGCAGTACCGTAACTACGTTGAGAAAGCTGGATATGCCCTCCTCTAGCTTTCTGCCACCTTGACTTAGCCACATTTCCTTTTCCAAACTAATCGGTGTTTTAAACAAATTAAGTATAAATATTATTGGATCACTTGCCGATGAGTTGGAAGGAATTAGACAGTTAGAATCATTCTTAAAAGGAAAAACTATTTGTTGTACCTCATGGATTCACGTCATCTTATGATTTTTTCCCAGTGGTGCTTGCAGGGCTAGGATCCATGTTTCAGTGTCTGGTGGTTTGCAGTCCAGTTTTCTGCCAACATCTTGAATAAGCACTTATATATGTCTATATTTCCCTGGGCACCTCTGCATGGGGTCTGGAACCTATTAAAAATGAATAACTAATGACTTACTGTGTTTTCGGTCTAGCGTATACAGACATGCCTATGCCATAGTCTTCATTCTGAAGGTACACAAAGTGTACGTCATGCACACAGATAAATGTCAAAATCACACACTGCTGGCACTAGGGAGGCGTGTACAGCAATCTCTGGCAGTTTGTCAGTTACATGGCACCTTGTCTCTTCCAGGTGACGCCTGAAGCATGAGTGCCCACAATAACACCTCCTGCAGCCTGATGCTGCCACCCTACTTAACCAGTCTCTACTTCACGGTGCTCATCGGGGGGCTGGCGGGCGTCATCTCCATTTTGTTCCTGCTGGTGAAAATGAACACCCGGTCTGTGACCACCATGGCCGTCGTCAACCTGGTGGTGGTCCACAGTGTCTTCCTGCTGACGGTGCCTTTCCGCCTGACCTACCTCATCCGGAAGACGTGGACATTCGGGCTGCCCTTCTGTAAGTTCGTGAGTGCCATGGTGCACATCCACATGTACCTCACGTTCCTCTTCTACATGGTGATCCTGGTCATCAGGTACCTCATGTTCTTCAAGCACAAGGACAAGGTGGAGTTCTACAGGAAACTGCACGCTGTGGCCGCCAGTGCCGGCCTGTGGCTGCTGGTGATTGTCATTGTGGTGCCCCTGATTGTTTCTCAGTACGGAAGTGCCGAGATGTATGACAAAGAACAGTGTTTTAATTTCCACAAAGAGCTTGCTCAACCAAACGTCATAATCATCAACTATTTGATCGTCGTCATTGCCATCGCGGCCACGGTGGTTCTGCTGGTGTTCCAGATCTTCATCATCACGTCGATGGTGCGGAGGCTGCGCCACTCCTTGCTGTCGCACCAGGAGTTCTGGGCCCAGCTGAAAAACCTGTTTTTCATAGGGGTCATCGTTATTTGCTTCCTTCCCTACCAGTTATTTAGGATCTATTACTTGCACACTGTGACGCCCTCGGATACCTGTAACAACGATGTGGCATTTTACAACGAAGTCTTCTTGAGTGTCACGGCCATCAGCTGCTTTGATTTGCTGCTCTTTGTTCTCGGGGGAAGCCACTGGTTTAAGCAAAAGATAATTGACCTGTGGAATTGCCTTTTGTGTCGTTAGCCACCAAACACTGTTATTCAGGTTTACTTCCTTTATCCTGGGGGTGAAAATGGGTCTCGGGAGGTAGGAGGGCAATTCTATTACATGATTGAAACCATGTCTTGAGGCAGCCAAACGAAAGGGCTGTGACATGCCAGAGCATCCATTGCATTCCAGTCCTGATTTAGCCCCCACCACCTCCAACTGATGCCCACGCAAAGACTAGTCATGCGCAATCCACCTGGAGTTGCAGTGCTGCGTTACTTTTCAACACACAGTGTCTACTCAGCCTGTCCAGGCACCAGGGCTCTAATGGTTTCTGAGTTTCACTAGTTGATTTTTGTTTCCTGAGTCAGAAACACGGTGTTTCTTAAGCCCTGTTGTCGTCGGTTCTTGACGTTCCACGTGCAACCCGAGGTAAGCTAACTCTGGCTACGATTCAGCTTGAGATCACACACTTGACTGTGCTCACCAGATAAGATGCCCATTCTACTCACACGCTGACAGAAACCCAGATAAGTGGGGAGGCCAGTAAGAGACTTTTCTAGATTGTCATAACTCTGGTAGGAGGCCACTTATCTCGAAAGCAAGAGAAACAGAACTCCTGGCCTTCTACTGTCACAAGGGTTATCCATTAAAAGGTCAAGTTCAAGGACTTGGATCAGCTCCCTCAGCATTTCCAAAAATCATTTACAAATGTACTAAATATATCTAAATGGTGGTGAGAGTGTAACTGAGAGAATATTCCCGACCAATGTGCTACTAGGCATTAAAACGAGTTCCCAAGGGAAGTGATTAATTTTTGTTTCCTCTTCTGTTTTGAAGAATTTCTAGAAGTCACGGTACAAAGTTAATTTACATTTTCCTTGGAGACAGAAAGCTGTACCGTAATCTTTAGAGTTCTCTTCAACCCTTAAAGTTGTATGTGTTTAAATAAATGAAAACCACATTCTTTAAAATAAAACTTTTGGGAAATATGTAGAAAAATCATGGGACTATGAAATTAGGATGGTAAGTTACTACATAAACTTGTGGGTTTTCTTCCCTCCTGCCCATATTTCTACTATTTCCCTCAAAGTTTCATAATCTTGAAATTTCCTAAGGAAATGATCCAGTTTCATATTGAATGCTTCAGAAAGCCTGAAGCAATTCTTGGTAGGAATAGAAGAAATAAATGACTTAAGTTAACTTTTTTTTGAGAGAGAGATACATGTTCATGATTTAAAGATTTTTCTTAATTTGTTACACTATATGGACCCATTAAATGCAACAGATGAACAAGAAATGCCCCTGTACATTTCTTTGATCACTAATTTTGATCAGTAATTTTTTACTGAGTCATAGAAATTAATTTTGAAGAAGAAAAGGCAACAACATACTGCATTTAACTTATTCCAAACTTTTTGCCTGTTTTAAATTTTCTTTTATGTATCCTTTTTTATTTTTCAAGTTTTTTATATATATGTATATATGTGTATATATATGTGTATATATTACATATATATATTTGTACTTTTTATTTGCATTCTTTTCCCATTTTTCTTAGTTTTTTTTTTCTCATTTTGACCCATAATATTTGTAAGAAAATTTCTAAGACCTATAAAACTTATAAGAAAATTTTTAACACTCATAAAATTTGTAAGAAGATTGTTATAGTGAAATATTTTAAAACTTTTAGAATTATTTATGAAAAACCCATAGACCAATGGATCAGAATAGAGAGCCATAAATGAACCCATGCCTATACAGTCAATTAATATATGACAAAGGAGGCAATTAACATATGACGATGGAGTAAAGATAGTCTATTCAATAAATGATGCTGGGAAAATGGGGCAGATGCAAAGAAGTGAAATAGACTAGCTTTTTAGTACCAGGTATAAGAATAAAACTATGGAGTAAAGACTGAAATGTAAGACCTGAAACCATACAACTTCTAGAAGAAAACATAGGCCATAAACTCTGACATTGTTTTTTCTCTCATATCTCCTTGGGGAAGGGAAACAAAAGAAAAAAATAAACAAATGGAACCACCTCTAACCAAAAAGTTTTTGCATGGCAAAGAAAATCATCAACAAAATGAAAATCATCTACTGGATGGGAGAATATATTTGCCAATGGTAAGGGGCTAATACCCAAAATTTGTAAAGAACTCATACAACTTAATGAAAAAATTCAATTACAAAATGGGCAGAAGACATGCATAGACATTTCTTCAAAGAGGACACACAGATGGCCAACAGACATATAAAAAAGATGCTCAATGTCAGTAATTATCAGAGAAATTCAAACAATGCCATGCCACCTCCCACCTGTCAGAATGGCTATTGTCAGTAAGTCAGCAAACAACAAGTGCTGGCGAGGCTGTGGGGAAAAGGGAACCCTTGTGTACTCTTGCTGGGAATGCAGACTGGTGCAGCCACTGGGGAAAGCAGTGGAGGTTCCTCAAAAAAATATAAGAAAAAACTACCTTAGGACCCAGCAATTCCACTTCTGGGAATATATCCAAAGACATCTAAGATATCCAAAACACTAATTCAAAAAGATATGTGCACCCCTATGTGCGGTGAGGCATCATTTACAGCAGTCAAGACTTGGAAGCAACCCAAGTGTTCCTCAATAGACGATTGACTAAAGAAGGCGTGGTCCAGGTGTACAGTGGACTGTTACTCCGCTATAAAAATGAAGGAAATGTTACCATTTGCAACAACATGGATGAAACTAGAGGATATCATGTTAAGTGAAATAAGTCAATCAGAGGAAGGCAAATACCATATGATTTCACTTACGTGTGGAATATAAAGAACAAAATAAATAGAAGAGAATCAGACTCCTAGATACAGTGAACAAAATGAGGGTTGCCAGATGCGGGGGGGGCTGGGGATATGGGTGGGGAAAGGTGAAGGGAGAAAGAAGTTACAGAATAGTCACGGGGATGGAACAGACAGCACAGGGAACACAGTCGGTGATATCGAGATCACCGTGTGGGGTGCCGGATGGGCACCAAAAATACCGAAGGGAACACTTTGTAAAGCATATGATTGTTTAACCACTATGCTGTGCTCCAGAAACAAGTATAAAATTTTGAAAAAAGAAACAGAATTGTATGGAAATTACACCAAGTGTCTCTGTTCGCATATGTGTCTTACTATCATAATGTCTGTTTAGCTTACAGATTGTATTATAATCTCTTCCAGGTTTCAAATACGTTGAGGTCAGACAGTTGGGCTTTTCTCTGTACTATTATATATCATAATGAAGGACCTATTTCTGTGGACCTATAAGAAATGTTACCCCAAATAAAGAAATGGCATATTCTATAATCTATCTTATTCAACAACATTTACAGAATAAATGAAAGTTTTCCAATTGCCTATGCTCTGTCCCTAATTGCTATGGAAATACATCTCTTGCAGGAGTGGGGGTGGCCGTGACTCTCAGGTCACTTTTGGATGTTACAGTTGTAAGAGGGGCACTGCTGGCGTTCGGCGGCTGGGGCCAGAGGCAGGCCATCTTGCCTCGCACGCAGCTGTTTGCACAGTGGAGAATTACCAGGTCTTGGTCCGTACTTGAATGTTCTTCAGACTTCCGTGAAGTAAAACATATGCTCCTAATAATCAGGGCAGTTACGTTTTAATCAGTGTTCATAAACAAATGGTCTTTTCTTGGTATGGTTTTAATAGTTTGAATGTCCCCAAATTGCAGCTACCGTGGATATTGGGGAAAGATTTAATGCTGTTTTCCTTCGAACTTTACTAAGGGTTGTTCACTTCCTTGGAAAATCACAGCATCAGTGGCAGCACCGTCGGTGGCAGTAAAAACGACAGCACCTGCTCGTGAACAGAACTCGCAGGGGCTGTGGTCAGGTCGGGGTGGAATGTAGGCACCAACACCAGACGGCCTCCTTTGTCTCCTTTCGTAAAGACGGAACATTCACGCGCTGAAATGCCTGTTATGTTATTACAAAGAGCTTTTGTTATGTCTATTACAGTCAGGACACCATGTCTATAATAGTTTAGGACGGTTACATTATCTATGAAGTTTATTTTGGACAGTAAAAGCATCACCACATATGTGCCATCAAGGGTAAGGCATTGGCTCCCTAAGAGTTAAGAACCACTGAGCTACCACCAACAGGATCAGTTTTAAAAGGGAGATTTACACTTACGACATTATGAACAGAAAGATAATAATTCTATATTTGGGGACTATTTAACCTCAGCTTGGTTCAATTCGAAATGATTTCTGTTGTTTCTATAGCAGTGAAAAAAGTGAGTGCAACCTTCAGGGAAAAGAGAAGAAAATACAGATGCAAATTTCCCTTTTTGAGAAGATGATGACACTTCCTTGAGCCTCATGACTCTCAGACTGGCTCACGGTCAGCAGCCACCAGTTTTGGAACCCAGCCCATGGACAGTGACAATTCTGGAGGCCCAGGCAGAAAGACTGCTTCTGGCGTCTGTTAAATGGAACTCGACTCCACCTTTGTTTGTGTCTTAATTTCCCTCTGAAAGAGTCATTGAATTTCTCAGCTTTCTTCCTCAATCCCTTATACAATAAATTAGATAGAAACAGACTATTTTACTTGTGGGGAAAATGAGCTTTGTTTGGGATGATTCAGGAAGGGCTGAAAATCCCCCAGTCCTCCCCAAATCTTCCTAGAGGGGGCCGCGATCAAAACTGTAAGTCCTCTCTGTATATCCTAGGTTAGTACATACGGCAGTTCTTCTGAAGCAGAGCCGTGGCCCAATCCATTCTCGGTCACCAGCTCTTGCATGTGTAGCCAGTGAGTTGAGCTTGTGTGAAGCTGTCATTCTTAGATTGGGTAGATTTTGTCCAGTTAACTGCTAATCAGATGAGGCATAAACTGAGGACTCTCATACTTACGGGGGCTGGTAGGAACAAGAAAACTCCCCTTGGGGTAGTAAACAAACAAACAACTAAATCCAACAGAAAATGAAGTCTTGAATTGAAGACCCGAGACCATAAAACTCCTAGAACAAAGCACATGGAGGAAACTCCTTGACACGCTTCTTAGCCGAGATTGGATACCAACGCATTTGGATTTGACACCAAAAGTAGAGGCGACAAAAGCAAAAATAAGCAGGTGGAACAGCGTCAAAGTAAAAAATGAAGGAGGCCATCAACACACTGAACGGCGACCTCCCAAATGAGGGAAAATGTTTCACATCCCACAACCTGGTCAGCGGTAAATATCCAAAATACCTAACGAACTCCCAGTACTCAACTGCAACCCCCACCCCCAACCAATCCAATTAAAAACTGGGTAGAAGCTGAATGGGTATTTTTTCCCAAAGAGGACATACAGGTACGTGAAAAGATGCTCAGCATCACTCATCATCCTGGAAACTCCAACCAAAACCACAAGGAAATATCATCTCACACCTGTTAGAATGGCTGCGAAATAAACGACAAGAAACGCGGTGCTGGCGAGGATGTGGAGGAAAGGGAACCTTTGTGCACTCTTGGTGGGAATGGAAATTGGTACAGTCACTGTGGAAAACACTGTGAAGTTCTCTCAAAAAAAGGTTTAAAAAAGAACTATCAGATGACCTCGCCACCCAATTTCTGAGTATTTACCTGAAGAAATGGAAGGCGAGATCTTGAAAAGACATCTGCCTTTCCATGTACTTTACAACCTTATCCCCGAGAGCCGAGATAGGGAAACAATCTCTCTCTAGACCCATCTTCTTTACCCACCGATGGGCATTTAGGTCTGTCTATCTATCTATCTATCTATCTATCATCTATCTACCTATCTGTCTACCTACCTATCTACACACACACACACACACACACACACACACACACATACATAGCTATATATGGTTTGTGGAATCTTAAACAAATCGAAGTTATAGAAGCAGAGGGTGCAACAGTGTGGTTAGGAGGGGGGAGGTGGGGGATGGGGAAGTGTTGGTTAAGGGTACAAAGTTATAGTGGTCAGATAAATAAGTTTAGAGGTCTAATTTGCAGGCGTGATGATCATACTTATTACTGAATAAACATGGGAAATACCTAAAAGAGTAGATTCAGGTGCACACACAAAAAATGGTACCTGTGAGGAAATAAAGCTGATTAGCTTGACAGTAGAGATCTCTTCACTATGTCTAATCAGCAGGTTGCACACCTTAGGTAGAGCTCATTTTCATTTTAAAAATATTCTAACTATACTAGTAGCTTCTACTTCTGTCATACTGAAAATATTCTCACTACAGTTTACAAAAGGCAAATGTGTTCTTTGTTCTGACACTAGGTGGCAGCCTAGAGGCACAAACTGCATCTGCTTCTCCATGCTTCTTGAGTTTTAAGTTTAATATATTTTTAAAAAAATGATCGGGGGAGACAAGAAAGGAAAATGAAGTAAGAATAGTGGGCTTTTAGGGTCCTCAGAACTCTGCACGAGACACTTTTTTTTCCTTGAAAAGCTTACTTCATAGCAACTGTTTTCCTGCAGCAAGTGGACTGAGATGTTATTAAAATGCATTTCTTCAGCTGTCGGAGCAAAAGCAATTCTGAAAGCAATTGTTGTTTTGTTTTGCTCATATTTAGGGACCTGTGTGCTTTATTTCAATAATAGTTCACTGCAACTAACTTTTGAACCCAAATGAAGTTGATTCTTACAAATTGGAGTTAGCTGACTTTTTTTTTTTTTTTAATGCTTGGCGATTAGTATAACATGTGAATGCCTTTGAGACCAGGTTTCAGGAAACTTGCCCACTTTTGAAATCTTGAAAAGGCTGGAGTGAGGCCAGCAAGCCAGTTTCTATCACAGGTCTCTCCCCCTCAGCATCAGCCTTTGGTTCATGCTCAGAAACTTTTACCCTTCTGACTTGTAGATAGTGTGATGGTACAGGACTTATTTACTTATCTATTTATCTATTTATTTTTTTAAATTAGGAAGTGATGAGTTTGGGTTTTTTTGGTAGGGTTTTATTTATTTATTTTTAGAGAGAGTGAAAGGGAGGGATTGGGAATCGCCCTGCTTGGTTTCAGAAGCTGTAATACCCCATGGCTAAGGCTGAATAAAGGACCTTGGGACCACAAGCCACTAAGGAGACAAAGCTTATCCTCCCAGCAGGGGCACTGCCTCCGTTCCCTTAACTTCACCCTGCTTGGCCCCAGGTAGATGACCGGTTAGCCAATGATGGGTAAGATTCCTCAAGGGAGGGGCAACCTAAGACAGGCATGGTCGTGAAGGGGCCCTCAGGGAAGGACTTAGGGGACTCTAGAAAAGGGATGATGGACCCTTACCCCTTGGCTTTGATATAGCCCAAGTCCTCATTGTGTCTGTAAAAAGTCTGCTAATCTCTTGGCTGCCTTACTTCCCCTGCCTGACTTCAGCCTGAAATGACACCGGAGGTGGGTGTGGCCCTTTGCTGGAATAGGTGGTTCCTGGGAGCCATCAGGCCTAAGAAAGAATGCATAAAATCCTTTGAAACCTGCTTTGCTAAAAATGCTAAAAATTAACATTTTAATCCTTCAATTAAAATGTTAAGGATTGCACGATAACTGGTGACCCTTTGGTTTGCAGGCAGGCACTCAATCCATTGAGCCACACGAGCCAGGGCTGATAGATGATTTATGACTGTTAAAACCTGTGTCAGGGGAGAAAAAAAAAGCAAGATTTGCTTATTGGGTGCTAAGGAGAAAGAAGTGTTCGTGAGGATTGTGTATTGGGATTGCTAATGTGAAAATATTGGCGTTGGTGGTTTTAATAATCTCCAGCTTTCATAAACATTACAACTAGAACATTAAGGACTTGTTTTTCCTGAGCTTTTCCAGGGCAAATTGTTGACCTAATGCCCCGCAACTTCCTAATATCTCAGTGTGAATTCCCCACAAACAAGGACGATTTCCCTGACAATCATTATATTGCCTTCAAAACTGGGAAATTAACATGAGTCCACAACAACCATCTAAACCACAGACATCCTTTACTTCCCATGCTTCTGCACTCTCCGTCATTCCGACATCCTCTTTCAACCTTGGTTTCCATGACCTGGACTGGTGTTTTGGCAATTTGTCCTCAACAGCCGTTATCTCCAAGTTATCATGCCTTTGCTAATCATCCCATCGAAAAATGTATTCCTGTTACACTCCATTCCCTGCCTTCTGTGTTGCTCTTCACACGGTTTCTTAGTCTCTGGCATGATATACTATGCTGATTTGAAATTTTAAAATCAACTTTCCCTCTTCAGAATTTCAGGGGAGAATGGGAAGGGTTTACAGGAACAAATTTAAAAGACATGTGGACAAAAACTAGGGGGAGGGTGGTAATGGGAGGGAAGTGGGGAGGGGTGGGTGGGTGGGATGGATTGGGACTAAAAGGGAGAAAACTGTACTTGAACAATGATTAAAATAAAAAAAATAAAAAATAAATAAATAAAATCAACTTTCCCCCTTCAAATTGAATGTAAGTCTCAAAAGGGCAGGGATTTTTATTTTTCTGGTTTGTTTAATGCCTGAGCCCAGAATACAGAACAGGTTTTAGCGATACATGCTCACTAAATACTTGTTGAGAAAAGAATGAATGGATGAATGAATGACTCCTCCAGGGTGTGGGAGGGAACTAGAGCTTCCACAAGTGGAAGAATAATCCACGATGTACCTTTTGATACCTACATAAAAAAATAACAGAAATGTTTTGTTATGGCATTTACAATGCAATTGTAAGCCATAAAACAACTGGGTCTGCTAGACAAGAAAAATACCTTTATATTTTACTGACTTCAGTAATAAGATAGCTTTTCTACTCATTCCCCGACACTGGTTGCTGAACACAAGCCGCTCTACCACTGACACAGGCCTTTGTGGAGTGAACACTTTCTAAATGGTGGTCGTTATGAATGTAGGTAGCCACGGAGCTTTAGGAGGGATATAATTTAGTGTTTGAAAGCCATTTTCTTTAAACTGTGTGCCCTGTGGGTAATGATTTTTGTTAAGGTAATAGAAAAGTATTTTTTAAAGATTTTATTTATTTTATTTTTTAGACAGAGAGGAAGGTGGGGAGAAAGAGGGAGAGAAAGATCCATGTGGGGTTGCCTCTCACGCACCCACTACTGGGGACCTGGCCTGCAAGCCAGGCCTGTGCCCTGACTGGGAGTCAAACCCGCTACCCTGTGGTTCTCAGGCTGGTGCTCAGTCCGCTGACCCACAGCAGCCAGGGTGAAAAGTACTTTAAAAAGTGCTTTTCTGGGCTAAAGATAAGGCTGGGAGACAAGTCATCAACTCAGTGTCCTTTCAGTCCTAAAGAGACATCAACCTGATGTCTCTTTATTTACTTCATGATCTGAACGATTTCGATTGACCACTTTAAAGCTCATACGGAAGCAGGACATCCGTTCGAGGCTTATAAAGATTGCAATGTGCCCCGAGGACATGATTTTTTAGTGGCAACTATTTCTCTACATTATTTTCCTGTTCAATGGGAATGACTCTCACTTGAGCACAGAAAGAATCAACGATGTTGAATACTGACTGTGTTTTCCGTGGCGACACAATCCCTCTTCTTTACAAAATGAAAAGGAAGATTAAAAACTCACAGTAGACACTTCCAATGACTTTATATACACTTTTCAATTAAGTTCTCACCAAGCCGGATTAGATACGGGGCTCTTGCCGCAAGTGATTTATGACCCGGGATGTTGTTTAATAAGCACTAGGGACTTGATTAAATTTAGCAGTCATTTTAATTCATGTGCTCGCCATCTCTGTGTTGCTTATCGTCCCCTGGGCTAAAGCAGCTGCAATGCACAGAGCGACTTCCAAGTTGCAAGAAGCTCCATGTGCATCCAGCACGGAGCCTTTTAACACCCCAGTAACTGACCATCCTCTCAGGAAGCGAACCCCAGTCACAGAGTCCTTGGCTCGCAGAGATGTGTTGCAGGGCATTCTGGAATCTGAGCTAGGCCCCGTGTGGGTACCAGCCGAAACCTCACAGCTCAGCCCGGGCATCAGCACTCGGGTTTTTCCTGATCTACGGAGGTGTTTCTATTTTCTCTCCAGGATGACACGCAGAAGGTCCTGTTAGAGGATCCTGAACGTGAGAGCGAGTCTTCACTGGCCGAAGACCAGGAAAAGTCAATAATCTTGCATCGAAATGACTGTGCTGGCACGGGCTTCTGTAGCTTTTAGGAATGCTGTTCCTCTCCCAGCACTGCGGGACGCAAGGCTGCCAAGGATATGCTGCTCAGCTAGCATGGCGGCCTGGGTGGTGGCATTTTCCCGGGTTCTGTCTACACTGATCTGGAAATCACAGATGTTTGTCTAAGGCCGGCTGGTAGGGATGCTTGCCTTCTTTGACATAAGAGCCTTGGTTGAGGTGATCCTCTGTGCAACAATCCCACACCGTAGCGGTTTAAAACAAGAGGCACGTTATTTTATTAAAGCATCATCCGTGAGGCGCACGGGCATGGCGTGACATCTTCTGCTCCATCGGCGTTGACCGAAGTCACTTAGTGACGTTCCGCCGGCAGATGGGCTGATCCGGAGGGTTCAAGAGGGCCGCACGCACTTCCGCGCCTGGTGCTGCGGAGGGCGTGTGGCTGGGCCGCCGGCCGGACTAGTGACCGGCGCACGGGCCGGTTCAGGCTCGCACGGGGCACGCTCAGGGGAGGCCGACGCCCCCCAACACTGGTTCCGTAGACCCCTCGCTCAAGAAGCGCAGACAGTGGCTGCAATGTTTCTGTGATCTGGCTTTGGAAGTCCCAGCACATCACTTCCCCCGCATTTCACTTACCAAGGTACTACAGCCAGCCCAGATCCACGGGGATGCTCTCGATGGGATGCTTGGACGGGGAGGGAAGAAACCGACGGTGGCCATCGATCTACACCAGCGTGATGGTCCCGGAATCCCCACCACTGGGGAGCAACACCAGAGGGTTACTGCGAAAAGAATCTTTAAAATCTTGCAACGTGTAGCAGCTGTCATCTTCAACTGTTCAATTCTAGGTCTGAAATATCCCCAGGCATTTTTTTTTTTTTGATAGTGATGCTGAATTGTTCCAGCCGGGGATATTATTTTTCATCACAGTGAGTTTCGATCATTTGTCAAATAAAGTTTTGTGAGCGATTTCAGGTAAACACACATAGTGTGTTTCAAAGCAGGGGTTAGCAGCAAGGTGTGCTGTCTTGAGCCGGCAGGTTAGATAAATCACCACCGGGACCTTATTTTCCCAGAAAGAGTGGATAGGTATCCTTGCAGGTCCTACAGACATCAAAGACGTAAAAGAATATTATAAACAACCGTATGCCAATGCATTTGACACCTTCGATGAAACAAAGTCTTTCAAAAACACAACTTAGCAAAACTAACACAAAGGGTTTCAAAAAGAAACTCCGAATAGTTTTGTTTTTATTTAAAAAAACATAATTTGTTCTCAGAAACCCCTACACAAAGAAAACGTCAGGCTGGGTGATTTTGCTGGTGAACTCTACCAAATATTTAAGAAATAGAATAAGGTGACCCATGGGGGGGAAAAACCCTCCCCACCATCTTCTAAACACAGAAGGACATTGCCACAGAATGGGTGAGACCAAACCAGGCAGAACAAAGGGGTGTGAAACAAGGTTTCACAGGCTCTCTTTAAACCCCAGGATGGCCGTGCCCCACAACAGGTGGGCGGGGGGGGGGGAGGAGAGATGAAGCAAGCTGGCCAGAGACAGGTCTTCGGAAAACAGTCCCAAACAGTTTGTTCAATCTGGTCTTACTGAAAGAAACACAAATGGCCACAATATATGTGGAATTTGATGCTACACTAAAAAAAAATAGACACACTGCTAACATTAAAAAAACACACATTTGAATGACTCCGTAACATGAATGGATGTGAAATGTAGAGAGATCAGTAAATAAAGCATAACATGATTTATGTTAAGGCGCAGCTTTAAGAAAATCCACATTGTGCTAACGTGTAGGGACGGAGACTTTTCCCATCGAAACAGACAGCGCCCAGAACAATCATAAAACGCGAATGCGTCATGGGGAGGGAGTTGTTGGCAAACGCGCTGTGGCTGGGGGCTCAGATGGCGGATTCCCTATAAATAGCCAAGTGGACTTACTTTGCTCTCAGTTCAATGGCTAAACTCATACTCGCAATAGCTACGAACGCTTCTAGGAATAGTATATCTGTGAAGTTATAGAATAAACACAGGTGGAGTTTGAACTTCCTAAAATAAAATCCAAATCAAGAGATAAATCACTCAGGATGAAGATGACTTGTCTACAAAGAATCAAAGTCTTGACTTTAAAATTTTCAATTTAGAATTTAGGTTAATCGAACACAAGGAAGATTTAGGAGTGGCCTAAATCTTGGAGTCACCTCCAATACTATCAGATTTTTAAATTTTTGAGTTTTATTTTTTTAATCATCCTACATATTGCGGTGGCAAATGTAAATCTTGGAGTAAACAAATGTGTTGTGACTTTCTAAGTGGGGCGTCCCGTTAACAACAGTGGTATCTGTATTTTCAACTACCTTCGACTTCTTATATGCCTGTTTAAATCTTTTCTAAGGTTCTCATTTCCTTTGACATTGTAATTTCTGTGGCTTCTCTCTATTTGCTGTCAGCAGGTAAGTCTGAGATATGCATTAGGGCGACAGAGCCCGCAGAGTTAGCCACTGACTTTGGACTGAGCGGGTTAAAATTCCCACCATTAGTGTTCTATAGTATTCAAAAGTAACTAGAGCTAAGCACAGTGCAACATACTTAATCGACGACCCATCAGTCAAGACATAGCATATGACAACCATGTTTTCCCACAATTAACAGAGGGTGCACCGGGTGCTGAAGGGGTTCAGAGTGTGCCGGCCCCAAATACACCACTTTGACAGGAGGGCGGACCTACGGGCTGTTTTGAGCTGAAGACAATGGAGAGGAAGCCACCTGAGAAATCTCTTCTGCTCCATCCCTCCCTGCTACCAGGCGGGCAGCAGGATTCCACAGCACCAGAGATGCTTCCAGAATCCTACCAGCACCAGTAATCTATATAAGACACCTTACTGAAGCAGCATTTCCCTGCCCTCGTTTCCTCCATTTTTTTTTGCCTTCCCATCGTGTGCTACCCCTCAGCACCTAAACCCCTTTTTCTTCCTGTCACGTTTCTTTATCAAGATGCTGGATAAGCCCCAAGTTCCGACTGCCCGTAGCTGGGTCCTCCCACACGTCGGTGCCGCACACATGTTCATGCGCTAATGAGCCGTTTTTCTCGTTAACCTGCGTTCTGTCCGTTTGTTTCACAGACCCAGACGCTGAGTCTCAGGCACGGCGTGGGGGAAATTCTTCCTCCCCTGCAGGTCCAAGGTGAGTACGTTTTGGTTTTCATCTCTTAGGCACTTGTGGTCTAATCAGAGAGACTGATGCGTAAAGAGGAAATTACAACAAAGAAGCATCTAGTTATAATCATGGCACAAAGAGTTTGTGAAGACGGCTGGGGTAGGGGTGTGTGTGTGTGTGTGTGTGTGTGTGTTACCACTTAGAAAAGGAGACACGTGAACTGGTTCTTTGGTGACATGTAAGAATTCCCCCGCTGTGAAGTTCCAACTTCAGCCCCCCCACCCGAACAAAAGAAGGCAGAAAGGGCAGACATGTGTGGGAGCGTTTTATCTAAATTTGCAAGCGATTTCCCCCTTGGAAAGTATTCTTTGTGAAAACCAGGTGCTCTGTTCTCTGTTCTTGATAGTGGTCTCTTCACCCTCAGTATTTTGCTGTTGCTAAGGAAGGAACGGCTTGTCTCACTGGCGCTTCTGTGGGTTTTTTTTTTTTTTCCTCATTCAAAGTCTTTTATGGCACTTTTCTTTGAAAATGGATTTCTGCAGTGGCATCCAGGAATGCACTTCTGCCTCCCGACAGAGGAGACTGGAGTCCATTCCGGAGGCAAGCCAGACTTTTCAGCGTCTGAGTCTTAGTGTACCAGGGTGCAGCCAAGAGGGGGCCCCCAAACAGGGATTTGGAATGGGGCCCAGAACTCAGGGTGTTCAGGAAATATTAAGATGTCCTCACCTCCCGCCCCCACAGGTGTGGGTTGGGGGAAGGGACACATGGAGCGGGGCCATTGAGAGCTGTTTCCCATAGCAACAGCTTTGCAGCTAACCTCTGGTGTGGTCATTTAACATATCTATAACATTTCACTTGTTGCATAGATATGTTAAATAGCTGTGGTCATGCTCTGAGCCAGGGGGATGGAAGTAACTTCCCCATCAAGATGTAACTGGGGGGTAAATCCCCCAAGTTACAGTATCTGCGTGAGAGCTTGGAGAAGATTGGCTCCCTGACATGGGGCCACGCCTGCCCAGACCCCTGATGGCAGCCCAGTGAAGCTGGAGGGATATGGGAGTGCTGGCAGGTGTAGCCGATTGTGGGAGGAGTCAGAAATGGGGCTGCAGAGGAGGATTGGTGTGGGGATTTAAACCGAGACTCAGCAGCCATTGGGGGGTGAATCACGCAGTTTTGGCAGAGTGGTGACTCCTGCAGCCATTGTGCAGAGAGGACCACAAGGCTGGGGCAGTGGAGAAAGAACCACGCAGTTTGGGCAGAGTGGGCCTTAGAAGGGGGAACCACCACCCGACTTTAGCAGAGATCCTGACGACACAGCTCATGGTGCTGGGAACCGAGGGAGGCCTACCAGCTGAGGCAGATTACTGGGAAGAACCGGGGGCTGCCTGAGCCACGGACTTCTATTTCTTTCCCTGAGATACAGTTCCCCAGACTGGGCAAAGGGGGAAGGAAGGACTGTGTGTGTTTGTGGGTGTTTTAAGGGACTTTGATGAAGACATTAGGTCACTACTTTAAGTTAGTATAGAATTAAATAAACATTTCCTTTCCTTTTCACGAATCTCTGGCATTGAGAGACATCTTTCCTATAAGGCAGTGGACATAACGAACCTGGGGGGTTCCTTTCGGTAACAGTACATTGCCCTCGGCCTGCCTCCGGCCCCCCGTGGCCCCCTTGCTGTTCGGCAACATCAGCGCTGCACCCTCCCTGCATTATGCTGCTTCCTGGGGTTTGTGAGGTCCCGAATGAACGCAACCAGACAGGTGGACTGAAAGGTGCTGTTTCAGAGCTCCAAAGCACCGGTCTGTAGCAAGGCAACACAAGTGTCTCCTAAACACATTACTCGGTGTGCCAAAGGAGAAGAGGCCAGTGGTTTCTTGTTGAATGACTTTCTGGGATTGTTTGAAAAGTCTGAATGACCTCCTTTAACTTGACCTTCTCTGGGAGGCACTGTGTCTGCCCTTCCACTCTAAATGAGAGCTTTGCTGGGTAGAGTCATCTTGGATGGAGGTCGTCACCTTTCATGCCTTCAAATACTTCTTTCCAGCCCCTTCTTGCCTGTAAGGTTTCTTTTGAGATGACTCTATTCAGCAAAGCTATCATTTAGAATGGAAGGGCAGATAAATTGCTTCCCAGAGAAGGCAAAGTGAAAGGAGCTCATCACCACCAAGCCCTTGTTATATGAAATGTTAAAGGGACTTATCTAAGAAATAGAAGAAGATCAAAAACTAGGAACAGGAACAGAACAGGAACAGAACCAGAGAAATGGAGACCCCAGGGAGGGTTTTCCGTGGAGGAGGGGAGGGGAAGAAGGGGAGAGGAAAAGGTACAGGGAATACGCAGCATAACTGGTGGGCATAAAATAGACAGGGAGAGGTTAAGAACAGTATAGGGAACAGAAGCCAAAGGATTTATATGTACGGCCCATGGGCATGAACTAAGGGGAGGAGGGATGCTGGAGGATGGGGGGGTGCGTGTAGGGAGGAGAGGGGATGGAAGGGAGAAAAAAGTCAGGAAAACTATAATAGCATAATCAATAAAATATGCTTAAAAAATGAAAAATCTGAATGATGCCCTTTGCCCTTCCCTCCCCACTCCTCCAGAAACACCTTGTATTTTGACGCCACACAGCTGAACTGGCTGACTTCCGTGTCACCTGTGGTGTAGAAACTCACTTGTCTCATGTCAGAGAACTCACTTCCAGACAGGCGGGGCTACGCAAGTTGGCAAGCTCAGTAAAATTAGCCTCATTCCACACACATGATATTCTAGCCTGTCGTACGTATTCAGACACTGTGCTTTGTTATTCATGGAAAACCTGAACCGTGCCCGGAAAACAGTGCAAGACGAGGCTTGCTCTGACATCGGCCCCTGCTTCACTGCTTTGCATTCTGAATTCCATTTCTGCAACCAAACATCGGGGGCCTTGATCTTCAACAGCATTTTCCAGTTATTAGAAATACTGCTTCATCTCTCAGTTTATTTTTTCTGACACTCTACATAGGACTTGGAGCATTAAAATTTATTTTCTGGGAAACGTGAAAGAACACGTGTCTGAAACTTGTCAGAATTCTGCGTGGAATTTACCCAGCCCTTTTATGGATATGGGCCACTTTGTCTACTAGGTTTAGTGTCCTACTGCCAGGTAATTAAAACTACAGAGCTGGATTGGTAGGGTGCGTGTGTGTGTGTGTGTGTGTGTGTGTGAGTGTGTGTGAGTGTGTGTGAGAGTCTGTATATTCAAGTCTAGAGTAATAACTTTCCCATCTCTGTGTTCCTGGGTTTTCGCAGGACAAGATGTAAAGAGGTTTATGATTTTCTGAGAATGGCAACTGTAAACTATAAGGTATTCTTGCCCTGAGCAGTTGGATGTCATAGAAATTATGGGTTCTCTCTCCAGAAAAATGCTTATGCACACAAAAGTTTGCATTCGGTTTTAGGAGAGTCAAGGACCCTTCTGGGAGCCCCCCACATTCCAGGTTCCAAGGGACGGAACTCTAGTCTAGAAGGAACGCACTTCACCTTAACTGAATGCTGCTTATAGCGTGCCAGCATTGTGTACCTTGCGCTTCCAGTTAATGCTTGAGCAGGCCTGCCTGAATAATGGCGCGATAATGCACTCACCGAGCTGCCAGTCGGTTAATTTATCCGGTGGCTGTCCCTGTGTGAAACCAGAATTAGACTCAGCAAAAACAGTACCTGAAATACGGTTCAGTGGGCGTCAAGTTGTTCTCCTGACAAACATTCACGGGGCTCCTACCCTGCACGAGGAGTTGTGCTGGGCAGCGAAGCTTAGAAGCGTACACTTTCAGGGGCTGAAAACTCATGTTGGGGGCATGCAAACAGTAAAGGAGCGATAATGATACTGAGTGAACAGGATGATGGGAGTTAAGTCAGAAGGGCACGTGGAAGGGTAACTAATGCTCACAAGATAAAGTGATGGGGAGGTCAGGCCCGAAGGAGGAGTAGGAACGAGCCACAACGGCGTGCTCACGAAGTCCGCGGGCCTCCTTACGGAGACACCGCGCGCGCCACCCCCATTTCCCGCTCCCCGGAGCCAGCCCCTCGCGCGGGTGTATGCTGGCTCCTTCTGTGTTGACCCGTACCTCCCACAACTTCGCGCTCCGTTTGCTCGCTTTAACGTTTGTGCACGGAGGCATCATCGTTTGATATCTTGGTATGTTCGAATGTCTCAACTTTAAGCTTCCGATTCCTATTAACTTTTTATTTGTAATTCCACACTTTAAATGACTAGGCCTGTTTTTGTCTTCATAAGGCTTCTTTTTTTTTTTTTTTTTAAAAGGTTATTCCGTTCTTGTTTTCAGGGATGCAGTCAATGTACCTTACCCCGGTAACTACAGGAAATACCTAGTCGAGTTGTTTCCCCTAGATTTTCCTCTGCCGACATAACCTGTTTTCTCCAAATTGCCGTTTTCCCTCTAACTCTGGTCTCTTTCACGTTGACTGCGTTCCCAACTGCCTACTGGCTGCCAGCCGGCAGGACACGGAAACGCTGGTGGGAGGCTTTGCACTTGGGGGCGCACCTTGTCCGCAGCTTCCCTGTACAGCAATACTCTTGCTGTGCATGAAAATCATCGGGGACATTTTCAAAAATACAGATGCCCAGGTTTTACACCAGACCTGGGAGTGGAGCCCAGGCGAAGGTAGTGCTTACGTGTCCCGGGGGATTTGGGGGCCCAGTGAGGGCTGAGGGTCACTGCGGCAGGGTGACTTGGCTGGACCCGATGAGGACTCCCGGTGGGAGACCTTGTTCTTTCTCTCTTGGGCTTTGTCATTTTCCCAAGAGCAAGCCGAAGGACAGAAGCTTGGTTGCGTGTTCTGGTGACCGCGTCTGTGACACAGGCTGGGGTAGGAGGGGCAGGGGGACTTACCGATCGGCTTATAAATGCTCACTGAATACCTCTGTTTAGTGGGGCGTCTGTGCCCGGGCTTTGTCTGTTCCAGACCCTCTGTCCCCTCCAGAAACTAAAGTGCCCCGTTTGCCCGGCTGAGGGATGGGGTACCTGCCAAGCTGTGTGGGGTGGCCACTGCTACTTCTTTCTTGGGGGGGTTACAGTTTTATTTTTATTTCATTTTAAGGGGTATTCTTTTTTAAAAATTTTTTATCATGGTTCAATGAGTTGTCCCCATTTCCCCCCCGTTGCTCTCTTGTGCCCTGCCCACCCGTCAACCCCCAGATTCATTCCCCAACCCCCACATTGGTCATTGTCCATGGGTCCTTTGTACATGTTCCTTGATTTGACCCCCCCCCTTCCTTTCCCCATTATGCCCCTACACCCTCCCCTCTGGTCGCTGCCAGTTTGTTCTTTATTTCCACGTCTCTGGTTCTATTTTGCTTGCTTGTTTCTTTTGTTGATTAGTTTCCATTTATACGTGAAATCATATGGTATTTGTCTTTTAGCACCTGGCTTATTTCACTTAGCATAATACTCTCTAGTTCCTATTCCTTCTTAATAAACTTGAATCAATTTGCTTTTTTTTTTTTTAGCACGTCTTCAGACCCCTGTTCCAACCCCAGAGGTACCTTTGACTTCAGTTCCTGAGTCTCTGGGGTTCTGTGAACATCAGATTGCTTGCTGGCTTCTTCACTCACATGACTGAGGCCTTACTCACTGAGCCTCTCTGTGTTATCTTGGCTTCCCCAGCGGGGCCGCAGGGACGTCAGCCATGGTACGGGCACCCGGCATTCTAAGGGGGGGCGTTGCAAAGAGGAAGCGGAAGCTGCCTGGCCAGTTGAGGGCTGAGTCTGGAACTGGCAACGTCACTTTCACTGTATTCTACTGGTCAAAGCAGGCATCCAACCCCCCTGATTCGGAAACACAGACAAACCTGGTAAGGGAGTAAGTGGCTGGATCCCACTCGAGGAGAGAATCGGGGAGCAGATGGGTTCTATGGCCACATTTGGAGGACACGACCTGCTGCAGAGGTGATGGATGGTGGAGAAGTGAGTGGCTGTGGTGGGAGTTGTTTCAACACCTGCTGAGGAACAGGTGGGAATCAGGAGAGGTGCTTGCTGTTGCCACCATTCAAGGGGCTGCAGATACTGGTGGTGACGACGGCCCACCACTGACCATGGGAGCAAGGTGGCAAAGGAGAGATGAGGGAAAAGTCCACTGGAGAGAGGTAACTAAGAGGTCAGAGGGTTTGATGGGAGGTCAGGATGAAAAAGGAAAGAAAGACCCTTTCTTGAAGGAACTTCTCTTGCATAGGTACATCTCTCACCCCTTTTTTCTACAGCTTTTCTCCCAACAATTGTGAATCAGGACTTTTGCCTTGCCCACAAAAATATTACCTAACATGATCTAAAGAGTAAAAAAAAAAATTGTATCCGAACACCGAGTTAGTTGGCAGAGCTGTTCAATTTAGTTAGAAATAGAATTCATCTGCACGCGAATACTCCAACTCTCAATACGTGGCTTTTTATTCTAGATGAGTTCTGCGGAAAAGTCCTGCTTGGTGTTTACATCAGCACTGTGTGTTACGTACAGTGGTCAAATCCGTGTAAATCTGACTATCTCCCTGACAAGGAGTCATAAATGTATACAGCTTTCCTGGACGTCCTTCCTTCTGGAATCATCTAAGATGGGGGGCGGGGGAGGAAATACACAGCCACAGCCGGGGCCGGGGCAGCCTCCACAGCAGGAATCAACAGGCGGCACAGCGGGTGTCTGGCACGTTTTCCTGTCTGTGGCAAACATGGAATGTTTAAAAGATTCTATGCAAATGTACCTAAGGAGGTTCTTGATTTTAAGGGACAAGAACCAAGAATTCTAAGGAGGCAAATTCAAATGTTCATGCAAACATTGATTGAGTAAATGTTACATTGCCAACGAAACAAAAGTCATTAATGAAAACTCTACTTGCAAAAAGCTTGCAACCCAGTGAGCACTGCAGGCAGGGTGTGAAGAACGTGTAGGGTGAATGGTGTTGGAGCAGGAGCAGGGAGAAAACAATTCTGACTGGCACACAAGGGATGCAATTCGATCCAAGTCAAAATAGTTTTAATTTGGACACTGCTTAAGCATAGGCAACGACAGCAGCAGTCAAGGAGACAGACGCCCGTCTGGCACGTGAGGGAAATGCTAAGGAGTCCGGGGTCGCCCTGTGGCCGAGGAGGACCCCGGAGGGTCGCATATGCGAGGGTGTCCAGTATGGCTCTGGTTGGAAGGCCCCGGGGAGAGAGCACCGCGTCGGAGCTGGGGAAGGTGCGTGGTGGGCGGGTGGGTGTGTGTGACGCAGTTAGACCGACAGTTCGGGCCATCGGCCGCCAGCGGTGTGCAGAGTGACCGGAAGGAGGCACTGAAAACGCAGGCGAGGCCAGCGAAGACGCGCCTGGAGGAATCCGAGTAAAGAGGCTGCTAGGACCCTCCAAAATACCTAAAGGTTACCTGAGAACATCCACAACTGAACGCAGACAGGCCAAGAAAAAATTGTACATATTTCTCATTTATTCAGTTCAAAGAACTAAGACGAGTTAAATAACTTTAAACAAAGAGACAATAACGACAAGGTATACAGTTAAAAACTGAGTTGCAACACTTTTAATAACTGATAAAGGCCATCTTCATCTGCGCTAGTTTTAAAGTATTAGCGAAATGCAACATGGAAATACTTAAAGATAACATATTAACTCTACCAATGATCATAATTTACGTAAAATATTAAGCTTATCCCCCACCCCACAGGGTCCCCCAATAAGGACACCTCTAATCAATTTTGGTAATTAACTGACTTATATTCATATAATGCCAATTAATTTTATTAGCCTGAAAACACTAAGCGAAACGTAGCCAGAAATAAGCACCATGCATTTACTGTTAGTGTACTATTTGCTGTGCAGTCAACTAATATTTACTGAGCTGCTCCTCCCATCTTCCAGGACTAAAAACATAACTGTCACCTTGCAGATATCAAAATCATCCCTCAAGATAAATAGCATTTTTCATATAAAAGAAAACGAAGAATCAGATTGATAGGAACTTGCTCAATACCATAAACAGTAACATATTTAATTACATTAACTTCCAATTTTAACTGATCATCTATTTTTCGCATTTCTGTTGTCATCACTAAGGCTTTGCTTGTATGTTTTTTCTTAAATTCATATGGCTATACACAGTATTATTTACATCGCTGTCACTTCTTTTTCCTATTTGTTGAAGGTCATCATTACATATCTATAATTTGCTGAATATAAATTTTAATAAAATATACTTAAGTGGGAATGTACAGTATTAAGTATTACTCTATCATTCTGGATTTAAAAATGACACATGCACACATTTTAAAAAGCTACACATATTAGATACAAAGGATGTTTTCTAAAATATAGTAATATATTTAAAAAATTAACCTCATTAAAACTTTTGGTTTATAAATTATAATCTTATATATACAGTATTAAGAAGCTTAAATGACTATGTATCTTTATGACAGTCAGCCACACATGAGGTACTGAAATACATATTCTTTCAAGTGTAAAGTACCTCTCTTAGGAACTAGGCTAATGGATGAATCGCTTTAGTTCAACTGGAATAAAATTACAAAAGGAGTATTTTCCTTCGTTATTATGAATGACTTTAGCCAAAAGGTCAAACACCACACAATTCAATAAATATCAAGGATAATTCAATAGCTAATAAAATCAAATTCTAGCCAATACCCAGTATTATGTCCCTACAGATCACCTTGGAGAAAAGTTGTTCTATTAAAAACATGTGACTAGAAAGGGAAGGGATTGTAAACACACTGCTTTTAAGATCTAGTGAAGTGCTCTGACTTTATAGATTAAGAGACTGAGGCTTAACCTTGACAAGCAACTTGCCTTAGTCACACGCCAATGGTAGAACCAGCATTATTCCTGAGCCTGACTTACTGTGGGCCCTTCTTACCATACCTGTACTCTCTCCTTTTATGACAAAATCCTCTTACCTACTCATTATACTTTAAATTGCCAAGTAATAAAACTTTGTATCTACAGCCCAACAACGCTCTAGCTTTCCCCCAAAATTGAGGAGTTCAAGAACAGAGTGCAGCTCACAACATGAGAGCGCTCTCCTAGCTTCATGAAGACGAGAACTTCATGCAGGAGAAAGTTCGCTTTACATATAATTTGGTTTGGCTGCAAAGTGCTTACAGAAAAGCCATAGCTTTGAGACCTTTCTACATCATAGTAACCTCGTATGTTGTGAAGTGGTTTTCTATAATCTTGACATTTTCTTCCGAGAGCCAGTTCTCCTGTTTCAGCTGCCTTATGAGAGCTTCCAAAGACTTCAGTCTCCCTAGAGTTTGTTGCTCTTGTAGCTCAAGAAGAGTTATCTTTGAATGTAGTTTGGAGACTTTCTGCCAAAGATGTTCCTTATTTGTATCCTGTCTACAGTAAGAGTGTTCAATCTGTAGAACTTCTGTCTCATAGTCTACGTCCTTATATAAGGAATCGTCAGTGCCTACGTCCTCCGGGTCCACGGCTTCTGTCTGCGCAGGTATAAAAGAATTAATTGTAGGTTTGGAATTCTCTGTGGGTACAAAAATGGCAATAACAGATTCCTCGTTTGTGTTTAATTCTTCAACTGTCTGAGTAATTGTGCTGAGTAAGAATGGATTTTCCTGTGCTGTCTTAATTTCTATGGAATTATTTGTGACGTTTGGATTGGCAAGATGACTGGTAGTTATTTCAAACACTTCTTGGGTTTCCAGAGATTGCCGAATACCTTCTGAATTTGAGGTTGTCAAAGTAACAGCTGTAGAATTTAGATTCTCAAAAGATGTGTGAAACCCACCCACACCTATGCCTTGGTTAACTGACGTTTCCAAGGTCGATTCAGGTTTTCCCGTATCTTGATTAACGAGAGTGAGAATGACTATGTTATTCTGCATACTCCCTGTGTTTGGAGCCCGGGGCCTGGCCAGGGCAGAGGGGGCGGGGGGCTGGGCTTGCTCGGGGAGGACGGCTGGGTTCGCTGTATTTGTCTCCAGCTCTTGTGACACAGAAGACTTTTGTGACTTGGCTTTCAGGCACACTTCTTTCTCGTCACCTGTTTGTTTCTTCGGACAGTTGTTTCTGGAAGGGTCTTCTTCCTAGAAAATAATATTTTCAAATTCTAAAGCAGATGTCCTTATTAGGCTTACTTTCTTCTGAGTCAGTGCCGAATACTTTAAGATGCATATTGATCAAGCAAGTTTATTGAATTAAAGAAGTGTTCTAACTATATAACTCAAAGAGAATTTAAAGTGTTTTTGAAAAGCATTAAGCATCATCGATATATAATGGCAACATTTCAGATCATTCTAAAAACCAGTAAAAAAATCTTAGATCATTTACTTATGATAACTTAATGATTTATGTTATTTTTTTGTTCCTCTTAAGCTATGCTTTAACGATAGCTTAAAGATGTAAAAAGTCAGCACACTTTCAGTAAAAGCATAAATTAGTTTTCCTTTTTCTCAAGTGTGCGTTTCCCCAGCTATCCTTCCCTCTCAGTCCTTACTCCAGATTCCCTGCCACCCTACAACCTACCGCCCTGCTCAGCATGACCCCCCACCCCCACCCCATGCCCTGTCTCCAGTACCTGATTGTCTCCAGGCAAAGAAAATATTGTTGGAACCGCAGTGTGCTTCAAGTATCGAATTCCCCATCTGATGTCAAGAGAGTCAGGAGTGAAATGGTCACTGCACAGGAACTGGTATTTACTGGGCATCCAAGAATCACGTTTCATATTCTTTAACCATTTTTCAAGCCTTTCTTTGTCATGTAGGGGAAACCTGAAATTAAAAAGGGAATACTTTTCTGTATTTTTACCATTGGTCAGGCTCCAGGCCGGCGTACACAGGTACTCTACGTACCAAGTGCTGGGAAGCAAAGCAACCATCTCCACCCATAAGAGCATCTTCTTGACAATTACATCCCATCACCTCCGTGGGGAAGACGCCTAAGGTGGAAGTGTGCAGCCGGAGCTTTGTCAGAGCAGAACGGCTGGTAAAACATAGCTCAGAGCCCCTCCACGTAGTATGTATGTCTTCCAACAAAACTAAAATGTATCCATATTTTCTGTGGATTACGTTCTATTTTTTATTTTGTTGTGCAGTTGGCCTAGAGCTAGGAAAGAGCTCTGTATAAACTGCGAAGTCCTACTGAAATGTACTTCATACTAGTACTACAGATGAACTCTAAAATTCAAGTTCTTAAAGAGAAGCTGACACAAGAACAAAGCACGTCCTTAAACCAAGGACAGACTCAAATATTTTATGATATGAAACAAATGAAACAGAAAGGACAGAAAGGCAAGACAGCTCTTGACACGTGTACTAACAATGACCTTGACTTAGAGTTGGCTCAAAGGGACTGCAATGGTTTTTATAGGCAAAACCAGAGTAATGGCAGAATTTTACAGAAAACTTTTTCCTTCCAGTCTAAATAGGTTTGGGTTACACTGTATTACACAGTTAACAGCAACTTATTTTTCTTTCAGTGATTTTACAAGAACACACATGGTGATCTATTTTTGGAAAATAGTAACAACATAAGGTTTCTCATGCAGAAAGCAGGGTTATACATTCCCCTAATCCCAGACGTGGTTTACGCTTTGTCAGTAGGGAGCAGGGAGCTTCAGAACCAAAGTAAAACAGGCTTCACAAAATAAGTAGTGAAAAATCGAAGAAAGTTAAGAGACAGCCAGGTTAGGGTTAAATGAATTATGTTTAAATACAAGAACAAAAAGGAAAGGGAATATTGTAAATACGTTGATTTTCATTTAAGCACAGGCTGAGTGCCAGTTTCTCTCTTTACTCGTTCATCGTGCGTTAGGTACTATTAACACCTCCAATAATTCCTTTACAGATGAGGGATCATAAGCACAGCGAGTTTAAATAATTTGCAGGTCATTCAGCTACAATGTAGTGGAGCCGGGACTTGGACCCGAAAGGTCTGGATTCTGTCCATTAGGACACGCTACTGCTTTCCCGTTCTCCTGATTAAAGTGAGGACTACTCCCGCGGTTTCGCAGAACATTTCGTGGCACTAGTACTGGGAGTAACAGCCTGTTCTCCGCACGATCGAGGCCTAGGATCTAGAGCTCTGGGCAGCAGGCAGGTCCTCCCGTGGCTCTGCCACACCTTCGGGATCAGTTGCCTCCTTTATGAAAAGCCTCCGTCGCCTCGGGGGGGGGGATTAAATTAAATAGCCTCCTTGCTACCTAACTCACAGAGTGTGTACATGAACTTGAGTGCACCCTCCCATTTGGCAGGGGTGATGTCGATGCAATGAGGTCAGGTGAGGCGGGGAACCGCTCTGGAAACCTCAGGGCGCCACGCAGACTTTACGGTTTCAAGGGCACTATCCCACCTGAACAGGCCCATCCTCGCCTGCGGGCCGGCGTCCAGGCTCAGTGCGGGCATTCCCAGGGGGGCGGAGCTCAAGCCTTCACGCCCCACTCCCGCGGGGACACCCTGCGCCCCTAGAAACCCCGAACCCCGGCCCTAAACGCCTTAACAGCGCGGTCCAAAAGCCAGGCTGACAACTCACGGGTAAAAACTCAACCTCCGGTCCTTATTGTTGCGTCCCCGGCGGTTCTTGCAGCAAATAGCTGCGCAATAGCGAGGCATCGCTCCGGTGCGCGCCCGGGAGACCCAGGCCTACTAGGGACGGAGGTGGGCCCTCCTCGCTGGGGCGGGGCCGCAGGGCTGGGCCGCCGCGCCACCGCGCCTGCGCGCGACGGGCTGGAGGAGGACGCGGCCTCCGTGGAGCCACTTCCGCTTCTGCGGGCGTCCGAACTGCCCCGTCGTGGAAAGGGACAGCTGGGGAAGGAAGTGACGTGTAGGCTGACCCGCCACAACAGTTTTCCACGTGCGCGTAGGGCGCCAGCGTCACGTGAGGGGGCGGCAGCCAATAGGGGAGCGTTTCGTGTAGGTCTGCTGGGGAGGTGGAGGCGCCCGCGCGGCCGCTCGCCAGTGGGAGCCGGCTGAGTGGGGACGCGGCGGCGGCGGCGGCGGCTGGAGGCGGGCGAGGTCGGTGTCCCAGCGGCCGCGGGGCGCACGCCGGCTCTTAGAAGCCACGGAGGCCGGGGTCAGGGGCCGGGCCGGAGCGGCTGTGCGTAGCCGGTCGTAGCAGCAGCAGCAGCAGCCGCCGGAGGGTGCGGGTGAGGGACGAGGCCGGGGTCGCGGGGAGCGGGGTTTAGAGCATCCCGGGACCTTGGGCGGCCATTCTGGGCTGTCTTGGCCTTCTTGTCCCCCGCGGTGGCCCAAGGGCTTAAGGCTGTGCAGCGTTCTCGAGGAAGGTTATTAGGAGACGGCGGAACCGCTGAGTACTGCGTGCCCCGTTTGGGGTCGTGCCGCTGGCTTTCTCGGGCGTCGGACAGCCCCTCGCCCCCAGGAAGGGACCCGGGCCGCGGTCAGCCCCGGCGGCGACGCCGAGATGGACAGACCGGCGGGCGGGCGGGGCGTCTGTGGGTGGCTTTGGGTGGAGGCTGCGGTGTCCAGCCCAGGGGCCACCCGCTCTGGGGAGCCGGGCCCAGGCTGCCCTCGGGCGGGTCCCTGTTAGGGATGAGAAGTCACTGCGTCGCCACAGGCAGTCTGCTGCACGAGTGTCGGGTACTCGACCTGGAGCTGGGGAGGAGTAACCTTTATTTTATTACCCCGGCAAGGAGCCTCCCGCCAGGCGGGGCCCCGCCCTTTGCCTGGGAACCACCACCACCGCCGGCGGGGCCGGCCGCGTCCACGCGCTCGGCGGCTTGGTCTTTAGACCCGGAGTTTGCACTTGATCCCCGGGACCCGTGACCGTGACTCAGTCTGGGAAGAAGTGATCCACCTGCTAATTAGGCGCAGCGGAGGCCGCGGGAGGGGGAGGCTGGCATTTCCCCAAACCCCGCTGCCTTTCGTCAGCCTTGTTGTGTCATCAGAGGTGGTTGTGAAGGGCTCCTGGGCGCGGCGGGCGGGGAGCCGGCGCCCTCCTTTCACCTCCGACCCAGGCCTTACGCCCGAAGGAGCGAGGAGTTTAAGTTCAATCTTCTCGAAGGGTAGAGACGTATTTTAGTGGCGACTGAGAAGTTGCCAGCAGACTGAGCAGGGATCTTAAATGGTCTCCCTTGGGAGTTTTCGGCCTGACTTGTTTCCCCGTGCTTTTTGTCGAATATTTGGGACCTTCGAGCTTAGAGAACGGTTTCGTTCTCTTGCTGCGTGGTGGGTGTTACTGGCCGCGGCGTGGAGATGCCCAGTTTAGGGGCATGAGGGCTGCAGGCGCAGGCGCAGCCTTCGTGGGGAGGGGAGATCGCTGCTGACTGGGACACATGGAGCTCTCACCCTGGAAATGCACTTTTCTTTTCCGGCGACGTTCAACTACTGTTTTAATTCCGTTAGAGTACGGAGTCTTGAGGATTGAGATCCTTTAAAATATTATTTGGGTTTTCCATTCTTTTTTAACAGTGCTTGCATAGGAAGAGTCTTCAGTAGTAACTGGTAAAACAGTATTTTCGTGGGTTCTCTGTATGTGGCCAGAGTCGAACTGGAAAGGCAGCCACATCGTTTTTCTCCGTTTTGTTGAGTTATATTTGCTCTTGAGAGTTACACCCAATTTAGGGGGAATAGAGCCCGTGCAAAGTTAAACAACGTGGGGGCAGGTACCTGGCTTTCTAAAAGTTCATTGGGTTTCTTTTGAGAGTAAAAGTCTTAAAATTAACTCTATGGGTAATTTTTTTTTCCATTTCTCTTTTAGGATATTAGAAATGGCTACTCCCCAGTCAGTTTTCACCTTTGCAATCTGCATTTTAATGATAACGGAATTGATTTTGGCCTCAAAAAGTTACTATGATATCTTGGGTTTGCCAAAGTCGGCATCAGAGCGCCAAATCAAGAAGGCCTTTCACAAGTTGGCCATGAAGTACCACCCGGACAAAAACAAGAGCCCTGACGCGGAAGCGAAGTTCCGAGAGATCGCGGAAGGTGAGCCGGCGGCTGTGCGGCGGTGGTCCCGCAGGTGGTGCCCCCGGAGGTGGTCCGGCAGGTGGTGCCCAGTGCGGGGCCAGAGAGCCCGGGAGCCCGCGAGCCCGCAAGCCCGCATGCGCTCCTGCCCGCGCCGGTTTGAGGTCTGGAGGTGGGGGGGCGAGGGGAGCTGCGTTTCCACGGAGTGACGTTCTTGAGGCTGTTTTCTCAAAACAAGTGACTCTTGAATGGACAGATGAATGGTGGTGTGTTTCTTTCATTGGCCTACAGATCTTAAAATTCTGAGAAATTCATTATTTGTAAAATTGCTTGTTTCTATGTCAAAAGGAATTCTTGGTACTCAAAACTTATAAACTAACTTGTGAAACAGTGTTAAATATGGAGATTAAATATAAATATACTAAGTATAGAAAAATTTAAATAGATTGAGATGCCTTTTTTCCTTCATCACTTGATCTACACTATAAAACCACGTTTGTCTTTAAAGGAAAAGTATGAAACAGATTTTGACTTAAGACTATTTCTTTTTTTTTTTCTTAAATATTTTATTTATTTATTCTTAGAGAGGGAAGGGAGAGAGAGAGAGAGAAACATCAATGTGCCGTTGCTGGGGGTCATGGCCTGCAACCCAGGCATATGCCCTGACTGGGAATCGAACCTGTGACACTTTGGTTCGCAGCCCGTGCTCAATCCACTGAGCTATGCCAGCCAGGGCTGACTTAAGACTATTTCTAAACCAACTGTATCTCCTGAGCATTCAATAATTAACGGTGGGTGGGGTTAAGTGACTAGGAGTTGAAGTTAAACATTTACTTCAACTAGGAAGAGTGGAAAATACTGTTATTTCCTCTTAATTCATTATAGTTGACTATCCAGTTCTTTAATACAAGGCATTATTTTACACAAACAGTATGAAGAACATCTCTGTAATTGTTGCACATGCGTATTTGTAGTGGCAGCACTCATGTAACAAATACTTGTATTGGGTACTACACTAGGGCAGGCATTGCGCTGGCTGCTGGTGGTGTGCAGCGATTAGGACTAAGTCCCTGCCTTCTGTAACTTTCATTTTCACTTTCCTCTTATTTTGTATGTTTCAGTTTTACTTAAAATATGAAGTCCTCTAAAATAGCAAGTTGAATTACTTGAAGAGGTTTGGACAATGTAATTTTGATTACCTCCGGTTACTGAAGTGTTTTTATTTCTTTCAGCATATGAAACGCTCTCAGATGCTAACAGGCGGAGGGAGTATGACACTCTGGGACACAGTGCTTTCACTGATGGTAAAGGACCCAGAGGTAGTGGAAGTCCTTTCGAGCAGTCGTTTAACTTCAACTTTGATGACCTCTTCAAAGACTTTGGTTTTTTTGGTCAAAACCAAAACACCCAGTCCAAGAAGCATTTTGAAAACCACTTCCAGGCACGCCAGGATGGTTCCAGCAGACAGAGGCATCATTTCCAAGAGTTTTCTTTTGGAGGTGGACTCTTTGATGACATGTTCGAAGACATGGAGAAAATGTTTTCGTTCAGTGGCTTTGACACCACCAGTCGGCACACGGTACAGACTGAAAACAGGTTCCATGGATCCAGCAAGCACTGCAGGACTGTCACTCAGCGCAGGGGGAACATGGTCACGACGTACACAGACTGCTCGGGGCAGTAGTGCCGCCTCTCCCTGCTCTCACTAGGCCCGACGGGTCGACTGCTCTTCAGTCTCTCTGACGCAAAGCAATTTTCTGTGAACCCTTTGACAAGTGCATGATTTCAGTTGATATAGCTGTTAACTATATTTAAATTGTTTTTGACAAATTAACATTCAGTTAGTAGAGAAATAGCTAATTATTAATTTCCCCGACTAAGAAAGGTTCTTGAAAAAAACCTAATTCTGCCTGGTATTTTTCTCCACCTGCCCCTGGGCTTATTAATGTGGCCAGTTTTATTACCAAGAAAAGAATGAGTTTGCCCGATAACATATTTAAAGGTTAAACTTGTAAGTCTGGTTTAAATTGTGTGAACGGAAGTGATTTTTTGCAGTGAAACCTTGGCTAACTTACAATTGCATGGTCTGCAGCCTCGCTGATGTGGGTTGCTGCGGGTACGTGGAACTGTACGTAATGTGTCATTCAGCAGCAGGCAGCGGCACCTTGGTACATTTCCACTGACAGCTGCAGAAAGGCGTGGCTTCATGTCTATCCCAGAGCCGTGCCTTTCTGTAGTCAAATTGGACTAAAGGAAATGCCTGTATTGCTCATAGTCATTTAGGCTAAAGGAAAGTTGAAAACTTTTGAAATATTGCCAAGAGATTGTTACATGTTTGGCCCCTGGCTGATGATTTTCTAATGTTGGAATCAGAGCTGCTTTACATATTTTTCACATTTCTTTCTTAATTGTTGGCTCTGTCTGTCTTACTATGGATTTACGTATTTTTTTGTGTGTGGTTCCTCCCCTGCACTCATCTTCATCTAGAATTTGACTAATACCTCATTCTGTTTGTCAAAAACAGCCAGTAATTTCTACGCAACCTTATTACGTGCAATATTTTTAAATCCTAAGAAGTGTGTGCTTTTGTTTTCAGATAGACTTATTTCTCTAGCTCCGCACTTTCCCACGTTATACTCCATACGAGTATTAATCCTATGGATGCATATACGAGTAGTAAACGTCTCATACAACATTGTATGTGAGTGAGAGAAATACAATATTTACGATGGGATGTTCTCTGTTGTCATTTTTTTTTTTAAATTTAAAAGTTTATTCTGCAATTCTGGGCGGGTGCTGGTCAGTATAAGCAATGGGGCTGTTTGTGCTGATCATAGACCATATTCCAGAAGTTACTTCTGATTAGCCTGAAAGCCTTCCTACGATCTTGTTTGATTGCCACTTGGCAATTTCTCTTGCTTGCTTTCATCCTCCTTCCCTCACAAGTTTTGGTGGCTTGAAGATTTTGTCCATTATAATTTTGGTGTATTTGCTTCTGAGGAACAACTGTTCTCGCCACTGCTTCCTCTGTAGGCCTGGTCGAGGAAAAGATAAGCTATATATTTGTTAATGATCATCTTTATTTTGAAAATTGAAGAACGTGAATTTATTTTATATCTACACACCTTACTTTCCTGGGAATTAGGTTTGATTTGTTTAATAATAAGAAAATGGCCACGACTTGCATTTTGGTCTGAGGATTACCTGTAGTCTGTCAAACAAAAGAAATGAAGAGGGAAAGCCCCTTTTCAAATCCGGATTAACTCGGAAGGATTATTTTTGTGTTGGGAGCATTTTTCTCTAGGGCCTGCTTATCTGGTTATCTTCTTGTTTTTTCCATTTTGAACATTTATTTGACGCCCTCCCTCTTTTTTTAAACCTCTCTTTGGCTCTTTGAGGAAGCAATCCTCGGAACCTCCAATCTGCAGTCAGCTGGTCTCCACACACGTAACAGCTGGGATTGCAGTTGGCATCTGAAGCAGAGGGCGGGCCTGTGGGACGGAGCCCGGACCCAGTGGGGTCCGCTGCTCTCTGGGGAGACAGTGTCCGAAGTGAGGGTGTCTGGAGCATGGCTTGGTAGTGGGGGGAAGAAACCTTCTCCCCCCGAACACATGTTGGAAATCAGGGTCCCAGAATACTGTTCGAATGGGCTGCTTTGAGCTTCCAGTCTGCTGATCTGTATTTTGAATCTGCAGTAAAGATACCAAGTATTGTGGCCAAGTTTACAGGACTAGGGAACCATTGTCACTTAGTAACCTTAGCCATATATATCCAAGCGTGCAAAAGTAAAAGTCTGGTAAATACTGGCCTGAGGGAAAGAATAAAAAAAATCTAATCTCTAGGACTTGGGCAGCAACGCAGTGGAGAAGGAGGACGAGTGCATTTGTATCTGGGGTTCTCGTTGCCCCCCTCCCCGCCGCCGCCTCGCTGTTGGCATGTACTATGGCCTGGGAGGGGTTATCCTGTCAGACCACACCCACCCATTACGATTTTATTTGGTCCAGCCAATGTGTTATCAACATGCTTTCCTTTTGATAACTGCTCTCATTATTTAAATGACAGTGTTTTTTAAGGACTATTTTACACCTGTAAAACCTGTCTCTAAGCAAGTGACGACACTGTAATGTAAATGAAAAACTTTATTCTCCTAAGAAAAAAAATTAGTGATTAGGATTGCTAAATGGTATTTTTAAAACAAGATAGTATTTGAGGACAGAAGAATAAAAATGTGACTATTAGGGTAAAGAGCACATCATCTTTTGAGTTCCATCCTTTTACTAATCAGACCAGTATTAGCTGGTGGGGTCATCAGTTTTGACAGTTGAGGAGTGAATTAAGGTATTTCTAGTCAGTGAGAGAGAACAGAATCACACACACACACACCTGCTATACATATTTTTCTTGGTGAATACCCTTTGGCTGCATCTGCAAAGTAAGAGTCAATGGAACATCAAAAAATTAATATATGTGAACACACTATTACAGCTTTCAGGAATTATTTTTACACATATGCACAAGTAAAATACTTTATTCCTAATGTAAACTTTATGGTGAAGTTTCTGGCAAGCGCTGGTAAGATGGCCTCATCGTGTGGGAGAATTCGGGATTCTTCCTCTTCCACCCCCAACCGTACCTCATTGTAAACTGGAAAAGGGGGAGGGGCGGGGGAGGGGGAGAAGAGGACCCCAAGCGCAGAAAAGCTGTGCAGGGTTGCTGGGGAGGGTTGCACGGACATGAGCAGTGTTGGGGGGAGGTGGAGAGGAAAGGCATCCCCCACAAAGGGGCAAGAGTTAGTTCATCAGACCTCTGACAAAGAATCACCTGGAACCAGAGTGACCCGGCCAATGTCTTTGAAGGTCTGAGGGAAACATGCTTCTGAACTTAGGACTTTGTGACCAGATAAATTATTCATCGGTCAGACCAAAATACAGGCATTTTAAAAATGCAAACAAGCTTACCATCCATGTATATCCTTTATGGGGAAAAAAGGAGTGGTTTCACTCTGAATTGCAATGTACAAGAAAGGGTCCCACCTGGGAGCCCAGCCTGGCCCAGCTGAGCGTGCACCTGGCCAAGGAAGGAAGAAACCCAGGAAGAAATAGAGGGCATTCATTAGGATGTGGCGCCTGGGAATGTCTCACTTGGAAAACAAGAAAGATTTTGTTTCCTTCATGGATCTAAATGCTCTGTTTACAATGGAGTTGTTCCTATAATTGTGTTACAACGTTTTTTGATCTATAGACGGCTCACAAAAGATTTACATACATTTCTAGGATAATTACGTAATGTGTACTGGGAAACAAAAGAAGCAAGGGGAGGAGAAGGCTGCCGTCTTCCATGGTGGGTGATCAGTTTATTCTCTCTCATGTGGGTAAATCAAAGACCAGTGGCTTAAACATCATCTTCAATTTCAGTGACAGCCGCCAGAAGTGCTAGCAGACACTGGTCACATGACCCTTTCTGGCCAGCAGGACCGGAAGGCCAGGGACGACTTACTTTCCATTTTACATCAACCTGTCATGTTCGAGTTTCTGTGGGTGAATGCCGTTCTTTCCTACATGAGTATATTTTTCAAGAAAAAAAAAGGAAAAGAAAAACAAAAACCTGGTGTATCAAGGTGCCTGGGACTAATGGAAAACCCCTAAATTAAATTCACCCAAGCTACAGAAGTGTATTTTCTTCTCTGCCAAGGAGTGCAGCCGGCAGGCAGCTCCCAGAGCACCAGGCCAGGAATCTGCCTCTGTTGCTGTGTGGCCGTAGGGCTCTGGTCTCTGTGTTGGCATCATCCTGTTGGCTGCTGTGAGCGGGGACACCTTCTCTAGAATGCCCTCGGGAAACTTTCCCCTGCGCCTTATTGACCAGAAGGGTTCCATGCTGTTACCTATCCACACCCGCACCAGTCACTAACAAGGGGGACGTGACCCCCGAGACCGGTCTGGGCGGGTCAGGACCACCCGCTGGAGCTGGCCGGGACTCTTCTCCCGTCACACTCTGGGTCACCAGGAAAGGGCTGGTAGCTGGACAAGAAGGTGCCGCATTAGCGAAGGATTCGGAGGAGGGAGGGGAAGATACAGATTGAAACACAGACTTCACAGGTGTGGAATCTGAAATGGCTTATTCCTCACCATTAGAAAGACAGTTTTGGAAGACGATGGGGCTCTTCTCTTTGTACCCACGAAGGATGAATGGGTTTTTGTTTGAGCTAGGCGCCAAGCTCATTGTCTCAAACACTGCTGAATGTTAGCTTCTGCAGGTGTAACATTTATGGTTTCAACTGTTTGGGACAGACCCCGAACTCTCATAATGTAACCATTTGTGATTTTTCTGAAGTATAAGGTTGAATTTCACGCCTTACTCATGTACAATTCAGGACACAGTTATTTAAGTAGTTAGGGGGCCTGGACACCTATTTAATGTCCTCATATCAAAATACCTTTCAATAGTTTGTGTTTATCACTATGTAGGCATTTTCAGGGGGGAATTATTTATTCAATGGTGTCCACTAATTTAGAGACCCGAGTTTCCTTCATCAAAGTCAAGGCGATTGTATCGTTTTTTGGATGAAGATGGTTGCCACCATGGTCCATATGCCTGATCAAATCCTTTGCCAGCTGCTCCTCTCTGTTCTGCCCCATCCTGCCTCAAACATAGTGTTTCCTTATTTATTTGAATACTGGCTTTGAATCCTTAACTCCTGGCCTGCAGGGAGTCAAATCCGCACCTGGGTGATTTCCCTGAGCCTGCCTCTGCCGGCTCCTCCTCTCCACCACCGTCCTCCTACCAACCGCACAGCTGCTGCGGTCCGAGAACGCCTAGCGTGAGAGGCTTTCTTGGGGTTGTGACGCACTGTGCTCTTATCACTGACTGAGTTAGCAGTTTAAGTCAGCGCTGCAAACACTCTCAGCCATTCAGTTTTTTAAAGTTAATTTCCTACATTTACATATCATTTCTTATGACCTAATCGCTTGAAGAAGACTTACATGTATTAGAAAAAGTCATTAAAATTCTCTGCTGATATTTCACAATGGACTTAGTTACAACTAAATGTATCATTATTTAAAACACTACAACATTCCCTTGTTTCCACTGACTTTTACCCTAGCATTTTCTCCATTGCATCCCCTATTTCATAACTAGAGATGGAATGGACTGGTGTTTGGCCATGCATATTATTTTCTTGTTTGTATTCATTCTTATCATTTAGATAATACCAATCCTCATTCCCTGATACACAGATCAGGAGTATAGGCCTGCGCAGATCTGGGATACCAGGTACAGAAATTCACATTTTCCTGTGCTTCCCAGGGACGGTCACAGTCCACTTGTCTCTGCTGCTTTCCCTGTGTAGGTGGGGGCGCGGGTGAGTTGGCGCAGGCTACTCCGTGCTGCCAGTAATGCATCAGTCGCATTTATTGTCTTAAATACTAATATCACATTAGCAAGAGAAAATGTGCCTAATGATTTTTGTTCTGCAATGCCTTATTTTTGGAAAAGGATGAGCGGTAATGTAGCTTTTTCCAAAGTGTGTTACGTTCAAGGAAAGTAAGAATTCTGTCGTCCGGTTTGGGAACCACAGGGCCATGCAAGTTTCCTCAGTGTCCTCAGCGCTCTCCACGTCTGTAATATGCTCACTTCCGCTGCACAGCTCCAGTACCCAGACATAGTTTGAGGTATTTCTTAAAATCTGTGATCAAGAAAACCTTTCTCAGGGAGCATCTTTCTGGACCGATTAGTAAAAGAAAATGTTCTGTGTAGCACTCTTTGGAAATCCTGCACTAGACATAGAAACAAAGAACAAACTTTCGTGGAAAAGGCAGACTTCTGAAAACTCGTCTCAAAGCTTTCTGTGAAGAAGTGTTAGGGCTGGCATCCCCTATAAAGCTACCTGGGGCGACAGACAAAGTGTGTTGGGAGAGTGGTCTGAGGAGTTATGGCTGGCTGCAAGGGCAAGTGCATGGGTGTCATATGACCTTGCTTTTGTGTGCTGTGAACACGAGGAAGCTCCAGGTCAAAGCTGCGTGCTGGTCATGAAGACAGGATACCTGTAATGAAGGGAAATAACATCGTCCATGCTGATGCAGCTAAAGGAGCAGAGCCTAGAAGCCCCCTTTGCTTATTCCTGGGGTGCTCATTGACTTCTCCATGTTTGTTTGCCACCTGGAAGGTGACATACAAATTATGACTACAGAAAGCCAGTGTTGGGGAAGGTAGGGACCTCACCTGGACGGATAAGGAGAAGTGCAGAGGTAAATGCATCCTAGCATTCATAGTGATCATTTTCCTTTTATTGAGGAAACAGAAGTAATCTGGGGAAAGCCCTCCCAAGTTCCCCACTTCCTCTGCTTTTCCCTGCGCCCCTGCTGTCTCCGTGCTGTTCGGGTTCCAGCCCCTCCACCGAGCCCCGGGTTGTGTCACGGGGCACTCAAAGACTGAGCTCCAGAGCTCCTCCTTCCGCTCCTCCTAGCAAGTGCTTGCCTTCTGCCCAGGAATCCCCGCCAGCAAACAAACTGCTCGCTATTTCTCCCACATTCAAAGCACATCCTCCTCTTGAATTCACATCTCCAACCAACTGCTGTTTCGTTTCTTGGCTCACCTCTGTAGCAAAAGTTCTCCAAAGAGTGTCCATTCCCACCACTCCACCCAGCCTTCTCCCGTCAGGATTCTGGAGGAACCAGCTCCACACTGCAACAACCAATGTCACAGAACGAACAAATGGGGCCTTTCTCAGGCCTCTTCTTAATACTCTTCAAAAGTCTCTTCCTGAGCATCAGGCCCCCAGAGCATCACCTTCTTGTTTTCCTTGCTCCTTATTGGCTGCTGCCTTTCCAATCTCATCCTCCTCTTCCTCACACCTTCTCAGTCCTGGTTCTTTCTCATCCTCCACTTTTTTCTTCTTCCCTCTCCTTTTCTGTTCTCCCCTCTCTTCTCTTCTTAGGCAGCTTCTGCTATATAGAAATGCAGAAACATGAAATTCAGTTTTGTTTCAAATTGAAGCATAGTGCTAACTGGGTTGATGGGCTCTTGCACGGGTGGTCCCTGGTCTCATTTTTTGCCAGATGAGCCTTTTTTCTCCTTTTGCTTTTAAAATAGATTTTATTTATTTATTTTTAGAGAGAGGGGGAGGAAAGGAGAAAGAGAGGGAGAGGAACATTGATGTGTGAGAGATACATTGATTAGCTGCCTTTCGCACTCCCTCAACTGGGGACCTGGCCCGCAACCCAGGCATGTGCTCTGACTGGGAATCGAACCAGCGATTTTTGGTTCACAGGCTGGCACTCAATCCACGGAGCCACATCAGCCAGGGCCTTTTTCCTTTCCCCAGCTCCTCTGAGTAGTGACGAGAAGGTGTAGACAATATTCTCAGACATTTATTTCTACTGTCGACAGTGTCTGGGGTGGTCAGATGCTATTTTCCCATGCCGTGAGCTATTTTCCACATTAAACCACAACCTAGAGAGTCTTTGCAGCCTTTAGTGCTGCTAATATCTTTTATAAAAAGTCACTCGGTGTATATCAGTTGAGATGTAGTTTAAGATGCAATACTTGTTTTCATTATATAGATTAAAACAATATATTGCCCAAAGGTAAAAAGTCTCTTTTTCCAAATGGTCAATTCTTCAGTTTTTCCACTATTACTGGTAAAGAAGAAAAAACATTACCTTTCCTTCCATTGAGGTTCGCCGATTCATTATCATGTGTGACACCACAGAAGTGGGAGCATTACAAATGCCTGTAATTGTGTGCACTGCTGCAGGGAATAGAGCGTTGTTAATATCTATTACTGGGCTACATGGATGAATTAAGTAGCCAGAAACAAATATGAGTGTCAAGCATGATTTAGTTGGCGAATAGCTTTAGAGCAGCTGCCAGGTGGAATGTGGAGGGTGGGGGAAGGTTGCAAATACGATTGCAAGTAGCCTCTGCCAGGAGGGACCTTCTGCGTCTGCACTAGACACAGGCCTTGCCTGGCTGCACAGCTGCGGCCGACCGGGCCCGCGGCGCGGCGTCACGTGACGGGCATGCGCAGAGTTGTTATTTTCGTCTGCGGTCCACCGCCCTGCTCCCGGTCAGCCACCCCTGCGCCTTGCACCTGCTCTTTAACCCCGTGCAGTGTGCCGTGAAAGGAAGAGAGGGTCCAGTCGGGCAGGAAGAGGTGGGGAGTTCAGGGTTGAACTGGCACCGGCCCGAGCTCCACTGCGAGGAAGGCTGAGTTTTCCAGTTAGTTCCTCCCATTGTCCCCATCTGCGGACAATGGAGCGCCCTCCTGCTGGACACTGGGGGTGCACGCGGGTGGCTGCCTGGGGCCGCCCCTCCTCGGGCATTCCTGGCACTAATCCCGGCCCGCCTTTCCGGCGTCCGGTTTTCTTGCACGCACGCCGGCTCGCATTCTGGATGCTCACGCAGTGCACGCACGGAGCAGCTCTTAGGCCTCGGGCGCAGCGCTGGGCGTTTTTACACCCGCCGTCCCGTCTGGGGGCCGCGGCCACGTGTGAAGGCAGGCGGGGTGGGGGGGGGCCCAGCCCTCAGCCCTCAGCCCTCAGCCCGGGGACTGTCAGCCGTCCCGGGGAGGAAGTGTTTCCCCAGCTGATGGACCATGGCTGTTTCAACATCGTGGTCCGGTAACTGGGGCGTCCATGGCCAGAGGCCCTGTTAGAAGGGTCTGTTTATCGCCGGGTTTCCCTGAGCAGCAGGGACCTCTGGGTGAGTGAGAAGTCCTCCCCTTCTTTCCCGTCAGTGATGTTTCTGCCACCGGAGCAGGGCAAAACCCTTCTTCCTCCCGTGTCTGTGGGGTCTACTGACCTCGTGGAATAGAACAAAGCTGCTTCTTGGTGAAGAGCTGTTCTCATTAAAAATGGACGGCAGACAATAGCCTGAGCTCCAGCTGGTAACTCCACAGACTGATAGGGAAGGAAGGGGCCAGGAGGGGCCAGGAGGGGCCAGACGTCCAGACAGAGGAACTGCCACCATCCTGGCTGTCCTCAGGATGGAAACACCCAGCCATGCCACCTGGACCGCCCCTTTCCCCTGCGTGTGCGTGGGGAGGTTGGTGCCCCTGGCACTCCCTTGGGTTAAGGCAGTGACCCTACCTGGAAAGCTCTCCTCTCTCATTGGTGCCTGGATGATGGAGTGTGGCGGTCCACTGGCCCTAGGGGTCCCCCTTGAGTTACTGGCTTATACTTACTGCAGATTATGGCTTTTAACACATATTTTCTTATCTAAAGGCTAACTTGTATACGATATTAATACACCATACTGTTAAGGTAAATCAAATATTCCGTGTCACAGTGGGGCTTCTATGCCTGGGGAAGTGAAGCTGTGGGTTTTCAGTTCATTGGCCATTTTGACCATTTTTAAGTGGACGGGGCGGTGGCATTAAGGTCGTTCACAGCCGTGTGCAGCATCCCCACCGCCCAGCCCCGGAGCTGTTCCTTCATCCGAACTGGAACTCCCTCCCCATCAGGCACTGACTGCTCACTTCCTTCCCCCTGCTCCTGGCAACCACCATTCTGCTCTGTCTCTGCGGATTGGGCTCTTCCAGGTGTACTTTGTATCAGTGCAATCACACAGGGTGTGTCTTTCTGCGTCTGGCTTATTTCACCTAGCATGATACCTCCGGGGTTGGAGTATGTGTCAGAATTTTGTCCCTCTTTCTAGCTGGATACTGTTTCCTTGCATGTATTCACCACCTTTTGTTTATCCATTCACCTGCTGATAGACACTTGGCTGGCTTCCACCTTTTGGCTGTTATCCGTAATGCTGCTATGAACTTGGACTACAAGTATCTGTTTGCGTTCCTGATGTCAGTCCTTTGTGGTATATACCTAGGAGTGGAATTGCTGGGTCACGTGGTAATTCTGTTTAACTTTTTGGCTAATGGCCAAACTTGTTTTCTGAGTAGCTGCATCCTTTGCATTCCTTCCAGCAGAGCAAAAGTGTTCCCCTTTCTCCACATCTTCCCCAATAGTTTAAAGGAGATTTTGTTACTTATATTGACCTGAATACTTACTTATGGGACCTACCCAGGACTTCTTCCGTCAAGGGCACGGAAGTGCAAACTGCCAGGGCCAGTGTGAAGAGCTGAGGGGAGTGAGGGTAGCCCGCACTTCATACTTTGTGACGTTTCCTTGGTGTCCAAGACACTGGGAGCTGTCAGGCGGCGGAGACTGCAACATAGCAGCTGAGGCTGGCCCGCTTCCTCGGTCAACAACACCCCAAGACATGAGGCCTTCCTCCTTAAGAGCTCAGAGCCAGGAGGGCCTGGAGCTCTGTGCCACCCTTGCTCCCTTTTACCTTCTGGGCCCACAGGCCGCCAAAGTGAGTAAGGCCAGGGCGACTGAGTTCTTTGTTGTGTATGGATTGGTCCTTCCCTTTCTCAAGAGTCAGGATGCAGGAGTGTAGACAGAGTTTCAGAGAGAGATGCTCAACACTCCTTTCCGATCGTAGTGTTTGTTCCCCCTTCTCTGGGATCACGTAGCTAGTTTTCAGACCTGAGTGAGGACCGCTCACATCTGCGACTTGAATGTCCACGCCCTCTTTAAGTCCAGCTCTGTGTTCCTCGGAGCTTCCCGGCAAACACGCAGGGTACATAGGTGCCGTCGCCTAGGGCTTTCTCCATGGTGGAAATTCTCATTTGGCCCCTTTTATGGACTTACTAATTTGTTCGTAAAATGCATTCATAAACTCCTATAGCCAGGGTCCACCGTGAAGCAATTACAGATACAGAAGGTGAGCATTTTTTTGGCTGCTCATGACCGAGTGGCATCACCAAGGGCCTACGCTGACACGGAAGCCTCCTCTTCAGTGAGAGCCAGCAGCATTGGCGGACAGTCCCTAGTAGTTGTCCTCAGCCCTCTGCAAACATCCATTAAACCTCGCGACAGTCTCGTGAGCCAGACGTTGGGATCTCTACTTTCGCAGATGAGGAAATTTCCTTTAAATGACTCAGAAGCACATTGCTGAGTGTGTCTGCCTAAGCCTTTGACTTTTCAGGGTCACGTAGCAGGTGGAAATGGGGACAAATGCAACATATTGTCTCTCCTCCTCTGCCTTCCCTTCCCTCACCTAAAAAAGCTGCTTGGAACTTCAAGGACATTTTGGAAACGTTACTTTTTCCCTCTCCATTTTGCCTAGGTCTGGGAAGAATTTAGAAATCAAGGAAAATCTATCGCTGTCATTAAAAAGTGGAAACAGAAGCTCTTTGTAGCAGAAAATGTCCCACGAATGAGATTTCCTTCTGGTGGATTGACAAGTTCAGAGCAGGGATGCATGTTGCCATGGGCACCAGATTCTACTTGCTCTGCTGGCCCGTTTACTCAGCGGCTGAAGGAGGAGGGTGGCGATCAGCCGGGAATCGCCGAGCTTTGTTAGGGTAGACGTGGAATTTTCATGCACTACATTCTCTTTACAGATGTATACGAGTAACAGCTGCAGACTGTTTGCGGTCACTTTAAAGGCAGAGTTTTCCCAGATCCCTCAGGGACATAAACTGTGGGCCGGGGGAAGGAGGGGAGTGGGAAGTGCCTTTTCTCTCTTCTGAAACATCCGGAACAGGCTGTAAATAAATGTTTGTCAGAAAGATGGGGATGGCCGACTGGCTGGCTCCTTGGCGGGCACCATCTGCTGGTGTTCAGGCTTGGGTTTATGGGCAGGAAGGTTGGAAAAGGAAGTTGAGATGCACCGGAAAGGGAATGGGAGGCAGGGGAGGGTGCGGGGCGGGGAGGTTGTCTAGAGGGGGAGAAGCCAGCAGACACTCTGGAGGGGTTTGTAATCAGTCAGACGCAGGACCCAGAGTTAAAGCTATGCGGTGCCGTGGCAGAGGGAGCAAGTGTGAGTGACAGGGGTAGGCTTGCTCCTTTCCCCAGCCCGCTGAAGTCAAATACACAGAAAGGGGTTCCATTTTATTAGCCTGATGGTGTGCCCGACCTCCTGGAACCCTCGTCCTTTGCTGTGCGCGGAGGGTGTAATGGCCGGTGAGAAACGGGCGTGGAGAGTAGGGGACCTTCCCCAGGAGTGGGGTGGGGTGGTTTTCTGGAGCTGACCCAGAGAAGGAAGTGTTTTTGCTTCGTTTGTTTCAAGTTCTCAGGGTCATTTTGAAATAAGCATTTTCCTTTCCGAACAAGTGAAGTCTCCCACCAACCCCTTTGAATCAGTCCAAGAAGGTGCCTGCTCCTTGCAGGCGGCCGTGAGCATGTTACCGTTGAACACGACGGTTCCGGAATTGCAATGGAAGTGGCGATGATTCATCGTGATCTCCCCGCTCCCTGCCCCACGACGTTCAGTGTTGTCTACGCAAATGCCGGCGGTGGCTTTCCTGTCCGCGCGGTGCCTAAGTAATCAAAAGGTGGGATGAAGCAGATGCTTTCCAAATCTCCATCTGTCATGAGCGCAGACTGTGGCTACAGCTCTTGCTTGATGCAAATGAGCTGACAGATGCACGTCACCAGCAGCAAATCTTAGGGCCGCCCAAGCCCTGTCTGCCGCTGAATTTACATCTGTGTTTTTCCTGGGAAGGCTTACGGTCGTGATACACAATTACCCACGGTTCACGCTTGCTGACCACTGACTGACTGCTCTGCCCCACCGCTCCTGGGCCGCCCCCAACCCACCCTTTCAGAGATCCTGTCTTTTCTGCCCCCAGGGCTCAGACTTTCCCTTCTCAGTTTACCCTTTGAGTTCCAGGCTATTCTTTCCGCCCTTCATTCCCTCAGCGTCCCAGCCACCGACTGCAGCCAGTGGCACCTTTGTCTTCAATTAGCCTTTGCCCCTTGTAGGTAATTTTTTAAATCATGATTTCGGATAATCCGATAAACTCATTCACAGCAAGTATTCTAAAATGCTCTAATGATAGAAACAAGTGAGTAAGTGTCCCTAAAGGGGGGGAAGGGATGTAGGACAGGAGGCAGGGGTGAAGAGCCTGGGCAAGGAAGATCAGAGAGAAATGATTTTCAGCTGCTACCATTTAGGTTATTTATAACCCACCTGAATTTTTCAGCAAAATTCACTCTCTAGCTGCCTGTCTACCCGGTGCTCCCCAGACCCCCGGCGTGGTGTCCACGATTTTGTGGATGTGATGAACAAATTCACACGGACTGCAGAAATCTGGTAGAGAAAAGGGACAGCATGGCCAATCTCTGAGTGAGAGAGCGCCTCCACCTTTGCCTGGACAGGCTTTCATCGCTTTCTGGGAGCATTACGTCAAGGAAGGTCCTCATTAATCACTGTCAGGCAGTAATGATCAAACAGTAGATAACATTCAAAGAACTATGAGGGCTTATTCTGAGTCAGGGGCAGTTAGCTAAAGGGCCATACAACTTTGAGGGAAACAAACGCATTTCATGCTCGGACCCTTATCAGAAAATTGAGGGCGTTCTTGGCGAGGCAGGTTTCACAGGATTCTGTGCATTCTTTCTTAGGCCTGATCGCCCCGCAAACCCGCCTGTCCCTGGGCAGGGCTGCACCGCCCTCCCACATAGTTTCAGGCTTAAGTCAGGCTGGGAAGTAATGCAGCCAAGAGATTAGGAGACTTATCACAGACAGAATGAGGAGGACTCAGGCTATGTCAAAGCTGAGGGGTGAGGGTCCATCACCCCCTTTTTCTGTAGCCCCCCAAGTCCTTCCCTGAGAACCCCTTCTCGACCATGCCTGTCTTAGGTCATCCCTTCTTTGAGGAATCTTACCCTTCATTGGCTAACCAGTCATCCTCCCGGGGCCAAGCAGGGTGAAGTAAAGGGGGCAGAGGCTGCACCCCTGCCGGGGGGATAAGCTTTGTCTCCTTAGCGGTTTATGGTCCCGAGGTCCTTTATTCAGCCTTAGCCATGGCGGCGGGGGGGGGAGGGGGGGGCGGGTTACAACTTCTGCAACCAGGCAGGGCGGTTCCCAACAGTGCCCTCTTCCTAATGTCCATTCTTTTTAGAGAAAACCACTAGTAGTAATTTGCTGATTATTCTTTCAGACCTTTGTTTTTTCTTTCTGGTAAATGCATATCATTATATATGTTCTTCAATTCATTACAAATTACATAGGTGTGTGTGTGTTTTAGCTTTAATCAACACCTTGACTGGGGCTGAGTAGTTAAACTCTGGCACACCCCAGTCAAGCTGAATGCTGAAGGGTGATTACTGGCCATCGAAAGACTAGAGGCTATGCTCCAGAACTATGATAAGCCCTCCAGTTACTTATCTTTAAGCATAAAGGATATTAGAAATCATTTTTTCTGAGTAAAATCATTAGGATTTAAGATGTCTGAATTGTCTAGAGCTATAACCGGCTCCCGCCCTTGATGAACAGAGAGTCAGAATCTCTGAAGTCCGAGCCCACAGCCTCTGCTCAGCACACGAGGGGGAGGGGCCTCCACCCTGTCCCGTGGGCACTCCCCTGCGCTGAGAGGAGTCCGCAGGACAGGGCTGTGCCCGCCTGCTAATCCGTCATCGTCTCCCGAGCAGAAGTCCGTCTGAGACCTGCTGCCATTGCACCAGATGCCCCCTGGGGGGCAGATGTGGGTGTAGAACCATCTCTTACTCTCTTCCAGCCTTAGGAGCCTACACCTGTCAATCAAAAAGAACCTAATGGTGGTTAAAGAACAAATCAGGCTGGGTCGGTTTCCAACACACGTGCAATGATATAAATACGTAACAAATAAATTGATATTAAACACATACTCATTGAAAAAAAACAAAAAGAAATAGGATCGTCCCATATATACTGTTTGCTCAAAATATGTTGTGGAATGATAGGAATTTGGGGTGCTGACAGGACACCGATAGGAGAGATTTTGGGGTGAGATGGACCTTTACAAATCTTTTACAATTGCTGTGACATAAGCGAATGTTTGTCCTGCTGACGGGTTATCTCTTCGGAGCAGGCTAAGCATGGAAAAATATTTATTTTCTGATTTTAATGGTAAAATACATTAATCATGGAAAGATTGAAAAAATACAGAAGAACCATCATCCCTAATGCCCCCATGTGGGTGTAATAGTGCTATTGACAATTTGATGTGTTTCCTTCCTGTGTGTGTGTGTGTGTGTGTGTGTGTGTGTAGACATCTGTACGCATGAACTTACACATAACATCGTATTGCAGGCACAGTTTTATATTAGTCTTCTCTCTCTCAGCATTATTCAGTGACCATTTCCCCAGATCATTAAAATGAATCAAAAGCCTAATTCTCCGGGTGTTCAATACTCCCACCATGCAGATATACCATAGCATTTTCCTGTCTGGACATTTACATAGTTAGGTATTTTTGTTCTAATGTTGCCACAGTATGATGTATTTTTGCACCGAAAGCTTCGGCCTCACCTCTCATGCTGCAATCCTGAGCATTACGATCTGGAAAGCTCAGTGCACATGGGACTCACTTCAACCTTCCCATTCCTCTGTCATCTCTCAAGACAAAGAGAATACATTTCAACCTCATTTGCCTCCATTGAGAAATGTCTGAAAGGCTTTTAGGAAAAAATAGCATGTTCTCAGGACAAGTAGTGCTGTCGTTACAAGCCATGCTTTGGCTCTGAAAAGAAGAAAAAGCCTCTTCGTCCCGTGTCTGCTGTCCAGCTCTAGAAAGCAGGGGTTTTGGGTTCCAGCCCGACAGCCCTGGGAGCAGCCCTCGCCTGGGGTTGTGCTCCCAGCCTGTTCTCTCCCAGGGGACCTGGCGAGTCCTGCCCTTATCATGGATCCCTTCTGTCTTCATCCGAGTAGCCCCTTGTCCCGTCACTCCCGTCTTCTTGAGGGAAAATGAACACTTAAAGCTTGTGTGGGGCTGGCGGCATCCACGGAGCACCTCTGGCCCTGGGCTCTGCCAGGAGCCACCCTGCCCCACAGCCGGGTGGACGGCATTCGCGGCCGGCGTCTGCCAGCCCTCTGACCCCGAGAGTCTGTGAAGTGCCAGTCTCCGTGGGCTCCCAGGGGCTGTCAGGAAGCTTCTCAGAATCCTCCCACTCTGGAAGCTGCTGGTTCAAGTGCCACCAAGGCGCTTCCGCTGGCCCTGAGCAGGTTACACACGTGCATGTGAGAGAACCTTCCTCTTCCCTTTCTGTCCCTGGATCCCGTTTGCCAGTGCTGTGGGTGGTCAGCAAATAATGACAGCTAAGAGCCCTCTCCTCCTCTCTCAAACCCCTGCAGAAATGCAAACCCCGGCCGGCGGAAGGAGGCCGGGGGCAGGTGGGATCACATCGGCAGGGATGACCAGTGAGCCCCACTCCATGTAAAAACCAGTCGGGGTGGGGGGAAGGCTGCCATCACCATGGGAGCATACGGTGGGAGGGCCCCTCTTTCCTGAAGGTTCGATTGACACTCACACAACCCCCCCCCCACACACACACACTGCACACACACTTCCCAATCCACACAGACAACCATACAAACCCTTCAAAACCGAACGGCTGTCACGGTGCAGGAGAGAGTGACCCTGTGGGGTGGTGAGCACAGCTCCCACGTGGGCAGGTGCCAGGGCCAGCGCCGATGCGTGTCCTTCAGGCCCTCGGTTGGTATTTCCAGCAGTTGCACGTGAGTTACGTACCGAGAAATGACAGATGTCACATCCTGGGGACACCGGGGAATCAGCACAGGCCGCAGCATAAATCGGATAACCTGAGATACTCAGGAAAACTAAGGGAAAGTGCCCCCACACACAGACCAGGTGAGCCTGTGGCCATTGTTCACGAAACAAGTGCTCCCATTCAGATATGTTCCACACGAATTACGCCTCTGGGCTGAGGACACCTTGGGACACCAGGGCCTGTTTGGGCCACAAAGTTCCCCTTCATTGTTGAAAGGACACGGAAAAGGGGAGACTGAAGCAGAATGCATGAAAGACAGCGAAAGGAGCGCACCAGCCGGCCGGCAGCATTTCCCCCAGGAAGGCACGCGGGACGCGAGAAGAGACGGTCACGGGCCTTGGATGGCGAGGTCTCGGCGTCAGTAACGATCTGGCAGCGACGAGCCCGAGAGGCTCGCGGTGTTCCACCAGGAGACAGTGCCGAGGACCTGGCAGACGAGACAGATTATAAAGGCCCGGGAGCTCAGAGATTTGAGCTCGAGATAACAGGACACAAAGCAGGATTCAACTGGAAAAAGAGAACACAGACACGTCTGGGGAAAATGCTCTTAAATAAAGATAGCCAGTTGGAAGGGAAAAAAATGTGTCCAGGCGGGGCCGTGGGCGAAAACAGAGAGCAGACTGTACCTGGATTGCAAGGGATTGCAAGAGCTCTGCAAGGGGAGAATTCCCTTCTGGGGTTTTGCATGCACAGGTGTCTCATTAGGACGCATCCACAGAGCAACTCCTGTCCCTCTTTGCCAGCAGAATGAGCTCCTCGTGGCGAGTGTGCATAAACAGACCTCGTGCACCACGGAGACTCCGTGTGGGGCATGGGCCTGAATCGGTTCTCTCCTTTCCAGGCAAACAATTGAGCAGAGGTTCGATTACACCCACCTCTGATTTTCAGAGCTGAAGGAACCATTCGATAACAGCATGGACGACGTTTTGGGCTCTGTTGTAAGTACCTTACATGCTTGACTGCATCCTTATAAGGAACCCCCCCACATAGGTGCAGGCATTTCTCCTTCTCAACAGAGGGGGGAAACCAGGGTGCGGAGAGCTTCATGGAACTCCCCAAGGTTTCGTAACTGCTGGCTGTGGGGTTCAGACTGTCTCCTGTCGAGTTCCTGCCCCTTCAGCGCTACACAAAGCTTCCAGTCTGGGGGCAGAAAGGGAGGCCCTGGAGGGGTCAGACCCCCAGCTTAGGGCATCCATCCAGGTGTTTACCTTCCTGTTTCCTCCCGAACACGCGGTTCCCACCCAAGGTGACCCACGTGGTCTGCAGGACACAGGGTCAAAGGCTGATTTTGTGACTCCAGCACCCGGGTAACCTCATCTTTGGTGCACGGAGCTGCGGTGGCCTTTGAGAGTCACAGACATGGACATGCCGCAGCCTGTGCAGCCTGTTAGACTTGAGGGTCCCCCGTGGCTTCTGTCATTTCGTTAAGAAATCAGAGCTGCCGTCACTAGAGGAGGTTGTTTACGACAACAGCAATAGGTAGCGTTTGGAAATTCCTCTGTGAGAACGTATATAAGTACGTATTGTCTGCGAAACCCTGGCTTTTGGGGGGACACTGTTTCCCGGAATCCTCAAGCACAGGAAGTTGCCCCTGTGGCTGTGTTTCAACGGAACCCAGGAGACTGTGATGACTGAAGAGTGTGTTTCCCACGGGGCTGCGACTGTTCCCTCCCTGGCCTGAGTCTCCCACCGTCAGAGTGACAACAAGCTCACAGCGCCTGGCAGGGCATTTTTCAGTGTCACGGGCACAGCCCGACAGGTGCCTCGTGGCTGAGCGAGTGCCCATGTCTGCACCGGCGGCTGTGAGGCCCGGGGTCGGAGGTCTGACCCCGCCTCCATGAGTGTGTCACTCTCTATTCTCGCGTCATCTTTCATAGTCGCATCACTCACACGACCTGCCTTTTATTCATATTGTACCGTGGTGGGCTGAATTGTGTCCCCCGAAAACTCACGTTCGGGTCCTCACCCTCGGTGCGTCTGAATGTACTTGGAGATTGGGCCTTCCGAGAGGCAGTTACATTACAATGAGGTCACCAGAGGGTGGGCGGTAACCCAACAGGACCAGTGTCCTTAGGAGGAGAGGAGATCCGGACACACACAGGTCCAGAAGGAAGCCCAGATGCAGTCACAGAGGAAAACAGCGCCGCCCACAGGCCGAGGAGAGAGAGGCCCCAGGAGGGGCCCAATGGACTGTGAGGAGACAGACTTCTGTGGTTTCAGCCCACAGATGGGGCCCCTCGTATAGCAGCTTGCTGGGGCCCACCAGTAACCCCAGAAAGCCTGGAAGGCCAGCCTCATCAGAAACCAGTCCTAATGACACCTTGATCTTGGACTTTGGGCCTCAAGAACTGTGGAAAATATATATTTCTTGTCCTCACGACCAAGCCCCCGTTCCCCTGAGCGGGGCTGAGGGGTGAGCAAGTCAAGGACAACGGACCCTGTGTCTTGGAGCGATCGGCCTGGAGAATGGAGTGTGGGCTGTGCCCTGGTGCTGCCGGGTTTGGGGCGTGTCTGCCAGTCCCGGTGCAGATGGCCGTGCGGAAATTCTACCCCGAAACGCGGCGGTATCGGGGGATGGGGCCCGTGGGAGTTCATTAGCTCCGAGCCTCCGCGCCTGGGATCAGCGTGCAGAGCCCTCTGGCTGGCAAGGGCCCAGCGAGAAGTCTGCAGTCTGCGACCAAGGGGAGGGCTCTCAGCCACGCCGCACCCTGGCCTGGGACCTCTGGGTCCGTGAGAAACACGTGTCTGTTGTTCGTAAGCCTCTCGGCCTGGGGTTCCTTCTCCCTGACGTCTGATGGACTGAGATGCACAGAAACCGACTGGGTTCTCCTCCAGCTCACGGGTGGGAGCCCCAGTCGTGACCCCACTGGGTGATGGCCCAAAGAAGATCTATCCTAGTGGGACTCTGTTGCCAGCCACACCCACCCTGGGGCAGAATGTCCCCGCCGCGAGAGTCACCTTCCTCGGGCCGGGAAAAGCCGGGAGTCGATGGGCTAGGGGTCGGGTCCCACAGCTGCTCCCTGCCCTTCATCAAAGAAACAGCCCCTTCCCCCTTTTCAGGGGCCTGAGATGGACTTCTCGGCTCAGCCGGTCGGTGTGGTGGTGGCAAGAGGACTGCACTCTACGTTTTATCCTTGTTTTGCTGTCCCTGCCTCGCCCACAGACCACCCAGAACATGAGGCTGGAAATACGTTGATGGAATTGAAATGTCCCATGTGGCATGTCCCGAGAGGAGCAGGCTCTAAGACACTCATGTCTACTGTGGGCATCGCCTATCAGGTGAGGTGCCTGGTATAGGTTTTCAGGTATAAGGATACCTAGATTTATTATTTAGTTACATATATGTATGTATGTGTGTGTGTGTGTGTGGTTATACAGAACCATCTATGAAGGTTATAAAGCACATCAGTCAGGGCTCTTTAATTATAAGTAACGAACCACTTCTTACCGACTCCAGCAAAGAGAGAGCTCACCGGTGGGATGCCCCGCAGCGTGCGCAGGCTGAGAGACGGGATCACGTACAGTCTCGGAACCGGAGGGGGAACCGGAGACCTGGCAGGTCTGCGGGCAGCCCGAGGTCCCTGAATGTCTTTCACGGGCTCGTCCTCTGGAGTGATGTGCCCCAGACTTGGTTTTTCATAGCCGTCTGTGTCAGGAAGGTCCCTTCCACAATCAAAGCCCAGGGAGAGAGAGTCCTGAGCCAGGACTCGGGGCCAGATGCCCGGGGGGTCAGGGGCAGCCCCCCCCTGAGACTTCCCAGAGCGGCGGCGAAGCAATTCCTCTAACGGGATGACATCGGAGAGAAGGAGCGGACGCTTTTGGCCTGACAACAGTAATTACAGCTATGACAGTGACGGTCACAAACGTCCACTCGGCTCCCTTGTCCCCTTGCTTTGGATCGTGTGCCCTGCCCGGGGTGACTCCTCTCCAGGGTGACCCAGGCTGTCCCTGTCTGAGAGAAGGCGTCTGCTCCCCCCTTAGGGATCTGTGCGACTGGTCACGGAGAGCTGTCAGCCTCTACCAAAGCTCTGCCCACAGCCCGGGTCCCAAGGACCGAAGCACCGTCTGCTGAGCTTCAGCACAGTCTTTCCAGGGCCCTGGGGTTGGCTGCAGGTTTACGGAGAACGCGGGACTGGGCGAGCCCGCCCCCTTTGCACCATGCCCGGGGCGTGCGCTTTTCCCGGGCGGCTCTGCTGGGCAGGCAGGCTGCTCTGCCCCGAGGCTCTGTGATGAGGGCTCTCGGCCCTTCTCAGTGGTCGCGGGAAGTGGCCGAGGCCAGTGCTGGCCTAATCAGACCCTGTTCACCACCTCATGTCGGCTAGCCTCTGTTTCTGGCGGGGGAAGGAGACACTGATAGTTCATAGCATCATTTTTCTCAAGTTCATTAGCTCTCACTTTGAAGGGGCGGCCTAGGGGTGAGAAACCGGTGGATACCGAGAGCAGAAAATGTGCGGTGAGGCCCCCTGCGTGGGGTCCTGAGCAGCCCCGGAATGCGGAGTCTAGACTGGTAAGGACATCCGTGCGTCCCCTCAGAGCACTGCTGTCATTGTCACCGCTCAGCACGCCACCTCCCTGATTGCGTCGGTACCCAGCATCCTCACTGAAGCACAGTGCAGGTGGGTAATGAATAGCAACACCAGCCAGCGTGCCAGGAGCTGGGTGGGCTGCCCTTCCCGGGGGAAATTTCATTTGACGATGGTTCGGGATAATTTATCCCATAATGCACTCCCCTCTTTGGGTGGCGTTCTGTCCCCGTTCTGCCCATGTGCAAGTGTAGCTGGGAACCATGCAGCTATGACGGCGAGAGGACAGTAGTGGAGCAAGAAAAGGGTCCCCATTTCATCTGGCTTCACAGCGCGTTCTGTGCCTTCCGGGACGGGCTCGTGGAAGGAGCCACCAGAAGCGCTGACTGAAGGGCATTCCGCTGGCGAAGCAGGCTCTCTAGCTCCCCCCTGGCCCCAGGGGAGATCCCAGCGTTTGCTGACACTTCCTGCGGCCACGCGAAGGCCCAACCAGTGGACACACACCTGGGGGCGTCTGCAGATAAACCACGAACACACCGAGGGCAACGATGATGCTTCCACTGCCTTGTTCAGCATCCGTCGCCCTCATGTGTCCGATTCATTTAGCAGACACTTCTTGAGCACCTACTACGTGCCTGGTACTGCGCTAGAGGTCAGGGACTCTAAACGATGAAGAGGTGGGTCCTCTCCGGAAGGGGGTCAGAGCCCAGGGAGGAAGGCAGATGGGCGCACGATGGTTGTGACGTAACGCGGGGAGCGTGTTGCTGGCTGTCGGGATAAAGTGCTGCCGTATCATCGGAGAGGGGGAATGAACTCCGCTGGCTTTAGGGACACTCCGGCATTGGAGCTGGCCCTTGACGGGCAAGACGGTTTCTCCTTAGCTCATTACCTCATTAGCTCAGCAACTGGAAGACAGCAAATGGGTAACAAATGTCATTGCCCAGTCATTTCAGAGACGGAGGGAACGGGAATTTCCTGAGGGCTGAGTCCATTGTTATTTCTCCCAGTTTTATTTTTAAGATTTTTAAATTTATTTTTAGAGAGGGAAGGGAGGGAGAGAGAGAGAGAGAAACATCAATGTGCGGTTGCTGGGGGCTGTGGCCTGCAACCCAGGCACGTGCCCTGCCTGGGAATTGAACCTGTGACACTTTGGTTCGCAGACTGTGCTCAATCCACTGAGCTACGCCAGCCAGGGCAATTTCTCCCAGTTTTATGTTTATTTTTATTTTTTTTTGCTTGGACTGAGGTTGAAACAATTTCCCTTCATGAGTCAGACCGCTGCGTTGGGTCCCCAACAAATCATCAATATTCCTGAGAACATAGCGCAGACGCCGTAGCGGATTCGAGAACGTGACATGGGATGAATGCAGGCATAGTTGCTTAAATCGTCACTTCTCCTCCTCCCCCCGCTCCCCTCCTGCCCCTTCGTTGCTTTTGAGGCTCACCTCTGAGCGGTCAGTCTTGGTGCCACCTTCGTAACCCCAGTAACTCAGCCCCAGGTACCTGCTGACGGATGGCGGGTTTGCGGCTGAGGTGGGCACTTTGACGAAGTACCGCTGAGAAGCCACCTCTGGAGATGGGAATTTCAGATTTTATAGTGAAATTGCCCTTAAACAGGGCTTTTTAGCTGTTGGTAGTCATCTGTTAAGTAGCATGGGATTTACAGAATAAAAGCTGAGGAGCCCACCACGGATTCTCTGTGGAGTCATTAGCGACTTCATATTTTACAGTAACGATCCCATCATGCCGAGGTATTGAATGTCTGTTTTCAGACATCCTAAAAAAACCTAATAATTTCATGTTTTGAAAAAAACATTGACTAGCTACTGCTGTCCAGCTGTTTTTATGTGCATCGAGTAGATAATGTCATTTATCTGCATGAAAGGAACATATTCTACCAACCATCAAGTATTTCAAAGGGACCTGAGTTTGGGTGTTATAGGGAAATCGATTAAAACGACTGGTTGAATTTATCAATTTCCATTCAAACTTGGCATCAGGTCTAAAGGAGCCTTTTTGCTCTTCTGTCAACCTTCAGATTTCAGAGATGGTGAAATTCTAATTTTTGTCACCAGGGGGCAGTAGAACACTAAAATTGCTGTGAACTGTAGCCTAACGAAACAACACTGGAGCAAGAAATAAGAAACAATATGCTCACTAGAATTTAGTCATCTTTGTGGCCTTTTTAGAGTGTGTCCTTTTCCTTCAAATTTCACCTTTCCACAGACGGTTTCCAGAAGGGACAAAGAAAAGAACAAGGATCAGCGAAGGGCAACATTTCCCATTTCACCTTGAAGGATAATGTGTGAAGTCTCAAGTATTTTGGGGTGATTATCATGTCATTGAGACAGGTGGCTGGCTAGTTAGGGGGCACAGATGCTTGAGGCTGGACCATCAGTGCACAGGAGACCAGCCCAGGCCTTCGCAGGATCCGGTTCAGCATGTAAGCAGAGACTGCACTTACCTGAATGGGTGTGCATTCCATCTGTCTTTCTAGTCTCCCTCGTAGGGCCTGTTACCAAGAGAGGAAGCCAGACCAGCCTTCTCTTGCTCATCAAGACTCATTCAAGACGCTTTTCCTTCAAGAAACATTGCCGATCTCATTCTGCCTGGAGCAGGCGCCTCTTCTTGGGTGTGCGTCAGAGTTCCCTGGAAATGCCCAGGATGTTTGGGCGGAGGGGGGGGGGGGTTCTCTCCCATGGAGTTTCCGAACTGGCAGTCAGAGGCGGGGCCGAGGAGAGGTACAGCTGACCCTTGCGCATCTCAGGAACTCGGGGGCCCTATCGCCTCGCAGTCGAAACTCTGCCTTTAACTTTGGACTCCACCGCTGGCCCTCGGGTCTGCAGGTGCAACCCACCTCGGGTCGAAAACAGGACCTTCCACCTACGGTTGGGAAGCCACATTTGGAAGTGAAAGAAGTACTGTTTTCGATCCCCCATTGGTTCTGCCCCTGGATGCGCAGCCCTGCGGACGCGAAGGACCGACTTTACGTGCGTGTGGAGAAAATCAGTGTGTAAGTGACCCACCCGTGCAGTTCAAACCCGCGTGGTTAAAGGGGCCCCTGTCCTTGCAAGGAGCCCCAGGCGAAGCCGACGCTGAGGGACTGGGAGCGCCCGCGTTCCGGCTGGCGTGCGCTCGGCGTGCGCGGTGGGTAGGGTCGCAGCGGAGTCCGAAGCAAGGAGCCTTCCTCACCTGCTGGCTCTGCTGGCACTTGGCTGGGCTACGATGCGCTGCTTGGAACCAGGCGGCTGTTGGCTGCGGCTCAGAAAGTGTTAGCTCTGCGGTGGGTCTGTGCACCAGGATGTTTGCGGGCTTCTGGGTGCGTCAGTGGCTGAGCACATCTTGGGTGTACGTGGTGTCTTCCTTCGTGAGCACGCGGCCACTTGAAGGGGGCCCGCGCTCTCTGTCCCCGCGGCTGCCCGTCCAGCCCCACAGACCTAGAACCCTCAGCCCCTGATCTACTGCGTGTGCACGCCCGAGTCTTGACACGTGGAAAGCTTCATAATTAAGTTACCAGTGCCTATGCTATTTAGCACGTATTTCTTGCCAGAAACACTAGTACTGATGGAACATGAAGATTTGGTCTGATTCACTCAAACTACGTATCTGTCATCATTACTGAAATGGAAATGGGTTCATTGTCCCTATTGCTTAACCTTCGGCCTCAGTGAAAGAAAAAAATGGGCCGCACAGTCTGTGCTGGGCGCCGGTGACAACTGGTATTCGCTCTGGCCGCGAGCGCGGTGGGTAAGTTCCAGGACAGCGTCTCCCCGTGGCCTCGGGAGGGGGTGGGGGTAGCCGCGCCCACCTGCACCCAGGAAGGCGCCCTCAGGGACAGCGAGGAAACCCTGTGTCTGGCGCAGTCAACACATCTGGTGAAGGCACTCGTGCCCTCGCCATGGGCTTTGCCGGCTGGACCTATTCCTCACAAGTCACATTTGTAGAAACAGAAGACGGATAACAAGAAGGGCGTGGGCCCACCGAGGAAAATAGAATGTAAGGGCAACCACTGAAAGACGCCGAAGATGAGGCCGGCTGCTCCCCAGCCCGGCAGGACGGGTGTGAAACTTTCTGCGGCGCTCGTGCACGTTGCTTAACAAATCGACGCTGCGAAGCCGTTCTGCCGGCGGCCCCTCCGCCGCACGTCTCCGGAGCCCAGGCATCCGCAGCCGCGGCTGGCATGGCTCCCTGCCTGTCCTGGCTGTCGGGCTCGACCCCCACCCCTGGATGTCCACCGTTCTCTGCTGACCGTGTCCCTTGATGTCCGCCTGGTCCGTTTCCGTTTCACGTTCACGTGTGGCTGATGCTCCCTAGGAGTCTGGCAAAGGCCTGGACTCAGGGGGCCTGGGTTTGCTCCGATTCCGCCGCTGGCTTCTGGAATTTCAGTTTCCTTCTCCCCGAAACAGGGATCCCTCCTCCATGGCTACCTCCAAGGCCGTGGTCAGAAATCGCTGGGGTAGGTGCAATTCCTGAGAAATATTTGTGCCCAGTCAATGCCGGCTGTAGCGGTGGTTCCTAGATGGGGTGTTTTTGTTCTAGCTCCGCCCTAGGTCACCTGCTGTGCTGCTGAATCGAGCTTACTCCAGGGACATCGATGTCCAGCCCGGCCTCTCTGAGTTGCTTCTCGTTCGGGCCCCTCGCTCGCTGCCGTGGGTCAGGAGAGCCCTGTCCTCCTCAGTCTGGGAGGGCCCACTCCACACGTCTCGTGCAAGGGGTCAGGCTGGCAGTGGCCACCGACTCACTGGTTTTATCCTCTGAGTACACCCCGTAGATCACCCCCAGACGGCTTGTCTTTAGAAATCGATATTCATTCTCGGTGTGGCTAGAGCGACTGAGTCGGTTGGCCACTCCACTCGATACTCATTGACGAATTGACGGTCTGACCTCAGAATCCCCAACGATAAACAATTAGTTCAGCTCCGGCAAAGTGGGCCATCGACTTCTTTTGGTCCCCAGCCGAGCTGGAGGGCCGGCCACGATGAGTGTTCACCGTGTCTGCGCCCTGTTTTCCAGAGCCCTCCTCCAGCCACTCGCTGGAACTACCTCCTGCTGCCCCCAAGCCAGAGCTTGGGCCGTGTGGTAGGGCAGCCAGGTTGGCGGAGCTCTGGGACGTGAGGGAGGTCGGCCACCGAGCTCGGAGAATTCACTGTTTCCTGCTCACGTGGACCTGGTGGCTGGCGGCGTCCACCCTGTGAGACTGGGTAGGGCACGTTCTGGCACTCTGAAGGGTTGGTGGTGGCGGGGGGGAGTGGGGTTACATAATGAAGAACATTGCCCACTGAGATCAAAAAAGCTTAAAAACAAGTTTTACCTCTGGGGTAAGGTGTAGCAAAGGGGCTCTATGTTCAGAGGAACCCTCTTGGCTTCCCCTGTCACAGCAAGTCAGCGAGGAGCGGGACTCTCGGTTGACGTGGGGCAGCCGTGTGTCATCCCTGTGACCGACGGTTCGCTCTGTTGTCCCACGAATGAGAGGGGACGGGGCCTGACTTCCCCACGGAACACACTGACTTGTCGGACTCCATTGCCTTCTCCTGCGGCTAACAAGGCCTTGTCATGTTCAAGTTCTGCTGCGTTTTCGGTGTTGTTGTTTTTCTCTTTGTGAAGGAAAAGGGTCCCCTGTGGAAATTTACGGAGGCTGACACATTGTCTTGTCAAATGTCCTTCTGAGACCGTGTGGTTTACGGAGAAACACGCATCGGTGGGTCTCTCCGAACGTGCTCTGTGAAACCGAGGTGCGGCGGTTTTAGGGAAGAGGCGCGAGTGGCTCTGTGGGGCGGAGCGCCTGTCCCCCTCGGGGTTGCTGCTCTTTACAGTCCCCCGCAAAAGACAGTTTCAGATCGTTCTACAAAGGGCGTCTGGAGCAAAAATACTCACCAGAAGAGGTTATGTAACCCATGCTCGGCTGCCGCTTGTCAAAGGTAAATACACCCATTTCTCTCCCCGAAAGCCGTTAGATCTATTACCACTCGATTGCTTGGAGATTTGCTTTCCTTTCTTTAAACCGCAGCCGCCATGGAGGCCGGAAAGCTCACCAGGTGCCTCCCAAGTCAGAACACCTAAGGTTTTCCTTCTAATCCTTTCATGCTTTCTCCTTGTGGCCCAGGGCACACGCTTCCTCCGAGACGGTTACTCCCCTGGCCCCGGCAGAGACGCGTCTGGCGTTGAGCAGTAAGAGAACTGGGGAGCAGGCCCCACCGCCCCCGACCCTGCCGCCCCCTGAGGCCAGGAGTTCACGGCCAAGTGAACAAGGCACGGACGCAAGCGTGTTACTTAATCACGCGGCACCCGAGAGATTTTCATGCAACGTGTACGTGGGCGTTTTATCTTAAACATCAAGATGAGACACACAAGCCTTTTCTCTGTCGTGACCGTGGGAATCCGGCCTTCCGGTGGCCGACAACAAGAGTCCCATCCGTGTCGTATCCATAACGCCCTTTCTTGTGACGGAAACCCGGAGGAATGCCCCAAACCGGAAATGTTTTTGTTTAAAGATTTTATTTATTTATTTTCAGAGAGGGAAGGGGGGGAGAAAGAGAGAGAGAGAGAAACATCAATGTGCAGTTGCTGGGGGTCATGGCCTGCAACCCAGGCACGTGCCCTGACTGGGAATCGAACCTGCGACACTTTGGTTCGCAGCCTGCGCTCAATCCACTGAGCTACGCCAGCCAGGGCTTGGAAATGGTTTTCAAACTTAACACACGACCTATCACGCATTGATGAGGATCGGAATCTCCACACTGGTGCCTGAAATCAGAACTTATTTTAATTACGTAAAAGGGATGAGCGTGAGGGCAGTTTGCAAAAACGGACACACAGAAGCCGCCGTTCAGGTCAGGGTTGCTGCTTCAGGGAGTCGTCTTGGGAAGCCGTAAACAAATTTGGAAATCCTCTCATTTCGCAAAAGCGTTTTGGAGGCCCCTCTATCAGAATGGCCTCAGAGCCCGTGTATGGCCTGCTCGTCCTTACTACTTACTGACTTGACTTATGTATCAAAGTTTAGGAGCTTATCTGAGCAAAAAGTCCCTGGCATCGGGCAGTGCCGAGCCAGAGGTGGTGAGGGGAACCCCCCTTGCTGGGAGCTCAGGGAGAAATTTCTGCAGGGGAAGGGCAGACGTAAGAACATCACTGACCGGCTGGGGGGAAAGCCTCCTTGGCCGATTGTCATTGATTGTCCTTAGGGTTTTGAATCTGTAACAACACTGAAGGCATTCGTGGATTGAGAGTTTGTTTTCTTACGTAGGACAGCATGAGAACCACCTCCGTCCACGGGTCTCCTTGTTTAATTAAGATAAGAATTCCCACTTTTGAGCCATCCTCCCCTGCAGGAGAGATGAACCAGCGTTTGGTAACAGCGCCACCCCCTGGTCAGAGTTAGGTTGCTCTTGTCTCACCCTGCAGCTCAGAGGTCATGGTCTCGGCTCTGTGGAGGAACTGCCGTTGCTGTTCATGGCCTGGTCCACCTTGGTCCTGTTTCTCCGGCACAGGGAGATGGTCTGATGTACTGCTGATGGCTGTGCACAGGTGCTCACGACCTTTGGGGGCATGGGGAGACCAGAGGAGATAATACCAGGAGACTGCTGGTATTTGCTGCTCATCCACAGCCCCCATGAACCAAACCAGTCGCCATCTCGTACATCAGAGGAGACACCCGAAGGGGCATCAACCTGTGTAGCCAGGTGGCTTGTTTGCTAATTTCTTGTATTCGCTACAATACCAGACGCACTGACCTACATACAGCAGGAGGCATTTGCTGTGGCCCAGAGTCCCCCTGGTTCAGGCGTTAGTAACCTAAAGCCGCTGTATTTTTTTTTTAATAAAGATTTTATTTATTTATTTATTTATTTATTTATTTATTTATTATTTTAAAGATTTTATTTATTTATTTTTAGAGAGGGGAGGGAGGGAGAGAGAGCGAGAGAGAGAGAGAAACATCAATGTGCAGTTGCTGGGGGTTATGGCCTGCAAACCAGGAATGTACCCTGGCTGGGAATCGAACCTGGGACACTTTGGTTCTCAGCCCGCGCTCAATCCACTGAGCTACGCCAGCCAGGGCGATTTTATTTATTTTTAGAGAGAGGGGAAGGAAGGGAGAGAGAGGGAGAGAAACATCAATGTGTGGTTGCTTCTCACACGCCCCCTACTGGGGACCTGGCCCCTGACCCAGGCATGTGCCCTGACTGGGAATCGAACCAGCCACCCTTTGGTTTGCAGAGCTGACAATCAATCCACTGAGCCACACCAGCCAGGGCTCAAGCTCTTCTCTTCCTTACCTTCCCCTCCCCATCATGTCCTTTTGGGGTGCCGGCGTCTTCGTGGAATGATGAACTCTCTGTGTTTGCGAACATCCGTGTTCCTGTTTAATTATGCTCCACACGCGTGTGTCTAATAAGCGTGTGCCAGTGTGTAAGAGATACTGCAACATTCTGTTTGTGTCTCTGTCGCTCTGCGAGAGCAGGAAAGGTGAAGAAATGTCATTCATTTACGCAGAGCAAGCGCTGTGATAGGCAGGCCCCGTAGTGCTGGGCGCTGTTGTCGTGACAATGTTTTACCTCCTCGCGCTACAAAAATCTGCCTCATTAAACGAGAGCAAGCAGACGAGCCAATAAGGAAAAAAAGTTTTATTTCTAACAAGCAGGACTTACGCGTAAATAAATCAATGAGAAGCGAGTTTGAGATTCTAATAATATACAATCAAAACCTTGGAGGAGACATACCAAGAGGTGACCCAGGCCCCTGGCTCCTTCAGGCAGGTTCAAAGACAGAAGGAGCCACAAGCATCTTGAGTCCTGGCCCCAGGAGGGGCAGCTCAGGTGGTTTGTGTCCTGCTGGCTCAAATGACTGCCTTTGAAAAGGACCGGCAGTCGGAGCCATGTAACAATCTAATTACGGTCCGAAACAGCCGCCTCTCCATGTATCACAATCACATCAATCCAAAGAGCTAGCATGTAGGTTGCTTTCTGTGTGCCAGCAGGCGTCCTGGCTTGCTTGAGACCTTGTCAGTGTTAGCATTGAAAGTTCCGCATCCCGGGAGCCCCCTCGGCCCCGGGCAAACCAGGATGCTTTGCCCTCCGTGCCGCGTTCCGTTCTAAATGCCTTATATTTAGTAACACGTTTCATCTTCCCAGCTCTATGAGGGAGGTGCTATTATTACCCCTGCTTTACAGGTGAGGAGATGCTGGCATAGAGAGGCTAAGAAACCTGTCCAAGATCCCCCAGCTGGTAAGCGACACGGCCAGGATTTGAAACCAGGCAGTCTGGTGCAGGGTCAGGCTGCCTCCGCTTTGTAATAAAGGGAGACGGAGAGACTGTGGGGGATAGGAGAATGGGTGACACCCTGCTCCCGTTCTCCTGGCACATCCCCGGGGTGCGCAGGCAAGAACACACCGGCCCCCAGGTCTGGAAAAGCACAGAAACGGCAGTCAGAATGACAATGGAAGGTCACTGGAGAGAGCTCTCTGAGTCTGCGAGGAGGTTAATTAACCCGACCTTTGCGGTCGGGGAGGGCATGCTCGCTGTCCCGGGTGAAGGGCCCAGCCCCCTGCCTGACACAGGCTGGCTGATCAATAAACAGAAGTTTGTCATTAGCCTTCAATTATCGCAGCTGTGGGAGACGTGAGGGTAATGACAATGGCCGTGGAGAGGAGAAAACTGCTGGCAGGAGGAGCATGAACCACCTGGGACCCCCGGGGCAGTGGGGCAGGGTGGGGGTGCGGGGAGTGGAATCGGCTTCGCTGTGAGTTTCCCAGGGCCGTGGAAGCTGGGGGGGGGGTCCATGGAAATCTGGGTGAAAGGAATATATTCCACTCCGGGGCTCTTGGCCGGGACATTCTTAGGTATATCCACACTGGGCTGTATTGTTAGTACACCAGTAACACAAAAGAACAAAACCAAAACCCCGAAAGTGGGGGTTCTTTTTTCTGGGGCGTGGGAACTGGTATGTTGTTCTTACCCACACGGGCCAGCGGGTTTCAGAGCTTGTCTCTGATTGGGACGGCAGTGAGCAGGCTCACTGACCTGGTCAGTCGGGGGGGCGGGGCGGTGTAACCCTCACGGAAGGCTGGCCCAGGTTTGCTCAGACTTAGAGCACGTGGACCACCGGGGGTCCCGCGTGCCGAGAAAGGCCTTAGTTCGGAGCGAACCAGGCAGCTGCCCGGCTCTCCCCAGTGGGCTGGCGGTGGGGCCTTGCCGCTCCCACTCGACCGCGCGCTCCAGGCCGTGTGGGCTGGGAACACCACGGCACTTCCAGCCTCAGTTTACTGCTTTGCAAAGTGGTAATGGTAAGAATACTCTTCTGTATGGTTCTTTCGAATGTCCGATAGCACAAGTATTATCATTCATAGCAGAGCTTCTTGTAAAACTATCATAGCCCTGTTAAAATAAAAATTTATAACAATTTTTGTTCCTTTTGGAACCCTCTATTTACATTTTTACTGAGCAACTAACTACCCTGTATCACACACTGACATTAGCTTTTTAGGCTGTCGTCTTGTTTTAATCCCGCTTGGACGCAGCCCCAGATTTTCTCGGGCCCAGCAGGGCCGGGGGAAGAGTGCATGAGCTGAGGCTCCGGCCTGCCAAGGGTGGCTGTGGCAGCATGGAGGGTCACCTTGCAGTTGAGAGTCACAGGAGAAGCCACCGGGGCTGGGACCAACTGCTATGAAGGATAAAACGAGCTTAAATCAGACTACGAGGCCTCCAGGAAACCAGAGGAGGTCAGGCCGTAAATCCCACCAGCTGCCAAACTCAAAGGCAGATGCCAACGGAACCCCCAGGGGCAGCTCCGTGGTCCTCCCGCAGTTGCCCGTCCAGAGGAAAGCATAAGGACGGGGACCAGGAAGCCCAGGCCACCCCCCTTGCAGGACACGGGGGACCTCCTCCCGGATGTCCTCTTGCAGAAGAGAAGGGACGGAGAGGGCCTCTGAAAGACTGGACATGTATCCCAAACGGACAGCTCTCTCGAGAGAAGACGGTTCGCTTACAAGACTGGAATAAACTCAGTTTTTATCACCCCTCAGCAGGTGGGTGCTAACGAGGAAGATTAGCTTGGTTACAGACGAAACACAGCAGCTGAATTTTCTCTGCACATTTGTGCACACAGAGAGGAATTTTGGAATCTTCTGCTGTGTGTGTGTGTGTGTGTGTGTGTGTGTGTGTGTGTGTGTGTGTTGGCGGGAAATGATCAGGGGAAGGGGCCATCTCAAAACCCTAAGCGGAACGAGTTATAGAGGAGGGCCATTTTGGAATTGGTTCTTTTTTAAATTAGATTTATTGGGGGGAGGATATTGGTTAATAGGATCCTACAGGTTTCCCGTGTGCGTTTTGAGGACCGATTCTTGGCAAGCGCTCCCCACCCTCAGTTTGCTCCCACTGCACGAGGGCGCTGTCATCCCGCGGGTGGGAGGGAATGACATAAGGGCTCCTAGAGATAAAAGCACCACAGGAAAGGGGTGCAGGGCAATGCCGAATGCGATATTGGGGGTCATTGAAGGCTTCATGGAAGAAGCGGTCTTTGTGACGAATCTTGCAAGATGAGTAGAATTTCAAACGGAGACTGTGGGCGAGCTCAGGGACAAGGGGAGGCGAAACCCGCTGAGGGGGAACGAAGGGTCCGGCGTGTCCAGGGCGGGGGGGACGCGGCGGGCAGTGGCTGAAGCGGCGGCGCGGGGCCGAGCTGGGAGGACAGGACGGGGAGTGGGCGCCTCCTTCTACGGGGCGTTGGGATCTCCCGTGGATTTTGTCTGCCTTGCACTCCTGCTGAACCTCCTTAGCGCCTCCTCTTGGACAACGACTTTACACCCCAGAACAGCTCTACGGACACCTCCCGCCAGGTGTTCCGCGGAGAGAGAGATTCCGGGTCAGGTGGGTCTGGAAAAGGCCCTTCATCCAATTCACCTGCTGAATTTGAGCTTCCCAAAACACATTTGCATGTTGAAAGTGCTAAGAGATCGTACAATAAAGAAACTTGTTTATCATTGTTTTTTAATGCAGTTGGATTATAGAATACTATTTCTTAAAAAAAATTTTATTATTATTTTTACATCAACTCTTATTACGATCCCCTCAAAGCAGCATTTGCCTCCTGCTTTTAATGCTCCAACTCCTTGCACGAAAGTGTCAGACTCTCGCGACCTGGTCCTCTCGGCGCCATGAGTGAGCTTCTCCGTGAGCAGTTTTCGGGTCTCTGCATCTCTCAAGACTCGCCTGTTACCTCTTGAGAATCTTCTTTGACCACCAGGGAGGAATGTGTTATTTTTTTAGGGCCCCGCCACACCTTTTTAAGGTGTATGTGTATGATGATTGGTTTTCTCCGCTGGTCCTTGGAAGGAAGAACACACACCTTATTCCTTCCCGCGTTTCCATCACGTGTGCCAGGGTCTGGCACACAGCGAGTCCTCAGTTCACGTTAAATACGTTCAGTAAAAGATGGACTCCACCCGGTGTCTGCGAGTTGCCCCGGCAGAGGTGTGGGAGGTGACCTGGGGCAGAGGAGAAGGTGGAGGGAAGGAGCCCTGTGGGGAGCTCCTGCTGCAGGAAGGGAGAGGTTGGGGCTCAGCTCGAACGGTGGCCCCGGGGATGTGGCAGGGGGCGGGCCAAGATTGACTGAGCATCCGTTACATGCCGGGCGTGGACAAGCTGCTTGTCACCTTATCCTCACCGAGGCCTGTGCCGGGCAGGCCATGCAAGCCAGCGTCCCCTCACACTGCTCTTTGCTGGGGGGCCTCAGAGGGCCAGCCTGGCCCACAGGGCTGCAGGCAGGTGTGGCCACGCCTTGCTGCATGTGACCTGGCCATGTCAGCCACTCTCGAGAGCCTCAGTGTTGAGGGTGGCCGTCCACAGGCTGAGGTGTGGTCTGCAGGAGTCAGGGGTCCCAGGGGTCCAGCTGTGTCCCAAAGTCAGACAGACACACAGACTGACTGACCAGGCTCTACTCTGAGTAGTAATTTGATCAGATGCTGTCTCCTAGGAAGCCGGAAAAGGAACACACAGGAAAGGGTGCCGCGAGCAGTGGGAGCGGGTGAAGAGAAAGACAACACACAAAGAAGAGGCCGCCGGAGGAAGGCGAGGGAAAGGGGAGTTAACAGGAGTCAGAACGTGGGCAGCAGCGAGAAGTTTGTTGGTAGTGGACTGGAAGGAAGCAGGTGGAGAAAAAGGGGAGAGAGAGAGAGAGAGAGAGAGAGAGAGAGGCTGTCGCCATATTTTGGCCGAGATGCTGGTTATTGGCGGGGCGTGTGGGCAATGATCTCTCATGTTTGGGTGGCTGCGCACCCTGCGGGGCCACGGGAGCAGCACCCGTGTCCCTCAGGATCGTGGTGAACAGCATGTGGGCTGGCTGGCTGGTGACTGAGAGCCCGCACCCCCTTTCCCTCCTCATAGCATCTCAAGGAAACTAGAACATACCTGTTTTCCTTGAACCCGACAGCGCCCAACACAGCGTTATTGTTCCAGTTTGCATAGCCAAGAAAACCCCAGTGCAGAGAGCCCAGGTGTTCTGCTCGGGTTCATAAAAGTAGTGAGCGCTAGAGCCAGAGGCAGAAGCCAGATTTGTCTGACTTGGAGCCGATATTATACTGAATGGATTCAGAAAACTTTGCAGAGTTAGATCCATGGTGCTTGGCGACCTAGTCACTGATCCTATGCATGACATTAAACAAAACATCTTAGAATGTTCTTTCCCTTCTCCCACGTGGTCTTTAACCCCCATCTATACTGTGGGGCAGTGACACCGAATCGCAGACTCAGAGGGCGGTGATGCCATGGAGTCCATTTCTCTGTGTGCTTTTAAAAAGTTTCTGGAACACTCGCGAATTTGCTTCCGCTTAACAGCAGAGACTCCTTAAGCATCATGGCTCTTGATTTGGGGTACTAGTGAGAGGAGAAGGCTTCTCCCACAGAATCCACAGAGACTGTCTTTGCCCTTGACCACAGCAATGAGCATTTCTGGTGACAAGTCTTGGCCTGCTGTCTTTTCCTTTTAGGAAGGACCACACTCCCCTCCCTTGGAGGGTCCTGGGGGGCCAATTGTGTCCTCTCGGTCTCCACACATTTGAAGACCAATGAATCAGATGCAAGGTGGCCTGAAGTTTATCCTTCATAGGTCCACACCAAAAAAAAATTTTTTTTTACATCACGGTACAAAGAAGACGGGGTAAACAGTGCGCCCTCTGCAGGCAGTGTTGTGCGAGGGAAGCGAGGGGGTATCAGTGTCTGTTCTCCTGGGAACATCAGGAGCTCCCGGAGCTCAGGGACCGGGTCTTCATTGTTCGTCCCTGTATTTCCATCTCTAGCTCCTGTCTGTCCCGGAAGAGCTGCCTGTTTCCGGCTGACAACCCTAGTGCCCTTCCCAGCATTCCTGTGCCGAAACCCTAACCCCCAATGGGACTGTTTTTGGAGACGGGCCTTTATAAAGGCATTACAGTTAAAGGAGGTCACAGGAGAGCGCTAACCCTGACGGACTGTGGCCTTATCCGAAGAGAAGGAGACGCCCAAGATTCTTCTCTGCAGCACAGAGAAAAGGACATGTGGCAGTGATAGGGGACTCGAGAGTTGGACAATTTTAGTTTAAGGTAAATAGTTATAAGTTTAGTAAGTAATGCATAGGTTAAAGCGATTGTGTCATAAACTACAGAGAAGGCCCATCCTGGTTCCTGGAGAGACAGCCGACCTCCTGGGGCACTGCTAAAGGTTACCGCCTGGGGACAAGTGGAGGCATCCAGGCCGCTGTGTTCCAGGGAGAGACAGAGGACCACCTGCTCCTAGGAACAGCTAACCGACCCAGGGCGAGAAAAGTGCAGTTTTTAAATCTACTTTTCCCTGAATTTCAAACTCCCCTCACCGCACTTGGTTCTCTGTTGTAAACAGGCTGGCTTGGAAGGAAGTGTAAGACGGTCTGTTAGGGGATGAACCCGCCATCTTCTCAGATCGCCGGCCATCTGAATAAAGCGCCCATAAAGATTCAATGGCTGTCTCTGCGTATTGGGTTTGGTACCTGAGAGGCAGCACCAACACCAGCATCTTTTCCGGTTTCAGAAGCACGGGGAGGACAGTGGTCTGCAAGCCCAGAAAGAGGACCGCCCCCCGCCCCCCCCACAAACCAGTGTGGTTGGTCCCTTGGACTTCTGGCCTTCAGAAGGGTAAGAAAATATATTCCTGTTGTTTAAGCTGCTCTGTCTGTGGTATTTTGTCATGGCCACCTGTGCAGACTAACTCACTACCTAGAAGATACTTTTGGAAAGATGGTAAGGGAAGAAGAAAGGCAGGAAGGATCACAGATCTGGCTCTTCTGCCGACTGGATGTGGTCTTGGTTGAATCACTGCAGGTGCCTTTGTCTGAACTTCGGTATCCTAGGAGACAAAGCCTGGATGACAGAGACCCCTGTGTGAGAGTATAGGGGGGAGTAGGGGAGATAGTTTGTGCATGCTACAGAATGCTATTCAAGCATTAGTTGCTCTTATTTAAGAAACTATTTCCTCCCCAATACTAATTGCATCAGCAAACAGATGCGTGCAATGAATTTTTATTGTGAATTAAGGAGGACTTCTGGACTGCGAGGCCTAGAAACACCGTCCTTATTTCTGAAGACGGAAATTATGAACAAATACCGAAGTCTGCCTTCGGTGATGGAAGGAAAGTATTTTAGAGAACAAAAAAGATATGGTTGTTATTTTTATTCAACTTCTATAGCTGTTTCTTTCCATGCCTTCCAAAAAATAGTCTGTGTGTGTGTGTGTGTGTGTGTGTGTTATATTATATATATAAAAGCGGTAAGATCTTCTCATGTCCTTTGTGTCTGAGTGGTATCACACTAAAATTGGTGCAACTCTCCCTGGCTTTACGTGCTATAAATGCCCTTGATGGTAAGGGATTGTGAAAGCCAGTCTTTGTAATCTGGCATTGATGTCTTCCTTCTATTCCTAAATTCTTTCACAAAGGGATGAAAGAAATTGCCTAGCGGTGCTAAACTATCAATGGACTTTGGGTGGAATTTATAAAACAAGGTGTGGAAGAAAAAGTGGTTTGCTGGAGTGGGCTTGTGCTGGCTTATGAGAGTCAGTCCTTATAGTTTCGTGATTTTTGTGAGCCTTTTAAGCACACCCATCGTTAAAAATTAAATTATTTAAGCTTAAAATTAAGTGTATGGACAATACCCCAAGCTTATCACTTTCTAGTTATTTTACTACATTTAATGGTGATCTATGACCTTGAAGTTATTTGCATCTACCCTGTGTGTGTGGCGGAACTGGGATGTGATGGTGTCGTACTGCACAGACGCACTGGGACCCCTGTCTTTGCTTCTGTCCCTGCCGCTCCTGTGTTGCTCCCTTTCCCCACCGGTGCCGCAAGCCAGGCCACGTAACACCCACCACGCAACTTGCCTGGGATTCTGGTGCTGGCGGTACGTGACGAAAGGCCATCAACCAAAAGAAAGAAAAAAATACTCCGGCAACTTTGATGGCCTATGTTCATGGGACCTAGCACCCATTTCAGTTTCTGGATCCTGTTCTAGAAGTTCCTTGCTTCTTTAATTAAAAAAAAAAACAACTGTTTTCACTGCATATTGTTACAAAAAGAAGGTGTACAAAGATACACTACACAGTGTCGTGCTGTAGCAAATTAAAGAGTAATTGAGAGAACTGGGACAAGAGGAGTATGGGTAATAAAAGCAGAGGAGCTTGGGAACATGCAAACGCTAGTCACAGTGTCCGGCCTCCTTACAAGGGGTAGTCTGCCAGCGTACCCACGCAGCCAACGTGAGGAAGAAAACACAACCATTATATCCACAGCATGCTTAAGACACACACACACACACACACACACACACACACAAACTGCTTAGTGTATAGCTGTTCCCAGTGCTTTGGCTCTGGGACACTTTTTGACCTGGTGAATGAGGTCTTCAATGCAACCCCACCCTAAGTGAACAAAATATTCAGTCTCATCGAGCTCTTTCCGACTCTGTGACTCTGTGCAAGCTGATCTTGGTTTCCAGGGTTTCAGCATTACGGAATGGTCAACTCCCCCCTGGCTAAACTCGGAGACCGGTGTTGTCTGCCTCAAGGTTTTTCATCGTCCCAGTGCTGCTGAATCTTCTGATGTTCCATTGTTTCGTGCCCCCCTTGGGTCTTTGTTACAACCATCATTTCTTGTGTTAAGATCTTTATTATTAATTGCAGAAAACTCTTGGCTCATTGCCTGCCATGTGGTTGCAGTTTAGACAATAGAATAAAGTTTATATCCATTGCCTTAATGAAAACAAACTCAGAGCAGCCGATATGCTTTGCAAAATGCCGGACCCTAAGTTCCTGCCTGGGAATGACTTCTTTCTCGGTGGGCCGGGCTCTGTTCTGCCACGTCCCGCCCTTGTCTCTGTGAGCCCCAGGCTCTCAGAGCAGCCAGAGCGAGACCTACACCTTTCATCACAAAGAGGAGCTTTCCAATCAGGTGCACCCTTCGGGCAGCGTATGGAAATGAGGAGACCTGACTTGGCACCAGGCACTCCCCCTTGTGCTTTATGTAGATGCTGAGGGCGCAGGTTTATTATCTCCACCCAACAGATGAGGAAGCGGAGGCTCGAAGAGCAGAAAATGGGCTGTTCTGTGGCCCCCAGCCACTGGAAGCGCCAGGATTGTAACCCAGGTCGCTCGGACTCCCAAGTGTGTGCCTGTGGCTTCTTCTGGTTGTATGCATTACCTTGTCTCTCTCTTTTTTCTTTGTTAGTACGTTTTATTTTCTAGAGCAGTTTTCGGTTCACAGAAAAATGGGATGGGAAGTACAGAAACTTGCCTTGTGCCCCTGTGCCCCCTCCCTCCCTCGCCGCCCCCGCACGTGCCCCCCTAGCACTGCTGTCCTGTCCTGGGGGGGCACGTTCCTTCCAGCACTGGACCTGTGCTCACACATCATTATCACCCACAGCTCACACGGGAGCTCCCTCCCGGGGCTGTGCTTTCCACGGGGTTTGACAAATGTCCGATGCTGTGCTCTCTGTGCGACTTCTGAACCATTTTGCACATTGGCTCAGGCAGGGTTCTTCTGCCGACTGATGAAATAAATTCCCGTGGGTCCAGAATCCAGTTTCGAGAAGTCTGAGCCCATTCGTTTACTTGGGAACAACGAGCTTCCTTCCGGAAGGACCTCAGGCAGATAAGTCTCCCGGATTTATTTAAATGTAAATAAGCGCGAACCTTAGCGCTCCGTGGGAGCTGGCCTTTCCTGTCACTTGGGAATAGCTCTTCCTATTGTCCCACTTCCCTGGAATCCAAGTGGCTAATCAAGGCAAGCATGAGGAGAACACAAGCCCCTAAAGTCAGGGTGCAGGAAACCCAGGGGCACCTCATCTGGGCTGGGCAGAAACGAGGGCACCGTGCGTGCTTGCCACTGAGGGCGTACTTCTGACGACTTCCAGCCCAGGTCTTCCCGAAGGAAACCCTGCTGGTTCTCCCTCTTCAACTCCCCACTTTCTAAGCACCATGCGGGGTGCCCCGTCATTCTGTGTGTGGTTATTACGAGCATGTGGTCAGCCCAGCCACCCCAAGTCGAAGCTCAGGCTGTGGCGGCGTGTTTCCGTTTGGACTGGGGACCCCGTGGGGATTCAGAGCCACCTGGTCTCTTGCACGGCTCATTTCAAAGCGGTCTGTCCTTCGGATACGGAGGACAGTGAATGTCAATTCAAGGGCAGAGGATGACTTCTCTGATTTCGTTTCCAGTTTTTGTGAGCGCCTCTTACTTCATCCTTGGAATCGATTTTGTACTGATTATTTAACACAAGGCAAGTGGGACAAAGAGGTCTCGTCTTTCCTGAAAGAGGCGTCACCCGACACCAGAGATACCACGACAGTGTGACGTGTGTGTGGCAACGCTGATGTGTTTAAGGGTTCATTGTTTTCACTTAGGATCTGGAAGGATGTTTGAAAGTAATGCAAAAAAAAAAATTACTTGGCAAATTGAAGGTCTTTGAAATATAAAAACAGTTAAAAAATAAAAACATCAGTCCCATAGTGCCCTTCTGCTGCCCCAACCCTTCTCCTTCTCCGTAGCTTCACTCTGGCCCCTGACGTGGGCTGCTCAGGACACTGTGAGGACGTGAACTTCACCCTCACTTGACCTCACCTGTGCGTTGGATGTTACCAGGTCAGCTTTTTTCTCTCGGGTCCCTCAAACCAGGACTTGTCAGATTAAAGTGTTACTTTCTATTGAGTACAGGATGTAAGCCAGGACCTGCAAAGGGACATTGTGAGGAGAACCCCTTTTCCAAGGTTTCTGGGTGATGAGAATTTATTGAAAAAAATGTATTTATTTTTATTTAAAAAGTACAGTTGACATGCAATATTATTTTATATTATTTTCAGGTGTAAAGTATAGTGTGTTTTGTATAGTGTATAGTGTATAGTGTATTTTGTATAGTGTATTTTATATTATTTTCAGGTGTAAAGATTTACATAATTTATGAAGTGATCCCCCGATAAGTCTGGTCCCCACCTGGCCCCACAAAGAGCGATCACAATACTATTGACTATGTTTCCTACGCTGCATTTTGCATCCCTGCGACTGTTCTGTAACTACCTCCTTCACTCAGTCCCACAGACTCCCTCCCGTCTGGCAACCATCCGTCTATTCTCTGTAGCTATGAGTCTGTTTCTGTTCTGTTTGTTCGCTTATTTTGTTCTTTAGATACTAGATATAAGTGAAATCACATGGTATCTGTCTTTCTCCATCGGATTTTTTTCGCTTAGCATAATACCCTCCATAGGTACCACTTTTCTGTACCCTCTTGTCTACTGATGGGCACTTGGGTTCCTTCCACTCCTTGGCTATTGTAAATGATGCTGCAGTGAACGTAGGGGAGCTTACAGCTTTCTGAATTGGTGCTTTAGATTTCTTTGGATAAATACCCAGAGGTGGCAGGTGATGAGGTTTTTATGGATCAGTTTTAAATGAGCACATACAAGGTCTGAACATAAACAAAAGCATATCAATCTCTCACCAGTGATGGTGGAATTGGTTCCAAATCGTAGCGATTTTCTTTTAGGCTACTTTTCAATGATGATAAACAGCGACGGAAACTTTTTGAAAAGAGACACCAGAATGCGCCTTCATCTCCTGGTCAAACGTCTTCGGTCTGATCATGTCAAGCCTGAGCTTGTTCCAGTCTGTAAATCTCCTTGACAGCTCTTGATTATGGCTGTAAACGCATTGCTATTTGATGGGGCAGAAATACCGGAGCTGCGAGTGTGTGTTTTTAATGACAATGGTTTTGAGTTTGAGCGGTGAAATGGTCATTCCGGTTGGACGATCTCTACTGTATTCTCCAAGCACAAAAGTATCCGTGTTCTTAGATATGTCCCTTTGGAAATTAGTGGCAAAATTGATGTCTCCCTTTCTTTTTTTTTAAATTTTATTTATTTATTTTTAGAGAGGGAGGAGAGGAAGATAGAGATAGAGAGAAAGAAACATCAATGTGCGGTTGCTGGGGGTTATGGCCTGCAACCCAGGCATGTACCCTGACTGGGAATCGAACCTGCGACGCTTTGGTTCCCAGCCCGCGCTCAATCCACTGAGCTATGCCAGCCAGGGCTGATGTCTCCCTTTCTTAATCGTTAGGCCAGATGGATAGAAATAAAAGGCTTCTTCATCGCATACCTCTTTTTCTTAAAATGTGTGGTCAAATTAAAACTGTATAGTGACAGTCCGGAATATGATGACACCATGCTCACGGTCTGGCGGACGACAGCCTGTAAGCAAACGCAGGGGAGACCTGGCTTGAAGCTGGCGTTGAGTCTCCTGTGGGGGCTCCCCTCCCTGGGCAGACGTTATCTGAAGGAAATCCGTTTCCCGTAACAACCGCCTGCATTAAGGAAGTTTGGGGAGACTCATTTACATAAAGTAGTTGATTTGAATAATTGGCGCTGGGTTAGCTATTGAAAACAAGATGCACACCTGCAATTTTAGGCAAGAGTCCGGCCTGACGGACCTGGCCTCAGGTATGTCTTCGTGTGCCAGTGAGGTGAAGGGGTCTTCGCCGCGTCCATGCGTCAGGGAGGAGTGCTGAGGAGCAGTCTCCACGCAAGTACACTCTTTAGCAACTCACATCTAGGTGCTTTGCCTGAAACTCTGTGCTGCCTTAAATTACGGAAACTTGAAACCAAAGATGGGAGTTAAAATGGATTCTTCTGCAACTAGGGATTTAATGTTTACCTCTATAAAAATCTTACACCATGGTTAACGACAGTTTTATAAAAACACATACAAATGAGGAAATTCTTTATATTTGTCAGTTAAATACTTTTGTAGTAACCAAGTAAAGTCTTATGCAAAGCGTTTCATTTCCCTCATTTCCCTTGGTGGAGGAGCCAAGAGGCGCCGACCACGTGCAGTCTCCGTCAGGAGCTGCAGAGCGTGTCAGCAGGGGCTCCTGAACCCTGTGGGCAGCGCCTCCAGAGTCCTATAATGTTTTCATTGCCTCTTCGGGCCCCAAGAAATGCCTAGTGGATCCGCTTATTAAGCATTTTGGTCCAAACAACTTGGTATTTATGTCTTAGGATCATAGAAGCCACTTGGAAAAATAATACAAATGGGGGGAAAGAAATGCCCACAGTTATTTACTGACAGGACCTGGATGACTGTTGGCTGCTGGTCGGGTGCACCTGCCACTGTCATTTCGTACGTTGACTTATGTTTGAAGAGTGTGTTCATTTATTTATGGAGAGAGAGGGGAAGGGAGGGAGAGAGAAGGAGAGACACAGTGATATGCAAGACAAACATTGATTGGCTGCCTCTTGTCCTCGCCCCCAAACGGAGACCAAACCTGCAACCCAGGCATGTGCCCTGGCTCAGGATCGAACCGGTGACCTTTCACTTTGCGAGGTGACGCCCCCCCGCACTGAGCCACAGCAGTCAGGGCAATGATTAGTCCTTGCTTTTATCACAGCCACTGTTGAAAATGTTTCACAAAGATAGACCATCATCACCTGTAGGACAATATAGTTGAGAAATTTTTGTAATACATCTCAGTTGTTGAACTATGCAAAGCTAAAATTCTTGTTAGTGCTCACAGTTCTTGGACTGACTTCAGTCATTGACTGGTAAAGAAAGTACTTGGCTACATTCACACACCCATAAGTGTCCTTCTGTAATAATGACTTTAATCCATTCCCTAAATAATGGTGACGTTTTCCAAGATTAGTATTTGTTGGAAGTGTCGACTCACTTGAACGTTCCGGAGAAGCAGGGTATGAGCGGCCCTTGAATGATGCACCAGACCAGAGACCAGAACGGACCGAGCTGTAGGCTGGAATGAAGGACCAGGCCACAGGGGGGCGCCAGGAACCCTGTTTCCTAGACTAGTTACCTGACTCGCTGCCGTGGCACACCTGACTTCGGCTCTGTTTGGAAGTCCCATCTTTGGAATGACTCCATCACGGACAGGAGACACCCCGGGCGCGGGGTTCCCGAGCTCAGTGCTAAAGTAAACGTCTCGTCTTGGAGGACAGCAGAGAGCGTGCTAGGATCCGGCCTTTCACCTGTATCATGTATGACCTGCTCTTCAGTGTCGCGTCCACTGTCTGTTACCTAGAGAAGAGCAGAGTCGTGAGGACTGGGAGAGGCACAGACGGGGGAACTCCAGACGGCAGACGTCTTGGAAAAGGCAGGACTGGTTCAAATGTGAAGGAGGTTTGAGGCGACGGGAAGGCGGGAGGGAGATGTGGGCTGGGGCAGCGTGGGAGAGAGAAAGGAGTTCTGGGAGCTGCAGGTCGCATGTGCCCACCAGGGCGGGGAAACTGCACCAGCTGGGTTCAGCCCCTTTCAGCTGCTTGCTGTGCAGTCCCATCGGGTAGTCCCTAAATTCCCCACCCGAAACTAAGCGTGGTCAACATCTTCGTACGCGAAACTGCACGCATCTCTGATCATTCCGATAGGACACACTTCTAGAGTGGGAACGGCCAGACTACAGGATGCGAGTGTGTTGAGACTTTTGACACGCTTTGTCCAAGCATTCTGCAGAATGGGACTAACTCTCTGAGCCCACCCTCGTGTGAGAGTGCGCCCCGGAAACGGCACCTAGACAAGCCCACCAGCGACAGTGACCGCTGTGCAGACGGACAACAGGAATGATGCTGCCGGCTCTCAAAGGGCCGCAGATTGACTCACTGAGAAATACTCCTCTTGCACTAAAAACTAAAAACTGAGAGTTAGTACTAAGGTTGATTATGCATAATTCTAAGCATCTGAGAATACAAGATTTTGTCATTTACCTTAATAACACGACCTGTTGAATCTGAAGTGCCTTGCTACCAGCTACTTTACAGGAATTTACTTTTTATAACCCTTTTCGTGAAAATAATAAGACTATTAAATTTTCTCGTGTGCACAACAATTAATATGAATGTTGAAATACAGCAGTATTGTAAGATGTATAAATAGGCCTTGTAAGAATCAAACTTGTATTTGTATCTTAGTTTTAGTTCTAAAAATTATGATGTGTAGTATTTTTAGGTTGGAAAGGCTTTTGCTGGCCCTCAGTCACACAGCGCGTGAATGGATGGGGACAGTTCCGTTGGGACAGTAGCTGAGCCACAAACAGGCTCCTAGGGTTCAAGTTCTCAGGGAGGCATGAAGGCCAGAAGGGGTCACAGATGGAGAGGGGGTCAAGGTCATGTAGATCCCAGTCTGAGATGGGCCACATGAAAGAGCTCTTCTCAAATCCACATGAAGGCACAACCTACCTGTTCACTGAGTATTCCATAAATATTCACCAGATAGACATGCAATAAAACATGTCATAATTGACATTTGTGTAAACATAAATACGTGCTCCTTTCTTGCTTACACAAATGTTGACTATTAAACATGTTGTAAACTTTTTCCAGATCAAAATAATTGCTTCTCACTGACAGAAGCTGTCACGGGCACCCCATCTTGAGTAATAACAACCATATTGTAAAACCCATCCAAGTGATGAATTGTTTTTGGTTTCTAGGAGTGTTTTCAATAAGATAGAGAGACTGGCGTGGGGTGGAAGGGAGTCCATCTGTTTTAGTGTTGGATTTTAATTTTCTATTATTGATATAACAATTAGCAATTGATAATTATTTCAGATACAAGCTCCACTCATAAATATTTAAAACAAGGCAAGTGTACGAGACAGTTCCATGGCTTGGAGGGGATTTGGATCAAGGAAACCCGGATTTAGTGGTTATACAGTTTGTATTTCTTATTACATTCTGGAATGGTTCTGGGGTATAGAAGAGAATTAGATGAATTTCTTCTTTCGCTTTTGTTTTCATGCAATTTTCCACATTATACCCTTTGCTATAAAATGTGCCATGTTCAATTAAGGTATGCTAGCATGTTGAAGCATTTTTCAACAGCTCTGTTGAATCTTTGGAATGAGGTCAGCTCACAGGGTCAAACTAATACATGCTAAATGCTTGTATGTAATTTTTTAGCTCGCGACGGGCTAAGCGGCAGTCATTTGACGAACTGCTAAGAATAATTGCTTCCCCAGCAATCTCGACAGAACAGGCTTCTTGAGAATAAAATGGGTCCTCCTTCATGTGGCTGGTTTTAAGTCGCATTTTATAACAATCCCAATTTGAAGGTTCCTTCTATTCACCCCATAAACGTAATCTGGTTTCATTTTATTTTTTATCCTTTTGGTTCCTGGGTTTTTATGTGGCTGGGAGCTGTTCTCTCAAACTGCCACCGTTAATCAGGCACATTTGTTGAGTCCCATGCGGTGGGTGGGATGAGACTTACTGGCTTCTTTGCATGACCCTGGTAGACCAATGCACTTACCATCTGTCGTAAATAATTTACTGAGATTTAGCAAACATGGTATTCCAACATATTTAAGGAGCAATCTTCGCTGAAAACATACTGCATTTATTCACATTTCAGCGTTCCCCTAGCCTTTATAATTCTAATTAAGATATCATTTTATTTCATTATTATTGCGGAGCCCAACCTGTCACAACTTATCTTTTCCTGTGTGCGGCATTTGCTGCTTAAACACACACTCTGTAAACTTTCATTTTATCCCGATGAGTGCAGGCCTTGGGTTGTCATTTGTGTTTCAAATCAGGTGCGTGTTTTAGAGTCAGGAAGTTTTTGAGATTTTAAAAAAAAATGCAAAGGCCTAGGCTAGGCATTTAGCCCAACAGAGGGAATACACACATAGATGACACCCCCACACAACATAAGTGAAATTTAATGCTCTCATTCTTTTTATGTTGCTCACACCAAGAGTTATTTTTTTCAAATAGGTGAAGTCACTGGGGTCACTGGAGCTCATAGCGTCCCACTTTCTTGAGACATCAGCCTCATCAACTCAAAATCGAACTTCACAAGGCCTTCACAGCCGGCCCCTCACCGTGCTTCCTGTCCTTCCTTGCTGGGGCTCTCACCTGTTTCTGGAGACCCTGTGGCCCAGGAGATTCATGTGCCAGATGTTTAGGCTTATAGCAATTTCAACTAGGCTGCGGGATGCAAAGGACAGAAGCACCATTGAACTTTGGGCAACTCAATCTTTTGGAGCCAGAAGGACTTCATTCCTACAGTAATAGGGGAAGGACTTGCATGGTTTTTGCATGTAAAATGGTTAAAAGAAATATCTCCTGAGCTGGTATGGGGAAGTGGGTAATGGGGAAATGACCTTCCTCCCTCTCTCTCTCCCTTGTTTCTTTTTTCTTTCTTTTTTCTTCCCTTCCCTTTCCCTCCCTCCCTCCCTCCCTCCCTCCCTCCCTCCCTCCCTTCCTTCCTTCCTTCCTTCCTTCTTTCCTTCCTCTGTCTTCCTTCCTTTCTCTTTCTTTCTTTCTTTCTTTCTTTCCTATCTTTCTTCAAGACAGTCTATTGACCTGAATTCAGTAAGTACTCACTAAATAATAACCAATGCTATTATTAACAAATTCACAACTCATTTCTAATGTCAGGGCACAGAGAGCACAGATTGCTGCATCAAAACACAGGACTGAGGCTCCTAGAAAGAAACACCAATTCTATGTTAGTAAATAAAATGTCACAAGTTTGGTCCAAATACTTCTTTCTGAAGAGGACATTTAAGCAAACATCCATAAAAATCCTTCAATAAATGTTTGTTGCCCAAAGTACACTTTGAATGATCATTAAGCAGCACCTGAGAATAATCTGCAAGAGTTTTAAAAAAAACAGAGTTGTAATCTGGAGGTTCATGAGTGAACTTTTCCCCTCAATGTGTTTTGCTTGGCAGTCAGGATGCTTAAAAAATAAATTAAAAATGAAAATACTGCTTATCAAAGTTGTGGGATGCTGAGAATGTAGTGCTTAGAGGGAAGCCGTAACACTGAATGCACATTCGGGAAGAAGATCTGCAGTCAACAACCTAAGTTCCCATCTAAGGAAACCAGAAAAAGAAGAGCAAATTATATCCAAAATAAGCAAAAGAAATAGTAAGAGAGTAGAGATCAATGAAATCAAAAACAAGAACTCAATAAAGAAAATTAACAAAACCAAAAGCTGGTTCTCAGAAAAGATCAATAACGTTGACAAGTCTCTAGCTAATCTAACTGTGAAAAAGAGAAAGGACACAAATTATTAATATCAGAAAGAGAGAGACATGGAAACAGAGGGAGCTGATCCATGGAAATTAAAAGGATAATAAAGAAGTACTGTGAACTGTGTCCACAAATTTGATAATCAAGATTAAATGGACCAAATCCTTGAAAGACGTAATCTGCTAAAATTTACACAAGGAGAAATAGATGATCTGAATAGGCCTGTATCTATTGCAGGAATTAAACCAGTAATTAATACCTTTCCAAACAGAAAGCACCAGGCCCAAATGCATTCACTGGTGAATTCCACCAAACATTTAAGGAAGAAATTATGCCAATTCTCCAGGATCTCTTTCAAAGGACAGAAGCAGAGGAAATATTTTCTAAGTTATTCTATGAGGCACATGTTACCCTAATACCCATCAGACAAAAACATTACAAAAAAAAACTATAGAGCAATATTTCTCATGAGTGCTGATGTAGAATTTTTCAGCAAAATATTAGCAATGATGTATAAAAAGAATTATACATCACAACTAAGTGGAATGTATTCCATGTATGGAAGGCTGGTTCTACATTCAAAAATCAAATCATACACTCCATCAACTCAACAGACTGAAAAAGAAAAATCACATGATCATATCAAGAAATGGGAAAAAAAGCAGCTGGCAAAATCCAATACCCACTCAAGACAAAAACTCTTAGTAAACTCAGCATAGAGAGGGATTTTCTCCACTTGATAAAGATTATCTGCAAAAACTGTGCAGCTGACATCACGCTTACTGCTGAGAAACTCAGAGTGTTCCCTCTAAGATCAGATACAAGTCCAGGATGTCTCCGGTCACCGCTCCTTTTCAACGCTGAGTGGAAACCCTTTCTACTGTCATAAAGCAAGGAAAAAAAAAGGTAATCCATTGGGAATAAACATATAAAGATGACATGATCATCTATGTAGAAAACCCCAAATAACTTACTTAAAAACTCCTGAAACTAATAAGTAATTACAGCAAGGTTGCATGATACAAGGTGAATCTAGTAGGTTGGCCAAAAAGTTCATTTGGTTTTTCTGTGAGATGGCTCTGGTAGTGCTTAGTTGTCCGTAACTTCATTTGAAACAATTTTTGTTAGATTGTATTGTGACAGCTATCATATCAGCATGCATTTAAAAAACTTGTCAAAATTGGTGAATTTTTGTGTAGCCATTTTAATGTTGAAAATGGAAGAAAATATGCAACATTTTTGGCATTATGCTTTATTATTTCAAGAGAGGTAAAAACACAACTGAAATGCAAAACAGGATTTGTGCAGTGTAGGGAGAAGGTGCTGTGACTGGTCAAATGTGTAAAAAGTGGCTTGTGAACTTCTGTGCTGGAGATTTCTCATTGGACGATGCTGCACAGTTGGGTGGACCAGATGAAGTTAATAGCAATCCAATCAAGACATTAACTGAGAACAATCAATATTCTACCACACGGGAGGTAGCCGACATACCCAAAATATCCAAATCAATAAAGTTATCGGTGAAAATGAAAAATGTGTCTTTCCTTTTATGGAAAAAAACTAAACAGATCTTTTGGGCAACCCAATATAAAAGTCAAATTTCTTTACTATATACCCAAAATGAACAAGTGGAATTTGAAATTAAAAGCATAATACTGTTTATATTTAGCACTCCAAAAAAGAAATATTTAGGTATAAATCTAAAACGATACAATATGTATAAGACTTAAGGAGTAAACCTAAAATATGTGTAAGATTTATGTGAGAGTACAAAATGAGGATGGACAAAATCAAAAGAACTAATTGAATGTAGAATTATGTCATGTTTATGGATAGAAAGACAGTATATTGTCAAAATGTCAGTTCTTCCCAACTTGATGTACATCCTCAACAGGATTTCAATAAAAGTCTCCGCAAGGTGTTTCAGGAACGCTGACAAACTGATTCTGAAGTTCACACAGAGGGAGGGGCCAAGGACCCAGGGCAGCCAGCCCAATGTGGAGGGAGAAGGGGAAAGCTGGAAGTGCGGTGCTGCTGGACTCCAAGACTCACTCTGAAGCTACGGTCCTCAGGACAGTGTGGTGTGGGTGCAAGACCAGGGCAGTAAGTTAGTGGAACGCAGTGGAGAGCCTAGAAATAGGCCCCACAGACAGCGACTGCTTTTTGACAAAGGAGCAGAGGCAATACTGTTGAACAATGGTAGTGTCCTCGACAAATGGTGCTGGAAGAATGCATGCCCAAAACACCCCAAGTCGAGACACGGACTTCACACCCTTCACGAGAATGAACTCAGAATGGACCAAAGACCTAAACGTGAAGTGCGAGACTGTGCAACTCCTAGAAGAAAGCATGGGAGAAAACCGACAGTAGTTGGGCAGGCTGATGCCTTTTTAGGGACAACACCAAAGGCACAGTCCAGGAAAGGAAGGGTGAGCTCGGCTCAGACCTTTTCTCATCCCAAGGCACTTTTCGATTATAGAGACATTGGACGCTTTTCGCTGTCAGAACTGATGGTCCATACCGGGGCGGCCATCCTACAGATAATTTCGCTTTTTGGGGGAACATTCTCCACTGCCCTGCGATGGGTAAGTGCTGGATTGCTCTCTTCATTTCAAGAGGAGTGGCTGTAATTTAATGCTCCTGAACGCCATCAAAGGAAATGGATATTTGTTCTCTGAAGGATCTCTTTAATGGGATCATTGCCTGGAAGCCACGTTCCCTTGGAAACCGCTGACGTCTGTCTGTGTGACAGGGCGTGAGGCTTTGGAGTCAGGGGCAGCGGTGGGTGTGGGAGTTCATACGGAGATGGCTAAAGGTAAGTGTGAAAAAAAGAAATGCATTCATGTCCTAAAAACGTAGATTAAATTAAACTACGTAACTTTTTTTCCAGAATAAGATAATGAAAAGAAGAAAAAAAATCCAATTATTGTAGTTCTCTGGGATGATTTTGTACTCAGAAAAATTTGTATCTAAAATACACAACTCCCAAATCCACACTAGTGTTCAAATTCTCCCTAAGCCCCTCTATTATGGGTTATATAGAGAAATTAATCTGTGTCACTGCAGAGCTGCTGGCTTGGCCTCAGAGACCCCCACCCCACCCCACCCCACCCCACCCCGAGGTCAGAGTAGGTGGCAATGGGAACTGTGGTTTGCCTTGGTGCCCGCGGAGCTCCGGGACATGGAATCAGGCAGGTGTGGTCTCAGTGGCTGAGGTGCAATAATGCCTAACATTAGAATCACCTGGCGTAACCAGTTCACCTGGGCTCTTTGCTATCAGGGCCTTTATGGTCTTAAAGAATAAGACTTTTCTTTCCTTAACATAATGATATTTTCCCTCATTATGTCGTAAAAGTCGTGGCTCCATGGCCAGGTGTTTCAGAACGGCGTTTAAAAAAAAAAAAACGGACCTACATGTACGGAGAGCATGCGTACCAGACAGAGTTCTAGGACTAGCTCCTCTAACGAGCAGCCCCGGACTCCACTGCGTCAGTTTTTGCGTGGGGGTGCGGTTGGGCGAGACGCTGTCCGACCGCAACAGACTCTCCTGGAGGATAGAAACTGTGCCCGACTATTTCACATGAAAATGAACGAGAGCCCTGCGTCCCCTTCCTCCTGTTTCTGAGCACGATGCGACCCTGCATCCGCGGCCACCGTTCACCGGGGGGACAGGTGCGTTCTGGCGAGTTGCCCATCCTTGTTTTTAAGGTCCTCTGCCTGGGGTTTTTCATAAGGTCCTGCAGAAGGAAACCTGTAAAGCAGATCCATTTCACATACCTTATGGGGCACAGAGCCCTTTCTCCCCCTAACGGAAAAGACAGGAAAAAATTCATGAGGTCCTTTCGTCTGTCTCCCGATCAAAATTTCCTTCATTTTGCTTAGCAATTGGGTCACCCATAGACTTTCTTTTTGTACGGTCCATTTTTGCGGCTACTTTCCTTACCACGGTTAATTTTATGAGAGAATGTGAAACTTTTGCCCACTTTAATTTACGGTGTTCTTCAAGTGTTCCGTCTGAGTACTTTGCTTAATTGGCCCCGGGAGAGCAATGGACGGGCAGGGCTTATGTTCCCTCTCTCTGAGTTTCTGTCTCAGGTTTTCTTTTACCTCCTCTATTAATTTTATGCCTTGGGGCTGTCAGGAGCAGGAGTACCTCCCTGTGGGAATCCCGCCATCTGGAGAAGCCGAGGTGTGGAAAGATAATAAACCACGTAGCTCCCTGACCCGCACGCTTTCCCCAGGACAGGAGCCTTGAAAAATTCTCTCTTTGCAGGCTGAGCAGCACCGCTCTGCTCTGCTGGAACTAAAAATGATGTACACTTCTGCTCACCCCCAGTGGCCTTTACTTTGGGGTCTTAAGGCAGAGAGGCTGGAGACGCCTCTGTCCAGGCCCTCAACAGACTGGGTCGCCCCGCCCCCACCCCCCCAGGGGAGAACAATCTACTTCACGGGGCCCACCCCCTGACACAGATGCCAGTGTCACCTGGAGACGCCCCCACAGACACACCAGGAGTAATGGCAGATTTGGGCGCCCTACGGCCCAGTCAAGTGAGCCCACAGAATTAACCGTCATACTAGATGAAGATTTTGGGGGCAATGTAAAATAAAGTAGTATCGAATTTCTTTATTGTTTTATTTGTCATTTGTCGTTTCATTCTAAGCTGCTTCTCATCCATCGTTGGAAATGGACCACTAGATCATTTCAAATTGTCAGGAAGACGGCTCACCTTGGGAAGTTATGTTAACTCATGAAAAGGGATCCTATTAGTTTCCTGTTGCTGTTGTAGCAAATTAATACACATGTAGGGGCTGAGTATAGCCCCTTTTCAACAGTTTCCTGTTGCTGTTGTAGCAAATTTATACACACATAGGGGCTGAGTATAGCAACACACATTTCTTATTGCTCAGCTTTGACTCCACCTTCTCCTTTGTTATCCGAGGTCTGATTTGATTTAGCAATAAGGTTATTAAAATGTCCATACCAGCCAAAGCAATCTAGAGAGTTAGTACCACCTCTATTAAAACTTCAGTGGAGTTTTTCACAGAACTAGGAAAACACAATCCTAAAATTCACATGGAACCACAGAAGAGCCTGAATGCACAAAGCTGTCTTGAGAAAGAAGAACAAAGATGGAGGCATCACTCTTCCTGTTTTTGGACTATAGTACAAAGCTATGGTAATCAAAGCAGTATGGTACTGGCATAAACACAGACACATAGATTAAGGGAACCGAATACAGAGCCCTCAAATAAGCCCACACATATATGGTCAGTTATTTTTTTGACACAGAAGCAAAGGATATAGAATGGGGAAAGTATATTCAGTTCATTAAATGGTGTTGGGAAAACTGGATATCCATATGCAAAAAAATGAAACTGGATTCCTGCTTTGTACTATTTACAGAAATGAATTCAAAATGGATTAAAGACTTGAATGTAAGACCCCGAGACATAAAACTCCCAGAATAAAGTACATAGTGGGTAGGCTTCTTGACATGGGTCAAGCCTCATTGGTAATGAGATTTCAGATTTGACACAAAATAAATTAGGGATAGAACTACCACACGATCCTGCAATCCCACTGCTGGGTTTGTATCCAAAGGAAACAAAATCATTATCTCAAAGAGCTATCTGATCTTCCTGTTCATTGCAGTGTTATTCACAGTTGCCCAGACTTGGATGCAACCTAAATGTCTGTTGACAGATGCAAGGATAAAGAGAATGTGACAGCCATAAACAAATATTATTCAGCCTCAAAAAGAAGGGAATCTCCTGGCTGGTGTAGCTCAGTGCATTGAGCGCGGGCTGCGAACCAAAGCATCGCAGGTTCGATTCCCAGCCAAGGCACATGCCTAGGTTGCAGGCCATGACCCCAGCAACCGCACATTGATGTTTCCTCTCTCTCTCTTTCTCCCTCCCTTCCCTCTCTAAAAATAAATAAATAAAATCTTACAAAAAAGAAGGAAATCTTGCCCTTTGCAACATAGATGAACTTCAAGGGGATTATGCAAAGTGAAATAAGCCAGGCAGAGAATGAAACCTACTACATCATAACATTTATCTGTGGAATCTTAAAAAAAAAAAAAAAGCTGAACTCATAGAAGCAGAGTTCAGTGGTGGTTGCCAGGGAGTGGGGGACAGGGGAGAAAGGAACAGGTTGGCAAAAGGGTATAAACTTTCTGGTAGAACAGAAATAAGGTCTGGGGACCTATGTGTAAAAGTGACTCTAGTTGGTAAAACTATCAAATTGTTTAAATTTGCTAAGAGAGTGGAACTTAAGTGTTCTCACTTAAAAAGATAAGTATGTGAAGTGATGGATGTGTTCATTCAATGGCAGGAATTTTTTCACAATGTATATGTATATCAATCACTTATACACATTAAATATGTTACAATTTTATTTGCCAATTATACCTCAATAAAGATGAGAAAAGGGAAAAGAAAAAAATTACTGATAGTGATGGTCCCACTATTGTTTACCTTGGTGAATAAACTAACAGCCCAGCTGTAACCTTTAAAGAGTGAATATTATGGTATGAGTCACATTTCAATTAAAAAATTCATAGACATAGACTGAAAAAATCACCAATCTCTGCCACATACCAGGCACTGCTGTCGGTTCTGAGGGCTCACTGGTGAATGAATGAAACAGACTGGAGCTCAGTTCTAAGGGCCAGGGGCAGAGAGGGGAGCTAAGAAAAATGGTTCTGTTGCAGAACAAGGGGAGGAAGGGGGAGCCGAGAGCAATATACTATTACTGGAAGGAACCCCCCAGGTTCGTTCTGTCCGCCATCTTATAGGAAAGACATCTTTCAATGCCAGAGATTTGTGAAAAGGAAAGGAAATGTTTATTTAATGCTGTACAGACTTAAAGTAGTGACCTAATGTCTTCATCAAAATCCCAAAGTCCCTTAAAACACCCACAGACACACAGAGTCCTTCCTTCCCCCTTTGTCCAGTCTGGGGTACCATACCCCAGGAAAAGAAATAGAAGTCCATGGCTCAGGCAGCCCCCAGTTCTTCCCAGTAATCCATACTCAGCTGGTAGGCCTCCCTCGGTTCCCGGCACCATCAGCTGTGTCACTGGGATCTCTGCTAAAGCCGGGTGGTGGTTCCCCCTTCTAAAGCTGCGGGGGTCCCCACTCTGGCAAAACCTCGTGGTTCTCTCTACCAGGGCCCCAGCTGCGTGGTCCTCTCCCTCCAATGGCTGCCGCGTCTGGGTTTAAATCCCAGCGCCAATCTTCCTCTGCAGCCCCATTTCCGACTCCTCCCACAATTGGCTACACTTGCCAGCATTCTCATATCCTTGCAGCTTCACTGGGCTGCCATCCTGAGTCTGGGCAGGTGTGGCCCCAGATCATGGAGCCAATCTTTTCCAAGTTCCCATGCAGACGCTATAACTCGGGGGAACTGCCCCCCAGTTACATCTTGTGGGGGAAATTACTTCCATTCCTCTGGCTCAGAGCATGGCCACAGCCATTTAACATATCTATGCAACCAGTTAAAAGTTATAGATATGTTAAATGACCATGCCAGAGGTTAGCTGCAAGGCTGTTGCTATGTGAAACAGCTCTCATGGCCCTGCTCCATGTGTCCCTTCCCCCAACCCACACCTGTGGGGGTGAGGGCGGGTGAGGACATCCTAATATTTCCTGGACACCCTGAGTTCTGGGCCCCACTCCAAATCTCTATTTGGGGCCCCCCTCTTGGCTGCACCCTGTTACAGTTCCTCTTGGAAGGAAATGATGCTTTCTTTCCTGGAACATTTCACATATTGTCTTAATTTTGTGCATGTAAGGACAAATACCAGTTTTATAACCATAGGACTTCAGCGCACGTAACCCAGGACAACAGGCCCTGGAGGTCACTAGTAAGGATTTCCACCTGAACAGCTGTCCTAGTTCAAGTATATCTTTTCCTCCAGAGAGACAGACACATAGTTTTGTGCCGACTGTTTGGTCTTCCCTCTTAGGCTGTAAATATTTCCAGAAACAAGCTCTCCCTTTTCGAGTGCTCTGTATCTATCCATACTCTTCATAACAGCCCAATAAATACCTGATGCATGATCACAGTTTGGTAACAGCGACTTCATTTCCAAAAGGAGAATGAATGCGAGTTGCTAGGGTGTGTATGCTACCTAGTAACTCAGTTAATAGGAAGTTACAATGTATATCCCGCGATTACTTATGCTGATAGTTATGCAATGCCGTCTCCTGATGAAGTGCAAGTGGCAAAGTACTGTCCTGGGTGGAAATATTCCTAAAATCCACAAGAGGGCGATGTATTGCCGTTGAAGGAGAGGCTGGCACTAATGGGATGCCAATTTCTAACTTTTCCGAGGAGGATATTTTCGTGTATTTCCCCCAGTTGAAAATGGGGAAAGCACAGCCTTTACAGTTTTCTTTGGGAATGAGAGATCAGGGGTAGGGGTGCTCAGTCATTTGCAGACTCTCGGAATACACATGGTATGCCACGTGCACAGCCTCCATGAGCGTATCTCCAGGCTTTATGGAGGTTTGTTTGTTTTTGGTCTGGTTGTGGCTCTTCCAGGGGTGGATTGCGACGCTGCCTTTTCTCTGCCTCCTCTTTTCCTTTCTCTGGCAGTGGCGGTGGAGGGGTAGCACGGGCCAGACTGGGCTGAGCATCCTTGCGGGATGTGCCCTCATGAATGTCTCTGTCTTCTCTGGGCAAGACGTCCTCACAGAAGGAACTATTCTGGGTTTCAGTGGCTTTGACCTACACCAAGAAGCAAAGCTGAGCTCCAGGTAACTGGACAGAGAGAAAACGGAAGGGGACTCGATTTTAAATAGCACATATTTGTACTTTGAAATTCATGCTCATTGCATGTCCTCATGGGGACGGGAACCCTTTCTGATTTCAGCAGGAACGTTCGAACATTATGACTCGGTCACGTGTAAGTTCTATGTGATTTCGTTTTGATTTTCTCTTCCGTGTGTTTATAAATGATGGGCGTGTTCAGAATGAAAATCATGGTGTTTCCAGTGTTTTTGTCACTGACTCCTTGCTGATTCTTAAGCCCATGTTCCCCCCGGTCTTTGCATTCCCTTTTCTAGCGTACCATTCTCAGTATTCTTCTGACGACCCTGTCCTTCCCTCCTGTCACACCGTGGCGGTCCAGCGTCACCCCTGTGGCTGCTTCCTCTTGGGAAGGAGGGAAGGAAGGATTGTGAATGGATTGAGAGCCCGGCGGCAGCCCGTCTGTCTGGGGTCCTGTCCCAGCTCCAGCGCTGACCCACTGCGTGCAACCTCGGGCAACTTGCTTAGATTATCTACACCTTAGTCTCACAAGCGGCCAAACGGGGGTAAGGAGAATGCCCACTCCCTCGGATTTGTGCCACGATATTGGATAACGTGTGCAAAGGGCCGGCTTAGACCAGGGCGTGGTAGACCAGCGCTGGCTGTGATTAGTGTCGCTCCTGTCAGTGCTGAGCTCCTTGTGGGGGCTGGTCTATGCCCGGCCTCCAGTGTCCCCTTCACGTCTTTTCCGAACTCTGGGCTCGCGTCCTAAGGCTTGCTGGACGTGGCCACATGCACAGCTCATGGCCTGGCTCCTCATCTATCACTCCGCTCTCCCTGCAGACCTGCTTCTGCTTCCAATCCCTCTTCCTGCCCACGGCGCCCTTTCTCGTGGAGGAGCTGGCGCCAGGGAGCCGTGAGCTGTCTTGGCCTTAGATCCTACACCCGCAGCAACTCTGGTTCCCAAACTGTGTCGGTGCACCTACCCAAACTTCACCCACACTCCGGCCCTGTGTCACTACAGGCCCCCGGGGCCCCCGTCTCCTTTGTCCTCCTTACAACTTGTCATTCCGACCTGGTCTGAGCGACCTTTTACAAATGCAAACCTGATCCCAAAGCTCCACAGATGTTAATTTTCCCTATTTTGTAGCTTTCAAGGTTACGGTTGGTCTGACACAGAAGCCCCTCCTGGCCTCATCCTGTGGACCCGTTGCTTGTCCCCGCTTCACAGAAAACGTCCTCATGTCCACTTGGGGGCGCCAAGAGGAAACCTCACTATCCACGAGGCAGAGAGGGCCTGGGATCCACATGCCCGTGTTCAGGAGCGATCCCAGCCCATAGCAGGCGCCACGCACACGTTAATCTGTGTGTGAAGAAAGCCTGGGCTCTGTAGAATGGGAGTTCTTTCTGACTCACGGGCTTTAGAACTGCCCTCGGGGTGTTGATTGGAGCCACCGTGTTCCACGACGTCATTGCAATGTGAGAACCGTTTCTAGCCGGTCAGTAACGCACGCCCCTTCCAGTAACGTCGGAGGGAGTGCAAGCTCCAACCTGCAGACCGCCTTTCACGAAAGCAGCAGGCGGGAGCGCCGCTTCCCCTAACGGGCGGGCGCGCCTTCCATTAGCGTGCTTCGCCTCCGCGCGGGGTGCTCCTTTTTATGTCTGTTGTACACATCTGAGTCTTGACACGGTAATGGAAAGACCTCGGTGTGTGGCGACATCACGTCACAGCAGAGACGGTGAAGTGGCTTGGAAAGTGTTCACCTGGAGATGTCTCTGCGCGTGCTCCTGAAAACACTGTAGTTGAACCGGTCTCGGGAGAGCCTGTCCCGTTCAGAGGTCCCGCCCTCAGGTCGCATCTCCCGGACGATTCCTGGGGGCGGCTGGAGGGCAAATGGTCTGACGGGGCCCAATCCCTCTTCCAGGGCGAAGGGCCCCGGCTGGAGACGGGTGCTGGGAGTCGTTCCGGGCCCTGCAGCAAGGGCTGGTGCCCCGCAGGCACGCGGCGAGGAGGGGGAATGGGGCAGGGAGAGGGCACATCCAAGGCCCGTTCTTCTCTCTGGGGTCACTGTCGTGCTCGGCGCATCTTCGGTATTCTGCAGGCCACTCTGCAAACGCTTTGTCCCATGACGCTGTAATCGACCCCTTTCCGCATCAGTTTGGGGACGAGTGAAAGATCTGAACGTATCGGGGTCTTCTGGGTTCTCTTAGCTTATTCTGGGATCCGGCAAAACCGGAGGTAGGCATAGACCTTTGATGGTCCTCACGATTGTCTTTTAGGCCTTCCGGACAGAGGGCGTGGCCCAGGGCCCTCCCCAACCCCCCTCCTCCACGCCCCTGGGCCACCCCAGCCCTGCTTCTCCCCAGCAGGCGCCTGCAACCCAGAGTCGGCTTCGGCTCTCTCCACTCCCCTCCCCTCGGCACAGCAGCTGCCCCAGTGACTGGTGTGTGGCTCTGACCTTCGCTCTGCACTGTGACCTTGACTTTGTATCCTGTTACTTCGTTCAGTGGGTCAGGCAAAGGCGGAGGGATTTTTAGGCCAGAACACCACTTCTGCCAACGCAGACCTCAGTAGATAGTTGGAGAGGCATAGAATACCGAGCTGGAATCTAGGTCATCGTCGCCCGACCAGGGAGGGGGAAACCGAGACTCAGCGCGCGCTGCAACTGCTCGCTCGGGACAGACCAGGCGCAGAGTTCCCTGACTCCCCGCGGACGCCCGCGACCTCGCTCCATCGCAAGCTTCTCTTCTCTCTCTCTCTCTCTCTCTCTTTATATTTTAGAGACGGTAAGGGAGGGAGAGAGAGAGAGAGAGAGAGAGAGAGAGAGAGAGAAACATCAGTGTGTGGTTGCCTCTCACGTGGCCCCCACTGGGGACCTGGCCCACAACCCAGGCATGTGCCCTGACTGGGAATCGAACCTGCGATGCTTTGGTCCGCAGCCCGCGCTCAATCCACTGAGCTATGCCAGCCAGGGCCCTCTACCTGTTTTTGTAGGCCCTCTATCTGTATCTGTATTTCGTTTTCCTGGGACACAGCCATGCCAGTTTGTGGAGGTTGTCTGGGCAGAGTTGAGACAGAAACCGTGTGGTGAAATATTCACTATTTGAAGATATTTACCGTTTGGCCCCTGTTTCAAAATGAGCAGATCCTGGAGTCTCTGCTGCTGTGTGACGTGGCGCAGCCTGACCCCCATGCTCACCACCATGTGGTGTCATCTGACCGTGAGCTTTGGTCACCCTGATGGGGGTCTTAAAGTGTTTCCTATTGCGGGGGGGTCAAGACTGGTCATTCTGTTTTGAAAGCCATAGATATACCTTGGTGACCCCCCAGGACCTGACGGCTCTTTAAAGTTTTTTTAAACCACTTCAGTGAGGTATAATTATATACAATAACATTCCTCCATAAAATTCCATGATTTTTAGTGAATGTACGGAGACCTGAACTGTTGCTGGGACTCAGTTCTGGAGCAAGCTTGTCATTCACAAAAGTCCCCCCCAGACAAGCACGGCTCTGCTCTCCATCTGTACGGATCTTCTGTTCCTGGACATTTCATATAAAGGGAGCAGTCCTTGGGAGGACGCCTATCTAAGTGGAATCATGTGATCCTTTTCATTTGTCTTCTTTCACACAGCACGATGTTTTTGATGTGCACCCGTGTCTTAGCGTCCATCAGTAACTTGTCCCTTTTTTGCTGGATAGTATGGTCCACTGTGCGGAAATGCCCCGTTTTGCTTATCCATCCCCGAGAGGATGGGAACTTGACTTGTTTCTACTTTTTGGCCATTTTTATGCTTGCATAAATATGCGTGTATGTGTCTTCACGTGGATGTATGTTTTTATTTCTCTTGGATACATTTCTGGGAGTGGAATTGTTGCATAAGATGGTACATTTATGTTTCCCTTTTTATAGAAACGGCCACACTTGTTTCCCGAAGTAGCTGTACCGGTTTTAGATCCCCACCCGCAGTGGGCGGGGCCCCAGTTTCTCCACAGCCTCACCAGCAGGTGGCGCTGTCTGGTTTTGGATGATAGCCTTTCCACTGGATGGACAGAGGCATCTCCTTGTGGCTTTAGTTTTCCTCTCACTAATGAATTACTAATGATACTGAGCAATTTTCATGTGACTACGAACCACTCACATTATCTTATTTAGGAAATATCTACTCAATAGGTATTTAAATTCTGCTCATTTAAAACTAGGGTTGCATTTTCTTCTTAGCTGGTTGAAAGAGGTCTTTATGTGAACCCTGGGCTCACATCCCTTGTGAGATGTATGACTGCTTCTGTTTTTCTTGTGGGGTGTGCCTTTCCATGTCTCAGCGCTGTCCTTTGGAATGAAAAACGTTAATTTTGATGGAGTCCCCTTTACCATTTTTCTCTGTTATAAATCATGGCCTTGGTGTTGTTTCTAAGAAGTCTTTGCTGGACCCAAGATCGTGACAAATTTCTTCTGTTTTTGTCTAGAAATGGTATAGGTTTAGCTCTCACTGTGAGGCCTGCAACCCCTTTTGAGTTGGTTTTTGGATCTGGTCAGCCTGGCAGCTCTTAACTCACGCTCCTTGTGGTGACTGCTGGGCAGAAGGGAATGGCAGTGGTGGGAGCTTGCGTCTGTCCAGTTGGGTAAAGAGGCCAGAGACGGAAGCCAAAGGACCCGTTTTCTAGCTTTCCTGATGTGGAAACACTCGTTCTGTGAACGGCACGCTTTCAGTCATTACCAATGTTGATCCTGCAAGCAAGTAAAAAGGAGAGCTTCCTCCTCTTATGTGTATAAAGTCGTGCATGTTTGAAGAGAAACGTTAATTGAAGCGTATGCAACCTTATCTGTCCTTCCAGTCTCAGAGACTTCAAGAGAGCTGGGCAAGTCCAGAGAGACTGACTTTTCCTTCAAAGACATCAGGACGTAATGCAGCAAGGAGCATTTTCATAATTCTTTCATGAAACGGGGCGGACGCAGGTGTGTTTGGGAGGGGCTGGCGCTGCTCTCTGCAGAGATGTAATTGTGCACACAGAGGTAAGCCTCTGTTTTTCTTTCAGCTCAGTGCTTATGTAGCTGCAAAAGTATGCAGTTATGGAATAGAATTCCCCCGCCCCAGCAACCTCAAAGGGCAGGCGTCAGGGTCGCCGTAACCGTAGGGACATCACAAAAACTCCTTAAAACCCTGCCCACCGGGGACACGTCCTGTCTCCCACACTCCCCATGTCACCTCTCCTCTGCGCCACCCGGGTGCTGTCCCCACTCTCTGCACTGTGGCTCCTGACCGCCTCCACTGTTGCTTGGCAAGCAGGGCGGGCCGTCGCGGTGGCCGACTGCCAGTCTGCAGGCGTTTGGTGCACAGCACGCACGGGCCGGGGGGCCAGCCTGACGTGGTTGGAATCGTGGCTCTGCGACCGTGAGCAAACCGTTCGTGCCCTGCGAGCCTCGGTTTTCTCACCTGTCAGCGTGAGATGACAGCCCCCAACACTCAGGATTGCCGTGTGAGCTGGAGACAGCATAAAGCTCCCAGTACAGCACCTGGCTCATACACCACTTCTTAGCACAGAGAGTATCTTCCTGAGTGCATACCGTAACTGGCAGCCAAAAAGGAAAAACAAGAAAAACAAAAAACCCCACAACAAAACTCGTTTTCCCACCAGTATGGACACGTCTTCTCTTTCTCCCCTCCCTCCACTTCTTTCTTCCTCCTTTGCCCCTCACCTGGGACAAAGGGCGTCGGTGCCGCAGATGTTATGACGCCCTCCTCTGAGCCTGACCGCTGTCATTGCCCACACAAGGCCTCTCCTCTCTGGCCAGCCGCCATTGCGCCCATCTCTGCGCTGTGACCCTGGAGGCGTGGCTGTCCCCAGCAGAGGTCGCACGGCCTTTCATTTCAGGGTGGCCTGGCTGAAGCGCTGCCAGCCGTGAGGAGTCCGTCTTCCGGACCACGGACGGCTGGGGAGTCGGGCGCCCCCACCCCTGTCTGCAGCCCGAGTTACTGATCTCCAGGGTGGAGTCAGAGAGACAGCTCAACCTCAGAGGTCTGTCCCATCCGGCCATCTGGCTGCACGTCTCTCCCTTCTGTCTTCTCGCCCTGAGAGCTGGAGGGACAGCTTCCCGCCCTGCCCTGTGGGGGCGAAGTTCAGTTTTCCATGGGTGTTGTCACCCAGGCTCAGGTTCATGCCCATCAGCTCGGGACAAGGTTGCAGTGTTTCCTGCCCTCGAACCCCTGCCCCCGCCTGGCCTCTGCCCCGCCTCTGCTGCTTTCGCTGCTGCCTCCTCGGGAACCATTCAGGGCCAGCGGTGTCATCAGCTCTCGCTGGCGTGACTTCCCCATCGCCCTGCTGCCCATCTCCGACCCTGGCCGGGCTCTGGCCCTTCCTCCGCGCTGGGGTCACGCCATCTGGCTCATCATCCGTCAGCTCCCTGCTGCCAGATTCCGTGGTGGGTTCCAGGCAGAAACAGGACCAGGGGGAGGCAGCCGTGGGGTCTAAGGTGGAACCTGAAGGAAAGGCGCATGCGCAGGGGCTGTGGGTGCGGGGTGGCGCCGCTCTCGCGCGCCCCAGTCCCTTCTCTGTCCTCATCTGGCACATCTCCACAGCGGCTGACAGAGCTGAACTCTGCCCCTCTTCAGTGTTTTCCTCTCTTGGCTTCTACTCCGTCCCCCCGCCGCCCCCTCCACCCCCACAGGCTCCTTTCTGGTTCCTCCTTCCCTGCCCCTTCCACGCACGGTGCTGCACCCCAAGGCCAGTCCCTAGGTCCCCTTACACCTAGGTTCTCCCATTTGTCTCCTGCCTTTACATCCATGTGCTGGTGACCACCCCATAATTTATACCCAGGATTCCAGCGAGCAAGCCCGAGACTCACATAGCCAGCCTCTTGTTGAGCCCCCCGCCCCAGCCACGGGTGGGAGGCCTGTGTCCCCTCCAAAGTCGTCTGTGGAAACCACACCCTCCAATGCCATGGTGATAGGAGGTGGGGCCTTCGGGAGGTGACTAGGCCCTGAGGGTGGTGCTCCCATGGACGGGACACTAAGGCCCCTGCAAAAGGGGCCTCCGAGGGCTCTCTCGCCCTTTTCCCACGGGGGAGGGGGTAGGAAAAGACGTGGGCAACGTGCAACCCGGAGGAAGGTGCTCCCAGGACTCCGCCGAGCTGGTGCCCCGGTCGTGGGCGTCCAGCCTCCGGAACTGGGAGGAATAAACGTAAGCCGCCCAGTCCATGGTGCCCTGCCACTGCCTCCGGATGGGCGGTGACAGCTCCTCTTCTGTGTCTGAGGGGCATCTCCAACTCGTACATCCCAATGAGACCCCCAGATACCTCCCTCAGACCCCTTCCCCCTGTGCTTCCCGCAGCGAGCAGTACATGGCGCTTTGCACCAGCCAGCCTCTCAGGGCCCCGAGCTAAGGACCCCCGACCCCTGTGACCCAGCCCCTCTGCCACCGCCACGCCTCTCCTGGACGGGTGTGCTCGCTGCTGCTTCTGCTGCTCACTTCCGAACCCCCTCATAGACATTCTGTCTGCAGCCAGAGAGAGAGCCTCAGCCATAAATCACACCAGGCATCCTCCTCATAAACCCCTCTTAATTGCTTCCCATGGCTCTTGGCATAAAATCCAAGTGCTTTATCACTCTTTCTCAAAGTCCTGCATGTCCCCGCGCCCCCCCCCCCCCCCATTGCCTCTGCCATCACCTGCCACTTTCACCAGCTGTGCTCTGGCCGCCGGAACATCTTTCCGTTCTTAAACCGTCCCAGTTGGTGCGCTCCTCTGGGTCTTCACGTGGGCCGTTTCCTTTGTCCGGAACCCCCTCACCCCGTGTCTCTCCCCCCACCCCCATCCCCCATGACCGTCTTTGTTTCTTCATTTAGATGAAGTTCAAGGGTCATGTCATTGGAGAGGCCTTTCCTGACTGCCTGACTGCCTGACTGTCTAAAGCAGTCGTTTGCTGTTTCTGGTGACTACCAGTGTCCTAGGAATGCGTTTGGGTGTGTTTTTATTTCTATTTGCCTGGTGCCTGTCTCCCCACTAGTGTGCTCGCTGCAGGAGGAGAGAGGCGTACTCTGTCGTGTTTGCCCCTTTGTCCCCAGGGTAGAGGACACTGCCCGGCACAGGAAGAGTCAGGAAACGTCTGTCCCTTGGGTGAGCGAACAGACGATGCCCATCTATCTAGGGACCACCTCTCTCCCTGCCGAGAGCGCTTCTGGCCACTGCCAACTGCCCTTTGTTTCGCCGTGAGATCTGTCTCTTTCGCCTCTGCGGAATGCCCTGTCCCCCTCTCCTGGTGAGACTCATTGTGGCCACTCGTTTCTGTAGGATCTGACGCAGGTTCCCAGCCTGGGTGCCTCCGGTCTGTCGCCTGAGTTCTTGTGAGTGGCGCCAGCCTGGTTTTTGAAGAGGGCCTGGGTCAAAGGCAGGACGCTGAGCTGTGAGCACCAGCTGGGGGGGTCAGGGCCGAGGGGCTGAGGCTCAGAGCAAAACGGGGCATTTGCCTGGGGCTGGGGTGGGGTGGGGGGGGGAGCTGTGCTGAAGAGATCAGTGGTGGGGGGTGGCCCGGGTGGGGGGCGGGCAGCGTGGGTGGACTCTGGTGTTGGGTAGGGGTCCCTGAGGCCTCGTCTCAGGGAGGTTAGAGCCTGTGTTAAACATGGCCCCCGACCTAGGTCTGGTTAAGGAATTGAAATGCAAAAAAAAACCCTCCTACAGAATGGGAGACCCCTGAGGTCCGGCCTCGGCCAGGCTCCCTCTGCAGCCTTGTTCCGGGGCAAGCCCGCTGCGCCCCTCCCCGCGGCAGCAGCCGCCGCACACCCCCTCCGAGGTGCTCTGCAAACCTTCTGGCCTTGGGGCGATGCGGAACGTGCATTTTACAGTCAAGAGTTTCAGGAGTGAGCCTCGGGCTTGGTTGTCAGGTCCATTTCGTCTTCAGGAACAAGTGTCGCTTGTTTGTGTCGCCGGTGGGACATGCTTGTTTGAGGCGCCTCACTGAGATGCCCCTTCAGGACCTCCAGGGCACATCGGTCTGGGCGTGCTGAACGCAGACAGGGGCCTTGGAGGTCATCGTGTCACAAAACAAGAGAGAGTGGATGCGATTACACCAGTGGCTCAAAATCACATTTAACCTAAAGAAGTAAGATTAGATGCCCATTTATGCAAGGAAGGAAAACAAGCACACAAAAAAGCTACCACCCTCCCGAGACAGAATCACTGTACACGTCTTTCCTCTCTGACTTGATGGAGAGTGTGACTTCTAGCTGGATTCATCACTCGGCAACCTATGGCGTGCTCAGGGCAGCAGCTGAGATGCGTTTCCCTCGATTTCCATCGAGAACCGTCGCCCAGAAGTAGCCGCTTCCAGAGGCTTCCTCCTTGGCACCGAGCTTCACCGCGTGTGCCGCAGCCCCCACGGGCCGTCCGGTCACGCTGGCCCCGCAGGCAGGGAGTGAGCGGAGCAGCTGGGTTCTTCCACGTGCGGCTGAAGCGCCACGAGTCTGGGGCTGCTTTTTGAGTCTCGGTCGCACCTCTTACTTCCAGGGAACAGCAGCCCGGCAGCTTTTCAGCTTCACCGATCTCCGTAGTGCGGAGGGAGCTGAATGTTAAGGTGCCTATAAAAGTAGGGGTGAGCACGGAGCCCTGGAGCCCTGGAGAAACGGACGGGTGCCAGAAGACCGATTTACTGTCGGCGTCGTCTTTGTCGTTCTCGGCGTGTTGGGAGGGCTATAGGCGAGTTTGGGCGCGAACAAAGTCAGCTAGGAGTGCAGATTTGCCGTGCTGTTCTGACCGCAGACGCGTGTGGGTGCTGCATTGCAATCTCTCTCTCCCCCACCCCTGTTTGCTGATGACTTTGTTTTCTGACTACAAGCTCTTTGTCTGAAAATTTCCAGGCCTGACCCTGTTAGAATTAAATTAGTAAAAAGTAAAAGTAAAAACAGAAAAAAAAAGACTAAAATAAAATAGCAGTCGTTACTCTTAATGCTCTCATAGTGATGTATTATCCATTCAGATGAAAATCTTTATAGGATTTGAAAGTGACCATTGGGAAAAATATTATTTGTATAATGCAGAAAATACTCCTCAAACCTTCTGAACTTCCTAAATCTTTGGTAGAAATCTAACCATCTACTTTCCCTGAAGTGTTAGCTTGAGAAAACATTTCAATAGATCCATCTAATCGTATCTTACAAGATTGAAGTCTTTAAAAAAAAATCATTGAATAGTTCCGGAAACTATCTGGAACCACTAACATTTATTATTGTTGCAAATGTAAAGAAAAATAGATAGTGATTTCATCCTTGGAATCAATCTAGCACAACTATTGAAAAGTGGTGTCTTCCTGTATGCTGAGGAGATAGAAATAGCAGGTGTTGGGAAAATACAGGGTGCAGTGTTTGATTGCATGTCTTTGATGTGAGGATCGGTTAGGGGAACTGTTGGGAGGGGGTGTCATTCACTTACTCTGTGTGGGAGACCCAGGGATCGGGGCACGGAACAGCAGGACTTCCCACGTTGAATCTGCGAAGGGAGCTCCTCAAGGAAAAAAATTAAAGTAAGGTGATGGGGGGCCACGGTAACTCTGGGGTGAGCACTAACTGGCAAAGAGTCCAGCAAGAGGGTTCATCAGTCAGGTCATGACCCGAGGGTCCGTTCAGCCTTGAAGCATGGTGTTAGCCCGCTCAGTGGACTAAGGAGACATCCTGATATTTAGAACATGAACTCAAGAGCATAGTTTCTCTGAATCAATTTCTTGGTAGCTGAGGTTTGAGCGAATCATACTAACCTTCCAGAAATGCTTTGAGATGCATTTGTGCTTAAATATGAAATGACAGTAAGTCAAGAATCACCTAACAGCTAAGCAATTCTAATAAAACATAAGCGTGCATGGTGTCTTAATCTCTGTTTTCGTTTTGTTTCTTTCTTTTCTTTTTTTTTTCTGTGAACCAAGAATTCAATTCCACCCAGAAGAGGAGCTAAAATGACTAACTCACTTTTAAAATCCAGTGATTACAAGTGGCATTTCTTTCTTTCTTTTTTTATAATTCAGCAGCACCATTCATAGATGCTATCTAGGCAGGTCATTTTCCTCTTGTTCGAATTTTTCAAAATCAAGGTATTGATTTCATCTTCTAGTACTAATATCTCGTTGAAATGGAAAAGGGATTAATTTCATGAAAAGCAGCCTGTCTGCCCTAGAGTTTGGGTTAGGGTCCCTTTACCATGAACAGTCATGAGAAGAAAAGAGGGAAGCCTTACTACCAGCCAGCTTACTCTCTAAGAATAAGCAAATACGAAGAAATAAGTTCTCTATGAGCTAAATTATATATACATATATAATTAAACTTTATATGCATATTGTATAATACACGTGTACAGAGTATAGGTTCATTCATGACTCTCAAATAGCCAGTGTCATGGTCAGAATTTTGAGGGGAGCCACGGGAAGTATATATAAGCACACAAGTACACCAGAAGTTGTGACTTCTGTCCTCCTCCAAGCTATGCAAACTGCTATCTCATTACTCCTGAGTATGTCTCCTCTGCTTCAGTTCTCTGCCTTTTATGCCAATTCTCTTCTCAACCTAACAAATTAAGGTTTTTCTGGACCCTTGAGAACTGAAAAAAAATACAATCCATATGTAATTATTAGAGATAATATGCTTCCCAGATCCAAATCTGGAAGAATAAACCAAGCTTGAATGTGATATAATGAATGGTATTCACTCCACTAGAGGAAGAATTTACCAACGAAAACAGGCAATAACATGAAAGCCGAGAAAAATGAGGAGTAAGAACATCATCGTGGAGAAAAAATTGCTTTGAAATTGCATGTGTATCTGGTCCATGGATCAAGGATGCGTAAACGGAGGAAATGGAAGCATCGGACTGTCCACACTTGCTGTGTTAGCCGCTGAGATTGTACGATGACTTTTCCTTGTTCTGATTCTTCCTGCTAGCGTTTGATTGTAATCTGGCTTCCCATGGAGCTTTGCTCTGATGTCCGTGTGATACCTGGCCCGCCAGGCTGAGATGTCTCATACTGGAACGGCATACATGGGCATCCTGACTCATACTCCAGCATTCTGTGGTGCAGTTTTTGACACAGCTTTCTGAGAGCTGGATCCTCTGAGAACTGGTATTCTTCATGTATCACACTGAAGGCCATCACTCAGTAAGCACCATCCTGGGAAGCCGAGACTGGGATGACAGGTGTCTTGGTTTCTGCCCACAGGACTTTCTTATCAGATTACAGTGTCTGGCTTTGCGTTCCTCAGTCCCCTGTTCTCCACGGACTTCCTTCTCTCCATCCCAGTCCGACCTTAAGGCGTAGTTCACAGTGGACAGCAGTTGTTCGTGACTCTGGCCACTCACAGAATTACCCGGAGAGGTAATAAACGCTCAGTGTCAAGAATTGTATCTGAGTCTGAATAGATGGGAACCAACGTCACTGCCATGTCCAGTCGAGGTTGAGCACCGATGCAGTAGAGAGACCGGGTCAGAGACCGGGTCAGAGACCGGGCCAGAGACCGGGCCCAGCCCACGGACTTCCCCCTTCTCCAGACCCCTTTTGCGCTAAACCTATTTCACATGTCTTCATGCTCCTGTTTTTCTAACTAAAAAAGTGTATACTCCCTGTGGTCATGGGGGCACTTTAATTGAATTTTATGTATAATTTGTTAAATTACCTTTGTATACATAAATACTTTGGATAAATTCTGGGCTTGTTGCCAATTATACGTATAATGAACCATTCTCTTAGATTGCTTAAACTCATTTCAAAGTTGGTAGGATACAATCCACATTTCTTCTAATTTGGTCATTGTAATCTGCCGGTTTTGGCACAGAGTGCATGGGAGAATGTGTATCTGTGTGTGTGTAAGCAAATACAGTCCGGGGGCGTCCGACTCATGGTCCCCGGGGGCCACATTAGCCTCGAGGTTGCCTTCAAAGGGCCGAGTGTAATCTCAGCTCCTTAACAGTTAAGGAGGAGTTACATTTACACAGTCCTAAAACTATTTTGGCCCTTTGAAGGTAACCACAGGCTGATGTGGCCCCCAGTGAAAATGAGTTGGACACTCTCGAAGTATACACATAAATTAAATTCTGCTGAAATTCCAAAGCAGCATATTAAATAGTAGAGGGAAAAATTGACTTAATTATTAAGTATTATTGACAGCCATTTTCGTAACCCTATTCTTCCCAACTCAGTATAATCAGAAGCTTATATTTTTATTAAAATTTATTAATATGCATCATCGGTATGTAATTAAATTCCTAGGATATCTTAGGATGAACTGGGCCAGTGATTTAACTATATGATGGTGTGCTCTTATATCCCAAATTCAAAAACCAAGCTTATGCCGTTCTTAGTTTGTAAAGTGGACCAAGTAAGTCTGCCTTTTAATGAAAATACATGTTGATTTCGGCCAAGCTCAAATGAGTTCCTATAGTGACTTTGCCCACATGCTTCTTGGTTAGTGTAAAAGAAAAGTTTAACCACCTTTTTGGAACTATTTCCCCCTTTTACTTTATGTTTGGAATATAGAGTCAAGCTTTTAGGGGTATGACCACAAAGGGATTTTAAAAAGCTTCAATAACCAAGGTGCTGAAGGAGTAGATACAGCTCAGCGCAGTGGTGCTTTCTCCTTCGTTTCTCTTTCTCTTCTCTTTATTGTGACTCACGGTGAATCACACCTCTCTGAACATCTACAGGATTAACTATTTATAATTTGCATTATATAAGCTGGTGGTATTTATCATTTTTCTGAGATGGGAACCCTAATAAAATATCCAGTGGAGACTTTTTAAAATTAGGCTGGAAGGTTGTATTTGCTTTTTCTTGGAAAGTTTTGTCAGGGAAGCTGGTACTGATTCTCATTTTTTCTATGCACTGTCAGATACTTAGTTTCTGTAACATAATTCAGAGCCTGCTTTGATGGGAAACATGCTCATAGGATGAAGGGGTTAAAGAGCTTTGTGTTGCTCGCGTGTGACCATGACAAACTGCAGTACCCTTGAGCCCTCTGTCTTACTTCGGGCTCACCAAAGAGGAGCAAAGCCCGGGCAGACTTCAGAAAGGGCTCCACTGCACTCCTGGAAGAAGTAATGTATGCAAAGTGCTTTTCAACCGAACAGTTGTGAATATTATCATCAGATGTCAGGCTGCATCTCACACACAGGGCTTCGCTTTAATTCCTGATAAAGGCTGGGTTCACGCCAGAACTCGGAGTGTACCTTTTCTTAAAATCAAATTTACTTGGGAAGACACTGTTTTCACTCACCCCAAGAGGAGGCACCTTGAGGAACATTCTGTGTACCTCCTGCAACAGCACTCTTGTTCATTACAGGTAATTTGACAAATGGAATCTCAGGGAGCATTGTTCAAGGAGCTAGCAAAGATGCAGCATCCGAAACTCAGGAAACCTACAGAAATGGCTTCTTAAATGCATTCTTTAATAATTTATATTTGACATTTTAGACTCTGAGCAGCTCCAAGTGAGGAGAGAAGTGGACTAGAGACAGTACCTTGCCCAAGGTTGCACTTAGCTAGATGCATCCAGGTAGTCGTGTTGAACAGGGAGTCAGTGCTGGGAGTTTCGTGGCAATGAGGGGCTCTCAGCGTAGAGATGAATGCTAATAGGGATAGTGCTGTAGTCCTGCTTAGGTGTCGAGGTCAGTTTGATTTAAAGATACAAGTGATTTTTTAAATTATTGGTCAGGATTATTTTGGCTATGAGAAACAAAGACTCTTCTAAACTATGCTAAACACAGTACACTCTCCTCTAAGAACATGAGTCACTGGTGTGGTGGCTCTGGGTTCAAGGCTGCCCCTGGGCCTCACCGGCAGGAGCTCAGCCATCCCCGGGACCCAGCTGCGCTCTGAAGGCCTGTGTCTTTCTATCTTGTGGCCCAAACAGTGGTGGGGCAGGGTGTTCAGTGACCTTCTGTCCACTCAGCAGGGACAAAGGCTAGGAACTAGTTCCTTAATATCCCAAAAACACATTGTTGTAAGAAATGTTATTGGTAACAAAGGGGGAATAAATCCAGGGAAGAAGTACTGTGGGGAGAAGATGTCAAATTTAGGTTAGCCTGCACTGAACAGGCATTCCCAGTGAATACAAGTCGATGGTGTTTGGTTGGCTGAGTCGGAAGCTGGGGGCAGAGGGCAGGACTGTAGAACTGGCTCTGGTGGTCACTAGCACAGAGGTGGGAGTTCAAGTCGTTAGGTCACATGGGGCTACCCGAAAAGAGCACGTGGACAGGCAGGTGCTGGGCAGAAACACGAGGAGACGGTGAAACCCCGTGGAACGCGAGCGTTGAAGGAGCAAGCAGGCGAGAAACAAAAATATTCCAATAGGAGGTAATAATAGAACAGTCAGAGTCAGAGTAGACCTAGAAGAGAATAATACCATGGAAACCAAGGATATAGAATTTTAGAAAGGATTGATTTTTACTAGTCTTAAATGGGGCAGAAAAGGCCAGTCAAACAAGAATAGGCAGCTGGCAGACTGGGCACCGCGGAGGTGGTTGGTGGCCGTTTCCAGTGCCGTGTTTGCAGAGCTGAGGCGAGTGTGCGGTGGACAGGAGGTGAAAGCCCGCTGTGTTCACGGTTTGGAGGATTTGGGACCGGGAAGTGAGGACGCAGAGGTGGTGGGGTGCAGTATTCTTCAGAAACAGCTGGGCGAGGGAAACAAGCAAGCGCAGAGCTGGAGGCAGAGCTAAGGCTGAGAAGAGATCCTTTTTCAGAAGAGATTTGGGTCTGTTTATGAGCGAGGGATGGGAGACTGGAGGCTGCAAGAGGACGGGAGGACTGAAAAAAATTTGGTGCTAGTGAAGCTGAGAGAAGACTAATGTGGAGGAAGATTTCATGTCGTTAAGGACTTGCCAGTCGTGGCCGGCCACCCGGGGAACTGCATACCAGTAGTCACTGTGAAGTACGTGTGCATAAAGCAGTAATGCCCAGTCTATTTTTAAATTGGCCTATTAATCCTTTATATATGTGTCATGTCTTTTTTTTTAAAGATTTTATTTTATTTTTAGAGAGGCAAAGGAAGGGAGAAAGAGAGAGAGAGAGAAACATCAATGTGCGGTTGCTGGGGGCCGTGGCCTGCAACCCAGGCATGTGCCCTGACTGGGAATCGAACCTGCGATGCTTTGGTTCACAGCCCACGCTCAATCCACTGAGCTACGCCAGCCAGGGCTGTGCCACGTTTTTTGGTCTCTAATCTTATTATGCACAATGGCATTATCTCTCCTTGAGCTTCTTCTTGTCTATGATGGTGTCCAAACAACACCATTGCTGTTTTGCACATTCATGGCAGAAACAGTTAAAATCCCAAATAACTCACTAAAGTAATTTTAACCTACATTGAACCATTTGGATCTGCCTTATATTTTACTGAGCTTCAAAATATAGTGTCATTGACTTCCATCTTATACCACTTTCCTTTCCAATTTACCCTGGGGAATAAATGGTAATGAGAACAAATTCTAACATTTCCCTCAGGGGGGAATACAAGATTTTTTTGGTAACAAAACACTGTCCACCTCCCCCAACTTCCAACCAAGCGATTAATGTGGCTTGTGCAACAGGAGAATGAAAGAAATAAAGCGTCTTTGACAGGAGCTCTCTGCCATGTAAAAACCTGTGACCACTTCTCTGTGGTGGCCGTGATGCCAGACGTGGCTTCCAGGTGCCCGGGGAGCTCAGCCACACCATGTCACCAGGGTGAGCAAGCAGCGGTGGGCTTCCAAAGACATAGCGTGGGGCCTTTCTACCGAATGAGTGAAAGACGTGTACTCATGGGCCATTTGCCACAAAGAACTTACAGCCTCAACACAAATCCTTCATCTTGTACCTTGGATTCCCTGAGACGGGGAGTCCGAAATAACAGTTAATTATTTTTGGAAGTGCTTGTCATTAGCAGCCCCACTCCCTGTGATCACGCGCATTGTGGTCGCAGCAGCTCTAAGGAGACGCAGGCGTGGAGACGCCTGCCTCTTCGTCTGCTCCGGCAGAGAGAGAGAGAGCCCTGTAGCCCACCTGGGTGTCCCCCTAAGACCCAGAATGCATCTCCTCTACTTTGTTTGATGCTTTTGACTTGAAAAAGCGATGACAAATAATGCACATGCTGTTACCTCTGGGAAGCTCACAGAGTTTCTCTCTTTGACGCATGGACTCCTCAGGATTCAAATGATAAACTGGGGAGAGTATGAGAGGCGCATAATAAAGCCACGAACACGCTCTTGCGTGTTCTGAAGAGGGGACGGGATTAAAAGCAGGTTATCGGATCAGGCAAACGCATTGCAATGAGGCAACGGGGTCTGACTCTCAGCCCGGGCCCTGCATAGCCCCGGGACACCGCACAGACTCTGCGGGTGTATCGCCCCATTTCCCCGTCCGTAAACAGGTTGCTGTTAGTTTTAAATGAAACATGAAGTGATGGGCAGGATGCCTGGCGCATGGGAGATGCTTAATAAATGTCAGTCATCATAATTAGAAAGAGATGCTTAAGGGATGGATGGAACGGCAAGTAGGCCTCAGGAAGGCACTGCAAGTTGTTTATATTAGAGCCAAGTGTGAGGCCCTGGAGAGAGCACGGGGAATGCGGGCGCAGGGAGCGAACCACCGGCGGTGTCAGCGCGGCGTGGCGCGCTCTCCTCTCCTGAACGAGTGGTGCCCCCATTCAGGCTGGCTCAGGGAGAAAGGGCAGGGGCTGCGTGGAGAATTCATAAATACACACATTCCCAGACAGCCTCACAGCACCCCTACTCCTTAAATGCCGGTGACGAGGGCTGGAGCGGGGTCCCGGCATCTGCACATTCAAAGCGGTCGTCAGTGGGTCGGGCCACTGGGCTCAGGAACCCCTGGGTAGGGCGTGAGGTCTAGAAGGACAAAGCAAGTTTGGAAAAGTCTGTATTTGAAATGATTTGGGGGGGGTTGAACCCCTCTGAGAATCTGATCCTTTTTAAAAATGCACTCTGTGCTGACTCATAAAAAATGTGCATACATTTAAGGATTCACTTATCCCAAAGCTCAGCCACACCAGGCTAAAAAAAAAATTGTGAGTAATTATTTATGGAAACAGAACTCCTCGTGGCACAGATAACAACTAATCAAATACAAAGGATCCTTTCCACCGGCTCCCAGCGGGTTGTGACCGAGACAGCTACTAGCTGTTCATCAAAAGCTTGTGTCCTTCCTGTTGCCATGTGAAACCATTGCTGGGGACAGCTGCATTTGTCCCAGCCTCCCCACAGCTAGGGGTGGCCATACCAATGGCCTTGCCAGTGAAATGCCAGCACAGGCAACACGTGTCACTTGCAGGAAGAGAGAGTCAAGAATGAGACACAACTTCTGCACCTCCTCTTTCTCTCGTCTGCTGGCGGGACAAATACCACGGGGGACCTTTGGAAACCAAGTGTTGAAAGAAGGAGCATGGTAAACTGGATGGAGGCTGGGTCTTGAAACACCACTCAGAGGGAGAGCGGGAAACTGGCCAGGAACAGCCATTTTTTCTTTACATGCAGGAGAGATGAACTCCTGTGTTAAACGCTGCTGAGATTTCTGGGGTTCTTGTGTTTAGAGCAGCTAGTGTTATCTTCACTGACCACCATAAGTTTTTGGAACCACTGGGTGGGGTCCAGCCCCAGACCACTACGTGAGGAGTGAGCAGAGTGTTAGGCCTCCGGCATAGGTCAGTACGTCTGATTCCCCTTCGAGTGGGCAGTGGATTTCACGGATGGCCTGCTGGCAGGTGAGCAGCGACCTCATGAAGCTGATGTTGTCTCCTGGCCTGGCCTGGAGTGAGGACAGTTCCTTGTTTCCCTGACTCCTCTCCTCCAGGACGAGCTGTGTTTCCAGCTCAGTGTGTTCCATTCCAGAAGGATACTTTGGAGCCCTTACTGCCTGGCTCAGACTAACGTGGGCGGTGGTGGGGTGTGTGGGGGGTGAGTCCCTTATGCTTCTATGGTGGTACGCTGTTTGTGCTTTAGCTTTCCCATTTAGAAAGTGGGGCTGATTCTCTTTCTTCTAAGGTGTGTATTTTTTGGGGGGGGGTGTTAAAAGAAAGGTTCAATGCCACAGTGACAGAGACTGATGTCCCCTAATCCCTGTTCTGCTTTTCTTCATGAACACACAGTTTGGTATGTGACTGAGTTCTAGCTCACAGAATGCGACATATGCCACATTTTTCTGGTCTTGAAAAATCCTCCAAGTATGATCTTCCATCCCATTTTCCTCTTTTTGGCAGGCAGGGAGGGAGGCGACCGTGACAGCTTTGGGAGCTACAGATCTAAGGTGGCAATGCTTCGGGCACCCCTGGGTTCCAGGGTGTCAGTGAGGACAGCCCCACTGGTCTGATCACTGCCCCGCCTGTAGTTGGGTCCTACTGAGTTTCAAGCAACATGCATTTTGGCAGCTAGTGTTACTCTAACCAACACAACCAGCACTACACTGTGGACTATCCACTTCTCCTTCCCTAAGGATCTTTGAGAAGCATATAAATCAATAAATATAAGTTTATATGTGTTTATATCTAATATATATAGTGTACATAAGGTTTTTACACACATATAAGACACATGTACATGCATATATACATGCATGTAAAAGTAAATCATTGATGAGATGCGTTAGTTGAAATGATCAGACTATAATAGTAAGGGCAATGGGTCAGAGACCTCAGGGACCTGATTTGAGGTGTAGGGTGTTTGACATTGGGAAAATCCCTTCATTTGAATAGCACCCCATTAGTTAAAGGGAAATAAAGAGATGGATGTGCATGAGGAGTGGCTGTCACATTTTTCTTCTCTCTTTTCTTTTTAGCAGTGATTTGTTTGCTCAACTTAAAATTGTTTCGGAGATGAACTTCAGAATTGTCTGTTTTGAAGCGAGGGTGGTGGGTAGGAGGCTGAACCCCGTGCGATTAAAGAAAGGTTCAGCTGAAGCTTCTAGGGCCCCTCGGACCACCCCGGCGCAACCTGAAGCTTTCCGACGTTCTTTTAGATACACCGTCCTCTCATCCTCCTGGAAAAATGCACGTTTTTCCATTTTTTGTTTCCAACTGTGTTCAGTTGACAAATAACTGCTTCCACTTTCCTCTCTGATTAATGGTAACCTAACAAGCCTGAACTGACGGGAATCCAGTAATAGTTCATCTTTTCTTCGAAGGGATCTGCTTTTGAAAACACCAAGTTCCCAGGAGTCTGCCCAAACCGCCATTTAGGATTGGCGTCAACACATGGGTAATTACTTTTGTAGAAGGATTTTTGATATCTGCTTGTAATGATAGAAATAATGCTACTGTTTCATGGAGCTTTTCCTTTGATTTCAGCCCTAACTCTGCGTGTCTGCACTCATGTAGTGTGTACATGAATAAAATGACTAATATCCACACAGCGGTCCATGGCCCATTTGCTTATGGTCCCCTTTTAGCTGTACGGTGCAATGTATTCATTTGTTAGCTTACGGTTTTAGGCCCTATTTTAAGGTATTATTAAATAAAAATGTCGACCAATTTTATCAGTCACGGTCCCGGCAGGAAAGAGATGGGATACTCAGGGGGGTAATAAATTAGGGCAGAGTAAGGGGAGCAAGACAGAGCCCAGCAAGCACCCCAGAGCTGGTAACAGTGGGGTGCCGGCACTCTCTGTGGGACTGAGGAGGCAAAAACAGGGAGTAGACACGAGAACCTGGAGAGCGAAGGTGACGCAGAGAAGCCTCCTGGAAGGACCTGGGGCCCACGCTGAGCGAGCCCACAACCGGCCACAGGCAGGGAACAGGGAGCTAAGTAACCAGGTTCACTCCGCTCCCTTTCTTCCATCTGCAGCGAAGTCTCAGAATTCAACCTCAGGTGGATGCCCGAGGGCTGGGCGGCCCACTTAGGTAGCCCATACACGCCACCCGGGGGCCTGGAGTGGTCAGGAGAGGGACCCTTGGTTTGGAAGGGTAAGCAGAATGTCCACCCCACCGACCATGCTTCCTGGTCACGAAATTCAAGTGTATCTGTGAAAAGTAGGTAATGCGTGCTCCTGGTTAAAATTTAACCATTGTTTAGGGTGCCCTGTCATATGTGAGACTATTTATTCTTTTTTTAAAATGGATTGATTGATTGCTGTTCAAGCACAGTTATCTTCATTTTCCCACCACCACTTTCCCCCACCCCACCCTCCCCTGCCTCCCACCCTCAATCCTTCCCCCCTTTGGCTTTGTCCATGGGTCCTTTATACGTGTTCCTTGACGACCCTTCCCTTTTTCCCCATTATCCCCCTCCCCCTCCCCTTCTGGTTACTGTGAGTTTGTTCTTTATTTCCATGTCTCTGGTTCTATTTTGCTCGCTTGTTTGTTTCGTTGATTAGGTTCCACTTATAGGTGAGATCATATGGTATTTGTCTTTCTGGAACCGGAGAGCATTATGCTAAGTGAAGTAAGCCAGGCGGTGAAAGACTATTTATTCTTAACCATAAAAATGTAAAGGCTTTAGTTCTTTTCCATCCGGTGTTAGAGCAGCACACAGCCGCATGTGACTACTAAAACTAAGACCAGTGGAAGGTAGGTGCAATTCTGAATTCAGCCCCTTGCCGGCATCAGCCACAGTTCAAGCGCTCGTTAACTTCCCGTGGCTGGGGCCGCTCCGCTGGACAGCACGGATGGAGGGGGTTCCCCCCGCAGAACTTGGGTGGGAGGGCACTGCTCTAGTCATTTCATTGCCAAGTCACCCCCTTTCTTGCCTTTGCTTTGACTTCGAGTGAACATAAAGTGACTTTTGAAAATCATTAGTTTTCCTCAAGTCTTAGACCCCAAAAGTTTTATAGAAGTATCAGAAATTAACGTACCTTATTCTGAATGAGTTAATGCTAATCGGGTGCTTGCAAAAACAAAAAATGGCGCTCGCCAACTCAAGCGAAAACGGCATATATCTCAAGGGTCTGGTGCAGCTCCCTCCAGAAGAAAACAGAGAGGGGAGGGAGGCTGGAGAACCAGGACCTCGGAAAGGCCAGGGGTTATGGAAGCAAGAACTCCTAGACAGTCTCAATAGATGCTGGCTGAGACCGAGCCTCTTCTTTTCTTTATTGCTCCTGGAAAGGGTCCAGTGGACCACCAGATGTCCGCACCTTGACTAGGAGAATCAGGGCACCTTGATACATGGGTCCATAAAGCTGCACACGGTGAAGAAAGAGCCGTTCTCCGAAGGAAACCTGGTTTTCCAGGACCAAGAGAACTGGGACGGGAGTGCTCCCGCCCTGCAGAGCCATGTACCACAGCGCTCCCTTGGCTGGCTGACGGCATACCCTGCACGGAGAGCCTTCCTCTCTACTCTAAAGTGTGCACTCTCGGCGGGGCAATGTTACCCCCCAGGGGGCAAAACTGGTTCTTGGGGGGAAGAAATATTAGATAGGTGTCGGAGGCTGAATAACAGCCACCCATAAATGTGTATGACCCTGTCCCCAGAATATGGGGCTGTGTGACCTCGCCTGGTAAAAAGGACTTTGGAGACAGGACTGAGTTAAGGATCTGGCCATGGGAAGATGATCCTGCATGATCCGAGTGGACCCAATGTAATCGCGGGGCCCTTAGGAGAGGGGGGCGGGGCATCAGAGTCAGCGGGAGGAGGAGTGAGGGCGGAGGGCGGAGGGGCGGAGGAGGAGGAGCGAGAGAGCTGAGGCCACGCCGCTGCAGGCTTTGAAGAGGGAGGGAGGAGCCAAGAGCCAGGGACTGCAGGTGGCCTCCTGACTCGAAGGGGGTGGGGCGGGAAGACAAATAAATAGATTCTCCCCTAGAGGTTTCCAAAGGGAACACAGGTCTGTTAAGTGATACTTTGATTAGCCTGGGGAACTGACTTTTGGACTTTTGACCTCCGCCACTGTAGGGTAAGAAATTGTACTTTTTTTAGAAAAAAGATTTTATTTATTTATTTTTTAGAGAGGAAAGTGAGAGAGAGAGAGAAACATCAACGTGTGGTTGCTGGGGGTCGTGGCCTGCAACCCAGGCATGTGGCCTGACTGGGAATCAAACCTGCGACACTTTGGTTTGCAGCCTGTGCTCAATCCACTGAGCTACGCCAGCCAGAGTGAAATTGCACTTTTAAGCTGCCAACTGGTGGTGGTTGGTGGAGAAAGAGGAGGCAAACACAACATTCCATTCGTATATTGTCCTCTAAACGTCAATCCTGTGTGGAAAAGTATGATTTCTTACTATGTAATTTCCCCGTTAGGGAGCATTTAAATGTCACTTAATTTTTCTTCTCGAGGGGAACAGTAAAAGGGCTAGGAACACTGATTGATAACAGAGAGTCAAAGGTGGTCCGACTTCCTACGTTGGTTACACCACCAGCCATCGGCACCCCTTTCCTGAAGTGGGAGGGCCTGACCTCGGGCTCACTTCCTGCATCTCCCTGGGGGGGGGGGGCGTTGTTAATTTCTACCCTAAACACGATCGCAAGTAAATGTGTCCGGGGAATTGTCTTGGTTCCGGCTACTGTCTTTGATCTCACTTAATAGCAGGAGCCGCTTTCAGACGCTGGTCAATACTGTAACCTTCCTTTTGTCTGCAGTCCTCACCCCACAAGGGTCCCTGCGTGGTCGAGCTGCAGTCTTTGCTCCGTGTCAGTGAATTGTTGCTGGTGTTCCTGGGTAGAAATGCCTGCCTTGTGTCGGCCTCCCTTTGCTCCCGCGGGTGGCACAGGCCTCTGAGCAACCCCGATGCGTGGGCCCAGGAGACAAAATACTCGGCGGGTTGACCATTATGGGCAATTGGGAGAGCACAACAGAATTTGACTTTTTTAAAAAAGCCATGACATTGTTAAAGCACCGGAGTGATATGATCAGCTTTGTCTTCGGAAACCAGGACTGAATTTAATTTACTATTGGCATTATTCTCTATTTAATTAGTCAATGATCGATATGGCTCAAAATGAGATCTGCTTTTGCTCTGCCAGGCCTCTGGGGCTGCTACCCACTGAGAACCTCCGTAAATTAAAGTTTCCTCTGGAGGATGTTTTTCCCATCAGGCAGAGAGTAGAAATTCAGATTGCAAATGTGATCTAAGGTTGGATGATGTTTATGAATTACCAGGACGCAGATGACTTGCTTTTCCGCTCAGTTCTGTGGACTGTGGTTTAGGTCTTACCTGCCCTCACACAGAGGGCGCAGCAGAGACCGTGTATTAGGTTACCCAGCCTCGGGGTGGCCTTGGGCTGCACCCTGCACCCCCTCCATCCCGACTAGGTATCCAAGTGGAAGCGCCACCCCTCACACTTCAATCAAAACCCTCGGGTCAGTAGTCAGCCTTGGCACCCTTTTGTCTCCTAGAGCTTCTGGGTGACTTTTCTTCTGAAGTGTGACACCTTTATTACTTGTGTGTTAGCTCAGTGGTGCATTTAAAAAATACTGAACATTCTTATCTGATACTTCATTTTATTCAAAAGTGTTGCCCAGTTGATCTCATCTGCCATTCTGTCAGGAGAAGAGGAGGGAGAAGCCCTCTTCCTTTATTTTAAAGGTAAAGAAACAGACTCAGAGTTACCGCGACTTTTCCTAAATCTCACGGTGCTTTTGAACAACCACATGTGCTCTGTTAGATAATAATTTTAAGCCAAGACCAAAGTCAGGCTTTTGGCCAATGCCTGCCACCTTGCGTTTACCTCCGTACTTAAAGGAGATCAATGTTTTAATCAAAAAGGAGTTAACGGTATGAGATAGAGCCTATTAAAAATATGCTAAGCCACACGGAAGATTTGGGTGATCTTAGCAGGACCCAAAGATAAGATGTGCAGTACGACCTCTGGAGGGGTTGGCATTCACTGTGAGAAAATCGTCCAAGTTCAAGGCTGTCACTTTCTCTGTCTCTCCAGCCCTCAGGGTCCCCTCTCTCTGCAGTTTTCTCGTGTCTGCTTCCTTCTTCACTTTTTTTTTTTTTGTGAACTTCATTTTGCATGAGGCGAAAAGTGACCGGTTCAGTCCCTTTTAAATTATGTCACAGCTGAAATATTCAACAGGAGCGGCCCGGGGTCCTTCAGGTCAGACTGCAATGTGATTATCGGAGCGAGATGATTTAAATGCCTCAGCTCGGGCTTTTCTGTCAATCATCCTGGGCCAGGGCTTCATCTACAAAGACGGCAGATTCTACCCGAATGAAAGATGAGTGTTCTTACTGAGGGATACAACGGAGAGGTACATATCCTGACAGTATAGGCCACAGATGACCGTGAAATTTGGGGGCACACCTATAACTCGGGCCCTTAAAAATAACAGGACAGCTGGCTTCATTATTTGTCAAACTAAAATAAAACTGACAAATATTTTGTCTTCGTATTAAGCTTTTGGTGATGTAATACGGTCGGTAGAGTGATCTGTATTTCATTTTCAAGGTCAGTACAAAAGGGTCGCTCAGTGTGGTTAATGCTTTGTTCCCATTGGTCGTTGCCAAATATAAGGTGCGAAAGAATGACCTTATGGAGCCTGAGGAGGGTAGTGGCCAGAGAGAAGCCAACTGGTGGGTGGGCTCAGTGACTGGGACGATCCGTCATGAGTGAGAGAAGACCCATTTGGCATTGCTACTGTGACTGTGAACCTATCTCAGATGTTTTGTTTAACTAAAGGTCCCGCAGGGGTGCCCAGCCTTTGGGCGACTCTGGGCCACGCTGGAAGAAGGAGAGTTGTCTTGGGCCACACATTAAATACATTGCGACACATAATCACACAAGAAATCTCATCCTGTTTTAAGTAAATTTATGGTTTTGTATTGGGCTGCATTCATAGCCATCCTGGGCCGCGTGCTGTCCACAGGCAGAGGGTTGAACACCCCTCTAGGATCACTTCTTTCCTTGTGTTATTTTATTTCTTGCAATCTTTCTCATGTCCGGAATTTAGATTCTTTTGAAAACTGAGTAGAGAAAAAGAAGATAAATGCAAGCCTCTGTGTATGTGTGTGTAGAAGACGGGGTAATTATTTTGAACAGTTAAGGGTAATATCTTCTAAGGATTAGAAAACTAGATTCTCGGGGCATGACTTGAAAATCATACATTTTTGAAGAACAGAAAAAGTTATATGTTTGGAGTTTCTTTTGAGATCCAGCACAATTCCTGAAGCAGCGCCACGGCCATCACTGAATATGTACAAGCCATCACACATGTAAAGACCAGAGGAGGGAGAAGAAAAGCTGGTGGGGTTGCCCCTTTTCCCTGCAGGGGCGATGGTGAGAGCACTGGAAGGAACTGGGAAAGAAGTACATGGAGCAATGGAAATATGCTGCAGTTTTTGGTGGGAAGGAACTGTGACCGTCCCTTTAATGCCATTGAAGCTCCTGGTACTTTTTTGTATTTGTCAAGCAAATGGAGAGTGGATTGATTCTCTGGTCCCCAAGCCACACTGTGATCACCAGCAAACTAACTACACAGTAAACTGACTTTTAATCAAGCTGTAAGTGGGGTTCTTTAGTGTAACTGATTTTGGGTTGTTCATGTGATGCGACCTAATAGGACGCTAATAAACTGAGCTGCAGGCGGTGTGAATTCCAGGAAGTAGCCTCACCTTTCAGTCCCTGCCACCCGCACCCCGACACCAGCACAGGAGGTAAGAAACAAGGGTGATTCTGAGAGTTCGCAAACTCTTCTAAAGAAATGTGATAGAAATGTATCATGTTTCCAAGAAGTCAGGGCGATATTACTCACCAACATGGGCACTGTTCTTATCTATTCTGGTGCCTGGCACAAGGAACGGGCTCAGTTATTCATTGTTAGGTGAGTGGACAAGGTGCCTGGTCCATTGGTCCTAAAGAGAATAAGTGACAAGATCTACTGTCTTGGTCGTGCTATTTTGTTTTGTAGGGTGTAATCAGGTGAGTAAAATACAAGACGAATATGACCTCAGATTGATTTGTCATTCAGGCTTGTAACCTGGAAGTTCCTGTGTCATAAAATGATGGTTAAGGTTGGATATACATGATCTACACACACTGCTAGTTTGTCCCTGAAAACTGGTCCAGGGACCACAGACAGTTAAGGGAACCAGAGCTCAGCCTTGCAGCTTTCCTGGACACGTACTTCATCTCTTTTCACATGGCATTGACCTTGAATAGTGATGAGTGTATTACAGATATCATAAATAATAAGTCACATCAGCCTGTTTTATTTCGGAACTGTACACTTTAAAACTTAGAGGAGAAATGATGCAGTCATGGAGTGAATTGAGCTATGAAGTAACTTTCTTACTAAAATTAAAATAAAATTTTAATTATGATGGAGGCTGCTTCCTTTTTTTCTCGTATAGTTAGAACTGGAGAAAAGGTCAACTGATAATTTGGGGCATTTTGCTCTTGATAATCTGCTAGGTTGACCTTCTAAAATGTAGGCGCAATGTTCTCTTCCTCTGTGAATTTCCAAGGTCTAACAGAAAGTCTGACCTTGCACCCTTGAAAGGGAAGTGGGACTAATAATAGTAAATTCTATGGTAATTAGAAGACCCTGCTGCACTGGGCCGAGCACCCGCCCATGAAGACTGCTGTGGACAATGTGCGAGTGAAACTGTCTTAGACTTCTCCTTCAAAGCCAACAACCCCAGGCATCCTTCTTTTCACTAATAAGGTATTACAGTGCAATGTGGCTTTAAAAACAATGTTTGGGTCATTTGAATGGCAAGAATGTCACCAAAAATATCATGTTAAAAATGTCATCTTCCATAGGGGCAAGAAGACAAAGAGCTAATGACAGAGGCTTACGTTTCAGTTTTGTGTTGAATATATCTTGAACCTTGAGGTCCTATATCCTTGGTTGACTGAGGTAATGTAGAAGATGAAATACCTTTTACTGAATCTTAAAAAGTACAATATAAGCCAGGGAAAGGCAATCAGTTGTTATTTAAGAAGAGATAAAGACATAGTTATAAGCCTTGGTGTTGATGAGAAATGGGATGTCTGGTGCTTTTGGGGACAGCATGGGTTGTTCGTATGAATGGAAGTTCAAGTTTTCAGGAAGACTGTAGCATCATACAATGTCACTGGACATATTACCAGGGACACTCTCTCTCTAGTCAGAGTACTGCGTCCAAGGATAATTTTGGGGGTTCATCTTTGCCTGCCCTTCCAGTTGAAGCGATACTCATTTTAGACTCACTACTCCCTTGTGCATGGATGCTTTAACTCCTACACGTGCCGTGGACCAGGGGACCCAGTTTTGACCTTTCACTCGCCCTTGAGAATCAGATCCACCTTCCTGATGGACAGCTTCCCCTGGGTGTCGCACACAGTCCTTTCCTCCCGTTACCTAAGAGTGGCTCCTCTTTCAGTATTTCCGTCTCTGCCGTCAATGCCACCATTCGTCCAGTATCTCAAGACGAGAAAACTGGGGGTTCTCCTTGATGCAGCTGCCACTGGCCCATGCAGGGCTCTGTGAAAGCGAGAGGGAGTGGAACATACTTCCTGCACCCACAGAACGTACTTGGTAAACAAAGCTCAGGCTGGGGCACGCCTAACCGTGTGACGCAAGCCCGATTCTAGATTCTTCTGCTTTCTTGCCTACGTACCCGATCAATTGAAAACACCCCAATGTCCTGTAATCTGCCTCTCCTTTGTCTTCCCTGCTCAGTTGCCTTTTAAATTAAATGTCTAATGAAGAACGTGCCTATGTCATGTATGTGTGGTTACTACACTACTATAGAGAGCATCAGTGAACCTACCACCTTCCCAAAAGACAGAACGTGATCAGAAGTTTGACCTGTCCTTTTTGAGCCTCACTACCTCTGTTCTAGTTCACGCCCCCACCACAAATCACTTAAACCATCACGACAGCCCCCTTTGGTTAGCCCAGTTGGGTCCCCACCCCCCAGTTTGCCTACATCCACCCACAAAGCACATCGCTGCACATTTGACTCATTCGAGCCCCTGCTTATCCGCCATGGAGCGAAAGCCCCACTGTTTGCCCCTTCATAGTTCAGGCAGCACTGACTCCCGGGGGTTCCCCCACACCATGGACCCCACTGTGCTGCCAGAGGCGTGGCCCACCGAGGCCTTGGCCTTAAGTTAGCCCTCCCGTGTTTTCCTGAAGTTCTCTGTCTGTCTCCACTCCCGGACTGCTAGCTCTTTGAAGAAGACAGCGGATCCGTCTCATTTCTTTCTGTTTCTCATCCAGTTGCTGGATAGCAGCAGGGTTTCCACGGTTGGAATCAGCGTGATGAGGGGAGAAGTTTGTCTTGATATCTCTCTGGGTGGCACCGAACCTTCATCCTACATTTTTGTTTGAAATGGCACTGGCCACCTGGACACCCGTCCTGCATGCTTTCCGGTGTGTGTGTGTTTATTTTTTTTAGTTTACCTTTGGCCATCATGTAAACGCAGCCTTAGGATTACCTTGGGGAATTTTTAAAATGTGAATGGGGGATCTGACGGTGGTCCGACAATGAATGTTTATTTTTTCCCAATCCAACAGAATTAAATGGCTGCACCCAGGGGACTGCCTTGACATCTTATACACTCAGCTTCCCTGAGCGCTGTCCCAGATTGCTCTGGGGTCAGGTGTTGGACTTTCATGAGCACCCACGTATCTTCTCCTTTGTTGCCCTCTCTCCCCCGTCCCCGCATTGCCCAGCATCCTGCGGCAGCTGCCCGGGGTCGGCGGAGGCTCCCTCGGGCTCTGAGCCCCACGGCGGTTCCGTTGGTCGGTTTCCTTTCCCCACGCTCTGACCGGAAACCTGCTCTTCCCCCGGGGCACCGTTTTTCACTGACTGTCAGGAGGGAAGCAATCTCATTAAGTTAATCCAATTAGTATATGAAGAATTTATTTAACTTAATCTGTGGACTGTCTGCAGTGTACCTAAGTTTTCAAAGAGGACACTTCTTATATCAAAGTAATGAAGCTTGAATGATGCATCGTAAGTAGAGGGTAGTGCCTCTTGGTGTTTTTTCTAATGATACCCAGTAATGCACACGCCTAGTTCTCTTCCCACAAATCAGTCTTGCTGGATGTAAAAATACTCAAATTGATCCCTTCATACAGGAAGTGATAAGCTTCATAAATATTATTTAGTGGCAAATGTACTTAGCATTTTAACATCAACTTGGGCGTCAGCCATAAGAACAAAATCTCAGCGTGTTTATGCATCGTCGAATTTACAAGAAACGGGTTTTGTGTTCTTCTTTTTTAAATTTTTTTTTCAATTACCGCTTACATTGAGTATTATTTTGCCTTAGTTTCGGGTGTAGAGCACAGTGGTTGGGCAGTCATGTACTTTGCAAAGTGACCCCCACCCCGCCGTATTTCCAGTACCCACCTGGCACTGTGCATTAGTTATTACAGCATTCCTGACTATGCTCCCTAGACTCCACTTCACATCCCATGATTATGTTGTAACCACCAGTGTGTCCTTCTTACTCCCGTCACCTTTGTCACCCACCCCCCACCGCCCTCCCCTCTGGCAACCGTCAGTCGAAGAGGGTCTGGCTTCTGGCCTCCCTGTCTGTCTGCAGGACAGTCTCGCCCTGTGAGAAAGCTCAGTTAGCAAGGAGGTCCTTCCTCCTTTCTCCAGTCCTCCTGCGTGCCAGGGTGGTAAGGCGTGTTTGAAAACTTTTACTTTTGGAAAGTGAGAAATGTTCGCTGGGAATACGCTATTTTTATCGTAAGACATGATGATGCTCATCATCCTGAGACATGATTCCCGGCCTCCCAGGGCGGACTCGAGGCCCTCCTGCCAGGACAGCAGGCAGGCTGTGCCGAGTGTCACGTGGGAGGCGCAGGCAGCCTCCTTAGACTCCCAGGAGAAGGTCGATTTTGTATGGAAAACGCTGGAAAGATTTTGCAGTTGGGAGGCATAAAAAGAATACTTACAGTCGCCAAGTGTGGAAATATTGGACAAGGGTGTTCCAGACAGAGGGAGGAGTCTGAGCCAACACACAAAGGCAGGAAGGGGGAGCCTAGTCGTGGGTGGGCATGGGTGGGAGCTAGGAAGAGGATTACTCTGCGACTTCAGGCTTTGACGGAGAAACATTCTCAGTGCACAGCCGCTCCTTCCTTATCCTCGAGAAAGGTAACGCAAGCTTGCTTCTTTTTGCTACTTAACGTATATATATATATACGTTTTATATATATATATATATAATTCAATTGTTTTCATTTTCAACTGGTTTGACTTTAGGGAGTATAAAAACTCCTTTTGCTATCAACTAATTAGGAAAATTTAGGAAATTGTCTCACATTTAAATACTATATCTTTTTAAAAAGATTTTATTTATTTATTTTTAGAGAGGGAAGGGAGGGAGATAGAGAGAGAGAGAAACATCAATGTGCGGTTGGTGGGGGTTATGGCCTGCAACCCAGGCATGTACCCTGGCTGGGAATCGAACCTGCGATGCTTTGGTTCTCAGCCCACGCTCAATCCACTGAGCTACGCCAGCCAGGGCTAAATACTATATCTTAAAGCCTCATGTTGTCCAATGAGGTTTAAACTTTCTATAGTTCTAGGTTGTACCAGATGCTATTAAAGAGTTTCAACAAGTGATTATTGAGAACGAACTGTATACTAGTGGCCGCCGGTTTTGGCGGTGTGGATAAGACACAGTCTCCGCCCTCACAGAGCTTGCATCCTCATCAGGGAGAGACACATTAAATGAGCAAATAAACAAACAAATAACTCATGGAGTGGTAAGTGTTCTGCGCTTCTGCTGTGGTAACAAATAATATTAAGTTAATGGTAGCTTGAAAAAACAACATTTATTTCTTACTGTCAGAGCGAGGGTCAGCTGTGGGGACTCTGTTCATGCGGTGAGTGGTTTCTGGTCTGCTCCATGGGCCTGTCCTCTGGACCCAAGTTGCAGGGGATGCGGCTAGCTCCGTCCAGCTCTGCTCGTAGTAGGGTGAGGACCTGAGGAGCGTGAGCTGTCTCAGAGATTTACCATGCCCCCTGCACCTCATTCTCCCTTCTGACCCCCTTCCAGTGGCCAAAGCAAGTCCTAGGACCAAGACCCAGATCAATGAACTAGGGAAGCATACAGCTACCTCTCAAGTGAATGTTTGCTGAAAATAGTCCAATGGACCTCAACAAAGTAAACAAACACAGTAAACAAGAGTAAGGTCTTAGACAGCCAGGTGATCCTAAAGGAAATCAGGCAATGAGATACATTACCTGAGGATAGCGCCGGCAGCTCCTTCCGGTGAAGTGGTTCGAGGAGATTTGGACGCGGAGCGCGGGCGAGTCAGGGAGAGAGGCGGAAAGGCAGCGTAGGCACGGGACACGGCAGGTGCAAAGGCTCTGCGGTGTAACGAGCCCGGCTGGCTAGGAGGGTGCGAACGTGGCCAGTGTAGCTGTGGCTCGGCCAGTGCTGGCGACTGGAGAAGAGTCGAGCACGGCAGGCGGGCGTCAGATCCCACAGGAGCTTGCTGGCTGGGCCAGGAGCCTGGATTGCCATCTCAGCATGAAGTGAAAACGTTTGACCTTCAAGGCAGGGTCGTGACATGCAAGTCTAATCTGTATTGAAAACCATCTCTCCTGCTGCTCTGTGGATTGAGCACTTTGGGAGTGAGGGTGGGCAAGGGCGGAAGCAGGAAGATGCATTGGGGGGTGCTGGAGAAGCACAGGGGAGAGACGATGGTAGTTAGCAATAAGGTAATGGGAGGGAAATCTAATATGAGCCATATTTTGGAAGTATAATCGAAGTGGAATTTATTGACTTCTCTGTTAGGAGAGAGTGTGGTTTTGAAGGGTCTGAGCAAACGTGCAATGAGGTGGAAGGGAAAGAGGACGAACTTGGACTCAGAAATGTTTCTTTACCTGCGCTTTGCTTCTTGGGAGTTGTCTGACCAAGGTCACCCTTTTCACGATTCTCAGCCTTCGTGTCCATGATTTTTAAAAAAAGATTTTATTTATTTTTAGAGAGGAGAAGGGAGGGAGAATGAGAGGGGAGGAACATCAGCATGTGGTTGTCTCTCACGTGCCCTGTACTCGGGACCTGGCCCACAACCCAGGCATGTGCCCTGACTGGGAATTGAACCGGTGACCCTTCGGTTTGCAGGCTGGTGCTCCATCTACTGGGCCACACCAGCCAGGGCGTGTCCATGATTCCAATAAGCAAATAAGTAAGCAAATAAATGATTGAATAATTTAATGGGTAGGAAATGATACCAAAGTCATGTAATTTTTTAGAGGTTTAAGTATGAAAACAATTCATATAAAACGCAAAGAGTCTGCCTGGGTAAGGTTTCTTTATCTTTTGCCTTAAGGCAGTCACTTAGTGGGCTTCTCAAAAAGAATATTCTAGACAGAGGCAGTTTCAGAGGTGCATTCCGGAAGATGATCCGGTGGTGGCCGTACTGGTTTATTAATTCCCCTACACTCTTACGTAAACTGTCAGCATTGTTTTTCCCAGTCTCCGAGTGAGTGCGGTCACCGGGAGCCGTTTCAGCGAGAAAGTTTTCTAAGCGTGGATTTGTGATGTACGTTTGTGGGAGTCCCTTGCTCTGGGCTGACCCGTGTGCTGCTGGCGGGGATGAGGGATGGGGCACCAGGAGCCTTATCAGTTAAACATACAGTAGCAGTTTGGCTTGTAATGGAGCGATTAAGCCATCGTTTTAGTAAAAACACCTTAACATTGAATTGAGCTGTCAGGGATTTGCAGGTAATGTAGCTTTCCAGACTGGGTCCTGGCATTTTCTGATAACATCACTGTTTTTCATACAATGAATACGACTCCTGTTGGATGGGTGTTTCTGAGAAAAAGGCTTCACACGACTTAAGTTTAGGATTGGGGGGGAATAGGGACAATTTTGCAGGTACCTGAATTTTTTCCCTCCAGTTCCCCTCCTCCCCTGAACCTCCTCATACACCTGCTACTGCTGCTGCTTATGCTCAGAAGTGCAAGCGATACCCCCAAGTGAATGGGAACCTTTCTCCGGGTGGTGTTTCTAATACAGACTCAGCTAATGACAGTTCTGGGTACACCTTTGCAGTGTAGAAGGTGTACATCTATTGGAGTCACCTTAGCATACATAATCACCGTATAGGAATGGATTAGTCAAGTTCCAGCACACACACACAAAAAAACCCCTATAAATCAGCTGATTGAAGCCAATCCCTCACAGAAGAGAGCAGCTTCAACCAAACAACTGAGGGGTGACACAGCACCCCAAAGCTGGCCGCAGGAAGCCCAGGCAAGTGTCTGCATCTGAAGAGAAATGGCCTAACTTGAGCCCAGGGAGGGTTGGAGCTTTGGAGAAAGAATCAGTTAATATTCATTGTCGGCCCGGAGGAATGTAACTGGCTGAGATATAGTCCCAGGCGTGGAGCGTAGGGGGAGAAACGGTGCCTTCTCTCTCTCCCCAGTCTCTTCTTCGGGTGCCCCCACCTAAGCTAGGCCACACCCAAGCTCAGGCGACACGGGCCGTGAGTGATGGAGGAGGGAGGAGATGAGCCTGGAATGAGTTAAAGGGACTAAATGAACAACAAGGGCAGATTCGAGCTTCTCGGCTGCACTATTGCACTCTGGGATACGCTCCCAGTTCCCTGAGGGGTTTTAATGTCGAGACGGACAACTATAGTGTTGCAATGCTCGGTTTGAAAATCAGCGGATCCCAAGCAACAGTCCCTGCATGAAGTTTCAGCTGTAGCACTGAACTTGATGCCGGGATTTGGGAACTTGGGACCCTGGTCTACCAGCGAAGAAGCAAGTCACCACGACTCTGGACTTCTCTTCCCTCCTCTGCGAGCTGAGAAAGAGCCTTTACTCTTCTAACCTGTGAGGGTCATTGTGGTCACTACTAAATCACAGACAAGGAATCCACAGCTCACAATTCACGTGATAATGAAAGCCATGTACATGTAATTTTAGTTTTACCACCACTTGGGAGTATCCACAGTATCACACTTAAAATATCAAGGTTAGTTGAAAGGTGCTGTAAACACAGATGCTTTTGTACAAACAGTCTGCTATAGCTTTGTGATATGAAGTTGGATGCAAATATTTAGCCTCAGTGAAAACATGAAGCATGAGAGGTTGCTGGGCTTCCAATACAGCTGCATATTTATGCTTCTCTTTGAACAGATGCTTGTAAATCAGTTTCTGTGGAAGATCAAAGGTACCGTTAGTGGGGCCGTGAGCCGCTGTCCATGGGGTCTGAGCTCTCTAGCCAGAGTTGAGTCTTTCTCTCCTTGCTGCTCGTGGACAAGGGTTTTTTTAAATCAGTTTTTTAAAAGATACTTTAAAATTTATTTTTAGAGAGGGAAGGGAGGGAGAAAGAGAGAGAGAGAGAGAAAGAGAGAGACAGAGAGAGAAACATCAATGTGCAGGGTTGCTGGGGACCATAACCTGCAACCCAGGCATGTGCCCTGACTGGGAATCGAACCTGCGACACTTTGGTTCGCAGCCCGCGCTCAATCCACTGCGCTACGCCAGCCAGGGTGGACAAGGATTTATTTTCCTCCTAGGGGGCTGTTCTCTCCTTTATATGCCCCCTTCCATATTCACCTTCCTTCTTCCTCTTTCAAATTCTACCTTTTGTTCTAATTCTCATGCACGGGCATCTGGGTGAGGCTGAGGGGTCCTTCAGGGCTGTCACAGTTTAGTGAGAAAAAACAAGGGGGATCCTATAATGTTGCCTGTGAAGAGTGAAGTTGGCTTTAAGGGACAGGCATGCCTGGGAGGTGTTCTTGTTTTCAGAGAGGTAGGGAGTAACATAAAGTGTATATTAACCACGTGAGATAATGAGTCGGGCTTCGATGACCAACTTCCACCCCTCCCCCAAATACTTCCTCTTCTGTAGTACCTCAGTGGATGGCACCCAAATGCATACTATAGAATCGTAGGAGTCCCTTTCCCTCCACCATCACACCCAGGCACCTGCTACATCTGGCAGAGTTCGGTTGATTGCATTTTCTAAAAATCTCCCGATGTATATTTTTATTCATTGGCTTGTTCATTTGCTCAACAGCTGTGAAGTGTCCAGCACTGGACTAGACTCTGAAAACAAAGGTGAATAAATCTTGGCCTTGATCTCACAGTGCTGACAACATAGCGAGAAACGAAAGTAAATCACATAAAAATGCACATGTATAGGTTGCTGTATTACAAGGTGCCATGTTAGAGAATAAGGGGGGGGGGCAAGGATCCCATTAAAAAGATATTTAGTTAAGCCCTCCCTGAGAAGGTGACATCAAGGAGAAAGCATGAAAAGTGAGAAGATCCAGTTTGCAGGAACCTGTGTGTGGGAGGGTGGCTGGCGTGGCGATCAAGAGCTTTCTTCGGAAAGAACGTAATCGGAAGGATTGACTGGAGATCAACGTTTAAACATCGAGTGCTATAGATTGCATGTTTGTATCCCTCCAAAATTCCTATGCTGAAACCCTAACTCCCCAACGTGATGGAATTTGGAGGTGGAGCCTTTAGGAGATTAGTTCTTTTTTTTTTTAATATTTTATTTATTTATTTTTAGAGAGGGAAGGGAAAGAGAAAGAGAGAGAGAAACATCAATGTGCGGTTGCTGGGGGTCATGGCCTGCAACCCAGGCATATGCCCTGACTGGGAATCGAACCTGCAATGCTTTGGTTTGCAGCCCGCGCTCAATCCACTGAGCTACGCCAGCCAGGGCAGGAGATTAGTTCTTGATAGTGGCGCCCTTGTGCGTGGGATCAGTGCCCATACAGAAGAGACCCTGGGGAGCCCCCCAGTCCCTCCACCCCGCGAGGACACAGAGAGAGGACCATCTGACGGCTAGGGAGGGAGGGGGCTCTCACCAGACACCAGTTCTCTGACACTGTGACCCGAAACGTCCCATCTCCCAGAACTGTGGGCAGTGACTTTGGGTTGTTCGTAAGCCACCCGATTCGTGCTGTTCTGTGACCGCAGCCTGGAGGAACTCAGACAGGGTGGCCCGGGAAGGAGCAGACAAAGGCAAGGTTAGGAGTGTGCGGTTTATTTTCATTGTGTCGGGAAGTCATTGACAACTGGGGAGTGACACGGCCGGTCGGCCTCACCTTTCACATAGAGACTTCTGGTTCTTCGGTAGAGAATGGATTTGAGGGCGCTGAGGGCGGAGAGAGAGAAACTGAGTCCAGGGACAGTGCATTGTCAAGGAGAGAGAGGAAGGAACTAGACGGATGTGAACACGGTGGACCCCGTGCCGTGCCTCCAGGCGCCCCCTTCAGGACAGAAGCGCTCATTGCTAGGGTTTGGGCCGCGAACCACTCAGGGTCTGATCCACCTCCGGGACTTGTCCTTTGCCCAGCAGACTGGCCTCACTCAATATCCTGCTGCTGGGCTGTCCCACAGCCCTTAAGTAGTCAATGAGGAGGAGTAATAAAGCCCTTACCTTAAGTTGGGACAACTCCGAAGAACCATTCTTGCTCCCGAGGTCCCTGTGGAGGGAGCTGAGGACTCAGATGCAGGCGGATTCCACTTCGACCTCTCCTGCCCTGCCGCCCTTAATCTACACGATACGCTAAATGACGTATCGGGCTCTGTGTGGGGTACCAAGGGAGCATTTAGAAGAAGGCATTTACCATCTCACTTTCTGCATCTTCCTCATTTTTGCCTCATTTTGCGGTTCACAGAGAATGCTGGATCTAGTTGTTTTGGGTGCTGCTATACTAAAGTAACATAATACCATTAATATTCATCTATTACTAAGTAACATGACATTTCTACTTCAGCTATGATGATTACTATATTTTAAAAGTTACTTTCATTCATCACATATGTAGAATGTCAGATAGATATGTTTCTCTCTACAGTTTTATTTTGATGAATATTTTCAATGTAAAGGTCCATTGTGTGTCTTTCTATTATGGTTTTTGGGGTGCATTAAGACATTCCTAACTCTTTGAAGCTACTTCATTTTATTTGGATGGTGGTCTTATTTGTTGGTATTACTTCCCCCTCTGAACGGGCTTTGAGTAGGTGAATGCAAGACACACGGAATCAATACGACCTTCTTTCCATCTCTGGATTTAGTATGATCTTAAACTTGACAATCTGAAAATGAAATTCTCTCCTAAATTTGATTAACCAGTTATTATTATTGGAGAAATAGAACTTGTTCTGTTTCTTTGCCCCACAATTAATGAGATTATTTTTCTAATAAGGGCATATCCCCCAACTTTGCAAAGGTTGTGCATTGGACTGGAAACATCTGTAAATTCTGGTGTTATTAATAGCATCTCATTCTGCCCACTTGCCATTTTACGTATGGACACACTGGGATGAATAGAATTGCTTCTAAAATGACCCATGGGATCTACACTATTGTATGAGCTCAAGATAAAGCAAAAAAAAATATATGCAGATTTCTTAGACTTTTCACCCTGTATTAATGCATTTGTTATGGATCCTTTCATGCATCTCTGTTTTTTCATGGCTGCTCAGCACTTGATTTTGAAATTATTCTTCTTTCTTTTGTTACTTCGAAAACCCCCATTGTGTACACAAACTCATTTTTGAGGCTGCTTTTGTTCTATCTTTGTTTAACTTAGTGATTATATCTGTGTATAAATTGTCTCAAGATGAACATTCAGGAACAAATTCTTCTCATCTTGTGAGTAGGTTCAGTAAAAGTCTACGTAGTTTTGAACTCATCATGCAAGTTTCCTCATGCACTGTTCCAGGTCAACAGCAGTTACTGCGGTCTGGAGTACTGGGACTGTGGCAGGAAGAAGGGCGTGCTACTCAGGAGCAGGGGGGAAGGATGTGAGGAAAACAGTTAGCAGTGGGATGAGTTTTGACGGATTTACTGTAAGTGAGCAGCAGTGGGACCCGGGGTTATTTCTACCACTTGCATGTGTGGTGCTTCTTGGGCTGAAAAGTGCATTCTGGTGCATGAGCTTCGTGAGCACCCCGGCCTTGAGCTCCTGCCGTAACCCCTGACACAGCTGAGCCCGCCGCGAGCCTCCCAGCACCTGCCACATGCGGACCGCCCATCAGGGCCGGGCTGGCAACGCCTTTGAATTCCCACTCACCGGTTCAGCTCGGTGAGGAAGGTGGTGTGCACAGAGACGATGACAGTAAACGGTGCCGGAAGGAAGCCGGGGTTCAAAGGTCCTGTTTGTGCTCTGTCTTGACTGAGCATGAATGACAAGGGCAGGTTCCGCATCTGGTTGCCTGTGTTTCCTCCTCCATGCGTGAGCTGGCACGCGCTCCCAGGAACGAGCAGGGCTGCTTCTGAGGATCCTGCCCTGCCTCTCGGTGCTGCCAGCAGTCACATCAATTAGTGTCAGTTTTAATGATGGCTCTTGAGACCCACAGGGGACCTGTGTTTTGGCTACTGAAATGGAAGTTGGATTTGCTATTCAAACAATATGAAATATGAACTCTCGAGTCTGCAGATGTGGAGGGAGAGTGAGTCATCTGACTACCATAAAACATATTTTTATCTAGGCATGGTCAGTACGTATTCTTTGGGGTAGAATTCCAGCAGTGTAGGTTCCTGTGGTGTGGATATGCACGTGAGATAAGAATACCTCCGAGGGCATTCTCTTCCTTTACTGGCATACGAGGCGGCAAATGCCTCGACCACATTTTCCAGGAGTGGAGCTGGGTTGCACTGAACGGTGCTCTCCTGTTCAGGCAGTTCAAGTCGCCTGGGCAGAGTCCACATACAGTCTCCAGTCTCTGGAAAAGAGGGTTTGGGTTTGCATTGTGAACACATCGCCTTAGAACATGATCCTAAATTACCCAGTCAGCAGATGTGTTCTCAATATGGTCTAATCTCTTCGGTGAGGAGATGCTTGCTTTGGACACGTTTCTTTCGTGTTTGTTTGCCTTCCTTTCATTACCCTTCTGTTCAGGGAAGACACTGAACTGGCTAGTGGCAGAAACAGAGCATTACCTCTACCCAGCACAATCTTCATGTCAAAGCGGATAATCTGGTAGCTTAACACAGGAAAGCACTTCAGCAAGCAGAGGCCCGCTAGTGGGTGGTGAGAAGTGGGTCAAGCCAGGGAACCGGTCACCCCTGCAAGTCCAGCTGACACGGAACATCAATTAGGCATGCAAGGACCCTTGAGTTTTTCTCCTAGTCTAAAATATATTTGAGATTGTTACGTTTTGTTGGAGGGCACAGGAGAGCTACCGCTTCCTTGTCTGGCAAATTTGGGGTGCTCCACCACCACACACATCTCCCTGTGTATAGGAATATGCTACACTGTCAACCACACAGTAGGCTCTTTCACTGCAGAAGCAGGATGGGTGGTTTTCGAAGTCTGAACACTGAGTCCACCGATGTGAAAAGGAGGCCGGTAGCATGTCCATGTTCTCACGTGTCGTGTTCTCCTCCTTTTGCGGCAGGCTCCGAGTGGGCTGCTGACTGGCTGGGCACGACACAGTCCCCTCGGTGTGCTGCTTTCGTGCTTCTCGGCATTCTGTTGAGCGGTGTAATTTGGGTCTTAGGATGGAATATTTAGACTTGAACCAAGAAACTTAAAAAAAAAAAAACCCTACCCTACCTTTTCCCAAGCTTTCTTTAAACAGAAACATGAAGTAGGTATTTATCCACAATTTACAGCAAATACCCAAAGCTGTGATGAAGAACCACATGAGGTTACGTTTGTATGTGTGGTGACTCCTGATTAAATGCCGTACACGGTGAGTGTCACCTTGCTGGATGCTGCATATTCTCGTGTTCCCGTGAACATTTTTGAGTCTTATTCTGGGGTGCAGTGGAGTCACTATTTGGAAGCAGTTTGATCCTCTTGAGGCGTCCGTGGGTCCTGAGCAGCCTTCGGTCTAGGAAGACTGTCGCCCTGCCAGTGAGGCACCACTCCTCAGAGGGCGCAGTGACTGAGCATCTGCCACTCGGCAGCACAAACTACTCTTGTCCCTCGTGAGCTCCGGGGTGGTTCCTCCCTCTGCCTTCGGGGGCTTCTTCCCACACACACTGAGCATCGTCAGTGTGTGGCTGGAGAGGAATCTCCTGCTGCTCTGTGGGGGGGTCCTCACCCTGCAGCCTCCTCCTCCCCTATCCTGCCCGGAGAACTCTAATGACCTCGGTTGCTCAACTGTCTCCTCTGCTTAGCAGCACCATTGCTGCCCTTCCTGGGGTTTCCTCTTTACAGATGAACATTTTGCAGGCATTTTGCTTCCCTCAGAGATCCCTACCTACCTGATTCCAAATACCTTGAAACGTTGCATACATTCCCCCCTGCGTGATCACTGTGTTAGGCATGTGGATATATTGAGCTCATTGCTTCATCTTAGCCAGACTGCGGAAGTCCCTGGATATTTTCTATCCCAACCGGCTTGGCTTATTTCACTTAGTGTCAAGATTGTGAAGAGCCTAAGATTTTTACCTTGTTTGCAAACCAGCAAGTCAGCCTGCCCCACTTGTAGCAGGCTGGCAGCCGAGATGAGATTGGTGGATCAGAGACAAAGGATTTCCCACTCGCGGCACAGCGAAAAGCTTGAGCCTCGTGTTCTTGTTAGTGCCCCTTGCCCCCTTACTCCTGCGGCGTGAGCTGGGGCATCCCGGAGAAACGGTGTGCCAACAGTGGGTCGTTGTCACAGCTGAGGAACCCTGAGCCCCATCTTAAATAGAAGATACTAGTCAGTTCACCAACAATTTTTTTTGAGAGAAAGACTTTAAAAAAATTATTCTTGTCACTAAAAAAATCTTCCCTCTGCAACAGAAGGAGACACTGTTTTTATCTTCTAAGAGTGTTTTCCATGCAGTCATCCTCGGAAAGACAGTATAGACAAAAGCTGTCGCAAGAGCTGTTGAGTTTTTGCAGAATAGCTCCTCAACATTGAGCTTTGCTAAGTGATCTGGTGTAGGGCTTTTGGCCCTGTGCTTCACTCAACTAGTTTTTTAAAATAAGGTGATGAGGGGTGCAGGGCCCCTGGGCAGGATGACTCAGGGGAGGGCCGGGCTCGGTCTGACAAGGGCGTGCATTCAGGACATACCCGTGGAGTATTGAGCATTCACACAATGTATACAAGTGGGATTGCTGATCGGTTTTAGAACGTACTCAAACTTAGAAAGCACTGAAGTTACTTGGGGCGTTCCTAAGCATTTTTGGAGTTGCTGTATGACCTAAGCTTTAACATGGGCACACACTGTAGATTCACCGCCAACCATTGAACTTCTTCAGCAAGGTGTAATGGTATTTTTGAGCATGTAAAATGATCCATTTCCCACTTACATTTTCTGTCTTGCCATCGAGCTGCTTACTTGCGAACCCAGAAAGTCAGGGCTGCTTCTGGTGCAATGGGGACCTTGTCTTTCCTTTGGAGGATTTCTTGGGCTTTGATCATACTTCACGTGTGATGGCTGAAAGGAGCAATTCTAATTATGTGGAACAGAAAGTAAATACGCCTCGATTAGACTCGACTGCCGAACGAAGCTGATAACATTGACTTTATTATTTGGCGAAGTCCTAGAGGGAACCAGAACTATTAGGCACAACTGTCTTGACAGTGTCACGCGCAAATCAAAGAAGCCACTCAGAGGCTTGATGGCTCCTAAAACAGTTTAAACACGTCACGTCCTCCAAGGGGGAAGCTTTTGGAGGTTCGCAGGACAGGCTCACGACAGGTGGAGCGGCATTGTGTCCACTGTGGGGCTTCCTGTCAGGGCCCAGTGGGCGGGGCACTTAGTGGTGCATGAAGTCAAGGGTGAGTTTGTGTCTGTCTGAGCCCCAGGTGCATCTACAGCTTTTTGTGGATGGCACGGGAGAGCCTGTAAGTCCACATGGGCCAGGGGCTCTCACCTCCATACGCAGGTGCAAAGGGATGCTTCGGAAGGCAGCGGATCTGTGTAAGATTTGATGTAGGTGGATGCGTGCGTTCACTTTCCCCAGGTTCTTGAAGGCTATAAACTAAGATTTCGAAGTTTCAAAGCCCAGATTCACTAAGGAATAACTCAGAGATGTTTAACTGGGAATTTTTACATACTCCTATTTTCGGTGAAAATGGTACCCTGTAATGTTTGGGAGAGTTGGTAGGCTGAGCCAAGGAAGAAAGGAAAAATCAGGACTGAAAAAGAGAGGGGCAAGGGGAATTTTGTATTCAATTTAAAATTTTTTTCTAAACTTGATTGGTTTCAGAGAGAGAGGAAGTGGAGGGGTGGGGAGAGAGAGAGAGAGAGAGAGAGAGAGAGAGAGAGAGAGAGAGAGAGGGAGATATCAATTTGTTGAACTACCTGGCCAGGGTGGGGTGAGGGTAATTAAAAACAGAAAAAAACCTATAGTCATACTACTTTGGGGGGGCTGGGTAATTATCTGACAACTAGTAGGGAGCTCAGGCTGGGGATTTTAATCTGGGATCGTCAACTAGGGTGTTAAAGAAAACTTTCAGTCATTGGTGAATCCCCCAGGAAACCTTGAGTGTGCTGCGGAGGTGTGCACGGGGCGGCCCGTCTCTCTTCCCACCGCCGTCCGCCAGCACCTCCACCGTGTGCGGGCTGGCTCAGCCTCACGTCCCGCGGGGTTTCTCGCAGGTCAAGCGAACTAAATGCCAAGGGAAGGTCACATGGCTGGAAAACACAGAGTCTTTCCTGGGTGATGGGCTCTAATCTTTGCCCAACTGTTACCCCAAATTAATTCTACTTTTATTTCAGGATAGGGATCGCTTCGTCACTTTGAAATGATGGACAAGGAGTTTGAGACACATTTCAAACTCTGTGAGCTTAGAAACAATCGAATTATCATTTCCTTAAACTGCATTTTACACAAGAAGCATGATTCAAGAACGTGTGTTTTATTATCGGTCAGGCTCATATTATTAGGAAAATTGCCAAGCGTGATTAAAGACTATTTAATGATTGATTGACCTATCACAACTCTTTTTCTCAACATTCAGGAGCTTATGCCCAGGAAGTGGATTCCAGACTATTATAACTTCTTTAATCTGTTTTAAGACATTCTTGGCAACACCCATTTAGAGAGAGGGAAGGATATAAAAATGTATTTTGTAAGTATAAAGATGGTCTTTTTAATTAGCGTCAGTCTGGTTTATCCCTTAGGCTTCTTCGTAGCACCCTGCCTCAGGACCTTGGCACATGCCCTTCCGTCTGCCTGGGAGTCTCTTTCCCTGGGTCTCCCCATGCGGGTTGTTGCACCTTTTCTCTGGTCACCCTAGAAAGTAGGGAATCCAAGTTATCTAAAGTTACATAATATGTAAAGTATTACATTTGTCTCTCTATCCAGCTTTCTTTTTTCTTCAGACCACTTACTCCTTCTAGTCCACGTCCATTATTTTCATCTGTGTTCTCCAAGAACAGAAGGAAACTCCGTGAGGACAACTTCACTCTTGAATTTCTTGCTTCTACAATGGCACCCAGAACACCAAAGCTCTCCACTGAGTGTGTGTTGGAAGAATGAACAGATGGACCTTTATCTGAATATTTTGAAATAGTGTCTTTAGATGGATTGTATAGTTGTCTTTTATCGGTCTAACTGGCCACTTCTAAATGTATTCACTAGTTCCAGTTTTCAACTTTTGGTGTTTACATTGTCTGTCTTATTATTTTGCATAGAGATGTGGCATCCTGAGATTAAAGATCAAAGATCTAAGGGATCCATTTATCCTTTTACCTCACATTATTCCAAAATCAAGATAAAATCTAGCCCTGGCTGGTGTAGCTCAGTGGATTGAGCTCGGATTGAGAACCAAAGCATCGCAGGTTCGATTCCCAGTCAGGGCGCATGCCTGGGTTGTAGGCCACAGCCCTCAGCAACCGCACATTAATGTTTCTCTTTCTCTCTCTTTCTCCCTCCCTTCCCTCTCTAAAAATAAGTAAATAAAATCTTTAAAAAAAAAGATAAAATCTACACAAAGAGTAATTGCAACAATAAAGAAGAAATTTGGGTCCACACAAAATAGGAGGAAAAAGATGATGGGAGTGTCTAAACATGAGGGTTAAGGTAATTGTTTTGTTACTTCCACTTTCTTGATTCCAGAAGCTCAGCAGCTACATTTGGGATTCAAGATTCATCAGCTCAACTCAGGTGCTTAAAAGGCACATTCCACCTGCATCCCTCAGGTGGTCTGTTTCATTTTTATTCTTAAATATCACATTTTACGTTCTGCGGTGATCTTTAAAATACTTCAGGAGACACGCTTAAAATGCACAGGGCACAGAGTCTATTAAAAATAAACTGTGAGCTTCATTTTATAAGAGCTGTGTATGTAACTCTGTATTACATATTTTAATATTCCTGGTGGTAAACTATACACCAAGTTATGATCATTTCAATGTAGAAGATAAACCAATATCCTTGCAATATAGAGACAAAATCATTTTACAGGTATTTTTAACAGAAGAATCTCAAATTTGAACAGAGGGTTTTTTTTTTAAATCATCAACCTTTGTCCTTTTTGATGAAATGGGCTAAAGGCTAAAAAAAAATAATTGAGGAAGCAGTTAAAAATGACTTAGTTGCACTGATCCAAATGGCCTTAGCCTGCTATCAAGGTTTGCTACTGAAATTTTTTCTATTACCTGTCACCACGCAGAGGGGAAGTACAGTCTCTATAAATTACACTGCAGAGCAATTGTGGTAGAAAAATGGCAGCTGTTATTTTATCAGATTACTTTTTATCTACAAGACTGCTCTCCTCGCTGCCATGGTATTGTAAATTAGGTGGTAATGTTTGAAAAAGGGCATTGTTACTTAGTTTTAATCTCTCCTTCTGCTGCTGACAAAATAACTTTGTCTTTTAAGTAAATGCCATAAGACCCCATCGAGTCCTCTGTGCTCTGGGTCACTGCACTTGTTTGGTGCTAATACAGTCTCACGATTAAAATAAATTTAAAGAAATGTTTCATGTAATTAGTAGTATGGGACCATGAGCTAACCAAGGAGTGTTATTAACTTGAAGAATAGTTAATCTGATGGAAAGTAACTAAATCCCTTGATAGTCCATCTTCCAACTGAACTTTCTTCATTGAGCTAAAATTGTAACCTCTGGCACAGACTTCTATGTTTCAGTGTTTTTATAAATACAAGGTCTGTCCGTAAAAAGTACAGCTATCATTAATGTAATGAGAATGGTTTACGTGACGTCGTTGTAACCTGGCAGCCAAAGAGCATGGACTGGAATGCGCATGTGTGAACAATGACAGCTTCACTGTACTAGTCAGTGGGGGCGGTAGACGCCATTGAGTGAGCACATGTACTGTGTGGCTGTTGCATTCGAAATGACTGAAGAGTAGAGCAATGAACCTGCATCAAGTTGTGCACTCATCTTGAATATTCCTCCATGAAAACTAGTCAGAAGATTCAGAAGGCCGCAGCTATGGGCAACGGGTGATTGGCAGCTTCATCACGTCAGCATGCCTGCTCGTGCATCACGTCCTGTGCAGGTTTTTTTTGGCAAAACATCAAATCACCCAGGTGACTCAGTCACACTACAGGCCAGATTTGGTGGCCTGTGGCTTCTGGCTTTCTCCAAAACTAAAATCACCTTTGAAAGGGAACAGATTTCAGACTGTTGGTGAGATTCAGGAAAATAGGACCAGGCAACTGATGGTGATTGGGAGAGCTGTGTGAGGTCCCAAGGTGTCTCCTTTGAAGGGGACTGAGGCATCATTGTCCTGTGTGCAATGTTTCTCGTACCTTGTGTCTTCTTCAATACATGTCCCTATTTTTAATAGTGTACAGCCAGACACTTTCTGAACAAACCTGGTATTTATTTGGCTATAGATGGGGGTGTGGTTTGGGTGGGGAAGAAACCCTAATACTTGTTCAGGGTATATGATGTGCTTTTTTAGGCACTGAACAAATATTTGGGTGAACAAATAATTTAACTGAAAAGAGATTCCATTTCTTCTCTGTAAAAATAAGGAGTTGATTTTAGTATTTCTCTTCTATGCCAGAATTAGTTTTCTTTTGTAATGTCGGAAGATTATCATTGCCTTAACTGTACTTCAGATGAATAAAGAAAGTGACTTAGAATGAATATATGAAACAGATAAGGGGAACTCTTGCTTCTTAAAGGCAGGGTTATAACTGGAGGCCATGGAAACACCTTCTTTAGGATTTTTAAAAATTGGAAGGACCCACCATATTGAGTGTTTTGAGAGTGGAAAAAAAATCACACATTAAGAGCTTGTCATTCATTCACCAGACACACTTCTGAGGCCTTTCTGTGTGCAAAGCACTACAGGAATGTATAATATATAACTACTATTTTCAAGGAGACTCTGATCTGGTGGGGGAGATAGATATGCAAACACTAACAGAAAATAACATTAGTACAATAATGGATCTAATCCTGTTGAAGGGGTCAATGCCTCAGTTTAGAAACCCAACATTAATTCAGAATAGTTCTTTCTGCTTCCTTGCTTAAAGCACACGAAAGGCATTACATGATCTAAAATATATTTTAAATAGTTTCTTTATGTCTCATCCATTTTTCCTCAGAGTCCCAACACCGTGCCTGTCACTTTTCCAAGTTGCTTCAGATCACACCCCTACCTAGCTTGTGTCCTTTTTATTCTTTTCTCCCCACTCTCTAAGTCTTGATTTTGTAAAACCCAGAAGAAGCAGTGTGGCAAGAAAAAAAATCAATCTCTGAGGATAGATAAGGGAAAGACGGTAGGTAAGCTGGCCAAGTCAGAGCGACCCTACAATGAACGGATAGTTACAGTGTGGCTTTTCTGGCTTGCTTTCTTCCCCTTCTCTTCTCTGGCACGGAACTTCTTCTTGTGGAAAATGTGTACTGCGTGGTCGACAGAGCTCACCCTCTCCCCAAGTAGCTGCAGAAGTAGAGGGATCCACACCTGGCCGTCAGGCTCCCTCATTCCTCTGGCCAAAATGACAGGTTCAAGGACATGCAGGCGTCCAAAGCTGGGCCAACCGGAGGCCCTCCAGGGGGCTGAGTCCGTGGACCCTTCCTTCCTTCCTTTGTACATCACAAGGCGGAGGGATCCCAGTGCGGACTCGCCAGCGCTCGCTCCCCGGCATTTCTGTGGTTGGATGCAGCGGGCTGCCTGCCCAATGAAGCTGGCTGCAGAGGGGAGCAGTCGTGGAAAAAGGGGGCCTAGCTGCCTCTGGGGCTGAGGCACCCCTGAATTTTTGAGAGCTAATAAATGCAGCAAGGCTGGAGCAGTGTGGTAAGGGCTGTGAGACTGCAAGGGAGGACGGAGACGGGCAGAGTCAGGTGGTGAAGCTTTGCAGGCCGTGGTGGGGCGGGGGGGGGGGGGATCGTGCTCTCCACGTGATCGGGAGCCATTGGAGCCTGTGGGTGGACACGGGAGTGGGACGATCCGGTTTACGCTTCGAAAAGCTCGCTGGGATTTTGTTCCTTTTGTTCGTTCATGATAAAGTGAGCTTGCAGGCGACTTTAGCTTGGCTGGTCGGAGAGGATTTCATCTGTGTACCAAAGCCGTGATCCGAAGGACGGGAGGAAGCTGCTCCGCCGTCAGGCGGTCACCGTGTTGTGTGCAGAGCCATTACATTAGTGAGCGCTGAAGTCTGGAGGTCAGAGAAGTGCGTCTTGTTCGCGGATCCGGAGAATGTTCCCGGGCACCGCAGCCCGGAGCGCGCAGCTGGGACTGCGAAAGAGGTGGCTGAAAATGCAGAGTGGTGAGGGCGAGTCTCGATGTTGTCCTCAAGACAGTGGGGTGTTTGTTGTGGGTGACTTCAGGTAGGGGAACATCGGAGCGGGTCTGTACTCTGAGTGGTTTCCTTAGGGTGCGGGAGAGGAACTGGAGGTGGCAGACTGGGTAGGAGGGCGCAGAAGGGACCCAAGCAGAGGGGTGGTGTGGTCTGAATTACGGCCAGACTTCGTCCGAACGCTTCTGGGACCCACCCTCTGTCCACTTCGGACAGCTGTAATTGTTGACTAGGTCTTGCTTATCCAGAGTCAACCTTGGAACTGCTACCAATTTATCTTGGATTTTTCTCTTGTCACATAGGACGAGTTTAATTCAGTTTCCACTTGGCAATCCTTCATAGTTTTCAAGGCAAGATCAGTGTCTTCTCTCTCCGTATTTCTTCCCACCATGTGGGGGCCTTTTCTTCGGGGTAAATGTCCCACACGTCTTCAAATCATGTGAGTCGAATGTTCCCTCTGTGACCTCACTTTTTTCCTTCTCCATGTTCTGATCACTTGTATCTTTTTTTAAAAGATTTTATTTATTTATATTTTAGTGAAGGAAGGGAGGGAGAAAGAGAGAGAAACATCAATGTGCGGTTGCTGGGGGTCATGGCCTGCAACCCAGGCACGTACCCTGACTGGGAATCGAACCTGCGACACTTTGGTTCGCAGCCTGCGCTCAATCCACTGAGCTACACCAGCCAGGGCTATATCACTTGTATCTTGATTAATCTTGCTGATCGGTGACCAGCTCAGAGCATGCCACCCTACTTTTACCGACACAGTGGAGTGGGCCATTATTTCTTCGGTCTTTCTGATTATTGTCGTTTACCAATGACAGCTGATGTTCCCAAGGACTTTTCCAGTGCTTGTGCAGCACCACTGAGTCTGCGGTCAACTCAAATCCTAAACTGTTTTTCAGTCATGTTCCCATTAAGCCCTCTCCCCCTCCTTTTCTATGCTTGATTTCCTAATTTTGAATTGTTACGTCTGGTCTATTTTTCCATGCGTTTGCGAATCTCATTCTGGTGCCGAGCACATTAACCCCTGCTCCCAGTTTCCTGAGATCTACGGTAGTGCCCATGGAAGAACTGTTTCTTCAGCTGTTTGGTAGCTCCCTAGTATTTTTAAGATTTAATTTATTGGTGTGCAAAACCATACAGGCTTCAAGTGTACAAGGCAATCAGGCACCATCTGCATGCTGCATCATCACCCCAAGCACAGTCTCTTTCCATCCCCATTCTCTCACCTTCGCCCACCTCCACCTGCCCCTCACCCCCTTTCCCTCTGGCTATCACCATACTGTGGTCCATACCTACCTGCTGTGTATATATGTGTTCTTGGCTAATCCCTCCACCTTATTTTATCCAGTCCGCTTCCCCACCCCTTACAGCTGTCCGTCTGTTCCAGGCATCCCTGCCTCTGTTTCTATTTTGTCCATCAGCTTATTTTGTTCATTAGATTCCACATATAAGTGAGATTGTATGGTATTTAGATCTTCTGCCTAAGGCTACCAAGGAAGGTCTCATCAGTGTCTGCTTTTTCTACAACCCTCCTGTCACCTCCTGCGCCCTCCCCTTAAAACAAAAGCCTCTGTGTTATAGGCTACATATTGTATGTCTCATGTGTCCTATGTGCTAATAAGTTTAATTAAGGAAACATATCTCAGGTAATGTTTTAGCTTGTTAAAGTGCATTTTTCTTTCATAAGATTTTTAAGAGGGTCAGTTATTAATGCTATAAGAATCTGTATTATCAAAAAGCTGTTGGGAAGTAGACTTTTAAAAGGAGAGACTTTGGTTCATGTTTAAGTTACAGTCACACGTTGGTGTGGTCCTGGGTCTCTATGTCTTCTTGCTCAGACCTGGGAGCTGGATTCATCCATTAATTCAGACACTTAGTAAATATGTGAGTGTCTGACACTGGTTATTGATAAATAACAAGGATCCCATCCTCATGAAGTTCATATTCCAGTGGATGAGACAGACTATGAATAGGTAAATGTTATATCAGGGGACAATACATGCAATGGTTGGAAAAAACCACCGCCACCACCACTAGCACAGTTAGGGAGGAAAGGAGGTTAGTTCTGCAGCCCAGTCTCCTTTGATATGCGGTCGTCAGGGAAGACTTCTGTACAGTAGATGGAGGGACCTAAAGGACGTGAAGGAACAAGACACAGAGATGTCACAAGAAAGAGTTTTGGGGCATCAATAGCACCATGTGCAAAGGGCTGAGCTTGGGGCGTGCTTGGTGTGTTCAAGGCTGCTGCAGCCCGAGCTGAACAAAGCCAGCAAAGGGAGGAATAAAAGGAGGTGGGCCCATCAGGCAGTGCGGGGGCGGGGTGGGTGGTCCGGTAAGTCTGCGGTTGTCAATCCCCATCAGCCGGAGCGCTCGTTAAAACAGATTTCTGGGCTCTGCTCCCAGAGTCTGAGATTCACTACGTCTGGGGTGGGGCCTAAGTATTTGCATGGTAACACACTCCCAGAGGGTGTTGCTGCTGTGTTGTAGGGTGTTGCAAGGTCATGGTAAACGCTTGGGCTTTTATTGAATGAGATGAGGGCCAATGGATGAGAAAGAGTAGAGGAGAGACACAACATTTTGAAAGCATGAGTGTGGCTGTGGGTAACGAGTAGGTATAGGGGGTTAGGGTGGAAGTGGGGTGTCCAAAAAGGACACCTTTGCAATAATTAGATTATAAAAAGTGATCATTTTGTCCAGGGTGTTAGGCATAAAAATGGAGAAAAGTGGCTGGATTAAGGAAAACCCACGTCCTATTTTGTATGGCTTGGAGAACATAAGCAAATAATGGCACCAAGACGCTATCTCTGCTCTATTGTCTCAGGGGGCTGGCCCATATTCAGCCCCTACTGTGTGATTCAAGTTGAAACCTTTAATCTAGTGTGTATTTTGCATGCACTAATACACGTGAATGCAATGTGTTAGAATAATTGACACCTCTGATAGGTTGCAAGTATGTACCTTTAAAATGCCAGGCATGTGCTCTAGATTTTATTTTTGTTTCACCTTTGTTTTATTGATCTAAAGTATGTCATATTATGAGACTATTACTGTCAACTTTGGATTTTATTAAATCACTCGTATTATAATAGAAGACATTAATAGAAGACATTGACAAAGAGTAGTTATGCTCGCTGCCTTTTATAGGATTCCTAGGAAATGTCATTATGATTATGTCTTTTTGTTAAATGGGATTTATAAAAACTGCTAAACATTTATAGAGATGACAGCTCCCTTGAATTTGACACTTACCTGTTAGCTCCATACCTTTGAATCCTGGTGCTTTTGCTCCACAGAAACTCATTTCGGTAATGCACTGTGGTCTCAGCTTTCTTTTTTTTTTAACACCAATGTCCTGGTGAGACAATGTCAGCTTGTTTTGTACCAGTTCCTCTGCACGTTGAATGACAGCTCTTGCTCTGTCTGAATGGTGAGACAGGGTGAAAGGTCATTCTGTCCGGCTGGGCTGCCAACTGAAATGCGTAGTGTGTTTTCAAACCATGGGTTATTAGACATGAAGGGGCTTCATAAATCACCTTGTCTCTCCTCTCATCTCACAGATGTGGGAAATGAGACTGGAATAGCTAAGAAAACAGTCCTTCTTTCTTTTTGAAACCCTTAATAGAGACGAGAAGGTACACATTTAAAAAGCCATCCTCTGGGGTTGAAGAGTGCACACCTTAGCAAGAAGTCTTGTCAGAATACGATGGCAGTCCTTCTGGGGTCAGGGTCACGGCGCTAAAAATGCGGATTGTGAAATCAGCTTCCTCGAGCAGCAGCGCGAGGGGCAGCCAAGGGGTGCGTGCGTCTCTCACGTGTGGGTACGCTGCCCTCTCAACCTGGACCACGGGCCCGTTAAAGAGAGCCACCCTCTTGAAGCTCCCCTTGTTTCCTCTCAGAGGACAAGTCATTGTTTCAGATACTCGGAATTATTTTTAAGGACCATGCTATCGATAGCAGTTAGTAAAACGTGAGGAGATAAAAAGCCAGATCAGTAACCCATTGATGCAAGGGGGCAAGTAGTGTATACGATGTATCCCTCTAGTGGGGTATTGGCCTTGAACTCAGATCATGCCTTATGGCAGTCCGTACATGCCCTCTTCTCAGTCGCCAGCCCAGCACAGATTGCATTTTCTCAGGGATTTCTAAGCTGTGAGAGGTAGCTAGCCGCCTCGAAGGAAATCCAGGGTCTGTTCCGAGAACAGGTGAAAATTGACTCTGGCAGGGAGAAACAGCAGATATTTGTGACAGAGGGGGAGCGAGGAGGGCAAAGGCACAGAACCTGATAATTGTGTAGAAGGGTGAAAGGGGCGGGTCTCGGATGAGTCTCCAAGGTGTTTGGAGACCTGGTAGATGGATGACGACATCGTTACTCTGATTAAACTGGAACCTGGAGGAAAGGAGTCGGTTTGAGAGGATGGATGAGAAAATTTGGGCTTCGGTTGTGAGTTTCAAGTGTTTATGAGGCACCCTACTAGAATTTTGCAGCAGAGCGAACCACACAGACTCACAGTTTAGGGAGGGATCTGGGTTAGAAAGGCTGACTTGGTGCACGCAAGAGGAAGTCAAATCTATTGCCCGGACTTGGAATTCCCAAAGAGAAAATGAATCAGGAGAGTCTGGGCTGGAGTCAGGACCTGGGGCCATGGCTGTTGAAGACCGTGCGACCGGAAAGCGTGCTGTTGAATCCCTTTCTTGCAGAGGCAGAAGACTTCCGACTAGATGGTAACATTCATTATACGGTCTTGAAAGAGGAACTTTGAGCAGGAGTGAAGGTGAAGTTAATGGCACCTGAGCAGGTGGGGCGATTACGAGGCTCTCCGTGGATACCAGTGTCCCCTGTCTGAGATCCAGAAATAAGGAGAGGGGGCTAGACACTAACGTGTGCAATAATTTTGGGGTGTCATCGCCGAAAGCGGAGAAGTTCGTGTAGTCTGATGGTGTGGGGATCAGAGGATGGATGATTTCTTTCCACACGTGGGTGGAGCGAATTAATTTGGAGGAGCCCATAGGAAGCCAAGAGAATGCAGGTGGCGTCCGCGTTCCTTGAGGTATGTGGGTCATGCGGAGGAGCTGCAAGGAAAGCGCTTCCCTAAGAGAAGACGTCTGTTTTCCCATCTGCACAACCGCGGAAGGAGCCTCCTGTACAGGAGCCGAGGCGTGTTTGTGGTGGAACTGGGAGCTCCAGGATGGGGAGGAGGTCAGGGAGAGGCCAGCTGTGGGGTGAGGAGGGAGAGGTGGCGAAGGGCGGAGCCGGTCTGGGATGGGGCGGCAGGTGCACAACCTTTACGGAGGTGAGCGCACGGGGGAGGAAAGATGACCAGAGCGGTGCAAGACAACACCTCTAGTGTGCGGAGTTGGGGAGGAAGAATACGCATGTGCACAAAGACATTCACAACGTCATTCAAGACCCAGCCAGAACTGTGTGACGTGTTTTGCATATAACAAGGGTGGAGTTGGGCCCAAGAAGAAACACACCAAGGCACATCATCATTACATTAGCCAAGGTAAAAATGAAGGAGAGAATCCTAGAAGCAGCAAGAGATAAGGGGACAGGCACCTACAAAGGAGTTCCCATCAGACTGTCAGCTGATTTCTCAAAAGAGACCTTACAGACAAGAAGGGCCTGAAAAGAAGTATTCCGAGTCATGAAAGGCAAGGACCTATAACCCACATTACTCTATCCAACAAAGCTTTCATTTAGAATGGAAGGGCAGAGAAAGTGCTTCTCAGATAAGGTCAAGTTAAAGGAGTTCATCATCACCAAGCCCTTATTTTATGAAATGTTAAAGGGACTTATCTAAGAAAAGAAGATAAAAAAACTTGTATAGTAAAAGGACAGCAAACTCACAATTATTAAAAGCCACACCTAAAGCAAAACCAAAGGAAACTAAGCAAACAACTAGAACAGGAACAGAACCACAGAAATGGAGATCGCATGGAGGGTTAGCAACAGGGGAGTGGGAGGAGGAGAGAGGGGGAAAAGGTATAGAGAATAAGTAGCATAGATGGTAGGTAAAAAATAGAAAGGGGGAGGGCAAGAATAGTATGCGAAATGGAGAAGCTAAAGAACTTATGACACATGGACATGACTAAAGGGGGGAATGTGGGTGGGAGAGGGTGTGCAGGGTGGAGGGGAGTGAAGGGGGTAAATGGGACAACTGTAATAGCATAATCAATAAAATATATTAAAAAAAGACAAGAGTGGAGCTCAAAGGAAGATTGGTCCAAGGCACTATGCTGAGCGGTGGCGGTGCAGAGATTTCTGCGTGGATTGGGGCAGGAATCAATTAGGCTAATACGTGTGAAGTCCTGAAAATGGTAAAGTGTAAGGTGGTGTTACCAGGGGTATGACGGAGAACATTTCCAAGCTTTGACAAACTTGCTGCCTCAGGAAGTGCTTTTGAAATTTGGGCACCTGCGTTCCTACTCTCAATTTTCTTTTTAAAGATTTTATTCATCCATTTTTAGAGAGGGAAGGGAGGGGGGAGAGAGAGAGACAGACAGACAGACAGAGAGAGAGATAGAGACAGAGACAGACATCAATGTGCGGTTGCTGGGGGTTATGGCCTGCAACCCAGGAATGTACCCTGGCTGGGAATCGAACCTGGGACACTTTAGTTCCTAGCCCGTGCTCAATCCACTGAGCTATGTCAGCCAGGGCCTACTCTCAATTTTCTAAGTTAGGCTCTCTGAGGGTGAGCCCTGGGGATCTCCCTGTGTTTTTTATAGCTCTCTTTCTGCCGTGCACTGCTAATTTATATTTTAATAATATGTATCTGCCTAATTATAGTTCAACTAACATAGCAATATAGAGGTACATGAATGGCAAAAAGGAATTTAAAAACACACACACACAAGGAATGTCACATGACCAAAGTTAAGAAACAGCGGACAGTTGGTTGGAAAATCAGGGAAGGTGCTTAATGTAGGAATTTTATTTTGAAGCCACTGGAATATCGTGGAGTTATTTTGAGCAGGTAGTGGTGGATGTATTTTAAGAGAATTATTATGGTTTATGTAAGTGATATTTACTAATAAATTTCCAGTGACTCAGACTTGTTCTAGTCATGTATTAAGACTTAATATACTTAGACTAACATGATTTTAAATGAGGCTTACTGAATATTTTGGTAGAAACGAGAAATCTGATCTGTAATCTTCTAAGCATTATGTTTGTCTGATGTAGAGAAATATGACATGGCATTATTTTTATTTAATGTGCACAACTATATGAATAAGAAGTTATTTAATTGGAAAATCATTCGTTTTTGCTGTGCTATTGATTTCCAGTTTCTCTAGTGATTTGAAAGTTACTGATTTTTAAGGTAAGAAATAAAATTTATAAACCAGTGCTTTTTATACTGAAAAAAAAAAAGATCTTTAGCTTTGCTGTTTGAACTAATGGCTTCCCTGCAGGTTGGTGAAGGAATAAAAAAAATCATAAGTTGGTGAATTAAAAATAGTTGATTTTTTAAAATCATTCTTGGGCACACAAAAGATTCATTTTATGATTTGCTCAAGTTGTATATCTTTTTGATCATTTTATAAAGCAAAAATTGTCTGCCACCTTTGCACACTCTCCTTTACATCTGGATCTGTCTCAGAGCCCCCTTTAAGAATATATAGTTCTGATCAAGAACTGTGTGTCTCCCTGAAAAACTCCTTCTGTATCTGAGTTTGGATGACATAATGGTGATACTACCTTTGAGCCTACTTAGACACAGTGAAATTGCCTCAGAACTTTGAAGATCTGAGATTTAAAGAAAAGATGAAATGCAAATACGTATGTTCTGTTTTCCCATGGAAATGATATTCTAAATGAGAAATAACTCCTTGGTTGGCACACTTGGGGCCTTTTGGAAAAAATGAAGGGGCACTTGGAAGACAGGTTCCCTGCTTTTTCTTATAACTCTGTTAAGATACAATGTTAAGGAAGTAGAGCATCTAGCATTTTAAAGAATAATGAATAGGAATTTGAGGATTTTATTTACTTCTATGTATGAAGTATCTTCATTTCATTCTTGAGTTCCCATTTTTTGGTAGGCAGCTCTCTTTACATTTTGTTACGTCTGATTATTAGAGCCGTATATTTTCATGGTAAAATTTACGTGATACAGGAAGGTCCAGCGGAAGTTATTTATCATGCTCCACGCAGATCTAAGCACCGTTGGTGTTTTAGTGCATGTCCTTCCACACTCCTTCTCGCCTGTGCGAATCTCCGTGGGTGCGACTCAGGCCGTGCGTCCTTGTCGGGGGTGGGGGGTGTCTCGGGTGGGCCCGCCTCTCTCTTCGCGGAGCCCCCCTCTTCCACAGGGCCCCTCGCCGCTCCCTGCGAGCACGCCCGCCGCTGGCTGCTGCTCTGCCCCTCGCAGCCCCGTCACACTCCTAGTATCTTCCCCATTCTCCACGTGTGTATGCGTGCGTACAGGTTGTGTGAGTGTGTGTGTGTGTATGTCTATGTCAAAGTAAGACAATTAGATACATGCTGACTTATCAGAAAAAAAAAACTTTAAAAAGAAATATGGCCCAAAGTTCTATTCTAATGACTGAATGGTATTCTGTAGCATAGTGTGGTATAGACTTATCCATCCAACTGCTTTAGGCAATTTCTTTTGGACATTTAGGTTGTTTCACTTTTTTGTTACTACATTTAGTCTTTTGAATGCGTATTTTAACGTATTTGTACGATCACCTTTTAGTAACTGAAATGAGTTACTGTGAACAATTACTAATAACCCTTATTAAAAATGTCCTTAATTGGGTGTTCTAAATTATATCATCGTAGCAATTTGCTAATTGGCTAACCGCAATGTAGTTTTTATGGGGTTTCTTGGGGAAGGTCAGTCTTCTTTAAGTGATGTTGCGAGGTGTTGCGAGGTGTTGCGAGCAATCACTGGTGGGAATGGCCCCTGGTCAGCTCCAGATCATGGTCAGACGTTTCTAGTAGTGTGTTTGCTGCCGGACATGTTCTGAGTTCTCTTCCTCATGGCCAGCTGGAGCAGCATTTTGAAAACTCCGGTGAGGGTTACAGCTGCCCACGACCCAAGAGCAGAAGTGACCTGTCCAGTCCCAGCGATAGGAAGGAGACTCACCACCCTGCCCTAACCATCTGGCTTTAAAAGGATTCTTTGCTCAGCCACAGCGGTCCCCGCTTTGAAGTTTTGCCTCCCCATTCTTCAGTTCTTTTTGAAACAAGCTCCAAACCGCTTGAGACAGGAGCATCGCTTTCACTGTGTTGTCCGGTAAAATGCCATATGCCCACATGACATTTTGTAGATATAAAAACAGCAACGAGTATAGGCTGTTGGTAGTCCTCTGTTGATATCTCTGCTGGTGACAATACACTGAGATGTCACTTGACATTCTGTTGAGTTAACAGAAGCTGTTGTGTTGATTTTTTTTTTTTACTGCTGTTAAGAGCAGAGAGAATATTGATTTTAATCAAAAGAAACAGGGAGTAATTGCTTTGACACATTTTTTCTTACTTGATGATTGAGAATGTTATAGAAAAGTAAAAGGAGTAAATAATAATCTAGGGTGGGGCTCTTTCAAAAGGGCTGAGAGGATGTTTGAAAATAATGACCCAAGGATAGAAGTTGAGTTTCAGAAATGAAATGTTCAATCAGTCACCCCAGAGTAGTCTCTTACATGAGTATGAGAAGCCTTTCATTGGAGTGTTAAATAATGGTATTGTTAGTCAAACTGTGATCGAAACATAAAGATACATGGCTTAGTTTGCTTATCATTTAATACCTATATATGTATGTATTCACTCAACAAATATATAAGGAGCACCTACAACAAGGCTGGTGTTGTTCTAGGTCCGGGGGCCATAGTAGCGAGAAACACAGAGCCCTTGCCTTAAGGGAGTTCGCATTCTAGAGGAGGGTATGGGCAATGCTAACTATTATATAATATCAAGTGGCAGTGTGTGTTGTGAAGGGAAAAACGAAGCAGAGTGGGGGGTAGCAACCACTCATGCCCCTGGCCTGGTTGCCACCATTACACACACTGTCGTTGGGAGGAGCGCCCTGGAGACCCAAAGAAGTGGCAGAGAAACCCCGGAGGGATGCATGCAAACAGTGCTCCGGGCCGAAGGAGACGGGGCAAACGTCCCTGGGCAGGAGTTTGTCCCAAAGACAGCAGGCAGCCCCGTGTGGCTGGGCAGTGGTAGCATTCAGCTCTTAGAGGGCCGGAGACAGAGTCCTCTTTGACCTAATCTTATTTTCTTCTAAAGGGATTAGTCTGGCTGCCACAAGAGTAAATTGTATAGGTGCCAAAATGGAGAAACCCTGAAGAAGGCAAGTTTAAATCCAGGCCACGGGAGACAGTGGTTTGGATCGGGCCGAGAGCAAAAGAGGATACAAAAAGTGATTAGACTTTTGCCCTGTTTTGGCGGGTGGAGGAGACAGGGTTTCCTGACTGATGGGTTGGATGTTGGATGTAAAATAAAACAGGCCAAGGTGTCTCATTTTGAGACACACCAGGTTTGGGCACTGGAGTGATGAGTATATAGTCCCAAGAAAGAGATCATGGCTGGACATGTAAATTTGGGAGTCATTGGCATAAAATTGATATTAAATTCCACTAAAGACAAGAAACTAGAAGAGATCCTTTGGATTATTTAGATACAGATGTTCTGTTCAGATGAATGAAGGACACAAAGTCTTTCTGTGGGCTCTAAAGAGGACAGGATAAAAAATAGAAATAGCACTGCAAACAATTATTGCTGAGTTTTGCTGCGAATACAACGGCATTGTTGTTGTGACCACGTTGACTGAATAACCAGACAGCACACACAGCAGGCCTGTAGGAGCCGTTTTGCTGGTGTCAGACTCCCAGGGGCAGGGCCAGTACCAGGAGCTTGAGCCCCCACAGCCCCACTGCTTATAGGGCGGGACATAGAGATTTGGTGGAGCTTAGAGTCAGACTCCAGGAAGGTGACTTTGACGTTGGCTGTGAGGATTTAAGGCTGCACCCCCTGCTCCTCTCCTGATAGAATCAGAGGAGACTGCAATACTTTGGTTCCAGCCCGGTGCCTGCAGTTCAGCAGGGCTGGGATTCAAGCTTCTGGTCGACCAGGATTAATACTTATAAGCACTCGCTCCCCAGTTGCCCTGGGGGCTCTGCAGGGCAGATCCTTTTCTGGGAGCCCAGCCGTGTGTCTTAGGTCACAATAGCGGCCGTAGAGCGGCAGGGGAGGGTTCTCCTAACAGTTCTCCTCTTCCTTATCTCCTCTTCCCTTCCCTGCTCCCCCTTCCTTTCTCCCTTTCTTCCTTCCTCCTTCCTTCCTGTTCTTTCCTGTCCAATATAATAGGACACAATTTATGTGCCTGCAGGAGTAATCTAGGAGAGGGGAAGAACCATTAGTAATGTGGGGGAAATAGCCATTGGAGTGATTTCTGTTGAGAAGATAAGAGGATTAGGATTCTGCTAAGGAGTGGAGACTTGGCCTTTGAAAGGAGAACGGAGGGAGCACCCGTACTAAAGAGAAGGCAGGATTGATAAGCCCAGATGTGCTTACGCTGTGGTCAGAGCTCTTAGGTCTGCGTCTAATTTCCCGGTGAAATATGAACTGGCACCGAGGGCAAGGAGGGAGAAGCAGGTGCTGCGGCGATTACAGCAACGCGTGATTAACAGCCTCCTTTTCCCAATGAAAACAAATTTTATTAGCTCCGTGCCCTAAAAGAGGAGACACTTTCTCTCTCTTGCTGAGAATTGAATTTTGTGGATTTCTGGTAGACAGTCTCAGCTAAATCTGTTTAGCATTCGGTCAAATGTTTATCTCTATGGGCCAAGTTTTATGGAGGGGAAAATCTCATTATTTATGGTGTTGTGTGATTGGAGTCAAGTTTGACGAATCTGTAAACAGAACAGAAATAAGCCAAGGGTACTTGTGCCTATGTGGCATGTACCTAGAAGAATCTGTACTTATTAAGCATACAGATATGTTTAAAACCCACTAACCTTCATGTGGCTCAGAGCAAGCGAAAGAATGGAATTTGAAATTGTTGTCTTCGCTGCCTTCTGAGGGCATGGAATGATAGATACACCCCAGCCTACTTGTAACTGTGAGACTGAACCAGTTATTCATGTAAGTTGTTTTTTTTTTTTTCCCACAATTGGAGCTTAGATAATTGGATTAAACTGTAGCAAAATAAGCCAGGCCTGCTTCCTTCCATCCCCTCTGTGGAAGAGGAGACTGGATATTCTGGCAAAAATAAAGTATATAGTTTGTAGTTCATATGTATTATTCTTCAAAAAGCAAGCAAAAATCTATTCTTTTAAAATAAGGAAAACAACAGGCAATAACTGGGCTCCCTAATCCTTGATTTGCACAGCTTTAATATTGAAGGTCAAGTGAAGGTTGCCCTAAATGTCTCTTAAAGCCCCTCCCATTTGGCGCAGTGAATACACAATAGAATATACAGGTGGCGTATGATAGAATTGTAGCCCTGAAACCTATATAATTTTATTGACCAATCTGAGCCCAGTAAATTCAATGAAAAAACATTGTATGGTCTTTCAGGATAGTGTTAGTGGCTGAGCCCTTTGTGGCTGAGAAGTTATCCACGTAGATGACGTCAGGATCCGGTTTCTGTCAGACTTCCGGTTGCTCCCTCTGCGAGGACATTGCCTTAGTTCCTTTCTAGAGGACCCTGCCTTTGTCCCTTCCAGTTGTGAAGGCAGCTCAGATGGAATTGGGGGAGTAATTTCAAATCTCACATCTAATTTTGTCTGGAGCCAAAATTTCCAGGGAACGTGGTAAAAATGCAAATTTCCAGAGCCCATCTTCCAAGCTTCGGAATGAGTGGGTGAAACTGGGCTTGGGAATTTGCATTTCAGCAAGCGCTCAGAGAGGTCTCAGGCGTGTGGTCGGTGAAACACACTTGGGACCACTGCCCTAGGTCATATGCAGAATTTACATACATTTGCCCGATGTAGTGACACTGGACTTTTTTTTTTTTTTTTTGCCATGACTTTTATCTAAAAAATCAGAAGAGGATGGAGAATAACAAAGGGAACAGAACGGCTTGGACAGGGTGGCGGGCTGACTCTTACCTAATAACTTCCTGGGTTGCCATGACGAAGGGAAGACGCCGAACCCCGGAGAAGGCTATACAGTATTGTGCTAGGAGGAGGCGTCCCACATAAATTTCACTCGACTGTGCGGCCTTTGCAATGGGTCGGGGGACACTCGCACACGGAGTTCCTGGAAGTAGCCCACCGTGATGGAAACACTCAGATTTGTAAGCCAGGCCAGCTCTGTCTCACACTCGTGACTCCAGAATCACACAGACCAACAGCTACTGGTCCTCGTGTCTGCAACGTAGTCCACTGTGTATAGTTCTGTCCATCTGTACTTGAAAGGAATCTTGGCTCCAGAAAATTGTCACATGGGAAGTTACTGGAGGTAAAGAGTCCTATTGAATTATGCTAAGTCGCCTTTCTGCCTCTCCGTCTCACTCAGGTCTTTTGCTCCTTCCCTCTCCTCTCTCTCTCTTTTTTCTTTTTTAAAAATTTCTGGTTGTTTTTTTCATATCCAAATCTTGTGTATATCTTTCATAGTTAAGAAGAAAGCCTTGTTTATTATTTTGTCTTTTAAAATTTGTTCTTATGTTAAAAATTATAAGCTCCACCCTGGCTGGCGTAGCTCAGTGGATTGAGCGCGGGCTGTGAACCAAAGTGTCGCAGGTTCAATTCCCAGTCAGGGCACATGCCTGGGTTGCAGCCCACCGCCCCCAGCAACCGCACATTGATGTTTCTCTCTCTCTCTTCCTCCCTTCCCTCTCTAAAAATAAATAAATAAAATCTTTAAAAAATTATAAGCTCCATAAACATAAAGGATTATGACAAAGAGTTATTTTATAAACCCGTAATATTTTACACTATAATTGGCAATATTAGAAATGCAAGCAATATTTTAATAGCTCTTTGCTCCTTCCTTGGCTTGAAGTATACTTTTCATTTTCTTTTTAAGGACCAAAATCTTATTAGTGCTTTGAGATTTCATTAAAACCTTATTTTTGTCCTTGGTCACCATCCTTCAGCCTCCCTAACCCTCCAAATTAATTGCCTTTCTTCTGAGTTTCTATAACAATTTGGTCATGCTACTTATCAGCTCCCTAAGTAGTGACCACATATCTTTATTTGCTTGGGTCACTTTTCCTGGCCTGAGCATTAACTTAGCCTTTTACTCTCAAAAGTGTCCTAGTTTTGATAATAGATGATACATCCATTCTACAGTGAAGAGACTTTTTATCTCTAGCCCTTAGCCTGTTACCTGGTCTATAGAGGTTATTCAATCAGAGTTTGTTCACGAGTTTGAATTGCATTTATCATTTAATGGCCGGAAGGACTGTTAGAGGTCTGGCAGAAACCTTTAGGTGTTTTATAGGTATTATTATTTATATCAATTATTTATAGGTATTAACACTCAAGGACAGCACAGTGAGAGCCCACAGAGCCATTAGTTATCCTGGAAAATGTGGAGAAAACCTGGCCCAGACTTGTGAGGAGCTGGCTGTATCCTAGGCCAGTGTCTAAATGCCGATCCGGAGGAATGTTCAAAGGAAAATAAATATCCTTGAGGATACTATTACTGTTTAATGGAAAAAGATAGTTAAAAAATAAAGTCTAAATAAGGAGCTCAAAGTAAATGGTCTGTATTTATTGAATTGCTCCTTATTTTAAGAGGATGTCTACTATTAAATTACTGTTTGTATGTTAGAACTTTCTTTCTTTTATGAATCGATGGCAATTAAAAACATCTGTCCTTATCAAAATAAGCAGCTGGCAACCCCCAAGTCCGGGGAGCACTGGCTATGAAGTCGGGCTGGGGCAGGAAGGTGCTATGGGGTCGCCCCAGGCAGGAATAGCGGAAGGGCTGCACCCTGTTGTGGCAGGAGGACCCGTCACCGGTCCTGTCCGCCTGGAATGTGCGCACCTGCCTGGTTCACAGCTCTGTCCCCAGGAGTTTAACAGTGCAGTGCTCAGTTGTCATTGTCAGTTGTCATGTAAATGTAGCTATGGCACCCATGAATAAGTCACTCCAATGCAAACGTCCCAACCTGGCGAGCAGTTGAATTCGCTGTGTCCTTTTGAGCACCCAGCCCCCACTGTGCTGTGAGCAGGGGTCATCTGTTAGTCCTTCCTGCCCTTCGCTCAGTTCAAGTGTGAGCTAGGGGTTCAGTGTTTTTGTGGAGTTACGGCAATGGTCTGTTTTTTGCTTGTGCTTAGAATTTTAAAAAATGTGTGGTAAAATACACATAAAGTTTCCTATCTTACCCATTTGTAAGGGCACATTTCAGGGGCATTCGGTATCTTCTTGTTGTGTTACTGTCACCACTATCCATCCACAGAACTCTTTTTGTTCTCAAAAACCAAAATTCTGTATCAATTAAACAATAGCTGCCCTTCCTCTGCCCTTGTGGCCCCTTCCTCCTCTAGTCTCTGTGCGCGCGACAACTCCAGGCACTCCTGTGAGCGTGAGATCATTTGTGCTTCGTGACTGACGTGTTTCACTCAGCACGGTGTCCCCGGGGTTCATCCATGTCGTAGCACATGGGGAAATTTCCTTGCTTTTTGAAGGCTGAATAATATAAACACGTGTATATAGGGATGGGCAAAAGTAGGGTTATGATTGTGAGGACACAAAAGACCGTTTATTCTTGTATTGTTATTTACTGGTTACTTCATTATTTGTGTATATTACAACTGTCCACCTACGTTTGCCCACCCCTCTATATAAAATCACATTTCGTTGATCTCTTCATCTGTTCAGGCACACCTTCTGGCTACTGCAAATAATGCTGCTGTGAACATGACTTTACAAGTATCTTTTGGAGTTCCTACTTTTAACTTTTTTGGGGTCTGTCCCCTGAAGTGAAATTGCTGCATTCTTTGGTAAGTTTTTGATGTATCTCCATGCTTTCCACAGCAGCTGCACCATGTACATCCCCAACAGTGCATATGGGTTTCAGTTTCTCCACGTGATTACCAATAACCATCCTTTTCTAGTTTTTCAGTAGCAGCCATCATAACACCGTAACGGATGTGATACAATGGTCTCTTAACTGGCCTCTGACAAGGTCTTGTCTCCAGGGTCTGTTTCTTCCAGTCCATCTTCTTCACTTTACCCGTCGGTCTGACCATGTCAAATCTGTTGATGACTCTCATTTTCTCTCGTTTTAAATTCCAAGCTGGTTAACACGCTGAACTCTCAGGTCTCACTCTTACTCACTTTGTACTCCCGCCATAGTGACATATTTGCTCTTTTTCATCCTTTTGCTTTCGTGTCCCTGTGACTTTGTCCCAGTGATTTCTTCAGCCTGGGAATGCTGTAGTTCTGCTTCCCAAATTTTATCTTCTTGTGCTTTTTTTTCTCATTAACTTCCCATCTGTACAATTACTTTCCTACGATTCTTTTCCTTCCCATCCATATTAAACTTCTCACTTTTAAAAATTTAGCCTCATTTTAAACAAAACATATCCATGAAATGATGAGTTTAATAAGCAGATCACATTAATTCTTCACACATCTTAATAGGGGCATTAATATTAAAATTTTAAGCCTACCCATCTATCACCAAAATTCCTCTTGAACCCTGCGGGGGCTGTCTGTATCCCACTTATAAAAGGCAGTGCTACCCTACCTCCCCGGCCTTCCAGACCATCTCTGACTCACCCTCGGGACGAGCTTGCACGGGAGTGTAAGTAGCGTAGTGAACCATGGCGCTGGCTCTGCAGTCAGTACGGTGGATCCAAATTCTGATCTGCCTCTTACCAACTGTGTAACCCTGGACATGTTACTGAACCTCTGTAAGCTCCAGTGTCCTCTTTTGTAGAAAGAGATAATAACAGTACCTACCTGAAGACTTGTTGTGGTGAGTTATTAGTATACTGCATGCCAAACTCAGTATTTCCTAACTATCCCATTACTGCCCAAGTCATTAAAACACCAATAGCATTTGCTTCAGTAAACTCACTCAAAGTTATCCCATTATGAAATTAGGAAAAACAAAAGTAAAGTGGAATCCATTTAGGAGATGCTGTCATGGTTATTCAAGTACAGGGAAGTAATTGCCATCATTTAACCTTAACTCTCCCTAAAACAGTAATATTTCAGAGGCCGTGGGGTGGCAAGCTGACCCCGGGATGTTTCCCCCTGCCTGCTTCCGCCAGCGTCTGCGGCGCTGATGGGACTCTAAGTGGCACGGGGGCAGGGGGCGGGAGACATCCTTCAGCAGCTTTCCCTTCTGCACTCCCAGGGGCTTGAGAGAAAACCAGGTGAGACGGAATGTTTCCTGTCCAGGGCTGGAGAACACAGGAGCAGTTGCAGAAATCAGTTCTAAAATCGGCTCTTGTCTGTCTGCCGTGTTCCTCCCTAAGTCTCTCGCGTCCTGGTTAGATTCTTCTCCATTCTCCTCGTGTTCTCTCGTTCCCTTGGCAGCCCCTGGTGCTGAGGCTGTCTTCTTTCTATTCTCTTTTGTCCTCAAAATGCAATTTTTTTTATTTACCCTTTCTATGAAAATCCCTTGTGCAAAGACACTGAAGGCGGGGGGACAAAGCGATAGGAGGAAGAAAGGGAAAATAATTGCGGTGCTTGAAAGCCTGTACTTCTGTAAGTGACATTTAACTGAAGCCTTGGCTTCCTTGTTATATGCAAATGGCTTTGTGTGTATTTCTTAGCCGCGCCTCCCTCGGGCAGAAACCGCACCTCCGCCTTCCCTGGTATGAAGCCGAGTACAGTGTGGATGTTGCACGAGCAGCGATACCACATTGTGTTTCATCTTCAGATGTAAAGATCCTCTTTGCAACATGAGGTATTCAATGACAATAATGCCATCCCCCGCCCCCTGACTGGATCTGGTTCAGTCATAGTCATTAAATAATAATAAAAAACAATTGAGTAAGTAATTATTATTTCCATGTCAATAACAAAGACAGATGGGCATGGTTTTCTTTTGAAATGATTTTTTTTTTGGTCTAAAGTCATTAAAAACATAAAGATTTTTCCTTAGTAGCTGGTTTCCACATTTATGTACCCCAAACTTTTATCTTATAACTTCATGAGCTTCCAACACGTAACTTACAGGAACCCGACATTTAAGAGTGAGGGGGTGGCGTGCGTGCTACTTGGCACCCCAGGGTGCTTGCGCTCTTTCAGGTGGGTATCTGGTTGCCAGTTCTTGTGGTTCCTTTAGAGAGAGAGACTTCCAGCTTTTGATAGTGAACCAATATTTTGTATTTTAAGAACTCATTAGGCTATTTGTCAATGATACTCATTAAAGGAAAGGTCATATCATTTGGCAGAAAAAAAATGAATTATGGATCATGTAAGTAGATTCACTAGAGCATTCAAATTGTAATTCCCAAGTAGTCTGCAGGTTTCGTTTGGCAAATGGGTTCTTAGTGCTCTTAGCTAAAATGAATCAATTCTGGAAGAAAAAAAATGACTTCTTGAATGTAACAAGAGTCAGATCGCGGTCCTGTTTCTATTGATTGAATTCTTCACTTAATTTCTACCGAAATTTGTGTGTCAGAGGAAACTTTGTGTTTATGTTGTCATAGAAAAATGTAGTAATTGTTGTTTAAAACAATTAACCTCCCTTGAGCAGCAGAAAAAGATTTAATTATATGTTTCCATGAGAAGGGTAATCCAATTTTATAAAATAAAATTAAATAAGGCAAATGTTCACTTTTGGAGTCGCTGCAGCAGAAAGCAACTTCGGCAAAGAACACGTGGACCATGGAATGATGTGTGGGGTGCCTGGGTGGGGTGCAGACCACCAAAGGTTTCTCGTTAATAACCTGAATTAAAGGGATCAAAATATACTGCATATATAACTGTGATGGGAAGAAGAAAGTCCCTTTAAATAGGATTTCCTTCTTTGCCAGCATGCCTTTTCCTGTTTTCATAGTCAGAGTATTGATCTGAATCCCTTATTTGGACTCACACTGGCTTGCTCTCCAGAGAACTGGGATCCTGGGTTGGGGGAGGGCTTGGGTTATTCTGAGACCCACTGGGGCCCAGGTCTATTCTCAGACCCAGCCTGGGGAAGGCCAGGACCTGGGCGCACAGCCACTGGGGGCTGTTCTAACAGTAGATACAGACTGTAGCAAGCATTTGACTGTAGCCGGCATTTGACTGTAGCAAAGCTGAGAAGGTCTTTCTGAGCAGATAGGTATCTGTAAGATTGATGGAGGTTCCCACAGTGACTGAGGAAAGGAGAGGTAATCATCCAAACTGGAAGGGAGCCCTGGGCGCGTGGGCCCGAGAGCGGCTCAATTCAGTGGCCCCGGGTGGCTCTGAGGAATGGACCGGGGTAGCCGAGGGAAGGCCAGCTCATTGTTGCCCTTGGCAGGTGTCGTCCCAACACACATGCTAGCAAACCCCGCTATTCCAGGACGGAAGAGTTTATTTCAAGGGGGTGTCAAAGCCAGGGAATCCAGCCTTGGAAGGAAAGACAGGAGAGCAGCTATGGATGAAATGTGAGTCCCTCCACTTAAGTAGGACGAAACACTGAAGGAACCTGCACTGAGCTGGGACAGGCCCCCGCTTCGGTCCTGAGAACCGTGTGGCCCAGACGCCTTCAGTGTCATAGAGCATCGCACACGTTACCTGTTCAACATGAAAAATGACCTCACCTTGTACAGTGTTTGCGTAGCTCATGGTTTTAAAATTGCTCTAAAGCTGATCTTGCTGCCCCTCCAGATGCACGGTAGGGGAAGGAAAGTACCACCTCTCCGATGTCTGCGGATGTGACGGGCGACCTGCCTGGTGATGATGGGCTAGTTTAGGTTTCCAGCCGACGGGTCTCTCCCCAGCGAAACCGTAATTAGATCTCAGCGTTTCCTCCAAGTCATTTCGTAAGATCAGCTCTCTCGCAGCTGAGATGACAAAATTAATGAGACCGTGTAATAATGTTTGGATTTAATAAATGATGCCAAATGGCATTTCTGTCATCCGGGCCGGTAGATCTGAGCCTGGCCATTCGTCTCTAGGGAGAACTCTGAAAGTACAAACAAAGTCTTAATGAAGTACCTCGCTAAGAAGTGATAAAATCGCGGCTAAGATTTACCTTCCACCTCATAGTCAATGACACAGTAGCTAAGTCGGAGTCTGAAACCAAATAAAGCTTCTGAGAGAGTCGGCTCCTTTTGGCTTGGCTCCGTGCTACTGCGCCTGTTTGAGCAGAGCAGCGGGACGATTAACCCTGTTCAGCGATATTGATACAATTACTAATATATGGAAGGTGCATCAAGGGACACAAAGAGGAATAAGGCACACGCTCGCCGTCTTTTGGGAGAGATAAAATCTAACTACAGAAGCCTGTTAACAAATCGGATCTTTGACAATAAGAGCGGCAGCCCTGGAGGTCATGACCACGATGGAAAGAAAGGGGCAGAAGAAAACCAGCCCCCGGCTGAAGGGCTGCTGGTTGCTCCTCCTTACAAATCATTTACTAGACGCATGATGTCTGTGTGTCCGTGTGGGAGCGCTGCTGTAGGTTCCTCCTCACGTCCACCCTCTGTCCTCTGCCCTCCCCATGCAGGGGCCTGGCAACTTAAGTGGTTCCACTTCAGATCACTGGTTGGGCAATATTTGCTAGTGGGCAGGGGCCCTGCACAGGACATTTTACTTACCAGGCTAATCAGGCATTTTCTCCTTGCATCACGTACTTGAAGCAATGCTGTACTGTCTGAGAAATATATATGTATACCTTTTTTTTTTTTTGGTCGAAAAGCTCTGCCCAACTCCGGAAGAGCAACTCCGTACATCCATCTCTCCTCTGCTGTCTGGTTATCCAGCGGGGTCTGAGCTTCAAGCTTTGGCCACATTCTTTCCATGTGAACTTGGCGTTAACCTCGGGGGCAAGTTCTTCATGTCCCATCTTCCCCAGTATTTCGGAATGTGTGTGGAATATGGCTTTCAGCACACTGCAGGGGCAACGCTCCATACTTGGGTCTGGGGGTGGCAGGGAAACAGACACGGCGTCTTTCCTAACACCTGGTCTGGTTTTCTCAGGTTAAGTGGGGGCGTATGAATGGAGATTTATGAGGGTGGGTCTCCAAAACCCCTGTAATTCATTTATAAAAAATGTATGTTTATTGCTACATGTTTCAACTTCAGTTGCCTTCAAAGTACCCTCCATTTGATGCCATATACTTATTGAGACATTTTTTCCACTGCTCAAAACAGTTTGAATTTGTCGATTTTGATGCCTTTTAGTGCTTTTGCCTTTTTTTTTTTTGGTTTCACCTCAGCAAAACATTTTCCTTTGAGACCTTTTTTTTCACCTGGGGAAACAGAAAAAAGTCTCTCGGGGAGAGATGGGGTGAATGGGGGCTGTGGGGTGCAGGGGTCATGCCTTATCGGTCAAAAAGTGCTGAATACTCAGTGTGGGGTGGGCAGGTGAGCTCATAAATCACCCATCATGAAATGCGTAAACACGTTGAAAGAGTCTTCAAAAAAAATTCACTGAATCCAATCGCAGCCTCTCACAACAACACCAGCTGGTGCACTGACACAGGTGGGTTCCTAGGACACCCACCTAGCGGGGAAAGCCAGTTCTGCAAGGGGCCTGCCCTCCAGAAGATAATTCCATGTTTTTTTGGGGGTCTTCCCTCATATAGTTGAGAACAGTGTGCTTCATAGAAAGAGTTTCTACCCAGGGAGATAAGAAATGCATCCTGTATGGGGGACCTCAAATGTAAGTAGACAGCTGTGTGGAGCTAGATGAGGAAGAATAAGGAGCTGCTCTTTGCAAGGCTGTGCCATTTCAAGGGCTATTATTCTTGGGATGTGTGAAGTTTTGAAAGGACAAAGCACTACAAAAGGGAAGTTAGTAAGTTGCTAATGCTGTTTAAGAACTTCAAATGGCTTACCCAAGCCTGCGAGACAGCAGGAAAATTAGGCCTTGAGTTGTATATACAGTTTACTGATGGAGTAATTTTAACCTTGCTTCCTGACCTGTCAGTTTATTCTGTGGAATGAGAGTAATAAACTTGCCTCCACAGAGCTCCTGTGCAGTTGAAATTCAACACAACACACCAAGCACCCACTGCAGTCCCTGGCGCGCCATAGGACCTCGATACTGCATTTCTTTTTTTTTTTTAAGATTTTATTTATTTATTTTTAGAGAGGGAAGGGAGGGAGAAAGAGAGAGAGAGAGAAACATGAATGTGCGGTTGCTGGGGGCCGTGGCCTGCAACCCAGGCATGTGCCCTGACTGGGGATCAAACCTGCGATGCTTTGGTTCGCAGCCCGCGCTCAATCCACTGAGCTACGCCAGCCAGGGCTCAATATTGCATTTCTATTGGTAGACCTCTCTGGGCATTCAGTTGGCTTCCAATGAAAAGTTCTTCTGAAAATTTTAATCATTCTGTAGGTAGTTATATGCTTAGATCTGGTAAAAAAAATACACCATATCAGCAGTAAAAACATCCTCTTTTAATTTTATTATAATATATGTTAGAAATGTAAATGATGTTTCAGTTTTATCAAGGTGGTTATGTGGCATTGTTATGCCAAAGGTACTCAGTGATAATTAAACCCTACCTCAAATTATAGGCGAACCTTTCTGTGCTCCTGAGAAAGGTATCTACACACAGGACATAACCAGGGAAACAAAGGAATGCTTTATCATTGGCTGGGCTTCGGCGTGAGGTTCCAGTGGAGAGTTCTTATAGCCTGGGCCCTCCCTCGCCTCCACTTCCAAGCTTGAGGGCTTATCACGATCCTGCAGGGATGTGGAAAGATGACTGTACCAGAGGGAAGGAATGGCCACATTCATGGGCCACTTAATGTATGCATCCATTTATGTACAGTGACCCTGTCCACTAGCAAATGTGGCCAGCTTCTGTCCTGGGAGTGCATCACACTCCTCTTTGAGAAGGGCGGTGCAAGAAAAAAGCCTGGAGAGCTTCCTGATTTCAGGATTCCTGAAGATTCATCAATTTTGTTCACCAGCTTTACAATAACCAGCTTTTGTGTTTATTGATTTCCTCTATTCTTTTTCTCTTTTAAATCTGTCCGCTAATCCTGTCTTTATTACTTTTCACCTTCTCTTTGCCTTGGTTTTACATTGGTCTTATTTTTCTATTTTTATAAAGTCCAAACTTTTATTATTGATTTGAGGCCTTTTTTCCCCCTCATATCAGGAATTGATAATATAAATTTCTCTCTAATCACAGAATTAGCTGTATGCACAAATTTTTGGTATATTGTGGTTTCCCTTTTCAGTCATTGAGGTATTTTCTAATTGTTCTTGTGATATCTTTCTTTAATCCATAGTTCTTTTATTTAAAATTTTATTTATTTATTTATTTTTAGAGAGAGGGGAAGGGAGAGCAAAAGAGAGGCAGAAAAACATCAATGTGTGGTTGTCCCTCGTGCACCCCCTACTGAGGACCTGGCCCACAACCCAGGCATGTGCCCTGACTGGGAATCAAACCAGTGACCCTTTGCTTTGCAGTCCAGCACTCAATCCACTGAGCCACACCAGCCAGGGCTGACCCCTAGACATTCTTAAAGCTGTGTTGGTTAATTTCCAGATCTTTATGGTTTTCCAGGTAACTTCCTGTTGACTGGTTTTTCCTTTCAATAGTCAAAGCTTAATGTGTTTTCTTTACATGAGGGAAAGTTGACAGATGTCATCCTGTCCCTGGGGAGGGAGGCGTTGCTGGGCACAGTACACTCCAGGGGAGGCTCCCCTGTCCCCTGCTCCTGCTCAGTCCCTGCCGTGTTGCTCTCGACTGTGAATTTACTCATCCTGGGCATGCCGCACTGCCGTGCTGGCCGTCACGTGCCCCTGCGGTTGTCTGGTGTCTTCCACCTTGCCGCTACCGCCGCCATGTCTCCCTCCACGCTCCCGCCAAGGGAGAGGCCGCGTGTGCGTTCGTTTCCCTGCAAAGAGGCTTATTCTCTTCTGGAATTTAGTTCATTTTATTGCCTGGTGACTCTAGTGCTCCGACAGGCTCACAAAATATTATGATTTCGCAAAGCGTTTAGCTCTTTTGTTGTGAGACACAGTGGCTGCAGTGATATTGTCTTGTGGCTTCTTTGTATCCTTAGGAGAAGTGAGACTGAGGTTTTGGGGAGTTAGATATTAAGTAAGTAATTCAAGTTTTTGAAAGAAAAAGTGGTATTGAGCTCCAAATCCCACTTTCCCTTCAGGATATTATATTAAATTATTAAGATTTTTAAAGACCTGGGATTGTGTTAGTAATTTATATTTATATAGGGTCATTCCAGTTAAAAACACTTAAGTTTTTACATTTAGTAGCTAATTGAATCTTTGTAGTCTTATAATTTGCACATTTATTAAGGTTTTTAGTTTACAGGTGAGAAACAAAATTATTTAATAACTTAAGCTGGTATGTAATACAGAAAAACTCAAACCTACTTTCGAGCACGCCCAGCTTTCCTTATCCCTTATCCGTGTGGGTATTTAACATGGAGAGAGCGCATGGATTCCTTAAATGTTGAGTTCATTCCCCAAGAGATAAAAAAAAATTAATGAGAAGTATAGTGTCAGAAATAGAAAACTAGTGAGAAATGGCACTAAATCTACAATTTATTAATAATAGAACTAGTTTTAACCATCCATATTATTTTTTTTAAAAAGATTTTATTTATTTATTTTTAGACAGAGGAGAAGGGAGGGAGAAAGAGAGGGAGAGAAACATGGATGTGTGGTTGCACTCGTGTGGCCCCCACTGGAGACCTGGCCCACGACCCAGGCATGTGCCCTGGCTGGGAATCGAACCAGCAACCCTTTGGTTCTCAGGCTGGCACTCAGTCCACTGAGCCACACTAGCCAGAGTTCATTCTTTTTTTTTTTTTACATGAAAGTCAAATGGATGATGATATTTGAAACTGTGCTGTTATTTTAGAAAAAAAAGCAATGGAAATTTTTGTTTTTCTTGTAATGAGACAAAACTGCTTCAGAAATAATGTCAACATGTCTTTTCTGCATTTTTCTATCAGTGGGAGACCATTGTTAGAGCACAAATTGGTATTTTATTAAAATTAAAATTTACACATGTCATTTGTAATAACCCATAAACGATTATACTGAAAAATGAAAAAAGACATACAAAATTCATCTTAAAGCAAACATTATTGATGAACTTACAGATATTTTAGATAGTAAAAATTATACGATTTGAAGTTCTTGCAAGTGGGTGGTTCACTCACGCCAAACATTTGTAATGACACAAATTTGAATAGAATATTCTTTGTAGTATATAAGAAACATGTTGCATTCCTAAAAACTGGTCTGAAGTCACATGCAGGAAAATGGAAATATTGGAACATTCTACCTCAAATGCCTTTAATTTAATGGGTTTCAGGTCAAGAACCTAGAAACAATGAAGAACAGGGCATGTGTAGTAGATTTGAGGAAAACCACAACGCTCGCTTATCTTAAATTCTGTTTTATAGTACCTGCCTTCCCACAGCCGAGCTCTATTTGCAGGCTTAGTGTGTTTCTTCTGGGTGGAGCTGAGACATTTCGTCTCCTCTCTGGAGGAGGAGACAGAAAAGTCAAGTGAGCCAGTTCTCGTTTTGCAAATAGAGAGACTGGCCCGAGAGAACAGAACTGTGGTCTGAGGAGTTTGTATAGAAGATGGATACAGTGGATCAGACAGGGTGTAGAGCTTCTGACCTTTCCTCAGAGACAGCGATTTTGATAAAGAGGAAGATAGAGGACAGACGAGAAAAAAGAGTGATCATGGAGTAAAAGATTTCAGCCCTCTCCTACTTTCTCTGGGAGGCTCGGTCTAGAATGTAATGGTGACACATGTAGTATCTACTCTTTGTTAACACTGGACAGTGCACACTGTTTACCAAATATCCATCCTATGTAAGACCCTGTTTGGGGAGCAGTGAGATCTAAAGATAAGAATGCTTTCTCCTTTAAGGAGCCTTTGATTTGTTCGGAAGCATATTGTTACAGAAGAGAGAGGAAAGGTAGGCAATGGCAAAGACAGATATCCACAAAAGGACATGAGAATGCCCATTGAGTTTTCTAGCAGAGTGCTGTTTATCATTCCTAGAATGAGATAATCGTGGTCAAATGCCAATAAGACATAGAATGTGAAATGGTCCATGAAGCCTGAGAAAGATTTGGACAAGTTTGCGTTTAGGGTGGTGTGTCCTGGAGGAAGTTCGTCAGAAGACGCACAATACAAGAGAAGGAGGTAAATTTGTCGGGAGCAAGTGATTCCCGGCGGGAGATGGTGGACGATTAGTGAGGTTTCGGACAAGATTGCACTGCTCCTACTCTTCTTACTCTATTCCTTGAATATCAAAACAAACAGCGCTGAGTACATAATAAATCCTCAACCATCATTTTTTCAGCCATCTAAGCCAGTATGTTTCATCACCTTTCTCCGTGTGTAACTGGTCACAAGTTGTTACTGAATACATGATTCTCCATTCCTTCTGTCTGTCCCCTCCGTACGGCCTGGGTCCGGGTGTGCCCCCCTTCTCAGGTGCATTGTGGCAATAATTGTGATAGGCTGATAAACTCTCGCCCCATCTCCAATTTCACTTCGCTCCTTTCTAATTTTCAAAATGCCTCTGTTGTGACCTTTGGACACTGCATTGAACAAAACGTCTCCAGAATAAGGCATTGTGTTCATAATGAAATTCAAATTCCATGACTAGCTCACCAGGGCCGTCCCGACCTGGCCCGGGTCTGCCTCCGTGGCTGCTGGTCTTCCTGCTCTCCCAGCCACTCCACCTGCCTCGGACAAACCGAGTGTGCTGTGTCCTCTACATGTTTGCAAGCCCTCTATTTCCACTCTCAGCGTCCACTCCTCAATCTTTCTCTTCTTCTATCCAACTTCCCCTTTATGACCAGGAGATACATGTGTCTTCCTGAACATGATCCTTCCCAACCCATTTTTGGGTGGGTGATGCATCACAACAGCAAGGAACAGCGTACTCAAAGTAGGGATTTGGGGAGGGGCTAGTGCAAGGGTTATTACAAAGGGACAGACGATTAAGGGAAGCCCAGCCAGGTTAGTGCGGTACCCCAGGACCAGGAACGGCTGGGAGCTGTTACCTGCGCTAGGCCTGCTGGGACAACAGGAGGCGGTGCCCACGGATTGCTCTGCAGAGGACCACCGACCTGGAGAGCAAGGCTGTTGTGCAGCCTGCAGTGATCTTGCAAGGAAGAAATGGGGGATAAATGACCTGTCCTCAGTGTCCTCGCACCTTCTGTCCTGTTTTCAGTACCTACCACTGTCAGAAGCCCTTCTGAGGCCAGAAGGTAAGCTAGACCATGTTCCAGGTCGGCCTCCTGGGGGCGCCATGGGGAAGGGCGGAAGGGAGTCTGGGTGGACAATTGGAAAACAGTTAAGAAAGGTGCTGGGAGCACACCTTTGTTCTGAAACGTAACACATTGTATTGAATGCTTGTCCACTTTGTCATAGGGACTGCCTTTTTATTTTCTCCGCATTTAGCCAGGGACCCAGGAGTCGAGCGTGTTTTTAAAAGAATGAACAAATGAATGAATGAATGAATGAATGCATGGCCAAGTCAGGATGAGGTCTGTGCCCTATGGAACACGGAAACCATTCCTGTTTGACACTGATGACCTAATTTACATTCTGGAACTCGAGTCGTGTGCCGCAGTTTTGATGTTCCTGTTCAGACCTGCCTGTTTCTCCTCTGTGTGATACGCCGCCGAGTGCAAGTGCGCGCATGTGGTGTTTACTCCGTGATTTCTAAAAGTGATGGGTCAGACAATGCACAGGCTTTAGGAAAATATGAGAAAACAATTTCTCTAAGAAAATGATCTCCATTTAGTCATTTATTCACTTGATTTAACCCCATGCTGCTATTAGTTATGCAGGGAAAATGGTGTTTTAATGACTCGTCGGAAAATGTTCACCGCAGGAAGAAATACTGTATGATTGCAATAGGCTAGCAGAATATTTATCTCTCTGTGCATTTGGTGGGTCTTAATACTCTCACACCTATGTGCTCCAAGAAAGACGGTGTACTGGAACAGCTGCTGACAAAGGTGTTTATGATCCACATGGAAGTTAGGCCTTTAGAAAGAGGTGAGTCCTTCTGAACACGGTAACTGGCCTGCATATAAATTATACGATCTACCACTTATACTCATGAGCAAGACAATGATGATGGTGATTAAAGATAACTTAGGAGACAATATAACGAGTTAGTCACGTAATTCTGTCTCTCGGCTTTTTAAAATGAAGCACTCTCATTAAAATAGTAATATTAGCTTGTGATAATTCTGATCACCCCAGATTCTTGTGTAACAAGAGAAGCAAGTTTTTAAAAAATATATTTTATTTATTTATTTTTTAGAGAGGGAAGGGAGGGAGATAGAGAGAGAGAGAAACATCAATGTGCATTTGCTGGGGGTCATGGCCTGCAACCCAGGCATGTGCCCTGACTGGGAATCGAACCTGCGACACTTTGGTTCACAGCCCGCGCTCAATCCACTGAGCTACACCAGCCGGGGCTAAGAGAAGCAAGTTTTCAAGAGTCTGAAGAAAACACAAAACCCCTTTTATAACAGATGAGGAAACTGATCCTCAAAGAGATCGTAGTTCATGAAAATTCCTTTCTAGTGGGATGCAGAGCTAGAACCCCTGTTTACAGATTCCAAGGCCAATTTCTTACACTGCATCTTGCCATGTCCCTAATGAGGTGCGCTATGGAGGACAATGCCACTGAAACTCTGCAGTCCATCCTCCACGGAAAGTGATGTGGGGGCTGTGATTTCTGGAGAGGGCCGAGGGCCTTGTTACAAAATATGGTGATTCATTTAGCAAGAGCTCCCGTGTGGAATCGGGAAGCCAGGTCCACTTACAGACGACAGAGCTAGAAGCTGTCTGTGCCCAGGACGTCCTGTGGGTGGAAGGGTTCTGAGATCCCACTACTAATTATTTTCCTTCTTTAATGGCTTACCAAAGGAAAGCAGAAGTGGTACCTCTGTTGTTTTGGGGAAACCAGTTTTGCTTGTTTTCTATTTTCAAAAATAAGGAGAACTATTTTTTTCTAAAGGATGGTTTTTTTTTGTTTGTTTGTTTTTTTTTATAATGGTCACTTCTTATGGCAATTCCACTTCTTCCCTTTGGCTGGACACACGAAATCTTACCTTCCTTGTTTGCATGGTCAGATTTGCTATGAACATTTTTGCCCTGTCCCCAGCCCCATTCAGAGTCATTTATATTAGTTTGAAAGCCGAATAAAGGGGCAAATGAGCTAAGAAACAACTGTTCACTTGATTAAATGAAACCCCTTGATTTTCCATCACAGATGAGAACCTGTCGTCTCAAATCTCATCATCATTTGTTTCCGTCTGCTCTACGTTTCTGATTGCCAAGGGAGGACCTTCAAGGCTCCAGCTATTTTTTTATGTTAATCCTTGGGAAGCGAGCACTCATCTTTGTCATTCGCGACAGGCGCTGACATCGGGACCGCTGAGTGCCGGGTGGGAGAGAAGAGAGTACAGAGTGTCGTGAGCTGTCTTCCCCACCTGGCAAACATCAGGGGTCCCTCCTGAAATACCACAGGGGTTCGCTTTCAGCACACGGAGTGTTATCCCTTGCCCTCGCCTTCACCGTACGGTTCGGATCTGACTCCAGATTTTCCTGAAAAGCTTCTTTCACTGCACTTGGGTCTGCCTCCCCAAATTTGCTCCTCCACAGTCTTACCCACGTCAGCAACCTTGAAAACAAGGCCCCCGTTCGGATGATGGGAGTGACTAAAGAAGACATACAGAGAACACAACTAAGCACCTAGATACTTATCCTGTGTTCTCTCCAGAATACAGTTCATTTTGACATGTAGAAAAAGAATTACAAGTCAACCAGTCTATCCATCTGTCTTGAATTGCTGGCTACATATAAAGTATTATTTTTTAAAAAGATTTATTTATTTATTTTTAGAGAGGGAAGGGAGGGAGAAAGAGAGAGAGAGAGGGAGAAACATCAATGTGCGGTTGTTGGGGGCCACGGCCTGCAACCCAGGCATGTGCCCTGGCTGGGAATCGAACTTGCGATGCTTTGGTTCGCAGCCCGAGCTCAAACCACTGAGCTACGCCAGCCAGGGCCATATAAAGTATTATTGATATGAGAACAAATCCCCTTAAGGCATTTAGAAAAACAGACTGAAGTATCTATCATCACTTGCTTTTAAAAAATGCATAGAGGATTGAATATAAATTCGCGCTGTGTACAGTAAAAAAAAAAAAAAGACAAAAGACTCGAAGTCCGTTCCAAGAATGGGGTAGTGGAAGCGTCTCTTAGAGGGAAGCTCAAGCCCTGTGACACGAAGGGAATCTTTGTCTGTCTTCCTAGTATGTTCTGTGAAATAATTGGGTGCAGAGAGGGCCAGGCTCCAGCAAGGTTCGGATTAGGGTTTGGAAAGCTCTCAGGGCGAGCTTTCACAGGTGAGCGTGAGCTGCATGTCGGGAACCATGCCGGTTTATCAGTAATAGGCAGGATAAATCCTGAAGTGAAGAGAGAATTAATGGGAGTGTGCTCTATTTCTAAAGCATGTGAGAGAGGGAGCCAGCGCATTGTAAATAGAAGGCCTGGCAGGAAGCAAAGGAGGGAAGGAGGCCCTGGTGGGCGCCTGGCTCTGAAGTGACAGGCGTCAGTTACTGAGAAACACCTTGATTTGGGGACTGAGATTGCTGGATGTGGCAAAAATAGGGGGTTGTGTGCATGAAGAGGTGATAAAAAATGACTGCCTAAAAAAGGCCAAGCAGGGCTTTAAAAAAGTATTTAGCTTGGGCTGCTCATGTCCGTGAGCTGAGTTGGTTCCTCTGAAAACCAGCAGGAGATGGAAGGAAAACCAGCAGACGGAATGAGGGCGCGGTTACCTGTAGAGACCCCATGCCAAACTAGTTAGGAATGAGTCTTCTTTCCCGGCTCTGCCCAAGTTTCAGAATTCCCCCCTTCACTGGCCCTTACCAGCTTGCCACATGGAATTATGACAGCGTCACTGGACCCTGAGTCCCCCTATCACTCCACATCCTCACTGTTCTTTGTAGCCAAATTCAACAGCAAGTCTATATGCTTTGACATGATGCTCTTGACTCCAGAAATCTGCTGAGGTCCTTGTGATTCACCAATGCACAGGGATAGAAGGAGAGAGGACAATACCCTCCCTCTTGTACTAATTTCATCAACCCTGACTCCTAAATGAAAGCGTGTTCTTTGAGTTGCAGGAAGCTTCCTTTCCATCTTCTCCAAGTGGATCAGAAGTGTCAGGTTTCTTTTCCTATTTTGGGAATGTTTTAGACTGGCGGCAGGCCGGCGATGTCGCAGTGAGCACGCTGCTGCGCTGAGCTGAATCTGTCACTAGATGGCAGTGCATTTTCGAACAAGCGGCTCCAAAGAGCATTCCAGAGAAAGCCAGCTTCAGACCCCAGACTTCTGCGTTCGTTTCCATGGCATCTACGGCGTAAGTAATAAGGCTATCTTTCATCCGAACACATTTGCCCTATTTACATTTGGGAATTTATTTTGCCTCCTCCAACCCATTGGCGCCGTGAACTGGTGCTTACAGTGTATGGAGCGTGCTTTTCATAATGCAACAGCGATCTGGTCTTCACTTAAGATGTGAAAGCCATTCAGAAGTACAAAACAATAGATTTGTAATAGCCTTTCCATTACTGAGAGCTAATAAAATTCCAACACGAGTAGATTTTGCTTAGGAAATTGCATTTCCATTTCTCTTGGGAAACATGGGCACTTTATTTTTTTATGTTCCTTTGCAAATGACTACTAAATTGTGCAACTTCTGTGCATTCTAAAGTGGCGCAGCAAACTTATCAAAAATATTTTTTAAAAGTGCTATTAAATTATTATCAATTATAAACTTTCCAATGTGAACTCTTCATATCGTGTTAGTCATGCATACTTCACTAAAGCACGGTATGCATCTGTTTCTCCAGCACGAAAGAGAAATAAGATTAAATGTAAGAACAGGCAAGCAGTGGAGCATAGCATTCTCGCACTTGCATATTTTATAATCTCTGATCACAGGCGGAATGAAGTTATCTAGTTGCATATCTAAATAGAAGGCTTTCAAAATCTCCAGCCTAATTTAGTGTATGATGAACTGATGTATGTTCTTGGTTTATGCTCTTTGAAAAGATTCATCGTTGGAACTTCCTGTAAAGGAATGATGCTTAGAACTGGAAACCTCATTTTCTAACCCGTGCTTACTTTGCATCTTTCTGTCCATTTCTCTGGTGGAAACTCGAAGATTTCAGCTATAAGCATGAAAAAAGATCTCCCTTCAATGCTGTTGACCTATCAGATCTTTCCCATTTATCCACTCTTTCCTATATTGAAAATTTTTCTTCTGGAACAGCCAGTTCATCCCGCTGGTAAACCTCGATAATACACATATCAAGGCAAGACAAGGATTATTCTGCGTGGTGAGTGCCCTATAATTCTCCGCGAGCACTTGCAGAGCTCACCGAACTGCTGCCAGCACGGCCTCCCCGCCTGGGCCTGCCCTGGACCACCTTGTCCCCAGGGCTGCTCTCCGAGGCTGAGGTGAGTGAGACGCCCTGCTGACCGGGGCTGGTAGAAGAGACTCTGGTGTTGTTCACCATGGAGGGGAAAGTAGTTCCGGAGGGAAATTTTCACCCATCGTAAGAGACAAAGGGTTAACAGACAAAGGTTGACAAATGAGCAGAGATGGTCAAGACTGGAACCTTTCCCCGCCAGGGTCACACTTACCGAGTCACTGTCTCCTTGGTATCGGCGGTGCCTCATACAGAAAGGGGGCTGGATACACATCGACTCAGTTGATTTATGAGATGGATTTTTAAAAGCATGTGGAAGTGTCTTTGCTATTCTATAAGGCCTATGTTCCTGAGGATACAAATTATGCTCTCTTCTAGTCAGGAAGGGATCATACTGCTGTATGAAGTCAGTGCCCCCCCCGCCCCGGGGAAGTTGCCTGGTCTACTTGGTCCCTTGCATTTGTCACAGACCGGGGGCTGTGGTTTGGGGATGCAGTCTCCTTGTCTGACAAAAGAAGAAAAGAAGAAAAAGAAAAAGGGAAAGGGCCTCAGGAAGAGAAAAGGACTTCGCCCCACAAGGAAAGCTACAGGCGCTGTCTTGAAGCTGACGGAAGGTAAGGCAGCTACCACACGGAAATGAAAACCGTAGCTTTTGCATCTTGAACACATTTGTCTACCCACCACGACTGTTGATCCTCTCTTGGGCATAAAAAGGCTACAGTTCTACGAGGTCATTCTCCTATCACAATCACGTGGCATCAACCGTCGTTCGGTGCAGTTGCTCTGAACGTGGCTGCCATTCTGGTGAATCTGCGGTTCACCTCTGCACCTCTGCCCTGGAAGGGGGACTTTCAAAGATTGATGGCTGCCCCATTCAACATGACTGTGTCTTAGAGCTAGCTCCGGAAAACCAAATACCAAGGGGTCCGATGTCTTGAAACACATTGTTCTAAAGGGAGATACTTCTGTCTAGTGAATACAAAGACTTCCTCAGAGGTACACCCCAAGAAGCGTTGAAGGTAGATTTCATTTAGACCAGGAGGGACCATTTGGAAGCGGTCCATCGTTCCCATTCCGTCCCCACCAGAATAGCTTTTGCTACATCTGCTTTACATCCGGAAGCAAAGACAGCCTGGTACCCAGGCTGCGGGGCAGAGCTGTTTGAAACCCAGCTGCTTCCAATACCACGTGGGTGGTCTTCGCCGTTGGCCTAAACTGTTTCCAACTTTCTTCATCTGATGCCAATGTCAGAAAGATCTCCCTTCAATACCGTTGACTTACGAGGTGGTAATATTGCTTGGAGGTAACAATAGTATCCATCTCTGGGTGGTGCTGTGAGGTTTAAATTAATACCTTTGTTTAGAACAGTGCCTGGCACATAGGAGTGTTTACTAAGTATTAGTTAGTGTTGTTATTGTTGTTATTTTATTGGATTTCTTCCTATGAATTCATTTGAAAAGTGGAGCAATTTTCTCAGCCAACAAATTTTGAAGCCTACCCATCTAGACTATTAATATACAAAAATTCTCTTTTCTCCATTCTTAGCATTTTGCCAGGTGAATTGGAATGCATTCCATAGATCAGAGAGGTAAGCCCTCAGGTCAGTGCTGGGTGAACCCTGATGAATTGCTCTTTGATGAGTTGTCATTTTCTATTCTTAAAAGAGGTGTTAAGAATTTATAACAGTGTTCCAGCTACATTTATCATGTGGATGGCATGTTTATGCTAATTTCTGCTGCCAATCCTAATTACCAGCGGTTAAATTCATTAAAAATACTTTTTTTGAGACACTTGTCTGATTCACCTTGCTTCTTAGAATATCTCAATTTCCTTTTGGTTCACTTGCCACGAGTAGCAGATGATTTATTCACCAACAGTGTAAGTCAGGGGCACTTTTACTTACTCACCAGGCAGTTGCTGCGTGTTTCTGGATGCTTTGTGGCTATCTAGACCTTTCCCCATAAAACCCTTGCGATCACCTAATCCAACAGATCACATGTTACAGAATTGTTCTCATATGATCAGTAACAGGTGGCGTTCCGTCTGTTATATGAGGGTGCGATTCTTTCCTGGGAATCGCTTCTGTGCTCGTCGGTGACATTATATGGAACGAAGAGAGAAGCGACAATGCTTTCACATTTTTCAATCTGGTAAGTCAAACGCACGCATACGGCTTCCTCGTCCAAGTCACACACTAAGCAGCAGTATGGTTGAGAACAGAATTCAGGTGCCCGGCTCCGAAAATACAACTTGATGGGAATACCACGTTGCTCAGAGCTATGTCTTCTTTTCTAAGGGGCTGTCAAGAACAGTGCTGCAAACAGTTATTCGATGTTTAGATAGGGTACACAACCAGACGTCGTTTAATGAAGAGACTGCTTGTTTTTGTGGCTCGAAGTGGTGGGTGAGAGACCAGGCTTTGTCACTGAACAGCTGGGTGAACACAGAAGCCTTGTTCAGCCTCAGTTTTCTTCATCTGTGAGTCTGGGATTATACTGCTTGCCCTGCTCTCCTCATGAGCCAGTCACAGCGTCATGTGTGATTTTTCTCGGGTAACTCCCACTTGGTGCACACTCTTTCGTAGGAGGCAAAGTTCGGCAGTTTAGGGATATCCCTTGCTGTCTGTGACGTGGCTGTGTGTACCTCTAAGGCAGTTATCCCAACAACACTTGGAACATATGCTGTTAATGTTCTCCCTCTGCTGGGGAGGAATGCGAGGCACGGAGGGGCCAGGTTCCCGATCAAAAGTCACGTCACCCTGAGGCAGCCAGGATGCCCACCGAGGACGTCTGGCTCTGGAGACCATGGATATAATGACTTCCTCTCCTAGGAAGGGCAATGAAATTCGTGTTCTGACTCCTTCCCTGCTGGGCTGGAGGGGACCGTGACTACAGTCTTCTTGAATGTCCCCTCCTCGGGTTTCAGATACACACAGTTTCAGATAAGCCTTTGTGGCCACTGGTCAGCTTTCCACCACGGGTAGGACCGAAACACCTGTCACTCAGAGGGTAATTTTAGAAAAACGTTGACTAGAGCGTAGGAAGATTTACATAGTTTCAGCCCAAGGAAGGGGCGAAGCCTGGAGCACAGTTGCTGGACCCAGCAGGGTCAGCGTTTCAGGAGGGATGAAATCGTGCCTGTGTGGGCTGGTCTCCGTGGCCCTGACCATGGGTTTTCATCTCGTAATAACTTTATAATGGGAACCCCCCCTTTTCTTCTCTTTACTCAAGAAAATAGTAAGGCCAGCTTCTCGTTTGTCCGGAGACATTGGTGGGACAGCTTCACGGGTCTTGTTTTCCAAGCTGAAGTCCACCCGGATCTCAGACGGGAGAGAGTTCCTTCCATTTACAGGGGACCGGGAGGCATGGGGTGAGGAGCCGAGAGAGGACGCAGGGTCAGTGAGCAAACCTGGGGGTTTACGTGGTTTTACAATGTTTATTTTGGGGGGAAGCTCAGGAAAATGTTTTTGATGGTTTCATGCTGCAGATATAGGGGGAAATGGCGAGGGAAATAACTTTTTAACTGTACACGCACTAACGACCCTAGAGATTGAAAAGCTTCTGGGCCAACGGCGTGAGTGATGTCCAGTGATCATCGACCGAGCAACTGCAGATCCTCGCAGTGCCCCGTGGTCTGAGAAGGGCTCTGCACTCAAAGTCTGGCTGTGCCTCTTCACCTGCCCCTTGTCTGGGGACCACAGCCTGGATGCTCTTGCTGTCTCTGAAGGACTGGAGCTGCTTGGAGGTCAAAAGAGAGTGGAACAACTGAAATATCTGCCTTCTAACCCGCCTTTCTCTTTCAACCGGGTGGCTGGGCTTTTCCCACGCTGTTCTGGGAGCGTGGGACTCTGTTCCATCTGGGAGACCCAGGGAGAATCCAGTTTCCTAGAAACTGGTGTGACCACGGATCACAGCGCCACACCCAGTCCAAAGGCTCATCATTCAGCCTGGGGACGTCCTTTCCTTTCCAAACTGCATCCCTCCCAAAGGGCTGAGCTCATAAAGAGCAAGCCCAGGCTTGGCTGCTGTGAGCTCCTCCCCAACCAAACACACATGGAGCCTCCTTCTTGCTTCCGAAAGCAAAGGACGGGGAAGAGACTGGTGGGCAAGCCATAAATGATGTCCAGAAGTTATCCTGCTCCACCCACATCACACATGGGCATGTTTTATGACAAGACCAAGGAAATGCGAATTCAGGAAAACAGTCAGTGTTCCACATGTCCATCAGCCTCATGATTACTGAGGGCTCGCTGGCCAGTCTGCTGCCCCAGCCTGCCCGCCCAGCAGAGGGCTTTGCCACGTGGGTTGCTTCTAGTTTGTGGACATTCATAGTCCCAGCGTCTCCCGCTTGCCAGGAAATCTGCACTTGGTTTCCTCTGGCGTCCCTGAGCTTAGCCCATCCTCACCGTAGTCTTTGTTCCCTGAATCCCGGAGGCCCACTGCTGGCAAATGGCTCGGCTGTCCCCTGAGACCAGGGGACGGTGGTGTCCCTGGACTGTTCTCCTCCAGCGTTTCTCTCTCTCTCTCTCTTTTTTTCCTTCCCACAATGTCCGGTATCACTTGCCAATCTGCTTTCCAAAATTCCCTGACCTAAAACTCAACCCACGACATGTTTCATGAAGCAGGTGGAGCTCTGGCCATGAGCAGGTTCTTTTTTATTTAAATTTTCTGTATTAAAACAATTATGGCCACTAAAATTTGATCTTTCTGAAATAGTTGCACCCAAGAAACTCAGTTCCAAATGGAGGAGGATAAAACAAGTCAATGATTTGGACCTTTTCAAAAGCTTTGGGCCTTGATGGCACTTGTTTTTGTAATTCCTGTGTTGGAACTCCCTGTGATGAGCGGAGTCTGGGGTTATTCTGTGTGAATGTGTTCTTGGCTCTTCTCCCCTCAGAAGACTTAGAAAAACCCTCCCATTGGGCAGTCCAGAAAGCGGCCATGGCTCTCAGTCCAACTGGCGGATGGTAACTCTCCGGGAGCTCATGGGAAGTGGAACATCAACTGTTTAAACACTGATACCTCTGAGCTGCTGAAACCATGTTTCTGTGCTGTGGGGAACCTGCCTTTAGCTGCCATTTAAACACATAATGGCGTTTTCCTCCAAAAAGCATGAACGGGATCAAATCCCGCCATTGTCCCGAGGTAACTGGGGAGCGCAGAGCAGAATCCAGAGGCCAGGTTGTGCTGCGTGAGGAATGACGTGCAGGTGAGAAGACCCTCACGGGGCGGTCGGGACAGCAGGAACCTTGGGGACCAGCACGTGTGTGGCATTTCCTAGTAGCGTGCAGACAGACAGCAGATGCCCCAGAGAGTGAGCTGACAGTGAAAACGAAGGACCGTAGAGGGAGTGCGTGTGCTTTGGCGGACGGCTATCAACACGCAGCACGCTCTGTGATTGCTGATCAGAGACAGATTTCACCTCAGTGCTAAACTGGGTGTTGGTGTCCCACTCCCACCCCTTCAAGACTCCTACTACCCTTAGGAGGACGTCCAAACTCCCCAGTAAGGATCCTTACTCCCCAGTAAGGTCCATAGTTAGGATCCTGTCTTTTTTGGGGGGTACAACTTTGAGATATACTTCCCATTTCTCAACCCATCCCACATACAAAAGCTGTGCATTTGCTTTAGCAAGAAAGCTGCTCCTTGAATAGGTAAACAAACTGTAGTATATCCATACTATGGGATGCTGATTAGTGACAAAAATAAATATTTAGCTGATGCATACAGCTCAAAATTTTATGTTGCTACCTAGACACATGAATATATACTGATAATTTTACTAATAAATTCAAGAATAACTGGTCCATGGTGGTCCATAAAAATTAGAAAAAGATTGGCAACAACTGGTGGCAATTGACTTGAATGATAACACGAGGCTCTGTCTAGGGGGTAATGATGCTGTCTAGCTTGACTGTGGGTAAGTTAAACAGTTGAATAAGTTTATCAAAATTCACTGAAGTGTACATTCCATGCCTGTAGATTTTACCTAAAAATGCTTCCGCCACTACTTGCTCCTCATAGATCAGGTTTTGTTATTTTAGGGCTTGGTGCGTTTGCACATGCGCTCTGCCGGGAATCCCTGCGCTCTCCTTCCTCTGTAACTCCTCTCCACTTGGAAAAGGCCTAGAGTTCGTGAAACTCAGATCGGGCCACCCCTCTGTGAAGCCTTTCCTGGCATTATTTCATAGCGCTGATGTGGCGAATTAATCTGACTTCTCTGTTCTCTTCACAAGTTCCTTAGTTAGCAGGCAGTGGGCACTTGTAGTCACACCTCAAGAATCCACCATCTTTAGTCATTGCACAGGAGTCCTTACACTCGCTGTACCGCACGGTGTCTCTGACCCTTTTGGGTTGTGGGTTCAGCCATTCTCAGTCAGCTCTTCTGCAGGAATTTGCTTCACCATCTTCCCATGGTGTCAATCGTCTGCCATGACTCTTTTTACTTCCCCCCTCCACACTCTGGCTTTCTTCTCAGGACATGGAAAGGTAGAGTCCCATCCACACCTGGGAGTCTGGCTTCCCTCGGGACCTTAGGAAAGTGACTCAATTTCTCTAAATCTCAGTTTCCTTTGATCTGAAATGGTGATCCGAAGGTGTAACTCCAGGCACTATCAACAAGAAGTGCTAACAGTGACTGGCTTCTCGGCTAGGACTTGGCTGTAGTAGGTGCTCCCTCCACCTCCACCCCTGTTCCCAGTGTGCTGAGCCGGTGGGGATGCTGCTTCCGACTGGCGAGGGCCAGTGGCTTGCTGGGCGTGCTGCCCACCCCAGGCAAGGCTCGGGCTGTGCTGTCTTCCCCGGTCAGATAGGTTTCCTCACCAAGGGCAGTCATGTTGGCTGCCAAAGTTTCCCGGCTCCTGAGTCAGGGAAGCTTTTGGAGAGCCTGTTCCAAGGTTATGGCATTCTCCATATTTAACTTTGCCTAACGTTTGAGAAATATAGGGGCATAGCTTTTATAATAAATACTGGAGCTTCCCTCTTAAGTTGTATATTCTCTGTTTACAGGGTAATCATGTCTGCTTTCTCAGGTACTCACCCAGACCTGTGCCTCTGTCTTCCTAGAGGATAAACCTTTTCTTTTCTGCTGAAGGGTATGCAGTCCCCATACAGCATGCAGATAGAGTGGTTGACTGCCTACATCAGGCATAGTGAAGGAAGCATCTCTTTCTCGGGACTAATGTCTCATCGTTCTCACTGTCATCAGGAAGAATAGTCAAATTACCAGGGGTACTGCTGGCAAGCTGCGTCACCACCATCTTCTGTAAGTCAGTTGGAGGGACGAGGTATGGTACAAGGGTGAGCCCTCCCAGTTTCAGGGCTCAGGATCCTTGGTGTCGAGACATGACAAAAATGAAAGATTTCTTTTTCATTAACACACATGTCTTGTCAGCACCATTGTTAAACCAGCCAGATTACACTAACTTTTCAACTCATACAGAGTGAGTCGAGGGATCACATTTTTCCTGCGGCTCGTGACTGATGCCAGTGGCCTGGCACGTAGTGAAAGGGAACAGAGATATGGAAAGAAGAAAAGAATGTGCAAAAAGATAAGAGCATGGGGACGACAGAGAATTGCTCTGTTTTGGGTAGGGAGGGCAGAAAGCGACGGGCACCCAGCACGTTGACTAGATGAGAAGTGAATCAGCTCACGGGAAGGAGACGCGAGGTACTAGTTCACTAGGTACTAGTTCACTAGGTATTAGTTCACTAGGTATTAGTTCACTAGTTCAGAACAGTGTAGGGAGCAGCCTTGGGGAGTAACAGGAGGCAGGAGGCGGGGAGGAGCTGGCGTCTCCATATACTGGAGACTTCACGCTGACAGGAGTCTGGATAGGAAGGAGGGGGCCTCGGGGAAATGGCTGAACCTATTGCTCTAAGTCAACTCTTCAAATGCCCCTGGAATAATTCACAGGGCACATCAAATGAATCGTGTCCTTGAACTGGCAACACAACAAGCAATCGACTTCCTTAAGGCGCCGTATGAAACAAGGCCTTCCTGCCTGGTTCATCCTTCCCCAGACCCAGCTTCACAGCCGCTCCACGTACGTGGATCACGAGGAACAAATGTCCACGGAGGCATTCCAGTGAGTCTGGGTTTTATTAGCAGCATTAAATATGACTAGGTGAGGGGCTGAACTCGTATGTATGCATATATGACTTGCACTTAATTAATACAATGCTTCTTTTTTTTTAAGATTTTATATATTTATTTTTTAGAGAGGGAATGGAGGGAGATAGAGAGAGAGAGAAACATCAATGTGTGGTTGCTAGGGGTTATGGCCTGCAACCCAGGCATGTACCCTGGCTGGGAATCGAACCTGCGACACTTTGGTTCCCAGCCCACGCTCAATCCACTGAGCTACACCAGCCAGGGCTACAATGCTTCTTAATACACATAAATAGTATATTTATACATATGGAAAATTCCACTATGGCTCAGAGTATTGTTCTGTTATTAATGGAAACTAAGGAATCAAATGCTAAGAGAATGGTCTCTTCTGGATCTATTCTGGGTCATTTTCTCCTTGCAACTTTTCTGTGTGTGAGAGTCCTCTCCTGTGTCCCACAAGGATCTTCACAATGTGCTTTCCTTCCCTGAATCATGAGTGAATGACTAATTGCTGAAAATGGTCGCTTGTTTTATTTCCAACCAGTCAAGCTCATGCTGAAAGGCAGGGTCTGTCCCAGTTTCTACCTGTTCTTAATTTGCTGCTTTACATGTTTAACCAAGGGGCCTCTTAACAGCAATGATAATGGGACACACGTATCTATTCTGCACGCTGTGCAGGTGTGCGATCAAGTTCATCTCCACAGAAGCTCCGTGGGGTCGGAACTCGGGCTGCCCCCACTTCACTGTTGGGAGACCTAGGCACAGGGAGGTGGGCTCACCTGCTCCAGGTCTCCATGCTGGTGACTGGAAGGGGGGTCTGAGCCCAGGCAGTTAAATACAGAGCTGGTGCCCTCAACCACTACCACCCACTGTCTGCCTGAAACCCATGCGTCCTCCTGCATAACTTGGCTGTCGGCATTGTCTGGGGCAGTATCTCTGTCCTCTCCCTAGCAGCCACAAGAATTGTATGGATGCCCCTCTATATTCATGGAGGGTTTAACTTTTGAGCAGACTGATACACGCCAAAGCTAATTATACTATGCAGAGGTCTATTTTTGTCCATTTTTCTCCATGAAGGGCATTCACTTTGGAATTTAATAAGTGTATTTTCATTCCTACCTGCATGGGCTAGTATTTAATCGTCAATACTTTTTTGCTTCAGTGTATCTGTCACCTAGAAGAACAGGCCAAGGTGTGGCCAGAATTTGGTCTGGAGCTGTCGAGGTGGAGGGGGAGAAGTCGGATTGAACATAGCTGGGTGTGCTTCCTGAGCAGGGAGGAGGGTGATGATGATGGTACCTTGAGGCGATGTTTAAAGTGGGAGAGAGAGCGCTGGCGGGGTGGCTCACTTGGTCGGAGCATCATCCAGGACACCAATAGTTTGCGGATTGGTTCCCTGGTCAGGGTACAGGCCTAGGTTGTGGGTTCAATCCCCGGTCAAGGTGTATATGGCAGGCAACTGATGGATGTTTCTCTCTTCTCCTCCTCCTCCCTCCTCCCCCCATCCCCCTCCTTACTGGAGGACACGACCTCGGGAAAGAGTAGACAATAAAAGTACCCATAAGTGATTCAGACCCTGGAATTTAAAATGACTCTAAAATATATCTTCAAGAAAAATTAATGACAAAATGGGGAATTTCACTATAAAGCTGAAATCTGTAAATAAAAAGCAGAAATTCCAGAACTAAAAATCATCCTTTCCTAAAGGTGAAAAACATTTTTTTAATGCCCTCTCTGTTTTTCTTGATAAACCAGAGGTTTATTGTGTGAGTCATCTCAAAGAATGAACTTTAGGTGTTATTGGTTCTTTGTAGAAAAATCAGTTTATTTCTTCTAATAGGCTGCTATGATAACCTAGCAAACCACTCCAGGGTTCATTTTCCAGCTCAGGAAAACGCAGGTTTTGATTCAGCGAGCACGTATTGAGCTTCTGTAACGTGTGGGTGTCTGAGCTCTGAGGAGAACAGCCCCGGGGAGCTGTGCCGTGGGCAGGGGAGACTCGGGGCTGAGCGGAGGAGAGACCTCTGGGTTAGAGGTGTAAGCCAGGTGTCGGGTCCTGTGCCCAGAGGGGGCACAGGGTCCCCCCTGGAGGAATGAGAAGGGACGGGAGGCAGCATGACAGGGACACAGGGACACAGATCTCCAAGTCTGTGCTTTTGGAAACTGCTCCTTCATCCGTCCCAGGCTTGATCACCTGCCAGGCTACTAATGGGAAGACCTACACCCTCACCTACACAATAAAACAACTTTGTTTCCCTAAACGACTGTCTTTTTTCTCTTTACTTTTTCCAACTGAAGGTATATGTGGACATGTATATATATGAATGAATGACTCTTTTATTAAATATATTTGATTGATTATGCTATTACACTTGTTCCATTTCCCCCCTCCACTCTCCTCCACCCCGCACACCCTCTCCCACCCACATTCCCTCCTTTAGTTCTATGTCATAAGTTCTTTAGCTTCTACATTTCCCATATTATTTTTGCCCTCCCCCTGTCTATTTTCTACCTACCCTCTATGCTACTTATTCTCTGTACCTTTTCCCCCTCTTTCCTCCTCCCATTCCCCTGTTGCTAACCCTCCATGTGATCTCCATTTCTGTGGTCCTGTTCCTGTTCTAGTTGATTGCTTAGTGTGTTTTTGTTTTTGCTTTAGGTGTGGTTGTTAATAATTGTGAGTTTGCTGTCCTTTTACTCTACTATATGAATGAATGACTCTTATACTTTGAAAAGTAGAGACTTTGAAAAAATGACTTTTAAAGATACAGTAAAAAGCTAGGATTATCCAGTCTTAATTCTTCAGGGTCAATTAACGTAAGAACAGAAGTGTTGGGACGGCAGGAACTGTAGATGACTCTAAGGGGCATGGCGATACCTGGGCATTTTAAGATTTCTATGGATCTGATATTTTAAACATGGCGTTGGGTTCCTTGGAAAGTAAATCAATACATCCATTGAAGCTATATATTTATCACAACTGGAGTGTGTTTAGGGCTTCTGTTTCAATCATACATATCTATGTCTTTCCTAAGATTGAACACCTTTAATTTCTTGAGCATATCGACCATAAATACTGTGTGAACCTGATGACAGGTTAGTCAATGGCCTATAATCTCAAATTGGAAAGTGTGCTGATCTGGCATGCTGGGTAAGACCTTCTCATCTCCCCGCTATTATCAAAATCCTGACATGCTTTTAAAAAAATTGTTAAAATTAACTATGACACTTGCTTCAGTGTACACATTGCCTTATAATTTACAGCGTCTTCGCCATGCGGAGAGATTGATTTCAGATAAGTCTAGCATGTCTGTCTGGGAGAAAAAAAACAAGTCATTCTGTTTTATGGAATAAAACACAATTCCACAAGACACATTCAGTTAAAATGAAGCAAAAAAACCCTGCAGTGTTTGAGAATGGAAATGCCTTGTGTTCCCTGGATTTATTGATCAAAATAAAATCAGTGTTGCATTTCAGATAAGCCTGCGGCAGCAAAGCCTTTGCAACAGCCCCTGTTTTGGGAAAAGCTTCCCACTGCCCCCCTCCAACCCCTATCTCTCGTGAGCATAAACTATCTCGCAGAATTGCATACTAACTGGAAGGTGATTGAGTGGCTTTTGATAAAGTGCATACAGAAAGTGAGCCAGTGCATAACAATCCATAGATAGGGGAGTTTTGGAAAGGTTCTTTGTTAGCATGTGAAATTATAAGACGTTTCTATTGAGCTCAACAGGTTAGAACTGAATCAAACCTTATCTAACATTAAGATTTGTAGCCTACGAGATTATGGAAAGTACTCTTTCATATCGACGCTTAAAACTCTTTCTTTTGTGAGAAATTATGTACATAGGGTATTGATTTTCAACTCAACCAAACAAGAGTTAAGTCTTTTGTTATGAAGTACCCCATAACTTAATGGCTGACCCAACTATTTTATTTCATCTCAAAGTTAATGGGTCTGGAATTCCAACAGAGCTCGGCTGGGTGATTTTTCTGTGGCCCATCATGTTGACGGAGATAACCTAGTGGCACTCAGCCAGCGGGTGACCTGGCGTGCAGGTTCCAAGATGTCTTCCCTTGGCATCTTGGTGTGGATAGTTGGAAGACTGGGCTCCCTGGGGTTCACCTTCTAATGGAAGGTGTTGCAAAGAATTTACAACCACTTTAACACGAGAAGCGTGGTATCAGTTTGGGTCCTTCAGGAAGTCAAGGTGGGATTAGACGTGCTAGAGATTTATTGAAGGGAAACACCTGTGAAGCGAGGCACCTGCACGGCTCCCTTGTTTGCCCAGATAAGCAAAGCACACATAAAACTGGAAAGAGGAGGTGTGGTAATTAATTAATTAATTAGGCTCATATGAAGAAGGCAACATCAATGTCTGCTCCACTTTGTAATGGCGAAGAGTCAGAGAAGAACCATTCTCTTAAAGAATCAGTAGCCTTTGAAGGAGTCTCTGAAGAGATCCTTTGCCCAAAGAGAGAAGAGCTGTGGTCTGGCTGCATCTTGAAGTCTGTGGCCAGGTGTGTCTTTTGAGACATTTCTGATCTCCTGTATAACATTCTTAGTTTTTGTCTTTCAATGAGTAATTGGCCCAAGTTGGGGCTGGGTGCGGGGTGGGGGCTCTCTTAGGATACTTGAGGGATACTGTGGTCATTCTTCTGTGAAAATGGAAGGGAAATAATACTGAATGTGAACCGGAATACCAAGCTAGGAGCCATTCTGCTGCATCACTAGGACCAGAACACTTCTCTTTGACCTTCAAATTATTCATGCCTAGAAGAGATGTGGAAGTAAAGTCTCTGGGAGCTGGTGTTTTAATTTGCTGCTTTGGCTTCTCAGCAGGAACTATCCCTTTTGACTTCCAGGACTTGAGTTCCTTAGACGTTCCTTCTTGAGCTTGAAGGGAAGCAAGCTCAAGAAGGCAGTGACTAAACTGGATCATCTTCTGCTGTCATAAGTAGTGACAGACCCTCCTGCCTAAGGTCACAGTGGGGACACATTAAGACTATGTCTTTGGTGTTCTGGAATGGAAAGTGCTATCTGTTCGTTCTAGAGAGCAGGCACCATGAAGCTTTGTGTGCACGATGCTCATCTGGGCAGCTTGTTGTAGGAGCAGGTGTGAGGGCTGTAGCCCCAGAGATCCTGGCTCAGAAGGTCTGGGTGGGAACCGAGGCTTCTCTCTGCACGTTTATGAAGCTTCACTGTTAGGTTGGGGCACACTCGTGTTTGCGAACCACTGCAGTCAAGCCTAGGTGATGGGGAGGCGACGATGATAAGGAGAGGGCTCGGTATCTGGTCATCCGCGTCCCATCACCACAGACCAACTGTGCGCCCGTGCATTTTCAAGCCGTTCCTTTCAACGAGCACCTCGAGAACATCTATTTTGCACTGGAATTTATTCCAGGAGACGCAGGCACACAAAGAGTGTCAGACATCCTCTGGCCTTCAGGTGGCTCAGTTGACTGAACAAAACAGGTACGCATGCATTACAGTGTCAAATGTATCACACATAACAATATCTATAGAGTAACAGAAAGAAGCGATATATTCTGGGGACAACAAGGAAGGCTTTACTGAGGAAGTGACATGAAGGATGTGCTGGTGTATGCCAAATGGATTAGGGCAGGACAAAAAAAAACTAGAAAGAAGTTCATGCTTTTAACCTCTGCTCAGAGGTATACTTAACTGCAAGCAGTTTAAGAGGAACAATAAGATGTCAGGGAAAGAGATGTGAGAAATGAATATGGAGAGGAAGGTAGGAAACAGATGATGAGAAAAGGTCTTGTAGTCTCTTCTAAATATCTTTGGGTGTTTTTAATACATTGTCAGTAGGTTTTTTTGGTTTTTGCCCCCCCCCCCCCATGGGTCATGGGCTTCTCTGGAAAAATGTACCTGAAAGTTTCACATGCATATTCAAAAATGTTTTGTATCAGATTTCAAGGGAGTCAGGTAGCCATAAGGACCCCTGCTGTAGACAAGGCACAAAGAGAGCCAGAAAGTCAAGGTCGTGCTTTAGAGTAATCGCCCTGGCTGGCGTCAGTTCAGCCCATGGACAGGGCGAGGGAAAGGCCAGACTGGAGACAGGGAGATGGGGTAGGAGGTACTAGCAATAAAAATGAACTAGAGAGCCAAAGTTGTTGGCATCTGGGGGTGCTCACACAGGGAAAGAAGGAGTTGAGGGCCTCTCCTGGGTTTCTGATGAGGCATTTGACTGCAGGGAGGTGCCGTCAAATGCAACAAGAAAGATGAGAGGAGTTCCCACGGAGGGACATTAAGTTCAACAGGAGAGTGGAGGTTTCGGAGACAGTTGTATGGCTGGGTCTGTCGTGCAGAGGAGGGAGCGGGGGAGCAGGGATCTTCTCATCTTGCAAATAGGAAATTTTATACCTGTTAAACAACTCCCCCTATCTCCTTTCCCACAGCCCTGGCAACTACTGTGGACTTGATTAGTGAACAAGTTGTACTTCCCTGTACAACACCAAATCCCTGTCCAGAGAGTTGCAACATTGGGGACAGTGGTATCACTTAGGAGGAGGCAGAGGAAGAGTCCCCAGGGAGGTGGAGAAAGGAGAAGGGGCGGAAGGCTTTGGGGGGTGGAGTAGTGACCAGGTCAAGTTCCCAGAAAGCTGGACTGAAGTAAAAGTCAGTGCAGAAGGAGGTCAGAAGCCAGTGCAGAAGTTTGAGTAGTAACTGAAGCAGCAGCAGGCTCCCTACGCCATGCAGAGACAGCAATGACAGTACCGCTCTTTTTAACCAGTAAGGTTCGAACTCAGGGCCTGAACACCCGAGACTCCTTCCCGTTCTCCACTCCGGGTGCAGAGTACGACTGCAGGACTAGGGCGAAGCAGGGCCGGCGCCTCAGCGCCTGATGATGCCCGCTGTGTGGCCAAGCACGGGATCCAGAACAATGCTGCTTAGCTCGCGAGCTTGCAGCCCACTGCTGTCTTACACTGATGGGAGGGTCTGGGGAGGGCGGTTGTTTCTATGGAGGGTGCCTTTGCCAGCAGAGGAGTCTAAGTTCAGCACAGTCCCGTTCTCAGAGCTGCGCACTGCAGGCACCAGGTCCGGTCCTCTCTCCAGCAAGAGCTCAGGGCCGCGTCTGCTTTCTATGCAAAGCGGCACCCCTGCCACTGTTTATTTATTCCCCTGTTTCAGTTTGGGTGGAAAATCTATTAGTATTGTGCAGTGACAAAGGTCCCTTTGCAATCCATAATTTCTTCCGTCTCTATCTGCAAAACTGAACATTTCCATCAAAGGTTGCGATCTGTTTAATTGTAACGCCATGTGGCTGAGCGGCCAGGTTAGTAGGCTAATGCCATTCACCCTCTGAAACTATAAATAGTGAGAATTTATAGCAGATCCCTGGGTAGCCTCAGGGCTGCCTTGAAACATGACTAGGCTGTAGCTTCCCCAGGCTTGACGGACATGAATTGTCTTTATCTTCCATTAAGGAGATTAGTGAATGAAGATGATCTTAAAACACTACAGCATTGGTATATTCAGATGATATCGGCGTACATACAAGAAAGTATGTGGAAAATGAAACCTGGATGTTGACGAACATACCATTTAGGCACTTAATTTGTATCCCATGAATGAATCCAATATCTGCCACGTGCAAGACACTGGCGTGGCGTCTGTTTAAAGGGGCACTGTGCAACATACCCACATACTTTAGGAAGCTAAAAAAGGCTCTTGGTTTTTTTTTATGGTGATTCCTGGAAGGGAAAGGGGTGTGGGGGGAGGTAGGAGAGGGTAAGAAGGGGGATAAATGGTGATGGAAGAATATTTCATTGGGGTAGTGACCACAAAATATGATATACATATGATATGTTGTAGGACTGTGCACCTGAAACCTATATAATTGTATTAACCAATGTCACCCCAATAAATTCAATAAGAAATAAAATAAAAAGCCTTTTAGTCTTTGGAAAGCCAGATTTTCATATGCCGAGGTGTTTTAAGTGGGTATGGGAATTATATGTATGGTTTAATGGCTCTATTCTGGTAGGAAATATTTATCTTTCCTCCCCCTATTTTCAAATCATTGCTTTTAACGTTGCATACGGATAGGAATTATCCTCCTGATTGCCAATTAAAATTCAGAAGGTATATCCAGAGACTAAAGGGATATTAAGACATTAAAATATGCCACGTTACTCAGGAGAAGTTAGAGTGTGAATAGAACCATCTTTGAAATAGTGTGTAAAAAAACCTTTTGAATATGCAGATTGGCTTGCAAAATGTTTGGTCTTTTCAACGAATAAAGTAAGTACTGAAAGCAACTGGCAGCAGAAAATATCCATTAAATCCCCCAAGGACAGACATGTGTTTATATGATAAAGAAGGTTTCTGCAGAACAAACCATCCCAGGCTTCTGAATATTTAAATGAGGACTCATCAATGTTCTACTCAAATAGTGGTGTTAAGTAAAAAGAAAGTGACTGCAAACAAAGTTCTTTCATTTTTATTCTGTGGCTTGGCAGTCAGGGTAGATGGCAGAATCAAACCTGAGGTAACTGGTTATTTATTGGCCTGATTCCCCAAACGTCTCAAACATGTGGTGGCTTGTTGCTGTTCAGTCCTTGTGGGTGTCTGTGAGTTTGAGGATTTGAGGACCTGAGGGCTCCCTGTACCAAGCGGCCAGCCCATGAAGCCAGCTCTCAGCTGATCATCCCCTAGGATAAGGCACTCTGCTTTTTCCCTGGATGGTTTTAATTATCGTTGGTACTTTAAGAAGTAGTAAGTCTCTTAAAGGGTGCTGTCAACAAGAATTTTGGAGAGCAGGAAGGACAGGAAGTGTATTTCAATGCTTGACATGTTTGGGTAGAAGAGAGATGCTATTCACACACGAGTGAACTGTTGATGGGGGGGTTCTATATTTGGATGTTTGTTTCTTGTTCCTTCAAATTCCCACAATACATAGTTCAGTCTGGAAAGAACTTCCTGGACCGTAGGCATTTTTCTCTACATTTTTTGATGTTGGCAACTTACTTTAAAAATGACAAAAAAACCCATAAAAAACCCCAGAAAGAAATAAACCAAAAAAAACACACACCCCACTAAGAATTTCCAATGAAATAGGCCTGCAGGTTGATCTCAGCCCACAGACCACCCATTTCCCCCAATTTATGCTTGAAGCTTTTTTCAATATGTAAACAGAAGTGATTTCTCTCTTTTGTTAAATTTATATAACAATTATTGTCTGTGCAATTCATTTTGAAACTAATCATGAACTGCCTCATGACATTTTTCCTGTTATGTCTGAGGCTGCTGTTTAATTTTTTATGGCTCTGAAACTTTTCAGCTGCACTGAAACTCCAATCAATTGCTAACTTCTTTAGTGCAGAAACTGTGTCTTACAACTCTTTGCATTTCCTCCAGCACCTCACATCGTGAGCCCTCAATACATTAATGTTGGTTTTGTTTTATTTCGGAGGGATGCGTAACATTCCAAGTCTATATTCACCTTTTCTGCACGATACTGACAGGACAAAGCTTGACCATTTGTATTTGTGGAGGGATGTTTGTTTCTCCCTGGAAACTGCTGCAGAACTTGTAAAAAGGCACAACGACTTGTAAGGGAGATCAGAAGCCAACTCAAAATACTGCAGATGCCCTACCAGGGGGAAAAAGCTCCCCCTGTCCCTCTCTCCTTAGCCGAAGAGTGAGCAGAGCCAAAGCAAAAGGACCGTAGTAACCAGAGGGTTACATACCCATCCTCAGTTTGGGCAATTTCATGGGTGGGAATTATTTTCCCCACTTTATAGATGGGAACTGAGATGTACGGAGGTCACGCTCAAGGTCACGCAGTGGCTGTTGGAGCTTGGATTTTCATCCTGGTTGCTTTGATTTGCAAGTGGGCCACCTCTCTTAGCTGACTTAGCTGCGTGGTTCTACTTGACTACCAAGAGGGAGGGTCATTGTCGATGCTCAAGAGGAGAGGGCTATGGGACAGCGTCCGTGCAATGCCCGCACTGTGACGCCGCTTCAGCTGGTGTTCAGCAGCCCCTTCCGCTCTGATCTTCTCTCTCTTCCTCGCACCCTGCTGGCTCATGCTCCCCCGTGCATCTCCTGGCTGCGGTAGGTAACCCACCCTGTTGCATCCGAGACAGGCGCTCCTAGGCTGGAGCGCAAACCTAGCATCTCATCTACAGCTTTGCTTTGTTGCACTTGTACTCAGGCATTAGCTCCTTGCCTGATGACTATTTTCTAATAAGCCAATCTCTGTTCACACATTAGCGCCCATCGATGGATGGATTCATGTTATTTTTCTAGATAACACTTAGAAGATAACAGGTATTTTTAGGAATTTTGGATGTGGCTGGGGTGGTGTCACAGAAGAGATCCTCCAATAGGAATCCCTCATTTCTATCTCGAGTTTTGTTATAGACTCACCTCCAAGGTAAAAGGCTTTCCTTATTAGATGCTCCACATTTTACTTATTCTTTAACAAATGAGGACTATTTGAAACAAAACAAAAAGGGTTTCATCATTTAGATTTGGTTAGGTAAGCCCTGGAGTAGTCTATTCAATTAGCTAGGTATTATCATGCATGATCTCTGCAAACATTCTTCTTTGTAACAGGTACTATGCGAGTCCACATTGTTAAACTGAGGAGCTCATTGAAATGAGCAGATCAGTCGCCTGTACATTACCAAGTCGGCTGCATATTGTGGAAGCTTAGATGCTTCTCGCCTCATTCTGCAGAAATTGTCTCTGAAATAATTGTGTGGAAAGGATTTTAGAAAGCAGTATTTTTGAAAGTGTGATCCTACATCAGAATCACAGAAGTGCTTGTTAAAAATGCTGGTTCCCAGACCCAGTGACTCAGAATCTGGAACAATTTTATTTTTAATGTTACCTTAGGTTGGTGAGGAGATATTTTGGGATATCTTCTAATCAAAGGAAATTATTTCCTGGAAAAAAAAAGTATTGCTTTTAGTTAATTCTGCTGCTTAAAATGCCAAATGCATTTGAATCTAAAACTCTTTTATGCTGGAGAAAGACACGGTACTAAAAACAGGTCACTCACCAAAGTCAGAGAATCTACACAGTTTTCTCAAGTATAGTACCTACAAGTACATTATACTGTTCATGCTAATGAAAACAATCATAAGTGGGATTCTTTGTCTTCCAGCATTTCCCAGAGAATCACCGTGATTCTGTACGGAGAGCGGAAGTGTGCACTGGTTCCGACGGTCCAACGGGGTCGGCGTGCAGCTGCTGTCAAACCCCGTTAAAGGCTGTCTTACAGCCTAACACCGTTCCCCTTTGCTCTGTAGTGCTTCTCCACCTCCCCTGTTTGTCATTCTTGTGGGAGGTAAGAATTTCAGGAAATGTAGTTGTAGCGGAGTTCCCCTTCTGAGTGAGCTTCTTGCTAAGGACACCATGGGGTTTCTGGTTGATTTCCTTTAAGTTGGAGAATGGCTGGTCCGTGAGTGAGGAGGGTTCTGTCCCAGCCTTGTGGCTGACGAGCTGTGCAGTCTCGCTGGCCCAGCCCTGTTGTGCCATGCTTCCGTTTTTGCCATCTGTAAAAGGAGGAGGCTCCAGTGGCCAACTTCTTACTTTTCTCTGTCTTTCCCTCCTTCCTTCCCTGCCTCCCTTCCTTCCTTCCTCCCTCCCTCCCTTCTTTCCTTCCTTCCTTCCCTTCTTTTTCTTCCTTCTTTTCCTTTCTTTTCTTTTTCTTTTTCTTTCTCTCCTTCCTTCCTTCCTTCCTCTCTCTGTTCCTTCCTCCCTCCCTTTCTGATATTTATTGAATTTATTGGGGTGACCTGGTTAATAAAATTACATACCTTTCAGGTGTACAATTTTATAATCCACCGTCTGCATATCGTATCGGGTGTTCACCACCCCTAGTGGTGCAATGGCTGATTGCTCATGTCCCTTCCAGCTGTACCCCTGGGGGAGGGGCCAAGGCTTATCTGCCTGTGCAGGTGTTTTTCTGCAAAGATGTTAATACTCTAAGAAATTTTTTCTGCTTCCACTGAAATAGTATGCATATTTCTCCTAAGAGAAGCCACAGAAACAAAACATAAAATGGATCATTTGCATTTAAATTACTTAAGTGAGATGGAAATTACTCACTTACTTAAGTGAATCAGCATTTCCACTCCGAGTCTAGTGTGGCATCACGTATTTCTTAATTTAATCACGGCAGGGAAACGGCTCTGGGGGTGGTGGGGCCCAAGTTGGCAAAAGGTAGTTAAAAAAAATCAGCAATGCTTTAATGTGTATGTGTTTGAATGAGTGTTTCTTCATGGAACGAGTTTAGTCAGCACTTCAGAGCAAATCAGGCAGAAATTAAAAATTGGCATGATCTCTATTCCCTACCAGTCACGTCTCTCCTCCCGTTTTCCAGAAGAGTGAAGTTAATATTTTTAAATATGTACATCTGTCAATGAAAAAGGTGAACATCCACTTCCAAAATATACGTTTATATATTTATTTGCAAGATATATATATAGAGATATATATATGCCTCTAGTTAATATCTCAAGAAACAATACACAATTAGAAGTTCATCTTTAGAGAAAGTAAATGAAAGCTTTTTGGTAATTTTCAATTTTGGGGCTGACATAAGACTGCATGTGATTAGATCACTGTTATTTTTATTTGTGCCATGACAAAAGATCATATTAAGAATAGACATGTTGCCCTGGCTGGCATAGCTCAGTGGATTGAGTGCGGGCTGCAAACCAAAGTGTTGCAGGTTCGATTCCCAGTCAGGGCACATGCCTGGGTTGCAGGCCACAGCCCCCAGCAACCGCACATTGATGTTTCTCTCTCTCTCTTTCTCCCTCCTTTCCCTCTCTAAAAATAAATAAATAAAATCTTTTAAAAAAATTTTAAAAAAAGAATAGACATGTTAACTCTGCCATTTCATTTTTTATCTGCGTAAACTTGCACCGTTAGTTTCACCTTCAATTTGGGTTTCTTTGCAGAGATGTTTTTAAAGCCCTTTGACTACACTGAGATTTACTTTAGTTGCAAAGCTTCAAATATAGGCTGTAAACCCACCTAATTAGGCGTGTACCATCTGTAATTCACTGCAGTACGTTGGAAGCTAAGCAATCAGTGAACATGCCGATTGGGGAAGCCCCCCGCCTTCACTCAGTATCCTGTGCAGAGCGTGTGTGTGTGTGTGTGTGACATGTGACTCCCACATAGGGACTGAGGGTGGGACTCAGACTGATTCAGCAGGGAATAGTAGTAAAGCTTAATTTCCTTTTCAGTTTCTCACCTAGACTAAACGGAAGTTCGATATTTTCCTCTACATCTCACTTCAAAAATTGCTGCCTTTGCGGCAAGACACGCTGCATAGCAAACGGGAGGGAGGTGACCTTCGTTGAGTCACAGTGGGCGGCCAGGCCCGAACGCGCACAAAGCGGGTACAGTGTGTTTCCGCTTCACGCCCTCCCCCTCCCGGGAATCAGGTGTGTGCCCGCTCAGCCACGATTAAGTTCACGTGCACCGAGGGGGGAGAGCAGGGAGGGCGACACCTTCCCTAATCAGAGCTGCTCCGTGCGAGCATGCTTCCCTTCCTCCGTGGATCGTGGACTTCTTACCCAGGAGCTACTACCCACGGGCACAGAATACTGCGATGTTTGCCCTTATTGGTGGCTTTAGATTCGTTCAGACCCAGATTGCCCCTTTTCTCCTAGGAACCATGCATTCCTTTCCACAGGGGGAAACACGAAATGCCATCGAAATAGAATATGGTATAAGCTTTTAAATCATGACTGATATAGTTGCCCAGCTGCCTGTTTTGACAGTTGGGAGCCGTACGTATTTTCCGTCTGTCTTTTTGGAGTCTCGGTTATTCTCTGGGGCATGTTGGGAGATATATAAAGCTGGGCTCTGCACACCGATGCTGGTTTTTCCCTGAATAAACACTCACAGTCTGCCCACGGGTTTCTTTGCGTAGATTCTCTTGGTGATCCCGGGACTGGTTTTTAGGGCTGTACTCAACTGTCTCTTGTGTGAAACACTCTGCCTCCAAATGCATTGGGTACTTGCTGGTAGCAAAGCTGACCGAAAATGGTGCATTTTCCCAGATGGTGATTTGCTTTGATCATGAGAGAACATTTTCTGGGATTGCCGTGATAGCTGGGAGAGAAAAGTCATTTTGGCAAGCACAGTTTTGATGTCCACTATTAGATACACACTTCATAAATGACTCTGGTATACTTAAAACGTGTCGGAGGGACACAGACTCAGGAGAGAAGTTTATCTTATCTTTAGGATCTGGAAATCTTTGCAATCAAAAAATATACAGGGAAACTGGAAGCGTTTGACGTTTGAGAACCACTGCCAGCTGAAATGGAACATGCACACCCCGCTGTCCAATGCTGTCATTTTCGGAAAGGGGGTCGAGGAAAACCTGCCCAGACACAACCACGGAGCTGCAGTGTCTGCGAGGAAGCCAAGTGGGGAAGTTGCAAACCTCTTGCTGCTAATTGGACTCCTTTATTTAAGATTGATATTTTTTTCACTTACATTATATAAGCATTGCCATCTTCTTGTAAAAAAAATAAAGTTAAAAAGTAGTTTCCTCACCCTTCCCACAGACATCTGCTTCCCCACATCCTGTCTCCAGTGTCTCCAGAGGGACCCACCATTAACTATTATTATGAATTTCTAACACAAGCTGCTAGCATTTTAGGGTCCCATAAACATGCATGTGAATGCACACAGACACATGCACACATGCACACATGCACACGTGCACACACACGGGCTAGTGCTCTTGTGCATTGTTTGATGGTGGGCTAGGGTTCTTGGAAGGGGGGCTCTGAGGGGTAACCCCCCCCCCGCCCATGGAGGCCCATGTCATACATTATGTAGAGCCAATTGCTTGTCCACGTTCATTTAAGGCCCCAGAGTCCTGCCATGCCTCTGGCCACACCGTCTTCCAGTTCCCCAACGATTCATGAGACTGTTGCCCGATCCTTCTAGCGTGCAGAGATGCTCAACATCCTGAAGTCCAGCCACTTCCCTTAGTTCTCAAGTACTGCGTGAGACTTTCCCCTGTGCGTCTCCAAACTTGTATTTTCAGCAGCAAGACCTTTTCCCTTTGTGGCAGGTCTAACATGGTCACTAACAAACCCTTCACGATTGTTATGGATATAATTTGTTTGCTAGCACATACAGAATGGCAGAGAGACCATCATACAGCAACCAGTGAAACAGGCAGACCTCACTGAGTGCACAGCCACGGGCCCCGTGGACTCCCCTTGCACCATGGAGTAGTCGTTGGTTGGAAATACATAGCACAGTCTGCAAAAAGATGCTGTCAGTGGCTGAGAGCATGCAGAGTACTACTCAGGCAGTGGGAAAAAATATAAAGATGTTATTCTAGTTGCCTGTTGCCTGTTATCTATTGCATAAAAACTGGTGCAAATCTTTTTTTTAAAAGAAGACTTTATTTATTTTTAGAGAGAGGGGGAAGGAGGGAGAAAGAGAGAGAGAGAGAAACATCAGTGTGTGGTTGCCTCTTGCACCCACCCCCCCAACTGGAGACCTGGCCCTCAACCTAGGCATGTGCCCTGATTGGGAATCAAACCAGCGACCCTTTGGTTCATAGTCTGGCACTCAATTCACTGAGCCACACCTGCCAGGCAACTGGTGCAAATCTTAATTGCATCAGAGTCAGCAACTAATGCTCAGAACCTTTGGAGTCCGGAAAAGTGTCATTAGTGTGTCCCCGCTCCATGATGTCTAGACCTGAGGTCGAAAGACTAGAAGGCTGGGGCAATGTCCACGTGACGTGTGCTAGGTCCCGTGTGTGACAGGTACTGCAGGTTGGCTGAGCCGCCGCCAGGCTGGCAGGCAGCCGCAGTACCTGTAGCTGGCATCCGTGTGGCCTGGGCTTCTGCGGAGCAGAAGCTGGGGTTCGGAGTGAGTTCCCAGGGGCAGGAAGCTGCCTGAGCCAGGACCTGGGGTGGTGTCTCTTTCACCCTAGTCTGTTGCTAGAACTGAGACGCAGCCCGGATCCGAAGACGGGGAAATAGATCTCATCTCGCTGTGGGAGGAAAGTGAAAGAATTGTGGGATTGCTTGTTTTTAAACTTCCATAAGTATGGACAGTGGACTGTAATACACTGTTGTATATTCCCCCCATATTAGACACAGACGATATCCCATAATAGTATTATATTAAACTACCCAGCTTAAAGGAAGTGTCAAACCAAACTTCTCTTCCTCTCCTCTCATACTTGATACCATACTGAATTTTGCTGTCTTGCAATTCGCTTATTTTAAAAAAACATCTTTCAGTATCAATATTCAATGTTTATATAACATTATCTTTACTTTTTATTGCCTGTACGTCACTCTATTGTATGAATGTATGGACTTATTTAATTAGTCTTCAAATAGTCTTGTACTTATTTTATATTTAAATAGCACTTGCCATGTACCAAGCACTGTCTAAGCGCTTTATAAATATCAACTCATTGACTTTTTATTGTAACCTGATGACATAGAGACTCTTATCCCTGTTTTACAGACAATAAAACGCAAGGACGGAGAGGTTAAGTAACTTGCCTAAGGTTAAACAACGGTGAAAAGTGGAGCCTCGATTCCACGTGAGTCCACGGGGCTTCAGAATTCACGCTTTAACCATCACGTTTTGCTGCCTATTTGGTTAGATACTAGTAGATACTGATTTATTGACCAGTAGCTATTGGTAGGTACTGATTTATTTCCTGTGTTTGTTAGTATAAGTCCCTCTGCAGGGGACAATTCTTTTTTTGTATGTGTACTTCTAGAAAACCTAATGCATATCTAAGCATACACATTTTTAAAAAATTCAGCCTGTAAGGATGCTGTCGTACACCCAGGTGAGCCTCCTTCTTGGCATAGGTGCGTTTCCCGTGACCCCTCCGCTGAGTGGCGCTTCAGATGCTGAGGGTTGTGGGTATTTTTGGTCAAAGAGGAGATTGGGATGTAAATTCTGATAATTTTCGGGAGACAAGTTATTAAAAAAAAGAAGGGACCTGATTTTCAAGACTCCTATAATTTCTTTGCATTTCTTTTCTCCTTTGAAATGTTCACTTTTGTAGCTGATTTGGAATTCACGCTGCGGTGCTGTTTTTTTGAAGAGGGGCTCCCAGGTGCACATGCTTTGGCCTCCCAAAGCCTCGATCTGCGTCTGTCTCTGAGACCAGTTTCTATAAATGAAGTTGCTGAGACAAAGGTCTTCTTATTTTAAATGCTGATAATAATAGCCACAACAATAGGTAACATTTAGGTTAAGTTTTTTTTTGTATATGTGCGTCAGAAACAATTCTAATTCCTTTGCATATATTAATTTATTTCTTACAACATACTAGAAGTAGGTGCTGTTATTTCCATTTCCATTTGGAGAAATTGAGACATAGCATTTTCATAATTTATAAAGACAAATATTTCCACATTGTCTTCCTAAAGTGTTTCTCCAATTCTTATAACAAGTATAAATAAAGGTGACTGCATAATATTGGATATTTTCATTTTTTCAGAAAGCTGACAGTTAAAGCATTTTAATTCACATGCCTTGTTATGAGAGGCATTGAGCCTGTGTTTACTGGCTCACCACATTTCTTTTTCTGTGAGTGTAACAAGTTAGATTTTTTAAAAATTCATTTTCATATCAAAGTTAACACACTATTATTTCGGTTTCAGGCGTACGGCACAGTGAACAGACGTTCATGTCACCTGTGAAGTGGTCCCACTGGTAAGTCCAGCCCCACCCGGCCCCACACGTGGTGATCACAATATTACTGACTACACTCCCTGTGCTGGGCTTTGCATCTATGTGACTAGTTTTGCAATTGGCAGGTTGTACCTCTTAATAAAATTTTTTTACAAAAATCCTAATGTTCACCTTATTTATAAAACATCATTCATGAGGACCCTTAAGGAACACACCCATCAGTCTGAGGGGACTGAGAAGAGGCCTTGGCCGTGGCCTTGTAGAAAGAGCCCAAAGTGGGGTAAGAGGTGAGGGTAGCCTCACCAGGTGGGCACCACAAAGGTCCCCTCCTGTCCGCCCGAGACCAGCCGCTCTGCCCGAACTGCAGCCGGTCGAGTGACCACAGAATCCCCTCGCAGACGCAGGCACTCGCAAGCCTCTTGGGCAATGCCAGGCAATGCGCGGAACGACAAAGAGACACAGGTTGAAGCAACGTGACAGGCAGGGTGCAGAGCAGGAGAAACAGAAGCAGCAACAGTAGCAATTAAGGGAGTCAGTTTTATATATTGCACTCTGGAATTAAATGAATTCAGATAGCAGCCTACAAGCCAGGACAAAGCTGGACACGGTTGCTTTAAATACCTATAATTTATTAATTAAACATAGATAGACAAATACTGCTAAAATCTACACCGTAAGTCAAATGAAGTAATGTAATCAGCAGAGTGTTTTTGCTCAAAAGGTGGTAATGTCAAAGACACCATACTTTAAGACTGAGCATCTACTTTACTGTGATTAGGAGGGAGTGAGCAGAAAATCGGCACTAAATGAGGCTATACCCTTGTCACTCATAGCCCATTAAGCATCGAGTTAAATTGGGGTCAGCTCTCTCACATTGTTACATTATTTCATAATTCATGCATTTGTTTATAAACATGTCCATGCCCCAAATCGTTCCCATAAAGACATAAAAACAGCTGGATTATGTGGACCCCCCCCCCCAAATTTCCACCAGTATTTCCTTCCAGTGCGGTGGAAGGAGATACAATTGTCCTCTAGGCCCTAAATCCCACGAGTAGCGGTTACGAACTGGCCTTCGGAGAGAGACTGCTCTTCAGAAGGGAATGTTGCCATGTGACCTGCATTGACCTGGGCGTTAGGAGACCTTCGTCCTGCTAGGTTCACGGGCTCCTGGAAATCCCCTAGTGACACGTCCCCATTTCTGTGGGCAGCAAACCGGTGTTACAACGAGAGCCCGTCCGTGTCTCAGATTTCCGGGCTACGCTCTGCTTACGGCCAAAGAGGTAACTAACGTACATAAAATGGAGGAAATGGAATTTAAAAAAACGATCCGCTTCAAATTATCACTGTTAAAACTGTTTTACAATGTAAGATCCTTCAACTCTCCCATAATATTACTGAAGAATATAAATATTCTACCTAATATCCTACTAGTGGCCTCTTAAACTCTTAAGTACTTATGCAAATTCTCTTCTGCACTACATTTTCCTAAAACCATTCTGTTATTTCTTCAAAAGTAGCTGTGTGCTTATCTCGGCTACAATTGTGGGTTTTATACAGTTAAAAGGTAAGTTACTTTAAGTCCACTTGAACTTTAAAATCGCTTACTATAATTTGGCCCATGAAAACAATCGCTACACTTACTATTTTTTTTTTTTTAAATTTCTTGGTTGAATCTATTCCAGTATGTTAAGCAGACAATTCTTCCAGGTTTATTAATATGTATGGCCTCCTCTGGGTAGGTTTCATTTCCTCAGATTTATGGAGGTGGCTGGCATTAGGAATGAAATAAACAGGTCTGCTTAGCTCTGCAGAAAATAAAATAAAGTGTAATTTCATCAACTTTCTTCTCAGGCGTCAGCTCCAATGGCCACTCTGGAGTTACAAGGTTAGCGCGAGGCCGGCCCTGGCACCCTCTCGGGCTGCAGAGGAACGGCGTTGAATTAGGCATTGAAACATCCTCACACGTTCCGTCTACAGAGAATAAAACGAAGTGATCAGGTTTCCATTTCCTCTCTCTGCCAGCACCTACAGGATTATTTTGCACTCGCCGGAGGGAGTTGGGCAATGCGTTATCCTCCCCGGGCCCCGTTTTCACACCATAGCGATTGGCCCGAAGGGCGGTGTAGAAGTATTTATTAAAAGCCATTCCCCTCTGGCACTTGGAAATGAAAGACAACGGGCGAGTCCCGTTTTGCTCTCTGGGAAGGGTTCACATTCTGTGAGTTGATGAAAATTTTCAGTGTATCACACCCTTAAAGAAATGTGTGCGCTTGCTCCTGGAGAGGAAAGGAGCAGGAGTGTTCCAAGTTCACTTAAGAAAAACAATGCCCAGCCCCTTGAGCCGGGGCTCTCTGCACCTGCGGGCTCCGTGCCTTTCCCGGGCCCATCACCCTCTTTCATCCCCGCCTCTCGGCCTCCAAATCCTTCGTGGTTATGGGGGGTGCAGTTACAGTCTCGGCGCACCGGCCTCTAACGCCTGGAGTTGGTCTTGCGGGCAGGCCCAAAGCGCCCAGGACCGGGCAAGCCGCGAGCACCCAATGGCCTTCCCAGCCGCACGTCCCCGCCCCCGGGATTGGTTGTTCCAGCCCCTGATTGGCCTTCGGCGTCTGCCGCTCCGGCTAGTTCTGCGAGTCCCTGCAGGCGCCTCTCCCGGGGAAACGCACCCAGCGGTCTATCCCCCTGGCCCCCGGGGGGGCACCCCTGGAATCTGCGCGGCGTCAGCCCGCCCGTGCTGTGGATTTCCGCTGCGACGCTCCGTGGATTGGCCTGGACTGTGGAACCTGCGAGAGCCGAGCGTGAGTCTACCTGGTACCTGGCGGTGAACGCGAGACTGGAGCGGTTCTTAGCAGCCAGTCCTGTCTGTACCGGCGTGGGTGGCCGTGGGCTCCACCTACGGATTCTTTTCTGGCCTAGTTTCCGCCTCTTCAGATATGTCGTTGCTGTTGTTCCCAAATACCTAGTAGGTGAGTCTTCCCTATGACAAGCTCCGTGAGCTCTTGAGAAATGATTCGTGTTTGGCGGCGTCTCCATTTTGCGGTGGTTTTGGCGCCCTTGATGGACCAATGGTTTCATTATTTTCCACAGGGCCAGTTAAAACCACGTGATTCAAAAAAACAAACTCTCGCTCATCATGTTTTCACACTGTTGTTGTTGATCAAGGTCCTGGAGCGACTCTTTTCTCCTCTTCTTTTCTCTCCTCTTCTGTGAAAGTGTTTTGCTTTTGTGAAAAGAAAGACTTTATTCACCACAGTAGGGCAGAGAGGCCAGAACTCAGTCTGAGCTTTGTTCCACGGAACCAGAAGGTGTGAGGATGTTTAAGCCTAAGGTGGGAGGGACAACACAGTCCACGGGTGTTTGTTAACTGGCTTTACCCGGAGGAAGAGTGCAGTGTCTCGGATCTTTGCAACAGGAGACAGTTTTGTTTTTTATTTTAATAATTTATCGTTTCATCCTCATCCAAGGAAATGTTTATTGATTTTAGGGGGGTGAGGTGGGGAGAGGCGGGTAGAGAGAGAGAGAGACAGACAGACATCAATGTGAGAGAGAAACACCCTTCGGTTGCCTCACGTGTGCCCTCACCGGGGACTGAACCCGCAACCCAGGGAAGTGCCCTGACTGGGAATCAAACCCACGATGCTTCAGTCTACTGGATGACACCCCAACCCACTGGGCCACACGGGCCAGGGCAACAGGAGGTTGATTTAAAACGTGGAGCAAGATGCCCCCTGAAGTTTGCTCCGGCCTTCCCGCCGACTCGGATAGCGCACTATGGCACCTGCGGCGCACCCTGCAGAGACAGGTAGCTTCCAGGTTTGAGAGAAAGATTCCTGGGTTGAAAGCTGTCCAAAGGCTTTTAGAAAGACCAACATGTATCTAAAAGGGACAGGGAAATAATTCCCAGTTACATGTTTTCTCAAGCACGTGTCTAAGAACAGGGGGCTCAGGAAGGAAGCTGTCTAACGTGTGGTCAAGCTGAAGACACATTAAGGAATGTTCGCTCCCGTCCCTCCCTTCACATTAGAAATACTCGATGCATTCATGTGAAGAGATAAAGCCTGGAGGAATTACTTTTTTTTTCAGTAAAGAAGAAGATATAAGGTGATGTTAATACCATGTGAGTATAGCTACCAGTTGCCTAGTACCAAAACACATTTATAACTCCCGTCACATCCATTTCTTCAACTTCCTTTCGGGTATTTGGACTTGACCCCTGGAAGCCCTTTCTGTCTTCTGGTGCTTCATCCGAGTTCTGTTGTCGTCCTTGGTCCCCCACCCCCGTCTTTACTTTTGAGGCTCAGCTCCTGTGTTTTCTTCTGATGTGCAGAATGATAATAGGCTGTTGGCTGAAAAATGTTCGGCCTTATTAGTATGCATGATGCCTTTTGTTACTCTTTCCCTCAGTTGTGCCTCGAACTGTGCTTTGGTAGCTGCCCTCTGGCAGGTGTACAAAGAGACAGCATGGGTCCCCAGGCTTGAAGCTGAGAGCAAGGGAATGGGAGAAAAACAGCAAGAAAATATTGAATCGTTACAAGTTTTCATAGTTGATTGCTATTACCCTACACTGCACGGGTGCCTGGCCTGCGGCCCGCGGGCCACATGCAGCTCAGGATGGCTATGAATGCGACCCAACGCAACATCATAAATTTACTTATTTACTTAAATATTATGAGATGTCTCTGTGTGTGTGATTATGTGTTGCAGCACATTTAACGTGTGGCCCACGACAACTCTCCTTCCAGTGTGGCCCGGAGATGCCAAAAGGTTGGACACCTCTGCAGTATTAAGGTTATTCAAAGTCATGTTCAAATGGAAAACTGATTTAAAGATACTAACCCTAATTTAGCAGAAATAGCAAGAAGAGAAGTGGATCTTCTCCAGACTCAGGGCGCGGCATTATTGTTTGAAGGAGGTTGTGAGGAGGAGCAGCGTCCGGGCCTCTTCCAGCAGAGATTGTAGAGCAGGTGTGGTCGCAGGAGGGTCATGTTGGGGGCTAATGTCACTCATCAGCTGGCGCCGGACACCACACACATTTGCGCTTTCACGTTTTTGAAAGTAGTTAGTGTTGAAGATTAGATAATGAATGAAAAACGCGAGGAAGACCTACGTCTAAGGCAACGCTACTGAGAAAATCATTCTGCCGTTACTCTAAAGATATCTGTACACGTAAAACCAGTAACAGAATGTCACAGCTTCCGAGGAAATTTGCCAAGACACTTTAGTTGGACTGAATGCCCATCTCCGTTCTAAGGGACAGTGGTGAAAATTTAGGTTTTAATTTGATCTGCATGTGAACTGAATTCTCTCATAGTTTCGAATGAAGGAGAAATGTCTGAGGGTGCACGGGTCCTTTTGGGTCGGTGTCTCAGGGTTCTTGGGCTATAATCCCAGCAGTGGAATTGCCGGGTCAAAAGGCAGTTCCATTTTTAGTTTTCTGAGGAAATTCCGCACTGTTTTCCACAGTGGCTGCCCCAGTCTGCATTCCCACCAACGATGTATTAGGGTTCCCTTTTCCTCGCAACCTCGCCATGCTTGTTTGTTCGTTTGTTTACGACGGCTGTCGGACATTGAGATAAAGAACAAACTGACAGTAACCAGAGGGGAGGGGGGAGGGGCACAATGGGGGAAAGAAAGGGGAGGCTTATTAAGGAACATGGATGAAGGACCCGTGGACAAAGCCAAATGGGGGAAGGACTGAGGGTGGGGGGTGGGGGTGGATGGGGCAGGGGAAAGTGGGGGGGTTGGAATGAGACAACTGTACTTGAACAACAATAGAAAAGAGAAATGTCTGGGGAAAATTATAAGTTTTGCTTTTCTCTCAGCATCCCTTGATTCACTTACTCATCCGTCCTTCCAATCATTTGTTGAGTCTCTACTAAAAAAAATGGCTCGAATCTAAGACATGGGCAAAACAATGGTAAGCCTCGAGAATTTATTCTAGAATGAATTGGGATTTTCCAGAAAGCAAAGCATTGGGTAATGATTCCAGAGGGGAGTGATTTTAAGGAAACCTACTCTGAATGTTTAGTGATGGAAGTGAGATTAGTGTCCCTTATTTAACCGCGTGCCGCCTAGGTGGCTAATTAGGTTTATGCTTCCTATATGTTCTGTTCTAAAACCAAGCTGTAGACTCCTTAAGAATAGGACTCATGTTTTATTTTGTAAACCAAATACCGAACACACTTTCTGGGACACAGTACAAGTCAGCACCTGTTCAATGAGCAAGTCCAGCTTCAGGATGCGCTGTTGGTTAGGGACCCGAGTTGTGAGTTGGTCCTTTTAGACCACGGAGCAGTGGCTCAGCTGCCTTTTGCCCAGATCCATCAGTGGGATCCTAGGGAGTGGGAACGTATCCTGAGTTCTCTGCAATATTGTATTGTGACCCACGAATAGGGCGAAAGCACTGCAATTTAGAAAGAGAAAAAGACGGTGATCATTATCTTGATAATTAAATCTTGGCCTTGATCTTATGTCCTTAAATCACTGCAGGCAAGGGTGTAATGAAGTTGAAGGGGGGTCCGATCGAAGGCTTTCACGGCGTAAACATACTGCATCAACCTGAAGAGTTAGGGGGTGTAACACACGAATAATAAATGTGTGTTTTCAAGGATCCAAGTTTCTTCCAGAGTCCACACCTCCTCATTATTTTCCCCTAATTTTAATTCATGTGATAGACAATCATGTAAATGGCTTGAAAAGTAACAAGAATAAGATGTCTCTGATGAGACTAAAATGTTCTCATATTTGCTACACTGTCGAGATATTTTTGCTGATAGAAGGGGTAATTTACCATAAGACGATTTTCCATCTCTATTAATTCACAGAATGTGCGGCTTTTACAGTCCTGCAGGCTTTCATTTATCAGGCCAGCTAATGAAAGTTGGCCTAGACTCTCCCGTATTAAATGGGCAGATTTAAACTTTTCTCTTATTAATATAAATTAGATGACTTTTGTCCTTGCCTGAAGTGACAATGTCAATGTCTGAAGCCTACATCTTTCACGACGATCAGCTAATTGAAATTCGGGGCAGCGTTAAAGGTCTCGTCCACGCCTCGTCATCCTGGATTACGTCCATGGCTGGCAGGCAGGCCTGCCCGTCCGTCACTGCAGGGCCCCCAGCTGCGGTTCCCGAGGACCCAAGGATCAGCCGAGTTTCCTCCGGAATCAACTTATTTATGCCCCTCCCCTGGGGCGCTCAGCCCTTTCTCTGTCATCCTGGCTTTCCCGGACCTTGTGGGAAGGGCAGGGGCCAAAAGACCTGCACGCCCACCTCCTGTCTGTGACCTTCCTCTGTTGATGTCCCTGCAAGCTTTGCACCCTTTTCTGACCCCCCTGCCCTGCTCCAAATTCCCGGTGCTCTCCCTCCTTGACTGTCAGCCACTGAGTCCATCACATTCCCGAGTTGCTCCTCTAGCCCTTTCTCTCCACTCCTCTGCCCTCCTCTCCTTCCCCAGCTTCCTCGACCCCCACAGCTGGAGGTCCTTTCACACACCCCATCAGGGGGAAGGTGGTACCTTTATCTCTAATGTGAGCGTGCTACCTTTGATGTGCCCCAAGGGGGCGTGCCCTTTGCTCTCTCATTTGAGTCTACCTCGGAGGGCAACTTTTATCATCGCCATCTTTTCAAATCAGCGAACTGCAACCCACAGAACTTGATTTCCCCCAGATAAAAAGTGGTGCAGTTGGGCCCCGGATGTTGGCTGGAGTTGCATCCTGTGTCTGCGACGACTCGGAGGGAAACCAGGCCCTGGGCGTCGTGGGCTCCCTGGAGAAGCGGCGTCTCACCTGTAGGCCCACAGGGATGCCTCCAGTATTTTGGGAGCCAGTACTTTTTCCTGAGCTCCTTTGCCGGGTCTTCTCTCTGCTGGGGCAGTAATTGCAACACAAATATTCGGATCAGGAGTAGCTTTATGGGTTTTGATTTTGTGGCTGGTGACTATCCACCCGTATGATTTATAAGGCATCTGAATATACGTCTCTGGGCTTGGTGCAGAAGAGGCAAATGAGAAGCATTCTCACGCATTTCATTGTCTTCTGTGTGACAGAGAAAACCAACCATGAAATGAAAGTTTCCTTTTTTAAGAGAAGTGTTGCTGCATTCATCTCTGTCTGGACGGCTTTGCTTTGTTTTGTTTAAAACCATCTTAAGTAGTTGAATATAAATATAATGGCTCAGGAAGTGATAAAAAATACTTCTTATTTTTTGATGTATTTTTTTACACCTCCTGCTCACCGCTGAAATTCGGTCTTTCGGGAACCACCAAGACAAGCCCGCCCTTGTTTTTCCTCTCCCAGAGTAGCAGACACTGCGCAGCGGCCCAGGCGTAAACCCCTGAGCAGCAGGAGCCGACGTGAGGAAGTGTCCGTGCACAAGGGCGAGGTGCACAAGGAAAGCCCTTTGACTCCTTTAGCTCGTTGGAAGAATTCCTTACTCCACTCGCTGCCTGCAGAACACTGTGCCAATGCCACGGCAGCCTGGGAGGCGACCCGGGGTTTTGGCCACAGGTTACCCTTAGCCAGACGTCTGTCTGGCTTGTTTCAGCCTGTGTCTCTCAGAAGTGATCTCGCCCGAGTTTTATTGTGTTCGCTTTGTTTTCCTTGTTTGTTTCCAGAGAGAGGGGATTTTGCATCCTAATCCTTAGAAACATTTTGTTTGATGCATGTTTTACTCTCCGAAACAAGAAGTGAGCATGTGCTTGTGAACTTCAGACCAATTCCGATATTGTCCTGAGCTTACCCTGACTCTAGCAATGTCCTTAGTTCACACTAGGAGGTCCGATGTTTGAACAGTGCCATTGTTCATGGGATCTTCTCCGCTGGCTACCTGGGCAGCCCGTCTCCTCTGGTAGCCTGGCAAGCTCTGGCTTTTAGTTGGAATGGAGGATGGTCTTTATTCTCATTCTTTCAAGTCTCCCTGCGAAGGGGACTGATATTCATTCATTCTGTAGGACAGAATTCATCGTTGACATAGCCCTTACCCTGAAACCTTAGATCAGATCTTTAACATGGTCTTTATCGTAAAATGGCATAGATGTCAAGGTCCCAAAGTATCATTTTTAAAATGCTGGCCATATCCTTCGATTTTGTAAGAATAAATCAAAATAGCATTTTGAACAAGCTAGATTGTGTTTTCAATATTCTCAAATGTCATCAACTCGACAAGAACGATTTAAATACAGATTTAATCAAGGGAACCTAATAACTGTTCCTGAGGAACATGATGTGGAATAGCAGAAAGCCCAGCAGTTTTGAATTCACACGTCCGTGGTTTCAGATGTCAGTGTTGGCCCTTTCTGGCTCGGTTTCCTTCAAGAAATTAAATGCACGCGAATAGGATTCATTTTATGAAAACCGAGAATAATGATGCTTATCAGCAGAGGTGTTGCCAGGTTGAGGGTGATATGTACAAGATGCCTGTACCATCTAGGGACTCCATAATGTAATTATGATTATTACAAAGACTTCTAATACCTTCATTTCGTGGTTTTTACCTTGTGACTGAAAGCACATGAATTAACCCTGTTTTACATATCATTAGGTAAATCCACAAATCATTTGCCCATAAGTATGTTGATGAGAGTGGAAACGTAACGACAGAATGAAGATTTATCACACCAGAGACTCAGGGCATTTGCATGCGCCAGTCGCATTATCAGTGAAGCCCTTGCTGTTCCTCAGTTCCACACGCCGCAGTAGAAGTACACTTAGTGGAGGCGGAAAAGACAGTTCATCTAATAAATTACACGCATTTTCAAGAGCCTCCACAGTGTCTGTCACCGTGAACTTCTGTGGAGAAACTCAATGCGTAGGTCCCCAGTAGGCGTGGCCTCCCCGTGGGATGTAGCCATTCACCTATTGTCACATCAGTTGACATTTAAGAGAAACCCGCTTGTATTTAAAAAGGACTTAAGCTGATTGTTCTTAATATCTGTTTCTAGCTTTCCTCCCCCCACTTTTGAAGATCAGTGTTTCATGTGAGTATGGATGGGCGGTCAGCAAACCCCTGTTCCAAACAGTTCCATAGAAAGCCACCACCACCACCAGCAGCAAGCCATCGAGTTAGTCTCGGAGAGTAGGTCCGCATCGGAAGTCCATCGCAGTGCAGAGCCATGAGGGCGTCGCGTAAAACTATTATTTGTACACAGTAACTTGTAATGATGATGGGAATTTGCTCACAATTATTGACATCTCCTGGAGATGTCAGAATTCCCTTGGAATTCTCACTCTGGGCCATGAAATCGAAACTCGGGAGAGACAACATCAGCTTTGCATGCGGTGCAACTTTTGTTCGTTGGGGTCTCAGTGGACAGGGTTTATTTATTTGTTTATTTATTTATTCTTTAGCAGTAAGTCCTGATTTTGATATATTTACTTTAAAAGCCAATTTATGCCAAATATTTGTTCCCTTTTCTTCAGGTGGAATTTTTCAGTATTCTTATAATATTTAAAAGTTCAATTTCCAAGCCTATAGGTGCCACTCTTCTTCTCCAAAACTTTGATGGGTTTCGGCCCAGAGAAAGCCTACTCTGAGGAAGTTTAAAAGCCCCTGAATCTTTGCTGTTCACTCGTCTGTTGGAGTCTTCATACGTATGTTTTGGGTTTTTCTTCTGGATCCATTTCTCATATAGGTTTGTTCTTCTTTTGTTCTTGGGGAGAACATTATGCTGGAATCAAGGGTCCCTTCATACAATTTTAGGGTTTTTCGAACTCTCCAGGGGAGTCAGCAAGTGGGAGGCAGGGTGCTGGTTGCTCGCTGATGGTGCCGGACATGAAGCCCACCAGGGGATCGACAGTACTGGTCCGGAATTCTCCATTCTAAAAAGAATCGGATCTCTCCTAAGGGAGAACTCACCGTTTGCTGCTGGGCCAGTCTAGGACTAGATCATCTGGGGCTACAGTTGGCAACTATTGCGTGGGACGTATTTCTATTGAAATGATTCATTGCTGCTGTTGCTGGTTTCCTCAGCCTGAGGACTCTGTCTGTGGCTTCTCCGACCTCGTCCGGAGTGCAGAGCAGAGCACAGGCTCAGAGAGAGGCATGGGGTGGGACTTGGTGAATCCCTGCACGGGTTCACCCACTGCTCGTTTATTCATAGAGTGCGCCGCAGGAAGAGCTACCGACGCACAGCCCGACAGCGTGTGGAGTTACGAGGAGGCTTTGTGAGCTCACGGTGTCTGGGTGAGGAGTCTTCAAACTGTAGTGCAGGTCGGGACCACCTGGCAAGCTCAGTGAGAACCTGTGCAAGTTCTTAGCCCTACCCCCCCAACTGATTCTAGAGGTAGAACCCTGAAATGTGTGTGTTTCACGAACACTCCAGGTGACCTTGAGCTAGGAGGCTCCAGGAGCAGACTTCTGTAAGTGCTGCTCTGGGTGGAGGGTGGGAGGGGACCTCATGCAGACATGACCTCAGGCCTCATAAAGTCAGTGAGGCGTTAGACGTGGGGACACTGTGTGATTTGAGTTCCTCTATGGTGCTAATGCATAGTATGGAATATTATTGTGCTGTGCAGATTCCTATTTTTAAATGAAAGTGTGTTCTAATAACACTTAGCTAAGTGTGCTAGCAAGTGAGAACTGGCTGTGGGAGCCTTAGCTTCTGGGAAAGAGAGATTTTCTCCGGAGTTCTGATCAGGACCTTAAGGCAAGTGAAGTGTGACATTCTCATAAAGCCGCGAAGACCTCTTGAGCTGCAGTCAGGTCTACGCCAGGGTTGTGTGCAAAAGCCTCTTTCTGGGAGGAAAAGGTTCACTGTGTTTCGTAGGGTTAAACGAAAGGACCTGTACCCACCATTTGTCAAACCAATTCTGTATGTCAGCATAATGTCGGTGTAACTGCGCGGTGTACGCAGGCGTTGCTCTGTTAGCTGTTGAACACCTCGGCCATTGAATCCCCCACAAAGTCAAGTCGGAAGCAGCAAGTATTCTGGGAGGGATGCCAACAACCGATTGTAGCAATCCCGACTTGTTGTTATAAAAGCATGAATCAGGGAGTCACGATCTTGCTGAGACAAGCAATCACCTTAACCTTATTGTACTCCTGAGATGGTAATACGAGGTCTTATCAATATGGTTGATGTGGCTCTTCAAGGAAAGCTGGGGGTCAAAAACGGCTGGAATTTATCATGGAGAATGTTGCTTTGTGGGATGCACAGCTGTAGAATTGCGACAACCTAGTAAATCCTCTGAGAAGTACACACATACACACACACACACACACACACACACGTGGCCCACGGCCTGCAGGATAAGGGAGGGGGACAGAGGCGGAATCACCGGTGAAATAAAACTGGACAAATGAAATGGGAGTCTCGACAGCTTAATTTGTAGCCCTGGGCGTCTGTTTTTGAGACTGCCTCTTCTTCGGCAGCTTCTGAAGGGATGGCGATAGCTCCAAGCCGTGGGAGACCGAGGGCTCTCTGGGTGGCTGTATTTTCAATCGGGAAACCTTTTTGAAAAGGTTTTGTTCTTGTAATCCAGTTTAGGCTCTATTCTTGGGAGAGGCAAAGTATAAATGACCCAGACCATTAATCGCATTTTAATGAGTATACAGAAAGACTGCTGTGATCTATAGCGTCTATTTTTAAACTGAGCTTTATCCATCAATGTTCCTAGAAAGAAGTCAAACCAAGACTGATGCCAAGACCACAGCGCTTTCTTAAGTGTTATCATCGGTATTCAGTTCCAACCTGGTGCCCTCCAAGAAGGGGACGATAGGCAGGGTGTTCAGAAGCCTGGGCTTTGAACTGGGAAAGACCTGGACGTGAATCATAGCTCTGTGGTGTCTAATCGTGAGACCTTGAGTAAGTTGCTTAACTTCTCTGCGCCTTGGTTTTGTTAGCTCTGCAATGCAGGTAATGGCAGCACTTGCCTCACAAAGTCTCTCTGAAGATAAAATGAGAGGAATTAGGCAAAATATTTTCTGCAGTGCCTGGCACATGGTGTGCCAGTGGGGAATTTGAGATCCTTCCCGCCCACCCCGCCACCAAAAATATTGTGCCTCTCTTTCCCAGACAGGTTCTGAATAATTTGGGGATTTTGCAAAGAGTAAAGACACAGGCAAGCTGTTTATTACCTTATTGGTGACTGAGAAAGGTTGAAGAATGCAGCTTAGTGTGTGAGTTATGTTGGGCTGCTAAATGCCCGGCTCAGGGAGACCCACTCTCTCTGTTACGGCAGCGGCACGCGGGCCAGGCTTCCCATGCAAACAGGAAGAGCAGAACAGGCTTGTCCCTACAGGAAGCTCTTCTTCAAGCATGACAAGCCCTGGCTGGCGTAGCTCAGTGGATGGAGCGCGGGCTGCGAACCAAAGTGTCGCAGGTTTGAGTCCCAGTCAGGGTACATGCCTGGGGTGCAGGCCATGACCCCCAGCAACCGCACATTGATGTTTCGCTCTCTCTCTCTATCTCCCTCCCTTCCCTCTCTAAAAATAAATAAATAAAATTAAAAAAAAAAAAGAATGGCAGAGCCGGGCTGAGCACTCACAGGTGTTCCTGCCACATTATCCAGAGTCACCCAGAGTCAGCCGGGCCTAAGTGATGGGAGGGGCTGGAGGGGGAAGGGGCTTGTTAGCTAAAAGCCTTCCTCACGGGAACAATGACCGAGGAGAATGCTCCCATTCGGCATAAAGTGCTGTCATCATCATCATCAGTGATTCGTCTGCTTTACACTTTATTCTATTACCTACTTTGATGTTGCCACAAACTCAGTGGCTGAAACAATACGAAGTTTTCCTCTGACTGTTCTGGAGGTCCAAAGGCCACCCTCGGTGTTGCAGCGCTAAAGGAAATATTGGCCAGGTTGATTCCCCCTGGAGATTCGGAGGGAGAAATCATGTCTTTGCCTTTTTAGCTGACAGAGGCCACCTGCCTGACGTCCCTTCCTTGTGTCATTCCAACTTCTTCTTCCATGACCCCCTCTCCAACTGCCTTTGACCTTCTTGTCTTTCTTTCATAAGAACCTTTGTGGTTATACTGCAGATCCCCATATGACCCAGGATAATTTCTCATCTGGAGATCCTCAATCACATCTGCAAAGTGCTTTTTTACTATCTAAGGCTACAGATTCACAGGTTTCAGTGGCTAAGACGTGGATGTCGTCGGGGAGCCGTTATTCAACCCGCGACGATGACATTTTGACTGTCTGAATGTGCCTGGTGGCTATTTTTCATGTTATTGCACTCAGCATTCTTTTCACTCTTTCAGGAATGAGGTTGTGAGTGCCTCCGAGGTGGACATCAGATCTTCCGTGTTTTTATACCTTTTTCTGCTTCAGTGTCTGGCACGTTAACAGTAAAACAATGCTCGTACCAGGCCCTCAGTGAAGCCTATTGATGTGGATACTTTTAAATCACAGGCTCTTGAAAACAGAGGCATCGACGGGGACTGCCTATGTTCCTGGAGAAACGAAATTTTAGCTTTGACTTCTGATTCCACAAATATTCAGACTGCGTGAGGAATAACGCACTTGGAGGGAAGCACGAGAATGCACCTTGCCTTTTGGAATTCTCACTGTTCGACTGTAAAGAGACTTCGGGGCAGTCTATTAAGTGTGAAGATTTACCAGAAAATCCATGGGATTTTTCTTGCCACGCTCTCCTTCCTTAGGATAAAGAAAAGAAATGTTGCAGTTCTTAACGAGTGGATGTGAGGGCTTTCACCGCACGATTTAACTTGCTTCTCCGTCAAATGTTGGGAGCAGATTGTTTTACAAGGGAATTTGTTTCTGATTTCAGCTGCCATGGTTGATAAAAAGTGTGCTGTGACTTAAAGTGGTTATGGACACGAAATAATTCTCTCTGACATAGGCACATTTCAAACTGCATGATTGCGCATCCCTTCTGGGGGGAATTAGGAAATTATGGGGACCAATATGTAATTTTAAGGTGTACAATTCATGTTAATAGATATCTAAATGAACCATAGAATTAGCTTTAAAAAACATAGTACAGGTCACACTCATAATTTTAAAAGTTAGTGATGATGTGTATAGTGGCCTTGCATATAATATTTTTGTTGTTTATTTAAGACTAAAAGGTTGTCTTTGTCCTCAGCCCAGAAAGTTTGCACTTGACCTTTTGTGTTTGACCTGTGCTACTTTCACATACCCTCCTTCCCTCCTTGAGTTTTCTCTGGAACCGTCGGACTGGGAGGGACCTAGAAGACACCTTGTCAATGTGGACATTTTACACCTGAGAACGTAGTTCTAGAGACATGAGTTGACTTGATTAGGGTCATACAGTTACTGGAAGAGCTTCATTAAAAACTCAGATCTTCTAACTCTCTGTAAAGATATGTTCTCCTTCTGCTTAAATAAGATAATGTAAGAGTGGAGAAGGACAAGAGAATAATCAGGTTGTAACGCAATGGAGGATGAGGAGACTCTGGAATTACTGTGGCTTAAAGGAGACACCGTTCTCCGTGAGTTTTCACTCTCCTCACCTACTTCCTAGAGCTAACCACCTGTTAGAGCAAGAGGGAGAAAGACATGCCTGCCCTGGCATGAGGGTGAACATGAGGCTGCAGGCGAAGGTCTACTTCTGATAGAGAGGGCTGGTGGGCCCCGAGAACCGGGCTCACAAGGCCTGGAGAAGGGTTACAATGATGCACTGTTTAAGGACAGGATTTCTTCTGAGAAACGCATTGTCAGGCAGTGTTGGTACTGTGCACATCACATGGTGTGCTTACGCAAACCTGGGCAGTACAGTGTACTACACACCTAGTATAGCACATCCCACCACTTCCAGACTGCAGACCTCCACAGCATGTTATCAAACAAAACATCCGCAGATTAAATCGAACACCAGAGAAAATGATGCAATGGAGAGACACGGTGAACACGAGATGTAAGAGGCTGCTGCTGAGTAACCAGCGTACTGTGGCAAACACTTTCATCAGTAGAAATAGCAGCCTCCAAAACAGTGATTAAAAAATCTAGTACAGTACATTCATAAATCAGTAACATAGTGGTTTGTTCTTATTATCGATACTGTGAACTATAAGTAATGGGATGTGGGGTACTTTTATGTGACTGGTAGCGCAGTAGGTTTGTTTATACCAGCATCACCACAAAGGTATGAAGAATACATTGTGCTCCATTCTTAGGAAAGCTATGACATCACTAGTTGGGAAGAATTTTTCAGCTGCATTATAATCTTAAGGGACTATTGTTGTATATTTGACCCATCTTTGAGCAAATCATTATCATGTGGCACTTGACTATATAATAAATGGATGCATCAAAGATACTAGGGAATTACAAAAAAGAAAAAAGAAATATATGATAATAGTAGAAACTATACTAATAGTATGAAAAGAGATTTGTAAAGTTAAAAGTATTATCAAGATAGAGAGGAATATTTTGTGATAAAAACATCACAAAATAAACAATTTATAGACATAACAAAAGCACCCAAAGACTGCATGTAGTTAAATATAAAAAGCAGTGTCTAGTAGATATACAAGAATAAATTATAAAACTCCAATTATAATGGGAGACTTCAGTACAAATTTTTAGAATTATATAAAAATAAAATTATTGGGGGGTGGAATAATGGTATGAACACATTTTCCTATGTAGAGAGAGAAAGACAATCATAAAAATTCAGAAACCCATTGAATAGAGAATATAAATTATTTTCTATATCTATGGAAACTTTATAAAAATAGATTGTGTAAATGGACCATGAAGCAAATTTTGATAATGTTTTTATCCTCACCTGAGAACATGCTTACTGATTTTAGAGAGAGGGGAAGGAAGGGTGGGGGGAGAGAGAGAGAGAAAAAGAGAGAGAGAGAAAAAAAGAGAGAGAGAGAGAGAGAGAGAGAGAGAGAGAGAGAGAGAGAGAGAGAAACATCAATCTGTTGCCTCTTGTACTTTCCCTGACCGGGGATTGCAAACTGCAACCTAAGTATGTCCCCCGACTGTGAATCAAACCCATGACATTTTGGTGTACAGGATGATGCTCCAAACAAATGAGCTACACTGGCCAGGGAAAAGTTTGATAAAATTTTAAAAGCAAAACTTTTTTTTTAAAAAAGATTTATTTATTTATTTATTTTTAGAGAGGGAATGGAGGGAGAAAGAGAGAGAGAGAGAAACATCAATTTGCGGTTGCTAGGGGTCATGGCCTGCAACCCAGGCATGTACCCTGACTGGGAATCGAACCTGCGACACTTTGGTTCGCAGCCTGCGCTCAATCCACTGAGCTATGCCAGCTAGGGAAAAAGCAAAACTTTTATAAGCTACTTTCTCTGACCATGTTAAAATAAAATGAGAGGTAATAAATGGGTGATCCTCTTATTTCCCCAAATAGTAACTACTCGGAAATTAAGGATGCACTTCTGGCTAGTCTGTGCATCGAAGACCACAGGAAAACTGAAATCGCAAACTACCTAGAAAACAGTAAAAAAAGGATGAGTATCAAAACCCACAAACACAGCCAAAACTCAGAGAAAAAATTCGTAATCTTAAATTCCTTTGAGAAGTGCTCAAGTAAAAGGGAAAGAGAGTGAACCATATTTGCAAATCCAAAGAAAGTGATTGATTTCCCAGCAAAATAAGCATTACCAAAATTGATAAAGAAGTACAGAACTAGAATAAAACAAGTATGACCGAAGGAGTGAAAAAGGTGATGAAAGTTATACCACTCTTATTGAAAGACATTATGCGCCCCTTCGCGTTGCGGTGGAGTGTAACCGCGCAGGCGCTGTGGAGACACTCTCATGGTTCCCCGGTACTTAAACATCGACCACGCGATCCAGCGATCCTACTTGTGGGTATTTTTCATTTAAAATTGAGAAGCTGAAATGAGGGGCAACAAGTGTGTATTTGGGATCAAGATTTTGCCATTCTGGGAGCACAGATTCAGGGAGAGACCCCAACAGTATCTTAATTACGGGGTGAGGGCAAAGGGTTTTGTAAGAAAAGGAAAAACTAATGACATGAAGAGGACAAAGAGATTCCTCCTATTAGAACTAACACTGAGTTACTCTCCAGCTAAACATCACTGGTTTCTGATTCTATCTTAAGGTAGAGAGTCCCTTATCAAAGGTCCTTCTGGTCAGGGTGCTCCTTTCCTGTTGATGGTGCAAACAGTTGTTTGTAAGACAGTGTTGGGCGGGCCCAGTCCAAAGGTCAGGCCCAATTCATCAAGTCCGAAAAGTTCAAGGAGCAAGACATGCAAGGCGGCCCCGGTGGAGGCCTGTTACGGCTCCTTTGAAAACGGCTCCGTTTATGTCAACAGTGTACACCCCCGAGAAACTCGGGGCAGAGACTCAGATACGCATTCTTAACCTCGGCGTTCTTCACATCCCACCCAACACTGCGAACGACTCGAGTGTCCATCAGCGGATCGGTGGATAAACTAAATGTGGGACACGCACACTCTACAACATTCATCCTTCAAAGGAATGAAATTCTGAGGCATGCCATAGCAAAGATGAACCTTGAAAACATTGTGCTAAGTGAAATAAAGCAGACCTGAAAGATAAGTATTTTGATGGCACTTACAATAGATGGAGTACCTGCAACAGGCAAGTTCTTAGAGACGGGGAGTAGGGTAGAGGTTCCCAGGGGTTGGAGAAGTGTTGGACTGTGGGGTTCTTGTTCACGGGGCACAGAGATTCTGTCTGGGATGATGGTGAATTTCCGGAAGTGGATCGGGGTGACGGTCGCACAACATTGTCAAAGTACTTGGCACCACTGAGTGAGATGCTTGAAATGGTTAAAATGGTCAGTTCTATGATGTGTCTATTTCACCATACAAAAAAGAGACACGATGACCAGATATTTTTGTTTGTTCTAACTAATCTCAGAAGAATTGATATTTCTCATGTTACTTAATCCATTTGCACAATAGAAAAAAAATGTAAAATTCTTCAAGTCATTGTGCAAGCCAGCCCAACTTTAACATCCAAATTGTAAAGGTATTTCAAAATTGAAAACTGTAAACCAATTTCACATATCAATATAGATACACTAACATTTAAATGTTTTGCAAATAAAATCTGGAACTGTAGCAAAAGGAGATTTGTTAAGACCAACTAGAATTTATCCAGAAATGTAAAGGTGGGTCAGTATAAGAATATCTTATTATAACTTATTCTAATTAAAGAACAATCCTTATAATTTCAAGAGAAGCTGAAAGCACATTAGAAAAAATTTCAAAGAATACCCTAAGTAAAATATGAAGAGAGAATTTCTTCAAAACCTTGAAGTGATTTTAATTTACATCAGGAACTAGATGGAAATGTTCATTATTACCAATAATACTTATCACTTTTGGAAGTTATAACAAATGCTATAACATGGATCATTTGATAAAATAGTTGAAGAGACTAAATCCTCTTTTTTGATTGATAAATATATTTTAAAAATTCCACAGATTCTAGCACAAAAACAGTATCAATAAAATAATTTTGTAGGTAAATAAATAGAAGGTAAACTAAAATAAATGAATAGATTTTCTTTTATTTAATAAGTCCTAAAAATAAAGATGTGGGAAATCCATTAAAATAATAATACGAGCATGAAATATTTAGAAACACATTTACCAAGAATGGCATAGGATTGTTACAAAGAAAACTGTAAAATCTCTTTGAATTATACATTAAATGATATTTAAAAAATGGAAAAGACATTCTGGGATGGGAAGGCATAATAAAAATGTCAATTCCACTTAAATTAAAATAAGAATTCAATGCAGTTTTAATTAAGACTCCAGAGGATTTTACTTTGGAAAGGATTTTATAAAGTGATATTAAATACAGATTATTAAATGCCTGAGTCTATCCATGAAGAACATAAAGAAAAGAAGATCCAGACTAGGGGACTTACCATCGTTGGAAATACAATAGTCACTGTGGTAAAGATCAAAATGACATTGTCCTAAAACTAGAAGACTCAATTCGACAAAACAATACAAATTGGTTAGATGGTTCTAGTGTCCATGAGAGTTTAATGATAGAGGAAGGGCGAATTCAGTGATGAAGGATGAATAAGCAACTCAATTGATAAAGGAGCAAAGAGTGAAAATAAACCTTTCAGAGGCGAGAAAATCCAAGTGGCCAACGAGCATTTGAGAAGATGCTCCCAGTCACTGGCAGCCAGAAAAATGGAAAGTTAAATTAGAATTAGTGTTATCTACACCCACTAGATGGTAAAAAATGTTAAAGAATCATAACATGTATTGCCGGCTGTCTGTGAGGAAATGGGCACTTTCATGTATTTGTAGACAAGTTGAATTTTGCTTGGGAAAGCATTCTGGCAACATCTATTGAAATTAAAAATACATGCACTGTTGATCCACAGTCTTACTGCTGGGAAATCATAGTAATAGAAATTACTATATTGCTATACATAGAAATAAAATTACCAGCTTATAAAATTATACACACAAGAATTATGTATTATAGAATTTTCCAGGTAGGCAAAATACTGAAAGTTGATAATATCATAAATGACCCTAATAAATATTGGTTTATCCACATTGTGAAATGTTTTGCTACTATGCATCCATTAAAATAATCAAATGATTTTGAAAATTAGAATTATAGCCACTGATTCAGAGTAATGTACTAAAGACAGTTTTGAATGAAAAAAGATGCAAAGCAATGTGTGTAATGTGGTAGAATTTTTAGAATCAGTTTCGAACTCCTTGTCAGTGCATAGATATGTGTGTACGCACATACGTGTGTGTGTGCAGTTACATGAGCCGAAGTAAACACATGGAAGTAAACACCCTCGTTAGCACGGGCTGCCGGATTGCCAGGGAGGAGGTGCAGTCACTCTGGAGGAGTCGGCGGTGAATGTTCAGGAAGAGGTGAGGTTGGAAGGAAGCAGGGATGGGGCTGTACATGTTTGTGTGCTTAATTTATTGCAACATGCATGTGTTAATCTAGAATTTAAATATATATGTATAAATTCTCCAATACTGTAGTGAGTTGAACTGTCCCCGCTCCCCTCCATGATTATGTACACTCAGAACATGTGGATGTGGTCATCTTACTTTGGGAAAACCATCATTACAGATGTTATTAATTTAAAGATCTCCAGAGGACACATTCGGGATTAGGGCGCACCCTAAATCCATGACAAATTTTGAGGACAGCAGGGTAGAAGCTCATGAAGAGGAGAAAGCCATGCGAAGGCCGAGGCAGATATTGGACAGATAGCCTCAAGCCGAAGGATGCCCGGGGCGACCAGAAGCAGAAAGAGGCAGGGATCCGAATCCCCTCTGGAGACACTGGTGGGAGGACCACCCTGGGGACACCGTGATTTTGGACTTCTGGTCTCTGTATCTTCGAGAGAATCAATTTCCCTTGTTCCAGTCTCTGGGTTTTGTGGTCATTTGTTACCACAGCCCCAGGAAACCGATGCAAATACTAAACTCCTGTTTTTATGGAAGGGTTCTGGGAATTCCAATATGCAAAAAAATTAGAGCTGTTCTCCCTGCCCCACGTGCCCCATCTCTGCGTTACCACGGAAACATCAGGTCTGCCCAGAGCATGGTGTGAGCATTCCTGATTTCGGCTGCCCCCCGCTCTGTACCAAAGAAAAGAGTGAGCTTGAAGGGTGTTACCCACATTTTGACAAGCTGAGCGAACTTGCAAACTCAAGATGATTTGATGCTCTTCCTTAATTCATTCTTCTGAAAGCCCTGGGTCCTTCTGGGTCTTTATCACAGCTGGGTGAAGCTCAGTAAGCTCTCCTCTCAACAGGACTTTGACAAAGCCATTTTTTAGCTTTTCACAAATGCATTTCACTGCACACAATCAGTCTTGTAAAGTTTTATTAACTTTTTAAAGATGTGTCTACCTTTTCTTAGGAAAGAGTTTTGCATAATGTGCTGGTTTCTTGCTGAAAATCCCTAGATATGTATCTTCTACTTGAAATATGGATCCCCGGTGAATTCTTAATTCTGTGTTTCCAACCCATTGTACAACTAAGCTGAAAGTTCCCTTCACCTCACTGCATGCAAAAATTCAGGATATAAAAATGCTTGAGGGGCAGGACGCTGGGGGTGCAAGGAGGAGGACAGCAGTGAAATCCGTGAGGCAGGGAAAATGCTGAGTAGTTGACTGAGGTCAAGGCTCTGTCTCCCAGCACACCACAGGGTCCCTGAAGAATGAGGAAGTTTCCTCAATGTGGGTGTACCTTTATTTCTACAAAAAAGAAAAAGGAAAAAGAGAGAAAGAGAGCAAGAAAGAAAGAAGAGAAAGAGAGAGAAAGAGAGAAAAGAAAGAAAAAGAAAGAGAAAGAAAGAAAAAGGAAGGAATCAAAGAAAGAAAGAGAGAGAAAGAGAGGAAGGAAGGAAGGAAGGAAAGAAAGAGTTCCCCTCCATCTCCAGGGTAGCAACGCCAGGAAACTGAGAGGTCCCGATGGGCTAGGTGAGGTGTGGTGAGCTGGGAAGAACCACTGTGGGGAAACATGGCAGCAGCCATCATTTTGTGAAGCTTCTGTGGGTCTCCTTGAGGCTGGAGATCAAGATATGTCTTGTGCACTAGAGAGTGGAGTTAACTGGAGCTGAATACATAGTTTATGAAGACCTTCTACTTGGTTCTTCTGCTATCACACACTGGTACAGGGAGAATTTTAGAAAAGTAGGTTTAGAAAGCCGTGGTTGTTACACGTTAGCGTGGGTGGAGCGCATGGGAAGACAGGACGAAGAGATGATGCAAAGTCAGGACGATCCAAGCAGAAATGAGCACAGGAAATGAATGGAGTTTTCTGTCTATCTCGGTTAAGTGTTTTACATATTTGTACTGAGTAGGGATACAGATGATATCATCATTACGCCAAAATGTATGTATGCATGTATATATCTACCAAAAATACATACACACATACATACATATATCACATTTGGTCAACTTTTAAAAAATATTTATTTTTAGAGAGAGGGGAAAGGAGGGAGAAAGATGAAGAATGAAACATCAGTGTATGGTTGCCTCTCGTGTTCCCCGCACTGGGGACTTGGCCTGCAACCCAGGCATGTGCCCTGACTGGGAATCGAACCAGTGACACTTTGGTTCACAGGCCCACACTCAATCCCCTGAGCTACACCAGCCAGGGTAGTAAACTGTTTATAATTGTTACTCTAGTTGATGATGTGGGTTGCTGAGTTTCCAGAGAGTATAAATAGGCATCAAATATTGCACATGACCTACATATACTAAAAAAGAAACATCTGAAATTCAACTTGAACTGGGGTTTCTGTGCTTTTATTTACTAAACCTTGGCAACCCTACTCTAAGAAGTTGTCTGTGTCCCATTATTAAGACAGAAGACTTTTGTCCTTGTCATAACTAAACGGAATGGATATTAGTTATTAGTAATATACAGTACAAATTTTGTGCGTGTTCTGCTCCACACACAGAATCTTCCCCTCGTTGCAGCCTCTCACGGCATCGGTGCAGACCCAGCTGAAGGGCTTTTTGGATATTTTAAACACCCGTCAGCAGCGGCAAACTGGGTGGACATCCAGGCGAGCTCTACAGTGAAGACCAGGGAACATCAGGCAAATTAGCAGCTCTACTTAGGGCTTGGATCAGACTTTCTCCTAATGTTCCATTAACGTGGTCTTTTATGTTGCCAATGAAGTTATTAGTGCTGGGAGGTCCAGTGAGAGCTACTTAAGAACCTTTCACTGGTGGGGGGAGGGAGGGGGTCATTTGTCCTGGTCGTTAATTAATAGCACAGAAGTACACCTTTCTCCTTCCGTCCCTTGTAATGGAAATGTCAGCTGGAATCCTTTGCACCTTTACCGTCAGAAAGGAACCCTGAGGTATCAGGTGATTTTTTCAATTTTTCGAAGTCTTTATGGGCACTAAGGAGATTTTTTTCCCTTTGGTGATGACTCTGTTTAATAACCTTTATTTTGGAGTTGCTTTGGTTTTCATTAAACATGAGGATTTCTTGTCCTCACCCCACATAAATGCAATTCAGTAGAGCTCCGATGGCCCCCGGTGTCAGCATTTTAAATAAGGGCTCAGCGGGTCTAAGGGACACCCGGACCCAGAATTTGTCTTTCACGGGAAGCCCATTAACCTAGAGTCCGACAGGCCACCTCTCTCTTCCTTGTCGTAACTACATGAGGTTGACTGGAAATTCCCCTCTACTTGCTCAATAGAACTCTGGTTAACCAGAGTGGACTTTGCCACTGAAAATGCCCCCACTTTTTTTCCACGGAGTAGAAACCCACCCCAAGGCAGTGATTCTCAAAGGACCCCCACATAAAACACCACGTTGTTAACCTCCTGGGCAACTGGAGAAGCAACATAAGCCTGGACAATCATTTATCTTCTTTTCTTGACTTGACACTCAGATCTCATGGAAGTTTCTGTCTTGTTTGATATTAGCCGTGGCAGGATCGTTTTTCAGTGTAACCGGTCTTAGGGCTGGCGCTGCCGCTTCCAGCTGACTTAGCACGGCAGGAGGAAGGCGGTCTGGCTGTGTCGCCTGTTACCCTGTTCGCCTCCGGTCCTACGGGAATCCGTGACACGCGACTCCACAGTGTCCTCATCTCCGGGAGCACAGAGGCTGGCAGTGCTGATTTATTTTTTGTTGCTTTCACAATCCATTGTGGACAGTGTGGCAACTTTTAGCTCTATGGTGCCAAACGAATTGCCTGAGAATTGGGGTGTCCTGGGGTAATCTGGTGTACTCTGGTGTCTTGTCAGTCCAAGAAACCCACGCCATCGCCACAGAAAGATTCCTCTACCTGGGCGTTATGCTCTTGCTCAGATTTCCCAGGTGAACCTGAACCTGAACCTTCAGTGGCTCTTGCACCTCAGTCACTTCTTTTGTGGGCAGAAGGTCACGTCCACTCAGCTCTGTCCCCTGCAACAGAAGGGCCAGTCTGTTGGTCAGTCACTTACTCTGGAAGGGCTAGACCCTTCCACTTGGCCGAGCCAACCAGACACACGCCCAGGATTTCTGGCTCCTTCTATCGCTTCGGGACCTGGTGAGGCGTCACGCTGCAGGGCTGTAGACAGAGGCCTTCCGATAGGCGCTGAGCCCGTGGGAGTTAACTCCCCGAGAGGTGACCGCTGGGAAGAAGGTCGGGGGGGCCACTCAACTAACTCCTTCACCTTTCTGCCTTGGATCAACTGCTTCACAGCAATTTCTCTTTGTGTTTGGCCCAGAGAAGATTTGTGTCCTGAGTGGCCAGCCGTGTGGATCATGCCACGCTGTCTCTCTCTGGCGCTGGCGCAGAAGTGGCAGCACCCCACCGAGCCTGCTCCATGTTGGTCTGTGGCCCCATTCCCTTTGGGCACTGTTGCTGCCTTGCTCTGCACACCCCCGAATGAGGCATCAGCACTTGAATCCTTGCCTGGGCTCCGCTTTCCAGAGAAGCCTGGCTAAGACGTGTGGCAGACACAGTGAAGTGGATTGCATGCTTTTCACAGCCCTTTGGGTGGTAAGCAAAGGTGCATCTTTTGAATGTCTATAGGGCTAAATATATAACACACACTCAAATTTGTTTCTAATCATGAAATACACAGGTGGAAATACTTGATTTCTTGATTGTCATCAGTCGTAATGAGGGGAAAAGTGTACCCTAAGTGGGTCCTTTAATTCAGTGTCATTCAGTTTAATTTAATCAGGTCCTTTATTTCAGTGTCAAGACTTGATTTCAGTGAGTGCTTTGGGTACATTCTTGTGCTGTGCTTGCTTCTCCTGGTGCAGCAGGAAGGTACAGGTTGTCTCCTCACACTCTCTTTTCCCCTGCTGATTCAAACCTCATGTAAAGTCTCCCCCTTTGTACTGGAACTAAGGACAAGTGAGCAACCACCACGTAATAAACCTAATTTTTCCCTTAAATAGAACTTTAGGGGGTTTAGAATGGCAACTGATAGACCTAATGCAATAGCAGCTTGCAAAAGAATGCTTTTTTTTCAGCACGGACTCTGGAGCATAAGAAAGGAAATGATATTTCACCACAAAGAAAGTATTTTCTCGGGCAGCAGGCCGAAGGCCGGGGAGAAGAGGGGCAGAAGGGCCCCCCTGGGCATTGACACTGATGCTGGCAGGCAGCTGTGGGCTCGCACTGATGAAGGATGTCTCTTTCATTTCTGTTTAACTCGTACCAACATTTGCCATTTTTAAGTCTGTTGCATTTCATCCCCACTGTGAATCAATGAACACATGCGTATCGATCCACGCTAATGGCTGATCCTGATTGTTCTGTTTTATAATCATTTCAATAATAGCGTTTTTCAAGCAAGCAGTAAGTTACTTTTCATTTTCTTTCAGCCTTGAAGCTGAAACAGGCCGATACAAAGCTGAGTGCCACAATTTGTCAGTCAGAGTTTACACCTTTCAGCTTTCAAGTCACAAACAGCAAGAGCAGGGACTCACTTGGCTTTATATGCAGGGACACGGGCACACACATCACACATGCATTTCATCTCATGGACCATGTCACCTGTGGTTTCTGTAGATGTCCCCATAGGAAAACCTCATCAGGGGCACTGAACTAATTGGGTCCCCAGGGCTTGCCTCGATCCTTGCCCTGGTTGATGAACAGCCACATTCTTGTTCGCTTTCTGAACATTGAAAACCCAGGTTAGGTTGTTACCCGCTTAGTTTCTTTAAGTCTTGTTATGTTGGACAAAAAAAAGTGACTTATTTTTTTAAGAAATGAATTTATTTTGCATCATAATTTTTTCTTCAAAAAGTTGATTCAGTTCTTTAGTTAAATTGATAATATCTAGTGTGATTTTAATTTTTGCCTTTAAAAGTGTGTCGAAAATCTGCCAAATTTGTGCATATCACATTGCTATTAATATCTTGCTCTTTCTATTTAAATACACGTTTCAAGTAATTGGACACATGGGCTAGAAATGGAAACTATTAAATTTTAAAAATGTATTGTGTTTTAAAAATGTATTTGTGTATTTTAGAAAACAAGTCCTATTTCTAAAATAAAGTTGGGGATAGGCATTACATTAAAAGTTTGAAAGTTGGATATGCTCTGAGGACAATATTGTTTAATAAACAAAAGAGTGGTGTGAAATTATACTACTTAGAGACATAGTCTATAATGGAGATATTATTTCCTTTTATTACTGGTTCCTAGTAGAGAAAACTTTAATAAAGGAGATGTTTACCTCCCTGAAAATGAGATGAGGCCTTGCAATATTTGATCAAAAGAAAAAAAGAAGGGGAAGCTATTGCTACTGGTATCGTATTTATCTCTCGGGGCAGAAGAAATACTGTCCTTTGGTTACTTTAAATTTTGTCTGAGGGGCTTTGAAACTTTGGATGATGGAGCATTCTGTCCATACGTGATTCTGTGCATGTATAATCACTAGTGAGCTCTTCGGAAAAGACTTGTAGAGACCATCTTGAGACTCGCTATTTCCCACATGACTAAGATAAAAAAGGGGTTGCTACATTTGGGACATGACAATCTCACTAACTCATGCCCTGTGAGTTACTTAGAAAATATCTCTAAGTGAAGGTTATTTACTTAGCAACTATAAATGAGATGAAAACGTGACCTAAGATGAAGTTAGAGCTGCATACTTAGTTCATTTGTTTATTATGCAAATATTTACATGACTTTCCAGTGCAAGAGTGGCAAATTCAACAACATCTTTCAGAAGCTGCAGCATGATATGCGACCATTTTGAATGTCCGAGATGTGGCATTAATTAATTGCTTACAATTACTGAATTCTCATTGACTTGAGTAACTGGACATGCTCAAATGAAGCTACTTTCTAGCAAGCACCTCTCATGTGGTGTATCATTTTTACTGGTTAAATGGAACCTTCTGCACCTGCTTTGAAAATCAACTTTATTAAAAATAATACAGTAACTTAAATTGTTTTGATTTACTATGAATGTCTTATTAGACTTTGAACCCAAATGATTATTGATGGTGATTTAATATGCTTCAGAAGGGCTCTGATAATAAATATCAGATGCTTAAAATTTTTGCTTAAATTCTGGTGGTAGCATTCTCTTTCCATCCATTTTTGCTGTATCAACTATTTAAATAATGGAAACATTGAGTAAGATGAGTACAATTTAATAGTAAATTCATATTCTGATGTTTTCAATAGATGCCTCTCTCTAGCTATTACTACCTAGACCAGTTTGAATATGTGTATCAGCTGCTGTATTTTGAAAAGAATATGGGTAAAGAATAAAATTGACAGAATTTAGACTTCTATGCAACTTACCTTTGAAACATCTAAGTAAGCAAAATAAACATGTTTTGCTATTGAACCTTTTGTTATCTGCCTAGTTTACTCTTCAAGATAGCTCACAGATGGTTAGGCCATGTTGATCTGATACACATATATAAGGTGAATATTACCATTTTATAAAACATTTCAAGTCTGACATTTGAATATATGTTGTCATTTGAACCATCAGATGTGAATATGTTATTAAGTTATAATGGTTGAAGTAATAATGTGATACTGAACAAGTATATAAAATCAGTGAAAATGTATAGAAAGTCCTGTAAAAACCATGGAGACTATTCAATATTAATATGATGAAAGTAATATTTCCAGTTATTTGGAGAAGGAAAGACTACTCAGTAACAATGCTTCAACAATAGATTAAATACTTGGCTGAAAAAAGATGGACATGTGTTTCTATCTTATATTCTATACCAAAATAAGTTAATTATTTAAAAGTAAAAATGCAATCAAACAACTACAGGAAAAATAGAATGGAATATGTTATCTGAACTATATTTGAGAAAAGCATTCTAATCATAGCACCAAAAGAAGACAAAAATAATGATAGTTGGGAAGATTTGACCAGCAAAATTTGAAAACTTTGCTGGAAACATAATAAATGATGTTAAAAACACAAAACAAAGGGAAATAGCAAAAATAGATTTAAGGCAAGGATTCAATTTCTTAAATGAATAAACACATTTTTTTAAATAATTAAGAATAAGAAGGCCATACTAGAGAAAGGGACAAAGAGTATGAAGAATAGCTGAGAAAAAAAGAAGAAATGCAAAAGGACAATAAACTTGGGTAAACAAGTCCAAGCTTACTCATGGTCAAAGAAATTCAAATTAAAATAATAAAATGTTCTTTTTTATCAACTTTACAGAGCCTTTAAAAAATTTGTTAAGCAAGGATACATGACGAGTGGGAGTAGAGTAAAAGTTGATATAATGTTCCTAGTGAGTAGTTTGAACTCATCTTTTAAAAAACCCATATTACCATTTAAGTAAAAATAGAAACTGTCTACTATGTTCATTATATGTACCTAGTATTCACAGTATCTGTAGCTTATCCTCAAATTTTTATGTATTTCCAAAAGTTATACAATGAATATGTTTCATGTTTATGGTTAGGGAAAGAGACATTCATATTTAAGGTATTTTACGGTATCATACATAGTTTCAGGATCAAACCCCCCAGATTTAGGTACATCAGTTTTCTTTTGACATTATTTTAAATTGTTTCTGTAGATCTTGATACACACATCATTTGGGAGTTACAACAAATATTCTGATAAAAACATATGGATGCTCTTGGATGTATTTTCTCAGTGTTGATATATTCAGGCAGACATGAGAATGTTTCTGACAAGGATTTGCCGAGATATAAACTAAAATGTCTTGCTTTATAAACTCTACAAACAAATCTACAAACAAATGTGTCTCAGTTCAAATTAGGTTAAACATCTTCTGAAATTATTTTTATCTTGCCAGCCTTGAAGCTGTCATTCTCTGTGAGTCAGGAAACATGTATAAAGGACCCAGGGACACAGACAACAGGGGTGGGGGCCGGTGGGATTAACTGTGGGAAGCTGGAGGTGGCTAGGGCAGGGGAGAGTAATGGGCAAAAAATGGGGGCAACAGCAAATGAACAGCAATTAAAAAAAAACAGAAAAAATAAAATCAGACATTAGGTAATTATCTCTGAAAAACCAGACTCATGCACCTGGCCCCGGGCACACATGATTTCATCTTTTAATGTTCAGCTGAGTGAGTGCCCCTCTTACCTAAGACACACATACCCCCCTCACACAGGCTGAACTGGCCACCCTCTCCTTGTACATTTAAGCCTACACAAGTCTCTTACTCAGCGGCCAGCATAAAGAGGGCCATCACCCCTGGCCTGGAAACTGGAATAGTGTCTGTTGGATGGCCAAATTAATATTGTTTGGAAATATTGAGTGGAAATAAAAATAATATTTTTTTATTTCAAGTTCATATCTAGGAATTTCGAAGGCTGTTGCCTGGACCAGTAGAGTTTGAGAAATGATTAGAAGACCATTAAAAATTGTCAATTTTTATGTGATGATTTATCCTAGAATATCAGAAATATCTTAGATAAGCTCTAAGTCCAGGACTATGTGTTAACTATCACAGTCTTCTAGGAGAAAGAGGTTAATATTAAAGCATATTAAGGTACAGCATAAAGGAAGCTCGTTAAGATGTGAAGTAAAGCAGAACCAAAGTGAAGACGGGTTGAAGAGCTGTGTTCCATCAGAACAGAAGAACGTGTCTATAAAGCACTGCTGCCTTCAGAGTTCTCTTTTAGAAATCAGGTGGTAAATCTTGTCGTTTAGGTAGTCATAGTGCTTAGTACATTTCTCCAATTATGAGCTTGGTCGTGAACTTCTGAGCCTCCTGATTTATAATGCTTGTGCTTTTACTAATCACCTCCTGGATTTTCCACATTTAATTTGCAGTATTAATTTATGAGAAACTAGCACCATTTCTTAATGAATTCACTGCTATAAACTATACTCAAAAAGTACCAAAACTTATATCAATGTGTCAGAAGGATGTCAAATTTGCCCAACCTAATTCTGATGTGTTAATTGAACCTCACTAGACTTGACTTAAGATGGGTTTGTAATAATGGGACTCATTCATTTGCTCATTCATTCATTCATGCACTCATTCCTGCTGTATTGGACTTCACAGGCTGCCATAACAAAATAACCACAGGCTGGGTGGCTTAAACAATACAAATTGACTTTCTTGTGGTTCTAGAGGCTGAAGTCCAACATTAGGATGCTAGCAAGTTGGTGTCTGGTGAGTCCTGTCTTCTGGTCTCCTTCTCTCTGTGTTCTCCTGTGGCCTTTTCTTGTGCTAGGGATTTTGGTGTCTCTTCGTCTTTTTATAAAGACACAGTCCTGTTGAACTAGGGCCTCACCCTTCTGGCCTCTTTAACCTTAATTAATTCCTTAAAGTCCTTATGTCAAGTACAGTCAGATCTGGAGCTGGGGATTCAACATATAAATCTTAGTGCACACAATCAGTCCGTAACACCTGCTGACCAAGAAGGCTTGATGTGTTTTTCAGCTTCTTCTTGTCTCTAGGCCCTGACCTGCCTTTTCTTAGAGCATTTGCTTTGCAAACTTGTAATTTTGAAAATCATTTCTCTACCCCTTTGAGATGTAAATCTTTTTAAAAGCCTCTTGCTAGTTTTGACACCTGGGGACACCCTTCTCCAGGGCCTGGAAGTCTTCTCTTTGAAATGGAATCATCGGGAAAGACAGTGTCCTTGGCTGTCAGTCTCTGTGGGACGGCAGGAACCTAACTTCAGTGGGTACCTTGCTCCAAGTTGTAAAGTGACCCCTAATCTGAGGCTGTGAGAAAACTTACTTTTCCTTTGGGTAAAACCAATGAGCAAACATAGATGTTGTATACTTTACTCCACTCCCATTCTCTCTCTGCCTGCTGCTGTCTAAATGTTGAGGATGGGCATCTCCTAGTCAATGCTTACTTACTGTTCGTCAGCATAAGTACCATTATTTTATTAATTATTTTTTCTTCTTGCATTTTTCTATTTTTAGCAGAGATATATGCCTTCCATCTTAGATATATTCTTTGGAAATTTCTTTGGTGAAAATACTGTATAGCTTTTGTGTGAAAATGTCTTTTGTTATTATTATTTGGCATACAATATTATTTGATATTAGTTTCAGATGTTACCCTCATTCTTAAAATATTATTCTGCTGGGTGTCGAATTCTGTGCTAACAGCTATTGTTCTCTTAGCCTCTCAGCTGACTACATTTATGGGTGTCTATTTATGGGATTTCTATTCTGATCTATTTTTTTTCTTCTTTCATGAACACCATACTGTCTTCATCACTGTGGCTCTATATTGAGTCTTGAGGTCTGGTAGTATCAGTTTTCTAACTTTGTTCTTCTCTAATGTAGTGTTGGTTATTTTGTGTATTTTGTCTCACTATATAAGCTTTGAATCAACTTATGAATATAACAGAAACAGCCTTCTACAGTGTTGATTGGAATTGCATTGAATATATCAATCAATTTGGAAAGAAATGATGTCATGACCATACCAAGTCTTCTTTCATTGAACATGGACTATCTCTCCATTTATTTAGTTCTTCCTTAACTTAATTCATCAGAGTTTTATAGTTTTCCTCATATAGATCTTATACATATTTTGTTAGATTTATGTCTAAGTGTTCCAATTTGGGGATGCTGGTATAAATGGTATCAGGTTTTTAATTTCAAATTCCAATTTTCCATTGCTTGTATGTAGTGCAGTGACTGACTTTTGGATTTTAACCTTGTATCCTGTAATCTTGTCATAGTCACTTGTGAATTCCAGGAGTTATTTCTGGTTATTCTTTCAGATTTTCTATAGGATGATCATGTCATTTGTGAACAAAGACAGTTTTATATCTTCATTCTCAATCTGTATACCTTTTATTTCCTTCTCTTGTCTTATTGCACTAGCTAGCACTTCCAGTACGATATTAAAAAAGAGTATAAGATAAGACATTCATGACCTTTTCCTAATCTCAGTGGGAATGTTTCTAGTTTCTCACCATGAAATGTGATGTTAGCTGTAGGTTTGTGCAGATGTTCTGTATCAAGTTGAGAAAGTTTCCCTCTATCCCAAGTTCACATTATGAAGATGAGTTTTCAAAATATGAAATCCATATCCTCTAAATGGTAGTTTTAGATACGAGACTCTCAAATTTAGTTGTGGAAATCATTAGCAAATAGGTGACATTTAGAGTCAGAGTTGCGGATGCAATTAGCTGGGGAATGGAGATAGCGAAGGAGAGCCCAGAGCAGGGTAGAGTTTAAGAGCACTGTGTTTGTGAAAGGTGAAGAGACTCTGTGAAATAACAAGCTACCTCTCACATGGAAACCTCAAGTTTCTCACTTACTACAAACAAAGTCTATAGTTTGGTAGGTGCTTTCTCCTGACTCACGATGGTAGAGAAAGATAAGACTGGAGGAGACACATCGGGTCTTCCCGGCCTCATTCTGGAAGAGGTCCATGTTCTGTATACTGATAGTTCATTGTTAAGAAAGCCACTTGACCCCATCCCCATTTTCTCAGCAAATAGGCTTTGGGATTACAAGGGAGCACTTGTGGTATTCGATGAGCACTCTCTGTCTCTGTCCAAAGAATGATCTTTGTAGTACCGATGCCAGTCTGACACCTGGTTTCATCACATATTTGCTACATGACCTTGGCCTAATTACTTAACCACACCACCCCTCAGTTTTCCCTGTAAAATGGGGAAAATAGCATTGTGAAATTTTATATGTTTTGTATATGTGTGGCATATAACAAGCACCAATAATGCTACTGCTACTATTATTATTATATTCTTATTATCGTTATTATTAGTGAGCACAGAAATAAACTGTCAGAAGAAGGCTCACAATTGGAAGGACCCCAGAGGGGAAAAACTACCGACAGGGAATTCTCTAGTCTCCCATTCTTACCACCTGATGTCATGTTTCCCAGAATCATAGCACGGTGAGTTCATTGCTAAGGTCTTTCTAGACTGTGACAAGAGACTTTTAACATTTTTTACATCTTAAATGGGCAGAGAAAGAATTGACAAATGTTCTAAAGTAAAGGTTCCAGAGTGTGGAAGAGCCTGTCTAGAGTTTATTCAAACTGAGGGAAACGTTGAGGCCCCTTAATCGAGGACAGGTGAGGATGGTCAGGGGAGCTCCTCTGTGACTTGTTTCCTACTCAACAAGGACACGGATCTAGATCCTGGTTCCTCCGCCCCAGAAGCTGGCACATGGTGTTTGGGTCACCTGTTTTGTTTTGTTTTTTAAATCACATCTCGACATCATGAAAGGTGGCACCACAATCAAAGAGATTGAACAGGAACTGTGTAAAGATTTAGACTGTATTTTGATAAGAGGGAGCGCTCAGTAACTATGCAAAGAAAGCATTTTATAATCCAAAGTGACTAGCTTCTCCTGTAATAGCAAACTGTCACAAACAGATGTGCCACTCATGCTGAAAGCAAATGAAAGGAAGACAGCAAGAAACAGTAGCTTCAGGAATGAAATGATTTACTATTTCACTGAACGATCACTTTGGGGAACTATATAGGCTGATAGTGAAATGTGGGTCAGTTTTGCCTTGTGGTGTGAAGAGGGCGAGTCTTTAGGAACTGAAGTTACAGCAAACTTGATGTCTGTTTTCATTATTTGCTGTTAAGTTCTGTAGGCAACAACGATAGCTAGACTTATTTAAGCATGAGCCAGATGGGACTCTATCAGAAGGAAAAAGTAATTCTTTCCCATATTCATCATCGTTCAGTTTTACATTGGAGAAATCTCAGAAGACAGGACAAAAGAATGCCATAGTTTCAGGAAAAAACCAAACCAAACCTGTGGACATATATAATGCTTCGTGGAGGGACTAATAGTGTTTAATGTAGAAAGGAGGTTTTGGAGGATGAAATAAAATGTGGTGCAGTTATTAAGGCCGGGCTCCCTTCTTCATAAATGCTTTAATTTAGGGAAGCCGTATTTGGATTCGGGTCCCAACTATTTCTTTTCTCACTTAATTGCCTCATATGTGCATGCCCAGAGACATCATATGGAAAACCGAGAAAACATATTTCTCCCAGATGGCAGTGCTAAACTCTTTAGGCAAAATCCAGGCATCCGACTTTATATGACATAGAATTATGTTCGCCATCTACACAGGAGGCTGGTAATACAAACTGGAGAGAACGTTTTGGGTCATTTTTCTCCTCATGGGGAATGTTCCTTTTAGATCGCGCTGTCTCATTTTCTCCCGCATCTGTGTGTGGGGTTTCACTCAGACACGTGGGCAATAAAGAAATCACGTAGCAATAGACTACTTGACAATGTCTGATCGCCGTGGAGCGGAGCTGGGCCTCCCCTCCACCCCTGGCTGCTTCCCTTTACTCTCTGTGTAAGTGAAGGGGCCTTTCCAGGCATCACTTGGGAAGAGGCAAAATCTCCTCTGGTCATTAATCATTTGGGCCTTAGCAATCGTCAAAGAAGGTCTTCGGGATAACAGGCATCCTCGGAGAATTCCTCAGTGTTGCCTTTGCTATTGTATTAATCTAACAGTTGTTCTGTTCTTATTTCCTGTGGTCCCTGCCGCCTCCTTTCATGGCGAGGCTGTGGTGACTCACAGGCCTCCGCACGGCACCGTTTTTGCTCATTCCCTTTGGGTTCCGCTCCATGGGTTTTGCGTGGTGTGGGGTGGAGGGACGGGTAACTAGAGCACTTGCCCCAGGTTGACTCAGAAATGACTTCGGAATGGAGGGTTGTGAGCTCTTCCCCACATTAACAACTTCAACATTTAAAGTAGGTCATTTATTATGTGACAGCTGCTGAACACTGTTTTAGCCCGAGGCCGTGTTCAGAGGATCTGTGTCTCATCCACGGTTTCCCAGCGGGCCTGCGGTTAGTCACAAGTCCAGGCCCGTGCGGGTGTTTCTGCGGTTGACACCAACCTCTCACTCATACCCATCCTGCATTTTCTTAATGGCAGGTTCTTTAATTAACTTCTTGATTACAGGCTCAGTGCTGTCTAAATGAGAATGTGATCGTTTCATTGAGAATACTCCATTAAAGAATGGAGTCTGTAAAAATGAGCAAATGGCCAATAATAATTTGGAAAACACTCTCTTTTCTCTAATTTTTTATGTGGTGTGTCTACAGTAAAACCAGGGAAGGGAAGCAAAGAACTAGATGTGTGTGTGTGTGTGTGTGTCATAAACTCTTTGTCTTAAATCTACCTCCTAGGAAGCGATCATTAGCATAGGCTACTTTTTAGAAAGACTCATTTACTTCTGTTTAGGAGGGTGATTGAATTGCATGTGCCACCTATAATCACTTTAGCACGTGTGTTGCACTTTTTTTGTTGTCCTTTTTTTTAAATGTCTATATTTCTTTTTTTTTGAAAATTTTTTAAAAAGATTTATTTATTTAGTTTTAGAGAGGGAAGGGAGGGAGAAAGAGAGAGAGAAACATCAATGTGCGTTGCTGGGGGCTATGGCCTACAACCCAGGCATGTGCCCTGGCTGGGAATCGAACCTGCGACGCTTTGGTTCGCAGCCCGCACTCAATCCACTGAGCTACGCCAGCCAGGGCTGTTGTCTTTTTAACAAAGGAGAAGTAGGTATGGAGCTTCGAATAAAAGAGGAAAACATTTTCAGAGATTCCTGTGATTCTTAGCATCCGACCCCAGTTTTTTTCTCCGTTTTCGGGGGGCTACCAAAGGCGGCCGGCTGAGCATATGACTGACCTGCCCAGCGATGGCCTCCGCACGACGAAAGTTCTCTCCAGGATGCGTGTGTTCTGTCTAGTGCATCGCTGCACTAAAGGAAGATGCAGGGTGGTCCAAGGCCTTGCCTGGAGCTTTTCAATGGCCCTGGGTCAGGCAGAAAGGCAGAGGCACTCGGCCTGGCAGTGTGAAGTGATCAAACGCTGAGCAGAGAGAGACAAAGAAGTGAGGATGTTTCTCCGCCTAAAGCACCAAAACTTGGGCTCAGTCTTTGTACCCTTGGTGTTTGGGTTTGGCTCACTGAAGCTGAAACTCAGTTACTTGTAGGACAGAGCTTGGCAGTAATTGTATGGAACATCACAGGATCACACAGTAATCCTTAACGGAATGAAAATAAAATGCAGAAGAAGCAATGGTTAGAGACAATCTAAGTATTTTGCAAGGGAAAACATTCTCTGTTCCAGGGACAACATGTCAGGTGTCAGACAATCATGACTTTCATTTCTTTGTATTTTATTTTCTGTCAGTCCTCCCATGATTACGAACCATGTTCTGTGTGCCACTGGATTATTAAAGGCATATTTCTAAGATGAGATTTATCTGTGGTTGGGAAGGCAAAGATGATGTTCAATAAATTAATTGGGAAAAATAAAAAATTTGTTATCAACTACTTGTTAGGGCACCAGGACCCAGGGAAATAAGGAGGTTGCAGTCTCCGGGGATTTGGGTTGTGTTGAAAAGCCTGACACAGGTATGACACAAAGATGTTTAGAGGCCCAAGAGCTCCCAAAACTGGACCAGTATATGTGCACATTTCATATGCACATTTTTTTTTCTGGAAAAGAAGAGCTGTATGTTTCTAATTCAAATTTACAAAGTGATCTATGTAGAAAAAGTTTAGAGCCAAATACTATTTTTGAGCCATTGTTTTTATAAAATTTTTAAATACATTAGTGGGAAGGAGAAATATTTTAATTTCACAAATAAACTTATATTTTCCCAGTTTATTTCAGGCATTATCTGATATTTCAGGAATTGAGTATATATGGATTAGAGTATTAAGCATACTTTAAAACAGAATTACAAGGATTAAGTGAGGTATTCAGTAAATATGGGTTCCCACTGTCCAGATCTGCCTCCTTGTAGGTAGTCAAACCAGGCTTGTTTGAATTTGGCTGATAGGTTGATTAACGGACTGAGAAGCTAAATAACCAGTTACCTTACTGGGACTGATGAGTCATCGTGCACTTAAGTCCCTGCTGAAACCAGTCCTGTCTTTCTGGCTTGGAGTGCTGGCGATTTAAGCTGCTTCTGAGTAGCAGCTGGAAAAGGCAGGTTGACATGAAGCGTCATTGCAAATGGTAGGCAGAAATACTTACCCTTACTGCCCAGAGCTCTCTTGAACCTTCTCTCTCCACCCACATTTATTCCATGGGTGAATCAGTCTAAAATGAAAACCAAAGGCATCCTGTAAAGGAATAATAAGTCATCATTGAAGGCCCATGGGGTACACAGGTGAGAGATGGAGAGTCATCCTGCCTGCATTGTCTTGGATGACAGTACAGTGGTGATAGTTTTAAGAGCCTTGAAAAGTTCAATTCCTTCTCTGCCTTCTACCGTAGTGGTCAGCTCCCTGAACCACTGCCCAGCTAACTGTATCATAGATTCCCCAAAATGTTGGTCTTGAGGAAACGTGGCAGTAAGAAAGTGCAATAGTGTTTTGACGCAGCAGATTTTACCTCTCTTGAAATGTCGGGTATTTGAGTTATCCATGAATGTTGGAAGTAATAATTTTTTCAAGAATAACAGCAAATATCAACTGACAGTTGCCTGAATATATGAGTCAAAACCTTCTAAAAAACAGGTAATGGTATTCGTTAACCTTGTCAGATATGCTTCCCATCCCACATTCATGATTATGTCATCATTTTCAATATTTCCTATTTCTGGGTAATTATGGCTCCGTGTAGACAAGATTACTTGTAAACTTTGCTTGATGTTTTCAGTGGTCTTGCTGACGCAGTGGCTAGACTGAAGGTAATTGTGGAAAAGTGGAGCCTGAGAAAAAAATGAATTTACTGAATTTTTCAGACTGTAAGACACACCTAGGCTTCAGAGGAGGAAAATAGGAAAAAAATTTGAAGCAAAAAATGTGGTAAAATACTTTATAACATAAATAACATAGGTCGCCACCCCCACCCCCTGCCACAGTGAGCTAGGTAAGCTGCATTCGGACTATAAGACGCACCTCCCTTTTCCTCTCAAATTTGGGAGTAAAAGTGCGTCCTATATTCTGAAAAATACGGTAGTTGTCTTTCCTAAGTTTATTTCAGCAACAAGTGACCCCCTCCTTGCCAGACAGACACAGTAACAAGATCTAGTGGGACTCTACATTCTGCACAGGTGAACTAATAATCACTGTGTCCAAGTATGACTTTGAGCTTGACGGTCACAATGAATATGAAAAGTTTTGGGTGCATGGGAGAGAGACAAAAATAATGTCAAACTGCAGGTACATTGGGCCACATATGGGTGGTGTTTCTTAAGATGGTGTTTTCCTGCAATGGAAAGGGTTTGTATTTTCTACAGCTAGACAGATAGCAGAGGGAGATAATGCAAGGGTGTCAAACACGGTTGCATGTCATGTGGATTGGGGAGCAGCGGAGTGGCGGACAGCACCCTTTCGCCTTTGGAAACTCTGCGGAGTTGCCTACTCTCTTGAGAAGCAGGTAGATCATTGGCTTTACAGTAAGATGGAAGGTGTAGGTTTTTAAATTAGCAACATTTAACATACGATCATGGGCACATCAGGTGGCAACTTAGAAGCTAACAGTAAGTAGGAGATTGAGTGAAATTGCTGAGCAAGTTGTCCCCGAAAGTGGCTGAAGCAGCCGCAGTAATTGTCACGAGAAATCAGACTTGGCCTTTGTAATTGTAGAGAGGGACTCAGTGCTTATGCACAAGCTTTTCAATACGTGAATACGGTCTTCCTACAGTTTCCCCTCATCAGACAGAATTGTCTTGCTTCTGCCCATCAAGAGGCAGCACGTGAACATGCACAACCACGGGGAGAGGTGATCTAACTCGGGGGAGCCCCGCGGGCCGTGAAGGGCTTTGGTGTCCCTGTTGTGGGGGTTTCTCTCAGAGCCTTCACTCACCGCATGAATGTCCCCCCGTTGCCCTGCTCCAGACGGAGACGACAGGCCCTTTCAATGGACTGACTGAACCTACGTATTTTTCACAGTGATTTTTATCAGGGGCGTCTTATTCATCTAGGAGTAAATTAGCCTGTGTGTGGGCAGTACAGGGGCCCATGGGACTATGTTCTGGAAAGAGATAAAGGAAATAAAGAAGTAGGATTGGGGGAAGGGGACACCCAGGAGCCAGGAAAAAAGTGGGGGCACAGCGAGCGCTGTGGTGGGCCGTCGGTGCGGGACCCTGTGTTTGGAGCTCATGTTCTGCCATCCACTAGTTGTCCCTTCCCCTCGCTGACTCCAGGTTCCTCGTAGAGGATGAAGAATGCTATTGCTTCACTCACGGAATTGTTAATACGAAATGCCACGCAATGTATGTGCAGTGCCCTGTACAGATGCTGGAACGTAGAAGTGCTGAACGAACGGCAGATCTTCTGCTGGTATTGCCTTCCTAGTGTGAAATGACTCGCTTCTCCCAAGTGGATTTTAGGGCTCAGTGTTTTCGCTGGCTCATGTATTCCCTGGGGGCCACTGGAAAATGCCACCTGGGGGGATCCAAGTGAAGGTGATACAGATGAAGTTGGCCCCCACCGAGCTGTTTTTCTCCCACGCAGAAATCTAACGCCATCGCCAGTCATTGTTACGAAAAATAGAAAGAGAATTGCTGACATAGGCCGTTTCTAAAGTCAGTAGACCTCTCTAGTTTTGCAAATATGCCTCTTTTGTTGATCTTTTTGTATTATTATTTTGATTTAAGAAGAGGTAAAAGAAGGATACTTTAATTGAGCTTTTGATGACTCGGATGATGTCTGTAAAACTAATGTGCTTTCTGCCTGTTTCACCAACGAATGAGCACTTCTAAATTCAAACTTCTTGTTTTAAAAGCTAAACTTTCCTACTTGTTGAAGACATCTCGTTTCTACCCTTTTGTAGAAAGAGTCAAATAAAGTAACCTCCCATTTCAGCACACCTAGAGATCTACTTTACAATTAATAAAAAATAAAATGCCCTTCTTCCAACTGACCAGAATTTAACCTTATTTCAGTTCATTTTAGCACACTCTATCTTAGGCACTTAACTAACATAATTTGAAATATAATTGCGGTGCAGAAATTAAATATATCTACAGCTTGGAATTAAAGGCCCATGTATATGTATTCTTAAATGTGGAATGTTTTTAGATTTCTTTGTGTTGTTTTTCTTGTACCTTTTGTTAAAAAAACATTTTTAATTGTGGTAATAAACACATAACATACCACTTACCATTTTAACTATGTTTACGTTTTCAGTCCCGTCGTGTTAAATATATTTACAGTGTTTATCAACGACTCCTCCAAAATGCCTTATCGTGCAAAGCACAACTGCCCACGACAGGCCACCCCCGCTTTCCCCACCCGGCCCCTGCCCGGCGCCGTCTACTTCATACTCTTCTGAACTTGACTGCTTTGAGGTCCCTCATGCAAGCTGAATCCCACAGTATTTTTTTTAACTGGTAGGCCTGAATTGTTAAAGTTAAAAAAAAAACAAACCTTCAAAATACTTTGCCTAACAAGTCACATATAATTATGTTGGTGCACGATACTGGGAAGATGGCTATTTTCATTCCAATTTAAAGAAATTATTTTAGAACGTGCCTAAGTTCATATCAAACTATTTACATTTCTGGGTGCCTTAATATGTGATACTAAGAAATTGTGAGTTGGTAGTAATATAGTTTATGTAAATATGTCGGTCATACAATATAGAAAGCTTTTATCTACCAGAAGTTATTTCTGTATATTGTTTCCACTAAAATGTCTCCACTTAGAACTTTGACATTAGTAAAAGAAGATTTTCCTTATAAAATAAAAATGATCTCTTCATAATAGAACACATGGAGATACAAACATTGGGCTTCACATTTTATTTTAAGAATGAATGGTGATCTTTGAAAATAAGGTATTTGATATTTATAGTTTTCTATCACATCGAGCAAAGAGCCAGAGGACATGTTTTGCAAAAGACAGAATTAATTTTTAAGATAAACTTTGTCAAAAGCGCATTAATTTTTAAGGAAATGCGGTGAAATCAGTTGTGAGTAATATCAACTAAGTAGACATTTATGAACATGTTGTTCAGGGAAATTTTGAGAGAGCCAGGCCTGTATCTGATTTGTACTACAAACCAAAGCACCACATCGCTCGCTGGCCTTGAAGTGTTTCTTTTTCTTTCTTTCTCTTTTTTTTAAAAAATAAAAATAGTCACTTTCAGTAAAGGAAGCTCAACCTATTGATCACCCAGCGATGTCTGTGCAGAGAAATGCAGGCTCCCTCCACTACCAGAACTGAAGCATTTATTATATTACCAGTGGGCCTGCATCAGCTTTTATTTGTTTACTTACTTGTTCGTTGGGCATGAAAATGTTCAATGCTGTTGCAGATTTGAAGACACTGTAAATCAAGGCACAGTTCATTCACATTCAATACAGACCCTATGATGTGATCAACATTTTCAGTAACTTTGACCAACGCGCAGGTAGAATTGGATCATATGCACAGATTGTTCTGCAGCTCCTACCGTGTCCCTGAAACTTGAGAACAATGACATGACAATCCAGACAGGGTTTTAGCTCAATGACAAACACCAAAGAGATCAGGTCGTGCAGTCCTGGGGCCAGAAGAACATCTCCTGGCGACGATGACAAATGGCTCAGAGAACCTATCCCCGTGGAGTAAAGGAAGCAAGGGGGCCCCACTTGGCAGGTGATGGAGATGCCCGCTGGGTGGCCAGGATCAAACAAAACTGACAGGAATGTTAAGCAGAGAGATCAGCAAGGGCATGTGGGGGCTGGAGAAGTTTGCTGCCGGAGCAGGCAGGGTGAACTGAATACCCGTGAAAATCTCTATGTCCCGTATTCTATTCTGGTGGTGGGGTCACTGTGCGCTAGGAGGGAGTGCTTGATGATGTCGTTACTCTCCTGGTGACAGGATGGGAAAGGGCAATGTGAAGGTGAAAATCCTCCTAGCAGGACCTGATAGATGCCAGTGATGAGGATGGAGGAGGCTGTTTGCACAGTTGGGACTGCAGTTCATGACAGAGGAAGAGGGTTAATGGGAGAGATGCTCAGCTGAAGATTGGTGGTGACCTGGCTGGCGTAGCTCAGTGGATTGAGCGCGGGCTGCGAACCAAAGCATCGCAGGTTCGATTCCCAGTCAGGGCACATGCCTGGGTTGCAGGCCATGACCCCCAGCAACCGCACATTGATGTTTCTCTCTCTCTCTTTCTCCCTCCCTTCCCTCTCTAAAAATAAGTAAATAAAATCTAAAAAAAAAGATTGGTGGTGGGAGAAAGGGAGAGACACTGATAACCAGGGGGCTGCAGGGTGCATGCTGTGGCTCCGGTTGGGTCGTGTGTAGACAGGGAGTTAATGGAAATGGTGGTAGAGGGAGAGGGAGGACCCAGTGGAGAGAGTGAGTGTCAAGGAGACACACCAAAAGGACAAATGTTGGAGTGCAGTTGAAATTCCACCTTTCCTCAGTATGCTTTGATACATTGTAGGCCACCACGTGTCTGCAAAGGAGAAGAGAGGGCAGGAGATGGTGGCCACCGTGGTGGGGAGTGTGAGTGGAGAAGATAAGTTGTAAGTCACAGTGCTGCTGGTAGACCGACTTCGTAAAGCGATTAAGGAGCAAGGGCTGAAAGTGCCTTGCAGAATTTAATCTTGTGTTTACTGCTCTAAAGGCAGACTCTTCCTACTAATACTGACTGTTTACTGTATCCCAGACCCTCTGTATTGTCTCATTTATTTCTCATAACCAACCTTTGCAGGAAGTACTAACATTTTCCAAATTTATGTTGAGGAAACCAAGGTTAAGCATGCTGGTCCCAGGTACACAGCTAGTGACCGTCACAGCTGGGACCCAACCCAGGTCCGCCTGCCTGCAGATTCTGCCTTCTGAATATGCAGGATTGAAGCAAACACCCTTTCTGATTTCATTGGACTTGTGTGTGCGTGTGCATTGAAAAAGTTCTTTGGTTTCTGATGTGTTGTCTTCTCTGCGTAATTAAAAGCTCTTTGTGTAGAGGAACCCTGTCTCATTTGTATTAAGTGACGCATTTTTATTGCTAAACTGCAAGCTCTTTCCACATTTTCTTTATGAAAGAAAGGTCTTTCTAGGCATTCATTGTCACCGACTATTAATCAAGGTGGCATTTTATATTCTAAGTGATAACGAAGCACTCCCTTTGCCGTGGATGTCAGAGCAAGCTGGAGGTCACCCGCACCTGCGCGATGACGGTCTCTTTCCTTGTCTCTCATGCTGTCATTGGGTTTAGCGATCACTCCATGACCTTTGGTGGCATTTCTGAGGATGGTCAGCATCACAGAGATATCTTTTTTCCTCCACCTTTATGTAATTATGTAAACTAAATACTACCAAGTCCACTTTGCTTTACTTGGAAAAAACCTATTTAGAATTTCTCCAATGCTCCACACATAAACAACCTGGAGAAGTTAGTCACCAAGGACCTTCAGATACTTTTAACAAATTTACTGCCCCTCCCCCGCACACCACCCTCACTATTCCGTATCTGTATTGAAATATGCTTAGGGATTGAATGTGCCTCAGACCAGCGTCAAAGTCAAAATCCCATTTTGCAAGGGATATAAATCTCTGAATTTGAAATAGCTTTTGCAAATGTTTGGAGTTTTAATTTCATACTTGCGTAATTTTAATGTGGGTCAAGAAAATGGAATATTGAATGCAACCGGTGGTTGGAATAATGGGACAGCATCTACCGCAGAGGAAAAAAAAAAGGAAAAGAGATAGCATCCATCATGTACTTTGAACCCATATGCATAGAAGAAAAATGATTTATTGTGTTGATTACTAAAACTACATTATTTTGAGGTTAAGTGCTTCATTATTAACTGACGCCCGTGATTGTTACCAATTGCACAGCTTCAACTCGCCTGTTATTTACCTGCCGTTGCTTTGCGGTACCAGAATTTGCAGCTCTGACTTTGACTTTAGCAGTCTGCTTCTTTGTTTCCTCTTCAAGGTTCTTCGTACTTTTGTCTTAGCTGAGGAATGGCTGTCAAGGCTTGCCCTCCTTCGTGCTTCATCCTTGGTGTTCTTTAAATTATAGTCTCCTTCCTCTGTCCTGTGGAAGTCTCTGAAGGACGTTGAAGCTAATGCACAGCGATGCCTTCCCGGGCTGCAGTTATTAAGGAGTGCCGGGCGATGATGGGGAGCTTGCTCCCTGCCAGAGTGGGGTGGTGCCGGCTCAGTTGCTGTCTGTCCGCAGTTTAATAAAGTTGATTGACTTTTAAAATTGGCTTGGTAGGAACAGTGTTTTCCAAGTAGATGAACAGCTCAATGTGTTCGCTGTAATTTGCCTATACAGTGCTTACTGTGGATTTCAAGGTGTTCTTCCTACTTTGTAGTGACAGGTGGTTGATCAGAAGTTAGACAAGGGCATGCCTACGATGTGGTGCTAACCCCCTTCAGAACACAGCTTCTATCAAATTTAGGTGCGTGAGGATAACAACCACCAAGCAGTTCATGTAAGGGGCATGTGTAGGAAAAGTTTATTGATTCCATGGCAACGCAGAGCCTCATGTTACTCTGCCTTCTGCCAGAGAGAGATCTTGCTTGGTGGGATTCTCTGCCTCCAGGGGGATTGTAGGGACCCTGATTTCACTGCCACCTCTTAGGCACAGTGGCTGCTTATAAGGATCAGACTTGGCTTAGGGGTCACCGTGAGCGTCAGTGACAACTGCCAGGACTGTCATGACCCTCCTCATTCCCCAACGCCTTCCCCTGCGCACGACTTCAGGCCGTGGTGGGAAAATGCAGCTAAAGAAGGGCTGTGCTAATGATTATGATTCTCACCACACCTGCATTAGCATTCTGCGTGCACCAGCCTCTCAAGACTGGGAACTGCACGTCGAGGGTGATTCTTTAATCTCCTGTTGGTGCCCCAGTAACTGCCCCTGCTTCGAAGTCTCTCACCCTACAATACCTGTGTGTCAACAGAACAAATTTCTCCTAATATGTCAGTCAACTAAGTTTGCAAGTAATTTCAGGCCCTTCTGTGAGAACGTGTGAACTGCACTGGCTTCTGTGGGTTCTGCCAGCACTGGCGGAAAAGCAGTGAAGCCAGCGAGAGAGTCTGTCTCTTCGAGGCGGCTGGTGAGTGCAGTTGTTCATCACGGCTTCTTCCCGCCCACCGTGTGCACCTGATACCTAACACAGACTTCTACTGTAAATAACCGGGTCTCCGTTTCCTTCTACGTGGACAGAATTTTGTCCTGGTTCATGGCCATTCGTCACTTTGGGGTATCTCGTATAGCTTCCTCCCTTCCCTCTTGAGTTTCTGGACCTTTCTGTGTGTCCTTGGTGCTGTCATCTGATGAAAGATTTTCTCCGTAAAGCTCTGGGTGAGGAGGTGTATTAGGGGAATCACAGAAAACCAACGTTTATTGTTGAATGTAACTTGTTCTATTAGCTAATCAAGGTACTTACCCAGAGTCAGGTCTCCATCATTTCTCCTGTAGGCCCAACTAGTAGCCTTTAATTTTCAGAAACAGTTAACGACAGAAGACAGAAGAGCAGCAGAGTTAGCTTGGTTGATATTTTACTTTGGGCTGAAAAGAGGTAATTATCCACAATGATGTAATGTTTGAAAATTAGTAGCAAGTAGAGTTCATCTTAATATATGAAAGTGATAATAGCGATTCAAAGTCAGAATAATATTATTGCCCATTCCCCACCCCCCCACCACCTCGTGCTCTCTGAGACAGACACACACGCACCCCCAGCAGGAGTCATGAACCTTTGTTATCCCCAACCTGGTTACTTCTGTGACTTTTAAAATATTGGTACGTGTTTTGTGGCATAAATAGAAAACATCGTGGATTTAGTTTAGAAATTAGGTTTGACCCGTATCTGAGCCTTCATCAGAAGTGCATCTTTGGGCAAGTGATTAAATGACTCTGAGCTTCAATTTCCTCATCTACCATAGAGGCCATGGGTCCTGTAGCTGTTTCTGGGCAGTGCTCTGTCTTCGGGGAGACTTGCCTTGCCAGCATCTCATGCGCGCATGGCTTGTTCTGAGAGATCTGACCACTGAAGTGATCCTTGGTCACGAGGAAGGCACGGCAGCCCTGAAAGAGTCGGAAAGTAGGTTGATTTGTCCCGAAGCTGTAAAACAAATTTGCAACAGCCCGAGGGTTTTACTCTGTCACTAGTTCCGGGCATGAACTTGATGAGCTTTGCGAAAGTCTAAGTTTTATAAAAGTTCCTAGCATCACGCTGAGGTTATACGCTCAGACCCGCCTTTCTAGCACCTCTGCTTCCGTCGTGGGACCCAAAGCCTTTTCCCGCAGCCGGGGCTCAGGTGTGATGACACGCTCTGCTTCTCATGGTAAATGACCCACATGCGACAAATGTCACCAACGCTTCATGCACGGGTGGGGAATAATGCAGTCATTAATACATGCGAACACAAGAACTAACTCTGTGTTTCATAGCAGATTTTGAGGGCCTAAAGAGCAAAAACACGCTTAGAGTAGGCTTTCGAGAAAAATATGTCAAAGAAAGGGATGAATTAAATCACCTCTCTTAGAGGCACACTGATTTGGGGAGGCGAAGATACCTCGTCTAGGCTTATTCTAGGCGTTAACGCATAGACCCGCCACGAGGGGGCGCTGGAATAGCCACTGCTTTAGTGACGAGCAACACCCACCAATACTACTCCACCGGGTTCCCTAGCAGAGACGCTGTAGGGGAAGGCTGGTGTTTGTACATGCATCGTGCATGCGTGTGCACAGGTGTGCACACCTCCAGGCCGCCTGGGGATGGCGGGAGGAATAGAAAACTTAGTCTGTGGGAGAGAAGAGGAGCTCAGGAAAGCTCTCGGTGAATTACAAAAGTTCATAAAGAAGGATTACTTCAGCAGAGGGTGACTCAGGGTTAAGTGAGGGTTTTCACCTGTAGGCATCTGCCAGGGACAGATACTGTGTTCACAAATGAAGTTGACGTGCAGCAACAACGTAACGGCAGTAGTTTCAGCTACCCTACAAGTGTGCCCAGATGTCGGTCTAAGCATGTAAGAACCTACAAGACATGGCATCGTCTCATCAGACCTCTAGGAGGAATCCTGGGGGTAAGCAGGGCACACCCGCCAGCCTTTGGTTTATGAGGCATTTATAAGAAAACAGCTTGCTAACATCACACTTGAATGGACCCTTACTACATGCTGGGGTTTATATATAATTTTCGTGGAGAAATACCTAATTTCCATTTGTCTTTCCCCAGAACGTTTTGAAATTACTCGGGGCTTGTAGTGAAAGTGCTGATGAAGTAGGTTGCAAAGAGTTGCACGTTTAGGAAAGAGAGGGCTTAAGATTGAGAGCTATAAATGTGATTTATACAGGGAGACAAAAGGTAGAGTGGAAATTAAAACTCTTCCAAGTTGTATTATATGATTTACATAGAGAGCGATTTCCATGAACTGGAGGGAAAAATCAATATAACACGCGTTGGAAATGTTAGGAAATGCTTACCCAGCATGCTCCCTGGGTCACCCTGACCCGCTCTGTTCTGAGGCGGAAAGAGTGATACGAAATCATGAAAGAGCACCTCTTTCTCCCAGGGAAAAACGCTGTGGTGATAAAGAACTGCTTACGAGTCCAAACTGATGGATTGCCGGGTTTCAGAATGCAATATCCCCCTGGCTTTGTAAATGAACGGAAGCTTTAATGTCAACCCATGGGATTTTTCAGTCGAGTTTTAAGCTGGGGGACATGCGGGTTTCAGGATGCGTGGGTTCTAGGGAGGCACACGTCACCTGCCTTTGGGATGTAATGAGGCAAAAAAGGAGGGATGTTTCCACGTGAGGAAGTCTTCCAATTTACATTTCATCATAAGTAGATTACATTTGGCTGTGACACTGTGAGCACATATCTCTGAACATTGTACTAGAGGAACTACGTTTTCTATCCCCTTCTCCAGCAGAGGTTTTAAAAGGCTACAAATTAGACATGTTTTCATTGCTAAGGCGAGTATTTCCTTATTTTCAATCGTTCTAACCTACGTAACTATAAAATAATGCCTTGAAACCTCGTTATTATGTATTAATACTGTTAATAGATGAGCAATGGTGAATTATTCTGGAACTGCACAGGACTATTTAGAGAACACAGAGGGTTTGTATTCTGGAGTGCTGGGCTGTTTTCTTGAGAACCGTGCTACTCTAGAGAGAAAGTCATAATTGTTGAACCTTTCTGCACGAAGCAGACAATTTTTCAAATGTGCCCTGCATCGGTCTATTTTAAGAAAGGCTTTGATTTGGCCTCATAATTTTAGCCTTTCCTAGGCCCAGGGTGACGATAACATTGAAAAATAACTCGGTATACTGCTTGCTCTCCTGCCGCTAAGATTTTTATCACAAACTGCTAGTTTGTGAGAGATTAGCTGTTAAAATGCTCTCCTGATTAATGTGCTAATTAATTAATGCAGCTGCTAAATTGTACTGCTGATTAAAATACACCACACAGAGAACACTGGGAAAACTCCCCAAATCAGTCAATCATTCCAGGTGAGTCTTTACCCTGGGAAAAACTCAGGTACTGAGCAAGCAAAGGAGACCTCTGGCCTGATTATCAGAGCCACTGGAAGACCTTTGATTTGGGTGTCCTGTTCTTTGACCTCAGGTTTGACACTGACCTGGTGTTCGGAACTCGAAGATGAGGCACAGACAAGAATTAGGATGAGTTATTTTTCTCTTTTTCTATAGCGAGTTGGTGTTCTCTAGAAGTGACCCGTGCAGTTCAGGAGCTAAATTTTCCTAAGGTGGAAGAATTTGCAGAGCACATGCTGTGTGTGGAGGCAAAGCCAAGTTCAGACTTCACGTGGTCGGCTCTGTGGAGGTTTGGAGCAGTAAACATTTCTTCCAGGTGGGTCCAGGAGTGGCGTTCTTTCTCTGAGATCCAATTCTCAGCTTGCTTGCTGCCTAATGAAACAGGAATCCTGAAACATCTGCCACGTGCAGGACATAAGACATTTTAACTTTCTTTAAAAATTTCACATTATGGTTTTTGGAATAAGGCATGCACTTTCAAAATGTTTGCTGCCCTGGTCAGTGTGGCTCAACTGGTTGAAGTGCCGCCCCGTACACCAAAAGGGTGTATCCTTGGTCAGGGCACATACCTATGTTGCATACCTATGTTACATACTCATGTTTGATGTCTGGTCATGGCGTGTATGGAAGGCAACTAATTGATGTGTCTGTCTCTCTCAAAAGCAATAAAAAATGTGCTCAGGTAAGAATTTAAAAAAAAAAAGAAAAAATCACTTGCCATTACCAGGTAACAAATAGGTAACAAGTCAGTGGAACAAATATTAAGAACTACAGGAATACAAAGGAAAAATAAATGATTTGCATTTATAATAATATCTTCTCCAGTCAAGTGGAAATTGATATAAACCTTCCAGGATAAAAGAAATTGGATCCACCTGCATGAATATGACATTGCTCTTATTTCTTCTATTCAGCTGAATATATCCTATTTTTGTGTTTTATCACCCAGAAGGAATCTTTTATCTTTGTTAACCACAGTTGCTTATAGCGGGGCTTAATCCCCCAAAGTAGAGAATAATTTCTTTAAATACGTACATTCTACTCATGGCCAGGAATTCTGTACCAAATATATAACGATTTTTCCCTCCTGGTGGACATTTCCTGCCCCCCCCCATTCTTTAATGGCGTGGGGAAGGACAAATGGAAAACAGATGTAAAGCAAACGAATTCTTCCCAGTGAATGCCCCTAGGTTCAGTTTTGTGGTATGAAAACCTCAGAAGTTGCTTCCCAAGAAAAAGGTGCCACTGTAGTAGAAGAAGATGTGCCCTTCTTGGGTCTTCTAGATTTTTCCCTGTTCTTTTGGCTCCCAGAACTCCACGCTCCAGCACAGTGGCCTCATTGTTGGTGCCCATCCTGCCTTTGCCCCAGGTGTAGCTTTGACCCGAGAGAAAGGAGGGGCGGTCCGAGGGTGAAGACGGAGCGAGGGCGAGGTCAAAGAGAGTGGAACGGGGTCAGTAACGACAACATGACGCGGCAAGGGCTTTAATGGGGGTGTGTAGCAGGAGTCAATACAATACACAAGCAGCGGAAGAACTTGTCCTGGGTTGTCCAGCTGAGGTTTCATGGGAGACGTCTTTAACGGGGTCTGAGGGGTGTGGGAAATTTCCCGGGAGAGGGAGGAAGAAGAGAGTGTCTGACGCAGCCGTGGAGGTAGGTAAGGCAGAGCAGTTCGTGGATGAGTGGCTGAGACCCCCAACGGCTGGGCTGCGGGGGCGCTTTGCTCTGGGCACAGGTGATTAGTAGAACTGAGACCAAAAAATACACATAGTAACACCTTTTTGGAAAAGAGTATTTCATCAGTGACTTTTAAAGTAGTAATGCTGGTAATATTAGGCAGACCAGTTTTTTAATGCATTTTAATTTTCTACAGACAAAGCCCCCACTTACTGCCGGCACCTGGGGGGCATCCCCTTCACCCCCTTCCCTTGAGAAATTCTCATGGAGGGGTTATCGCACCGGATGGCAGAGGGTGAAATGGCAGGCCGTTCCCACGAGGCTGGTAAAGGAGAGACACAGTGTTTTCCTTAAGGCAGCTGGAGCCGTCAGAGGACTTGCCTTCTCTTTCTTTCATTTTTGTTAATGTTTCTATCATAAATGAGTACATACTCTCAAAAATATTTTAAAAATAGACTACATTATGAAGAATACATTGAATTTTCATGTTCCATTCATGTAGTGAGTCAGGGTTCTTACTTATTGTTCTCCAGTCGTCTTTAATGCACACGTACTACATCTGTTTACACTTTCCATTTATGTTCGTGATGTAAATTGCAGTTTGATGTTCTCCCTTTCGCTGGACCACTGTGTATTATGAGCATTTCCCCATGCAAGTAAACACCACTTAAAGCCATTATTTATTAAGGCCCCTTAATATTTCCTCATTTGGATGCATGACTGTTTCTGTAATATGACCATTGTCTCCCATAATCTTGTCATCGAAACCACTCACCTGCAGTCTGCTCCAAGCTCGCCCCACCAGGCGTGCTTCAGAGAGCCAGCCCCGTGTGCCCGCCCGGTTGCCTTGGGCCCAGCTCTTCCCTAAACTAGAAGCGGCCTCGGGGTGGGACTGGGGAGCGCTAAACGTACGCAAGTGAAACGTTCTTCTTGGCATGACGTTCTCTTCCTTATCTATTTCTTCAGCATTTGCAGAACAAAAAAAGTGTGTGTATAGATATATATATATATATGAATGAATGAAAGTTAAAGGACTCAATATAAGAAAAAAGCAAAAGATGACTTACATTAAAATATATATATATATATATATATATCTTGTCTGCCCCCAAATATCAGGTTTTCCAAATAAAACGAGAAACCATCCTTGTCGCCCTCATCTAAGTCTTAAAACACTGGGCTCACACTGAAGCCCTAAGTGTTGGCTTTGGTCCATGGATTTACATTCTTTCCACTGATGAATTCAATCTGCTCACTCTCCACCCGGTCCGGACCTGACTCGAAGCAAAGCACCCGGGACCCGAATCGAAGCGAAGATACGCATGACTCAGCCGAACATGACGGCTGGGGCGCTCGCCGCCGAAGTGGCTCAGCAGGGATCACTTTGGATTAGATGGAAATAGTTACGGGGCATTGCCACCTGCAAATTTGCTGAGGGCTTTGCCTGAGTTTACAGCTGAGCATGGGGATGAAATGTTCTTAAACATGATTGATGAGCAGCGTCAGAAGTCTCCATGGGGTGCACACCAATTCAGCCAGGAGTTCCTGCCTGCTGAAAAAAGAATCTAGGCACCGCTTTCCAAGGGTGTCCATGATGTTTACCGATGAATTGAACAGGTCACTTCAAAGTTAAAAAAACAACACGAAGAAAAGTACTTTCAAAGCCACTGAAGTATTTTTAAAGTGCAGTCTCATTCATATTATAGCACGTGACGGAAGTTCGAGTTTGCGTCTTTCCTGCTTTCTGTGGTACGGTTTCTGCCACAGGTTTATTTTGGGGAGAGGTCACTTTCTCTGGGTTACAAAATCTACTCATCATATCAGAGCTTCGTTTCAGGCCAAGGTAGGGGTTCCATGGGAGACACTGAAGATACTGCCTGCTGTGTAATCAAACAGTTTGTTGGAGTTTTAACTTTGTGACTTCCGTTAATTGTCAGGAAGGGCATGCAGCTCTCTTGGGTTAAGGGGAGGCTGAGCTGTTTGGTTAAGTGTGAATTCCAATTTGAGTTCATGTTATCAAATGCTCACATGTTACTCAAATGAATATATTTTATAAAATGAAGTATTCCATTGGGGGTTAATTACATCATGAACAAAAAGGTGCATCTATATGTATTACTGCCTTGCATTTCTAAAAAGTTTGCTTCTACTTCAGAGCGCTTCCCTTATATGAATGAGCCTTCTAGCAATTGTATGAAATAAATAGGTCAAGGAGAAAGTACTTTATTACTATTGGACAGAAGAAAAAGGCTTAGAAATCTTCTGAATGACTTTTCCTTGCAAAAGAACCTAGTTCTTCAATGACTGAATTTACATAATTGTTTGAATTGTAATAATGAGAGTGTGTAGGAAAAGGTCAAAGCCAAAAAACACATAGGGACCCATTCCATCTTCTTTGCCTTTGAAAATCTAAGCATAAGGTCCTTCTGAGTGTAGAAATAAGTTGGCTTTTAGTGGTCAGCTCCCTTTCATTAAGCCAGTGTTTGACGGACAGGGGGCCCTTCTTGCTGTCGTGAGTCGTGATGAAGGAGAAACGCTAACTCTACGCAGCGATTTCCCCTGTGGACCCATGTATCTGTCAGAACAGTCTGGGTCACGCTGCCGTGCAAACCGCCCCCAGCTTCAGGCCCTAATCGTAACACAACGCTGTGTCCGCACCCCATCGGCTCAGGCTGTGCTTCCTGTGTAGCTTCACCCTGCCAGGCTCACGGCAGAGCCTCTCTCCGAGCCACCACCCGTCTGGGGCAGAGGCAGCCAGACGCGGCCATCCACACATTACCTCGTACAAGTTCTAGTTGGGAGGACCGCAGCAATTCCCTTCTGAAAAGAAGTCGCGTGACCAGGCCGACGCCATGGAAACAGGGACGTGCGAAGCTGCTGCTGGAGGGAAAGCTAACGATCGTGGTAAAATCTACGGTGATCTTCAAAGGGGCATTATGAACTGGGCGAGTATCTTACAGAGAGCCGCACACAGGCAGCCATTTATTTTATTGCGACGGTGACACTGAGCGCGGGGAGGAATTTTCCTGCAATTTGATCAATTCAGTACATTGGATTTCCATGTGAAAAAGAAATGAGTGTTGATGCTGTATCTCACAGAATAGACACAAATTTCAGTTAAATGTAAAATAAAAACAATGAGACTTCTAGAGGGAAATGTAAAAGGATAGTTTTATAATGTTAGTAGCATGCACAAACCAAAAGAAAAGATTGATCATTTGGACTGCACTAATTTTAAGAAAGAGAATCAAAAGATGTATAACAATAAAAAGGTAAACCACAGAGTTGCAGATTTCATATATGTGTGCCTGTATAAGATTCAGAATATGTATATAATATTTAGAATTTAGAAATGACAAAGAATTCCTGTGAATCAAAAAGAAAAGAAGAAGACAATAAAGTGGGGAAATGGACAAGATACTTGAATAAATATTTCACAAAAATGCTCAAATTCTCCTAAACATATGAAAACATGCTTTAATCTCATCAGTAATCAAAAATGCAAATCGGCATCAAAATAAGATGGACGGCATTGCACACCCATCAGAGTGGTTGAAGTTGAAAAGACGGACAGTGCCAATTTGGATGAGAACTCTTCTACTCTGCTTGTTTGGGTATAAAATAATACAGCTTACTTGGAGAATTGCTTGGCGGCATTTCTTTATCATTCGATCAGCAGTTTTATTCACGTGTCTAACAGAAACGTATGTAGACAGACACCAACAGACTTATTCAAGAAGAGTTGCAGCAGGCTTATTTGTGGTAGCCCTAAACTGAAGGCAACCTACATGCCCATCAACAGTAGAACAGATGCATACATTGTGATATAAAGATACAGGCAAGTACTGTGCACCAACGTGAGTGAGTGACTGTTAGCTTAATGTGGCAACCTGGATAAATCTCACACAAAACAATTGTTGTTCCCCTGGTGTTCCCCTAAACAATTCCGGCAGAGCTCGTACCTTATGTTAAAATCCTGAGGCAGGAAGAACTAATCAATGGTGATGGAAATGAGGGTAGTTTTCACCTGGGGCAGGAAGTATACTGAATCGGTGGGATCATGGAGACAGCGTGGGGTGCTATTATTGTCTTCTTCTTGACCTGTGTATTAGTTACACTGTGTGTTTGCTTTGTGAAAATTTATTGAGCAGTATACTTGTATATGTCATACCTAGATGAAATTTTACTTTAAAAATTAATGTTTGGCTCGAAGCAACATTTTTTTAAGAGCTACTTAGTGACACATAGACAGAGTGTCCTATGCAGAATGTGTTTCTGATTGCCTTCTCATCGTACTCCTTTCTTTTGCTCTGGAAACAGAAGCTTATTTATTTTCTCCCTCCATTGCCAGAAATGCGGCACGTTCAGAATAGATGGTGCCTTCTTTTCTCTGGATTAATTTCTCTTTCTGTAAATTACCCAGACTGATGCCTTTGAATGTATACACCATGTCCATGGAAACAATAAAAATGAAGAAAGGCATGGAACAAACCAGCTCCTTCTCACTTTGTAACTTTTAAGAGTGTTAAAGTGAATCAGCAAGTTTCTGAGGTGAAATCTCCTAGGAGTGGCTTCCGGAAGATTGAGGGGCTTCCTCTAGGAGTGGAGTCTTCTAAGAATAACAAGAGCAGGATGCCAGTGCTTCCAGACGTTCAAGTGCGCGCAGAGGAAAGAGAAGTGAAGAATGACGCAGGATCCCGAGATTTGCTTTCTCCAGCATGGAAACCGCCAACAGATGTCGGGACGTATTTTCCTGCTTCCGAGGTGAATCGTGTTCTCCACAGTGGCTCTGTGGCAGATCTCACATCTGATTTCTGCTTGAAATCATCAGTCAGAGAAGCCTTTGCTGGCAGGCTGGGTTGTGGAGCCTGCAGCTTGGAGAGCTTGGCAGGGGCAGCACGGCCAGGCAGAGGGCTGTCTCTGGGCCAGAACGGGGCAAACCCGGTGTGGGCGGTCCATGCTATCCCCTTGTCCTCATTCCCCTTCTACTGCCATTCTTTCTTATATTTTGGGGGGAGGGAATAAATTGCATCTCGTGTGGCATCTACAATGATTGCAATACGGTAAATGCACCGAGGAGCAACTGATCAGTGTGGGAGATGACAAGGTTGACTCGGGTCCGCGTTTGCCTGTCTGTGTCGTGGTCACTGTCAAAAGGGTCCCAGTGTGTCAAATACGTGACACGGTCACCCTAAATCTACCTCGTCGACCTTGAATGTGGACTTAGGGCTCAATGGGAGATTGTGCTGCTAAGTCAAGGAGGAAATAGCTGTATTTTGATGCTGAAAATAATAATTTCCCAAAAAGCAGCAGCCAACATGCTGTGACAGGAAAATGAGGATGATCTTTATTCAAGTAATAGGTTTGTCTGAGTGTAATCTTCACACACACTCTAAGACTGTATAAATATAGAAATATGCAGCTGTTGGCACTTGTGGCAAAGGGAGGCCACATGTTTATTGGGATCTGTGTAAGCTTTATACACTGGCGGATATTTAGGAAGTGTAAAGATAGAAAATCAATGAAAATCAAATGGTGCACTGGATGAGGAAAGGCTCAGAAGTCCAATGTAATTTTCTTAATTTGTAAAATGCCACTTATTGCATATCTGTTAATGGGTTTGATGCAGTAAATTAATGAGTTGCACTTCTGTGGACTGAATCTTTCAAAAATATTGAATGTTCTCGGGTGAGGTTTGACTACATGATATGACATTACTTGCCTCTCAGTATTTTTTTTTGTCAAAACTCAAACGAGAACGCCCTCTGTACAACTGCTACTTGTCCAGAAGCAGTAGAGCTTATGACTAGGAGGTCCCTCCCCTCCTTACCATTTAGTCCCTCCCGCCCCAATTTTTAACAACCCAGAGGTAGAATTCGCTTTTGGATTTCATTCAGTAGCTACTGATCACCCATGGGCTCACATACGGTGTATGGAAACACGCGTGTGCCCATCCCCTGGGGGACTCGGAAGAGCAAAGACAGCACCCAACACGAACTTCTGGCTGAAGGAGAAAGGCAGAAGCCTTGGTCGTTAGCCTTGGTTTGGCCCAGTTTTAAACAACTGCCTGTATTTCTCCCTTTCTTCTCCCTGAGCCGACTCGCCTACTTGCAAATGAAGGATTTTTATGTTTAAGAAGAGATGCGAGGTTTTATTAGGGCTAGTCTTCTCCGCTTTATGCTCTTACGGATGTAAGAAATCTCCCTGGTGAGCATGCCATAATACCCACCACACGTGCATTCACACACAGATACACTCTCCTGACACTTGGCTGGAAAGAGACACCATGTGTAAAGAGAGTGTAGGTGCTCTAACATCCATGTATGGTCAGGAATCCCCTTCATTATGTAGGTAAAGCCACAGCTTATTGTGGTACTATGACGACGGTGTGAATGACTGCGGTGGAGTCCGGCTGATTTTGTGCAGTAAATATAAGCCAAGTTCAAGAGCAGAAGGGAGCCTCCTGGGCAGCTGCCTGGCCCCCCTCCCCCTGCACTTCCTCCATGGAATGCCTCCCCTGGCCCGAGCAGCAGAAGGCTGCTCTTCCTCTCATCTGACGGAGACAGGGAGAGCACAAGGCAAAAACGTGGAACTTTTCCAAAACCCTAGGGAAGAGAAAACAGAAATGCACTGAGATGGGTGAATCTAAAAAAAGTCATCTTTTTCACCTTGACCGAGGGACCAGGAAGGGGAGAGGCAGGCAGAGCTCGCACAGCCGCATCCTCGCTCCTTTCCTTTCCCGCCCTGCATCAGCTCGGGAAGTACCCGCTGAGGATGCACCCCCAGCCGGTCCTTCAGCCTCTGAAACTTCCTTCACCTTCTTCATTTCCCCTCTCCTCCCACGGCCCCTGAGCTTCGTGGGGAAGATGATAACCAGACAGCCACCTTTCCCCAAAATCCTTCTTTCTTTTCCAGAAAAGAGCCTAGAGCCACACATTAAAAAACATTATCCTGCCTGGCGTAGCTCAGTGGATTGAGCGCGGGCTGCGAAGCAAAGTGTCGCAGGTTCGATTCCCAGTCAGGGCACGTGCCTGGGTTGTAGGCCACGGCCCCCAGCAACCGCACATTGATGTTTCTCTCTCTCTCTTTCTCTCCCTCCCTTCCCTCTCTAAAAATAAATAAATAAAATCTTAAAAAATTATTAAATGTATTGAGGTGACATTGGGTAATAAAAAATTACATGGGTTTCAAGCGGCAGTCCTATAATACATCATCCATATAAGAGCCTCACATTCTTAATTATTAAATTAATCTGTGTTTATTGAAGGACATTTAGAAAATCAATTAGTATAAAGAAAATAATTCACCTTCCTCGAATAACCATGAACATTTGAGAAATTTATTGGTGACACAATGACCACTTTTCAGGTCGATAAACATTATCCTAATACATTATTTAAATGACTTTTCATTCTACATTATGCTGATGTTCCATAATTTAATGTGTAATTATAGACATTAGTGTTGTTTTTAATTTTTTTTCACTATCAGCAATGATGACATAAGGAATATTCTTGCACAGACGTCTTTGACCTTTAGGAGCCGTGCCACCCATGTGCATTCCCAAAAGGTGACGCCAATCCCATTCCTGCTAGCAAGGACAGAATAGTTCTGCTACATCTTCAGCAGAACTTACTATTTTTAAGTACATATTTTCCAATTTGATAAGTAAAGAATGTGTATGCTCATGTCCAGAGGAAAGATTTAAAAAACTCTACTGACTATTTGTTTACTTCATAAATTTTCTGGGTTTGTCCTGGGCTCATTAAAAAAAAAAAAGAGTTCAGTGTATGTGTAGCCATTGCTGTGTACTTCTTCCACTGGCCTTTTTTCTTTTCCTCCGTGTCCTTTCTTCTCCCACCCCAAGGTGAACACATTTTGTTGGAAATACTTTTCGAAATCACATTTGTGAAGCAGTGCTTCCCGACTGAAAGTGTTTCTGTTGCGTCGGACCACAGTTTGGAGGAGGTTACAGCTCCTGTTCCTCTCACGAAACTGAGTGTTTCCTCCTCGGGGTGTAAGAGAAAGAAAGAGATGGGAACCTAACAGTCCCTGAGCTTTTTTCCTTTAAAACACCTGGTTTCCTGTTCCCTGGTGGGAGACCTCACCATTCTCATGCTGGAGAGATGTATTTTTCCCCTTTCCTTCTGCCTGCTTTGATTTATGCTGAGTAAATATAGCAGCTGGATTCAACGGTGCCTGCTTCGATGAATCACAGGACGAGAGCAGCGACATCCGTGCCCCACGGGACAGTATAGAGGATGCAGAGATGCCGTCAAGCCTCAGGATGTTTTCTCTGATGCGCCGTCCACCATCGGCTGTGGTGGCCAGCTTCACCTGTTTTCTTGGTAAGGACATTTGGAAACCTTACTTCATCTTCCTGTGCCTTGGCTTTCTCCAACACAAGAGGAGGATCTTCACTGAGCCCGGAGTTTTGTTTTGTTCCCCCTACTTTTAAAAGATAACTGTAGGTTCACAGGCAGTTGTAAGAAAGGACGCAGTGATGCCAGATACCCTTCACCCAGTTTCTCCCAGTTGCAGTATCTTGTGTAGCTGTAGCACGAGGTCCCAGCCAGGAGATGGCGCTGATCCTGGTCACAACCCCATTCACTTTTCCCCAGGTGTGTGTGTGGGGTGGGGTGGTTCTTACGCAGGCTGGAGGGTTTTAATTGCCCAGCACCTATCTACCATGTGGTAGGTCCTCAATCACTGTTTTTCTTCCAATTACAGTTGACATTCAATATTATACTAGTTTCAGGTATACACCATTGTGGTTATGTTACAGTACAAAGGGGCAGGGGGCAAGGGCAGCCGAGGCAATATACTATTACCCGAAAGGAACCCCCTAGGTTCGTTATGTCTGCCGCCAGAGGAAAGACGTCTCTCAATGCCAGAGATTCGTGAAAAGGAAAGGAATGTATTATTCATTTGAAATAACACGAACTAAAGTTCCCCACAAATGCACACAGTCCTCCCAGCACCCTCCACGTGGGAAAAGGGAGCACCTCCAAAGCCTCATGGTCCTGACTCTCACCCAAGCCGCATGGTCCCAACCAAGACACCAAAGCCGTGTGGCCCTAAACAGATGCGTGGTCCCAAAAAGAGAGACCCCCCCAATAGCTCCTGTGCCTCTGTTTAAATCCCAGCGTCAGTCTTCCTCTGCAGCCCCATTTCTGGCTCCTCCCACAATTGGCCACAGCTGCCAGCATTCTGGGCAGGTGTGCTCTGTGGTGTGGGGCCAATTATCTCCAAGCTCTTCTGGACCCTATTACAAATCCCTATTTGGGGCTCCCTTCTTGGCTGCACCCTGTTACAGTTAGACATTTACATAACTTACAAATTAACCTTCCTGATAAGCCTAGCACTCACAGCATACGTACGTAGTTATTACAAACTACTTACTGGCTATATTCCCTAAACTGTACTTTGTATCAGCTACTGTTTTGTAATTACCAATTTGTACGTCTTAAGCCCTTCACCTTTTCTCCCTGCACCCAGACCCCTCTGCTCTGGGGCAGCCATCAGCTTCCCGTATTTCTGAGTTTGTTTCTGTTTCGTTGGTTCATTTATTTCTGAACACCTCTTTAATAACCATCCTTATCTCACTAGTCTTTCCTCTCCCTTTTTCCAAACAGGAACCTCTGGGAACTCTTAGCCCTTTGAAGGCTTATCACAGTTAAAACGATGATTTGTTTAATGACGCAGAGCTCACACTCAGCCTCTCGGTCTGCTCCCAGACGTTCATCAGAGGAAGCCTGGGGTTATTGGGGGGCAGAGCTGGGCCTTGACCTCAGAGCAAATGCTGACCCCTGCCACGACACTTGTTTCCTAAACTTGTTAGGAGAGAAGAGTCAGGTGCGGCAAAGCTCCTCCCACTTCTGTGTGCGTGCAATCCCAGGAGATCCTCGTAAAGTAAGGGTCTTGGTTCAGCGAGTCTGGAGTGAAGTCGGATTCTTTGTGTTTCTAACAAGTTTCTAGACGACTGATCCTCACCGCCAACCCCTTGTGTAGCAAGAATCCCAGGCCCTGGCTAAAAAAGTAGACTTCTAGCGCCTTCTTCCCAAGATTCTTGTATCGGAGGGCTGGAGTGCAGTCTAGGAATTTGCATTTTTATCTACTGTCTTAGCCAATTCTTAAGATAAATGACTTTTGGGAAACACTGGGTATCTCTTGCATTTTCTGTCCGGCGTTTCTGATGTCTCCTGGTTCTGTTTAAACACGCACTAGTTGTTTACCTTCATACTGTGATTCAAAGATTTGGTGCAATCAGTCTGTGGTCGTCGTCGTCGTTTTGCTACTTGCTTTTGTCATTGTTTCATTTGACTTGGCTTGGCTTTTGATTTTTTTTTTTTTGGAAGGCCAAGAATTCAGAAGAAGGAATCAGACTCTTTTGCTGAAAGTTTATTTGAACTCCTAAGAGCTTTAAGGGGTTTGAATAATTTCATTGCCATTCCATTCGGCACGCAGAGATTTTATCGGTGCTTGAAAAGTCTTCCTGACCTGCACATAACAGCTCTCCTTCTGATCTAAATAAATAACACGTTGGATCTGCAACCAGAAATTTCTTATCATCTCCGCATTTCCTCCTCTTGGGTCCAGAGAAAAAGTAGCGCTTAATCCCCTGAAGACTCAGACAGTTACGAGAGCTAGTCGAATTGATAACGGAGACTTGCAGGCCAGAGAGGAATGGCCGGGCTCAGCCGTAAAAGCCAAAGCTGTATAAATCATCAAATAACGTGGGAACTGGGAAACATCACTATAAGCACCTTGTGCGGACCCCTGATGTTTTAAATTAGCCATGAAATGTGACTTGCTTTGTAATATTTTGGAACTTCTTAAAATTCCAGCTTTTACATCGAACACGTTTCCTATTTGGCAGCAACAGAGCAGGCCCGCAAAATAATTTGTATCCATTCGCTTTGTTAGTTATCCCTTTTAAGCAGCCCTCCAGGGGAAAGACACATTCATCCCCATTTTATGGGTGATGGATTTGAGGTATTAGGAGGATTTGATGCTTTGATTTAGCCAAACGCTTGCTTTTTTTTTTTTTTAGTCTCAGTCCAAGGCCCTCGAATGTACTGATGCCAGGGCGCTTGTTTTTCTTCTGGTGACTTATCTAGATGAGGAACAGGGACTCGATCTTCAAAAGTTAACTTAATCCACTTAGGAGAACTGGGGCCCTTGGAGCCACATTGTTCTCTCCGATGGATGGGAAAATTGACCTTATTTTTAACGTTTGCACATTTTCAAAGTAATGCGTGTGCCAGGGTGACTAACTTAGAGGAGCTTACCTCAAAACACAGAGAAGACAATGGAGTTCTAATTGAAGTATGGGTCGCTACATTGTAACCTACGCTAGCAAATTCCCTTAAGGCTTGTGTTCTGTAGTAAAACGTTGACTTGGGTGTGTTCTTTATTTTTTTTAACACACATATATTTAAAAATCTGTCTTACAACCTGGTGTAGCCCATGAAGCAGACCTTAGAAGGCGAGGCTGCCGATGCCGTCAGAAGCTGCTGAGACGCAGGGCCGGGGCTGGAACAGAGGCCATCCGGCCTCTGGGCCGGTCTCTTCATTTGTGAAGGAGGTGGTAACACAGGGGTGGTTGACCCCCTCCTGGCCTCAGTGCACGGTTCCCTGACTTAGTTTACAGGATCGATTCTCCAAGTGCGGTGCCCAGGCGGTCACCCTCAGAATCACCTCAAGTTCCTGATTCAAGGAAAGATACCTTTTGCAAGGTGTACCTAGGAGCCCCTGGAAAAGGATTCTGAGGCAGCCGTCTTGGCATCTGTCCTTTCCCGAGCTTTACAAAAAGGGTTTTCATGCTCAGTGGACGCCGAGGTCCATTGCCTCGGGGCAAGAGCTTGGTCTGCGTCTGTCCAGAAGCTATTCTGTTTCTCCCAGAGCTGCTTAAGACCTGTGAGTAATGGCATTGCTTTGTTTCTCTGCAGAGTGAATGGTATTTCTCTGTGTAAGTTTCAAGTACTTTCTTACTGGGAGAGCTTATCTGGAGCAAAACTGTAACAGGGTAAGCCTTCGGGGTGAGCAAGACAGCTGAGAGTTTCCGAAACCTCCCATCCCGAGGTTCTAGCCAGGCGGCCGGGGGCTCCTTTAAGGGGACTGTTCTGCTCAGGCTGAGCACACGGGATTCTCCTTGGATTTATTCTTCCTGCTGGGCTTTCTGGCAGTAACTAATGGTGACAGAACACCTGTTCTCATGGTGGAGGCTGCAGTGATTTTTCCTAGGTAGGCAACGTCTTTAAGTATCCACATCTTGATAGCCTTATTTCAAGAGCTAAATTTCATGTGTTGTTTAGACAGCATGAACATTTTAAGGGGCTCCAGGACTCGGCCACATGATGACCCAGAGCTCACAGTGGTGTGGAAAGGGCCACTCTGAAGTCTCTGTTGCTTCCTCACGTTCTGCCAGACATTGTCCTAGTCCTTGACCTTCAGAGAGGTCGTGTTCTAGTTACCTGGAGTGATACACTACGTGGAAAGAGAAATATAACACAGAATTGTTAACATCATCGTCAAGAGACGCAATGCCAGGAAAAGGCCGCTTGTTCGTGTTTGCTTCAAGGAGCAAAAGCAAGGTATTTTTCAGGAAAAAAAATCCTAACATACCAGATATCATAGTTTTGAAATATTGTATGTGCCTGTCATTGCCTCTGTTTTTACATTTTTTTTCTAAGAGCTTTTTATACAGAAAATGATTTCTATCACCTCTCCTTCCATTGCCTCATACATGTTCTCTGGGCACCTTAGACAATGGAATTGAGTGATACTGGACCAGCTGCCTCAGACATGCCCGGAGGTTTCCTGCACCTAACAAAGAGGAAGGAAAAGGAAATTTTGGTGTGAATTGGGCCAAGCTCCTCAAGCTTCTTGAATTTTCCTTCTATAAAATCAAAGGACTGTATTAGATTACCTTTAATGTAGCTACCAGCTTGAAAGCAATGAGTCTCAATGAAACCTATTAGAAAGGGGAAAGTAGAAACGAAAAAAAGAAAAGGTTAAAAAAAATAGAGGCGATAAGAGGAGTTGGGAATAAAAGGAGGGAGGAGGTGGGGAGGGAACAGGCAAACCCGTGGTTGAGAGAGACTCTTAACTCATCACCCCGCCTGCGATTCTGAGATGCTGACCTGGGCGAGGGGCACCTGGCCTGGTATTCAGGGGAAGTAAATAAACAGGTGACTGACCAGATAAACCATGAGAAGCATAGCTAGTTTTCTCACAGTTCAAAGTGATTTGAAAGTCCACTTGACCCTCGGTTAGCCCTGCGGTGCATCCAGGCATGTGGGGTCCCTGATACGGGCTGAGTCACGCCTGGCCTGTGGAAGTCAGTAAACGGGGGGCGGTTTATGGGTGGAACGCTAAGGGCGGCTGAGATAAATCTGCAGTGTTACTTCAGTTCATTCACAAAGCCTCCGAAATATACACGACAACTCCCGTGGGAATGGCAGGGCACGGATCCTATCTGGCTTCTCTGTTGGCTAATAACTGTGAATATTAGCTGTGTCCCCTTCAGAGTCATACAGTTTACAAATAGCAACAGGACACGGATAGTCTCTCTGCCCGAGTGGAACTGCTTGACCGTGTTTTCTTGTAGGGATTCCACCTGCTAAATATTTTATGAGAGGGTAAATGAACATGGGTATTTAGCAAGGTCCTAGGGGCAATCAACATGTATGCGTTTACTGGCTGAGGTTCATTGTTAGAAGGGAAAACACGTTGCAGGGAACAGGCGCGAGTTCAGACTTGGGTGCAGGGAGGAGCAGCTGCAAATGGTGATTTGGGGGGAGCCGGCAGACAGACCACTGGAGGGAGCTCTCACCTCACGACAAAAACCTCGCTTTGTTCTCAGATTTCACTCACAGCCCAAGGACACCCCCTTGATGGGGAAGCACTACCGCAGAGAAAAGTGTCTGGAAAAGAAGAATAGGTTTTGAAGGGGCATCGCGTGCCACATTTACATACAAATAAAGACAGGACCACTGTTTAGGACCGGCAACATTGTGAACAAATCGAAGATGCAGGATTATATAGAGCCTCCTAGAGAGTTGGACAGCAAAGAAAGTCTAGGGATTCTGCTTCCCACTCCAGGGTGCTGGCAGGCACACCGGCCAGCCTCCCCAGCACCAAGCGTCCTCCACAAAGCTCTCCCGCCGCAGGCGCAGTTGTGATGTCGTTGGGGTGGGCCCAAGACATCACTCACGCCTCTTTGCAAAGCCCACCCTCCCCGCCGCCCCTCAGGATAGAGCCCACACGTGCTTCTTCCGCCAGTTCTGTGACTACGAGGCCAGATTCCGCGTGACCGACTTTGATCGCCGAGCATCTCCATTGTGGTAACGGTGTGGGGCATATTTTTCAAAGTATTTTTTTCATACAAAGTGCATATTATTAAACATTACTAAGAGCTTTCCGATGACAACAGATCATTAACCGAACACAGGGCAGTTTTGAGGGTGGGGCCGTGCGTGAAGCACCGTCATACGCCCACGATGCCGGTCCTACCGGGGCGGAGACCCGGGACCCAGTTCGATGGGGGCACAGGACTAGGTTTGCCTCCGAAAGTGTTCTCCGTGGGTTAAAAAAAAAAGATACAAATCAAGTATAATAAAACAAAACCCAAGGCATTCCCGCCAGGCTTATTTTTTAAAAGGTGAGAAATCTTTTCAACAAAGAAGCTGCGATCGCTGTTTGGGCCAATTCCTTAGAAGGTTAATTAGTTAAATGGTTTTGGAAAGCGCATTTTGGAAAGCGGAGCTGTTGAAATCATACGATAATTTTGTTTACACCAATTAAAGTTTTCAATGTGAGAAGAGGCACTGGTTTCTTCCAAATTTGTATCAAGAAATTGGAGAGCCAGATGGAGATTCCAACCGTGGTGCGGAGACTGGCAAGAAATATCTGGAGGGTCTGGCAAAGTGTGCGGTTCTCTCCACCACCGTAGATTCAGAATCACTGCAACGAAGCACGCAATCGTTCAACAGTGTAATTTCCTTGTGGTTTTTTTTCTCTTGCATTTCTGTTATTTCAGTAGGGGAAAATTGCCTGGATGGTAAATACACTGAATTGTAACCTCCAATAGGAGATATATATATATGTTTCAAAACAACTTTGAAGCTATTTTTCCCCTCCAACGATAGCCGTTATTCTGCATTGAAAGACTTTATGACAGTGTTCCTTGGCACTCGTTTTTATTTGAGCTCAGGGCTCCGAGCAAATTGCATTAATATTTTTCGTCAAGTCTTGTGATTTGCCTTGAATGAGACTCGGACCAAGACAGTCCCCTGTCGTGGATTTATTTTCTCCTCTCCACGCAGCACAACGTGCTGGCATTCTGGCTGCTTCGGAGGGGCTCTGCTGTCTCCCTGGGGTGGTACCTCAGAAGGTGCCCTCCAGCCCGTTACAAGCAGGCGAAGGTTGTCTTAGCATCTCTGCTGCTTTCTTTCCCTCTTCCCCAGCTCCAGCTCCGCCCAGCCCCTGCCGTTGCCCCTGGATGGAAGCTTGTCTGTTGTCACAGTCAAGGTTTCTGTCTCCCACACCAGTCCTCTTTCTCCGCTGAGTTGAACACTGGCCGGTCCGCCAAACTGAGTCACTGCACTGGTTTGTCCATCAGTGGATGACTGTGCTCATGGTGCCTTTGCAGGTAACATGCTTGCTTTTCCCTGGAGCCTGCCGCTGTCAGAAAACTTAACCGAAATGCAGGTCTGACAGGTGGCATTTACGTCATGGAGAAGGTACGAAGGAGAGTTGCTTGGGGTCAGGAAGTAACACAGGGTCCAGCAGAAGTTACACCAGCTTGAGTGTGGTTGGTAGGGTAGTAACACGGGTGCAATAATTTATAGTTTTAATCTGAACATTTCACCTAAAATGTCACATGATATGCTTGAGGGCAATATTGTTATGTTACAGATTTATGTACATATGATTTTGTAATGAAAAGATTTTGTGATAAAAAAGGGGTGTTATTTGTGCCAGACCCTGTCTATTGTGACCTTAAGACAACAAAGTTTCTTACTTCCTACGGCGAAAGCCATCCTGTTTCTTAAGTATTATATCTCATCCCTTCCAGGGTGAGCATGCTGACTGACCAATGACAGTTTGGAGAAGTTAAATTTTAGGGATCTGAGGACAGGCCTTCATTATGGCCTTTGCACTCAATTCACGAGGAAAGTAGATTGAACTTGAACTTCCCAATAACACAGCCTTCAGGGCTAATGCTGTTAAGATAAACTTAAAACTGTTTTCATCCTGAAATCCATTAGTCATTTCTTTAGCTAACCCTCTTGGGTCGGCTCCTTTAGCCTACATTTCCTGATTCCGCGGCAGTTTATAGTGTTTTGACAAGGTCTCAGAGAACACTGTGGAATGCAGTGTGGAAAAGCACCTTTTTTCCCCCACTAGAATTTTAGAAACAAAAATGACTCTGGAGAAAGAAACAACATGGTAACTGTTGCATGCGGACGACAATGGAGTAGTTTCAGTCATCAACATTATCCTATTTTTGGGAAGCCATCAATTTCTGAATTTTAAAATGCTTTTTTAAATACCAAGATGAAAAACATTTCTTTATGTAAATGTGACCATTGCATATGTGCTCCGAAGATGGGGAGGGATTATTCCTCTCACTCTCACCAGATCTTCCTGCAGGAGTATTGCAGAGAGATATTTCATTTATAGCTAAAAGCTACCCAATTGCTTAAGGAAACAAAGCCCATTTCCACTCAAGAATTTGTTTTACTCTTTTAATGTGAAATAATTATAGACTTCCAGAAAGTTTTCGAAAATAATATGGAGAATTCCTGTATATCCTTCACCCAATTTCCCCTAATGCTATCGTATTACATAAACATAGTACAACGATGAAAACCAGGAAATTAATGTTAGCATAATGCTGTGAAATAAATGGCAGCTGGTATTTGAATCCCAATAATTTTTCCATTAACATCCTTTCTCTGTTGCAGAATCCACTTGGGATATGACCTTGCATTTAGCTGTCACCTCGACTTAGTCTCCTCCAGTGGGACAAAGTCCCTCAGTCCTTCATCATCAGGGGCGTATTCCAAACGGGGTTACTCCCTGATGTTGAAAGGTCAGCAAAATCCCTGACATTTGGGAATTTTAAGGGGAAATTGGTATATTTTTCTGGAACTATTTCAAATTATTAGGTATTTTTTTTGCTAACTTTAAATGTATGTACTTAAACTTATGAATTAAAAGCTAGATGATTTAAATGTTTCTGAAAGAAAAAAGATTTTTCTTGCCCATTGGCCGTCGTTTTTGTCATGGCCTGTTTTGAGCTATTTAAAGGAAAATTCCTTTATGAGTGGCTATTGGATTTACAATTTAGACGAATTTTCTCAAGAAATGAAATATGTATTATTGCTGTATGGCCTCGGAAGCTTATGTTAGAAAGAAATTCTGTTAAGTTTGTGACATAAATTGCTTGACCATTTTACTTCTTTAAATGACTTAAAATAAATTTCAGAGTAGTGTAGTCAGATCCAATTCTGCATGTGAACACTTGTGTATATTTTGTGTTCCCAACTTGAATTTAAGGTCCTGGAAACACTGTTAGTAAATCTGAACATATGTGTGTGTGTGTGTGTGTGTATATATGTATATGTATATGTATGTAAGTATATATATACAACTTATATTTATATATGATATACTTATATATCATATATAACATTTGTGTGTGTGTGGTTCTCTATGGCATTGAGGAATGCTTTACTGAGAGCACAAGAAAAAACTGCATGCTCTTCAGTGAGTTATTTTATGTAACGTAAATGCCCTATTTCATCAGCTTAGAGTACAAAAGAAGGTCACAATTCTTTTGAAAATAAATAAAATTAATATGACTTCACTCTCACCTCACCACTTACAGGATGTCCCCTTTGTGCCCCGGGGCAGCCCTCGCAGAGCACTCCCAGTGTGGGGGTGCGACTGGGGGGTGGTGCTTAGTTAGCTGCAGTTCAGCCCAAAGCCACTGTCATTGTTGGCGTGGGGAGCCCAGGTCTGCCCCCTGCAGGCTGCGGAGTGCCCTGCTGTAGTCGTGCGCCCCTTGTGCTTTGGAATGGATCCCTGCGCCTCGGCGTTGAGCTGGGACTCCTTCCAAGTTCTTTGACACCACCCCATGAAAGACACACATTCACGGCCTAAAGATCAGCGTTTCTGCTCCCGAGACACTGTCCCAAGTGCCATTTCTGGTTCCTGGGACTTTGCAGAAGGAACAGCAGAAGACCTGGAACTCTGCCACACAGCGTCACCTTTGCGTCGGGCGGTTTCCTAAGGTCCACTGACATCCCCATCAATAGAACCAATAGAACCAATAGAACCAATAGGTCCTATCAATAGAATCCACCAATAGATGATGTCTATTGGTGGACATCAATAGGTCCACCAACAGAACCGTTGCTTCCTGGGGGGTGTGTGCGCGAGTGTGCGTGCTGGGGGTGGCCGAGCTGGCGGGAAGTCTTTCCCGCCATGCCGGGTCTACTACGGTCATGCCATGCTGGCATTCCATTGGATTTCTGGTCATGCATCTTCGCCGTTCTTGCACTCAGAAGAGGGACACAACAAGGCTAGACAGGTTCAAGTCCAGGAGGGGGCCCGTGAGTTACAAAAATATGATCTGGTCAGTGGGGAAAATGCCTAGGATTATCGGACATAGTCATCTTTCAATAATAAATTTTAGCTTCTTTGAGTCTGTGTTTTTTATCCAAAAGGGAGGAGTTTGGAACCTATCAGTTTCAGGCCTTAGAACACGTGCATGTAGATGCACACACCGTAAGGAACTAAAATATATGTCTTCATAGCTATAGAATAGACAGATAGAGATAGAGATAGATAGAGAGATGGAGCTGGAGGGGTACTATAAAAAATACCAGGTGCTCAGCGAAAGCAGGGTTGTGTTGACCACAATCCGGGATTTGAGAGCTCATGTAAAATAAAGGCATCCTGCTACCAATTAGAGGGAAGAAGCTAATCTTGCAACAGGAACGAGTTCTTTAGGTCGCAGTCACTATTTAGCCAGTGTTCCAGATCTTGTGAGAGCGCTGAGGAAGCCAGCGTTGGTGGGGTGCAGGGAGGGCGGGGCGGGAGTCATCTTGAGCTGCCTTTGAGGAGCCACTTCTTCTCCACCCTTCCTCCTCCTTCGTTGGCTCCGTGTTTATTTAGGGGCAGCTTCCGATTAGATCCTCAAGAATTGGGTGACATGGTGACAGGAACACTCTGCCCCTCAAGGAACCCTTTGGTCATCTCAAACCACAGCGACATCCCTGCGTTCACAGTTGGCACTCGGAAGCAATCACTACATTTCTTTGCAGCTCAAGGGCTTTGTGCCAATAAGCGTGGTTTTGTTTTGGTGGTAGAGACAAAACTGCAATGTAAGCTCCGAGAGGGCACAAGTTTTGTTTGTTTTTTGCTATGTTTTGAATTCCTAGAACGGTGCCTGATCCATAGCAAGAACTGAGTAAATTCTCCGTTGCTGAGTGAAGTTGTATGTCCAGCAACAAATTACGTAAATACAATATCTAATGCACTATAGCAATTTTTGCAATAGACTATTTTTCAGTTACGCAGATGATCTATGCTGACGTGGGAAAGTGTTTATGATATATAAAATATAATCACAACTTTTATTGGTTCAAATATGTATATTTATACATTATTTTTGCAAAGTGTATAGCATTTAAAAGTTATATCTGGGCATATTTACATGCAAAGCCATGGACTTGCATATAAATACAATACTCGTAAGTGATAGTGTTTAGATCAGTTGAATGCACCTGTGTGGAGTGTAACTGGAGTCAATAGAGGCGATCTTTAAAAATTAGCAATGTTTGGAAGAACATAACAATAGTTGAGTAGTAAAACTCCATAATAATTGTATTAATATTAATGAAAATTATTACAGTTGAGCCACATCTATGGTAGAATTTATGAGAAATGTTGGCGTTAAAACAAAAGCAAACACCCTCCCTTCTATATTTGTAGGAATAACAAAATATACACATAGCATTGAAAAGATGATCAGATTGTTTTCCCCAAGCCAAGAAAAATGGTGTGTTTGGTAAAGGTGCAAAATCGTCTTAGAGACAGTGTCAATGTCAGGGACGCTGCTGGACTGATTGATGCCTCAGCTGAGGTGCTGTGGGGGAAGGCTCACATTGCTCCTTTGCCAAAAATGTCTGGATAGTGATTAGAACGGAATGTTCTATTTTTTAAATTGTTAACTGTAATTTTACTTAGTGTGCAGAATATTCAGTGCAGAATATTTAAAATAAAATTTAGTTCCTCCTGAAGTTAGCTGTAAACACACATGTGTAAATTCAGTCACTTGCTTTCTACTCTTTTTCCAAGTTGCCCTGTGCATAAAACTAATATGGCATCTGATTTGATTTATAGCTGTTTGTGTAAAAGCCTCTCTCCCCTTGAAATCATGCACGTGATATCAATCAGCCCAGGGCAGGCACTTAATAAAGGCTCATTGAAAGAACTCTTGATTGTCTAGGTTACATGGGAAACGGTGGTACAGACACTCAAAAATGGTAGCAACTGGAATGACAGCAGCAGAATTAGGGGCCCAGACTTTGTATGGCAATGGAGACAAATGCAAAAGTTCCTCACCTTTTCCTAGCTTTCAAAAATTTCCTCTCATACTTGTGTAACTTTTCTTTGCACAATTGTTTTGTCTCCCATTATTTGGGGCCATGATAGTTACTTTTCCTGCCAACTCTAGCTCTCAGCAGATGTAGTAAAACCCGAATTCTGCCTCACCCTCCAGCGCCATCACCAGCTAATAGAGTTTCACGCAAAGGATATATCTCCTCATCGCTGTATTGGATTTTTAGAATTGCTTCCTAGGCATAGTGTATGGCTTTGAAAAGTTCTGTTTGTAGAGTTGGTGATTGGGTACCACATTCTGAGAGAAGTTGTAAAGACTCCATGAATAAAGAAGAGCAGAAAAGAAGAAAAAGATAGAGATTGAATCTAAGGATGTTAAAATGCAATTTTCGCCTTTTCTCTGATAACAGGTTTCTGCCTCCGGTTTTTCTCTACATTTGAATGAGGGACATGAAAAACAGCTACTTTTAAGAAAAGCCTTCCTTGCAATTGTTTCTTTCTTCTTTTTTTTCTTCATCTCTTCCTTCTTTTAAAATAATTAATATAGGCATAGGCATTCTCTTTCAAACTTGAAGTCTTGAAGTAAATACCATAGAGCACTTTTCTTCATCTGATGGTTCGAATCCATGCCTCAGATTAGAAAAGAAGAAATTAGCGTTCAGCCTCCTCTGGTTTTTGCAGTCTGTCTGCATGAGCATGCAGTTTGGGTGGGGGTGCTGGACGCGCTGGGAAGCGTGGAGACGGCTGCCAGGGCCATCCTGCAGGGAAGCTGTGCCCCACCTGAAGTTTAATTTAAACGCTTCGTCTCATCACCATGGATGGCAACACGGGGAGTGACGGCTCCCTTCTTTGGAGTCAACACTAATGTAATCCATGAAAACCCAGTGGCCTCATCACTCTTCGTCTGAAGACGTGGGCCTGGAAGCAGAGAACCGTGAACTCTGTTGTGGCGATTCCGGGAAGAACACTTCTGGCTTCTTACTTAGAGAAATGTTTGTCCTAGGAATTCAGACCGCAGAATCCAATTACTTAATGAAAGAATTGTGTTTGTTCATGGTCTCCGGCTGCATCGCTGGACAAAAATGCTCATCAGCTGACATCTTTCACATTCCACTACTGATGTTGGGATCAGCCATTTTTGTTGTGTTTAGTCACTGCGATCACTGATTTCACGCCCCCCGCCCCCACCCCATGGGCCTTGGTTTTTAGACGGTGTGGGTGGAATCAACAGCTTGGGAACCAAGGACACCTACTACTGATTGGCTACTTTTTAGTCAAAAAGAGGCCCCTCTTCCATAACAATAATGACGGGAAATTTTCTGTGAAAACATTATTTCCAGAAATGCATATAGTATTATCAGCCCAGATTGCAGGCATTATTAGAATTATGAGATGGTTGACTCCGCACAAATACATTATAACTTCTCCTGTGGGGTAAAAACCATTGCTGCTGTCGTTGCTTGTGATTCACGCATCTGAACCCGAGAGGAGGGAGCTGCTTTTCCAGTGCCCAGCCTCGTCTTGATTTAGACAGGAATGTTAGCAAACAGTTTTTGGAAATAACACTTTAACCCCAAAGACTAATTATTATTTGAGGAGAGCGATTCGAAGCTGATGAAGTCATTGTGTTTTTGAAACAATGCTGACTGAGGTCGATTTACTTGAGCTTTATGTCCGTTGCTTGTAGCTCAAAGGCTGCATTGATCGCACACGGAGTCGTCCATCAGTGAAGCAGATGCGTGTACACACCGCCCCCGGGCTGATCCCGCTGCCCGCTCTCACCTATAAACCCAGTGGGAAGGATGCATATACTGGAGCAATGTTTCCTTTCCTCTCCTCCAAGGTAACAGAGGGCTAAGTTCCATCTCTCACTTTCAGGGGGGGTTTGGAGGAGATGCACCACTACCTCCGTCTTATAATTTCCATAAGCCTCTTATCATCTGGGTTTAGACGGAGAACATAGTGATGGATTCAGTATTCAATCCTGAAAACCCAAGCAGACCAGTAAACTCAGCCGTGCAGCTCATCAGTGTGCCTCGCTTTCCTGCTGTGATGGGTCAGGGCCTTGTGGGTCTCAAATTCCCTCCCTGCCTTCTTGGGATGGACCCCGTCTGCGCACTCATGACATTGCAATCCCACCGGGAGACGCAGGTCACCCTTCCTGAGTCTGCGCAAGCTTTCTGCTGACAGTTTTCATATTCAGTTTGAAACGCGTTTGCCACGGGCATTGTTTTACCTTCTGTTTTTTAATTACTTTTATTGCCACATAATATTGAAATCCAGGCACAACGTTTAAATGAGTTATAAGTGGCTGGAATTATGAAGTTATAAAAAGAAATGAAAACCGCTTCGTATTTTAATTAATTTTAATTGGTTCTGAAAGATGAAAGAAAGAGAGGACCACGGAGGTCATAGCTTGGAAAGCGGTAAATGGTTCCACCACTGAGTCCTCTTTGCTCCCAAGCGAAAAGTCGAGGGGATCATAGGAGGCCCCCCAGTCTTGGGATCACATGTGGTTGGCACTGTCTTCCCCTCCATGGGATGCACCCCGCATTCACACCGTAGCTAGTACTCTATGGGGAGTGAGTGAGGGTGGAGGAACACTGCGGCTGTGGAAGCGTGTCTGCAGATTGGTCTCCAAAAGTTGATACTATGTTGCTCCTGAGGAACTCCTATTCTAGCAATGGAAAACATGCAAAAAGTATAAACCCGGAGCAATATTATGGCACTGTATTTGCAAGTCCTACAGTCTGGAAAGCATGGAGTAGTAAAGGGATTCAGAAATTGGGAAGAGAATGGTGGTCTCATGATTCAGAACATGCTCTTGAAATAGGTAAAGTTTGCCCTGCATCTGAAAATATTTGTTAAGGCAAAGGAGAATAGGAGGGCATGGCAGAGGAATACATTTATAGAGAGAGAGAGACTTTGTATTGAAGAATAATATGCAGATTTTAATGCAAGTGATGATAAACTTAATGCATAGCAAACGATTAGTGCTAATAAAAATAATACTGACAACGGATAATATTTGTGGACTGTTTTCCATGGCCCAAAGCATTGTGCAAAGTGTATTACATGTATTTCCCCATGTAACTCATTTTTTTGAGATTGGTAGCAACATGTGGCAAGAGCACATTTATTCTTGAGCCTCTTGGCAATAGGGATTAATGTAAATCTTAAAATATTTAGCTATTTGATTTGGATGAGTTCATGTGAAGTGGAGAGAAGGCAAGAAGAGCAGCTGAGAGGTTACTCTGAAAGTCTGGGTGTTACAGAATCACACCATCCTGCATGAACATCGTGGAATTATCCAGTGGTGTGCCAGTAAATGTTTAACGCTTGACTCTCCAAGGGGAAAAGCCCTGATTTGACAATTTGCCACTTTCTGTGGTGTAAATACCTTCACGATGGCTGAATTCAAGCTGCCAGTGTGGGGTCAGCTGACTCCCCGAGTCCCTGGACACCACAGTCAGCTTTCCTGAGCCAGTGGGAACTGCCTCCCAGCCCAGCGTGCCACCGCGTCAGTCTCAGGCGCAGAGAAGCTGGGGAGCAAACGAGTCCTTGCTGGTCTGGCCACGTGGATCGGGAGGAGAGCACATGCCCGAAGCGGCGCCTGTTGCACAGAGCAGGGCGGGACCAGGTGTGCCTCCGCTGAACACGACTCGTGCAGAGACTTGGTTCTAGGAGCTCTCTCTGACAAGTATTTCCATGGTTTTATTCATTTGGAGGGGAGAGTGCTCTGCTTTCAGACTGGGGAGGCACCTGATAGAGGGGCCGTGAGAGGATGGACTGGCCCGGGATCCTTGGTCCAGTTCCAGGATTAAATCTGAGTCATTAACATAGAGGCTAGAAGTGTCGCAGGTTCGATTCCCTGTCAGGGCACATGCCTGGGTTGCAGGCTACGGCCCCCAGCAACCACACATTGATGTCTCTCTCTTTCTCTCTCTCTCTCTCTCTTTCTCTCTCTCTCTCTCTCTCTTTCTCCCTCCCTTCCCCCTCTAAAAATACATGAATAAAATATTTTTTAAAAAAGAGGCTAGAGACGGATGTGGGAAGACTCATTTTCACTGCGGTGCTCCATGAAACATGCTGTTACTTGTTTCCCTGAGAGGAACGGTCTGGCATAGAACAGAGAAAGGAGCGTTCTTTCCGTCTATGCAGTCACACGGACATTCGGAGAGTTTCAGAGACAAGAGGCACTTTCTGGGGATTCCAAGGAACACTCAGGGGAGTTGCAGAAACTCTCCATCCACGTGAAGTCGTGTCTTTGCAGGCATGAAGTTAAATGTGAATGTTACCAATCATGGAACTTTGTACCCAAAGGTCTCTGAAGCCTGAGAGATTTGGGCCAGGAAGGAAAGAGGAAGCGGGGATTGAGGGAGGGAGGGCTGAGCAAGAACCAGACCCGGTTCTGTGGGAGATGGCCACTCGGAAACCATGCCCTGGAGTGTGGCTGAGGAGGAAAGGCTGGAGCTCAAGTGAGAAGACCAGAAATGAGGAGGGAAATGAGAGTCTTCAACCAAAAGATGGCCCTTCTCGGCTGGGATCCAAGTGAGGAAGAGTGAAGGGAGGAGCTTATATGGCTTCTGATGAAGCCCGCAAGAATCTCCATAGTCACAGCATTCTAGGTGAGGCCGTTCTCTTCTGCCGGCCCTGAGTGCACGTAATAGGTCAGCTCCTTTTCCCACGGTGCTCCCTAAGGAGAATGGTTTTTGTGCCTCCTGGTTCACAAATCTCCCGGGGCTTCCCAATTCCTCCGGACTCACGGACATTCTAAGCAGGGGTTGGTGCAGGCATTGTGAGCTTGTCCTAACAGTCCACGTGCCAGTGCTTCTGCCTGACCTTCGTTCTGTCCGCAGACTCCTCAGGGCTCTGTGTCCCACTGAGGTTTGGGTGGCCAATGGCCTCTGTCGTGTCTGAGCAGCAGGGATGCCTTGATTCTCTCGTCCCTTTGATGGGATGCTCTTGGCATTTTCTTCTCTTTCCTCGTCCTGAGTAGAGATCAGGAGCAAAGAAGCTACATCTTTCTTCTTTTCCTTTCTTCATCTATTCGAGAAGTTCAGAGCTCCTGCTCGATGTTCCCACCCCGAACCCTGCTGGGAACCCTCCTTCCCTCGGGCGTCCAGCCAGCCATCTTCCCAGTGCTCGACGGTGCAAAGGCCTTCAAGTTTGCGTTTCCCTTCCAGATTTTTGGTGCGACCTAGAGCACAGCGCGTGCGCACACACACACACTCCAGCTGAAATGACCATACTTCCTAGGGTTCCTCTGCGTAGTGACCCTGGGGAAGACTAGTGCTTCCATGTCCCCAGCCCAGTCACCAAAGGAAGGACTTGGAACCTATTATCCCCACTACTCTCTTCTCCGCGACTCATGGCTTCAGGCCACTGAATTTAAGATTTAAAATTAAAAGTATTGAGAGAAATAAATGCAATTTCAACATGTGCAAATTGTGTTTGTAGATTCATTGCTATTTAACGTTCCTGCTTCGTTTTTTAAGTTTCACATTTTATTTCTTCAGGTTTCAAACGTTTGTTTGTATTTACATCCGACTGTGTAGCTCTTCTCTAAAGGAAGTATGTTTCCTCTGTGTTTATCGGTCTCTCTGTCTGATGGTTTTAAAGTCTGCCCAGCCTCCCAGCTCCATTCCAAACCACGAGTACGGTCTCAGCTTTTGCTTTATGGATTAGTGGTTCACTCCGTCTTTCTCCGACATCTTAAATTTAAATTCACTTTTTCCACATTTATTTTTTTATATACTTGATACCCTTATTTCTAAACTCGCCATCTATTTCCAGTTTTTCTCAGATCTGCATCCACTCCCTTATTTTCAGTTTCCATTTGTCCTACTCACTGGCTTTTCTTTCTCAGAGTTAAAAATTCTCATTTCTTCTCCATCTGCAGAAATATCCTGCCTCTTGATCCTGTTAACACTTTGCATATTTATCCATTTCCCTTTCTCTGCTTTAAGCCAAACTTCTTGTAAGAGTAGCCTCTCTTCATGGTTAACATTTTCCTACTTTTCTCTAATTCCTCAGTTTTCAACAATCTGTTTTCATCGCATTGAGTACGTTACCAGTCCATACCCTTCTTTGGCCCTCATTTCCTTGCCTCATAGAGCTGTTAGATTGGACACTATTGATAACTCAGTTCTTTCTGAAATTCCCCCCTCCCCCGCTCCCATTGGGTTCTGCAAGTCAGTTCCATCCTGACGCCCTTTCTCCTTTGATAGTGTCTCTTAGACTTCACCCTCCAGCGTCCTCGATATTTTCGGTGGGGTCAATTCTTTGGATCTTATTTTTCTCTCTCTTTCATTTAGTTAAACAGTCTTTAATTATAAGAATGCATATTGAACATGTATTACCTTGAAGTCATCTGAGTACAAAGAGTGCCATTGGGTGCCTCAGTGGCCCTGTGTGAGGGCAAAGAAATGCCACCTTGTTCAAAGAGATTTCAGAGATGCTGGGACCTTTCACTCACTGTAAATTTCCCATCATTCTCCACTGCTTTTGCCAGAGGAATTTAGGATCCCCATTGAAATGCAAAAACAAAGTTCTGTAGTATGCTTCATCTGTTCTCAGCTACACGTACGTCAAAATAGAAAAACATAGACAGTCAGATGGTCTAAAAGAACACAGAGCCAGAGGCGTGGAACACAGGACAGGTCCCTTTGTGAGGTGAGGGAGAGGACTGAGAGAATGCTGGGCACTAGGAGGCACTCCCTGGACAGCCAATGATTTGTACCCGTGGGCACAGTGTTGCCAAGGGCTGGGCTTGGAAATGCCCACATTAGAAAGGCATACAATAAATATTGTACATCAATCCCCGCCGCTGAAGAAGCTCAACATTGAGAAAACAAGGGTTCTTTGCAGAGTTTGTATTCCCGCTGTTTTTTTTTTTTTCCGGAATACTCTTATGGTTCTCAGTAAATGAATCTGAGTCGCAAGAGACCATCTCCCGAGAGGTGCTTGGTCTAATTAAGAACAATAATAAAAATCTCCATTAAAGCCTCTACTCTGGGAAAGCCATTAGGCTGTCGCTCTACTCCCAGAGCGACAGCAGTTTTTCCTCCAAGTTCAAGCGTTTCCTTTTCCTCTGGTGCAGTGACTATAGATGGATATTCTTTGATAGCAGGTAGTCGGACCAGACATCTCTGGAGTGGCCCACAAACTACTTGGCAGTAACAGATGATTCACTAGGCTAACACAGTGGGTGACTTTTACCTACTGATGAAAAATGACATGAATTCATCCCTCTGGTATTTCTAGCAAAATGTTGCTATTTTCACAATATGGCCTGGAATTCGGTAGTCTTGGAAGGTTTTTTTTTTTTAATTATAAATCTTAAAAAAAGAGCAATGATAATAGGATGGTATTCATTGAAAACTACCAGTTGTATAGAGTTTTCTTCATTTTAAATTTGCCTTCTGCCCATACTCTTTGTACCATAGATCTCACCAATAGGCTTTTACTAAGTTAGAAATTCTTTGTTACGTGAGGTTCTCGCTGTGATATTTATGTGGGGATTTGGAGAGCACATATCCTTGTCTGTTTGCATATGAAATGTAATAAAATCCAGCCAATTCCTATCAAAGTGACAGCAATCTTATCTACTGCTTTTCATATTTAAGGAGAATAATGCATTTCGAAATAATGCACTTGGAAAACGTCAATAAGTAAAGAGTCTTCCTGAACAATTGCGAGGACATCATTATTTAAGGACTAATTATATAAGTATTCCAGAAAAATAAGTAATAAGTGGATTAATAATGCCGGTCAAACCAATAAGGGTTATCTTGCCTCTGATGCTATTTATGGCACAAACAGTTCTAGGATGACTAATTTGCATACTCAACTCTTATTTACTTTCCCAGATATCATTTGCATACCCCTTCCATCACAATCACAGCACCTTCCTTCACCCCTCCAACCACTCAGGTGCCCAGGGCTTCCTGGTGTCAACCGGGTGGTCTCTCTGTGCTGATTTTCTCACTTTCTTTCTAGCCCCTGTTTTTGTTTTTGTTTTTGTTTTTTTTTGTATGGGTTCTCTCTTTTAGAGGTGAATATGAATTTGTGGTCCATAATGACTGCAGGAAGCCATGGCAATTCCCACTGTCTCACACTATAGTTTTAGCTTCAACTCCTGAAAGGAATTTAAGGCACTATCGTAGGTTAGTAGGAGGGATGTTTTGGGATCGGAATGTTTTTTTTACCACTTTTGATTTCAAATTTCTAGATCTTTGCCTGCACTTAGACCAACTGATTGAAGGTATACGATAGTTTCCTGGTTTTTGAAACTATCACAATCACAGCACCTTCCTTCACCCCTTTTTTATATATGATGTAGCAGACTTGAATGATATATAAAAAGATTAGAGGTTTTATAGTTTAAAGTTTATGGAGTTGCAGTTGACATTTAATAAAGACACATATTTAGAGTGTACAATTCAGTAAGTTCTGACAGTGCACCTGTGAAACCGTTACCATGTCAAGCAGGTGAATTTACCCACTACCCTCAGATGTTTTCTCACACCCCCGTTGTAATTAAATGCTTGTTCTTACGCTTCCCACTCAGCCCTCCCAGCTCCCACCCACAACCAAAGAGTCACTGATTTGAAAAGCTAACGTTACTTAACAGCAGACTGTCCTTTGTGGTCAACACACTTAATGAACACGTGAGAATCCCAACCACAAGTGTACCACTTAGAGTTCAATTATTTGTCCCTTGGCTAATTGGGTGCACCTGGGTTTCCCACTCAATAGGAGGGCTCTTTTAGAGCCATACTAAGTGGTCAGATCTGAAGTACGTTGGTGACTTCAACAATTCAATGGTGAAAAGTAATAATCAAGAATTGTGTGTGAGCACAGACCTGCAGCAACAGCTTTCAAAGGTTCAAAAACCTTCCTGCCTACATCCGGGCTCAGCAGTTGTTTGCAACTCTAGGGGTGCGTCAGAATCACCCCCGGGGTCTTTACCCACGTGGACACCCGGGGCCACTCAGCCTGGTTCCAGCAACTCTCTGAGAAGGGGCTGAGTCTGGGCCCTGGTGATTATTTAGAGGTTCCCAGGTGAGCCTCACCTGTAGCTAGACTTGAGGATCAGTGCTCACATTCTATTCATAACTACGTATTGTTTTTGGAGAACCAGAACTAATGTTCTTCAGGAGTTCACCCAGAAAGAATGTCACATTCTGTGTTACTGTCGCCTCTCGGGAGGCTGCGGTGCTCTGGCCCAGAAGTGTCAATGCTTCTCCAAGGACAAGTGCGCGAGGACGGCGCACACGTCACTGGACTGCATTGTCCTGCCCTAGCGCGGTCTCCAGATCGTCCTCAGGACCTCCCGAGCGTGCAGTCTTGCTGGCCTTTCCCTGGCTGTTTTCTGTCTCCGGATGCACGAGGCCACCGAAAAGTGGGCGCTGCGTCCCTAGGGGGCGGCTATCCCCTTCCCTCGGGCTCTCCCGCCTCTGGGCAACGCCTCCCCTGGGCGCCGCGCCGGGGCTTCCCTCTCTGCGCTCAGACTCACCCTGACCTCTGCGCCTTCTTTCTTATTTTTGACGTGTTCTGGGGGCCAGATGTCTGGTCTGATACGTGTGTTTATGTCACTCGCAGCCAGTGTTGGCATGGGCATCTCGGGTCAGCCGCTCTGATGTTGACCTCAGCTTTTCGGTCGTGGTGCGCTGACCTTGTACCTCTGTAGTGGGCAATGTCCACTCCAGTTTCACGCCGCTGGGAGGAAGGTCTGGGGGCCGACGTGCCGGCCTGAGGCCTCCACGTCACACTGCAGATCAGTGGTGCCCGCAAAGGAACAGCTCTGTGGGTCGCATCAGCTTTTCATCCCGTGAAGGGATGTTGATTTGCCCACCTTGCAGAAAAGCAAAGCCCCCGAGGGGCGGTGAAGCGTCGATGCTTCGCCATGAATGAATGGCATCACGTGGTTTTCCCCAAGCGCGCCTGCGGCTGGGGCGCACCAGGAACACGTCCTGCTCAGTGACCCTGGAAGGCAGGCTCTCACTTGCGAGGCCTCTGAGTGTCTGAGCAGATTGGGCTCTAAATTAAAGATGTAGGCATTGATTTTTCTCACGAGGATATCAGATGGTGGGTTCTTCTCTCTCCTCCTTATGTAGTTTCAGGTAATTGCAAAAGGCAGGGGTTTGTAAAGAAAAAAAAAACATCTCACTACATGATATTATTCGTGGTGGCTTCGTTCAGAAGAATATTTATGATTGTCCATATTACATATTACTTCTAAATGTCCAAACCGTATGTAAAGCGATCTAGTTAAGTAAAGGTGACTGCAATATGTCTGCATTTGTGAATCACAAGTGAGTCTTTTATATTTGCTTTGTTTCTTTTAGGAGAATTTTATTAGCACATATAAAAGCAGCTAAGAGGTAAAATACTTTCCTTTTGTTTATATGGAACTTGGGAAACATTTTTATGGCTGACCATAAATTGAAAAACTGTGCTAACCACGCTTAAGTCAGTTGAATAAGGCAACATTTCTTGGGCACCTGCTACATACGCAGCTTGCAGCTAAAGATTTGGGGATATGATATATTATATAAAATTGGTATGATCAAGGAACTTAAAATGTATTGAGGAACAATGTGGGCATAACTATTATTAAAGCCAACCTGTTACAGTAGCAGACCTAATATGTTTTTATGTATTCAGTATCAGTAACATTCCTAGAAATCCAAGTACTTTAGGAAGCTTTCAGAGTGCCTAGTTTGTCAACAGGCATAAAAGGATTCAAAGCAGAATAAAGATGATGTAAAAGTCGAGAGACCTCGGTGAACCGATAAGTACTTCCTTCACCTCGGCAGATTGGTAATGAGCTGTGTATGCCTCTAACTTTTAAGTTTCCTGCCAGTTAAAGGCCTCGAGATTTTTATATTCTGACAGGAGAGAAGACACAGTTTATCTGCAGAGACAAAGCTATTTTTATGACACTGCGCTCAAACAGAAATCCATCTCAAAGGTCTCAGTGGAGTGAATATCACCCTGGATAATAAAATCAAGTACAGTTTTACAAATAGTAGCAGAAGTCAGCCTGCAGAAATGATTCTAGGTTACGACCATCTGTGAGACAAAGGGCATTGCTTGAACTGAGGGAAAGATTTATATGAGGAGTTGAGATACTAGAATACATTTCTCTTTCTTTTTTTAATTAAGATTTTATTTATTTATTTTTAGAGAGAGGAGGAGTGAAGGAGAAAGGGGGAGATACATCAGTGTGTGGTTGCCTCTCACGCGCCCCCTACTGGGGACCTGGTCAGCAACCCAGGCATGTGCTCTGATTGGGAATCAAACTGGCAACCCTTTGGGTCACAGGCCGGTGCTCAAACCACTGAGTCATACCAGCCAGGGTATTTATTTTTCTTTTAAAAAATATAAAATATTACCTGTATTTGAAATACATGTAAACAAGTAACATCAAGTAAAAGAGACATTCTCCCTTCTCTTCCTAACCCAGTTGTACTTCACATAAGTAATTCTTTTTAACTCTTTCTGCTTGTGCTTTTGGCAGTTACAATCAAAACACTATATTCTATTTTCATACAGCTATTTCTTCATTCAACAATTTGGATAAAATTCATCTTCTCTCTATGACAGAAGGGGTATAGTATCTTTTCCTCTCCTCTTCTCCCAATATTTGTTAATTACCCATTTTTATTTTTTGCTACATCACTAAATTAACTCTCATTTTTTTAAGTCAGTACATATTGGAATGTCTCGTGAATTTCGGCATCACATGATGGGAAATTGGGAATTTCCACTCATCTTCCAAACTCTGTCCCAAACCCCACTTCGGCCCGTATAGCATTAATTGTATGTGGCCAACAAAGTAGTTCCCTGTGCCCCTGAACCCGCTGTGGTGGGAGGTTCTCCCAAGTGTCCTGGTGAGGCCCATTCTTTTTCCTGAAACCCTTTCAGTTGCCAAAATCATGCCATACCTTACTTCGGCTCGTAATTGAACCATGATTTTAATGTACGACTTTTTGTTTTCCTTTGAATTTCTAGGCGTCTTTTCTCCCCTTTGTCAGATACACAGCACCTTCCTTCATGTGACTGTTCAGACCCTTCATGTTCTTACCTGCATAATTGATGTGATCCAATTCATATCCACTTTCATCTTGAAAGTGATCGTCTCTGATCCCTCTGCCTTTCTGTTCTAACAGAGAAGAACTGCTTTTTCCTCAGCTGCCCCTTCATACTTCTTTGCCACATACCCTAGGTGGCTGTTTTCACCCCGTGACTTCTTTCTCTCGGTCTCCTTCTCCTGTTGCTGGCGTGCTCCTTTCCCTGTGTGTGGTAACAACAACATTTCGTCTCTTGCTCATCTGCAAAGTCTTAGTTTTCCTTCAAATTTGCTTGATTTTTGTGTGGCGGTCTAGTTTTAAGTAATTTTGGCCGAAATGTTAAAAGCATCGCTCGATTGTTTCGACTGTCGTCTGTTCAGTGAGCTACTGCTAATTTCTCTCTTGTCCCTCAAAGGCAAAGTCCACTCCTGCCCCCTAGAAATTGTTTTAACTTCTTTTTATTTTTAATGTTAAATTTGCCAAGGGTTATTTTAGGTTAGATCTTTTTATGTTTCTGGTCTCCAGTGCTCAAGAAATTTTTCAATCTGAAGATTTGTGATATGCTTTAATTTTTGGAACTGTTTTCTGTCATTATTTCTTTTTTCCCTCTAACTTTTTGTTTCTTGTTTCTTGTTTTCTATTTCTATTTCTTGCATTTCAGATTGATCCTCCATGTCTCTTAAATTTTATACCATTTTCTTAATCTTTTTGTCTTTTTATTCACATGTTTATCTTCAATATTTTACAGTATCATTTTTTCTTAGTATTTACACTTTCCAAGAACTCTTTTTAATGCTCTAATTATAATACAAACTATTCTTATTTTATGGACAAAATATTTTCCTATGTATCTTAAATATTTAAAAAATATGTTTTGCCCTGGCTGGCATAGCTCACTGGATTGAGCATGGGCTGCGAACCAAAGCATTGCAGGTTCGATTCCCAGTCAGGGTACATGCCTGGGTTGCAGGCCATGACCACCAGCAACCACACATTGATGTTTCTCTCTCTCACTCTCTTTCTCCTTCCCTTCCCTCTCTAAAAAATAAATAAATAAATAAATAAAATCTTAAAGAAAAGTCACAGGGTAATAAAATATATGTATATATTTTAACTGATTTATGTACTTTCTTTCAATTTTATTTTGCATTAGTTTCCAGCGTACAGCTTAGTGGTGAGATAACCATATACTCCACAAAGTGTTCTCGATGTTTCCAGCAGCCCAGCTGGCACCGTGCATTGTTATCTCATTGCCATCCATTATATGCCCGGTCCGTGGGACTCTTCTGTAACTGCCAACTTGTGCTTCTTCATCCCTTTACTTCTTTCACTGAGTTCCCCATCCCCTCTCCCCTCTGGCAGTCACCAGTGTGCTCTCTGGAGTTTTCCATTTACTTTGTTCATTTATTATGTTCTTTAGCTTCCACATGTAAGTGAAATCGCATGGTACTTGTCTTTCTCTGCCTGACTTGTTTCACTGAGCACAATACCTCTAGGTCCATCCGTGCTGTTGCAAATGGTAAGATTCCATTTTTTATGGTCTAGCAATATTGCATTGTATATATGTACCACTCCGAGTACTACTCCATGGCATATATGTACCACTCATCCAGCGATGGGCACTGGGGTGGCTTCCATAGCTTGGCTAATTGCTAACGATGCTGCAGTGGACATAGGGGTGTTTATATTCTTTCAAATGAGTGGTTTGTGTTTCTTTAGCCAAATACCCAGAAGCAGAATCTCTGGGTCGTAAGGCAGATGGATTTTTACTTTTATTTTTTGAGGAAACTCTTCACTGTGTACCACTGTGGCCGCACCAATCTGCATTCCCACCAACAATGCACGATTACTCACTTTTCGTCACGTCCTCGCCAACACTTGTCTGTGGAATTAATGATGATACCTCTTCTGACATGTGAGGTGCTGTCTTTTTGTGGGTTTTGGCATTCCTCTGATGACTAGTGATGTTGAGCATTTTTTTTTCATATATCTGTTGGCCATCTGCATGCCCTCTTCAGAGACGTGTCCATCCAGGGTCCTCGACCCATTTTTTAATCAGGTTGTTTTTGGTTTTGTCTGGTGTCAAGTAGAACTGGTTCTTTATGAATTTTGGATATGAACCCCTTATCCGTTGTATCAGTGGCAAATGTCTTCTCCCATTTAGTAGGATGCCACTCATCTTATTGATGGTTTCCTTCACTGTGCAAAGCCCTTTCAGTTTCATATAACCCCATTGGTTTATTTTTTCTTTTGTTTCCCTTGCCCAAGGAAATACATCAGAAAAACAAAAATATATGTATATATTTTTAATTGTGCTTTGTCTTCAGTATTTTTATGAGGACAAATGAAAATAAAAATAAGAGGCTTAGTTACTGCTGTTGAAAATAAGTGAAGATACTCCCCCTCTTCTCTTGGAGCATTTCCTTGAGAAAATTTGTAAGTGATGTCTGTCCCTTTGAAATGTACATAAATTGTTTTAAAGATAAGGAGGCCTCTTACCCGCTTTAGCGTCCAAGGGTATCTTTCTAAAGGACAAGCATCTCTCTGAAATGTATGCATCGAGGAAGGAGAGGCCCTCCCTCCCAGTTTGCTAGGAGGGGAGAAACCAAGTTTCTAGTGGTACCAAGTTGTAAACGCGTTCCCTGCTTGTAAAGATACAGGAAATTCATTTTTACTTTGGATAAAGCCAATTAATTAACACAGATGGTCACCCCCATTACCAGGCGATTCTAAGGAGAATTAAATATGACAGTGCAGTCAAGTATTCTGACTCAAGGATTAGTTGTGATTTATCTTGAAAACATGTATGCATATTGGGTTGCATCTCCTTGGCTGTATACAAAAAGTAAAATTTCATTTTACGCTTAGTAGACTACCTATAAGGCAATCATATTCTACATTACATTCTGGTTTCATGATTATGCAATAATAAAATTATTTTCTTTCTTCTACCCTTAGAGAGAGTTTTTTTCTGGGTTGGCAGGAGATTTTTTCTTTAAATTAACTTCCCCAGCATGTACTGTCCATCCCCCTTCCTCCTTCCCAGGAATAGCTCTGTATGACTTTTTTCTCTGCTCTTTCTCTCTCACTTTGGTATTTGATTTTCTCTTCTCAGTTTTCCATAACTGTTTGTACTTTTTTTTTCCTGCTAAGTGCTATTTTTCAAAGAAGGGGTTGTGTTGAGTAATGTAACTAGTTGGCCCAGATTTCCCCCACCATTGTGTAGGTGTGTAGATATGTTTCATCTCTACTTGAAAGATGACCATGGGCTGGGGTAAGTGTGCAAGTGTGTCTCTTTCAGGCATGAAGGGAAGGCTGGAATAAACAGCCTGTGTCTTTATTTGCAGCATTCATAAGGGAATACTGCAGTCACCTCAGCCCTCAAGTTGTGTTGTTTAGGAAGTGTTCTCCCCATTCTGTCTGGATGAAAATCACCTGTCAGGACATCTATACACTTTTCTGCATGGTGAGTGGTGAAAGTAGAAAGAATTAGAGAGTCTAAGCTAGCTCTGTCAGAATAATGATGTATTGAAAGATTCCAGAATGAACTGAACGGCTTATTAGGATATAACACCAATTTATCAAGTGTGGGGGAACATTTGAATGTAAATAAAGTTATTACTGGGATAATGATAAAACGGTTGTATAAGCATTTTGTTATAGTTTCTGTTTCTTCATGAAAATATGAAAGGGACTGAGATGTAAGGGAAATCTGTCAGACCAAAATGACTGGCACCCGATATATGCCAAGTTGACAACTTTTTTATTTGAAAGATGATATCAGTATCAGCTGTTTATTCTACTTTTAGAATCAAGATCAAGATAGAGAATGGATCAGATTATATATGTACATGGGTACACTGATAAAATATACATTGAATAGTGTTTTCTCTTGCACGTACACCCATTTTGGTGCTGGCACAGAACACATATGCCCTGCTCCTTGTTTGGGTTAAGTACAAGACATTGACAGTGATTGGCAGAGGCTTTCGGCATTGGGCAGTTGTCAAGATGCCAGGTGTGGACGCGGGACCGATCAGGATAAATTGGGAGGCCAGAGTTGTTTTCTGACCTTACGTTTCTTCTTCAGGGAAACTGGTCTGGCTTTTTCATCCCTCCTAGCTTCTCATTTTAAAAAATCTTTTTCAACTGCTCTCTAATGCAAAAGGAAGTGAAAAAGAAAACTTTTTTTGTATCTGTGAAAGGTCTTGTTTTTTTCCTCTTCCATCCTTGTGAATTTCACAAAGCCTCCTCTGATTAGGTGGGAAAGAGGTGTGAAATTTTTTTCTTCAAACACATTGACATGAGAAAACCTGAGAAGAAATTCAGCAAAATGTCTGTTTGAAATTCACTTGAATATATGCTGTTGGTGGCAAAAGTGTCTGTCTTCCATTTTTCATATCCCAGCCATATGCCAGATCATATTACACATGATGGTTTAGAGCTCATTACCATAGAAGAGGGAGAATCTTTCACTTCATCCAGGGAATTCATGCTGAGAGCGGAGTCCGAGGGTAACATTTGCCCATTCATATCAAGAAGCTAGCAATTAGATTTGTATATGGAGTAAAAAGTAGGAGCTCTGTCTATTGGTTTAAAACACTATTTACAAATGTTAGGCAACTATTTTATTTAGATTGTCTTTTGGTTTATTTTTGACAAACGAAGGCATGTGCTACCCTGTCAGGAAGTCATACATATTGAAATGGTTTTTACTTGCCTTTGTTTTTCCTGGAAAGAGGTAGTTTAGGTTTGCTCAGAACTACCTTCTATTTCTCACTGTATCCACAAGTGCCCAGAGTTGACATTCTCAAGGACCGTGACTGAGGTAGAGGTGCAAATAGTGAATAGTTTTGTAGAATTTTATGTTGTCTCCATAAAGTTAAAAGGTCAACATGGTGATATAAAAATATATATATTTGTATGCGTACAATTGACCTTCATATTTAAGATCCCTTTGGTGACATTGTTCTTGAAGCAGAGCGTCTTGAAAAGAAGAGAAATATTAAAGAACTGGGGAACTTTTAGGGCAAGATAACTTTCAATCTGAAACTTAAAAGCACAGGCTCAAGAATTTTGGTCTGCTAGCCTAGGGCTATGGAACGTCCTCTCTTTTCAATTGAGGACAACCACTGAATTAGCCTCCTTTTATGTTCTCTAGGTTTAATACTCTTTTATTTCAAAAGGCCTTTGGCATGGTACACTGATTTTATGTTTGATTTTTATTACGGGTTTTAATTGCTTTTGCAGTTGTGTGTATTTGTGGTACTCTAACTATATTGTTCCTTATAAAATAGCTGGAGTATTTTCTAAGAAGCAGGATGTTTTATGAATTGTGTTTTTTGTGTAATTAAATAATACATAATCTTTATGTCACTGACTCCAACTTTCTAAAAATTTTAGGGCAAATGCAAGGTGTAGCTCATAGATCGGTGAGTAAAATATTTAAATAAATTCCTTCCTCAAATATTTCCTAATACAGAGTTGATATAAAATAAATAAAATAGAATTATGTTTTAGAAATGGCATTAATTATTTCTAGTTGCCTTTTGGGGACACCTTGATTTTTCAGTTTAAAAATAGTTTAGATCTGTTCTTTATAACAAGTCAGACATTACCACTACATTTTGTGTGGAGCATAAAAACAGGAACTTAAAATCTCCTGTTGAAGTGTAAAGTTCAGTAAAGAACTTTCAGTGCATTCAATCAAAAGAGAAAATATAGCAACTATTTACTTATGGAGCAATGTTAGAAAATTAGTTTGTGGTTATAAATCTTACTAAAATAGATCTTACTAGACAGATGTTCTCAAATATGAAAATAGCCCTACTGCCATAAATATTTGAGATTCATATTTAAATACAACAGTAGCCAAACATGATGTAAGAGTTTTATTATTATTATTTTTTAAAAGATTGGTGACCTTTCATTAAGATTACCTTATAGCTTCTGTGGTCAGGTGTTTCCACTACTTACGGACCAGGAGAACAATCTGTGGTAAATCAGCATGGATACATCTCAGTCCCCACTAGTCTGTTTGCATTTTATTTTAGAGTTCATATAAAAACAAACTAGTGTCCATTTTTAAATGTGAACGATCCCCTGTGTTCACATGCTTAACACTGAATAATATTTCATGATAGTATAAAATTATAATTTCTTTTGCTGTGTGGGCAGTGTTTTTTCATTATTTATTTTTAAGTTTTTAAAAATTGATTTCAGAGGGGGGAGAGAGAGAAAGAAACATCCATTTGTTGTTCCACTTATTTATGCATTCATCGGTTGCTTCTTGTATGTGCCCTGCCCAGGGATCAAACCCACAACCCTGGTGTATTCAGATGATACTGTGATCACTGAGCGACCTGGCCAGGCCTTGTTTCTCCATTCTTTCAGGGATGGAGGCTACATTACAGAGGGAGAGTGAAAGAAGAAAAGAAAAGCTTGTTTAAGTGAGTTTGGGGCTCAGGGAAAAGCTTCTGTGATGAGGTCCCTCAGTCTTGTCTTCAGTTAGATGTTATTGATAATTAAAATTCAATGTGCGCTGAGTAATTAATGTTGAGAAGCACAGTCTAATGTTGGGTTCAGGTGGCATTACTTAAAGTGATATTCGTGTATTTTCTCAGTATTGCTGAGAATATTGTTTAAAAATTACATAGATTATTTACATAAATGAATTCCATTTTACAAGTTAGAAGTGCGCACAATTAAGATTATTTATGCCTCAATTAAACAAGAAAACTACATGGGGCAGCCAATCCTGGTCTTTAGAACTTTAGTTACTACAATTAAGAATTAATTTTTCTATATTAGCAGTAGGAACAAATTGTAAACCTTTTTCAAATTTGCATAATATATTTCTGAAACATTACTCAGTGCATTCACTTAACACTAAAATGTAATGAGGTGAATTTGCATATTTTTCATTAGCTAAAGTTCTTGTATTTCTCCAGGGCTGTCTGAGTGAAATGTATAGTCTGTCCACTTTCCCATGGTCAAAAATCTTAAAATAATGGCTGTTGAGAAACCTTCCTACCACCCACTTAGTTGCATGATTGTCTGAATCATCATAAGACTTCTAACTGATCAAAATCTTTAATTTTTAAGTTCAAAGACAATCTCCTAGAAAACATGCGCAAAGCTTCTGAAATATTCATTTCCTTCCATGATCTATTCATCTGTGAAATTCCTCCCACTTCTGACTCCTGAGGCTGTGCCTCAGGCTTTGTCTACTCCCCTGGCTCTTCTGTGTCCATCAGGTCCCCCTGTGGCTTTGCTGCTTTCTCCGGACCCCAGACTCACCTCTCTATCTGCTGATCCTCACTCAGCATCCTGGGTCAGAGTTCGCCGCCCATGAATTCAAAGAGCATCACTTCACTCTCAGCCAGAATCACCCCCTAACCTCACGCCCTACCTTCTGGATAGATATGAGACACCATTTGCTGTTCCTTGCCCCCCCGGTCCCCTAGTCGAGTTTTCCCTCTCATTTCCTGTGTTATCAATGTCGTTTTTACTTTTTAGTTCCCAAGGTTGAAACTGCAGAGTTCCCTCACTCTTCCTTCATCCCCGGCTCACACCTCCAGCCGCCAGGTTTACTTGGTCATTACTATGTCATTGCCTCCCTAATAAAATTATTCCATTTTCTCCATTTCTACCTTCGTCGAGAATTTTAGTTTTGTCAGAATTATCTCTAAGACTCCATTCTTCCTTCTTTCTTTTTCCTTTTACACACTGCGGAACAAAACAGAACAAACCCAACTTTGTGTGTGTCACCAGATCCAAACGATACTTGAAGGGTTTTGGAGATGTGACCCCTAGCCCCCCAGCCACACTGCTTCCCCTGCCTTATCCGCAGCCATGCACCTTGTCGCCACAGTCCCCTTTGAAATATAAAGATAGAAGAAAGCCTGGAGCTGATCCCAAAGTGGGAATACTCAAAAAATCGGTTGCCGTTTATTGCAGTTGACCAAATCTGTGGGCAAGTCCTAAGAACCAGCTATAACCTCCTGTACAGGAAACAGAAGAATACTAGGCGGCCCGTGCAGCTGCCTTTTCCCTGTCTAGAAATTCTTTTCTAGTTGAAGACTTAAGGTTGGGACAAAGAGAAGATTCGGAGCAATTGGGGACCAGGCCGCTTGGCATCTCATCAGTGTGGTTGATGAGCAATAAAGGGCAGCTGGGCTGGGCGACCACAGGACTCAGGAGGCAGCTACACTGAGCACAAAACCCGCAGTGAAGTGCAGTTTCCACAGTTCAGAACCAGCAAAGGGGCAGCTCTTCCTTCACTAACTCAAATAGCGACAGTGACTCATTCTTTATAAAGCAAAATGTACCAGAATCCTGAGTAAGTGAAAATGCACAGCATTTTTATCTATTCGGGGTTGTTATGCTTTAAGCCATAAGCGTCTGAACTAATCCGTTTGTCTAGATTGCCTGAGGAGACGCGCCTGAGTGTTTTCAGAAAACCCTCTCCCTGGAATTCTAAACCTGAGCCTCCCGACATGGTGTCCAGGGGACACCTGTGGCAGAGTAGGAAGTGGGTGGACGTGGGGGTCAGAGATACAGGTTTAAATCCTGCCTCTGTCACTTAGCTTTTCTGAGCTTCCTAAGCCTAATTCGTTCAGTGGGAACAGGAATGCCATCCACTAGGAGGTTACGTGAGGTTAAATGAGGTAATTGCGAAAAAACTCTCCCTTAGCAGGTTCTCTCTGCCACCTTTACCCCATATTTTCCGCAGGAGTTCCTTATATTTTAACAATAACCGTTTCAGTATTGTAACCATATCTCTGTTCCTGTAGGAGTATAATTATCCACTTTAGAAAACATTTTAAAAAAGACCCTTAAGTTACAGTCTTCCTTGGGGCGATCTTCCTTGGGGCACTGAGATGGTTGTTATTTGACAGAGACAGGAGGCAGACAGGGCCACACTTCAGCTGAGACATGCCCACCGCAAACCAACCAGAAACGAAGGCACGGTTTATCTGCATGGATACTGCAGGCTCGTGAAAACTTATACTTGAATTGCTAAATGTTAAATGTTCGATGGACATGTGATTTTTATTGATTAAATATCAATATATTGGTTAAAGTGAGGTGACCCTATGGCAGGAATTCAAGCATGATTAACTTCCATGAGTCCTCTGAAACTTGATTAGGATTTGCTAATTGGCCATTGTTTAAACGATAACACTTCTCTTCTACTGGTGGACAGTCCATTTTCTTATGCATCTGTCTCCTGTTATAAAGGACTGAAAATGTTTATGGGCCTTAGGCATCAATTGTAAACATTTTTGGTAAAAGCAAAGAGGGAATTCCATTTGAATAGCCTTATAAAAGAGAAAATTCAGGGGAATTGTTATTTATATTGGTTAAATAGATAAACGGAATTGGTTATATGAAGGGCAGCATAGAAATATATTTCTAGAAATAAAATACATGGCTCTAAGCAAACCATTCTTTGTGATCTACTGATTTAAAATTAAAACAAAGAATTCCGAAATGCCTTACGTTTTAAATTGGACTCAATTCTTGTCTACATGGATGGATCAATTTAGTCAAAGTTAAAGAGATTCTGTGTTTTCATTTTTCCTTCTTTCTAAAGTAATATGGAATAGGGGAGCAATGTTTAATACAGCCAAATGTGTAAGGCTGAGAAGCCTTTGACAAGACAATTTAAACACTAGGCCTTAGAATGTGCAAGCCAAGTTCTATAATAGATTTGTAAGAATTGGAAAATATCAATGCCAATAAAATAGTAAGGCATTTTAGGGTGGAAGGGAGAAAAACAGAGAACTGGCAAATAAGAGTCCAAACCTTATCCTTCCTTAAATGAGAAACTGAATTTCTAAGAACTCAGTCTCAGGCCTTGATGTTTAGGAAAAAATGAAATGTTCACTCATATATTAATTTATTCATTTAATAAAATCTTTTGATGTTGAGGCTGATATGGTATAATAAAACTATCCCAGACTTATTTAAGCCATTACAATTCTTTCCAGAGTCACAAGGATTGATTCTTCATAATCACAGCCCTAAATGCTAAAATTGCTAATGGATAAGAATAAACTTCTAACTAAAAAAAATTTTTTTTCTAACCAAAGCAGTCAACGATGGAAATCATTAGCTTTGTATACTCACAAGTGTAAAGAGAAACTGAGATGGTTCTTCCCCTCAGTATATTGTATGAACCTAGTATGGGAAATCAATTTTCCTCATCAAGTCCATTTGGATGAAATATAAATGCATGCAAAAAGTTAAATATGAACCTGGGCTTGAAAACATAGAAGAAGAAGGGGGAGGGAGAAAAGAGATGAAGAGAAAGAAGAGGAAGAAGAGGAAAGAAGAAGAAAAAAGAAAAGAGGGCAAGATGGGCAGGAGGAGAAGGAGATAATCCTGAGGTCCTAATGTGAAAAGACAACTTGAAATCGGCAGATTTTAAAAGCGATGTATTCATGTTTTTTTTTTCTTCATGGATTTAACCAGCGAATTCCTCTCTGAGGTGTGTGTGTGTTTTGGAGCTGTTGTGCAGAAGCAAGAAAGTCTCAGCTTGAGCCATGTACTAGTGGAGTTCCTGGAATTGAACTTTCTTTTTAAACCCGAGAGCCAGGAGGGATCAGGTTACTTGGGATACGGACAAAGAAAGCCTGCCCTTTGATCAAGCCAGGAAAGCAGCAGGGAAGCGTGTCCACTGCAGACGCCAAAGGCAGGAAGAAGAGCTGCCTGTGAGCGGTAAGGGTTGGGGCCGAACTCATGGAACTGTGGAGCACAGGGTGCTCCATATGGAACCCTCGATACGGTGGGTTCCCGCGCGGAGATAACCCAAAGCTTGGCTGCACGGATGTTCCCACCCTCCGGGGCGTGTGGGACTCTCCCGAGAGTATCCTCTGCTGAAGATACTTTTATAGTAAAACAAACCTTGTGAGAAAACAAACCGCCATTAAAGGTGATTATCAGATACACCGAATGGGAGAATTTATACCCTGTGAACTAGAGATTGTAGGTACACTTAGGAGTCCGTAGCGTAAATCAGAGAGACAAAAGAGAAAATAAAAAAGAGGATAGACTAAATTACTTTTGAGGTGGGGGAGAAAGGACTGCAAAAGGACCAAATAGATGTTCAGGAAATGAAAAATGTAGTCCTTCCTCAATGGAGAGGTTAAATATATGATGACATTCAGCTGAAAAAAGAGTTAATGAATTTAATATGCTGATCCAGGGGAATCTCTTCAAGTTCAGTGCTAACAGATAAACACAGAAAATGTGAAACAGAAGTTTGAATTGTGGAAAGCAGAAAGAGAAAAGCCAAAATAATTATAATAGGAATTCAAGGAGGAGCGGACAGAGAAAATGGGAGGAGGGCTTTATGTGTAGTTATAATGGGGAAAGAGCAGAGTAGGTAAAACAAATCTATTACAGAAACGTAAAGAAATTGCAGTTTGTTAAAGACCAATTCAGATGTGGAAAAGCTTTTTACCAGGAGGGTAGATATATGTAAATAGGTAGATTTCCAACAAAAGAATAGCAAGCAGACTTTTCACAGACTCTTATCAGGTGTCTGTTGCCATGCTAACACAATGGAATGCTGCTTCCAACAATATGAACAAAGCAAAACAAAGCTAAACAAAACCTGTCAACCCATATTTATACTCAGATGATTATAAAGAATAAGAAGAGAATAAAGATTTTTATAGGTAAATGAAAACTAAGAATTTACGACACATTTATTTTCCAAGAAAAAAAGGTACTTAAAGATGCATCCGATTAAAATAAAAACATAACTCAGAAAGAGGAGTGAGAGGCAAACTAGAACAGGAACAGAACCACAGAACCACAGAACTGGAGATCACATGGAGGGTTATCAGCAGGGACAGAGAGAGGGGAGAATGGGGGAAAAGGTACAGGGAATAAGAAGATAAATGGGAGCTACAAAATAGACACGGGGAGGGTAAGAACAGTATAGGAAATGGAGAAGCCAAAGAGCTTATACGTAAGACCCATGGACATGAACAAAGGGGGGAATGCTGGTGGAAATAAAGGCGAATAAAGGGGAGTAAAAATGGGACAACTGTAATAGCACGATCAATAAAATATATATAAAAAAGAAAAAATGATCAATGTATTGATCATTAAGGTGAAATACATTTAGCAATTTTTAAAAAAGCTAACTTGGGGGAAATTAAAGAGGAATCAGAAAATCAAACAGCAATAACTGTAGAAATGATGTAGGAGATATAGACATGGAATTCTTAAATTCCTATAATTCCTTTCAAGTTGGATAGATGGAGAACAAATTTGCTGACTCTGTTTGTAATAGTTTAAAAATTAGAAATTATTTTTTGATTAAGGAATAGGCTAAAATTGCATATTTATGCAATTACTACTAGACAGCCATTAAAATGAAAACCAGTGTAGATTCAACTCAAAACTAATGACTGGAAACCACCAGGGGCAAACAGATGATGTATGACAGCCAGAGGAAATAATACTAAGTATTCCATATGCAAATGTTCTGTTTATTTGAGATGGATGTATTATACATTTGTATATACAGTGGCGAGAGAAGTACACTCCGTTAACTCATGGTACCTGCCTTTGGGGAGGAGGGCGGCAAAGAGGCAGGCGTCAGAGCTGGCTCCGCCTTTGTCTGCGATACACTGTCTCTTTCTATGTCTAGAACACACTGAAGTGTGAGAAAGGGAGAGGATTAAACCAAAGCATTAATTTAACCTACCCTTTGCCTTTGATTTAAAAAAATGTCATTTTTTCCCCTTCTCACTGAATAAAGAAGGTTGGCCCTGGAGACCTTCCTGACATCTTCTGTCGCTGTCCTGCTGTTCGTGTGAGTCTGGGAGAAAGACAAACGTGAGCGGCTCTTCCAGCTGGGATAACCCACCGGTAGCGCGAGTCTGCCGCTGCTGCCGCCGCAGCCGTGGGAAAAGGCTGGGTGTTCTCGGTATCCGTGCGTGTGCTAAGATTTCCAAATTTATACTTGCAGATAAAAAGATGCAAAGTTGTAATGTATAACTTGGGAAACTAAGATATTTCAAGATCCGTGATTGCTTCAAACAAGTGGTATAATTTACTCTATTTTCTCTTCAGGGGAAAATAGAGAAACTACCTAAAAAGCAAATGCAGTTTTGTTTTTGGTGAAACTCTAGACAAACTACATATTTGGAATGTATTGATAGCATAATTTTTTTTATTAAGTCACTTTTCAGCACTTGAAGATTTACATATATGCTTGAAAGATAATTTATTTATAGTAATTAGTATGAGGATATTACATTATTTTTCTCTGTTTCTTAGGAACTGTATGTAACAAATAAAATAAATGAGAAGTTCATTGTCTCTTCTGTATAAGTATTAGGTCAAACATCTACCAGAAGGAATACTAAGATGTGTCCTGCTATTTTAGAGAATTTTTGAAAAATTCACATTTGGTGATGCTTTTGGAAAAATAGTGCCCCCACTACCAATTTTTTATAAGTGGCTCATCATCAGAATGGTTCTGTACAGCCATACCCTTGGTTAAATGCTCTTAGTTCAAAACTGAATATACAGATTCTACAATAAACACAATTATAGCTAATTCCCATCCTCAAAACCCCACCAAAGGCAGTTGAAAACCAACCAATAAAAAAAAAACCAGAAAGCAAAATACAGGAAAGGGGAGGTTACATCGTCCCTGAAATAAGCAATGAGACAGAATTCTGGACCATGACCTATCAAGCTCACCTCCAAGTTATAAAAAACTTAAGGCCAAATGAATGGAAAGCTGAGAACTGACATGAATCTCAATCCCAAAGCTTTGTCCCTGCAAGTGGGCCCAGCAGAAAGGTGTGTCCCTAAAGCCCCGTGGCTCCCACCTGCCGTCCATCCTGCTGGGAGGCTGGTCTCCAGACCACTGGACGGGGGGCGCTTGCTTTTCATTCTCCACCAAGGCACCGTCTGCTCGCACAGGCCTTCACTCGCCTTCCTTGTTTAGTCAGAAGCACATCGTCCCACATCCACCATCCTGTCGGCCACAATCCTGTTGCTATTTATCACTTCCAAAACACTCTTGTTTATTTGTTTGTTAATGTGGTTTTGGTTCTTGTTTCCTGCCAGAATTGAAGTCTAAAACAGTTTGGAACTTGAGTATCTCTCAATCACTTTGGCGATTGCCTGACATATAGACAACCAATGAACTGATTTTGAATACATAGATGAAGTGGTAATTAAAAATACATAAGTTAGGGGGAAGGTAAGTAGGGGGGTAGATGAAAAATATTCCTGTAGTAACTGATGTTGAGGCCACAGTTGTCAGGGAGAGGGAGGTAGGGAGAAGCCACAGGGGCACACAATACAATATACCGATGATACAATGTAAAATTGTATACCTGAGACCTGCATAATTTTATTAACCAATGTCACTGCAATAAATGCAATAAAATATAAAAGAAATAAAAAATAAAAAAGAACTAACTTAAAAGGATAAAGAAGTTAAAAACAATAAAAAAATAAAGGCTGGGGTGAGAGGTCAGAAGCCGTGATCACCAGATTATAACAGACAACCTGGGATTAAAGAGATTTATCTGGATTGAGTGTGAGCTGTGAACCAAAGTGTCACAGGTTCGATTCCCAGTCAGGGTACATGTCTGGGTTGCAGGCCATGACCCCCAGCAACCGCACATTGATGTTTCTCTCTCTCTCTCTCTCTTTCTCCCTCCCTTCCCTCTCTAAAGATAAATAAATAAAATCTTTTAAAAAAAAGATTTATCACATTGGCCCCCGGCATGATAAAAACTCAGGGGAGAGTTGTGTCAAGGGGGACGGAATTTAGGAGAAAATTTTGTGGAAAGAAAAACAAAAGCCCTGAAACAAAAATACCAAATCCTTCAGTTTTCCCTATCATTGCTCTTCTCCATATTCTTCATAAAATGTGTTAGTTCCTTCGAGGATGAATAATAAAGGAAAAGGAAGCAGTGCTCAACTAACATGCAAATGCAGTAGAGAAACAGGCAGGGAAGGAAAGGAAGCAAACACATCAACAATGTGTAGGGCGGACACGCTAAGAGAAAGTACTCAAAGTAGTCAGGAAATAATTCAGTTACAAGGCTCCCCACGTCCTCAACGAAATTATCATCAACACCAGACAGTAAAGAGCTTCGGGGGTTACAGTGGAGACGAAAAGCCCAGAAAGAGATGAGAGTCAAAGAAATGGAAAGAGACAGTTAAGTACATTACTAACATGCAAGTCAAATGAGAAACAACAATCAATACAAAAGAATAATCATGAGGAAAATGGCACTTAGGAAGATGGTAGACATGCTTGAAGGAAGTCCATAAAAACCACAAGTGGAAAATAAGAAAGATATAAAGTAGATTTAGAGAGAAAGATACAGGAGAAAGTCCAGTTATATGTAATACAGACTTAACTGCACACAATTCAATAGTGTAAGAATGTGTTCCTTCACATGGAAATTGCATTCTTTTTAAAAAAGATTTTATTTATTTTAGAAAGGGGAAGGGAGAGAGAAAGAGAAGAAAAAACATCAGTGTGTGGTTGCCTCTCACACGCCCCCTACTGGGGGCCTGGCCCACAACCCAGGCATGTGCCTTGACTGGGAATCAAACTGGCAACCCTTTAGTTCACCGTCTGGTGCTCAATCCACTGAGCCACACCAGCCAGGGTGGAAATTACATCCTTAAAAATGGAAAACTTGGATAGAAATAAACGAAAACAAACTAAACTACTGGGCAGTGCAGTGCAGATTGACAAATGACAAATGGAATAAATCACCAAGGAGAGAGGACAGCAACGTTGCAGGGGCTGATGATGGTGTCGAAACCTTGACCCTGATACGGTCACTTTCAAGAGTCAATGGAGGAGCCCTGGCTGGCATAGCTCAGTGGATTGAGTGTGGGCAGCGAACCAAAGTGTCGCAGGTTCGATTCCCAGTCAGGGTACATGCCTGGGTTGCAGGCCATGACCCCCAGCAACCGCACATTGATGTTTCTCTCTCTCTCTCTATCTCCCTCCCTTCCCTCTCTAAAAAAATAAATAAATAAAATCTTAAAAAAAAATCAGTGGACATGGGAGGGGGAGAAGATTGGAAGGTGTACGTTTTCTAATTCTGAAAGGGAAAGAGTCAGTATGCACTGTGGATAAAAACAAAATGGAATGACTCCAAGCTCTTAATGGTTTCCATGGTCATGTTTCTTCTTTAGAAAGAGTTTTGAGAATTTATTATCTGGTACGGTAGGGGAACATGTATCTAAAGTTTAGCAGTTACATTACATTCTCTTTTTATATATATTTTTTCATTAAAATTCAAGAAAATTGCCCATGTGACATAAGCCATTTATTCTACATTTTAAACCTTTCTGTCATTTAGTCTGTGTGTGTGCACGGGCTCTAGAGATGTAAAGAATTGTGTTAACAACAGTGGCTTTTGCTTAGTGAAGGACCTTTTTGTTTTCCTCTCTATTTTAATCTAGTTCGTATCTCTGCTTTATGAAACAAGTTAATGCCTTTACAAAAAAGTACTAATTAATAAGAGTTCATATCTATATAATATTCCTCTGTGCAGGCATTTTTAATATAAGCTCTAATGTTAGTAATGTCAGCGTGGACCTGAACATGCCTTATAAATTTGCATGGAATTACCTGTAATACTGAAGGCATGTCATGGGTATGATAAATGCATGGGCAGTGTTATTTACATGTAGTATTGTTATTGAGGTATGTCCTACCAAATTTTTATAATGGCAATGGGCATCCAGGGGTAGGGGGCCAATGATTTTGCGCTTTTTTTCCTGTCCTGAGAATGATACTCCTAGACATGTGGATAAGTACATTTTATTTTATTTTTTATCTTTTAAAGAGTTTATTTATTTTGAGAGAGGGAAGGGAGGGAGAAAGAGAGAGAGAGAGAGAAACATCAATGTGATTTTGCTGGGGGCCGTGGCCTGCAACTCAGGCACGTACCCTGACTGGGAATTGAACCTGCGATGCTTTAGTTCGCAGCCCTCGCTCAATCCACTGAGCTACACCAGCCAGGGCTCTGGATAAGTACATTTTAAAAGTTTGGTCTCTGCCTAAATCAGTAGGTTTTAAATGATTACCCAAACATATGCTATGAAACTATCAAAGTGCTGTAGTATCTTTACGTCCTTTTTTTCAATGCCGAAAGTTTAGTATTTATTTTAGGTAACGGATCTGGGTTTATTACAGAATAAGTATTCTCTTTTAGGGCTCTATCTATTTTCAATGGCGTTAAGAACACTGAACATAAGATCTACTCCTATACATTTGTACGTGAATAATACAATGTTGTGGAAGGTAGAATGTTGTGTAGTGGATCTCTGGGGATATCTTTTTATTACTAAAAACGTGTTTGTTACTCACTGAACATCTTCAAAAACATCCGTTCTCCGAAACAGAATTGTTACCTGTTAGGGGTCTAGGGGCCAAAGCCAGGATACTCCACAAGCCGATTCCGACTTTCCTTCCCAATCCCGCCTCCCACTCGCTCAGACAGAGGCCTCCGCCGCGAGGCGTTTGCTCAGGGGCTGGACAGACAGGTCACGGAGCACCTACCCTGAGCCGGGCCCTGTGGTCGCTTCAGGGCAGACAGAGAGATGAATCAGACTCCCTTCCTGTCCTTGGGACGCCGCAGTCGGGGCGGGGGGGAGGGCACACGTGCAGAGGTTGTAATCACCGTGGGCTGAATGACAAGGTGAAAACACGGGGAAGGTGCCGCGGGACGTGGGGCAGCAATGAATTCCGCCTCGAGGTGGCGAGAAGAGCACTAGAAACGAAATAGAAAATTCCACCCGTTCAGTGCAGGAGGGGTTACTACTGTTAGATCTTTTCTCATAGCTAAGACGTTTTATCTCCCTTCACCCAGACGGGTGCGTGAGCCGAATGAATGCCAACTTGCGAAGAAGTGAAAAGCCTGCTTCGTTCCCCCCGCATGGCTCCCCCCGACCCCGGGAAACCGGGGAGGGCGGGGAGAAACAGGAAGGCAGGGAGACCAGACACCAGGTTCGGTGTAACCCAAGGCTGGAGCTGACCTGCAAGTTGGGAGGGCAATGCAGCATGCGGGACTAGTAGGAATCTCCCAAGAACACCGTAGGGTTCGCAGCCCACTGTGAAGACGTAGTCTTCAGCCTTCGGGCCCTGGGAGAAGCCTGGAATTTGATTTTTGGGCCACTTTCCACCTCGTATCAGAGCAGTGGAGAATTTGGGCGGCAGAAGGCAGCAGGACAGACAGACAATCCTGAGGGACGTGTCTAGGCTCCGCATCCTCTGGGCACCGTGTTCAAGCTCCCAGTGTGCCAGTAACGGGAAGGCGTGAGAATGCCCGTGGGCCGACAGGCACCTGGGGCTGGAACACAGAACACGGAGCTCTGGCTACACGACATGGCTACTGAAAGGAGAATAAATACTGTGTGGTCTCTTGTCACAGAGTATCGCTTTCAAAGAACAAGATAGAATTGCATGTATTGTCATAAAAGTGTTGCCAGGACATATTGTTAGTAGTAAAAAACAGCAACTTTCAGAATAGTGTATCCATTATTATACCCTTTGTGTTACACGTGTGTGTGTGTGTCTGTGTATCAATGCACACACACACTAAACTGTAGGATACACACCACCAATGGGTTAACTGTGTTTTCTGATGGGGAGTGATGGGATTTGGGATTGGAGCTTGCTGGGGAGAGGTGGGTGAGAAACAGTGGCATTTTGACATTGTACCTGACAGATTGTTGAGTAATGAAAATGCATTCAAGAATTTCGTGTGGGAAAAATACAGACTTCACAAGCTGAAAATATAGGAAGGTACCAGGGAATGCTAATTAAGGGATTAAAGGCCTGGACGGGCCTGGGATTTCTGGCGCTTTTTTCATGCCCTCGCTCCAAAGACTTATTTTTAGCGCTCATTATCTCTCTCTGTTTCTTACCATCGAACCCGATGCCTCTTTAAATTATTTGTCTTTTCATTTTTTGGTCTCGATTCCTGTATCATTACAGGCTTTTTGAGCCAAGGAACATGATGCTTTTCACATAATTTATTCACCCCCTCCCCTCAGACACCCCACCCCTTCTCATGGCTCACAAAAGCTGTACATGTGGGAGGCACTGTAAATATTAATTAAATGAAAAATTATGTTTAAAAACGTTCATGTAGAGCAGTCTCTCCATTACCCTTAATTCCCTTCTATTAGTGTATAATTTTGTACTTTGAAATCCATTCGGTATACATTACCTCATTTGATCTCACTATACACAAAGGTCCAGACAGGAAGGTGCTATTTTACCTTTTTTTTTTTTTTAGTTTCCAGGAGAAGAAAGGGAAGCTAAAGGTCACTTGACCAAATTAAGTGTCAGAGCCTAGAATGAAGCTGTCTGATGACTCCTCATGTAATAATTATGTCACCGCAGGGCGCAGGAGGGTAATATTTTACCCAGGGCGATCTGCCCGACACTCAAAACAGGCACAAAGGAATTAGGTGCTTTGTCTTCTGAAGGAAGAAAACGTCACGGTATTCAGACATGTGATCGCACGCTCCCCACGGCTGAGACCAAGCATATGGCAGTGGGAAATTTATGCAGCAACGTCCTTGCCCAGCTCAGGAGCCGGGGAGAGGTTGAAGCCGTAGGAGCTGTCAGTGTCGCCCAGGTAGAGTCGTCCTGGCGGTTCCAGGAGGCGTGCACCTGGAGTTTAGAGACCGCAGCCCTGTTCCCTGTCCGTGCACTAGCCGCCGGTCCCAGCGTGGGGTGGCTCATCTTCCCTGTTCCTCCCAGGTTAGTTCCTCATCAGGACGGACAGAGGGGGTGGGGGTGCTGCTGGGTGGTCTCCCCCAAGTTCCTCGGGGCACCTGTCTCCAGAGGCTCCTTCTGAGGTTCCCGCCCACCTCAAAGGGTCAACCTCTTCTCCGAAGGGTTTTGACCAGCAGGTCGCCTCTTCTTCCCTTGGGAAGATAGAGAGGGCCCCTTTGACAGATGACTTCTGGGACCTGACCAGAGCATTCCGGGCTAGTTGATAAAGACTACACTTCTTGGAGAGGCTGAAACAGCAATTAGAAAAGATATTAAATCTAGGCCAGGTGTCATGGCTTTTAGCATGAATGTCCCCATTTAGGGCCTGTGGTTTCCTCTAAGGGTCTGGAGAGTCTGGCTGTGCTGCAGGTAGAGAGAGGGGAGTGCACGGCCCTGGGTAGGCGTCCCGATCAAACGCTCACGAGAAACTAGCGCGCCAACCTACCATCATCACTTCTGAGAACGTGCAGTGTGTTATTATGCTAAAAGATTCCTGTCTGTTTTTGTCTGCTTTGAGTTGCTTCAAAGTCAAACTGTTTCCATGTCATGCCCCGAGGAGGAAACGCGGTGAAAAACATTCTATATTCAACGATTTCTCTTCATCTCAGCGTTGACACCAAAGACACGCTAGTGTGATATTATTGTATCAGCATGTTCTTATTTATGGAATCACAGTGGTGGGTAACGTTTCAGTTCAGACTATTGCACTGTTTTTCGGGGGGTATGCTTCTCTTCAAATATGAATGCATGCTGTTGATTTTATTAATCAGATTTAATACTTTGATTTTTAATTTATAACAGAACAGGTAGTCAAAGGCTAAAAATAACAAGCTATTAAAATTATTTTTCTGATTTTGAACTTAGAGAACCACATGTGAACACCTGGTTCCTCTGGGTTGGGGCCAGGACCACCTCGTAGACCTATGGGACTCTTGCCAATAGGTACCTGATACTCAAGCCAGTGAGGACGTTGGAAATTACTAGATCTATAGATAGTGGACCAGGTACCAGGACCCTTAAGGAGTACGTTGTTGGAGTTCATTTCATTTCTAAAATCTATTGTTACTATTTGTTTTTTTTTCTTTTTTGGAAGTAAAATAAACTCTTTGCTTTGCCAGCATCTTTCACTTCATCTGTTTGATAAAAAAATTGAAATGCTAATTTTAAAAATACATAAATTATTAGGTTAATATTTAAATGTATACATATGTATACACTATATATTTTTTGCCAAGAACCATCTTGCTGAGTCGTAGAGGAAAACATTAGCAAGTAAATATTTGACGAGATGCTACGTAATGTAGAGCATTTGTATTAATTTCCATATCCTTGAATTAGGGACTGTGAATGCCTGCAAGTAGAATTTTTCAGAAAATCACTGTTCGGCCTTTCTCTAGTTTTCCAGTTTCCGAAAGAGCCTGTTCAGACCCTGCATCTGTGCAGGGCCTGAGTCCTCCCAGAGGCCAGAGAGCGGAGTCCGTGTGGGAGGGCCTCAGAGTCACGTGGTCTTCTGACAGAGCAGGACGTGCTCCACTGCGAATTCTCACGTAAGGGTGCCTAAGTGCAAGGAATTTCCAGACAATGCCTGCTTTTTGGTTTGTTTTTTCTTGTTTTTAATTTTTAAAATATTTTTAAATGACCGTTGACGTACAACGTCATGTTAGTTTCAGGTGTACGACCCCGTGACTAGTGATTTCTCTAAAGTCATCACCTCCTAAAGTCTAGTACCCACCCGACACCATCTATAGTGATGACAGTGGTATTGACTATATTCCCTGCGCTGCACTACAGGTCACTGTGACCAGTCCGGAACTACTGATTTGTGCTTCTCAATCCCTTCACCTTTTTCCCCAAAAATCTGAGGTAGCAACAGACAAAATAGACTTTAAAACGCAGGCTATAACAAGAGACAAAGGACTCACCCAGCAAGTCCACTTCTGGGTATTTATTCGAAGAAATGCAAATGCCTGTTTAAGGTCAAGGATGCTGAATAAACAAGATGCTAGGTAAGTTGATGTTGGAGGACATGCCACCAGAATCTGTCAGTGAGCATGTGAATGACAGGCGCACTGCCTTTCCTGCTACCCTCTCTCTGAAATAAATGGGCCCGTTGTCATGAAGATAGCCTGGGAGAATAAGAGAGCCCCAAAGGGAAGGGGGAAGGATTCCTGGGAACACTAGAGTGAAGGGAAGTAGCTGTCAGCAGGCCTGGCTACTTTATGCTAAATGCCAACCTGACATTGCTCATCTTAGCCATAAGGGTCTGCGCATAATAAGGAAATGAGTGCAGAGTAAGTAAGAAGATTGGAGCAAGGCTAACAGTTTCTGGTATGTTTCTTGTAGGTTAAGAAAGTAGGAGGTTCCAAGGAGTAGAACATGATTTATTTAGACCGTAACATTTAATAGTATGATTGTTTTTTTTTAAGTAAAATTCTTGCTCATTTCCAATTTATTGTAATCAGAGCATGCCATATAAAATAAAAATGCATGATTCTTATTTTTTTTTAAGTTTGATAAGACTCACTTTATGGCATTTTCTGTGGTCCACGTTTTCTTAGCTAAGCCATAACTTAACATTCAGGAGTGCATAAACCTTGATGATGTAAGTGTGTTTTGACACATGTATATTTCTGTGTAACCAGCAAGGTCCATTTTTATAGTAAATTATCCCGTTCTGTGTTTCCTGGACATGTGGGTTGTTTCCAGTAGGCAGCTATCGCAAAGGAAGCAGCAGTGAACACTCTTGGACACGTCTTTTGGGACACCCGTGCACGGGTTTCTTGATGATTATACTTAGGGTACAAGCTGAGGGTCCAAGGCTACATACATTTTCACCTTTGCTGGGTAACGTCAAATCATTTCCTGAAGGGACTGGACCTAATCACATACCTGTAGCTGGGAAGAGTTGGAATTGTCAGACTTCTGAATTCATTCTGTCAGATGAGCGTGAAATTGGTTTGATTTTTACTTTTTTTCTAACCAACTTGTGAGATAAAACATCTTTTCATAAATTTACTCTTTTTGAAGTAGCTATTAAAGTATTTTGCCCATTTTCTATTGGGTTCTGAGACAGTGTATATATCTTGGACATGACGTATCCTAGACATTTTAGATATCTTGGATGCCAGTCCGTTGTCAGTTAAATATCATGAAAATGTATTCTTCAGATTTGCAGTTTCTTATATGTCTTGATGGTATATTTAGATGAACAGAAATCCTCATTTTTTAACGTGGCAAATTTAGCTTTTTGTGATTTGAAGAGTTCCTTCCCTGACACAGAGTAATGACAATTTTCACTCATCTTCTAAAAGCTATAAAGTTTTGTCATTTACATTTTGTTCCCTAATTTAACTGAAATTATTTTGGGGGGATGGAGTAAAGATCAAATTATTTTTTTCCCATATGCATACAAAAATAATCTAGGAGCATTGCCTGAAAAAAAAAAACAGCAAGTCTGTTCTTCTCTTCCTAATCTGCAATGCGACATCTTACAAATACTTCCACCTGCATGGGTTTATTTCTGAACTCAGTTCTGCCACATTGGCTGCTGCTTCTATTGCTGTGGTAGTAGCACTGTTGTAATGACTACAGCTGATAGAGCAAGGTTCCTTATTGTGTTCTTTTTTTGTCCACGTCTATGAGTTTTTCTTTTTCTTTTTTTTGCTCAATCCGTTGAGCCTCCCCAGGCCCCCTCCCCCCACAGCTATCAGCCCGCTCTCTACCTGGGACTGTGTCTCTGTGTTGCTTGTTAGTTCATTAAATTCCACATGTAAGTGAAGTCATGTGGTGCCTATCTCTCTCTGACTGGCTTATTCTGGCTTATTTCGCTTAGCATAATGCTCTCCGGGTCCACCCATGCTGTCGCAAAGGATAAGATTTCCTTCCTTTTCATGGCCAAGTAGTATTCCATTGTGTAAAGGTACCACTGCTTGGTCTTATTGTTAAAGTGCCCTTTGGACCTCTGATTTTTCCGCGCAAATTTCAGAATATGTGTTTCAAGTCTATTAAGACTTTGTTGAATCTGTGGATAAATTTGAGTTTATCTGGTATCTTGACCGTATTGAACTTTGCAGTTGATTCATGTCATGTCTCCCGGAAGCACTTTTTTCTTTAATGTAAGGAATTACGCCTCCATTTACTAAAGGATTCATCAAAGCATATACATTAGGAAGTGTGTATGTGTGACTCAATTTCTCTGGTGCATATTCGCATTGAGCCTCAGGGAAGAGAGACATGTCTATTCTGTTGCTTTCAGCCTCTCGCTTCCCTCACTCAGTAGTTCCTAGACCGGTGGAGCTGGAGACCTTACTAGGTTGTGTGTTACTGGGGGAGATGGCTCTGTCTTAAAGGCCGGTGCCCACGTGAGTCATGGTGGCCCTGGCACATTCTTTTAGTCTCTGATTAATCAGGTTGCCTTTGTAGTTCTGAGTTTAAGCCCATTTCCTTGCAGTTTGTTGGGTAACCAGATTTTGGGGCCACAGTCCTCTGCTAGCCAGCCCTCAGGAGCAGGAAGGCTCAACTCAGCCTGGGCTGAAGCCCCGCTCCCGGAATCAGCTTCTGCCAGGCAACCCTGTATCTTTACGGGATCTCCAGGAACTGGTCCAGCCCGTGTTCCATTCTCCTTCTTCCCCGACTCTTTCTCCATCCCACTGCTAGTCGTGTGAAAACTGAAGTCCAGAAGGGGAAAGGAGGGGTAAAATTCAGGAACAAAACTCTTCTTTTTTTTAAAAAAGACTTTATTTATTTATTTTTAGGGAGGGAAGGGAGGGAGAGAGAGAGAAACATCAATGTGCGGTTGCTGGGGGTCATGGCCTGCAACCTAGGCATGTGCCCTGACTGGGAATCGAACCTACGACACTTTGGTTCGCAGCCCGCGCTCAATCCACTGAGCTACGCCAGCCAGGGCTTAAAACTCTTCTTAAATACCCAATGCCAGATCTCTCACAGGGCAACTTGCACCTTTACATAATTACTATAACTAATAACATTATTGTTTTTTAAAATAATTTATTTCATTAAAATACAAATATGGCTTCCTTTCTTTCTATTAAATATTAATATTACCTGATTTTTTTAGGCCTGCAGGGGAAGGTCACAGCTGAATATGACCAAATGAGCATGCATGTGAGGGCTTATGCTTTTTAACCATTGTACCACATTGTGTCTGTTTGCCAAATACTGTCAGTGTGAGTAAATCAGTGTAAAAGAAGTAATCGTAATAGCTATGATACAGATTATTCATCATTACAGAGGTTTTAGTTAACAAGTAGTCATTATATCACTTGTTTATCACACGTTACGTAGGTAAGGAAAGTATTTTTTGTTCCCATTTTATACTTTAGGGAACTGATTGAAGAACCTTGGCTAGTGAAAGTATCTAAGATGAAGATCTGTGTCCACTGTGATTTGAAAACGACAGAGACAGAGGCTCCAGAATTTTAGGGCCAGTGAATTGCCAAATGATGTTTTAAATACTTTTCCTTTTAACCCTAGAAACTGTGTAAAATCAGTAGGAAGCACACAGCTTTGGAGTTAAACGCAGCTCAGCCATTTGTTAGTTGGTGGGTGACCGAGGACAATGGACTCAGTTTCCGGCGGCCTGCTTTCTTTACCTGCACGGCCCGGGGCAGCCTCTGACCCTCACAGTGGTTACAGGACTGTGGGAGAGCCACCAGCATGGGACCCCGCCCATGGAAGAGTTTCAAAAAATTGTATCAAGTACTTAAATAATTAAACTTCTAAATGTAAAAATGGAGATAAAACAGAAACCAAGCAAGACTCTGTATTCCCATAGGCAATCTTAAACATATATATTCCAAACGTGAATTTGAAATAGCTCCTGTTTTGGGTGGGGCAAATGTTCGTTTCCTTCTGTGCTGGGGGACACCTACTCTGCAATGTCCATTTGATAGGGCTGATGGGTGCTTCAGGGCTTGAAGAGAAAAATCATCATCAGTCACGGATGTGGGGAGATTGGTCCAAATTCCTGCCTAGCACTGAAGAACTGGTGCCCCACTGCTGACGTCCCTCAGCTGTCGTCCTGCCCTGGAAATGCCCGTGGTTGAAGGAGCTGCTTCTTCCAAAGCCCACCACGTTCTCAGAGGTGGCCTGCGTCCATTGGCGGTTGCTTCGACATGGAAAGACTTGGCTTGCTCACAGCCATGCGGGAGGAGTCTGAAGCACCGCCCCTCCTTCCCGGTTCTTCGTGGCATTGGCTCTGACCGCGGCACGGACCACATTTCATCCCACGTTTGCCCTCTGCCCCATCTTGCCTCCTCTCCACCCCTTCCACACGTGCTGATCCTAAGAACACTTCTGAAAAAACTTCGTGAATGCCAGTCTCTATCTCAGAGTACGCTTCCTGCGGATCCGAACCCGCAACACAATCATAGCCTAGTTGTTTGTGGCTTTCTGAGCCAGACTTTTATAGACAGTTACCCCTAGGAGGTACTGATTGACCAAGATGGGGGACACAAGCGAGTTTTGAATACTTTGCATCAGACACCCCACTTCACACAGGAGAGTACCAGTCCCGTGTTTGACTTGCAGATGGTTGTTTCATCGATGACACGTTCACCCCACGGCACTGAAGTTTCAAGATAATAAACTTAGGCCACCTAGGTAGTAAAGCGAAGAGTAGGGTGGAGGAACAGAAAAGCAGGAAAAAAATGGAGACATAAAATGAAAGATCGCAGAGAAAACCGGAGTCGTTTTTATGACCAAGTTCCCCTGTCACCACGTAGCCTAAACGTTTCCCGAAAGTGAAGTCCTGGGAATGGTGTGCTCTTTTTTCTCTGTGCTCCGACCCGCTCTAGTCCGGAGCAGTGGGAAACGGCGAAGCACGCCTCCCTGAAGAGATCAAATCCTGTCCGCTGTCGTTTTAAAGATTTCTCACGGCATAACTGTATCCAGGCAGTCAGCTGGGAACAGAAGCATGAAACAGACACAGAAGCCCACTGTCCCCGGGTCAGGCGACGGGAGACTCCCTTTAGTCAAGTGCGACTCGAACGCCGAGGGCTGCATGCCTCTTCCAAGCTGCGGAGAGTGTCTTCTGTAGCGCCCTTCAAAGCGGAGGCTGTGGCCACGGTGGCGAGTAAAGATGCTCACAGCTGCCCGAAAGCCGTCCTTCTGTGCTATGGGCTTTTCTCAAACGTTTGGAAAACATCACATTTCGTTCTCTTTTAGTTTAGTCACATGAGTCCTTCATAAGCAAAATTGTAAAAATAAGACTTTTCCATGTTGCTGAACTTCCATTTTGTCTCAAAAGTCTGGAGCCCAGAAACTTTTAGTGGGTGGGCAACAGTTGGAAAAAGATGGTAGCTTTGTGTTATGGGAAAACCCAGTGCTGTTGAGGCCAGAGCAAAGCAAACAGGGCCAGGCAATGCGCCCGGAACAAAATATACTAAGGTCACCTGCCTCCAGGTTGATGTACGGAAAGGATACCCAGGGAGAATGAAGTGTACACGGCACAGGAAGAAAGTTCCTTCATAGAAAGAATAAAGTATATGAAAATCCACACGATTTGTTGAACATTTAGCTTCCTCATATCAGTTAAATAGCTTGCTTTTAAAGTATGTTTATAAAAACCTGGTAGTTTCAACCACACTTAATAATTAAAAAAAAAAACCTGTGAACGCATTTCATCAACGAAAGTGTGATGGTTATGAACCATCCAGGAAAAGAAATGTATGCAAACAGGTATTTGCACAGACGTAGCCGAATGAAACGCTGTGTCCCACACACCTGCAGCCACTTGGTCACCCGTGATGAGTCAGGGAGGAAATCAAAGGGCAAGGTCTCCGTAGCAGTTTGTTTATCAAGGGGGACAATGGTAGGTAGTATCAAAATGACTTCTTTTACAAACATTGCCTTTAAATAATATATTTTAGTCAACCAAGTAAGTAATCAAATCGAAAATGTCTGTTGGATCCTTCTACAGATATGTACGTGGAATGAAGCTGTTCATCAGTTTTTAATATCATGTCTTAATACCTATTTTTTCTTCATGGCCGAAAAGGCACTATAATAAAGGGTAAGAATCTGTCTACATGAATTAACTCATTGTTAAATTTATTGAAAAGAGTGTATCAAATGTTTACTTATATGGCATTTTTATTTCAAGGCTGAATACTTAAAATCAATTAACTTCAAGGCAACAATCAAATGATCTCGCTGGCTGCCGTGAAAATGATGTTGGAGACTTGAATGAGAAGTTAATTGTTGAGAAATGAGTCATTTAAGATTCGTCGTCCATTTGCATGGAATGAAAATGAGAACATGAACAGCAAAGAACAACAGCAGTAATCTCTCTTAACTGAAAAAGACCTTGGTTTGAATTTTTCCCTGAGTAGCAGAACCTGGTGGAAGGGGTCAGAGGAATTCTTATCCCAGCACCTGACCCCACGGCCCGGGCATTTCCATATTTATTGAAATGTTTATTGACAAAACCCCCCAAACGTGCTGTGGCGCTTCTTCGGTGACTTTCTGGGAGTGTTTGCTCAGGACAACACAGGCAGTTCAGAAACAACGAGAAAGAAGGTTTCCATTATATTCCTCTATTGGGTAAGAATGAAGTCTCACAAAATGCCACCCTGAGACAAATGGGAAATTGTACGGAAGGGATCAGCTCTCGTCAATTCAAGCTCGTTTTCCAAAGTTGACAAAGTCCATGCAGTCGAATTGTTCGTTATCAATGAGATAAATATTGAGGTCCACTGATTTGGCGACTGGCAAATACTTAAATAATTTTGCATTCATTCAACAGATATTTATGTATTGGTTGCTTAGCAAAGAGCTAGGCGCTGTGGTAACCACCATCCAGTGGGAAACAAATGGCCTTTGCCCTTGTGATTATCAATGGAAACGGCAACATAAAATGGACTTCACTGCTCACTGTGTTTCCGTTTTGTTCATTGGATTATTTTGTCCATTCGATTCCACCTGTAAGTGAGATCATATGACACTTGTCTTTCTCTGACTCGCTTATTTCACTTAGCATAATGTTCTCCAGGCCCACCCAGGTTGTCACAAAAGGTAAGATTTTTTTTTCCTGTTTAGAGCCGAGTAGTATTGCATGGTGTCAATGTACCACAGTTTTTTCATTCACTCATCCACTGATGGGCGCTGGGGCTGTTACTAGATCTTGGCTATTGTAAATAACACTGCAATGAACATGGGGTGCGTATATTCTTTTAAATTAGTGTTTCAGGTCTCTCTGGATATATTCCCGGAAGTGGAATCGCCAGGTCAAAAGGCAGTTCCATTTTTAATTTTTGGAGGTATCGCCATACCACAGGTGGCAAACACAAGGCCCGCGGGCTGAATCCGGCCTCCACCTTGTTGTATCCAGCCCAGCCCCTTGTTTCTACCCAGTGGCAGCGCTGAGCTCTCGCTTATCTGTTAAGGAGTAGTTACATGTACACCGTCCTAACATTACATTCGGACCTTCGAAGACAACCTCGAGGCCGCTGTGGCCCCCGTGAAAATGAGCTTGACACCCTTGCCCCATACCGTTGTCCACGGTGGCTGCCCCAGCCTGCATCCCCACCAACACTGTAGGAGGGTTCCCTTCTTTTCCACGTCCTTGCCAACACCTGTGTGTTGATTTATCGATAAGAGCCATTCTGACAGGCATCAGGTGATCTGTCACTGTGGTTTTAATTTGCACCTCTCTGATGGTTAGTGACGTAGAGCCTCTTCCCCCGTGTCTGCTGGCCATCTGTAACCCAGAAGCAAATTCGTAGATGCAGACCGCGGACTGACAGCTGTCGGGGGGAGAGGGGTTGAGGGGCTGGGTGAGAAAAGTGAAAGGATCAGGCAAGAAATAATCACTCACAGGCACGGACAATAATATAGTGATATCCAGAGGGGACACAGGGGGTGGGGGGGCCATGAGAGGGGGCAGAGGGGCTAAATGGGGGATGGGAGGAGACTTCACTTTGGGCGGCGAGCACGCGATGCACTGTGCGGATGACGTGTGGTATCCAGGTGTCCGTTGGAAACCCGTATGACGTGATTCACGAGTGTCGCCCCAATCAATTCAATAAAAATTCTGAAATAAAAATAAAGATAAATGAAAAAGACGCGTGTCTTCAAGGAAATGTTAAGTTTATAGTGCACCGCTTCAGTCCACATCTCCAGACTCCCAGGTGCTACAGCCCACGCTCATTTGGCTCTGTATTAGGCTTGCTGAACTGTTAACGCTCAGAACCAAGACACAGAGAAACACTGCGTCTCCGTTGTTATTTATGTCGTCCACGGCCCACAGCTCAGATACAGCGGTTTCCAGACCCAGGTCTCCTGAGTGTCTAAAGAAATAAAAGTCCCCAGTTGAAACTGAACAACTGAACTCGTTGCTCATGACAACTAAGAAAGTTAAAAAAAAAGAGAAAGAAGGTTTGCATTCTATCCCTTTATTAGGTAAGCGTGAAGTCTCACAAAATGCAACCCTGAGACGAATGGGACTAGTTGTTTGGTTTCTGTCCCTGGCTCTCGGGCCAGGGGAGCACCTGTCACTTTTCCCGAGACCCTAATCAAAGCCCTACCATAGTGTCAATGTATAGAAGATCCGTGTTCAGTGTCTCGGTCGTCTCTGGTCCTGACGGCCCTCTGTCATTCACGTTCTGGCTACGGCATCACTTGCATGGACCAGGTGCTGAGCTGAGAATTAATGTCAGTGCGTCTAATCGTTCACTCGTACAATCCTTCATGACACATTGCTGAACGCCTGCTTCTTGGGAGTGAACTCCTCGACCTCATGGGACTTAAACTTTAGGAAGAGATAAAAGGGGTCATTCAATTACTTGAAAGAGTCATTTCGCATGTATGTATAAGTAGCATGATTGCAGGTTTTTAAAGAAATGTAGAATATATTTCTCCCAGTCATCAGAAAGTGAGAACTTCATAACAAAGACTGTGCTCATTTCCTGCGACTTGCATAAGATGTTAACAGTTTCTACCATTTCCTTGGACAAAGCGGGAGACATCCCAACCTTGCTTTTCCTTAATCCTTTATTCTTCTTGACTTCCGTGTTTAACCTGCATCTTTAGGTTTTGAAATTTTGCCTCGACAAAGCAGCTTTCTGCATTGCGTATCCGATAATGTCATTGACTGCATCTTTTATTTTCGCCTTTCTGGCACCAGTGCCTGAAGCCATCCATCGTATTAATAGGTGTATCTAAAGTTATCCATGTTTCTAAAAAGCAGGCGTATTGTTTACAAGTGGGTCTTACCCGGCTTGCCTTGGCAATGCATTGAGGCATTGCTGGAAGGAGAGGCCTGTGACTTCGAGGTTCCTCACTGCGCTGTGTATCTTCAGGCAGTCTGGCGAAGATACGCTCAATTTCTGAGCAAGTTTATGCACGCACTTCTTGGAAAACAAATCTCTTTTTTCTCCATATTACAGAGTGAGCAACAGATTAGACTCTAAAGTAATCACCGTTGTCAAGTAGCTAGATGGGATTACATAAATAGAAGGCCAGGGACTAAAAGCTCTTTGATGGGGGGCGCGTCCTCCCCAGAGAAGCTGTTAGTTCGAAAAACACCTCGCGCGGCTGTCTCAGGGAGTGACAAGACCCTGGGGTCCTGGCGGCCTCGCTGGAAGGAGTGTCCTGCTTCTGCAGAAACGCTAGTGCTAAACTGTTTGGATGGAAAAGGTCCATTAGGTTAAAAATATCCCAGCACTCTCAGTCCTCTGATTAATACCATTAAATTGCGACGCGATGTTCCATTAGTGTCTAAAATGAGGAAGTACCGAGGAGAGGTTCCGAAAAGGGAAGGTCTCCGTGTGGGAGAGATCAGGTGAGGCGTCTTGGGGGAGGGGATGTTCGTCTCAGGCCCGGCAAGGTTGGAGTTGAGGTGGGGCCTGGGCGCTCACGGCAGGAGGTCTGAATTCTCCTCGCCCAGCAGAACCGACCCCCTGGGTCATGCTGAGCCATTCAGAACGCTGCTTACACATTAGCCAGTTCAAGAGGGTGGCGTGCTGTCACAATTACTCAACACACCTACATTGCATGGACTCAGTCCAACAACATAAGATGCCCAGTGCATGGACATTTCCCCAATCTCAAATGTGCAGCGTGGCGCAAGTTGGCATCATAAATTTATATGTCACGGGCGCTTCAAGGACTGAAATTCAAAATGTGTTTATTAAAAATGGTAATTAGACTACTATCAGGAGAAATAAATGATTCTGTTTAATGGAAAACTTTTCCATTTGTTACTATTTAAAGTTGACCTGAAATAGAGAGCAGGGAAGGAAACACTATTTATTTATTTATTTATTTATTTATTTATTGCCTTCCAGTGCAAATTGGATCTGTCAGGCCTGTATAACCGCACGCTGTCCCTGATGTTAATAATTGTAATTGGAAAACAAGTGTTATGCAGTGGTTGTCAGGGGCTGAGGAGAAGGGAAATGAGGACTGACTACCGATAGGTACATGGTTTCTTTTGGGGCAATGGGAACGTTCTAGAATTAGATAGTGGTGCTAGTGCACAACCTATGTAGAAGGTTGGTAAAATTATTTAAATCTATCAGGGTCTCATCCTGTTGTAATTGATAGGATTTTGCTGGGGCCCCCACCCCTTTTTAGTGGTTATAGTTCCACTCTGGCTTTCTATCTATCTACCCTACAGTCAGTTTTGCTAAGGAGCAGCTTGAAAATTGTTCTTTTAATATAATTTTCTATTTTATTTGCATAATTCTCCATTGTATTTCCTTTTGATACTTCACATCTCTATTTATAGTTATGCCCCCTTTAACTTTCCAAAACTTAGAAAAAAATTCTCTCTTAAAGACTGTTGATCCATCTTGCCTCTTGTATCTGTCAGTATTTTAAAATTGTTACTGTACAAGTTTCAGGTGTACGTTGTATTGGATGTCTGTACACACTGCAGAGCGACCACCCCGAAGTCTATGAACTATCCACCAGTGCACACGGGGCCCACCTCCTCCTGTGTGCTCACCTCCGCGGGTCTGCGGCTCCTTTGGTGACCGCGGGTCAGTTCTCTCGTCCCCGTGAGTTTTTTGTTTTCTGTTTCTGTTTGCTCTTTAGATTTCACGTATGAGTGAAATCGTATTGTATTTGTCTTTCTCTTTCTGATTATTAGTGTAACACCTTCAACTTCCATCCATGTTATTGCAACTGGCAAGGTTTTATTTTTTTAACTGAGTAGCAGTATTCCACTCGGGGTGTGTGTGTGTGTGTGTGTGCGTGCATCACACAGTCTGTATCCATTTACCCACCCATGAACGCTTAGGTTACTTTCATATATCGGCTCTGGTAGATAATTTTTCTTCAAACATAGGGATCCATGTAACTTTTTAAGTTAGTGTTTTGTATTCTTTCATTAATTTTGAAGCTTTTTGATTTTGTTGATCTTCTCTGGTCTTCCTACTTACAAACTTTGTTGCTACTCTCACCACGATAACCTCCTTCTTCTCCAGGCTTCCTCTGCCGGGCTGCCCCGCACTTGGGGGGACTGGAACACGCAGGCCCCTGATGTGTGGTCCTGCTTTATGATCTGTGCATCCAAGCCAGACTTGCTGTCAAATTCCACCTTCGAATTCCAATCTCCATTGCTTTGTTATGCAGTGCTAATTCATATCATGTATTATGATTAATGTTGGGGGCACAGAAGTGTGTTTTTAGTATTTTAGTGTGTGTGTTCTATTTTGACTCTTCATTACATTGTGGCGAGAGAAAAATAGTTCGTATAGGATATTTCTTTTTGTTTCTAGACATCCTTTGTGATTGAACGTATTTATTTTCTCTTTGTTCCATGAGGGCGGCCTATGTGTTAATAAGATAGAGGTTGATAATGTGAATTTTTATATTTTCAGCAGGCTTATTACTGTTTAGTCTGGTGTTCGGTTTCTGAGGAAGATTGCGGGAAAGCCCCCATATGTTTGTAGATTTGTCAATTTCTTTTACAGCTTATGTTAGTTTTGCCTAATTATATGTTTTCTTCTTTATGCATATCCCTGTATTTAAGCTACATTCTAGTCTTAAAAATATCTAAAGGTAATTAGCATCTTTATCATACTGCATAATAATGCAAGGGACTAAGCATGTGAAAACACTAGTTTCTCCCTATTATTTCCATGTAATCATTAGCAGGCTTGTTAGACCCATCCCCTTCTGTTAATAATCATTATTAATTTGTTTTTATAGTTTATGATAAGTAGATTTATCAACTTGCTTACTGATTTCTATGTTTACCACTTTTTTCATCTTACTCTTACCTTTTCAGTTTACTTTTCTTCATTACTTTCTTCTTTTCTTCAAAAATATTAATTTAAGGCTATACATATATTGGGTTCACCAAAGAGTTTGTTCAGTTTTGTTCCATAGGATGGCTCTAGTAGTGCTTAGTTATCTTTAACTTCACTTGAAACAATCTTATTAGATTGTATTGTGACAACTGTCTTATCAGCATGCATTTAAAAAAATCTAAATTGGTGAACTTTTGTGCAGCCATTTTAATATTGAAGATGGGAGAAAATATACAACATTTTTGGTGTATTATGCTTTATTATTTCAAGAAAGGTAAAAATGCAATTGAAATGCAAAAAAAATTATGCAATGTATGGAGAAGGTGCTGTGACTGATTGAACGTGTCAAAAGTGGTTTGTGAAGTTTCTTGGTCCTATTGACATTTGGCCAAATAATTCTCTGCTGTGGGGCTGTCTTATGCATTGGAAGATGTTTAGCAGCACCCCTGGCCTCTGCCCACTAGAAGCCAATAGTAGGAGATTGCCGACATACTCAAATATCCAAATCAATAAAGTTATTGGTGAAAATGAAAAATGTGCCTTTTATTTTATGGAAAAAAAAATAACGGATTTTCTGGCCAACCCAATATATATTCTAATTAGATTTGTAGTGACAGATAATAAACATTAACTTAATAAATGGCTAAATTAAAGTAAATTATAGATTGTCCTAAAAAATAGAGCAGAAGGCCAGAGAGGAGGGCAGGTCGCATGCTCCGACACGGGAATCGGCAATGATTCTCTGGGAAGCAGACATTTACGTTGAAAGGTGCAAGAGGTGAGAGTGTGGGCTATGCAGGCATCAGAGGGAAAACATTTCAGGCGGAGGGAAATAGCTAATGGGAAGACTGGGAGATGCACGCATGTCTGCAGTATTTGCAAACAATCTAAATGAAACGTGGAGGGCAGTGAGGCTGAAACAGGGGGAGGGAGGGAGAGAGGAGGAGAGGGGGTCGGAGCAGAAGCAGGTGTCACCCCACAGGGATGGGAAGCCATTACAGAGACTTGGCCTCTTGCATCGAGTGAGATAGGAAGTCACTGTGGAATGCGTCTGACCTCGTGTGCCTTTTAATGACGACAATGGCTGGTGTGTAGAGAACTGATTGCTGGGGGGCAAGAGTAGAAACGAGAAAACTAGCTACTAGACAGCTATGGACTGAACGTCTGTGTCCCCCCAAATCACAAGTTGAAATCCTCTCTCCCAAAGTGATAGTATTAGGGGGGTGGGGGCCTCTGGGTGGTGCCGAAGTCGTGAGGGTGGAGCCTTCATGAAGGGGATCAGTGCATTTTCATTGAGACTCCCCAGAGACCCCCAGTCTCCCACCACGTGAGGGGCACACCCACAAGGAGCCTGCTAGAAACCAGGAGGTGGGTCCTCACCAGAACCCAACCATGCTAGCACCTTCCGCTTGAACTTCTCCGCCTCCCGAAATGTGATACATTTCTGCTGCCCCCCAGGCTGCCCGGATGTGGCCTTTTTGTAGCAGCCCGAGTGCCCTCGGACAGGAATAATTGCCGTCACCTAAGTGAGGAGACTGGGCCAGGTTCGTCGCTGGGAATATGGCGAGAGTCAGTTCCTGGGTAAATTTTAAAGAAAAAAAAAACAGGGTTACCTCTGTGTTTGTAAGGAAATCTCCTTGGCTATAAGAAGGGATCCTGGTGATGACTGGCATGTGATGATGAATTACAGTAATGCAAGTTTTTGAAGGGTGGTTATATGACCAGGCATCTACCAAAATTATACTTCCCATATAAACAATTTTATTAAACTGTTGCCTGAACAACTTCGAAGGGTTGAAAATTCAGAGTGCACAATTTTTACTGGTTCTAGAATGATGGATTTATTTTATTTGTTACTGTTAACTAGTTAGAAAAGACCATATGATACGATACAGTAATTAAAGATAATAAGAAAAGCCAAGAAATAAGAATATGATGTGATATAGTAATTAAAGACAATAATAAAGGTCGAGAAGTAAAAATATGAAAATCAGGGCAGGATAAAGAAAATAATGGGAGTAATTTTTTTAAATAAATTATTTTAATTACTTGCGAGTTTCTGTGTTTCATATTGTTTGTATTTGTTGACCCCACAAGAGACAGAGCTTGTTACATTAAGAGAGTTTTGCTATAATATGCATAACATGAAGAACAAACGTTTTAAACTTAATTGGTATATAGATCACATGTAAAGCCACGGGTATGGCTAACACTGTGCAGCAGTGTTAAAAATATAGCCCCGGTATCTGGGCATTTAATAAGGGTAATTGCTTTCTTGTGGCAAACAATTTGAAACAGAGAAAATAGGCATCCATCTTTTCAAACATCACCAGGACCCAGTAATTACTGTGGGAATATAAACCTGCATTTTATTAGCAGTGCATTTGACTGCATATAATTTCTGAAGAAACATTATGTACAAAGAAACATTATGTGCAAAGAAACATTATGTCCAGTTCAGGTGGAGGAGGATAAAACATATACGATAATTAGTTCGGCAGCTTTGGCCTTTATGATGCAGACGCACCACGAGCACAGCAGAGAACTACAAGAGGTCAGAAAGCCCCGTGTTGGGCTGGCGCGTGTTTAACAGTCGGCTCGTGGGGAAAACCCAAAAACCAAACACTGGTTTGCAATGTTTGTGGCTCTCCCTGGTGGACATACTCACACTGTGTCTGGTTTTAGTTTACCAACATGGCATGGCTGACCGTGGAGTGAGGAAGACACATGCACATGTACCCTTGAAAGCACGTGTACACGTCAGGTCCAGCATGGGGTCGCTTCCTAGACTCACCATCGAGTTGCCATGAAAGTCTGGGTAACCCCTGAGTTCCCTCACTTCCAAAGTCAAGAGACTGGACCAGTTGTTGTCTAACAGCCTTTGAAGACTGATCGTTGCTTTTAAAGGATGGTGGTATGATGACTTTGCCTTCTGTAAACTTTAAAATTCTACATACAACTCCTGGTGGAAGAAATGGAACATAATTCATTTTTCTATTAATTGCTTTTTTAGTATCCTTGATCTTTAAATAGAGTCACAGATTTGGGAACATCTTGTAGAAAGACAGGCATTAGATAAGACAGTGGTTCAAATTAGACAAAATCGCTTTAATTCCAATCATTGTGCTATCAATTACGAGTCATATCGGTGCCTCCTTGGCAGTAGAGGATGTGTTTTCTTGCATCTTCTTCATAGAACCTAATTCTGTGAAACTCCGCCCAGTGACCTGCCTCCTGGCAGTCACACCTTTGTGTCTGTCGCCCCCTCTCTTTGCCTGTGGGCTGAACCTTGAGACTCACTTCTACTGGGTGGAATTCTTGGGAGTTAAACAAGATTTAAGCTCCCAGTGCTCTGTTGAATCCCAAGTCCTTTGGAGACCGTGGCTCCACCAAATACTCTTTCTCGCATAAATATAATCAAATGCAGCATGCTTTTTAAAAGGAAACTATAGCCCTAGCCGGCGTAGCTCAGTGGATTGAGTGTGGGCTGCGAACCAAAGCATCGCAGGTTCGATTCCTGGTCAGGGCACATGCCTGGGTTGCAGGCCACGGCCCCCAGCAACCATACATTGATGTTTCTCTCTCTCTCTCTTTCTCCCTCCCTTCCCTCTCTAAAAATAAAATAAATAAAATCATAAAAAAAGGAGACTATAGTAAAAAAAATTTTAATCATTATGTCACAATTACTTTTTTCGCCTCTCAGTTGCAAGAACTCCCTTTTCATAACTCAGAAGCCCATGTTAAATGCCCACCACAAATTCTTCCTGCTTTTCTTACTCTCCTGTAAGTGTGGGTAGATGTCTCATGCTCATAAATATACGTATGCAAACACACGTTGTCATCAATATACAAAATAGAATTACGGTTTACGTGATTTTCTATAAACCGGGTTGTTTTCACAAACACGGCTCATGGGTGCCACTCTGTCCGGGGGCAAGCAGTGCTCTTGGAACTCAGTGCCTGTCTTTCCCGGGTACAACTTCCCAAGTCCTGGAGGCTGGGATCCGCACCCCGCATCTGTCTGAAACTCATGTTGCTCTGAGCCTTAGTCGGCAACACGTGAAGAGGAAAAAAAAAACCAAGTCTACTTTTTTTTTTAGAATTAATTGTATCTTGGCTTTCAGGCAGACAATGAGTTTCCAAAAATGAAGAGCGAAGTCTGATCCAGAATCCCCCATACTTTGCATGCGGGTGCATTTTTGAGGGCATAAGCATTTACAAAGTAATAAATCATTGGAAATGAAGGTATTCACTTAGTGCGTGTGACCAAAGCAGACGTGGCACGGTGTCACAAGCCCACTGGGACCTCTGAAGGTATTTACAGTTGTCACAGCAACTAACAATTCCGTCTTCTGAGTGCTGGCATGGGCCGGAGACCGAAGTCCCAAATTCGTTCTGTATGTTTCATTATTCTACTCCATTTCTTTGTAGAATTTGGGGTGGTTATGTAAAGCCTGTGTTTTGCCCGGAATGCTGAAACTTAGGTAGGGGCCCTGTCTGAATTCAGCAGTGTGACATTAGGGCTTACAGTAAGCAGAGTGTCACCTGGTGACCTGTGACCGTTTACAAGGACTCGGGCCTTGGTGACAGCGACAGATGAGCCAGTAGGATTCCACTGGATGAGGACCAAGGGTGAAAGCAACAAGCCAAAGGAAGCAGTTGTTTTCTAAACAGTGTATTCTTGTCTTGCACGGGGGATAGAGTCCAGTGTGAGGCCTATTTGGAAGCTCCGAGAGACCAAAAGATAATGTCACTGCCACTCCCAACGACTGCCATCTTGCTGCACCCAGTGACACCTTTTCTATTCCGAACACAGTGCTCACTAAACACTCATTCTGCATTCCTAGAGGGATTTTGTTTTTGAGGGGTTGCTTTTTTCCCTTTTCTTCCCATCTCTCTTTTTCAGAGTAGATAGTAGCATGCTGTTGACGAAAACACACGTGCTCGCTCCTGCTGTTTAAATGGTTAGGTTCTGTTCGGAGGAGTGAAACAGAGTGCTGCCATTTGCTCCCAGGTGCTGAGACTGCTGCCGCCGAGGAGTACGGATGGGCGCTCTATTGCGGGCAGAGAGCCGTCCTTTGCGGGGTTGATGGCATTGGGGGGGTGGGAGTTACGGGGGGCTCACTTCTTTCCTTCTGGGGGCTTGGGCTGTCTATTTCCCCTGCTGGGGCCTTCATCCCCCCAAATCCCTTTCTCATCTCCTACCACATGGATCATTGCACATTCTTATATTCTTATTTCTCTTTGGAATATTTGCTTTATTTTTCTTCCAAAAAAAAAGCTAATCCCAAGCTGGCACAGTTCAAGACAAAGTAGCTCCCAACATTGCTAGTTCAGACTTAGTCACTGAGGAGAGTTTAATGTGCTTTAATCTGCTGTATTCGAACTGATCAGAGTGTTCAAAGCATTTTCTTTTTAATATCGAGAAGGTTCACTAAATCTCCCTCTTGTCTTTTCGACTTGTTACATTTTGAGAGGAAGTTCTTCCGGACCCCAAAGCAAACGCACTTAATGTCATAGGTTTTCATCATTCACTCTCGATGATTTGATCCTACACCCCGACATTGTTGGGCCCAGGGGTGGACATCTGCCTGTTCTAAGCAGACTGTACGTGTTCACACGTGCCCACTGTCTGGTACACGTTCACAGTTTATAGCATAATCTTCTAAGAGAACAGTTGTTTCCCTTCTGGGGCGAGCTCCCCCACGACGGATACCATTACCAGATTTTTCTTTTGGCAGAATACACCCTCTTGTAGGTAACATCTCATTTTGAAGAACCATATTTTTCTTTATATCCTTATAATAAAAACGTTTTAAAACTCAGTCATCATACCTCTATTGGGTGCCTAGATATTGCAATAATTCTAATAATCCTCAATAGTGCAGATCTCAGTCAAACAAAATCTTTGCTTCCACACAGCTGGCAATGGGGGGTATGGAGTCCCCCACAAATGTTAACAGACCACTCCTCTCACACCGAGTGATGTGATGATGCTGTCCTACGTGTCTATAAAAGGCCGGTAATTATGTTTTTATTTGCATGGCATGTAGGGCTGTGGCCTGTACAAATTTCATGACTCTGGAATACTTGAAAGAAAATAGCATATAATACCTCTGTAACATGTTATAAATATGACATAGAACATACATTTTGGTGAAGCATTGCTAATCAAATTCTACTCTAAGTGATTGGATTAAATTGAATCAAAGGTTCAAAGGTTAGTCTCCTGATCGGAGTCACACATATGTACCACCTCAGACTGAGACTGATCAGAAATGGGTTTCCAGGTGCAGAGAGAAAATGCGACCACTTTGATACATTTGGAGGCTTATGGGTTGGGGAGAGAGGACCTGATTCTAAATGCACATTCCAAAAATGAGTCTTCTTGAAGGGCACGCGCTGGTGCAGATCTCTGTGACTATCACTCGTGTGTGAGTGAAAGAGGTCCTCTCTGAGCGTTACTCACAAGGACGCTTTTCCACGTCAGCGTCGCCCACCCCTTGCCTTTGTTGCGTGTTGTGTATCGAAATGGCCCTTCTCCGTGGTGGTGAACCTTCTTTCCATGCGCTCTTGGTTGAAAGGCCTAGGAAAGAGACTGCTCATGGAGAGGATTGAACTGATATTAAAACTGCGAGAGAAAAAACCCATAACCCAAGTTTTATTATAACTCCACATGCACATGTTAAGCCCTGGAACACATTTAAGAAGGAGTTCGAACTCACTCTTGTCAAGAAGCTTATAGTTAAGGACCATGGATTGTTAGTGTTTCCCGAGTCATCACACCTCGCTGACCGTCAGCTGTTGCTGACAGAGACCCACGTCTTTGGGTCAGGGTGTGTCCCTACCGGGTGCTGAGACTTCCACAGGTGAGGCCGCCGGCCGGAGTATGTGCTCAGACGGACACGGAGGCGGGGGACACTGGTGCTGATCCGGGTGCCGAAAGTCCTCCCTCCCCTCTTCCACGTTCTTCTATTTAAAGAGACAAGCTGGCTGAGACCTGGAGTGTAACAACAAGAAAATAATTAGGAGGCGTTTTAACACGTCTTTTCCCCAAAAAAGATACTTTGGAAAAAGTTTCTTTCCCACTCCTATTCCAAAATAATTTTCCTCGGGTGGCCTTTTTGAAGGAAGCTCTTCAGGCCTCCCACACCCTGTCGCCTGATGCTCTGGGTAGTGGCCGGGTAGACGGCATTGGTGGTCCCTGCCCCGAGGGGTTGTAAGAGCTACCAGGTGGTGCTGCTGGCGAGTCGTGGCACATTGTGTCCACTGAGTCTCCTGGTCAGTACAGTTCCCCTCCCTTATAGCGGGGCCATTTTCAGAAGCAGTCTTTCTAATCTGGACGGAAAGATCCCCAGGGTCCTGCATGGGCTTCGGAGCCACAGTCCCACAGAGTAAGAGTGTCAGCTCGCCTGCAGAGCCCCCCCGTTTCCCCACAGCTCTCTCTTCCACGAGCCCCTTTAGACGAGTGGCTGGCCGTGGTAAGATGCGAGTGCTCCTGGATTAGCTTAGTGGGGATATATTATTTGTCTCCGTTTCCCGGGTGACACTAGAGGTTGTGACAAATCTGAGGTCATGAAACTGCTAAGCGCAAGGGCTGATACCGGCAGCTGGGAGGTAGTCATTCTGATGTGAGAGTGAATTTGCGGAAGAGCCCCATGAGCAGGGGGGCAGGTCCTATCAAGTCATTGTTATTCCATCCTGAAATCTGCATCAATGGCGGTTGAAAATGAGCGTTGACGAAATGAAGAAGATGCGCTTTATCTCACACCCCTGCGTCTGGGAGAAGCTTCTTTTCATTGTGAGATTGTGAAACATGCATATTCTCAACAGATACATGAATGCTGTTGGCTTGGAGATAAAGGAAACAAGAAGAGGGTGAGAGAGAAAGACGCTTATATAGCATTTTCTGAGCAAAAAAAAAAAAAAGATAAAAACCGGGAGGAGAAAGGAAAGAAAAGGAAAGCAGCTCCAGGCAGAGGTTTTCCCCCTCGGAACTGTGACGTGATTGGCGGGGCAAATGTGGTCCTGTGTTTCCTCCGGGCTTCTTCCCAAATTGCCTGGGGGGGCCAGGGCTGGTCGGGACAAATGACCATCACGTTCTGCATCACGCACCCCAGTGAGACCCTGGGACGTCTGCTAGCAGGGACTAGGGGAGGCTTCTGTAACTGCTGGGGAAGCATGGGCCAGGAGGGAGGAATAACAGAGATGCTCATTCATGTCCAGGAGAGCAGCCAGCACCCAGCGCCTGAGGGAGCTCCGAGCCCCCGCTGCTACCCAGATCACCTCTCGCTGGGCCTCTCACTGTCTCTGTCCGCCCCACTTCATAGGATAGAGGGTCCCCTGGCCGCTAGAGTGGGGGTCTTGGGAAGGGGAAGGATGCTGGTGGATGTTGCTGCTCCCCAGCTCGGCTCTAAAGGGAGCAACAAAAGCAACATTTTATCATTTTTTTGTAAGGTAATATTTTATCTTATATTTTTGTAATTCCCCTCAACACAGGCCGATTATAAAAGATGGATCCAAAAATGTTTCAGCTAAAGGCATGGGTTGGTGGCATGATGAATAGTAAAGGAAACTAGGCATGTGTAGAAGTTTTTGAAGGTTGCTTAATTAGGAGAACCTGGAGTGTTACCTCCCCCAAGCTCCCGGATGCCACAGGCAGAAATGCCGAATCAGGCTGGATAGAGCCTTTAATTGATAACAAGGAGAATGAGTAGAAAGTTAACAAGACAAAAGAAACAAAAAAAGGAAAATACTTATCGAGCATCTGATAGCTGGCGGGCTCTAGTGCTGGGCCGTAGCTGGTACCAGCTCACCTGAGAGAGCCTGTGGCTAACTTTTCAAGGATTTTCAAGCGGGTTGTTAAAAACATCCATTATTAAAAGTTAACTTATATAAACCTGCACTTAAATAAAATATTAAAAACAAGAATAGTAAATACTCAAAACTCATCCCTTCCAAATTATTTTTTTACATCTTCCTCTGCTCTTGGGGAGGCTGTGCGTGGCCCTGGCACCTGCCTGGGGAGACTCCCATCTGCCAGGGTGTTCCTCCAATCCCAACTTTCCACTCGGTGCTTCCGTGCCGGTGGCTGGCATCAGCCGGGGTTGGTAGATTTATTGTTGTGTTGATTATATAATCTTGAGAAATGTCAATCACGCAGAATAAAGTGGAAAGTGTGTCTTTACAAACGGTTACATTATTCATAGTATAAAAGTGAAGAAATGCTGATTTATCGTTCGAAACTGTTCTCCGATGTAGCAAAGATGCCATTCACATCACCCTTGAGCACGTGAGGTTCTGACGCACGGCTTGGTTGTGGCACTGTCCTCTTAACTCTTTAAAGGAAACGGCAACATCGTGCAGCGCTCACTTCATATATCAGGTTTGCCGATGATACATTTATTGCCGAATGAGATGGCACGTTGGGATCCAAGGCCATTTGTCGGGTCCTGGTTGAACGGCAGCCTTCCTGTGGCTGGCGATCCACGGGTTTGGGAAACATCAATGCAAGCATCGTGTTTGAAACAATGGGATATGAAGAATTTACAATAATAGGTACTGCATATTTTATCATTATTTGTTAATAGTGTGCTAGGCACCCTTTACGTGAATAACAGTTACAGTAAACTTAGGCGCATGTATACACACATGGATTTTTACAGAGCCTGTTGTTCAACATTGTCAGCATGCCCCGGGAAAGGGCTGAGACTTTCTGTTATTCCCTCATTTAATTCTATAAGGACCTCTGGAAGGAGGTGGTATCTCCTTCTTTTTGGTATGGGGCATGAGACTCGGAGGAGTCTGGGAACAGTACCAATGACACACAGCGGGCACAGCATCTAGTTGAAACAGGTCTGTGGTATGTTCTGTCCAAGGCTTGAGCTTTCTCACGGACACCGGTCTGACCTTGACCTTTATTTCCTGGTTCATGACCCTGCTTAGGTCACTTGGGCTCTTCTCCTGCCTCAGTGTTCTCCTCCATGAAAGGAAACCCATCTGTGCATGCATCCCATACAGTTCTGAGGATCAGATGTGAAAGTAATTTGTGAATTTGAGGTGCTGGAGCAATGTGCAATTATTTAGCGGGCAGTTGGACATTTGAGATAGCGTGCTGTGTGAAGAGCTTTGCTACTCTGAGTCTGACTCAGGCCCCATGCAAAGGAACTTTTCCATAAAATACCTGAAACATCAGACTGGCAAGTCATTTCTTTTGGAAATACTTCCTGTTGTAAATTCTAACTATTTTCCTCCTCTGGGCTTCTTTGCCACTCTCCAACACCTTCTTGTTTGAGCACAGTGAATTTTTTTTCCCCCATAATAGACTGATGGCTTCTTAAAGTGTTTGGCACGTCTGTATGCCCAAGTTCTGATCTGCCTAGAGCATCCCTGGGGGTGGTGGCACGTGACCCACGGGTTCTGGGGAGGCAGCCAAAAGCTGCACACCAATGCATGAGTGCAAAGAAAGAAAAAACAAATTTATTTTTTGAAAAGCAACCGAGTTGTTTGCATTAGAATATTGTTACTAATAACTGTGGATAATCTAAAGTTACTGGAGAATGTAAGCATTTTAATGCCTTCTGATACCTAGGGTTTCGCCTGCTGTATGGATGCTGGCTATTTTGCCCTGTATCAGTCTCCCAGTGCTAAAGGACTGCCAGATGATGACATTTCTATTGCCATTCTGAATGTTTATAGGGCTCGCGTCTGCTAGGTAATTATAATATCTACCTTGGCATTACGGCTCACTGCATGAGCTAATGCTGTGATATGGAATTAATCAAACCTGAGTGAAAAGGTCATTAGAAAGTTAAATTGTTTCACTGGTTCCAGACTAGCACCGCATAAGCAAGAATTATGCTCCACTGTGATATAATAGATCCTGAAATTTAGTCGTTAGTTTTACCTCACTGGGGATACCTAATTACCGAAGCTCATTGACCACAGTTTAGCATTTCATTACTTGTACTTTCAACTCTTTGAAAAAAAATTATACAACGTCCTAGCATAAAGTTTTATTTTACCTCCCTTTTTATTTCCTGAGCTAACTTAGTAAAAACATAGAGGATGTAATAAAATACCAATAGACATTTATTAAACTCATACTATGTAGGGGGTTGAGCATAGGTATAAAGGGAAATTGTTCTTTTCACAGTAAAATAAGTAAATTTCCTGATACATTGAAATTGTAGTCGTTTTCTCCAGGGAGTTGTCCACTGTCCTCGACTAGAAGAGACCAGATTAAGCCTCTCTGCAGGAAAGAGTCTTAAGGAGTTCTGAGTTCGAGGTGGAGAAATAGTGCAGGGGTGGCTCATTGCTGAATGTCTGTTTTCCCTGGCAGGATAACGTAGTTTGATGATGTAAATCTAACTCAGGATGTCATCCCCTCCGTTTACTTCAAATGTGGTGTCACACCACAATATTAAATCTTCAGGGTTTGGGCAAGACCCCAGGCACACCAGCCGCGCCTGACCTGTACTAGTCACGACAGACCAGGTTACGTCGCGCTAACAAACATCCCCAAGATTTTGTTAACACGCGACAACAAAGATTTGTTCCCTGCTTCTGCCGCGTGTCCCTTGTGAGTTAGCTGCTGTCTCCACTCCACGTCGCCTCTGTCAGGGGCTAAGGTTCCACCTGAGTGTTCACGGTAGTGGGAAGAGCACACCGTGCATGACACACTTACGTTTTCCCCAGAATTACGATCTTACCCTGGACCCGAAAGGAAGAGGACGAAGTTGTCTGTGCCCAGTGAGAATGACTATTAGCCCTCTCCACTGAGGACTTTTAGCAGAGGGAACAAGAAACAAGGAGGTCTCCAGAAACTTGGGTGCGTCTGCTGCTGCTCTGTGGGGCCACCTCCTCTCAGCTAGAATTCCACAACCTTTTCTGTTTTTTTTTTAAATTTTATTTTAATTGTTCAAGTACAGTTTTCTGTCTTTTACTCCCATCCCAGCCCACCCCCCCCAGCCCTCCCCACCTCCCTCCCATTTCCACCCTCCCCCTTGTTATTGTCCACGTGTCCTTTATACTTGTTCCTGCAAACCCTTCCCCTTTTCCCCTGAGATTCCCTCCCCTCTCCCCTCTGGTCACTGTCAGCCTGTTCTCTAGTTCAGTGTCTTTGGTTACATTTTGCTTGTTTCTTTGTTTTGTTGTTTAGGTGCCTGTGAAAGGTGAGATCATATGGTGTTTGTCTTTCACCGCCTGGCTTATTTCGCTTAGCGTGATGCTTTCCAGAACCTTTGGGTGGGACCAAATGACATCGATTAACCTTGCAGGTGAGTGTGTCCCCTTCGTTTCCGTGTGATCTGTAATCCACTTGCGACGTGTCAGTCTTCCTGTCACAGCGTCATTGTATCCCCAAGCTCCCACACAGAATCGATCAAAACAATTTTACAGATTAATTATGTATATAATTCGTTTTCTAAGTAAGATGAGGATGGGGTCGGGAATCGCAGCGTTTCCATAGCACCTCACCCCTTGGAAGCCCAGAGCAGTCCCGAATTAAATATAGCCTGTGTGAACAGATGCGTGATTGAAGGCGGGGAAATTCCAGGTGATTGGAAGGGGGTTGTCAGCTGGAAAGGTTTAATGTCTATTTCCACTTTATTTCTGTTCTTATCTTCATCATGTCTTCTATATTCTTTGGGCTCAATTTGTTCAGTATCATTCTTATTTTCATTTTCTTAAAGACGGAGCTTAGTTCTCTTTTCACTTTTCATTTCCAATATAAGCATTTAAAGTTACACATTTCCCTCTGATCACTACTTCCCTGCATTCTACAAATTTAGATATGTTGTATTTTCATTATTATTGAGTTCAAAATATTTTCTAATTTCTGCCATAATTTGTTTTTGGTCTATGTGTTATTTAGAAGTGTTTCTTTGATATGCAAGTATTTGAGGATTTTTTGGCCATCTTCTTGTAAATAAATAATTTAGGATCATTATTTGATAACTATAAAGACTTACCTTCTGGCTGAGCATATGGTATCTTTGTGAATTTTCTCTGTGCACTTGAAATAGATGTGCATTATTTAGTTGTTATTATGTTCTGTAATTTGCAATTAGTCAAATAGACTGATAGTTTTCAGATTTTTTATATTTTTACTATTTTCTCTACTTGTTCTATCAATTAATGAGATAGAGGTATTCAAATATCCAAATATGAATACATCTTTCTTTTTTTAATTTTAATTTCAGCATTTGTTAAAAATTATAAAATTATGTTGTTAGTAGCAAAATAATTATTTTTTCCTTTTCTATTATAAGGAAGATCTTTCCCTCATGCATAGCCTTTTATCTTTCTTAAAAGAGTATCTCTCTGGATATATTGATTTTTTTCAGTCACCGTGAATAGCCATTAGGATATGTTTTAGAATATGGAATTTGTTCTAAATTGTGCCTGCGGAAGTATCTGCAGGTAATCCCCTGCATCCTCTCAGCGTGTCCTGCTTAGCGTTTGGACACAGCGTTGATCTCTGGTGCAACCAGATGTTTCAGGCTCACTTTTTACTTCCCAGGTCCCAAACCTCCCATCTCTTAGTTGGAAGTGACATTTAACCCCCAGCACCTAAACATTATATATACTCATTACTTTAGGTGTCATTTCTTCTAAACCCTCCACAAAAGAGTGTGGAAGTACATATTTAAAAAAAATCATTAGTTCGTGCTCATACTTCTAACTCAAGTCTAACAGCACAGGAGTTCCTCCTCACGTGTTTCCATCCCACGATTCTATTTTCTTATCTCAGTACCCATTGATTTCCATGCAGCTTAAAATCATGTAGAAGGGATCAATGGAATCATGACTATAAGAAATCCCTAAGGAGGGAAAGAAAGAAAACTAAAAGCATGGCATCTATAGAAGACAAATAGCAAAATTTAGACCTGTGCCTAATTATATCTGTGCCTATTTTCAATTTTAATGAAGAAAAACTGCAATTATAGAGCAGAGATTACCAGGATGGATAATAAGTACATGGTCAAACTATGTGCAATCTACAGATGCACATGAAATATACAGACAAGGTAGGCTGAAAACAATAGCGTGACAGATTGTGCACCATGTTAACAGTGAGCATAAGAAAGATGATGCTTCTATATTAATGTCAGACAGGGCAGACTTTGATACAAAGAATAATGGCTTATGTAATTAATATTTGGAGAAATCTACCCCCAACTTAATAAGAACTTAATAACAACTTAATGAGAACTGTTGTTGCTCAATGTAGGCTAAATTCACTTAGGGAGCATGCAATTGGCTGTTAAAGAAATATAGTTAATTTTAAAAAGATTAAAATCATATAAGACATGTTGACTTGCCACATTACAATTGCATTAAAGATTGATAAATAAGGCATGTATAATCTCCTAATATTTGAGGGGGAAAAGTGACACAGTTCTAAATAACCTAGGGGTTAATGTTGATATCAAAAGAGAAAATAGAAAACATCCAAAACTGAATGATGAAAATATAATATATCAACATTTATGAGATACAGCTGCAAGGTACCATGTAGGGAATTTGTAGTTTTAAATATTTTTAATAAATAATAATATAGTGAAAATCAATATTCTAAGCAAGGTATGACCTTAACAGGACAAAATAAGAAAAGAAGCCCTGGCTGGTGTAGCTTAGTGGATTGAGCGTGGGCTGTGAACCAAAGCGTCACAGGTTCGATTCCCAGTCAGGGCACATGCCTGGGTTGCAGGCCATGACCCCAGCAACCGCACATTGATGTTTCTTTCTCTCTCTTTCTCCCTCCCTTCCCTCTCTAAAAATAAATAAATAAAATCTAAAACAAAAAAATAAAAAAATGAGAAGCCTTAAAAAATAAGAAAACAGGTTAATAGAAAAAATTCATATGATAGGAATGAAGTAATAATAAGAATTGTTCAGAGTTAGTTCTTTGAAAATATTAATAGAATTGATCATCTTTATGAAGGCTGATCAAGAAATAAAGACAAAATAAGTTACCAATATTAGGGATAAAAGAGGGATATCACTACAGATTCTACGTATATTATTATAAAATATAAAAGAGAATGATAAATTTGACAACTTGTGTGAAATGAACAAATCTTTGAAAATCACACATCCTAAAAGTAATCAATAAGAAGTAAAAAAAATTCTGAACAGCTATATATCAAATCTAATAACTTTGTATTTTAAAGCCTCCATACAAATAATCTTGGCTTTACTGGTATATTCTAACAATCATTTAATGAAGAAACAATAACAGTGTTGTACAAGCTTTCATAAAACAAAGGAGGAAGGATGACTTCTCTAGTTGGTTTAGGTACCCGAGACATCGGAGGTAGCAAAACCTAACAATGCTGTTGTAAGCAATTTAGAGAACTATACACATGATCAACAAAGACACAGCATTTGTCCACTAAAGATATCAAATCAATCTAACATTATAGAACGAAAGATAACAAAATTATGTCATGATGAACAAAGTTTTATCTCAAGAATTCAAGGTTAGTTTATCTTTCAAAAATAAATCAACCTAAAGGAATGTTTCTAAACCATAAAAAGAAAAACTATTGATATGTACAACAGTGTGGGTGAATCATGAATGCATTATGCCAAACAAACCAGCATTATACTGTGTAATTTCATTTATTTGACATTTGGGAAAAGGCAATAACACAGGAGGCCAGAAAAGATTGGTGGTTGCCAGGAGTTCACTTGGGCGTAGGTTCTGAATACAAATGGGCTTCATGAGATCATTCTTTGGGGTATGGAAATGTTTCTGTACCCTATCTCTGGTTGTGGTTATAAAAATCTATGCACATGTCAAAACTCCATCTAATGGAATATGTAAAGGTCTACTAAAATCAATAATAAAAAGACTAACAGCCCAATTTAAAAATTGACAAAATACTTGAACACCCATTTCACAAAAATTCCTATGAGTAGCCAGTAAGCAATGAAAATGCAAATTAAAACCATGAGTATATTTTATTCACAACACAAGAATGGGTAAAATTGAAAGGGCTGACAATACTAAATGTTTCCATCTATTTGGAGAGCTAGAGCATCCATACATTGGTGCCGAGAGTACAAATGGTTCAGCTGTTTGGAACACTGGCCGTTTCTTAAGGCATTCAGTGTAGTCTACCCCGTGATTCTGCAACTTTACCCCTAGATATTGACCCAAGAGATAGGAAAGCATGTCTACCAAAGAACTCTGCAAGGAAGCTTATAGAAGCTTTATTCATAATAGCCTAAGAATTGAAACAACCAAGTCCATTTATAGGAGAATGGATAAACTTATTGTGGTATATTTATACAAAGCAATACTTCTCAGGAATAAGTTGTTTTTTTTTTTTTAAAGAACAAGCTAATGATTCAGGTCACAGCATAAATGGAGTTTAGGGTGGAGTAATCATGTAAAAGAATCCAGATACAAAAAAATATAGTGTACTTAATATCATCTTTATAAATCGTAGCAATAAGCGAATGTTGAAATCTAATGTGGTATAAATCAGAAAGTGCTTGCTTTTCCGGGACTGTGGTGTTAGGGGAAGACAGAAATTTTCTGGGATGATGAAAATGTTCTTCTTCTAAGTGGATTGTTGGTCGTACAGGAATATGCGTGGGTTAAAAGGTGTTAATTTGAACACAGAAGAGCAGTGCTTGTTAATTATACTTCAGTAGAAAAAAGCCTTGGCAGTTTGCAAAAGAGCGCATGAAAGATGCCCTACAACTTCTGCCCACATTAGAGACTGCCGTGGTGCCTCCCAGTGAAGGGACTGTGAGGTGACAGGGCTGTAGCTTCAATCCATAGGTCAGGAAGCCACAATGACAAGCCCCCACGAAGCAGCGTCCCCATCGAGACACGTGACACCACTGGCGGGCCACTGACACGTGAGTCTGGCCGTAGCCCCTCCGGACCCTCATGAGCTGGGGCTGCATACTCAGCCATGATCGTGGAGGAAAACAAAATCCGTGGCTGGGTGCCCTGGTTTTCCAGAGCCAAAGGCTGCCGGAAGGTGGCCTTGGTCCCATCTTCACGTTCACACTTGCTTACATACGTGTCATTGGTGGAACAATGCACCTTGAACACGGAGCTCTAGCCAGAGGCGAGTACGGAGGATGTCATTCCCCCCTGTCTCCGGAGAGGAAAGCCCACTGGAGACATGTGCAAATGGAAGCTCAGCAGTGCCCTACGGGCATAGGGACCACTTCTATTTACATTTTGCAGACACCCAGCCTTAGAAATGCTATTTAGTTTGCTATAAAGACTGCAAATTGAACACTAAATTTTAGATTTCTATCCACTGAGCCATATTTAATAAGATACAATCAACTTCTCTTTGCATCTTGCTTATTTCACCTTCACATTTTGGATAATCTTTGGTTCAAGGTCTATGGTCCAGAGAACAATAGCAGTGAAGGTTTTGCTTGAAATATTTGAGAAAACTATCCTATGAGACTTACTTGTTTTTGATCCAAACATTTTTAGCTACACATTTTTTAAGTGTAACACCTGTGTATGGTGATACACAGATATAGAATTGTTATTTCTTTTTTTATTGGACTTATTGGGGTGGCATTGGTTAATGAAATCATATAGGTTTTGAGTATACAGTTCTACAACACATCATCTGTATGTTGTATTGTGTGTTCACCACCCAAAGTCACCATTTCTGTCACCATTTATCCTCCTTTACTTTCTTCTGCCTCCCCCACCTGTCTTTCCCTCTGATACTCACAATCCTGTTGTCCGTGTCTATGAGGTTTTTATTTTTATTTTTGACCAGAGAGGGTAGAGGACATGCTTGTTGATTTTAGAGAGAGGGGAGGGGAGTGAAGGGAGAGGGATGGAAACATTGATATGAGAGAGAAACATGGGTTGGTTGCCTCTCGCAGGCACCCTAACCAGGGACTGAACCCACAACCTAAGCACGTGCCCTGACCAGGAATTAATCCCGCAACCTGGCAGTTTACAGGATGATGCTTCAACCAACTGAGCCCCACTGGTCAGGGCGAGGAATTTTGGTGTTTGTTTGTTTTTTTTTTTTCATTTTCACTTCGCCTTCAATTAAATGGAACATAGTTATATGATTTGACTCAGATGAGCTACAGGGAAATTCCCCAATCTAATGGGAACTAAAAAATAATTAGAAAGCCTATCTTTGATGCCAAAACTGTAAGGAATATGTACTTTAGTTTTATTAGTCCCTGCAAAGGCGAAGCTCATTGTCGAGAATGATATTGCAGAATTTGACTACATATCCTGAGTCTATATGGCAAGTTAATAAAGTAGTTCATTCTGGGCCCCTCCAAGTTACATTTTAATTTGCAAATTACTTCAAAATGTATTCTTTTATCTTGGCATGAGACTGTTTCAGGCACCTGAAGGCTATCAGCAGTGCCTCTGAGTGGCAGGCTGTGCTCTGGAAGTTCAGGCTTTTCAGCTTTCGTTTGCACTATAAAGCATTTGTCTGTGGGTGGGAGAAGCCATAGATGCTTCCAGAGCCCCTTCTGCTGTGTTGGATGCAGTGTCTGAACTTTGCAGCACACGGCTGGTGTGTGTACTGGCTGCCGGCTCTCACGGATCGTTAACGCCCTCTGACTCACCCGGCCTCTTAGGAAATTAGAGGAAAGTGCAGGACGCTCTTCCCCTGCTGTTGTGTTTGCTCTGTCGCAGTCCCCTGAGCTGACAGGGCTCTCACGGGGGAATGTACATCCCAGAGAAGTTGGGTTTCCTGTCACTTGCAGAGACTAAAGGGCTCAGAGACTGAGTTTCCTGCTGGCATTCTGTTTTGTTTCACATTTTCATTTTTTAGGACGCAGCCTCTCTCTACCACTCATCAGTTGTTAGTTTTTCAATCGAAGCAAAGTATTATTGTTTTCTAGGGTGAGTTTGGCGTTAACCTTAAGCAATTCCTTAATTTAGGAGCTCTTTGCTGAGTACCTCAGCCAGGGGTGGCAAAGAAATTTTGTTGAGAAGGAAATTAGTGCACATCAAATATTTATGGCTAGCAAAAGTAGTATTAAGTACATAGCATATAAAGTGCAAAATAATATAACATTCAAGTAAGTGGCCCATGCAAGGAGAATGTAGACCAAGGGGTATGAGTAATTATTCATTAATTTGTAAAATCTGTGGGCAGATGTGCACTTCTGTGGATATTGTTTCTTCTACTAAAGCCTCATGTCTATAAACACATGTATCTACCTAATTAATTTATTGACTTCTGTATAAGCCAAACTTTCCCTTATGTTTTTGGGGTAAAGCAGGCTATAGTTCATTAAACAGAAACTTGGGTGGTGTTTACGTTTGAGTTTTAACACATTCTGTGTCTCACAGAAACTCGGATCAATTAGTAGTGGGTGCGTCAATTGCTCTACGGGATGTCTTCTGGGTGATGGAAACATGGGCGAATATTTATGGGGACATATGGGTGTCAGTATGGGTGAAGCCATATTTAACCCCCACAAGAGCCTCCTAGTCAATTACTTATGTCTGCAGTGATCATGACTTCTTCCCCTGAACAAGACCTTGCAAAATAGATGGCTGCTGTATAGACCCGGACTCAAATCACCCTGGGACTGAAAGTATTTGACTTCTAATAGATGGCCAGGGTCTCTCTATTACAGGGACTAGCTAGAGCCTAAATGGAAAAGACAGCCTAAACCCAGACTTGAAGAAGAGTGTGGAGTCACATTAAATCAGATGACTCTTGGCTTAGAATCCAAGATTTGAGGAGAAAGATTAATCTAACACGTTTCAGAATGCCCCCCTTTGAGATTGGCTGTCTGTGAGTATTTCTTTCTGGGTCTTAGGTTTATGGACAGTGTTTTTGCTTCTTTCTCTTTGGGCTTTGGGACATAATGCATAAAGAATCCATAGGCTTCAGGTGGGAAACCATGTGGACTCAGGGTGTTCACTTGGGTTCTGATAACATGGCGTCGTATGGATACATCCCAGTTTTAAAGAGAACTGGTTCCCTGGCTGGCGTAGCTCAGTGGATTGAGCGTGGGCTGCGAACCAAAGCATCACAGGTTCGATTCCCAGTCAGAGCACATGCCTGGGTTGTGGGCCAGGTCCCCAGCAACTGCACATTGATATTTCTCTCTCTCTCTCTTCCCCCTCCCTTCCCTCTCTAAAAATAAATAAATAAAATCTTTAAAAAATGATAGAAAAGAGAACTGGTTAGCAGTTCTTAGAGAAGCAGTTTATTTGATGATTTGTTTGCTTTTTAAAAGCTGGGCTTGCAGGAGAAACAGGGACAGTAGTAGAATGTGGGCAGGAGTGCAGAAGTGAGCAGTGTCCCTTCCTGCAAAATCTTTAGCAAAGAATTACTTACAATGTAGCTCAAAAGGAAGCACACACGGGCATTCATAAAATCTCGGCCACAGTTTAGGCACGCTTTAGGCCTGGCGCCACCACACTTTCCTGTGAAGGGGCAGGTGGCAACTATTTCAGGCTTTGTGGACTGTGTCATCTCTAGGACAACCCACTGCTGTCTGTGGAAGCGCCCACGGGCGAACAGAGGGATGTGGTGGCTGTCTTCTCCTCCTCCTCCTTCTTCCTTCTTCTTTCTTCTTTCTTCTTCTTCTCTTAAGCAAAAATGCACATGGCACATCCGCTCTGTCCCACCTGCTGCAGTTTGCGGACCACTGTAGTCTGTGGCTCTAGATCACAAACACAGATTCCCAAAACGTCAACAGTGTACTGGCCCATCTCTGTGCCCTGCCTGGCCTGGTCCTGTCCAGTATCAGCACTGGTATGAAAATGGCAGAGTTCCCAATCTCTGTATCTGCAACATCTTTGTGTTTGGATTTTATGTTGCCGGCTTATGCCTGTTCTAGAATTCAATAACAATATTTGTATTTTGGTCGTCATTGTTCTTCTCATTGTTATTACCCCTGGTGTCAACCTGGGCTTAGCAGATGAAGGGCTGACTTGTGGAGAGAGCCCCGTTGTGCCCTGACAAGCTGGGGTCCGACAGGTAGACACAGATTTCTGTGCCTTGGGATGGAAGAAAATTGTCTGCTGGTCAGAGCACCACTTGGAAGAATTTGTCTGATTACTCGGGTGCATTTTCTTGTATTGCCGTTTCCATCCCTCATTTTAAAGGGCCTCATGGCCGGGAAACCGTCTCCTCTCAGGGCGGCATTTACAGAATGCATGCGGTCATTCAATTTCTCCACTCCCCCCAGTGCGAACGGGCCGCATTTGTATTCCTCGTCATGGGCAGAGCTGGCGGTTTAAGTTAAATGATTTCCTGGCACTACAGATTATGCTTTTCAAAACCAGTTTTATCAGGAGACATATGTAGCGAAGGCTGAACTTCAGTGGCTAAGTCACTCGGGCTCCGTTGTAGTGTGTTCATTCATGCACTCCGGGATGGAACGGGGCGCAGGCAAGCGGTGTACGCCCGCTAATGTTGGCCGAAGCAGGATAAAGCAGGGCGAGGTTCCATTCAGCCCATTCCTAGAAATGTAATTTCTCACTGGCTGTGTACTCTCCTAAAGACTCCTTCCTGAGAAATGCAGGTTGCTTTTCCTTCTTTTGCTGACTTTATTTTTTTTTTCTGATAATATAAACTATGTAACTTTTTAAGTAATAGACTTAAGAATTTCAGAGTTGGAAGAGGCTCAATAAATCTGTCATCCAATGAGTGATCTGACATCAAAACTCTCCTGCAATATTTTTGCTAAGTGACACTCAGCTTTTGCTTGATTACTTCCTGTAATGGAAAACTCACTGTCTTCCATGACGGTGCCCGCCATTCTCGGCCAAGTCCACAGTGATGATTCAAAGTGTTTTATCATTATGTGTTACTTTAAGTGTTGAATGTGCGTAGTAGACATTTTACATAGAAAGTGGGAAGATATAATTTGAACAATAGGAATTATATTCAGTGAGGTCTTGACTAGTTATGTGTATGTAACTCTGGGTCATTAGGGTATTAAAAGTTTCTTTATTTCCTTTGTTGTTTCAAAATGATTCAAGAAACCTCAAACCATAAACACATCAAGCAAGATGAAAATGAAAGGGAGTAAAGAAAATCAGCCCAAAGGAAAATTAAGAAGGGGAAATAATATCAACTAGATTAAGAGTATCATAAAATTTGTGATATGAAATACTTTGTATTCACTAATTCAAGCAACCACAGCAAAGCCAAGAGAGATACAAGATCATTTGCGCTTGAGGCAGAGCTGCTATTTTCTGTGTTAAGCAAACCACGGGTCTTCGTGATGGCTATGAACTGTGCTGCCCCAGTGCACGTCTCAGAGAAAGCTTGCCGATAACACACGACTCAGCGATCAAAATGTGGCTTCGTAAAACTAGTTCCGTTGTCCTGTCAAAGACAAGAGTGGCCACTGCCAGGTAGCCTGGTTTGACCCAAGAACAATGTTTTAAAATACCAATGAGGGCAGGTAAACTGAACATCCTTCAGTTAATACTCCACAACAATTCTATCATTGAACTTTTCATGTGAGTAGAATAACAGAAAATCCAGAGTCACATTCTTTGGCATGAATCAAAAGCACAGAGTTTTGAAGTGGCTAATGAAAGACCCACCTAAATGCTCTGAGAATCTACTAGACGACAGGGAGAGTGGGTACCGTTTCATCCTGAAAAGGAACTGCACGAAGACACGCACCTGTGTGGGCCGTTCTCGGTGAGTGCGCCTGCACCTGTGCCTTTCCGGCGGGCCTGTGGTTCACGGTGTCACCGCGCCACCCAGACATGCTATCTGGAAACGAACCGGTAAACTCTGGACTAGCAGTTCTCAAACCTCAGTATACAGAGGGGTCACTTGGGAACCCGGTCAAATACACAAAACTCCCACTTCCAGAGACTCTGATGTCTTAGATCTGTGTGGGCCATAGTCATGGATCTGTATCTGCTGGTGATCTGTGGACACACTTTGCAAAACCTTGCTCTGGGCGCGGTGAATCTCCACCCTGGGGCTCTGACAGCTGCAGTGATGGACAATGTTGTCAGTGAATGATTATTAACACGTTTTGTTTTATTTAATGTTTCTCTCTTTGGAGGAGGAAGATTGTCTCTCTTTTTCATGGAATGTTTATAAAACCACCTTCATCCCGTTAAAGCTCAATGTTCAGAGTGAGATCAAAGAGATTTCCTGGGATGACACAGCTCTCCCCTTCCACCCTTTACCACCAAATAGCTAGGCAAGGACTTTCCCTCTATACTGTATTAATACAGTTCCTTGACTTTTAGTATTACTATTCTTGGGAACTTGTTTATTGTTCCCAGGATGCCTGAGGGAGACCCCATTGTTCATCGCTGTGTGGTTATAAACAGATTGGGAGACAAAACCAGTGTCAGTAACTACCTAAACAAAGGGGCGCAGCCGGAGAGAGGAGAGTCTCCTTCTGGCTATAGATAGATAGATAGATAGATCACTCATCTTCCCGTCTGTGCTGGGGGAAGGGTAATCTGGCCACCTGCTGGAGAGGCTCGGGGAGGCGTCTGCCTGTTTAGCTCTTCTGCAATCTGGGGATGTGCCTCCTTAGAGACAGACCCGTTCAGAATAACGTCATTCTTAAATTCACTCTAAGAGCAGTGGCAGAGAATGCACTCCTTTACCTATCTTAAACTCTGGATTATTTTGCCTAACCACTTTCGACATTCCGTTTCAGCATCGGACAGTGGGGCGTGTAAAGCTCTTTGACTAACATAGCAAGACACACACATGTTCCTCCTACTGTTTGTCTGGCCCTGTGTCAGGTTCTGGGAAAAAGGAAATGAAAAGGACAGAAAACTGCCCCGAGGGGTTGATAATACCTAATACCCTCCTCTGCTCTCTGGGCTCTGCTCTGCTTTATCTCACCCTCTCTCCACGGAGGTAGTTTTTAATTGTGAGGTCACTGGGAGAAGAAATCACTTCCCCAGCTTACTTTCTATGGCCTGGGGCTTAAACATATGTCGTTTTGGCAAGAGAGCATTGTGTTTCTACTATCAGTGAATAGCGGTAGCGGATGAAACCAGATTTTTAAAGGAAAATATCGGGAGGGAAAAGAGGAGACACGGCAGCAATGCCACGGCTGGGATTTTCTTTCCACTCGGGGAGAACCTGTCCACAGGGGTTCTGTGCTGCTTATGTTGATGTTCTACAGATTCCTTCAGAGCGAGTGAGATGCCGGCAGGTTTGTCCGGAGATAAGAAATTCTGAGAATGTTGAATGAGGGGATTGCTTCCATTAGCTGAAGGAAAGAAATTGGTCCTTTCCTGCTTGAAGGAGTGCCCTCAAATGAAAGCCCCTGAGACGGCTTTCCATGCGAACACGGTTACAGTGTCTGTAGAAAAGCCAGGTTTAAGAGACATCGAACAAGCGAGAAGAGACTTGATGAGTTAAAAGGGGCTGTTCTGTATTCTAGCCGGGTGGCAGGAAGTAAAGGTAGGGCCAGGGGTAACAAATAAATGATGTTAGCAGGAAATGTTAGTGAGAAAAATAAATATGTATCCTCAGAGTTTTTAAAGCTTTTTCTGATTTATGTATCATCTACTTCCTTATTTTTCCATGATTGTATGGTATGTATGTGTTTCTGTTTTATTAAATTGTTTTATCAACAGGCAACCAAACGTGCAGAACTGAGTTTAGAAGCCTGACATATGCATAATCTTTGCCTGTATTAATCGCATGTTGGCTATTAGAACAAAGGGGTATGGGGGAGACTACAGCTTCAACTGGCTAAAGGGTGCAGGAGGAAAGAGCTTTCGGCATATTGGCTGTGGGGTTCCATGAAAGAAATGCATGATGCCAAGCGTGGCCTCTTCAGCCGACCCTGACCGTGCAGGCAGGCAAGTGGTGCCCTTCTCAGACTCCGATGTCTCCGCCCCTTCTCATTGACTTTTCTTGCGGAGGTTCTTCCCCACGCAGGCTTAGCCTTGACTCGGCAGTCACTGTGAGTCCTGCCTCAAAGCCTCTGCCCTGCAGAGACGTGTGTGGGCGGGGGGGGGTCCTGTTGCCTGTCTCCCAATCACCCCTCTCCTCCCTGTGTCGCAACGCACTGGCTGTTTGCTGTCTCCGGGGTTCCACAGAAAATGCAGCCAAAGGACAGACAGGTGGATGGAGCCTCTCCCTTCGCCGCCTGCAAGTGAACGAGAGATGAGCGTCTAACTAGGGTATTAACTGGATCAGAATCTTGTAGTCCGGCCTCTGCCCCCGACAGCCATGGGAATCAGGCCTCTCTCTGGTCCGCAAGTGGTGCGAAAAGACACACTGAAACGTATTCAAACTTTTTTAGACTCTATTTGAGCAGAAGCAGATTGGAAGGGGCCGGGGTCCCATGGGGAGTGGATGGGTGGAAGGTCTCCAAGGACAAAAGCCGGGAGAGGCACGTGGAGAAAGTGCGGCAGCAGCGAGCAGCAGCCGTGGTGGGAGACCCGGGGAGCCTGGCCTGTGAGTAGCCAATCCGTTCCGTCCGCAGGTGAGCAGGTTGTCGGCCTCGGACTGCCTGATGAGCACCTCCAGGCGCAGACAGTGCGTGCTCCCCTGGCCGCCCCGGGGTGAGCCAGGGCCTCGGTCTAACGGGGGCCTTCTAGAAGCAGTTCACCTCGGACTACACCTGCTCCCCTGCGGACGGAACTGATGTGCCAGGTGAGGGGACGGGTGCAAACGTGCTTTCTGGACTGTGAAGTGCCGTTCAGCGTGGGGGCTCGCTATCCTTTCCCGTCTTCCCGGCCCGCGCCCGGCCCCTGGGCATGCCCCCTGTGTGACCGCCCTGGCCTGGCTCTCAGAAAGCCTCCCTTGGTTAAATGCCCTGATGTCACCACCGTGAACTTCTTATTTTTTTCCTGTAACTTGTCTTCGGGAAGGGAAGGCCCATGGGAAACGGAGTGCAGCCGGACGTAAGTGTACACGCATGCCCCTCGCAGCCTCGCCTGTGTTGTGTTGGGGTGGCTGAAACGTTCAGTTTGGTGTTTTCCATCTGGTGGCTGTAGTAGGGCTTAGTTCTCTTTAACCTCATTGGAAACAATTTTGTTACATTGTATGGGGACAGCTGTCATATCAGCATGCGTTAAAAGAATCAACATCGGTGAATTTTTATACAGACATTTAAATATTGAAGGTGAAACAAAATACACCACTTTTTGGCATATTATGCTTTACTATTCGAGAAGGTAAAAATGCCACTGAAATGCAAAAACAGATTTGCACAGTGTATGGAGAAGGTGCTGTGACTGACTGAATGTGTCAAAAGTGGTTTGCGAAGTTTCTTGACAATTTGGCCAAAGAGTTCTTGGCTGTGGGGCTGTCTGATACATTGGAAGGGGCTCAGTAGTACCCCTGGCCTCTACCCACTAGAAGCCAGTAGCAAGAGATAGTGGACATACTCAAAATATCCATGTCATTGAAGTTATTGATGAAAGTGAAAAATGCATTGTTTATTTTACGGAAAAAACTAAGCAGGCTTTTTGGCCAACCCAGTACGTAGCAGCAGAATTCCGTAATCCTGACCACTAAGCAGTCCGACCACCGGAGTGCAGCCATTGAGATATGACCCAGCAGGGGTGAGGTGGGGTCCTGACTGCCTGGAGGCCACACCTCCCTGGGGAACCAAGACTTCTTTCTCGGGCAGAAGGAAGGCAGTGATGGTGTTTAAGAAACATGAACACCCAGGATACACTCCTCACACCCTTTCTTAACTTGTTAGTTCCTTACGGTGGCCAGCCACGTGCACTGAAAATAATACAATGGGAAACTAAGGCTTCCAGTCCGTTTTCCTCTCAATCGGTCCTGGCTTACACATCAGTCCATCCGAGGTGCTGTTGGTAGAGTGTGTGCAGACCGAGAATGAAAGGTGGTGGTGATGGGAAAGAGGGCGCGAGCGAAAACTGGAAAGAAGCGATGGTGATGGCTGCACGACAACGTGAGTAGACTGAGTGCCGCTGAACGACGCCCTCATCAGTGGTTAAAGGGTGAAGTTCACATTACGCTTTTTGAGCATAATTAGAAAGATTAAAAATTATTTTTAAAAAGAGGTAAGATAAAATCAGCGGAGTTAGTTTTGTGGCGTGTTCCTGCCGTACTGGTGAGATTGAAATGCATACATGTATATATAAGCTAAGGCACGTGAGTTCCATACCTTGGGGAAGCTGCGTACGAGCTAACTCATCTCCCATTTTCACCTAAACGGACATGACATGGTCAAGGGTGGAGAGTAAAACCCATGTGACTTCAGGTTTTAATGAAAAGCTAGAATTATATTAAATAGTAAATAAATATCGTGACAAGTCTAGAGAGAGACTGCAGGAAAAAAATATGCATATTCTTTACCACTTTTAAAAGCATACTCTGGTTTCTCTTCAGATCGTATAGACCTTTCGCCTTTTAGAAGCACTATTTCTTTTCCTGCTTTTCAAACACAGGGCCCCACCGGGCCTTGCAAAGGCTGGAACGTGCCCTCATCACCTGTGCTGTGTTTACATTAATGAGGGGTGTTGCGGGAATGGGAAGGGTGCAGGTGATCGGACTGCACGTGCAGATTTCGGGGAGCACGGGGCGCCCCGTGGAATGGCCAAAATGGAGACGTGCACTTTAATTGGAGTCTTTTGCTCATGCTGCGTTGTTAACAAGCTCCTTCTGAGGGTTCTCCCGTGCTCCTGTTTCTTTGATTCGTTTCTTGATACGTGTGCTGTTTGAGAGACGTATTGGGTGTCCTTAATCAGTGACAGCGTTTAACACTGAAGAGCTAATGAAGCAGGATGGGTTTTAATTGTTCATAACCATTTTTTTCACTTTTACTAATTGCTTGCTGGGTTTTCCATGTATCTTCTCTACGTTAAAAGGATTCTCTGAAAGAAAGGAAGAAAGAAACACTTTTGAGTTCTCACAGGCCTTTTCAAGTGGTTCTTGCCCACTCCACGGCAATGAAAAGAAAAAAGGGATGTTTCCTGCGGCTCCAGGCCGCTCAGCTCGGCGCTGAGCTCGCGAGCGTGGCTCTGCCTCCCTGCTAATCACTCTTCACACCTGTAGTTCCTTATTACGATTTTTCTTACAGAGCTTACGCTTTTAAGTCAACCGTGTGCTCATGTTTTCATGTCCTTGATTACTATAGGAAGAAGAAAGAAACACTTAATAAGATCCTGTCTTCGTTATCTTTCTCTTAATTTATTTCACCCCTCCTCGCCTCCCTTCTGGCGCCTGTGCCACCGCCTCAAGTGCTTGTCATCTTCAAAGCAGGTGTGAGGCCCGTGTCACGGCCGCAGGGAGCCCGGCAGACGCTGAGCCTTAGAGTCTAGCTGTTCTTTGACCAGTGAAAGGGTCGCAGAAATCCACCCTGTTGTCCACTTGGTAGGTCATTCTCCACTTCAGCTGTTATTTTTATTTTTAAGGGATATGAAATACGCTGCCTTTCCTATTAAGAAAGACCCTATTGTCCTCTCTCCATAGAGCCTGCCTTTGAATTCTATTTCCGGCAGGAGCATCCGTGTCCCCTCCCTGGGACCCACAGCCCGCTGGGAGGGGTCCATTTACTGGGCTGACAGGTGCAGTCCACTAACATACTTGACTTTGAGACGCCCACATTTAGTGGACACATTCCTGGGACGAGGCGGCTCCGCTCTCCGGCGTCTGAACACGGACACCTGTGTTTCCTCTTGGTTTCCAGACCACTGTTTCCCGTTCTTCATTCTTGTCTCTGGTTGTGTGTCTTTCCCAGCTGCTCCTCCCCTCTGCCCCTTCCTCTGAAGCGCTGGCGTTCTCTCCAACACGGGGTTCTCAGCCCTGGTTTTCTCTTACTGCATAACATTATCACTTTGCGACCTCATTGGAACCTGGAGCTTCAGCTGGCTGTCCACCCCATTGACCTGTCTCCTGCCTACACCTCTTGGGTTGTTTTCTGCATATTCACCGAATCCGTGAGGAGAGTGTCGGCTCTGACAAAATCGGACAAACAGCTGCACAAAAATAGGGCATACTTTTTTCACGTACTGAGCAAGAAGCAGAGATAGTCAGTCCATGCTTGTGCGGAAGGCCTTCTGGTTATTGATGATCCAGATTTGATCTGCCTTCACGCCCCAGCACCGTTGGCGTATTGCTTTTGTCCTCATGCGTGCTGCTTTCTGGTCGCGCAGCGGCTGCTGCGGCCCCCGGATCATACCCGTGTTACTCTTGTGTAGGAGAATCCAGCAGGTGTTCTAAAAACTGTAGCACTTCAACAGGCTCTGAGAGAGCCACATCGGTCTTCCAGGAAAGGATGACAACGACTGAGCAATGAGCCATCAGAATCAATAAAACTGTTGGTCCCTGCACCTTAAATCTTATGAAAAGCAATATGGGGACTTTATAGGCATCCCTAGAGGGAAATTCTGAGTCCCATGTACATTCAGGAAGCTCTTTAGAAATAAAACATGAGGGGGAACCCAAAAAAAAAACCCCAGAATTATCTTCTGGAATGGGAGGCCCTTTGTAGTCCAGGCTTTCCCCATTAGGTCAGTGTTCTAGGAACCCATCTGCATCAGTGGGCCAGCTGGTGGTGTTGTGAGAGGCTGTGTTCAGCTTCAGTGCATTTTATTTTTCAAGCCTCTTTCAGTGCATTTGCCCATTTCGTGATGGGTGATTTATGAGCTTACCTGTCCACACTGTGCTAAGTGTTCAACAGTTTTTGACCAAAAATGGCCTGACCCCTGTGTCCCACACTCCCTATTCACCTGATCTCGCCCTGAGTGACTTCTTTTGTTTGTTTGTTTCCCTAGATAAAAAAAAAGTCCTCAAAGGGAAATGCTTTGCCCACGTGGCAGAGGTAAAACAAAAAACAGCAGAAGCAGTAAAACGCATCAAAATCAACTAGTCATAAACTGTTTTAAGCCATGGAGAAAACATCTGAATAGGTGCATTGCATCTAATAGAGAGTACTTTGAAGGTGACTGAAGTTTAAACATGTAAGAATAAATACACGAGTTTTTAAATAAATAAACAAATCCCAGGTGTTTGGGGTCCTCCCTCGTACATATGAGCCTATGCTGGGCGTCTAGGTGGAAATTACAGAAGCATCCGATTAGCCCTGTCTTCCTTGATGAGTGCCAGTGTAAGTGCGTGTAACCATAGCAGGTTGCTGCTAGGTGGACGGATGTCAGGATGAGGCCAAAGGAGAGAGAGAAACACTGAGCACTGCATTTCTTTGCCAAAAAAAGATGGGTACCGATAGTAATGTGTAAGCTCTGTCCAAACGTGTGGCTGGCCTGGACCACACATGCAGTGATAGACAAAGTGATGTTAAAAATGTAAGAACGTAATCGAGAGTTAAATTGCCATGCACTGCAGGCGAAAAGCTTTGTATCTGACTGAGTTAATTGCCTGCATTTTCTGCTAAAACAAAGACACCAGCTTCTTCTGAACAATATAACAAAAATCTAGAGACTGTACCACATAAACTTCATGATACTGAGGGTAAAATCTGTTTTTACTTGAAATGTAAAGAACCAGGGAAATGTGACCATGTTCAGGGAGAAACTCACCAGCTCAGGCAACCCCTTGGGTGGTCCACAGTTTTGATTTTTCAGACCAGAACTTGAAAGTAGCTATTGTAAGTATACTCGATTAATTAGTGAACAAAAAGCATAGACAATTTCAGTTGATGAATAGAAAAGGTAAAAAGGCAAGACAGGAATTCTGGGCCTGAAAAATATCTGAAAAAAATTATTGCCTGGGGTTAGAAGCACAATAAATATGACAGAGAATGAGTAAGTGGATTTGGGAGGAAAAAAAAACAACCAAAAGAAAATATTAAAAAATAAAAGAGTTTCATACACTTATGGAAAAATTTTAACAGATGTACAATATAGCCAACCAGAATGCAGAATGAAAGGAGAAAGAATGGATTTCAAAATATATTTAAAGAAATAAATAATGGCCAAGTCTTCCCAAAGTCCTTGAATAAACGTGGTATCCCTAGGGGCCCAGTAGGTAGGCTGCTGATGAGGCTGCTGTGAGACACTCTTGTTAAATGCTGATAAATACTGCGAAACAGCAGGAATAGATTACCAGAGGCGGGTTCGCCAACAGGAAACCATCAGCCTTTTCCCAGGCGCCTGAGACAGTTTTCAGACCCAGAATTCACTGACTAAGGAGGTGACAGTGTCCCCAGGAGCAGGGGCCCTGTAAAACTTGTTCACTGTGGTGGCGTACACTGGGTGTACTGTGATGCATACTCTGTATAGTCTATACTATGATGGCGCCTCCAGTCCTTCCCTCAAAGGACTATGGCGATGGGGGTGATGCGTTCAGGGGGGAAGAGGAATACCCAGACATTCTGGGGATCAGTGGATGCAGGATTTCAGTTGACATTACCAAGGGGCTTGAAGAAATTTGGGAGGGTGACAGATATATTCTGACCCTAACAAAGGTGGTATTTGTACAACTCTCTATGGGTGTCAAAACTCCAGTAAGTGCCCTTGTTTGTGTATGTAAATTATACCTCAACATTGACTTGTAAAAAATCTGCAGTGATTTCCAGTATCTTTAGGACGAAGACTGGATTTTCTGGGCAGCCTAAAAATTCTCTCTCAGCTCAGCACCCCCACCCCCAATGGCTCTTGTTTGGGTGGACGGTGCTCCCCCCTTACTCATGCTCGCCAGGTGCCCCACACTGCTGCCGCCTCCAGCCCTGTCCCTCTGGCCCCACCCGGACACTCGTCCCTCCTTCCTGGGGAACCAGCTCCTGCACAATCACCCCCAAAGAGCAGCGCCCGTGCATGCCTGTCACGGAACAGCAGGCTGTGTCAGGACCATGGCCATTCTTCTTGGTCGCATCACCAGACTTGAAATCCCATAGTGACAGGGGCCATACTGTAGTCACCTTTGTCTCTTCAGTGTCTGGCACTGCGAAGATATTCAGGGGTGTGCTACTTCTTCTTTGCTGAAGAAGTTAAGCCATGTGAAGGTCACTGTCTTGGCGTTCTGTTATTATGTGCAAGTGGAAGGAAATGGGACAGGATAAGAAACTCCTGGAGGGAGAGGGGAAAGGTGACTGTCACGGGAAGGGAGAGGGTTGCTCTGTGAGGTCTGCCCCGTGCTCCTGCACACTCCCTTCTTGTCCTCCAGAGCGCCCTGCTGGCGAAAAGGCACGGGAGGAAGCGCCCGACGCTGGCCCCCGTCTCAGAGGCTCTGCTCTGTCCCACGGCGGCTGCCCCCTTCGGTGGCTTCTGGTTCTCCAGCGCCCCCTCTCCTTGTGCTGAATAGGGCTCTGCACCCCGCTCCCCTCCCCGGGCAGCCCTCCCGTGTCTCCTGGGTCACACGGTCAGCCCATGATGCAGGCACGTCCAGCCTGGTGTGAAACTTGTGGTGTCTTCATCCGTGTTGCTTGATCAAAATTAAGGTGGGGTTTCGGGCCCCACCCAGGGCGAGAGGGGTGCCCCTGGAGGCTGCGAGTTGACGTGCGGGGAGCCTGCTGTCGCTACCACTGGTACGAAATCACAGTAACACAGGCATCTTCGGGGCAGCCAAGGCCTTTCAGTCCCCGGATGTGACAAGCGCCAGGTGTCACCCAGCAGAGACAGTGGTCGCAGAGGGAGGAGGTGCCAGGAGGACATCTTCCTTGTGCTTCTCGCCCACACACTGGAGTGGTCCCTCTCCTTTTTCTTGCTGCGTATGTGAGTTGTTTCTTTTCCTGTTTACACACTTTTTGCGGTACTTCATTTTTTCCTCTCTTGTCACACTTCTCCGTCTTTGCCTCTTTCTTTCCCGTCCCCTCTCTCGTCCGCTCCCACAAGGGCATCCTGAGACGGAGCTCGGAAGGATTTCGATGTAAGCCACTTTCTTGTGCATGGCTCATCCTTAACAGTGTTTTGCGAAGGGTGAAAGGAAGCAACCGTTACTGCGGTTGTGCAGAATGGTGACGATAGGAACGATTGTTAGAAAATAACGGCGATGATCGTGAAGGTCGGCATCGTTGACCTCCTCGGAGGCGTGGCGTGGGAATTGTAGCCCATGAGTGCTCGAGGTGCCCCGTGAGCTGCAGTGACTGTCCCGGCGTTTGGGTGAAGTGCTCTTCGGAACAGCGGTGTGTGCTGTTTGCATTTCTTTGCTTGTTCATTTTGAGACTATAATCCAGATGAATTGATTCTCGAATAGCACTGTGTGAAAATCATGCCAATGGCTTAGTTTTCTCCTTTTTTATAAATAGTTTCAGATGAAATGTGCAAAACCTTTCGTTTCCAGGGTCGCTTGCATGTTTCTGAAACCACTCAGTTCTCTACATTGTAAGTGCACACGCAGAGGGGGTGGTGTGTTCTGCCGTCCTCAGTGCAGAGCCGTGTGTCAACCTGTCACTCCCACTTGTGACGGCACATGGGAAGGTCACTGGAGCTGTCATTTTCATGCCAGACTTGGATGATGCCCTTGCGCCACATACATTTAGAGTCTCCTCAGCCACCGGCACCATAGCCTCCTTGTGCAGGCGGGGTAGAGTGTGCAACCGACACAGCCCCACTCACGCTGCACATTTCTCAGGGCGTTTCGCGTTGCGTGAGAATGCTCTGTGGAAGATCTCTGTTTTCTTGTAAATACAATTTGACTCTGTCACAGAATCCCAGGGAGAGAAAAGAGGACCCTGCCTCCTGCTCACGTTCAGAACGCACAAGCTTTGTCTGCAGGAGTGAAATTGTTTCTAAATTAAAGCCAAAGATGAAAACATGGTGCCAAAGTAAAAGCACCTATCTTTTAGTTAAAAGCACAGAAACTGAAAACTCCCTCTGCGCAGGGGAAACAGTGAAAAAGGAACGCGGCTTTACCTGAACCGCGGGTTGCTCAGCTGATCGGAGGATGAGAGCAAGGACTCACTTAAGGGAGTGGAGAGCCGGGGTGACGAGATGAGATGCGAGGGTTTGGGGAGGCCAGGGCCGTTCCGTGGGTCAAGTCACAGGGTAAATCAGGGGGTGAACAGGCTGTGAGGGGTCGTGATAGGAGTCCGTCTCATGCACGGAGAAGTGTAGCTAGAGTTTCAGTTACCTTATGGGGGGACAAGGGAAACAGATTCCTTAGAGACAGGAAGGAAAATACAGAGGTTTAAACGACAATTTAATACTAAAAGTTACCAACACACTTGTTAAGCCTTTATCCAAGTGTGCATGTTTGTAGGGGGGTTATCACTAGCCGGAGATTAAATTTTATGACACATTAACGCATATTATAAGTAGTTTACGTTTAATTCAAATAACATGTACATGTCCTACTTTTAATGTTAAAGGAACCACCTGTTTATTTCTCGGGGGTCTTCCTGTTACATCAAAGAGAGACAATTGAAACTGTCTCAGGGTTTGTACATTCACCACATTTTATTTGATTTATTTCCATGATTTTCTCACTCTCCTCCATCTTTTCCACTGGCATTTTCTGTTTCAGTGTGTAGGGGACAAACAATAACCACAGAGACTGAGTTTTAGAAGAGTGTCAGCAGCCTGTTTGTCTCCCCAGAGAAATGACCTTTTTTCTCTTCGTCCTGGTTGGAAATTCAGCTGCGGTTCCTTCCTCTGGGACTGAGGTGAGCTGAGAACTGAGAACCAGGCTGTTCTGGTTCATTGTCCTTGTTCATTTTGCCGGTTCACACGGAGTGCCCGCTGTGTGCCAGGAGCTGCCGTGGGTTCGAGGGAGAGAATAGACCAGGGTGGCTCTGTTCTCAGTGGTGAGCGAGTTTCAGATACTGCTCTCTGCCGTGGAGCGTCAAGCAAGGGGCACCGTGAAAGAGTGAGTGGCCCAGAGGACAGGGGCTCCCCCGAAAGGAAACGCGTGCCACGGTTTCCAGGCACCCAAGCGGCAAGTGACAAGGCTCGAAGGTAGGATGGGCTGAGGGTGATCAAGGACAGAAGGAGGGCCGATGAACTGAAATGATTCCAGCGAGACAGGCAAGGGCCGGAGCCTGGAAGTGCTCAGAGGCCATAAGGAATTTGAATTTCATGATAAGTGTGGTGAGGAGCTTCCTTTTGCTGCTGCTACGGAGGTGGTGCTCAGCTTAGTCAAGGTTGTGACCCATGCCAGTGGTTTTTTTTCTTTCAAGGTGGATCGGAGAAAGGCAAGAAGAAAAGCAGGGACGGTGACTCGTTGGATGTGACTGAGTGATCCAAGGGCGGGATACTGATGGAAGTGAGCGTGAGGGGAGGTGAAGCTGCACCAGGTGGAGGGCCCTTGAGTGGGCCTGTGCCGTCAGAAGGGAGAGGAGAGCACGTGGCCGCCGGAAGAGTCGGGTCCGGCGCTCACAGTGATGTTCAACGAGCACTTCCCCTCTGCCCCGCGTGTTACAAGGGATAGAGAAAATCTGCCATTGGTCATTCATCGCTTGGACTAAACTCTTCCTTTCCAAATGCATGTAATTTTCTGAGAGATGCTATATTAAGCCACTGAAGTAAATGCAATAATCATGGTGTTTCCTATCTGTCATGGGAGAGTCCCTTCACCGGGAAAAAGCAGCTTGGTTAGAGGGCAGGACGGACACAGAGGACAACACTGAAGGAAATACATTGCATCATCTCGCGCCATGGATTTGCAGAGATGACCGTACTGGATTATGCTGTAGTCTCCGCTGCCGTGCTACACTTTAGCTACCGGGAAGATGTTTGCTGGCAAGTGTCCCTGTGGTCTCCAGGATTCCCATCTTAGTTTAACAGTCCAGTTCTCCCGTGTGATAAGCACGTGCCTTTTTGGGAAGCCTACTTTTGCATGTTGAACTTTACGCACGATGGAGCACCGGATTCCTTTTTCTGGAGGGTGATCACAGATGGCAATGTTGCAGGGAGAAGGGTTTAAATTGAATTCCTTTGAGTTCTGTTGTATAATATTTGCTCACCCTGCCATATTCTGAGTAAGCTATCATATGTTTTATAAGTCATGGCTTGAAGGAATAATGAATTCAACAATGAAAGACGGAAACACCGGCCAAAGGCAGGGATTGATTGATTCGGTGCATCCAATAGTATTTTTAGCACTTCTTCCAGGCAAGCACGCCAGGCGCCCTGTGGAATATAATACATTGGTCAGACTACGCACATACTTAAAAATTATAAAAATAAAGTTACATAAGGTTATGTAAAGTGGTTGATCCAGCGTGTTGCTAGAGGGTTGGAAGACATTTAACAGAGTCTGGGAGTGATTATAAGAGTCCAGTGGACTTTCCTAGAAACTGTAGCATTTTAACTGGATTCTGCAGGAGCCAAGTTGTTTTCTTCGAGAAGGATGGCAAAAGTGCACGATCAGTGAGCAGCCAGAATCAATGTAACTGTTGGTTCCTATGGCTTGAATCTTCAGGAAAGCAGTAGGTGGTCTCCAGTAGACATTTCTGGAGCGGATGTCTGAGTTCTAGGGGCATTTGGGAAACTCTCGGGAACTAAGAGATGCATGAAGTCTGCACTGGGCTTCTGGACAGAGAGTGGCAGCGATATGTGGTGAGCGCTCTCTTCCTTAATGAGCGCAAAGTCAGTGCCAGAACACGAGCAGGTTCCCGCGATGGCTTGTCAAGGAACACCGAGTGTCGTGTTTCTGTGTCACATTTTATGGGTACGGAAAAATGGTTTGTCTTTGCTTTCCATCTCTTGTTCATTATTTTGGATTTTAGGTTCTTCAAAAAGAAGTAGTCTGTGTAGCTACACTATTAAAGGGGATTGAAAAGGGTTTAGCCAGTGGCAGAACTGTTCAAGCGTAGGTGCAAAATACAGAGAGAGTACATATTTCAAACTGTCTATGCGCTGACGAACATGCTCAATGGAACAATTTTATTTTTAGTCTGGTATAAATTCAACTTTTTCCAGGGTGGCCCCTGGCTGTGGTCTATAACAAGGAATGGCGTGGGGAGGAGGTCAGCTGTTCCCGTATCTGGTTGAATTCTACCGGCCTTTTCTTTATTTGTAAGAAACATGTATCAGGTACTTATTCTGTTCTCATCAACAAAAGAAACACAGATTATTGGTGCAGTTTAAATTAAATAATTACATTAGGATGAAAAGAAAACATGTCATTATTCTGCAAATAGTAGTGTGAATTGCTATTATAGAAAACATCCCACAGAATCCTCTATTTTAACTCGAAAGGAAAGGTTCCTTGGTTTCACTGTGTGCGGACAAGCCGGGAAGGCTACGCTGGTGAACAGAAACAGCTCACATGAGCCATGACTTGTAAGAGCCCACATTTCTGCAGGGCAGTGTTGAGCAACTGCGGCAAGCAAGAACGTGTGGATGTAATTCAGAGAGTTTATCTTAATTTTGTTACTTTTTTATGTTGCCCAAATCAAAGTGAAATAAATCCCCTTTTTTAGGAGCAGCTAGTATACTTATTAAAGGAAATAATACATTTATAGAGGTTGTCTAACTTAAAGGTTAAAAGTATATATCTACATTATTGGGGTTTTTTTGGACTCATATTTCAATGGAATTATAAAATTTAGTGTATTTATCCTATTTTTTTCCTAGAAAGACCCCGATTTCTTTTTTTTTTTAAATTGTGGCATGCCATAATTGAGCCTTGCTGGAAAAGTAGGAATGTATTGCATTGAACACTTAATTCAATACTTTCCCTGCTGAGTGAATCTTGAGTAATTGCTTAGTGGAATGAATCATAAAGAAAAGAAAACCTATTTTAGAGTAAACTCATTTATTTTTTAATATATGTGCATTGTCTCTATTATTTCAACAAAGAAAATGCGAATTCCAGTAAAAAACAAAATTTGCCTGAAGTCAGCCAAAACAATCCTCCTTTTTTGCTTTTTGGCTGTTACAATGCACTTCCTGGAGGAATTTCGAGGCGTGTTCATCTTTGAACACTTCCCGTAAGCTCTCCTCTCTCTGACCCTGTTCACTGTCTGCTCCAGCCCAGTATGAAACAACTGTCCACAGGGAAACACGTGGAACCGTAGAACAGTGGTCCCGAACACAGCGATGGGAAAGACGGTGTGGCATGCCGCCCCGCCCGCGGGCGGCTGGGCTCCACCTGCCTCTGAGACCGCCTTCTATAGAATGCAGCAAGAAGCTGTCTCTCAGTAACAGCAGGATATGTCTTAGGGGATACGTCTTTATGTGTGTCAACCTGGAAACATATCTAGCGAATGATTAGGGTTTGAACAGTAGAGAGAGGTGAAATTACAACCTATTGTAGTGAACTACTTTAGTTAGGATATATTAGTTTTTTAAAAATATATTTTATTGATTATGCTATTACGGTTGTCCCATTTTCCCCTCTTTGTTCCCCTCTGCCCTGCACACCCCCTCCCACTTGCACCCCCCCTGCCCACGTAGTTCATGTCCATGGGTCCATGGGTTCATGGGTCATGTCCATGTACATGTAAGTTCTTTGGCTTCTCCATTTCCTATACTATTCTTAACCTCCCCTTGTGTATTTTCTACCTACCATTTGTGCTACTTATTCCCTGTACTTTTCCCCCTATTCCTTCCCTCTCCTTCCCCACTGATAACCCTCCATGTGCTCTCCATTTCTGTGATTCTATCCCTGTTCTAGTTGTTTGCTTAGTTTGTTTTTGTTTTTGTTATTTTTAGGTTAAGTTGTTGATAGTTGTCAGTTTGTTGTCATTTTACTGTTCATATTTTTGATCATCTTCTTTTTCTTAGGTAAGTCCCTTTAACATTTCATATAATAAGGATGTGTTGGTTTTTAATAACCCAGACTAAGGATGATTCATTATCACAGAGCGGGACAACCTGGGCTAAAAGAGTATTTATATGTTTTTGTACCTGGCTGTTACTATCTGATGTGAATCAAAACAACTATAAAATGAAAGAAATACTTGAGGGTAAATTCCTCTAAGATTAAAACCAGAAGTTCACTTTACAGCTGTGAGCATTGCCAAATTATAAGGTCATATTATGACATTAGGGATTAAAAAGTATTTGCGAGCTATGGCTTCATAATATTTTCATTTATTGGTGCTTATATAATGCACTCTCCGAGGCTTTAAACTACAATTTGCAAACAGCTTGGAACTGCTGTAGCACTTCAGTAAGGTAAAAAGTGCATAAATATACTAATTTGGAAGACAGAAAAAACATAACCAAAAAAAATTAAGTAGGAAGTCCATGTCACTGAATAAATTGGAATTAGTGTTTTGAATAACTCCTCTTAAAGTGATTTTCACATTACGTCTCTTGAACCTCAGAACTCTGCCCAAGTTAAGGGCGCCACCGATTTGCATTAAAAATCAGGACTTGACTTGTGGTGAACACACAATGCAATATGCAGATGAAGTATTAAGGAATTGAAATGTATATAATTATATTAACCAATGTCATTCCAATAAGTTCAATGAGAATAATCAACAAAATAAAGAAACAAGGAAAATATAACCAAAGACACTGAAATAGAGGACAGGCTGACAGTGACCAGAGGGGAGAGAAGAGGGACTTTCAGGGGAGAATGGGAAGGGTTCACAGGAACAAATTTGAAGGACACATGGACAAAAACTAGGGGGAGCGTGGTAATGGGAGGGAGGTGGGGAGGACTGGGGGGGTGGGCCGGGAATGGGAGTAAAAGGGAGAAAACTGTACTTGAACAAGGATTAAAATAAAAAAAATAAAGAATAATAAATAAAGTCAGTGGATTGAAGAACACTTCTATTTAAATGACAAGCAAAGAAAATACGCCCCGAGCAATAACGGTCAAGACCTCAAGAGAGAGGAGGGACACTGAGAGGGCACGTTATGTGACAGGTTTCCTAGTTTTGGACGAGTCACGAAAGAGGAAGGAGGCCAGTGGTGTGAAGAGCTTCCGTGCCCTTGAGTCAGGTCAAGACTGTTGTTCACTGAGTTTGGCAACAGGAGCTGCTTGTCCGTCTAGCCGAGCTTGGGTTGCAGTTGAGTAGAATAGATGGGATCTAGATTGCGATAGTTCGGCAAGGGAGGGCGGGCCAGAGTATATCGGTAACTAGATGCGAATGTTTAACTGCAAAATGATGGTTAATAGCTGGAGGGAATTTGAAGAAGATACTATTAGCATTTGGAAAAGTGTCCATTTCTGGTAGTAAAACCCAAATATGAGATTAACTATTATGGAGGAACCAGTCTATGCAGTGGTTCACAGAGATGAAAACTCAGGAGGTGCGCATGCTCCGTCAAGGGAACTAGTGCGTTCCCTCCAGAACGGAAGGAGCTACACTCTAAGAAGCTGCAATCCGCCCAGGCTTCTTCGGTGGTGTCGTCTAAGTTTACTGCTCATGGAAAGCTGGTAGGTGTTTGTAATGGTTTAAAAAATACCTCATAAAGAGTTCTCGCTAATGTTTTCAAGAACAGGGATAAATATATATGATTTTATTATATATGATTTATATTATATGTAATTATACATTTATATGTAATTTATTGGGCTGGCTGAAAATTCTGTTCAGTTTTTTTCTTTTTTTTTAAGATTTTATTTATTTATTTTTAGAGAGGGAAGGGAGGGAGATAGAGAGAAACATCAATGTGCGGTTGCTGGGGGTCGTGGCTGGCAACCTAGGCATGTACCCTGACTGGGAATCGAACCTGCGATGCTTTGGTTCGCAGCCCGAGCTCAATCCACTGAGCTACGCCAACCAGGGCTTAGTTTTTTTCTATAAAATAAAAGACATGTTTTTCACTTTCACCGATAACTTTATTGATTTGGATATTTGAGTATGTCGGCTCTCTGCTGCTATTGGATTCTAGTGGGTAGACACCTGGGTGCTGCTAAACGTCTTCCAGTGCATCAGACAGCCCACAGCAGAGCATTCTTTGGCCAAAATGGCAATAGGCCCAAGAAACTTGGCAAACCACTTAGACACGTTATATCGGCCACAGCACCTTCTCCATATACTCCACAAGCCTCTTTTTGCATTTCAGTCGTGTTTTTACCTTTCTTGAAATAATAAAGCACAGTATGCCAAACATGTTGCACCTCTTTTTCCATTTTCAATACTACAGTTACTCCATGTTTCCGTCTCCCCTTCTACTAATGCACTCCTCTACTTTCCACCTCTATGGATTTGCTTCTTTTGGTAGTTTCATATAAAAAGAATCACATGATTATGTGACATTTTTGTACCTGGCTTCTTGCACTAGCTAGGTGATGTTTTTTAAACTCCTCCCAGTTTTAGGAGTCTCCGTTCTTCATTTCTTTTTGTGGCTGAATCACATTCTACCGGATGAACGTGCCGCATTTGGTTATCATATGTGAGCACCTTAAGTTATTGGCACTGTTTAGCTATTACGAATAATGTTGCTGTGAACGTTTGTGTTTCACTTGTTTTCCGAACATAGTAGTTCTATTCCCTTGGGCAAGTACTTAAGGGTGGAAGTGCTAGGTCATATGGCAATTCTATATTTAACTTTTTGAAGAAATGCCAGGCTGTTTTTCCAGAACAGCTGTACCGTTTTATATTTCCATTGGCAGCAATGTATGAGGATTTGTATTTCCCTAGATCCTCATTAACACTAGTTTTCATTTTCTGAAGAGAAAGTGTGGCCATTCCAGTGATTGTCAAATGGTGTCTCGTGGATTTTGATTTGTGTTTCTCTCATAGCTAGTGACATAGAGCATCTCTTTGCAATGGTCACTTGTCTGCCTTCTTTGGAGAAATGTCTATTTAAATCCTTTGCCCATTTTTACATTGGATTGTTTGTCTTTTAGTTGTTTATTATTTTATTCTTTATATATTCTGGATACCAGACCCTTATTGGATATAAAATTTGCGAATATTTTCTCCTATTTGTACATTTTCCTTTCACTCTGTTGATAGTGTTCTTTGAGGCACAAGAGAATTTAATTTTGATTTGATGCATTCCAGTTTTTCTATTTTTTTACCTTTTAAATTGTGTTTTTGGTGTCCGAGCTAAGTATCCATAGCCAAATCCAAGGAAGTGAGGATTTATCTCTGTATTTTCTTTTAAGATTTATACAGTTTTAACTCTTGCATTTGGTGCTTTATTCGTACTTCTGCATGTGGGTATCCAGTGTTCTCCCATGTGTTGGACAGGCTGCCCTTCCCCTCATTGACTAGTCTTGGTGCCTCGTCAAAACGCAATTGCCCATGGATCAGAGGTTCACTTTTTGGATTCTCGGTTTTGTTTTGTGGATCTCTATGAGATCCGTCTTTACGCCAGTATGCTATTGTTTGCTTCCGGTAGCTTCACAGTAAGTTTTTAGATCAAGAAGTGTGAGCCTTTCAACGTTTTCCTCCCCTTTCAAGATGGTTTTGAGTATTCAGGGTCATGCGCAATTCCACATGGATTTTAGGGCTAGCTTTTCCATTTCTGCAAAATGGTGGTTGGAATTTTGGAAGGAAATGCCCTGAATTTCTTGAGTGCTTTGGGTATGACTGACACCTTCAAAAAATAGAGTCCTCCAGTTCATTAACACTAACTGTGTTGGTGTTCATTCGGGCCTTCTTTTACTTTCTTTCAACAATGTTTTGTAGCCTTCAGTTTGCAAGTCTAAAACTTCCTTTATTTCATTTAATTCTAGGTGTTATTTATAGTCTTGTAGATGGAATTGTTCTTCATTTCCTCTTGTATTGTTAATTTCTAGTGCATAGAAATGCAAATTGCTATTTGAACTCAAGCTAATCGGTGTTTCTCAGTACTCTGACATATGGGTGATACGTATTTCAGATGGTGGGGGAATTCTCTCCAACACTAACAGAAACCTGCTGCGCTCACTGGGATAGCTGCGCGTGTATTTCGAAGAGTAAAATGGGAAATACAGCTATTTTACATCCAAAATCATCTTTTGTTATCGCATTGCACAAATGATGTCGTTGTGACATAGCTGATGGGTGCTGTGTTGGACGGGGCCAGGGAGTGTGTGGGCGTGGGCGTGCACTCATCCACCCAAAGCAGTGAGGGAGGAACTCGGGCAACCAAGTGGAGCTGTACGCCAAACAGGGCTCTTTTTCTTCAGCCGATTACTTAAACTTTTCACTTGCAACAAAGCTGTTGGTAACTTGCACCCAAGTAACACTTCAAAAGATATTTCAGTTTGATATTTGAGTGATAGAGGAGAATATAAAGAGTTCTTATACAAGGAACACATCAAAATCATATTTCTAAAGGAATGTCTTAGAAATTCCTCCAAAAGAAACATTTCCCCATTTATTATGTGTAATTCATGCATATGTAACACTCTCAGAGGAAAAGGAGAGCCATCAGCAAACAATCCTTTCAAAATGCTATAATTTCAGTTTGTCTCAAACTACTTTTAAAGGAACACTTTTGCAACAGAAAAATTTCAACAGTGCTGAACTTCAAATACCCAATGAAATGAATGTGTTCTCACATGACAATTTTGTAGAACCACTGTTAGTACATATTGCTCAAAAAGCAAAACAACAGAAGATATTCTCATGGAATATCTTATTATTGCAGAGCTATTGTATACTAAAAAAGTCAAAGTTATAGCAGGACCATTTTATATTTCACTGTAGAATATTAGGCTCTTCGGGAAGTGTATTCTGTCTTTTAATTTTGTATACTTGTTGATTATTACATTTTTGTAAAGCAAGCTTTTTACAGTAAAATAGAATTCTTGCTTTGATTACTCAATATAAAACAGGACACACACAGCCAAGTCAAGATGTATGCTGAAGATTATTTAATAACTGTTAAAGAGACAATTCCGATGCATAAATCTGGAGTGCCATCTATCACCCTAATGAAAAGAAATATTATCTTGCATTTTCTTTTTCTGTTATTGATTTGTGGTGCCCCAAGACCATTTTTAAAATGATCCGTGTAGTTCTTATCTGTCATGGAAACAAATTCATTCCCTGGATGGCTGAGCAACATGAGGGGAAATAAATTTCTCAGAAATGTATCCCCTGAAGGCTGCTATCCATTATTGTTACAACTTTGCAATGGAAATGGCTTTATTGCTACATAGAGAATATGATAAAATTTAAAGCTTGTGCAAGATGATTAGAAAACAAATATAATACACATGTAATATATTACTGACACTATATTGCCACAGATGATACATTTATTTAGACAGTGTTTTGAAAATATCAAAGTAAACATGAAACAATTCAAATCTCAGTGTTAATCCAAAGAGCAATAAAAATGAAAAGCCTGTGCATGCAGGCAACAGGAAATTAAAGTAGTCTCTGTTTCCCAACCTAAAGCACTTAACATTTTCTACTTGGGTGGCAGGAGTAAGCTCTATAAATGAGATTTCATCATTCCAGTGTTTCACTTAAATTTACCTCTTTCACATTGCTCCCAGTCTGAATTTGAGCAAGGCTTCATGAGACTTTCTGAGAGATCATTTCAACAGAAAAATAAAGCAAAAAAGTTGGTGGAATTAATCCCATCGCTGAGTTTAGCCTTACCTCTGTTATCTGTACCTACTTTTATATGAACCACGTTACATAATAAGAATATGCTATTATTGTATTTAAGTATAATCTTCCTTTGTGTCTGTACAGGAAGATATACATATTCACTTAAAATATTAATATTTGTCCTGTGTGTGATATATCAACAAAGATATCATAGTTTCTACATTTTATGAAAGGAAGTAACTGGAAGAACTTTAATGTTCCTCTAAATGCACAATTCTCATTCCTCTGGATACTGAGATTTTATATAAATTAAAGTTGCTCTCAAATACAATCTTGAAAAAAATCAAATAGTTTTGTTTTCCTTGTGTGATTATAATTAATAAAGCTAAATTATAGCATCTATTATACATATTACTTATGTTTTTTGATAACATCCTATTTTCTGGCATGATTCTTAGAGGTATACTCCTAGAATGAAGGGCAATTTCACTAGAAAAAGCAAAATTGAAGAAAATAATGTATAGTAGTATAAGAAGTTTTATTGCCATACTAACAAATGCAGTTCTCCAAGTGCAAACCCATGTGACCTTGCATGACCCATGACAGAGATTTGCGTGTGAACCCGGTGTTCCCGGGTCTGAAGGTGGGGTGAGACGAGAATGGAACACAGGGAAGCTCCCTTCCGACGCCTCTGCAGGGAGCGGAGGGAAGAGACCACCTTGCCTTCTGCCTCTTGGGGCCTCCACCTCTGAATGTGTTCCAACCACAGGACTTGAACTTCAGAGAGCAGGCAAAGAGGAGTGTAAGGCAACTAACCGGAACCCATCAGATGCCAGAGAGAGGAAGATGAGTTGCCACGAAAAGAATGTGTGTCCAGAGATGCAGAGCGGCTGAAAGGGAAATGGCAGAGCTAAACAACCACAATTAAATTTATATGAGACACAGCGGCCCCTGCAAATCAAAGAGAAAACAGAATAGCACATTTTCATATCTGGATAAAACAACTGATTAGATAAGTTAAAGGAGAGAATGTTGGTCTAAAATGTTTTTACTAGGAAATCACAAAGTAAAAAGACAGGAAAACAGAAATCAGGAAGGAAAAGATGAGAGTGTTGAAAGATGACGCTGGGAGTACTGATGCACAAAACAGTAGGCCTTTGAGATAAACGTGACAGATGTGGAAATACAATACCAGACAACAGAAAGAAGTTAAGGTGGGGTCAAGTTCACAGATTAATCGCTTGCACTGAATCTTAGTATGCAATGATAAGCCAAAAAGAAAAAAAAAGAATCTAGAAGCATTCTGATCAAATTCCTGATAAAGAGAAATTCCTGGTATCTCACGATACTGTAAGACACAGCATCGAACACTTCCAGGGAGAACAACCAAGTTACCTACAGATGGCTCAGAAACAGGTGGCAGCGATACTGATAAGAAGGACAATGGAGCGCCATCCCCAGACTGCCGAGAGGCAAGAACTGTAACCCAGGATTGCAGTGCCTGACCTTGTGACGTGCAGCCGCCCCACTGGGTGACGCAGGGGGAGACGCACGAGCTCAGCTCTTCCCAGAGGTTCTCTGAGGAAACGACCTGGAAAATGTGTCCAGTCACAGATCAGCCATGGGGTACATCTTTCCCTCCCCATGCACACTCATGCATTCACACACCTCACACACAGGCTGGCACACGTAATTAGATGTGAACCACTAAGGGAGAGTAAGGGTTGATTGTTTGGCAATGTAAATATGGTGCTTCCCTGTGATTCTCAGAGAAGAGGCGTAGTGTAAGGGGACTATGCAGAATCCACAACTAAAAGTTTAGCCGTATCAGCAAAGTCACAGTTCCGAATGGTGAGGGAAGGAAAGTAAGAGTGAAAACATTCAAAGTGAAAGAAGTCCGGCATGAGTAAGAGGAACAGGGGAAAGAGGGAAACATTTGGAAGATCCCATCTTAGTGAAGTTAAGCAGTTTTCAGATGAGGAATAGGAATGAGTTCTTGACACAGAAGACAGTGCGTCTTGATACTGGACATACTTGATGTGTTTTTACTTTTTAAAATTTCCGAATTACAGTTGACATTCAATATCATTTTGTATGAGTTTCAGGTGTACAGCATAGTGGTAAGATAAGCATATACTTAAGCATAAGCATAAGATAAGCACAACGTGTATCCCAGTTTTTCCAGTGCCCACCCAGCAACATACAGTGTTATTACGATGTTATTGACCGCACCCCCTGTTCTGAGCTTTACATCCCTGTGGCTGTTCCGTAAGCACCCAGCTGTGCCTTTCAGTCCCTTCACCTCTTTGACCCAGTCCCCCAGTGCCCCTCCCCTGTGGCAACCACAGTCTGTTCTCATCTCCATGAGTCTGTTTCCGTTTTGTGTGTTTGATTATGTGTACGTTTACAGAGAAGTATGTTCTTGGCTATAACAGCAGTGAAAGGGAAGGCACACTCTCATTATATCAAAAACTTGGACAGAACTTCCAAATCAATAAATAATTAGTAACAACTGGCAAATCAACACAATTTTGGAAAGTGAAGGAAGGATAATGTGAAATATGTAATGAGCATAAATGATATGGGCATGAAGAAATTATATGTCATTATGTTCCATGCAAATGAACTGAGATTAGCTCTAATTTTTTTTTAAAACACCAGTTATGTTTCTGTGAGCAACACATTGTAATAAAAGTGAAAAAAGTTGAAATAAGGCATGGGTGGAGAAATGCTAGAAAAATTACAAACAATAGGAAAGTGTATCTGACTGTATTATGTTGAAGAGAAATTATGCACCAAAGATAATAGAGGCATTGCATAATGAAAAGGGCAGATAAAAAAGACAATTTATAAGAAAGATGTAACAGAACAGTGTACACTAAAAAAAACCCCACCAAAAAATAACAACTCAGTACATGCAGAAAATCTCTGAAGAGCAAAGAGAAAGTGATTAAAAATTAATCACAAGTATAATGTAAATTTCATGTTACTGTCAGTATTCTAATAAGAAAAAAGACTTGCATGGGTGGAACAGTGTATGCTCACAAACTAAGTTTGTTTAGTGTAGTCTGTCATTATTACAAGATTCTTACAGCCATATATAGAGAGACAGTCTATATTCATCAAATAAAGACTATATGTTTGTTTTGAGTTTTTACCGAAGAGTTTTAGAAATTGGTCCTGCACTTGGGCACTAAAAGAAGTAGAGCTTTGATGTTTACATTTTCCGCAAATTGTAAATAACAAAATGCTGACCAAGTCTTACCTTTTTAAAATTAATACTAGTATCAAAAGTAAAAGGAAAATTAAAAACGACATAGAAAGTAAAGAGAATCCAAAGACACCAGCAGGGTGAAAACTGTATTTAATACAAACTTATAGGCTCTGAAGAAAGAAACATTGCAGTGCTAAGAGCTAATCATAAGTAATTATGAAAAACATGAGAGAAACTAAGTAGAGCGCTGTGATCTGGATGGGAACTGCCAGAATTCCTGTGCTGGAGTTCATGCCCAGGGCGATGGTGTCAGAAGGCCGGGTTTGGGGAGGCAACTGGGTCGTGAGGGTGGAGCCCGCGTGAGTGGGATTAGTGCCCACTGAACGGAGAAAGAGGTCCCCTCCCCGGAGAGCTCGCCTGCCTTTCCCTCCAGGTGAGGACACAAGCAGTCGGGCACTAGTCTCCGCAGGAATGCACCAAGTCCAGCTCTCGGAGCCCTGGAGTGCTCTCACGGGCTTCCCGGCAGGCGTACTCCTTACGTGAACGCCGCCGCTCTTGACCACCTCGCCCCCAGAAACCCCTCTGAAGCTCCTCTCTCTGCGGGCTCTCCCTTTAACCACCTAAGTAAATATATTGACTGGGATGCTGAAGTAGGGTTCAGCAGCTGGACGGGCAGACGCCCCTGTTGCTGGCCCCGGGGGGTGTGGTCAAGCAACGACGCGGTTCTGACCTGCCGCTGTGCCCTTGGCCACCACTGCCCTGTCACTGTGGGGAGGAGAGTTGTCCTTTGGAATCCTGTCACATCTGCTTGGAAAAGCTGTTGGGAATGTGTAATGAGAGAAGGTATTGTAAATCAGTCATTTCCGAGAATGTTTACCATATAACAAATGATCATCGCTGTTTCTTTCTGGATACTCTCCCCTAAATTCATTTCTTGCTGCTCCCAGTAAAATCACAGATAGACTTCTAGCCCATAATTACATTTCCTTGGACATTTTTGAGCATAGAAAAAAGAACCAAAGGGCGAATAAATTGCACTGAAAATTTGAAGAAGGAAACAAAGATAAACAAGAAGAAAAGCTCCAAAGTCATCATAAATATTTCCCATGTAAGTTAGAGTTGCAGTGCTATTTTTTTGATAGGAGTGTATCACCTCCTCTTGCTAATTTTTAAATTTCACTTTGAGATGCAAGCTGGGAGATTTAAACTTGTCAGGGTCACGCAAATTACTGACTACCTTTACCCAGCAAGGGCTGTTTTCTGGTGTGCAGTGATTATTCTGGAAATACATTTTATAGGAAAGTATGAAATAAAATAGTTTTGCCCCTGAATGTGGAATGCATGCACTTCTTGTGTGTCATCCTTAAAAATTAACTATTCACGCTTAGCAGAAAGGGAGATTTGTCAGGGACAGCGCGTGCAGGTGAGCTCATTCTCCCGCTACCAGAACAATGTGGAATTATCCCCTCAGGTCCAAACCTAATCAGATGCGACGGCAGTTCTTTTCATGCTTCCTTCCAGGTATGTGCCATCCTAACAGTATTACCACCTAATGAATTCTTCTACAGAGACCCCGGCAGTAAACTCTTTCTGTAACCAAGTCATATTTAGAGAATTATCTTTTCTTTTGAGGCTCAGGGTAGCTTTTTGTGAGTCATCGATATTTTGGGAATTTATCAGGTAACCTGTGTGTAATGATGCTGGGTGGACTTTTAAAATTGCCCCCAGGGCTTTCCACATTCACAGGAAGTTGAAATCAATGACTTACACTGGAATAGAAATGCAGAGTGACTTTGGTTATTTGGATATGCCCTTTGGGAAGTCTCCTCCTTGTTTGAAAGCGTAGTTGCACTACTAGGAATGGCCCCCACACGTGAACCCGCTAGCTAAAATGCCTTTGTTGTGGATGGGCTTTGGGACGTATTTTGATCCCATGTGTTTTGAGCACTAACTTGAACTTCTGAGAAAACAGCCTCCCAAGGTTACTGGAAACGATGGAAAAAGTGTTCCGTATGGAAAAAGTGTTCCGTGTCGAAACGTGGCAGGAAGTTGGACTGAATTGTTTTCCATTGTTGAGGGGAAAGCAGATATTGTGAGCAGTGAACTTGGCTGTTGTGCAGAGAAATTTCCCGAAGGGTAAGGGAGAGACATCTATTTTAGACAATACCTTTTAAATGTTTCCATTCTCACTGAGAACTCTTTGGGGGAAGTTTACTCTGTATTCTTTCCTTTTCCTCAGGGGTCTCAACCCTAGTTGGACATTAGAATCAGAGTGTCAGGAGGTGGCATGTGTGTGTTTAAAAAAAATTAAGTGCGTTGAAATTTTCTAGCACATTTAAGGGTACGGAGTGCCCTCGCATGCCCATCACTAGCTTCAACAGTGAACTTAAGGTCAGCCTTGCTTCATCTCTCTCTTGCTTTCTCTGCCCCTCCCTTTGTTCTTGGCTTGTGCAGGACCTCCGTGTAGGCCACCAGGCAATGTCATCTGTAAATACTTCACATAAATAGTTTGGATGGAAAGTATTTTAAAATATAACTCTGACATCCCTAATGTACACGAAAATAACACTAACTCTTATCAAATATAAGTGTTCCCCTTTCTCCCAATACTTTGTTAGGTGATTTTGTACAATTTCTTTTAATTAGGATGCAAATAACATTTAACATTGCAACTTGAATATGTGTTTTTGAGTGTTTTCTCTAAGGCCTCTTTTCTCTCTTGTTTTCTTTGTTATTTAATTGTTGAAAAAAATGCCTTAAAGAGCTCTATGATTCAATATGGTAGCCCTTAGCCAAGTGTTCTTTAAATTTTAATTAACTAAAGTTAAATAAAAATGTAACATAGAATTACAATGACAAATATCGTCCCAAGCACATTTCACGTGCTCAATAGCCCTCTGTGGCTACTGCACCGAGTAGTGCGGGCGCAGAACAGTTCCCACGTTGTTGAAGGGTCTCTTGGAATGTTCTTCTAGAGTTTCCCACAGTAAGCTTTTTTTTTTATTATACCTCTGTGTTTCATTTTACATGTTCTGTCCCCTGTGTTTGCTGTAAATCGATCATTATATCTGGAGTTTTGATGGGTTTCTGTTCTGTGTTTTGCCAATACTCCTATCTAGTTTTCTCGCACTCTCCTACCGGGAGGTACAGGCAGTTGACGGTCTCTTCCTGTGTCAGAGGTCACTGATGGTCACTGCCCAGTTTTCATAAAACAGTGTATTTTGATTACTTCGTAACTCTCATAAGTTCTTCTTTGTCTCCATGTCATTTTTACCTATATAATCATCGTACATTTTATACAGTCAGTGCTGATTATCATTAGAGTTTTATCCTAGCCTCTAGTATTCCAGACCCCAGTCTTCCTTTTGGGGGAAAAATAATTGGACAACAGTCTGCCACTGTCATAGATCTTGGTCCACGTTTTTAGAAAAAATTTTAGTACAGTTTTCTTCATTTTCCCACCACCACTTACCCCACTGTACCCACCTCCAACTCCTACACTCAGTCCTTCCCCACTTTGGCTTGTCCGTGGGTCCTTCGTCCATGCTCCTTGACTTGACCCTCCCCCTGCTTTCCCCGTGTTCATCCTCTCCCTCCCCTCTGGTCAGTGTAGTTTGTTCTTTATTTCAGTGTCTCTGGTTCTATTTTGCTTGTTTGTTTGTTTTACTGATTAGGTTCCACTTATATATGAGATCATATGGTATTTGTCTTTTACCACCTGGCTTATTTCCCTTAGCATAATGCTCTCCAGCTCCATCCACGCTGTTGCAAAGGGTAGGAGCTCCTCTTTCTCTCTGCTGCATAGAATTCCATTGTGTAAATGTACCACAGTTTTTTGATTCCTTCATTTACTGATGGGCACTTAGGTTGCTTCCGGCATTTGGCTATTGTAATTGCGCTGCTATGAACATTGGGGTGCATGGGTTCTTTTGAAATGGTGTTTCACGGTTCTTAGGGTATATTCCCAGCAGCAGAATCACAGGGTCAAAAGGCAGTTTCATTTTTAGTCTTCAGAGGAAATTCCCTACTGTTTCCACAGTGGCTGCCCCAGTCTGCATTCCCACCAACAGTGCGCTAGGGTTCCCTTTTCTCCACAACCTCGCCAACACTTGTTCGTTGCTTTGTTTATGATGGCCATTCTGACTGGTGTGAAGTGGGATCTCACTGTGGTTTTAATCTGCATCTCTCTGATGCCTAGTGATGCTGAGCATCCTCTCATATGTCTCTGGGCCCTCTGTGTGTCCTCCGTGGAGAAGTGTCTGTTGAAGTCATTTGCACACTTTTTAATTGGATTTTTTTCACTTCCTGGAGTGGAGTCATGTGAGTTCTTTATATATTTTGGAGATCAAACCCTTGTCTGAGGTATCATTGGCAAACATGTTTTCCCATGCGGTTGGTTCCCTTTCATTTTTTCTGATGTTTTCTCTAGCTGTGCTTAGTCTACATTTTTAAATATTTGAATCAAGATCATAGAAGCCTACCTGTCTCAGTTGAAAAAAAGTATTTTTATTCCTTTATACAATAAAATTTCTTCTGGAAGTTTTATGACCTAAGAGGACAGAAGAAATACACCTACTGATATTGATCCTCTCAAACTTCACTAGAACCACCAGAAAACATTATGTTTTAAGGACCTCTACCCACAGAGACAGGGCAGAAGACAATTGCAAAAGCATTTTGGAAGTCAGAGCAGATGGGCCAGGACTACTCACTTAGCAAATGGTAACGTGGAAATAGGAAAAAAAAACTGAGAAAGAACCAAAATTAAACTATAAAATTTCCCAAAACCTAGGAAGTGGCAGCACTTATGAAACTCGGGAAGCCGTTTGCTATTGCAGAGGCCCTGGCGATATGAACTGAATTGCAGGAGAACGCCGGCCATTCCTCTCGCTGCCCCTGCATTCCTCGGGCCGTGCTCTGGAGCTGGCCTTGCTCTCGGAGGTTAAGCTGTTCCCGGACGGAACTGTTGAGGGTAAATGTATCACAAAGAGACTGAGGAACACACCACACACGCACAAATACCGAGGTGCCTGTCCCTTAACCTGGCTCCCAGGACACAGACAACCAGACTTCGATTTCCCACCACGAAACTAGAGGACGTGTTTCTAGGAAATTCAACTTCCCAGAAAAGAAGAAAACAAATATATTGACATCCAGGTTTTCCTCCTAACCGTCCACATCTCCCTCCAGTGAAGTTCAAGTTTGCCAGTCCCAGCTTAGATGCCCTGCGTGTTCCATTGATTTCGCGCTCCCCTTCCTGCCGTCCTAATCAGGAGCAGGCTGGCCGACAGTCAGCTGTGTCGGGGAAGGCTCTCACCGGGGAGGCAGGAACAAGAAACAGAAAACAAGTAGAAAAAAATGAAAGCAACCTGGGGAAAACAAACATTGCGCAGAATGAGAAAAATAACAATGTCCTAAGAGTGATCATCGAGGCTCCTGTACTCGTAAGACAGAAACCAGATAATAGGAAGAGAAACTTGTACAAATATCAGAAGAATTAGAAAAATGATCATAATGAAAGAGTACCTGTGACAGAGCTGTAATACAGGGCTGAAGAAGACTTCCACGAGATGAAAACAAAACGAGAACACAAAAAAAAGGGCAGAAAGTGTAACAAAACTAGAGTGCTAGCCGAGGCCTGGGGTCTGCCAGCCGCAGCACTGGCAGCAAGGAGCGGTGCTCGGTGCCCTCACCTCTCAGGGAAGAGCCTTTCTAAATGGCAATTCAGTGCTCGGCCTAGTTAGCACGTTTTATTTCAGACATACCAAAAAAAAGGAGAATTTTGAATCCCCCTTCCACTTAATTTGGAAGGTATTGCAAAATGTGCTCCACAAAAATGGGGGCATTCGCCGATAAAGAGCCAAGCAAAGGTGGGACGGGGAGGACTGGGGTGGGGGGGTGCCCAGCGGAGGGAAGGGGAGGAGCCTCCAGGACGCATGCTCTGCTCTCTGCGGAGGCGACAGCCTGTGACCGCAGCGGCAGCTGGGAAAACTGGTGGCCCAGCGTAATGCAGAGCTCCCGATTCGTGGGAAGCCACCCCACAGAGCGAGCGCCTGTCAGTGAGGCCGTCTCTTGTGTGGATGTGATTCACACTGTGACGGCGTGTGACTGGGCCTGGAGGAGAAGACCCAGCGTATGCTCCTGTGGAAAACGGCTGTATGGCAGCCTGCTGTCTTTTTTCAGCTAACGTTGTGAGAAGACCATCTGCTCCTCGTTCATTAAAATGCAGAAAAAAATACAAATCTAGCCAAATATGAGTTGTCCTAAAGAGAAAAACCCATTTGTACAGGCATAACATGCCCCCCCCATTCATGTCTACTTGAGTGCTCAGAATGTGGCTTTATTTGGAAACAGGGTCTTTGCAGGTGTCATTAGTAGGACAAGGTCATACTGGGTAAGGACAGATGCTAAATCCGGTGACTGGTGTCCTCATACGAAGAGGAAAGGACACAAAGACCCGGGAGGAGGGCCACGTTAAGACAGAGCAGGTTGGAGCAGCGCAGGTACGTACGTGCCAGGGACGCCAAGGCCTGTCCTCACCCCCCAGACACGGGGGAGAGGTGAGGATGGGTGCTTTCCCGGAGACTTCGAGGGAGCAGGCCCTGCCAACGCCTTGATTTCAGGACGCCGGCTGCCAGAGCTGTGAGAGAACAGGTTTCTGTTGTTTTAAGGCACCCAGTCTGTGGTCGTTTACTTGCCATGAATAGATCTGTTTTCTAGAGTTTCAGAATTTCAGGTTCAAGATATGATTATTTCTATAAAACTTGGGCACTGGGCTGTAAGCATAATTTATTCTCATTTTTCTTAAAGGACAATCAAATCAGCTGGTTTCATTTCAACTCAATTCTGTGTTGGCAACCACCCTGCCTGGTTTCAGAAGCTGTAACCCCCCCAATGGCTAAGGCTGAGTAAAAAGACTTTAGAACCATAAGCCACTAAGGAGACAAAACTTATCTTCCTTGTATGGGTGCCACCTCTGCCCCCTTTTACTCCACCCTGCTTGGCCTGGGGCGGATGACTGGTTAGCCAATGATGGGTAAGTTCCTCAAAGGAGGGACGACCTAAGACAGGCATGGTCGAGAAGGGGCCCTCAGGGAAGGCCACGAGGGAGCGATAGCAAAAGGGGGTGATGGACCCTTGCCCCTTGACTTTGACATAGCCTGAGTCCTCATTCTCTCTGCAAGAAGTCTCCTAATCTCTTGGCTGCCTTACTTCCCCTGCCTGATTTACGTCTGAAATAATGCCTTAAACCTGAAACAATGCTGGAGGTGGGTGTGGCCCTGTGCTGGAAAGGATGGGTTCCCTTGGGCAATCAGGCCTAAGAAAAATGCATAAAATCCTATGAAACCTACTTTGCTAATACCCTCAATTTAAATGATAAGGGTCCAAACATGAAATTAGTTTGTTTCCCCAAAGTTTTATGTCCCTTTAGTTATCTGACCTGGACTCTAAATAAGCCCTCAGGGATTTTTTTAATATTACCCATTGTTTGATCATTACTGCCCGATAATGACTGATGAGTTTTACATATACCGCCCTGTATTCCTATGCAAATTAAACCCAATAAAAGCCCACTGAGGAACAGGCTCCTGGCCCTTCTTTTTGGAGAGATTGGACACCTTTCCTCCCCAAGCAGATCATGTCTTGGTAGACTTATTCTCATCCACGGCAGCCAGGGTGGGGCGGGGGCTGTGGGTGGAGCCCCTGTCCCCCAGTTCTAGTCCCCAAGATATGGTCTTTGTTAAGTGCGAGGACTGCTGGTAGGATGCCGTGACCGGCTGGCAACACTGGCTGGGAAGGGACGTGGTCCCAGGGAGAACTGACCAGGGAAGATGAGTTCTGATGCACCTCTCCCATCACTGCTCCAAGGCCCCTCCCAGCTGCCTGCTGCATCCCTGCGGTCTCCTTCTGTGTTTTTCCTGCTGGTCGTGCGATGTGACCAAAAATGTTGTTTTACCTCTAATGCCTTCCTGAGAGTTCACATTCCTTGTTTCCATTGCTCTGAACGTTTCACACTAAACACAGAGTATCTCTATTCTGTGCTGTTAAAATATTTTTTATAGTTTAAAAAGTGGGGAAAATAATCTATAAACTGACATCCTAAATAGGTCAGAATATTCATAGAAAGTGGCATGTTATTACTATGTTAGAGTTCAAGGATTTATATGGATTGAGTGGTTATGCTAGTAAAATCTTTGATTTTTCCTTTTCAAGGAGTAACAGTGTTGGGCCCCTCAGATGTGATGCAAACCAAGGACAGCTCCCGGCTTTAAGCCCCTCGGCCAAAGGCACCTTGATGGGGGCCTGAGAGGTTCATTCTGATTCTCCCGGTGGCACTTTTCATATCCTCAGCTCTGAGTATTCCTTGGTGTCCCTTTCGGAACAGAGGGTGTGATTATTTTTTCCCGGCCTCAAGGAAGTTCAGGGGGTTTCAGAAAGCCAGTGTTTCATCAACTCAGAGTGGCTCGGGGGTTGGTGGCCACCGCAGATGCACACATTGTGCCCGTTTGGCGTTCCGGCAAAGGCTGCAGTTGCTGCCTGAACACAGACGTGAAGGATGGACTCTCTTTGTCCGTCTGCGGAGGGATTTCCCTGGGACTCGTTTTAGTCAGGGGGCCAGTGTGACAGTGTGCAGTGCAGGCATGGGCGACGGTGATCGACCAGAGGGGGACCATTCTTTGGTGGGTGGGGACACCCCACAGATCGAGGTTCCTGACGCGCTCCCCGTGGCTGCAGCAAACGTCTTTACCCTGGGCACAGAGTTGTGTCCTGCATCTTGACCACAGGGACAGAGCTGCATTCTGCATCTTTACCATGGGGACAGAGTCGAGTCCTCCCCCAGGGAGGGGCGTTTTCTGATAGTACTTCATCAGGAAGTCAGTTTTCCTCATCAGCCATAGTTTTCTTTGTTTTGGTTTAGATTTTTTTTTTGTCCCGAGAAAGATGAGTAGGCACACGTGTTGTGTAGAAAAGAGATCAAGAGAGACACATTAGTGAGCTCAGGGGAGCATTTGGCCGTGTGGTAGCTAGGCTGGGGTAGCCTGGCCATTCTCTTGAGGGGCAGGTGGCCCTGCCAGGTGGAGCGTGCAGGATGAGACGGGAATGCAAATGGATACGGGCACACAAGGGCACGATGGAGAAATCACAGCACTGGGAAGAGATTGAAAAGCAATGGCCAGAGACATACATTAATGAAAGGGCAAAAATGTCATGGAAACAGAAGTAGAAAATTCACAAGAGAGTGATTAGCGGTTATTGTTCCAGAGAACTTAAATAAGGCAGCTGGAAGTCTGCCTATGGCACTTGGTAATAAGGGCTATTTTTGATACAACATAAGGCAGTAACGGGTATTGTTCATAAGAGGACGTCGGGTGTAATGAGATAGCGTAGGCAGGCGCATGGGGCTAACGAGGGAATGGGCCGTGAGAAAGTACGGAGCAACTGTCAACTTCTTTTGCAGTGACTTTTCTGTTCAGGGAAGAAGAGAGCGCGGCGGCGAGTAAGTCAGTCGGGGCGGTGCACGGAAACGTATCAGATACTGTGGACACAGGGCAGCAGATCCTCAGAGAAGTGTAGCCAGGGAGCCTCTGACCGCATGGAGGCAGGACGTCCTGAAGGGCGAGCCCAGGTGGTCAAGGAGGGCCCTCCGGCAGGCACGGGCTTAAGGAAGGCTCAGCCGGCTGGGTACGACTTCAGGGTCTTCTGTGTAATACGGTTCTAGGCATGCTCCTTAATTTTTTTCATCCTTGTCTGAGGATATATTCTTTGATTTCAGAGGGAAAGGAAAGGAGGGAGAGAGAGGGAGGGAAACATCGAGGTAAGAGAGAAACATCCATCGGTTGCCTCCTGTACACACCTTGACCGGGGATCAAACCTACAGCCTAGCCATGTGCCCCGACTGGGGTTGAGCTTGCAGCCTTTTCAGTGTATGGGGCGACGGTCCAGTCATCTGTGCCACCCGGCCAGGGCTAGTTGCTGAGCTTCTGGCGGCATGGTAGTTTGACAGATTCATGCAAACATTTCTGTCCACCTTTTCTTTCGTGTATCATTTCCCTTCTCTGCTCCCACCCAGCACAGCCCACACTGAACTGGAAGCAGAGAGTAAAAGAAATTGCCAAGATACCTACGAGATGATGATCTTCTTCATAGACACTTTCTTACATAGCTGTTTTTTTTTTTTTGATGGTACACAGAAATGGCCCGAAGTAAGGGGAGAGAGAATTCTGAGTGCCAAAAAAGATTTTTTTAATTGAAGAGGGAATATAGTTTTGAGAGAGAACAGAGGATTTTGTTAATGATGAGTAGGAGTTGTATTGCTGTTTTATTGCCCAAGGTCTGGAGGGAGAGTTGGGAGGGACTCAGAGGATGCAACGGCATCAAGCACGAATGTTCCTTTTCACACTCATGTGCGGCCTGCCTTTGAGCACATCCGGGCACTTGCAAGTCCCCGTACGCATTGGACAGGCACGAGGGACACGGATGGATTGCCGCTGGAATAAGACGCAACCAAGCTTCTGCAGGAGACCATCTCTGTAAGCAGGAATGGGCCAACGAATAGTAATCAAAACCTCAGTGCTTTTATCTATAAAACGAGAGAAATAATACTGCCTACTCCCTAGTATCACTGGGAACATTAAGTGACATCGTATCGAATGCATTTCCCTGGAAGTGGAATGGGCGGCTTCCATTCGGAAGGGATTAGCATGTGCCGCCTCTTCAATGTATATCCTCTGTCCAGTGGGATAAAGCATATTCTGCTCATCTGGGCCTAGGGGTATTTGAATTAAAAAGAAAAAGCACAGCAACTGATCATCCCGTCTTGGTCTCTGTAAGCCCTGAGCCTCCACACAGCCTGGCTGCCCTGCTGGAGAGGACCCAGGACGAGTCCCCGACGTGACATGGGAAAGCCCAGCTGCCTCCAGCCTTCCAGCCTCCCTCCCGGTGACCAGGAGCGTGCACGGAGCCACCAGGCAGTGCCTTGCACAGCAGAAGAAATGCCCAGCCAAGGCCGGCCTGACTTCCTGGCCCACAAACCAGTGTGATAAAAAGTGGTTGTTAAGCCCTGGCTGGTGTGGCTCAGTGGATTGAGCACCAGCCTTTGAACCAAAGAGTTGCCAGTTCAATTCCCAGTGAGGGCACATACCTGGGTTGCGGGCCAGGTCCCCCAGTAGGGGGTGCGTAAGAGGCAACCACACATTGATGTTTCTCTTGCTCTCTTTCTCCTTCCCTTCCTGCTCTGCCTAAAAATAAATAAATAAATAAATAAATAAATAAAGTGGTTGTTAAATTATAAAATTTTGGAGCAGTTCTTTACATAGCAATAGATAATTAGACAGGTTGACTAGACAGATAGCAAGATGATTGCATAGGTAACTAAGAATTCTGTTTATCTGTAAAATAAGTTGTTTGAACGAGGTTGTCTCTGTAGTGATACCCTCTAATTCTTAAGGCTAAAGATTCATCCCAGTGCACTCCATCTACTTTTGAAGCACCTTTCCTACGTGCTTTGCCTAGCCCGCCAGGTCAAAGTAACGCCGCTAGGCATTAACGAGGCTGAAGATACGTGGAGAGTGTCTCTCAATTTGAGTCAGCTGAGCTGTGACTGTGCCCATGATTTCGGCGAGGCTGCGTCCTCATGTCACGGCCTGACACTTGGAAACGGTGACAGACACGAATGAAGCCGCAGAGGTGGGAGTTAATTGCTCAGCGCTCGCGGGTAAGGACAACAGGAGCTGAGGTCTCTCGAGCTCAGGAGAAAGCGTGAAGGTCAGTTTCAAAAAGTATTAGGAGGTAGAATTAAAAATAGGTCTTTTCTTAGGGAATAAATTTAACAGTGTGTGAACCTTATTGGTTAAATAGGCTTGAAGGTGCTAATAATAACAGCAAATTGTTCAACAGCAATGCTTTTGAGTGTCTGGTTTCTGTTCAATCTTCGTCCCCCATCCCCCGAGAACTTTCATTGTAAAAACCCCCTCCCCTTTCACACATGCGTGTCCCCATGCAGTAGAGGGAGCCAGTGCTGAGATGGGCGATCTGAGATGAACGGAGGGTTAGCCGGGGTGCTTATTGCTGTCTGCGATTTTCCGTAAAATTCGGGGCCTGTGTTTTAAGATAGAGAAATAATTTAATCCCAGCTTTATATTTTATTAAGTATATATATTCTTTTCTGTTTTCATAACTAAGGATCAAATGCACAGCTTTTTCTTGAAAGAAACTGTACGTTCTAAACAAAAATGGTAGCAATATAGATGTAAAGCAATGAGAGAGGTTGACTCTAACTTTGGAATTTTTGACCTGTGAGATCAAACCCACTCACTGGGTCACAATTATACATGTAAGATCGTGAATGACTCGCTTCATTTTCTCAGAAACGAAATGGCTGATTGTTAATGTGAACAAGTGGGAATGTTTGTTCAGAATTTAGCATTTGCGCTTGAAAAACATTTTCCTTTCATTGAGAATGGAATAGAACAAAACTGTCTTATGCATTCTAAGAAATGTATTTTTCCTTAATATCAACTCCCCCTCTCTTGTATTTAAAGAGACCTGAGGAAAATTGTATCTACCCAGGTGGAAAGGCTGGGCGGGGCTGGAACACAGCGGCATGAGTCTGTGTCAGAATAAGCCCTTTATGAGCCGCAAAGGGGGCATCTATTGACTATTTCTGGGTGAATTCATAAGTAATTTTCAACCGTGACTTATGCTGGCAGCCGGAAATCACTATTTTATTCTTCAAAGTGCTAATTTGATGAAGTAGAGCATTTCAACATATTGTTAATTCTGATTGCTTTTTAATTAGTATAAATATAGGACCTGAGTATATACATTGAATTTTCACTGATTGATATATATTTTTAATTAGCTACTCCTTCAAATATTAAATAGGGATAGTGAAAAATACAGTGATGTGAAAGAAGAGATTTCATCACTGAAGAATTTTAAGTTAAAAAGAAATGCATGGACACAGACCACAGCATGATGATGACCAGAGAGGAAGGGGGCGCGGGAGGTGGAGGAGAGTAAAGGGGGATGAATGGTGATGGGAGGAGACTTGACCTTGTGGGGTGAACACACAGTACCATATACAGGTGATGTATTAGTGAGTTAAACACCTCAAACCTATATAATTTTATTAACAGATGTTACCCCCAACAATTCAATAAAAATAAAAAATTTAGCACTAAAAACATTTTAAAGTTTCTATGTAATATGTTGTTTTAGTGCTTATGTATTCCACAGGTGAGCTGTCTTTAATATAAGGTTTAAAGGACAGATTTGTGTGTTTTACATTTTTTTTAGCAAAACAGGAAGCTGAAGAGAGGAGGCAAAGATGAAAAATAAACAAATCACCAAAATGCACACATAATGATTTTTTTCCTTAAGAGGAGACCTTGTAATTAATAAATGATTGATAATCTGGCAGGTATATGCTATAGTTTGTAAATAGGAATACACATACAGTCACTCACACATAGACTTTTTTTTTTGCTAATGTACAATACAAGCAGGGACCCCCCAAAACTGAAATTATCTTCTGGAGGCAGACCCGTTGTAGTACCGGCTTCCCCCACTGGGTGAGTGTTCTGGGAACACATCTGTGTCAGTGCACCAGCTGGTGTTGTTGTGAGAGGCTGCATTCGACTTCAGTGAATGTTTTTGAAGACTCTCTCAATGTATTTGCTCACTTTATGGTGGGTGATTTATGAGCACTCCTGCCCACACAATGCTGAGGATTCAGCAGTTTTTGACCCCAAATGGCATGACCCCATGTCCCACCTTCCCTATTCATCCAGTCTCACCTTGAGCGACATTTCTGTTTGTTTGTTTGCTTCCTGGGATGAACAAAGTCTTCAGAGGGAAGTGTTTACTGATATAGAAGAAGTGACACAAAAAATGGCAGAAACACTAAAAAGCATCAAAATTGACGAGTTCAAAAACTGCTTTGAGCAGTGGAAAAGAACATCTCACTAGGTGTATTGCATCACATGGAGAGTACTTCGAAGGTGACTGAAGTTTAAACATATAAGAATAAGCACACAATTTTAATCAACACATTTTGCACTGTTTGAGTCCCCCCTCATTGAATCATATTTAGTGCAAAGCAAACAGCTGCTCAAACATGGCAATGAGTCCTCAGACCTCAGCTGATAAGAAATATGAACCTATGAGCAAAGGGATCACAGGAAGCAGTTTCCAAAGACAGTTATGGAATATCTTTATATATATGTTGGCTTATTGTCTGTTCACATATTTCACCCAGTTTTAAAAATAGTTTCAGCTTTTACATTTAAGTCTATGATTCATTTTGAGTTAATCTTTGCATATGCTGTAAGAGGCTAAATTAATTTTTTTTTGTCTGTGGTTATGCAATTGTCTGAGCATTTGTTTGAACATATGTTGAAAAGAGTGTGTTTTATCCCCTGAATTTCTTTGTTACCTTTATCAAACATCAATCGACCATAAATGGCAGCATTTATTTCTGGATTCTCAGTTCTGTTCCATTGACCTCTGCTTCTTCTTTTGCGAGAACTACACTTCTTCGTTATAATAGGTTTATAATAATATTGATGTCGTGAAGTGTAAGCCCTACAATTTTGTTTTGGTTTTATTTTGGCTATTACGGGTTATTCCTATTTCCATACACATATTAGAATCAGCTTGCTATTTTATGCAAAAAAAAAGCCTGCTGAATTTTGAAGGGATTGCCATAAATCTGTATATTAATTTGGGGATAATCATCATTTTAATGTTTTCTTCCAATCATTTGATATATTGTGTTTCCGTATTTTGGTCTTCTTGAATTTTCCTCAACAAAATTTTATAGTTTTCAGTGTATTTGAAACATATTTTGTTAAGATTATTGTAAGAAGAATATATATTTTTGATATTATTAGTAAATGGCACTTATTTTCAATGACCAGTTTTCTTGTTGACACATACAAATAAATGAATTGTTACATACTGACCTCGAATAGTTAGTTCACTTCCCTAAAGTTACTTATTACTTCCGGTAGCTGTTGGGGGGCGTATTCCTTGTAGTTTACTTCATGTGTGATCATGCTGCCTGTGAATCAAGACAGTTCAGTTTCCTCCTTTACGGTATTTATGGGTTTTCTTTTTTCCTCCTACTGCAGGGGCTGGGACCTCTGCCACTGAGATGAATGTCCTGTCTTGCTCCTGAAGTCGCAGGTAAGCACCCCCGGTTTCCACATTAAATACTATGTCAGCACCGGCTTTGCATAGATGTTCTTGGCAGGCTCTCGAAAGCGCCCTTCTTTGACTGGGTTGGAGGGTGATTTTAAACATCAGGCATGCATATTGGATTTTGGGAAAGACTTTTTATGTTGTTATTGAGATGGTTATGTTTTTTTTTCTAGTCTGAATATATGAATTACATTTATTGCACTTTGAATGTCAAATAAACCTGGATTTCTCAGATCAATCTCACTTGATCAGGCTGCATAATATTTTTATATATTGTTAAATTTAGTTTTCCAACATTTGGTTATGAAATTTTATATCTATTTTCATGAGGAATATCTGTAGTTTTCTTTTTATGTAATGTCTTTTGCAGGCTTTGATATAAAGCAATGCTGGTTGCAAAAAAAAAGAGGGAAATCTTTCTGCCTTTATTATTTTCTGGAAGAGTTTGGGTACCATCTGCTCTGTTTTGCTTCGTAGCATCCTGTGTAACATTTTTTTCCTGCCTTTCTTCACTTCCATTTCTAGGATGGGCAGCTGCCCTACACTAGATGTTTAATTCAGTCTTCCTGCCTTAGATAACTGAGTGCCCATAAGTGAGTTGCATTTTTAATTGGTTGGCGCCTCATTCTGGGATGCTTTGGAACTCACAAAGAGGAGATGGTTGGCACGGCTTCAAGCAGCAAACCAGCCCAGGCTGGAGAGCACAGCATCTTCCCCTCTTGTGGCATGAGAGCCAGTGGGCAGGCATTCAGGCCCCTTCGGCCTCGCTGCGGAGCAGAGCTTCTGCCTTGCGGCAGGGCCAGGAGCGGTCAGGCCCCGGGCAGCTCCTGTCCATACGCTCAGCAGGCAGGCAGGTGCAGACTCCAGTGGGCGCGGTGAGGGCTGCGCACGTGTGTGTGTGTGTGTGTGTGTGTTTACCCAGGCAACAAGGAGCAGCGCACACTCTTCTCTGCAGCTGGTCATTTATTGCATCACTCACCAATCTGCAATGAGTGTCTGCCATGTGTCAGGAGGTATTCTCAGCGCACAGGATGTAATCAGGGGGCCAACGGAGAAAGATGGCTGTGTTCATGTTTATCAGGGTTTGAGGGTGATAAAAAAATAAGTATAATAATTTGTAAAATGATGTGTTGAACAGTGATACATGCTATCAGAAGAACAAAAAGTGGAGAAGATAAGGGTAACCTCAAATGCAAAAGCGGGGGACAGTTTGCTGTCTAATAAGGCAGTTCAGGTTCTTCTTGAGGAGGAAGGGTTTGTGAAAAGACTTGAAGGAGGCGAGAGGTTGAGCCACGTGACTTCCTCGGAAGAACACTGTGTCCCGCAGAGAGGGAACTGGGTAAAGGAGGGGCCGGGGTGCCTGATACAGCTCCCAGGCAAGGCTCCTGCCCTCCGCTGCTCCCAGGCCCTGGCGGTTCAGGCTGTGACATCTTTCCTGGGCTGGTCATGCCGTTAGTCCGGGGGGGGGGGGGGGGCTGGGCAGAAGCGGGGCTCACAAATGTGTGCAGAAGCTGCCTCCACCTCTCAGGCTTCTGCAAAATGCGCATGGGAGGCGCTGTCTGAGAGGAAACATTTGGATAGCCAGCCCAAGCTGGCCCTGCCACTATTCTAAAACGAGACCCAGAATACACCATTTGCTCTGTCGCTGAGAGATTATTGTATGTCATTTTATGGTAGGGCAGTCCTGGTGACGAATAGCTAAATACAAACCCAGTGATGATTAGGGTTTGATTTGTTGCGAAAATACCTAAGCAGAATAGTTCTTATTTTTTCAACTTTAGCATAGCCAAGAAAATACCTTATCTAAATGCAAAAGTACATTACTTGTGATTAGTTTTTGCCTATTTAAAGCTGTCAAATTAAGGTTTCTGCAGTATCCTTAGGACCTATCAAGAACACTAGGGAGATAAACCTGAAGGCAGTATCATTTTTAAAATAAATATGATATCGAGACCTTGAATATTAAACACTTTATACACCTGGCATTTTCTTCATTAAAAATTACATTCCTCTAGACTTCCTCCTTCATACCAGATTAATATCATAGTCCCATCCTAGTGGGTTCATTTTTCCTCTCTTTTGGTAACAGGCTGGAATCATTTGTAAATCTTTCAAATGGAGTATATGGTATAAAAATGGGATTGCATCATGAAAAATGCAGTAGTGGGTTTGAAAGCTATTTTAAAGGTAACGTTGCATTTTAAAATAAATTTCCATACCTTTGGACATTGAGTTTTAAATGTGAAGTTGTGTCTACATCCGTATGACTTAAACATGTTTGCACACACGAGGAAATCGCTGGGCACACTTCAGAGCCAGCCGTCCCGCGGCTCTCGGTGACGGTGGCCATGAGCATACGTATGCATCGGTGTCCAGGACGAAGGTTTTCCCATCTGGGAGAGGAATTGTGTTAGGCTCTTTGTGGCCTATGATAGAAAAGTTATATATTTTATATGGAGCTGGGCCTATTTATTCTTCAGCAAAGCTTTAGAAGGGTGTGTGTGTGTGTCTTACCCAAGTGCTTGCTGAGGCTGTTAAAAAGGATTTAAGATTTTTGACTCAACAGGCCAGTTGGATTTAGGAAAGATTTATTTACACAAAGTTTCAAGAACCATAAGAGTTGCACTTTTAGAATTCAAATGCGAATAAAAGGATTTCGTGAAGAAGGCGTTAGAATGGAATTGGAATCAGATTATCAGTCTCTCTGAATATTTTGCTATAATTAGGATAATAGATATCCTCTGATTTTATAATCCTTGGAATCAAGATGAAAATAGTAATTGCGTCCTATTTTTAAACGAAGTTTTAAGTTTTAAAGCAAAGTGCTCGTTGAAATAAATCCTTTAGAAAGGCACGAGAGGCAGGTTTAGAAATTCTTTACGCAGATCGTGACTGAAAATTAGTTTGAACTTTTTTATATGAATAGGAACTCTGGCTGCTTCACGAGGCGTTTAATGAGAACAGGGAAATGAAAGCGCCGGATAACCTAATGCTGAATGCTGCTGGTACTTAAAGCATATCCTAGGCTTTAGGCAAATACATGTGATTAAAGGACATGAGCGCCTTTGTAGTTACAGTTGCATCATTCATGCATTTACAACCCTTTAGTCTAGAGGAAATAAATGAAAAGCAACAGTGAGCAACCTAGGGAGGAGAGCACCGCAGATTTTGTATAATATCACCAAATAACTTATTTAAACAAACGGACAGCTAAATGACAAGTATGTGCTACCCACTGGGAAAACACTCGAAAAATCATATCCATTCACCTTCTGAAGAATGTCTTGATTATTTCCAAATTTTGGCAATTACGAATAAAGCTTCTGTAAACATCCACATGCAGGTTTTTGTGTGGACATAATTTTTCAGCTCCTTGGGGTGAACACGGAGCAGCACAATTGTCAGATCATGTGGTAAAAGTGTGTTTAATTTTGTAAGACACCGCTGACATGTCTTCTAAAACGGCTGCACTCTCTGGCACTCCCACCAGCAATGAGTGAGATTTCCTGTCACTCCGCAAGTGAACCAGCGTTTGGTGTTGGCAGGTAATGTCTTCAGAGTCTTATTTCTTGAAAACTCTAAACATAGGAAACCCATTTCCTTGTTTTTATTTGTCGTGTGTTTAAGTAACATGATCTTAGATGATTACAAAAGATTGTTTCTTGGTACTTGAATATTTTTGGGTGGACTGCCATTTATGACCTACCACTTACTTTAATTGAAGATGTTCATAGTCTAAGATGCTAGAATTTGCGGTGGACACCCTGCTAATTATGTCTTCTTTATCCAAGGGTTTTGTGACAGATAGGTGAGAGAGATACCTAAACATACTTTGCCAAGTGGAAAAATAAGCCTACCATTACATAAATATAAAAATGGGCAAAATTTTTGGTAATTAAAAGATTAACAAGGAGACAGAACTCTTACAGTGTTAAAAAGAAAAGTAAAATAGCTTTTAAACTATTCACCTCGAGTGTATATTAATTTAGTTTGGGGGTCTGAAGATGAACTGGATTTGTCTGAATTGAGATACTGTGATTAGAGGGTCAGTGCTAAGAGTTCTCACCAAATTCTTTACCGAGGACACTCAGTCTATGTGTTATAAGACCATTCCTTAATTTCGTCCTTAGTCTTGTGATCATAGGTCTCAGGACAAATAATTACTACTTATAACAGAACCCACTCTTAATATTAGATGAAAAAGCTAGCAACGTGTGCTCTGGCTGGCTCAGTGGATTGAGTGCCAGCCTGTGAACCAAAGGGTCGCCAGTTGGATTCCCAGTCAGGGCACGTGCCTGGGTTGCAGGCCAGGTCCCCTGTAGGGGGCGTGTGAGAGGCAACCACACATGGATGTTTCTCTCCCTCTCTTTCTCCCTCCCCTCCCCCTCTCTAAAAATAAATAAATAAAATCTCTGTTTAAAAGCTAGCAACATGTGAAATTAATATAGAATCTGTTAATATTCCTGATGTTTAAGGATAATGAACATCTGCTTTTTGCAAAACATGACACGAAACAGGCATCAGGAATACTTTCCAACTTACTGCACCCGTCCAGGGAGAATAGAACATTCTGGGCACCTTTCTGAACTGTGTCTAGAAGGTTTGTCGTGCCCCGATAGTTTTTATTGACTTCCTGAATGTTCCATGTCGGTAAACCAGGGCTGGAGAAGAGAGCATCAGGGCCGCACTAAGATCGGGTGGCATCTCTTAACAATCAAATGCTCTGCAAGAGCGTGGGATCCCTTTCAGGCTCCCACCAATTTCAGTTTCCCCAGAAACTCCCATGCTTGTTTTGGGGTTTCAACAGAGACTAGCTTTTAATAAGGGTTTCTGGATTCAAGGTGAGGGGGTGGGGAAGGTTCATGAATGCGGGAGAATGTTTAGGGTATGCACCTCTTGGTCTAGAAGCTGAAAAGCAGAACATGTCGACCCAACTGGGTACTGAGTTGGCACTTGGGCATTATGATGACGGCTGGTTCATAGAGCAGGACGTTTGAAGCATAAGTAGTGTTTCTAGGCAATTGCTCCAAAGAGAAGGATGGGGTGTGAGAATTAGGGTCCGGGACTGAAAGGCATCAGGAAAGGTAATGAGATATAGGGTGTTCATCAACTTAGTCCGTGTAGAACGCTTTTACAGACAGGCCTGTAAGGAAATGATGGTAGAAGTATTGTATGAATTATAAAAGGTATGGAAAATCATGAAAGGTTTGAATTTGATCAGAGAAATATCATTATGAAAATAAAGTAATGTGACAAAAATGTTAGGAAAATTGTTTTAGGAGAGATGTAGATATTCGTTTTGATCATTATTTCAAGTCACAAATCAACCTTCGGAATTTTTTTAACAGGTATATAATTATCTAATTTTAGAGTTTTTTAAATTTAATGGTTAATTCTCTCATTTGAATATGATTCCTTATGTTCCGCATTAAGCGATGTGGAAAAATTGCAATGTAATGAAAATTCAGAGCTAAGAATGACTAAGTAGAAAATGCCTTTAAAATTAGACATTGGAAGTTTTTAATTAAGAATGACGCATTTCACAGCTCCGAGTTGAAAGGAACCATTTCAAGAGAGGAAAATTAAAGATCACAGTCTGAAAGAGCAATGGTGTTTTTGCATTTTTTTTTGTACTAAAACGTTGCTAAATGTCTCAGGAATAAATGAGCAAACACTAATGTCACACCTTCGAGGTGTGGGGAGGCAGAGGAGGGGAGGGGGCCTCAGCAGCGCTGAGGGTGGGGCCAGTGTGGGAGGGGGGAAGTCACGGATTATTCCTCACTGGCCTGGTCTGGGTTCAGCTACATTGCTGGGCCCCCGGGAGCTCTACAAAGCTCTGCTGCGCTTATGGTGATAAACATGAGAACGTGTTTACAGCACTCATGAAAGCAGCTCGTTCCGTATTTCCTGCAACCTCACCAAGGTTCTTTTGACCAGTTTATTGATCAGACACGGATTGGGTCTGCTGCCCACCGATAGGCTGGCAAGGGACGAACCGTAGCATCTGCGTAATGCTCATTTGCCCAGATGGCCCTTGCACTAGGAATCTGAGGGCGAGGTTAACGGTCGGTCGGCGGCGCTGCGGCTGACTCCAGGTCGCCAACACCGGTCACTTCCCTGGCTGATGGTTTTTTCACCTCTGAGCGGCAAATACAAAGATTGTTTTAAAAATCTGTTCCTCCCACCTGGGGTCCCTGGGGAAGTGGGCCAGTTTTCCCAATCCTGAAACAGCCATGTGCACCCATATGGATTGCACAAGATTCTGGTTGTCTTGCAGCGTCTCCTGAAAAGCCTCCGTAATCTCTCACTTGGATCATAGATGATTTTTTGATCGTCGGAAGAAAGCCGTGTTCTCTCTCCGGGAACACGCGCACTTACGCAGATACAAAAACCAGTCATACGATTTCCTGTCGTGAAATCCTGGACTGATCGTGAGCCCCTGTGGTAGACTCACCCGGCTCGTGCACGTAACCCAATTTAGTAAACCGTCTTCTCCGGGATGGGGCAGGGTGAGTCCCCTGTGAGCCCTCTGGGGGGCGCCCCTCGGGGTGGCTGCAGCGAGCGCTCTGGGTGCCTCGCCCAGGCCCCCAGTCCGTGCGCTTCCCTGTCCGAGACCGTTGAGCCTGCTTGCTGTGTCTCGGCTGACTGTCCTCAGCCCCTGCAGCTGCTTCGCCCTGGGGAGCACCCTTTGCCTATCCAGTGACTAGGGCACAGGATAAGGAGGACCCTGCTCCCTGTCCTCAGGCTGGGATCGTCTCTGAGGTGCAGCATATTCCAGGTACCCATTGTGCGATCCAGCTAACGCCTAAAGCCGTCTTCAGTAGGGTTTTGCATAACCTCTCACCCTCCTTGTCTTCTTCCCCTTCCCTGTTCGGCCTGTCTCATTCCCTTCCAGTCGCCTCCGGGAGCTTCTCCTTAATAGACCACTTAGCATACAAAGCATCCTCCTAGCCTCCGCTTCTCACCCCAGTCTAACCATGTGACTTAATTACCCAAACCAGGAAGCATATTTGAGAGGGAACGGGGGTGCCCTTGTTGGGTGTGCTGGGAAAGGGACATGAATAGCAACAGGCCGGCACAGATGAGGACCTGTGCTCCATCTAGAGCTACAAGGGCTGGCAGAGATAGCCCTCGAGAAGCCATGTTTAATTCAAAGCCCTTTTAAGAGATGGCGCAAAGCTACGTTGCATTCATTGAACCCAGCTTAACGTTTGTTGTTTCTAATACATCACCAGTATGTGTGTCTATTAGCTCCTGGTTAACATTGTTTTCAAGACCGCCCGGTCCCCACCCCCAGCTCCAAGCCTCTGTTCTTCTCCCCTCAGCCGACCCCTACCCCCCACTCTGGGTTATGGCATCAAGTGTCTTTTCTCTCGGAAACATCCTTTCTTCGGTATTTTGGGGGACTTAGTAGCAACCCCAAATTCCTCCTCACGTATTCTTCCAGAAAGCTCAAAAGCACAGATGTACATTGACTTCTAGCAATAGCTCAGGATGTACCGTATTTCTCAGAAGATTCTAGGCAAATTAACCTTTGTAAGTGGTCATTAGTTACATGTGACTTGCTCCTGTTCTGTCTTGGTTTTGATAAACTTTTCATTTTCAGACTAAGTTTAAGGAACATGCAGTTATGACATTCGGTCCAAATTCTGATGCTTGGGAATTTCTTTTAAAATATTGTTGCAGTAGAGGATGTACATTCTCCGTGGTTTTGTTAAATTCTAGAAGTATCATGTATGAGTTTTCTATATGATTGATTAAAACAAGTACCCTTGCATAGAAATACTGAATTGCAACACTGTTTTTAATTAAAAATTCTTGTAAAAAATTTTACGTTTTGCGAATTGTTATGATATACCTGACACATTTTACAAATGTAAGTGATATAAACGATGAGTATAGTATCTGACCTGTAGGGCTGCATGGACCTTGTGGAGTTTTAGAATTGTCCAGTCTATTCCAATGACAAAATGTACATGAGCTGGTTGTAAGGAAGGTTGATATTTAAGTTCAGTCAGTGTCAGTCATTTCTAGAGGTTAAAATAGGTAGAAGTTTTTTTAAAGATTTATTTAGTTATATTTATTTTTTAGAGAGGGAAGGGAGAAAGAGAGAGAGAGAGAAACATCAATGTGTGGTTGCTGGGGGCCATGGCCTGCAACCCAGGCATGTGCCCTGGCTGGGAATCGAACCTGAGATGCTTTGGTTCGCAGCCCGCGCTCAATCCACTGAGCTACGCCAGCCAGGGCTTAAAATAGGTAGAAATTTAGACTCCAGCTACTACAATGTAAAAATGACTCCTCACAGCAAAGAGAACTTACCTTTTATCACATCAACATCATAATGCAGCTTTAAAGGTTTTAAGTGTTAATTCATTTGCTTCAGGTAATACAGTTTTTGATAACACTTAATGAAGGTGATGTTTGCTTTCAAAGCAGGACTGAGGGGACCTGCTCTGGTATCGATCAGAGTCTCATAACCACACACAACAGTTATTAGGTTCTCTTCTCAGCCCAAAGTCAATATCATCTTCGATTTTACACAGCACAGAAGAGGGTTTAAACTTAATTTTGTCCCTGGATTGAGTGTCTTTACGAAACGAAGATATTCATAGGCTAAAAGAGAAAGCGATATGAAATAAAATAAATTGCGTGTACAGAATGATTAGTTTTCTGCCTCAGAGCCCATTAGCGTGGGATATCGGTGACTCTTGGCACTTCAATGCAGTGCTGTTGTTTGGCGTGATAAAGCAATTAGTTGAAATATAGAAATAAATGTTGATGATAAAAATGTACATTTTGCTACCAGAAAACTTAAAGCACATTGTCCTTTAAAAATTCTCTGAAGACCACAGTATTTACACAAAGGTAGCTCTGTGCAACCTTATTCCTAAAGTGGTTAAAAGGAAAATATTTTGATTCATTTGAGCTTACGTCTGAGCAAAAGCTTCCTAGAAAATAGAATCTTTAATTTTTTAAGAAACTGCTAGTGTTAAATTATCAAGTAACTAATTTTCTAACCATTATTATTGTCATTATCCCAAATGTGGGGTGAACTTTTCTGGATTGTTTAATACAACCACGTAATGTCATTCCCCATAATTAGATGTTAATTTTTGTGGAGCTGTTTTTAGTGTCAGGGCCTCTTTGCTTACAAAATGTTTATTATATTAACTGAGTACAGTAATGGCTATCATAAGCTGTAATTTGATGCTTAGCATGATAAATTTGAAATAATTTCTAGCAGATTGAAGTAACCACACATTTGAGAGACAGAAATGATCAGTGGCCTTTAATGAAACAGAAGGGTTCAAGGCAACATTACTTTGGACAACACAGAAGCCTGACAGTAGAAGGAAGATTAGCTAAAAGTTACAAGAAGACTAATGTCAACTTTACAAGTTACTCCTTCCCACTTTGCCTACAGGACAAGATCAGTGCTCTGAGTGATGTTATTTTCATGCAGAAAGCCTTTGTATCACGCAGTTTTAGAGCTAAATAAGCTCCTAGAGATCGTTTCTAATAAGGCCAACTCCTAGTCATTCTTCACAACTAATCGGAAGGTTTGCCGTCTGTGCTGAGCCTTTTCTGCCACCCAGGACCAGGCGAGTGCTCTCTTTCTGCAGATTCTTGGTGTGTCGTGGGAGCTTCCTCGCTAGTTCATCACGTCTGTGTCTTTATGCATGCAGTGTGTATTCAGGGCAAGAATTTTAAATACAGGAACTAGCATAAAGTTGTTGCTTAACAAATGTCTGATGAATAAATGAATGACCCACTGAAGAAATCTTTAAATTATTTGCTAGGGATATGAGGTGGAGCGCCTTGATACACATTGTATTCTTGCAAAAATTCAGCCTCTAATGTCTTCTTGGGTGATCATTTCAGATCTTTCATCTTTTGGATGCAATCACCTAAAGGTTGTTTTCACAAGTCAGTTTAATTAATTACAGAATACACTGTAGTCACTTGGGCCAAAATACATCAATTCCATTCTGGGTTTAATAGGAGATTTGTCTATAAAATCCCTCATGAATGAAGCTATGAAGAGAGTAATTTTAAATTATACTTTTAAATAAAAGTTTGTAATTATGCCCATCGCATTAGAATCATGATGATGATGGATTATATTTTACTCTCTTAAAGAGCGTAGTGGAAGTATAGCCTCAATTATTTTTGATCGTTTGTAATGTGTTATCTTAATTTTATCTGGTGCTCATTAATTTTCAGTACAAACTGGTCTAAAACAAACTCAGCAATTACTTGTGTTTGTTTTAAACTGGGCACTGAGTCCAGGAATTGCAGAGAGCTGAAGGAGTGAATGCCGGAGAAACAAACAACACGGCATAGGAGTGGAAACTAGGTTTCAGGAAGGGATCAAAGGAGGTATTTTCAATCTAGAGGAATAAGGATTAAAGAAAAGTTTTTATGAAGGGTAGGGTTACCCGTTTTTTCAGGAGAGACCTCTTGACATAAAGAAATATACGATAGACTTTATAACATAATTATCTGCCATTTTTAATGAGAGGACTGATCATCGTGGGGGGTGGGGGGGGTGCGGTCCAGCAAGCAACAAGATGAACGCAAGGTCGCTCCCAGCCTGGGCTTCGACACATGCGTATTGCGTGTTTACGGTGTTATGGACCGATGGGGACACGTCAGCCGGAGTGTTTGCAAGGCATTGGCCCTCCCTCCGAGCGTCTTCATTTTGGTGTAGAGAATTGATGTGTAAATACATAATTGCACTGTAATAAAGAAAGGAATGTGCTAGGGACATGAATGCCAGGTGGTGGTAGAAACAGAAATAAAACATTTCTGCCTGGAAAGGGGAAAGGCTTTCCTGAGTGGAAGGCATCTGAGCTGGGCGTTGCGGAACACGAGTGCGGATCTGGACAGCGGGGCGTGTGGCAGAGGAAAGGATATTCGTCATGTAGGAGATCACGTGGAGGTACTTCTGGTGAATGGACTCCAGGTCCGCTTGTCGAACATAGGATGTGGATATGGGAAGCACTAGGAGGAGAGACTGATAGGATGGGCTGGTAACAGACGCTGAGAGGTCCTGTTTTAAAGATGGCTGGACTTCATCTGTGGTCACTGGGCAGCCACTGGAAGGGCTGACTCGGCAACCCAGGTTAGACCCGCACTGAAGAAGGGGCTGTGGGCAGAGTCCACAGGGCGTGGATGTGAGTTACTGCAGGGGTGTGATCCCCAGGGCCGTAGGCCAATTTGCAGGTTGAGAGGAAAGGAGAAATCTGGACTTCTGGCCTGCTGAAAATAAAGAAAAAGAATAGAAGAGCAGGTGGAGAATGACACAGAAGATAAAATAGTGTTTTGGGTGTCGAAAACGACGTGTTCGGTGCCAGGGAGCCGTCTAGTTAAAGAGAGATCAGGGAGACCGTGTGAAAGACTGGCGGGCTGGCCCAAATACGTGTCAGAGAGGAAGTGACGCTTTAAATGGCTCTTGAAAATAGTGTAGGTTTTAATGAATTGAAATCCTAAGAAAATAAAAGGAAAGTATGTTAGACCTTGAGAATTTTATGAACAAAGGCGGAAGAAGAACAGGCGCCCTCCAGGAAGGTTTACAGTGTAGCCGGGACAACAGTCCCTGGGGCTCACGCAGGGAGATGCTGGGCTCGTGAGTCCAGTGGGCTTCTGCGCAGAAAGGCGCGGCTCGGGTTGGAAAGGGCGGTCCTGCCCAGGAGAGAGGGCGGGGATGGATTTAAGGGCTTGTTTTACCTGGCTGTCCCGATACAGTTGGCATTGCTTAGCAAGCTCCTTTCAGATCCTCACACAAAGCAACTTTTCGCTATGTTTGATTCCTGTCTAAACCCCTACCATAACCCGCTGTATCTTTCATTATCTACACTTTTAATCCGAGTAATTTCATGTACATCTGTGGGATAACTTGGACATGGGCTAACTACTTACATGTATATGATTCTGTAACTACTTTTTGAGTTCTGTGTGAATCACATCACTGTTTCTAGATATCTGTACTTGTAGGTCTTAGGTGCGTTCCAGACTCAACATTTCTTAAAATTCACTCTGTACCTTTCTCCTTGAACTAGCCCCTCATGAAGTGTCCTGGTATCTGCCACCAGGACTGATCATCAGCCCAGCTGTCCAAGTTAGGAATCTAAGAATCATCCTGTTTCATTTGATCTCATCTCTCATGTCCGACAGCTGTGAGGTCCTGCAGACTCGAATTCCTAGGTAGCTCTCCAGCCAGCCCTCTGTTCCCTATTCCTATCGCCATTGCTGCAGTCAGTCATTGCCAAGTTTATGCAGTGGGCTTACTCATGTCCCATTACTCCCATTGACTCCCCCCTTCCCCCCCCCCCCCCGCCCCCGTTGCTGGCGTATTCTGGGGGTTGTGCGCTCCCGTGTGCCTGGCACCGGTCTGGGAGCTTTATGTGCACTTAGTCCTCACAGATCTAAGGGACACATTTATTCCTCCCTCTGTCATGCTGCACGTGGAACTCGAGGCAGAAAATTTGCTCAAGGTCACACAGCCAGAAAGTGGGAAGTCGCTTTTAAGCCAGATATTGTGCACGGAGGTAACTTGCCTTTATCCACTATAGACTATGTACTCTAACCTTGTGCTGCTTTTATATTGCAGCTGTTTTGACCCTTGAACTACAGGTGGCTGACCTCAGAAAACAGCCAACTTCAAACTAGAGCCACGCATTCAGTATTTGTTGTCTGCAGCCTTTTTGATAGAATTATTTTTACATGCTATTTAAATGAGAATATAAATGAATTTCATGTTGACCTTATTTTAAAACTCTATTTAAAACTCACTGTTTCTTTGCTTTTCTCTCCCTTGACTGGGCCACGCTAAACCTTTGTTTGTGCTTTTTATCCCCTGGAGATACGCCTTGACATTCTTGTGAACATGATGCTAATAAGAGATTAATTTTGTGCACCGAGGGAATAACATGTTCACACAGCAGGTATCGCATCGTTTTGAAAAATGTTCTGCTAACTAGAGACAAAGAGAAGGGAACTGGAATATAGCTTAAGTTTTTTTTTTAATTTTAAAGTGATATTTCAGTGCCACTTGTTGGATCAGTGTACCAGCTGCAATATGATATTTCAGTGCCACTTGTTGGATCAGTGTACCAGCTGCAATAATCCCCCCATGCCTATGAGTCTCCTGAGACATTCCTCTTTACCTGATGGTGTGCTAAGACCATGGCCTGATGCAGTTTCCTTCTTTAACCTGGATACCAACCCGCACCCATGTACCTTTCTGTGTATATAAATAAAAGACCCAGACGGGGATGTCTTCATATGCTTACTGACATTGATAGGACATTATGTTAATTCCCGTGTCGATCTTTACAGAGAGCACACGGAAAGACACTAAAATAACCCGAGGGAATATGAAACATGCCCAAATCTCTGGCTATCGTGCCATCAAAATTATCTAATTGTAAAGTAACTTGTAATTGTAACATCTAATTGTAAAATAACTTGATGGTAATTTCTCTGTCTGATATATTGCTGTTAAAGAGACACTACAGGTACATAGAAAAAAGTAGTGTCGCAGGTTCGATTCCCAGTCAGGGTACATGCCTGGGTTGCAGGCCATGACCCCCAGCAACCGCACATTGATGTTTCTCTCTCTTTCTCCCTCCCTTCCTTCTCTAAAAATAAATAAATAAAATCTTTAAAAAAAAGAAAAAAGTATCTAAAAGGTCAATAAAACTTTTGTCCTTTTTTCCCATTATGCATTTCTTCCTTTCTTCCTTCTATTCTTCCTGCCTGCCTTCAACTCTCGTTCCTGAGAACCAGTGATGTTCCACAGACTGTGTTACGTGGTTGGTGTTTATCACTGAATGAAATAGATGAAGATCCCCGCTCTCATGGAGCCCACGTGAATATCACTCTCAGAATAAAATTGTTATAGGTAACGGTGGTCTGGTCGTGAGAGCAGAATGAAGATAGAAGATACATGGGTTTCAGAGAGGAAAAGAAGTGCGCCAAGAAGAAGAAGTGAACATAAATAGTATGTGATAGCGATTTTTATCACTGAGGATGCTGACCTTTGCGTGAACACCATAGAGGCTTGTCACGAATAACATTTGTAAAAGTTGAATCCGGGCTGAAATTCTGGAAGCCAAGTCCCGAGAAAATGGCCCAGATTCAGAGAACTCGTCCACAGTTCGCAAGGCTCCCCAAGGGAAGGCCTAGCCATTTATGGAACGAATGGACATTGCTTTAAAATCACATTTCTGCGTGATTTTAGAATAACAGATAAACTATGAATTTATCTGTTATTCTGACTTGCCCTGTATTGAAACATTTTTAGTTCCTTCTTGATGATCTTCTAGTGGTTTTAAATGATAGGTGAGGAGTTAAGTCAAAAAGGCAGACTTCTGACCAGTGCCTGAACTACCTCAAAGATGGGGAGTCCCGCTCTGATCCTGCGGTCCCTCCATCCTTTGCGACCCCGCGTCAGCTGCTCGGACAGCCTGCTCCTGACTGCTCAGAGAAGGAGCCATTATTAGCATCTCGCCGCGAGCACTCTCGGTAGCAAGTCATTAGAATTTTGTAGTGTGGACGAGGCAGAGACCGATGACACAGTGTCATCATTAGTTGTTTGCGATCATTTAAATGAGCCATCACTTAATTATTAGTATAATGTAATAACTGGAGCTTGTTTTGGTGTCCTGGAAATTAAAAAGAAGCACATTAGTAAATTCCACTAAACATTATGACTTTTTTTTTCAGATGAAATGCAATTAGCGTAACAGTATTTAATAATATACCAGGCCACTGCTATTTATGGCGAAGCCCAAGTTTGCTGCAGCAAAGAGACTGTCTAATATTAGAAAGCAGGAAACATACCAGGAAATAAACACAACATTTTTGCGCTAGGGGGTTGATTAGGTTTCAGTGTTAGCGAATACCATAGAACAGTGTGTTCTTATGGGAAAGGCTTCTGACATTTCTGGGAAAAATAGAATATTCTGGTTACACTGTAATATTTTTCAGGCAACGAGAGTTTCTGTGTGTTTTACTAAATTTCTGTGCTCTTTACTTTTATTGGAGATACCTTTAAAACTCTTTCCCGGAAAACATATTTTTAAAGGAATTTTCCATAGAACAGAATTGAATGTGGAGATGACTCTTTGTTTTCCAATTTCAGTGTGATTTTTTTTTTATGTTGAGAGAAATGTTACACTGAAGTCATTCAGATCTTCGGCAAACCATGCTTTGACAATTTCAAAGGCTTTGCAGCATGAAACCCTTCGGGGCACGTGGGATGGTTAATAGCTATTCTAACCTCATTCAAAATGAATGGCAGCGTTTCACTCTGAAATACTATTTTCTCTGTTATGGAACTCATTCTCCATTCCAGCATTCCATCCCCTACTACGTGCAAGGCATGGTGCCCAGAAACTTGGGGGACACAAAGTCAAAGGAGAATAACCCAGGAACTGTTTCCAAGGTGATCTTATTAACAGGTGGCAGGCGACAGGGACAAGGATGACGTTTCACTGTGGTTCACGGCCGGCTGCCGCGAATGTTTCCCCTGGGTTTCGAAGGAAACAGCGATGACCATACCCAACGGGAATTTTTATGTAGACCTCAAAAGCAAAGCAAGATATTAGTGGGTGAATATTTAGGAAGTGCGTTGTATACTGTAGACCCGAGGAGTAGCAAAAGGAAAATGGTGGGCTTCCTGGAAACAGAAGAGCCTCAGGGAATTGGGAACAATGCTGTGGCTATGCACGCGGAGGGCGACATATCGGAAGTCGGAACATGAAGGTTCTGGATGCGTGTGTGGTGCCCACGCTCGAGGAAACCAAGCCCGGGTGAGCGCGCATGCTGACACCGTGTGGGGTATTCTGGTTCCAGAAAACTACGAGCATCGGAGAGGGCTAGCGAAGCAGACAGGACGGAAAGCAAAGGACAGTAAGCTGCTGCATTACCGAGTTGTTCCCTGTTTTACGGGAAATCACAGTGGGGTGTGTGGTTGAGCAGGTCATCTCTAGAGAGGCCACAGGGCACTGCGGCATCTCACGGTGCCCGGTCACAGGGCGGACGGGGACCCCTTTGTCTCCAGGCTGCCGCTCATTCTGCCTCTCATCGATCAAACTTCAACCCACAGGCGATGAAAAGGCCTAAAATTCGATAGTGGTGATGGCTGTAACCCCGTGAGTGTACGAAAAACCACCGAACTGTGTCCATCAAACAGGTGAATTTTAGAGCGTGTGGATTGTAACTTACTAAAGTTATTATTGCAAAAACTCAATCTCCAGGATGCCTTCTGGGGTCCAATCAGGTTGGACGTAGGAGTTAGCATTTCTGTGAGTTCTTGCGTGAAGAGTGCCACCCAGACTAAATCCACACCCAGGCCCCACCTGTAGGGACAAGTGAGACGAGTGTGAGAAGAGGCAGGGAATGTGACGGTCACATTAGGGCTTTCACCTAACAAATGGTCTGATTGTCCCCAGCGGCCGCTCAGGCCAGGAAGCAAGGAACTGGGCGAGACCCAGTAGGACAGGCAGGGCTAAAACATCTAGGGAGAAGTGTAACTCAGCTGCCATAGAGGCTTGAAGAAGATGAGCAGATCAACCTGCACGTGCCGATGCGATCGATACCTGGCCGAGCGGCACGAGACTAGAGAGCTGTAGATTCTCCACCCCTCCATTCACCGATGGGGGAGTGCAGCCGCCCTCCGGTGAACCTGGGTTGGTGTTAGTGATGTTCTTGGCAAATACAATGCAAAGAATTGACTTCCTGAGATAATTTTGAGTCCCTCTTTGTCTCCTGGCATGCTTGTTCTCCAAACGCAGTTGTGTGTGGTGAGGAGGCCCCGTGGAGAGGAGCCAAAGTGTTTGGCTGAAAGGCCCTCCTGAGCCCCTGCCAACAGCTGGCTCCGCCGTCCTCCCAGCGGACAGCCAGCAGTGACCTGCGTGCTGGGAGTGAGCTGTGAGCTGAGCTGGACACGGGTCCCGGGCACCCAGGAAGCTTCTTGACCGATGACGACAGGCGCAGAGACAGCTGCCTGGCCAGGCCTCCCCACCTCCGTGACCTGCGAGATGATGAGGCTATGAACACAGCTATTTTTAACTCACCAAGTTTTGGAAGTCATGTTCTGTGCCATAGGAGCAAACTATAATTGATATTGATAATTGCTCTCCTTAATCATCCACTTTAGATTTCCCTCACCACCATTTGTCTGCTCTGTTATTTTCTGGCTGCTACTACCCAGACTTCCTGCCCCGAGGCATCTGAGCTCTGATTTCCTTGTCTTCTGAAGTCATGTTTGCATTAATTGTCCATTGCCATTACCCCTTGGCACGGACGCATCGGAGAGCCCAGTGGATCGGCGGGGTTCAAGACATGCTTTGTGACAAGGAGGGTGAGCCTTTAGAATAGGCCTGCTATTAGGCCAGGAGTTGAGGTAATGCCCGAGAGCACGGCCTAACCTTTCAGTGCATCCAAAAAGAAAGGTTAATAATGACTTGGGAGGCCCCACAGGTCCTTGTCGAAGAGTTATTTTGAGCTCATATGAGACTTTTTTAGTTTCTGTGGCCCATGGGAGTCATTCTCAGATGTTTTAGTCACACAAAAGAGCGTTCTTATTTCAGAAAATGTTGGTACCTGTTACCTATGGTATCTGTTTAATACAAGAAATTGCCTTAATTGTCTTTTAGTTGTCCACGTAGGTAACTTTAGAATACTTTGTAATCTTCGCTTGGACAATGGCAATTTTTCTGTGCTTCCTGGGACACAGTCCTCAGCTTGTAATCTTGCGGCCACTCCGGGATTCTGTGCTTAGCTGTCATCACTCACATCCTCTCCCTGAGTCATCCCATTGATGTGACTTCAAACACTCGGTAGGAGCAGAATTCTAAGCCTGTATTTCCATCCCAGACATATTGTGTGAATTCTGGACTGTTGTCACTATCAACACCAGTCCTGCGCCTCGTATGCGTCGCATGCCGCACTCACAGGTTCTGCTCCATAAGCACTTCTTCGTGCAGCCTGACCTATTTCCATTAAAGGGACCGTTCATTATTCACTTGCGTTCTTAAGGCTGAAAACTGCGTCTTCCAGATTTATCTTTCACCAACAGTTTCTTTGTTTCTGAACTGCGTCTCATCTTTTTTACTCTCACTTCTCATTTTTCGTTCCTCGTTTAGTCTGCTTGTCGGCCTCCCCGCTGGTGGTTTTCTCTAGCTTTCCCCATTCCATGCTGCACAATCGCCACAAAACAATCTTTCAATATCAAATGAGTAATTAATTTTAAATTGAATTTGATATGTGCAATAAAATAGCAATTGATTTTTACAGAATGTAAGCTGATTATTCCAAATCTTTTTGCCTAATATTTCTCACTTGATTTGTGATGTCTATATTATTGTATATAATCAATTCTTAAACACAGTTGAATCTCTGGACAACCCTTTCCAACCCATTCCTATCGTTGCTGAGCAGGGGACAGTACTATCGTATATTACATATTATGTTTTTATAATGAACTGGGACTTTTAAAATTAGATTCTTCACATTAATCTTTTCTGAGTTATCTTTAATTTAGTCACTTATTGATTTTAATTTCAGGACGTGTTTTCAAGAAGTTCACTTAACTTGCTTTGAATCTATGACATGATATGGGGAAAATTGATGTGTTTCTGCATACAGTTGCTTTTGAATAACGTATTATATGAACCCACTTATTCTTTCAAAGTGTTTTATCCTTAAATAAAGATTTGTAGTTTTTTAAAAACAGGTTTAAACGGACAACTACAGAGGAGTAGAAAAGGTCCCTTTTTGCCACTTCCTTTTTGAAGTGAATAATGTAGCAAGCACATCCCCTTCCATCAACTCTGTAATTTACAATTGTCACAGGGCAGTCAGGGGTCCTTTCGCGCCCCCTCTCTCCCGGACAACCTACGGAGAGGGACGGCGTTCCAGCTGGGCTCGGGTGGTTGGGAGTCCGCTGCAATTTGGTATTTCACAGAAATATGACCTTCTCTTATTATAAGATGGAGCTTATTAATAATACTCACACCAGTTCTGAGATAACTACTATATTTTCCCCTTTACTTTGAAGATTTAAAAAAAAAAATCCCCCAAACCGGAAACAAAGCTAATGGAAAGTCACGAAGTCAGTGCGTGTCAGAGCCAAGACTTGGATCCAGCCAGCTCGAGTCTTAAGACGCGTGCATGGGCCGCGGGCTGCGCAGCGCCACCTGCAGGCGCCTGTCTGGATCGTCCGCTGCCTTTCTCTGGCTTCCCCCTTCCAAAGTGTCTGTACTCCTTTCCTCCCCAGAGCCGCCTTGTCCCGGTATTCCTCCTCCGACCACCGTTCCCTTCTCTCCCAGGGACTGGTATACGGCGGTTAGCAACGACTGACCAACCTCTGCCCCTTCACTAATGATTCATTCCCCCCGCCTTCAAGTTTTAAATGAGGCCCGACTATGGTCTGTATTTCTCTGGGAATCTGCTCTTCTCCCGCATCCTTACGTATCCAGCGACCCGCGAGGGTTCAGGACCGGGCTTGTCTTGGCATCTCTGCACTTTCAAGCAGCAGCTCCTCTACCTTCCTGTTAAAGCCCCCAGTGCTTTCAGGGTCATGACTTCCAGTGATTCTTGAACTTGGGCGTGCATCAGAGTGACTGGCTGAAACGGGGCAGGGCTGGGGCCTGAGAGAGCGAGTTCGTGACGCTGATACTGCTACGCAGGGGCATGCGTATAAGTCATTGTTAGATTTAGAATATTAAGAAAGAAACATGATTTTAGAGATGATGTTTAACCTTGCATAGAAGGAGCATACCATATTCTTTGTTACTGGAATTTGAAATAATCCTCTTAATTTCACCAAATACTAATTTGACAATGCCACCCCAGTGTAAAGCGTTGCACTTGTTTCGCGCATTAGAAAAAGAACAGGTATTAATTCTAAAATGTTCTTTTTTTTTGCGAGTAAACTAGGTAGTTCGTTATTAAAGTAGTAATACACAAATATAAAGTCACCTTGTTTTGGAATTATTTCCTCAGTTCATTCTCTCAAGAGCCATTTTGAATTTTGTTTTTACAAAGCCTCGTGAAAGAACCCAGTGTCTCCTTTCCCCCGATGTCTTGCATTGTTTATGGTAATATTTTATGAATGGTAGTATTTGGTATTTCTTATTAATATTTGTAGGTCTGCTACCAACCTTTGGCAGCTCTTATTGTATGTAATCTCAGTGATTATACTGTGAATGAAACATTCAGCCAACTTCTGCTTTCTGCAATGCTTTGCAATTTTCTTTTCAATTTATTGTTCAGCTACACAAATAAACTACCACTCAGAGCCGAGTTGAGCATAGCATGGATTCTTGTGACAATTCTAATTAAAGCTGTGAATTGCCACTTATTTAAATGTCAAATGGTAAGTAAAACACTGTTTTCTGGATGAGTATAACACGCGTCTAAAAGGTATTCGAACGCACGGATGCCAGCGATGGCAAAGTCATTGTCGGTGACCGAAAGCGAGTACAAGATCACACGTTATTTTGGGAAATTCTGACAGAACAAGGGTCTTAACAGAAAACCAAGAAAAAAACTTCACCTTATCCTCTCTTATTTCAGTCCACTGGAATGAATTATCTCTGTTCCTATGTGAAACACTACATTCCTTTAATTTACATATACCACAGCTCTAGATACATTTCTGTCAACTCCTGTAGCTGATATAAATATCAGCCTGGCACTGAAATAAACATTACCACAATCATTTTTTTTCTTTGCCAGAGGCACTTTGTAGCCTGGAATAGAAGCCAGTGTGAGTGAACTTATTTAAAGTCAGTTATATTTTAGTGTGATCAGCCACCTCGCAGCAGCACTAGGGTTTCATGGGAACTTGAAATCCTTTACAGAACCACTCACTCCACCTTTCTGGGGCACGCGTTTCCTTACTTCCTCCTTTTCCCTGAGGGTCAGCTGCATCCTCCTGCTTCCCTCCATGGCCCAGCTCTCTCTGCTTGCCTATGCTTGCATTCTCGGCTCGCCGTGGCTGACCCACGGCGGCCCCAGCCCACGGCGGCCCCAGCCCACGGCGGCCCCAGCCCTCAGGCTAGCAGAGCTTTCAGTTCAGCTCCACACTTTCGAGTAACTCGTTCTGTTTCCCAAGTGAACACTTTTGGAGAAGAAACCGAACCGCTGCTTTTGGGTCAGATACCTACCTCTACGTCTGGCAGAGGTGGGTTGCATCTATGCACGTGTCAGGCTTGAGATATGGGGGCAGCATTCCTTTTCTCTTTTCTTTCTTAAAAGAGAAAAAAAAAGCTCTGATTCCTTAAGATGTGCAGAATCTATCTAACCGCCCTCCTCCATCATGATCATGATCAGGTCTGCGCACATCGTCATCGTTACGTAGGTACAGTTAGTGCACTCAGTCTCGGACGGGCTTTCAGAAGTGCCAGGCACCCTAGCGCAGCACGTTTTCGTACTTTCCTTTATTCACAGCTGCGACTTCGCCTGCACTGTCACCCTAAGGGAACGACTGCTGCTTGTGCATCGCAGAGATATTAACAAGCCGGGTTCCTTGTTTTCACACGAACCTGACTGCACACCCGCCTGCCTCGGCACCCACTCTAGCGTTCTTCCCTCTTGTCAGATGAGCACTGCACGTCCGCCCCTCACAGCCCCAGGCCACTTGCACCTGCTCCGGACTTCGCCTGCAGCCTCCCCCGGGGCCTCACTCCTCACCCACCCCCCTGGTGAGGTCCGGTGCACAGCCCTCACCAGCATCGCCCCCGCTGCTGTCATCCCCGTTGAAAAGCGTCCCCTCACTCCCACAGGAGCTCTCTCTCCAGACGTGACCTTGTGCATATGCTCATTCTTGACAGCCATACTCCCGGGAACCTTTTCTTACTGCGCCAAGGTTCCACTCCTCCTTCCCCTCCTTTTCAGCCCGCTGCAATCTGGCCGGTCCACCCGCCACTCCGCCCTACAGTGCCTGCTGCTAAACAAACACTGGTCTCTGCGTTGCTCCAGAATAACGAGCACCTTGCAGTGTTCGCGTTCCTCGACACTTCACAAGCCCTCGGCTTCCCTGACGTTCCCATCTATTTGAACACAATTTCACATTGGCTCCCGTGGGGAGATGTCTTCCGCATTCTTTTCCGCCCCCTCTTGGTCAGTTGTTACTTGTAGCTCGTTTTCTTGTTTTACAGATTTACTTCTTACCGTGTAGTCTTGGATGTTCATCTTGAATCTGTCCTAGCTATATTAAAATGATATGAACTGTCTTGGAGACTTTTAGGGTCTTCTTTTTGACCCATTCTTGAAATTTTTGAATTACATATTTTAACAAGAATATATTTTTCTAGATCCATGTGAGCTCTTTGCATGAGGAAATATTTCTTGGCTGGCCCTGAAAATATTTCCTAAATCACTTACTTATTTTTGCCCTGCTATTTTTTCTGTAATGTCTTCATAAAACTCCTATTATTCATATGTTGGCCATACTTGATTAATGAACCAATTTTCTTATATTCTCTCCTGTTTTCCATTTTCTTTTCTCAGTACTCTTTCCTTCTTGATTTAATCTATGTTCTAGCACTTCTAAAGGGTTTCTGATTTCTGCTATCATGTTATTAACTTTCGTGAGCTCCTTTTAGTCATCTGATTTTCAATTTGTAGAGCATTCAGTTACTGTTGCGCGTGTGTTGTATTTACTGCCAGGGGATATTAATAAGGGGTGTGTGCGTGTGTGCGTGTGTGTGTGTGTGCGCACGCGTGTGCCTCCCGCTGGCCGGGTTTCCTAAGGAAAAGCAGAGAATGTGAGGGAATGGCGCTGGCAAGTGTCGCTGAGCTTGCTCGCCGGCGGGCAAGCGAGAAGAACGCTCCAGGAGTTTCTGAAACCGGTAACTGAGCCGGGGGTTCCAGCCACAGCCCCTTCACTGAGCCCCGAGGTTTTCTTTGCAGAATTTCCGTTACCCTTTGCTGCGTGATTTTGTGCACGGCACACACATTCTTCAATTCCTCATTTTCTCATTTATAAAGTGGGCCATTTTTAAGCACCCTGGCTTTCTCCAGGATTGCTTACTCTACACGTGTAAAGCCATCAGTACCCTGCTTGCCCTGAGTATTGAATGTAGTTATGAAAAACTAGCTTCATTTCCTCCTCATTTTCTCTATGTTCTACATTGATTAGATCTAAGAAAGGTCTCTTGGTAGTGGAACCCTTAAAACAGAGGAAGTTACCATGTGGCACTATGGGATCTTCTGTTACAGTTGCCGTCAAAATTAGGGTGGACTTCTCTGGTGAATCTTGATGCACTAAGTCAGCCTCTCAAGGTCCATATTAGGGTAGTGGATTCTAAAGCAGGAGAATAGTCTGACTAAAGATATTCTTCATAATGTAGAACAAATCCTACTTAACCAACCGTTTCTACTTAACCAGCCATGATTGGGCCAGCTGACCAGGCTACAGCACACGAAGGAAGAAACGGTAATGTAACAAAGAGGCAGAGTTACACTGATGTCCATGAAGCATGAGAGTCTTTCTCACGTGTTTCAGATTAATAAATAAACTGAGTGTGCCCTGATGCGCGATATTGGCTAACTTATCTATTTTAGCTCATTAAAACTTACCTGGCTAGAGAGGGCACTTGAGTGTTTCCTTGTTACAGGAGGCAAGAAGTGTCTAAATACCCAGCGTCTTGACATTGCTTTTACTTTTTTTATTTAGATTTTATTTATTTATTTCTAGAGAGAGGGGAAGAGAGAGAGGAGAGACACATTGATGTGTGAGAGATACGTCAACCAGTTGCCTCTTGTGCACCCCCTGCTGGGGACCTGGCCTGCAACCCAGACCTGTGCTCTGACTGGGAATCAAACCATCAACCCTTTAGTTTCCAGGCCCATGCTCAGTCCACTGAGCCACACCAGGCAGGTTGACATTACTTTTAAAAAGCAGTCTTTCTCAGGTCAATTTTATTTATTCATGCAACAAATGTTGGGTGAGAACCTCTTACATGGAGAGAATGATTAACTGTACTTATTACCTGTTTGTTTAGTATAATACTGTAGAGAAATATCACTCCAGACTCAATGTTTTCTTTTTTTTTCACTAAATCTTGACCTAATATGTTGTGACTTCTTATGAAAAATTCAAACCTGCCAAAATGAGCAGGAAGGGAGAGGCCTCATTCACCTGGAAAAACCAGGTCACGCCTCCGGGGGGAGGCGGCGTTAGCGCTGCGGATGGAAGGTGCTCACGAGTGTTGCAGGTCGAGGTAAGACCCTACGTGATCGGTGGGGCTCAACGCTTACTGCAGTGACGCCACAGAAACCAGCTCCACGGGGCCGCCAAGTCCACGTAGGGTCGTTGTTGGAGTTTAGCTGGAAAAGCCATTTCTGGGCAGCATCTCAGTATCCCTGTCCCCTCGAACCCTACCTGCCAAATCCCCTCTCATCCTCCCAGGACCAGTTCACCTGTCGTGTCCTGGGAAATGGTACTTTGGCACCCTATACACATAAACTCCTCTTGTGTTTTTTTGCCTACAGGCTTCCACATAAAACACTCAAAACCTGCCTGGGGACTACGGTGCAGGGGAGGTTTGGACCTGGTGGCTGCCTTGGGTTCGGATTGTCATTCGTGTTTCATGGGGAAGGTGGTCTCAGGCGCGTGGTCGAAGGTGGGCTTTTCCACACCTGGCCGGACGGGGACTCGGAATCCTGCCCTGGCTTTGGGCCTGCTTCCGAGTCACTTAACTGGCCGTGAGTAGTACGAAGGCTGACGGGTTTTTCTTCACAGTTGCCTACGAAAGGAGACTGTGTGCTGGGAATCCACATAGGCCTCGGTGCTTCGGCCGCTCGGGGGCTCCCTGGCAGCCAGCTAACCTGCCCTTTGTCTATAGTGATGGGGGGATGGGGGGTCAGGGTCTCTGAGCTCAGCTGGCCTCGAGGTGCTGGTAACAGAGCCAGGGCGGCTGTGACCCAGGCGGGGTGCGTTTGGCATTTAGTGATTATGAAGACTTACAAACCGGGATTAAACGCGCAAGTTTATTTTTAATGAACGCATCTAGTCTCTAAGAAAACTGAGTGAGTCGGGGGCTTTGCAGAAGCCTCTGTCTCTGTGGAGAGGAGCTGGGGACCCAGCTGTCCTGGTGCGAGTGGGCCAGAGCCAAGGCTCCGGCCCCACCCCCCCCAACCCCACTCTGCCAGCGACCTGAGGTGGAGACACTGCAGGCACTCAGGAGAACCGAGGAGGGCCGGCCGGGGAGACCACCTACAGATTGGTATGCCGGCCCCCTTTCTACCGAGTATTGACTTGTGCTTATAAATGTGTGTTGGACTTATTTGTCTAACCTTTTTAAAAAATAACGTGTTGTTGTTCAGTTACAGTTGTCCCCATTTCCCCCCACTATGCTAGCCCTTTAGTAAGTCGGTGAGGAAGTCTCGAACAATGGTGTTTCTGCGTGGAGGTTGGACTGCGGCGGTTACGGGTTAGGTTTTCAGATGCTGTCTGTTCGCACGGTTTCATCTTTACAGAACTGGAATGTGTGTATGACCCAGGAGGAAGATGGTCTGGGGAGTAGGTTTTGGAAATGGGCCAGTTCTGTGCTTTCTATGTAGCTGCAGAAAATGATCAGATGCTCAAGGTTATGCCGTTTGACATTCTAATATTTTAAGTCAAATCTTTATTTTGTGTGTTGTATTTTCCATTGTGGGGATGCAGACCTGTGAACCGACTCCGCAGTTTTCAACCTAGAGTCACTCTGTGACTTGCTGTAAATATGTAATTTTATTTTATTTTATTTATTTATTTTTTAGATTTATTTATTTATTTATTTTTAGAGAGGGAAGGGAGGGAGAAAGAGAGAGAGAGAGAAGCATCAATGTGCAGTTGCTGGGGGCCATGGCCTTGCAACCCAGGCATGTGCCCTGACTGGGAGTCAAACCTGCGACACTTTGGTTCGCAGACCATGCTCAATCCACTGAGCTACGCCAGCCAGGGCTTGTAAATATGTAATTTTAATTACATTAATTGTTTCCACTGGCAAATTTTTGTTTCTAAAATAGAAAGTATCTCCTACACTTCACCTGTTTAAGTAAAGGGGCTAAGAGACTCACTCTCTCCCACGGTGCGGAAAAACTCAATCTGAGATTGCTGTGTGCTGATTTCAGGGGTTGGGGAAGGAAGAGCCGAGGGCACTTGAAAAGGAAATGTGTCTTAAAAGTTTGTTACTTTCTGGGAAAATTTCTATCCCATAGCAGAAAGGGAAACAGCTTGTTTCAAGGGGTTGTCCCCTTTAGGAAACTTTATATTGTTTTTTTTTTTTTTTTATCTTAGAAGAAAAACTTGTCGCCTGGAACTTCCTTTTTTCTCTCAGATGTTAAACGGATGAAGCAGCTATTGAAGCCAGTGGGAAAAGTGTTCTTGAAAATTTGAAAGCAACTATTTGACATTTCTTTTTCCAACCGCGCGCGCGCACACACACACACACACACACACAAACACATCATAAAGACAAATTTCAAAGGAGAGTGTTAGGATTTAATGCTGGTAGCATGATGATTTTTTCTACTGATGACCCTAAGCAGAATGAGGGGCAGGCAGAAGGCCCGTCTGGAGTCCCAGCGTGTAGGGTGAGGGCCGCATGCGCCCACGTCACTTTCTGCAAAACGATTTCGGTCTCCGACATTGTGGGCCTCGCGTGTGAGACCCCAGCCCACCCTGAACTTCTCGGGGATATTTCCATGATGTTGACAGGTTCCCCATACAGTTCGTTGAGATCAGAGTAAAGGATTATTATGAGGCGAAAAAAAAATCATGAAAATTAAGGTTATTTCTATACATTCAAAAAAGAGAGAAAGAAAGGAATATGCCCTTTTTTTGTCCACTCCCTGCATTTTCCCTGGAAGTTCATTTGACAGCTTTCTGAAAGGGAAATGGATATGACCTTAATCTAATTCACATACAGTACTGCAAATGTATTTAACAGGTATACAGTAAAATAATAGTCGTCTAAAACATTGAACTTTGCTAGGATCTGATCTGACTGTTTACTGAAAAGTTACTTTTAGTTTTCTATCACCTTTCACCTTTACTTTCGACCTCCGGGACTTGCTCAGACTGGCTCTGGGTTCTCAGGAAGGGGGAACTCAGTCAGCAGTATAGCGTAAGAAAACTGTAATGAGAAATATGATGCACGGGTTACAGATACATCATATAAGAAACCCCGGAGCTCCCGGTGAAGGGTGTGGAGTCGCGGCTAACCTGAATGATCCGGCCCGGTTGGGGGTTGTTGCCCGCACTCATTGGCAGAAAAATCAGCCCTGTAGGTCGCTGATGCCTTTCCCCTAGCACTTGAAGTAATTTCTAAACAGAAGGAAAGAAGGAGTTGCTGAGAGCTTAGAAGGAAAGATTTTTTCAGAAGTGTTTTTCTCTTTGAGATTGATTTATTCTTATTATATCCCTACAAGTAACCTTCCCCAGGCCAGTCGGCACTCTGGCATCTGTGTCAGAGCAGCCAGACCTTCAGGGTGCCGGGGGCCCGGTTTCTGCAGACAGAGGAGGGGCACGCGCTGTGGAGAGGGGTCCGCGGGAGGGGGCTGGGCGAAAGTCTGCAAAATTAGCTCAAGGGTGTACTCTGTAGATCAAGAGTCCCAGGCTCAAATGCCTCCAGGACCGTGGGCGTTGAAGAGCACATGCCTCCTTGAAGTAGTTTCACTTCCCGAGATCTTTATGTTGTTGCAACACATTAACTCAGTCTCAGTGTTGCGGGGGTGTGGGATTCACCAACAAGCGAATCATCTCCTGCAGCAGAACTCAATACTCTTTCACCGGAGTCAACTAAACAGACACACTCAAAAACATAACATTGACTCATGTCTTGCACCAAATCAAAACTTTCCCAGACAGGGAGATAAGCAAGAAAATATCACCCATAATCAGGAGAAAAGTTAATCAATAGGAACAGATTCCGAAATGAAAGCTGATGGGGTCGGAAGGCAAAGATTTTAAAACAGCTTTCATAAATATGCCCAAAATTAATAGAAAGTATTATAAATAGGAGGTTAGTGAAGGGGATCTAATTTAAAAAATTTTTTTAAAGATTTTATTTGTTTATTTTTAGAGAAAGAAGGGAAGGAGAAAGAGAGAGAGAGAGAAACATCAATGTGCGGTTGCTGGGGGCCGTGAACTGCAACCCAGGCAGGTGCCCTGACTGGGAATCAAACCTGTGATGCTTTTTGGTTTGCAGCCCACGCTCAATCCACTGAGCTACTCGAGCCAGAGCAAAGGGAATTTAATTTGAAATAACATCACCAGTAATGAAGCCAAGTGACTTGTTGCCTAAATGGCATCACCCAACATAAGATACGTACATTTGTGTGTGTGTGTGTGTGTGTGTGTGTGTGTGTGTGTGTAATTTGAAATATAGGTACAAAATGTCTAAGAAACAAAAGTTTATTTTGGGTTTTCTGGCTCAGCTGTGAAGCATGTGTGCGTACCAAGTATCAGATACAGCAGCTCGATTGGAAGGGAAGCACAGGGTTTCTTTAACGTTCCAGCAACGGCTGTATCGCTTCAGCATACGTATACCCAGAGATTTATATCTTTCTAGAGATATTAAATTTGGAGGATACATGGAGTGTATTTGTTTCAGCATTTAAATACAGCAGCCCTTGACAGTTACGTCTGTGAAAAGTTAATCACTTAAAAGGTGGAAAAAATACAGTAATACATTTTTTAAAAAGTAGAGGAACAGAAATACTGTTTTCTCATTCATCACTTTTTTTTTTTTGGTAAGAACTATGCGGACATTAAAGTGTTGTTTCTTCAGTGATCTGAGGAGGAGAGAGTGTGAGCCTCGTTGAGCTGAATCCTACGGGCAGCCCCGTGGCTCCTGCGGAGACTGAACTCTGGGGCTGGATGCTCCCCAGCCCCCACTCCCCCGACTTGAACGGAGAGAGAGCTGTGCTTTGCAGGGCCTGGGCAGGGAGACTGTACACTCCCTTCGGCACGGAACAGTAGTTGGGGTAGTGTCTAAACATGAATCCTCATTTTAATGGTGTCGACCCACAATAGTTGCACGTTCACTTCAGATTAAGCAAACCTAGTGGTTTCTGTCATATTTTTTTAGCACAATTACGGCATGGATTTAGTATAAACTATTGACATTTTACCAAATAATTCCATTTTAAGTATCTCCCAGAGGGAATGTGCTGTATTCAACTTGACTTTCTAGGGTTGAGGAAAATTGCCTGGCACTCAACTTTAACTTTCTCACGGTAGAAGAAGTCAATTCAAAAATTCGTTGTTTTGTTCTGCTTGTTTTTAATTTGCCAGCAGCATCGTCTCTCTCCCTGCCCCCATCGGTATTTTTCAATACTCTTGGTCCTCGTAGGTCTCATAATGTAGAGCCACTAATTTTTGAGTCACGAGCTACTTTCTTACTAAGTGTTACATGGAAAACCGTCGGTAGAGCTGGGGGGGGTCAGCTGTTCTGAGAAGCCTTCTTGGACCAGGGCGCTGAACCAAGGCAGCCCCGTGGATCCTTAGATTTTTTCCCCCCAACTTTAGTTTTTGGGTTGGTAAAGTAGGAGTAACACTTACTCTGCCTGCGTAGTGAGTGGGTCATTGGGAAGGGTCGGAATGAGGAGTTTGTGCTCATCGGATGGTAAGACGTGTCCCGCCCTTTGACGAGGCTTAGTGGGGTTTATCGTTGTCATTCCGTAATATGCTTTACATATAGAGAATAAACAGTCTCAGACTTCTTTGTTGTCGAGGGCCTTGAAATTGTGAGGGTGATGTAAGTCAGGGGCTTTTGTAGAACGTACCCTGATTGGGGGGTTTCCTGCTGGTTTTCTCGTGACTGCATCAGGACAATGGGCTGCTGGAGGCGTCCCCGAGGTGAAGTGCCACCTTCACCCCATTATCTCTAGGGCACAGGCTGTCAACCTGACTTATCCCTGCTGGTACTAACCTTGGACACCTGACCTAAGGTTGTGTCTGTTAGATCTCCTCCTTGTAAAGCAGGGGCATCAGACTCATTTTCACCAGGGGGCCACATCAGCTTCAAGGTTGCCTTCCAAGGGCCGAATGTAATTGTAGGACTGTGAAATGTAACTACTCCTTATCAGTTAAGCAAGATCTCGGTGCTGCTGCCAGGTAGAAACAAGGTGCTGGGCCGGATTCAGCCCTCGGGCCTTGCGTTGGCCACCTGTGTTGTAAAGGTGCTCCTTTTCCTGCACTTCTGCACTCCAGGAAGAAAGCCATGATATGCAGCCTGCACTTGAGGAGGAGGGAGTCGTGCTCTGTCTCCTTGAGGACAAAGTATCTACATCAGTGATTTGGAGTTACTATGCACAAGAAGTGTGTTAATTCTCTGCCCTTTATTTATTCAACCATTTCTAAATCTCCATAGGGACTGTTTACTTTATGCTGTGGGTTATAAATCAGTGCTGGGGTGTTTTTTTTGGTCAGATTTTCCCAGATTTGGCCATTAGGAGTTCTTTTAGTTGGCTTCTAAAATAGGCTCATCTTCTGCATTTCCCATCTAAGCACAGAGGCTTAGACAACACTAATTTGTTACGAGATGGTTCTGGGGTCAGTATGACATCGTCTTGCTGGGCCAACGTCAAGGTGTCCCCAGGGACTCTGAGTCTTTATGGAGGCGCTACAGGAGAACCATTTCCTTCCCTTCTTCCCGCCACCACAGGCCACATTGGAGTGTTTACAACGGCTTTACCATGATCGCCCGTAACCAGTTTCCGTGGACATTATTTTTTAAATTGGTTGAGTACGTACCTACCAGCACAGTCGCTGGATTGTGTATCATTTGTGTAGTCTTTTAAGGAACTGACAATCTGTCTTCTAAAGTGGATATCTTATTTTGCAGTTCCATCAGCAGTGAGTGAGATATTCTATTGCTCCCCATCCTCACCGGAAGTTAATTATTTCCTTTTTGCATTGTAGCTATTCTCGTAGGTGTGAAATACTGTTTCATTACTGTTTTAATTGGCAGGGCACTAATGACAAAACGCTATTGAGCATGCCTTCATATTCTCATTTGCCATCTTTGGAGATATGTCTGTTCAGAATTTTTGCCCCTTTTCAAATTATGTTTTTTTTCTTTTTCTTGAGTTTCAAGAGTTCTTAGTATACTTTCGGTACCAGTAATTTATCAGTTATTAGTGTTCTATAAACATATATTTTATTTTTAGTCTGTGGCTTCTCTTTCTATTCTTTTAACAGTGACTTCACAGAGTAGAATTTTTTAAAATTTTAATGAAGTCCCACTTAGCTTTTTAATGGATTGGACTACTGGTGTTTTATTAGAATCTCATCACCAAACTCAATGTTATGTAAATATTTTCTTCTTCCTCAGGAAGATTTGCGTTGTCCGTTTTAAGTGTCAGACGCATGCTGAGTTCGTTTTTGGTGTCGGGTGTGGTGTGCTGCCTGTGAAGGCTTCCCTCTTCCTCCTCCTCCTCCTCCTCCCCACCTTCTTCTCCTTGGGACTGTCCCAGCGCCCTCTGTCGGAAAGCATGAATTCAGCGTCCTTTGTTCCTCTGTCAAAAACAAGTTCACTATATTTCGATAGGTCTATATCTGGGTTTTTTTTAATTCTGTTCCACTGACAAACGGGACTATTACTTGGTCACTGTCCCACTGTCCCGACTCTCATGGCCTCATAGTAAGACTTGAGATCAGATGCAGGGAGCCTTCCGACTTTCTTCTTCTTAAGTGTTGTGTTGGCTGTTCTGGAAGTCCTTTTCCATATAACATCTAGAATCACCATTTCCAGAATGGTTTGCAGGGGTATTGATTGTGATCGCTTTGGCTCTGTGGATCAAGGTGGGAAGAACTGACAGCAATATGGGGTCTACAGCTCATGGACACAGAGCGTCTCTCCACCTACTGGAATCCCCTTTGCTGTCTTCCACAAGCGTCTCATAGCTGTGCTTCTCGGTCCTCTGCATGCTTTGTTACATTTACGCATACTTCACTTTCTGAGTGCTGTTTTAAATGCTATTGTATTTTACACATTTCAAGTTTCAGTTGTTCACTGCTGAGATGTACAAAGCCGCCGACTTCAGTATATTAACCTTCTGTGCTCTAATCTTGCTGTGCTCATTTAGTTCCTGATCGTTTCCAAATTCTAGATACTTTGAACAAAGGGGAAAAGGTGGCATATTAATAAATGTGAAATAACAAAAATAAGAAGGGAAGGAAACCCAAGTTAAGCATTTGAGTTTAAATTGAAATGCAGTAAGGGAGGGTGGAGAAAAATAACTGAAGTAGTAAGATACTTCAGTCAGAGGACTAAGAATGCTGGCTTTTGAACAGTCCTGAGAGACCCAAGTTTTGTCTTTAGCCATGCGCATTCTAACAGAAGATACAGCTTGTTAAGAAATAATATCAATTAAAACTGTTCTAGTAACACAGGTAATAAAATAAAAGAAAGTTTACAGAATAAACACTCTGCATGTGAACAACTGATAATTTGGATATAAATCCCCGTGTTCACTGATTAGAGCTGCAGTCACAGACTCTGTAGCATTACCTGGGCGTGCTTGCTGCACCGCGCTTCACAAAATCCTATTTGCTTTTCCCGATGGACGTGACTGTGGAAATAATCCAAATGACTGATTCTTTCTAACAGCTGATGAAATTCAAGTCCATTTAGTGGGGAAAATAAGTTGTTCTCAGCCACACAATGTCAGGGGTGGGACTAGAAGTGCAGTCTCCAGGCTCCCTGCTCGAGATGTTTTTCGGAACCACTCACCACCTCCCGGGAGCACCTGTCATTTCTAAAACCACTTAAATCAGATGGAATTAGCCTCTTCCCCTCTGAATTAGGAGGCCTAAATAAGTAACTTACCACATGTAAAAGTCTGGAGAAGGTTTTCCTTATTTCCTCAAGAATGTGGTTCCTCCATTGGACTCAAAAAGAATACAACCCAGTTGTTAGAGAATGAATGTCTTCCGAGTTCAGGGATTTAGACAGCTAGAAAATAAATATTTAATTTGAAAACTGATTCAAGTGTTGCAGTTTTGATCAGCTGTAGAGAGAGCGCCCTGATATACTATGCTTCAAAGAAGCTTCCAGAAGAGAGGATGAAGGGACATCACCCACGTGTGGGCTGCTCCTTCCGCGTTTCCTTCTGTGATCGTAAACTCAGGGTGGCTAGTGACGGGAAGTTGACTGAAGATTATTTTGGAAGATGTAAGAAAGCAGCTTGTTAATATATTTTTTAAATTGTTGTTTGAGTACAGTTGTGTCCATTTTCACCACACCACAGCCCCCTACCCTGTCCATCCCTGCCTCCTACCCTTGAACTCACCCCCTTGGCTTTGTCCATGTGTCCTTGATAAATGTCCTGGATGGACCTTCCCCTATTCTTCCCCATTGCTCCCCTCCCCCGCCCCTCTGGTTACTGGATTATAATTTGATGAATTAATTCAAAACATGCACATATATGGGTGATAGAAGGTTAAACTCAGCTAGAAGTTCCAACGTAAAACTTCCTTTTTCCTTTTCTTTTTTAATTTTAGCTTTATGGTACTTTTTTCCATTACCATTTAAGGGGGCAGAGTAACTTTTAATTTAACACTGGTCTCTTTCTTTGAAATCATACTGCTGAAAATTCCAGACTATTTCATGGATGCTTAATTTAGTTATCACTAAAACTACTGCTTTTGTGTATTTTCTACATTTCAGTACCCTCCAATAAATATTCCTTGCCATCTTATATGGATTTTTATTAAGATTTCTAAAGGGTGTGCTAGTAACATCAAATTACTTCTTACTGTGTCCTCCTGAACTAGGTAGATTGCGATTATAATTAGAAATATGATATTAAAAATTGAGGGCCAACAAGCTAAAAGATTAGCCCTGAAATTTGATAGTTAAGTATTTCATGAATTCTTCAGAACATTCTGCTATTCAAAATGCAACAAAACATATAACAGTAACTGTAAAAAAAAAAACCCAAAAACCAAAGATGTTTGTTTCTGTTATAGCAATTAATAATAAATGAGACTAGGTTGTTAGCATTTCTTTCACTTTCTTATTTTCAATGTCATGAAGAAAGTATGGCACCAGCCCCTCCGTTTTGCACAGTCAGCTGGCGCAGATTGAACAGCGCATGCGCGCAGCTCTGGGTTGCCGCTCACGCTTTAAACTGGGAGCTGATCGGGAAAAGCTGCGATTTAGCTTCCTCTTGAAACTGCCTATCCAAACGCAAAAATCTAAAGCTTCCCCTTATGAAACTCATCTAAATCCCATCTTCTGCCTGTAATTTTTTCTTCTCAACCCTTGGCATTGCAATACATAGTAACTATTGATCATGAAGGGGCCTCCTGTCGGTTTTGCTAGAGACACAGAAAACTTAAGACAAGACGGCAGAGCCATCCTTCCCATCGGTGAAGTGGGTGAATCGGGGGTCACACACGTGGTGAGGTTTGAAGAGTTCTGAATCTCACCCACCCCAAACGATACTGCAGTTCGAGAATGCCTCACATTTAATTCCTCGAGTTCCAAATGCTGGGGCTTTATAGAGAAGACTTTATGGAACAGGAATCTTGGGAGAAATCCCAGAATACCCAATGATCCCGTGCCTTTTGTAGAGATGGAAACATCCCTTGTTATATGAGAACGCTTTCAAAGTAAAGACGGAGGAGACAGTAAAGACGCAGAGCGCCCAGGGTGGGGCGGGGCAGGGAGAACGGCATCACCCAGGTGCAGAGAGGAATGGGTTCAGCGCATGGAAATGTCGCTGCATTAGCCACCCTCACAAGTGTGCTTTGCACCCACCTCGGAAGACACCCATTTCCCCAGAAATGGGGTATGTTCCCCCCAAGGGCTGCATCTCTAGGGTGGGTTTTACCATCGTAAAGATGTCTGTTTTGAGAGAAGATTTAAGATACTATTCTCCAGTTTAACTGGCCAGTTGGAAGGGAAAATATCTTCAGTGAATGCTTAAACGTTTAGGCTGCTGTTTTCTTAAAAAGAACACAAGTGCCCTTGCTGATAGAGTTAAGGTTACGTCCTATTCAGCAAAAGTTAAGGAAATAAACAAAAACCAATGACTTGGAACTACACTCTATTGAATAATAGCCTTTTGCATCCCAAGAGAAGTTCCGCAGGGCAGTATTTCCTTATCTTTGTCCCAGACGTTGTTGAGGGTGCTGGTTCTGATCGCGCCGTCGCCGCGTGGAGGCGGGGCTGCGCTGTGGCTGGACCGCCGCTGCACTCTGGGCCACTGTCGGTGCCCGTCCCGGAGCGCCGGGCTGTCCGTCCCTGGGTGGAGCGGCAGTGAAAGAGAACGGATCCAGCAGCGTAAACTAGTACCTAAAATGGTACACCGCACAGCTGAATTCTACTGTTAGCTCTGCTGCCCACTGGGCGACCCTGAAAACGTCTCACCTTTCCAGCTCTCGGGTGTCCTCTGCAGCAAAAGGACGGAGTTGCCCTCAGCGATCTCTGTAACGGGGGTGACACGGATCCGCCAAGGGGAGGAGTCTGCACCGTAAATGGGGGCAGTGCTAGTAATTATGCCCGACACACAGACATACCCAGGGGTCCTCAGGGGAACTGAGACTATGGACGTCCTCTCTAAAACAGAGAGACACCTCTTGGTAGCTGCTCCCAGTCCCACATCCCAGGAACTCCCCGCCCCCCCCCACCCACCCACCCATGATGACAGTGAATGTCCCTCAGCAGCCCTTTGGTGAAACACGGTTCCTCCGTCCTGGCCTTCGGTGGTACTGGGGGTTAGCACGCAGGCCCAGTTGGCCCCTTCTGAGGCCTTCCCCTAGGAACTGGGAACTGGAATGAAAATATACGTGCGTATGCTTGTGAACTATAAAGGGGAAGGTTTAACGTCTGCATTGTAAGTAAATAATCGGATGCCCAAACGTGATTCTGCAGAACGCGTGTAGAATGAACCAAACTGACCACTCGTCTCTCACGTGCACTCGGCGTGGGCCTCCCAGATGATGGGGGCACACTCAGCATGCTTCAGGGGGGTCTCCTGTTTCGCAGCCGGTGTTTGATAGTCAGTGTTTGACTGGCTTCAACCCGTGTTTCTACTCTGATGGTTGTAGGATACCTGTTTACCCTGTTTCCAATGAGGATTCAGAGTGGTTGGTATTGTTAACTTGTGTATAAGTTAAGAGAAAAATAAGTCAAAGCATTAGGGATCCTCTTGGTGGAAGGAGAAAAAGAAATGATCAGGAATTCTGTGCCAATACCTTGTGGCTTTTGAACATGGAATACTTATAATGTATAATACATAAATATACAGTAATACATATAGTGCAATATATATGTGATCTACATTATAAAGAGGGAGGGATGGGAGAGGAGCCTGGTGAGACAGAGAGCGGTCCTGGGCGCGGTGGTGGCCGGAAGGCTCGGAGACAGCTCCCGGCCCTGAAGGACCGGCGCCACCAGCCTTGGGAAGAAGAGAGCAGGGAAAGTGCTGGAACATCAGCCAAAGAGTTTTCAGGTCCTTTCTCTAGGCCACGGCCTTTCCCGAGCTGCGCCAGTCCAGCCTCTGCGGCCCTTCATTCAGGTTCCATGTCCCGGACAAGGCAGGACTGATGCAGCGAGGGGCAGAGGCCTCTGTCACCAGGCCGGTTGCCGGGCGGGGAGAGGAGCGTCGCAGCAGTCCCGACCGGGCCATGGAAGGGCCGATGTGAGCGAGCAGCCATCTAAATACAGGTGCCAAATGCGACGTTGCGTGCCAGTCTCAAAAATGTTAACATTTGGGGAAAATTGGGCATCTCAAGGACAAATGTCTTAGCTTGCATTTTCTCACAGACCCTGAGAAAAGGATTTGGGTACAAGAAGTGCACTGGGAAGAAAAGCTCTGAAAAAACCAGTGGAGCAGTGGGGAAGTGTGAGGGCAAAGGGAAGGAGACCGGTGGAGTGTTTTTACCAAGCGACCTACCTCTGTGAGCAGTCAGAGCCTTGCATCCCCGCCGGGCTCCCAGCAAGTGATGGGGGGACACGCAGCAAACACGCGAGTGCCACACTGAGCGGTGCTTGGGGCACTCGTTTGTTCTCTTGCACGCCTGTCCTCGTTGTGCAGAGACAGAGCAGGTGTCAGCAGGCGGTGGGCACAGAGATGCTGCTGGCGGTGGGAGTGGCCCCGAGAGCAAGAGACCGGGGAGGGGGCGGGGCAGGGGGTGTCGCTGCAGCAGGAACAGGGTCTCCCATGCCAGCAGTTTCCACGTTACTTTTTGCCGAACTACGCTGATATTGCTACAGATTTTGCAATCCCTGGGCAAGTGGAGAATTAAGAAGTGTTCTTTGGGGCCTTAAAGAATCATTAAGGAATCATAATGAAAGAATTGTCTAGTGGCAAAGTATATAAATGGAAGAAAACTTTGAAAGGTGGATTTCATTATCGAAAATCTGATTTCCAGTGAGCAACTTATATCTATCTTAAGAAGGCTATTAAGCAAATAAAACCCCCAACTTTTAATTATTTATATAAAAATGTGTCTTTTGTTCCAGGAGTGCTTTTTTTCCCTTATCGGGAGGTAATTTCCAAAATACTACCAGCTGATTAACGCATGGTGTGGAACTATGCACATAGCTACCAACTGCGTACTCACTGTGGGATGTTCTAGCCCGTCAGGGCTGGGGGCGCCAGAAACAGGGACTCCTACAGGGCAATAGTTGCTGCCTCTTCAGTGCACGCCATCTGAGGGGCAAAGTAATGGCATCCGTGTGTCAGACCCCTTGTCCAATTTTGGAATTACACTGGCTATGGATAAACTCGAGGTTACAAAGATAACACCTGTAAGCAAAGCATGTGACGGAGGCAAAGCTGGAGAGACGGGCCGTGAGCTCGTGGTCGCCTGGGCCCACGAGGGAGCAGAGGTTTAATGAAGTGAGGACTGAAGAGACATGAAATCCTGTTAGGATGTTCGTGGAAACACGTGTGGAACTCAGAGCGCAGTTCCTGAGTCTGTGCCGAGGCCGCGCCCATTGATCGCTTTCCTTTGAAGAGCTTACAACAGATTGTTGTAAATCTCCTGTTTGCTCCTGCGAGAAACGGAAACACGATTATAAAGCCACTTCCGGATTAACCGGTGGTACGCAAGAAAATCCATGACCAGCATTTGCAAGTTACTGCATGCGACGAGGGGACCCACACCAGCTTACGAAGTGGAAAGCCAATACTTTAAGAATAAAGTTTTCCCCAATTCTTGCGCATGGAATAAACACATTCCTCGCCATATAGCTCAGGATTGTGGAGAACAGGTACCGCAGAGCTCAGGGTGACCCAGATAGACCTCAAAGACAAACCCTTTTTCTTTATGTACAGACTTTCTGCATAAATCATGCAGGTTTAGCTCCCAGGGCATAAAGGCTGCCGCTTTCCTCCATGTATGGAAGTGCTGACACCCACATTTCTTTGACATCATTTTTGCAAGGGCAGCTTGACCTACAGTTGAAAATACTGGAAGTAGAGAAAAATGTACTGAAGAGATAGTTTTTTGGTGTGTGTGGTTATGTTTATTCTTAAATGTGCAATGTATAATTTGTCATTTTCAAAGCAGTCTTTTTTTCCAAAGGCACCACGGATCCAGTGCAGCTGAAGCGGACATGTTTCTTGCGAAATTACGGTCGTGATGCAAAACGAGAATACATGTGAACGCACTTTTGCATCGCTTTAAAGATAACTGTTACTAACGAAAATGAAAGCTTGGGAGAATGTGCGACACTGAAAAATTCATTTTAACATTAATCGTACAGTCGCTCTCTTCATATCCTTTAAAAATATTTTAATTAAGAAGTGCCAGAACTTGAAATTAGTTCTTGGTGTTTTAGATAACCTACATATTTTTAAACAGGGCTCCTATTTCAGGTATAATGACTGGCATTCCTCACCTACGAGGCAGAGTGCAAATGTCCGTCATTGAAAGGGCAGTGACAGGGAGGAGGAAGGGGCTTTAGCGGATGAGCGAGCACACTGGCCGGGTGGCTCAGGTGGTGGGAGGGTCATCCCGTACCCCAGGAAGGCTCTGGGTTCGATCTCCTGTCAGGGCACATGCCCAGGGTACGGGTTTGGTCCCTGGTCAGGAAGCATGCAGAAAGCAACCAAATGACGGTTCTCTGTCACACGGACGTCTTCATCTCTCCGTCCTCCCCTTCCTCCCTCTCTAGAAATCAATAATCAAATCCTCAGGTGAGGATAAAAAAATGACAGAGTAAAATGGGGCACAAGTAACAAGAGCAACCCGGGCCAAGAATGCACGTGTCGCTCTGAAAAATCTGGTGATCACTAACATAGTAATAAAAAATTTAATACATTTATGTATGTATTATTTTGAATAAAATGGTGATTGTATATGTCTCTCATGTGACATATTGGTATAATAATCAAGTTATTGGTTAATCAACTCAATTTTTTTTCTCAAAATGAAGACTGATTTCCAAAGGAGAAAGGAAACGTTTTTAAGTGATGTCTTTTTGACTAACTCACACGCACACACTTATAACACTTTTTGCTCTATGTTAAAACCCTTGAATTTTTTTCTGCAAAGGGGGCTGGCTCACCCCCTGTGACGGCTGCACGTGGCGAGCTGGTAGGAGACGTTAGGGCGGGTCTGCTTGTTCTTAGGGCCCGTGTGGTGTGTGTCTGAGATGCGCACTCCGTCTTGAGGAGGGAAAACAGAGCAACAGCCCATCTGGGATGGTCACTTTTCAGAAAGCATCAAAGCATGCGGGCATTTGTTTTAGCGTGGGGGGCTTTTCCATGTATTCAGACCAGTGTTATTTCTGGTCTTTTCCACGTTGTTGGAAATGGCCCTGTGGCCCTCCGCTGTCATGCCCACTTGTCAAAGCCCGTGGGGCCAGCCCTTCCACTGTGTGTGTGTACCAGACCTCTGGGGGGGCGGCGGGGGGGCTTTGGTGAGACCCTGCAATGGTTGTCAGGGGACAGCCAGTATCAGCACAGTCCTTGGCGGGAGTGATTTTTTAAAAATAATTTTCATTGAGGAATTTGAATGAAGTCACATCCAGTTCAAATACAGTAAAACTAGGTAGGTAGGCAGGCAGTTAGATAATAGATAGATATGACAGAGAAAAGAATATAACTGCATGGGTGGGAAGATAGATGCATGGGTTGAGAATTACGGAATTGTACCATCAGTAAATAGATACAGTCTGTTCTTACAAGTTCATCCTCATGTTTTGGGGAATATTCTGATTTTCTAGTTAGAAGTGAAGGTGGTAAAATATGGGTACACTTGTACAACATCTGATAAAATAACAGCTAATAGGAGAAAGAAATTACTCCAGCTGCCTTTGTAAATATTACTGCATCAAATTGGATAATTCCTTTGATTTTTTTCACCGCTTACTCCTGTTGTTGTTGTTTTGTTGTTGTTTACTGCGTCTATAATTTCTCCGTGCCTCTGAGTCAACCATTAACATCCCAAGAATATGTATGTATTTATTTATTTACGTATTTATGTATTAATCTAGAAACATCTGGATGAATGCTTTTATAGACTGTTATATACACAACAGTCTCCATACAAGAATATTTATTTTAATGAGCCAAAAATGGTATCTCCCACACTATCATTGTATTTTAATTTCATTCCTTAGGGGACAACTGTTTACATACACAATGATGCTTCTTTCAATAGTCATAGCATCATAGAAGGGGTTTACAGGCTAGCTCGTTCTATTTCCACGGTGTCTAGGCCAGGAGGTGGGTCTGTGGTAGCTGAGGTTCTGCAGAAGTGCCTACTCGGAGTGGGAAAAGGAAGGCTCATGGTAGAGAGCAGACGCCTTCCCATCTTTGGGCTTTGACACGTTTCCCTTGGGGGTTATGGAAACCCATCTGTAGCTGGTGGAGGGTAGCTTCAGTGAATGGACATTTTTTTGTTTGTTTCTTCTTTCTTCGTTTCTCTTTATTTTGCTGGGAGACTTAGAAGGAATGGAAATGAGGTGTACTTTGCGAGGTTGAATTTGGAGACGGTGCGATTTTGGAGGGAGGCTTGGAGGGAGACTTGGAGGGTAAGGAGAGGAAAGAAAAGGGTGAGAGCGCTCTGAAGAAGGAGCTACCTGGACGGCGCCGTGACTCCTCGGGAAAGACGTGTGACGTAATCATCCAGTGTTGGAGCTGGGGTGTCAGTTGGCGCTTCCGTGGTGGCAAAACTGTTTCTTTTGGCACCTTTCATCTTTTATCATCAGGTGTGTGTAGCATCTACCGTTTCTGTCCAGTGTTTCCTTTTCCCTGCGACTCCCCCACCCCATCACCACTCACCCCACCACCGTCAGTGTGTGTCTCTCTGCCTCTGGCCCTGTCTCTGCCTCTCTCTCTCACACACACACACAAAGTACGAGGGCAAATAGCTATTTTATTTTTAACTTGTAGGTTATTTCCTAGTAACAGCTGAGTAAGGCAAGTATTTATGTATTTAAATTATCTTATGATTTGTTTGTTTAATTCCCACCATCTGTTCCTTCACTCTGTGAATATTTGACTTCTCTTGCTAACAGGCATACGTATCTATAATCCTTCCTCTGTAGGTGCTGATGGCTCCCCTATATACATATAATTGCAATAAATATGATTTTTCCTTTGTTCCTTAGTTCTGTTCTTCCTTCTCTTCCTTCCTTTCTTTACTCCTGCCATTTGTATACCACCCAATATTCAGAATAATGCTAATATATAGATAACTTGACAGTATACATTTTCTCACCTAAGTGATTATTCATCATTTGGCTCTTATCTAAATCACTTTGATTTAGGGATTATCCTTTGAGCTGTGTAGAATATGTTCAAATAATCAGATTCCCTCTAGAAAGGGGAGCTAGCAGCCATGCAAGCATTTGTCCCTGCAGTTAGCAGAGTCAGTAAGACTGATGCAGGAAGAGCGTGAGCAGAACAGGTCTGTCCTGGTCTACAGCCTGGGTCAATGCCAAGTTCTGTTTATGTGTCTGTTTGTCTGTTCTTTAACTAGCACACTGCATACAGGGTGGGCAAAAGTGGGTTTGCAGTTCTTGGTGTGGGAAATAATAGTCATTAATAAATAATGATGCAAGGATAAACGCTTCTGTTTTGTGTACGCACAACCACTTTTGCCTCACCCTGTGTTGTACCTAGTGGGTTGTGTTTTCTAAGTTTGATATTAGTTTTAGTCCTCCAGGTGTCTAGGGAATATGGAAACAATTATTGTTGCTTTTACCTGTGATTGTTTTTTGCCTCTTGAGAAAGAGCATTATGTTATAAAGTCTAACAACATTAGAGCTAAAAATTAAAGAAATTCATAGATAACAACTTTGCTACAGGGCTTTTTATCCTTATAAAATGTATGAGTATGTTAATACTCTAGTGAAAAATTGCTGAGGAATTGAGATTATTCATAATTATAAATGACTTAATTTAATAAAAATGTTGATTCAAGTAATCATTTACTCAGAGCTTTAAGTTTGCTGAAATCCTCTAGCAATTTTTTTATTAACATCATTTAATAATGTAATCGTGGCACTTTTAATTAAATTCTCAGAGAGGCAGCAGTATATTAATATGTTTTTTTCTATGTTTTTGAAAAAATTGACTTTTCTAATGTACTTGTTGGGGAGTAAAATATAATTTTCCTTCAAGCCTTCTCAGTTCTTCTGACTGGTCTCACAGTGAAGTTGACATGAGACAGATTAACAGGAGTAAATGACCAAATTTACTACTTACGTGTATGCACGGCTTCCGTAAGAATGTGAGACTCGGGACAGACTGGACAGGGGAGGCTTGTACGGTGTTCGGAACTAAGGAAAGGGACACAGGGGTCTGGACCTTGAGTGAGAGAGCAAGCAATTCCCAGGTAACTGAGAAAGAGCACGTGTTTGGTAAACAAACTGTGGCCGGACACCCCGAAACAGTATGACACAGAAGGGAATCTAACAGCGATTGCTAGGTTCCTCCTGGTCACACTGAGTTTATATTGTGATAAAGTAATAGCTCCTTCTTTTAAGAAGGTTTTTCTATCTGAATTCCTTTATACAGTTAAAAGGGTGAATCAAAGGTTCTTGCTGTCCCATGTTTTTTAAAAATTACCAGCTTAAAATAATCTGTATTCAAATAGGCACCCATCACCCTCATTCAAGAAGTCAGAAAATCAAGCACTTAGAAATACAAGATACTCACCCACCAAGGTTGGAGCTGGGAACGCTTGGTTCGTGATTTCAAGATGAGCTTGGGAAAGGGAAATGAAGAAATACATTTCCAATACTGAATCCTTTGCAGAAGATGCAGTTCTCAGAGCACCAAGTTTACCTCTTGACGGGAATTCTCTGATCAAAAACACGAGTTGGCGACTTTAAAATAGTAGGTTGAAAAATAGCTAGGAAATCAAGAAACAACATCTTTGAAATTCTTAAATATCACATTTTCACCTGGACTTAATGAATGTTTCCAGTAAATTCTACCTTCACCGTGTACAGGGTAATTCCGGGCACCCTTCCGCTTTGATGTGAGATTCCTACTCAGGCTGATAACGAAGGGCGGAGTGGGTTGGTTGCTATAGACCACAGCGGCTGTGCTCACAGGAACTCATAAAACACGCCATGGTGGAAACCTAAATACCTTTGGAACAACCTCCTAAATTTTCTCCCAGCACCACCACAGAGTAAAGGTATAATAGGCCTTATCAAAAAATGGCAGTTGTAAATGCCTTTAAGTTTAAGAACTCTTTGCTCAAGCAGAAGTGCATAGATAAAGTGAACATGGAAACCAGGAGACAGTGGATCTGCCCTGGTTCGATCTGGCCCCTGGGCTCTGAGCTCCCCTCACCCCCACGCGTGCAGGAAACTCTGATGGAGCCTTTGGGGATGAGGCTTATGGCAGTGGATCTGCAGGACCGATTAACAAACTGGTTTGACATCTTTTCATTATAAAACACACGAGTGGCTTTTCTCTTAGAAAACAGCCCTCCCACGTCCCTGTTCCTCGTTTCTCTCACTGCTCCATCGGTGTCGTTTGTGAGATCATGAAGTTAAGCAGAACACATGACTTGTTAGGTTATGTGTTTTTCTCAACGTATAGTTTATTTGTAACGTATCTCAAAACTTCTCATGAAAACCAAAATGACATAATTCCTACCTCAAAACAACATTGCCAAGGTGACATAAAATCATTTTTGAGTGACTGCTTTATAATATTTTTCATAGCATAGTACTATTTTTGTAATTACGGTTGCACAGTTGAGCTAAGGAGCCCCTTCCCCTTGGCGCCCGCTGCAGAGAAGTGCGCCACTCTCTGAGTGCTGTGTCCGCCTCTGTGGCAAGACCGAATCCATCCCCGACAGCGAAAACGGCAGCCTTCGGAGGTCCTCACACAGCCGCCCTGTCGAGGGCTGGAAATAGATATAACAGCTCTCTTGTCTGTTTACTTACGTCCTTGTGTATTTTATATTTGCTAGGAAGGCTCGGAACAAAGGACGTAGACGTGGTTTTATTATAACAACGTGCAGGGTTTTACATTTAAATTCTGGAGCCAGAGGCCTTTCCCGGTCGCTGGTGCCCGGAGACCTGAACTTGTGCCCTGGGCGGCGGCTCTCTGCCCACGTTCTGACTGACCCTTTGTCAGAGACAGCGTCACAGCTGCAGGGACAAGTTTGTGCTTGTAGGAAACTGCACTCAACTTGAAGGGGAAGCATTTGTCACCCCAAAGATGTCCTTTTGTGGTATTGATTACTTTAAACAGGTTGTTTTTAAGGCCCAGCAGGCTCAGAAGAACCTATGGCCTTTTTGCTAACTGCCTAAAAGACTGTAAGATAGAAGGCCGGGAAGAACCATCACCAGGGAAGACCGCGTGTAATATGAACCGTGGAGGACCGCGTGTAATATGAAGGAGGAGTGGTCGGTGGGGAGGACCCCAGCGAGGCCCTTGACCAAAGGCTCCCTGGGTCCCAGGGCCTGTAGCTGGCCCAGCAAATGTCTGTTTTCTCGTCTCGCCTCGCCCGGACTTGGCCTTACAGGACCTGGGAAGTGCCAGGCCCGTGCCTCCTCCTGCTCATCCAGAACGGCATGGGCCTCACTCTGCCTGCCTTCGGAATTTCCATGCTCACTTGACTTGTCCATGCTTCCTTACTAAAACCTGAGTTTCTTCTGTTAAAACCTGATATTCCCCTCCCCTACACACTTGCATGCATGGTTCTTAAATGTAACCCTTAAAGGTATACCCATATGCTAGAATACCATTTACAAGTTAAATGTGATTTTACAGATTAAACTTTACCAACAGGATAAAGTAGAATTGCCAATTGAAAAATAGACTGTTTTCTTTAAAATGATCCATGGATCATGGATCCATGAATCATTCTGTCTTCATCTTTCTGTTTAATCTTTCTTGGTTTCAAATAACAAAAACCAGTACCTCTGCTGGTAGGACAACTCTTTGCTTTCCTTGTTTTCCCCTTTATTTTTGTTCCTCCCTCCCTCCCTTTCTTTCTTTCTGCCTTGATGACCTACGTGTTTTTAAGTCTTCTGCCAGGTATTGGTGTCCCACTCATTGTAAAACAATGGGAAATGAGCACTGCTGGAAATACTGTAAACTGTCGGCAGAGCAAGGCCCGTGGGGTGCGGAGGGGGCCCAGGCTGCCCTCCAGTGTCTAGCGAGCATGTGGTGGTCTCCAGGCCCTCTGTGTTGCTTCTCTGTCTGAGAAGAGCATGGTGCGTCGTGGAGTAATCAGTATGAGCAGCTGTGCGTCAGGTTATTTACTCGCCTGATGCTCTTCCTCATTCTTAGGCCCGATAATAGCTTTGCTCCCTCAAGACACCCAGCAATTTTTAAATGATTGACACTAAATGTTATTATACCGTTACTGGACTCAGAATTAATTTTAATCAAATGTTGAAGCAAGGGCTTTAATTATGAATCAAGAGCATCGCCTAAATATTGAACCACTTTTTTCCATAGTACAACAAACAAATAATTTAAATTCCAGTGTATAATCATTATTTTGTTTAGTTAACTATCCCTCACAGCAAGAAATAAATTGTTCATTGCATTTCAAAAAGCAGTTCATAGGAATGTTAGATATAAATATTTAAGAACATCACATAACTCCAGATATCATACGAGTAGGAAATGTAAGAACATTTCTAATTCCACTGTTCTTCTTCTCCTCCTCCTTTCTTTTAAAATAATCACCAGAACATTGATCATCAATATTTAAGAAATGTATTTTTCCAATTTTGAATAGTATATTCTCATTTTGATGTGTATTAAAACTCATGTACATCTCTCATGCTTATTGTAATGTATATATGTGTATATATGTTCATATATATATTCACACACAAATATACACACATTTATGTAATATATGTATATATTACATACTACATATATTATATATGTAATATATGTGTGCATGTTCATATATACTTACACATATAAAATATATATACACATATATATTTAGAACTTAACTATAAATATGGTACTACAATAATTCTGTCTTTTTTAGATTTTATAAAAGTATGTATGTTTTATTTTTCTTTGTATACACCAGTCCATTTTCTCTTTCTTCTATATAAAATGTTTACACTGGAATTAATGATATTAATAAAAATAAGACTAGACTAACATCAGTTCACCTTGCTTATGTAAAAATAAGTAATGCCAAATTATAAAAAATAAATTAATGTAGGAAAGCCTGGGGTCTCTTAGAATCCTAAAAACATTAAAAGGAAATAAGAGAGTGTTATTTTCATTTAGCAATTTATTTTTTCTAAAACTCTTTATTTTTTATATTTAGCTTATAACACCCCACCATAAGTGTAAGCAGATTTTTAGTATTAAAAATAAGTAGAACTGTCAAATATCAATTTATTATATTTTACAATAATGTGTGGAAATCAAGTGAATCATGGAATTCAGTGTTACCATATTAAGATGCAGTATTAATCTTTAGTTTTTAATCAGCAGGAACACAACAGGCAGCATTTAAAATGTTTTCAAATTTAGCAAAATCAAATTTGCCTAAGAAACATCTTAAAGACTATTTGCATAATCATATTTTAACCAGAAAAACCCCAACAAGCTCAATATCCTTTGAAGTGTCTACAAGAAAATGGGTTTTTAAATATATTTGTCCCTTAGAATGTGCTCATAATTTGTTTCAAATGAGTCTATTTTCTGTGGCTAGTCTTTTACAGTACTTTAATTTGGGGTTATTTTTATGTTATCTCAGCTGAACTAGACTAGATTCAACATTTGCATTATTGGCTTGGAGCTCAGTTCCGTGCCAATAAGATAACACCACTTCTGGGTGTTGAGATCGAGTGCCGATACGTTCGGCTGGAGGATTGTTTGAGCCCTGCAAGTGAGCGAGTAGGTAAGCTGGAGTGAAGATGTATCATAAGCCTAAATAAAACATCAAGGTTAAGTCCAGCTGGACTCTTACTTCAGTGTGTTCAGCCACCTCATTCAGAACGGCCGACGCCGACAGGAGACGCATACACCTGCTGCGGGGGGCCTACCTTATTATTTCTCGTTTCTTGTCTTGTGTATTAATTTCTGTAACTCTCAAAATATGTCCTCAGTTGGTGATGGTTTCTTTGTCCTCTTCTGTTTGGGGTGTATTTTACAACTAGATCATTAAATATAGACAGGGTGGGGCAAAAGTAGGTTTACAGTTATGAGTATACAAAATACAAAGTTTATTCTTGTATTATTATTTATTAATTATAATTTTCCATAGGAACAGCAACCTACTTTTGCCCCACTTTGTCTATAATTAATAATAAGCTCATTTATGTGGCATATTAAAAGAATAGGGAGTAAGACATAAAGACAGAGTAATCTTTGCCTGAATTATAAGCATATTGTAAGAAAAGTGCATAAAAATTAAAATACCTGAAATACAGATTGCATACTCAATGCTGTGAACTTCCAAACTTGTTTCCATAGTGCCGTGTATCACTTTTAAGTCATTTGTTATATTTTGATCTATGACCGTGTTAGATACCCACTTCCTTCTGTCCCTTGTTTAGAGCTACGTTGCGTCTTACTATTTCTGTGTGATCCCCTGGTGCCTAGCACACATGTACAAAGTGGGAGGATTTCAAAACATGTTTACTTAATTGTGAAGGTAATCAATGACATTTAGGTCAAGAGCTTTTTAAAAATGAATTCTGACCAGTACAACTTCGGTACATATTCTATTAAAATCTGTTGTTATTTGCAGTGAGGCAGAGAGAGTGGGAGGGGGTGGCAGGGGGAGAGAGAGGCAGAGGAGACAGAGGCCAGAGGACAAGGGCAGGGGAGTGAGAGGGAAGGAAACATAGGAATGAGAAGAGCTAAGAGATTTTCTGTGCTCAAAGAGAATGTCCCTATCCATTTTAAGATTGTTCCAGGCATATAATAAAATCTCTGCTTTTAAAACTATAAAAGCATACTAAATTTATGGCATTACTTAGTATTTAATGACCTGCTGCGTGTTTTGGAGCAATTGTTGAGAAATATTGGACTTAGCCTCAGAACTCAAGACATCCTGGGTTGGGCTTTGCTTCCATTTTCTGCACGTGGGGACAATACCAAGTGCTACTGGGTGACAGTCTCCAGCCTCACCCTGGGGATGACCTGTGCCCCAGAAATGACAGGCCTGCGCCCGGTCGTCTCTGAGGTATTCTGGGTAATTCCGTGTCATGAGAGCATGGCAGTGTCAAAGCTGGCGTGCCTTTTAGAAAATAGCTTTCCTTTATTGAGGACTGGTGTCAAAGATGTCATCTGTGGCTGACTAATTTATCACTTCACTGAGCTTAAAGATAATTAAATTATGTTTCTTAAGCATATCATCTTCATAGTGCTGGTATTCAGTAAAGAGGCTCCTGTAAATGTACACATGAAGCTAAAACTTGGCAATGAGATAAAAACAGAGAGAACACACACAGAGAGACACAGACGTGATGTACCAAGTGAGGGCCTTTAAGGTAACTGAGACACATTTAAATATTTTGAAAATATTGAATCATACTTGTCTTTTTTTTTTTTTGGAAGTAGTTCATCTTTTTTTTTAGATTTCATTTATTTATTTTTAGAGAGGGAAGGGAGGGAGAAAGAGAGAGAGAGAAACATCAATGTGCGGTTGCTGGTGGTCATGGCTTGCAACCCAGGCATGTACCCTAGCTGGGAATCGAACCCGTGACACTTTGGGTCGCAGCCCACGCTCAATCCACTGAGCTACACCAGCCAGGGCTCATACTTTTCAATCTCATAAATATTAAGGTAACTAAAATAAAGGGCCCTCTACCGTACAGATAATATCAGAGAACGTAATGAGAGAAGAGATTTTGTCAAGAAATCACTTCCTTCAAAGGCCTGTTTAGATCGAGAAAACTGGTTTGGGGGAAGACCGAGGGAGGAGGGAAGAAGAAAGGCTAAATTAAACTGTTTTAGGTAAGAAATATCAAGAGGTTGGGAGGGGGCGGTGCTACAGTAAAGGGCAAGAGAGGAAGAGCGAGGGGAGTCGGGCAAACAGGAGCAGGGCTCTGTCGCTCAGGGAAATGCTGTGGGACGGCTACCTGACCTCTCTGAACCCCCCTCCACCTTCTGAGGCTGCACCGAATGTTGAAGATGTCCACACACACCTGAATAACGCCCGGCACACGGTAACCGCTCATCACGTGTGAATTCCCCAAAGTGCACGCTGCTAGTCATGAAATCAGCTTTGCATTCTCAGCTTTGGTAGTAGATGAACCCATAATGATCACAAAGCCACGTCCTTTTATTTGCAACTTTATTTTATGAACACAGAATTTTAGAAGCCATCAACTTCAGCCTCCCCCAAACTCAGTGAATGTCAACATTTCTTTTACATTATCAAGAGTAAACTATCCCCAAAGACATTTTCAAACCAGGATATATACACATAAAGATTGCATACATTAAGTAGTTTTCCAGGATGTGAAGCCCTTCCCCTCCGTTGTCTCGAATCCTTACTACTGATCTGAGGTATAGAGTTCTGGGCCAGTGTTGTTTTGGAGATTGAAAGAACTCAACTCGAGGTGACGTGGTAGAAAAATACAACGTCAAGACTGAATTGCTAGATGGTATGAGGGCAGATCTCTTTTCTGTGGAAGTAGACGTACAAATGGAAAGAACAAGTTAACTAAAAAATAAATTGCTAATATTTCTGTCACTAGTTACTTCTCTTTTCTGGTACTACCCTTTCCCATTATCAGTAACTCTCTGAACTTGAACCTGCACCTTGATTCTCGTGGACCACAAATGTGCATCTCACACCTTCACTCTCCGAGGTCCCTCTCAGCCACACCGCAGTCCTCTTGCTTTAACAGCCCTCTGCGGACTGGATTCGCTCCCCAAGGCCCTTATCAAAGGGGCACCAAGAAGACACCTGCATTTTGCAAGATTAGATTTCAGAGTACCTAATTCACCGCCACTGTCTTATCTTTCTTTAGACTTGAACATCTTTTGCTGTCCTGTCCCACCGCATTCCCTCCTACCCAAGTGAAACACCCAGCTCTCATCTTCCCTGTCTGTTTCTTCTCTCACTTAACTTACCCGATATAAAAAGAAGCTTGCTATTTTCTGGTTAATAATCAGATCTTTCCCCGTCTGGACAAGGCTGCTGTTTTGAATAAATCTTGGGACTTCCGTGTACTCAGATACAACCCACAGCAATGGTTCTCCAGCTTGCTGAGGTTTGGACAGTGCTTAAACTTTATTGTGTATACCTGTGACTGGTGGTACTTCAGTTTATAATTACCCACATTATGAGTCTAGAAAAGCCCCTTTGGAAGCCTCAATAAAAAGTCCTATTGTAGGATCATGTCTTAGGATCAAAGCACACAGTAGGAAATTTTAGTTGAGGGAACCAAAAATAGAATCAGGGAAATGTATTTGAAGCAAAACCCTTGAAATGTGCCAAAGACTGAACTGAAGAAACTGATTCAGCTAATAACGCCGAAGAGCAAGAATGAGAATGAAAAGTGGGAGGCAAATATCCCGCCCTAATAATGAGATGTTTGTGTCTCTTGGCCAGTGACGCCCTGCAGAGCCCGCCTGTGATAAAAGAGCCCCAACTCCTGACCTGGTCAACAGCAAGGAGATTTAAGTAAAAGCCAGAATCTGTAACACAATATGCCAAATTATATTGTGGTCTGGGATCCAATTAAAAATAGTCCTATCTAGAATTAGCAAAATCTTCACTTGAATGCGGAAGACAACAGATGTCAACGTAAAATTAGCACTAATATTGGAAAAAATTCAAGGGTTTTAAAGTAATGTTATAAAAATGTTCCAGTAAGCAATGAAAACACTTGGAAGGTTTCAAAGATATGTATCAAGAAACAGAAGCTACAGAGAAGAACTAAATGGATATTTTAGAACTGGAAAATATTTACAATAACCAAAATGAAGCTCGCTGTAAGGACTCGATAGCAGGATTGGGATGAAAGAAGTAAGACTGAGTAAAGTTGAAGATAAACCTATCAAAATGATCTAATCTTAGCAAAGAAATTAGCAGCATTTCAGGTACCTCTGGACAATTGCAATAGATCCAACGTTCATGACACTAGAGTCCCAGAAGGAGAGGAGAAAAAAATGGCGGGCCAGAAAGAAAAAATTAGAAGATATAATGGCTGAAAGTTTCCCAATTATAGCAAAACACATAAATCTATGTACAGATTTAAGGAGGTGGACAAATGCCAGCAAGACAAACCTAAAGTAATAAACACCCACCCAGGTTCTAATCAAATTACTCAAAACTGAGGACAAAGAAATGATCTGGACATCAATCAGGGAGAGAGAATACGTTACCTGCAAGAAAACATGGTCCAGTTGACAGCAGATTTCTCTCCAGAAATCATGAAAGCAGCGTAAAACTTTTCAATTGCTGGGAGAAGTTACCCCACAATTTTTTACAGAGCATAAAAGCCTCCAGGAGCAACGGCATTCTCAGATGAAGAGAAACCAAGAGAATTCGTCACAAGCAGTCTGCTAAAAATGAAAAGATTTTACTCCGGACCCTGGAGACATTAGATGGATAATAAGGGAACACTGCAAACACTTTTACACATAGAAAAATGACAGCTTAGACACAGTACACCGATTCCTTGGGGTATGAAAACCAAACACCCACAAGCATGGTTAAAGGAGTTTTTCAACAAGAAAGAGAATGACAAGAGAAGGAAACTTTAAAGATGAGAACTGGAGAAATAACAATGCAATAGTGAAAAATGTCATTAAATATAATATTCTTCTAGTTGAGTCTTCAAAATTAGGTGCTTGAAAGCAAAATTATTGTAAAAGGCGACATGGTTATCATTGTATGGTTAAATGAGATATTTATGACAACCAAGTGTAAAGAGGGTAAAAGAATATAAATGGGGCAAGTCTCCTACCTTTCACTTGAAATGGTAAAACACCAATATTAGTTAACCATGCCAATTTATGTATGACACTGTGTTAAAGCATTAATACAAATATACAAGGTCTGTCTGGAAAAAGTCCAGCCATTGTTAATATAATGAGAACAGTTTGTGTGACATTGATGTAACCTGGCAGCCAAGGAGAGTGGACTGGAACGCACATGCGTGAACAATGATGACTTCACTGTACTGGTCAGTGGGGGCTGTAGATGCCACTGAGTGACCAGTGTACTGTGCGGTCATGGCATTCAAAATGACTGAGTGAGTGGACCAACAAATATGCATCACATTTTGCCTTAAGCTTGCACATTTTTTGGTGGAAACTATTCGGATGATTCGGAAGGCTGCAGCTGTGGGTGACTGCTAATTGGCAGCTTCATTATGACAATGTCCTTGCTCATGTATCACGTCTCATGCAGAGTTCTTTGGTGAAACGTCAAATCACCCAGGTGACTCAGCCACCCTACAACCCACATTTGTCACCTTGCAACTTCTGGCTTTTCCCCAAACTAAAATCACCTTTGAAAAGGAAGAGATTTCAGACCATTGATAATATTCAGGGAGATCAGACAGACAACTGATGGCGACTGGGAGAACTGTGTGAGGTCCCAAGGTGCCTCCTCTGAAGGAGACTGCGGCATCATTGTCCTGTGTACAGTGTTTCTTGTGTCTTCTTTAATAAATGTCTCTTTTTTTTTTCCATATTACATGGCTGGATACCTTCTGGACAGACCTTGTATACTCAAAAACACTTTAGATAAAGCAATATGAAACATCATAAATGAATCAAGTATCCCATAGGAGGGCAGGAAAAGAGAAACAGGAATGAAAGACAAAGAGTATTACAGTAGTCTGTGTTTTAGAAGTTTATGGTTAAGTGAGGGAGTAAAGAGCAATGTTTGGGTGAAACTAAGGGAAAAATAGTCATGCACTAGATGCTTGATGAGTTCCTCAAATAGAGAAAATTATAAGGAGGCCTCATCTTAACACACGCAACAGCAACGTGACAAGGGTGTAAGGAAACTTGGCTGTGTGGGTGGGGCACAGATGCACAGTTTAGGAAAATGTACATTTTTAAATTTATCAGTTACACTAAGAATGATTTCAAAACTATAAATAAAGGGTGATTTGGGGAATTATTTTCTATCTACTTCATTATTATTATTATCTTTGCTTCTGTTTCTTAGGGAGACAGTAATAGCATTACAAAGAAAAACTAATCTTGAGACCTAATTTCAATTTGCTGTAAGCATTACTTGCCAATTAAATAACATACTATTTTTATATTCTAAGAATGAGATTATTTTTATTTGATGCAAAAGTGATCCAAGGATCATAAACTGGTAGAATTGGAAGAATATTTGCAGGTTATTTAGATTAGATTATTGTTAGATTCTAGTTCAACATGACAAATTATACTAATTCAGCAAGAAGGACAATACAACCAGACAGGAACAAAATCTATAAATTAGTTTTTGTTGTAGTTGGAAAATCAAATAATTAATGAACATTGTCTTATGTTTGTTTTTGTCCCATTTTTTGATGTTGACTAGAAAGAGCACACAACAAAATTGCATTTTTATAGAGTGAAATATGGTATTATTTGATCTACATTGCCAGAATAAAATCTGCTGTAGACCAACTTCATTTCCTTTTTTTTTAAACTAATTATGTCTGTTTCTGTAAAACCTGCTTGACAAAGCTAGTAAGTAATTCCCAGGTACCCTGGTGGGCAGTGCAGTGGGCACTGTGTCCTGACGCAGGAATGAATCTGCACAGGAAACAGGAAGTCCCGCCTCCCTCCACGCAGGTGCCTCCCAGGGCACTCGCCTCTTCCGGGGTCTCCGTCCTGCTCAGCACCTCTGCCACTGAATTTGTTTAGCCACTTTTCAGTTTTTATGCCAGTGGGACTAGTTGAGTTTCATCCTCTGGGAAATATCAGAAAGTCTTAAGTAAGCCTACGCCTTCATAGTCAATTAATATTTGACAAAGGAAGCAAAAACATATAATGGAGTAGAGGTAGTCTATTCAATAATTGGTGTTTAGAAAATTGGACACATATGACCAAAAACAATGAAAGTAGATCACGTTCTTACACCACACATAAGAATAAACTCAAAATGGTTTAAAGATTTAAATGTTAGACTCAAAACCATAGCAATCCTAGAAGAAAACATAGGCAGTAAAATCTCAGACATTTCTTGTAGCAATGCTTTTTTCTGCTATGTCTCCTCAGGCAAGGGAAACAAAAAAAAATAAACAAAGGGGACTACACCAAACTACAAAGCATTTGCACAGCCATGGAATCCCTCAACAAAATGCAAAAACAACCCACTCAGTTGGGAGTGATACATCTGAATGGGGGTTAATATTGAAAATGTATAAAGAACTTATAAACCTCAATACCACAAAACCAAACAGTCTAATTAAAAATGGGCAAAGGATCTGAATAGGCACATCGCCAAAGGACATGCAGATGGCCAATAGACATATGAAAAGATGGCCAATGTCCCTAACCATCAGAGAAATGCAAATTAAAATGACAAGGAGACACCATCTCACACCTGCCAGAATGGCTACCATCAATTAGTCAACAAACAAGTGGTGGTGAGCAAGTGGTGAGAAGGGAACCCTGGCGCACTGTTGGTGGGAAGGCAGACTGGTGCAGCTGCTGTGCAAAGCACTAGGGAGATTCCTCAGAAAATCAAAAAAGGAACTGCTTTATGACCCAGTGATTCCACTTCTGGAAAGATACCCAGATAAACCCCCAAAACTGATTTGAAAGAATAGATGCACCCCTATGTTCATTGCAGAATTATTTATAGTAGCGAAGATTCGGAAGCAGTCCACGTGTCCATCTGTAGGTGAGTGGATAAAAAAGCTGTGGTGCGTTGACACAGTGGAACGCTACTTGACTTTAAAAAGGAAGGAAATCATATCCTTTGCAACAGCGTGGATGGACCTGGAGAACATTAAGCTAAGTGAAATAAGCCGGTCAGAGAAAGACAAGCACCCTATGATCTCACTTACATGCAGAATCTAATGAACAGAGTGAACTAACAAGTAAAATAGGGGCAGACTCATAAGAGAGCAAGCTGACAGCTCTTGGCGGTGGGGTGTTGGGAGGCTAGGCGAGTGCAGGTAGAGGGAATGAGCAATAAATTAAAAAAGAAAGACTCACGGATGTGGAGAGCAGTTGCCAGTGGGGGCTGGGGGGAAGAGTCCCGGGGGGATGGGTGGGGATGGGAGGGGACTTGGCCTGGCGCGGTGAGCACACGGGGAGGCAGTGAGCGGAGGAAGTGCTGTGTGTGCAAGTGTGCCCCTGGAGCCTGTACAACTTTGCTACCCAGTGTCCCTACAGTAAATTTAATAAAAAGGAAAAAGGGAAAACAGGAAAGAGGAAAAAATCTGAAATCGTGGTTTTAGAAGTCTCTCAGTAACTATAGCTGTAAAGCTATGGATTAGCACAAGGGTCTAAAAAAAAAAAAAAACCCTTGAACTGAAGTAAAATTCTCTCTGACTGAAGCAGTTTTTTTCTTTTAAAAATATTTTATTTATTTATTTTTAGAGGGGAAAGAAAGGGAGTAGAAAGGTAGAGAAACATCAATGTGTGGTTGCCTCTCATGCGCCCCCTTACTAGGGACCTGGCCCGCAACATGGGCATGTGCCCTGACTGGGAATCAAACCAGCGACCCTTTGGTTCACAGGCTGGTACTCAATCCACTGAGCCACACCAGCCAGGGCTAAAAATAGCTTTTTCTCAAAAATAACTTTTCTTAAAAAATTCTCTCGCCCTGGCTGGAGTAGCTCAGTGGATTGAGCTCGGGCTGTGAACCAAAGCATCGCAGGTTCGATTCCCAGCCAGGGTACATGCCTAGGTTACAGGCCATAACCCCCAGCAACCACACATTGACGTTTCAGTCTCTTTCTCTCTCTATCTCCCTCCCTTCCCTCTCTAAAAATAAATAAATAAAATCTTTAAAAAATTCTCTTGGACTGATGCAGTTTTTTTCTTAAAACTAAATGGAGATTATTAAAATTGAGGTAGAAAAGAAGACAGAACACCTCAGTTATTTTTTATTATCTGTGGCTAATTAGCACAGGGGGTCTGAGTTAATGACTAGAAAATTGGCTCAGGAAATGCCGCAAAGCTGGTGGTGTTGGCTAATGCTGACCTCACTGATGGTGTTGGCCTCTATTTTATGTGCATGATGGACGGCACATCAAAGCACTTAGGCTGATTATTACTTGTTCTCCGTTATTTTCTTCGTGAATACATGTACTTGTGAATGCACGTAAATTTTGGATTCTGTTCTAAATGTACTATCCTAGTGTATTTGAAAATGGACTTTATAGAGCATGATGACAAGAGGAAATCTTTCTGTTTTCTTGGCCCTTATTCCGCTGATGAAAGTGGAGGAGGAAGTATCCAGAAAGTCTTAGAGCTGCTTGTAGTCCAGCCCAGGGTGAGGCTCTCAGTGACACATGCTCCGTGTTGATGTGTCCCTGTGAGATGAGTGGACTAACCCTGCAGCTGTGTTCGCACAGCTGCCCCTCAGAGCAGCCTTCTCGGGACGGGGCAGGGGTGTTGATCAGTGAGAACCTTGGAGACCAAGGCAGTCGCTTCCGTGCTGGCAGACGTACACACCAACCCTGGGCTAAAAACAGGCTGGTTTCTTGGGTCCTCTGTGTTTTATTTCTTGACATTCTTTATACATTTTTGGTTACATTTTCTGTAAGTTCATGCCTGTAAAAATGAGTATCTGCGTTTCTTAAGTTGTATTTGAAAGAATCACTCTACACAATATACTTCCAATGTCTTCATCACGACGAATGTCTCACACATGACTGGTTTTCCTGAAAGTCAACATTTTTATATATATGGTATAAATGGTATAAAATATACATTTATGGTATTTTATATATATATATATATACGATAAGACACACAAATTTACTTTTGAATGAATTTGAGATTGCATTTTTAAATTAGGGTTATTTTTTTAAGATTTTATTTATTTATTTTTACAGAAGGGAAGGGAGGGAGAAAGAGAGAGGAACATCAATGTGTGGTTGCCTCTCTCATGTGACCCCCAATGGGGACCTGGCCCGCAACCCAGGCATGTGCCCTGATTGGGAATCGAACCTGCGATGCTTTGGTTTGCAGCCCACACTCAGTCCACTGAGCTACGCCAGCCAGGGTAAATTAGGCTTATTTTCAGGTTGTTACAAACTTTAAATAGTACATGCTTTAATACTTTTTCATGGTAGTTCTATCTATACAATGATAAGTTATTTGTTATCATTCCATAGAGAAAGTAGATCTGTATTTGACCCGGCCCTTCCTGGCTTCTGGACAAAAACTTGAATCTGTTGGCTTTTATTGGGCCTGAATGGTAACCTTCCAGAGTGATTGGGCTGAAACTCTGAAGTGTGGGACGCAGGCATCAGTCATTTAAAATTGAAGGTGATTCTAATATGAGGCCAGGGCTGGGAACCACAGACAAAGTAGGTTGATACAGAGCCCAGCAAGCTTTTGTCAGCCCTAGAAGTGGTTTTCTGAGCTACTTCCACATCTACATTGCTTCCAGAAAAGACCGTAAATACGTTTATTCCACATGTGCAGTGAAGGGAGCCAAGTAGGAAACCATCCCCTCGTTATCTGTACTGGTGCACATCTCTTACGAAAATGCCTAGGTTTCTAGGCTGAGTTCTAATGGAGGCATCCTGTGGCTTTCCCCCTTGGGAAGACAAGACTTTGCTGAAAGAGGAAGGTTATTTTCGGAAAACAGAATCTAAGCCTTAGATGGGTAGTGGAGAGGAAAAGAAGTTTCTTAAATAACCCTGTAGGAATCCCCTTAATTGGGAATGTTAATGAGGAATGTAGTGATCTATGTATTTATAGAGATTAAGATTCTTTATGTAACTATCGATATTTCTTGGCTTCCAAATGAGTCTGGGAAAGAAGGTTACATTCCTGGCACCCTCCTCTGAAACCCCGAGCAAAGCAGAGTGGCAGTGACGGCTGGAACGAGCACTTCCCGTGAGAGGAGGAGGCGGAGAAGGCAAGGGGGTCTCACACTTAACGAGGTTTCTCTCCTTCAGCTCCCTGGGAACCAACCCAGTGTTACTCCCATTACCGTCACACGAGTGTGGAAAGATCAAAAGTGAATTTTAGCTAGAAGATTTTTAAAAGCTTGAAATTACTTGGCTCATGGCATGCATGTTGGCAGAAGGGACTTGGTTGGAATAAGATTCTCCAAAACTGGAGAAGCCTAGAACTTCTGCAAAACTCTTCTTAACATTTTACAGAAATAATGGTCGTGTTTGCCTAATACGTACTTAAGGTTTGAGTCGAATATGAAAAATAGTTGCAAAACTGTTTCTTTTACATTTTTTTCTGTCATTTACTTTGAATGTAAAGCAGTAAGTGGTTATCACGGATTCATGAAACGTAGGTCAGCGTAGGTCAGAAGGCTGCAGTCCTGGGCAGGGGCCGCCGCCAAGGAAGGGTCTGTGCACAGCTGGTGGAGCACATGTGCAGGGGGAGGGAGGGGTGAGGCTGGGCACACGGCCCAGTGCGGTGAGTCGGTGAGTGCACGGAGTCCAGCTTGCTCCTATTTGCCTGGAGGGTGGGTGAGTTTAAAGCTTATATTTAGGGCACTTTTTTTTGGATAGACTACTCAATTTTAAAGTTTTTAAAAATATTTTTTAAAAATTTATTAATTTTTTTAGAGAGGGAAGGGAGGAAGAGAGAGAGACAGAGACATCAATGTGGGGTTGCTGGGGGCCGTGGCCTGCAACCCAGGCATGTACCCTGACTGGGAATCGAACCTGTGATGCTTTGGTTCGCAGCCCGCGCTCAATCCACTGAGCTACGCCAGCCAGGGTGGGGCACATATTTTAAATGTAAAGACTACTCGGGGGACACTTTTAAGTGAAAAATGAAAAGAAGTGCTCATGTATTGTTAAAATAGAGACAACAGGCCCAAAACAGAGTTCCACGCTGAGGTCCACATCAGTAAGAGGAGGCTCAATGCCTAACTCACAGTTTGAACGGCCCCGGGAATGGAGCCTTAGGCCAGTCGGCCTGGGGTGACCTGGTCAGCGCGGGTGCGGTAGCCCGCCTGCCACGCACAGCGAGCTTTTTGCTAGTGGAGTCTTGCCCCGGCCCCTTCTGCCCAAAAACGTGTTCCACGTTGCATCGCTCCTCCGAGCTCCTCCCTGCTTGCTCGCTGGGAGGCTGCCTCGTTCACGCATCACGGGATAAAGCCAATTAGGTTCTTTAAATTTACGCAGTTGGATTCTGGGTTTTAACAGGATTAACTCCAGGTCAAAGACCAGGATGAGCAGCTTCCAGTGCAGAAAAGTTGCGGGTATTGGAAATGAAAAGAATGAGCTTCAGTAGTATATTTAGGAGTATATGTAGCATTAAAATGAAGACGAGTCACTTGAGTTTTTAAAAATTCAGCTTGGATATTTATGTTTAGCAGGGATTAGTTGCTAAACGCCTATCTGTCTGATTGTGGCAGTTATTCTGCATTTATTCTACAGTGTCTGTCCACGTATCTATTTGTGAGGATGTATGTGTGTACATGTGGGCTTCTGTGCATGTGTATTTGTACCTGTAGTATATGTGTGTGTGTGTGTTAGGGGTGCATTTTGTATTACAGAGATGCAAGTATATAAATACAAGATTGAATGAGAATTAAAGAAGCAAGCATTTTTTTTTAAAGAAAGTTGAGCTGTAGGTTTGTTCTTGGTTTGGCTTTTATTCAGAAAACTCCGACAGTACTATGAGGTTTTCCTTTTTTTTTTTAAATTCAAGAAATTCTAGCAGTACATTACAGAAACATCTAAAATGATTTCCTAAATTTGCTACTTTTCCAGTCATAGCTGAGTAAGTAAAAGATGTCATCTTTCTTGGAAGAAAATACATATGAGAATTAATTCTCTTACTTTGGAGAATATTTTGAAGGTTTTCCTATTTTGTACCCTATCACTAAAAATCCCATTTTTTTCCCTAAAATCAGGTAAGGAAGATTACTCAGTTCAGTGCTTCATGCAAAATTTATGGACTTTTGGTCAAAAGAATCTGGGTTTTACCATTTTCTAATTTTATGATCCTGGTATAGTGATTTATTTTCATACATTGTTATTTCTAGCTTCAGAAGAAAGGATTATAATACCCAGAAGAGTTAAAGTAAGTGAAGCATGTATAAAATTCCACAAGCAAAACCTGCCACCTCCCTTTCACTCACAAATAAAATCATCTAACAAATAAATATGGAAAAGTGGGATGGCCAAAGGAATTTTAAAAGAGTTTTTAAAATTCCCTTTAATTCTGTCCGTTGGTCTGGTGACTTCACACCACCAACAGCTGGCCTGGTCATGTGACTTAAATTAAATAATACAAATTTAAAAAATACTGGCGAAATAGCAAATCTATTTAATTTTTAAAGACCTACTCTCTTAGCAACTTTCAAATATATAATGCAGTATCATTAATTATAGTCATACTGCAGTACATTTCATCCTGGGGACTTATTTATTCTGTGTTGGAAGTTCGTCCCTTTTCTAACAGATACACTTAATTTCATCTTCATAGTTTTAATAGTGTGCTCTAGTCTACATTTTTATTTTCACAACTCTCACTCTTGATAACATCCATCAGTTTTCTAGTTTCTTAGGATGGTTTTGTTAATGTGGCATAACACTGTTTAGCATCTATAAGTAAATTTTATACAGTGAATTCTAAGTTAAAAACTTACCCAATATGGCTTTCAAAAATGGTTTTAGTAGCTTATTTATTTGTTTGGCTACAAATAACATGTGTATTACATAGGTGTATTATTTCCTTGTCATCTAGTGAGATCCTTAAAATAGCATGACCTGTTGTTGCAGCCAACTGGTCAACATCCTATGCTTGTCTGATACGGGTCCTAGGAAATGTGTATGCTTCATAAATGGGGAAAATCAACTCTAGTTTGTTCTTTAAGCCGAAATCAAAGTGGCTATTGTTCTGCTTATCCTCTTCTGATTATGGCTCTCCAGGATTTCCATCTAATCCTTCAAAACTATTACAACCTAGCTTTAGTAGCACTCAGAAAAAAAAATTTTTTTTCCACTAAACTTCAAAAATAAGTCATTTTTACCTCCGAAGAAAAGACATCTGTTTTGAAGATAAGACTAATCACATTAAGTCTTCAGCAATCTCTTTTCCATTTCTCAGTTATATTTATCTTCAAAAGGTCTAATCCAGTTCAAGGAAAAGATGTATGAAATTAGTTTTATTCCCCAAGGCAAACCCAGAGAGAATCTTATATTTGTTTCCTTTAGTAAACTTATGGCTGCTGTCTCAGGCAAAATTAAAAGCATAAATAACAAATAGGAGTGGACCCAGAAGCTAGATAAATTGACCTCACCAGTGGATTTACATGTTGGATCATGAACACTTTCCCTGGCCCAACCCTGAATTTATGGGTGCTATCCTGAATTTCAGCCTTCTCATGCTTTCCCGTTTTTTCCTAACCTTCCACGTGAAAGTACCTTGGCTTCTCCCTGAATTATTACTCCATTATGTAACACACAGAGAGCCACAGTTTATTCAGTGTTTTCTGCTCAAGGTCTTTGGTGGTGTGTACCCTTCCCAACCTCCTCAAGCACATGTTAGGAAAACCCTTCTTAACACTATTGAGGGGGAAAAACACTATATATTTTGTCTCTCACACCTTCTCAAAACAAGGGTTAACACTGCATTTCTGAGATGGACATGGCTGTGCAAAATTATATTTAAGAGATGTAAAATGTTAAGACTAATTTTTAAATAAAATTTTTAATATGTCGACATTTGAAGTTTAGTTTTTTTTTGTATGCCTATGTTGACTCCTCTGGTGGCCAATAATTTTTATACCTAGAAAAAAATCAATCACAGAATAATTTATTGACTAAGATCTATAACTTATTCATTCTATATATATATATTTTGCTCTTTGTTGGGAACAGATCAGCCACCTTTGCTTCCCAAGCAGATCATGTCTTGGTAGACTTATTCTCATCCATGGCAGATGGGCAGGGGGGCTCTGAGGGCAAAGTCTACCCCCACCCCCACAGCTCTTTTTCAGTGTGAACTTTCTTTGGTTACAGTGCTGTCCTCCATGTGCCCCTAGGAACACCACTAGCTGATTTCCTGAATTTCCTTTTGGCATTATTGCTCTGAATTCCCTTTATTTTTCTCTTGGCCTATGTATATCATAGCTGGCTCTCCTATGTGAAGACGCTATAGAATTCATATGCCATTTAATAATGTCCCTCTTCCAAAGCCTCATGTATTATAGGGTGCACCACCCAATTCAGGTGTCATCATGTGATGTCATGTTCTACTCACATGTGACACCAACCGCATTACCTTTGGTTTCACTGATTTTCTCTATTGTTTGTGTCCCCTGTTTTGTTTCTGTACATCTTAATATTTATGTCCTTCCTTCTGGTAGCTTTGAGTGTAGTTTGCTGTTCTTTTCCCAGTGTCTTAAAGTGTAGGTTGTTATTGATTTAACATTTTTCTTTTTTAATGTAAACACTTGAGCTACCCATTTACTTCTAAGAAGACATTTTACCTCATTTCATAATTTTTGGTTTGTTGTATATGTGTTGTTGTTTCTTAAATTCATATCTAAGTGTTTCCTAATTTTCCTTTGATTTTTCCTTTGACCTCTTATTTATCTATTTATTTATTTATTATATCTTTTTTGTCCTATAAATCTAAAACTATACACTCTAAAGGAAAATGAGTAATGCAGATTTTCATGGGTCAAGAAAATATTTCTGAGGAGAATGTTTTAATACTTCCACTTATCTAAAATAGACATTTCCTCTGCCCCATCATTTTACTCATACATTATTAAAATTTATTTCCCTCTCTCTGTTAAAAACAAAAAACAAAGAAAAAACCATCTGGTTTAACATATTTGGAAGCTGACCACAGGATCCTGATACTGTGGTGAAATGTGAACACCCGAGACTGATAAGCAATTAAATCGACATAGGCCAAGAAAGTCACCTATTTGGGGAGGAGGAGTTGGAGCGGTGCGCTCTCCCTGTCTCGTCGTCGGCCTCCGAATTGAATCTGGGCTCTCTAGGGTCAGAGTCAGGGCAGCAACAGGCCGGCCAAGTGCACACCCTCTGGGGCAAGAAACATTCCTGGTTTCCAATATTTAATTTTGATAATATCGATCTATACTTCCAGTCTTTGATTCCATGTGATGCCTCTCTGTCATAACAGTAAATTTAGCTCTTTTTCTGTCAACTTCCTGTAGTAAATTTATAAACTGACAATTTTACATATGATCAGAAATGAAAAAATTCTTTAAAAACAAAAGCTTTTTACCCCTGGCTGGTGTAGTTCAGTGGATTGAGCGCGGGCTGTGAGCCAAAGTGTTGCAGGTTTGATTCCCAGTCAGGGCATATGCCTGGGTTGTGGGCCATGACCCACAGCAACCGCACATTGATGTTTCTCTCTCTCTGTTTTTCTCCCTCCCTTCCCTCTCTAAAAATAAATAAATAATATCTTAAAAAAACCCAAAAGACAAAAAAGCAAAAGCTTTTCAGTGAACAAAACCTATTGGGAAGGTGAACAAGAAATTCTACAGAGAAAATAAACTGCCCAGTTAGAGAAAGGAGATGCATCATAACATTGTGCTATGTAAAAAGTGAAATTATACATAATCACATTTTCTCCCTTTCTCCATATACATTTTAAAAATCACATGGATGGAGCTCTTACTATAAGTTAGGGACAATGCCAAGTCCTTTAATTGACTTAATGTTCGCAGCTATCTACTTCAATTATTTATGTACAATAATATGAACAATCCAGTGGAAAATATTGGGAATGTACTTGTGCTTCTTTTAAGGTCCATAAAGACTCTTAGAATCTTGCTAACGTCTAGTTTTCCATACTTGCTTTCCTCCGAGGTTAACCAAGGCAATCAGTATTCTTTTCATTTTATACTGTTTTCTTTTGATGAGACTGCTGCTGCTTCAAGCCCGACCACACCCACGCCCCTCGTCCAAATCCTGCCTGTGTCGTGTATCAGGATAGAGGGGTATTCCCTCTGACTAGCTGCCTGTTGGTAACGAAGAAACACCAAAGTCAAGGCAGACTCTGGGCAGACACTGAGCGCAGGTGTCCGTATGCACGTGTGGTCTCTCTCCCTCCCTCCTCCTTCCTCCCTTCGTGTTTGTGTCTGTGCTCTCTTCCCTCCCCTCCTCCCTCTCTTCTGGGCCTGAGCAGACTTGACTTCTGCTCTCTGCTAAATTGGTTTACAGCAGCCTAACCTTGGGCAAATCACAAAATGTCCTTGCGCTTCTAAATTCCTTTCACTTAAAATGACAACGTAAAAACAGGTGACATCCCGGGTTACTTTTAGACCTAAAATTCTGTATTCAGAGACATAATGAAACATCACCTGGGCTTACATAACACGGGCAATGATGAGCTGCAAATGAAGACTTTTGAAAAGTCCTACATTTGCTTGGAAAGATACATTTTACTTTTAAATGAAATGTCACATTAACCAGGTGTATTGCCTAGATCTCTTTTTGTCCCAGAGAGCAAAGGACTAATGAAGCTAGATTTAGCCAAGCGTTGCTTATTGTGAGGACATAAATGGAACACAGTAGAAACCCACAAAGATTTTGCGAGGCTAGATCTCCTGGAGCACAGCGGGGAGGCTCGTGCTAAGGCCCCAGCCGCAGCAGGCTTGCCTGGCATCCCCGGCAGTGGCCATGACCCAGAACGTGGCTTATGGAGCTCATGACCCTCCTTCCTGTTCTACCCTCTTCCTCTGTTTGCTTCAGCACGCACAGTTTTGACTCACCATGGCCCCCAGTCTGTTCTCAAGTCAGTCTGTTGACCCCCATGTAAGTTGCTAATCAGCTGACTTAACATTCTCTTCGTTCAGATTAAAGAGAGAAAACCTCAGGAGTTGAATTCATATTTTCAAACCAAGCTTTTCAGAAGGGACCGAACCTTGGCCCGGTCAGCTGGGGCAGCGCTGACAGCACTGTGCCATCAGCTGGGGCCACCAGGGCTACACCTCTCTCGTACGCAGTTACGCGGGTTTCCTGCTCGTCCTGGCGGCTGGCATGGCCACGCAGGTGACTCCAAGCATGCTTAGCATTCAGTGATCTGCACATGAGAATGCAAACGGCAACAACAGCTAATTTGGGCGATAGGTCTACTGCATAAAGCTTTCCCAGCCCTGCTCTCCAGGGGAAATCATCCCATAGGAAGTCTAGAAGCTGTACTGAACAGGGCAGGGTTGAGGAGGGTTAGCGTGGGCCTGCAATGCAGAGCAACGTGCACACTGACTACCCCTTGTTGGAGCTGCTACTGTGAAGGAGACGGGAGTAAGACATTAGGATTCTTGCATTTCTCTGCCAACTGGAATGGCATGAAGCTTCAAAGGCTCACATGAAAGCAAAGGCTGACTATCACTTGTAAATCAAGGTGTTTTTCAAAGTTATGTGGTTAAAATGTATTTATCTACTTATTAGCTACCTCCTTTCCTTAGGTTTTCCCTCCATGGTAAAAAAAAAGGACAAGGTCAAAAGTTGAAACTGACCCATGGACTTGACAGAGAAAAAAAGAGACATTTGAAGAGAAAGAGCAGTTTGGTGTGCCTGGTTTTATCCCTGTAGTGATGACTGTGTCGGAATTGTCCTGTGTGAATTACACAATGATCATATAAGGCGTCCTGAAACAGCCACTAACACTATTTTATGTTAACATTTTGCTTATAAACGGGGCCTTTTAACTGGTGTGAAACAATAACCAATTTTTATATCCCATAAAGGGTATACTGTACAACCAAATGCTGAAATTGAGCTGAAATTTATAACTCATTTATCTGAGGGATTTTTTTTTAGCACATGCAATGTATAAAGACATGCATTATTCATCTAAGCTGTTAGCTCATTTGAATTTTCATTAAACAGTAAAGATTATATCACTGCAATGTGAGTAGAATTTCAACTTTATTCTGCTTTATACATGCAAACCCAATTTTTGTGTGTTTAGAACTCAAGGTGTTTACTAACTGGCATCTATACATATATGCATACATGCACATTTACATGCACACACATGTCTATGCCTATAATTGAGGATAAAATCCATGTAAGTAACATGTCTGATAGCCAATGTATTTGTTCTTCTTTGAAATAAGATATTTTCCCATGTAAGTGAAACACTCAAATAAATGAAACATTCCCTTAAGCACTGAAACTGTTCAAGTTATTATTGTTTAAAGTATATTATGTTTCTTTTAAAAAACCCTAGCTATACAGAATATATTATTCTATTATTGATGATCAAAAGACATAGTTTTTATAAGCTATTAAAACTGTTTTTATTTCTAAAAATACATGGCCACTAAGGCATGCCTTAAAAGATTCACATATATTTTACTTATTTTCATGTATAAAACATATGATTTTATAAATGCAAAGTATTGAAAACATGTTTGTGGGCTCTCACTAATAGTTGGTGAAGAGGTAGAGAAAATGGCTTCTTTTTACTAGTGTTTGTCATCTTCTAGTTTGTTTTTGCAAACTTACTTACCCAATCAATAGATAAGCAATTATTGATGTTGATGTGTAGGCACGCACATGCAGAGAAAGAGAAATAGGCACCCCTTTGTCAGGGAGGGAGACATTTGATAAACTGGTGCACATTCAAGGGAATAAAGATTATTTCTGGCGTTACCAGGGATTGTTTCACGCTGTTAGAATAATAACAACACTTCGTAATTATCACACACTTTGCTTGCACCAGATACACACTTCTTCGCACGACTTAATTCATTGTCTCCATGAATAAACGTAGGAGGTCTTATTACTTCCTCATCATTGTCCCTACATGGAAAATAAGGCAGAAATGTTAAGTGACTTGCTATCTCACAACCAGCAAGTGTTGAGAAAATAATTTTGGAGAAGAGCTCCTGTTAAGCCAGAAAACCTTCCACAAAGGCAGGTGAGAGAGCAAACAGTCTGGTTGCTGAGCTGAGCGAGCCGGGGAGCGGAGTGTGGGGCACGTCCCAGGTGCTCTGCCGGGAGGCGGCGGAGAAGGACGGCGGTCTCACCTTCCACCGAGCCCAGCAGAGACGACCCGTCACACGGAGGTCGCAGAACCTAGTCCTTGAGTGACAGGGCCTGACAGCGCCATTTGTCACATATATTTGCCCTGGCTTCACCTGATAATTGGGTCGACCATCTGCGTTAGCTTTACCCAGAGGAAAAAGAAAGTCACCTTTATGTCAGGAAGTAGTTTTGCCACATGGAGTACGGCACCTGCCAAAGTCAGGCTTTGACCTTCCAAAGAAACTGGGAGACCTGGGAGGCGTGGTCCTCTTTCCCCTGATGGTTACATGTCAGAGAGATAGTCCTGGGGTCCTTGAGAAAGACATCTATAGTCATGAAGCTGGCGAGTCTTTGTCTGCTTTTACAAAAGTTTAAAGAGAGGGAGAACCAACAACTACAAGTTTTGCAAAGTAAAGGCTCTTATGTTCTTTCGAATCAGTGTGTTGGATTCCTTCGGATACATTCCCAGAAGTGGAATCACTGGGTCAAAAGGCAGGTCCATTTTTAATGTTTTGAGGAATCTCCATACTGCTTTCCACAGTGGCCACGCCAGTCTGCCCTCCCACCAACAGTGCGCCAGGGTCCCCCTTTCTCTACATCCTCGCCAGCACTTGCTTGCTGATTTGTTGATGACCGCCACTCTGACGGGTGTGAGGAGATATCTCATCGTGGTCTTAATTTGCATTCCTCTGATGATCAGTGAGGCTGAGCATCTTTTCATTTGTCTGTTGGCTGTCTGTATGTCCTCTCTGGAGACATGTCTATTCACTGCAGTGCTATTTACAACTGCCAAGACATGGAAGCAGCCCAAGTGTCCGTGAGTAGATGAGTGGATAAAACAGACTATGGGACATTTACACAACGGAATACTACTCGAGCATGAAAAAAAAACAAAAACGTTTTACCCTTTATGACAGTATGGATGGACCTGGAGAACGTTATGCTAAGTGAAGTAAGCCAGAGGAAGACAAACACCATGTGATCTCACTCATATGTGGAATCTAGTGAACAAACTGAACTAACAGGGAAAACAGGGACAGACTCACAGACGGAGAGCAGAGTGACAGCTAGTGGGGGAGGGGTGGTTGGGGGAGGAGGGACTGAGCAAAAAGGAAAAAAGACTCATGGACACAGACCACAAGTGTGTTGACTGCTGGGAGGAGGAGAATATAAGGGAACTCAGTGGTCATGGGAAAAACACAATAAAGAGTATGTAAAGAAAAGAAATGGAAAAAAATTTAAGTAAATGCCCTAAGAAAAGGGAGAAGTCACTCCCTTTATACTCAAAAGGAAGAACTAAGCCTCTTACTTTTACTTTGTATGTTCCTTTACATAAGTAAATAACAGAATTAGGATTTGAGTCCAGGCTATCCTGGCAGAAGCCAAGTCCTCAAACAGGTCCCTCTGTAACATTCGGCTGAGTGTATACTTGGCAGGAGATGACTGTCTGAGTTCGACTTGATGCTTGTATGATGAGAAGTCTCCAGGGAAAGAGGATTCCAAGTAGATGGAACAATAAGTCGGAAGACCTTGAGATCAAAGGGACACAACAAAAATCGGGGGGCCAGATACAGTAGATGAGGGACCAAAACTTAGACGTTTGGGAAGGGTTGAGTCTTCTGGTGCATATTAAGCCATAGTAAGACATGAGGACTATATTCTAGTGCCAACAAATAGACACCTGAAGGATCTTCTAAGCAGAGAAGCATAATGTAATTTCTGACTTAGATGCATTATTTTTCCCGTTGCGCGAAGGAGATGTGTTGTGTTCTGTTGGGGTGTCGCCTGTGGAGGCTAAGGAGCCAGTAAGAGGCTGTCCACAATAGCCCAGGTCTTTGATGACCACAGTGGAGATTTGAGTTACGTTTTGCCCCCCTTAGGAGGTAAAGCTACGGGGTTCTGCTGATGTTTTGGATGTCAGGAGAGGGGAAAGAGAAGAATCAAGGGTGATTCTAAGAATTTGTCCAAAGTAAATATTGTACTATCTGCTGGTACAGGAGGGAGTCGTCAGGTCTTGAGCAGACTAGAGGAAGGAGTGGGCGATCAGCAATAGTTTTAGCCATATTAGGGTGGTGATGTCTCTCAGATGTAGGTCCAAATGGGGATGGCAAGTTAGCATTAGCAGTTGGACTTAGGAGTCGGTGGCTCAGGTGAGTTGTCTGAGTGACAGATGCCAATCACGTCAGCATATGAAGAGTGTGTGCAGGTGAGATTGGGTAATGATGCAGGGTCAGGACTGAGTAAAAATGACCTGTCCTGGGAGGGCAGATAAAGAAGCGTGCTGGGGACAGGAAACTTCTTGGCTGCTTATGAAAACTAAAGTTACCTCGAAAGAGTGTTTGGCCTGGGGCAGGGGTGTCAAATTCATTTTCTCCGGGGGCCACACCAGCCTCACCGCTGCTTTCAAAGGGCCAAATGTAACTTCAGCTCCTTAACAGTTAAGGAGTAGTTACATTTATACAGTCCTAAAATTATTTCAGCCCTTGGAAGGCAACCATGAGGCCGATGTAGCCGCTGGTGAAACTAAGTTTGACACCCCTGATCTAGGGAGTTTGGGTTGGCAAATTAAAGGAAAAACATCTTTCTAGTAACATGAAAAGAGACAAGAAGGAAGTCAAGAAACAGTGCTATAGAACTGAATAAATTAGATAAATCCCACAGAAAAGCCAAATTTGTATGGGTCCATGGTCTCTGGTGGGATTAAGAACTAAAACACGTTGAGCACCTACTATGTTTCTGGCACCCATCTAAGGGCTTTACATACATTAACTCTTAATGCTCAGATTACTTCCCTCCCCTAGAGAGAGGGACAGATGGATACTCCTGACATTTTACGGATGAAGGTCGGAGTTCATGAACTGGTTCAAGAGCACATGCCTGTAACTCTGCTGTGGTTGGATTCAAACCCAGGACGTGCCTCTCGGGAGCCTCCGGTCCTAAAACGGAAGCTCACGGGAGCTCTTCGGTGGAGTAGAGGGGTTCGTTGTTCACCCGCTGGGAAACTCTCCCCAACGTGTGCACACGCCTCTCTCTCAGACCGTTGAAGATCTCTAGGCCACAAGACCTTATCGGAGATCTTTTCCCAAATATGTAACCCAATCACTCTGTCTCCTTGACCCACTTAATATTTCTCCTTGCAATTTTCCAGTTCCTGAAATTATATTTTTTTCTGGTATCCGTATATCTCTATATCTGTCTATCTGGGAGCAGGGGTCCAAATTTGTTCACTGTAATATAACCAGTGTCTAGTCCATGATGTGGCTTAGTAAAAATTACTGACTCATACATGAATGATGAGTGGATTAGTAAATGAATGAATGAGCATACCTTGAGTCGTAATTTTGAGTGTCTGGCTGATACGGGGGACTGTGATGTTGGATGTTCAGTTCACTAATCCTGCGGGTCACGTCCCTTTCTTCCAGTAAGGCTCAGTCACCAGGGGAGAAGATGGTGCGGAAGGGGCCGGGGTTGGAGACGCAGGGAAGAAGGGACAGGGAGTCCTACCGAGAGGGAAAGGGAGAGCCGGAATCGAGGGAAGAGAGCCGAGTTGTTCTGGTGGGTGCGAGCAGGTAAGCAGGACCTAGGGAGGACTGTGGATGGGATTGGGAGGGAGGGTCGGATATCAGAGCGTGGGGACAGTTGAAGGAACCAGGACACAACTGGAGTAGCGTAGGGACGTCAACAGTGGAAAAGTATAGTCAGTTTGTGGAATGTTAGAAATTAGGTTTTCTTTGTAAATTGTTAGCTTTGATCGTGCAAAGGAGAGAAGGCATAAAAATGAATGTCTAAAACTCACAAAAGTGTTTCCATAGAATTCCTCACCAATGTTGCCATCCATAAAATTTTAACTTTATTAAAACATCTTATTAGGAGTACAGTAATAGCTTTAATTTTAAAATAATAGCTTCTTGGATTGAGCGCGGGCTGAGAACCAGGCATCGCAGGTCCGATTCCCAGTCAGGGCACATACCTGGGTTGCAGGCCACGGCCCCCAGCAACCGCACACTAATGTTTCTCTCCCTCTCTTTCTCCCTCCCTTCTCTCTCTAAAAATAAAAAAATAAATCAAATCTTTAAAAAAATAATAGCTTCTTAATTTAACAAAAACATGCATATTCATATATAACTTTAGGCATTTCACAACTTAAGTTTAAAGTTTCGATTTTAAAATTTCAGTAACTGTTAAAAAAAATTTAATTAGCGCTATCTGTCTATAGTGGCAGGCCACCAGGTATAGGAACACTAGTTTCGGAAGATTTTTTTTTCCATAACAGATTCTTGGGAAAACCTCTACGTGGCCCCCTGCTCTGAATGAACGGAGGGACCCTGTGAGGTGGCTGGCGCCAGCGTCCTCTGCTTCCCTCCGCGTGGGCCTGACTCGGCCCCACGCGCGGGCAGCAGCGGCGACTAACAACAACCAGCACGAGACCAACAGCTGCCTCGCGCTTCCATATACATGTCACCAGTTGTCCAGTTCATCCCCACAAACTAGCTCTGGGGAGTACGTAGCTATCATTTCAAAATAATTAATACTACATTTGATATAGGATTTGGGGACACTATGATGTTTTTAGAACTTCAACATCTTTTTTTTAAATTTTATTTTAATCATTGTTCAAGTACAGTTTTCTCCCTTTTACTCCCATTCCAGCCCGCCCACCCACCCCTCCCCACCTCCCTCCCATTACCACCCTCCCCCTAGTTTTTGTCCACGTGTCCTTTATATTTGTTCCTGTAAACCCTTCCCATTCTCCCCTGAAATTCCCTCTTCTCTATGATTTTTAAAGAGCCCATTTACTTGTCCTGGAAATGTCCAATTTTGTGTTGGAAAAAAAAACATCTTTTCAATGTTTTATGATGGAAAGAAGGAACCAACGTTGTTTTTACTTCTTCAAATTGAGAGGCCCATTTAAGGCTGTGTTGCAATGTTAGTAAATACGAAAACCATCGGCATCCGATTTGCTGGGCTGGTCAGGGTTGGTGGCATGGGTCACGCAGTCCCCTCAGCGCATAAGGCGGGCCATTGTCTTCGATTCCCGTAGACTCCCGTTGGAATGGTAAAACCACTCTCAGGAGTGCCTTAGTAACGATGGTAATGTAGGAGCTGGGGAGAGTTCTGGGATATCTTAAGAAATTTATTTCCACTTCTGCTGTAACAACCACTCAAGGCATGAAGTTCTTAATGGAGCACTTACAGACTTCAAGGATCATTTAAAATAAAATATAAAACAGTATCACTGTCAAGCCAGAAATCACATGAAGAAATCCACATCGCTCTGTATTTAGACATTTGCATGGATGGTGATACATACGGCCCCTCGGTGTCCCCGCTCCTTCGTCACAGCCACCTCCCCTCCCTGTCTCAGACGAGGATGTTTGTAGTGAAATCCGAGGAATACGCAGTTAAAAGAGTCACCATAGCATTGTACTTCAGTTGCATTTTGTTGTAACTCAATGCCAGTCGGCCTGAAGCTGGATCCTCACCAGACCAGTGGCCTGACGGCTCTATTCCAGGTTGAAACAGCTTCCACTCGGTAGTGATGGTCAGCTGGGCTCGGTAGCTGGCCGCAGGGCTCCGCATCACACGTGTGTCTGGGGAGGAAGCTTCACTTCGCAGACAAGCCAGAGGTCACGAGAAGAAGGATTCTGTGATCCTTTCCTGCCGTAGAATAATGTGGGATATAGACAATTTATTGAGGTCATCCCTGATACGGATCCCTAAACCATTAATTCAGGGCAATGAAAAAGAAAAACGGATTGAAGCAGTACAGCTAAAACACCACGAGTCAAGATGGGTAGGTGATTGCAGATTTTCTTGGTCCACCTGGGACTTTTTACTGGACCCCGTCGACGCCGTGGGTTGTGCTGGGCGCAGAGCTCACTGGCGTGTGGACAGACTCGGCCCCTGTTTCCCTGGTCTTCACATTCCAGTCTGGCGAACAGGCAACCCCAGGCGTGGGGACTGAGTGCAGCCCAGCGTGCTGACGGCTGTGACAGAAGCCAGGGGAGGGGGCAGTGAGGGGCTGCGGTCCCAGCGACAGGCCAGGCGGGGCTGAGGTCACCGCAGACGGGCCAGGCGGGGCTGCGGTCCCAGCGACAGGCAGGCTTTGTGAGTCGCTCTGCCGGTCAGCAAGGCCCTCCTTGAAGAGGAGACACTGCGCTGGAACTGAAATATAAAAGGAATTATTCATGAAAATAATAGGAAAAATGGTAGTAAGAAAAAACCACAGGACTAGCAAAATAAATAAAGTTCTGAGGCAAGAAATGTTTCAGTTTGGGAAGGAAGGCAGTTTGACAGCTGTATAATCTCTCTTCTATTGTTGTTATTTATAATTCCTGTAGTTATTTGACTGATATATATATATATATATATATATATATATATATATATATATATAGTGTTATTGTTAGTGTATAGTCTATTGTTGTTATTTATAATTCCTGTAGTTATTTGACTGATATATATATATATATATAGTGTTATATATGTGAAATGTTATTATATGTAAGAATTAAATGTATTATTTATTATTACTAAGGACCATTTTGTATATATGTTCAATGAATTTTAGTCCCATACAGCAGATGTTTTTGCCCCTTCTGAGTGATTCAGGGCTCAGGTGGTTACATGAACTGGTGAAAACAATCACCCTAAGTACGAGGTGGCATTAGATCTCTAGTCTCCTCTTGTCTCCATGTTTGTGCTGCTGTCCCCAGTTTTCCCCAGGACGCGCTCCCACGCACAGTCTGACACAGCCCACGGCTTCAGTTCCCGGACACGCACGCGCGTGGCATGGATGGGCCCCTGTGTCTGAGATGCGCTTCTGCTTCCCGAGGCCGGTTTGCGGTCTCGCGACCCTTGAGCCCGGTGCACCGCCTCTTGGCCCACCCGTGCCTTGGCACCGCCACAGGTGAACTCTGGGCTGCCACTCCCCTGCAATTATTCTTGAGCCTGACTTGGTATCTTTAAGTTAGAATTTACTTTTGTAATGTTTTCTCCATGTTATATTTGTATCTCAGTGATAAGTTATAAGCTCCCCGGAGGCCTGACTTTATCATGTATTACGTTTGTATACTTCGTAATGTCACACGCTTTGCTCACAGGTTTTCTCAGCAGCCACAGTTGAACTAAAATACTCCAGCCTTATTAACTCTCCTGAGGACCTCTGAACCTCACGAAGATGACGTCATTTCGCTTCTTCACCATTTGGATCATAATGAACTTACAGTTCATCTCTTCAACTTCTCTTGTCGTATACTATCACATCACACACGCATACATACTATGTTTGTGTGTACATGTACATGCCAGGTTTTCTGTTTGCATATTGGTTAGTTAGTTTGTGCCAGAGACTGCAGCCACCAGCCTGAAACCCCCTCCGCCTTCAAGGATGTGGTAGTGACGGTTCATCCCAGTTCCCGTCAGAGTCATCTAGGGAATTAGGTATTAATTCTCATTTCATTGGTTCGAGGTTGGCCCTGGAACTCGAGTCATTTAAAAGTCCCCCATTGAGATCATTGGAAAGATTCCGAGTTGCCGCCAGAGCTGAGACTCCTCGGTCTAGGGGGCGGGTGGAGGATGCACGGTCCAGGTAAGGGAACCAAGTTTGGCTTGGATAGTGACGAGTTAAGGACACGGGGAAGAGGCTTCAAGGCATACCTGTGTCATGCTGACTCTAAGTGTTCCCCGTTGGTTCAGTAGGCTGTTTTTTATTACTCTGATTGGAGATTTTATTTTGAGTAGTACACATGGACTTAAAAGTTTGTATTTATGATCTGGATCTCACATAAAGTATATCCCTTTGTTTTGTGTGATGGGTTATGTATCCTTCTGAAAATTGGTTGCATAGAACCAAGGGTTACATATGAAAGTCCCAAGGCAGTGTGACTCTGTTGGGAATTTTTGGAACCTACAGGATGTTTGTGTGTGACTGTCCATTGTGGCCATGTTGCTCATTCTAAGGAAGAGAATAGACTCATTTACGACATTGTGTCTGAATATCTAGTCACGCTGAATGAGATAAGTTTTGAAATATTACTAACAGGACAGATGTTGAGGCTAATTTTCTGATATGATTGAGAAGAAATTGATGATGAAACATGTTTTCATTGACTTCGAAATAAGGACATGTTCCGCAGAGTGAGAAGAGCCGTGATCAGAGGTAAAGTTGAGCGAGAAACGTGTTCATGACTGAAAAAGACAGCAGGCAAGTAAGTGGAATAATCAGATAACTTTAAACACCAGGGAATAGTGAAACGAAGTAATTCATTAATAAAAATTACAGGAGCAATTAATGTATGATGAAACATCCAAACAGTTGACTCGAGATGATTAAAAGTGCCATCTGCTGTTCTTCAAACACAAGAGACTGAAATAGAAACTTCTGGCTGGTCCAACAGAGCACAAAGATAAACAACCGAACACCAAATTAGCTACGAGACAAGGGATGCAACCGCAGATTCAGGGAAAATATTAAGGAAATTGTGTATACTGGGGGTGGAATAAGAAGAGAAAGCAGATGACAGCATTTAAAATCTCTTTTTAAATTTTTTTTTTTACAGGGGTCACATTGGTTGATAAAATTATATAGGTTTCAGGTGTACAGTTCTACAACACGTCACCTGTCTATGTGGTCCTGCGTGTTCACCGCCCTGAGTGAAGTCTCCATCTGTCTGCGTTTGTCCCCCCCCGTTACCATACTCTGGTAATCGCCATTTCGTTGTCTGCGTCGTGTGTTTTCCTTGTTCTTTTCTTTCTCTTTTTTCTTTTTGTGCAATCCATTTCTTGAATCTAGTCTTCCACCTTTCTATGGTCCCTTCTTAAGAATGTCAGAGGGAATTACATGCTTAGAAAGCAAAAAACCCATCAAAGGAATAATCCGTGAGGTTTTTCCTATGAGATTTTTCCACATATGTGGTTTCTTAAGAGGTCAGCTAAATGTTCTTAGTTGACTTTTCGTTCTGCTTTGTTCTGCCCGGGCGAGGAGCAGAGCTGTGTCCGAGAGACAGAGCAGCTGTGAAGCCGTTGTGGCGCCCTAACCCTCACCCCACACTCAGACCCTGCCCTGAGGCGCTGCCGTGACCTTGGCAGCAGTGAGGACAGGCCAGCGCGGGAGACGCCAGGCCGCAGGGGAGGAAGTGAGCACAGGATCAGGGACTGTGAAGCGAGAATCACTTTTCCAATTTGCAAACCCAAGGGAAGGAGAGCAAAAACTGTTATTCTGATGTTTAGTTTCCAGGATTTTTCAGGGCCATAAATCTTAGACATCCTTACAGTTCTTACTGCTCTAAGTCTTCCTTGAGTCTTCTGCATCAATTCTCTCTCTCTTTTTTAAGATTTAATTTAATTTATTTATTTTTTAATTTTTATTTATTTTTAGACAGGGAAGAGAGGGAGAAAGAGAGAGAGAAACATCAATGTGCAGTTGCTGGGGGCCACAGCCTGCAACCCAGGCATGTGCCCTGACTGGGAATCGAACCTGCGATGCTTTGGTTTGCAGCCCGCGCTCAATCCACTGAGTTACACCAACCAGGGCCAATTCTCTCTTTTGCCTCCATGTGCACTGCCTTCCACACAACACACCCCACACCCAACTCCTCCCCGCCCCAGTTACATAGATTTCTACCTTTTCTTCTTATTTGCTTAATCAGTGTTCACGTCAGCTTCCAAGCATCTGTTGACAGCTCCCGTGCAGAGAGAGTACAGGCATACACATATATTTCCTGTCCTAGGTTTAACCAGAATCTGTTTTTTCCCTAATGATATTATTAACAGGAGATAGAAGGGAGGCAGGAAAAAAACAGGAAGAGAGTATAGACAATTCATGGTAAATGGCAGTGGCAGGTCCGTTGGAGGGCAGGGCGCATTTTGCAAAAGATGCAGACTGGAGCTGGCTTCGCTTACTGCTCCCTGGGCAATAGGAATGAAGGAGCAGGAAGTTGTAAAGAACTCAAGTTCTGGGACCATGCAATTAGCTCAGATTCCACTGGTGCTGTGTGCCCAGTGAGTGATGACTGCGACCTTCTTAGCTTTGGTTTGCTCAGCTGTAAAGTAGGGACACGAATACTCCTGAGTTCATAGACATGTTGTAACAATCAAACAAAATGCAGATGAAAATACCAGGAAGCGTGCATGGGCTGTGGGAAAGGTTGAATGTTTACTAGTGGTAAATATTATTCATCAGTGCATCATTATTATTAACCCGTTTTGTGTGTTTGTTAGATGGTGTCAACACTCACAGTGCATGAAGACGACCAATGAGATAAAACTGAAAAACTATTCACCTCAGATGCGTCAAATCCATGTAATTACCTTAATGCTGTTGATACATGGAAAGAAAAAGTTACACACACTTTAAAAACAAGGCATAAAGATGGGACTAAAATATCTATTTTAAAATAAGAAGGAGCATCATACTCAACAGTGGAAAAATTAGAGTCGTCCTAATTAAAATCAGGAGCAAAACAAATATGTTCTTAATTTTCACATCTATGAAGCAGTGCTCCAAAGTTTTAATTATCTCAACATCTAGCAGAAAGAAGTAAGAGGTAGGAATTGGAAAAAAGACTTTGTTTATATTTGATGTAATTGCTTCCCAGGAAGCTTCAGGAATTCAACAAGAAAACTACTAGAAATAATAGAGTTCAGCAAGATCGCTAATTCTAACATACATTTTCTACCTGTCAGAAATAACCAGCTTGAAAGCGGAATTTTTAAAAAGTAAGGTACTTTTCACAGTGGCAAAAAATTACCGCTATCAGGGGACCAAAGGATATGGCAGGCAAAATAAAAGCACAGATGATTAAGTACAAGACTTTGCCATCTACAGACACGGACTGACTCTCAAATACACTAACAGCTCACATTTATTTATGCTTTCTTGAAGCAGATGCTATTGTGAGCACCGATCACAGAAATTAATCTTCTCACAGCTTGATGAGTTGGGTAATATAATGCCCATTTTACAAATGAGGAAACTCCAGTACGAAACAAAGAAGAATAATATGCCTAAGTTCACAGCTAACGATTCATGAAGGCTGGACATAAAACAAAACAACAACAACAAAACAAAAAAACATCGTTGCAAAGCCCTCGCTGTTAGAAATCTCGGACTTGTAGTATCTTCAGATTCCTTATGGTAAAATGGGAATAATCACAGCATTGTTATACTGATTGCATATATCATCTTTAACATAGTTTAATACATGTCCAGTACACTAAATGGTAACTCCTATATGTACACACACACACACGTATATACACACATACATACATACCTAGGATGATTTATTATATGATAGCTTTTAATTATCTCCTAACTTGACATATAATGCTAAGTGAAATTTAAATTAAAAAAATAGATTTAGTGCTCATTTAGAAGTATAAATGCCTTTTGCTTCTGGCACTGACCAAGTACCAGACTAGGCATTTCAATGTAAAGAACCATAAAACTGGTTCCAATACATAAGGCCTGAATTTTGAGGATTTGGAAACAGCCGGCCCTTGAGCGCAGCCTAAGAGGAGGGGAAGGTACACAGTGCGCCCCTTGGGACAGTGGCTCTTCGCCTGGGGGCCCTGGGCCGGCTCCGGAGCAGCCTGCAGGCACACAGCCCAGGCAGACCCCGCCCCTGCTCAGAGACCAGGAGGCCGACTTAGCCACCCGGAGCTTCTGGAGTTGCCATGGTGGTGGGATGGGCGGGATTCTTCTCGTTGCTCTCACAAACCAGTACAGGTCGACTAAGACTCATTCTCCTGTGGTTATCCCCAGAAATCCGCAGTCAAGGGGTTGGGAGGGCTGGATGCATGCCTTCTAGAGGCTTCGGGGAGAATTCATTTTCTTGCCTATTCCGACGTCTACAGCCCACCTGCGCTCCTTGGTTTGGGAGTCCTTCTTCCCCTACAACGCCAGCAGTGCCGTGTTTTTTTATTGTTGCTTTCCTCTTCTGATTTTCACCCTCTTTCTGATAAGAACCTGTCAGATGACCTCACCTTGATGATCCGGGGCCATCTCCCAGTGTTAAGAAAGGGCCTTATGCTCATCTGTGAAATCCCTTTTGCCATGCAAGGCAATGTACTCATGGGTTTGGAGAGGTTAGGGCATAGTTATTTATGCGGGGCATTATTAACAAATGGTTTCTGGTATGCTGTTTCCAGAATATTATTTGCCTTAATGTGAATTCACCCCCATGAAAATACACAGCCCCGTGCACAGGAGAGGAACACAGGAGAGGAGCGTGCAGCAGTCATCTTCACCTAAAAGCGGTGGGAGTGGCAGCACACGGCACTCGCCTGGACCCAGCAGTTTCCCAGCCCCGCCCATCGCACGCCACCATTGCCTTGATGAGATCTCAGTCCCGTCCCCTGGGAGCTCTTGTTCTTGATGCTTAGCTGGTTGTCATCTCTGTCTGCACTCTTAATTTTGCATCTGTATAGCTTCCTCAGCTTGATTTTTACTTAAAAATGGGTCAGGGCCCAGAGGAGTTGTTTCATTTTGAACCTTCTCTGTCTATTTTAGTGCGAGCTAACAGCTTGTTTTCCAATACTGTATTCTTACAAAACCCTTGTGGTTTCCCGATGAATACCCTAGAATTCACTCATTAGACAAAAGTCAGGGCCACAAGTCTCTTTAAAAATAGGGCACTTCTCTGGCCACTGTGCATCGGAGCGATGCCTTCACGGTCATTAACAGTGTGTTTTGACCACTTAGAGGGTCTATGAGATGGTCCTTACATCTTTCTGAACTTTCAGCGCTGATTCCTACAGCCACGGTGCTGAGATGGTCTGTACCGCAAGGGCATTTCTGTTAATGAGTCTGGGAGTTTTTATCCATTGAGAGAGGCTGAGCCTATGCTGACCTCTTTAACACCTAGAAACTCCTCCCTCATTTCTCATTCCTCTGAGTTTTGCTTGAATATGGGACAATTTCTTTTTAGCTCATTTCTCTGATGGTCATTAGCTGGATACCTTACTGTGTAGAGCAACGGATGGCCAGCTGGCACTTGCCACGGAGTGGAAATCCTGGCCACATACACCAGTTTGTTTAGGGTGTTTTCTGTATTCCGTGTTATCCCGGGTAGCAGCTCTACTGAACTTCCCATTGTTACATAGAGGAGGTTATCTTTCGTCCAGCTTCCAAGAAAAATCTCCCTACTGCCCTTGCAGCGCCTGCTAACAAGCTCGATGTTTTTCAGGCCTTCCTCCGCCACCGACCGCCAAAACTCATGCCATGTAGTTTCAATGTTTTGGTTGTATTATCACATTATAGGTGCAATTTCTCTTCTAGTTATTTCTGCTTTGTAACACGTCATCTGAAACTTTAGTAGCTTGTGTGTGTGTGTGTGTGTGTGTGTGTATAAAAATCTGCTGTGATTATGTGGCTTAACTGGATTCAGAAGAGGACGAGGGCCCTCTGATGCAGTTGCCATCAGCTAACCGTCCGGGACGTTAATGGCTTAATTAGGCTGAATGTCCAAGATGTATCTCGGACATTACCAGCAGCTAATACTCACTGTTGGCTGTGGTCTCCGCCTATACTAGCTCCTAAAGTGGCTCTAGGTGGGCTCTATGGGGTCTGGGTTGGCACAGGGCTGTGGCTGAAATCTGAGAAGCTCCAACACAACCCCTAGGTGCTCCAAGAGGCCTGGTCAGAAATTGCAAGGCCCCTGCCGAGCCCATTTTCCTGGGATCTGCTGGTGAAAAGCAAGCACAGGGCCGGCAGCAGCTGCAGTGAAGGACACGACAGAAGGACACGGCCACTAGGAGGTGTGGTCAGCAGGACAGTCATATGGGGAGACTGGATGGAACAGGAAAAATGATTAATGTCTTAACATCATATATTACAACTATGCATTTTGGAGTGATTTAAAATTTTCCAGATGCACATGTATTATAAATTTGGATGGATTTTTATTGAGTGGTTTTAAGTTTTCCAAAAATAAGAGCCTAAGTTTTATCATGATTTTCATGTGAATATTGTCGACATTTTGTTTGATCAGAAATTCACATCAACTTTGTGTTTTTATTTTCAACTATAGCTTTAAAAATTATGCATTGCCCTGGCTAGGTAGCATAGCTGGTTGGCTTAGCTGGTTGGAGCACTGTCTTATATACCAAAAATTTGTGGGTTTGGTTCCTGGTCAGGGCACATACAAAGGTTGTGGATTCGACAGGGTGCATACAGGAGGCAACCATTCAATGTTTCTCACATCAATGTGTGTGTGTCTCCCTCTCCCCCACTGTTCCTCTTTCTCCAAAATCAATAATCTGATCTTTTGGTGAGGATAAAAACAAATTATGTGTTATTATTGCTTTCAGGATATCTTTAAAATAATGTCAATTTTCTTAAGATTCTCTCAAATAATATTTATAGTTCTATCTTCTTAAATAAAAAATATGAAAATGAAATCACATACTGTGTGAAAACATGTAGCATAGTTAGGCACATAGTAAGAATCCTTTATAGCTTAAGAAAATGATCTTTTTTTCCCATTTTTCTACATGTTTTAAATTCTTTCTTTTACTCTAATATTCACTGTTACCTTGTAAGTAGGTTGTAAAGATTAATAACTTAATTACCAGGCATATAGAGGACATTTTTAAATTCCCCCAAAATGTGATAAAAATGATAATGATAATGGTGTAATGATTATTTTTTAAGGGAGTTGACCTTTTGTGAAGTAACTGATTAATTGCGCCTACATTTCATCAGTTATCCTTTCTTCCGAAAAGGTAATTCCATTGTTCATAGTATCATAGTATCAAGGTCTACCTTAATCATACCTTCTGAGAAGTGTTTAGCTTTACTGTTTTCTCGATGAACTCTCGGTGATGGGCAAACTTTTTTCCCAGAGGCCCAAACTTACTGAGAAATTAGGTACGGAGGTAATGTAAATGGAGAACAACGTGTCTGCTCCATCAGGCCGCGGTTTCTTGAGTTCTGCATGTATGACCTGACACGGCCCACCCTGTTGTTCACGCCCGTCACCTTGCAGACGTCTCTGGCGCTAGGTTTGCCAAGTAAAGGACCAGAGGGCAGTGTCTGCACCCCGAGGGCAGAGTGTCTTAAAAAAGAGAAAAGGCTGAACCACGCACAGTCAGTTTTCCTCCCTCGAGTCAACAGCGAGGCCGCTCACGTGGCCGAGATCAGGAGCAAAAGAGGAAGTGGGGGAGGCCGGGAGGGATTCCTTCCAGGACTTCACGGACTGGGCGTGACGCCCGCATCTGACAGGCGGGGCAGGGATGCCAGGCTGAGAAAGTGATTTTCTGTACCGGAATTATGTGAAGGACTTTAGATTATCTGTTCAGAGGATCTAGGTATCGAATTGTTGATAAATTAATACAAACCCAAAGAGAAGACAAGGATTGTAAAAATAAAATGTATACTTATATATACAAATTATCAGGCTGCAGCTTATCTATAGAAAGAAAAATAGATGTGTGTAATGTATAAATTAGAATTTTTAATGTATTCTAAGAAAATAAACACTGAAGAAGCCTTCAGTTATCAAAAGTTTAATAGTTTTATTAGATGGAGATTTTTTCATATTTCTGGCGTATAAAAGATTGATGAAGTTTTCTTCAATATATGGTCAATTCATAATTTGAATTCACAATTCAAGGTTGGATAAAATTGTCCCATGATTGCATGTGAAGTAGTGACATTTGGGCTTGCTAAACCCTTTTCCTGCATAAGTTGTTACATTATCAGTATTAGCTTGCTCTTCCTCTAAGCATGTTAAAACATGAAGTGATTACACACTACAACCATTACAGTTAAAACTGTTTCATAACAGTGTGTAACTTTCTCTTTTTCGTACGCGCTGTGACTAAAGGAAGCAGTTCAGCCAAGGCTCAAGATCGAAGATCAATGAGAATCTCTTCATCCCTGATGGACTTTTCTCTTGGACAATTTTTAAACAAAAAATTGGAGCATTTTTAATAAACTAAGAATTTTTTTTTTTACCACAGGCATCCCTCACTTGTGTATATTCTTTTCACTAAATGCATCTCCTACCCCTTTAGGATAAAGGAGATTTGAAAAAGTTCTGTAGCAAATGAACTTTGTTTAGTCCTGGGTCAAAAATAATATTTAATTCTTTTAGCAAAGACTGCCTGAAGAGTATAGATATAATATGTACTTTTATATTTGGATTTAGCTCACAAAATACACTTAATTTTAAATATGTGGTTCTAATTTAATGCTCAAATGTTAACTATGTGGAGATTTACAAATTGTTCGGAATTTGATCTTTGCATCATCACATTTGACATGGTAAGTATAATTATTTTACATGATAAATATAATAAGAAATTGGTCATAATATCTTTAATGTGGAAAGCATCTTATAAATCATTTAGGACACTCCTTTTCCTTTGCAAAGCTTAGGAGACTTTTCCAATGTCACGTGGGTACTCAGGGTTCAAATCCTGGTATTTTGGTCTAGGGTATTTTCCCCCTACTCTCTACAATGCCCGTGACCTTGGCATTCAGTGCTAAGGACAGATCAAGTGTTTTAAATGTGCACTGCCAGGGAGGAGGTGTGGGAATCAGGCTGAAGGGCAAAAGGCGAGTGCAGAGAAGACCAATTACTCATCTATAATTTAGGGAACATGTGCTCATTCAATTTCTCATGAATCATGGTTGTTAACAGTTTTCAAAAGATGAATGTTAGGTTTTTGTTAAGGATCACAGCATATTCTTGATTATTTGGGCTTTGAAATCGAATGACACAATTGCAGCAGAAAATCAGCTTCCATCTCCATGTCAAGATCTGTGTTGTGTAATTTGACCTTCATCACAAATACACAGGACTCACGATGCTCTGAGGACTGAGAAACCCGTTGAACCCACGAGGGCAGGTTCAGTGACCAGGATGTGCTCCCGAATGCCAGAGCCCCGGGCAGCCGCGGGCAGCCGCGGGCCGGGGGGAGCTGCTTGGGGACGCTGCTCCTGAAATGATCACTTCCAGCAGGTAGACGGCTCCTCTACAAAGGGGATGACTCAGCACTTACAACGACGGAAAAGATGGGACTTGGCGGGGTGGTGGAAGACACTTACAACACCCAGCTTGCAGAGAACCTGATATTGATATAAAATCACAGCAGTCAAGACACTAATGGGAAAGCATGCCCTCCACCTCTCCTCACAAAATGCTTTTCTCTGAACACAGCATAACCTAACAGCCGTTCAGGATATTGTGAACCACAATTGAAATAGTTTCTAATTTTTTCCCAAATACTAGGCTTTTTGTTCTCCTCTGGGCACAAAGTGGTTAGCTTCCGATCGTAATATATCCTATGACAAATGCTTTTGAGATGATAGTGTGTTCTCTGATGAATCCTGGGTCTCTTGTTGAGACCATAGCAGGCTAATTAAAATGCACCTAGGAAAGTGTCACGGTGCCAGGACTTCAAAGATGGTTAAGAGAAATTGATGTTGTTGAACCCAAGAGATACGTTATAAATTACTCTTTATGCTTCCTTCATTTCCTTCAAGGACAGTTCATCCCCTGCAGACATAGCTGATCTTTCAAGTCCCGAGTTGTCTCCTCCAGAGGAGCACTTTCTCAGTCACTGCTTGGTGACTTGGGGTGCATTTTTGATGCATTATAAATATCGGAACCCTGCAAACGTGACATAGCCTGAATTTAAAAACCAAATTATGTTAGAAATTAGAAATCAGGAAGAGTTTAAAAGGAAGTACGTTGTGTTTTAGAAAAAATAAGATAAGCAAGTTAAAATCATGACTTGATCATTGTATTTACCAAATGAATCTAAAGCCTATTATTTGTAAATACAATTATTAATGTTAGTAATACTCATTGAAGAAATGGCAAGCTATGGGAAGATGGACATTTAAGGTGAAATTTACTACTTCGTGTTTGTTGTTAAGGATTCTTGAAATATTCTTTTCTGTTAAAATAGGTATGAGGATGGTTATAAAATTGTCAATGCTTATTCCCTGGAAAAATATAGATGATAACCAGTACGTTTCCCACTCTAATAACTGGCCAAGTGGAATGGCTCCTGTTCCCAGATTTTTAAAAAAGATTATTTATTTATTTATTTTTAGAGAGGGAAGGGAGGGAGAAAGAGAGAGAGAGAAACATCAATGTGTGGTTGCTGGGGGTTATAGCCTGCAACCCAGGCATGTACCCTGGCTGGGAATTGAATCTGCGACACTTTGATTCGCAGCCCGCACTCAATCCACTGAGCTACGCCAGCCAGGGCTGAATACTGTATTTTCTATAAAGGTGCCAAACTCCGACTTCCTCGCTTGGACTCTGGAGCATTTCCCAGATTTCATAGACTTTTAGCAATCCCTTGGTGAAACTGTGGTAGTTTATATTATTTTAACTGGACCTAGAGGCCTCTGAATTCTTCCTAGTGCTCACTTTAGGTAGAGGTTCTGAAGGGAATGGCCTTAAACTTAGGTAGTTAAAGGTCACGCACGAGAGACGCATCGTGCTCATCCCTGTATTTACATAAACTCCGCGGAGGAGGCCTCCCTGGAGGTCCTGACCGTGGTGCGCCTGTGGCTGCTTTCTGCACCAGACGCTCTCTCTCTAGTTTTCTTTCCAGCACTTTCCAAGTCACGTCTGTTTAAACTTCGTGTGAGTGTGTTTTGTGGAGTTGGCTTTTTGGTACTCAAGAAGCAAAAATAAGAGCGTCAAGGATACATGTACTATGATGTCTTCTTAGTTAGAAATTTCGGAGGCACCACATGGCTCACCTTCTCAACCCTTCTGTGAGGTGTCGGGACTCCCGGGCTGTCCCTGCCGCACTGGAGCGGCCTCGCTCCGAGTCCCCACCTGCAGCGCGGATTTTAACCTTTTACGACATCGTGGGGAAAAATCCCTCAGGAGACAGCTTAGGAATATCTTTTTTTTTTAACAGTTTCGATTTTTTAAGGATTTTATTTATTTATTTTTAGAGAGGGAAGGGATGGAGAAAGAGAGAGAGAGAGAGAGACATCAATGTGCGGTTGCTGGGGGTTATGGCCTGCAACCCAGGCATGTGCTCTGACTGGGAATCGAACCTGCGACACTTTGGTTCGCAGCCCACGCTCAATCCACTGAGCTACACCAGCCGGGGCAGGAATATCTTTAATAATGTTTCTTTTTCCTCCTCCTCTCATATTCTCATTCTCTCTCTCATTCAATCATTAATACATTGGGCATGGCTCTTAAGAATAGAAATCTACTGTTGTTCCTATGAGCTGAAAAGCAGTTTAAAAAGAAGTTGGGAACAATTACATTAGCCTACAGTTGGGCGGAATCATGTAACACAAAGGCTGTTTTATAGTCAAGTGTGAATACCTCACGTAGTTTATTGTGCATCTTACGTTTGCACCATCTTAATGTCAAAGAACCGTAAGCTGGACCATCGTAAGTTGAGGACCTTGTGTACTCACGTTCTTGCATCTCTTGATGGGGGTCTGATGTGTTCCGAGCACAGGTAAGGGAGGCGAGACTAAGCTCTGACGTCCTGGGGGTGCAGGGGGTTAAGTGCATCTCTGACTCAGGGACATTTTAAACTTACAGCGGAGGCGTTAGGACAGAGCCCACTGCGTGCTGAGGAGCAGCCGGGCCCCACAAGCCAGGACGGGGTTACTTCTCTCTCGGGTTGGGGGAGGGCGAGGGCTGCGGGCAGGACACAAAAGGGCGGCTGAAGTGGCTGACAGGGCGCTCTTTCTTGACCAGGGCACAGATCAGAAGGAGATGTTTTTAATGGTAATTCATTAAACCATATATTTGTGAGGTTCTTTTTGTTGTTTTTCAGGGAGGTTATAAAAATGTTCTGTGCGTGGTCACAGGAATGCCTGGGGGCCGGGATTTAAAGCTGTTTAGCAAGGAGCAGTCTCCAAATTGACTGTGCCCTGGGGCGTGTGAGATCTATCTCCCAGCTGGGCGGGGACACCGACAACTAGCCTGTGCCGCCACTGCCGCAGGTCCCGCCCCTGCCTGAGATTTGGGGTGCTGTATCAAGAACTGCTCCGCCCTGACAGGGGGCAGAGAGGGTGCCCTACTGCTGTCACCATCCCTCCCAGCATGAGTGCTGTGTAGCTGCCACTTCACGTCACGGGCCTCCAGCGAAAGCTCGTGCACGGGTGTCTGCATCCGAGCTCCCACTGCAGGAGGCACATAGGATCTCAGACATTCGACTTCTCTGGGGGAGAGGGTTCCCTCCGAAGCTGAAGGAGTCCCCCACGCAGGACTTTCACTTACATGCAGGTTAACCTGAGACACGGGCAAAGGCCCATGCAGCCAGCCGTGACCACGAACCCGTTCAAGACGAGAGGCTAAAGTGAGTTGTTTGAGAAGGACAGTTTCAACCCTAAGAAGCTCACACGACAGCTTTTAAGTTGTTCCTGAAGATAACACACTACTCAGGCATCTGCCTCAAAGCCAGCCTCTAAACTAAGGGCTGTTGGTGCTGAGTTTGGAATGGCCCAGCTTGATTATTGACTGGGTAGTATTTTTGGAGTCACCAATATGAGGAACTACTGGGTCAGATTTAGATTCATTCGTGATAGCAGGAAACAAACAAAGGGAATAAAGGGGCCAAGTTAAATAGCACTTTTTCTCGCCTCACTTTAGACATTCTTCAGAAATAAATGTCTATTAATTAATTTTTGTTTACTATGCAGTAGGTGGACACAAGAATTCTATTTTAGTCATTTTGGTTCACATCTACAAACCGATCACCTAAAGGAATGTGATGATGAGGTTGCAGAATGCACCCTGGCGGGTGTGGCTCCATTGGTTGTAGTGCCGTCCCTTACACCAGGGGTCCCCAACGTCCAGGCCATGGACGGGTACCCGTGCGGGCCTGTTAGGAACCCGGACCGCACAGCGGGAGGTGAGACTGAACCTAATGTGCCTGACTCATCCTGAAACCACGCCCTGCCTCCCAGTCTGTGGGAAGATTGCCTTCCATGTAACCGGTCCCAACAAGGTGCCAACAAGGTTGGGGACCGAGGCCATACACCAAAAAGTTGTGAGTTCAGTCCCCCGATGGGGTGCCTGTGGGAGGCAACCACCTGATGTTTCCCACATCAATGTCTCTCTCTCCTTCCTCCCTCCCATTCCTCCATCTAAAATCGATACAAATATTTAAGGAAAATAAGTCCAAATAGAGCATGAGTTCATAGCTAAGCTCGGTTCGGAATGGTTTTGAAGAGATGATCCGGGGGATGATGGAGGGGAGATTCTGGAAGCTTCCCGCTGACGGTGAGGCAGTGGGATGATGTTTCACGAACATGTATTTGTGCATAAATACCCTGGGGATTCCCCAAAATAGGAGCCAGTTTACAAACCACTTCCTGGAGCCAGTGACCTGCGGCCTTTCCAGACTCCCACATCTGAGTATTAAACAGAGAGTGGGACATAGGGAGTGATTTAAGAATTATTTTAATGAAAAAATGGACATTCTAAAAGAAAGTGACATACAGTTCCATCGAAAATCATGGAAAAATTTTTATTTCAAGCTGTTGGAGATTGATATTATAAGTAAATGAAATTATAGGAGAAGCCAGAAAATGTGTGGCAAAGGTGATGGAGGGGGTTGTGGAGAGGGCAGTGAAAGCAATAAACTTGTCAGATGTTACAATTTAGTTCTTCAATTTGGTTTTAAGAAACCATTTTGGGATCTATTTTGATAACTAAACTGTTGGTTCTTAAAATTTAAAATGTATTCCAAACATTTTATTTGTGCTGTCATTCTGGTTGCCCTTAAGGCTCACGTGATCTGAAACAATATTGGCTGCTTTATGCTTATAAAATAGAAATTATAGACTAAAAACTGAATTATTGGTATGCTTTTACCCATCAAGCAAAAAACATCACTCGTCCCTAATACGGGACCTTATTTCTGTGACCTGGGTACCGCTATAGAGAAACAGAACACTGTATAATAGAAGTTAGAGCTTTTCCAATTTTAAGACAGAAACCCTTCATCAGGTAACAGTTACCAAAGGAGTTAGTCTATTCCTTTGTCTTTCTACATGCTGGAAAAAAATGTATGAACTTGGTAGAATCTTAATAATTTTCAAACTGCGCCTTGTTGGTGTGCCACTGAAATGGGCTTGCACACGAGTCTGCAGTGCACGGTGAAGGGCGTGCCTCCCTGAGCTTGCTCCCGTGGCGCCCGCGGCCGGGGGAGGTCAGCCGATGCCCGAAGGTGCAGCGCCGAGAATAGGTAATCAGTCCTTCAGACGTGAAGTGCAGGAGGAGCAAGTACTTCTGTGTGACCTTTACAGAGTCCTTGAGGGTTGTGTGTGGCCACGAACAGGCTGCATCGCCGCCCAGCGTGCACCAGCCTGGACACTCGGTCTCCGCACTCGTATGCAGGTCTTACCAACAGCCTCAGCTCCTCGCTTTGCGCATGCCTGCTGATTCTTAACTGGCCTGTATCCCGCAGACGTCCCCGTAACAAACCCTGCTTCGGACCCACGGTCACAGCATCTTCCCCAGACCTTTCCTGTCTGATGCGTAAGAAGGGGAACGGGACAAGTCCTCGGAAGGGCCACTCCTGTGTCTCCAGGCTGGCTGAAAGCCTTCCGTGGTTTTCTCTAGACCACTGCCGTCTGATGCCAGCCATTCAACCTGTTAGGTAAAGTTTCCAAAGCTTGGAAGACAAGTCGATAAGTAGAAACTCCCTTTCCCAAAGAGAGAAGTTGATCTCCGACTTTCCGGAGAAAGCTCGTGGCGGGGGGTGGGGGAGCAGCCATTAGAGATATGATATTTTAGGCTCCATCTTTGGTGCTCATTGCCAGGGGCATTGGTTGTAATATAAAGGGACTGAAGGGCTTTTTAAATATTAAAGTCCCATCTCGATGTCACTTAGTTGTCTACTGTAACCACACGAAAGCCAATTCTCCACGTGATCTGTTCTTCACTTGGTGGTGTTCTGAGAAATTTCATGCCTGTATCTAAAAGTAATTTTACAAACATTTAGTCTTAAGTGTCAAAGATCTCTTTGTCAAAAGTCTCTAGGTCAAAGGTCTCTAGGTCAAAAATCTCTTTCTAAGGGATCTTTGTTGTGTCCTAAAAAACCAACAAAAGGGATTATTTTTGTAATGCACAGAGAAGTTTTTAAAAAATTCTACTTCCCTAACTCTTTCTCTCAAAGTCTTACAGAAACTTCAAACCCTTCTCTCTTGCACAAATCCCAGAAAATTCTTCATCGACTCCAGCACCTCCCTGAGTTAAATTGTCTTCCCTTCTCCCTGTCTCCCCTCGCCAGTGGCTTCTTATACTTTGCAGATTAACAAAATAAAGTGGATTTCATACCCCTCCACTTTCCAATCATCATCTTGATTCTAAACAATGAAGAGACAGAAATTGAGCTGGGAGTCTGAATTCTCCTTAGTCGAGAACGAGAAGTGTGAATTATTTATTTTCTTGTCACACAAGACAACCCCCAGATCTCTCATTTCTTGAGCAAATGAATGCATTGTGTCCCTGGTGACTCTCAAATTGCACCAGCCTCATTTGAATTCGCAGCTGCAGGTACTGGGTATTTGACTTTGGGCAAGTGAGGCAATTTTCTCTTCTGTCACTGAAGTTATTAATCGCGAGCACGCAGGGCTGTTGAAAGGATTACATGGATAACTTCGGAAAGGCTTCTGTTGTGAATGTCACGCAGCTGGCGACGGGAGCTGGCCGCCTTTGAACAGGGCTCAGATTGTGTGAACAGTTGCACGCAGTGATAATTAGGATGATGATTAATGTCAACACACATATCTGGTGACATTATAAGGCAAGTTCAGAAACTTGCCCAATGAGATGGGCCACTTTTGTCATTTGATCTTGAATTCTGTAATGCTCATGCTATAAATCATTTTAAAGGTTTAATCTTCAAATGCCAAAAAGAAAAAAATCATGGAGAGTATATTGTAACATGGTTGTTTGGTAAATCTCTTATTTCATGTAAAGCAGGATGTTTCAACAAAGGTGCTTTTTCGTGTTCCGTCACAATTACTTATATGGACAAAAATGTTTTGAACATGACCAATGCTAAACTCTCACTATGGATAGCATGTAGTATCCTCATCTTCAACAATTAAAAATTACCTCGATCCCTACTGACTGTCATTTGCCTTTGACTCTTTTTCGTGGTTAATTTTAAAAGGATAATTCTTGTAAATGTGATATCATTCCTGTTATTTCAAAATATTTTTTTTAGTGTTCAAAGGAAACAATCAACTAATTTCAGTGTCGGCCTGATCCTCCAGTAGAAAGTTCTAGTGTATTTTGCATGAATGCGTTTGTGTCTAAACACGAGAGAGCCTGCGGGGTCAGTGGGAAGAGGAGGAATCTTGAACCTTTGGAAGTCTTTTTACTGAGCTGAAGAATTTCCTTTCACTGAAGCCGTGTTTTACTCGAGTTAACTCATTGAGTGTCCACCCAGAATCCTTCAATATTTCAGGTGTCTGTGTTTTTCCTGAGGCATCATAGCTCACGTCCAGGTAGCTGTGAACTTCATTGGGTAAACACGCCAGTCACATGGGTTGCGTGAGTGGGGTCTGGGGCCTTCACCGATTGTCCCTTGTTTTCAGGCAATGATGACTGGCCTGAGAAGCCCCCCAGATCTTTCTCATAACAGTGCCTATGAGAGCAGTTTCACTGCCCCCAAACAATCCAGCTCATGTCACCTGAGGTGACAAATGATAACAGGAGCGCTTCATGACTCTCATAGGTGTCAGGTACTGGTCTCAGCACCTCCTGTATATTTTCGTTAGTTCTTTCCGTGAATGAGCTATGCAAAGGGCCTCTCAGTACCTGCATTGTATTGGGGAGGAGGCTGAGAAACAGGTTAACTATCATGCCCAGCGACAGTTGCTGGTAAGTGGCAGGTCAGGACATTGTCACTGGGAAGACTGCATCTTGAATAATTAGAAATTTGGGTGGATGGACATTGGACAAATGAGCTTTTGTTTTGCCGGGCAAAAGCATGGTTCTAGCTTGCTCACTTCCTCACACTGCGGTGAGAGGGCAGTAAACAGCACAGTTTGCACAGCCACTTAGGATATTGCTTCCTGGCCTTTGCTCTGATGGACAGCACGTCGATTCTTGTTGCCTGTGACTGTTTGCATTTCTTGAGTGATCCCCAAATTTATATTTCTCCCATACCAACTATTGAGTATAATCCAGTCTTCAGTAAGTAAATGAATTAGCTACGGGCATCTGTGAATGTTTCTGATGAAATTAGGTTTCCTCTCCGTGGAGTCTGGGGGAGGGATGGCGGCATTTAACCTGGTGACTTACGAGGGCACGAGCCGAGCGTCATGGATTCACTCACCGTTTCCCCCAGTGTGGACGTGGAAAACGTCGTTGTCACCGTTACATTTCCAACACAAAAAGAAAGCATTGAATTTGCACCATCAGAATGGCGGCACAAGTGTGGGTTAGTTTCTTTCTGAATATTTCTTATATTTCATATTTAAAATTGCTTATGCATACCCCGTTTTATATATTTATTAACAAGATCAAATGCATCTTATACTTTAAGCTAAAAAGTTGGGACATCTGGCTGCCAAACATTCCCCCATCTTGCTTATACTATATTGGTTTATATTATATAAATTTTAACATTTTATGGAATTTGGCAAGAAGAAAAGAACAGTGTTCAAGAGGTACCTTATGTAATCTTAAACTGTGAATTTACCAGGTTTTAAAAATTTTTCTATAATCTTCTTGAATAAAGCTTAGATATGAAAATTTGACTTTAAGAAATGAATTTTTTATGATGATAGGGAGTTCAATCAAACAATTAGATCTGTCAGTCAGCAGACATTAAGGAGACAAGTACTTTTTGGTAAATATGGTAAAATGTGAATTCCCAGGGAATTCACCTTCATGCCTTAGCCATAGAGAATATAGATAGCTGAATAAATCAGAGACATAGATCAGCTCAAAATCAAAAATGGAAAAATACTCAAGCAAGTGTGGAAAAAACCTACAATGTGAAAAGAAGCAGGAAGGCAAAGAATGACTTCTGAGTGGACGCCAAGCCCAGATGCCCACGGGGATCACGTTGGAATCACGGAGGGGCTCGAAATCAGGGGCACGGGGCTGCATACACACCCGTGGGCGATAATCCTGACTGCTGATTCAAGAAGAACTGGACACTGAAACCGCGTGGCCATGAGGAAACCAGGAGCCTCAGAGGCATGTACTGTGTAATGTAGCCCAGCAGAACGCCACCCCGGCTGCCTTGGGGACACAGCAAAGACGTTTCCTGTCTGCCATCTCTCTGAATTCTCCCCTCCCAGACTCATCCTCGCCAACGCTTGGGACCTTGAAAGTTGAGTCAACGAAGCGTTCTTCTGCCTCAAAGCCTTGGTACCTGCTGGCTCCTCTTCGCTCCTTGTTCCCTGTTGTGGTTATTCTTCCTCCCGAGAGCCATGCGTCTCCGAGTTTCTCCCGTGTCAGCTCATTGCTCAAATACCGTTTTGTTAGAAAGGCATTTCCTAAACCCTGTATGAAATAGCGTCAGCCTTCCCCAGTCAGGAGCACTGCCTGTCTGCTTTCACTGCTGTAGATTTCACCAGAAACACTTCTTACAACCTTAAAGACAATGCCTTGTTTGTTTATTATCAAACTGTCTTCACTAGAAGTAAGCTCTGTGCAGACTGAGGCATGTCCAACCACTTAGTGTATGGAATATCGTCTGACATTTAGAAGATGCTCAGTGGTTGTTGATATTAAGAATAAGAGGAAGAAAATAGGGGAGGGAGGGAAGGAGGAAGTAAGGGAAGGAAGGAAGGAAAAAAGGAAGGGAGGGAGGGAAGGAGGAAGGGAGGGAGGGAGGAAGTAAGGGAAGGAAGGAAGGAAGGGAGGGAGGGAGGGAAGGAGGAAGGGAGGGAGGGAGGGAGGGAAGGAGGAAGGGAGGGAGGGAGGAAGGAAGGGAGGGAGGGAGGAAGGAAGGAAGGAAGGGAGGGAGGGAGGAAGGAAGGAAGGAAGGAAGGGAGGGAGGGAGGGAGGGAGGCAGGGAAAGGACAAAACATTAATAGATACGGAGGCCGTGGCACGTCATCAAAATGCAGTTGGGGATTAAAGCTGACTTCCTTTCCGGACTGGATGATCTTACAGCCTTCTTTTCTCAGGAAAACCAAATTCAGGCTTGATTAAAACTTGAAGACTTTTGGGGGGACCTGGAAGGTCAGCTCAGAGCTGTAAAACATTATTTATGACTTCGATTCCTTTGATTTGCCCTGGCAGATCTACTTATTTGACAACGGAGGAGTTTAATCCGGACTTAATAATGCAGGCTCCTGAGGCCCACCCGAAATTTCGAGACAGCACCGCAGTGGCGCTTCCAGGACTCGGGAGCCAAACCTCCAGGCAGGTCCTCTGCCCGCAGGGGGCGTCCTGCCTTAGACTCCGGGAGAAGAGGGTGGGTCACTGCAGAAGGGTGGAAGGCACTGGAGGCGTGCACGCCGCACTGGGAAGCCTCTCACCACCGAGAGGGTTTGTTTTAGCCCAAGGAGTGAGCCCAGTGATAATGCAAGCGAGCCTCAAACCCCACCCCTCAGGAACCACCCTTACTCCATTGCGATTGGTACCGCTCGTGCTTTCTCTCCACCCAGTTTTCCCTTACCCACTCAGAAGTTTTCCAGTTACACGAATTTCCAAGTATTTCATATTAATGAAGCGGTAAAAAGCAAAGGCCGTGTATTCAAAAAGAAGTATTTGAGATTGGGTCATGTTCGGGTCCTGCACGTGTTACTGGAGGCTTCTGGCCCTGTGCCAGCGTCACGCTTTGCGCGGCTGGGCGGGTTGGAGAAAGTCTGCAGTCTCCAGGGACCTGCCCACGGACCTGTTCCAGGGACTGGTCCTTGGGTCCCAGTGCACAGTCGTCAGTGTGAGGTTGTCGTCGTCATCATCTCGTAGGTGGTCCACTCTACCTGTTTACTTCCTCCCCCGATTCCTGGAGCCGCACCCCACGGATGGCCTCCGTGGGCTTGTGTGAGCCACGTTGAGGCAGCAGCTCACGTCCCTGCAATGCTGTTCTCTTCCATGTTACAGTGTTGCATCATCTTGGAAACGAGGATGGAAGACGTAACTGCAGCCGAATTCTATTTTCGCAATAAGCTGCGGGACACGTTTTAGCTCTTCTTCCCAATGGCCTTAGAGGGCTGTGCACCCTTTATTTCTATTTTCTTTCCCCGACAGATGCTATTTCAAAGTGAAGGGCAGTTTCTCAGGTTAAAACTGTGCGTGATGGTCAGAAGCATAGCGGTCACGTGGTCGTTTGTTTCTCTGAAATAACCGTCGCTGCTGCTTATTTCATTCCCTGGCTATATTCAAATAAATAGAAACTAAACTTTCTTGTCTGTTTATACTTGCCAGACTTCCAGAAGCTTCTGGGATTGAAAATCATGAGTGAATTTTCTCTGAACTCAACAGTATTCATTTTTAAGTAGAAATGGAATAAACAAATAACAAGTAAGAACCCTAAAAAAATCTGTGAGTGTTATTAAAGGTTCCTCTTACTACTGAACTGAAAGTCAAGTTAGCAGTGTGGGTTATTTTTTTACAAACAACATTCCTCTTAATCAAAGATGTGTTTAATTATAAAATTGATAAATTACTGTTTCTATAAAAGTTGCCTCAATGTATTGACTAACACGATCATTATGAAATATGTTCACAGGGAAGCAGGTGGCGCTTCCTCCCACAGATACACATTCTCTCCTCCCCAGGTGACCCCGCCTCTGCCGACCATTGAGGTATCTTTAACCCTTTATAGGAAGTGCCCTGGGATTTTAGTAAATTTTAATTATGTATTTTTAATCTAAGCTGTGCATTTAAGAAACAGACGTTCATTTACATGAAATCTATTGTGCTTAGAATTTTCCCTGATTGCCTAATTGTGTCCAGTCCCAGGCCCTCTCAGAGCAGAAGGCGCAAAAAGGCAACCGGCCAAATGTGTGTTGTGTGTGTGTGTGTGTGTGTGTGTGTGTGTGTGTGCACATAGTGTCTCTGTCTGTCCCTACCATGAAGGAGTCCATAGCCCCTGTTCTGCTGTCGATGGCAAACATGGGGGGCTCACGGGACCCCTTGTACTCCACGCAATGGACAAAATGCAGGAAGTAATCCCAGTGTCCTTCAGCTGGTGAATAAACACATTTGGTTACATCCATACAATACAATACTTCACAAAATTTGAAAGAAGAGTGAACTACTGAAGCACGTAATGTGAGTGAATCTCAGATGCACTGTGCTAGTTGAAAGAAGCTAAATCCTAAAAGCTATGTATAATATTATGATATTATCATATTATAATATAATAATATAATTCATATTGATGTATCGATATGGCTTTCTAGAAATGTCATTGACATAACATTATAGAAATGACGTTTTTTCCCAAATGCGCTATATCTTGATTATGACAGGTCACACTATAAAGTGTGAGTTTTACAGTGTGTGAGTTATAGCTAAAAAATGCCAAACAAGAAAACAAAACAAAAAAAGCTATTTTGACACTATCGTTAATATGCAAGTAAAGATGAGGTATTTGCAGTGTGTACCATAGTAGTATTCAGAATATAAGAATAATCAACCAAAAGAACCCATCCCATTAAAACTATGTCAATGATGTTAGAAAATTTACAAAAATGAGTATCTGAAAGGCCAATAAATAAATAAAAATATGCACAACTTTACTCCTCATCGGAGCATTACAAAACACAGAAGCAATGAACATTTTCGCCTCCTAGATCAGTCCGATAATACGGATGGCTGATGAGAAAGGGGAAGGAAAGGTTCCAGAGGGAAATGTGTTCTGACACAACAGGGCAACGTTCAAAAGTGGCAAAACCTTTTAGAGGTTTTATCTTCACTGTCCAGTGAAACTGACAGTAGGAACACTGAGTCACTCAGAAATTTTGATAAGTGTTGATTCCAGAGAAATTTCTGTAGGTTTTAAAAGGCGGTGTGACATGTCTAAGAGCATCACTTACAACAGGGAGAATCAGAGTCACCAAATCTGCTGTTATCAAACACATGTCTGATCCTGCCAATCTTAGCATTGATGCCAAGAATTGTAATTTATTTATCTATTATGATTTACCTTCACCCAAGCACATTTTTAATTGTTTTTAGAGAGAAGGGACGGGAGAGAGCAAGTGTGAGAGAGACATATCAATGTGAGAGGGACACGGCCACTGGCTGCCTCCCGCAAGCGCCCGAACCAGGCGTCATGTGTGTCTGGACTGGGGATTGAACCCATGTTCCCACCAACGGAGCCACACCAGCCAGGGCTGTGATTTATTTAACTCGTGGTGTTACCTGGAGTAAAACATTTAATCAAGACCTGGAATCCAGTAGGTGTGATATAGGATATTGATTATAACCATTCACACCCATCTCTAAAGATCGAATCAAATGTTAAAGGATTTTGCATGACCAAGAATGAGAATAGCTTTTGTTGCTTACTTCTTTGCATCCTTAGGACTGTTTTTGTCGCCTCTCTTAAAACCCTAATGGGGTCTGACTTTGATAAAGTAGGTGGTGTCTTCCACCCTCACCCGACGACAGGTTTCTGATGATGGGACTCGGTAGGGGCTCACTCTGCTTTACCTGACAGCTGCTCACTTGGCCCCTAACTACCTTCTGATTGGGACTGAAGTATTTTACAACTCGTTTAGCATCTTAAACATGTGAAGCCGCAGAATTTTATTCTTTTGTAACTTAAGTCTTACATTGTTACAGTAGAATCGCCCTTTCTCCTGTGGCCATGGAGGAGCGGAGTGATTGTTCCAATGCGTCATACAACTTCCCACAGATACATTGTAGTGGCTGCTGCCTCCTTTTCTGGAAGTTTCTAGCGTGTGGAGTACAAAACCCACATTTCTTCTGTACTCTCAGGGTCATAGTCAACGTTTAAATGCCCTCAGTGGGCGTCTAAGGATATTCCAGATTCTAAATTTCCCATCCTTACCTCTTGTCTGTATTTTTAAATTTATACTTTTCTAATGCCTCTATAACTTAGAGAATATAGAAACTTAAAAAGTCTATTTCCACAACATTTAAAACTCAATAAAAACATTTTCCTGAGCTATTCAGGTAAAAAAGTACATTTTCAGACTCATCCAAATCATAATTCCAATTTTCACTTTATTTTGTGCACACCTACCCTTTTTATATACCTTTTAGATTAAATCTGTCCCATTCTGCTTTCTGCTAGTTATTTCAGTTTCCATAACACTGCCCAAATACAGGACAAACTAATTTATAATGAGTAAGATGGAAAATATAGCTAATGAATATGACAACTATAAATTACTGTCAAAACAGATATTTTTGAAAATGAAAGGAGGTGCTAACCAGGCCAGACACAGGGACAACTGGTACAGAAAACTGGGGCTATTCCGGGCAACATGAGAAATATTTATACCAGCGATAAGTAATTCGCCACACACACACACACACACACACACACAGGTCCTGTAAATTTACTGCATAATGTGCTCGCTAAAATGCCCAGTGTCACCGTCACTTTGGGGGGACACTTTGTCACTCCCTCCTTCAGTCACATTTGCTGAGTCCGGGCCGGGGGCCAGGGGCCGGGTGCGGGGGGCCGGCACCCAAGGAAGCAGCCCCGTGGCCGTCGTGGGCCGTGACCGTTGTGGGCCGTCCACGCCACGCCCTCCTGCTCGAGGGAGGAGTCGACACTTCAGGACGTTTTCAGTGTTTCAGGATGTAGCACAGGCAGCTCGTTATTGCGTGTTAGGTTCTGTTTTACCACATGCACAAATGTGCAGGAAAAGGGCTAATTTTAAAAATAGCAAGATTTAAAGGCCAATCTATGCTCCCGAATGTCTAATGCTTTTCCACCAATTCTTTTTGGAGGTCATCCCCGGACAAGATCTGGTGACGTGCAGGTGTGTCTTTAAAGAAAAATGTCATGGGTGAATCAGGTTATTATCTATGGGAAGTGTCTTTGACAGAATGTTTATCATTGTGTCTAAATATATATGTGTGCACACACATGTGTGCATGTATACATGCATGCACACATATACACACTATATGTATATGCATACACACATGTCTGAACAGCGATAGGAATATAAGGTCCAGAATCTAGAACACAAAAACAATAACATGATTACGGTTAAGATTCCTTAAACCCAGTTGAAAAGGGGTTCCAGAGTACCTCCTCCTCCTCCCTGTAATCGCTTTGTGTAACATCCACACGGCTCTTGGTTTGCAGTCCGAATTACACGGGACAGTCACTGTCCAGATCTGTGTTTACCGGTGGCAATGAACGTATCTATTCAAAGTCCCCTTATGTCTTGGATAAGAAGTATCACTGGTACCCCGCTCCTCCCGCAACTGCTTAACCGGCCAGAACCGCCCGCAGTACCACGTGCTGCCGCGCAGACCTGCACTGCGGCCGGCCTGGCGTCCGCCTGGACTGCCCGCGGTCCCTTACCGACGGGGCTCTGCCCCTTTGGACCTTGCGCTCGTGTGTGTGTGTGTGTGTGTGTGTGTGTGTGTGTGTGTGTGTGTGTGTGTGTGTGTGTGTGTGTGTGTGTGTGTGTGTGTGTGTGTGTGTGTGTGTGTGTGTGTGTGTGTGTGTGTGTGTGTGTGTGTGTGTGTGTGTGTGTGTAGGGGTAGGAATGAGCCTCTGAAATGTCTTCCAACTCAAACCTCTGATGAGTGTTTCCCTTTAATGTTGCAATAGAACTTCTGAATTTCTCTCTCGTTATTTTTATCTCTTTCCACGTTTTTTATCTGTAGTTTCCAGATTTTCCTCTTTCCTTTCCTTCCTAGAGAAACGTCAGAAAGAGTAGATATCATGTCTTTTTCCACATCTGAAGCCCCCATCCACTAACACCTCAAGTCTAATACGGCTCTTCTCTTACCATGTAACTGAAATGACAATTTTTTTTTTAAGTCACCAAACACGTTTGTGTTACTAACTCGAGATAAGCGTGTGAGTTCTTATCTCTCATAAGCTCTCCGCAGGACTTGAGCTTTGGGGGGCATTTTTTTTTTCTTTTGAACTTCTCTTCATCACAATGGTTTTTCATGATAATATTTTTTATAGATATATTTTCACTTCTCTAGCCACTCTATTCTTTCTTTCTCTACCTTCTTTTAGAATATTGCTATCCCACAAATCCATGTTCAACCGTCTCTTTAACTCTACTTGATACTATACAATTTTATCCATATCCGAAAGTTCAATTTCCACTTATTCTTACGTACATAAATCTCTCTCACTTGACCAAGTGGTTTTTAGGCTGTGTTTTACACATACACAACAAACATTTCATCCAAATAGGTAACGAACTCAAATTCAATAAACACTAAAAAGACTAATTTAGCTCTCCTATCCCAAACCTGTCCTTTCTGAGATGTTCCTTATTGTTGCCTGTGGTACCAGCTACTGAGTCGCATGAGTCTCTAAATGTTATCAATTTTGTCTACTTTAAAAAAATTTCTCACACTATTTTTTCTCTGTACCCAGTATGACGACATTGGGCTAGTCTATTATTCTTTGTATTTATGTATCAATAACATAATAAACAAGCCTCTTGGGTTCCACCCCAGCTATTGCCTGAAATGTTGGCAAGAGCTTGCGTGCCCCGAAACAATGACATTATTTTAGTCCTGTTCTGCAGGGCATCCTTGAGTGTCTCTGCTTGTCCTTGAAGATAAAGTCAGAATTACTTGCCAAGGAATAAAAACCTTCAGATTTACTTCCTGCTCATCCATTCTCATCATCTCCCTACAGCGTATGCTATAATCATGCAAGTGTTTGTTTTTCATTTTCTTTGACCACGAGTCCCTTGATAATGGGGTCTGTGAAATGTCTCCAGAGCCCCAATTCCTAGAAAAGTGCCCCACATCTAAAATATGCCCAAAAAGTGTTTATTGTGCAGGTTAATATTTTTTAAAAATTATTTATTTACTTTTTTAGACAGAGGGGAAGGGAGGGAGAAAAGGAGGGAGAGAAACATTCGTGTGGAGAGATACATGGCTGCCTCTCACACATACCCTCCACTGGGGACCTGGCCTGCATCCCAGGCGTGTGCCCTGACTGGGAATTGAACTGGTGCCTTTTCAACTCTCAGGCTGGCACTCAATCCCCTGAGCCACACCAGCCAGGACTGTAAGTTAATCTCTTAATTAAAAGATAATCAAGTTTAATCAAAGTAAAAATATGGCTAATCCCTGCTCAGTGTTATATAGAGGAATCCCTCTATCAAGGAACTAGGAACCTAAGTTCTCATCTTGAATCTTATTAATTAGTGTGTAATTTTCACCAAATCACATCATTTCCCTGGGCCTCAGTTTCTTAACTCTAAAATGATTTTGTAGTGTCAGATATTTTTTCCAGCATCCTCCAGTTCCGACTCTCTCTGTGCCCAGGTACTGCTCTGCGGTTGTACTTGAATGAGTTGTGTTTAATGACTTTTCAGTTCTCAAAGGAACGATTTTCTTAGCTCTCAAACAGTCTGTTTCCCCGTAGAGTGTGTCCCGTGTCTAAGTGGGTTTTTCGCTGGGGGAAATATGCTCACAGTGCCGTGGGGGCAGAGGGTGTGTTCTCATTTGCATTAGTCTTGTTTAGAGGGGAATAATGGTATCATATCTCCCGCGGATTTATTTCCTGCTAAGTTTAAATGCTAAGAAATGCTTGAAACTCTATCCCCGGTGTCGCTGATTAGAACGTCCTGTGGAGAGAGATTTTCTCTAAGTGACTTTTGAAAGCTTGCTTGGGGCAAAGAACAGGAGAATTTGGCTCTGCGATGAGTCATTTTATAAATTCAGGCTGAGACTGGCCATCTTCTATGATAAATTTGGTGGAACAAACAGGACAAGGTGAGATTTCCCAGCTATGAGCAAAGTACCTATTGCTAATTTTCGAAAGGGAGGGATAACAGTCTGAAAAATTATAGGTTAATTTAAATAACAAAATGTTCTCTAAAGAAATAGGCCAAGGTTTGGCGACAAGACTTGAAAGAGTTATGAACGGATTAATAAACAGGGGCCGAGCTGGATTTACGAGGCATGAAATAATTACAGACAGTGTGAAGGAGAGCTTTATGTCCACACGAATTGATAGTGATAGGCTCTCGTGTTTGCCAGTCCTGTTAACATACAGGAAGATTAGAATAGAATAGAAATAGCTAAGCAAATATTAGATCCTGTTAGTTTATAAGAAGTCTTATTCTTTTGAAGAAGATACGATTGTGGTAACAAAATAGGTTGTATATTTATGGTGCCCAACACCCAATATTAAATTCGTATAATCATTGGAATGTTACCTAATTGGAAAAGCATGGATATATGATCGCGATCATTGCCTTTCTTTTTCCTTCTCGATTGGCTGTATGTTGAAAGTCATTGTTAAGTGGTTGATATATCTTTTGCTTTTTTAAAAATTTAATTTTTGTGGTTAGAGAATGACTCAAGTCACCAGTATGACACATTTTAAATAATACATTTCCAGTCACGGGGATTTAAACTAATTTAGGATGTGCAAATTTAGGATGCTGACAGTGGTGTATTCTCACCAAGGCTAAAGAAAATTTGAATGAGATGCATGTAATCTTTTTGACTGAACTAATTAGCATTTGAAATTTCATAAAACTAAAAAATACACGAAGCAGACAGGTGCATGACACTCAGAAGAGCCTTCCTCCTGCAACACAACTGACTCTTGCACAAAAATGCAGTGCTGGGCCCTCACTGGGTAGCTCAGTTGGTTAGATCATCATCCCGATACACCAAGGTTGCGGGGTTGATCCCCGGTCAGGGAACACACAAGAATCAGCCAATGAATGCATAGACAAGTGGAACAATAATTGATGCCTCTCTCTCTCTCTCTCTCTCTCTCTCTCTCTCTCTCTCTCTCTCTCTAAGTCAATAAATAAAACTTAGATAAAAAAGAAAATGTCTAATTTTTTTTCTCTGAAGCCAGGTGGCAAGTGAAAGCCATGGGGAGGGAGAAACTCACTAGAAAGCAGTGACGAACCAAAATTCTCAGACTTCTGCTTAGCCTCCCCTTCCTGCTGCTTGAACGTAGGCTGTGGACTCATGGAGTGTTCTGTTCACAGAGAACCCCACCGAACTGGGCATCAGCGGACCAGAGCAGGGGTGGAGCCAGAGAGCATGTAGAACTGGACAAAAGCTTCTCAGGAGACAGAAGCCTTGTTTCAAAGATGGTTTCAGAAGAAGTGGCATGTTACCAAATAGCAACAAAAGACACTAAGTTCCAACTGAGGAAATAACTAGAGGCCCTGAAGTTGTATGTGACTCATTCTATATTCAGAGCCCCCCAAAAATGGACAGATGGGGATGTTGAGGGAGTTGAGGCTGCGTGGCGATGGGGCACGGCGGCGGCTTATTGGATGCAGTTGTTGGCGTCGGCGCCAGGGCGACTTTCTGAGATCTCTCGTCCCGTGTGCACGTGTGTTCATGCTCTCAGGAGAGCAGGGGCCCCGCATGGGACCAGAGCATCTGCCTTTTCAAAGCACCTACAGAAGAGGAGGCAGGCGAGCGGAGGGAAGTCATTTTAGTACTCTTCTGGTTGATAACAGGTTCTTTTTTAACGCCAAGGCTCTTTCAACTTGTAGAAAATACACATTTGTTATATTTCTTTATAAGGTCCCTCCTCTAAGGCAGCAAGTGTATACGAAAGGGCTCAGAAGCTGTGGACATTTGTGTTGGGCCAGTGGTGGGTTATTTTCCCTTTACTTTTCTTTGCTTCCTCCCTCCTTCTCTCCCTTTACCCTTCCCTTCCTCCTTCCTTTCCCCTTCCTCCCTCCCTCCCTCCCTCCCATCCTCCCTCCCTTCCGTCCTTCCGTCCTTCCTTCCTTCCTTCCTTCCTTCCTATTTAATACTTCGGGCGTTTTTCCTCTGTTAGATTTAGAACACAGGTGAGTCACGGAAGGAGGCAAGGAACCACAATGGAAGGAAAGATGCCTAGTATTAGACCCCGTGTTTTAGGCTATAATATGTTTTCACCCTCTTTTCAAAAAAAAATTTTAAAGATTTCATTTATTTATTTTTAGAGAGGGGAAGGGAGGGAGAAAGAAAGAGAGAGAAACATCAGTGTGTGGTTGCCTCTCACGTGGCCCCCACTGGGGATGTGGCCCACAACCCAGGCATGTGCCCTGACTGGGAATCGAACCAGTGACGCTTTGGTTTGCAGCCCGTGCTCAATCCACTGAGCTACGCCAGCCAGGGCGCTTGCCTCTCTGAATTTTTAAGTCACGTGCTTTGTTCTTCGAACTGTTTATGGAACAGAATGGTGGTTAATCTGTATGACATTTCCCGAAACCAATTTTGTTTACCAGTGAAAAACCAAAATATCCAGAACAAAGCCTCATTTTTACTACTTTATCTAGTTTTCTCTAGTAAACTGTGTGCAGTAGTACTGTCTAAATCAGGGGTGTCAAACTCATTTTCACCGGGGGCCACATCGTGGCTGCCTTCAGAGAACCAAATGTGATTTTAGCGCTGTATAAATGTAACTCCTCCTCAACTAGGGGCAGGGAAGCTCAGCTCTGCCGCCAGGTAGAAACAAGGTGGAGGGCATTCAAGCAGTGGGCCTTATGTTTGCCACCTGTGATCTAAACTAATAAAAGCATTCTTTTGCTTGTGAAAACTCAAGTTAGCGCCATATGCTCATTTATATGATATGGAAAATTTGAATACCTCTCTTTATTATTAAATGTTTTTAAATGCCCATGTATTTCAGATAACTCCAGTATTTTTTAAGAAGCAGTGAGAGTAGACAGGGTTCATTCTGTCTTTTGGAATATAGTTTGATGTAAGCAGTTGCCTTCATTCAGCATGAAAAATACTTTGATTTTTTAACAAATGACTCAGTGATCCTCATAGAAATTTACATTGGGTATACGACCCCCATGAGCTAGGAAAGTACAAAATTGCCACAAAATGGCAAATGAATTACAGCATCAAAGGTCATTTGTAAAGTTTCTGACGGTTCAGAACATTAGAAGGTCAAAAATCAAAGATACATTGTCCTAATGCTGAAAAACAACATGATTTAATCACGTCCCTGTGTAGGCTTTTATAATTCAGAATAATTGTGCTGTCTATGAAATCTGACATTCAGATATGTAAGCTGCAGTTGTAACAAGAAATGAATCAAAGATTAGAAACATTCTACTTTTACTTCGCTGTTCCCTCAAAAGCAAATAGAACTTTCCAGCATAAAGACATTTTCTTCTGCTACTTACTGTTTAATGTTATCTTTGTACAATTGATGTACATTCTTAACGTCAGTGAAATGCCTGTCAAAATGTATAATAACACAGAAGTGTAACAATTGCACATTCAAAGATAACAATCTTGAAATTCAGGTTTTGCCCTTCATTGGATGCGAAGTTGAAATAGTCTGTGTGGAGCGTTATTTTGATTAGTACAACCACTTATTTATCGCCCCTCACTATCCTTATTTTAAGAGTAGTAATCACTTTATTTCAAGTAAAAAATGTGTGTTCTTTTTTATCTAGAAAGCAAGAGACCTTTAGGGTTTGCAAATGTCATTGGCTAGCTGGTTTAACAGTATCGACTGTATCTTAGTCCCTGGCTATGAATACATTTGGCAAGAATAACGCATGTTACACCAAAAGACCATGGAGATTGGAGCCATTTCTGGCATACCTGCTTCTCATGTCAAACCTCCCTCCTTGCTGGGTACACCAAGAATACCTCTGTATTCTGTGGGGTGGCAGAGTCTGCACCCCCAAAAATCCCCTTTTGGCACAAGGATTATTTTGGGCTGAAGGCAGCAGCAGAAGGGGCAGGTATGAGAAGAGGTATCTGCCCTCTCTCCCACCTGTCGCCCAAAGGCGGGACCGCATTTTACGAAGGTGCCCTGTTCCCCGGCCTCCACTAGGAGTGACAAGCGTCCCGCACTGCAGACAGCGTTAGACCTTTATCAGCTCAGACAGAGCACGAAAGGAGCTTACTTAACAGACTGGACTCACTAGACTTTATCTGCCCGTCCTTAACCATGTGTCTGCCTTCGCTTCCCCGCGGTTTCCCGGCCCCAGGGACCCCGGAGACCCCGGAGACCCCAGAGACCCCAGGTCCCGTGCTGTGCTCCTGGGAAGCCCAAGCTGTAACCACACTTGAGCATTCCTCACCTAGTGAGCTCCCGTGTGTTCACAGGCAAGATGAACGTTAATGGATGTGTTTGTCTTCCTCCTGTGACTCGGTCTTTGGCCCTAGCCATGTATACTTTTTAAACATTAAATTTGAAGTATTTAAACTAAAACGGAATTACATATTTAAACGCAGCCCAGCAGCGGAACACTTCCATGTGCCCCATCGAATGCCCTGCTGGGTGTGGGGGCTCCCCCTGGTTCCCGCTGCCCAGGCTGGCTTCTCTTCACCGTCATGGCGCTGTCCCTGGAGCTCGGAGAGTGAAACATCCAGCTTTTCGCTGCTGGAGATTCCTGGTTTGGGTATTTGCCCCTTCTTTAGTGCTTGCTTCTTCAATTCAGTCTCTCTCTTCATCTAGATAGGTTCTTTGGGATGTTCCCTAGGAATGCATTTAAAAATATTATTTTAACATATTTAGCATCCCTGAGTTTTCAGATGAGAGTAAACCACTATTCTGTTGGAAGGAAAAACAAAGTTAGCTTATTTTTATTATTCAAATGTATTTTCTCCTTCTAAAAACTGCCAATATATCGTCTTTTAGAAATTATGAAGTAGGTTCTGGTAATTTTGCATGGATTTAGAGAAACTCTAAAGGAAAGCACCCTTGGTTACCAGATGCTGCCTGGTGATTCTGTTGTTGTTTTGCCTTTGTTTCTCTCTGAGATTTGCTTTTGCCAAGGAGATGGTTGTATTCTAATGTACTTATCATTTTTTTATGATTTCTCATAGTTAGTATGAAATTAATAAGGTCTTCTTCACTCTGAATTTATGTATTTTTATCCTACTGCAGTTGATTTTGAACATTTAAACTTTGAACCCATCAGGAACTCATCCAGTTTAAACTGTGCAATGATAGCTTTATGCGTTCTGGAGATGCCTGGATTTCCCAGCTCCGTGCATTGCGCAATGCACCATTTTCACTGACAATAAAAAGTCACTGATGTCTAATGCTGAAGGCCCGCACCCAAGAGGAAGTATTTTGAGGCTCTATATCCTCACCCTTGTGGTTTCTCTGTCTCATCTTGCACCAGGACCAGACTAGTAGGATTTCCAGAAGTTCACTTATCTTTTTCTTTTCTTCTACCTTTTCTTTATATTGTTGTTATTGTTAATGTCTATGTGTAGGAACTTTAAACATCACTTCTTTAAAAAATTACATTGTTATTTTTCATGGTAACAGATTATGTTTTAAATATTAATTTAGGAAATTTAACATTTTATCGTATTGAGCTTTTGCAGCCCAAACCAGCATGTTGCCTTTAATTGATTCAAATTTTTAATTGTACATCCCACAGAGAGTTTTAAAGTTTATTTTACATGAATTTTGCATATTAGTTTTAAACTATACTGCTTCATGCTGAATTCTTTCTTGTTGCTTTTATGTGTGGACTCGGATCGAGCTGGTTTTGTTGGTGAGAGAGGAAGGCAACTTAACTTCCCGTGTCCAAGGGGCTGCCCGAGGGAGGGGACGTGGGGACGGGAAGGGACCTGGCCCGGCGCAGCGGGCGCGCGATGCAGTGCGCGGATGCTGTTTCTCCGGGTTGTGCGCCGAAACCTGTACCGTTTCGTGAGCCAGTGCCACCCCAATCCACTCAATTTAAAAAGTCAGATAAAATATCTTCAGTTCAGTTCACTTATTTTAGTTTTCCAGGCACACAATATTTTTTTTTGGTAAATAATGATTGTTTTGCCAGTTTCCTACCTCATTTATGTCTCTTGTCCAAGCACAGATGCCACTAAGCCCAAAACAGTGTTAAGGGGGCGTGGCCACAGGGACTCTCGGTGTGGTCTCGCTGAGTTTAACAGGAACACTGTTTGCACATTAGTACAAAATTAGTTTAAATTATGGGTATTTATTTGACACTAGAAAATATAGATATAAGAGTAAACATATTTATATATAAACTATTATATTACAGTAAAAATATTACAGTATTATAATACTATAATTATTATACTATACAATACTTTATTTGGTACTTATACTAATACTATAGTATTATAACACTATAAGTATTATACCGTACTACACACTATACTGTACACTCTAGTTATACTGTAGGGTAGAGCAAAGGTAGGTTTGCAGTTCGTATGGAAAATAATAAAATAATTAATAATAATACAATAATAAGCTCTGTTCACATACTCACAACTGTAAACCTACTTTTGCCCTATCCTGTATAGTGATACCCTAGTATTACACTACTAGAAATTCTAGATTTATATATAAATATATGTTTCATCTTATATCTATATTTTCTAATATCAAATATATTATCCATCATTTTTAATGTATTATGCACTATTTAAATCAAACACAGATGTTAAATTTTTATCAAATATCTTTTTAACTTTTAAGTAATTATAAGTATTTTATATTTGAATCTATTATTATTCAAATTATAATAGTAGATTCCTTTAATATTGACTTATACCTGAATCCAGTAAGGCTGTCATTAATATTGGATTATTGTTATTTTATTATGCTCCTGTATTCTGTTTGCTAATAGTTAATTTAGGGTTTATGTTGAATATTAAAATTGCTGTATCATTTTTCTTTGCTTGTCTTTTACCTATGTTTAGATTTGTTAAAGATGTTCTTTAACAATTTAAATAGCATAGCTTTATATGTTTTAAATAATTGATGAAATTACATGAATTTTCATTAATTTATGGCTAGTGCCTTATCTTGAATGTTTGTGTATCTGGAGGCAGGAAGTGAGGGTTTGTACTTTGACAAAGTATTTCTTCATCTGTATTAATCTGTAGGTTTCAATTTTTTATGCTATTTTGAGTGAGTTATCTTAGATTATTTTATCTATATTTGAAAATTAATTTTTACTGAGATGAGCAAAAATGACTTATAATTCTTTAATGCTAGATTCTGTGAAAATTTGCATCTATTATTTTTGTTTGATGTATTTGTATTTCTAGCCTTTTTAAAAATGATTTTATTTATTTATTTTTAGAGAGGGGGGGGGAGGAAGGAGGAAGAAAGGAAGAGAAATATCAACTGTGTAGTTGCCTCTTGCACACCCCCTACTGGGGACCTGGCCCACAACCCAGGGATGTGCCTTGACTGGGAATCGAACCAGCAACCCTTTGGTTTGCAGGCCTGAACTTAATCCATCTGAGCTGCACCAGTGAGGGCTATTTCCCCCCTTTTTAAGTTAGCTAATGATTTATCTGTTTCATCCTTACTTTTCCTATAGACTCATTTATCAGAAACTTAACTAAATCCAATTTCATAGTTCAGTATTTTTTATTGATCGCTTTGGTTCTCCTGGCCTTAGTGCTCTTGAACTTTTTAGGTTGAACATTCGTTGTAATTTTTTCTATTTAGTAATGTGACTTGTTAGACTATTAAATATTTCTCTAAGCACGACTTTAGGTATACAGGCTGTTAAATGTACTATTTTTATTACTGTTGATTTCTAGGCACTGATACTGGTTTAAAACCAGGAACTATTAGCATTTTTATATTTTAAAGTTTTGCTAAGGATAGGAGAAGCCCCTCCTTTTTGTTTTTATGTTTTGGACATCCCACTCATATATTCAGCTGCCTCATTGAATTTTACACTAAACGTGAGAAGTGGACATCTTCACTTACACTGTGCAGAGTGCAAAGGGACCCTACACTATTTAAGTAGCAGGGTACATCACGGAAAAATAAGAGTGGAAGCTAAAATTCAGCCTCCTCCTTCTGGGGGTCACATGTTTCCGTTTGCAGGTGTGTGTGGAAGGAATTCCTGTATTCACTGAGTAAGGAAGGGATGCGATTAAAGAAGAAGGTGCCAGGGCCTGGGGTGCCAGCGGGAGAGGCTGGAACCGCACTCCCGGGGGACCGTGCGCTGAGGGGCGGGCGACCCGGCCGTGGGGAGGGTGGGACGTGCAGACAGCGTGCCCGGGGCCCCTGCTGCGCTCGGTGCCTCCACGCTTGTTCACACGCTCTAGCCCTGAGTCACACACAGTGCCGTCTTGCCGTAACACTGAGGGGCTTCCTAACTAATTATTTGGTTTTCATTTTCCCAGTTGGATACCTTTGGGTTGCGATGGGATGAAATGTGAGATTTGGGTGCTGAATAAATGCCGCAGAAATGTACTGTCCCAGTGGTCTGTCAACCAGAGGGCACTGGCCAGGGCTGCTCTGATTTACAGGGTGTTAGAAAATGTGAAATTACAAACTGAATTTTACCTGTAATCGAGAGAGAGCCTCCCTCCTTAATCAACTTGGGTTATTTAGTGGGACGCACAGAAGACCTTACCGCACGATGCCACATACCTTACTACTCAGAACCTGCATCTGTAGCTTAAGAGATGTGATTAGAAGGTTCTGTGGGATCTACCTACACCCTGCTTTCCTAACGAGAAGGTGGAGAAGACCTGAAGGTCAAGCTGTTCTTCTTGGCCCGTTACTTAAAGAGAAAGTCTAGACCTTCCAGACTTTCCCAGGCATGTTCCCACACAAGTCTCTCGTGATGCCCTTGACAAGGGGCAGAAGAACCCCAGGGGGGTGTAGGCAAGGCTAACCTTGGACTTTCAGAGAACATCTCTCCCCCATGTCGCAAGATGCAGTCCACACGAAGTCTGTGTTAGCCGAGCAGCCCAGGAATAGCCACAGACTGCAACCAAAGAGCTGTTTTAACGATTATATTTCACTGGAGCCACTGAGTGACTTGCCTCTTAAACTGCTACTAGCCAAGAACTAATGTATCCTACTTATGAAAATTTGGTTGGCAAAGCTTGTCCATGGCTGCCATTCCTCATATTTTATATGTAACAGAAAAGAAGTAAAACCCCCACACATCTGGAAACAGAAACTATGCTCCTTTGAAAGCACAGAGAATCTAGTTTTTGTGGTGGGTTTGTCTTTTTTAAGGCAATTGAAATCACCCAGTTCGTTTTTACCACAACGTGGTAATGTCAGATATTCTCAGTGACAATGGTAAACACGTAATTTAACTGACACGTATGTGCTCGTAACGCAGGAGTGTGTGGTTGGTGAGACGTGGAGGGAGAGGGGGTGTGACTTGCGTCACACTTGTGGGAAGTTACGAATATACGTGGAACATGCGTTTACTGATCCGCGGTACAGTTGTTGGTTATCGACTTACCAACGTATTGTAGAAGGAGTTACTTATGCCCGCTGTTTCCTAGTAAAAGGCACCTTTATCGCTTTGAAACGTTGCATATATTCCTGTGGGATCATGACGTTGGATGCGGGGCCACGATCAAGCTGTATACACAGGGCGTGCCGTGACCCTGACTGTGAGTACCTGATGTAAAGTTAGGTGTGCTCCTTCACGGGGCACGGCGTTGAATTAGAATAGAATGCTGATGCACATCCGGCCCGTAAAAATGCCACAAGGGGCTTGGAGATGATCGTTTGCTTGTTAGTCTGTAAGTGTTCGATTTTCAGAAATAAATGGTGAGTTTCTACTACGGCCTCTCGTTCCCATATATTCCGATCTTCCGAAGCACCGAGAGGCTGCAGGTACTTGGTTTTTGTGTTAGTCAGTGAGACACTGCCTGCTCTATGTTAGGATTTACTTGTATTGATAGAATTATTTGAATGTTTTTATCTTTAAAAATGGCATAAGTCTCTTAAGATTTTTTTTTAAATTGCGAGCCCTATATGACTCTGTCAAATGGGTTGGAATCCTCCTCTACGATAAAATAATCCTACGAGGTGAGGAGAGGGAACCAAGTGAAATGAAGCCTTGTGCTTTTCCTAGCAGGGCAGTAACGGTGACTGTGCAGAAAAGCGTGGGCAGCTGCCGTCAGGTAGTAGCTCGTCGTTGTGCACAGGACAGAGGCTCTGCCTGCGTCACCCTCTGGTTTCAAGGCCCTTCTCCCAGCCCTCCCCTGCAGGTCAGATCCCAGACGAGAAGCACTCGCCATCCTCAACACCTCCCCGCAGGCTCACTCTCCAGTGCAGTCTCTCCGCAGTGATGCTCGCTTCACTCCCTGAATGCCTCTGGACCCCACCCTCTGTCCTTGCCGCCTCTCTGCCCGCCGTCCGCCTACCCCCTGCTGCCACCCGCTGACCTCTCAGCCCTCTGCCTGTTTCCAGGGCACGGAAAACGTGCCACTCCCCAAGCCAGCCCGCTTCCAGGGGTTGGCCTCCCAGCGTATTTCCCATCATGCCCGCGTCCTCCTGCTTTTTCAAGCCTCAGTGGGACCGTGAACCTCTCGCCGAAGCCAGTGTTAAACCCCAGGAGCCTGATGGGATTCCATCCCCCCCACCCAGCTCCCCCGCCTGCTCTGGTCCTCCGCCCCCTCCTTCCACCTTCTCACTCCCGAGGTCCCTGTCTCTGGACAGGGGTCCCCACCCGGGGCCTTTGCACAGACCGCTCCCAAGGGCCCAGACCACTGCGTCCTCCTTCGTCTTCTGGGTGATGCCTGAAGGCGTCTCACAGTTCTCAGGTCTCACATCAAGCAGCACGGCCTCCCCCGACCTCCACGACAAACAAGATTCCCCGGGAATTTTCCTTCCCAGAACAACCCATAACAGCAGCATCACACGTGGGCAACTATTTGGTTCGTGCCCATTTCTCTCACGTGCCTGCAGTCCAATGAGGGCAAAGTTGTGTCAGTTACTAGTAGCACCGTGGTATTTCGTCCTTGCGTGTCGCCTAGTGCTTGCCGCCCCGCCGCGTGTCTGGTCAGTGAATGGCCGTGAGTCAATGAGCGAGAAGGTGCCAGTTCAGCTTCGGAGACCGAAACAGTGAGAAGGTGCGTTTGGAGCCGGATATCCCGGGAAGCCAGTCCGCCTCAGTGGGTTCCCCTCCCACTGCTGGCAGGTTCTACCCCAAATGCTTGTCCAGTCTCAGAATAGTAGCAAATAAAAGTATTATTAATGGAATATTGGCCATGTCTCAGGAACTGTACGTACAATGAACTTTATATAGGGCTTTAACAGGTTTGACCAGGATCTTTAAAAGCATCTACAGTGTCAGGAGATGTCAGACGTTCCCAGTTTCTGTGACATTTCTGTCTCCAGCAGGCAAAGATATCTGCTGAAGGGGCGTCCCTTTGAAGAAGTCCGTGAGGATTTTATTTTGAGATGTAAACAGATGGAAGCTTCTTTTCTTGATAAGTCCAACTATTCCATATGGCAGAAGGATTAGATTTCTTTTTGGATAATCAGTGTCAGATTTTCCTGCCCCCAAGGTTAGGATTTCTGCCCTCTCCGGACGAAAGAGAGAGGAGAATGAGGGGGAAGCCTGAAGATGAAAAGCTAGTGTGTCTTAGAGGCCCCAGGAGAGAGGCGGTAGAGCCCGGTGGCGAGGAGATCAGAAGGCAACTCCAGGGCTGCTGTCGCCTGATGGGGCCAAGAACACAGCAGGCCCCAGGGAGTCATGCAGGACGTGGAAGCAGAAGGAACGTCCGCCCCCCCACCCTGGCCTGGCCGGGACAGTGGCTGAGGAGGCTGGACCCCGCGACCACCTCATCATGGGGGTGCCGCTGGACTGTCCGACTCGCTTGACCCCTTACCTTGTGCACAAGAGGCTGCATTTGCATTTAACCTCCTTCCTGGATGTGACTACACTATTTTTACCGCTTTGCAGTTTTAGGAACTCTTATTTTCTGCGGCAGGAAGGAAGTGAAGGAGATTCAGAGAGTGGAATGTGTTCGCTGCTTTTAGCCAGAGGCGTCCCACGGAGAGGTGATGGCTGGGAAGCCCAGAATGAGTAATATGGCACCGGAGTCGCGTGGCTTCTACAGGTGTCCAGTGATAGATGACACGACACTACTCAAAAGGCGAAATGCATGTTGCCTAGGGTTCCGTAGGCCAAGAAGGCCAGGTGCTTTAAAAACAGTGAGGCTTGCTGCGACCCCCGGGGGGCAGAGCAGGGACCCTGACTGCCTGTGCGACAGGGAGCGCTTCCTGCGGCCTTTTGGGTTCTGTGGCTGTTCTCTGGGGTTTCCGGGCAGATTTCAAAATTTGTATTTAAACAATAGAAGTGAAAGATAATTCCCTTACGCGTGCTTCCTCCTTTTTGGTAGCGTATGAACCAAGCGAGGCGGATTTGAGGGTGAGGGTTGGCTTGAAAGCCCTTCATTCTCATAAATCACATTGTCGTCATGGTACGTATTTTCGTGTTCTTCTCCCGAACGGCTCAATTTATAGGTTGAAAGACGCTTTTCAATATTTGTCTCACAAAGAGAAGAACATGATTTGCTCCGGAAGTCAAATTTGCTTACTTATTACTTAGGGTATTTTATTTTATTTTATTTTATTTTATTTTATTTTATTTATTTTATTTTATTCTATTCTATTCTATTTTATTTTATTTTATTTTATTTTATTTTATTTTATCACTCCCATCTCCATTGGCTTCTGTGGAATAAATATTTGCTTGCGATGTGGAAAATTCATAGATGTTCCTCTGTAAGCGGAAGTCAAAGTCGTATATTATTAGTTTGCTCGTGTTCTGCTGCATTCTAGTGAGAAGCTCACTTTGACATGCAACCTAGTCTGACCTGGGACCAAAGGTCTGAACTCCTCCTGGGGACAGCCCGTGCCCTCCTGATGTCCAAGGGATGTTTGCTGCCCAGAATTCGTCCCACGGAGAACAACGTGCCCCATGCAGCACGCCAGACTGTATTTGATATAGCCATGATACGAACCATTAGTGTGTTTTTTCCTCCAGCTACACACAGAGTCCCAGCTGTCCAGCAAGCAGAGAGGTGGCGTGGTGCCATGCAGCGGGCACTTGCCTGGGGGCTCAAGGACAAAGCGTCCCTGGATCTGTCCTAATGACTCCGTGTTTGCCGAGGGCGCCTGTGTTTTGCCTGCCATTCGTTCCAAGCCAAAGAAAAGTGATTATTGCTTTCATATCCTGGCACATTGAAATTCCTGTTCCTCCTTCTCCCACATACGAGGGAGATCTATTCGGCCTTAACATCCTCCAAGCGGGTAGGAATGAGTGAATGTTATGTGTGCGTGTGACTGACCTTCATGAGATTCAACCCCTAACCATTCATGGGTTTTATAGTAATTATGTGAAAGGCAGTGTGGTACTGTTGAGGCAAGGATTAGATTTCCATCAGCCAAACCTCACCTGATATTATAGTCCTCATTAGTTGTGTGAAATTGATCGAGTTTTGTACACTTCGGGGCCTCGTCTGGAACGGGAGGTTGGCAATATCTATCCTCGTGTGTTGTTAGATGATTAAATAAAATAATTCATATCCTAATGCAATCACCCAGAATGCTCCGTCAATGATTATTTTTGTACAGCAAAAATCCCGGAGCTTCCCCACTGCTGATGGTTGCTTTGCCGTCTCAGATCCCTACTGCTGCTTCTGTCCCCTTTGGACATTTGCGAAAGATCTGGTGGCTACTCAGCCCCCTGCTGAGAACATCTTTGTACAAAGATGCCACACCTCGGCCAGGTCATGTGACCCTGCCCTTCGGGCCAGCTTGTGCTCGGTCTAGAACTAGCTGACTGAGCAAAGAGCTGTAGCCTCTGGCTTAGCGTAAGACTATGTACCAAACGCAGGAGAGATATTTATGCCCCTTCTTTGGGGAATTTTGTATGTGACACTCATAAAATATATTTCTTCTTCTTGGCTGTTTCTCACTACATCCTCACAATAAATCCCCATTACTTGAGTTATCTGAATGTGTCTCTTTTCATTCCGTGCAACCAGAAAGATAATGCACAAAACAGTTCTCTCCTTTATTTCGCCAATAATGCAATGCCTAAGAGATATTTGGAGCGGTCATCATTGTTCCTCCTAAAGGCCTGGGTATAAAAGACCATTGTCCACTTTATTTCCAAGGAATGGCATTGCCCCTTTGGGAGGTGCTCCGAGAAGCACAAGAATTGCAAGCACAAGAATTGAAGGAGAAAACTGTTCCCTGGTCCAAGTCCCTGATAAAGCCACTGTGTACGTATCTAATATTTGTATCATATCGCCTAGTGTCAGTGTAAATGGTGAGTGGGGAGAAGGGGATGGATTAGTTTAATTGTTTGCAAAATTTAGTACAGTGCCATGGAGTAGAAACTTTTGGCATGATCTCTTCCAGCAGAGCTAAAATTTTCAAGTACCTAGTTTGGAAGGTTACTTAATTTGTGTTTATAAATTAGGTGAAAGGTAAAAAATACATAAATGTTACAGTGTCATCTAACATGTTTCAAAGACTTTTAATTTATGTTCAAAATGACAATTACCAGGTTCTAATTAAATAACGAGCGAGAACAATGGTTTCATGCTTTGATGCCAGGGACAGTCCTTGATTACTGGAATCCAAGCTTATTGATCTCAGGCAACCTTGACTTTTTTCTGATCAGAATAAATGAAGTTTTCCTTTCATGGGAATTAAAAAATTTAAGATCAGAGTGTTTGGTTGCGTTCTGATGTTATAAATATCATTAATCGATTTTGATAGAGCCAATCAATTGTCTTCTTTAATTCATATTATTAAACAAGTTGTTAACCCTTGTGCTCTTTAGCTCCTAAGACATAAGATGACGTAGACCTAGATAAATGAATAATGACTACTTTATCCTCATAGTAAAATTGCTATAATCATTTACCTGCTGACGTATGTATACATAGGTACACACAAGTGAATATGAAAAGGGTTTAAAGTAGGATATAAAGAGTTGCATATACTATAATGCCTTAAAGGCAATTTCCATGTTTCCTTGAAGGAGGTTATATCGCGAGGGGCTGGGTAGTGCTGTGACCAATGTCTCTGGGGTGTCCCCCCAGTCAACTTCCTGTCTTACTACTTCATGTACTGTTATGTCCCCAGGCACATTTACTTGCAGGCGCTGACAGGTTCCACGAGCCGACTGGTGGCCCAGTTCAGCGGTAGAAACTGGAAAGTACCCTTATACAGTGGTGATGCTTCCGTCTTGGATAAGGAGACATTACATGTTACAGAAAAAGGCCTCATCTGAACCTGAGGCAGACTTTCATTGCGCTATTTTCTGACTTACCCCAAGGAGTCAGAAGACTGTACTTAACTTTTAGAATAAATTGAACCACACAAGACCTTAGGGTAAGAAGAAAACTCCAATAGTAATTAGGATCCTAATTATCTAGGATGCCTATACATTAAGTTCAGGATGTGGAATTACCAGGAGAACCTACAAAGAAATGGAGGCTTTATTTTTGGTTGTCACGTACTCTGAGTTATTTTTTTTCACTCTTAATTGGGGGAGCCATTGTCTTCTGTAATCACACGAAGTTGTCCAATTAATCTTCAGGTGGTGTGTAAGTAATGTGCATGTTACTTCCACTTATGGGTCGGTACTATATCATAAATGGCTACAATTGTGTGGGGGAAAAAAGCTAGACGCTTCCTTTCATGACCTTTTAGTTTCTGTCGTGTTAAAATAGTCTTCGGGGAATAAACTCACTTCCATACGTGGGGATGGAGAGCGGGTGTCCCACTCAGTCTCCGTGGGAGGTCACTGACGGAGCTGTACAGTTGTGGGTGTGTGGGAGGGGGTGCCGTTCTTTTTCCGGTGCTCTGGGGGAACCTCATTACCCTTCAGTTCCAGTTCCACAGGAGGCGTGCTTCCGCTGTCTCGGAGCTCTTTTTAGACCCGAACGTGGACTGCCAGCTGTGCTAGGGCGACCACTCCTCTCAGTGTTCCCGGATAACATGAGGACCTCGGATGCTGTCGGCCAGTGCTCTCTCCTCTGCGCCAGGACAATTTTTGTCACCTTTGTGCACAGGGGTCCCCATGCGGCCTCTCCCCAACAGCTGGCACTGGGTCTGCATGTGGGGGCGGCCCTGAGACCTCGGGGAGCCCTGGGCCTGAGCACTCAGGGAGCCGGAGGGCCTGGGAATGTGTACCCGTCCCGATCTGGGCTTGACCAGCGGCTGACCAGTGCGGAGATGAAACACTCCAGCCCCCTCGTCCCCTGGTCCTCCCAGGTGTGACCCACACTGATTCTCTCTCCAGAGACCTCTTGCGTAGGGTTGCCAAATTTTGCAAATAAAAATTCAGGGTGGAGTTGTTTTCTGGTATATGTATTTCTGTGCAATATTTGGAACACACTTATGCCACACACAAAAATGTAATTATTATTTACCTTAAAATCCACTGTATCTGCATGTCCTGTGCGTTGTTTGATGGGCACACTCCCGTGGGCCTTCTCGGGATGTGGCGGGTGTTCCCGCTGGGCTGGGCTCCTGCCCCTGCTCTGGGCCCTCCCCTCGACCCGGTTTTCCTGGGAAATTCATCCTGAGGAACCCCTCTAACCCAGACCAGGCCCTGCCTCTGGGGAGCCCGAGCCAAGACAGCCAGCTCGGTCTGTCACTTTGCCATGACCGTGAATCCCTTCTCCCCCCAACACTTTCTTGGTTTGACGAATTATGTGGTCGCTTGAGCTATCATAAAAATATAACTGGTCGAGGACATTATGCTGTTTTTAAGAAACGGAGCATAACGAACTGTGCGGTGATGGCAGGGTGGGACATTAGAAACATGATGGAGAAGAGGTTTTGCAACAGGTGGGCTCGACCAAACGCCCGCGGTGTTCACAACAGGTGGCGGTAGTGAGTCCGTCCCTTGCGCTGCCCTGGAGCGGTGGAGGGATGTTGCCTGTGTGCTGGGACTGAGGGGCGTGGTGCTGTACCCCGGGGTTCCCGGCCTCATCCAAGATCGCCGTGTCTGCATGTGCCCTAAAAAGTGCAGAGCAGCCACCCTGCAGGCGCTCCCCGGGTCTGGGCAATGTGCCCTACCAGCAGAGGGCGCCGAAACCTGAAGCTGGGGGAGACACTGGAGGCGCCCGCAGGACCCGGAGCTGCGTAGGCGTCAGACCTACCGATGGTCGATGTAGCATTTCCCACTGACCGCAAGGGGGGGAATGTAAGTCATCAATGAGTTGATTCAAATAAAACGGTAACTTTTTTTGCGTACATCCAAGCGTATGGCTGCACATTATAACACCACATTTTATAGAATTGTGTGATACAGTTAATAATTATTTAACCACCTCTTTAAAAGCTGTAATCTGTTAAGTAATCAAAATGGCCACCCAAGTAATTGTGTGTTTATGTGAAACTGGTGATATGAATCTAACGTCTAGATTTATAATCCAAACATATACAGGGCTATTCTAATATTAACTTGCAGCGATCTCAAACAGCCGTGAAAGAGAGGCAGCTGTTTCAGGGGCAGAAATGCACACAATTGGCGTGTGACTACATCTGCAGGGCTCAGATGAAACACTCCCATTAAACTGTCGTCACCATGCTGTCATGCATTCACGGGTTGAAAGACGGCATATAAATCTGGAGTAACATATTGGGTGTGCCTTTCCTTATGGGAAATATAAATTAAGCCACATGACCTGCATGATCTTAAACATATAAGACCAAAGAGTATATTTTCTATTGCTTTAAAAAAAACGTGTTAATCAACTCCTTGGCTGCATTAGTATAACATGACCCCGTACTTTAAGTGCACTCAATTTCACGTCAGTAGCACTTGCTCAATGAAGAGATAAAATTTAGAAATTAGAAGACATGATGAATAGCCTTTATTCTAAGGTCAGACAGAAGGTACTCGAAGCTAATGGGAAACATCACTCTCAGCCAGGGCCAATGAGCCCGACCATGGGAACTGACCACGGGTCTCAGCCCGGAATCTGTCTCGAATGTCGAGGGATCCGCTCTCCGTTTGCCGTGTTTCATTGTTCGTATAAATACTTAATGAAAATATTATTAGACTATTCAGCGGAGTGAAATAAACGGATGGCCTGGGTAGCTGCAGAAGCGCACTTAATATTCACTAAATGAAGTGGCATAATAATTTATTTTGCATGTCGTATTAGTCTTCTGAGAGGTTTTGTACTTTTAAACTTTTTAGCACTCTTTAAAAGGCGTCATTACTGCCATAATTATGAGGTTTTAATATGTTTTTATGGTTATTGAAAACGCAGCGCACAGTTCAGAGGGAGACAGGAGACGTTCGTCCACATGGCGCAGGGTGGAGAGGAGGTGACGCAGATTTTGAAGGTCGACTCCCCTTTAGTGCAGCGTCACCGACTCTTGCTGCAAAAGTTGACCTTACACCACACACAGCTACACAATGGTTTCTCAAGAAGAGAATTTGCGTGATCAAGTTAACAAGGTGGAACACTTTTTAACTATCACCTGAGCTTTGCATCTTTAGGAAAATTGGGAGTTGCCTGTTCTGAATCTTACATGCTTTTCAAACACCACTTTAGTGAGGCCATGTGGAGAAAAATGTGGAATCAGGAGTTTTAGAGAAATGTCACAACATACATGTACACATAAAGTTTCTCCAATTGTCTTTCTAAATGCTGCCCATGTTGGTCGTCTTCAAAAATATCCTTTACATAGCATGTAGATGTATGTAGGATAGGAAAATGCATGGAACAACAAAGAAACATGTGTTCTCGTATGTTCTTTGGAAAGTCAAAACCAAAGAAAACGACTGACTCTTTTTTTAGAAAGTGAGTGGTGTGTGTGTGTGTGTGTGTGTGCGCATTTGTGTGTTTATGCATGCATGTCCTGACATTATTGCGGTATTTTCTCTTTACCCTGATATCATAAAAGAAATAAATTCACCACATTATTTCTTAAAGGTGAGGCAGAGAGAGTATTCGTCCAAACTCACTTCCATCCTCAGTGTTTCTCCAGAAAGGAGTGAGTCCAGACACAGAGAAATGCTTACAAGTTTGTATAGTACCAGGGGGCCCTGTAGATGAGTGGGAGAAGATTGTTGTTTTACTAAACGAGACAGCATCAGTTGGATATCCTCATGAATGAGAAATCTGGACTCTTTTTTATGCTGTATGTAAAGTGAAAATTGCTGCTGCGATACAGAATTTGGAAGGCACAGCATGAAAGATTTTAGAAGACTTGGAAGAACTTATCTTTATGACCTGGGGTAGAGAAATATTTTTAAACAAGAATCCCAAGAGCATTAAAAATAAGAAGAATTCATACATTAGACTAAATTAAAATTGTGGATCGAAAGTCACCATCAAGACAGAGAACACAGAATGAGTGAAAATATTTGCAATGCACATAATGTAAAAAAAGACTCATGTCTAGAATATGGGAAAAATGACAAATCAGTAAAAGAAACACAGAATCTAAAAGAAAAGGGGCGAGAGACTTGGGCAAGCACCTCGCAGAACAGGGTATCAAAATGGCCAATAAGAACAGCAAAGGTGTGCGTCATCGTGAATCGCTGGTGAATGCAAATCTGCACCACTGCAATACGCCGCTGGACAACCTCCGAATGGCTATGGAGGTTGACAAGACCCATATGTATAAGATTCTGGACCACTAGGACCTCTCATACACTGCCGGTGGGAGTGAAACTTAGTATAGACACTTCAGAAAACCATTCTGTGTTGTCTGTTAGCTTTGACAGTAAAGATTTTCTGCGATTTTAAATTCCACTCTACTTTGGGGATATGTGGGTGCACATGTGTGGCAAGACTTGTCAAGAGGAGCTCCTGCAGCCTCGGTTGTGACTGATAAAAACTGGAAGTGACATGAATGACCTTGGGGAGTAAATGGACCAGTGATGGTGGTGCATTTACGCAATGAGACCATGTAACACGCTGAGCAGCAGCAAACCTCAGCTACGCACGTGGCGAGGATGGCGTGCACAAACACAGTGCTGATTAAAATATGCTGCACACAAAAGAAAACATTTTTAAGAAGACTAATTTAAAAAATCTAATATATAATATAGATATAATATACACATATAAGTATATGTTTCTGATAAAACTGTTTTTTAAAAAATTGTACTCCCCTTAGTAGAACACATTCAGTCAGGCGTTTGTAATGCCCAGGAAAGCGCACTCGTCGTATCACATGTACGTAGGAAAGGCCTACGTACATTGGTTGGACAAAGGTGTCAGGGAATGATTTTTATTGTTCTAACTGGATGATCTGCCTTATCATCCACATCCTTTCAAAGCACTTTCGCCTCTTGGAGCTGATGCAATTAAACCAAAGGTAACAGAAGGGGAGAAAATGAAACAAATGAGAACTTGTTGCAAACCGTAGAACGTTATTGGCCTCTTGAAAGAGATCACCATTTGGAATGAGTTTTCATGTAGGATGCCAGCTCCGAGTCTTCACTTGCTTAAGGGAGGTGAATTGTTTTTGTTAGACTGAAATCATGCAATCCCAAAAGAAGGCCGCGAAAGATGATCCGGTCACAAGTTGTCAGCGGCAGATTTGAGTGGAGGCCTCTAGGAGACATTGTCACAAACTCCTTATGATGATTCAGTTCAATTGAACTATGTCATTATGCTTGATCCTCCCTCCTAAAATAGAGACCCCATGTGGGGTCACTGTTCTGTGGGGGGGGCGTAGCTAAGAGCCACAGTCACCTCCTTCCTCCATGACTTCACCGAAGGTGAGTAGAGACTTTGAACGGCATTGCAGCCTTTTTCTCTCGAAGTGAAACTTCTTGGCTGGATGTGACTCTGTATGGCATTTCTCTGTCATGCTAACCAACGCCAAGGGTAAATTCCTGGGGGCAATGAGTGTATTTTTCTCTTGCTACAGAAAGAATTGCACCCAAAGTTCTAAAGAAAATCAATATACTGAAATCCAGGTAAAGAACTCATGATTTGTTCTTCAGAATGTCGAAGCTAAAAAGGGATACTAAACTCTCCTCTTAAGCTTAAAAACAATAACCCTGTAGTATAGAATGGGATCTATGTGGATAAGGGAAGAAATTTATTCCTTAAAAGAAAAGGCTGAGACTAGCATATAATATAAATCTAATATTTGAGCATTAATTTTGACATGGAGAGAATTTTTGAGAGGGTCCTTGTGATTAGTTGTCACTCCTCGGAGCTTACTGATAAAATCCTAAATGCACAATGTCAGGTGGTGCTCTGTTTTCGAGGAGGGTATAAATTTAACCCACAGCAGCATAAATTCAGTAATATATATCGAGGACGGTTTTGATAGCAAAGGTCGTTGAATTCAAACACAGACTTACGGGAAGGAAATTTTTAGATTCTGTTGCTCTGCAGTCATTCAATAGCCCTCACCTGCCAAGCATGGCTTGCATGCACTTCCAGATGAAGCCGGCAGGATGAATCAGATCCACTCTCAAGGGTCTTCGCCATTACATAATTCTGCAAGATGGATGGAGTATGCTTTAAGCATAAGTCAAAGATCAGAAGGCAAAGGCATGTGTAGCTTTGTCAATACAAATCACTTCCGCGATATTTACGGACGAGGACAGATGGTCGATATCGATCTTTTTCCTTTCTTAACATTTGTCAGCCTTGAAGATGAAAGAATATAAAATTCTGACCGTATTAAGCCTTCTGGTGGTTGTATTTTTATTCTGCAAAATAAAGCAAAATATAATAATGAAATAATTTTTGGGTGCATGTTTAAAGTCAGCACATTTTCCTAATAACAAGAAATCCCACTTTTGTAGACAAATGTAAATATGTTCTACATGTTTGGGGACCGTACACTGTTGGTACCCAAGAAATACTTGCTAATGTAGTTCGTTTAAATAGTTTCTAGACCTGTTAGATGTTACGGAAGAAATTTTAACGAAAATGTATCCCTCTCAAAGCACTTTGTGTGGTGGAGAATAAATATATCTTTTCTTGGGCTTGGTATTCTTACCCTAGATGTTAGCACCACATAGTTGTTGTCTTTCCACCACAACTTTCGGGATCCTGTTTGTTGGCAACACAATGAAGTGAGTGTTGAAGACTTCCTTTTGTTGCATGATCTCACAGTTTCCATGTTTTTCTGTACTGTTTACCATAAATTACACTTTTTAAGGCCAGTGTCATTTCCTTTCTGTTTCCTTTGAGTAAACATCGTGAAAAGAATGAGAATACATGCTCTGATCGGTATGGCTCAGTTGGTTGGGCGTTGTTCTGCAGAACAAAAGGTCGCAAGTTCGATTCCCCTGTTGGGCACAGGCGTGGGTTGCTGGTTCGGTCCCACATCAGGTGTGTGCAGGAGGCAACTGATCAATGTTTCTCACAGCAATGTTTCTCTCTCTCTCACTCTTTCTCCCCCCTTCCCCTATCTCTAAAAATAAATAAATAAAATATTTAAAAAACAACAAAAAAGAATGCAAATAGGCGACATCAGAATATCAGTATTTATAACAATACAAGAATTTAGGAAGTACTGATAATTTCCATTCCATGTCAAATAAATTCACACTCATCTTTTTTATTAATAAAACTTTGAAACACCCCTATGTGTCAAAAATAGAACATTTAGGACAATCAGGTGATGAGGTATGGGTTGCACTAACCAAATCACGTAAGACATATTGAAAGAAGAAATCCACACAGGTTGTGTAGGTATTCACTTAGAAATGAAAGCAGAGTCATCACACAGGGCTTAGTTTTACCCCTCTCATCCACCAGAATTCTTCCTAACCCACATCTGAGGATATGTTTATTGATTTTAGAGGGAGAGAGAAACATTGATCAGTTGCCTCCCGTACGCGCCCTTACTAGGGATTGAACCCACAATGTAGGTGTGTGCTCTGACCGGAGATCAGTCCCACAACCTTCTGGTGTTCAGGACGACGATCTGACCCACGGGGCCACCTGGCAGAAAATTTGCCATTGCGTTGCTCACCTGGGGTTGACTTTTTCTAGCATCACCATTTGTCACGTTGTGTGCCTGTCTGTCATTTGAAGTAGTTCCCAGTAGATGGCAGTCTGGGTACCGGACCCAAGGGGGCGGGCAGCCCTCACAGCAGACGTGCCCTCTGTGACCATGGGTATTGTGGGAGGTCATGGAATGCGGCTTTGGTGTAGAGTATATTAAAAAATACTACTTAGTTTTAAATTAAAAAATGTAACTCAACGCGCAAAAGGAGGTTCATATTATAAGAAAGGAGGTATAACAAGCAAGGATTTTACCAGTGATAAAATGCCTGGAATCTGTTTCTATTTCAGGCACTTCAATAAATCTGAATATTCCGACTGAGATATAGAATGTATCATAGCTGAAACCTTCACTGCGTTATCTAATTTCACAGAGCTCAGTCTCGCTCATCACCTGTGTACCCTGACTTCATGCCTTTGATCCAGCCTGACCCTTTGAAACTTGCTGTATGTGTCAGCAGCAAAGAAGACTTAAGCCTGGGCACTCCCGTCCAACTTGCAGTAGCTTTTTGGAACAGCCTCGCTTCACACCCACCCCACCACCCTTGCCCTGCTCCAGAGACCCTGGCCCAGGCTGCACCTGCGTTTTTCTCACCCTCTCCCAGCCTCTGGATTTGTGCATGGGCTTTGTTTCTCTAGGCTTAGTACCAGCATTCTCTACGGACGCTGACCGGGCACCGTCCCTGTTTCTCCTCGTCTGGGGGAAGGGGTGGGGGGCACCCAGTTCCAGTACATTCTCTAGATCTGTCACTGGCTTCCTGGCAGGGTCTACTCCAAATGTCCAGCTGAGGACAACGTTCTCGGTTGTTAGCTGTCTAAAACACGTTATGGCTAACAAATGACGATGAGTTTGATTTCCACCAGAGTTCTTAGAAAGACACTCTGTCTCCTCAGAAGGTGGGTTAGCGCTCACCACGTGAGCGTCCTTGAATGTCCGTGACTCACAGATGTCTCAGAGGGCTGGGGAAGCCTGCCTGTGCATCGCTGTTACCACGCAGGGCCTTTCTGATTGCAAATCCAGGCCAGTGCCTGCAGGCTAGGAAGCTGAGAAAGGAGAGAGCTTTGTTTTTCCAATGAAACGTTTCATTTTCCAGCTTTGATGACAACAGGTGTCTCATGTGAAGATTCTTTTATTTGTGCAGAACGCCCTCGACACCGTAAGCTTCCCCTCTCTGAAAAGCCTTTACCGACCAGAACACTGGGGCCAGGCTCACCCAACCTCGTGGACGCCCTTCGACATCTCAGGCGTTTCAATGTCAGTGCTCCTCTCGGGGGCACCTCTCACCCTGAGCTGCGTGTGTGCTCTCTCGGTCGGGTCCGCGCGACGCCACGTGATTCGCCAGGCAAAGAGTGAGGGTGACAATCGACCGATCCTTGTCGTGTCTTCTTGAATCTGTCAAGACTCCCCGCTAGGAAGCGGATTAACGTTCCCAGCAGCCTCCAGCGCGTCCCCGGGGCTGCGTGGCTGGCCTCGTGCAGCCTCTGAGGAGGGCTGTAACATTCTGCTTGAAAGCTCCTCGAGCTTGGTGCTCGAGGTTGGAGGGGTGCGAAGATCGACTTATTGTGTGAAATGTACTGTAAGGCATTTTCCCCTCTGGTAGTGTCATAGACAGATGGCTTTTTCTCTCCTCCACGCCGCATCCCGGTACTGCTTGTCTCCCGAGCAGAGGAAGAGGAGAGGCAGCCCTCTCTTCCGTTGTCAGTGTTCTGTCTTCTCCCCAGTCTCAGAAGTTCCCCCTTCTCTCAGCACTGCACTGTCTCTTCCCACTCAGTGCCCGGGGGAGGCATTATTTGTTCTTCTTTCTGGCCTCTGTTGTGCGAGGATGCCACCAATTACAATGCGAAAACGTGGAGAAGTAGGCTTCCTTATTATATTTCTCTTTGCATATGTAGTGCAGTATTTCACAGAAAAGGAGCACCAGCAATTTTTTTCCCCCTAAGACTGATTGATTGACTTACCTCTTCAATATGAAGTGATGTAGCGGCCTCACGAAATGTTAGCGTTCATTTCCCATATTGCTTTTCTGACAGCGCATGCATATTGCGGGGTAGTTCCTGCACTCTAATTGAAAGCAGGTGTTATAGATCATCCCCAGAAGATTGTAAGTGTGCATGAATTCATACATCTTGGGTGAGCATTCCTCTTTGCTGGCTAAAGTTGAATACAAGGATTTCTATTTCTTTGGGAAAGTGGAAAAAAAACACAAAAAGAATTACATGCAACATGGTAAATACTCAATAGTAACATCAACTAGAATAAGCCTGTTTTGAATAGATATTTTCAATTATGATGATGTTGAGTGTTAAAATTTAACTTTGAGATTTGTCAAAATATTCTTGACTAAATTATATTTAAAAAGGAATACTTTCGCTCATACATGAGCAAAAGGGAAGTGGCTGATTGTAAATGTTGCCAACAACAATGCTAATTGTCATGGCGAGACCGATGGGGAGGGAGTCCCATAGCCCCTGTAGGAAGACGTGCAGTGAGTTAATGATCTTCCCTGGCAAGTAGATCTTCTTTACAAAAGGGATACATGTCTATGCAGAGAGAGGAGGGATTATTCTGTTATCCGTGCAAAATCTGAATTGCAAATTTTAAGGTATCAGAGATATCCATTTTGGGATGTATTTGCACTCTAGAATTGGGAATTATTTAAATTCAAAACTTTATTGAATTTAAATAGAAGCATAAATCGGTAACTGACATTAAACACTAGGGATTTGAGATATTTCAATAAAATATTCAAGTTTAACTTGAATAATTTAAAAGTTTTCAAACTAACTAGAAACATGGTTTACAGGCAGACCTGTAAAGATACATTTTGAAAGATATTTGGGAACACTACTTTTTTCAACAGGCTTTACTGTATAAGACTAAGCCTGGATCTGAAAAGCTGCTTCTTATAAAAAAATAGCTAACACTAAGTCCTAATGTTGCCTGTTTTAGAATCTATTCATATTTACTATTTCCAAAAATTGTTTATTTGGCTTCCAAAAATTTAGTGGATTTTTTTTTTTCTTTTTGGATTCAGGGCACTGATGACAAGAAGCTAGCCTTGGAAGAGATAGACGCTACAGGAGGGAGTCCACGGTCAGTGTTAGACCAAGTGTGCCAGTCCAGTAATAGAGTGACACTGGCCGAGAATGGCTACGTATCAATTCTCAGCTGGCAGGGAGAGGTGGTTAAAAAGGCTTAAAGAGGGTGGTTGAACATGCAAAAGTATAGAGTTGGAACTCTGATGTTTGATTTCTGAGCCTTACTCACTAGGAGATTTTGGTAAGCCATTCACCTAACATACTTCTGTTCCCTCCTCTACGAGACTGAGAACACATGTGCACTCTTTGACACGTCGGAAGGTTAGTGTAACCGCCTCCCTTTCCAAAAAGGGGGTCTGTCAGGTGGCTATCACGGAAGAAAGGGTACGTGGGGAAACGCCCCTCCCTGGTTCTTTCCCACGGTTGCACCCCCCACTGAATAGCCCCCTCAGTGTCCACCGAGGGCAGACAGGTGTCTGACAACCCCCTGAGATAAATCTCTCGGATCCCTTCCCCCCAACTCTGCTCTGTGCGCCTCAAGTCCTGAAGACTTCCCCCAATGCACCCACCTGCCTGAGGCGTCCCTGCTCCAACTCCAGACCAGACTGCCGTCATCACCGCTCACTCAGGCTAGGTGAAGCCTTCCCCTCCTTGTCCCCACCGGCTGGCCGGCCGGGCCCGGGACACCTGCCCCACGCCAGCCCCCCGTCCACTACAGAACCCTTCAGCGCCCACTGTGGTGGACAGGAGAAAACACGCCGTCGCCAGGATTCTGTGCGCCCTGGCCCAAATCTACCATTGCCGCGGTCCTTACAGCCCAGGAGGGAGAAAACACACATGAATTGAATTGTCAGTGATCAAGATTTTGGAGTCAAACTGTACTGTCCATTGGGTAGACCAGTTCTTTGTCAGTGAACTGGCAGAAGGAGCCCGGTTTCGTGCTGGTGGTGAAGGCATGCTAAATTAATCAAGTTACCAATCAGTGGGATTGGTAAAATTGCACTAGAAACTTGGGTGTATCGGGTGGGTCAAGGCTGTCAGCGCAAGGAGTCAGGGTGATGACGTAAGGAGATCGTGAGCAGAAGCTAAAAGCTAAGTCTCACGTGGGAGCGGGGGGCCCTGCCTGTGGGAGGCACAGGGGGAGTTTCCACCGAGGCAGGTGTGTAGGTGTCCGGCAGTGAATAAAAGTGAGCTGGGCGATGGAGGAGGAAGGTGGGGGTAGAACCAACAAAGCTGTCCAGCGTGGGGGCTGGAGAGGGGACCAGCTCAGGCAGCGTGACCAGAGCTGTGTTCTGAATGTGCAGGTTGCCTCTCCGCTGCCCCGCCCCCCTTAGCATCCCTATCCCGCCGTTCCTAATGTGACCCGTTCACACAGAAATATGTTTGGAGAGCATGCATACCATCGTTTCCTGTGCCGCTACAGAATATATTCATCCGTTGTTAGCTTTTGCCCACATCAGAATCTTCAGAGAAACTCCCGGGATTTCTGATTCAGGAGGTATGGACCGATGCGCAAGAATCTGCATTTTTAACGTGGTCACAGGTGATGCAGGTGATGGACCTCGAACCACGTTACCGGCAGCCTTGGGCTACACTAGGGTGGTGGGAAAAAGAGAAGTTGCAATTCACCGAACACCCTCTGGGGAGAGGATGTTATGTGTGAGGGGGAAATATTTGTGTTGGTGGAAGGGAATGCGACTCCAAAGTTCATGCTTGACCAAGTGTCTTCCAACTCAGGGGAGTCTTGTCCCCGACTGAGAGAAGCTACTTTGCTTCGCCGAGCTTAGGCATGAGTTGAGGTTTGCATGACTGTAGAGAAAGACTGGACCCCGATTTAACCTCTCAGCATGAAAAAACAGAAGTTAAAATAGTGCAGGAATGAATGGAAAGAAGAGAGGACAGGGCGACTCTATGCAGAGAGGGAAAGAGAAGCCGAAGTAAGTCTCTAGTCATGGTAAAGCTGAAGGGAAACTTGGCAAAAGGAAGATATCTAAGGGATCTCAAAAGAAATTAGCTCTGGATGTGTGAGCCTGTGAGTGATCAGAAATGCTCTGGGGCAAGAGAACCCTTTGCAGGAATGGAAAATACCGCTGTCCGGCCCTGGCTGGTGTAGCTCAGTGGATTGAGCGCGGGCTGCGAACCAGGATATCACAGGTTCGATTCCCAGTCAGGGCACATGCCTGGGTTGCAGGCCATGGCCCCCAGCAACCACACATTAATGTTTCTTTCTCTCTCTCTCTCTCCCCCTTCCCTCTCTAAAAATAAATAAATAAAATCTTAAAAAAAAAGAAAAAAAAAGAAAATACCACTGTCCATGCCCAGGGATCGGAGCAGAGGGCGTTGATGACTGGTTCAAGTTGCCTTCTAAAAATGGCTAAGAGAACAATTTTATGTACTTATTAATTTTAAAAGAGATTGATTGATTGATTGATTGGAGGGAGAGAGAAAGATCAATTTGTTCTTCTATGTGCCCTGACCGAGGGTGGAGCCTGCAATCCTGCGCTGTGGGGACGGCACCCTAACTAGCTGAGCTACCCGGCCAGGGCGTACAATAACCACTTCAGCATTTACACTATACCTCCATCTGGAATCAGAGTGATGTTTTATCTCTGCTGTCGTTCAACATTTGCCATGTATGCATAACTTATCAAACGAAATAAACACTTCAATGCTGTCAATTAACAGAAGAGTGGAACAATAAATCTCAGGAGCTTCGGGGGGGAAAGTACACCAGGTAAAAATAAATATGCTTTCAAATAATGAAACATAAACAATTCCCAGTTTGTGCGCTACCCTGCATTCACAGAGACACGCTGAAATCAAGGTCATGATGTCTAAGAATGGTCCCTGTTCATGGCTATGAATTCCCAGATTTCTTCATCTTTGCTGAAATAACAAAGCACTGACCCAGGTGCTTCATTAGGCAGGGAAGGTGAGGCATGTTCTGCCAAAAATAATAAACAAGCCAGAAATAGTTGTTTATTTCTTCACAAAAACATCACCCCCTTTGTATGTTCAAGCGTATATCTTCAGGGGAAAAAAAGCTGGAAATGTAGAAATTACAAATTGTAAAATCACCCGTGATGGCCCTGCACAGAGATTTGGTTCTATTACTTAACTCTACCCATTCTCACACACACCATGTGCCAAAGACACTTAAAATTCTGTCTTCCAAACTATGTCCCTGTATCATTTTGGTGTTTTTTTTTCACTCTTGTGCTTTAGCAATTTCTCAAATAAACAGCATATGATTTTAATTCATTGCTTTTATACAAATCCAAGGGATGTTTTCACCTAATGGAGAATTTAATTATTTTTTCTATGTTGCTATCTGGCACATCTTCTTATGTATTATTTTATGCTCTGACAATTATTTTAATTAATTTCCAGTATTAATTATATTTGTATATCTTGGTTTTCTATTTATTAAAAAGATTTAGAATTTATAAAATAGATTTTTAAAAAGATTTTATTTATTTTTAGAGAGAGGGGAAGGGAAGGAGAAAGAGAGGGAGAGAAACATCAATGTGTGGTTGCCTCTCATGTGCCCCCAACTGGGGACCTGGCCCATAACCCAGGCACGTGCCCTGACTGGGGATCAAACCAACAACCCTTTGGTTTGCAGGTCTGCGCTAGATCCACCGAGCTACACCAACCAGGGCTGTAGAATAGATTAAGAATAACAATTATGATTTTCAAACTTGCCATCATCAAGAACAGCTTTATTACTACTGACACTTAATATGCAATAAAGAGTTTAGCAAATATTCTCTTGCTTCCCAATTTCTCTCAGTGCAATTTGATCTGCATTGTTATACTTATAGAATTATTATTAATTTTATGTCATCATCCTTCAAGAGTGAATATTCATGTTTTTGCAATTTTGTTACTGTATTGCTCACCATTTTTTTGTTATCATTCTGGTGCTTGGCATAGCTTTTGGCATATTGGTGTTCAAAAACTACCTGTTGAATTAAAGAGTGATCTAAATTTAAGTTTAATTATGCAGAATAACCATCACAGAGATGGTTATTCTCTGTTTTAGCAGTTCATGTTTCCAATTAGCATATTGCTGATGCAGGTAAAAAATACCATTTTTTAATTTTGTGTTCTAATGTCAGATATCCAAAAATCTCTTTAGATTATCTTTACACATTGGTGACAGCTCATGCAAGTGTAACAATAAACCATAATTACATCCCTTTCCCTAAAAATGGTGGTCACTTAATTTTGTGTGCTCATGTGTTTATGATTTTCTTTTTTTTAAAGATTTATTTATTTATATTTATTTTCAGAGAGGGAAGGGAGGGAGAAAGAGAGAGAGAGAGAAAGATCAATGTGTGGTTGCTGGGGGCAGTGGCCTGCAACCCAGGCATGTGCCCTGACTGGGAATCGAACCTGCGACACTTTGGTTCGCAGCCCGAGCTCAATCCACTGAGCTACGCCAGCCAGGATGATTTTATTTTGTTTGTCATCAAAATTCAAAACTTTTCCAGAATACAGCCTACTGAAGTTCTTTCTGCATTAGTTGAACCTAAAATATAGTGAATTATTGTAGTTGGTAGGTTAAACACAAACTGGGACATTTCTCAAATATTTTTTTCTATTTTCTTTATTAAGTTTATTTTTTATAAATGTAGTTTATCTGTGACCTAAAACTATACTCTGTATTTTTCTATATATTTTCTGCTTTTAACCTCCATCATTTCTTTTGTTGCTGTTATAGTTTAAGAATATTTGTGTCTGTTTCTCAAATTGCAGATTTGACTTCATGTTTGGTTGGTTCTGTTTTTACTTAACTCATACCAATAAGTTTTGTTTTCATCTTTAATTTAATTTTTGTTGCTTCTTTGCCCTAGTTCCCTTTTCATTGAATTTTAAATGCTTTATTTCACACAGACTACGTTTCGTAAATATTTCTGAAAATTCAAAATGAATAGAGTTTCCTACGCCTTCCTGCTTCCTGTAGTGAATACGTTTCATAGGTCCACCTCCCTCCTGCTCATTTTAAGAAAATGGTTCCAGCGTGGGCTGCAAACCAAAGTGTCGCAGGTTCGATTCCCAGTCAGGGCACATGCCTGGGTGGCAGGCCATGACCTCCAGCAACCGCACATGGATGTTTCTCTCTCTCTTTCTCCCTCCCTTCCCTCTCTAAAAATAAATAAATAAAAGCTTTAAAAAAAAAGGAAAAGAAAATGGCCTCATGCTTTTCAGTCGTGGAATATGCTGTAGGCCTTGCTGTCATTTCTCTCTTCAGCCCCCTCACACCTCCCCGACCCAGTGTGCACAGCCCTGGGGCAGAGAGGTCTGTTCTGACCACTAGGGTGCTGACTGGTGGGCTGACTGTGTGCTGTGTGTCCCCGGGTCTTTCCTTCCAAAATTCCAAGTCAATGACTTAGACAAATCGCTGTGCAGTCCCTACGTCACATTGGGCGTTTGGACCACGCAGCTCTGCTGCTCTCAGGTGAGAAGTTGGCATTTCTCCTTCCTGGTTCCTGACCCAGTTTAAAGCAACCTGTGGGTCTCCTTCCACAGGTAAACACAGTGTCGTCCGGGGGTGCCGCTCTCTGCGCTCACCCTGCGGTCACGGTGTTGGACGTGTCCGACTCCGAATGCGCCGCCCATCACGGCGGAGGTGGGGTGCCCTTCTGCAGCCACCCCAGAGTCTGCCGACACGAGGAAGGCTTCCAAGTATTTACTGAAGGAGTAATAGCAGCTCTTCTCGAACTCTTTGAAAAACAGGAGGAAACACCGCCAGACTCATCTTAGGAGGCCAGCATGACCCTGAGACCAAACACCAGACAAGGATCCCGCAGAGGAAATCACAGGCCCGTGGCCCCGATGAACATAAAGGTCAAAGTCCTCAACAGCATATTTGCAAAACAAGTGCACCCAGTCAGCCCTCTACATTTGAGAATTCCCAACCGTGCATTAGGAATACCGTTTTCAGCCTGTGGTTGACTGAATCCAAGCATTTGACAGCTGGGGAATCCAAAGGCCATTGGTATATGTATTGAAAAAAATCTGTATATAACTGGACCCGTGCAGCTCACACCTGGATTGCCCAAGGCACCAGGGCAGTGGAATGAAGAGCTCATTCTAAGCAGCATTTTGTTCAGAGGAGACCATTGGCACAAAAACAACGTGAAGTTTAGAAGATTAGAACTTGAACCAGCCTACTTTTGTCAGGATTTCGCTGTTGAACTCCCTAATCTCTAGGTGAAGAAACTCTCAGGATGCTAACAGGAGCTAACTAGGGAAGACCCCCATGAAATGAGGACCACAGGAGGACTCCAGGATGGCAAGGAATTCATGAACACGGGAGCGAAGCAGGTGTGTAGGGGAAAAAAAACAACAATGCTTATATCTTGGATGATGCTGGTCAGGGACTTTTATGCAAGTCTGAGCCTGGTCAAAATGTCTATTTGCATTTGTTGGTAAGCCCGCTGAGTCCTTGAGGCACAGGTGTGAAAAGCAAGGCTTCACAAGGTTGTTCCTTTGCAGGGTTCAGGGTGCAAGCCTGCACACGCCCGTGCTGGTATCAGCCTGTGTTCCCTATGGTGTGTGTTTTAGTATCGGGCAGAACTGCTCTCGGGACCCCTCTTCCAATCGGACTAGGCCACCGATGCGCATTTTCTGCCCCAGACACTGTGTAAGGTAGTTTGGCAAGTTTCGTACAAGTCCTGTAGGGATTTATAGAGTAATTGAGGGGAAAATGACACTTTTACAAGAGAGAGTTCTCTCCTACAGGAATTTGTTCTCTCTCCGATCATTGAGGTCTGCTTTTATGACTTCCAGGAAAGCTTTAGAGTTTTTCTTTTTCACTTTTTCTTTTTAATTTGTGCGTTCTGAAGTGCCTTTTGTGTGCATGCCACACTTCTTTATTATCTTTTCTATTTGAAATAAAGTGGTGCATAGGTAGATAAATTATGTATATTAATTTGTATTTAATTGGGTCACTTATTTAATTCTTTTATTTGTCTATAAGTGGGAAATTAATTTTCTTGTATTTTCACTGTAGATAATGAACATGCTGGAAAATAATTGGAATTTTGACTACTTGATCCCAATATTAATATATCTTAGCTAATAAAGTTACCTTTTAATTCTAGCTTGCTAATATTTAAATTATATGAAGTGTTGAATAATGTAACTTAATATATTGCATTGCATTGACATATTTTTTTTTAATGCTCTTAATTTGTTTACTTAGATCAGCGATTTTCAGCCAGTGTGCCACGAGAATTTGTAGAACATGTAACACCTGACTATTTAGTCAGGGACACTGACCTCTTCTCCCTTCGATTGTCAAATTAAAAAATGCCAACAGTCAGCCCTGGCTGGTGTAGCTCAGTGGATTGAGCACGGGCTGCGAACCCAAGTGTCACAGGTTCGATTCCCAGTCAGGGCACATGCCTGGGTTGCAGGCCCTGACCCCCAGCAACTGCACATTGATGTTTTTCTCTCTCTCTCTATCTCCCTCCTTTCCCTCTCTAAAGATAAATAAATAAAATCTTTAAAAAAAAATCCCAACAGCCAAACAATAGCTGTCCAGTGTGAATGGCTATTCTTATACCTATATTTTTCATCAAATTGGCAAAAACAAACAAACAAAAAAAGGGTCCAGTACAAATAGCGCCCCTTTATTATTACAAAATCTTTTATTATAAAATCATAAGCATGTAATTCTGTAACAAAATAATATCACGCTCCATCACAGCAGATGGCATTTTAGGTGAAATGTTCAAATTGCTGTCCACCTTGTGTGGTGGTACGTTCACGTACCCCACCAACCACACTCAAGCGAACCTTCCTTCTGCCAGACCCTGTGTAATGCAATTTTTGGTGTGCTGCAGAATTTCAGTAATTAGTTCATGTGTGCCGTGAGATGAAAATCGCTGGCGTAGATGCCTGGCAAGTGGATGCTGGTAGTTGGTGGGAGGTCAGCCAAGACGGTCTCTTGAAACCACACACTGACACTTCCGATACAGCCTGTTAGTTTGAAACAAAATCAGTAATCCGTGGGCATCACGCTCCACCATTCGAAGAGAAGAGCATCAGAGAATCGGCGGACATATTTAAAACCAGCGTAATGCACCTCTACAAAGCACGTGTGTTGTTGTACATGTTAGTTTTTGTGACGAATATCGTAGTCTGTATATTTTTCTGCTACTTTTTAATTTAATGTTTTGGTATCTTTCAGCCATCCATCTATTTTTCCAGTATTTTTATTCATATTCCTACATGCTAATTTTGTGAATAATAATATTTACTATCCTGCTGATGAGTTTTACTGTAAGAATTTCATTTCTGATAAAAAGCAGTGCTTTCAATGCTCATTTGTGTCTCCTTATGCAACTGTGCGAGCCTTTTGACAGAGTGTCTAGGAGGGAGATTTCTGAGTAATGGTTTTATAATTTCATCTTTATGGACATGGTCAAATTTCCCTCCACAGGCAACACATTAGAGACCTCATTGCTATAAATTCTCATTGCATTTGGTATCTCTTATCTTCTAATGCGGTCGGTCAAAGTGTCACATTAGTTTTAATGTGAGCATCTCTGATCGATAATGAAGTTAATCCTATTTCAAATGGTAATTTACGAGTTTGGATTTTCTCTTTTGATGATGGACTAGTTTATGTCTTTTACCAATTTTTCTTTTCTATCTATTTAAGGAAATGACTTACACAAACAATTTTCTTTTTCTATTGTTGTTCCCTTACCGTTGTCCTCACTTCCCCCCATTACTCCCCCCACCCTCCCCACCCACATTCAGTCCCCCCCCCCTTTGTCTTTGTCCATGGGTCCTTTATACATGTTCCTTGCCAAGTTTCTTTTCTTCTGTAATAGTTTTTTATTTTTGTAGTTTTGTTAATATATCTCTAATTTAAATTAACGCAGTATTGTTTTAGTTTCAAGTGTAACATAATGATTCAACACTTTGATCTTGTGGAATCAAAATGGACACTTTCAGTTCTGACTATATGAAGTATATCTTCTCATCAAAAGAAAAATGAACAAGCAAACAATATTTCTTCCTCAAGATTAAAAAAACCAAACAAAAAATGTTTGTCCTGCCTAGTTCTGGTCTGAAGATAAACAAAACCCCTAACATTTCCTCTAACTTACTGACTCCCCGATAAAACCAATTTATTCCTCAACTTTTTGCTGTAGCTATTGGAAGATATGTCACAATCTTGGTGGTCAGGGTAATCACAGAAAAAAAAATGTCATTTCTGCAAACCACTGCAGACCACGGCACTGCTGCCTATGTGTTTTGTTTAACAAATCTCTGTAGTTTCTTCAGACATGCTGTCTGCACAACACAATCACAGCGCCTTGAGTACTTTTTATATTTTCCCTTGCGGCGCATGGCTTTGCTCCCTTTGAGAGGGGGGTATATACACCTGAATAACCCGATTGTAATTCTAGCTGGCTGGGAGAAAGTCAAACCGAAGTGCGTGCTTTTTTGCATTTATGCGTGATCGTGTGACTTTCTCATTCATTCTGCCGCAGTTACGAATTATGTGGTTTGCCTCCTTTCATTGGTGTTTTGTAACTTCCCTCATGCTTACCTTCTCCACATGTTACTAGACTTGTAACAAAGCATTTCATTGGGGGGGGATGCTAATATAAATGCCCTGTGCCCATTCTGTTTTCTGTTTATATTTTTTTAAGTTCTGGGACTGTTTTTTACATCTACAGAAAAACTGTGGAGATAGTACAGAGAGTTCCCATCCGTCCCCCGCACGGTCTCCGCCTTTGTTTCTATGCTCTGTTAGCAGGATAGATGTGAGACAGTCAATGAAACAACACCCACATATGGTGATGAACTAAATCCGTACTTAATTCATATTACTTCGGTCTTTACCTGTTTTTTTTTTTCTGTTACAGGTTATCATGTTATGTTGAGTCATCGTGCCCCTTTAGACTCCTCTGGGGTGTGGCAGTTTCTTGGTTTTGATGAGCTTTACGTTTTGAGGGGTACTGGTCAGCTGTTTTGTAGAGTGTCCCTGGAGTGGGATTTTTCACACGGTTAGAGCGTGGTTTTGAGTATTGGGGAGAAGATAAGGAGAAGTGCCATCTCATTACATCATATTGAGGATACGTATTATCGGCATGGCCTGTTCGTGATGCTGTTAACCTTGAAGTTGAGGTAGTGCCCATCAGGTGTTTCCTTGTTCTCTTTGGAAGGAGGTCACTACGTACGGCCCACATATAATGAGTATGAATGGGAAGAGACACTCTACTTCCTTGATAGTGGAGTATTGATAAAAATGACTTCTACATGGTGAAATTTGTCTATTCTCTTTCATCTATTTATTTAATTCAATTATTTATCAGTATGAGACTCACAGGTGCTTATTTAATACTGTGGTATACAGTTCAACCCTTTATTTATTTTATTGTTCAAATTATTCCAACTTCAGTGCATCCGATCGGTAAATCTTTCCGTCGGCACGCACCCATCAACAAAACAGTAAATCCAGTTGTACTCTTTTGGGAGAGAAGAGGCATACCCACATTTTCTGGCACTGTAAGACACCTCGGGCTCACCTTGTCTGATTTCTGCCCCAGTCCTAGAATCTGCCCGTTTTCAAAAGTACTGGCTCCTTTCACCGGAGAACGATGTAGAAACCAGGACCCGAGCAGGAGATGTGCTTGCTGATCCTTCCTCGGCCCACTCAGCCGACCGAACAGGAAATAGATGCGAGCATGGTGACCCATGTGCACCCAGGTGCATACCGATAGTTCTACATGCAACCACCCGCATCGACGTCAAGCTCAATCATGAGTTCACACTGACGTCTCCAGCTCCGACCCATTACCATACAAACATTTCTTTGCTGGCCTGGAACTCGCCCTTCAACCTTGAGGGGCCTGGCTCTCGCTGTCCACCATCCATTGACGCGATTGTCCAATCCCAGTCTAAATATGCAGGGGTTTTACATTTGTTCATCTATCTGTACCCCCCAGGAAACAGCTGATCGGGCAGAGTGCAGGGCCATGCACACTTTCTTCACCTTGAGTCTCACAGACGCGACTTACCGCCAGAGCAGCTGAGGGGAGCGGCCCCCCCGCTGCTCTCCCTGTTTCATGCGTTTGTAACCCGTTCGTGTTGTTTCTGTGCGTGGTTTCCATGTCTGTCCCCCAATTCTTTATCCTGTGTTTCTGCATCCTGACTATAGTGATCGCAGTTTTGTGTTTTGGAAGGTCATCTGCTCGAAGCTCCTCCTGTGGTTCTTCAGTTTGTGTGTTGTTATTATTGTTGTCATCATTTATATTTGAATGTTGTCTTGTAATATACCTGGTGCTTTTTGTTTGAAAGTTAAACATGGCATGCGAAATGTTTTCGAGACCATTGGAGCTTCTGGAGAATGGTATCTTTCTCCAGAGAGAATCTACTCTGTCTTCTGCAGCAGACGACACATCTAATGAACACAGTACGTACGATCTGCAGCTGAGATGGTCACAGCTGGTCTTCGCTGTCTGGGTTATTTTCAGTTCAACATTAGCTACATTTTATAGCCCTTTTGGTTGCCAAACTTCAATCATTTACAAGGACTCTTCCTTACTGGCGAGTCCTGACTCCCACCCTCCGCCAGCCCCCACTCAAGGCCATCAGACGACGAAAGGTTTTGCTCAAATTGTCAGCTTCCCAATCACAGCTTTTTATGTCACCAATCACCCTGGCAGAAAAGCAACATCCAATGCCATCTTTACCTTTTTAGACTTCCATTTACTCCTAGATATTGGCTCAGGACTTTCACAGAGCTTAAGTGTCTCTTAGATGGGTTTGATGAGGTGGTATTTAAATATTCTGTCTGGGTTTGTTTTGTTTTTTTTGTCTCAGCAGAGCATTTTGGGATATGACCTGTTCCATCAGTCCAGAACGGAAAACGCTCATTTCCCAATCTTCCTGTATCTTCACTTTTACCTCTGGAATGGCTTTTCTCATTCCAGAATCTGTTAAAAACAAGACAACAGGCCCAAAATGGACTCACTTAGGCTAAGCCCCATGTCGCCAAACTGAGACTTAATTACAGTGTTGGCTCTCCATCCAAGAAGTTAATGCAGTGGATCAGGAGTCTCTGATGGGCACTTCTAGGGGCCTGCCTTACAAACCCCTTCCATCTCCTCAGGAAGGGGAACCTCTCAATAACCAGCCCACCCTTTCCTAGTGTAAGCCCTGCTCTTGTGCCCTGGGGCTATAAGAAGCTCTCATCAGGTACAGCCCCTCCAAACTCCCTTCTCTCTGCCAGACTGGATGCTTCCCATTTCGTGAACCATCGAATAAAGCCAACAAGGTCTTTAAAATTCATTCAGCTGAATTTTGTTTTTTAACAAACCATGCTCTTATACTAAGTATATAGATCTCCAGACTTTTGGATGTAGGGGCGGACGCATTTACTATTGGATTGTATGCCTTAGATTTTATTTTCCAACCTCTTCTCTCTTAAAGAGGAGAAATCATGAGATCCAGTTCACCAGGCCCGGCAAACACTATACCATCAGGGTGAGCGGGGAAGAAGTAGCTTCTCTTTCCTTCTTACCTCTGTACGCTCCAGGCGTCACGAGATTTTTGGTCAAATAAATTCTAACAAACACCATCTCTTCAGTACCATATTTTTCAGACTATAAGACACACCCTTTCCCCTGAATTTGGGAGGAATAATGGTTGTTAATGCTGCTGTTGAGCTCTGTTTACATTTACATTGGTGAAATATTATGTTATTTATGTTATTAAATGTTTTATCACATTTTTGCTCCAACAATTTTTTCCCTATTTTCCTCTAAAGCCTAGGTGCATCTTATGGTCTGAAAAATACAGTATACTGAAAATCGTTTTCTTGCTCCTGCACCAAGAGCCTTGTTACATTAATCAAACAAAAATGCTTCTTAAATCCTATCTTTTCCTTTATATTTTTCTCTTTTCATTATGGAAAATTCTAGTTTGACTGCTACTTCACAAAATCATTTTTTAATTTCAAATCTATATTCTCCACTTCCATTTTGGTTTTAACCTTTCTACAATTTCCCTCAGTTTTTTTTCATTTAAATTGTTCCTAATCAGGATTTCTGTTTCAACATGCACAGGTGCAGTTTCTTCCTAAATAGCACTGAAAATAGAATTTATAAGTATTCAAAAATTCATTTTGTCCTTTTCTGTTTCATAAAAAGGTACTTTTAGAGAGTTTACAAAAGGTCTATTTCTCTTTATTTGGTCTATGTTTTCTTAAGTTTATTGAAGCTTTTAAAATTATGTTTTTAAAGAGAGTTTTCTTCTTTTTATAGTAGGAAATTGGCATCATTTCTGTCTAATTGCCTATATTCATGTTCTAATATGTTCAGATAGAGTTCAGTCCTAACAAAACAAGTTACAAATGCCTGGCTTGACCATAACTGTACATTGGTAATTTAAAAATACAGAAACTTACTGGGAATAGAAGGCAGGCCAATAGTAGCTTGATTCGTGTGGCAGTTAATTTTGTATTTCACATGTCACGTGGTACAGCGAACCAGTGTGGCTGTTTATGGCCAACATTAGCTGGTACATGCGCTACCACAGAATCCAAATGAAGTGTCAGTGCCTTTGGCCCGTGTGTGTTCCCTAGGTGAGTGAGAGAGAGGTTGACATTGACGTGCCCCATCGCCTGTCTCTGATTCCAGCTCTTGTTCAGTGATAAGGCTTCTGAGTAAAGCTCTCTTGGGTTCCCTTCCATTCACTCTCCATGTGGTGCGTTCCCGTGTATAATCAGGAGGCACGTCGAGTGCCTCCTTTCTCCTCCTGTCCGATTATGTCCGTGTTCATTCCAGGAGAAATTAATCAGAAGTCCTATTCTGTGGATGTTACTCTGATATTCTTCTGAATTTATTCAAATCTAACTTCAATGAGATTTTTTTTTTTTGAGATGTAGGGACAGTGAAATTATATAAGTGTGTGCAGGAGTTATCTTACCTGAAAGTATACAGTATCTTTTCAGTATTGCTCTTGTTTAACCTGATGAATTAATGTATCACGGTAACAGAGATATTACTTTTTGAAGGAAATTATATTTCATCAATTCTGTCTTTATGCACTTACACATTTTATACTTATTGAAAGACCTTTTAAACATATATGTATGGACACATAATCATGTAGCATTATTTACATACAACAACTATATAAGGAAGAATTTGATGTTATCTCTAAAATTTCTAAACATTCCATTTTTAATATCTTTGTAACTGAGATGCACAGTGATTTGATGAATTAGTGGGTAATCTCAACCTACAGTTACTGGAACAATTATTTGCTTGGTTTTCTGCCCTGAATGTGTCCAACCTTCACACTTGTGTCATTTAGTTTTCACTTGTAATTTTACTATGTTCCCCAGACGCTTTCTTGTACAATTGCCAAAGGAACTTGGAAAACTAGATTCCAATTTGTCTTTTTTCTGTCTACTATTAATTGCGTGCCCCCCCAAAGTGTGGCTCTGTTCCTTTTCCATGATTCACCATCAGCCAGTAAAGAAGAGTATCAGTGGGATATGGAAACCTTGTGCTAAGAAAATCAATTTAGACGTTTGCTAACAATGCAAATTTCTGAGCCTGCACTATATTTCTTGAGGCGGAATATCTTGGTAATTAGTTCAGAGATCTAAATATTTACCAAGCTCCCTGCCTGAGGATCATGCACACCAGAGTTCGAGATCCGCTGCCACCCTAATGCAGAGCAAGTCTCAGAATTAGACAGACATGGGCTCTGATGCACTTGCTATTTACGTACTATACGTAGGACTGTGAGAATGGACGTAGCATGCGTGGTTCATTGTATGCCTCTGAAGGGTAGTGTAGCGTAGGCTGTAGTATGGGCTAGATGTGGGGAGATGGTGAGGCACATACCTAAATCTCAGCACAATTCCTGGACCATGCTTGGTTCGTCAGGTCTAAGACGCCATTGATTTAAAGACATATGATTATTGAATTCATAGTGGGGAGAAAGGGGACTACACCAGGACACGGTACTCAGTCATCGCTTAAACATTTTACTTTATCTGCGCCAAGTGATCCTTTTACTCAGACTGGGAGATACATCTCTTTTGGCTCCTCCGTTACTTCTACTCTTCCTTGTACAGACCACAGTCAGAGTCACTCACACGGACTTTCAAAGCCCTTGGTCATCTGGCTCCATGACTCCTGCTTTCACTCTGTCTCCTTACTGATTGATCGCTCGCTTCTGAAAACCCTACGCAGGTCGGGCTGATGTTGTCACAGCCCTCCGAACATACGGACAGCCGTCCTGCCGCCCTGCCCTCTCTCTTCCGACGTCTCTCCCGCTAAAGTAAGTTTCATTCTTTCCTTTTTTTTCCCCGTAAGGGTTGCCTTTAGTACAATATCCTCTCCTGTTCTTATAACCCTCTCGTATTTCTGTCGTGTATTCACTCACCCAATATTTCCTGAGAACACATTATTACCAGGCAAGTGACTAACAAAAGCCTCTGTCATCACGGAACAATAAAGGGTGTAGGAAATCAGTGAATAAATAGAACTGTAAAAAATACTTGTAGATACTGATGAGCATGCCTACGGAAATGAGAGCGATCAGAATAGTTTAATAGACTGTATTAATAACTGTCAATTCCAACCCATGGCACATTTAAATATCATGCACTGGATCATTGTTTTATTGATATATCTATAATCTGCTTCCTTAACAAAAGCGTAAAACTGGAGACTGAATAAATTCCTGTCTGCAGTAGAGTTAGCAGTGAGTTAAGAAACAAAGCTATTCAAACTTTGCTCTTTTTAAGATGACTTGAAATCACTGGGCGTGGAAGCCCATTAAAGCCTCACAATAAACCAAATATCTGTGACCTCAACCAACTCTGGTGTACTCCCTACCCTGTTTTCCAGTGGTGGGTGGGGGGTGCTCCTCGTCCTTACATTCTCCTTGAGCGCGAGGCAGAGTGGGGATGTCTTGAGGAGAAGGTGGGGCTTGGCCCTGGCCAGAGAATTAATTGACCGACAGGGAGAAGGGCTGAGGGCAGACTGCCGTGTTCCCAGTGCGCCCCGGGGCCAGGACCTCACTGACGGAGGATTCCTAGCGTTGCAGCCGCAGATCTCAAAGTTCCAGCTCAACGCTATTTAGGCTGAGGTTGACAAATCCCGCCAGGTGGTGACACACTATAGCCAGGACCCAATAAGCGATGAGGCAGGGGATGGACACTCACACCGGACGAGAAGCACTGTGTTGTTGTGGGATTGCACTGAGTGTTCACAGCACAGATCCTTCACCTGTTGTGGTTCAAACCGAAGGTGCTAACATTTTTCCCTAAGCATCTAACGTCCTGACTACATGCGTAGCACTAACCTACCATTCTGCAGATATCAAACTTTTAGTGTCATATTTGCATAATTTCGTAAAAATTACAACTTCCCTTTCATGCTTATAGAAATAACTACAGTTTACTTTTTGCTCTTGAATTGTAAGAGACATCTGTAAATGACTTTCCAGAAGACCAGAAGAGAGTGTCTCGGCCACTTTCCCTCGGCCCCTGGCTCCCGCGGAGGTTCCATCTCAGTGTGGGAGCCTGTGGTGTCTGCAGCTCCTCGGGACGTGGTGTCGGCCTCCTCGGCACCGGAGGAAACGTCTCTCCAGATGTTCCCCTCACGAGGGAGCCCACGCGCGCACGTGAACGTCTCAATTCTTCTCCGGCCCTTTGACGCCCATGGAGACATTCCTTCTGGCAAAATACTTCCTTTTTTCCCTCTCTGATTCCTGAGGTCACCATTTCTCCCTTTTTATTTTGCAAGAGGCATTATATGTCCAACTCCAACAGATGCATTTATCTTAACATGCCTATCGACTTATGGCCATCCACCGATGAAAACAGGTGTATGAACAAAATAATTCGAACAAGTGTCCCAGGTTCGATTCCCAGTCAGGGCACATGCCTCGGTTGCAGGCCATGGCCCCCAGCAACCGCACATTGATGTTTCTCTCTCTCTCTCTCTCCATCTCCCTCCCTTCCCTCTCTAAAAAATAAATAAATTAAATCTTTAAAAAAAATAACTCGAACAGAAGTTCAGAGCAAAATTCATGTAATGACAATTAGATGGCGGCAATTACCAGGAAAAAAATTGAAGATGTCAGGTTTAGTAATCTCTGAGAGCTGTTAACCAAATATCCTATTATTTTCCCTCCCTGTTCTCTTTTATTTTCCACTGTTGCTACCAATTCAGACTCAGGGATTTTGGCCCTAGATCCCAGCCCATGTTTCCCGTTGGAAGTTTTTCAAGAATTCTCCGGGTAGGAGAGCATCTGGCTCCTGGTATTTATGAGGTTCGCGCTCCCTAATCCGGGTAGTTGCCGCGGAGACTAAGAGCCCGTGGGAACGTGAGCTGAACTGCCGGCCTGGGCACAGAAAGCACACAGTCGGATTCCACAGCCCTTTCCAGCTGAAGCTCGGAACAGGTCCCGCGCAGCGTCCTTTGCCTGCAAAGACGCCAACATTACAGTATTTATGAATAATGAAAACTGGCATCGGCTAGCCCCACAGAGCTTAGCATGATGCACAGTGGAGTCCTCTGGCATTTCAAGGGATTCTGTGTGAGCGGTTATGCATGCCTCTATTCTTGGCCACTCGCTGCTATTTTTAAAATGTTCGTGGATTCTTTCTGGATAAAGACTGTATATATCTCCCCCAGTGTACTCATGATTATACCAACACGGTGCCCCGTGCGTTTATACCACATTATTTGTAAGTTAAACTCACTTACCACAGACAAGTTTCCTACCCGAGGAGAACGAAGCTGCCGTGTCCCCACAGCCTCCTCCCTCCGGCCTTGGCCTTCGGGGTGCGGGCACGGCTGGCCAAGCCCCTTCCTACGGTTATCGTTGCAGAGAGCTGTCGTGCTTCCCGTGGCACCCCACCCCCGGGGCTGTCCCCGCTCGGGGCAGAGCTGTGCCTGAGTGCCTCCCTTCTAGAGGGGCTGCCATTTCATGCAAATGGGTCAAACAAGCAAAACTGTATTTTAGTTAAAAATAATGTCTCAGCTCGTATGCACTTATTTATACACAGAAATACATCTTCGATATAAACAGAGTGTCGTTCTTCACACACACGCTTTCTATCCTAGTTACCAACTTCCCTTTATGTAGACGTGTTTAAAAAAAGGGTTTTGGGTGGAGAAGAGAGGATGGTGCTGGGGGAAAGGACGAAAATTGCAGAATTAGGGAGACTCGACGTGTCAAGTTTTTAGGACTTGATTTCTCCATCTTCGAAGTTGTATTCTTTAGGCGTGTTTTTTGGGGGAGCTGCGATACTGTGGAACAGGAGGAAGCAGAGGTTCAGAACACGTGTGTGAATCTGGGCGCCGCCTCTCATAACTGGGTACACTTTCAAAAGGAGGCGTCATTATCTGCCCAACCGCCCAGACCTGGTCCTCCTAGGAATCAAATATGTATGAAAGTGCTTCATAAATTATAAAGCCCTACCTAAGTCTAATCTATGAATATTTATTGCTGGATTTGCAAAGTGGCCTTATTTATAGGAAACGCGCAATGAATTTTTAAAAATATCTTTAAATTATAAAGTGATGGTAAGTGATTCTGCTCTATTGGAATTTAATTGGTTAGCCATGAGGATATGGCCCCGCAATACTGAATGTCATTTTGTTGCTATTATGTAATAATGTATTTTTATAAGATATGCATTCTTAAAATACAATAATGTGCATTTGTATGTAAGGTCTTATAACATCCTTCTCTCTTTTTCTTTAGGAGGAAACATAACATTTTCTTTTACTTAAATTCTGCCTCGTGTGATTTTTGTCAATGCTGGAATTTCTAAAAGGAAAGTTTCATTAAAATAATCTACTGTTCCTGAATTTTTTAATTTTCACTGCTTAACACTTGAAATGATTTTTCTACTCCCCCCTCCCTGTCTCTGATTTGATATCAGGCTAAGTCTCATCTAATTATGAGATTTCAAAGTAACTGCTTAGAATAAGGCTTATTTTTTTATCCTTTTTTTTTCCAGTGCAGAAAGGAAGTCAAGAAATAGTCTAGTTTCTCACTGTGGCCGGCACAAATCTGGGTTTAGTAGAGCTGTCCCAATTTCTAAACCCTCCCAGTGTAATAATATACGAATATCAGTGGCTCAAGTAGCCTGAGACTGTAATCCTATTAACATCTCAAGTTTCCCTGCATCCTTAGGAATCCTGATCAGCCTCGGTCGTCACCTGGCTTCTTTATTGTTAGTATCTCTGGTGACTGCACATCCTTGGGATGTGGGCTATTGCAGGGCTCCCTTCTGTCAGGGGAATAGCACAGTGTAATCTCTTTTATTAATACTTCTGAGTCTGGGTCTCAGCGACAAAACACCTAGGTAGATATTTTGTTACACAGCCATTCAATTAAGAATTGCCTATGCCTCTGAAAAGTCAATCCACACTGAAACTTAGTTGTTCGCACTATTTGAGCTATGCATGCTGCTTTGTTTGCCGTCCGAACCACTCCACAAAATAAAAGTAGACAGATTCCTGTTTTAACGCCTGGCTTACGTGTAGGTAACGGAGTCGTGTGAATGTGTCAAGTGCTCACGTCCGCTCAGTACTGTTTAAGGTGAGCCAGGCACTGGAGTACCTGTGAATGCCCAGCCGAGACAATGATGCCCCGCTGCCGTAAGAGCGTGGGAATGGGGGTCTGGGGGCACACCTGTCTGGGCTGGGCTACCATGTCCCCAATCTAAGTTACATTGCTTCATCTCGACAAATCCCGCTAATCCTACTTACTTAATGCCAGTTGTTACTGTTGCAGCAGTTAAGGAGGGCGTGTTGCCTGCCAGGGGCTGCACCCTGCCCAGCGATAATACACACAGCACCAGGCAGCTGCTTACTGGGAAGTTTCCTTTCCTCTGCCTGTCCCGTCAGTGTCATTCTGAGGAGATGCGCTCACACTGCCTATAATCTATTCACAAAGTCACCGCAAACCACGCAGTGATGATAAGCAGCGGAACAAGGCTTTTCGGATCCAATTTACCTGAATTCGAGTCTCGGTGGTATCAGCACCCTACCACAACAGAGAGAAAAAACCCAAGTGTGGGTCCTGGTGAGCAGGAAGTTTACATAAAACCAAAGGGTCTGATAGTTTACAAACATAAAATAAGAAGGACCACGTTAATACCATTTCAACATGGTTCATTTAGAGTGTCTTAGGGTGACTCTAAATCCCTGTTAAGCACTGATTAAGAAAACTTAGAAAATCATGTCAGAAAGTCTTCTAAAATTAATAAAATGTAAAACATGAAACTCAGCAAAAAAAGAAAACTGAGACCGTCTACACCAGACAGGTAAGGGAAGGGGCACAACTTCGAAAGCCCTCTGGATATGACCTTTTTGCCGACTGTGTAGTGCAGAAGGTGAAGGCCAAAGGCAGAGACATCGTCGCTCCTCCCTTCGAAGGTCAGGGCTCACTGTCCCGAGTGCCTTATCAAATCCGCCGGGCCTGGGCTGGGCCTTGCGCGAGACAGGCAGCCCCCCTGGGGTCTCTCAGGGCCCTAGGGTGCCTGTAAGAAGTCCAGCGGCCGTGCCGAAGGCCCCGTCCAGGGAGGCTCCGAGGCTACACGGAGACAGGAAGTGGGGCGCTGAGCCCGACCCTCCAGCCTTCCGCGCCCAAGAGACGGGACTCGGGGTGAACTTGTCTCAGACCCTCTAGATGCAGTCGCCTGTCCCCCGGCTGCACCCCACGGGCTGGGCCCAGTGAACGCCGTGCAGGGCAGAGGTGCCCTCCCCAGTCCTGCCCAGGTCCCAGGTCCCTGACCCACACAGTCATGGAACAGAACATGGTGAGGGGTGTGTGTGTGTGTGTTAGAACACCGAGTTAATAGGGTAGCTAGTTACACATAATAGATGATACAAAGTACAGGTGAATAAGAAGCGTTCCTTGCCTCTTGTGGTTGCACACACAATTATTGTATTCGTTTTACGTGTATTAACTGTTCCAACAGCAATGTTAAAATAATGGGTCAGACTTGTTTCAGCAGATTAACTGACCTGGAGCTTTATTACTGTGTGTGCATAGTCTTAGCAATCATTATTGGCATTTATGTTAACTTACAGAACAAACCTGTTGCAAAAATCATCAGAAGACACAGGAAATCCAGGTATTTGGGGAGGCAGCATATGTGTTTCTTAGGAAAAAAAAAGAAAAAAGGAAGACAGGTTCTCTACTGACTAGCCTGAGAGTGAGGACGCTCTCTGCTGTGTGTTGGCTGGGAGACCGCGGTCTCTCTGGCACTTACTTCCTTTGTTTCTGACATCAGCTCAGCCGACCGCCTGTCCACAGGCTGTTTCCAGGTCTCTCTGAAAATCTCTAAGTCCCTGCTGGGGGAGCTGGCCCGCCTGAGAGACAGAACCAGGGCCGTGGGCGAGTGGGGTGCAGGGTGGCGTCCTCGGCAAAAGTGCGACGGTTTTCGTTGGTGCATTCAGATGTCAGCGGGTCATAGTCGGGGAGGGCACAGAAGGGACCTTGTGGCAGGGGCCGAACTTCTTGAACTGGCGCACCTGGGCACCTGAGAACACGCCCCCTAGGACAGCCCGCATGGGGGGATGTTGGGGCAGCAGGACAACGAGAAGTTTTAAAATTCGCAGTGACGGTTCTAGGGTCTGAATGTTCGCGTCCCCTGAAATTCACGGTGAAATTCTAGTGTCCCATGGGATGGCGTGAGGAGGCGGGCCCTGGGGGCGCTGCTTCAGTCGTGAGAGTGGGGCCTTCAGGAGTGGGCCCAGCGCCCTCATCAACGAGACCCGAGAGCGGAGAGAGCCCCTCGCCCTGCTGGCGCGAGAGGACACCGGGAGAAGGCTGCGAGCAGGCTCAGGACACTCAGTGGCCCTGCTGCTGCCACCTGCTCTCAGGCTGCAGCCTCCAGAACCGCGAGGAATCCCTCTGTTGTTTCCCAGCCACCCAGTGCGTGGGGTCTTGTCCTGGTGGCCGGGATGCCCCAAGACAGGAGCAAATACAGGGCCCAGCACAAATAACGCCCCTGCTAATTACAGACTCTTTTATCCCAAAACCGCAAGCATGTGGCTCTGTAACATAGCAGTGTCACCCTCAGGCACACCCTGTGACCTTTCGGGTGAAAAGTTCCAATTAAAGCTATAAATTTTTTAAAAGATTTTGTTTATTTTGATAGAGAGAGAGAGAGAGAGAGAAACATCAATGTGCGGTTGCTGGGGGTCATGGCCTGCAACCCAGGCATGCACCCTGACTGGGAATCGAACCTGCAACACTTTGGTTAGCAGCCCGCACTCAATCCACTGAGCTACGCCAGCCAGGGCTTAAAGCTATACATTTTTACACCCATATGTGATTACCCTACCCACCACACTCAAGCAGGCCTGACTCCTGCCGGACCCTGTATTGTAACAGGTCTCGTGAGTAAATTGATACTGAGCCTACAGGGTTTGAGAACAGGTAACGTCTCCCTTCCCTACCACTCAGTAAAACAGTATCTGAAAATGTTGCTTCCCCCACGTATGTCATCCTCCTAAACACTGACCCTTGGCAGTGCCCCAGCAAAGCTGCTGTTGGGCAGGGGGGAGTCAGTCAGACTGCGGATCCCCAGGTGGGGGGGGTTGTCAGGTGACAGCCATGGCGCGGAGAGGGCTCACCTGTGCGTTACGTCTCCCAGGAACTGTGTTCCCTTATTGCTGATGTAAGTGGCCCCGCACACACATGCATTGTATCTGTCCACTAATTTGATGCTTTCTCTGCTGTTGTCATGCCTTCAGGTTACTGGTGATAGCTCCCAATTAGAATATCATCTCTGCAGTTATTTAAAACACGTTGTCAGCTCTGGAAATCCTCTCACTTAATTGGGTTCCCTGGGCCCATGAGTTTGGCCCGGGGAGCACTTGGTGCCGCACACGGGTTTTCTTTTACCTTTAGATTCAGGGGAATCGGTTCCCTTGCGGAATTCACAGTCGCGTGTTCTGTCTCCTTGCCTTCATTTAAGGTGACACTCTGATCAAAGGTGGCAAAGCAGGAAATCATGGCCAGCTGTAAAAGTGTCACACGCTATTTCAAAGTCCCCCCGCAGCCGGAGAGGCTCCCGATGATCCGGGCCCTCCGCGGGAATTGAAATGCGGTGTGCCCGACACTGCAGCATGTGTTAACAAGAGCACAATTATGCCCGCGCCCTGTTCCAAGACAGAGCTGCCTCGTCAGGATTGTTGGACAGGTCCACCGAGGGGAGGGACTGTCACCGGGCATCAGTCACGCCAGAGAGCAAAACGGGACCAGCGGCTCCTTCCTCTGTGAAAACCGCTAATTGTATTTTATTTTACAACATGTGCTTCTGTGCCCGGAGCAAGCCCTGGGAAGGGAAGAAAGTCGGTCTATTTTTAAGTTTTGTGGCAAAGTTCTTTGTATAATAAGAACTGTAAGCTATTTCCTCCTCTGAAATTTTTTTTTCTAGGACATACGCAGCAACTGTCACACTCATGAAAAATAAGACATTTTGAAAATATGTCTGCAAAATCGCCAGTTTTATTTTTATGAGGAAAGCAAAAATGTCCTTTGAGGGCTCCGGCTTTATTGAAAAATATTGATTGAGCACCTACTTTTTTTTCCAGGCTATTTGCTAGCTTCTTGGATATCAGAAAAGCATAATTATGCCTTCTGCTTTCACGGAACTCACAGGCTAACAGAGGGTATGGAAATGCAGATAACAGCAATTCCCTCGTCAGGGGGAAAAGCAGAAGATGAGACAATAAATAATCACCGACCAAAGATGATTAGTCTCATGCAAAGCGCTGAGCCCTGACACCAACTGCAGAAAACTTCCGTCTGCAAAAATTGGCTATTCCCCAAAATGCCATTGTCCTAGTAAGGTGAAAGGTACTGATTCATCTATTTATACCAGTTCCTGATTAACATATACCTTTCTTTTAACTACAGGAGTCCCTTAAGTTTACTAGACATGTTTGACATCGTCACCACCAGCAAAAAGGTTTCATTTTTCAGCCCTAGTTTTATTAATGTTTGGTGGTTGCACCTCGGGAAAAAAATGTAAAAATTGTAGCACTGCCACAGGATAAAGGTCATGGGAAATCCAAGGGTGGGGGCAGTTTTGCTGAGGTGTCTGGCAGCTCCCCGGTGGACAGGGGACAGGGGGAGGTGGGCGGCGGAGGCGCTGCCCCTGTCCCCGCCTGACTCCTGGGGGGCAGCCTCGCCTTCACGTGCGTCTGATACTGAGCGTCAGCACACGTTTGTTTAAGAGCAGGCCATCCTGCTCGGAGCATTTTGTGCGGTTAGTTCTTCTCACTACATTCGTCCCATAGAGAGTGTTTCCATTTCTGTGGCGAGAGCAGTTTAATCTCATGCAGGTTCGAGCCAGATCTTTACTTTTCCTTGTGCTGATTCCTCTGGGGATCCTGGTTTCACACGTTTCTGTGGTCAGGAGAACACCAAGGATTCTCAGGCTCTGCCTTGTATCCTTCTTATCGGTTCCTCTCTCCCCATCACCTGGATGACTTGAAATAGATCTCCTTGGTATACGGACTGAACTCATTACAGTTCATTAAATTCGAGAGCTCTCTCTCGTCGCTCGTGAAAAATGCACCCTCGGTGTGCCTTTGTGACCACGTCTGACTCGGGACGTGCCTGCGCGGTGTCTGGCAGGTTGACAGCCCCCTGCTGAGGGGGAGGGTATGTCGTTGCCTCTGGCCCCTCTGGCAACCGCAGACACCACATCCCAGGCCTAGAGTCCTCTGGGTTTTGGAGCCAACACACTGCTCTTTCGGCTTTACTGCTCTGGCTCATTTACCAAGTGACTTGCAAAGGAGCCAGTTCTGTGTGGGGGCCCAGGACAGAAGGCTCTAGAACAGGTTCAGTCTGCCGTGCAAGCTGTGCTGCCTCTCGGGCCACGTGATCCCGCAGACAAGGGTGACCGAAGTTGGGTCAAGTTGAGAGTCAGGGACCTGTGGTCAGGAGAGCCAATTCTGTCGATTTCGTTAGTCATGACAACGAATCAGCTTTTGGCTTCACTGATTTCTCGTCACTGTTTTCTTGTTTCCATGTAACTGATTTCTGTTCAATTTTTATTATCTTCTTTCTTGTGCATAATTTTGGCTTAATTTGGGTTTTCTTCTCTAGTTTCTCAAGGTCAAGATTAGATTGTTTGTTGGAGACCTTTTTCTTTCCCAAAATAGAGATGATTTACCCATACCCTTACATTGTTATATGTTGTTCTGTCATTCAGTTAGAAATACCTTTTAAGTTTTTTTATAAAGGACTCTTTAAATTTTTTTTAGATTTTATTTTTTTTAGAGAGAAGTGAAGGGAGGGAGAAAGAGAGGGAGAGAAACATCAATGTGTGGTTGACTCTCACGTGGCCCCCAGTGGGGACCTGGCTTGCAACCCAGGCATGTGCCCTGACTGGAAATCGAACCAGTGACACTTTGATTCACAGCCTGTGCTCAATCCACTGAGCCACACCAACCAGGGCTTTTTAAAGTTTTTTTTGTAATTTCTTTTTTGATGCTTATATTATTCAGAAGTAGGATCTTTGATTATTTCCCAATATTTTTATTATTAATTTCTAATTCAGTATTTTGAATTAGAAATTCAATTTTTTTAAATTGTCTACTTTCTACTTATGTCCTAGCCTAAGGTTTATCCTGAAGAATGCATAGAATGCATGTGTATTTGGAAAGAATCTAAAATCTTTTTTGTCTGGTGGAATAGTTTATAAATACCAGTTAAGTCAAGTTGGCAGATAGTGTTGGTCAAATCTTGCATATTCTCACTAGTTTTCTACATCACTTTTTAAAAATGTATTTTGATAGAGTGGTATTGACATCTCTGTCTATAGTTTTAAAGCGTGCTTTCAGTTCTCTTTGGTTTTTCTTCACGTCCTTTGGAGCTGGGTTGTTAGATACATCCCCATGAATGGCATTATAGCTTCCTGATATATCAGTTCTTTTGCCATCGGGAGATGTTCCCCTTTGTCTCTGGTAACATCATTTGTTTTCTAGTCTGATGTTCACGTATCCAGTCGAGCTGTTTTCTGCGCGATGCAACCTTTCCTTCCTTTACGCTCAACCTCTCTGTGTCTGTGAACCTAGAGTGTACCCCTGCAGGCAGACCATCATTGGATATGGTTCTCCGATCCAGCCTAACACTGTCTGTCTTTTTATTAGAGTTGTAATCCGTCCGCACCTGTTGTTATTACGGACTCGATTAATCTCTGTATTTCTGCTCTTTGTTTTCGGTATGTATCATTGCTTTTCTGTTCCTCTGGTTTTTATTTGTTTATTTATTTATTTTTACTAACTTGTTTTCTGACGAAAATTGAAGGTTTTGATTATGTGACTTTAATCCCTCTGCTGTTTTTCAGCACTTTTTAAAAGTTATTTTCTTACTGGTAGTTATAGAGATTACAGTATAAATGTTATTGTAATCAACATTGAGTTAATATTTAGTTAATTCTGGACATAGAAGATGAGTTTTCTCCAGTGTGGTTTTATTTTTATTTATCGTTTTGTACTCTGACTTTTATGTGTGTTTAATTTATGTACATAATAAAGCCAACAATATTGTTTACAGTTATTGGCTTTTGCAATATTATTTACTTAAGAGAGGAGAGAAAAATATATTTGGGGTTATAAACATTTATCTACATTTTTACTGTTCTCTTTATTTTTCCTCTAGATTGGAGTTGCCCACTGATGTCATGTACTTTAACACCAAAAGAATCCCTTTAATATATTTTAAGACATATCTGTTAGTAATAAATCCACATAATCTTTGTTTATCTGTGAATGCCTTTCTTTTCCTTCATTTCTGATGGTAGATTTATTGCACATACATTTTGGGCTGACAGGTTTTGATTGTTTTTTCTTTCACCACTTTGAAAAAAGCATCTCACTGCCTCTGGATTTTCCTGTTTCTGATGAGAAGTCAGTCATTAATCACATTATCGTTTGCTTGTACCTGGTCTGTCATTGTGTCTCACGGCTTTCACGTTTTTACCTTTTTTTTAAGCAGCCAGATCACAACGTGTCCAGACGCAGGTGACTCGTTGTCCCACCTGAAGATTTCTGAGCTTCTTGACTCTGAAGAAGTGCTTATCATCAAATTTGGGAAGTTTTAGGCCATTATTGTTAAAAGACCCTTTCTTTTTTATTTCTGGGAATTCTGTTTTCTATTTGTTGATAGGTTTCATGTCACTCCATAGGTTTTCAAGGCTCTATTTTTTAATAAGTTTTTTTTTTTTTTGGTCTTCAGACTGGATACATTAAATTGGTCCATCTTCGAGTCTGATGGTTCTTTCTTCTGCTGTGTGAATGACACGGCTGGGCCGGTCTGATTTCATGTTGGTTGCCGTGCTGTTCCGCTCTAGATCGCCTGGGTTTGGGTCCCTTTTCGTAGTTCCAGTGTCCTTCTCGACATTCCCTACTCATTGGCTCTTCCACCACGTGTATCTCTACCTTTACACATGGCTTCTTTGAACTCTTGAGCCATTTATAATTTCTGCTTGAAAGCCTTTGTCCTGTTCAACATCTCGGCGCACTCAGGGACCACTGGCATTGACTGTGCTGTTCCTCGAGTGTCGGTCACATCTCCTGTTTCCCTGTGCGTCTCACAGTCCTTGTTGGAAACGGGACGTGCAAGGTAGTCGATGGCACCTGCTCTGGGTTCTGCAGCAGCTGAAGTCCTTGCTCTGTTTTATTATTATTGTTGTTGTTGTTGTTGTTGTTGTTGTTATTATTATTATTATTATTATTATTAGTGTTTTAGCCTGGCTTCCTGGGGTGGCTGCTGTGCCCACGTACCTCACCCAGCAGTCAGGGATTAGTTGCAGATTGTGAGTAAACACTGTGAGCCGGGGAGACTCCCGCCCTGTGCGAACAGGTCGGTGTTTCATTGGGCAGCACGCGGGAGGTTCGGACAGCTTTCAAGTCTGCTGTGGCTTGTCTTTCCGAGGTGTCCCCCTCGGACGTCCTGCGCATGTGCACACAGCGTGCGGGCAGCCAGGGCCAGTGACGAGCTGGTCTCGCCCTGAATGTCCCTACGTCACCAGTGTTCCCCGTAGATGATCGCCCATGGCAAGGGCACTGACAACCCCGATGGGACGTCAGCAGACCTGAAGGTTCTCCCAGCGCTGCTTTACCGGCCGTGCCGTTCAGCTCGTGCTCTGGCCTCTGTCGTGCGGCCCGGCGGTGTCCTGCCCCCCACGTGCGGTGACGCCCTGGCTCCCCGCGGGCAGCGCTGCACCCCCACACTGGGGGCGGGTTTAAGAGTGCAAAAGCCCACTGTCTCCCATGGATCCCATCCCATGTTCTCACACCGTTTCATGAATAAAGACTTCCCACTTACCGCTTGGCTTTAGTAGTTTCCAGAGCTATATTTTTTTCCATTTTTGCCCAATTTTATAGTATTTTTTGAGGAAGTGGTTCACCAGCCTCTTTTGTCAGAGTCACACACATTTTTTTAAACTGAGCATTGAGTAGGAACTTGCTATATTCATTTATTTAAAACGTAGGGCATGTTTACTATAATTAGCACAGTATAAACCAGGAGGAGATACAATATACAGGCCTATAAGTAGAAGTTCGTTAAAGGATCTAAATAAAATATTGAAAAAAGTGTGTGACAATGTGTCGCTTAAACTGAATGGGAAGAGGGTTTTAATAAGTGATGGTCATTTAATAAATGGTGGTAGTATAATCGGCTGTTCATCTGGGAAAAAAACGAAGTAAAATATTGTCTACCAAAAATAAGTTACACCATAAAATAATACATTTTAATAAGTTAAAGATATAGATTTCAGTTGTTTGTAAATAATATTAACAGAAACTTATGTAATTTGGGAGCAAGTAGGAATGTTCTTAAGCAAGAATAGAAAGCAGAAGCTACAAATGAAAACAAAATATTTGAGAAAAAAATGAAAATGTCACACACAGAGGGAGAAGTGAAATGATACTCTTCAAGAAATTTTAACAAATGAAAACCTGTTACATAAATAAATGAGAAGATAAAATTTGGTGCTATTCAAAATGCACCCAAGGTCATTAAGTTGATGAAGAAAAACATATTAACGGCTTATGCAATTGAATGACAAGTTCAGAGATGCTTTAGGCAAGGTTAGAGCCTGAGTTGAAACAATGACATCGGAACTGTGTCTCTCTTTTCCTCCCATATCCGTCTCTGCTTTCAGCATTTTCCTTTATTCCCAGACAGGCTAGCGCTATGTGGCAGCAATTGGCTGCCGTGGTTTTTAGCAACCGGGGTCAGTAGGTAGTGGGAGACCCTCCCCCAGACCCACTCTGGTTCCGAAATCCGTGCTGCCTGATCTGCTTGAGTTGCATGCCCACCTCTGGGCAGAACACTGAACCCAAAGATGCCGCGTGTCGTTGTTGGCTCATCCAAGCTGGTGGGTGGGACACCATCTTGTCGACAGCTTCGGCGGATGAGGCCAGTACAGTTATGATAGAACATTAATGATCTATTAGAACAAAGGAGAGAGACGGCAGGGGATTGATTGAAGGGGAGAAGAATTTGCCACTTGCCAATATGCCTTTTTGGCATAAGGATTATTTAAGGCTGATTATTTTTGAGAGGCTGCAGACATAGGAAGAGCTCTGAAACCCTAGCAGAAGTTACATTGTCGGGAGACCCATTTACATTTAGCAGTTAAATGCCCCTCCATGTCTGTGAGGGCATCTCCCTCCCTGTACAAGGAAGAGGAGGGTGGCAAAATCTCTCACTCTTATCAGTGGGAGACGGTTGGTAACTCCCATACCCGCGTTTACGGTGCCTTTCCTGGTAACCTCCCAAAACTCCCCTTGCCATCTTTTTTCACCTTTAGCCAGGGGTGGTATTTAAGGATCTGACTCCATCCATTTCACAGAGCACTCAGTTCTCTTGGGCCTACCCCACGTCCGCCGGAAGTGCACATGCATTCCACTCCTGCTGGCTCTGCTCCTCCCGGTCTGTCTCTGGTTGCAAGGGGGTCTCAGCCAAGGTCCTAGAAGGGTAGAGGGGAATTAGTTTTTCTCCCCCACAGGACAAGGATAAACAGTCCTTAGGGCGCACGCTTGCGTTTTGGTACAGGTCTTACAGGACCCGCTTGTCTTACCTGATGTGGTAAAGGCACAAACATCCTCACCCAGCCTGACAAAGCAGTGTCTGTCGGTGAACAGTCCATTAGCTTTTGTTTGAAGAGTAGATGTGCTCTATGAGGAGCGTGTTTGGCACCGAGAGTTCAAGGAATTAGTTCTGGAGAAACTCAAGTTCTATTCAGCAGAAAATACTGCTCCTGGTTGAGATGAATTTTATGTCTTCCCTCATTGAGAGCACTGGCAGAAAACCAATGAAACTGCAAAGTAACCTTAAACCTTAATAATGTCAGAAGCATGCCTAGTACCTGGATGTCCTTTATCCTTCTCAGCAAGAAGTTGCTCAGCTGCACTTTGCTGAATTTGAAGTCATCACATGACAGTTTAATCAACTCTTCCCTTCCCTTTGCCAAGCAGCCATCTGGCAGAGTGTCTCTCTCATTGAAAATGCGTCCCTGATCCAATTTTCATTTGTTCCCTTGTAGAGGAGGCGTTCGTTCTGGGGGGGGGGGGGGGGTCCAAATTCGGGCCCTGTTCTTTCCCGCAAGCACGGAGGATGCACTTTCATTTCATTTCAATGAGCACATTTTCTTAAGGTTGTGGAATGTTTGGCAATTCTTGCTTCGCTACGTTTGTACGTTCTGCTGATGTCGCTTTCCTGTTGCTGTTGTTTTGTCATGAGCATTCAAACGCAGGCTTTTCAGCTCTGACGTAACGGCAACCCTCTCTCTCATCACGGCGTGTGAATAAGTAAGTTAAGTAGACTCCGCTTCACCGACACAGCAAATCCACCCAAAACCCCAACTGCATTAAAAATAAATGTGTGTCTTCACATAGACTTTCAAGAAGAGAATCCAGTTTTTTTGGAAATATTTATTTTAAAAAAAGATAATAAAAATGTTTAATGTCTTTCCCTTTCCTTAGTTCTTTATTTCCAGCTTAAATGACAAAGTAAAAGTACATACATGTAAGTTGTATGACACGATGCTTTGACTAACATAGATGCTGTGAAATGATAATAAGCAAATTAGCATGTTAACACCTCACCTAGTTACCACTGTGTGTGTGTGATGGGAACTCTTCAAATCTACTCTCTTAGCCAATGTTAAGTATACAGTACGGTCTTACAAACTGTAGTTGCCACGCCGCACACTGGATCTCTGGAAGGTGTGCACCCTCCGTACCTGAAACTCTGTCCCCTGTGACCGACGTCCTCCCACGTGCCCACCTCTCGGCCCCTGGCCGCTACCAATTCCATCATCCGTTTTTATGCATTCAACATTCTTTACATTGCACACATAAGGGAGCTCCTGCCGTGTTTGCCTTTCTGTGACTGGCTTACTTCATTTAGCATAATGCCCTCCAAGTTCACTCGTATGGTTGAAATGGCAGAATTTTCTTCTCTTTTAAGATTGAAGAATATTTTGTTATCTATTTCTGTGAGAGGGACCCCAAACCAGAATTTATTTATAAAAATTCGTGTATTTATTCTCACATGTTTAAACTTCAGTCACCTTCAAAGTACTCTCCATGTGATGCCATACACCTATCAGGATGTTTTTCCCACTGCTCAGAACAGTTTTGAACTCATCGATTTTGATGCCTTTTAGTGCATTTGCTGTTTTTTTGTTTCACCTCTTCCACACTGGCAAAACGTTCCCCTTGGAGGACTTTTTCATCTGGGGAGACATAGAAAGTGTCACCTGGAGCAGGATTGGATAAATGGGGGGTAGGGCTCGGGGTCATGCCTTGTTGATCAAAAACTGCCGAACCCTCAGCTCGGTGGGGGCAGGTGTGCTTGTAAATCGCCTGTCAGGAAATGGGCAGGCACACTGAAATAATCTTTAAAAAAAATTCACTGATGCCAAACGCAGCCTCTTACAATGACACCGGCTGGTGCACTGACCCTGATGGGTTCCTAGAACACCCACGTAGTGGGGGAAGTCTGTACTACGAGGGGCCCACCTTCCAGAAGGTAATTCTAGGTTTTGGGGGGGCCCTCTTATATCTACATGCCACATTTTTTACCCATCCATCTTCAGTGGATACTGGTGTTGTTTTCATATCTTGGCCTTTGTGAATAATGATGCAATAATAAGCATTTTTGTTATATCTGAGTGAGGGGACATGAAATAAAGTCAATGAATTCAATAAAATATAAAATTCCTCACTATTTTTCTGTATAAGAAGATAGGCAACCAGGGAATAGGCCGGGGCCATTGTGACAAAATATGAAACACAAAAGCAAGACATTTAGAATATTATTTTTAAAGTTTGTGGTGTTCTGGAAAAGTATGCATGAGCTCGCCTGAAAGTCTTTCTTCCACGTCCTGACAGATTGCTCATTTTGCACAGGCGCGTGAACCCCTTTGTCTTACCCTGTATATTTTGCTATTGTAACACAGACCACCTGTGTTCAAGTTCCTGTGTCTTGTTAGCATGTGAACTCCCAGGGGGCGACGTCCGTTTCTCACTCTTTGTGCTGATGTCTAGCATTTTGTGGTTAGTCCAAAATATACAATGTAGGAGTGAGATAAAATAATGAAATAATGAAAGACAGTTTTCTCAGAAACATTCAAAGAACCAAAAGCTCTGTAGTTACTTAGAGACGGGGAGAAAAAAACTACGAGAGTCCAAAATCTCAGAAGGTAGCTACTCATGCAAACAGCCTGCAGGAGCTGGGGTGTTTGTTGATGAATAAGCACAAGGGTTGAAAATACAGATCGTCCATTACCCAAAGAAAAGTGTATGGGGATTTGAGAAATAACAGTCTACACTTGGCTCACTAGAGAGGATAAATAATAAGTAAGACAGACCAAACAACAGAATCTGGAATAAACATGTTTTGAGCAGTTTTTCGGCAGCCGAACAGTAACAGCCAGTTTGAATAACCGGCTACCCCAAAGGAAAAGGGGAAGACACACCAAGCACTGGAATGAAAACGAACAGAAGGTTCTGTAGAGAGAACATTAAACCTTGAGGAGAAATAGTAGACAAATGTTCAAACCCAGAGAAAAATGAATGTTCCTGGACTCTAATGAGTAAACCCCGTTACAGGTTTCTACAGACAAGACAACTATTTTAGGTGAAATTTTTAACAAAAATTACAGTTGAATGATAGCTGAGACCAGCAGTTTAACTTCGGGAGAAACCCCTAATGTATCAACTCTCGCCGATTTGGTTTTAGACATGCCGCAACTTTAAAAATCTGGGCTCTATACAGGAGAACAGTTCTTCTGCTGGTGAGGGATCTAGAAATTATGTCATATGAAAAAAACAGCCAGTTTCATAACATAACATTTAAGTATCTAAAAATTAAAACCAGTTTTAATAGAGAGCAATATTGTAAGAGGAAATAATCTTTCCACCACTGGAAAGACAGCCTCTCAGAGAAAGGGTGGCCATCTTTGCAAATGCTAAGGAAGGAGTTTGTGCCTTGGTGACATGTTTAATTGATGGCTTCTATGATTTTTGTCACCCTTAAGATATTATAATTTTGGGTAGTAAATATTCATGGATCTTTGCAAAAATATTTCATTGCTACCCAGTATCAAAGAGTTAACAACCATTTACCTAGACACCCAAGTTAAAAATGTGGAAACCTTTGTAAATTTAATTCAGACTCTTTCTAAATAATACTAATTTCACCCTTTTTAAAATACGCCCTTTCCTGTCAACCCAATACTAATGGTGTTTTAGTAAAAGTTCTCTTCCCTTCCCAGTGGCCCTGCTTTGGGGGTTCCCAACCTACACACTGTTCAATAGTAATTTTTGTAGAACATGTAAAAATCAACTCGTGTTTCTCATCTACTTAAAAAATATTTAAGGCGAGGATGAGTTCTGTTTGGTTGCATGTTTGTTTTAAGACGATTATCTAGCCACAGCACCCAGAGATAACTAAGTCGTATTTTGTAAGTCACCTTCTTCCTTATAAGTTTCTTGAAGGAAATGTAGCAAGAAGAAAAACAGCAACTGCCAAAAAAGGTATCGCCTTAGCGCCCGGACTTCTGCTTGAAGCTCTGGATGTGAACTTGCAGCTTGACTAAGCTGTCTGGGAGCCCTTCCATTTGAGTAACCTTCCAACAAGTTTCTCCCTGACTCCTGGGCCCCTGACCTTCCTTTCCTTTGAGAGTTTACTTCAGAAAACTTATAATTGCACGTTCTTTCTCTGCCCCTTTGAAATGTACACACACCTCTTTAAAAGGCCTCTGCCCAGTTGGAAGGCTCCTGGGATTCCAGGGAATGCCTTTTTCAAAGGCCTTGGGGCCATCCCACTAAAATGTAATCATCAAAAGAGATAGTGACTCCATCTCCCGTCATCTCCACGGAGGGTCGGAGCCCAGCCTCAGGGGCCCCGGATCCAAGCTGTAAAACCTCCTCTTGTCAGGGAACACAGCGGACTTGCCCTGTGGGTGAGCCTGGTTAGCGAGCACCGATGACTTCAGACCCCGGGTCTTCAAAACCCTCTAGACTTTGTTTAAGTGGAGTTGAGGTTATTCTCTCTCCCCTATTGCAACAGTTTTTAATAAAGTCTTCCTTCCTTTCCTGTTTAATGGTGGAGCAACTTGATACTTTTCTAGGCTTCTGCCCATGAAGGAAAGAAAGCTCTCCTGTAAAATCAAATTTAAAAATCTTAGCATCGGACATCCGTTGAGCCCCAGCCATGGGCGTGTGCAGGGAATGATAAGGTAGAGGATACATAAAATAACATGTTTTGCAGTTAGCTAGCTCGTCCTGGGCCTGTTTACCACAGAAACAGGTGGAAGAGCATTGAGTCACCCAGGGGGCTGGGCTGGCCTGGACGAGTGTGGGGAGTGCGGGAGCTACTACGCCCAGGGTCTGCCGAGGTGCACTCCGGTGAATGGAGCTTAGCCAGTGTCCTGGAGGGGACGCCATCCCATGGCTACGACTTGTCATCTAAAGCAGAAATCAAGGCAGGGGTGACGGTTTGGGAGAAAGACAGACAGGTACCTTCAAAAGTTTCTTGTTTGAGACGCAGCCAAGTCCCAGCTCAGGCAGGCAGCAACCTTAAGAGTTTCGTCTCCTCTGCAAAGCTGTGATGAATTGCGTCATCGTCCCACAGGTACGATTCATTCATCTCTCTCTCGTTCTTGAGGTGTGCACGCCCTCCCATGCTGACGTGCTTTAGCCAATGGGATTTGAGCAGATTGGAAGCAAGGAGAGGCCTTAGATGTGCCTACACGACCTGGCTTGTTCTGTTGCACTAGCGTCACGCTCCACGAAAGGAACAGGCCCCAGGTGGCCCCTGGGGACGGGAGGGTGGGAGACACACGGAACAGACCACATCAAATCCCGGTTTGGAGGCAGGCCCAGGTGCTGCAAAGCCCGAGGCCGCCGTCACGTGCAGCCCGGTCTGGGGCTGCTGAGCCTGTGTGCCAGAAGTCACTCCGTCTGTTTTAGTCCAGCGAGACTCTCAAGTTGTGCGTTGTCAGTTAGAGCCAATGCGTGTGCTAATACACCGCACTGTTATTATCGTGCACGTTTCTCTTCTGAACCACGCCATGGCCATTAGAGGAAGAAGACTTTGTCTCGCTCATTTCTACGTCTAAGAGCCTAACACACAGTCGGTGCTCTGTTGCTGCGCGTGAGATGCACACGTTTGATTGAACCTGCCACTTGGGATGCCGATCACACTATTTCCATCGAGCGTGTAATCTGTTGTTTTCATAAACGTAGTACCTGTGTTCTTTTCTTGTCCGCTCCACCTCAAACATTTTAGAAGTAGGTAGGATATACGTTTAACATTCTACGTATCTGAATAATTTCAAATTCTTTGGAATTAGATAAACATTTTTTTTAACTAGAAAAGTTTCTGCTGTTGAGATCTTTAAGAATGAAATGAAAATATATTTTCTGGGGTTTACTTTATTTGTCCATCACCGAGTCATCCAGCTGTCCAGCAAAGTAACACCTTCTCACTGCCCACCTGCATGATGCCATTAAAATAAGTGGCACTGCAGCTGCCTTGTGACACGGTGACAGAGGGTGTCAAGAGACTAAGGACACGGTGGCGATAAAAATGGAAGACATGAATGAATTATGGTTAGAGTGAAAGTGCATGATGTCCTTGACAATCAGTCATGAAAGCAACTCATTGGGCATGGTCACACTCATATTTTATTTATTTTTTTTAGAAACTTAATTTTCTTTTTTTTAAAGATTTTATTTATTTATTTTTAGAGAGGAAGGGAGGGAGAAAGAGAGAGAGAAATATCAATGTGCGGTTGCTGGGGGCCGTGGCCTGCAACCCAGGCATGTGCCCTGACTGGGAATCAAACCTGCGATGCTTTGGTTTGCAGCCCGCGCTCAATCCACTAAGCTACGCCAGCCAGGGCTCACTCATATTTCTTTATCGCCACAAAACTCTTCGGTAAGTATTATCCAGGTGAATTGAAACTAGAAATCTTCCAAGTTTTACTAAGGACTGAAAAGATAATGCCTAGTGTCCCAGAAGCCCCGGTTAATTATTCAGCATCTTCTACGCCTACTCTTTCCATCCCTGGCCAGCCTGTCATTTGAACTGTTCTCCAGGCCCGAGTCGCCCCTCACGAGGGGATGCCGTGAGGATGCTAGCGCTGATTAAAGCACGACATGCTCGGTAGGTTGTTCTGCACGTCCACGTGAGAGGCAGTGAGTTCTAGAAACTGGATGGAAGTGGTGGGGTCTGGGGAGAGCAGATATAATTCAGGTTACTTATTACAGGTTTGCATGTGATTGCACGGCTGAAGCAAAGCAAAGCAAAAAAAAAATCAAATGTAAACCTGAGGCTTTCATCCTCAGTGTTAGATTGTTATGTTTACCAAAAAGTGGGCAGTTAAAAAGAGGAGCTAATTTGGGAATAAGAGTTATATTTTCATATATGCAGGTCAGTGATGCAATATACTTTTCATTATTCACTCTTTAGTATTTATCCAGATGGGGCTACTGAATTTAATTAGAACCACTCTGCCCGATCAAACTGGTACATGTATAGGCGTGTTATGGCATACATTAGCTGATTTCTTCCTGCCACCCAAACTCCAGATTGGGTGTATTAGACTCGAATACTGTGGAGGAAGAAGAGGAAAGGGAGAATGAGGAGGAGGAGGGAGAGGAAGAAAAAGAATTACCCCCATTTTAGTTGCCTACGTGCCACACATTAGCTTACACACATTATGGATATTGTGGATATTGATACAAATGAGAAAGTATCACATTTTCTTGTTATTAATTTTTCCACATATTGCCGATATGTAAAATGAGGTCAAAAGAGGTGCATGATTAACCTTTGGTGTCAGAAATCTACAGAGAATGCAAAGATTATGCGATGAAAGGTCTCATTAGACAGGAACAGACCAGCATTCTGCTTCTCACAGAGGAGTCCCATTATCCTGGTTAATGGGACCTGCTCTCCCAGAGGCTGGTGTCCTCGGTGACTCGAACCACCCCGACTGCAGTGTTCGGAGCGGGGTGCCAGTCACGAGGAGCTCACCGAGGCAACAGAGAGCCCTGGGGGGCCTCCTGAGGGTCAGCCTCGGCCTCGCTCCCTGGAAGGATGCCCACCACTGCCCAGTGACTCAGAGAAAAATAGTTACATGTGTTTCTACCGTCCGTGTTTACCCGGTTAACAAGCACTTAGTGCATTCCCACTCCCGTGTGCTAAATATCTAACTTTAATACATATTCGGATCCCGCTCAGATGTTTTATAATCTGGCCATATTTTCCCTATTGTCATAGCATTTTCGTGCCACAGTTCGTTTTCTCTGACTCAGTGAAGTTCTCTCTACTGCGGGGTATTTTTTTCTGCACCAAGCCTGCAACATTCTTGCATTTGACCATGTTACGTTAGCATCAGTGTGCTTTAATTATCTTGAAAATGTAGAAAACATTTACATTTCTAGTTCGACCTACTCTTCGGCACATTGTTTGACGGCTCTGCGCCTGGTGTGCAGTGCTGTGATTTTTTACTGCATTGAAATAAGAGCATTCATTAAAGTACTTTATGTGGAGCAACGGGAATATTAAAAATGGGTGATTTCACGATGGCATTTGAACACTGAAAATTATAATCATATAAAAACCCAAATTATGCCATATACTCTTGTACTGCAGCGATCATTGTATTGTCCTTCAATTTATCACTTGACCTTTGGCTTCAGAAGCAGCCACAGAGATGCGGACAGGATGCCCCTGACTGGCAGTGGCTGCCAGTTCAGGCTTCTGGTCTTTGCTACGCTTTATTGTTTCGGAAGTGAGTAATACAGTATGATGCAGTGAGGTTTAATAGTGAAGTTCTTCATGCTCGACATTCTTCAAAATAGTGGACAACTGGTTCAATACAAGGTCTATCCAGAAAGTATCCAGCCATGCGCTATGAAACATAGAGACATTTATTAAAGAAGAAACAGCATGTAAGAAACATTGTACACAGGACAATGATGCCTTGGCCCCCTTCAAAGGAGGCAGCCTGGGACCTCACACAGTTCTCCCAGTCCCTATCAGGTGCCCCGTTGTAGTTTCCTGAATCTCATCAACGGTCTAAATTCTTTTTCCTTTGAAAGGCCGTTTTAGATTTGGGAAAAGCCAGAAGTCCCAGGGTGTCAAATCTGGGTTGTAGGGGGGCTGAGTCACCTGGGTAATTAGATGTTTCTCCGAAAAACCCTGCACGAGACTTGATGGATGAGCAAGTGCATTGTTGTGATGAGGCTGCCAATCACCAGTTGCCCAGAGCTGCAGCTTTCCGAATCATCTGAAGAGTTCCCTCTGAGGAATGTCCAAGCTTAATGAAAAGTTTGATGCAGATTCATTGTTCTACCTGCTCAGTCATTTTGAATGGGACAGCCACACAGTGCACATGCTCACCCAGTGGCATCTACCACCCCGGCTGACGAGTACAGAGAAGTCGTTATTGTTTACACATGTACATTCCAGTCCACTCTCCTTGGCTGCCAGGTTACACAGACGCTGCACAAACCGTTCTTGTTATGTTAACAATGGCTGGACTGTTTCTGGACAGACCTTATATAATAGAATTAAAGAGCGAATGGGCTCAGATAGAAGAGCTCATTCTTAATAACTCTCAGCTCTGTGGTAAGGCGTACTTCAGTTGAAAGGTAGGTTAAACATTACACTTGCAATTACCTCCGTTTTGGATATCTCAATGACGTTAATTTTGTGAAGATGTTCTTACATATTTTCTATAGAATACGTTCAAGAGAGGTTCTTAGAAACCAGGGAGTGTTTGAGCCCCTAAACATTGATGGATTCTCAAAGGGAACCCTGATAATTACTAATACCCCATTGTCTCTAACAGCTCAGGGTCCCAATATTAATTATTTAGGTAACAAACCACCTAAACAGTGAAAAATGGGTCTGCTCTTCATTCATTAATCTTATTTATTCTAATAATGATTTAATTTTCATGTATTAATCTGCATATATGGAAATAAGATCCTTGATCTCTTTGACCCAAATAAAATATAGGCAGTTTTCCATGACAACACTCATTTTTATTTTTATAATCCATTAACTCAATATAATTACATTGTAACAAGCTTAATATTTCGCTAATTCATCATCACAGCAATTAGTTCATGACTCGATTAAACTGCAGGTGCCCACCAGGGGCGCTGGCACGGGGACGGTGCAGGCAGCTGGTCCCGGAGCCCAGCCTCTGGGCCCCCTTCCCAGACAGGCAGCTCGGGGTGGCAGCCAGGAGCTGGGCCCCGGGTATCCAGCCCTGCCGCGTGTGGGAGCCGCTGCCGCGCCCCCTGCTGACCTTCCTGGCCATCGGCACGTTGTTCTTCCTCTGCAGCCTCCGCTTTCTCCTCTGCGACCTGGAGACCACTCTCCCGCCCACAGTCGGCTGTGAGGACCCGTAAGAATTCCTGGGCAGTGTCTGTGGGACAGTGCATTGACTCCCGTGAACCTTCTTTTTTTTAACTTCTAATCTTTTTTTTCTTTTTTTTTAGATTTTTAATTATTTATTTATTTTTAGGGAGGGAAGGGAGGGAGAGAGAGAGAGAGAAACATCAATGTGCAGTTGCTGGGGGCCGTGGCCTGCAACCCAGGCATGTGCCCTGACTGGGAATCGAACCTGCGACGCTTTGGTTTGCAGCCTGCACTCAATCTACTGAGCTGTACCAGCCAGCGTTTGTGACCCTTCTTAATGCATGCAGATTACTATTCCCTGTCGTTTACTGTTGTCCTCTGACAGATGCAGGTGTTCAGTAGACTGGTCCAGGTGGGTAAAAGCAACACATTGGGATAAAAATGAAATATAAAAAAAAATAAGGAGCTCTTATTAAAACATCTGAAAAAACTCATTGACATAATTGGGCAATTAATTGGACTTTACCTTTCTTGGTTACTAAAGTAATAATCCAGTTTTTTAAGTAACGTGGATCAATTGTGGGCAGAGATGGTAGTCCAGAATAGCATGTATACCTATTATTTTCTGTCATCTTACCGGGTTAGTAACATAATGCAATTTGGGCTAATTGATGAGATATCATCACATAGCAGCAACAGATACTGCAGTCAGTGATCAAGTGCGTGAATCCTTCAGACGCGTCCTGGCACGACAAGTGGCGTCCACGTCTGTCCCAGGAGGCGGGTCCTCAGTGTGTTTTCATTCACCTTTTCAAGGTGTAAAAGGGAAGGTCATCTTCTCCCAAACCACGCCCGCACGCTGCAGTCGGGCCTCCTGCACAAACAGCAGTCTCGTCTCACATTGTGGACACAAACCGCGACAGGGACTCCAGTTTTCACGCTCTCTGTATGGAGCCCCTGGCGGCTCTGGGGGCGGTCGCTTGCTTTCTCGTGCTGCAGTCCACAGCTTCCCACTCTCCATTAATTTTTCTATCGAATTTGCATGCTAATTGTTTCCAAAGTGTTTATTCCAGCCATTTATTAGGAAGTGTTGGCACTGGGTAAAACGGGGATGTATTCAGCACAGCGAGGTGCCCGGTCTGAACCCAAGGTGAGTCCCCCCTGCACAGACCCGGGTCCCTTGGAGTCCTGTCTCTGAACTCCGCGGGGGCCCTGGGAGGTGGGGCAGGGGTTTGGAGCAGCTTCCTCTCCGCAGGGAGCTCATCCTCGCACTCCCTTTTCCGCCTGAAGCTCTTTCTGTCCTGTGTAGTTTTCTCCTGAACTGAGTCGGTTTAAAACAACTGGTTAGTCTTTATAAATCATACTGCTTTGTTAGCGAGTTAATTTTCCATTTGACCTTTCTTGAAATCCTCGGTCTCACTTAAAGACACAGGTGCTTGTTAGACTTGTTTCTCTTCTCTGTCCATGTGTTTCAGAGCTACGGGTCTGGTCCTCGCGTTAAAAGTTACCCGACCTCGCATGAATGAGTAGGGGATGAAGTGAACATTATTTTGAGGTAGATACTGCGCTTTACTTTGTAGCCTCCCCCCACCACGGGCGATGGCCTTAGACCTGAAACTGTACGCTATTTCTGGGATCTCTCAAGTCCTTCACTTTGCTTATAACCCTCTGGCTGACCTCACCACCCCCCCCACCTTTTCTTCCTTTTGCTCTTCCGCACACTTCGGTTTCGTGGGCCTGTCGCCGCCCCTTGGTCACGCTCCCCTTCGCCCCTGAGAGGCCGAGAAGAAAAACGCTGGCTGCTCTCTCTTCTGGAAGTTTCCCCAAATCTTAGCGCGAGGGCACCTTTTGGTTCTCAGATTCTCAGAGGCCTTCCTTGACCACCTTATTGAAATCGGTGGTAACATTGCTCTGCTTTTTATTCTCCTTTCTCATGCTTTATTTTTCTTTATAACACTGCCCTTACTTGAAAGTTAAGTGTCTGTTTACCTTTCTGTTTATTTCCCTCTTGTCCAATGGAATATAAGCACCGAGGGTGGGAACATTATCTGTTCTGCAGTCCGACGTGTCTTCTGCATCTAGGGGAGGGTGTGTGATTAAATTAGCAAGTGAATTACTCCCTTCATACATTATCATTAACTTCTCAGGTGAGGGGAAAAACTGGGTATAGTTTCAGTTAAATAGATCTGCCTCTGTGACCTATTTTCCAACTTACTTAAAATATTACTATTCTAAACACTAGAACTTCTTCATTTTAAAAAATCTCCTAGCCCTGGCTGGCGTAGCTCAGTGGATTGAGCGCGGGCTGGGAACCAAAGTGTCCCAGGTTCGATTCCCAGCTAGGGTACATTCCTGGGTTGCAGGCCATAACCCCCAGCAACCGCACATTGATGTTTCTCTCTCTCTCCCTCTCTCTCTCTCTCTCTCCCCCTTCCTTCCCTCCCCCAAAAATAAATAAATAAAGTCTTTAAAAAAATTTTAAAAAATAAATAAATAAAAAAATAAAAAAATTAAAAATCTCCTGATAACTAGTGTATTTAACAACAATGATGTTATTCACAGCTGGAAGGTCCCAGTGCACTTTCGCTCTCAGTGGAGTGAAGCGTGGAAGAAACTCAGAGCTTTAGGGAAGGGTCAGGTTTCGGAAGACCTCTCCCCGTCTCCTAAATGAGCTTCTACATCTGTTTTCATCAGCACAAAATAAATGCATAGATAGATGCACTGTCATCATAACTCAGTTTACTCTCAAATTCAATCACATACCAACTTTTTTTATCCCAAAAGGCACACGTTTAAATTCTTATCACTCACCATATTTTAATTTTCTTTTCAAGATTGTGTTTTACTCCTATAGCCCATGTGTGAATAGTTGCAAATCTTTTTTTAAAAAGATTTTATTTGTTTATTTTTAGAGAGGGAAGGGAGGGAGAAAGAGAGAGAGAGAGAAACATCAATGTGCGGTTGCTGGGGGCCGTGGCCTGCAACCCAGGTATGTGCCCTGTCTGGGAATTGAACCTGCGACTCTTTGATTCGCAGCCCGTGCTCAATCCACTGAACTACGCCAGCCAGAATAGTTGCAAATCTTATGCAAATGCTATTCAAGTCCCCCATGCTTCTGTGAGATGAAGCAATTCCTGTTTTGACCGCGCGTCTGTGTGTCTGGATCTACATGACATTAAAAGGTAATAAAAAGCTGACGCATAATTTTTTAGAGTCTAAAACATATTTCACAGGATGGATGCTGTGAAACCTGCCTATGAATCAGATGGCAGCATGAGATGAATATTGGCAGAAGTGAAAAGCAAAGCTCCGGTTTTATGCTAATGCTGTGTCTTTGATGGCGGCCGCTCGAGGAAAGAACTCTTGTCGGAAGGATCTGAGGGGAGCAAAGCCCACCTCCTTCAACGAATGGTTCTGAGCACAACGATCCGTCCTTGTCATCGGTAAACAGGAGGCTCCGTCAAAATCGTGGAAAGCAAATTTTTCTTTCAAAGTTTTTTATCTGAAACAAAACAATGAGCGACAACATAAAAAAGTGAGAATTTGTCCTTTTTTAGACAGTTTTTCATGCATCTTTTTCAGCATACAGTATACACATAAACGGTTTCAAGTAGGCAACAACCTAGATCTCTTAACTGACATGTCATTGTTTCTCAAATGTAAGGTCCCAGAGCAGGTATTTTGATCTTGCTTTGGCCCAGTCTTGATACCACGGAGCAGAAAATGGTGCAAATTAATGTTTTTATGTGCGTCCAATAATACTAGCTCTTTGGGGGTGAGCTAGGGAACTGGACAAAAATCTTAACTGGAAGAACAGTGACTAAACAGCCTTACAAAACAAAGGATGCCATGGTATTTAGAAATGGCTGATGGACATATTTAAAACCCACCCATTTCTCTAGGGTATTTTGTAACTGAGCGTCGGATGGTAATAAAAAGTCCCAGCGCCGGCACTGCGTGTTGCGTGGTAGCGGGCCCCGAGAGAGAGAGAGCTCCAGCATCCAGCACATTGCTTTGGACTTAAAGAGTTTTGGAGCCCCCACTAGCGTTAGTCTCCCGAGACAAAGGCTGCGCCTTGTAACTTCCGCTGAGCGCCTCCACCTCAGGTTCTCTCCCTCACTCTTTGGTCCTTCCTCCCCGCCGCGGAGTCGAGGGCAGATCAGAGGCCCCTCAGGGCTCTGCTCTCTGCGGGGGAGCTCCTGGAGGGGCATGTGTTTAGATGTCCATAATGGTGCATTATCTAGTCATTTCAAAATGCTGTGTTAGGCGATCTAACGCGTTAACACGGTGGCCTTCCAACAGCATCGTTGGGGATACAGTGACTTGTCCCACGGAGTACGGATTTGTAGGCAGACTTATGCCATCAGCTTCCATACGTGTTCTTCCCTCAAACTGCTTTCCCTGAAGACCACCTACGTCCGAGGGTCTCTCTTCCCTTTCATCGTCCCTTTCCTCCTGTTTTACCCCTCAGGAAAAAAAAAAGCCATACTCTCATCTGTCTTTAAAATTACTGTGATGCCTTCCCCAGTGGTGTAGAAAACCCCAAAGTATACAACAGGAAGATAACTGGAAATATGTATGTCAGTGGAGCCGTTTATAACCAGGCACCTATCGGCCAGGTTAGAGTATTATGTCTTCCCTTATCTCATTACACGCTCCCTGCGGGCCCCGCTGTGCTTCCCGCAGCACAGACACATTTGGAAGCCGCGTGACAGATGGTGGCAAATTTGGAGGTACATAAAATACAGATCTCTTAGTTCGGTCCGTTCATAGGTATTTCCTATCACAGTCAGTTTGTCATTTTTTATGCGTTATTCCAGCACAGAGAACATCAAATGTAACCGTTACTTGCTTTCAAAGACCTCCTAGGAATGTGATTGGTGAAAGGATTTTTCAAACCCTTGAATATTTTATTTCAAAACGTGAGGATGCTGCAGTGATGAGGCCCTGAAGTAGCTCTGCTCAGATACCCACACTTTCAATCTTACTATAATTTGGGAACTGGTTGGTTGCAGGAAAACAAATAGTTTGATTGAGTCCAGATTAAGTTTTGGATACTTCCCTGAAGCAGTAACTATGATGAAACGTTAAGACTTTAGCTTTGCATCTTGGCGATGTGCATTTAGAAATGAGACAGTGGCAATGTGGATGCTATTAACATGTTTGCTCTGGTTGCACAAGAAAGTAAAACTTTCTTCGGAGAGGAAGTATGATTTGACTGATTCTTTTAAGGAGAACTAGCCTTGCCCATGCCGGAACGTGCCGGGTGTTTTTTTCTCTTTTGCCGCAGGATCCGCGGCCCCCTCGGTTCTTTCGCTGGATTAGGGTGGGAGCTGTGGGTCTCGGGAACGCACGAAGCAGGAGACCCAGCCTGGTTGTGGACACACTAACAACAGATCTTGTGTGATGCAAATTAAGCGTGTCTTGTTAGCAGAAGGACTCTTAGCCGTCGAGTCGAGTTCTCCTGGTTGTACAGGATGGCTTCTGACAAACAAACCAGCCACCCATGGGCTTATGAGGCAAGGCTCTGTGGAAAAATGTCACATTATCAGCCCGTACTATCTGGACGGAGAATGGGAAATGTGGCAGGAACCCAGTGGTCATGTCTACATAAGCAGAGCAACCACACGCTCCCCCTTAGAAGCTTCATATGTCAATCTGTTCCAGAAAATGTCAGACACGGGAGTCGGGGAGCAGCCTGGGGCTTCAGCACGCCCCCTTGCTTTGTGCAGGAAGGCTTCGTGAAACCATTAGAAAACTCGACACTGGAGAAGATCTGCGATTCACGTAAGTCTGACTTTACAGTCCAGTTTTTTGTATTCTCGTGGTTGGGTTCCAGTTCTTCCACAGCAGTGAGAAAAGACCTAATCGAAGTATCAGCTGATTGATCGTTAAACATAATTGTTGAATCTGGGCATGCGACTCAGAAGTTGTTCACGGTAAGTGCGTAGCAGGGCTGCAAGCGCACGTCTTCCGTTTGCAACTGGGTGTGTAGCCTGGGGCTGTGTTTCCCAGCGCTTGTGGGAGGAAGTGGAGTGTTACATTAACTCCAGACCTGGGAGTAAGTGGCAGGCGATGGGGCCTCCTGCTCACTCCTCAGGTCCCTGTGAAGGGCACGACGGCACAAACACGCAAACACCAACTGTGCACACTTAAGCAGGCGGTTCTTGTTTTTGTTGGAATGCAGTTTAATCTTGTCGGATCCGGCCTTCAGTTCTCCGAAGACTTTGCAATCAGCTTTTCCAAGCCCAGGTTTAAAGGTCTCCTGGAAATCGTGTAACTTTTCCTCGGTGAAAATAGACTTTTTCTGAAACATACTCTAATTTCCTTATAAAGTATTTACTTCTACTTTTCAAACGAATAAATCCTTTTCCTAAATTTTAGGAAATAAACATATGTACAAGAACCCCAAACCACCTCTTATATTATTAACCACTTATAAATACTGCAGGAATGCAGATGTATTTTCATTCCTTATGTATTATTGTTGATAAAATATTGGTTTCCTTTCCACAATATGGAATTATAGACCTTTACTTGTTTTTTTTCACTTAAATTTAAATCATTAACATTTCAGGCGTTACTAAATATGCTTTGAATGCATGAATGAATTCAAATAATGGCTGAGTAATGTGCTATCAAGTAATAAACCAACATGCATTTCAATATTCTGTGACGAGAAATGCTACCCCAATCATCCTCCTAAAAGTCGCTGCATAACTCGGACTGTTCTCTTGGGGTTTGTCAGAAACAGTGTCCCTGAGTCCCCGTGTGGGCCACAGCAGTGACAGGGGACACAGCACCCACCCCCCACATCCTGACATCATTTAGTACCATTCAGAGATGCTTTCCACTGCCGTAGGCGAGAGGTTGTAATGCTCCCTCTTCACCTAGAGTTTAAATGGGTTTTCATTTGGGGGGACACTGTGAACTGTGTCCTGCCATGAATTCTTGAGGCACGTAAGTGGGGTCATCGTAGGTGCTCTCCTTTTATCTATTGTCTGGGCTGTTCCCGGTACTCAGAAGTAGCAACTCTCGCCTTGTGACCATCTTAACGGACAGGGTTCGAGGGCAGCGGCTTCTGAACCTGCTGGTGCCCTCTATTGATTATTTTGTTTTAAGGAGACTTCCTCTCTGTACCATTGTACAGGATGAACAGCTCCTGCCTGGGTGCGTGGAGATTTCAGGGGCTAGAACTTCCACTTGCCCCGAAAATAATGGGCGGTTGTCTCATACAACTCCTTCTGCCAAATGCTTCTCATGGATCTCTCTCTACCCTGCTGCTGCTGCTGCAACACACACACACACACACACACACACACACACACACACACACACACACACCTGGCATACCACTTATGTAGAATAGAACAAGCAGGAAATACAATTTTTATTTCAAAGCACTGGAAAAATTAAAAGATAGAGAGCTTTTCATTCTCCTAAATGTAAAGGGCCTGTCAGTCCTAGAGGTATACCCTCCCATAAACCACATATGAAGCATTTGCAATGCATTTCCAGTGGACGCCGAAATCTCCGCACCTGAGACCTGCTGATGCGGTATTTCCTGTGGTTGGATTATTTTTAGTTCTGCTGGCTGAGAACAAGCGTTTTCATATTATTTGCATTTGCATTTCTCTTTTCGTCAAATTAGCATTGTTTCCAAGTCGGCAACACGGCCAGCTTAATGACATCAACATTAATTTCCAATAAAGGTTAGACTGTTATTCAGAGTGAGACGTTATGTAAACTGTACTTAGCAAAAGGGTCTTCTCCAAGTCATTTTGGCAAAATGTTAATGACAAATATCTGAGGTCTGGTAGTCTTAATTTGTTTGAAATGTCATCATTCAGAAATTTACATGAGTTCATTACAGCAACACGGATCTGCTTTATAGATATGTTCCGTTTTGCATATCTGACAAGGAGTAACTGAACTTTAAACCAGTGTTTAAGGGCCTGGAGATTAAATACGGACAGAGAACAATTTGTTGGTATTGAGACTTTGCTAAGCCACCCCAGCAAACAAAGACGGTAGGCCAGGTCACATCACTGTCGGGAAGCTCTCTACCCTGGGCTGACTCTCCAACTTGAAAAAGCCATCCTAGGGAAACATGATAACTCTACACCTTGCAAGAGCAGAGCCTGGCTACCTCGAAGGTAAAAACACGGGGCTCAGAGAACACGATTACTAATGTTGACCAGAAAAGTGTGAAGAGTTTTGACAACTCTAAGTTCAGTTTCCCTGCAAACATCTGCACGTGTTCCCAGACAAGTTCTCAACGTGTGGAAATACCTGTGACTCCGTGCGTGCGGCAACGTCATCAAACTCACTGGGTGCGGGTGACGGTTCCCAGCGGATCTGGGCACCTGACTGCGTGTGCACGGTCACGTGTAAACGGCAGTGGAGTGGCTGGCAGCTTCGCTCTCTCGGCTGGGCCAACCGTGTAACCGTTTCATGGCACGTGTACAGGTGCCACGGGCCTGCGCACTGGTCACAAAAACAGATCGTGTGGAGCCCTGTTCAGCTTCGGGGGGTGCAAACGGTTCCACACGGAAATCAGGACCTTTGGAGGAAACACAGAGGTCGTGCCCTTACCCAGGGTTTCACTCTGATCTAGTCCACCTTCTGAAACAGGGCGGCTTTGCCCGCCGGGTGACACTTGGCAGTGGCTGGGCATAGTTCTGGATTCTGTGACGAGGGGAGCACCGTGTGCATCTGGCGGGCAGGTTCTGTGCTGCTCGAGATGCCACAGGACACGGAACAGCTCCCCGGGAGGACACGTTTGTAGTGTGAATGCGGGAGGACCTGACTTCATCCCTCACCTGCCCCCTGCTGTGGATCAGCTCTGTCTTCCGCGGGTTCGGCGGGCTCGTGTGTGCCTGCGTTCTTCCACTCAGCTGCCTTTCATCAGCAAGGAGGAGCTTGTGCTTTTTGCTCGACTCGCTAGACCCCGCCTGGGATTCCAGGACTGCGGTGTGTCCTGGTCACGGGGCCTCCTCGGGCTGTTCTGACCATCATCCTCGGTCCGAAACTCCGTTTAAAAATGTATGTCGAAGTAAAATTGCACCAAAGTTTAATAGTTGGTGGAGACATTATTCAGGGCTATTGCAGTAGGAGAGAGAAACTAAGGTGAACTCCACTGAGGCAAAAAGGGGGCGGCTGACTGCCAGGGTGAGGGAGTGGGGGAGTACCGGAAGGTGCTGGGGCCGGGACGCAGCCTGCAGGCAGGACTGGGGATGTGCAGAACCTGTTCGGTTATTTCTGGGCGGGTGGGTGTTTTTCTCTGTGATCCTGCCGTCCGTGTCACCTCGTCTTCGCCACTGAGGTCAGGCCCCCACCCTTCCACGGAGACTGGGGGACCCGGTGCTCTTTCTTTCAATGCCAGGATGCCAAAGGGATGATCCCTGGGTCCCTGAAAAAGACATTCCCTGGGTTTTGGAAAACTTGCTAAAGAGCTGGGAGAAGACTGACACATGTCACAGAGGGGCAGAGGAAGAATTCACAGTTGTAAGGTTTGTAAATCAATGCTCTAAGGAGAGGAGGTTGCAACCTGGCCCAGGTCTGGGCGTGCTGCAGTGGAGGGAACACAGGCCACCTCGGGCCCTGCATCTCAGCCTGTTTGCTGTTGCCGTGTAAGAGGTAGCTACTTCTCCCCGTTCCACGATGAGCCCCCCAAGGAGTCTTTTCTCCCTTTTGAATCTAACCAGAATCGCCTGTGTTTTGTGCGCATATGTATAGCCCGGCACACAGAGGTGGACTACGTACTTCTAAAGTCGGTGACGGTTATGTCTGTCTCGGCATTAGAAAGAGAAATGGGCAGAAGTTTCATGTCAGAAATCTAACTATAACAACCTGAGTCTTTTATTCCAAACTTGATGATGACAAGAATATAATTAAGTGTAACTGAATGCAAACTACCACTTGCAAACCATATAGACGTTATGCACTGTAAGTAAACCATGATAAATATGACCCCTAACTTATAGTCTAGTTTGTGGATAAAAGTGTCGGCTTTGGAATGAAACGTAAATAGGGTTGAATCCCACACTGATCACTTTCTAACTCATTGAAATCTGTCTGAACTTCAGTCTGTCAACTGCAAATGGGTCGAATATACCTGCCAACCCCGTAAGTTACTTAGCGAAGAAGTGGAATTATATAAGCTCTTCTTTATCTATTTACATCTTCTCCTTGGGTGGTCTGACCTACTCCTTTGTGTCAAACACCATTTAAATAATGATACACATCAAATCTCGAAGGCAGCGGTGTCTCCTGCGCTCAGGATTCCCACACCAGCTGTGTAACGACTTCTCACTTAGCATTCCCCTAAACCTCACATGCCTAAGACGCGAACCAGTGCCGTTACCCCCACACAGCTGCTCAAGGCACAGCTGTGGGCGGTCCTCTTGTCTCCTTCCCTCCCAAGGAGGCCTGTGTCTAATCACTTCGAATATTTTCAAGTTTCCCTCTCAGCCATTTCTCAAAGCTCTGCATTTCTCTCTAGCGCAACTGTTCTCTCCTACCCAGGCGACCATTCATTCTGCTCTTAATGAACACGTTTCCATTTTTTCCTGCCCCGTTCTGGCCTCTCTGTAACTTGGTTTCCAGCGGATCTTTCAAAAGCACCTCTGAACTGTGCTAGTGACCTGCTCGTTCCCAGACTCAGGAACATAATAGGCACGCAGGAGCCGGCAGCTAGTGTTGCAATGACCGCTGTTACTGTCACTATGGATAACATGCTCATGTAAATGTAACCTAATAATATATTTATCGCTAATACAAATCTGCAGCTCCACGTACCCCAGGTTTAGTGACAAACCCTTGCCCGGAGAATGTTGTAGAAATGTCTTTCTTCTGCTTCGTCCTGCAGTTCTCCTTCCCCTTTCTCTGGAGCCTAGGGACGCCTTTCTGTGCCGTCTCCCCTGTTCTTTTCTCCTTGCTAGTTTGCGCCGGATGTTACACGTTTAAGTCAAGGCTTGTGCTATTCATTACATAAAATCCTCGGGGCTTTTCAGCGCTAAAACGCTAAGCACTGAGCCCCCGTGTGATTAGCTCTCAGCATATTCAGCAACACTCCCTTCCCTCCCTTTGAACGTGCAGTGGGCATGACAGATGGTCGTTTCTGCACGAGCTACGTCCGCGATGAATTCTACATATTGGTTCTCTTTCATCAGCCTTGGCCTCGGGGTATGGCGGTCTAATAAGGCCGATGAATAGTCCTTAAGCCCAACTACATCAGGATCGACCTTGTCGATTCTGACAGAAACAGATTTCTGGAACCTAACTTGGACTAATTGACTTAAAGGTCCCCCGAGGTCCAGAGCTGTATATTTGAATCTAGCTGGCTCTGCAGGCTAGTGCTGGGTTGGCACCCTTGCAGCCGGCCCTGAGGTGTAACCTTTAGCCCCAGCACCTACTCTTGTGTGATGTAGGGTAAGTTACTTAACCTCCCTTTGACTCAGAAATCCCATCTCCACAGTGGGATAATGGTAAGAATTGTACCAAACTCAGAGGGTAAATGTGAGAATTAAAGGAACACGGGTAAAATACTTATAATAGTCCTGGCTGGTGTGGCTCAGTTGGTTGGAGCGTTGTCCCATATACCAAAAGGTTGGGGGTTCAATTCCCAGTCAGGACACAGGGCACATATTTAGGTCATATGTTCAGTCCCCAATCCGAATACATTTGGGAGGCAGCCAGTAAATGCTTCTCACACTGATGTTTCTCTCTCTCTTCTCTTCTTTCTTCTCTTCCTCCTTCTCTTCCTCCTTATCCTCCTCCTCTCCTTTTTCTTCTTCTTCTCTCTATAAAATCTATAAACATATTTTTACAACAGTAAAGTAAAATACTTAAATCAGCATTTGGTCATGGTCAGCACTCAGACATCTATAAAAGTACTAGCAACACATGTCGTTATTACTACAAAGAAACATTTTATTGTACATTGATAAGAGGGGATATCCAGTATCCCATCTCCATTTTAAATTCCAGGAGTTATTTTTTTATTTGTGTAATTTCTGCAAAAGTTACTGACCTTGGCAGATCAAGACCCTTTGCATCCTTTCCCAACAAAGCAACTGGTTGCCGTGGGTGTCCAGGGTATTATTAGTTGGGTCACTGGCCCTCTTCCAGTTTCTCGTTGGCTTAAAATGTGTATGCGGTTCAGGGGGCAATTTCACAAGTGGACCAAGGCCAAGGTATCTGGCCGTTATCGTAAGTATATTCAAATTGCAATCATCAAACTATGGCTCTCTTGGAATCACTTCCTAAGTAAAGAACTCTCACCAGGCGGGCTAAGTTAGAAGTCATTGTTCTCAATTGATATAGCTATGTAGTAATTTACTAAATGAGCTGGACTCTATCAACTCTTTCTAGAACAGAGATCATGCTTTAAAATGATTTTGTTTCTCCTGTAGCTGCTTTCTTTAATTTCATTGAATGTATTGGGGTGACACTGATTGATAAAGTTACCTAGGTTTTGGGTGTACCATTCTGTAATACATCACCTGTATGTGGTGGTGTACCCTCACCACTCAAAGTCAAGTCTCCTTCCATCACCACTTACCCCCCTGCACCCTATTCAACCTCCCCCACCCTCCTCTCCCACTGGTAGTCACCATACTGCTGTCTGTTTTCATGAGTTTTTGGTTTTGTTTTGTTTTGTTTTATTAAGGGGAAAAAATCCCCTATAGCTTCTAAAGCTATGCAAGGCATGTAGAGAAAATAAATTCTTCATTGATGATTGCTTATTACTCAGGGATTTGAAGGAATTAAGGCAGATCCAGAGAGTACTTAACTCACAGTATTTTAAAGAAAGTAGCCTAAGGCCTTGTGAATAATTGAATTGGTTGCTGCATAGTCACATGGGAGGCGTCCGGACAGAACCAGCTACCGTCCAGCGCAAATTCTGTTCTAGCACAGATTCTATTGTCATCATATGTCTGCGTGTCTTCCGTATTCTCTGAATGCAGAGGTAGCATCTGATTCATATTTATCCCTTTCCTTGGTCTTCCAAGGATTTCCCATGTTTATATTGAATTAGTGAACCAGTGAGTGTGGTTTTCCGAAGGCAGCGTCGGTGCGGAGGTAAATCTATTTCCCCAGAGACTTCCTGGGGGATGGAAAATGTGCCGCCCCCTCCATCACAAACAGGGCAGTGCCATCATGAGTTAGTACCCATCGGCGAGGCCTGCAGCACTAATGGCCGGGTGTGCTTTGTGTGTGACGACACGTGGCTGGTCTGAGAGGAGAGGCGTTACTGGAAGCAGCCATCAGTCCCTCCTCACAGCTTTCACACAACACAGACAGATCTGCTGAGATCTGGGTGGATCAGACCCCTTTAAGCACAGTTTTTATGAGTGCTCCCCATCATGACAGGGCTGTTACTGGGGCGTTTCAATACTTGAAGCCTGAGTGTTCACAGTGTAGCAAAGAGGGAGAGAACTGCACACCTGGAAAACAGGTGGTTCTCCGCTGTGTGCAAGCACATGGGGCTACGTACGAAAGCAGACAGGGGATACCAGGGGGCAGGGGTGGGACTCCCTGACCCGGCACTTACGAATTCCCTATTCACTCTCCCCATAGTTCAGCTTTTTCCAACACAGGCCAGAGAAAGCTACTGAAGCTAAATTGAATTGTGTAGGCAAATTTCAACATGCTCCCTAGGGAAAAACACAGATGTTGACAGCAAGAAGCAAGGCCGTGCTTGGCACTGGGCGTGTGGAGAAGTGGTTTAAGAAACTGAGGTTTGAAGAGATGGCGAGCCATGTCCAAGGCCGTGTAGATTCATACTAATTGAAATTATATCTGGGAACACCGATCGTGAGCCAGCTATTGTTGGTAAAGGCTCTCCCACGCATTTTCTCATTTCCGTAGCAATGCAGCTGTCAGAGGGGAGTCCTAAGTGATAGATAGATTGGGGCAAAGAAGTAGTATCATACCAGAATCGCTCTTTCATATCTGTAATTGCTTCTGGAAGAACTGTTTCCCACAAACAATATGTCTGGGATGAAGGAAAGCCTGCCTCTTGTCCAACAAGACGAAGGCATTTTCCTTCTCAACCCTGCCGGAGTGAGAGGCGCCGCACTGCTTAAAATCACAGCCGGGGCAGGAGAGCTCAGGGAGGCGCATCGGTGAAACGGGTGGCGTCAGTCTCCCGGATGCACTTCCTCCCGTGCCTTGGTGATGCTGTTAGTCCTCAGACAACTGCACGACTAGATAGGTCTGAGGTATAATAAAGTCTGAGATTTCCTTTAAGTCTAGGACTGGAACAACCGATAGAACACGACTATATCCCTTGGCTTAAAACCAGACCAATAACGGATGAATTTCTAGAAGCGGAAACCATAAGTATCCAAACGCTGCGTCTCCTTGTCAACAGCGGATCGGACCAGAGGGGCTGGATAAGCCCAGCAGGCAGTTTGCAGGGCAGGTGAGGGGCCAGTGTCATCTGCTCTCAGCACAGGCACAGCAGCCCCACGCCAGCTGCACTGGCTGCACCAGTCTGTGGGCATGGGGAGTGGGAAACAGTGACTCGGGCAAGTGAGGAGGATGGGGCACACCCGACATGAAAATTGGGGCGACCCTATGACTCTTGGTTCCTGACCTGCCGTGCCTGGGTTCTAGTGCCTTTGCAACCTGAACATACTTGGGTTTTGTGGGCAACTCCTTATCTTTAAGAAAACATGCCACCTTACCCCCTTTTTTAAAAATGTAATTGCTTTCTCCTTCAACCCAAAAGACCCTGGCTAAAACAAGCTCATTTATTTAAAATATTGTTCAGTCTCTTAGCAGCACATTAACATATCAAATTGTCAACTGTCTAACATTCCAAAGCTTCCGTAACATTTGGAAATGTCTTACTCTCTTTATTTTACATCTAAAACTGATATCTTGGTTCAGTGGGACTGATCTCTGTGGTCCTTTGATACGAAGTCTTTCATGACTAAACTTCTTAGTTTTTTATTGCTGAATCTTTGTTATAAAGGAAAGTTTGTTGAATCTTCAAAGGATCAACATCTGTCCTTATTTTGACCTTGGGGTTGCATTACTTGTGTTACATTTTCTCTGAACTTCAAGTTCAAACGGTTGCTTGATATTTATATCACTATAATTGGTGTAGACCACCAAGAATTTGTGATTGTTTTGAGGCTCTTTTGCCCAATGTATATACCGAGAGCTCTTCTCATTTTCCAAAGCAGTTTTCATTGAATAATAGAGATATCAGAAACTAGGCACCTGAACTTCTTTGCCCCAACATTTGAACAGCTTACTTCCTCCTGACATCCTGTTCTCAGGCCAAATGTGTAGTTTTAATCTTTTTGAGTGTAAGGCTAATACAACTCAGGACAACCTGTGCAAGGATTTAGCATAACTGAATTAATATTTAGATTTTCTTGTACAAGCCACTTACCTTTCCTGCTAAGTTGACAGGAGTTATATCTTTGTGCATTATGCAAAGTTTCTCCCAATGTTGGAGATGAGAAATTGCCCACTCACTAGTATGGGAATTTTTCTGAGCCGTTAAAAATGTCTGTGTAAGAGATGTCAAAATCAGAATTTCAATGTAGGCACCAAGAAGCAATAATTGTCACAGGAAGCAGCAGGTCAATATTACAAAGGAGATGAAAAAAAGGATTTGGATCCAAGATTCTCAGGAACCCCTTAGGTAAGAATATAAAAAAGGTATACGATTTGGAGAGGCAAAAGGGTTTTCAAGATGTACTTTTTCTGCTTTTTCTCTCTGTGTGTGTGTGTGTGTGTGTGTATGTGTGTGTATGTATAAAAGAGCTTTCGACATACTTCGAATGAAGATTGAAATATCAATTAATTTCTTACAGTGAACATGTCTAACCTCTAAGCTGAGAAGGTGTGTTTTAGATTGAGATAAATCTAGAACCATCTATGATGCTAGGTTCACCAGGCAAGCCGCAGAGCCGCCCACACGGTGCCCAGTGGGAGGGAAACAGGCTTCCTCACTGAATGAAATTTAAAACGTGATCACGTGTGCGCACATCCGCAGAGGGTAGTTTTTCCGCATGTTGGTGCCGCCGGTCTTTGTTTGGACAAACGGGCTGCTGGAGCACTCTCTCTGTCATTCCGCACATCCATTGATCAGAAAAGGTCATTACAAATAAAACAAAACAAAATTTAAAAAGGACTATAGCATCAAGAGATGACTTTTCCTGGAAGCCGCCCTTTATTTAGAATATTTTTTTGTTATTGCTGATGGAGCTGGTAAGACGTGTTCATTAAATAGCAATAATACTTGAAGTCATTTGCTGTTTAAAGACCATGAGAGTTGGGCGGGGCAGCAATATCTTGGATCCTGGAGCCAAAGCGATACTTTCATTCAGACTGAAGGGACTAAAGAAGAAGCTTAGGTTGCAGTTGAGATTTTTTAAAACAGCAAAAGATAGAAGAGAAAAGCAGTATTTTAAATTTCAGTTCCATTAATATCTAAGGATAAGATATCTGAGTTAATCCTGATGAGACTCTAATCTTTTCACATGATTCCCCGGAAGTGAAAAGAACCAAACCCTTACAAGATTTGGGTAAGAATCGGTTGGCTGGGATTTTTAAAACAAAATCTGGCAAATGGAGGCGGGTGGGCTGCTCCGAGGGGAGCCTCGGGGGGTGGGGGGAGCTCCCCTCCAGGGGCAGCTGAACACAGTGAGAGATGGGACAACTGCGTCTCTCACACGGGGACCCGAGAACCAGGGGGGAAGGCCGGGGAACACAGGCAGACACGGAGAAGAGACTCGGAGAGGCAGGGCGGGTAGGGGAGTCCGTCACCGCAGTAAAGCCCCGTGCGTCGGCAGAGGGAGACAGAAGGAGCCGGCAGCTGCCAGCACTGGAAAAGAACGCCCTGGTGCTAAGGGGACGATTATCAAGACACCGTTTTCATCTCACTGAATATGCCACTCACTCAAAAAGCCATTTTTAACAGCCTGCAGTTGATTATATATAGGTCAGAACTGGTGTAACGGAATTGATGGCAGGGAGAGACAATAAAAGCGGCATCCATGTGTCAAGTGTGCCATCCTGAAGACACTTCCACGCAGGGTGAAGCCCTCACTGAACACAGAGACTCGAGAAGCTGTGGTCAATAGAGGACCACCTTAGGAATGAAATGTAACTAGTGCGCTTCTGACATCTGCGCACCATAGTATTTTAGAATGAGGGTCACATGAATCTGGGGCGGTTAACACTTCGCATTCAACTTCGGGGTGTGCTGGCCTGGGCACAGGGCCTCTGACCCATCGAGTCTCCGCCTCTCTTCCCTTTCTCCCTGTTGACTTTCCCGTCATCTCCCCTCCGGCCAGTAGGTCCATCCGGTGTGGGAGGAGGGTGACCAAAGACTGGGAGACCTGAACCGTTAGCATTTGCAGTTGCTGATTGTCATGTAAGAGTTTAAGAGCTTACATGTGAAGAAAGGTTGAATCCACTACCCAAAGTTACGTTAGGGTATTATTTGTGGGTTCTAATTATTCATGCAATTTTTTTTCTCTCATTAGCACATTATAATTGGGAAGTAGCCATTCGTGACAAGGCAATAATTAGCAAACATTCTTGTTCTTTACAAACAATAGACACAAAATGCATTCGCTAAGGTTCTCGGTTTTACTTTGGAGAAGTACCCCCTTTCTAATACACTGGCAAATACTTAAATATAAAACACGCAGCTGTTTCTGAAAAGTAGGAAATAATTTTTCCATCCTTTCCTTAGGCATATGATATTAATGAAGGTCACACAGCTGAATTTGTCAAGCCATTTCCCATATCCTTTAACTGTAAAAGTAATATATAGTAATATATTTTGTTATAAAAGATTTAAGAATACTGTAGTCTTACTACTTGAAAATATATATTTCCCTTTACAATACCACCCCCTTCGATCTTGCTTCCCAGAGATAACCAACCACTGGTAATAACTCAGTATGTAACTTGCCAGGATATTTTTCATGGACGTACACACATTTACTGAAGAGTCACAATTCATTTAATAATATAACGGGGTTTTGGTTTTATGGCCTCTGTCAAGTACCTCTTCCCTTAAATCTGCAGCTTTTACTAATTACCATTGAACTCCGTATCCACTGCCTTCGAAGATCCTGTATCTGTTCGAACGGCTGCCCGTTCTCCACCACTGCCCACCCCTCTGCTCCCTCTCTTCCGTCACAGGGGACCGAGGGGCGCCAGCGCGTGGAGTCGGAAGGCAGAAGCTACAGCGGCCTGGCCTTTCCCATCCTGGCCCAGCCCTTGGGATCCAGACCCTCTGGAATGGGACGGGGAAGAGGACAGGTGGGGGCGAGGGGTCTTCTTAGGGACGTGGACTCAGCTCCCGTGGTGGGGGGGGGAGTTCCCAGGTTCGTGTCCATCTGTTGTCCCCACAGGTGGTGGCCCCACAGGTGGTGGCCCCACTCGGGGGCGGTGTCTGAGTTTCCAACGTGTATGATTTCACAAGGTGGATGTACTTCACCTGCAGAGCTAGCCGGCACGCATCTAGCCCCCTGAGGGAGAACCGGCCACGTCCCCTTTGGCCATGACCAGCTCTCTATCCTCCATGCAGGGCACGACCCCCCGGGCACAAACACCTCTCACCCCCGTGTAGGCTCCTTCTTGAAACCCGTTTTATTCTCCACAAGGTGCAGGGATTGGACATGGGAGTCTGCTGCCCTCATCTCAGACATACTCTCCCCTCAAATCTTTTTCAGTTTGGTGGTGGCTACCCTCAAAAGCCTCTCCACTCAGAAACCTCACCAGGACGCAGTTTGCAGCTTCAAAATTCATGCCTGCCCCCGAAGTCCAGAACACAGGTCCAGCTTTGGCAGAAACTTTGCCACCGCATTTCACTCTTTTGCCCACAGTAGAGAGAGCTCCGTTTCAGCAGTGGAGCAAGCCAGGCCGTGAGAAGGAAGTTCCCACCCCCTTCCAGAATCCACTTTTGGTATCTGCCAGCCGATTTCTTCAAGCCGTGCCCTCACTTGGCCTGGAGTGAAGTGGGTCTCAGATGCCCTCCCCTGGGAGAGGGAAGGAGAGACCCTGTCCCCCAACCCCGGTCACCACCAACACCCCCTTTCCCGTGGAACCCTGGCCACGGCTGCCCGCCCCTTCTCAGCCCCCCTCGCACGGTGGGCCTGGTGGGGGCGGGCGGGTTTCTGAGTGGGCACACATTTCAGAGGTTTTTCTCCTTCCCCCTAGTAGGCCCAAGGAAGGGATCTTGTTCAATTTCTTTCCTCTCTGTCGTATTTCAGAGTAGATGTCTTTCACTTTGGTTAAATTTATTTGTAGGCATTTTATAGTTTTTTATTCAACTTGATGTAAATAGGATCATTTCTTCATTTCTCCGAGGATTTGATGTTGGCGATAGAGACACAAAGGATTTCTGTATGTTGTTTGGCATCCTGCAACTTTATCTCCATCACTTATTAGTTCTAGTACTTTTTTGGCAGAGTCTTAAAGTTCTCCATGTAAAGTGTTATGTCACCTGCACCTAATGAGAGTTTTACTCCTTCAGTTCCACTGTGGATGCCTTTTCTTTCTTTCTCTGTCTGATGGCCCGGGCCAGGACTGCCAGTGCGGTGTTGAACGGGAGTGGTGAGAGCAGGCAGCTTGTTCCGCTCCCGAGTTGGGGGAAAGGCTTTCGGCTGTTCGCCGTTGCACCTGCCGTTAGCTGTGCGTGTGTCAAATGTTGCCCTTCCTTGTGTTGAAACATGAGCCTTCCACACCCACTGTTTTAGAGTTGGTAATCATAAAGGGATGCTGAATTTTGCCAAATGCATTTTCTGCATCCATGGAGATGATCATGTGGTTTTTAATTCTTTATGTTGTTGATGTGATGAGTTACAGTGATTGATCTATGGGTGTCGAACCATCCTTGCATCCCCTGGGATGAATCCCACTTGGTTGTGGTGTATACACCCTTTAATGTGTGGTTGAACCCACTTTGCTAATATTTGGTCGTGTTCCCCAAGGATACTGGCCTCTAGTTTTCTTTCTTCCTAATGTCTTTGTCCGGTTTGGCACCAGAGTGATGCTGGCTACGTAGAATGAGTTTGGGAGTGCTCCTTCCTCTTGAAGTTTTTGAAATAGTTTACGAAAGGTAGGTATTAATTCTTCTATGAATATTTGGTTGAATTTACTTGTGAACCCATCTGGTCCTGGACTTTTATTTGTTGGCATTTTTTTTTATCACTGCTTTAATTTCATTGCTACTATTGGTTTGTTTAGATTTTCTATTTCTTCTTGGAAGGCTATATGTTTCTAGAAATGTATCCACATCTTCAAGATTGTCCAATTTGTTGGCAAATCATTTGTGATTTTTTTGTATTTCTATGGTGTTGGTTGCAACTAAAAGCCTTTGTTTCTTGCATGTATCTTATACTTACATAATTTTTTCTTTGTGGAAGTAGTGTCTAGCTTTAAATTTTGATGTTGTTTTGCTATTTTAATAATTTAGACTTAAATACTTTAATTTTATGGCTTTAACCCATTTTAACTATCATTTAATTTTATACTCATCAGACTGCCAAGTTCTTGAGGCCCAGAGCTGTGTGGTTCACCTGCACATCCTCCGTGACTAACAAAAATCCTGGTCCACGACCACATCAAACTACTCATTCCCAAATGAGTGAATGAATGGTCCTCTCTCTCTTCATTTTCTATTTGTCAACTTACAGTATGATCCCAGGTCAAGAATCAACATAGTCCATATTAGTCCTCAAAACTCCCAAGTTCACATTGTTTTTAATAGCAGTTTATAAAATAAGTAATTAAACGTATTTCTAATTGTGTAGAAATGGGTGTTATAATGATAAACTCCTCGGAATATTTCATACACTAATTCAGAAACTTAGTTTCAGAACTGTAATCTCTAGATTTTTCTAAAGCCATCGACCAAATCACTAGAAGCAAGATTTATTTGGAATAAATAATAGGAATAGTTGCTATTTATCCAGAAAACGATCTCACCAAGCTGTTGAGGAGAATTTTGAGAAGGCAAATACCTTTATGAGTTAATTTACAAAACATAATAAATTCTGTTGGGAATCAATACTCTGGAAGTTTTGACACATACCTTAATAGATGAGTTATTTCTACGTGAATTAAAAACTTAATCCTTAAACTGAAATTATTTTTACAGTTAATTACAAGCTTACATAGAGTTATTTTGAGCGACATATATTCAATGTTCCTTATTTAGGCATTTTGGAGGTAATGAAATGTACTTACATAAAGTACTTTATTATAACAGCAGTTGGGCTAAAGCAATCTGAACTGTAAGACGTTTTTGAGCCGATGCGATGACTGGAAATACGGCGACATACCACCTTGAAGACAGGCAGACCTCAGTGTGATTTATTATTTTGTACAAATCACTTAGGCACCTAGCACTGAGGTTTTTAGTATGTAAAATGAGCATATTGTATATACTGTCTTTCAAGTAGCAGTGAGGGTGAAATTATGAATGTAAAAAAATTAATATTTACTTAAACTTAGTAAATATTGTGATGAGGCTTAAGGGCCAGACCACTTACCAAAAACCCAGGAAGGAAGGAAGAAGTCACAGCACTCCCCACGCACACCTCAGACACCCGCAGGGACCTGGCAGAAGGGCGCAGGGAGGGGCAGCGGCCCCCACCCCCAGTCCTTGTGATGGCGTCATCCCTTAAGATTCTGCAGATGTTAGGGTCCTCCGGACTCTGGCTCTGATAGTTAGGGCTCATCCGCCCCTTTCCTTTTCAGGTGTAGGCATGGATAAAAATGTCTCCTTCCATCCCTCCCCAGACCGCTTAGTGCACAATGTAGAAATGATTTAACTCCTTCAAAAAGACATTACTGGGGCAATAAAGCAAAGACATAAGAGCTAACAAACAGATTATAAAGTCCCGACTGGGTGGCTAACTTGTCTGGAGCATCAGCCTGTGTAACAAAAGGTTGTGGGTTCGATTCCTAGTCAGGGCACATACCTAGGTTGCAGGCTTAATCCCTGGTCAGGGTGCAAACAGGAGGCAACAGTTGATTAATGTTTCTCTCTCACATCAACATTTATTTCCCTCTCTCTCTCCCTTCCTCTCTCTTTAAAAATATAAAAATAAAAATACCCTCAGGTGAGGATTAAAAAAAGATCATAAAATAAAACATTAACTTTCATAGCTTTGTAAATTCTGATGAGAAAAAGGTGAACATTACTCACAAACCTGAGTCCCTTTCATTCCCTTTCTCTAATCTGTCTCTTGGTCTTTGCCAAGAAACTATTCTTTTATTTTTTAAGATTTATTTATTTATTTACTTTTAGAGAGGGAAGGGAGGGAGAAAGAGAGAGACAGAGAAACATGAATGTGCTGTTGCTGGGGGCTGTGGCCTGCAACCCTGGCATGTGCCCTGGCTGGGAATTGAACCTGGGACACTTTGGTTTGCAGCCCGAGCTCAATCCACTGAGCTATACCAGCCAGGGCGCCAAGAAACTATTCTTGTCGTGCAAATAATTATTCCTGTTCATCCCCCCTCTCACCCTGCATGGTCCCCAGAGCAAGCTGGCATGTGCGTTCCTTAGACCGAGTTCACGGTGTCGTGGGCTGTAGTAGGCTGCTCTTCACCTCGTGCTCAGAGCCTTCATTAAGTGCCTTAGAAATTCCAGAACAGACCCTTTCACCAGTGTGCATGCAAATTAGTGCATGTACGATGCGTTAGTGACTCAGTGTGACAACTCCACTAGTGAACGCTGTTCAGAAGGGATGATGGTATATACTGCAAACGTGCAAGTTTACCGCTCTGTCATCTTACTCTTCCTGCACTGCGCACTCTCGTCTCTAAATCTGTACCCAAGTCTGGGTCCTAAGAAAAGATCCCTCATAATTTACAGTGAGAGTTTTTATATGATAGCACATCCTCTTCCCCCACCCAATGTCAACAAAATAGTGGAGCTGTAATTACTCTGATGTCATGTAATGAGTGCATGAGAAAAGTGCCCCAATACTAAATGTAAAAATTGGCTTTTATTAATATGTCATCCCAGGTAAAATTTCCTCTTGGGGAAAAAAATTGATACTTTCAAAGCAGACCTAGAGATATAAAATTAATAACTCCAATAAATACAGTTAAGATAATGAATCAGAAGTAATTCCTAGCCATTCCTCAAGAAATAATTAATAGAATAAATATCATCTAATTTACTGTGGATTATAATAGGGGATACATTTTAAAGTATTTTTAAACGAAGTGTTTGGTAGTAATATGAAGGAGGTAAAGTTATTATAGAATGAAAGCAAAGTATTTCCTTTAATATAAAATTACTTTGAAAATCTTCTACAGCAGAGTACTTAGGAATTTACAAACTATGTTTTCTTATTGCCATCATCTCCATTCTTCATTTAAACCTCTTAAAAACTAAGGCCAAGTTTCCCTGTGCCTAGCTACAGAACCTTTCTCCCCTAGAACCCTCTACCACACCGTGCGTTAGGTGTGGGTGACAGCTCCTAGAGACTCTTGTCCTAGGGTTCTCTGTTTAGTCTACCCGCATGGACCCCGCGCCCACCGTCTTCCCGTAGCACGGGGATGTGAAATGTCCATTCGGAACCCGTTTCGGGTCTCGTGCGTGCACTCGGAGACTGGGCGGGTCTCCGGCCTGCGCTGTGACTAGTCCAGGGCAGCGGCAGGGCCGCGGGTGGTGGTCGCGATGGGCACATGGTCCCGTGGGGTGTTCTGCGGGGGAGGCGCCGCCGCTGCAGAGAAGAAAATGAAAACGAAAGTCCCTGTGTCGATCTCCGGTGGGAGGAGGATGAAGGACGTCTCCCCTCACCCAAGGGAGGCTGTTTCAGATGGTGGGTGGGCCGTAGCCCCCAGTTCAAGAGTGGGTTACCGAGAAACTCCAGTATTTACCGAGGAGGTGGTTTTAAAAAATGGCTCAAATTGTTTTTTCTAAACTGTGTTAAAACAGCAACAAGTTGTTTTAATTTTCGTTTGGCAATCAATATGCATTTATATATGACATTGTATTAATTTTTGACGTTTTTACAGTATTAACGATCCTAATTTACTCTAACAGGGAAATAGTTACATAAACCTAATAAATTATAGACCCTTCTAAAAGTAATTGCTCTTGATTTAATGAATTCATTTATCCTTATCGTTTGAAAACACCAAGAGCACCTACAGTAAACACCACACAATCGGCATTTTGTTTTAAAAAATACCTGCTCCATTCATTTAATCATATTTTACAGCTTATAACAGCACCAAGCAGAAACCAACGATTGTTTTGTTGCGCACCTAAATTCAGCATGCCGGTAAACACCGTCAGTCTATTGTCCCCGAGTGAAACTGTTTCAGAAGTGCACGGACACCGATGGCCGATGGCCGTCCTGCTCAGGTGGGACCCCTCCTGTCAGAAGTTGCGTTCTTACTGACTTACTCCCTGTTACAAAGTATCATCCACTAGCTCACCAGGAAAGCGCCTGTGTCAGGGAGATTGTGGGGGTCTGTCTGCCGCTCTGTTTATCTATCATCTATCATCTATCTATCCTCGATCGATCCAATGCTTTATTTACTTGGGTATTTTATCAGGCATAATTGATTATGTAGGTGGTATAGAAACTACATAGAAAATAAATTTCCCTCTACATTTTAAAGACATTTCCCCCATAGTCTTTTATAGTTCAATGTTACTGCCAGGCAATTGATTCTGTTCTGATCTTTATTCCTATGTTGCTGTCTACTCTTGTGTCTGTTGGTGGGTTGCTGGGCGCATGATCTGGCTGTGTGTGTGTTTATGTCCCTTTCTGACTCTCTGGGAACTTTAAAACCCTCCGTTGACCTTCAGTGCCCTTAAATGTCACAGTGGCGCACTGCCGTGCAAATCTGTTCTGACGTGTTATCGATTAGGCGGGGAGATAAACGCAGCCTTTCAGTGGCGATGCCTGTACCTGTCTCAGGTGGGATTACCTGGGACCTCTCTCTCCTTCATTTCTGAAAGAAGTTTTCACTTCAGTGTGGTTTCAGATTTACTGACAATTACTCCAACGGTGAAGGGGTTTCCCCTATGTCACCCGCTCAGGGCCCCCGCTATTCACATCTTATGCTAGTATGGTGCATTCGTCATGATAAATGAAGCAATATTAATGCACCTGGGTTAGCTGGAGTCCACACTGGGTGCAGATCTCCCTTATTTGGCCCAGTGCCCCTTTTCTGTCCTGAGACCCACCTGGGATACAACCTAAAGTTTAGTTACCTTGTCTCCTTAGGCTACTCTGGGTGAAAATGGTCCTCACACTTGCCTTGTTTTGGATGATCTTGACAGTTCGGAAAATCCAGCCCTTTGTGAGTTCAGTACATGAAAATGTGTTTAAAATTCTGCTTTTTTATTGTTCTTTTTTTTTCTGGGTCTCTTACCATTTTGGACAAATCCTTTTCTCCACCCTTTTCTAACTATGATTTTAGTAAATATTTACTGAGCGAGGAGAGAAACATATGGCGTCAGTGTATTTACATGTAAACACATATTGGGTGTTGGCCACACCCAGCGCTTTGCTCTTTCATTCATAAATATTGATGGTAGTGAGTGGCGTTATTTTTTGTCCTCCGAGTACATAGACATAATGGTAACCACACTGGGCAAGTTATGTATAATGCCAGGCTTACATTGTAACAGGAACTTGAAAAGTTGTGGGTTTTGCAGGACAGGAAATTAAATATGCCACAATAAATGACCCTCGATTTAACTGATATTTCACATGTACGTATATGTGTTTTTAATACATTTTGTTCTCATGGCTTTTGGTTTACAGTTCTTAAAAAAATTGGTGAGGTTGGATTGTATTCTTAATCTAATCAGACAGTCTTTGAATGTTAATAAGGAAATTTAATCCATTTATAATGCTTGTCATAACTGCTAATTTGGTTGTCCATCATGTATTTTATGTTTTCTATTTTTACTCATTTTATTAGCATGAAGTATATTTTGTAGGCTTTTTTTGAGAAACTTGAAAGGCATAAATAACATCTTTCTCTTCATTTACTTTTACAAGTAATTGCCTTTGCATTCAAAATGGATTATATAACTACCAGGAATAAAAGAAGTCTTTATTTTATATCTCATAAAAAGGTAAAAGTAAAGGTTATAAGTCCAATTTTACCTCTGTGCCATTTTTCCCATACCAATTTTCTTATTTATTTATGCACTTTGGAATTTTAGATCCTTATTTGCTATCTCATCTTCAATGTTATATATTTTGATTTTAGACATTATTTTGACATATATATTTTAATGTTTATAAATTATTTGTGAATCTTTTTAATGCATTATGGACATTAAAATGGTCTTTTTATTCTCTAAAATTACATTTGTTGAATTAATCAATTTTATTTATTAAAATTGATCAAAATCAATTTTACTTATTTAATCAAAGCCTTTATCAATTTCTTTTTAGTAAGAGCTTCAGAAAGGATAGGTTTGTGTATTCCCCTTTATATTTGTAAAAATTTTATGTCTGGATACTTTCTTTATAATTGATGACAATCCGTCCTTAAGTAATGAATTAAATCACCTTGCTCTAAACCTTTCCTGCTTTAATTTCTTCTCTCTCCATCACACTTCTACTCCTCCATGTTACGTCATCCACTTTTTCTCTAGCAACACGAAGGAGATGTATTTCTAAAATGTACTCCTGTCTCCAGCAGCGAATCTCGGTCGCAAACAGGCTCTGCGGAGCAACGCGAGAGGCCCGCTGTGTCCGCCGCGCCGCGACGCGCTCCGCGGTCCTTCGCCAGCGCTGTCGGTCAGGGACTGATTCCTCGTTGAGGGGCCCCCGTGGGGGCGCACAGATGACTTCCCCCAGGTCTGCCTTCTCAGGGTCCCCGTGGCTGTTCATGCCCTGTTCTCAGGCCCAGGTGTCAGTGTTTAGTGACATAGAAACCTCTGAAGAAACCCAAAATGTCAAGTGGCCATCCCTCGGGTGGGTCTTGTTTTTGTTCCCCAGCGTTACTGAGATGAATTATAACTGACAGACAACACTGCAAAATCGTTATGTTTAAGATGCACGACATAATGCTCTTATATATCTACTTTATATATATAAAATATACACAACATGTGTAATTATATATATGATCATCACAATAAGTTCAGTTAGCATCCACTGCCTCGTATAATTAATTTCCCCTAGACGGACTGCTTTCTCTGACTGATAATCTCATTCATTATGATACTTTATTTCAGATTAACTTAAAGATCTTTTTTTCATCAACCTCCAAAGACTCACAAATGCTGTGAAAGCCAGGGCAGTAACAAAAAAGTTACCAAGTTTCCCCATCATTAACAAATGGCATTCATAATTACTGTATTTGAGAATTTTAATAAATACATTTATATAAGCACCTTGAGACTTTTTCAACAATAACATTTACGAAAAGATTTTGGAACCAGACGTGTGTATAAATACAGACATTCCCAAAGGCTAGAGATTTTATCATGGACTAAATGAAATAAATACAGAATACTTAAAGCCCACTGCTTGCAATATTTTTCCTCTATTTTTTTCAACTATCTACTTCATTTTCAGTGATTGAACATACCAATAACTATCCAATTCCAACCCCAGTCATACTGCATTATTGAGAATTATGTCAGAAATAGCTGTAGAGCAGAGACCTTAATGACAGAACTGAGATGGAGAGAAATCACTCAGATCCTCTCCGGAAGATTGTTCCACGCCTTGCGGGTATGGCTTCCGTCTCTTAAACTGTGAATATTCTAGGTTTCTGAAGGAGAAAAGCTCACCAAGGACAGGGCAACATTTCTGTAGTTTTCTAACTGACCTTGCTCTTCTATAGACTTTAATTTGCTCACTTGTTAGTGGGGATTGTTCTTGGTGTTAGCTGATTGTTTGTTTGTTTGTTTTTTAAATGGGTAAGTGTCTAAGTCACACTAATGTGGAGTATTTTTTAAAAAGATTTTATTTATGTTTAGAGAGGGGAGGGAGGGAGATAGAGAGAGAGAGAAACATCAATGTGAGGTTGTTGGGGTCACGGCCTGCAACCCAGGCATGCACCCTGACTGGGAATAGAACTTGCAACACTTTGGTTCACAGCCTGCGCTCAATCTACTGAGCTACGCCAGCCAGGGCTAGCTGATTGTTGATTAATATTTCAATTTATCTGGTAGGATTTCACATTTTTTCCTGTTTCTCTCTGGATGATTAGATGAGAAGTTGGAGGAAGTCAAAGCGGATGATGCTGGCTAGTTACTACCTTTACTGTGAGATTTGAAGAAAACTTTTCAAATAGCAATACACGGTTCTAACACATTGAAAGTTGCAAAATAATCTGTACATGCACCAGAGTTACAACCATTTGGCAGATGTCAGATAAATTATAACAAGTAGGACAACGGCTACCCAAGAAAAGGGGGGCTTATTTTCTCCCATGTCCCTTTTATCTTCCTCACTTAACCTGCCCATCTCTTAAAGACTAGAACTTCCCTTTTTTTCCTAGCAATTTTCTGGATAGAAATGTTTTCGCTGCTTTGAATATGAAGGTGACTCTCTCTGCTTCTTTTGGGTGCAAAAAAATTGCGTGCCCTCCATGTTCCAACTAATACATATTTAGTCCCTTCATGAAATACATACTTGCTCATCATGCCGCCCTTTCCACGCATGAGCACATACATGCCTCCTCACCCCCACTCACTGTGAATGCTGGGGAAATCTGGGGGAGTTAGAAAAGACCAAGGCCCCCTGGGATTACAGCGACTTGGTCTTCTAACAGCCAGGACCTTATAGGCCGCAGATGGGAACAGACTCTTGGTCAAGGGAATAGATCCTTATTTTGTGAATAGTCACTGAACAACTTGCTAGTTTGAAGAGAGAATCACTTTCTTTTTTTTTTTGCCAAAGTCTACACTATCTATTCTACATTCTAATTACCAATAAAAGAAGGACCTAATTCACAGTTGCTTCAAAAAAATTAGATGTGATTTAAATGCATTTGTTTGTTATTTATGTAAGGAAGTTTCAATGATGTATGTTATTCATTTGTCAATATTTTGGCACAGATCATAAGAAGATGCCCAAGTAGGTATATAGCAAGCGAATGTGCAAAGTTACAAAGGGACAAGTCCTATGAGTATATGGGCTGTAAAAACCTGTGTTGTTAAACGCCGCTAGATTAATGACTGAGTAAAGGGAAATTATTATAGAATTCATGGATATCTGAAAACAGCATTTAAAATTTTTAAATTCCAATTACCTAAGAAACTATTTAGTAAATTTAGAAAATAATATATTTCAAAAGGAACCAATCGATACGTATTAGGAGGTGCATGGGACTCGATGAAGTCCTGAGAGGCAAGCTCTCAGGAATGGGATCAGTGTCCTCATCAGAGCCAGGACAGAGGCTCCTTCCCTCTCTGGCCCCGAGTGAGGACCCAGGGAGAAGCGGGCAGGTTGCAGCCCGGAGGAGAGCCCAGGGGAACTCCGGCATGCTGGCACCCCGATCTCGGCTTGCAGGCTCCGGAACCGGCTGAGACGTGAGCTGGCAGCTTCGGGGCACCCTGGGGTCGCGTTGAGGCCCCAGGAGGCAGAGAGATTCCTGGTGCCAGTTGAACTGGTGGGCCAAGAACTGTGTGGAGGACCGAGTTTCACTTGAACGTGGTGATGATCTAATCCAGTAATTTCATTACCTACGCATGTTTATTTCAGTCCATTAGCTTGCAAATGAGTTTATCCTTGTTAATCCTAGATTAAGTAAGAGCTAATCGACTCAGAAACAAAGTACTTAAGCCCTGTACACGAATCATTCATATAAACTTTAGTTGTATTATCATGAGTTTAGGAGTGTCTGAAGACATTTGTATAGTAATCTCCTGTTCCTCATCATTACATGATGTATTTGAGGATTATAGCGTTACTGGGAATCGTCATGTGATTATACTTTTGGTAACATCTGGTAGGCTCTGCATACAGTGCTTTCTATACATTATTCGATTTATTATCTTGCATGCGATGCTCTCATTTTTATGTTTGAAAATTTGTTTTTCCTTTTACTTATTCTGTTTGAGAATATTTCAGTGTAAATATAGCAACGATGTAAAAAAACACTGAATACCCTTAGCCACCATTTAGCTTTATGCTGTAATCATGTCAAATATTTTCTCTCTTCTTTGTTTTTTTTTTGTTTTTTTTTAAGATTTTATTTATTTATTTTCAGAGTGGGAAGGGAGGGAGATAGAGAGAGAGAAACATCAATGTGCGGTTGCTGGGGGTTATGGCCTGCAACCCAGGCATTTGCCTTGACTGGGAATCAAACCTGTGACACTTTGGTTCACAGCCCGCGCTCAATCCACTGAGCTACGCCCACCAGGGCATTCATGTCAAATATTTTCAAATGCAAACATCAACATCACAGATAAGGTCGCGGCTCCGGTCTCACCGCGGCTGCTGCTCACCCAGAGGGGACCATTCCCGCCGGTGCCCATCCCCGCGAGTCTGGGCTTTATACCTCCTCACACATTTCTATCGAATCACTTCCCCATGGCTGGGTAGTTCGATTTTTAAATGCTATAAAATTGCATGATATTGTGTCAACCCTTTCACAACTTAGCTTTTCTATTTTTACTGTCCGTTGTATTTTGGAGACTCGTACACATCTTAGTTAATTCCTTCAAAACGGCTACAAAGATGCCTCCTTATGCATGTGCTACCGTTTATCTTCAACTTTTTTTTTACCTCAAAATTACCTGTATGCCCCCAAAATGAAAAGATTACACAAGAAAGTAAAATTACAAGCCAAACTCACCGAATAACTAGATGCAGAAATCCTCAAGAAAATATTAGAGGATCATATGTACCAGTGGAGTAATGGGATAAAGTATGATGAAGTGGGTTGATTCTAGGACTATAAGATTGTCTCATTTTTAAAAACCAAAAGAGTTCCTGTTTTAGCAAGATAAAGAAGAAAAACAATCAGGTTGTATTAATAGATGAATAAAAAGCATTATATGAATTTTGTTATTCACCTGGGAAAAATAAAACTCTGCCTTTAGTCCTGAAATATGCCTTAATACCAATTCTTTAGAATGTATTGCTTGCTGCCACCAAGGCATGCAGAATGCAGAAATAAATTTTACAAGGATTTTCATGCAAGAAATAAAGTCATTTTTTAGAGGACATTGTTATGATAATGAATTTTAAAAAGAAAATAAAAATCAATGTATAGGATTAAAATGATTTCAAAAGTTGCCAGGCACCAGATCAATATACAAAACTCACCTACATTTCTATCTACAATCAACAAATATATTGAAGTAAAGAAGTGTACAATCTAAAATGACTTCACCAAAATCAAATATATAGAAACATAGCTAATAAATAATACTATGATATAGCACTACCATAGAAGTAAAAAGACTAAGTAAATGCAGGGAGATTCTTTGTGCACGAATGGGAAGATAATATCATAAGATGTTTGTCTTCATAAATGGATGTATAGATTCAGTGATACAATCCCAGTGAAAATCTCTACAGGCTTTAAGGGAAGTCGTGTGTATTTTTAGAAGCTAATTCTAAAGCATGCATAGAAACTCACGGGCCGCGGCTCAGCAAGGACGTTCTTGAAGAGGAATAGGGCGGTGCCGTACGTGGGACGGGTTTGCGTAGCAGAAGAGAGAGCGGACTCCGCTCTGCACTCAGACGGGCGCCTGAGTCACGGCCGAGGGTTGCTGCAGGCAGGAGGCCGCCGGGAACGCAATGGTCCATGTGGAGTGCGGGGCAGTAGGATATCTATAGAGAAAAGAAAACGGCTTGATTCTTACTGGACACCAAACATGAAATCAGGTCAGATGGGAGGAGGAGGAGGAAGTTGGTATACGTGCAAACGGCAAAGCTATGAACACTCTATGAAATAACATTGGAGATTATGTTCATGACCTCCACGAAAGAGGAGACTTTGGAAGTCTCCATTTGGAAGAACTTTTTCAATAGGATCCAGAAAACTCTTCCCAGAAAGGCAAAGGTGGGTAAGAGGGACTATACTGAAATTAAGAAGTTATTTTCTTTAATGGAATCTATAAAGGAATGGAAAGATAAGCCAAGAAATTGAAAAATATATTTACCACACATCTATCCCTGATATATAAACCACTGCTGTACCTTTCCATTAAGGAAGAAAACAACAGAACAATCGGTACTTTCCAAAGGAGGATATCCAGGTACACCGAAGCATATGGAAATATGCTGAACTTTATTAGTAAGAAGGCGAATGAGTTAAAACTGTAATGAGACACTTCCGTCACGCTCGTCAGAACGGGGGACATGAAGAAGTCTGATGAGTGTCCGCTGTGGGTGAGGGTGGGGAGCAGCGGGAGCTCACGTAAACTACTGGTCCACGAGGAACCTTGAGCACTTGTTAACTACAGTTTAAGCCGTATGTGTTCTAAGAGCCAAAACCACTCACCTAGTTACTCAGCCAACAGCAAATCGTGCACATATATGCCAAGAGAGGTATCAATGAATTCTCCATAGCAGTGGTCTGTATAATCAGCCTGTGTTGAATTGTCCAGCAAGAATACAATGCAATGATGTTATTTTGAAATAATATTCAGCAACAAAAATGACCAAATAGTACTACACGCAACATCATATTTAAATCCCCTAAAACCAACGTTGAACACAAGAAGCCAGACAGGAAGGGGGAATACTGTGAGGTTTATTACCAGTGCAGACACATACTTGGTGTCTGGAGACCCACCGGCTTTATGGAGAGGAATCGGGAAGCACTCCCATGAAAGGCGGGCGGCGGCGACCCTAGGATGGAGGGCGGGTCGAGCGGTGTAGGGAGGGCCACCCGAGGCACGTGCTCTCCCGGCTGCCGTTTGCTCTTCTTTCTAGACGTGGGTTTTTCTGTTGCACAAAATTCATTTTGAGATAAAGCGCTGCAGAGAACAAAACAAAACAAAGCAAATGACTACAAACTCTCCAGCCTGACTTCTTCCCAAAACACCCACTTGGCATCATGTAGCTGGGAATGGAATGGGTATTTTTTGGTGAAGAGTTCTCAGGATCGAAGGCACTTTAATCTCTTTGGTCTTTTGTTTTTAGCACAGACACACACACCCGATAGAAGCGATGGTCGGACGTCCCTCCCACTTCCAGCTTGTTAATGACCGCGGAGCGGCGGCCTTGGGAAGCCTTTCACGTCCGCTCAGTGATTAAGAGAGGGAACTGTAAGTGACCAGCAGGAAGGAAATTGCCTTTCCTTGAAAATGAAAATGTGTTACCTTTCCTCGACTAATGAAATTACTTTTGGCACTAAGCCACAGAATAGCTACCGTTCCTACTGGGCAGCCGAAGCAAATAAATACGTGTCGATTATGGACTTTGATGCTTCTGGATCGGGACCATCTGAATTGTTTTCTAAATAATTATATCTCAAAAGGCTGGGAAGTCCTTTGTTACTGGCAAATAATAAATAATTTGTAAAAACATAGGCGCTACAGGAAGACAGTGTATAACATTTTGAATTCCTTTTGTGAAGCAAATTTTAAAATGATAAAAACTAATTTTGCTCAGGGAAATAGGCCTCAGCTCGTTGGCCTCTCTTCTTAAGGCAAAATCTTGACAGGAGACCCTGGGTTGTCAAGGGCCCATGTCGCAATATGCGAGTGTTCATGAACCTTCCTGCTCACCTGTCTGCTTTGACCCTAGTGATTTCTCCAGTTGGAAACATGTGTCCCTTCCTCCCATTTTTCGGGCTTCCTTATTCATGGGCTGGTCTAACTTAAAGCTGCCTCTTCCCAGATTCTTCCCCCTTCCTTCTCGGTCTGAATGAAGAAACCCATTCCTTGCACAGAGTGTTACAGTCAGCCAACTCTTGAGTTGTCTGCCTGTGTTTCTGTGGCACCAGATTGTGAACTTGTTTAAGGACAAGGACAGGCTTTACCCATCTTTTATGCCTGGAGGACACCAGCTGGGACCTTAGAAGCTTGGGGAACATTGGTTGAACTGAATTTACGGTATAAGATGGATTATAAATTTCATGTTTTCTCCTCTTAAGATGGAGTCATTTTCAGATCACGAGGGAATGAATGCATTCTTGCTTAGAGGCAAAGTCAGCTACCCGGGTCCTCAGTGGTCTGTGTTCTCAGCTCTGCTCTTGGGCAATGTGAAGTCCAAGCCGGTGCTTTAAGGAGCCCCATGATACATGGTTCAACCCAGGTTATTGCTCCTCGGATGCCTCTGTCCTTCCAATAGTTAGCATTTATTAAGCACCACTATGTGCCAGGCCATCTGATAAGCACTTTAGCGGGTTCATCTCTTTTCAATCATCCCAGGGACCTGAGGATGGACTCTTTTATGTCTATTCTATAAATGGGGAAATGGAAACTCTGAGCCCCTCATAACTGGCACAAAATAGCAGGCTGGTCAAGGGCAGGATAAAACAGCAGCTGAGGTTACGACCTAGACTTTGACATCCTGAGATAGAAACCCATTCCCCTACCAAGGCCCTGGGTAATGCAATTCAACGCCAGTGCTTTAAAATGTTATGATAAGCCCCTCTTGCTAACCGCATGTTGTAAAACCGCCACAAGTGACATTTGCCCCGACATCCAGATTTCTGAGTTGTTTTCACCTTGCTAATACTGCTGGTATCAAGAGGTTTCATTGAAAGACAGATCTGTATGTCTGGAACAGGTAAAGGGAAAGCAAAAAGTGCCGAGAGAGACATCGATGGTTCAAGAAGACACAGAATCCTGTGTGTAACCTTGATTAAGTATCACAGTGTAATGTAGTGCATTCAGAGTGAGCAGTAGCTTCGGTTTGCGCTGTTGCAAACTTTAGAACAAATTACTTGACCGATAAGGCTGAAGCTATGATATTTTAGGTCCTACATAGAGGGTGAATGAATTAATATCTAAAATGTCTTTAAAGAACCTTTACGTTCAGGACAAATATGAAGTGATTATATTACAGTAGGGTCCTCCTATCAAAAGCAGCTTCTATGATGGCAAAAATGAACATGTTTTTTACTGAGGAGTGGAGGAGTGTCTCCTTAAAACATCAGTTCAAAAAGAGCTGGCATAGTCTTTGCTGTCAGATGTCTTACTTCTTCGAGTTTCTTTGGACGTGGGTAAGGGCGGGTGAGAGATGTGCCGTCGTGAGCGTGCTTGGCAGTGCACAGCTTGTCATGCCCACCGGTGACATTTACTGGAGCCCCTACCTGGTGCACCTTGAGCTGCTCTTCAGGAGAGTGATTGCGTTTTCAAACTAGCTTCCCTTTGAAGCACTGAGTATACATAATGCTCAATACATAGTAAGGTCTCAGAAAGTGTTCTAGAATGATCCTTAAGCTAAGGAATGGGTTACGGGCAGTATGATCACTGTGGCATATGACTAGCATGGTTAGAGATCTAATGAAAAGTGGGAAGACATTGATCCCTCTCGTGGTCTCAAAGTCAGATGAAAGCAAGTGGCAGGGGCTGTGGGTGAATGCCACGGCCATCTCGGCGCTTACTCCGGTGTGTTCTGAGGTCCAGTGGCCCCATGCTCCAGTGGCTGTAGCCCTGCCTGTTTCTCGTAGGCTCCATAGTCCAGGGTCAGAGTCCTTATGCACACACTTCAAAGCACAAGACAATATTTATGAACTACTCTTCCAGCAGCTTGGTTTATTCAGAGCGACTCAGAAGCCAGGTCAAATCAATAGAATGTAGGAGGATCCTACGCCCTCAGAAATTGTTCAGGTAGAACAATGCCAGGTCTAGTCTGTCCAAACCAGAATGTACAATCACTGCTTAAATTAGGCACATCTGCCAGTACGGCTCCCCCGTAGTGCAAGGTGGGCCCTGCCAGCCAGTTGTGTTCTGTTTGAAAGCAAATATAAACTTGCACAAATTTGCAAAGAATCAGCAGCCGGCCTGACCATCCCTGGCTGTGTCCTTCCCCATTTACCAACATGTACATGACGTGGTAAGCCAAGTCCTGTTGCTCAGAGTATCTGGACACTCCACATGCTCCAAAGGTACCAAAACCTTTCACTTGTGTCTCTCGTCAAATGCCCTTCACTATACAATATGCACTTTTTTACAACTCAAGAAAAACTGTAACCAGGCCAGGTGGTCCAGTTGCTGGGAGCGTCATCCCATGCACCAAAAGGCTGTGGGTTCCATTCCAGGTCAGGGCACATACCCAGGTTGCAGGTTCGATCCCCAGCTGGGGTGTGTATGGGAGACAATCTGTGGATGTTTCTCTCTCACATTAATGTCTCTCCGTCTCTGTCACTCCCTCTTTCTCTTCCTTCCCGTCTCTCAAAAACCAATAAATATATCCTCAGCAAGGATTTAAAGGGGGGAAAAAAAAGACTATAAAATTGAAATGGCATCACACCAGGAGCCTGTCCTAAAATATAGTGAAGATACAGAACAAGATTTTAAAAGGTGACAAATCAAGACAGACAAAATAAAACCCAAGTGCTAGAAGAGGAATGCAACTTTCTCTGAATATAAGTCAGATAAAAATCAGGGTTTGGGGGAGTACCTGGGGCAGGGATGTAACACACTCCTGTTAACAGGCACACCTGCTTCCCTGTATGGCGCAGAGAGACTGCTGCCCTGCCTTTGGCAGGGCGAGAAGAGAGAGTCTGTGCAGCGAGTCCCGCGCCTCCACCCTGCGCCATCACCACTGGACTCTTGATTCGGAAACCAGAGCGGAGCGGCGCATCGCCTGCCCTCTGTTTCTGCTTTTTGGATGCATTGTGTGCTGGGGGGAATACGGTCCTCTGCTCCCTCGCTCTCCTGTTCTCACCCCTGAACTCCCTTCCGTGCGGACAGAGGTCTCAGACCCCTGCTGTGAACAAGTTAACCGTCTGTCAGGAGGAGGGAGAAGCGGAGCCGACACTGGGTGGTGGTGCTCTGCGGGACTGGAGCTCCCGTTCCCGTTGGAAAGCAGGAGTCCTCAGGGGTGGACAAGAAAGAACTGTGGGAGACACAACGAAAAGCTCCAAGTGCGGGGTGGTGACAAGAGTTCATCCGAAAAACAATGACCAAACAAGTAGAGCTGCCAGGGAAATGTGTTTGAGGTTTCCTTCCTTGAAAAATAATTATGGTTACATTTAAATTACAAAAAAAATTCGTGTTTGTTGTAGAAAAGGCCAAAAGTTCATAAATTACAGATAGAAATATGTTAAAAATTGTCTTGACTATTCGGCCCACAGAAAACCTTGGAGAATATTGAGGTTGTGGAATTAAATTTAAGCATCTTTGATATTGATTTCTGTTTTGTATTGGCCGTGAAATATGCCGTACACTATTCCTATGTATACATTTGAAATATTGCATGTAATTCAGGAAAAGTTATCATCTCTATATATGGGAAGCATAGGATTTTTTTTTTCTGCCTACTTGATCTCATAAAAACAAAAAAAAGGCCCTCCTACCACCCATCTGCTTCCCTTCCAATCTTCTGTATGCTAGTAAGGGGCCTTAACATTCACCCAGGTGATAAAAAGTAACAAAAACCTTTCATCCTCCCCTCTTTGCTGTATCAAGCAAGCAGCAGCTTTTGCTAAAAGACTTAGGGGATATTTGGGGGCCAGTCTGTCAAAACTTCAGCAGGTAGTGTGGGGCTCCACCCTGTCCATCACTGTCTGTTTGTGTCCAGCTGTCGGGGTCAGCTGGAGGTGACCCTCAGGGTCAGCCAGAGGTGAGCGTAGGAGCGTCCCAGGTCTGGACCTGGGCATAAGCAGAGCTTTGTCAATTCCCTTCTCATCAGAGGATGTTTCCAAGGAGCCCGAGAACATCTCATTCCTCAGTATGTCCTTTTAAGTTTTTTTTGGTAAAAGCCTCTTATTAGTTTCCGTTTTAAAATACCAACTCAGGAAGTCGTGATGTTAAACAATTGTTCTTTACTTTTTATTGTTTTACATCAGCACTCTGCTGTTAGGGCCGTTCCTATAAAGTGGATCCTGAATCAGTTCAAGATAAAGCAAGGCCCCGAGAAGGAGCTTTTTTTTTGAGCTTCGGCAGGACCAGAGGTGCCCATTCTCTGGGGACGAGGCTTTGGGGGCTCCCAGCCCGCTCTGCTCTGCCCGGGGTACACAGCCGGCTGTTTCTCACAGCGCCCAGCTGGCCTGTCCGCTGGATTTTACAGTTGCCGCAGAGCTGGGGAGAGGTGGGTAGAGTTACAAGTTGAAAGGTCACCTGATACTTACTATTTGTACGGAGATTTGGCCTTTTTTTCTTGAATAAGTACGCCTCAGATTGTGGCAGTTTTAAAACTAATATCCAGTTCTTTCAAGTCGATGCTTACCAGCTGATTTTGATAGTTTTTGCCAGATATTCATTGATTTTATGGAGGAGTGGATTTTCAGAGGTCGTTCTACACTGTTCTGAAAGTCAAGTTTCAACTCCTCTTTCACAGCAAAAAAAAAGCGTAAGTTTCAGTTTGGTACTTGAAACAAACACTTCCTTGACCCAAAGGATGTTACAAAGCAAATGATTCATGAACTATTTTATCCTGATCTTGGGTATGGGTATACAACACAATGAACTGGGACGTTCTCTAGTGAGAAATGAAATTACAAATCAATAACTTAAAAGGAAGTATCCAAGTTGTTTTCCATTGGAGGTATTTAGCATTCCCCTCACTTAAAAATATGGAGCAAGTTTTTTCAGAAAACAAGCAAAAATGCTAAAGAGTAATAAAAGCCCACCGAGAGTCTAAGTCGCCTTGTATATAATAATAAAAATAATAGCCAGATGACTTAAAGAGATTAGTAAACACAATAGACAAATAATTCCAGAATAATAAATTCTTTGACATGAAATCAGAAAATGTCACGGTACTTTTTAAAGAATAGTTAGACTTCAGTGTTCTAGAGCTCTTTATTTTGTCAAGTCTAGATTTGAGTAAATAATGTGCATCCTCTTGAAAAAACATTGAGCTTAAAATAGTAACCAAAAATCTAGTCAATGGTCAATTATGCCATTGTATTGGCTTCTGTGGTAGAAAAAGCAAAGATACCATTTTTCAGTGTAACGAGAAAGACTTGGGAATATAGTGAATGGGGAATAATGTTTTCATGTGTGAATCAAACTTGCATGGCTGGATGGTATAAACACAATGACTACATGGCTGATGAAGGGAGAGTCCTGGGAAATATTTTACAAAAATCTGGTTAGTTCACAAAATCATCAGGTTGAAGATGTCACCAACAGAAAGATATTCTAATGGTAATGCCACATAGATCCATGCATGCATAAGCCATTTATTTGTTCACTTCCAGTTTTCTCTTTTGGTGATTTCTTCTCATCTATGGGCTCCCACTGGGCCACAGAATAAATGTCCATCCTTGTGGTGCTATAAAGGGATCTTCATCCCCAGCTGACCCCCCCGACACACACACAGTGCCAGCCTCATGTCAATTCCCATCTGTCCCCCAGATCCCCGAGGCTGCCAAGCCGTGAGCCAGAGCATATTTGGAGCCCAAGTGCACAGAGGCTCCGGCTCCTGCTGCTTCCCGCGTGCCATTTCTGTTTCTGGAGCCACTTTCGGCTTCCCTGCCTGTGGGACTCCGGGGAGAAGATACTTTGTGAAGCCCGTCCTGACCTTAGGGAAGTCGAACCGTGCAACAGTTCAGAGTGCAGATGCTTACGTCACTGAAACAGTAGCACCTCCAGTTCTCTATGTGAAAAAAGGGAAATAGTAACAGTTCTGACCTCCCAGGCATTTCGTGGGAACCCACAGGGCTGATGCATGTGAAACTGTCAAGAAGCACCTGTAACGGCTACCTCTCCCACCAGCACCACCAATGCTCCCGGACGTAAGGGGCGCAGCGAGGATCGTGGGAGATGCACCCGTGACAGACAAGAGGTGGCAGGCAGTCTTCCGGTGGAGTCTGCAGAAGGGGCCTGAGAGGCACTGACAAGCTGGGACCCCGGACGTGGACTCAGGCCGGCGCTGGGCGGAGCAGGGGCTGACGGGAATCCCGGGCAGGAGCCTGTGGGGGCCTGGGTTTCTGCTGCGGCTGTGGCCGCTGGTTCTCTGCACGCAGACCCAGATTTATTGTTATGTTGTCTCCAAAGGCATGGGCAGCCGCATGTTTCTATTACCTCCAATTTAGCCTTATTTAAAAAGGAAGCACAGAAACGGTTTCTATCACAGGGGGAAAGATGAGTGTACTGGCAGCATTTGTCACAACATGTTCCTCGGGGACCGGGTTCTCTGCGATGGGCCTGGAGGGAGAAGCGTGGAGAAATGTTGGATTTCACCAGATTGTATTCCTTTCTTGGCAACTCGCACAGTCGTATTCAACTCCTGGAGAACCTGAGCCAGCCTGCAGGGGGGCGTCCTGCTGAATTCCTTTTAACTCAGTGTGTCCCAAGATTGTGAATCACTGAAAACCACACTCACAGTGGCCGCCCCAGGGTGCAGTAGGGCTCCCTTTTCTCTGCGTCCTCACCAGCACTTGTTTGCTGATTTGTTTGTGACGGCCGTTCTGACTGATGTGAAGTGGTATCTCATTGTGGCTTTAATTTGCATCTCTCTGGTGGCTGGTGATGCTGAGGTGGTGAGGGACAACTACCATATGATCTCACCTTTAACTGGAACATAATGAACAAAAGAAAAAGGCAAGCAAAATATAACCAGAGACATTGAAATTAAAAACAATCTGACAGTGATCAGAAGGGAGGTGGGAGGGGGTAATAGGGGGAAGGGTTTTCAGGAACTACTATAAAGGACACATGGACAAAACCAAGGGGGGTGTGGAAGCAAGGGAGGGAGGTGGGTTTGGCAGGGGTGGGGGGAGTGGTGGGGGGAAATGAAGAAAACTGTAATTGAACAAAAATAAATTTAAAAAATAAAAATAAAATAAAATCACACTCACCTCTTCATTTATTTTTGACTATTGTTTAACACCACTTGCATGTTGTGTGAAAAAAGATTTCACGATGCATGATCTTTAAGAAAGATTTTTTAGGAGACTTTTCTAGTAGAGATTTTCATCTGCACCACTCTTATCTCCCTTTTGGGCCAAGTCCTGGCCAACGCCACATCGTAATACAACCTGATCTTTCTAGTTTTCAGACTGTCCTCAAAACTATTAAAGCCCGTAGGCCTTAACATACATGCCAGTGAGCACAGCAAGGGTATAATGCTTAAATGCAAAGTAAATACCAGTTGTAAAGTTGAAGAAGTCTGGCCAAATATAATACAGTTTGCAATCTTACTTTTACATGTAGTACTCAACCTTTGTCTTAGACTTTCAATCCCCCAATAACATCAGTAGACCAATAACCAACTCACTCTCCACATAGAAACAAAGAAAGAAAGAAACAAAAGCCATGACTCCATCTCTGGAGCAGCCAGAGGGGATAGAATATTTTCTTTGGTCCTCACTGAGCCATCATACCGCCTAGAAACGTCTGGTTGGTTTCCTCCTCTCGCCAGACAATGGGATCTAGTTCAAGGGCCCCGCCTCCCCTCCCCCCACTTCTTCCTGTTGCCTCCAGACCCCCTGTATTCCACCCTCACTGTCCCAAGCAGGCTTGGATCAGCACTCACGTGTATTCTTTTTAGCCGGCCTGGTGGGAGAGGTGGCCTTGCTCTTACCGGAAATGACCCGTGCTTTGACGCCCCCCAACTCCTGCTTTTTAAGTGGCCTGAGCCTGCACATTGCCTCTTCTGTCTTACGTGTTCGTCCTCTTCATTTTTTAAATAGAGTGTCTTTGTCAAAGCAGTTTGGATTCACAGCGAAGTTGAGCAGAATGTATAGCAACCTCCCACGTAACCCCCGGCCGCCACGCCCACACAGCCTTCCCCCCTGACCGACCCCCTGCGTCAGAGCGGAGCATTTGTTACAACTGATGGACCCGCACTGACCTTCCTCGCCACGCGGCGTCTGCAGTCGTCATCCGGGTTCATTCTTGGTGTCGACCCGTTTAGGGGTTTTGATAAATCTAGGATGACAGGTTTCTACCATCACAGTATCACACAGAGTAGTTTCACCTCCCTAAAAATCCTCTGTGCTCTTCTGCCTATCCACCTCTCGTCTCTCGCTGTCTGGCAGGCAAGTGCTGACCCTTTCATCGTGCCCACGGTTGCACCCTTTCCAGAGTGTCCTCGAGCTGGAAACCTGCAGGACGCGGCATTTCCAGATGAGCTTCTTTCACTTAGTAACGTGTCTTTCTTTCTTCCGTGCCTTAGCAGTTCATTTCTCTTTGGGGGCAGTCCTCTCTGTTTTTACCGCCTCCACCCTTCCCTGTGAAGGAGATATTCCTTTATTTAGGTACTTTCACGTCTCATCAGTCTTTAAAACCGACACACAAACGAGCCAGATGTTGGTACCAAACGTTTCGTCCTTCAGAGACCATCCTCTCTCCCAGTTTTCCCACGACCTTGCTTCTCCTTTCCTTACTTGGCTTCTCTGAGACCCTTGCAGATGCTCTTTCCTCTCCATGGTACCCCCACTTTCCTGGGCCCCTTTCTCAGGCTACCTCCTACTCATCCTCTACTTGTCTCCTCCTTCCTGAGGCCTCCCCTTGTCCTTGAGTCTTGGTTTTCTCTCTTTTCCACCTGCCCCGCACTATGCCACGCAGCAGTACAATCCTCTGTGTGTCCATTTTACTCCTTGTTCTGCAAGCGTAATGTGGCTATGTGTGGACTTGCAATTCCACAATTACTATTGCATGAACAATGAATAGGGGTACCATATGAGATACTAAATGCAGCTTAAAGCATCTTTGCAAATGCTTTAAGAATGATGAGTGACCATAACTGTAAAGTACTGTTTATAATGAGTGCCAACGATAATAATTATATTAATTTTATTTGATTTAAATGGGATTTCTCACTATTTACAAGACACTGCATTAGGTAGAAGTAATAAATAAAGATGGTTAAGAAATAACTACTGCCCTCAAGGAACTTACATTAAAAATAATTATATCTAACTACCTAAAGTAGCTTTCTGAAATGCATGCATTAAGTTATGTGTGTGCCTTAAAAAATAACGTCTAGAAATAATGTATTCAGTGCTGTTTATATTGCTTTAATATCTTTATTTTATGTTTATGAAATGTTGGGAGTCATAGAACAACATACTTTTGAATGAGCGTTACCTGGATTCCTCTAATGACCAAGAGGCACGGTTTGTTTGGTTACTAGAAATTTTTTTTTACCTTCTCAACTACCAATGAGCATTATGCAAAACTCCAAATATTTATTCATTATCCTATTTATTTACCATTCATGCATATAATATGAATACGGGGTTGGACAAAGGAGATTTACAGTTGTTTGTATGGAAAATGATACAGTAGCTAATAAATAATAACACAAGAATAAACTGTGTTTCTCATACTCACGACTGTAAACCTATGTTTGCCCCTCGCTGTAGCGAAGATACGGCGCTAAGGCCCAGGCCTGCAGTTTTAACGTGGCGGTAAACCAGAAGCAGGAAGATTCTGTGGTCATTTTTTGCGAGAGTGGCCATCGGGACGGGAAACTGTGCCCAAACTTCCCGGGAAACTGGAGATACGATATGGGAGAGAAGGGGACAGAAGGCAGCATTTCATGAAAGTTCTCCCCACCTGCCACTGTGGCGAAGGCTTGAGGTTACTTGCTCCTCGGGGAGCAGGAGGCTGGGCAGACACCATACACTGTGCCCCCTGTGGAGGGCTGACACGCTGGGGATCAATCCGACAATCTGAGAGGTTTGCTGGGGTCTCTGAGACTTCACACGGGACAGCGGAGGAAGAATGACTCTCCTCTCCTTGTAACAGCTTGTCCGTCATTGTCTTGGTAGGGGCAGAAGTCAGTACATGCGGCAAAGTCTCAATCTCCCCCTTACAGTGGTTGGAAAATGAAATGTTTGGATCTGGTGAACCAATAAAATATGCAGTTCTCAAGTGTTGCCAGTCTTAGAAAGAATATTCTAGAAATGAAACTCTGAAACGAGGACAATTTAACACAGTAAATTTTGAACATGTTGCATCCCTAGAAAAATAGACTGACTCATCCGACTAACTTATTAACAAGAGAGACTCTATTAAAGCAGAGTGAAATGTTTCATCTTCAAAAAGGCCTAGTTTTTCTTAGGCTGGTTTTTAAAATCTTATATATAAAGTGAAAGAATAAATCTAAAATTTTGATTGATTGTGGACCTGTTTTAAACTGACTACTTAAGTAGATGAGTAGAAGCCATTTCTTAATTGTGGTGAAAACCACACCATTCAGCTTGTGTCGGATGTGGCTCTATGTGTTGAAATATTTGTTTTTTTTGTTTTTTAACTTAGGCTTTTGCTGTTACTAAGAAAAACTAGGTAGAGAAACCTATCCTAGTGAATAATTACTATAGATTCTATATAAAGTAATTCATACAAGATCCATGTGTCGGCATCAATGATAGTATTATCTCCATGCTTTAAAACATGGTATTTAGCTATGGGTCGAAAACAAGAAATTAGTGTTTGTTATTGGGTTGCAGTAAGAGTACTTGCAGCGAAGTGTGCAGACCTCCTATTAGACTGTGGATCCTGGCAAACGCACATGCGTGTGTAACCCACATTCCACTGGAGACACAGGGCCCTTGTCACTCTGGAGGCTCCCTCACGGCCGGAGCTGTCGTCTCCCCAGCCCGCCCTGCCACAGGCAGCCCCTGTCCCAAGTGACAGACAGCCTCAGGCATTCACTAAGAAATACCTTTTTGAAGCCCTGGCTGGCGTAGCTCAGTGGATTGAGCTCGGGCTGTGAACCAAAGTGTCGCAGGTTCAATTCCCAGCCAGGGCACATGGCCCCCAGCAACCGCACATTGATATTTCTCTCTCTCTCTCTTTCTCCCTCCCATCCCTCCCTAAAAATAAATAAATGAATCTTAAAAAAAAAGAAATACCTTTTTGGAAATCTCACAGTGGAACTGAAGCAATGTCGAATACATTTTATAAAATGCTGTCCTAACAAAGACTCTCTAAATTATAAGACAAAATATTTCATATAGGAGAGCGATCCACTCTTTTTTTTAAAAGATTTTATTTATTTATTTTTAGAGAGGGAAGGGAGGGAGATAGAGAGAGAGAGAGAAGCATCAATGTGTGGTTGCTGGGGGTCATGGCCTGCAACCCAGGCATGTGCCCTGACTGGGAATCGAACCTGCAACACTTTGGTTCGCAGCCGGCACTCAATCCACTGAACTATGCCAGCCAGGGCTGAGAGCGATCCACTCTTGAATGGAGGAGGAAAGAAACATTTTATTTTCCATTTGATTCCATTTAAAATACCTGCCAATTAAATATCAAACAGTACTTTTTTTCTTCAAAACTGATGTGAATTATAATGGGCTTATAAAATGAGTGTACAGACCTTTACCCCGTTAAGACTTCCAACAAGCAGCTTCTTTCCACAAAGACAAAGGTGCATCCTGGGTAGAATGACGCATTGTTTTGAATCGCATGTTGACTCTGTAGGAATATAAAATATGTTCAGATTCTGAACTCCAGAACTGCAAATAGTGTCTCACTCAATTTTGAATGTCCTACAGGCCCCAAGCCATAGAAAATAGCCAGTCATCAAAAATAACTGCTGCCCAGATATTTCTCTGAAACACTCGTTGGTTGGTGTGAACCCTTTGCAATGCCTCCGCAGCCTAAACAAATGAACGGAAGAAGCAGGCCTTACGTTGCAACTCCGTAGTAAGTTCAATGGGCAAGATTGATCCGTGTGCTGGAGTTAGAGCACTCGCATCACCTAAGTCAAGGGTTACATCCTTAAATGTCAAAAGAGACCAGGCTAATAGTGTATCAGGATGAAACAAGCCTTGTGGGACCAGTGAGCACCTGACTGTCTAAATCCGGCCGCCTCTCTAATCAGCAGTAGTCGATAGTAGCCATCAAAACTTGTTACCTTGACGACCCATTTGCCATGGAGGAGGGGGCTTCTTCCAAGATTTGTAGTCTAGTAGGAGTACAATGGCTACCAAAGGGAGGTGCCAGAGCAAGGGAGACTTTTAATTCCCCTCTCCTCCTGCCCTTCAACGTCTTGTGGTGTTTCCCAGGGGCCAACTCGCTGGGTGACAAAGAAGGTAAGGGGGTCAGGGATGCCGTCACAAGGGTCAGCCATGCCAGACTCGGAGCAGGGTGGCGGAAGGCAGAGAGCAGGTTCCTGGTGCCAAACAGAGTGTAACCAGCACAAGGGGTAAGTGTCTCCTTTGCCACAGTGAGAGAAGAAGTATAAAACACTGGTAGAGCTGCATGTCTCTATCTCGTTCTATAATTAGCAGCTATACTTCATTTTAGATTAAAAGGATATGTAATATTTGAAACTGTGTCAACACTCTGAAGCAGGTATATGTGATACTCAAATACGAGGGGCACTTTTTTCAATTTGCTAACTATTTACATTTCCACTACTGTGTACCAAGCCTGCTCTGGGATGATTGGATAATCTTCTCTTCAATCAACAGACAGAATGAGGAATAGGCTTACAGGGTGAGATGAAGAATGTATCAGCAGTGTTAGCAAGGTCCATGACATTGGGTTAAATACTGACCTCTCTCGGCCCACACTAGATTGGTGCAGTCTGTAGACAGGGCTGCAAAACCAGTTTTCTTCACTTTCTCCTGATGGAAGAACGATGCCCATCGAGAAAGAGAAGGTTGGAATTTAGTAATTCCTGCTCACGGGTCCAAAAAATAGAATCTATTCATGATGGCAATGCTTGTGAACAAATGTCATAGAAATAAATAACTTTCGCATCTCTCCCTATAAGCACAGGCAAATAAATGGCATTGCATGTCAGTGATATGTGCTCCTGCGTGCAGGGACAGAACCGCTCTGTGAGATTTATTTATGCACGTCAGTGTCACAACTGCCTCCAACAATACAGGCAATTTCCAAAAAAAAACGTTTAAGTACTATACTCTTGTTTCTGTATTTATCATATGTGACTACACTACCAATAAAATGGACTAGTCCTTTCTCTGCTGTCATTTGAGAAACACCCCAGGAAGGTACCCTTCCCCCCACCGGAAGAGTGTATTAGTTTCAAAGGGCTGCTGTAACAAAGCACCACAAGCTAGGTGGCTGACAACGACAGAAACGTCTAGTCTTCCAGTTCTGAAGGTGAAACGTCCAGAGCCCAGGTGCTCTCAGGGCCACCCTCTCTATAAAACCTGTCAGGGAATCTGTCCTTCTGTCCTTGCTGCTGCTTTGTTTCTGGGGGTTTCCATGTCCTCTCTGACGTGATTTGGCTGGTACATGCGTAACCGCAGTCTCTGCCTTGATCCTCCCACATATGTCTGTCTGTGTATCTTTTTTTATAAAGATCTTAGAATATGCATTTATTAAGCTTTTAAAAAAGATTTTATTTATTTATTTTTAGAGAGGGGAGGGAGGGCGAGAGAGAGAGAGAGAAACATCAATGTGCGGTTGCTGAGGGTCATGGCCTGCAACCCAGGCATGTGCCCTGACTGGGAATCGAACCTGCGAAACTCTGGTTCGCAGCCCATGCTCAATCCACTGAGCTACGCCAGCCAGGGCCTGTCTAGGTATCTTTACATGGCCATCTTCTCATAAGAACATCGATCACATTGGATTAGGGGGTGACTGTACTTTCGGAGGTCACCATCTAACTAACTACTTCTCCATTATGAAATAGGGACAGCTGCGACTTCCACCTGCATTTTGGGGGTGACAGCACAGAACAAGGAATAAGCAATAGAATTTTAAGCACCTTTCTAGAAATGTGAACTAAGGTGGTTCTTATAAAACTGTTCTCTTATCATTCTATGTGTCCAGCCAAAATAAACCCTATTTCTAATAGTTACTTAAATACCTCTGGTCGTATTTAATTAGTTCAGATATGGCCTGTTGAAGTGTAAACAAATGAAATAATAAGTACTTTCATATGTGTTCAGTAATCAAAAGCTACTTTAATTTTCTACTACACACCCCATTCTATCGACACGTTGTCTCGGTATGAGACATCATTTATGTAGCATTTAAGGAAAAGTAATCAGAGCACAAATTAGGGTAGGATATTCCCGGAGGAAGGAGGTTAGTTTGAAAGTAACGCTGTAGTTCCAGCCCGGGACAGTAGGGCCTAACCTCACCTCAGACAACGGGAACGGGAAGGAGGCAACCTGGGGTGTGGTGCGGGCACTTGGGTGTTGACGTCTCTGCTGGTTCTACCAAAAGACTGCAGTAGCCGGGATCTTTGAAATGCCCAAATTCCACTCTTGGCGGCTGCTATTTTTGTTCCCCTATATTTGGTAAGAGGCCTGTCAGAGGCCTTACCACCGACACCCACAGTGTCCCGCTTGTTCGACATTCTGCATGGGAATGCTGACTGGCATGTGTGGCCACTGGGTTTTACTTTGTCTTTGCAGTCATGTTTGAATTAAAAGGCACAGGAGGGCTTCCACTTTTCTATTTTCATAAACATACAGATATGTTTACTTGTACATAAAGAGGGCGGAGCTTTGTGTGTGAATACCCTGTCTCCCTTGCTTGCTTGTGCCGGATAAATAGAACTACCTTGGGACAACCATGCCTCGCTTTTGAATAGAGCACCCCAAGTGGTGAGTTTGGTAACAAAAGTATCGTTGTTTAAAGAAACTGTATGGAACAATTGGATGATGGTATGGAGGGTGGGGGCTGGGAATCTGACCCACTGGGAGTACAGATCTCCACTTACAAGATGAATATATTCTGGGGGTCGAATGCACAGTGTGGTGCTTACAATGAACAGTGTTGCATTAGCTACCAGGAAGTTGCTAACACAGGGGATCTTAAATGTCCGCACCACAAACAAGGAATGGCAATAATGTGACGTGGTGAAGGTGTTAGCTGAGGCTACGGTGGTAATCATATTGCCGACTGTTATGAGTGTATCAAATCAACAGGTCGCTCGCCGTGAGTTTACACATTGTATGTCAATTACAGCTCAGTAAAGCTAGAGGGCATAAAAGCAACCTATTCTAAACTTTATATCTTATGTGCTATTAACTCAAAACACAGCACAGTTCTAAGTGCACCACACACGATAAAAAATTCAGAAGAAAATGTAGGACAAGTTTTTTTATGACCTGAGGGTAGGTGAAGAGTTCTTAGATACGACAAGAAAAGCATGATTCGTAAATATGTTTAAATTATAAATTGGACCTCCTTAAATGAAAACTTTTGCTCTGCAAAACGCCCTGCTGAAGGGGTAAAAGGCTGCAGACTGGGGAAAACCCAAGAAGGGCTTGTACCCAGGGTGCACATCAGCCTGCTGGAAACCCCTCGAAACAGTGAGAAAGCACTCAGCCAGTTTAAAAGTGTGCAAAATGTGTGACAGATTTTCCCCCCAAAATATGTGGATCAAAACTAAGCACATAAACATATGTGCAGCACCATTAATCACAAAGAAAGTTCACATCGGAACCCTGATGAGATACCACTGTATACTTATTAGCATGGAAAACATAAATTTGTATTTAGAAATGGCTAACATTCTGAAATGCATTCCTGGGAAGGATGCAGAGCCATTGGGACACTCGTCCACTGGTAGCTGGAATGCAAAAAGGCATAGCCGTTTCAGAAGTTTCCTATTTTGTTATCTGCTACTTACACTTTTAGCTTAATAGGCATAGCTGCCCAAAGAAACGACAAATTTCTAAGATACGTTTTACAACTGAGATGACTCCAGAAGTCTGTGTATTGAACCTAGTTGCCACGCAAAAATCTTTGCTTCAGAAGACGCGAGCTGCAGGGGTGTCTGAGCTGCAGGGGTGTCCGACCTGCAGGCCACAGGCCGAGTGCCGCCCAGGGTGGCTATGAATGCGGCCCAACACAAAATGGTACATTTACTCAAAACCTTTATTTTTGCTCATGAGTTTTCATTCGTGTGTGTGTATTGAACGTGTGGCCCAAGACAACTCTTCTTTTTCCAGCGTGGCCCGGAGATGCCAAAAATGTTGGACACCCCTGAGGTTTTTAGGTGAGATTTAGAACAATGACAGTGATGCTCTCGGCTAGTTTCTCTGACACCCGAATCAGCACACAGCAGTGCTGGGGTGGTGTGGCAGTGTGCGCAGAGACCACAGTGTCGGCCTTACGTCAAGACAAAAAGCGTGAAATCAGAACGAGCATCTGTCCCTCTATTTCACATGTGAAACATCCAGTGTAGAATAACAACGGTTTTCAAGTCAGGAAGGTAAATGATTGATTTGGTTCCTTCCTTCACTAGGTTCCTTATCATTGGAAAAAAAAAAAGCAAAAACAAAGGTAAAACCAGACCAGCTGATTACTTGTGTCACTTCTAACTCAGCGGAGCGTTGGAGAGAGGCCCCTGGAGAACGCGGCTCAGGTGATGAATAGGGACTTCTGGCCTCGGAGTGCATGCATGGATTTTAGAACTCTAGCACCTCTAATTATATCCTTTCTCCTCTGTGTTCATTTATAAATCTCTCAGAGAGCTGCAGATAAACTCCTCGGTGGACATTAAAAAGGAAGTCAGGGGAACCACCACAAAGCAGATACCGCTAGCTTTTTATTAAGTCACTGAAAATAAAAGGACTGGGCGAAAGCTTTATAGCCCCTTCATCTGGCTACAAGGAAAGGTATTGAACCGTGGGCCCGCTAGTGCCTTGGAATGAACATGTTTAGTACAATTTCAATAGAATCCAAGGAGAGAAATGCAAACCTGCAAATGCCTACTTCTGCTCCTCAAAACATTTAGAGAACACGGCTAGGAAAGGATCCCCATCATCCGTGTTGGAAAGGAATGCTGTGTTTGATAACCAGTTCCCTTGTGTTCACAAGTTATTGCCAAGGGCTCTTTTCCAACAACACAAACAATCAACGGGAGGCACTTATCTTTATGGGGGAAAAAAAAGAATTTTCTGGTGACTACTTGGAAACATTAGAATCACGGAGATTCTGTTCTCTAGTTAGTCTGTAAATCTACACCAGCATAAGTGTGTATCACGTAGAAATGACATGGTTTTGCCCTGGCCGGGTGGCTCAGTGGCTTGGAGCATTTTCCGGCGCTCCAAAAGGTTGCGGGTTCAATCCCTGGTCAGGGCACAAACGGGAGGCAACCGACTGATGTTTCTCTTTCACATCAAAGTTTTTCTGTCTCTTCCTCTCTAAGATCAGTCATGGTCGCTGAAAGGTAACATTACATGCATTGTTCGGTTCGGGAGATCAATGCACTTTGTAATCTAGTTACAGTTTTGAAACGGGAATTTAACCAGCTAGCCACGGTGGGTGGACCCGAGAATTCACAGAGTAAGCTGGAGCCAGATGGGGTTTCCTGGATTTTCTCCTCTCTTTTATGTCCCAGCTGGATGGGAGGGTGTCCCCATCAGGGACAAGCACTACAAGTGTGGGCTGAAAAGTTCTCTGGTGACCCCTGTCTTTCTGGCGGAGATGGGGATAAGGGGCCTGCGCATGCTGTCCCCAGGGGCCGCGGGTAGGATGGCCGGGATTCTTTGTCTTCCTCTTCCGGCCCTGCTGCGGGGAGCCCCAGCCACAGATCCCCAGTGGGGTCGTGGGAGCAGACCCACAGAACCCATCTCTCGGACCAGAACAACGGAGAAAAAGGACCATGATGTCCACAGAGGGACAGGACAGGGATCTCATTTGTTTTTTTTTTTTTCCTGTCAATGTTTGGCCCCAGGAAGACCCAAGCGTGCAGAGCTGAGCACCACGGTAGGTGGCAAACCCTCGTGGAGAAGCTCCGTCTTTCTGTCCGGGGTCCCTGGAGGCTGCCGAGTGGGTGAGACATGCCCCAGAGAAGGCAGCGAGGGAAGAGGCTTCCCCGTCTCTGTGGAAGGCAGACACGAATTCCACAGTCACCCGTGAAACAGGCATGCGTGGAGCAGACCCAGAGCTTCCCACCAGTCTGAGGACCGAGCTCCGCTGTGAACTTCGGTTCTCATCACAGACTGGCTCCCCGCCCCCCCGCCCCGTGCATCCCGAGACGGACCCGGGGCCTCGGAGCAGAGACCTGGAACCTTGAACCCACGCGGGAAGCACAGCTCGACAGGGCGCAGACGGAATCTGCACAGCGGACCTGACCGGGCTGACGGACTCCTAGCGCAAAAGGCGCTCCCTCCCCAGGAGGTGCACAGGGTTCAACCACATGCTGGGCAAAACGGCCGCAGCACCACCTAAAACCACTCATCGCAGGCGGACCAGGGAGACGTGAGCCTGTCTCCAGGGGAAAGGGACAATCAACAAGCAACAACCGCAGGGCGATGTACATGCCAGAATCATCAAAGATGCGGACGGAGTCCTTGCAACAGTGCTGCATGAGCTGACGTTAACCTCGCTTGCACTTAGTGAAAACTTAGTGTTTCTCAACCGAGATGAAGAAATTATTATAAGAACTCAGTGGAAATAAAAGAAGCAAAAAGGAAAATATCAGAATTTTTTTTAAATTCACTAGATAGGCACAGTAGCAGAATGGAGATGACAGAGGAAAATCTCCAAGAACTTGAAGACAGAAAATAGAAATTATTTATTAGTAGAAGAGAGAAGAAAAATGAACAACATAAAACTCAAGGACCTATGAGATGATAACAAGTTTGAAAAATTTTGTCCATTATGTTTAATTTAAAAAAAAATTTCCTGCTCTTTTCGGATTCCAGTGACACAAAAATTAGACTTTTTAATTGTGTTTTTGATTGTTATTTAATACTTAGTTTCATAACTCCACAGGGCTTTACATATTTTATAAATATAAAAGTTCATTTTAAGAAAATTATCATGTATCCATAATTCAAAAAAAATTCAAGCACATCATTTTATTCTTTAAATTATTTCATTTACTCATTTTTAGAAAGAAGGAAGGAGTAAAAGAGGGAGAGAAACATCAATGTGTGGTTGCCTCTCCTGTGCCCCCTACTGGGGAACTGTCTCACAACCAAGGCATGTGCCCTGACTGGGAATCGAACCAGCGACCATTTGATTCTCAGGCCAGCACTCAGTCCACTGAGCCACACCAGCCAGGGCTAAATGCACCATTTTAAAGAATAGAATTTGAAATCCTCTCAGGTCACAAGCATTCATCTTAGAGAAAGAAAAATATAAAAACCTGAGTTTCACTTCTGGCCCCGGCAACTCCGACGTTGAGGAAAAGAAAACCGAGGAATTCTGGATAAAGTCGAGCAAAGATCCTTTTAAGTACATTGTTAATCTTGTATTGAATCAGGGAAATCTCCAGGGTTTGAAAAGAAACGTTGCTTGAAATCAGAACGCCTTGTTAACTGTGCTCGGTCACAGTGCTGCTTCGATATTGACCGTGAGTTACTGACTGCTAATTGCTGACCAGGGACACCGGGAGCGCCTGTGGGCGGCGTGAGCCGCAGCGTCGCCTCCGCAACCACTGCTTCAGGGTCCTGTCCTCCAGGGAGAGAGGCCAGATTAGAGAAAAAATCGTAACCAAGGAAAAGATAGGTATTTTTTCCTCTGTCTCTCACGGACATGTGGCTGTAAAAAAAATAATGTCTGTTAAAAATTATAGCAATGCACCTGCCCTCACGCTCAACTGGGAGCCTGAATTTCCACCACTTATATTATTATGGAAACCGCAAGCTGGTAAGTGAAAAAAAAAAAACCACATTGGATCTTTTGCAGTAACTCTCCGGTGCCACTAGGGGCTGTCTATAGCGGTTCCACCACTCCTTTACCTGCACCGATGGGTACTCACTGGGGCACACGCTATGTTCTTCTCTGTATCTTCCTGTATCTCCGCAACAGATCAGAACCATATAGTAACGGGAGAAGAAAACCACGGATTCTGTAGCTCTGGGGCTCCTCTGGACTGTAGAAGCCGTTTTCTCTGGGAAGGATAATATTATCTGGCTCTCCCTGTATAATGAAAGAGGGGAATCATTAAAGTCATCCTGAGATGGGTTTGGAAGCAGCAGCAACTTTTTTCCTCAACCCCAGCTGGCTGAACCCTGTCTTATTTGTAAATCCCAGGATGTACTGCTGTCCTTTTGAGGGAGTCCCATTATTTACTTTCTACAAACATTCATTTCATCCTGGCATTTTTTTTCTCTAGGTAATTAGAGTATTTTCAAGTCCAACCCATTATTTATCTGGGGGTTCATAGATCCTTTTGTAGTTTGAACTGCCTTTCTAGATTTGAACCTGCTTTCAAGTGTCTTTATTCTCGTTCCCATCACAGCCCTCAGAACGCGTAGCTGAAAGACAGCACGAACCTTTATCTCTCAAAGTGCACGTTCAGAGGCCATCTGCACGGCCATGAGCAGAGTGTTTCTGATACGTAGTAACGAACTTTTTTGTTGCATGAATATACACAGTGATATAGATGTGCATGCATGTATGTGTGTGTGTATATATCACAGTCGTGATTTAGGTTTAGTCCAGTTTTGCTTCATTTTAGTTTTTATTTCACCATGTTGAGCATTTATAGACTGACGATGAGGCCCCCAAAATGTATCTTCTTCCTTTCTAAACGTTCTGCCCCCACCTACCACCCCTTGTAGGTTCTTTACCTCGATAGCATGATGACTGATGAATATTGTTGTATCTCTGTGTGTGTATGTGTGTGTGTTCTTGTTCTTCTTGGCTTTTTGCTCATATGACTTTGATGCTTGCCTGTGGCGCGCCCACCGTGGTGTCACCGTGCCACGCCTGGCTGCACATGCAGCCACGTGATCCCTGACAGGCGAAGGAAAGGGCCTCACCTCCTCCCTGATTACTTCAATCAGAGTCTCTGCTGTGACTTCACGGTCAACTGTCAGAAGAAACAGCCTCTCTAACCCGAGCGTTCAGTTTGTGTGATATAAACAGGGGATCAGTGACAGTCACCTGACCTACAGAGACAAGTGAGACTGTCGTCTAAGAAATGGGAAGAGAAGGAGAGACAGAGAGGGCGCCCGAGAGAGAGCACGCCCCGGACAGTGTAGAAGTACCTGGGCCCACAAGCGAGCAGAGAGCCGTAAACCCGGCCAACCAGAGTCCAGAACACGCCTTACGGCCCCGCTGGGCTATACTCGGCCTTAGGGCTCCTCCCCCGTGTGAGCGACTTTTCCTTTCAGGCATTTCCGATTGGGTTTCTGTCGCTTGCCAGCAAAGGTTCAGAACAGCACTGGTGATAATTCCTTGGTTTATACCCGAGCAGAGGACTCCCCGCATCTCGCCCACTCCCTGGGCCCCTTCGGGTCTTTGGTCTTTCTCACAGTAACTCCAGTGACATTCTTATTTCTCTGAGATTTTGTAGTGGAAACTTTCAAACATACGGAGACTTTGAAAAAGTTGGCGGGGGATACGCACACCACCACACCTGGACTTCACAATGGGCCCTTCGGTACACTTGCTGTGGCGCACAGCAGCCATCCGTTCATCTCCTTATCCACCCAGCACACGTTTTTGTGCACCGAGGTGCGCTGCGGGCATCCCTACGCTGCCCCGCAAGCTCCTCACCGTGCACAGCCGTAAGGAGAACCCCCATCTTCTCCGTAGGAGAAACGTGCATAAAATGAAATGCGCAATCAATCCCGGTCAGTGCTTGGGCTCTCTCAGAAGCAAATATGTTTATGTTTTGTTTTGCTTGCGTGCTGTTTGGTTGGATTGCCTAAAATGAGACAAAGTCTGCCAAAAGGTCAGAAAAAGAAAAGAGAAGTAAACTCTGCAAATCACTGAAGCAGTAATCAGTAGAAGCTTACTGGGCACACATCGACGAGACAGTTTGCACACCGGGAGCGCTCCGGTCAAACACGGAGGGAGGCTCAGAGACTTGCTGGTGCAGAGCAGCTCACAGGGCGCAGAGGCAGCGGCTCCTTTTGTTCCTTCACGGCCCCCGGTTATGATTACACTAACATTTCCTTAAAGAAAAGGGAATTGGTTAGTGGTCAGCTCCCATCAGTTTTAAGTTTAGCTTATGATTTCCAGAGGCCAAGTTACCCAGGTCGAGTTAGCCTCCGAAAGCTAAATTAAGCTTCATGTGTGTGTGTGTGTGTGTGAACTGATGTTATCTGCTCATGGGACATTCAGACCTGCTCTCCATTTGTGTTTGACTTAACAAGTGAGGAGGTGATACGTCTGCCGCGTGTCTAAGCCTGTAATGGTGCCATTTCACACGATGATCACACTCTTTTCCCCCCTCATTGAACCGTCCAGGAAAAGTCAAGGAGACACGCACTAAGTATTACCTAACACTGTTTCACTGTGTGTGGTGTTGAGTGGACCCGGACCTTCCATTTGTAGGTGATCATTCTCTATGGGAACGTCTTCTCTGGGTGGCTCAGGTCAAGGTCAGGGAGAAATCCAGCGTAGTCAGGGGCCAGTCTTCCTCTATTTCATGGCACTATTTTCTGCCGAGATCAACTCACTCCCAAGGTGACCGGGAAAACAATGGGTTTAACATTTGGAAAGGAGCCAGGAAAACCAGTTCTCTCTACATTAAACCGGCTTTTGATTTATTGGGTGAATGATTGCATTCAAATGATGTAGGTGTTTATTCTCACCTGAGCTTTTATTCTCCAAGTTCCTAACGGGTGCAATGTATTTATAACAAGAACGCTTGGTAAGAGGGTGTGTTGATAGATGCAGCGCTTTTGTGGACGAGAAGGTGACCTGCCTCACGTATGTCACCAGGAAGAGGAGGATCAGATGTTAAACCCTAGAACCTGTGTTCACGTCCCACGCCCTGATCCTCTTCTGGGGAGAGGTGCCGCCGAAGGGTCGGGATGCTCTGCTTTCATTCCCCAATGTACCTGGTGAGGTTCTCAGAGGATACCACTGGTCTGGGTACCAGTGGTCTGGGTACCACTTCCTCACCGTGTGGTACCACTGAGCATGCTCAGTGGGATCTATCATCGTACCACAGAATCTGGTTCTGGGGCTACGGTGCCTTCCCAGGTCCTTCCCTGCATCCCTCTGCCTCCAACCAGGGGGGCTGCATGAGTCTCCGACTTTGACCCACCTGGGCCCCTGGCATTGCTTTTTTATGTGGGATAGAATTTCTTGTTTGCGCTTGTGTTCCTATTCTGCCTCCACACAGTCCTTAATAGTACTTCACTGTCCTTAATGGGACTGTGTTTAGTACATAGGGACTGCAGTCAGATTTCACCAACCAACTTGAGTAAGAAGACACAATTTTCACGTGAGCGTTAAGCTATAAAATCTACTCATAATCAAAATGGTCAGAAGAATGAAAAGTTATGATAAAAAGATTTGATGATTGGCTGGTTCCAAAACCAGCAAACTCTGATCACCATGCATTAGAATCCATTCATTTACTTACCCAGCCACTGCGTCTCATTGATTCAATCAGCACACCTTATGAAGCACCTTCTGTGTGTCCAACACCTTTCAGAGGACGCAGGGTGCAAAAGTGGCAATGATACAGAAGTCCTCAACTTTTTGGAACGCACACAGAGATAGAGGACAGCTGGTGTAAAAAGCCTAAGAACAGGATGAGCTGTCTGTCGTGTTTAGGGAGCGCAGTGGGAGGGCCGTGGGGCCCAATGGGATTCTTGTGAGCAGATGGAACGAGGTAGGAGACAAGGACAGAGGCAGAGAGGGTTCAGCTTGCCCTGAGCCCTGAGGGTGTAGGGTCATGGGCTGCCTGTTGTGTGAGCCCCTAACTCATGTGTCAGAACCCCAACTCCCAGAGTGCCAGCATTTGGAGAGGGGGCCTTGGGGAGCTCCTTAGTTCACGGGGCTGGAGCTCTCGTCATTGCGTGGTGGTCCTTAGAAGAAGAGGCAGGAGAGGTTTGCTTGTCTCCCTGCTCTTCATCTTGTGAGGACACAGAGTGAAGGGGGCCACCTGCAAGACAGGAGGGGGGTTCTCACCGAACCCCCAATGCAGGCCCCGAGACCTCAGGCCTCCAGCCTCCAGAACCGTGAGAAATACGTGTTTGTTGTTAAGCCACCCAGTCTGGGGGGTTTTGTTCCAGCAGCCTGAGCAAGCTAAGGCACACAGTGAGTATTCTGAATTGAACTTGAAGTATCAGAAGAAGCCACTGGGGCTAGTTGATCAGGGCAGTCATGAGTGACCTCAATGCAAAGTGACCTTCACGTTGCCCTCGACTTGACCACATTCTAGACAGGATTCTCCCTGCCTCTAGGTTCCAACCTCCCTTTCTTAGAACATTTACCTTGCAAGCATGTAATGTCTTTCCCTGCCCCTTGGAGATGTAAATCTGTGTAAAAACCTCTTGCCAGTTCTGTAGCCCAGAAATGCCCGTCCACTCCGTGCTTGTATGTATTCAAAACCCAATGATGCCGTCGGTGCGTTTGGGCAAGGAGCTAGGTGGGGTGTGACTGGTTCAGTTTACCTTCGGGGAAGATACAACACCTGGTGGCCTCTGGCAACTGAACAGACAGGGAGAGAGGATCTATGAGGGTTTAATTAGAAGGCCGGAGTGGTAATCGAAATAAGACGTAGCCAGTCTTCATCTCAAAAGAGATGAAGAGGGAACACACTTCAGATATCTATCAGCCAAAATAGACAACTTTGGGACAATGAAATGGAGGAGACGAGAGAGGAGGAGCAAAGATGACTCTCTGGCTTGCACTGGAGCAGGAACAGAGCTGTCGTTCACGGGGAAATAGGAGACGCAGCAGCAGCAGGAGGACGGGGCGGTGGGCAGTGGGCGGGGCCGGGCTGGGAGGAGAACAGGGAAAGAAAGAGCGCAGCGGTCAGCCGGGCAGTCAGTGGAGCCCGAATGTACAGGAGGAGAATCAGAGTCGTGAAGGATGATGACGTTGCTGCCAGGGGAAGGGAATCCTGTTCTCTGCCCGTAACCTGATGGGCAGGGGACTCCACGTGGCAAAACAAAACAGTCAAACACAACCACCGAAATCAGATGATCTTGGTGACCTTAAAGAGAAAACCACAGGCCCCAAATGGTGTCCCTTGTGCTAAAGCCCGTGACCCCAAACCAGATTTAGTACCTGACCCTGCTGCCGTTTCAAGCTTCCTGAAGTAGGACCCTGAATAACCAGCCTTGGATTTTTCTGGTCAAGTGTGAGTCAGATAATCTGTCCCGTGAGCCTCTCCATCCCCCATGGAGAAAAAAGACAATCTGCATGATGATAAAAACAAAACAAACGAAAACAAAAACCTTGCTATTCTCTTCTCCCCGAAAGAAGAGGTCTTGGTCTAAAAATAATCCTTTCTTTTCTTTGGTTAATAGCTCCTTTTCTCCAGCCCAGTTCCTATAAAAACCTTCCATGTTGCATAACTTCGCTGGGCACCCTTCTAGTTGCTGGGAGGGGTGCCACCAGATTCATGAATTGTTTAACAAAGCCAAGTAGATGCTCAGATTTACTCAGCTGAATTTTCCTTTTTAACAGTGTCTTCCATTCTTTTATTCATTCAACAAACAAGTTTGCTGAGCACCAAGGAAGTGCCAGGAAATTTAAATCTAAAGTTTAGAATCATGTAAAGCTACCCATTTTCTGATGCCATGCATACTCACCCATTTTTTATTCATAATTTGGATTTTATATAGCTCGCCTCTGGGAAAAATGGTCTAGCCAAAGGAGATATGTGTGCAGGGGCCGTATTGCTGGATTTCCGCCGTAATGTAATGAAGTGGCATTCTAGTTTTATACATGGGCATCCTCAGCTTAGAAAATGTGAATTCATTCCAGACATATGGGACCATTCTGGGTGGACTAACAGCTTCCTGAGCTCTCTGAGTCTGAAGGATGGCGATTCGTATGCACTCAGGGTTTTTATCACTCAGAAACGTATGGAAAAATCCTTTTCCATTGGCCAGATGCACGAAATGTTCACATCCACATTACGTGTAATGTCTTGAACGGAAAGCCACCTCAACTGAGAAATAAACTGTAGAGTCTATAAATACCCTCGAAGAAGCTTTCTGAGCCATCCCGTACCTGAGTTGTAAAGTGTTAGGCGTGGTTCACTTGCCCCATGAACTTGCCCCATGGTTCCCTGGCCCCGTGAACACCATTCAACACTGTTCGGGTTCACACTCTCCCCTTCAGACCTCACAGCGACCAGCATCCAGCTCCCTTGCTGATTGGTTAATTCACCTTCCACGGATGTCTCCAGGGTGCAGACATGATGGACCGTTACCCCACTTGTGAGCGGATTATCGGGTGTTTTAAGGTCGGGTGTGATTTGATGCGACATGACCTACAACTGAGTAAACAACTTAAAAGCCAGATGCCCACGCTCTCTGCATCCTATTGATTTTTAGTTAGTGCCTTGTGACATGTAAAAGGTTTTTTCGTTTGTTTATCTGTTTGTTTTACAGCAGCCCCTTTCGCCACACCGAGGAATGATATGGTGTGAGTGGCTGAGAACCTATTGTGGAGCGGGGCCGGCCGGGCCGAGTCACCGCCAGCCCCGCTGGGTGTCACTGTGCACCCCTGGGTTCCCTGCCCTGCACAGTTATTCTGAGGAGTAGACAGAACGTTTGTGAACCATCTCCACAGGAATTAGCAAAAAAAGAAAGGGCCTCAGTAAATAAATAAGAACAAATAAAATTACTATGAAGGACAATTGTCATTTTCAGCAATGACAGCTTCTGAAAACCTTCTCCAGAAAAGTACCATGATCTTCTATTTGGGGCGGATGAAGGTTTGTAGGGCCTGAAGCTTGTGTAATTTTGGGTGTTTCTTTTGAGAAAAATCTCCAAGTTACGAAAAGCAAGCATGGGCACCGGGCCTCGGAAGAGACCAGAATGACCAAGGAGCCCGGAAGCTTAATCTTTATTAGCTCCACAGTAAATAAACCTCCGAGGAAAGCTGCCTCGGGTTTATAATCTGGAAAATCGCACCACAGCAGTAACGAATGTTTCCCTCTCCGGCGCGCAGCAGAAGCCCAGGTCAGTGATGTCCATCTCTCCAGGGACGGCCCAGCACTTCCCGTGCGCGTGCACGGAGGTTTCGAAAATGACCTCGGAACGGAGCACACTGGTCACCGAAAGGGCCCTGACACCCAGGAGCACCTGCCTGCACGGACTCTCCAGGACTGCAGAGACAGATGTGCACCAACACAGTCTGGAGAGAACGCAGAGGGGAAGCATGCACGAGGGCTGGAAGTGTAGATCCGGACTCGCGTTTGGACGAACGGAACAGTTTGCAGGGGCATTTCAACCCCACGTGACCGGCATCGCTTACCTGGCACCGGATAAACCGAACCCAGGAGATCTGGGGAGGCTTCCCGGGGGGGCGGGGATGACTTCAGTTTGGCTTTAAACGATGATTCGAAGCCACGTGATCACTTTTTCTCTTGCTACCCCCACTCCCCAAACCAGGCTCCCCCCCTTCCTCTCGACAGAATCGCTGGCACAACCCCCAATGGTCTCTGAAAGGCGTGGTCATACAGGACCCTTCTTTCCCCACGCCGCTTTCTCCAGCTCTTGGCAGAGACACCCTGGCACGCCGGGCGGCGCCCCAGGGTGCACCGCGCTGCACACAGACCACGCGCAGGGGCTGTGTACGGGGTACGGAGTCTGCGCAGTGAGCGCGCGCGGCGGGTTCCTCCCACTCCCCGGGCAGAAACGGGGGTGGAGCCCAGTTTCCCGACAGGCTTTGCAAAGCACGTTCCCGATCTCCCTGCCGTTCTGGGACCTTCGGACTCCTGCTCCGCTCCTCTCTCGCCCGCTGACTGTAAGTCACTGTAGTTTTTTAAAGTGTTTATTGCACAGGTACTTAGAAAATCACCGTCTCCATTCTGCTAAGATTTTTTGAGAGACGTATATCTCACCTTTAGACAAGACACTTACACTCTAAGACGTTATTTAAAGTCATGTCATGCGCATTAAGATCCCTATAATGCAATGTTCTTTTGACAAAGGAAGTGCATTACTGGCAAACCTGCGTGTGTTACCCTTCAGAGAGCTGTTTGGTCAGTGTGACACACGTACAAGTTTTAAGATTATCAGTCACCCCTCACCGAGTCATACGTACCTTCACACGCGTGTGACATCTCCCTGTGAGATGCGGCTCGGAGGTCATCTTCAATGACAGCTAGGGCCGTGGTCGAGTGCAGTGTTTCAGGACGAAGTGAACCAGACTTCGCTGCCACGTTCTCCCTAGATTCCTGACACCAAGCCCTTAAGCAGTTGTCACTTTAGCAACAATTTCCCTCTTTTTATTCCCTTTTCTCCCAGCCATCTCTTTGCCTACTATTTTCCTGCTATGAAGAGGGAAGAGCCCAATCTTTGCTTGACTGTGAAAAAAAAGTCTCTCATTAAAAGTAGGAGACATTTTTCAAGTCTTTGCTCAAGATAGGTAGTAGGAATCAGTGAGGGGGGGGGAGAGAGAGAGGGAGATGTGCGAAGGAGGAGAAAAATCTGTTACTTGGGGTATTGTATTAAAGCGGTAAACTCCAAGAGGAACTCAGAAATGACCCCGAGCCCTGAACATGCTCAATAACTACAAAGAAGAGACCGTTTCTGATGTGTAGCTCAGGCCTCTCTGAAAAGGACCCTGTAGGAAGCAGGTGATTAAGCAGGAGGGAGAGGAAGAGAGACGCGACACGCAGCTGTCCCCAAAGCAGACGCTGGCAAGGACTTGCTTTCCTTTGGTAACTGTCTTTGTAGGGATTCAGCTGAAAACTTTACAGTTTTTTTCCTCTGCACAGTTTTAGAGAAAAAGAAAATAGGTCAGGGGGGAAATTATGTAAGCAACAATACCACTGAATTTTGCAGTAGCTTTGTCCGAGAAAATGTGAAGTCCTCGCAGAAAAGTGTCTCATTAACCCAAGGAGCTCACACATCCAGATCACACTACAAACTCAAATGTTTCGGCCACCTCAGCTCACTAAGCCGGCCCCTGGAGTTCATGGGCAGACGCCGAGGCAAGAGTGATGGCCCGGAAGATTATGATGGAAATGTGCAGTGCAGCTCGCCCAGCAGAACGCCCGGAACCTTTGTATATCGATTAAATTCTCTGCTTTTTCTAGCAGTTAAGTAACTTTCTAGTCCGAGTCACAAATGCAATACATTGAAAGCTCATTAATTTAGATTTGAATGATTTCTAGTTTTTGTCATTTTGAAAGAGGTCATGCAGTATTTCCTTTAGAGTAGCCATGAAGAAAAATTCAGTAAGCAAATGAGTAGCAAATAAAGGTTGCTAGGGAACTTTCTTGGAACACCTCAGAGGTAGAATTTTTCAGTCGCTAGTAAATAATCACCCCCTTTCTGGCAAAGGCAATTTCATTGGAAATCATTCCTCCTGGCTGGCGTAGCTCAGGGGATTGAGCACAGGCTGGGAACCAAAGCATCGCAGGTTCGATTCCCACTCAGGGCACGTGCCTGGGTTGTAGGCCATGGCCTCCAGCAACCGCACATTGATGTTTTTCTCTCTCTCTCTTTCTTTCTCCCTCCTTTCCCTCTCTAAAAATAAATAAACAAAATAAATAAAATAAAAAATAAAAGGAGAAAACTAGAAAAAAAATACAGTGGAAATATAAAAAAGCAATCATTCCTATATCTTCATTTAAATAATTTTCTCCAAGACATCTTTCCAAAATATTTGATTTACCTGACTCTAGATAAGTGCAAACATTCTAACATTCAGTTATTTTTGATAATTCAATTGGTTTTTCTTCAAAGGTGCCATTAGGGAGAGTGTTTTTTTTTTTTCCATGATCAGCCTGCACTTACAGCAGCCATTCCTTTTCCCTGGCTTCCCCTACTTCTAAAGCCATCCTGCAGGGACCTGCCGGTTCGGGGCCTCATCGCCTGCCTGTTCCTCTTTGCCTCTTTTCTCTCTGCGCTCCGCCCTTTCATAGTGCCGGCCGGTTGCCATTTCTCTGGTCTGGAGCCTGCGCAGCATTTCGTGAGACAACCTTTCTATGCCTCATCCCTTGTCCAAACCGGCGACTCATTTCCAAAGCCTGTCCTCTCCGCCAGGTGACCGCGGGCACGGGGCGCAGCCCGAGCACACCTCCCGTCTCTGTCGGATGCCCCCTCACTCAAACAGCCAGGGATTCAAGTGGCCACCGAGCAGCTGCTCTCAGAACTTTCTGGGGCGTCTTCCAGGGACACTTGAAAACCTTGGGACTCGCTCGTGCTTTGGGTTAGACAATCTTCGCAACGGCCGCCGAGCCCTTGTAGATGTGATCGCTTGTTCTGCCAGAACACAGGTGTTTTGGGAACGTGGGACACTGTTTTGACTCATTCTTCCCGCAGGGGCGCCTCCCATCACCCTCTTCGAATGGCGCATCAGTTCTCTTCCTCTGTGAGAGTTTTAAGAAGCAGAGCACACGGGGGGAGTCAAGGAGACACGTGTCATTTTCTTGCAGATTCTGGCCACTCTGTCACTTCAGGATGACAGTTAACAGACATCATGAGCTGACGAGAAAATGTTTAGCATATGTTCAAAGTCATTTGCAAGCAGCAAATTTTAGAAATGCGACACCACCGGTACCTCCAGCACCCCTCTCAGTGTCCCCGTCTCTGTGCAACGCAGGTGACCCACGAATTTCCCAGGATTGCTCCACACACAGCCATCATGCTTGGAGAAGGCACATCACCCACCGTGTGCTGGTTCTGGTCTCTTCCGGCTCTGATACAAGCATGTGCTCGTGAACATGCACACGCAGAAAACTGTGTGTGCTTGCGTTTATTTGAAGGTGCTCACTTAAAGTAAATGGTGTTTTGCCCTGGCTGGTGTAGCTCAGTGGATTGAACGTGGGCTGTGAACCCAAGGTTCGCCAGTTCGATTCCCAGTCTAGGGCACATGCCTGGGTTGCAGGCCAGGTCCCCAGTGGGGGCCATGTGAGGGGTAACCATACACTGATGTTTCTCTTCCTCTCTTTCTGCCTTCCTTCCTCTCTCTCTAAAAAAATAAGTAAAATCTTTAAAAAAATTAAAGATGTTATTTATTAAAAATAAATAGAGTAAATGGTGTTTTTGTTACATTATATTATTTATGTTTATACTAACAGGACTTATAGCATGCTTCCTACTTGTGAGAAAGAACTCCAGTGCTTCTGTTGCTATCTTCTGCTGAAGCATTGTTTTTCTTCTGTTGTAGCCCTTTAATTTATCACCCCATTTCTGTATTCGTATCTCGGCTTGGAATGTCCCATTGACCTCCTGCACCCATTAAACCCCGACACAAATTTTGAAGCTCAGCTCAAAGGCCACCTTCCCAGTGAAGTCTTAATCGCCCAGATAAACATCATTTTCCTTCATCTGCACTGGAATAACACTTTAGTAGCAATTTCCCTAAAATTTATACCACAGCTAATGATTTTCCAGTCAGCTCTCTTTGCAGTCATCCTTTTGCCCAGAATACGTCTCTGTGAATAGTTGCAGAAGGAATCAGACGGTGTCTCCACCGGAAACGGAGGGCAAAGACGGGATGACGACGTGTTCAGGGGCGGCCCTTGAGACACGGCGCCCTTTCCTTCGGCCTGGGGACCTGTCTACAGATTCTGAATCTCCAAAGACGGCCCCCTCCTTTTCCTCCACCCGGAGACAGTGTGTTTGCGTGTGCATAACCGCAATGCCACCGTGGGTGTCGGCGTGCGGGTATGGCCGGGTGCATGCGGGGCTCTTCCTGCCGTACTTCCAGGACCAGGCATTCCTCTCCCCGAGGCACCGAGCACCCCGGGGGACCCGTGGGGACAGGGGCGTGGCCTGGGCGCTCCGACCGGCTTCACTCGTTTCTGCTGAATGCACATGGGTAATTTTCATCTTAGAAATAGCATTTAGTAGGTTCTTGGTAAATATTTTTTAAGGGAAGAAGAAACAGAAGATTGAGTGAAGAAAAATGTCCTGTATGTAATAGAGTGTATGGAACGTTTAAAGATAAGCCTTGACAAGTGGCAGTACCTTGGCACTCGATCCTCTTCACGTTTGTCACTCAATCCTCTGCACGATTTCCCCCAGCATGCTCTGTGCTTGTACACAAGCAGGTGCAGGAACACACACACACAGAGACACACCCTTCGCTGTCACCGACCCCTTGTTACCTGGACGGGCGAGCTGTTTGGGTGCCCTCGGACCCCACTCAGGCTGACACGTTCACTTTGCCCTGCAGCCTGGCTCCCCCACCCTGGCGCTGAGGCTTGAGCGGCACCGGCAGAGCCGCAGCAGACGAGGAGGCTGGACTGCAATTTTCTGGTGATTAACTTTCCCCTGGGCAATTTGAGTCGATGTAGGCTTTGTTCACTGGTCAGAGAACCGGCAGGTCGGTTGCGAGTGCACAGAGCACACTCATAGCGTGTTACACGGCATAGAAAAATACGGCCTTTCTGGTTTCTTCGAAAAACGTAGGCCGTCACCTAATCGTGCCACTGGAAATTAAATTTATTTATATGCATTCAATTCAAGCTAATAGACATCTTTCAAATGGAAAACTGGGAAAGTATTGAAAAGTCTATGAAACAGAAGCAACTGTCTCTAGGGAATTTTATCTAACCTTAAACTAGTAAACTTTAGAAATATATTACCTAGTCCATTTATAGAAGGATATTTTGCAGTATTTTTGGTTTTGGCGAGTTCAGGTGATGAGGATCGTTTGCTTTTTATGGGTTCCGAGCCCCATTTTCAAAATGGAAATGACTCTCACAAATGGAAAGTTCTTTCAAGATGAAACAGCAGAAACGTGTAGAAATTTGGAACGCGGGAAACCAGCTCATCCAGTCCCATGTTATTTATAGAAAGCTCTGCAGTTTATTTTCCGCGTCTCTTCCTTCCGTCTGAGTAGAAAGGCACGTTCACAGCTCTCAACGTAACACCGCGTGCAGAGTGGCCCAGCGTCGCCGCCAGTGCTCCGCGCTGTAAACAAAGGTGCGCAGCGAGCGTCCTGCAGAGCTGGCAGCAAAGCGCATCCAAACCGAGCGGAATGCACGATCCTTTCCGTGCGCTGGGTGTCGACGTCGTGCCTCAGTGGTGTTCAAACGCCCGGGGGGGGGGGGCACAGCGCTGCTGCTTGGCTTCCTGATACCTGGCTGCCTGACCCATGGGATCAAGCAGTTCGAATTCGATTAGGCGATTTGCTCGAGTTACACAATGCAACATATTGTGATGATATATGTATTTTTAAAAATTTCAACGGAAAGTTCGTTTTGATGGCAGAACAATGAGTAAAATGAAGGCAAAAATAAAAATGAGTAAAATGAAGGCAGGAATAAAAAAGGGCAAAAAAGTGAGGGGGCAGGGGAGGAAGGATGGTAACACCAGGCACAGGATAAAATTTGCTTTCCAAATGTCGCACATACATATTTTCCTTCTTCAGCTTTCGAACATATGCAGTAGTCCTATCTTTTTATACAGCCAAAAGTGCTGCTGATGTTATATAATATATCCTTCCTTGTTTTCTTGGCCCAGAGAATTTTCCCTGCTTTCTAGTTTTCAAAGTGAGTAAGCCCACGAGACAGGGAAAGCAAAACGGCTGAAGATGATAATACCACTGGGTGTGGGGGGGAGTGCTTGGAGGTTACTGTACCAAGGCGCGGAAATGAATGTCCCTCCACCTGTATGAAAAGGGCGAGGCCCTTGACCATAGCTGCAAACAGTGGGAATGCCATTTTAGAAAGGTCAGTCATTAAGGTTTTCTGCCATCAGTGTATGAAATCACATCCATATAGAGCTATTGGGATGACAGAGCAAGAATTGGTCAAAATAACCATCAGTGAAACAGTATCACACTGACTACGCTTCAACAATAGGCTTGGTCATTTATTGGAAGTTGCTGAATCCTCTGGTAAGGAGGTTTCATCGAAGTCTCATCTCTCCATAATTTAGTAGAGTCTGAGTTTGTAGTTTTCTGCCTTTGATTCCCTTTCCCCCTCTTTTCCATATTTGGCTTCTCTCATAGGGAAATGGAGACCCCAAGACCAGTCACAGGCACTAAGAGGGAAATGTTTGTCTAATGACGGAATTGCCAGTGACGTTGGAAATGTGGTGTAATCAAAATGTAAAGAAGTAGCCCTGGCTGGCGTAGCTCAGTGGATCGAGTGTGGGCTGCGAACCAGGCATCGCAGGTTCGATTCCCAGTCAGGGCACATGCCTGGGTTGCAGGCCATGGCCCCCAGCAACTGCACATTGATGTTTCTCTCTCTCTCTCTCTCTCCCTTCCCTCTCTAAAAATAAATAAATAAAATCATTTAAAAAATGTAAAGAAGTAAAATGTAAAGAACAGGTAGTTGCTGTGGGGAGGGGTTGGGGAGCTGGAGAAGGATATATTGGGGGGACGAGTGGTGATGGACAGAGACTTGGGGTGATGAACTCCCAGTGCAGTGAATCCATGACGTGCTGTGGACTGTGCACCTGAAACCCGTCTTATTTTGTTAATCAGTGTCACCCCAATACATTCAATAAAAAAGAGAACGATTTAAATTCACATTGATATTCTAAAAGCACACTTCATCTCAAAGCCCCTGGGAATCACCCTACACTGTGTTACAGGCGTTACTTTTCACTGACGTGTTCAGCTTTGTTTTCATGTTCGTGTGGAAGTACAACAGACTCTGTCACTCACGCGGCAAGGGAACAGCTCCGTCTCCAACCGAGCTCATCACGGAGTGCAAGTTCCAGGCAACCCGTCGAAGGAGCTTTGCAGGTTCCCCTTTGGGAACCGATGACACCTTCTCCGCTATAAAATGTGCAAACAGAGAATGTGGTGACTCAGTTGAATCCATGATCAATTGTATTCCACATTCTGTTGGCCGCAGGCAAACTGGATGATTTTAATTTCTGTCTCATCACCCTCGGTACTAATGTGAAAACAACGGTGGTTCACATGGCTGTTGTGAGGCTTAATTAAAATGTATGTGGAGTTTCATACCCAAGTCTATGCAGTTGTGCTTGGGAGTCCTGCTTGTTTGTGCAGCCCACGTGCCGTCCTAGGAGAGCCAGGGCGTTGCTGTTGCACGAAGGTAACCGTGGTTTTAGAGAAAATTATGTTGAGTCTAAAGTTCAGGGTCCTGAAGCTGAGTCCTCACGATCTTATGAGTTGAGCCACGAAACCTCCCTGGGCCAGTGAAACATGCCTGCGACCTTGACGTTTCTTCTGTAAAGCTGACAGAGGAGCATTGATGTTCCACGGTCTCTGTAAGTCACAACTGCGGCAGTGTTTGCAAATTCAGTATTTTGAGCGGCTATTAAAATGTTGCAACACCGGAGCCCTCCCACCGGTGAGGAATACGAAGGGGTCCAGCCCGAGAGAGGAGGGCGTGATGAGGCGGCAAGGATGCGTGTGTATGCTCTCAGGGGGGTCCAATCCGTGGTCAATACTCGGATGCGTCAGAAAATGGGAGGAGCTGAGAGTACAGGCTGGCGCCAGAACCACAGAAACCACCTAGATTCTTGCGACTCAAAGGCCAGTCCAAGGATCCTCAGCATCAGCAATCATTGACAGCACTTGTTTGTTGGTTGGTTGGTTGGTTTGGCAGCTTTTAGGAGTGAGAAGTCTTAGGCTCCATCCCAGACGTACTGAGTCAGAATCTGCATGTCAACAAGGTCAAAGTCGTGAATTAAAGTTTCAGAAGCGTTGGGCGTACTCAGAAGTATTAGATGGAAGTACTGGCCTCGATCTCACGACGGAGCCGAGGAATGCCGGGTGGTGTATCAGAACTGGACCCTCCCTTCTCCGTGGGTCCTCCCCTTCTCAGATCTCCCCGGGCACGGAGCCATCTGCTGGCCCTTGGCTGAGGGGCGGGGTATCCAGGTGACTGAGTCACTTGCAGGACTTAGGGTCCTTATGAAAATCTCATGAGACGTACGTCTGACCCTGTTGCCTGTTACTTGTTTTCATTTTTAATGTTCGTATGCAGGAAGACGGGCCAGCTTTGCAATTGCTGTTTTACAACTAGTGAAAAAGGTGGTTAAGAGTCTCAGGGAGCGTGGTGCATCTCTGCTGGAGCGGGGCACATTTTCAGGGCATAGAGGCATGCCACATGCAGATCCCAAGGCCCCCTGGCCCCAAATGCTGACTTGCCAGGAATCTGCATTTGGACAATGGATTGTTCTTTGTTCTTTCATGGATACGTCCATAGCATCCAGGGTTATTCCACCTGTAATTGTGCCAAGCTAGGTATCAACTGAATAGCCTGGCCAGCAAACACCCACTTTCCATGCTTTGCTCTCAGGGTTCGCCTCACTGTGTGTGTGCATAGGGAGCCGATGTGCAGGCCAGTCATTTTCACTGAGCTGCACGGACCACTCCCATCAGAAATACCTGACGCGCTTGTCAAAAATTTCAGGTTCCTCGGCCACGCCCAATAAACTGGAATCACCAGGTAGATGCCGCATTGTTTCCATTTCCCCGGGGAGTGTCTGATCCACAGCCCAGTCTAGAAACCCCCTCTGTAGGGCATTCGTTCCCACCCCTACTTGCATGTTAGAATCTCTTGAAGACATTTTCAAATGCAGCCCTCCCAGTGCTTCTGATTTATTGCATTTGCTTGGCAGTGTAGGGATGGGCAGCCATCAGTATCACAGTTTCCACAGCGATTCTAACCAGTTTTCCAGCTAATATCACCTGCAACTGGTGGTCACAAAATGAGTCTCTTTTCATGAAAACATCCAGGCCGACACTGGTCCTTTGCCATCCCTTCTGAACCTGAACCCCTTCCACTCCACCCCTCCCCCTGAAAGCCAGATCAATTTTATCAAGACCCGCGAAGAAATGCCGGTGTGGACATCAGAAAGGGGACAGTTCCCCAGGCTCACGCTCACTCGTGTTGCGCGCGGACTCGTTGGCCTCGGCCGCCGCTCCTTGCCTTCTCGCGACTGTTCCTGGGCTTCGTGGTGGAGAAACGGTGCTTCCCCACGCGGGAGGAATGGCGCGGTAAGTGTGGTCTTCGGCAAAATGTCACAGTGACTTCTTCTCATTCATGAAGCAGGTCATGAATAATAGGAGGAAGATGGGAGATTCTTATCCTAGTTTTCTCCAAGCCAGTTCAGGATCATATTATGTACCCTCTTTGTTAAAAGCAAACAGGCAGGATTTTCATTACAATTAGAGCAGGAGCGCACTGATGGATGGCTATCGCACCACAACGCTGTATCTCGGTCTCAAAGGGCATTAATAAAGGGAGGGCCCGGCTGGGGGGAAACATAAAAAGAAACTCGGTAGTGTATTCGTTTGCACAGTGTAAAAGGAAATTGGCTTCTGTTTTTTGAATACAGGTTCTAGTATACTATGTTAGTTTACAAAGAAAGATGTGCATTTACTTAGCCTCAAAATTTTGATATAATATATTAAGCCGAGAGAGAGATCTTAGAAATAGTCTAGCACTCATTTGCCTATTGTTTACATGTGAGAAGGCAGACTCGAAGACAGATGCCATGACCTTTGTTACACTGTAGAGGTTAAAATAAGAATTCACAGGCCCTGGCTGGTGTAGCTCAGTGGGTTGAGTGCTGGCCTGTGAATCAGAGGGTCGCTGGTTTCATCCCCAGTCACGACACATGCCTGGGTGGCTGGCCAGGTCCCCGGTAGGGGGCGCTCAAGAGGCAACCACGTGTTGATGTTTCTCCCCCTCTGTTTCTCCCTCCCCGCCCCTCCCCTCTCTCTAAAAAAATAAACCTAAAAAAAAAGCATTCACAGGTCCTGACTTCTAGCCAGTGTTTCCTGCGTCTCACCCACCCCCCCAAGCTTATTTTGTCCTTTAAGGACAAATGGAATTAAGCACAGCAATTTGGACATTTAGATGAATACTGTGAAGTCCTGTTTTTTTTAAAGGGATGATTGATTTTAGGTGCAAAAGATCGCTAATGCACGAGCATTTAATTATTTAAATTAGATGTAATAATACTTTTTATTGAAGACTCCAAATGGCCTGTGCTTTTAACATTAATAGTTTTCAAACATCTACTAATAAGCAAGCCACTTAATGCAGAGTGAATGTTAGTGCCCTCATTGAAATAATGGAGAAGTTGAATGTGCTTCTTACCCTTTCTACCTCCCCTTTATTCTGAGAAACTGTCTGAGTGGTAATTCGCATCTGGCACCTTTCCCTAGAGGAGCGCTGCGATCGTGGTGCGGTTGGCATAGAGAGCAGGGTTTGAGGCCGAGTGGAAGGTCAGGAGTAAAGTCTGTGGTCAGCGGTGCACTGAAGGCTGGTTGGAAGGCAAATGTGAAGACGGGGGTTGGCAAGTCCCCTGACCCCTCTTATTTCTTAACTTGTACAATGAGATTTGTATGAACTGCTTCATGGGGGTGTTGGTAGGATTTTGTCTGTACTTCCTAAGAGAGAGAGAACGTCCTCTGCCAGAGGGTTGGGTATTGTGGCCGAACAGCTCTCCCCTCTGTCCCGTGGGCTGCAGGACGTCGTATGGCTGGCGCTTTGGCCTGCCTCAGGGACGGAAGCTCCGTAAGTTTGTAAGAACCCAGTTCCTAGAGGCACGCGCGCAACTACGGTGGCTCCTGGGACGCTTCAGTTGCATCTCAAATGAGTTGTAGTGCCCCCTCCCCACCCGTTTCTGTTTTGTTTTAAATGCAGTTGTCTGTATTCGGTGTTGGTAGTCTGGGCATCCGGTAACTTTTTGAATGATGAGCTTCTGTTTTCATGTGACCTCACATTTGATTGGACTGAATTAGATGCAACAGCTTTTTTTAAATTAATTTAATGCAGGGGGACTTGTTGTTGTTGTTGTTAAGAATGAGCTCATTTGAGATGAGGACGACAGAAGTATGAGACCAAAAGGAGCCCTTTGAATCTATGGCCACTTGGCAGTAGCCACATAGATGGCCAGTTGGGCTGTGGGGCCACCTGTGGAAGATTCTGAGCAATAATCATGGCTACAGAGGGCTGCTGCTTTCTGGGAGTGCTGTTCGAGTTGGAAACATCCTTCTCTGTGTTGTCATGAGGTGGCGATGGCCAAAACTAACAGACATTTCCTGATTCTTACTGAGAAACACACACACACACACACACACACACACGCACACACACACACGGGGAGACAGAGACAGAGAATGAATAACAAATGAATGAACAGGAGTGAATTGGCTACTGACCCTATTGCAGGTTTTAGTGCTGGTGCCTAGAGTGGTCAATGAGACACTGCAGACTGCAAGGAGGTTCCTGGGGTCAGAAATGTGCCCTGGGTGGTCCACTCGCAAAGACTCATGGTACAAAATATAAACATATAGTCTAGGAAAAAGTGAACAAGGTTGGCTTTATACTCACGGACAACAAACTTAGCTCATCATGAACTGAGAGTTATTTAGGAATGTCTGCTCCTGACTAAAGCATGAAGTCCAAGCTCCACCTGGTTTCAAACACGGAGGTGAACTAACTTGTCATTCCCAGCATCACCAGACATCCTGATGGATCTCGTGTGATGAAAAGGGAACAAAGGCAAGAAAACTAGGTCTCGCTTTTGGACCCTGCGATAAAACAGTATGCACATTATTTTATTTTATTGCCCTTAATATCCATATGTATAAAATGGGTTTGATTCACCTTTATAAAATCAATGAAATTATTATCTGAGGGTAAACAAGCCCCAAAATATGTAAACTCTTTCAGGGGAAGAATCCACTGGAAAAACTACATTTTATTTTTTGTTTTGTTTGTTACTGTGTTATTGTAGTAACTGTGGAAGTTTCTGGGATATTTTGCTGATTCTGTTCTGTGACAACAGGTACTGTGGTGGCTCTGCTTCTTTTACAAAAAGAATTTATTTTGTATTATTTACAACATTAGACAATTGTACAAATCTTACAAAACACAGGGAAAACAGAAAAGTAAAATCCACAGTTGCCAGACAGCGGTAGGCCTGGGAGGAACGGAAAATCGCCAGGCGGGAAAACTGCACCGTGGGAAACTGCAGCAGCCTGGGAAAGTGCCTGCCCGCCGACCCTGCCCAGGACAGATGGATGCCCGGCTGAGACTGGGGCCTGGGGTCGGCCTGCCCGGCATCGCAGGATGCAGCTTTGACCGGAGCCCAGCAAGTTGTGTCAAGAACCATGGTCAGCAGAAAGGGCGCCCAGCCGCCAGCTCTAGCCAATCAGGCTCAGACACCCCAACCGGTTACCCTGCGCAGGTGTTTGCGCTTAAAATTCCTGCCGCCCTAGGGCGAGCCCTGGCCTCCCTCGGCTGGCTCCCCCTCCGCTCTCGCTCCCGCCAGTAAACCCTGCTCCTTGGCTCCCTGCGTGCATCTGGTGTCCTGAGCGACGCCCGCCTAACAATAGTCATTTATCAGAAAACAACAGTAGAGCTTTTGATATGTCATATTTCATTCTAATATATTTTTCTTCTACTGTCTTTTTAAAAAATACCATTTTTTACTCTGCAATTTCCGTTTAGCAGCATGACTCTCAGGGGCACGCACATGCACACACACACACACACACACACACACAGCCCAACTCGTCCGGAATTGCAATAGCTTGTGATGACCATAGACCTAAACATGACGTTACACGTAATCGTGTGACAGCAGGAAAGTATAATTAATCAGTTAATTAATAATTAACTGGTTAATTGAATAACGGTTAATAATAATTAACCGTTATTCAATTCTGGGTAATTTTCAAAGTATTTTTGTCATAGGCGTTGTCTTGATTTACTAATTCATGTTTCTCTGCTTCGGGGTTGAATCTGACGTGAGAATACCAGGTAGAGAATTCTAGACATGAGATACTTTGTCAGAAATGGTGTGAATTTTTGAAAAATCTTAGGATGTATTGACAGCCACTTTAACAAACACCCCCAGGCGCACTCACAGCACCTCCGAGTCTTTACAGGTTTACAGACATTTGTGAGTTGTCACTCATGCATTTACATTAATTAATGCTTTTAATTTATTTTGTAATTAATAGATGCAGCGGCTTTTAAAATTAACTTAATCCAGGGGGATGTTCTTTGAGACTGAGCTCAGCTGAAGTCAGGAAGACAGAAATACGGGAAAATAAAATGCATTTGTTCCTGTGGACGCTCGTGAACACCGCCGCGTGGCGGTGCACACCTGCAGGGGCGCACCTGCTGCCCGATTTGGGAGCCCGTTTGTGCATCCCGGCGCCAGGGCCTCTGCCTGCTTACCATGCAGGTCTCGGGTTTTTCTGATCAAATTTTAAGAATCTTTTGCATACGCCTTATCTTTTATTTTTGCTACGCATAAAATATTTATCCATTTTTCTTTATCTACTGCTCATTCAAAGAGTTTCTTCAAATATGGCCTCGCCTTGCTTTCCCGACTGGCAGGTGTCAGGCGCTGCATTCTTACTTGAAAATCAATATTTTGAACACAGAGCAGAGAAATTGCCCGTCTTTTTCTCTCTCCTGAACTCTGGTTATCCAGAGGTCTTTTTGTCTCTAGCTGGACTATCTAATTATGCATTTACCTATTTATATTCTTCCTTGTTTACTTATTTATTGATGATCAAATAATGAAGGCTTTTTTGGCCAATGCATTTCTTTTTTATGTTGGTTCTTGTTAGTGTAAGGGGATGTAAAAATTCTGGACTATGTAGACCTCAGCCTTACCTCCATTCCCGATACAGACATCACAGCAAATGGGACTTATTTTGCTCACATATGTTTTTAATATAGTTTCCAAAATCAATGACATGTGATCAGGTAAGCTTTTTGCGAATGCTTAACACATACATGCTATGTGGGTTTGAAGATGTTATACCTACCCACAGTTATTTTTACACTATTTTATCATTTCAGCAAAGCGACGTGCTGCAGTGCTGCAGAAGAGTACGCCAGATTTCTCACCCAAGAACCTTCTGGACGTTAAGGTAAATGGACATTGTTTTGTCCACTGGGTTGCAACCCGTTTCTAAGAAATCAGCTGTCCAAGTTGTCAAAGGTAAGAAGTATGACTGCTTCTTCCAGGCAGGGTATTGCAGAAATTGAAAAGTACAGAAAAGTAAAAAAAGTGAGTGAAAAACAAAGCAGGCAGGACCATAAACAACCTCTTTTGCTATTTTGCTGTAATTCTTTTAATATTTGTGTTAGAGACGCTGTACTTGATCATTCTGTTTTGAACAAAATAATCATTTCCACTTTCGGAAGCCTATTTTTTGAGCAGCAAATTCCCTTCTAAGTTATTTAGGATATTTTGAAGGGAGTATACTGTAAATGTACCGTAAACCCCCTTTGCCTTCTGGCATAGGAAAGCATTGTTTTCTCTTTGCTGCTGAGTCCGTACCGTCACCACCAGCAAACCACGGCCCCGCGGGGGTGCCCTCAGCAGCCGTCAAGCTGTGAGGACCGCTCACCTGTCACACCAGTGGGCTCTCTGTTTCTCAGCAAGTCTAGGTGGATGTGTTCGAGTTTTAACTCTGAAATATTACATAGATTCACAAGGTTTTTCTAAAAATACATCACTTTGTTCACTCCAACACCCATCAGAATGTTCCCTTCTAGGCTTTTGTCTAGTAGGGATCTGGGGTCGTTATCTGTAATGGGTAATCCTAAACTTTAATGTTTTTATATATACAGAAAAATCTGAGTTTCTTATCTAGTCCTGCTCCCCTTAATAAGTATGGAACCGGTAGTGGTTTTGGTCTGTCTCCAGGTAATGGAGGTCATTATTCTTCTTGGTGCCACAGTTAATCAGATACCCGGAGCTTTGCATTTTAGCGATGAAATGTTACATTAGCTGCAGGACATTAACAAGAAAAACAATGCAGCTGCCGACGGAAATGCCTCCCATAACTGGATTTTCGAACGCGCTATGCTAGCTAAGCCTGCGAAGCAGATGGTGCAGCTCTGTGCCTGTTTTATGCGAGCTGCTGCGGGGAGGGCTGGGGATGCTGCGCACACCGAGAGAGCGTGTGACAACACGCTTGACAACAACGAGGAGACAGGGCCCGTTCGGGTAACTTCTAAATGACACTTCCCTTGGTAGTGGCTCAGTGGGGGGGTCTGTTAAGGAGAGCTCCTTACTTTTAAGTTAAGTCCAAGGATGATTCTTTCTCATCCAACAAGGAGCAGAAGTGATTCTTGTTCTTGCTAAAACTCCAGGGGCAGTGAGATGAAGGTCTGAGCATTTCACAAGTAATCGAACACATTTGGTAAAACCAATTCTCACTTCGTGGAGTGGGAAGCAGCGATGTATTGCTCTGGGCACATGTACTGACCTCCCCCCACCGGCGACAAGAATGACTACACCCCGTGTGCAGGACACACCTGCCTGAAAGGACCACGGCCCTCGAGTCCCCTGATCCTGACCCTGTTTTGTAGATCCCAAGTCTCCAGCTGCTGCTTCCGCAAAGTGTCAGGTTTGCTCAGCTGGCGGCTGACGGCATAAAACACCTCCATACAGATCCGGGGGATGTTTGTTTGTTTCTCATTGTTGTTGTTTTTAAGAGCATTTTCCAAATGACTTCACAGAAGGCATTTACGTTTTCCCATATGACGTTGATTTCATCGTTATCATAGTACCTTACCTTCTTTCTGTGCTAGAAATTTCTCTAGCAGTTACTACATAATGAATAGATAATATGGTAATTGATGAGAGAAAGAGCAATAGAAAATAGGAAAATGTACCACATATGTTTAGTATGAAAATTTATCACATGTGATTAGGCAAGTGCTGTGGTCACCCTTAGGAGGCTCCATAATAGGCTTCTCTGGGGAGAGCCAGGCACCTCTCCCGCAGGTCAGAAGTGACTTGAGTCACCGTAGGTGGGTGGCTTGGGGTGTCCATGCAGGTGAGGGAGTGGATGTGGGGCAAAGGTTCTCGTGTACGGCTGGGCCTTGGCTCGTTGGAAATCCCACACCTCTCGGCACTGCCGGAGGGGCTTTCTCGCAGTTTGCCTAGATGCAGAGTGAGAGGCGAGGGGAGCGTGATGGGAAGAAAAGGCTGCCGGCAGTTAAACATCAAAAGCCAAATCACTCTCTCTATCGCAGTAAGCATTGCTTCATGAAGCCTTTTTTCGGTATGAGGCGTGCAAGTGTACATGGGCTGAATTCTGCAAAATGTATTGTTTTCATTCGTGGTAAAAAAAAAAAGTTTGAAAAGTTTGAAAGCCAGAACCCCAAAATTATTGAACGGGTTGCATTAAATTATAGCTTGACTTGAAGAACATACATCCACATATTTTTCCCCCAAGTTCAATCACCAAATTGTGTTAATGAGTGTTAATGGTCTTCCCAGGCTCTTACTGTCTTCCTTCTCTCTCATTTCTTACAGTAAGGACTGGGAAACTTAAAGTCAATTTGTGAACACTCTTACTGCCTGCCACGCCATTTGGTTCATGTGGCCTACGTCGTTGAAGTCAGTTACTTTGACCTTGACGACTAGATTCTGCAGTGCAGCCCCAGCATAGAGTTCAGAGCAATCTGGCGGTTTAAACACTTGAACCTCTCAGTCATTATACTAATCTTTGGTACTTCATTCTTGTCTGTTGTTCTGAACACTTGGGGAAGCGTTTTTGAATTTTCATGATTCACAGAAGCAGAAATTCAGAATTCAGAAACTCTTCCATCTAGTCTACAGAGGTTCTTTCTGTTACTGAGTTTACCCGGGTAGTGGTAATAATTTTCGCAACATACTTTATTGTGGAGAAAAATTTAATACAAACAGACTGTGTTTTGGTCAGCCTGCAAATATGTTAGAACACGTGCTGTCCCATGACTCCTTCTGCTGACCCTCCTCCCTGCCCTGACCTTGACTTCAGCACTGCCTGATGTGCCCGTGCAGCAGAGTGTATTAGCTTCGGTCTGATTATCTAATTCTTCCTGTTCCCGGAGTAACGCCTCTGAGTGATAGTTACATGCCTGTGACTTCCGGAGATGCTCCAACTTTCTGACATAAATGAAAATTATTTAGATTAGTCCCTTTTCATTCTTGAGCTAAGTGTACTTTTGAAATGCATGTAACTTTAGCCCTTTCTCTTGCTATGTAAGCAATGTGGCGATAAAATGCCAGCCATGCAAATTTGTATGTGTGTTTTCATTAATTACTATTCATTTCATGAAGAGTTCTGCTTCTCAGTTTTCAGTGCCCTTCCTCCCCCAGCCATATCCCTTTGACAGACAGATGGAATCTGTTCATTAAAATGACATCACTTTCCAATGGTAATTGGACTGTGATTTCACTCTATAATAAGCTTCCATTTTCAAAAACTCTGCGATGCGAGGTGTTTTTAGACACAGCAGTTCAGATCTGAACGTGACTGAATATACCGTCTGCTGGCTTCCAAAGCACCATTGCCACTCGTAGCGGGGACGGCTAAGTCCCGGGGTAGGGTGTGCTCACGCCTGGTTGTGCGCGTCGGAGCCGTGTGAACAGAACGGCAACGTCATACTTCTGCCTCGGCTTTTTCCACCTTGGCACTGCGAAAGATTTTTATCAATAAATTAGCGCTTTCCTCTTCATGTTTTTCTTTCTGTGCTTTTTCTCTTGTCACTTCTGCCTTTTAAAATTATTTTTGTATGACTCTTCCTCTTGCTTCTTTCCTGTCTGTTCTCATCCAGCCTCTCAAATGCTGTGAAATCCATAGCTAGAGTTGGGCTTGCGGAACAATGTGGGTAAGATAAGAGGAAGTAAGGGTGGCCTTTTCTCTCCCTCTACAAATACTCGAGATGGAGTTCCGTTATCTCCGTTTTCAGAAATGCCTAAGATTTGTCTGAACTCGTATTTGGAAAAGAGTCGGAGGAAACGCTTCGTCTTGCTCACAGCAGAGCAATAAAGATAAATTAACTTACCCCAGCAGTGTCTGTGCCATAGGCCCTCGACTTCCTGGAGGAAGACTACCTTTGGAAAGAAAGCACCCTGCGGACGAAAAGGGAGCCGTGTCACCTATCACCGTCGGGTTATCCTTCACAGAAGCTCTGTCACGTGGCGTTCCGCCGTGCCTCGTGCCCCGGGTTCCAGAAGGAACATGTTGCATTAAGAAACCCAGGCTGGTCTTCGGGGTCTCATTTTATTAACCTTCAGTGCTGCTATACAAGCAGGCAGTCAGACTTGTTATCGGGTAATGGAGCGAAAGCTTTGATTTCCTGAATGTTTGAGAAATACAGGCTCTCTCTTAATACACACTAATCAAATAATGTGTGGAAAATAATCAGTCAAGAGTCGCTGTTAAAATTAAAATGTTTTTTTTTGAAGTTATAAATTTGAAGAGTCTAGGACAAAACAATAAATTGTAAAAATGAAATTTAATTGGTAACAGGTATAAGCAAGTTACACATTATATAAAATAAAATGTATTCATGCATTTTCTGCACATCTGATATAGTTTTACCTAAATCATTATGATGTTGAGGAAGAGAGATGATTAAAGTATTGCATGTGAGGCTTCCTTCATATTGAAATAGTTAAAAATGAACATTTTTCATAGTAATATTCAACTGACTATCTCATACTGTTGTCTTTCAGCCCATATGTTAAGCCTAATGTGAAAAGTGAGGCCACCACATAAGGTGCCAAGTGGCTTACTAATCTCTCGATACAGTAGACAGCTGGGCGTTTCCAGATCTAAGAAAGCTGAACTGATTTTAGGTGATCTGGGACTGTTGTATCCTAACACTTAGGACTTCTGAGCAGCAACTCATTCTCTCTCTTAGACTGTGTTGTGAAGCATTTCATTCATACACAGGAATGTTTTAATACCTTTGTGAGGCATAGACAACAATCTAATTCAAGGGACTGAATTACCAGCACGAGGGAAACCATGTCCCCCACCCTGACCCTGGCCTTCTCTCCTCCTCTCTGTTATAATTCCACCTTCATACTTCTCATGCAATAGCTTTTCCAAATCCTCCCTGTGTGTGTGTATCCTTAAAACATCAGTTAGTCTTGCACGTTCTGACCTTTCTGTGAAAATGGCTGTTGATGACGGACTGTCGGATCGTCCCTTGTTGTCTGGACATTGCCAGTAGTGCTGCTGTGAACGTCCTTGGTTACAACCCCTTGAGCACGAGAACAAGGATAGAGATAAACTAGCTGGGCCAGAAGGCTCACATCACTGATTTCACTGGTTGAGCTTAAATTTATCTGCAAAGTGATTTCCCGATTTCCACCCTGCCAGCTCTCGGTGAGGTCCTCATTGCACCACATCCACAAACAACCCCCGAAACGGGCAGCATGTTCCGGCTGTTGACAGTCTGGTTAGTGTGAAGTCGTAATTCACATCGCATCGGTTTGTATTTCCCGCAGTCAAATAAAGATCGGTGTGTTTTCATAATTTTATGTTGCCTGCGCCTCTCTCATCTAAAATGCATGGCCTTGATTCTTGCCCAGTTTTCAGTTTGGCTGGATTCCCCCCCACATTTGTAAGAGGAGTTGATATACTCTGTATACAAACCGCTTGCCAGTTTTACGTGTTGAAACCCTGTGGCTTTTAATGACACGTTTAAAATGGTGCTTTGGATGAACAGAAGGCTTTCAGTGTATGCCTCTTTCCCTTATGAATTGCACTTTTTTGTGTCTTTTTAAACAAAGTCTTTCCTACCTTAATGTTAACCACATCTCCTGTATTTACTTCTGAAAGCTTTAAAGTACTGATTTTCACATGGTTAGACTGCTGTTATCTGGACATGATTTTTGCATACAGATCTTTTGCCCAATGGCTACTTAGTCCTGCAGCCGTCCTGCATGGGACAGCCAATCTGCTTTCCCCCAGCGACCTTCAGAGGCTGATTGGATGTATGTCAGGATGGGCAATGCAGGGGGGTCGGCTTCTGGACTCTCGGCGCTGGCCCGACGGCTACTTGCCCATCTATATACTGGTGCTGCTCTTCAGCTGTTACTGTAATTTTATAATAATTTCTGCAAGGGTCAGTGTAATACCTTTTTACTTCCTTCTTTCAGAAAGCGTTGTGTTGAAACTGTATAGACTTTAGAATTACCTTCTGCTGGACGTTGATTGGAACAGGAAGGAGTGTGTGAATTAACATTGGGAGAAATGTCCCATTCATAACTTCGTGTCTTCATTGGATAGATCAGGCCGAACCACATGAAACTGCTGACATTGGACCACTTTTTTTTTTAAAGTAACATTCTTTTTTTAAAAAGATTTTATTTATTTATTTTTAGAGAGGGAAGGGAGGGAGAAAGAGAGAGAGAGAGAAACATCAATGTGCGGTTGCTGGGGGCCATGGCCTGCAACCCAGGCATGTGCCCTGACTGAGAATCGAACCTGCGACACTTTGGTTCGCAGCCCGCACTCAATCCACTGAGCTACGCCAGCCAGGGCTACATTGGACCACTTCTGACTGGCCAAAACAGAGGTTAATACACTTCAGCCTGATCGGGCATCTCTCGGGTTTATCTGCATCTCTTCAGTGTCTTTCATTAAGTGTGCGTTATTTTCTCCAGGAAGGCATCATTGGCTCAATTTAAACCTAGACACCGAGGGGAGGTGGGGGGGATAAGGACGCATGGACAAAACCAAGGCGGGATGGGATCAGGGGAGGGACTTGGGGGTGGCTGGGGTCGGGGGGGGGGGCGGGGAAGATTACAGACAACTGTACTTGAACAACAATAAAATTTAAAAGTATATAAAAATTTTTAAAAGAATAGAAAAAAAATAAACCTAGGCACATATTTTCATTTTCATCTATTACTGTGGAATAAATTTCTTTGGAAAATTACACTTTTGTTTTGCTAATATAAAAAGGTTCACAGACCTCATTTAAATGTATCTTTTCTTTATTAACTTTACTTTTAGAGTAAGGTCTAGGAATGATTCTTTTTCATCCTAGTTGGCAAACAGGCTTCATTTGATCACAAATGAAAATGGAATATTATCAGCAGATTTTTCTGCATTTACTGATAGGCACGTGTGGATTTCCTCCATTTAACTAATGGATTATAGTGCAGTGTATCTATAAGCTTTTGTCAAAAAGTGTATGTATTTTTTCTCAGTGTTTTTCATGTTTCATATTTTAAAAAGTGAGTATACATGTAGGTATGGTGCGAAGCACTATTTGTAAAACGAATGCCTACTTTGCATTAGCTGCCTCAAGAGCTAGAAAACTCCTGACAGTCCAAAGGCTACTCAGAAATAAATACCAGCCAAGATTTTGTGAAAAATAATGTATTCTGGACAGCAAACGATTCTGCCTTCCTGGCCTGTTTGCTCTGCCGGCCTCCTGGATGGTCTGGGATGAAAGCAGACACCAAATGTGCAGCCGCAAGAGACACACAGGGACTGTGTCTCAGCGACCCTCAACTTGGACTTGGACTGGAGTTGTGGCCTCGTGGGCTCGAGCTGTCTGTTCAGGGAGGCCTAGGTGTGTACTCTCAGCGGCCAAGGGGGCAAACAGGTGTTTGGAGACCAGAAAGGCTGCCTGAGACAAGGCCCTGAAACGGCTGGCCCCACCCATTGCTTCCGTTCCTCCCGGCCTTCCTGCCGGCCCAGCTGCCCAGAGCCCCGGCAGCCATGTGGGGCTGTGTGACTCGATGGACCGCTGGCTGACAGGATGTCTGCACACTGCCAAAGTCTCTAAGAGGGGACTTCCCTTCCGCTTGTTCTTTTATTTCCTCTGTGTGACAGCTGGAGGCAACGGACCCAAGACCTTAGAAAATGACAAGGGTGCACCCTGAGTAGTAACGTCTAGGCTCCTGAACGGCTGGACGGCAGACCCTCCCTCTGACGTCCGTCGGGCTATAAAATAAGTGATAAATGTTGTTTTCTTGTTAAACCCCTGAAATGTGCGAGTTGCCCGTCACAGCAATTAGCCTTTGCTGACTGATAGAGAGATCATGGTAATTTATAACCACATTTAATTGGGTACTTATCATAGGAAAGATACCATAGCTTACTATATTTAATTCTCCCACATGCTTACAATACATGTTTAATTCTTCCTCTCCGAGTGATTAACTTGCCTCTTCCAGCTTGTCACGCCACTGCTAAGCGGGGGAGTGAGGGCTTCCTGATTAACCAGTTCTAGCTGGGCCCACAGTCTGCGCTCTTGACCTGTTCTCTGTTGTGCCTATTGTTCCTTTAATTCCTGGGGTCCCCGCTCCCCCCAGGCGCCCTCGCCTCACTCCGGGGCACATCCCTCGACGCAAGCTGTGAAAATCCGGACCCGAAAGGCTCTCCACGTCTGCTCAGTGGGGTAGTGGTCCATCACTACACCGCGGCTGAAGGGGAGGCGAGGGTCCTCATAAACTAAGTTTTGTTCATAGTCACACGGCATTTCTGGCCAACATTCACCCTTGCTCTGAGTTTATGCGGGGCAGGAGCTCTCGCTGTTTCCACGGAGACCCACTCCCATCATCTGTCTCCCGAGCTTCCCACACGTACATGTATGAGCCTGTTTATGTGGGTACAACATATTACCTCTGCTCGTAAAGATTATTTACAACTACGTTTTTAAAAATTTGAAACAATCTCAGGGTTATACAAATTGCAAAATTTTTAACATTTTAATATAGTTTTTAAAAATAAGTGTTTGACCTTACACCTTATGGCTCCCTAATCTCTTTATGTACTTTTTCCTTATAAGAATGTTCTCCCACATTAATGCAACACAACCACCCCTGTCTCTCTCCTGCTCCCCTCGGAACCCCCACACGCTGGTTCCACACCTGCCTGTGTCTGGCCGTGCGCTGAGACCACACGGTCACGTCCACGCCTCCAGTTCTCACCCAGCCCCGCACAGTCCACCCCACTCGTCCGCCTTCCCGGATCGGCTGTCCCTTCCTCTCGTGTCCACTGTCCCTCACGGACGCGCTCTCGGTTGTGGCCCATCGGCTCCCCCTGGAGGGGGCGCCTCGCTGTCCCCGTCAGCCTCCAGCGCCCCGAGCCAGGCCGCCCCGCCTTCGAGGACAGCACGCTCCTGCCCGTCTTGGGCTGGGACACCTCGCACGCGCCCTCCCGGCGCGGTGCCCGGCTGCTCCCCTCGCCCTGCGCCAGGCCGCCCTCGTGGGGACATTCCCTTGGCCCTGCCCGGGCGCGTGTGGGCCGGTCTACCAACTGTCACCTTTTAGCTCTCAGCCAGGGCGTCGTGGCTTCACCTTCCGTGTTTTGGTCTTTAATACCTCCGTCCTAGACTTACTTAGTGTGACTTCTGGTGAAGATTTTAATGATTGATTTTGTAAATATAGCATAATTCCCCCAACATTATCAGTTGAGCATTTTTCATTTTTAAAATATTATATAAGTTATTATATATAATATATATGTGTATATATGTACCACACCATTTGGGAGCAAATTATTTTATTCTGTCCACTCTTCAGGTCTTACACCAGTATCACGGTGTTGTGATTATGACATGTTTAGACAGCCAGTCGACCAAGTCAGTTCCTGTCATGCGTCTGTAAAAGGGTCCCAGACCCAGTCCCAGTGTGGGGATGGGACGGTCCCACGGCAACAGGCGAATAGAGGATGAAACTCCGATTCAGTTCTGACGCCATCTTCCCAGGGGTGGCATCAGGTCCCACCAGTTGAGGATTCGGGCACACAGGGCTGCTGCCCGCGCCCAACCTTCAGACACCACATTTTTCTTATAATTCCCGCTGTCTGTCCTGCAGGGAGATTATCGATTTTCGTGCGTTTCTCTCATGTCAAGTGATTTCATCCCTTGTACTATAAACATTATATCGTGTTTTCCCTGCTGTGTTAGGAATAAAATGGTATTGCCAAGAAATATCCTATGTGTCTTCTCCCAAACAAACTATATTTGCATAAATTTGTCAGTAAATTATGGGAGAGATTTCCCCAGCCTCGTTCTCCTCTGGGGAGCGAAATGACGTCATTAGCAAAATGACTTCATCTGCCTCACCACAGAACACGCTTCTGTCTGGGCCCGGGGAGATTCGAACTGCTGCAGTGCCCCTGGCCCTGTGGAGAGGTATGAATGGCTATTTATGTGTATATTTTTATCAGTACAAATAATACACAGTGGTAACATGACACAGTTTATTTTAGTAAAAATGTAGCCGTAGTATGTCTTCTAAATCTGTGACCCCTTCTGTGAGTTTGCACACGGCCCCTCCTGAACCTGACCTCTGACGGTCATGAACTCCTTGTCAGAGGGACTCGGTGACATGCTGACGCACGCACGTCATGAACTAGTAAAGGCTTTAGGAACCCCGGTCCTGACCTCCAGGAAAATGCAAGGACTCTCTAAAGTGCATCTTCAACGGGAAGGTGCCTAGGTCTGAACCCGGGATGAAAGACTAAGACAAAAACAAACACATTCTGAGACCTTACCATGAAGATCGGTCAGTCTAAGCTGATGCTCTATTTACTGTTCAGTGAGGAAGGATATGCCCTCCCCTCCTCCCTGCCCTGCTCTCGGTTCTACTCTGGGCTGGGCCCAAACAGTGGGTGATGAGGTATTACCCACGGATTACATTGATTTCTGTAATCTGATGGCGAAATGGCTTAAAATAGCCCTGGCCAGGTGGCTCGGTTGTTTGGAGCATCATCTTGTTCACCAAAAGGCTGTGGGTTCGATCCCTGGTCGGGGTGCTTACAGGAGGCAACTGGTCCATGTTTCTCTCTCACGTCTCTCTCCCTTCCCCCACCCCCTGCAACTTCTCTCTTTATTCTCAAGTTAGGGAAAAGAAAAGTGTCTTAAAGTAATTTATTTATTTTTTATTTTTAAATAATGTGCTAGTAGAAGAGAGTGATTTTTATTTTGCTCTTGTCTACATACCCCAAGCCTCGTGACCTGGGAGGACGCTGACTTCCGTGAAAACTCATTGTTATCCTTGGAAACGTAGCCTGTGGGGACGTGAGTGTTTACGCTGCTTCGGTGTAGGAGTCCCTAACAGGCTCCCTGGCGTTTTCTGAAGATAAATGTCTATGTCTACATACTTTGTGTCTACTCCGTAAACTTTTGATTAGTCCTTATTTCGATTCCTCAAATATGCAGAGAAACTCACTCGTTATCTTGGAACATTACTCTTGCAGTGGGGGGGGGGGGAACCTGGTGAGCATTTCCATGGGCAGTGCCGTTTTTCATCGTTTCCCAGGATGTGGGAAGGGCTGGGGTTGTGATTGGGCTGTTTAATTCCTCCCTGGCGTAAGCAAATATGCAGCATTCATTCCGGAATATTCTCCTCCTCACCTTCAGCACGATGTTAAATGCCTTCAAGTGGCTCTTCTGTAGAGTTTTACTGGTGGCACCTGAACTGTCACGGTGTCATTGACCGTCTTTCAGGCCGCCCCTGCTCCATTTCCACAGCAGGCTTTGTCTGGCAGCCGAAAATGTCATCGATCATAGTTTTAAGCATCATCTTTAGATGATAAAGTTGGTGGTGCTGTTGAATGACAAATTCAGAAGTATTATAAGTCTCTCAAACAGATGGCAAATATACCACCGTTCACATTTTTTAAACAAATGCTACAGATGGTAAGAGATTATTCCACCATGTTTAATAGGAAGATTCCACAGCATTTCGGCAAAGACACTTTTCTTTTTACTGCAAGAAAATCTGTGCAGCAATTGAGATACCAGCCACCCTTTTGCCTCCCAAATTGTACAGTGGCAGCATATGGGGGAGATGCCTCAAGAGCCAGCATTCACATTTCCTTTACGTGCCCTTAAATTCATTGAGTAGTGAAAACACAGGAGTGAGCAAGGTGTGTGGATACATCCATTCTTTACAAAAAAAAATAATTCTTGAAAGCATTTTTTGGTAATTTACTCATTCAGTCACAATATGTTTTGTGACTAAACATTTTTTGGCTATAAAGAAACCATTAACATGTCACATGTCAACATTTTAAAGAACATCATTTTTTAAATACTCCAGTAGTCTGTTTGGATGGTATACTGCTTTTATGCTTATTTTGTGAAATGATGACACAATAAAATGTTTTGAGCGACAGGAATAATTCAGAAAAATTAAAGAAGCATCTGAAAACAAGAGTCTCAATGTTCTGTTTGATCACAAACAGGGTGACAGTGACCGCCTCCGGGCAGCAGGGAGCTGCACCTCCGTATGCAGCAGGTGCCCACGCCTCAAAGTGGTTCATTCCCTCCCCTCAGCGCCGTACAATATTCCGTGGATAGTGATGAGGGAGTCAGCCCCTCCATAGCCACATGTACTTTATTCAACATGTTCTAAAAAAGAAGAATTTAATTCTAAAATGAGGGTCCTTTTTAGCACTTGCATATCATTGTTACTGTCCACTTTCGAACAATTCTTGTAACTGTCCTCTTTTTCAAAGGAACACTTGACTTTTAAAAATGTAGTTCTGATCTATTTCAAAATGCACAAGATCGCATTTCTCCTTCAAATGACCTTCGGAACTATTGCCCAGGAAGTCTGTCCCTTCCGGAAGGACCGCTGGTGGAGCGGACCTCTGGTCCCGCCGCGTCCGGAAGGTGATCTGTCCCATTTGCGTGCAAAGGGTTCGGCACAGTCTTCCTTGACTTCTGGTATTTGCTCTCAGCATTTCTTCTTTATGTCGGCATTTAATGAATAAAAAAAAGCATCGTTAAAATTCAAAGTGTGTAATCGTTGTTATCAAAGCAATATCGACATTTAAATGAATGAGAGGTGAACTTAGAAACTAAAACTTACTGGTCAAAATTTGAACACTACATGGTGTCTCTCATATTCTGTGACAACGTGGCGGCCTGTGGCCTTCCAGAGGCCAGACACAGACAGTGCCTCAGTGTCCCGACACCAAGGCCGTGTAAGAAATTATTCCAAAGTCTTGACCTCTCTTCTCTAAGCTGTGGTTCTCGGACATGGTATCAGAACAACTTGGAAGGCGGGTTAAGACCAAGGTTGCGGGGTCCCAGACCTGGTGCTTTGGATCCAGCAAGACTGGGGGTGGTGCCAGAAATGTGCGTTTCTGAAAGGTTCCCAGTTGACGCCACACTGCTGGTCGGCAGACCACACTTTGAGAAAGGCCAGGCGAGCACCGAGGCTGAGGCAGGAGGCAGTGAACGGAAATGCCGCATTCTAATCTCACTTTGCCGTGAGCTGTGTGACCTGGGGCCAGGCATCTACTCTTCTGCGTTTACAGCTTTATCCTTCTTCAAATAAGAGTGTTGGTCTAGGTAGTCACTCATTTCCTTGCATTTCACCCCAGAGTCTGTGAGTGTAAATCAAGAGCCACAAAAGGACACACCATCCCTTTCATTAGGTTGATCAAGGGTCTTCAAGGAAGCAGGGCTCTGAAAAGACGTTTCAGAAGTACACTGGGCTCTGCCCTTCCCCCTCCTTCCTCTGCCAAGGTGCCTGAACTTGAGCCCCAAGTGTGTCTGTTGGAGCTGCACATAAACAAGCCGACAACAGAACATATTCTCTAAGGGGAATGTGATGCTAAACTCAACCTTCTCTTTATCATATTGTGAAAGTATCACGAAGGCCTCACAACAGGGTTGCTAGAGCTTTCTCGGCCTGGGCTGCCGTTGGGGTTCCGTGCCACAGAAACCGGTCCCTCAGTGCCCTGTGTTGGTTTAGTACTCGGGGGCCCCTGTGGCTTCTCCCCAGGCCACCTCTGCGATAGCTGTTCAGCAAATACTATTCGCTGTTCGTTGTAATTGTGGCTCTTCCCTGTGTTTCAAAGACGTACGAGCCTCTGAGCTGGAGGGCATTGGAGAGGGTGACCAGGGCTGGGATACGCAAATGATCTTTCCACGGTTGATCTGACTGGGGCCTCCGTGGGTTGCACTTGAATGTTCTCGTTCCATTTCTGTTACAGCTGAGGCCATTTCCGTCGCTAACGAAAACAGACTGGGAAGATGACAGACTGTTCCGAGTCAATAAGGAGCGTGAGGGAGAAACAGTGTCAGGCGACTGGTCTTCTGTGTGTGCCTTTGTGAGGAGGGAGACTCACGCGACAGGTGCAGCCGGGACAAGGTGTGAGCCGGTGACTCCAGGGCCTGCCCTTCTCCCCGACCTCTGTGTCGGCGTGAAAGGTGGTTGTGCCTAGGCAACAACACACTGATTTCCTCCTGTTCATCTCCACCTCATCAGAGGGTCTGAAAGCCTTGGCAGAAGATCTTTGTGCTTCGGTCTTATAAAAATAGTCCCCGTTTGTCATTCTTTACAATTACTCTATTGTACTGTCGTGTGTTCCCTTCCTAGACCCCTAACACCCTTCTCCGTGGAACCACTCTCCTCTTGTAATTAGCTTCAGTGGCTCTTGCAGCTTTTGCCGCAGTATTAGTGGTGGAGGACCAGTGGAGTCCGTGTGGTTAACCCTAATGGAATGAAATTATCACCTGTCCCCGACGATTCTCAGTAGCAAACTCTCTCTGAATTCGTCACACAAATTTACACTTATTTAAAAATAAAGAAGTCTCAACCAGCTCAACCAAGAGACGCGAGAAAATATTTTTTTTATTTGAGTAAAATGTTGCTCTTGGCTGTAATAAAACAGAGTAAGTGTCTGAACTGCCGAGAATGTTTGTTATAGTATAATCTTAAGTCTTTCAGCAACTCCTGCTCTCACATTTTCCTTTATTAAAAGGTATTAGGCTCGGCCTTCCTTTTCATAACCAGGTATTCTCAGCACTGACAACCCAAATCTCTGCCACTCATTCTGTTTTGAAAAGAAAAGGCTCGCATTGGAAGTGTTATCAGCTGTAAATCTAGCATTTGGCGGGGAGATAAATATAACCTATGCAGACTGAATTCCAGTACACAAACCCCCTGATTTAATGCAATGTAACCCATTCGTTTCCAAAGCTCCAATATGTGTCACTCTGAGTATCTGGGCATTTCTTTGGGTAACAAGATAGTTATTGTTTGGCTCTTAGGAGGGGAAAGAGTTCTTCAACTTACTCCCAACCATTTCCAATATTGACATATTTGGCACATGGTGTAAACTTCTCTAAGGTCTTAAGAAGCTTTATTCAAGTGTCACCAGTTCGATTCCCAGTCAGGGCACATGCCTGGGTTGCAGGCCATGACCCCCAGCAACCGCACATTGATGTTTCTCTCTCTCTCTCTCTTTCTCCCTCCCTTCGCTCTAAAAATAAATAAATAAAATCTTAAAAAAGAGAAAAGATTACTAATACTTAAAATATTTTTTAAAAAGAAGCTTTATTCTATTTTTCCATACCGGCGAGGCATGCTCAAATTGTAGTGTGTGCCTGCTGGTCAGAGCACAGAATTTTGAAGGCATCAGTGACTAATTCCCCAGGACCGGATCACTTTATCCGTGGTGAGCCGCCGTGACTCACCCGGAAGGACAGCGTCACGATGAGGCTTCAGTGTGAACCATGTGTCATCTACAGAGAATAGCATGGCCGAGTAGGGAAGCATTTTTTTACCTGCCTCCTCCTTTACACAGAACGTTATGTTGGCTTTTAGGAGCTGAACAGTATGTAGTCTTAAAAAGCTACGCATCTGTTTCTAAGCCAGCCAGTTACATGTTATCCCCAAAAGACAAGTTTGGACAATTGTAGGGATGCTGTGTGCTTGCAAAAAAAAAAAAAAAGAAATGGAGACGAATTAGAGAGAGAACCTTGCCTTCTCTCTTCTCTCTTTTCTCTGTGGGAACCCTTGCCTTCTTTGAGTGAACCTGGTGAAATACATGGATTATAAGACTGGATGAGGGGGGAAGTGTTTTCCAGAGTGGGCACAGGGTTTTTCTCTACTTATTAGTTAGAGTAATGTTTGTGCCATTCCTGCGCCTTAGAAGAGGAGGGATTCACACTAGAGCCAATCCCACCTCTACACAATCCTGCTGTCAGCTGGTGTCGGAGTGAAGGAAGGCATCTTTCAAAGTTCAGATTAGACCCTGGCTGGCGTAGCTCAGTGGATTGAGCGCGGGCTGCGAACCAAAGTGTCGCAGGTTCGATTCCCAGTCAGGGTACATACCTGGGTTGCAGGCCATGACCCCCAGCAACCGCACATTGATGTTTCTCTCTCTCTCTCTCTTTCTCCCTCCCTTCCCTCTCTAAAAAAAAAATAAATAAGTAAAATGTTTAAAAAAAAAGGTTCAGATTAGAGTATAATTCACTTTCTAAATATTGGATAACTCTATTTGAATCTCAAAATAGCTCTTTTCAAGTCACCAAAATAAAAGCATTTCTTCAACAAACTTTACTTGGTAGGATGTGCTTATAAGAAGGAGGTTCATGCATTTTTTACAAATATAATTCATCTGAAGCTCATCGCGTTGCTAGGACAGTCGATTGCTTTGCTCTTGGTCACACGTTCTGTGGCAGGAAGTCTGTTGTCGCTGCGACATTGAGGTTTGACGAGCAGGCCCGTTTCACAGGAAGTCGTGGTGGTATTTTTTTTTTAAGAGAAGCTATATAATGCATTTTAGCGTGTCTGAACATGAAGGTGTATTGTATCCGATGGTGCCGAGCAGAGATGGCATGGGCTGGCGATATTCAAACACGTGCATGATACAGTAGCCCAGGAGTGACATATGAAACATCCCCTCTTCCAGCCCCTGACAGCTCCGTGGGGACTGGCTGCTCAGTCCTGTGCGAGCTTGTCCAAACATGAGGCCGAGTTCTAGAATGTGAACCTACACGCACAGAAAAAACATCCATTTATGGCTTTTTCCATGGAAATTGCCTGATATTTTAAATGCAAATAGGTGAATGGAATTCTCATAATGATCTTAATTCCCATCATCAAAGCTAAGTTATCTACATTAAATTTGACCTGTCTTATTGAAAAACTTCGAGGTTTCATGAGGAATTCACCCCTATTGTCAGAAGTAATTTGGTCAAAGGGAAAAACATTGTCATTTTCCTCATGGAAATATTACTGTTTGCAACGAGTATTCAGTTGGGAGTCATGGAGAGTAATTTTAAGTATTTAATAAGTAATTTGTCTCATTAAGTAGTATAACAACTTTAGTAGCGATTTGACGTATCATGACAGAGAAGACTGACTGCTTCTTATTGCCATTACCTAGAGAAATTAATGTACGTGCAATTCTAACAAAGTTTTTAGTTTAGGAGAGAAGTATGTCATTTCCACTGCATTGTATTAAAAAGTCATATGAGCATGAAGATACCAAGCTATGCATTTGAGCATAATTGATATTATGAACTACTTGTCAGGCTAATGATTCCATTCATCAAAGAACATGTAGTAAAATTACGGAAGAATACCACATGAGTATTGAACAGACTCAGTAGCCTAAGAACCTGTGAAAACTGAAATGTACAGGTATTCCAGGATATCTTCCATTATCCTGCCTGAATGGGGGAATGCTACTTCTATAGAAGGGATCCTATGGATGAGCAAAGAAACAAACTGTCAAGTAGTAAGTTTACAATTTGAGGAAACTACAACACTTGGAACTTCTGCTGCTAGTACAGCTTTCAGGTGCCCTTCACCTTGGACACCGAGTGATCCCCAGCATAGATTCAAATCACCTTCACCCAGAAGGATGTTACTTTATACAACAAATCCCCGTGCGTGCCTCGGATCCGTGGACATGTGAATTAACAACATGCTGACACATGAATTACTGAGATATGCAGTTGGGGTTCATGTTTAATGCAACTTTTATTGATGAAGCTATCATAATACCAGTTTATTTGGGTTTCAAACTGTAAATTATATTAATTAAAACACAATAAAAGGTGAAGTGATGTATTAGATTTTCCATGAGATTGTCCTGTTTCCAAGGAATAAAAACAAGTGACTGTGTTATTAATCTTAGAAGTCTGTCAGTTCAATTTTTGAATTTTTCTCTCCAAATCTATTGATGTTTAGTCTCTTAATAAAAATCTGGGACAGCTACAACACACTCCATTACGATTACCTTTATTGGCAATATATTTCTTATCTCAAAGAAGGGGCAGAGGTTATTCAGTGTAACATTATGTCATATTTGGTTACCCAGGATAATGTGATACGTAGAGCATATGCCTGCCTAACAGTATCATATTTATTTAATGAATATTCAAAGCCTTACCATTCCTGAGTGCTATTAGGGAGGTATGGCATTCTTTCTAGATGAACCATATGAAAGGAAATTACACACTTTGGAAGGAATTTTTTTTAATGAGGTCATGCCTATGAATACTTTAGCTCTACATAAAGAATGAACAAATTCTAATTTTAAAAATATACTATCCGAAGGAGCTTTATTATTTTTATTTTTATATCAACCAAATAGAAACCAATAGCTTAAAAGAGATGAAGACTTTCTTTACAATTTCAGAGCAAATGCAATGACCAATGTTTTAAATAGTAAACTAAATCATAACAGGAAATTCTCAAGAGAAAATATGGCTGGCTGGCATAGCTCAGTGGATTGAGCGCGGGCTGGGAACCAAAGTGTCCCAGGTTCGATTCCCAGCCAGGGTACATGCCTGGGTTGCAGGCCATAACCCCCAGCAACCGCACATTGATGTCTCTCTCTCTCTCTCTCTCTCTCTCCCCCCTCCCCCTCTCCCTCCCTTCCCTCTCTAGAAATGGATGGATAAAATCTTAAAAAAAAATGGGAACAAAGGTAGTTGACAAACTACCTCGAGTCAATGAAGCAAGACTAATTAGCATAGAAATAATAGTACAAAATTGTTTTATGGGATCATACTAAAAACAAAGATGACAAATACAAGGGAAAGGAGGCATTCTTGGGGATTAGTGATGTATTCAGAGGGGGAAAGCCAATAAAGACATATAAAAGAGGAGCAGACGTTTGGTAATGATTGGGGGATAACGACAGTAGAAAGTGAGAAGAGGAGGCCAATCTCAAGTAGAACCAAGCCCAGTAGAACCTCAATACAGTAAGATACATGTATTCGGTGTAGGAATGGAAACAGAAACGCGATGGGCAGGCTGACTCCGCGTGGTGAAAACAAGTGCGGAGAGTGCGAGTGTGCTCCGAGGCAGCTAACCGACCCCAGCGCCAGCAGCCACGGAGCGCGTGGCCACCGTGAGCGCACGCAGAAACAGACTGGTCAACACAGCTGTGCCCCGAGTTTCAGCAAGACTGGCCTGTGTAGGTTGGATTTCACATACCACCAGTGAATGGGCAAATTGGTAACCATACTGGAAGTAATTTGGGATTCATTATAAATTTATATGTGTGAACCACTGGTTTCCAGCCGTCCAACTCGGAGGTGCACAGAGGAATCACGGCGCGTGCGTCAGGACACCCCCAGGACCACGTCCATTACGGAAGCAATCGCAAAAACACCCTGAATCCCTATCAGCAGGATAAATAATAAATGACGTTCCACACAAGCAAGAGCATATAACACAGCTTTGGAAATGAATGACTGTGGTCTCATGAGATACAAAGAATGAAGTTCAAAAACATACTAAGCTAAAAGGAAAGCCTCAGAAAAATACACTCAGTATGATGCCATGTATAGAAATTAGGTACAGGCATCACTAAATGACATATTGTTTGTGTCTTTATATTTATACAGCAAAATCTGTTTGGGGAGAGAGGCGGTGTGAGGGGGTGGAGGGAGAATACAGCGGCTTGGGTTTGGGTGACGGGGGAATCTAAGTGCTGTGAACACTCTCTCTGATAGGCCGGGCAACAACGGAGCTCGCACCAACATTCTCCTTTAAGCACCCCATATAGTCGTCACACACTTTTTATGTAAGGCACATTTTATTATTAAAAAGTTTGAAAGAGAGAAACATCTGTGTAATCAATGCAACATTTTTTTTAAAGTATTGTTTTGTATTTGTTTTTGCTAATGCAAAGACTATATAACTATACAAAACAGAAGTCCAGATCTTAAAGAAATAATCTATCAAGGAAGCTATTTGTTATGTGTGAATTGTGTCCCCTCAAAATTCACCTGTTGAAGCCCTAACCCCCAATGTCGTAGTATTTGGAGGTGGGGCCTTTAAGGGAGTAGTTAAGGTTCAATGATACTGTAATCAGATTTAACCTTATCTTGTTAGATTGGGCCCTAACCTGGTAAGATTGGTGACTTTATAAAGGGGAAGAGACTCCAAAGAGTGCACTCTTTCTGTGTCTGGATGGATAATGAACAAGTCTGTGTTGTAAAATGTTACCAAGTTCAGATGCAGTTTTATGAGCATTTGAAAATATACCCAAAATGGGGCAGAGGAGGGGGAGTAAATCTTAAATTCACTTCTATCCCTACAAATACCGAAACACTTCTGATAACATGATGTTGGTATATAAAGACATGTGTGCGTGTAGCTTATTCTTAACACTGCTTGTTGCCCACGAACTCTGTCTCACACACACCCTGTTACAGGTTTACATTTTGTTGTGGGAACTTGCTAACTGAGTTTGTGTGGTGTAAAACCGGGGAACGTTTTATTCCTGTCCATCCTTGGTGATACATTCAATAGGAGATAACACCCACGCGCCCCTCTTGCCCGGGGGTTAACATTTGTTTGTGAAGTAATGAAGGGTTTGGTGTCAGGAACACACCTTTGCAAGCCCTTTTTCTAACCTTTGAGCTGATGTCAGAGACCGGGGTCCTAATTATCTCCCAGTTGTAACTGCTCTGTTAGAGAGCCACGTCCTCCAGTCTAATCAGCTCAGGCTCTGACTTCTGAGGAAGGTGTACCTGCTCCCTGGCAAAGAAACCCCCACTAACAATATTTCAATTCCCAGTGTAGTGGAGGTACTGCATTTCTCCCATACCAAATAGATCTTTCTTTTCCACAGCGATACATTATGGGAATTAGATGCACTTTCTAAATGCCACCCAGCCCTTCGGTAAACACACAAGTGAGAAAGAAGAAAAGAACAAATGGAACAGAGCGAGGCAGTCTTATAGATCATTTGATGAAGTTTCCTACTTTGGGAGAATTTTGGAAAAGAATGACTAGCCTGGATGTGTAGAGACAAAAATGAATGATCCCATTTACAGCATAAATGATGCATGCAGGATCTGTGCAGGCATTATTCAGATAGATAACATTTTAACATTAGATCAAACCTTATGAAACCGGCATTTTTTAGGTTAAAACATAATGCGATAGCAGCAATTTCCTGCAGCGCAACCTCCTTACGGAGTACTTTTATCTTTCTATCATGGTGCAGTCAGTCACACTGTTCTATGTTTACGATACTGTTTCTTCCATGAAGGAGACAGTTTTATTTCTGTAGCAATAGGTAATAAATTAAACCGCTCGTGTTTGTTGTCTCAGGGAAGCGTGTCACTGAAGCCCAAGCCAGTTTTGATGGCTGCTGTTTTCTCTTCTCGGCTCAGATGATTATTTCTTGACCGTGGCCCCCGTGGCCCAAGAGCCACAGCACACGAGCAGGAAGTTCTGGCTGAGCACAGCCCGCTGAAGCTGCGGCCTGTCCCCGCAGACGATGGCATGATGGGCCACTCGCCTCGCCGTGCACCGCGCCCCCAGGAGTTTGCGGGGCGACCTGTTCTCAGCGCTCTGCACGCCCGAGCAGGGACTTCAGCTGTTCGCTCACCTGAACGAGGGGTCTGCGCCTCTCACACTGTTTGCCAAGGAGCTGACACCCCGTTTGATATCAGCTTTGTTTTCCTTGATCCCTCTGAAGCTCCGAGGGTAGCAGGGAGGGGAAAGGCACAGACACAGGACTGAGGGACCGATGTCTCACGGGACAAACACGCAAACAAGGCTGTGTCACCTCCGCTCCCAAGGGTCCCTGACAACAAAACACCCCCACGATACCCTCGCTTCCACAGCCGAGGACTTTTCGAGGGACGGGTGGGGGATGTCACTTTGACAAATATTTTTAAGAAAACCTAAGCTTTGGTTGACAACTCAATTTTTTTTCCCCTTCAGCCATCAGTGTAAGTGGTCACCTACGTTCATCCTCCACACGCTCCTGTGGAAGTGCAGAGGGAATAACCTTTTGAAAATAATTTATTGAAATATCGACTGATCCAGGCTTCCCCTTTGGGTGACAAGGCCTGTCAAAGTGACAAGGTGACGGTGACAGGCCGGTGCTGGAGCCACTCACGATGCAGGCTCAGGCTGCCACTCGACCGTTCGATGCGATGGGTCCCTGCTGAACCCGCGTGAGTGACTGGCAAGGACAGCAGTGACGCGCCAGCGCCTCGAGTCCCGACGGTGGTGGGCCGCCCAGCACCGGGGCCGGGGCGTCTGCTTGCTGGTCGGGGACCTGACGAGGGCTGGCCCGTGACTGCCGCCACCTGTGCTTGCCCTTCTTCGATACGGTTTTCAAATTCCGGATGTATCATTTTGACGTGTGACAGAGCCAAGGAGAAAAAAAAATAATGAAAAGCAAGATGCAGTGACAGCTAGCCACGCTCTCTCCCCTCAAAGATTTCGTAGGCTTGCCTGAGGAGCGCTGCCTGTTAATTAGAGCTGCTTTGTGAACGCCACAGAGCCCCATCAAATATAATCTGGCTTGTGTCAGCTCGTGTTGGCGACAGCGGAGCAAAGTCATCAGTTTATTGCAATTAACGAGGAACCGCCTGGAGGGCGGTGGGGACGGGCGGCCTCCAAGAAGGCTGGAGGTGAGCCCTCCGTCCAGATTGTGAAATGCCGCACCACCGAGTCCGAACACCTGCAAACACGTGTGCAGACCGGCAAACCCCAGGCTGTCGGCCGCAGCCCTCCCGACCTAAAGCCGGTTAGAGGCGGAGCGCCGCTCCCACTGAAAGTCAAGTACGAAGACGATCGTCGGTGGTTGGTTTGCCGGCGGCAGAAACACGCTGGAGTTTTGCGGGCAAGGTGATAGGAAGCGCTGACCTCCTTCTTCGAGGCCGTCTTAGGCCTTGGGCAGAAGAACAGAGAGTTACGGAGGTGGCATCCCTGTACACGGGCACATAACAAAGGCCCTCACGGGAAGCGCTGCGCGAGGACCCCCAGGGACCGCACTGCGGGGGACTGGGTGGGGGGAGACCTGTTGCTAGGGAACCAGCACGCCCCTACACTGACAGTCTCAGTCCACCCCGTCCCCGCTCTACGGGTAGACACACGCAGTTTGCCTTGTTAATGGTTCACAAAACAGTACATGTAATTTTAAAAAATTATCTGCCTTTTTCTTGGTTTACTAATTATTTTCTTTTCTTTTTTTTTTTAATTTCCCATTTCTTCACTTCGCTACCTCGTTTTCAGACCCGTGGCCAGGCGCAGGCGTGCTTCCTGCTCGGGCGCCCGTTTCTTCGCGCTGACCGCCCGGCGCGGGTCGGGGGCGTGGGGGAGCCCCACCCTTCCACGGGTGCTGTCGGTTCGTCTCTCGGACCTCTGCCCTCGGCCCCTCGCTGTGTGATGCCTCCCATTGTAGTTTAACATACATCGTGAAATGGTCTTCGACCTGTTTTCATTTTGGTTTTAAATACTGTTGTTCGCTTTCTGGGCCTCTGTAATAATGATCAGCCTCATTTACTGAAACACTTCGTTCAGTGTTCTTTGCCCCAAATTCCCTGCCATTCTTCCAATAGTTCTGGGGGGTGGAGGCCACTATTGTCTCTGTTTCATGGATTAGGCACAGAGAGGTTGAGTTACTTGTCCAAGGTCACGCAGTAGTGAGTGACACAACCAGAACTTGGGACCAAGGCCGTTAGGTTTTTGACCAACTACTGTGGTTGGCTTCCCCGCACACCCTGCCTTGCAGTGGCCTGGGCCTTAGCAGTTCATGGGCCAACTCAGCAGCCTTCTGCCCGCGCAGTCACCAGAGCTATGACCTGTTTTTCCTGCCCCTCCACTACAGGTCTCTGTCGTGTGCTGCATTCCCTCAGAACACCCGGTAGCAAGTACGAGGCATTTCTCCCCTGGCGCCTGCTGAGGCCCCAAAGGGCAAGCGAGTTCTGGTTGCAGGGAGTGGCAGATGAACCCGCCGGTCCCCAGGCAGCCCAGGGTAAGGCTGGCCCAGTTCCCAATCTCGGTGAGACCAGTTTACAAAAAAGAAAATGTGGAAAGGCAAAGTGGCGATTACAGTGTTGGCTAATAGTGGATTTAAAATGCATCAAGAAAGCTAGACGTTTTAAGAATCTGCTGTCTTTGGAAAATACACATTTCATTGTATTTTTATTCTTTTCCAATCCTCAACCGAGGGCATTTTTTCATTTTTTTAAGGTGGGGGGCAGGGAGAGACATCCATATGAGAGAGAAATTTCTATCCGTCATCTCCCATACGTGCCCTCACTGGGGGTTAAACCCACAACCTAGCTATGTGTCCTGACCAGGGATCAAACCCACAACCTGCTGATGTACGGCACTATGGTCCAACCAGCTGAGCTACCCCAGCTGGGGCCAAACCACATTTTATGGCCTAAATAATTGTGCCTCCTTTTCCTTACACATCCCGAATTGTGTGTGTGTGTGTGACTATGCCCACACTCACATATATCTGTGTTTAATGTTGGCTTATGCTAGTTATTAAAGAAACTGACTCTCGTTTAATTGAATCTGAACAAAGATCCCTTGAAGTTGGCTTTATTAATATCCAAATTAATTACCACAATTAGCTATAAAGAAAACAAAGGTAAGCACATTCATACAGTTGAAAGACAGTAAAAATCTGGAAGGAGATAAAACTTGTAGTGGAATTTAAATTCAGTTTTGTTATCTTTCTTGTTAGGATGAAAACTTTAAACTTTCCACAGTCACTGTGGCAGAAAGAAAGGGTGAACATGACTCCCCTTCTCAAGTTCAAACCTTTTCCTCTGGACTCTTCATTGTCCATCATCTTTATGTCCTCTGAGCAGGGGCCCTAAGCAGGATCCTGAGACAATGTCTTGCCTGCTGTATAGCATATTGGAAGCTACACTGTGGGTGACCTAAGCAGGTTGGGTGCTTGGGCCCAAAGCAACTCCAAGGGTAACTTTTCTACACCAGTACCATGCCACTGGTAAAGATGACAATCTGGGTTATATCCTTTCCCTTTTCAAGTTCAGTCTGTTCTGGACATGCATTCCTTTCCTTCTCCATAGACATATGAGTGGCCCCACAAGTGCGTAGAGATAGAAGAAAAAGCTGCTTAGGAAACCAGGGTCCTCATTCATTCTTACGGGGTTTGATTTCAGAAGGTCTTGCGTTATGTGTTGATATAATTGGTGGGCATGATCGCTTTAGAGTCAAGGGGAAGTCGGCATCATTTTAGCAGCATTGTATGTTATCATTGACTTTTTGAATGTCCCCTCTTCATTTATTTATTTTAAGAGACTGTCTTCGCTCTTCATTGTTTTATATCTTAGTTTCTGAACCTTCCTTCGCCCTACACTGTCCCTGATCTGGTGAAACCACGTGAAGGTAATCTCTACCAGTTCAGGGCTGGGATCAGCGGACACATGTTTGTAGAGGTGTAGCTGCCATGAAGCAAAATAGATACGTGAGCATTTTCAGGTAATCACAAGGTTATTGGCCCTCTTTACAGAATTATTTTGCACTTTGGAAATCAATTTGTACAATTTCTCTGTGTATCTTGCCATGCTATTGAGTTTAAGGTATGATTTTATTGCAATACATTTTTTTCAACTTTCTCAGGGAACAATCCACAGTAAATCCAGCAGGTGGTTTATCTGAAAGTAGATGTGTCGCAGCCACTGGCCGGCAGTGACTGTGGAACACTGCAGATGCTTGTTGAAACACGAGAAAAACATACACACAGACAACTGGGTCCTGTGGAGAAATAGGGACGAAAACGGCCACTTTCTCTAGTGGGGAGCACTCTGTCTTTTCACCCAAGCAGGCTTTTATTCTTGAACACAAATACCGTTTGCAAATTACAAGTAGCTAGCTTTGAAAGGCACTGGCAGGTCTCCTGCTGGGATCCTAAGCCAGAAATTTGGGGGTTTTACCATTTAAAAAGACTACAGGACTTAAAAACTTAGTTTCGTTTCCTCCCTGTGCCTTCATATTCTAATTAAAGAGCATCCTCCAGCAAGCAGATCTCACAGAGTCTTTCATATTCTATGTCTCAGGCTTGATTACCCCGGGTGGGGGTCCACCGACTCTGGTCTGGAGTGCACTGTCCCTGTTATTTCTGCAGGCCTGAGTCAGGCAGAGGAAACAAAGACAGCTGGGAGACTTGGATTTCTCAAGGACTCAGGCTTTGGCAAAGTCGAGGGGGCAGGGGTTGATGTCAATCACCCTGTCATTTCCACAGCCCCGAGTCTCTTCCCTTAGGGAATTTGCACATGATCGCGTCTGTCTTAGATTCATTCTCTTTCCTAGAAAATTGTTACCTGTCATTGACTGCCGATCATGCAAAGGGAGCCAGGCATTAGAACAGGCAGCGTTCATGCCAGGGAAATAAGTTTTTTGTCTCCTTAGCATCTCCTGGTTCGGAGGCCTCTTACTCAGCCATAGTCACAGGTGGTTACAGCTTCCTGAGACCAGGCAGGGCAGACCTCAACATAGATATTCATTCATTCATTCATTCATTCATTCCCATGTAACTCTGTTGCTGGAGCTCTAAGGATGTAATTATACAAAGTTGATGAGTACCCTAACATGTTCATTTAATTTGCTAAAGACAGGCAAAAGTTGTTTCTGAATTCTTTTTGACTACATTGAAGTTGAATCATTTGCAATGATCTTCTAAAAATTAGTTTTGTCATTTTCTGCTGTCAGAACAGTGAGAAGAAAGTCATTTGCATTTCTCTGAGGCTTGTTTATGGAATCCTCACTCATCAATTTTTTTCTTTGTTAGTCTTTAGATTGCAATGTACAATTATTGACAATCAATTCAATGGATATTTACTCTATACTAACTATGCATTATGCATGAATCCGGAGACTGGATTTCCAAAGATAAATCTGGATATAAGGACTTCTGTTGATGGGCAGACACACGAGTAAAGGCCAAGTACACTGCAGCGCACTAATTACAGTGGGAACAGCATCTTGAGGGATCACAAAAGAGGGGTCGAACCGTTGCTCTGGCTGGGGCTGCTTCAGAAAGCTCTACGGGGAAGAGCGTGTTGGACTGGCTCTGGGCGTATGAACAACAGATTGTTGCTCCTGTTCTTTGTTTTTCTGTTTGTTTGTTGTTGTTCCTCAATGTGTTTATTGTGGTAAAAGACACATAGCATGAAATTTACCATTTTAACCATTTTTAAGTGTACCGTTCGATGGTGTGAGTGCATTCATTGTGCACCCGCCAGCCCCATCCATCCCCAGGAGTGTCTGCATCTTGTAAAAGGGAAACTCTGTCCCCATTAAACAAGAGGCCCTCATTCTGTCCCCCTCGCGCCCCTGCACCCACTAAGCTGCCATCTGTCTCTGTGAATTCGATTCCTCTGAGTACCTCGGTTAAGTGGAATCACATGGTATTTGTCTGTTGTGGAACTGGCCTAATTTACTGAGCGTGGTGTTCTCAGAGTTCATGCATGGTGCACCAGGTGTCAGAGTGTCCTTCCTTTTTCAGGCTGAAGGTTATTCTGTTGTACGGGTGTTACACACTTTGCTCATTCATTCATTCACCCCTGGGCAGTTGGGTTGCTCCCACAATTTAGCTGTTGTGAAAAATGCTGCTGTGAACAAATATCTCTTTGAGATCTGATTTCAGCTTGGTTGGGTGTATATCCAGAAGCGGAATTATGGATCATATGGTAACCGTATGCTTAATTTTTTTGAGGAAACTCCAGACTGTCTTCCACAGCAGCTGTACCATTTTATATGCCCATCAACAGTGCACAAAGGTCCCAATTTCTCTGCATCTTTACCGACATCTCCTACTTTCTGCTTTTTAAGGACTTTTGAGGGGGTATGAGGAGAGACCTCACTGGAGTTTTAGTTGTGTTTGATGTTTTATAAATTTAGTGTGGGTGATTTGAGGTTAATTTTCTTTAGATCGGTGTATCTTAAAGTGTATTCCAGGGATCACAGGACCAAAGTCAACCACAGTATTTGCTAATGGTGTCCCGAAAATTTATTCAACAGTTGATAGGGTATGCAGAATCCTCAGGTGGTTTTTTGACACAATAACTTTTGCCACAGAAACAAGTGAAAATTATTCCCCCTGCATCAAGGTTACTGTCCTCTCCATAATCATATTGTCTACCACCATCATCTCCAAATTGTGTGAACAAGATCATATATATATATATTTAAATTTTATTGATTACCTGCCTCTCCAAAAAACCTGGCTTATTTAGAGATAAATCAGATTCACTGAGGCAAGGCCCCTGGCAGCGGTGGGCGATTTATAGGTCAAAGGGGCTTAAGCCCCATTCCGTCCTCAGGTCCTCCCGGCGACAGCCTGCCTGCCGGGTTACACAGCCTGGGCCGTGTGTCTGAGCTGCCGGGCCCTCTGTCCGGGATGCGTGGAAACCCTGAGTCTCTGCGGGGTGTTTGCCCACGTCTCACATCCAGTCCCTGTGCCTGCCTCGTCCACGACGCCGTCCTCAGATGAGCCCAGCCACGCAGCGCCGACCCGTCCTCCACTGCACCGGACCAGACAGGGCTTCAGGCTTCACCGTGGCACTCAACACCGTGTGGTGATTTCGGTTGGCATGGCGGCTCTCAGTGCCGTGAGAGTAGAACCCGCTCTAATTGTTATTATTATTACTATTACTATTACGGCCTAAGGCCGTGCCTTATATCTGGTACATAAAAATATGTTATTTCTCTGCAGTGGAATTGTAACCAGTCTTAATGCTCTGTCGGCCGAGCAGCCATTGCTACAGTGGTAGTGATGATAATGTTATACACACTGAGGGTCCAAGATGAAAAGTCATATAGATCTTTGCAGGTTGGAAACCATTAGAACTTAAGTTTTGTGAATAAAACAGAAAAAGTCTAAATGACATATGTAAGAAAAAATATTTTCTTCGCAATTCTTTTGCAGTAATAAGCAGTAAATTACGTTAGTAGGTGGGGAATAAGAATAGAAAGATATTTGAACGTTTCCCTTTGATGCAACACGCAGACGGAAAATGCCCCACACGCAAGACACTAACACAGAGACCCTGCAGTGTGTGACTTCAAGACCAATGATTGATCCACGGGCTTTGGTAGCCAAAGTGCTTCAATTATATGATACTGATGGAATGTGTTTCTGAGATGCTATTTGGAGGGCATTTTCTAAGCCGTAAAATGGAAAAATAATTACAGGAGGCCGATCTCACTGACGGCTGGTTGTTTTTGAGAGCACAGTCCGGTCCTGGGGCCCCGGAGCCTCCCCACGGGGACCCACACCGGCTCCGCTGACAGCCCAGGGCTTCCTTAACGTCCCTCCCCTCCTGGCTCCTCGGATAATTAGTTGCAGGTGAAATCGATCCCCCTTTCCCCAGGGCTTCCCATCGCAGGGACAATAAAATAACCCTTTTCATTGTGTTGACTACACTCTCCTTTCACTCTGGTGAACCGGTCCAAGGGCCAGACCACCCGGAGGACTGGGCTATAACATAACATCAACCACAAAACCACCGTGCGATCTGCAGCGCCCGTGTAGAAGTGAAAATTTCACGCGTGGCCATAGACAGCAAACCATCCATTTCTGAGCCGCATTAGCACTCAGAACACCAGTTGTGTGCTCTGGAGATTGGTGGCCGTCTGCTGGCTGACCGGGAATTGTGATAAGATAGCAGTTGACCGGGGGCTTCAACACAGCGAGCCAAACATTTTGCAGAAAGCCTGGGGGAAACAGAGGTCAAGGTCGTGCTGATAATGAGGACGTGAAATGCCTGTATTAGAAATAAACAAACATACATCTGATGCATTATCAGGTGCAAAAATTTCTGCAAGAAGTCCCTTTAAAAATCAATGCATATTGGCCTTTTTACCTTCAAATCTGCCTCCTGAGAAACATCTGAGGGTTTTCAATTTGAGATGACAAAAGAGAAAAAGGAAAGAAAGGGGGAAAGAATGATTTTTTAAAAAAGATTTTTTAGTTAAAGTTCTCCCAGGGGCCTGCATGTGAAGTTTCAGGACTCCTTTGGGCCACCCGAGGAACGTGTACGTTGGCGACCTTGAGGATGTCAGCACAGCCCTGTGCCTGTCCTGACCTTCTCTCCCCCACCGCGCCCTCGTCCTCACCCTGCCCATTCCTCGGTCTCCACCTGGGACACGGGGGTGCTGGGGACGCCCCCGGCCTCTGTCGTCTGGGAGCTAGTGAGACTCAGAGCTGCAGGCTGTCACAGAGTGCCACACAGAAAAAGCGTGTAAAATGATGCCAGCTCTGCCCGGGTATCGGACGGTGATGGTAAAATTCTCTGTCCGGCCCTTCTGCCGACTTCACGCCGCACTGACAGGTGAGCCCGTCTTCAGCCTCGCTTCGTCACCTCATTAACGTTGTGTCCCCTGGGGCTCATCCTCTGTCTGAGAGTGTTCTTCCTTCCCGCCGGCAAATGGGTGGCGGGTGAGCCATCATCAGTTGGGACCAATAAACATGTTGCTCGTCCTCCCCTCGGGGACATGGGTCGTCTGGCCAAGATGGTGCCACCGTTCTCTGCACTCGTGTGGGTTTTGACAGAGGGGCGGGCAGAGGCTGCAGGGAGCTGGAAAGCACCTACGATTGATGCTGCCACGGGCAGAAATCAACCTACAGGTTGGCGCCAGATGGGGGCACATGCGGGGGACGCACCCCACCAGCGTGTCTGCCCCTCACTCCGCCCCTTCGGTTCGCTCATGGTGTCGTTTCCCTCGGTGGCCTCGGCGCTTTCTCAGCTGTCCACGCTGTGACTGGAGCGCAGGCAGGAGCCCATCTCGGAGGGCCCCGGCTTCTCCCTGGAACTGTGCTTCGTGGGCCCGGGAAAAGCCAGCCAGGCGGGCCTTCGGGAGACACCTGTCACTCGGGTCCCGCGGGGTCTATGTCTATCTGAGCGTCTTTTCCTTAGCTGGCTCCCTTCAGAAACCATGAGACCCGCAGGCTGATGAGCGGGTTCCGTGCTTGACGTAGGAAGGACGATGTGTACTTTCTAATGATCATGGGTGTAGAAATGAGGAAGGAGAGACCCCATAGAAGGTGTTGGTTCTGATTTCGTGCCACCGAGCCTAGGCGTCCGGTCCGTGGAGACGGGGTGTGCGGGTGGGCTCTGCCCCCCCCCCCGCGCTCAGCCCGTCTGCGCGCACGCTGCTGCCCAGAAAGGATGTGATTATAAATTTAGGGCGTCGTGCTGGTTCCCGTCGTGCTTTGAGGCCTCAAGAGAACTCAGCCTTGCCTATGCCGGCTGGAAAGGGCAGGGGGAAGAGCGGTGGGCGCACAGGTTTGGCCTCGGCGTCCTCGGGAGCCGTGCAGCCCCCCGGGGCGGGGCTGAGCATGCGTTTTCTCCAGGGGGTCCGAGGGGCCCCGCGGGGACCCACCCGGGGCTCCTCCAAAGGGCTGCACGCGTCAGCACGGCCCAGCAACAGTGGCAGCGTGCTGCGGCCTCCGACCGACCGCTCAGAGCGCGGGCCCTGTTGAGCGCACGGCCCTCCCCAGCTGCTAGAGTTGTTTTCCCATGAACTCGAGGTCAAGGACACGTGGCAAGTTACGCTCCCCCACCCCCACCCCACGCCCTCAGCCAGGCCCCCTTTGGCCATGACCGCAGCTGGGGGGACAAAAGCCCGCCCGTCTTGCCCGTGAGTAGGGCACCTCCGAGGAGGAGTTGCCCGAGTTCCCACGAGGGACCAGGCTAATCTTCTCCCCCCCGGAGACTTTGCCTGGAATCCCTCCTCAGCTTGACGCCTTTTCCTAACTGCCCCCCCCTTCAGTGTTTCCCAGGGGTCTTCAGGAGGTCACTTGCACAAGACGTTCCTTCACCCAGGTTAGAATCCTGTTCCAAACAACGTGACCAAAAACGGGGGTCGAAGGTGAAAGGCGCCTTAGACCGACGAGAGTGCTCTTGGTCACCAGGCCACCCGCACTCAGTGTCCGTGGTTTTCACTCGTGAGAGTGGGTGTGCGAGCACTTGGAGTGAGGGGGAGGCATCAGTCACCTGCTCCTGGGACAACTTACGTTTTAAGTGACAACACATTCGTAACCTCCAGTTTCTGGGTGCCAGGGAGTCTCTCCGTCAGGATCTCGTAAGCTGTAACCCAGGCCCAACTGGGTGGCGGTCACCTCACTCACAGATTATGTAGGGTCACACGCAGTCCAGGCTCGCTTGGTGGTTGAGGGCAGGATTCGGTCCCTGTGGGCTGTTGAGTTCACTGCTCGCTGCTGGGCAGAGGCCCCCTCCGTGCTTTGCCACACAAGCATCTTCAACCTGGCAGCCTGTGTCTGCAAAGTGGCAAATGACCAGAAGAGGAGAGAGAGAGCATGCACTAGAAAGACAGAGTCAAGGTCTTTGTCCCCTGGCCATGGAAGGGCTGTCTCATCACTCTGCCATCATTCTCTTGGTGACACGCAAATCGCCAGGTGCAGCCCCCACCGGAAGGAAACTGTGCCGGGCGTGCACACGAGGAACTGGGGGGTGGGGCTCTCCCTCTCCCTTCTGGGCTGTTCCAGCTCCTGACAAAGGACCTGCCGACACTTGTCACTCAGTGTCCTCCCATTAAAACGTTATACCCCAATGATCATATTCAGGAGTAAATCCTGTCGAGTTCATTATTCTCTATAAAGAATTAAAGCAGCCGTTGACACATAAATACCACTTAAATGTCAGCATAAGGAAGAAATACTTGTAGCGGTTTTATCCCTGGGATTCCTTATAAAAAATAAAACAGTTGTTAAACCTAAATCGTGCAGTTTAGAAACTTAAAGAATCTTTGCTGCCACTTGGCATTTTTTTTGACATTTTCTGAAATGATGCTCAAATAATTTGCTTCTGTGCTTAATCTAGCTTGACAACAGGAAGGTGTTTTATGCTGGTCTTCCGTGAAAACCCCTGTGTCCACTTCAATGGCTCCAAAAGGAAGCTGCTTGCCTCCTGGTTATGAATGATTCATTGAATCTTATCTCCCCATGCTGGCTGCTGGGCTCTCAACTTGCTAACAGAATGGTTTCTAAATGCTGCGCCCAGATGTTCCCCTGGGATAAGCCGGGCAGGAAATACAGGTGTGTGCAAAGACAAAGTTTATTTTACCGTGGATTTTTAATATGAAATCATCGTAGCCATGGCGTGCAGTTAGACTGTGCTAAAGCCTTCCATGCAGGGAATCAAACAGCCCCTTTGTCTCCACCCACGTGGCAGTATGTTATAATTTATATATAACTTACAAAATAATATACACACACATAATTTGTATGTGCCCCTCTGTTATATAGGTAATAAATAAGGTCTAGGGCCTGCACGGCAAAGCTGCCAGGATAACCATCATTTTGAACATGGCCTCACACCTGTCTGAACTTTCAGAGGAGGTTGAGAGGCACCTGCCCCCACTGCCTAAGGAGAAGACCAAGTGGCATTAGGAACCATCAGCTCCCCTGTGTCCCCTCAAGAGGCCCCTATGCTCAGTGGGTCTGGGGTGAGCTGTGAGTGCTCACAGGGGCGGGGAGATCGCTTCAATATCAAGTGCATGTGAAGGTCATCTCTCTGGTTTCCAAAACTTTCATCCACAGCATAATTGATTTTAAGTGGAGTCACCGTTATGGCTAGTCATTAATCTAAAAAATATGTATATGCATTTTCCAAAAATGGCAACAGCTAAGAAAGAGACTTGCATGGTGCTGGAATGTTGAAAACACACGGAACTTGCAGGGCACTGCCCGTGAGACGGCCATGCAGCCGCACAAAGCGACGGAGCCACGCCACTCACACCAACACATGCCCACGTGCTGCTGGAAACCCATGATTTTTTCTTGCAGGGCACTTCCTGTCACAACAGGAGTAACGTCATCACAGCTGTCCAGTCACCCAGAGGCAGCTTGCATTGTGCCAAGGGCCCCAAACCCGGATTCTGGGAGAATTAGATAAAGGAGAGAGCTCCTGTTTCGACTGGAAGCCCCGCACTGGCTTCCTGGCCCTTTGTCCCACTCTGAAGGAATGGATGAGGTGCAAGTCAGGTGTCTGTCTGCTGCCGGAACTGTCCCCCGCGAGGCCGCGTGCTTGCTGAGCAGGAAGCAGATGGCACCTCCTGCCCAGTGAGGTGAGGACCTCTCGCAGCCGTGTGCAGGGGGCGGGGATTTGGGCATTTGGGGTGCTAAGACCCTGCAGGCGCAGACCCGAGCTTGACGGAAGACCTGGACTATTTTCTAAAATCTAACAAATTCGGATGGAACAAAATATCTTCTTATTTTCAAAAACACAGTATAAATCCAGCATTTGACATCGAGGTCAGACGTCCAAGGGTTAACACAAAGAAACATTTTCATTTACAAATGCACGTGTGTGTGTATCCACACGCAGAGGCACCCACCCACACCCTTTTGAAAAACAAGGTCACCCTGTGCCTATTGTTTGTAAACTGCTCTCTGAACTCTAAAAGACACCACGAATACCTTGCAGATCGTGGTAGAAACTGTTGGTTACCTATGACCTGGTTACCTAACCTTCCATTCCTTTCTTCCTGTAAAAGGGCGCATGTGAGGCTGGGGGTGGGGATCAGCACAATCCACTCCCAATGATCCTATTCCCCGCTTTTCCAGCTCCCCCAGCTTGTCGGGTGAACACTGGTCCAGTTCAGACCCGTAAGTTAAAATGGGGTGGGAGTTGGATGGGTTCCGGGAGCCTTCGTTTTCTGATTGGACGAGGTAGATGCACCTGGCGTGGTTCTTTCTCCTCCCTGGCCGGGCCTCCATCAGAGCAGCACGAGGAGACTCAGAGGCTGACGTGCTGGGAGCCACCTGAGGACCACGAGAGAAAGGGGACGAGGTCACAGAGCAAACGGCCCTAAACCTAATCCCTGCCGCCCACTCCAGACTCCTTCGTTCATGTCAGGTTTATTACGGGAAAAATAAACAAACTACTAACGCTGCTGTGATTGGGTTTTCTGTTACTGGAGGCCAAATATGTGTCTTTTATTTCTAATAAACCTCGATTTTTTTCTAAATGTAGGATACATACTACTTATGTTATGATGATAAAATCTGATTATATGTTGTTTAGAACAGGGCACTGAATAATAATTAATCATATAACAACTTTATTCCACTTTCTCCTTTATTTCAACGATTCTGTTCATTCTGATATTGTAAGGAAGAGGGTCTCTTAGTTTAACAGAATCAATCATCTAATTTTCACTACTCTTTTAATAAAATGCCCTAACAAGCTTATCGAGCTCAAACGTAATACTACTGTTTTGAATGCGTTTATTTTTTTTATCATTACTCTTCATTTATAGTAAGCAATAATGGTTCCTACTTTTGATGAGACTTGGGGGAATAAATTTAGAAAATATTAATGTAGATGGCCCACGCCTATGGCGAAAATCTTCCCTATGCAAAGGCGGGTGGCTAAAGCAGGATGCACCATGCTGCTCTGTCACTCTCCGTGGTTGAATTCTGTCTGTGCTCTCAGAGGCTGAATGCATGGCTGATGTCTAGGGGACTTGGCAGCTGGCGCATTACAGGCACCTGCCATCCACCAATGGCCATGAAGCTGCTCCTCAGTCCTGATTGTATCAACCACGCACTGAATTAATTAATCTGGTGTCAGTCATGAAGTTGTGACACACTAGTGAGTAAATCTCTGCTAAATTCATTTGACAAGTAAATATTTGGGTAATTTCCTCAGGATAAATGTCTGTAAGTTAAATTTCTGGGAAACAAGCATAAATATTTTTAATCCTTTTCATATGTATTTGCATAATTATCCTCAGAATGCTTATACCAATTAGATTTCCACAAATGTCATAAAAGATGGAAGTTTTTTTCTGAATCTTCCTGTCATGCTTTTTGTACCACTCCAAACATAGAGGAATATAAACTAATAATAATAAACTCAAATTAACATATACAAATGTACTCACACACTTTCTTTTGTTTTTGTTTTTGAAATGGGCCTGTTCATTCCTAATATTACTCACTTTGTTTTATTTGCAAAATATTACGTCATAGCAATCATCCAATTCAATATAATTGATCTAGCCAATTATTTCAAACTTTCTGTCTATTTTAAGTTATTAAAATCATCTGTGCATTTTCTAATAAGCCAAACAATGTTGAGGTAGGAAAATAAAATGGTAGTAGTCTCATCCTGCCCTCAAACATAGCTGCCTTGAATTGATCTTATTAGCATAAATACCCCCTATCTTCCTCTGTGATGAAACCCAAGTATAACAACATACATAGGCATCGGCAGGGCCTTCAATCACTCTTTAGAAAAATATAGTTTTACAAATACAGCGTTCCATTTCTTGCTTTTAGTGTATCATTTATAACCTTCCACGTCAATGGTAAGAGATATAACTCATTTTTAGTAGCTACATTTTCACAATATTAATATTTTATAGTTAATTCAAATGTTACCCTATGGGCATATATGCATCTTCTTTCAAAATCTTTTACTATTTAAGAGGAAAGTGTTCCTGTAGATACACAGGCTGGTGCAGAAGTGGGCTTCCGGTTGTGAGTACATAAAACACGGAGCTCACTCATATCACTATTTACTAATTAGTGTATTATTTTCCACATGAACAACTGTAAACCTACTTTTGCCCCACCTTGTACACTTTTGTATTTCTATTTGTTTGTTTTTCTCTAGGTTAGAGATCCCCCCCACACACATAGAAATAGGATTTATTCATCAGATTATGTATATGTTTACCTTACATTTGTTAAAGAATACGTGAGATCTCATTTCACCACAAAATGTCCCAGTATACATTTCCCTATTTAATATTGGATGTTACTTCTTTTTTAAACTTCGGTAATCTGAGCCTGTATCAGGCATTTAGCATACAATGGCACCTTGTATGACTTGTCTATGATACATCAAAACTATACATGTTTGCCAGTGCTATTACTTTTTCACACCTATTGTCTAATTTTTAAAGCCACTTAATAACTTGATGGATCATCTATAAAGTGAAAAATGATTTTACCAAGGAAATATTGATAGTGCACACGGAGTCCTTTAAAGCCACACGTTTAAATTCTGCAGGTTACACCCCAATGACATCCAAAGGACTTAGGTTCTACAAAACTCTGCGTGACGTACTTGGCTGCACTTTTTAGACAACTTTTTGCATCATGGAGCTGAACCCTGAGTGCAGTTTGGGAAACTGTTGGTCGAAGAGCACAGGAAACTTCGTAGGTCATTTAAGCTCCTCTCAAACTGCTGGACAGAGTATTTATTATATGCACCTCACTGGCTAAAATATTTAGCAGAATAAGGAGAACTCATTACATATGTAATTTTTCCGTCACAGATTGACAGTGGAATTGGCTGCACACAGCCCTCCAGGAGGACATACTGATCTAATCCTCAGCTTGTCGAAGGCCAGGATGCACATGCCCCGCCTGATGGAATTTAAGACCCCCCTCCATAATTAATGAACTAAACAGCTGTGTTTATCTACACATGCAGTGATTCTGCAAAAATCATCTCACTTCCTGTTGTTCATTCTTCTTCATTTTTTGTCTAGAAACCAACCACACAAGGCAACCCTTAATTCCAGAGCATTGTAGACTGTCAGCGGTCCAGAATTCATATTATGAATTAGCCTGTGTGGAATAGGAACCATAATCATTGCTAGCACGCCTAGTAAAATGTGACTGTGACAGAGGACTGATAAGTATCTGTGTTTAATTGATATTATGTTGTATATGATCAACTTGGCCAAAGGGACAATTAAAATTTATATTAAAATACTATAATTTATCTATAATATAAGCATCTAGAATTTTTCATAAAACCTTTTAAGCACTGGTTTGACCTCTTGCGTCAAAAAGTAAATGACTGAAAATCTACTACAGTTGACCCTTCAACATCGTAGCTTTAAACTCGGAAGGTCTCCTTATATGCAGATTTTTTCAATTAATACAAATAGTACTATAAATGTATTTCCTTGTGATTTTCTTAATAATACTTTTTTTATCCAGCTTACTTAACAACCCAGTATATAATATACGTAAAAGAACATACAAAATATGTGTTAGCAGGCTGTTTATGTTATTTATTGGTTAGGCTTCCATTCAACAGTCGGCTCTCAGTAGTTTAGTTTTCAGGGAGTCAAAAGTTCCACATGGCGTTTCAGCTCCATAAGGGTCAGTGCCCCTAGCCCCCACATTGTTCCAGGTCAGTTGTAATCATCTGACAAAGTATTTACATTTATACACTATTCAGCAATCGGGGAAAGAGCTGGTCAGTAAATATGTAGAGAGTATCAACCATGCCTACATGTACAGAATGTTACTCCTGTATTTTCTTCAAGGTAGTAGAGTGGCTCTTTCTTTTATTATTATTATTTTATTGTTATTATTATTACCTACTAGAGATAATATTTAGATCAATAAGGAGAAAATCACCTTGAAATAAGTAAGTTTCCTTGGACCCACACGGTGTTTGCAGATACTAGTGTAGCATATTACTGATGGGCGTATGGATTGGGGCCATTCTTCATGGTTATTGAATTTTCTCAATAATACTCCTGTGCTTTAACGGACCCCCTTAGGCACCTAAAAATACTGACTGGCTGATCAAGTCACTGTTCTCCATCCCTTCTCCTATTCGATTTGGTCCTTTCCCCCATGATATCTGGGCTCTTTTAATAAAGTCATTATTTTAGTTTCCACTGTTCTTCCTTAAGAAATCAAATGTAGGATGACCATATGCATCTGCAAATACTTAAAACTTACAGAAGAAAACTAAAGACTGGGCATTGGGACCATCATCGTTGAAGTAGGTCCATTGTCAAGACTCTCACTAATTCACCAACGAAACAGAGAGAGGGAGAATATTTTATTTAGTGCCCCACTACCTGGACAACTCTTCTATTATTTTAAATATACTTTCAGAATGCTTTGTTGTTGTTTTTAAAAAAATACTTTTTATTTATGCTGTCTTTTATTTTTTAACAAACTCTCACCTTGGAAAAATGACTGAGTTTAAAGGCTCACATCTGTCCTCTGATTTAGGACCGTCTTACTGTGTCTCACCGGGGACATGATATGATCGTTAACACCCTGTCCGGAAAACTGGTCCTTCACGTGCTGAAATTTATGACCCAGGGGACATAATACATTGTACTGTTGCTTTCATGGTTTATTTTACTCACCATCCCAATCTGAAGGTTTACAGTCTTAATAGGGAGTCGTTTTAATAATATCAGTGTACTTTTTAACCAATTTGGGGGCCATGACATAATTTCCATAGAAGAGCAACGCAAAGGCATCGATGTTCAGTCTTGTTAGGTCAAAAAGGATTGCTTTCTGGCTCTAAATCTTCAACAGATTTATAAGTCAATATGAAGGCTCTTAGTTCTTTCCTCCCATGGAAAGAACCTTTCCCCAGGAAAATCCCTGGACCCCCGTGGAGAAGATTAGCGTGGTGTCCAAGATGGAGGCCGGAAAGTGAGCAATGGTAGAATTTCTGTGGACAGGGTCATCTCTCAAAGTTGTGGGACGGCACCCCTCCATCCCTCCGTGCAGGTTAGATTTTGTCGGCCAGATGTAGCTGCGACATCACTCAAATTATGGCCTTGGGCCCAAACTGCTTCACAAGTTGCCCTTGAACTCTAAGGCAGCGTTGATGATACAGATTCTGAGAGCGAACGCTTTCTTCCGAAGAATGTCAATTTTTGTTTTCACCGGCCATTTTATTGGCTTAAGTCCTAGCTCCGCTGTCTTTGTTAGCAGCTGAGACCCTTCTGTTCATTCAGACACCCCTCTCTTGCTTCCCACGGGGCACCGTGGGTTCTTCCTGGCATCCACACGGTTTTGGGATCATCCAAAGGTTTGGAAGAAATCTGACTTCCTTCTCGCTACAACTCACCCCTTCACGTTCCAAACACTCTGGAAGCCTTCATCCCAAACCTCCAACTTCTCAAGCCAGTAAAATGGTGGATTTCGGTTTAATTTCCAGCTTCTTTTACATAAAAAACCTTGTAACTCCAATTTTGCCCCAATGCAGGTTTTCTTCTTTTAGGCACTGAGTCTCTTTTTTCATTTTGTGAACGTTTTGCCTGTGAGCTCCCGTTGCCCCACATCCTCCCCCCATTTAGGGTTCTCAGTGCCCTGGATTTTGTCCACTCTAAGAGGTAGGCAGTGGTAGCTCATTTTTGTTTTAATTTGCTTTTCCCCATGACATTATTATATGGAACATCTTTTCATATGCTTCATTTTTTAATTGCAAAATTAATGTCAAACGCTTTGAGAGAAAAGCTTAGAGCTTTCATTTATATGCAGTGTCAAAGTCTTCAAATAGACAATTTAAATACAAATATCTACATTTTACAGCATATAATTATATATAAACTTATGAAGCAAAGGAAGATAGGTTGTAAAAAATATATGAAATGTGCCCAAAATCTGTGACACTTTCCATTAGCTTATAAGCAGTTCGATCTAGTTAGTGGTAAAGGGAAAAATCGGTGCTTTTTGCACCCTCTTCTTCCCCCCCTCATTAATCCATCTGCTGATTGAGTACAGCTTCTAAATGTCATGGTTGATTTGTGAATTAAAGGACACGGTGAAAGTTAAATGCTGGATTCTGCCCTGCAAATGCTCATTTTGGACACTTCTTCCAGTTCAGGTGCAGCTTTAACTTATGCATGTGACTCGGCAGGAATTGCCATTAGTTTAATGATCTTTAGAATGTGACAGTTTACTCTGTGATACATGTCTTATTGCCATGCTCGCCAAGCTACCTGCTACATGATTGCCACTTAATGGGAGGAGGGCGGAGGACGCCTGCGGTTTCGCGATGAGAAGAGCCACTTAAACAGTAGAGACCGCCGGCTGTGGCGCGGCGCTGAGCGCCACGCCGTTGGAGGCAGAGGGATGAGAATTCCGAGAGTGAGGAAGGGTGGGAAATGAATGTAACTGTATTCTGTCGCACTCCCTCATTATATTCTTTTCTATTTCTGCCTGCACTTAAGGATTCTTGTAACTTCTTTTTTGACTTTGTGTTTCATAGGCACTAGGATCCTTCCATCTGTAAACGCCTTTAGATAACTAGGCCACATTTTAGACACTATCTGTGACCCTAGCAAAGAATTGAAATGTGTGAAGGTGGTCAGTGCCGTGACGCCTTGCGGAGGGGTCGCGGACTGGACAGTAGGGAGCGGGTCCTTCGGTCGCTAAGCTGCGCTGCCCTTCCAAAAAGACTGGTTGCTCCTCACAGCCAATCATGGCACACACCCCGCATCCAGTTCTCCCTGCTCTGGAGCTAGCTGACGCCAGAGGTCAGCCCACGCCTTTGGGATTCATTCTGTCGGAGAGGAGAGCGGGGCTGTGGCCTTGTGACGCTTCTCAGAGCTATCATGCTTCTGCATAAATGTAAAGCATGTTTTTTTTTATTTAAAAAAAATGTTAAACACCCCCATTCCTTCAAAGTAGAACCCTCCGCCCATGAAGCAGTGTGTCTCCAGTTCTTTCTCTCTCCCCATCGCCGTCCCCGGGCACCAACCGATCTGCACCCTGTCTCTGTGGGTTCATCTATTTTGGATGTGTCTTCTAAACAGAATATAGAATATGTGAGTTGTTTTGTGTCTGGTTTCTTTCATTTAGCAAAACGTTTATGAGCTTCATTCATTGCAGCCTGTATCACTACTTTGTTTTTATGGCCAAATGGTATTCATATATACCTAATCACAATGTATTTATCCATCCATCTGTTGCTCGACCTTAGGGCCACTTTCCCTTTTGGCTTTTGGGCATAGTGCTGCTACAAATATGTGCAATTTGTACAAGCGCTTATTCCAATATCCCTTTGCAGTCCACTTGGATCTATATCTAAAAGTGAAATTGTGGGATCATGTTGTAATTCTATGTTTAACTCTTGGAAGAACCAACAAATGGTTTTCCATGCGAGTGAACTAGTTCACATTCCCCTGAGCCATGCCCAACTGTTGCCATTTCCCTACATCCTTGCCGATGCTTCCTTCCTGTCGGTTTGGTATTGTACTCATTCTGGAGGATGCGAAATATCGCCTGCCTGCTGTGGTTTTGCTTTACGGCTCTCCAATGACTAATGACCACGCTGAACACATGTTTAATGTACTTGTTGGTCATTATGGAGAGATGTCTATTCAAGACCTTTGCCTCTATTTCTTAAATTGGGTCGTCTTTCTGAATTTAATTGTTGACTAGTAAGAATTCTTTATGTATTCTGAATAATAGATATTTTCAGTTATATATGATTTTCATGTATTTTCTCCCACTTTGTAGTTGTCTTTCTACTTCTTTGATGATATCCTTTAAGGTACATTGTTTTTTTATTTTCATGAAATCCAACTTATCTGTTTCTAAAAGGTTTGTGCTTTGGGTTTCTAAGAATATCTTAAGAATTCATTATGAAACTCCAGGTCACAAAGGTTTACCACCCCCCACCCCCATGCTTTCTTCTAAGCTTTGTAGGATCTCAGCTCCTCTAAGTCACTGACCCATTTTGATGGTGAGAGGTAGACACCAAACTTTCATTCCTTTCATTTTTTCCTCACGTGGACATCTAGTCTCAGCACCGTATCTGCAAACACTGTTCCTTGTCCATTGAATGGCCCTGTGTCACCGAGTAAGCTGGCGCAAAGAATGAGTCAGGAGGGGCTTCCTCCTTTCACTAATGGAGAGTTTGAGGGCTGGGGGCAATTCTTTCAAGATTGGTATATTTCACTAGTGAAGCCATCCGGTCGTGGACTCTTTGTGTGTGTGTGGGGGGGGGGGCTCCACCCACAGGCCCCCCTGGCCACCACGGAGGAGAATAAGTCTACCAAGACATGATCTGCTTGGGGAGGAAAGGTAGCCAATCTCTCAAAACCCATTTTCCTCAATGGGCTTTTATTGGGGTCAGTTTGCACAGGAATACAGGTAACACTCATTGTCAGGCAGTAAGGATCAAACAATAGATGACATACAAAGAACTACAGGGGTTTATTCTAAGTCAGGGTCAGATAGCTAAAGGGCTATAACATTTTGGAAATAAACTCATTTCCTGCTCAGACTCTTATCAGAAAATTGAGAGCATTCTTAGCCAAGCAGTTTTCACAGGAGTTTATGAATTCTTTCTCAGGCCTGATCAGCCGGGGAACCTGCCCTTTCCAGCACAGGGCTGCACTGCCCTCTGCCATTGTTTCAGGCTTAAGTCAGGCAGGGGAAGTAAGTACGTCAAGAGATTAGGAGACTTCTTATAGACAGAATGAGGACTCAGGCTATGTCAAAGCCAAAGGGCAAGGGTCCATCACCCCCTTTTGCCTTTTGCTATGGCCCCCCAAGTCCTTCTATGAGGGCCCCTCATGACCGTGCCTGTCTTAGGTCATCCCTCCCTTGAGGAATCTTACCCGTCATTGGCTAACCAGTCATGCACTGGGGGCCAGGCAGGGTGAGGTAAAAGGAGCAGAAGCAGCGCCCCTGCCAGGGAGACAAGCTTTGTCTCCTTAGTGGCTTAAGGTCCCAAGGTCTCTCACTCAGCCTTAGCCGTGGGGGGTTACAGCTTCTGGAACCAGGCAGGGCGGTTCCCAACAGGGGTGGAGTTTTTGATTAGTGATTCAGTGTCTCTATATGTTTTAAGTTTGTTGAAATGCTCTTTTTTTTTCTTGAGTTGGGTAATATTGTATTTATAGAAATTCTTCCATTTCATCTAGATTATTAATTTTCTGGCCAAAAATTTGTCATCAAAATCTCTTTTAATCCTTTTTATTTCTATAAGGTTATGCTACAGAGAGCCTTTTATGCTGAAATAAAAGGACACTTGGTATCTCTTCATTTAATTATGCACAGTGTTTTTATCATAGGAGCCAATATTATACTTCAGCTTCCCCAAAATATTTTAAATGTTTATTGAGTAATGGTGTTCTTATAAAGTATATTTATAATGGTTATGGCTCTTATCAGAATCATATTGTTTCTTTTTTGAAAAGCTGATAACGTATTACAAAATTTCCTGACTTAGAAAGTGAAAGCAAAGCTATATATACTGTCAGTGTTATCAACTACATACATTTTAATGTGGGAGTCTGCCTTCCATTGTTTAAATCCTAAAATATAGGAATATAACTAAATAACTCTAATAACTCTACATATCATAGAGCTCTATTATCTATAAACCCTTGTTAAATTACTTCTTTTTCATGTCTCCATCATTTCTCAGAGTAATAAGTTCAAATTATGGTATAAAGCAGAACTTCTTACAGTTGTCTTAAAATACATCGACTCAGACAGTTGCAACTGGTTTGAAAATAGCTGATTACTGTGACTCTCTTGGGATTCATGGGGAAGGACTGTAAGATAAAGAATGCTAAAATGCTTTGTATGCTTTATGTTTAGAAATACAAGCATCATGTGCACAGGGGCTTCTGAAGTTTGGCGAGCACATCCAGTTCTCTGTGGTTTTGTAGATCTAACTCACCGTCTTCCGGCCTTCACGTTTCCAAGATCAAAACCTCAGCTTTTTAAAAAAAAATTTTTTTAAAGATTTTATTTATTTATTTATTTATTTAGAGAGGGAAGAGAGGGAGAGAGAGAGAGAGAGAATCATCAATGTGCAGTTGCTGGGGGCCATGGCCTGCAACCCAGGCATATAACCTGACTGGGAATCAAACCTGCAACACTTTGGTTCACAGCCCACACTCAATCCACTGAGCTGTGCCAGCCAGGGCTAAAACCTCAGCTTTTTTAGGTTGCCCTTTCAGAAACTTCAGCCAAACTAGTCTTTATAACTAGGCTGGTTCTAGTTCACAGAAGAGCAGAGCGGAGCCCCCTTCTGCACCCCCTTTCCAACCTCACTGTCGCTTACTCAGTGCTTCCAACAGCCGCTAGTTCCCTCTTGGGTGCGTGGGGTGCGTCTGGGGTGGGGCAGCGAAGCAGCGGGAGAACGCATGCCCTGTCGTGAGAGGGAAATAAAATCCTCCTCTCTGCGTCCCTCAAAACAGCAATGAATGCAGCCACCCTCAGTAATTTCAGTGGGACTGTGCATTAGGAGAAAGAGATTCTATTTCTAAATACCTTACCCAATTCTTCTCCTTTGAGTTTTTTTTCTATGATGGTGACTTTTTTCCCCTTCCTGAAGTATAATGAATAAATCTCTGCGCCCATAAATTAGCTTTCCAGTCTTGACCCTTAGCTTAGTCAAGTCAGTTAATACACTCGTGTGAAAACACGGAGAATGAAAATACCATGCGTGGATAAAAATTGGGCGAAGAGGAAATGTATATACTTTTAGGGTGTGAGCACGGCACTTTAAACATCACAGTGTCCACCACCCCCCTCCCTGGGCTGCCCTGGGACTGTGTTCGCTGTTTGCCTCCCAGCATGCAGTAGTGCTTCTTCCTCCATAGACACAAGGGCAAGATCTTACCCCTGTCGTGACCAAAGGTGGGTGTTTAGTCTCTTACGAATACAGCGAAGCTACAAAGCGTGTACGGGGCAGCCAACCCATTTGCCGTGCCTGCCTTTGCCCTGTAGACCTCACCAGCAGAGTGCACTTTCACGATCGTGTGCTTGAAGGAGGTTATAAGTAAGAGATTCATGTATCTCTTACCAAACTTGGATGAGAGGACCCTTTGAATAGTGATCGGAATACAAGATGGTCTAAATCACCTGGAAATCCACATTTGTGTTTCTTAGGTTCTCATCAGTTATCACCATCAGTAAGAATACGCTAGGTACGTAAGACCACTGACCGGATCTCTTCCCACCTCGCCGCCGTGTTTGAATTTCTGAAGGTGCCTTAGCTCTGCTGAGGAGGGGTTGACTCGCCGTGCGGGGCTGTGGCACTGGGGTCCTCCCACAGTGCGGTCCGTCCCTCGCTCTTTCCAGCTTCTCTTTCCCTTCTCAGCCGGTCTGAGCGCAGACACTGGGAAATAAAGGCGCATTAAATGTCCCCTCCAAACCTGTGACTAGGTAAATAAAACAAGTCTGTCCAGAACAATGACTCGTTTAACAACTCTGTTGTCTCAACACCTCTGCTTGCTTAATAAAGTTGTTTACGGCTTTATTCTCAACAGTTTTTTTAAAAAAGCTTACCACTTCATGGACTTGTCCTATCTTGTCCCCGCCGTGTTTTTGCTCTTGCTGTGTCGGAGACGCCGAACTGCTGAAGCCGTTCTTTCCTAGGCCAGATCATTTTTCAAAGGAGAAGGCAGTGCCGTGACAGCAGCCAGTGACCCTGCGTGGAAGGAGTCGTCGGGCAGGGCCGGTCGAGGTGGCAAACATAAAATGCACCATTTGAAATGGAAGACATTCAGGTCACGCCATTCATTCTCTTCCTCTCCCGTTTCCAGGAACAGGCCACTGACTCCGGAATCTCGGCCGCGTTTCCACGTTCACTGTCCCAAAAAGAGAACCGTGAAGGGTTTAGCTGCGAGTAGATAGAAGATGCAGAACACCCCGATGTAACAGAAATCAATGGAAAAGTTACCAGGGACACGCTCTTAAATAACATCACACAGTGCGACACAAAGCATCTTCATGCTATTAGCAAATTTGGCTGCATGAGGAAGCTGTCTGTTACATACTCATTAACCGACCCAGACATTTCCTTTGTCCGGCGTTTTTATTCGAATCTCTCCCACCTGCCTAATCACCAGGTGGCAGTGTAACAGCACTCATCCCTGTCTGCGTTCGAGAAGCCTCGGAAAAAGTGCACTGCAGGGATTCTTTTCTTTTCTCGTGGTGCAGACAGAAGTGTGGGTTTTAAACATGTCTAGTGTTACTCTCTCCCAGTGTTAAAATAGACGTGCATACATTTCATCAATTGCCTTTTGCTGGGAGTACAATGTAGATAGTTCCCTTCTCTAATTTTCTAAACTAGGAAGTCTGAATATATATATAAATGCACAGTTCTTTGTTGTCTTATAATTTTACATGTGAACATTTTCTACATTGTAGTTGGACGTGAGTTACGGGATTTTTTTTTTCCCCATCCAGCACTTTTCTACAACTGGATTACGGCAGGGTTTCCCACGGCTTCGACAGAACCTCGCGCCTGCCGACTGTCAACCTCCACGATGAGCACTCTGACACTTCATTTTTCCTTATCTAAACTTCTCCAGCTGCCGTTATGCCATCGGAGACAGGTTTCCAGTCTATAGCACGATGCCACTCTATCAAACCCTTTGTGTTTGCACAGTGTGCATTCAGCAGTTTAACTGCGACAAAGAAACCAATTTCAACATTTGGTTTCAGATACCCAGGGTTTATTGTGTGTTTAAGGGATGCCTGGCCCCTTCTTTTTTGCAGATAGGGATTCGGAGACCTGGGTAATGTCATCTGATCCCGTGTCAGCTCGTGGGTATAAGACAAAACCTAAAATGTGTAACGTCTGTGTTTTCTCTCTGTCTGAGTGGAGTGTTCAATCATCCCCAGATGCTCCTGATGGACCGGGAGGTTGCTGGGGAATGCCCCCAGAGCCGTGTAATGTAATCTTTTCCTGCATTTGGAGTTAGAAGGAGACTGTCTTTACCTATGGAGGAACTATGCAGGTACCATATGGGAAGCACAGGACACACCTTTTTCTGGAAGAACTGGGTACAGCCCTTTAAACGTGGACCACACAAAGACCTCTAGGAACAAAAAGAAAAGGCAGGACCAATGTATGACCTCAGAGTTGCAGGGGGTGGGGGTCTTAGAGAGCCCGTTTGAAGGATACTCAGATCTGACAGGGAAACCTTTCTCCCGTAGCCAGTCCGCCTCCAGCGGCTTTGGGCACGATGCGGGCAAGACCATGTCGGGTTCCTTGGCAACAATTTTTACTTGTTCAAGTTTATGAAGTGTACTGTGGAACATTTTGTGGAATATGTTAACGTTAAGCTAAAATGGTCAAGGCCCAAAACTAGGATCTTCAGTTGTAGTTTCTCAACTCAGTTCCCATGATGAGGTTTGTTGCCCCGCCTTGAGGAGCTTTTGGGTTGTACCGGATTCCACACGTGTTCGGGACGAGACTCAACCCTGCGTCTCGGTCACCGAAGCTCCTTGCTGGGGAAGGAGCCTTCCTCTGGGGAAGACATGCGTGGATGGTTCTGCATTTTCAAAAGAGGACCACGGTTGCATGCAAAGGCATTTTGATTTATTGTCTTCCAGGATGTTCCTTCCGAAGTTCTTCAAATTAAGGCTAGTATAACGAAAATACATTAAAATTAATTCAACCTATGCGATACATACTAAGATGGAAATCTACATATAGCTAAGGGGTGAACAATACTATGAATGATAATTTTAAGATATGAGATCTTCAACGTTTCAGTTACTTTTTATAAACTGGTAAACTTTCAGATAGAGTCATTTAATGATTTCAGTAACTGGGAAGTCATGTTCTTAAGAATAATTTTATATAAATTATTTTAAAACAAATGTTAAATTAGATCTTAAGCAGTGACATTACATGGATTTTTTTCTGACTCGTGGTATAAATCGACCAATAAACATTTCTAGAGATCTTATAATTTGAAAGAATTTGAGAAGGTCCCCTAGAGATATTCCAGAAAAGCATGCATATTTCATAAATTCAGGAGTTGAGACCCATTAGGTAAGTGCCTCATCTAAAATGATACAAATAATCAGTGGGGAATTTAGGGTTAGAATTCTAATCTCCCAAGTCCAGCACCTTCCATAAAATTGTCCAACATTTTTTAGTAGAAATACCTGAAGTGTTTCATTTCATTCACATTTTGTATTTTATATGTGCAATTCCTAATGGATTTCTAAAGCTTATTATGAAATTTAAGGCATGTTTTTTTTTCTCAATTTTTTTCTTAGGAAAAGTTACTATTCTGGATCATTCCTGAGATCAAAGTAATTGAATAAGTGTAATAAATATAGAAACAAATAAGCCTGGACTCAAATCTCAGCCATGTCTGTAACTAATTTTGGACAAATCATTTAACATCTCTGCCCTTTAATTTTGTCATTTAAATAAAGAAAATAAGAACTGTGCCTTTCTCCAGGCTTATGGCAAAGTTTAAAGAAAAAACATCTTAAGTGTTTGCATTTAGTTTTGCATTTATTATAATAATTATAACAATAATAGTGATTATTGTTGCTATTGTTATTATTAGAATGGTACAGGTGTTCATCTGACCAGCAATAGGGTTAAATGACTGTATAGAATTGACTGGATTTGAAAACACAAATTCAAGCCCTGGCTGGCGTAGCTCAGTGGATTGAGCGTGGGCTTCGAACCAAAGCATCGCAGGTTCGATTCCCAGTCAGGGCACATGCCTGGGTTGCAGGCCACGGCCCCCAGCAACTGCACACTGATGTTTCTCTCTCTCTCTATCTCCCTCCCTTCCCTCTCTAAAAATAAATAAATAAATAAAATCTTTTTTAAAAATTAAAAAAAAAGAAAACACAAATTCCTCCTGAAACCCAGTGATTAGTTCTAACTCTCAGTTGACTTGCATGCAACAGATAGGCATAAATTTTTTTAATTGAAAACTTATGAGGCATAGATACCACATAAATTGGAGAATAATTCAGTTCAGTCCCTGAGGCTAATAGTAGTCAGAAGATGTGAAGAGTCACACAGCAGATCAGTGGTCAAGTCTGGTGAGGAATTTGAATCCTTTACCTCCCCCGGGTCAGAGCTCTTCTCTCTCCAGTTAGTGGTTTTCAGACTGTGCTTAAGGAACCGTAGGCATTCTTCTGAGGTGTCTCAAGGCCATAACACGGAGGCCAGGCAGCTCCCAGAAGCTAGGGCACCACAAACAAGGCTCCCTGACTGCCCTGCATGTCAGCCGGACCGTTGTGATGAGTGTGAGTCCATGTAAACACACCTATGCTCTCTGTGTGCATGTGCCTGCTTCTGCACTGCCCTATCAGAATAGAGGAGTCGGTGCAGAGACCCCGTGGTCCATAAAGCCTAAAATACTTACAGCTGGGCCCTTGGAGAAAAACGTGCCAACCGGTGCTCTACCCACGCCTCCGACGACAACCCGACCGAATATATGCTACATTCTGACATGTCTGTCAGCTCTCTGTGAGCTCTGTGAGGACAGGTGTCTCCGTCTTTTTCAAATCTTTACCTCCTCCATTGTGTATGCCATTGTGTATGCCATTGTGTAAATATTGTTCACATCTTCAATGAACAATATTAAAACATGTTTAGATTCTGCGGAGGGCTGGCCGATTGCCATATCATTCAACATACTGGCTGCTTCTCTGTGGGCGGGATAATGCCCCGCTGCATCAGAGCCTGGCCTGACCACGTAGTACGCTCTCCTGGGGGAAGAGTGGCCCCCCCCACTCACCCTTTACGGCTGCCACTGGTGAATTCAGACTGGTCACGTGACTAGATTTGGTCAATGAAAGGCGGGTAGAAATATACAATGTCAATTTTTGAGCAGAAACTACAAGATCCAGCTCTTGGGTATCTAGCTCATTCTTTTCCCTTTACACGTGACCCACGAGGCTCAGCAGGGGCCCCGCCCACCTGTCTCCAGGTCCCAAGAGAAGAGCTGCCTGAACAGAGAGCCATGTGAGAGGTGCTGCTAGAAGGAAAAATAACCGCTGTTACTGTACATCACTGAGATGAGGGGTGTGTGTGTTGCTCCAGCCCCACTTAGTCCAAGTCAGGCGGTACAGAAAGGATGGGGGTACATGGTAGAGAAAAAAGAATGGTTGTTAGGCCACTGCATTGAGTCTTCTTCAAATTACGTGGATGTATTTCCTCGGCCGAGCCCGGGCCGCTCTGTGTGTCTGCGCTAACCGTGGTCTCACGTCTCCGGTAACGCAGAGCAGATGGCGGCAATGATTCTCAGGTGATGCTCTCTTGATCAGGGACACATCGAGCCATCTCGAGCCATCTTGAAATTCTGAAGAAATAATGTATTATTTTCAAAATGAGCTGCAATGTAGTTTTTTTTTTTTTTTTTTTTGCTTCAGAAATGACTTAGCCTGGAGAGTACTCACGATTAGGGAAACTATGCCATAAGACAGTACGATTCAAGAATTCTAAATTTCACCTGCATTTTCTTTCATATCAATGTTGAAGTATCTGGGCTGTAGAAAAGTTCTGAATATTAAGCAGTTCCTGAATAAGAAGCACTGGAGACTGAAGCAGTAGAATACTCCGGCATTCCAGGGGAGCAGACTCCAGGGACGGTGTACAGGAAGGCTTCCCGCACAGACACGCAGGGCACATTCCTGAGGCACAGGCGCCGAAAAGGCAGAATTAAGCAACATGGTTTAGCTTTCTAAATCCTTCCATGTAGACAGATGCCAAAAAAACAGTAGCAATAAAAATACACTGAAAAAAAATCCTTCCAACATCTAGAAATAATGTAAAGATGATAAAAACTTCATTTCTTTCATTCTTGGTTTGCTCTCCTACCTAAGTTTTGAGCTGACGGACGAATGTTTTTATCCTGTTAATGAGATAAGGAGGGAGTGAATATACAAGCCCACCATCCATCACCATGGACCTGATCTGTAGAAAACACTCCAGTGGGTGTCACGTGATTTTCCTAGGGACCCTTTTAAGAAATGGTTTCATTAAAACGAATGACTGCACAGCTGTTGCCTAGACCAGAATTTTGAAAAGTGCCCACTTCTGCCTGATCAGCCATCAAATACAGGTAAAGGGAAATGCGACTTTCTCGCTGCCGACCATGGAGGCACTGGTACCATTTTAACTTGAATAATTGCACAGATGTGTGTTCCTGCTACCTGGTTCCAATTTAATTGTTATGACGACAGTAAATGTATCTTTGACATATCCTAACTTACAAATATGTGTCTTAAAATATAGGTTACTATTCTTCATATGTAATTCTTCCACCTAAAAAAAGAAATATTCAAATTGTTTCACCGAAAAAGTATTCTATAGATCACACACATGCTCGGAGAATGCCAAATTAAATAGTTAAATCGGTTTCTACTATGTAAGAGATTTTAGAGCCTGGAGCTGTGAATCTCTGAGAAGAGAGTGTAGTGGGAAATCCCCTTCTGCTGTTTTTAGGACAGAATTGTACGTGTGTGTGGAAGGCACGGGATGTGTGGAGAATGTGTAAACTATCTTGGGAAACACAAGTGTTCCGTAGAACGTGACTTGGGAAAATAGTCCGGAGTCTCGTGTGGAGGGACACCTACTGGTAACCAACCATGCCCTGTAGGTAGACTCCTTACAAAACGCAGTTACTTCAATCAAATAGTCTACCGGCCCGGCCCCCCGTCTGCAGTCATGATGCCCACAAGCATTTTGATTGTTTCTCCAATGCCGTTGGTCATGCAGACTGCAGGCGATTAGGTCCAGAAGTCACTCTGCTAACCAGTTTCAAGCCATTGGCCATTTTCTCAGAAACATGTACATAACTTCTGGGCTTGAATTTCAGGCCCCTTAAACCTTCTCCAAGTACAAAGAGGGAAAGGGGCCACATTCACCCAAAGTCTTTGGGTGGGGGGGCGAAATCTCTGCATTATAAAATTAAAACCTGCACGATTCTGAGAACCATTCACATTTAAAACCAGGAGTCAGACATGGGACTCTTGCCCTGTGGCCAGAAGAAACGTGAAAAGAACAAGTGAGGGGAAGTGAGAAGGGACTCGTGGTTTACACTAACGGATAACGAGAGCCCTGCCTTTGAACACTCAACCCATGACACCCCCCCACCCACCCACCGTGCATGGGATCAAACAGCGGAGTGCCCGCGTGGAAGCTCTCGGTCGCACCTCGGCGGAGGGCTTGGGTGGGGGCGCTGTCTGAAGGGCGTCAGGGGCAGAAGCAGGACTTGGAGCACAGGTGCTGAGTGCAGACAGCGTGGCCCAGCTTCTGACACCAGCAGGGCTGCCCGAGCAAATCGCTACCTCACCTGCAAAACTCGGGTCTTAGACTAGCTCATGGGGTTGGTGGCATGTCCCAAAGAGTTCAACTGTTCAAAGGGCTTTGAATGGTACCTGATATATCTAGGTGGAAACACAGGCGGACATATATATCACTTACTGTTTGCTCTTATCATTGTTTATTTTGTTCTATATCTAAATAGATGATTTTGCTCAGTGGAAGGAGACCCTTAGCCTATGACTGATAACAGTGAAGTTCACGTCACGTCAGTCTCTCTCTGCATATAAAGGAGCATTTTCCATGAAATGCTACAAAAGATGATTTTGGGGAATCGATTTTACCATTAGCCAGAAACCTCAAAAGGCACTAGCTAGTCTTGTATGGCCTGGCTTGAGAACATTATCACCATTTATAAAATTATTTCTAGGAGGAAAGCTAGTCCTACTGTAAACAGTAATGACTTTTGCATAACAACCTATGCATGATGACAACAGCTTGCCACATCCGCGCTCCAACCTTCACATTGAAATGGACTCTTGGGGTATTTGAGCGCCCGTGCGATCTACCGGAGAAGACCAGAAGCAGACCCAATGCTGTGTGGGGGGAGGGCTCTGAGGGGGAGCAGCGTGGAAAAGCCTCCCAGCAGCTGGGAAACTTCTGTAACCGGAAAAGATACCGGCGTTCGGGCCGCCTATCACTACCAAATCCAATAAGCAATGACAGTGATTGAATCTTTTATGGGCGCTTTATTCAGATGGCCGGCGATCCGAGAAGATGGCGGGTTCATACCCTAACAAACCATCTTTCCCCTTTCTTTCCTGGCCAGACCTTTTATAAGGGGGTTGGGGGATGGCAAAAAAGAAGTCAGGGAGGGTCCTTGCAGTTCGCAGCTGCAGCACTTCTATCCTGGGCAGTTAGCTGTCTCCAAGTGGGAGGGGCAGTCGCCTGCTCTTCCCCATAGGATGTCTCTAGGTGCTAATCTCTAGCCAGCACCCCAGGAGGTCAGCCGCTTTTTCTCAGGCTTTTTCTCAGGCGCCAGATGGGCCTTATCTGTAGTTTCTGAAACAAAGAGCTTAACATACGCATTACTTGCTAGATTTATGGCTATTTACCTTAAGCTAAAATTTTTCAGGTCTTAAGCCCCCTATCACTTCTAGTTTAATAAGACATCTTAAATCATAGTGCACTCTTCTGCCCATTGTTTTTCAGATGATCAATCTGTTAACTTGCAGAGTCAGGATAAGTAGGGCAGGAAGTGAAACCTGACGGATGGGCTGGGTCGTCTGAAGCTGGATGTGACTCTGAGCAACACGCCCAAGAGGAACGCTTGTCCCAGTGCCGGCGTTTTCCCCAATAGAATTCGTTAAACATCAACAGACAAACACACACACTAATTTTATTTTCAAGGAATTCTTGGCTTCGGCTCATGTGACTAGCAGTATTCATGGATGCGAACCCCGGCCTGTGGGGTCCGCGTCACTATGGAGGAAATACGAGACACACTCACACGGACTGCCGAGTCCGGTGGAGGAAAAGGGACGGCATGGCTTTTCTCTCAAGGGGAGCAAATGCCGTGGTCCTCGCTCCAATGAGCTGTTATTGCCTTCCTGAGCACATTACAAGAAGGTCCTCATTAACTATGCACAGGTTTGCTTTAGGTGGTCACCTTTTACAGAAGACAAAGGAGAGGATGCTGGTGATCACATCGCAGAAGAGGGATATTTGCAAATGAAAAGGCAAAAGTGGTTGGACCGGTTACACTCATCCTTGGAAGGTTTAGCAAGGTTTTTAGAAAGTTGCTTTGCAGTAAATGTCCTCAATTCAGGGTGAGGGAGTTTCAGCAAAAAGCAAGACTCATAGTGGCCTAGGTACATTGCAGGCCTGATCCCAATGGGAAAACCTATTCGTGGGCGTGGGTCCTGTGCATCTCCCAGTGGGAGCTGGGCCCACGCCATGCAGAGCGGCCTCTCACAATATGTTGTTGTCCATGGGAAACAAACATTAGTTTTTTCCTAACATGTAAACTCTTGATTTTTCAGTTATAGTTTGCATTCAATATTCTTTTGTATCATTGGCTAGGAACCATATTAACAGTGCTGGCTTGCCACCCAAACCATCTGGGGTCACATGCCCGTGTTATAGGTCACCGTCGTTTGCCCTGGCCAAATGCCCTGAGCATCCTGGGTTGCTTCATCAATATAATGGGAATGACGATCGTTTCTTACTAGGCAGTTGCTGTGAGTGTTCGATGAGAATGCATATTTTAAGCACTGAGGAAAGAAAGAGCTTGGAAAATACTAAGAGTGGATTTTGACTATTATCCGAGTGGACCACCAGACTGCACATAAACTGGGCCCCGAGCCTTTGTTTTTCCGTCTTTGCAAGCTTGCTTCCCCCAGGCCCCGACTCATGAGTTCAGCCTGATTTTCGGTGAGAACAGATTCCTTGTCACAGTGTGAAGACATTTAATAGATGTGATTCCCATGAAAAGATCGGTGAACTGTTAGCGCAGCACTTTCGGACTCCGCCGGCATTACTTTTCATTTACCGGAGCCGCCGCTCCCGGGTTCGCAATCATTATTGTGCAGCTGAGTGTGGAAGGGAGTGTTTAGCTTCAGTAAATCACAGATACCGCTTACACGCAAAACTACGGTGCCAGCTGCGTCTGGGCACATCCCTACACGTTTCTATTAGTGATCTGGGGCACGGGTTGACGGATCACTCGAGCAATGACATTTGAAGTGTAACCCTGGCAGAGGCTCCGCAGGTAGAGGTCTGACGGGGCTCATTTGGGGGAACTCTGAAATTTGTAATGGGAGCAGAGAGCCATTAGACTCCGATGTTGCAATATTATGAAACAACTCAACACCGTGCACCCGTTCAATTCAGTGTGGCAAGGAGCAGAGGGGAGTGGAGTTGGACCTGAGAGCACTTCCCTTAACAAGAGCCAGCCTGAGACTGAGGCAGTGATTTACATAATGAGAACTGGTTCTTGTAAGAGATGTACCAAGCAGAGCCTTCCTGTGTGTATCGCACTCCAGCAATTGTCAGACGGGCACCACCGGCACATCAGAAAGTCCTAGTTACCCTTAACATCGATGAGGATCATTTATTCAAATGCCAAGTTCTTGTAAGTATAGTTAGTGAAGTCACCGTAACCGGAAAAGACACCGGCGTTCGGGCTGCCTGTCACTACCAAATCCAATAAGCAATGACAGTGAATGAATCTTTTATAGGCACTTTATTCAGATGGCCGGCGATCCGAGAAGATGGCGGGTTCATACCCTAACAAACCATCTCTCGCCTTCTTTCCTGGCCAGACCTTTTATAAGGGGGTTGGGGGAGGGCAAACCAGTTGGAGAAAGCCTTGAAATTTAACAGCTGTCTCCAAGTGGGAGGGGTAGTTGCCTGCTTCTTCCCCATAGGATGTCTCTAGGTGCTAATCTCTAGCCAGCACCCCAGAAGGTCAGCCGCTTTTTCTCAGGTGCCAGATGGGCCTTATCTGTAGTTTCTGAAACAAAAACTTAACATATACGTTACTTGCTAGATTTATGGCTATTTACCTTAAGCTAAAATTTTCCAAGTCTTAAGGCCCCTATCATAGCTAGCAGCAGATCTTTAACTACTACTGGCTGATGGCCAGTGCTGGGAAACAGGTTACTGTGGGAATCCGCCTCATCTGAAGATCAGGGAACTAATTCACTGCTCAGCGTTGGTGGACTACCTCCAGCATACCCAATGTCCAGGGCCGAGTGGTACTGCCGTGTTGATTAAGGAAGCACTAAGCCTGGCTAATAAGGGCAATTTTTTTTTATTTTGGAAACACCAGTTAGAAATGATAATTATCCATTCCTCTCCAACTTCATGTCAGAAAGACGATACACTCCAAACAGGCATTCAGAATTTTAGAGCAGATGGACCTTAAAAGAAAGGGAGGGAACACCCAACCCTCTCATATTGGAGCTGAAGAAACTCAGTCCGCCCAAGCGCAAGTTATTTGCCTGAGACCAGGTGCCGGGTAGCCTGCTCCCCGGATCAGTGAGGAAAGCTCTGTTGCTTCATTACTTCCTATATATCCCTCGTTTGCTTCATTCTTCCTTTCTTATTATTCCCAGCAGCATTACTGGGCATCAGCATCTATAGGGAACCGCACATCAGAGGTGTTTCCTACTCTCCATCCTGGACCCCAGCCTTTGAGACCCTTCTAGTGTCTGCCATCAGGCATTTAACAGGGAAGAGAAGTGCCTGGGTTTGGAGATAAGAAGCCACAGCCCAAGTGGTGTTTACTGCCCTGGGTGGCACGTGGGTGACTTTCAGTCATTGTCCTCTTCTCTCCGGCCTCTGCTGGCATTGTGAGAAAGGCTCCGGCTTCTTCGACAGAAGCTGTCCTGCTTTAATCGCAGATAACACCTAGAAACCATCCACATACTTAAAGTTGTTTATCATCGCTCCGGGAAAAGATCTAAGGAGGCTGGCCTATTTTCCCTCTAAAATGTATTTGCCGATCTCTTCTGAAACGGTGCGTGATTGGACCAGCGGGGCTGATGTCTAACTCATAGCCTGAGTCTCTAAGAATCAAAATCCACCCTCGTCCATGATGTTCTTCTTTACTCTTTGTTAGAAACCAGGACATCACTAAAGTTTTAAAGTATTGCAAGCAAAACAAATACTAGTAAAGGTCTGAGACACATTTAAATTTATCAAAATTTATTTTGCCATATTGGATTTCTAATGCATTTATATTAATATGTCTATATATTAATGAAGTATGTAGTATATGCATGTTTAAAAATTGAAACATTGCATCACTGTTGTCCCTATAAATATTGTTTTGCAATTCATCAATGTCAATAGATAAAACTTCAGTTTACTACCTACTACATATATAGCATTTATTACATAAAAATATCACAATTCATTTATTTTTTTCTACTCACTGATGCTTAAGGTTACTTATAATTTATTTCTATTAAAATGCTTTTTTAAAAAGATTTTATTTATATATTTTTAGAGAGGGAATGGAGGGAGAAAGAGAGTAACATCAATGTGCGGTTGCTGGGGCCCATGCCCTGCAACCCAGGCATGTGCCCTGACTGGGAATCTAACCTGCGATGCTTTGGTTCGCAGCCCGTGCTCCATCCACTGAGCTACGCCAGCCAGGGCCTATTAAAATGTTTTAATAAAAATTATTAAGGAATTAAGCAGAGGCAAAAAGTCTCATAGACACAGACAGCAGCCTGGTGATGACCAGAGGGGAGGGGAGGAAGAGGGTGAAGGGGAAATAAACGGTGACGGAAGGAGACTTGACTTTGAGTGGGGAGCACACAGTGCCATACACAGATGATGTGTTACAGAATTGCACACTTGAAACCTGCATGATTTTATTAACCATTGTCACCCAAATTAATATAATCATAATAAATTCAATATAAACTTTGTAAAAATTTAACTGTTTTACTATTTTTGGTTCACGTCTCATGTGTACTTGCATGAGATTTTCTTAAAGGTACATACCCAGAGAGTGAGCACGTTCACGAAGCGATTTCTGTTTCTACTCATCAGATCTTGTCAGATTGTTCTTCAAAATAATGGCAATAATTTAGTCACTAGCGAGCAGGTGACGAAAACCTGTTTTGTGAGACACTCTCAAAGCACTTGCTGTTGTCACCTTTTTTTTTTTCACCAATCAACAGATGTAAAATAATGTCTCATTGTTTTCATTTGCATTTTATGGATAGCTATGGAAATGAACATCTGTTGATATGTTTATTAGCTGTTGTGTTTCACATCTGTGGTACGTTTGCTAATGTACTATATATTTTTCATTGAAATGTTTGCCTTTTCCTATTGCTTTTTCAGTGGTTCTTTATATATTCTGGATACTTAGTCTGTGTTTATGGCGGACATGGCAGGAATCTCTTCTGAGTCTAGGGTTTCTATTTTCATGTGTGGATGGTACAGGTCGGTGACCTCTGAGTGCTGTGTTTGTTTAGGTACACACAAGCGGATCACTGTTTTCCTCCTTTGGTTTGCTAGTTAACGCTCTGAAAGCGTGAAAGGGTCAAGAATCGTCAGGCAGCTATTAGCACGAGGCTGGGGAAGAGTGGGCATGAAGGACCTGAGGACTTGAATTTGTTCCCTCCTAAGGAGGAGTTCTGATCTCTTCAAAGAGGGGATGGCACCCAAAACACCCAGGGTGCCCCCAGCAGAGAAAGTCATCAGAGGGCGCGGGAGGGAGTTGCTACCCAGAACTGACCAGCCGGCTGCAGAGACAGCTGCCTGAGAACGTGCTGGAACCATGCGACAGAAAGGGTCTCCCGACTTGAGGGTGACACCTTGAGGGTGGCTAGAGCTGGCTTGTGCAGGCTCTGGGCCCCCATGCTGAGTCATACGGGAAGGCTGCACCCCGGAAATGGAGGGCCTTTCTGGGGCTAGTGCCTTGAACCCCCTCTCCAGCAGCCCCGGCTGGCAAAGTCTAGCATTGCGCCGGCTGGCAGAGGGGAAATGACCACGTGGTTTGGCTCCAGTATCACAAGTTTGCTGAAATACTCCAAACTTTCGGCGAACTTGAAAATACATACAATATGCTGGTACCATGTTAAGATTGTTGTCATGTGATGTGAGTCTTTCACCTACATTTTCCTTTTACATTAAATGGTCATAATATGATTTTGTGAGATTTGCTAGTGAGAGTGATGGTATTCTGCATTGAGCAAATCTCAGTGAACAGTGACAATTAAATGTCTTGAAACATGACTAACTTCAGCAATGAGATAGATTCAAAATGTTAAGCCTGTAATTTAAAAATACCTAACTTGTTAGGTCCTTTTCCAAAAAAAAAAATTAGGGGATGTGTTTGTCTCCGTGGCTTTAGTTTTAACCCAGTGAAGTTGGTTTTTCTGTGCTAAAGCTTTCAGGAGCACTGTTTTTAGAACCAAGAGAAATATGCGTAACCATTGCCCTTCTTCTTAAGGATTTCCACACAACAGAGTAAAAGTGGAATGTTGTTTTTGATTGTCAAATGCATTATTTCTAAGGCAAAGTAGCGATATATGTTCCTTTTGACATCACCAGGTTTTTCTTCAAGAACAGTCTGGGACACGTGGACGAAACCAAAGGGGGTGAGATCGGGGGTGGGGAAGTGGGGATGGCTGGGCGGGGGGGATGGGTGGGGGAGAAATGGAGACACGTGTACTTGAACAACAATAAACAAAAAATAGTCTAGGGCTCCTTTTCAAGAGAACAAATCTAGAAATTAGTATCCTTTGATCACGGGGAATAAGCAAGGATATTCAATACCTCGCCACCTAAAAATAAGAAAATACGCTGTGGTTAAAATCACCAAACTTCAAGCAACCCCATGTCACCTTGCGGACCTCAAGAACTGTCTGCCCAACAGTCAACCATACTGCACACCTACGATGGCTGGTTTCCGGAGAAATCCTCGGGCCACCTTTTCAGGGGCCCTTAAAAGTCTACTGTGTAAACATTATTCATTTGGCTTACGGATTTAGTCCTTTTTAAAAATGTACACATCTTGGGAACAGAAACACTAAGAAAGTCATCTTTTCTTTCCATTTTCCCGCTAAATGTGATTTAAATATTTTCCCGATAGGACCAACAAGGAGGAAGGGCAAGCCCGCCGGCAGCAACAGAGAAGGAGCACGCACACCCCCCCACCGCCGCCCGGTGGGCCTTAGTCTGACAATGAGGGGAAGCAGGGCCCGCAGGGCCAACAGCCACTTGGCGGGTGTGTCCATGCATGGGCTCCCTTCCACACCTGGTGGCACCTGTGAAAATAATAATGCCAAGGAGTGTGGATATCGTTCCTGAAATGTGTTTAAAAATTTAGAGAACTGAGCACATCGAAAAATATAGATATTCCTCTTTTTTCTAAGATTGCTTAACCCAGCGAAAAGGCGCAACAGGCATGCTTATGCCTGTTTTATCCATCGCCCGTCGTAACGCTCAGATCTCTCCGAAGCGCTTTTACCTGGAAGAGCCAGAAGCTCTCGGAATGGGTGTTTTCATAGTTCTTGGGGAGAAATTGGGGATTTTTTTTCTGTTCAGCTCTCAGGTCGAATAAAATGCTCCCTTTGTCTGTGAGGTTTTGCTTTTTATTTTATTTTAAAAATTTAGCCACTTTGGGGAGCCACAGAGAGGAAGGCTGGAAGTGGAGGGCTGGAGCTCGCACACGAGGGTCTAGAGCTGGAAAGGGAAGCACGAAGGGAAGGCGGCGCGGACTCCTGGCCAGCTCGTGCTGCCATGTCCTTGAGGGTCCGGCCACTTTTGTCCAAACTCTGCCTCCTAGATCTGCCAGCACTTGGGCCGCTTTGCTCCTCGGCGCCTGGGCCTCTGCCCCGTAGCCAGACCCTGCGTTTTCCTTCCAGCACAGACCTATTCATTGTGAACCTCAGAACCTCCAGTGACAACTAGTAGTCTCTAGTTGTCATAGTGACTACTATGGCCCGTGGATGGTTGGGCCATACCAGGAGATGCCCATGCCTCAAACAACCTCTAGAATCAATGCTCAGTATTTGCTTTGATTCAAATCAAAACAGACCAAACAAACAGAAAGACTAACTGGAGGGAGAGGAACATTGTAGAAGCATGCATTTGAGCAAGGCTACCCGGGGTCAAGCCCCAGCTATCCACTGCCTCTGTCCATCGCTTCTGTGCTGAACTCTTATTCAGCATCTTAAAACGTAAAAATGCTTCAGGGAAATGTGCCGCTGATTTGAAAAAGCTAACTGATTCTCCAGAGTCATAATTATGAAACTCGGTTTGAGAATATATTTTTGAAAGTTTTTTAAAAAAATCAGATGGCAATTTTTTGAGGGATGGATATTTAATGCATTTGTTGTTAGCTCTAGGAAGCTAGCTAACCTCGGGGAGAAAGATCCTTAAAATAGCCGGGACTTTTGAACGCTAGGTGGAGAAGAAAGCAGACTCGACTGCTCACCATAAAACGAAGTGAAAAAGGATGTGATCAGCAATTAACTACAAAGCTGGATTCTAAAGAAAACAAGGAATCAAAGTGGATACATTTTTAAGGAGACGAAAATGCTACCGGGCACTCCACAGGGCACGGGATTTCTGAGAGGCGAGAAGCAGTTCCTCTCTCCTTGTGTCTGGGCAGCGTTTGGCTCGCAGTTGGTTTATGCAGGCGTGGAGTTGCGCTGCTGGGAGCACGTTGAAGAACTGGACTCGGCCAGAATGAGGCCGGAAGGTGCATCTCTCCCGCTTCCCCTCCTTTCCCCGCACTGTGCATGGCAAAGAAGTTATCACCACGGGCCAAAGATGGAACTGGAACACCACAATGCAAGGTTTCATTAAAAATCAAACGCCATCCGACTGCTTGCAGCAATCACGACAAGACTTATGAGTCACTGCTAAGCCCCTCGGAAGAGGGCTGGCCCAGAGAGAAAGAAGCGTGCTGGCTGCTAATCTAAGGGAGGAAAACACCAAGTCAGTGAACGAGCAGAGTCTTGTTAGAGACGTTGCAAAAAAAAAAATGCTTGTGGCAGAAAGAAATGATTTTTCTGATAAAATAAGAAGCCTTCTACTTGCCAGAATTTTCACGAGGTCTTCTAGGGGTGCGTTTCTGCATCATCTCGGGGTGGGGAAGCTCACTGGGGTCTGACCTCCGCCCCGTTTACACAGTGGGGCCGGATGGGCAGCAGGGAGAACTCCGCAGCGGAGAATTTGGGCCAGGTGTTAGGAAAAAGAAAAATGTCAAAGGTCTCCTGAGAAACAGGCTGAGCGTCTTCAGACACGTTATAGATCTGGGTAGGAGCTGAGCCGTACGTCTGCCATCAAACTCTCCGGGCTGATTTGTTATGACGCAAGCGTAACAGTCTCAGGGTTTCTTTCCTGTTCTTGCGCCTCCTCAGATCTCGCAGTCTGTCAATGTGCAGACAGAAGGTCTAACGGCGTAATTGCAAATTACGGTTAAGAGATCCAGAGAAATGTGAAAATTTAGTAGCATATGCCACAGATAATAGTTGTGCTTATTTCCTGCATTTCACTTATTTTTTCCAAATGTCAAAACGGTAATGGAAAATCACCCCTCTTAATAGCCTCTTAACAAACAGAAACGGCAAAGGGAAAAAAAAACTGTGACTCATCCTTCTCTAGTCTCCTCTTCTTCTCTTGCCTTCAAATCCAGAAGTTAACCACGTCTTAGCGCTTAAACCTTAGGGCCGAGAGCGTGTACTCCCCCTCTTCCTTCGGTTCTGTCCTCTTTCAACGAAATTGTGTGGAGATTTTTCTGGATGTAAGCCACGGTCCCTTATGGACTGGCACACAGACACACCGGAAGATGACTCCAGCTGCCAAGTGAGGGTGGCCTTGATGTTGCAGGGTAGAGGAAAATGAGGTCCTGCCTTTCCATTGCAATTCGTTAATGCTATCGCGTAGGCATGGCTTGGCAGATTCACAGGTGGCAGAACTAAAAGATTAATTGTTTGACTTTCGTTGTGCTTGGAATGGAACTGAGGACTAAGTGCTTTGATTCCCATCAGTAATCTGTTTTCTATTGTCATTTCCCAACACCTGTCTTTCTGTTCATTCATCCTTCTGCTTATAAACGTTAGGCACCTGAAGGAAGAACATCTATTTTTTTTTAGTCACTTATCTTGAACTAGTAACTTGGGAAACTTTCCTCTTTTTATTTGATTTCCCCTTAGTAGGAAACAAAAGATACATTGTAAAAGACCGCAGTTGGCCACAGGAATTGTTTTTCTCTCCCTAAATTATCAATACATAAGACAAAGAAATGGGCCAGGGTAAAAGGACACAGAAAAAAGAAAACCAATAAAAATAACAATGACTTCTGCAAAACCCCGCCTCCTTGGCCATCTTCTGTAGGTCTAGCCTGGTTTAAGAGCCAGTAGCAGGGATTATTGTCAAGTAAAAAGGTATCCTGTCTTTTTTCTTCCTTTTATTAACCCAAAGCAGGCAATTTTGCTGATTTCAATTCTTTTCCCCCATCTTCAATCTGTAGCATTTAAATATACAAATAATACCAAAGAATGCCAGCCACTATATCTACCCAACACTTCCACCCAAATCCTGCGCCAGCTCCGTCAAGAAGGAGCGCTCCGCAGCCTGGGGGCGGGGGCAGCCCCAGCACACCGCCTGTCTGTTCTGCTGTGTGGCTGGGAAGTGCTCGCTGCTCACTTAATGATGCCGGCATTACCTGCAGACGCAGCCTTTCAGCAAAGGGCCGGTGTCCTAAATATCAGGATGGGACATACCTACGGCCTGCACAAGCTACTTGTCTTCCTCCAAGAGCAAAAGCGCCTCTGCTGGTCTGCTCCTCAGGGCTCAGCAGTCTTTCCAGGTGAGTGGCATGTCTGACCAAACAGGAAGACTTAGGACTTGGTGCTGGGCACCGTGGGCTACCCCAGCTTCTGTGTCCAACTTACAGTTTTCCTTCTTTCCATCTTTCTCTTATTTTCCTTCTGAAGATATCTTCTACTTTTCTGTCTGTTTTCTCCCTGGGTGGGCTGGATCGTCAGTGTTAGGTCACAGACTGTGATGAGTGGGGGAAGCGGGGGGATGCAGCTGGCCACATGGCGAGAGAGCACATCCCCGGAAGGCTGGTGTGATATAAACAGTGTGGGTACTGTCTTCCAGTCAACAGGGAGCCAATGCTAAGTGGTCTTTAAAACAATAAGTGATCCGTTTGTGATGTGGGTGGACAATAGCAACAGCAGTAGGAAAGGCTAAGCCCTGGAGCAAGAAGAGGCTGTTGCATAATCCGGGCAGTAAGTATGGAGAGAGTCCATGGAGGAAGCATAGTGTGAGTGGAGAAGAGGAGGCAGATTCTAACAGTGTTGAGACCATCGGTTTAACTAGAGTAGGTTACCAATGACATATGTTTTTTTAAAAAAGAGGACTAAATCAGAAATCACCCCCAAGTCTCTGAAACTATGTTCTTGGCAGGTGACTGAGATGAGAAGTTTCAGTGATGAGTTCAGCTGGGGAGGGTTGACGTCAAGGTTTGGACAGCCAAGTGAAGTAGGGAGTTGTATGCTGGGGTATGCAGATTAGGAGATAGAAGACCAGTCTGTAGATTTGCAAGTGATTGGCCATTACGTGGTCATGGAAACCACTTCTGTTGGAAGAAATCATTGGGAAGCTCTAGTAATCATTGGAGCTATTCTCCGATACTCTGGCTTGCTCTTTTTGTGCACAGAATAGGGTGATATTGACCTTCCCTTTTGATGTTAGACTTGACCATGATACTCACTTTGGCCAACAAAGGTAAGAGGAAGAAATGTATACCTTTTGGGGGCAGAAACTTTTCAGTTGGTGCACTCATTTCCAGTGACCAAGAACACCCCAGGTGGGGGAGGGTATGTTAGCCTGTGTACCCGACTGAAGATGATGCAATGGAGACCCTCGACCAAACTAAAAAGAACATGTCCTATGAGCAAGGAATAAATGCTGACTGTTTTGAGCCACTGAGATTGTAGGGGTTGCTCTCTGTACCTGAGCTTGTCCTGTCTTCATGGAGTGACAGAGTGATTAGGAAGACTCAGGGACAGAATCTCAGAAAGCAGTAGCTTGTCAACAAGAGGCATTGAAAGAAGAGTCTACAGAAAACACTGAGGAGAAGCAACAGGAGAGGTAGGAGGAGAAAGAAAACGAGAATAAAAGTCCCGGAAGCTTGGTTCCCAGTGGGAAGGAGACCGGATGTTGCGGGCACCGACGGGCCCCCTGGGCCCGGCCCACTTAGATGGGGTGTGATGTGGGCAGAACCCAGACCGTCCCGGGCCGAGGAACAAAGGCAGGTGAGGGGAAATCCGCATGGTGCATTGTACTTCTGAGTGGCTTGCTTCTATTTGAAAGAAAAGACAGAAGTATTATGTCAGCATAGGGGAGAAAAGGCTTGGGAAATACTTCAGTTTTGTTGTTGTTAATAGATGGACAGTGCTACAGCATTTTTATAAGCTCAAAGGAAAGGGCAGAGGGAGAGGTTCAAGGGGAAGGTCAGAGAGGGCAATGAGTGGCCGACCTCTCACACGTTAGAAGGGACTAGAACACTTGCTCACTTGAACACACTGCCTGTGGAAAATAATAAAGGGAGGGATTATATGTTAACGCTCATGAAAGACAGCGCTCATTGAGACTTAGCTATTGTGAATCCATTCACTAAACTCTCCTCCATTGAGTTTACTCTGGGGCTTAGACCTGAAGTAGATCTGAACGTGTAAGAATGCCATCTGCATTAAAACAGAGAGGATGCGAAGCCATGATTGCCCACGTTGGCACTGAAAAAAATAGTAGCTATTCCACATTTATCCTATAATAGTACAGGAAGAAAGTAGGTTTATTTTGAGATTAACTGCATGTACGCTACATTTCTTTCTTTATAGTGTTTGGTGGCAGCGGTAGTGATAAGGTACAGTGATGTTTCCTTTAGGATTGTGTACTAAGTAGGCAGATTATTTCTGAAGTTCTTGCTGATATAAAATATCAGCGCCTCACTGATCCTAAGGGAATGTGTGGATGAAACATTAAATTTCTCTTTAGAAAATTATCATATTATGAATCTCTGATTAGGTTCAGTTCTTGTCCTCAATATATTATGCTCTTCCCTGGAGGAGTTATTCACTCTGTGTATTTGTTATTGGGAGCAATGCACTGCATACATAGTAAGGATATTTGCGAAAAATGTACTTTGTGCTTGTTTATTTGCATTTAGAGTTTTGATGATATTTCTGCTGATCTGATGTTTATAATTCTTTTAGATAAGAATTAATGAGTTTTGGGCAAGGGCTTGAAAATTTCAAAGTTCACTTTTAAATGTTCTTTTATGGTTTGGTATTTACTATCCTAAAATAATGATTCTCATACTTTCTTAGCACTATAATTTTGATAGATGGTCTAAAATTGTATAATTCTTTCTCATTAGATTTGCTTTTCATAGTATCCTAATACATTTTTAAAGATTCTGTTTATGGTTTGGAATTTTTTTGGATTTGACTTTGCACACATTACAGAACAAACCAGAGCGTGCCAAAGTCTCCTTCTCATGTTGTCATTGGGAAACTGATGTAATTGACTGCCTTGTACCTTACCCTTCCAAAAATGAGGGAGAATGCCAACATCTGACATAACAAACATGATTCACTCAGAAATGCCCTCCTTTTTTGTTCTGTAAGTATGAATATTATGCAGTCAAAAGTGTACAATGACAAAGCTAACCTAGACACTTGATATTCAGAAATAAAGTAGTAAATATTGCAGAGTGCCTTATGTGAGAAAACTTGTGTGCTGTTGCACCATTTCCAGCCAATGTCCCCATTTATTTCACTGCTGTGTTGAACATCCTTCCCAGCACGCTCTCCTGGTTGACAGTGACTATCGGGTAGGGGGATGCCGTGGGAAGAATCCTGCTTTCGACGTGAGCTCGATGAGGCAGATGATGCCAGGGTCCCGCCCAATAGCACGACTTGACGACTCCCTGAATTCTAACCATTTTCGGCATTCTCAGTCCTTGTCTGACCCTCCAGCAGATTACTCCAGACTATTTCAGGATTTTTGGACTCCCCCTTAACCATCTCCCCGACTTCAACCTTGCCAAGTTAATTACTCAGTGTTGGTCTAAATTACTAAGCATATAATTTGTGGTGGTAAGATAGAGCTGTGTTATTTATGCAAAGGAGGCCAGAACATTCTTTTGAAAGCAAAAGCACAGAATAAAACATATAAAATGAATAAGCGGTCATTCTAACCTTAAAATTTAATAAACAGTAGTTCAAAGACGCTGGGGAAGTTCTTCCAGGGTGGCCAAACAAGTTCCTCCCAGACAGGTCTACCTCCAGATTAAAAACGACAAACTCTGGATAAAATATAATGACCACTTAAAGGTTCTAGAGTCAACAGACCCAGAAACGGTGCAGGGGAGTACAACCCATGGCCCACTGGCCGCATGCAACCCAGGATGGTTATGAATGTGACCCAACACAAAATCAAATTTACTTAAAACATCACGAAATTTTTTTTGTGACTACATGGCACAATATATTTAATGTGTGGCCCGAGAGAACTCTTCTTCTTCCAGTGTGGCCCAGAGATGCCAAAGGTTGGACCCCCTGGCGCAGCAGATGGGCCGTGCTCCCTACAAAGGCTCACCTCCGCCCACCACTGCCCCCTGTCCCCCCCCGCCCCGGTCTGAACTGCTTCTGGGGGAGGGAAGGGGCGAGGGAGCAGAAAGAACCTGCCAGAGATTACACTCCGCGTGTGGATGTGAAGTTAAGATAAACTAAAAAAAAGTAGGGGCTCTTCGGGATGATACAGGTACAACCTTACTGTGATGCTGACCGCTGCAATCCCAGGTCCCTAACCAGGAAGAGGAGGTTTCTGGGCGGCACTGAAATGTTCACGGAACGTGGGTGCGGGCCTCAACATCTGACGCGTGAGGACACGGTAGGGGAGTCGTTTTCCCTGAATAGAGGTAGCAGTTTCTCTTTTAATATGTTATACTGCACTCACGGAAAATACGTATTTGTCATCACCCACAACTGCTATTTAAAACTTTTGGGTAAATAATATGCCTCTTTAAACGGTGCTTCTTTTAGGGAATTCAAATTATGAATTTGTACTTTTCAAAACAAATGTTTGTATTCAAGGAAAAATTGAAATTTCAATAGAGCATTTCTTAACTTCTCCATTTAAAATAATATAGCCTTTATTAAATAAAATACATATAATTTTTCATTAAAGAAAGTATGTCTGCAGAATTATTAACAGAAATATCTTAAAGTAGCAAACCTCCTAAAATAGTGTCAATTCTTACACACAGTGCCCTGAGTTAGAGAGAAGAGGCTAATGTTATTTTCTCATTTATTTCAATGCGATACAAGCCCTTTCCTCGGTCAAGGTACATTCTTTATAATAATCATAATAATAGTTATGTAACAATCACTCTATGCCCACCATTTTTGGGTCCTTACCCTTTCAAAGCTGTGCCCTTCAGCGACAGCCACTTCCAGCCTTGATCTTTCTCATCCGCCCTTTCCTTTCTGACATGGACTTAACTCTAAAAGATCGTTGGTCTGCGGGACCACGGCTAACGTTCTCCGCTCAACACGGAGGGAGCTGGGGTATGATGCTGCCTCTTTTCCAGTAGTTACTAAGGGCTTGAAAAAAGGAGGGACCTTTGAAATAACAAAGTCAAGTCCACGCCCAGAGGCCCCTGGGAGGGAATGAAGGAACGACAGTAGCGCCACCAGCTGGCGGTGTGCGCTGGGAGCCAGGAACATATTTCCCCAGATCGGCACGTTAGCACGGACTTGTTGGGTTTCCGACGTTGGCCGGCCTTAGGGAAACAGATACTTCACACGGCAGCTTTAAAATCCCGCCATGCTGATGACCTGAGTCCGAATTTCAAGGCATCCCTTCCTCCCAGCTTCTTAGGATTCCCAGCAGGTGACATGGGCCTTAGTGAGCCACAATGTGCCACATCCAGGAGACTGTGCATCAGGCTCCTGCAAACGTCTTCTCCCCATCCTCACTATTGTGGGGTCTGACGCAGCTATTTCTTAGAACCGATCGTGCCTTATAAACGCCCTCGCTTGACCACCATCACAGCTGGGAGCGGGAAGAGTTGAGATGGCTAATTTCACGAGTTTAATCGACACACATTCAGGTGCTGACTAATCTGTGGACCTTATTATTCGATGTAACTCTACACCAAGCTAACTCAGGTCAAAATTGTGAATGAGGTAACATTTTTAACTTGCTTACCTGCTTCCCACCAAGACAGATTTTTTCCATCCTTCTTCCTGATTTTGCCCTGTTTCCTTCCTTGTGCCCTTTTCCTGAATGTCCCCTCCTGTGCTATTTCAGACATCCTAAAAGTAATGAACTAGCCCCCTCTAACAAATAGTGTCTCTTCTTATGAAAATAATTTTACTTACATGAGTATATTTTATTTGATCCTTATACAAATTTTTCATGTAACTTCCATTGGCTATTTCTTAGACGTAAATAACTTCTTTAAAGTTGCCTATCGAAGAAAGCTCTGAAAGTTCTTAAAAGCTCTGAAAGCTACACTCCCCAATGTGTGTGCTTTGAAAAAACAGGTGTCCAGGAGGGTGACATTTAACACAAATGAGAGAAAGTTTAGAGTGAGAGTTTATGCTTGAGAGACGTTGATTATTGTTGTTGTTATGACTCAGAGCACCACGTGGCACGCCTACCTTAGGCTGGACCACATACGTGTCCCAACTTCAGCAGCTTCATTACCTTACTGCTCTGCGGTGCAGGATACTGTGTTTTTACTTTTCTTTCACTCACACATCACATGGGCAAGTTTTGAAAAAAATTTCTCAGCAGAAGAACTTTCTGTTTTGATTTTGTTTTTAATTTCCAGCTTTATTGCATTGCACTCTTTTGCAAAGCCTTTATTGAATTCTGGGCCTCGGATGTATCCTTATGTTCTCTGACTGTTTCCTGAGCCCCTCAGGAGATGCGATATTCTGCACTCTCTGGGAACGAAGTGCCCATGTTTGGCCGTCTGGCTCTGCTCCGCGCCCTCCGCAGCCTTAGCTCCTTCCGTCCACTTCATGTTTAATGTGCTGCTAAAGATGCATTCGAGTTTCCTACTGTGTTTTCTCTATCGATTTCCCCTTTTGTCCTTATAATTTCTGCTTTCTGAATGTTGCCGTTGCACACTACATACACAGCCATTCAAGGCTATTATAAATGTCAGCGGAACAGAAATATTTTAGAAAGCTCTTTCTTATTCAGTACTTTCTGGCCTGACTATCAATATTCACAGTGAATATGACTCTGTTTTGGTTTAAAATTGATCGTTATGTTTCTGTTTGCTATTTTTTTAAGCTTTGCTTTTTTTTAGAGCAGTTTTAGGCTTACAGCAAAGGTGGAAGGGAAGTACAGAGACCTGCCCTGTAGTTCCCACCCCCGTTCATGTGCAGCCGCACGCACTACCGGCATTGCTCCCCAGAATGGTGTATTTTTACGAAGTCTGAACTTGCATCAGCACATTATAATCTCCTGAAGTCCACAGTTTACCTTAGGGTCCCCTCTTAGTGATGCATATACTGTAAGTTTGGGCCATAACCTTTTATTTTTAATACTTTATTGTTTATGCTTTTACAGTTGTCCCAATTTTTTCACCTTCAGCCCCCACCCCCAGCCTGGCCCCACTGCCATAGTCAGTCCCCACACCGTTGCCCGTGTCCACGTCCGTGGGCTTCGTGTATGTTCCTTGACAAGCCCCTACCCCTTCCCTCCCCTCTTACAGCTGTTTCATGATTCCAGTGCCTCTCCAAAATACGTAAAGAACTTGTACAACTCCACACCAGGAAGACAAACAACCCAATTAAAAAATGATCAAAGGACTTGAATAAACACTTCTCCAAGAAGGACATACAGAGGGCCGAGAGACATATGAAAAATGCTCAGCATCACTAGCCATCAGAGAGATGCAAATGAAAACCACAGTGAGATACCACTTCACACCAGTCAGAATGGCCATCAGAGGCAAATCAACAAGCAGCAAGTGCTGGCGAGGATGCGGAGAAAAGGGAGCCCTCATGCACTGTTGGTGGGACTGCAGGTTGGTGCAGCCACTGTGGAAAGCAGTATGGAATTTCCAAAACCTTTTATTTTTAAGTTTTATGAATCACTTTAATTTAGATATGACTTTTCTAAAAACAGTGCTCTTTTTTTAAAAGATTCCATCTATTTTTAGAGAGGGAAGGGAGAGAGAGAGAGAGAGAGAGAGAGAGAGAGGGAGGGAGAGGGAGAGAGAGAGAAAGAGAAACATCAATGTGCGGTTGCTGGGGGCCGTGGCCTGCAACCCAGGCATGTGCCCTGACTGGGAATCAAACCTGCCACACTTTGGTTCGCAGCCCACGCTCAATCCACTGAACTACGCCAGCCAGGAACAGTGCTCTTATACATGGTGATATAATTGAAAGATATTTTTCCCATAACTACATTAACCCATTCACCATCATGAATGTGACAGACAGGTTTGATCTTAAATCCACAATACTAATTTTTTTCCAATTTTTTAAAAAAGCATAAGAATTTGTATATTCAATATGAGTTCCTTGCTCTAAAGTGCGTGTGTGTGTGCACGCGCGTGTGCACATGCGTGTGTGGATAGAAAAGAGAGACAGAGAGAATGCACGTGAAAGCAAAGTAGACGGGTTTTGTTTTCGAAGCACTTTTTCGCTTAGCGCTATGTTTTGGGTATATTTGGGTATATCAAATACATTTCAGTCATTTTTAAAGTGTGACATCCTTTCCTTCATGATATCCCAATGATAAGTTATGGTAATTTACTTACGAGAAAAGGTGATTTCCAAATATTGGCTCTTATGAGTAATACCCTTATTTTCAGCTCTTGGCCCATGTTCTGGTTAGGACCCTACGGCAGATTCTGGAAGGTAGAATTAGCGCCCTACACAGTAGGGACATCTTTAATGTTCTGTACACATAGCAGCATGTAGGTTTTTGGAAAATCTGCAATAATTTCTGGTTTGTCAGCATTAAGTGTAGCTGCTTATCTTCCAGCAATGGTTTGTGTGCATGTGTTTGTTTAATATCTGACACATTGTCAGGAGAAAAAGTGTTCTTATCTTTTAGTTTGTCATGGCTTCCATAACAAATTTTGTAAGTTTGGGGGCATACAAATACCTTTTGGTTGTCTCAGAGTTCTGTGGGCCAAACCAAAGGTCTAGGCACACCGTGGCCCCGCCGGTCCCCTGCTCCTGCTCTCGTGAGGCTGAGACCAAGGCCTCAGTGGGGCTTGGCTGCTCTCTGGAGCCTCTGGAAATTCATGCCTTTCCAAGTTCACTAGGTTGGTGGGAGAGTTCAGTTGCATGTGGTCGTAGGGCTGAAGTTCTGGGTCACTCGCTGACTGCCAGCTCTCCGCTGTTAGAGGCCACTCGGGTTTTTGGCGTGGGTCCTTTTTTCTTCATCTTCAAAGCGGGCAAAGGCAGGCTGAGTCCTTCTCAGGCCTCTCATCTCTGAACCCTCCGTGTGTGTCAGTCATCTCGTTACTGCGTCCATCCCATCCCTCTCACCCTGTGCTGCTTCTGCTGCTTTTAAAGGCCAGTGTGGTTACATTGGGTAATGACAGTTTCGTATGATAGCTTTCAATGATACGGACAGAAGAGAAATATATTTCTTGCAGTTTTATTGGTTGACTATATAATTTCTATTTTTTGTGAGTAGAAGTTTTGTTACTTTCTAATTTTCATTGAGGGATTTTATTTTATTGCTACATTTATATAGAATATATTTTGAATAAAATTGATATAGCATATAAGTTTATATAGCATATAAATCAGTAAAATGATTTATATGCTATATAAACTTTATAGTAAGGATATTGAATCTTTTTTGTTTTTATAATCATGTGTTAGAATTAGCATTTATGTGTTTTGGTTTTATTTTCATGTTTGTTGTGAGGTAAGTGTCAAGGATAATGATTTCAAATAGCAAATTTTCCAAAAATTCTTTGTAGACTAACTGATCCCTTATTTAACATAAGTATTTCCACATATATTTTAATGTCATCTTTTAGAACTATCTATCTGGTTCCATTGATCTGTTTATTTCTTTTTGCAACAATATCATTACTTGTGAAATACTGTAGTAATGTCAGCAGTAAACAGTTGAAGTGTTTCCCCATGATGTGTGTTTCAAAATTTACAATGCTACTTTTCTTTACTTTTAATTCCAGAATCATTTTCTTCTAAAGAAATCTATTAGATTAGAACTTCAGTGGAAGCTTCATTAATCCTAGAAGTTAATGTAGACAATCTTTCCTCCTTATGGTGTTCCTTTCCTAAAATGGTCCTTTTAAGACTGAGTACGTGGGTGTGATTTTCTCTCTCTTTTTTGTATGTAGTTTCCACACACTCCTTGTTATGGTTATTCCGAGGAACTTTGTTCACACTATTGTCCCCAGGATTCCATGGTTTTTGATAAGCCAGTTTGTGTATTTGGCCTTTGTCCTGCCATGTTTGTAAATGTGTAAACTTCAGAATCATTCTACTGATTTTTGATATCGTATGCATAGATTTATGTTCTCCATAGGAGCCATGATTATTCTGATTATTTGACTTTTGCTTGCTAGTGATTGAATTTGCTTATATTGATTCTTGTTTTGTGATGGTTAAACTTCTCATCTATTTTTCTTGCTTATTGCAGGAATATTATCTTTCGATATGATAAAAATTAATTTTTGGAACCTTATTAATTATATTGTGAAGTCATCTGTCATTTACTTGGTCTACTTGTCAAAAAAACCAAAAAGCATGTTAAATTAATACACAATTATGTTTGTATCCTTGTCTTCTTACATTTTAATAATATTTGCTTTACTTTTTAATATTCTTGTTATTTAAGCCATAATGCTTCATCAATATTACATTTTCTTCATACATTGCACTTTTAATGAATATATAATCACTTTCTTTCTTATGTAGTGTTTAATATGTGTTTTATTTTGCATAGAATTAATGATACTTATTTTCATTTGATTTGAATGAAACACGTAAACGTATTTCCACAGAAATAAAGTTAATGCCTTTCAGATGAGTAACACAGTATCAATATTTTAGATGTAGTTTTATTTAACTGTGTTAAATGGTCACCGCCTATTTAGATACACTACTAATTTTCTACCCTTGAGTTCCTGTTTCAGTTCAACTCTTAGTTGACTGAGCTATTTTCCAATCATCATTTTCAAGAATTATGCATCGTCTGTAACGTGTGAGTCCTTGAGGCTTTCGAGGTTGTTTTAGCGTTTCCTTGAAATACAGAAACCAATTATGCGCTTATAAAATTTTGAGGTCATCAGACTCTTGTTTCTATAAAAACTATTAGCTCATTCACATTTTTCAGAAAACGGAAAACCAAGAACAGCTAGATTTTGTTCTTTTGTAAGCGATGTGAGTAAGTGGGGCATCATTTTCATTCATCTTTTGTAGAAAGTTGAAGAGGATTTTTCTTTGTGCCTCTTCCCATTAATTGAAGTTTAATGAGCTCTTTTAGCCTTCATATTCATGATTGTTTTAAACCTCGGGAGAGAGTCTTTAAACTATTTTATCATTGATTATTGACCGTTTAGCAGGTTCTGCTCTTTCATAATCAGACACATCTTTAATTCTTAATGTGAATTCGGTTCTCTGTGTCATTCTTGTCATCTTGTGGATAACATTTTTTCTTCAGGTACAAATAGTAAGTAATTATTAGAAACCCAAAATTTTAAAATATCTTTAGTACAGGGATTTACTGCTCCTGCTCTTCAAGAATATTCTTTATAAAACCTACTTTTGTTTTTCCTTTTTTTTTAGTTTGCCTATAATTCAATAAGGCGACATTTGCATAGATCTGTGCTGTGCAATACAGCCACCAATGGTCACATGGAGCCTTTTATATTCAAATTAAGATAAACGAAAAGCTAATTTTTTCATGAGGGTAGTTATATGAAACTGTGCATATGTGAAAATTACACAGAATGTTGGGACAGCTAGAAATCCACTGGCAAGAAGATAAAATTGGTCTCCTACCTCACACCATATACAAAAATGATTATATATCATATATTTAATATACATTTTAATAGTTACATTTATTATATATATAAACATTGTGTTTTGCATCTTAGAACTGGTAATAAGACACCTCCAAGTCTGTAAGGAAACACCAGCAGTGCACTATGAGGCCTCAGAAGACAGAAAATCTCTTAAAAATAAGGCTGTCCTTGGTTACCTAAGGGAGATTTGTGGTAGGGGGTAACTGCCTCCTTATTTAGTGGGCACTTATTTGCATTCAAATGCCAATGCAGAAACATAAGTGGAGAGCCACCTGGCTTTCCATAATGGATGGATTTTTGTCCAGCTGATTGGCCGAGGGCCTGGGGTGTCGGGGTTGAGATCAGTGCCATAAACAGGCTTCATTCTGCCGCTTGGGGTGGTTGATGGCATCCCTTGTTAAGTACCATATGAGGCAAATTGGGGGGGTTGGTCCTAGCCTCTATTAGCCATATAATCCGGTGGCAGACAGAGTGTCATGTGTACGGGAAAATTCCCCAGAAGCCAAGGGAGTGTACAAATGAGGAAGGCTGCTGTTGGAAGACAGTTCTCCTTGGGTTGCTTCCAGTTTCGTATGCCCAGCAACCAGACGGGCCAGCTTCCTTTGCTCCAGACAAGTTCAAGGATGTGTCTGCACAAGGGCTGTGACTGTTTATTTTGGCTTATTGTTACAAAATACAAAAACTAGGTGGCTGAAAAATGACAGAAGTTTAAATTACACGTTATGTTTTCAGGGCTAATTGAATCTTAATTTATACCATTTTTCATAAAGTCCACGATAACCTCGTGAGTTATGCGCCTGTATTAGGCAATCCTGATGTTGGTCCATACCCACCACCTCTCGCTCAGAACCTTCTTTCGGATGCGATATGCCTGGCACCTGGGGCACAGAGATATTTAGAAGGTAAAATTGATCAAACTCAGGATGCTGTCCTCAGAATTACTCCCCGTGCACTAGGTTACCAACCATTATAACCCAATATAAACAATGTTCCCAAATATATCCGATATTGAGTGTGACTTGCATTAAATCAGGTTTCCAGGGCTTTGTCCTGGGCATGGTTATCTCTGTCTCTAGCTCCTATTAAAGAGAGGACGATATGACATCGTTTTGAAAGTTCACCTTGCACTCAAATTGATTCTGAGTTCAGGCTGCTATTACTAAGAAAAAAACATGATGGTTTCAATGCATTCTTAAGTGCTACTTTCCCCAAGGTTTTCAGGACCAAACATTTATTTTTGATATTTGGGAATAGATGTTTAGTCCCTGAACTTTCTGCCCTGTTAAAAGGAGATGAAAATCCTCAATGCTGAGACACTGCAATCGTGAGCGGGACAGCCCTGTTGGAACAGATGCAAAAATAACTGGCTGTTCCCTTTATAGGAACACCGTGCAGGAAAGGAGATAATGCCTTAACATATTCTACATGGTGTCTTAAATGTTAAAAAAGATAAAATGGGAAATTAAAAATATAATTGAAACCATTTAAAATAAAATCCCGTGACTTCAACACCATCAGGGTCAAAGTGGATGTAGGTAATTTTTGGGCCAAACAGCTAAAGATGGATAAGCTTATCTTCCGTGTAACTAATTTCTTTTTCTGAATCCTTCATCTTGACATTAAATAATAATCATTAATAATAATAACAACAGCCTTAGGTACAATGATTCTCAAACACCTGCTCAGTCAGAATGAATTGAGATTTTTTTTAAAATGATGATTCCTATACTCTGCTTCACAGCACTAGGATTTGGTAGACTGGGCTGGAGGCTGGGAAACTCGTGCTTTTTGGAAACTTCACAAGGTTGTTGCCAGCTCGGTACCCACCGCAAAGGGAGTGGGGAGCTGCCCCAGCCCCTCAGCCCTGCCAGACGTCACCACAGCTTCGTAAGAACAATGAGAGAACGTATCAGTGTTGGAACATGACGAGCTTCTCAGCTAACTTTCCTTCAACAGGCGTTGTCTTGAACTTGAAAATGCTTTTCTCTGTGTGGACGTGCAGATGCGCTACACCGAATGGGAATTTAAAAACGGCCAGGGAGGAAGCAAGGCCTGCGTGCTGCAGGTCAGACCTGGACACGCGCCCTCCACAGACGATGCAGTGACGGCCCTGCAGGGACCAGACGAAAGGCTCCCATATTGACTGGTTCAGGCTGCTACTTTCCCCTAACTCTTGTTTTTTGTTTTTTGGAACTGGTCTTCCACAAGTTCTATTTTTTTCTTGCTTTGAGTCCCTAGTGATATGCAGACTGTCAGTTAAGTAGGCACTCACACGAGCTAGTAACAAACCCACCTAAAAGTTCAAGTGTGCGGCCATTATGATTTTGGAGAAATGCAGTATGGCCCTTTTGATGGGTTTGAACCCCGATGAACCTTAAACTCAGAATGGATCTGCACCCCACCACCAGCTGTGCACGGGGGTGGTGCCTTAAAGACCGAGAGCATGAGAACCAAGCCGAGAGGGCTCCCCCTGCTGGACGGGGCTCTCCCCAAGGACAAGGCAGCCATCTGCTCAAGAAGGGGTCAAAACAGAAGAACTGGGAACAGTTCTCAACAGAACTCTGCACCATCCTTCAGGGCAAGACCAGAGCTGGGCAGGTTAGGAACACCGAGAAATCTTTCCCTGGTCTCCTGGCATTCACTGCCCCACACCCGGGGCCTTCCAAGGGCGAGGGAAAGGCTGGGGACGACTACGTGTAATCCCTCCCCTAGTCTCCGGGCCACGTCTTAGTCACAGCAGATGTTTCCAAAGGCGACATCTGTCTGGCTAGCAGGATAGAAATCACCCGAAGGGCAGGAAGCTGGATAGTAGAACTGGGGAACGAAGAGAATGCCCCCAAGTGGGTAGTCAGCCAGAAAGGCAGGTAGAACTCTTCCAAGGTGCAGAGAGCTGGCAGCTCCGCCCACAGAGATGTACAGACTGCGGCTGCTGCGCAGGCCCTGAGCCCTGCCCAGGAAAGGTCGGACCACGCCCGCAGGGCTTTTGCAGGAGGTGGTGGAGTGAGAGCAGGCAAAGCCGCAGCAAAATCTGGACCCAGACCAACCTCAGAGTAGCTTCACTCACCCTCACATACTAACAGTCTAGCAGCAGAATGGGTAAATAGCTCGTGGTAAATAGCATTTTACTTTCTGGCTGTTATTCTTCTGAAGATCACATCTAATATGCAATCAAAAATTACGACACGTGTAAAAATGCAAGAAAATGTAAGCGTGTGGGGTTTTTTGCTCCTAATTTAGAATCAAGTATAATGTGAAATTTAAATGAGATCTTTTATGTGCATTTAATATTTCTAAGTCAATGAATTCTTAGTAAGTAAGGTTTTTAAAGAATTGAGATCAGTTTAGCATCATAAGAAGGCTGGGCAAAAGATATTGATTTAAAATTAAGGGGAAAGTGAAAGGTAATTTGGGATGCTTCAGAGGCCACACAGCCCTGTGTTGCAGGTGAAACCTCCTTTGGTTTACATAATCAAGGTAGTTGTCTCCGTTTCCCGTGTAATACAATGAGTGAATTTCTCTAGGGAGCCCTATGATGCCATTGGAGAACTGCTTCATCAGTGGGGTTTTCCCTTTAAATACACAAACACATTGATCTAAATAATCTCTAAAATGTATTTAAATTATGCCATTTTAACAAATAAATCAATATCACAGAATCATCGTATATCAACAGAGAGGATAATTCAATTGGCTTAATCATGACAGCGTATGCATCCCCACACATACCAAATCATCACATTTTGTGATGTATACATACATGTGATTGCATCAGTCTCCATTTACAGGCTCGTGAAGCTACTGGAGATTCACTAAGCCGTAAAGAAACAAAATAATCTGAAATACAGCACGGATTCGTGTTTTCAAAATTGCAGTCCGTGGCTTACTCGTCTTGAGAAATACTTAGTTAAAAGATTGAAAGTGGCTCATTGTCAAGTACATTTAGAAAACGCATTCATCCACTAGACGTCCTTATTTGTCCCCAGGAATAAATAACTGTTTGACTCAATATTTCCCAAACTTCTTTTACCTTGAGAAGCTTTTATCCAAATAATGGCATTAAGTAAAGTTTCATGGGAAGGTAGTTTTGAATCGTTGGCAGAGAGTAATTCCTGGAACATAAAATGGCTTTTGGGAGGCAGACAGAGTGACGAGGAGAACAAAAACACCGATTGTACTGTCAGCAGATTGGCCCTGAACCCGGCTCCCCCGCAGGCCCAGAGGGTTGGGTTGACGCACTCCGAGGCCCATAGTCTCTCACTGGTGAGGGGGGCGGAGGGAAGGCGGGGCCAGTTAGGGTGACTGGCTCTGGGGATAGAACGGCTGCGGCTGCATTCTTTCCCCCAGCACCCTAGTTGTGTGATCTTGGACGTCAGGGCTGTCCAAACCAATGGCCCACAAACCACATGCAGCCCAGGTGGCTGTGAATGGGGCCCAACACAAAATCATGCATTTACTTAAAACCTGAGATTTTCTTTGTGATTACGTATCGCGGTGTATTTAAGGTGTGGCCCAAGACGACGCTTCTTCTCCCAGTGTGGCCCAGAGACCCCAAACGGTTGGACACCCCGGGATCTTTCCCCTGTCCAAGCCCCACGGGTAATCCTAGTACCTGCCTCAGAGGACCATGGGGTTAAGTTCTGAAATACACGCGAAGGACTTCAGTGCATACTTGGAAAAGCAAAGTCGTCCCTCACGAAGCAGGTGTTGTTATAATAGTTTTCCTGGTGGTTCTGATGGTGAAATGAGACTATTCAGGAAATGTTCAGAGGAATGCCAGATGTCGCTGGAACTCCACAGGGACCTCGGCCCCCTTCTTTCTTCCTTGGAATTGGCATCGATTCTCCCTTCTTTTCTGAAATAAGTTTTGGTCCACTTTGGAGTTTCCAAAGTATTTTAAATAATGTATTCTATTGGGTGAGGTCTCGTTTTCAAGGAATTTGGAGAAAGCAAATAGATGTGGAAACTGGGTCAAGGCAAAAGTGACGGTGTGGAGACAAATGACATCAGGAGCTATTAGGAGAATGTATAGCCATTAATCCCACACGTATCTAGTAACAGGTAAATAATCTTCTTTTGGTTTCCCAGAAGTGAAAGTAAAAATGTGAATGAGTTCAGTGGCAAGCTCTTACTATTTCCTGTATTTTTAAAGTTGGTCTCATCAAGTAATACTATTTTCTAGTTCTGAGACCTACAAAAACCTCCATATATCAGGAAAAAGACACTTCTGTGTTCAACCTGAGTGCACTCTCTTCAATGCAAGGTGAAGACACAGTCACACAGGTCAGTCAAGTTCTCTACAAGCCTCCCCGATGGTTTCGGAAAACCGAAATAACAAATTACGTGACTCAACAGTAATAAGATGATGTAGTGACGTGAGGGGACACCCTCGCCCATTGTCGCGTCCAACGCTCAGAGCCAGAGGTTCCATTTTGTGCTGAAGCCTGAAGTGCAGCTGACCGCTGCTGCCAGCTGGCGGCCCAACCACACTGTGGGTGACATCCTCGCACACACGGTGTGACCCGTCATCTCACGGCGACGCCGCAGCATCTCCGCACCAAGTCTCAAAGCAACGCGGCAGTTTTCTTCTGATGGTCGAGCCGATGCCAACACAGGGGAAAAACGGCCAAAGGGTCTGCCCGTGGACCCATCTTTATTATTTTTGTCTAGAATGCATAACTAACATTTCAAACTCTCAGCCAAGCCCCCCATCAATATTAACTGTTCTTAATATGGACTCTTGGGTCATACTTTCATGAAGATTCGTTACAAACGATTTTTGCAAAGAAGAGCTGGAAACAAGCTGGTTAGGTATTATTGTTGTATGCACAGAAGGATTTAATTTTAGGAGAGCTTTCTTTAGCATTGTTCTGACAACATTTTGTAGCAAGACGCTTTGAAGCTCTTTTAGGTGACAATAAAGCTGTGTCATCAGTATGAAAAAATACATAACATTCATTCCTCACAGCAAGAGGACATGGGTCTGAATCTTGCAGGAGCTGTGGTAAGTCATGGAATACACGTTTATGAGAGCCGGTTAGGACATGTCTCTGCTTTACACCACCGGAAATTGTCACCCTGTCTGTAAGTGACCATTTTTATAGATTTCAGCTTAGCATATTAAGATGTAGGCTCAGTTTGAGCAAAAGAATTGGGGGAATATTTATTTATTTCATAGAATTTCTATTTCAATTAAAAATAGTAAAATTAAAAAATCTTTAAGAGCCCATTTAATATTATCACAGAAACTTACAGTTTTGATAAACCAGAACATTAGCAAATTTATTAGCAAGGTTCTTAAATGTCATATCGATGGTAAAAACAGTAATAACAGTGATATTAAAACAATAAAAAAGGATATTTTAAGAAGTTTTCTTTTCTTATAAGATCTCTCACTGTACCCCAGAAAGTGATGTTAGCAAACTCAGACTCCTTTTCTCTATAAAACACAAGCTGCTCATTTCAACATATAATTTAATTTCCATTCTGAGTAAATGAAATTCTCAACCAGGAAATATTGCAATCATTAATCTAGGATAATTAAAAAATGATTTTCTTTAAAAGCTACAGTGTGGCTAGATGACATAATTTGAAATTAATTTTTAAAAGAGAGTAACAGACACACCGAATCGGAGTGGGTTTGCAATGGACAGGAAGTTGATAGTGAGACGCCGGATGGGCATTCGCTGGAAACCCCAGGGGCACAGGACCGGCCGCGGGCCGGAGGGAGGAAGCCTGAGCTAACGGTTCGTTGCAAGAAGTGGAGAAGTAGGCAGACTGGGCTCTTTCTTTGTATCTTATTCTTTTGAGCATGTCCAAATAAACAGGAGTCAGAGGTGCCATTATTATATTTAGAATCTGTCGTATATGAGCCAGCCAAGGAAAGGTTATACATACTTTGTAAAGGTTATACAAAGTAATGCATACTTTGCATTAATAGGAAGAAACTGAGAGTCTTATATAACAAATACCTGGTGAAGAAGAGGTTCTGGCTAGGTCTCCTCAGAATGTTACAAGGCTCTCCACATTAATATTTTGTAGTTACGCTTGATGTGGACATCTAGATTGTTTTATTCATCAGGGTCCCTAATTAAAGGACAATAGCTGGTGTGTTAATCTAGCCCTATGCTGGATAGAAAGGTCACCTGATTGAAGTTAAGGCTGTTACGTTACTGTTGTTGCTAAATGTTTTTGAAGTAAGCCTGTCATGCTGTCATGCATGTTTCATCTTTATTTTTGATTCAACGGGCATGCATCAAAAATCCTATTGCGATGAGGAGACAGGCAGAGAAACACGACAGCCTTCTAGAAAGAAACACTCTCATTCTGCAGACATGAGCTAAACCCATGGAATAATCATTGTACACTGCCTGGTGTCAATACTTAATGAAGTGCGAAAACAAATTCTGCAGAACCTAACAGCCAACACACATCTGCATGGGAGAGATCAACAGAGGATGGGGCAATGAAAGAGAGCCTGACGAAGGGGGTGAGACTGGGTGCTGAGTTATGGCTGGCGTCGGGATAGGCTGCAGGCAAGGGCAGGATGTCCGGGGGAAGACAGAGCTCGGGGTGGGGGCCTTCATCCCCGGGAAGGCACACGCTCAGGGCCCGTGTCTAGCGGAGCAGGCGGTGTGCACCACGAGAGCTGTTTGGGTAGAGAGAAGGCAGCCAGACTCGGGGAGGCCGGGGCTTGTTGACAATGTGATGGAAAGTTGAGGCATCATTTTACTTGCAAAGGAAAGAAAGCGAGAAGGAGAAGAATGTGGTTTCAGTTAACGCCCCAGTCACTAGTGCCACTCCTCTAAAATTCGTTTTCTATCAGAATTTTCTAGAAGACATTGTAGGGGTGCTAAGATGTTACCCCTCAGGAGAGTTGGGTGGGGTTTATGGAGGCTGAGCAAGTCTGATCTGACTCTGGGCTGACTTAACTCGTAGAGTCATTTAAATATCATCATTTTCTATGTGGGCCGTAATGGGGGAAAAGAGTGAGAAGCATTGCTTTATAGTGTAGCAGCCACGTGGAATCTGTCTCCTGATTTTTTATTCGTTCAAGAGACGTTTCCTTTAGAAACATTTGACATGAGGGTTTTTTTTTTTTTTAAGAGAAACATCAATGTGCGGTTGCTGGGGGTTATGGCCTGCAACCCAGGCATGTGCCCTGGCTGGGAATCGAACGTGCGACACTTTGGTTCCCAGCCCGCGCTCAATCCACTGAGCTACGCCAGCCAGGGCTTGACATGAGGGTTTCTGATAACAGAGAAGGCCTTGAAGCATTCCCCTCAGCCTCACTAATATCGACGGGTTTCTTCCTGATCTCCTCTTCCTTAATGCACTTACTTTAGAAAACCTATAGTTGTAAGTCCTCTCCCCACCCATTAAAAATAGACATCTTGTTAACATCTCTAGCTCGTGTCACAGCCCAGGAATGTCTTCCTCGAGGACTTGCGAGCCATCTCTTTGAAACGTAATCATCGTAACACCCCTACTGTCAGTTTGTTGGGGGGGCAGGAGCCTGGTTTCAGCGGGGGCTTCTTGCTTCCAGTTGTTAAATTACCTCCTGCCAGAAAGACAGAATACAGTTTACCCTTCTTTTCGGGTGCATTCAATTCGCAGATGCAGACGGGCCCTGATCTTCCCCCTCACCCAGGTCTTAGAAAGCCCCGTGGACTTCCGTTTCGCTGGGGCTGTGATCGGACCGAGTTCTGTCCTCACGCTGCTGCGGCAGCGGCCGCCTTAAACCAAGCCTGCCTCACCCGTGGAACATAGTCCAGTGCGGTTTCTGCTTTGACACTGAACTTGTGACTCTGCCTTGCCATGTAAACCCTGACGGGTCATTTCCTGTTGGTCATGTGTTAAGAGGAACCACAGGCGAAAGACCACGTGCAGTACACCGTTTGTATCTGAATCATTGCTATGGCCATTTCCAAGAAAAAAGTCTTACTTGCTGTGTTCTTTATTCCTGCTTTATCATACAGCCACAATTTAATGTCTTAAAACAGACTTTTATTAGATAATACAATACACACAAAATAGTTCCTAACAGCCACCACTGGATGCATATTCTTATATATCTATTTAATGGTAATCTTATCCAGTCATGTTGTTTATCAATAGGTTTCCTCTAAATTCCATAGAAATTATGGCTGTAAAAAATATTTCCCTTGAGTCTCATAGGAAATACTTATGATACAGACTATACCCCATCATAATTCAGCCAAAACATAAAAAGATGAAAATATATGGCCTGACACCTTGCCTTTTAAATTTACTGTTATCTATTTTCGAAAGGAATCAATTTTCTATACTTTCGGCATTATTTTTATAGATAACATCTAAATATTCATTTGCACGGCTCATTTCCCAGCCTGTTCACCCATTTTCTGCAATACAGAGGTTTTATATCCATAGTAAAGGAAATATTTTAATTTGTAGATGAATGTTATATTCCATAATGAGTCAATTACTGGCTGAGCATATGTTTTCTTTAAATGTTACTATATCATTTTAACAAATACACTGTATTAATTTATGAAGAAATGTACAAATCATCAAAACACCCGACAATGACATCATAATATGCTTCTGAAATGCTGTTTATTCACTTTATGGCTTTATTTATATGAAGCAGCAGTGAAATTTGCAAACCAGCTGTAGTGATACCAGGTGTGCGCACCCCCCGGCTGTCCGACGGATAAGACTCACTCTAAGTGGTAGTCTAATCACCCAAGCCCCGTGGAAGACTAAATTTAAATCAGATGCTAATTGCCTCCAGAGTTCAGCTGATCTTTGCATTCAATTATCTCCAGGAAAGCCAAATGGAAAAAGACTTTGACTCAGGAAATTGTACAGGAAATTCACATCTGCTATAAGAACAATAGGTTGACAAACTGTGTCCATTTAAAAAGAGAAAAACCCTTACTCGTTCTCAAATCTGATACTGACCCTGCTATCTCTTCTGCCTTGTCTTCCTCAAACAATTTCTATAAAGAGATTATCCCTAGAAAAATCTCTAGGTTATGTAAGTCTATTTGGCATTGCAAGCTCCTTTAAACAAGGAACTGAGGTCTTGTTTTGTTTTTATTGGTCTGTAGTAGTTCTGGCCTAACAGAGTCTGTTGTCCACAGAAGGTGTCCCACGCACCTACGGCACCCTCCCTTAGACAATTACAGTGGGCCTACCCGTGAACAAGTTATGTTCTCAGCTCCCTCTCTCTTCAATTAACTTAGGTTCTAACTTTTCCAGCTCCTCTTCCTCCTTCCTCCCCTTTACTTTATATGTGCCAGTCCTGGCCAGCGTGGCTCAGTGGGTTGAACTTCCTCCCACAAACGTAAAGGTCACTGGTTCGATTCCCAGTCAGGGCATGTACCTTGATTCCCGGTTCCATGCTCTGTCTCTGGTTGGGGTGCTAGCGACCAGTCAGTGTTTCTTTCCCTCTCTTTCCTCCTCTCTTCTCCTCTCACTAAAATGACATTTAAAAAATAGAAAAAAAAACATGTGTGTGTGTATTCCATGATGGACGAGTTCTCAGGACTGCTCTGCTCTGCCTTCAGTCTCCCAGAGGCTGGGACAGTTTTTCTAATGTCACTCTGCAGATATGACTTCCAGATCTCCGTCTTGGAGTTTGGTCCAGTGCTCCACCTCTAGTTTGGCTCAGCAGGGCAGGGTGGTCTCTCCGGCAGTGCAGTTCCATCCAGCACCTCCCCACCCATCCAGACGTCTGCCCCCTTCCCTGTTCTATAGAGCTGGCCTTTCACTATTACCCTAACGGGTGTTGGAGTTAAGACTTCCAAAGGAGATTGAGCTCCTCACTCATCTCCTGTCATCCTTAACCCCCAAATGATCCACCTTTTCTTCAACTATTCCTGCTTTCTAATTTCTGATTTCTCTTTCTAATAAAGGTTGTAGTCCTGTTGAGCTCTGTACAATTGCTACTCTGTGAGGAATGAGCATTCTCTACCAAACTTACATTTTCAAATGTCATAGTGGCCATCGTAGCTCTGGGAAGCAAGAATCCTTGACATGCCTCCACATGCCCTGATCATATGGGTTTTGATTTTCTCGTCTTATAGACAATAACAATGTCACAATGCTCTTTAAGTGTCCTGCCTGATGTATACCTTTATTAAAAACCAAGGGAGAAAATCTGCTTTAAGTTCAGAACTACTGGAATCGCTTCTATACAAAGGAGGCTGCGTGAAAACTATTACATTTCCAGGCCAAACAAAATAAAATCTATACTATGACAAACGTCTGTTCTAATGCTAAGCCAAATTAAAAGCCAGGAGTTGCAAATATGCAAAAAAAAAAAAAAGAAAGAAAGCCCAGTCCACTTACTTGTGGAGACAAAATCAACTGAGGTAGAGCAGTGATGGTGCTGAGTGCCGCGTGCCACCCAGCGAGCCCTGATTCCGCCACGACGCAGAAGGCCCTGTGAGAGAGAAGAAAACATGATTAGTTGAAAATCCACCCAATTACCAGAAACCTATCTTGTATGCTTGGATTCTATCATGAAAGACATGTCTATAAACCTATCTTTTTATTTTATTATTATTATTACTTTTTAAATCCAGGCAGGCATTGAGTAAAAGGAGCTCAGATATAATTGAAGACTGGAAATGCTGTGGGTTTTTTTTTCTTGAAAATCCCATAACATAAAACAGGCAAACCAATTTAAACTAGATTTAGAAAATAAAAAGTTGCTATCTACCTAGTTTAATCCCAGCAAGTTTTATATCGGAACAATAAATCTCTAAAAATGCAGGCTTCCAATGGAACCTTGTTAAATATTTAATCATAGGCACTAGGCCCATAACCATAAGCCATGCTCCTTATTCTTATTTATTTCAACAGTAACTTTTACTCGTTTGATGGAAGAGATCAAATGATGAGGAATAATCTCTAATGTGAGCTTACCAATACCCATCACGGAGATACTGCTGCATACAGATTGCATGAGCGAGAATGAAATTATAATAATGACTACTTCTGCCACAGGAAGACGGGGCGATCCCCCCCTCCACACTTGCTACCTGTGTGACATTAGGATAAAAGCGTATCTGTTTGGGGTTGTGTTAGCTTTCTATTAAAAAAATAAAAATGCTATTTCGAGCTCTCAGAAGGCATCAATTTAATGCTCAGGTACATATAGCACCAACCCAGAGGTGTGCACACATCAAAGTTACTTCTTACTCGTCTTTCAGAGCTGAGCGTCAATGTCACTTCCCTAAGAAAGCCTTCTTTGACCCTCACCCCCCATAAGTCTACTCTGATCTGTGCTTCGAAAACAAAGTGTTCTGCAGAGACCTGGGTTTTCTCTCATCATATGAGAGAATCTCAGGAATGAGGGCTGTCCAGTTAGCCTCTGCTCTCCGTGAGCACAGAAACCGCGCCCGACCTGTTCCAGTCCACCCCCACCCCCTGCCCCGTGGCGGCCTCACCCTCACGCGTTCCACGCTCTGCAGGCGGAGGGTGCAGGGCCGCGTTCATGGCGAAGAGCCTGGCAAGTCCGGTGAGTCGTCAGTGACTGAACAGCGGGAAGCACAGCTACGGATGGCTCAAAGGAAGCCTTTAAGCCCCACCTGGGCATGGCTGGGCGAGGCTGAGACACCTCCAGCTGCAAGTTCAGGAAAGAAGAGATGCCTTGGCACACTTCCAAGTCCAGCGGGGGAGCAGGGGGGCGCACTGGACCCCGGGCAAGGAACTGGTGAGCAGAACTCTGGCCCATGTTGGAATTATTGATGATGAGTGACAGCTGTGTGCCTCCCACCACCCCACTCTTTAAATAGAAATGTCACTTCTGCTACCCTGGGCCTGATGAGTGTTGCGTGCTGGGTGATTCTGGGACAGGTAACTGATCTCTTTAGACCACAAGTCTTCAGATCAAAAGGCATCATACCAGGGAACCAAGCCCAAGGTCCCCAAGCACACCTGGACCTGGCGTAGGTAACAAGGTTCTGATTCTTGAACCTGACTTTCTAAGGAGATGAGATTTCTTACAGAGGTCTTTGTATTTTGATTTGCATAGCGGAAGAAAATAATTTATGGCCGCAAATTCTTTAGTATTCTTCCCACCGAGAGATGGAGGCTTAGGCCTTATCCTCTTGAGCTTGTGGCTGCTTAAACAATAGACTAGGATAAAAATTGTGCTATGTCACGGCGGAGGCTAAATCATAAAAGGCCATTGAGCATCTGCCTCGCTTGCGGTGACATTTACAAGGACGTTGTTTAAGACGTCCAGCCAGTCTGATGCCGTCATACTATCAGGAACCCCAGTTACGTGGAGAAGCCAGGTTGAGACCTGCCGGTCAATCATTTCAGCTGAGCCAGACTTGAAATCATCCCAGCTCAACAATAAATGAAGATGAGCGATTCATAAGTTTAGTCCATAAACCTCTAAGAGCCATTGAGATTCTTTCAAGGAGTCCGTGAGGTCGAAACTACTTTCTGAATAATGCTAACACCCTGTTTGCCTTCTGCGCTGGGTTGGGATTGGAAGTGGTGGAAGAGCTGCTGATATCTTATACGAGTCAAGGCAGAGACTTGACTCACGCTATACTGGCATTCTTTGCATTCTTCGCCACCAGGCACGTGCAGAAAAACAAAATGTCATTTTCACTTAAGACGATCCTTGGCGATGCAGAAAAAATATATTAATTCCCTCAACTCACAGTCTTTTAGTACTCATCTTTTTAGGATTCTGTGGACACGATAGCCATGAATATGCATGAGGTTTATTGCCGCATTCCAAGTGTGGTGTGTGTCTCGAGGAAAAGCAATCGTGTAATGGAGCTGTGGGCTGAGCAGAACGCTTCTTTCAATGAACGACATTTGTGCATGAGAGAATGACTGGGAAACTATGGTGATTCATCACTAGATGTTTGAGAACTCCCTGAAAAGAAAGAAATATTTCAAAGAAAAACGTGACTATGGGCTGTCGGTGATACAGTTTTAGTTTGTATCTGCCACTATCAGCCTCATAGCTTCCCAAGACTTTTCTGATGAGATGGGCGAGGATTTTCATAAATGTCATTCTTTGATTTTTATAATGAAATATATCAACGTTTGCAAGATCTGCATAGCTCGATGAAGTAGGGCTTTCCTAATGAGCTGTGCACATTATAAAAATCATTGATGGATAAAAAATCCATTCAAAGTGGAGGCTATATCAATGGATTTTAATGTAACAGTGCGAACTGTTCACTAACACAGTTTAGTTAGATTCCTCTGCAACAGAACTTTCAGGAAGTACCTCTTGTCAAGTTCCGGTGTAGTACTGAAGGGTAGTATCCACATATCTGTAGAGGTGATTAAAATACCCCTCCTTTTCCATTTTACCTCTGTGTACAATTAGATTGTACTTCACACATTTCAATCAAAACAAGATATTGTAGCACTGGACTCAGAAGCAGATGTGAGAAACTGACTATTTTCTATTAAGTCCAAAATGAAGGGATTTTGCAGAAATACAAAACAATGTCGCCCTTTTCAGATTTTGTTTTTGCTTTGGAAAAATATGGCTTTTTAAAAAATGTTACATATGATATCAGTAAAAGAGCTTAGCATAGCTCTTTTTAATAAATTAACAATAAATCCTTGAAACATTTCTGCTTTAATTTTCAATACAGTGACTATCGATGGTTGTAATGCACGTAAACAAAGACCTTTGGAGGTCCTCGGTCATTTATTACACGCGTGAAGGTGACCCGAGGTGGAAAAGAAAGTGGCTCCAGATGATTCCAGACACCAGGGGTCCTGCCTGACCAGCCCTTCAGTTCTCATGGTCGAGGTCACAGCCCGACAGGAGCAGACACAGGCCGCTCCTGGGGGCCTTTCTGGTCCCAGCCCTGCAGCAGCCATGACCGAGAAGGGGCGGGGCTGCTTCTCTGTTCCGTGTGAGAGGACCACTCTGCGGTGGTAGCTACGGAACCCTGGCCTGCTGTGCCCAGCTCCTCTCCAAGCCTCAGGCATCTCACAGGATCCCCGTTGTGACTGCTGTCTCCAGTCGCCTACGCCGGGAGGCTAGAGTCTCCTAAGATTCCTCTGTGCCCCTCATCCCATTTCCTGGACCTACCAGGTTCGATAGATTGTACCTATTCGGTAGCCCATGAAGCCCTTTGCTGGCTTCAGCTTTCATGGCCAGGAGTTTATATCTCTCACCTGAAGATGGCAACAGCCTCTAATGGGACTTCCCAGCGCCGGTCGCTCTTGCCGTCGGGTTGATACTTTAGGTTGGGAACACTGTAATTTCCTTTCAAGAATGTATTTGGCATTATTAGCTTCCTGGTGAACGACCTTCAGTAGCTAGTCTTCACCTTCAGGATACAGAGTCAACTGAGGGGACAACACCTGGTCTGATGCCTACTGTCTGATTAGCATCATCTCCACCATGAACTTTTTCTTAAATTACAATATTCTGCTTCCGAAATAAACCACTATCTCTAAAAACTCTGTGTTTGTGCGTTAACCTATAACTCTGCCGTATCCTACTGAACTCTCAAGAGCTGTGTTAATAACTGTCTCTTTTTGGAAGCAACGTATGATTCTAGAAGAATATTAGGTTTCCTCCCCATGTATTTAGATTACAGCAGTTTGCGCCTGCATTTTTACATTTATCAGAACATATAACTTCATACTGTACCGAGAGCTCATTAGAGATGGAATCATGTTCTGTGTTTGTGTCTTTGAAATGCTCTTATCTATCACAGTGACAAACAAGTATCTGTGGAATGAATAAAGGAACTGCTTTTCATACAGTAGACATTTTCCGCAAGGATTTGAAAATAATTTAACCGTCTGCAGTGAGAGTGCTGCATTAAATAAAGATTCAAAGTTAAAGAGTTAGACATTTTCTTTACCAAGTCAAGAACAACAGCAACAAAAGTTCATTCACAGTCAGAGTCGATGTTATTAACAAGGATGTACCACAGATTCTGTTCATTTTCTTGCACTCTCTCTGTTTACCCTTTAACTTCTGCTCAATCTGGCATTCCCGAGCTGATTAACATTTTCATGCTTCCAAAGACATAAAACTGCACAGGATCAGTTAGCCACTTAATTCTACGACCAGATATGCTTTCCGGGGCAATATTCGTGCTTCTACAGCTATACGGCATTTTAGTTTAGCACAGAACCATGATCCTTTGTAAATTGTCCACTGCTAACCTATCAGCTTCCTTAGCAAGCGGGGCAGCTGGGAACACCATTAAGTGGAATGAGGAGAATAGGAAGGGTTTTGACCAGACAAATGGTCTGGTCTAGCTCAGCTTTTAACATGATGGTTCTGGCTGCTGTTCTGAGATTCGCCTTTCAAGGAGATGTGCTGATACCTTCCATGCGCACCTCCATGTGAATTCTCCATCCTACTCGGTGCCCCAGGAGGTCGCCCCCTCTGAGTGGCATCAGCTGACAACCTTCCAGCTTCCAGTGGGACCCGGCCAGTGGAGCTGCATCACACACCTGTCGAGTCAGCCTGACATCCTTTTCTTCAGCGGCAGTTAATAGTCACCCACAGGCTTTCCTCACTGATCTTCAGTGCCCTGGGCTACCCCGCCCACAACTGGGGATGGGCCCAGATGGGTAAATGCCTTTCCCTGTCGCTGTTTGGTTGACGCCTCTGAAGGTCATTCAGTGTGCTACGAGGAGTTCCAAGAAGGATCAAGCTCCAGCTGCCTCTGGAGGCGATCCAAGCCAGAAATACACCCTGGCACTGCCTGCTCGTCCGTTTCATTTTTCCCCCTTCCAGCCTTACACTCCTGGGTCGCCTACTGAGTGATCCGTCTGCCTGTGAGTGCGGTCTTTGCTTCGGCCTCTGCCTCCAGGAGAACCCGGGCTAAGACCCGGGTAGGGAGGCGCTTCCGGGAGATTGGGAAGTTATAAGGGGGACGAGGTCAGGAGAGCTATTTCTCGGCTTCTCTGCCAAGTCACTGTGGGTTCACTCCATCCTGCTACTTAAGGGCAAATACACAGTGAAAATAAGAGATGTACTTCTCCCTGTTGGAAATAAGAGTCACCTTCCTTTCCCTTTTCTTAGACTATTTACTGTAGAAACGTATAAGTATCAGTTGGAAAAAGGGACTCATAAAGTGTTTAAGGTTATATAAAAAAAATACGTTTCTAATGGCCTGGGGCTATGAGGGATGGAGCTTCTGATGACTAATGGCCTCATTAGGGACGAGATACCGCGTCAGCCGGGGACAGGGAGACACACCACCAAACGCACCACCAATGGCTTTGGAACTCTGCGCAGACCCCCTTATAAGGCTCTGTCTCCTCGTGTGCAACCGGAGGATGATAATTAATTGGGATAATTTTAGATTGTTTATTACAGTGCCTGTCACATTGTAGATATGTAATAAATACTCATTATTCATGTTGACTATAAGCATTAGTCTCATAAAGTTGTTTATTACAGCCAATTCGACCGAAATCACATATCTAGATATGATTTAGATATTAAAATTCTTTAATGTTTAAACTGTTGCAGTCCTCAACCATTTCTGGACAGTTCTGATTGAATATCAAGTAAATGTAGTACGTATTTATTACATACACATACACTGTTGTCTGTGCTTTTGGTGGCATATCCAAAAACCATTGCCCAGGCCGACATCAAGGACTTTTCCCCTGTTTTCCTCGAAAAGTTTGACGCCCTGAAGTCCCTCTCTGTGCACACACTCCGGTGACCCCGCTCCCCACTCAGAGCGAAGGCTGAGGGCCCCGCAGGGCTCCCACAGCAGGTTGTGACCCGCCTCCCCGTTCTGCCTCCTGCGTCTCCGCCAACTATTCCACTGTTCACTCTGGGCCGGCCTCACCTGCCCGCTTGCGCGTCGGTTCCTGGAGTGACCAGCTGGGACCACTGGTTTTTGATTCCTCCTACCCCCACCTTCAGAACACTCTTATTGTTTTCATGCAGCTGTCATCTTCTGAAGCACAACGTCACTGAGGGGGGCTCTTCTCTGCCTACTGGGATGTAAACTCGATGGGGGCGGACACGTGCTGCCTTCTTGGTTCACTGACGGTTTCCTAGCACAGAGGGCACGGCTTGGCGTATAGATGCTGTTCAATGAGTGTGTGTTGCATCAGTGAGTTAGTGCTTTGAAGATTGAGGATGTTTGTTGTAAATGCTCTCTAGTAATTTGTGAAGTAGCAGGAGCCCCTAACACAGGGGAAATGAGGGACAGTCCCTCTTTGGCAGCCTGGAGACGTTCTATCAGTGATGACCTGTGAGTACGCAACCCAATGGCAGTTTCAACCGCAGGCAGAGCGCGTCGTCACTCTGGAGGTCCGTCGGTCCCCTGCACCACGAGTAGTTCTTGAGAGACTGCGCGCAGGGGTCATCTTCCTGAAAATGCAGCCCCGTGCCTTTCTGCTTTGGACACCGTAATTGCTTTCTTTAAAGCATCTTTCAAGAGGAGGTGCAACCGTTTCTGTAAGAGCATACCTAGTGGTCAGAAAAGAATGCCTGGCTTGAAAGCCTGTCAAAATTATCACCACGTGCCAAGTTCACGGACTTCCTGTCCAAAGACCTTAACAACAGTGTGTTTGGGGCTTCCCAGGTCTTATAAAAGATGCGGGTTCTTCACTGACATACCTGGGTGCTCATCACGTCTGGCCTTCAGACCAGTTGTTCTGTTTAGCACAGAAAACAAATTTTCTTAAAATCTCTGCATATTTGCGCATGTGACTATGTTGATTAGATTTAAGGAGAAAACACATATTGCTCAGATACAGCGGTCTTCACGGAAAGGCCGTGCACGCCAGTGAGTTCACAGAATGGACTCTGAAGGCAACTCCTTAAGCTCATATCCCAACTCCACACTCAGTAGATACATGCCATTTTACACAATTTATTTAAACTCTCTGTGCCTCACTTTCTCATGATGGAAATACTAGAAACTATAGTAACACTCTTCATAAAAATGTTGTTAAAATTATATGAATTTCATTTGGTTAGAGTGTCATCTTGATACCCTAAGGTTGCAGGTTTGCTCCCCGGTCAGGGCGTATATAAGAATCAACCAGTGAATGCATAAGTAAGTGGGGAAAAAAGTCTCCCTTTCTCATCAATAAGTAAAAATATAAACAATTAAAATTAAATGAATTAATTGGTAAAGAGCTCTGAATGATATGTGGTCCAAAAATACTTATCAGGTATGAGCTATTAAATTATTACTTGGTTGTCATATTGTCAGAATATCCCTAAAATCAGTGTTGTGATTAAAATCTTCAACAGCTTGATAGCTGTCAGAGGGGGCAGTGGGGTTTGGAGAGCTCGCTGAAATAGGTAAAGGGATTAAGCAAAACAAACAAACAAACAAACCTTGTAGACACAGACAGCAGTGTGGTGATTACCAGAGGAGAGAAAGGGGATGGGGGAGGTACAAGAGCGAAAAGGGGGAAAATGGTGACGGAAGGAGACCTGACTTTGGGTGGTGAACACACAGTACTGTATACAGCTGATGTGTTGTAGAACCGTACACCTGAAGCCTATATAATTTTATTAACCAACGTCACCCCAATAAATCTGATAAAGACTATATTAAAACAGAATGATTCCTGAGGTGGAGGAAACAAAGGTTGTGGCAACATCTCTGCTTCCACTGGACATACGTACGGTGTTGAAACTGGAAGGGCGCCCGAGAGGGGGCGGAAGCCTGGTTCCTCTGCAGTGTCTTCTGGGACGCCTCCCCTCTTTTGTTTCTTGCCTGCTTTTCTTCAGATTTCATCCCCTTGCTGCAATAAATCTTTATCGTGTGTGTGTGTGCTGACTGCTAAATGCAGCCATTGATTGCTCTTGTATGTTCTACTAATGAGCCGTAAGAAATCGCCCTCCTGTCGCTTGGCACCGCTGACTTCGCCCACACCGCGTGAACCGACACCTGAGAACAAATCACTGTCAGCTCTCATTAACATGTAGCAGTTTTCAGATTACTGGTGTCACAACCAGAAAACATATTTGTGGGTGAAAAGTGAAGGTTGAAAAATGATGCGTTTCTTAGGATTGTATTCCAATTACCCCTTTCGGTGACGTGAGTGCTGGAGACAGTATGGTCAAGTGCACAGCTCCCAGGGGGATGCAGGAGACTTGAGCTTGAACACCAGACCCTTCCCATTACTGGTTATGTGAACTTGATGGGATAGTTAATCGCCCTGAACCTCCAATGTTCTAGCTATAGAATAGAATTCTTTTCTCAAGCCCAGGCTATCCAGGGCAATCAGAAACCCTATTTCCAATTCAGTGAGAAGCAGCATAGTTTGCCGCGCATGGAAAGTAGGACGCCGCAGTCCCAAACACTTGGCGTTGGTGAAGCGGGCGTAGAGGGCGGGGTGTGCGGCTCGCCAGATCTCATGACATAGAAAAAGGAGGTCCCCGGGGCCTCTAAGTTGCCTTTGTGGGTACCAGCTGGCTGTTCCCGGTTCCAGGGTGGTGTCTCTGGGCCGCCGGTCCCCGGCACCCCGCACTCGTCCCTCCTGCCGGTCCGCTCTCCTACGCTGAGCTGGGCTCTCGGGAAGCGCAGGTCACCCGCCTTCGCTGAGTTCGGTTGCCCTGGACTCCTACTCACTTGCAGACGTTTAAGGGTGGGCACGTGCTCCATCTAACGCAGCTGACATTGTCTGCCGCCAAAATCTTTCAACGCCACCTTACCAGGCTCCCGACAGACTCACAGGCTCCCGATTCAGAGACTCTAAGGAACTGTGGGGGATTCAGGTGTGCTCACCAGGGCCGACCATTGCCCTCTTACGTCACTTTGTAGGTGTGGCCTCTACTTGGAGTCTCTCCTGGTGTCCCGGACGCAGGCAAGGGCTCCGTGTGTTCCTTACTCCCATCATTTCATCAAACACCCATGCAAAGGAGGCCCCGACACACCGTGCCTCAGGGCACTCAGTCCAGAGCCCCCGGCTGGCCACGGGTCTCAGTGCAGGACTTCGGAGTCGAGGCCAGAAGAGGCGTGGCCACTGCCGCCCCAGTCTTTGGGGATTCTTTTCCTGGGGAAAGCAGGCGGCTCTGGGAGATGTCTGAGTGCCCTGCAGGTGCCCTGTGACAGACCCCACGCTACCCGTGTCTGGGGATCACGAGGAAATGAATGCTCCACCAGGGTCAGCGTCTGCAGACACCCTGGGCCAGCCAGACCCGTGGGCGAGGGAGCCTTCCGACCCCTCGGCCCTCACTTGATTGCAGCCTCAAGGGAGAGGTGTCCTGTTCGAGGTTGTCCAACAGGGCGATCTTCAGTACCCACTGCTCCAAGCCAACCTGCTGTGGGGTGGTACACCCTGCAGCTACAGACGAGCAGGATATATTCTCTTGTTTAAAAGCCGCAGAGGGAAAACTGGGACACAATCTGCTCTCCTCACACTTCTGTCTACCTCTCTTCTTTTCCTGTCTCCGGGGGCTATAAATACACGCCTGCAGTCATGGTCACGTGGTGCTGGGGACCGAGGAGAGTCGGCGCTGGGGCATTGGTGTTGGTGGGTTCGCACTATCTTGTTCCGCTCCTCTTCCTGTCCCGTTTAAGTCTGCAGAGTTCATGGATTTCCTTCCTCGCCCCAACAGTCTCTGCACTTTGTTATCTAATACTCTACTAAACAAGAAAGCATGTTGAGAAGTCACGTGGTTTAAGAAAACCGTACTCAAGGGGAGAGATCATTAGAGAATGGAAGAAGCAGAACAACAAGGAGGAAGAGGCCAAGCAGAAGTGCGATTTCAGACAGTCCCGAGAACCCAGCTTTCGTCTGACCCTGCAGAGCAGCCCCGGAATGTAACATTATGCCTCAGGAGTTGGTCCTGACTCGAGGCAGGGAAGCTGATCTCGCATAACCCTGTCTGGTCCCAGGCAGCGGAGGGCGGCGGGCAGATGGACCTCCAGGACTTGGAGCCCTGAGTTCCAGCAGGCGAAGATGCTCTAGCAGCAGCTGTCCACAGGTAGCCTCAGGTGTGCACGGCTGCAGGAAAACTCGGAAGCTGGGGAGGCCGAACACAGTGCGTGGAATCCAGGGGGATGTCTGTGGCACCACCAGTCTCTGCTACCTCCCCCAGTGGGGAAACGTGAAAAGACATAAAAGAGATTCGAATCTGGATTGTACTTCACAGACAAACAGTTTGAGTTGTTTTACTGACACAGGAAATTCAAGGAGCTTGGGAAAACCGCTTGTTGGGGTAAGGGAGGGATAAGGAAGAAAGCAAATTCTCATCCTCGTTTTTAAGAAAGTCTATTTTTTCCCCATCTTCTTGTAGATGTCAATAGATATCATCCCCTTACTTCACAACATGGCCAACTGTGTATTCCTGTAAGAAATAGAAATATCTATGTTGTCAATCCGTGTCGTCAATTTCTTGTCTGGTTTGTGGGTGCCATATCCTTGCATTGTAGGTGTTACCTTCAAGGCGTGGCCTTATTCCATGAATGGTTTAAGCAACCTGTGCATTTTGTAGGGAGTGTACCTGTTTGAAATGAGAGGTAATAATTTGTGCGTCCACTTCCCAGGCACTCATTACTGCAGTAGGTCACACCATGCTGAAGGTCAGCCAGCTGGTGAAGACGACATCCTTTGTGACAGCCCCACTGAGGCCTGCTGAGTAGCTCCTAACACGTGGGTGACATCTGAGCCTCTAACATAAGAGACAGAATTAAGATAACCTTTAAAATCTGTATGTTAATAGTGGTAGAGTATGGTAAATTTATTTTTCAATAAGTATTACATTTAAATATAGTATGCCATATATTGCATTATAGCATTTATCAAATTATGTTCTGTAACTCCCAGGGAATATAGAGGGTCTGGCAGAAGTAATGCCTGCTCGGTAGGGTAATAATATAGGTGTCATAGTTTATGGTTTTAATTTGAACATGTCACCTAAAATGTCATAGGGTGTGCTTGAGTGTGTATTGCTGTGTTACAGAATCACATGCTTATGGTTTTGTAATAAAAAAAGATGTTATTTTTGCCTGACCCTGGATAGATAGATAGATAGATGATAGATCAGTAGATCTATATCTATACCTATCTATCTATCTGTCAATCCATCAATCTTTCTGTGTCTTGCTTTTTTTGTATACCCTCCTTCTTCCTAATTCTGGCTAGACTGTGCTGGTGAGCAAGGATTTTATCAGAATCTACACCATAGAGTAAACTCTATGAGCTGAGTCCTTCAGGCCTGGCACTTGATATGCTAAAGAGATAAAATGATTTAGCAAATCCTCTCTCTCTAAAAGGTTTGCTTTCAAGGTTGTTTTTTTTTTTCTTTTTGCTAGAAAATCTAGTGAATGTATTCATCCTCATTTGTATTTACTTAAATAGCTCTTACGATTAAGGGCCTGCTGTAAAATGTGATTTCAAAAGTGCTTTTCAGCCTTTCCTGCACAGCAGAGTCACCTGGGGAGCTTCCAGAGGCCCCAACCCCGGGGCCCCGCTGCACGGGTGCACGGGTGCGAACAGGTGCCCCCTCGCGGTGCGGCCTGGGCAGCGGGAGCTCTCCCGGGCTGCCAAGGGGCTCTGTGCGTGCCACCATGGCTGCGTGAGGCCACGGCTGTGTGCCGCCGATCGAGAGGGCGGCGTTGAAATAATTAAGTTTAATATGTGCAAAAAAATACCATTCCTGCTGCAACATCTGTTATTCCCATACGCCAGGAAGCATGTTAAAGAGGTCACTTATTGCCAGAGGTTCCTTTTCCTCCCCCCACCCAACACCCCCCAGATACTCAGGTTGTGGCACAGGGGGGCCTGGTCTCGTGACTTTGTCAAAACGTGGAAAGTGGGAAAGCGCTCAGATTCAAAGTGCCCCCTGCCCCGTACCTCCCCTATTTCAAGAAGAGACAGCCAGCAGGGCTTCCTACCGCTCCCACTATTAGCCTCCCGTAAGCGTCCCATTAGCCACGCTCTGAACATCGTCGTGGTGATTACACAGAGTCGCAGACGAGGCGCCTAATCTCAGGGGTCATGTGAATGGGGGATCTTTTTTTGAGTTTCTATGTGTGTATGTAATAAAAATGGGCCACTTTAACCATTTTTTAAAACGTATACTTCAGTAGCATTAAGAGTCTTCACAGCTTTGTGCAGCCACTGTCATTATTTATGTCCATGAATTTTTCATAACCCCAAACAAAATCTCTGTAACCATCACACAAAAGCCGCCCATGTGTCCCTTTCCCCAGTCTCTGGGGGTCTTTAATCCTGTGTCTCTGTGAATGTGCCCCTTCTATATACATACCCATGTGAGTGGAATCACACAATATCTGCTCTAGTGTGAGTGCTACCTCTCCACTAGCTGGAATTCTCCTTTTTCTGGGATGATGCTTTTTGCTGGCCTGCTTGTCCCAGGCCCCATCAGCTCCTTGTTCTTGTTCTCAGCAAATGTTCTTTGTCTACGTAATTGTGAATTCAACTCTTTATAGTATTATGCAAAGCATCATATACTCTAAAAATACACAAATGCATGCATGGATAAGTAGAATCCTTCCACAATCTATTTTAAATACTGTGGTATTATACTATCCATTATGAAATGAATTAATTGAGGGAAAAAAGTGTCTTGCTCACAATATTAATTAATGAAATAGCACATTATGCTTATTTGCATATCTTACTGCTAGCTGAAACATGCCAATTGAGCGATTATCTTAATGAATGGTTGTTCAGCGAACCACACGGTTGCAGTTCATAAAGAATTAAGATAGAGCACTGGCAATTTCATTCTCTTTAGTTCTGACACAGCTACACATCACACTGAACCACATTAAATAGTGGCAAACTTGTATACTCACAAACACGCACTCACACATATATATGTACATATACACACACACACATGTATTTCTGTTTATTTAAAACAAAAAATGTATTATGTTTCAGGCTTCTGGTGAGCCTCAAAGAACAAAAAAATGTTTAATAGAGTAATTATGTTTATATTTGTAGTGGCAAACAACAAAATGTGTTTTTTTCTTTTCTAGCAGAAAATTTAGTCCATCAATTTACTCGCCTACTCTGGAAAATACAAAGCAATTTCTTTGCTAAATGAAATTACTGCCTGTTTTGCTTAAAATTTTGACTATAAATTAGGGAGAGAAAAAAAAACAAGCCTTGGTCTTCAGAATCCCCAGAAACAATCTATTTTCCCCAGGGATAGATTCAGAGCTTATGGTCGGCTAATAACCAGATAACATGGCCATCTCAGTGACAGCAGACTTATTTCCCCGGGCCATGTTTTAGTAAGTATGTGGTTAGATGTTTTTGGGTCCTCAGAGTTTGGCAGGACTAACTTCAGTGACTCCTTCTGGGTCTTTGATTGTGAATGCCCATCATCGGAGAAAAGAAATGCAATATCCCCCCTGCGTGGGTGGCGCGAGGCCGTGGGGAAATTGGGTCCTGCTTCTGTCACCGTGGCGGGTCTCCGCGTGGCTTCACGGGAGAGGCACATCTGTGTTTGCCCAGTGCGCTCCAGCCCACCCAGGGGCGCCAGGGAGGGTGCCCAGTGCAGCGCGTACCCGGTGCCCGGAGCTGTGCCCGTCTTCTCATGCCTTATCTCACTGAATCCTGATGACTCTTCGAAGTCAGTGGTGGTCGAATCCACACCGTCTTCTGTTTAGCTGGGCCTCGGAGAGGGGAAGGGACTTGTCCACAGTCGCACATGTGTAATTTCTGAGCAGTCAGGGAACTGGAGGACACGTAGTATCCCCTAGACATCTGGCGGCTGTTACCAGGGCCCACGAAAAGGACGGGGCTCAAGTCAGTAACTTTTCTGCCGCCACTGCTCCCCTTCGAAAGACGGTATGCTTGTGCGCAACGGTCACCTGTTCAAATGCATCAACGGTGGTGCAGGCCTTTTAGTCCCCTAAGAGTGGAAGCAGGCTGTGAAAACAGGTCGCACTAACTTCTTAAAAGTCAATATTAACAATTTTCACTACATTGAACAAACCCTCAATCACTGCTTTAACATATTTATCTCTGACAGTATACACCTTAATCTTTATACTAAAATATATATATTTCCTAAGACTCTGAATTATGTCATATATAACATTGCCCTTCAAAATACTATTATTATGTAATATTTGCACATGAAATATGTAAGATCGAATTTTCCTTCCCACTGCCACGCCTCCTTTCCAAGTAAAACAGGAGACGTATCATTGAGACAATTGGTAATAAACGGAGCCCTTTCAAATGGAGGCAGAGCCGCCACCCTGAGGAAAGACCTTGAACAGCTGTTCCGCGCACCTTGGCAACTCAGGAGCCTGCGGACTGAGCCAGACCCGCACTGGCTCACACACATCCGTCTGTGGGGCTGACCGGGGAGCAGCCGTCCGGGCCGCAAGGGTTGACGGTTATGAACTTTCTGTGGAATCGGTAAACAGCCACTTGTAGCTAAGGACTAACTTAGCTTATTAGCACCAATAGAAATTCCTCTCTCCTCTTCATGTAATTATTTCCTTTTCTTTTCTCGTAAAACCCTATCCATGCCTTTACCCCATTCACCCCATTATTGGGACATAATTTGGGATTCTGCCTGAATCTACACCCCGATTGAAATTCTTTGTTTTTAAATCTCAAATGCATGCCACTGCATCTCACTTTGGCCTTTTGTTTTTAGGTTAACACCTTCTTTGTTCATGTGCGCACCCAGCCTCAGCTATGTCTGCAAAGCTCTGGTCTTCCTTCACTGAATAGAATAGGCTCACCTAGGAACTCTCTGCTGTGTTTGTTTGTTTATGAACTCCTGTCTAACGCTGCCCTGCGCCGGAATGTCAGACTCCGGGCAAACCTGGTTGCCCTGCTCCCAGCGGTGACTCATGATACTCCCCCCCGCGGTCAGCCAGAGGGACCATGACAGTGAGGCTGAGGGAGTCAGGCCGGGTGTGGGGTGAGCTGCGAGACAGAGAAGAGGCTGCCCAGCACATAATAACTAAGGGACCCCAAAATAGTGCTCTGGGGAAAATGTATCTACCAGAACTCTTTGCAAAACCATACTGCATGTGCTGGGAAGGACTACTTCTATTTTATTATTTTAAAAAAATTTATTAAATGTATTAGATGACATTGGTTAATAAAAGTATATAGATTCCAGACATACAAATATACAACACATCATCTGTATATAATACTGTGTGTGCAGCACCCCAAGTCAAGTCCCTTCCCATCACCATTTATCCCCCCTTTTTCTTCTTCCATCTCCCTGACCCCACTTCCATCTGGTAATCTCCATACTGTTGTCTGTGTCTGTGAGGGTTGTGTTTTGTTTTGTTTTGTTCCTTCACCTTTCTCCCCAGCCCCCTCCCGTAGGGAAGGAATACGTTAGAGGCCGTCTGGACCTTAGAGTGGAGGTGGGGACAGGGAAGGACACTCCTTCCAGGAGTGTGCCCTTGGCTGCATCCTTAGGAGGAGGCGGCTACGGAAATAGGCCAGAGATGCTCCCACAGCAACGGCCTAAAACAGCCCCTGGGCTGCGCACAGCAGGCTGGAAACCTCCGCCCAGAGTGCGCTGGGGCCAGACTCAAACTCTCATGCTCCAATCACTTCAATCACATGAGGTTTCGCTGCCTAGAGCCCGCCTCCTTGACATCCCCCTGAAACTTCACCCCAAGTCGCTAGCAAGCCATTAGACAAACGCAGTAGCTCGAAGAGACAAGACTCCCCATGGCGGTTGCCCTCAGGAGCACCCTGCCCGGAGACTCCCCACCTTGCTGCTGAGGGACGTCACCTGAACACACTAGACCCTCTCTGAGCTCCCGCTCTGGGCGGGGGCCTTGCATTTCTGCTTCTAAAAGGTGTCGTGCTAGGAGGGACTTCCACTGCCTTGTAATCCTGTCCAAATACCACCCCTATAGCGTGTGTGTTGCCAACTCCTACTCCTGGCTCTTCCTGGATCACCCTTGACATTCTCGGGTCACAGGTCACTCCCTGTAGATGGAAGTGCTTTCGTGTGCTCTGCTGGGGATACAGAAAAACAGGAAAACAAGCAGGATCAGCTCTACGGTCCTTGGACCTACAACAGAAAAGAGCCAAATTCAACCAACAGAAATGTTCCTTCTCCTCCTCTCCTCCACGAGTCCCTTCACACAATAAACACCGAAGAATGATTTAAAGTGTGTTGCTTTGATGCAATACCGCAGTGTTAGCAATTGACTCACTTGGGGTACCCCTGCCGGTGGGGACACGCAGTGAACCTTCCTGGGCCATGAACAGGAGGCAGGGGTGCTGTGGGTGCTTTGGGGTGTCGACAAGAGATTGTGGAGAGACTGACACAAAGTCAGCCACCCTAGCGCTTGAGCAGGTACCTGTGGCTAAACCCAGGTAGGGCTTTTAGTTTGTTTAAACACCTTAGTTTCTCCGAGATTATCCTAGTTCATCTACTGTGAGAGAGTTTCTTCTGCGTGCTGTTGATGGTGTTTGCTGCATCAGGGACTGCAGTGAAAATTCCGAAGTGGACAGCTCTCGTGTTGCCCAGGGAGGTGAGCTAGGTGCTGATATTTGCAGCAAGATAAAAGGGCAGGTAGGCTCATCTCTCTCCGACATGAATGACGCTTTTCTTTCTAAACTCTCCTGAACCGGGATTTAAAAAGCTCCTTCTCAAAGGGTAAGGTCTATCTATTTCTGGATTAGAGGTTTCCCATCGAAAGGGGAGAGGAGCTGTTTCACTCCGAATAGAGCATAAAGCCTCGCGTGCTGAAGGCGAACGGCAGGGGGGAGGGCACGGGGAGAGCTTCGCAGAGAGGTTTGGCAGGAAATTAAATGCTTCATCTCAGCTCACTTATCATGCGTTCACCTTTAGCTGTGACACATCCCCAGTAATGGTGACATTTGCAAACTAATTTAATTGCATATTCTTTTTTTAGGAATGATATTACAGGACATAACTTCTAAATAATTATAAAACCATATTGATCATTAATTTTAGTTATTTTTTTATTCAGCTTTCTACAGATGTATAATTATGGTCGAGATCAGATAAAAACTAATTGGTCCAAATGGGTTTCTAGAACACTGACTTGGTGGGGGAGGCCAGCAGTGCAAGGGGTCCACCCTTCACAAAATAATGCCGTTTGGGGGGGGGGTTCCCTGCTTGTATATGTAGAACTAATAGTCTAAGGGCCACTGCTGTTTAGTCAAGCTCCTGAACCCACCAAATATTCAGCTTTCAAACAACGGAGACTTAAGCTCAGCTCCGCAGATGGATACATTTTTTTGAGGAGACCCACCGACAGTGTGGTGGCAGTTTGATTGCACCGGGCCCCTTCCACCTGTAGGGGGCAGTGGGTCATCTTAACCAGAATGGACTCATTATTCAAAGGAAAGTTTTGCCTGTTAGGCTCAGGGGTCCTCAGCCAGTGTCACTCTAAAAAAGATGGAAAAGCGTTTGATCCACTGACTGAGGTTCCCATAAATTATTGCATAAAGAGCACTCAGGTGATGGCCCCGGACCACGGAATTCGCTGCTTCCGTCACGTCCTGGGCCAGCCGTGATTTCGGATAACTCGGGAGGGACGGCCCAGCAAAGAAACTTCCTAGCTGTCAGCTGAGCAGCGTGGTGCACCCTCAACCCTGTGCAATCAATCATGCTTTCGTAAGCCTCCATTCCGAACAAAAAACTTCCTGCAAATCTCTACCTCAGAGTGCATTTCCCACCCCCTAATATTCAACCCCCCCCCCATGGCAAGTCTAGAAACACGGAGCAGACCACAGGGGAGCCATTCCGCAGAACGGCAGGCTGCCCCGCTTCCTCCAACCAGAGCACGCTGCGGCTTGGATGCGAAGTATGACGCATCACACATAAAAATCCCAGACAATGGTGCAGCTAAACTAAATTAGCAGACAAATAAATTCCTTTCCTCGTCATTGATTTAATAGTGTAAATAATCAGAGGGCTGGGCAGAGCTCTGTTTATATGCCATGCCATGCAGATGAGACCGAATAAAGGATTTCATTTGTGTCTTTATGAGACGTCAAATTAAAAGGCTGATGGGATCGTAAATGAACTGAAGCAGGAGAAAGAGTAAAAAAATATCCCACATTATTTTTTGATTGCTGGTCACATAAACATTGTAGAGATGATCAGAACTAGGCTTTATTTAACAAGCTAATCAAAAAGAAGTGGGGATAAATGAACATTAATTGCATTTGCATTGGAAATCAAATGCAGAGAAAATATTTTGGGCAAATGGGGCAGTAGCTGCGATCACATTGAAGGAGCTAAAGATCACTTTCCTAGATATGCTTTCCCTCGATGTCTGAGGTTGCTCACGTGACCGGTAGACACGGGAGTTCCTCACCGCTAAGAATCTTCAGCTTTGTTACAGCTGAATCTTCTCCTTAGTGTGGCTTCTTCCCAGGCGCCATTCTAGCTATTTTGTTACTCAGGCATGAATTGTGTCTAGTATTAATATAGCCTAATCCTGATTTTAATCACCTGAACAGTTACTTTTGCTGGGACCTCATAAGCATGTTAGCTCAGGGTCATTTATGATCCAGTGTTTTTACCTCCAACTAGGAAAGCCTTTCTTTGAAATACAAATCTAATACCATGTTGGTAAGATTTTGCCATCTTCGGGGCATGCAGGGGAAGTTCACTGCCCTAGGAAGGTCTTAACATTAGAAGAATTCAGGAGGGGGACCTATTTTGTCTTTTCATCACAAATTCCATCACTATGTTATTCTAAGTCACTCTGAAATCAAGCTACATAAAATACTTTACGACTATGTTGCTCACATCCAGGTGTTTTTTTTTCTAGCTCTCCCTTGAGTAAGTTACATAAGCGTAGTCTCATCTGTAATAAAAATACCACAGTAGGAACGTAGGTCCACCTGAAAGACTTACTGGCGTATATTAATGAGAATGAAAAAAGTTTAAGTACTAAATTCATGTTCTCAAGTAAAAACAAAGCAAACAAGCAAAAAAAAAAAAAAAAAAGACCCGACCCCAACTACGCTGACAATTTTAAGTGCAATAGAAGCGGGCCGTAAATATTCAGGTGCACGGCCATCATAGTGAACGCATCTTCCCTCTTTGGGACCCCAGATCCCTGCCGCCCTCTGAGTGGCAGCAGCAAGGGGCGGGGCAGGTCTCCCGAGGCCATCGTCTCCCCTGCGCTCGCAATACAAAGGAAATTAAGGCTTATGTTACAATCCCAATCTCAGTCTTCTAAAAAAAGGTTTAGCTCAGTGATTGATTATACTGAGGGACAGACATGCTTTCTTAAAATAGATATTGAAGTGCTGGGAGTTTGTGTTTGCCCTTTGCTTACCACTCAGAGGCTGTGTTTGTTTTCCTCATCCGTGTAGGGCCATTTATTTATTTAATAACACCATTGAGTTGCTATCGTATCATGCATTTTCAGCTTAATCCAACCAAGGGGAAAATTGTAACCAATGGTTCATAGATCATCGCCTCCCGGTGCTGTAGCCAGGGAGCATTAGCAGGCAGAGAAGTTGTCAGTTCAGCCTCCGGGCGTAGGCCTCCAGCCAGATTGCTTCATGCCCCATTACCTTAGAAGTATTGCTTAAACACCTTTTTTTCTCCTCTTTCTTTTACTTAATGCTCCTTTAAACAGTATGCTTTCAAGTAGTGTTTTTTTAAATACAATGGCCCAGGAAAGCAACAAAATCCACCCAGTCACCATTTGAGCATCCATAGTATCCGTCCTCATTCACGCAGCACGCTGGTACTTCTACCCTGCACCAGCAAACAGGCTTGCTCTTTGAGGACACTGTCCTACAGACTCTAGTCTCTGCTGTGAGTGACCCCAGTCTTAGCTGATGAGGTTCTCCTCTAAATGTCAGAATGAAGTGACAATCTTCAGGTTGAATGGGGAGACCATCTCACTCTGGCAGCATCACTGCATAGAAACTTCATCTCTTGAATTGGACTCTCCTTTCTTGCCTTTTGGTTCAGAGAAGCCTCATCCAGCACCCTGCCTCACCCGCCCTTTGCATGTCCATGAGTTTAATCATGAAGCTTTCAGGACAATGAGGTTCTGGTCTGCATCAAATAACCTCAGGAACAAAGCCGCAGGTCTGTCGACCACAGAGACAGAGTTTCGGTCAAACTGGAGATGACATCCAGGCCTCAGCAGTGTTTCAGCTCCAGGCCCCCCAAAAATGGGCAACCAGATGAAGCTACACCCTGGCTGAAGTCAGGCCCAGACGCACTGATCAGCTACCTGCTAGTGCTGACCAGTCAGGAGAGACCACAGCCCTGACCGCGCCCCTGGCTCCCTTAGGCACCCCGCTGAATGATTTTTCTCCCCTAGGCAGCCCACCCCCTGGAAGCCGCTGGGGAGCCGGGTTTGTGAGCATTAGCTCCCCTGTGTCCGTGGGCATGGGCCGCTTCCTAAAACAAACCCCTACTTTCTTTGCTGCAGACTCCTGTTCATGTCTCCTTGGGCTTTGATGTGTGCAGGCAAAGGTACCTCTCCGGTCCACTAACAGCAGTTAGAGGGGTGCTAGATGCCAGGCTTACGGCCCCCAATGGGGGACCAGAGGGTCCTTCCGGAGGACACTGACCCAAGAAAGAGCAGCTTCAGAGGCTGACATTTGCTGTCTCCCAGAAGACAACTGCCAGCCGTGCTTGGATGGCGAAAGGCTCAACCAATGACCAGTGACAGTCAGCCAGTTGACAGTCACCTAGCATTAAGGACGCCCCTTCATACTTCACTTTTAAATATAAAGAGAGCTGAGGGTTACCAGACCTCTGATGGAGCCTCTGGCGTGAAAGACAGAGACCAAAAGAAACTAAAAATAATGAACTCAAGGGAAAGAGCCAGACAGAGGAAAAAACAAGCTCAAAGAAAATTGAGCAAAAACAACAAAAAATTATAACTGATATCATCAAAGAGATGAAAGAAGATACTATGGACGTGAGATGAGGAGAGGTTTAAAAATGGGATTATAAACATGTAAGAAGGTCTCGGAAATAAAAATTAATTTTTAAAAAAATCTATAGATGTCTGGAATATGCACTTTACGATATGATTTTGAAATAGGATTAAAAAGACAAAAGCTGGAAAATAGGAGAAAAGAGTTAGGAAGGTCAGAGGATAAATCTGGGATGTCTGTCTTCCTAATGGAACTTCCAAGAAAATAGACTTCGAGGAGGAAAAAACTTATAAAAGAAAAAATGTCAGTAGTACAAAGCTGTGCACCAACATGCATTATGGTGCAATGGTTAGGGGTCCAAGCCTACGAAGACCACCCTAGAAACTTCCACAGGGAAAAAGCATTACACGGAGAGCAATAGGAACCGGAGCTCACCACACGTCCTAACACCCACCGCGGGAGCTGAAAGACATTGTTCCTTGCTTGAAATTTCTGGATGAAGATATTTTCTAACCTTGAATTCAACGTGCCCATGTTCTCTTTTTGCCTTCGTCAGTGTAATTTTTAAAGCGTTTTCAGACCAGCAAATGATCCCAAAGTATATTTCGATTCCACTCATTTGACAAATCCACTGGTGATTATGTTCCACTGAAACAGGGGGGTAAAGTAAACAAGCAGGACAACGTGGGGCCATGGAAGCATGAGTCTCAGACCCAGGAGAGGGGTGAGTGGGACTTCCAGGGTGACAGCAAAAGAAACACACAGGAGAACACCTGTTAAGAAGCGGAAGTCTAGACGGAAGTAGGGCTGTAGATAACAGAAATATAAATAATAAAGGCAATGGCATATTTGGCCATATTAAAAGGAACTTTTACAGATTTCCTTTACAGCTCAGCTAGGGGTGAGTGATAGCTAATTAAAAAGCGATCAAATTGTGAAAATAAAGCAATTGTAAACCAATACTTTCTATGCTGGCCAGGGTGGTAAGCTACCACATTTTTATGTGATATACTAAAAATAGCAGCTGCAATTTTTCAGTCTTCTGAAAGTATGCCAAACATGTTTTCTCTCTGATCTTTGAACCTTGAAAGTAAGAATTATTGTTATTATACACATAAGAAAATGGACACTCCAAGAAGCTAAGTGACTTAATTCACACAGTTAGCAAGAAGTAAACTGGGGTTCAATGCTATCTTCTAAAGTCTATGCTTTTTCCAGTAAACATGCTTAATTAGCTGACACATGTGTATGCATATTACATACACAAAAATGCGGCGTTGCAAAGCACGCTGCCATCTACAGCTTTTGTGTTTGCTGGTGCTGTGTGTGGGTATGTGCAGGATATAATTTTCTCAACTAGATTATGAGCATTTTAGTAGAAATAAATTATATATTCTACACTCAAAATTACTATTTTTGTGGGTCCTTTACAACCTAGCAGAGAATGCTATAAACAAGCTTCCACATGCTGTTCAACTGCTAATATTTTTCTGAGCTCTAAAAAAAATTTAATGTAAATATATATATATATATAGCATGAATACGTGAAGTAGTCCTATTCTTATGTGTGTTTCCTTTGGACTTTACTTGCAAGGTATTTTTACCTTAAAAAACGAAGTACAGCAAGTAGGTAATAGTTCTTATATCAGCATGTGCTGGGAAAGGCATAAAAACTTACATAATGGAGTTTCAGGGCCAACTTGACCTTGGATGGCATTAGATGATGCAATTATGAGGGCCAGATTTCAGAAATTTGTAAATCTAAGGAATGACCAGAGAAGGAAGAGAAGGAGTACCCACAAAGAAGTTTGGTGTTACAGAAGCTCAGAGAAGTGTTTTAGGAGGAAGTATTATCCGACTGTTAAACAGTACTGTAACGATTCCAGAAGGTTCTGCAGCATGCAGACCGATGGAAATTTCAAGAGCTGTCTCGGGGAGCGGGGCAGAGGAGGTGCCAGCCATACTGCTTATGTTATGACTTCCCACTGGAACTGAAGCTGCGTCAGGACCCGGCTTATTTCTTCTCTTCCTGGGGCTGTCTCGGGCGCCTGCTGGGCACTGGACAGAGCAGGCACTCCACAGCGTTTTCATTTGATTTGGTAAATCATAAGCACAGCTGTACTCCAGGCCCTGTGCGCAGGCGCTGAGAGCTGGGACTTAAACAGAAGAAAACAGAGTATTTATACAGCAGACCAGGGGATAATGCGTCCTACGGAGCACATGTGGGGGGAGAAAGAGGACGAGGAGGGCAGGAGTACAGCGTTGTCGACGTACATGCCACCAAGGTCACTTTCAGACACTTGGTAATGTTTGCACAAAAAACAGAAGCCACTGGGATGGAAAGCCACAGCTAAATCTGTGGAGAGAACATTCCAGGCAGAAGACAAAGAATATGCAACATTTTTGATGTGAGACTCAGCCTGGAATGCTTGAGAAACAGCAAGAAACAAATGATTATTATAATTACTATTAATTTTTTTTTCCAAACACGCTATGAGATAATTCCTCATTCCAACTTGCAAACAATGGCATGCCCATCCAGAAAAGGACCCCGGCAAGCTACAGTTCAGTGTCCTTCCCCAAGGTCACGGTGCCTGCTGTGGCCACTGTTTTTCAGCAGGGGCACGGCTGATATTTGGGGCTAAATAAATCTTTGTCACAGACTGTCCTGGGCATCACAGGACTCGACTGCCTCGATGCCAGGGGCGCTGTTCACCACCCCAAACCCAAATGACAATCTAACCTTCCTCCGGATGTTCTTCAATATCCCCTGGGGGTGCGCAGGGTGGACCTCCCCCAGCTGAGAACCGCCGCCACGGTGCACACGGAGTGAGCAGGCAGGGCGTCATGGCGAACGACTGATAGTTAACTTTGGCCTATTTTTAAGAAATAACTGAATTAGTTGCAGCCCGATGGTGGTACATGAGCCTATCAATGGCCATTTTATGCCCAGCGGATTGAGTCAGCTACGAGGCCGTTTGAATGGGCCAGATAGAGAGCCCCACACACCAGGGGGCAAGAGCGGGCTCTGGCTTTGTGTCGCGGAGCAGCGGCCCCCGCGCCGGGTAAAACCGAGAGCGCAGGGTGGGAATTCTGAGCGCTTTCGCTTCTTTTTAGCATCGGAATATTTATGCACACATTTTATTAGCCTGATTCATTTTATTGGAGCATAAAGGGTATTTTATATTCCCAGGTTTAGGACAAAACTCTCATTAGGTTTTATTAATTTCCCCAGTAAATCAATCTCAAGATTCACGGACTCGTAATGAGTGTGTGCTCACCTCACAGGGCCCTGAGCTCTCCGAGGACGGTTTACAAACCTCGCAACTGACAGAGCTGGTGTGTTTTAGAACACTGCCCACGCCAAGTGGCTGCGAGTGTGACATGGTCGTATATTCACTGAGGTTTACCTGGTATCTCTCCTTAGTAAGGGAATACATCATTGTGAGTGAAGGAGGCTCAGCTCCCGTCATTTAAGTAAACATATGTAACTTGTCGTTGCCTTATAAAGGCAGGTGCCCATTTCTTCACTGGGCCCATCCTTGCCAAAATGAGTGTCAGTAGGAAAACTGTTTACGCGGGACAGGAGGTGAAGCAGCCTGAGTGCATTCGCCGTGGACGGAGGAACAGCAGGTCAGAGGGTTTTCCTGACCTTCCTTACTTCCCTCAGACCGGCCCTTACCTGCCTGTGCGTCCACCCTGCGCCCGTCTGGAGCAGAGCCTGCGGGCGCTGGGCCAGGCGGAGGAGCACCCCCAGCTCTGTCTCCCCCGCAGGCACTCAGAGCTCTCGCACTGGACTGAAGACACAGCAGAATGTCAGAGAAGGGCCTGGGCACTGGAGGTGTTGTTTACAACATGCCTTGGTACAATTAAAACTTACAAAGACAAAAATGCATGGAGAGCTTCTCGAAGAGCCAAATGAGAATTCTAATGCCGTTTAATCAAGCCCCAAATCAGGAGCTGTTTCGGGGAACACCCCGAGCCTCTGATAGCATTTCTGTTGGGGTGCTTACTATGCACCCACGCGTTCCTGCACATAGAGGAAACATCGTGAAGCATGTCACTGCGACCTTCAAGCTGATTGAGGAGCTCCACATAACGGAGACGTCTTTCTGGTAGCCAAACTGATTTACGCAGCAAGGTTCATGACGTCAGAATTGTACAGGGCAATTATCTCTCTTAGATTTCTCAAAATCTGGGCCCCCATCCTACTGATGTACACGCAAATAAAAAAAGAAAAAGTTCCTTTTCTCCCCAAAGGATACTTATTATTTAATGTGTGGCCATCTAGTAATGCTTTGATCATTCCCGAAAAACTGAAAAATAATAAAATCCTGATATTTGAATTTAACACAACAAATTCTTATCATCATCTCTGCCAAGAGCAATTTTCAATCTAATCTTAACGACTGCTGTCTCTCTCTCCTTTTTTCCTTTATTTTTTTTCCTGCCATTTCCTAGAGAAGAATGTAGCCGGACAGAACTCTGTATCCTCAATCAGGGACTTTGTTTATTTTTTCAGTATGCCAAAAAGCAGGTATTTTAAGTAAAACCATTTCTGTGTTCTCATTATTGATTTACAGATTAATAAAGTACAGAGGGAAACTGGATGTGGGTTGTGAAAATAAAATAGGGTTTTGAGCAAGGGGACGAGTTTCATGACATGCTATATGTTCCAAGCCCGGGAGCCCAAGCCCGGGAGCCCAAGCCTGGTGCAGGAAGCTCCCACAAGATCCACAAGTGAGGACCCCACGTGTTAAGCAAGTGCCGCTTATATTACTATTGCAGTAAACATAGCTACTGCCGGCAGGGTGAGGCAACCCAGTAGCCTTTTTATCAGACTCTCTCCCCAACCCCTTACCTTTTAAAATCCACGTAAACAAATGAGAGGTATTTCGGTAACAGATTGCATGCATATTTTTTTTTTCAAAATAATTCACAGACTTTTGTTCGTTCTAGAAGAAGAGGTTTAAATCTGGATTGCTTTTGGCAATTAATGAGTCTCGTTGTGGATCACAGTGCTTAGTAGAAGAAGTAAGCAGTTTCTTTTAAGATGCTTAATTGCAAATTAGTCTTTAGCACTAAAAGTATAGGCTAAGTCCAAGCTCTCGGTTCTGTGGTTTTCTTTGTCAGCAGTGCTGCAGAATTAATTTAAGCATGTCTTATCAAAACTTTCAACCAAGAAAAACAGTTTGCTTTTCTACCACGGTGTTCTTCAAGTGAATGTGAATGAACGTCCGTGTGCCTGTGTGCGCTTATGTGTGCATGTGTATAAGAGAAAGAGAGAGAGACAGAGAGAGAGAGAGAGAAGAGAAAGGGAGACCGAGAGAGGTAAAGGTTCCAGAATTTTTTGAGAGATATTGGAATCTGCTAAAGACACTTGTTGAAATGAGGTGGTGCCAGCATTCCCGGAAGGTAATTCACCGCGTGCTGCAGGGCACGGTCACTGTTTCTGGGCGGCGCGGAGGGAGGCGTGCCCTGCACGGCCGGCACGATTGCAGGCTGTCCAGCCAGCAGGCGCATCCGGGGCAAGGACTGCTCCCCGGAAGCTGCGCAGAAGACTGGGATACAGTGCTGTGACTGACATGTCACCCTGAGATTCACCATGTTGTCACCTCAACAGCAAAGGCCCATTCTCTTGGGGGGGTGACAACGACGGTGGGACAGCTGGTTGGCTCCCCTCCACTCGTTCTCTTCGAGTGGACAACAGGAGACAGGCAGGCTCTCTGCCCAACCTCACCTTCTCTCTGTGGACCCCCTTGACCAGCCCTGGCAGGCGCAGGCGGGGTGTCCGTGATGGCGGACTGTCAGCGTGGAAGTTCACGGGCCAGGAATGCCGCGTCGGAGAACTTAACTGAATGTTGCAATTTTCCCTTATCCATAAATAGCGTCAAAGCAACATCTTCATTTTAACATACCCACTCAGTTCGATAACATAGTCGCAGTTATTTATGAAGAAGAAAAAGGGAACTACCTAAAATAGTTCCAGCGTGACTCCAGTGTTAACTAGGAGTCTGATCGAGTTCCTTCATTGAGGTTGCTGTTGCCTTAAAATAAGCCTGTGTACAAGGCGGGGAGTTCAGCGGGTGTGTCTGGGAGTGAACGTGACCTGGGTTCCAGAACAGGGCCGCAGGGAAACCACGTGCAGCCCTTACAGGGGCAGCGCCATCTTTGTCCTTGCCGCGTGATGACCTCACCCCGGAATTCAATTGAAGTTAAAAGTATAATTTACTTTTGTCCTCATATAAAGTACTCAGGAACAGTTTCTCTTTTTTTCTGATTGCAAATTAGATGATGTGCTCATAGGCGATTTCCTTTCAGATACGGCCGGGCTTTTTTCTCCTCATTTTTGAAGGTGGGAGATCAGTGTCATTACAGTTCAGTGACGCTTTTGTACTGTGGAGAGATGTAGATCATGCTTTAGTTAATACCTGAAAAAAATTAATTATCCATGCCATTAAAAAGGTTTCCCAATAATTTCCAAAGGTAAAAACCATTTTTCTGTTAGGCTTGCCTTTCACTTTTCAGCTCTACTTTGTGGCATTCACCGTGTAAATAGAAAAGCTGATTTCAGAAAAGAAGATTCAAATACGTACTGAGCTTCTGCCACGTGTCATGCAGTGTACTAGACGTTTTTTAGAATAAAGGAGAAACATGAGATGATTATGTGGGCTATGACAGGCAAAAGCAGGTATAATAAACCGTTTTGGAGAAATCCTCATCCAAGTATATGTTTTTATTGATTTTAGAGGGAGAGAGAGACATTGATGTGGGAGAGAAACATTGATCAGTTGCCTCTCATATGCTCCCCGACCGGGAATCCAACCCACAACCTAGGCATGGGCCCTGACCGAGGATCGGACCCACAACCTCTTTTGGCGTACTGGACGATGCTCCCACCAGTTTAGCTTCCTAGCCAGGGCTGATAAAGAAATTTCTAATGAATTATTATACATTCACTTTCTTTTCTTTTCTTTATTTGGCAGATATCTCTATAAATGCAAGTTAGTATAAAATGCATCCTATAATGCCATAATATAGTCATAGTGACTCATTAAAAAAAATCGAAACATTCTTTATTACACATATTCCCTGACTTTTATTGTATTCCAAATTCCCCTAAAACTCAGCAGCTCGAAAGAAGCCTTTATGCCATATTCGCAGATCCTGGGGGTCAGGAACTCGGATGGGGCCCGGAGGGAGCATATACGTATGTGTGCTTCGTGTAGCAGATATTCAACCCGAAGGACTAAGAGCGTGAACAGCTGGGTGGCTGGGGATGCGCTCGCAGGTCGTGGACGCCCAGGCCTTGCACAGGCTGCGGATGGAAACTCCAGGACGCATGCCCCGAAGACCTGCCTGTGGCTCCGCCCCCTCGCGGCAGCCTCGGAGTAGGGACCTTCTCACCGCGTGGCTCGGCGCTCTGGTGCTGACTGTTATCGAGACCCCGAACGTGCCGCTGTGACCGTATACATGGAGGAACGTATAGCACAGCACCTTCAGGCATTTCAAAAATATCCAACTGCCCCTTGAATACGTTGAATTCTATACCTATTATTTGTTCATTATATTAGTTTGCATGGTTTTCATCTTAGTTTGAGCTTTCCCCCTACGTGGAAGTGGCCTTTAATAGTCTTTGGTTCCCAAGTGAAACACATTTATTACGGTGAATTATGAAGCTGGAATTCTAATTATAATCGATCACAGGTTAGCGTTATTGACCTAAGTCAGACTTGCAGCTTGCAATCTGCTTGGAATGTGCAAACGATTAGACCCCGGGCTCTGAGCTGAGTCCGACAACCAGTAGCATCTCTCTCAGGGCTGTGGGCTGGTTCCCTTGCTTTTTCCTCTCTACCCATCAATACTGCGACTGCTCTAGCAAATCAGAACCATTATTTGGGGGATACATAGCCAATATTTGGAATTCTTTTTTACTTAGGTAATACTTCCTTGCATATTTTACTTATTATCACACTCTTCTTTTCAGTAACCTCCCAGTCACTTCTCATCACACGCAGAATAAAACCAGTCTGTCCTATCACAGCCTAAAGAGCCCTATGTGTGCTTTTTTTGTTTTGTGTTATTTGTTGATATTTGAATGTAGCTTTACCATTTGTCTATCTTAATTGACTGTCATCGCCAGGAAAACTGGGACATCCCAGAGCTGTCTGCCACCCTGTCCCTCGCCCTAAATCGGGACGTGCTTGGGCAGAGAGAACTCACCCAGACGGTGCGGCTGGAGTGCTCGCATAACTCTTTAACGTGGGAACTGGGTCCTTGTTGGTTCCCCCCCAGTTATTTCTCTAAATGTTAATAGATGTTTTGAGTGGAGTTTGCCAATTAAAAAGCCTAGAGCCTCCCACCAGAGATTGTAATATTCCTAAATTTGTCACAGACTCTCTTCGTGTATTGCCGATTAACCTCTCATGTATCCAATAGCAGTGCTGGTAACTTTCTTTGTCTTGGTGGTCTTCTCCATACAGATTATAAGGAAGATTCAAATAATGCCCCTTTTCATTTTTGTAGCGATGATACAGTCTCTTCAAATGATCACCAAATTCTTACTGGGTTTCTTGGCACGTTACATGATGGTCCTTATTTACTATGTACAGGTTTGCTTTAGGCAGCTACCTTTTATAGAAAACAAAGGAGCCAATGCCTCTAATCACATCGCAGAAGAGGGATATTTGAAAATGAAAAGGCAAAAGTGGTTGAACCGGTCACACTCATCCTTGGAAGGTTTAGCCTGGATTTTGGGAAGTTACTTTGCAGTAAATGTCCTCAATTCAGGGTGAGCGAGTTTTTTCACAAGAGCAAGACTCAAAGCAGCCTAGGTACATTGCTGACCTGATTCCCCACGGGAGAACCTGTCCATGGGCGTGGGTCCTGTGCATCTCCGAGTGGGAGCTGGGCCCATGCCACGCAGAACGGTCTCCTGCAAAAAGACTTACCAAGACCACACCCTCAGCTGGCTCCCAATGTGAACCACGTTGACGCATTTCGTTCAGCTCATACAGTAGGAACCCCCTTCTACCGGAGTCGCCCATCCAGCACATGTTTCCAACAGTCTCCGGACAGTTGCAGGCAGAGCCCCTGAGAAAGCTTTGTTCACAGCCCGAACACCCGCCTTGCACCCACAGTTGGAAACAGCCGATTCTGCACAAGAGTGACATAAGACAAGTCTTGGTAAAGGAGGATTGAGAATGGTAGGAGGGAAACATAGAATGATTCAGATTGTAATCCTGGGTGACAGAAACGTGCTTCTATCATTAACAAAGGAACAGTGTTTGTTTTGAGAGGTCAGAGTATCTGCGTGATGAAAGTTGAATCTGGGGTCACAGTGGATTACCCAAAAGCACACGAGTATGAACAAAGGCGAAGTTACAGAACCGGAGATCAGAACCAAAGGGGTATGTGGATAACGATGCCTGAATAAAAAGGCGGGGATTTACTAGCGGGAGGGATATTGACGATGTCAGTATCGCAGGTTCCATGGTGGGCGACAGACAAAGCAGATTTGGGGACAACAGGAAGAGGGAGAAGCAGTGTGGGTCAACTGTGTTTAAACAACTTAACAATGAAAAGAAGAAATAGTGGAAAATATGAGTAATGAGAGGTATTTTTGAATGCACTACATTTAGCCAAGATGTTACTCATGAGTGAAGACAAAAAAGTTCATTCTCCTGCATGCAAGTCCTTATAATACACTTACTTACACTACAGATACTCTGATGAATGTCTATCACTTGAAATTTCACAATGGGTGACGATCACCTGTAATCCAGAATTCACGAATAGTGAAATGCCAGGAAAAAGAACGTATCAACATGGGAACTCTTTCAACATATGGGCACATCAGAAATTGTACGTGTGTATGTGAATCTCCATATATTCACGTATAGGTTGTATCGATACTCCCAGAGCTTTTAAGAGAGTCACGAGCAATTACTGAAAAACCAACCTACATCTAGCATCAGATGAGTCTACGGAGCGTGAAATCAGTGTGGTATCAGAGTGTTTCAAAGACGCTCCTGACGTGGGCTCCGAGTCTTTGGGCCTCAACAGACCACGTGCCGAGGCGGTGCAGGGCACCCAAGTCAACCTGCCAACCCATTGCCCGTCCACGGAGGAGCGTGGCTGCTGAGTCCCTAGCGCAGGGGCGGGGCCTTTCATAAAACGTCCTGTTATGTCAAAGGGAAAGAACGAAAGCAAAAACAGGCAATTTGAGAGTTTGGACTACAGTTTACTCGACTTGGATGTCCACCGTGGACTTAAAGCATAGTAGGATCTCAGTGAATCACTTTTAGAAGAATTAAAGAGCCCGGCCCTTTTAGCTAACCATACTTGAGCGTTACAGTGTTTTTGCAAAAGTACCATGAAATTAGAGTCCTTTCTTTTCTATAATTGATTAAAGATTTAAAATTCTCTTTGTGCATTTTTTTTAGGTGATGTGGCTAACACCAAAGGGAATATTTATTTGGGGAATTTAATGACATAAAATTAATTTCCATCGATCTGATTCTGCTTTAAAATTCAAGGACATCTGAACAGTAGGTTTGTGCAAAAGGTGCTAAAGGCCTTCTGGCTGTTTCTTTCATCAGCTTTTTTCCCCCTTTACTCTCCTGCCTCCTGTCTAGCAGGCCTGCCGTAACATGACCAGGAGTTTGAAAAATAAATGATCGCAGCTGTCAGCGCCGACCGCCTGCATCCTCAGCTCCCTTTATGAATATTTGGGCCCCGCACAGCGTTTCCGAGTAGCAAGCCATTTCAGGAGGAGACGTGATGGGCCTTTCATGTAAATGAGTTCCTCCAGCTGGAACTTACACGCTTAGCCCGGGGCTCTTCATCGTGACTTTTGCATTTATTTAAAGCGGAGCATTTTGAAAATTGAAATGTATTTCTATTGAGTTTAACTTGTACTGGAGACAGCTGGAAATTATCACTCGATCTGCCTTTTCAAAACAGCTAACAAACACGCCCCTCGTAAATGCTGGCTCCGTGGTGATTTCTCCACTCGAGCCTTGCTTATCTCCCCAGGCTGCGTCCAGAAGAGCCCATCCACCCTCTTCGCCCTTCTCTCCCTTTGCTGGTATTTTTTCCCATTAACCCAAGCGGACTTTTAGTCCAGCACATGACCCAGCCCGAATTTAAAAAGATTACCTTTTCAGTTGTTTGGAAATTCAGGCTTTCCAAAAATTGCAGTGAACTCCCCAGGCACTTTATCCTGACAAACCGTCCATACGCACTGCATAAAAGAAACATTTTTTTTTCTGACTTTTGTCTAGTTAATCTCCAAATGTTGTCAACACTACTGACCTTTACAGAATGCACTCTAATTGTTTTAGATATAGAAGTTGCCACTGTCACTTTAGCCTGTTTATTTTCTGTATATAATCTTGAATTCTTTCTAAGAATGTGAAGGATAGTTTTATTATTAACTATCTGGTTTACATTTGGAAAGAATTTCTTTTCATATGGTAAAATAGCAGACACCCTTGGGCAAGCTAAGCTCTCTGTGGTGCTGAGACTCATCAGCACTGGAGAAAGGCGTCTGTTGAAGGCAATGGCCACTCTTTATTCCAGGAGACAAACACTTGTGGACAGCAAACGTATGACTTAAACTTGACTGGTAACGGGGAACATTTCATCTGTATGGATATACAGTGCTTTCAAAAGATGAGCATCTTTCAGTGTTTCGTTTCATACAGGAAGTATAACTTGGGGTTTGGAAATCGGGGGAGCAGGGTTCGAGTGCTGAGACCGCCACTGCGCTGTGTGCACACAGGACAAGTTCTCCAATAGCTTTGAACTTCACACATTTCATAGGGAACATGGGCGGGGTAACAGTCCCTGCTTAACAAGCACGGGCGAGATGTGGTGAGAAAGCCTGCGGGAGGCCTGGGTCGTGCCCCGCAGACCTGCATGCTCACTGAGAGGAGAGGCTGTACATGGAAGAGTTGTGGAGTGACCGTGTGTGCTGGTGTGTCCAGCTGTGCACTCAAATCTGTGTAAACAAACACTGCGGGAGCTCATCCCTTGATTTTCCATAGAAATCGAGTGTCCATCTATGTCTCTATGTACACATTTATTAATGGTAAATACATACGAGATGTGGCTTCTGGACAACTCGCCTCTGGAGAAAGTATCCAGACCAATAGCCAGGAGAGGCCCCTGGTGTTCTGAGTCGGACTAACGGTTGGTGCTGCGCCAACTGTTATAACTCCTGACTGCCAGTCCGTGGTTATGGCTGACTCTCATTGTCGCTTTAACTGGTGCTGATCCGCAGTCCCCAGTGTGTCTGAGTGACATTTGCTGACATTTGGTTGGATGTGATATTTTAGGTAGTGCCTACCTATGTCCCTTACAACCTACGGGGCTTCTTGCTCCCCTTCATCTTTTTTGTTTAAGGACGTACCCGAGCTCTGGGTGTCACACAGAAAGCTGCCCTCGCTGTGTGCTGAGTGCTGCGTGGTTTTCCCCAAATCGATCCTCAGCCCATTGTCTTCGTTGATGATTTCCTTTACTACCGAAGTTCCTCACTGTGTGACCTCCGCCCCAGGGTCCTCCTCTGTACAGCAGAGATGACAGTGACAACCACCGCGTGGCATTGTTGAGGAAATTAAGGTACATTCTGAGAGTGCTTAGACCAGTGTCCCCACATCGTAAGAGCTAGTGTGTCTCCCTAAAGTAGCTGCGATCGGCCATCTGGGCATCTCTTTTGCCACAAAAATCCTAAATCTTCAGTCAGTAAAACAACGAGAGCAAAACCTCTTGTGTTGGTGCTGTACATCAAATTTTCTATATGTTCTGTCGAGAATTTTTCTATTTTCTATTTCACAGAGCTTTATTTCCAGATACCTAGACAGGTACACTAGTGCTGGCTGTGACATAATCTTGTTTTCTTGCTGAGATGAAATGCCATTCTTGTCATTTAATAAATTCGTATATTATGATATCTACCGTCAGATTCTGTTTTCTGTACCTCTGCTCCTGAGCCAATACCATCTTGATTTTATTATAGTGGCTTTATAGTTGTTTTGTGATATTTATTCTGTTAAATTATGCCTCCTTTTACCTATTTTTATTTGCACTTTTCCTAGTTATTTTTGAAAGTCTGTAATTTCATATAAATTGTAAATAATTTGACAAGTTTTCTCACAAAATCTAATTTGAATTCCAATTGAAATGAGATAATATATGTATATTCATTTGAAATGTCTACTGAATTTCATTGAATTCAGTTTCATCATTTATTGATATGATCATATGATTTTTATTCTTTAATTTTTTGATGTAATAGATTATATAGGTTTTCTGATACTGAAATACCCTTTCATTCCTGGAATAAACCCCACTTGGTCATAGTGCAAGGTTTTTTTTTGATATATTACTAGCATACATTGGTTTATATTTCAGTTAAAATTTTGCAGTGTAAGTGAGGCTGGCTTATAGTTTTTGTTTCCTCCTGTATCATGTTTTGTCATTAAAATATACTGGATTCATAAAATGAACTGTATACTTTCCCACATTTCTCAGCTGCCTGGAATAATTAAAATAATATTGGAATTATTTGATTTGAAAACTTCAAGGAAGTTCCGCTAGGAGTTCATTTTATCCTGGCAGCATTGCTTTTCCTTGGTAATTGGCCTATTTTTTTTTCACTCCTTGGGTCTGAATGCAATAAAACTATGCTTTCTTGAGGTTTTCAAATGTGTTACCATAGAGTAATTTCAGTATGCACTTATAATTATTTCATTTTCTCATACATTTCTGTAGTCATTCCTCTTTTCTTTTCCAAATACTGTCTACTTTTGTTCTGTGTCTTTTTTCTTTACTTGTTTATGAAAGAAATTTATATGTTTTATTGCATTTTTCAAGGTAACAGCTTTCTACTAATTTTTGTTGTTTACATATATTCCATTTGTTTTAGCTTTGATCTTAACTGTGTCTCCCTTTATATATTGTGTTTGTTTTGATGTCCTTTGAATATAAACTTCATTGAGTTTTCCTCTTTTCTCTCTAATGATAAAGACATTCATGGCTATAAACTTTCTGTTTAGAGAAGCTGTCACTGTACCTCACAGGTTTTGAAGTAGTGTCCTTTCATTACTTTCCAGAAAGGTTTTTTTAAAGATTTTATTTATTTATTTTCAGAGGAAGGGAGAGAGAAAGAGACAGAGAGAAACATTAATGTGTGGTTGCCTCTTGCGCATCCCTTACTGGGGACCCTGCCCAAAACCCAGGCATGTGCCCTGACTGGGAATCGAACTGGTGACCCTTTGGTTCGCAGGCTGGTGCTCAATCTACTGATTTACATTTCCATTTTCTTTTTGATCCAAAACTTATCCACATGTATTTCTTTATTTCCAAGTAACCAAATATGTGAACCATGTTTTTATTACATATATCCATTTTCTTTTATTACAATAAACCTATATACCTTGGAAAACCTCTACTTTTAAAATATTATTTAGGTCAGAAGGAAAGAAGGAGCTCCTACCCTTTGCAACAACATGGATGGAGCTGGAGAGCATTATACTAAGTGAAATAAGCCAGGCAGTGAAAGACAAATACCATATGATCTCAACTTTAATAGGAACCTAAACAATAAAACAAACAAACAAGCAAAATATAACCAAAGACACTGAAATAGAGAGCAGGCTGACAGTGACCAGAGGGGAGAGGGAAGGGAATTTCAGGGGAGAATGGGAAGGGTTTACAGGAACAAGTATAAAGGACACATGGACAAAAACTAGGGGGGGGGGTTGGAAATGGGAGGGAGGTGGGGAGGGATGGAAGTAAAGGACAGAAAACTGTACTTGAACAATGATTAAAATAAAATTTTTTAAAAATTTGCTTACCTGTGGTGATCGGCTGATTGGCATTTTCTCCAATTACAAGAGAGTCAAACAGACTCTACAGAGGTGCACTCTTTGAAAGCAGTTATAAAACAGTCAGAAAACTAAATATATATATATATATATTATTATTAAGGTTGCCATATATTTTATCAATTTTTAAAGTCTCTTGGATATAACATAAATAATACCTACTTTCTGTCAGTAACAGGAGGTTCTAAACGTATCTAACAAATCAACTTTATTATGTGATTTAATTCCTCTAGCCTTTCACTTACCTTTTTAAAAAAATCTGTATTAGTCGTGTCTACATTTAAAAGAAATATATTGAAGACTCTCCTTATAATTGCATATTTTTTAAGCTCTTGCATTTCTACTAGGTTCTGGCCTGATATTTTCCTGCTAAATTGTTTGTGGCTTTCAAATGGTTAGGTCTTTATATCTTTTATCATAATCTAATGCTTCCTCTTATCCTGGTTAGCTCCATTAACCTTGGAAACTGCCTTGTCTGGCATTAATACTTCGACTTCTCCCTTCTTTCTGTTTGTGCCTCTGTCAGCTCCTTCACCTTCAGTCCGTCGCACTTCGGTTTAAATACGTTTCATGTAAACATCTTATAGCCATTTTTAAAATATAAAAATGTTACTAGAAATATTTCTATAATTTTGTTTCTTGTTCAGTTTTTACAATGGTATCCTCTCTGATACTTTTTTAGGTCACAAATACAATGAAAACCTTTACTAAAATGTATAAAAATAGTAATGATGTCTGTTTAAACAACTCTAAATTTCCACAGCTTTGGGGAAATTTTAAAAGTATTGCATGCATAAGCCCTATTTTAAAACCAGATAACATCCCAATTTTAAATACTACCTCAAGCAAGCTTAAATATTTAATTCAAAAAAAAATTTAAAGCCTATAAATTAAAACATGCATTTAAAAATAATTAAGGTGTTAACGTCATTTGGAATAACAATGAGGTTTCTGCTAAGAATTTTTAGATTTGCTTCTAAAAACATTAGCAGTAGTAAAATATCACATAATTTGGATCCATTAAATAATCTACCACTTAATAGATTATTGTTTCATTGCACAAAATGAGGAATTGAAAGAATTATGGGAACTTCCTAAAGAAAGTAGATTACTCTCAAGGGGACAGTATAAACCCGGACACGGATGGGGACTCGGTGCTCTCTCCTGCTCCCTCTACGAAGACAGCAGCTTGAAGGAGGTGAACTCGAAAGGTCGAAAGTGTTCCGCACTTCCCACAAAAATGTTTTCCAGCTTCTTGCTCTATGTACATTTCTGTTGTCCTATTTTTCACTTTAATTTATTTCAAATGAGACTACTCGATGTTCACATTTAGTCAGGAAGAATCTTCTCAGCATATGATTTTAGAGGTTAATGATAAAATAAGGCACCGACCATCTGCATGTCAGCGTTCTTGGCAGATTCCGCTTCCAGACCAGCTCCCAGGTATGAACACAAACAGAGTTGCTGGGGGCGCAGTCTAGCGATGACACTGTCACACTATGTGGTGACACATTAGCTATTCTGTGAAACTGCCTAACAGATGCAAGACAAGAGAGAAAGTTCAGAGCCGCAAGCTAACTGTTATTTCCAGATGATCTGAGGATGATTTAAGTTATGGAAGGAGCGAGGTTGTGTTTACAGCAGAGTTCAGTTGCTCAGTAAATATTTATTGAGTGACTACTACGTGCGAGGCAGCATTCTGTGTGCTCAGAAATCAACACTGAAAGCTCACCTCTTCAGTTCTCATCAGGGCTCACTGTCTAGTGACTGACTACCGACATATTTTTTCATTTTCCTCTCTTGAATGAAGGATTGGATGACTATCTCATTCCAGTTTTTTTAAATTTTTATTTATTTATTTTTAGAGAGGGAAAGGAGGGAGAAAGAGAGAGAGAAACATCAATGTGAAGTTGCTGGGGGCCATGGCCTTCAACCCAGGCATGTTCCCTGGCTGGGAATCGAACCTGCGATGCTTTGGTTCGCGGCCCGAGCTCAATCCACTGTGCTACGCCAGCTAGGGCTCATTCCAGTTTTTAAGGTGACCTTCAAACTAACCTAGCCCAAAACTACAAGAAGAGGGACTGACAATTCTACAGGTGATTTTCTAGGGTCTAGTTCTTGATTCTCCCACCCGTGCATTCTCAAGACAGGAAAAGCGTCTGTTAGTGAACCCCATGCAGCACCCTTAAGGAGAGTGGCCAGGGTTTTATAGGGAATAATAGTGACAGAGTGACACATAAGAAGATTTGTTTAATTATCACCGTGCCCTCCCGTGGATTTAATGTATTGCCCAAATGAACTCAAGACATGAGCACGAAGCCCTTAAGTGAAATGGTTGCCTCGGCTTCAACGATGCTCACTATGCACAGTTATACGACCTCACGTCTGTTCCTGTGTGTGCTGCAACACGGAGAAGAATCTGCACTAACTTCTCCCCCCAGCCCTGGTCGAGTGAGGGTTCAAGGCCAGACATGTGGGCTTGGAGTCTGGAGAGGGACCAGCGACCTGAGGCAGGACTCCCACCCACACTGGACGCCCCCGTAACTTGTCAGCTTGCTTTCCTTCCCCACTGCTGCTGCCGCTCTCTCCCTTCCTTCAGTCCTTTAAAAAGTTTTCCCTTTACCCTCTCAGCCATAGCTCTTCATAAAGCTGGGCAGTAGTAATCCATGATACAGACTTTCTGGGTCTTTTTGAAAAGGCTCAGTAATGAAGAAATTGTTCTTTAATTTTATATTGATAATCATAACCTATCTATATCTATATCTATATCTATGTCTATCTATATCTATATATCCAAGTTGCTTTTGTGGCCTTTTCCCTGTTTCATTGACATCAGGAAACTTTTGGTGAAAATATGTTACCTTGGAATGTTCTGGGTTTACTGTTAATTTGGCTAATTAATTTCAATGTCATGTTGCATTAGTTCAGTGGTCCATCAGACTGCCTAGGAAGCTCTTTGATGAGGTGTGTCTCACAGACATACCTTGCCTGTATGGTATGACTAATACCTGTATTGGAAAGACTAATTTCCACCACCATCCGTGCTAATCCCGATCATGCAGTGAAAACTTACAGGCAGATTGTGGGTTACCTCTCTCACATTCTAAAGCTTTGGTTTTACCATTTCTTCACCATTGTCATTCATTTATAAAACAGTCTATACAAATTGCCGTGGGTATAGAATGTATATTTCTTTTAAGTGTTTTTTTTTTTCAAATACCAGAAATGTAAATCGAAATCTTAGTTCTGAGAAATCCTATACACGAGCCCGCACGCAAGTCATTTTCATGTTCCTAACCTTCAGTTTCTTCATTGGTTAAAAGAGGAATAATGATAATAGCTGAGGGGTAAGCAGAGAGGGTAGGTTTTCATGCTGTGCATCACCACCCCAGCAAGTACATGGGAAACTTCTCTGAGCCCGCATTCCCACCACCCCTCTGGGCACCAGGGAGCTTCATGCCGGCTTGGGAAGAGACGTGAGTGCAGGTGGGCATGGGTCAGCTCAGGCTGGAGCCAACACTGTCCTGAAACAGACAGACATGACACACTGAAGGTCCCCTGAAGGTCTCTGAAGGTCCCCGCCTGAGCAGGACAGCTGACTGAACCGAGAGCAAAGGCTGGTTTCCAGGTAGATATCTGGCTTTCGAGCACTTTCTGGAAACTTCTGGCTGGTAATTCCTTTCTTCCCCGCTTAGCAACGCCACCAGCTTTTCACAGCCCCTTCCCAGCATGTCAGTTTCTCCAAAGCTAACCTCTTCCTCTTTCCCCCTGTGCTGAACAAAGGAAGCACCAAAGAAACCTTTGTAGTCATGCTCAGGAAGTGTAAAATAGAATTAATTAGAAAAATATATGCAAGCAGAAAAGCAGCCTCATGCTGGTTCTCATTTTCAGACAGAGTGGCCTGCCTCCGTGAGGTTTGCTTGTGATGGACAGACCGGGAAAGGGCTTCCCAGGGCGAGATGGCTGGAATGCTACACACACTTGTAGGAAGAGGCGTCAGGGAACACCGTTCCTGCTGAGGAACTAGCTTTGTCTGGAAGGTGGAGCCTCTGAGGTCCCCCAAGGGAGTCTGCAGGCCGTTCTGAGATACGGCCCCTGGTGAGACAGCTACAATCAATGGAGGTCTGGGAAGTGTCAGGAAGAAAGCACAAATACCCGCCACTGACCTTAGAGCTTAAACCAGACAGAGACCAGCTCAATCCAACAGAGCCACTGATTTCACCTCAGGTAACCCCTGGCCTCATTATACACTCATTGTAATACATTAGCATACTAAACCTCGCATCATATACCGCCGACATGATCGTAAAGAGAAAGCCCGTAGATGGACACAGAATGGTCAACGAGACTCTTCTGAGAAATCTCCACCCCTTTCCTGGGAGGGTTCTGAATGTTACCCACCCCCCTCATCAAAGGTCCTAACCCCCAATTAAATAGAGGTTAACACAGGAAGCAAATCCCACGGGAGGAGCCGCACTGACTGTGGAGTAGCCCATCTCTGGCTCACCGCTTCGCTGATGAGCGCACGTGCACGTTAAACTCCGTGCTGCCTTGCATTTGAATTCGTTCCTGCGTGAAGCTAAGCGCCCACAGTTGGGGTGGTTCTCAGTTCCCTGATCCCCAGAACACCTGCATCACTTCTCTGAGCTCACTCGAACTTTGGGGGACAGACTTTTACTCACATTCTGAAAGGGAAAGGAAATGAGTCTCCAGCCGTGTCTGTGGTGTTTCTCCTCACTGTTCTAGTTCACCAACACAGGTTAGGAAAGAGCATGGGAGAAGGAGTCACCAGTATCTTCTTTCTAGGGTTTTATTTTCCATCTTCCCTACCAACTTCCATGGTGGCCCACCCTTTTGATTCTCAACTGCCTAATTAGATCTCTTTTTAAAACAACAATAGTTGCTTTTTAATTGCATTCTTCTCAAGACAGTGCTGGAAGGGGCTAGACATTCTGGAAACAAGAAAAGCATGAAGATAAATATGTCAGGATCTTATCTTGCTACTTCTATTTCACACAGTTTTTCTTGAGAATTAAATGAGATAAAGTATGAGAGGCATTTATCCTAATGTCTGCTAAGCCCAAAGGAAGGGATTGATTTATTGAGCTTCATTTAGGGAGCTATTAGTTAGCAGTCAAGTCTGTCAGGAAGTGCCCCTTATACAGAAGTTAAAAATGAATACAATAGCCCATTTCAGGCACATCTCAATACAGCCACTCAGTGATGCCCACTTCTTTCAGTCCAATCCTTTTAAGATGACTTGTTGAGTTAGGTGCTTCTCTGTTAATTTTCAAATAAAACTAGCTTTGTCATTCAGCCACTAACACTTCTATTTATGGTCACTGAAATGTATGGAATGGGATGCAATCTAGAACAATTAATAAACCAGTTCAAACTATATTAGCAATACAAAAGTTGGATAAGCAAGTAAAATCGAATTTAATAATACTTCTGATAACCTGTTGATTTTTAAGGATTATAAATAAAATACATTTAATATCCTTAAAAAGATCCTAAATATTGGGTGTGTTTAGCTCCATTTCTTGGCGGGGGGAAACAAGGGTAGGACAAAATAAATAAATGACCCAAATACTACCTGACGACCCAATGAGAGGGTCAAGACCTGAGTCTAGGTCTACCCCATTCTCTAAATTAAGCACTTGCTCTTAGACCAAACCACCTGTGTCGCTCACTTCTCATTTCTCCAGAACCAGCAGCTTGGAGAAAATTTCACTGGCTGCGTGTACCGTGTGCTTATTTTCCGAGAGTTATGTAAAATGTCATATCCTTGTAGTTCTTCTAATGGGAAAAATAAACAGATGAAAATGCCATGGGAATACAAAAGGATATTTATCTTAATTACTTCTCAGCTCCTTTGGCTGTACACAAGCGAGGGCTTTCTCATCCGAAATAAGAATTAAGCACCCAGTTAACATCAACAAACAGTAAAATGATGCCTGAACCTTAAGCAAAATTAATGAAGCCCCATAACTATCTCATCTATTACCCAGTGGCTACAAGGTATGACAAAATTCGAGTTGAATTTAAGCGAATTTCCATTGATTACTCAAACAGCAATGTTCTTTTCCTTCAACACTGTCAGTCCAGATAGGTTACATGGCTTAGAATTTTCACACTGAATAAATCTTACATTCAAAACCTATCTTAGTTTTTACTTTAATAAGTAAGCCACAGAACTCCTCTGAGGTTGCTAATAATAAATGCTTAGCAAAGGGATTACTCTAACAGCTCCTCATAGCATGCAACATGCAACCGTCACTTTATGTACTGAATAGATAGAAATGAATACCGTAGAACATGGTTTATGTGCATCAGTATTTGGGAGGAAGAGACCTTTATTTTTGCCAAAATGGCACATGTCACACAGGCATTAAATGGTCTACATTGTCTCTGCTACATTAAATTCCTATCCTGAGTTCCTCAGTTGATTCATCAAAGATAGCCTTCTGACCCAGTAAAATAAGTCTCACAATCAGGGGGCAAACAACAGCATTAAAGACCCCAACAAGGGGAACAAGACGTAAATCATCTTCTCAGTGTAAAATAATAGGCTGAAAGAAAAAGTATGCTAACTTCAGGTCTTACTAAAGAATCAAGTCTACCTTCAATATACAGGGTCTGGCGCCGATAACGCCCCTTGTTATTACAGAATCTTTTATTACAAAATCACGAGCATGTAATTCTCTAACATAACACTATCACACTCAAGCACGCCCTATGACATGTTACGTGAAATGTTCAAATTAAAACTATAAATTATCACACCCATATTTTTACCCTACCAACCACACTCAAGCAGGCCTTACTTCTGATGGGCTCCGTATTTCATACATTCATTCACGTCTGTCTTCATCTAGCAAACATTTATTTAGCCCTTCTGTGTCTGGAACAATATTGTAGGCTTTGGTGATCGAGCAGGGAACAAAACAGGCAGAGATGTCTGCACTCTTGGGGTGCACACCCCAGTCGACCGTGGGGTGGGAAGATAAACACAGACTGTCAGAGGGTAAAACAAGTTGCAGAGACAATTCGCACAGGGGAGAAGGGTTGGAGCAGGGGTGGGAGGAGGTGGGGAGAGCCTGCTTGTACACACAGCCACCCGGACTCGGGATCCTAGCAAAGGAAAGCAACCTGGGAGCCCTTGACTTCCTGAGACGATTGACATAACAACCGTAAACAACACCGTGGCCATAGTCATGTTAGTTCTCGGGTTGCCCCGAGGATGGTTCTGGTGCTGCTGTGAGGTCGCTGCTCCTGCTGGAAGGTGCAGCAGTCTCGGTACCCCTGCTCCTGCTGCAGCTGCTGTGAGGGCTCCGAGAGGCACAGGCTCTTCTGCGTAGCGAGAAAGACGGTAAAAATTCCACTTAAAGTTATGTAACTCAATTTAATACGTGAGGAGAAAAGGGACACATTTAGAAATTTAACTGTTGGGGAACTGGCAGAATAATGAAGTTTCTTAAAACTTTCACTGGGAGTGATGCATGACATCCTCGTGGCTATTTTGTAACTACTAATTTGTACTTCTTAAACCCTTCACCTTTTTCACCCACTCCCCCTACCCCACTCCTATCTGGCAACAGTCAAAATGTTCTCTGTGTTTGTGAGTCTGTTTCTATTCTGCTTGTCCACTTATTTATTTTTAGATTCAATTGTTGATAGGTATATACCTATTGCCATTTTATCATTCGTAGTTTTTATTTTTTTTCTTTTTCATTTTAAAGATCCTTTAACATTTCATGTGGTACTGGTTTGGTGGTGATGAACTCTTTCAGCTTTTTCTTGTCTGGAGAGCTCTTTGTTTCTCTTTCAATTTTAAATGACAGATGTGCTGGGTAGAATAATCTTGGTCCTTGCTTTTCATCACTTTGAATATTTTTTGCTAATCCCTTCTGGCCTGCCAAGCTTCTGTTGGGATATCATCTGACAGTCTTATAGGAGCTCCATTCTAGGTAACTAGCTGCTTTTCTCTTGCTGCTTTTAAAATTCTCCAGTTCTCTTTAGCCTTTGCCATTTTAATTATGATGTGTCTTGGTGTGGGCCTTTTTGGGTTTATCTTGTTTGGGACTCTCTGCACTTCCTGGACTCTAACTCTTATGAATTTTCCCCAGGTTAGCTTTGGATTATATTTACAGTAAGTGGCATTGTTAACTGCATCTTCTAATTGTACATGCCTTATTGAAACACAACTTGTGCATGGGTCTTATATCTAGATAGCATGATAAAGTCACTTAAAAATTATGAATATATATAATTATGTATAACATATGACTTTCATACAATTCTGACTAAATCCTTATATCATTATTCTATTACTATTTTCCAGGTCTTTATGTCTGTATCTCCTACTTAATATCTCTATTTTAGATAATTTTTCATAAATAGACTTACTAAAATTCAGTAACTTTTTGCCTAAGTTTAATCATTGTTTAATCTACCAATTAAACCTGAATTTAATTATGCATTTTTAATTTTTAGATGTACTGTTTAGTTCTTGTCAAATCTAATTGGACACATTGGTATTCTCTGGTTCTTATATCCTACTTTATCATTTTAATCATACTAAACATACTTATTTTATATTTACCAGTAGTATCCAATTTATTCCGTGTCCCTAGTTTTAGTGAGAATGATTCTGACGGCCTTTGAATTGTCCCTCCCAGTCATGGCTCGTCCCTCCCATAGTAAGTGCTTTTTGATTTTGATTACACATTTCTTGAATTATATCTGTGGGATATTTTTTCTTTAGGACTAGGTTTAACATATTAATTTACCTCTATCTGGTACGCAGGAGAAGTATTGATGTGGGGTCTCCTTGGTATTTTTGTTCAAGGTTTTCGGATAACACAGCTCACGGGATTCTGTCCTCAAAGGAGCATGAGTGTAGGTTAGCAGTTAAAACTTTTCAGGACGCACTTTTCTTTTTAGAACCTTCAATGAAATTCAGTGTCAAATTAGGCAGACATTATATTAGATATATCTGCATGGTATGTTCCTCGCGTTTTGGGTTGTATAGGTGATGGGTGTAGCTTCCTTTCACTTGTTCCTCACAAAATTTAGCAATGATCCAACCACACATGAACTTAAAGCTGATCTTTATTAGTATATACAGTTCATTCAGCTACATTGTTACCTATGAAAGGGTTCAATATTTTCAAGAATGTCCATTTGTCTCACAATGATTATGTTTGACTTTATTTGCATTCTACTTAACTTCGTATTTGACTTTCTTATTCGTGATTTGTACTAAGGTTAATGGGTCAACATTTTAAAGTCAGAAATGAAAAAAAAATGGATCAAGTCAGAAATGACTCTAAGCTCCTTTCTTTGTATATATCCTAGATTGGAAAATTAAGTGACTTTCCTAAATGTCAGCCTGTACTTCTCTTCTACTTCATCCTCTTCCATTGGTCTGGGATACTGTCCTCACCCCCCTCTACCCAGCCCTATGCGGTAAAAATCTATGATAACCTCAAAGCCCAAGTGAACAGAATTCGAGAAGAACCTCCTCACTGTCTGCTCCCACAGTCACATCACACTGACAATAATCATTTATTTTACTTATATATTTTGAACAGTAATAAAAATTATTTATCCTTATTATAGTGTTAAATCCATGATTATAAGATCTGATTAGAGAAATCTTGATCATACTTGCTGTATGTTAAAATAACATGGAAAATATGTTTCTTCAGATAGGAGAGTTCAGAATTCAAAATATTACATATAGCATAAACAGAATCTGTAGTTCAAAGAAGGAAAATTGTTTAATGGCGCAAAAAGGAGATTGATGGGGAGTGACTTGAAGTAACAGCTGTGTAACTAAAAGTCTCAGGGTATGCACTTGATGAGCATTCTTTTTTTGAACACAGTGCATTTTTGGAATAACAAAAAGAAATGAGACTTGGATGCAATTCTTTTCAACTCTGGCTCTGAGACATATACTACTTTGAAAGTGGAAAAGTTACATTTTAGTAATAGAAAAACATGAATTAGCACATCTGATGGAATTACCCTAGAGACGTTAACACAGAGAAGTAGAAACTAATAAATCACCCTTCAAAGGGATACAAAGTAAAGCCCTCTCACAGATGTGTGTTTGGAAAACAGACCTTGCACCACGCAAGTGAACACCTGAAGGAGAAATGGAAACCGGGTGCAATTTAATTGATTGCAGCAATCTCACGATGACAAACACGGCAATGGCTTTTCATGAAAATTTATAAAAGAACCACAAGGTTACAAACAGTTCATGGCTTTAATGTGCCTTCATTACCCTCTTTCTTCACCTTCTTTTTTCTACTTCTTTTATGTTTTAAACCATATTCATTTAGCATTCAGCCAAAAGAAACATCAGGGCTCTCTTGAACCTGCCACCAATGATTTATTAAGCTCATTTTCTATTCATTTGTTTATAGATCAAACACAGAAAGAAAAGCTCAACAATATTGAACATATTTAATAAAAAGCACACACACCAAGTATTTCAACTTGGTGTTGTGCTAGGTTAGACATTTTGGGAGAAGACAATAATTACACATAGGCGATGGCTTCGATGTAGCCTGTGAAATCAATACAGCTGCTTAGCACGAGGTGGGCATTCATGCATATTTAACATTGGCTCTCCTTCCAGAGTGTGACATTTCAGGTGAATGCGCTTCATTGCAGACATGGGGAAACAGATAAATGAACTTCTTATTGACAGCCTTTTTCTCACTTGCTAGCCTTTATAAATGGGATGTCATTAATCTCCCATTTGCTACAACAGTGGTTTCCAAATGGGTTGACTGTGCACCCCATTAGTAAAAAGTTTTTGTTTTGGCTACTCTACAGTGTTATTTATAAGCACTAAAGCATGCTTCTCTATGCAGATTATAAAATGCACAAAAATTTCCAGAAGTAGAAATTTTAAATGGATGCCGTCAACACTAGCAGATGCTCCAATCTTTTCCTTCCATACTTTGTGGAGCACATGGTTCACTCCCCGAGGTCCGCATGCATCCTCGTGAAGGCTGTCATTTTAGAACGTCTGCGTGTCTTTATGACACACAGCAAATAACTAATAGAGTAAGTATCTACAGAATGTAGAAAACTGCAAGTGCTTTTCCGAGAGTTTCCCATAGAATCTGAGGGTTTTCACTAAGTGGTCTTCATGTTTAATGAACATTATGAGTCTCTAACATCATTTCCACATAATACCGCATCCATTGAACAGATGTAAAAGCAAATGGCTCACCCGTAGCTGGTAATGCAGAGAGAGAAAGCTGATCAAAGGTCCAAGGTAATTATGGGATATTCTATACAGTTTAGCTTATTTTTTATGATACCATTGTTCAAATACAATGATTCATTTATCCATTCTGCAAAATGAGCTCAGGCTATATTATCAAGCTGTGCATCCTGGTTCTGGTATATTTAACATTTACATGTGGGGAACGAGGGTCTAAATTTTGAGCTTTATGTGATTCTACCATTGGTTTCAGTTCTCACAGTTTGTTCTATATGCAAAAGTATGGACGGCAGCAGTGGGCTATATCTATTTCCCCTCAGTAATGAGGACAGAGAGTAAGGTTGTACACTTGAATTATTATAGAAGTACATCTGCCCAGAAATACATTTAAAAACCCAAGTCCTCAAAATCTGAATTACTCAAATAAGGAGCTTTAGTGGCTAGTGCATTTGCACTAAAATCTCCCTTCACTTTGTATGCCTAAGAAGTGGCAGAGTGATGAAAGTGTGTGCCATTTAGAATACTCCCTCATTTTAAACTCAGTGTCCTGTGTCACGTTAATAGTGTTGCTTTTTCATGATAAAAGTAGATCAATGATTCAGTACAGATCATATGTCTTTTTACAGAGGCCAGGATAGACTATTACAAGGTCTACATGATTACTGAAAAATTCAGTTTAACCAGGCAAAGTATTTTAGCCAAAGAGAAATATGGCTTTAAAACTGCATTTCGACACCTCCAATGCAAAGCTAGGCAGGAAAAGGAGGAGGAGCATTTTGTGTCGTGTGACCATGTGGAACTGAGTTGACAAATATCCCGTGGTGACCACGGCACGTTTCTTTCATGCAGCTCTTTGGGCACCCACATAAAACGATGTGTTGCATGAACACGAATGCATGTGAGAATGAATCTCAACCTCTGAGGGTGGGATGAAAATCAAAGACACGATTTTAGGATGCATACAAGATGGGGTTATGATATTATGGGGCCTATTATTCTTTTCAGGAAACGCCTAGAATTCTACAAACTTAGAATATAAAGATCAGTAGATGCATCAATTTAATTCAATGTTCTTTTGTTTTAGAGATGAAGAATCTGGGGGTAGTTGGGTGAAATGCCTGGCTCAAAATTGCAAAGTAGGACAGTACAAACCAAGACCAAACCCTGGATTCCTAGTCCTTGGTCTAAAATGTGCTTTTTATTATCTCAACTGTAGCATATTTCCTAGGCTACTGCATATATTGTTTTATAACTAAAAAGTAAATTTTACTCATTTTAACAATGAAAAGCCACTTTAACTTCACTTTAGGAAACATGGTTGATTTTTGTAAAAAAAGTGCTCTAATTATAAAATTTAAAAAAGCTATTTCCTTCTCATTATTCTTTTTACACAACAGCTCCAAAATGTTTGGACAGAGAGAATAACTATGTTTATAATAAAATATATAGAAATTGCCCTGGCTGGCGTAGCTCAGTGGATTGAGTGCGGGCTGCGAACCAAAGCATCGCAGGTTCGATTCCCAGTCAGGGCACATGCCTGGGTTGCAGGCCACTGCCCCCAGCAACTGCACATTGATGTTTCCCTCTCTCTCTCTTTCTCCATCCCTTCCCTCTCTAAAAATAAATAAATAAAACCTTAAAATATATATATATATAAATAAATAAAATGAAATATACAAATTAAAACAGAAAATAGGAATATATAAACCAAATAAATATATAAAAATTAAAATATATAAACAAGTGTATATATAAGTATGTGTAATACATATATACACATATGTACATATCTGATATATATTCATAAAGATTACATTGATTTGAATCATTGTATTTGCATATTTTCAAAAATCAAGTTTTCATTGTTTTATACTCCTTGCCTATGAAATAAAAAATGATGAATTTCATTGGCAGGAAAATCTCAAACATTCCATGCAGCAACATCTTCACTGATATGTCCCCTAAAGCAAGGGACATAAAGGAAAGAATAAACAAATGTGACCTCATCAAATTCAAAACCTCTGCATGGCTAAAGAAAACAGCATTAAAATGAAAGGAGAACCAACTATATGGAAAAACATAATTGCCAATGATACCTTGGACAAGGGTTTGATCTTCAAAATATATAAAGAACTCACACAACTCCACTCCAGGAAGACAAAAAACCCAATTAAAAAATGGTCGAAGGACCTGAATAGACACTTCTCCATGGAGGACATATGAAGGGCCCAGAGACATATGAGAGGATGCTGAGCATCACTAGCCATCAGAGAGATGCAGATTAAAACTACAGTGAGATACCACTTCACACTGGTGAGAATGGCCATCAGAGACAAATCAATGAACAAGTCTTGAAGAGGATGTGGAGAAAAGGGAACCCTAGTGCACTGTTGGTGGGAATGCAGACTGGTGCAGCCACTATGGAAAACAGTATGGAATTTCCTCAGAAAACTAAAAATGGAATTGCCTTTTGACCCAGCAATTCCACTGCTGGGATTATACCCTGAGTCCTGAAACATCAATCCAAAAGAACCTATGCACCCCAATGTTCATAGCAGCACAATTTATAATAGCCAAGTGCTGGAAGCAACCTAAATGCCCATCAGAAAATAAGTGGATCAAAAAACGATTGTACATTTACACAATGGAATTCTACGCAGCAGAGAGAAAGAAGGTGCTCCTACCATTTGTGACAGTGTGGATGGAACTGGAGAGCATTATGTTAAGTGAAATAAGCCAGGTGGTGAGGGACAAATATCATATGATCTTACCTTTAACTGGAACATAATCAACAAATGAAAAATGCAAACAAAACATAACCAGAGACATTGAAATGAAGAACAATCTAACAATAGCCAGAGGTATGGGGGAAGGGGACAGAGGGGAGAAGGGCTCTCAGGAACTACTATAAAGGACGCATGGACAAAAACCAAGGAGGAGGGTGGAAGCAAGGGAGGGAGGTGGGATTGGCTGGGGTAGGGGGGAGTGGTGGGGAGGAAATGCAGACAACTGTAATTGAACAACAGTAAAGTAATTTAAAAAAGAAATTAATTTCAATCTGTGACGCGTTGAAACACAAACAAATGTATGACAAGGTACATGATGTAATTATTTACAGACAAGACTGGACCAGAGAGGAAAGGAAGAAAACCAATCAAATAGTAGACTCTCCTCCTGATCAGCGAGAATCTCCACACTTTTCAAATGAAGCAACTCTGGAAGATCTTCTCTGTACCACAAATTATACCTTTTAAAAGCTTATGGCTGTAATTGTGGGAGCCGTCTTGCCAAAACTGAAGCAAAATAAGGCATCCTTTGCAGGTTGATGAATCTCCTACGGCACAGCAATTTTGAGGAAACATAAATAAATAGTCCTGTAAAGTTTATTCCACTGTGATGTTTAGTTTGATATGATTTTATTTGAATGTCTGCTTTGTTTCCTTCCTTATATCCCAGTGAGATTCATGGCTTCCTTGCAGGAAAGCCACATGATTTGTTATTGTCCTGCCTGTGAACATTAAAGAAAAAATATACTATTTCAACCGGAACGTATCCCCAGGAAGGAGCCTGAAAAGAAAATATTGCATACATGCATTATGTGTCAAGGGGATTGTATCAGAAAAAATAAATAAAGTATTTGTAAAGATACCTAGGTTGTTCAGAAGGAAAGCACCACCACCTTAATCTAAAGACAGAAATTCCAGCAGATGAATGAAGGACATAAATTACGCTTTACAACTTCTGCCTTCTCAAATTAAATCAAGGAGCCCTGGCCGGGTGGCTCAGCTGGTTAGAGCGTCACCCTGCCGCACCACGATTTCTGGTTGGATCTCCGAAGGCATGAATAAGCGGAACGACAAATCGGTGCTTCTCTCCCTTCCTCTGTCTCTCTAACTATCAATCAATCAATCAAGAAAAAAATCAATAAAATTAAAGCCAGGGCTACAAAACAGTACTTCAGTAACATTAACAAAAAAGCGACCCCCCCCCCCATGATACTGAGTGCAACGGGCAAGCGCTGTGAGGGAGAGTGGGGTCCTGCCAGGGTCGCCGCTGCTGACGGCCCCTCCTTAGCCCGCCTTGCAGGGCTGCCTGGGTTTACTGGGCAGAGCACGTGCATTGCTGGGCCCGGGGCTTTTCGGTCTCGGCCCTGTTCCTTGTCCGGTACTCAGCGTGACACAGGGGGCCATGCTCAGCCCATCCTCCTTTCCAACGCTGTTTTATCTAGGAAGATTTTATGGTGTGTTGCCCTGGAATTTCCTCAAAAACGCATCAATCCCTAGGTTGCTCTCCACTCAAAAAACTTATGAGGTCTGTCCAGGAGTATCCAGAAATATAATATGAAAAGTAGAGACATTTATTGAAGAAGATACAACGTACAAGGAACACTGTACCCAGGACAATGATGCCTCAGTCCCCTTTAAAGTAGGCACCTTGGGACCTCACACAGTTCTCCCAGTCGCCATCAGCTGCCCCGTCATACTTTCTTGAATATCACCAACAGTCTGAAATCTCTTCCCTTTCAAAGGTGATTTTAGTTTTGGGAAAAGACAGAAGTCTCAGGGTGCTAAATCTGGGCTGCAGAGGGGCTGAGTCATCTGGGTGATTTGATATTTTGTCAGAAAACCCAGCAGGAGGTGTGATACAGGACCAGGACCACTGTTGTGATGAAGCTGCCAATCACCAGTGGCCCATAGCCACGGCCTTCTGAATCATCTATACAGTTTCCTCAGAAGAATGTTCAAGCTTGACACAAAATCTGATGTGGATTCACTGCTCTACTCACTCAGTCATTTTGAATGTGACAGCCGCACAGGGCATATGCTCATTCACTGGCATCTGCTTCCCCCAGTGACTAGTACAGTGAGGTCGTCGCTGTTCACGCATGTGCATTCCAGTCCACTCTCCCTGGCTGCCAGGTTGCATTGATGTTGTGCAAACTGTTCTCATTATAGTAACAATGGCTGGGCTTTTTCTGGACACATGTCTCCATACATACATCCCTTTCCCTTAAGTGAGTGACAGATCCTTGAGTGCTTTTGTCCACAATTTCCATGGAATACAATCACTACCAGGAAAACTGCATATTGCAAGATGATTTCAGCATGACATTAGCATCAGAAACAATACTTTGAATTCAGAGGACCCAGACTTTCAAGAACTGATTAAATGAGTTATATGTGCCAATTGGTCACACTGTGGATTGATTTTAATTTGTAAGAAATTTAATAGGGGCTTTCCCATTTGACCTTTAATGCATGGACATGTAACTTCTAGTCATGAATACTTTTGCCCTGAGAAGAGAAAAATTATTGTACATAAAAATATTACCATGAAGAATATTATAGGAATTATTGCTGTACCACCAATGTTACCAATTATTTATATATTTAGTATTATGTGAGAAATTAAATATTGCTCTTCAAGCAGCCCACATTAACTAGAGAAATCAGGAGACTTAACTGAGATTTATCTCAGCTTCAGTCCTGGCCCTAATATCCAATGCATGGAACAATTTAGACTTTATGCTCTGCAAAGATTTACTCATACGCGACTGCAGCAATGCCAGCCTGGTTTTGGAAATAGGACTCTTCTCAAGTTACCTCCTTGCACAGAAACAATTCGGAATTCATTTTTGAACTATGATCCTTGTTTTTATTTCTCTGAGGGTCTGCAGTGAATTAAGACTCATTATATTCAAAGTTAGAGGACAATGCTTCCTTTCTAAACAAGTTCATAGAAATTGCTCAGGAATTTTCAGAAGATGTTTCCTCTATTGAAATGCATAATTGCTTTGTGAACTTTCAAATTTATTTTGCTTTGCAAACACTATAATATTATTTCTTAGAACTCACTTTTAGGTGTTGTGAAGCTCAACTTTAGATTAATTCTGAGAATCTAAGCAATTGTCTCTTTTTTGTATAGTACTCAAAGATAATTTATAATTAAAGTTTTGGTACTAGAGTATTTTATAGCAATTTATTCACAGTTTTGAAAAACTGGGATAATTCGGAACAATGTATATAGAATGATTTAATTAAACACAAGCATATATAAGAAATTGAAGTTCTATAACTATCAATTAAAATAGTTATGCAACACCATTCTGCTTAACAAACTGATAAAAATTAAATTAAAATGTTAATTCACAATGTTACATCAACAATAATTCTTATACATTGTTGGAAGTAAAGAAACCAAAATGCCGAGATAGTGACCATTTGTCAAATTTTATTTTAAGGGTAAGAAAGCTACATCTAAGGAAATTCCTTGATTACAGAATGTTTTGGGAATGATAAGCCTTTAGGCAGGAATGGCCACACTTCTGGAAATCATCCCGAGGCAGCACAGCTGTCTGTCACTCACTCTCTGTGCCCGCTCCCGCTCTTGCTGGTCCCCGCGTCCTTTCCACTCCCAGAAGCCTCCTGCTCTGTAAGGAGGATAGGTTGGGCATGCTGGTGACTAAGTGAGCCTTTTCAGTATAAATTAGCTCCATTCAAGGTTCTATCTCATATAGGTATTAGGCCTTGAATCAATAAAGGCTTTCACTTTAATTCTTTAGTTTCTCCTTGTGAGATGACAAAACAGCTCTCCATCAGAGAGACTTGGGTGACGAGCTCTGCTGTAAAAACATGCAGGTGACCGTGTTGCGAGCTCAAGACGTTCACGCTCCACCTAGACAATTAGATACAGTAGACAGTTACAAAATAGTGTGAAAAACACCAAAACAGACATCAATGTAGAAGTTCTGAGCACAACAAAGCAAACTGCTTTCCTCGGGGAGTCTGTGTAAGAAGCTGGCACTTGGGAAAATGGGGTGGAAACAGGGATCCGAGGCAGAGGGACGCACCCAGGCCCAGAGGCTGGCAGACATGCACCGCATCTCAGGGAAGGGGCTGGGCTGCAGTGACTGCACTCCATGCGAGAGGTGAGCTGCCGGTGAGCTGGAAGGGCACGCTAAGAGGTTGAGTTTTGTGCTATGGAATTAAAAAGCAAAGGAACATCTTGAAGGTAACTATGGTATTAGACCCTTGACATCTTAACATTCATTAGTAAATGGGGTTTTCCTGCTGAGTAGAGGCCTTTCAGGGCTCCAAAGAGCCCTAGGAAAGACTGCAGGGGTGACGGAAGAGAGGTGGCGGAAGACGAGTCTGCACTAGAGGCTGCTGTACAACTCGGTGTTGCGTGCAACTCGTTCCTGTGAGGATGGATGACAAAAGAGAGACTTACGGTCATAGCTGAAGGGCACCTGGAGGGGAAGAATGGTGCGCTTCTCAGGAAACTCTTGGAGGAAGTTAGAATCAATGACAATCCAGATGTTCTCAGTGGGGAAGGCCGATCACTGTTTATTCCCGTAGGTCGAAGTAGATTAAGCAGAGCTAGGCATGGCAAACTCTCTCCGGGGGCTGCTCCCAGGACCGCGTCAGCTTGGGAATGAGAATGGGGCTGCCCAGTACCTCCCACGGTGGGGGCATCGAAGCCACAGGGGTTGTTGGGGATCGGTCTCGTGGTGGTGACTGGGAAGCGCTAGGAGATTCGGAAATTTCAGGGAGGCTGAGAATTCTAATGTCATTGGCATCTGGGACTAACACACGCCACATCCTTGGTAACCATTGTTCTAGAACACTATATGTTTGTGCTATTCGCAAAATATGTCAATCCAGAATGACTTCTTCATGAATACTTCCTGATAGCAGGTCCCATCTATGATACATATACAGGCTCACCTTTCTATGTTCACCTAGCATGTTCAATTTTACCATGTGCTGTTACTTAAGGAACTCCATGAATTTATGAAAGGAGAGAGAAACATGTAAATATCCCGAATCACATTTCTTGCTCTGCCAATTCATTGAATTATGGATAGGTTGTTTGGCAAGTACTCTTACATCATAAAAAATATTTTTTAATTGGAAGCTAAAAGCTCTCACTCGATCTTGGCCAACACGGGACGCCATATAATTCACTATTCAGTTAAACCAACAACTTTGAAATATTTATAATAATTGTGCCAAGGTCCTGCCAGAATCGTTTTGCTCAAAACTTTCAGCCTTTATTTGCGTTTAGTCTCATACAGGATTTCTGCAGCAGATGGGGCCTTAAAATCATTATTGATTTCCCAATCTTTTTAAATATGTATGTGCTAACAAAAATTGTTTCTGGCCAAGGGAACCAAAGGCTGAATAAATAAGTTACAAGACTAGATGAATCTCCTCACTCCCCTATATTAGATACCTTTAGTCTTCCGAACCTCACTCACACCTTGTCTTTCGTAATTTAAAATATTCAGCTTCGTGATTCCAGTGACAGAACATGAAACATTAAACACTTTCAATTCATTAACAAATACCACAAGGTGACTGACTTGACCGTATGGTATGAATTGATAAAATCCCACTCAAGGCAACACAAAATGAATGATGATTCTAGTGTGCAATAAAGTGTATTTTCAAATCATCCCTATTTGTTCATAAAAAATGAAGTACTGAGGGTTGTTCCCTAAAGTCTGCACTCCAATTATAATTTTATTGGCTTTCAATTTAAAAAGTAGTTTGATTCTTCCCCTTGACATCCTCAATACGTACCTTTATTTCAGTAAAACTGAGATGTTTTTATAGTGAAGTTTTTTATTTATTTTATTCTTTCTTTCCACTTTTGCTACACACACACACACCAGCACAAAAAAGCACTAGCACATACTCAAAAACAGATACAAATCATTTCTGTTTGAAATAATAAAATTTAGATGAGACTTCGGTTTATTTTCTCCTCCTGATGTCCTGTTGACTTTCCCCATGTGGAGTGTGCGTTCATAAAACAAAAGCATACTCTGAAAAGTCACGTCGTTTTGAGTTCATCTTCTGGTTGTATCATCAATGACATACAGTTGGATAAGTTTTAAAATAAGTCAGAGTCTGTGTTCTTCTGTGTTCTCCTGTGTTCTCCTATCTTCTACTGATACTCATGAAAAATAAATGATCCGAGGTGCCCAACTTTTCCCTTCTGGTCCTGCAAAGACTAAAGAGAGTGAATGCAGAGGGGCCTCCGAGTGGAGAACCAAAAACCAACTCAAACTTTATTTGAAGTATTATATTTTACATGAATATTGAAAGATACAATATTAATATTTGAAGATTCTCAGACTCCTTTATCTCCTTTGTGATTATCACCTCTCCTGCTCTATGAGGAATAAAAGATCAGAACCTTTGAAGAGTATTTTACTTGAAAGACAATCAGAACAGAAGAAATATTATGCCATACACTGGCTAGGACAGCTTCACAATGAAGAATTTAAAAAATCGTAGGAAGCATATTATGCATAACTCTGCGTGAAATGAAGGAGAGAGTTGAGACAAGGGTACATTGTGGGGACATTCGGCCGCGGTCAAGGGAGCTCTTTGAGTTTGCATCTCCCTGGAGCGTGCAGGGGCTAAAGAAGAGGGAAGGAACCCGGGCATTCTGAGCAGTAATGTGCTAGTGTTGTGATGTTGTGTTAAGAGTTGTGACATCTGCAACGTGTGAAGACATCAGGAGAGTTAGCCATGTCCAAGCCAAAGAGAAAGGGCTCAGAAGCCATCAACCCTGCGGACACCCTGATCTCAGACGTCTGGCCTGCAGACTTGCGATAAATTCCAGTTGTGAAAGCCCCCACTCTGCTGTCCTTTTTTACGACAGCCCTAGCAAACACGACCACAGGACCTAAACTCCTTTAAACGGCAGCGCAATTATTCCCTGACCCATATCACAGAGCTCCGTCCCCAACTACCCGCGAGAGACCTAGATGATTGAGTAGATCCATTAGTAAATGCATAGTAGATTAGGAGGCTAATAGGTGCATTAGTAAATCAGTAGGCTCTGGGGCTTTTTAAATATGCCACTTATTTGAGAGACGAGGTTTGAAAGCACATGGTTCTAAAATTAAAACAAGTAAACACTCCAGAAATGTTAGGGTGACCTCCGCAAGCACAGCTGCGTGCCATGCGCCTTCGCCCTTCACAGCGCGACCTCGCACGTGGCTGGAGGGAGCCGGAAGGCTCCGGAGAGAATGACACAGAATGGCTTGATCTTTATGATCTGGTAGCGAAGCGATTGCCATTTCTCATTTCTGGGGCGGCTGGTCCTTTTCCCTGTAAGAGGGGACAGTAAACATTTGAATCAGTTTTTGACAGCCCTCCTAACATCAAACTAGATTTTATTTTCCCAGGTTACTATTCCTACTAAGGTTTATAAAATGTTTTGAAGCATTTAAGAGCCTCAGATGTAACATATAAGTTGCTTATGTGTCGAGTGCACCCAGGAAGACAAGCGATACATCATTCCAAAACTTCTATAGGAAGATTATTTAATGAAGTAGCCTTGAGTGTGGCATTACCTCCCTCCCTCTCTCTCTCTCTCTGTCTCTCTCTCTCTCACACACACACACACAGATGTCTCAGTATCACAAGGTTGAGTTCAAAAATCAATTTATTTAAAATGTTTTTAGTAAAAATTTGTTTTTATGAGCTTTGAGCTTTGCAATTTACTTTACCATTGAGTATATACCTGGAATCTTAGGAAATTTTTGTTATCATTTAACAGTGCTATTTTAAATAAACCTGCATGCAAAATTATAGAACTCTACCTGATTTCTTCCCAGTTGTTTTTCAGTAAAACCTTCTGTGCCCCCATTTTATGAATGTCAAACTAGTTTTCAAATATTGATATAAATGGCATGTGAAATGAGTTCCACAAATACATCTTAAGATATTTTAGGTATTAGAAAATATACTATATTCCAACTTCATAATACTTTATTGTTTTACTAAATGATTTTATTGTTACTTTCATCAATCTCATTTTTCTAAAGTTAAATTTCTCCTCGGGAAGTTGACTGCCTTTAAACACCCCTTCACATTAAAAGCATGTCTCCTACTATGTTCTAGTTTCTTCAGAATATTAGTTCCCCAACTCTATCTTAGGGATTTTTTTAAAAAAAATAGTTCCTTTGTGTACATTTTGCATTAAGTTAATGACCTTTTATACTGTTACAGCAAATTCGAAGCTTAGAGTTCATAGTTGGCATTCTGAAATAATTTAGAGTGGGGTGTTTAGTGGAATGTCTCCAAACCACCAGACCCGCTATTCGAACCCAACACGCACTCCGGGTTTTGAACACAGTGCAGGCAGCAGCTGGTTTCGGAATGAACTGCCCGTCCAGGCTGTTAAACACGACAGCCTCTCCCTCACTTTCCCTCGTTGTGGCGCCTGCGGATGTTCGGGACCGATTATTAGCTTGAGAACACCAGACCCAGTGCGAAACATCTGTGTGTGCTCTTTTGTGGACTTCCTGAGCCATTTCTATTAAATCACTTAACCTCTCTGGGCATTTTATCTTACTTCCGTAAGAAAGTCTCTTCAATAGGTTAAATAAATGTGGGTTAATGCATTTTAAGATTGCTGAATAAAATGTACAAATTAATCCTATACAGAGTTTATAATTAAATTCAATATAATTTAATCATGGCCTGTGTCAGCTCAAAAAAAATCTCCTCTAAGGAGAAAAAAAATCTATTATGGCTTTTACCTTCAGTTCCTCAACAAGTAACATTTTCACACTGAAGATTTATTTATGTAAGTGCTTGCTGCAATCTCCCATTGCCTTCACAGAAGCCAAACACCCAGTATCACCAATTTTGCAAGTTGTTTTAAATTTGATATAAAATTTAATTCTGGGGAATGCATACACTAATGTAGACATTACTATGTTTGCTGAATAGATAATTACTATGTAATCTGACAGCTCAGGAAAGAGGTGGGAGAAAAAGCAAAGCCATTATAGAAATGAGAGTCAAACAGAAAGGAGTAGCACTGAAAACAAACCGTGCTGAAAGCTGAAGTAAACTAAATAATTGATAGAAAGGAAACAAAAAGGAAGAAAAATGAAAAGTCACATAAATAAAATTTGAATTATTTGAAGAATATTCATGATAGATCAAAGATATCAAGTAAAGGCAATTCCACATATTATTATGAAATACTCATATTTGTGATAAATATTTACAGTTATAATGAAAGGAAATGTCCCAGAAATGAAAGAAAACATAAATCTACAGCTTGCAAAGAATGTTACATTTGTCGGGGAAATCCGTCAGAGAGCGAGGCTGTTACCAGATTGGGAAAAGAACAGAAATAGTAGAGGATGTGTGGTAGTTTTAGGAGATGTTGAAGTTTCAGTTTGGTAATCAAAAAGTTTTGTTTCTCTTCTTTTCTTGATCACAAGACATTGCAGAAAAGAAAGCAAGATGACCTGGGTGAACTCCCTTCCGAACTTGTTGTTAATATTATCTTGGGGAACTCAGAGAATGGGCCAGTTCTTACCTGTGGAATAAATACATCTGGCAAAATGTACCCGGATGTGCTAAGATGGCTCATGGAAAACAAGCCTGAAATCTACGGATTTGCTGGGGGGTGACTTCTTGGATAATGTTACTTGTGGCTTGTAATTTTTAGGTAATAAAATGGGGATGTTCGATGGCCAAATTAGTTCCCTTTTATGTAAGTGGCATCCTTCATGAATAACTAAGTCACTCATACATCAAATCCGGGTGGTCCAGCGTGCCTTGCAGAGCCCTCTCTGTTCAAGGACTTGCACCCTTGAAGTGACCCCGCCCTGTCTGACGCTGGGCGAAATCGCTGACCCCCCACGTGAATTGGATTCAACCGCCCAGCCTTCGTGTTAACTCCGATCATCACCGTGGGCAGACTTTTCTTTCAGTCTTGCGACTCACCACCACTAAGCATTTTTGACAAAGAAAAGTAAAGGATGAAAGAGACCGCCAGCATTTGATGCCAGGATGGCTGTTTATCTAATCTTTATACAAAAGTAGCCAGATCCTTTGTTTAAATGAGTAAAATCTTAAAGAGGCAGGACATGGGGATCAGCGAGTCTTTCCGATGAGATTTTGAGAAAATCGACCTGGAAACCGGCACGCGCTCACTGAGTATGCAGAGCGTGAAGGACAGGAGAGTTAGTGAAGATTTCCGTCACCCGCCTTTCGCTAGCAGGCTTGATAAAACCGAGATCCCACGAGCAGGAAGCTGAAGTAGTGGAGAAAATAGTGTAAATACAGTTTTTCCCATCTCTGGAAAATCTTCAGGCTTCGGTGGCTAGCTGGCTAGATGTGGCTTTCACTCACAGGTCACTCAAGGCCACTGATTAATTAATGATTAAACAAACAAAACTATACAGGTTGTGGGAGCCCCAGCCAAAGCAAATACCCATGGAATTCCAAGAGTACAACAATGAATGGGAAGGTACTTTGTAAAAGATATCAGCAGAAAGCTGATTAATCATTATTGGCACAGGTTCTTAGAATTAATGACGGAAGAGACCATCACCAATTTTAGAGGTCCGTAAGTGGTAACCAGTGTTGGTGAGCACAGCCTCTGACGGTGTGACAGCTAACGTGCCCAAATGGGTGAAACTGGGCGGGGGGGGTTGGCCGCCTGACCCCAAGAGGGTGTCTTCCTGACATCCGTGCCCCCGGCACACACTAGCAGGACAGCCCTTCTCCGTGGAGTGCTGAAAGCACACTGTGTCTGAGCCCTAGCTTTCGGGAAGTGTCACATGAGCCGTGCAATTATGAAAGGAAGGTGTTTAAGGATGGAAAGAGTGCCCTTTCCTGGAACTGATGTCCAGCATGCATTATGTAAAGACCCTGCGCGTGAAAGCCAGACCAGAGTGATTCCAACGTACAGACCTGGGCCCGGGGAAGTGGGTTATGATCCCAGCACCTCCGTGCGTTCTCTCTGTCCCACACCACCTGCGTCTTGAGAATATTAGCAAATGCTGGTATTCTGTGAGATCTCTTTTCTTATGAGTTTGATCCGACCCTCCGGTCATCCATGTTGTGGAATGAGCCCACCAGACCTGAGCTGCCCTGCTCACAAACCACGCATTCCAGCAAGACGAGCGAGGCCATGCCCCGGGCCAGCGGGACCACACCCTAGAGTAAGGACTACTGAGACCCGTTCTTCAAAACAGCTTGCAACACTTAGTTTAAGAGAGTTATTTTTTTAGTTATAAGAATGTCAAAGAATCTTGTGGTTACAAAATTGGGCATATATGAGAGCCTTTTCAAGGCCCTATATTTTGTATCTTGTCCAGATATTATGGGTAAATAACATTTTTTAAATGTCGTTCCCTTGTGTGTGTTTTATTTCTACTCATTTAATAAACCCGTCTATTGAAATAATCGCACCACTATTATTTTACCTGAAATCCTGTTAAGGATATTTCGCAGCAGCTTGCTTCCTTCTAGATCTACTCGGCATAAAACATGAGATTTTTTAAGCACCTTCAGGCTTTCAGGAGCTCTGCATACTGTGAAAGTACAAAGTGGCACATTCCGCCTAATGCTGTTGATGCACTTAAGCCAAGACGGCAGTGAATCGTCCCTTACTTCACACCACGGCGCATCGCTCTGCATTATAGTGCCACCCTTCCGCAAAGACATAATTCCTCCAGCCCCTGGCTCCTGGACAAAAACGCTCCGCGAACACTTTCATGGTCCCAGCAGCTGCGCCCCCACCCGAGATGTGCACCCTTGGAGCTTACACACCCCACGCCGCCACACTTCGTCCCACAACGTAACACAGCGTGTGCGTCGCCCACGCTGGGAGAACCAGGCGGGACGCAGATGTTTAGAAACAAAGGGATAACTGCTGTGTTGAAGGAGGCAGTTAATGATCTCCCGCTGCCGTGTTCACATTAATAAGCCCACGTGCCTGAACTGTTAATTGAAAAAGTGGCAGTCCACACCTCTTTTATTATCTGTCCCTGTGTCCTAGAACTAGAGATACGCCCTTCCGTGTGTTATGGGATGTTCTTGGCTTTAAGTGCTTTTGTCTCGGTGTTAAGGTTTATAAAGGTCCCTAAGACAGACATTTGCTAAAACCACAAGGAAAGGCAAGGGCGACAGTTCCACCAGGTGTGGTGAGCACTCGATACAAGAGCGACCCACCCAGTCCCTCTGGGTCCGTACACCTGCGTCCTTGCCACAGACATTCGCTCTCTTCGGACTCAGCTCATAGTCACAGTGTCAGTTTAGTGGGTCCTGTGTCACGTGCACCTCTACAAGGAACTTCCAGGTGGTTTTCCACGGTGGGTGCCACTGTCCCTCCCACCAGCAATAGTGAGGGTTCCAATGGCCCCACCTCCTCCCCAACACTCGCCATTTTATTTTTCAATCAGTATTACAGCCATGCGGGTGAGTTTGAAGTACAGTGTCATTGATTTGATTTCCATTTGTCGAGGGACTCTCACTGTTGGGTGTCGTTTCTCGTGCATATTGGTCATTTGTATGTTTTTGGAGAAATGTCTACTCAAACCCTTTGCCCAGTATAGACTTGGGTTATTTGTCTTTTTATAAAGTTGTGACTGGTCTTTATATAACCTAGCTATTAGACCCTTAGAAGATATTTGATTTGCAAATATTTCCTCCCATTCTGTGGATTGTCTTTTCACTTTATTGATAATGACCTTTAAAAAGCAAAAGTTTTAAATTTTGTTGAATTCTAATTCACCTATTTTTTTTTGGTTGCCCATGACTAGAGTGTCAAAACTAAGAAAGCTATGGCTATTCCAGGGTCATGAAGATTTACCTCTATGTCTTTCTTTACCATATTTATAATTTTAGCTCTTACAGTTAGGTCTTGAATCCGTTTTAAATACATTTTTGCATATGATGTGAAGTAACAGTTCAAATGTATTCATATGCATGTGGACATCCCAGAGCCACTGGCTGAAAATGCTGTTCTCTCCCTACTGAACAATGTTAGCACCCAAGTCAACTGATCACAGATGGGTTTACTTCTGGACTCTCAGTTATATCCCATTGGCCTCTATGTCCATCCATCATCACACTCTATTGGTTATAATAGCTTTGCAGTGGGTTTTAAAATTGGCAAGTGTGAGTTTTGCAAGTTCATTCTTCATTTTTGAGATTGTCTCTGCTGTCCTGTTTATGGGTCAGACTTTCTTATTTCTTTGCATGTCTCACAATCTTGTGGAAAACTGGAGATTTTGGCTAATGTACTGTGGCAGCCCAGGAAATCAGGTGCTCCCCCATCCAAACTTGGTTTATGTTGCCACTTGCTACATCACTGTTGTTTGTTAGGTGATATTTCTGAACCAACCCTAAAGAGACTGGCTGTTTGTCAAGTGTGGCCACTAAGGTGTGTACTCACCCTACTTAGTGGTCAGTTAATAAGTAGGCAGAGATTCCCTTAAATATGCAGAATTCGATGAGTCGCTGAGCCTTTGCCGGGGTCTCAGGTGGGTGTTGAGCTATGGTTTCCACACTCAACCAGGTAATTGACAATCCCCTCTTAGCCTCTACTTCCTGCTCATAGAGAACACCAACATCAGTCAGAAGGAAGGGCTTAGAATCTGTTCAGACCTTTCCTGAGCATGCGTAGGGACCGACACATAGACATGGTCTTCTAGATTCCCAATCATGATGGAGCTTCCCAAATCTCCTATGAATAACTTGTCCTCAGCTTTTCCTCTTAATTTTTTTGGAGGGTTAGTCTATTGTTGGCCCCGCTAGCTCAAAAAGGTTCAATGACAAGACATTCAACAAAGGCCCTACTGGAGAAGCTTTGTGGAAAAGTCAAGGTCAAGTAACGACTCCTTTCTCCGAAAAGGCGTTGAGAAAGTTCCGGCTGCGCTCTTCCAGGACTGGGGAGCACGGGCTGTTATTTTTCAAGGAGCTCAGGAACAGGGCATTGGACTAGGACCAGTTAAAAGACCCCAAGTTCTCTGATTTTAGCAAAATTCAGACAGTTTTCTTGATTAAATGTACCCTAAGTGGCTGTAAGTCTTGTTAATTCCTAGAGTTCTCTAAAAGTGCATTCTGACCATTTTTGCCAGGTTTTGCTGTTGTCGTTGCACAAAGGAGTTAATTTTTCTGAGTTCTTTATTTTTCTCTTTCCACTGATGCCACAACCAGTAACTTTTTATTCATTCAAATAATGTCTAGGTTGAACCTATGAAGCCAAATATTCACTTCTCAGAGGCTAATTTGAAGGACATCAAAGTCTTTGTGCGTGTAGAGTATATATGAGTAACAATGAATGTTTTAGGCATTTTTACCTGGAATAAATTTAAAAATCTGAAGAATTTTATTAGCATTGTCATCTGAAAAGATTAACTATATTCAGCCTGAATTTGGATAATATATTCAGAGACTCTTAGCAATGTTCTACATAAGATGTTTATTTAGTAATAAATATTTTATCAAAGCCAGGCATGGGAGTTTTACAAAGAGGTGCAGTAGAGGCCCATGATTTCCACAGGGGACTCAGAACCATTTAAGTGTAATTTTGTCAAACATTTTCTCTGTCAAATTGTTATGTATGCCAGAGGAATGAAATACTTTACATCCATATGGCCCTCTGAACTTTTTCAAGTTCTGAGTTATTACATGCTGAGTAAATTGTCATCTATGTTAAAGCCAGCCCTACTAAATGTATAAAAATTGTATGCAGAACCAATAGATTTTCACACTTAAAATTGACATATTACAATGCATATTGGGGATCTTGTAGAAAATCCATTTCAACATTTTTCTCTCCTCTAAACTTAGGCATGTACTCTGAACTGAATACGTAATGATTATACATACAGTGGATACTTTCTGAGAGCTTCTCAATGGGAAGACAGGAAAATAATGTCTTTTAAAACTAACTAACTTTAGCCCTGGCTGGCGTAGCTCAGTGGATTGAGCGCGGGCTGGGAACCAAAGTGTCCTAGGTTCGATTCCCAGCCAAGATACATGCCTGGGTTGCAGGCCATAACCCCCAGCAACCGCACATTGATGTTTCTCTCTCTCTCTCTGTCTCTCTCTCTCTCTCTCTCTCTCCCTCTCCCTCCCTAAATAAATAAATAGAATCTTAAAAAAAAACTAACTAACTTTAATAGACATTCACTAAACCCTAGCTGACCCCAGGGGAAAGAGTAAGTAATTTCAAGTCAGGGGAGATTGCACAGGGATAAGACGTTTAAACTAAATTTTGCAAAATGAATAGAAATTTGTCATTTAACATGAAGCCACGTGTATTCCAGAAATACAGAACTGTATACATATGTAAAATATGAGGTCTGTCTGCAAAAAGTCCAGCCATTGTTAATATAATGAAAACAGTTTGTGCGATATCAATGTAACCTGGCAGCCAAGGAGAGTGGACTGGAACGCACCTGTGTGAACAATGACGACTTCACTGTACTAGTCAGTGGGGGCGGTAGATGCTGTTGAGTGAGCATGTGTACTGTGTGGCCTTTGGATTCTAAATGACTGAGGGAGTAGAGCAATAAATCTGCATCAAATTTCACATTAAGCTTGAAGATTCTTCCTGGAAAATATTCAGATGATTCAGAAGGCTTTCAGAGACAATGCAATGAGTGCAGCCCAAATAAAAGTGGGGCACCAATGCTTCAAAGATGTCCAAGAATCTATTGAAAGTGATCCATGTTCTGGAAAGACTACAACAAGCAGAACACCTGACAATGTTGAACTCAACCCCTCTCCAGCCCTGATTTGGTGCCCCATGGCTTCTGGCTGTGCCAAAAACTAGAATCACCTGTGAAAGGGAAGAAAGAGATTTCAAACCATTGATGAGATACAAGAAAATACAACGGGGAAGCTGATAGCAATGAGGAGAACTGTGTGAGGTCCCAAGGTGCCTACTTCAAAGGGGACTGAGGCGTCATTGTCCTATGTACAATGTTTCTTGTATCTTCTTCAATAAATGGCTCTATTTTCCATGGTACCTGGCTGGATACCCTCTGGAGACACCTCGTATGTATCACTAAGTAGGTGCGCCCCTTTGGATGCCTGATGAGACAAAAGGTAATGATAATTTTCACCAAGATGCTTTGGTTTCATGTGGAGCAGGAGTGGAAATTAATTCTAGGAGGCAGGGAGAACCCCCCCCCCTTCTCTGTCTGAAGCAGCTCCGGGAAGCCCCGCTGAAGCGCAGCCACCCCCTCGGCAGCAGCCCCCAGTGCCACGCCCTGGCGCAGAGGAGGCGCCGTCATGCCGAGGACCCACAGGGAAAGCACACAGTCTCAGTTCTGCTTGGGTAACAGATGGAAAATGAAAGACGTGTAACGCCTTTTGACATGTACCTCCAAATATCTTAAAAGTACTGTCTCACCAGTTTAAAATATTCAGATACAGACTGTCCCAGAAAGTATAAGTCACTCCCAAAACGTCCAATCACAGCATTTTTCTCTTAAAGATAACGTGGCAATATACATTCAGATGACTTCAAAAGACCCAATGGTACTCCTCCACCTAAGTAATTAATTACCTTCTTTGCGTCTATGACAAATGTGGCTTTTTTTTAGGCATTGGTAATAGAGTTTTAAATAAAATAGTGAAATTCCTGTGCCTGTGGGCTTTTAGATTTTATCATTAAACAGATAGTCACACAATTATTCAATTATGATGTTCATGAGTATAGCAAAGGAATGGTGAACAGTAATTTCAGAGCATGCTGTGGTCCTGTAACCAGAGGTGGGCGGGGAGGGGGGGGGCGGGGGGCGGGGGCTGATCGAAGAGGAGCAGAAGGAGAAGGTACTTCCCGCTCCGCAGTCCTTCAGAGCGGCATAGCCGGAGTAGGGCATGGACACAGTCAGCTGTCTTCAGTCACCTGAGGAAACTCCTCCTAACCCATGTTTAACGTTTTTCTTTTTTTTCTTTTTTTAAAATTTTAATCATTGTTCAAGTACAGTTTTCTCCCTTTTATTCCCCATCCAGGCCACCCACCTAACCCTCCCCACTTCCCTCCCATTACCACCCTCCCCCTAGTTTTTGTCCATGTGTGCTTTAAATTTGTTCCTGTGAACCCTTCCCATTCTCCCCTGAAGTTCCCTCTTCTCTCCCCTGTGGTCACTGTCAGCCTGTCCCCTATTTCAGTGTCTTTGGTCATATTTTGCTTGTTTCTTTGTTTGGTGTTTAGGTTCCTGTTAAAGGTGAGATCATATGGTATTTGTCTTTCACGGCCTGGCTTGTTTCGCTTAGCATAATGCTTTCCAGCTCCATCCATGCTGTTGCAAAGGGTAGGAGCTCCTTCTTTCTTTCTGCTGCATAGAATTCCAATATTTTTAACATTTTTCTAGCTCCCTAGTTGATTATGGAGAAATAGACAAAAATATTTTCCTGGACTCAGTAGGTATCATAAGTCTTACTAAAATTATCCTTTATAAAAGTGAAAAATGATTTATTATACTCTTGGAAATAAGTAGCAAAAAAAATTACCATCTGGCATCCTTCCAGTTTGCCAACAAAGTAGTAAAGTTTAAAAAAATGAGTCTTCTCAGTTAGTAATTTTAAATAAATCACTGCTCACTGCAGTCCAATTATAAGTGTACTATTTATAAGCAGCACTTTTTAAAAAGTGATTAAAATTGACAGAGTAAATAAATGGTCAAACAAAAGATTGTTTCATTTGTTTTGCAAAAAAACATACTAAAATATTTATTAGGTCTTTTTGAAATAGGACTAATAATCTTAATGAAACAGGACCTTTACACACACACACACACACACACACACACACACCCCACGGTGCTAACTCTTGTGCATTAAAAAAGAATATTTTATTTATTTGGCTTGGTTGCAAATGAGGAGAGTGGCAATTTTGAATGACACTGGGGGTGCTGGAGGGAACATTAGAGGTACTTGGATAAAATTGGGAACAGTTATTAAAGAAGGTGGGAAAAAGGAGAAAGTCTCTTTAGATAATTAGAAACATAAAACAGCTACCTCTTGGATAGAGAGACCAGGGTTACAATAATTTATGTGGTAAGAAATGGAAAAATAGTGCCAAACGAGAAAACGCCAGGAACAGTGGAGACCAGCAGAATCGCTAACACACACATAGTTGCCGAGACAATAGAATGTAGTCACAAATGCATCTGAAATTTTAGCAGGGAACAGAGGCTTGTAGGCCAAGAGGATGTTGAACTCTAAAGATTGATTGCTGTCTGGGCAGAACCTGTAAATCCACTACTAATTCTCTCAGTCCCATGGAAACTAGTTCTAAAGCAAGAATAAATTGCTGCTAGACATTCTTCTTAAAATTCATAATGAACCTCTAGGCACCTTGACAAAGGGCGGTAATGGCGCGCACACGGGCAGCCCGCGCTGATGGATACTCGCACGCAGGGAACACGGCAACGCGGCCCTCCTGCAAGCTTGCATCCATCACGGTGTAGACGGAGCTCTGCGAGCCCTCCTGCCATTTCCAGAGCAATGTGACATGGAAAACCCTCACATTAAAATGCTCTCTATTTAGCAGCAATTATCTAATGGATTTCACTTCCATGGATGCAGTCCAAGTTTCTTATTTCTAAACGGGAAGCGTGGGGCATGCTGCCTCCCTGGGACGTTGCGTGGAGTGGGGGGCCCTGCTGTTCCGCTTCTTTGAGCAGAGTTCTGAGAAAAGCATTTCACAGGATGAGGCAGCAGACGGCTGGGGCGGTGTGTGAGTGCTGGTGATTGTCACCCGGGCTGGATTTTCTGTTTCAGCTGTGCTGAATGATGCATGCGTGGAGTGTAATGCGGACCGACATTCTGATACAAGGCCCTCACTCCGTATGCGATTTAGCTCAAGCTAAATTAACTGCCCCTCTTTTTTAATTCTCAGGCAGCAATCCTACAAATTGAAATATGTTATTAATGTGGTGTGTAAGCCGTACATTCAATTCCATAGAGATTTTTTCCCTTATTAATATTAGAAGCCTTCTGAGCTGACTACCTAATTCGGTTTTCTATTTTTAAGAGAAATAATAATTAGAAGAATCATAAACCCTTATTAGTTCAATCTCTTGGTAAGAGAAAGATGAAGCTTTAAATTTAATACTCGTCGTAGCTTGGCTTCCCAGGAAATCAGAGCTGGAAGGGAGGGCGGATGGGCTGACACTTTGTTTGGAAGCATAAACTCAGGACAACTAAAGCGTGCAAGGGGGAACTTGAGGTAGGGGTAGGTGGAAAGCCATGTGCAGTTAGTTGTGAGCGATGACGCACAGCAGGTCACCCAGCAGGGACACCCACCGAGCCTCACTGTCATCCCTGAGAGGAGAAGAGAGACACATCGTAGCTTCCTGATTGTCCTGGTCTCTCGTTCCCCACAGGTGGGAGTTGGGGCCATTGGAAATAATTCCCTTACACTTCGACGTTGCAGCCCCGGCCCTTTCAGCTGTATTACAAATGTCAGACACCATGCTCTACAGTGTCTTGTTCCATCCAAATCCACAAGAAGTAAAAGGGGACAGAACCCTAGGGCATGTGGCCGACCACTGTGGCTACAAGGGGGACAGTTAAGGAGAACAGTGCAACACTCTTAGGGAAATGCCTGGTCAGCCACAGACAGCGGACAGTTGGGCCATGGGAGTTGGGTTAAAGATGTGAAACAGAAGAAGTAGCTCAGAGAATGCCAACCATCCCAGAAAGGACCTACAGTTTGAGTCTGACACAAGGACCAACAAATGACAAATACACGGCACGCATCGGTAATAATGAGGACGAATCTGCAGGTAGCGAATGAGAAGGAAGACTGAGAAGTCAGCGTTGCTGCACTTTCAGGGTGTGCCGAGTCAGTGATAAGAGCAAACAGACCAGGGGGAAATGGTTTCTGAATCAGCAGTGAAAACAGAGTGATTTGCTAACTCTTCTTTTGATTTGTAGGGGTGACTGGTGAGGATATTCTATTTGTTTTATCACTCAACATAGGGGTTTGATTGAAATGTTTAATGGAAGGAATCATGAGGGAGGATAGAGCAGCTTTCACCTCGTGGAAAATGATAGTTATGAGTAATTCAACGGCGGCACAACTGTGAAAATAAAAGGGGGCACTCACCAGAGAAAACCTCTGTTGCGAAAATGCTTTCATTTTCATCATTCGGCAAAAATGTGTTGAAATATAAACCTGCCAGGTTAAATGCCTCACAGAATTCTTTTTTTAGTTTTGGCACTGTGTTGGGGATTTCACTTCCACATATAAAGCTAGTTTTGTTTTATCTAGTTGTATATTTTTCCAGGGATAAAGTCAGAAATAGAAAAGTATATAAAAACCTTCACTTGACTGGCTCCTGTTCTAAGCCCAAATAAGAAGCATTTTCAATGCATACATTTGTAATGAATTCTATTCGAATATTTTAGAGGCAGAGAAAAGAACTCTCAGAACATGTGTAATATATCATTAGAAGGTATAGCGTACAGTAGAACCTCATTATTCACAGAGTCCATATTTGTGAATTCATCCACTTGAAAAATCTATAACCCAGCCCTGGCTGGTGTAGCTCAGTGGATTGAGCTTGGGCTGCAAACCAAAGTGTCGCAGGTTCGATTCCCAGCCAGGGTACATGCCTGGGTTGTGGGCCATGACCCCCAGCAACCGCACATGGATGTTTCTCTCTCTCTCTCTCTCTTTCTCCCTCCCTTCCCTCTCTAGAAATAAATAAATAAAATCTTTAAAACATCTATAACCCAAAAATCAATGCTCAGTGTACCTTCCTAGGCTTTCTTGGACATAGAGACCACTAGAAGATTTGAGTTGCCCAATATGTATGTGCCCAGCTGAGGCGAACACTCTGTCCTTCTCACCATCTGCTTAGTGCCACATTGTTCACTTTTTGTGCGTTTTGTTAGTTGATTTCACCGTTGTAAATGGTCCATCACTGACCTGCCACCTCAGGCTACCAAGAACAGAAAGGCTGTGATGTTGAATAAGATTGTGTGCTGATCAGTTCACACGTTGCCACCGGAGGCTCCTAGGAACCTAACTCGGAATCTTCTCTCGCAGCAGTGGCTCCGTATTGGATAATTTGGTGTTCCCGATGACTTTGTAACATAAAGTTCCCATGGATGATGCAAACTGAGCGTACTTGGAAAAGAGAAACAACTGAAAATCATATTAACATTATCCTATACTCCAGGTGGTAGAAAACTGGATTTGGGTTGGGATCTGACACTAACAGATAGCAGAATAACAATAAGGAGCTCAACTTTCTGTCAGTTTCATTCTTCCTTCGCTCCCTCCTTGGCAAAGAGTTTACAGGCTCATCAACAGCAAATACTTAGGATAGTGATGGAACGAAGAAGGTACAATAAAGGACATTCTTCTTAAGCTCAAAACTAATGGAGAAGTTGGCATAAGCATCAGATAGAGCTCAAAATATGTGCTTTATTACTGACAGAAGCTACGTGAAAGGACATACATTAGATTTTCATTTAAGGGTGCCTTTAGTACTGAACTCCATTCTAGAACTAAACCCCAGACTTAGGGGCATTCATCCACCCGGGCACCGGCAGTGCCGATCCATTGCAGGGACCCCTTAAACAGGGCCAGAGTCTCTTCTGCAAATTTTAGGCTGGAAGGGAAGAGAGGAGGGCTGCTCCTTTAAAATAAAATGAGTGAAGAGTGAAAGTCGAAGGACTACTGAGCTAATTTTGATCCCATCAAACAGATAATGCGCCCCTTCCCCCCTGGGGGAGAATGCTGTGAGGTTCTGGGAGTGTAACTCCTCCTCCACACGGAATAAGGAAATGAGGAAGAGGAGGGTCCTGCCACACCCTGTGGGGCCGTGCACTGCACTGTAAAAGGAAGCCATTTAACAACATTCTGATCCCAGGAGGATACCAACAGGTCTGCTGACCTGTATAGAAAAAGCTGGCAATCACCGCAGAAAAATCAGCCATCAAAAAACTGTCTTCAAATGCCAACTCTCAAATCTATCTGTACAAATGACAGACTGTGACACAGAAATAATAAAAGCTAGAAGACAATGGAATCTCATGTTCAAGGCGCTTAAATAACATCCAACCTTTATTCCTATTTCCACACAAAGAACAACTAAGAGAATATCGAACCAGAAAATTTGATTATATTAAATAGTAAAGGCTTTTTTCAGGTCAAGAAACTGAGCCTTGTAGGAAATACAGAACTGTAGTAAGAAATAAGTAGAAACAGAAAAATGAATATGAGCTTGATTCAAAATGAGTATTGGCTGTTTAAAACAATAACACTTTAATCTGAGTTTTAAAATTATATGTAGAACTGTTTACTTCTACTCCTAACACATGAGAGTTACTCTTTGAGCAAATTTCTGTAATCTGAGTTAAATCCCTGCAGTATTTAGCAAGACTCCTATGTTTTGAAGAATCCCTGAGACTTAGCCTATACATTACTAACGTCGTGAAACTTTACATATGTATATAAAATTATATTTTATCCACATACTTGCTACTTTTACTTGTTTTTTACAGCACCCTCTCACATCTGTAGAAAACAACAAATAAGCCAGAAAAAACTGTGAACAGTGTTTTGAGTTCATCTCTATGTGGTTTCGTCCTCATTGATATTTCAACCCCTGAAATCCTAGTTGCCTCGCCTACCTGGAGGCCCTGCTCTGCCTACTGAAGAGCACTAGGCAACATGCACTTGGATGGACTTTTAGTCCCTGCATCAAGAATGATCATTTTTCTAAGAATAAGAAAGTGAACGTAAGTCCTGGCCACGCAGCTCAGTGTGTTAGAGCACCGTCCCAACGTGCCAAGGCTGTGTGCCGATTCAGTCCCCCATCAGGGTACGTATACGAACTGACCAATGAATGCATCGATGAGTGCAACAATAAGTCTCTCGCTCTCATCAAAAATTTTTTTAAAATTATGAAAGATAATATGTGAATATAAGAATCATTCATGAATTTTTCAGCGGCAGAGAAGAAACCCTTCAAATACTGGCTGCCACAGTCACTATTTTCATGCTTTCAAATAGCGTTTTTGTATTTGGTGTCCTGCTGTCCTGGCCATCTTTGTGAAAGACCTAATCTGATACTAACCCTTTTGTCATGTCTGGAAGCAGAGCTCTTATTATGGTATTTTCATGGTCAAATTTATCCTAAACAATAATACAATGAATCACTTCAAATTTGTTTAATAATATTGAATAATAATATATACCTGATGAGAAATCTAAGAAAAGTAAAAGTGATTTATTATTTTTATTATTTTATACTATCTGATTTCCCAAATATCTAAATTAAATGGATGCCTTTGAGTTGTGGGAGGGGTGTCAAAATAAAAGAGATCTAATTTTTACCAATCAAACATCGTAGCAATTTCAATAAGCATCACATATTGTTATTATTCTATTCCATTTGTTTGAAACAGCCAGAGCCAGTAAATGGGCGGCTGCCAGATCCTGGGATGGCGTAGAGTGTGGAGTGAGTGCTTCAGGGGCCTGGGGTTTAATTTAGGAGTGACGATGATGTTCTGAGCCAGACAGACGGGGCGGCGGCGTGACATTGTGAAAGTGCTTCAGGTCACTGGATTGTTCACTTTAACATAGTTACATGAACTTCACCTCTAAAACAATTAACGTATGGACATATAGTAAAGCCGTGTTACTTTCAAAAGTTAAATAAAAGTAAGTGCTTTTAGGAATAATAACATTGAACATGTGACCCAAATCTGAAAAGCTACAATAATTTTAGAACCATAAAGAAAGTATACAGGGGGAAATTTTAAATGAACTGGGCTTGAAAAAAAAAGACAAAGACCCCAGGGCAAGGAGCATAAGAGCCCCCTGAAGGAGGTGGCAGGGGCGATGCAGCCTGATGCGGACCGTTGGGTTGCTTCTGTGGGAAACAGGGAAACATCGGTGTTTATTGTCGTTCTGAGCCTCCTTATCAGTACTTACAACATTATACAAGGACATTTAAGCTTTCCCTTGATACTTCCTGTTAATAGTAAAAATTTCCAGGGAGGGAGAATATGGCATATTTGGCTGTATCCATCTGTAAAATGTCTTCACACAAGGTGATGGTAAAAAAAATATGAAAAGAAACCACGATTGAAACTATTCAATCAACTTCCACTATTTCCCTATTCCATTTTCTATGTCCAATTAAAACCCAAGAAACATTCAATTTAGGATTGCCAAATTACCTGGATTTTATGAACACTAGCATGGTTTTTACATGTATGTGCATGCATGATCCCACTGTCACACTATCAGAAAGCAGCAGTATTCATTCTTATTGAAGTATCTTCCAAGCGCCATACAAGTGGACTCCTTTGCTACTTTTGCCCGGGAAAAATTATTAAGTCAAACTAGAAATTGGCACAGATGCAGATATAACAGTCAATCCAAAGACAATATATAAGAAGACTTAGAAGACTTAGGTTAACTCCCTCGAGAATTTAAGGAAGATAAATTACAGGGCTGTGCAGAATGCATTAGAGATGTGTCAGCTTTCAGCAGATGCTTCTAAAATGAAAGGCTTGTTCAAAATGAGGGATCTCTGTGATACGAAAAGGATGCCAAGGAACACCAGCGTGTCCTAAAATTACAGACACTACTTTACTCTCAAGGGCGGGAAGAGCTGGCTTCCTGGGAGATCAGTGGTTTTATCAAAAACAGTGTTTGAAAACTATGGGGGGGGGAGAGAACAGTACAACATATTAACGCTCACCATATGACAAGCCACATGCCATCTGCACCCCTCGCACCCCATTTCCGAAGGACGTTGTCAGTCGCACTGACGGAGAATGCTGTGGCTCACTTCACGTAGGCCAACTCATGGAACCAACGTTTTAGTAGTTGCCATGGTTTCGCTCCTTCAACGAGGCAGAGCAATTTGGTGATAGCCTACCAAACTCAGTGTCTATTTAAAACTCGAAATATTTTTCATCACAAAAACCCGGTCTTGTCATCAATTTCAAGTGTAAAAGGCTTAAAATGAAAGGTTTAAAATGAAAGGAAAAGACCACCAGGAATCAAGTCATCTGCTTCAAGTCCTCGTTTAACTTGAAATTCTCACCGAACTCACTAAAGAGATAAAATAAGAGGGAAAGTCTGTATTCCATCCTAAGCTGAGAGGGAGGATCATGCACGTTTCCAACACTTGGAGCATCACACAGTTGACCCTTAAATGACACGAGGGTTGGGGGCACCAACCCCGCATGCAGTTGAGAATCCCAGTATAACGTTTGACTCTCCCCAGACTTAACTACTAATTGCCTGTTATGGACTGGAAGTTTTACCCATAACATCAACAGTGAATCAACACATATTTTGTATGGTATATGTATTATGTACTGTATTCTTACAACAAAATAAACCAGAGAAAAGAAAATGTTATTTTAAAAAAATCACAAGAGAAATATATTTATAGGTCGGTACTGCATTTATTGGTACCATAAGTTTAGGCTGCCTGTTTCCAAGATAAATTCTCTGTCAGTACCCACATCAGTGTCGTCTTTTACAAAACAAAACACTGTAGATGTTGCACATATTTCTAACACTAGACCTCAACAACGAACAATGTGAGAAAGAAATTCATGTTTACTTACAGGAAGGATGATGCACGCACTGATAACGACATAGCAGCCATCTGATGGCTCTATGGTAGCCGCGTGTGACTGATACGGAGTAAGTGTGGAGGAGTAAGGAAATCTCAAAAAAAAAAAATGTTCCAAAATATTTATTGGAAAAAACCTGCAAATAAGTGGACCTGGTCAAACCCGAGTCGGTCAAGGTCAACTGTATTAGTTTTCCACCGCTGTGTCACAACGTATCCACAAGTTCAGTGGCTTGAAAGGGTCCCCATTTGCTGTTTTACAGCTTCTTTGGTCGGAGTCTGGCTGGATGGGATCCTCTGCTCGAAGTCTCACGAGGCTAAAGTTAAGCAGTCGGCCTGTGTCCATTTCCTTCTGAAGCCTTCTTTCTGTTCCAAGTTCCTCACGGTGCCATCCTCCTGTGCTGGGTGCCGGAACTTTTCTGCAGGAAGATTGCCAAAGCGTCTGTCCCCTTCTGCTAGGTCAGCAGGAGTGTCTCTTTAAAGGGCTGGCCCCGTGAGGGTTAGGCAGCCCCACCCAAGTTAGTCTCATTTGGTTTGACCCGGAGCTAAGTGATTGTCACCGGAGCGACATCCTGTCATATTTACAGGTCTGCTCACTCTAAAGTGGGAGGATGCAGTCAGGTAGGGTGTGCACCACACTGTGTGGGAACCCTGGAGGCCATCTGGGAATGCTGATGCCCACAGGTGTTACTACTGAAGGATGCAGGGCAGGTAAGATGACATTTAAGAAAGCATAAGTCTTGAATTCCTTGTATTTGAAATAAGTGGAAAGAAGTGGTACCATTATAAAACTTAGCTGTGTGAGGAACCATATATAAGGATATCTGGGAGCCACTACGCAGTGCGCCATTTGCTAGCGCTCAAGGACACAGAGCGAGGGGGTGCCCCAGGGAAGTGCACCATTTTTCCGGGACCCTCGGGCTCTGAAAGGAGGGACCGGGCAGATGAGGCCGGGTTACTTTAACGTACTCCCCTTTCTTTGCTCGAGGACTGGCCGCTGTCTCCTCTCCCACGGCAATTCAAAGAACCCCGATTTTATGTCTTATCTTTCTGATCAACTTCCTTGCTTTAACTTGTGCAATTACTTGGGCAAAGGAATGGATAAAAGTGATGTCCCAGCTTTGATCCATGCCGTCACTGGGTGATTACAGTAAGGTTGCATGGATGAATGCAGATGATGGCTTATCAGGGATAACTCTAAAATGCCTTTACTTAGCTGTGTGTGTATAAATGTTGCAGAGATTTAAATTTAGAAAGATTCATTTCCATACTAAGCCAATTAAATTTGCCTGGCCCTTCAATAATCCAAGATCCAATTAGCTCTTTTAGCTATCTAAATAAATAAATAAATAAATAAATAAATAAAACCTCTGGTGTCAATATATAAATGTAGAATTAGGGCTTAAATCGAGAGAGGACTAATATTTATAAATAAATCTTCTATAAATCAAAACTCTTCAATCACTTCTTTGGAGAGTAAAAAAGAACTATTTTTTTCTATCATCTTATAAATCTGCTTTTAGAAAATAACTATAGTATTTGAATTACTAATCACCTCTGTTTTGCTTACAAATACTCTGTACGAAAATTAAAATAATAGACAGATAATAGAATAATCTGTTGTTTATACCATCACATTACAGAAACAGAAGGGCAGTTTGGAATTATTAAAAATAATCTACTTCACATATCTCATTTGCTGTAAGAGAACTTACTATCTGAATAATGGTAAGTTCTTCAAGTGAAGGTACAGGCACAAAATGAGAGCATATATATGGGAATTATCCATCTAAATTGTCTAAACAAAGCAATCATAAGATACAATGAATTTCCTTCTTTCTTTTTTATTGAGTTTATTGGGGTGGAATTGATTGGATTTATTGAATTTATGGACGGTGCACAAATCCATACGGGTTTCAAGTGTATAACTCAGCAAAACATCATCTGCACACGGCATCGTTATTTAAAAATCATTAACATTTCTCATTCTGTAAGAATTAGCATTCCCAGGACCGTCTGTGTCTGGTTTGGGGAGACCTGGCCCAGGGAGTATTCGGATCAGCGCAGGGAAATCCAGCTTGTCCCAGGCCTCTCCCACTTGGGTCGTAGCACCCAGTGGCCCTCAGAAGCATGAGAAAATGAGAGTAAGTCGAGAGGCTCTGGCTGGGCAGCTCAGTTGGTTGGAGCATTGTCCTGTACACCAAAAGGTTGCAGGTTCGATTCCCGGTCAGGGCACATAACTAAGTTGCGAGTTCCATCCCCCATCCCCAGTCAGGCCGTGAGCTGGTGGCAACCGATGGATGTTTCTCTCTCACATCAATGCCATTCTATCTCACTCTCAAATCAATGAGCATATCCTCGAGTGAGGATTTTTTTAAAGATTTTATTTTTATTTTTATTTTTAGAGAGGGAAGGGAGGGAAAAATAGAGAGAAAGAGAAACATCAATGTGTGGTTGCTGGGGGCCATGGCCTGCAACCCAGGCATGTGCCCTGACTGGGAATCGAACCTGCAACACTTTGGTTCGCAGCCTGCACTCAATCCACTGAGCTACACCAGCCAGAGCTGAGTGAGGGTTTTTAAAAAATAAAGAATAAGTACAGGCATTCAAAATCAGCTCAATTCTAGCCTCTGAATAGTGGCATACGTGTAGGTTTGGGGCCAATGAGCACAATTTTGCCAAATTCCCCATCCCTCCAGCCTCGGAGTTAGCCCTGCTAATGCCATCGGAAGTGGAGCGGGGGTGATGGGTCCTCACACAGTCCAGGCCCTGCTGAGGGAGTTGGGCAGTGAAAGGCCTTCTTGCGCAATAGACTCATTTGTAGTGGTTTGACTTTACTTTGCGGCATGACAATATTGTGAGACTGTGAGAGGGTCGCAGGCCACAGCTCCTTTAGTCCCCAAAGGTTACCTGACATCCCTCAGAGACACCACAGAAAGATCATCAGCGGTCATCACACTGGAAAGATTATCCTTGACTTTGTAGGAAGAATCTATTTCATGTTCATTTCACTTTTTTAAATAAGAACACATGGTACTCAGACAAAGTCAGCTCTTCTGAAGGATTAAATGCTTGTGTGTGTGGTTCTTTCTCGAACTCATTTTCAAAAGGCCGTTTGATTTCTAAGCCACAGTTTCTGTCTGGTTGCTTCTACGTGCAATGATTTATCAGCTGTCACACGCCCCTCAGATAAATTTTGAAACTGTTCCCTGCAACAGGCAGGGCCTTATTTTTAACAGAAATAATTGAAAAGGCACCAGGGGCTCCTTCCGAGCCCTGTCGGAACCACTGCAGGAACGCCGTTTCCTGCATCAAGTCAGGAAGAGCGGTGTGAGAATAGGCTGCAAGCAATGTAATTTTTCAGGAGAGCAAGTAGGTACCGGTGCTATTTAGAGAGGACGCTGCAGTCTTCGGAGAAAGGTAGATACATAAAATGTCCTTCCCAGCCAAGTCCAGTTGTTGACCAGCGTCATTGTAGGGTTGCAATCATCCCAGAAAAATGCAAGTGCCCAGCTGGTTGAAATTCCTGTTTCACTACATAGTGACAACGTTATCTATCCTGACCGGTCTGCTGTTCATCCACGCTGACCTGCGGGGCAGAGCTAACTGCCGTGGCACCAGACCTAGGTTCCAGAGACCACTGCTGTTCCTTTAAGGCTCGTGTGTTTTTTTTCTGACGCCTTCCTTCAGCTACTCAAGCAGGTGAGCATGCACAATAAACGCAACGAGGAGAATGAGTTTATTTGGAAGAAAATGTGATGTTCTGAAACAAACAAAGCCAGAGAATGAGTTTGTTCCTGCATACTTAGTTATTTCTGTGAAGGAAAATGCGCGCTTGAGACCATTGGCAATGGGGGCAGGTATAGCAATCTACGGGAATCATAATTCTGCAGCTGCAGCTGGAATAGAAATGGTATTTATTGACTCTCGTGCACCAAAATCTGCAGACCTTGATTTGTGGAAGATCATGCCTTGTGCCGCGGGGTCTGTTGCTCTGGCTCTCCTTCCTTCCCCCCCGCCTTCCTTTTCTCCTCTTATTCCAATTTTCCTGTCTATTTCATTGTAAATTCATTACTGGGAGAGAAGATTGTAAAATGAAAAGTGGTGGTGAGAGTGAGAATAGAATTTCTTCTGCTTCCTCGGGCTGAACTGTGGCTTCAGAGTGGCTCAGGAGAAAAACAAAAACAAACAAACAAACAAACAAAGTAGGAGTACCTTGTCCTTGTTTTCTGAGAAAATTGTTTTGGAACATTTTTTTTCTGAAACCAATTCATTAGCAGGAGAGCTTATTGAGAAAGTTTTTGCTACCCTGAGTCCAATATTATTCTTGTAAAGATATAAATGAAATGGCTTTTCAGCCTGAATTTCTCCAGACAAAACAGGTCAATTATAAAATTCCTCTTCTTTTTTAATCTGTTTTTGTACAAACAGCCGCAGTAAGATGGTTCACCAAGGGCATCAGGGTTAGAACACGTCCCCTGGGACTCTGAAAACACCCCCCCCCAGTGACTCCCAGCCATCACCTCTGAAATGATGCTCTTCTGCTGTGCTAAGACTGCTGCATATCGAACAGCTGCGCATTTTATTTTAACTGGCATGTTGAATTTATTTTGCCTTTTAATTGGTAAATTTTGATTCTTTATTTAATTCCTTACAATGATTGCCTGGATATTTCCTCATTCTGAAATCGTCCATGCATGTTTATATGGAAATGGAAATAAAATGGGTGACAGAAAGGATATTGAAAAGATGCCAAGTGACTTCGAGGATATGTAAATAGGTAGCTGGAGTAGTTTCTGACCATCACCATGATAAATTATGTGCTTACTCAAAGGCTGCAGGCCAAGCAAACAAAATTGTGTTTGCTCCATTTCTTCTCACGTCTCGGCTTCCTCCTCATCAGTTCTCTGTCATCTCAGGAGAAGAAAAATTAAATCATTCCCTAAAATCTAACTGAACCAAGTTCCAAATTATATTTTGTCATGGGTTTTCCAGACTTCTATAGAGATCTGAAAGTGTGTTTATACATATCCATTTTTTCAGTAACTGAAAAAGACCATTTTTTCAGTTACATATATTACTTTTTTGTTGGTCATTCTCTTTATAGCCACAACCACAAACTCCCTTCTTTTTTCTTACTAAGTTAAATGCCTGCCTATGCTATTTTCCTATAAGGCTTGTTAACCTCAAGTTTCTAATAACTTGTTATTAGTTAAAAACAGCACTATTAATAAAACTGCCAATATATGAGTATTTCATGTGCTACATAACAAAAAGCGATAGACATCTCACTGGTCCTCATAACATCCACACAATCTGAGTAAGTAGATATTATCATATATCATTGTATGGAAAAGAGAACCAAGGTTTTAAGAAGTAAATGCTATTTTTCTTAAGGTCACTTGGTGATAAGTACCAGAAAAAGAACCCAAATGCAGATATTCAGACTCAGGGTCTCAGGATGCACCAGCCTCTGCGAGGCCCCGGAGCCTTAAGGATGAATGAGTTATGCCCCGCCCTCCTGGAGGTCACAGTCCACTGTTGGAAATGTGCTCAGTGCTCTGTGGGTGGGGACAAATGGTAGGGGCTTTGAATTCACTGTGACCCAGTCTGAAAGGACGGACCACTGAAAACGGACATCCTGAATGAATCTTGAGGACTGTAGAGGGGTTTGCCAGGTCAAGCCTACAGGGATGGGATAGGGTGTATCCGAATTGCTGCTCCAGTACATCCAGTTACCCAGTAAGAGAGGGTAACAGCCCGCACTAGGGCAATAGCATGCGACTAGAGACGAAAAGATGCATTTGGGTAAGATTCAGTGGGAAGGAGTTCACACGTGACTGGACTTGGGGATGCGAGTCATGCAGGGCTCAAGCTGACAGATTGAATGGAAGACAGTAAACCCCCAAATGAGTGAAGGAACTCAGGAAAAGCCAGAATGGTGGCATTTCACTGGGGCCAGAAGTAGAGATGTTAAACTCGTTCTTGGGAATACGGGCCTTCAGGATAGCAGGCGAGGAACGGGCTGTGCAGGTGTGGAAGCCACCTGAATATCTGCGAAAATTAAAACCAGGAGTAAATTTCATCGTTCAGGAATTGCCTGTCACGGGAGAAGAGTCATGAGCGGGAAAAAGAAAGCTGAAGAACACTAAGAGTTAAGGATCAAAGCAGCAAGAGTTCAGGAAATTAGAAGGACCAAAGGCATGACCTGGGGAGTGGAGCCGGGAGAAGGGAGGGGTCACCAGCCTCACGCGCCGACAGAGGCTCCGGAAATGGAAGTGATACCAGCATCTGCCAATCACTGGAGCTTTCGTTGTTGATGTTGACAGTAATCGTCAGAGGTGTGTTTTCCCTTGAAATCCGCTGGAGAGATGCTTCTCTTCACTAGAACCGCAGGGTCAGGATCGTTCTTCTTGCTTCATTAATTCCGCAGGGAGGTGCAGAGAAGGACAGCAGAGAGGTGAGGGCTCCCGGGCCTCCTCACTGGCCACTTGGGCCTTGGCTCTCAGGTGGAATCCTTGAGCAGGCGGGTAATGCAAGCAGCGTTTTCACCCAAGCCAGGGGGACACGCAGCCTGTGACTCGTCTCTGTCTGAACCCAGCACAACACGTCCCGAAACCCCCTGCTCCCAGCACCCTTCCTGACCTCCTGCCTGTGCACCGGGCTCTCCGAGTCGCCTTTCCCTTTCGGGAGGCATTCCATTGCATTAACGCTGGTTTCTGCTCCTGGGGGTGGCTTGTGCAGTGAATGCATACGGTTCCTTTTTATTGCCTAGACCCACAACCCCTCTTTGAAATGGGACATTCCCTGCCTTTTGAATCCTGGGAGAGGCAGAGCCCATAACTCTGGATGACGTGGGCAGTTCCAGCTTCTTGCTCTCCCAACTGTTCAGAGGAGTTGCCCGTTTTCTCTCAGATCCGTTTTCCTGCTTTCTCTGCCACCCTCTGTTTTACAGGAAACGAGGACAGGCTTCTGGGGAGGTTGGGCCAGTGCAGGCAGCAAAGGATGTTGGGAACATGGGAGCCATGGAGTTGCTGCACAAGGTACGTGTGTCTCTGTTCAGGGGGCACCTTGGTTGCATCTCCTCAAGGCCTCTCTCTCCTGGGCCAATTTGTCCCTCGTGGTCCCAACATTCTCTAGGTGTCCCTTAATGTAATCTCCCTCTATTCTGGGTTCTGGGGATGCCCCTTTGTCCCCTAGCCCCAAGAAGACTGGAGTTGGCTCTCGTTGCTAATCTCTGGGCGGTCTCACTGTCCTCTGCTGGCCGCTCCGCTCCTCCATCGCCTCCTGTTGAGCTTGCAAACTGAGGTCCGGATTGGTGCGTCTACCTTCGGGGGTATTTCCATGGAGCATTAGGAGATAACTTGGCCCTGCTTATCAGCCACAGTGTCACCAGAGTCCCCCGTCCCTGCAACTCACGCTACAATTGATTGTTTATGTTCCTGTCTCTGTGACGTGACAGTGAGCTGCTTAACAACAAACACAGTGTCACCTTGTTCTATATTCTAAGACCTAACAGACAACAGGAAAGATGTTTGGCAAATATTTACCAGACAAACGAATGGGTCCCAGAGAACCAGACTGACAAACTAAAACTGTGTTCTGTTTTGTTTCTGCAAATGCAGTCACACCATGTAGAACATTGTGCTCAGAGAGAGCACACCGTGCATTTAGGTCAGCTGTTTTCCAGCCTCCCCCAGGCCTCTTTCCTCCTGTCTGATGATAATACATCTCCATGACTGTTGCTAAAATGTCATGTCCGGGAAACTTCCTTGTAAAGCATCCGTTGTTATCTCCTCTGTGCTACAGTACCACTCTGCACTTATGCTGATAATGGGAATGATTGCCTGGTGCTGTGGTCACTTGTCTGATGGTCTGTATCCTCTATGAGACTTGGACTGTTTCAATGACCAGAACCATAGTGTGGGACATGCCTCAATCCTTTGCAAGATCTCAGACACATTTTAGGACTGAGGCTCTTCACAGATTACTTGGAAGGATTCACTGAGGCTAATTTTTAATGCATACGGCACGCGTGCAGATGCATGCAACTTTTTGCGGGAAAGGTTCATAGGTGTTTGAAAATATTTATTTAATTCGATCAAACCGTATATTAAATATATTTTTGGTTTATTGTATTTTAATGTTTTGCAATACATTTGACCCCATCAGATCTGATTTAGTGTTGTTTCCATGGATACTCTTTCCATAATGAAGTATAGAAATTTGGAAAAAGGGAAGAGAAGGGAAAACAAAGAGGAAATCCTCTGTCCCTCTAGAGAATGTCCTACCTGATCTCCTGTTACTCTCCCGGGCAAGAGACTGCTGTCCACTCTGAGCCGAGGCGTTACCTGTTACGGAGCAGGACGGGGAAAGCACAACGGCTCTGAACTAGTAGTTCTGACTGGACTCCGCTGAGGTGTTCAAGTCACTTCGATTAAATACTGAGGTCACAAATACGTCGCTGATTTTTCTCACCAGGATTTGTTCAGTCCACAGTCCTTTATTCATTTGAACTTAGGGACGGATGGGTTTTTCAATGTTGGAATTTTCTAAATTTTAGTTTGACTAAAATGCTACTAAGATAAATGTATTGCATATTAAGCAGCACCTTAGCAAAATGTGGGACACTACACCAAAATCTAACATACTGTAACACTCTAATGCTGTGAGAAACTGTATGGATGGTCAACGGAGCGGGATAGGTAAAGACCATCAATAAACATCATTCTAGTCAGATTTTGAAGCCAAGTAGTTCAATTAAGTCAAGTTTTGCTGTCCTTCCCCCCCCCCCCACAAAAACACACCAATTTTCAGAGTTATCTGGATCTTGGAATTTCAGACTTGTATTCAGCTATCACTATGAGAATCTTTATTATCAATTTTGGAATTGGAATTCTTTGCCTTGAATTATATCCTCTTTAAACTCACAATGGAGCTTATGAAAAACTATCACTTCCAGAGGCGCAGTAATGCGTGCAGGTATTCTGGAGCAAAGAAACTCAGCATCGTCTTAAATCAGCATCTACTGCAAAAATGATTTAGAGGTTCAGAATGGATGGACATGCATGTGTCACAAACATAAAGTCCAGTGCATGTGCACACACACCGAATCAGCAGTGGCAGGCAGAGAACATTCCGTGTCCTACAAGCCTGATCCGGCACGGTGACTTTGGATGCGTGTACGTACGGGGAGGGGCAAAGGGAGGTTCGCAGTTGCTCCTGTGGGAAATAATACAATAATTAGTAACACCAGGGCAAACTCTGTGTTCCCTGGACTCACAACTGTAAACCTACTTTTGCCCCACCCTCTACATCTCCGTGGTTGAGTGGTGGGGGGTGGGAAACGGGATACGGAACAATGAGATTCTCATGGTCTCGCCCCTCACAGCCTTCAACCTTCCAGGAGGAGAGCGAAGAAACACTCATGGAGCAGTTAAAAAAATTGAGGGCCCCAAATTTCTGAACAGGGCGGTGTTCAGAACCCCTTGGCGCAGTGTGGACTTAGTGGTTAAGGGGATTTTGGCAAGCTGACAGGTCAGACATTGTCGTTAAAGCCCTGCCCTTCCCGTGCTTTTCAGCAGAGGACCTGCTCCGAAAGACACCTTTTACAAATCACTGGGACGTGTTTCATTGAGAAAGTAAGAGATAAGCAATATAAGCTTCCTATTAGAAAGTAATTTCAGATGAATGGAAACAAGAAATACTGAGATGAGAAAGTGAAAAATAAAAGAGCGTTCTCTCACGCCCATCATAACCATTTTATGTCAACTGCTGGTCTTTTATTAATAGTTCTTTCAACTGTAGCGGCCTGCTCAAGGGCATATGAATCCACACAGCGGAGCCTAGGTCACGTATGAAAATGTGCCATTATTAAGACAACACGTGTCACGCCCTGGCTGGCGTAGCTCAGTGGATTGAGCGCGGGCTGTGAACCAAAGTGTCGCAGGTTCGATTCCCAGTCAGGGCACATGCCTGGGTTGCAGGCCATGACCCCCAGCAACCGCACATTGATGTTTTTCTCTCTCTCTCTCTATCTCCCTCTCTTCCCTCTCTAAAAAAGTAAATAAAATCTAAAAAAAATTTTAAAAAAAGACGTGTCATCTACCAATTATTGTCAGTTATAATTCATAATACAAATAGAACTTGCTCAGTCAGATAGTTAGAAATCAGGTTTAGCAAAGTCATTCTTGGTAGTAATATTCTGAAAAAATATTTCAAAATCATAAATGTTATATCTATATCTATATATTCCTTCAATGGTATCATGTGCCTGGAATCAAACTAGCAGCCAGTGCGTGGGACATAACCAAATTCTCCCTGCTTCTTACAGAGAGGGAAATATATACACCTGGGATATGCCGGAGACCACATGTTCCGTCTGCAGATACAATTTTCGCCCCAGTAGTCACTCTCTGCCTTGGAGTATCCCGCTGCGCTCTTTCATCGTGCGTTGTTGAAAGCAACCCCCCGGGGGAAGCGGCGGTACCTGTCAGGGCACTGGAGCAGAGTGGCAGATGGTGCATGTGTCCCGAAGTCTCTCCGAGTACCAACCACAGTAGCTGTAGCTGATGACAACCGAGGCTCCCACATTTTCCGCAGGGAATATTTCTTTCCTCCTCTGACTCCTATCCTTGTTTGCTGCTGTCACTCCAGAATTTTTACTGTTTCAGTTCCCTGGCTTTCCACTTCTCCTTAACTTCATGCCTCTTCTTCTTCCGTCTCCCTCAGAATCCAGCCTCGAGACAGTAGATTAGAAAGGAAAGTTTCAATACAATTGTGTTAGAAAATAATGAAACAAATCAATATAGCCTCCTTAAATGACCGCATACTTGATTTAGAAACACTATAAAGTAGTATACAGCTTAATGACTGTAATTGTCTTGTTTATATAGATAAATAACATGTATAAAATGTATGAAAGACTTCACTTGAACTAGTGTTCCCCACAAGCCAGTATTACTAAGCACTTATTAATCAGAATACCTTTACTGTTTTGATTAACAGTTCAACTCAGTCATGTACTATTAATCCAGCTAATAATAATTTCTGTTTAGATACTTTCAGATTCTAAATAAAAATTAATACAAAAGAGAGAACTAGGAAGAGATTTGAGGAAGAGAAAGAAATGTGGGTGGCATTTATAAAGAAAATAGTTATCGCTGAAATTGTTACTCTATTTTATCATGTTGAAATCATAGAAGATGCCACTGCTGGCTCCAGCCCCAGAGGCCTGGGAAACAAAATATTTGGGAGCCTTTTGAAATAAACCCATGGAACAGCGAAGCTTCTGAAAACTCCTCGGTGGGAACGGTTGCTCTCACTGTCCCCAGCCCTTGTCAACGACTGGCATTCATAGCGGATGAAAAGCCATTCCCTGTGAGCTGACAAAAACAACTAATTCATCAAACTCATCGTTTTAATTGCAAAATAATTCATCTCTTTTCATAGACCTCCCATAGACTCCAGTGAAATTTCGATGCAAGAATTCAAGAATTCAGGCAGCTCACTAATACAAAACTTAAAAAAAGAAGGGTATTTTGAGAAGGATAAACATATACCAGGCCAAAGCAACAGAGAAATTTCTATCTGCTGTGATCAGGTTCACCCATTTGAAAAATACTTAAAAGTTCATTTTTAAGTTTCTATCGTCAAGATTAGTGTCCATGGCTACTACTTGTCCCGGCGACAGCACTGCAGCCTGCCCTTGGCTCACACGTGGGCAGACGCTTTCTTTTTTTTTCAAAGATTTTATTTATTTATTTTTAGAAAGGGAAGGGAGGGGGAGAGAGAGAGAGAGAAACATCAATGTGTGGTTGCTGGTGGTCATGGTTGCAACCCAGGCATGTACCCTGACTGGGAATCAAACCTGCGACACTTTGGTTCGCAGCCCGCGCTCAATCCACTGAGCTAGGGCCTAGACGCTCTCTCTTTACTGGACCAATACGACAATCGGTTAATGCCTTTCTAACATAATTTACATATCATTTTTTATTTTTTTACCTATTTATTACATATCCTATCCTTTTGTATTCTAACAAGAACAATTAGTTTAGTAACCCTCACCTCTTATTAGTATTTCTAATTAGGTTCTGATTCATAAAAGATCACAAAGTATCTGCATTAATTGAATTCATTTGTATTCAACGCTCTATGAGACATCGTGCAAAATAAATTCACAATCGTATCTCCTGTTTTATATTCCTGAAAGCAAACAGCCTCAGTGAGAGGAAGAGAGAGGTCAATGAGGAACAACCACCCACGTTTGAACGATGACAGTGAGAAAAGGTGAGTGACAGAATTTCTTTGGATTTACAATTTTTCCTGCAAATGACATTACTATTAAGAAAACACTTATTTTAAGATGCATATTTAAGATTCAGGAGGATAGATTCTGAAGTATTTTATAAAGCAAATTTTTTAAATTTAGGAGAATGAGAAAACTTTTAAGTTTAAGATAACATGTTTGTTCCATGTTGCTATTTTGCACTGGGACTAAGTTGTGCTATTTGGATTAGACCATGGAATGAATTACAATTTAAAATGCCATCTTTAATCAATATCTTATTTATTTTTATAATCCTCCTTGCCAGTACATAGCACAGTTTTTTTCCCCACAGTAGGTACTTCTAAATATTTCAAAATGGAAATCTGTTCAGGGAGTAAGAGGTGTTCATTTATTATGAATGGTCAGAGATGGAGAGTTTTTACAGATAGTCTGTATATCTATGCGACTAGAAAATAGAATCATCTGAAAAAAAAATAAATTAAAAAAGAAACCTTCCTGGTGGACTAATTATTGACTGAAAGGCAGCTTCCATATACTCTCTTCTGTGACTCAGGACGAGAGTCTACAAACTTTATTTCCCAGACTCTCCGGAAACAGAAACCACGGGAAGGAATGTTGCCTTTCATCCCCTGGCTTGAGAGTGCTCAGCAAAACTGTTTATATTTCGTCCCACATGAAGTAGAAAAGTTCCTTTTATGAACATCAACTAAATGTTTTGTCTGTTTTTGCACTCTATATGAATTCAAGATAAGCTAATAAAGGTGAAAAATGTAGCACAGCAGAAATATTTTTTAAATTGGGCCTTGGCAGATTTAGATTTTAAATATCAATTATGCTATTATATGTAAAATTCTATACATTCATCTAACTAAAATGCAGACATGTTAGTAAGAATTAATTAACGATGAACAGAAAACAGTTTTCCCAAGCTATGCTAAATAGACTTAAAATTTGAGAAAAAAAAAGACGGGAAAAAGGAGAAACGTATAAACTAACCACATGGAAGCTGGTGTAGCTATATCAAGATCAGTGAAAAAGACTTTAGAAATGTACTAATAGGGGATTTAAAAATCAATTTTAGACTTACTGATGTTTTCTTCCTCTCAAAAGTGATGATCTCTTTTTCAGCAAGTAATTACCTTGATTAGGCTCAAACTGCAGTCTCTGTTTCACTTAAAATAGATAACAACCCAATTCTCAAGATGAAAAAAAAACTTTTTAACCTGTTAGCCAGATGTCTGCACGGGCTGTTCCTAGACCCAGCAGAGCCGGGGGCCGCGGTCGCGCACGCAGCACTGGAATCTCCTCCTGCGCCCCCTCCTGGCCGGAAGAGTCCTCTCTCTGGTAAAGTGGTTATTGCAGCGTCAGCCTCTGTCAGTGGGCTGCACACGTGGGCCACCCCCCAAAACTGAAGCTCACCCACCTTTCCTCAAGTTTCAGCTGCTCCCCCAAATCTGCCTCCCTGTGTGTATTCTCTGGGGCCCTTGGGTAGTCGGTTTTCCTTTTTCACATCAGTCCAGAGTTCATTCATATTCGGTTTGGGATGATCAGAATATTAGATCTTTATTTACCCTGACAAATGGTAACAAAACTCCACCCATTCTCTTTTTAATGCCATCTTTCATTTCAGTCAGCAATTCCACTCTGAAATTTGGTGACCGTCTCTCTCCTTTTCCAATCTTTTGTGGCTTCCTTCCTCATTCTTGTTCTTCTCTTCTCATTGGTCTGATCATTTTTGTCAGCTTCTTACTCCTTTTTATGGTAATGATCTATGGCTTTTAAATCTATATTTTTATTTCTTCAAGCATTTTAAAAACAATTATTTTATATTCTATATTAAGTGATGCCACTATCAAGAGTTCTTAAAAATAAAGGGAGATTATTTGAACTTGCTTCTCTGTCACATGTCTAATTCTATAAACTCACACTCTCTTCAGTTTCCTGCTTGGAATTTTCTGAACCTTGAAATGAGAATAAATTTAAATTAGAATTAATGTGAGGAAGACCCTGTGGTTACCAATTCTTAGAGATTTTGTTTTCCCATCTTGAATCTGCATAAAATAGACAAGTTGTCGTGTCTTCTTCCTTTGCTGGAGGGTCAACATTTCTATCACCCTCTTATTGACATCGCAGCGCTTTGAAGGCCCTTGCTTTATACGCGGGTGTCAGTTCCAAGCTGTCAGCCTAAGAACTCCAGATATTGTATTAATTTCACTTCAGAGCCTTTAAAATTCAACGGCAGTTCCCAGTAAAAGCAAGTGTGCCAAAGCATTCACAGATTTTAGATCTGCATACTCTTTTGGTTAAGTTTCTCATTTTAAAAAAATACCAGCTATTAATGTTACAACCTATTTGGTTTATTTTTTCTGCCCCATAAGTTTTATGATGACAGTGCTTTTCCGAATATCTAGCCCACAATGCCGGTAGAAGTTCCAGATTCTCTGCCCACTCCTGCAGCTGAGTGTTTCCCTCATTCCCTCTGAATTCATAGAACGATGTCACGAAGCTAGATAAATGGGCTTATTCCAACACTCTCTAACTCACCAATGATTTATTCATATCCAATTGATTGCCTTTTCTACTTTCCTTAAGTCCCCGATTCCTTTCAGCGGATAATCTTATCTTACTTTTCTCTGAGAAGGCCATCCCATATTAACTGTGCATTCTTCCTGTTTCCCTGCCTCAATTTATCTGTATTTTCACACATTCTCTTTTCTTTGCCTTCAGTCCACAAGACGAACTTTGACACTGTGCCTGACTTTCGCCCTTCCTGTCATCTTCCTAACCATGATGCTTTGAAGGTTTTTTCACCATGCTTTGGAATAGCCAGCCTCCCCATGCTGTCTCACTGCACGGTACAGCCTTCACGCTCCTCAGGCTCCTTTGAAGTTACCACTCCTTCAAGCAATACGTTCCCCTTCCTCCGCTATCAAATATTTCCAGAAAGCAAGATGTCCCTTCATTATTACCCACTTTATTTGAAATCTTGCCGACGCAAATTCACCAATGATTCACTCCATTTAAGCTCGTTGCCCTTTTTTCTCGTCTCCTTAAACTTTCTGCAAATTATCTTACATAAACTGCATGTCATTAACTCTTCTCCCTTTCGGAAGTCTCCTTACTAACTGTGTTCCTCGTTCATGTCCTTATCTAACGTGTAGGCCATGCTCAGGGGTCCGGGCTGTGTTGCCAAGCGCCCACTCCCCATGCCCCTCCACACTGCATCACTTACTGGTCTCATCGTGTGGTTCAAAATAGCACCTCCATAAAGTCCATCCCCAAGTTCAAGGTCCCAAGTTCCTCCTTTTCTAGCAGTGCTTTAAGCAGAAACTGCCTCGGACGTTCTTTATTCCTCCCTCCTTTGACCCTGCCGGCAGCAGTTGCTCCACTGGGACGGGGGTCCTCCCACAAAGTATTCTCCCTTCCCGCCCACGTCACTTTACATTACAATCGCATCCCCTAATTAGCCTCCTGACTTGTCTGCCTGGCTTCCTTCCCTCAGTCTGGTCTGCATGCTGAAGCTGAGTTAACATTTCAGGAGCATCACTCTGCTCCTGTCACCCCCATCCTGCTCAGGAACTTTCTTTGGCTGTTCCCGGAGTAGAAAAACTGATTGGCACCAGGGACTTCTGTCATCTGAGCCCCGTGAGACCTCACAGTCTGTAGCGGTTCACGGCAGGCACTCTGGTTACCACCCAATCCAGACTCACCATGTGATCGTAACACCTTAGTCAAGACTCGGACTTCAAGGGATGGAAACCCACTCAAGCTGGTTAAAACAAGGGGCGGGGTCTACTGAATTGGTAAAGGGTCTTTAAATAGGGCCCAAACAGAGTGAAATCTCGTGAAACCTGAAGGTCAGACCTGGGAAACTAAATATTAAAGATGGAGGCAATCTCTTACAAATTTCTCTACTGCTCCGTAGCAAGCCTACCGGATATCGCTTCCAGTGCCAGGAACCTACTATACTTCTGTGAACTGTCGCCAGTGCCTTTGTTCCTTATACATTTTGAAGGATGCAGTCTTAGTGGCAGCTGGCCAGCCCACAGGAGAACCCCAGGCAGGCGCCATGTCCTGAGAGGGAGTCTTAAACGAGGCAGGCAATCACCAATATAAAGCCAAGAACATACACTGTTTTCCATCTCTCAACTATTTTTTTTATTAGACCTTTTACTTGTGGTTGTATGTACTTCCCCCAGGACCCCTCCATTTTTCTAACTACGCAGGATTACTCATCCTTCAAGACCTTGTGCACATGCTACATGCTCCTTGAAGTTCTTCCTGACGTCTCAACTAAACCGAATCTCTGCATCCTGTGAACTCCCACGGGTCTTCTTTGGACACCCCGTGGTGTCCTCTTATCTCCCAAATTCAGCTGAAAGCAGAAACTGTAGTGTTCATTCCCCTGTGGTGCTTAGGTCAGTGCTAGGAACACAATAACCACTTGGTGCGTGTTTGCTCAGTGGCAGGTAGGGTTCTAAAGGATAATCAAAGGTGTGGAGTACTTCTGGGCTTTACACTGAACTCCTTCAGAAAGTGTGTCATGTCTTGTCACAAATGTTCTTAAAAGAAAGAAAAAAATTATGGGCATTTGAATTCATTCGAATTCATTCTCAGTTTTTTTTTAAAAAGACTGCTTTTATGTCCAAAATGATAGATTTACTTTTAAGAAGGAAAAAAATGAGAATAAATAAATAGAAAACCATTCAGTCATTCAGTAAGAATTCACTCGAGGCTTAGAGGGCTCCAGTCCTGTGTTACAGCCCTACTTGTAGGGACGTATTCCTCCTTTCTCATCAAGAAAGGGAGTTGGGGGGGTGGGATTGGGCCGAGGGGAATAAATGGGGACTGAAAGAGGCTTTGTTGCCATAGGGAGTTAGCTAGTTATTAATAAAGGAAGAAAGCAGAGGGAATCAGACATAGTTGAGCGTAAGCAACTATGGGGAGCACAGCCAGTTGGCTTCATCAGGAAGCTGCAGCTTCACGCACTCCAGGGGACCACAGCATCGTCCCACCAAGGATAACACCCCTTCCTTCCCCTCTTTGGTACCAGATTTTCGGGGGGGGGGGGTCAGTGCCAGAGGAGGTAAGCACATGTGCAAAGAAGTCGAAAATGGCACAGGAGGAGGTGCCTGACCCTAGAGGCCTGTGAGTCCCACCAGGGGGTGGACCCATAAGAAGCCTGCGAAAGTTTGGGAAGTGGATCGGTTATTTTGAAAAAGCTCCCGGTAGCCCAAGCCTGAGATAATATAACCTGGCTTAACAAAGAAATACTCTCTCTCCCTCTCCCTCTCTCTCTCTCTCTCCCCCCCCAACACACCCCTCTCTTCTCAGTGACCTGTGCTCGCCCTGTTCCTTTGCATGTTCTCTTCACCGTCACCACGTGGGCCAGCGGCTGTGCAGCCCGCAGCCACACGCCACTGTCCCCAAACACGGGCTCCAGGTGGGAGCGCGGGCAAAACCGCGCAGCCGGAAATAGTGCTGAGCTGCCCAGATGGGGACTGAGACGGCCTAGCAGCTGCTCGTGGGCCCTACAGGACTCAGCTTTAGGATGAAACAAAAACTCTCAACATTGGTCTTTGTTCTGGCCTTGCTGAAGACTCGGATGGACGTTTTCCATGACGGGATAGACTGAGATGGGACCCAGGGCCAGCCCTCCATTTCCACCCAAATAAAGGTTGCCTCACCACAGTCTCTCGTGGGTGGGCCCATGAGATGCTTTTCTCGGGATCCTGTGCAAGAGCCCCCCTTCCACCAGCAACACCTTAACTTTGGGTGGTGGGCACACGACGATGCGGTCTGCAGACAATGCTTTACTGAGTTGTACCCATGAAACCTGTGCGATTTCATTAACAATAAATTCAATAAGGAAAGAATGTGACTATTAGTTAAGCATTCTATTACCTTCTGAACAGAACAGTTGTCGAACTCTGTTGGGTTGTTCATCAGCACACCATCGCCTGCAGAAAGAGGCAATGCGAACATGGAACGATTCTTTAGTTGTCTGCTAGTTTTTTAAACTTGAACTTGTATACACTGACTGTGCAGTTATCTAAGGGGACGGTCTAGACAGAGACTGTGTAGTCCATTATTCAGCAAGGGCTTCTTAAGCATCTCTGTGCCAAAGTGCTACGACTCATTAAATTACTAAAGTGGCAGGTGTCATTGTACATGGGAGCGGGGGCAGCGCACACCTGCCCACTTCAAGACAGGTGTTCAGGCCCTCTCCGGCACACCGTTGACAAGTGGGCCAGAGTTCAGTGGGGCGTTCTGTTCGCTTTTAGGATTAATAGTTTAGCATGACTTGATCTCTGCAAAGTGCATTCTGTTCACTGTGCTATTTTTACTCAATATTTTACCTCCTTATCCAGGTTCGTCTCTGGCTTCCTGGAGAAGTTTATCTTTCTCACACATTTTAAATAATACTTTTGAACTGTACACAGTGACATGTATTTGTGGTCTGTATTCAAGGGTTTTGACTGCGAGACCCCTTCTGCATAATTCTTAGATAAAGAGAAGTATGTAGTCTTTCAGGGGACCTTCATGTGTTTACCATAGCCCCTGTGCTCCTGGGAATTTCTAACAAAATGATATTGTCTCTTCTTGCAAAGCTTGCTGCACTTTGGTGCTTCCCTGTCTAGACTAGAGTCTTTAGCAGAATTATTTTCAATGTTTGTATTGTTTCTAGACAACATTTCTCCGTGGGAGTCTTTTGCATTGGTCCTAGATTTGTCAAATAATATACCAATATCATTCTTGTTTGATTTTTTCCTTAAGTAAGTTTCTTGATTATAGTCAATACTATCACCAAGGTATGACTTTAACCCCATAAACCTAAGGGATCCTCTCCAAAGTTCCCTCTTCCAAAATAAGCATACAGTATAAGGATAAGTGGCAGCTTCTAGAAACAGTTTCTTGTGATGCTCCCTTTCTGACCAGACTGTTATCCTCGCCCCTCACACACGTGCATCCTTTCTTACACAGCTTTCCACGCACTCCTTCCTTTGAAGAGGGAAGGATTTCATCCCAGCTCATGCCTGTCTTTTAGCATTTGCCGCTGTCAGGCACATGTACCAGATTCTCAATGGCTGTATAGTGAATACATTTACTTTGGAGAGGTTCTTGTCTGCCTTTGGGCGGGAAACATTTGTATATGAGGTGGTCTGTGTGCATGTCGTCAATCTGATCACTGGATGGTAGGTACACTGAGATGTAATTATAAGTTGATTCAACTTTACTTAGATGTAATAGAACATAACGATGTTTAAACTTTTCCTTTAGAAGAATAGTGAAATTGATTGTTTCCCCTAGGCATAGCCTGCATAGGTCTTGACCAGATGTAGCACTTTTTCCACTCTTAATATGTAAAGGTACCAGTGAATCTTTAAGAGATGCAAAAAAAATTATGTGATGCTTCAGAATTAAGTGTGTTACACCATTGCTAGTAACATGGTGTTACCAGTCCTTTAATTTTTTTAGGCTGGGTCATCCTATAAACTTATATGAATACCAAGCAGAACCTTGGAGTCCTGAAAAATTCACCTCAAAAATAAAAATTCCATTGCCATTGGTTAACCTACTTGTTATATGTATAGCACCGTGTTTCTCTTGGGGTAGGATATTTTTCTGTTGTCAGTGCCCTCTGCTTGCTTTTTCTTTGTGAGGAATAATTTAGCCATCCTATTCTTATACTTCCAGACCCTGTTTAAAGATCATCTGCTTCAAGAAGGCTTTCTTTATTCTTTATTTTCACCTTTCATTGTCTCACCTTCACCAAACTGATAGCACATACATATATTTTATTAAAGTTATTTTAGATAATTGTCTCATTAAACCAGATACTTATTGAGATTAGTGACTTAGTCTCATTTTCTTTGTATTCCTAAATCCTCAACTAAGGCCTGAACAACAAAATTAATTCTCTCTCTCTCACTATATATATGTGTGAATATGTTTGAATATTTTGATATTTTTCTTATCATACTTGATATGTGTGAATATTTTGGAAGGTTGAGCTGATATTGTATCTGTATTTAAGGCCTATGCATATATTATAACAGTAGTCTTGTCAAATATCATTTCAGAAATACCATGACAACAAGTGTCAATTATCAACTGTGGATTGCTAGTTCAGGAATGATTTTCTGATTAAGACAACTTATCCTTGTCACTGCAAGGTCACTACTGTACATTTCATTTGCATATTCTTGGGTTAATTTCTTTTCATTCTTTAATCTTGTAATCACTCCTAGTAATGTTTTGAAAAGGTGACCTTAGGAGGCTATCAACATGTATGCTTAGAATAACAATAATTGATTGTTGATTAGTGTAGTGTTTGAACAAATAAGCAATAGATTAACCCAGGAAGAATGCTTCTCAAACTGGACAACTGGTGGACAATGCTAATCTACACTATGTTATCTTTTTAAAGAACAAGTAATGTACTTATTAAAACATCAAAGGAAAATAAGCTTTTGGTATAAACTGACGTTCAGCAGTTAGCTTTCCAGATAGCACTGCTTTATCACCCTTTGTCTCCTTATGTTTTCCCTTTGTGTTCCTCCTTGATTCCTGTTCCATTTCTTCCCAAAAATACTCATTCGTACCTTAGGCTCACCCCCACGCTTTGTCAATGTATTTTGGTAGAATTCCTGTTGCTATAGTTTCCACAGTCTGCCTTCCATCCTTTCCCTCTTTCTCGTTTCTTCCTGGTCTAGTCCTTCTAACTTTCTTCTTTATTTTTACTTCCCAGGATGCTTCTTATTTTTCTGGCTCCCTCCACATCATTTGCCATGTCTTTTTCTTCCTCCTCCTGTACCACAACCTTCATGGTAACTTGCCGCTCTCTTCCTGTATCCCGCAATCCATTCTGATTCAGCTGAGCCTATTGCTTCTCAGACTCAAACTTCCAGTTCAAGTGTGATTCTGACTCAGTCTCCCCTTCTTCTTTAAGGGGCCACACCTAATTGTACTGTAATTGCCATCAAAAGAGGGCTTTGCACAGGAATCTTCCACATATTTCCCACACTTGTGCGTTTTCTCCATTTCTGATGGAAAGGCAGTTCATGGATTTGAGAAGATGAATCTGGACCTTATGCTAAATAGCCTATCTTCAGTATCTCCCTACCCCATCTCTATTATTTTCATTTTATTGTTCAGAATATAATAAACCTAATTAAGAAGTTGGAAGTTGATTTTTTTAAAATTTTAAATTCAGTGATAAAATAACACTAGTCAACACTCAACAATTTAAAATATGCTGAGCCCACTTGATTGCAGCTGATTATCCATTTTTATGAAAATAAAAATATCATGTGTAGCCAGGCACACTCTTTAACACGAGATCTGTTCTTCTCTGTGGGCTATCAAATGGCAGTGGTTATTTTTACAAGAGCTGACTTTAACAGAACATTTGCTCTTTGCCAGGTGCTAGCCTAAAAGTTTCAAATGTATCAACTGAATAAGTCTGCATTGTGACATTATAAGGTATACATTATTTTTATCCTCTTTCATACAAACGTGCGGCACAGATAAAAAAAAAATAAAAACGTTGTCATTAGTTGCAAGGCTGTTAAATAATAATATGTAAATATTTCCATACATTTAGTAAGGTAAAATTATGATGCATTTCATCCCAACCCAAGACACTCGATTTTCCAACAGACAACTCTGAACATGCAATAGCACAAAAGCTTATTGTACGAATCGAAGGATGAAAAGATGACTCCTTGGCTCAATAGCAGATGGAGGTAGGTGGAGAAGGGAACAAAGACATCATCCCAGGGAAGGAGATAGAAAACCAAAGAGCCAAGGTGACTGACTTTCAGACTGGTAAGCGTTTTTGGGGGGACGTGGTTATTTTGCACTCAAATTGCACTTAAAAATAGTTATAACACAGGAGAAAAACATTTAAAGCACAAAATCAAGACAAAGCCTGAGAGCACTTCAAAGTAAATGAAACTGGTACAGGCTCACGGCAGAGGGAAGCATTAAAGACCCATCTCTCTCTGTGCCCCTCTCTCTTGTTTCAAGTACAAAGCAGACGTGCTAACACCGTGATTGGAGGTTGCGTATAATATCCTTTAACCAGAGGCCAGTGTTCTGAAAAAAACACCCTGTCTTTGCCTGAAACTAACATATAGCATGCTGTTCAACACAGAGTAGTTATTTACTAGGTTGTAGGATGCATATACTGAAGTGAAGGGGTCATCTGAGCAGTGGCATATATAACTTTTTAAGTCGTTATGGCTCTCGAGTAATTGAAGAGTTAACGGTCAGTACCATGCGGGCTGTAGAGCTGAGTATGAGCACGGATCACTCTCGTTCTCCACGGGGGCAAAGGAGACTGGGAGAGGCTGACCAACCAGAGACTTTGCTCCTAAAGGCAGTAAGGCTCAGAGTCAGAGTTCCACCCCAGTTCTGTCCCACGCCAAAGCCTGTGCCCTCAAGAACTGCGGTATGTATGAAGAAGTCCCTTGTTTATAACCATCACCAATGTTTGTATGATAAAAAAAAGAATGACACGATTTTCTATCAAAAAGTGGGGTAGAAAATAGTCCATTTTGCAAGGATCTGCTGTGTAGGTACAAGTGAAGTCAGGGGGCCTGTCTGCTGGCCACGTTCATACGAAGGTGACCTTTCCTAAAATATTTCCAGGGCAAATACTCCTCTGCTAATGCTCAGATTCTACCACGTGACAGTCTTCCGGCTGGGTTTAAGAACCGTCCCCAGTGCGATGTGTTCTGGGGTAAAACCCAAAGGAAGCAAATTTTAGCATGTACAGGAGACATAACTAGCCAACGCCTTTCCACGGTAGAGCAGGGGAGTGGGTGCTGATGGATGGGTCACAAGACCCGCATTTCAGTTCCACCTTCGCCACTTACTGATTGGCATTGGCTATGGCACTTGACCTTTCTGAGCCAAGTTGCTTTATGCAGAAGAGGTGACAATGCCTTTCTAGCTACACTGCAGTGTTGCTGTAGAAAATTCCATGTAATAATGCAAGCTTGTGTGTTCTTAAAGCTACTTTTCCCATCCACCTGCAAGCTCTTAGATTTTGGGAGGTAGAAAGGGGATAGATTCTTATTCCGTGTGCAAAATTCATTGAAATGGGACAAAAAGGGGCTTCTGGGTACCCGGTGTCGGGGTGGGAAGTGCAGAAATTGAGAGAAAGGTGCTAAAAATCAGTTAAAGGAAAGAACAAATTAATGTTTTATAGTTTTGTTTCCAGATGGTCATGCTATTTAATGTACAAGAAAATAGAAGACTAAGTAAATAAAAACTAAGATGCACGTTCTCTTTCATATGTTGTCTAGAACTCTCTTATTCTACTTACTCTGGAAATGTGAGTTCCTTTAAAATAAAAATTATTTTCCCATATTGTTTACAAATATAAATCAATTGTAAGATAAAGACTAGGATGGTTCTAGGAAGAAAGGAAGGGAGGGGGGAGAGAGGAAAAGTAGGAGCGAAGAATGAAGAGAGGAAGGAAGAGAAAGAGATTTAAGTATGAGTGCGAGAAAACAGGCAATTTCTCGTTTAGTGTCCCTGCCGGGAACTTGGGCTTTAAACTTCTGCCGTCACACTATTCCTCTCGTGTCACGGGGTTTTACTTGCCAGCACTGGTCCTGAATGCTGAGCCATTTAGCAATCATTCATTCATAGCTTGGAAACCAAATAATGTCAGAACATTTTCAGAGTAGAGATAAATTATGACTGCCATCTTACCACAGTCACCTCGGCTGGACTGCAGGATGAATTTAAATTAACCTGTCACTTTAAACAGATAGAAGATAGGACTCAGGCTTTTCTGCAATAAAAATCAGTTGCAGAAAAATGATTTTGTTTCCTTAGTACACAGCCGTAACTTCACAACTCTCTAGCTCCTAATTAATAAGCAGTGACTCATCCTGAAGGTACCCAGAGCACAAGACATAAAGTATGGCAACTTTTTTCTTCTAGATTTATTTCAGCATATGACTAAAGTTAATGATAATTTTAAGGAGACCATGTAACTTATGAACACATCTGTCACTGTGTTTGTTGTATTTACTACAGCGGATGCTTTTACTTTTGTTTGTAATACCAAAAATGTCCCTAAACTTAAGAAATATTTTAGAAATTATGAAATGCTAAAAATACCTTCTTTATAAACTCACAATTGTAGTGAGAAATGAGAGAATATTTTGTTCATTGTGGACTTCCCACGTGTCATTATTGCACCGCAGTTTATCAATCGACCATGCAGTTAAGTGCCTGCAGTACTTATACCCGAGAACTTTCCCACCGCCTTTGCCCTCCTGATGTCATTGAAAAGGCGTACAGACCTAAACAGAGTAATCTTTAATCGTTCTTCCAATTTTGGCTGTATGAGCAGGACTTAGAGAAATGGAGGGCTCTCCTGATACCTAATAAGAAATCAATATAGAAAATTGATAACTCCCCAAGTAGTTTTTGCTCCTTTAAATGGGAAGAATAGACATATGATGGGAAAAGAGATTTTGTTGTCCAAAGATGCCAGTTAGATATTGTATTAGTAATGAATATACAAAATAGTTGTGATTGATTAAAAAGGCCTAGGGTCTGCCCCCCCAAAGTGTCTTTACACGGCCCCCAGAGCCAGATAACGCCAGTGGACTCCGGGATAGCCCTTGTGTTCAGTCTTGGCCTTTCTGTCCCACCAGCCAGGAAACCCGCCGAAGCGAACAGCGCCCCCTAGCGCGTGTGACGTGCCCCTTCTCTCTGCGCTCAGACTTCCCTTGCCATTGGCAGCATTGTGTCTCCGGGAGCGAGAAACGAAACCCCAGCGGTGGCACAGTGACCAAATCAGAACTTCTTTTGGAATACAGGCGGGTACCTTCCCTAACTTAATATGAAATCCCTTACTTCACACAGGACTGAAGTTATCATTCATTTCAAAGTAAAAATCTGAGGCTACAAATATAAAACTCATATGTATTTGTCTTTCAATCATACTCATATATGTACTGTGTTTGCAATATACAATATGCACATGGTATGAAAATGGTAAGTGCCACGGGCCATTCTTCTGTGGCTTTTGAATGGTTTTTCCATCTCGATAGAGTTCAAATCAATATTCTTGCCTGCATAACACGTCCAAGTACTATCCCGAACTATGATCAAGTACTAAGTGATTTTAATATTTCCCAAAACAAATAAAAAAGAGTTAACAGCTTTGAAAATATGTTTATTGGGTGTTAAGCTTGTTTAATGTGGATTTTTCTGCTAGAATTTGGGCAATAAGTGGGTTATCATTTTTCAGTATAGAACCTATATGAATTTTATTTAATCTTATAAATGTCCATGTACTAAATGGTACCTGTTTATGCATCATTTTCCGGAGAGTGTTATGCTAATTTAACCAGGGGATAGCGGTTTTTAAATAGCTTCATTGAGGTATAATTGACAAAAGATAAATTGCATATATTTAATATGTATCATTTGATGTTTTAATATATGTATACAGTCAGGATAATGAACATATCTACCAACCCCCCTTCAAATAATACCTCTTACCCCTTTATTACTCATCCCTTCACCCCACCCACCTCTACCCCTGTACCCCTGCCCCCAGGTGACCAGTAAGCTGCTTTCTTTCACTATACATTGTGTGCTCTCTCCCCTCCCCCGCCCCGCTTCACACGCATGCACACACACACACACACAACCTACTGGAAGCCTCTTGGTCTCTTTTAAGGTGAATTAGAACTAATTAAAAAAAACTGTTACAATATCTGATCAACAAACTGATTTCACTAAAGAGGGTTTAAAATTACCTTATGCCCCGACTGGTGTGGCTCAGTTGGTTGGACATCATCCTGCAAACTTAGAGGTCACCAGGTCAATTCCCAGGCAGGGCACGTGCCTGGGTTGCGGGCCAGGTCCCTGGCTGGGGACGTGCAAGAGGCAACCAATTGGTGTTTCTCTCTCTCCCTTTCTCCCTCTCTTAGCCTCTCTCTACAAATAAGTAAAGAAAATCTAAAAAAATAATAAGTTATATCTGTTTAGTGTTTTCACAGCCTTTCACATTCTCCCTGTCCATCATCTGTTTGATCCTCACAAGCTATTATTAAATTTATACACACGTAATACCTACTAATGACTCTCTTACAAAGACCAGTACAAATCCTTCTAACATTGCGCAGTAATTTCTCATTAACTCAACACAGACCTGTTTCTGTTGTTTTGCTACAATCTATTTCATCCTCCGTTATTATATAATGTGTTTTTACCTTTTCAGATTGTGCTGTAGAGCTCATTGCATATTCATATGGTTTATATATTTTTTACTGGTGGAAAGAGCTGGAAGCTTGAAAGCATCAGTTCTTCCTTCCTCACCCTTTCCTTTTCACAAAATCAAAGACATTTTCCCATAACTGTAATTTACACATTTCCTCCCCGAGCGTGAATGATTGGCTTTAATAGCCATTAAAAGCCTTTTGAAGTAGCACAGTCAGGTGCTAAATGCCACCCTGTCTCCTCTCTCCCTCGTGTGGGCTGAGGCGGTCCTCTCCACCCCCAAACCTCAGCTCCCCTCACCCGCTGGTCACACCAGAGGCAGCGCACACGACACCTCGGCTGTCCTGCGCCCCGTACAAACACCCACCTAGCAGGGGTGTTGTGAAGACTGAGTGGAAAAGCACGTGTAAAAAGAAGAATGTCGGACACTCAGTGCTTAATACATAGTAGCTATTAATTTATTATTTTTGCTGTCTTGTAAACATATTTTAATAACCTCATTCACAAAACTTATTTTCTTATAAGCACAGGTATATTTTAATTTTTTTTCTAAGTAATAGTTCTCTGCCATTCCACACTTTTCAGTACTGCAGGATTCATTATCATCATAATGTCTTCTTCATAGCTTGGCTTTTTGTTTTAAAATCTCCCAGTTAAAAGAAAGCTTTCTCTTTGTGTTTTAATAACAGTAGGAGGAGCTGGACCTTGAGCAATCACTGCCCTAAGTTATTTTCTGCCTTGATATTGAAAAGCCAAGTATTGTACCCTAAAAACAATTCCACACCAACCAAGCCAACCTGTCTTTCTTCTTGTGAGGTGATCTACCTTTTTATTCAACAAATATTTATTAAGCACCACCCTCGTGCAAAGCCTGTTGGGAAAGATAGATATGACCTAGATGCAGATACTGCCTGTCGGGCGCTTGCTGTGTAGCAAATATCTACTTCTTCTATTTTTAAACAATTTTATTGTATTTTTCCTTTACCACTTAACCCCTTTATACCACCCTCTCCTGCAACCCCCACACTGTTATCCATGTTCACGAGTTCTTTTTCCTTTTTTGCTCAATCCTTCCATCCCCTAATATACAGACAAGGTCCCGAACAACAGGATGCATTGCAGTGAGAGGATTAAATCAGAAGACTCAGGTGGAATGCTTCGGTCATACCTGGAACATAGTACCTGATTGTTAGAGGTTAGTACTTTGCTGCGGTAGCAGCACATCCAACCGAGGGCATGGGGAGAGACCTCAGCGTCTTGAGCCACCAGCACCCCCGGCAGTTCAGTGGGCATCTGGAGAGGAGCTTTGCTCTGAGCTTCAAGGATACCCAGAGATACAGCCACGGCCAGTGCGGGCAGAAGAGAAGCAAATGACAGCAAGGTGAACGAGACAAGGAGTTCTCAAAGCACGTGAGGTGCCCGCTGCAGGCTTCTGACGGTTTGGGGGGCATGTGGCCTTGCCGATGGTCAGGCTTTGTCAACAAGTAAAATAAAATAAAATAAAATAAAATAATAAAATAAAATGCCGGTAGCTGTTGCTCCACCCCAGTCTCAGAACTTGCTTTTCTGGAGATAGTGCAGTAAACACCCTGTGTGATGTTGGATTTCTTCTAAATACAGTAAAAACAACAACAACAACAACTGCATCTTCTGTATCAGTCCCTCATCTGCTTCCCCCAGTCTCAGCGAGAGAAGCTCTGGAAACATCTTTCGTCACTGCCTGAGACTGCCAGAGAGCCCGGCTTCGGCGCTTCTCTACCGCTATCATTAAGGGTCACCGACACGAGTTGTTTGGAAGCTCTCGCCATCTGGTGCTGGAAACGGCACCTTTCTCCCAGGTGCCACGGAAGGAAATAAGTGTAATGCCCAGCTTCAGATAGTTTTCAGATTTTCAGAATTCAGCTTGAAACGCAGTAGTTCGGTTCACTGCAAGTGCCTGGAAGGGGCGCCACGCGGTACTGTGACACAGGGTTCGAAGAGGTGGCTTCTGATTTAGCAAGTCTCTGCTGTCAGGGCCCTGATACAGAGCCCTGAGGGAAACCCTGGTCGGCTTCACCCAACATTGTGAGGCTTCCTGCTCGCCGATGAGCTAGACCTGGCGGAACAGCGGCCGATGGGACACGCCAGTCCCACACACAGGTGTCCGCAGCCGTCATCCTGACTCCAAAATAGCCGTCGTGTCCTCCTAACTCAGGGGACAGTTCTCTCGTGCATTCCAGCTTCCTTAACACACGTGTCTTTCTGAGGAGAAAATGTTTCCTCTTTAAGATTTCATTATGGTATGACATGTGTCTACTTCCGTTCTGTAAAAACGATATGGGCTTCTTTGGCAAAGCCGAAGAAGAAATATCACGGGGGTCAGTGTAGCTCCCCCATTTGCATTATATTCTGATTGGTGTAAACACCAATCAAATTCTACTCTAAATCCCCCAAGATACTGCATTTTCGTAATCTCAGTGAGAAGACAGATTTTGATTGCTTGTTTACATACTTCAACTTCGAATATCATGAGTAGATAGTATCATCCATCTGCTTCTCTTCTGCACGTTTATAAAAATGCCCACAATACTTCGACAAGATATTTCTTCTTATACCACAGATTCACCTCCCTTAGGTATCGTACTTGTTTTTGCCAGACCTAATTCTGATGGATTCCTTTGTGTGGTTAAGCACATATGGTGCTATTTCGTCACATATTATTTACCAAGTATAACAGGCAGCCAAATGGGACTTTATATTTATATGTATACTTTCACGTTGTGCACTGTAGAACATATTGGTGGGCTGTGGCAACTTTGGGTAAGTCACCTTGAGAAAAACCACGTGATTTCTTTAGTCTAGAGGAGCTAGAACGTGCATGTGTAGATGATCGTTCAGATGCTGTCAGGTACCAAAACTGTAATTTTCTAACACTCAAGTCTCCCCAGTGTTGGACCAAGCCACCTTCCTGCAGGGCCCGTATCGCAGTGAAAAGCCTTCTTTTAGACACGATGAGCTCTCTCAGAAGCAGAGGCCAGAACGGCCTGGGTAAGGCTTCCTTTCACGTCGTCCTGTGACGTCGTCCCGTTTTTCGGTAGGCAATGTAAGTAAACCTACGAGCAACTGGGAGAATCGCCACATCGACCTCCCAGGTCATGCAGCGAACGTCGTGAGGGAAAGGACCAGTGGAAGCCGTAGGACTGACTTCCTGTCCCTGTCGGAACAGTGAGCCATGGCTGTCCCACGTGCCCAGGGAAACTGGAGAGGTAAGAGCCACCAGCAGAAAGCAGATGGGTCTCAGCAAGTAAGTATGCACTATCATAACCTTAATCAGGTGATTATCCTAATTACAACTGCCGCTCTGGAAAGAGCACATCTTTATTGGAGCAAATTAGCAGAGCCTCTGGTACGTGGGTGCAGCTGGTATGGGTATACTTCTCTGCATTCTTCTTTCAGAATTGGGAAGGTGGGGAGGCAGGAGGCCATTGAGGGCAGTAGGAAGAGCGGCAGGAGGGAGGAGTTGCAAGCGTGGTGAGCTGGGACCAGGGGAGCGTTTCCCTTGGGTGCCCTGGCTCCTGGTCCTTAGGCTGGGCGTCCTGGCCAGAGGCTTCCTGGGACAGGCGCAGAGCGAGCCAGACTGCGGTCTCTAAACCACGCCAGGCTTTACCCCCTCCGTGCAGAATACAGCAGGCGCATCGCCTTCTTTCTGCTTTTCCTTTTTTAAGGCGAGTAACAGAATTCATGCTGACATGAATTCCGCTAGAAAGAGGCGGACAGACCAGAGTTCGGAGGGCAGGAGGGCGGGAGGCCAGGCGGTGGCCTTCCACCTGGGAGCGAGGGAGGGCTGGCGGGGTTCGTGCAGCGTTCCGGGGCGCTGCTTGTTTCAGAGCCACCGCGGTCCTCCTACCCCCGCCCCATGCGTCCACTTCCTCTTTAAAAAGAAAAACCCAATCCATTTATTTAAATGATTGGTGTGCAAAATTGACAGATCCTCAACTCTGCCATTCAGCTAGAAGGTTTCTTCAGAGGCCTCCATTTCTTCGTCCATCCTGTTCCTACTATAATGCGAAGCGCCCGTCTGCGCGCTGCAGGTCAGAGCCCAGTAGCCCGCGCAGGTGCAGAGGCAGGTGCCTGCGTGGAGACGGGCTGCCGGGAAGGAGCGGGGCGGTGGCACGTGGCCTCACGCGACAGCACGGGGCGAGGGGGGGGCGCCGTGGCCCCACCCACCGGACGTGAGTGCGTGGGCGGCAGGACTGGAAGGGGACCACTGTGCCCGCGCGCGCGCAGATGCTGAGCAGAGGGACGTCCCCCCGCGCGGCAGTCCTGGTCTGGCCGGACCCGGAGGCGCCCTGCTGGCTTGGCTTTGGGCCCAGGTGCCTGGGAGGCCGCCTGTGGCTGGGCAGGTGCCCGCGTCCTCTTCAGCCCCGAGAAGGACTCGCGGAGGAGGCGGGTGTTGCCTGACTGGGTTGAAAAGTGCTTGGAACCAAGTTGATGCTGCAGTTCCCCGCCGAACTCCAGTCTGGGCGAGTCTGGGTCCCAGTGAAATCCTGTGGAACCCCACCTTTCTTCGCTGCGTTGATACATCACGAAAATAGACCTGAAGAGGAGGAAACGGGAATCACCCTAGACGATTTAATGAGACACGTGCGCCAGAAGGTAGGGGGGGCCGAACCCTGGGGAAACACAGGGGCGAATCACTTCGTGACGGTTCTGGGATCTGGTTGGTTGGGAGGTGCCCTCCAGGCGAAGATAACTCACTGCCTTTCCACCTGTTACTCTTCAAAACTGCCAGAGGGTGGGCGGTCTCTCCGGGTTCCTGAGACAGTCGGTGGACGCCGCTTTGGAGGGAGCTGTTCCGCCATGAGGTCAGCACTTTTGAGTGGGACCCGGAGCCAGAGAGGGGCCTGAGGCTGGCCCCGGGTTCAATGCCAGCCACGCTGCTTCCTGAGCCCGCTGACACGGCGGATCTGACCACGCTGACGGTGTCTGACAAAAGCAGGGCCCCTGGCGATGTCCAGCACGCCCAGTGCAGTGCACACGCGCAGGGGCTGGGGAGAAAACCAGCATCTGCCACCGAAACACCCCGAACGCAGCCCAACTCATCTCACCTCATCTGGGGAATAAAACCACGGTTCTCTTCCACAGAACATTATTCCCTTGACAACTGCTCCGTCTGCGTTGTCTCTTCTCCCTCACGCTCCAGCTGTGTCTTCACGGGAAGTTCCAACGACACGCTCAGGGAGGGGGAGAAAAACTCCGACTTTTATGCGTGGGTCTGCACCGTATTCCTAGAACCGACAGGAGGACTTTCGTGGCATCAGTGTTCCGTCCAGGAATGTCCTTGAACAGAGTGTGGAAGGGAACTCCTCCCAGGAGGAGAATTAGAACCATCCCTTTGATTTCCCAGTTCGTCCAGAGCAAGAGAGAGTCTGAGAATGCCTCTGTTCTGACGCGTGGGCAGTGACGGATGGTGTGGCTGCATTGTCAGAGACATGGGACCAGGTTCGAATATTCCCAAGGAGAGGCAGGTGGATGAACTTCAGCAATGTGCACAGAGTATAAGGATCTTGGAACCCCACGTCCATGCCCCTGCAAGGACACCCACTGTAGATGCGAGTTTCAGCTTTCTGGTGGAGAGGATATAACACCTTCTAGTCCCGTGGGTCTCCTTCCTCAGCCACCCAGTGCTCGCCCAGTCCATCCACAGGAAAAGGACCTGTGGGCCTGCTCCTCATGGTCAACACATGAGCTTCTCCTCCTCTGACCCTTTCACTGCTCCTGTTGGGAACTTAATCCGCCGACATCAGAGGCCAGAACGGACCCTCATTCCTTGGGGGTGTCTGGAAGACTCGGCCAGCTTCCTTTTGACCAGCAGTTCACTTGGGCTCCACTATATAACGCTGAAGCTGAGATTCCTGCCAGCAGGAGGAACCAGCAGGAGACTGCAAGGTAAGAGGGCGGAAAGGGCACCTGGTCCATCCAGGTTGCCTCCTGCTGGTCAGCAGCATCCTAGCCATGGTCCATTCTAACCATCTTCCATTCTAGAAGCTGCAGTTGGTTCCCAGTGCCTGATTTCTTTGGTGATCTTAAGCACCCCACCCCCTGATCCCATACCATCAGACGGACCAGCAGCAGCCAAAGGGTCCCCTTCTCACAGTCTGAGCCCCACCTTTGCAGGGCTTCCCCTTCGGCGTCTTGTCAACAGCAGCCAGGCAACAACCATCCCTGCCGAGTGTGCACCCCACTCTGCATAGCCTCCGCCTCCACGTCTGAAACTCAGGATATTTTCGGCTTCTTCCCGTTGTCCCCCGGTCTTCCAGGCGGTAGCCTCTTCAGTCACTCATTGGTGTCAGGGTTCGCTTTGGTTTTTTCAGTCCCCTAAGTACCTTTGTAGCCAATACCCTGTAGTAAAATTCTTTCTGTAGTAACAGCTACCATGATTTCCATTTTTTTCTGGCTAGGACTTGACAATACAATGAGAAAGTATGTAATGACAACCTGATGCAGCATCATAAGGTTCAAAATCTGAAGTATCCCCTTGACTATAAACGTGAAAAGGGCTTTGAAAATAACATAGTCTTTATTTTACCTAAGGGAATTCATGGGGAAACTCTGTGAGTGTATGAATGTGGGAACCCTGTTACCAAAAGCCCACCCCCGCTGGTTGTCAGTTAATGCAAGAAAACAGAGGGAAGAAACCCTGCAAATGTAACAAAAGTGGTGACTGCCTTCCATCTGAAATCCCATCTCACTAAAAACTAGCAAGTACACACCCGGGAGGACCCCTGTGAACGTAACATCTACGGGAAACCCTGCCAACCATCAGTCCTCAACTTTTATTACAAATGCACAAATAATCGTTGTAATAAAAGCTCCCGCACAAGACACGTTAGAGCAGAGAGCACAGAGCAGGGAAGAAATGTGGTAGAAAAACTGAGTGTGGGGAGTCCTTCAGCAAGAAGCTCCGTGTCACTGTCTCCCAGAACAGTCCCACCCGCACCATCTCCGGGCCTGCGAGGCTGGTACTGGCTCCAGTGACCCAGTTGGAAGACCCCCTTGAGGCCATGGCTCCCCACGGGGCACTGAGTTCTGAGAACCAAACGTAGGGTCCACCCAGCGCCGATGGCCTCCCTTCTGAAACACGCGGCCTGTGCCTCCGACCTCCTGACTCCCCGCGCACAGAGCGTGGGGCCGGCCCTGGGGCCGCGGGCTCGGCCTCTGGCGATCCGCACAGGCAGTGTGTACCCGCTTTGGCGACTGGAGGGCAGAGCTTGGTTGTGGAGTGCCACACACTGTCGTGACCTGCCCCTCTCAGGGCAGCTTGGTGCTGGGCGTGGGGAGAGAGGGGACAGGGAGCGGCAGGCGCAGGGGAATTCAGCCGTCCCAGTGACGATGCCCATGAACGCAAGGGCGTCAGTGCAAGCGCTCGTGAGTGGGAGAGAACGGAAATAGGATGAAACACTGACCATGTGGAAGTTTGAGTGCCTTCCGCAGTAAATGAAAACACATGTCAGGGAGTTCATGCTCAGGGAAAGTCTTATTAAATATGATGTTATAGGGGAATAGAGCTTTTCTCTTGGATATAATCTGTTGTAAACCATGTTTCAGATGTGATGCCAATTACTTTATAGAAAAAAATTACACTTTTTAAGTAATAAGTTTAGTCCCTGTGAAATAGGAAGGTATTCCAAAGCAATTGAATAACTGTAATAATCAGATAATGCACATTAGAATACATACTTTCCCTGGGATAGAAAGAGTTTATATAACTAAAAATACAGAGGTATTGGGCCTTTTGTTAATCTGACATAACCGCGACTAAAAAATTAACATAGTAAATAATAAGTAGCACACATTTATCAAATTTATCAAGATTTTGTACATTCATACCACCAGTATAGTATAATACACATTGGATATAAAATAATACTTTAGAAGTTTAAGCTGTCATTCCACAAACTTTGTCTATTATTTCTTAGAAAATATAAATGTAGCTCTCACATTTGTAACTCAATTTCCCTTTCAATTAAAAAAAACTTATTTGGAGTAAATTGCAAAAAAAAATGGACTTTGCGTGAAAAGTACTCAGTAGAACATATCAGCAAACTGAAAAGTTTCAGGGCCAATATTAGGTTCAGGGCGTTGCTGGGAAGCAGGTATTTTCATGGTAAAGTTTTTGAAACACGTTTCCCTGAGACCTGGGTTAAAGAGAAGTCTTGGAAATTCCGAGGTAGACGAATAAACAAGGGCCCCAGGGAGGGGCTGGAGACTCAGCTCTGTGAAGGAGGTCAGTGGGGGGGGGGCGGGCGGTGGACGAGGGGGACCCTGGAGCTCCTCCAGGGGTTGGAACAGGCAGAGCCTTGCCCCGCCCCCGCGGTGCCTCCAGGTGGTGGCTCACGTTCTACAACCTCGATTTCCAGCCTTTCCATCTCACAGCACACACACACTAATTGCTAAAATTCTGCGGCCCGCCAAGAAACATATTTTTCCCCAAGCTGACAAAAGAAAACAGGTATAATTTTGATTCATCCTCACCAGACGGCTATGGTCGTGTGGGCCGCTGGCACTTTTTTATTTGACAGTCTCGGGGAGAAGAGGTCGGTGCCCCTGACCGAGTAGTCAGGTGTTGCAGGTGTGCACACCAGCAGTGTGCCGCGGCACGCGGCCTGCAAGTCAGTGTCCTCCAGACAGGAACCCAGACACCTTCCCTCTCTGTCCGAGGAGAATTCGTCTACACCAGGGAGTCAAGACTGCTCTCCCGCTGTCCGGAGGAGAGAGAGGCAGTCCTCCGGTCTGAACTCCCAGCTCCACGGTGTTCGTGGTCCTCGCTTACAGGAATGCAGGGCGGGTACCTGGAAGGTGACACCTACCTGCCTTTCACCGCATCACGCAAGGAGCGGGGAGTCTGAGGCAGGGGGGACCAACGCAGTTATTGCTGTGTAAGTCATAATCTCTTCCTGCCTCAGAAGCCTTGTGCAGTTTTTGGGACAACACAGATAAATACAGGTATGAGCATCCAACAGGTAATACCTCTCTACTTCCTGTTCCAGATAGGTTCACGTCCCATACCTTTTAGTTGACAGGGGAAGACCTGTGGAGGCCAGAAGGGAAGGAAGGAAGGAGGGGGAAGGCCAATGCCAAGAAAAGAATTATAGATGAGGCTGCTGGCACGTGGAAACGAGGGTTATCTGAAAGATAGGAAGCCTTTTAAGATTATGAGAGGTATACTGCTAAAAATAATCGTAAATTTTGCCTTACAATGCCTGTGATTGTTCCACATTTAAAGTCCTTGGCTCCACAATTCTCCAAGGGGAGGAACTAGACTGACAAAGCTACGCGGCTAGCAAAGAGAGTATAATGCTAACACCCATATCAACTATGCCCCCAAATGGGACAAAATAAATGAACTTTGTCATGAGTGAGCCCCAGGAGCCTCAGATTCCAGAGGGGCTCCAGGAGCCTAGCCCCAGGACTCCCACACTCCCGCCCGGAGGAATTACAGAACTGCTTTAGACTGGGGGTGTTTGGTGCCGAGAAATGAAGCAGACATTCTTGGTCAGCAAACACCTGCGTGTCCCCGCAAACATTCCCCAGGCCCCTGTGCCGTAAAGAGAAGTCGTGTTAGGAGTCTCGGCCGACAGACGAAGAGGAGAGTGATGTGAGTCGCTGTGGGCAGAAGCATTAAGATCATACCCTCTGTTTCTTTGCACGGCCACCTGCAGGCCAGATGGTGTTTCCCCCTGAGACGGGCCACCTGGATCCCACAACTTAGAAGGAAGCTCCCTTGAGAACCGCTGGACTCACTGCAGATTTAGAGTGAGAAGTACGTACGTGAGTTCACCCCCGAAATGGGGAGGGTTTGTTCACGGCATTGCCTGCCCCAGGTCCGATGAGGGATGCTCTTCTCCCACTGGGCACATCTGCCGGGTCTGGAGGCATGTCTGGTCGTCACCGGGGGAAGGGGTGCCGCTGGCATTTGTGGGTGGAGATCAGGGGTGGCGCTAAACATCCTACGGTGCACAGGACAACCCCCACCACACACACCCCACGAATGTTGTGGCCCAAAGTGTCAACAGTGCCTCCATGGAGAAACCCCCGCCAAGCCTAACCCGGCCTGCGCAGTATGTGAGTGGTCCATGCGGTTTTGTTAAGTGAGAAATGGCAGATGGATGCTGACCACCTCTGCACGGCGTTTTAAGACTGTGTGACTGTGTGAGTCTTCCCGCATCCACATGTACCTGGAGTCTCTGCTTCTCGTAGTAGCCAGAGGATCTCTCTGAACAGCATAAAGCAAATCACATCGCTTCCCTGCCCAGACCTTCAGGGGCTTCGGTCGTGCGGCTGGAGCCCACTCAACAAAACTCTGTACCTCGGCATAACCTTCCCTCCTTCCTGCCCCACATCACTGCTGTCCCCCCCGGTCTATCCCCACAGGCCCTGGTACCGCCCTTCTAACCTGCCGGGCACACCCCTGCCCTGGCCATCGCCTGCTGACCCTCCAGACTTGGGACGGCTTCCCCGATCGCCCCCCGGGAACGCGTTCCTACCCCCAGTCACTCTCGGTCCCTTCACCCGGCTTCGTGTCCCCACACGGAGCTCAGGCTCGCCCGGAATTTGGCTGCGTGGTTTTTGGTCTGTCATCTCCCTCACCAAAATGAACACCACAAGCAGGGGTTTACTCTTTTCCCCACATCTAGTAGGCCGACAGTCACGACTAGATCACAGTAACTACCCAGTACTTGTTTGTTGAGTGAATGCATGTACATGTCTTGAGGGACAGCCGGAACTACGTCAAATGTTTTAACGTCGGTCATCCTTGGGTTGTCAGTTTCAAGGGCTTTTCACTTTCTTACTTACAGGTTTATATGCCGCCTCATGTCCTACCTATGTTACCTTTAGAATTCAGCTTTTTTAGTTTTTACAGGAAAAGTGCAAGCGTAAAGGTCACGTACAGGAGGGCTGACTTGTGGAGGCGGCATCTCTGTTAGAGGCAGGAATGGGGAGCTTTGTCACAAGTCTCCAGTCTGGCCCCTGTCACGCTCTCGGCATCAAAGGGAACAGCTCCGATTCCTCTAGTTTTGTATTTGATAAGGATTTTTTGTTGCTGTTGTTAATAAGTCCATCTGCCGAAATATCAAAGTAGAAGGAATTTCCTCTAATACCTCAAAGGGTTTCAACGCAAAGCACCAGGATAAAGTTAAAAGAAAGTCCCACAGATAACATGTGGTTGTGAAATAACGATTCCTGCCCAACCTCATTGATCAGAACAGCCCTTAGAAGCTAAGGACGGTCCTCTGTCCATCACGAATGGTCTCCGCATGGACCGCCAAACAATAATAAAGAAAACGTGAATGCATCCTAATGAGAAACTCTGAGTGCAAGCCACATTTGAGATAGTTAAAAAAACAATGGGCATTAAGTCCTGAGCAAGGCTGCTAATCTCCGCTAGTGAAGGAGACTGTATTCTGATGTTGTAATTAAAATGCCTGTATTTTCCTTTTGAGATGATGAGCACAAACAACACAGGGAAGCTTTGAGATGGGTTTGTGAAAGTCTAGTCTGTGCCTGTCTCTGAAGACAGACCTACAGTGAATTCGGGTTGAGTGAATAAAACAGAATGTGCTTCCTTTATGTACTACAATGAGAAATTTTCAGGGAGTCAAAATAGATATTGAAGCAAAGGCATTCTATGTTATCAGGTTACGAAGAGTTGTAATGGAAGAAGGGGAAGGAATTAGCCAAAGAACATCTATGCATAACCCACAGACGCAGGCAGCAGGGAGGTGACGGTCAGAGGGAGGGGGGCCGAGGGCTGGGTGGAGGTGGGCAAGGGTGGGGGCGATGGGGACATCTGTAGCAATGTCAACAATAAAAATAAATTTACAAATAACATTGTAACTAAAGTTGATAAAAATGAAAAACTTTAGTGTTCTTTATCTCAATCAGTGAGTTCATTTTTTAAACTATGTTTTTTTAAAGATTTTATCTATTTATTTTTAGAGAGGGAAGGGAGAGAGAAAGAGAGAGAGAGAGAAACATCAATGTGCGGTTGCTGGGGTCCATGGCCTGCAACCCAGGCATGTGCCCTGACTGGGACTCGAACCTGCGACACTGGTTCGCAGCCCGCGCTCAATCCACTGAGCCACGCCAACCAGGGCCATTTTTTAAACTATGTTTAATAGGAGAAGAAAATACAAATGAACAGCTAGAAAGTACTTCAGACTTTAAAAGTGGGTATAAATGACAAAATTGACACAGAACGTTGAATAAATAATATTCACAGCAGCACAAGTATTTAGTTTGTATCTTAAAGAACATAGCCGAACTACTGAATCATTTATTAAAATAAAAAACAAACCTCCCATAAAGAAATAAAATGCCTCTTCATATAAATGACTGTTCAATCAAAATAGAACAAAAATATTGAGATTGTATCTCCACGTATCTGGAGAGCCGGTAATGAAATCAAGAGCAATAAGCCAGTAATGTGACCAAGCTCTCCTTAATAGATTTTCTTTTACTTAATGGCATTACCCAATTAAAGGATGTAACTATGAACAGGGTACAATAGATGTTTTATGTTAGGCTTTCATTAATGACTTTGACATGATGTCCCCTGATATTTAACTTCCAAAATGAACACAAATTGGTTTGTATATAAACATAATCCTGTAGACAGGAAACTGACTTTTAGAGGAAGCTGAAGTTAACCACAAATTAATATTAATGAGCCCATGGGCTAAGTCTCCCGTTAGCTCGCATAGCAGGGAAATTGTGCTCTGGAAGGCACTGGGTTTCATGGTAAACAAAATGTGTGACGGAGTGCTGGCTAACAGGTAAAAAGTGTGTTTAAATGGAAGAGCAGTGAAAATGGTAAGGGGGTGTTCTGTGGGCTGTGGCAGGAACGGCGTTCCGGGCGTGGGGGCCGGAGGTTTAGCCAAGTGTCGCCTGGGGTTCCGTCGCAGGGAGCTGCCCCGTGGGTCTGGGGACTAGTCACGTCTTCCTCTCCTCAGGCAGCCACTGTCTTTGCCCGAGGAGAGAGCAGCAACCGCCAAGGAGTTGGCAGGTTCGGAGATTCGTGGCTGTTTTTAATTCTGTATTTTACGAGTTCACAGACGTGATCTGCAACTGGAAGTTATTGGACAGACTTTGGGCATGTGAGAATGGTCAAAATGGATCACCGTGGAAAACATGGAAACGATATTCATTCATTGATTCGTTCTACACACGTTCACGGCGCTCCTAACCTGTGCAGGTGTCGCTCTAAGAGTTCCCCGTATCCGGGAACGGAAGGGAGTCATCTTCGCCCCGGTGGACCTGACCCTGCAGTAGAGTCCCTCCCCCTGGGTCTCCTGCCCACCCCCCCCCCCGTGACACTCTGCAGACTAGGACGAGAAAGTGTGACAGACGTCCTCGAGGCTCACACACCGGGCGGGGGTGGGGGGTGGGGGGGAGGAATTTGCCTTCCTGCACGCAGCACTCGCTGGTTCTCTGTGCTGCGTCTCGGGAGATGCAGAGATAAGAAGCACCTGCAGCTACTTGGAGAAGTAGATGGGGCAGAAACGGGGCAGGGGCTGCGGGAGACGTGACGGAACTCCTCAGACCAGCACGTGAGGGAAGAGGGACCTAGACGGCAGGTGCGGCGCCTGAGGAGGTGCCGAGGCACGAGGCAGCCTGACGTGCTCTGTTCTGGGATCGGAGAGAATGGCCGGACAGGAGGGTGCACAAAGGCCAGGTCACGACGCATCGCAGTGTGTGCCATGCCGTGAGTTCGGAATGCGGTCACGGGGGAAGGGGACTCACCGAGGGGCTCACGGCAGGGAGACGGGGTCGTATTTATACGTGGCTCACTTATCTACGGTGACAAGGAAGGGGGCCCAGGCACGGGATGGCGATGACACTGCAGTCACCCTGGGAGCGGGTGAGAAACCTGTACTGAGGAATACAGAGCCACTAGTCACGTGTCCTCGGTGTAAGGTGGAAGGGATTAAAATCAGATGAAATTTAAGGTCAGTTCTTGCATCACACTAAGCGGGTCCCAGATATCGTATAGAGCGAATGCAGAGCATTGCTGTCATCCAAAAACAATCTGGCAGCTTCAGGTGCCTCCCCTGGACGGGACACCTCGTTTCGGGAAGAAAGGGAGGAGGTCAGACCGAAGGAGGGAAAGAGGGCATTTGAAGGGGAGAGAGCTTTCTGATGTAACTAAATTTACATTTTTTATTCTTTTACATAACAAACCCTTTTTTAATTGTAGAAAAGGAAAGATAAAGTATTCTGTGACTCAAAGGTGGACACCTCTCCTGTGATGTGGGGGAGAGAACGCAGGCCCCATGATCCTTTGTTTGAGATGAGGCCTTTGCAGAAAATAATCCTTTCAAAGTAAAACTGAAGGGGTTTTTTTGGCACACCCCTGCCCCAAGTGGGGTATTTCCCCATTGTCTGCTGGCTCTTCCAAGCAGCGTGCCAGCCCGTTTTCATCCGGTCAAGGTCAGTTGGTGTTTCTGCGCCTCCACGGCCATCTCTCACATCAGAGAGACACACCCGGGCCAGGCCGGATAGCCCTGCTCTCCAGCAGCAGCGGCGGGGCTTTGGGCTGGTTCTACCCAGACAGCTGGACCGTGGCTCCTACGTAGCCTGGACGTCTGTCGCACACACCTGAAGTCCAGGGAGTTCCGGAAGTCTGCGTGTAGGCTGGTTATCATTTGCTGTGGATTTAAAGGGGTTTCACAGAAAAGATTAAACATGTATTTTTCACGCTGATATGAAAAAATATGTGTGGGGCTACATATATGCTACACACATATGTATTAGGTTCAGTTTCTACAAATTTATATTGAACACCTGTGGATGAGCACTTGGCTCGTATATATTTATAAACTGTAGGCTATGATTTTTAGGAACTGACAGTGTAACTAGCAGGTCAGCCCGCTTAGGGCTAAAAGTTGTCCAATGTCATTTAGTTTTGTTTCTATGCAATGGGATATAACTCAAACCTAACTGGGGCAGGGGCAGGAAACATGAGGCAAGTAGTGACAATAATGAATGGATTTTCCTGTATAAAGCTTCCTATCATTTGCTGAAAACATCTAAATGATAAATTCTGATTTCCCCCCAATTCATTCACAAGTATGAATAGCTTCTCTTATTTTATATATAAACCAAAGCTGTGAAGTTCTGCGCCGCTCGCTAACTTTACGTTTATTTAGATATCTCACTTCTTGAGGCTTCTGCCCGATTAATAATGGAGACATTCTTTAAAAATGTGCAATATTTAGCCACTCTTAATCTCACCAAGAGGAACGCTTCCTTAACCAAAGCGAGTGTGTTTTACATTATGCCGTTCCCAAGTTCCATATCAAAAAGAAAAAGTAAGGAAAAAAAACTGAAATAAAACTGGAAATAATAAACATGCCATAAAATAAGTTAATGAAAGTAGGAGATGAAAATGGAAATGAAATGCAAGATTTAAAAGGATATAATTCTGTGTATACTGTTTGGTCAGATGAAACTTCTAATCACCGAGCAGCACCGCGGGCTACTGTGCCTCCCCAGTCTCCTCTTCCTCTCGTTCCGCGGCTGCTCCTACTCAGAAGCGATGCGTCATCTCGTCGGTGCTCAGCTCCCCCGTACCCGTTTCCTCTCCACTGCAGCCACCGCACCGTACAAACCCCCTCCCTCTCCCCAAGCCCCCTTCCCATTTGTGTCCCAGGCTTCAGCAGCAAAGTCTTCGCCCTCTAGCTCTCCCCTAAGCACACCCTTTCCCAGAACACCTTGGCCAACAGTGATTCCCCTTTGTCCCCTTTGTCATCGCACCAGGTCTGAACCAGATTTCCCGTGGCCCCGCCCCCCCGCAGTCATTGTTCTGGCCCCACGAGAGAAACAGCCTCGTGAGTGTGCCGCCCCCCACTCCAGCAGCAATTCCTGACTCCGTGTCCACACCAGCTTGCATGCTTCTAAGGTGCCCTGAGGATCTCTCTGTTCAGTGACATGAAGTAGAGACGCAGACCCCTCCTCTTCGCTGGCTGGACAAGCCCATGTTGCCCGTTGTCTGAGCGCGAATGTGGCATTTGTGGCCGCTGTGTGAGCCAGCGCCCAGGGAGTCCAAGTGTTGTTTCGGAGCTGAAGAGGACCTTAGGGGCTCCTGAGCAAGCCCGGTGGTTTCTCTTTCCCCAGTGAGGCTCATTAACCAGTTAATCCCAGGTAACGTTCCTAAGGTCACACAGGCAGCGACAGATCGGGTTCCCAAACCACAGCTTCTAAACCCGAGTCCACCGTCTTCCTGCCGGGAGACGCAGGTCAGGTGGGTCCTGGGCGACTCCTGGACCCCCGAGGCGCTTTTCACCAGCCCTCTCCTCCCAGTACTCCGCCTCCTCCAGCCCCCACTTCCCCGTGCTCCTCCCCCTAGTCTCCTGCTCCCTTCACTGTTTCAAACTCGGGCCACTCTGTTCCTGGTGGCATTTATCTCCTAAATGCCCCTCGTCTTTCATTGACATTACTATGATGCGTGGTAAAGAATATATACATATTCTTGCCACATTTTGCTGTTAAGAAGTCAGTTACTGGAGAGAGACTCGCCGTGTCTTACGGGTCCTCAGAGCCCTCGTGGTCCCCGAGAGATGGGTCAGCGTCCCACCGCATGCAGCTGCCCCCGTCACAGTCTCCTGCTGGGTACTGTGAGAGGCAAATTGGTTAGCACTCCACATTTAATCTATCCGATTTGCCGTGGTTTAAGATTTTTTTTTTAAGTTCAGCACTTCTTATTCCTTCCGTTATTTGCAGGACCACGATAATAAACTAGAAATAGAGCAAATGGAAACTGAACTTCTTCAGTCACATCCAATTCGATCAAGTCGTAGGTCAGGCGTTCCCAGAAATAAAGCATCTCGCATTTTCCTCACTTCATGTCCCCCGGGACCACGGCCACACGCAGGAGAGGTTCCGTGCTTGTGTTTGTGTTGATATTAATGTTCACGCGGGGAAGGGGAGCCACGGGGAGGCTTGGGCTCAGCAGGACCGGAATCCCAAGGGGGGTGCTCCGAATGCTCAGTGATGAGACAGAAGTTCTGGTTGGTGCTTGCCCTGACCGGCAGAAAAAAATAGAAATGACCTCAGTCTTTGGATTTTCATCGTGTTGTTTGAATACTACGTGGTTACCCAAGGTTCACTCAGAGTGACCACCGTTTGAGATCATGCACAGGACAGGCTAGTGTCCAGGAGATTCCCACGGAAGGCTCACTGTCTAGTTGACACTAGCCCATCCTGGGGCTTACCCCTTTGGCGTCATCTCTGATATGTATTTGCCCTGTGAGAAGGGGAATTTTGAAGCTTAGATTTATTTCATTTGCTTTGCAGCAGGTAAAAGGAATGTAACGCAGTTGTTCTTAAGGACAGCAGCTTTTTCTTTTAGAACAAGATACATCTGACACACTTTCTGTCTGTCTTCACAGCGCTCCTGAACCATCATCGTCTTAGTTCCCCGTCGTGCAGAGGAGCAGAGCCCACAGCTGCTTCGGGACACACGCCGACGCTTCCTCACTGGTGTCAGTGCCTCGTGGTCTCAGCTAAGCGTGAGTAACCCTCGTAAGAAAGCAAACGTTCTGTCGTCCTCAGAAGCCAGAGCACTACTTATCTTCAGAGCCATTTTCTGAAAAAAGAAAAAAAATTACCCAAGAGGAATTGTGCTGTGAACAGCTCACATATCTCAGATAGTGAGAAAATATAAAATGTGTTCAAATTGGGTTTTGATGACCTATGGTCATTAGCATATGCAAATATATTCAGCATCCAGTTGCTACCTGATCCTGCTCTCATGCCTAGCTGTGGGTCCACCTCCTCCTAATGTTTTTGCAGCTCTCTCTGCACGTGGTGCGCACCTCTTACTTTGTGCGAAGTAAGTTTGAGTGTCACTTGCAAGATAACAGCCCCACAGGCACTCACAAAGGAAACACAACGCAGATACTTGTACCTGGGGCTCGTGCTAGCGACCTCGTTTGCAAGGGGCCTTCCATGCAATAGCAAAAGGAACTCGGCGCGGCAGCTGTGGGAAACCTCAACTCGAGCCGTCCTGTGCCCCGACACCTCCATTTCACTCTGCTTTTCCCTTGTACGTATGAGGTACCCACTCCAGGAAGCATTTAGTGGGGCACATACCACTGTCAGGCACTGTGCCGCATATTGAGACAGAGTAAGAGTACTGAGATAGTGTGTATTTAGATCACTTCAGTAAAACAAAGCCCTTCTTTAAGATAAGCTTCTTTTATAACAGAAATCCACTCAAATGTTATTTAGGAGAGCTTATTAAATCAGGAGTATTAGGCTTTTACACTCATGAATCTGATATATATATATATATATATATAATCATATATATAATCATATATAATCATATGTAATATACAATCTGATGTATGTATAATTTGATATAATCATATATTATGCATATATCAGATTTTATATATGAAATTATACATATACAAAAATAAGGGTATTTTATGTATATTGTATAGAAGGGTATTACGTATATAAGGGTACTTATATACATATAAAAAAGAGTAAGAAATACCCTATGTCAAATGGTGCAAGAAAAATATTTACTCTTCTTTGGGCTTTGTAATATCTTTCTCCAAAATTCATTTCCGCAGCCCTGTCATCCTTCACACACACATGCACGCACGCGGCCACAGAACTGGTGAGAGACGCTACCAAGTGGCCAGCGGGTTTCTGTAATGAGGCCTGGAGAAGACGAAATGGTGATTCGGCCTGAACACCTTCCCTGGGGGCTAATTATGGGACAGTAATACCTGCATCCAGGGAGCCCGTGGAGATGCAAGAATGGGTTTGATTATGTCTAGAATAACTCTTGGAATGGCTTAGTGAGTAAAGCTATAATAATTTGCAGCAATATTGTGATTATCTATTGCCATGAGATTGTTCGCTTGTGTTTATATAATGTCTTCCTTAGATTAATTGGAAATGCCCCATTTGAAATCAGAGCAGTCTCTAGAGAATGCCGCGAAAATGTTTTATCCATTAAAAATAATTCAAAGCCCGTTAACTGGCCAATGAAAAATTTAATGCTCAGGGAAGTCCCTTTGAAACACTTAGTACTTTGGGCCACCATGCGTGGATTTGGCTTTTGAATTAACCCTCCGTGGAGTGCATGCCCCGTTAGGCACGGCACGCCAGCAGAAAGGGAGAGACCCTGTGTGGTGGGAGGGGTTATTCCAACGATTGAAAGGACCCCGCCGCTCTTCTCGGTCCAGGTGCGTCGAAGCAGCTTGTTGGAAAAATGGCCTCAAAAGGAAGCAACCACCTTATATTTTAATTGTATTTTACGGCAATTAACAAGTGTTAAAGAATGTGTATGTAATCCCATGGGCTCCTCGGAAAAACTCGACGAATCCGTGTGAATAATAATAACCACAATAGCGTTTTGTTCAGAAGCTGCGCCGTGCCAAGCACACACTAAGCAAACACACAGGCCCGTCTCCTAAGGCCCCTGCGCTGTGCCGCCAGGCTGCCTCCCAGGACCCAGGCATTCGCTCCCCGGTGGCCGAAGGGTTAGCTCTGAAGCTCCTTCCTAGAAAGAAGGGTGCAATGCCTGCACCCAGGGCACTGTTGATGAGAAGGTCCGGAGGCCTGAATCACTTACCCGAGACCCCTTCTTCAAGAGCCCTGCCCCCAAGAGTCTGGCTCAGGCCCTTGCTGTCACTGTGCAGAAGCCAGCTTCTCTGCCTACATCACTTCTTCACATACACTGTTTCCGAGGGCACCGCCTCCTACCCAGCAAACCTCTGCCACCTCAGTGTCTGTTTCCTGTCGGACCCGACCAAAGACACGACCTCCACACCGTGGCCGAGGAGACCGAGGACCGCAATGGATGCAGGAAATGAGCGGCGGACACACAACTGTCTAGGGCTCCGTGCTGCCCGGCTGAGAGGACGCAGTTCCGAATCCTAACGTCCTATTTCCTAACGAGGGGTTATTTGAACTACAGGGGTGGGCAGACCTGTGTCTAGACCTGATGAAATAAATTTAAGAATCTTAAAAACCAAGGAAATCTTACCTTTCATGACAGCAGGGACGGACGTGGAGAGTATTACGCTAAGTGAAATAAACCAGTCAGAGAAAGACAAACACCATGTCATTTTACTTACATGTGGAATCTAATGAACAAAATAAGCCAACAGACAGAACAGAAACGGACGCATAGATACAGAGAACAAGCTCACAGCTGTTAGAGGGGAGGGAGCGTTGGGGGCCAGGTGAAAAAGCGATGGGACTAAGCAAAAACCAAAACAAAACAACTAACAGACACAACAGGGTGGCGATTGCCCGAAGGAAAGGGGGCGGGGGAGGTAGGAGAGGGTAAAGGCGGGAAAACGGTGACGGAAGGAGGCGTGATTTGGGTGGGGAGCACACAGTACAACATACAGGTGACGTGTTGTAGAATGATACCCCTGATGCCTGTATAATTTAGTAACCAGTTTTACCCTGATAAATTCAATAAAAATGCCTAAAAACCTTAGTAAATGGAAAGGCCGTGAAAGAGTTACCCACATCACCTTTTCAAAGTAACGCTTGCCTCCGTACTCAATGTATTTATGAAGGTAGCAAATCTGAATGGATCCATGCGCTATTCCATTAGTTAAAAAATCTAGAAGATCTAATACAAAGAAGGAGAAAGCGAGGAAATAATGCAAATGTGTGCTATTTTGAAATGCATGAAGAAAAAAAAATAGTCGGTGAATGAGCAAATTCCATCTCAAAAACCTAGAGCTATTGGCTGCCGTACCATTAAGACCAAATGACAGAACTTGGGTTATTTTCCACTTTTGCTTTCCGTCTTCATGCTCACTTAGAGAGAGCATTAGTTACTTTGTTGTTTTAAGTATGTATTAGTAGAACAAACTAAAAATATTCCTTTCCTACAAAATTTACATTCAAGAAACAAGAACCTAAATACGCCCAGCGTCTCGCTTGGCACAAAAGTCACGGGCCTGCATAAAGTAGGGCTGAAATTTCTACATCACACCGTTGCTAACAAGTTTTTTTTTTAATTCCAAAGTTAGAGCAGTAAAAGTCTTCCACGGTAGTGAGATATTGCAGTATGTAGGTTATTTGCATAATGAACTTGGGAACTAATACATTATATATTTTATGTCCTTATAATAACACTAATGCTGTGCAACATGCATGATTTCTAGTGTAAGTAGTGTGTGTTATAACTGATAAAGGGCTCTGTAACATACAGGGCCGGGGTCCCAGTGTGAGGTCAAAGCCCCCCTGGTCCAGACCGTGTCTCCTCGGTCCTTCTCTTCCTAACGCTTCCCGCATCAGACCTCTGAGCCCCGCTTTCTTGGAATTCAGATCAGGAAACGTTATAACAGCAATGCAGTTAGATAATGCGGCTGAAAGCTGTTTGCTTTTTTCCCCTATGTTTTCCTGTAGTAAAATACAAAATTGTAATATATGCCAGAAAGTAGAATTAGATGAGGGGAAGTCAAATACACTGTAAATCCTGAAAGAAGGCTCAAAATTGGAAAGATGCATTTTGCCAAACCATCTAATCGCTTACCAGTCTCAGCCACAGATGGAAATGAAGGATAGGAAATGTTCTAAATCAAGCAATTTGTCATGTGTTAATGGTGAACCAGACCAACTATGGTGACCCCAGTCAAGCACCGTGACGATGGCTCAGGAGCAGTGTATCAGTTCCAGATGCGGGAGCTGCTCCCTCCTTGAGTCTGGGCGGATGAGACACTTGAGGTGGTCGGGGTTTTCGCTAGTACGTGGTCCAGCCAGAGAGCTACTTGGAAGAAATTCCCTCATTTTCACTTAATGGCACAAGTTATTAAAATAGACTGAAACTCAGTGGAAAAAAAACTATCCCAGCGGATGAATGTAGCTGCTAATGACTAGTCACTGGTCAACAGGGCACCATAAGTCATAGCTTGCAGAAGAAGCCAACGTTTTGATATAATAACCTGTGCTGGAAATTTTCCGGACAGCTTTCTACTCTGGGAAGCCGGGATGAGTGCAAGGAGACGCACATCAGCACTTACTGTGGAAACAGATGGAAAACCCATGGAACCACAATGGTTGCATTGCTTGTCCTTTTTATAGACTCGTTGAAGTCACCACGACCTTAATGGCCACAAAATGAGCCTGTTAGCACTGGGGACTTTCCCCCATGCCTGAGCTCTGTGTCTCCAGCGATGCTCACAAGGTAGTACCTGTTAACCTGAAGGAAACAAGCACAGTGATTTAAGCAAGAAAAGGGCATTTGTTGCTACATACTAAAACACTACTGTACTTGCTTTCCTAATTAGCACCACCAAGAAGACAAATGTCCTAATTAAGGTCTAGGCTGTAAGAACGGTTGCTGGTGGGAGGTAGCTTGCAGGTCACACAGATGGAATGCAAAGCTGGAGAACCTCTGAATTCTTGAAGGCAAAGCCGGGGCTTTACGAAGGGCAAGGAGACCCCTGTCTACATTCTGGAGACCATTTGAGGTTCATGTGCGTAGAACTGGCACTTGTGAGGACACACTGAACCTGGCTTTATTCAAGTTCAGTTAGCAAGGGTCCCCTGCAGGTCTCCTTCCCATGCACTCCGAGTCTTTGGTCTTTAATTATGACGTGCGTATTCATAGAAATGACAGACGTGGCCACAATACCGTGTTGTCCCCGCCCGTGTGGTGCCGCCTCGCCCCCTCCGTCAGCCGCTGCCCCCAGGGCTCTCAGAGCCTTGCTCTGTGTCACACAATAACCGGAGAGTAAGGGCCGCAGTGACATTGCCCAGTGGCTTTTGCTTGTTTTTATCAGGCTGCTTAAGGGAATATTCCTCCCAGTGGGCACGTTTTCTGAGCGAGAAAATTACCTACATTCATTTCAGAGAGAAAAAGAGAGAAAGAAACAAAATTACAGAGCCAGGGAACAAAAAGGAGAGAAAGAAACCGAATTACAGAGCCACTGTCCTCGGGGGACTCCTGTGGTTTGTCAACCGCCTCGTCTCCAGGGGCGAGGGCTGGAGAGGGCTGCCCGCCCCCAACCCGGGGAAGCCGAGCTTGATCCTGTCTCTTTGTCCTTCCCTTCCGTCAGCAGTCAGGTCTGCCGTGCTGCATGGCTGAGAGTTTAAGGAGAGGGCAGGAGGGAGGGAGAGGGATGAAAGGATAATAGACTTGCAGTGAGTTTATAGGCTTCCCTGTAGTCCTCTGCTGCTAGAAATACAGGACCTCGTGCCATGAGAGTTCTGGAAAATTCAGGAATACCTGGTTCTACCTATATACAAAGTGCTTGGTACTTGAAAGAAAACAAAGGTACCCTCTGAGAGTTCTCGAACTGGCAGTGCATTAAACAAGTATGATATAAAAATTATATATATATATATATTTATCTATGCCATGAGGTCAGGTGAGGCCCATCTTGAAAGCATCAGAAAGGGTGTGAGAGGAGGGGAGGTCTAAGAGAAGCTGTGTACGGGATTGGCGTTGACAGGACCGGCCGGCACTGAGGTTGGAAGTTTGGGCTCGGAGGCAACAGGTGAGTGAGGGGTGGAGGAGAGGGCGTGCAGGGTGGTTTTGCACAAACAGGCATGACGGAAAGACGCTGAGAGCAATGTGTGCGGGAAGACTTTAAACCAAAACGGGAATGATAACCAGGGCCTGAGGGACAAAAGGAGAAGCTCGTCTCTAGGACAGTGCTCAGGAAGTCATGGAGGACGAGACGACGGAAGATGTCCCTGACGACACCCACGGATGGCACCGCGTATCACGGATCACACACGCCGCAGAGAGAGGAGACGAAGGGTCCTGTGGAGGCGGAGCAGGTCAGCCAGGACGGGGGTGTAATTAGGGAAGGGGAGCACAGGGTGCAGGGGTCCCGTGTCCAGGACTTGTGGGGCTGGCCGGGGTGCAGGAAGCAGAGGACAGCGTGGAGACAGAGCTGATGCCGGGGCGCTGAGCCTGGCTCCCTCAAGCACGCGGGTGGCAAGAGGAAGAGGAAATAGCCCAAGGGAAACAACACATCCAGGTTTTGTCATGTTGCTGTTGAGGGCCATTCAAAGCAAACTGTTGGAAAGGTCGAGCTTGCAACTCGAAATTTAAAAATGTCGGGACCCACCCATCGGTCTCATGGTCACGGCAACTAGATGCATGGAAGTCACAGGTAGAAGGTGTAGAAATGGAAGAAATTCCTGGGAGAGAAAAGGCAGAGCCGTCCTCACAGGAGGGCCAGGTACGGAACCTGGGCCAGGTGTACGCTCCGGAGGTGGGAGAAAAGGAAGCAGCAAACCAGAAAACAGGAACGTCCAAAGGGAAGAGCAAAAGGAGAAGGCGAAGAAGGGACTCCATGTTTTCATGTCCATGGGGCTCAACATTGAGGACAGTATTGGTGGCATTCCAGTCTGAGGGAAACAAAAATAAATAATGGCCAACTAATGAAAAATGAGAAAAGACCAATCAAGACCAGAGTTACTAAATAGCACGTCCATATACAGGAAAGTAGCATACACTTATTTCCCCAAGTCTGGCATATATTTGGATTTTGACCACTTACATTTGCGGAGAAAGTTAGGACAAGGTTTTCATGAAATATTTGTTCCCCCTTTTCATTTCTTATTAGCAGTCCACAGGACAGATGTCTGAAGGAGATAAAAAGCATACCTTGGAACAACACAATGCACTCATTTTATGTTTGTGTCTTCAGGAGAAGGTAGTGGATAACGTCAGAAAATAACAATAAATGAAAAGTAATTTAGGCCCTGGCTGGTGTGGCTCAGTGGTTGACTGTTAGCCTTCAAACCAAAGGGTTGCTGGTTTGATTCCTAGTCAGGGCACGTGCCTGGGTTGTGGCGGAGGTCTCCGGTAGGGAATGCATGAGAGGCAACCACGCATGGATGTTTCTCTCTGTCTCTTTCTCCCTCCTTTCCCCTCTCTCTAAAAATAATTAAAGTCTTTTTTTAAAAAAAGTAATTTAGCATTAGACTAGATATACAATAGGAGAACAACCAATTTGGTGCAAATTTAAATTTTCTCCTGAAAACTACAGAGCCGCAGCTCTAGGAAGGGGTTGTGATGAGATTTCACGCTCTGTCCTCCACCGAGGTGGCGTAGAAACCAGGTGAGCCCTCAGTGGCACATGAATTTTGTGAACACCAGAGACTCATATTCAAACGCACAGGACAAAAGGAAAATTTTTAGAAGATGCAGACACTCTACAGACCCATTACCTACATTTCCCTGCAGTATTAGCCAACATTTGGGATAAGTTTTCTGACAATGTTGCAAATATCAGCGGTCTTTTGACTTTGATAGGAGGGTAAAATGTGTAATTAGCATTAACAGTCTTTTTGAAACACTCTCCCGTGATATTTTATGCTACCCTGGAGGACACCGTTACGGTGACATTGCCTCCTAAAGTATTATTTAAATCTACCTAAGAAGCATGACACAGGGCCTGAAGAACATCTCATTATTTACAACTCGCAAAAAGCAAGTCCGTGCAGCTACCTCTGAAAATACACTCACAGGAGATGGAGCCGTGCATTAGGATGAAAACCGTGATGTCAGAGCCAATGGGGGTTGAGAAATAGTCTCTTTTACAGAAATGGACAGAAACACAAAAGGATCGACACTATACAGCATGATTCTATCCATGAGAAACCAGCAGGAATGATCATATCATTTTAAAGTGAATTTTATAATGTGCTCAAAGCTTAGAAACTCTGTCTGTGGTACCTGGCTGAGAGGGGCAGGTGAAACCTCCTGCTGTCCCATTCTTCCCGAGTTCAGGTTGGCAGGAGAGAACATCCGTGAGAATTAGACCGCTGAGCTGTGACTTGTGGGCTTGCTTCGGGGTGCCCGTGGCTTCAGGATCCCTTTCCTCCCAGGGATGGCTGGTGCCTTCTTCTTGGTCTCTGTTGTGTCCTGGGAACGTGGCTTGGGGACCATCAGGCAGGGGCCCCCAAAATACTGTTGGACAGAAATGTGGGCTGTACCCCACTGGTGGCGAGGGCCAGGTCACATCCTGGAGCTCCACGCTGTTCCACGTTCCACGCTGTCCACCGCCACTGCTGCTGCTTTCTCCCGACTTCAAAAGCCAGCGAACAAAGCCTGCTGGCTAATGCCGGCCACGTGGCCACAGCTGTGCAGAGCCGCCCGGCTAAACCGTGGGATGAGCGGGCGGCCCCCGCTGTGTGTGGATGAGGACACTGTTCTGACGGGTTTGCTGGTGAACAGGCAACAGCAGGAAACAAAGTCTTAAATCCCTGATTGGTTGCATTTTCCCCCTGTGACATAAATATTCCCAGCTCAGCAGGTGTCAGACTACTAGTGTGATTTAACTGAGTCCCTGGGTGGGGGGAGGAAATGCAGATCAGCTTTGGGGAGCAGGCCAGGTACCCCCAGCCCCCCGCTGACGGCTGCTGTCTTTTCACCTGTTTCCATACCGGAGCCCCCTGGGCTCCGGGTGGTAGAAAATTGAAAGAGAAATTGAACTGGGATTTTGGCACAGGTCGTGTGGACCAGTGGGTTTCCATGTTTTCCATCTCAGGGCACACATGAACTAGTTACTGGAATTCTGGGGCCCATCTGAGAAAAAATGTGTATTATTTCAATTCAGTCACACCAGACAGCTATTGTTGTGTTGACTGTGGTCATTTTTTTTGGACAATCTGAGGGAAAAGAGGTCAGCACCCCTGACTAAATAGTCATGTATTACATGTTTTACAAATTCCTTCAGGATGCCGGTTGAAAATCTCTGATCTAAACTAACCTAAAACCTTGAAAGAATTAATGCAAAGCAATGGGAAACTATTAAAAATATAAGTACAAACTCTAAAGACATTCTCCAGATTTAGTATACAGCATAACCCAGAGAAAATAAATAACTCGCTCTCCTTAAAGGCAACGCGGAAACGCACAGGTGTCTTCCTCCCCGTGGGTGCGCGAGGCTGAGGCACCCTCCAGGGACCCAGCAGAGCGGAGCCCCCAGCGCCCAGCTCTCCCTCTCCCCAGTGCTGTCAGCTTCCCAAGGAAAGAAGAAAATCACCGCAGAGCCCTTCCCAGCCCTCACCGCATCCCGAGTGCCGCTCGGGAACCTCAGCTCGCCCCCTGCTTGCGAGTTCTCATCCTCGGCCCTCAGTAAATGCGTCTTCATTTTCCTTCTACCTACCAGCATCGTTCTTTCTTCCCGGCACCTGACTTACCGTGGGGAAGGAAAACTTTAATCTTCACCAAACAGAGAAAGGATAGTAAAGGAAGGAGAGGAGGGCCCATCCCTTCCTAGCTTGCATGTATCTGCACAAAACCCCTGGGCCTTTCCAGACACTCGGCTCTTCTCCCCGCCCCCTGCCAAAGCAGGCAGAAGCCGGCCACTGTTTAAGTGTTGCCCCGCCGGGGTAGAGAAGGGAGCAAGGCCTGGCTCTGTCGACACGTAAAATTTACAGTTGCCACGCACATCCTTCGTCCGATGAATAGAAAGAATTATTTAATGCATGGGTATTGGTTACAGAAGCTTAATAAATAATTTTATAGAGATTGCAATAGATACTTTGACTCAGACATGTACAAGGAAGGCAAATCTGCGAATGATGAAACATGTTACCCATCCATCGTGACTTCCACTTTCCCTTACGACGACGACCTCCGGCTTGTCTGAGCCCCCGGCCGCGCTGCGGCCACGCGCAGGGGTGACGCCCTCAGCCTGGCCACCGGACCCTGCGTGCGAGCACCCTTGTCCTGGCCGCACCCCGTGAGCGCCCTCCGTTTGCCTGTGTTATCTAGTCCAACGGACATCATAACGTTGCCGGTAGGAGCACTGCATAGAGCATTTCCGAAGGAAGCTCGTGTTAGCCTGTCCATTTTCCTACTTGGGTGACAAATCATAATAAAGCCACATGTGACCGTTACCGTACCTCACACGTCCCTTGAGGCCAAGAGCTACGTTGTGGCTTTTTTCAGAGAAAAAGTCTGCAGTGACCGAGGACCTTAGACTGGTTCACACAATTGGACAACTTAGAGAACACTGAGTCTTCCGTACAGTCTTTATCTGGGTGGGGACTAACAGAGTACTTAAAGTGCTCATGCCTTGAAATGAACCTGTCTTACCTGGGCTGGGATAAGCCCACCCTTTCCATCCATCAGGTCTCCTGCGTTGACCTGAGCACAGGCATCGGCGAGGGGAGCTGCTTCTGTTACATACGCAGATTCTGTGCTGTTGATTCCGTGTCGACAGAGGTCGACCCTGGGGATCTGGATTTAACCGGTGCCTCCCCGGTGCCGGGGATGGTTATGATCTGGTGAGTTTAGGCCATGCTGCTGTGTCAGCCCAGCCTACGGTAACCACGGCCAGCAGAGACCTCGGAGGGAAGGAGGAGAAGCTGGGTCAGAAGGGCAGCTCAGCCCTGACGGACCTTGTCGCATCCTGAGGGTGGAGCAGAAGCAACGGCCAGAAAAGGATGACGGTCCGCAAGGGGCAATGCTGCAACCACAGACCGCTGCGGCTCTGGACCACCGTGCTTCCTCCTGCGCACGCCGCTGTGCTGAAGGGACGGGCACTCTTTCCTGTCCCACAAACCCCCACTCGTGCTTACATCACATGTGGCGCCGAACATGCTGCTTTTTATAGTCTAGGTGCTCGCGATCTTCCACTGTGGACCCCTTGACCAACGATCGAAATCTGCTGGCATGTCTAGAGCTCTCAGGACACCCAGCACCTCAGAGCCAGGAGGCGTGACTCTGGAGGAGGGGCTGCGCCCCTTCCGCCACGGAAGCTCCGTCTGCTCCCGCTCACCGCCACTGGGGTCTGTTCTAAGCCTCCGAGCTTCATGCAGCTCCCTAAAGAGGGTCGTATCCATCCAGACAGGACCGTACCTGCCCTCATCTCCTCCAAATTTCTTTCATGTAAGGTGTGTCGCTTCTCTAATTACAATTTGAAAGCAAGATATCCTCGTAACAACTCCAAAATTCAATGCCAGTTTCTGCGGTGTTACAATTTTGCAATTGTTTGTAAAGTTGTCCAGAAAATAATTTAAAAAAAACAGTACAGGTTTGCTTATAACCCTGTGAGGAGCCGTACCCCGGACCCTTCCCCTGCAGCCTTCAGGTAGGAGAACCTGCATCAGGACCCTAAATACAAGGGAACGCCAGCCATTGCGCTCACGTGTACAGGCGACGGCTGGACGAGCCTCTGTCTCTGATACTCATCACTGCTCCAGACCCCTGGGGTCTGCAGGGTGGGCGCTGGGCATTTGAAAACAGACCTGAGAAAGTCAAAATGCTTCAGCAGTCATTACGTCAGCCTGATGCAGAGTTTTGGCACTCCGGAAACAGGTGCTTTCAGAGTCAAAGGTCTATTGCAAAGGAGGGAAGGCAGTTCGACCGAGATCTAATTTTGCCTCGCTGATTTTTTCTGTGAGTGCTTTTCTCCTTTTTTGGTTCCTAATGCTAATGGGGTCACGTTCCTCTCATCCGTCAGAATCACATGAAATGGAGAGGGAAGATTTTTACCTGTGTACGTGTTGATTGGCTGTATCAACTCCTCTCACTAATAGGCCATCTCAGACTACAGCTGGCTGCACGTGATAACATAATCAGCAGTGTGTTCCCACCTGAAAATTGCAGAAGGAAGCAGGCGACTTGCTCTGCTCCCCTGTCTGGCAAGGGAGCTTTGACAAATGGTGGGCTGGCTTGTTTGAATTTCAAAACAAGGACGGGAAATTGTGGTTTTCGAAAGCGTCACTCAAGAGGAGTATCAAGTTGTGCTATTCTGGGGGTAAATGCGAGTGATTTCAAACAGTGGTGATTGCATAAGGAACATGAAAAAAAAATAGGGAAGGATTCAAAAGCTTCCTATTTTGTGATAAACAGATCATTTACAAGCTAATATTTAATCCTAAGGCAACACCAGTCTTAAAACCAGCTTGAACAATCATGGCCCTTATTCTTGAATCACATCAAACTGTTCACAGCTTCTTAAATATTTACTTAAATATTTAGTTAAATCTACAAAGTGGGGTGGGGTGGGGTATTGTTTTAACTGTCTGAGAGGAACCACAGGAAAAATTAAAGATATAGCTGGTTCAATGCAAAATTTTTGAAGAACCCTTTAAAGGTCATTAAAGATAGTTTTCAGGATAAGATTTCAAAGCTTTCATCAAGAGAACTGATTTTAGCACATGACTATCAAGCTTCATTATCCGTAAGCTGGGAGAGAGGGCAGAGAGCTAAGCAAACAGCTCAGATGATCCATTTATGGCCTTGTGGGGCGATGGAACTGCTCCCGAGGAGATAGTTACATTCTGACCAGTCAAATTGCTGTTTGGGAGAGCAGTGAGACATTTCATTTCCAAACCGCTGTTCTCCTATGGCAGGGGCATAAAACTAAGAATGTGATCTTGGGGATATGTATATGCGGTATTCTTTAGGAGGCCAGAAACAAATGCAGGGATGTTTTCAAGCAGGCTCTATTCTTTGGTACATCGGGGTCCCACCCAAAATTTAGACACAAGAAGAAAGATGGAAAGGGTCAACTTTTCCTTTCCATGCATCAGATTCATATGAGTGCATCCTTCCAGTCTCTTTCTCTGTGTCTTTTTTTTTCCCTGTGACTGAAAGAGAGGGCTTAGCAGAGTAATCAGGGGCATGTACAGATCATTTGTCAAGGAACTGATGAAGGTTATTGCAAGTTATTAGCGAGAAGCCTCGACAAAAGAGTGATGCCGTATTGATCCTGCACCTGGAACTGTGTTCCAGCGCACCCCAAGCATGAAAGACACTCAGAGCCTTATCTTTACACTTACTGTAGAAATACAAGGATTCCTTTACTTTAAAAAAAAAACCAAGTGCGTTAGAATTTGTTGTGTCTTTACTGGCCAAAGCAATCCATGTATATAGTTTAAGAAAGAAGGTAATGGTACAAGGCTTTATAGAATTGCTGTCACCTAAAATCTTAATCTTCAAGATGCTTGCAGAATGTCAAGTGTTTGACCTTTCCTCTAGCTGAGCAGCCCTTCATTCAGGAATGTGCTCGTAATTGGAAAAGTGGTCTGGAGAACCGGAAGGTAATGTATGAGAAATATAGTCATGCCTACAAGCATTGCCTTGCTTATGAAATTGTGACGTTGAAGAGAAGTGCTAGGCCCAAGGAATGTTCCAATACATAACCGGAGGGTCAGAGTGCAGAATGTTCCGGAAAGGTGGTGGTCCTGGGTGGGAGTCACATTTCCAGGGAGTCTGACGTAGCCCTCACGTCTCAGGCATTGTTGTCTTGAGACAGTGTCCCTCGGCAGGTTTGGAAGCCCGGACTCTGCAGCTGATGACAAATCGATATTCATAGTCTTCTGAATTATTTAGAGAAGTGAATCCGATGCATAATTTATGAGCATGTTTGTAACTGATGTCTTTCCCAATCAATGGTTATGCACCTTTGTCAAAATAGCGATATGGAAACCAGCAGTCCTTCCCCTCCCCCTCATCTCCTTTCCCCGGTTCTTGTCAATGTGTCCTTTTTGTTGTTGTTACACCGCGATCTGTGGTTTTCATCGAAGCGGCTGTACATGTGTGGTCCCTCGTTGGCCCTCGTTTGTGCACTGAGGTCTTTCCTTCATTTGCAAATGGTATCCTTCTCGGAGAGAATAACTCCTCTTGCATTTTCCGTCGGCTTGTTTTTCTTCAAATCTCTTGCATACTTCTGACCTCAGATTTCAGACAATCTATCTATCTATCAGTTTTATTTCTTTTCTTCTGTCCTCAGGTTCCTGTCTGGCCTAATTGTCTACCAAGTCTGCTTCTGAGGCTGTGACCGTGGAATGCCTACTTCTCTTTCCTGTGTTGGATCCCTTGTTTCCTGGACCCCATATTCTATTCTATTTTTTATTCCTCAATTTTGTGGAGCAAATCCTCTAGTGGCTTCCTAAGAAGGGGTACAGAGAAACGTGGTATTTTTGAAAATTTGATATTCATAAAATGTTCCATTATTACCTTCATATTTGGTTGATACTTAGGCTAGGTATAAAAATTTGGGCTAAAACCATTTCACTTGGAATATGGAAAGTGTTATTCTATTTTCTTCTTGTTTCTAATACTACTTTTGGGAAGTCTGATGCCATTTTGATTCCTAATCTTTGCGTGTGATTAGTTTTTTTATTTCCGTGTTTATCTCTGATATTCTCCCATGTCTTCAGGGAGATCTTTGTTCTGAACCTTTCAGAATGTATAACTATAGAATTTAGTTCTTGGAAACTTTTTGGGGTGTTATCTTTATATGATGCCCCATCCATTTTCTTAGTTTTATCTTTATAGACCCACTATTACATGGATTTTTGATCCTCTAAGCATACACCGTATCATTTTATTTCTCTTCTATTTTTGTCTCTTTTGTTTTTTATGAAAGGTATTGAAAACTTGAAGTACAAAAATATAATGTCAGTTGTGACATATTGTCAGAATGGGAATGGAGATGCTGGGAAGAAAAACATGTATCATGGTATTGTCATGTGTGTATACTCCTAATGGGTTGACAGTTGAATAATACAAAAATTCTGGTTAAAAGTAACTAAAATGTATTTCAAACATAAACTAAAACAAAGAGAGGTTCTTGCTACATAAAAAAAAAACATACAAAGGCTACCTATTATTTTATCTGTCAGAGACCTGTCAGACACACCGAAACCTCACTAGATCTTTCGAGTAGGAACGTTGTCAAGGGAACGGGTTCCTCAAATGAAGGACTGGGAAGCATATAGTAGATTGGGTAAAGCCACCCCTAGCTCTCAGGAAATAAGGCAGGTACGGGATGATCTCAGGAAACCGGGATGGATGTCTTCAGCACCGAAGCCGTTTTCACGAGAGGATGCTCGAAAGCCACTGGCAAAACATACACCTGCTGCCTGTGAAAGCCAGAGGCTTGCCTTCCAGTCCTCAAGGCGTCGTGACAGCTTTGGTTGTCCTCCTGCTTTCTGGCTCTGAATCACGAAAGGGCCTCTCCTGGGCATGACACCCGCTGGCAAAGGGTCTGAGAAACGAGGCCGCCCCGCCTCCAGCCCTGCGTGACAGGAGGGGGCGTGCCGGGAAGGCGAGGCCGAAGGGCAGTCCGCAGTTGTTGCGGTCACGGCGATGGTTAGCATCAGTATTTCCCTTTTGAAATGTGATGCTGCTCTTTCTATTGTCTCTGCTTTTCCTCTGCTCTCCTTCCTCTGTTTACAGCTCTTTTTCGTGCTGCCGTCGTTGTTTGCTTACTCTCTGACATGCCTGGGAACTCTGTCCTCGGTGAGACACGGGGAGCCTCCAGAAGCCCTGTGTGTGGATGGGCTAATTTCCAGGGTGATGGACACTATTTCCAGATGGTCTGCCAGTGTGTGCCTTTGGAGAGCAGGCAGGTTTTATGCTGGGAAATACCAGACGCCAGTACCCTCTTGTAAGTGAGGGTGGCTTCTCCGCAGGTAGACCCCCCAGCTCTCTCAAGGGTGTGGATGACGGCCGAAAGGACAGTCAGCCTGTCATTAGGGACAGTGGGATCGGTGCCTCCCCGTTGCGTGTGTAGATATTAACGCAATTTCATCTTTGGTGTCATGCCTCCCCCTGCCTCCTCTCGGCTTCGTGTCCTGAGCCTGGAGGCGCTCTGCAGAGCCAGCGCTGTGGCCGCAGCAGCAGGGTAGCTGCACGGGGCACTCACAAGCGCCCCGTCCTTGCTTGAGTTCTCTACCAGCCACCTTGAGATTCTTCAGTTTTGAACAAGGGCCTGATGTGTCATTTCGCACACGGGCTCCACGCGTTGTGTAGATGTCCCTGGCTCGGTCTCAGTGTCTGCAGTCCGTCTCCTGACTCCCAGAGGGACCGCCGATGGGGAGTTGCCCACCTCGCTCTGGAGGAGGGAGAGGAGAAGGGAGGAGGGAGAGCAGGGTTCTCACCGCTCACTTTCCCCGAGCGCTGAAGACCGTCCCCCCACGTCCAAGTCTTTCTGACGCGGCGCGGGTGACCCCCTCCTCGGACCCTGGGTCCGGTTTTCTGCTCATTGTGTCACATGGCGACTCCGTTGGCTCTCACACCCTCTGGTTAGGGACACTGATGTTTCCGAGTTTCACTGAAGATCAACTTTGTGTCTATTTTGGCCTTCTTTGATATTTTGGGGGTCACTTTACAGGGCAGAGGAGAACAGGAATTGCTGCTGATTGCTGCTACCGTGACATGAGATGCCCGCATAATGTTTTCACTGTAGGATCTGGAAATGGAAAAGTTAAGAGACTTTCTCAAGCTGGTTAGAAGGCTGACACTGATGGTTTTGAAACCTGTAGGCAAAAGGTGAGGTCAATTACCTTTTTAGTATTTCAGCCGAAACCACTACTTGTTCTATGTGTTGTAAACGTTATTTTCTAGACTTGTTTATTTACTGAAGTTAAGCAGCTAATACATTGTTGACAAAGAGAAGCATTTCTCCCTCCCCCATTCCAAGTGGCTTCTGCTAGATGTGTGGCTCATTATTTTCTTGTTTCCAAACCGAGAGCTTCAGCCATCTGTGGCCATGTATATTTTATTACGTTACATATAGTCCGCCTCATCAAAACATAATTTAAAATATTAATGATATACAAAAACAGTGAAGTCATTTAATAAAATATGAAATTATGTCCATAAAAAGACTGTGGGAGATTTAAGAACTTAGACATCTCCAGTGACGGATCATCGCATTAAGATCTGCATTTCCTGAGGACCAGGGCAAAAGAGAGAAACTGAGTTATATCGTGGTTCTAATTAGTCGCCGTTACTGGAGATGATTTGCTGCGTGTGCAGCCGACTCCACTCCGGTGTTCTCCAGCAAGGCCTGGAACCCCGCCCCACCCCGCCCTGCCGTGGGCAGGACTCTCCTTTCCCTCCATATGAAGTCCCCGAGGGCTGTGCTCCTCATGGGTGTCTCTGAGTCACAGCCTCGGCACCAGAGACTCACGCTGTGTTGGGAGCTGCTCGCTTCAGTCTAAACTCTTGAGGATTTTTTTTCCTTGTTTTCTGTGCAGGTCTGCATTGAATTAGTTTGGATTTTTAGTATGCCAGTAATCTTTACCAGAAGACCAATATATACATCATTAACCCATGCATTCCATATGTGCGGGTACTTAGTTATTTGTAATATTGTCACGGGCACTCTTTCCAAACCGAGTCTGGAACCTTAAGAATAATAGTCGTTTTACTGTAGAGTTCATGGAGGGACCTCTTCTGACTCCTCCCCCCGCCCCCCCTGTAACCTGAATCCTGCATCTAACATCCCCTTGCTTCCCTTTGTTTACCATGCTACAGATATATCTGGTGGGGCATAGGGGGCCTGGGGGCTGTCCGGGTGTGTATTCGTTGTCATAATTTTATAAAAAGTTACGCTATACGCAATTGAGGATCCTTACAATTTCTCTTTCCTACTATATTTCTAAGACTCATTCCTGTTTCTGCATGTTTCACTCACTTATCTACAGCCATATGATGTTACATTCTGCAAATATTCTTCCTTACCCCTTTCATTCATCTGTTGGTTCGTTCATTCCGGCAGTATTTATTGCGTGCACTCTCTCAAGCACTCTGAATGCAAAGGTAAACAAAACAGCTCTTTTCTGTAACTTCAGACCCCAGCTAGGAGATCAATGTGTCGTGCTCCCCAATTTCTCTTCCTCTGTACTGATGGAAATTGTCTTGTCAATGCATCAAACTATTTGTCTATTCATGAGCGGTAGCCCAAAGCAGTGCGGTGTTGAAGACGGAGTTTCAGGGGCCGGCGCCAGGGTGGGCGAGGAGCTGAGAGAAGAGAGTTCTCGTCCCCCTCACAGTCCACACCTTTGGGGGTCATCAGTGCCGTATGCTTTCCACAGCCCTGCCCAGAGCAGTCTTCCCATGTATAAAAGGACATGGAGCTATCGCTGCATTCAGGTTACGTTCATGAACTATTGGAAAACGTGTAATCCTTCAATAAACCCTCAAGCCTGAAAAAGGGACTTCGAACCTAGCATCCAACGTGTACAGTACACCGTAACCATTCCCGATAATGTGAGTGCATTTCAGAACTGGTACCAAATGAGAAGCAGGAATAATGAATAGTGTATGTCCCTCTGATGCCGAAGACTTCTTTCTGTCCCCCAAACTGCGTGCGTGTGCCCCTCCCCTCCCCCACTCCAGGCCAGTCTATGGAAGGAGCGCACTCCTCCCGAGACACAGCTTCCAGGCATCTCATCAAAACGGCCCTTGCTTTTCTCCTGCAAACTGGGGCTGTCTTTACTTCAGGCTCTATCTCCCTTTATTGTCGGTTTCACAAGCAAGATGTAAACACTATACGTTCTACAAAGGGAAAAATGACTAGTAGATTGTACTCCCTCAAAACTCATGTTTTAAAAAACACCATCGTAAGAAATTCAAAGGCAAAGCTTTGATTTGGGAGAAGATATTTGCTAATACATAACTGTCAAAGGATCAGTACTCAGAATTTATAAAGGACTCCTAAGTTCAGTAAGCAAACAAAGGAACAAGATCCATTAGAAAAATTTGAAAATTATGAGAACAGGACATCCACACAAGAGAGAATTCAGAAAAACTTTATTCAGGCAGTATTTATTGCATGCACTCATCAGAAATCTGAGATGTACAAGTAAATACACACACACACAATTTTTCAGGCCACAGATTAATCAAAAGAAGTCAGACAGAACAAAGTTTTGGAGAAGCTATGGAGAAAAGGAAACCCTGTATGGTGCTTAGGTGTTTGCAAATTGGCACAGGTATAGAATGTATCGATAGCAACAAAGCAAATGTGTGTTAACGCATTTACCCTTCTGGGTGTATGACGCAGATAACGTTTGCACATCTGGGGACATAATGCAGATAACTCTTGCACATCTGTGCAAGGAAACGGATTACAAGAACTTTCATCATATTATTTCATAATAACAAAACAATGCTTTAAAATACCTATGAACAGAAGAATGGATGGATTAGGGTATAGTAGTACCGAAGACAGCAATTAAAATAAAGTCACACAAATCAACGTGGCTAAACCCCAAAACATAAGGCCGACTACGAGGAGCATGTTGCTGAGCAGTGGATGCAGTGAGCCTGCGAGACAGTAATGTAACTGCCTGCGGGTACATTTGAATTTCGTGTTGACATAAAGCATGGCTGGAATGACAAATATCAAATCCAAGGAAGCAGCCGCGGCTTGGGAGGAGGCATTGGTTTCAAGGGGGTGGGGTGTGCATGAGGGGGTCTCCAAAGTATCTGTTATGCTTCATGTCTGTGCAGAAATTCTGAAGCAAATAAATCACAATATTAAGTTCGATAAAGCCTCTGACGGCACAATGAAATGGGCAGGACAAACGGTCCCAGCCAGAAGGCAGGCGGGGAGATGGAGTCGAGATGGGCATTTTAGTTCAAAACCTAGAAAACAGGAGGCAGGTTCTGATGGACGTGGGAAGTGAGGCCAGGAAAAAGTCCCCAAGGCCTGGGACCTGGACCACAGGCTCTTTGTGTAGGTGACATGGGACCTCTGGGAAGTGGAGGCTGCCTTTGCCATCCCACCTGCAGAGGTGCGGCGCCAGAGGCCTTGGAAGGAGCCACACCGTCACTGTCATCTGCCCAGCTCATCGGGAGTTGAGAGATCAGGCCATATGATGGCGCCTCTGAATGCCCGGGACAGGCTGGTGCCAGGCACGTGTGATCGCTGCCTGTGGACAACCCCCTGCTCATACAAGAGATGTGGAAACCTCCCCCACGGGGCAGCCGGGAAGTCGGGAGGAGTGAACCGGCACCCACTCCATCACAGCAACTGGTAGGGAGGGGGGACAACAGGCCACGTGCCACTGAAACTGCCCAGTACGGTCTCCGATTATTTGAATCGAGGCAGAAAGAGAAGACGATGAAGGACATTTGCACAGAATTCACCAAGCTCATTTCCATATATCATACACCATGCGCCTGCCCTGCCTCCTTGGGTATCACGAAGACCTGGGTTATTTGTGTGGTGTGGGAAGGCCTGGGGAATACTAGACTCCTACTAATCTTTGTTTTCCTCAAATAATCTCTTCCTGCAATGCACTCGGTGAAAGCCTCTCCCAGGGAGATGGATGACCTGGGGAGATGTGTTAAGTCATTTATTTTCCCATCCCATCACAAAAGGGTTCGAGGCTCCTGCTTTCAACCAGCAGCCCCCTGATCATGTGACTGCTGAGCATCCCTGACCCCCTCTCAGAGTATCTGAATGTATTCATGAAGGCAGAAAGCATCCTGAAAAGCCTTGGGTGAGGCTGCGTGAAATTCGCCGCGCCTGATGATCCCCGCCTTTCAGCTGCGTGCGGAGTCCACGGGATAACCTGTAACACGGAGGAGGCACAGTGTGCGTGGAGCCCTCGTCCACGCTGCCTCCTTGGAGGGGCTGGCTCTGAGGCGCAGTCACGTCCCAAGACCTGAGAGCCCCAGAACACGTTAAGTGGAGATTACTGATGCTCTCGAGATGCCTCCAGTCCCGTAGCTAAACATCTGTGATTCTGTCTCAGTAGGTATAATTTAAATTGGTTTTTCAGAAAACATTTCAGGGAAACCCACAGGAATGTTGATGTTTTTTCAGTACATATTCTACTCTCCTCAGTATCTAATGTAGCCATAAAATGTGGCTATTTTCGAGGGTCAAATATTCTCGAAGACTAGCCTTCCTTCCAGATAAAAGACTTTTTACATTCCTTCTTCCTCATGAAATTGCTGTTTCGTAATCAGGCCGCAAAATCCCAGCTGCTTCCTTGAATGCCTTTCAAATGGTCACAGGATGAAATCTGTGTTGCTGGCCCCTGGTTGTCTACTTGGCAATTTCTTTTCCTAAGGTTTCACAGCAATGGGAAGTACCACTAAAAAAACAGTCATTTTTCTCACGTGTGCAAACGTTAAAAAAATCACATTTAAAATGAGGAAATCCCAACCATTCCCATGGGTATTTATGCTCACCCATCCTGTATTCCCATCAACCATTTGGAGGGATGAAATATTCATCTAAAGGTCCTCAACATGACTAATCAACAGGGAAATGCCAATTAAAACCACAAATGAGATATCACTTCACGTCTTCAAAGTGGCTATTACCAAACAGACAAGAAATAGCAAGTGTTGGAAGGGATGAGTACTGTCGGTGGGAATGTCAACTGCTGTAGCCACTATGGAAAACAGTACGGAGGTTCCTCAAAAATTTAAAAAATAGAACTACCATACGATACATCAATTCCACTTCTGGGTCTTTATCTAAACAAAACAAAACACTAATTCAGAAAGGTGTCTGTATGCCCATGTTCACTGCACCATTATTTACAAAATCTAAGGTGTAGAAACAAGCTGATCACCCATCGATTGGATAAAGAAAATAAGGCACATATGTGTGCTCGCTTTGGCAGCACATGTACTAAAACTGGAATAATACAGAGAAGATTAGCATGGCCCCTGCGCAAGGACGACACGCAAATTCGTGAAGCGTTCCATATTTTTGAACACAGCAGGCACATCATCATTACATTAGCCAAGGTAAAAATGAAGGAGAGAATCCTAGAAGCAGCAAGAGATAAGGAGACAGTAGCCTACAAAAGAGTTCCCATCAGACTGTCAGCTGATTTCTCAAAAGAGACCTTACAGGCAAGAAGGGACTGAAAGAAGTATTCCAAGTCATGAAAGGCAAGGACCTACATCCAAGATTGCTCTATCCAGCAAAGCTTTCATTTAGAATGGAAGGGCAGATAAAGTGCTTCTCAGATAAGGTCAAGTTAAAGGAGTTCATCATCACCAAGCCCTTATTTTATGAAATGTTAAAGGGACTTATCTAAGAAAAAAAGATAAAAAACATGTATAGTAAAAGGACAGCAAACTCACAATTATTAACAACCACACCTAAAGCAAAACCAAAAGAAACTAAGCAAACAACTAGAACAGGAGCAGAACCACAGAGAGGTAGATCACATGGAGGGTTAGCAACAGGGGAGTGGGAGGAGGAAAGAGGGGGAAAAGGTACAGAGCATGAGTAGCATAGAGTGTAGGTTGAAAATAGATAAAGGGGAGGGCAAGAATAGTATGGGAAATGTAGAAGCTAAAGAACTTATCACTATGACACATGGACATGAACTAAAGGGGGGGAATGTGGTGGGAGGGGGTGTTCAGGGTAGAGGGGAGTGAAGGGGGAAATGGGACAACTGTAATAGCATAATCAATAAAATGTATTTTAAAAAAGAAAATATGGCACGTATGTAATGGGTTAATATTCAGCCATACAAAAGAGGGACACCTCGTCATTTGTGACAATACGGATGGAATTTGCAAGCATTATGCTGGGTGGAATAAGTCAGACGAAGATGGACAAATACCATGTGATCTCACTTGCATGTGATAATCTAAAAGGGAAACAAAGCAAAAAATAAGTTGAGATTGGTGGTTCCCGGAGGTGAGGATTGGGGTGGGGACAAGCAAAGTGGGGTAGGCGGGCCCAAGGGCACGAACTTTTCATTGTAAAATAAATGGCTGATAGGGATACAATGTACAGCATGATGACTACAGCTAATAATATTGCACTGCATATTTGAAAGTTGCTAAGAGAGGCAATGTTTAAAGTTCCCATCCCAGGAAAACATACTGTGACCTATGTATGCTGACAGATACTAACTAGACTTGAGGTAATCGTTTTACAACATATACAAATATTGAATGATCATGCTGTATACCTGATACTAATACAATATGTCAATTATTCCTAAATTCAAAAAAAGAAAAAGATGAACACACTTGAGTTCCTCCTTGGTTTTGGTCCTTCTCTAATGATTTCAAGCAGTTTTTAGATATTTTGTCCAGTGGCACCATTGTTATCTGCAGGAGAATTAGTCCAGTAGCAGTTTCTATGATAGTTCTGAAAACAGAACTGAGCCCCAAGCATGGTTTCCTTTAAGTGGTTCTGCTTGCAGCTTTTAGTTGCTTCAGTCTGTGCCGTGTCTTTTGTCAGCTGCAGGAACTTTTCAGCTTAAATTATCTCTTCGAATGTTGTGTCTCTGTTAGTCTTTCCTCCTTTTTTTAACTCTAGTTGCACAGACCTTTGACTGTGTCACATGTGCATCCTTTGCTTGTTTCTGTTTTTAATTCTCTTTCAGCATCCATCTGGACACTTTCTTCTGACCTATCTTCTGCTTCGCCGATTCTCTCTTCGTTGTGTCTGAATCGCTATTAAATCATTCGTGGAGTTCCCAATATCCAGCATTATATTTCCCTCTGGTACCCTTTATAGTTCCCAATTTCCTGTAAAGTTCCTCATTTTAGCATATGTCTATTAAACATATTAATAATCGTTATTTTAAGCTATTTCCATAATCACTCCAATATGTGGATCTCTCGTGTGTCTGTTTCTGTTGTCTATTTTTCCTCTTGGATTTTGGGCAATTCTTGCAATGTTGGATACTTAACTTGTTTTTAATTCAGTCTGAAAAACACATGTTTGAAAAATATTTTGAATAATAGAAGGCGAGTTAGAAATAATAATAGAGATGATTCAATGAATACTAGCATGAACCAGAGGAGATGTCTAGTGTTTGATCAGCCTCCCAGGTTGTAGCCCTTTGGGTCTATATAGCCCTGCAATGTTCACTGGGCCCCCCATCCTTTCTGAGACCATCAAAGCCTTCGGTCAGCTGTTCAGTCTCTCTGCCACTGCATTCACACCGGCAAGTGCTTCAAGGAAAAGCGGGAGCCAAATGCCGTCGCCATCTCTTGGCTTCTCTTACGTTCAGGACACGGGCCCAGCAAGTCCGTGGTAGTGCTCACTAAGACAAAGTGCTTGGGTTTCCAGTGATAGTTGGTAGAAAGGTTGGTGCAAAGAAGGTGCTTCCGCGTTGCATGACCTGGACTCTCAGATGGCTGTGATGGGTGTCATGTGGGCCCTGGAGAGGGCTAAGTGTGCTGGTAGGACACACTCGAACCTCCTCCTCGAGTTCTGTGACCCAGAACAACATGTTGGAATTTTGTCCCTAATATACATTACTTGTTTATGTCTTGTCTAATGCACATTGATTATGAGAACAACATACATTTTATGTAATGCGGTGTCCAAAATATTAATTGATGTTTACGTACATTTTATATCTTCCTAGATATTCAAAGGAATCATATTTAGCAGATATTTATTTCAAGTGCTTCTATTCTATTTCACATTTCTTTCGTTTTATGTGAACTCAGATCAAATAGTCATTCACATGAATGCTTATTATGTGCCAGGAACTACTAAATAATGGTCAGCTAAAACCAGTGGGGAAAATGTCAGAAGGGATAAAGAAAGGCAGATGCCAAAATTTAATATTTTTAATTTATGTAGCTAACTAATTCTTACTTGCCGTTTCTCCTTACCATACGCCCTAATAACTTCAGAGCAGATAGATGTACTGGAGCAACACATCTACAGTGGAGTAATATAGTGGAGTAATACACAGCACAGAGTAATCACAATCATTTATTTATGGGCCATTATGGTTTTTTACGCTGCTTATCCCACTCACCAGTTCTCTCCTAATAGTGAAGAGGGAATTAAGGTCGCAATAACTATGTATGGTGACAGAGAGTGACTAGACTTACTGTGCTGATAACTTCGTAAAGTATGCAAATGTTGAAGCACCGTGTTGTATACTGGAAACATATTGTACTGTGTGGCAACTATAATTTTAAATAAGTAAATTTAAAAAACTGGGAAAAATAAACTCAGGTATGTCTGATGATGATGATAATAATAATAATAAATGGTTTAAAAAGAGAATCCAGGATACCACTTATATAAGAAACTTTTAAAATGCGGAGTTTTCTGAGTGGAGGGGGAAGGAAGGATGTGAAAGCAATGGTGTTACATAGTTTTCATTGGAAAAATATAAGTATCATATTAAATAATATTTTAGCATTTTGAATTCTGCTTAACAGATAGCAAAGGTATTTTTAAGTTTTTAATCTTATTTTATAATGATGAGAAATATTTGACTTTGTAAACTGAACATTAAACTTTTTACATTAAAGTTAAGTAAGTTAATCTAGCATAAACGGAGAGAAGTCATAGGAAATCTGTTCACAAACAGGAAACGCACTCTTGGATGCATTGCTTTTTAGAAAACAGTGCTGACCATAGTCGGACGGCATCCCTGGCGCCTCCCCCTCAGCATCTTCCCAGAAGTCCTTGCAAATGTAACTTACCTCAATGCCTATAGGTTCGCAAGGACTTTTATAACAATGAGCTGATTTTCCCTCGCTGCTTGTCGTGCACAATGAGTGATTATATCTGCATCACCTCACCTTATCCACTCCCTTTGTCCATTTCTCATTACTATGCCCACAGTCAGAGGCCATTTCTTTCCCAAGACTGCCAGTAATCAGCTCCATTCTCACCATGGTAAGCAGCCTTCATGCCAATTGATTACTACTCTTTGTTACAACTCTAAATTTCCATAGGTTGAAGCCCAAAGAAGATAGGAGCCTTTGTTTATTGTTAGGTTCAATAGCAACAAAATACTTCCATTAAGTTTATGTCAGAGCCTACTCTAATGCCTGGATTATAGGCTTTTATATATATATGTATATATAAAAAAATATATATATAATCACCATTGGAATTCTTTATTTGGCTAGAAATATTATTTCTACTAAATTCACCAAATGAAGACGTTTTATTATAGTTCTTCTATCATAAAAAATAGACAGCAGTTTTTTAGAGACTTAGTAAGAGTTCTCGCTTAACAGGTTAGACTTCAGGTATATGGTGAAAAATATCTTTTTTTAAAGATTTTATTTATTTATTTTTAGAGAGGGAAGGGAGGGAGATAGAGAGAGAGAGAGATATCAATGCGTGGTCGCTGAAGGTCATGGCCTGCAACCCAGGCATGTGCCCTGACTGGGAATCGAACCTGTGACACTTTGGTTCGCAGCCCACGCTCAATCCACTGAGCTATGCCAGCCAGGGCAGTGAAAAATATCCTAAAGGGATCGGCAGAAGTAGGAGCTAATAAGGCATGCACACTGACTCTGGGTTACGTCACACTAGAACCAATTTGAAAGTCACTTATTATTTGTACTTTAGACTGTTCCACCCTAAGATGATAAGCTGTGTTCACGCACTTGTCTTCGCACACTCACTTCCGAGTGGCCCAGTGTGGATGCGTCTGGGATTTCTGTTTTCATTTTCAGGCTCTAACCACTGATAGACTGTGTCAGGAATGCGTTTTCCGCCAAAGTCCTCACCGCCATTTCCCTGTGCAGCTTCTCTTCTAAATCTCTGGTCATCTAGTGTCTAGTTGCACAACAACTAAGCAATTATAATGTAGTTGAGGTTTACATTTTAGGGGATTACTTTGCATTGTCATCTGAATAGTCAATATCCTGTCATTACTAATAAATGAAACAAATGACAGTAGGGCTTCTTTTCTTTCAAAAATTTCTTCCTGGGTATTGTTCGATCAGGCGTGGATATCATCTTCACATAAATTGTTACTGAATAATCCTGTGGTTTTATTAATCCTGTATTTTGGCCTTTAAAGATCTAAATCCTTCATGTGCTGCTATCATTTGATTAACATACTTTTGATGAGGCTCTAATTAAAGAAATGGATTTCCCTTAGCGCTCATTTAGTCTCTAAATTTAAGTGCCTACCTCTTCCTAAGACTGAGATTTTTTTTATATCCCCTCCATTTTCCTGTTGCAGCCACACATACTTTAAATCAAATTTGGAGACCTTTATAGCTAAACCTTATTTTTCTCATTAAGTTAGGTGGATATGAGCACACATTAATTTTTATTGAATTTAATTTTTATATGATTTCTAAAGTAAGGATATTAAATCTCCTAAATGGGATCAAGTTGCTGAAATTATACGATGGTCTGACATATGCCTAGTGGATGAGATAATTTAAATATTTGGGCCTTTTAAATCTGAATTTTTGGTTTCTCATTACTTCTGATCTTCCCTTTGAGAGAAAGTATTGTGGTTTTTAAAGCGTTGCCTTCTCTCGTGTGTAATTCTCTCATACTCACACAACCAGTCCAGTTCTCCCCACAGTTACGGCTGTGGAAGAGCACCGTGCAGGTGGGCGGGGCCTCTAGTACCCACTTGTTCCCCATGACAGCGTGATGCGACGTGGTGGCAGCTTCCATGGAGTAAGTCCAGCCGGTGAAGCAATGGTGACAATGACAACAGTGACAGCGGCCATTCTCTGTTGAAGGCCTCTCATGTGACAGTGATCTCCATATGTCATCCAAACTTCCCAACAAGACCTCCTGAAAAGGTCTGTTGCCACCCCCACTCTGAAGTTGGAAAGGAGGAGCCTCCAAGAAGCGAAGATGTGTCCTGGGTCACTTGGCTTGGACATCGTGGGACCAAGAGGGACACCCAGTGTCCATCTGGCCCTAACCCTCACTGTCTTTCCTTAATTTCAGTGGTTTCCCAGCGGGAACCATTGTCACAGTCCGCTAGGGATCTTTCCTTTTAAGTACAAATAGTGGTGGATTCTAATTCCACCATGAGTCCCAATTCCGTCATGGCGTCTCATTCACCTAGAGAGCCCCAGCAGGGAGTTCTGGCTCCCAGAGCTTTCAGGAGCTGCTCGCTTCCTCCTTGGGCCGCCCCCAGGAGCACACGGAGATTCCCCAGGGGGCCTGGGGCCTACGCAGTTTTCCGGGAATCATTTTTCACTCTAGCGCTTCCAAAATTGCTCTGCTTGCCTTATTCCCACTCACAGAAGAAAGGCCTGCTGTACCAGTCTCATAGTGTGGTACACTCCTACACACTGTAAAACCTAGCGGCCAAAGAATTTTTAAAAATGGAGAATTTCAGGTGTTGGGAAGTGAGTGAGTCTGATGACGAGGTGGACATAATTTTGTGATTCTTTCAATAGAATTGAAGGAAGTCGTTTCTAATACTTTCAACAAAAGAAAGCCCTAACTGACCTGTCAGTTATTTTTTTTCCTTACGACTTGGACGTTCAAAGACTTGAACTCCTTCATGTAAAAAAAAATGTGCATTCACATTTATTTATTGATCTGAGAAAGTTTCTGAATCTTTACATATATGAAATGAAAAACAGAAATTGAATTTGTGGTGAAACTTGTCTTATTCTGCCAACAGTTTTAGCCCATAGCTACATGAAAATAAAACCTTATATACAAGATCATTAAAAGATAACATTTCAAAAAATTTTACTTTTGACATTTAACAACTATGAAAACTTGTAAAATATTGTTGATTTAATCGTGTACTAGTAGTAAATATATACTAAATACCCAGTTCAGAAAAATGTGTTAATATCCATAGTCTATGGTTACAAAAAATAGAAAATATACACATACGCATATCTATATGTCATGTTAATCTATATTTACTGAAGTTTAGTGATAGCTCTAAAACAGGAATATTTCATGGACTCTTCAAGGTCTATAGTTCAGCTGCTTATATTTGTTTAGTAGGAAAGGCATTTAATTTTAAAGTTAATTCAAGGGCATTCCAGAAACTTAATGAAGAGATTGTATAGAATTCAGTCGCCATTTTGACACTGATCTCTTGTAGCATTTTAGCTCTGTAGCTGCTGTGGTCACAATCACAGGCACCAGGTCGCCCAGCCTCACTATTAGCTGCTTGTACACATTACCAAAAAAGCTCAAAGCCACTCAACAGTGTGAACAGCAGGTACCCTTATCTGTCCGCGTGTCCTCAAGAGATGAACATTTCTCAGCCTGAAGTCTCCCAAATTACTCTGGTGGTTGGCAGGGATACTAGTGTGAAAAAGTACATATTGACATTTTCACATCATACCAAACCATTTTCCCGAAAGCCTTTGTTCCTGTTATAATCACCTCAAAAGACCGCCACAGATACTGGGCTAGCAAGAAAACAAAAACCTCCACCAAAAGGACTGTCTTAATAATATCTTGTTAAAACTAAAAGGAAAGGACTTGAGGACAAAGTTAGCTTTGCCGAAATTAGCTACACTGTACCAGAGATAGCCATTCTTTAAAAGCATTTTTCTCTGAATTTCTAAAGATTATGTCTGAGTCATTGAAAATACACCGTTAGCAAAAATCAAGTTGTTCCTTGGAGAACAAAATATAGAAAACCTAGGAATTTCATTCCAGTTTCCAAAACTTATTTTTTAAAATAGCATTGTTTATGAAGGGCTATGTATACAGATGCTCCTCTTTTTTATTTAACGATAATATCGCATGAGACAAAAATTGTGATGGGTGGAGTTGAACAGACAAAGAAGACTGCATTCAAGACCATGGTAACGGGAGCAAGTGCAGTCGTAACAGAGGAGGGAGACTGAACTGAACTCCTGAGTTGAGTTGAAAGAGTTGAAAGAGAAGGCAAGATGGGACGGTTTCCCAGTGCTGGGTGAGCTCTGGGAAAGTTCTGGAAAATGCGAGAGGGGAGGCTGGTCGGGGTGATCAGGTGGGCTGTGTTTGACGGTTGGGAATGATGGGCGCTGGGCTTTTACTCTCCCACCCAGGTGCGAAACGGGGCACAGTCTCTCTCGATGACTGCATTCCAAAGGGAGGGCTCCTACTCCTGGAGAAAGACATGCCTGGATTGTACAACTGGCCAGAGTTTGGGGAAAGAGCGGCATCAGAGGGATGGAAAGGAATTTACGGTGGCCAGTTTTCTAAAGTAAATGCACTGAGAAGCCAGGTCAGGGCCCAGAGTTAGGCAGAAACCCGCCCACCTTGGTTTAATCGAGCTGCGGGGAACATCGAGACTGTCTCTGTCGGTCATAACAAGCGTGATTTGGACCCTTGAAAAAGTCCAACAGAAATATGGCTGTTCGTCCTTAGGGAATTGAAAGAAAGCGGACATTATATTGCGAGGACAGCACGGGTCACTCCCAGCGGGGCTGAACGCTCGTCTACCCCGGAGGACCTGGTCAGGCTCTGAACCTGGCAGGTCGCCCGAGCCAATGCTACGGAATCATCTAATGGGAGAACGACAGTTCTGGAGCCGTGGGTCTGGGAGCTGTCCTGGCACGGGGCGAGCCGGGCGGTCTGCCTAGTGGAGCCGGGGAGTTTGCCCAGGTAAACCTGGGCCCGCAGCTGGAAAGGGCCAACGTGACCAGCTCACTGTGGGCGATCCCACCAGGCACCACTCGTGGGCTTCCGGGCACAGAGGAGCTTCGCACGCTCTCAGGCAGATGGTGGGTTCGGACCCGATGGGAAGGCACGGCCGGGCAGCTCAGGGACGGTAACCCCAGCCTGGACCCGAGACCTCCGGAACCTGCCTCAGTGCACGTCCTCCTGCTACTCCGTGACTTTTCCTCGTGACAAAGCTGCTCAGGGACTCTGAGCCCGGTCTCGCGAGTCCTTTCAGCAACGGAGCGCTTAAGGTAATTACCACGTAATTAATACATGTCATATGTGTAATGTATGCAGAAACATTTTCATTTATAGAGAGAAGCTGTCCCGCGTAAATTAAATAGAGATCATTCATTTTAATCACTAGAATTTATCTAGCAGACGTTTTGATCATGTTGATAGTTGATAAATTGTTTTTCAAGTTTGGACCGTCTATACGTGGATTAATTTCTGCACACTGACTCTAAAATACGTGTGTGTCAGGGCCTAAAAATTTTAGACGGAGTTTTATAAACCAGAGGCCTCCAGGTCAATGTTAAAATAGGAGTTAATTTTTAAAATTTAAAAATGGGGAGATCTTCCATATAAATGTTGATTGCCTCCTTCGTAACAATCCACTGAACACGGGCTTCTGTCTCCGTACTACACGTGGCGTTTTCTCTCCGTCGTCGTCCACGCCCAGCCGATTACACACACTCACGCCACCAGCCTGGCTTAGAACCACGAGGCAACTCTGAGAGAATGTCGTTCAGAGAATCACCGAAAGAGGTGGCATGTTTTACACTCGAGAAGAGAAGCCTTGGGGATGACGTGATCCCTTTCTTCAAATATTGTCACGTGGAAAAATGTAATAAACCGATTTTGTGCGGCTCCAGTAACAATCCTGACCCCTGAAGTCTCCGTAGTAACTTATCATTTATTTCTCTTAGCCACCGTCTATAAGAGAGACTACAATTCCGAAACCCACTTGATGGATGAGAAAACCCGAAGGTATTACAGAGCGTGGCTGTGGTCACAAAACTAGGCAAGGCGGAGAGCTGAGGACTGCACCCAGTCCCTTGCCCTCAAGGCCAACCAGGGGACACAAAACTTAACACTTCAGGGACGAGAGAAATCACACAAATGTGTGGAGGAGCAGGAGGTGACAGTGGGGAGGGTCTGGGTAGAAGGCCAGAGAACAGCTGTGCCCATTAAAATTTAACTTAAAACAGAAACAAGGAGGAGCCAAAACACATCAGGACAGGGACCATGCACCTTGAACTTGTGTTCTCTACCGTGTGTTCCCTAGAATGAATGATGGATGCTACTTCACAGCAGAACCATCTAAAAGTGAGGTTACTTTGAACCACCCAGGGATGCCGTAGCTAGGATACAAACTCATGATAAAGTAGGTGACTTAAAACCTTTCTTGACTCTGTCTCTGTGAATCCATTTTTAAAGATATGCTTCAAGTATTTATCAAATACAGGATGGCCAAAGCGAAATAGGCACCCTGTTGAGGCCATGAGGGGATGTGCCTGTGCTACTGAGGAAAAAAGTTCCACTGACGTGTTTCCTGGGCGGTAGAGCAGCCTCCTTATCCAGCCCAGGGTGCCAGGGTGTTGTTGGTGCTGGGCAATCACACCAAAGAAGGCCACGCTAGCTGCTATACGAGATAAACCCCAAAATATTATTACCAGACACGACAGAAGTGCCTTTCTCCTTCAGGTGACTCCCAGGGCGGGGAGCAGTTCTGAACGGGGCTGGCCCTTCCCGTGGCAGAGATTCAAGGACCCAGCTTGCTCTGGTCACGTGGATTCCTATCATCTGTTTATAGCCCACGGGCAGCCCTGGAGACTGTCCCCTTCCCTGCCAGCAGGGGTGACAGGAGCACGGAGAGTACTGCACAGAGGAGGTACCGTGGGCCGCGCCTGAAGATGATGCTGAGCATCCCTGCCTACAGGAATGCCACCGGCCCGGCCTCACTCACACAGCACGCCTGCCTAGCACAGGAAAGGGCGGCAATGCTAGTCTACCCGGGTGCTTAGGGGGGAGGAAAAATGGATCTGGTGAGTTTCCGTCATGGCAGTGCTCGGGCTAACTCTAGGATAAGCATAGATTCCCGAAGTTTTAGAAGCTACACAATCAAAATAGCTCACCTTCGTATACAGTTATGTCTACTCGACTGTATGGGTCCCCATTCCGTATTGCAGGTGACCCTCACAACCATCCTGCATGAGTAACTAGGCTCCTACTCTTCTCGTCTTCTCTCGTGCTATAATGCAGGCTTAACACATGACCTCTGCACTCAGAGATACTTGGGTTCAAATCCCTCTTCAGCCACCTTCTAGCAATGGAATCTTGGGTGAATTCCATTCCATTACCTCTCTAAATCTATCATGTCATCTGTAAAACTGTGATCATAGAAATGATGGGTAATATTGAATGATTATCATGTGTCAGATGCTCGTATTAGTGTTCCCATTAAATTGCAATGACTCAGGAGGTTCTGTCTTTGTCCCCATTTCACAGACGAGGACACAGAAAAGTTAAGTGGCTTCAGGGTCACATAGGCGGGGAGTAGGAGAGCCGGGGGTTTAACCTGGGCCTGTCAGACTCTCGAACCCTGACAGCCTGTGCTCGTCTCCACTTTGCTATTCTGTTTTTGCTATGCTGCATACTTTGCATGGTTACAGGGAGGGTTACATTTAAAAATAAGGAAAACTATACATACATGCGTGAATCCTCGTGTTTATAATGGGACCATGTAGAACTAGACAAATAAAAATATCTGAGCCCTCTCCCCTCACCCGATTCTTTATCACCCTGAAGGCGAATCGCTCTGGTCAACAAGGACTGAAATGTTCACACGTCTTTGTGACTTTTACAAGATCATTCCACTGTTAGGGTAAGAGATCAAATAATGCTGCCCAGGAAAGGAGTTTGCTTAGCATTCTCCTTGCTCTCTTATCCAACTCCTTTGCTAAGGCACATGGTGGCATTTTGTGATAGTTCTTAAGAAATATCTCAGCCCTGGCTTGCGTAGCTCAGTGGATTGAGCGCGGGCTGCGAACCCAAGTGTCACAGGTTCGATTCCCAGTCAGGGCACATGCCTGGGTTGCAGGCCATGACCCCCAGCAACCGCACATTGATGTTTCTCTCTCTCTCTTTCTCCCTCCTTCCCCTCTCTAAAAATAAAATAAATTTAAAAAATCTTAAAAAAAAAGAAATATCTCAAATACAGTAGCATTAACTTGTGTGTGTGTGTGTGTGTGTGTGTATACATTTTTTAAAACTTACTTAGCAACTTTAAAATTTGCTATAGAAATGCCCACGCAGAGCCGCAGCAGAGCCGCGGTGGCAGTGGGGACTAGACATGATTCACCCGCAGAACGTGACTCACAGCCTGGAGTCGGTGCTGCCGGCGTGCATCGCGCACACGGTGCTGGTGCCCGGTGAAGGTCTGTAATTGGTGAGCACATGTCACAGGATATGCTTTCTTTTCTTTTTTTCTAAGATTTTATTTATTTACTTTTAGAGAGGGAAGGGAGGGAGAAAGAGAGAGAGAGAGAAACATCAATGTGCGGTTGCTGGGGGCCGTGGCCTACAACCCAGGCATGTGCCCTGACTGGGAATCGAACCTGCGATGCTTTGGTTTGCAGCCCACGCTCAATCCACTGAGCTACACCAGCCAGCGCTTGAATTGTCATTTTATAAGGCAAGACAGGAAAGATAAATGTTAACCTGTAACATGGGGAAAGTGAAGACGATAGATGCTATTCATTGGGCCAACTCCTGCCACAGATTTTCGGTCTGTGCTCACTATGGACCCTGAATACTGATCTTATTGGGGCGTGAGGCGCAGCTGGGACTCACCGTCCAGTGGGCGAGAGAACAGAACTGGACTCCCGTGTGCTAGGTGCGTGCTCTGGAGGAAAACAGTGCAGGGAAAAGAGGCAGAGCAGGATGTAATGGGGGGCGTTAGGGTTGGGGTGTCTCTGAGGGGTGCATCTGACTTGAAAGACCAAAGGGGAAAAAAGTGCTTCAGGGCTGGGCATGAACACGCGTGACAGTCCTGACGTGGGAGGGGCTTGTCGAGTTCGAGAGGCAGCGACAAGGTCAGGGCGGCTGCCGCGGAGGGAGGCGGCAGGCAGAGCGGGGGACAGGGGTGGAGGGGAGCCGACGGAGAGGCGGGGTCCACGGCAGGGCGCCTTCTCTTCTCCTTCCCCCCTTCCCTTGTCTTCTCAATCACGTTCTCCTCTCCTGAGCCGGTCCTTCGTTTCCTCTCCCCCTCTTGGCAGAGATCTACGGACTCTGCGAGCAAGGCCATGGTTATCTGTCTGCTTTATGCGCCCCAGGTGGAAACACTCCCGCCCGAGGGGGAGATAAAGCACGGGGACCAGACACCCCGAAGCCATAAACCAGGGCCGCAGAGCCGTCGTTACTGCGGAGCTCGCGCCGCAAAGCCGCGCTCTAGGTGTGCGCCGCGCCGCCGCGCGTGTGGGTAATGAACTATGGCTCTGCGGCGCTCCAACGCTTACGGTTTATAAAATGACTGTGACCTTTGCGACGGAAACGGCCTGGTGTCCTTCCGAAGAAATTATATTACCGCCGATATGCATTTACAAAGTGTTTTCCCCTCCTCGCATTTTCTATCAGATAAAGCGAAGGCTTTAAAAGGCGACTCCAGGAGGAGGAAGGAGCCTTCTACAAATGTGCACGGTGATGCGAGACCTTGGGCCCCCCACTTTCCGACCCGAGGGCATGCTGCCACGTGCTCAGTGGGCTTGGCTGCACAGGGGGTCTCCCCACACACCCCCTTTCCAGGCGGGGGCTGCGCTCCACGCCCCGGGAGCCTCGGAGTCCCCGCCTGAAAACATCCGCTCGTCCGTCAACACACCTCATTGTCATAACTGCATTGCCTATAGAGGCGTCATAAACATTTTGGGAAATGATACTTTCCCTCAAACATTTAGACCTAATGGGAATTTTAGAATAGAAGAAAATTGAAACTTGGAGTCGTGTCCTTACGAAAGCTCTCTCTCCCCTTAATGAAAAAGTGCTCTATAAAGCTAATGTTTTGCTATCACCATTTACAGCTCTTTCCCGAATTGTTGAAGTCTGAGACTTCCAGGCTGTGAGATTGCGGTCAGTCAAGTAGGAAAGGCGCCTACCCGGGAGCCCTGCCCCAGGGCCGGGACAGCCACTGCCTGCCTGCCTGCCTGCCTGTCCTCGGGCAGTCCCGGGCAAGACTCCGAGGGCACCCCGTGACACTGTCAGATTTGCTCTGGCCCCTCTGGAGTTGTCGAGAATGTACGCATGAATAAATGCATATTTTCCTCCTTGGAGCTTTCTCCCAGCTGCCCGGCGGACCGGGACACAGGCCCGTCTCCCTGGTGTCCTTCCTTGGCTTGAACCGCTCTCTTTATCTTAGCGGTTTATTCTCGTGCCGCCACCCCCGGCCTCCTTGCCCACAGCCAGTTCCTCAAGTCAGCTACCCTGAGCCACAGCATCTTCCTTTCTTTAATTCGTCACAGCAGTTAGCCCATTGTCCATCAGTAATAGTTGCTTTATAAATAGGTTGAATCCAATGCATCAGTGATTCGACAATTTACCTTGATGGTATAGCATTCATTTGCTGATTGTAAGAAAGATGATGTTTTGCTACAAATCTAGTAGCTGAACTATCCTAATCAACTTTCCATCTATCTACCCACGGATGACCAGTAGAACTTTCCGCAGTGGTGGAAATGGTCTGGGTTTGTGCCGGCTGCTACCATCATCACCAGCTTCCCGGGGTCACAGACCACCTGAGTCATGGCTGCTGCAACTGAGGAACTCCATTTTTAATTTTATTTAAGTAATTAAAATTTAAGTAGCCACACAATGAATGGTTCATGTACTAGACAGTGCAAATCTATACTGAAGTCACAAAAATATTTCTAGGAGCAGGGGAAATCCCCGGCCAGGTACCTCCTTGCTTAGAACTTCGTCTCTACATGTGAAGGTTGCAGGTTCGATCCCCAGGTGGGGCACATAGAAGAAGCAACCAATGTGAACACGTAAGTGAGTGGAACAACAAATATATGTTTCTTGAGTGTGCTTGCTCTCCCTTCCTCTCTTTCTAAAAAAAATAAATTAAAAAAAAATTTTATAAGGGAACCTCCCTGCTTATATAAGTTGTGAAGGTGGCTCCACCTTAAACTCTGATTTCTATAGGCATCAATTTCCTTTTTAAATAGTCTACACAGAGCAGACTAGACACTTACTTATTGGCTTCAAGTACGTTCCCCAGGGTAGTTGGCAAAGACGACATTGCAGACGTGAGATGTCTTCCTGTCGCTAAAGCTTCCACTTTCAGGGGCAACATTATGAGCATTTCAGTGATCCCCAATTCTCAGAAATGACTTCGGAAAATACTTTGAATTCCTAGACATCACCACAAGTGAAGGGAACTTAAATGATTTTCCAGCCATGCTGCAGGGTCAGCGCTGTTACAGGCACCGAGGAAGAAATATTTGAGCCTGAGAGTCAAACGGTATTTTCCAGTGAATTCCTGTTTTATCTTCGCCGGGAGGCAGTCACACATGGCGAGCATTCAGATGTATGTCTTTGCGACTACATTCTTTCTTTCAAAAAACAGCCAACTTTCAAAGCCGTGGTCTTTTTAGATAAGGCCCCTTCAGCGTATAAACCCAAAGCCATGATTGAAAACAACAGACAGGATGGACCGAATGCCCTGAGCCCACAAGAAACTTATAATATGAAGAGACTTGGGGTTGACATGAGCAGACACAGTGGATTCAGGATCGGCTGTGCACAGAGTGACCACGCGCCGTGAGAGATTCTCCACAGCTGGACTTGTCGATTGTGAGAAGGGGCACTCTTGGTGATTCCACCGCAAATGTAGGGGGACACTGGAGTGAACACAGATGTCTGGTCCCCCTAACTTTTTGGGAAAATGTGTTCCAGGTCAATATTTATTGTTTGACAGCAGTTATTAGTGGTTATAACAACGCTGCTCCTACAGAATGTTCTGGTTCCTTTCAAACACTTCTGTTTTCAGAATTACCAGGAGCTCGGCTTTGAAAGTCAGTGACAGTTCCGGAAGTCCCGGATGCAGCTGCCTTTTGAGGAATGACCTTCATAACCATAAAGCTCTGTGTCCAAGTTCATGGTGGGCAGGAGCCGGGTAGGATTTTTAGATCAGGTATCAACAAACTCTCCTCTGAAGAGGGACAGATAGTTAATATATTACATTTGGTGGCATATGGCCTTTTTTGCAGCTACTTGATTCTAGTTGTAATATGAAAACAGCCACAGGCATTATGTGAATGAATGGGTGTAGCCCCTGTTCCAATAAAACTTTATTTACAAGAACAGGTGGGGAGCCCTTTAATCTAGAATAGAGTCTAGCGTGAGAGACGTAGAAGTCAGATCACATTAAGGTTCCCTATATTGCCATTAGCTCCTGCTCACGCACATATAACCTCCTCCTTCCTTTTGTCCTCCATCCCTCCCTTCCTCCTTCCTTTCTCCCTCCCGTCCTTATTTTATTCCTTCCTCATTCATTAAGCAAATATATACTAAGAACCAACTCTACATCAGCAACCGGAACTTCAAAGATAAATAAGACATGATACTTCCTGATTTTTCTTTGAATGAACTTCCAGCGTGCTGGGTACACATATCTGACTTGGCTTAGTGTCAGAGAAACGGGGCCAAGGTCGCAAAGCGGCGGGAGCAGAGACAGCGCTAGACCTCACCGACTGATTCGGTCTACTGCGCCCTCAACCGCCACTGCGCCTGGCACAGGTCTGTGTGATCGAGGGAAACAGCAGACCAACATCGAACTATTTGTATTAGCTAGCCCCTTTCATCACTTACATTCTATGCAGAGTAGCACTTCCTCCATCTCCCAAAGAACTTGGTTTTTAACAACCCCAACATAAAATTAATAATAAATATGCTTTCTAGATGGTACTATGTTTCTTTATCCAAAACCACTGGAAATATATAAAACAATATAATGGCAAAGTAACTGACCTAACATTTTTATAAAATTCAGTTAAATACTCGGCTATGTGATAAGTATACACTAATTAGTAGGAACATTTATGCAAAAATGGTCTGTTGTTCTACAATTCTTTAACTTTTTTCCCAAGTGGTATTTATCTTAGAGTTGCATATTTTCCTTAGATCTCATTCCTAAAAAGAAAACCAACTGTATTTGGACGTAAAGTTGAGGTTGACCTTAGTAGTAATTACTTAATCTCTATGCTGCAATTGTATTAACCAACGAGCTCAAGACTCCGGGCCGCCCCTGTGACTTTCCTCATGCAGCGCATGCTGGAGGGTAGCTTCACGTTCAGGCAGGGGGTGAGCGTCTGCCGCCCACTTCGCTTTACTGAACTTGAACCTAAGCTCTCCAAGAAATCTCACGTAACACCCATAGCCGTGCACCTTCTTCTACGTTGTCAAGGTGGCCTCGAGGAATATCACAGCATCGTCCTGGCGTGTATGCGAATAACTGTTAGTCAGGATCGGAAATATTTGTTCAGCTTACCCTAAGTACAGAATTAATTAGGATATGATATAGAATAAAATGCCAGACTTTGTGTTAACATCTTCCATAATTCTCATTTAATCCTCATTAAAACCATGTGACTGTGGAGAAATAACACTCCCCAGATTTTGCAGGGCTCTTGTGAAAAGCCCTCACTTCCTGAGACACCTTTCTGTCCATCAGGAGAGAAAAATCCTTCTCCTCGCCCCTCCCCCATGCAGTGCCCAGCTGCTCACACAGGACAGTGGGCATGGCCTCATCCAATGGCCGTAGGGTGGGGACTAGGGAAAGGGGGGTGAAATTACTTACTACTTACTGCAAAGTTATAAGAAATCTGTCTGACTCAGTGTACATTCGGGATAAAATGAATATGAATATAAAAATCAAACAATGGGACAAATTCTTCATACAGATGAGAAGATGGGTGTTTACTAGTGTACAAGAAAGTTTAAATTAACAGGCCAAGTGTGGACATGGAAATCCCTCCTGTCTTCATCCCCTTGGGCTGCTGCAACAAAACACCCAGGCCTGGGTGTAAGACAACAGAAACTTATTTCTCACAGTCTGCAGGCTGGGGAGTCCAAGGTCAAGGCCCCAGCAGATTCAATGATCAGTGAGAATCCACTTCCTCATTGATGGCTGTCTTCTCACTGTAGCCTTGCAAGGGGGGAAGGGGGGGAGGGGGAAGGGAGCCTTCTCCAGCAGCTTTTAGAAGTTCACTAACCCCCTTCAGGCAGGCTCCACCCTTATGACCTAATCCCCTCCCCGTGTCCCACCGCCTAACACCATCTCTGGGGGGTTAGGGTTCAACGGATGCATTTGGGGGCACACGAACATGCCCCCGTAGCACCCATCGATCCCGAGCTTGCACTGTCCTTGCTCCTGGCTGTTGAAGCGACAGGGCAGTTCCTGAACCAGCTTTGTCTTGGCTCCAGCTGGCTGCCCGTGACCCAGGGCTTCAGCCCCCTGGACACCCTTCTCCCCCACCTTCTCCTCCAGTGCTTTGGGCCCTGCAGGCTGCCCTTCAGTCTCAGGGGCACTTGCACCTGTTTCCTGCCCGTGTCCCTCCTGTCCTCAGGCCTTGCCTCCTCTCTGCACTGTTGCACTTGCCCCCGCACAAAAACGGGGGTCACTCGTCCATCAGTCTTCATGCAACGGAAGCCTTTGCCGCTTTTGTTCCTGCTCACTTGCTCCCTTGTGTGTCTAAGCCTTCTCGTGCCTCTCTGCATATTCCCCTGTTTATGGTGCTGGTCCGCCACATCTTACCCACAATTCCGTGTCTGAATTGTCCTCGTAACTGAGATCTCGGTTGCTTGGTCGGTCGGTCACTTGGCTGGATTCGACCTATTTGACAGCAAAACTCGCCGGATCTGCACTCACTGGGAGCACAGCCTGGCCTGAGTTCATCAGAGGTTTTTAGAGATCATTTCCCCAGCCTGGTGTGGACGTTCGTGCATTCCCTGGCAGCCCCGGGAAATGCCGGCCTCTGGATTGCTGCTGGTCGCCCGGCGGTGGGAAGGGGGTTCTGCGGTCTGTACTATGAGCTCCATATTACCGTTCTGAAGTCATAGAAATATTTTAACTTGCAATTTTTCTATCAGTCACTTATTCTCACTCAATTTAAAGATGCAAGTATGAGTTAATACTTAGCTCAGTATACTAAGTTTATTTTTAAAGAGAAGCAACTGTCTCGTTATAAAGTTGTTAAAATCCACATTTAATGGTCTTTTTTAATGTAATAAAGAAAATGATTTAAATGTGTCTCCTTAGGCAAGCATATTCATGGATTCTTTTGGACTGAAAATTTCCCTAAAGCAAAATTCTGGCATGCTCAGATTTACTCTCCTATGCTTGTTGAGTAATCTCAGGAATGTCATAGAGCAGGAACCAACAGCGACTGCCCACCGTGGAAGGTAATTAGAAACAGGTGGGAGCTGGGACAGGGCATGGGATTCAGGAGACAGAACGGAGCTTGAGCATGTGGTTGAGCGGGAGTAGCAGCTGGTTGCCGTGGAGGGGCGGGAGGTACCCTGGTTCTCAGCACCACTTCCTGTGTGTTGGAGGACCGGACCCCCAGTCCTGCAGGAGGAGCCGGCGGCGTCAAATCTGGCAGCGCGGCTGCACTCTGGGTGCTCGGGTGAGTAGCTTGTGTTCAGGGGTTTAAAGTGCACCCCGTTTACTGTTCAGCCCAGTGTGTTAGATATGATAACACCAGCATGACGTCTGCAGCATGAAGCGATCCCGCATCCATGCGGTAGAGTTGGACTTGGGAGACGGACATTGATAACTTAATTCATGAAATTAGAAAGAGATTGATCTCTGGGAAGGAGGAAAAGACTAGCAGAGATGTAGTGTGGAAGAAAGTCCCTCTCACGATGCATAGTTCCTACAATAAAGTGCAACTCTTGTCAACTGCTTCTTTGGGAATCAATAAAAGGAAGACCCTGAACAAGGGACTACATAAAAATTGCACCTCAGGACCAGTTATTACTATTCAAGTAAAAGTTACTGATAGCGGTGTTACTATATTTGCTGTGTACGGATGTTTTTACTGTCTTACATTAGCAAATGTGTAAAAAAAATTTTAAGGTGTTCTTTTATGATCTTAGTCATTCTGTCATTATTTATCTCAGGAAGCTTTTCTGCTCTTCAACCTGAAACTCTCTCGGAATGGGGGGTTTCGGGAAAGGAGTCTCTCCAGCCGCGCTGCGGGTTGGAGGCAGGGACGCTGGACATCCGCTCTAAGGACGTCCGAAGTCCTTTACCAGCACAGGGTTCCCGAGGAGCAGTTACCTAAGCATCGTGGCAGTGCCTCGAATCAGGGGACAGTGGCTGTCACCCACAGAGCCCATTTTCTCAGACTGGGGTATTTGTTTCAGAGTTGTCTTTGTAGTGGTCTAAAAGTGTCTTCTGGGCAATTTCTTCTGCCCTCTGAAGCGGCGAAAGAAAGAACTCTACGTCCTTTCCTAACAGGTGACAGCTTTTATGGGTGTAGCCCAGTCCCTTCCTTAGTGGCAAGCTCCTGTACTTCCGTCCCTGTAACTCCGTTACCTCTGACCTAGTCCAGCAGTTTCATTCCATCTCGCTTGATCTCGCCCCCCGATCCTTCCTCCTTGCCCTTTCCCCACTCCGGTCCTTCCCATTCATTCTCCAGCCCTTCTTCCCACTCTCAGAGCCTCCTCCGCTCCCCGCTGACTACACCTTTCCCGCAAACAAGCAAACAAAAGCCAGGCCTGGGAGAGGCCGGCTTCCAGGTCCCGGAGAATCATTAAAACTGACGTGGCTCACGGCCACCAGCCCAAGCAGAGGAGCTTCCCCGAGGCTGTGCCTCTCAGAGGCCCCACAGGGAGCCGAACCTGCCAGATGGGACTGGAACCCCGGGGAACTCTGAGCCTGCAGCTCGGAGGCCCCGGAGCCCGGAGCCGGAGCCCGAGGGGCCCGGGGAGACCAGGGGCATGTTGGACAGTGTTTGTACACTTTGCATCTGAAATGCTGTCTGAACTCGGAATCTCTGATTTTTACAAAAACAGATTCTGACACTTAAAAATAATGAAGTCTCGGTGGCGATCCTGGCAGAGCAGTCTGGTGGGAAAGGACAGCAGCCTGCTGCTTGGGGAGGGCGCCATCCTCTCTGGCTGAGTTGCTCACTCCTCCTCCATGGGCCTTCCTGCCGGCAGGCTTCCCCCCTCAGTCTGTCCCTCGGCTTCTTCCTCTTCCTCAGTGGCAGCGCTCAGGTCCGTGTCCCAGCTACTGCGCTTGAGCACCGGACAGTGAGTTTGTGTCACCGACGTTGGCATCCACCTAATAAAGACAGGGGGTAGGTGCTCATTCAACAAAGACCAGTGGCTGACTGCTGGGGTTCCGCAGTGACTGAGACAGAGGGTCAGCACGGGGCCAAGGTTAAGTCTGCGGGCCGCCCACCTTTACCCCCGGCCCACCACTTCCCAGCTCCTCCAGCTCTCCTGTCCCATTTCTGTGCCTCGCTTTCCTCATCCACCTGATGGTGGTAAGAATAGGAATTACTAGGTAAAATTTAATTGTTCATTAAAATCTAACAGGGTTGTGAGGATTTTTTAGAAGACTTTGTTTATTTTTAGAGAGAGGGGAAGGGAGGGAGAAAGGAAGAGAAACACCAATATATGAGAGATACATTGATCGGTTGCCTTTCGCAAGCCCCCACATCGGGGGGCCTGGCCTGCAACCCAGGTATATGCCCTGGCTGGGAATCGAACTGGTGACTTTTCAGTTCGCAGGCCAGCACTCAATCCACTGAGCCACACGGGCCAGGGCAGGGTTGTGAGGATTAAATATCTTCATACCGATACACGTAAAACACGACAGCATGTGGCAACTACTGAAGATGAAGCATGCCCTCAAATTCTTTATAGTTTAGTAGAGAGAAAGAAATTCCAATGGACAATGATAAGCTGATTGGAAACTTTGGTTTAGATCATTAGGTCAGCTAAGCTTCTCCCAATAGCTCTGCTTTTCAACCGCCATTTTTTATTTCTCCACCTGGTCCATAAAGGTGTGTTAAGGTGGGCCAGTGACCTTCAGGTGCCTTTGCTGGGTACGTTATGATCACCAATACCTGACGCAGGACAGAAAGCATCGTGGTCCTTTTGAAAAGGTGTATATTTGCTGACATAGAGCCTACCTAGTAATTAAGTTTCTGTAAAAAGTTGGGCAATGTCTTGGCTTGGGCTGTGTAACAAAACACCACAGACGAGGTGGCATAAACAACACACACTTACTTCTCACACTTCTGGAGGCTAGAAAATCCAAGATCAAGGTGTGGGCAGAGAAGGTCGCCGGGAAGGGCCCGCTTCCTGGCTTGCGAACAGCTGCCTTCTGGCAGTGTCCTCACACGACCTTTCCCCGGGCACACAAGTGCAGAGAGATTTCTCCGTCTTCCCCTTCTTACAAGGGCTGGCTTCATCGTGTGGCCCCCCCTCAAAATGCAATTTCCGCCTCATTGCGACCGTAGGTAGTTAGCAAATTGTTAACAAGGAAGGGAGCAAAGGGAATGGGACATTGTTGGCCCTAAGCAAGCAGGGAGCACAGCCTGGGGCTTCCCTAGGGAGCTGCAGCTTCACACACGCCAGGGGTCCACAGCGTCGTCCCCTAACAAGGACTAGCCAGAACCTCCCTCTCCCCCTACCCCCCCGCAGTGCTGGATTGTTGTGGGGGGCAGGGGGAGGTAAGCACACGTGCAACAGAAGTCCAAACAGTGCAGGGGGAGGCACCTGACCACGGAGGCCTGTCGGTCTAACTGGGGGCAGCGGACCCATCCGAAGCCTGGAAACACGTGGGAAGTTGATTGGTTATTTTGAAAATGGCCAAGGCCCTTCCCAAGATAATATAATACCAGGGAACCAAGAAGCTTTCTCTCTCCTCCACTCACCTCACGCACTTACCCATTCTCTCTCCGTGGCCATGTGGCCCCAGCAGCCACGTAGCCAGCAGCCACATAGACCGCCAACCGGGGCTCCAGGCCGGAGCGTGGGCACTGCAGCACAGCTGGGAACAGTGCTAAGCTACCTGCCTGGGGACCAAGACCCCGTGGCTGCCACCTGGGGACTCAGTGTTACTATGACAGAAACTCTGGACACTGGCCTTGGTTTTGTCCTTGCTGAAGGCGCAACTGGGTTTGTTCAATGAGGGGGACGGATTGGGACGGGACAGGGAGGCAGCCTTCCACTCAGAGAAACCACCACAGCACAAGCTCCCACGCGTGGGTGGGTCCATGGGGTGCCTTCCTCTCAGTGTAACCACCTCTCCAATGCCCTGCCTCCAGACGCGATCACACCGAGAGTTAGGGCTTCAGCATAAGCATGTGGGGGGCATGCACACATTTAGCCCATAACAGGCAAGTTACAAACGTACCGATGACTGCAGATCAAATCCTTCACCCGTGGAGTGAAAACCAGCAATGTCAACGCTACTTCCGAGGGCCATGGCGGGTCCGCATGAGACGGTGGATCCAAAGCCCAGTGCTCGGGGCCCCACAGGGCCTTCCGTCCTGGAGTTGATAACCAGTGTGCGTAGAGGATTTCCAAGACTACGTGTGGAAGCTAGAAACAAGTGTTCTCTATTAATTTGCACTGGGTAGATGGGTAATATTTAACTCTTATTCTGGCATTATCTTTCCACTTGATTTTTACAAGCAGATCAAAGAATTATTTCGATATTCCAAGAGGACCATGTAGGTGTCTTTGAAGGGCACAATCCTATTTAGTGGATGGCAGCTGAGAGGCATTCCAGTGATGCCTGTCATTCAAACATCGTCCGATAGGCTTCTCATCGTCCTCAAACATTGTCTTTCATCTGCGGTTTACTTTTCTTGGTTCAAGAAATGCGTCCCTCGCTTGGGAAGCCTTGGGCGTTGCGTACAACACCGAACAAGGCTTCTCGTGACTGCCGAGAGCCAAGCAAACACCCTCAGACACGCCTGGCCTGGCTCGGTGGGTTCACAGTGGGTCTGAAGGTTCCCACTGATGGTCACTGCGGTCCCGCAGTGGGAGCTGCAGGCCAACGGGAGCTTCCAGAAGGGGGAGAGAGTCTGTGAGCGGCCGGCAGCCTGCGGGCCCACAGGCAGGATGTCGTGAGGATCACACATGGCGCGGGGGGGGGGGGGGGGCTTTTCTGCTTTGACCGCGGATGTCTAGAAGGCAAGCAAGAACACGCAGCGTGCTAACTCTTAGGAGACCACTGAATAGCGCTCAGATGCACGACCTGGTGCTAGCAGATGCTTGTTTGGTCTTTTTTGAAATTCTAGCCTGTGGACATACTTGTTTGCAATAACATTTTGGCCTTTTTCTATCCACTAAAAAAAAAAAAAACCTTCATTGCACTTTGAAGCAAAACATCATGTAAGAGACGGCCAGGCTCCGCCTTGGGTTCCCAGCGCCTTCACTTCCAAGCTGGGCTGTTGAGGTCGAGATGCTCAGCCGTGTGCCACGCCGTGCCGGTATGTGTTAAATGCCCACCCAAGACAGCTCGTGTGAGGATGGCGGAGTGTGAGAGGGTTGCTGGGGTCCAGGAACACCGCAAGTGCTCTCAAAGCCGCCCGTTAAGTCACAGGCTGGCGGCGCAGCGCAAATTCCATTATGTTTATTACTGTTTCTGTTCCGTGTGAATTTAATTTGCCTTCTTCCCCCCCCAAGTAAAAGCTTTTTATAAGTTGGAGAGCTTTAGGCTGCACTAATGGAAAACCTAACTAAAAGTGTTTTAAATAACAGATAATTTATTATCTTACCTAACAAGAAATCCGGAGGCTGGCGGGGCCGGTTCACTAGGCAGGGTGATATCATCGAAGACTTGCTTTCTTTCCATGTTCCTACTCCCATCACCAGCGTGTTGCATTTAGTGTGCACCCCCTCCAGAGGTCTCTCTCTGCCCCTGTCCGTCTGTCTGTCTCTCAGTAAACCAGGGGGAGGGTGGGGCAGGCCTCCAGACACCTTAGACCTCCAGGTATCTAAACAGTGTTGTAAGTCTTGTGGTGTGAGCCAAGAAAGGAAACAATTGCTTTGAGTAGTCAGTCAAGGCAGTTCAATAGGCAACCCATTTTCAACTGTTGCCTTTCTCTGCATGTCAGTATTATTCAAAATAAAGTAGCAAGTGGGAAAAGACATCAGCGTTTTCACAAAGCACCGGGAAGGTTTGCAGAGGACTGCTTAGACACTAGAGAGGGAGGGAGCCAACCGCAGCAGGGAGAGAAATGCGATCGATTTGCATCGAGGTACCAGGTCGGGCGCCTAGAAGCTGGAGACCGGAATAGCTTTGGAGAGCTGAGGGGCTTTCTCTCCTTCAGGAAACGAGATAGGTATGTCCCCGTATGGCTGGGAAAACCAGAACGGTGTGGAGTGCTGGCCTGAAAATGTGCCCCGTGTCTCTGTTCCGCGTCATTCAGCTCCTGCCCCAGGAAAGGGAAGCCGGGGAAGTCAGGCTAAGGAGCTAATCCTGTCCCTGTCCTCATTCTCAGACACCCACGGGAGGGAGACACCCAGGGGCCCAGACTCGTCTGAGATGGAAAAGAAGCCACCGCAAGCCTACCTTCTAGGGGAGCCCAAGAACTGGGGAGAAAGATCCAAATGGTTGACAGACAAAGGCCTTACAATCACCCTTCCAGCATCTTGACTACTGCCAGAAGATAACGAGACGGTATCTCCACTTTAAAATTAAAGAGGGGCATGTATTATGTATAGGGGAGAATTAACGGCCAATAAAACCTGTGAGATCTATGAGCATTGCAGGCTCAGACGAGAGGGCTGGGGAGAACGGGAGTGTTGGCTTCAGATGCTGAAAGTGCTGCCTGGCAGAGAACAATGAGGTCTGGTTGCTTGTGCGCCACACTTAGGTCCTGAGTGAAGCCGGAGTTTACATTAAGGTGTAAGGGTTTGGAAAATGTTACAGAGAATGACTTCTGGAGCATCTGTGCTTTCACAGATCAGTTTAGTTGCTCATGGAGGCCGTATCCTATTTCTTTACCAATTTCCCTCCGAGAATGGGATCTCTGTTGTTCCCGTCTGATTCAAGAAGGCCAGGTCAGATTATGTTCCATGCTTCCTGCTAGTCCTTGAAAATAATTCTTAGCCATTCTAAGGCTTCTGGAGGAAACGCACATGTTTTCAGGCTTCCCTCCGTGGATAGCAGCGCCGGCACGTGAGTGGTGAGTGCCGGCAAAACGGTGACCAGAGGAGGTGGGCTGCTTGCATTCGAACACACTGGCGAGAGCGTGTTTTCTCCACACGTGTTTATTTGTCTTTCTCAGCCATGAGACTGCTGTGTCAGCAGAAGCTCGTGTGCGTGTGTGTGTGTGTGTGTGTATGTGTCTCCTTTGTACAACAGACAATAGGTGCTGGGTGAGGAGGGTTGTCTGTGGAAAACTTGAAGATGCTCCGTGCAGAGCACATGGCTGACCCCCTTGGAAATTTCTCTTGGTTTTCAGATGGCACCTGTTAGTTATATTTAGAAAGGATGTTCTCAAAAAATGAAAACGGAAACCGACGAATGAGAAGGGAGCCCACTTCAACTAGTCTAGTTCCTGCCAGAATCGAGATTCAAAATATCTCAAAGGGATGGAGGAAACAAAATTTCAGAGGGACCTACTTCGAACCCTTTATCTAATATTCCGTTAACAAAACCCAGGAAGTAATGCACTTACAGGAAGGTCCCCCCTGTCCTTATGTGGGTGCAAATATGTTTCTTTTGTTTTTCAGTTTCACAGACAAAAGCTGGTGATGTGAATATAACTAATTGGCTACCAGGGGAAACCGCAGCCGCTCCTTACAATCAAAGCTCTCGGGGGCTCGTCCCAAGGTTTAGTCTACTGCAGGCCCTGCTGACGCGTTAAGAAAAATGAGTTGGATAATTCCCATAATTAATTTAGAAACTAGAGTCCATTTTCTGCTTTGAAATTATGTATTAAATTTCAAAGGCGAGACTGGCGTGGTAATGAAGAATTAGACACACGAAAGAAGTAAACAGTTACTTTGCATGGTCAGGAGAATGCTGCTGAAACAGCATGATCTGGGAAGTTACGATCCGAAGGGACCGTATAGAGACAATATCATCATAGTTTCTAGAAACTCGTTGTTTAAAAGTCAAACTCTAATGATGTAATACTCGGAGTTTCTATAGCCTCTGAACTTCATTATCAAAACGAAGCTCTAATTATAGCTCCTGCTATGCCCTGGGTAATAAATTTAGTAGTGGCACCATTTATTCATGTACACTACGATGCTTTATTGTAGATTATACTCTGAAAAAATTAATTTTGCTGGTGGAAGAAGACCATGTTTCAAAATACTAGGCCAACCTCAGGTCTTATGAACTGGGTCCGCCATATTTTATGGTGTTCATCAAGGCTGCCTCACACGGGGAGAAAATGAAATCCCCAAAGCCGAGTCCTCCAAGTTAGAGGTGAGTGAGGAAGGCAGGCAGATGCCCTCCCCCAGCCAGGCGTCCAGACCCCCGACTCCCCTGTGCAGTGGGAGGCAGGGAGAGAGACCCCATTTGCCTATGGCAGGTGGCTGCAGCATCGGAGCTGGAGGGAGATGGGTGGCTGGAGGGTAACTTCTCAAGTCCCTTCTCTGGCTTTCCAACTGGATGGGCTGTTGTTATCTAGATCTCTCAGGTGACCCCTGAGCAGCCCCCAACCCCCCCCCCCATTCCCACCACCGGAGGATCTGCCCTCACAGGGGGCATCCCTTGGCCCAGCCCTGACTGTGGGTCTCTGAAGCGTCTGTCTCCCTGCGCGGGGGGGCGGGGGGGGACCAATTTTGGTGGGACTTGGTGCCCAGCCGCGCTTTGGGACTCAGCGTCCACGGCACTTGTGCAGAGGGGCTCCCCCTGCCGGTCCGACTGCTGTTGGCTTCCCTCGCCCTGCTGCTGCCTGGCCTTGCTCTCCTGAGCACCAGCACAGCTTACAATCATGTGTTTGTTTTTCCAGAGCTGGGCTGCCCGATGCGGTCCCCGCACGAGACTCCCGAGCGCTTGGCCTGCGCCTGGTCTGGACTGAGACGCGCCGGGAGTGGAGGACACACTTCGACAACCTCGCACCCACACGGAACGTGAACGACCTCATCGGTGGCATTGAATGCTGACGACAGAGTAACATTATGTGGTTCCCAGAACATTGACAGTAAATGCAGTCTTTCCTGCCCTTCCCACGCCAGCCCGGGCGGCCCTCCTGGTCCTTCAGGGACAGGGACCCAGTCTGGCCGCCCTGCACCCCCTGCTTCTGCGCAGGGTTTCTCCCCATCGCGTTTGGCTGGGCTTTGTTCTCCTGCAGAGCGTTTCCGTTTCTGTGGCTGCTTGGTTTATCGACGGTGTTCCGGCCGCACCCTCAATGTCCCATGTGGCTGTTTTCCCGGCCGCCGTGTCCTGGAGGCACATTGTGGATACCCAGCAGATACTTGGTGAAGCGGAGAGCAATGGAACGCATGAGTCCAGAGCCTGGGAGGCGATGCGCGCTCGGATTCGCACTCCCAGGGTGTCCCTGCACCAGGCCCGGATCCTGGGCGCAGGGTGCACCACGAGCGCACGCGATTACCTGTGCTTCCCAACCTCTCTCCGGCGGGGTCCGCGGAACCGGACTCACCGCCCCTTCCTGCAGCCCCACCCCGGAACCTCCTCGTTCCTTCCAGCACGGTCTCCTAAGGGGCCAAGCTGACTTTCGCACGTAGTACATGTTTTGAGTAAGAAAAACAGGTGATTGGGCAGACTAAAGGATGAAATGGAAAATTGGAAAGATCTCCATTTTGAATTGTTTTTTTCTTACTTTTCGTTTTCACAGAATTTCACAAACTGATGTCAGTGTCTTCCAGAGTTGTTGCGGAACCCAGCCACATGACAGGACTCCGCATCAGAAATGCTAGAATACAGTGAAAGGAGGCCCCGTACTTTATCATGGATAACTTCGGTGATTCTTCTATTAAACTTATTCAATAAACTTTCACTCCTCGAGCTGACTCGTAGCCACACGAGCAATCCTTGTTTCAAGCCCTGTGAGGTTTAATTCGGGACCTTTGTCTTTGAATACTGAAGAGCTGGTTTTAGAAGCTGGACTGATTTAATACTCCACAACCAGGCTGAGAGCCGACTGCTGTTTGCTGTGCTGGGACATCCAGGCTCCACGATGAATCTCGGTTTAAACTTTAATGTGACACTTCATAAATAAGCAGGGAACACTGCATAATTATCCTGAGCACGCGTACTTGCCCGAGCAATACTTTAACACGTGTAACCTGGCTGCATTCTGTACAAAGAATACCTTTCAAACTTTAATGCGGCGTCCCAGGGACAGAAAAGTAACTGTTACCATGTGGCTGAGATGGTAGGTTTCCCCTGTTAGTAGGGAAACAATTCTAATTAGGCCAATGGGACTGTGCAGTACGGATTATGTGTAAGAATGGGAAAGCTGGAGATCTGATATTCCTTTTAGGTCACCTAGAAGTAGTGCCCCTCCAAGGTGGGCAAGAGTGAATTTGTGGATCACTCCACCTGATTCAACACGGTGCCCCAAATATGTGTGTGTGTGTGTGTGTATCCACACGCAGATACACACTAATGATTACTCTCTATTATCATAGTGACAATTTGGGAAGATGGCAATTTTCCTTCTCTTTGATGCTACCCCAGTCATCTTTGTTCCGTGGATATCTCTCATGTTTATGTATCCAGAGGGCTCCCTCTTCCGACAACAGAAAGGAACCCCCTGTCCACTGCGGTGGGTGGGCGGCATGGACCTCAGGGTGGGCATCGGTCAGGTGTGTGGGCTCCTTCCCATGCGTCTCCAAACCTGGGCAGACGATCCAGGTTGGGGCAATCCTGTTCCCGTGTGCAGACTCAAGTTCAAGATGTGAAAAGAGAGCTTTTTCTCTTCTCCAGTCATGAGCTCTAGCAGCATGAGCCAGACAAACCCCTATGGAGAAAATTATCTGAGGGAATGAAGCCGACAGGAAGATTCAAGAGGTAAAACATCAACCAGACCTGTCTGGGACCTCGGTCTGAGGCCTCGGGGTCAGGCCCACGTCTGCCTTTTCAGCAGACGGGTCATACGAGCCAGCAAATTCCACATTGCCCTCGGCGGCTGGGCCACCTGGGATTCCAGCCACACAGGAAGGGCCATGACTGGCACATCCCACTCACAAGGCAACAAGCATGGTCAAGTCCAACACCGTGTACCCTGTCCGTCCCGTGGATCTGCTGCTCTCCTCCAACACAAAAGCAAAAAACACAGAGACAACACCTTCCACGAGACTTTAATGAACTCCTATTCCTGAGGAGTATTTTTATTAAAAAGAAACAACACGGCATTTTAAAAGTTTTATTCAACCTGCACTCTCAAAAGATCCTCCCTCGGAAGCAGTCAGGACCGTCAAAGATCAATATTACACCGTTGATGCCGAGTGGGATTTGCATCTGAATGTTCTGCTGCGAGTTGCCAGCAGCATTGGTCCTGATGTTTTTCAAATCCGACCGCCCTCAGGAAGCAGCGTCCTCTGCCTTTGCTTGCAGAGACTTCCACGCAGCAGTGTTAAGAGCAAACGTAATTGACAGTCAGCAGGAGCCCGAGAGAACGGAGCTCACGGATCTCATATCCCAAGGTTCTTATGTAGAAAGATTTTTGTTCTTTGGTGGCATAGGGCTATCGCCTAAACCTGCGGCATTTTTATTTCAAATCCGTATCATGTGAAAATTCAATAATCTTTCCCTCCATTTGAAATTTTGAGAACGTGACCAATGCAGCAACAGAATCCTAAAAGAGAGTTACCAATATCAAGCGTGATAATTCCAGCTGTCAGGGGAGGGGAGTTCTGGGGATGGGGAGGAAAGGTGAGGGGATTAAGCAAAAGCAAACAAAACCCACAGGCACAGACCCAGGTATGGTGATTACAGGAGGGAAAAGGGTGAGGGAGGTAGCAGAGGGTAAAGGGGGGATAAATGGTGACGGAAGGAGACAGGACTTGGGGTGGCAAATTTGTAACTCAACAAAAAAAATAAGGGTTTGGCTGCCTATCGCCACCACAGCCAGACTCGTGAGGCAGATGCGGGTGCAAAAGGAAAAGAGGTGTTACTCAGGTGCTGCGTGAGCTGGGAGAACAGCAGACTCCGTCCCAGGCCCACCTCGTCTTCCTGCCGTGGAGGAAGCCCAGCCATCCGCAGCACAACCGAGACGGAAGCCAGCGTCCAGAGTTCCCGCTCCCGTTTAAAGGACAGTCCTTGGGAGCCCACAGGTGGCTGCTAAGCAGTCGTCGTCCCCATCCAGGTGGCTTAGTGCTGTTCATTCCAGACTCCCTCCTGCAGCCTGTGTGCGGAGCCAGCGCCACCACAGGCCACGTGGCTTCTAGGGCCGCAAGGTCACGTACTCCCCGGTGAGAGAGTTCCTGAACGCACTGGCCCGTGCATCGCCAGGTGGGCAAGTAGGAGGGGGAGGGAGAGAGAGGTTCCCCCCGCCCCCGCCCCGGAGGCCGAAGGGCCCATGGAAAGCACAGCCCAGGGCACCCACCCCGGGAGTGCAGGTCGCGAGCAAGAGCCTCTTTGTTCCCCTGGGTGGATACCAGTTTGGGCGTGGCAGGGGCGGAGTCCTTTCTCAAGATGACCAATCAGCTTCCTAGGCTTTCCTCCCAACCAATCCCTTCTTTCCCCAGGCTGGATTGCCAGGCCTCCTGGGTTAGCACCTCCCCTCCCCCATTTTACCTTCTGTGGCCCACGTGCCTGCCTTCCCCCAGTTCCACTCTCAAGCTGGTACGAGAAAGGGGGGGGGAGGGCTTTTTCCTACCCAACTATCTTGCCAGCTTTTTACCCTTGGGCTCCATGCACTGACACTTCTAGTTTTCTCCAGCTCAGTGTAAGAACCTCCCCCACCACCATCTTGGACCGTAGTGGGGACACACCCTGGTGGTTGGGCAGACCTGCTACCAGTCAGACACACGATATACAGGTGGTGGATTATAGAATGGTACACCTGAAACCCATATCATTTTATCAAGCCGTGTCACCCTAACCAATGTTTCTAAAAAGTGAAATGCAGCCATAAGGGTGTGGCCCTCACCTGATAGGGTTATTGTCCCTTTAAGAAGAGACGCGGTGAGAGCTGCACCCACGCCCACCCAGCAAACCCCCAGCACACCCCCAGCACACCCCCAGCACACAGCAGGAAGGCAGCTGCCTACGAGCTGGGCGGAGTGCTCTGACCAGAAACTCAATTTTCTGACACCTTGGACTTCTCGCGTCTGTCACTGAGAAAATAAATGTCTGCTGTTTGAGCCGTCCGAAAAGAAAAAGAAGAAAGAAAAGGAGACATAGTTTCTGTCCGTAAACTCTTTTGTGAGTATTACTCTCTTGATAGAGGATTCTTAAAAGCCCTTCCTTCAGCCTCCTCACCGGTTCTGTGACTGTGCTCTCACAATCACATGCTGGCAAGGAGAAGAGACTCCACTGTGGAGACGAAATGCTAACATTGTTATTTTTTCTGGATTCAAAAATTATTGGACATTGAGTCTTTGCTTGAAAGTTATTTGTAATGGCGATAGTTCAGTTTATCCAAGTCAGTCATTTTGGAAAACGTGATTGATAAGGTGTCAGGGAAGAGCTTGCATTTTCTTTTTTAATTTAGTTTTTTTATTTTTATTTTTTAACAAGATTTTATTTATTTATTTTTAGAGAGGGAAAGGAGGGAGAAAGAGAGAGAGAGAAACATCAATGTGCAGTTGCTGGGGGTCGTGGCCTGCAACCCAGGTATGTGGCCTGACTGGGAATCGAACCTGCGACACTTTGGTTCGCAGCCCCCGCTCAATCCAAGAGCTTGCATTTTCCACGAGAGGCTCCGAACAGCGTCCTCAGGTTGTGCAGGCAGGCTTTGGGATCGGGAATCTGCAGGCTTGGGTTTGAATCTCGGCTCTGCCTGTACCAGCTGTGTAGTGCTAGGCAGTTTCTTAACTCTTCCATTTCCTAATTTTTAAATTGAGCGATGCCAGTAGCACCCTCATAGGGTTGTTCTAAGAACACATGTGACAACGTTGAGAAGGACTTAGCACAGAACTGAGCAGAGGAAACGTTCAGTACTCCGTGTTTCTGTAAGAATATATCCATCGCCCCCAGGGGCTTCTTTGTTCTACCTCCTAGTCTCTCCCCCCGGACCCCCCTGCAGCACCCCAGTGCCATGTCCGGGCAACCGCTGATCTGATTCCTGTCATTATTATGTGAGTTTGCAGTTCCCAGAATTCACATAAATGGAATCATGTAGTCTATGTTCTTTTTGTCTGTCTTCATTCGATGTCATTATTTTGAAATTCACTCAACTTATAGTGAATGTTGAAAGTTCATTTCTTAAAAATTTCTGAGTTGCATTCCATCGTATGGATATAGGCAACTTTGTCTGTCCACTCACCTGGAGAAGGACATTTGGGTTGTTTCTAGTTTGGGGCTATTCAAAATAAATCTGCTGTGGACACATATGTGCAAGTCTGTATATGAACATATGTTTTCCTTTATCCTAGATAAATACCTAGGATTGCAATGGCTGCATTCTGTGGCAGGGGTGTGTTTAAATTTTAAGAAATTATCATACCCATCAGCAGTGCATGACACTGTGCACTGCTCCACATTGCTGTCTGAACTTCTCATACTCGGTCCATCTTTTCCATGTCAGCCGCTCCCGGGCATGGAGAGTTGTGTCTCGTTATGGCTCGGATTGCCACTTCCCTAATGACGAGGGAGGCTGCGCACTCTCCCGTGTGCTCATCTGCCACACGTATCTCCTTTGTTGAAGTGTCTGCTGAAATCTTTTGCCCATATTTAAATAAGATTTTTCAATCGCGTTGTTGAGTTGCACAAGTTCTTTATATATTCTATACACAAGTCCTTTGAGGGATATATGTTTTGTCATTGTTTTTTTTTTCCAAGCCTCTGGCTTGCTGTTTTATATTCATAACAGTGATTTTAAAACCCAGAAGTTTTTAATTTTGATGAAGTCCAATTTGTCATTCCCTTTATGGATCATGCTGTCCATACTGCATCTAAGAAACTTTTCCCAAAGGTACAATGTTTTCTCCCAAAAGTTTTATGTATTGCATTTTTGTCTACTGTCTATTTTTTGAGTTAATAATTTTTATGTAGTGTGAAGGATGGATTAAAGTTTTGTTGCTGTTTTTTTTTGTCTTCTGGATGTCAGCACCGTTTCTCAAAAAGACCATCCTTCCTCCACTAACTCACCTCCGCAGCGCTGTCAGGCTGATGGTTCTCGGGCCCCGGAGGAAGAAGTGAAAGCTGAAAAATCTGTGATGTGCAGACTCTGGGTGGAAGGATGGAGAGCTTTTCAATGACTTGCCTCTTTCAGAGAAACCTCCTTGGCCAAAGACCAGGGTTCTCCCGTCAGCATTTATTATAGTCATCAACTCCGGGACCCGGTGTCCAAGCTGCTTTTGAGTCACTTGCTAATTAAAGTATTCATTTCCTCTGATGCCAAACGTCCGTCTGTCAGTCAGAGGGATCCAGGCGACAGTGCGGCCTCAGCTGAGGAAGCCCTGCCATCATCCCCGGAAGAGCCCACTGCCATCCCCGCTGTCAGAGAAGTCCAAGGAGAAGACACCCACGGGAGCGGGCGACGCCCGATCCGATCCAAGGCGATGAATGTGATTTCCTGGTTTAAGGCAAAATTGCTGAAATGCCAGGGGTGCAGGGTTTCATTCATGAGGATTTGGCTCCAATCCCAATTTAAAGAAGAAAGTCCTGAGCAGAATGCATTTTTAAAATAACTCATGATCGATTTCCTTATCGTGGTTCATTATTATTATCATAAGAAGGTTAATTACATCGTCGGCAATATAATCATCATTAAGCTACGGAGTCTAAGATTCATCATACGTCAACTTTCTGTTTTTTTGAGATTTTATTTCTTTATTTTTAGAGAGGGAAGGGAGGGAGAAAGAGAGAGAGAGAGAAACATCAATGTGTGTTTGCTGGGGGTCATGGCCTGCAACCCAAGCATGTGCCCTGACTGGGAATCGAACCTGCGACACTTTGGTTCGCAGCCCGCGCTCAGTCCACTGAGCTACGCCAGTCAGGGCCATATGTCAACTTTCTGATTCGAGAAGGGATCACTGGACAAGACCTCGTGATGGGTCATTTACTATTTCTCGTTTGGAACTGAAGATCGATTCCTTTCAGTCCACCCTGCACAAATACGATGGCTTTGTTTGAGCACATCTGTGGTGGACAAGAAGGGGCATGTCCTCAGTGTTTGGTGACGCTGCTGTTTCTGTGTCTCTAAGAGGAGAAATGTGTCCTCTTTTTAAGCCAGCGCTGGGTCCTGCCTGGGGAGCCTGACATTCTCCTCACTCTGCAGTCCGCAGGGGCGTCGGAGAGGCACAGAGATGTCACACCAGATGTGTCTTCCTTCTACTTCATCCCTTGGAGCGTTTGCGGCTGCTCTTCCTACAGGGAGGGACAGTTGTGTAACCATGGCCCAGGGCTGACTCCAGACTTGATTGAAGACACCTAAATATGTTCTATTTGGACAGTGGCTACGTGTCCCTTATGGGCAGAAGCCAAGTCTAATTTGTCTGGATGTCCCCAGAGCCTACTGATAGAGGACAAGGGCTCGCTCTACCTTTATGAAAAATTGTGGGCAAATATCACAGATATTTTTAACCGACGGACCGGGACTAGCTTGGTCTTCCTATGAGATGATGGGGAACGTCACTGGATTTAAATCGTGTATGCCTACTTTGACTTTTAGAAGTGGCAATTACGTAAAATTATTTGGGAGAGTCCTCCTTGCAGGTGTACTGGCTGAGGCTGTTTTAGCAGCCAGCGCTATACTTCATGCGTAGCTGGTTTACGTAAAAGCAAGAACCATCGTCTTATTAATGAGTCCGGATCCCCCTGTGGCCCCTGTCCTGCTGCGGGCCTCGCAGTGCGTCTGCTCAACTGAACGTTGCGGGGAGCTTGGCCGGAGCCAGCCTGCAGCAACGGGCCCTCTCTGGCCGTGCGGGTGCTGCTGGCTGCGGTCCGGCTCGGAAACACCGGCACTCTGGAGGGACCCCTCTGGGACTGGCCTTTTCACACTGCTGGAACTGTCACAACCTCACCGACGGGTGTCTAGAGCAGGTGCCAGGGGTGGCAAGAGGTAGAGCCGCTTCCTCATTTGCCTCTTGTTTGTCCAAGAAGAGACCCACCTGCAACCCCCAAGTCTCTCTGCTCTCACGGGCTTTCTCGACTTCTGTCCTACCTGCGGGGCCAGACCTGGCTTCATGCTCCGCCCCCTCCTCCTGTTGATGCAGGCGCTGTGGGGCCCTGCTCACTGTCCCCTCCCTGATCCTGAACAAGACCAGTGAGAAACGGGTGGCATGATATGGCTTTTAGATTATCAGCGTGTCTCTACCTCCGTCACAGAGCGCCGGGCGCTGTTTGCTAAGCCGGGAGAGGCCAGCCAGTTTGGGGACGTAGGCTAGCTCATCTTTGAGTTCTAAGACTCTTTTAGGTGCTTTGCCAGGAAGTGGTCAGCAAACTGATGCAAAAGACGTTCAGGGTCATTCCACCCGCCGTCCCCCTCTGAGGGTTTAATTGTCTTTCACCATATCCTAACCTCCACCAAATACAGGCACACACGTCTGTCTCTCTGTCCTTTCAGTTCGGGTGTGTTTTAACCTTGGTTGTATCAGCGTAGTGTTTCTATTGTTACGACTGTATAAAAACCATGTACGGCCGAGCCGTGCAGTGCGCTCTGCATCATTTTCTTTCCCGTGTAGCACTTTATTTGCTGAGGCTTTTCACAAACTTCATTTCACCAAGAGAGTTCCAACCCATCGGGGTCCTCCGGCCATCCCGGCTGCCTTCTGATTCTGCGCAGAGATCCTGTCTTGTGCTCTGTCTCCGCCGCCGCCCTGGAGGGGCATCACATGGCTTCTGAGTTCAGCATGGTCTGAGGATCTCCTGCCTTCCTCTTCCTTGGATGCTCCTTGCTTTGAGGGATCGTAGCCGTCAGGAGATTCCTGAGCTAAGGCCACGCAGGTCAGTAAGTAGAATATTGAGAGCTTCTGAACATTTGAAGAAAAACTACTTTCTACCTTCACAGTTAATTGAGGATTTAGTTAAGTAAAGAATTTTTCTTCAGACTTTTTAAGAAATTGCTTTGTTGGGTTTTGGTTTTTATTGTTGCTCTTGAAAAGTTGTGTCATTCTTATTCTTGATCTTTTGTATGAATATGTGTATTTCATGTCCTCCTCCCAAGAAACTTGTAGGCATTTTTTATTGGTCTCTAGAATTTAGAAATTTCACATGGATGTACATGGGGGAAGGGTTATTTATTTATATTTATTTTAGCAGTGATTTTATTTAGATAATTATAGGTTCAGAGGTAGTTGTAAGAAACAATATGGAGAGACTCTGCATACACTTTATGCACACTCTTCATCCAGTTTCAAATGTTAACATTTAGAAAAGCAACAGTTTCACTTCACAAGTAGAATACTGACATTGATACGATCCACTGGTGTTCGGATTTCCCCGTCTTAGTTGTATGTTATGCTTGTGTTTCTGTATTTAGTCCTATAAAACTTGTTCAGGTGTGTATGTTTGTGTATCTGCCACCACAGTAAAGATACTGAACATATATATTATATATCTTTGGAGGATGTGTATTTAGATCCTTTACCCATTTTAACTGGGTTGTTTTTCATCACTGAGTTCTACAGTCTAGGTACAAGTCCCTGACAAGATACATGCTTTTCAAATATTTTCAGTGTGTTGAAATTTTACTTTCTTTTCACTTTCTGGATGGTTTCCTCAGAAGCATAAAAGTTTTTTATTCTGATAAAGTTCAATCTGTCTATTTTCTTTTGGTTGCTTATGTTTTTGGTGTCAAATTAAAGACACCTTGGCCTAACCCAAGGTCAAAAAAATTGCAGTTAAGTTTTTCTTTTGATAGTTTTATAATTTTAGATCTTACATCTAGTTGATTGATTTTGAATTGACTTTTTGTGTACAGTGTGAGGTGGGAATCCAAATACAGTCTTTTGCATGTTGATGGTCCCTTGCATCATTACCATTAGTTCAAAACACACTTCTTTCTCCAGCGAATGGTCTTGGCAACTGCATTGAAGATCAAGGGCCAAAGATGTATGGGTTTATGTATTTTCTACACATGGATAAAGAAAACAGAGTTGGCCTGGCTGGTGTAGCTCAGTGGATTGAGCGCGGGCTGTGAACCAAAGTATCACAGGTTCGATTCCCAGTCAGGGCACATGCCTGGGTTGCAGGCCATGACCCCCAGCAACCACACATTGATGTTTCTCTCTCTCTCTCTCTGTCTCCCTCCCTTCCCTCTCTAAAAATAAATCAATAAATCTTAAAAAAAAAAGAAAAAAAGAAAACAGACCTGAGGGTCCAGAAATATGTATGTCTACCTTGTGCCACCAGCACTCTCTTTCTGATCCCTCTAGCTCTGTAGCAAGTTTGAATATTGGGAAGCATGAGTCCTTGAACTGTGTTCTTTTCTAAGGTTGTTCTGACCATTTGGAGCCCCTTGCAATTATTTACAAATTTTAGATCACTTTTTTTATTTGCTATATAAACGTTGACTTCATCCTTGTTTTCAATACGGTTCCCACACCCTCTTGTGTGCCGGAGACCGTCTGGCTACAGTCCAGGAGAGGGGAGTCTCCGGTCCTGTTCCAGGGTGTGGCCACCTGCATGGAATCTAAAGAAAATAGATCCCAAGAAAAAATTCTTGAGCCCAAAGACTTTGAGGTTTTGCCTCCAAATGCTTTCCTTGTTTGCGTTGTCATTAAAGAATGTTTTTCTTAACTGCCTCTTCATCCAAATTCCAGTCACTCTTTATATGTTTAGTGCCTCCTTTTCAACACCTTTGGTAGAACTGGACGCCAGTCAGTTTCATGCCTTTCCCATTCTGCAACAAAATGGAAATCCAGTTGCTTATTGGTTCTCCCCATTGTTGACTTTGGGCTCTGTTTTCTTGCATCTGCTGAGCCTGTGACCATATTTTTATCCGCTTATTGTTGCCACTGTTGCCTCTATTGTCTTTGTCTCGGTGGGTTTATTTCTTTTAAAAAACCTCTTTACTGTCATTTTTAGAATTTCAGGAAGGAAGTAGGCCTACCTGTGTGTGTCCCATCTGCCCTTGCCTTGTTTTACTGGAAGTCTCCTTAGCAAGAGTTCCTTCGCATAATATATTGAGAACTTCCAACATGACTAAATTTGTCTACGCAGCTTTTAATAGCTGCATCATGCTCTATTGTGGGAAAGTACCATCATTTACTTTAACAACTTTCTTTTGTGTCATTTTTAGCTTTTCAGTTTTAGAAGCAATGCTGCGATGAACATCTGTGTGGAAAATTTAGTACTTTCCCATAAGTGTTTTCCTAGAAAATTCCTAGAATTGATATTATTCACTCATAAGGTCTATACATATATTAAGAATTTTGATATATATTGATAGCCCTAAAGAGAGGTTTTATTGATTTCATGTCTATGAGTTGTTTCTGAGAGTATTATTTCCCCTCACACACTTCTCAACATTGGATATTATCTTTAAAAAAAATCCCTTATACTATCATTTTTAATTTTTTTAAAACCAGAATTGGACTCAACACAATTGGTCTTGCTGTAATTGATTATTAGGAAGAATGGCTTAAAATCCATTATCCTAAAACTGAACATGTTATATTGTATTTGGTGGAAGTCTCTAAATTTAAATTCATTTATATTTAAACAATGAAACCCTCCATATTAGATCATTTGGTTCAGTTGTTTAGAAGTAGGTATTCCTACTAATTCTTTCTGGCAATTTCAACAGGACACTCTCTTGCTCAGTTACACATTCACTGAGGAAAAACAAGACATTCTTCCTATGGAATTGGTAGAAATTTTATAAACGCTATTTAGATAATTTTCTGCACTACTCACTGTAAGAAAAATTAGGGGGAGATCAATCCTTTGTTCACAGCTGGGACTCTTTTTTTCTCTTTTTTGTTAATTTGGGGCACAATATCTCGACCTTGCCTGAAGGAATTCTTTTGACCACGTGTGGGTAGCTCAGGACAGGGCCCCTGCACGACCTCAGGGAACCTGGGGCTGCCGGGCCAGCAGCCACAAGGAAGGAGAAGAACAGTCTGTAGCTGGATGTCCTGGGCCTCTCAAGGCCCCTGAGTGCATCACAAAAGTGTAGGGTCTTCACGCACAGTTCCCTCCCTAACCCCATAAGTAGCACCATGGCTGGAGGCGGGGGTGTGGCCTCTGTCTGTCCCTCCCGCAAGGATCAGCAGCCATTGGCGCCCTCTCCCGTAACCAGAGTAGAACATGGAACGCCCACACCTGCTGGGCCTTGGCTGGTTTATTCGTACTATCACGGACCGAAGTGCAGAGACCCAGTCTGGAGCTCCTGCGTTCCACCACGTCGGTGGAAAGATCGAGAGCCCACATATGCAGGAGAAAGGCTTGTCAGCTGCTTCAGAGTCGAGCCCAGTAACGTCAGCCTCGCCTGCTGTTTGTTTGGGTTTTAAAGGATGTGGAGCTCTCCTAATAGCGTTAGAACGTGCCTGTGCACCAAGCTGGTTCTCGCCTGTTCCCACTTATGACATAAAACCTTAGAGACAACTGGTAATTATGAGAGAGGGTTTGAATGACAGGCACCTCGCCCATCTCTCCTGAACTGTGACTTTCAAATGCCTGTTAGCCGCCGAACCTTTTCTTTACATGAAAGTTTAAGTCCTGTTTGCCCGACTCTCTGTTACTCCTGATGAGGTGAGCAATTTCCAGCAGAGGGAAATGCCAAGAACACTTCGAGAACCCTCGGACAGAGAGTTGGTCATGTGATTGAGGGTTGCCCTTTTATGATCACCACGGCGTTGGAGCCGAATTTTCTGTGTGTCTGCTTCCCCAATCTCCTGGGGCCGTCCATTTATTTAGTTTTTCTGTGGTGGAACACATTTATATTTGTATTTTTCCTTTTGTGAAGTTATTTTGTCAGCCCCTAATTCATTGAAATACAGGCTGAGAAACAAAGGAAAAGGAATTTTTTTAAAAGGGCATGGGCAATGAGAAACCCTTAAAGACTCCTTAAAAAAATGATGAATTGGCCGTATTTGTGGTTTAGAAAGATATTCCAGGTAGCGTTGTCAAGACAGACCAGAGAGAGTTCAGACCGGAGGCAGAGTGTCCAATGGAAGACATTATCCAGTGTCTCCGGGAGTTCACGGTCCTTGATGGAGCCAGGACACTGTCGTGCCAACACACGCCGGGCTGGGCGTTCCGACAGAGGGAATTCAATGACGGACGCTGTTTGCATAGGAGTTGGAGGAGCTGGGAAGCCAAACTCGAAGCTGTGAGGCAGCGGAGTTGGGGGACAGGGTGCACCCCCCACCGCTCTGAAGGGCGAGGAGGGAAGTGAGGACAAAGCCCAGCCCTGGGCGACTTGGTTAGAGCTGCCCCCAGGGACAGGCCCTAAATCCGGGACCAAGGGGAGGTTTTGTGATGGGTGGTGGCAGGGAGAAGATGCAGCTGCAGTGCCGCTGTGGGACCAGCACCATAGCCCTGGGATCAGCACCATAGCCCGAGGGTGACAGCGGGGAGCAATACCCTGGCCTCTCCTGCCCCCCACGTTCCAGCCGTCCACGGTCTGCCTCTGCCTGAAACGACCTGGGGTTGCGAGTTGACAAGAAAGGGAGGGAGATGCAGTGCTCCTACCGGGCAGGATGGAGCCCAGGTCTGAGCAGCCAACAGGCCAGAGGCGGGTCCTGCCTGTGCAGTAAAACCCGGGCGAGCAGTTTCTAACGGCGCCGGAGGGAAGATGGATTCCCGCTGGGCTGAGCCACCGCTGACAAACACCTGCAGAGAACAGTGTGTCTGCACTTGAGCGAGGGCTGATTCGGGAACAAGGAGAGTGAGGCTGATGATAAATATAGCTGCCACTAAATTTTCACGGGTTCTGTTGTCTCACCAGAATTTTAAAGGAGCCTGAGACCTTAAATCCTTTGATTTTCAGACATGTTAAAGTCTGAAGTCAATTTATGTACGGAGAAAAGCATATGGAAGTTGAGTTTAAAAAAACGGATGAAGATTTTTAAATATTCAAAAGACAAGTGGCTTTTGGAAGTGACTGTTAGCCCTCCAGTGACAGGGGGCCATGAGCGCCGCTGCCTGCCACTCAGCGGGATTTCAGGCAAGGCTGAGCGGTGCCACCAGGCTGAGACTTTGGGCAGAGCTCTCCGCCCACGTGGTGCTGGCAGAGCCGTCGAGCCACGCTGGGTGTATTCTACAGGCCCAGCGTTTCCACAAGAACGTGAGAGTAAACTCAGTGAGAGGGCCAGCCTTCAGACTACGCCGCGTGATTCCAGCTGGAAAACTACCGTGTGGTCCTTAGCCCCCTGCACCCCCAGATAGAAGCACCAAGTCCCTCCCCCTTGAATTTGACCAAGCTGCCCTTTGGCTGCTACTGAATGCCTCCGGTTTCTTTGTTTAGGTGTTTTTTGTTTGACTTTTAATCCTGAGATAGAGTTATCCCATTTTCTAAATATAGATAACATGCACAAAATTATTCTTTCTTGACCGTTTATTTATATTGAGTGAATCTACTGTGTATATGGCTCTATTGAAAATGTGAGTAAACCTCTTTATGTGTTTCCGTACCTATAAAGAGGAAAATTGCCCTGACTTTGGGGTCTGAATGTTTATAGCACCTTCTTCTTTTTCTTACGTTCTACCCTCCATGATCCTATGCTATTCAAGAGCTCAGCATCTGATGCTGCAGACCAGGGCTTCTAGAATGTTTTAAGGAGCCTATTTCTTGTTTTTTTTTTTTCATTAAATGTTTGAACACATATGTAAGATTTCTAAGGTAATGGGTCTTGACAAAGATAACACCATCATCCTGACATTATGTGAAATTTAAAAATCTCGGGTCTAGTCAACACGAGAATGTTCCAGTAGACTCCTTGGGTGAAGCCCGTTCTAGCTCCCCGCCTGGTTCGTGACAACGGAACCGGCCACAGGGGCCTCGGTTCAGCATGTCGTTGTGCGCAGGGCAGAGCCCCGGACCTTTTACATCGCGGCGGACCTTCTGACCGGCGGGGTGGTCCTGCCCATAAGTGCCAGAGAAGGCAATAGAACTCCTTCTAGTCTATTATTGAGACATTTTCAACAGACTCCTTGCCCCTTGTTTTCTTTTCACGGTTTACAGAGAACGTCCTGGAAAAAAAAAAGCCTGGCGTGGTGCATTAGCCACTAAAAGGGACTGTTCTTCTCTTCATCAAAAAGTCACGTTGGAAATGGAGCGATAACACACGGAACACTATTTGGCCTTCTGTCCTAAGCCAATAGAAAGACTTTCTCTAGCGCAGACACACCCGGGAGAGACCGCAGGTCTGGTTCCAGACCGTCGCCGCAGAGCGCGTCTCCCCGTAAAGGAAGCCGTAAGCTTTGCCGGTGGAGGGCCGTGCCTTCCGTCGGTAACAAGGGCACCTGTGAGGCGCAATAAAGCGAGCAGCACGCCCGGGAACGAGGCGTGCCTATCATGCCTTTCTCGCTCTCCGCCGTTCGGATCCTCGGGTCTCGGTTAGGAATCCGATTAGTGCGAGTTGTAGGCAGGACGGAGGAACGGGAGTCCAATCTCCTCGAGATGCTCGGATCTCTCGCCGCGCGAGTCTCGTTCCCGCGCGGGAGCCGTGGAGCGGAGCCGGCTGCTCCCTCTTCTCCTGGTGAACAACGGCACCCCAGACTGTGCTTGCACTCCGTGAGTGCTCTGGGCGGTCCCTCACCACCCCTCCGCCCCCGCTTCTTGATGCTTTTCTCCCTCCATCTCTCTGCCTCCCCCCTCTCTCCCTCCCCCCTCACAGAAAGCGTATACAAACTCAGGCTAATACTGGCTTGCAGCAGCAGCTGTAAATTTCATCAACCTTGTAAAAATATAAAAGTGTGACATCGGGGATGCTCTTCTTTGCTGGGTACGAGCAAACGTCTCCCGGGCCTGCCGGTGTGAGCACAACTTTGCAAACAGAGTAGTGGAAATAGTGGAACCAGGCCGGAGGCACTGGCCCCCAAGGAAACCCGAGCAGGGGTCTCGGGGGCTCAAGGGGGCAGTGGGGCTGCAGTGAGGAGAAACACCTGCACCTGGGCTGGGGGGCGGGGAGTGCCTCAGGGCGGGAGGCCCCGCCTCCCAGACTGGCCCGTAAACAGTCTGGCTTACCCGCCTACCACCTACCGAGCAAACCCTGTGCTCCTGTTAGACTCCGCCCGCTCCCTTGCTCAGAGGCCCACTGGGGCAGCCACGCAGGATGGGGAAGGCCCAGCGGCAGCTACGGGGGCTCCTGGAGCTGAACCCTGAGGACGCAATCCGTCTTCTCATCTAGCAAGGTCTGAATTCAAGGCCAATGCTTTCTTCTGAGAGCTCACTAGACACTGAGATTTGTTACGGTCGGCATGGCACTATGGTCACGGAATTACCATTCAAAACTCCCATTAGGGGTACCTTCTCAAAGAGTGGAGAAATGTCCCTTCTTAATGAGCATTGTACCCATTTCGCTCCCCCCCCACCAATCTTTGCGTTATTGTATCTCTGCAATGTTCTAGTTCTCCAGCACACTGGGGGCCCAGGTCTGATCTAACAGTTTGGGTAATGCTTCGGGCTATGACCAGTTACCGCCTTTGTGTCCCATTCCGGCCTCTTAGATACTCGCAGTTATTGCCCATCTGGCTAATGCCACCCTCCTTTGTCATTACTGGCTTATACTGTTTTGTTTCACTGCTGAATTTTTGTTGTTTCTTCTGCTGGCCTTAATATTTCTATATTACCTTTATAAAAGTTACAGTAACATACACATAACGTGAAATTACACCGTAAACCATCTTGGGCGTCCAGCTCAGTGGTATGAAGCACTTTTGTGTGGTCGTGCCGCCGTCCCCACCGGCCGCCCCCACCCACGACTCTTCCCCCCGCGAAACTGAAACGCCGCACCCAGGGAGCAGTGGCATCCGCAGCCCCTTCCCCAGCCCCTGCCCCGCCCGCCGTCTGCCCGCTTTCTGTCTCTGATTTTGACTCCTCCGAGTCCCTCATGTGAGTGGAATCATACTGTATTCGTCTCTTTGTCATCGGCTTCTTTCATTCAGCATAAATGTCATCCATGTTGTGGCCTATGTTGTAGCGTATTTTTCGGTCTCCTTGATTTCTTGGGTGGGGGTTTAGGGGGGTGGACACCTGACTGTTCAGTACCAAGGGGCTGGAGTGGGGGGGGGAAGCGTGTGTAGAATGCTGTTCTCTCTTTGGTTTATGTTTTGATCATGTTTCCCTTAATATTTTAAGTCTATGACAGTTTCATTGTTTTCCCCACCCCACCACCAGCAGCCCCATCCCAGAATTCTGATTTTCTGGGACGTTCTTAGAGCCCCTAACCATTTCACGTGCTCCGCTTTCCTTTCCACCTCATTTCCTCCCCGCATTTATCACGGTGCTGTGCACCTACCTGGTCACGTTTGCTTCGCTCTCTTCTCCCGGTCCCAGCGCTCCCTCAGGGGGCCTGATGAGAGACGCGGTGGGGGGATGGGCGGAAGGGCAGAGGTGGAAGAAGAACAGGGGGGATGCTACCTCTTCTGCTAATTAAAGAAGTTGTTTGGTGGCAAAACTCTCCTTATTACTGTTAGAGGCCTAATTTTATATCTGCAGACATTAAACAGGGTTGTATCGCATAAAAATTATTGTCAAAGTTTAAGTAGCTATGCGTTCTCTGTGCATGCAATACAGGGAGGAGGAAAGCTTGAGTACCTCTCTTTCCATCAGAAGCCTTCTCTTAACCTTCTAGAACTGGACCTGCAGTGTGTGACTCTACTTGTGGCAGTGGCCTTGGCAGCAGAGCAGAGTCCAAAGACGACTGCATTAAGGTGCTGGAGGCTCACCTGGGGCCACTTAGAGATGTATCGGCATCGTCATAGAACAGAGGCTGATTTCCTCTCACTGGGCTTGAGCCTTTAACCTCGCCAGCAACCGTGGCCTGGAGGGACTCGGGGGTGCCCCAAGGATGGGGCAAACAAGAGGGCTGTAAACATTGTCCAAATCAATCTTTCAAATGCATCCTGTGACTAAGAAACATTTTAGTCTTGGACTCAGTACAAAATTTCAAAACGTAAGCTCAATGAGCCATAACAGGACTAATCATAAAATTCTTAGCTGTAACAGCCTTTAATTATATTGCAAGCTGCAGCGACGCTTTGTAATGCTAACAACAATGAGCTGCTACAACACTGTCTTTTCAAACAGCAGAACTAGTTCAAGTACCCTGCAAAATAATTACACTTCCAAGTGTTCCCTGGGCTTCGGCCCAAAAGGAACAGAGTAACACCGTACAAAGACAGAAAGCTTTCCCCTTCTGTAGGATTTTTTTTTAAATCGCAATTTATTGATGTGATGTGATCATTGTCATTGAAACTATCACCGAATTCCATCATTTTAGGTCTGAGAAACAAAAATTCATCGTCTTATCATGTTAAAACTGAGAGCAATTTGTTCAAAATATCCCAGCGAGAGGAAAATTGCCTTATGTCTTTGAGGGGTCATAGTAGTTTTCCGGGTCTTCAATAAACCCGGTTCGGGACATAATAGGCAACCGCAAACAAAAGCTGATACGGGAAGACCATTGGTACCAAGGTTAAAGTGGGGAAAGAATGCATCTTTTAGGTTAAGCGATGCTATTCGCACCAAATCTCCCGTGCCCACATCGCCCCGTTACTACCTAATGCAACATGCACTTGACGCTTCTCCTGTAAAGCTTCCATCTCCCTTGTAACTTGGATACTTTCTGAGGAGCTAGGAACAATTTTTCCACCCACAATGAACACTTTCCTCTGAAAGCCTTTTCCCCAGAGGTTCAGCAAGCAGCTGCGTCCTGATCAGAGGGCTGGAGCGAACTCCCTGGAGAAACCACCGTCACAGCCAGGCCCCTGCGTTTGTTTTCTGCCCGGTGAAAGGAAAGCGCATCCCTAGTGTCAGTATTGGTGAGACACAGGCTCGTGAACGCAAGCCGGTCAGACTCGTGAAAGGTATTATTAAGTCTCTATTTTCACCTCTACCTTGAAGGAAAGAGATAGGTTACTTTTTAGCCACTTAAAAAGGAATGCCTTCCCTCATCTTCCTCCGTTTCCATTCTTCCCCTCTCTGTGCATCCTGTGTTTGCCCACAGCACCTCTGGGTCCCTGTCTTCCCTCCCATCACCCCTCTTCCCTCTCTCTCCTCCCTCTCTCCCGCTCTCCTTCCACATTTGTGCAGCTCTCTGCTGACGAACAGAAATAGAGGCATCGAGTTACATAACGCTTACGCAAAGCCTCGCTGGGAGCTGTGCCTTCAGTTTTGCCTGAAATCAGAGCCGATGAGAAGACCCCATTCTTACCCCAAGGTCCTCCCTCCTGCTCTGAGGGAGTCTCCAGGGGTTCCCATAATTACTGCAGACTAAATTAATATTATCACGTAATCACCCTTGGCCTCCTAGGTGGACTCGCTCTCTCGGGTTTATTCCCTCCCATCCCATCCGCACGCTGCCATGGAGATTGTTCAGGCACACCAGGGGACTTCTCAGAAGTACTCACTGGGTTCCAGTCACCTGCAGCGATGCCAGCACCTTGGTGTGCCTGGTTCATCACAGGGTGACCTCTGCCCATAGGTCTAGTCCCTTCTCCCTCCGCTCCCTGCGCGCTGACCTCTCCCTCCAGACCCTGACCCCTGTTCTTCTCCCTGCTGTCTCGTCCCTCCCTCCTCTTAGCCGGCTCCGAAGCAGTTTTCCAATTTCAATCCCAGTGTGGACTTCTGTCTGTTGACTCTTCCATTCTTCTGTAATAAGAGAATCAGCACAGTTTTTTTTTTAAGATTTTATTTATTTTTAGAGAGGGAAGGGAGGGAGAAAGAGAGAGAGAAACATCAATGGTGGTTTCTGGGGGTCATAGCCTGCAACCCAGGCATGTACCCTGACTGGGAATCGAACCTGCGACACTTTGGTTCGCAGCCTGAGCTCAGTCCACTGAGCTACGCCAGCCAGGGCTACAGTTGTTTTTTGTTGTTTTTTTTTTAATTCTTCACAATTTACCACATGGTTAGGCCAAAAGGTGAAAAAAAACCCAAAACAAATAACTACTATCCAAATGAAGCACAGAAAGACGTGAAGCCCTCTTTTTCTTCACAGGCACTCATTTAGAAAGGTATTAACACCGGGTTGTTTCCAGGAGCAGAACAGCCACTCACAACATCCTTGTCTCCTTGTCCTAGGAAGGAATTCAGCATCCCGAATACGACACGTGGGGTCTTTAAATGGTGCCCGGATCCTGGAATGATTGGCTCGTTTTTCATACTTCTTAGGAGGTTCTGGTTTCCTGGAGCTGTTTGACAGAATGGTGTGAACCCATGGTGTTGTGTTTCCTCCTGTAACAGAACAGGAAACTGCGCACAGAGGGTTTGCTGCCCAGATGTGCGGGTGCGTGACGGGCCTCCGACTGGCAGGAGCCGCGCGAGGGTCAGGGCCTGGGTGGGGAGGACGCGGAGATCCGTGCGCTGTGCTTCCAGCCAGGAGAGCTCGCACACGCTGGCGGGGAGGTATCGAGACGCGGATTAATTTGACCGATGCAAAGTAACTACCAGTGAACGAGGGTACTGACAACACTAGCATTTTTGTGTGATTCCGTACTTAAAAGTTGAAAGGGAGTTCATGTTTTACTTCTAAGGGAGATCTTTCTGCTCTCCACCACCAAGAAGCGCGGCTTTCAAGGGTGAAGTCTCTCCAGCAAAAGGGGTCTATTAGCACGGGAATTCCCATCCCAGCTGAACCTCCCATCGTCCATTACTGCTGGCGTTTGCCGAGTGTTTCACAAACTAAACAATAAGCCAATTAGCAATTAGGCATTAACGACTCACTGTGGTCGCTCTCACAGACAATATATTTTCAAATTGACAGGAGCTTTCTTTAATCAAAATATTGGCTGTCATGGCGGCAATTAGTGCGCACGTGGCAAACCCTTGGGGGGAAAGGGTTTCAGGGAGACTGGGGTTTTTGAGAGCTCGGTGTGAAGCACTGTGACGTTTTGAGACTGGATCCTACTCGCCAGCCGACAAGTCAGCCCATCAGTGTCGTGGGAGCTGGCAGGACAGGAGATTCCCGGGCGGACACAGAGGGGGAGGTCTCGTGCTGTAACGAGCTCACAGCACCGGCAGTCGCCAGCCCCTTGGTTTCCTCCTGCCACTCCTGGGCCAGATGGTGCCCGCCCACCTCGATGGGTCACGTGACATGGGAACCGCGAGCTCGGGGAACCCAAATCTTTTATACTAGACTCCAGAAAACCTGCTGGAACTCTGTCCCAAAGGGAGGCTTTCTCTTTACGATACTAGACAGTAGGCAAACCTGCCCTCTGCTCTGGGGGGAGACGCTGCCCCTGTCTTCCCATTAAACCTCCTTGGAAGGCAGCCCAGACCAAGGACAATCGGCGCCTGCGCACTGAAGACGGCACAAGCGCCCAGCACCTGTGGCGCACTGCCTCGTGCTCCGAGGAGCTTTTCTGCAAGTGTCTCCTGTTTATTACGTGCGGGGCCTCCTTCTAGGTGCATTAGAACGTGCTGGTAAACACCCTCATGAATTCCCCCACATGGTCCGTTGGAAAGCATGTTATCACTGCTGTTTTATGCCCGAGATGGAGAGAAATGAAGTGTCCAGTGTAGATGTAAACAGCGACTGCCATTGACGGGCTGGGTTCCACTCGGGTCTCGGACTCCGAGGCCCACGCCCACACCTGCCGGTTTTGCCTCCCCCGTGGGTTTCACTGACGATGATGCAGAGCAGAATCTAACTTACAGGCCTTCACGCAGAAGGTGACTACGTAGCAATGGCAACAGAGTAGTGATTACCATGTAGCAAGTTGTGAAACTGGTCAATGATACCAGTCTGCTTACATGCTCCATTCTGTTTTTAAAAGGGAATTAGTTAAACATAAAATAAAATAAAATAAAAATAAAAATAAAAATAAACAGGCTCACTTAAGTACAGAAGCTCTGACATAAGCCTCTGGTTTGCTTCGTGTTTTACTAATTCCATTGTTAGACAAGCGGGTCCCCGGTAAATACTGTCTTATTTTCATTTGCTTCATTGCTTGAACTCGTTGGGACAGTTTATCACTATCGAGAACTTGATGGTATGGGAGCCTTAACTCACACAGGCTCAAAACGGCCTGTGTCCTGGACCCCCAAGGAGTGTCCGGCGTCACCCAGAGCCCTTTACCCGCCTCTGCAGTCCCACCTGGCGCCCCACTGTGTGCGCACACGTTTGCATGCGCCGCTCCTGGGACCGCGGCTGGGCGCGTCTCACCTCTGGAGCGCGTAGGCAGCTCTTTCCGCCCGGTGCTCGCCATCCAGGGGCGGCAGGAGGTGTCAGTCCCCCGCCCTGAAGACATGCCCGCTCTCTCCGACAGGGGGCAGTCTCTTCCTCCGGGGACCCGCAGGCTTCAGTTTTCCTTTCCAAGAGTCATCTCGATGGCGCATCTGTTTTGTCCATTCACGCACCCCGTAAACGTCCCAGGGCAGCTCCAGGCGTCTCACTCACTTTGCACGGTGTTGTCGTGCTTAGACAATGGCTGATGTAAGACGCCCGCTTCGGAGGAGCTGGCGGAGGACGCCGGGGACCCGGAGTGAGGAGGCCCTCTCGGTGCCAGGCGTGCTCAGGGCTCCGGTCCTTGGGCCGCCGGGAGACGGCTGCCTGCCCGCCCTTCGGGGCTGGGCCTGGCGCACGCGTTTCACTGCGGTTTGCGTCCCGAGTGCGGTATTTCCGTCCGAGGCCCCGAGGGGAGCTCCTGCACGTGCCTGGCCTTGTCTGGAACGTTCCCGGTCTTCCCAGCGCGGCTCGCTCTCGAGTCTTCCCGCACGATTCGTACGCCAGGTGGGAAAAGCGTCTGTTCCCCAGGTTGTCACGGTTGTCGTAAAAGCCAAAAATAATCTCTTAATAATTGGTACCACTAATTAGTGTTGTGAGCAGATGGCTTGGCGTCTTTTTCCCTCTTAGAGAAGAATACGGGTTGCCTTTCGGTTCCCTGGATGCCACGGTCTCCACGAGACCTCAGCCTGCACGAGTGAAACTCAGATGGAACGTGTGTGTTCGCGGAGACGGAAATATAAAATGTCCCCGCGACCTTTTGGTTTTCCCGCTGCTCGTTTCCGTCTACACCGATGTGCCTTCAGTGTATTTACGTGTATTATGGGTGCAGATTTACGGGTATCTCTGACATAATGTGGATAGATGCACCCATAGACCTCAGTTCCTGTGCGCGTATGTCCACACATCGAAACGTGTCTGATGCCAGCACGCTTCTTGCGCGGATTTTCCTATTTAACAAAGTGTTTCTCTGAGAAAGGTATCGTTAACTGGTGGTGCATTTTACAATTGTTTTTTTTTTTTTTTTTTGGTTTAAGGAGTTATTTATAGCAGGAAGAGGCCAGTTGGGAAAAAAAATCACCCTAGCGTTTGGTGGAAGATAGGGTTTTACCAGAGCTGCGCGCCCGAATGTGATGGCTGCCCCCCGGGTTTCTGAGTAAACCGAGAGGGAGAACCAGTGTTGGGCTTCAGTGTGGCACTCGCAGGAGACGGCCAGCTGTCCCGAGGACACTGCCACGCCCGAGACACCATCTTCTGTCTGTCGTCACAGTCATCTTTGCCGGCAGTAGCACTGCCTCGCGCCTGGCAGAGCCAAGCCCGGCAGCTTCAGCAAGCAATAGCGGTGTGACTCCCGCAAACGGGGCCCGAGCCGGGGGCGGGGGGCACACTTTTGTCCCGAAGTTTCCAGGGATGATCCTGATGCGGCAGATGGCACACGTGGAGAGGTGGAGGGATCGGGGTTTTTTCTGAATGTTTTTCAAACTCAGATTAGATTTTAAGGGGTGAGCATTTCAGTTTAAGCTCAGCAGTTTTGATTTAAAGAAAATAAAAAATAAAAAGAGGCCCTGGCTAGATAAGCTCAGTTGGTTAGAGCACTGTCCCGATATGCCAAGGCTGTGGGTTCAACCCTAGGTCAGGGCACGTGCAAGAAGCAACCAGTGAGTGTGTAAATAAGTGGAACAACATCCATGTCTCTCTCTTTCTCTCTCTCCCCCTCCCCCCCTTCTTCTCTCTCTCAAGTCAATAAATAATAATTTTAGAAACAATAAATAAAAGGAATTTATTTCCTTTCCAGTACAGGAGTTGCTGCAGAGCTCAACTTTGCTGAAAACTTCGGAACAAACCCTGTTGCACTGCTTGTAAAACCTGCTTTATTTTGCATCCACTCACCTGTCATGCTACACGTCTATTTCACTCACATTGGGAGAGAGGAAATGCTTTCTTCTGAAATAACCTTCTTTTCTCTTTTTAAACAAAATGGTTACTTGGCAAGGAAGCCCTTTTTATTTCTAGGCCTCAGTTTCCCCATTTAAAAATGGGGAAAATAATAGTTCCTACTTCAAATAGTTGTTTTGGAGAGAGAGCTGTATCATGTCACTCAGGCAGTGGCCTGGTGCTTGATCGCAGCAGAATTTTGGAAAACAGTGAGTGGTGAGTGAATTGTCATTGCATGGAGATACTTTTCCCAGTCACACAGTACTTTAGGCGCCCTCACAGACTGCCCCACCCCCCACCCCGAGTCAGCAGAATGTGCCAGCTCAAACCCTCGGAATTTGGGCTTTGGGTTTTCATCTGCTGGTCCAAGTGTCCCCACCCTCGGCCGACATGTCCCCAGATTCTGCCTATGAGGGGCTTATTTCCCAGGGTCCAGGGACCACGGGCTGTCACTGGCGCCATGCCGAGGGCTGGTTTCGGGGTGCGTTCCCACCGCCAGCCGAGTCGCCGTGGTCGGAGCCAGGCTCACGAAAACCCTGTCCAGCTTCCATTCCACCTCCTGGCCCTTGTCCCTCGTGTGACGAGCCGCACCTGCCACCCTTGCCCCCTCTGCGGGTCACTTTCCGTCCCAAAGCACAGTGTGACTTCTCATCTCCGATCTCCCACATCGAAGCCAATTCTTCTCACTCTTGTTGCTGGTGGAAAGTGAATTAAGTCGAAGTGTGAAGGGCAGCCGCCCATAAAATGACTCTCTTTTTTTTGCTAAGCAATGTCATGAGCCAACAGCCAACATTTCTCTTCCTGGCTTTGTTGTTTTTTTTGAAATTTGCCTGCACTGGATATGAAACTTGCACCTGGAAAAAGACTCGGACTTTTGCAGAGTAAGAGGCAGATCATTGGTGTCCCCAATGCAAATGGCTCTTCTTATTTGTCTCTGTTTCCCTGCGTGGAAAGCGAACACCCCTCTGCCCCAGCCAACAGTTGCACCTGGGCCTACTAGTGCAGAGGCCAGCCTCCAACCAGCCTCCACCCTGCCTCCGGGGGCAGCTGCTGCTCTTCCACACGGCAAATGTCATCAGCCGGGATGGAAAAGGAGAAGGGCAGCCGGGGACCTGGCACGTACTGACTGGCATCCATGCTCCATGAACTAGTTCAGATGTTCATATCAAAACGAGCCATCGCAAGTGATGCCTTCAGACCTGTGCGACCGCTGTGGTGTGACGCCCGGGAAACCCTTTCCTCTGCCGCGGAAAACCATCACCAGTGCCGGGACAGCCACCAGGGCCCCGTGGGGTGTGGCAGAGTGTCCCTTCACTGTCCCTTTGTTTGTGCAATGGCAGGGCTGGGTTGGTCAATCCTCTCCCACAGGCCACACGTTTGGGGGGCCCTGGAGCCCTGGGAGGTGCAAGCTAAGACCCAAATGGGTTTATCAGTGATGCTGTGGTTTTATTCGCACTTATTTTATTTAAAATGCTGGTTAGCTGGCAGATGAGGTTTGCAGGGTTTTCTGGTTATGATCCTTCCCCCGCTGCTCCCTCTCGGGCCACTTCCGCCCTCGCCGACGTTTCCTGGCTAGGGGCGTAGTGAACACGGGAGCTGAAAGGAGCCATCTAACGCCTTCCTCGGAACTCGGAGGAGAGGGCTGCAGGGGAAAAGGCTGAAGCCTTGGATTACAGTGAGATCCGGGACGTGTTTCGGATGCTGATGGGGGTTGAGAAGACATTCTTCCACTTGTGTGTTCTGTTGCCACTGATAAGCAGATGAATGGCTATAATGCAAAGAAGAGTTTGGAGTAAAGGGCTGTACAGTTCCTCCCGACACTGAGAGACATTGTGTGCACCACCTGGGCCTCCAGACTGATTTGGTAAGGACTGAAAGCTAATTACCATCCCCGAAGTGCCAGCATGGCTTATGGGTTAGGGTAGCAGGTGGGAGATTTCAAATATCTACCAGGACAGGGCTTTTCTTGGGAGCTTTGACTAGCCAAGGCTCTCCCCACCATTGAAGAGCTATTATCATTGTTGTTACCCTAATTAGGCACATTGTGCATTTAGGAAGCACACACAAACACCCCACTTGGGGAAGGGAAACACCCCTCCCCCTCCCCGTGTGTGTGGCACTTTGCCCGTTCATTATGTGCTTTATTTCGCTTAATTCTAAAAAAAGAGCAGTAACATCTGTGGTGCCCAGACGTATTGTAGTCCTTGAATGCCAATGGGAAGGCCATTGTTCTCCAGCGCATTAATTTTTTCCCTTCCTTCTATTCATTCCCCTTTATCTCTCTCTCCCTGTGTCCAAGTTCGCTTTCTTCATTGTCCTTTCCTGGGCTCCTTGGGCCTGGCGGCCGATGTTCATAGCTTTTCTTCTCCCGCCTGCCTTCCCTGCAGTCTTGGGTCTGCCCAAGGCTCCCACGGGCGTCCCGAGCCCCGCTGGTAACTTCTGCAGCTGAAACTGATGCCGACTGCTGGCTTAAGTCAAGTCACATTTGGCAAAATGTGCGTTGTGCATCTGGAAACTGGGTTATACTTGTCCTAGAGCAATTAACTAGATAATTGCTCTGGCACTGAGACAGCCTTCTCCTATTCTTGCAGCAAAATAGATAATTTTAACCATAGCTCCTCCTAATTCTTCCAGGAACTGCTAAAAAATCTGGCGCATTCTTGTTTTAGCTGCATTAAATGTCTCTGAAGCTTCTTCATCTTCTCTTCCACAGACATTCTGTGGGCCCTAATCTCTGCATTGTTTCCAACAGGGAGTCCGTCCTGGGTCTCTCATGAAATAAAAGCCAGATGCTTTTTGAAGTAAGCAAAGTGTACATCGGAAGGTAGGGAACTTCACCGCCTTCTTCCTTCAGTTTTCTTTGGCCAGGCTGCCTTCCCGGTTTGTTCCTGGTTTAGATCAGGCCCTGCACAGAGGTGAGTGAGTCTGCACTTGACAGTGGAACGCATTTCCCGAGGGAGAGGAGGAAGGGTGTCCCCGGTCCCCCATCGGTGGGGTTTACACCAGGGACCAGCTGCTCTGCCTGATCTGACTGACAGTCAGCCGCGTCAGGAGAACCGGACGTGTGTGCCCAGCTTTGCACCACTCTGCACACAGGAAACGCAGCGTGGCATGTAACCCCCGAGACGGGGCAGGCAAACCCGTCCGTGAGGCGGAGTGGCGAGTGGGGTTTGCACTGTTGTTTGTATTTTGTATTTACCTGGCTCTGTGACCTTTCCCCCAGTCTCAGGGCTGTCCCCTGTAACAGGAGGATGATGGTAGCACTTACCGCTCAAAAGGTTCCTTGTGGTACTCGTCATTCACGCCGAGTGTGGTTCCGAGCACTGAATTCCAGGTCCGGTGCTAGGCTGCGGGACGCAGAGGTAAACATGTCGGACACATCTGTGCTTTCAAGAAGCTTAGAGCCCAGCAGACGCTGAGCTGCGATACGTAACACACTCTGCAGTGCCCGACTCCCAGCAAGTCTCTGCGGCCCGTAGGTGCACACTGGCTGCTCTGGTCGATCACGGTGACCCACGTGGGGGAATGCAAAACAGAAGAAATACCTTCAATCTTTCTTCTGACACAATTGCACCAGCCAACAGTATTTTGCAAGTTTGCTATTCTGTATCGAGTCTTGAAACCTCTTTGAAAGCTTCCCAACATAGTGTTGCGATAAAAACTGGTTGTTAATAGATGGTTAAGCTCATGCATTAGGAAGAACTCGACCCCACTGACCGCAGGAGTTCTGTCTGAAGTCCTCAGCCGGCCCACGGGGAGCTTGGGCCTGAGAGATCTCTTCAGGGTCGTCCCCAGCTGGGGCAGTGTCAGCAGGCTCTTCTGTCCCCATGTTGGTCAGTCCTGGGAAGACCGTCGTCCCAGGAGTAGTAGGGCACAGCTTCGCCTGAGGTGGCTGTCTTCAGCCAAGGTCAATCCGTAAGAGGGCTGGCAGGAGAGTCCCCACTCCTGGAGAGTGGTCAGTGTGGTGCCTCACAGCAGGTGCTGCACATATATATGCTCTCTAAATGGTGAATCTCAGGCCGAGACCAAAGTGGTTCCTAGTTGTTACATTCCCCCATGAGACTGCCCATGTCTGCGTGAAACAGTTCCAGAGTCAGTGTTCAGGTCAGTATCTCAGTTCTCCAAAGGCGTCCACACAACAGACACTGGACAGGGTAACGTGGCTTGGATTTCCTGAGATGCAGAGCTGCTGGGGTGGGAGAGGAGGCCGGGCGTCATCCAGAAAAGTGGTGCATCTTTATGACCAGTCGTCCCCCTGCATTGGATTATATGCGTGCTACGGCTGAACCCCCTTTTCTAAGCTCGCTCTCAGGTTTCAAGCCAGCATTCTCTCATGAAAATGTTGTAGTCGAATTAGGTATTTGCCTGTCATGCACTGCCTTTGCTAGCACATGTGTATTCTTCTTAATCTTGTTTGTGTTAGTAATAAATAGTTCCCAGAGATGATAATGATGCTTGGATTGCCATCAAGCTCTGTGAGCGCCGGTGCGGTCACATCGTAATACATTGCTGTGCTGAGCTCAGCTAATGACTCTCGCAACAGTGAAATAAACTCACAAACGAGGGCCTATTCCATTTTCTGTAATTGTGGGTTCAATCTCCCAGGAATGCATAAACTGTGGGGCCTTCTGGGTCTACAATTATTTTCTTGCTTTGAAATTAATTTAATCTGTTACCCTATAACTGATGTATTTTAATTCCGATACAGAGGTTGAAATCTTACATTGTTTAAAAACTTGTTCTTTAATGTGACTATGCTTTTTAAAAGAAAAAGAACTATGAGGTAATACGGTGGGGGGGTAGTAAATGACACATAAAAAATCCATTTCCATACTAATGAAGTGTGTTCTAGGAGACGCTACATGCTTTTAGAGAGAAAATAGACATGCTCCAGAAATTTATTTCCTTGGATAAGTGGTGTTTGTTAAAAATATAAACCATGAGTTTTCTAGTTTACATTTTTCCATTTATGCATTAAAGAAAGTGTTTTGCTTGAAATTACCAGGAAAAAAAATTCCCAAACAAAACAAAATAGATTAACAGCCCGGTATAGACCTAGGACTCTCCATTTCTTATTTTCTGTAGTTAAACCTAAGGCTGTTGTTTTTCAACTTTTTAAAGACTCAGAATATTTTTACTAAATACTATAAGTTGAAAAACAGAATACTAATTTTATTTTAATAAGCAAGGATCCCTACCCCCATCACTAGAGTGTTATTTTTATCCCTTCTTCTCTGTACTTAAAATAAACTTAATATGAAAAATTCAAATACATACAAAAGTATAAAGGATAAGATGATAAAACCTCTACGTATCCATCACTAAATTTCAGTAACTGCCAATTCTTGTCCAGCCTTACCTACTTATCTCTATCCTACCCAGATTACTTCAATGTTATGTAATTTCACCCGTAAATATTTTATACGTACCTGTATATGGATCTTTAAAACTCAGAACCACAGACCTATTATTATACTTAAAAATCATTGCCTAATAGCATTAGATACCCAGTAAGTGTCCAGGTTCTCTAAATATGTCCAATTATTTTTATTCAAATCACTATATATAAATAGACTCAGACGTTACTACTGGTTGTGTGGCTCTGAAGTCCCTTTTGCGATACAGGTTTCCTCTCCATCTCGAATTTTTTCTTACAGTTGCTTTGTCAAGAAATCAAGCCATTTACTCTGTATAGTTTCCCACAGTCTGGATTTCGTCAATTGCAATGCAATGTGACAACCAATTAACAAGTTCCACTTCCCCTGCTATTTCCCGTAAATTGGCAGTAAGATCTTGAGAACTGTTCAGATTTAACTAAGTATCTGACAGAATGCTTCTGAAACTATTTTATACTTCCATCCATCAGGAAGCAGGTAATATCCAGTTAACGTTTTTTGTTTGTTTGTTTGTTTTTAGTGTTAACAACAGTCATTAATGATTATTACCTAGATGCATTATTTATCACTTTAAAACATAAACATTTTATCACTCCCACTTCATGGGCTGGGATACTTCTATAAAGAAATACCTCTTATCAGCTACTTAGCCACCCTGAGGTACAGTTTGTATACAGATTCAGTGCTGTTGACTCTTTCCCTTTATTTACTGGTTTTCAGAATAAAAAGTCTGTCCCCAGCATTCTCTAGATATAACCAGTGACATTTTTATTATCTCTACCACACTTTTGCATATTGTTGACGTTACTCCATGGCAGGTATTTGTTCAATTTTTCCACCTTCGGCCAGGGTGGCCTCCGTAAGTGGGTTTGTACATCCTTTGGAGGACCCCTTTGTGATGCTCGTCAATGGCTTCCTGATTTCCTGGCATGACAGGAAGTGCCAGGTTAATTTCACCTACTTGGTGTCCCAGGCCGGAATCAGCCCTGTCCCCAGAACTGTAGCAAGTGGTATTAGAAGTAACGCTTTGGGGGTAGGGGTTCGTCACTCACTGATCGAGTCTATTTATTGCTCTCAGGTTGGCCATTGTAGCCAGGTCTCTTCAGCAGACAGAGCTTTGGTGTTTTGTCTTAATAAGTGACATCATGAGTCCTCACTGATGCAGTCTACTCCCCTTTAAGACGATGGGGTTTTTATTTAACTGCATCGATCTCACATACATATCTTGTTTGTCTCGTGCTGAATCTCTCAGTTCTCAGAGACATGAATACATTGGTAGAAGTGTTCATTTGCTTTGCCCCATGGCACACAGGCGATGGACCCAGAGTAAAATATACACCCGGCCACGGGCCACATGACTGATACAGTTTACTACAGATATTTTTGCAGTTCTTTGGTACTCCGGTATATCCCACTGGGCATAGGAAAAGCTGCTGTGTTTCAAAGTCACTTAAAATAGTTGTCCTGTTGGGCTATGAACTCAGCATATAGTTGGGTTCATTTGCTTTACTTTGCTTTAACTTTTTAAAATATGAGAATGACGTACAATATTTTCTTTGTTCCAATGTCACATCTATAAACAACGTGTGTTCAGGGAAGTTGAGCTTCTGTCTCTGTCTTCTTGATCCCCCTTACCTCCCCACAGGTAAACACTTTGAAAAAAATTGATTCTACCCTCCCATCAATTTTTTTTTAATAAAGTGGAACCACGTAGGAAGGATTGCTTGTTCTTGCTCTAATGACCATTTTGTGCTGGTGCCCCTGTAACCACAGTTTCTCCCCTTCTGGGTGGTGGTGTCCTCGGGTTCCCTTCCCCACCGGAAGCGGCTAACGGCCCGTTCCTCCCTCCCCGGCATTTGCTTTCCAGCATCATCTCTTTCAGTTCGTAGTCACAAGGTGATGGCTAATTTCTGGCTACTTTTCACATACTCTCCCATTCTTCAGTTCCTTGATAGCTACCCATAGGAACGTATAGCCATTATATACTATGATTTCTCTATTATAAACCCCATTTAGCTTTTTCAGGTAAATATCCATTTAGTCTTCATCACTAGGCATTGACACTCTAGTTGTTTTGGTTCTTGAATCCCATTTTCAGTAAATGCCTGGAGAAGAGTTTATAAGCATGACACGGCTTTTCCCCTCCACGTCCCCGGTGCTGAATCTGAGCCCCTTGGTTCACATTCCTCCCGTGTTTTTTAGTCACCACATGGTCGTCTGTCATGAGATGGTCACTGTAGACAAATCAGTGACAATCTCATTGTCTCCTTTTTATGAGTGACCTGTTTTTCTTCGTGGCTACCTCGTGGGTTTTGCCTTCTTTATCCTTAAGATCCATCGCATTAGTGGATTATTCTCCGTTGACGGGTATCATTTCAAGTTTTTGTTTGTTTCATAGTTTATCAAATTAAAAATTTTAGTGTCAGATCTCACTGTGCATTTTATATGCCCTGAGAGAGCACATGTATATGATGCTTTTTCATTTTACTTCTTGCATTTTTATGGCTCTTACATTTTTATATATCTTCATTTCTTTTAATTTTTAGAATTTTCTTTCCTATGCTATTTCTCCTCATATATTATCACTAGTGTTTACTCCTGTGTTTCTTCTAATTCTTTATTTCTGAAGTAGTTTTCTTTTTATTTATAAATTTTTCCTGTATGTTTAAACTATTTTTCAAGCCTCTCTTTTCTCGACCTAAATTCTGAGCTTCTCTATGTCAGATTTATGTCATTCTTTCATCATTATCTTAATTTCTTGTAGCTTATTATGATGTGTTAGACTACCATTTCCACCTTGTCAGGCATACGTTTATGATGTGTACTCATTTGCTTGTAGGATCATTACCCACAGCTTACTGTGTCTTTTTTAAACATACATTATGAGTGAGGCTCCGTCATCCTCCTCCTATCTGAGTCCGAAGTGTGGTCATGTATCTGCAGTTCCTGCGAGGAGACGGGCCAGGATAGCTTTCCCACCGCAGAACTGCAGAAACACTTCTTTTGTTATTTCCACAAAGGGCTAAAACCATGACCTTGTACTTGCTGTAATATAGAGACCTCCCTTCTCACCTCCACTTTTGTCTCTGTTGGACCCTCCTTTTGTCTCTGTTGTCCCTCTCTTGTCCAATTCGGATTCCAGCCCCACTAGCTTCTGCTCAGTGTGGACCTGCTCCTAGAAGGAAGCTTCCGCTGGGCCGGCGTCCAGCGTGGAAGGGGCTCAGAGCCCTCTCCACAGTCTGACTGATGGTGGTTCTCTCTCCCACCCCCCTGCACGCCGGGCCCAGAAGCTTCTCTGCTGGCTCCAGCTGCTGTCTTCCGCGTGGCCCGTGGAGGATCCTGATGAGTGCTGCTTGTCTCTGGGTCTCGGGCCGTCTGCACGCTCTTGCTTTTCCCATTTTCTCTCTCACAGCTGCAGAGTCCACGTGGCTTTTGCTGCCACCGAGGCTTGGTGACCCCCTGTTTGTATGTTCAGGTTGGGGGAACACCATGTGTCTGCTTTGTTGCACACGGACTTTGCAAGATTTTGATTTCACTTTCGTACTTGTTCTCCAGGTTGTTATGGATGGGGCGGTATTGGCACAGATGCTCCCAGCTGTCCTGACCGTTGTCCGCCCTTCCCCCACGCCTAAGTTCCGTTCACCGCCTCCGAGATGCAGAAACTACGTGGGAACTTTCCATCGAAAGCTGTCGAAGTCAGAGGTAGGTGAGGTGATAGTCCTATTTGAATTTGCTGGAAAAACAACTTCTGTGAAAATAGTGTTCTACAAAAATAAAATAACGTATGGTTACAAATCGGCCCTGCATTTTAGCGAGGACGAGTGGAAAACCCATGTACCACGTGGTCAGACTTGGATTTGCTATCACTGCAAAGTTCACCACCAATCACCTTCCTCAGCCTCCATTCCGTGCTGACCTAACACCTGCTGTTAGTAGGGACCTAACACGTTTCATGAATGAATAGTTGAATTCATTTGAGTTCTGGCAGCTTCCTTGTCAGACTGTTAGGAGAGCAACGAAGAACATATGTAATCCTCCTCCTCAATGACATCCTCCTCCTTAGTCCTCCTAATGACAAATGAGTGCATGTGCGAACACATGTGTGTGCACACATGAGGGCCTCGCTCATGTATGAGTGCACACTGTGTCCATGTGTGAAGGCACATGTTTTCATGCATGAGGGCATTGCTCATGTGCATGCTACCGCCACCCCCAGTACTAACAACCTACGTTCATCATTGCTTTCTACGTGAATATTTAAGTGAATCCTAGGTTTGAAAAAGGGTTATAGCTAAGCATTAATGACCTTCTCATTTTTGAAACCTCTGAGGTTTCTGTGATGGGAGGGGGAGTCCTGGTTAGGAGATTATCATTTGACCTGAGAAAAAGCTCAGACAATGTCAGAGAGTCCTAGAGATAGCAAAGGCTCTTATCCGAGGCTCTTGGTGCAGGCTTAGCTGGAACAATGATAAGACAGCGATTAGGAACCACCAGAAGAAAAAAAAAGACCAATTTTTAGAAAAGATCAACCAGGACAATAGTCCAAAAGGCGAAGGCTGTCAGGCAGCTGATTGCTTCGGTCTCCCCAGGCACGAGGGCAATAAAACTGGACGGAGAGAAAGAGGTGAGAGGTGCCCAGCTTTGCCTAATGAAGAGAGCAATCCACTTCCTTGGCAGAAACCAGGATTGTTCTTTCTCCTTCTCAGTGGTAGGTTCCAGATTCACAGACCAGGTTCGGATGGAGCAGGAAGCTGGGCAGACTGCTGTTGGTGGTGGACCTGCTGCTCGTTCAGGTGGCAGGCGGCAGGCAGCAGGTCGCTGTCCTCAGCTTCACCTCTGACCTTCTTAAATCCATCTGCAGACTAATTTCCGCAAGCGAACAGGGTGGGGAGTAGGGAAGACTAACGATGCTTAAGCATTGTGGCAGCCGTAAACACCTCAGACATGCCGCTGTAGGCCAGCGCTGAAGTGTCAATCTTGAGTTTTATGTACTCCACAGTTTTGAGGCTTTGGAGATCCAAAAATAGGCACAAAAGATTCTGCTCAGCGTAGCGGAAATCTAAAGGTGAATGCTTCAGAAACACTGGGGATGAAAAGCAATCTGGGCCCATGAATGCGCTTTCGACTTGAAAGGAGCCGCAACACCTAAGAGGGAGTTCAGTGCAGTCATAATAAATTGTCCATCCTAGAGTTTAATTCATTTTTTACTTTTTAGTTACAGTTAATATGCAATATTTTGTTAGTCTGAGGTGCACAGAGATTAGACATTTATATAACTTATGCAGCGGTCTTCTGATAAGTCTAGTACGCCCCGACACCCTGGGTAGTTATGACAATATCGCTATGTTCCCTACGCTGTAGTTTACATCCCACGATGATTTGTAACTCCCACTTATACTTCTCAGTCCCCTCACTGTGTCCACCCATCCCCCCACACCCTCTCCCATCTGGCAGCCATCAGTTTGTTCTCCGTGTCTGTGAGCCCCTCAGACACGGACACCTGCACTTATGCACGAACACGTGTGCCCTCACACACACACACACGTGTGCCCTCACATATAAACATGCTCATTAGTCCTTAGCAGGCGTTCATCATCAATGACGAAGGTTAGGAGAATGATTACGTAGGCGCCTTGTTATTCTCATAATAACTTGGCAAGCAAGCTCCTAGTGCTCAAGTGAATCTAATGATTCATTCATGGGATTTTAATATGCAAATAAGTAAGTGGGAAAAAGACAAACAAAAAACAACTTGTGCCTATGGGGAAATAATCCCATCCTTGTAGAGAACACGTCGTGGAAAGTGAGCTGGTGTCAGGATTCACAGAGGAACTGGAAATACCACCTCAAAAGGCTCTGTCTCTTCAGGAGCGTGTTGGGAGAAGAGGAGAGATTTTGGTGACCAGCTAAGTGACATGAAAAAAGGAGATGGAGAGGTGATGGTGAAGGAACAGAAAAGGCAATAGCAGAATTAAGACCTGCCGGGGAGATGGCACACAGGGGGAGGACATGGGAACTGAAGTCCGTTTTAACAAATGCAACGGCCTCCAAGCACGTGAAGGAAAAGCACAAAGAGTTCGACCTCATGACAGAGACAATAAGAGACCCCAAGACTGGTCTAGGCAGTAACAAGTGCCCCTGAATTAGACATGAGGATAAAAGCGATGTTTAGGAATACAGTTGAAAAGCACCTTTACGGAGCCAAATACAATCTGAGAATGTAGATTGAAAACACTGCCCATGTTGACGCAAACGTCAAGGACATCGACTCCTAGCTGAACCCCGACTGTCTGATCAATTCTGTATGGTACCAAAGCGCGGTCCTCACAGGTTCTGGGGTGTTTAAATGTGTTTCTCAATGGCTTTTTACTTGGTGGAAGGCCTCGGGCTATCCTGATACTTCCCTAGGAATTGCGGGGGCTCTGCTCTGCTGGCCTTGTGCTACCTGCAGGAAGTCTGAAACCAGCCTGATTTTGTGTGTGTGTGTCTCTCCCACGTGACTCGCTTTTTCTGCCTGGATACCTGGGTATTTATAGCTCTAACTTTTGTAACTTAACTTCCCCAAGATTGTATGTGTAGGTCTTTTTAGGAATAATTTATGTGCAATTACTCCTAAGTGGCTATTGCCTTATCTTTAAAAAGAAGGCACCGATTCTTTGAAAAATAGCAGCGGACAGAGGCAGGGAGGAAGATTTAGCCGAAGGGTGTTCGCAGTCGTTCCTGGGGTTTATTGTGTCTCAGGCCTTGTCACTAAATCTGCTGCTGCTTTGACGCGGGGATGCATTTCTTTTTAATTTCCTCTTGCGGCTCCCAGCAGAGCTTTGCAGATCGCAGGGTCTCGGAAGAGCATTTGGTGGCGGTGGCTTGGAACCCGCGCGCTCCCCCGCCACCCCTGCCTTGCTCGCCTGTGGTCTCCCTCCACTGGGAGGCGGGGTGGTCGGTATAAATCGTCCTGTGTTCTTGCCTTCGTCGTCTCCTCTCTTGCTGTTCAGCAACGTCAGTCTGCTCTGCACAAGGGCGTGCCGCTTCCCGAGGCCCGGCTATCTGTGTCTCCTGGGGGAGTGGGGGGGGGGGGTGCGCCGGGAACTGGCAGGCCGGTTTCTCGCCCCCCGGGTTTCTCTGTCTGGGACCAGTGGGCTCCACGCACGGCAGGTTAGGGTTATTGTAACGTTTGTGTTACATCCGAGAAAGGGTTTCCTGTCTGTTTTTCATTCTGTGTTGCTTTTTGATGGGTATTAGGAGAGGGAAATGGATACTAAAATAAATAAATTCTGTCTTTCTTACCCAAATGCGCCACTGCGATGGTACCTTTAGTTCTGTAATTGCACGGCAAATGCCCATCTGCCCGCCCCAGACAGAGGACCGAGCCTCGTGAGGACAAGGACCTTGTCCCTTTTCGTTTTCAGTTCCTCCCGCCTTCACGTTAGAACCATCGTCCATCCCAGCCTCCGAGATTCCGGTTGTCCGTCCTCCCAGGCCCCTTCGTGAGGGCTGGAGTGGGTCCCTGAGAACCCTGGGCATCCAGGCAGAGGGAGGGGGTGGGGCGCTGCTGGCGCTGTCGGCACATGCGCAGTTCCGCCCCGGCCACCCCTCCCTTCGGCGTCCCCTCGAGAGGAGGAGCGGGGGTGGGAGGTGACTCCCGTGGTCCGGTCCGTCAGCCTCGCTCCTGCTGCTCCTTCACTGGGTTACAGGTGAGTGGGCGGGGCCGCCCCTTCCGTGGAGGACCCGCCTGACCTTACAGGGCCAGAGCTCCTGAAAACAGGTGCAAGTCTGCGTTTATCCTTACAAAGCTCGATCTCTAAACGTATTTTATGTGCATTCTATAAATCCCTTAATAGATCACCTCTATTATGTCTCTGCGTAATCTCTATGACTATATGTAAAATATCTCATTGTATAATATAGAATATATTTAGATTTGTGTAAAATCTTGTAGATGTGTATTTAGATATATTTTAACTTGTCTGTATCCTTTAGTATGTATTAGTTATATATTTAGATAATCTATATAGTATCTATAAAATCTATATAGTATACTGCGTAGTATATGCTACATCCTTTTTATATTTTATTTAGGGTATCATATATTTAGTATATATATTATATAGTATATATTACAAATTGAACACATATGCTAATGTATTTAATAGATGAATATACTATATCTGATATAATCTTTCTATATAGATATGGCATATTTTATATAGATTATATTATCTTTGTATAGATTATGTCATCTTTATTAAATAATTTCTCTATTAGCTCTATATTTTTATCTCGGTGAACTGCTTGAGAGTAATTTACAGGCCTCATGACACTTTATCCTAAATACCTAGTGTATCTCCTCTCCATAAGGATGCTCTCCTGTGCAGCCACGAAGCAATTTCACACTCAAGGAATTTAGCAGCGATCTGATACCATTACATACCATGCAGCCTGAACGCATACCTGTTAATGCCCGGTCATGTTCTAGCTCTGCTTCCAAAAATCAGACTCTGATAATCGATCACTCACTGAATTTCGTCAGAGCACTTTTGATCACTGCCCTCCCTCCCAACTCCTCGCCCTCCTCCGTTTTAAAGACATTTGCCATTTTGAAGGCCAGTGGTCTCGACTTATTTTCTCACGTTAGACTTAAAGTAAACCTTTTAGAAATAAGCACCACGTAGATGATTTCTGTAGTATCACACTGGAAAAACAACATTCCTTCATCTCTTTATTACGGATGCTCTATTATTTATTAAGTGGGTACTTACCTGGTCTCTCTATTGTGTGGTTATCTTTCTTTTCATAATGAGCGGGTAATCTGGTAGTTCAGGCTTTAGCAGTGTGAGTGGCCTGATGCCCGGTCACCTTTCACCTAAATGCTGGCATCCACTGCTCATGCTTGCCCACAGCGATGGAAGCAATGGTGGTCGAAAAGGAGTTTCATCCCTTTTCTTCCATCACTAATCTAGCCTTTGGGATGCAGACCCTTTGGCACCTGTTTCTGGGTTTTAGCCTTAAGTGCATTCGCCGACACTGGCACAGATGGAGTTTCAGCGTAGCATCCTGATACACATTGCTGTTAATATTTCTGGAGCACAGACTTCTGCTAGTTTTCCTGATCAACACTTCAGGGCCTAGCAAAATCCCTTCCACTGGTGTGTGCCCCCCAAACTAAGTCTGACTCAGTGTGAAAAATATTGTGCATGCATAAACATACGTCTTTACATTAGAATTTCACACTGCTTCTCTGATGACCAAAAGCCTTTAGATTAAAATAACATAAGAACTTGGGATTTTAAGAAACATACTTGATTGTGCTTAAAATATGACAGTCGAGATGTAGTGTCGTGCGCTAGTTAAATGCAAGGTTGAGATTTAGACGATCTGTGTGAACTTCAGCATATCCCTGAAATTCTCTAATTTCTGGAATATTTAAAGTGAAACTAATAATGCCCACATCTCAGGAACCTTTTAAGGTAAAATGACATGATGCATAAATTGTTTGGCATGTTGCCTAACATGAGGCCATTAGGAACAGGGCCCTTGATAAATGGTAACCAGTATTCTGTGTGCTTCTGAATTACAGGAATAAAAAGTGGTGCTTCTCTGTCAAATATATTGGTTACTGAAGCTTTTGAGTTTGTACAAGTACTATGTATAATAAACAAAATGTAAAACGACTGTCCAAACTCAGCGTTATCTGTTGGCTCTTCCATGATGTGGATATTTATACATATTCTTTATGAACTTCGTTTATAGCAGATATTTAAAAATTTGTTTGCAATCGCATTGCAGCTTCCTAAAAATACAGCCTACCGTGTTTCGAGTCATGGTATGCAATGTTTTTCAAAAGCCCTCCTGGAGAGACACACACAGGCTGTTTGGGGCTGATTTTCCCAAACACGGTGTCTCGTTTTCTCTGGAAATTCCCCAGGTCGTCGAGCGCTCTTTAGTGTCCCGACAGATGGCACCGGTAAGGCCTGCCCCTTCTCCCCTCCTGGTTTAGCTCTCTCTTTCTTACTCAGACGTCCGGGTTCACTTTGCCTGTTCCTCCCAGGACCACGGCGCTCACACACTCCTGCAGCTCCTTCTTCTTCAGCAGTCTCCCCTTGCCCAGCTGCGGGCTCTGCTCTCTGAAGGGTTAACGCCAAGTCCATCTGGCGTCTTGTAACCGCGTGCCTTCCGTCCATCTTCATTGTATCACAACTGATCTCATCCTGCTGCCCTGCAGCGTTCGGCCAAACTGAAACAAGCGTGTTGAAGCCCGTCCCGGGTTGTCTGTCTGCTCTCCAGGTTTTGCCCTCACCTGGAGCAGGGGGAGCCTAGCTTCCAGCCAGGTTGGCGCTGGAGCCCTGGGATGTTTAATGACTCCTAGTGCAGCAGAGAGAGTTCGCGCTGACGGACTTGAGTGGTAATATTTATACAGCTCTTACCTGAATCAAGCTGGCTCCTCAGGCTGGAGGAAACCTCCAAGGATCACCTCTGCCCCCTTCCACCTGGCCCCCGGGGGTGATTCTGGATGGACCCCCCCCCCCCCGCCACTGCTGGCTGTCTGCTGCTAGCCCCAGTGGCTGGGCCGCCGAGCGAGTAATCTTGGATTGAGCTGAAGAGTGGGGTCCTGCTGTGTAGGAATCTTTCTCAGTCCAGAGCAACCCCTTCTGGAGGGGCCAGTGTGTGCTGCTGAATGGGAAAACTTTGGAACGAGAAGCCATCTTTTCATCCAGCCGGCCTAATGGTGCTGCGCTTGGCTTTGCCTCTCAGAGCTGGCTTCAAAACAATCTGCCGCTTGGCTTCCCACCTGTTTCTGCAGAAGTATGGTTCGCCATCCTGAGGCCACGGTTTCGCTTAAGGTTTTCGTGCTCAAGTGCCCCTGTGTGGACGGTGATCTGAGAACAGTCACCAGTCACCTTACACAGGAGCAACCTTGGCGGTCAGGTGGGGACAGCCATGTCGCGTTGGGTTGGCTTTTCAACATCCTTGATTTCAGCTTCCTCGGGGATGGAGGAAGAGGAGGGGGTGCAGGCCAGAGTTACGGTGAGCTTGGGTCCAGTGAGGGGGCACCAGATGGGCAGCCCTTCAGCCGTGGTATTCTTGCCCACGGGCCTATGCCCGGCCCGGCCAGTGAGCAGAGATTCCGCAGCTCAGAGTAGTAGCTGGCCTGCAATTGCTCGTCTCCACCCCGGCCTTCTCTGGTCTCCCTGACTGAGGCGTTACGCTGACCGCTACCTTCTCCTGTCCTCGTTTGGCACGCTCCTTTCTTTCTCTGCGCCCAGCTGGTTCTCACACAGGGCTTATTTCATATTGACTTTGCTCATCTGTACAGCTTGAAGGTTTTCTTTTCCCCATGCTCTGGATCCTGACCTTAATCCACTTTAAGCCAGTTTAAGCCTCCACTCGGAGCCTGGCTGGGCCACTCCCTGTCGCTCCCCAAACAGGACATGTGACACGGCGTGCTGAAAGTCAGGGCAGGTGCCCGTTCGCCCACACGCCTGCTCCCGCTGTTCCGGGAGAAATTGCCACTGTTTGCATTTGCGTTGCCAGAGCTGTGGAGAAGACCTGGATGCCATGCTCCCCCTTAACTTACTTGCAGAGAGAAATGTGGGGTTTTTTTGTTTGTATTGTTTTGTTTTGTTTTTCAGAAATCGTGGTAATCCCTGACTTTTCTGTAGTAATTTCTCATAGGGGCTGGTGTTGGTGTTTAGGCTATGGTAGATTATAATCAGTTCATGAAATAAAATAAAATGTTATATTTCCAAATCTAACGGACTCTCTTTGGCCTATTTCTTAGTTCACTTCCTATTCCTTTCTTGGGATACTGTTTCTCTCGGCTGTGGTGATAATACTTCTTCCATGTCTTCTTCCATCTCTCCTCTGCCTCCTTTCCTAGTCTCTTTACTGGGCTCTCAGCCTCAGCTGAAACTTTATGGAGGGTGCGTGGGCCTCGTCCCGGGCACGTCCCTCTCTGTCCCTGCTCCCTGGACCGTTTCATCGCGTCCTGTGGCGCTGCATCCTTTCCGTGTGCCCACGGCCCGCAGATTTGTGCCTGCAGAGCACACTGCGCCCTTGAGTGGCTTGTCCCGGAACCCGAGGCCCCAGACGCCTCTCTCTCCTTCCCCACCCGCACCTAGTCCGCAAGCAAGCCCTGCCGTTTCTCTGCGCCTCTCCCCCTCCGCCGTCCCACTCCCGCCGAGGACACTGTCATCTGTCTTCTAAGCTGCTGCGAGCCCAACGGGTTTCTTCCTGTGACTCTTCCCTGGAGAAATGTTAATGTTTTCAGTCAACATGACGAAGGCTTTGCAGCTCACGTACATGAGGATCCAGATCCCTAAGGTGCTGCGAGGGACTCCCTACACGATAGTCAGTGCCTTCTGCCCTGGACTCGAGAGCCGCTCTTCTGTGCTGTTCCAGAAGTGCATCGTGTTATTGGACTCAAAGCGCGTCTCACTTCCTTTCACCACTTATTCTAGAAGAAGCACCTGTTGAGGTGTGGGGAAAATGTTGTTGTCCAGGAAATTAAAACATACAAGCTTCTGACTGCAACTTACTTAGAGCAGGAAAATGAGCTGCTTCTTAGCTAGCGGTGCCCAGCGCTCTGGAGGATGTTACGAGAGGGGGCTGGCAGCACGCGGAACGAACAAACAGATGCAGGGCTAATGCAGACCTGACTGCGGTCCTAATGGCTTTTCAGATGAAGGGCAAGCAGTGGCAGTTTGGACGCCGACCCCCGCCGAGCTGGCCGCCACCGATCACCGGGAATTTTGTGTGCACTTGGCTCTCGGACAGACTGGCTCGCAGGTGCCCCAGCCAGTCCACTGCAAGCGCAGACTCCCCACTTCCCAGCCCTGAGCAGCCTTCATTTGCTCTGACCGTCATTCCGCTGCGGCCGAGTGCCCATCAGTCAGGGGGGTGCTCGCGGAGCCAGCCTGCTTTCAGGCTCCGAGGAGGGCTATTTCTTTCCTCGGGGGCCGGCCCTGCCATGAGTCCACCCCGTGTTTGCTATTTCTCATTCCGAAGGGCCGAGGGCGGCTTGCGGATGGCTGGTAGATTATTTGACATCCGGCACCACTGCCAGCAGTGTGGGTTTCAAGAAAAAAAAAAAAAAAAGAACAGCTGTCAGGGCATTTTATTTTCTTTCCCATACCTGGTGCTTGCTTCCTCCTTTCTCAGCTTCTCCAATCTGTCTCTAATGGACCCTGGCGAACTTAGAAACCGGCGGTTAAATATAGAAGCTTTCAAGGACAAAGGAGAGAAATGGCACCAGGTGGGTAAACATTATCTGCCGTAAGTAAGCGAGAAGGACGGCTTGGCACACACGTGGAAGTGAAATGTATGAGTCCCGAGCCCATTCGAGATGACGGTCTCATCGACGCGGAAATTGCCTTCTCGATGAAATTTGGAGAAGAGTGTCTTCCTGCTCTTGTGTATTTTGCAAAAACAAAGACAACAATTTCCGCCATTCATTTTTGACGTGGTACTTTGGAGGTAAACTCCACGTGCAGTGAAATGCATATATCTTCGATGAAGACTTCAGTGAGTTTTAATAAAAGTCTATATCCATGTAACCCACACCCTATCCAGATATAGAATGTTTTCACCCACCCAGAAGTGCATCCTTTTCTGATAGATCTCCCGCCTTGAAGAGGCACATACTTTTCTTATTTCTATTACTGTGGATGTGTTTCGTCTATTCTTAAACTGCATGTAAGTGGAACCATTGCTATACAGTGAATTATATCTGACTTTCTTGGCTCAGCATGACATTTTTGGGATTTATCCGTGCTGTTGTGTGTATCTAAATTCTGTTCATTATTACTGCTGAGTAGTAGCTTGTGTGAATACAATGGGTTTATTTTTAAAAATTATTCTGTTGATGGACATGTGGGTCAGTCCCAGGTTGAGCCGCTGGAACACCCTTCTGGAGTCTCTGAGTGTCTGTGTGTTTCCATTCTGCCCCGTGAACACCCAGAGTGCCACTGCTGGGTCAGAGTAAGTGCGCGCTCGGCTCTGGAAGAAACTGTCAAACAGCTGCCCAACACGAACGCACCGCTTTCCGTTGCTATAAGCAGCCGTGGGTTTCTTTTGCTCCACGGATGCCTCACAATAGCATAATTAGCCATTCCAGTGAGGGTTTTTTTTTACATTCTGACAGTTTTAATTTGCATCTCTCTGATGACTAATGCGCCCACTCTGACGGGTGGGGGAAGAAGGATTGTTCGTACTGATTGCTCCCCCCTTTCTCCTCCCGCATTATCTAGTGCCTCTACTTTGGGGTGTATTAGTTGGAGATCTAGCACTGGACTTCAGGAGAAGAGCTGGGGACATGTCGAATTAGAAGTCTGCGATCAGTGTAAAGGGAAAGCTAAACCACTTCTAGTAACAGAACCCGAGTCCAGTTTTGTAGTTCCATATATTGTTACAAGACAATGCTCCGCAGCCTTTCTCCTCTCCCCCCCCCCCACCCCCGCACTGGAATGAGAAACCATCTGGTCAGGGAAAGAGAAAGGTTTTTGCATTGAGGATATGGGTCTTTCCCCTCCAAAATAGCAGAGGGTTGATACTACTGTTAGTCTGTAAAGAGAAAAGGGCACATGTTTCCCAGAGACCATGACCTATCAAAGGTAAAAAGTCTGGGTGTTCATAGTTATTTCTTTCCAAACCTCAAATTCCCATGGAAAGAAGACCTACCAGAAAAAGTATGCAATGATTTCTGGTTTGGGCTCTTTGGAAGGTTCTAGCACTGGTCGCTGCCATCTTTCTGCAAACTTACCACACACCCACCAGAGTCCTTACTTTAGGAAACTGGTAGATGAGTGATTCTCAAGCTCAGCATCTCAGCAGATCCCACATGGTGCTTGGGATTCCAAAGGAAACATTCACAGGGCTCCAGAGATCCCGATTCGCCAGCCCTGGGATCGGGTCTGGGAACCTCCATGTGAAATCAAGCGCCACAGGCAGTTCCGAGGCGGGGGAGCCGCAGACACTGCAGGGAAAACTGAGATTGATAAAGAGCCCTTTTCGCTCTAGGTTGCTCTTACTCATTCTGCTTTTTCTGATCCGAGTGTGAGAGTGAGCCTCACGGGGCTCCATATCCTGTTACCCTATTTACATACAATCCGTTCCATGTTAAAATGCCACCTTCCCTTTACACTTACAGCTAATGACCTAATGCACAGTGCAGTCCACCCATCACAGTGCCCTCTGAAGACATGCTGCTTGAGCTCAGGGAGGCAATGTTATTTCTCCTGTGCTGACCTCTCCAACCACTGGCCTTTTCATGGCATCTTCGCACGGGACTATTTGTTCAGAGCAGAACTACAGAGATAAGAGACAGCAGAGTGTAATAATACCCAACCTCTACAGAAAGCGTCCGCAGTCCAAACACTGGGACCAAATACTTATATAGGTGTTGTAGTTTATGTTGTTGTGCCTCATGCAACGATGGTCTCAAATGGGTTTTAAAAATTAGCGCTCATTTAGCTCATACACCTGTGGGGAGGCTGGGCTTGGCTGATCTAGACTGGCCCACCTGGACAGCTCCATGTCACGCGTGCCCCCTCTTTCTCCTGGGCCCAGGGGCGAGGTAGGCATGGGCTCTCATGGCAACAGCGGCGTCCGAGCATGTCACCTCCTCTCTGTGGGCCTATGCGGGCCATATGGCTGAACCCAAGCAAATCATTGGGAGAAGAAATAAGTTCCTCTGTTAGACGAAGGAGTTGGAATGTCGTAGGGAGAGCTGAAGAATTAGGGCCAGTAATACATTCTGCTACAGCCATTCATTCTGGCAACAGTTCCACGAGGTGGATATTCTTCTTACCTGTTAAAGGTTAGGGCTGCTGTGAGGGACACCACCGGAAGGCAGACTGTGCCGAGTCTGTCACCGGCCTGCTGCTTACTGGCTGTGTGACCGTTATCACTTGACCCTCTTGTACCTCAGGTTCCTCACGTTGAAATGGAGACAGTATTTTTACTTGCCCTATACAGTGTCACCAGGAATAGATGAGTTTATGTGTAAGATGTTTAAAATAGTGTTAGAGGCATAGTAAGTGGTCACTGAGTCTTACTCCCACATTGACAGCTAACCTTCCCGGAAAGTAAAGCGGGTCCTGAAAACGTGTGACTCAGGGCCCACAATAACAATGAACAGAACAATTGGTGTCTTAGATCATATCTGCTCTGACTCTTTCCTTAGAATCTCAGGCACTGTTCTCCTCCCAGTATTCACAACTAGCTTTTTTTTTTCTCACTAAACAATATTTTGAAGACCTCTTTCTAGGTATTGTTATGTTTTATAATAAAACAAAAAATATAGCTCTGTTAGTAAAGGCTCTATATTAATTGAATAATAATGGTTATTGACCAATTCCAACAATTTCACTGTCAAACAATTTTCAGAAAATATCATTTGATTCTCACGAAAAGCTTTATTTGCAGAAAATGTACTCATCACTCAAGTGTTAGATTTTTAAACATTTCTCTAGCTCAGGTGGACCCGTTATCCATAAGTATATGATTTGGAAGCTCCAAAGTTGCAGGGAAGGTATAAAGATTTAAACCTGAATATTCTAAAATCCTTCACGAGGGATTCTGTATTTGAGAAGAGATTGTTTCATCTCATGACAAAACGCAGAAGCAGATATTTATTCAGTCACAACATATTATAGGCTCTCCACTCTCAGAAAATCTTGCAGGAGTCGTGGGGCGCGCAGATGATTAAAACATTGTTCATGTCTTCAGAGAGTTTACAGTCCGATGGAGAAAACCTTTCAGAAAGTAAATGATTGCAGTACAGCGTGATGGGCTCCAATGATTGTCAACACGGCGTTGTGGGCATCTTAACCAAACAACAGGAAATTTGGGAAGCTAGAAGCGAGCCCAGCAGAAAAGCAGTGTGCAGGGCGGGCATCACGGGGCCTGTCAGGCGATCAGAGGGAGCGTCGGGTGCAGGGGTCAGGGTTCCGACAATAAAACAGCTTGAGACGGATGGAGCGACGAGTTATCGCAGTGGGGGTGATTCGGTGAGTCTGGAGGAGTGGGCGAGGTTCAGGTCTTCGAGGACCTTGGATGCCGCTGTAAGGATAGGAGACTTTTTTTAAAAGCATTGGGCAGCCAAGGAAGATTTTCAACTCAGTCTCATATGCTCTTGATCCCCCTAATAATAGCTTTGCGGGCAATGGGCAGGTGAGAGGTCAAAGGCAAGTAGGAGGCTCTTGCCTCCAGGTGAGAATGAATGGGGCCAGACTTGAGACACAGCCAATAAGAGTGGGGAGAAGGGAAAGGATTCCAGAGGTACCAGAAGGACCTGGGCTTGGAGCCATACCCACCACGCACAAGGAACCCCTTTAGGGACTTGCTCTCCCTGCCTCCTAACCTGGCAAAGTGAGTGCGTTCAAATACACACACGTCAGTTGCCGCTACTCGGTTCTTCCGGTGGTTTTCGGTAGCTCCATGGGGGAGAGTTCAGGCATTCAGCGGGAAGCACTTGCTGCGGGAACCAAGGAGGGGTGCACAGGCTGTGGTGAAGATCCAGACCTGTCAGACGACTCAGCTGGCCCAAGCCAAAGGTGCTTCCACTTAAATTAAATCCGGTCTATTAGCAGTTGAAGGGAACCACACACACCCATTGCCCAGATGAGGATACTGAGGTCGGGAGACATTGAGGGGTTGTCAGTGATAAAGTGCTATTCAATTCCAAGCAGTCCAACTTAGTTTGTGACACTTGCTACCATACTCCACTGCTCTTATTTCACTTGTGCATTATCTTTATTTGAATTAAACTGTTTTCCTTGTCATTCTTGAAAGGGTCATTAATGATGTGCTTGTATTTAGTGTCAACATTTCATTCCTACTCATTTTCTTTCAATTTGTATTTTTAGTTCCACTTGACAATGTTCCTTTAATGGAATGAAATTTTAGCTTTACTTTGTACTGCAAAAGATATGGACAGAAATAAAACTTTTTTAAAAGAATAATTTAGCCTCCAATGCATCCCACAGTAATTTGATATGAGTACTTTTAAATAAATTATAGTTAATTAAGCATGCAAACACACTAACTACTTTAAGTACCCAATTAGCTACCTTAACTGAAATAATTGTCCTGAATTGCATATTTTTAAAAGGCATTTTCCAAGGTACTTCATAAATCTTTGTCTCTGGTGTGAAAAATGTAATTACGTGGTAACAGCTGATTGTCCAGGAATACGAACGTCGCACGAACAGCAGCTTCTCTAGGCCCCGGTGTCTTCACCTGTGAAAGTGCCTGACCTAGAAACACACCAGGGCTTCCCACTTGTCCAAAGTCTTGCAATCGTTCATCTGGGAGCTGCCATCTGCGGCTCACGTTGTCTGCAGGAGCCTGCACATTCCCCCACGTCTGACTGCAGAAGCAGGCAGCAGCCGCACCTGCACCCCGCCCCATCCCCGTCCTCTTGCATCCCATTATTTCCTGTGTTCCACGAAATGGCCAACCTCTTGGAGAGACTGTTTCATTATCTTGAAAAAGACCCCTCAAGTTCTGACCTGAAAGCAAATTCTCAAGGGTCTACCTGGCCTCTTGTTTTCTGTTGTTTACTTTTGTCTTCATTTGAATCGCCTTCTAATGAAAGCCTTCCGGATTATCTAGAAGACCCCCCATAACCCGTGCTGTTGCCTGGTTTCTATGCCTATGTTGTATTTCTAAAGTCACGTAAAGGAAGGATGAGGAACGCCCTGTCCCCCTACCCTAGGGCTTACATTTTGTTTTCATTCTTTTAGTATTTCCTTTAATGTTCAGTGGGCGTCCTCGTCTTGATACAGTCTCTCAAGAGTGCCCTGACCCTTGCCTTGACAGGCTTTTATTGGCTTTCTAATGGCGTACATCAAAGAAGGTTCTCATTCATTATACTTAGGCTTGCTTTAGGTAATTACTTTTTACAGATAGCAACAGAAGGGATGTTGCTGATTACTTCTTACAGATTAACAAGGAAAAAATGTTGCAAATGCAAGGGAACGATAAGAGTGACAGGTCTGGTTACACCTCAGTCCTTGGGAGAGCTTGCACAGACTTCAGGGAGTTCCTTGAAAGACAAGCGGCAAGCGCTCACCACCTGAGCTCAGGGTGCGGTTTTGGCAAGAGCAAGTCACAAAGCAGCCTGGGTGCCATGCAGGCCTGATTTCCCACGGGAGAACGTCTTCACGGGCGTGGTCCTGCGTGCCGACTCGTTGCTCCCCACTGGTTTTCCTCGTGGGTGCTGGGCTACATTTCCACGCCCCGTGAAGCAAGTCCCTACATGTGGGTGTTAAACATCAACTTGTGGGCTACAGTTTATATATCATAAAATGCACACACCTTAAGTACACAATTGGATGAGTTTAAGCAAACAGACATATCCATCCATTTGATTTTTAATACCCTCCAAGTTAGTCGCTATTGTTAGGTTGAATCATGTATATTTGCTCATAGGGTTCAACCTGGTCTTTATTATACTAGAATTTAGATTTACTTACAATACCCTCCATTCCTTCACTTCTTTCATTCTACTCTTTGGCTCTGTGTTCAATTATTATTTTTTTTTTCAGAAATACCACCTTCAGTCTCCTGTATACAGAGCTCATGTTGTGAGTTGTCTTTTGGGACATTAAAGGTGATTTTTCCTCTGTTCTCTCCCCTTGTCATTGTTAAGTCTGCTGTCAGTTAATTGTCATTCCTTTTAAGTGATTCATCCTTTCTCTTTGGCTGCGTTTAGGCCTCCTGCAGTTTTACTGCAATCATGTCGTGAATTTACTTTTATTTATTCTCCTTGGGATCTGGTGAGCCTCCCGAATTGGAGAACACACATATTGTCCGTCAACTCAGAAATTCTCATCATCACTACTTCCAGTAATATCCTCCCTTTTCTCTATTTTCTCCTTTGGTGTCTCCTATTTAGCTTGGTATTAGGCTTTATTTTGACTTTTGTGTCTTTTCATCTTTATGTCAAATTATAATCTGTGTATTTCTCTGTGCTGTGTTCTGGGCAGTGTCCTCAGTTATATGCCGGTGTCGATTATTTATTTGGTTGTGTGCAACATGGTTAACCTGCTCATGGAGATTTTAGTTGATGCTATTTGTCAGATATTATCTGGAGTTTGCATCTTAGTCTCCACGTAAAACGCAGTGCGGTAGTCTCCATCCCCCATCCCGTCAGCCGGGCAGACTTCCATTACACGCCAAGGCTTCCGTCCGTCCATCAGATACCCTTCACCCTTCGGGCGCTGGGACCCAAGTTCATGGACCCCACCACACCATCCAATAAAAGTTGGGTTTAGTGTTTAAAATCAATATGCAGACACTTTATCACACACGTTCCCTTTGTTTCCAGCTTCATGTCCACGAGGTGGGACTTCAGTGGTGTTTAGAATGAACCCCAACATAATCGTGCTCTTCGCACGCAGAGGGATGTACAGGAAGCACACACGTGGACGGGAAGCTGGACCCTGCATTAGACCACCCACCAAGTTAGAGCATCTACCAAGTCGTGAAGTTTCACGATGTCCCACAGTGAATCAGTTAGAACCAAAGAGTGTCTGGAAGTGGCCTTTTTTTTTTACCTCCATAAACTCTGTATGTACACACCCCAGGGCTACAGTTCCTCTGATGAGCAGCACTTTATTTCCTGTTCCCGTTGGGTATGATTGTGACGTCGTTGTGACATTGACCATATCCAGGAAAGCATTGGCCTAGCTGACCTGGTTGGAAGGCTCTGCTCCCAAAGTGTTATTCTGGATCAGAAAGGAAGTTTTTTTTCCTTGCCAAAGAAACCGTAGTCATTTCACGCCTTGCAGGTTTTGCTATATGTTACAAACCTACCAGGAAAACAGAAGTAATATTTGCTAAATGAACTACTTTCCATTAAGCTGTGGAGAAGCCAAAACCTTAGTAGAGGATTTATTCTTAACACTGTGGTACTAAGCTAAAATACCATAGTCTTGTTAATAAATAGTGTAAGTATGAAATTATATAGTTGCTCAGACTACTTGGAAGTGCTGAAGCAAGGATTTGAACCTGGGTCGGACTAAAGCCTGCACTACAGACCCTGATCCTGTGACTGTTGGTTTACCTCTCCAGACAGTGCGAATTATTTTTCTGCTATGTAGCCTGACATCTGCATTTGATGAGATTTGTTCTTCAAAATTTTTAACATTTAAGTTACTAGTAAATACTAGGCAAAGTTCCATGAAAAACTATGTATTTCTTCACTGTCTGAACAGGTAAAGATCTCTTTGGAAGCAGCAATTAAAAAGCAAACTGATGTATATAAATCTACATATAGTGAACTTCCATTTCTGCAGGAAGGTTGACAAAGACGGTGTCGTTAATAATTTTATAGAACTCTGTATGTTACAAAGCGTTCTAATGCATCATTCAGGATTCTCAGAACAGGCCAGTGAAACCAGTTTTCTTGCCAATTCAGAGTTTAAGAGACTGAGGCATGTCAGGTAATTGCTCCCCGCCCCTCCCCACCCCCGCCTTCTCGCATTAGCACAGCCCTGGCACTGGAAGATATAATGCTCTTATACTGATGGGTTGGAACAGCTTATCAAAGAAATAATACCCAAATTGTTGCCTAAGTTTTAATCTTCTAAAATCTCCCAAGTGATCAATTTTCTTTTCCTCATAGAATGATGATTTTTCCTTCACAGAGACTGAAAACTTAATTAAACTTTAGTTGCTGTTTAGCCAAACTACAACACAATTTCATTGATTAGGAATGATGAATCATATTCATAAATTCAATAGCATTAGGAAATGAAAATATATAATTCAATACTTCAGGAAAAGTCACTTTTATGAAAGGAGAGTAATACACCAAGGGAATTTCTAAAGAGAAAAAAATTGTATAACATTCATTTGACCATCTTGTGTATTTACTGACAAGTCAATATCAACCTAAAAACCCATTTCCTGTTGGATGGTGGTAATAACAGAGCCTAGCCTAATGGCCCATCAGTCCATATAAGTAGCTACAGACTGAGAGAGGGGTTAACGTGTTGGACACGCAGTCTGTATTTACCACGATAGGTGTACATAAGAATGCCACCCGTGGCGTGATCTGCATGTTCCTGCTTATCCAAGGACCAGGTCACCTGAAGAGTTTCACATAGGACCATCTTCAAATTCCATGTTTGTGTGGCGTCAAAGCATCACTCACATCAAACATGCACTGCACTGTTGAGAAAAACATTTTACATTATGTGAGAAACAGATGAAAGATACTTTGATATGCTTTGCATACTTAATTCAGAATTATTTATAGAGATTATAAATGATATGAAGTTGCAAAAAGATGTGCCTGAACTATATTTAGTAGAATTCAGTGGGAACTCTGGCTTACTAGAAGAAAATGACTGGTAAAAAAATCATAATGTCTCTTTTCAGCAAAGTGAGAACATTCTAGAAGACGAACACCTCAAACATGGTTTTCCTTTGATTTATTATTTGCATTGGAAAGGAGCGTGACGCGAAATGTCAGAAAGGAAGTGTGAGGTGATCTGGGGCTTTATGTTAGGAGACATTAGTGCTTTGAAATAAAAGTGCCGTCCCCTACTCTGTGACTAGAGTGGCTTCATTCATTGAGAAAGGGTTTCCTGGGGGCGGGGAGGAGCACTGGAAAATAGGAGCATTACAATGGAGATTTAAAAGAGAACAGAGAATGGCTCTGCAGAAAAGGCTAAAACAGAATGGGGAACCAGCCACACTGCCCACCTGCTTGGGCACCCCGCAGTCCCCAGGACCCAGCTCGGTGGGGCGGGACTTGCGTCCATCATCTCCCACACAATTCCAGGGGCAGGCGAGAGTCCGGCGGTGCCACCCAGAGAGGTCAGGAGCGGTCCGTGACCCTCAGGGACGTACGTTCCAGTTGAAGGATAAGAGAAGGGCAGAAGTAAAATCATAGAAAGCACCAAGTAAGACATTTCTCAAGAATTATAGTAGTGTGTTGCACAGGGTCACGGGAGGGAGAGGTTTTCCTTAGCCTGGAGGGCCAGGAAGGGTTGTCTGGAGGAGGGAGCTTTTGAGACTGGTGCTGAAGGTCAGGTCCAGGCTCTGAGTGGGAGCATGGCATTTGGGGAGAGCAGAGCGGGCACAGAGCTTCCCGGCTGCAGGGAATGGGGAGGGGTGGGAAGGTGAAGGATGAAGGTGGGTTGAATTGCAGGCTCTGGGAGGAGAATAGGGAGGGGCTGGACTGGGAATGCCTGTGGGGCTTTGCTGACAGGTCGGGGGTCGGGGGTCGGGGTTGGGTGGCTCCGGACTGGCGGAAGATCCCACTCACAGGTACGGGCATCTGATAGAGCTCGGTGTACACCCACACTCTGTTCTTCACGTGCTGTGCTTCCTCGAGCAAGATTAAGTCTCCTGGCACATCTGTCTCCCTTTTGACCGTAAAAATGATGCCTTTCAGTGCCTGCCCCCAGAAGTTCTGAGAGCCGAGAGAGATAAGGGAGCCCCTCATTGCACAGCGATGCTCGTCCCCTGTTTACGATCGGCATTGCTGCCGGTGCCGTGACCGAGGGAGGCGAAGGTTGCGGCCGCGCTTGGCGACAGTGGGGGGACGGGTGAGGGGGCTTGGCAGAGCCAAGCAGCGAGGAGACGGAAGTGGTGGGATTTAGAAACAGGTTTTTACATATCATGAAAAGGGGCAGTCAAAGGTACCTTCAAGATTTCATCCCCGTTTAGAGGGCAACATTAGAATGCCGTGTAGGTTTTTCTAATGAGTGGGTGAGCGAGATTTAGGACGTGCTGAGTCTGTGCTGCGGGCGGGTCATTTTGATGTTTACAAGAGGCGGTCAGAGGGGCAGGTGGGAGGCTGCAGGGAGAGGCTCGAGGTAGTGGGCTGGGCCGGGGAGCCACCTGCTGAGGGGTGCCCCTGCTGAGGGGTGCCCCCTGGCCCGGCACCCAGGAGGCAGTGAGATGAGCAACGGCTGCCATGGAGACACAGAAGAAGGTTAAGGACCGGAGGCTGAGGATCCCCTTCGTGCGGGCCGAGAGCGGGGTCGGGGGGGCTCCATCAAGGTGGAAGGGCGATGCAGCAGGATAGTCCAGATGGCACAGTCTCTGGGAAACCACTCAGTGAGGGGAGGTGCCAGGAGACGGTCGGAGAAGGTGCAGAAGTGTCGGAACGAGGATTCTAATGACCTCCCGGCCCAGCACGCACCAGGCAGGTGCCGAGAGGCTGCCTCCGCGCTCCATCCAGCCTGGCAGGCCTGGGCTGGAGCTGCCCCCTCCCCTGTCACTCCACCTGCCTGTCCCCGCCCCAGGGGAGAGGGGCGAGGGGCTGCTTGTGCTCTTTGAACTTCAGACATCTGTTCCTTTGGTGCCCCTGCCTGCACTCAGGACCACCCAGAGCTGCGAGAGAAAAAAAAACTTTCTGTTTCTGTAAAAACATTTTTAAAATCACGCCTTATGAATATTGAGGCTCCCAGGTAGAATCTTAGACTTGCAAGTGCCCGCGGAGGTGGTCTGACCACACCTCCGACCGTAGCCCAGGGCGCTGAGCTAGCCTCTGTGGGCCAGTTGGTCTGGGGATGGGGCGGGTGTGCGGCTCCAGTCTCCTCTGCCCGTTGGGGAGGTGCCAGCAGCAAGGACACGGCTCTAGCAGCGGTGTCCACAGGCCCAGGGTGGGGATCAGGGGTTTGGTCCAGGCAGCACCCAGCAAGAGGAAGGTGAGCCCAGGGTGAGGATCCTAGGACATCCGACAGCTTACTAAGGGACTCAGGGATGTGGAACAGGACAGGGACTTGGGTAGCTATTCTAGATCACAGACGAAGTCTTTGAAAGTCAAGGGTCTGGTTCAAAGTATGGCCGGCCAAGGCCAGGAAGACGGAGCAAGTGCGGCTCTGTGCCCAGCGCTGGGTTGGTTCCCCGAGTTCTTGGCCGTTGTCTCTGATAGCGAAGCAGGGAAAGCAGTTTCTGGGCCTCGGTTCCAGGCAGAATGACATTCATGTGTTACCTTTAGCGGGAGTACTGTTCACTCGGGGGTTTACTCCACATCCCTTTCCCTCCGTCTGGTCTGTGCACGACGGGGGGATGGGAACAGCACAGGTCCCCGAGAGCCATTGAGAAGAGTAAAGTAGCTAATACAGTGTGTAAAGTGCTTAGAACACCTAGTCGATGCTACGCATTAGTTTATTAAGATCATTTATCGATGCCATTATTGACATTGACTGCTGTCACCGAGATCAGCTGCTAGGCGGGGGTAACTCACAGCCCTTGTGCGTGTGACACGGTGGCAAGAGCAATTCTGGTGAGTGACCAGCGTGGGCCCCTCCTGTGTCTCGGGCAGGCGTGGCTGAGAGACCTTGGCGTTCCTCCTTAGTGAGCTGAGGTGCAGCTTCCGGACTGTTCTCCGCAGGGAGGTCTGGGCAGCTCCTCCCGATCAATTAGGGCCGGACGCCAACTTGACGTCTCTGTTCAAATGTCTCGGTTTCCTCGCAGTCCCCTAACAGATGAACACTGAGCTCCGTGATAAGCCTTTCACTGTCAACGAGCTTATTGCCCTCCAGAGCCATCTGCTGCAGTGTCAGACCCCCTAATTCTTCCACGGTTTCGGCGGGCCGTCTATGTCTCCCTCGCTCATTGAATAAAGTTAGAAAATAGAAATTTACCATTTATCTCAAACGCTTAAAAAGAGATTTGTTTTTACTATCATATCATATATGCACAGGTATACAGTGATGTCTTATACAAATGTCTGTCAGCCTTTATGTTCATATTTAGAGTCAGATATTTCTCTGTAGATGTGATTTTCATTTGGCAGCTGGCCTTCAATACAAAGTTCAACGCTCTTTTTGCAGATATGACTTTGACATTTATACTTATCAGGACAAACACTATTCTGTGGCTTGCTTTCTTTTTTTTTTTTACAGTATCCCATACGTATAAAAGTAGCAGCAGCCAAGAAATGAGCTGAATTTCTATAAAATATGTTTGAATTGGTGTACCCTTATGATTGTAAATATGAATTTCTTCTTTAATCATGAGGTTTAATGACTACTTAAAAAAAAAAAAACCTCTGAAAACCAAAACGTCAATGATGATAGGCCTGAATATTTTTGTGGGAACTAACATTAAGGACAAACATCTCTCTTCTGGGTGATCGGTTTCGTTCAGATAAAATTGTGAGGACTTCATTAAAACAGAAAGCAAAAGACACATATATTTTTGCTGCCGTTGCTTTTTCCCTCCATTGTATAGGCTCCTAGGCCCGCTCTTCAAATATTTTAGAGAACATATGGGTGCACGACCTTCGTGTTTTTGTTCTTTTGTTGTTTGGGGGATCTGTTCACACCCAGTGTACGTTTCCGGCATTCAGGGCCCCCCCGCTTCTGCCGCCCCTTGGCCGCTTCCCCACCGGGGCCTGTGTCTGCGGGACCCTGCTAGGGCTGCTGGTTTGCGGGACATCATTTCCAGCCCTGTGCATAGCATCCCAAACTAACAGGAGATAAAATGATTCAAAATAACAAGCAGCTATTGAACAACGTTTGCACGTCAGACAATTAAATACTCATCTCTCACTCCTTTAATCCCTCTGAAAGATGACGATGTGTGTAACCCTCACTCTGCAGACGAGGACACCGAGGCTCAGCATGGAAGCCGCTTGCCCAGCGCCTCTCTTCGTTGAAGCAGAGCTGGCGTTGGAGCCCGGGTCTGCCCGGTCTTGCCCAGTCCCCTGGAGCTCCCCCTGCACCACCCCGGCTCCCAGCGGGATGGGAAGGCCGGTTAGTGAGAGCACACGCCTGGCCGAGGAAAGGCCGAGCAGGTCCCTCGAGGCTGTCTCACGTGGGAACCCACGCGGGCCAAATGTCCCGTTGCCTGTGTCAGACTCAGGAGGAAGAAAACTCTTAAAGGATGAAAATACTCTAAAATGGAAGAAGGTCATACCACAGAAGCCCTGAAATCCATTATTTTCGCCAAGTCTCAGATCTAACGCGGAGCTGGGTGGAGCTGGACGGAGCCTGCGGTGTCCGCACGCGAGAGAATCAAGCGGCTCCGTCTGCTGTCCCCGCCGCGAGCTGTCCCCGGCCTCAGCCCGACCCCGATGGGCCTCGGCCCTTAATTACGGTCAGGTGAGTCACTCTGTGTGCAGTCACCAGCACAACTCCCTTCCAGCTTCAAAAGGGAACATGTGTGTGCAAACTTGGATGGTCCTTTTGGTTGGGTTCCCCCGCCCCCCCGCTGTATTGATCCTTCACGCTAATCTCCCACGTCTGTGCAATTCGTGTCTTCCGGACTTGATGTTATTAGCGGAGGAAGGGGACAGCTGGAAAGAAGGTACCAGGTCACTTCATTATTTCTGAATCTGTTTCGGACATATCAGTTTCTTGGTTTTAAGAAAAAAGGATCTATATGACACGTTGGCAATTTGATCTTCCATTTTAAATGCCTCCTTTCCCGGTGACAGTCCTTCAGCGGCTTGATTCCGTGGAAACGATAAAGCTGATGTTGAACTCCCCACGGAGTCTCCCACACTTCCCTTTAAAAATGTACATTTAAAAAGTCAACCCCCGTAGCTGATTCTGGGAAGGGGGCATTGGTGGCAGCCCAATTTGGGGGGGTCTTCCTGAACCCCCACATAAAAACAGGGACTAGGAAGCAAACGCTGAAGGCCATCCCAGTGTTTACAGCGACCCCAGGTGTCACCGCAATGCCGAGAGCCCTCAGGTACAAGCAGGTGGGGATCAGCCGCTGAGAGCCACAAGGCCTGTGCGCAGTTGGCATTACCTGTGCCAAGGGAAGTGAAGGGAAGCCATGTAGCCAACCACAGATGCGCCCCTTTAAGTTGCCCTGCTGGAGACAGGCTGTTAACTGTTAACTTCCTTCCAATCTGCCTCACTTTTGAACTCACGTCTTTTGTGGGGCGGGGGGCCCAGCCAATGACGCAGCGGGACTGTGACGCACAGTCTAGCCATTTGCACCCGAAAGAAGCACCTGTGACACAGAATGGCGACCGGAGGTCTGCACGGCGGTTCGGTGCTGTTCCCGCCCCGTCTTGCTTCCTCTCCCTCCCTTTCAGAACGTCATCCTTTTGCGTTTGTGACTCTCGGCATCTCCTTCTGGGGTGCTCTCCTGGCACAGAAGGGGGAAAGGAGGCAGGGGGATGGGGTGGGAGGCGGGATTGTCCCTGGCGCAAGGCCAGGGGGAGGCACCACTGCCCAGGCGTTCCCTGGTGTGATGTGCAAGGACTTCTCGGTGGAGGAGGCCGGAAGCTGCAGTGATTCGGGCTTTGAACGTGTGTGGGGAACAATGTGCCCAAAGACAGCGGGACTGGCTGGTTGGTGTGTTTCCTGGGCACTCACAGAAGATGAATGGGAGGTGCGGGACAGCGAGCACACAGAACCGCGTGTGTGATCCGGAAGGTTTCTTCGGTGGAACTCACAGGCCTGTTTGCATCTCCTGCCAAAGGAAAGCTGAAAGCAAACCCATCCCCTTAGGGAAAGACACTCCATCCCTCACGGCTGGGAGAAGCCCCCTCGGGACCGCCGCCTCCTTGCACTTCTGGCCCCCAGAGCAGTAACTGAGATTAAGCTGCAGCTTCCCTCAGCCAGGGCCACACTGGGCCTGGTCAGGGGAGAGGGGCAGTGCCGCCAAGGAGCTGCCGGACTCAGCCAGCACGCAGTGCAAGGAGTGCTCGGAGATGGATCTGAAGGGCACTGGACCAAGGGGACCGCGATGAAGACTGAGTGAGGGAGAATGCATTGACCCGAGGACATTCTCCTGGGATGTGGCATGCAGTACCCTGGCAAGGACCTCGGAGATGGTGCAAGCTCATTTCTTGGGCGTCTCCTAGAAACGTGGAGAGAGCTACTGCCCGAGCTGAGAGAAATGGGAACGCCAGCCTTGCTGCAACAGAAGCGGGGGGGCGGTTAAAATGCTCATGAGAGTGGGGGTGCGCTGGAGCGGCCACAGACTGACCGGGGGTTCTCAGAGGACACACCCTGCACCAAGGCCCTCGGGCACGGGGGCGGGAGAAGAGGACCAGCTTCATCCAGGCATTCACTGGTGGCTGCCCCTGGAGAGCAGGGCTGCGCTGGTAGGAGACAGTGTTCCAGAGCTTGGCCCGTGCATAGCAACCGGGAGGATGGGGACCTGAAGGAGTAGAAGCCGGGGGGTGGCACTGAACCTCTAGATGTCGTGAAGGGGCAGCCAAATGGGTTTGCCCTGCAGAGCGTTGTAAAGATGCTGAGTAGACATGGTGGACACAGGGCGGGAAACAGAGGGGCAGCCCACGAGGTCCCTGCTGGATGTCCCTCCTGGGCGAACAGGGAATGGGCGGCCGGAAGGGGGAAGGGAGGGCCAGGAGGCTGAGAGCAATGTCCCCCATAAAAAACCACGATCTCTCTCTGGATTCCAGACATAAACCATTCTTCAGACCCTGAATCCATTGAGTGGTGTGGTAGCTGGGTCTCCAAAGGGAAGGACACAGTGACAGGAGTATGCTGTCACGATTGTCCTAGCCCTTCTCTGGAGGACCTAAGTGTCAGTGGGTTTGGGGTCTAAAACAAGGAATTTGTGATCAGGCAATTCAAAAAGAACTCATCGATGTTTAAAGCCACACGGCCCACAAAGGTCAAATCAAAACCTTGTACATAGCTTTCCACTTTGGTGTCAGAGTGGTTGGTTCCATGACACAATAGTTTGTGGATCGAATAGACTGTCATACGACTCAGTACGCTACTTTAATAAACCAGGCACAATTCTCACCCACCAGCGGCAGTATCCTTTGTCCTTCCCTCCACCCGCCCGCATCGTCACACTGAGTCCTCCGGCGGCTCCCGCAGAAGACTCGGTTGTTACCGCAGCTCGCGATGCAGCGAGATGTTCGAAGCCTGGGCCCCAAGCCCGTGTCCGGTGGGCCAGGCGTGGCCCCGAGGTCCGTGCAGCCTCCGCGTCCCTCTTGTTTCTCTTCGGCCCTAAAACTGAAATTCATTTCTCTCCCATTCTGTTCCTGTTGGGTAAGCCTGCTCAGGTCTCCCGTCACTCATGGGTGAGAGTCCTAGCTGGGGCTTGTCCCACTAGGATAGTCTGGTTTGTGCTGGGCTGGGAGGCAGGGAGTTTGTGCACTTTTCAGGCCTCCCCCAGGTGATGCTAAATGCAGGCAGGGTTGGGGGGCAGGGTTGGGGGCCAGGGGTGCGGAAGGATCAGGAAGGAGCAGACTTCCTGGTAGCTACCTCCCCGCATCCAGTGTACATGATGGGGAGCCCCCCAAAACTGGAATTATCTTCTGGAGTACAGGCCCCTGGAGTACAGGCCCCTTGGATTACAGCCTTCTCCCACTGGGTGAGTGTTCTAGGAACCCATCTGCATCCGTGGGCCAGCTGGCATTGTTGTGAGAGGCGGTGTTCAGCTTCAGGGAACTTTTTTTGAAGAGTCAACATGTTCTCCCATTTCATGATAGAAGATTTATGAGTGCACCTGCCCACTCTGTGCTGAGTGTTCAGCAGTTTTTTGACCCAAAATGGCATGGCCCCTGTGCCCTGCCCTCTCTATTTACCCAATCTCTCCCATAGTAACTTTTTTTTAATCCCCAGATGAAGCCCTCAACGAGAAACATCTTGCCAATGTGGAAGAGGTAAAACAAACAAACAAACAAAACAAACAAATGTCAGAAGCCTTCTGAGGCACCAAAATTGATGAGTTCAAATTTGCTTTGAGCAGTGGGAAAAAGTCTCGGTAGGTGTATTGCATCAAATGGAGAGTGCTTTGAAGGTGACTGAAGTTTAAACATGGAAGAAGGAATACACAAGCTTTTATAAGTAAATTCTGGTGTTGGGGGGTCTGCCCCCACAGAGTGGCTGTCTGGAGCAGGGGCTGGTGCCACGGCAGCGAGGAGCTCAGCGGGGTGCAGCGCTGTCTCGGGACAGCTGGCCAGAGACGCGCGGCTGCCCCCAGGGGCCCGGGTCCGAATGTGCTTCTCACGCCGAACCGTGAAGCATTGAGCTTTAATGGGGGTCTGAGATTTTGGCAACTGAAGACTGGCTAAGGGTTGGAAAAAGCATTTTCAATGCCCAAGTAATAGTAATTGCTTCCGTTGAGTTCAATTAGCTTCCTTCTGACCCTCAGTTGTGTGTCTGTCTGCTTTCTGGAAGTCTCCGGATGGTCTGTTTGGGATTCAATTCTTCAGAGGGTGTATGCAGAGTTACACCGAAAAGGAAGCGTTTCTGCTCGGATGAGAAACCAGCTGCACACGTTCTTGGAGTCTTCTGTGTGCAGGCCTCCCGGCAGACCCGCAGTGGGCGCAGGGCCCTGAGCTCAGCTCCCGCGAGTTCCCCAGAAGGTGCCCCCGTGGCTGATAAACAGCCACTTACTTTCGCTCCTCACCTCATGGCTCGACCGGGTGATGATGGCATGCAGCGATTGGACGGACCCCGTTTTGCCAGCTGGCCTGGGGGTGGTCTTCACCGGGAGTCCATGCCACCGCCACCCACCCGGGAGCCCATGGCAGACGCGGTCTTTGAATCCAGCATCCTTTCACGCTGCGCCTGACATGGCCCTGGAGTCCCTCTGCAGAGCCGATCAAGGTGGCGCTGGGGGTGGCGGGAAGCGCCTCCCACATGCTCTGTAGTGTAGAGGGAAATATGGGGGAGAGAAAGGAAAAGAGCCCAGGTCCCCTCTCGGGGTTTCGTGCTCCCCCCCACGTGAAGTGGGACGACTGGTCCCTCCTCAGTGGGCTCCTGTTAGTGCGTGGCTCGACTGTCCCAGAGTTAGGGGCATTCGTTAGTGTCTGCTGTTCAGTACCTTCAGAAAGGTCAGCCAGCCAATTCCACGCATGCTTCTCCAAGGTCTGTTCCGGCTGGAAAAGGGCACCGCCTTGACCTTACCTACCGAGTGGCGACAGGACGGCTTAGGCTTCCGCAGCGGCAAGTACGTTCGGAGACGGGTGCCAGTGAGCGTGCATGACGCTCCGAAATGCCTTGTCGGGGAGCACAGCTTCTCCCCGAGACAAGGAGTGCGGTTCCTTGGCCCCGAACCTCCCTTTCTCTCAGGCCTTTTCCGTTTTCTCAAATCAAGAATACTGCCTGCCCTACCCTCTGATGGGGTTGGCACATTTTCTCTTGGAGTCGGCTCTTAGATTGTTGACCGACTTCCAGACAGAAACTTCCAAGGCTGGGAGTCAGCGAAGTGCACAACGAGATGGAAAGCCAAAGGGGGACCAGCAGTTCATCAGGGATCCCTCCTGCTGTACTGGGCCAGCGACCAGACCTCTCGCGGCAGTGGCAGCTCGCACACTCGGGGTGCTGTTTGGGTGCAGGCCTGGCCGGGGAGGGGGCGCTCCACCGGGTAGCTGGCTCGGGCTGGGCTCGCCGTCTGCTTCGGCAGCCTGGAGTAGACAGAAGGCACTCGCTGAGAACAGTGTGTTCTTTTTTCCTCCCGGAACCGGTCAGCTGAAAGGCAAAGAGAAACCGATCAGCACACTCCACCTGACGCCTCAGCTTCTGCTGCTAGCGAGGGCAGGGATCTGAAACGGCAAAGACCTTCCCGTTTGTTCTCCCTTTAACCTGAAGGACCCACGAGCAGTCCTTCCTTAAAGCTGTAGTGCATGGAGCAAGGCTGTGCTCTCCGCGGGTGTTGCCCAAGACACAGAGGTGTTATTCATAATTCCTTTTACTGTAGAAAATGCTGCTCCCCAGCTCGGGCTTTGCTCATGGTTATAGGGAAATCTGTGGCTGGAGCAAAAGGGCAAGAGGGTGGCATCTGGCGCAACAGACTTTCCGAGATGGCTTTGGCCTGCAGCCTGCATTAAGCAGCAGAAGCCGGGGAAACCTATCGCACTGAACAGAAAAAATGAGGACAAGGCAGCACTGACTTCTGATCTCTGGCAAACCTGGTTAAGACCAGTGTGACCGCTTTGTGGTTGTCGTGGCCCGAAACGGGCCATCGCCTTTCAAATTGGCTCTGAAAGATGGGGCACTATGACCATGTGATACTGTCCCAAGTGGCGGAGGCTGACCATCTTCATAAATCCCCAGCCGGGGGACCCTTGACTTGACCACCCCGCCCCCACCCCACAGCGAGTAGCACACAAAAATGTCCTCACTGTGGCAGGGTCGGCTTCACTTGACTTGTTCGGACACTCGCTGCACACAATACACCAAGGGCTGCTGGAAATAACAAGGAATAGATCTTGTCTTCAAAACAGCAGCGGCATGGAAATTGCGATCCCCGTAGTTTGAAAAGAAAATCATGCATGGCTTGATACAAACAAGGAGAAATTAGGATGAAGTTTCTAAGTCATGGAATTACTCGAGGCCCTCTGTGGGGAGCTACCTTTGCAGGAAGCGAGTTTGAGAGTAGCAATTTCATGGGCCCGCATTTTTCTTAAAGTCTATTATTTTGCCTGTATCATCTCAGCGTGGAACGGAGTGGGTGGGAGGGAGGGAGGAGGACGGCCATTCATTCTGGGTGACTGATAGCCTGTTGTTGCCAGCTCCCAGGCAGCGCTTCTGCTGGATTCTGAGCGACCATCCTTCAGTGAGTTCTGATCCGAGTGGTCTCAGGCTGTGCCTGTCGCTCTGCTGTGCATGCACGCCCGTGAGGTGATCGAGCCATGGCAACAGTTCTGTGAAAATCAGCCTTTGTGTTTGACCTCGGACCCCATTTAATTACCTCGGAGCTTGAACTTGACTGATGGAAATCCGTATGCCTTCGCCCTAGTTTCTCACGTGGAGGTGAAAGCGAGCGTGTTATCCGTGGTGTGACCTCCATCTGCACAAGACTAGGTCTCAGTGGGAGTTTGGCGTGGGAGTCGGGGGCACAATATGGCCTTTGAGAGCTGATTCTAAATAGAACCTTGCTTGACTTATAAAGCCACGATTCCAGAGATTGAGCCGTCTTTGTTGGCCGAGAGGGAGTAAACCAGACCGACAAATAATGGTGTGCTACTTCCATACACCGGCTCTACAGGAGCCTTCCTAGGGGAGGGTCCTTTGACCAGACGTTAAATTACATGCATTTTTGCTCCTAATTTCCCATCAATTCTCAAACAAAAAGTTTAGGCCCTTCTATCTGGTTATTTTAAGTAAAGGACACTTGGAAATACAAGCAGACTGGGGAGAAAGTATTAAGTGAAGGGAGGGGGAGATGCTGAGAGCTCCATTGAGAGGGACGGCTCTTGAGCATTGATGAGGAATTCAGCCCTCCTGGGTGTCGGGTTGACGTGGCGATAGAGGGCAATGGATTTAAAAACTGTCTCTCTTGTTCACCTGCAAGAGTGGTTACTCCTCCTTTTACGAGTTACCTAGGGTCCCAGCACCCTCCCTCCACCCATCAGACTGGGTTTGGACATACAAAGAGTAGATCCCAAATGGAAAAGAGTCTGAGTCACACACGGAGGGTGCGACTGTTTAGAATTAAGGAGGAAAGGGAGAGGAGTGAGTGAAGGCATCGACTCTGAAATCAGATGGCACTTCGGTCCTCCTCCTGCCATTGGCTCGGAGATCGGATGGTACTGCCGGTCCTGTTCCAGCCACTGACTGGCTCCGTGAGTCACTACAACCAGGTTCCCTGCGGTTGGGGGATAACCTGGGTGGGTATGGTGGACCAGTCCTCAAAAATCTTTCTACCCTCTCTCTTGTCTGCCTTCCTCTCTGTAGCACAGAAAACTCGACCCTGCCTTTCTGAGCTTCTTCGCCTCTCCCCATGGAGGATTAACTTTTATAGGCATTGCTCTTCCACCATAAGCAACTAGAAAGGTAGACAACATTCATAAAGACAAGTGTTTGCACAAACCGGACAGCAGGTACCGCAGGCTGACCCCTGAGAGAAGGGAGATCGGTGTAGTGCCCAGAGGCTCGCAGCCGACTGCCAAGAACACGACCCGGGTCACCGCGTGGGGAGGGAGACCAAGGAAAGCCCAGTGGCCTCGCTCGTTTGAGGAGATGGAGATTCGAGCCCTGGGAAGCCAACATGGCTGTAATGTGCAAGGTCCAGTGCCGGAAAGGAGAAACCCGTAGACAGAGGGAACTCCGAAGATTGGCAGAGGGGTTCCGTGTAGTCTTTGCCGATGCAGGTGACCCTGGGGTGAGATTTTACGAGGCTGGGGCGGGCAGCGGGGGAGCAGTGGCAGGCAGAAGGCCCGGTAGTACCAGCAGTGCCTCTCATTCCTCCAGCCAGGGCGGCTCTGCTCCGCTCCGTAATGCACACGCCACTGGGCGGAGTCCCCAGAAAGGCGAGGCTTCCGTAGAGGAGATGGATTCTCCCAAAGGGAAGACTGCTATGTATATGCCAGGGAATGAAAAAAAAAAAAAACACCTCAAAGCCACAAAAGCATCAAACCGAACTGAAAAGTCATTTGATTTTAGGCCAGAACAAAACTGGACATTTAAAAAAAGAATACAATGAAATCCAGCACTGATTATCTTTAAATGCACAGTATCCCGTGTCAGTGAAAAAAGAACCGGGCAGGTGAGGAGGTATGGAAATATTACCCATGACCAAGAGGAAAACTAATAGAAAAAGATGCATGAGTGGTGGAGATGATGGAATTGACAGAAAGGAACCCTCCAACAGTTATTATGAATCTTATAAATTTGTTCCAGTGTATAAAAAAATTGAGAGAAATGACAAATAGGAAAAAGACCCAAGTAGAACTTAAAGCAATGAAAATAAAACATCTGCAATGAACTGGAGAGGATCAATCACAAACTAAACAGCACAGAATAAGTGATCGGTGAACCTGAAAACACACCTTGCGGGCTCATTAAAAATGCGGCGTGGAGGAAGGAAAGTCTGACCATCAGCAACCTGGGGGGCAATGCCAATGGGTCTGACATGTTCACTGTGAGTCCTGGAAGAGAAGGGAAAAGGCGGGGTGGGGAGAGGCCAGAAGGCAGTATTTGAAGGTGATGCTGGCCAAAATTTGTCCAAAGTCTGAAAACTTAAACCCATCTCAAGGGGGCCCGAGGAACCCCAAGCCAACTGAAATGTGGAAAGCTATACCAAGGCACAACAAAATCAAAGTGTCATAAAAAACGTGATCATGAGAACATCTTCAGATCTGCCAAAGAAAAGACACCAGATATTGTTTTAAAATGATGGCAAAACAAGATACTGTGTAAACAATCGGGAGTTAAGAGAACGGTTTGCCAGTAGACCTATGTACTACGATGCATGTGGAAGGGATTTCTCCAGGCAGCTGAGAAGCGGTACCAGATAAAATCTGTACGTGTTAGCAGCTCGTGGAAAAGACCCTAAAGTGCTTTGTACTCCCTTTAACTATAATAATCTCATTACCGAACAACATATTTTTGATGAAAATTAACTATAAGTTCCCAAGACCCTCAACAATGAAAAGAGTAGCCTTTTATTTATTTATTTATTTATTTCATTGTTGTCCCATGACAGTTGTCCCGATTTTTGCCCATGGCTCTCCCCTGCCCCTGCCCACCCCCCCCACCCCACAACCCCCCAGCCCCACTCCCACAGCCAATCCCCACGATGTTGTCCATGCCCCCATGTCCGCGGTCCCTTCGGGTAAGTGCCCTGACTAGGCCCTTCCCCTGCCCTCTCCCCTGACCCCCCTCCCCCACTCCTGTGCTCCACCAGTCTGTTCCGGGTTTCCCTGCCTCTGCTTCTGTTCTGCTTGCTCATTTGGTTGATTGGTTTCCGCTTGTAGGTGACATCACACGGTATGTGTCTGTCACCTCCTGGCTTATTTCACTCAGCATAATGCTCTCCAGCTCCATCCATGCTGTTCTGAAGGGTAGGAGCTGCTTCTTTCTTTCTGCTGCGAACTTTCTTTGTGTGGATGTACCACCGTTTTTTGGTCCACTCATTTCCTGATGGGCACTTAGGTTGTTCATTTTTGAAGCGCTTTTTAATGTTTGATTTATTAAAAGTCAGGTAAATTCTCGTTTCTGTTTCAGCTTTTGATTTGTTGCAATACCCAATAATGTAGCCTGTAGAAAATGTCATGGAAAATTTATGAAAATGAAAGTGAAAAGATATATGGTTTAGTGTTACTTTGGAAACGATTTTGACTTCAGTGATCCCTAAAAGGATCTCTGGGGCCAGACCACACTTTGAAAACCCCTTCTACAGATCAATGGGACTGGATAAAGTCCAGAAATAGAGCCACTAATATGTTCAATTGATTTTGAGGGGAGTACAAAGGCAGCTTAATGGGAAAAGAGATAATCCCAACAAATTACGTGGAGCCACTGGGCAAGCACACCTGGAAAATGGTCCCCTGCCCTTCCCTCGTGCCACCGAGCAAAAGGAACTCGGGATGGATCATGATGGCAAACACGGGGCTAACACCAGAAACCTTCTAGGGACAATTCTTTGTGACTTTTGGTTAGGCTAAGATCTTTTGGATAGGACTTGGATAAGAGCATAAACCATCAAAGGAAAAAAAAGACACATCAGACCTCATCAAAACTTTTGCTTACGGAAAGAAATGGAAAAGACAAGTCACTAACTAGAAGAAAATATAAATCAATCATTTCTATAACAGAAGACTTTTATCTAGAGTATGTAATCAGTTGCTGCAGCTGGAAACTAAGAAGACAAATTACGTGATTTTCGACATGGAGGTAACATTGGAGCAGATTCTTCACACACAAAGTTATGTGAGTGATACATAAACACTATTCATCATTACTAGTCATTAGGACCGTGCAGCCTGAACTGCAGCATAACACGGCGCACACACTAGACGGAACAGGAGAAGGACTGTGGTACCAAACGGAGAGGGTGGAGCCGCGAACTGGAAACAACCTCCACGGCCACATTGGTTCACAGGGAAGCAAAGCGGGGGAGCCAGGCAAGGGGATATTGCTGAGCGTCAACAAGAGACACACCCCACCGCTGATGTAGGCAACACCCTGTAAACGCTGAGGCCTCCCACTAAGTGAAAAGGCAAACACGAACGACAGCGTGATATAGGATTCCATTTACACGAAATTCTCGAACAGGCAAAACCAGAAGGGTAGGAAGTGATCCGTGGTTGCCAGGGGCTTCAAGTGGCCGGCCATGACTGACTGGGAGGGGACAGCAGTGGACACTGGGGAGGTGGTGACAGTGTTCTCTGTCTTGATTGGGGTGGCAGTTCCATAGCTGTGAGACTTCTCAAAGTTCATTGAACTCTACGCTAATATTGGAAAACTGCTCTGGAAACGACGTGCCAATAAAACCAATGATAAAGCTGCATCTCCAGTCTCGCTGGGGTGAGCGCTCTGGGTGTGATAGACATCACCCCGTCAGATGCATTTTCTTGAAAGGCTGAAGTGAAACAGATGATGAGCTTTGCAGCTTCGGCCGCTTCTGCGGACAAAGAGGGAGGGGAGGCGTTTAATTTGTTCTGGGGCAGCCTTAGACCGAGGTTTGGGGGGAGAAAAATCGGCAGTCGACTTTTTGCTCATTGTCTTAAGTCAGTGTGGGTTGCTGTAACAGACTACCGTAGATGAGGAGGCACTTAAACAACAAAACTTTCTCCCAGTTCTGAAAACTGGAAGTCCACGGTCAAGGTGCCAGCAAACCTGGTGTCTGGTGAGGACCCCTTTCCTGGCTTGAGGATTGCTGTCTGTCAGGGTGCCCGCACATTGCAGAGGGCGGCAGGCCCCCCTGACTCCAGAAACACCAGCCTTCGAATGCTCTGCCTCACGTGCGCCAACTTTGTATCTGCCTCTGGGAGTAAACTCGGGATACTACGTTGGACTCCTGGGGATCTGACTTCCGCATCCTAAATAAGTTCCAGATGCGGGTGCCTTACACCCAACGGCCCTCAGAACGCCTGGAGATACGATTGTTGGTGTTTGATAAATCACAAAGAATATGAGATGTTGCAGGAGGAGGAAGGCTGGCAAATACCCTACCAATTTTTTTTTAAATAGGGAAAAATTAGATTTAGAAAACTACAGTCCTAATGTAACTATCTAGAAAAACTAATGAATGTATCACATGGGTTTTGGAGATTCGAAGGAAAGAATGTTATTAGCAAGAGGCAGCTTTAGTTTGCCGAGAACAAGTGTAGTCAAGTTCAATGTGCTGTTCCTTTTTAGAGGAGGGTTGTGTGACTGGCAGACTAAAGGGAAGCTGTAGACAGACTTCTGCAAGGAAGCTGACGACGTTATTATATTCTTAGGAATAAGGTGGGGGGACACGAGCTGGCTCGTGACACGAGGCGGTGACCTGTCGGACTCAGCGTATCTAACGTGGGGCCAATTAATGAGTGCCCACCGGCAGGCTCAGCCCCACCTGAGGCTCGGAGACCGTGTCTGACCCCGGTCAAGATTAAGGGCAGGGATTCTGTGGTTTAGCATGCCTGTCAGCCTGATCCCTTGCTTTCCCAGACATCCTGCCTAAAATCCTGATCCGGGACCGCGGAGTCCTTCTTGCCATCCCTCCCCCTTCCCACGTTCATGATCTATTAAACATTCATTAAATTTGTCTTCTCCCAGTCACCCCACCTGCCATGTGTTTTAGTGCGTGTCTCCTCTTCTTTCCACTATTGCAGCAGCCTTCTAGCTAGTCCTTTCGCTCCAGCGGCTCTGCGTCTCCCAACTCGTCCTCCAGATTATTGGCGCTCGTCTCCCCCGAAGTCCAACCTGACTGTGCCACTCTCCTGATTCAGTATCCTCGGACGAAATAAAGTTCACACGTCTTCGCAATCTGGCCGTGGGCTGGACTTCTGGATGCATCCCCAGTGGCTGGCTGCCGGCACACAGTCCTCACGTTCAAAAGCACCTCAAGTGCCCTGCGCCTTGGGCCTGCTAGTCCCATTGCCTTTGTCATCTGCATCCTCGCCATCCAATGGGCCTGCCTTTTCTTCAAGGCCACGGAGACTTACGGAAAAATGACACCGTGCATCGTGGCCAAGTTTCAGAACTCCACGGTCTCCATTCACAGCTTGTGTGAAAGATTCAGCGCACAGCTGGTGCGGGCAAGCTCTTCGCTCAGAGTTCAGTATGACTGACAGGCCTGCGGTTCAGGCACCGGGTGGCCATGAATACGCCAAGTCACAATGCCACACTGTCCAAACCGTCTGCAAACAGAGCACGGTTCATCTCCCTGCATTGTCCATGTGTTCCCCACCCCACCCCCTTTCCAGGAGTGACCCTGTGCGCTGTGGCGTGATAGTAAACATTTTAGACCTTCTAAGGTGTTTGCTGAAATAAATAAGTGCACACACAGCGTATGGCTTTTTTCTAATGGGAGTGCGAACACAATGCACGTTCTGTGCTGCGACTTTCCTGCCAGGCCTTTCATTGTGCCTTGGAACGGGCTGCTGGGCCATGTATCTCATTCCTTTGTAAGTCGTTTCGTGTGTCAGGATTCAGTTCAAAGTGTCTGCGGTTTTGTCAAACTCCTTGGCGGCCCCGGTACCGTTTTATGAAATTCCTGAACACTGCACATTCCTCTATCGTACATGTTAGAGTGGATTACCGTTCTGTCTCCACAAGTCTTTCTGTTTTCTCCCTAAGTAAACTCCCACATCCTCAGGCAGACATTGGGTCTTGGGAGGGTGGAGGGGCTTGAAAAAATTTCTAGGAATGACAGTTACATTCCAGTCTTCCTCACAAGCGCAGTGGCGGATGGCGAAGGCAGCAGACGCCAGCAGCACGCCCTTAGACAGCGCTTTGGACTGAAACGGTTAATCCCCGAATCTTTGACTGTCCAAGCAGGGGTATTGATCACCTCATTTCCTGGGCATTTCGAAGGCTCTCTTTGGCAGCATTTCTGGAGCATTCTGTAATTTGTTGTGAAATATGAGATGTCACGGTGAAATGAAATATTGGGGCGGGGCGGGGGAATTCCCATTCTCCAGGCTGGCAGGGCCTCCGGGCCCTGGCGCAAGTGACCCCGAGTCGTTGCCTAGCCCGCCCCTCCCTCTGCAGTTGCGAGGGGAAGCGCCTTGAAGGGCCCGTTCTCTGTTACTTCACCTTCCTCTTCCATTGCGGTGTAATTGACGTGGAGCATTGTATCTGTTTCAGGGTACAGATCAGCGATTTCACGTTGGTATGTGTACGATAGAACAGTCCCCACAGTACGTCTAGTTAACCCCTGTCACCTTACATAGCTACAATTTTTCTCATCAGGTAACTTTTAAGACTTACTCTCTTAGCAACCTCAGATATACCACACCGTGTTGTTGACCACAGTCACCACGCTGTACGTTATACCCCACAACATGTATTTTAGGCCTGGAAGTCTGTACCTTTGACCTTCTTCACACCCATTTCACCCACCACCCGCCCCCTGCCTCGGCAACCCCTGACCTCTTCTCTGTATCTACGAGGTCATTTTTAAAAAGATTTTCTATGTAAGTGAGACTATATGGTATTTGTCTTTCTGTATCTGACATGTTACTTAGTGTAATGCCCTCAAGGGCCATCCATGTTGTTTCAAGTGGCAAGATTTCCGTTTATGGCTAAATAATAGTCCCGTGTGTGTGTGTTTGTGTGTGTGTGTGTATGCACTTGGGTGTGGCCACATTTCTTTATCCATCAGCCCGTATGTTGATGCACATATAGTCTGTTTCCATGTATGGCTATTGTAAATAATGCTGCAGTGAATGTGGGGTGCAGATATCCTTTTGAGTTGGTATTTTTCTTTTCTTTGGATAAATATCCAAAAGTGAAATTGCTGGATCGTATGGTAGTTCTGCATCCAGTTTCATCCTTATGCATGTGGCTGTCCTACTTTCCCAAGAGCATTTTTTAAAGAGAGCATCTTTCCCCCATTGTATATTCTTAGCTCCTTTATTGTAAGTGAACTGACCATACATATGTACGTTTATTTTTGGGCTCTCTATTCTGTTCCGCTGATGGATATGTCTGTTTTGATTTTATAGCTTTGTAACGTAGTTTGAAATCAGGGCACATAATGCCTTTTCCTTCCTTTTCAAGATTGCTTTGTCTATTTAGGGTCTTTTGTAGTTTCATACACATTTTAGAATCGCTTGTCCTATTTCTGTAAAAGTTGCTATGGAATTTTGATAAGGATGTCATTGGATTGTAGATTGCTTTGGGTAAAATGAACATTTTAACAATATTGATCCTTCCTATTCCTGAGCACAAAATGTGTTTTCATTTATTTGTAGACTTTCAATGGGTGATGAGTTTTATGCTGTGTTAATTATATATCAATAAATATGTAATTTTTTTAAAAAAGGCTTTTTTTACCAAAAATTTGAAGAAAGAAAAGCAAGAGAGGAAAAAGAAAGAAATGCTTTTATAATTTTTTCCCCTTAAAATGTGCATGAGAGTGTGACAATACACTAAGGGAGCATGAAAATTGTTTTTAATGTCAGCTTCCTACTAAGCAATTTTCCTGGCATCTCACTGAGGCAGAAAGATGCAATCTACCTTCAATAAAAAGTAAGGGAAAAACCATAAAAAAAAAAAAAAAAACTTGAGCAAGTCATCCAATTCTCTGCAGATGCAAAGAGGCTTCCTACGCTGTCATAACAACCTACCTTGCCCAGAGGGGGGCAGTCACGTGGGTGTCACCCCAGTTCTTCCTATGGCATCTCAAACCCTAGACTTACGGGGTGTCTGTAAGTTTCTGCTTTGTTCAAAGTGATCACAGAGTTCCAAGCTAAGATCCTCTAGCTCATACATAAGGCCAGTCGCTGCAGCAATATTTGCCAAAGCAGAAATCCCCCGATATCCATCCACAGGGCCTTGGTTGAATAAACTGTGCTAAATGCATACGGTATCTCTGTGCAGACTGGAATATCCATCCCGGGGTCTACTCCTAAGCAAAAGGGGTGCCAGTGGAAAGTAGCGTGTACAGTTTGTTACCACTTACCTAAGAAAGAGGGAGGCGGCTCCCTTTAGGAGGAGGGGACTGGGAGGTAGTAGTTTGAGTTTGGGGATGTATCTTCTTTTGTAGATTTGACTTCTGAAATGTCACAGTATTTTATATAATTCTGAAATAAAATTAAATTTAGAAACCAATCTTAAACATTCAAATAAAAATGAAAATAATGGGCAGACCATTTAAATTGTACTTAAAGTTCATATGTTTTACATGATGGAGGGAAAAACAAAAACCACTCGACCTCAGAGAATTCTAGTCAGGTGTTTTGGGGCCACGTCATCTGGCCTTTTGTGATTTGTCCAATGACCTAGAAATATGTATTAATGCTTTCATTAATATTTTGTAACTTCTATGCCAGACTGGTCACGTAGCCACCTAGCACTAAAACCTTCCCTTCTCATCTCATTTGATCCCCACGGGGACACAGGCTGGAATGATCTGCTTTGACAGCTGTGACCACTAAGACCTCGGGACATTGAGTGACCTGCCCAAGATTGGTTTGACCCATGCAGGGTCGGCAGCTCGACTCTCTAACCTGCTGCTCTTCACCACGACTACATTACTCGCATTAAATTGGTATCAGTGTATATAAGGGCGTATAAGCCTCACGATCGGAATGACTTCATGGAAAAGCCATGCTTCACTCTGATTTTCCCTTCAGGTGCATTTTACACGTCAATTCCAGTAAGAGCCCATTCAGGTAGCTCTTCTACCATAAAAGCACTGCGATGTTTGAACATATTCTTAATGTTCAGAAGCATTTTCACTTACATCAGCATGCTACTTTTTACTTAATGTAAAATTATAATTTTATAATATATACAATAAAATTTATATTAGCTTATTATATAAAATTATGTGTCTTAATAATATGATTATATAATTAAAACAAAGTATTATTACCCTAGTAAATTATTTTTAATTACTATTTACTGCGAAGTACCAAGGGATAATTTTTGCCATTTTATAGACTTTTTGATTAAACTCTCGGGGGCAATGATATCTACTTTTAAATGTGTATTTTCATAACACTTATCACAGTGCTTAATATATTCTAGATAATAAGGGTTTGTTCGGTTCATGTAAGAAAACGTGCCACAAATAAGAACAGAATCCAGGTTCTGAAAGAAACAATAATCACCTTTTAAATGGCTCAAGTGATCACCAAACCCAATGTCAAATTTCCTCCCTTGTGATTATCTCTTTGCTTCGCGAGGTCTGCCTTTCGCCACCGAGTGCCGCGGGCACCCCAGCGCCGCAGACCCTGCGCGTCGGCCGGGGCCCTGCAGTGCCCTCTCTGCGGGGCTCTTCACCAGACCAGTGTTCCCCCTGCTCTGGGGTCCTTCACGCACACGTCCACAAGAGGGACCCTAACCAAAGGGGCACTTTCTTGGGCTGACTTCTTTAGGCAGAGTTCACCAGCCCAGATGCCCAGAAAGCCCTGTTAGAAAACCTAAGGAAGTCAATCTAGGCAGTGAGCCAGCGGGGGGTGGTGGGATTGCACCATCCAGGCCCTTCTGTCACCCTGACGGAGTGTGGGGCCAGGGTTACAGGGAAGTTTCCGTCCAGGGACGGTGGGAAACTGGATTTTTATTTAAAATATCGCCACCTAGACATGTTGACAGTGCATGAGGAAAATCAAGCAAATTGCAACGAAAAAAGGCAATGTTTAGAAATAACGTGTGAGCCCTGCGTGGGTCGGGCCAAGCAGAACCAGCTGACTGGACTTGGCCTGTAGGCCGGCCCCGGGTGACCGCTGCCTCACAGGATGTTGTCCGAGGGTCATCTCTTCCCTGGGGGGCTGGTGATGGGCATGTTCGCACCTTTCAGGAAAGACCCCAACTGCGAACCAGTCTTGGCCTCTTTCTATGATCTCACCAGAACAACAGCCTAAAACATAACCTAAAATGCCGGCACCTACACTAAATCTATAATTTGTACTTCAAGACCCAGAAGCATAATGTAGAGCCTCTTTGCTTGCATGTTTGACAGTTGTTTCTCTCCTCGATGCTGCTCAGCATTCCAGGCTTGTGTTTCCGTCATTTGGACCCTTTTGCCTTTGTGCTTGACGCCAACACACTCCAACTCAAACCAGAATTCTGTGAAGAAGAAATAGTTTGGGAATGCATCGGCACTTCTGAGCCTGTGACTTGGTTTTTATGTCTCCGATGTTCCTAGCAAAGGCGACATCGTTGTCTTGGAACGAAGACATACGACTGTCGGTTTTTAGACATTAGGCATGTAGTTGGTTCTTGGCGCTCGCAGCTCAGCTCTCGGGACCCGTGCGCTGTCACCTGGGGACTGGAGTCCTAGGTAATGATGGATTTCCTTCTCACGGCCTCTTTCTCGCATAAAATGCTAACTGTGGAGCTAGAGTAAGAAATCTGAACTTTCAAGTTCCTCCTTCCCCACTTCCGTTTGAAGCACATTAGAATTCGGGAAATGACTCCTTAAGAATGGGGAGGGGCAACCAGTCTCTGAAAACCGCTGGTCAAGGAATCACTACCCCTGGTGGAAGGAATCAGGGGCTTTGTTACGAGAATACAGGTGGGCCACTGTGGTAGATATCGGCCCTCTCGGTGCCCAACTTAGCCTATTTCAAATACACTTCTGCACTTCAGAGTCTGGAAAGTAAGAATCCCTTCCATACTAGGAACTGAGACATAATGTGGAGTCCTCCAGGTTGATGTGCTTTCTTGAGGTTCAAATTGGGAGCTGGGATGAATGTAGCAGAGAAACATACAGTCAGTTGGTTGTCATGGTGACACCCTAATTCCACAGGGAGCTTCTCACTGAAGCAGGGGCAGAAGCTCCCTCCGTGGCCCTATTCTGCAATGGGGTTTTGCAGTTATTCCTAGAAGCTCAAACGGGGGTCTTCAACCCTTTTAGTAATTCTGTAAATCACTTGAAATTCTGTAATAAGCCCCTTCCATACAGGTAAGGTGAAGAGTTAATCCCTTTGTTGACCTGCTGAGTTGTCCTAGGGCCAAACCAAACACTGAGCTTCCAAAGAAATGTCATGCCTCCATGTCTGGGTAAGGTGCGAGGTAACACAGGAACATTAATTTGCAAATGAAGGGAAGAAGCTTCAAGGAGAAGAACGTGACCAAGCACCTTACTACTCCTGTCTAATTACCCAGTCATGTCTCGGGGACTCCAAACTCCCCCGACGACTCATAGATAGTTCCCCAAGAGATTTATGGTGGCCTGTTATTGCAGTTCAGGTGGGTTGTATGATTATGAGTCACCAGTGACTCGCTGGTCATACGCCCACCAAATCCCCAGGTGCTGTCAAGTTCAGAGGCTCCGGAGCTTTTCCTGTTTCATGACACTGTAGGGATGGCCTGCAGATCCGGACTGAGACCCATGCAGACCCATCGGGTGAGGCTCAGGTTTCACCTGGAGCCTCAGCTCACATCGCCCCTGAGAAAACATCCATGCCCAAGCTGTGTATTTTGATACCCTTGAGATAGGGAGTCCTTCTTTGTTTCATATCCAGGGTTACAGGGAAGTTTCCCTCCAGAGAAGGTGGGAAACTGGATTTTTATTTAAAATATCACCACCTAGACATGTTGACAGTGCATGAGGAAAATCAAGCAAATTACAAAGAAAAAAAGTCAATGTTTAGGAATAACGTGTGAGCCCTGCGTGGTTTGGGCTGAGCAGAACCAGCTCGCTGACTGGACTTGGCCTGTAGGCAGGCCCCGGGTGACCGCTGCCTCACAGGATGTTGTCCGAGGGTCATCTCTTCCCTGGGGGGCTGGTGATGGGCCACCCCATCATCTAACCACCATCCAAAATGTAGTTCCCTTTGCTCACCTGGCATTTTTTTTAGAATCTCACCTCCACTTCCTATGTTTTTTTTTTTCTCTGAGATTACCTGTAACTGACTGCTTCCCTCCCAGTCTTCATATCAGTTCCATTGGAATGTTCAGTTAGTGAGGAAGGCACTCCTGTGTGGCCCTCATCTTTTCAACTGACCTCTGCCCCAGGTGCATAACCTGAATCAAATCATGAGGAGACAGCAGATAAACTCAAGCTGAGGAACATTCTACAGAAAAAATTGGCCCACAACCTTCAAAAACTAGCAAGTGCTGGAACACCAAGGAAAGACAAATTGCTTCAGATAGAAGGCTACTGAAGAGGAATGACACTACTAAATGTGTGTGATCACGGACTAGACATCTTTTGCTACAGATGACATTATTGGGACATTTGTTCCAGCCTGAATGAGGTTTGATCACCAGATGGGAGTCTTTTATCAATGCCAGTTTCCTGATTTTGATGGTGGCTTTGCAGTCATGGAGGAATCAACAAATAAAACAAGAAAGTTCAATGTCACCGTATTTTATCCTCAGTGGCTGGTAAAGCCTGGATGATTGTGTTAGGAACAGTTAGCTGTGCCCTGGGCTTCCACGTCTTTCCCTCTCCCTTGTCTGAGCACACTGGGATTTTCCCTATTATCTTTCCCCCGCTCCGCCTCAACTGCTCCCCAAGGACTCCCGTGACATCTCAGCTGACCAGACTTGAGCCACGGAGTGACAGTGTGGCCTTACAGGCTTACCCTGCTCGCGATTCAGTTCATTGTGGTAATTAATTACATGGGAAATGATGCAATTATGTTCAAGATTTAAACGCATACGAAATGCCTAGACCTGTTCTTGGCACATATGAAGTGCTCAGAAACAGTTGTCTGTGCGTCAGCCTCACAGTTCTGTCCGTCCCAGAATCCTTGCCTGCGATCCACGCATGTACATTCAGGTGCCCGCTAGACACTTTGACGTGGGTGCCCCACAGACGCCTGGGCCACAACTTGCCAAAACCCAGCTCTGCGGACCAGGACTCGCTCCTGTTCCTGTGTTCCTTATCCTGGTGAATGTTTCAGTCAGAAGCCTGAACACCTTCCTTGACTTTTCTTGTGGGTTTTTTTTTTTTTACATATCTTATTCAATTTATGGCCAAAGGAAATTAGTTAATTCCCTTACTATATTGTTATTCAGTCCCCTCTTCCTCTGTCGGCATCGGCACACTCTTAGTTCCTCATCTCGTTGTCTCTCCTCTTACTGACTGCAATCTGCCTACTTTCCCTGGTTACCCTTGACCGTCTCCAGTCATTTTTCTATCCAGCCTCAAAAGTGATCTTTCTAAAGTGTAACTATGAGCAAGTCCACCCTTCTCCTTTTAATGAATTCACACTGTCCTTAAGACACCCTTGGTTTCTTCTTCTCTCTGCTGCTTCATTGTACATCTCCCAACCAGCTCGGTACCCTCACGCGCCAACTGCGTCCCCTCCCAGGTCTCTGCAGAAGCTCGGTTCTTGGGGCGCCATCGCCCAGGTCTGCTGAGATGACCTTCACTGTCTCTTCAGACGCAGCTCACGCATCGTCACCTGCTGTGCCTAAGTCTGCACTGGCTAGATTCTTCTCCGCCTTGTGCTTCCTTTGCAGCCCTCAGCACGTGGGTGCATAGGTGTATATTCCCTATACCTGAATTACACTGAAAACAGCCTAAGGCGGGGACTGGGGAGGTGAATGAATGTATGTCTGCTCGTCTCTTACACTGCGTTCCTAGCACCTAGGACATTGTCTGATGACAATGGGCATCTTCTAGGGCATTTTTAAAAGATTATTGCCCTGGCTGGCGTAGCTCAGTGGATTGAGCGGGGGCTGTGAACCAAAGTGTCGCAGGTTCAATTCCCAGTCAGGGTACATGCCTGGGTTGCAGGCCACGGCCCCCAGCAACCGCACATGGATGTTTCTCTCTCTCTGTATCTCCCTCTCTTCCCTCTCTAAAAATAAATAAATAAAATCTTTAAAAAAAATCAAAATGCATAAAAAAGATTATTGAATAAGTGACTGACACTACCTGTACTAGTGACTTTCCCCCTATTTCTACATTATTTTGGACTGATGTCTATGTATAGTGTATTGACAAAAGATCATGTGATTATGGTATATTGACAAGTTAGTCATTATTTACTTTCTAGTCTCAGTATTCAGGTTTCAATATGTGCTCAATAAACATTTTTCTTTTTTTAAGATTTTATTTATTTCTTTTTAGAGAGGGAAGGGAGGGAGAAAGAGAGAGAGAGAAACATCAACATGCGGTTGCTGGGGGCCATGGCCTGCAACCCAGGCATGTGCCCTGACTGGGAATCAAACCTGCGATGCTTTGGTTCACAGCCCACGCTCAATCCACTGAGCTACACCAGCCAGGGCCAATAAATATTTTTCTTGATAAATATTTTAAATTATTATGCAGTTTGTCGTTAATAACAAATTAAATAAGCTATTAAATATTAGTTTATATTTTTTCTTTGAAATACACTTTTTTGTCAGCCAGATGTCTCTGCCTATAGTACAGGAACTTTCTAGAGCCTTAAGATCCTCACAATTTTTAAATATCATCTGACTCGTCAAAGATGACAACGTGATTTTTCAGGAGACCCATTGCCACCATGCGTGGCGGTGGCACTGGGACCGTTTCCCACTGCAGCCGAGGCCAACGAGTCCTTTTCTTTGTATTTCCTGCAGATTTATAATCATCCAAACCTCATATGATCCCCAGAAGCAACCCAGGTATTTTATACCACAGGAGTTAAGAGTTCATAAAACAATAAACATAAAAACAATCAATAAATCCTAAAAACGAGTCTCTTGGAAGTCACAAAAGCTCCGAGGCGTACCTCTAGGTACATGTAGGCAGCGCTTTTAGAAAGTTCTAGATTTCTTGACCTTCCTTGGGTATGCATGAAACCTCCGTGGCTTTAGCTCATGTGACTCAATCAGACATGACTTAAGAGATTTGTTTTTCATTTCATACATTTTCGTGACCCTGAATTAGTATCATTAATATCTAGTTTACGGCATGGAGTAAAATAATGTACGCAGTGTGGAATGGCCAGAGACTTCACCAGGGGACCCACGTCTGGCATTTCTTTCCAATGATGTATACAGAGTCGGCAGATGAAGTACCTCCGTGTCCAGGATTCTGTCAGTGTTCTTACGAAGGGCTGCCTGCATGGGTTAGCTCTGTTTCGCCATGGCAACAGAACCCATCTGTCTCCATCCCCGGAAGAATGAATCCCACTGAAAAATGACCAGGAAGTAGCAGGACAGGCCTTCACTGAGCCCCATGCTCGGAGTCCAGTTTCCTAGGAAATGATGCCTCCATCACTCACATATATAGTGAAGATTAATGTTTGTCTTGGGACCTGAGTGTCTAGGACACTAGGTCACTTAAGACATCAATAGGGCATTATAAAAGCAAAGCTTCCGGAGGAAAAAAGGTAGACAGGGTTGTATTTAATGATCCTTGTCAGCACAACAGGAGCCCCAGGGCCGGAAGGTTAACCGTGCTGCACACGCAAAGGACGTGGCCGAGAGGAGTTGACAGTCCTTTAGCTCTGGAAGGACTCTACAGCCGAAGGCCACCGCATCGGAGTCCATTTACATGGCCACTGGCTGCAAGTCCTGGGCGTGACTTCCAGGGAAAGATGGTTAAATTATCAGAACCATTGGAAGGTGAGAAGAGTCCAAGATTCTATCACGGGATTAAGAAAAAGTAATTTATAAAGAGCAAGCAGAAAATAGGCTAGATCATCTCTAATGTTTCTTTCTAATTGAATGCCCTAGGTCAGCCCAAGTGCCCATGATGCCCGCCTAAGAATTTCCACATGTAGGTAAAGGTGTTCAGTAGATTTAACTCGGCAACTTCAAACAAGCCATTTTCTGTCACTGACACTCAGAGGCAAAGTGGAACTTGGTAAAGTGGAGTCCATAATATGTCTCAGAGGGTCTCCTTGTATAACCAGTGCCTAATGAGTGGTAGCCTTGGCTTTAGTGGTTCTCAAAACCCCAGGAACCACTGGGAGTGCTTATTATCTGTGCAGGAAATAGACTGTTGAGTAATTATTTCCACTACGTTTCCTGTAACTTTTGCCATGCATACACGTGTGAGCTGTTTGAACAAATAAGCAAGTGGTCAGCATAACTACAGGAGGGATGCCATATTCTTCATCTACCCAAAGTGAAACAGGCAGGAAAATGCAAGAAGATGCAAAACAGAAATCCATTTTCTATTTTAAACTATTTGTTGAAATCTACCCGCAAAGCGACGCCGTTCACGTCTGTGGAGCAGAGAGGGCGTCCCTCTCTGAGTCCCCAGTCTAGTGAGGAAGACCGGGTGCTGCTGCGAGAAGCGGATGATATAAAACTTAAGAACACTATTTTTTTCTTGTTCTATGTCACGAGCCCCCTTCGGCAACGTGATTAAAGTCCACTAGGGAACAAATTATAGTTCATTTCGTGAATTTTGCTGTTTAAAAGGAATTCTAGCAGAAGTGATGACTATAGTTTTTAAAGAAGAATGATGCCAAATTTGGTCAGAAGTAACCATGGCATAGAGTCTGAATCATGTCCTGCAGTCAGGAAGAATGCATAATTTTTTGGTTGAAGGGCCCTAAACAAATAACTCACATGTATTAGCCTTCAACTTTCTGGTTCCTAAGATATAAAAGTTAGAATGCATGGGATTAAAGAGAGATGTAAGGCGAAGGCAGAGAGAGAATGCCCTGTAACATAGATATATTGTAACATATGAGGCAATGAGAATCTCAGGAGATGAAGTAGCTTCTGAAAGGTTGTACAAGGGAGTGGTGGGATTGTGCCGGGGTGCATACACTGTTACTGCCATTCTCACCTGCGAGGTCAACAGGAAAGACAGCTACTGCGTTTGTACTTGGCTGTCTTCACAGTTCCAGGCAGCAGCTACTGTCTAATGCCTGTGCACAGTATCGGTGCAATGGGTCTATCTTACTGTGCACGAGGGTTCTCTGGCAGGCTTGTTTAAAACCCAGATTTGGGGATGCCCTTCACCGCCCATACTGAGTCACTGTATCTGGCGACGGACCCCAGAACCTGCATTTTTAACAACTGCTCCCCAGGTGACTTCATTGCAGGCGGCCCCTAGACCGCATTGTGAGACACGTCGATCTCCAGTCACCTGGGGGGTTGTAACAGAAAAGCAAGACGTTCAGTTTTCAGAGAACCTAATGTATCGACAGGGTCTCAGTTCTGTAGAAATACCGAGTTAAATCCTGGGTTGGCCAAAAAGTCCATATGGGTTTTTTCCATAAAATAAAGTCACATTTTTCATTTTCACCAATAACTTCATTGATGTGGATATTTTGAGTGTGTTGGCTCTCTCCTGCTATTGGCTCCCAGTGGGCAGAGGCCAGGGGTGCTGCTAAACATCCTCCAGTGCAGAAGGCAGCCCACAGCAGAGCATTCTTTGGCCAAAATGTCAACAGGACCAGGAAACTTCACAAACCACTTTTGACACATTCGGTCAGTCACAGCACCTTCTCCACACACTGCACAGATCTTTTTTGTGTGTTTCAGTTGTGTTTTTACCTTTCTTGAAATAATAAAGGATAATATGCCAAAAATGGTGCCTATTTTCTTCCATGTTCAATATGAAAATGGCTGTGCAAAAATTCACCAATTTTGATAAGTTTTTAAAATGCACACCGATATGACAGCTGTCACAGTACAATCTAACAAAATTATTTCAAACGAAATTAAAGACAATGAAACACTACTGTAGTCATCGTATGGAAAAAAAAATGTAATTGACTTCTTGGCCAACCCAATATGTTGCATTAAGCTGAAATGACCCAACAGTTTAGTCTGCTCCAATGTATACTTATTCGAACTAAGCCTCCAAAAAGATTAAATGCATATAATTATGTGCACATAGGCAAGGTAGATGTTTCCTGTACTGGTAGAAAGCAGGAAGCGTTAGCTGATCAAAGAGTATTATTATTCACAAATGTTCAGCTAGGTTGGATGTCCTTAAGGGAAATCTATGCTAATTAGGTAATAAAAAAAGTCTGTAAATTTAATTCTATTTTAAAAAGACAAAATAAAGAATTTTAAGGCCATGAGATAATCTTTCCACAAATCTTTGCATAATCCATTCTTGAGACATCATAGAAGATGTTCTATTGATGTTTTCATAAATCTTCTACTGTGTCTGTTCATCAGATTGACTTCAGTCCAAATGGACCTGCTCAGCTTACCCAGCCCCTGGCACTGCACCCATCACCCTCTGCCTGACCTGAGACAGTGATAAATCAGCCCCTTGGGCAGAAGGGCTGCATGGCGTCCTTCAGGTTGGTGGGCTCCTCACCAGCCCTATGGGTGCCAGCCTCAGGAAGACAACGCTTTTTCTGCTTGCTTGTTTTTAATGCTACAGTGACATGTTTATGGTATTCTTGTAACATTTAAGAAGAACTTTAAGTTCAAAGACAATATAAGAGTCCGGACTAGGGGTTTTTCTACTTGGAGCAAAGGTCTGGAATCTCTGAGATGTAGCCTCTGTCTGTGTGTCAGTAAACCAGATTTTTTTTTCCACAAAACCTATTTAGTGTCATTTGTACTTTGTGGGATTTCGCACAATTGATGCACAGTGTGATGACTGGGTGCCACGCTCTGAAATGCACTTCAGTAACAGTTACAGATGCTTTTTTGGAGAAGAAACATACCAGTGTATACCAATATATATCTGAAGTCTAATAGACTCAAAGTTAGCAAAGAACTTGAAGACCACCTGCTTTCATCCTTCACCTAATGAGGGGTCTCTAGTCTGCTTGGCTGTTGTTTTTAAAAAATTCAAACACAGTGAAGGCTTGGCTTGTAGTTAGAAAATCATGTGGCTGAACCTCAAATTTATTTTAAGAGAATTTATACGTATTTTATGAAAAATCTAAAAAAGGTATTTTTTCTATATTAACATATCAACATATTATTTCACCTGATTTTTCATGCTGCTTAGAAGAAGCAAGCTTTGTGTAAAGAATTTATTAAAAACCATAGCAACACTGATTTAAATTCACTTAACCAAAAGTAAAGGTAGAAATAGTTCACAGCCAGTGCACGATTAGTAAGGCCAGCAGTGTGATAAGCACTTGAGATGTATTCCTCTCAACAGTGTTATTGGGGAAGGGGCATCACCAGGTTGAAAATACGAGAATGCAGAGTTTTGGGGAAGTGTTCCGTAACTTGCCCGATTTAATGTGATCGATAAGAGACAGAACAAGGCGCTCACCATTCTTGCTCGATTTGCAAGCCCCTGATCTTTCTCACCGAGTCCTGTGCCCCTTTCATCTGTGCTGTTTGCAGAGAGCTCAGCTGAGGCCAAGCCCTGCATGTGCAGCTCTCGCCCTGCCCCCCACATGCGTTGGGACGTGCCATAAGGATGTAGCGGAAGAGAATGCGCTTGGAAATCAAACCAGACCTACTGAACTCTTGGTGTAGCTTTGGAGAAGGTATTTACCTTTTGCAGTTCAATTCCGCATCTGTAAAGTGGGTATAAAATAATCTACTTCAACAGCAGATGTCCGTGTTGCCTTCTTCGTGTTTCAGTATAAAAAGAAAGAGTGGTGGGGGTTGGCCAGCTATATACACAAGTAGGAGAAAGCTTATTTTTCCCACCATTAAATGACATGACCCGTCCCCAGACTGAAAGAGCTGCCTTAGAAATATCTGGCTGAAACAGTTGAACCTAAGACATTACAATCTATTACAAAGACAGATTAAGGTTACTAATGAAGAAAAAGAACATTCTGTAGTTTTGCTTATGAAGCTATTAATTAAAGTCACTTCTGTTATTCCTGGATATTAACTCTGTAGAAACACATTCTCCCAATGCAACCCATGCCCTATATTGCAAATTTTCAAGGGAATTTGCAAGACTCGAATATTGAACATACTTTACCAAGAGGACTCTTGGCTCAAGAACAACTTGATTGAATATTAACAATACGTTTTATTGCATCTTTCCTTCCAAGAACATAAGCACATTTTAGTATAATCAGAGCATTAATCACCCTATTTACTCAATTATTTTGAATAGGTTAATTGAGGTTTGTCCTATCATTTCTTTATTGGACAACGTAATAGTAGATTAACACTATATACATTCCTAACTTCATGGTATTCTCTTACGTGTGGCGCCAGGGCAAGTCACCTTTGGAATTCTTCTTTCAAGCTGCGTGTTCATTTCTGTGTTTATACTTAATCAATCATTAAACTGAGTTTCCCCTTATTTTTCCTTAAGATAGATGTAATCTTTTTGTGCTGTTGGTTTTATTTTCACCTAACCTTTTTAAAGATCAACACATTTGTCATGTCTGTAGCTGAATGCCAGGACCAGCTGTGAATTAAGCAGAGACAGCGGATCCTGCAGCTCGGATGGCCTGGCCGCTCCGTTCCGGCTCCCGGGAGGGGCTCTGCTTCGGGGACGGTGCGTGTGTGGAGGGAGGGTGTTGGGAGAAGCTCTGGGTTCGCGGTGACCTGGGTCCCGGTTCTGGTCTCGCCCCTACACGTGTCCCTTTACGTTGCAGGGGCAGGATTCCCGTATGAAACTGGAAGTTGGGGTTGGATTGGCAGTAAGTTCCCTTCTGCCTGGAAAATCATGGGATTCTATGGCTTTCGAGGCTCCATGTAACTCTTTAATATCCATAAATCCTCATGGACACTTTCAGTGTATCTCCTTCTACTCTGTGTGTAGCTTCTGCCAAGCATTCCTCAATGCAGATGGATCTGGCATGATGTTTAAAAATCCTGCCTTACTAGCACCTCGCGGTGCTTGGGGAAGGCTAGTCCCCTGGAGGAGAGGCAGAATCTTGAACGGGTGGGCCAGAATCATCCGTAGAAGTCCTCACCAGTTTCTTTCAGAATGTGGTATCAGCCCTGGCTGGTGTGGCTTCGTGGATTGAGCACCGGCCTGTGAACCAAAAGGTCGCCGGTTCCATTCCCAGTCAGGGCACACGCCTGGGTTGTGGGCCAGGTCCCCGCTGGGGGCGTGTGGGAGGCCACCGACCCGTGTCTCTCTCGCACATGGATGTTTCTCCCCCTCTTTCTCTCTGCCCCTTCCCTTCTCTTCACAAATAAATACATGAAAATATTTTTTAAAAAGATTGTAGTACCAGTCACTTTTTATTCCTTGCTTATTCTCGGCCTCCCTAAGAGATGTGATCACATACCTAGCGCCTGGCTCAGGACAACGATCCCATTCAGGGAGAGTTTCAGAGGACGAACCCAGGTGCCTTCCTCCGTTCTACATTCAGGGGACACTAGCCCGGGAAGGACGACTGTAGAAACCTCCTGGAGGAAGGGTGATGATTGTGTACACACTTGTAGTACTATTATTCCGGGGTTCCTTTCTCCATTTATTGATGTCGCCCCTAAGTTTTCAGCATGCATCATTCTGTTTTGAAAGGGCACACACGAATACCAAGATAATGGCGTCTTTGTTATCCTTCTCTAATTTCCTCACTCCCCCTCAACCAATTGTAATGGCCTGTCTCTGTCGATGTTGACACTTTTTACTTTAGCATTAACAGTCAATTTAATTAACGTGTTGTTTACCCCCATTCTGTTTCCTTAATAAGCATCTCAAATTATCGGACACAGACTCCCCTTGCATGACCTGGTCCTAACACATCCCTTGAGGAGGAGGATTCATTTATCAATGCCTTAAGACGCTGACACATTTTTAAAAGTCGTGCATCCCAATGCACTGATACAAAAATGAACAAGCAGGAATTGCTGAGAGTAAACTCAGCCTGCTCATTCCTCATTCATTTATGGTTTTCTAAATCCATACATTTCCTTTTACTATTGTTTTAATTCTTTTTTCACTCCCGTTGCTCATATTCAGAGGAGATCATTTACAGAAATCCTCACTCTAGAAATTCTTGATGATTTATAAATTGACAAGTAAATAGTCCAAAGAACCACGCATTTTCTTTACATTCTTTCTTTAGATTGCTCTCAGTCGCATCTGAGCTCATTTCCACTGATGTGAAAAAGCAATAGATAAAAGCAGGTTGTCAGCCCTCGAGGACAAAACAATGCCATCCATTTGTATTCCTCACAGAGGTTTGACTAGCAGATACCTAATTATTTCCTGCAACCCCCAGCAGACTGTGAGTTCCACGGGCGTGAAGAGCACTGTGTACCGAGGCCCCACGGAGCCGGCGGTGTGTGGGCGGATCGGCGCTCTCTGTCTCCTTCTTTCTCTTTCTCCCAACCCATGTGTTGTTCACATCCGCCCGGGCTTATTTTTTAATTATCTTCGTTGATGCGTAAGATATTTCCAGTGAAATGCATAGATCTTAAGTGTAGAGTTTGATGAGTTTTGACAAATGAACACACATTGTAATACACATCCTATCGAAATGAGCTTTCTCACGCCTCCCCCCAGGCCAGACCCCACTGCCAGCAGCAGCCGCCCTTCTAATATTCGGTTGGCAGATACGACTTTCCCTGTCACAGCACTTCAGATGGTAGCTGCAGATTGTGTCTGGCTAGTTTTACCCGTTGTTGAGGTTTATCCATGTCGCTCTTCCATTACTAGTTTGTTTCCTCGTATAAAGGGGCATTGAACATACCAGAGTCTTCAACCCACCCTCCAGTCGTTGGAGAAGCAGTATTAGTTTGAAACAATTAGCACTGTTTGCCACGTTTTTGTTCTCATAAATTGAGCTGCTGTGAACATTCCTGTACAAGTCACTCGTGTATATATATATATATGTGTGTGTCTGTCTTTATTTCTCCTAGACAAATACCTAGAAGTAGCATCGCCGGGTCAGAGAGGTGGGCATCTGTTTAAACACATGAGAAAAGGCCAGATTGATTTTCAGAATAGCTGGATCGTTTTTGTACTCTCACGAGCTGCGCGTGAGAGTTTCAGTTCCTCCGAGTTCTTGCTGACACTCGGTGTTTTTAATTTTATCCTCTTGGGAACATGTACAGTGGCTCAGTCACTCTGTAAAACAGTTGGTGGTTCACGAAAATGTTAAAGATAGAGCTCATATGACCTGTGCTATCTGTCCCTGGGTGTGCTCCCGAGAAAGAGGAAAGCACGCCCTCACAGGAACTGGCACATGTATGTTCGTAGCACCCTTGTGCAGAACGACCAAAAAGTGCGAACAGCCCAAAGCAATTCATCCAGTAAATTGATAAAATATCAATGTGGTATAGTCATTCAATGGAACATTAATCAGCAATAAAAAGGAATGAAGTACATATTACAGCACAGATGAGCCTTGGAAAATTATGCTAAGTGAAAGAAGCCAGCCACAAAGACTACACATCGTGTGATTCTATTTCTATAAAATACCCACAAGTAGGAAAACATAGAGTTGGACAGTAGATTTATGGTTGTCTAGGGCCTCGGGGGGTGGGGTGGGTAAGGAGAAGTGAGTAGTGACTGTTAATAGCTATGGGATTTCTTTTGGATGGACAACGCGTCCAAAAATTGATACAGGTGATACTTGCACAACTCTGTGAACCTATTAAAAACCATTGAATTGTAAACGTTATATAGGCAAATTACCGTATTTTACTGTGTATAATGCTCACTCACATTTTAGTGCTGATTCCGATGTATAATGTGCATCCTTATTTTTCCCTCAGAAGTTTCGGCAAAAAAAGTGCACATTATCCACAATAAAATGCAGTGTATCCAGCACATATTATTTATATGGATGAATTATATGATATGTGAGGCATATCTCAGTTAAGCTGTTCCTTTAAATAAAGGGCCTCATGCAGAGGGGGTGATGAGTACAAAGGCCCTGTGGCAGGAACACGCTTGGTGTGACTAAGGGGCAACACGAAGCTCAGTGGCCTGGGTGCAGTGACCACAGCAGAGAAAGTAGTGCAGGCGCGGCTGGAAAGGTAGGCAGGGGCCCAGGCCACACAGGGCTGTGCAATCCATGGAAGGGAATTTAGATTTTCCATGTGCGTTGTAGGAAGCCGGCAGAGGGTTCTGGACCTGGCCGTGGCATGCGCTGACAGGTATTATAATAATCACCCAGTGGCACAGTGGGGTGAGAGCTGCAGACTGGCATCAGGAGAACTGCCTGGAGGCCTCCGCGGGCATCTGACGAGAAACACTCTGGGTGGGACCGGACGAGAAGCTGTGGCTGCTGTGAGAGGCGGCTGGACTGGGGATGTACTTGGAAGTCCGAACTTAGAGTTTACTGGCCAGACTGGAGGTTCGCCTTGAAGGAATGGAAAGCAGTGTGTGTGTGTCTGTGCATATCTGTGCGTGTACATCCGTGTGTGCGTTCAGCTGTGTGTGTGCGTTCAGGGAAGCTCATTCCCTTCCTGAGAAAGCAAAGGCTGACTGCGTTATTTTAATCTGTTCTAAAGGAACCAAATTGTATTTGGGACAGAACATGGTCATCTGCTTGCTTCTGTACACGTTTATCATTAATTCATTAAATAGGCACATTCAGATAAACTCAGAGAATATTCTTAATGTTGTTGATGTAAGAAATAAATCATCCCTAAGTTTCAAGCGGAGTGTGTGTTGCACACGTAGTGGGGGTGTAAGAGGGAGAATGCTCGGTGGACTTGCACGCCACCGGTGACGACTTCATTCTGTGGGGCGGGATGGAGTGTTTACGACGGACCGTATCGCACTCATTTGTTACTTACCGTTTAGATGACTGTTGACATTGTAGGGATCCTTTCCTGTTAAATAGTTTTGTAGCCATTTTTCCCTTTCCACCTGGCTTCTTCTTAACATCCGCCATCATTTATGTATTAGAGCTGAATCTATAAATCTACGTCCTATTTAAGTTAAGGTTTTGTTCCCTTTATGTAATCATTTCATCGTTGGCCTCTTTGGAGCAACACATTTATTTTTTGAATAGCAATTTTTTTAAGTACAATTTACACTGGGAAAAAGTGTCAGCCACGTTTACATTTTGTACTTTAAGTGGCCGTTTATTTATATGCACATTGCACCTTGCCTGTGTAGTGTGAAACCAAAAGAACATAAATAGTTAGCTAACCTCAAAATGTATCAAGTGCAAAAGCCACAGCGAGCTATACTTTAAGCCAGTGCATTTGCATTAGGGTATTGAATTGCATAATTATGCTATTGTTGTTGAGTGGTAACCTACAATACAGGTGCCTGTAATTATTGCCCAAGACTGCTATCAAGGTAAATGGGAGTCTTAACTATTCAAAATAAATCAGCCATTCTGGGACTCTTACAGTGTTGTAGGCTTGCATGCGTTTCAGAAAAATCCCTTTATATGTAACACACATTTCGGCTTCATCTTTCTACTTTCCTGGCTCCCCTGTGCGTGAAACAGGAAGCCTTTCCAGCAGGATCTCCTTCTGGTTTTCATGATAGCAAAGAGTTCTCGAATTCCCAGAAATGGGTGACATTATCGACGAGAATTCTCATCCACAGGAGACTTTGGAAATCCAGCGACGTGGCTCTGACCCATTCCCTGCGGGTCGGGTGTAACCTTGGCAATCTGTCACACAGTGCGGCTGACACAAGGCTGCCCCACCACAAGTCCCCCAGGGCTCCTTTCTCCAGCTGCATCTTTTTCCCCACGTCGGGAACCCTCTTGAAGGATGCAGAGTACACAGGGGTGGGCTCTGCCTCCCAGGGCGTCGAGGCAAGAGTTGCAGGTGCACTGCTCTTGTTCCAGGGACAGACAAAGTGGGGGCCCGTTCCTGTTGCCCTCGAAGAATTTTAACTGCCGCTAGATGTCTGAGGGCTGAGTTTATCCATCCGTGAAGGCAGATCCTGGGGATTTGGAGATGAACCCTGAATAAAGGGAAGGAAAACCTCAGGGAAGGGAGGAGGGATAAGGGCAAAGGGGGCGGTTGCTCTTCCCTGTCCGAGGACGCACTTGCCTGACCCCACACGCCACCACCCCACACGCCACCGGCGGCTGCAGGCCCACCGCCATAAACACCAGGGAGCTGCTGACCGGCTGCCTGACTTCGGCAGGACCCCATGACTGCTCCTCAACACGGGCTGCATGCACCGTGGCTTCGTTCCTGTGTGCAACCTCGTGCTGTCTCGCAGTGGAGATAGGTCTCATTTCCTTACTCGCATCCCATAGTGACCATACAGCTGGAGTCAGCAAATCCAGGGTGCAAAACGATCGGCTGATCACAGTGAAAAACAGTGCCAACTAATCCGCGAGGCACCTGGCTCTGCTCCATCTCGGGCTCCACGCATGCTCTGCTCTCTCCACTTGTAATCATTGCATCATATGCTAACGCGTCTTGACTACTGTGATCTGGGTCCTTATGTAGGCACTGCAAATGCCCGCCAGTTGAATGAGAATATAAAAAATAGCTGTACGTCTTTCAGCAGCTCTATCTATTAATAATAAAGTATAAGTGGGAGAAGTGGTCTTGTTAGTGCTTCTCAACTTTTTTAACCTCATGTGACATGTATGAATTTATCTAGCCGTATGCACTTTTATAGATGCAGGGGAAGCAATGATAATAGGTCCCAAAGTATCTGTTATTATTCAAATTATCATTTTTATCCAGTGAGTGAGTTCAGAGGTCAGAGAACTAGGCTTTGGACTTAACTTTTAAACAGACAAGTTAGGTGATAGAATTGAAAGTTAATCAACTTTCAGTGTTCTTACCAGGCGTAGAGTCGACCTCTAGAAACCACCTTCTTTGCTCATCCATGAGAATCAGCTTCTCATCCATGAAAGATTTAGGATGAGAGTGCAGAAACTCAGTCACAGCTTCAGGCTGCACTTCTAATTCTAGTTCTCTTGCTGTTCCTACCACGTGGGCAGTTACCTCCTCCGCTGGAGTCTTGACCCCTCAAGATCATCTGTGGGGGTTGCAATCAGCTTATTCCAAATTCCTGCCAATGTTGGTGTTTTGACTTCTTCCTATGAATCATGAATGTTCTTAATGGCATCTAGAATGATGAATCCTTTCCAGTAGGTTTTTAATTTACTTTGCTCAGATCCATCAGAGGAAAATCTCTTCACGGCCTTGTGAAATATATTTCTTAAATAATATTTGAAAGTCAAAATTACTCTTTAACCCATGGTTTTCAGGATGGGTGTTGTGTGAGCAGGCGTGAAAACAGTATTAATCTTTACATCTCCATCAGAGCTCCTGGGGACCAAGTTCATTGCCAGTGAGCAGAATAGTTTGAAAGGATTTTGTTTTTTCTGAGCAGTTGAGCAGTGGTTTTAACAGTGGGCTTAGAATATTTAGTAATCTATGTTGTAACAGATGTGCTATCATGCAGACTTAGTTGTTCCATTTATAGAGTACAGGCAGAGTAGAATTAACCTAATTCTGAAGGGATTTTCAGGATGGTAAATGCACACTGATTTCAACTTAAAGTCATCAACTGCATTAGCCCCTCACAGGAGAGTCAGCCTGTCCTTTGATGTCAGAATAATGATTTCTCTTTTCCGCGAAAGTCCTGGATGGTATCTTCTTCCAATAGAAGGCTCTTTTGTCTACACTGGAATTCTGTTGTTTAGTGTAACCACCTTCGTGGGTCATCTTAGCTAGATGTTCTGGATAACTTGCTGAAGCTTCTACAACAGTACTTGAACTTGGATGTCATGGAGACGGCTTCTTTCCTTAAGCTTCATGAACCAAACTCGGCTAGCTTCACATTGCAGCTTCCTCACCTGTCTTCACCTTCAGAGAACCAAAGAGAGTCAGGGTGTTGCTCTGGAGGGGGCTTTGCCTTCATGGAATGCTGTGACTGGTTTGATCTCCCCACCAGACTACTAAACTTCCTCCGTATCATACAATAAGGCTATTTTGCTTTCTTATCGTTTGTGTGTTCACTAGAGCAGCACTTTTCCTTTCCTTCAGGAGCTTTTCCTTTACATCCACAGCTTGGCTGACTGGTGCAAGAGGCCTCTCTCAACTTCTCGTCATGCCTTCCTCGCTGAGTTTCATGATTTCTACCTTTTGACTCAAAGTGGCAGACCTGCGATTCTTCCTTTTCCTTGAACATTCAGAAGCCACTGTAGAGTTAATAATTGAGCTAATTTCAATATTGTTGTGTCTTGGGGGATGGGGAAGCCTGAAGAAGGGGAGAAAGACAGGGGAGCAGCCCGCATGTGGGGCAGTCAGACATACAATATTTATCAGTTACGTTTGCTGTTGTAGATGGGTGGGTGCATTCTGTGGCACCCCCAAACAGTTACAATACTTAGATCAGAGATTACTGATCACAGATTACTGTAACAAATATAACAATGGAAGAGTTTGAAACAGTGCATAAATTGCCAAAATGTGGCACAGAGACATGAAGTGAGCTGTTGGAAAAGGAATGCTGTTGGAAAAATGGTGCCAGTAGCCTTGCTTGATACAGGGTTGCCTCAAAATCTTAGCTTGTTAAGTTAGAAAAAGCCCACAGTAGTACAAAGTGCAATAAAGTGAACTAGAGTGAAACAAGGTGTGCCTATACTGTGAGGGCATCCTAAAGACCGGGACCCCTGGAGTGTTCCTCTCTCAGATTGGCTTGTTCTGAGCCTCCGACAATTCATTGATTGTAGCCCAGCATTTCCGAGCCAGACACTGGTTCTGAGGCTGTTTCTGCTGGCAGGTCTCTGTTCCCAGAAGCCACAGACTTTTGTACTGTCCTGCCAGCCGCTCCAGCCTGTAGACAAGCGTTTGCCCTCCCCTCTCTTACCGACCCATGAAGAGTTGTCAGTTTTCAGTGTATTCAGATTTTTACTGGTTATTAGGGCAACTTCTAAACCTTTTACATGTGGAATAAGAAATCGATGATCATCTCTGAATTCTTTTGATAGAAATGTACGATTTAGAAAAGATGGGAAGGGAAGCCTGGCCAGCCCTTAGTTGAACAGAAAGAAGTTCAGGGAAGATGCGTCAATCTGATTTTTACTTTCAGAGAAATAAGAAGTGAAGTGTAGCCATCGAGAGAAATGCACAATAAAATTCCCTATATTTAAAGCTGAATGAGTCAATATTGAAAGTTCTTTATGGGCAGGACCTCGGTATTATTTCTTTCGTAGACCCCTATAACATAGAACGGACAGTAAGTAAATATTGACTGGCAGACTGGAAGAGACGTGTTTTCTTTCAGCCATGGAGCAATGAGTTGCAAGTGTCCAAAAAAGCACACCTGCCTCTGAGGAGGGATTCAGCCACAGCAGGTGGGGACAGGTGGCATGGTGGGGTTAGGTCTCCTACAGTACGGCTCTTTTCCCCTCTTGCACCAGTGCGGAGCAGCCAGCTAACAGGCTGCTCAGGGGCCCACGAGGTGGCCTCGCACAGACAGATGCATTGGGTCCATTAGATTGTACCTCTTAGAAAGCTGCCCCAGGGGATCTTTGTTGCGTGTAAGGTCTCTGAGAAGGAGGTAAGGTCGATATTGCCAGGGACACGTGGCAGAACAGGGACATGAGGATTTATGACACGCTGAAGGCATGAGAGAGCGGCCAGCCGTGAAGCAGAGACTCCGTGAAGTGGGAAAGGCATGGAGCACGGGGAGCAGGCGTTCGAGGGCGGCAAGAAGGGACCGCGACGGATGCCAAGAGAAGAAATGACCATTTACCTGTTTCTCCCGGTGGGGTCCCTTGATTTGCTCTGGGTCCAGAATGCCCTTGTCCACAAGGTCAAAGTCTCCTCTGGCTGCTGTTGGTGAAGTTCCATCTCACTGGTCTGTCCACATGCATCCAGCACTGCCATCCGGCCCCTACTCGGCTGCCTCTTTGCAACACCAGGACCCAAATAAAGCAGCGCACCCAGCTTTCTCCATTTTAGCCGTTTCATCTAGGCAAAACGTGGCTTCGTTCAATCTTCCAGTAAGACAAAAAAAAAACCTGATGGCTTTCCATAACTCATCTCAAGTGAAAATCTCCTTTAATTCAGAATAGTTGACTAAAATTTGACCTCCCTTTGAACCAATTTTACTAGCAAGTTGCCTACTTAATTCACGTTGCTAATAAACATCTTTTAGGTTTGTTTATCCCAAGGCTGAAGGATTTGATCTGAAAGGCTTTTTAAAAAAAATTAGTAGTTGGCTTATGAATTTCTTAGGCCTTTCTCAGAAACACTAATAATATATTAGTGTAATAGTGATTTAAAATTGATACGTTTAAGTTAATACCATAATTATTAAGTTCTTACTGAAACTAGTCTAAATTATACACAGTAAATTTACTTTATTTTTGCTTCTATTTTTTAAAAATGTAAATACTGAATAAAAATAATTCTATTTTTTGTCAACAACTCTCTTTATAATTAAAGTAATTCAAATGTCATAAATATAATACCTGGATGTTTCTATAAAATATCATTTGGTTAATAAGATTCTTTAAACAGTAAACATCTACTCTTAACTAGTAGTTTTAAGTGATATTATACAGAGTCAGTACAATAGCAAAAAAAAAAAAAAGTTCACAGAAGTTTTGGCCTGTCTCCCAGGCTGGTTGGCTCATTGTCAAGAACAGCTGAAGGAAAGAGGGACGCTTAGGTAGGTTCGTGACCTGACGGAGAAGAGAGAAGAAAGGGAATCTCATTTGTTCAAACGTGGGAGCTTTGGGGTGAGATGAGAAGAGGGGAAAGAAGTTAAAGGGGAAAGCTGAAAGATTTGGAAACAATTAGAGAAAATCTTAGACAAAGTGAATTCGCCAGACGAAAATTATATGCCATATCCACAAGCCTACCCCGCCAAGAAAGAAGGGAGCATGTAATCAATAAATGCGATAGTCAGTCTCTCGCCCTGTAATTTCCCAAGTACTTACGAGTGCAAACTAAAGGAGGGGTGACGCTGTGCTAGCTCTGGAAGAGAATATAGACATCTGTTTATGTATAATTAAACAACGATAAGAAACTTGTTGGAACACTATAATAGTTCTTTTGTTAACATTGCATAAAGAAAAAAATGATTTTTTTCTTTTAGTCTTATGGCAAAATAGATGTTCCAAGGATGATTTCCTGTATAAAACATTATGTTTCAGGAAAATCAGTCTACTACTTGAAAGTCTCATGGATTAGAATACTCCAGAGTGCCAATCATATGCAAAAGCAAATTCTCATAGAATATAACTCAAACCATGACATTCAAGATTACTATAGATTTAATTATTTAATGTATGGTTTTAATTTTAAAAAAACATGAAAAAGCCACTATGAGAGAAACTCAGAGGAAAAATTTAATGGTGGAATTTGATCTCAAAGAACATTAGATACTGAAATGATTATAAGATTTTTTTCCCTTTTGTGTGTTTTTTTAAGATTTTATTTACTTATTTTTAGAGAGGGAAGGGAGGGAGAGAGAGAGAGAGAAACATCAGTGTGCAGTTGCTGGGGGTTATGGCCTGCAACCCAGGAATGTACCCTGGCTGGGAATCAAACCTGGGACACTTTGGTTCCCAATCCACGCTCAATCCACTGAGCTACACCAGCCAGGGCTGATTATAAAATTTTAAAAAAATATATTAATAAAATATGTAAGAAGTAAAAAGGCAAAACTGATAAGACGAACAAGAGAGAAGAGGCTCTCACAAGTAACCAGGCAAATTTGAAAAAGAAACACTCATTAAATATAAAAACATAAATATTGACATTTAATACTAAAAAAACTGTTAAACAGTAGTTTAAAGAGAGCTGAAGGGAAAATTCATGAGTTGGAAGATAGGCCTGAGGAAATTGGGCAGATTTCCATGTAGAGAGAAGAAGAGTTCAAGTTAATAAAAGAGAGCTTACGAGTCAGGGGGACAGAACAGGAAGTTCTTGCATGTTTCCCGATGCATTTCTAGGTACAATGTGGAGTGGGAGCCAGTCAGCATTCACAGCAGCCTTTTCAGAGCAGATGACAGGTGTGGATTTCATTTCTGGAAAGCACAGGGTAAGTGAAAAGAAAGCTATTTCCTGGCTTGTAGTAAAAATATAGCCAACAAGGACAAAGAAATGAAAGTTGAAAAGAAGGAAGAACAGTTCCTTCAAAGTAATAACAATAATCTGATAGGAAGCTCCTCAACAGTAATAAAGGAAGCAGGAAAAGAACAAAAAATTTCCTTCAAAATATTGAGGAAAAATAAGGATGAACATAATGTCATGTACCCATAAACAGTTATTTTGAAAGGGAGCAAGATTAAGCCAGTTTTGGTAAAATAAAAATGAAAGAATGCCAGCAATTGGATCCGTAAAGTGTACTTCAAAAAAAGGAGACATGATCCCCAAAAGATGATACTAGATGCGAGGAGGAATGAAGTTCATAAAGATGTGGAATGAAATAAGCAAATCAGTAAAATCACCATTAAAAATGATACCAGTATTATTAAAAACATGAAAAAAATTTTAAAGAGACATCAAAATTTTGAAGAATTTAGAGATTTTAATAAGAACTAGAAAGAACTACAACATTGTTAAAAAATACCATGCAAAGTGTTGCAGGTTCAATTCCCAGCTAGGGTACATGCCTGGGTTGCAGGCCATAACCCCCAGCAACCGCACATTGATGTCTCTCTCTCTCTTTCTCCCTCCCTTCCCTGTCTAAAAATAAATAAATAAAATTTAAAAAAATACCATAAAATTTAAACAAAAAATACCGTGGGAGACGGGAGGAGGCTAACCGGGCCTGGAGGGTTTGGTTCTCTCCCTCCCGTGTCCCGGTTTTGTTTGGGGGAAGGGGGGTGTGTAGGATACGTTTGGATTTCACATTAAGTGTGCAAGTAAAAGTTGTCAGGGTCCCCACACAAAAGTTATAATAGGTTAGAACTGAGGACTGTACGCTTTTTTATCTGTAAAAGCAGCAGATATGTCCAGCTCTGGAGGATGTATGGCCTTCGTCAGGACAGGACAGCACAGCAGCCACAGACGCTGTGGCAGTGAATGAGTGTGGTGGCTGAGACCCAATAGAACTTCGTCCACAGAAACAGGCAGCGGGCCGGGTTGAACTGGTATGTGGTTTGCTTAGCCCCAGAGTTGAGGGCATGATTATCACACAAACGGAAAGAGAAAACAAAATTTCCCTGGCTGGCATAGCTCAGTGGATTGAGCGCGAGCTGCGAACCAAAGCATCGCAGGTTCGATTCCCAGTCAGGGCACATGCCTGGGTTGCAGGCCACGGCCCCCAGCAACCGCACATTGATGTTTCTCTCTCTCTCTTTCTCCTTCCCTTCCCTCTCTAAAAATAAATAAAATCTTTAAAAAAAAAGAAAAAGAAAAAACAAAATTTAACAGTAATAGATTTAGTAAATTTTATCAATCTAAATGTGGGAAAGAAAATTAAAAAGCAGCAAGATTGGAAAATCAAATGACTCCATAATGATATAAGTAACCCAAATGCAACTATATAGTAATAACAATAAATATAAATGAATTAAAGTACTTAATTGAGGGAGATTACCTAAAAGGCACAAAACAAAATCTAATTACTTATTTGCAAAAACCAAAACTAAACTCTTAAGCCACAGAGGGTTGGAAGTAAATGCATAGACAGAGATACACCAATAAAATACTAATCAATCGAAAATTATGATAGTTGTATAAATTTTAGAGGAAATATAAGAGAAGTAAAGAAAAGTCATTATTAGTTATAAAGAAGAAAGTTGGGGATAACAAATTATGAATTCATCATTAAAACACAACACTATTAATAAATATAGATTGAGCAAAAATGACAGGATTGTTATGGAAAAATGGACAGATGCACCATGATAATGGGAACTTTTAATACTCCTCACTTGGGAATTGTTAGAACAATCAGGAAAATGTTAGTGAAGATATAGAAAATCTGATTAACACAGGAACAAGGTGTATCTAATGAGCAATTATAGATTTTTGTTCTATGAAATGATAAGACCTGTCCTTAAAAGCAATTTTTTAAAGATTTTATTTATCTATTTTAGAGAGGGAAGGGAGGGAAAAAGAGAGAGAGAGAAACATCAATGTGTAGTTGCTGGGGGCCATGGCCTGCGACCCAGGCATGTGCCCTGACTGGGAATCAAACCTGTGACACTTTGGTTCGCAGCCCGTGCTCAATCCACTGAGCTACACCAGCCAGGGCTTACAGTTTTCAATAAAATTTAATGACTGTCTCATTTGACTACAGTTACTCACCTCAGTGTAATTGTTAGGAATCAACTTGATTGTGTAGCCTCAATAACAAAACAGAAAATAATTGTTAATCCTTTAACAATTTATATATTCAGTGTCTTGACTATGCATTTTAATGTATTGACTTCACAATAAAAGTCCTGTTAGCAGTTTTCTTGAAACATATAGAATCTAATAAAATATATATGGAAGAGTATGAGCGGTAATGACAGCTCTAAGAAATAAAGAGTTCTTTCCTCGAAATGGAGACTTGTTATGAAGCAGTGGTAATCAAGACAAATTGACCGAGTAGAACAGAACGAAGAGCCCAGCAATAAACCTATACATGTATGGAAACTGATTGTAGAATGTGGCATCACTCCCAATCGCTGGGGAGAAATGGATTATTCAAGAAATGAGGTTGTGAAAAGTGTCTGATACTGCATTCCTATGTCACAGCACACACAGACATACACAGCACACACAGACATAAACAGCACACACAGACATACACACGTAGTAATTTCAAGTAGATAAATTACCAAAATAGGACAGTCACATCTTTAGGTATTTTATTTTATTTTTTTAAAGATTTTATTTATATATTTTTACAGAGGGAAGGGAGGGAGAAAGAGAGGGAGAGAGAGAGACATCAATGTGTGGTTGCTGGGGGCCGTGGCCTGCAACCCAGGCATGTGCCCTGACTGGGAATCGAACCTGCGACACTTTGGTTCACAGCCCGCGCTCAATCCACTGAGCTACGCCAGCCAGGGCTACATCTTTAGGTATTTCAGAACAAATGTAGGAAAAGAACTTCATCCTCTGGAGTCATGGAAGCACTTCCCAAACTCCTCTGAACACTCGATGACCCTCTAATATTGGCCGGAACTGAGCAACCGAAGGTGCATTAGCACCACACGCGGTAGCTGCCCGGGCCGGGAGCCCAGGCTCAGGTGCGTCCGATCCCTTCACACCACCGCACTTCACAGCACCAAAATGAGCCACTGCCTGCTGTGCCCCGAGGCCCCATGGAAAAGACAGACGGTTTTTGTAAGCAAATGTAAGCAGGTGGTAGCAGCACTTACTTGTAGACAGCTAAAGGGCTTACACACATTTGACAGAAGATATTTAAAGTCTCAACCTTAAAACAACAGAAGCCGGGCCGTAGATTTGGATGTTGTACAGGACTCCTCCTGGACACTGGTAAACCCCCAACTAAGTTCCAAACAGTGGGGTGTATGTATGCTGTCAGAGCTTATGAAGCCAAATCTCTGTGTTACCCTGCGATAGCTTCTGTGGGGAGAAACGAGCTGGGAGGCACGAATCAGCACTGTGCTAGGTGGTTGGCTTGGGGGGCTTCCCTTCCCCCCACCCTGAGTGACGGGGGCTCTGAGGGTCAGAAGTGCCTCCAAGAGGAGGAGACCAGCGTCTCGTTTCTTGCCTGGAGGCCTGCTTCTGCTGTGGACCTTCTGCTTCTCTGTGCGTGTCGTTGTGGGTGCCGGGAGGGATGTGGGAAGGAAACTGGCGAGAGACGGCAGGACCACCAGGCCGGGGTCAGCTGCGGAGCTGGCTGCTCCCTTCTGCCGCTCGGTATGGTGGGGATACAGAACTCCCGTGAGTCCCGTGGACACCGCGGAAGGAAGCTGAGCCCGATTCGTTTTTGGAAGGATGTCAGTTAAAAGAGCGGACTGCTGGACTGGATGGGGCTATCGCCTGAGAAAGACAGGGGAGGGAAGCCAGTGAGAGCCGGGAGAGAAGTGGTCACACTGGAGAGAATCTCCCAGTCCAGGGACAGGGCAGAGGAAAGGACCTCCGGGCAGGAATGCATAGGTGTTCCTCACGATACCCGAAAACCCTACCTTCCCCTCTTTCCTTTCCCCCCATTCCCGCCCCGGGCCACCGGGGAGTGCAGAGGAGGGAAGGGGGACCACCCAAAGACACGGTGAGGGATGCATCTTACTAGCAGACTAGGTTAAAAAAAATGTGAGCTGAAACTGAAAACACAAGAAAGACATTTCCGTCTGACCAATGGCAGGTTCAGGAAGAAGAAGAAAGGAGAGAGGGAAGGCAGGAACTACAAATAATTAAAGAAAAGGCTTCTCTGCTAAAGAACCCCATATGTAAATTTTAGTTGCAAATAAGATATTGAGGAATTCCAAGAATAAAAATTAAAATGGCCCCAGATGTGAGTAATAGGTTACTTAAAAAGAAAATCAGACTGGAATTAGACTTCTCATTTGTACATTGGAAGGTGGAAGACCACATAATAACAACTACTAGATTCTCACGTGAGAAGTTCTGAAACACAAGAATTCATTATTCTAGTTAAGATAGCATTCACCTGTGAAGGAAAAGAAAGATACTTATTAATGTACAATATTAAAAACTTACTGGTATATCAACTACATAACCCTATACGAGAAAAATACTTGGGAAAATCTTCTAACCAAGTGACAAATCCCCATGGAGACACCAACAAAGGGAATGGTAAGGAGAAGAAGAAGCATGGATGGCAGTGACCCCATCTCCCCACCTGCAGGTAGATAAATACGTGATGGGTAATCTTAAGTAACAGCGCAACTTAATAAATACCATATCAGGTTCATTCAGGAAGAGTAAAAAAGCAAGAGAGTAAAAAATACACTTTGTTAAGTAATGAGAAAACGAATATTAAAGATAATGGGTTGAAATTTACGGCAAGAAATTTTAAAAATTAAAGGAAATGATCAAACGTCACCCTGAAAAGAAATGAATGACCATAAAAGAGATTATAAAGATGATTAAAGATTACCATTAAAATGAAAGACTAGCATAGTGGATTCATGCCTAATTTGTACCTAAATTTGAAAGATACTTTTGGTATTACTTAAACTATGCCAGATTATATGAATAATTTTCAACTACTACATGAAAGCTCTATAGCTTCAGTATAAAAATAATACATGCAAATACCTCAAAAATGGATAGACAAAACTATATGGTAAATATAGTTGAAAAGCTTCTTTGCAAGGGTGATTCAATAACTGAAAATCCGTCAATATAAGTCAAAATATCACCCTTATTGTTGGAGAGAAATGATGGGATTATACCAGTACAGGGTGGGCAAAAGTAGGTTTACAGTTATGAGTACACAAAACAGAGTTTATTCTTGTATAATTACCTATTAATCATTTTATTATTTTCCACATGAACAACTGTGAACCTGCTTTTGCCCCAGGTTGTAGTTTCTGAAAAATCCTGTGATAAAAGTCCACAGTGATGCCTAATAATAACTTCAATTCAGACAAAAATAGAGTTAGACTACTTAAGTATGATGAAGAGTTTTGCTTGTCCATATGCTATAATCACCATTACTAATATTGCTATAAACTGACAGGTATCTTTTAGATTAATTAAAAATAAATACAAGAGATATTTACCTCTATTTCTGATGCTGTTTTAGTATTCTTCCTCTTATTATTATTATTGTTTTGGTGCACATCCACATTTCTGATAAACATTTCCTTCAATTCTGAGTGTTTCACGCAGCTCTCTTCTTGCTTGTGTGGTTTCTGATGAGAATGTGTCTGTAATTCCCACCTTTGTTCCTGGGTAGATAAGTCCATTTCCCCTCCATGTCCTCAGGCTTTTCAATATTTTCTCTGTCTTTGCTTTCTAAAGTTGGAATATCATACGCCTGCCTATGTGGTTTTTAGTTTTGTTTCTGTTTGTTTTTGTTTGGTATTGTTCTTGCCTTGTGTTCTCCGAGCTTTCTGAATCTTCAGTTTGGTGTTTGTATTGATTTGGGGAAGCTCTCAGCCATTCTTGCTTCAAATATTTCTTCTGGTCTGTTTTCTCTTTCTGGTGTTCCAAACACGTGTACATCCTGTCTTTGATGTGGTCCTGAGTGTTCTGTTTCATCCTTTTTGAATTTCATTTTGGGAAGTTTCCATTGACCTGTCTTCATGCGCATGAATTCTTTTCTCAGAACTGACGTTTAGTCCATTGGTGATCCCAGGGAGGGTTCCAGTGGTCCAGACCACCCCCCATTTCTGTTCACTTCATCTTAGAGTTTCCATCTCTCCTCTGACATTACCCGTCTGTTCTTGCATAGTTTCTCCGTATTCCATTAGAGTTCTTAAAATACCAAGACTTTTGGAAACACCTATTTGCAATCTAGATGACAGCTAAATGGTGCTTTTTTTCTATGTAATACAAAGAAGCCTTATGGATACACAAGATAAAAAAATACCAATAGGCATGTGGTCAGTTCACAAAAAGCCAACAAAATAACAAATCCATAAAGAAGTATTAAGTTAACTGATAGTTAAAGAAATGCAAACAAAAGGAACAAAACTTAAAAATCAATATTAACAATGGGAACTCATAAATATGCTGGTAGAAATATGAATTGTTGCAACCTTTGGGGAAAACAGCCTGGCAGTTGTTATTGAAATAAAGTCTGCAAGCCCATAGCCCCTGACAACTTGGTGTTACGTGTCTCTCACACACAGATAAAGCAGACCAATGTGTGCCTGCAGATGATGACGGCATGCAACTACAAAGTGAATGCCCAGTGCTAGGAAAACGCTGAAATCAATTATGAAATAGCCAAGAACTAGAATATTTCGCACTCATTTGCATGAACAGGTGAATTAGAGCTGTGCCAGTTGACTTGGAGGGACTGCCATAAAGTATTTATGAAAAGCAGAATGTGGAAAAATATGTGTGTAATATTGCTCAAATTTTGGAAAAATGTGAAAAAACATAGATACTTATATCTACTTTAGTATCTTGCCAAAATTGCAGGTTCTGTATATAGTATGACTTTATTATAGCAAAATAAACAACTGAGAAAAGGAAACGTTTGCAACTCCCCTCTCTGTGTGTGGAGAGGCTTGTGTACGTTTGAACGAGCAAACTGAGATACGTGGAAAGATGCACGCGCAAGACTTCCACAGGGCCGGCTCCGAGGATGCGGTGGGGAGGGGGCATGGGCGGGTGATACATCCTTTCTTTACACATCTTTGTATTTTTTCACTACTTTCAAGCTTATAGTAAAGTAGTAATTTGAAAATATCAAATGTGCAAACTCTAAAGAAAAAAGCACATCGATGACTACCATACAGGTTTTACTGAGTGTATCAGGCTGGATTTGGCGAGGGTAACAGTTGTAAGTACTATAGGAGTAAGTACTCCTATTTAACACAGGAGTTCAGTGTTATGTGGTCCTGGCAGGGAATATTTAGCTGAGGGGATATTGCTCTGTGAAGCTGTTTCTGGAAAATCACAGAAACTTACTGGCCGCTCTTGCAAAGCCATGGGGTCCAATGCCCTGTGACCTCCCCAGCAAAATGTTTTGGTGGTTTTTTTAATTTTAAATTTCACTTCTACCTTATCTTCACCCTAAGTCCTTGTTGTCACAGACCTGGTTGGACGTAGTTTCAAGCTTAACCAAGTGGACAAGATACAAACCAACAGTCCATGTTTTTGTCAACTAGGCATTCTTTCAAACTTTCAAATCAAGATGATGAGCACATTGTGCATCTAACTAACATAACGCACCTAGATGTCAACCTCATGTACATGGTTACCAACATAATGCAAATACCCACACACACGTGTGCCTGTGCAGGGAAATTAATACCACTGTCCTGGCCCTCCGTCCTTATCTCTGCATGTGGGCCCAGGGCCAGAAACTGGTGTTCCATCTTCCTTCGTCGCTCCCCTTGCCGCATACACTTTGTCCTCAGCACGTCCCTCCCTTGCTTGTGATTCTCCGAATAGTTGGTGACCCAGAGTTTTATTCCAGAGGAGGTGTATGCCATCAGCAGTCCAGCTTATCTTACAGTTTCATACCCAGCGTTGTCACCAGAGTGTGAAGAGGTGTCCCAAGGAATCTCCTGAATGCTGAGCTATTGCTGTGTAACGCATTACTGCACAACCTAGCAGTTTGAAAGAGCACGTGTTTATTATCCCGCAGTTCCCGTAGGTTTAGGAATCTGAGACCGGCTTAGCTGGATGCATTGCTTCAGGGCCTCTCCGGGCCGTAATAAAAGTGGCGACTGGAATGAAGTTATCTCCAGGCTCAGATGAGGAAGGGTCCATTGCTAAGCTCACTGTGGTCATTGTCAAGATTCAGCTCTCCTTGCACTGTTGGACTGTGGGCCTCAACTCCTTATTGCCATTTGTCCGGGGCTCTCTTAAGTTTCTTTTTTTTTAAGATTTGATTTATTTATTTTTAGAGAGGGAAGGGAGGGAGATAGAGAGGGAGAGAAACATCCATGTGCGGTTGCTGGGGGTCATAGCCTGCAACCCAGGCATGTACTCTGACTGGGAATCGAACCTGCGACACTGTGGTTCGCAGCCTGCGCTGAGTCCACTGAGCTACGCCAGCCAGGGCTTTCTCCTAAGTTTCTTGAGAAGCAAACATAGCGGCTTGCTTCCTCAGACTGTGTGAGCTGATACAAAGATAGAGCCCAACCACACAAAAGTCACAATATGCTATAACCTCATCGTGAAGTAGCATCACGTCGGATGAGGAACTAAATCCGTTGCTGTGTTCTGCTGGTAACTAGCGCCTCACTAAGGGTGGCCCACGGTCAAACGGAGCAGACCAAAGAAGGGCATAACTATCAAAAGGTAGGAATCATTGGGGGCGATCGTAAATGTCTGCCTACCCCATCGGGCATAACTCTGATTTCTGCCACCGTCGGGATTAGCAATCCATTGCACCACACAGGCGAGTCACGGCTTTTTGTGTGTGTTAATTCCACGGCGCAAGAAACTCAAAGTGGCCAGCTGCCATTCTCAGCTTTTGGTTTAATGGAACCCGTGTTTTATCTCTTCATAAAATCATTATTTCCTTGGAAATGAAGATCTCCAAACAGCAGAAATGTTTCTGGTGTTCTGGTGTCATGAGAGGAAATTCAGCCAGCTTAGGTGTCTATTCCAGTAGGAATTACTGCTCCTTTCGTGGAAGAAGTGTGATGAACCTGCCATGGTGCCGCTCTCTGGACGCCCCGTGGGGTACTGTCGCACTTGGGGCTCACGGTCTGTCTCTACTGCTGGCAGGCGGGGTGCTCAGCATTGGTGTACTGTGATCAGCCTGTCATGGTAGCCATGCCCACCTTGACCCTGGCTAGGGAAGGGCCAGTTGCAATGAAAGGCGGTGCGGGGCTCCTGCCACTTCAGTGTCCCGACATCCGTGTTGTTTTCCGGGAGCCTGTGCCACTGAGAGCTCCCCCCGTCCTGCCCGACGTGCCAACACTAGCACTGAGGAGCCTGGCGGGGCTGCTTGGTTTCCCCTCATCAAGGCGGTCGTGAAGAACCTGCAGAGGGGTGTGAGTGTGAGCCGTGGGACACCCCAAAGCCAGCCTGGTTTCCATACGCCTCTGGGTGCTGCTTTCTGCAGCTCCCTTTGGCCACCGCAGAGACCCCGTCGTAGTCAACCAGCCACGCAAGCTGTTGCAGCTGCACCCACCCGTTCAAGGTCGCACACCCCCCCGCCCACGCGCGAGCGAGTCATACAGACCTCGCCGTGTGTTCCTTCTTCCCTGTGCCAACATCCTGGGAAGCCGTTCTCCCCGTGGCCACTGAAATTCAATTGTCAGAATAAAATTCAGACTGTCAAAAATATTCCAGCTCTTTCTGTGTGTGTCATATTGCCTCCAGAGTCAGACTTGGGGTTTTTGTAAGGTCTGAGTCCAGTTACAGGTTCAGACTCCATGACAGGTGATGGAGCCGGTCTGTACGAGAGTCAGCTTTTCCCCCGCGAGCCGCAGGTGGTTTAGTAAGAGGAGGTGAAACTAGTCAGGGGAGCGTCCTACTGAGTGGAATCTGGGGGTTCAAGGTCCCCGGCTTCATTGTGATCTGTCCAAATACCTCTAAAGCCATTTTTAGGCTTTTATCTCGTCCCAACCAATACCATAGATGCGCTGTAAGAGACCCTGAGAAGTTATGAATTTGCTGTACATCTTAACTCTGTCCATCACAGTATCCACTATTTTTTGTGGTTCTCAAAATGTTCCAACCTGCAACTAAAAGCAATAGGTAATTTTTCCAAATAGTCATAGATGTTTCTGGTTTGTTTTCTTTTTTTTTTTTTCAGTGCTATTAAAATAGCCAGACCACCTCCTTGTACTGCAGGCCGTACATCCCATATCATCATGGCAATGGCTTATTTAAGTGGGTCGCCGAAAGCTACAGGTAGCCGACTCCAGGTGATAATTCAAGAACCAACATTACAACTGTGTATCATGCCCCATAGGCTGCTTCCCGCTGCCAATGAGGTTATTAATGCTTTTAAACCTAATCCCATTATGGAACCAAGTCCAGGCTCCTATCTTCACTTTTCTGTTTGCCTGCATCCACTTTTAGTACCAAAGGCTCCACCCGTCTGGGTTGGCTCAGGAAAACCGAGCCGCCACCAGCATGACGGGGGTCAGTGGTCTGACACGGTGACGGGGGTTTGTACACACTCGCCATGCAGCTGGGTGGAGGCTGGCCGGGAGGCTAGAGGACCCGAGAGACCTCTCCCTGAAGCCCTGGCCTGCGTGCAAAACCTTCCAATGCTCGTGACGTCATGCCATGAACCCTCCCGGGGGAGCCCACGAGGAGCCCTGGGGAAGCGCCACAGTGACAGAAGTTTGGCTCTCGTTCAAGTCCCCCGGCCCCCGGAGAAGAAAGGCTTCCCCGTGCCTGTGGGAGGCCTCCTGTTGGCCAGCTCCCACTTCAACCCATGCAGGGAAGAGGATTCTGAGAAACGTTTCCCAGACTCAGCTGGAAGTAGTGACGTCTGTGTCAGGCTGTCAACAGACAATCCAGGGCGACCTAGTTCTGTCATTCTGTCCTGTCTCTGCCATAGTCCAGCCATTCTTAGAGGCACTCTGCAGTACGGTGTGGAATTCAACCACCATTTTCTGAGAGCTCTGTGTCAGGCATTATACTAAAATGTAGGGATGCAAAGATGAACAAGTCACAGTTTTTCAAGATCTGATAGGCTGGCAGGGGAAAAAATACATGACAGCAAAAAAGCAGTGTTTATTTGAAAGATACTTTAATGGTGGTATAAATTCCAGGAAGAGTGAGGAGTAACAGATTTTTGTTGCGTTAGCCAAGGGGAGGTCATTCTGAGAAAAAAGAATGGGATGTGAGAAGGCCTGTGTTCCAAGAGAAGAAGCATTTAGAAGAAATTCAAGTGGATTTGTATGGCTGGAAATCAAGATTTCAAAGAGACACAGGGAGAGATTTGTTTGGAAAAGCAGGCAGAGGTAGAGTCAGGGGCACCGTATACACGGGGGCTAACTGTTTTCTGTAGGAAATTGAAACCAATAAAAAGTCTTAAGCCCCAGAGACTTGGTTCGTATAAAAATCACTCTTATAGCAATATACTGGAGGAACTGGAATGGGTCAAGCCCAGAGGTAGAAAGGTATATCAGGAGTCAATTGCCATAGTCTAGGTACAAATTATATAAATGTTGTGGTAATTGAAAAGGAGGAAGCGGTTTCAAAAGGAGGTTCCACTTAATTTGGTGATGGATTGATGAGGTCTGGAGATGTGTGGGGAGACAGGCTCTCTCCTAAGCTTCCCCGTTCTGGTTTGGTTGACCAGATAATTAGGTAAAGGCTATTATCAGCTGAAACAGCAGTTCGAACTAGTGTGTTCTTTATGAGAACTAAACTATGGAGAAATATCTTGATCCATTTTATTACTTTGAAATGGAACTGTTTTTAAAAAACGTAAAATGTACAAAATGTTCCTGTGTCTCCGTGATACGTAAAAAAAAAAACCCATACTTTAACAATGTCAAAATAAGAAATGTAATATATGTGCAAATTTAGATGTTCAGCATGACCTTTCGTATCTGTCCGTTAGACACCCTGGTGGATGGTGTGCTGTGGATGCCAGGAAATGTAGGCAGCAACACAGGAAGTCTATGGGATTTAATCTGAGCCATGCAAGTCAAGGCACAGTGTAGGCTTCGCTCTCTCCCTCTCTTCATTTAATATGTACATTTTGAGTTAACGGTCCAGATCTTCATCTTACATTTTTCTTACCCCAATAACTCAAACATTTCTCTTTATAAGTATACTGTCCGAATAAATAAAATAATCATATAGTTAACAGAGGAATCAAATGAAAATAACCGTATTATCTTAAAATAGTTGCCCTAAAATCATAACGACAGCAGAGATTAGGTCGGGAGGTCTGGGTGCCGGACTCAGTTCTGTCACCAGGACGCGTGACCTAGGTCACCCTTTCAGCTCCGGTTCCCCCATCCGAATGACGGATTGCTTCCGCCTCTGCAGGTCTAGGACTCTGTTTTAATGTGCCCGTATACAGGGTACGGGCAAGCAAAGTCTCCTAATCATTTCCGTCGTCCTGATGATTAATCCAGCACCAGGCATATGGTAGATGCGGAATGAATAATAGTTGGGAGATTAAATGACTGCTTAATTATTGGGAATGTGAAGGGAGATTAAGGCATGGAACATGGGTTCCACACAATATTTAGACCAAAACTGAGGTTTGGAAGAACAACAACAAATCAGTAGTAAAGGCAGGCGGAAGTGTGGACCTCCCAGCTCCAAGAGAGCCAGCCAGCTCTTGGGGCCCAAAGCTAACACCAGGCTTGATCCTGAGCAAGAGTGCTTTGCACGCGGCCCATGTTGGCTTTTGAGCCAACTGTGGGAAGTGCTCGGTTTGAGAACACAGTGCGCGAGATCATTAGTTGGAGATCCACTGCGTCTAGGTTGTTTTCATTCGTTTGGTGCCGGAGGAGGCAGTGGCAGTGGTAGTGGTAGGGAGTGTTGGGTAGTTAATGAGTTGGACTAGGCTGTTTTCCTTTAAATGTTTATTTCAAAGAGTGTGCTCTTCAAAGTCAGAGCCAGTCTGTGGGTAACAGTCCACCCCGGCTTCCACCAATACTCGTCCAGATCATGCCGTCATCACGGGGTCTGGCTGAGGCTGCAGATTCTCCCTCAGGCTCGGTCTGCTGGGTCAGGAGCCTGCAAAAAGGAGAGGGGAAGGCAGTCACAGGAAAAGCTGTGGTTTTTGGTTGATCTGCACAACGGGGACCTGTTTCTCATTTGCATTGGGCTGTGTATGTCCCTGTCCCCATGGTCCCAAAAGCACAGCCGGTCACCGGGGTAAGTTCTGACTGCGGAAAGCATCCCAGGTGTCTCTAAATGTTTCTATTGTTTGCCACCTGGCAGGCCCCTCAGACCAAAGCTGGAGAGGATAATGAATCGCTTCCAGTAACTTCGTGCGCAGCCCCTCCTTTAGAACTTGGCACTGAAGACATTCTTGAAGGATCCACAGAGAAATAAGAAATTCATATGTATGCAGTGACCCGCTGCCACGAGCTGTTCCTCCTTGATCTTTGTAAGAGCAGTTTTCCTAATTCCCATGCCTGAGAGACATGATGAATAAAGGACTGGTGAGAATATTCCTTATTGAACGGACACGCTTCCTGAGACACTACCCAGGTTAGAGGTCTGGGTGCTCCAGAATACGTATGTTTTAGAGACTTTGGAGATGGGGCTGATGCGTAAACATGGTTCTCTTGGGTTTCTCACCTGGATCTAGTCTTCTCTGTTTTCCATTTTGATTAAAAAAAAAAAAACAGGACAGTTTTGAACCAGGCAAAAATATCTGAACGTTCCCAAATATTTAAGCCAGCTTGTGATTTGGTGGTGGGTGAGATGGTAAAGGTGCACGAGAACATATTTGTGCAGTTCCTGCTCCTGGTCAAAAGCAGGACTGTTTGTCCCGGGAAAATCCCAGTGGCCCTGCTGCCTGACTTCCCAGGTCCTCCGAGAGCTCTCCTTCGTCCTCGGCTTGACCACGGTCCGTGAGCGGAGCGGGCAGACAGGGCCCTGTGTTTCCTGTCTGCTCTGCGTCGTTGGGTAGCTGCGATCCCCGGAAGCTCACCCTGATTTTGCACTGAATCTCTGCCTTCCTGGGGACCTATCGCTTCAGATTCATTCTTATGTCTCTTATTCTTCTAACCCAAGGTACTTGGCAATATTCTAGAACAAACAAACAAAGCAAAGCTAGTATTTTTCTAGGTCAAAACAGTTCTAACTTGAGTTTTGTGTCTTCCAGGGTGATTAGCCCCAGGGCTGCTGACCATTCTGTGTACCATCTAATTTCCCGAAATCCACTCTTGTTTTCTCTTCCTCCTGTCATTTCTTAGTTTGGCTAAGGACCCCCTAAAAGACTGCCCATGTTTGAATTCTAGCGCCACTCCTTACTAGCTGCACGACCTCAGACAGGTATTTAACCTTCGTTCCTCCATTTACTTACTGCATGTAAAGCCTTAATTTATTTTACCGATATTTATAAAGGACCTCCCTTGTAGCACACAATGCCCTAGGTGGTTGTGAAACATCAGTGAAAAAAACCCAAAGTTTGTTGTTGTCGCAGAAATTGTATTCATTCTTTTTTTAAAAAATGAGTATTATTTTAAGTATCATATTTGTTTGTTTGTTTGTTTGTTTATTTTTAGAGAGGGAAGGGAGGGAGAAAGAGAGAGAGAGAAACATCAATGTGCAGTTGCTGGGGCCCGTGGCCTGCAACCCAGGCATGTGCCCTGACTGGGAATCGAACCTGTGATGCTTTGGTTCACAGCCTGCGCTCAATCCACTGAGCTACGCCAGCCAGGGCTGTATTCATTCTTATGACAGTTTCTGGAACATAGTAAATGCTAATGGATATTATTTATATGTTTATATATTTCTATGTATTAGCGTATGAGTATGATGACCACAGGAGTCCAGATATATCACACACACTCTCACTAGTACTGAATATATCAGGATAATTACCTTCTGGAAATCGGATGGATGTTTTTTTAAAGCCACATAAGAGGAAGGCTTCATTAATGGGGTTGATGATTGCTCTTGGGAAGGCTCAGTTTAGCGGATCGCTCCCATCCATTTGTTGTAGCACTGGGTGCCATCGTTAGTAAGTGTAAAGGCTCCTCAGCCTGTGAGGCGCAAACATATGGAGAAGGCTAGAACCTGTCCCGAGCGTATTTGCACGCGGACGGTGCCCTGGCCTCCCCCTGCCCGCCGTGAGCTCGCCTTTTGTCTGTCCACCTCTCATCCTCCGCCCGCCATCCTCGGCCCGGGGGCCTGCTGGGTCCGCCTGTCCCTGCTGTTCAGCTGATTGTCCAAAACTCAGGAGTTTTAGAAGCTGGTGTTAGGAGCTTAAAAATAGCTGCAAAGAGAGTATTTACACCACAGACATCAGCAAACCCTACACATCAAAACGTTTTTTGAGCTCACTTACCAGCCCACTGCTCCAACCCAAAAAATACCTGACCCAGGGTCTCATTATTGTGTTTTTGGGGGCTGACTGAGCCTGGCCTGACTCTCTGCCAGTAATTAGGCTTCGGGCTGACACATGTTCAACTGCGCTTTCCATCGAGGATATTGGCATTTCCAGGCAGGATGTTTTTTTTTAAGATGAAAAGTCTTGCAAAGCCTATTGAAAAGAAAGCTGCGATGGTGAGAGGCCATTCCTCAGAACCACCTGAGGACAGGAGTCGTCATTCTTGCCACCCATGTACGTCATCCTCGTTGAAGAGGAAGCCCATGCAGTACACAGCAGGTGTTCAATAAATGCTGTAGAACAAATTAACGCTTCGCTTATCATAACTAAACTGGAGTAGCAAGTAGTTCAATGACAGGTTATGCAGCTGGGAGGGAGTGAGGTTCGAATTCAAACATGGATGCTCTCGGAGTGTTTCTTGGTGGTGTTCTGCTTCTCAGAACGGAAGGGGTTGTGACAGCGGTTCCAACAGCTGGCCTGGGATTCGCTCACATCCCATCCAGGGTGGCAGATGCTCTGAGGGGAAGAAGAGAAGGCAGGTGGGCCCCCAGAATCTCCTCGAAGCTGCAGAGCAACGATAGTACCAGCAGGGAGAGACCCCTCACGGGGCATCACTGGGAGGAGGCCCCTCGGGGGCCCGTGAAGCCTTTGGCCAGTGTTCTCTGGGGATGGGGGTGGGCGACCCTGTGCGTATGAACAACGGAATTAAGTAACGTATTGCCAACTGAATGGGTGCACGTCGGGCACAGTGACGTGCTGATGACCATTGAGAGGGCTGGACGGAGAACTGGTGCTTAAGCGTCTGTTTGCTTTCTGATCGGGCTACGGGTTGCGTCTTCGCGGCCTCGGGCAGCATCTCCTTCTGTTCCTGTGGAGGAACCAGGCTGTCAGGATCTTGCTTCCCCAGTGGTCCCTTTCCGGCTGATTTCCTGTTTCCCTTGCCAGAAGAAGGTAGTCGCGCTGCCGTTACAAGGTCACGGGTCCCCAGGCCTTATTTGTGTTGAAACTCCTTAGTTCTGCCGTCTCTTTTATAGTCATCACTCAAATGATGCACGTTTTTATACTTTCATAATAGCAGTGGCATTTTGTCCCCTCTACATCATGTGCCTTTATTTATTCAAAAGCAAAGGTGGCTGCCCACCAGTTGACAGCAGGGGGGTGATTTGCATTTACATTTTAAATGTTGCTCTGGAAACAGGCAATTAGTTACAAGCCAGGCCTGCCGCTGTCATTTATTGATGAAGGAATGCTGGTAGCGCGTTCCTTCTTTTGTAAATCTGGGATGAGCCGTCCTCCCAGAGACATCAGGGTGAGAGGGGGCCAAGTGCGTCGCCTTTTTGACGGGCCGGCTCTCCTGTCCCTTTGCAGGTCTGCTCTGGAGAGAAAACCGGCAGATGCCCCTGCCGCTGGGAGTGACCTGCAGGGGAGTCTGGTTGGCCTGCGGTGACAGCCAGCCTGCGGGGTCCCGGCGGGCTTGCAAGCACCCTGTTCTAACGAACGCCCCTGCCCTGCAGGGGGCGCCGTGGGGACCGCTGGCCCACGCCTGCCGTGGGAAGTCCTTGCTGTGGCCCCGCTGTGATCCTCAGACCCGCCAGCGAGGATCCGGCCGGATTTCTCGGTCCTGTAAGGTACTGTGAGCTATTTCCACGCGTGTGTTTTCGGGACCTGACTCTTACTGGGAAGGGACTCCGTTCTGTGGGGGCGGGGCACCAAGGACAGTTCAGTTGCCCCCGGATGACTTGGACGAAGGGCTGGTTCATCTTAGAAGCTGAGAAAAAGTGATGCTTTTCACTACAGATCTTGAAAAATGTAAGAAACGGCTCAGGGGGACAGTAATACAATACAAACCACTTACTTAACTGTAAGAATGTATCTGCAATGACCTCAGGCTTCGCCAGCGCCCGTGAAGCCCAGTGACTGGCCCGAGTCTCAGGAGACAGCTGTCGTACCCCCCCAGCCCCCCCCCGCCTCCTCTTGTGAGGAGGAAGTCCACGGGCTCTGAGACGGGCCGAGACACACTCATCACTCTCTTCCCTGTTGTCTTAACTCGCTTCTCCCCGTCTGTGCCGGAAAATACCGAGCCTTTTCTATTTGTCATTATGTTAAAAAAGTGCTGATGCATTTTCACAGAAGCAATGTGTGAAAGCCATAGAGCTCATCGTTTTATTCTTGTCTGTTTTTTATCTTGAAGAAAAGTCAATTTTACTAATCAGCAGTTCAAAACAATTAAAAAAATTAACCAAAACATAATTGTAAGAGAATTTAAGGTAAGCCACAGACTCTGTTTACTGATGTAAGATAAAGGTCAGGATACTGAGGGATTATTAGAATAATTAGAGGATCAAAAAATGAGGTAATATTTGAACTTTTTCCTAGTAACACGGAAATGTTGGTATGTTTAACTTGCAAAATAACCCAGATTTGTCTGCCCTGAAGCCTGCAGGGGTAACCCGTGACAAGGTGTTCTACCTGGGGGCGGCCTGCCTGGGTCGGGAACTCCTTAAGTGCTGACTAACTGTTGAGGCAGGAATTCTGGCCTCTGCCTCCTGCTGGTCTGGCTAGAGAGGAAATCCTACAAATGTACGATGTGTGCACTGCCTGGTTTGTCCTTGATTATTATTCATATGGTGTGAAAAGGCAAAGATGCCAAGGAGACTGACAATATCTGCAGGGCTGTTGCGGTTTTATCAATCCCGGGGGCCGCCGAACCAGCGGCGGGCCTGCGCGCCCACTGTGCCGAGGTGCCGCTCCCTGCGGCCATGGAGCGCTCACAGTCAGACGCGCATGGGGCCCGCTGGGCGGGGTTAGCACAGATACGGCCAGGGAGGGTCGGGAGCGTGACCCGAGGCCGGAGAAACCCACGCCCAAGAGGTTTACAATACAAGGGCACCCACGGTTTGGTTTTATTATTCCACCGTATTCCCGTCTCACTTGCATTAATTCTGTTTAGGAGCAAAATGTGTGATGAAGAGGAAACAAGAATTAGTTCTCATAGTCTTTTGGAAAATTGCTAAAAGCGATTACCGCGTTTATTTATTACTTCCACCCACAAACCCACTGGAGGGATTTCAATAAGGACGTGCTTTGTGCCAAAATTGAATCCTTTAAACCACACCCTTCTTGAAAAGTTAAAAATCAGTTTGACAAAGAGACCCTCTGAGTTTTCTTTTTGATTCAGATACTTAATAGAAATTGATTATGGTTTTCTGGACCTGGATTTTATCTGGCTTTAATTTTTGTTAGCATAAGGAAAGAAAACAGCTCTTCCTAAATTATTTATCTCGTTGTTTAATGAGCGTGAGTGCTGCTGAACATGATGGCTCCTGAAAGTCCATTAGTCTATTGTGAAATATATAATTATAGACGATTATGAAAATCAGAAATTTTTATTACACATATGCATTTGACAGCCTGCAATTAGTTTAGGCTGTCTAATTAACATATGTTTTACTTAATGGTGAGTGATTATAGATTATCATTTAATTATGGACAATTTCAAATTCTCATCCTTTTTTTCTTTGGTGAATCTTAGCATAAAAATAAACATTTGTCAGGAGCAAAAAGAGTGTGCTTTTCTGCTTTGTTTTAGTCCAGTACCAAGAATTATTATGACGTGAGCAGTAATAAAATAGCTTTCCTTTGAGTAAATTGCTGAGGTTTTTTTACTATATATGTCCTGCTATGATATTTATGAATGCTGCTTTTTTATATGAGTTATTCATGAGTAATTTTTCACATCAAGAAACAATCAATAGGACAAAGAGCTATAGAAGCTGTTGTGAGTTGCATTAATTGAATAGCATTTTTTTTCCTGAGTAGTCATTCTAAACACTTGGATTTCATCAGTCTACCCTAATTAGAAGAATGTATTTGTATAATCAGGTTACAGAATAAATTATACATTTTAATGTACTAGTACCTGACCAAGTTTGAATAGTTCTTTTACATATATACACACACACATGCACACACATGTATTTGATGAAGATACATAAATATATATATTTACATATACAGCAAGTGAATAGTTCTTTTATGTATATATTTGATGAACTCATAAATATACATATATGACTTCAATGAACTCATGGAAGTTTTTCTACTTGGTGGTTTTGTTATATCTCACAGATAAATTTCTATGATTAGAAAAATAACATAGTCATAGGAAAAACAAGAAGCATAAGAATCCATTTCTCCCTCTATATATCAAAGGGACACTGCCATCACAATGCAAGCCCCTGAAATTCTCTTGTTTGTTCTTTCTATAGATCCGGCTAGGTGGAATTAATGAATTAATATTTCTAAAATCAGAATCTTCATTGAGGTTTAGAAGCATGGGAAAAATATCTAGTAGTTGCTTGCTACATCTTTCTTGGTATTTACGATTTAATTTTCATTATTGACAGAATATGTTGCTTTAAAAAAAAATCCACATGTTACACAATATAAGTAGCTATAAATGGGACTGTAATTAAGTTTGGGCTGTGTAGATGTTCAGTGAAAGTAACTGATGTCCTAAAGTAGATTTTGAAAGGAGGGCTTAGAGTGACCCACTGTTGCTCTATGTGAAACAAAAGTGTCCTAGATACCCGCACCGCTTCTCTGTTTGTTCCGATAAAACCCGAACCAGCTGGAGGAGCAGTGCGTGCTGGGTAACTCCCTGTGGCGGGCAGAAGGGCTGCCCAGAGACCAACGTAGCCCAACCCCGTAAACCTGCGAGGACGCTGCTGCCCGGGCCCAAGCGGCTTCCCAGACGCGATGAAGGCCAGGCGGTCTGAGATGCAGAGCTCATCCTGCATTTCCATAGGGGGCCCAGTCGCGAGGGTCTTTGGGAACGCAAGAGGGAGGCAGAAGAAGAGAGTCCGAGGGAGATGCGAGTAGGGAAGAACAGTCAAGAGATACCTGTGGTTTCCTGGGAAGACGCCTAGGAGCGAAAGAATGTGACTGGTTCCTGGGTGCAGGAAAAGAGCTTCACCCCCAGAAGCTCCAAAAAAAAAAGGCAGCCCCACCCGCACCTGGACTTTAGCCCAGAGGACCCATCAGACTTCCCACCCGTTCACAACGGGTTTTCTACTCGGTAAGGTGAACCGTAAGATAATGAGTTGGCGCTGTTCTCAAGTCACCAAGTCTGTGGTGACTTGTTACAGCAGCAAGAAAACGCGTACGCGTGAACCACAACCACAAGGTCGTGACAGCTACTAGGAATAACAAAGCAGCTGATGTGTCTTGACCCAATCATGTGCCTATAGTATAGGAATGATTAATTTAAATCGCACAGCAAGTGTGTGGGGTTGGTACTATCGCTAGCTCCATTTTAGAGATGTGAACACCGAGGCTTCCAGCCAGTCTGACCGCAGAAACTTCTCTCTGGACCACTTTCTGTGGCCTCCCGGTCTAGTCAGGTGTGGGCGGAACGGAATCTTCTTTTGGTTCAATTCTGGTTATTGGAAATCTCTCCAAAAGGCTTCCTACATGTAATATTCGCTGAAATTTAGCAAAATAGAATAAATATAATTGAATTCTTTATTTTTATAAGTGAGTGCCTTGGAGTACCTCAAGAGTATCGTAAACCCCACCAGGTCTTAGGGGGGAGAAATGCAGGGAGACCAATGCCAGACCTGGGTCGATTCGAAACTGACTCTAGGGCGTAGGTGAGCCTTAAGTGTTAGACAAATCATCATTTCCTTGCCCCAGTTGAATAAAACGAAATGTGTCCCTTACCCAGCTTTTATATTATTTAGATTCCCATCATCCAAGACTGGAACTCCCTGTTTTCATCCTCTGTCTGATTCCATCCTGTCTGCTTTCACCCCCTTAGTAATTTGAGAAATATAATCTATAACATGTTATTTATCTGAGATCAATAAAGCCACATTTACTTAAAATATATCAGGTATTCTGTATTTCTAGTAACTTTCTCTGCACAGGAATTTTCCTTTTACTTTATTGCCTCTACATTTTTCTTAAAATCTTTGCGTTCTTAATCCTTCCAGAGTTTGCCATCTTTACCTGCTTATCACTGCCCTCTGAATCTGATTAATCAGACCTACATACTTTTCCTAAATAGTTTCTTTTTTTCCCCTGGGTTTATAGTAAGTATACGATTGTGGGCTGGAATTATTTTTCTTAGACTCGTTTCTGATTTTCTCTGCACTCGCTAATACTAATATCACCCAGCCCCTGGGTTCCCTGAGACACTACCTGATGAGGACGGCCGCGGTTGTATGGTGGTCCACAAGGTCATCTGAAAGGCATTGGGTGCCTGATCCCTGTGCTCAGGACGAGGTCTGCGGCTTGTCCTCAACCATCTCCAGCTTCCTCCTCAGAGCTTGGGGCCCCGCCGTGGGCTGCGGTGCGCCCTGTTCCTCCGGACCGGAAGCCAGAGAGACGGAAGGCCACCTCGTTTGTTCCATTTGAAAGCAGTTCTTCCACATACCTCCCCCCCACTCAGAGTTCTAGTTGTGTATAGGGGTTGGGCAAAATTACCCAACTTACTCCCCCAACCATATTGCTCATTTTAATATGGTAAGGGCTTAGAAAAGGGTATCCAGTGACAAGTCTAGAAGCTTCTTTTAATGTCTGAAAGGGGCCTCAGTGCCAGATCTGTAGAGGGCACCTGCAAAATATGTTTAGCAACAAACAGGAGAGAAAAACAGTCATTTTATATTTGTGTCTCTCCAAGTGCAGAGACTATTGGGTAGAAGAGGAATGTAGGTGAGAATGCCCTTCAGAAATTCTTTTCTGTTTGCATTTATAAGAGGAAACCGTATGAGCAGAAGTAAAGGTCAGGTGGCCACTCTGGGGTTTGGCAAATCCAGGGGAGACTGATCCCCAGAGTCCTGGACTGAATATGAGAGGAGCCGACTTCTAATGTTCGGGTTTGACTCCCCGATGAGTCGGATCGGATGTGGTTGCTTTCGACATTCACTTCACTTCTGCGCAGTCTCACAACGCCTGCGGGGATTTCCGCTCGCATTGCGATGCTCCTTTAACCTCTCTTTATACTTTGAATCCCGCGGAGTTAGTATTTCTGGGGATCGGGGTGGGAGGATCAATACAATCTCTGAGAAATTCAGAATCGTGCTCTTCCGTGGACCATGCCTCTAGGGGCAGTAGTCAATCAAAATTTTTTTTTTAAATCCTCACTGCCTTTATCTATAGACGGAAAGCGCTGAATTGGAATAAATCTTGGGATAATTTAACTTGGACAGCCTGTGATTCTGGCCTCTGAACTTGTGTCTAAGCGACCTGCCTTCCTCCCCCCCTTTGTTTATTTAATTACTCTCTGGGGCGCAGCCAGGGTGCTAGCTCACCTGCTACGCTTGTCCTGACCTCTTCCGAGTCCTTAAGCCGTCTTATGACTTACACATAATTGATCCCATTCCTTCATTACATACTTTACAAATTATTTAATGTATGCAGTGTCTTATTTCTACCTTCATGTGGATGAAGGTAATTGCTTTTCACCTGTTTGCTCGTTCATTCAAGCACTCAAGGAGACCCGTGGTCGGTGCGGGCACTGAGCTAGGGCACAGCGCACACTGGTGCAGTAAACAGCTGTGGTCCCGCTCATGCAGGGTGGAGTAGCAGAACTACGCATCCAGCAAAATATATGCAAACGTATGCCTGGCCAAAAAGTTCACTTGGTTTCATTCCTGTACGATGGCTCTAGGAGTGCTCAGATGTCTTTAACTTCATTTGAAACAATTTTATTAGATTGCATTGTGACAGCTGTGATATCACTATGCGTTTTTAAAAATATATCAAAATTGGTGAATTTTTTGTGTAGCCATTTTGATATTGAAGATGAAAGAAAATAAACAACAGTTTCAACATATTATGTTTTATTATTTCAAGAAAGGTAAAAATGCAAGTGAGAGGCATTGAAAGATCTGTGCAGCATATGGAGAAGGTGCTATGACTGATCAAATGTGTCAAAAGTGTTTTGTGGAGTTTCATGCTAGCTAGAGATTTCTCGCCAGGCACTGTTCCGTGGTCGGGTAGACCAAGTGAAGTTAATAGTGATCAAATTGAGACACTGACTGAGAACAATCAATGTTCTACCACATGGGAGATAGCCAACGCACTCAAAATATCCAGATCGATAACGTTATTGGTGAAAATGAAAAATATGTCTTTTATTTTACATAAAAAACCATATGGACTTTTTTTGCCAACCCAATATAATAATAAACTGTGGCAAGTTCTTTTACAGCAGGAAGCCCTCTATAGAAGAATGTCAGGTGGGGCCTAACGAGCAGTGAGTGGTTAGGAAAGTCTCTCCATGAAAGGGGTATAAAGAATAAAAAGTAGCTAGCTCGGCAAAGAGCATGGGGAAGGACGTTTTAGGGGTGCGACACAGCCAGGTATAAAACGTGGGCTGGGCTGGAGCCCGATGTGGTAAGGAGCGGGGAAGACAGACCTGGCTCAGCCCCCTGACGTCAGTGGGGGGGGGGGGGCGTGGGAAGGAAGGCGGAGGGGCCCTGCAGCCACCCCGCGGGGTTCACTGTATTCTCACGTCTGTAGAAGTTGCGTAATCACTGTATTCTGAATGGGGATGAGCCAGGGGGCAGAGCAGTGCGCACAAGGGGGACGACCTCCACCCTCAGGAGTATACGGCAAAGGAGAGGATGCGAGAGGGTAGTAGTTTTCAAACTTCGGTGTGGATCAGAATAATCTGTGTCCTTATCAAAAACGCCCATTTCTGGCCCTCACGTGCAGAGGTTGAGTCACGCCCCCTGTGTTTGTATGGCTACCCAAACGATTCTTTCACAGGTAGGTAGCTGTGACTTCCTCCTGGGAAACAGAGGCCTAAGCAGTTAAGTTTTTCTTTTAACAACGTTGTGGTGACAGGGAAGCTGAGGGAGTCCAAGAGGAACACGTAGACGTACAGACAACCCCATGGATTAAAAGGGGTAAGGCGTTTCCACACCTGCAGGGATTTACTGTGCAATGCGATATGGGTCGAGTCCTGAAATACTAGGAGTTCAGCTATCACACTCTAAGTCACAAAAGTTCCAACCTGATTTCTCAACATCAAGGACCAGGCGGTAATATGTGTACCTTTGAAGACTGTGATTCGCCTGATAGAGCTTCTCATCCTGCACAGTAATTGTCATGGAGTTGGTGATTTATTTGTGTTGAATGCATGAATGCGTGCATTAATGAATATTTTCCTGATACCTCTTATCATGCTCTGTCCCCCCCCCCCAGCTCACTTATCACCTTTCCCGCACAGCTTGGGGGAGAGCGAGGCCCTGATAGTTCTAATAACTGATATATTGCCTCTTGGAATGATTTGAATAATGCATGGAAGAGAACAATGATTAACCCAAAGCAAACGATCTTCCATCTATGTCCTCCAAGCGCTTCATAAATATTTCTATTATGTGTGCATATAAAAAAAATAATCACAATGGAGTGTAACATACATTATTTCTTTCTAATTGGGCTGTGAGCTTCTCAAGGGCTGGCACTCCGTCTTCTTTAGCTTTATTTTGTACAGAGTCACCTACTATGTCTTCTTTAAGAAAATTATGTTGAGCCCTGGCTGGTGTGGCTCAGTGGATTCAGTGCCGGCCTTGGAACTAAATGGTCCCTGGTTCGATTCCCAGTCAGGGCACATTCCTGCGCCTTGCTCCACTGAGCCCTTCCTTAGTTATCAGATTACAGTGGTTGCGGGCCAGGTCCCCAGCAGGGGGCACATCAGAGGCAACCACACATGGATGTTTCTCTGCCTCTCTTTCTCCTTTCCTTCCCCTCTCTCTAAAAATAAATAAATAAAATCTTTTAAAAAATATGTTGAATTGGGCTGAATTATAATGATGGTATTGTAAATATTTTGGCAGCTGGATGGGGACAGGTTTTGCAATAAAGAAGCCTTTCGATGCTTCTCAATTCTTACGTTCGCACCGAAGCTGACCACACAAGCACATTGACGGGGAGAGAGCCGTGCCCCCCACCCCACGCTGCTCTGGGTCAGGGTTGGTGTTAATGACGGAGTTATAGACCACATGAGCTGGGATGCCACATGTGAGTGACCTTCAGACCTGTTTAGAAACTCGGGTTAAGTCAGACTAAAGAGACGTTGATTTCTTGACACCTTGGTGCCAACAGCCGTTGAATAAGGCAGTGTTTGATGGCGATGGAAGAGCTGATCTCAAGACCGAGCTGGGTGTTCTAGGCACAGTGTTAGGAACGGTTTGGGAGTTGGATCCCCTGAATCCAGAGCTCGGATCCGGCAATGGTGGCAATGCAAACAGCGTGGGATGTATATGGTGGTCTCCGGTTCCCAACTCAGGCAGGGGTCAGAGGAACCCTCACAGTGGTCCCCACGGTGAGGCGTGGGGACCACAATCTAGCTCAGGTGGACATAGTTCATTAGGAGAGACGGCCTCAGTTATGGCTCATGCCAGGACCCCAGGTTTAGAAGTGGGTGGAGCACTAGGAAACTAGGCAAATCGAGGTAGAAATTACACCAAATCAGTGCCCGGCAAAAGACTTCTGGCTAATCTTGCCTCCTCGATGTGGTACGACGGCGTGGGAGCAGTAGCCCCATGAGTGTGGACAGCTGCCGAACGTACATGAACAGCTCACTTAAACCGCACCTGGCTTTATTGTCATGAGGCTGACCTCACCCATTCTGAAGCAAGCAGGGGATAGAAGCAGTGTTAACGTGTTTGGTTAAGAAAGGCCTTGCCCTGAGGGGCTTGCTTTACAGAAAAACTCCTCTCCCCCCAAAAAAAAATTAGTTGCGAAGAGCATTTTTACTTTCTCCTGAAGAACATCTTCAGCGGACAATTTCGTCGTCAGCTGGTGCCTGGCTCTTAATCAGCTCCTTTCTAAATTTAATTTTCCCGTTTCCTTTTTTGCTCCACTGAGCCCTTCCTTAATTATCAGATTACAGTGTTCAGCATGATTCCCGGAATTGTTGGCTTTGTCGACCAGAGAGAAGACAGACCCTTGATGTAGGTAAGGCTGTGCCTTCTCGTTTAATGATTCTCCCGTTAGTGTCCCGGTCAGTCTCGGGAACCACGTCTGAAGTGACCAGTGAGCAAACTCCCTTCTCTTCGGCTCCCTAATCTCTCTTCCACGACCGGCCTGCTTCATGTGTGAACTGTCAAGCAGGGTTTGGTGGAAGAGCCAGTCATACAGGCTCATGCGAACTTCAGATCACGGTGTTCTGTGCTTCGCTCTCCAGTTCAGTGAGTCTGTCCTTCTGCGTGGAACTCAGGGTGTCCAGGTGCTGGCCTTGGCCCCTGGGCCTGGCAGTGCTCAGTTTCATTAACTGGGTCAGTAGGTTCCCCGGGCTACTGAGTGCGCCGGGAGGTACCCTGGCTGGCGTCGCGGGTGCGCACCCTGGAGAGCCCGTGGTCAGAAGGGCCTGCCCCTGACATCGTGCCCTGGTGGTGTCGTTTTGAAACTCTTAATACTTTGTCTTTGAACGTGTGTTTTGTCAGTGAAATTTGGTGGGACAATGGAGTATGCCCACCCTTCTGACTACCTCTCTTGCACACAGTGTTGGCGATGCCCCGTGAGCACAGAACCGGGGTGGACTCCCAGGGTGTGGGTGTTCCGCAAGACACTCAGTGAGTGCAGAACAGGCAAGTCGCATCCACAGCTCAGTAGGGGGGTGAACTGACATTCTGGGTGTTGTGCTTCTTCCATTTGAACCAGATTTGCTTCACATTGAAAAGAGGACAGTAGTGTTCCACAAAATATAGATAAATGCCCTGGCTGGTGTGGCTAGTGATTTGAGTGCCAGCCTGCAAACCGAAGGGTTGCTGGTTTGATTCCCCAGTCAGGGCACATGCCTGGGGTGCAGGCCAGGTCCCCAGCAGAGGACATCTAAGAGGCAGCCACACATTGATGTTTCTCTCCCTTCCTTTTTCCTCCCTTCCCCTCTCTGTGAAAATAAATAAAAGTGTTTTTTAAAAAAAGAAATCTAGGTAACAGTGAAATAATAGAAAATATAGACACTGGTCTCTGCCCCACTGTTCCTGGCACAGAGCTCCTAAAACCATTGGAACTCCCTAAGTGGGAGCTCCTTTTTTTCTCTATTTGGTCTTAGACCCCAATTCCCGACATAAGAGTTCCCAAATCCCTTGCAATGCCCTGGGTGACGGGCATCTCTTTTGCTCTAAGTGGTATCTCTGGCTACTGGCCGGGGCCCAGAAAGACCCTCCATGATTAGAAGCTTGGAGTGTGCGGCTGCATCCCTCATGGCCCAGGAAGAGAGCGGCTGGAGGCTGACGTGGGGTTGATCCCACCCACGTGATGAAGGTTCCATAAAACGCCCAAGTGCGGGGCTGGGAGAGCTCCCAAGCTGCTGAACACATTCCGGCGGGGGATGGGTGGGAGGGTGGCCCATCCCGACTCCATGGGACAGGAGGTCCTTGGCTTGGGGCCCTTTTAGGCCTTGTCCCAAGGGTCTCTTTCACCTGGATATTCATCTGTGTCCACCATCATATTTTTTAATAATAGACCAGTAAACATTAAGTGCTTCCCTGAGCTCTGTGAGCCATGGGAGCAAAGGATCAAGGCCAAGAAGGGGTCGCAGAGATCCCAATTTAGTGCCAATCAGTGAGAAGCACAGGCGACCATCTGAGACGGCGAGTGGCATCCGAAGTGGAGAGGAGGGCAGTTCTGTGAGACCGAACTCTTAACCTGAGCGTTCTCCTGGTAGCGTTTGAGTTAAGTTACAGGACATCCGGCTGGTGTGGGAGAATTACTGGGGTTGGGACCCCCATCCCAACACACACACACACACACATGCACTCACACACAGGCTCGAGTGCACTGCCCAGAAGAGCCAGAAGTGTCCTGTGTGGGAGTGCTCCTCGCTGCCCCACGACCGAGGAATCGCACCAGGTCCTCTCTCACTCACGCCACTTCCCCAATTTGCCAACCCCAACGCCGAAAAGGCTGCCTGGAAGGAAGGGACAGTAGAGAAACCCTAGTTTCTTCCCCTCCCCTTCTCCTTCACTGACCAGTGAGCGTCACGCGGGCAGCGTGGATAGAGTGGGTGCGTGTCAAGTGGCGAGACAAAGAGTCGGTTTGCTTTGTGCTGCGTTTGTCCTGCTCTGCCTGGAGCGCCACATTGTACGTAGGCGTGCACAAGCTACAAGACGTGACTTGTGTGATTTTTGTTGATTCTGCCTCTGGGGGAAACGCCCTCCTGGATGCATTTAGAACAGGCATTGTACGATATAAACAGGAATGGTACAATCCACGCTAACAGTCAAAACTTGAAATTTTTCTTGACTTAGAACAACGTTCGGTAGCAAGTTTTGAAATGTCGCGACAAGTCAGGAGAAAGGCGGGAAGAAAGGACAGTTTGTGCCAGCACCTGCCGCGGCACCTTGTTCCTGCGGACGCACAGGACCCCGTGCCCCCCGTTTTCCTTCTCCTCGGGCCCGTGGGATGTTCCCAGGATCGCCTCTGTGTTTGCCCCTCTTTGCCGTGGGTCCCCAGAAGTGTCTGTGGCTGCAGGACGAGGCTGAGCGACAGGCTTCTCCTGACCCGCCGCGTCCGGGCACACAGCGCACAGGCTGGCTCCTCCGGACCCGGGGGAGGGCCCGCCTTGCACGTCTCATCCTCCAGAGACGGGGACTCCGCAGGGGGAGGCTTGCGGCGCGAGTCCGGCTGCCTTCCGGCCGGGATCCTTTTCTTCATTCACAGCCAGAGGCGGCCCCACAGCCCCTTAGTCGCCAAGAACTCCTTAGAGTCAAACATGGAGAGAATGTTTTGCTTGTTTCGAACAATGCATCGGTTCTAGGTTAGCAGCAGCTAAGAACGCAGGGTTGGCATTTCGGTGACGAATGGTACAGCGCGGCTCGTGACATCAAGGCTTACAGCGGCATCACTGAGTGGGGGCCACGGGGAGGGAGAAACCATGTGTCTGGAGATGGGGTGCTAACACATGTCTCTCCCTCTCCAGTTCTTTACAACCAGCCTCCCCACACCACCAGGAATTTCTGAGGATTATTTTCTGTGTTTGGGGGCCATAGAGGACACACTCGAGCTTTTAAACTGTTGATTTCTTCTGATGATAAAATAATACAGACCACTTTGGAAAATACAGGAGAAAATAGGAAGATGAAAGAAACCTGTAATGTTATCATGCAAGTTAACATTTTGGTGAATTTTTTAAAAAATATTTTATTTATTTATTCTTAGGGAAGGGAGGGAGAAAGAGAGAGAGAGAGAAACATCAATGTGCAGCTGCTGGGGGCTGTGGCCTGCAACCCAGGCATGTGCCCTGACTGGGAATCGAACCTGCGATGCCTGGTTTGCAGCCCGCGCTCAATCCACTGAGCTACACCAGCCAGGGCACATTTTGGTGAATTTTAATTTTGTTTTTCTCTCTTCATCCTTTCCATCCCCTCTTTCTCTCCTACCTTCTTGCCCTTCATTTATTTTCTTTCTCTCTCTTCTCTCCTTCCCTCTTTACATATCTATGATATATATGAAATATGATATATCTGTGATATATGATATAGATATATCATAGATATATCATAGATATATGATATCCATTGGGTTAAGCAATGACAAATCTGCTATTTTCTGCAGTTTTAAGATTTAGGTGGTAATGCAGTGACTTTAATCAACTGTGTGGTGACTGAGAATTTTAAATGACCCAAACCGGAACAGAATCAGCCAGTCAGATATCTGTGAACAGGAACAGCTTTCATCATTACAAGATTAATCAGGAAGGTGTTAACATACACCAATAAAGCAGAGAGATTTCAGATTAAGAACTTCTATCATTTAAAGTCTCACCCCATTATCCTTTCCATGAAAGTGCCCTCAGGCTTTCAAATTAATGGCGTGTGGTTTAAGAAGATTTAAGATGAAGGTGGCACACTCAGCAAACTTGACCATTTCTATCTTAGTTTAATTAATCTCTTTATCCGGGTCACTCAACACCTGAATCCAAAAAGTAAAATCGTGTTCTTTTGAGTTGAGGAAACAATTGAATTACAAAGTAATCCGATACAGAACGATCAAAGTCTGCAAAACTTAGAATTCCTAGCAAGTGCACCTGAACGGAGCGTCCTTTTATACCAGGTTTTTCATGCTTCTGTGGCGGACTTTTCTTCCAGGTTCCCTGGGTCCTGCCCTTAGCCCCTTGGGGTTTGTGGGCACAAAGCTTTCTGCCTTTGACGCGGAGCTGAGGCTAGTGTTCTAAAAATGACCAGGTTTGCAAAGCTATTCCTTTTTTAACTGTAAGAATTTAAGGCTCCTTTGGAAACTAAAACCCTCTGGAGACGACTGGGAAGTGTTCTCTTTTTTCAGAGCAATCCTTGCCTTGCATATTGGAGACTTGGTTAGATTTTAAATACTTGTGTGCCTGCATTCACTCGCTTACCCTCAGAATATTCATTGACCACCTACTACGTGCCCATCCTACTAGACGAACAAAACCTATAGCCTCTTCCCTCCTGGAGCTCATTTTCTGTGGGAGAAACAGACATTAAATAATCATGGAATCAAAGTGAAATACCAAACGTGAGCGAGGCTGTCAGGAGAGGTGGTTGATGCTGGAAATGTGGAAATGCTGACAGCAGCCACCCGGCCGGGGCGTCCGAGGGACGGGAAGGGGCAGGGGGAGGAAGAGCCTTTCGGGAGAGGGGACCGCACTGGCAAAGGCCGTGCACAGAAGCACTTACCGAAGGTCACACTGGTGACAGTGAGCCCAACGGAAGGGCCGCGAGACCCTAAAGCTCAGAGCTTGTCTGGGTTGGCGGTGACGTCCCTAATGTAAATGAACCTCGGAGATGACGCAGATTAAAAATGTTGTTAAAGCTGCCCAGTAGCACACCGAATTATTTATAGGGGATTTTATTCAGAGAATGAAAATAGAAGTGCAAAGAAAAGGAAGTTAAGACTGCAACGCTCAAGGCCCTGGGGACACAGTGCAATCATAGGGAAGTAACTTCTAAGGGCTGGTGCAGAAGGACAGACATAGCAGCTTCAAAACGTCCCACTCAACAGCCACCATGTCAGACCCGGGTGGCGGTGGGGGCGGGGTTTGGGGGAGGCACAGTTCAGGGAGCCACAGCTACTGCAGTGACAGACAAGACCGGGTCACGGCTCTCAGGGAACTCCGATCTGGTGGCGCAGACACCTGGGCCAGTCCCTCCTGCACCGTGTGACATGCTCAGGGTAGGTGAGCACAGAGGACCCAGGCCACGGCGTGCACGGGACAGAGCATCCCCCTGGGCGGGGCCTGGACAAGGTGTCAGGGAGGGTAGGGTGCTGACTCCGAGTGCCGAAGAGAGACTGGAAATTCTCGAGGGAAACGTGAGCAGGAGGAACCGAGGAAGCCGAAGGAAGGGCATGGCCGAGGCCTTGTGTTGCGCTACGCAGGCCGCTCCGCACCGCAGAGCCGGGTGGTTCCTCAGTGTGTCTGGGCTTGCACTTGCACGGGGCCCCCACAGATGAGAAAGGTGAGGATGGCCAAGGGCATGCACGCGTGTTCTGCTCAAAGGCTCGCCGCTGTCCCAGGCAGGCACCAGGAATACAGCAGCGCACCGTCCCGCCCGCGGGGCTCCCATTCTAATGGGCAGACAAGCTGTAAACGCCGAGGTGGGAAGTGCTTTCCGATAGAGAGAAGCGCTTTGGAGGAAAGGAAAGCCGGGTGAAAGAAAGTGACTGGAGACGGCGTTTTAGGCGCCGTGGGAGGCACATCCGCCCAGGCGCCAGGCAGACGGGTACCGCTACAGCGAGACAATGAGCCGCGCCTCCGCCTGCATCCACGCGGGTCCCCAGCAGAGGGAACCGCGAGCCCAAGCTCACGGGCAGGAACAGGGTCGGGCGTTGAAAGCAGAGCGAGACCCGTGGAACCAGAGCAGGCGGAGTGGCCAGGGCAGGGATAAGACAGGAGTCTGAGAGGAGAGCTGGGACCGGACTCTGCAGGCCCCGTCCCTGCCTCCCAGTTTCCCTGGGGGGGTGTCCGGACGGGGAACTCGGGCGCCGTGCCGCCGTGCAGGTGGAGAACGCATCCAGCTCTGCGCTTCCCTGAGGGTATTATTAGGAACATCTGAGATGAGAAATGTTCTTCTAGAAAACACGATAAAATAGACGGTGAAATCCAGCATGCTGTACTCCCCTGTGGCAGATTCACCACGAGTGTAAGCAGGTTCTTCTCAAAAGGAGGCCCGGGACAGGATGCAGGGGCTGGTGGTTCCTTCTGAGAAGTGAGCCTGAGACAGGGGCCTGAAGGACGGGGGAGGGGGCAGAGGACCTGCGGCCCAGGGTGCACTGCTGCGCTGCGAGCCGAACACCGGTCCAGTCCGGGGACTGGGCAGCAGCCCATCTCGGGGATGAGCCAGCGGAACTCGGTCTCTTTAGTGCCGGGCATTCTTCCTCTCTTCTGACTCAGAGCAACGCTGTGTTCTGGGGTTGCTTCCTGTTTTCGGGCTTAGAGTCTGTTAAAACTCCCCAGTCTTTGTCCCAGGGGTGGCATGAGGCTGGAGACCTCGCCCAGGTGGCCTGGGTACTAGCAGCAAATGGAATAATCTACATGAGTCAAGTCTTCTTCACTCTCGGCACCTGTTCCCCCATTTACACTCGAAGCTCTCGGAGTGGCTCTAGGTGGTGGTTTTCATTCATTTGGTGTCTCTGTGCGACACTTCCCGTGTGGAGCTCATCCTCTGCACTCGACGGTGCTGTTTTTAAAGACCTGCGAAGGATGATTAACCCAATTAGGCTTTACGCTGTTAGAGTCCCCTTATGGTTTTGGGGGTCTGAGTTCTGATACCGTATGGATCCTTGTGCCTCGTAAGCTTATTACACGTGAAAACCTCACCGAAGACTCTGAATGTTCCTATTCAAGATATTGATGAACACAGGGCATAGAGGTTCTTGCATAGTTTGGTCCTGGGGTCGGGGGGGATCCAGGGGACAGGGAATGTGACACTTCCCAATTCTGTGCACTACGACGAAGCACCCAGGGATGGAGACAGGCAGGCGTCGGTGCCTGATGGAGAAGCCGATGTGCTCACACACCGGCACAGAGCACGAAGACAGCGCTGAATGCTCAGAACAAGCAAGTGGCACAGGGTGCTATGGGAGAGCAAGTAGTGTGCTTTTATGAACAACCGTTTGAGTGAGAGCCGCTGGCAGACGTTAAAATATTATCTAATAGTTTGAGATCTGAGAAATAGAGTTCTTTTTCTTTGATTCAAACTTTTTCATACTGTGTTTTCTATTAGAAAGTGAGGTTCTTTTTCTTAAAAAAAAATGATTAGTTGAGTTTAATTATCCTCCAGAGCCTACTAACTCCCGAACAGCTCACTACTCCCTTAAATTTAGTTAACCCCCCTGTGAAGTGCCCATACGCCACTCCTAACCTCCGGGTCAGTGGCAGGCAGGCTTTCATTCATACCTTTCCTTAACGACCGCTGAAACTAACATGCGCTGGTCAGAAGAGCTGATTGACATCGCCCAGGCTTCATAAAGAAGAGGAGGGAAGTAGACATGAAATGAAAGGGTTATCTCAATGCCCACTAAGATGCTCAACGAGACACACTGTGAGGGAGTTCCTCACAGGGGTCACCCAGCCCAGATTGCAGTGCAGAGCACACGCCCCAGCAGAAGGAGGTGAGGCTGGGCCTTCTCCCATCACGGGGATTTGATGAAAAGAGCGCAACGAACAAGAAGTGTTTGGGCAAAGAGCCGATGAAAGGAAATGCACTTCTCCTCTACAGGGAACGACTTTGAGCCCCCCAGCACCCTTCAGGGGCATCTCAGTGATCCTGGCTTAGCTCTGGAGTCTTCTCTCGGCCTCACCAATGAGCGCTGGGAGCAGAGCCGGTTCTTCTCATGTATTTTCATGTCACCGTCTTAGGGACACTGTCTAAGGTAGGCTTCTCCCCACCCGGCACCCGGGAAAGTCAGTGTGGGACAACACCCACCCAATAAAATGAAAAATTCTAAAACTCTCCCAATCTCCCCTTCAGTCCATGTTTCAGGATTATAGCAACACCTGCCGAAGAACACCCAGAACCTAGAGAAGAGAGAAACATGGGCCGTGATGACTCCGCGCAGACAGAATGCGTCGTAGGTTTTATTTTGAGGAAAGTCCCGGCAGCGCTGGGTGAAGAAGTCACCACATGTAATTTCCCTTCGTCTGCCTTCTGAGAGCCGGTGCGTTTGTAGCAATTTCAAATTCCCCCTCTTTGAGTTCTGCCACCCTCATCTGGTGCTCTGGGAAGGAGTCCTAAATTAGGTTTTTCCCTGAAAGGGTCATCGCACGTGGGATTTTCAGAAAAATCCACGGGAAAAACTCGTTTGGCTTCAGCCACGCAGGTGGTTACGGTCATGGCTGGGGACCATGCGTACATGATGGAACCACGGCCCCTCCTCTGGTGGGTACAAATAGGATCAGTAAAAGAGAGAAAGAAGTGATTCCACTAAAGACAAAGCAGAATGAGCTAAACAGTGTAGCAGACACATCCCGTAGCGGGGGCGGATTGCGAGGAAGGAGGCACACCCAGAGGCTTTGGGAGGGGGGGCCGGGGAGCGGGCCCCAAAAGACCGGGTGGGAAAGGCCGCCCAAGCAGAGAACCTTGCGCAGAGGCAGCGCGGCCCGAAGGTGCACGCCGGATGAGCCCGTGAAGAAGACTGTGGGGCGTGCGGGGCGTGCGGGGCATGCGGGGCGCAGTGTGGAGGGGCAGAGGTGGGAGTCAGACCTGGAGGGACCGGCCGGGTCGCAGGTCCCATGAGCTGGAATGACGTGATGACGACGTCACCGATGTCACCGCAGGGAGGGGGCACGCGGATTTTCCGTCCCGGGAGCGGCACGTGCAAAGCCGTGTTGTTGGGGGTGGGGGCCTCGGAGGGAACACCTGGCTCGGAGAACAACTAGGCAGTGAATGGAGTGGGTTCAGGTGACAGCTGGGGACCATGGCAACGGGAACACTGCAGCATGCATCAGCTGAAGTTGTGTCCCTTACAGGCCGGACTACCACCTCCACTCTAGAAAGCGGCTTGTGAACCTCGGGAGGTTATCATTTTTTATCCTCGAGGACAGAAATTTCTAAAGATTAAAAAATTTTTCAGATGTCTTCCTTGCTCTCCTTGTAGATCATTTAAAAAGGTCTCATTTTCTAACAGGCCGTTTCTAGCAGAAACACAGCCAGCGTGTCCTTCAGTATCCAACACACGAGCATCGTAGCTCGTGGTGAAAACGCAGGCCTTCTCCCGGTTAGAGGGATTTCTCGGTTCTGAGCAGGAGGCAGGAAGCCCTGCTCCGGTCGCATCTCGTCTTCGAGACGGAAGGCTCACACGTGTGCGCTCTCTGAGGCCTCAGCGCGGCGCTGCTGGCGGTTTACTGGGCTCAGCACGGCTCCGTGAAACTCGCGTGCTACGGAGTCCAAGAGCCAAGAGCGGCCGTTCAAGTGACATTGATTGATTCGGTGCCGGTTACTGTGAAGAGACTATTTCGCCTCATTCCGTGGCTCCGTTCCTGCTAATTTGAGGGCCGATCCTTAACACTGTTCGCAATTTAAACCTCAGTAAGCCATCCCAAGCTTTCATGACGGAGCCCAGCCTCAGGATGATAAAAGATGACGAATGCCGTATGTTTCTTATTTCAACATTTGTTCCGTGGACGGGCCGTGAGCTGAATCTGTGTCTGCTACGACAGTGCAGCAGGGTGATCATTCCTCAGGAGTTTCCATGAAAAAGCTGGAAGTGGACTGTTCAGCATTGGCTCGGGGCACAATAACCCTCTTATCAAATTAATTTAATCATCAGCATAAGCGAATGGAAAATTAAATACGATGTCCAATATGCTGTAATTCTTGCGTGTTGAATACATCTTATGACTATAGGTTTTCTAAAATGGTTAGTTTTATATAATGAAATGTCACGCTACACAAAAGCTCTGGTTTTCTTTTGTAACTTTAATTCTGGAGTAGGAATGATGCCATTTCTCCTCTGATTGGTACATGTATGTATGTGCGCATGTTTGTTTCAGCTCTGTCTGAACGCGATGCTTTCTTGAATGAATCATTTGTTCTCATATCAGGGAAGAGTTAAGGTGCAGTTTGAAAAAGTATCATTGACCTTACACCACTTTAGTATTAAAAAGGAATGCCCATCTATTGGTTTCATAAGGGAATTCACTGACAGTAAAACTGGGCAAAAATCTTTTTGACTCGGTGAGGGATACACAGAAGAGGTTGATTTCAACCGAAGGCATGACCTCCTAAAGTGGGTATCAGAGTTAATGAAATTTTTATGCCTGCTGATTCCAAGCAAGTATACAAAATGGTTGAGAATCCTGGCAGACGCTCAGGGAATACTTCCCGAGCATACATCAAAAAGAAAAAGAAAATCTGAGATGCAAAGTGCCCAAATCTCTTCAGTCCACAGTTTTGTAAGCAGGGGACAGGCACTCGACCTGTGCATTCTGGTTTTGACACCTGACACGCCGTCCAGATGGCAGAGCCCCATCAGTCCACGGCATTGTCTCTCAGTCACCTCTCCTCACTGGCTGGCTTTCTTCTTCCCCCACGTTCTTCTTCATCGGTCTCCCCTGCTTCAGATACGGTATCGGAATAAAAAACTATGGAGATTGTTCTCTCGCCTTTCTATGGAAAAATATCAGAAATCACGCAAGAAAGCCCATCTTTTCAAGTCGGTTCACCCTGCGTGATAGACACAAAGGATTCGCTCAGATGGCTCGAGAGCTAAATGTGCCGTTTCGGATCGAAGGTGGCCTGTGGATAAATCTAGGTTTGCATCAGCTTGAACACACCTCACAACCCAATGGCTATAATTTACATACAGATAAATATCTGATTATGAAAGAGTGCTTGGTGAGAGGTATTACTTGGATATGCTCAAAAGATTATTTTGACTAAAGGTGTGTGTGTGTGTGTGTGTGTGTGTGTGTGTCTCCTGGTAAGATGGCATATTGCCATCAAAACAAAATGATTTGGCTGCATTGTTAATGTATCTTTGGGCCTGGTCCAGGTAGTTAATTTGGTTAGAACACCACTGATACACCAAGGTTGTGGATTCGATCCCTGGTCAGGGTACATACAAGGAGCAACCAATGAATGCATAAGTAAGTGGAACAACAAATCCATATTTTCTCTCTTCCTTCCTCCCTCTCTCTCAAATCAATAAATTTTTAAAAAATCTTTCTTTGGAGTTCCCCAAATGAATTGGGTGAGAGGTTGTAACTGTAGCTAGTCATCTCATGACTGAAAGCTTTTCTGAAATTCACAGACGAAAGACAAACGTGGGTCCAGATCGTATGGGTTCAGAATCGTCAGCTCACCTCTCCAAGCTCCATACGCTGGTAAATGAAGGCTATTCATACTTTTAAATAGGTCTTCCAAATAATTAAGCAATGTAATCATATTTAGATTGTTCAAACCAGGTGGGAAATCAGTATTAAACTAGCCTTTAAATACAGGTATATAAAATAAGATAATATATGTTTAAACAGTGAATTGTAGATTCCTTTTTTTAATGTGTTTTTTTCATTTTAATCATTGTTCAAGTACAGTTTTCTCCCTTTTACTCCCAATCCAGCCCACCCACCCCACCCTCCCCACTTCCCTCCCATTACCACCCTCCCCCTAGTTTTTGTCCATGTGTCCTTTATATTTGTTCCTGTAAACCCTTCCCATTCTCCCCTGAAGTTCCCTCTTCTCTCCCCTCTGAACTCTGTCAGCCTGTCCTCTATTTCAGTGTCTTTGGTTATATTTTGCTTGTTTCTTTGTTTTGTTGTTGAGGTTCCTGTTAAAGGTGAGATCATACGGTATTTGTCTTTCACTGCCTGGCTTGTTTCGCTTAGCATAATGCTTTCCAGCTCCTTCCAAGCTGTTGCAAATTGTAGATTCTATATCAGTAAGAAGATATCAATAATAAAAGATTCTTTCCATGTGAAATTATTCTAATTCAAAAGGCAAGTATAACGTTGGCCCTAATAACCTTGCTGCTCTATGGTTAGAATGTGAAATGTATGGACGATGGGCATACGTCAAGATTCGATTATAATTCACATTCTAGTCCTCTCATTCGGCATGTCGGCCAGGTCCTTCAACTTTGTCCTGCTTTACTTTCCTTTTCTGCCAAAAAAAAAAGTTTCATCATCATTTCTACTCCCCGATCCCAGGGTTATGTTCTGCCTGACTGTGATACGTGGCACCGAGCAGGTCCTCAGCCCATGTCTGAGAAACATCCGTGAACACGCGTGTCAGGATAGACAGGTAAAGCGGTGTGCAAATAATGTGTGTCTAGACGTCCGCCTGAGTGGTTCTGGAGTGTCGAGTCAGACCGGCGTGCAGCTGCAGACCCCCGAGGCCCCTTTGGGGGTTTTCTCTCCATTTCGTAGTTGAAGCAGCAGCCGGAGAGCCCAGAAGGAGTCCCTGCTCTCCCGCGCGCCCCTGGGGCTGCGGGGCACCCCTGGGTCCCCGCCCTTTCCTCTTGGGATCCTGCGTTCAGGCGTCCAGTTCCGAGATCTGTAGCTCAGATTGATTAATTGATGTTCTTAAGGCAGTTAATTGACCCCTTGCCGGTGACCGTCTCAGTATGCACTCGTATACACACCTGTTTACCCTGCATGCCCTAGCTTGGGAACGCCGGGGGCAGGAGCTATAGAGGGTCCCGATTTTCATCCTCTTTGAAAACCAGCACGGCGGGCTGCTCAAGTCGAGTGGGTGTTGGCGCACCGCGTGCAGCTCCTGGGTTGGGAAGCGGAATGTTGTCACTCGTGGCGCAGCAGGCTCCCGAGCTGTGCGTTCACATCGGTCCCCTTGTCCCAGGTCCCACGGGAGTGGGGCCGAGGAGGGCAGATCGGGGGGCCGTGGGCTCACAGTCACACCTCAGGAGCCTCGAACTTTCAGAGGCATATCTGTTGAACGTTTGCCCCAGAGGGAGACACTGTGCGGAAAAAAGCCCGCTGGTGCCCCTGCTCCCAGGACGTGGGGAAATGCAAGGCCTGCCGAGACTTGGTGACAGCATGTGGCAGGAAGAGCCGGCTTCGTCCCTCTGTACTCGGATGTGCGTCTCCTGACACTGAGCACGCTCTCCTGCGTGGCCACATTGCCACTGCAGCTCCTAAGGAAATTAGCCTTCGTCTTTCTCTTTTTCTTCCATTTTTGATCACCTGCTGTAAGAGACCATTCTGCATGGTGTGGGCCCAACTCCCACTCGGAGATGCACAGGACCCACGCCCATGGATAGGTTCTCCCGTGGGGAATCAGGCCTGCAATGTGCATAGGCCGCTTTGAGTCTTGCTCTTGCTAATAAACTCCCTTGCCCTGAATTGAGGACATTTACTGCAAAGTAGCTTCCTAAAATCCATGTGATACCTTCCAAGGATGAGTGTAACCGGTCCAACCACTCTTGCCTTTTCATTTGCAAATATCCCTCTTCTGCGATGTGATTAGCAGCATCCTCCCCTTTGTTTTCTGTAAAAGGTGACCACCTAAAGCAAACCTGTGCATAGTAAATGAGGACCATCACATAATGTGCCCAGAGATAGAAATAAAGGCCAGTCATGAGAGAGGCCGTGGCTTTTGGCTCCCCTTGAGAGAAAAAGCATGCTGTCCCTTTTCCTCCACCGGACTCGGTGGTCCGTGTGAATGTCTCTCCCCCATCCACAATGTCACGCAGACCCCATGAGCCGGGGTCCACATCAACTTTCCTCTTGTATAGAATATTAGTATTTTTGGCACATGCGAGTATATATGATGGTGACCAATTTACTCGTTCATCATGTTCTATACAGAGTTCTCCAGCAAGAAGCAATCACTGTAAATATATTTAAGATCTCAGCTGTAGCCTATGGGATAATGAGAAAGGATTGAACGGGCAAAACTTGTTTTTGCTAGAGAAGAGAAAAGTGTGATGTTGAAATATGGTTGCAAACACAATCATAGCGACACCAAAATAGCAGTAGCTGGCACTTATAAAGCTCTGATCATGTACTAGGCACTATGCCGAGGCTTTGCACCATTTATTCAGTTCATTGTTATAGCCGTGCCGTGACGCTTGTCTCGATGAAGAAATGAACTCCCCCAAGGTCAGCAAGTCCCAGCAGAAGCAGGCCCTGAGCCCAGGTGGGCCCGATTGCACAGGCTGGGCCCTCCCACACTGTTCGCTGTCGCAGGGCCGTCCTCAGCTGCCATGAGGTCGCCTTTGTGACCTTGCCAGCACAAGTCGTTTCCGCAGCGCTCCGTGCTCTTGAGAGGTGGGCCGATGTACCTCTTGGCTCTGTGGCTTCCCACGCCAGGTAGAACCATCACCAAATTCAAGACTTGAACCAGATGGCAGCACTGTGCCTTCTGAAGTCATCGCTGCTGAGTCCCCAGCCGTCTCGGTCTTGGGGTCAGACAAACAAAATCCACAGTCTTTCTGTAGGAACCAGGCAGGTCAGCGAACCTGGGTCTGATTGCGCTTCTGGGAAATGGGGACGACAGGGATGCTTCTGGCCTAGGCCAAAGTCAGTATCAGAACACGTCATCGATGACTCTTCACTCAGCGCCACCCTCCACCCCAACTTCCCTATGGGCAGCAAGAAAGAGCCCAGGGCCACCTCAGCCCAAGCAGGGAGGTTGTCCCGGCTCTGGATGAACGTGCGTCCACAAGGCTGCTGAGCACTGGGTGTCCCCTCGGGCTAGTCCTCGGCTCCCTCCCGGCAGCCCTGAGGACCCGCAGCACCTGGGTTGTGAAGCAGCGCTACTTACCAACTGCCGCCAACCCGGACCCGCTGGGCGGGCCGTACCCTGGTGTCAGTTCTCGGGAGGGCTCCCAAGGACCCTGCCTCAGACACTCTCCTGCGCGCCCTCCTTCTTTTTCTGGGCCAGACCCCCTTTCCTAACTGCGCCTCCGAGCCTGCAGTGGGGCTGCAGCCACGGCTGACTCTGCCTCTAACGCATGTTGACTTCATTCGCCTGCTGCTAGCCTCCCAAAACCACCGCCCTAGGATCTGGGAGGAGCACGGGGGAGGAAGGTCCCCTCCACACCCCGCCCTGTGACAGTGTCACTGAGATTGGCCTACGGGGAATGTGACTCAGGTTGGAATGCCCGGTCAGACTCCCACCATGTTCTGGGCGGCCCACGCCTAACTGGATAGCGCTCTATCCAATGTGAGGCGTGGAATGTCTCTCCATGGGCCGGAGAGACATCACCTCAAGGTTCCCCTGCGATGAGGGTCAGCACCCTCTCTGTACCGTCCCAGCCCTTCGCCCCACACCGTGCCAGCCCTAAAGAGCTCCTGGAGTTCCATGGGGCACAGTTTGGAAGGGCTCAATTTAACTAGTTCTCTCCATCCACCAGACACTGGCCGAGCCCCTACCATGTTGCTGACACGCCACTCGGTACTGAAGCAGGAGGCAGGTGGCTGTGGTTGCAGCCTGCCAGGGCCGTGCAGCCTAGAGCGGCTTCGATCCACACTTGAATGCGTTCAGCGCCGTGCTCTCGAAGTTTGCCTGGGGCACATGGGGCCCTGGAGGGGTGCACTCGGAAATGGAAAAGGCGCTTCTGGGGGGTGCCGATCTGAGGTCGACTTGCTCTAGTGAAACGACCTTGGAGAGGCAAACAGGACACGGAATCGCACAGGCTGGCTCGGAGTTTAAGAACCTGGGCTTTGGAGAGCGGCTCACTGGGCCTGCCTCCCAGCGTGCCCTTTGCCAAGGGCGCCAGCGTGGGCGGCAGAGACATCCCCTCAAGGTTCCCCGGGGAAGATGGCACTTGACTCGGGGTGCTCCCAGTATCAAAAGATATACTGCAACAGTTTCAAGGTTCTTGTGCTATTTATTCCCCTCCTGACTCAAGCCCACGATGTCGGGCGAAAGAAAGCCTCATCTCTAGGCTTAGCCCCACGACAGAGGGGACCGTGCTTTTGAGAAAATACCCTTGTGCTGCTGCTGTTTCAAAATTTGCCACTTCACGCCCTTCAGGTCACTTCAGCCTCCAAAAGGGAAGGCTTCTGAAATTGCTGCTGAACATTTTTAGCATTGGGGATTTTTTTTCTTTAACCTTCCCTCTACACCTGGTTGTTGGGGAATTAAGCCTGATGGCGTGCGTCATTTCTGCAGGCTTTTCTCCTGTCAGTTGCCAGGACCTAAGTCCGGGAACAAAGGTGATCGTGATGAAAGGAAGTGGGGACCGGTACACACGCTCACACACACCCCGTTACTGCCTCCTGTGATGCAGCCGTGAACACGTGCTCACCTTCCACCACAGGACACGTTTCATTTCTTACATGTCGTCGTCATGTGTGACATCGATGAAACTGCCTAATTGCTATCCGACTTCTTGTTTAAAGAAACTATGCAGAAAGAGGTAACAGGTGGACAAAAAGGCCTGGGTTTCAGTCTGAAACAGGTGCCATTTCCCCCTCAGGTGTTCTAAATTTATCACCATGACCCAAAAGAAAATTCTACAGAGGAGACTCCCCCTGATCTCCGGGTATGGAGATGAGTGAGACATTCACGTTACTCCTTCCCATGTTTCCCAGGATTGACTGATGAGGATTCCATTTGCCCTTACGTTTTTCTCCCATTCCCATCATCCGTCTGAAATAGATGTGGAAAGACGCCCCTGGGTATATCATGATTGTTTTCCGTCAACCTTTTCTCGCCTTCGGGTGTCTGTGCAAGTCCTTATTAAATAAATGTTTGTAAAAATAACCTTACCCTTCTGATTCTCCACTGTGACTTTCGCAGAGAGATTCTTCATCATTTATTATCATCTACAAAGCATGCCTCCAGCCTTTCGTTTAAATCTGATGATGCTTCTTGCCCAGGGGAGAGATAAATGAACCTACCACTCCGGGAAGCTTTAAAGGGATTCGGCTTGCCAGGCGGCGTGATTTCCTCTTTGTGCTTTTCAAGGAGGAAGAACAACCTTGTTCTGCAGGGAATTACCAGCGAGATTTTAATTTTCACCCATTCCCAGAATGCCCTGGAATTCACACATCCTCGCCCAAGTTTTCTCGGCTATGTTTGAAAGGCTTGGCTAAAAGAAAAAGAAAAACAAGAAAGACAAACTCGCTTGCTTGCATTTGCTTTCCTGCTTCTGTGGTCCGACCTAAGTGACACAGAACAAGATCTTAAGGGGCTGTACTCTCAAGTTCCTCTCACAGTGGGCCACGCTCGACTTCCAGTCCAGAGCCATCTCAGGTCTCCTTTCGTGTTGGTCTTCAGTGTTGGAGCGTGCAGGAGCAGTGCAACTGGACTCGTCCCAGCCTGTCCCGGGAAAGGCGGTTCCAAAGCATCAAGTGAGCAACCAAGTACCTGTTTGTAGCAAATGCATGATTTGTGGGTAGCTGATGAGCACCGTCCCAGCAGAGAGACAGAAGAACATCCTGGGGTGGGGGGTGGAGAACAAACATGTTCATTCAAGAGAATGCCTCTCACTTCTCTATAATTCCCACTGGGGGTTGTTCTGTGAGCTAGTTTAATTTATTTCTCGCAGCAAAATCGTGAGCAGGACTGAATTCCAGATTTCCAGATTCCATAAGTAAGCACTCTGCACTCCAAGTGAAGAAGCGGTTTGTCCTGGCTGGTGTAGCTCAGTGGAATGAGCGCGGGCTGCAAACCAAGGTGTCGCAGGTTCGATTCCTAGTCAGGGCACATGCCTGGGTTGCAGGCCACGGCCCCCAGCAAGTACACATTGATGTTTCTCTCTCTCTCTCTCTTTCTCCCTCCCTTCCCTCTCTAAAAATAAATAAATAAAATCTTTAAAAAAAAAGAAGCAGTTTGTAGCCTTTTCTCATGTGGTTGCTCCACCGAGTTGGGGGTGGTGGTGCTGTGCTTGTTGGAAACACAGGCGCAAGCCAATCAGGCATCTCTCCTTAGGAGCCTCCTAGACTTCTGCTTGTTGGGCAAATCGCTCTACAGTGAGGCTTGATATGGGCCCTGGCGGTGAGATGTTTTTCTATGAATCGGTGAGCATTTTTGATGGTCTCATGCCCTTGAGATTTGTTGTAATGTTTTCTCTCTTTCCCCACAGTAGACACCGATGTTGGGTTAGTAGCCTTTGGGACTTTCTGCTAATATGCAGCGAAAGGACACCAGGGAAGGAGTGTCCATTAACATGATTATATTCATTCCTCCATCAACACATTATGTTCAGTGCAGACTGTGTATGTACTCGTCACCGCATGGAGTCCCGGGAGGGTGAGGCTGGGCCCCACAGCCTCCTCCTCGGGGATCTCTCAGTAGGACAGAGACCAAACGAGCCGACGGAGCAGGGCGGCTGACTCAGCCTGGGAGCGGGGACTTGGGGGGAGAGATGACACTCATCACCGAGAGACAGACCGGTGCGTGGGGCTCGTGGGGGTAACAAGCTTTGAGATAATGCAAACTCTGTAGAATGGAGAGGACGCGGTGAGAGGAATTGGACATAAATGGGACTCAGAGTTGTCAGAAGTGAGAGTGCAGAGGGAGACAGGAGGCAGGTCGTGGAAGGGTAACAGTGGGGTTTAAAGACTTCGTGTGTTATCCTAGGAGCTCTGGGGAGGCCCCAGAGTCGGTTCCCTTCCTCTCTGCCTCCCTCCCTCCCTCCCTTCTGTTACATCCATCTGTCCACCCATCCATCCATCCATTCATCCACCCATCCATCCATCCATTCATCCACCCATCCATCCATCCATTCATCCACCCATCCATCCACCCGTTCATCTATCTATCATCTATCGTCTATCTGTCTTCTTTATTAGATATAATAAAAACCACACATCTGCACATCTTTAAAAAGTGCCATTTGGCCCTGGCCGGTGTAGCTCAGTGAACTGAGCGTGGGCAGCGAACCAAAGCATCGCAGGTTTGATTCCCAGTCAGGGCACATGCCTGGGTTGCAGGCCATGGCCCCCAGCAACCGCACGTTGATGTTTCTCTTTCTCCCTCCCTTCCCTCTCTAAAAATAAATAAATAAAATCTTTTTAAAAAGTGCCATTTGATAACTTTTTTACAGATATACATACCCATGAAACTGTCAACACAATCAAGATGATAAATATGTCCACCATCCAAAAGTCTCCTCGTGCCCCTTCATAACCTGTTTCTTCACTGGAGATTAGTTTGTATCGTCTAGAAATTCATATTTTTTAACAACGATATGTACATTTTTGGGGATCTAGCTTTTCACTCAATGTACTTATTTTGTATTTATCCATGTTGTATTATATAATATTTTATTGTGTGAATACATCATACTTTGTTTATCCACTTATGTATCGATGGACATGTGGGCTGTTGCTATTATAAGTAAAGCTTCCTTGAACATTTCTTCACAAATATTTGTGTGCAGATATGATTTCACTTCACTTGGGTAATTACCTAGCAATGAAATGGGTGAACATTATGATAGATGTTTAGTTTTTTAAAAAATGTCCATCTGTTGTCCAAAGTGTTTTATTTTACATTTTCTCCTGCATGTGTGAGAGTTCTAGTTACTGCCTACCCCTGTCAACACTTGATATAGTCAGTTTTTAATTTTAACTATTTAACAAATGTGTAATAGTATATCATTTTGGTTTTAATTTGCATTCCTCTAAGAGCTAATGATGTAACACATATATTCTTATTTGTTACTGACATATCATCTGGGGCAAAGTTTCTGTTTAGGTCTTTTTTTCAATGGCTTTTCTTTTTCTTAATATTGATTTTAGAGAGTTCTTTGTATATTCTGGATACATTTCCTTGTATCCAGAGATGTGATTTGGAAATCTTTTCCTTCAGTTCATGGTTTATCTTTTCATTTTCTTAATGGCATCTTTTAAAGAGCAGTATTTCTTAATTTTGAATTCATTTTATCAATATTTTATCTATTATGCTTTTGGTACCATATCTTACAAGTTTTTGCATAAATCCAGGTTACAAAATTTTTCTGCTATTGTTCTTTAGGAAGTTTATTATAGGCATATTAGGGATATTTCAATTATGATTGATTTTGAGTTAATTTTTATGTGAGGTGCCCTTTACAGGTTGAAAAAGTTTTCTTTTTCTTAGTTGTCTGAGCGTTTTTATGAGGAATACACATTAGATTTGGTCAAATGTTTTCTTCTGCATCTGTTGAGGTAGCCATTTATTCTCCTTTGTTGATATGGTCAAATACACTGATTTTCAATGTTAAAGCAGTCTTATTCTTCTAAGATGAACCCAATTGATCATGTTGTATTAGACATTTTATATATTGTTGAATTTGGCTAAACTATTAAATTTCTACATCTATATTCATGAGAGATTTTGGTTAATGCTTCCATTGTACCATCTTTGTCTACTTTTGATATCAGGGCCATGTTGTTCTCTTAAGATAAATTTGAAAATATCCCCTCTTCTTTAATTTTTCATTTGCATAGGTTTGATATTATTTCTTTCTTCAAGTTGGTTAGCTGTCACGTTTGAATCCATCTGTACCTGGAGTTTTTTGTGGGAAGAGTGTAAATGGGAAGTTCAATTTCCTTAATATTTTTAGAGTTGTTTACTTTTTAAATCAGACTTATTGGGGGCACGCTGGTTGATAAGATTACATAGGTTTCAAGGGTACAGTTCTGTGATACATTATCATCCATATATTGTATTGTGTACTTCATTCTTCCTGAGTAAACTCTGGCAGTTTGTGACTTTCAAGGATTTGGTCCATTTCATCCAGGTTACCGATTTTTTGGTGCATGTTAATTTATTCTGTTTCCTCATTATCTTTTTGATATCTCTGGAACCCGTAATGAGGTTCCCTCTCTAATTGGTGGCAATGTTATATTTACTGTCTTTTTTTTCCTTCTGGTTAAAAGTTTACAAATATTGCTGATCTTTTCAGATAACTAGCTGTTAGTTTTATTGATTTATTTTTATTGCTTATTTGTTGTTTATGTATTGATTCCTTTTTCTTATATTTATTATTACCTTTCTGTTATATACTGTCTAGTTAATTGGTCTTTTTTCTCTCATTTCTTTTTTTTTCAAGATTTTATTTATTTATTTTTAGAGAGGGGGGAAGGGAGGGAGAAAGAAAGGGAGAGAAGCCTCAATGTGTAGTTGCTTCTTGTGTGCCCCTACTGGGGACCTGACCTGCAACCCAGGCATGTGCCCTGGCTGGGGATCGAAATGGTGACCTTTTGGTTCACAGGCCAGCACTCAATCCATGATCCACACCAGCCAGGGATTTTACTCTGATTTCTTAAGGTCAAGGCTGAGGTTACTGATTCAGGATCTTCTTTTTCTTTTTCTTTTTTTAAAAGATTTTATTTATTTATTTTTAGAGAGGGAAGGGAGGGAGAAAGAGAGAGAGAGAAACATCAATGTGCAGTTGCTGGGGGTCATGGCCTGCAACCCAGGCATGTGCCCTGACTGGGAATGGAACCTGCGACACTTTGGTTCGCAGCCTGCGCTCAATCCACTGAGCTACACCAGCCAGGGCTAGGATCTTCTTTTTCTAACGTAGGTATTTCATTGTAAATTCCTCTCTATTATTTTAGTGTCATCTCACAAATTTTATGTTGCATTTCCATTTTAATTCAATTGAAAAAACTTTAAATTTTTAAAAAATTTCTCCTTTGATTCCTGAGTTATTCTGAATATGTTGAATATGTTATTCAAATATCTGAGGGTTTTTTCAGATATTTTTCTACTGTTGCTTTCTAATTTAATTGTATTTGTTCTGAAAATATAATTTGTTTGCTTTGAACAACTTTACATTTCTTAAGATTTGTTTCAATGCCCTGGAATGGTCCATCTTATGAAAATGTTCTTTGTGTAAATGAAAAAAAAAATGTGCATTTCTTTTGTACGTGGTGAAGAATTCTGTAACATCAAGTCGATCAAGTGGGTTGAGAGTGTTGGTCAAGTCTTATTTTACCTTTATGGACTTTTTAATCCACTTAAACTATCAACTGACAGAAGGATATTGAAATGCCTGTCTATAATTGTGCACTTGTTTATTTCCCATTGTAGTTCTGTTGGTTTAAGCGTCATGCATTTTGAGGCACTTCTGTTAGTGGTGTTTCTTTCAGTTTCTTAGGTTCTCTTGAGGAACTGATTCCTTTCTCTTTGACCATCCCATGGAGATAAAGGTGGAAGGAGTGAAACATGGCTTTTCCAACATTTTATCTTGTACATTTTCAAGCATACAATGAAGTCAAGAGCATTGTACAGTGACCACACGTGTATCCACCATTAAGTGGGTTCCTACTATTGTAGCCTTGTTTTAGTATATTGCCCTTATCACCTCCATCCATCTTATCAGTCCTCAGTCCATCTCAGTTCTTGGTTTTCATTGAAGGTATCCGTTCAATCCCTATTAAACACTTCAGCATAAATATCTTTTAACTAGAATTTGTCATTTTAGCAGTCTTACTAAACTAAACATCTACATGCATGAAAAACACGTAAGTGACTACTTACTGATTTTTGGCAAGTGCATACAGCTGTGTGCCCCAAACTCCTGTCAAAATACAGAACGCTGCTGTCGCCTCGGAAAGTTCTCTCACATTCCTTTCCAGTCAGTCCCCTCTGCCGCTCTCTCAGGGGAACTTCTCATTTTTTTCCACTACAAGTTAATTTTAGCTGTGCTAGACCTTATTATAAATGGGAACGTAACTATTCATTTGCATCAGGGTCCTTCCCCTCAGCATGCTTTGAGATTTATTCATGTTACATAATCAGCAGTTTTTAAAGATTTTACTTATTTATTTTTAGAGAGGGGAAGGGAGGGAGGAAGAGAGAGAAACATCAATGTGTGGTTGCCTCTCACGTGGCCCCCACTGGGGGCATGGCCTGCAACCCAGACATGTGCCCTGACTGGGAATCGAACCTGCGATGCTTTGGTTCGCAGCCTGCACTCAATCCACTGAGCTATGCCAGCCAGGGGCATTTTGTTCTTCATCATTGCCGAATAGTATCTCACAATGTGACTATTCCAGCTCGTTTATCCGTTCTCCTTTGGAGGGGCTTCTGGCTGTGTCTGGTCCCAGGCTATTACGAGAAGCCACCAGGAACATCCCTGTGGAATTTCCTGGGTGGGTGTATACTGTGATTTCTCTTGAGGAAGCACCTAGAGGTGGGATGGCTGGATCATAGCACACACGCACATTTACTCTTGCAAAGCGACTGCAGACCACCTCTTTCCAAAGCAGTCACTCCACGTTGCATCCCACTGGCAAGGTGTCAGCGCTCCGGTTGCTCTCTGCCTTCAGGTGGTCTTGGCAGACTCGTTGTTACAGTGGCTGTGTAGTCACTACCTCTTTGTGGTATTTTTCTGCAATTCTGCGATGCTTTATAACACTGAGTACCTTTCCATGTGCTTGTGGCTATTCATATAATCTTTTGAAAAATACCTGCTCAAATATTTTGCTCACTTTTTACGGAGTGGTTCGTATTGGACATTGAATTGTGGGAGTTCAAACTAAATGACCAATATTAAAAGGGAGACACGTGTTATGCATTATATCTCTCCAAACCAGCACAGGGTCTGGTACATAATACATGCTCAAAATATATGCTCCTTAAAAAATAGACATAACCTGGGACTTTGAACTTTGTGAAATGCTTCCCATAAACCATACCCTGCTCTCCAAAAAAAGTACAGAACTGGATTGGCTCACTCTCTCAGGGGTTGAGAGAAGTCTGCCTTTGCTGTTGTTTATCACTTTTTCTGAAGAGAGCAAATGGGGCAAGAAGCCATTTTTAGGTCTCGGAGTGGACCGTGCCTGGGGTGGTAACTTCAGGGTCCCCGTGCAAACCCTGAAGGGGGACACTTTTGCAGTCAGCCTCTGCAGCCTGTAGAGGGAGGGACAGGTGAGGTGCTGGAACCCACGGGGAAGCCTGGGAGTCCTCCTGAAAAAGGCGGAGCAAGACAGGAGGGTTTTGTTTTCACGGAATCTGCCGATGGCCACGGGCTGCTCCTCTGCAGCGGTCCTGCGCACCGTCACAAGCAGGGCGCCCTTTGGGGGCAGGGTTTGGCCACAACAGACCTGCAAGGCATCGGTGCTCCTCCAACAGTGGCAGGTTTCAACGAGCTTTGCTAGTTGGCTGGCTTTCTCTTCTGCCTTTTAGAAGCCTGAAGGACCAAGGATGACGTGATGTTTGGTGATACCGAGATTGAGACAGGCAGGCCGGGAGACAAGACATCCGCACCTGTCTCCTTAATCTGCACTGAGTTAGAGAGAGATAAACGGGTTCATCCTGCATAGCCTTTTCTCCTCCTCCGGGATCCAAATCAGTTGCCATGGACACACTCTCTTCCTCATCGCTGTGTTAATTCCTCCGCCTCCTCCTCCGTCTTCCTCCCCTTTGAGAAAATCAGCCCGAGGAGAGCCAGCGCCCCTGGCCGCTGATTTGCTCTGTCAGCGTTCTGCGCTCCCTCGGGATCATGAAACCAGGGGGAACGGGAAAGTGCACCTTATCAGAAAAATGCAGGAGCTCCTGTCGTGTAAAACCCCGGTCAGGGTTGCAAGTAAGCCTGGCTCGAGGGGCGAGGGATGTTTCATGGGGGCCAGGGACATCCTCCCTAGACAAGACTGTGGTTTCCTTATGCTCCTTTAAAAGCAGAGACAAGAGAACTTGGGATGAGCACACTGAGTGACAAGAGGCAGGGAGACGCAGCTGTCTCCGGGGTCCCCCCTCTGAGGGTGTCCAGAGCTGAGGTTTGAGTTTGCGACCTTGTTGAGCCCACTGTTGATGGACTGCCACGAGGGTATCTTTCCTTCAGTGTGAAGAAGTGAACCCTGTCTCTGTGGTCTTGCTGGACGGTTGGCTCTGTGTGGGGGCCAGCAGTCCCAACACACAGGTCAGAGGTCAGCACGATTCTGCCCCACACATACAGGTCAGAGGTCAGCACGATTCTGTCCACCCTGCGGCCCTCAAGTGTATGGAGGGAGTGGGAGAGGGAGCAGGTGGTGGGTGTCGGCTCACTCGCTCTTCCCCATCCTGGGGTCAGCATTGGGTGCACCAAAAAATTTCCTCTCTGATTCATCTCCATTCACAAAGGGACCATTTAATCCAAAGCAAAGCTCTTTTAATAACCCAACTGAAAATGACTGTGGCCAATAAAAGAAGAGGTTAATTCAACCAGTTTCTTCCAAATACGTAAAACTGCAAGTGCTGGTGAAATTGCTTTTTCTTTCTTTATACCTTTTAAAAATAATATGATAATTTTTTCCAACATCTAATTATGTTTTGTAGGATTGGGAACAAGAAATCTGCTGTTTTGGTTAGTGACCCAGAATTTGCTATTATTAAATAAGAGTGACTAAAAGAAAGACATATACCACATGAGGTAGAAAAGAGTAAATTACATGTTAATTGGACCCTGTGCTTTCAGTAGTTTTGCCTAAAGGATTTTTGAGTTTAAGACAAAACAGTAATTTTTTAATCTGGTTTCCCTTTCCACCGTTGCCCCTGCCTGAAAGAATAGGATCTACTCAAAGTGATTAAGTTGCTAAATTAAACATTTAAATATTTAATAAAGAATATCCCATCTGTAAACATAATATCAAAAATTATATTTCCAAAAAAATAATAATCAAGGAAATAATCTCCTTGGAATTAAGATGCTCCAAATGTTGCCTGGCCTCCTGACTACTTTCTGGCCTTCAACAGTAGAAAATCAAGGTGCGTCCCTTTGTTATGGAAACAGAAATGCGCTTGGCTCTAAGGCCAAGATCAACCTCCACGGAAGCCCTGTGTTAATGACCTTCTTCCTATGAGGAGCTATCGTCATTTGTCCACAGGCACCTGGCTGACAAAGTGAGGAAACTCTTCTCAGCTCCGCTGAGCCTCCGGCCCCTCCAGGTGCACGATCTCATGGCGGAAGGAAATCCGGCAGGTGCCGGGGATGACAAGGGAAAGGGGTTTCGACCCCGTCCATGTCTCTGCCTCTGCAGCTCAGGGTTCTAATCAGTCTTACGGTTTTTTGTTGCACTTTGGTGTTCAGAAAATATTCGTTTCTGGACGTGCAGAGACATCTGTGACTCCCCTTTCTCCTTATCTTGAGAAATACGTAGAAGACTAACTCACAAGTAAGTACCTTACAGATAGTTCCTCGTGCACGCCTTAACACTTGCCCATGAGCTCATTTTGAAAGAGTGGAGCTTTCTTCTGACTTCTTAAAGTTTATTCTACACATTGTGAACGATTGATTCATGAACGCATAAATAAAAGTAACCACCCATGATGTTACCAGTGAGGAATAATGGCTGTTACTAATTTGGTGTACATGTACTTGTAGTGCTTTAGGGTTTATGCACACGCAGGCATGTTTGAAGCAGCCCACACTCACAGGGTGTGAACGTGAGACCTTTGGGTTTTCTTCTGTTATGACCTGACTCTTGGACTAGGTTGCTTGATCTCCTAACATAAACTTGTGCAGATTCCAAACTTGCTGGTCACGTCCCATTATTAAAGCCCATAAACAGCAAGGGGCTGTAACAAACATAGACCCCTGTCTTCCCGAGGTGGTGAAACCCGCCGTCCCATCCCTCATTGAAAGCGCCGTGTGGCCTCGGTCTCCAGGCAAGTTTTCAGATCGAGGCCTTGGGGAGAGGTGTTCTCCACGTCTGCTCGTTCTTCCCACTCCCTCACCGCGCAGTGAGAGGTGTCAGGGTTGCTCAGGTCCCCTCCTTCCCATCCTTGCCCCTGGGAAGGTGTATGGGGACGCTCCGGGCCAGAGGGGCCAGAAGGAGGGAGAGGAAATGGCCTGATGTCACTTAGGGATGAATGCTCCCTCCACCCGTGAGCCTGCATCCTGAGGACTCTTTCAGCTCCCGCGATGTTTCGATGTTTCGTTCCGTTTTCATTCTTCCCCTTGCAGAGCCGAGGTGCGGGGGGTGGGGGGGGGGGGCTAGGGAGGTGGGTGGAGCCTCGGAGTTTCCTGGGTCATCTCTGGCTCAGCTCCGAGGGAGGCTCCAGACGCTGCAAGGAGGTGTCTCTCTTCGGGAAGTGAAGGGATTGGAGCCACCTCGCTGCCAGGTTTTGGTCCTGGCCAGCAATTCTGGGAGTCCAGAAAAACTCCTGCTTGAATCCCTGCGACGAGCATACGTAGGAAATGAGTGTCAAGTGCTGCACGCGTTAGTACTCGTGTCTCTCTCGTCTTTTTCGTGCGTGCCCTCCCCCAGGCGGAAGGCGCCTCTGCCCATGGTGGTGGTTGCGTGCCGGAGTAGACAGGTTGGGATTGTAGACGCTAAAATTATTCTGTTTCTCACAAAATGTTAAAAGAGCATGAAATTTTATTCTAATTGTCCATTAATAAAACGCTGTGTTTAATAGTGCTCTGCAAATATATTTGTGTACACCTCAACAAGTATCTTGTTGAGATCTGTGTTTTTAGACCTAGAATTCCTCTTGCGTATAACCCTTGCATTCTAGGGGATGCAAGCATTATATGCATTTTCAATTTTGGTTTGTTTCGCCAAATTACTCGTTGTGAAGACTGCACCCATTTTCACGGCTCCCGGTATCCGGGGAGCAGGCCTCCTCCCTGCTCAGTGTTCTCTGGCGCTGGCCCATGAACTTGAAAATGCTTGCAGCCCAGCGCCCGGGCTGTACCTTGAGGTCTCTAATGGAGAAATCCTTCCTCACTGTGACGACAGTGAGGCGGCACCTCAGTGGTGCAAAGGGAAGGTCTGGTGGTCTCTACAAGCGGGAATTCCACTTCATCTGCTGTACTTTTTATTTCTTTGTTATTACATAGCATTCATCTTCAACAAAACGGCATTGGCATCGCCCAGCCCCGTGTGAGAGGTATACAAATATTGATTTCATATCCATTTTTTATAAAGAGAAGAAATCCAGGTCCTTTGGTTCCTCGCCTCTTGGGAACATTCCGACCAGCAGCACCTGGGCCCACGCCTGTGAGTTTACACATGGTACACGCACGGCAGCGGCGTGTTTACATTCGCTGAGGCCCTGAGGCTAATACTAACGATCGGGCTTCCCCAGACTGCGCTCTCTCCTCGGGCTGCTTTTCCTCGCCCCAGTGCGAGTCCGCAAAACACTTGGAAAGTGGTTGGTCACTTTCCACCGCTGGTTAAACCACAGGTTCTTTTCTCCTCTGCAGCCGTAAAGTAGTAACGAAAAATTGCTTATTCACATAGTTGAGAATCCAATTCTCACTGATTGGTTAGTGGACTGGGTTAAATTTTTTTAAAATTTTTTTTAATTTTACATATTTATTTTTAGAGAGGGAAGGGAGGGAGAAAGAAAGAGAGAGAAAGAGAAACATTAATGTGCGGTTGCTGGGGGTCATGGCCTGCAACCCAGGTATGTACCCTGACTGGGAATCGAACCTGCAACACTTTGGTTCACAGCCCGCGCTCAATCCACTGAGCTATGGCAGCCAGGGCTTAGTTAAATTTTTTAAGGAAAACTCTGTAGCCAACCAGACCAGCTCTGGGCTGGAAACCCAGAGGCGGCAGGACCCTGGAAGCGGCGTGGACTCTGGCGGCCGTGTGGGCAGGTGTGAGCATTCCCTCTGCAGTTGTACTACGTAATACACTGCCACTTGTGCTGTTCCGTTACCCTGCACAAGACCACCTTGTCTTACGTACAGTGTTGGAGCCAGGGATTGAAATGTCTAGAAACAGATGAGACCCTGAGACCCTGACTTAATGTCAAAATGCTGGCAAGGGAGCCCACAGCCCCAAAAGGAGAGCCCAGCCGGCGCTCTCAGGTGGGCCTCGCGCCTGCACCTGCAGTATTGGCTGGGCCCTGGTGAGCACGGTGTTAGGTCAGACTTATGGGGCACACAGGAAGACATGCATGCGCTTGTTTAAGGGGAAAGCCTGGGTTTTGGAGATACACGGGTGGCCGGAACCCTCCCCTCCGACAGTCACCTGCCCTCAACCTCAGTTCTGGTCGGACTGCTATGCGGAGCAGTGGTCTGGCCTCACCCTCCCGCCTGCCAGCTTCCTTAGCAGTTGGTGATTCCGACTTTTTCTTTTGGCAGTCAGTGCTGCGTGTTTATTGTTTCGCTTGCCGTTCCCTCGTTGCTGATGACATGTAGCTCCTTATGAGCTTGTCGGTCCCTGGATTTTCTCTTCTGTGAATTGTGGCTTCATATACTTTCCCACTGATTTGACCTTTTCTTATTGGTGTGTAGGTCACTGACACTCTGAGAGAAAATCTTTTGACTATTGTATATATTGCCAACTGTTCTTGCGGTCTTTAAAGTGGCTTTTACCTTTGGCTACGGAGTCAGGTGGAATGTTTAAGTTTCAGTAGTGTCAACTGTATCGGCCCCTTTCCTTGGTTGCTTACACTGCTTCCTGACAAAGACATTCTTTCCTATGTCAAGGTCATAGAGAGAGCCTTCTGTGATTTCTCCTGATGGTTTCAAGAACTTTTTATTTTGTTTTTCTTTTGTCTGTTTATTTTCACATTCATCATCAAAATTCTGGATCTCATGTCAAAGTATAGTTTTAATAGGGGTCTATTTTTTTCTAGATGAAAAGCCAATTAACAATGCCATTTATTAGATATCTAACATTTCCCCATAATATTTGTTTCGATTTCTATTATATATATACTGAGTATCTATATATTTGATGGTTTATTTTGATGTATGTAATTTCATAGCTTTGATTATGATTTATTCTTCAACCTATGCGCTATTTAGTAGTGTGAATTTTAGTTGCACACATGTTTTTAAGTAGCTCCGACACGGTTGTGGGTAATGTGATTGTTCTGTGGTAACAGGATGGGGCCTGTGCACCAGCCATTTGAGGGGGACTTTTGGAGACTTCCTCCATGGACTCGTGAGTGGTCAGCTTTTGAAAAGTTTTATGCGGCTTGAAAACTAGTTGACGGTGATGTTTGAAACATTCCTAACAGATACCGTGTGACACCGTGTGCTGTCCGAGTGTTCTACCGCCAAACTAGCCTTACAAGCGTTCTGTCTGTGGGCTTCTGAAAGGTAATTTAAAATGTTCTGCTTGGATGGTGGGCTCCTGAGTTACTCCCTGCAATTCTGTCAGTTTTCTGCCTCACGTGTTTGGCAGAATGATGTTAGCTGCGGAGAAATCGGGATTCCTGTATCTTCTTTGTGAACAAGGTGGACCAAAGAGTAAGTTTACCATCGTGGTGCATGAAACACAGTTTATTCTTCTATTCCTGATTAACTGTATTATTTCCCATACAGACAGCTGCAAACCTCCTGTGCCGCCTGTGTAACTTACTTCATTATTATGCACTGTGTGCGTATCTTCAGGGAGTTTGTGTGGTTTTCCTCTGCAAGTTGTCTGGACACGAAGGGAGTCCTACAAAGCGGTTTCCCATCCTCCCCCCTCGGCCTCACGGGTGCCCCCATCTCTGACCTGCTGGGGTGCTCACTCCCGGCGGCGGGTCCTGGTGGATTGCGTCCGTGGGGGAAGTCCACTCCCTGGTGCCTGATCCCTCTTTCAGTCCATGGCCTCGTGCAAACAGTAAACTCCGTGGTGTGTCCCCAGAGTCAGTAGGTGGAATCTCTCCCAGGTCAGGTCCCTCTTTCAAGCCCTTCGTGTCCCTCGGTTTCAGGCTGCAGGGTCACCAAGCACCAGGAGTGATCTGGCCGTGAGCGCGGGGTCCCGCCCCCACGGCCCCTCCAAGTTAGCGCTTGGTGCTAAGCAGGGGGTCCTCCTGGGCGGGTTCACTCCCTGGGGCCAGGAGAGAGACAAGTGTGCCCAACAGGAGCACAGGGACACGGAGACGCCCTCCTCCGCCCCAGGTAGCTGAATGGCCTTCAGATAAGTACCTGTATCTTCCTGGGCCCGACTTTTTTTTTTCTTCTGAAAAATAGGTCATTTGAAACTGGTGATTGTTAAAGTTGTTTCTAACTCTAACATAATAAAGTGGAATGATACAGCTCCAAGGACGACACGTGAAATCTCGTGGCAACAACTGTGCCCACCTCATTATCCTCACATGCTTCATGTCTCATTACTGTGACTTATGGTGATCGCAGAAGAATTTCTCAGCTCCCCAAAGAACAATGGGTTTACCTGCTTTTTCTAAAAACATCAGAGAGAACAGAAATCATTTCCAAACCAAAACAGGGGTGCGAGAGAGAGAATCTCTGATCTTGAGAGGCTATTAGTCAAACAAATGAGAAAAGAAATAATTCCCACACCCTGTATTTCATTTTTACTGGAATTCGTTGATGCATGTATCAGGTGCTTTGTGGTGTATAGTTACAACACTGTATCATGTATGCCGGGGTCACTGCTCCTACCAGAATGCACTGCATTGTGAGGCTCTCTCCTGTTTCCAGGGAGACGAGCTCGCAGTGACACACTGAAGCCTCCAATGGCAGGCGGTGCTGCTTGGTGTTTAAAACACTTTACAAAAGATTCCCCAGTCAAGAGAGCACTTCTCAGCATATTCGCCTGCGAACAGATATACCCTGTGCATGTGAACTTAAACATGCATATGTTTATACATAATATATCATATAACCTTATCAGACAGTAGATTTGTAATCTCATTAATGGCTGAGTAGCTGAGGAACTGAGAGCACAGTTTCAAGGACAACTGTCTTATTCTCCTCCTGGGACATATGCATGCTGAGGTAATTACATCAGGTACACTGACTTCTAATGACAGCAATTTTTTATTTTTTAATTTTTAATAATTTATCTTTTGTTGTATTTTTTTTCCATTAGCATTTATCCCGCTCCTACTTTCTTCCACCTCCACCCACTGCTGACAGCTTATTTTTTTTAAAAATTCTGCAGATGTGTTTTCTGTCATTGGAAGGGCCGGGGATACATTTTGTACAACGGCAATATAGTTTTCTCTAGAAAGTTAGTTGCTCATTTTAAAAGCCTTTTCTTCGAGGACAGACTGACATAGCAAGCAGTCTGGGGATTAGATGAGTGCAGGGAGCCGTTCCGCGTGGTGTGGGAATGTAGCCCAGCCCCCCACCCCGGGAAAGGCCAGTGGGGAGGGAGTCGGCACACAGGGGTTTCGCCCACGGGTAGGTTCTCCCGTGGGGAATCGGGCCTGCATTGTACCTAGGCTGCTTTGAGATTTGCTTTTGCTAAAACTCCATCACCCTGGATTGAGGCAGCAAGGGCTTACTGCAACTTCCTAAAATCTGTGCTAAACTTCCCAAGGATGGAGTGTGATTCAACCACTTTTCCCCTTGGTCTGCAACATCCTTCTCTTTGAGGTAATTGGCAACATCCTCTCCCTTGTCATCTGTAAAAGGCAGTCCCCTGCAGCAAACCTGTGCATAGTAAATGAGGACGACCCTCCATGTAATGTGCCCAGAGAAGCAATAAAAGCCTGGCCAGGCGGGGACTGGGCTCTCTGGCCCTCTCGCCCTCTCTCTGTCTCTCAGGGAGTGGCCATGCTGTCCCTTTTTCCCCCCAGGATTTCTGTCATCCGTGTGTATTTGTTCACGAGCAGCCACAACACACACAGATTCTGCCGGCCAGGATCCGCCACAGGCGTCAACGACTCACGCTCTCTGTAACATTTCTCCCGTGACTGCCGTACTTTGTGCAGAACTTAGTAACATGCTGGTTTTCCTACACCGTACCTGTGTCAGAGTATTAGGGTTTACTCCTGAACAAAATATTCCCAGTCATGACCCTGTTTACACAAATGATGTTTGATGCAATTGAGTATTGAAGCCAGAGATACAGCCAAAGTTTCAACCATCCAAATAATAACCAGAGAAAATCATCGAAGGGGGTAATTATTAACTACTATTATGTTGAATTTTAATCCTCACCTGATGTGGATCCTGGCTGGCAGGATCTGCGTGTTGTGGCTATAGGGTCAAATTCACACGGACTACAGAGTCCTATGGGAGAAAAGGGGACGGCATGGCCGCTCTCTAAGTGAGAGAGAGGCCCCGGCCCCTGCCTGCACAGGCTTTTGTTGCTTTTCTGGGCACATTACATGGAGGGTGGTCCTCATTCACTATGCACAGGCTCACTGCAGGGGACTCCCTTTTACAGATGACAAAGGAAAGAATGTTGCTAATTACTTCAAAGAGAAGGATGTTGCAGACCAAGGGGAAAAGTGGTTGAACTGGTTACACTCCATCCTTGGGAGGTTCAGCTCAGACTTTAGGAAGCTGCAGTAAGTTCTTGCTGTCTCAATTCAGGGTGAGGGAGTTTTAGCAAAAAGCAAGTCTCATAGCAGCCTAGGTACAAGGCAGGCCTGATTCCCCAGGGGAAACCCTCTCCGTGGGTGGGGTCCTGCATGCCACATGCACCCCACTGGTTTTCCACGTGAGGGCTGAGCTACAATTCCACCCCACGGGAAGTGGTTCCCTGCAGACGCCAGTGGTGAATCTCCACTTAGTAATTGCACGTAAGGGTTGAAATGTATTCTGAAATTGTGTATGTGCAGAATATACTTTTGCTAAGGAACTCAGCAGTTAAGACATGGAATTTGTTCGATTGGAGATGGCTCCTGCTCTGGGATAACTAAGCGCAAATACGCAGCCTGAGCAGGGAACACCGACATGGGTGGGAATGAAGGTGAGCTGATGGGCATCCTTTCCCTCCACGTGCCTGCCGAAGACACCGCGTGTCCCGTGCTCCCTGAGCGTCACGGAGCGCTTGCCGGTGGTTGGTCTGACCTCGTGCTGGTCTGACTGCAGCAGCACACGTGTAGGCATCTCCCCAGCCCCCGACCCTGTCCCCCTCCCCAGCCGCTGCGTTCACACCGGGGGACCAAACCCGCCACCTCGGCTGGGTGATTGCAGACGCCTCTTACCCGGGGCCCCTAACCTTGCTCTCAAATAGTGTCATTTCGGCCCATCAGCCTGTGTCACACCATTAAAATGTACACAGGACCAGGGGACCTCTTTGCTTGAAAGCCTCTCCCGGCTTCCCGTCTCACTGGGAGTAAAACGAGTCCTGACGGAGGCCTCCAGGGCCCCAGGGGATCGGCCACAGGCCCCGCCTCCTCTCCTGCCAATCACGTGCGGTGCCCGCTGCCTCCCCTTTTCCTGCTACCCGAGCAGGCCGTGCACCTCGGGGGCGGGGCTTGGCACCTGCTCTTGTCCGCGTCTGGAGGGTTCCTTCTCCGGGTGACTGCGTGACTCGCTCCCTCCCTCCCTCCAGCTACGTGCTCAAAAATTAGTTTCTCAAGGACTCTTTCTGGATATTCTGCCTAACATTTCTAGTCTCTTCCTACCCCAACGGGCCTGGCTCTCTTCTTCTTCTTCTCAACACGTATCATTGTTTAGCAAGGAACCTATGTTCCTCGTTTTTCTTGCTTATTGTCTACCTCTCCTGCTGGTACAGAAAGGCCAGGAGGGCCGAGAAGTTTGTTTTCTTCACGCGCTCCTGGCTGCAGTGCAGGAGCTAATGCTGGGCGCGCGACAGACACTCAGCACGTTTTTGCTGAAGGAAAGCTGGTTCAGATGACAAATGTGCGTGGACAGTGCTTTTACACCAGTGGGCCCCAGTGTCAAGTTGCCGCAAAATGGAGCTAACACTGGAAGGAAGAAGAAAAGAATTTCTGTGGGGCCTGCATCTCTGCTTTCCCCCAGATATTCATGTTTCAGGACAGTGAGAGGCCTCCTTTAATTAGTGTGGACAAGGCTCTGGGCCCTCCCACGTGAGCAGACGGGCAACCTGGAAGGACAGACGGCCGGTTGGACTCGTGCAGGCTCCTCTGTGCTCCCCTGTGAATCTGCGAGACACCACCGCTCACCCCCGTGGTCCCGGGTGACAAGAAGAAGAAACTCGGGGCTGGTGAGAACAATAGAAATGTCATATTGGCTATTCAGAAACTGTATCTTATTTTGTTCTTTACAAAGCAACCACTCCCTGGTTCCTGTTTAGAACAGGACAAGGAGCTCAGACCTCAGCTTGGAAGAGTTCAGCGGTAGGTTGAGCCCACAGCCGGCTCCGTGTGAACTAGTCTCCAAATTCAGTGTCTAACCAGAGTTTCAGTGTCGTCTGAAGCATGAGTGCAGCAAAACTTCCTATGGACGGTGTAAGAGAGCGGCTTGAGAACGTCAACTTGATGTGGACCCTTGGTTTTCAGTTCACATCAGAAGTTGCTTTCTTGCGGCACTGTCCCGTGTCCCGTGCAGAGCACGCTGCTTACACGTGACGTCTGTCCGCTTTGTAAGCCTGCAGGGTCTGCGCCGCCAGAGGTCAGCCCTGCCCCCATCCCGCTCCTGGGACCAACACCACACCAGAGAAACCACGTTGCCCTAGCAGCGGGCCACCTGGAGGCACAGTGGGCCGTGGTGTGCGTGGCCATTGACTGTGTATGGCCCTGCGAGCTCTCCCTGCCGCACATAGTATCCGTGACCACCAGAGTCACGGCCCCCACAGGACCCTAACAGTAAGGAACTCTGTGGCTCCATCAGGAGTGCCACGGGCATCCACCGGCCCACGGCCTCTTCCTGCAACGCTGCTTTGGATGCTGTTCTGCAGCTACCCAAGACAGCATCATGAGTCCGTGCCTACAGCCAAGCGGGAGAGCTGCTTCCGGCACAGTCCTCCTTCTCAGGCTGAATACCGAACTCGGAGCTTGCGGCTCGCCCCAGGATGACCGGAGCGGAGGACGGCCCATCGGGATGCGGGAGGGATAGGATGCTAAGCACCTCGTCATGGTGGCTAAGCGCCTGGGAGCGAAATCGTGATTTGCACATGTCCTTGTCTTCTCCGACTGCGGGCTTTGGAAGTCTGGGGCTCAGCAGAGGCTGGATGGGGATAAGCACAGACGCCGACTCAGGGCGCCTGCCTCCGATGTTTAGTGGCGTGAGAAGGCCAGGAAGCAAGTGGTTTTATTCTAAAGCCGAAAAGATAAACCACCCAAAGGCTGTATGGCTTTATTAAAAATGGGATTTTAGGGCCCCAGGGTGGCACTGGAGGGGGGCATCCACTGTCTCCCCGGCAGTCTGTGTGTGCATCCTGGTCTGTGGGTGCTGTGGCAGCATCTGGACAGCCCAGGAGGGCCTGCAGGTGGGGGGTCCCCATGCCCAGGCTCGGGCCCCTTGAGGCCACCAAAGCCTAAAAGCACCACGGGCCAACACCTGCCAGTCTGAAGCCAAAGAGGGTGGGTGCTCTGTCTTCACCCTGCTCAGCCCCCAGAGGAGTCCCCGCCTCTGTGTGGGACGCTAGCACGTCCCAAGGAAAAGCCAACATTTCGCTCATTCTTGCTGCCCTTGGTCCGCCTACCCCCGAGTCCCCAGCGTGGGCAGTGCTGTGTTTGCACTCCGCTGCCTCTTGTTGGACAGCGAAGTCTGATGTGGCCAGATGTGCCCGGCTGAGGCCCTCAGAGGCTAAGGTGGGAGTGTTGGAATGCCCCATGTCCCTTACCAGATCTCGTGTCTTCCCCAGGAAGCCCAGGGGAGCCACTGAGCTGGCCCCTCCTTCCCTGGTTAAGCCCGTGCACAGCCAGCTGGCACGCCCACAGCACCCTCCTTCCCCAGGTCGCCGAACCGCCCGGGCGGGAGAGCCCTGCTGTGAGCGGCACAGGCGGCGACGCAGGGTCCCCGCACACGGCTTCCCCGCTCTCCGTGCGCTTCGGAGCCGAGGGGAGGCGTGGTGTCGGCAGAGCAGGGGGGCTGTGGGACCGGAAAGGGTGGGCGCGGAGCCCGGCCGGGAGGGCCCGGGAGCCACGGGACCCTCTGCAGGCCTCCTGAGCGTCTCAGGGAAAAGCGTCTGAGAAGACCCAGTGTCTCCCTCCTCCCGGGATATGTGGACAGTGTGTCCACGTCACAGACCCCATGGCGTTGGGGAGAGAACGTGCCTGTTGTTCGCAGAAGGCAGCGAGGGGTCGTTTCTCTAGAAAGACGACAGAGACTCTTCACTGCACCTCACTGTGCCCTCCTGACCCGCAGCAAGCCTGACGTTTGTCACCGTGCCTGCAGGGAGGGGCTCACAGACAGCCCGGCTGCTGTGTGAGCAGCTCAGCGTCGCTGCCGAGAAAACCCCTCTGTGAAGGACACGCGGCAATCTCGTGAAGATAAAAAATGAATCATTCTGAGGAGCACGGACCGGGTCGAGGGCGGAGGCATGCATTGCACGTTGTCCCACCCAGGGACTGCGCGGCCACCCAGGGGCCGAAGCCAGAAGCCGTGTCTGCGTTCCAGCAGTAACTGGACACGGCGATAAGGACCTGCATTAGGACAGTGACGGCCCCTCCGGGAAGACTAGCGGGAAGGGAAGGGGGCGGCGCGCCGTGCAGACGAAAGCCAGCACTGCCCGTGACAGCGGTGGATTGGATTCTCTCTGGGGACGGGGGAGTGCTTGCTAAATTACCGTCGCACGAGTTTGCTATTTCTCTCAAGTCACACGGTGGAACGGAGTATCTGGGGGACGCTGTGGGGCCAGGGATTTTCGACCAGTGTGCTGCAAGCATCTGTAAAACACGCACCACCTGGCTGTTTGGTCGGGGCCCTGACCTCTTTCCCCTTAGACTGTCGGAAATAATGACGCCAGCCAATGCAGCAATGGCCGTCCAGTGTGAATGAATCAAAATGATACCTATTTTTGTCAGATCCGCAAAAAATGTAATATTTTTTGTGTGTGCGCCGCAGCATTTTTTTGCGATTTGTTTATGTGTGCTGGGAGATGAAAAAGGACGAAAACCACCGCTGGTCTCGGCCGCCGCAGGCTCCCCAGAGGCAGGCGCCCTCGCCTTCCCGAGCACGCGCCGGGCTCTCCCCCGGCTCCGGGCCTTTGTCAGCGCCGTTTGCTTTCCTGACACTGTTTCCCAGCCTGTCCTCCCTGCACTCGGCATCACACGCCACTTTCTGTGTCCCAGCAGGGGGTTGGTTCTGTAGGTATTTCATGCACCTTAATCCCCATCACAGCTCCTTAAGGTAAACAGTATTGATTTCAACATACGATCATTCAATTGGTACCATGGAGACCCAGTATCATGTCCACGGCCAGGCAGTTGGTGAATGGAGAGCCCAGATTTGCCTGTAAGCCCTCTGACTGCACCTGACCTTGCTCTGAGCCACAGGGCGACACGTTTCCTGCAGGAGACCGAGCACCCTCCCACGTTCCAGGAAGCCTCCGAGCTCGGTTTTCGTCCGTAGTCACAGGCTGTCTTTCCGTCCCAACGGCACGCAACGTTGGTGACATTCAATCCGGTGCTTGACCTTATACTACGCTAGAAAATTGTCTGAAGCATTTCTTAATTTTTTTCCCCATAAGGTTGCCCGTTCTCTGAGAGCACTGTATATTTGTAATCTGCCTCCGTATTTCCAGCAGTGTGAAGACCAGGCAGTACACACTCAGTCATCCCTAGTACTTGTACTGAACAGGCCCGGTAACAGAGATGCAATACGATGATAAAATGGGAACACACCGCAGCCACCGTCCTGAGGTCCTTTTTTACAGGTGTCACTCACTCGCGGCCATGGAAACCTCCACCACGCCGGTATGACCCCCCTCTCAGGGGTCAAGCCCAGGGATGGGAGCCGTGGAGGGACCCAGCTCTGTCGTGCAGGCAGGGCAGGGGTGTACATCCTGGACAACAGTTCAGTGGCGGATGGGTCAGAGGGCTGTCAAGGAAGAGACGCTCAAGGGATGTGCTGAGAACAAGCCGCTGGAAGCCAGGCAGAAATCAATAAAGACATCAGAGGAGTAGCTGGGGTGACCGGACCTCCGGGGCAGGTCTGCCAGGCAGCTGTGATCCGGTGTATCCACGAACCAACCGCTGCTGCCGCGACCGCACGGAGGCCATGTAGCCAGCGTCGGCCCCCTTTGTTCAGGCTTTGGGGAGATGGAGCGAGGTAAACACGCATGTGTACTTGACGCTTCTGAGTTCTCCGGTCATCGGCCCGGAGGCGGCTTACCAGCCTGAGCCTGTCAGGGAGCGCCCTTGGCCCGGTACAAACAAGAGTAAGGTGACTCTTGCAGGGGAAGCTCCAGAGGCTGGTGATTAAGAACATGGACGGAAACGAAGCTGGCTGCTTGAGCACCGCTTAGATGTGAGAACTCGCGCAGGTTACCCCGCTGCTCTGTGCCTGTTAGCATGCAGTGGACAGCAGGCATGTTGCATTAGCTCTTTTAAATAAGGCAATGCAGGTAAATGCACATCCATTTCCTAGCGCAGGACCTGCCTGTGACGGTGACGCCATGAGAGAGAAGGAGGTGGTGGCAGGGGTGGGCGGTAATGGGAGGAGACCCTTCCTTTACTTCGTCAGTACTTGCTGAGTCTGCTTTGGTGGGCACCAGGGACAGAACTCCAAACAAAATCCACCTGAGCTCTACTTACTTGTCCAGGGGAGGAGACAGACCATAAAGGAGTTTTAGAAAAATAACTATATTATTCAGTTGTGAAAAGGAGGGAAGTGAGACAGCTGAGAGAAAAATGGAAGAGGACCTCTGGTATTGATTGATTGATTTTAACAATGACTGTAGAAGCAGCGTCTTTTTTATTGATTGGTTGAGGGGCGGGGGAGAGAAACATGAGTTCGTTCCACCCATGGATGCATTCATTGGTCTCCTCTTGTATGTGCCCTGACAGGGGATCGAACCCATCACCTGGAGCATTGGGATGATGCTCTAACCAAATGAGCTGCTCTGCCAGGGCGAGGCCCTATTTCACATTGGCTGTCAGGCCCCACGTTGTTGAGGGAGTGACAGCATCTAAGCTGCAACCTTAAGGGGAAGACAATGCAGGGATGACGATGGAGTGGCGTGTGGAAGCCGTCCCAGCAGAAGGAGTCCTCTGGCGTGAAGCCCTAAGGGACCTTGGCCTGACGGGCTGTCAGCTGAGAGGAGGCTGAGGTGATGGGCAGCAGGGGAGCGGGAGCCAGTGGCCCGAGTGCCTGGGGGCGGGCGTGCAGGCGGGTGCGCGCCTGTTCAGGGCGTCTGTAGGCTGCGGTGAGGGCTTTGGGTTTAGTTACAAGGGCAGTGGGAGGTGGTTGAAAGGATCCGGTGTCAGCCATCTGCTTCGTGGGACATGGAGCAAGAATGAGAGCCGGAAGACCGGTTAGGAAGCCTTCCTAGTCGTCCATCTGGGGGAGTGCTTGGGCGTGGGTGGGGGCAGCGGGGGAGGAGACAGGTGGACAGGACTGAGGTGTGTTTCAGAGGGGGTATCAGTACGCGCCCGCGGGAGAACCGCAGTTATACTGGCTGTATAAAGGGGTGTGGATTGGCGACCCCACTAAAATACACGTCAGCTTTAAATAGTGTATTAACACAAAGATAGCTCGTAGGACGCTTGGAGCTGGAGCCCGTCGTATTTAAAGGCTTATCTGTGCTAAGATGCCATTTTAAAGTTTTAGTCTCTCTGAAATCAGGATTATTTTATAATTGAAGACAGATGCAAGGAAATGTTATGCTTGTCATCGGTTTTCTTTTCCAAACAGCAGGAGACATTGCCAGGTTTTACATTTTTAACATTTTCATCTACATCTTACTGTAAATGCATCCAGTGAAAGCTTCTTTCAAAGAAATCTCCAGGCTGCAGCCGAGTGGGCCCCCGAGGCCGTGAGATTCAGAGCCCCGGGCCTCGGAGCACACTGCTGGCTCGGGGCGGGGTGGGCTCCCTGCGCTCTGCCACACGGTGGTTTCCGTCCGCCGAGAAGGCGGGAGGGGTGAGCCTGACAACAAAATGTGGCGCGGCCTGCAAACAGGAGGTTATTATTTATTCCTCGTTACACAATTACTCAGCAAGGAGTACGATTTCAAGGTGTTTATGAGAATTAGGCCACCACATCCCCGTGTGATGTTTTGAAATTTCACCCGCACGGGTGTCACTGCGTTCCTAACAACACTGGAACTGTTTGCCGGCCGACGCCAGCCCGCAGGCTCACTTTTAGCGAAGTCGTCTTCTGTGTCATGAGTAACGGTCGCCCGTGGACTACGTAGGAGACAGCTCACTAGTCCTGGTGATGTGAATCCTGTCGCTTTGCTAGACCGTCAGGCGGCAGAGCCTTTCTGGGTGCACGTGAGGTTTTCTAGAACTGCGGTCTGGGAGCTCCCATCCACGCCTCTCGCCCGAGAACTGCTGTTTCCCAGCAGCAGAACACGGGGCTGCCGCCCCAGTGAGCCCCGCTGACAGACCCACCCGGCTGAAAGCCATCACGGACAGAGAATTTGTTTTAAAACAATGGGCCGCGAGAGCCAGGCAGCAGTGAGCAAGAGCCGCAGTCCAGAGACGGCCACGCCATGGACCCACTGAGATGCTGCTGCCTTTCACTAGGACTTGAGACGTCCTTACGGAACCCACTCTGCAGGCATCTCCCGTTATTGATACAAACTCACACAGGCCTCCGTGATGTGGCGCCCATGAGTTCCATTACTGGAGGCTCCAGGAAAAGGCACGTTTCTTTGGGAGAACCGTTTTTAGGTGCCTAGGTCCTTCTCGACACCATACAGCCAGCCCCCCAAAAGTGTTCCCGCCATCCTCGGGCTGGCCAAAGGCTCTGTTCTGAACTCTTCTTTAAAGTGACCTGCTCTGCTTTCACGCTTTTTTTTTTTAAATTTGCAGATGTCAGTTCAGGCCTTCCTTGCAGATCTGGGGGCTTGTATACGAACAACTATAAAGAGGCCTTTCACATCTAGAAATAATTCTTTTTTTAAAAGATTTTATTTATTTTTTAGATACAGAAGGGAGGGATAAAGAGAGAGAGAGAGAAACATCAATGTGTGGTTGCTGGGGGTCATGGCCTACAACCCAGGCATGTGCCCTGACTGGGAATCGAACCTGCGACACTTTGGTTCGCAGCCCGTGCTCAATCCACTGAGCTACGCCAGCCAGGGCTAGAAATGATTCTAACGAGTTCCTCTATCAGATAATAAGTGCTCCGATCACAGTCTGGCTGTGAAGGAACAGGACAGTGTGCGGGTGAACGTGGGAGAGGAAGGAAAGTTGCCAGGAATGAATGTTGGGGGGGTTAGGGAGAGGCATGGGCGAGGGCAGTAGGCTGGGGCTGTTAGGAGAATAATCATAGGCACGGAATGGCTGCCTGCCTGGAGGATGTGTTGTTTCATCCAGAAGTCGCTCAAAGAGCTACGTCGGTTGGCATTCCTTCTAAGTCACCGTGTAGCTGCTTGTTGGAGCTACGGAAATATGTATGGAAGGCCTATAACTAACTGGGTGGATAGAATCAAATGTGTGTGCCAGTGTCTTCTAAAGTGTGTTAGTCTAAGTAATCTTGATTATTTGCTACGGAATCTGGGCTTCTTGTCGATCCCGGTGCTATCACCACATGACTTTCTATGGAGTTTGGAAAGCCCCGCCCCCCCAACAGCAGAAGTGTCCTACACATCGCTCCACAGTGGGCATCCTTGACGGCTTCCGGGGCGTTTCCACAGAGTCGGCGCAGTTGGGATTAGGTGATGTAACTGCACCTGCTTAACCTGACACAGCAAACTCCGAAGCACCTGGGCGTGCTCCCAGCCAGTGAGTGAGTGAGGTCTGGGTTGTGGCTCTTCCCCTGCCCCAAGGGCCTCCAGGACACTCCCAGGACATCAGTGATGGTGACTGTGTGTCCTGCAGGTTAGTGAGGCCCCGGGCCCGTCTGAATAGTAAATATTAGCAAAACATTGCTCTGATGTTGGCACAGTCTAAAATGTGCGTTCTGATATTTTCTGCTTCCGTCCTCCAGTTGATGGCCTTGCTCACCGCCTGGGCCACGTCCAGCCCGTTTCAGGGAGCACTTGTTCGTATTTCCAGGAATCTCAATTTCAAGTCCGACCTGTGGCAGGCTCGCCCCCTTCTCAGGGGGGTGCTGTTCTCTAACACAGGGCCAGCCGGGTGAAGTCGCAAGTGGAACTCTCTTTGCCACCAGGACTGCTTCCGTTTTTCCACCCCGTACACAGATAGCACTCGGAGCTTATTTTTTTAACAGATTGTAGCAGAGGAAAGTTTCTGTAGGGAGTCATTTTGGACCTGGATGTGCAACCAGACAAAATGACAGAGGCGTTTGGAAAGGAAAGGAGTAACATTCTGGCACAGAGCCATTTTATTTTATGTGACAAAGACTTGAGGTGGCATCACTACTTTAAAGTGCGTGTGTGTGTGTGCGCACCATGCATGATGATCTTCTAGAACAGGCATGTGCAGAACTCAGAAATTAGGTCTGCAAAACTTGCCCCCATTTCTAGTTGTACCATGAGCAATTCTACTGTTAAATTAATCACGTTAAAATGCACAGCTCCTTTAATGGCTGTTATCCCAACATTCTTAATCCAAAGAGCGTGAAGAAAGTGTCTAGTGCAGTTGGTGCCTGACCTGTGTTTCCAATCACAGTAACTGCCACGCCTGCGACGTCGCCGCCCTGTATTTCAGGGAGGGCACAGCCCTTGTTCCATAGTTAATGTTTCCTACTAAACAGACAGCAGTGCAAAAGTGCTATTGACATATAATAACAAAGAAGTTAAAAATGGCAAGCAAAAATAATACATTCAGCCACACATATTTAAGTGAGAAATGCAGCAGCCCTTTGGGAATGTACTAGAAAATTGAAGGATGGGAATCTTTAATAAAAGAGAGATCAAACAATTCCCAAGAATATGTAGGAAGGGGCAGGATTGCATATTAACAATCGAAGAGCATGTTGCGGATTGTTAGTGAACACAAAATCTTACTAATTCGCATCATAACAAGTACAGCTGAGTGGTTGGTTCCTAAGCTTCTGAATGATCGACTGTTTACCCCATCAGGGCTTTTTAAAGAAAACTTCCCGGAGATAAAATGTGCCACAGATGCTTCAGGAGTGTCTCCATCTGGCATCATGGTTGGAGCCCATCTCAGCGCCAAGCCCTGGACATGATAAGGAAGCTCCTGGAAAGGAGGAAGGGCTGGTTAGAAGGGAAGAGACGAGCCAGCAGGAAGGCCGGGTTTCAAAACGCTCCGAAAGGGCTGGCGAGAGTAAACTCTGTTCGAGAACTTTGGGAAAACTTGCTGGGGCTCTCAGCTCCAGGTAACTGTAAATTGGCCCTATGACCCAGCCACTCCATTCTTAGGTTTGCGCCCAACATCAACACACACACACACACACACACACACACACACACACACACACAGGCTCTGAAAGACCCACGGAAGGGTAGTCTGAGGGCCACGGTGACTAGTAAAGAACTGGAGACAACCCAGATGTCCGTGACCAGCAGAACAGACGCGTGCATGGTGGTCCAGTTACACGGTAAACTACTCTACAGCAATGGAAACGTACACACCACAGCTCTGCGCCACAGGGAGAGTGAGTTCACAGACACAGTACAGCGTGAAAGAATAGTGAATACTCTAATTCCACTTCTATGAACTCCCGGACACTCAAAAGCGATCTGCAGTTTGAAGTCAGGGTCATTTGGGGGAGGAAAAGGGGTGTGTGATGATTAGGGAAACATACTTGTTTGCTTCCAAACTCTGGGAAGGATAATGGTGGTTGAAATTGCGGGTGAGACCCAACTGGTTAAAGCATTTATGCTCGACAGTACAGTGTACACAGTCTCAATAATAGAAGTGATCACTTGGGATCATAAAAAGATTATTAGCATGTATGTGCGCGTGCCTACACAGTGAGCAGTGGACTAAGCTGTTCATTGGAAGCAGACAAGTGTGATGCAGGTACGGAGGCCCCTGGATTAGTGAGGGTCCTCCAGAGAAACAGAGCCCGCAGCATGTGTGTGTAAGGAGAGGAGGAGGCTTATTTTAAGGAGTCCACTTGCAGAATTATGAGGGGCAGCATGTCCAAAGCCTGCAGAGTGGGCCGGCGGGGTGGAGACAGGAGAGTCGGCGGTTCCCAGGGAGTGTGGGGACAGTCTGCTGGAGAAGTCCTGCTTTCTCCGGAAGGACCGCCTTTTCGTTCTCCTGGGCCTTCGGCTGATCGGATGAAGCCCACCAATCAGCTTAGTGAGGCCCACTAAGGAGGGCAATCTGCTTTACTCAAAGTCCGCTGATTTCAATAGTCTCAGCTAAAAACACCCTCCCGGTTAATTAACCATCACAACCCTCTACATGTAACTGCAAATAGTCTAATGTATGTTAGGGCATTCATGTCTAATTCCTACCTATAAGGGAACTGGTTCTATATTTGCATAGATCTGACTAAAAAGATGTGCTTGTCATGTCTCTTAGTTTTTTCATCTGGTTTTGCTTCATCTTTCTACATCTTTTGTGAGTGTTGCGATTTCACCCCCGCGTCTGCTGTGCTACGCTGACCGCAGTGACTGTGCACGTAGAAGACACATTGCTTACAGTCTTCTTCAGCTGTGTGTGTGTCTACACTTCCCGGGCAACGCCTGCACTTGTAACTACGGCACAGTGCTCTGATGCCCTTGAAAATGCCTGTCGCCGGGCGTGCCTCGTCTCTCTGCCTCTGTCGTCGGGCTCATGAGAGGGATGAACTCTTTCAGCCTGCGCTGCCTCTGGGTGGAAAAGCGGTGGCTTCTCCGAGGTGCTTGCGCCTCCCCAGCCAGCCTTCTGTCTCCTCTCCCTCCCTCCCTCCCCGAGGCCCCGGCGAGTCTGTCCTCGTGTGGAAAGCTCAGCTGCGGTTCTACTGCAGGCAATTGTGCCAATCCGCACTCGTGTTTCTTAAGGGGTGGATTCACTGGCTTAGAGGATCAGGGACATGTGCTAATGTGTTTCTCACGACATCCTTGTGAACGAGAGGAAAAAAGCGAGGGTGAGGTGTGAGTGTGAGTGTAAGGAATTACGACAGCATGGATGGAGCTGGAGAGCATTATGCTCAGTGAAATGAGCCAGCAGTGAGGAACAAATACCACATGATCTCACCTTTCACTGGAACATACTCAACAAAAGAAAAAAGCAAAAAAAAAAAAATAACCAGAGACATTGAAATTAAGAGCAATCTAACAAGAGCCAGAGCGGAGGGGGAGGGGACAGTGGGGAGAAGGGTTTTCAGGAACTACTGTAAAGGACACAGGGACAAAACCAAGGGGGAGGGTGGAAGCGAGGGAGGGAGGTGGGATCGGCTGGGTGAGGGGATGGTGGGGTGCAAATGCAGACAACTGTAATTGAATAACAATAAAATAGTTTTTAAAAAAGGAAATTGCAGTTGATCATGAAAACTCATGATCAAAGAGTATCGTTGATTCAGGAATTGATGTCATCCCAAGTGTAAGCTACGTGTGTGGCTGGTCCTGAGGCTACTTGGCCTTCCCTGGTGCTGTGACGGCTCCGCTGATGAGTGGGGGAGGCCCGTTCAGGACGCCGTGTCCTGTGTGGACGCCCAGAGTTCGGTGGGAGACAGCACATGGGAAGGATACTTGTTCACCAGCGTGGTGGGCACCGTGGCAGAGACACAGAAGTGTGGGCGCTGCGGTGGAGCTGAGGAAGGCGCCTCCTCCACAGGCGCAGGGGTGAGGAGGCAGAATGAGGATCAGGAACAGCCCCTTGCAGTAGGCGAACCCCTAATTCTTACTTTCCGACTCTTAGTGTCTGTACTTCCGCCACGTCTTACACGTGCTTCCCACCAAGTCCCTCTTTGGGAGGGGGTTACAGGAGGGTATCATTTAAGGTATCAAACAAACGAACAACCCTTCCCTGTCCCCCCACTGGCAAATCAAGGTTGAAATAAGCATACAGAGACTGGGGAAAAGACAGTGATCACTGTCGACAGTAATATCTAGGAACAGGACCTGGGCTGGGCTATCACTTTGTCACTCATTAGCATCTTGCTCTTCAGGAAGCAGAGATGACCCCTATCCCATCAAACTGCTGATCTTCTTTCCCATTTTAGAGAGAAGTAATCTGCAACCACATATCGGATTAGAAAGAGAGCTGCTCTCTCCCTGCAGTAAAAATGCCATAAACTGCTTTGTGTCTTTAATCTCGCCGTGTTCGCACGTCTCTGTGGGGCGCTGAGGGCTGGCCCGGGGGTGCACCTCACCAGTTTGCCCACGGGCAATGAGGGGGGGGGCGGCTGTTCCAACCCATTTCTAAAGCCTGTGAAATCTGTGTGTGTTTTAGATAACAGGACTAGCTGTGGAACTACTGGTGACATTTCTAACCAAACATCATTATTTTTAATTGACCAGATGCAAGTCCCGCCCCTCCTCTTTTTCTAAGGCAGGGCACTGTGACATGCCTTCAAAGCACACCTGACCCGCTTTGGAATCTCATGTCCGTCCATGCTAGTCATGCCAGCTTTATTGAAAATTATGTGGAGCGAATGATGAGATTCCGAGCAGTGCTTCATTGTCAGTGACATTCTGTAACATCTCGTTTTCACTTCTCCCCTTCAATACACTGACTGATTTCTTTCGAGGGGTTCACTAGATTAGCACCAAGGAAAAAACTGGATTCACCCAACATCGGTAATAATGGATGAAAATCGCAATGCAATAAGAACTTTATTCCGCCCTGGCTGGCGTGGCTCAGTGGATGGAGCTTGGGCTGCGAACCAGGCATCACAGGTTCGATTCCCAGTCAGGACACATGCCTGGGTTGCAGGCCATGACCCCCAGCAACCCCACGTTGATACATTGATGTCTCTCTCCCTCCCTCCCTCTCTCTCTCTCTCTCTCTCTCTCCCCTCTTCCCACGCTAAAAATAAATAAATAAAATCTTTAAAAAAAAGAACTTTATTCTTTTGTGAGCTGGGGATAGCAAGGCTGTGCTGGCCACTGTTTCTATTTGCATGACTTCTTCACTTGACTTGAAAACACAGGGGCCAGCTCCTCCCCCACCCCCACCTCCCATGTCACCCCACCCATCTACAATGTGCTTTTCACACACGCGAAGGTTAAACGCTTTTCTAACGGTAGCTGCGCCTCGGGTGTAGTGACTTTCTCTTGCCCAGTTTGGAAGTGTGGCTCTCCAGAACTTCTGGACAAGGACCTCCTACATCCCAGTGAGATGCGGCGGGACAGTCTCTCACATATTTCTCAAGGGATCAGGCAGGACTCCAGGACACGGGTGGGCAGGAGGCTGACAGCCATCAGCCCCCACCTGTATAGTGAGCCTCACAGCGCTCTCCCAAAAGGCCTGTCTGACTCCCAGCACCTGTCAACGCGGCCGAATTTGGGAATAGAGGCTTCCCGCAACGGACCGCCTGGTGAGTGCCGCCTGGACTCCGGGCACCAGGAACCTCCTGGATGGGAGAGGAGGCCGAACTGGGGAGAGTGGTCGTCGGGGAAGCATGCTCTGGAGACAGGGCTAAGGGTGTGGCTGGGAACCCTTCTGCTGGGGGGATCAGTTATGCGACTCATGAGTCCCGTTGGTCATTTCAGCAGACGCCAGTGAGAAAGACGGGGTCACCCAGGAAGGATCTGTGGGGGGGCCTCTTGTTGAATGGTGAGGGTCCCCTCAACATAGAGGGTAGACTCCAAGGTTTCTGAGCACATGATATCAGCAGACACATCGTCAGCCTGGACCGGGGGGCAGAGACAGGGATCCGGAGGAGAAGGTTATGCGACAGTGGAGGCAGAGATTATGGTTACTGTATCGCAAGCCCAGGAATGCCAGGAGCCACCTGAAGCCAGAAAAAGCCAGGAAGGTGTCCCTTAGAGCCTTCGGCAAGAGCACGGCCCCGAGGACACCTTGGCTTCTGACTTCCGGCCTCCCGAACCACCAGAGAATTCGTTGTTTCGGGCCACCTGGTTTGTGGTCGTTTGTCATGGCGGTTCTAGGAAACTAGTGTATCTATTACAGTGTGTTCTCACTTAATGTCACATATAGGTTCTGCAACCTGAAGCAAAGCAGCATACAACAAAACCGATTTTCCCATAAGGCTAGTCGAGAGAAACCAGAATTAAGTTGCTACGGCATCTCATCGACATTACAACGAAGCAGCGTTGAAAGAAACGAGTACAGGACCCACTGTACTCTCTGATTCTGCCAACGTGACTATCGGCTCTCTCTCCCTTACGCTCAGACTCGGGGTGCCTCTGACCCCGTCCCACCTACACCTATGCCGGCCTCGACTCTGCCAAGGGGACCACCTCAGCCCCCCTCCCTCCTGCCAACTGTGCCGGCGAACAAAGTGCACTGCGTTGTGCACCCCAACAAAGCCACTTAGGTATCCATCTTGGCAACGGGAGTCATTTCATCGGACTTCGACGTTGTTTTAAGTGTTTCAGAAGACTGGTACACACCCCGTCGGGCTCTCATTGTCAGGCCTTCTTTGCAACTGAGAACGAGTCGATGCGAGACTCCCCTGCTCCCGATTTCAAACGCCCTCCGGCTTTGGTCGGGGAGGGAGAGTGGGACGAGAGAAAGGGCTGGGGGGTCGGAGAAGGGTAGCGAATCTCAGCACTAGATTGTACGGGTGGGGTTACATTCTCTCTCCTTTTAAATACTACATTCTAAACTCATGCATGAGTACGCCTTCGACTATGAGAGTGAATGTTGTGGAGAACAAAGAACCTAATAACAGTTCATTCTCTGGCTCGCATCATATGTCTTACGCACATAATAGCTGTGGCAGCGATAATGACTTCCACTCATGTTTAACTTCACAGTTTACAAAGATTTGTTAATGGATTATGGACTTAAAGCGCCTACAAAAATGCGTTTTTACAACGGTGGGTGGCACACGGAGGAGGTGGGTGCTATCCCATCCCACCAACAAGGAAACTGAGGCTCAGGCTTTGCAAGTTCAAGAGTGGGTATAGGAACCTTGACCAGAACCCAGGCCTCCCGATTCCTCCAACCAGTGAGCTTCTGCTGACTGTGAGAAAAATGACCAAATGACATGGATCTAAACAAATTATAGATGTGCATGTTTTTATCTATTCCTCTATAATGATTTGGAACTTTATACATAAGGAAAAGTGTTCAACCTCTTTTTTTTATACTTTATTTTTTAAATATATATATATATTTTTTTAGATTTTATTTATTTATTTTTTTAGAGAGGGAAGGGAGGGAGAAAGAGAGAGAGAGAGGGAAACATCAGTGTGCAGTTGCCGTGGGGGCTGTGGTCTGCAACCCAGGCATGTGCCCTGACTGGGAATCGAACCTGTGACACTTTGGTTCACAGCCTGAGCTCAATCCACTGAGCTACGCCAGCCAGGGCCACAACCTTTTTTTTTTAATGGCTTATTTCTCTGAACATATGACTTGATCAAGAAATGAAACAAATAGTGGAGATAAGATACATTTAGATGTGTTTGTTTCCTTGTGAGAACATGACATGCTGCCACCAATATATGTGATTTAAGAAGAAAATGCTCATGTCATACTGGATGTAGGGTGGTGATTTTTTTTTATGGCAAGAGAGGATGAAGTAGATTGATTGTATTTTTTATGTTATCTGGGAGCTACGGGGGAAATGAGGTTGACCCAAAGGGCAATGCATTATTGCTGGAAGGCCGAGGAAACTTCTAGGAAATAATTTAAAAATATGTATACACCGAGTTCCCCTAAATCCTTAAGTAAGGAGAATGATTCATGATCCAGTGCAATGAAAAACCAATGTGTTTTATGCCAGTAATTGGCAGGTTTACAAACGTAACCATTAAGGTTTCTTTTTTCTTTGAATTGAATGAATATGGACACATTTTGAGGGAACATTTTTTAAAAAGTCCTTTAAAATTAATTATGCAGTTTTAAAAAAACATTAAGGAACTAATCATTTAGCTAAATTGATACCTGGAAAATAATCTCCATCCGATAGAAATTTGCTTTAATGAAGAATACTTCCCAGAAAATTGCTAAAAATGTAATAAATTAAGCATACTCAAGTCATATCTATTTCCTCCTTGCCACTTTTGATGATGCTAGAATAACATATTTCCAGAATCACAGATTGTCGGAATATCTGCAACATTGGTGAGTTGGAAACATATGTCTGTAGGAAGTGTATACTCATGAGCCCGAAGGAACTGATCAGTCGCAGGATATGACACATTTTTATCTGCCTAGGTGAATTAGGCAAAAACCGAATGAAACACGTACAGCACTGGGATGTTTGCATTGAAAATATGAATTTGAGAATCGAGAAACACAAATGTTGATGTTGTCTCAGATTTGACATCCATGATGTTGCATAAGGAGCTTTCCCGAGACGGCTCACTAAATGCAGGCACCTGGGGTGGGGGGTGGGGCACCTCGTGCCACCCTCAGGGACAAGGACTGTGACCCCCCCGGGGTGCAGACGTGCAGGAGGCACCAGAGGGATGCCTGGAGGTCTCCAGGGCATGAAGGGACCGTCTTCCTTTTTCTGAATCCTAATGTGGCCTTCCTGTCCTACCCACGGTGAGGGGCCATGCAGCAGTTCCTGGTGGACTCAGTGTTCTCCGAGAAGTTGAACTCAAGTAGTGAGCCCTTACCGGCGTGGCTCAGGGGGTCGGGCATCATCCTGCCAAAGCGAACAGTTGCTGGTTTGGTTCTTGGTGACGGCACATGCCTGGGTTGTGGGTTCAGTCCCAGCGGGGAGTGTGTGTGATAGGCAACCAATCAATGTGTCTCAGTCACATGGATGTCCCTCTCCCTCTCTTTACCCAATCACAGCCATGATCGTAGGAGAAAGAGAAACGGGCCGTTTGTGTTCATGGGTTTTTAGGGACCACCTTTGGCCAGCCCAGCTTTGGCTTGACAGGCATTGCGTGGTTTTGCTTTGCAAAAGGATGCGAAGTTTCAGAATCAAAGTCATGTATGACCACTATTTTCTCGTAGTTTCTAACTGAACACAGCTGTCTCCCCTCATCCGCGGCTTCATGGCCTCACAGTGAACCACAGGCTGAAAATATCAAATGGGAAATCCCAGAAGGAAACAGTTCGTAGGTGTTAAGTTGCACAGTGTCCTGAGTCATGCGATGAGATCTTGTGTCCAGCCCGTCCCTCTGCCCAGTGGGCCCGCGCTGTGGACACTCCCACCCTTTGGTCCCTTAGGAGCCATTCAGCTCAGCAGAGTAACTGCAGAGCTCACCGACTTACTAATGGCTTCAAGGCACGGGAGTGGGCTGTGCCCGAGAGAAGCGGTAAAGCGCTTCTGGTAAGGGAAAAGGCAGGTCTGTGTGAGAACCGTGCAGGTGTACATCCGGCTTGGTGCTGCCCACGGTTTCATGCATGGGACGGGGGGGTGGGGGGGGAGTCTTGGTCCGTATGCCCTGAGGGTAAGGGTAAGGGCAAAGGGGTCTGCTGTGTGCCAGCAGATGAGATAAGAGCCCTGTTTAAACTCTCCGACCCTGAGGATTCCTAAAGAGATTGAGGAGCTCCTCTCTCTAACGTGTCCGCCCTCCAGGCTGTCGGGTGAGTCCTGCTGTCGTTTCCCCTCCTTCTTTCTTACGCGTGTCTGCTCCCTGGCCCACTGGTCTTACTTTGGGCACTCGGACATCGCTTAGAACCTGCTGTCTTCCTTTTCTTTCTGTGTCTACCACCAAACCTTCTCTCCAGGGCAGGACTTTCCTGTTCCCCTGTGCCCGACTTGATGAATTCACTCCGGACACACAGCTAACTCCCCAGGCAGCTTCACGTGGTGGCCGAGGGTGGGGCATTGGTGGCAGTGTGCTCAGGACAGGTCACTGTTACAAGGCATCGGGATGGCGGTCCTGGCCGTTCAAGGTCTTGATGGGGAGGGAACACCAGAAGGTGCTCGCTCACAGGGGGCCCGGGAGCTCCTCGGCAGACCGAGCCCCTCCCAGCCCACCCTCCTGAGGGTCTGACGGGGAAGATGCAAATGACCCCCACACTCTTCTGCTGCTCCTCCTTGACCTCAGGGTGCGTGTGTGCAGCTGGACAGGTGAGGCACGGAGCTACAGGGACTCCCGTCAGCAGGGCCTCCCCTCCGCACACCGCCCCAGACACCACCACCCCTTAGAAAGTGCCGGCGTCAGCTCCTCGTGCCCTATGTCTGGGTTTCTGTCGGCCACACAGGAAGCCCAGCACCCAAGTCACCTCCTTGTTCCGTGGATGCTCGTTCTCAAGCAGCTCGGAATGTCCTGTCATTGGCCTCCACCCTCGCCCTCCACCCTCCACAGCCCCCACACTCTCCTTCTTCACCCTCTGGGACACACAGTCAGGCACGGGAAGGGACCCTTTGTGCTTGAGGCCTCCTCAGACCACGCCCTCCACCTCCGTTCTGGAGCTGAACTCTGCCTCTCCCTCCGGGAGTCTTCCCACGCGGTGGGGGCCTTCTCTCCCACCCCCCTCGGACTCCGGGCTCGGAGTTGGACCCTCATCTTGCCTGCCTCTTCCTGTCACTGACAGACCTCCGGGCCTCTCCCCCTCCTCCGGCCCCCTGATTCCTTTTGACGTTGGTACCGACAGGCGACCCACTGCCCCGACTTACCGCAGTTATGTAGCAAGGCGACACCCCGACCACTTGTCTTCATTTATTGAAGATTTTATCACATGATTCACTCCATTGCTACATTTGTTGCAGTTTTTGGTGGTATCAACAATCATGCCAATACCCTGACTTGGTAGAGTTTGGGGTTTTTTTTTTAAAGATTTTATTTATTTATTTATTTATTTTTAGAGAGGGAAAGGAGGGAGAAAGAGAGAGAGAGAGAGAGAGAAACATCAGTGTGCGGTTGCTGGGGGCCGTGGCCTGCAACCCAGGCATGTGCCCTGACTGGGAATCGAACCTGCGACACTTTGGCTCGCAGCCCGTGCTCAATCCACTGAGCTACGCCAGCCAGGGCTTTTGTTTTGTTTTGTTTTGTTTTTTTGTCCTCTCTTTTAACTAGAATCTTGTCCTCCGCTTTATATCAGCGACCCACTGACTCACGGAGTTACCCTCCACTTTGTCATTGCTGGCCACAGCTCCCCCTCCAGCATCCCAGCTCCCTGCACCTCTCTCCCATCCACCTCTCTAAGGGTTCCGTCTATTCCCCGCCCCCAGACAATGCGTGGGCCCATCTGGAATTTTCAGTCCACTGAAAATTCACCCCATGTATTTTCTCAGCCCCCCCCCCACTCCTCCTTTTCCTTCCTCCACACCTAGATTCCGGGGTCCGTTTTCCATCTCCCCTCTCGTTTCTGCCTTGGCCTCCTTGGCCCTCTTCAGGGCACCCTCCCCGTGCTTGCCGCACTGGACGCTGGCCACGGTTGACTCTCAGCCTGCTCCGCAGCGACGGGGTCCAGAGAAAGCCGTCCACCACCAGTTACCCCTGATCTTGTCTTAAGTAAGTGAGCGTTATCCTGAAGTTGGATCCTTGCCCAGCAACTCTTGTCATTTCCTGCGTGAATTTTCTCTTCATCACCCAGGTGACTACTGTATACCTTCCTCTCCACTGTCAAACATCCACCCTGGTCACCCTTTTCTCTCTGAGCTAACAAGCTTGCTTTCTGTTTACTGAGAACACAAATAATCCGAAGAGAGTAGTCCCACACTCCACCGCCAAATGCACCCAAGTCCGTGGTTAATGACGGCGGAGGAACTCAGTGGGCCCTCGGGAGGGGCGCTGGGGTCCGTCCTTTCTGCTCGCCATAGGGCACCGCTCCTGTAAGAGCCCCCCCTCTCCTGCGTTACCCACTTTCCCCGCCCCTCGGTCATTGCCGTCGGTAGATAAAGAGGCTGTACTCTCATCTTACAAAAGAAGACCCGACTTCCTTATTTCTCTCAACATTACTGCTTCCCCAGGGGTTACCCTTGCCCCGCCCCCCGTTGCTGCAGCCAGTCAATCAGTCATGCCTGTTTCATGCATTGTTTCTTGCTGCCACTTAGTCCAGTCCCTTACTGAAGACCGTCTCACTGAGCAATTTGAATAGACGCCCATGACCCCGCCCGTCCTGGTTCTCTAGCCCGGGCAAGGGCACTGTGTCACACTGACACAGGAACGTGTGCAGGCTTCGGTGACGGAAGCTTCTGTGACGTCTTTCTTAGGTTGATAAGTATGCTCAACCACAACGTATAACATATTTTTTTCAAAGACTTCATAAGGCTACTTGCTGCTCGTTGAAGAAAATCAGGATTTCCTGCTCTGGTAATGGAAGTCCACAGTGATACTTTCTGAGTTCTAGATCTGGATGGCTTTGCTGAATTACTGACCATTTCCTCCTCATGTCCTGTGGACTTCCTCAATCCCCTTCCTGTACAACTATAAACGGATCCTTTTTCAAAGTAAACTATAACAATGATTAATAGTAACATGTATAATCAGTGTCCATATTCTCAGCATTGCCATTGCGAGTGAAAGCCAGTTTGTCATCCCTTACTACAGACTTTATTTGTCAGAAGAAAGGGAAAGCACTGTAGCGGGCGGTAAAGAGTCCTTGACCACCACCCCGAGTCGCTGTCTTCCAGAGCGCGCCCCCACCGCCGCCGTAGGCCACACCGCCGCCTACGTGTGTCTGTGTTCTCTCGTCTTCCTTGTTGCCCACCTGTAAAAGTTATGTGATCGGCTGTTCCTCACCCGTTCACTTCTCTGGGGCAGAATCAAAGGGAGGGGAGCCACGGGGGCTCATTTCTGCTTGAGCCGCCCTGCCGTATGGACAAAGGACCCTCCCTCCAGCCTTCGGGGCGCAGACCTAGTGCTGCCCCACCTCTCCCCCATGCTTCCCGGCATGTGCAACTCCCGTAGCAGTGCATTTGGAAGCCGTTTCTATGCCCGGTGCCACGCAAGCTCTACACATATGCAGCCATGCACTGCTTAACGAGGTGGGCGTGTTCTGAGCAACGCACCGTTCGGTGGCTGCAACCCCGTGCGAGCACCCCAGGGTGACTCACACAGAACCAGGTGGTGCCGCCTGCTGCTGTCACTGTACGGGCTGTACTTTTATATGACCGGCGACTCAGTGGCTTTGTATCCACCAGCATCATAACAAACACGTGAGGAATGCTCTGCGCTGCGATGGTGTGAGGACTACAATGTCACTAGGCAACGGGAATTTTTTTTTTTTAAGATTTTATTTATTTACTTTTAGGGAGGGAAAGGAGGGGGGGGAGAGAGAGAGAGAGAGAGACATCAATGTGCGGTTGCTGGGGGTTATGACCTGCAACCCAGGAATGTACCCTGGCTGGGAATTGAACCTGGGACACTTTGGTTCCCAGCCCGCGCTCAATCCACTGAGCTACGCCAGCCAGGGCTGGGCAACGGGAATTTTTTTAGCTCTAGTCTAACCTCATGTGACTACCACCGTCTATGCAACCCGGCACCAACTGAAACATTGTGATAGGGCGCATGACGGTGAGTGTGCGTGCGTGTGTGTTACCTTAAAATATATATAACATTTAAGTATAAATACACCTGAGATTGTCACTGCCTTTTGTCACTTTGACATGATCTTTAGGTGCCTCCACCTGCAAATTGCCTGGCAGAATATACACATACCCACACACACGCCCTCACAACTCTTCCCATACGTGTCCACACGTGCATTTTTCCCTCTGTTCGCTCCTCCTGTCCCAAATATATAAGGGGGTGAACAATAGAACGCTTGACGAAGGAACATGCAATGCTTCAAGTTCGGTAGGTGCTCATTATCGAAGCGATGTGCCGCACTGCTAATTCTTCATCCCTTTATTACACGCGGTGCTAGTGAAAAGTAATAAAGGGCTCTTAGCTACTCCAAGTGTTCCCATAACCTGTAGGAGCATCATTTGTCTTGGTGGCAGCCAGGAAAGGAGCAAAGAACAATTTGTCTTTTTTTGGACTCATATTTCCACTTAAATGCAGAGAGATAAAAAGCAAGAGACAGCTTGTACTAATTAGGAGGAGAAAATTTAAGGGAATATTGCTCTTGGCAGTGTTCAAAATACCAAGGTCAAACATGTGTGTTCCGTATCTCTTTGCCTCTCAACAGGGCAGTGCCGTGGGGGACAGCGTGGGGGCGAGCGTGGGGGCGTCCTTTCGGTCCCACACCAAGGGCCTGGCAGCAAAGAGTCAAGAGGTTGCGTGCTCATTTCTTAAATGGTCACTGGGAAACTAATATCCTGTTTATTCATTAAACACAGTTATTAAGAAGATCAGTCTCGGCCTGAAAGATTCAGACATCTGAGTCTGTCGATCCCTTGAGGTGCCATTTAGTTACTCTGTTGCATAAAAGTGGCTTAGCCAATGGGGTTCAAGGACTGGCTCCTCCGTCCACCCCATCCACTTATTCAGTCGTAATTCAGCAACAGCACGGTTTCTGGCTGACCTGTGGCTCGTTTGCACCAGCTGACCATGACCAGTGATCTAGTTTCTTGCCTTCACAGAAAACCACAGCTCCTGGAAAATTCAGTCTGTTCAGTGTCTTCTAGTTCTTTACTGGTAGATTAGGAAATAAAATAGATATTGCATAAAGATTTAATCATTCTTATTTTGTTTATCTGAGAAGGCAGTCATTCCCATGAGGTTGTTCATCAGTCTCATCCATTTCTTAGGAAAGAATGAACCAATTTACTGAAATGTTCTACAAGATCAGTAACTACACTACCAAAATTAACTAACTGAAGCCAAATTGCACCTGTCAAACAGAATATACTTTGGAATGCAATTTCTACATTTTGTACTGTACATATTCGTTGAATTTCTGATTTGTACATTTTGATGACCCACAATGGGTCTCTTAGGATCTCACGTCTAATTGTCAAGGTCCCTGTGGGGATTATTAAACCCTAAGTAAAATTAAACAGAAGTTTGCTTTCCATCTAAACAGTTCATCAAGGAGGCTTTCATTCAGTTCCCTTACTCTGTGTGTGTGTGTGTGTGTGTGTGTGTGTGTTAATTTGGCCTTGCAAAATAACTGCAGTCTGGTTAGGTGTGACTATCTCCCGTGAGGACAAGACCCTTTGGTCACAAATATGTAGTAGTTAGGGAGTTAGGGAGGCCCCTCAGCAAGGAAGCAGGCCTGTGCCCACCCCGCACAGAGGGAGAAATCCCACAGCAGGGGTGTCTCGCGTGTCTAGGAACCAGCCCCTCCTGAGTGTGAGCTCCGTGGGCGTAGCAGCCATTTCCAGCGTGTTTGTGACTGTTCACCCTGGTCTGGTCCAGGGCTTTATAAATAGATGCTCAGTAAACATGACCAAAGAAGGGATGTTTCTGACCTTGTTTTACTCAGCCTCCATGATCCAAGTTCCAAAATAAATGTAAATATCCGGTCCTGAGTGGTTTATGCATTTAACTATTATCTGTGTTTTTTTCTATGCTGACCCAGACCACCTGACCTTCCCCTTCTGCCTGAAGCATCACTTAAAACCGTGTTTCAGGTTCTGTTGTCATTCACCCACCTAAACTCCCGAGTGAGAGACTGCATTTTTGACACGAATCAGGACACCTTGCTGGGTGGGTGTCATTCCTCTTTCTGTCTTCGGTAGGAAAACTAAATTACATCCTATTTTGGTGGGTCAGTGGGCAAAAGAGTCGAGCTCATAACTGAGAGCTATTGCTTTTGTTCGCCTCTATGTTATCCTTGGACTCTGCCGTTTGAGATACATTGCAATTTTCCCACTTCCTCCAGGCATTTGTTCAGGTCCTCAAATATCTGTGTCTGGGGTGTTAACACATTGTCAGTTGATTTTTCTTTAAGGAAGCAACTTCGATATTTTTAATTTTTAGTAAATTAATTGGGGTGACATTAGTTAATAAAATTATATAGATATAAAGGGTACAATTTTATAATACATCATCTGTAGGTTGTATTGTGTGTTCACCAGCCAAAGTGAATTCTCCTTTTATCACCACTTTCCCTCTGTGACCCCGTTCCACCTCCCCTCAGTCCCCTCCCCTCTGGTAACCGCCATACTGTTTTCTGTGTCTATGAGTTGTTTTTTGTTTTCATTCGTTTTGTTTTATTCTGGGTGTTTTGTGTGTGTGTGTGTGTGGCTTAATCTCTTCTCCCTCCCCTGGAACAACTGTCAGTCTGCTCTCTTTATCTGTGAGTCTGTTTCTATTTTGTTTGTTTGATTACTTTGTTCATTAGACTCATATATAAGTGAGATCATGTGGTATTTGTCTTTCCCTGGCTTCTTTTGCTGAGCATAATACTCTCCAGGTCCATCCACGCTGTCCATCCACCTTCTCTTGTGTGGCCGAGTGCTGTCCCACTGTGCCAATGCACCACAGCTTTCCTATCCACTCCTCTACTGATGGCACTCGGGCCGGTTCCAAATCTCGGCTGTTGTAAATAACATGACAATGACCACAGGGGTGCATATATCATTTCAAATCAGTGTTTCAGATTTCTTCAGATATATTTCCAGAAGCGGAATCACTGGGTCATAAGGCAGTTCCATTCTTAATTGTTTTTTAGGAAACTCCATACTGTTTTCCGTAGTGGCTGCACCAGTCTGCATTCCCACCAACAGTGCACACGGGTTCTCCTTTCTCTGTATCCTTGACAGCACTTGTTTGTTGATTGATTGATGGTAGCCTTTCTGACAGGTGTGAAGTGACATCTCGTCGTGGTTTTAATTTGCATTGCCCTTATGACTAGTGATGCCGGCCATCTTTCCATATGTCTCTTGGCCATCTGGATGTCCTCTTTGGAGAAATATCTATTCAGATCCTTTGCCTATTTTTTAATCAATTTTTTGTGGGGTGTAGAGTTGTATAAGCTCTTTTAAAATTTTGCATATGAACCCCTTATCAGATGTATCATTGGGGAGTATGTTCTCCCATTCATGGGTCATCTTTTCATTCTGTTGACAGTTTCCTCTGCTGTGCAAAAACTTTTAAGTTTGTTGTAGTACCATTTGTTTATTTTTCCTTTAGTTTTCCTTGCCCAAGGAGACATATCAGAAAAAATATTGTTACAAGCAATGTCTGAGATTTTATGGCCTATTTTCTTCCAGGATTTTTTATGGTTTCAAGTCTAGCATTTCAGTCTTTAACCCATTTTGAATTTATTCTTGTGTGTGGTGTAGGAATGTGGTGTAGTTTCCATTTTTTTTTGAAAAACTGTCAAATTTTCCCAACACCATTTATTGAATAAGCTATCTTTAACTCATTATATGTTCTTGTCTCCTTTGTAAAATGTTAATTAACTATAAGGGTGTGGGTTTATTTCTGGGCTCTCTATTCTAGTTCATTGACTTATAGTTGGTTTTTATGCCAGTACCATGGTATTTTTATTACTATGACCTTGTACTATAGATTGATTATCAGATAGCATGATTCCTCCAAGTTTGTTCTTCCTTCTCAAGATTGCTGTAGCTATTTGAGGTCTTTGGTGGTTCCATGCAATTTTTGGACTATTTGTGCTAGCTCTGTGAAATATGCCATTGGTCTCTTGCTAGGAATCGCTTCGAATCTATAGATTGCTTTGGATAGTATAGACATTTTAATGACGCTCATTCTCCCTATTCATATATGCAGTCTATGCTTAGGGAAGCAACTTCGGAGACTGCCACAGACTCTAGCTTTTCCTGCTATATATAGAAGATAATTTGCTGCACCTTCTTGGATCGATTTTGCCATCTCAGTGAGTTTGTGAGAGATAACCGACATTCTTTGTACGATGACAACTGTGTGTGATGGATTCGTTCTAGGGGTTGACACCGGTTAGCTCCCATCAATCACGGAATTTCACGAGCAACTGGATTCAAAGTCTGTGCAAGACACAAGAAATTTCCAGGACAGCTAGACCGAACTTGGCTAAAAGGGCCAACATATCCTCTCTCTGCAGAAATCTTCAATTTTCCAAAGTCATGAAAAAAGGTGAAAAGTTAGTAGCCTATTAGTATAACACTATCTAATTTTCAGCTTGTATTATAACGGGAAAATTTCAAGATACGATTATAGCTAAATATTTTGATACTTTCACATCAAAGCATTTGACTCTTATAATAATATTTTTAAAACCACATTGGCAAATTAGTCAAGAGTATAATTTTTTCTGTGAAAAGAAGCTATTTCAAAAAGATGCACAAAGAAGCACATCAGTTATGTTTAAACGAGTTTATATATATGATGGGGATATATTCTGCAGACAATTTTTCTTGTCTACTTACAGATGAATGAAATACTCATAGAAATAGTGTTGTGTATTAAAACATTGAATGGCAGACAGCATAGCTATAAAGCTTAATACATTTTAAGGGACCTTAAAACTTTTAACTTGCATTTTCTTTTGTGATCATTTACCTAGTTTATCTTCTCACACTGTATACTCACAAAGCTTACTTGCTTTTAGTATTCCAAGTGTAGCTATAGTTTTAAAACCTTGTCTCTATATCCTTCAGAATAGATGTTATCCATTCTTCTTCACGTAGGTGCCCTAATACCCTGGCTCCCCACTGCACTGACCTGAGATAGCTGTGTGTCACCTCGCATTGTCCTTTAACTGGGCAGTGACCAGGCTGAGAACAGAATCTGTGTGGCGGCGGTGCTGGGGAAGAATGGCCTGAGCCCCCAGAACTCATGTCAACACGAGGCCAAAGTACCCAACTGTAAAGCACCATGTGTCGCGACGAAGTGTCCAAACAATACAGAGAATAGTTTATTTACTAAGACACAGGCTCATTATTTAAAACAGATCGATGGTACTTAATGCATTGGTGCAATTCTTACTGTGTTTCTGTTTCACGTCCAGTTCGGCCAGATGATTCATTTTCACAAAATTTGAGAACCATCTTACTAGCCTTTTTTTCTTTTTCCTGCAAAACTGCTTATACTCAGACTTCATGGGTCCTGATTCCTCTGACTGTATCTTTGGCCACCAACCATATTACTCTGTTTGACAAAACTGCATCGCTTAACAAAGAATTTCCTTACTTTCTCACATTTTCTAACACAGTTTTTCAACTTAACCCTCCTGCTCTTTTGTAAGAGTAAACATTTTTCCTTTCCTCCTTTCTCCCTCTCCCTCTTTCTCACTTATTTTCCTCTCTCTTTCTTTCTCTTTTTTCTTTTTAATCTTGTCCTTTCCTCCCTCCCTCCCTCTCTCCCTCCCTCCCTCCCTCCCTTCCTTCCTCTTCTTTTTCTTTCATCTCCTTCCCTTCCTTCTTTCCTTTCCACCTCTTTCTCTCTCTTCCTCTGTCCCTTCCGTTCTCCTAGCTATTCTGTATTCAGTTCGTCCTAACACAGGGCTTTTTGTACCCAGGCATTTTCCTCAAAAATGAATTCTGACTTCCAACGTTCTTAAAACGTTGGAAGGGCTATCTTTTCTGTGTTCAGTAAACTAGAGAGAGCAGTATAATTCACTCAAAATTACAGGCTGCATAATTTAGCCCATGGTGGCTAAATGAGGCTAAACATGGATAAGGTTCATTTGCTGAGAATTTCCTTCCTGGGAAATGATTGATTTGCCTAATTTTATAAAATAGTCCCTTTGCTGAATTGCCCATTCTCAGAGGCATGTCTATTTCAGTTCTCTCACTTTTTATTAACAGAGAAGCAACTGCTATGTTGGCCTATGTAAGTATGGATTTTCTAAAGGTTACTTTTACCATGGCTGGTGATTAACCAGCAGGACCCCGGCGAGAGGGTGCACACAGCAGAGAGAATACGAGCGTGTTTTGCAGACCTAATGCACGGCAGGGTGGCTGCGGGCGGTGGGCCTGCACTGCAAAGTTGGAGTTTGCTAAGAGGAGATCTTACGGGTTCTCAGCGCACACACACCACCGGGGCAGGTGAGGGATGTGTTCATTCGCTTCACTGTGGCCGCCGTTCCACAGTGCAGAGGCACACCCATTCATCACGCTGTCCGTGCTAAGTACATGCAGGCTTTCGTTGTCCGTTACACTTCAGCGAAGCTGGGGAAACTTTCCCAGACCTCACAGAAGCAGACCTTGTGGTTGTGGATGGAGAGGCATGCTCCAAGGGGGGGCTGCGCAGAACACACTCTGGGATCGAGAAGGGTAACCCTGAATTCAGAAGCTATTGTAGGGTGACTACTCCTCTTTCGGCAGTAAGAGCTGGAGAGAACGTTGAGTGCTTTGACCTTGGGCACCCAGAGAGAGGGAGCATGATGAAGACTGTAGATAACTACGCACAGATGCACAGTGTACGCGCGTCAGCGAAGCACAGAGGAGAGCGGGTGAGTTGTCGGTTGCCAAGAAGAACAATTTCAGACCCACCTGGACTGGCCAATCAGAATAGCGAGGTGTCCCTGAGAATCAGACAGATGTATAAACAGAATGAGCTCAGGTGACTTAGTTGTGGTCACAAGGATGAGAACTTGGACGTCCCTGTAACTTTGTTGCCTTGAGAGTCCTCACCTAGAAAACTAGATAAATTTCTGTATCCTGAACACAGGCTGAACGTGAGGCCAAATCACCAGTCGCCTCTAGAGATGACAGAATTTAGGTCCCGCCACCCTAGCTTGCCTGGCCCAGCACACGTAACTTGGAAAACGAAGCACTAATCTCAATAACGGGTGCCTGGAGGCAGCTGAGGAAATACACTTGGCAGCGTGGGCAGAGTGTGAACACGATGGTCTGCGAACCAGTGTAACCCTGAAACGAGCGCGTGCCCACCTGGGTTAGGGAACCAGAGGGAATGTGTCCTAACTGACCACCCTGGACAAGGGAAGGGAGCTCCCTACGCTTCTCCAAACATCACTCTTCCTTCAGTGCCTCCCACCTCAGTGACGGGAGACCCAGTAGTACCCTGGAAGCCATAGCGCCTCTCTCTCCCATGCTCCCCACACTCACACTCCAAACCCTAAATCACGAGGAGCTCATCCATGCACCTACCTCCACCCCCTCTCTAACCCGTGCGCCACTGCCTCTTGCCTGGCTTCCCAAAACTGTCCTCAAAGTCATCGTCCTAACACGTACTCGATGCTGCAGCCAGAACGGTCTTTCTGAAGGGCAAGAAGGAATGCCCATAATCCTCAGTGTTGCTAATGTCTTCAAAAGCCCGGCCACCTGCACGTGGCTCTGCCCCACCCTGCACTGCCGGGTCCCTCCCTGTATCCCTGCCTTACCTGTCACCAGCCCCACCTCTCTGGATGGAACCGAACACCCAGGCTCCCCCACCTCTGCCCCTGCATTTCGGCACACGGTTCCCCTTTTCTGTAACATAGTCCCGCCTCCCCGGCTTCCACCACTTGTCCTTCAGGTCTCAGTCTTCCTCGGTCCGTAGACCCGGGGAGGCCCCTCCGCTTCTCCACCCTTCGCTCTCCTCCTCCGACCCTCATTGCACAGGGGTGTGACCGCTGTCGCCGTCTCTGCACCATGACCATGGCGGTCTCACAAGGGCTCTGGCAGCAGGGAAGGAACCCCAGCTGTGTTTAAGGCCATGCGTTCATGACCTCATACCCTTCCCTGAACGTGGACAGCTGAGAAGTGGGTTTTCCTCTCCTCGTCCACCTGCAACGTGAAGGCGGCGTCCACTGAGTGCCGAGGGACTGGGAGATGGTGGAGCTGGCGGCCCTGCTGAGAACGTGCCCGAGGGGTGGTGGTCTCCAGGCGCCCCACACAGCCTTGCCTGCACTGGAAGGCTGGCGGGAGGCTGGAGGAAGGTTCCCGTCTCAAAGGGGACCCAGCAAGAATTTACAGTGACAGGTTTTCTAAAGCGAGTGCTCCCAGGAAAGAGAGGTCAGGCACCTGCAGTCAGGAGGAACCCCGCCTGGCATTGGGTCAAGCCGAGGGGAAGTTGAAGGCCGTCTTGGCCACAGTGGCCCTGCGGGGAGACGTTTGGGAAGTAAGACGGGGCGCTGCCAGACTCCCAGCGTGAGCGCCGCAGGCCGGCTCACGGGTGGGTGTGGAGGCCACCGGGGGCCTCCAGCTGGGAGCCGGAGGTGCGGCCGGAGGTGCGGCTGGAGAGCGGGAGAGGCCCAGCCCTGGAGGACTCCCAGGGAGGAGTCTGGAGTTCCCTGGGAGGGGCCCGGGGAGCCATCGGAGACATGACAGGAGCGAGCTTCACGACCCGCGTGGGGGAGAATGTCTCAGGCTGCTGGGCAAGGGTGTCAGGGGTGGAGGCTGGTGCAGAGGGATGCGGTAGGAGGTGGCTGCCGGGGTGGCGCTGGAGACTGGGGCCAGGCGGGGGGCAGCCGGATAGGGCAGGGGGGTGGGAGGGCGGGGCGTACAGGACGAGCGTGTAGACCTTCAGTGCGCAACAGCAGGTGTGCTGAACGTGTTTGAAAAAATGAATTCGCTCATTTCAAAAAGGTATATAAAACACAAAAAGTTGGGGAAAACAGAATTTTATTGGGTGTTTTTCAGAACGTGCCTGTAGACGAGGTGGAAGACACCGTGACCTTCAGGCTAAATGCGGCCTTGACGGGGCTCTGAACTGGGCACCCGCCTCTTCAAGAGACAAGTGTCAGCTCATCCGGTTCATTTTTGAACGTTTATTTTTGAATCTCTCCCTCGAGTTAAACAAAGCACGAGTGGCTGCGCATAAATGAATGATGACAGTCCCCATTAACGGTGGCGCTTTCAGTTCTTCGTGAACTTTCACCAGTGGTGGATGAAGCTCAGGGGATTGTGAAAATCAGGCAGACCCAGACGAGCGCCAAGAAGACACCCTCCCGGGGAGCGCCCTGTGGTGCTGCCCTGTGGGACCGTCGTTTTGTGTCTGTGTTTTTCTTCCACACAGCTGCTGAGAGGTCGTCCGACACGAGGTGGGCGCGGGACACCCAGGGCCCTCTCCGTGCCTGCCTGGTTCTGAGGGCGGTGCAGGGCGGGGGTGGGGACATCAGCGTGTGTAACAGGGGCGCAGGTACTTGCTCTTGCTGAAGCCAAGAGACCATAAGTAAAAGGAGCCAGTCGGCTTTGCATGCAAACTGGTGATGGATGCAAAGAGTCAGCGTACCTTGGGGCGGGGAAACAGGGAATGCTGGGTGGCGAGGGGGTTGCCCCGGTAAATAGAACGGTCGAGCCGTCGGGGAGGTTGCACCTAAGGGCTATTTGAGCAGGGGTCTTGAAGGAGGTTAGTCAGCAAGTCAGGCAGACCGTCCTGCAAAGAGCTTGCAGGTGGAGGGGACGGGGGTTTCGAGGCTGACACACGGATGTTGGGGAAGAGGTCCAGCTGGAGAGGTGCGGCCCTAGAGCCAGGTGAGGGGGGCGGAGCAGGAGGAGGTGAGGTCAGAGAAGCGGCGGAGGCCAGGTGGGGCAGAGCCTTCAAACCGCTGTGGCCCTCGGGCCTTATGGTGCCACGGGCACCTCGTGGGTGTAAGCAGTGTCCTTACCGAGGACAACGCCGCGGGAAAACCAGGGGAAGCACAGCCTGCACTGGTGACTCGTAAACAGCCGCGCGACACCCACACGCTTTTCTCAGTCACCCAGCAAACATTTACGGCCGCTGGAGTCTACCCGGTCACGGCGCGTCTCCCTGCGGGGCCACTGGGAAAGCTCCGGAAAGTGCATGTGTTTACGTTTTTGGTCCAGTTCCCATTTCTGATCCCGAAGCTGGCGGCTGCTTTCCCCTCTAGTATCTACGACACATGAGAGAAGACATTGACCAAAAGTACGGAAACACTCACTGGTTCCCACACTGCGTTTGTAAGACCTTACCTGGCTACGTGTCTGGTTTCTGTGTCTTCTGGTGTGGGCGTCTGGTGCAGTTCTTAGAGCGGCGGTTCCTCTTGTGAAAACCCATCCTCGCACTGAGGGGCCCTGACATTGAATTTGGTAAATGTGTACCAGGAACGGCTGACGGAGCTACCACGATTTGTTAAACATGTTTTCAACCAAAACATTACTTTTCCTAAAACAAAAAACCTTTGCGGCGGTTTGGCACTACATTGACGCAAACCCGTGGGCAGGGTGATGTGAGCGGACCACAATTTGAAAGGCTCGCTCCGGCCGTCACTGGGAGAAGGTGTTAGTGTCTGGGGCAAGAGCGCCAGCCAGGAGGGCTCCGGGAGGCTGCTGCCACCCCGCAGCGGAGCCGTGGTGAACAGTGAGGTCCGCGGCCGCGCCGGCGAGGCTTCCCCGGGGCTGTCTCAGAAGCACGGCTGGTGGGATTTGCTGGAAAAAAAACATGCATGAGCTGTGAGAAAAGGGGGCCAAGATGACCCCAAAGTTTGCTGGCTTAGAAGAATGGGGTTCCCATTGACTGGGACAGTAGGAGGGACAGGTTGGAGGATGAAGATCAGGAATTCGCTCTAGGACAGTTCAGCTTGCTGTGCCCACGAGAAGCGCCGGTGGAGGGGCCGAGAAGGCAGGTAGATGCCTCCGTCTGGAGTTCAGGGGAGGTCTAGGGATCATCTCTTTAGAATTCGCCCACCCCTGCCTGGTGCTTAAATGAATGAGTGTAAGTAGACAGGTCATCCTAGGACAAGCCAGGAGTGCTCCAGCCGTGTTTAGAGATTAGAAGGATGAGGAAGAACCAGCCAGAAACAGTAATGGTATGAGGAAGAAATTCGGCCGAGCGGTGTTCTGGAAACCAAGTGAAGGAAGCATTTGGAGGAGAGATCAACTGTATCCAACAGTCGAGGCCCAGTGAGACGGGAATGGGGCACTGGGCAAGACGGAAGCCATCGGCGGTCTTGACCAAGCCATTCCGCGGGGACGGTGGGGTGGAGGCCACAGTTTAGGACGGAGCTGGAGGAGACGATGTGTTGGCGTCAGTGACTATCGATAACTCCCTGAAAGAATTTTGTTGTAAAGAGGAGCCGGTGAGACAGACCTTGATGGGAAGAACTGATGTCAGTAGGGTTTTGTTTGCTACGTTTTTTAAAAAAGATGTTATTTCTTTATTATTAGAGAGAGAGGAAGGGAGGGAGATAGAGAGGGAGAGAAACATCAGTGTGTGCTTGCCTCTCCCGCATCCCTCACTGGGGACCTGGCCTGCAACCCAGGCACGTGCCCTGACTGGGAATCGAACCAGCGACCCTTTACTTTGCAGTCCGGATCTCAGTCTACTGAGTCACACCAGCCAGGGCTGTCTGCTGCTTTTTGAGATGAGAAAGATGTGTGTTAATCACTGCAAACCGATTATCAAGGAGAGATGGATACGTAGGTGTTACGGGAGGCGGGGAGAGGGAGAAACACCAGAGTTCAGGCTTGGGTGGCAGCTTCTCCTGGGATGCGGTGCTCGGGGGGAGAAGGTGCCGCTGGCTGGAACACGAGGCCGAGTCTCTCTCTCCTCTGCCCCTTGCCTCCCCTCCTCCCTGCCTCGTTCTCTGTAAAACACACACACACACACACACACACACACATCCCTTTTTCAAAAACAATTTAAGGTGTCCTACTAGAAACCCAAAATGTGAGCAGATTAAAAATAGGATATGAAAAAGGAGGGGAACCACAAGGAGCTTGGCTTCTTCCGTGGTGAAATGAGAGTGACGAACTTAGTGTCTCAGATCCCTAAACGTATTAAAATCCCATCTGCCTTTAATGTGTTAATTTAATATATTTATCTTTATCTCCTATGAACTATCTACTATATGTCACATTTGATTCAAATGGATAAGGCTTACTTCCTGTGTGTGTGTGTGTGTGTGTGTGTGTGTGTGGTACCTGCCACTCATTTTCAGAGTAAATCCATCCAATATTCCATCATGGAATGTCTTATATATGATTATGATGACATTTCTTAGGAATAGCTTCACATGGGATTTCAAACCTTTTCCTTATCAATCCACTCATTTTTTTAAATAGGATGAACTATACAACATGTTGATAGCGACACAACGGAACTATGCATGAAAAATAATTACCCATGGAACTTTAAAATTATTTCTCAAATGATTTTATTCCATTTTCTTCTGTAACTCTCCAGGAATAGGAAGCTAATGTGCCTAATATTGGAATTCAGACTCCTCTGAAAAACCAAAGTGAATGTATGAATTCTTCATTAGATGCTGAAATCTAAAATAGATGAATTTTTATCACCCTTATCATCCTTTAACTGTCCTAAATGGTCCCTCTGAGACGCTGCTCTGTCTTCCTCTCTCTCTTTTTCCCCCATAATGAGCTGTGAATCCTGCCATGTCTCCTTAAAACTATCTCACGTTTAATGAATTTTGTTACAAACTTAAGACTTTCTTAATATACTGAAATCACCAGCAAAATAAAATCAATTTTGCATTTCATTTGTAACAATCCAGCAGTGCCCCCCACACCCTGAGACACCCCAGCGTGACACCGGTGGGCTCTATAGACGACCGCTGGACCATCAGCAAGTCTCCGACTCGGGTGGGGGCTCACAGCACCCCGTATCCCAAGGCTGGTCGGCTCCTTAAAGCGGAAAGACTGGGCGCTTCTGTTATTCCCATCAGCCCCGAGTGTAAATGCCACATAGCTGGGGTGGCTGTGCCCAGGCTGGAGCACACGAGGCACTGGTTCTTAAAAATGTGTTCTGGGCTTTTCATTACACTCGGTGACCGCCCGTTAAAAGCCAAGTGAAAACCAAACCGAAGAAACCATCTCTCAAAATCAGGCAGCTGTGACTGCCCTCCCCCCTGCAAAGCCACCGCCCCCACTCACTCTGCCGAGGCTGCTGCCCGCCACTGATCTCTGACTCCCAGACCCCCTGAGGACCCTCTGTCCCTTTCTCCCTTGTCACCTGGGAGAAAACGGGACCAGAAAACTCCCATTGCTCTAGATACATCGAGCCAAAGTCTTCCTCCCTCCGCTCTCGTGGCTTTAGGTGCGCTTAGTTTTTCATTCCTGGGTGGACGCCTTCCCTATTTCCAGGGCCCACTAACTCTGTCTTTCCTTAAAGAATGGTGGCACTCGGAACCCCTCCTGCCTGGTCTCAGGAGTGGCCTCAGAGGTGCTGGCGGCAGGCCGGATGATGGCCGGAGAGCTAAAGCCTCAGCTGAGAGGCAGTGGAACGCAGCTAGAACTCAGCTATAATAGGACCGACAGGAAATCGCTGGGAAGAGAATGAAGCACAGCGCACAGATGAGGGGACGCTGAGCGCGTGTTCGCGGTGTGGGGTTATCGGCTCCAACAGCGTATGAAGTCAGCAATGCGCCTGACAGCTGGCGTTTTGGACTATTAGACCCCATTGTCCAAAACTTGAATTCATGATGTAAAAACTCTGGCCAATATTTCATAGATGATAGATCAAGAATTCCAGATCCAAGGACACTCATTCGTTTGTCTAATTCTTCACCATCTAGTGACAGCTCTGTGCACATACATGCTGTTTTTCTCTTGTTTTGCCCGTAAAACACTGGCCCCAAGTTCACGTTTGACACACAGTAGGCACGCGGTCCGCGAACGAATGCAGTAATGGTAAATAGGCCTCTGGGTCTATAGGGAGGCTTCAGATGGAGATTCAGACTTTTTATTAACATAACTATTTCTAAACGCATATGTGAAAATAGCCCCAGAAGGAGAAACCTAATTGCCCTGTTATTCAAATGAAGTAGCAATCTAATCGACTCTCGTACGTAGCTTTCATGAATATCTGACCCACGAAGCACCAGCAAATTCCCTAATTCTTTCTTTGCTGGTGAGCGCCCATGCACTTCACTGCAAAGAGGGTTTGCTGCTGCCAGGCTCCGTTGGGGGGCGAGGCGCCCGCCCTACTACCAAACGTTTTCCAAGGGCGTAGCTCGACCGACGTGACGAGGCAGGTCCTCCCGCAGCTGCAGGCCCTGTGCTTGTCCGCTTTGGTCAGCGATGACCGGAGGAGGCAGCCCATGGGCTCGGGTGGTTGGAAGAAGTTCCCGAATGGGAGATTCAGAGTGTAGACCTTTCAGAATGCAGCGCACGGATATAAGAATTTTCCATTCATAGTATTTTACATTTGATTCTGGCAATGGTTGTGGGGTTTTTATTTGTTTAATTATATTTGATTGATTATACCATTACGATGGTCCCGATTTTTCCCCCTTTGCCTCCCTCCACCCAGCGCCCCCTACTCCCTCAGGCCATCCCCCCACCCTTGTTCATGCCCATGCGTCATGCACGGAAGTTCTGTGGCTGCTCCATTTCCTGTACCGTCCTTTATATTCCCATGGCTATTCTGTAACTACCTACTTGTCCTTTTTTAAAAAAATTTTACTCTTGTTCAACTATAGTTGTCCCCATTTCCCCCCACCACTTTCCCCCACCTCCCACACTCAATCCTATCTCCCCCCATTGCCTTTGTACCCTTTGGGTCCTTTATACATGGTCCTCGGTGACCCTTCCCCCATTGACCCCCTTTTAAAAATATTAACAGTGTTGTCACAGGAGGTGCAGACAATTATAACACGAATGAAAATTTGGTGGTTATGTTTGCTGTTCAGATGATACCTGGTGAACTGAGTGTAACTGGCTTTAAAAATCCGAATCCATTAAGCTTGTGTATGCCTTCCGAAGGGGCTCAGAAACGGCCTCCCCGAGACGCGTGACTTTGGCGCGTGGATTGGTGAGGGCCGAAGGCAGCCAGGCCCCTGAGGGCCCAGGAGGAACTCCTGCCCCTCCCGCAACCGCCTGCAAATCTAAACGGCGTGCCCGCCTGCCTGTAACAGGAGCTATCGCCAGAAATAACGCTTTACGGCCCATCTGTAGGGCAGGGCAGACACCTCTTTACGGAACATCTGCTCCTCCATCGTCCCGTGGGTGACCTTCCTCCCCTCTGCGGCCTCACGGCACCGCACCTCGCCCTGCACTGAGAGTGTCCTATGGGCCCCGCGTCACCTCTCTCTCCCTCAGACTCACGTGCGGGGTCTCCGACTCCTGGACGCAGGGTCCCCATACACACGCACGCAGTGAAGTTTGGTTACTTTCTGTGGTTCGTCTGTCTCGTGTCAGCGTGCTTGTTAGACCGGCAGGGAGAGCCTGGAAGGGGGGCGCAAAGTGGCTCCCTCGGCCACTGTCTCCCAGACGCAGAACGGCGCAGGGAAAGAGGAACGGTGACCTTGCTCTCTCTGATGGAGTCGGGGGAATCTTTGCATGAGCCGAATTATCCATGAGAAAACAACCCATGAAACAGGCTAGATATTGCTGTCCCATCTATGTAATCATTTTGAGGGAACTTGGAAGCTAATTAGTGACCATGGCACCGTGTCAGTCGATACAAAAATATTTCATTTTCCATGTTTCCCAACCGGCTGGCATTGGATGTGAACAGAACCCAGGACCACGAACTGTCACTCCCAGCCCCGAGTCACCCCTCGGGTCCTGTCTGGGGCGGGGAGCTCCCGACAGGGCGCTGAGCACCGTCGTCCATCTGTTCAATGAGCACGCAATCCTGCGACCTGTCCTTTAGCTGGCATTACCGCGGGTGCTGGGGGGCCTCTTCCAAGGTTACAGGTGGCGGCCAGAAAAGAGATGCGCGCAGGTGACGTGAGTGCTGAAAGAGGGGAACAGGGCGCCCTGAGGGAGCTCAGCCGCAGACACGGCCCTTCGGGAGCCAGGGTCACGGCCTCCTTGCGCACTGCCCTCCGGGCTGCGCCCCTGCGCTGCCCACAGAGTCCCCTCCCCAGCCACCCGCAGCGCCGGGCAGGCTTCTCTGGGAAGGCAAGCACCTGGCCATCTTGCCCTTTACTTTCTGCACCGAAATGTCCTCCACGTGTCCTTCTCTGTTGGAGGCCTGGACGCTTACTAAAGGAATCCTTTAGGACTTGCTCTGGGACCAGGATGACTGGAAGTGTCTGGGCTTTCCCGAGAACACACTCAAGTAGGTACCCAACGAGTAAGAGACAGAGGGTCTCCAGGGCAGCGTGGCCTAGAGAAAGCAGCGCAGCCCCGAACCTGGGAGCGTGCCACGTACTGTACGTGGACAGAAGTGGAGACCTAGGCAAATAAGTCAGACTCGGGATGGCTTGCAGGACCTGCTTAGCAGCCCTGTGCCTTCCACTGGGAAACACAGGCGTGGCCGGGTTCTGGGTTTACCTCAGGAAAAGGGGTTCGAGGCCAGTCACCGTGCGTCCTGTCTGACACTGTGCACGTTACGTTTCCGACACCTGGGTTCCTCCCTGATAACCTGAAGGGAAGCACGTGGGCTGCCGAACTCTCAGTGGACTGGGAGGTGTCGGACAGTGTGCCACACACTTATGTATCGTTTTCCCCCTAAATTCAGAGTAAAACCATATTTATGAGGGTCCACCATTCGCCGGGGCTTACTCAATGTAGGCGAAGTTGTCCTCACGTTACAGATGAGGACACTAACAGGGAGAGAGGGTGATTTCCCCAAGTCACGTTGGCAACGAGTATTACCCGGATGAGAAAGGAAGTCGTTTGGTACAATGTTGTATTCTCTCTCTCTCAAGTGAAGTAGAACAATTTCCAGTGTGACTGGCACTTCATCTCATTAGAAGATGGGTATTCCAACATGTCTGGTCAGTGTTCCCTGCAAAGTGGAGCTGACCTTGAGAATGGCTTGGTGCCTGCTCGTAGCCACAGAAACGGGCCTCTCTTCTCCTGATTTTCATGCTGTCCTCTTAACGTTTCTTTTAAATCAAGAGTCCTTACAGTGACACTGATTGTAAGTCCTTAAAATGAGTGAATGAACGAATGAATGCATGCCCCTCATTCTGGCTATTGTACATTTAAATATGTATTTCTTTTCTCTTTTATTGAATGTACTGGGGTGACACTGGTCAATAAAACTGCAGAGGTTTCAGGGGTGCAACCCTATAACCCATCGTGTGCATATCTGTGCGTCCACCACCCAAAGCCAGCTCTCTCCCCGTCACCATTCTCGGAAAGCCAGCCACTGCTTTACTCCCATAAGGAAGGCTGGGTAGACTCCCGTGGTAACTTCCTAAAACATCTGACAAATGTCCAAGCAGAGGCTGAGGACTGTTGGCTGGTGTACTCAGCACCGTCTCTAAGGAAACTCTCTCTTTCTCCTCCCCTCCTTTTTTTCTGTAACCTGAGAATTATTGTGCAGGAGTGATCCTGTGAAGGGACGTGTTAAATTGTGTTAAATATTCACTTGCTCATTTTAGCATCTGGATAAAGATATTTTTTGCACTGTGGAAGATGCATATCCAAGAGAAACTTGAGTTGGCGTGGTGAACTATCTTTCTCCCCAGAGGAAGGATAAATAAACTGGGACCATACATTTTCTCATATTGCAAAAACATTAAAAAATGCCATAAAGGGAAATCACAGTAGTAATGGATTGGTAGACCTGCTGAGATAGTTGTCGTATTTTTTTCAAACACTTTAGCATAGCCATATTGATTTTCGATACATATGTATGCAGGTGTTTACGATCTTGCTACAGTTTACAGTGAATTTTAGAGGCGTTACAAACAACAGCAGAAACACATGAATGATTAGCATTTCGAATCCGAGGCGGAGAGAAGGTATGATGGGACAGTAAATTATACTTTTTAACAAGTGCTTTGTTCTGCTGAAAGAGGTGATTGTATTCACCAGCAGCCAAATCTGTAGTGATGAATTGCTGTGTAAAAGCCTTTCCCCTATGGTATTTTTTGGTAAGCAGTTAACAACTGCTTAGCTAATTTTTATGTATGCATTTACCAATCTTTGCTTTAGTAACATTGTACACCAGGTTAACTGATAAATGTTTTTGATAGTATATTTATCTTTTCTACCTTCTCTTTCGTTGAAATTTTCCAAAACAACATAATTTTCCCAATCACAAAGAAGGGAGTATAATTTTAAGAAATGGCCAGATTGGGGGCATAATGTGGGTGGATACCCATTGTCCTTTCCAACCGGAAGCACTGATCTCTTTCTAGAACTCCACGGTTACCTTATCTTTGGCTAGCGTCACATATGTCAGGGTCTCCCCACCTGTGATTATTATCCCAAGACCAAACTTCTATTTTATTTGGTACCTCTTTTATCTTCAGGCCTTTAAAACTCAAGAAAAATTCAGCCCTGACTGGTGTGGCTCAGTGTGTTGGGTGTCACCCCACAGACCAAAGGGCCGCTGGTTCAATTCCTGGTCAGGGCACACGCCTGGGTTGCAGGCCAGGTCCCCAGTTGGGAGTGTGAAAGAGGGAGGCAACCAACTTATGTTTCTCTCTTACATCGATGTTTCTCTCATATGTCAATGTTTCTCTTCCTCTCTTTCTCCCTGCCTTCTCTACCCTCTAAAACAATAAAAACTTCATTAAAAATTTTAAAAAATCAAGGAAAATGTTTCTACTTCTGTACCTTTTTTGACCCCAAGGTAGATTAAGCATAAAGAGAAAACAAGCATTTTTAAAAATTTGAACATAATTACAAATTTGCATTGTATCCAAGTTTGATATATTCTATTTTATTTATTTTGTCCGTTAGATTCCACATATGAGTGAAATCATATAGTAATCGTCTTTCTCTGACTGGCTTATTTCACTTAGCATAGTGCTCTCCAGGTCCACCTGTACAAATTTGGGGGGTGGGTCTTATAGTCCGAAAAATACGGTACTGTACTTGCCTTAGAAGATTCTGGTCTTGTGTGGAGATGGGTTATTTCTTAGCTGGTAAGGGCTTGAGTCTTGGGTCCTGCAGGAAGTAGTTTGGACTCGTCATCCTGCGGATTGCTGTTCCCACGGACACATGTGGGACTAGGGCGTAAAATGGTGGTCCGTGACCCATGGTGCTGCCCTTTCCTCCAGGCTGTCCACTGGGGAGGGACCCCCCTCTCCGTCTCCCTTGCGGCCCTCACTGAGCTCCAGCACCGTATGGCGGTTCCAGCTTGCTGCCGCAAGTCAACCGAGCCCGCCGCTTTTCGGGAGGCCGTGGGAGGCCAGCCCACGTAAACAAGTTTTTACTTACAGAGAAGAGCCTCAGCCGGCCCACGAGCCCAGCCAGGGGACTGCTGGCCACGGACCTTGGTCCTAGGCCACAAAGCTTGTAAGTGGCAGAACCGGTATTGAAATCTAGGCAGTTTTTCTCCAGAGCAACATACTTAGCTGCTGTGCCAAACAGGTAAATAGAGTAAATCAGTAATTGCGACATCTGATAAACGCTGTAAAGGAAAATGAAAACCACAGTCACGTGAGAGAGGATACAGGGGTGGTTCTTCGTCAGACAGGTGCTCAGAGAGGACCTCTCTGAGCAAGGATGCGCCGCTCGGGCCCAGGCCCATGACGGGGCCCAGTGGTCCCGCAAATACCCGATCCCGCCCCCCCACCCCCGGCCACCCACACCGTCCTGCTCGTTCTCGCCGCCCTGCCTGTGCCTGTGCCCTCCTGCTTTTCTGTGTCACCACGTCTCCCACCTAAGAAGTGTCCTGTGGCTGAGTGATGACTCACCTCCCTCTTGCTCTGAATTCCTGTGACCTGTAACAATTCACGTGTGAATTGCCTGACAGTCCCTTGTCTTGTATTTGCGTTTATAACTCACTGAGCCACATAAACCACCAAAGTCAGCGGCATCGCCCTGCCCTGCATTCTGAGGGGGCCACTGCCTTTGTCGGTCACGCCATGCAGGGCCACCTGGACATGGCCACACTGGCGACAGGTGCTGGGGCCCAGGATGGAGCCTTGAGCTGAGCACAGTCTCCAGGCAGCCACGTGCCGGGGTGACATGGGGTCCCCTCCTCGGGACACGCTGTCCTGGTTGCCCACTGTTTGAATCAGCCCTGTTCTCTCGCTGGGGGAGTTTAAACACAAACCAGAGAGGTAGAAGGAGGTCGTTCGTTTTTTTACCTAAAGACTCTACGGAAAGGCAAGAGGAACCCTTCTGCAAGCCCTTTTGTTGATCAGAGTGAAGGGACACTGGCCGGGAGATGGCCAGGCCCGAGAGAAGCACAGGTCTGTGATGTGTCGGATGGGAGGAGCCGGGCACGGGAAAGTGAGTAGGATGCCGGGAAGGTCCTGGGGCCGAGGGTGATCGTGGTGCCGGCGCTGCAGGGAAAGAAAGGGGCTGATGGGGAAGGAGAACCGCAGCCATCTTGGTCTAACTGAAACATTCAAGTCATGGGTAATTGTAACGCAAAGCTATGGGACATCACGTGGTGGAGAGTTAAATAATGTATTGGGTACAGACTTTAGAAGTTGCTTTCTCTTATTCTCATTTCTTCTTAGTCTCTCTCTCATGATCTCATTTGCATGCATATGAAACACACACCACAAATGCAAATAGACAAACACACATACTTTGGGTGAGCGCACACACACACACACAAATGAAGAACACGGGTGTGCGTGTTTGTGTGTGTGCTGGTTAGTTAGCTGGACTGTCTACGCTCCCCCACTGTGGCAGACGAGACTGCAGCAAGAGTCTGGAAAACGCACCATGAATGGGAAGTGGAGAAGGGGTGTCAGGAGGCCAGGCGCTAGAAGTGCCGCACCTCAGGGCCCAGAACATGACCTGGCCCTCCAGGGGAGGGGCTGCGGCCCGGTGTCCAATGGAAACGAGTGTGGGGAGGAGCCCCTCTCGGAGTGTGGGCCCGGCAGGTGCGGGCACGCCCTGTGTCCTGTCACTCAAGGACAGCGACAAGAGCACCCACTGTTTCAGCCGGGGAACCAAGTCCCTTTCTCGAGGCAAAGCCTGCCGCTCACCCACAGGAGGCAAAACTGTCCCCTCATGGGTACAGTGTTCCAAATTTGAGATAGACCTATGATGAATTCAAAACTAAAGTAGAAATATCCTATACGGGTCGGTTTTCACATACCTAAAATGAGTAACAGAAGGCCCAAACTGTTTTTTGTTTTCATGGATGTGAAATTTCTTAAACTAGACTCCTCTCCAGAGCTCTGAGCCCTCCTCCGTTGCCCAGCATCCCTCCCTCCCTCCCTGGCCAGGAGCTCCGGGGCTGTGCCCAGCGCTCCGCTTCCCTCCGCGTGGCCCCCGCACCGGCCCGCCAGCGTTCCCGCTCTCCGGTTTCTGTGGGTGTTTCATGCGCAGGGCCCGCCTCGCCGCCCCAGTGACCGCTGGAGGGGCCCGTTACGTGTCTAGTTAGCGCGGTCTGGTTGCCAAGTAGCCTAGAATTGGAGCGGCCTGCCCAGCCCTGGCGTTCCCAGCAACCCTGCCGCTCGGGCCTGACTCTGAAGAACGTGCGTGGTCGGGGAATCCCTGTGTTGGGTGATGGGAGGCGCCTGCCTGTTAACCCTGGCCGCGCTGTAGCGGGGGCGTCTGGACGGGGTGCGGAGAGAGCAGGAGCAGAGGACAGGCACTGCGCTCCGAGACGCACACAAAGCAGGTGTTAGCTGCGTCGGACTCGGGCCGGATCTTGTTACGCCGCAGCTGCCGATGCAGCAGGTCTGCACGGGCTCCGGACTTGCCTGTACCACGAGCTCCCGCAATGCTCCCCGCTGGCCCACGGGCAACGCGTTAGAAGCCCAAAGGGCGGGTGGCAGTCTGAGGAGGCACCCCCTGGGCCCAGGCCAGTGGGTGGCGCAGGTTCACTTCAGGTCGCGATGTGTTTCCCAGACTCAAAAACAAACCAGGATCTTTACTAAAAGCTTCCGTTTGAAACTCGTAAGTAAAAAGGAAATGTTTGCCCAAGGTCGATGGTCCCGGTGTTTTTCTAACACATACACGCAGAGAGCTGGTTTATCACCTGGTTGTTAAAATATTAATATTCAGAAAGAGGTTCTTTCTTTTATCTCATGTTAGGAACAGGCTATGTGCAACCTTCTAATGTCTCCTGGCTGATGTCAGAGGCGGGAAGATAACCAAGTCCAATCACTTTTATCGACTAAACGAAGTGCGCTTCTTGCCTTCCGGAGCATTTGACATCTCACCCTCACTTGCCCAATCTCACTTCAACTGCGGTGCGTCTCCGAGGCCCTTCGGCAGGGCTAAAGGGTGCCGGGATAGTGGCAGTTGGGCCGAGCATTTCAAAATCAAAGTAGGACCTGCAGAAGCCTAAACATAAATCTCTTCTGTCAATCAACAGTTTTGAAAGCATTCAGCGTATCGATCGGCACAACATGGATGTGCGATTGCACTGCGTGAGGTCCACTCTGGACAAAAGACAAAACACTAGTGATGGAGGGAGGGTACTCAGTTACCATTTGCTGTGATGCTTGACGTAGGCGAGCTGGTGCAGCACTCGCGTTAACTTAGGGAGCTATTACAGTGACCTCGTCCCGAGAGGAAGGGACCACGGCGTGGAGGAGGGGGGCCCGTCAAGCATCACGCGGCTACGGAGTGACGTGCCAAGACGCAAACCGAGATTTGCCTGAGTCCAACACCTGCCTTTCCAGTCACGAAGCTCTCAGCCCGTTCGGAGCCATTGTGGTTCAGGGAGGGATGATGTCTATGTACACGTCATGACGATGGAAAGTGCGTGCAAGTCTCTCTGGCACGCAGCCCTTCCTGTTTGGCAGTACCTCCGGTCGCCTCTGGAAGTAAGAGGTGTGTACATTTCAAATGAATAAAATTTTCAAATGCCTCTGCTCCCCTCCAAGTCTTCCTAAACCCATCCTGTGTTGTTACAGGAGTGTGTGCCGTTAGTCCGTGACGGATGTCCGGCACGTTCTGGAGGGTCTTCGTCCTGGGACAGTTGAAACGTATCTGGAGAAATGTGACTCCCAGGGTTTGAGATACCTGGCAGCATCAGGCGTCTTTGATGGGAACCACCTCGTGGGCTTTGGGTGAACTGGGCAATAGTATGAGTGTCATGCGTGGCTTATATTGGTTCATACACAATTATGCCCAGCCTGGTAATGTTCGGAAGCAATCTGAGATGAGCTTCTCAAAATTAAAAAGACCGTCTTTGCAGTACACGAAGAGCTGAAAAAAAAAATTAAAACCAGGCAGAAAATCTCGGAGGTCCCCTCCTTCAGAGAAAAAAGTCACTGTTCACTTGCTTCAGAACGGCTTGGTTTCCGACCGTGTTCAGCTGCTGGCGGATGCGCGGCCGGGGCAGCGTGGAGACGTCTCACCCCCAATTACGATATCTTAGTAAACGTGTCTGAGCAAAAGTCTCTGCCAGAAGGAAATGCCCCCCAGAATCGGTACTGAGGCAGCATGCGCGGGTGTAACATTGCAAGGGTGTTTCTGATGCTGGCAGAGATTTAGCTTCATTCGGATCCTTCATCAGAGCTGTGGGTTTTGTTGGGGCTCCGGTCACGGAGTTCCAAAAGCCCCCGCTGCCTTTCCCTGTGGATCCTGTCCCTCTCCGTTCTCAGGTCTGCGGGACATGCCGTTGTTCCCGACCAGCCTGGACGGAAGTCACGTGGAAGCAGAGAACAAGCGTTTCTCAGAAGTCCATTGGTCCTGTCTTTAGCAGGTGCCCCAGACGATTGTTCCCGTCCCACGGCTGCTTTGCGCGCAGTCAACAGCTTACGCCTTTGCTTGAACAATGCTGGCTAAGCGAGCCTACGAGTACGTTTAAGGTGGCTTTGTCACATGGGGCGTGTGGAATTTAAAACTGCTAACCTTTCATGGAGAACATTCCCGACAATTCCCGACATCATTCCTTTTTTCTAAATCATGTTTCTGAATTACCGTTCAGATTCAGTAGTATTTTGCATTAGCGTAGGTGTACCACAGAGTGGTGAGATGGCATCACCTTTTTTTTTATCCTCGCCCGAGGACATTTTCTCATTGCTTTTGGAGATGGAGAAAGGGGGTAGGGATGGGGAGGGAGGAAGAGGGGAAACATCGGTAGGTTGCCTCTCATAGACTCCCCAACAGAGGATCGAACCCTTAACCTAGATACACGCCCTGATGGGAAATCAAACCCACAACCTTTCTGTGTGTGGGAGGAACCACCAACCAGCTGAGCCACATTGGCCAGGGCTAGACGCCATCACTTTTGACATATTAAATAAAATATGCGTTTTTATTAGATTACTCCAGAAGGCATCAACAAGACCAAATATAGGTAAGTAGTAAAAAGGCAGATCCACATAAGGAATCTGCATAAGAAAAATATTTTAAAAACTAGAATGGTCAAAAAAAAAACATTAGAACTGTCCATGAATGGATTTGCTAGCCCGTCAAGTAGTGAGCACTGACTGTCACTGAACTCGTTCTAGTGGAGATGGTACCTCCAATGTTTAGGGTGTGGGATGAGATAAACAAAAAGTTATTTTCTAAAGTAATCATCATCACTTCTTGAATGTTAACCAGGTGTCAGACCCTGCACTAAATTTTCATACTCATTTTCTACATACTGGATAAATAATTTTATCCTCAGTATACAGATGAGAATAAAAATATTTCATTCTATAAAAATCAAAACATTTGACATATGTAGTGTGGTTGATATCGGCTTGTCTTATTTTAAAAGGTACAAAGGAGAAGGAAACATGTGAAGACAGTGTAAGAGAAACAAGCAGTGGCTTTCAAATTCCTCACAGCAAAAATGAGAATAAACACTGTGGAGTGAATGAAGGAATTGGGGGTATTTTGTGGTTGCTCTTTAAAAAAATACCTCCAAACCATTCTTATGATTTCCTATTCCCACTGAAGTTGTACTGGCCTGTGATTGTGTTCAGACCTTCACTCCCTGTTACAAGAGTTCTTAGATTCCCTCATTCTCATCAGTAACGATTGAACTGCCGCCGTTCTCAGACTCTGCTCTCACCCGCCCTGTGTGCTAGTTAGTTTCCCTGCTCGCCTCTGGCACTGCATTGTGGCCAGCGTGTGACATGTGAGGACTCTGCTGACCTCCGAAAACCTGAGCTATAACAATAGCTTTGAATAAAAATGATAATCGATGCTGACTTGATTGCCCGAGCACCGTCATTGATTTTACTCGTGTGTTTAAAGAATGTGAAGTATAGAAACAATCCAGGAACTTCTTGGGGTATGTAAATATTGTGTCATATTTACATCAGTTTTGATCCTGAACATCAATATTTGTGATGGAAAAGGAGCTAAATGGAATTGGAATTTTTCCTGGAACATCTGAACCTAGCACACGGATTAATCAAATTTACTGCACCATTTGGTATAAAGGAGTTACATTACTTACTCATATTGACAAAAGTGGAAAAGATGAATTTGTCATTGATATGTTAAAGTGGATAGCCTTCATACTCAGGATTCTGAACGTTTTCACTCGTAATCATTCGAAAAAAATCTATTATCCATTTAGGATACTGAAGCTGTGTGGGGTAGTGATGCTCACCAAACACCTCTGGGTTCTCCCGGGTTCTCCCGCTGCCTCCTGGGAGATGGACCATGTGCATTTGGTTCCAGTCGGTGGGCGTGGAAGGGAAGTGATACTGTGCTTCCGGGCTGAGGCAGGAAGATGCCCCGTTAGGTTTTGCATCTCCTGCCCTCTCCCCCCACACAGGGGCCTCAGCCTGTCTTCCAGCCCCCCTCTTCTTCCACTTGTTAGATGCAGATTCTGACGCGGGTCTGAGGTGGGGCCTGAGACGTCTCGTTTCTAGCCAATCCCTGATGGTGTCAGTGATGCTCATCTAGAAACAGGGATTTAAGCAGCAGGACTCGAAGCGAAGTGGCTTCAGTGTGACAGGACCTTTCCCAGTCTTGGCCCCCAAATGACCTGTGGAGCAGAGCCTCACATTGAACTTGTAGTGCAAGGGTGACATAAATGTACTGGGCAAAGGAGGCTATCAGGGCAGTCTCTTTCTTCAGAAACTGGCCTTTTTGAGTAATATAGAAGCCAATAATAGATACCTAAATTTTAAAAATGAGTCTACTTATGGGTTCATCAGTTGCAAAAGTACCCCAATGATGCAAGATGTTTTTTAAATATATTTTATTGATTATGCTATTACAGTTGTCCCATTATCCCCCCTTTATTCCCCTCTGCCCTGCACACCCCCTCCCACCCGCATTCCCCCACCTCAGTTCATGTCTGTGGGTCGTACATGTAAGTTCTTTGGCGTCTACATTTTGTATACTATGCCTAACCTCCCCCTGTCTATTTTCTGTCTACCATCTATGCTACTTATTCCCTGTACCTTTTTCCCCATTATCCCCTCCCTGCTGATAACCCTCCATGTGATCTCCAGTTCTGTGATTCTGTTCCTGTTCTAGCTGTTTGCTTAGTTTTAGTTTTAGTTTTTGTTTATAGGTTCGGTTGTTGATAATTGTGAGTTTGTTGTCATTTTACTGTTCACATTTTTGATCATCTTCTTTTTTGTAGATAAGTCCTTTTAACATTCATATAATAGGAGCTTGGTGATGATGAGCTCCTTTAACTTGACCTTATCTGGAAAGCACTTTATCTGCCCTTCTATTCTGAAATGATTTTATGTCCAGTTGAATTTTCTGTCAGTTCTGGTTTCTATTTTAAAATTTGCTGTTGTCCTTCTTTTCGTTGTGTGAGGAAGCACAGTGTATCTTCCTACTCCATGATGCAAATTGTTTATCATAGGAGAAATTATGTGTGCAGCAGAGGTGGGGTTATGTGGCAAATCTCGATACTTCCCACTCCATTTTTCTGTAAACCTAAACTTGCTCTAACATAATCTATTTATCTTTTAGAAAATTAATTAAATCCCCTTTTTATCTTTTTCCTTCGGTACTGAATACATAAGTAAATACACAAGAATCAAATGCTAATTTGATAAGTGAAGTGAAGATAAAGAGACACGTTGTAAGATTGTGATTTTCTTAGTCAGGCAATAAATTCAGACAATTTAAAGAGTAAAACTCAAGTTTTGCTGTAGATCAGACATTATATACTGTAAGCCAATGTCCTCTTAATGTCTGAAACAAGAAGAGATCTGTACCACTATCCTTTTATAGAATATTTTTCCTCAAAAAAATTACAAAAATTAAGCACAAATAAAAGAGACACTATTAGTTTAAGTTGAAAGAGAGATTAATTTGTTGTATAAAAGTTATGCAGAAAACATAACTTTAGGAATAATTCAGAAATACTTTCAGATTTCTAAAAGTATATATTCTAAACATTAGCTGCTTCATACTTGCTGTAGCAAGTATGAATCGAATGTATCACAATATATGAGAGAAACTAATTTTTGAAAATTATTAGTATAAAGTAATAGAAGCCATTGTGAAAAAATTACAAGGATGTAGGAAAGTACACGTGAGAAAGGAAAAGTCTCCGTCACTTCTCCCCCTTTGGGCCAAGATCAAGTGTAAAAAGCACAAGCCCGTTCTCCATTCCCTCTAACCCTTCTTCCCAATTTCACCCTCCAAGTTTCGAAGGTTCCATACCTAACGATAATATGTTTATGTCTAAATGGATGATCACAATTAGAAATGAAGAATTTATTACATTTACATGACCTCGCCTGCCCTTCCTCCTAATTTTGTCATTTGCATTATTAGTTTTCACCTGATCGAAAATCAGGGATTTCATAGGGTTCAACCTAACCCTGAGGGTTGAGGGCTCATTTATTCAGGGCAAGGCAAAAGCAGGTTTATAGTTGTGAGTATGCAAAACACAGAGTTTATTCTTGTGTTATTATTTATTAATTATCGTATTACTTTCCATAGGAATGACAGCAAACCTACTTTTGCCCCACCCTGTCTATGAAAATATACAAATTCATGCATGTTATCTTTTTTAACTTTAAGTTGCATATGGGCTGTAAACTGCCCAATTTAGAGTCTAACCTTTGGTAACATGTCTGAGTTCTCTAGATGTAAAATCAGGAGATCTGTAACCCGCAGGCGCATCAGCCTTCCACTCTCTCCTACACCTCACGGCTTTCTTAGCGGGACAACATTTTAACCTTGTGCGGCTGGATGACTTTACGAGTCTTCTCTATGACCATAATTAGATCTGTGACCTAACTAAATACAGGGTCTGGCAGAAGTAACACCTGCTTGAGTGTGGTTGTTAGGGTGATAATATGGGTGTAATAATTTATAGTTTTAATTTGAACATTTCACCTACAATGTCATAGGATGTGCTTGAGTGTGATATTGTTCTGTTGCAGAATCACATGCTTATGATTTTGTAATAAAAAGGGGTGTTTTTTTGTGCTGGACCCTGTATATTCTGTAGTTTAATTTTAGAACTTAAAATCAAATTAATAGACCTTTTTTTAAAAAAAGTGAAGAAATGTTACCTTTACAATATTGTTATCCCCATGAAACACATTGCGACACATTTCAAATACAAAAGCAGGTAGAGTTATTCTCCCACTGTAGGGATGTGGGAGCTGAGACGGAGAACCGTAAATAACTTTTCAGTGTTACATAGTAGATGAGAGGGAGAGTGGGTTAGAGGCCAAATTCTCTCTGCCTCCGAACAGGATGCTTTCAGCTACTCTGAGCTCAACCAGTTACTTCAAGAACGCGCCGTCTAGCACCTCGGTGGGCCTCCACTCTCCAGCAGCGCTGCTGGTGCAGTCTTGATGATCTCCGAATTTCCTTTTAGCTCCAGCAGTGTGTGACTCTGATTCGTGACCTGTCCTGATTAAGAAACAGTTACTGTTTAAACACTGCTATAGACTGAACTCGGTGCTGCAAGAGAGAGTACCGTATCTTGCCGTGTGTAATGTGCACTTTTTTTGCCCAGATTTTTTGGGGAAAAGTAAGGGTCCGCATTATGCATGACTATAAGGATCACACACCTGGGTATAATAATGGGCATAATAGTCCCGTGTGTAATGCACGCAAAGATGTGGGTGCACATTGCAAATAGCAAAATGCAGTAGCAGCTCCTTGGAAAGGACACACCCCAGAGGGGGAGTTTTTTGTCCTCACGGAATAATGGAATTTGTGATACGCAGTCGAAGTGCAGCATATTTTATAGGCGATATTTATTGCACTCATATAGTTACAAAGTCATTTTTCTTATTTCTCCTTACTTGCCAATTATAAAATTATTTTCCCCAAGATGAAGGACCGGCAGTAGATTATGTACTAAACTTTATAAAAGATGCATGAAATCAACAATTTTTAAACATATAGAATATTGGATCTTGTTGATATTTTTCTTATTTTTTAAAAAAATATGTATCCCTGATATAGTTTCCATATCATTAAAGTTTCAATGGACACAGGAGCATTTCAAGGTGGGAGGCTGGGCGGAAGGGCAGGAATGGTGTGCGAGGCCCAGTTCTAGAGGCAGGAGCTAGAGGCGCAGCTGGCGTGGGTTGGGAGCTCTCTCGATTCCTGCGAGAGTGACTGCCACCAAGACCCACAACACTGTCGTTCGTCCTCAAAAACATACACAAGTTTATTTATCTATTTATTTATTTTTAGGGAGGGAAGAGAGGGAGAAAGAGAGAGAGAGAGAAACATCAATGTGTGGTTGCTGGGGGCCATGGCCTGCAACCCAGGCATGTGCCCTGACTGGGAATCGAACCTGAGATGCTTTGGTTCACAGCCTGTGCTCAATCCACTGAGCTATGCCAGCCAGGGCTCATACACGAGTTTTGTATTCTGCTTTCTAATATAAGCCTGGTTCTTTTCATATAAATACTCATTTTAAATTGCCATCAGCTAAAACTGACACCCCGGAAGGGTATGTTATTTTATGTAGTGTGTTCTTTAAGATGGCTGTTTCACATACAATTAATGCTTGATATTTGTTGGCTAAATACTTTTTTTTAAAAAAAGAGTCTATTTCTTTGCTCCTTCCATACGGACGACATCGCCTGGCTTCTTTTCCCTCTTGTGAGCCTCAGAGAGTGTGCGGCAAAAACGTTCTTGTTCGTGTCCAGTTGCTATGGGTAACTCTCAACTTCACTGCTTTGCTGCTAATCGGCCCCTGGAACTCCAGGCCAGCTGTCTATCTTCTGCCAGCCTCCCGGCGCCCTTCCGGATGCTACCCAGGCCGCCTTCTCCTTCCCTGCAGAATCCCCGCAATGCAACTGCTGCAGGAGCACGGGGAGTGGAACAAATGACGGTGGAAGCGTGGACGTGCTGGGGGAGGGGGAGCACAGTGTAGTAAAAAGAATGCTGCACCCACTAGATACTAAATATAACTTTTCATCGTCTACAGGGAGTAAATTTAATCGATCAAAGGTTTCCCTCATTGGAACCTTGGTGTTTCTCTCTAATTCGACCTAGCTCCCTCCCTATCTAGTGCCTTCTGCCAAAACCAGAAAAAAATCATTTTGCATTTTTAAATGCAAAATGCTTTGGTCTGGCTTCATAGAAGACAGCTGGAGTCTCATAGATACTTCTGCTTTCAACCTATTCCAGTATCATATGTCATGTTGCCTCTGGAAAACTCCACTTAGACTCAGGGACTGAAGAGTGAAAACGTCTAATAATGGATTACCATTATTAAGGAAATAGACTGGGACTTTCAGGTCCCTCAGGGGTCTTCGGGGTCCGGAGGGTTCCCTGGGTGGCCCTGTGAGAACTGCTGATAGGGAGTATTTAAAACAGCACCCATCACGGGGTGAATTTAATTATATGAATGAGATCTCAGTATTGACTTTATTTCTAAAGCGAATAGGAATGTGTCGGCTTCTATCTGTTCACATTTTCAGCACCCCTGCCTGGGTCCATTCTCGCATATTCTTTGCCTTCCCAGTTCCTCTAATTTAGCTTCTGTCCTTGCCTCTCCTTTTCACTCTGGCTTTTCAGGCGTGGAGATTTTGCTTCCCTTTGACTTTTCATAGTCGCTTACCTACTCGTACAAATATGTGTGAGAGGTGCCTGGCCTTTCAGCCACTTCCCCAGGAACTCAGGTGGGCCTTCTACCTGGTCTCCCAGCTCATGGGGGGAACCCTGACCAAGAAGGGGGTCTGGATAAGTCACCCCAATGAAAGAGCCAAGGCACATGTTAGGAGCTATGGTGGGCCTAGACTGGGCCCTCTCTGAATTGGATCCTTCCAATGATGAGTACTTTGCCTGGGGTTGATCTACTTCTTCTGTAATCTGATACAAGGGCTAAAACATGGAAGAGCAGAATGGCAAAAAAGGAAAAGGAGGCAACCAGCCGTGGAAATGCTAACTAAGTATTTACGACCTAGCATTTGGCAAAGATTTCTTGGGTGTGACACTAGATGCATGATCTATACAATTTTAAAAAATAAATTAGACTTTATAAATTTTTTAAAAAATGATTGCTCTGCAAAAGATCTTATTAAAAAGGTGAGAAAGCAAAGAGAATGTAAAGTTCCACAGCAACTAGGAGAAAATATTATTTGCAAAACACGTACCAGGCAAATAGTTTGCATACAGAATATATAACAAGCTCCAGAAACTCAATATTGCGAAAACAAACAACCCAGTTAGATCATAGACAAAAAATAATTGAACAGACACTTCACCCGAGAAGCTCTGTGGATGGTGAATAAACACATGTAAAGATGTTCAACATTGCTTGCCTTTAGGGAGATGAGAATTAAAATCACTGTAAGCTATCAGTCCACACCTATCAGAATGGCTAAAATTAAAAAAAAAAAAAACACTCATAGTACCAAATGCTGATAAGGACGCAGAAAATCTGTGTCTCTCATGCACTGCTGGGAAAATGTACAGCCACTCTGGAAGGGTAGGGTTTTTTAAAAAGTTAAACCCGCCCTCACCACAGGACACAGCACTTTCCTTCACCCCCCCTCCTCCCATGCCTTCCTCCTCGCCACCTCTGCCTCCCTCATTTCTTCCCCCGCTCTTCCTTCCTTCCTTCCTTTCCTCTCTGCTCCTTTCCTTCGTGATCAGGGTTCAACCATTAGGTTTGGTTACTGTGTCTTGGCCAGATAGTTATTAGGGAGCTCTAACACACACTTGTTTATTTTTAAATGGGCATCTATTTAGCATGTATCAGAAGGATGGTGGCTTCAAGCGACAGAATTATTTACTCATAGAAACATGTCTAAATGACAAGGTTTAGGGCCCACAAAAATTCAATGCCTTCAGCTCCGTTTCTTAGTGCATTAGGTCTTTCTCTTTTTCTTTTTAAATATATTTTATTGATTATGTTATTACAGTTGTCCCATTATCCCCCTGTTATTCCCCTCCACCCTGCACCCCCCACTATCATCCTCCGCCCTTAGTTCATGTCCATGGGTCATACATATAAGTTCTTTGGCTTCTACATTTTCTATGCTATTTTAACCTGCCGCTGTCTCTATTCTCCCTTCCATCTATGCTATTTATTCCCTGTGCCTTTTCCTCCATTCTCCTCTCCCTTTCCCCACTGATAACCCTCCATGGGATCTCCATTTCTGTGATTCTGTTCCTGTTCTAGCTGTTTGCTTAGTTTTTCTTTTCATTCTTTTTTTTAGGTCCAGTTGTTGATAATTGTGAGTTTGTTATCATTTTACTGTTCACATTTTCGATCTTCTTCTATTTCTTAAATGAGTCCCTTTAACATTCATACAATAAGGGCCTGGTGATGATGAACTTTAACTTGTCCTTGTCTGGGAAGCACTTTATCTGTTCTTCCATTCTAAATGAAAGCTTTGCTAGACAGAGTAATCTGGGGTATAGGTCCTTGCCTTTCATGACTTGGAACACTTCTTTCCAGCCCCTTCTTGCCTGTAAGGTTTCTTTTGAGAAATCAGCTGAGAGTCTTATGTGAGCTCCTTTGTAGGTAACTGTCTCCTTTTCTCTTGCTTTTAAGATTCTCTCCTTCTCTTTAATCTTGGCTAATGTAATGATGATGTGCCTTGGTGTGTGCTTCCTTGCGTCCAACTTCTTTGGGACTCTCTGAGCTTCCTGGACTTCCTGGAAGTCTATTTCCTTTGCCAGATTGGGGAAGGTCTCCTTCATTATGTTTTCAAATAGGTTTTCAATTTCTTCTCTTTCTCTTCTCCTTCTGGCAACCCTGGGATTCTGAGGTTGGAATGTTAAACTTGTCCAGGAGGTTCCTAAGCCTCTCGTCATTTTCCTGAATTCTTGTTTCTTCATTCTGTTCTGGTTGAATGTTTATTTCTTCCTTCTGGTCCAAACTGTTGATTTGAGTCCCAATTTCTTCCCATCACTGTTGGTTCTCTGTACATTTTTCTTTATTTCACTTTTCACAGCCTTCACTTTGTCCCCTGTTTTGCCACCATACTCAACCAATTCTGTGAGCACCCTGATTACCAGTGTTTTCAACTGTGCATCTGTTAGGTTGTCTGTCTCTTTGTGGCTTAGCTGTATTTTTCCTGGAGCTTTGATCCATTCTTCCATGTGGGCCTTTTTTATTTTTGGTCTTGGTGTGCCTGTTATGTAGTCATGGGCGGGGCTTAGGTGTTCACCAGGGCGGGGCAACCCACGTGGGTGCGTGGTGACGTTGTACGTGGGGGAGGGATCTGAGAGGGAACAATGGCGCTTGCTCTGCTCTCTGCCGGATTTCGGTCGCTTCCCCCCACTGCCCACAAGCAAACTGGGCCCTTCTGGTGCTGGTTCCCAGGTGGGTGGGCTGTGTATGCCCTGGGACCCTGCGGGTCTCTCCAGCGCACTCTCCTGTGAGGCTGGGAGTCTCTCCCGCTGCCGCCACCCCCCCACAGGTGTTTTCAGTCAGAGGTTTGAGACTATTTCCCCGCTGGGGCTCCGGGCTGTGCGGTCTGTCTCGCTCCGCAGTTGCTCCTCCCGGTTTATCTGCGCGTGAATGCGGGGCCGCCCGCTCCGCCAGCCGCTGTCTCACGGCGAGTCCTCTCCACCCGGCTGCCCGTCTCCGCCTCTGCTCCTGGTCCGGATGGACGTGTCTTCTTCATCTCCTCGCTTGTCGGACTTCCATGCAATTCAATTTTCCGTCAGTGCTGGTGGGTTTTTGGTTTTAAATTCGCTGTTGTCCTTCTTCTGGTTGTGCCAAGGGGCACCGTGCGTCTACCTACGCCTCCAGCTTGGCCGGAAGTTCTGCATTAGCTCTTTTCCTGCGGCTGGACGACCCCTCGCCAGGACGCTGAGAGGGAGAGAAAGAATTGATTCACTAAACTCTCGGACAAGCGAGAAAACATCCCTTTTAGAAGAAATCAGGAAACCTCTTCTTGTTCTCAGTGTTCTGGAAAGAGTCCCATTTCCATCTCTCAGCCACACTGCCTGTGTATGGGGAAGCTCCAGGTCTGTGCGTCCTTCAGCGAAAGGTGCCGTCCGGGCCCAGGAGGTGACCTGGACTGCGGTCAGTTACCCGGAGTTGACTCCCGGAGCTGCGAGTGGGCCCCTCTCCCGCCCCCACCCCGGCGTGCACCCCGATGGCGGGCCAAGTGGCAACAGATGCAGAGAAGAAAACCAGAGTGTCAGCTGTGCAACAGGGACACCGTATCTTTTGGAGAAAGGTAAGCCATTATACCGATTTGTGTATCTACATTTTAGAAGATGACAAAAATGTTTAAGCGTGTCCTTCAAGCTGACATAGTATTAGTTCTATTAAAATACTATGTTTGCTTATGTCAAGCCAAGAAAAGAGACATTACACAATTAATGGGAAACAGTCACCCATTGAGGATTCTGCAGTGTATCTATGCCATTCACCTAGGGAGCCCTTAATGGTTTTGACAACTGAGATGCTATCTTTATGGTAATATATACAATATAATTTTCTGCAGCAAGTGCAATTTTCTGGCTGAGATATCCATCTAGAATCGTTATTGAATGATGATAAGAAAAGATTGCTTTGTAATAATAAGGCTCATTGCCAATTCGTTTGTTCCTCTTTTCCTCAAGCCATAACAAACGTGCTTAGAAGCACCTGTACGTGGGGCCAAATTTTGCCCGGATTGTCGTTCTGGCACGAAGGTTGACGCAAGGCTTTTTCTCTTCCCCTTCCGTTGGCTCACCTTCCTCAGCGATCCGGGCCTTCCTCGCTCTGAGACGCAGTGTCAGGACTGATTTCCTACTGGCTGAGATAACAAATCATACCCAAGTAGACCGGCGACAGCTAGCTGGCTGAACAAACCTGTCTTCCCTTGCGGTCCCTTCCCGAAGATTAACTACCTGTCTCACCTCTTCAGTCTCTCTCTGCTCCCCTGGATTTCGGCCGGGTTGAGTCTTTTAATATTCTGTATGTCATGGTGCCTGCGGGCTCGAGACAAGAGCCTCGCTCTCTAAGGTTCCTTGCGATGCTTGTGCACACGCGTGCACAATAAATTGTGAGGGAGACTCAACGCGGAAATCGCCGTGACATTGGGCACGGCCTCCAGGGCAGGCGCGCAAGTGAAACGGGGCCTTTCCCCTGAGCACCGTCGGCATTTCCCACACGGCCGCCTCGGCGCCCTGTGACCCCCTGTTCCTCACTCCGCCTCCTGATTGTCTCGTCTTCCAGTTGGTCCTGACTTCTTCACTCAGCCTCTCTACTCTACAAAGACAGACACAAAATCTACGCAAATGCCATTATTTCCAAATCCCCATCTGATCTTCTATATCAGTGATTTGCTCTGTCGATATTTATGGAGCACGTCTATATGCAAGATTCTGGGAGGTTGTTTTAGAAAATTGAACAAACAAGACATAAAACTTCAGAAAGATTAGCTAAGGGTGTTTTATTTAAGGCAGGAATGTCAAGCTCATTGTCGACGGGGGCCACATCAGCTCTGCGGTTGCCTTCACAGGGCCGAATGTAGTTTCAGGACTGTGTCAATGTAGCTCCTCCTTAACTAGGGGCAAGGAGCTCGGCGCTGCCACCAGGTAGAAACCAGGTGCCGGGCTGGATAATACAAGGTGGAGGGCTGGATTCGGCCCGTGGGCCTTGGGCTGGCCACCTGTGATGGAAGGGTTAAAAACAAAAGTCCTGAGAAAGGCGTGGAGAGACCGCGCTGCCCTCTCAAGGAGCGAGCGCGAGCTCCACCTGGGAGACAACGGTGTGGGCGCTGATCCGGTGTGGTCCGCTGTCCGTGCGGACAGGCAGCCTCTCGCCCTCGGATACTTTGTCCTGCCTACTTTGGATGCTTCTGCGCCGGTGCACCACACTATTACTACTCTCTAACTGTACGTTTGATCTTTGCTGAACTGCTCATTAACACTTAAATCCTTTCCACCTCGGGGCGAGCAGCTAGGTGAGAGTTATTTAAGCCTCCTTTTCATCCCTCTCTCCCGCGGCAGGCAGAAAAGGCCGGGAAGGTGCACTGCTCCCTGGTCGCCGCCTGCATCTGGAGTACCTGCAGCAGAGCAGCTGCTGCTTGCTTCGTGCGCTTGAAGCATCCTGCGTCTCTCTCTCTGGGAGAGTGCAGGCCTGTCACTGTGGCTACCTGTGCAGACATTGATAAATGTCTGTCTTCTCATGAGATGATGCGTGCTCAGGGGCAGGCGCTGGAACGTAGTGGGTACTCAGATAAATGCTTGTTGAATGTGTCAATAAATGAGCCTAACCCGCTGCTCAGTTACTGAAACCCGTGGCTCAGAGCACAGGTGGCAAACACAGGGCCCGTGGGCTGAATCCGGCCCTGCACCTTGTTTTATCCAGCCCGGCACCTGCTTTCTACCTGGCGGCAGCGCCAAGCTCCTCGCCCCCAGTTCAGGAGGAGCTACATTGACACAGCCCCGAAACTACATTCGGCCGTGAGGAGGCAACCGCGAGGCTGCTGTGGCCCCCCGTGAAAATGAGTCTGACGGCCCTGAGCAGGAACTCCATGATACCGAGATAAGTGACTGATTAACGCCTTGCACAGCAGCTCGCCCATTGTGGGGAGCCGGCTGGGAGGGGCTTGGGTTGGCGGACAAAGCAGGGAGTCCCAGACGAGTGAGCTGTCTGGCAGGGTCCGTGTCTACTTCCAGGATAGTTAGTGCCGCTCGGTTATTTTCACTGGGCCCCGGTATTGTTGAGCCCTAACTACCTCTGGTCGTATTCTCACTCTCAAGGTCTTCCTAACTCTTGGTTCTCTTCACAATCTTCAGCATCTCCTTACCCACAGGAACATTCTTCGACTCAGGAAAGAAGGACCCTTTGTGACCAAAAGGACTATCTCTTGTCTCCGACAGGGAGACGTCTTAAACCATACAAACTGCCAGAGCCACCCACCCCCTTTCCCCCTGGCTGTATCCGTTCATTCGTTCACTGTCTCCCACGCCGTTCTCTCGTCTCCTTCGCGACTCCCACTCGCAGCTGTGTCCTTTAGACGTGAATGCCGCCGAACGATTCCCACCTGCCCCACAGAACCAGGGAGTGAAACCAGGCGGGAGGGAAGAGGGAACTATTCTCAGCACAAACGCTAAGCACTCTTGGAAGCTTTTTATGAAGAAAAGCTTTATTGCAGGTCTTTGGTGGCCTTCACACAAGCAGTTCCCGTGGCGTAGGAGGGGCCGCAGCTCGCGGATTCGGTTGCAAAGGGAACACTGGCCGAGGAACTGGAGGCAGAGCCTGTGGGCAGCTCTTCCCGGGAGACGCTCATACGGAGAAGAGCTGCAGGACCCGAACCCGAGCACCAGGGGGCGTGTGTCAGAGCAGGGCGGTCAGATGCGGAAAACTACAGCACACGTTTATGCGATAGAAGCGACTACGAAGAAGGGAAAATCGGTGCAGTGTCGCAGGTTCAATTCCCCGTCAGGCCACATACCTGGGTTGGAGGCCACGGTCCCCAGCAACCACACATTTCTCTCTCTCTCTCTCTCTCTCTCCCCCTCTCTCTCTCCCTCTCTCTCTCCCCCCTCCCCCTCTCCCTCCCTTCCCTTTCTAAAAATAAATAAAATCTTTTAAAAAATTGGCGCTATTGGAAGGGAAGAGGTTCATTACCAGAGGAATTTTCTTGACCCGGTGAGAGGGTTTGGATCTAGTGCGCAGTGGACATAGAGAACTCCTACATATACATTTTTTTAAGGAAATTTGTACTGGAGTCTGGACAGTCAGCTTTATCTTCTCAGTCATTAGTTCTATTGTGTGAAATGAAACGGTGTGTTTTAATTAATTCGTGCCTAAGGACAGACAGGAAGCAGAGGCGTGGGAACAGACACAGGGAGGTGGCTCTACGTGATGTGGCAGGCTGGTGAGGTCCCCTCCTGCTCCCCACAGGCTCGTTAACCTGGAAGCAGCACCCTTAGCGGAAGGTGAGCGTTAGGAGAAGGCACCACATCTCTGTGCGAGGAGAAGGCAGGGATCGATCTTCTGCGAGGGCGGACAGATGATCAGACAGACACAGTGGGAGAATAAAGATGCGCTGTGGTTTTGAGTCGAGACAGCAGTTTTATCGGTGACCTCTCTCCAGAGAGTCAAGTCTGTGTAAAGAATGCAGAGACTGAAACAATCGGAGAAAGTTGGTGCGCTGAATTTTGTTCTCACGGAAGGAGTGGGGTTGGGATGACCTGAGGGGAGACTATGTACGTTTGGGGCGCCCTTCTCCTCTTTGACCTCAGGGAGGTAGTGTGTCACCACAACAGAGGACATGCATTCTGGGAGGACTGAGCAGTGAGACGAGAGACCTGTGTTGGAGCGTGTCAGTGGATAGTTGTGAATCCACGAAACACGCGGTTCACTAAGCTATTGTAATAATCGCTGCCTGCATGTGCTTTTCCAAATGGACAACTGTAAGCCTACCTCTGCCTGCGCCTGTATTTTCCCAGGTGACTCGGGCACCTCCCCTTTTCGACCTGCCGAGTGACAGCTCCCCTTCTGTGGTATCTTGCATATTGGAAGTTGAAGGATGGAGTAATGAGCTGATTTTGAGGCTGAAAAGCATGTATGGTTTGTTTTCCAATTTTGGCAAACAGAGACCTTAACCTCTTAAAGACAGACGTGACCGTCTTGGGCCCAAAGCAGAGCCGACCCAAAGACCTCCTGGGAGCTGTACTGGAGCCCTTCTCTAGATGAACTGACCCACAGAGTCAGGGTAGACTGGGTCCTAGCAACAAACTCCAACATTTCTACTGGGATGTTACACAATAGACATTTGTTTCTTGCTCACTGAACAGTCCCGGGAGGGCGTGCAAGTCGGGTTGGCTGTTTTTCAGGGGGTCATTCCGGAGCCTGTGGGGTGCTGCCCTGAGGGCCTTATAACCACCACCGCCCCACGGGCAGGCACAGAAAGAACCTGGAGGGGCCCCGGGGTGATTTCATGGGGCAGCCACATTCATCACCGTCAGTCATAATCTGAGTTGCCAGAACTCAGACACATGGTCAGAACCGCAAAGGAACCTGAAAAATACGACTTAGAGGTATTTCTAGGAAAAAGAGAAGAATGATTTTGTTGCGGTCTCTTCTGTGATGATAAAGGAGAGGCGGGCTGTGGCGAGAGTAGGACATTAGTGGAGATTTTGTTTCTGGCTCTTGGGTTGGTCGCTTCGCGCTGTGTCCTGGGGGAAGGGGGGTGGTGTGAAGAACTCCCCCTCCATCGGTTAATGTTGGAAGTGGCTGACGCTGTCACGGAAGCGTGGGTGCCAGGGAGCCAGTGGTCACCTCGGCCTGGAGGTGCATTTCTGAGGAGGAAACCTACGAGCTGAGCGGCTTAACCAGCACGAAGCATTAGTCCTGCTGGTGCTGTGCTGGGTGGCTGAAGAATACTAAATGAAGTAGAAAGAGCACTCACCTTTTCTCTGAAGATTTATAATCTTGCATTCAAGTCTGAGTAGGAGTGACAGAGGTCGTCAATAAGGCAGCAAGGCTGAAAACCCGTATGCCTTTGTTGCAATGCCAGATTCTTCCATAGCAGTGGTGCAATACAGCTACTCCAGGCACCCCTCCGTTTGCCGTCTGCCTTGTCCCCCGTCACTACTGCCCCCAACGCCCTCATCCGTGGCCCCAGGCTTCCCTATGTTCCAGCAACTGAAGAGGAGATACCCTCATGCACTCACTGTTTAACGCACACTCCCAGGGGATGCACGTTGCCCAGAGTAAAAATACTGGTAGGCCTTTGAGTAGCAGGAAGTATGTGGCAAACTGCAGTGAAAGGCCAGAGCGTGACGCTCAAGCCGGGGAAGAGGGCAAAGGGGACTTGAACTGATGAAAGTGATGAAGATCCAGGGAAAGATTCTCAGCTTGTCTTCTTTTAAAACCTTAATTTTGACCAGTCTTAGCACTGGCGTAGTACTCCCCGATGGTTGGGGAACAAACTATTGTGATGATGAGTTATTAGTAACATATGCGGGATTTTTTTTTTTTTTTGGCTGTTGTTCCTTTATTCCAGTGAGCTCGTGAGTTCTTGGTTTTTTTGCTGTTGTTCCTCTGTTCCTGCGAGCTCGTGAGTTCTTGGTTTTTTTGCTGTTGTTCCTCTGTTCCTGCGAGCTCGTGAGTTTTTGTTTTTGCTTTTTTTTGTTGTTCCTCTGTTCCTGTGAGCTCGTGAGTTTGAGAGACAGCGGGCCCTTGTTTGGGATCACGTCTGCGGGTGACGCAGAAGGAAACGAGACCAGGCATACGGAGGGCACTGGTTCAGAGACTCGGTTTCCATCCGCCCAAGCCTCTGATCAGTGGTGGGGGGGTGGGGGAAGAAACACTTTATAAACATAGACTTGCGGGCTGGCAGTTCACCTCCTTATCTATACAATTACAGAAGCTATTACACTAATATTGCAGCTCTGGACAATTGGTGATTTCAGTATTAGAGTCAGGAACACTGACCTATCCTTGGGGTAGAAATCAAACTTGGTTGATCGGAACTGATTTTTTGTTTTTGAATTTCACTTAGGACATTTTACCAAAGAGTGACCAAATATTGATAAATGTGTTTACTCATCAGTGCGAACAGTCATGAGATCACTCAGACGTTTTTTAATTTAAAAGGGCCAATAAGAAAGGCTTGTTTGCAAATATTGATAGAATTGGCCCCCCGAAGAGATACGATGTTCCTCATTAAGGGGTATACAGGTTCATTAATGGGTACACAGGTTCAATGACAAATGCCCACAGCGGTACCTGAGCAAATCAGTGTTTATTTTTGCAGCAGCCTCCCATTCACCCCAGCGGCAGGAGCTGCCCTGTAGATGCTGTCACTTACAACGTAATTTCTATCATCGTGCGCATAGTACACTCTTTCCTGCTTTGTCTTAAGAGGAAATGACATGACTCAAGCAATAACTTTCATCAAATATTCATTTTCCTATTCTGTCAGCAGCAAGCACGCACCAGAATCAAAACTCATCAACAGACTTAAGTACGCACAGCAACATCTCAACTGTACCCCCCATCAGACACACGGGAACAAAATGTTCGTATTCCCAAAGGTCAGCATTTTTTGGGGGGGGGGGGCGCCATGAAACAATAGGGTATTACAATTAACCACAAAATCAGGTGCCATTTAATACTGTTTAATCTTTTAGAACTCTCTCATCATCTTCATGCGACAGATGCCGTGTTTCCTGCGCGGCATCACCACCGTGGCGGGGTCCTCTTCCCGCGGTCGGTGCAGGTGGGGGGCGGCACACTCACTCCTCCGCGCTCTGGACCAGCAGGCGCTCGGGAGGAAGCACGGACTCCAGCTTCTGCCAGCGCTCGGGGGGCCACAGGATGTGGGTAGCGTGGGCATGCAGAAGTCCCAGGGAAACCTGAATCCACGGGAGACACAGAGAAAGGCAAGAGGAAATTATTTTGTAAGGGTCACCGTTAATATCTTTCTTTGTTGTTACCATTTTGTTGTAGGACCTTTTATTGGTGTTTATTAGGTGAAATGTAATATGGAATTAATAAAAGAAAGTAAAAAAGTACTGTGCTAGAGGACCTCAAAACTAAATTTAAAATTAATAATACAGATCTCTTTTTGGTAAAAATATTAATAGATTGATAGTCTTACAAACGGACAGGATTGCCCAAGAGGCCAAAATAAGGAGCAGTGTAAGGGTCACCGTTAGTATCGTGAAAGCAGAACTCGATCCAGGTCTGCGTTTCCCTGGGAAGGTGCTGCTCAAGATTAAACGTAGGAAACACAGGGCGCTGCCTTTCGGGGTGCTTTCTGTCTGCCAGCCCCGTTAACCCTCCCAGCCACCGGAAGTGGGGACTGATTTGCCCTCCGCTTGGCACAGGAGAACCCTCAGTTCAGGGAGGGCCAAGAGCCCCCCGCAGCAGCGACCCAGCGCGGTGGGGCTGCAGCCTTCACGCCATCCTCAGTCATCGGCTTGCACAGACCCCTACGGCTGGTTTTATTCTCAGAATTTTCTACTGTAAGTCAGAGAGACATGAAACAATTTTTTTTTTTTTTTGGCAAAGAACATTGTCCCACCTACCGGATGGGCAGCAAGAATTAGATGTGAGAAAGGGTGGGAACCTCCATACAAGCACAGGGAGTGAGCGACCCTGCAGCGGTGCTCCAGGGAGAGGGGTGGGACTCCCCCTCACAGCGGGAGGGGGAGTCCGGGAAGGACTCCGGTGTAAAGATCACCGCAAAGAAGCCCCCTCCGCAGACGCACCAGAAGGGAAAGGGAGGAGAATTTCCCCACAGAACTGAGGGCTGAACCCCAGGAAGGAAGGAGCCCCTCAAGACGTCCTCCTGGGCTCCCTAGGGGCATGGGCTGGAGCTACAGAAGGGAGCAGCACACCTGACTTAGGTGCACACCAAAGCCCTCTCCCGGGATGTGACCCTTCAGCATCTGTGTCTTTGCTCTTGTTGTTGCTATTAGACATGCTAATGATATTCAGAGGCTTACGAATCTCGCACTCCTGCTTAAGCACATATTTACTGAGTGGCAGCTATAAAGGAGATACGATGCATCCATTTTATTTTCAATGTTTTCCTTATAGAGTGTAGCTCCTTGGAGGAGGTTGACACACAATACTTCTTTTACTGAAGTCCCTCTATTTACTAGCATGCGCGTTCGGAAAATCACATCGCCCGGAAACTCAAAGGAAAGAACTAAGTGTCAAGGGAGAGACTCCACCAAGATAACCCAAAACACATTTTTTAAAGAAAAAAGGAAACCTTCACAACATCTTGATATACAAACAAAAGAAACCCAAAGGGTACCAAGTAGCTCATGGGCCCAATAAAGAAATTTTTCTTCGACTTGTTACTTTGAAAATCGACCCTGCAGAGAACTGGAGAACGCGGTACAGAGCAGGGCTCCTCCCTGAAATTCACCCGTTGTTCGCATTTGGCCGCATTGTTCCTCCCTCACGTGCGGGGTTGTTCTTTGTGCACACACACATTCTTCTGAGCCGGCTAAGCGTTGCTGACAACAGGCTGAATTTACCCCCAAAGAAATAATCCTGCGTGTATCTCCGAAGACTTTCCCTGCATGAATACAGTGTATTATACTCAAGATAGTTCCTACTGATCTATTTCTTAATAGAAGCCCCTACTTAAGTCTTCCCTATTGTCCCAATGTCTTTGTTAGCTGTTTTTTAAATTCTTAATCATGGATCGCAAATTGTATCATCCTTGTCATTGTTTTGCTCCGGTTTCGTGTACATCTAGTTCACTTGAATGCAGAGGGCAGGCCAGCTTCCTCGTCAAGTGCCCGCATCTGTGAGCGCCGGCTCACCGACCCCCCCCCCGCCAGCACGTTCAGCCGGTAGCATGTCCTGCCGGTTCCGGCACAGGGGGAGGCCCGAAATAGCAGTTTGTCCCGTGGTTGTGACATAAAGTTTAATTACTCGATTAAAATGATGCTGGCCACATTTCTCCATTGTCAATGAATCACTTTCCTTTGGTAATTAGTAACTAATCTGTAGGACACTTTTTTCAATTACGGTTGGCATGCAATATTCTGTTAGTTTCAGGTGTACAACTTAGCGATTCGATATTTATGTAACTTACACAGAGCTCACCCTGCTAAGTCTGGTAAATAGTTACAATATTATTGACTAATGTTCCCTGGGCTGCACTTCACATCCCCAGCACTGTTGGTATAATTGGCAATTTGCAGCTCTCAACCCCCTTCACCTTTTTACCCATCCCCCAAACCTCCCTCCCACCTGGTAACCATCAGTTTGTTCTCTGCCTCTGTGGGTCTTTTTGATTGTTTGTTTTGGTTTCCTCATATAAGTGAAGTCATCGGGCATTTGCCTTTCTCTGTCTGACTTATGTCACTCAGGATTATAGCTTCTAGGTCCATCCATGTTGGTGCAAATGGCCAGGTTTCATTCTTTCCTATGGCTGAATAATGTTCCAATGGATATACAAGTACCACTTCTTTACCCATCCACTCATCTGTCAGTGGGCACTTACGTTGCTTCCTTAGCTTGGCTCTTGTGAACAATGCTGCAATGAACAGAGGGGTGCATTTAATTTTAGGGGTGCATTTAATGTTTTGACGTAACTACATAATGCTTTCCACAGTGGCTGTAACAATTAGTAAAGCCCCCAGCAGTGACGGGGGTTCGCCTTTTCTCCACGTCCTCGCCAGCACTTGTTGTTTGTTGATTCTAGAGGATAACTAGTCTAACAGGTGTGAGGTGACCTCTCATTATGGTTTTAATTTGCAGCTCCCTGATGGTTAGTGATGTTGAGCATCTTTTCATATGCCTGTTGGCCGTTTGTACATCCTCCTTGGAAAAATGTTCAGGTCCTCTACTCAGTTTTCCATTGGAGTGTTCTTTTTTGGTGTTAAGTTATGAGTTCATCATATGTATTTTGGATATTAACCCCTTACTGGATGTAGCATTGGTGAATACGTTCTCCCACTCAGGAGGCTGTCTTTTCACTTTGTTGGTAGTTCCTTTGCTGTGCAAAAACTTTTTAGTTTGATGTAGTCTCTCTTCTTTTCTCATGTATTTCCATCGCCCGAGGGGACATGCAAAACCATATCACTAAGAGCAAAGCCAAACAGTTTACTGCCTGTTTTTTTTTTCCTAAGAGTTTTATAGTTTCTGTTCTCACATTTAGTTGTCAATCCATTTTGAGCTTATTTTTGTATATGGTATAAGAAAGTGGTCCAGTTTCATATTGTTACATATATCTGTCCAATATCTCCAATACCATTTAAGAGAGTGTCTCTACCCACAGTATATATTCTTGCCTCCTTTGTCATAGATTAACTGACCGTGTAGATGTGGCTTTATATATGGGTTCTCGATTCTGATCCACTGAGTTATCTGTTTTTATGCCAGTACCATGCTGTTTTGATTAGTATTGCCTTGTAGTATAGCTTGATATCAGGTATCATAACTGCAACTTTTTCTCAGTATAGCTTTGGTTATTCAGGGTCTTTTGTGTTCCATATAAATTTGGGAATTATTGTTCTAGTTCTCTGAAAAATGCCATTTGGTATTTTGATAGGGATTGCATAGAATTTGCAAATTGCTTTGGGGAATATGGATGTTTTAACGATGTCCATTCTTCCTATCCATAAGCACAGTATATAGCCTTCCATTTATTTCTATCTTTTGCAATATTTTATAGTATTCTGAGTACAGTTTTAAATTTGGTTAAATTTATTCCTAGGTATTTTATTCTTTCTGATGCAATTATAAATGGGATGTTTTAAAATTTTCTCTTTCTGACAGTTTGTTATTGGCATATAAAAATGCAACTTATTTCTGAATATCAATTTTGTGTTATATGACCTTACTGAATTCATTTATTCTAACAGTTTTTTTGGTGGCTTCTTAATGGTTATCTCTATACAGTATCATGCCCACTGCAAATATTGAGAGTTTTATTTCTTCCTTTCCAATTTGGATGCCTTTTATTTATTTTCCTGGTCTGACCGCTCTGGCTAGGACTTCCACTACTACGTTATGTAAAAGTGGACATCCTTGTCCTATTCCTCACGTTAGAGAAAACGTGTTCAGGTTTACACAGTTGAGTGTGATGTTAGATGTGCGTTTGCCATACATGGCTTTATTACGCTGAAGTATGTCCCCTCTGTCCAGGCTTTGCTGAGAATTTTTATCATAAATGGATGTTGGATACTGTCAAATGACTTTTCTGCACCTATTAATACATGATCGTGTGATGTTTAGCCCTTCGTTTTGTTTATGTGGTGTGGCACGCTAACTGAGGTTTGTGTGTTGAGCCAAACTTGCATCCCAGGGATAGGTCTGTGGGGTCCTATTTTGGAATATGTACATATTTCGTATGTCAACAACATTTCATCTAATCATCCCGCTGTTCTCCAAAGGAAGCTGCCCATTAAATCATCCAATAGTTTTAACAGGCATTCGTGAACCTGCCTTAACTGATTATTACATCAACATTTACAAAATAGTGAGGTTCCAAATTTATTCTTTCATAGTTATCTTCCATTCTTCTCTAAAAAGGTACTTTCCCTCCCAACCCCAAATTCTCAATTTTAATACCAAAGATTTTTCGTTAATTCAAAATCTGGTACTATTTGGGCGTTGGTTTGTTTGGTGCTCACGTGTCCTGAGTGGGGCGGTGGGAGTCCTCTGCTTACGACGGACCTGTCTCCAACAGCCTCTGAGCATGTCTTTACTGTTTGGTACCACTTTTTGGTACCACCAGATGTTGTGGGCTTACCTCGTGTTATAACTGACTGTCCCCGAAACCACACATCTCTTCAAGGAGCCTCGGTTTCCTTTACCAAGGAATGCTGTGTAGGAACCAAGGTCTGGTGCTAGATATGCTCCTTATTCCCGGCGGTGGTAATCTGCTATGCCATTTCAAGGGATAACATAAAAGAAAGAAAACCACCTGTTCCTCAGCTTTCTCCATTACCTATCTCTACCTCCCTTCCTCCAGAACAAGCATCCCGGCTCCGCACAATGGTAACACATCTGCACTGTCATAACATACGCACAAAATAGCTTTAAGGTCCGTGAATTACCAACAACAAACCTAGTGACAAAGCCAAGATTTCTTTGCAATTATTTTGGTCCTTAAAATAGATCTCATTTTAAATGCACTGGCAGAGTCCCTTCTTCAAAATATACTCGAATTCCTTCTTTTTTCCCTCCCCATTGTAGTTATTTGATAGAGAGTTGGGTTCATTTGTTTCTTTCTACGTTTACACTTGTTTCCTTTTGGAAGACTAAAACCAAACACCATACACATACATTCTTCTTTTCCTTGCTCTTCTTCTACCAAACGTAGTTTACTAAGTTTACTATATATTCCCTCTGCATCTTGCTTTTATTTTCAACAGCATATCCTGAAACCACTTCACAGAAATGGAGCCGGCGATTGTTACAATGCCCCCTCCACCCCGAGTGATTAGGCTCAGCTCCGCTGGGAGTCCCGTCTGGACTTGCCACTTGGCTCCACCCCCTGAGGAGGGCAGCCTGACTGGTTTTAGAGAATCCCTTGAATAAACTCTGGAATGGCCAAATATAAAATAATGAAACATTAATTGCTAAACATGTTTATCATAGAGAAATTAAAGATATCAGTAAACATGCCATGTGTCACATTAAAAAAACAAAACAGAACTCTGAAAAGTATGCTATGTGTTCCCAGACCTGGTTTAGCAGGTCTCTGGTTTAGCAGACAGTGCAAATTGCTTACTTCTTAGTTTTCACTAGAAATTAGGTTTTTTTAAAGGTTAATAATTCTAATCCATGTAATGAAAAATACAAAAAAATAGGAATATGTTTTGGCCCCAAGTTAAAAGGTGTGAGATGTGGAGATGTATTTTTGAGGGAAAGGAAATTAATTTTGTGCTAGAGTGAGGCTGGTTGTTTCAGAATAGGAAAGGAAAAAAAAAGTGAATGTAAAAAGGAAATTTGTAGAAGGTTTGTGAAAAAGGAATCTTGAGAAAGGAAATTTTATGTGTGGTCAAGCTGAATAAGACTAAAATTAATTTAACAAGCAAGTGAATTTAAATAGTAAGCTGAGCAGAATTAGAGTTTGGTTTTCCCCTACTAAAAAGAACTATTGGTCTATTACTGATAATGTAAGGAAGATTTCTGGCTAGAAAGTAAAGATTCTGTGTTTTATCAAAATAGCTTTCTGTTTTATATTGTCTTAAATTCCTTGATTACTTAAGAGCAAACTAAATCTCCATAGGAAGAACTAAGTTTTGCTAATTAAGTATTGCTTCATAATTATTTATGATCCTATTTAGTCAAATGTCCAAAACTTTTGATATATTTTGACAAATTTCCCAAAATTTAAATTATGGAGTCTTGACCTGGGAATAACTTTGAGGTATACCCCAACGACTCCGGGAACACCTCCAAAGATTTGTTTTCTCTTATTATAAAAGACAAATGTCACACTAATCAGGCCGATTTTGGTGTGCTGAAATGACATGGAGAGCACTGTCGAAGAAGAAATAACACCGGGCCTCCTTTGTACTGTGTGCGTCTACGTTGCAAATGCCCTAGAAACCGCGCCTTCCCTGGGAGTCTGCCGTCGAAGCTGAGGCGCACACGGAAAAGGCCGGCTCCGTCAGATGTGGCACAGGTGAAGGAAGTCCACTCTGTTTTTTTTTTTTTGCAGAAATGACCCCTCCTTGTTGGTCTTGGTCATCCTGGTGTCCTGGGGACATGGCCACTTCGGCTCCTGAATCGGATGAATTGGGATCTGTCAGCGGCCCTGTGCACCGCACCACCAGGTAAGGGAGGGCAGGAAGAACCCTCCTCCTGCTCCTGAGAGTCTCCTGGCTGGTCTACCACTCAGACAGACATGACCCCCGTCAGCCAGGGACGTGACTCCAAATCCAAAGCCTGTACGTGTACGAGAACCCACACACGTGAGAGGCAGAGGCCACGCGCACCATAGGTTAAGAGACAGAAGGGGACTCGGGCATGTAGACGGGAGGAGGGAAGGCGCCTTGGGCGTCTAAAGGGCCACTGCTGGATCTCAAGAAAGCAGATGCTCAGTAAACGGGAGTCGGCTTGCCCTGCAGACAGGTCAGAAAGCTACGTTAGTCTCCCACATGGGCAAGGCCTCTAATTCCAGCTCTTCCGGGCGGCCAAGGGAGGGGCAGCAGTTTCTCCCGAGCTACAGCTCAAGCTGCCCCCACGCAACATAACCCACACACCACAGAGACACGTCTGGGTTAGGGCCGGGCCGCTCAGGCGGACCCTGACCCAGTCTGGCCGGTGTCTGTGCAAGGAGAGAAGGTTAAGGCACACACAGAGACAGCAGGGGTGTATGCGCATGGAGGAGCCATGTTGGGGGGGACACAGCCAAAGGAGGCCACCTGCACGACACTCAGGCCTCAGGGTGGGGGAGAACACCTTTGCTGACCCCTTTGATCTTGGACTTCTGGCCTCCAGGACTGTGAGTAACTGTCTGTGGATTAAGGCGGGCAGGCGGGGATGTTCTGTGGCCGCCCTGGCAGACTAGTGCGGAGGGGAATGCCAAGGACGCGGCACACGAAGCTGGCGCCACGAGCTGTCCCAACACTCACTCAGAATGGGGGAGCAAAGGACCATGTGCAGGGAAACATTTCTGTTATTAAAAGGAGAGAGAGATATCTTCAGCATTGATACTTTTTCCAATAGGCTGAAGACTTTGACCAGCCATCCTCGTATTTCACTGGGGTTCTACCCTTCTCTCCTTGCTCTTTCGGGTCCCACGCATGACCGGGTCTCCTTCAGAGGAGTCGGGGTACTTTCAGGCAAAAGGAATCCACTTGTGCAGTGGGTTTTAAAGCACCTCAACAAAAACATTGCATAACCATGATGAACCCTTAGCGGATTTTTGTATTTTTAGTGTCTACTATAATAAAGTAGATCCTACCCTGGCTGGCATAGCTCAGTGGATTGAGTGCGGGCTGCGAACCAAAGTGTCGCAGGTTCAATTCCCAGTCAGGGCACATGCCTGGGTTGCAGGCCACGGCCCCCAGCAACCTCCCATTGATGTTTCTCTCTCTCTTTCTCCCTCCCTTCCCTCTCTAAAATAAATAAAATCTTTTTTAAAAAAAGCTTATACATGTAATTTAAATGCACAGGTTGCAATCCTTTATATTTCCTGCATCTTACAAAATTTAGAAATATATTACACACGCAAAGTCAATTGTGGTGACTGTGGTTTACCTCCAACACAAACGAACAACAGTAAGGAGGAGAGAAACTTATTACAACAGATCCCTGGCCTCCTGGGATGCGTCCCAGTGTGCATTTGGGCGGCTGATCCTTCTGGCCATGTGTCCTCTTCCTGCACTAACGTTTCCCAGAATACAACATTGACCTGCTCACAGATTAGCCAGGGAACACGTCTCAGCGCTGCATTGACAAAGTGCTCTGGCACTCTCTGGACCGGGGGACACAAGGGGCACGTGTCAGTGACCCCAGCAGAGCGCAGGGATGGGCGCGGTGCAGGGCGACAGGCCCTGCCCCGGACCTGACTCCGGGCTGTGCTCTGGGCCAGCCTGCACCGCTCTGCGGTGGCGGTGGAGCCACACTGGCCATCGACCTGTGTGCTGGTCACCAACCCCGGGCAGGGGACCACACGGGGCTCCAGCTGGAGGAGGACAGCAGAGAGCATCACAGTGCCACCCACCAGGAACAGTATTGGGTCACCAGGAAAACCAGCACAGCCAGGCACTGGGAGGGGCAAGCTTTCCTCACAGAGAGACAGGGAACTGCGGCTTTAACAGGGGCGTCGCCGGCACTGAGCTCCACAGAGAGGGAGGCCCCACCTTCCCGCCCCCACCTCGGTGGTTGCTGGCCTCTCTGAGGTCAGTAGTGACAGAGCTCCCAAAGACACACCTTCAGAAACAACCTAAAAGACACAGAGAGAGAGAGAGACAGAGAGGGGAGAGCAAAACAGTTCCTTTCACCAATGGCATAAAAGCGCGTGCCCCTGTAAACAGTTGCTGAAAGAGGTGTGTGGTCTTAGTTAATCAAACAAGACTAGAGCTAAAGGTGGGCGCGAACACACACGTGGGAAAGGAAGCAGGGGCCCTGTGTAACGACACAAAACACAGGCTTGTGAAAAGACAGAAGAATGGCGGTGACCCGACCTACTTTAAAGCACGGGTTAGCGCCACAGGTCTGAACCTACCAATCAATCTCATGCTTTGATTCCGCAGACAAAGGTGACGAAGGAGACAGGGGGCGGCGGTGCCCACTGATCACCCGCACACGCTCCCAGACGCCCATCCGTGTAAACATCTCTCCCCGAACAAACACACGTGGAGACTGCTTCCCCTCGAAGCGAGCACTGTCTGGCGTCCGCGCAAAGACAAACTAATACGGGCCGAGCTTTTGCTGAACAAGAGGCCTCAGGGCCGTGTGCCACAGACCTGTGCGGGAGGCAGAGAGGGACCGAATAGAAGCTCCTAGGAGCTGAGCTATAAGCAACATATATATAGCTTATATATATATGGAGAAGGGAGGCTCTAGAAGAATGCAGAAGTTGGCTAGAACGGAGGGGGAGCAGCAGATGAGGTCAAGGCCCCCAGGGCAGTGGTGGCCCCTGGGAGTTTTGGGTGGGAAGGAAGCAGGCCCCTCGCCCTCCTGCGGGGACCACGCTAACGGTGTCCGTTATGAAACACGCCCCCTCTACAGACACCCGGCACCGTGTGCTTCCTCCTCGCGGAACCGACAAGAGGGAAGGTCCTGCATCTGTGAACGGGCCCATAGGTGCGCCCCCTCCTGCCTGCCAGTATAATACAGGTCCCCAGAACCTCACCCGCAAGTGCAAACCCGGAGCGCACCGAAAACCAGTCAAGGTGTTTGTTCCTCTCTGGCAGCCGATCCTGGCCTGACCCAGGCTGCTAAGAAATCATAGTCATTCTTTATCCCACGCCCCACGCCCAGTCACATTGTTGCTGTGGGAATCCTAACGCGCCTCGTCAGAGAAGGCGCCCCAGGCTCTGCGGGCGGGGAGATGTTCCGTATGGCACAGCCATTGTTCGCAGGTGCGGTTTCTAGACACTGAGCTCACCTTCCCCGTAGTCGGAAAGCCTGCGTTTTCTGAAGCGTACCTGCCCCCTGGAGCCTCAGACACGGCATCAATCTCTTTAAATGTCTGCGAGGATGAATCTTCACTGAAGCACAGTGCAATCAGTTACGGGCTCGGCCCCTGGCGGGATGGGCAGCCCGCTATGCTGGAAACAGATGCACACCCTCAAGACAACCCGCGTCCTCTGCGACTTTGTGATCGGTGGGAAAGACAGAGCTTAGAGAAAATGTCAGCACACAACCGGACTTGCTAGACGCAGGGAGCTGCCAAGCACCTCAGGAGAGAGAGAGGCTGCGCGACGGAGCCTGGGCAGGCGCCCTGGAGCAGATGCGTCTGAGCTGGCTGCCGCGGCCCCGGAAACAGCTCTCTCCTGTGACAGCCCCTGCCAGTCTTTTATCTGGAACAGTCTCCTGCTCCTCCTTGCCCTCCACGAAACTTCAAAGTTGAGACAATGTGATAAGATGATGCAATTCGGTATTTTGCATGGAAAAAACCATATGCTTTGCGACAGATTCACAGTGAGACTGTTCTAAAGGCCTGGTTCTCGGACAAGTGTTTGCTATCATTGCCGACAATTTTGGCTGGAATCATTCCAGTGCCATTTTCCTGTTCGAGACCTGGCTTTCATCGACACGCACGTCCGGGTCCCTTTGCAGCCCCTGCGTGGTTTCCTCTGGATGACGACGGAATCACGCATCGTCATCCCAGTTCCCCAGGACACCTCCGGGAAGCAGGCAGGTCACCGTTTATGGGAAAATAAATACAAAACAGGCCTCTAGGGCTATCTGCAGCTCCTCCTCGTGAATTAATTTCCCAGGATGAATGCTTATGCACCAGCCTTGGTACCTCACGGTCAAATCACTGGTGCTGAAGTGGCCTACACGCTTTATGGTGCGGCTTGATCAAGTAGGGGATGAAATGCTTGAGCATAATGTGGATAGTTAGCAACTTGCAACCCCACGGGGGGGGGCCAGGCGGACGGATGGCATTCTGGGAGACCCTCGTCATTTCCTGGGTTCTCCCTACAGCTCCCGTCCCACCTGCTCTTTCTATGGAGGAGAGGAGATGCTCACAGAAACACAGGAGGACGGAGGTGTGGAAGTCTCGATCGTTGCTGGACGTTGCTCTAAACCACGTGCAGGCCGCCTGGGCGGAGAGCCGCAGAGACGGAGCAGACGGGTGCGGACGAGAGGAGGTGGGCGAAGGCGGGGTGAGCACCGCCCCTCCTTGCCCTGGCCACCCCCCCCCCCCGCCGGGGGTCACAGCGGTAGTTCCCTGGCATCCCGTCCCTGTCTGACCATCTGTTCCAGGCCCCAGCCCTTTTTCAGTCCTTCTTCCAATAAGAAATGAGGAGGTTTACAAAACTACCGCCCTAGAACAAAAGTAAGAGTCACACGGACAAGGGTCAAGCCAGTTGCTGGGGAGAGAGCCGCGCTGGGGACCATGCTTCCTCCTTCGCTGTGGCTCTCGGACAGCGAGCGCCGCTCTCCCGGGGAGGCGGGACGTCCTGGATGCTAGCGGGAGCTAGGCCGTTAACCGATCAGCTTTCTACGAGCTGTTTTTCCCATGAGGTCTACCACAGGGGGCTCAAAGCGTCCACATGGACAATGTCCGCTGCAGGAGGGTGCCCCCAGAAGTCAGAAGCACAGTTTGGCTCGCTGGCAATGACGCAAACAAACATGGTTCTGCGGGAGGCTCGGGCGGTGGAGGCCTGCATGTGGGGCAGAGACGGCGCGTATCCCCAGGACGGGCACTCGGGCCGCCCGCAGGCACGGGCGCCGCAAATGACCTGTGTTAAATACCGTTTCTTTCCGCAGTCAGCGGCTTGGACACGCGGGAGCCGCTCCATGTCGTCCGTTGTCTGTGGCTGGGGGGACGCCCTGGCCCCTCGCCATGGCTGCGTCCCTGCAGGGGCTCGGGCGGTGGGTCTCGGGGGCCCGGCCTCACCGGGGAGCCAGCTCGGTGAGCAGGGCCGCGACTGCTGCTCCTGGGCGTCTGTGAGCAGCTGACCAAACCCCAGGACCTGCGTCGGTGAGGACACCACAAAGTGGGCGGTACAGGTCCTGGGAAGAGCGGCCCGAACCCCAGCAGCGCGGGCTTCTCCGGAAGGGGCGTCTCCCGGGCGCCTGGCGAGTCTGAGTGTGCGCGGCGATGCGGGGCTCCTCGGGCCCGCGTGGGACCCCCGGCCTTTTGGGGTTTAAGTATTCTAAAGTCACTGGTTTTAACAAGTTTACAACCCAGTCAGAAAGGCGAGGGAGTGGGCGCTACGGGCACATTGGTTGGAAAGCACGAGGACCAGCGCGTGAGCAGGCAGGCAGGCAGGCAGCCCGCGGCGTGTCCCTGCTCAGAAGCGGCTTCCGTGGTCGCTCGCGGGTGCTCGCCAACAGGGCGAACCGTGTGTGTGGCACACAGGGGACAGACTTTAAAAGTCGAGATTAAAGATGCTTGAAGATTCAAGATGAGAACGTGTCTTAATAAAACTTCCTTTTATGACGTTCATGTAAGTTGCGATCAAATACAAACACGACCTTGATGTATATCAGTAAATTCCTAATGACGTAGACTTGGGAGTCAGACAGACTTGGAGGCCTCTCGGCCCAGGCTGGTGGCAGCGGGTAAGTAGTTTAACACCTTTGTGCCTCCATTTCCAAGTCTCTGAAAGGTAAATCATGACAGTGCCTGAAAGGCCCAGCGTTGTGGGCAGAAAGGAGCGCTGTCATAAATCTAACCCGAAGTGACCTCAGGGGGGATCTGATCACAGATACCTAACAGCGCAGGGCGTGGGGGGCCATCACACCCAGGCCTGTAACTCCTTTACTAGAAGGCTTACCTTTGCCTGGAGCCGCGGCCCTGTCCGTCATTTCTGTGCATCTAGGTTAGCGCCCCTTTGAAATGAGCTAGAACCACCCTCAAGAGAGCACGGAATTCTGTTAACCATCCTGTAATCCAATCCCCACCTTGCCTCCTCCCACCTCCATCGAACCTTTCTTAATCTCCCTCCTTAATTCCAAACGCAGAAAAGAAGCTGCAAAGTGCATTCTGGGAAGCATTGCTTTCACTCCATTGGGATCTTGCTTCCAGGTGGATGCTCTGTTTGGCTCGAATAAACTCACAAATGTTTCTCCAGGTTTGGACATTCTTAAGCCGATGTTATAATGGTTAAATAAAATATAAAATACCGGTGGCACATTGCAAATGTTTAGTGCGTGTGCTCTTTATATATGGGAAAATCACTTTTTCTTTCTTCTGCTGACCTGAAAATCAACAGCTCTCTTCCTATTCCTTTTGTAATCAGCTGCTTAAAAAGAGTCACATGAGTGGAAAAGAAACAATAGACCATGTGTGAAGTAAGGAAACCGACTTTAAAAAGGTTTCCGAAATGCATTCGTTTCCTTTAAAGCATCCAGAACCTTGGAGAATCTCTCGGAAGGGCACGCCGCACTGACCCTGACCTTTCCAAGTCTAAAGGGACGGATTTTAGAAATCGGATACAGAGACCCGAGCAGCCCACCGCACAGCCTCTGCCCCTGGCCCAGGCATCTCCAAGCCCTTCTGACCGCTCCATTTCCACCTCTCCCGCCCTCGCCCTGCAGACCGGCCCTGCTTCTGCCTTTCTCAGCCAGGGTGAGAGCAGACTCCCAGCCTTCCACGAAAGCCTTTCCCTGCGTGGAGGCTCACGCCACCCTTTGGGGGCCTTTGGAGGCCCTCAGTCGAAGTTGCCTCCAAGTTTTTGCCCGGGAGTTAACGGAGCCCTTAAGAGGAGATCAGGTTACCTAATGACCGTGTTTAGGTGAAACCTCCACAAAACGTTCTTCCTTCAGGAGAAACCCTCTCTTCACAGCTCTGCTGACTCCGTTCCCACAGGAAAACTTCTTGGGGTGATGGGACGCCCCACTGTGGAGACCCAGAGAGAGTGGGCCACCTCTGTGCTCCGCCCAGAAACTCCTTTAGCATGAACTCTGTGGCTCCAGCTCCTTGGACCCCCCCTCGTCCACGGCCCCTAGAAGCACACCGTCACCTGCAAACGGGGTTGCCACTCCTGGCCACTCAGTGTAACAGAATGAGAGCAGCTGCCTGTCAGCCTCTTTGCCCATGACCAGCTCTGCCTGTCTGTGAGCCTTGTGATGGCAGTGTCCCGGCCACCACCTGCTCCCCGAGCCGGACACTCCCCACAGTGCTCTCCACTGCCCGCAGTTGAGGGCGAGGCGCCTGAGCTGGGGGTGGCACCGGCGCTGGGCCAGGCCCCTGGACGTGGGTGATGCAAAAGCACAGAAACCATTCCCCGCAGAGCTGTGAGTGCCAGGGAAGTGTCCAGTGGCATCCGCTGCCCAGCTCATCCCCCGCCCAGCTCATCGCCCTGCTCCTGTGTGTGACGACAGAAGGGTGCCCTGGGCTGCCCGCCGTCCGGTTCCCAGGCCTGGTTCTCATCCCATCCATTTGGGGAGTTCTGGCAATGTCGTGTTTCTGCATAAATCAGGACAAAAACACAAAGTCAGGATGGGAGGTACCTGACTGGTGCATGGCCATGAACGTAACGTACCGGAGCAAGAATGTTGTTCACGAGGATTTTAGAAATCCCCACAGCCAAGGAGACAGGCTCAGGATGCTGCCTGCAGTCACCGTGCGAGCCAGGGCTGGGGCCCGTCCTCACCCTGGCTGCGAGTCCCGGCCCTGTCACCCTACCTGTCCCTGGAACAGGTGGAGAGCCCGGGAACTGTAACATGTGGCATGGGGCCCTGCACCGATGCTTCTGAACTTCTGCTACCGCGGGGAAAAGCCAGGCCCTTCCTTTTCTGCAGGCAAAGCAAACACTGCGCATCCAGGGCTGTGCACACCCTCGTCCGTCCGTTTGGGACGTGCTGCTGGCACGCGGCCAGCCGCAGGGCGGTGGGGAACACTCGCCGGCGGTGACCGGGAAGCCAGGGCTCAGCACAGCAGAGTGAGTGTGTGCATGTGCGTAACAGACCCCGGGGACTGACGACATTCAGGAAAACCCTCAAGTGCTTGCACTTGGTGCCATGCACAGGGACGTGAAAGCCCACTGGGGGGTGCCAGGCCCAGGGTGAGGTGTCGCAAACCCACCGAGACTCGTGAGTCTTGCGCTCTGGCCTTCAAGACCTCGTGACTCAGGGGAAGACAGCTGTCATGAGCTTGACCCATGGAATGTGCTTGGCAGAAGGGGAGGTGGCAGGACATGAGAGTAACCTGGTGAGTGACGCAGGCCGCTGCAAGGTGAGGACGAGACAGGATGCACCCTCTCAGGAGGTGCACCTGGGACTGGACCACCGTCTGGAGACAAAGGGAAAGGCAATGGGACAGGTAGGAGGGTGCGGCACTGGCGCTGGCAGGACACGCAGTGTGGGCAGGAGGAGAGGAGAGAAGGGACACCGTGAGGATGGAATCCCAGTCTCCTAGCCTGGTCCCCACGGCCCCTCACGGACACACGTCTGTTTTGTTTCTGAGCACTCCGCCCGCATCCCCCGAATCACTAACTACGAGGCGCTCACCGAGAGGGGGAGAAGGTGCCAGCCTGCTTAGCACGCTTGTCTTCACGCCGCCCTGGCCGCCGCCCCTGCCCCCTGAGGGTTCAGACACTGCCAGGACCCGCCAGGGCGGAGCAGAACATCCGCATAGCCCCTGCAGCAAAGCTGCCCTGCCTTCCGATGAAGTCCTTTCAGGAAAATTCCAGCCACGTTTTGCTCACGGCCTCCAGCGCCACCTGGCATTAGAAACCATGGTTCCAATTAGCTGTCCCTTTCCTCTAAGTGTTTTCCACCCCAGTTGGCTTTGCCACGTTCCCTTTAACCTGAAAAGACAACCGTTTTGTTACTTTAAAGGTATTTTTAACTCAGGAGGGTGGAGAAAATATCTCAATCTGTAGTAATGACACAGAGAGAACCTGTCCTGTCGTTGTCACCAGCCCCGAGGGCCTGGCCTCAGGCGCGCACCACCTGCCCCCACCCCTGGAGCACAGGCCGGGCGGATGCGCGGGGGAGGGCAGGGGAGGGCAGGTCGGTGCCAGCGCGCCAGCAGCGGAAGTGTCGGAACCAGACAACCGAGTCGGGGTGCAGACTCAGAAAGAACAGCTGCGTCACCCTTGGAGAGCTACGTCACTTCTTTCCGTCTGCCTTTTCTCTGGGTGAAAACGGGACCCGCAATCTCAACTCTTCCAAGTTCTTAGAACGGATGGCGGGCGGGGGAGAGGGGTGGGTGCAGAGGCCCAGCAGAGGGCCTGCCCCGTGCCCACTGCCGGCCGGCCGCACGGGAAGCCGGGGCCAGGGGAAGCCTGAGGTGCTGGCAGCAACACCAGGGCTAGGAAAACGAGGCGCTGACAACGGCTGCATTCCGGTGTTCGAGGCGAACTGTTCACGCCCGGTTAGGAGGGGTGCCTTTGAGAGAACCTGCATGCCGTTAGCTTGCGCTCCTGGGTCTTTAGTACAAAGATAATGGCAAGAAATCTTGTCCCAGTACATTTCCTTGGGAACTGTCTGTGCAAAAGCAACAGAGCACGGTGGCCGGTAGGCTCCATGCTTTCCCCTGGAGCTGAAGCCTGAAGGAGCTTCCCCGCGTGCCCGACGCGCCCAGCGACCGTGAAGGCCTTGGGGTGAAGGTCTCGCCCTGACAGGCGTCTGCCTCTGGAGGAGCCCCCTGCAGCCGTGAGCAAAGGTGGGGTGGGGGTCACCCTGTTGCTCTGCATGACTCGTACGACAGACCACAAAGACGCGGCTCTCCGGCACACGGGCAGTGTTTCCTTGATCCGCCCCCCAGCTCTTCAAGGCCGTGAAAAGGTCCGTTGGAAGAATACATTTCCTTAGCAAAGTAACACTGTACGATAAACGGTGCCAGTTCTGACCCCTGACTCACGCCTGACCGCCCGCCGGCTTCTCTCTTCACGACTTAGCAGAGTGGCGTCCTGAGAGATCACCGACGTCTGCAGCGGCCTGTCTTCCGTCTCCACCGGCCTGCCCCGCGGTCAGCCCTGCTGCCCGCCCCCGCCAGCAGGTCGCCCGCAGCCAGGACCTTACTTCTCTCCCGAGGGTTCTGAGCACCACAGGAAGCTTCGCTGCCTTGTCATCACCCACCCGTCTCCCAAACGGGGACAGGTGTTCCCTGAGGTTAGGTCGTCTCCATTTTCCTCCTCTCTCTACGTGCTCTTCCTCGGCGATCGCATCTGCCGCCATGTCTCCGCCGCGTACCGCCCTGCCGACACCCCGCAGCCCACACCCCCGCCTCAGCCTGTCTTCTGTCCTCCGCACCTGATTCTCCGTGGCCTGCGGGAGGTCCCCGACGGGGCGCCTCCTCATGGCGCAAACACGACCCACCTGCTCTTCACCTGTTCCCGAAAATGCATGCACCGCCCTGGCTTCTCGATTTGGGGGTCTTCCCTTTCTCCCGGCTTCGGCTGCAACCCTGGAGTCTCATCAGACTTCTGTCTGCGCTTCACCACTGTGCTCTCTGGGCGCCGGACCGCCTTCCCTCTGCTCCTCCCCATCCTCCCGGCGGCGGCCAGCCGCCGTGCACGCCCGCAGGCCCCAGACTGACTGTCTCCGGCCTGGACTCAAGCAGGCCGCTCCCGCGATTGCCACCCCCGCGCCGTTCTTCACTGCCTGCGCACACAAACACAAGAAGCCTGGCCCGGCATCCAACACAGCACTAAGCCCACTGCCTCCCTTTCTGCTCTTCTCTCGGACTCCCCCTCCACCCGATACCCTACCCAGGCTCCACACGAGCTTTCCCAGGGGCGTCAGTGCCCAGCGCAGTGAGGGAACTGCTCCCCCAAACTCCCACCACACAGGCAGTTGTGCTCTCCGCCTGGTCGCCCTACACCCACTCCTTCGCCCCTGCCGTTCCTCCGGGTGTTCCTCATCACCGCCTCCGCATCCTGCTTCCGCCGTCCCTGGAGTTCCGGCAACACGTCCCGTGCACAACATGACTCTGTCCCACCTGCTACTCAATGTCTCTCTTGCCGCCTTAACCGCAGTTATACGTCATAGTCTGCCTTCCCCACCTGACTCTATCTACAGTCCTCTACGGCAGGAGCCCTGTCTAATTCATCTCTTTAGTCCCTAAAGGACTCAACATAACATGCTATCCATAGTGGGCACGAAACATGTATTTTCTTCATAAAGATATAAAAAAGTACAAAAAATAGTGGCCTTCCCTTTGGCAAGACCAGTTTAGGAAGGAACCAGTAAACATGCATGGCTCACAACACAGGCTTATTAATTTTAGCACGAGACATTTTGTAACATGGATCACGTTAAAATTCAGATCTTTCCATTGATCCTAGAAATATAGCTTTAAAAAATAATTTTTAAAAAATGTTACCCTTTTAAATGACAGTTAAAGCACGTATACATAAACAATTCTGATTTCTTTACGTAAATGAACCACCTATGGAAGAGTGTATTATACCTATGTGGCCCCCAAATACGTCCCAACTTATTGCTCTTCTCTGCGAGGTAACCTTCCCGTCTGCGCTGCCAGCAGCCCTCAGACCTGCACGCCAGCCCCAGCCTGCCTTCTGGCCGCCACACCTGATTCTCCGTGGCCCGTGGCACGTCCCCGGTGGGGCTCCTCCTCACGGCACAGACATGACCCACCAGCTCACCATCATCCCCTCAGGTGAGTGCCTTCAAAAGCGCCCCCCCTCAAAAACGGAGTCTATTTCTCCATCAGCCTGACTGCGGGGGGGTGGGCAGCGGAGACCGCTGCGATCAGGTCTGGGCGTCGCATGTAACCGGCCCAGCAGTTGGCTTCCCGCCTCTTGGACACTAGCCGTCCTATCGGCACGGTGGCCCTGTGAGATCACGGGCCGTGAGAAGTCCGGGCCACACTGGGAGGCCCTGGAGAATGCAGTGCCACATGGAAACCGAGGTGGTGACATAATTTTGGAAGTATTGGCTCCTAGCAGGGACAGAGCACACTCTCAAGAAAATAAGGAAGATAGCATTTGGCAGCAATGAAGATGTTGTAAACCCAGGTAAAATCAGATACAAAGGAGAACAGATGTGATGCAGAAAATAAAGAGCCACAGAGGAGGAGCAGCCAGGAAGTCTCGGGGGGAAGTCAAGGGGAAGAGAAGTGAGTCCAGCATTTAGGGCCTCAGCTGCCTGTAAACCAAGCCGCAGTCCTTCCTGCTGCCCAGGATCGAGCGTGGCCTCCCGGGTACCGTGAGGGTTCTGTGCGCGGTCACTCCGGGTGGAGCACATGAGAGAGATTGCTGGGTGGTTCTTTAAAACACAAACAAACAAAAGAAACCCAACCCAGCAATTCTACTCGTGGGTACATATCCGAAAGAACTGAAAAGAACTACTTGTTCATGAAGGTTTATAGGAGCACCATTCACTATTCTGTGTAAATTAAGACAGTCATGTGGTTTTGCTCCTTCATTACGTTAAAATGAAAACTGACATTGATTGACTTTTGAAAGTTAAACAACATTTCATTCCTGGGATAACCCCCACTTGCTCATGATAACATTATCCTTTTTATATATCATTGGATTCAATCTGCTAATATTTCCATAAGGCATTTTTTAAAATTATGTTTGTAGGAATCCTGACCTGTAGTTCTCTTTCCTTGTAAGTCTTTGTCTAATTTTTAAAAAGAACTTATTTATTTATTTGTAGAGAAAAGGAAAGGCAAGGAGAGAGGGAGGGAGAGAAACATCGATGTCAGAGAGAAATATCCATCTGCTGCCTGTCGTACGTGATGCGACCCAGGACTGAACTGCAGCCCAGGCACGTTCCCTGACTGGGACTCTAACTGGCGGCCTTTCAGTTTACAGGACAACACCCCACCCACTGAGCCACAGCAGTAAGGGCGAGTTTTTGTCTAATTTTGAAACCAACGAATTCTTGCCTTCTCAAATGGGTTAAGAAGTATTCTTCTTCCTCCTCCTCCTTTTTACAGAGTGTTGTATTTAAAAATAAAGTACCGCAAGAACCCTGAAACACCAACTCAAAAGATCCCATGCACCCCAATACTCATAGCAGTGCAATGTACAATAGCCAAGTGCTGGAAGCAGCCTAAGTGCCCGTCAGTGAGTGAATCACAAAAGTGTGGCACAGTCACACAATGGAATACTACGCAGCAGAAAGAAAGAAGGAGCTCCTGCCCTTCGCAACAGCGTGCGTGGAGCTGGAGAGCATCATGCTAAGCGAAGTAAGCGAGGCGGTGAATGACAAATACCATATGATCTCACCTGCATTACAGTGGAACCTAATCAGCAAAACAGACAAGCAAACAAAACAGAATCAGAGACATAGAATAAAGAATAAATTGACAGTGGTCAGAGGGGGAGGAGGCGGGGAATAACAGGGGAAAAGAAGGGGAAGGGTCAAGTCAAGGAGCACCTATAAAGGACCCACGGACACAGACAATGGGGGGGATGGAATGTGGGGGGTGGGGGTGGGTGGGGCGGGGGAGCAATGGGGGGAAATGGGGACAACTGTAATTGAACAACGATAAAAAAATAAAGAACTGGGAGGGATTGATAAAAATTAAAATAAAATAAAACAAGCCCAGAGTTTGGTAGAATTTACCAACATAATTTCTGCTTTACTTCCCATACTTTTATCCTCCAAAGATAATTCCTTTTACTTATGTGTTCTAAAACCTCAGTGTTTAGCTCATTCATAGTTTTAAAAAGGTCAATATACAAAATTGGTTTACCTTGCAGAAATAATTTAGTGGAAGCATGAGCTATGAGAAGCAATAGGGAGCCAAAAAATCATTAAAAAGCTACATTATGTTCAGAAAGTAAAAACTTTGATGTTTTCAAATAAGCCTTTGTGTGATGAAGACCACTGTTCACATAATGACTAGGTTTCAACATAAACATGGAGTATAGTGAAAAGCTTATTGGATTCTAATTATATAGAAAAGGATAGTTTTATAATTGCTTCCAAACCCTAAAAATGTATCATAGGCAATAGGACGGTTTTAAGAGTAATTTCCTCAAATTCTTAATAAGTTTTATAATTTCCAAAGAAAAGAGTCAAAGAAACTATATTTGTTAAATGTGTATAGTGGGAAAATCACCAATTTAATGTGTTAATAACAGCCTTAAGATTGCTGAATAAGAAAAATCAAATTTAAGTTACTTCAGGTTGAGTAATTACCCCTGGGAATATCACTCCACCCTTACATTTACAAGTTTCTCTTACACTATTATGACACCTATTAAACAGTGTAATTTTTCAATGCAATGTGCAACTGTAAACTATTCTCAGTAAAATGTATAGTCCCCTTGTCTTCGCTGCTTAGAGACGCTCCCCTAACTTTCGACAGTTGGTGGGTTCAGCACCACGGACAGCCACTGCTGAGAGGAGGCTCGCCCAGACAGTCCCCACGGGGATGCCGATGACAACATGGAACATTAGACACTGTGCTAGCTCCTCATCAGACTGTTAACTTTGTCTGACCCAGTTGGTCCGGTTTCTGTGGTGTAAATGTCAATTCCTATTCACTTAATTTATTTTCACTTGCTTTTGCTAGACCAAGAGTCAATTGCCTTTTCCAGGGAAAAGATGAGGAAGGGAGACTACTGGGAAAGGCAGACTCTGAGGTCTCCCGGGGAAGCACTGAGCACCGGCGAGGCCGCCTTTCAGCTCGTGAAGCGGGTGGGGAGGCGGCTGAACTCCTCTCTGCGTCCTGTTTGTCCAGCGCTGCCCCCCGTCCCGCGTCTGACGCCTGGCCGCCCTGATTCTGGGGCGTGTGCCAGATCTGAGGGAACTTTCCAGGAAGGCATTTGCTTACACCAGATCAAATGTCTTCTTTTTGCAAAAAAATAAAAAATAAAAGGTCAAGCTATTCTATAATCTAATGACAGGAAGTCAGTAGGTCATTGTGTATACCGTCAGCTCATTATGGCCATTCCCATCAGAACTAACCACAGAGAAGTATGAAGGGATTGATGCCGACAGACTTTCTGCTCTTTATGGCAGGCACCACGGGGACTTAGTGGCGGAGGGCTTTACAGCTACCGGGTGAACAGAGCCTAGAAGGATCTGCAAATGTCTCTCATCCACGCTGATCCCTTGCGAAGGGTCGTCAGGAGCTGGCTAGAACACCCCCACACCTCGCTAACCATCATCTTCGACGGTTGGTTGGGTCGAAGGCATGAGGCCGTTACACGGCTTCCAGTAACGTTTCAGGGGAACAGGAAGGAAATGGCTGGTGGTATCTTAGACTAGGAAAAAAGCGACAGTGCTAGTTACTGGGAATGGTGACCCAGAATCAGAAGGTAGGCTGTAGAAATGTGGGGTGACAGGTCAAGACAGATGCCTGGAGTGAAGGGATGTTTGAGCATCTTAAGAACGTGAGGAATACTGGCTGTTGAAGGTCTGGGTGAGTGTCCAAGAGACCGCTGGGAATTTTCATTTAGAAGGCACAGGATGGCATCCTGCCGGTCAGCGACACACAGAAACAACATTCGAAATGGGAAGCAAGGCCCTGCCCGAAATACGGAACCCGCAGGGCGCGAGCTCGCGCAGGGCGGGCCCCGCATGCCCACGGCACCTACTGCACGACCGGGACACAGCAGGCGAACGGCAGTTAGTAACTGAACAACCCGGCCCAGAGAGTAACGCTCTGAAAACCAGACGCAGGGGGTGCCCCGAGGGGGAGACATTTACAGGGGGACTGAGATGTGACTACTGGGTCTGGCAACTCAAAAGCCATCAAAAGAAACCTTATCCAGATCAAGTTCTTGGGGGTTCGGTGGCAGAACCCAAGGGGGAGTGCGCCGAGGAGCCCAGGAATAAGACATTGAAGGCTGGTTTCTCTTTCAAAAGCACTGGCGGAGAGGAGCGGGAATCGTGAACGGACAACAGCATGGGGAGACACGCAGTTTCCTACACGCCGTTGTGGGGAACCTCTGCCTGAGAAAACACCGAAGTCAGAACCTGGGAAATCAAGTGACCAGGACGAAGCTCGGCGAGTGAAGGGCGGGGGGGTTCAGAACAAAGGTGGGGGGCCGGGGCCCCCGCCCCCACCAGGCTGGGTCAGAGTCTGTGACCCGCTCCCAGCTGGCCCGAGGGCCACCGGGCCCAGACCTGAGCTTCCGTGGACGAGTCTACACAGAAACGCACAAGCGTGAGGTGACATTCAGAGTCCCCAATTTCAGTAACAGGTATTTTAAAGTGATTAAAATGTAAATTTTTTTCCACTAATTTTCATGACTCATGTATTACACAACCAAGTATCACAGGCAACTAATCAGGAATTTTTGAAAAACAGGTCATATAAAAGCTGTAGAGGTTTTACAAATGAATTAATAGCGCTCTGGGAAAAAATCCAGCTTCTCAAAATGTATCCTAACCTTTTTCTGGTCTGCAATTGCACAAACTAACAGGGAGTTCTTTTAAGTCTGGGATGTTTATAAGGACAACCTTTTTGTGTGTCGGTAAAATATGAGATGCTTTGTTCTGCTGGGACATCTCTGAAGGCAGGATCAAAGAAGCCGAGTGTCATTTGCATCGCCAAATGACCTTGGTCTGTGATCGTCACAGAAAACAAACAGCTTTCAATGAGGAGAATCTGTCAATCCGGCCGTATTACAGTAACGATACAATACATCCTGCACACACTCTGTTCTGGTGGTTCTGAAATACAGCGCGTTTTAATGTGGTTCCACTGCACATCACGACCCACTCTTTCATGGCGTCTCCGCACTTCTAACCAAAATATCACACTAAATCAAATTGGAGATGAAATATTTTTGGCTTAAACCCATTCCATATGTTCTTGCTCCTGGCAGCTGTAGAACTCAAGAGTTATTTTACATCTCAGTGCTTGAAGTCTAAAAATGACAATTTCGAATGACTGATGTACGTCAACTAAGATTCCGGAACTCCCGCGATGTCCTGGCAACGGACTGAGAGAGGCTGGGTCAGGTCCCTGGTGCTGGACGAAGCTCACCGGAGAGTCCAGTGAGGGGCCGTTAACTAAGAAGCTCAAAGCAAGACATACGAGGACAATTTTAAGAGCTACCCAAAAGTGGAATTAAGGCGTGGCTGTTCAAAACAATAAGAGAGAGAGACGTTCTGTGTTATTCTAGAAAGTCAGCCAAGGATAAAAGTCAGAGCCCCAGGTGAGTTCGGTAATTATTATTGTAACAAAACCTTTCTGTAGAAAGTAGCTGTGCTTCTTCAAGGCAGTTGTAAGTATTAGTAAAAGAAATAAAAGAGGACCAAAGGGATGAGCTCAAGCCAAAATATAAACAACCGAACAGTTGGCCGCCACAGGGGAATATTGTCATAATTGCTTGCAATTTTATAAAGAAAATTGGCTATGTCGTATTATCTTAAAATAGTTTAATGCCACAGGATGACTCATCCTCATGCACTACAACAATTTAAATTTTGGAAAATAAGATGTCCTCTGGTTTGCGCTCTGCTGTCCCGCTACTGGCTGGCTGCGATCGGAGGGAGGAGCGGGCTGCAGCCCCCGTCCCTCCTTGAGCCGTCCTGTCTGTGTCGTGGCATGGCTCTTGGAAACTCAGTGTCTGCACTGAATATTTACAAAACCCTTTACGTGCATTCTTAATGGTTATGACTGCTACTTCCAAAGAGCAAAGAAATATATGTGGATTCTTGCCACCCTGTTTTTCCAGAAGAGGTGAAATTCAAACTGCGTTTTCACACACAGGTTCTTACAAACCTAGGTTTCTCCTCTGTGGCCCTGGGTGGGTGGCACCTGCAGAAGCACATGGTGCCCTGGGGGCGCCTCCCCGCCTCCTGCTCTCAGCTGCCCGCGCCCCGGGTGTCCACTGAGACACGCTATGTGAAAATAGTGTTTGTGACACCAGACCAGCCTCACAAAGATTCTCTCACTTCGCTCCAACGGGATCACGGCCCCCAGCCCTCGGGCACACCACTGACAGGCTGAACGGGAGAGGCACCATCTCTCCCCGTGAGTGTAACCCTCGGAACACTGTTCGCCCCCCAGAGCCTGAGACTGCTCACGGCGGTTACAAGGACCGCGTAAAATAGTAGCGCCTTGCAAAGTGCTCGGAAAGTAGTCGGGGGGGGTGGGGGATGAGCGCTGGGTGAAGGGCAGCCCCCCAGTTTTACTGCAGCTGTTACCGGGATTATTACTGCTTCTTTCAAGTTCCCCTTGTGGACAGTTTATCCAAAGAAAGACCTGGCCAGGACACAATTTCACACTGGGATGCTGGTGACTCCAGCAAACTTATCAAAGCTCCACTCTTCCAAGTCCTCCTCAAAGAGGTCTTTGTTCCTGGCATATGGCATGCATTTGCTAAAATGTATACAACTCTAAACAAAAAAAAATACTTCTTTATAAGCGATAAAGAATAATAAAATGGCCAGTGCGTTGCTGACTGTAACTTTGGGCACTGCTCCACAGGTGAGGGTTTTGAGTTGTTCAGCGACAGGCACAGATTATGCACGTGTCAGCCAGGGGTGTCCCACCTGTGGCCCAACACAAAATCGTAAATTTACTTAAAACCTTATGAGACGTTTTTGTGATTCTGCATCCTGACATATTTAATGTGCGGCCCGAGACAACTCCCCTTCTTCCAGTGTGACGCAGAGACGCCAAAAGTTTGGACACCTCCGGACCAGCTCCCCCAAGCCAGGAAGACAGTGGGTGTGACCGTCACTCCACCTCCCGGAGTAAACTCCCAGCTGTCCAATGCAAACCTTGACCAGGTCTCGCTCCTCTGGCTGGGGTGAGCCTGCCCCAGGTGCCCCTGCTCACCAGCAAATGAAATCCATGTGTGTGGAGGTGTCCGGGTTGAACTTTGAGATGGATGTTCTCACTGATCAAAGCGAATAAAAGGTAGCAGGTGATGACTCATTCTTTGGGGTTTATTTTTTTTAATCCTCTTAATGAATTTTTTTTCCGATTAGAAATTGGAGCAGTTCTCAAAAGTGACTAATGAAGAAAAAGACACAGTCCATATGTCTGGCAATATATTTTAATAAAACTTTTTGTAAAAAAAATTATAATATCCAATTAGTATATTGAGAGATACTAACTGGAACCTTTCTTTTACAGCCTCTGGTTATGACCATGGAGATGAATGGGAGATAAAATACAGGTGGTTACAGAGAGATGCTATGTAACTCTCAGCTAGAATCTCCAATGATCCTCACACCTAAGAACAGCTATTATGGAACAGTGAAAACAAGGACTTTAAGAGAAAAATACTACTTATGAAATATTTAGCGGAAACATTTGCAAATGCTTGGTAGAAAGAGCTTGTGTGTAGTTTATATGAATTATAAATACTCACTAAAGGGTTTATGCTAAATTTTGAGATCTTACTTTGATGAATATCTTTCCTAGTTATTTTCTATTCTTTATCTAATTCTTCTTACGAGCAACCCCTTGAAGTATTGTACAACACTATGATTATCTGAACTGATCTGTGACTGTCAAAATATCATTTCATATTTTAGGTGTAAGTAATATTTTGAGATTTACAACTCTAAAACAGACTTTAAACGGAAACCATTTCTTTGGTTTGCGATTTTAGTTGGTGCAGTTTTTCACCTGAAATGGAATTATGCTTCACTAGAATTACGGACGTGGGGGAGAACTACTGTCTACACCCCTTGCCACATCCGGTCTCCCAAACTTGGTTTAAACTGGGAAGAACCAGAGTCGGAGTTAACGCCTTCACTTCCAAGCCGGGCCAAGTCAGCCTTGTAAGGAACACACAGCTGTGAAGGGGGTTTCCTCTGTCGCACTCAGAAGCATTCTGGGTCCCGTGTGCTGCACCGCACGGACATGCTGCCGGGATTTCTTTCACAGTACCATTGCGGGTTCCCTGAGGAGCCTTAGGGGAGGGTTCTTCAAGGTTGCCAAGGATGGAGGAAAATGTCCTCAGCCCTTTTTGTACGCATGTGGCAGAAAAGAGACATTTTATAAATCAGATCCAGAGAAGACAGGAGGCATTCCGACAATTCGAATAGCTCTGTGTGTTTTCATGAGCACGGTTCTCAGCCCTGGGGCTTTTTAATATGACCCTCACAATTCACAGCCCCTGAGCCCCTCCCCTCAGCGATCGCCTGACCCTCCTCTTCGCGCGAGAACCGCTGACACCAAGGGCGCCGTGCACCTGGGAGTGAGTGGCTGTGAGGGGTTAAACCTGCACGACCTTGACTCAAGGACAAGTGCATCCGAGTGCACTCCCCTCATCGCACCACCCTGCGGGGGACAGGTCTGTGGCTGACGGGCAGGAGAGCGGGGACGCCCACGGTCCCTGGGGGCCACGGACACGAGGAGCAGCGCCACTCCCAAGGTCACGTTTGTTCTCACCAGCTGTGGGGGTCTCGGCGCCTCTGCTCTGGGGGCCGCACTGATGACGCCGACCTCGCCGCCTCGCTCCTGCCACAGAAGCGCCGTCCCACACACAGGACACCAGAGACGGCCGTGTCTGTGGGCGCTGCAGTCAGGCTCACAGTGTTCCTTACCACCAAACAACTTCTTGCCTCAATAGTTTGCTTCTCTGCATTGTAAAGTCGGTATCTTGGTGACTGTTGCCTTTCGTTATTCTACTGTCTGAGCCTTTCGTTATTCTACTGTCTGAGCCGAGTGTGTTTTGTTGGTCTAAATCAGTTGAAAGTATATAGCAGGCTTTATTAATTGTAAAAAATCATTTTCTTTTGATTTCTATGGTATTGACCTTCTACCTACAAATCATTAAAACGTTACAGAATATCCTTTCTTATAAATTCGTATTTTAGATCTTCAGAGTCAGTCGCGCACTCCGCAGCAAGAGGGGAAGGGACCAACATTTGCTGACCGTGTGTCCTGTGCATGAGCACCGTCCCCAGCGGCAAACATGGTGGCTGTGAAACGAAGGCGCTGCGCTAACCCCGACCTTGGCACACCTGTGACAAGGGGGCGGTAAAGGAAACAGTGCCCACAGATCATAAGCTCTCGTGTCCCGATGGGGATGACCCCCACAGTAGGTGACATTTAAACCGAACCTCTTGGGACAGCAGCCATACTGGTGACAATGACGGCTAATGTTGCCACAACTTGCACTGTGCTGGCGAGAGGCCAGGCATTGTTCTGAGCGCCCCCCCCACACACACCAGCTCCCTGAACCCTCACAGCAGCTCTGCAGGGGAGCAGGAGCAGCCCCACTCTGCAGGTGAGGGCACTGCGGTTCACGGAGGCTACGCGGCCTGCCCAAGGGCACACGGCTGGTGAGCGGTGGCCCTGGGACGGCTCCCGACCACCCCCACCCGGAGCCTGCAGCTCACGGTTACTGTATCCAACCGCCCCTCCCCTCGTGCAGAAACGCACGGAGGACGAGGGTCCACGGGCCAGCCCGCACAGGGAATGGTGACGTGTCATGAGCTACAAGACAAATGACAGGGCTGCCTTCAGTCCAGTGTGGCTTCGGGCACTCTCCCCGCCCCCACCAACTGCGGAGATCTGTGGAGTGCGTGGGGCTGCCTCGCCCCGCCCACCACGGCCCTCTGAGAGAGGGAGGGAGGCGAAGGGAAGGGTAGCTACAGGCACATACACAAGGGACCCTTTGGGAAGAGCTGCCTGTGCACAATGAAAACGACACGGTCAAAACCTATTTCATGACATGAAAAAATGCCCACGACACAATAGGAAATGGATAAAGCAACTTTGGAATTCACACACACACACACACACACACACACACACACACTCCTAGCTAGGCTACTCGGGTGAGAGCCTAAAGGGAAGCAGACCCCAGATTTAGTGTTATCTAGGACGGGGGCACCCACCTCACTTTCACCGGGGGCCACGGCACCCTCGCAGTCGCCTTCAAAGGGCCGCATGTAATTTCAGCCCTTTAACTGTTAAGGAGGAGTTACACTGACACAGCCCTAACGTTATTTCATCCCCCTGAAGGCAACCTCGAGGCTGATGTGGCCCCCGGTGACAATGAGTTGGACGCCCCTGATCCAGGGAGTCCTGTCGGTGATGATTTTTAGCATTCTTTATAGTTTTCTGTATTTTCCAGGTTCTCCAGCACAAATACATTACATTTGTATAATCAGAACTCAATGTTATTGAAAATCAAACTTATTGAACGTTATCTTGCCAGAAAAACAGACGTGGGTAGGTTCTCAGTGACTGAATGCGGAGAGATCTGTAGGTGTGTGGTGCCAGGCCAGGGAGAGACAACGGGTCCCTGGGTCCGAGAAGGGACATTCGGCTGTGATGGGGAGCGTGCAAATGCTCACTGAGTTGGTAATTATGCACAGTCTCGTAACAACGCAGACCAAACAGTGCATTTGAACCTGGTATGCAGAAGTCACGTCCATATGACTGAGACACAACTTCCGGCGCCAAGTGAAAGTTATCAACAAATGAGCTACGTGCTTAAACAGTTCCATCAAACACCTGTCAACAGGTGCCACTGGAGACCAGGCAAACCCTCCCCAGCTGCCGACGCAGCCCCCAGAAAATAACGCGCTGACTTAGAAAAGCTGCCAGGGCTGGCTGGAACAGCATCAGTATGCCCCTAACGTAAACTCCCCAGTGGATAAACACTACAAGGATTACCTGGTTTACGTTTCCAAGTGCAAGTTCTTTCTGCAGTGATATTGCCCCAAATCTCTGTGGTGTAAAGGATTAAAAAAACACACACACCTACAAAGAGAGTGTAGTTACGGCGTCTCCTCACCGATCAGGGCCTTCAGAAACACATCAACACACACAGCGCAGAAGGCCCGGCTGCAGGATGTCGGGTCAATACAAAGCAAGGGCACTGCATTAGAGAGAGACTCGGCGTTGTTTATTCTGCACCAGTGAAGGGATTGTTCAAGGGCAAGTTCTAACAGAATGATTCTCTGGGACACTGAAACCCCTGGGGAGAAAGACAGACAACCTGGGGGAAACCCTGAGTATCTATTGGGGTATTCTGGGATTATGTTGCAAATAGAAGCAAAGGTATATTTTAGATTGTACATATTTTCCATTTATCTTTATATATATTAAAAAATTTATCCTGACCCAAGGACATTTTTTTCCATTCTTTTAGTGACAGGGAGGGAGAGAGGGTGGGAGGACGAGAGAAACATCAACATGAGAAATATCAAGTGGCTGCCTGCCTTATGCACCCCAACTTGAACCCCAAAACCTTCATACATGCCCTTGTGGGGCATCAAACCTGCAACCTTTCTGCTTACAGGACTATACTCCAACCAACTGAGCCACACCAGACAGGGCTACATGAATATATATTTTAACTAAATGTTCTTAGTTTGCAACAAGAGAAAGGAACATGAATGACAAGAAAATAATAAATTGATGGCAATTAAGGAGCATCACTCTGGGAAATTTAAAATAACAAATAACAAAAACTTGAAACAATTCAATGCCGGTCAAAATTTTAACCTAACTCAGCCCTGGCTGGCGTAGCTCAGTGGATTGAGCGCGGGCTGTGAACCAAAGCACCACAGGTTCGATTCCCAGTCAGGGCACATGCCTGGGTTGCAGGCCACGGCCCCCAGCAACTGCACATTGATGTTTCTCTCTCTTTCTCCCGCCCTTCCCTCTCTAAGAATGAATAAAATCTTTTAAAAAATCTCAAATCCTAGCATTAAAAAGAATTTTCAACCTCACTTGACGAGGGTGTGCTCCCCGCCAGACACCCCCTCTCTGCTGGTTGCTGAGGCCGCAGCCGCCCCCGACACCCCAGGCTTCTCCGGGCAGCGTCCACATCGCAGGGAAAGGAGCCAGTCTGGGGCGAGGCCCCCCGGGAGTCTGCCTCAGGTGCCACGTTTCAGGGGCGCGCACACACAGGTCCCCTCATTAATCCAGATATATAATGAAGTATTTCAAAAAATAAAGCTAATGTAAAAACACTTGATGAAAATATAACCTTACATAGTTAAGATCTGTCAGCAAACACGTAACGATGACTACCTGGTTTGAGTGGAAGTCATACATTTTTCAGGCTAAAAACTGTTTTTAGGTATGAACTTCCAGTTCTGAAATAAGTCAAGTCCTGGGGCTGTAATACACAGCAGGATGACTGGAGTGAGAAAGACTGTATTGCCTCTTTGAAAGTTGGTAATAAAATAGGTCTCAAAAGTTCTCACCACAGGAAGAAAAACCGGGGTACATAGGTGTGATGACGGATGTTAGCTGCACACTGGGGTGATCATTTTGCAGCGTATACAAATATCGAATCGTCGGGTTGTACATCCAAAACTGATACAATGTTAAACACCAATTAAGCCTCAGTTTAAAAAAAGATGGCCTGTGTTATGTATCTGTATATATGTATATATATATATGTGTGTGTATGTATGCATAAACTCACATATGACAATGACATGTTAGAGACAGGAAATGGATAACCCAGAAGAGGGAAAGAAAATAGATGGAAGTTTGGCTTTAGGTATAGCCATAATGATTTAGTTAATGTAGAAAAAAAATATTTTGAGGCAAATACTGCACACATAAATATCATTTAAATTTAGAAAGTGTGTAAATGATTGTCTGCAATATTGTTTTCTGTATGTTTGATATATTTATTTTTTAAAAGGAATTCATTCTTATTTTTAAAAATATTTTATTTATTTATTTTTAGAGAGGGAAGGGAGGGAGAAAGAGAGAGAGAAAGAGAGAAACATCAATGTGCAGTTGCTGGGGGCTATGGCCTGCAACCCAGGCATGTGCCCTGACTGGGAGTCGAACCTGCGATGCTTTGGTTCGCAGCCCGCGCTCAATCCACTGAGCTATGCCAGCCAGGGCTTGATATATTTAATAAAATAAATTTTATTTAAGTTAAAAAACTTTTTTGTACAAGCGAACGTTTACTTAGAAGGTCACAGAGGTAGGAAAAGTGAGCCAGCTGGGGGTGGGCTCGGGAAGCAAGCTACAGAGGCAAAGCAGGGCCTTGGGGCGTGGGTGGGAGGAGGGGCGGGGGGCGCAAGGAGCACGCACACGCCTGAGGTGGGGAAAGGAACGGGCAGGCTCCGAAGGGAGAGCCGCGGAAAACTCCTGTCTTGACATCACAGGAAAAATGCTTTCAGAATGAAAGAAGGCAAGCCTCTTTTTGTATAGAATGTCTTTGTTTTTAATTATTAACAACCTTTTCAAAATCCTCACTTGAGGACATTAACACAGAACACCATCCAGAGTATTTCCACTTTGTCCCTTACTAGGAGACTGAAAGGAAATCATGGTTCTTCAGAGAAAAAAATAAAAGCCATTATGGAAAAAGAATACATTGCTATTTGCAGAGCAAATCTGATTATATATGATAAGTAGTCAAAACAGGGGAAAAAATGAAATCATTATGATTCTCCTTTAAAAGCACGTATTTTATATTTGGCTAGCATCCCTTTTCTTTTTCATTGTCTACACATTTCAACTGGTTTCCTCAAGCCTTTTACCGACTGTCTTTTCCAAAGCCAGCATTCAGGCAACTCGAAGAGGCCTTGCAGACTCCAGATGAAACATTCATGAGAAACAGAAGCAGCAGCGGGAAGAGAAAAGGCCCAGCCCCAGGGAGCCGCTGAAGGATGCTCCAGGGAGCGTCTCTGGGGGCTGAGCGAGACGTAGCTGCAACGTGATCGACGGCAACATGGTGAAGGAGGTCGCAGCTGTGACACACCGGATTAATAACCAGGGGACGCTGGTGCTGAATGAACTGAAGTTCGGGCTGTTTAAACCTGTGCCATGCTCTAGCTACTTCCAAATCGTCCCGTGGTTACATGTAACATTAAGACATTCTATATTCATTTATAGGAAATGTTTGAAGAGTTTTAGAAGTGCATTGATACTATTTTAAATAAATGGATAGATGGATATGACTTTAGAAGGTTATATGTATCCCCCAATTTTTTTTTATTAACTTCTGAGCAGCTCCATTCCACTCTATTGCCGTCCGGTAACTTGTCATCCCTTGGTGGGAGATTATTGCGATTACAGATCCCCGAGTCAGTCCCACACTCCACGTCCTCAGTCAGTACTTCCAGGGCCCCGAGGTTAGAACGCAAGAAACTGCGTGTTCAAGAGGCAATGCTTGCACGTGCAAGTCTGAGAGCCCCTGCCAAGTGCGGAGTTTGAACTTGGACTTTTCAAGGCGGGCCAGGGTGCTCCAGGAGGCAACCGACGGATCTCTCTCTCATCGGTGTGTCTCTCTCTTCCGCTCTAAGATGAACAAACATACCCTTGGGTGGGGGTTAAAAATGTTTAAACTAATAACGAAAGAATAAATAAATTAAAGTTTAGACTGGATGGAGAGCGCCCATGGGGCCGATTCTGAGGTTTGGTGCTGCAGAAGTGTGGTGCCCGGCATCTGAGGGTCCCCTCTCACTCAGCTGAACCGAGGGGGCTCACGGCCATCAGGACAGCGTGCTCGGGGCTCGCGCTCCGCCCTCCTGCAGGAACAGAGCCTCAGAGGGGTTCCAGGAGGCCTCCCGACCCGGTCCTGGATGGCCTCGGTGACATCCCAGTGTTCTGTGGGGTCTTTCCAATGTGGCGGTGTCTTCCGTGACAAAAGCACATTACTAGCTTCTTCCCCATTTATGCACATGTTTCTATATCTAATGATCCAACGTGTATTTTTAAATCCCGGTTTCAATTCTGCTCAACAACAGAAAGTGATGGGGATGCTCATTATTGTTCACACTGCCGGTGGTTTGTTGTTGTTTTACATTTCATTATTTTTTAAAACATCTTTACTTTAAACTACAGCTGATGTATGATATTAGTCTTGGGTGTAGGAGCTTGGCATCGGACATTTACACAGCTTACGAAGTGGCCACGGTGATGAAAGCAGCCCCCTCCTGGTGCCAGGCAGAGGTGTCACAATACCATAGACTACAATCCCTGCACCCTGCGTTACAACTGCCCTCACCACCAGCACTCCAGGGGCTCTGGAGTCTCGGCTCTTCGCGGCCACGGCAACGTGGTTATTCTTGCATCGTGAACACCACGACGTGCAGCCCCCTCCCCGCCCACTGCCACCCCAGACCCACCTGGGGCCAACCAAAGAGGAAACCTCCGGCTGGGACGCGGGTGAGAGGGGAAGCAGCAAGCAGCAGCGTGTCTGAAGGAGAGGTCGGGTGGAGGATACACCGCAACGACGCATCTGCGGGAATCCGATCCACCAAAGGGGGGCTGAATCTGCAGCAGATCCTAGGCCGTCGGTTACAAAGCATCAAAGCCAGAACGGGTTGCAGGGAACAAACAAAGAAGGCCCCCTGTTCTGCCAAACACAGAGTAAAAGCAGGGAGAGATGAAGGAAGGCGCAAGGTTCCTTAAAGTAAAAGCCCTGATGCCGCACCCCAGTAACACAACGCTGCTTATTAAGCTTTCCCTCCCTAGTAATTAAACTCTATGGGACACACTCAGCTGAACTTGAGGGTAAAGGAGACGGAAGAAAACACTGCGAAGATCCCTGAAATCCATTCCTTCCTCATAAATCAGCAGTTACTTTGTGGATCTCCCCACATCTTTCCGCCTCAAATCCAGTTAAGGAGTCCAGTTAGCTTTCCAAGTGCTACTCGAGTACAAGACCCGACCCCAAGGTCTCAGACGCAAGAGAAGGGAGTAGAGGGAAGTAGGGAGGACCCGTGCGGATCGAGCACTTTCCGTTTAGTGGTTCACGGCCAAGAACAACTGAGATCCGGGATGTTTTCAGTACGGAGCCCTGCAGACGGGCCCGGGCCTTCTGACACTCGCCTCTCGTGACAAAACCCCACGTGATGTCATAATGGAATTATATACGTACAAAGAAGCCCACTTTTCAGTGAAATGCTGAGTCCTACACCATCAGGACAACATTAAGACCCTGTAGGAGACCATTCTGTGTGGCGTGGGCCCAGCTCCCACTCGGAGAGGCACAGGACCCACGCCCACAGATCGGTTCTCCCGTGGGGAATCAGGCCTGCACTATGGCTGTGAGACTTGCTCTTGCTAAGAAACTCCATCACCCTGAACTGAGGACATTTACTGCAAAGTATCTTCCTAAAATCCAGGCTAAACCTTCCAAGGATGAGTGTAACTGGTTCAACCACTTTTGCCTTTTCATTTGCAAATATCCCTCTTCTGCGATGTGATTACCGGCATTGGCTCCTTTGTTTTCAGTAAAAAGTAACCCCCTAAAGTGAACCTGTGCATAGCAAATGAGGACCATCAAGTAATGTGCTGAGAAACCGAATAAAGGCCAGTCACAGCAAGGGCCAAGGCTTTCGCTCCCCTTGAGAGCAAAGCGATGCTGTCCCTTTTCGTCCACCGGACTTGGTAGTCCGTGTGAATGTCTCATTTCATCCATAATAACATGGACACTGCGGGCTGGTGCCTGCATCAAGACCCTTCCATTTTCTAACAGTCACGCTCAGGAACCACAACTTATTCATGACTGATAGCCCTTAGAAGTGTGTTCTTACTGGTGCGTACCAAGGATGTGGGGTAGCACATCGTGTCTGGGTTTGCAAAGGCAAACAGCCGGAGGTAAGCAGCCGCGGAGGTGGACGGCTCCCATCTGAAACTGCAGGTACTGGAAAAGCAGAGGTGGGACTGGGAAGAGCCCGCTGGCCACGGGAGGAAGTCGCGCCTGAACATCACTGTCACGAACTGCCCGGATGCGGGTTCCGACCTGGAGTCACTGTGCAGTGCGTGGGGATGGAGCAACGGGGGTCCAACCGTCCTGACTCCCTGTCACAAAGGTTTCGGGGTGCCACCCAAGCCTCCCCGGAGACTGGCCCTGAGTTTCCTCTTGCCAAACCTGGCACAGGGATTGAAACCACCATCACACGCATTTCTGTGTCAGGGAGATTCTTGTCGCTGGCGTTTTCCCAGGCTTCTCTCCAAGCTCGCAGATTCCTGTCAAATGATGTATCTCTTTCTGGAGCCTGTCCTTAAGTGGGGTCAAAGAGTGAAAGACACCAACATTCAGTTCACAGCATCTAAGAAGAAAAGTCATGTAAAGCCTTTCCAGTTTGTCCTATGTTCTACTCCTTAAATAATCATGTTCCAGCTAATGTAACGAGTAGATACGGATGGTACTCTAAGATAAATGTTGCCTCATTTCAGAGATGGCGAGGGTTAGCTGCACTGCTTTGGTTCTGAAAGTCCAGATTTAATAGCCTGTAGATTAAAAGTAGAGGTTTTCCACCTACGGACCACATTTGCGTAGAAAATTCTCAGCTTCGCTCAGCAGCTATCTCTACCCAAAGACATATCTCTCCTGGACGAAGTGTCAGTCCTCTCTTCTCTCTGCTGCGGTAGAGGCAGAGAAATAGTTTGTGGAAAAAATGAGTTATTTGGGGCCTGGTGACATTAACTTGGATTTTGAATTTTAGAAATTCTATTTAGGATTCTTTAAGTGTAAACATATGCTTACTGCTTAGTCTAAAGCTAATAATATTCAAGCTCATAAAATAATGTTATAAAAACTAATATGCAAAAGGAAATTTTCATGGTACCATAACATATTTGCAGTAAGAGCCTTTTGCTGGTAATTGGAAGATTTGGCTTCACTTCGCTGTTTAATCACCCACAGAACTGTTTATTGCCCTATATATCCCTCCAACAAGAACATTATCTCTTTAATGTGTCCCTCCGAAAACCAGGGAAAACCACAGTTATTGCTCATGCTACTCTTTTCAACAGTAGAGCCAAATTTCATCTAACCACCAGGCTCTGACAATGCATCCTGAAATTAATATGTACTTAAATCTAAATGAATTATTACTTGATGCAGAATTACAAAAATATGGTCTCAACATAAACAATGTGTCTAAAATACTAATTTTGCATAAATATGGTTGATAGTGTGGACTATACAACCATAATTTTTAAGAACTTCTTAAAATGTTTGTTCATCCATGTGACTAAGTATTGTATACTTGCGTGTTTTCATTTAGAGGGATACATTTAGTTTTCTTCCTAAAGCTTTTAAATCGATTCAACAATCAAACTACCATTTTTTTATTTTAAAAGCAATCTTTTCACAATCATTAGGGAAAATAAAACTAGCTCCCTTTAGTCCCTTCTGGACAAAAGTAGGTTTGTTTACATTATTGGTTAAAAGACCTTATAACTTAACTATTTCAAATTATGATTGTGGTATCCTACAGTTATAAAAATTGGGTAGTAGCTAGAATCTAAATGTAGCACCTGTTCATCCAATTTACTGAACGCCTACTCTGTGCTGGTCATGGTGCCAGGTATGAGGATACAAAAATAAAGAGATGTGTCTTCTCCAAAGGAGCTTAGAGTCCAGTGGAGAGCAGGGAACCTACACAGATGTTTGCAATGTGCTATGCAAGGCTGTAACAGTTATTACATGTGCTATGCACTATGCAAGGCTATAACAGACATATTACATGTGCTATGCACTATGCAAGGCTGTAACAGACATTTTACATGTGCTATGCACTATGCAAGGCTGTAACAGAGTTATTACACGTGCTATGCAGGGCCGCAACGGAGCTGCCACAGTTCCAGTGGAGAGGAAAGGAGGGAGGTGGGTCTGAGGAGGGTCACACATTGTCCGGGACTGTAAGACGGGGAAAGCCCTCTCTGCAGGAGGGACGTTAGGTGCTCTGGCCGGCAGAGGCAGGGGAGACCAGGGAAAAGATCCGGCTGACTGAGTACAGGACTCCTGGTAAAGCGGCGCGGATTGGGAAGGCGCAGAGGGAGCGAGGACCGGGAGGGTTCCATCTGCACTCTGCGGGGGCGGAGGTTTCCGGCTGCAGGTGAAGAGGCGCGCGCCCCCCGCCCAAGCCAACTTCCCACGAGGGACCCGGTGAGATGCGCATGTGAGAAGACCGCATCGGCAGCATCGTGAGTGACGGATGTAACAGCGCCGTGGAAGGTGAGAGGACTACCTGGGACCGCTGTCACAATGAACTAGGGGGACCGGCGTGGAGGTGAGAGGGCAAACCCAGACGTGGGAGATGGGTAGGAGGTGAGACGCGGGAGGCTGAGGGGCTAACTGGACGGTGGTGGGGAGGGCGGAGAAGTCACCGGCCCTCCTAGGGTTCCGGCCCGGGTCCCAGGGGATGAGGCTGCCATCCCGGAGACACAGTGGGGGGGGGGGGGGGAGGAGGCTGGTGGCAGGGTGGGGGAGGGGACGCCGGCACAGCCCCGTTCCGCGGGCTCGACACCCCTGCGGATTTCTGGGTCACGCTGTGCGGTCAGCAGTCGGGCCGCAGCACACAGACGCTGAAGCCCAGGTGGCCAGTCCAGGCTGGAGGCAGTGCTTGTGCCTCGTCCAGCTGAAGGCCCGGGCTCAGGCCGGGGCTGGAGGAGTTCGCTGGGGAGCATGCGCACTGAGCAGCGGGTGCAGCCGGGGATGCCACCGTTCGGGACGGCGGAGCTCAGCTCCACCGGGGTCCCTGTCCTCAGGGGGCCCCAAAATCGTGTTCATGCGCGCATGTCCATTCTAAATGCCAACTATGAGAGGGCTTGCTGTCATTGCTGTGTCTGTATGAGAAATTATTAGGACAGATGATCTTAAGAACTGAGTTTCAAAACCACCCTTCCCGGTGGGAGACAGTGGCCTACGGTTGCCGGTGCTGAGTCACAGCTGACCGGAGGGGCTCAGACCCCGGAAAGGGAACCCCGCTGAGTCAGTGAGCTTGATGACCCCCGCCGCCCCGCCTCCCTTCTTCCCCTCTGCAGGGGACCGCTGTGTTCATCCACCGCACTGTCCGTGTTTACGCGTGTTTACCCCATTTCCTACGTGCCAGGGAGGGCTCAGGCGTTACACGCAGTACGCACCAAAGGATACTGAAGTCTCTGCCCCGGGAGTTGAAGCTCAAGCGAGGCAGAGGGATAAGACACTAAATTCGTGTGATTATACAGCGCACGTGTGTGATGGGGACAGGTGGAGTGGAGGGAAGAAAGCGGGGAGGAAGGGGAGGAATTCAGGGCTGGGGCGACGGTGGAAATCAGGGCTGGCTCCATGGTGTGCGGCTGCCCAGCCTCCCTCGGCACCCCCAACCCATTCCCGAGCCCTGAGTTCAGAAGGACTCTGTACAGGAGCTATTAGGGAGGACCATAGAGACAGGAGCACACTGATGACCCGGGAGAGAGGCTGGGAGTCGTCAGAGCGAGGTCCTTGGAGGTCAAAGGGGCCGGATGGTCTGCTGCAGTGGGGACCACGGACCAGCCTCCGCTGCCAACAGGACAGCCCTCAGGGCACTCAGTGACACTGAGCTACACAACAAACAATAAACCGTTCGATGTCGGCACGTGGTCCCGCCACCGGAGAGCCCCCTAGCACTTTGTGAGCAGTCGGGGCGTTAGCGATAACGAAGATCTGGAAGTTTAATCCACTCTTTTGTCATGGATGAGCTCCCACCCCCAAACAAGACATCCAACCTTTGTACGGCTTAGTTTGTCTGTGATCAAGAAACACAGTATCTACTGGTGATCCCGATGCTCGGAAAACCCACACGTTGTGTGACTAAACCTTCACAGCTGCCGAGTCCCGCTCTGGCCGGCTGCCGCCGACCTGCCCGGAGGAAACGAAGGGGCGGCACCCACAGACCCTCGCATCGGCCGTGCGGTGGGGGGGGGCCCTCCCTCCGTGGTGCCTCATTCCCAACGCACAGATCCTCTTCATGTGCCTCCCAACGAAAGATGTTTCCTCATTATGTCTCAACACTCTCTGTAATTAAGTTTCATTTCCGAGAAGGCTGATCTTTTATACAAACAGCATACGTTGGATCTCCCAGCTGCCATTATTTCTATACGAAAATTGCATGTTAAGCTCAACCACGGGCTCTGAATATGCCCCTTCAACCTGGGGGGCACAGCTCAGGCAGCACTACTGCCGGGAGGCATCCCCAGGTCCCCCGGGGACAGTGTCCCCGTCACCCCCTGTCCCTCCCCAGGCTACGGCACTGAGCAGCCTGCCTTGGGGTGATCTGTTGACATTTCTGTCGCCCCCACCAGACGCTGAGCACCTTGTCTTACTCCCCCGGGCCCTCGGGAACTTGCACAGAGGAGGTACCAGAGAAATATTCGCTGAACGACTGAACTGAAGTGTGTACATTTCAGAACGGAGGCTCCTCAGATAAACTGTCCTGACAGAGAAGACACGGAGTACACGAGTGCATCCACAGAAAGCCTGTGTGAGCGTTCGTGAGGAAAGGAGGCTGCAGCCCCGGCTGGGGTGGCCCAGTGGATCGAGTGCCGGCCTGCCAACCAAAGGGTCGCCGGTTCAATTCCCAGTCAGGGCACAGGCCTGGGTCGGGGGCCAGGTCCCCAGTGGGAGGCGTGGCGAGAGGCAACCACACAGTGATGTTTTTCTCCGTCTCTTTCTCCCTCTAAAAATAAAATAAAATCTTTTAAGAAAAGGAGGCTACAGCACACATACTTACCAGTTCCGAGTACCTTATACAAAGAACCTTGTTTTCAAGGACTGCATAGAGAAACAGAGTCAGGGAACAAGCTCTTGACCAGGCTTTTTAACGTGAGACATGGGTTTCTGAGCTGTTCCTGCCTTGGCAACACGTTGTTTGGACACAGGGGTTTGCTTGTTTCCTTAAGGAAGTACACAAACGCCCTTGTCCGCCTTGTATGCTAGCGGAATGTTGACAGCAAGAACTCCTGAAGCTGTAGCGCTAATACTCCCAAGTCGGAAGGTGTATCCATGAACCGAGTTTACATTATGTGACTTTTCGGCATTGAACTTCCCGGCGTTAAGTTGCTGATCACTATTAGACTCACTCTTTCCCAGCCTGGTGCCTCTCTTCCCCCTGCTGTGAGGTCTCTGTCTTTGAATTTCCTATTCAGCATTTTTAATAGACAATCTGCTTCAGCACTTTCTGAGGGGGAAAAAAAAATAGCTTCCCTTCCCTTCTTCCCCTCCCACAATGGCAGTTACGCCTCGCACTTAATATGAAATCAAGGGAAGACATCTGTGCTTTGTCATCGAAAAAGAAAACAGTTTTATTTTCCTAATTATTATCCCCTTATTATCTGCTTAGCAGCCTTGGGCTGAGAATTCGCTCGCCTCCGCGCCACCTTGAAGAGTCAGCCTCAACCCCCGCGCGCAGGAGGCCCGCACAGAGCAGAGCCGCCTGCCCCCTGCCCCCGCCTCCCTGTCCCGGCCTCCGAGAGCCGTGCGCGTCCGGCGTGGGCCCACCCTCCGCGTCCACTTTAAATTGGAAACACTTCTTTTCTGATAAAGATCATCTGGAGCCCGTTTGTCTTTAGGAAACTATACCAATTCAGCAACAGATGAGAATGTTTGCGAGCCTCGAAGGGCTTTGAAGCTCACGATTTCTCCCCTTTCAGCTGCTTCTGTGGGTAAACACATTAAAGGTTGGAAGTGAAACGCCCGCACCGACCACGGGCAGCGGGCTCTCACCTGGGAGTCCCTGCTTTCAGCTTGTCAAGGAGAGACGGTGTTGTTCCCGACTCCCAGAGGGCAACCGCTGGGAGGGAGGGAGTGCCAGAAGACACCAGACCACAGAGAGAGCGGGGGAGGGACACGCTGGGTCTGTGTCCACCCCAACACGCCACAGGACTGGATTTCTGCGCGTGCCTCCTCTGTTCCTGTGGCGCGCTTGTTTGGAAATCTCTCGGAGCACCTCGAGGCCCGGGAAACTCTCCGAAGGTTCACTGCCTGTTGCACCAACCCTGACCAAACTCTCACTCCTTACTCACCACCAGGGTGGACCACCACCGAGGACAAGCACGACCGGCATTCACGAGGTTCAGGGACACCCCAGAGCAAACGGGGGCTGCATCCCACAGTGCAGACTGGCTTCTAAGACAGGTCAGTGGGCCTCCCGGGTGGGGGACGGGGGGGGGGGGCGCAGCACTGCAGAGCCACCGTGGCGAGGACGCTGGGGGAACTGAGGGTGCCGGCTGTCAGACTCGGCACCTGCTGGCGGGCAGGGTTGGGGGCTGGTGGTATCAGGGAGCTCCCCGCTTGGACAGCTGAGCCCAAGGCGGTCCAGCTTTCAGCCGCCCAAACGGCAAACTTCTGCCCTCCGCAAGTCTCTCTGACAGCGTGGCATTCCAGACGGCCGTGCCGAGAGGTTTCTCCGCCCGGAATGCCAACCAGCACTCCGCCAGAGGGACAAGGGGCTGGCTGCTAGACACCGTGACATCCCGAGAATGAAGGCAGGACAACCAAACGAAGACACAAACAACCAGGACAGCCATTCCTCTCGACTGGGCCCCCATGAGCCCTGCTTATCGAAGAGAGTGTAAAGCTTTCAAAAGATGAATGACATCATCTCCATGACAGAAATCTCTCGAATTCTTCACCTAGGCTGAGATCTAATATTAGGGTAGACTTACACCCATCTCTACTGGTTACGTGAAATCAGGAAAAATATACTAAGCCCTTCCTAATGACCCTCAGAATCCAACATACTCTTTGGGAAGATGCACAATGCCATGACATTGAAGTCGATCTATCAGGTAGATCTTAAGTCCTTACGAAAGTAACCATTCCTGTTCGTCAGATGCTTCCTCTAGGCTGGGAACGTAGCACGCACAGATGGCAAATCTAACGTAGTCCTTGCAACGATCCCACGAGGCGAGCGCAGCTATGAGTCCGAGGTTACAGAGGAGGAGCCTGGGCCCTAAAGAGCAGGAGCAAACCCCGGCTGTGGCCCAGGAGCCCGGGTGTCCACCTGCCGTGATCTGTGGCGGCCCGTTCTCTTCTCTAACTTCACACCTGCTGTCGCAGTGACAGCTGTCAGGTTCACCGGGCACATCCCGGGGCTCTGCTTGTGTCGGAGCTGAACACCCACAGCGGAGCCCTCCTGGCCACCGCCGGGTCCCCACCCCAGCCCCCAGCGCCTGGCGGACTCTGAGCCTCAGACCGAAGTCCTGTACGCAGAGAATTCTTCCAAGTCTTCCTCCTTTACCTTCCATGGAATCATGGGGCTATTCAAGGCATCTAAAAATATGTAATAGTGACTCATTTTGTTTGCCTTCTAACGTATTTCTAAATTTTATTGCTCCTACAAGTCATAAAAAAATAACTTCACGGAGTTTTTACCGGGAAAAGAGACTTTTTGTAAACATACTACTTTTTTCAGCATTAATGAGCTCCGAAGTGCTATGAAATGTACAAACTACTTGAGCTATAGCACAAGTAAATTCTAATTGGTATACAATGGTGGGTCCGCAGAAGCTGTAAATCCTGCTCATTCAGTCCGTGTGGTAGGAAAAATAGGCTACAGTTTCTTTGGTAGAATCATAACGAGCGCGGAGTGCAGGGCCTGGGCCTGACATGGACCCTGGTCGGGGGCGCTCACCACCCTCTGCCCCTGCTCATCAACCCCCGCCAGACCCACCGCGGGGCCAGCAGGACCTTTGCTCTCCACGTCTCCTTTGCTTCCAGATCTCGTATTCACCCTTCACTCTTCTGTATCCTTCTGGAGCTCCCCCACGCAAGCACCAAATCCTATTATTTTTTCTTTGAGCAGCTTTGTCTGGGAGGGCACGGGTCAGACCACATGGGCCCAGACGGGCCGGCGAAGTCTTCTGGAAGTCTCGAAGGAAATCTTGTCTGCAGAACTTCGTTAATGGCCACTTGTATTCTGGACATATGCCCAGAAGCAAGTGGGCAGCAGGGTCTTCTAGAGGCAATACAACTCCCCCAAACAGAAAGCAACATAAAATAACACAAAATAAGATAAGAAAACAAAAGGCCATGTTTGCAGAGCAAGGGCAGCCCTAAATAGGCATCGTATTCCACCCTGTACTTAATTTTGAAAACATTGTTCCCATTTCTATGATTAATCTGGGACTTTTAAGTTTAATTTTAATCCTTCTCTTTCCCTTGCAACAGTGTGTGCGGTGAAACGCACTTCCGAGCCGGGGGGGCCGCGCTCTGCGGAGACAGACTCCCAAGCATCAGCACAGGACGGAGCTTTCCGTGTGGTCTCCACTCCGGAGGGAGGGGAGGAACCGCTGGCAACTCCCCCCAGGGCCTCTTCCCTTCTGCAGGGTGACCACCGGGAGAGAAATCCACGACCTCGTGGGGTAACTGGGAGGGGAAAGGGGAAATAGAGTCAAGTGACAGACCGAGCTTGAAATGCTAAGGAGCTGGATGTGGGGTTTCGAGGCTTGAAATCAACCCTTTACCTCAGCTCCCTGAAGAGATGAAAAATGCACTGCTTATTCAACAGCACAGAAGAGAACCCTCTACCTCTATGCCACATTTTCTAGCACAGGCAGAAACAGAGTCACTCACTCACTCACTCCAAAGTCACCGGGCGCCTGCTAATTGTGAGCCAAGCCCTGCGATGGGCAGTGTGCCCGGCTGTGGGACTGATGCAACAATAACAAACCTCTGTGAAAACTATCGTACAGCATACCCAGACAATGGAGTATCACTCAATGCAAAAAAAAAAAAAAAAAAAAAAGGAAACAAGTTATCAAGTCATGAAGACATGGAGGAATCTTAAATGCATGCCACAGAGGGAAAGAAGCCAGTGTGAAAAGGCTACATATGGAATGATTCCATCTAACGACCTTCAAGAAAAGGTAAAACTACGGAGACGATAAAAAGACCGAGGGTTTCTGGGGCAGGGGGCAGAGAGGAACAGGCAGAGCATGGGGGCTGTTCAGGGCAGAGACAATACTCTATGACGTTATAATGATGAATACACGACATTACGCATTTGTCCGAACCCATAAATGCACACTATCAAGAGTGAACCCTGCCTGGCTGGCGTAGCTCAGTGGATTGAGTGCGGGCTGCGAACCAAAGTGTCATGAGTTCGATTCCCAGTCAGGGCACATGCCTAGGTTGCAGGCCACAGCCCCCAGCAACTGCACATTGATGTTTTGATGTTTCTCTCTCTCTCTTTTTCTTCCTCCCTTCCCTCTCTAAAAATAATAAATAAAATCTTTAAAAAAAGAGAGAGAGAGAACCCTAATTTAAAATATGGACTTTGGGTGATCACGGTACATCAGTGTAGGTTCATCATTGTTGTTAAAACACGCGCACACATACACACACACACACACACTCACAGACACCACTCTAGTTGGCAATACTGACGATGAGGGAAGCTCCTCACCGGTGCGTGCAGGGGATATGTGGGAAGTCTCAGTGCCTCCCTATCAATTTTGTTTTGATCCTAAAGCTGCTCTAAAAAATAGTCTTTAAAAATAAAGAAAAAATAATTTTATACATTAATAATGAACCAGGAGAAAGAGAAACTAAGAAAACATGATTAAAAATAGAGTATTTAGGGATCAATTTAACTAAAGTGGTAAAAGACCTGTACTCAGAAAATTATGGGATATGAAAGAAAGAAATTGAGGAAGAGTAACAAAATAAAAATAAACAAATGGGACTACATCAAACTAAAAAGCTTTGGGACAGAGCGAAGGAAAGCATCAACAAAATGCAAAGACGGTCTACTGAATGGAAGAGCACATTTCCCAATGCTACATTAGGTAAGGAGTTAATATCCAAAATTTGTGAAACACTTCTGTAACTCAACACCCAAAAAAACAAACAATCCGATGAGAAAACGGCTAAAGGGCCCAAACAGACGCTTCTCCGAAGAGGACATACAGGCGGCCAACAGACACGTGAAAGGTGCTCGACCTCACTGACCATCAGAGAGACGCAAACTGAAATCATGGTGAGATACCACCTCACACCCGCCGGAACGGCTGTCCTTAATGAATCAACACACACGTGTCAGCGAACATGCGGAGAAAGGGGACCCCGTGCACTGTTGGGGGGAATGCAGGCTGGTGCAGTCGCTGGGCCTGCCACGTGGGGTCAAACCTCAATAACCTGGAGTAACAGGGTTGAAAGCAGGATAACGATGAATGAGGGGTGTACTGGGGTGGCCAAACGGCCCACTATGTCTCATTTCTCATTTTCACCAAAAACTTTATTGATTTGGATGTTTTGAGTATGTTGGCTATCTCCCACGCGGTATAATGTTGATTGTTCTCAGTAATGTGTCAAATTTGATCGCCATCAACTGGTCCACCTGGCCGTGGAGCACCGTCCAGCAAGGACTCTCCAGCACGGAACTTCGCAAACCACTTTGGACGCGGTCAATCAGTCACAGCTTCTTCTCCTCACACTGCACAAAATTTTTTTCTTTTTTGCATTTCAGTTGCCTTTTCACTTTTCATGGAATAATAAAGCATAATATATCAAAAACATTGCATAGTTTCTTCCATCTTCAAGATTAAAATGGCTCCACAAAAATTCACCAATTTTGATACGTTTTTTTAATGCATGCTGATAGGGCAGCTGTCACAATACAATGTAACAATATTGTTTCAAATGAAGTTGAAGACATCTCAGCGCCACTGGAGCCATCTTGCTGAAGAAACGTAACCGACTTCTTGGCCAACCTAGTATTTCAGATAAGGGCCATTTTAGATTCTCATCAGTGTCTGCTGGACAGAGGTGGTCCTTAAGAACTCCAAAAACTTGTTTGTATTTCAAGTGTCCGTCATCCGTAGCTCTGTGGTACTCCTCAAGTGCCCGAGGGTGCTGGATGCCTTTTGTTCTTCCCGTCTTGTTTGCACGGCTCGTTCGGGGAACGGGTTAGTGAGCCTCCCTTCACGGATGGCGGGAGGTCAATGGCAGCCCAGCCCTTTCCTAAGTGGCGGCGTCTTCTAAACAAACGGGGCGCAGATTCATGAGGCTTCACTCTGCTTTGCATTCACGGGAGCCTCAAATGAAGTGACACAGCCTTGTTCCTGCTCGGTGCAAATAGTAACCAGGACATGTACACCTGACCGCAACGCCGGGGGCGACCGACCACCTGGCACCTCTGAAGTGCCACCTCCTGGCAAAACCAGAGGGCTCTGACCGCCACCGCCAACCGTTTCCGGAGGAACGGGAGGCCAGACACCCCCTTACTGGCAGTAAGGCTCACAGTTTCACGTAAGTACGCACAACCACACGGCACATTAACAATCACTAAGAGGATTTCTAACTTTCAGGGGGTTATTTGGCTTAAATCGTAAAACAGGTAAGAGTCTCCCCTGCCATATTTATTTCACCAAAAACCAAAACGAGGTGGTGAGACAAGAGAGTTCCACAAAGCATTCCCTACAACTTCCACACACCTCGTGGCTGCGGGGGCTTCTCTGGATGAAGCATGATTAATTTCTCTTCAACAACACTTGTGCAAAAAAAAACTTGTGAACGGAGCAAATCAGCATCTATTTAAAAATGATTGCTCATAAAGTAGCACTTAATTACAATAATGAAAAATTCAGATGTCGGAGAAATTAGTGTGGCAATGAAAGAGAGTTATGACCCCACGGGGGAGATAATAGCTGGCTTCTTTTCTGTTACTAAATTACTCGGGGACAAAATGTTAGTCTTTAAATACCGCGGCACCACCCTTGAATGCAATCCTCATACATCCATCAAACTCAAAATAAATGCTACGATTCCACTTTGGATCTTCTAGCCAACCTAGATGTTATTACACATTAAAAACTGCTTATGTCAGTGTAGTTTCTTGTGATGGTTCGAGGTGACAAGGGGAAGAGCTTCTGAGAACTGCACCCCTCTGGTTAACGGGCTTCACCCCGAGCCCCAAACCTCAACTTTTCCATCTGCAAACGGAAGGCAGGCACACTGCAGACCTGGACACGGCACTGGTCCGTTCTTAGACAGCAGTCTGCAAGGAAAAAGCTAACATCTATAATACAGTGAAAAATAAAGGTCTGAAATATTATGTAGATTTGAGGGCTGGATAATTGCTATGCAGAACTGGGTAGAATAAGAGGCACAGTTTCCTTTTCCCTTCATAAAATGTTGTACGCTTATAATAAATCAAATTGCTAAGGTTAATGATGAAGAGAAGTTTCTAACCATCAACATTATCACAGGAAATTGAATGGTTATTGAGAAAAGTGACAGTATTTATACCACAAAAGAGAAGACAGGATTACTAATGAAATCTCCAACTTGCAGAAGTTGTGGGAAGGTTGAAGCCGTTATCATAATGCTCAACATATGCCCACTTAAAATAACCGGGGGAGAGCTATGTGGAGAGAAGAGAATGCCAAATATTTTTGAACTCACTTTCCCAGGTATTTCATTACATCCAGTACTTTGCCCGTAATTAGGGTATGCTGCCACTAGATGGCAGAAATGGTTAGGTAAGATCACTGGGGATAAAACCATTAAATACGTTTTTAAAATACACACTAAACACACTTTTTATATTCTATAAAGCTTACTGTCATGACAAATGTCGTTTATTAATAAAACAAATCACATAGTCCTAGAGAACAATTTTTTAAAAATCCAAATACTGAGATTCACTTTCATTATTATTGACTTAATCCAATCCCTAATCATTCTTACGCAATAATCAAAATATCTTTAACAACTATTTTGAAGCCTTAAAAAAAAAGATTTTGGCTCTTTCCATGGTTAATTTCCAAGTCTGGAAACAGTTTCAATGATTTTACTGAGTGCTAGAATTTGTTGTGGCTGTACTGGTGTTATCTAGAAACAGGATAAATCAAACATTTCCAAATAACAGAGAAGATTTAAATGAATTAACTGGTGAAACATTAGCTAAAGATAGGTTATTTCCAACTGTTTTCTGGCTCTTAATAAACTTATATTTTACTCCAACTCTGACGGGTATTGTCAAATATTAGTAGCATGACATAAACATATATGATCTCAAACAATAAAAATGAGAAAGCTCATCATTTCCTATTGGGGGATAAAATTTCTCGGTGGGGATGGAATCGCACTTTTATTTTTTAATCCCTTTGGAACTATATTCCCTTGGAAACCGAGCACTCGCATTTGTTCTAACTCTTATTTTTTCAGGGGAACTTGCTTACATCTGGCTTTCTGGTCTCCTGTAAGACTGACAGAACCGTAGGGAATTAGACTCTGGTGAGCGGGGAGAAGCTGTCATCAGAAACTTCAGCAGGAAGTACGCGGGGGGTGGGAGCTGGTGTGGGCGACCCCACAGAAACTTCCGGCAGCTGTCACGCCCAGCTGGGCCACGGGTCCTGCCTGCGTGGGGGAGGCAGAGGGGGTCTCGCGTGGCACTTTAAACGACCTGATGAACGACCCCCTGGAACCGTTCATTTCACAGCCATTACAGGGCCGTCAGCATTTCCCGCTTTTCTCCTGCTAGTATTTATTTTGCGAGGTGCAAAACTGACCTTTCAGTCTGTCGTGTAATTTACTTGCCCTGTTCAGCCACACTGTGGCGGTGTACACGTCAGGGAGCCCTGCCTGAACAGACCCCGACCCGGACAGGACAGACGGACGCGGGTCACCTGTGCCAGCGAAGCTGCAAGGCGGGCCAGACGCACAAGCAGGGCCAGAAAGAGACCCCACGTGCAAGGGAGAAATCTTCTCAGGTCTAGGTTTTTTAAAAAATATATATACTTTCAATCTTCAGTTTATTTCACCAGTGCCTTAGAGGTGCATTTATATTGTTTTTATGTTTTTATGTTAATTTGATACTGAATGTATGCACGAACCTCAGGATTCCCTTCCCACCCTCTCCTGGTCTCCCTGTTCCCTCCACTTCCTCTGCCTCCTGCACGCCTTCTAGTTGCCGATGGCACTCAGGTGCAGGCTCCGGGGCACGCTGCTGCCTGCTCAGGTGCACGAGAAAGATGCCTGCACTTCTTCCTGCTGCTGCTGCCTCCTCCTCCCGCCTCGGCTTCGAGAATTGATCACTAAGTACGTTGTGTTCTGTCTCAGCCTCAGTCCTCCTGGGGCCGTTCCCAAGGGGCTGGTCAGCACCCGGGGTGGGGGAGGGGCTGCGGCAATCTCACCAGTGTCCTACCTAGTCTTTCTGCCCCAAGTTCATGAGTCACGCCACGGCCGGGGATTCCCCTGAAGTCCACACTTCTGAGGATGCCCTACTCTGCTGAGAACACCCGCTTTCACTGTGCAGTCCTGAGAGCGGCAGTGATCTGTGAAGCTGGTCTCTGCTCCTTCCCCTGCAAGTGCTGAGAGAGAACTGGATGGAACACCTATGCTGTGCCAAGCACTGTTCCCGGCACGGACAGTGAATCCGTGCCCAGAGTCCCTGCCCACCAGGTCTCACCGTGAGTGGCGGGAGGTAGGAGACATGAACACATTTACCCATGTCAGGACACACAGGCGTTACGCTTCACATGAAACAGGACACAGCGGAGAGTGCCTGGAATACCGCTTTGACTGTGGGGTGACAGGGGGAGGCCTTCGGGAAGGGGTGACGGGCGACTGGGGTCTCAAATAATGAGCAGAAGCTTGAAAACCAGAGGGACCCTGAATTTGAAGACTCGGGGACTGAACGGATCTTGATTCATCAAAGGGACAGAAATTTAGGAAAACTAGTACGGAAGGCAGAGCAGAGAACACGAAGCCGGGGTGTTAAGAAGGAGCAAAGTGCACAACGCTCTGCGAGGAGTGGTCAAGTGTGGAGTCCATTCTGCTTGCCTGGGAACCCCCGGAGGGTTTTAAGTAGAGAGAGGGGCGACCTGATGTATAACATTGAAACCTTCCCCCCGCCAAAGACTCGAAGACATTGGTGAAATAGACTGAAGATACAGATAAGTGGGAAGACACTCCGTGTGCATGGATCAGAAGACTAAACACTGTTATCACGTCCACATTACCCAAGGCCACCTGCAGATTCAGTGCAGTCTCTATCAGAATTCCAGTGGCATTTTCACAGGGAAGGGACAAACAATCCTGGAGTTCATATGAAGCCACAGAAGAGATCGACTAGCCCGTGAAATCTTGATAAAGAAGAACAAAGCTGGAGGCTCACACGTCCTGGTTTCCAAGTATGTTATAGAACTACAGCAATCAAAACAGTATGGTACTGGCATAAAAACACACACACAGATCAGTGAAACGAGTCAAAAGCCCATGCATACATGGTCAACTAACATGAGACAAGGGAGCCAAGAATACTTAATGGAGAAAATAGAGTATCTTCAATGAGCAGTGCTGGGATTATTGGATATTCCCATGCGAAGAATGAAACGAGGCCCCTATCTTAAAACTACTCATAAAGATGAACTCAAAATGAATTAAAGGCATAAATGTAAGACCTGAAACCATTCAATTCCTAGAGAAAAACATAAGTAAAATCTCCTTGATGGTAGCCTTGGCAATGACTTTTTGGAAATGATACCTGAAGAACTAGCAATAAAAGCAGAAATAAGTGCAACCACATTAGACTAAAAAGTGTCAGCACAGCAGAAAAAATAATGAAAGGAAGCCTATGGAATAGGAACAAATATTTACAAATCACATATTTGGTAAGGGTTTAATGTACAAAACATATAAGGAATTCATACAACTCAATAGCAAGAAAACAAATAACCTGATTAGAAAAACGGGCAAAGGACCTGAACAGACATTTTCCCAAAGACCTACAGTTGGCCACCAGGTACAGGAAAAGGTGCTCAGCATCGTCCATCGTGAGGGAAATGCACGTCAAACCACAGCGAGAGCACCTCGTGCCTGGCAGCATGGTTACTGTGCAAACACACACACACACACACACAGAAGATCAGGGCTGGCTTGCTGTGGGTGAAACCATAAGTCGGTGCGGCCAGCACGGAAAACACACAGAGATCCCTTCAGATTACAAACAGAACTCCCCTGTGATGCAGTGGTCCCACTCTGGGCACACAGATGAAGGGGACAGAGTCAGCATGTCAAAGATATGTCCCCCCTTCCGTGTTCACTGTGGCATTCAACGTCCACACTAGTGGAGCCATGGATGCAATGGAAGTGTCCACCCACCAATGAATGGATAAAGCACCTATGGTAGATATGGCCAAGGGAATATTCCTTGGCCACACAAAAACACAAAAGGAAGAAGCCCTGCCCTCTGTGACAGCCCGGAGGGACCCAGAGGCATCCTGCTAAGTGCACTGAGTCAGAAAGAGAAAGGCAAATACTCTACCTGGACCCTAAAACCAGGAACTCGTAGGAGCAGAGTCGGACGGTGGTTGCCAGGGGCGGAGAGATGGGGGGACGGTGAGACGGTGGCCAAAGGGAATGAGCTTTTAGGTATAAAATAAACACATTCCGGGGATCTGGTCTGCAGCCTGGGGACCGCAGCCGACGGTGTGCACTGCGCACTTGAACACGGCTGAGAGACAAGAGCCTTCGTGTTCTCGCCGTAACAGCAACGACAAATGACACGTGACCCTGCGAGGCGATGGGTGTGCGGACCGCCCTCATCACGGCAAACATTCTGCAATGCCCGAGGTCGCACTGCGTACTTGAAATGTGCACCGCGTCCTCTGTCAAATACACGCCAGAAAGCAGGGGCGGGGAATCTAGGAACTATAAGACCCCTTCTTCCCTCCCTTCCTCCTCCTCCTCCTCCTCCCTCGGGCTGTGCGGCGGCCATGCTGAAGTACGTCTGGCTTCCCCAGGGCACACGCTCTCTGGCCCGGCCTCCCCACACCTTGCTCCTTCTGCCTGGAGTGTCTGCATCAACACCTCCCTCCCTGCCTCCCTCCCTCCCTCCCCACCCCCCGCCAGCTCCCACGTGCCCTCTGGACTCTCAGTCGGACATCGCTGCCCGGAAGAGGCCTCTCCTGCCTCCCAGCCCGAGGGAGGCGGTGGTAACTGCTGGAGCATCGCAGCCTCGGAGCACGGAGCACGTACCGCCCCGGGAGGGGTCTGGTTGTGCAGTTGTCTCTCCCCGTCACCGCGTCATCAGCTCCTGGGAACCAAGCCGTGTGGCTGATTCCGTGTTTACCCGGAGCAAGCACGGCGGTCCCCGGGCACCCGTCGTTCGACAGTGTTTTCACTTGCTCAGCACGTGTTTGTGAGGTGCTGCTCCGCATGCCCCCACTCTTCTCTGCTGTTTTCCCAAATTATTTTCCTGACGGCTGGTGCGCCTTCCTTGTCATTATCATTTTCTTTTTTTAACCTAGTCTATCTTTAGACCAGTCTCTGCTCTTCCCTGGCTGCATCTGGCGCTTTGGGCCCAGCCCCTCCCTCTCCTACGCGTCCACATTCAGGTCCGGGCCATCCCGTGCTCGCTGGGCACCGGGGGCTGGCCTCGTGCGGCGAGGACACTCACGTGGGGGCTCCGAGCCCCCTGCACTGGCACGCAGGCTTGGAACTTAGTATCCAGCTAGGTCCCCCCGATTGTTCCGGGACCGACTGTCCAGTCGACAGATCCCCGAGGTCTCCTCCTCCCCGTCCTCCCCACTGTCCACCTGTGGCCCCCCCTGAGCTCTGCATTGTCACTGGATAACGTCCCGAGGTGAAGCGTGGAACTGAAATGCAAACGGATCCGTTCCTATCATTTCCAGCAGCGTCCCCGTGAAGGTCCAACAGAAGACAAGGTCGAAATGGTCGGCTCAGTTGAGATTTATAAACTGTCCGTGGGTGTCATCCTTATTCGTGCCGTTTCTGGTCATCACGTAACGTGGATGACTGGAACGCGAATGGGCAGGAGGTAGGTGGAAACAAAAACTGGGGAGAGACGAAAAGGAAGAGGAGAGGGAGCTGGAAGCCAGAGAGGATTGCACTGTGTTCTCTCAGGCCCGGGCTGGCCGGGGGCCACCCTGGGTTTGGAGCAGGGGCCTCTGTCTCCTGCACGGACACAGTAAACGCCCATCATGATGATGATTTGTCACAGCACAGACTCAGACACGAGTGTGTGGGCTGCCCGAGCTGATCCGCTTCACCACGCCCATCTTTGTCCCGGCAGACGCCAGCCCCTGCGGAGGCCCCCGGCCCACTGTGCCCCGGGCTCAGCCCCACGCCCACGTGCTCATCACGACTTGGAAGGCACAGAGTCGTGCTTTCCCAATCCCGAAAGGACCCAGAGAGGCCAAGTCTTTCTTAGGAACATCTACAAGGAAAAAAAACAACAAAACTACCGATGCTGTGAAATCTCCGGCACTTGAGCGGAGTGACGGTTGGGCACTTGGGCCCAACTGGTGTCTGGGGGGAATTTCGGAGATGGAGAGTCTCCTGCTTAACTGCCGTGCAGCTGGGGGGGCCTCTGAGCGTGGGGGCGCTCGGCGCTGCCGACACGCCGCACTCTGCAAGCAGGGCGCCTCTCGATACGGGGGCGCATGTGAAAACAGTTCTGTGCATACATTGAAAGGGTTAAGAGAAATCAGCCTTCGTTTATAATTAGAAAATATCAGTGAAATGCATGTTACTTCATGGACTTCTGTGAATACATTCACATCAACGAGGAAGTAGCCTCCCCGGCCGCCTCCCAAACCTCTTCAGAGAAGTTCAAGGCCGCGTGTTGTCACACATTGTCTCGCGGTGTGTTTGGTGGCAGTGGATGTTTTGAGAGCTGTTTTTATATATACAGCGTGGCAGCGTCCCTTTTGAGCTGCTCTGTGTCTGCGGAGGAGGTGCTGAAGGTTGTATTTATGCCCTTTGGGGGTCACTGTTACAAGAGGGAAGCAGAGAGAACGGCAGTCTCGGGGTGAAGGAGGTTTACCCAAAGGCGTAGTGCTAGGCGGCGGATGCGGGGCTTCTGGGTCAGGCTGTCTGACCCCGCAGGAGACGTTCCAGGAAGACCTGGGCCTTCTGTGTTGCTCTGACCACTTGAGTGTTCAGCTAGCTAACTCCCGATGATGCTGGGACTGGCTGTCCCATGGACAGACTACCTAGCTCCCCCCCACTTCTGGCATACCCACTCCAGCCTGTAATTAACGTGCCTCCCACCAGGCTGCTTTGTGCCCGGTGGGCTCTGCGTGGCCCTTGCCCCGTGTGGCCTGCACCACCCGCCTCGGACCCTGGCCGGTGCTCCTGAGCTGCTCCGCTGCCTCGAGTCTGGGCGGGGTCTGTCCATGAAGAACGTGGCTCCTTCGTGTGCACAGGAGCACGGGTGCCGCTCCCGGGGCGCACGGCCCGGCCCTCCCTTCCTCCTCCTGACGCCTCTGCTCCTGCCTGCTGGACTCCTGCGGACAGCTGCCCTGCGACGGGCCGCCAGCCCTCCTCTGCGCCCAGCGAGCCTCCACGCCCGTGCTTCCACAGCCTCCCCCCACAGCAGCCACGGCCAACCTCGCCGAGAGCCCCTTCCCTGAGCGCCAGGCGAGGGGTCAGCAAATCCCCTTGAAGAGAAGAGAAAGGATGCCGCTCTCACGCTCGTGGGTTCAGCACTCCTGGCTTTGGACAAAGCTCACCAGACCCAGCATCTACTCAATATAGTCAGGACCTCTTGACGGCGGTGAGATGGGACCGGCTGAGCCTCGGCTTCCTGCTGGGGTCACCAGCAAGCACCAGCACCCCTGGGGCCAGAGCCCGGGGGAGGGGACCTCAGGCTTCCCAGCTCACACTGGCGCTGGGAGGAGCCTCAGGCTCTGCATTCTAGCGACTCACTGGCCCCTGAACTGTGCAGAGGGAAGCCCCACCGATGACACCTAGAAGCTCTCTCTGCCACTCTCAGCTTTCCTTTGCCCTTTCAAGTGTGCACTGCTGTTAAAGGAATTGCAAATGTGGAACTTTAGGAAGCAAATCAATGTATGCGCAGACACATGCACATATACACACACATGCGTACACTAATAGACATATGTACATAGATACATGTGTGTGCACACAATATGTAAGTTCCCAACAATAAGACTCAAAGACTCTTCCTTGTCACCGTGGAGCAAGGTTCCATAAGAGACTATCAAATGGGGAAAAGGTGGTATTTTTCAGCTCAGTCAGTGTATGCTAGAACACCAAGAATTTCCAGCTGTATAAACAAATGAAATGTTGAACCTGTCAATATTTCAAGGCCTCTGTACAGACAAAATGCTCACAGCCTGCCTGGGGCTACACCATTGCCACGGCTTTAGGCAAAGAGCACTAAATCCATCTCCTAATTGGCTGAGACACACGGAAAATGCAGGTGTCTCGGAAAACAGCAGGAATGATTCACTAGACAACCCTTATCTGAAGACATTCTGAACCAACGTCTCCACCGTATATTACGGAACACTTTCCATGGAGGGTCCTACGTATGAGGTTAAAAAGTCAATCATTAGGTGGCAGGTGCAGAGACAGATCACAGTCGCCATGCCCCATCCATGGGGCATGCGTTCCAAGACCCCCCAGGAGATGCCTGGAACCACCGGTAGCACCAAACCCCATGAATACTTTCCTTTCCTAGACATACGTACCTATGACAGAGCTCAGTTTATAAACTAGACGGGCAAGAGATGAACGGCAATGACTAATCACCAAATAAAACAAATACAATAAGGGGCTACAACAGAAGTTGTGTGAATGTGGTTCCTCTCTCAAATACCTCACTGTGCCCCACATGTCGTGTGGGTGCACTGGACACAGCGCTGGTCCGAGTCTGGGTTGGGTGGAGCGGTTCAGTGTGAGACCTCCCCCCACACGGACGGCCCACACCTCCAAATGGGCGAATTGCAGACGTCTGGAATTTCCCTGCTGATATTTTGAACCTCGGCTGACCGGGGTAACTAAAACAGCAGAAATGAAACCATCCTTAAGGAAGGGCTACCGTCGATTTGGAGCTCAGACCAAACACTCTCTTGCAGCAGAGAGCTGCGGGAACGATTTTCCGCGGGCTGTATTCCCAGAGGGCCATGCCCGCAGAGAAAACCGCTACAACAAAAACAGCTGTGCTGACATTATTGCAGCACCTACCTAACCTAGCTGTTCTCAAACAGATCGAGCGAGGTGTCCACCCAAAATGGGCGCTCCAGGTGCAGGGGACAACGTACTGAAACCACCCTGGTCACTCAGGGGTCAGACCACGCTGGAGGGCGGGCGGCAGGGGCTCCGTGGCACCAGGACAGCTCGCTCTTTGAAAAACACTTTGAGTTTCTGCACGAGTACGCTCTTTAGACCGTTTTCCACTAGAGTTCCAATTCATGACATTCGGGATAAAAATCTAAAAAGGTAGAGAGGTCACCATTCCCAAAAGGTAGGTATTGGACATGGACACTTACTTTTTGTGTCTTTAGAAATGAAATTACTTGTGCCCTGGCTGGTGTGGCTCAGTGGATTGAGCTCGGGCTGTGAACTAAAGCATCGCAGGTTCGATTCCCAGTCAGGGCACATGCCTGGACTGTGGGCCATGTGAGAGGCAACCACACATTAGTGTTTCTCTCTCTCTTTCTCTCTCCCTTCCCCTCTCTAAATAAATAAATAAATAAATCTTTAAAAAAAAGAAATGAAATTACTCGCTTTTTGTCTCCGATGACTGTGGCTGTTTGTGACTGTTTACATCTGGCAACATGCTGGGAAGCAGGGGGACTGAAAAATTGCGGGTATTCCGCATGAAAATATTGTCCGGAGTTCTGCAGTTTGACCAAAGTTTAAAACAACGGACTGCATAGCACATGAGACAGATTTTTCAGGGAAAAGAAAATAGAATCAGTGATTTTTGCACCCTCGGTTACCCTGAGTTTGAGGAGGCTGTTTGATTGGCTGGTAGTTGAAACCGCCCTCCAGCGCTGCCAACCCCGGCACGGGTGGGGCCGGGCAAACCTCACACGGAAACAGCGTGTGTGCTACGTGGGGTCCCCAGCTGCCGCCCCAGCCCCCAGAGCAAACGGTCATCTATTAAGACATATTATTTTATCTCTAAAGATAGTGTCATTACTTTTACCTAGATGTAAACAAAAAACTTCATTGCATTTTAAAATAATTCAAACCTGTTTCCAAACCTTATTTCATTCCATTTAAATACATATGCATATATGCAGACACATCTTTAGAAAATAGATTTTTCAACTGTCAACAAAGAAAAAATCCTGAGCATCAAAAACAATAGTAAAGGCAGGTAAATAAATCATGGTATGTCCATGGGACAGAATATTATGCAGCCAACAAAGGTCACGCCTTCTTGTGATTATTTAATTAAAATGCACATAGCCGGGAAAATGGAAGCTATCAAATTTCATATGAAAAATGGCAATTTTGAACTAATGTATGCCTATGGAAATACCAACAGGAAATATTAATGCCTCAAGCACGAACTATCTTTTGATAGGGAAAATATGCCTTTTTTCTTACACTTGCATCCAGTGTTCCAAATTTCTGTAATGAACACATCATGCTTACAGCAACCATGCGTGTGCACGTGCGTGTGTGTGTGTGCGCAGTGCTGATGCAACACTGGTTTGTATTTGTAGCTTAAAGTCTGAACAGTTTCAGGAACAGAACTGACCGTGGAGTAGATTCATCGCCAAGAGCAGTGCCACCTGACGGAGAAATACTCGACTTCTTTTCCAAAGAGACACCTGAAAGCGACTGGAGACCTTGGGGCGGGGAGGGACATTGTGTGAAGTCCTCGGCCACCTCGCCTGGCCGAGAGCACCGCGACTGGACAGAAGGCCAGGCACGTTGTCCATGGGTCTCCCACACTATAAAAGCGATGGCCAATGATTTTAAGTTTCAGACAAACACCTTTGTCTTTAGTGGAAAGCCAATCTTCAAGGAACCCTCAAGTACTTCTCAACTTGTCCAAGTGCTATTCTTTCGTAATGGCCAGTTCTGAATAAGAACGACCCGTCTCCTGTAAACTGAAGGTGGAGGGGCAAGTATAGCAGCCACCAGATCCGGAGGGGTCTCAGCCCTCCCCCACAGAACGGGGGCCCGTTTCCCCTCGTTGATGCGCTGTGGCCCCCTCACCTCCCAGGCTCTGCCTCAGCCCGGGAGACAGACAGAGTCAGCTGGCTGCTAAGGAACCAGAAACAAGCAAACACACACACACACACACACACACACACACACACACACGCGCGCGCGCGCAACCTGTGGGAAGTCACTTCTAGAGGAACGAACCTCCAAACCTCGCAGCAGGGTTAAAGCAGCCATACTCTGGCCACTGAGGTGTCTGGAGTTTACAAGCAAATGTGCGACAAGCAGTGACTGTGTCTCCGGCCGGCACCTGAGCACACGCACCAGTAACCCCCTCCCCGGGGCAGTTCGCGTCAGAGGGCTGCTGCCAGGGCCCCGCATGCGGCGGGTGGCTGCGTCACACTTCAAATAGCCCCAGCGTGTCCGCGCCGCAGTGCGAGTTAGCGGGCTGGGGTGATGTCAGAAACAACCCTTCTTCAGTAAAACCGGTGGCTTCCTAGAAAGCCTGTACGGGCATCTCTGCCCTCCCACGCTCGGAATCTGAGAGCCCGGCAGGCCCAGTAGCCGAACGGCATTGCCCGTGGAGGATCTCCGTGAGCTGCGTGCCCCTGTGCTGGGGGACACCTCTCCGGAGAACACGGGGCTTCCTGACCCCGCCACCCTAAGCCTGCGGCGCGCCTCCTCTGGAGGCGGGTTTTCATTCCAGCTCACAGCCAGGAGCTCCAGAAGGGCAGAGCACTGACCAGACTTGCGTCAGCGTGCGGATTCGGCTCTGGCAGGGTTCTGACTAAGGCCTGCTCTCATTTTCATATCGGGGGGGGGGGGCGGGGGGGACCTCCAGCTCCCACTTACCCTCCTCTTCTGGAAGTCCCCCGTGTTTGATGCAAAAGCCTGCAAGCTGCGTAACTCAGACCAAGGGTCATCTTCCCGACCACGCTCCCCGCCCCACCGCCCCACCCAGGCATGAGAGACTGCTCCTTCCTTTATGCGTCCCCGTGAGTCCGGGCCTGTATTTATCCCGTCCCATTACACTCCAAAAAAAAAAAAGTCAATGCTTTGCACGTCCTCCCCACTGACTCCGTGTTTCTATGCATTTCAGAGTTTGGAGTAGGACTGTGTTAACCTCATCCCTGTAACTTCTGGGCTGGTGCTTGTTACTATGTGTAGCTATATATTTCACTGTGGCTCTATGTTAAACTTGGATAAAAAAAAAAAGTACTGAAGGCTTGGTAGGACGGTGGGACCGTCCACGCCTGCGTGACTGCCACGCACCATCTCAGCAGGTGTGCCCACCCCCCGCTCAGACCACACCTGGAAGACGCAGGCAATAAATACCTACATGGACGCGGCCCCTCCGAGCTACAGCAGCCCCACAAGCAACCGTGTCCCGTGGACGGAAAGATGGGTTTGTGACCACGTGAACACGGAAGATGCACTCATCTGAGACAATCTGGGAGCAACCTTGGCACATGTACACACTCCCTACCCTACATTTTGCCTGGGAGAAAAAAAATCACTTTAAATTTGCTGCTGCAATGCGATCCCATCCATGGAATAGTATTTTTTTTTAGCCCATTAACTTAATACGAACATCCCATCCCCAAAATAACGCCGAGGAACAATGCCGAGAAGGCCGCAGCGCCGGAGAGGGAACCTGCTTCTCGCACAGGATGTCTGAGGTGACATCGGCTTCGTTCCATACATACGTGTGGCACATGTGTCGCTCTGCGTTATTTTCGCTCCAATCTGCGTCATTCTGAGGATTTGTTTCGGTGGCGCAGACTTGCAGACTGGCTATACAAAGACGTCCATGTTGACACTTAACAAGAGAAAAAATCACCTTGATACCAAATACACTGTCAAAGAGGATGCAGTTTGGGGGTTACAGATGCAGCCTCTTATTTTAAAAGCTGTTACTTTAATTTTAAGATGATGCAGCATTTCCTGTTCTAAGGCCAACTTGTTTGTCATTTATTATTGTTCTGCTCGTCTAAAAAAGGAAACCTAACATTCTGTAACTGATGGACAGCAGTGAATTCCTTTTCACTCAAAACACCCACGCTGAGAACTTCCTGGCAGTTTCCACGGCAGCGCTGGGTCAGGAAGGAGAGGGGAGTAAGTATGTCAACTTGACTAAGACAAGCATCTGGCTTTCCCGCCGCCCAATGACAGCAAAAATGTAGGATGGGAAAACTACCTTTTCCTATAGAAGCTTTCCAGCGGAGACATCTAAGAGACAAACAGACTCTGGGAGCTTCTGTGGGAGAAAACGAAAAAATGGAGTTGGTATTGAGTGCCTGTTTTCACATGTGTCAGTCAACAGGGATCTTACAGAAAACACTGTTTTTAAGAAATGCATAGCAAGTGGAAGACGTGGGACAGTTCAGAACGTGGTCTTCAGGGAACACCCACGTCGCGTCTGCGCTGTCGTCGGAAGGAGCACTGGGGGTTGAAGACGATGGTGAGCTCTGGAAACACGCACACTGACCAGCACTTAGTTCTGCTGTGAGTTGGTGAATGCATCTGTTCTTGCTGTTCGGGCTTCGCTGCTGTCAGCGGCAACCTCTTCCAGCGGAAAAAATAACCTAACACAGAACAAAGCAAAATTCTTTCTCTACAAGTTAGAGAGCTCTGCGACCGTGGCTCTCAAATTTTACTACGTAAAATAATTTCCTTGGCCCAGACTGGTGTGGCTCAGCTGGTTGGCCGTCATCCTTAAGGAACTTTCTACCAAGGAAGTTCGTGGCAGATCTGGATTTTGAGAATGTGTGTGTGTGTGTTTTATTGCTTTTAGATAGGGAGGGAGGAAGGGAGGGGGGTGGGGAGTGAGAGAGAGAGGGACAGAGATCAGGACATCAGTGTGAGAGAGAAACACTGACTGGTTGCCTTCTCATATGCTCCCCAAGCGGGATTTGAACCCACAACCTGGGTATGTGCCCTGACCAAGAATCAAACTCATGACCTTTTGGTCTATGGTTCGACACTCCAACCAACTGAGCCACACCATTTAGGACTAATTTTTTTTTTTCCCAACCACAGGTTGCGTATAAAGAAAATACACAAAATTATCATTTTTCTATAAGCTTTGAGCACGAGCACTATCAAGAGCACATGCTCTAGTGCTAATTAAAATCAGTAGGTCATGTCTTCCTCCTTTTTGTCCTGCCTTTGAAGCCGTCTGTGACACGGACTTGTTGACCCGGCTGCCTTGCCTCGGGAGCAATCTACTGCAGAGGCCTGAGGTCGCCTTGTCCCTTCTCCTGCTGCAGTACAGCTTGGGCGCCCCCCAGCACAGCCCAGAGCGAGGCTGCCCCACGTGGCATCCAGGCGGCGCGGTGAGTGCTTCAGTCCCTGTCACTGAATTAGCAGCGAACCCTCTGGGTTCTTTCTCTGTGCAGTAGATGGAAGACGGAGGGATCGTGTTTTAAAAAGGCCAGTGTTATGGTTTACCCTGGCGCTGAGAAGAGAATCGAGAGCTCACCATTGGCAAAAGGAAAGTATTACCCAAGAAAAAGAAAAGTATCACCCAAGAAAAACGTTTTCCCAGGGTCTCTCTGTCTCTCTGCAAATGGGGTAGAACTGACTCCCATGGAGGCATCAAGGGGACAGTCAGAAGTCAACGTGCAGACTCCTGTGGATCCCACTGCCCTGCGTCCCTCCCGCCTCCCGTTCACAACTGTCCCAGCTCACAAGCCTGTCCACCCAGGCTCTCGCCATTGCCGCTGCCCCTTCCCCAGGCGGCCAACTCCACCTTCCCTTCCCATGTGGCTTGTAATGAATGCGGGGCCAATTCCTGGGACAGCGCCCACTGATTAAACAATCTGGGAGTCTTACCTGAAATCTCCTCTGCATTTATTTTACTCGTTTAAGACTTTGTTGTTTGTTTATTTTTAGACAGCGGGGAAGGGAAGGACAAAGAGAGGTAGAGAAACATCAATGTGTGGTTGCCTCGCGCATGTGCCCTACTGGGGACCTGGCCAGCAACGCAGGCATGTGCCCTGACTGGGAATCAAACTGGCGACCCTTTGGTTCGCAGGCCAGTGCTCAATCCACTGAGCCACACCAGCCAGGGTGCCTCTGCATTTAAATGAGACTCTTCAGTGCCTTAACTCAGGCGCATAAATCTCATGCAGAGAGGAGGGTGTCCTCAGCCACCTCCTCTGGTGCCTCAGAGCTTGGGGCCACGGCACCAGCCCCTCCCTTTGGGTCTCTGCATCTCTCCTTATTTGCAGTCTCTGTTGCCTGAGTTTAGAAGCCACGTGAGACGGTGGCTCCGCTGGTGTGGGCTTATTACCCATTCGTGAAGGCTTTTCATTAGAAGACAAAGATGTTACAAGTTAGGACTTCATATGCATGTGCCCCTCGTTAACCTTGCAAAACCAAGGATAATTATTGACCATGCTTTTGCAAGAGCTCATGGACCACGGAAGAGGCTTTTAGTGACACAGACTATGTTTGACATTGATACAGGGCAACGCAAACTGTGTACATTTTCCTCGGCAATGTATCTGACCTTCTGCTGTAAGAATCATCCTTTTATTAAATTAGCAGTTGAAGAAATGGACTTTTTGATCTCCGATAATGTGGAACATCTATATTTACCACGTGAAGTAAAAATTCTCAGCATAGCACAATGTGACTTATTCCACATGCAAATTTAAACTCAGCACATCATCAGGTTTTTCAGATAACTTTTCAATGATTTAAATGTATTGTTTTCCCTTAATTTCAAACTCAAACTGGCAAAAAAATAAATCACTGAATTTTAAAACTTGCCATTATGGTATTATTAGTTATCAATAATATGAAATATTGATTCACTATATGACTTCTAAGATAGCGATATTTTATCAGTTATTCTAAGAAAACTATGCACAGAATTTACTTCTAAAATGAACTAAAATATTCATTTTCTAAATTCAAATATAATTTAGGCACGATATAAGTGGAACTTATCTGACAACATGTTATGAATTGTCAAAAATCTTCATCCAAAATAAAACAGACCCATACAAAATATTAACAACAGCCTGTGCCCGAAATAAAACTTTAAAGAGATAATTACAAGGGAAGTCAGCCTGCCTAATTATGTTTCTTTTAATAACAAAAAGCACATATAAAGTTTCGTTATAATTATATACCTCAGGTGATATGCTACGTAGACCTTCAACTTTTTTGAGAAATTAATAGGCAATAGAAATCAAATTCTTTTTTTAATCAAGAAGAATAATCACTTTATTCCATTAATTTGCAGCCTTACCCTCTATGAGTATGAAGTAGGGAAAGACTGGGTTGTTACCCCAGTTCCTCTCGAATCTTGTTGTAGGTGGAAGAGAAGAGAGCTGAAGACGGACTCAGCCCAGGTCGGGGTGTGAGCCCATGGAGGGTGGGCCGGGCTCAGGCCCCTGCAGCCGAGGGCCAGTCTAACTCCTCAGCCGCCCCGCCCTCCAGTCCCTGCGTGCAACAGAACGGAGATTCCTAGACGTCCGCTGGATGCGCAGTTTGTGGCTGAAAACATACCTTAAGCCCAAAGTAGACACGGTACACGATTCCAATCCTCAACAAGACCCTATTTTCAAAGACAGACCATACACACGACGATTTTAACTGAGAATTAATAGTAGGGGGGAAACCAAACAGGGTATGAGAGTCCAAGCTGCCGCGTGAGTCTGACAGTCCCAGGAGGCTTAACCTTGGCATTCTAACTTCGCAAGCTTCCCTTTCTGAGACTAAATTGCTCAAATGCGTTCATGCAACCTCGTGGGGGAGGGGAACAGATGGAAAGGCACCCGTGTGAACTATGCGAGTCCTCCGAAAACTCGATTCTCTCTCATGCCGTTTCGGAGGTCTGGAAGGCAAGGCGACACTGCCTTCCCTTGAAGACGCTTTCTTGTGTACATCCGGTGCCTTCAGGTGAACACGAGGTGTGTGGAAGAGAGTTCCGTTTGCATGCGTGTGAGCCCCGAACTGAAGCTGACCTTAGGTGCTCGCTGTGCCCCAGGAAGCTACCTCCACAGGAATCTGGTTTAGGGGTTCCCAACCTTTCGGCGTCTCTGGGCCGCACTGGGGGAAGACGAGTTGTCTTGGGCCACACATTGAATACATCGCGACACGTCATCGCGAAAACATCTCGCGGCGGTGTAGGTGAACCTATGATTCTGCGCCGGGCCGCACTCACAGCCGTCCCGGGCCGCGTCCCTGGAGCACTGCCCGCGCCCTCCACCACCCTCGTTCAGGGCTGCACTGGCTCTTCAGCTGCGCGCAGAGGACTGCCGCTGGCCTTGCACAGAATGAAGTGGCCAGGTCGTATTTATGGGGGTTACTGCCGCCTCGGACTACGAGAATAATGAGGTTCAAAGGCCAGGGATATAGGGAAAACTCTGAAAACAAAGCTTCAGAAAGGACCACACTGGGAATGGAATTCAATGACAGAACTTCAGACGGTGGGTCTGCAAGTCCCGGAAGAAGAAGAAATAAGGGACGAAGGTGCTTTTCCACGGGCGGACATGGCTGAAGAGGGGACCGCTCACTTTCACTCACACACACGCACACACACACACACATATTTCTGAAACTGTACGACGTCCTCTCCTCTATTAGTGGGCGCTGTATAAAGACAGGCGTGAACACTGCTTCTGCTCTGATGACTCGAAGGACTTGAGTGCCAGCTGAGTAAATGGCCCCATGCAGGAAACAAGCTGGTCATATCAGAAATAGTAAATGCAGGAAACAGAGATCCATGTTCCAAACACAGTCCACTGCTGATACGTAAAATAAACGTTAGGTCGCTTTCCGGACCGGGCCACGCACATGCTCTGCCTGCCCCACAGCGATGCCCTGGGGTGTCTGGGCTAGTTACATACACACTGTTTATGGTTACATACAGACTTATATGTACACATATATATACACTTGTATTAACGCTATTTTTCATATTTTGATATTGTATTGCTAAACTCTAAAAATAAAAACTTGCTTTTAGCTTGGCAATAGGAACTACGCTATTTAGAAAGATACTGAATATTGATTAGAAATGTTGCCATATTTTGGTATATTACCTTTTTTAACTAACCTAAGTTTTTATGTTTGCTCAAATATCCATGATAAAAACTGCCACATTTTAAAAAATACATATTTCAGTCTACTGTTGCTAGAGTTATTTTTCTAAGAGACTATGTCAAATACAATACCTGGTTCCTTGAATCTTAATATACATCTTTTAATGAAAAAAATCAGATGGATTTCCAGTTGCCCTTTGACATTTACAGACATTTAAGTGGTAGCGAAACATGATATTTTGCAGAGTGAGGCCTTTGGAGACACACAGGAGGGTAAACAGGACCTGTTCTACCTTTTTACCAGGAAGACACTGTGAACAGGGTGGGCGTACGCTGGGCCACGGTTTTCTGACACTGCTCTCGCTTCACTGGAAAATGGAAAACGGGGTGCAGTCTGCTTGGGGGGCCTGCCATAGAGGTGGATGGGCACCCACGCACCGGCCCCTCCATGATGCTGTTCTGCCAAGGGCCTTCTATGGCTCAAAGGTAAACTTCACGCCGGGATCAGCCCCCAAATGCAGCGTCTCCGTGCACCTGTACTGCGCCCGGCGTGCAAACGTAAATGAAGGCTCCCCAAACTGGGGAGCAACGAAAGAGGCCCATGGCAGGGATGCGAAATCACTGAAGGCTGTTTTCCTGCCACTGACACACGACGTGTTTCACTCTCAGCGATGCCACCGGCTCCCACCTCGATGCGGCGTGGGCAAGCTGCCCGTGGGCATGTTGGGAGTGAACGCGCAGACTGACTCTTCACCGGGCGCTGCCCCCTTGCCCAGGGGCCCGAAACGTCCCATGGTGAAAAGTAACAACACAGCGCGCTAAGCTGTTGGTTGGATGTGGGGTGCCCGCCGAAGAAAAGGGACTGGGGATACAGAGCACGACACCCCGCCGCGACCGCCCTCTCCCCTCGCTGGGAATCAGCGTTCCCACTCTAAGGCAGAGGAGAAAAAAGACCTGCAGGAAAATACGGTATCGTTTGCCACGACAAACCAGCAAGAAGAACTCACAGGAGAGGGGAGGGGAGAGGAGAGGACGTTTGTGCCTGTCACAGCCGGCAGGACGACGACGACGCTGCAGGCGCGCAGAGTGCCTTCAGCTGCGGGTTGGGGAGTGTGTCCCTGGCGCCAGCTCCGCATGTGCTGACACACACCCCGTGAAGTGTCAGCATGCTGTCTCGTGCATTTTCCTAACAGGTAAGGCCAGCTGGAGCATGACAAGGTACTGTAATTTGCCATGTATAATGTGCACTTTTGGCCTAAATTTTTGAGGGAAAAATAAGGATGCACATTACACATGGGTATAACGGTTATGCACCACGGGCATAACAATCCCGTGTATAATACCCACCTGCGCAAATACTTTTCCAAGACTCTTGCATTAATTCCTTACAGCTGTTACCTCTTGATTTCGAGTCCTCTGTCCTGAGCCATGGAACGGCTGTTCAGTGAGAGCACTGGGGTTGGGGGGGAGGATGAATACACCCGTTTCACACCACTTTCTCGTCCGGCGGGTCTGCCGGAGGGAGACCCGTTTTCAGAAGTCTTCAAGGTGCTGAGGATGAACTCGGCACCAGGCAGCTGAGACCCACAGAATGACTTTCCCTTGAAGTCCCGCTGCCATCCCCAGAAGTCTCAAAATGACGCCTTCATTACCGTATTTTTTGGACCATAGGACACACCCAGGTTTTAGAGGAAAACAGGAAAAAAAAATTTGGAAGCAGAAAATGTGGTAAAATATTTAATAACATATATAACACAATATTTCACCAATGTAAATGTAAACAGAACTCAACAGCAGCATTAACAACCATTATTCCTCCCAAATGGTGGAGGCGGGGGGGGGGGGGTGGTGAATGTCTTATAGTCCGAAAAACACGGTAAAAGGAGATGTACAAATCACGTCTGAATTCATCACATTTGTAAAATAATTTTGAAAGGTGCTAAGCCAAAAGGAAAAGATTCATCTAGGAATATGTACTCTTTTTTAAAATCCTCACCCAACGATATGTGTATTGATTTTTAGAGAGAAAGAAAGAGAGAAACATTGATATGAAAGAAAAACACCAATTGGTTGCTTCCTGTATGCATCCCAGCAGGGAATCGAACCCTCAACCTTTTGGTGTATGGGACAACGTTCCAACTAACTGAGCCACCCAAACAGGGGGCTGGGAACAGGCGTTCTTCCCTTAAGTTCTCCGCTCAAAACTTTTTTCTAAATACCCCCACGTGCCAGTTTCTGGATACCAGCAAGGCGTCACTGAAGAAGATGGGCAAAATCTTCGCCTCTGCGGAGCTTACGTCCTGCTGGGAAGAGAGGAGATGAATAACTGTCTACAGCTAGGAAGCCAGGAGGAATGAGGCGGCAGGTTCGGGGAGGGGTGGGAGCGTTCAGAGTGGTTGGAGCAGGTTTCTCTGAAGAGGGCACGTTTGCACAGAGAACACGAATGAGGTGAGGAAAGGACCCCCACTCCGGCCTTGCAGGCGTCCCCCCCCCCAATCACCACCCCCTCCACTCTCCACCTCTCCCCTCACCAGCACGCACACACAGGCTCGAACCTCTTCCAGCAAAGAAGCGAAGGAATGAATAAAATGTATTCTGTGGTTGACCTGGCATCTCCCTGTGAAAACCATGCTATCCTACTGATCTACTCTCTAAAAGATTTTATTTATTTATTTTTAGAGAGGGAAGGGAGGGAGAAAGAGAGAGAGAGAAACATCAATGTGCGGTTGCTGGGGGCCGTGGCCTGCAACCCAGGCAAGTACCCTTACTGGGAATCGAACCTGTGATGCTTTGGTTCGCAGCCCGCGCTCAATCCACTGAGCTATGCCAGCCAGGGCTCAATCTACTCTCTATAGTCAAAGTCTTCAAAAACTGTTGTCTATACTTCAAGTCTTCTTTTCCCACCACTTGTCCTCGAGCCCGCACCAAGCCGGCCCGGAGCCCCAGCACCCCGGGAAAGAGCCCCCCCGAGTCGTCAGTCACCGTCCTATTGCCAAAGCCAGTTCTCAGGCTGTGCCTTCCAACGCCACCTGACACGGTAGATCCTTCCTGAAATACCGCGTCCTCCGGGTTTCGAGCACGCTGCCCCTTGGCAGCGGGAAGGGGACACGGCTGTCTCCTTGGCTGCCTCCTCTCCTCTCCCTGATTTGGAGCACGGACTCAGCTCAGGCCTCAGTCCTGTGACGCCCCCCCTTCCCCGCCTGCGCTCCCCCAGCCGGCTTCCAGGCAGAGGGACGACCTCCAAACGTGTCTGCAGCACAGATCCGCTCCCGAGTCAGACGCCCAGCTGCCGCCGCTGGCCTGCCGTCTCCACTTAACGGCCTTGCAGGTGTATCCCACGTCTAACTTGTATTTTTGCACTCCCACACACGCCTGCTGCCCCCCAGCCACTGGGTCCCTGAGGCAGACTCTGGGTTCCCAAGACGGCTGCCGCCACAGCCTCCACCCCAAGTGCCCTTCCGGCAATGGGGCCGACTCGCCTGCCGCTGGGCAGGCAGGTGCCTGTCCCCTCTCTCCCTGTGCTCTGGGTGGGCCTCTATGGCCGTCTTGTCCAGAGAATGAAGGGAGAGGCACTGTATGATTTCTAACACTAGGTCATGAAAATGCCATGCAGTCTCTCCGGTTCTCTCGGGTCCCCCACTCTCGGGGAACTGAGCTGCCCTGCCGTGTGCAAGCCCCAGCTGGCCCTCTAGAGGGGCCGCCCAGAGACGCATGCGCAGGCGTGCCAGCCAACAGCAAAGCTGGGGTGCCGACCCGAAGCTGGTGTCCACGGCTAGATGTGTGGATGGAAACATCTCCAGAGAGTTCCAGTTCCCGCCCCGAGTCAACCTGAGGCTTCGAGTCTTCGCCCCTGGGGCTCCAGACACTGTGGGGCAGGGACACGGACCCCATGGCGGGCCCTGCTGGAATTCCTGACCCCTGAGCCTTTGAGCTAAATGACGCAGATGTTTTATGCCACTCGGTTTAATACAATAATTGTAACTGAAATGGATTTACCAGCTGCTCAGACCAAACCCCCCGGAGCCGGAGTTGCCTTCGGCTTCTCTCCTGAACCCACCTTCAGCCCATCAGCAAACCCCATGAAACCTGGCTCTTCCGCTGAGCTACAGCCAGGCCCTGCCACGTAGCACCACTATCCCTGCTGTCTGGGCTGTTCCAGCTGCCTCCTAACTCGTCTCCTTGCTTCCAGCTCGCCTCTCATGGAACCATACTCTTTGGAAGTGTAAGACTGAGTAACTTCGATGCTCAGCACCCTAATGGCGTTCTGTGTGACAGAGCTTAAATGCTGAAGTCCTTAAAGGCCTGTGAGGCCTTTCAAGATCTGGTCCCCACCCCCTTCCTAATCTTTACTCTCCTTTACTCCCCTCTCCCTGCCTTCCTTGCTGCAATGTAGCGACAAGGCCTCTTTGCTCTTCCTTAGACAGATCTGCACGCTTGCCCCAGGGCCTTTGCACATGCTGTTCCCTCCGCCTGGAACACGCTCTCCCCAAATACGTGTGTGGCCTCTCACTCCTTGCCTTCAGCTCAAGAGTCACCTTGTCAGAAAGGTCTTCTCCACACAGCCTATACACAATAGCAGCCCTCACAGCCATCTCTGTCACTGTCCTGACTTACCTTTACCTGCACTAGGAGGCATGTGGCGTTTTTGCTTATCTGTCTCTCTTCTATGAGGTGAAAGCTTTCTGAGGACAGAACCTTTTTCTTGTTGAGAGCTCTGGCCCCTGGGACTGGAGTAGTACCCAGTGACGGCAGGAATTCACTAAACATTGCTTGCTGGTCAAGAGCATTCCAAGCACAGGAAAGGTCAAGTTCAAAGGCCCTGAGATCTGAAGTGGCTTGACTTCTTTGAGGGACACTGTGACCAGGACAGAGTGAGCATGGGGCCGGGTGGGGCAGACCAGGGGGCGGAGGCAGGCAGAGCCAGGTCGGGCGGGGCCTTCCAGGCTCCGGCAAAGACACGTGGAAGACACTGCTGGCCGGTGATGCCATCAGACTGGCCTTTAAAATGTCACTCTGGATGTCTGGCACAGAGCCTGCATGACAAGCAGGGAGAGAGGGTCGGTTCAGCAGACTAGTTCAGAGGCATCTGCAAGGATTCAGTCCAGCAGGAGACGGTGGTGGCTAGAACCTCAGTGGTAAGGGCAGCGTGTATTTTGAAAGCAGAGCTGAATAAACATTACAGTTTGGGCACAAGATAATGAGAGCAATTAAGGATGACTTCTAGATGCTTGGCCTTAGTGAATGGCTAGACAGTGGTACTGTTTTAACCACAGTTTTATTTTAAACAAGCGCCCTGTTTCCATGGCATGAATTCAGGGCTGGCAAGCGAGTCCCAAAGCAACGTTCAGTTGTACAATGGCTTAGATGAATGGAAGTTCCAAGACCCAATGGATAAATTCGTTGATCCTCAGAGAGCCCTGGATACGATACCCAAACCTGGATAAAAATACATCAAGAGATGAATAGTGACTCCTCACATACTGGAGACCCGTGCATGCCACCGTCCTGGCGGCATAGCCCTGACACCTGCGTGCACAGATGGCCTCACTGGGCACCCCTGACAGGGCAGACTTGACATGTGGGACGCAGGCCATGGGAAAGCGCCACACACACACACACACACACACACACACACACAGACTCCTGGCCGTGGGACGCGGCGCTGCAGATCACTTACGGGTCCTCAGGGAAGAAAAGCCACACCAAGGCCCCAGCGCGAAACCACTCATACAGAGAACTGGGTACTTCCCAGCCTCTCTCCGGAAACACACGTAAAAGAAAACAAATGTGCAGGGCAGCTGCTGACCAGGGCTAAAAAGAAAAGTCACACATTGAAACAGTAAGAAGCACAGCTCGGGAGGGAGAGGCCACTCGACTGGGCGACGCCAGCTTGCTGGCCGCAGGCAGGAAAAGCGAGCTTCCCCGACCAGCCCTTCCCTTCCGGCCGCTGGGAACTCTCTGAATGTGTCTGTGTGTCCTGTTTCCTTAAGCTTTCGGCAGCGACTTGCCTTTCTCTCTCTTCCCCAAGTACAAATGAAAACTCTTACTGTACTACCTTTAGTGATAATTATTCTGATATATATCCTATATCTCCATCTTCTGTACTTGGTCCTGCCTATTGTTGAGGTTTTCAGTGGCTGAGAATTCAAAATTACTTTTGTCTCCGAGTGTTTGGAACCAACTGAGAGATAGACAAAGAAGAAGATCAAAATGTCAACTCTATTATTGAAAAAGCGGATCAAAGAATAGGGCTTATCTGTGTAACCAGAGTGAGCCCGTTAATACCTCCTAATACCCCTCCATTGGATGGTTGACAGACATGCCGGCCACATGCCAGCCACCTGCCGGCCACCTGCCGGCCACCTCCCAGGGGGAGCCCGGCCTGAAGGCTCACTGCGTGGAGGGGCAGAGAATGCCTGTCTCCCAGGGAGGTGCCGAAAGGAGTGATCTAGGCACAGTCATTTCCTTCCGGTGACTTTTTTTTAAAACCATAAATAAACCTTGGAAAAGCTGTACTGGAATGGGTGGTGAACACCACCAATCTCACATGCCACTGCCTCCCTCTGATGCCGTCGGCAGGAGCTGAGGAACTGGACAGCAGTCAGTTCAAGGTCGAGGTCTGTGCAAAGAACTGCTCACAATCTAGACGCTAGCATTCGTGAATCGGATGCTCACCGCATGTTTGCCTAAAGCTTAGAATTTGGAAATGAAGGTCTACAGTGAGGATGTTAAAACCAACTTGTTTTTAAATTTTTATCAATTTCAGAGAGAAAGAAGAAAGGAGGGAGGGACAGACAGAGGGAGAGAGAAGCATCGATTTGTTGTTCCACCTATTTATGCGTTCACTGGCTGCTTGTAGAATGGGCACTGCCTGGCGGTCCAATCCACAGCCTCGGAGTATGGGGATGGTGCTCTAACACACACTGAGCCACCCAGCCGGAGCCTGAAACCATCCTGTAAAAGGGAGGCCTGTTCACCTGGTGCAGTTGCTGAAGGTAGAACGCCGAGGGTGCAGGGGGAAGAAGTGGCTCTGAGGTGAGCCCGGCCCGTTCCATCACCACCTGGCCGGCTCCCTCATAAACAGGCCACCAGTCAAAAGGTGCCTCAACAGGAACAGGAGGTCAAATATTTTCTTAAAAAACTCAATCAAATAGAGTCAGAGCACATGGCTCACAACCCGTAATTTAGTAGATGCGTTTCCATGCACGGAGGGCAGCGAGCCATCGGCCCTTCCCTCGAGCTCAGTGACTCCGCCATGCAGAGCTGGGAACAGTGCCTGCCCGAGGTTCGCCCAGTTTCCTAGGTCTGGCTGGAAAGTCAGAAGCGTGCCTGTCCTCTGACCCAGCGCCGGCACATGTCACCTACTACTGAGGTAGCTGAGGCCACTGACCCTTGAGGGGCCCACTGCTGTTTACAGCTACTGTTCTGCTCAGCACGGGCCTGGCCACACGTATGGACTTTATCCAAACCACCCTAATTACACAGTATGTTCTGGGGACCTTGATCACAAAGCTGGATTTTCCAGCTACAGGCGACTTACATGTTGTTGTGGTTGTTCTGGCAACAACTAAACTGGTTGACTGAGACTCTGAATAAGGATTGCCAAAAACAAAACAACAAAAAGGAACAACGGATGTCCTCTTACAGAACCCTACAGAATGGGTGAGAAAACAATGGGCATTCTTGTCTCTTTACGCTATTTACAATTCTAGCTACCATTAAAAATTGAACAGGATCGTAGAACGTGAAAACAACTTCACTCTTCAGTCATTTCCCTGTGAATCCTCTGAAACTATAAAAAAGGTAGGACATGGCTAGTCACACCCTCAAGAGTCCCATTCTGGTTATAAACAGACAATGCGTAGGCCCTATATCCAGGCGTCGGTCAAGAATAATTTCCCCATGCTAGCACGGGGCATTGGTAAGACCTGAAACGCCAGGTAACAGACATGGGACATGCCGGTCGACCAGTTGGATTAGCCTTGTTCACTGGTGCCCACAGGCTGGCTGGGAGAAAAGGCAGGAAGGCCATAGTTCTAGGACCCCCTTACTTAGCAGAAATGTCTCATTCTATACGGTAGCCAAGAACCACAGAACTTCGGCATGTTTCCATCAAGTCCATGAAGCCCTGGGCATGTACCTGCAGCCTTACAAGATACAATAGTTCCTTTGCCATGTTGGATCAAATTTGAACTAAGTCCCAAAGATTTTGCCTATCTTTGAATCTAAGTGAGTCTTCTTGGTCTAGTCCAGCACAGATAGAAAAGTGTGATGATTTAGAATTCAAATTAAAAGGAGCTTACATCACTAAAAATTATCTTCTGGATTTTAATGGAAATTCAGGGAGACTTGAGGTTAACTTCGTGGTATGATAAAGTAAAAAAATCCTTTATATTTGGCATTATCTAGTCTAAATTTCAGGGTCTCAGCCAACTACTCTAACTGGGTCAACCCTTGCTAAAGTGGGCAAAACCTTTGATTCCATAAATCAATTAGCGGTAATCCTTGCTATTGGTCACAGAGGGATCCTGGGAGGATAGGAAGATGAATAGGTAAACCCGTAAAAGCACTAGGAAAACAGGGCAAACATATTGCGTGTGTCTAAGCGATAAGCCCTGAGGTCAGCGTAGATTCAAGAGAGTTGATTCATGCCCGTGTTCTGGAGCTCGCCACTTTAGACTTTACTATGCCACAATTTTTCAAAATGTGTAGTATTGTTTTCCACCCATTTAACTCATAGAAACATGAGCAGATTAGCATGGCAAAATGCATTAAAATAGAACAGAAACTTGGAAGGAAAGTGTGGTATGGATCCAAAACAGCATTATACCCATTTATTGCCATTTATGACACCTGTTTATTCTGCCAGTGTTCCATGTCTGAACCCTTGCTATCTGTGCGCTTTACAAGATAATCCCACTCATTCTACGTGAAGAGTAACGAATTTCTAACAAATCTTGCAATAAAAAATATGGTTGGCTGCAAAAACCATTTTCAATGAAAAGGATACCACATGCTAAAATAGCAAGTAATAACATATTTCTGTGGTCAGATCTATGGCTGCCAAATGTATGGTTACATCTGCAATTTAGAAGTAGGATCCAATTCAAGGCCTCTTTTTTTTCTCCCGCCCCCCTCCGATTTCCTGGCAGAGAATGGCGAGGTGAAGGATGAGAACGTTTTAATCCTGCCAGAAAGTACAGGGACTCTCAGAAGCTGAAAAGCGTCTGAAGAAGGAGCAACACTTTCCTGGGGCGCACCGCTGCCCCGGTGAGATGTTCAGCCTCCGTCCCCACGTCACTCCTCGGTCGCTCTCAGGAGGCTGGCGCTGGCTCTGGCTCTTGGCTGTACGTTCTTGCCAGCGCGTGCATCAAAGCCAAAAACGTGCTCTAATTTTACACCTACGCTGCTTGCAGGCACGCCTCCTGGGCTCCCCGCCCTGAGCGGCTGTTTCCTCGGAGGGGATTCTCACGTCCTCCTGGCGTTTGGCCCATGGTCCAGCCGGCAGGGTTCCCTCCGTTCTGTCCGATGCGGCATCCTCTCGCCTGTTCACAGCCCAGGAGGACGGGTTTCCATTCGGCCACGGGAAAACCAGCCCGGAGGTGCGTGCCTGGACTTTCTGATGCGCGTGAGAAAACACTGTGTGTGGTTTACCCAGCTCCATCCTGAGCGGAACAGACAGGGCACAGGCACGCCCACCCCTTCCTAGTGACCTCGCTTGGTTAGCGGTCCGTCTGTCCTTCTGGGTGTCCAGACACAAAGCTGAATCTCTGCCAGATAAGTGTTTGATGATTTGACATAAATTCCTTAGGATTCACCTGAAAGAGACTGCTATTCCCAAAATGGTAGGTTGGGAAAATCATTTGAATACATGTGCGCATATAGGAACATAGGACCATATGTTCAAAAATGACTAAAACTCTGTATAGAAAACCTTCAGTTTATTCTATTAGTGCCACCTCATTACCTTTATGTAGTTATTTAAGGTGTCAGTCACCCCACCTAGGAGAAAGCAAGTTTTCAGTTCCACACGCAAGTCATGTCACCGTCCTCACCAGACCGACCCCCCTGCGACACTGCCGCTTCCTGGGGACCCGCCTCTTGGGGACCCGCCTCCAGGCCCGACAGAACCGGGGTGGCTGTGCCCCCCAGAGACGATCGCGGCCTCCGTGAGTTACGGTGACCACAGTTTCTGCAGCTACACACACCCAGAGGCTATTGCTTAGGAGAAAGTAGAAGTCAGCCTACGGAAAGATTTTAATTTGACTTTAAGACAATAAAAGATTGCCAAGGCTGGGACAGTGAGTTGCAAAATAATGGATGTGCACTCTAATAACTACGTCTGACTATCTGTTCCTCACTCAACAACTGCTTAACATGCATATCTGGAGAGGGACCGAAGCTAGAGGAAGACGTGGTCAGGACTGAGAAATTCTACCGGAACACTTGCCACTGAAAATAGTTTCGTTTTTATTGTGCCCACATCCAAGCACACACTGAGGATTTCGGCACGGTGGCCACAGGCTGATAAACCGGTACGTGCACGGGGGGCTAATCATCTTGGCACAGCCGGCATTTCAGATCCTTCGCCTGCAGCTGCCACAGGGGCAGGGACTCGGAGCTCTGCATCTGAGGCAGGTTTGTGTGTGAACTCGGTCACTAAAAGGCTGGTTGCATCTTCTGGCTCTTGACTGGCTCAGCTCCAGGGCCCCTGTGGAAAGCATATGGTGCGAGACCCGAGCAACCGCCCGGAGCCGCGCACGGGGCACTTGGAGCTCTTTGGCAAAGAAGAAACTAAGGTGGTCCCTTCGCAGCTGTGGGGCAGATGGTTTGCTTTATGCCATGCCACTGCATACTAAACAGAAACTGCGGAAAGTTTGACAACATCACAAACAAGCGGCTGAGTGTCGGCTCAAATGCTCTCTGCCTCTATCAGGGACCAGCCTTCAGAATCCCGGGCTGTTCACGAGACAGTGGGGAAACAGAGACGTGAAAACCGAATGAAGCGATTTTGAAATTGCACCTAAATGTGGTTGTGTGTGGTTTTCTTCCAAGTAACAGTGTACTAATTACATCTCTCTGCAACTTCAATTAGGGGTGTCATGATTCATGATCCTCAATGTCATCCAGGGTGTAGCTTCCCAGGAAACATGCAGAGATGGGTGAAGCTGCAATCACGCTTCCCCTCAGGGCGGGGCTTCGAAACCATGGAGACGTCAGTTAGCCCGCCCTCTTCCCCCTCCTTGGTGGGACCCCGACACACCGTCTCCTTGGGAAATAAAAACGCCCAGTGAAGCTCAGTCACCATGTTAGCTTCCGCTCCTTCATGCCACCCCGGCGGGGAGATCGTGTTTAATAGGAGACTGGTTCGTAGGTGGGAAAAGAGCCAGTTCCCACCCAGGGACGGGGCGGGCCCGGCCACATTCTCGCGGGTGGTAACAGGATGTGAAGTCCCCTGAAAACACTAGGGTTATAGCGTTAAGAAGAGATCAGCTTACCCGAGTGTGTGTGTGTGACACTCTTCTAGGCACTGAGGTTGCGGCCGCAACAAAATTCTGTCATGCATGTAAACCCGCACCCATGCTGTTTTCAATGCACTTAGACAGAGAACCAAAATACCACTTTCAGTGCCTGATTATGGGTAGAATTAAGAATAGGATTATGGCTAGTACTCAGGAAGGATTTTCCTTAAACTGACTTGTTTTGAGTCAGATGCTCGCTGAATTTTCTAAAATGTTTTTATAATTTGAAACGTTATTTAAAAGAACCATGTTGTGTCCTTCATTAATAACAAGCAGGTCTCCACCAAAAGAGGATATAACTTTATATAAACTAAGTTATCTATTAGGTAAATGGAATAATTTGTTTCTGTGTTTGCAAACCTCCGAGAGAAAGTCAGGTGTCGAAATACAGATCTTCGGAAGCTGGGGCAGACAGTCGCTGCATTTCTCTACCAGGGCAACCAAGTGCTTTGTCAGCTGGACAGCCCTTGACTTGCCAACAGCGAGACAAGTCCGTCAAACCCACCCCGAGGCCCCGCCGCCCAATGGCATCACTGCCGAAACAACCCAAGTGAGGAGCGGCACTTCTCCTCCCCCTGTGGCTCCCTCCTTCCGGGCTTTAGGTTCCAGAAGCTTCTGCACCTTTTGGGGAGTAGCAATGCCTTGCATTACCGAAAGGGCAGAGAGGAGTCCTGCCCCGGTTGTGGCCGGGGGTGGCGGGGGGTGGGGAACGTCTTTCTCCCACACCTGCCTGCCCCCTGGGCAAGGCGTCCACACCGCCCTACCTGGCCAGCACCCGGCTCAGTCCCGGCTCTCAGCCCACAATGTTCGGCTTAGCCCTTGTTTATCCCTCTTGGTTTCTTCCCTCTCACTGGCCTGCGTTCACTCCCCTCGGAGAGCCATGCCCACAGCTGCACCTAACTCCCTGACCGGTGCTCGGCTGGAAAGGACTACAGAGAACCCATGTACGGCTGCCCAGCGGGGGAAAAGGCAGTTTCCATTCGGATCCTTCAGCCAGAAAAGTGGGGCTTAATACACCCAGGAAATCATTGCTTAAAATGTGTAGAGTGTGTTTCCACAGGAGCTAATATTTGGCCCTCCACAAAATCCTTCTGTGCTGGGAGGACCACGTGCCCCTTTGGATACATTAGTGCATGGACAGCGCAGAAAGGACTGCTGACCCGTGGGCGTGGGAGGGGGGTGTAAGTCTAACGCAGGCTGCTGTCTGCGCTGCACCGCGAGGAAGGCCGGGGTGGGCCTCGAACCTCCTGAGGAGACGGTGGCTCCTCGGCGGTGCACAGCTGGAGGCTGGAGGGACAGAGCGGACAGCCAGACTGGGCCTGAGAGTGGGGCGGCCTCGCCGAGGGACACCCAGATTCGCTACACAGCACTGGGAAATTATGTGCGCCTCAGACAGGCGGTTGTCTTCAAAGTGACGGTGCCACCGATCTCCCAGGGGCTTCGCTACGGGCACCGTGACTCCTCATGAAACGTGGACGTTTGCCGCAAACGTGCCGAGACCACCTCCACCTCCATCAGGCCTGCGGCCCAGGGCCACGTCCCTTCCCGGGAGACAGGAGAGGCTGGGGACACAGGGGACAGGGGCTGGGGTGAATGAAACCCTCCCCGCACCGGGGTCTGATGACGCCCGGCCGCACGGGCTGGGAGGTTCCTGACTTGCTTGGCAGGAGACGCAACCAATAAAATGTAATAGTTCCCGGTTGAATCGCTAGACCTTTAAGAAATAGTATTACTTTTTAGCAATTTCCTCTATTCCTACAACATGGGGAAACACTTATAATTGTTGCATGGAATTAAGAAGCACCATAAGGTTTAATAAACAAACATTTCCACTTTGCCAAGTCTAGAATAACCTTAACCACTAACAAAGACAAAGTCATAGAAAATCCAAAAACTCACCAGCTCGAGGCCTCAGTGCCAAGCATTAGTCTCGGGAGCAATGTGAAAAGGGGCCACACATTTATAAACAAACACCCACAAACAAACACAGGGGAGCAACCTGTTCCAAACGGCATCCTGGGCGTACACGCCAGCGGGCCTGCACCGGTGAAGGGTGGGTATACACACGACTTTCCATGTTCTTCGCTGCTACTTTTTGTGTTTGTGATTTCTGGCATGAGTATTAGTTCAACGCACATACCAACTGGATTAAAACTGAAAGCACATGCATTTCTGGGTTTTATTTTTTAAGATGTGCCGTATGTAGCTTTCCGGAGAGCGAAGTCATGCATGGACGTTGTAAAGAAATGGAGAAGGCGGAAGAGTCGGCCAAGCGACACTCAGACATGACCCACGGACACAGGCGGACAGCAGCGCGGTGACAGCCTGAGGGAGGGGGCGAGGGCTGGGTAGAGGTGGGCAGAGGAGGGGGGAACGGGGTCACCTGTGGTAGTGCCAACCATAAAGATGCAGTTAGAAAAAGGGAAAATGACACCATGGACAGCAGCTGTATGTCCTGCCCGCACCCAGGACCCCTCTGGAAACGGCACCCGATTCTCCTCTCAAGCTGTTCACACAGGCGGTTGTGGGGGGGACCCACTGCCACCGCCTGGCTTGAGAGTGAGCCCACCTAATAAGAGTATTCTAACTCTTCGACCACAGGGCTTGCCTCAGAAATAAGCCAATGACCTAAGCCGTTTACTGAGGTTCAAGTGCAGAAGTTTGCTGCTACTTCTGCTTGTATTTCTATTCTCCAGGGATAACCACTGGTGTTAGTTTGCTATGGTTCCTTCTGGACTTTTTCTATCATGTGTATTTGTCAATAAAATAAGCCTCTCTATACATATACACACATATGTATACATACGTATTTATGGACTGATATGTGTGTATGGGCTCATATAAATTAAAGTTTCTACACAGAGTGGAATAGGGCATGAACCTGATTTACCCCTTTCACCCACACTCGGATTAGCCACATCTCTATTTCAGGGCCTCAGAGGGACCGTAACTCGCTTATCACGGCATGGTAGGCTGTCCCCCCGAGGGGACAGGATTCACCACATCACCAGTAGGACTTGCTGTCCCATAAGGAACTACAGGAGGGGACACCACTGGCCGGAACTCGCTCTGGAAGGCCCCGCAGCATTATGTGGCCCCCCCGGGGGGGGAGGCCGTGACTTAGAAGGAGCCCCGGCTGGGAGTCTGGTGGAAGAAGGTGGGCCTGAGAAAAATGGAGAAGGAAAAGTCTTCCTCAGGGTCTCACCTGGGACAGCGGGTGTAGCCCTGGGAGGCGTTACCGAGCAGGAGGACAAAAGTCACCGGCTGGTTCTGGGGAAACCAGGTCAGGCTGGCCTTGGAGCTGCCCCACCACTGCATCAGGGTTGGGAACTTGGGGTCGACGTCTCGACAGACTCACAGGAGACGGAGGCTGCAGGTGCGTGAAGGCAGCGTCCAAGGACATCCCAAGTAAGTGAGGATGGAGCCCTAGGGGACCAGTGACTATGGTCCCCTAGGGACTATAGGGGCCCCTAGGGTCCACAAGTGTATGTGGCTCCTACACAAAACACGCACGCGAGGTCGCCCTTCCAAAACCCCAAACTGCCCACATCCATCTAACCGTTCAATGCAGAGGAAATGTCCACATGCGAGCCATAGCAGCTAGTATGTGTTCCATATCAATTCCTCAGACCAGGAACCATATTTGCTCAATAGTATACACTTGAAATTATACTTTCCCGTATACACACTGTACTGTTTGCAGGGTAATTACTGAAAATCAATACCCTTCGCCCTTTACTTCTTCAAGCTTATTGAAAATTTAATTAGCCCTGGCTGGCATAGCTCAGTGGATTGAGCACGAACTGCGAACCAAAGTGTCACAGGTTTGATTCCCAGCTAGGGTACATGCCTGGGTTGCGGGCCATAACCCCCAGCAACCGCACATTGATGTTTCTCTCTATCTCCCTCCCTTCCCTCTCTAAAAAATAAATAAATAAATAAAATCTTCAAAAAAAAGAAAATTTAATTAACCGTAGTGATTTGTTTAAAGTCTTTTGTTCACTAGCATCTACGTTCCTTCGGGACAGGACCACACCGGTGTTACACTGTCGTATATGCCTGACATGTATGTACACCACGTGCTCGGCTCAGCCGGTAACCTTTGCTCAGTGGATCCACCCGTGATGCGTTGGAGAGAGGAGAAGAAATGGGGGAAAGAAAGGAAGGAAGGATGGAGGAGAAAGGAGGAGTCTAAAAAGGAAAAAGAAAAATCTCCTTTCAAAATCACGTAATCTGTAAGAGCAACCCGTAAGAGAATAAAGATGAGATCTTTTTTCTGCAAAGTAACTAAGAATAAGAAACATCTAGAAAAAAAAAATGAGCTGATAATAACTCCATTTTGGTTTTACTTCCATTCGCACCCCAAATTTTATGCATAGATGCTATTTCCTTCCACATTTCTTCTTTCTTAAAAAGGCAAGTCAAGCAAATGTCAAGCTTATTTTTATTATATCAAAATATATGTATATTCACATAACTGGCATTTTCCAATGGTATTGCCTTTTTCTTATGCAGGCTGGTTTGCTTAATAAATCCCCCAGAAGAGCTAAAGCAGCATGAAACTGAGCAAGAGTTATGAGAAATCCCCTGCAATAAAGTGCTTCTCCTTTTATTTTTAACTCTATCCTGTCTTTTCAGGATTAAGTCCATTGTGGAGAAGTCATACAAATCAAAAGATACAGAGTAAAAAACAGGCGCCTGAGGAATTTTCCTATCTTTCTAGCCCACATTATTTTTGCTCTTTATTCAATAACTAATCCTCAGTTTAAACAGATACTTCTTTTCCTGTTTGAGCAAAAATTGAGGTCAAACTATTTTTTTCCTTTTTGATTGGGTCATTTTAGCAGGAAAAATATTTTTCAGAATTACTTTCAGTCTGTACTGAGCATAATAATTCTTAATTGTCTGTAGACTTTGAATTATTTAAAGGCATCAAATTAAAACATTTTTAAATCAAAGAGGCACTACACCAGGGGGCAATGGGAGAGAAATGTATTACTGGAGATAAAGAAGCTAAAGATTTTAATTCTGTAAGGACACATCAAAAGTCTCAAATAAATACTCAAGTATTTCTTCATTTCCATATAGATTCTGCCCTAGGCTAATGTAATATTCATCAAGTCTCTACTAAAGTACATTTTTAGTACCTTCTTATCTGAGTTTAAGATTTTAAAAAAAGAACACTTTAAAATTACACCCATAGGGAAGTCATTTAAGCGGGCTGCTTCCTCAGATAAATTAATTTCATCTAAACCAACTTCCTAGACAGAAAAATATTTTCTATACTTAATTCAGAACATGAACTATTTTTATGCTTTTGAGTGTGGATTAACTAAAAACATCAATCTGAAATAAAAACAAATAGCAATCGTGATTTGATTGGCAGGATTGGGCTCCTTCGGCTTGAAATTAGCTAGGAAATGGTGCGCCATTTCAATTTCGCTTTATTCTCTTCGGGACCAGCTTGAAATGAAAAGGCGAGCAAATTCTACATTCCACTCCCGGTTTTCCTTCGTGGGGAGTCATTCCTATGTCACGGAAGTGGCACATAATATTTTTGTACGCGGGGACTGGGTGGGGACGAGGTCCCATGGGACCCTGAAGGGCCCACAGTGGAAGCGGGCACGGTGAACTCTGCACGCCGCTCTGCGCGAAGACGGGCGCTGGGGGCGGGTGCGTAGAAAGAAGTGTGTCCCCTGGGGAGCGGGCGCAGCGTGCTGGGGGGGGTCTGGGGAAAACACGGCAGCGGCACGCAAAGGGACTCCAGAAAGGTCTTGATGGAAAGGGGCTTTCCTCCATTTTTTTCTGAGTTGTTCGTGCACTCGGGCAAGCCCACGTCCTGGAGATCACCAATTCACAACCTCAGCGTGAGGCTGGTAGGCGTTCACTAGGAACTTCTTCAACTACACAGTACGAGGGGTTTTTTCCTTTTAGTAAGTTAGGTCCCCAAGATTTTACTAATGCAATGCCCCACGGCACCGCAGAATGCCAGGATGTCTATGTCCCCACATTCTCAGCTTCGCTGTTTGAGAAACGTGTGCACGTCGTTTTCACTGAGGAAACACTCCTGTTGTTTATATTTGCATGTGACAGATAAGGCCTAAAACTAAACAGTTTTCAGGGGTCTAAAAAATGTTCCACTGCAGAAAAAAAAACCGCATTTTAAAGCTAAAGGAACGTAGAATGGCAAAAACGACTGATAACACAAACTAAAAGGAAGAAGACAATGAAAGTCCCAATTAAATAATTATAAACTGCATCTTCCAAGCCAAATTACAACTATTCGTTTTCATTATGTGCTTAAGTTAAGACTGTATGAATGTGTTATTTGGATCCTTTCCATTTTCTCTTTTAATTTCTCTATACCATTTAACTAATGTTTAACTTACTGTTCATGTTGGTTTGTTTTGTTTAATTTGCCATTATTTACCTTAGTTTTTCGTATTTAGGGCCCGACAACCCAGCTATTGTTTGCTTCTGGCGATGCTTACAGATGTTTCCTTTGGCGCTGCTTCTCCTGGGCGGATGATAACAATCTGTGCCCATTTCCATCACTTCTACCTCTCGTCTGAAGTAGCCCGCACAACTCTAATAAGAATCCGAATCTACTTATCTTCGGGGTATAATACAAAATCCATCTATTTATTCAAGACTTCGATTAACACCATCTATATTTATGAGAGGCCCTGGGCTCGGCAGGTGAACGTATTTTATATGAAACTCAAGTGTTATTAAACACCATTCTGTGGCGCTCTCAGCGTCGGCGGCAAATGTGCGAGTGTTCGATAACCTTTAGCCCGAGGTCTAATATTTTGTGGTTGTGAACTCACAAAACAAGAAAATCTCTTCTTAAAGCAGGAGTTGAAGTCACCTAATAAATCAGAAAATATGATCAAACCGAAGTTACGTCAAGGAAGTGCCTTATGGCGTCTTGGCGTTTGGTTTCCCACTAAACACTGGGCCGTCTGCAAATGACGACCGAGTGACTATTAAATGTCACCTGAACATATGTGCATGAGACCACGAATATTATATTATTCCTAGGTGGCCGGATACACACACACACCCCTAATAGTTCCTGCTCGACTTGAAGTAATACACACAAAGAGAAACTTCTGTCCACTGGCAGGTTTATTAATAAAGCACACCACTTCTAGGTCTACTGTGTATAAGAAACACTACCAGTGATTATCAATGAAAAGTGTATTTTTGCTTAACCTACGCACAAAGGCACGAGGTCTGACTTCAACAAAGACGGGTAACAAGCGCCCCGAGCTGATCGGTACTGGACTCTCGGTCTTGATTTCTCTGGGTGCACGTGCTTGACTACCTCACCAGTCCCGGGGTTCCTTTCCCTCCCCTGTAAAACCGGTGCGATTATCTGCGACACCGTCCTGCCACACCAAACGCCTGCCATTTGAGAGTGATGTGTTGCTCCTGCCTCTGATGACACCCATAAAAATACCCATTACCCACCGGGGCTCTAATGACCAGCCAGCCACTGTCCTATATGCCTTATATACACTCATTTAGCCTTCCCAACCACCTATGTGGCGAACACATTGATGATTTCCATTTCAGAGGAGAGGCTCAATACCTTGCCCACAGTCCAAGAGATAAATGGCTGATATTCAAATCCAGGCCGTCTGGGACTCAGAGCCGTGCTCCTGTTATGCAGCCTCACTATAAATGGCCCTGCCGCACCACGCAGCTGTAAACACTGTCCTTGCCGGTGAAGTTACTAATCGCTCCATTTCTGCTGACATGAATCTAATTCGTCTTTAATCGCTGTATCTGGCATTTTCTGCTTGTATATGCAACATTTTCCAGGGATTCCAGGGGGGTTGGGGAGTGAGTGAGAAAGGCGAGGGGATGACGCAGTACAAATCGGCAGCTGCGGAAGAGTCGCAGGGATGTCAGTTACGGAATGAGGAACACAGTCGATGACATCGTGATCACCGTGCCCGCGGCCAGGTGGGGACGTGAAGCAGTGGGCGGCCTGCTCCGAAAAGTAGATGGTTTTCTCACCACTTTGCAGTGCATCCGAAACGAGTACAGAGTAACACTGACTGTCCACTGTGATGGAAAAAATAAATTTTTAAAAATGAGACGCTTCACACAACACCATGAAGGCTATTGAGTAGTTGCTTCTCATTTGAATTTCATTGACGAGAAAATTTAGAGCCAAGGCCCAGACATTTGTGAGACTTCCTGATTACAAAGCGAAGGGCCCGAGATACCCTGCAGAACGAGAAGAGGCCACGCACGCTGTCGCAAAGCCGACAGTCAACACAGCCAGAGTCGAACTCGAGATTCCTGACTTCCACTTTGTGTGTTCAGCATTCTCAAACCTTTTCTTCAGTCTGGGTCTCTGTCCTGGTCTAAGGTCTTGATAAATCAGATTGAAGAGGATGAAATGAAGTTCATCATTTTCTCCCAGATCAACTTTTTCTTCCAGATTCTTTTTCCTGATTGATGATACTCACAATTACTAGCCTAACTCAGAAGTCTGGAAATCTCTTCCTTTCTTTCCATCAATCTCACATCACCACTCGATTCTAGAAATTCGAGCTTCAAAATGCGGCTCTAATCTATTTATTTTGTTCCCACTGCTGTTGCTACAAGTCTACGATCATTTGCAGGCTATCACAGGTCCTCCGTGACTGAGGACCTTGCCCACGCCAGCTCTCCTGCACCCGAGGCTACAACCTCGCCAAACAACTAAGTGTGTTCCACACACTTAAGCACAAGTCCCATGACTCTGTGCGTGAGGATCTCTCTGCCATGAACACCTCTTTATCCTAAGCACTTCCTCTTCCAAGACTTGTTTTCTTAGCTTTCCCGATCTCCAAATGAACCCCTCTTTCTTGTCCATGCCCATATTATAGTTCCTTTCCTAGAGTAGTTTACAGGTAATAAACATGTCCTGCCTGATGGGACTCAGTTCTAGGCTTTGTGCTTTGAACGTGGGGTCTTTGATGCATGAAAAAGCCATGAAATAAAAATATTAGTCCCATTTTAGAGATGGAAGTCCTGAAGCACAGGAAGGCTGTGCAGCCATACAATTGAGAAGTGATGAAACCCAGGTTTAAAATGTGTTGTTCTGCAAAACCCCACACTCCACCCACTGTACCTCAGTCCTTATTTAATTATGTGTTTACATGCATGGCCACTGAACTCTTAAGATGTGAGAAATACATCTTATTCAGAACTGAGGGATCAGTACTGAGTATACTGTCCACACTCAACAAATGTCTGGTGAGTAAACGCACGAGCCCATGCATTGTTTAACTCACTAAACAAAATCCTATTGTTATTAACTACCGTTTAAATAGAAATGTCAGTTTCATAAATGTGACTGATGTGGAAAGAAGATTTAAACAACGTTTATGAGTTTTTAATGTAATTTTTATTGAGTTTTTGTGTCATAATTCATTAATTAAAGACATAAAGAATAATGCTGGTATGCTTTATCTCACCATATTATTCAAATTGGCATTTTTCTTTCAATAAGAGGGTTGGGATAAGTTATTACTTTCTGTTCTTGCAGAAAGATCCATCCAGTTTTCATACAATGACCTATGTCCTATTTTATAAATATGTATTTGTATGTACAATATGTGTATAAACATATTGCAATCATATTTTGACTTTTTAAGAAGTGGTACTGGCAATCACCAAGTGATCTTTAAAGAATATAATAAAATATGGAATGCTCTTCATTTTAAGAAGGAACATTGTGTCATTTGTTTTTTAGCCTACACCAACAATTTTCAGCCTCTTTCATCTGAAGGCACACAGACACTAATTACTAAAATTCTGCAGCACACCAAAAAATATATATTTTTTGCCAATCTGACAAAAAAACAGGTGTAATTTTGATTGATTTACAAAAAAAATATTACTCAATTACCATTTTTTGTCCAAAGTGACTTGTTAAAAATCAGGTTCCTATACTTGTATATTAGGATTTCTGGTACCATGAATTAGCCAATGAGATGAAACTTTACTATGCGGCATGACCAATAAGATGCAACTCTATCATGTGACCAATATATTTATGGTTCAAGACAGGGCATCCACCCCAGATGGCTATTGTTGTGTTGTTGTTGTTTTAATGTGACAATCTACGGGAAAAGAGGCCACTAAATTTTGGTCAGGTATTGCATGTTTTAAAGCCCACATTGTTCAAGGCTCACCTGTACTTTTAATGTCTGCAAAATATATACTACTTCCCTGTGTGGATATACTTACTTACCCACCTCTATTATTTTGTACCTTGAAATCCTATTTCTTGTGGTCTGGAAATAGTAAATGGAAAATTCCAGAAACACATGATTCCTAAGTTTTAAGTCATGTGCTGTTCTGACAAGCATGATGAAATCTCATGCACGCCACCACCCCCTCCCCCTGCCGCCATCCAGCCTGGGATTTGAATCATGTGTACTCTTCCCGCCCATTTGTCACTCAGCAGCCACCTGGGGGATCAGATGGACTATTGCAGGGTCACAGTGCTTGGGTTCAAGTCCCGTTTATTCTACTTCACAGAGCCCCCAGGCACAAGAGGAGGGATGCTGGCAACCCCAACATGCCAGGGAGAAGCCGTGAAATGCTTCCTTCAGGTGAGAAGGTGAGTACGGTACGACGACATATTTTGAGAAGGGGAAACCGCATACATAGAACTTTCACCGCCGTATATTGTCATGACTGTTCTACTTCATTATTAGTTTTGTTGTTAATCTCTTATGTGCATGACTTATACGCTGAACTTTATCGCAGGTAGGAGAGTGCAGAAAGAAAACATAGTACGCACAGGGTTCAGTACTATCCACGGTGACAGGCGCCCATTGCATCCAACGCAAAGACTCCTTTATATCAAAATCAATTAGTTTTGAGGACCATCTATACTGTTCATTAAAAAAAATCCTCACCTGAGGATATGTTTATTTATTATAGAGAGGGAAGAAAGGAGGGAGAGAGAGGAACATCTGTCAGTTCCCTCCCATACATGCCCCAAGCAGGGATCGAACCTGCACCCTAGGTACGCGCCCTGACTGGGAATCAAATCTGCAGCCTTTATTTTGGGGGTGTGGAGGGTGCTCTGACCAACTGAGCCACCCGGCCAGAGCCATACGGTACTTTGAATGGATCTTTACCTCTGCAGGGTTTTGTAACATCATGTCCTTGTATTTGGAATGTACCAATTCACTTAGCTATGCAGACACTCTAAATGTTGTCTTCTTTCGCTGTAAAATATTTTAAAATCCCCTTTACCTCATCACCAATCGCTTGAGAAATTTCTAAGTATTGAGAAGCTGTCAGACTCATGGTGGAAGATACAAGTTTTCAAAAATTCACAATATTGTTTAAAAGCTTAATTCTGTCATTAGCAGCAAGTACTACTTGCTGTCCTCGAGGTGGTAGGCTCACTTCAATAATTTTTGAGACAACATCTGCCAAACATAAAAGCCCAAAATACTATAGTTTGTCATGGTTCTTTAAGTAAAAATTGTTTCAGGTATAAAATCGTGGCTAGTTCAGTTGACAACTCAATAACAAGTATTTTTTTCAAGGTTGCAACTGTACTTCAAGATGTAGCAAAACAGGTTTATACATACTTCCCATTTCATCACACAAAGTATTAGAAAGACACTGTACCCAAAGGTTGAAGTTAATAAAATTAGTGATTTTACTCAATCATCAAGGATACCCTTCAATGCAAACGATGTGTTGTTGTTTTTTCCTGCCTGTGAACCACGGGAAATAAACCAGTCACTTCTGGGTCAACTTGGTGCTTTGATGTGAGCTAAGGCACAGGGAGTTTCCCCACCGTCTGCTCTGTAAACAAGGTCATCGATGTCTCAGCTTCCTTATGAAAATAGTTTTGACCTCACAGACTTCTTACAAGGCTCTTGGGGATCCCCCACGTGGCATAGTTAGAAACCTGTTGTCTATATTTTCTCCATTCCCAAGATGAGGAAACTGAGGTTCCAAGATTATGCGACCTACCCGAAGCCCAACAGTGAACAGCACAGCTGAGGTCCACACCCAGGCACCCTAACCCCGGGCCCGGGTCTCCGAGGACTTTCCACCCTGCCTTAGGACATCTTTCTACGGGAGTCAGACTGTCCCCACGCTCCTTGTCCTGAGATTTTGCACTGGTCCTTGCATTGTTCTGGAGATGATGCAAGGCATCCATCAAGCATTTAGATTTCTTCTGAGATGAGCCGGTGTCTGTGCCCAGCATCTGGGGAGGCTCAGGTGATAAGGCATTGTCCTCTCTTTCGAGGGTTTCACTCGGGGCGGGGGGTGATAAACATGTAAATACCTGCGGCCCTGCCTGAGGAATGCTATAACAGAACCCTGTGCAAAGCATTCTGGGAGCACGGAAGAGTGATGAATTCCGCCCAAAGAAGGGAGGAGGAGGGGTCAGGGAGTTAGCCCCGGGCAAAAGCGCCGATCCCTTCAGTCACAGGCCAGCCCTCGTCACATCGGGGCACAGCTGCTGTGTGCCTGCGCTAAGTCCCCCCACTTTGAATTAAGTGTCTGCACTGCCCTCAAGAACCCACGAGGAGGGTGACTATTACACTCAAATCCCCACATCAGAAGGAAATGCCTCCCGAACCCGTGTGTGGGTCCTTCTGTTGCAGGTAGACATTCGCGTTCATTCACACCAGCTGGGACTTAAGGGGGAGACAGGCGGACGACGTTGCCACAGCCAAACGGCTTCTTCTAGACTCCAGTCAGGGGCAATGATGCGAGTGAAAGAGACTGTCACCAAGTGTCCCCAGCGGACTTCGTAGTCATCATCCTGCCAGGCCAGAGGTCGGCCGTTTTCCTCTCCTGTGCAGGACCAGAGAGTGAGTATTGCCCACCTTGCAGGCCGGCGGGCTCCGAGCGCAGTGCTGGGCTCCGCCCTTGCGCTGTGCGAACAGCCCCAGACAGCAGTGCTCCCACAACGCTTTGCGGGCCAGACAGGCCGTGGGGGGCCACGCGTGCCCGTGGGCTCTATAGCTGGGCCACTCCTGCCCTCTTCCCTACGTGTGCTCTGCTTCACCGTGGAGTGGAAAGCACCTTGGACTCGGGATGAGGAGAACTGGGCTTTAAATTCTGCCTTGCTCACAAGCAGCTGTGTGATTTCAGGCGCATTGCTTTGCCGCTCTGGCACCTGTTCCTTGTATCAAATCAAGTATTCGTGCCTCACAGTCAGTAACGGCCCTTCTTATTGTACAATCCGAAGACCTACCGCAAAGTCCCTTGGCCCCCTTCCCCCAACACACACACCAGTATTCCTGACTCACTCCAGCACAGAATACACAGAGACACTGAGGAAAAGTAAGTGTGGCCTCAGGTGACACCAACAGGAACAGCTACCCCTGACGCAGGCGTGCAAGGATGAAGTTCAATTCTGAGTGTAACACCGACAAGACTGAGAAAAGCAACCAGATTCCTTAAAGGTTCTACAAGTCTTAGCCAGTCAGGTATCCTTCAAAGAATTGGGCAAAGAGTAAAAAAGCAAAAATGGAGTGGGCATAATGTTACTTTTTAAATGCTTGGAATCAAACAAAGATTAGATGCTAAACAAAATGTTTCAGGTCACAATGACATTCCTGAGTCTTGAGTTGTGACCAAGCATAAATTCTCTGCCTTCTGACTCTTGGTAGTATCTTAGGTCTATAAAGTTATTGTTAGTAACATTGAAAAAATACCACTACTCACTTGTATTTGTATAGCTATATAGAGATTTTATCTCTGGATATTATATTGTTTGAGCTTCCTGCGGCCCTATGACATTGACAAAGATAAACACTCTAGCCAGTTTACAAATAAGGAGGCAGAAGTTCAAAAGGATTATTGTCTGCCTCGAAGATTCTTGAGTTAATATCATAAAAAGGGGAGGGGCTAAAGCTAAGCTCACAAATTAGCTTAGCCAATGTAGACCAGACGCTAAAAACACACACCACCAAACGGTTGGTAGAACCTCATTTCCTTTACTTTCCAAGGGAAGGGGGAGCTGGGGGAGAATGACCAAACAGCTTCAAAGCACTTTAAATTCGGAAACAGTTGCCTAGCATTTTGTGTTAGCAGTTAGTATTCAATTTACCTAGTTTTTCTGTTAAGTGCTTCAACCAAATGTCAATGCTGTGCAAATATAGCTCATAAAGCGTACCAGGGAAGGGGGTTGTGCTTTATTAAAATAACCACCACTGAAAAGGGCTCTATAAGCAAAGGGTATCCCCTTCAATTTGATCAGCCTCACAGATAAGGGCCGTGTCCTTATAAAATTAAAATACAAACAGCTGTGAATAATTTAAATCACTAAAAGACATGAATGGATTCATAGTTTCATGTTATACTTGCCTTTTATCCAGATGCAACTTTGAACATAATAAATTTGGTTTTAGAACTGAAATCCTTAACATTTTGAGGTTTTTAAAAAAATATATATGTATAATTAAATTCACCTTTGAAGGATCCTGAAGGTGTATGGGGCAGAAGCAACATGTTTTTATTCCAATGACTCAGTGGCGGGGGTCGGGGTCGGTGGGGGGGGGGGCTCCACAGAAAGCTATGGCGAGGTCTGAGAAAGCAGAGGTGCAGAGAGAGCTGGACGACCCGAAGGAGACAGGAGTCAGGGATGAGGGACTCATCCCTCAGTTAATGTCTCGATTTGATCGCTATCAACTTCCACCCGTCCGCCCGACCCCGGGGCACTGTCCACAGAGGCACCCGCCCGCAGCACGAAGCTTCGCAAACCACTGTTGACACCACGTGCAATCAGTCCCAGCACCATCCCTGTACACTGCACAAATCTTTTTTGTGCTTCAGCTGCATTTTTATCTTTCCTGAAATCATAACGCATAACACGCCGAAAATGTTGCGTATTTCCTTCCATCTTCAATATTAAAATGGCCACACAAAAATTTAAAAATTTTGTTAGGTTCCTTAAAAATGCACGTGACAGGACAGCTGTCACACTGCTATCTAACACAACTGTTTCCAATGAAGTCAAAGACGACCAAGAGCTACGAGAGCCGTGCCACGGAAAAACCCAGCGGACTTCGTGGCCAACCCAAATCTTACATGGGAATTTGTTTCTAAAATCAGCCTATAGAGCAAACATGACCTGGAATCAAAAGACCCTTGAAAACTCCTTCTATTTTCCTAGAGACCAGCAAGGATGGCTTTGCATACACGCAAATCCTGTAACCACACATAAACATCACGTACCTGATAGTGCACAGCTTGTAACAGAGACCCACCTTGTACCCTCAAAGAGCCATTAAAATATTTAAGAATTGGAATCACACCCAGTCTGGCGGGCAACTAGTGCCACGGGGCCTGCAGGAGCTGCTCGGAGTCCGAACTTCCTTGGGAGGAACGCCGGCCACACGGCCTCCACCGTTCCTAACGCCGGGCCCCTCTCCCCTCCTCTGTCCCCACTCTCTTACTCCCCTCACCCACCTCCCCTTCTGGCCAGTTGGTCAAGGTGAAGCCACTCTGTCTCTGAAGTCCTCCAAAGCCATCGGAGCCTCACATAGATCGGTGTTTATCGCGGCCACAGGAAGTTACCACAAACCACAAACGTAAAACTACTTAGATCAAACACACCCGTGGAACAATTCACAGATCATTACCTCACGGTTCTGGAGGTCCCGGGAGGGTCTGACTGCTCGTGGTCCTCTGCTCTGGGCTTCCCAAGGCCCAAACCCAGGGGCCGGGGGCCAGGGCTCCGGGGCACAGCCCCCGTGTGGCCTCGCTCGGGTAGGCGGCCGAAAGCAGGTCCATGCAGGCGCGGGACTCCAGGCCCAGCCCCTTGCGGCTGTGACCCAGGAATCCTGCTCAGCTTCCAAGGCAGCCATCTGGGGGGCTCCTGAACCCCCTTCCCCATCTTTCAGAGCCTGCAACAGGGTCAAGTCCTCCTCCCGCTTGCAAACCCCGTACCTCCCTTCACTGCATCTCTCTGACCTCTGGCTTCCCCTCCGGTTTTAAAGACGCGTGATTACATTGGACCCACCTGCGAGAGCCCGGCTCCTGGCCTGTCTGCGGCCTGCTGAGGGCTCACCCGCATTCCACCTGCAAAGGCTCCTCCCAGGGGCTCCTAGGGGAGTGTCTGAGTGGGGCACGTGGGGCCAGGAATCTTCTCCTCCTTCCTTCCTTCCTTCCCTCCCTCCCTCCCTCCCTTTCTCCCTTTCTCCCTCCCTGCCTTCCTTCCTTCCTTCCTTCCTTCCCTCCCTCCCTCCCTCCCTTCCTTCCTTCCTTCCCTCCCTCTTCTCCCTCCCTTCCTTCCTTCCTTCCCCTCCCTCCCTTCCTTTCTCCCTTCCTTCCTTCCTTCCCCTCCCTCCCTTCCTTTCTCTCTTCCTTCCTTCCTTCCTTCCTTCCCTCCCTCCCTCCCTTTCTCCCTTCCTTCCTTCCCTCCTTCCCTCCCTCCCTTCCTTCCTTCTTTCCTTTTTTTTTCCCTTCCTTCCTTCCTTCCTTTCCTGAGAAGCTGACCTTAGGAAACCAGCCCAGCAGGAGAAAGGACTAGAAGCCTTTGCTCCTTCCACCTCCTGACCTGTTTTCCTCTGAGCACTCCGCCCACAGTGGACATGGCAGGGCTCCCCACCCCACACCCTACACGAGCACAAGACGCAATCCACACACGTCGGTAGGCACGGCTCATATGACATGGGGGCCGGAGAGGTTCTGCACTGCTAACTCCCAGTCATGGCAGGTGTTCACCCTCTCCCCACCAGAAAATCCCCCCAAATAAAATGGACCCCTCACAGGTCCTCCCATCACTGCACCAAAGTGCCCTGAATTGTGTCCTGACGTCCAGGGGCGTCCTGGGACCATGTCCGACTTCTAGAGACTTCTTCATAGGAGATTCACGAAGGCAAAACAATAGCATTAAACCTTCGGCTCTTTCAGAACCTCTGCATTAGAAAGACCTGCTGGAGCAAAGGCCATTTCTGTGCCTTTTCAATAGAATAACTCACACGTTACCCATCGCCGTTTACGTTACAGAATGCCAAGCAGAGGTTACGCAGGTAATCAGTCTCTCCTGGATTTCAGCTCCAGCCCGGGAGCTGCTATGGGGGGTCTACTGCCGCCCCCAGCTCTGCCTTTGATTGGCCAGCAGAGACTGTATTTCCATTTGCTTTTACGTCCAATTCCTCAGGACGAGACAAGCAGAAGTTGGGCCCTCGTCTGTGGCTCACACGCAACGCAGCCTCTTCGCTCATTCCCGCCCCGGCCGGGCCCTCGGGGCGCCTGGCATGGGGCGGGCGGGGGGGGCAGTCTCTTCAGCTGAACAGTGAGAACCAGACAAACTCCCTATTTGCTGGTTCTGTTGTGGGTGCCAATAGCTCCAGCACTACATCCGGCGCTCACCGACATCCATAAATCCACTCGGTGTCACTTCCAGTTTCTTTCTCTTTGTAATGTCATTGTTCTGAGTCTATTTCCAAGTGTATTGTTACTTACTGCAGTTTGTTTTCTTAAAGATTCCTCAACTCTGCTTTATAAATAACAAAGTCATCTTAGCTGTATCCTTAAGGGAGGGGACAGACGTGGGCCCGTCTGCAGCACAGCTCAGGGTGGGGAGCCCCCTCCAGGCCGGGCACAGCGTCGGTCTGCAAGGGAGGGCCACTGCGTGCGGCCCCTCCGCCACAGCAACACAAAGAGGGTGAAGAGGAGCTTCCGCCCGCACACGTGCACGTGCAAAACAGGCCGCTTGGGCATCTGATGACTTTGAGCTGAAGGCACTTAGAAGGCAACCGATGGGAGGACTTTCTGGCCTCCCCGTTCCGCCTAACAGCAGGCCATGAAGTCCCCCAGGAGAGAGCTGCCCCCCTTGTACCCAGAAGAGAAGAACAACACCCTTAGCCCCGGAGACGGGGAACCCACGGTGACGTGTGTCTGCAAACACACCGACGGAAACAGCCCTCACCGCCCATTAGCTTCCCCGTGGAGTCCCGCGTCGCTGTCCCGCAGTGCATGGCCCCTAACCCAGACTCCTTGGTCTTCTCGTTTCTCCGCAAATGTATCGTTCTTTGTTAAAAGAGGACAGAAGCTCTCGGTGCTACCTGCTTCTCTGGGCCTTCATTTTTCTTGTGAGGACCCTCCTGTGCCCATAGAAAGCATCATATAAAATGTGACGCTTTTCTCTTGTTAACGTGTCTTAGGTCGGTTTGACTCTCAGGCCCAGCCGCAGACCCTGAGAGGTCAGGTCAGAGGGTAGACTGTTTTCTTCTCCTACAACAGACACACAGGTTGGCCCAAGTGCCCCCCGCAAGGGTGTACCTGATCGTCGTCCCAGCAGCCGGTCAGAAGGGAGACGGACGCGGGACTAGGACGCAACCGACCACCAGGAGGGAGGAATCTCCAGTTTCCTTCCAATGGGCTCGCCAGGTTCCGTCTTAGAACAGGGAGCTAAATTTGGGGCTCACAGCTTTTGTGGTTTAGCATTTATCGTATACTCCAACACTTACACCCGAGCTCCGGCCAGGGCGAAGAAGGGAAAGCGACTGCACGTGGCAGCACAGGGCAGGAGGGTTGAGTGGGGTGGGGTGGGGTGCCTCCCGCTGCACAGAGGACTGGCAGGGACAACGTGACAGAAGACACCGGGACAGTGGCTGCGTCGGCGCTGGGATCTTCTCGGGGGTCCTAACTCTAGGCAGCAAAGCACAACCTGGTCTCATGACAGGTGCCTTCTCGACCTGCCCGAAGGCCACACACGTGCCCCGTGACAAGTCAGCCGCAGAAGAACAGATTAGAGAGAGACACGGGGAGCCACCTGCAGGGGTGGGCGTCGGGGAAAAGGCTCACCAGGAAATGGAAGTTTCTCCCCGAATATGGACCTGTCGCCTGTGCCATCTGGGCTCATACTGTCACCATAAGGGCACCTCCAGAAGGAGTTTAGTGTGTCAACAGGTGTCTACAACACTGCTGCCGCTCAGAGTAGGAAATGTGTTTACTTCACCAAAAAAAACAAACCAAACCAAACCAAACATTCTTGCTGCAAAGGTTCAGAAAGGTACAGCCCAGGGGCCCTTTCTGGGGCAGACGTGAAAGAGCAAGACTGGGCAGGAGGTAGCGTGACTCTGTCTGTCACTGTGCGCTCAGGAATCCAGGTGTTCATGCCTGAGACAAAGGGGCGGCCCGCCTGCCTGACGTGGGGTACGGCAGAGATTTTCACAGACTCCGAAGCTGTTGTCCTCAGAAATCTCCAGTCGTCGGGGACCCTAAGAAAACTGCCATGGAGTCAGTGTCCCCGGCTCGTCAACCTGCTCGTCCAATCACCCAGAGAGCCCTGGCACCAGGGACTGGAGACATTCATTACCAGGGGTAGCAAAGCCGGGACCATTATGCCGTTCGGTTATAAATTTCCAACCATTTCTCCTAACTGACATACTTGCCTTTGTTCCTTAAAGATAGTTTTGTGCTACACTCAAGACACTTTTTTCCTACATCTTTTTTCTTTCTTTGTGAATTTAAGTGAATAGAAATGAGATGTATTATTTTTGCGTATATCAAACTATTCAATAAATGCTAAACCGTAGATTAGAAATCTTTTAATAATGCCATTTATTATTCTCATTGTCTGTTTCCTCTTGTTCTCATTCAACAAATCTTTCCTGAAATGCATCACATGGGGGGGCTACCACCTACCCCGGTGGGTCACTGACCCTGTGGATCATGGCGGGTGCCGGACTGAACACTGATTACATCTGCACGCGGGGCAGCACCCAAGTGTTCTCTCTCACTTAGAGCCAGAAGCACCCACTGATGCATATTCATGAACTACAGATGCGGTGGTGAGTTTGCAGGGTGACAAATCTCCATCAGTGTTGCCAAGACTGGGGTGAGGAGAGGCTTTTTGTAAACATATGACCTGGTGGGAAGAGAAACTCCAGTTCACAGATGATAAGGTCGCGTTCATATGGTCCCCGTCTTCTCATTGTTCTGTCAACCCGCACAAGCCATGGGTTCCAGCTGGCTGTTTCCCGGGCTCTCTCGGAGGCCAAGATCTGAACTTACAAGCCGTAGTGTGATTTGGGGAGAAGGTATATACACAGAAGTACTCATGCACCATCAATCACTGAATAATCAACACACTCACAGATACATAGAACGGACGGACAGCAGTCAGAGGGCAGGGGCATGGCAGGCCGGGTGAAAAAGGTGAAGGAACTCTGCGAAAACCTCCCACACAACCACAGACACAGACAGCAGCGAGGCGATGGCTGGAGGGGGAGGGGGAGGGGGAGGGGGAAGAGGGTAAACGGGGATAAGCGGTGACGGAAGGAGACTTGACCTGGGGTGGTGAACACACGACACATCATGCAGATCATGTGTTACAGAATCCTACACCTGGAACCTACATAATCTTATTAACCAAGGTCACCCCAATAAAGTCAACAAAAATTTGAAAACCAGAAACAAAAGAATCGCCCCAAACACTCCTGTGCCCCCAGCCTTCCGTCTACAGCCCGCGCATGTCAAGCGGCTGCTGGGGTGGAAGGGAGTCTCGCTCACGCCTCTGTGAACAGTCCCCTCACTAAACACCCCAAAATCACACCAGTAAGTCCGCCACCTACTTCCTCAGGGCATTCTGACGCATGTGCAGATGTGCCAAAAATCCATTAGGGCTCACGGCACACAAAAATCGGTTAGAAATCGATTTGCGCTAGTCTACAGTCTGGCAGAGGGGGTGACTGTGGTGCTGGGTGTCACCGGTTAAGGTCTGCCGAGGCACCAAGGGGAGGGGGCGGTGCTGTCTCATAAATGTAGGGGGAGCAGAGGTGGGCAGTCCTGCGGGATGGCTTGTTACCGCTGTGTTGGCTTGAGACACTTTAAATCTGCATCCAACATAATGAAATTGTGTTTAGAAACACAGTAAGAAAACTAAACATGTCCGTCTCCCTCTAATGTGTGTGTGTGCAACTCGATATTGGGAAGGGCAATTCATACCTGTGCCCCAAGTGGTTATTTTACAGGTGCACTTGTTTTATGAAAAACTTGTTTATTTCCTACATAATATTTGATTTTTTTAAGCTTCTGCATACTAGCTCACATTCCAAAACTTTCTTTCATAAAATATTTAAAAGTATCTCATATTAACAGATTCATGCATTCTAGCAATTTGGTGGGGATCAACTCAATTTGGGCAATGATTTAATTCTTAAATTAGAACTTAACGATTAATTGTAATAATTTTGGCCGTGCACTTGTAGTAAGAAGGCACTGAGCTTTCAAGGCCACTATTTAACAGTGTAATTTAATTCAAGGGTCCATTGGATGAACTGGAAAAAGTGGTACTTTCATGCTTAGGGTTAGCTTTGGGTTCCCTAGCCCTCATGGCATTCCAGACGCATCCACAAGCGTACCATGCACACTTCTCCGTACAACACGTGCTTCAAAAATGTTAACTGACAATTATATTCTGTCAACACATAAGCAATGGAGGAAATAACTTTTTTAAAAGGAGATAGTTCTTACCCTTAAAACTGACCCTGGGAAACCTGTGCCTGAAAGTGAGGGGCAGATCATGAACTCAGATCATCTCTCCACAGGAGTGCATGTTCAGACGACTAGTACGGCTAATCTAGAATCATTCAGTCTAATTAGAATTTAGACAAATATTCCCACATGAATATTTTCACACTTGCTGTATGGCTTCCTGGCTGTCTTTCATCATAATAGATTTGTCAGGCATACCACATTTTAGAGCAAATTCTACATGACGTTAATAGCTCTATTACGGAATTAACAAATACTGAAATATGGATGCTTGCGGTCTTCTGTTCAGAATCAGCTTTCCGGGAACAACTAGCGTTGAGGGAGGAGCCGCGGAGAACAGGGTGAACTACACCTGGCTCCGCAAACAAAAGGTTCTTAGGCTTTTGCAGAAGTGACTGCAAGAAAACAATAAGCACACGATCTAATTGTCTAGGAACGGATGCAAAATTTAAACATTTGCTTTTGTCCCAATAGCCTGGTTTTAGAAAGGGTGCACACGCAAATATGTCTGAGTTAGAATAAAGACCGGGTCAGCAGATCCCAAGTTCATGAAGTGCACTGAGAGCCTGCAGGGGCGCGCTGGCAGTGCGGGCGTGCATTAAAGCTCTTGGCTTGAAAAACCAGCCTCTGTAAAATGGGGCAGAAGCGCATTAAATACTCTTATCGATCTCAGCTCCAAGAGGATTACACTTGAGAACAGATGCAGGCTCAGTTATGCCAGATAGACTTCCCCAATAACTTTCTCACAGTTTGGGGAAGTTACGTGCTCTTCCGTATGCTTTTGAATCTCATGAACAGAGAGAAAATATTTCAATAATCTATTTTTTTTTTTGTTTCTTTGGCTAGAGTAGCAAACTACGCAACACTTCTGAACATCATTAGCTTCTTGGCAGGGTGACTCCCAGTCTCTGTGAGTGCGGGGCCTGCTAACCAGGTGGCGTGCCGTATCTGGTGCCTTTGAAGTGGGGGCTTGGGTTCGGGGCCACGGGCCACAGGACAACAGAGGCAGACTGCAAGGGGAGGTGACGAATTCAACTCGGAAGGCCTATCCGAGGGCAGATCCAGTGCCAGCTTCCTCTTGGCTCCCGCTCCTGTGTCTTTAATCTCCGAGGGTGGGGTGCAGGGGGGGAGGGGCAAGAGCGAGAGATCAGAGGCGAGGAAGAGGTGAGGAAGAGGGGGAGGAGCATCTGTTTCCAAAGTACCCATAACCTGCTACGCGGAGGAAAGGATGAGCGGGCGTCTGCACCTAGACTGGCCGTTCTTCTGGATTCCCTTGCACATGGAGGGGCTCTGGGGGAACCCTTCCTCGGCTCTTAAGTGGTGGCACCGGCCGGTCAGCAGTCGGCCTTAGCACTCCGTGTGACAGAGCTTAAGGGACCGAAGCTTGACCGCAGAGAAGCCAGGGAAGAAACTCATCAGAGAAGACTTGGAACCTAAAAATCATGGGCAAAGCGGGCTGCCCAGGTGGACACTGAGGAACGTAAGATGTCTTGATTGGATGGAAAAACCGGAGCTCAGAACAACTCAAACCAGGTAAGAAAAATAAAAACTCTGCAGTAAAAGGCATGGTTACTCTCGGGTTACCCGAGACAGTCTGGGTCGCCTTGCCTGGTGATTCTAAGTCGGCCTTCGTGAGGAGTAACGACGACGAAAAGGCCAGGAGGATGGTGAACGCGACCTTTCCAGGGCACTACGTTTGTCCCGACCCCCGGAGCGGAGGTTTGAGGAAGATGTTTTAATAATCGTCCCCCTGACAACCTATCTAGCAGAAATCCAAAACAGATGAACGAATGAAAACTTACTTTCGACTTCACTGGACAGAAACAAACAAACAAATAAATAAATCCAAATGTTACCACTTATTCCTCATCGAAGAGCAAGAAATCCCCACGACAGCGCTGAGACCCAGAGGCGGCGCCAGTGTGGGCACGGAGGGCCGGCCAAAGCCGGTAGGAAACTGTAATTACTAGATGAACACGGGGCATCAGGGTCGCTGCACCTATGTACGCACGCAGACACACGTGCAGAGACACAGGATATCATGAATATTACCTGATGCATACACACACGCACACATGAATGCACACACACACAGAGCCATGAGGCCTCTGCGTCAGAGGCAAAGGCAGCGCATTCCTTGCAGCAGCAGCAGCAGCAGCAGCCCCAGCCCCTGCGTGCCCACACGATGGCGCCTGCACGTTCAGTGGGGTGCAATACAGGGGGTGGCCCACCCTGCCCCCCTAAATTAGGCAACCGATCTCACAGGGGGCTGCTGGTGGCCCGCCAACCCTCCCCTGAGGAGAGAGGAAGACGGGGATACCTTATGTGAGTTCTGGGGTGGAAGCAAACCTGGGCGGGGGGACGGCAGGTTTCCCCCAGACTTCCCAAGGCCCCCGCCAGGGGGCAGAGCGGAAACGCCCCTAAGCTTTCCTGTCCTGGGGTGTCTTGTTATGCAAATGTCCTCATGTTGGCCATCACTGCCTGTCCGAGGACCGGGACCATTTAGAAATAAGGGATAGTCATGGAGCAGTGTCTCCCAACAGAAGCGTGGGCCGCGTGGAGAGCCCAGGTGGACACTCTTCAATGGGCAGCTCGGCCGAGGGCCAACGTCAGATGCAGGAGTGACCACGTGTTTCCAGGCCCGTCCCAGGGGGCGCCACGCAGGGCTGCACGGCCACCCCTGGCGAGCCCTGCCCGAGACTGGGGTGGACGCTGCTGGTGTTCAGCCACCACAGTGGGACGGGGCGTATCAGGTGGTCACACAGCACAGAAAAACGTGACGAATGCCACTATAGGAGAGGCTGCAGAAGGAAATGTGTGACTTGCTTTCATTGAAACCTATGCGTCTGAGGACGTACACACACCCAGACACGAAAACAGGACGCTGAGAAACAGAAACACGATGACAGAACAAATGGCTCGTTTTGGTGGGACCTGGCATTTCCACAAATCAGCATTAACTGATTTTTTTTTAAAGATGTCTTAGTTTTATTCAAAACAAAAATGAGTTTTGCTTTTATGAAATACTGTGCGTGCGCCTTGCTCTCTGGATTATGCACTCGGGAGTGTTCATTCGTCCTGGCGCTGTCTCTCTCCCCAAGTGTCTGTCGGGAGCGGGCGCTGGGCACACGCAGAGAGATGCGAGGTGACCGGGACAGCAGCGGGGACACCGTTGGACAGTAGGGGCTGGCTTCCGTCCAAGTAGGGATGTCAGGCCGTTTTCCCACAGCCTGGTTAGCATGGGACGTGAGGGGGCCACTGGAGGAGGGGGACTCCTGCAGAGAAAAGCGCGCCCCTTGCCCAGGCAGGGAGACAGCGCCTGGTCTGTGAGTATTTTGAAACTTCACCTTGACTCTCGTGTTCCCATGGTTCTCTTTAGAAACACAGGGTGAAAACAGACCGCAGAGAGTTCTCAAGATTCATCACTTGAAATTGCGATTGTTACAGATAAGAGGGCGGGTATAATAATTGCATGTAACTTTTTTCATGAGATAAAAATTCAATGAAAGAGAGTTTCAAAGCAAGCAGTCAATCAGGACTATTTACGCAGATCCCCCGGCAAACCTGCAGTGCCGCGGACCGTGTGCTTTAACATGAATTGGCCAGGAAGGCACGGCTTCTGCCCAGTCGACAATGACCACAGAGATCTCTGGGCTGTAACACACACTACGAATGCCGCTCACACATCAGGCAAAACGGTTTTCTTGTTTAAAAGCGTGGAGCCGGTATTTACTATGAATATTACATCAAGCTGGAAACAAAGGAGTCCACTTCTCACGGTCATCAATAAAACCAAGTCCAAAATACTTAAAACTAATTGGTATTACTCTGGCAGGTACATATGTATTATAAATACACGCATTCTAACATTCTATAAGCATATACTACTACCATAAATTCGTGAAGAAATAACACTGCCTACTTTTCCACTTAGCACATTTATATTTCCCTTGTTTTTTTTTAAATCGATGATTGTAATGTATCAGTGGGAAACATAAAGAATCAATTTAATATTAAATATTAAGTATTAAGTACACTGTGCTTTACTAAACCCCGTGGCTGGGCACCCCGTGGAATAGTAAGAGTGAATGCATACTTACACTGGGTAATTTTGCAAAATCCACAGGAGAGAGCTAGGCAGTTTTTTTATTATTAATATAAAATGTTGGTCTTTATACGTGTTCTACAGTGAGGTTCATTCTGTCAAAACGATACCAGTGTGCTTGTGGTTCTTCCACCTTAATAACATTGCAACTGGAAGAGTACGCCCCCAAGATCACCGACGGGAACGCCGTTTCAGGACAGCTGGAACCCCGTGCCACATAGTTCATTTAGCCAAGTGGAGCACCAATAACAGATGAACCGGTCTTACCCCTTTCAAACACGTAACTCGCCCACACGGACTCCGAAGACACATCCATAAAGGTGCGCTAAGCAGGGCTAAGCAGGGTTTTTATCAACCGGTCAGAGCTCAGGTTGCAAACGCCACGGTCTTGAGATGAAATGGGTTGCCTGAGCGCCTAGGAATTGTCTGCTTGGTCACGTCTGCCCCCCGCTAGACGCCCAGGCTCTGGAAGTCAGGGACCGTCCCCGCGCGAGTGTGAAACAATGATTTGCCCGTGAGTACAGGGCTGTGTTTCCCCCTACAGAACGCACGTGCTCCGTTCCCAAGCCCGTGTCCATAAAGAATCCCCTGAAGGGTCAGCTACGCACAGCTGTTGCGGCTGGCTCTTTCCCAGTGTTAAGGAGACTCACTGAGGTCTTCTTGGAGACCTCGCACTACTCATTTGCACTAGGAGGTCCGAGACCTCCTAGACCTCGGACTAGGAGAGTCCGCACGAATAACAGGCAAAATACACCCCCGGGGCCCAGGGTCGAGGGCAGTCATCATTCAGAAAGAACGCTTATGTTAAAGGGTTACTAAAGTTTCTGCTGAGGAAGACAGAACTTGTAGTGAAATAATAGTAACAATACTAATGGGTCGCTGAAGTTACACAGCTAAAGCCCTGCACACCGGCCACTTCCACCTCCTCTGTGGTCCAACGCGTCCGGGAGGGCGAGACGGAATGCGAAGGGGGCAGCGGCGCAGCAGCAGAGCCAGGCAGGGCGATCAACGTCTCAGGGAAGCGGGGCTTTCTGTTTCTCAGGGCTGAGTCTCACCCCATGCGATGGGCTGGGTCAGCGGGACAACCTTCCCAATTCCACGCTGGCCCGGGTCCCACGCCAAGAACCACTCTGAGCGGAGGCCGACCCTGCAAAGAAAGGGGGGCAATTCCCCCCGATCTGAACCAGAGCACTGGGTAACCCTGGTACCCCCTGGCTGTCTGTCATGTGTTCAGCTTGAATGACATTTCTATTTTCCCAGCCCAACTGGGTCCCTCCTCCAGCTTTCACAGCCCTGCCAAAACGCAGCTTCTCCAAGATTCCTTGCCAAACGTCTCCCCTTTATTTGAGGACTACAATCAGTCCTCCAATAGTTCAAATAGATACGCCGCTCCTAGAGTACAGCAGACACGCACGTGTCAGTCTGTGTCTCAGTTTACACGAGATCTATCCAAACATTATCTAGCCAAGTACTATGAAAAATAGAGGCATTTGTTGAAGTAGGCACAAGATACAAGAAACACTGTACGCAGGACAATGAGGCCTCAGTCCCCGTCTAAGTATATGCCTCACACGGTTCTCCCAATGAGCCACCGCATCGTAGTTTCCTGAATCTCATCAGTGGTCTGAAATCTCTTCCCTTTCAAAGGTGATTTCAGCTTTGGGAAAAGCCAGAAGTCACAGGGTGCCAAATCTGGGCTGTAAGGGGACAGAGTCACCTGGGTGATTGGATGTTTGACAAAAAAACTCTGCACAACATGTGATGCATGAGTGGGCATACTGTCGTGATGAAGCTGCCAATCACCGGTTGCACATAGGTGCAGCCTTCTGAATCATCTGAATAGTTTCTGCAGAGGAATCCTCAGCCTTAAGGCAAAATTTGATACAGATTCATTTCTCTACTCACTCAATCGTTTTGAATGTGACGGCCACACACTACATGTCCTCACTCAACAGTGTCTCCCGCCCCCACTGACTAGTACATTGAAGTCATCATTGCTCACGCATGCGCATTCCAGTCCACTCTCCTTGGCTGCCGGGTTACATAGAAGTCACACAAACTGTCTCATTATATTAACAATGGCTGGACTTTTTCAGGACAGACCTTGTGTTGGGTGATGATCTGAGTAATCTCTCTATAAATTATACTCACTATGGGAGCGTGAACTAATCAATCAACTTGGTGCTCATAAAACAACGCGATAGACCCAACAAGCAGAAACCATAAGCTCATCGTGATGTGAGGCTGAGAAAACGTGTTGAAAAAACGGAAAGCCTCGGTCTGCTCCTTCCCTCCCGCCTCTCCCGGGGTGTGGGCTGCTTCTCCTGACAGCGGCATTCCTTCCGAACTGATGCGCCCTCTTCCCCGATGACCAGACTTCTGGAACGTTCGGTAAAAACAGTGAGAAAAGGGTATCCAAACTACCACTTAAAAAAACTCATCATCCAGTCTGTTCAAGTGAGATTAGAAGGAAAAGACAGTATCAGGGACTTAATCTCTCTTCTTCAGGCCAGGGGTCCTTCTCGTGTCAAACGTTTTAAAAGCATCCTCAGCTATAATGCAGCTACAGATTTTGAAAGGCTGTAAGGACACTCAAGAGCAGCGTGATGCTACTGCAGAGACGGTAGAAAAACGATGTTAATTTCTGGAAGGGAAGCCAATCTCCTACAACACGCCGCCTAGAAACGGGGGCAAGACAGAAAGAAAGACAGCTGTCTGTGAGCCTCGGGATGGACACCGGAAGTAGCATTAGTTGATCTGATCGAAATTCAAGAGAAGGGAAACTCAGGCTACTTTCTTATAAAAGACAAAAAATTATGGAAGTGTCCAGAGCAGCTAGCTAGCAAGACCTGGCATGTCAAATCAATCTTCCACTTAAAAGAGACGTTGATTTGGAGAAGAGAGAACGCTCACTTTATCTTCCTTCCTGGTCCAAAAAAAACAAGTCGTGTTTCATGATCGTTTATATAGAGACATACTTTGGAATGTGACCATTTAACTAGCAGAGGCTGGGGCCAGGGGCCTTTCCTTAACGAGAGACAAACACTCAGGATCTGAGGGCTCCCGCGTGCTCTCGAAGAGGCTTGCCACTCAGCACGCAGGGGTGGCGTTGAGAGACCTGAGTTCTGGGACCCGGCAGCTGCGTGGAAGAGTGGCTCATCGTTGACCTTGGTGCAGTGGAGCTACAGCCTCCAGCAGGCGTTCCCCGGCATGCACCTGCCCCCGAGCACACGGCAGCACGCGGCAGGCCAGCGTGCTCCGTCGCCTGGGGAACGCTGAGCAGCTCCTCATCTCGGCAGACGCACCTGGAGACCAGCACAGGGTCACCCCTCGGGCGTGCCGGACAGCTATGTGTGATGCGGGTGCCACGTTCTCCGAAGCTTTCCCTACAATAACGGCCTCTGCCTTGTTTTAACCTGACATCTGGGGTCAAGTGCTGCGGCGACCTCGACAACTCTTTCCCGAGCACAAGCTGGCCTTGACCGGGAGAAAGCTATGGGCGGCTGGCGGGTCGTGCGGCCCGGGGCGCGGGCCTGGCTCCGTGGTGTTGGCCACAGGATGCAAGTCCGCCGTCGGCGGGAGTCCGGCAGCTCTGCCCCGGATGAGCAGGCCAGAAGCCCTGCCACACGGACGGCGTTCTGACGGCACAACGTTGAGCTCTTTGTAACTCCTCTCCTACAACCAATTCTGATAGGCATAGAAGAAATGCTGAAAAGGGAACCCAAGACAACGGTCCTCGAATGCTAGGGAGACTGGTCAATTCAGCACATCAGAAACCTGTTAAAAACACAGATGCTTGGGGGGGGGCTCATCGCAAACTGGCAAAAAGGGACCCCTCCGGGAGCCGGGCCCTGGAAGCTGCATTCCGGCAAGGGCTTCACGGGCTGCGCGTGCGAACCACCAGTCCGAGCGAGGGACTCAGCGTCCAGCCCGTCCTCAGGCTGCTGGAGGCGCCTCTGGTCCTGGGCTGCATGAGACCTCTGCAGGGACGGCCTGCAGGTAGGTGCCTGGGTGGAACAGCAGCTCAATTTATAAGCGTTTCCATGTTAAAACATCATCTTTTACATTGACCATGATCACAGCCAGGTCATTTCTGCTACGACGTTGCCATGAAAGTGGGAAGAAAGGTGCTGGAGCCCATCATTCAGAGTTACCTCTCTTTCTAATCAGTGGTATGAACTCTTCTTCCTCATTATAAAAACTAGGCTATCCGCAGCGTCTCCATTTTCTCCTGGGGTGCCAGGGAGCTCAGACCCAAACCGACGCCAGTAACCCTCACGCTGAGCACGCATGTTTCCTCCCTTCCCTTCAGTCTCCTTCCCCTTTTGATGACATTTGTATAAATAAGTTTGTTTTTCTAAGTAATGACAACAACACACTCTCCAAGTTCTCTTGGAATGCATCAGGGAGTGAAAAAAAAATCTAAAATGAAAATTACAGTGGCTTCATGATTTTTACAATGCGCACTGGTAGCCGTTTGGGAATGGCTTCTTCTGTTTCTCCCCAGGCACTGCCCTGGACACACAGGGGGTCTGGGTTACTCACACGGCAGCTTTAGTCCCCAAGCACTCCCCAAGAGGGATGATTCCTGCGTCCAGACTAAAGTTTTCGGAAGATTCTAACATACATGAAGTTCCTTGAAACGGCAGAGAGGGGAGAATGAAAACCGACCATGCACCAGGGGGAACCCACCGGCGACCCAAGTTCGTGACCTAGAACTCAGCACTGCGCAGGAACCGCACCGGGAACCCTCAGGCCTGGCTGCGGCGGGCCCGCCGGAGGCTGGGGCCATCCTGAGGGAACTTCCAAGTCACTTCTCCCTGCTCCGTGACCCCGTCTCCCTAACATCGCCAGATCCACCGGCCAGGGCAGAGCTGGCCCACACCGGATGAATGACAGGCTGACACTCTCTTCCTTTATTGTGTCTTTTCCCCTTCCCCGGGGACGACTAGTTGACTGGCTCCTTTGATTAACGTAAAAGGCAAGTTTTAGAATTCCATAGGCTGAAATGACAAAACATGATGAAACAGTGCGCCCATAAAAATTCCGAGGATTTCAAAGTCTCTTTAAAGTCTTTTGACGGAAAGAACTGGATTAGAAGAGGACTTAGAGCTTTCAGAAGTCTTTTTTCCCCCCAATCTTTAACTATGACAGTCTGATATCTTCGCCACCCACAAAAACCTAAATGCAAAAATTATAGAAATTCAAAGAGAGCGCTTAGAAAGGATTTCAAGGCAAAGTGTGAGATTAAAATGTTTTTCCCGCATATTGATTTTCGCCCATAAAAAATGGATACGTCTGAAGATGGTGTGGGGACTGGCCATCCACAGGCCAAAAGGTGAAGCTAGACAAAGACCTTCCACCCTTTACAAAAATTAATGAAACGTGGATCGGAGATCTCCATGTAAGACACAGAACTATAAAACCCCTGGAGGATAACACGGAAAAAAATCTACATGGCCTCCAGCACGGCGAAGATTTTTAAATACTCCACGAAAGCCATGATCCATGAGAGAAACAACCGATACGCTGGATTTCATTAGAATTAAAACTCACGCTCTGCTCCTCAAGATACTCCCAAGAGAATGAGAAGACAAGCCACAGACTGGGAGGAAATACTTTCAGAACACACATCTTACAAAGGACTGTTATCTTAAATAGACAAAGAACCGTAAAACTCAATAGTAGGAAAAGGAGCCAATTTATAAATGGGCAGAAGATCTCGTCGTCAGACACTTCCCAGGGAAGGAAGACGCGCTGGCGGTGGACAAGCGCAGGAGAGGTCGCCCCGCGGCGTCCGTCCTTGGGAAGTTACAAACCCAAACAACGATGAGCACATGCCTCTTAAAGTGCCCCAGATCCAGAGCGCGGACGCCACCGAAGGCTGGAGAGGACACGGAGCCGCAGGGACTCTCATTCGTGGCTGGTGGGGGGGAAAGCTCACGGCCACAGCAGGTGGTTTCGTATGAAACCATCACGCCCGCGCCACACAAGCCGACAGTCACATCCCTTGGTTGGTATTCACTCAGACGAGCTGAAAACTTGTGTCCACGCGAACACCTGCGCACGGATGTGTATAGCAGCTTTGGTCACAAGTGCCAAAGCTCAGAAGGAACCAAGATGTCCTTCCCTGGGTGAGATGGATACACTATACACCATTGTGCATCGAGATGATGGAATGTTAGTTAAGGCTAAAAAGCCGCGACCTATGAAACCACGGGAGGACACGGCCATGACTCAGGGAAAGAGGCCCACCGTGGGCGGCTGCACACTGTGAGACTTCCAGTGTCTGGCCTTCTGGAAAAGGCAACACTGTGGAGACCACGCGAGGGTCTGCGGCGGCCGGGGGTCGGTGCAGAGGAAGGGATGAGCGGGCAGACGGCGGAGGGTTTTCAGGGCGGCGAAACCGTCATGCGCGACGACGGTGCACACAGGCTCCCGCACGCTGGTCAGAGCCCACGGGACAGAGGCGCACCTCCAAAAGTGAACCCCACGGTGAACCGTGGACTTGGGGCGACAGTCACGTGTCAGTGTGGGAGCCCGGACTGTAGCAAACGCACCTTTCTGGCCGGGGACCCTGGCCGTGGGGGAGGCTGGGTGGGCGTGTGGGCGCAGGGGCTGCCCAGAATATGTCTGCACCTTCTGCTCAACTTCGCTGTCAACCTCAAACGGCTCTAAAAAGGAAGTCTATTAAAAATGTCTTTAAGGAGTAAATGTCATGCAAATAAAATGTGAAAACTTGCTCCTTTGCCAGTGGTGCAGGGTTGCAATTCTAAACTTGAAATCAGCAAAGTACCCAAGTTATTAGAGACAACCCTTCACACTCACACTCACACAGAATCCCAAATTATAAATGTCTTACTTGATCTTATCTCCTTTGAACGTGACCGGCTGCTATATTTTTAGCTTACAGTATTAGGAATTCATGAACTAACATAAAACATGCACCACTGTTTATTTCTGCCATCGGTATAATCACCACCGAGTCCATTCCGGGTTGATACGGCAGAGACCCCCAGGTTAGGACGGCCAGCAAGCCCACTGAGGGATGGCACTGTGCTCCACTTTGCAGAACGGGCAGGGGGACTGCGTCGAGGCAGAGGGAGAAGAGAAGGGGATTAGACCACCTGACTCAGCAACAGCGCATCGTCCACTCTCCTTCACGTCCCTGAGACATCCCAGTCATCTATTTGACTGTGCTGTCTGTGGGCTGTTAAGTTGACAGTAAATGCGGTCTCCTGTGGAGAGGCATTTGCATAGACAGTGTGTTCTGGGATTCCCTAAGAAATAGTTAAAAAGCAATGCCAAAGCCCTGGCTGGAGTAGCTCAGTGGATTGAGCATGGGCTGTGAACCAAAATGTCGCAGGTTCGATTCCCAGTCAGGGTTACATGCGTGGGTTGCAGGCCATGACCCCCAGCAACCGCACATTGATGTTTCTCTCTCTCTATCTCCCTCCCTTCCCTCTCTAAAAATAAATAAATAAAATCTTGAAAAAAAATAAAATAAAATCTTTAAAAAAAAAGCAATTCCAAGTTGAAGGTAGTATTTTTTAGTGGCCAACTCAGCGTTGACAGGCATGCTCATAGAACAGAAATACGTGCTTCCTACAAGCCAGACAACACGTTCCCCATTCCCTGAAAGCGTGTCTGTCCCCGACACAGTCAGCGCCGTGACAGCACTGTCAGAACTGTGGCTTTGAGACTCTCGGAGCTGGGCCGGGCCAGTCCCACTCCTCCGTGCCAGCGGAGAGACGCAACGTCCCTTTCAATCGGTGCTGCGACGGCCCGGGCGGTTCCCTGACACAGAGCTGAGACCGAGCGGCCGCCTTCACACCCGTGCGCAGCTCCGCAGCCGCAGCCACAGCCGCAGCCGCAGCCGCAGTGAGTTCTCTTCCCAGCACGCTCTGGGAGCGCGCCCACCTGCTTCCTCTGGGTTGCTCTAAGTCATTTTGGAGGAAAGAAAACCTAAGCACGTTAAAACAGAGGTTGACTAGGTTTCCCTGTTTGTTAAAAAAAAGAAATCAAAACAGCGCTTTCGGTTTTGAAAGCTCAGAGAGTCACACTTACATGGAATCAGTCGAATAATATTAAGGGATAAAAGTGTGTCTCATGGATTCAAGCAACGATGCAAAGATCCATGTTTCCTGGTTACAGTGAGTTGATAAGGCATTTGGAGAGTTTTTCCATCTCAAAGCCGAGGGAAATAGGATGAGTAATATCACAAGTTGTTTTAGGCCGAGCCATGGATGGATTGCTGTGGTGTGAGCAGGATCTACTAAAAAACCAACCCCCCCCCAAAAAAAAGATAAAGGAGCAAAATCACTGTGGCCCCTTTAGTTCCCATTAAGAGGAGGAAAGCAAATTTAGTTCTACCAGTACAGCGCTTGTCGGTGGTTTTTATTAAGGATAAATATCATATCTAATAAAAGTTTTTAATTAGAAAAAGCTTTATATTCCAAAATTTTGACAAATGTTAGGAAGGTGATCCTCTCACTCTAATTATTAAGAGATTGGGTTTGACAGCCTGAAGATACAGTTCAAAATCCTTCTGAAGCCTGTGATGATCAACCACAGGCAGAAAAGAGAAAAATAAAAAATATACTTAAAAATGTCTCAACTCATTCTAAGAGTTTGACAAATTGTAAGCATGTGTCTAATTTAAAAAATAATAAAATGACCAGAGTAAAGTAGTATAATATCAAAACATAAGTATTCCTGGTAATACCCAAATATCTATAGCATATTCAGAAGATGAGAAAAAAGTTATTAAATTCAAGTTAACAATATTATACTATAAAAATTATAAATTATGTCCACAGGACCAACATAACTTGTTTCTGAAATATTTATCACATAAAAATGTGTATTTTATGTGATAAATATGTGCATTCATGTATATTTTAGAAATTCTTTATATCTCCAGTATACCATGTATCTTCTCAAATAAAATGTGTGCAAGTACCTAAACAACGTACGTCACACACTCAGACCTACGTGTGCATGGAGCTTCGCACACCCCACTCCCCAGGAGGTAACAGAAACTTGTGTCGAAAAGTCGACTTTTAAGGTGGAATTCAATAGAAAAGGAAAACTTTACATTGGATTCTTAATATAACTAAACCTTACCCCCTATTGCCGTGCCTCTGTTTTCTGAACACGTCAATTTATCTTAGTCTCCTTTTCAGCAGAGAGCAACAATTGCATTTTATAAATGCACTGAATAATAATGCAAACTAAGGCAAAGACCTACTTTCTGTCATGAGAATGTGACAGTCTTGAACATGTTCTCCCTAAATTGACTAATGTCCTAGTTTGTTCCGCCTCGCTGTTCTCTGGCATTAAGCGAGAAACGCGCGTGAAAGCAGCGAGACAATATTCAGCCTGGAGGAAACACAGAGGGTAGAAGGAAAAAAAAACTATTATTTGGTCCCAGCCTTTGGAGCTGCAAGGGGAGAGCCCACAGTCCTTATGTCCCCCCTTGAAAGGACAGGAGAAAGTCTCGTTAGCCACCCACTCTGGTGCATGTCACCTTTCGTCCTTTCTGCTTATCTGTGTCACCTCCCCTGTCTTCTGGGTGGGATGGCAGCTCCTTAGGAGCTGGAAGGGTCCTCAGCATGCAATACAAATGTGTTGACCCAACACTAGTCAACAGAATGTGTCTCCCTACCTTCTGGCTTCTAGGATCAACTTACTTGGGCAACGTCAAGGTCCTGGATAAAATACCCCTGCGACTCATTGCATAGAAACTGCGATGATGTTCACCCAAATTGATGCTTTCCTGGAATATCTATTTCTCTGGGAAAAAAAATTATTGATCGATAGCATATTTGCTAGGTCCAATCCTCTTTGTCTGTGGACAATACTTTTAAAAAATAAAACGTGATTGCATTCCCTAGGAAGACTGGTTCACAGTCTTCTTTTATAAGTTCTCTTGGCAGGATGTGGGTTGAATTTTGTGCTATTTATCATAGTTATTACTTATATTATCTGCGTGATTATGTACGTATGTCCCTTGCCCCCGGGAGCCCCAGGAGGGCAGATGGGCCTCCTGGTTTGTTTCCCTCCCAGCTCTGCATTTGGTGGAGGTACATAAAACCTCACTCAGTCTCCCCTGAAGCTGCCCAGGCCAAATTAACGTGTACGGTTCCGGCCCTTCATGTTCCACACACAAACTCTCAAAAGAATAGACACACCCACTCACTGGAAGGTGTGATTTTGTTCTTAAAACAGAACCTGACATGCTGTAGGGTTATGCTAAACACCCCTGCTGTAGCTTCTCTTGTTTCACTGCCTCAGTCAGCAACAACAGTCTCTCCCAAGTGGACTGCAAACTATAAGCCACTTTCAAGAGCCCAAAGTTAACAAAGTGCATAATAGATATAAAAAGAAATTAGGTTCCAAAACTGTGGGTGCATAGGCCACCACTTAGAAAGCCAGGGATGATTTAAAGATGCAAATGTGCTTTTTTTTAAGATGGTTCATCCTTCTTTTTAATTAATTAATTTATTTATTTTTAAAGAGGGAAGGGAGGGAGAAAGAGAGAGAAACATCAATGTGTGGTTTCTGGGGCTGTGGCCTGCAACCCAGGCATGTGCCCTGACTGGGAATCGAACCTGCGATGCTTTGGTTCACAGCCTGCGCTCAATCCACTGAGCTATGCCAGCCAGAGGCAAACATGTTTAATTAGAAGACCTGAAAGGGCCTACCAGCCTAGTATCCTTTTTGTGACAGGCTTGCTGGACGGCTAGGCTCAGTGGCTTGTCCAGACGCCCTCACCGTTTCCTAAAGGCCAAGGGCACACGTAGGAGATGGCTGGCAGTCTAGCTGGCAGTCTCACAGGTGGTTAGAATCTCATAGCCAAAGGGCATTTATGGATGACCGGGTAGAGAGCAGCTGCCATCGGAAGTATTCTCGGCTCATTCTTTGTGGGTGTTTTCATCCTGATGCTGTGGAAGCGCATTTATCCAACTTAAAGTAAGAGGTGCTGGTGGGTAGGAGCGGGCTTGAGGGACACATGCTTTGGAGTCCAAGACACCTGAGTTTGAATCCCAGCTCTTCCGATGAATAACAGTATCACCTTGGGAAAACCATGTAAACACTTGGGAGTTGAGTTTTCTTATATGTAAAACATAAATAATAAGGATTACCTTGCAGATAGAAGTTATACGAGGTCTGTCCAGAAAAAAATCCACCAGTGTTTGTATAATGAGAATGATTTGTGCAACATCAATGTAACCTGGCAGCCAAGGAGAGTGGACTGGAATGCGCATGTGTGAATCATGACAACTTCACTGTACTGGTCAGTGGGGGTGGTAGATGCTGTTGAGTGAGCACATGTATTGTGTGGCCGTCACATTCAAAATGACTGAGCGAGTCAAGAAATGAATCTGCATCAGGTTTTGCATTAAGCTTGAACATTCCTCCATGGAAACTATTCAGAAGACTCAGAAGGCCACAGCTTTGGCAACTGGTGATTGGCAGCTTCATCACAACAACATGACCGCTCATGCATCACGTCTTGTGCAGTTTTTTTTTTTTTGTCAAACATCAAATCACCCAGATGACTCAGCGCCCCTCTAGAGCCCAGATTTGGTGCCCTGTGACTTCTGGCTTTTCCCAAAACTGAAATCACCTTTGAAAGGGAAGAGACTTCAGACCATAAATGAGATTCAGGAAAATACAGTGGGGCCGCTGATGGCAATGGGGAGAACTGTGTGAGGTCCCAAGCTGCCTCCTGTGAAGGGAACCGAGGCACCATTGTCCTCTGTGCAATGTCCCTTGCATCTTGTGTCTTCTCCAACTAATGTCTCTATTGTTCACATTACGTGGCTGGACACCTTCTGGACAGACCTTGTATGTGAGTTACTAGTACCGCATGGTGCACATACATAATAAGCACCCCATGAATTGTTATTTTTATGATAACTCAAAAAAATAGAGGCACCGACAGATGTGGAACACTTAAAGGCAAACTTCCGGTGTGGCACCCAACACCTGTCGTATTTGGTGGCGTCGGCTAGGTTCCTCTGACCTAAGAACTGTTGGGAGACAGTCCCCGTGCGTCTCTGCATTACTGTGCACTCCGTGAGCAGAGGCACAGACCGTCTTTGCTCCAGAATGTCTTTCGAGGGTGTCTGCATAGTAACCAGCCTTGGGGGATGCAGGGAACACCTCCCCCCTTAGCAAAGTAGCCCTAGGAGCCAGAGCTGTCTCCCTCAGAAGCCTTGGGCTGGCGTGCTCACCGCCCCCTTTAAAGACTCAGACTCCATCGCTCCGGGCTCCTCTCCTGGAACACAATATGCCGTGAGTGTGGCCATTGCTCAGAGCTCTTTGCATCACCCCGTGGGAAGTGCATCTGAGGAGGCGGCACAGAGTCTGACTCTGCAGCCACTGCTGCTGCTGCTGGAATAACGACCGGCCCTAGTCTCTGGGCCAGGGGGCTCGCCTCCTCCGCCGGCCTCCACGGCCCCATCCCAGGCGAATTCACGAGCTCGTAGGCAGGGTGAGGTTTCAGACCCTCCACCGTTCCTGACAACAGGAACATCCTCCCCCTCTCGGGGGCTGTGGTCACACGGGTGTATTTCCCACTTTCCCAACATCTTGCTTACTTCCCACATCAGCCACGGGCCCCTGCGGGCCAGCCTAGCTCGGCCCCACGTATCTCCTTGCGAGGCTGAGTGGACGGCCCCCACCTGGAATGCACTTGATGTCACGGCACAGGGCGAAGGGCGATGTAGGAGCTGCCCAACGGCCTTCAGAATGTCAGCTCGGTCTGCGCGCACGTCACTTGACCGGCCGAAGCAAGTCCTACCGACAAGCCTGGGATCGGTGGGGTGGGCAAATACCCTCTTCATGGGAGGAGCATTCTCAGCCCACAAAGACAAGGGCAGGAGGCGCAGTCTCTTAAAGGAGGGAGGGGGGAGCAGGGAGACAACAGCACATTCGCCCACAGGTAACACACGCTCAGGGAAGGATGCCCACTTAGGGCAGGGTGCACTGTAACTCGCTGGGCTTTTCCCACAACTGAAAATTCAAACGAAAATTCAAAAGACCTCCGTGTTTTAAAATTGTGTCTGATTGTTCTGCACGGCACTGATGATAGTAAAGAGGGTGCCGAGTTCAATAACGATTGTTTTAAAAACTCGATGGCAGGAATGTGCTCAATGTGACGGTATGTAACTTGGCGTGAACGCCATAAATACACGTGGGGACGCGCACATGGAAAGCATCTTTCAGAGGAGCAGGGAGACAAAACGGTTGCTACCGTTAGGAGAATAAACGGAAGCATGACGCAAGGTTCTCTCCAAGCCGTCAGGAAGCGATCACACAAAAGCTCCCCGAATTCTTGAACAAGTGTGCTTAGCATCTCGCGTGCTCCCTTTTGAATGTTTCTGTTTGTTTTTCTCAAAATCACCTACAAGAGTTAGAGGGCTGTCCGAGGGCTATTTGTAACTCCTACCCTGGGTTGTTTTAGACGTGACTTTCCTTTCGCCATCTCTTCATCCAACAGCCTCCTTGCGCTCGTGACCTGTGCACCCACCACGTGTCGGGTTCTACTCCGGCAGGACACCAACGTGCTTCGCTTTGAGGCCAGCGAACCAGCCACAAACTACCCACTGACTCTGTGCGCCGACCTACAAATCAGAAGCCGTAATTTCGGAATTCTAAGAACAATGTCCATGGATTCCATGCCACTGCGTCTTTTTACCCTTAACTATTTTCTCTTCTATTTGCCAATCCCACGGGACTCGACTCACCAATCACATTCATCCTTCGTAATGTGGCTATATTCCTCCAGCCCAAGGGATATTTTCTAAATTATCTCAGTGCTTAAATATCCACATATTTAATATCTAAATATATGTATCTATTATCATGCTATTTACCTAACATTATCAGGATATGCAATGATTTAATTGCTCTCATCCACATTTAACATAAGGGGTTATATTTCAGTGCCTGAAATGTACATATCTGAAGATAAATTTTAGCTATTTCCTGCATTACTCATTACCTTAAGGGTCAAGAAGGGCAAATACACATTTCTTCACTCATTGTCGGGCCCAGAAGTATTCACTGAATGAGGGAAAAGACAAGTTCTGACAAACGCTACCTTCTAACCATCCTCGTGAGCTAAACATGAAGACTGAGACATCCCTGCAGTTTTTTTCAAAACCAAATGTAAATACACTTCCTGTTCTTCAGCATCTTCCCATCTTGTCCCAACTCCTGGTTTCGTCCGTCACTTCATTCTTACCCGCCACATTCAATCAATTACTCCGAGTTCCATTCCTTAAGCAGAAACGGTTGTGCGCGGTCCTGGCCGCGGCTGGTGTGTTTGCACCTCGCAAGTGCTCTCCTCTCGGACTTCCTGCGGGGGGCGGGGTGGGGCGTGTCCGTGACAGATGGCGGGGCTTCTTGAGAGAGAAAAGGAGGCTCCGCACATCAGTGCGGATCTGACGAGGGACTTGATCACAAAAGACTCTCTCTCTCAGGAGATAATCATGCAGGCAGCGCTGACGAACCCAACGAGAAAGTCGTCTTAGATACAGACTCTTCTGAATTTTTCTCTTTTTGTTAATTAAGCAAGTTCACAGTGAAGGCAGCTTTCCATTTATAGCATTTAGTGTGACCTCATTTCTGTTTCCAGTGGGAGAAATAAAGGAAGAATCCTGCATTCATTCCTCCAATTATGTTTTTTTCCAAGGAGTATGTGGGCATCAGTGCACTTAAGTATCAATTAAATACTAATACGAAGTAGAATTACTTCAAAATCCATCTCGGCACATCAAGGTGCATCTGGGTACTGGGAGCTACGGGGATAAAGGATGGGGAGACAGCAAATGTGTCTCTTGAGAAATTCAATGACAGGACTCCAGGCAGCAGAGGTTTCTATAGCCCTTGGATGATATTTTTAAGGACATAATGGACATGTTTAAAAAATTGTAATAGCAAAGCCTGATCACAAATCCTTATCCACGAATATCTGCTGTATGTATGGGTTTGGTTCAGATTGCAGGCTTTTTGCTTTTATGGGGCCGGGAGTAATGTATCTTCGGGGTAAAGGGAAGGAAAGAGGAAATGCAATGTCAGCAGGAAGCCTGAGGGACAAAGGGACACGGGGACAAGCCCCGTGTGAGGGGCACGTGAACGTCGGTGACTAGCGGCTGAGACGGGTGTGAGGACCGCAGCGTGAAGCAGTGGTCTGAGGATGTGCAGGGCAGACAGAAGGCTGGCTGTCTGCACTGAGCATGGGGGACAGGGCCCGGTGCGGGGCACAGGGTGCCTCCTCCTCCTCCGGGCAGGTCCCCGCCCCTCTGCCGCCTGAGCTCTGCGGGGCCAGCTCCTCGCTGACCCTCCCTTGAGGGCTCATCTCTGGTGGGCGGCCGCCAGTTAGGCCGGAGACCAAAGAGAAGGGGGAAGAGGGCTGAGCTGATGCGTCCGGAAACTGCAGTTCTGCAGACACCCCGCGGAACAGCCTGGAAACTGCAGTTCCACAGACACCCCGGGGAACCCGGGGAGAGCCCGCCAGCTCTCCGGTGCCGGGGCGAGGGAGAAACTCTGGCGGGGGAGTGGGGGGCGTGGATTCCTTGACTCAGGCAGGTGCAGTAGAAGCCGAAAAGGCCACCATCAAGGGGAGGAGAAAACCTGGGGGAAAGATCGGGTAGGATGAGGAGCAAGCAGGAAAATCCAGGGAGGAGGCTGGACAGTGGGAGAAAGCCTGCTCCCTCCCAAGCCCAAGGAAACACAAGAGAGAAACAGGTGGCCCGGCCTCCTGTTTGGCCACCACGCCGGGCGGAGCGCCATCAGCCCTGGTGGCCCACCTGGGAAGTTAAGTAAGTAGCACAGGGTCAGCCTCCGGGCCTTGAGGCCAGCGTCCAGCTGTGGGCCCCCACTGACCACTCGGCGCCTGGACTTCTCAAGCCTGGGGAGCTGGCGGCCGAGGGGCAACGAGACCAGCTGCTGCCCGCCCCGGGGGAAGTGCCTCACCCAGGGTGACCGCCTGTCCAAGGGCGCCCCTGTAAACCTTGTCACTGTGGCCCCGATCCTCCTCCGAGGGTGCCCCTGACACTCCCTTCCGGTGACCACGTGGGAGCACCTGTGTCCAGGCTGCTCGTCCTCCACGCTGTGAAACCGCCCTATTCCACCCTCCTCTTCCCAGAGCCTTCACAGTCCCTCCTGAAACAACCAGATGCCAGCCTTCGGGATCATTCCGTGCCGAGAGAAAATAACAGGGAGGTTTCCACGCATTATCCTTCGAGGGGCATCTACGTTTTACCATGGGTTTCTCAGAGACCCAAAGCTTTCACCCTAAAGGAATGAATCTCAAATCCAGAGCATCTCACATGAACAGATCTGTCCTTGAGAGGTCCCAGGGTTCTCGAAATCACACCACCAGCCACAGTAGGGTGTTTTTGTATTCCTTTTTTTTTTTTAACAAGAAGTTCAAAGAAACTCAAGTGAATGAAAAGATTTTGAATTTGCATATATTTGCAAAGAACGTATACTTCTACCTATGCTATTGGTTAAAGGACATTTTATTAACATGAGCTATTTTTATACACACCCTCCTCAACCAGTTACCTCCACTCGTTCACGGGGGGACTGATCACTGCTATGCGAGTATATTAGTCAGCTCGGCCGCCAGAACAAAGACCCACAGGGTGGGCGGCTGCAGGAACAGAAGTTTATTTCTCACTGTTCCGGAGGCCGGGATGCCTGCCTGGCCGGGTTCTGGTGGGAGCTCCGGTGTCTCTCTGATGAGGACACTAAAGACCTCACGAGGGCCCCGCCCTCACGACCTCAAGCACCCTAACCACCTACTAAAGGTCCCACCCACGAACAGAATCACAGGTCGGGGGGCTAGGGCTTTGACTCGGGGATTTGGGGAAGCCAAGGCCCAGTTTGCAGCTGTGAGAGAGAGAACACTGGGAAACCACCCTACAGAAACACTCCTGAGCGACAAAATAACGTCATCGGTGAACGTGGGCAGAGGACACATGAGAAACAAGAACGCAGTGACGCCCTCCCCACCCACGTCTCCGCATGAGTATTTATTGTAACAAGCTTCCAAGTGGCTCCCCCCCGACCCCGATCCCCAGATTTCAGTCTGGATCAGGCTGAACGGCAGGGCCCTTCCCTCCCAGGGGAAGCAACCTGCCCCCCTTGCAGGTCCCTCCGGGCTTCTGGTGGGAAGCTCTTCCTTCCAGCAGGTGAGCCTCAAGCTCCCCCATTTCCACACTAAGCGTGACTGCACACAAGGGCCACTCTCTGAAGCTGGCCGGCTTCTGAAACACCTGGCCTCATCACCCTCACGCTGAGCGCTCTGAAGTTGACATCTGCCAGCCGCTCCAGCGCACTGCGCGGTCCAGGGCTGTCCCCCCGGGAGGCCCCCTGGGGCTTCAGGGTCCCAGATGAAAATCATCAGCTCACTGAGTGCGCAACGGCACAGAGCAATTAACTGAAGGCAGCTGACCTTCCAAAGAGACAGGCTCAAACTGGAACATTTCTATCTGCCGTTCTTTTTATTGTCAATATAAGGATGCTTGCGAGTGGAAAAGAAAATGTCTACTGTCTTTCAAGTTCAGTGATAAAGACAAGTACGAGGCACCGGATGAGCAAGGCTAAATCAAGCTGAGAAGGACACCTGGAATATATTATTTTGGCTGAGGACTTGTCTGTCTTGTTCCCCCCGGCTGATCTGTTTTGTCTGAAACAAAAGCAGCAGGAAATGTGTAGATTCAGTAACCACGGCAATAGTGGGTATGTTGGATCGAGACGACCCTCTGAGCTAGTGTAGCCACCAGAACCACAGCCCATCACCCCCAGTCTAACAGCAGCCCAGTGTGTTATGCGATTACAATTTTAATAATCAAATCTAGCCCTGGCTGGCATAGCTCAGTGGATTGGGCTCAGGCTGTGAACCAAAGCGTCGCAGGTTCGATTCCCAGTCAGGGCACATGCCTGGGTTGCAGGCCACAGCCCCCAGCAACTGCACACTGATGTTTCTCTCTCTCTATCTCTCTTTATCCCTCCCTTCCCTCTCTAAAAATAAATAAATAAAATCTTTAAAAAAATAATCAAATCTGAGCCCAGGGCGTCAGGGGTTCAACGCGTCATACTGTTACTGCATTTTGTATTCCAAACCAGTCCAATCAAGACATTCACTAAGCCTTTGAGTAGGCACAGAGGGCTTTGCGCCAGGCACAGAGGACAGACACAAAGGTGCTGAGACACTTTCTGTCCCCAGGAAGTCTCTGACAGCAGCATAGAGGAAGCACACGGGGCAGGTGCCGCTCCGTGCGCACAAGCAGTCAGGCAGCCTCCGCCTCCCGGTAAACCATTTCCATGAGCGGAAGACCCCACGAGGCACTGAGCTTGGTTCTCTTCATAGGCGCCGCTGTCCTCGAAGCAACGAGCCTATGTCCGTCACTCTTGCTGCCACTGAATCCATGTCTTGCTTTGGAAATGGCCACATTTGAACAGTTCCGGACTTAAATGCTAACACAAACTTCTGACACAGAAACAAAATCCCCAGAAAAGGAGGGGGGGAGTAAAGGAGACTCCAATTATTTTAATAATCTCTTGAAAAAGGAAGCTCTGAGTTTTCCTAAGACAAGAATACTGGTTGTAGGGACCGCAGTCACCTTTACCATCCTCAGAATTCACACAGTTTCCTCAGTTTTCACCTGGTCTCACGGGAACTGCTTAGGTAAGTCACGGAGGGCGGGCGGGCAGGCTTCCTGCTCCTGGGGTTCAGGGACATTGGGGGTCGGAGCGCCTGCGGGTGGGGCCGCCCAAACTTCTGCTAAGAGAAACTACACATTTAAATAACCCTCTCTCCCGTTTCTTCCACTTAATGTCGCCATTGAAAGTCTAATTCTCTAAATTCAAATAATTTGTAAATTATCCGAAACTAATTGCATTTTTCAAAACGATACAAGAAAAGAGAAGGCAGGAGTATGCACTAGTGTAACAAAAACGAGACTGTTGACTCCGTAGAATGAGCTGGGTCTGAGGTTTCACTATATCCACATAACCAACAGTTTAAACAAGAACTCCAAGCATTCCCCACACCCTTGAACTCTGCTTAGATGCTGTGTTGAGAGCAGCTAAAACGACGAGCCCGCGCATTAGTGAGTCAGATGCATCAGCGGGACTCGGCGGATACTGGCTGAAACGCAGCGTCCGCTTGCCCGTACGTGTTGTACTAATCAGGGTCTGACAGCGGCCAGGAAACCTCTGTTTTCAACAAGCCCCCGGGGGACTTCGGGGCCCACTAAGGTGTGGCAGGCACTGCTCTCAGACTCCAGTCCTGGGTAATAAGGGTTCTGTTTACAGTGAGAATCGGATCAGAGCTACAGCCCCACCCTTGTTCTACCCGCCCAGGGAGCTCCGTCGACCCCCGGACTTCAGCTGTCCTGTACCGAACCGGACTTGGCCTTCCTAACATCCCACTGGTATCTTAAAAACACCAATATCTTGTCGTTCCGTTACTGGCTCTCCCAACAAGGAAGGGGTTCTTCTGTGTCCCCTAGGGTTCCTGTCACCCCATCTCTACTCGGCCCCTCTTCCAGGGTCCAGCCAGTCTGGGTCACTGACCATCACAAAAGCCCTGGCAACACCAAAAAGAAACCCGGGCCTTAGCCATCCATCCTTGGCCTGTTTGCTTTGATTGAGCCATCATCAGTTTTTTTTTCCTTTGGTTAGCTTTTATGGTTAGTTTAGACCATGAACTTTTTCAGGGCAAAGACCTACTTAGTTGAGCTTTATTTTACTTTTCCTGATTATCTTTTGTACTTTAAAAACTTGAGCTTTATGGAGGTGTAACCGACAAGCTGGGAAGCAGTCCGTCGCACCGACGTGGGCAGAAATGGCAGGGTGTCCTCCCCACTCACGGCAGAGCAGTGTCCCACCGCACACACACGCCGCGTCTCCGCCGTCCTCCACGCCTCCGAGGCCGGACACTCGCCTGCCTCTCTGTCGCGGCTGCTGCCGGCAATGCCGAGGGCATATCTCTTTGATGTCCTGTCCTCATGTCCTTTGGACACACACCCGGGAGCAGGAAGGCTGGACCATCCCCACGTGTTTCTAAGGTGGAAATCATCTCACTCTCCAGTCTCATCAAATGCCCCCTGCGGAGGGCGGGCGTCGTGCCATGAGCCTCCCTCTGGTTTCCGCTGGCCCCCGGGAGCACACGCTAGTCTGTGTCCACCAAGGGTGTCCGTTCGTGGGCTCCCACTAACTCTTGATGTCTGAGCCGGGGGGCTCCCTCAAACTGGAACTGGGCTCATTCACCTCACAGAAACTCACGTCCACTTCACCCAGGGGAGGAGGGACCTCGCTTGAGCAGGCCCTGCTTCCCGGCCGTGTCGCTGGTCTCGGGGAGCTCAATCTCTACGGGAGGAGATGCAACTGAAAAAAGAAAGTAAATAAAGAAACGAAATGATATAAGATAGTGCCGAGAGGTATGGAGAAGCCAACATAGCAATGCCAGTGATGCTGGAGGTGTGTGTGCGTGCTCCGTTTCCGAGCAGATCCACAGAAAAGTCTTCTCTGAAACAGGGAAAAGGAGGAGCCAGCGACACGAAAACCTAAGGAAGAGAACTCAGGGAAGAGAAGCTAGTACCAAGGGCCTCTGGCTGCCCAAGGGATGGGGGAAGACCAGCACGGTGCAAGCAGGGAGAGCACAAAATGCAGGGGACCCGCGGTGTGAGGTCCCCGACAGCCGTGGTCAGGTGAGTCCGAGAAAACTTTCTGGAGGAGGTTTGCAATTCCAACGGCCAACAGACAGCTGCCGACGTGCTTCATGGGGGCAGGGGCCCTGGATGGAGGGCGAGATGAGCCAGCCGCTAGCCAAATACCGGAATTGAGAAGAGTAAGGAGGAGGGGCTGTGGTTTGGATGCTCTGGCCACGAGCCGGCTTGAACGGGGGGGCAGCGGTGGGGCGGGAAGGGAGCCGATGAGCCCGGGGCACAGGGCTGTGGCCGAGCTCGCAGGCCGCAGTGGGGGCAGAGGAGGGAGCGGGGCAGTGAGACACCAGGGGGGCGTCTGACTCCTGGGCCTGCGTCACAGGAGAGACGGCGATGCCGACTACGGTGACGGGGCAAGTCTGAGAAAATGAAGTGGGGTGGGCAGGAAGGGGGCAGAGTATCGCGTTAGACATGCTGCCGGACACCCAAGTGTGTTAAGACCCGGAGGCAGAAACCTGAGCGCCGGTGCATAGAAACATCACCTGGAGGCACGGGGTCGGTTCTCTCAGGGAGAGCTGTGTGTAGGGGTGGAAGTTCAGGCGGGAGCTCGGGCCACGCCAAACCAGAGGACCGGCAGAGAGGGATGGAATGCAAGAGGCCCGGGGAAAACGGCCGGGGGCCTGGGTGGGTTCAAAGAGGCTCCGGGCAGAGATTCTCGCAGGGTCGGAAAGAGGAGTGGTCCCCTGTACGGAACACTGCTGAAAGGCTGAACAAGAGGGACACGGGGAAAAGCGCGCTGGTGTTGGCAACATGAAAGGAACCCCGACAAACCTGAGCCAGGTGAACACACTGACCCTTCAAAGCCTAAGGCAGGTACCCGGCTGGGCGGCCAGAGGAAGCTGTGGGGCAAAGGTCACCATGGTAAAGGGGAAAAGAGGAGGATGCGAAGAACCTCTTCCTCCAGCTTCAGAACTTCAGTAGCTTTCAACCGTAGACAAGTGACAGCAAGACATAGATATCATACAGGAACGACTACCAGGACAATTTTTTAAAAAACCACCAAACATACTATCTGACGCACATTAAATCCATCCATATTCGGATCTCAGAACGGATGCACATGGGGTAACCATGTTATTATTACTCCCCGCTCGGAAGACATAAGGAGAGTTTTTTAAAGACTCAGAATTAATTATTTAACAAGAGCAGCCGAGCAAAGGCCACGAACACAGCCGCTGTGCAAGGTCCTCCTAGGAGTGCCCGCTTCTCCCCACCCCGTCCAGAGCAAACGGCCAGAAAGCTGAGGGCGGACCCCAGCCTCCCCCGTGTCACCCAGCCACGTCGCCCTGTTGTTTACCGTGCTCCGCACTTGGCCTTGCGGAGGTTGCCAGCCGAGAGCAGAATCTCAAAGCCACGTAAGGTCATAACCCTTCCTCTTAGAATAGATTACTCTTTTCTGGCACCGCCCCCCACGGCAACCACAGAACTCCACGCTGCTTCTCGGGTGAGTCACGCTGCACGGTGCCCGGCTGACCGCTCCATGGAGGGATGGCACCACACGAAGTGAAGCCCACGGCAGCCGTGGAGGCGAGTGCGCCTGCTGGCTCCGCGAGTGGCCAGGGTGCGAAGGGCTCTTTCGTGCTCCAACAATTCTTAACCAGATTCTCCCAATTACTTCCCAAGAGGGACTTCCTCCAAGTGTGGTCCTGTCTCCAGGTCCACCTGGTCACTGGTGCTGTCCAAAAAACAAAACAGGAGAAGCAAATCCCGAAGCCCCCCTTCCCACGGATGCCCCAGAATCTCTGAGAGGCGGACACAGACGCTGGACGCCGCCTGTCGCAGAACACCGGAGCCAGTCCTTCAGTTCCAGTGGTTCAAAACTCTCGCCCAGCACCACCCGCCTTCACTGCCTTCAGGCCCAAGTGAGGGGACCGCGTGATCCTTTGGGGGCGCCACCGCCGCACACGTGAGTGCTCTGCCAGCCAGCTGACCTCTACTACTCTGTTATTCCTTCTTTCTCCGGCGATGCCGACTGGAGGAGAAAGACCCATGCCACATTTGTAAAGAGTTCAAAGCAACGTTTGCAAGAGATGGTCTCCCTCCATCTTTGTCTCCCTCCCTCCCTCTCGCCCTCCCTCTCTCTCTCTGACTCTCTGAAAGGTTATCGGACTTCCTCCCTTGGAGGACAGGGAGAGGAAAAGAGCCGGAGAGCGGGGAGGTGTCGACCCCTAAGGCAGAAGGAGGGGCTGCCGCCACTGGTGAGAGAAACCGGGGGCTGAGACACAGCACGCACGAGGAGCCGGGGGAAGACACTGTAATTTATTCCAGGCCCCGTTGACGCTGCGTCGAGCATGAAGAATATACGGAGTGATTTTGCGTGCATCTGTAAATGCCTCTGCCTCGCGTGATTCTGGACGGTTTGGGCTGGTTTATTTTTAAACTGGACTGAAGTTATAGAAAAGCACATTTGAACAGACATGCTCATCAAAGGATCATGGCAATAGTCCTTTCAGAGCCTTTCGGGAATTAAAAACAGAGGATATTAAAAAAATCATGTTATGAAAAGGGCAACCTTCTGGAACACAAAGGATCGTGATATATCAATTAGGGTAATGGCCTTATACTCAGGCCTATCCTATTTAAATCCTCTTCATGGTTTTCTTTAAAAAACTGAATACTCAATTTACTTTGCTGAGACAAAGGAAAGATATTGTGGATAATGAACTCCAAATGGATTAGGAGTGAGACAGTTAGAGGTACTGATAGGGTGGCAAGCGCTTAATATAATTTCACACTAATCCAATACTGTCACAGGCAGCCTGACCTCAGGGCTCTAGAGAGAGACTTCCCTGCAGACAAACACGAGTCTCCCCTAAAGGGAAAAACACTTCAGCCGAAGCATGGGAGCGCCCCCCCTACCCCGCCCAACCTGCCCAGTTAAAGTATAGGGAAGTATTATGTGCCTATAATAAAACCAAATTAAGAACTCACTCTGGAAAATTTATTTAAGATCTTATATAAAGTATACTTTTGTGACTCCATAGTCTAATACTATTTGAAAAGATACAGTGATTTAACCAGCAATGTCCATCCGGGCAAAAAAAGGTGATTTAAATCCCATGCACTCCAATGAAGGACCTTCGGAATGGCCTTCCCATTGGGTACTGCTGGGTCTCAGCCGGCTCGGGGCCACGCGTTAGCTCTGCGAACACAAGCCTAGGGCAGGGACTGTGCCTTTCGGCTTCCAGAACCCACTCATCTAATGCCACTGCCACCCCCTCTTCAGTACGTGAGTTTTCTTCGTTTGAACGACCGAACCAATACCTATGCTCTCTGTTTTGGGAGCATGACTTTGCTTTTTAATGTCAGAAGAAACACACAGTTAAGTTTGTTGTAAAAGCCTCTGGACCAAATGTTTTAAGATGAGATTTTTTTTTTTCCCTTGGCCAGAGTCAACATAATTCCATGGTGACTTGTAGAAATGACATCATTTATCATCCTATTATGTTTTTTGAAGTGAAACCGAGTTTCTGCGAACAAACCAAATGTAATTATGGCTCATTGGAGAGGCGTGTCTCGCCGCCGGCTGCTTCCTAGTAAACAGGAGGCAGGCGGGCTGGGAAGACTTTGTGGGATGCGGGCACGCCCACGCCGCAGGCAGGGAGGGACCTTTCGGTGGCTGCCGGCTGGTCTGGTTGCTGCCCTTCAACCACCAACACGATCCATGGAGGTCCAAGTGAAACTGCAGCCTCACGTGGCTTTTAGCAGAAGTAGATCCTAGTTCAGAGTGACCTTTGTTAAATCAGGTGTCTTGATCAAAACAGTAGGACTAATATTCCACAACTCGATGAAGCCTCAGAATTCCCCTCCCCCTCCACTGATGGCATCCTAATTTCATTCCACTATCACAAATACTCAATACAGTAATTTCATTGAGAGAAGCAATCAGTTAATCTAAGTAGAAACTAATAGTTTCTTTTTAAAAAACATTTAATGTAAAAATATATCATATAGCCCTGGCTAATGTGGCTCAGTGGACCGAGTGCCAGGCTGCTAACCAAAGGGTTGCTGGTTCGATTCCCAGCCAGGGCACAAGCCTGGGTTGTGGGCCAGGACCCCAGTAGGGGGCTCATGAGAGGCAGTCACACATTAATATTTCTCTCCCTCTTTCTCCTTCTCTTCCCCTCTCTCTAAAAATAAATAAGATCTTTAAAAAAAAAAGAAGTTTAAAAAATATATAGATTTACACTTTCAATAATAACTATAAATAACAAAAATGAAAAAGAAAAAGTTTAAACGTGCTTTCCTATCAGCCAGGTTAATCATGGAAATGTCTCCTTTTCCCTGGCACAGTTCCTTCTCACTCGCCTCTACCGCCCAGGAATCGCCTTTACCTTCTGAGACGCGGGCGGACTTCAGACCGGGAGCAGAGGGGCTGTGAGAGGGGTGGGCCGGACACCAGCTGCCGGGGACGCCGAGAGTGGGAGAACAGGGTTCTGACGGATCAGCCCCAGCCTGCAAGTTCCCGGGAGTGGGGAGCGAGCCTCTCCTGTCCCTCCCGCGGTCAGTTCCGCGGTCCAACCACTAGGAGGCAGCCCAATGCTCGTCGGCCGGTCAACACTGGTGGCCCAATGTCAGCCCAAGCACTTGGCAAACTAAAGGAGCCTGGAGACATCACTTTGCCCCCTCCATCCATCCTCTGGTCTCCCACATAACAATGACCACCCAAGCCAAGCACTGTTCTGACTTGAGCTCCTCGTGCTGAGTTTTAAAGTTTGCTCCTTCGGAGCTGAGCGTTTCGGCCGGCGAACTTCTCTGACAGACGCGGCGAGTTCGTTCAGGCAGCAGGATCTAACGCATACTCAGTCGAGTTTTGGTTCCTAAGGACCCTCACATCGATCCACTTCTTCATATTCCTACTACTGTCACCTTCGTCGATGGCCTAATCACCTCCCGCCTGAACCCATGCTATCACCCAGTAACTGCGTTCTCTCCCTGCAGCCTACCGGCAGCCTAAACTCTCAGTCCCAATCTCCCCGGATCAGGCTGGCTGACCGGCCTCTCCTCGTTACCCTCCTGTCCCGAGATGGAAGGGGCTTCCCAGTGCCCCTTAAGTCTGCATGCATGTAGCTCAGGACACAAAATAAATGGAGACTGCTCCTAATTCTCTACAGGAATGCCTACCTGGAAACCGAACTTGCAACCTGTATCTAGATTTATTTCTGTAAAAATATGTCGTAAGACTTAATTAATTCTTTAAATACTAAATGACTCCGTTTTATTTAAATGATTTTATTTAACTTTTTGTTCATGAGTAGTCATTTGTATTTCGCCTTTAGATTTTGAAAGGTACTCTTGATGTTGTACCAGAAAATTTAGAAAATTTTGAAAACATGTACTTTGTAATTTTTTGCATTTACTTTTCGTTCACATTTTGATAAACATATATTCTGATTTTCTATGTTCTTAATGCAATTAAATATTATTTTAATCCTTTATATAATTATTGTAAATAAATGCAAATGATGTGGAAATCTTTACTGTAACAGCAATTTTGCAGAAATGGAGGTCAGAAAATTTTTATGAGTAAGCATATAATCATTTGAGTTATAACTGCTTATATGAGATTACTCTTTCCAACATCACAGGCCTTTCAGCAGAATATACACACTTGGTAAGGATAATTAAATTCAGTCCTTTTATATGTTTGCCAGTCTTAGCCATATAAAGGTATAGTTATGATTTTAAGAGAAAAGGACATATTTCATTTGGCAGCCTGTTAACCCGACATAGTTGATAACACTTTCAGGGAAGTGTGGTGCAGACCCCCACACCCCGGGCCCCACAGACACCGGGGGAGAGACCTGCCGTGAGTGATGCGCAGCTGCTGATGCCCACTTCTAACTCTTTTGCTCATGTGGGTATCGGCAATGTTCTGTTGTGTTCCAGACGTGGAAGGCGTAAAGCCTGCTCCAACGGACACCTGTGTGCCCACCGCCCTGCTTAGGCGGCCGGAGCGTTCCGGCTCACCCCCCACCCCCCACCCCGTCACCTCCATCCCCTTCCCTTGCAGAAGCAACCGCTGTCCCGAAGTTTTCACTGCTCTTCTGATGGCAGGTTCCGTGAAGGTGGGTGTGCTCTTTGTTGGTGCTGTCCAGACACAGTTTGTCACTGCAGGTGGCAGCTCTTTATGCCGCTAGTGCAGTGGAGGAGTTGTGTTACTGTTCCCGCAGGTTCGTTCTGGGTTTCCTAAGTAGGCAATCACATACTTGAGAGAGAGAATAACAGTTCGGAATCTTTCTTTTCCATCTCCACATCTTTTATTTCCCTTCCTCGCCTTCACCTGCACTGGCAATGACCGTTTTAGCGCAACGCTGAATGGAGGTGGTGAGAATGGACCTTTTCATCTTGTTTCTGATTTAAAACGGAAGGCTCCTACCATTTCTACGTTAAGCATGATAGGCGCTGCAGGCGGATGATATTGTTTTAAGAAGTGGCATGATGCGATCCAAGTTCTTTTCGGCAAAACTCCGAGGGGCAGGAGGAGGGGGCGGGGCAGAGTCACCCGGGAGTCGTGTGTGAGGAATCACTGTTATTTATGCTGCAGCTACAAGGTCTGTGATGTCCACCCGGAGAACACACCACGGCTCAGCTTCTCAGCACAGCAAGAAAGAACTGCATTGGATTCGCCAGGGCAGACGCATTGTAACGCACCCCAGAGTCGCAGGGGCCTTACGAAAGACGGTACTTAACACTGCAGTGACTGTGGTCCGTTATGGGCCCCGCCTACGGCTCCGGGACGCAGGACACGGCCACCAGGGCCGCTGGCCATCACACCATCACACTTTCAGTTCTCCTGAGAGTCGTTTTGGTAAATGCACCCAACAGGACGTTGACGCAAAGCAAAGTCATCTTTAAGATCACTCAATGAGCGTCAGGAAAATTAAAAATTTCCAAGCAAAGTTATCTCCCGGGAGCTGAGCCAAACGACAAGAGTCATGTGCATAGTTTGGTGTTTACACAGGAAGAAAAGTGGACGGCAGTTACCCAGCAAATATCTTACAGGTAGATGTCCATGCAAAGGAGGCGGTTCAGTCTCAGACCTGGAACCCCAGTGCCCTCAGTGGCGGGCCCTCTCTGCGGGCGGCGTCCACGCAAAGCAAGAGCCGATTTTTTTCTCCCACTTTTGAACCTCTCGGATGGTCCATTTTATTTTCCCTACGCACTTACCAGTTGTGTCTTACAAATAACAAGGGCTTTTCGATCTCCTTTTTTAAAAAGTCCTGCTATCTTATAAAACGGCTACATGAGCCACGTCGCCAGTATTGCACTAAATCTTGGCCCCTGACCCCCCGCCAGGGAACGCGCATTTCCGAAAAGCGGACGTGCCTCCTTCTGTAACTGAACAGCCCGCAGGAGTAGCGGCTGCCACAGTAACGAAGTCTGATGACAATTCTGCTGACATGTCTCCTCTCTGAAAATGAAATCATGTGGGAAATGATTTCTGCACGAGCAGAAAGATAAAGACGCCAGACAGGATTTGATTTGGTGAAAATGGAAGCTGGGCTTGTCTCTGCTCTCCGGGCGGGGTCGGGGGGGGGTGATAATTAATTACGTCACCACTATTTCTGGCTGCCATTGTGTGCCCATGCTCTCTTTTTAAAGTGATACGCTTTCTCGTTATCGTTGCCAACGCCCTGTCTGCAGAGGGACACCTCCAACTGAAAGCGATGCTGACCCTCAGTGACTCTGAGGTTCTTTTGGCAGTTCAGGCATCTCTGCATTTAGAATATTGCTCTGGAAAATGGGCTTTTGTTTTCTTCTGAGAATGACCTGTCTTGGTTATACAGATATTGTCATCACAATGGCTTTCTTTTCAATGGCTTTGGTCTTTTTTATGAAATGCATGCCTCTGTCATGTCCATACCAGCCCGATGAAAACTATACCTAAGTGAAATACGGGAGGCTGCCGGTTCCCGGCATGGTTTAAGGGAACCCTGAGAAACATCCAGAGACACCCCCAGGTGAGAGGTTCTATGAAGCGGAGATCCACAGGACTGTCGTTACCATTAACTGCATATAAAATATGGATTGTTTTAGCTCCCAACAAAAGGCTTTAATGAGCAAAAGCAGGTCCGACAAGAAAATAAGAAAATAGGACCAATTAAAGTCTAAGCATCATTTTTTCAAAGAAAATACAGATGGAGCACTTCATTTGCATCCTCTCAACACAGTCTAATGACCTTTATCTTTATTTGAAAATGGCTGATTTTAAATAAAAGTTACTCTGCCTGCCCGAGAGAATTTGCACAAGGGAAAGGCTACACTTCAAAAATAAATCACGGGAAATGTCAGTTCATTCGCATGCGTGCACGGGACTGTCCTGTGTGGTCCCGGCAAGGTGCTGTCCAGGCAGCAGTGGCCCACTGGGGGCGTGGCCGGCTCCATTCACAAAACGTGCGGCATCGAGGGCGTTTCATGCAGAAGGAGAATGTATCCAGTTGTTTTTATTCCCCCCATTTCAGAATGCTGTCTCACCAAACCCTTCCCGGAGACTGCACAGTTTTCTCCGGTGGGTGTGCAGCCCACTCCTGCAGGTGGCCCCGAGCTCGCCTCGCAGAGAGAACACATGCTGTGTGGCAGCTGCCCGGGGACTTGTCTGCCCCCGCTCCGGGGTCTCCCCCCTCGCAGGCAGGGCCTGTGTCTCAGTCCTTGTGTCTACCGGCCCCCTCCCTGCTCCTCCTGGGCATCGGGGCGGCTCCTGGGCATCCGTGACAGAAGGACCGGGAAGACTCACTGGTTCAGCGTGCTGCTCCTCGCCCGCAACTCGAGTCTCTGCCCGAGTCATCTCTGAACCTTAAACATCTCCCAAAACTCCACCGCGCTTTGCCATGTGGTCGCAAGAATATCAAGACTTTCAGTTCTTCCACTTTCTTTCATGACTTGTACCTCTGAGAATTCTGTTGTGCAGCCCTGGTTACTCACGTACCGTGATTTCGTCTTTCACCAAAAATGCATAAAGTCGGGAAAATTTACAAACAGGCATGGCTCAATGGTAAACCTCCTAAAACGTTCATTTCCCGCATGTCTCCCCTAATCTAGCCACCTCTCCAGTTAATGCACCTGTCCCCCCGATCCCTTCCCCCCATCGGAACCCAGCCCAGAAGCATTGTGGGAATCCAGGACATGCTGAAAAATGTCTCGAAGACCTAAATGAAAGGCTGGCGTGGTATGAAAACATAAACTTTACTTTTCCTGTCCTTTATTTATTCACTAGTTTTTTTTTTAAAAAGTAAAAAACTCTTTGAATTTCATTACATTCAAAAGAAATACTATAGAATTTTAATCTTCACTTCAACATTTTCTGATATATCATCACTTTCAGACCCTCAGCTCAGTTCATTAGAAGTAACATTTCTAAGACACATGGACTCAAAAATTATCATCATCCACTAGGCATTTTTGCTTCAGGAAAATATTCTAGGGGGCTAGTATTTTATCTAAGTAGGTGTCCCTAAAACAAATGATCAGATCTTTTCCGATTGACTCAGAAGAATCCCCACTGAGCGCAATGCGCAGCTCTGGTCTCAGGGGGCGGTGCTGCAGGGGGACCCAAATACTTTCATACATCTCGGGAAGGCTATCTCTGCCTTGAGATATTTAAGGACGAGGTCCCCCCACCCCTTCAATTGTCCTGTGTTCAGTGAAGTTAAAACACACTATTTATTTTGGATACGAAATAACTACAGTGTCTACGAGAACATATATTCCTTGCAACAAGTCGGTATACCGCAAACAGTGAAAGTATAGTATCTTAGTGGCTCGTGACTTAAAACTAGATTAAAATGATAGACCACCAAAGACGGAAAATATACAACCTAACTAGGGGCCATAGAAGGAGTCACATTTGTGTTTCTACCAACGGGAATGAATTGAATAGAATGTTTCTAATATAAGTTCTGGAATGAGTATTTGTAATAAATGGAAGACAGGAACTACGGCATACCTTTTTAATTAAAGCAGAGTCTGAGAATTTGAAATAATTAAAAATCACTCTGTGAAAAATCACTATTCACAGCTACGCGTGTATACCAAACACGCAGAAAAACCCATCAATATTGGTTCTCATCAGTCCAGTCCCTCCTGGGTGCTGGAAAACAACCACCGAGCTGCGATAAACGACGTTTCAATGCCCTTGACACGGGAGGAGGGCTGGTGGAGGCGGAGACCCTAGCGTGTTTCACAGAGCCGGGAATCACCGAGGGGAGCCTGTCCGATATCCTGAGCAATCATAAACCTGCGTTTCAGAATCACCAGGTACCTTCAACCTATAATCCAGTAAATGCACTGGAAAACACTTCCAGGAAATTATCATCATTTTAAAGAACACTTACAGGAGGTATTTCCAATATTAAGAATCTAAGTAAAGTCATACAGTAGTGAATTGCTATTACGAAAAGATAGGATATGTCCTATCATTGTGTGATGAAGATACGCTCACAAAGGTTAGGACCGAGACATCCCATGGAGATACATTCCTAATCGGAACATTTCCTATCCAGCCTCTCCCTCTCTCTCTCTCTCTCACACACACACACACACACACACACACACAACACACACACACAAACACACACGCTAATTTTATCAATTATCTAAGATGGATTCAGAGAAGAGGAAATGTCTCCATCTAGACACAAGGAAATGCAAACCCATACAAACTGAGTGACTGACGAGGTCTGTAACGAAGGTTATCCGATTTTGTGTGCTGTTACAATGTATCATCCGTGACCGCGAGTGTCTGTGTTGTTACAATGTATCATCCGTGATCCCGAGTGTCTGCTACTTTCTTTCCACAACGGCCTCACAACCAGGTAGAAGGACAAGCGTGGGAACTTGTTCTGTTGCGATGGAGTCTATTACTCTAACTTGATATCGCTATTTTAAATTCACATTCCACCATTAATCTCTCACTCACAAAACTGGGCGATCCCACCGAGGGCCTACAGAAAGCGGCAATAGGCCAAACCAGAAACGCAAATTCAAACATTAGGAAATAAACAGGAAACTAGGTCGTTTTGTGCCCCAGACTCATACTATTGGTTCAAGGTAGAATAAAAAAGTACATTTCCTTTATAAAAACTTGATGTAAACCAAATGGAAGTCGAGTGCTACACACAATATATTTGTCCATGGGTAGCATACTATAGCTTTTTAGCGTAATGAACACAATGAAACTGTCCTTCCCACACGGTTCTCGCCTTCTCTCTCTCTCTTAAAGAGGAAGCGACAGCAGAGTCCCACACCTGAGTTCACCTGCGTGAACTCACGGTTCAGTGGTTCCAGGTGACGTGCCCAGAACCCGGCAGAGGGGCTCCGAGGACGGGGCACAGGGCGGGTCATGGGCACCGGGACCCCACTCCCCTTCCCTCTGCCAAACAAGAATGCAGGTGGAGTACGGCGCACTGAGGGTAATACAAATTACAGAAATAATATTTCACTGGCTCATTAATAAAGAAAAAGCAAACCAACCACACACGTCTGTCATGCACCCCGCAACGGATCACAAAACGTTTTTTAACGCTCCACCTCAGAGTCACTACAAATGAAAACCCAAACTAACGTGAGCTAACGTTTTTACTGCTGACGAGGTCCAAAACGTGATACATTAAATAGATTGAATCTTACGGATGAGAGAGAAATAAAAGTGCTTTTAGGCGATTTATTTTCACTTTCAAGTTGTTACTGAACTTGCTCACAGAAATCACTTTTATACCACGGGTGACGCCCAGCACGTCTGATCTGCTCGCCCGTCTCTGGTCTATACCCTACGAATACCAAACTGTACTTCCGTAATAATTACTACTCCAGAGCCAGAAAGGCCTTAGATGTTTTTTGTCACCACTGCAACTAGAAAAAAAGAAGTAGAAGAAGTAGGAGTAGCCTTCTAAAATTTTTTCCACTTACCCCTGGTTCTGACCCAATTGCATCTCTGGGTAATTGTGCTTTTAGCCAAAAGTGAGACAAAGACACTGTCCGTGAGTGACGATGACTGGTCCCTCATAACGCAAAGGAGACTGTCATACAGGTGCTGCCAACATTCAGTTTCAGGCGGAACCATGTGGGCACCTTTTTTTTTTTTTTTGCAAACCTATCTGAAGGTGTTCAATATTAACTTACACATGAATACTAAGTACAGACAGGACTCACTTGAGGAAGATCTAATGGGTGCAGACCCACATTTTAAAACAGACATAGGGAACTAGGGAGCAGGTGCAATTTCCATGAACTAAAAGGTTCTTTGCTTTATACAATGATTTATATAATGATTTATGTTAAGGGCTCATAAGTAGAGAATTTCTGTACATAGTCGAAATGCAAAACCATCTGCAAAGTAGCAGTTAAGTCTCATATGTTATGTACCATGAACTCGGTATAAGGGACATGTGCATTTCTGCTGTACGTTAAACGCTGACGAAATGTCACTTACCCATGGGGTTTCCACGATGCTTGCATTTTTAACGGATGACGTGGAAAGCTAACGCCTACAGGTCTTTACACATTACATCGGTGAAACAGCTGAGAAGATAAGGAACCACGCTGTTCTATGGGGGGGAACGACCCTCCCGTTGGGGCCAGCAGCCAGCCGGAAGGCACTTCCCATGCTTTATGGGAGCACCCGTGTTCCTTTCTATGAAACAGACAGACACGTACACATGCCGGCACGCGCGCACACACACACACTGGCGCGCACACACACACACACACACACACACACACACCCCTGGATGGCTTCGATGACCCATCTAGGACACTTGCAAGGAGATTTTCAAAGGTCAATCATTTCCCTGCCAAGTTCGTGATCACCCCTGGCCGGGTGACTTGGGCAAACACTTGGACGCACTTTTGCCCCGCCCCGTGAATTCCCGCGATGCCGGCGACGGCGTGACTTACGGGCCCGAAAGCGTTGCTGTCGAAGCTATGGCCGTGGTGGTCGCCTTCCACCCAGATGTGGCCGCGAGGCACCTTGACGTAGCGGTTTTTGTGTCCGATGGTTCTGGGGAGAAACAGCACAGGCAAGGAGGTGAGCACAGCCGAGAGATGGAGCAGCGGGCACGCAGGGTGAGGACGGCAACGATGCCGCTGCGGAGGTGCCAGCGACCGTGCAGGCTGGCTGCGGGCGTCGCCAACGCCTCCACGGGCAGTGAGGTGTGGTTGGGGCTCTGCACCCCCGCCGTGCTATTTTACTCACATGTCTGCAGGCAGGGATTCTGCGCTGACGGGGAATGCACCAGCACCAAATACCATGTGTTGCTACTTAATTTGAATTCACAATAACCTAAATATGTCTTTTATGAAATTCAATAAACCCTAACAAAACACTAATCTATTTAGTTCCCCTGACTTTTGCTGTTAAGTCGATGTTCAACACTTGGTCAGTGGTAATCTTCATTTTTTTTAGTCAGAGGAACTTCTCAAACCAACGGACAGCACTTTTCATGACCGCTTAACTCTCTAAAATTCAGGATGTAGAAGCAAAACAACAACAAAAAAAACCTCAACGATTTCCTGTTAGACACAAACTGTTGATGGTGTTGAAAAAGTTGGATCAGCCCTGTTACACTTCACATGTCACTCCTGGAAACGAGAAGGGGTTTAACCATCCTGAAAACTATTTAAAGGGCAGTGGTCAGGGATACGCACTTACAGCATCGCGCGGCGTCCTCGCGGCGGTCAAGGGCAGGGCGCGAGGACAGGCCCCGGGCCCAGGGGTGCTGGCAGTGGAGAAGGGCGCAACCCCTTTCTCCGACTTGGCCAGGTGGGCCTAGCTTTTTCAGATTTATCTATTAGGCTAAAATGTTCATCGCTTCTGACCTAGTCATTCTACTGGCAGAGGTCCAGAGAAATAATCAGAAGTATGAACAAATATTTTTATGGGGATATTCAACATAGGCTTTTCATGTATTATATAATAGTTATACGCACAGCAATATTTCACACATATATTTTATATATATTCCTAAATATCCAACAACGCAAGACTGCTTACCTATGACACAACCGGTCAAATTAAATTACAAGGAGAGAATTAGAATAAAATATTACCCAATTCTATAACAAATTCTGTAGGAGGCAGAGACTGTTTCTTTTTTTTTATTCCCCAAAGCCTTCAGGGAAATGCCTGTCTAGAGAGGCTGCTCGATAACTGGAGGCTGGATAACGAAATGCACGGACCAGTGGCTGGCTGGTCGCCCCGGCCTAGAGAGTTAAGCCCAGACACTGAGCTCTGCACCCCGTTCTTCGAGGTGCAGTCCCCGCCAGGCCATTCTGTCACCGAGTGTCACAGGCGCAGGAGAATGCGTAAGAAGGTGCCACAGAGACGGAGACTGCCTAGTACCTAGAATGGGCTCTGATTTCCAAGACAGTTTCCATGTTGAGTGACTTTGTTTTCCATCAGTAACGCATCTGTGCGAGGAGGCGATGCTGTGGCCATGGGCAGCAGACAGGAGGTTACCGACCGGGAGCTGTCTATTTTTAACTACTCCTGGGAAGAAGAGTAGTCTCGGCGTTTTAAAGAAAAGCAAAAACAAGTTGAACGCATCTCCCTGCCATGTACTCTGCAACGTAAGGGTTCAGTTAAAATTGGCCAATGAGAGGCCCTGGCTGGCGTAGCTCAGTGGATTGAGCGCGGGCTGCGAACCAAAGTGTCGCAGGTTCGATTCCCAGTCAGGGCACATGCCTGGGTTGCAGGCAGTGACCCCCAGCAACTGCACATTGATGTTTCTCTCTCTGTCTCTTTTTCCCTCCTTTCCCTCTCTAAAAATAAACAAATAAAATCTTTTAAAAAATTGGCCAATGAGCTCTTGACATCGCTGCTGCCTTTTCCACGCAGTGGCCTCCAAGAACCGACGTCCTGCCCCAAGTCTGACTGACGGGGAAGGCCCTTGCTCTCACGTGATTGTCAGCAAGGCACACTCTGCTACGAAGCCCAGACATTTTTCCTTTTTTAAAGACAGCCATTCTGGATAAGTACTTGGAAAAAGAAAACAATTTTGTCTCTCGGAACAATCATTCAAGCCGAATTATGAAATAAAACCAGCATAAAATCAGTTCTGCACCGAAAGGGTAAGATTTCAGTCCAACACGAACCAGGAAAACAATATAAAACTCAGATTCAGTGTCAAGGTCATGCGAACCGAGATGTCAAGACACGTGTGATAGACAATGACAGTATCGTAGAATGACCCCCGGCAGTCACAGACGTCCTTGCATTGCCCGTCTTGCCTAAAAGCTTTAAACACACCCACCTTCCCATCATTTTCTAGCCCGTGACAATGCTTTATTTTTCTCCCTTGCACCTGCTAACACTTCGTTTATTTGGTTTATTTGCTTGGTGCCCATCCCTCCCCACTAGAACGTGACCTTTGGAATGTTGACTTTCCTGTTCGCTGTTGTATCTCCAGAGCCTGGAAAAAGGCACCGCGCAAGGGGCTCGACACACGCTCATTAAATAAGGGAATGAATGAACGAATAAGTGAAACTGTCACAGAGGCAGAATGACAGAGTGGACATTTCAGAAAGTCTAGAAATAGATGAGCCCGTTTGAATCTTGAAACTGTTGGCCCCAAGGAACCTTGTGCAAGTGACTGAGCTGTGACTTGACCTTGCCCATCGTTAAGGCGGGGTGCATGAGACACTCACTCACTGAGTGGGCTGAGGGGAAGGTTCGCGGCCAGAGCAGGGCACAGTGGAGAGGCGGCTGGGCAGCGGGGTCTCTGCGGCCTGCCGACCTGGGACTTGTGCGTCTGGCTTTCAAGTTCAGGTGATCTTGGCAAGGGGAGGAAACTCGATGTCAGCGTCCCGTCTGAAGAACAGGGCGACCACCAGGACATAACTCTAAAAGTTCCTCTCTGGATAAAGTGGCACTGGCTACACACTTGGTAAATGGATTCTCTTAAAATTGGGGCTGTTTTTTTTTTTTCAAGTAAATACTCAGGACAGTTCTGATGTATAGTAAGAACCCAATTAGTGTTAGTAATTATTACTATTGTCTTCCTCTGTCCACTGTTTTCTTTCATTTCCTAATTCAGAATGTGTTCAGCCTCCATTCTCTCAGCACTGGTCTGTCTCATCCAACTACCTGAGCTAAATGCTTCAGTAACTTCTTTTCCCCACAGCTGCACTGTGCCTCTGGACTAGTTTTAATGCTACAATGTATCTTTCTTTCTCTTTTATTCTTATGTCATTCTGAGATACTGTGAAACTCACGTGTGAAAGCACTATCTCTTTGTGACTGTTTAAATAAGCAACGCAGTGTGTGCGTTTCGCCTACTAACTATTTACATGACCCCATGTTGCGATGTTAGCAGACCATGGCTTCCCTAGATACGGGACGGGTAGGAAAAGAGCTTATTTGGGCTGTACAGCCCTGGTGAAATTCACACCACATACACAGTGTATATTCTATGTCCCAAGTTTCAATCTCACTTTTCCAAAACCAGCCCAAAGTAGCTTTAAAAATATACAATGATAAAATATTGAGCTGGTCCCTTCTGGGACTGCCGAAGAAATATAACTCCCCTAATCGAATTCCTCTAGGGATGGAATTTTAAACAGCTTTGTGCTCCTGAATTCACATAAAAGAAAGACAAGATAATCTTTTAGGTGATTTAACAGTTAAGCGGGGTGTCCACCTACGAGGTTGTATATATCTATGGCCTGCAAATAATTTGGGTTTCGACAGTAAAAAATGAGTTCTGTATACTATTCTAACTACCTGTCTACAGAAAGGCACTTTTAGTGCGGGGTTTACCAAGACAAGTTACCTGGGGATTACAAATGAGAGGGGGAGTGATTGTCTCCAGTGTGAGCTGACCTTGAGAACAACGGTTGCTTTCGTTAAGTCCCTGAATCTGCTGAGTGCCATCCGCTGAATACAAAATTATCCATGTAACCCTTGAGACAACAGGAAGGAACAGGTTCATATTCAAAGTATTTCCCAAATATATATGTACGTGTGCGTACTTACACACTCCCAACTTGGGTAATTCGTATTTAGAAGCCATGGTTGATTGGAATATTTTATTTCTTTATGATTCAAACCAGTCCTTTGGTTTTTCTCCTTGTCCACAGCAATGGGTGCCCTGACCTGGATCCTGGACTTCTGGGTTTTGATGATCATGGGGGGACCAGCAGTGTAGGGTTAAGGATTCGGGGAGATCAGGAAAAAAGTTTGAACGAGATCTTTTATCATCGCTGGTAGACTGGACTTTACCAGAAAAAGGGAATTTACCACCAGGAGAGAAAAATGGCAAGGGCATTTGTCCACCTAGGGTTGGCACCTGCACCAAGAAGAAAATCTCCCTTGAAAATCCACGGCTGGCTCTCGGCTCAGATTGGGGCTCCAGCTCACACTGTGTGTGTGTGTGACCTGGGAAGTTAAGGGTGAGCTTTGATTGGTCCCAGGAACCCGGCAGAAGAAAATGTAATGCATCAGCGATAACACGTCAGATCAGGGTTTTCGCGTTTCCTACAGGTAAGTCCCAGCGAATAGGCACTCAGAATTCAAAAAAAAAAACAGAACTCACGAGAAAACAACCAGTATTAATGAGTCAGGATGAACAATGAGGAGAATTTGATCCCAGGACTTCAAGTGGTGAATTTATCAAACACAGAATATAAAGTATACATACAATATTTATAAATATTTTTAAAATTAAAAAAGGGAATTAAAGAGATGTGCAAGGAATACCATCCTATTTTTAAAGGACAATTGAAAAAGAATCAGATAGAACTTCTAAAATGTAACATATACAATGAAATAGGTAGACAAAAAGTAGATTTGTGTAAACTAAAGGAAGAAGAGACGAACTGGAATACGTATCTAAAAAGTTACTTAGAAGTTAGCACGGAGAGGCAGAGAGACGGAAACCATGTAGGGGCTATTAGAGAGACATAGAGAACATGTTAACGCGTTAGAAAATGTTAAAAAGTGTCATCAGAGTCCCAAAGGAAGGGAATAAAAGAAACAAGGAAGAAAAGATATTTGAAACAAGGAAGAAAGGGGCAGAGAATTTTTCAGAATGGATGAGAGCGTGAATTCACAGATTCTGCAATCAAAGTGAGCCACAAGTAAACACATCGAAAGAAACTGCCGCTGGATACATTATAACGAAATTACAGAACACTAAAGAGGCCCTCTCCCCGCAAAATTTTTGTGAAGTTGCCCAAGGGGGAAAAAGTAGATTATCATCAAAGAAATAAGAATTAAATTCAAACACGAGTTCGTTTGTTAAGGTATAACTTACATGAAGTATAATTCAGCCATTTAAAGCATATAATTCAATGATTTTTAAAGATCTACACAATCACATAGTCGCTAGACCAAGATATAAAACACCTGAATGATCAAAAAAAAGTTTCCTTGCACCTCCCAGCAGGTAAACCTGCCCTCACCACCATCCCTGGCTCCAGGTAACCAGGGCTGAGCTGCCCTCGGTCACTGCAGTTTCGCCTTTGCTGGCCTTTCCTCTGGATGGAATCATTCCATGGGTATTCTTCTATTTCTGCCTTAACTTAGTCTAATGCCTGAGATCAATCCATGTTGTTGCAGGTATTAGCAATTTGCTACCATTTTTTCTTAATAATCTACTATTATACTGACACACTACAATTAGTTTTTCAATCAATGGGTCGTGGACACTGGGGTACTTTTCGGTCTTTGGCTATTGTCAGTACAGTAGCTACGAACAGGTCGGTGAAAGTATTTATGTGGATACATTTTCCTTTCTCTTGGGCGACTGTCTGTGGGTGGAAAGGCTGGGTCACCGAGTAACTGAATGTTTAACCTTCCAACAAACCATCACACTCTTTCCCAAAGCAACAGTGCCAGCAAATGCGTGAGTCCCAGGGCCCCATGATTCACTAACACTCGAGAATTATCATCCCTTTTAACAACATGAGCCGTGTAGGGGCATGGAGTGGTCTTAACGTACACTTCCCTATGGACTAGTCATTTTATGTCCTTCTTGTGATTTGCTTTCTTCTTCGGTGAACCATTAAAGTTTTTAAAACTTACATTTGGTGGCTTGTCTTCTTAATGAGTTGTATAATTTTTTTATACAGTCTGGAAGAACTTTGATCAGATCCATGGTTTTGCAAATACCGTCCTCTAATGAACATTTTAATTTTGATGAAGTCTAGAACAATTTTCTTTTCTGGGATGGGATTTTTATACCATAACAAATTGTTCCCTAAACAAAAGCCACAAATATTTTTCCTTAGCTTTTTCTTCTACTTTTATAGTTCTGTAATTTTTGTTATTTTGGTAAGTTCAAGTTCCTTCCTTCCTTCCTTCCTCCCTCCCTCCCTCCCTCTCTTCCTTCCATATATGGATATCCAATATTCCAGCACTATTTTTTGAAAAAAACTATTCTTTCTTAATTGAATTGCTTTCTGCTATGATCTGAGTTGTGTCTCCTCTAAGTTTCTGTGCTGAATCCCCTTCCCCCACCCAGCCAGGATGAGGCCTTCGGGAGGTAATCGGGGTCAGAGGAGGTCACGGGGGAGGGGCCCTCGTGGTGGGTGGGGTTGGTGCCCTCATGGAGAGAGGGCAGAGAAGTCTTGTGCTGTCACTCTGTCCGTCTGTCAGTCTCCCATGTGAGGACTTGTACCAACAACATGCAGAAAAAAGGAAAGTGATTGAGAATATTTTTTCCTAAGGTTTTTAAACTTTTCTAGTAAAGAGTAGAGATATTTAATATCATTAAAGTTTGTTTTTAAAAAAAGAAGGGTAGAAACATAATCTATAACTTCCTAACCGGTAGAAAAAAATAGAATTTAAAAATCTTAGTTAATGCAATAGAATTCAGAAAACACAGAAAGCAAGAAAAGAGGAAGAGCGGGACTAATAGAAAGTACAAAATAAGATGACACCGAAATACATCAGTAATTATAATAAAAGTAAAATGGACAGATCTAGCTAATTGAAAACAAAGATTCTCCAATTAGGTAAAAAGTCTAGTTATGTGCTGCTTAGAAGAAAGAGGCATAAACAGCTTCGCGCAATGGCAGCCTCGTAGCCACTGAGGTTTATCGGAGGTGTGGTCACTGCCAATTGAGAAAGATGCGCAAACAAAAGGACAGAGAGAACGTGATGGTAACAACAAGACACCAAATCAGGAAAACAACAGCTCGGTGAACGCCAGACGAAATGAGAGCGGGTCTGTGGGATGGACTGGAGTTTCTGCGGGGCCCGATCAGGAAATGCCACGGGTGTCTTGTCATCCTCTTGAAGGAGTTTACGCAGGGAAGGGAGGGGAGTTATTCCTTAAGACCCACGGTCAGAGTCAGCACCGTGAGCACCCCAAAGGTCTCACTGCTGTCCCAACAGTGCTCAGTGTGCCCATTCTCTCCCCTGGCTCTGAATGCTGCTGCTAAGGGTACGTTTGCTCAGTAACCCAACGTGGAAGTAGCCTGAACTGGACTGGGGAAAAAATGTATGCAGTTAATAGATGGTGAGTTTAAGCAAATTTGGTAACAGTATTCCCAGCAAGTGATATCACCCAGAGCTACCTGTGATTACACTTCTCAGGATCGCAGCTGGAAATACTCCAGCAATAATGTAATATAGCTCCTCCTCGCACAGCTAATGTAGAGACGGAGCGTTCAGGTGAGGCCCCCGACCGAGCCAGAGGAGGGGCCGAGACTGTGGACGCCAGACTCCACAACCTCCTTCCCACGGCACCACGGCTCAGAGCTGGAGGCTCCCAAGAACAGGTCTTAGCATCTTCTCAGGAGAGAAAAATGAAATGTCATTTTTAAAATAGACTGTAGGCTGTTGCTAGGTGATCGGGGCAACTCTATTTAGTTCATTTAAATTAAATGTTAGATTTATACATATTCACAATCAAGTTGCAGAATTAACTTTGTAAATTTAATATGAATGCTCTTAGTACAGCTTTCTTTTTTCAGCGATGCATATTCCTGGGGTTTATTTTTTTCCTCTAAGTTAGGATTACAGGAGCTCAAACATGACAATTTCCTTAATATATAGAATGTTTTCTCCTGTTAAACGTACCTCTTAAAAATACCTATGGCTGCCCGTGGAAATCACTGCAGCTGTAGGGAGAATTTGGTAAGATGACATTTACCAAACAAAGATTCCATCCATGCCGTGGCAGGCCCCGTAGACGGCACACACTTGGGCTCTGCCGTTCACCCCGGCGACAGGCGGCAGGGCTTACCCTGTGCATGACGGTTAGTTTGTGGGGATGAGCTTATGAACTCTGTGCAGAAGAAACCCTGCTCTTCCTCCACTGGTATGATTACAAACAATCACTGAACGACTCCTACGTGAGACAGGACAAACGGCACGGGGTCAGGTCCTGTTCCTTCTACCAAGATCGTAATGTGTCATCCATGATTCAACACGTGAGCAACGAAGTGAACTATACAATATGGATGGCGTTCTAGACTTCCGCAGCCTGAATCTAACAAGTTGGAAGCATCTGTAAGGAAACAGTGGAGGAGTGGAGGAATCAATAAATGAATAGGGGACAAATTTCGCGAACAGCATCGGTGTTCAAAGGATGGTATGGGTTCAGGCTGGACTAGTCAGGAAAGGCATGACAAACAGGAGAATCAAGTTGTAAAGGGCAGATGAAAGGTACCAGGTAAGGAAGGTAGTACGGAATTCAAGTCCCATTTCACTTACAGAATGTGTGTGTGTGTATATATTTATACATATATACACACACACACACACACACACACACATATACCTTTCTCTTTCTTTAGTACATTATTTCCCTGAGACATGCAGTCCTAAATTAAGGGAAATATTTTATAAGTCACCTTATAATGAAGATATTAAGTCATTACAATTGCACAGAAAAAATATATTAAATTTTACTCTGAAGACATGATTATTAATTTTTTCTATTGTTTTCTTTTTTTCCTTCATATTGCTTAAAAAGGCTTTCTTCTCAATCTTGGTTTGTACATGTACCTTCTGTATTCTTTTGTTATTTTCTAAAAAGCTGACTTTTTTCTCTTTTTTTTAAGATTTTATTTATTTATTTTTTTTAGGGAGGGAAGGGAGGGAGATAGAGAGAAACATCAATGTGCGGTTGCTGGGGGTCATGGCCTGCAACCCAGGCATGTACCCTGGCTGGGAATCGAACCTGGGACACTTTGGTTCCCAGCCCGCGCTCAATCCACTGAGCTACGCCAGCCAGGGCTAAAAGCTGACTTTTTTTAATGAGTTGCAGAACTAAGTACCTTTTTCTTGGCTTAAATTTGGGGGTTCGGGGAACCATACTCATCAAAGGGCTTGTTCACCCCAGCAGGATGCCCAGTAACAGTCATTTCTGTTTAAGCCATGCCACAGAAATGCCTTCATATACAGAGCTCCAGAAAACTTGGCATTCGCTCCACAGGGCAGGAAGGTACGGGGGGAGGCAGACTTGTACCGTGACCCCTTAAAGGTTCTCAGCTGGGCCCGAGAGATAAATGGACATAAAACAGATTAACCAGAGGAAAGTACAGCAGGTCCCCGAATAATGTTTAATTCACATTGTTTTGTTAGAACGTTAATGAGATGCCATAGAAACTTAGCTCTGGTTTATATCAATTAGCCCACGGCAAAATCCATTTTGTCATACATTATTTTGTTTAAAGTTTTAGAATCTGTGCACACTAATAAATGAGGACTTAGTGTATACAAATGTATGCAAATTTTATGTGACATGAGAGCCCTCCTAAGAAACGAAGACCCTCCCCCCATTAAAAAAAAAGAAATGAAATGAAAACCAAAGGCAAGGCAGAACTACATGTTTTTATAATAGGCAAAACAAAGAGAAGCGATTATGGGAAAATAATTGAGTTATGTGGGGAGGCTAAAGGAAGATAAGAATTACTTTAGAAGGCCTGCTTGTAGAGAATATTCTCCGTCTCAACTTCTTGTCCTTGATGATGTGAATGTTACTTTGTTTCCAGTACAAAGAGGATGACTTTCCCATGAGAACTTCATCTCCTGCTTTTAAGAAAAAGAAGAAAGTGGCATTGGCCATTTCTCTGGTCCCTTTATGTCAAAATCATTCTTGTGCCAATGTGGAATATTTGGGGGTAGCCTATTGGCCACCCTTCAAAGGAGAATGCTAAAAACCACAACGGCCCTGGCTGGCATAGCTCAGTGGATTGAGCGCGGGCTGCGAACCAAAGTGTCGCAGGTTCGATTCCCAGTCAGGGCACATGCCTGGGTTGCAGGCCATGACTCCCAGCAACCACACATTGATGTTTCTTTCTCTCTCTCTCTCTCTCTCTCCCTCTCTCTTTCTCCCTCCCTTCCCTCTCTAAAAAATAAATAAATAAAACCTTTAAAAAAACCACAACAACAGCAACAACACAAACACAAAACCGAGTAATAACAACAACAACCATGGTCTCAACTGGGCCAGGAGTTGCTCCCCCTCTGGGACTGGAAGGAAGAGAGGGGGTTACGTGAGTCGGGTACCCACTGATGGGCTGAGACTGCTCTGGCCCTTCCCCCCATAATTCCTTAGGAATCGGGAGACGCTCTCCGACTGCAGAATCGGTCTTTCCTGGCTTCATGGCAACCACAGAACTTAGGCACCACCCTGCATGGTCATTAGAATGAGACCCCTTATCTCCTTTTGGGTGGAAAGTTCTGGAAACCTGCCTGGGCACTCCTGTTTCAGATTCAATGATGTGTGTTTTTAAGCCACTTTCTAGGCCTTCTGGGAAACAAACGCCACTCTTCAGGCAGGCGCATGAGCCGTGCGCCTTCTGTCCTTCTGTTCCGCACGGACACCGGCAACTTTAGTTCCTGGGAATTCGTTTCTCTGTTCACTCAGCATCGCCGGCGGTGGTCGCAGAACTCTCTGGTCTTCCGAGTGCAGCAGGATGCAGTGGCTTTGGAACACCACTTCTTATTCTGCATTTTCGCTAGTTATTTTAAAGTTTTACTTACCTACCGATAACATTTCTACGTTTCTGTATAAAACTACATCACCAGGCCTGGCCAGGTGGTTCAGCTGGTTAGAGTGTCAGTTCCCATATGCCACAGTTGTGGGTTCGATCCCCAGTAAGGGCACATACAAGAATCAACCAATAAACACACACATAAGTAGAACAATAAATCTTTCTCTCTCTCTCTCTCTCAAATCAATTTTAAAAAAGAATTAGCCAATGAATGAATGAATAAATGGAACAACAAATAGATGTTTCACTTTCTCCTATCCTTTCTCTGAAACATCAATCAATAAAAATTTTTTAAAAGCTTCATCACAAGAAACAATTAGAATCTGTTGAATTTGCATTAAAATTCTTCATTTTATATGATCAATATTGCGAAATAATAAGATCACCTAGTTAAAGTCAGCAAGAATTACCTTACTCATTCATCATTTTTCCAACCAGATATTCCTTAATATGTCTTTAATGGTTTCCTTCAAATAGCATTATGGGGAGAGGACAGAATGACTTCTTGAGTTACCATACTAGATGACACATTTGACAACTCCTGATTACAGCTCACAAAACAGAAATGTGAGTAAAATAGGTATTATAAAGTACCAAACAAAGGACCTTGCTAATTCAAGCCCTATTGCTTCAGCTGTTTGGAACCTGCATTATAAACCCATATTGCAACGTCCAGAGTAACAGCATTCATACGTAAAGAGGAAAGTGCGTGGCTACAAAGTCGGAAAAATCTGTGTCCCCTTTCCTCTCTCCGGACGGTTCCCTGGCGACGGGTCCCTGCCCAAGACCCGTCTGGGCTGCAAAGCACGAAGGAGGTTACCGATCAGACTGCCTCACCGCCACGCCACTCTGCTGCAAACATAAAGCGTGTGGAAGCTTCCTAGGAGATCCTGTTTCCTGAGTGTCTTCGAATATTTGCTACCAACGACTTAGCCTCAAGTAAGTAGAGAGCAGTTCCCTCTGCTGTAAGCCTGGCTTTCCGTCATGGAAGAGAAATTTCAGGTAAGGTTCAATTCAGATAAGAAGAACAGAAACTGACTTTTAATGAGGTTGTACTAAACTTTGGCTGTAACCCCCAATAATACAAAACAGCATGAAACTGACTTGGATACCCAACGAGTTTGGATGGTGACCGTCTGCCCTGTAAGAACCTGCATGCGACCAGATGGGATGCATCTTAAAGAAACTGTCACTTCTCACACTGCGGCGAAGGCAGAGTGTGTCCTCCGCGGACACACCTTCCTGCTCTTCTGCCGGGCGGGCCAACTGCCGTCCCCCCAAAGTAAAGTTTTAAGTTATGTCAATCACCCTGTGAAGCTTTGAAACCAGGTTGAAAAACCGTAGCTAAAAGTGGGGGAAAAAACCCCAGGATTCACTCTTACTTCTGCCCGGAGTCCAGCAGCTCCTCCTCCCGCCCACGCCGGTGCAGGCCTCTGGCATCTGCTCCCCGGACCCCCGCGGCCACTGCGCTGCTCCCCGTCTCTGCTCTCCTCCGTCCCCAGCCATTCTCCACCCCACTCGCCCAATCCTGTCCCACGGCTCTGCTGTGGAAAACCTCCCAGGGCTTCCTGTCACGTCACACAGACGACAACCCCCCTTCCTCTCCGTGACCTGCAAGCCCTCACATCGGGGGGCGGGGGGCGCAGCTTTGGCACCAGGGACATCTTGAGTCAGACACTTCGCAGTCACTGTGCACTTCAGGGTGTTCGGCAGCAACCCCAGCCCCCCCCGCCCCCAGCACACACCAGCAGCACCCTCCCCTGAGCGGTGACAACCACAGGTGTCGCCAGGCACGGACTCCTGGGGGGCAGAACCAGGTCGTCTGGGGACCGCTGCCCCATGTGCCCCGGCCCCGGGCTCTGCCTCGTCCGGTCACACTGACCCCACGCCCCCACACCAGCCCCGTGGACGTGGTGACCTCTGGACGCAGACCTTTGGTGGGTCACTCTTCCCTGCAGGGACCGCTCTCCCTCCGGGCTCCTTTGCCAACCTGATTTGTGTTCCGTGCTCCTGTTTAAGCGGCCCCGCTCTCACCTACACTAGCTCCTCCTGTCACCCGCTGCCCCTCGGCACACTTTCCTTCACGCTCTTACCTGCCCCCCCCCCCCGGCTTTAGAACCCAGCTCACCGCGGACTTGGTTTCTGTCTATCATCCCCGCGGGAATGAAGGTTCCCCGAGTGGGGACTTGGCCTGTTTGGTTCCACACTGTCATCCGAATGCCCAGCGCAGGGCCTGGCTGTGTGTTCAGTAAGTGCTCAATAAGTACATACTGACTCAATGGGCGAACGAGTGTGAATTCTGGGGGTCGTCCTTCTCAGAGTCCTGTGAACAGCGGGTCCTCTCGTTTTGATAACGGCCTCATGCAAACCGTACCCCGGCCGGGCCCCTGTAATCGCCAGGCGACACGGCCACCTTCCAGATGAGCAGTCAGTCTGAGGGCTGGAGACGGTAGTTTGTCAGCAGTGAAGGGTTTAGTTTGCGTTCATTGACTCCTGAACATGAAAATGATAAAAAAACAAATTTTGGGGGCCTCTCTTTGTAGTCTTCCCTGTAGTCTGAGCATTTTATGTGCATTGATGAGAGCTGCGGTTACACATCAGATTTTTGGGAAACTCTGAACGGGGCGTGTGAGCACGTACTGAGTGCACGGTCATCGGCCAAGAGGGCTACTAGTCACCCACTGTGTGGGCAGGGGAAGACCAACTTTGTCTCCGAGTTTGAGACAGGGAATTCTCTTAGCAACCTAGACAATGAAAGGAGCCAACGAAAGGAAAGTAATGGACTGTGGTTTATAGAAAGGACGGTGATTTCTGACGACAGACTGAAATCACTCGAATTCCGGAAAGCGCAGAGGGAGAGACTCGGCCCCGGCACTGCGTCCTGGGCTCACACTTCGCGGACTCACCGAGTGGCTGCACCGCGGCCCGGAGACCGCACGGGGTGGTGGTGCTGTCGAAACCCACGGCGCTCAGACGCACAGCAGCCGACGGTGATTCGTACCGTGATCAGTAAAGCGCATTCCTAGCCACTGAACTCAATTCCCAGGTGTTAAAACGAGCATCTTGCCCTGGCTGGTGTGGCTCGGTGGGTTGAGTGCCAGCCTGTGAGGTCACTGGCTGGATCCCCAGTCAGGGCGCATGCCTAGGAGGTCGCAGGCCAGGGCCCCAGGTGGGGACACGTGAGAGCAACCGATCCATGTTTCCCTCCCTGCCCCTCGGTCTAAAAATAAATCAATAAAATATTAAAAAAAATAAAATGAGCATCTCAAATGGACATTTTAGAGGGATCAGGAGGATTATAAAGTTAAGAATGGCAAAGCCTCCGACCTCCAGACCCTGGTGATACAGTTTGTCCATAGGAACTGTAACACACAGCAGGATGCAACACGTTGCAGACTGGAGACGCAGTGACGGCAACAACCTCCTATTGCCTGAGTACTGACTGCGGGCCGTGTAGTGTCCACAGTGACGGTGACTTAGGGTTGTTGTCCAACGAGAGAAACAGTGAAGGAAGGGTTTGCATCCAGATGCACAGAAGCCCGGACACCTAACCACTGTCCTACCCGCCGCCCTTAGGAAGATGACTCATTCTGACTGGCTAATCTCCAGCTGGAAAATGAGAAAAAAATAAACGTTGTCCTGAGTGGCACAGACGGTGACAAGAGGTAGGGAGATGACGAACCCCATGCACAGCTCCTGTTAGGAAACCTGGGCATTCTTTGGCGGGGCTGGACTGCAGTTTCACGGAAGCCAGCAGGGCAGGCTGCAGCGAGCGATGGACGGACAGTGCAGAAAATGCAACATCAGTGCAGGAGGTATGTACTGTATTTTACAGGTAACGGAGAACACTTGCAGGCTGTTGATCTAAAAAGTGGCATCATTATCCTCGAAGGACTAGCAGCCTGGACCACTATGCGGACTGAACAGATGGGGCAGCGGCCCGTGGAAACCATTCCCCCAGACACATCAATGCAACCCGTCCCTTCCGGAGGGAGCCCCCTGCTTCCTACACACGCCACGCTCCCGTGAACCACGGGGACAGTATCAGGTGTGCGTGGTGTGCGGCCACTTCACCTTGGGATGATGGTTCTTCCTGGGGCCTAAAGCTGTTCCGCTGCCCCCCACAGTTTCGGGGCTCGCCGGGCGGCGCCCCCAGGGAAGCAAGCCGACAGCTGCAGCCCCCTCAGGCTGCACGGCTGTCTGCCAGTGAACATGCACCCTGGGGGACAACCTGTTCCCTCCTGTGCACCGGGGCCGCTTAATTAACATAATCTCCATATCTTACGAGGGGATATCTAGCTCAGTCTAATAAAAGCACTCCTGCTTTTATCAAAAATCAGCCCACTTAGAAAATGAACACTTATCATTATAGTCTCTTCGGGATTACAAAACACCGCGGGGAGGAGACGAAACAGGCTCACCGTGGAAACCCCTGAAGCCACACAAGCCCGCCCTGCTGTGCACTGCCTCCGTGGGGTCTCGTGTTTAGTGGCATGCCCTGTCCTGTCTGTCACTGACCGCTTTCCCGCCCACAGATGGTCAGCTCGACCACAGCTCCTACACTCAACGAACCAGACAACACGTCCTGGGAGCTGGCCGTTCCCGAACCGAAATTCTGCCGGACCCCGTGTCATGCGGGTTCTCTCCTCGGCGCCACAACAGTCTTCAGGTCACGGTCAAGTTTGTGGCTGCCCTGCAGGTTTATTTTGGATAGGATAGTAGGATTAGAAAAGTCTGTTGCCTGTCCTTACGATTATACTCTTCAAGTCTGTCCTGTAACATCTTCCTCGTGAAAGCAAATGAAACGTGAAAAGGATATTTCATCCTCCCCTCTAACTTTTTAATTACTGGTTTGTTTGTTTTTTTCCCCTGAGTAGGTGTTTCTGATAGTCATTTAGAGGAGCAGGTAGACCGTCTTGGGTGTTCTGGAAAAAATTACAGAACAGATGATATCGAACAGGAAAGATGAATCAAAGATAGTAAAAAAAAAATGAAAGATTAGGAAAAAGCATTTCAGGCAAAAGGAAAGCAGGTTCAAAGGCAGAAAGCGAGAGCCCATGAGGGGCCTCCCAGGTCAAGGTCAGAGGAGTCCTGGGTCCTGGGGTGCTGGTTGCTGGCACACACAGCTCTGTGGTTCCACGGTCCAAAGGGACTAGAAACCCCCTAGCCCAATGCATCCAGAGTCATTGCCATTAATTCTATAAGTTGGCAAGGCATGGAATTATTTCTGAAAACCTTCAATTTTTTCAGTCGTATCCCTGTATTATAAAACGAGTAATGCACAAGGAATTCACCGGCCTTTTGAGGTGAGAAGCCGCGTTCTTCGGGTGTAAACCGGCCCAGGCGTGGAAGCTCCGAGAGCCCTGTCCGCACGGCACTCGCACCCGGGCGGCACTGTTTACAGCCCCCACTCCGGTCGGTCCCTCTGCCCCGGGACAGCGCGCACGGAGAGCCGCCACGAGGCCTGGACGCCGACGCTGCAAACCTTCCCCGCGTGTCCGCAGCTGTCTCCGCGCATCTGACAGCCTTTTAGAAGGACAAACTCATCACACGTTGGTTTTTCCAGAAACAGTTGACTGTGTCTCTTACTCACATCTCACGGATCTGCACAATATTTAGGGAAATTACATGTGTACAAGAAGAGGCGCCACGGGCGTGAGTGTGTTTGTTTGGTAATAACCACAGCTGGTCTTTTCTCAGGCGCGCATTTTAGCGGCCGGGGACGGAGGCGCAGGCACCAGCCGAGTGAGTGGCCTTCCTGCTGGCGTGAGCATCCCCAGCCCCGGCCCCGGCCAGCTGCTGTGTGGAAGGAACCGAGCTTGAGGGGATCGAGCTCACCCAGGAGGGGGATTCGCTTAAGGGCGCGCACCTGTTCCATTAGGTGTGGCGGCATGGTAGGACAGGAGGAGGCCACGCCGGTGGACATTGAGGTCAGACCGAGAAGAGCCAGAGCAGCGCGGAGCCAGGCCCTGCCGTCAGGGAGCCCGTCGGGGAGCCCGTCGGGGAGGCAGCCTGAGCAGAGCCTCAGCCACGGAGCCGGCAGCGCCTCTGCCTGGGAGTGCAGGCTGCCGACACGCCCACCAGCCTCGGCCACGGGCAAGTTATTAACCCTTAGGGATTCAGCTCCCACGATTTTAAAACAAAGATTCCTCATTCACAGGGTGGGTTTTTTTGTGTGTTTTTGTTTTTGTTTTTGCTTTGTTTTGTTTTTAGGATGAGTTAACACTGTAAAATATGTGTTTAGAACGGTGCCTGGTCAAAACACTCAACTGATGTCAACTTTCTCATCACACCATCATCGTAACTGAGCTATACAGGGCCCTCTGAACGGTGCCTGGCCTGGAACAAAACTCTGGTACTAACTTGTCCATGTTGTTGCGATGAGACGCTTCAAGATTTCAAATGAAAGGGTGACCAGATCTGCATTCCGGAAGAAACTGGGACAACAGTGAGAAGGACTAGGAATGGGGAGGCTAAGGGAATATACCCGACAGTAGGAGAAGCTTAGGAGGTGCTGGGCCAGGACACCCCCAGGAGGGACAGGGAGAGGACAGGGAGGGTCCAGACTCAGGCGCGTGGCGGCACGTGGCAGGGCCGGCTGCGTGCCTGGGCCAGGCTCGGGAGTGCAGCAGGAGCAACAGGAGACCTTTCCCACACACAGGGTCTTCTCTGCAGCTGCGCTCCCACACTCCACGCCTTGGGTTTATTAGTAAACTTGGGAAAGTGCTAAGAAAGTCAAAGCAGATATTTCTAAGAAATTCACAAAATCAGCTACAAAAAGAGAAAAAAATACCTTTATAAACAATATATTATTCTGCACCCAGCCCCCTCAGTGTCCAGAATAACGGGACCCCTTTTAAGCTGATCAAACCCCTCTCCCCTCCTCCCACATGAGGTCCCGTTTGGGGTCCCTAAACCATGCAGGCGGTTTGGTTTGGTTTGGTTTTTTAAGAAGATCCAGGCATGGAGGTCCTGTGGAATCATTCTGTGAACACCTTCCCGGTAATGCGACCTTGCCGGAGAGCTGATGCCGTGTCCGCTCTGCTGAGAAGGCCCTGCACACGTCTGAGCAGGGGGAAAACCCCTGTGCTCCTCCAGGGCAGCGTGAAGGGATTCCAGACCGTCTTGTCTTCCCTGGAATCGGACGACTATGGGCACTTAAGATGCCCTACGGTTTCCAAAAGCCACAAGGAGGGAGAAAGATACTCTACCCTTAAAGAACTGTCAACATGCCGTCTGTGACAGACAAAAGATTAATATTTGGCTAAGCAGAGAGAAGACTGTGTAACCACAGATGCCCTGCTTTCAATAATGTACGCAGCAGCCTTTTCACGTGCCTTTGGGTCCGTCCGTGTTTGAGAGGGCGCAGGCAACAGGGCACGGCAGGGCTGCAGGTAAGGCTCCTGCCTGTGCACAAGTGAAATGACTCGCAGGTGATATTTAATACTTCTCAGTTCCCTTACTCCGATAAACATTGATAGAGCACCGTGCCCTGGGATACAAACACGAGATAAAGCAGATACCATGCGTCTTTTTGAGGAACGTCACACCTCGTGGGGAAGACGAGCACTCATGGAGGAAGCACACTGTGAGAGGCGGGCCGGGAAGCCCCACGCACCGGGGAGGTCTGGCCCCGGGCTGAGAGAGCTGGGGGTGCTGGGCAGAGGAGGAGAGGGACGCGTCAGGCAGGTTGAGGGCACGTGCCCAAGTCCCGGGTCCCCAGGAAATTCAGGACACTTGGGACACTCCACAAAGCCCCGCGGGCAGAGCGGGAGAGTGACAGGGAAGGAGGACCCCGTGGCGAGCGGGGACGCAGCCGCAGTCCCTCTGCGGGGAGATCACAGGAGGCCAGCCCGGCGGTTTGGTTTGGTCCGCTGGTCGGAGGCCTGAATGGAGGGCAGTCGAGCGGATGAAACGACCGAATCCTCCGTCACAAGGAAACTGAGTTCCTTCCATATAGACATGCAGGTACCGATGGCCCCGAATGAAGTCCCCGACGAGACAGGACAATGCACCCTAACGGGGCGCAACGAGGTTGCGTGACCGTCACCTAGAGACACCTGACCAAAGCTCTCACGTGCGGACAGCCAGAGGTCAACACCACGAGGTGACCCTGCTTCGGGGGCCAGGACACGCTGGCCGGCTGAGTGAAGGCGAGGTTCTGCGGAAGGAAGCGGTCATGACCGGAGCCTTCCCCTGGGCTTTCTGCCCTTGACGAGGCTGCTGTTGGGTCGGGCACGACTACCCCTGCAGGCGGTCTAGAGCCCCTCCCTGCTCCGCTGTCACCCTCCAGCCACTGCCCCCCCCCCATCACCCAGCCCTGGCCTCCCGCTCCAACCCCCCCGCTGACACCCAGGGCTGATCACACCCACCTGCTGGTCCCACCGGTCCATAAACTATGCCTGCATTCTTCACGGAAAGAAAAAGGTGGATTCATACATTGTGAGTTGGGAGAAGCCTTACATTCACGAACACTAGCAGTGTTAAAAAAAAAAAAAGAGTGATGCCACGAAATCAATCGGGGTGCCAAGAATGGAGACACTGGGGTGCACCAAAGCTGAGGGAGAGCGCTTTAAGTTCCAGGACTTGAATTAACCGTTGGGCTGGGAGGAGACGGGACAGGGCAGGTCACCGGGGAGGGGACACGTGGGCAGGGAACCCCAGAACAAAGGAGTGATGCATGCTGGGCTTGGGGCGCAGTGTGAAAGGTTAGGGCGGATAGAAAACCACACGCCTGCGACACGGCATTCAGAGAGAGCAGTCGTTCGAGCAGAGGGAGCGGTGGGGGCACAGCGGTGGGGGGGGAGTCGGGCCTTCCGCTGGGCTGCGTGCCACCCACAGGGAAGCTGCTTGATGACGCCCGCCCTCTAATAAACTAGCGCAGTAATGCCTGGGTTTACCCGCCATTCAATACAGAGCTGTTCAGCTCCTCCGATGCCCCCAAGCGCAGGGCTGGGTCCTAGGAGGGCAGGTGACAGACCAGGAGGAAGACAGTTACTAACCTTGGCCAACAATACACACTTCTGGGAGGCGGGACAAATAACGTGATTCCTACTCATTCAACGGGGAAGACATTTGTGATTCAGGAAATGTCTTTACTTTAATATTCTTCTGCTGATGAGATTTAATATAGTAGGAAGTAGCTAATAGGAAGACTGCAGGATGGGTGAAAATAAAGATATTTAGGAGAGAACATTATATTCTCCTCTTAAATACACAGGGCCCAGCAGAAGTAATACCTGCTTGAGTGTACTTGGTAGGGTAATAATATGGGTGTAACAATTTATAGTTTTAATTTGAACATTTCACCTAAAATGTCATATGGTGTGCCTGAGGGTGATACCGTTATGTTACATGCTTACGATTTTGCAATAAAAGATATTATAATAAAATGGGGGCATTATTTGTGCCAGACCCTCTATATGAATATTCATATATGTGTATATATTTATATTTAATTATATATACATGCATATATCTTCAAATATAAATAAGTCTCTCTCTACATACATACACATGCACACATATGAGAGGTCTGTCTGGAAAAAGTTCAGCTGTTGTTAATATACTAAGGATGGTTTCTGTGACATCGATGTAACCTGGCAGCCAAGGAGAGCAGACTCAAATGCACCTGTGTGAACAATGACGACTTCACTGTACTGGTCAGTGGGGGCGGTAGACGCTGTTGAGTGAGTAGATGTACTGTGTGGCCGCCACATTCAAAATGACTGAGCAAGTAGAGAAATGAATCTGCATCAAATTTTGCGATAAGCTTAAATATTCCTTGGCACAAAAACTATTCAGATAATTCAGAAGGCTGCAGCTATGGGCAACTGGTGATTGGCAGCTTCATCACGACAACATGCCTGCTCATGCATCATGTCTCATGCAGAAATTTTGGGTGAAGCATCAAATCACCCAGGTGACTCAACCCCAATACAGCCCAGATTCGGCACCCTGCTACTTCTGGCTTTTCCCAAAACTAAAATCACCTTTGAAGGGAAGAGATTTCAGACCACTGATGAGATTCAGGAAAATACGACAGGGCAGCTGATGGTGATTAGGAGAACTGTGTGAGGTCCCAAGGTGCCTACTTTGAAGGGGACTGAGGCATCATTGTCCTGTGTACAGTGTCTTGTATCTTGTATCTTCTTCAACAAATGTCTCTCTTCTTCATGTTACATGGATGACACACATAACATTCACAATCATATGTGCATTCACGTGTGTGCATGTTTCTTCCCACAGAGATGTTATGGTGGAACTTTTCAGAATCAAGCAGAAGTGACCCAAACATTTATTCGAGACACACTTCAAGTAAACCATCTATAATTCTAAGTGCACATTTAAAAGGTTTGAATACCTTTTGCTGTTTAAGACCACTCATAAATATGAGCGATTAGAAATTAAAATTAGAATATACACACAGCCACAGAAAAGGAGATTACTCAGCTAGGCATTTCATCCTTTCTCACCACTGTTTACCTAAGCTATCTTGTATGGTAAGCAGTTTAAATCGAAAAGACAGAAGTTATAAAAATGCATAAATTCAAATGCAGGTTTAAAAGTAAAATTAGAAATACATTCCGAAATGTAAATCAGGAGGCATTAACGCCTGCTAACACCGCCTTTCCCTCCGAGGGTGTTTTAAGCACTCAGCAAACTTGACTTTAGCAGTCTGGCTCTGATTTCAATTACGTGGAAATTATTCTTTCACGGACGTGAAAACAGAAGAGTAAAGAATAAATGGCTTGTCCCTGTTCAAACAGGAACTGTACAAACAAAGGGATTCACACGTGTAAATGCTAAACCCTCTAATAAACCAAGTTGGCTGAAAGAGGCTGGGGAGGCAGTTTGGGAGGCTCCTCTGGGGGTGGGGTGTTAAATCATTCCTGGGGGGGGGCCCAGAGGCTCACTTCCCCTTCTCCACAACAATAATACCCCTGCTCTCCGCTCGTGACATGAACCAAATACTTCCTCTAGCTTTGCCCACACTTATCAAGGAAGAAAGAGACACATATTACTGCTGTCTGCTTAAACTTGTCTAATCCTTCCATTTCTATTCAAGATTTCCTGGGAAATTCAGGTATTTCTTTCAGGCGTGTGATGGAACAGTAAACATGTATCAAAATAATTTCCTCTATGGAAATCGCAGTGAATGCATTGAAAATTGTCTCCTCCGAGGAGGTAGAAGTTCCTAGAAGAAGGTTTTTGGTGGTATGGGTGATATTAAAAATATTAGTTAGGCATGCACTTCCCAAACTTCGGTGCAGCCTTGACTGACACACTCCTTTCTGGTATCCAGTATCCAGTTAAAATGCAAAGGAAGAAACGAACGAGCAAACACTCAGACCAAAGGCAAGAACTCCCCAGCACGCAGTCAAGGAAAGAAGGCTGAGTCACTCCTCCCTCCCCTCCTTTCCCTTAAACAGGCAATTTGGCTGCACCTATTAGATTTTAAAATGTGTGAATGTTTTGGCCCAGGAAATGTGGCGACTGAAAACTGCACAGGGACAAAGCAAAAGCAGGATCACAGCGACATTATCTGTAACAGCAAAAAATGATAAGCAACGGAAGTGTTCCACAATAAAGAGCTGGCTTAGAAATGATAACGCAATTAAACTGTGCAGTGCAGGGCATAGATTACAAATAATGAGCTAGATTTCGGGTGATGTAATGTTCATAATGGACCTGGATTTTTAAAAAACAACAATAAAATGCATACAGGTACCTGCAGATACGCTCCTCCGAGCATTAGAAATTACAGAAGGAGACACATTCAAATGTGAAGATTGCTCAGCTCATGGAATAGGATAATGAGACACTTTTTTTTTTTTAGGAAGTGAAACTCTTACTTTTAGTTTATACAACTCAGTATTTGGGTTTTTAAAATGTCATGTAAGAAGGAGAAAACAAACAAAAAGGTTGAGTAAAAGCCAGAGACTTTCTGGGAAGAGGCTGCTATTTGCTCCTAGCTGGACAAACAAGGGCTACCACCGCCCGAGGTGGAAGTGGGGCCTCCCCGACTGCCCGAAGGCTGGAGCCCCCCACAAGCCACACCACGAGAAGCTGGTAGCTGCGACCACTCGGTGGCAGGCGGGACAGACGCGGCTGCAGAGGGACTGGGTCGTGGGGAATGACAGAGTGGAAGGTCAAGGTCATTTCCTGGTAAAGGCAGACACGTGAGGCAGAGTCAGGACGAACTCCGGGAGCAGGGAAGTCGGGGAGCTGTCCTTTTTCATGTTCTACTGTCAAAGAAACTCTGGAGTCTGACTTAAGATAGTGAGGGTGTGTCTCGCCTCCCTCACAGTCGGACAAGAAGGACGAGGAGAAGGCTCACCCAGGAAGGGCCTGGCGGATTGACAACCACTGGGCACTGGCCAGCAGGCGAGGGGCTGTGCCTGGGCCCTCCCTCTGGCTGAAGACAAGCCCGTGAGATTCAGGGAGCACTGAAAGGCCAGGAGCGAACTGTGCATCCTGTTGGTTGGCAAACACGAAATTTGAAGCTAGCTTTCACCTTCCTCAAAAGGCCAGAAAACAAATTTGCATCGTTGAAAGTATTTTGTTACATGTGCATAGGACTTAGTTAGATAAGGGTGAGAAGTTTAATCGCACACTGGAGGCTATTTCCTAGTGAAAATCCTACCATCTCCTCAAGCACTCCTAACACACAGGCTGAGCGGGGAATTAAAAAAACTAGGAAGCCATTCCTTAGTGTGAGGTTAATTGTTTAACCCTGCCAAGACTTTTGAAGTTCTGCCAACTTAAAGAAACGTGTCTGTTAAGAGGCTGACGTCACGTACAATGTCTCGAGGACCCTGCTACCTTCACGAATATGTTGGTAGAATACAAGTCAATCGACTGAAAAAAAAAAAAAAAGAAAACCGGAACTAGAAATCAGTCCACGCGCAGGCCTGGTCCCGCACGGACGGCAGGACACGGCAGGACACGGCAGGCCCCGGAGGGCCCTGTGGGCGAAGCGCGGTGCTCCCGGCGCTGGGAGCCTCTGTCTGCCCGCTCGTGTTCCTTCTCAGAAACGGCGACACTTTGAAGCAGTCATCGGGATTTCAAACAAAACACTGAACACTTTCTCTATTTTTGTTCAAAACATACAGAGAAAATACACCTGGTGCCACTCTGTCTTCCATCTTCTTTGTGCTGCCACAGAATGAAGGAGCTATTGTGCCATTAGCACAATGGAGCTGGGTCGCCACTGGGACAGGAAATTAACCACGGAGGGTCAAGGTAAACCTCTGAAGACTCGTCAAGCCAATTCAAGTTTCTGTTCTCAAGTGGGATTAGATCTCGTCAATGTGTTTTTTCTTTAAGCCTCGGCTCCATTTCCTTCCTCCTTCCCCACAGGCATGCAGACACCGAACCAAAGTGCGGCAGGACGATCAAGTAACTATACTTGCAAAGAAATGTATTTTTCCCTTCTTTGTGCTTGTTTTATTACCGTCAGTTTGAAAACTTTATATTGCTTCTGTATTGGCAATATCACAGTTTTCAATATATTAAGGGTCCTTGAGAACATGTTTTATATTAATTCATTCTTATAAAATAAATTACAAAGAGACAGTAGTGATGGGTTAACTTGTATACCCCCAAAAGTATGTGCACACCCTAACCCCCAGAAGCTGTGATGGGGGCCTTACTTGGAAAAAGAGTCTTTGCAGATATAATTAACCTTATGATCTCAAGATGAGATCATCTTCATCAGCTGGGCAGGCCCCAAATCCAAGGAGAGTCCTTACGAGAGACACACAGAGGAACTCCGTAGGGTGGGAGAGGAGGAAGAATCAGACTGACTCAGCCGCCGGCCCTGAGCGCCCGCGGACCCCTCCGGAGCGGGGACGGGAAGGTCAGGGCCTCTCCCGGAACCTCTGGAGGGGAGGCAGCGCTGTGAACGCCTCGATTTTGGACTTCTGGCCTCCGGATTTGTGAGGGAAGACACATTGGTTGTTTTAAGCCACCAAGTTTGAGATCATGTGTCCCAGTAGGCCTGGAAAACTAACACAACATTTTTTCTTTCCTTGCCCCTCCATCCTTTTGTTCAAAGGGCATGACGTAATCACACTCGCTGAGCGCTCTCTGCATGCCAGAAGCAGTGATAACGTCTTCACAGCGTTTTGGCTCATTCAGACTTCCGAACAACCCTGGGACAGTAAGGTGACGATGCACTCAGCCTGGGGAGGCAGAAACTGAGAGCCCGAACTCAGACCCGAGCCAGTCTGATGCCAGCCCGAGCCCCCCATGTAACAATGGGGGAGAAAGGGGGAGAGTATAAAGTACATGAATACTTCTTCGCTTGCACCTGCACTTAACTTATTTATTTTTTTAAAGATTTCATTTATTTTTAGAGAGGGAAGGGAGGGAGAAAGAGAGAGAGAGAGAGAAACATCAATGTGCAGTTGCTGGGGGCCGTGGCCTGCAACCCAGGCATGTGCCCTGACTGGGAATCGAACCTGCGACACTTGGGTTCGCAGCCCACGCTCAATCCACTGAGCTACGCCAGCCAGGTGTGCACCTGCACTTTAAAAAGTCTCTGGGAAGAGGGAAAGAAGAGGAAGGTGGAAGGCAACATGGGAGTTATCACTCATTCGATTACACTGTCCAGCCTTTCTGAACCACGTTGGTGTATTACACACTGGAAAAATAAGTAACAGAAGACTCGCCTAATGAAAGAAAATGTAAAACCACACATGCAGAAAAAGCAATAAATGGAAATAAAAATCTGTGAGCAAAAGGAACAGTTTGGGGACTATAACTAAAATAGTATCAGACTTAGCAAACAAGGAAACGTGTCCGGAAAATATTAGGTGACTGCTGGAGTGATGGTGACCTTTCTGCTGTTATGCAAATAAAAGTCAACTTTCCCCAACAGTACGTCCTGACCCTGACACCCTCCGCCTCTCAGGGGCATCCTCCCACCACCGATGACGGGCCGAGCGGCCGCTCCAGGGCTCAGAGTACAGGTCTCTCCCTCAGGCAGTACCCCCGTCTCCTGTTTGTTTTATTTAGCTCGGTGGAGCTGAAAACAAAGCCTGAGACGGTGTATAAATCAGGGGTCTCTGCACTGGCCAGGCAGCTCGGGTGGTCAGAGCATCGTCTGGATACACCAGGGTTGCTGGTTTGATCCTTGATCAGGCCACATGCAATAATCAACCAATGACTGTGCACATAAGTGGAACAACAAACCGGGGTGTGTGTGTGTGTGTGTGTGTGTCTCTCTCTTCCTCTCGCTCTCCCCTATCCTGCATCCCTTCTCCTCTCCCTAAAACCAATTAAGTGAAAAATTAAAATAAATTAATATATAAGGTGTCTCGAAACACAGATTCTGAAATTACTACTCATGGAGTTATAAATCCACATTTTCTGGATGATCTTTGAGAAAAATACAGGTTTTCTGTCCTGAGGGATTTGCATTTAGACTTAAAATTAGGAGAAGGTAATGGTTATGGCCTCTGATAGCTATTCTTGAGCATAAAATTCTAAAATGTTCATGCCTTTCTCCATAATCCTCTTCCTAAAATTCTTCCCAAATAAACCATTCCTCGTTTCATTAAAAGAGAATATAGTAAGTTTCAAAAAATGAAATAAATTTTCATCAATGCATTATTCCCAATGAGCATTTTATCAAATCTTTACAACAACTCAATAGGCCAAAGGGAGGCAGTGCTTCATTATTCCCAGAGACACCTGCGAACCCCCCAAAATAACTGAGCAGATTGGAGTGAACCCCTATAAAATCTAGGTCAGAGGTAACGACCTTCCAACCGCGGCAGCCACGGCGTCTCCTGAGTGGCCCGCCATGAACCAGGGGTGCTGACGAAGCCAAAACTCGTGCAGGCCCTCCCCGAGATGGCCCGGGGCCACCCGCTGAGTTGCGTAAGGCTCTCTCGCCTCACTGCATCGACTTTCCAATCTAACTTTTACTTCCCGACTTTCAGGAGACTGCTGAATGCCACAGACAGATTCCTGGTCATTCAGTTTTCACCGATTTGCCCTATGACGGACGACTCACCGAAATGAGCCCCAAGACACAGACACTGTCCGGGGTAGAAAACTGTGGCGAAGGCGCGCTGGACTCACCTACCCCACCAAGGTACCAGGTTTCAACCTCTGAAATCATGCGTGGAGCGCAGAAAGAGCAGAATCAGCGAGCACGGATTGCCTGGGCCACGCCAGCCGTTCTCAGAGAGAGGCCCCATGTTCGGGGGGTGACGCACGTTGGACCCTACGGAGCAGCGGAGGGGGAGGGGGCATTGTCAAGGTGCACCCTCACGGTGACGAGGGCTCGGGCAGTGTCTGTCTCACGGCTTGTCCCTCCCGTGAACTCTGGGGGAGACAGTGAACCACAAGTGCCCTTCCAAAAAAGGTTTTACATACACACATTTTTTTTTCTAATGATCAACTTCAGTGATTCCTTAAAAAAAAATTCTTTGGATGCCTATTGTAAACTAAGGCATTAGGGAAGATCACAAAAATTCAGCTTCCTGACGTGAGGGGTGGGCACCCCAGTTAGGGACACCGTGGGGTGTGGGAGCACCAGGCGCCTGGAGAAGAGAGGGAGGCAGGTTTACTCGGGAGAGTTCAGAGTCATCTCACAGACGTCTTCTGGATAGAAAGGCCATTGAAGAGCTAGTCCTCTGAAGATGTCGCCAGTCATTTGGCTTTTCGCTACTTTCAGAAGGAGGCGGCTCCTGTCCTTGACCCCGTGGTACCGAGGAGACGGCCGGGTGCCGGGTAAATGTGGAAGTCTGAACGCTGGGCATGGAGCACGCGTTCTTACAGCTCTGAAAGAGTATTTTAATATTTAATATGCTTTCCTAAGCTTCTAGCTCTCATTATACTTGGAGGTTTAAAAAGAATTATCATTATGGGGTATGGCGCACTAATTATCATAGATCTTACTCATGCCACCCCTCCCCCAGTAACTGATGGGAGCCTTTGTTGTTGTTGTTTTTTTTTTAAGTAGTTTGAGACAACTACAGACCCGGAGAGAGTTATAACAACAGCAGAGAGAGTGGCCCGGGCTTCCCTCACCCAGATTCCCCTATACCGACGTCTCACGGAACCACAGGAAGTGGTCAACACTGAGAAATAGCGTGGTTCCACACCATTAACTCAACTAAAAGCTTCATTCAAATGTCAACAGTGTCTTTTTTCTCCTCTGACATCTTGACTTAAGAAATAATAATTCAGTGAATAACCAGCTATTTGAGAGACAGAAGGGACTGGGAATTAGAATAGCCAGTCTTTTGAATGAGACCTTCTCGAGGAAGGATATTTTTTTGTGTTAGGCTTGAAACGTTAGCTTTGTTCGGTGGGATGAACCTTGTTCAATGTAATTTTTTTGTGTGTAACCTTGGCTGAACTCCGACACATAATAGAATACAGAAAAATCCAGTTTTCACCGTTCTCAGCACTCTCTCCTTTTCTCCAGCGCTGGAGGCGGCCCCTCCCTGGGGAGGAGAGGCGTGGTGCCCTCTCGAGGTTTCCAAACCCCCGCTGCAGCGGGAGGTGGGAACGGAGCCGCCCCCAAGATAGAGGGCGGGTTGCCTGCTACCAAAAGGCATCCCCTCCCCCGCCCACTGCCTCACATCAAAGCAGAGGCCATTTGTCACCAGCACCTCTGCACACTGCTCGTTTTTACCTCCGAATTACTTCTTACCTAATTATCCAACAGAATAAGGTGCTTTACTTTGAATTACTCTCCTGTCCAGGGTTTTATTGCAAAGTGCACATAAGACATGTAGGAGCCAGGCTGGGGAGAGTGGTGTGGCCTCGCTGGGAGCCCCACCTAGCTCTTCCTCCTTGCGAGCCTCCCCGGACTTGGGCTCTGGCTGGGTCACATTCTGTTTTCGCTCACTCCGTAACCTGCAAGCTGGGACCTTAGAATCACAGGTGTGCTGAACTGCCCGAGGCACGCCCCAGGGACCACTTTGCCCTGTAAGTGAAACTGGACGCGTAAACGGCTCTGGCACCAGGACACGCTCCGTCTCTCCCAGCAGCGAACTGCGGACCACTTCCGTGCAAGTCAGAACCTGGCTTTGGAACAGTCCTCCAAGGTCACCGGCATCAGTCAGACACATGATCTTTTTCCACGGTGTCATTTCGAGTTTACTGGAGAGCCCTTGTCTGTTGCAGAACTCGCGGGCAAATTACAGCTTTGGTTCATCAGCTCAAGAAAAGAAAAACAGAACGTCAACAGCCACAGATTTCCCCTGGATTCAGTAAGAATCAGCTGCGGTCCGTGCTTTCCTCCACTTCTCCGTGACACCCGCAGGGCCCAGGTGCTGTGGCAACGGTGATCCCACTCCGCTTCGAAAGCAGGAGCTTGTCTGAAACTGTGGAAATCATGGTTACTTATTAAGGAGGCCTGGTGCTCAGGAGAGGATGGAGGAGCTGATGTTTGTGTAGAGAAATATGCAAACTTCAGGCTTCGGTGAGATTCCGCTCTTTTATGTCTTCCACAGATGCTTGCACATAAAAATCCTAAAACGCTTGTCAATTATTTACTGTCTACGGCCCAGAGGGCCTTGGGGGTGTGAAGAGATGCCGAAGTCGATGGTTATATTTAAATAAACACAGTGGAGACATATACACAAGACATAAAAACTCCAATCAATGTCAAGCTTGTTGTAATGGAATGTATTTGAGGTCTTTCTGATTGAAAATTTACTTAAACCATCTAAATCCATTTGATATATACGCATCCCTAGAAGAAGCTGTGACAAGTGAAATGACTCGAACCCCACAATAAAGGTTTGAAGCTTGAAAATGCTAATTTTTCTCCTTTTCGGGTACTCTGTTGGTTGGGATCGGCCGAGGGGTCCAGGGGAATCAGGAAGACCCTGGTCGAACACTGCGTCTGGTTTTGCGCGCGGGACGCGGGACTCGGAATTACGGGGAACGTGGCCGCTCTGAGAGCCCAGGCGCCCTGTTGCTTCTCACGTGCAGCGTGAGTGAGCACGCAGCACGGGCTCCGGCTGCGTTCTGGGCGCCGTGGTTCCCTCACCAGACGGGCTGCGCCCACCTTCACGGGTGACAGGACGGAGGACGCAAACCAGTGGACTGAGATCGATGTTCTGATTTGCCCCCCTGCACAGCACAGTCAGCAATTCGACTAGATGAGTTGCTTCGGGGTTTCCCCAAGCCACACCCGCTCCTGGGGGGTGTGAAGCCAGCCCAGAGCAGTTGCTAGGTGACCGCGCCCCCGGCTGGGCCCCCAGGCACCATCACATGACCCCGCCAGCAACCACCTCCAAGGAACATTAGTTCATCGACTCTGTTGCGGAAAAAGGACTCGTAAGAGCTGAGTCACGGATGGATCACCAAGCAACCTTTAGCGATAAACAATGACCACATAATTCTTGATTTTTTTTCCAGAGTAAGTAATTTTTGTACTATTAGAGAAAATGTCTCCATTGGCCAGAAATACAGGAAAAAGACAATTTCCTGTTGAAAAGCACTGTTTTGAGAATTAATTAAAATCAAGCATTGGATAGGGTTACTTACCCAATAAATTACCTTTCTAGACAAAAACAAGGTGCATGCATCCGGTGGCATTAACATCACGGAAAAGAAGCAAACTGGAGTGAACCCTTAAAGGAGAGGGAAGCTGGAACGTGCACCCGTGAACAGTGGACCTCAGATCCCATGGTTTTCACCTAAAAGGCGGCTTCCCCCTCACTTTCCCTGGCAGGGGGAGTCCACCCTTCTGCCAGGAGGACGTTTAGAATTCCTTCTCCAGGCCCACCGTAGTGAAGCACTTCCTTTTCACTAGTAAACACCATCAAACAAACTTTTCACATAGACGTTAGGTCACAGCCAATTTATTGGTTAATAACGGAAATGTGTTGTCAACACAGTAATTTGATCTAAATTACGACGACTCCAACGTCTCACGTTTTAACTAGAACATTCCCCGTGTCACCACTTGAGTCTTCGCTGACGCATCCCTGTGAGCCGGACGGGGACCGATTCCCGGGAGCCGTGGTTCACGACCGCGCGGCAGCCCGGTGAACTCGCTGCGATGTCCCCCCCGGCCCCCCACGGCCCCGTTTCTGCCGACTGACGGCACAAGCCCCGACGCAGACCTGCCCGGGCGGTCCTCCCCGGACGGACAGGGGACCAGAAGCCGGCCCCCCTCCCTGACTCGACGGGAGCACTCGTCTCACCCTGCCGCCGGAGCCCGGTGCGCCTGATGGACTCTAACGGGTGACAAAGTAACAGCCCACAGGACTGTTTAAAACCCCGTCTTCTCGCTACAGCCCTCCTTACCGCTCGGTGAAACTACCTGAATGGCCAGCCTTTCTCAGCAGGGAGCCAGACTTTGGCCAAGGAGGGGCCGGACTGTTCCCGTTCCTCCCCAGGGTTTCTTCAGCGCTCCTTACCAAAGCAGAAGGGGGGCCAGGTTTCTGGGGACAATGCCCGCAGGTCTGCAGGCAGATGAAAGAGCATGAATGGGGATGAGGACTCACTGATTTGCATGCCCCCCCTGGCGTCTTACACTCACTACCCACGCCCAGGGAGAAGGTCCCACCCAGGAGGGTGCGCGGCCTCTGGCCCCTCTGAGGCCGCAGCCCTTCGCACCCTGCCTGCGGAGTCCCGTAGAGGACGCCCGAGGACCCGTCAGGGTCCCCATCACTCAGCACGTGTTTCCGTCACCGTGGGAGACTGGACTGGCTGCCTCCGTCCCTACCCTGCCCTTTCACACACACCGTTCCAGGAACGGGGACGGATGGTATCTGCAAGAAAAAGACAGCACAGGGACGGCTGAAGGACAGGGAGGATGCCTGCAAACGGACAGTGAAGGGAGAGGGGACAAGGAGTGGCCGGGAAGGTGGTCTGTGAAAACTCGCATTGCTGGGTGAACCATGACACCAAGGTCCAGGATGTGGGCAAAAAAGATGATAAGAAACATATTAGGGCTAAAAAGGGGAGGCAAAGGGAGACCGGCTTTTATTTTTCTCTGCAGGGATATTCGAATGTAAGAGCCATATTATTTTTAGGAAGCCGAGAGAGTTGAAAAGAAGCAGTTGTGCATGCGTTTGGGTATTTGGTCTTCGTGAGCTAACTCGAACTTCAAGGGCGTGACCTCTCACGATGACCTCCCTCTTTCCGGGCACAGGGTGCCTGGGGCTCTGGCTCTGAAAATGAAAACCGACCCCTCAAAGGGTCCCTTCCCCCGGACACTCTCCTGGCTCTACTCGGCCGTACACTGTGGAGTAGGCTCGGCACCCAAATTCCATGTAAACCTGCTGACATCACGTCTGAGGGAAAATAGTCCTTGGTGGGTATTCAGAAGTCCTTGGTAGTTGCCCGTTTTACCAGGTTGCAGTAGGAAAAAAATACAACAATAATCAACAAGGCTACTTAAGTGAAAGCACATTAAAAAGCTGGCGAACTTGGCTTTCTACTCAACACGCCATGCAGTTATCTTCTCGTTCATCTCAGACAAAGTCTGCCTGGCGTTACCCCCTTGCAGAGGAGATCAGAGAGCTCGTGGGCACGCACGCGGCTAAGGGTGTGAATGATTGAATGATCCTGTCCTCCGTCCATGAGAGAGAAAATACTATTGAACACAACAGGAAGAGGGTAAAAATAGGATGATGGAATCGACCCCAGTGTCTGCCCCTCTCCTAGCAAAACATGATTTAAGAACAGGGAGTATGAGAACGAGGGGTGTGGAATCCCACACTTGACCTTCTCGTTTTATTCACACTCTAATTTTTTTAAGTCACATAAGACTTAAGCATCTTCAGAGAAATATTAACGATGAAGATCAACTACTGTCACTAGTTCACGTGCGAGGACAAGGGCTCCAGAGTAGCCGCTGGACACGTGGTGGGCGCTGGCCCTGAAACCCGCAAACAGCCAGTTCTAAGTCCATGCGTGTCCGTTCTCTCTGAGTCAAAGGTGCCTGTGTTTGCTTCTGTCTGACTCCGTGAGGGGGGCCAGCAGACTCACTCCACCTAAGAATTAAACACCGACCTGTGAAGAGTCTGAAAACCTCAAGACCTTCCCCAAACTAGCAAAGATTCTTCTTACTCCTGGTTCTTCCAAGGAATCGAATCTGATCTCGTTAATGCCTAAATCTCCTTAAAATGTTTTACCATAAACTATCATATTCATGGGAGATCGGCTGACAGATGTGTAGTCCATTAATTTTTCTACAGTCTTCAAGTTTTTGCCCGGGTTCTCTTTAATGCATTAGAGGCTGATCTACTTGAAATAAAGCCTTTAGCAATTTGTAGAATTGTTTTTGTGTTTTCCTGAAATACACCTTGGTGCTAGCACTTAGGAGTGCTGTAATAAACATTTCTGTGAGTTTCACCGTTGCACTTTCTGTACATATATCGGCGAGACTGTCATCTTTTATGCCACACGCAGTGTCCTTTTATGAGACCCATGAACAAGATTTTATTTACTTGTTACCTCCAAGAAAAGCTGTTCGGGGGACACCATAAATCTGCGAAGTGGCCGGGGTAGTTTTAAAACATGGCTGCAAATTCTTGGACACTCCTCCACCTTAAGCCCCTGTCCTTGACTGCTGCGCCTTGCTTTAGTGACTCAGGGCTCATGAATCCAGCGACAGAGACGAGGTGCTGTGTGATTTGGGAGGCGAAGGTAAAGAGAACACAGCTGCCATCCATCTCTCTCTCTCTCTCTCTGTCTACCTACCTACCTACCTACCTGCCTACCTACACACACTGGTATCGTCCCCGCCCCTCCCTGGAGACCTTAGCCAACTACGTGAGAAGCTCTGCTATCTGAGCCACTATGCTGGGGTGGACCCCATGGACAGGCCATGCAGACAGACAGACGCTCGAGGAATGCCCACGGGCCCAGCCCCCGCTCTCTGAGTGTCCCCAGCAGCAACAGACAAATGTCTGAGTGCAAAACCCTCCAGACGATTCCAGCCCCAGCCTTCCGCCCAAGCTGGCTGATGCCAGAAGGTGCTGAAATGAGCTGTCTCCATTAAGTTCTGCCCAAATCACGGATTCATCAGCAGAATGGATGCTGTTACTCTTGTGTGGTGGGCAGAATCACAGTCCCCTAAAGATGTTCGTGTCCCAGTCCCCAGAGTCTGTGAGTATGTTATGTTACGTGGCAAAGAGAAATTGAGGTTGCAGACGCAATGGAAGCTGCTCATTAGCCGACCTCAAGACAGGGAGTGTATCCTGGACCCTCCGGGCGGCCCAGTGGATCATAAGGGTCCTCAAAAGGGGAGGGGGGGGCAGACGAAGAGAGTGGGAGTGAGATGCCCTTGGGGGAGCCCGGCCGGACGCGGGCAGCATCACCGGCTGTGAGGGTGGAAGGAAGGGCTACAGCCAAGGCCGGCAGCTTCAGGATGGCCCAGGGGCGACCACGGGCCTCGAGATGCTGGAAAAGGCAAGGAAACAGACCCTCTCCCGGAACCTGCAGAAAGAAACGCGGTCCCGCTCGACTGCAGCCTGATGAGACCTGAGAGGCACCTCTGACCTCCCGGCATCAAGGTCATATATTTGTGCTGTTAATTCACTAAGTGTGCGCTCATTTATTTCAGCAGCAATAGGAAACTATGTACTCGTATTTCAGGCCTCTAAATTTAGGAGGGTTTTGTTATCTAACGTTCTGTAATTAGAACGGTGACCTTAATTCTCAATCTCGGTCTATAGAAGATCCAAAATAAATCAACGAGCCACCTTTGACAACCTGCAGAACCTCATACCTGCACCCAAAGTTTTCCTTTTCCTTGATTTATCTTCTTGCTTGTGTTATGCTTACTTTGTTTTAGTGCTGTCTTAAATCCTTTTAGAATGGGGCCAGAAATAAATAAGATCACTGAAATGATATACATATTATGACCTACCAGAAATAATGAGGTAGACAGAATAGAAAGTATCTTATCCTGGTCCCTGTTAAAACCCAAACCAAACTTCTAGAGCAAGGCGATCGCCACGGGACACACCCACTGAGAACAGAAGCAAATGTAATTTAGGTTAGGGTTTTCCAAAACCAGGGAAATAGAGTGTTTCTTTCTTAAGCTTTTCAATTTAAGAAGAGGAAGTAAGAACTTCTTATCTAAAACGTAATGAAAATGTGGGAGTGCATGTGCATGTACACACAACACACACGCGTGTACCCGCACCAGCAGGCACACAGGGTCGCTCCGCCGTGCATCGCGCCCATCCAGGCAGCGAGCACAAAGGAAGGGGCAAGTGAAGACCAAGAGTTAACAGAGAAAGAACAGAAACCGGAGGGAAAGGGAGACGATAAAACAAGAGTCTGGGCGAGAGAGAGAAAGGCAGATACTTACATGGCACATGGGAAACAGGAACTCCGGCAGACTGCGTACGAAACACATACAGAAGCAGGGACACTGGGCTCGAAGAGGGGGGCACCCTCGCGTCTCAGGGTGCAACTCACCCCCACCCCGCCCGTGGAGATCGTACCGAGCATTCCGACATCGCCCCGGACCTGCACATTCCGAGACAGCGGTAGGGATGTTGCCCCGCTCTCGGCAGCGGCCCGGTCGTTGGTGAACCTGCCGCCCTCAGGCCTCCTCCGCTTCGGAAGCCACGTTCCCTGCAGGCGGCTGGGTCCGGCCCAGCTTCCCAGCCAGAGGCGCCTCTGCACCCAGGGCGGGGAGTGAACGGTACAGGCTCCCGGGATCCTTCCTGCTGCTGTAGGTGACTCTTCTGTACTCGTCAGCCCCCCTCCCTGCCACCTGGCCACAGCCGTCTCTGTGGGGATCACACCCACGTCCCCGGGTTTCTGCCTGGGGGCCCTTTGCGTGTGCTTCCTCCCAGCGCACGGTGTCTGGAAGACCCGGGAACGGCCCACGTAACAGTGCTGACTGGCCCTGCACCAGCACCGGTGCCCCAGGTAAAGCCACACGGGTAGTGACCTGGTCATGGCCCCCTGCTACCCTCCCACTCCCTTTCAACAGCGCACGCGGACGCCTTATCCGGATCACTAGCCCGGCTCTGGCTCTGCAGAGCTGTTTGCGAAAGAAATGGCAGAGGGTTCCCCTCGCAAGGGGGCAAAAGCAACGTGAGTCTGCTCGTCTGTCAACCGCAAGCCAGAAAAAAGAGCAATAAGAATAATTCATAAATGTATATATGGTCCCATCTGCAGAGAGCTTGGGCTAATACAGTGACTCATCTATTGGGGATCAACATGGAAGGAAGACAAAATTGGGGGGATTCTCACATCCTGTGCCCTGTACTGCCCTGGGTCTCTGCAGTGGCCGGCATTCAGTGTTCACGGGACTTAAAGGCTGCTGCAGTAGCTCTCCTCGTCCGAATGAGCAACACGTGGAAACCTGAGGCAGTGTGCAGGGTTAACACTGAGACATTCACAGGGTGACTCTTGGATATTTAAGGGTAACACTTACTGGCTCCATCTGCAAAAATGAAGTCCCCTTTAATCGTGGGCCTCCACAGGAACTCCTCCTTATCCTTGGGCACCCCCCCTCCACTGTGGTCACACAAATGTTACATATGTGCCCCGTTTTCTATTAGATCACTCCCCAGTTTACAAAGCGCCTGTGCATGAATCCCACAGAATGAAGTCTCCTTCTGTCCAGGCTGTTTCTCTCCAACTGCAGAGCGTTGCTTGCAGATAATTTGCTTCCCTGAGCCCGCACTGAATGGCTCACGCAACACCTGTAAATCAAGATTGACTTTTCGAGTTTCATTTTGTACGATTCAGCCAGCTACTCGGCACCCTCTGCCTGGGCAGGCTCGTGACCTGTAAGGACTGGCAAAGCTAAACAACTGCCCACACCCGCCTCACACCGATTACAGGACAGAAAGGCTTTGCGTTAACAAATCAGGGATGAGTCACTTTCTGATTTTTCACCGATCAAGAAGTGACAGAGGAGGTGCCATTCACAAAGGGAAATGTCATAAAAAATGATTGAATTGTGAATTTCTTGGAGTTGCCAATAATAAGACGAGGACCAGAAAAGGCGGGGGCAGATGGGGAGAAGGACGGCCCTGAAATACCCGTCTTCCAGGAGAGAACCCGTCTGTGTCTCGGCCTTGGCTCAGAGCAGCTGCACTCCACAGCTCACGAGCACGCTGGCCCGGACCACGCCATCGTATCTGGGTCTCAAGGCTGTGGGTCAGAGGCCCCAGGAAGTCCACACCTTGTTGTGAGGTGCTTCCCTTGGCTTCACGGTCGGGCTGAACCCCTCCTTTCCCCCTCGGGCACCATTCCTTGCAGAGATGGGACCAGCTCCTCCATCAGATCAGATGCCTTTACTGCCTCCTGGTTCTGTCACCTTTTCCCACCGAGGTCAGCCCCCTGCCCAAGGTTGTGGGCAGCAATAGACCTTTTGTTACCACCGTCCCCCCCACCCCCACTCCAGCTGCTCCAGGGAGGGACCCGTACCCAGAAACTCTCTCCTCTCCCTCCCGCCCTGGAAGCAAGTGATACCGGTCATAGGGAGGGAGTAGGGGGCGGGGAGCAAACAGTGAAGGAATTCTTACCATGTGTTGGACAATTCTTTCCATGTATTTGTCATAAAAGCCACATAAGCAGGTTATATTTATTCCCAGTTTACGGAGGAGGGCTGAGAGGTTTGGAAGATGAGACACCGGCCCAGGGTCCCAGCAAGGGGTGCAGTAAGGGGGTGAACTAGGACGCAAAACCCAATGCACTTTGTCATACACTGATGACCTGAATCACTAGTGAAGTCCGGACTCACGAGGAAAGATCAGAATTCCCACCCCATCGCCGTCACCACACGGAAGTAAGTGATAACACCGCACTGCGGGATACATTTAGCCCCGTGGTTCCCACAAAGCTCCATCATCGAGTATCCTTATTCAGTTGTTTCATATGATTGTGTTTCCTATCTTTAATTATACCCTAAGTTCACGAGGAGCAACAGCTACGCTTAGACAAGTTTCAAGTTCTCGTTAGTGCCAAGCACAAACACAATTCATAAAAAGGGTCGCTGTGCAGTGGTTGGATCGATTATAAATGGCGTGATCTCAAAACACACTCTGAGGGACTTAAATGGTACCTAAAATCCAACGCACGTAAAGTGAAATTTCTCCGGGGAGGGAGAGACTGGAGGGAGAGTTGTCACGGGGCCCGGGAAGGAGTGGGTCGGGGGCTGGGCGGTGGGGCGCTGGGCCCAGCGGGAGCTCCGACAGGGAGCGGTGGACAGATGCCAAGGGGGCGTCAGGGCCAGGACGGGAGCCCTGGGTGACAGGTGCAGACGAGACGCCCTTTCCTTCGGTCTGTGCTCTATAGAAATGTTCCAAATGTTCCCGTGGGGACAAAAGAGCATCAGGGGTTTCCCTGACTGAACCATTAAAGACCAACCAACCGACCAACCAACCACAGGACGGTGTCACTCACCCCTAAAAAGACAGCAGCAGAAGTCACCCTTCTGAATTGAGTACAGTGTTCGAGTAACTCACTCCTCATTCCCGTCGACCTTCCTCCCACCTAAGGTGCTCGCCCCTCCTCCTCAGTGAACCTCCTTCCCTGGACAGAGTCGCCCAGACCAGAGCCCACGGGCCCTGTGAGTCCCTCCTGTCCTCAGCCTTTGCCTCCAATGCTCAGCAAGTCCGGGGACTGGACGGTCTCAGCACCCCCCAGCAGGCCCTTTCCATTGTTATTCCGTCACCCGGGGGGCGTGGCCACCATTCCCCGTCTGCATTACTGTACCCCCACCTCCCCCACCCCCCCCATCCGGTGTCCCGTGTGGCTCCTTGTCTCCTCCTGTTGGAGCTGGATACGTGCCGGACTCATGACCGTTTAAGCACGTCGATGAGGTCACACCCCTCCCTTGCTTCAAACACTCCAGTGGCTTCTCACCTCCCCGGAGACGCAGTCCGAGCCCTGCCCAGGCCCTCGGGCTCTCTGTGTGCTCGCCCCACCGCCACGTCCCACGCCGCGGAGGACCCTTCGCCCTTCAATCCCTTCCTTGTACGTGCAAAGTTCACTGGCGCCCCAAGGTCTTGGCCTTCCCCCCCACCCCATTGAATTCAGAGACTCCGTGTCCTCGAGGGTCTGCCCCTTTCTGTTCATCGGGTCAGGGCCGCGTTCCCTGACTGCTCAGACCCTCGGACACCCCTCCACCCACGAGCCCAGCCAGTAACTGTCCCCACACCCTCGTCTATCAATGTCACTTATCCACGTACCCAACCCTCCTTCCTCCCGCCGCAGCGACACGCAGACTCGCGGGCGGAGGAACTCATCCCCACGTACCCACACTGCCTAGCGCGACACCAGGTCCGTAACGTAGCAAGGCTCAGTAGCGGTTTCCAGAACGAGTAAGTGTCAACATCACGGTAAAAGCCTTACGCTTACATTAAGCCCTTTCTGGAAGTCCCGCTGAAGAATTTACTTTCTGAGTGCGTTGAGTAGTTTTTACATTCTCAGACGCTATTTGAAAAAATACTTGCTACGTTGGCCTTTGCCAGAAAGGGAGGCACGCCGCTCTATTTTCCTTGTCCCCGCACTTTCAACACTGCGGTCCGCCGTATGGAAATCTCCCCTCGGGGCTACAACGAGGGGATGAAAGGGGTAATGGAAAGAACAGTGTAAAAAAAAAAAATCTCATGTTGCCTTTCTGCAGAATGCAACAGAATGTTCAGGCGTGATCTATGGCTGCACACGCCTTCAGTAATAACCCGTGACACCACCATCTCGGCGTGTCACCCCGGGAAGAGCTTTCTCTCCCGTTTTGCCGCAGGGTTTTCAAGACTGCTGTTCCTGAGCTTACCTGGAGCACAATCACAAGTAAGGTGAGGAAGCGACAGCTGTATTCACTCTACCACGGACGGTCACGGATGCAAAGCCCTTGGAAGAACTGCTCCTTCGTTTTCGTCGTGCGCGACGCAGGGAAATGGACCTGGAGGAAGGTCCCGGTGGATACAGGGCTGCTGGGAGCCCGAAGGACTCGGCCAGACCGCAGGAGGGTGATGAGACACTGACCGAACAGCGGGCTCTCCGGCTCACCTGGGCGGAACGGAGGTGCAGTCCCTGGAAGCGCCAGCCCAGGCAGGCCACCACGGGAAGATGTGGGCCAGGCCAGGAGGGTCTGAATCATCCCGCCCCCTTTAAAGCCAGCCCCGCCTCTTCCTCTCTGCACCCCGGCCTGTCTGCTTGCCCACGGTAAACACACAGCAGGGGCTGCGGGGAGCGCTGCAGTGGCCTTCTTGCGAAGGGAGACAGTACCTGACGCTACTATAACAACAGGCGCTCTGTCAGCACAGCACTCAGACGGTTTGTGAGCGTCTCCCGTCTCGCTCTGCATGTCTCGTCCCGGATGCCGACACACCAGGCTCTGTGACCGCCGGGTCGGGAAACGTCCCCAGCCCCACCCCAAACCTCGGTCCACAGACACCCTGGGGCTCGCCCATTTCCAAGGCCTGCCCGGGCCCCGGGGCTCTTTCTCCCTGAAGGGCAGGGCCCGGTTCTCCCTCCTCAGATGACTCTTCCTAATTCACCATGAAAACAAACACAAAAAGCAAAGACAGTAAAACATGGCAGATGAGCCCTGGCTGGTGTGGCTCAGTGGATTGAGCATGGGCTGCGAACCAAAGCATCGCAGGTTCAATTCCCAGTCAGGGCACATGTCCGGGTTGCAGGCCACGGCCCCCAGCAACCGCACATTGATGTTTCTCCCTCCCTTCCCTCTCTAAAAATACATAAATAAAATCTTTAAACAAATTTCTCTAAAAAGAAAGCTGTTGATTCAGCTTCTCTATTAAAAAAAATGGCAGATGTAACGGTCCCTCCTGGGGCTATGTGTGTTATTAAGGGGAGCGGCCGTGGGGCTCTTGTTCGGCCCCCTGCAGTGTGCCGGCGGAGGGGGCCGCCACGGAGAGGACCCCAGTGGACCTAACACGGGTGTCAGGCAGCGGTTCCCGTCCGACCCTCCTGGACTTCCAAGATGGCACCATCGTGGGGCTCCACCTCACGCAACCGGGGCTCACAGCGGAGGCGGGAGGAGGCTCGCCCGCAGACTCACCCTCCAGGGAAGAGCCCGTTCAGCTCAGGCCACACCATGAGTTGCTCATGCGCGAAAGCACAAAACCCGTTCTGGGCTTTATGCCCCACCGCCCTGGCAGAAGAGGCAGTTTCACGGTAGCTGCGCCCCCGGGTCCTCCTTCAGTGAATCTCGTCCGAGTGTCAACTGTGCCGACAGGCTGTGCACTGTGGGCCCTGCAGTGCAGACGGTAAGGGGGCGCTGGCCTAAATACAGAACAGGGACGCACAGGGGGGATTGGATCACAAAATACTAACCTCGCGGGGCATGGTGGGTGGTCACGCCCCAGGCATGTTACTTCTTTACTGAAAGGCTTATCTTTGTCTGAAGCCAGCCCTGTCCATCACTTTTGTGCATCTAGGTTAGTGGCCCTTTGAAATGAGCTGCTACCATGCTCCAGAGAGCACATTATCTGTTGACGGCCCTGTCCTCGGATCCCCACCTTGCCTTCCTCCGCCTCCAAGTCCTCTTCCTCAGTCCCCTCCTTCATTCCAAACGCAGAAGTGGGGCTGCAAAACTGCCGTTCGTTCCCCGGGGCACGCACATCCAGCTTCCCGGCAAGGAGGTCCGTTTGTCTGTTTGGAGGTTTCTTACATCGACACGTCCACCAAACGTCTGAATGTCAAAGAGCTTACTGAAAAATGTGGGTGGCCCCCTCAGCTCCTCGGTACCCTGGACCCTTCCCCTTTCCCTTTCCTGCCCCTCCAGCTCTCCGCCCCCCCAGAACTCACTCCCTGTTGCCTCCTCCTCCTCCTCCTCCGTGCTGATCAGTCCAGCTCTTCCCGCCTTCCGGTCTCCCAGCTTCCATGCTCTCTTCCGTCAGGCAGAGGCAAAACAATCTACCAGGGTTTACTCTCCTTAAAACGCAGTCCCGCTTGGACCCACCCACCCACCAGCCGGTGCGCAGCGCCGTGCGTGCTGAGCGCTGAGCGGAAGGGCCTGAAACAATGGCCCCACAATAGTTCTGCCAAGGAATCCCGTTTAGTTGGGTAGGCGGACGCCGCACGAGCAAAGCAGCACAGGTCCAGCCCAGTGGAGAAGTGCTCTGGGGCGGCATTGTCTGAGACGGACGGACTTGGAAGTGATAATGCACATCCTTTCTAAAAACAGCCTCCCAAGACACACCTCCCTTTAAATGAAACAACACGTCCAAACAGTCCCTCCAAAACTAATTCATATATGCATGCCAATTACAGCTTCCACATTTCAGTAAGGTAGGTATCGACAGAGTTTTGATGAAAAAGAAAATTGATTTTTTTCTAACGATCACCAAAGAAGAAAAATACCCCTAAATACAATATGCAGTTCTCCCAGAAAAGGAGATAGCCCTGAGAGAGATGGAGTGGAGACCTGCGCTTTAGATCCTTCTACATGCAGATCAGTTTCCCAGAATGCATCGGGAAGTCTCCCTGCACCTGGAAACCCAGGCTTCCAACGGGGCAGATTCTGCACGGACGTGGAGACCACCAGCCCACTCCACTCACGAGCACACGGGGTTGGCCGGAAAGTCTGTGTTTTTCTTCCATAAAACAAAAGACACATTTTTCATCTTCACCAGTAACTTCATTGATTTGGGTATTTTGAGTATGTGGGTTACCTCCTGCATGGTAGGATGTTGACAGTTCCCAATTAATGTCTTGATATGATGGCTATCCACTTCAACTGGTCTACCTGAGACAGCCCCAGCGAAACTTCGCAAACCACTTTTGACACGTTTGATCAATCACAGCACCTTCTCCGTATATGACACAAAACTTTTTATTTTTTGCATTTCAGTTGCATTTTTACCTTTCTTGAAATAATAAAGCATAATGTGCCAAAAATGTCGCATATTTTCTTCCATCTCCAATATTAAAATGGCCACAGAAGAATTCACTGATGCTGACAGGTATTTTTAAATGCACTCTGATTCGATGGCTGTCACAATACAATCCAACAAAATTGTTTCATATGAAGGAAAAGACAACTCAGTGCTACTAGAGCAATTGTATGGAAAAAAAAAATGAACGAACTTTTTGGCCAACCAAACACAAGTGACAGGCAGGGGTTCTTCTATTTGCTCCTCAGGAGACAAGCTTCCACGGCTAGATCCCTGAAGCAGAAAATGAATGCTGAATCCTAGAGACAGGAGAAAGCGTACAGCAGTGAGTTCCAACCTCGGCTGCAAATGGACGTCCCCCGCGGAGCTCTGAGACGCTGGGTGGGGGCGGGGGACCATCACCTGCATCGGGGAATATTTGATCAGCCCGACATGGGACACGGCCGTGTTTTTAAAGTGTCCCAGGTAAGCTTTTAAGAATGACACATTCCTGGGCCCCATCCCTCAGGGTTGCCAGTTCGGTTGGTTTGAGGTGACTCCCAGGGAGCTGTGTTTTGAACGGTATCCTCGGAGCTTCCATGCTTGGCCAGGCTTTACCACCACGGACCTGATGCACAATGGCAGAAACAGGAGTCATTTGGTTCCACAATCATAAAAGCTAGCATGAGGGTCAAAAAACAATGTGTGCCGACACTCCTGGCGCTACAGGACAAAGGCTGTCCTCGGCCCCAAGGACCTCCCAACGTCCTGGGAAACCTGGAAAGTAATGCTGACGGCACTGCAAAGCAGTGGACCAACCTCCCTTCTTAGACCCTCGGCCCGAATAAGGTACAAGGTACCTGACCGAGTCTCCTCTGCCCCCATTTAAGGGGAGACAAATGCATCCTCCCCTAGAAAAGTAGGCCCACGATGCGCAGCCACACAAGCAAGCACTGCGGTAAACCCAGTGGTTAACGTGAAGGGACACGTGCCCATCCGTCTGACTGTGCCCATCGGCACCACCGCAGAGAGCGCCAGTAGGCTGTCAGAGGGGCTGCCAGGTGACACCACAAAGCCCAGGGGCGGTGACAGAGACCTCACACAGAAAAGACCGTCGAGACTCCCCGCAGACACACGACAGAGGAGGAGGATTCTGGGGAGAGGGGAAAGAGAATCTGACCTTATAAGCTCCCGGGTTCGAGTCAGAAGCACCAATTATGAGTCCACCACGGGTCTGAAGTCCCTCTTTAGGGGAGCTCTCATTTCAGAAGTAGCATCGTGGGGGACCATTTGCAATGTTAAAAAATAACAAAGATTTATGTAATGACATAGAAAAATAGAAATAAAATGTCATATATGCTCCACTGGAGGTTATTTAACAGAAATCACAAAGTTCTAGAGTCTCAGAAGTGTGACGATCTTGAGAGACCTCGTTCAGCCCCTCAGCCACCCCATGAACCCAGGACGACAGGAACCTTCATCGATTTCCGACGCGTGTCCTCTGATCCGGCGTGACTGCGGTTGAGCTGAGCTTCAGCTCCTTAACTAGCCACATACACCAAGGCAGGCCACGTAACTAGCCGGGTCTCCGTTTCTTCACCTATGACCTCAGTGAGCTGAACCTGATCTCTGAGGTTACACAAACATCTGTCACTCTGTTTTAGTAAATTCGTTAAGGACACAAAGACAAGAAGCATCTTTAGATGTGTGGGTGCACTCAGCAGGCTTCCTGGGGAAGCCGAACATCCGGGCGCAGCACCTGAAGACCAGGAAATGCCCCAGGTGTCAGGAGGAGGAAAAACCACAACACTGTATTTAGATGACTGGATGTCTCAGGAATAAAAAAATGAAGAAATTCAGAAAGCCTTTATGGGTAACATGCTTAGACATGGTGTCTCCATCACAGCCCCACCACACGCCGACAGTGCGCTTGCCGCACACGAAGGACCAGTTTGGGGGGCCTAATAAAGTGCTCGGGGGTCCTGGCCTCACTGCCGCCCTCCACCCATCGCCACCCTGGGGAGTTCCGTTCTGCATAATCAGTAATGCCACTGCCTTGGAAACGGAAATCAGAGGCCAGGGTGGAGGTGCCCTTGCAGGCTGGATGCATCTCCCAGCAAAATGCTTCTCTACACTTCTTGCCTGCAGCACTGCAGCCGGTGTCCTGCCGGGAGCCACGCCCCGTTTTCGGGGGGGCGCTCTGTGGAGGAGAGTGCTACGGCTGCCCGACACGCCCACCGACGCAACAGAAGACGACGTGCCAGGACGCAGTCTTCGCCGTTCGGCGTCACTTATTCCTAACTCTCCGTTTCCTTGCAGCTCCTGTGACTGGGAAGGCATAGATGGTCTCAAATATCTCGTCGTTCCTTGGTGGTGTTTCCAGCGAACTGTGCTTGTCTCCGTTTGGGTAGCAAAGGCAAAAAGCTGTCTTTTCCCTTACGGTTGAGCAAGAGTGTGAAATTTTCAGAATGACGTCAGTGCATTTAAGCTGGTAGTCAGCGCTGCATCTACGTCCCCAGGTCCTTCTGGAGGATAAAGCAGGGCACTTAACTCCCGAATGAGAAACAAGAGGTTTAGCCTTGTGAATCATTTAAATAAATCACAATTTGCTTCTATTTGCTGCACTCATTCTCAGCAGGCTTAATGGAAGCATCTCTCTGCTTTTAAAGTTCCCCCTGCAGGTCTTCGCTGTTGAGAAGGTAAAATCTCAATCTTTCAAGGGTTCCTTCACAGAGTCCATGCACAATAGAACACAAAGGAAACCCACAAACTCATTCGGTAATTGGATGCATCTGCAAGTTTCTTAGGGTCCGACAGTGTAGCAACAGATTCTAATTTATTAGGGTTTTCGTTCCTCCTCCTCCACAGAATCGTGGGGACATAATTCTGAGTGCACTTTTGTTAAAACAGCATAGCTACCCTTTAGTAATGTTTGAAAAATCGTAACTTGGTTAAAAGACTTCAGAATAAGCTCCAAAACAACACAATTGAATATTAAATCTGTTGATCAGCCTTGCTTGGGCGTACAGAATCTCCTGGTAATCAAATAGTTTATTAAGAAACAGTGGGTTGCTCTGGATTGTTTTCGTGGCTTATGTAACAAATTCTATTTCCAAAGAATAAATTCACCATTTATTTTCATCGTCAAATTCCACTTTATTCAAGAATTAAGTTTCTCAATAAATATTAACATAATGTGGAGAGACGTTATAATTTTCCAACTGACTAGGAATCCTTGACATCCAAATGCTGATCTCAGCTAGCAGAATAACCCGTGGAAAAAAAAATAGGCAGTAGCAGAGTCAAGATTTACAACAAATATGCTAGGAGTGTTTTAAAAATTAATATTAAGCTGCTGTGCTTGGGTTAATTAGCTTTCTCCTTCATTTGCAAAGCATATATCTGTCTGGTTTTATGAACTTGGTCTCTAGTCCCCTTTCCGACAAACGTGTTTAATTAAAGTTCAACAGCTGTGTGCGCTTTAGGAACACCAGAATGATTTTCCTCCCTTGAAATACTTAATCCTTTCGTAAAATATGATCCTCCCGAATGTATGTGTAGAAGGCAATGGACGAGAAATAATCCGCAGCGGAAACCCCGACCCCCCGAGCAGCAGTGCCGTGTCTCGGCGGGCAGACAAGCAAGCGGTCCCCCAGCCGGGAGCCCTAAGACCCACGCGGGGCCGGAGCAGACGTTTGTTCTCTGAAAATGAAAAGACGGCTACATAAAAGAACGGGCAGTAAATGGAAAATCGGATAAATAGGCAAATAGGAAAAAATACTATGCAGGTACAATACTTTGTGGGCTCTGTACGCCTTCTAGAGACCACCACCATACCCAGCACCCACCCAAGGAGTAGGAGTGATTGGGGGACACCAGCTATTCTGACTAGTGTTGGCACTTAGGCATCATACACGGGAATATGTATCTATTAAATAATTACGTACATGCACATATGTTACACAGATAGATAGGGACCATAAAATAACATGAAATCATGACAAAAATAAAAGGGCAAATAGATGTATGAACCCTCCAACAGTATCCTTTTATATGTAAGAAGAAGAATAATAATAACAATAATAATAATAATAAAATAGAACATCCATTCAGGTGCCAGCTAGTCAGCTAACACGTGTAATCTCATGCAATCCCAACTCCCGCTTTCTCTCCGGCACGCCGACCTGCCCACTGTGCAGGGACAAACGTGTATTTTCAGGCCCGCCCCCATAGTCGCTTCCTGGAAAGAGAGTTACGGGTTTACCACGCTCCCCTCCCAGTGTGTTCTTTGTGGTGCATGCTCGATTCCAGTGTGTGGCATATGCACATGGATGCAAGAGCCAAAAGCAATTCGTGTTCAAGAGAAGAACTCTAAGAGGGATTGATAACATGCACTTGTGTTGAAAATATGTGCTTCCCGCCCCAGAGGGAGCCTTGTACGTATCCACCTTGCCGGGATCAGCCTCGGCCCCATGCCTTGTCTCAGCCAACAACGCCTGAGTGGAAACTGCATGTGCCCCTTCCAAATCAAAGCCCGAAGACGCACTGAGCACACCCTTGCTGGGCTAGACTGCCCGGGCAGGGCTGTGCTGGACGCGGGGCTCCAGACAGGAGTGGTGTTAAGTGGGTGGCGATGGGGAAGGGTCTGCTATGCTCGGGTTAAACCACGAGCAGGGAAGTGTTCTCTAACCTGGAACGGTATGTCCCCAGCCCACAGGGAGGGTCGTGCCTGTGCGTGGGCATGGCCAGGAGACGGTATGGGGAGGGAATGCACGGGAAAGGCTGAGAATGCCAGGACGGACGGAGCAAGCACAGGGCAAGGGGGCCCCAGCGAGATCCAATCCCGGCCCAGACCGAGACGGTTTGGAAAACAGATGCCTGAACCGAATCTTTGGTTCACACACACACACACACACACACACACACTCTCTTACATATTGGTGTGCATATGCATTTATATGCCTATACATATAATACACATATGTGCATATTGCACAAGTGAGAGAGAGAGAAGAGGAAGAGAAGGGGGAGGAAGAGGTGGAGATGATGAAGGCAGAAGGGGAAGGAAGGAGGGGTAGGGGATGGGGCAATAGGCTTTCCCGACAGTAAAATCCTACGATATTAAAGAGTGTGGAGTGGACCACCTGCCCCACACTCCTGACCCCCGGCCCTCTCCTCCCCTTCCCTACGAGCAGAAGTCGCACGTTTACTAGCGCCCGCACCAGTTCAGATGGCAGAGAGAGGGCGCGGGGCCTGAGAAGGTGGCTGGGGAGGAAGAGGCGATGGGAGTCAGGACCTGACAGCCGGCAGCCCACTCCCAGACGAGCCCGAGTGGGTGTGCGCACCTGTGCGCCTGCCTTTTCTTCCTCACTGTCCCAGGTTGCTGTGTTGCATGAGTGCCCCGGACGTCCCTGATGACGCTAACGTTCACTTAGAAGGTTCCGGGCTTTTGCTACGGTAAACAGTGCTGCGAGTGACCCCCGTACTACTCCCTTGCGTTCATGTGCAGGTCCCTCTACCAGGTAAATTCCTAGCACCGGAAGGAGGAGACTCAGCCCAGCCCAAACAAGAGGCAACCGTATGTGAACGGACACCAAGCTGCCAAGAAACCGTCACTTCTCTGTGTGGCTGGAGAGACACCCAGGGGCCAGACCACAGGGGGGCCGTCCGGGCTGCATTCCTGAGGGTGGGAGGCACGATGAGATGAACATTTTGTATAAATCCCTCCTGTGTGCGTGTGAAGGGTGGATCGGTCAGTGCAAGAGAGGGACTGAGTTAGGGTACAGACGCAGATACAGGAGAGAAACAATGAAGGTCTGGTGACCCGTCTTCCTGGCACTGTGACAGAAAGTCCTCACTGCCCGTCTCAGGAGCCTCTTCCTCGCGGGGGACCTCCGAGGCCCACATGCAGTCCGAGAACCCGCGTGTAAGGGGCAGGCATGGGGAATGACCAGGGGTGGGACCACCCCTCCGCCCTGGAACAGAGCATCGGCCTTCCTGGTGCTAATCCTCCTACAAAAAATTTATGTACTGAGGGCTTCCCTCTTTCCTACATCATAAATAACTGTAATGGGATCTCAGCTCAAGCCCTGCTGGAAATCATTCGGTGAAGGGTCCTCCAATTTATCACGAGCTGCTTTCCATTTCCCTGTGGGCGTGGGCACTCAGGGAGGGCTGAGTTTACGAAGGAAGTGGGCGGGGAACCTCTAAAAAATAGTTGGGTGGGAAGTGGTGGGCAGGATCGGGCACTGTCATTAAAGGACTCCGAAGAACACGGGGGCGTGACACCACCCCATAGGTTCTCCCACCCAAATTCTTAACGCAGACCCCAGCATGGGGAGTCTGAGCTTAGGCGGTGGGGCAGCCGCAGCCAACACGGTGAAGGGCAGAGACCCAGGATGCAAACTGTTACTACATCTGTCCGTGGGGAGGCAGCCCCACGCCATGTGCCCTGTTAGACCAGAGGGTAACTTTGTACTACTCACTTCAAGGCCAAAGTTACTTGGCCTTAGACCTAATACTAGAGCCTGTCCTCAAACTTCAGCACGCTTCAGGATGGCCCCGAGGCTTACTCAAACAGAGGTGGCTCGCTGGCCTCAGCCCAGGAGTTTCTGGTTCAGTACGGCAGGAATGAGAATCTGCGATTCTAGAAGGTTCTGGGATGACAGATGCTAAGGCCCAGAGTTCACATTTTGAGAAACATACTGCTAGAACAATCTACCTCCCATGGGTTGTCTAGGGAAGGTACACAGGCATACACATGGTTTTCTATAATATTTCTATATTTTTAGAGCTTTAAAAGACTGTAAGAACCATGTTACAAGCTTTATAGTGTGGTACCTTTTCTCTGTATTTGTAAACTGCATAGATTTGCATCGACGACTAATGACATTAACTCACAATGGATAAATGTATAAAAACTATGTCCAATAACTCAATTTCCAAAGTTCTCTTTCATGGACCTTAAGCCATCAAAATTAGATTAAATGACAAAAGGGAATTTATTTCCTTATATAATCTATGGGAACGAAACTAAAGGGCAGATCACAAACTGGAAATATATTTGATCTAAGTAGGACAAAGAGTTAACATACATAATACATTCAAACCAAGAAGAAAAGATTTAACACCATTTTAAAATGATTAATTCTGGAATAGACAGTCCTTAGAAAAGGAAATAAAAGGTTGATAGATGTCTAAAATATGATTCGTATTAGCGATGAAAGTAATACACGTGAAACAACTGTAAGAGATACTTTTTTTCACCTCTCACACCGGCACAGACTGAAATGATGTAAACACATCACTGGCTCACTCCGCTGATGTTTTCACGCACTCCTGGGAATGGGGAAACGGAAACTTTCCTACAAGTTTTATCATCACCTCTTTCTTGATTTCCTCCACTTTATTGCTAAGGATGCTGCAAGTTTTAATTTTCAAAAAGCATTATTTTTTGAAAGTCCTGTGAGGCAACTTGAGCTCAGGACATTATCAAGTTAGAAGTTATTTCCATTTCCATCAGGCAGCAAGCGTTTTCTTGATTTTAATGATAGCTGTATTAGATTTACAATCAGGCTTGATTTACACACCCCCCCCCCGCCCGCCAAAGACAGCCCAGAAATCCATTTCAGGTCACTTACTTCCCCACACATGTTCCTACACTGGGAGCCATTCATTCTTCCTCTTCGATTATTGTATCCCAGGCTTGTATAAAGCCTGCTGCTTATGACATGTTCATCTCAAATAGACAATCTTTCGGTTCGCCTTTCTCTCCTCCTAAACTCCATTCCAGCGTGTGTTACTCGCTCCTCTTCATGTTGCAGTAAAAGATTAAACAGTCACTTACTTTCTGATGCATGTAAAATTGAAATCCAGGCTCTAGAAATGCTCCTTGGAAATATCAATACACCGAGAGGTGCGGCAGCGGGGACCCCGCGTTTGTCACCGCCTGCTCGGGGACGCGTGTTGAAGTTGCTGTCTCCTCCCGGTCAGGGAGTGGAATCTATTTGTGTAATAAGGAACCTAAGGGATCTTGGTGCCCCGGGGATCCAGGTGCAGAAGCCTGAAGTTAATGACCAGCTACTCATCATACCCCAAACATACCACCTCCGTCGCCCCATTTACTCTCCCGAAAGAAAATATCAACCGCTGTCAACCCCTAATAATGAAAAACATTAATTATGGTATTTTTCACGCACTCAAATTCTCACTGGAACTGCAACTACAAGAAAGATCAATTTCAAAATCGTGTTAGTTCTGCTGGCGTAAACCATTTAGCATCGCGTGCAGGATCGCTTTGCAGGGGAACACAAGATGACACGTCTCTTTAAGGAACAATTTACAATTAATATTGTTGTCAACAAACATTTTCCAATTCCGCAACACTGCGAGCACAGACTTGAGTTTCCGAATCAACATTTTAAACATGGGAATAATTAGTGCTTGTACCTAAGATGCTATGATACAATGTACATGGGTATCTGTCATAATGATGGGGGAGCTCGGTGATGGAAAATCTCAGTTTTAAGCAAAACTTAATACGCTTAGTCGTTAATGCACGTGGGAAGATCAAGATGGCAGCTGAGCCACTGTGCTCCAGTGTGGGACACCCTGGCCACCCAGGACACAGGACACAGGACACAGATAAAGAATCACCCGGGACACTGATGCCCAGGGCACAGATAAACAATTCAGACTGCAGCGTTTATCTGATTAACCTCTTTCCTGAATTCCAAATCCCTTACCTACTATACTTCCCCCCCTGAATTCCAAATCCCTTACCTACATGTTTCCTCCTAATGAAAAGGCTGGCCGGAGAGGACACGTGAGTCAGGTGTGTTAGGGCACAAAGCCGCTGTCCTCTCGGATGGCCAGCCACCTGAACACAGCGCCCATAAAGATTCAATCCCTGTCTCCATTTGCTGGGTCTGGTGGTGACAGGCAGCAAGGATGCGGGCTTTTCTGGTGTCAAGAATAAGTTAAATGACATCCGAATATTTATCATAACAAAATGAATGAACTGAGGAACTAAGTTACTTTTTTAAAAAAGGGTTCCCCTAGGATATTAGCTTCTTCTCTGCGTATCAGTTTGATCCCCACCCCCTGTCCAGGCTGAAGGAGCTAAGAAGTAACAGGCACGTGATAGCTGGAGTTCTGATGTCTGCTTTATAAAAGGGGGGACCAATAGCATGGGGTAGCACTCTCACTTCTCCCAAGTGCAATTCCGTCTGTGTTAGGAAGAGACTATTTAGGGGGAGAGATATACTGTGCTCCTTATGGGCACTGCGGGTGCTGTCCGGAGGGGAGGGTCTGCGGAGTGTGATCGCTCGTCCTCACCCAGCCTGACACAGATGTCTCCACTGGCCGGGGGCACCCATGTGGCCTCTAACAACGCAGCAGGGGCCTCGCTCAGAGGATCCCCTCAGCAGCCCCTCTGCTCCGGCCCTGTCCCAGCCCATAAACAACTAGAGAACCCCCAGTCTGTAGGCCCATTCTTCTATTGCATTTAAATAAGCAGCCAGGATGAGAAATACGTTTTGTGTTTTCTACGGATGTCCAAGTTAAGGGAATCGCAGTAGAGCATACAGACCAAAGGTGGCAAACTATGGGCCATGTGCCAAATCTGGTGCAAACGCCTGTCTTTATTTTATTTTTTCTAAAAGATTTTACTTATTTATTTTTAGAGAGGGAAGGGAGGGAGAAAGAAAGAGAGAGAGAGAGAGAAACATCAATGTGGGGTTGCTGGGGGTCATGGCCTACAACCCAGGCATGTGCCCTGACTGGGAATCGAACCTGCGATGCTTTGGTTTGCAGCCCGCGCTCAATCCACTGAGCTACGCCAGCCAGGGCCAAAGACCTGTCTTTAAAATAAAGTTGTATTGGAACATTCATTTACCAGGTACGTTCACACTACTGTGTCAGACGTGAGTACTTTCTTTTGGCAGAGACAGTACGACCTGCAAAGCCAGAACTGTTTATTACCAGCCGTTCACAGATAACGTTTCCTGATCGCTGCCACAGACGTCACGAGGAACACACTCCAGCAAGAATCAGGAGCGCAGTATCTTGCAACAGGGGACCGTGTGCAGGGGGACGCAGGCCCAGCTCCCAAAGGCACGGGGCCAGCACTTCAGTGGGTGCAGGGGAAGTTTGAAAAGTGTCTTTCTTCCAAGTTCAGGGTTCATAAAACATGGACTTGGACCTTAACCTAGCAGTATAAGCAAGTCATTTCAACGACAGCCAAAAACCTGGATAATCGACAGTGGGCAGGGCATTCTGCTAAGCTCTTGCTGAGCTCTGCCCTAACCACGTTACAGCCCTCACCTCACACACAGCATTAGTTAATGACGCAGTATACTTTGATGGTGTGCTCACGGTTACAAAGGATCGCTGCATATATTATTTTTTCTAGGTTTGTCTTCAAAATAACTCTGAACACTCAGAGTGATCAGGAACTTTCCCAGGTCGCACAGCTTGCAAAGATGAGAGCTGAGACTAAATCTCTTACCACCTTCCTGCAAGAGCGACACTCTTCCTATTACAGGATGCTACCCTTTTTTCCCTTAGGCATCTAAAAACCTTTATACCAAACATTTTTATAAGAATTTAAGAGCATCCACAACTAATTAAATCAATACTTTAAACGTCCCCTGCAAGAAATTCTTCCTCCAAACATTTTAAGAGAGAGAGCATGGTCAATTTTAAGTTTAAAAAAGGTTGACTGGAATTGCACAAAAATGAAAGAGCTATGTGTTCCTTAATTATTAATTATTCAGGCTGAAATAGTCTTGAATCTTTCTGCCATGCTTCTTAAGCTTAGTTAAAAAGGTATTTCAAGACAATCTTTTTAGCTTCCTACTGCAATAATTATACTTTTACATTTTTTCAAAATATTTGACAGAGTTACATTACTGTGAGCCGAGAAAAATAAGAAAATCAATATTTAGTTCAAAGGACTGTCAGAAGTTAGCCTCTCTCCGTATTTTTAGTTCGAGTTCACAACTTCAGAAAGTTACACTCCTAAGAAATGTAATTAAGGCAGCAACAAAAGAGGCCAACACCGCAGCCAGCCCCCCATGAGACTGCGCCTGCTAGGAAACAGACTCCCCAAGTCAAGTCCCAAGGCCAGCGGAGAAGAGAGACAAGGCTCTTAGCCGAAGGCATCCAAGTTATGAACCGAACACCACTTTTTAGAGCCAAGCGAGCAGATACATTGAGTTTAATAAGAAAATAGTAAATAACAAAGACATTGTCTTCATATTCATTTTTGTGTTCTTGCCTTTAACTTCCTGTAGAAGGTTTTGTCTAGGTATCAAGGCTGCCCACCGATCTGTCTGTGGAATCTCTGTGTATGCTACTCCTGAGAGTGTCACTTATTATCTAGGCACTGGAGAAACATTCTGGAAGTGCTGCGCTTTCAAACACGCGCCTTGCACGCCAGCTAGGAAGGCTGTATACCATCCACCAGGGGTGTCAGACTCACTTCACCAGGGGCCACATCAGCCTCGAGGTTGCCTTCAAAGGGCCGGATGTAACTTCAGGGCTGTGTAAACGTAGCTCCTCCTTCACAGTTAAGGGAGAGCTCGGCCCTGGCACCGGTGTAGAAACAAGGTGCCAGGCCGGATAAAACAAGGTGGAGGGCCGGATTCAGCCCGTGGGCCTTGTGTCTGCCCCCTGTGCCTTACACCCTAGGCAACGGCAATCCTTATAGACACATCTCAGGTATATATAATTTTTCTTTTTGGAATATTCAAAGGAAAAACTGCCATTAGATAAATAGGCTTCTAACCCTTTCAGTCTCCTACCACGACACATAAATTAGAAGGATACTCACCAGATGGACCTCGGGGAACCTTTCCCCTTTACTTCAGAGGCTCTGGTAGGGTTTGCATTTGCCACCCTGAGCCACCCTCTCACAGTGAAGGGGGAGGCTGCAGATCTCCTCCTCACCCCTAACCTGAACCCAGAAGATGTCTCCAACACGGGCTGTCTCCTCAGGTTGACCAGAAGCCCCCCTTCCTGAGCTCCAGGGGCCGTGGGCACGCCCCCTAGTGGCAGTTTTCTCGTGGCACTGCATTTCTTTGTTACCGTGGCTGTTTCTCCCTTACACAATCAACTCCGGAAGACAAGGACTGCCTGCCGCTTTTGATGTTTATAATCCCGGGGTCCAGCACGGTGTCTAGCATGTAGCAAACACCCGAGGCACTCAATACACAGTGATTAAACCATGGTGTCTACTGCTAATAACTACACACGACACGGCAGAGCTGGGGTCCAAGCCAACACCGCCCGAAGTTACAGGTGACGCTCGCGACCTCTGCGCCAGACCAGATGGGTAAACGCCTGTGCGTGATGAATGAATAAGGGAGGTTTACATATCTAAACCAGAGTCCTTTTCACTAGACAGGGAGACTAAGGCAGAAAATGAAACCACTGAGGGGGAGGGGAGAGACCCCAATAACAGGTGTGGCCATTATTGGAAAAAGCAATTCAATCTAAAAGGCCCAGTGACTCCCAGCAGCTGGCGCGTCTCCTAAATTGAGGGGTGCGCACGGCCCTCTTCGTGGCACCTCTGAAACCTCCCTACGCCATTCAGTGTATGACAGAAATAATTCGGACTTTAACAAAATCAAGATTATCATGCCTACATATAAATTTAAGGTGACCATTGCGCCGATGTTTAGTAAGAAATACCTACTGCTAAGGCAGACGGTTTTCACTAACAATTCCATTTTTCTTCACGGGTACAGCCCCAGTGTGATAAGTAATCACCTCCAACTACATCAGAGGAAGAAATCTTTCCAAAAAGGCATGGGTTCCCTACCAACCAATCTATAATAATTTAGTAAAAATAATAATGACTATTCTTTAGCAAGAAGGAGGTAAGGATGTCCAGACGATACGAATAATTTTTCTGGTTGGCGTTAGAGGGATGCTTTTTCACAAATGCCTCTTTTCAGTGGTAACCAAACCACCAGACAGCCCCTGGGATGCTTAACTTCCCTGCGCAGGCCCTTATTTACTCAAGGATCGCACTGGGTGGACCTCAGGCACTAAACAAGGACGAGCCACGATTTGATCTGGAAAAAGGCAGGTTCAAACTAAACTGGGCAAAGGGCCTCAGCGATTTCTGAAAACCTTCGGGTCAAGTGTCCATTGTCCGAGGCCCCGGAACGCAGCCCCCACCTGGCTCGCGCCAGCTTCTGGGGTCTGAGACAGTCTGCGCTGCAATCCTCCATGAGGTCCCGGACACAAGCTGTGGGTTGTTTTTTTCTGAGTTTCCCTTGTATGCTGCCCCTCCATTCCGGACAGCGTGCACCCCTAATTCCTGGTCTACCAAAATGCACTCAGTGAAGGCGCCGTCCTCAAAGACAGCCGTGTAGGCAACCGAGGCTTCTCTTACGCAGAGCTACTGTACCAGCCATCAAAAGAAAGTTAGTTACTCTGTACTTTGCCATGTGTAATGCACACGTTTCTACCCAAATTTTTGAGGGAAAAAATAAAGACGAGCGTTATACATGAGTATAACGATCACATACCACGGGCATAATCGTGGGCGTGATAATCCGTGTATGATGAGTACAAAAATGTGGGTGTACATTCTACATGGCAAATACTGGACATCGGGAAAAACTCAGTTTGGTTCTGTTTGTCTTCCCATAAAGCTTCATCTTCTGCTGAAACATAATGTGATCCAAACATCAGTGATAGGCTGGTATTGATTTCCGTATCTCCAACTGCATCTTTGAAATCAACAAGGTTTGAAGTGTTTAATGTCCATTGGTTCAATGGATTTTGTTTTTGCTAATAGCAGAAAGCTATTCTTAATGACTTAGAGTGTTCTGACATTGTGCAGTACAGTTTCTAGACTCGAAGAACTATCATTCACACATTTCACCGTGAGAGAACGCTCGTGCTTCTCCGCTCTTGACGACCCCGCAGCACCCACACCTGCGGGACAAAGTCTGCGTGGAGAGCAGAACGCACACACAATCCCCCTCCACGCTGATCCTGCGGACCAGAGTCCTCCGGGGCGGGGGAGCGGTTCTAAGACCACTTCTGGGCATGCTCCCAAACAAGGCGGGGGCAGGGGGGAATCACAGTGCAAACAAAATCGAATCACGTGAAGTGATTTACAAAGTAGATTCCATTTCACTGGTAGGGCGGCCATCTGTAGCGGCTTGCCTCGGAAGTCCAGTTCATGTCGATTATTAAAATCATCCCTTTCTCCGCTCCAGCACGGCCTACTGTAGACGACATATTCTGTGGCTGCCCTGTTCACTGGGAACTAAAAAGACCCTTCTCTTTCTCCATCAAGGTCACTACCTACACGGAACCCCAGATTCCAAGCGCCTCCAGACCGTGTTTCACCAAGCAAGAGGAGACGAGACACAAGGCCTGGTTTCTGGCAAAGCCGCGAAGCCGGAATGCAAGGCTGCCAGTGGGAAACACGGATGCCTCGGAACGTCCAACTTTGGGTCACGCACAGTGCCTGCCCGCACTCTGGGACTCTGGGCTCTTTGCATCCTCTTCTGAAACCGCGTTTCCGTGTGAGCCATAGCAAACGCATAAGAAAAAGCAGAGAACTATGCAACCTATTTCGGTGCCATTAATGGGTCGGTCTAAATACCGCCGCTGCAGGCTTCTTACTGCCCATGTCACCGAGAAGCACGTGCGCTGGGGTCAGCATCGTGAACTGACTGCATCCCTGGCGAAGCTACCCAGAGAGCCAAGCGATCGCCGATGACGTTAATCAAGGTTGACGCGGAGACAGAAAGTTCAGCCCTCCCAGAGCCTCCTCCTTAACAATCCGAGGGCTATGCGGCTGCATGCTCTGAACCACTGCTTCAAGCCCATGTTTTCGCCTTATTAATGAAGCTTTAAAAAAAAAAAAAAGGAGACCAAGCAAACACTCACAAACTCGACCCACACCTCGGCGGCCCCACTGACCCCGCAGGGGCTTCTGACGAGCAGGTCATCTTGACATGAAAATTGGGGCCACTCGTTCCGCGCCAGCGGCCTCTCCAATTGCCTCTCGGAGAGTCGAGCGGCCTCCGAGGGCTCCTTGGCACTTTTAAAAATAATTGAGGTCTCAAAGCCGTTATGTTTCTCCGGATACTGCCTGTCAATGTCGACCGTTATTAGAAATTAAAATGGAGAATTAAAAAAAAAAAAAACCTTTAGTGATTCCACCTAAACTAACAATAAACCTGTATGTGAGCAAGAAGAACACGCTTTGTGAGAAGTGTATTTATTTTCTGAAACAAAAGAAGACACAGTGAGCAGAGTGGCATTTTGAACGTCGTCGCCAGTCTTTTTGGCGCCCGGCTGAGTGCACAGGGCCACGGTCCCCTCTCTGCCGCCATTTGCAGGGGCGACCTCACACCCCAGCGGCCTCGGGAAAGCTCCCCCGGGCGTGCAGGGAAATGAGAGTGAAAAAGACACACACCCTCTGAGTGTTATTAGGAAGGAGTCTGAGCCCACAAACCCCCACGACGGGTCCTGTACCTCCCGGAGATCCCCGGCCATCCTGGGAGAACGCCCGGCCCACACTCTGCCCTCAAGCGCACCGAGGTTCACTTCAGTGAGGTCACCTCATCTGTGCTGTCATTACTATGGATACCTTAGGACTCAGCTTTTTGGAAAAGCAGGATCAGAACACTTTCTGAATCTAGCTGTACGAGCATTTGCACTCCCACGCTGGATACCCCCGGCTGCAATTTATTTAAAGATGCAAAACAAGACGACACATCAACTTGCTTGCTGAATCTCAAACACTGTTCTACATTTATCAGCAAGTTGAATAAATAAGACATTAGTACACACTGTCAAAACACCCAATTGCTACAATGCTATTTGCTAAAGCTACTATTGTGTGGCTGATTCAGAAGTTTGTTTCACATTTTTTCCCATTTCCCCCATCCCTATAATAATAAAAGCTCCCCCTTAGTTTCTGTATTTGCTTCTAAAATAACCAAACGTTCTTAAATGTTTCTAACACAAACCTTTACATCATAATCTAAAACAATCATGCTAATTCTCATATCTGAAAAACAGTGATTCAATGGTTGTTTTAGAGAACACGGTTAATTTCAGTTTAATTACGGTTTATTTCTGCTGTGCCTCCCAATTAAAGGGCAATGATAGGACCAGCAGGTCCATGCATGTCTTCCATCCCGAAACGGCTGACTGTGTCCTCTCATTTGGAAGGTCGCCAAAGCTTTGGTCCTCTGTGAAATGTACTTCCCATGTAATGTGGTTTGAAATGCAACAAAAATGTAGCCATGTGCAACTTGAACTCACAAACACCAGATTCAAGTACTTACTTTACAATGTCTCCTTCCAGAGCGATCACTCTCTTAATGATCTTCTGTCCTGGGTTTTTGGGGGACCTGGAATGAGAAGATTATGCCATCAGTTAGGTCTCTGTTGATTGAAGAAAACAGAAAGAAATTCCACAGCCAAAATGGCCTTATTAAAGGTATAACAGATTCACGAATCTCGGATCCTTGACATTAGCACTACTTAGGCCCCACGTGAGATGGAGCTACTATCGAAGGAATTCTCTGGAGGGGAAGAAATCATGCTGAAACTTCATAAAAAGCAAAAATAAAGAGCGATAAAGAATTGTATTATTAAAGCTAAGTACGTAACGCAAAGAAGATTCATATGTTTAAAAAAGCGAGCATTTCTTTAAAAGGGTAACATACTGAAATTTCTTCATTCCATTTAAAATGAACAGAAGAGATGGATTTGAATCCTCAAAAAACCCTGAGGATGGAGGCATTTCTTGAGAAAATAAAGAATTAGGAAATCCCTTTAAACTCCGTTCAGGGTTAGCCATTTCAAGATTATTCAACTCAGCGCGCCAAAACGAGGCTGCGGCCAGTCCGACCACGTGGGTGGCTTCGGACGGACCTGGCGCAGGCGTGGGTTATTCTAAGCCGCGACCAATAGCAGACGGTGAATAATTACGTAAAGTAACACCATCCACGCTAAATGAATACCCCCTCCCCGCCTGCCCCCTCCCTTCCTCTCCCCCCTCCCCATCTGTCTCTTTGATCTCTCGTTCTGGGGAAGCCCCGTCTGTGTCCGGCAGCCCTGGGGACCCACATGCGGTGAGGAGCCACGGGCAGCCACACAGCCCATGAAGGGACCTGGGAGCACCTCCCTTGGCCCCAGTCAAGTCCTCAGGGTGCAGCTCGGGCCAACAGCTGCACCGCAATCTCAGGACAGACCCCGTGCCAGACAAACCCCCAGCCCGCCTGAGCTGCCTGTGGCCTTGTGACCTCAGAAGACGTGTGAGATGCTTGTTTCAAACAGCTACAGGCAGGCGGGGTAACGTTCGTTACCCAGCGAGGGGTGCCTCGGTCTTAATTTGTCCCATTTCCTGCCAATAGCCTTTTTTCTTTAAATTTTATTGTTAAAGATTTTATTTATATTTTTAGAGAGGGAAGGGAGAGAGAAAGAGTGAGAGAGAAGCATCAATGTGCGGTTGCTGGGGACCGTGGCCTGTAACCCAGGCACATGCCCTGACTGGGAATCAAACCTGCGATGCTTTGGTTCGCAGCCCGCGCTCAATCCACTGAGCTACGCCAGCCAGGGCACCAACAGCCTTTTAAGCGTCGTGATCTAACAGACCTATTTCACATAAACGATCATTTAATACATATCTAAAAATCAGGAATAAGTCAAGATATTTTCAATTCAAGTCGCATTTGAATTACTTTTTTTTTAAAGGTAAATGCCCCCAAACTGTAAAGATTAAACATATTCAAAATGCAATACTTCATTCAGGGAAGCAGGAAGCGTCCAAAGGGTGAGTGTTTCACAGGACAGCTTGCAGAGAAAATGAAGTTGTCCGAACCGTCTGCGTGCACTTGTGACAGTTCGTCTCGGGATTTCTTACCACATCGATTATGTTTTATTCTGAAAGGAAATGGGATGGTGTTCGAACTGTTCCCCTCGCTGAACTGACTGAACATCGTGTTTCCATGAATTCAGGGTCCCCCGTGTACAGCTGCAGGGAGGGTGCCCCCCAGAGGACAGAACGCACGTCCTCCGCACGGGGCTGCTTTCGGAGAAGTCCCCTCCTGCGTCTCCCTCTACGGACAACCAGAAACATAAAAACAAAAAAAGAATTCTACCTCAGTGATCACCCAAGAGTTACGCATTAAAGCAATGGAGTGCCATTTTCCTATGATATTGACAAAGAAATAGTATCAATAACAGTTTGTTGTTGAGGGCTTGGGGAGAAGAATAACCTGAATATTAAGTGTGTGGTCATGTAACATGCCTTTCTGGAAATAGGTCAAGATGTTATGTTCTTTTTAACATTAACATTGACACGTTTTGGAATTTATGCTAATGAAATGATTATGAACATAAGCAAACATTTCACCTAAGTAGATGTTGTCTATTTCTTAAAAGGAGAAAAAAATCAACAAGAATAGATTGGTTAAATCAATTACAGCTCTTCCACATTGTCAGACACTTCTCCATCATTAAAAACGATGTGACGAAAGGGTTTTTAATGACGACAAATTATCGACAGAATGTACGGATGGGAGACGCAAGTTGGACTCTACCCCGACCTCGCACCTGCGGCTGCGGACAGGAGGCACGGGCCGCTGTGGGGGGAGATCACCAAGGCCGCAGACCAAAAGGCGGGGTGGGCTGGGGGCCGGCCTGCGTGTGGTGACGCACAGCCCGCATTTTCTGTTCCGGTTACGGGGAAGCCCCTTGGCAGAGGACAGTCGTGTCGGGTGACATTATCCGAGAAGAAACACTCCAGGTGGGCGTGAGACCTGAGCTAAGAACTGCCCCCCCCCAATATCGGTGCAACGTTCATGTGAACGAAATAACAGGAGAAGCAACCCTCCTCAGCCTAAAACGTCTTCTAGGCCAACAATCTTGAAGCTTTGGAGATACTTGAAAACTATTTTATATATTTTTAAATATTTTATTTATTTGTCGAGAGAAGAAGGGAAGGGGGAGAAAGAGAGGGAGCGAAATATCCATCGGCTGCCTCTCACACATGCCCCCAACCAAGGATCTGGCCCACAACCCAGGCACGGGCTGTGACTGGGAATCGAACCAGTGACCTTTCAGTTCACAGGCCAGCACTCAATCCACTGAGCCACACCAGCCAAGGCAGAAAGCTATTTTATATTTTAAAATAATCTATGTCTTAAGTTCACAAAGCAAAACAGAATATGCAAAGTGGGCTATCTATAGAATTAAAGTCTTATGGATTACTACTTAAATATATCTACAAAAATATATCTATACATTTTAATGAAATATTAAACTTGGATCTAACCAAATGAAATTGAAACAAGCTATTACTATCATTAATCCCATTACTGCTCAAAATCTATATTGTAATCGTTAGACTGCTGAAGTACGTAGAAGTGATATGGAAATTATTACAGATTTACATGGCGAGAGTCACTGAACTTCCCTCCGCCTAAATCTCCTTGGCCGCCTGCAGCTATGCGAGGACGCGAAGCATAACAAGTGAAGGATTACGCCTTACTTTCGGGATACAACGTCTCCCTGCCCCATAAATACTAACATTTGCGTTTACATTGGTCGTCTGAGTGTTTTCCTAATAAGCGTTGTCTGACGATATTTATTTCTGGAGCCCGGGTTTTAGTCATTCTGTTTCAGGCCGGGATTCAGTTACGCAAGGGTTCTCCAGGGGCTTGGGCGAGAGGCCTAGGGTTTTCCCCGCACCACGTAGGTCGGTTTGGTTTGGCAGGATTTGTCTCTAACGAGCCTGGCTGTGGAGAGGGGATCGTTGTAAGACGTATGATACTTAATATGCTTCTTGAATTTCATTTCCTATCTTGATAGAAAGGCTGCCATTTTTTTTTACCCTGGGACGGGCCAAACAGAGTCATGCCTTAGGTCCCGGGATCTTTCTAACTGATTGCACGTTCTCGTGTGTTCCCGAAGGTGGTACTTCCAACCCCTGTCTGGAAATCTGGGCAGGTGCTTTGGAAAACCCCAAAGAGACATCTCTCGTGTTTTGAGGGGTGAGGGGACTAGCAAGGGCCCCACCAGCTCTGTGCCTGGCCCCACGCCGGTCCTGAGGTCACACGGGCACCTCACCCCTGTGTCGAAGCCCTCCGATGCCTCTCCCATTGAGAGCGGAATGGTCAACCCTCCCTCTGTGGATTGTGTCGATTTTTATATTTATAACCACGGTTCAGGGTTGGCCCAGGTTGTCGTAGAAAATCTCAGGCCTGGAGGTCACTTTGGCCATGGCCTAATTAATATAAACATTGATCCCTCAAAAACACCACAATCCATAGGACACTAATTGCACTGCATATATTACAGCAAGCTCTAAACGTTAACTCTTCATGAATGAGGTAAGAGTAAGAATATTCCGGGGTTATCGTACATCAGATAGCCGATTCTGTACTGTCCTTAGGGTGGTCACGCATCGCATCACCTAACTTGACACCATCATCATTTAAAAACGCAAGGATTGCTGTTTTAATCATCGAAACAAGATGTGGAGCAGAAAGCCCACCCGACAGTTATAAAGATGCATATAAAAACGTCATCACATGACGGCTTCCCTTGTTTATTTGCGGGCTTGTTTTATTTCTGGGTTTCTTTTTTTACAATACTGCCCAGGTTTGCCGCGGTTTTCACCGCACCTCGCCCATCCCCCACGGCCTCAGTGCATCTGCGTGGACCCCGTGGGCCCCGCGAGTCCCACGGACTTGGGCAGAGGAAATGGCTGGCACTACCCCCATGTGGCCGCCAGGGGAGCCACTGAGTGCCGGCAGCTCCGTAAGCAGGTAGGGCTGGGTCAGAGGTCCCAAACCCGGGGCCGGATTATCACCACCTCGAGCGGATAGAAACGTTTTGTTTGGTCCTCGCATTATTTCTGTATTGACTTTTCAAACTCAAGCCGGCCAAGCAAACAGCAGACTTCACGTAGAAATTCTAATTTCTCATTCTTGTTGAAAGAAAAACAAGAGGAAGACCTGGTGGCCCCAGGTTCACGTACAAAACAGTCCCCGGAGCTGAGAAGCAGGGACCGGGCATCTGCCGCAGTCCCCACGGCGTGTTTACAGACGTCTGGTGGTCTCCTGCCCGGGGGCAGGCAAGCTCGGGAGCCTCGAGGCCTTGGCGACCTCCCCCACCCCCAGCACCGTATAAGCACCGAGCAGACAGGAAGGGAAGTTCTGGCGGAGGGCCCACCACGCAGTAAGCGCTCGGTAAACTTCAGAGCCATCCTTTCTTAACATAAATCCACACAGAAGGTCAATTAAAGGGCCCCGAGCACACCGTCACAATCCTTTGTTTAGGCTTGCCAAGACAGGATACTAATTTCAAAGACCCTTCAGTGAAAGGATTTCCAGAGTCGAATTAGAGGGCAGCAAAGGCATCTTCAAGTTTTGGTCAAGTTTTATTACACAATTAGCTGAAGCAACATTAAAACGAACTATAATTGTATTCATAATGGAAAGTCACAGGTTAATTTTAAATTAAATGGGTGTTATCTGCGAAATCAAGATGAAAATGAGTCATTTTCAGCGTTGGGTTCTGCCTGTTCGCACATGGCCCCATTTTTTAACGATTCGTTTTCTAAATTCAGCGTAGTTTTATTACTGAGCACGCCCAACCTGGTTGCCCAGGTGCTGCAGCTACACTGTTGCCCCTTGTAGACTTGGCCCTCCACCACGTGACACCCTTAAACTCACAGAAAAGAAACTATACAGACCCTCGCCCCTCTTCCTTCAGAAAATTACATAGCTGTGATCCCTAAGAGTAGCTTTGGTCCTGATATCTCAGAAAATGCTCCCATCCGAGGGCCCCAGTGTCAGCAAAGTGAACTCTAGAAGCGGAGACGAGACCCCCAGGTGAAGGTCTTCTACGCCAGCGACTCTTCTCAGACAGGGGACAGGGCCAGGTGCAGGGGGGGGGGGGAGCGCCTGGGGAAGGGTCCCCACCGGGCAGGGACAGACTCCGGTGATGGGTACGGAAGCGAGCCCAGATGCAGAGCCCCGGGGCCAATGGGCCGGGGAAGGGAGGGTTTGTCCGTTTTGTCTCTTCTCTCGAAACCCCCCTTCCTGAACCCGGCCACTGCGCAGCAGGAAGAGAGGGCTGCGGGGGACCAGAGGGGTCCCAGGCCGGGCTCGGTGGTCTGAGGAGGCAGCAGCAGGAAGAACAGGGGCAGGTCTCAGACTTGTCTTCTGTAACCACTCACATGTGGACGCGGACAACGGCAGGGTGGTCCCCAGAGGGCAGCGGGGGGGGGGGGGGGGGGGTGGAAGAGGGTAAAGGAGGATGAATGGTGATGGAAGGAGACTTGACCTTGGGGGGTGACCACACAGCACAGTGTACAGATGATGTATGAGTTGTGCACCTCAGACCTATGTAATTTTATTAAGTAATGTCACCACAATACATTCAATTTAAAATTTTTAAATAAAAATATATATATATAAAAAATAAAAAAGTAAACTGTATTTTATGGTTAAACATTTTCCTGGTTAAAATTCACAGTGTTTCACTGTCACTATGATTAGAAGAGATTTAATGAGCAAATAGTGACAACTAGTCTTGTTAATAAATCACCCTTGAATATGTAACATCAATTAAGTGTGCATTATGATTAACTGCTGCAATAGAAAAGAGACGCAATAGTTTTGCACTTGAGTGTTTCAATTCTGAAAAATAAAGGTCTTCACTTAACTATGAAAAAATCTAAGGGATTTAGTGTAATCTTAACCCAGAAGATAATTTCTACTAATATTTATTAATTCAAGAACTTCAAAACACAGTGGATCGCAATCTTCTAGTAGCAAACATCATTGCAATTCTATTTCCGTGCCCAGAACAGGCTGCATATATGTAAATATGTATAGCACACATATGGAATGTACAGTACACACACACACACACACACACGTCTTTGTGGATTCTACCGTGCAGTATGGAATCCTGCCACTTAATGAAATTTCTCTGACTATAAAGAAACTTCTGGGCTGGAAAACATATTCCCTGATTTATTTATTCTATAAATCCAGGTTTTCACATACTGATATGCTTCGAGTTGAGCGCAGCTGTGGACCCGGAGGAGCGGAAGGCTCACGCAAACGAAGAGTGAACACCGTTCTAGCGCAGGCGCCCAGAGCGCAGAGCTGCCCTCTGCCAGGCCACTCCTCTGCGCCCGGTCTGAGGAGCAGGGCGTGCCCTCGGGCGTGTCGGACTCGTTCTTCTCTGGTTCAAGGGAGGGTTTGCCCTCTACCCCCCCCCGCCCCCCGCTGTGGCTCTGGGGGTGCCTTTGGGACAGAGTTCCATTCAAGGCCATGGAATAAACCAATATTAACTGATCTTCAGAAGAACTGAAACATCAGTCTGGCCCTAGAACCATAATACTGCAATGGAGCTAACCGGCTCCGTATTCCTGGCTCCCACCGGGGGGGGCAGCAGTGCCCCACATTTGTGGCCGGCCTGAGGGATGCACCACAGCCGGAAAGCACAAGGTGTGGGTGTTTTCTAGATCAAACCGCAGCGTATCTGTTGATATGGCGCAGAGAGGGCAGAGCAGCTCAGAAAGGGTACAAACATGAACCCTCGTGCGGAGGAGCAGAAGCGGGGACGTCGTCACCCACGCCCACGGACCCCCGCAGAACGCTCAGGAAGAAGGAACGGTGTCGGGCTGTCCTCAGAGCTCACCCGCCGCTCTGCCAGGGCGCTGGTCGCACTGTGGGGTGACAGGGGCCACGCCTAGAGCCGGGGTGTCTTGGAAAGAGTGAGGAGAGCGAGAACAAAGGTGCCCTGACCCTTCTACAGGGGCTGGCGCTTAACCCACGCCCAGTTTTTCTCCATTCAGTCCTCACTCCCCGGGCAAACACCTGGGGGAAAACGAGGCAGAATCCTCACCCTCACAAAGGTCAAACTGAGGATCACATCGGGGGGTTGTGAATGAAGCTTCAGAAAGCTGTGCAGCTGGGCCCAGTGGCCGCCCCTCAGAGGTCTCACTCCGAACCCCGTGGCCCCAGTGTCTCCAAGGTAACGTTTGCGATCTCTTTGTCACGTGGCCACGGTGACCACGTGACACTTTCCAGGGTCAGGGGATAGCTTATAAAGAGTCAGCTGGGAATGGGGGCCTTCAGTGGCTGCCAGGAGGGGGTGGGGGTGAGAGCCAGACAGGCCACGTGCCTCAGGGGACGCCAGTGTGGGCTCATGTGCCCGCCCGCTGCTACCACACTATGGACCCCCCGAGCTTACATGCTCCTGGGGCATGACGCCCATACACATTAATGTGCCTCGAAACGCCCCACAACACTCTGAAGTTTACCCCAACTTGAAAAGAACAGGCTTTTCTAGCAATAAGAAACTGAAATTCAGGAATGGCAAAATAGCTATATATTTTTGTATACCTGGTTTTTGGGGCCTGAAAATTTGTAGCCCTTTCTTTTCTTTATTCCATCGTACACGCCTGCGGGTCCATGCGCTCTCTAGCGGCTGTCGCGATGTGCGTTATTAACACTGCGACTTTGCCACTGGATTCGAAGTTTCCTAGTGAAATTAGGGGCGTGTGTGGGGACAGGTGGAATCCCACATGACTAGGGAAGCTACCCCAATCTTTAAAACGGTTGACCTCCTGGAGGCAACCTCCTTGGTGGCAACACAGAGGTTAGACTAAAAGCACAGCAGGGCTCATTTCTGTTCTAATCCTGTTGGATTTACTAATTTCTAAAACTCAGCACTAGTGTTTTGTGGGCGAGTTCTCAGGCTCCAGTAACCACTCACAATGTGCCCCCTTGGAAATGTCAGCTGATGGCCAACTGTACACCTCCGGTCACAGCAGACTGAACAGTCCTCGCACACTGTCCTCGGGGACAAGGACGCGAGGCTGGGGACTGCCTGTCCAACCGCGGGGGCTCCCCGCAGGTAACAGCAGCATTACCTGCCCCGCTGGAGAGCCACTTGCACAGCTCTCACTGCTGCAAGTCACCAGAACCTTCTTCTACATACTTCATTGTCTGCACTTTGGACTGCGAAAAGGTGCCGCTATGACAGTCTATCAACGCTTTTAAACTAAAGGGATACGAAGATTAAGTTAAATGCCTGACTCCTATTCTTAACGGGACGCATTTGTCTCTGGGTCTCCTCGTGGGACCGCCCGGGCGCCTGTGCAGCAGAGAGCTGCGGACTTGCAGCGTGGTGGGCTGGTGAGTAAGCAGGCGCAAATTATAAACGGGGGTTGCGTGGTTGAGGATAAATGCCTTTTCCCAAAAGGAGGCAAACGGAGAACAGCGAAAAGAACATGGGTGAGGAGTCAAAAAGAACTGAGAGAGCCTGGAAGGGAACTTGGGGGACAAGAGAAGGCCCATGGGGGAGGCAGTTTCCAGGGACTGACAGGAGTTACCATCCGAGGGTAAACCAAGTCACAGAGGCAACACAGCAGTGACTAGGGGGAGGCAGAGCCGCGTTAGTCAGAGAGAGCGCGGTGTCGGTGGCTTCCACACAGGAGGACCCACGCCCCGTGCGGTTCTTGACTTGGGGTCCGACCATTTCACGGGGCCCCAGGGTCACAGGAAGTCGGCTGCTTTGTTGCGACTCACACCTGCAGCAGTCCTTTCCCTTGTTACCTTGTCCTGGGAAAGTCTCCTTCTTGGTAAGACCATCCAGAGGTCAAAAGTTCCTAGCTACAAGTGATACAGATAGATATAGATGATACAGATATAGATATATAGATATATAGATATATATCCAAGGAATCCCTTCCCCAAATCTTAACTGGATCTTGACCTGTGACGCTAAAGATTCTCTTGCCCTTTTTCAGCTGACCAGACAGTTACAACTGTAGAGAGTGGTCAGGTAATGTCTTCATCATAAAAGCTTAGTATGTTAAAGATACAATTTGCCAGGCGATTTACCCCTTCCCATCACCATTCTTGGGCGTATGCACGTGGCAGACGCAGTGTTATTCCAGACAGCCGAGTGCCCGCTGACAGTGAAACACACCACGTCCGCCCGCGCGCGCGGTCCCCGCAGGGAGCCCCGCTGGTTCCGCGGGGAGACGCTGACCAATGAGAAGGCTCGCCCGCCTCTGCGAGCACCGGCTCAGCTAACTGCGCGCACAGGACGCGCCCCAATCCCCACCGCCAGCACCTCGATCTCCTAGAGAGCTGTACCTTTGACCTCTGGGGAGCCGCTCTGCAGCTCGGGCGTGATCAACAGCTGCCCCCTGCCCCCCCCCGCCCCGCCCCACGGCTGTGTCCACAGAAAATTCACAAGGGACCGGTTCCCGCGGGTTTCCACCGCTGAAGCTCCGTGAGCGCCTCCCAGACACAGGCACAGCCATCCTGCATCCTCAAACACCTCCACCGGGGAGGGCAACGACCGAACGGAACCAGGGAGACGGTCTCCGACCGGCCGTCCACGCCTGCCGTTCACGTGCACGGAGGAGGCCTGGATTTGAATGAAGCAGGTTTCAGAAACACACGCTCCCCACCCCCATTCATTCTTCACCCGGATGGTAGGAGCGTCAGTTTCGAGCCACCGTGGTGGGGGCTTTGCCAAGAGACAGGAGCCCAGACGTCTGTGCCCGGGGCTCTCACCGGGGCGGGGGTGGGTGGAGAGGCAATGACATGCATTTTGGGTTGACCGGGCGGAGAGCTGTTTCCAGCAATGTCACTCGACTCTGTTTTGGACTTTTAAATAACCACAGCCTACTCCCTAAAATAAAATGCCTTTCTTGAAAAGATAGAATAAAATCACCGAAATACACCTCATGAACATCCTTGGATTCAGCCTCATTTTTTTTTAAGATTTTATTTATTTATTTTTTAGAGAGGGAAGGGAGGGAGAAAGAGAGAGAGAGAAAAACATCAATGTGTGGTTGCTGGGGGTCATGGCCTGCAACCCAGGCATGTGGTCTGACTGGGAATCGAACCTGAGACACTTTAGTTCGCAGCCTGCACTCAATCCACTGAGCTACGCCAGCCAGGGCTGTTTTTTTTTTTTTTTGGATTCAGCCTCATGTAAAGCCTGCAGCCCCAGAGCCTTGCGGAGGCCGACCCTGCCTCTCCCCCACCTGCCACTGCTTCCTCCTCACCTCGGCCACCTGCTCCCCTGGCCGCTCCCAGTGTGGTGCCCATGCCTCCAGGCTGGTCACTGGCACCCGCCTGTCTCCCTTTGGCTCTATACAGCACAATCCAAGGCGTGCCCCGGGGTCTTTCCCAGCCCTTCTCCGCACAGATTTCCTTCAACACCAACAGCACCCCTGTCTGTTCTGAACACCCACCCTTCTCAGGTATCATTTTCAGTTCGAGTAAATGCAAGTTTCTTCCGGCTTTCCGTTTCCAGCACGAGTGTTTCCTGTTGTTTTGTGTCCCACAGAACCTCCCGAACACCTCCTCTTTTACAGTTACTGTGCCCTGAATCCTGAGAACTCCAGCCTGTAAAGACTTAAAGACGATATTCAGAGAAGCCCTACGAGGAAGAAACGGTTAATTCAAATGTTTCTGAAGGAGCCGTATTTCCTTTTTCATTAACTTCAGTGCTGCAGAGTCTATGTACTCAGAGCCATGCTAATCTAATCAGATAATCAATACCCGACTGCGGAATTATTACAAATAATTTAATGGAATTAAAAGAGAAGGCAAGGACACGGAGCACAAAGGTCGTAACTCCACAGAACAAAAAGCAAGGTTAAGCGACCATAGTTGAGTCTCTTATGGTACCTCCCAAACTGTATCACCACCCTTCTAAATTAAAAGCACATTTTCATTAGTTCTCAGCAATCCATTCTAATCGCTTTTAAGCCCAAGCCCGGGCTCTTTAGAATGCAGACTGCGCTGTGTTGTGACTGTGCACCTGACCCCTGCCTGTTAACAAAGGGACTCCATTAATTATTTGCTGTTGTGAGTGGCTGTTCCATTTCACCTCCACCTTTCCTTAAGTGTTAAAAGGCTCAATTACTTTATCACCTTAACCTCAGCTTCGGAGAATGCATGCAGCATTTCCTAAGTGCCCACGGAAAAACCGTCCCCATCCAGAAAAACTCATTTTCGGGACCGCCGCCTCCCACGTGCCTTTCGCTGAGTCGGCCGAAGGAACCCACGGACCTGCCGCCGTGCCCATTCCCAGGAGAGCCTCCCCACTCCACTCGGCGGCAGCGCGTGCCCACGCTGAGCGATCCCTCGAGGGCACGGGGACACACTAGCCACGGCCTCTATTGTCACCGTTACAGTGACACACGGGCTTTGTCGGACATCTTACCAAGAGCAAAAAAAAAAAAAAGGAATGCTTGTGGCATACATTGAAGGTATGTATATTAATAGTCCATTGTTTTTCCCATTGTAGTTTTAGTGTTTTCCTCTAGGCTTTTAGTTTCACTGAGCCTGGTTGTGTAACCTCCTATTTAAATCCTAAAACAGCAAACCAGAACAAGAAAACCACCCGGAGGTAAATGTGAAAACCGGTCTTGGATGCAGAATTGCGGTGGAGCCAGTGAGGGGCTGGCGGTGGAAAGCTGGCCACGGAGCCCAAGGTCAGCGCCTGAAAGCCATCACGAATCTTCCCACTTCTCTGGAATCCTTACAGTACCAAGACCACGGAACACTTCAGAAGCTCCCAGTGCCTGATATTCGCTCATTTATGCGTTACTTCCATCTCCACAAAGAGACTCTGACACGAGACAGTGGTGAGCATCTTAACCTTCTCGCTGCATCCAGTCCCACACCAGTTACTGGCACTCAGAAACGAGTAATAAGTAGTTGATGATCGTGGGATCCTAAGACACATACCAACATGTCGCTGCTAGGCATCACGCAGAAGTGGAGTCGCAGAGTGTCTGTGCCTTTGTGTCCAGCTTATTTCACTTAGCACAGCGCCTTCGATGCCACCGCATGCTGTGGCACGCCTCTGCCTGCCATTCCTCACTGTTTTCATGACCCACATTAGCCATTGTTTCGTGAATATCCAACATGACTTGTCAGCCTAGTGTCAATCACCTGGTGTATTTCTTAGGATCTAACTTAAAACATAACTCCTCAGTTCTTTCCAAGAGAATTTATACTGACATGACAATAAGTAATGGTGAGTGTGCAGATCTTCGCATGTGGGTTAGCGGTTCTGAAACTTTAGAGTCTAGGGCTGAGCCCTGGGAATCGGGAATCCACATTTTTTTAAAGCATCGAGGTGCTTCTGACGCCAGTGGTCCTACTCCCCTCCGACAGACAGACACACCGGGAACCCTCCCAGGGGGGTGCGGCATGTCGGCTCCCCATGGGTCCAATCAAGACATAAGCCATAAGAACGCCACAGTCAAGTTCCAAAGTGAACGTGACACACGACACTGATGTCAAGCCACAACTAGAATTCTAAACTAGCAGGAAAACACAATGTCCTCCTAGGGAAAAGCCCAACATCCTGAAAATTCCGTATGTAACCTGGAATTGGATCTGCAAGCGGTGTGGAAGCACATAGCTCAGAAACAAGTTAAAAACACCCCGTTTCCAGGGTTGCTTAGAATACAGATCCTCACTCCGAACAGGCACACTGATGAAGAAACTAGGATGTAACAAAGGCGACGGCACAGAAGAATTTATTTCTTACATTCATTCATTCATTCATTTAACCAATATTTGCAGAGTGACACCCAGGCACCAGCACTCCGCAAGGTGGTGATCTCTGCAAGACCGACCTCATTACAGTGATGGCCATGGCGGTGTTTTTGATTCAGGCCCACATGCTAGTAGCCGCATGGCCTTGAGCACGTCATTTGCCTCCCTTAGCATCTCTCTTTTCATGTGGGGAAAACAGGTGATGACAAGTGGTCCAGGTGGCCCTCCAGTGTTGCAGCGAGGAATCGAAAGAACTACCGAACACCAGCGTCTGAGCAGCTGCTGCTATAGACTGAGTCTCAGAGGGAGATAATCAGTTATGTCAGCGAGCTCCAGGGGCCCAACTCCCAATCCAAGCGGGAAAGAAGCTATGATCTCTGAAAGGAAAACCACAAAATGAACCTCTCACTGCAAAGATCGCGGTGGCATCCCACGATGGCTGTGTGGCGCTCTGTCACAGCCAGACAGCCATCCGGCCACCACGCAGAAAGCTTGACTCTATTTCCAAATTGATGTCAAATACTCAATAGTTCTCTCTCTTTTACTGTCTCTCTTCCTTCCCCTCTTTCTTCTCCTCCTCCCCTTTTTCTTTCTTCCTCTCTTCCTTTTTAGAACCTTCCACATAAGACACTGTTTATTAATTAAAGACGGTACACAGATCGACTGAGCCACTTTTAGACCCTGCCACTTCTTGATTTCCTTTTTCCATTAGTCTGTGAGCTGTTAAGCTTGAAGCTAAATGTGTTCTTACAGTTTAATTGCTCCAGTGAAATGCAAAAGTTCAATCAACCAATTTGGTGTGAAAAGTGAAGGGAATCTCATTGTTCTGTCTGTTGTGTACTTAATTGTTCCTCAGGTAAAAAGCTAGGTAACAAGAGCAAGGATATTGTATTAACAGTGTCCAATAAATACAGCGCACATGGTTCCTAGAACAGCCTTGGCGCACAAGTTGACAAGTCGAAAGCCTTGGAGATATTCAGAGCACGGCGCTGGGGGGCTGGGAAGTGAGCCATTTGTCCCTTTTAGCCTCACGGCACTTTAGCCTTCCCAGTATAATGGCTGTGCATTTATTAGTGCATTTTTTAGGGTTTTATTCTGAGTATTTTCCCATGCTCTAATTAACTTAATTTGGGTATTTTAACTGGTTTCAAAGAGTGAAATACTGGGTGTCCACATTTTACAATAAGAAAGGCACACCACGGACGAGTGGGCATTGACTCCCAAGCACACAGCAGATTGTCACAACCAAGACCAGCACTGTGGGCACCAGGCTTCCCATCTATTACTCAGAAAGCTGTGTCACAATTTCTCATGCTGGCCATTCACGTTTGCAACGGGGGTTCGGCGTAGAAGACCAATATAGAAAATGTGTCACTAACACCAAAGAGAAATTGCTGATGGCAGCCTAAAATTATTTTTATTCTTTCTAAAAGTTATATTCCCACAGTAAACTTTGATTTCAGAGAAACAGATCACACTATTGTCAACAGAAACACATCCTATTTTAAATAAGATTATTTTCTACACTGAGAATTCCATAATTTCATATGCAAAAAATTTATTTAATCTTAGTTTGAATAGATTAATGATTGATACAAAGTCCATGTAGAAGACACCTGACCCTTTGATGTCTAAATTCTTTGACAGATTGTTCTAAGGTACATCAAAATACAAAACCCTCTGTTAAAAAAAAAAGAAAAAAATAATTTTGCTAAACTTAAAACACTTTGTTTTAACCTTTGTGTAACTTGGAAAAATAATTTCAAAATATGTAAGTATAATTTTAAAGGTATAATTCTTAATAGCAATCTAAGTTACTTAATGGGAGGATCTACAGAGAAATTTAAGGCAGTTTGCTATTATTCAGATTTTAAAGGCCAGTAGTTGGTATTATACTTAGAGATAATCAACTATTGGATGAGCTGTTTGGCCCAATAAGGTTTTCTTCGTGAGCTTCACGGGATGTACATGCAACTTCTCCCAAGCATTCATGCGCGTGAATATCCATGCAAACCCACGCAGCATGTGCTGGTGTTCCCCACGGTGTGCAGCGCCACACTGCCTGGCCATCTCTACGAATCGCTCCGAAGACTTCCCTGGTGCTTCCGGCTTCTCACTACTTCCGTTCTGCCCCCTGCCCCCGAAATCGCCCCAGTTCCCATCACTCAGCAGTAACTGCCGGACACATTGTGGAATGTACCTTTTCTCATTTTTAAACACACTCTATATACCTATTTTCAAAAAAAATGAAGTAGTATACAATGTCATCTAACCTGCTTTTTCCAAAATTTTGTAGTTTCTTAAAACATGTTTTTCCAGTTCTCAACTCCCCCCAAAGCGAGAAGTTTCAAGTAGACTCACACAAATTATAGATGAAAGATTTGTGACTGTCTCATTAATTCTATCAATACTGGTGGTCAATGAGAGACTAACCCAAATTAGGGCTCGGGGAGAATTGAACTATCGCGTCTGGCAGCGGTCACACGGTTGAAATTATGTGGGTAATTAACAATGCTTGCCTACAGTCAGGTCTGTATCTGGCCGACCCAGCCAGCGGGCTGTGCTTCATACATCATTTAGGAAAACCTTGTTCAACTTACCACTGAGACGGGGCCTGACAAACAATTATAAGCACTCTCCTGGAGCATGACGAAATGTTTGAAGAAAACTTGAGGGCTGTCTTACTGCCTTTTCCCAAACTTTTACCCCCACATCTGGCCCTGTCTGCTTCCACCAGCTCCCTCGTTTTTGCTCCGTGGAGACAGGCGCCGCCCACAAGCAATGCCCGCCACTCTGTGGGTTATTGAAACAACTGTACTCAGTGTCTGGAATAAAAGTACTATCTCCTAACTTTTGTTCTCATTTCCTGGAACAAGAAATGAGGAACTAAATACATAAGAATTAATTAAAAAAACTGATAGTGGGTATTTAAAGTCAAATATTCATGGAAGGATCTTTTTCAACGTCATTTTTTAAATTTTTGTTTTAGGATTTAATTGATTTATTCTGATAGAGAGGAGAAGGGAGGGAGGAAGAGAGGGAGACAAACATGGATCAGTTGCCACTCACAAGTGCTCCAACCAGGGACCAGGTCTGCAACCCAGGCAAGTGCCCTGACCGGGAATTGAACCCGTGACCTTTCACTGTACGGGACAATGCCCACCTTACTAGTCAGGGCTCAAAGCCTTTTTTTAATGTTCCAGTGAGGACTGTTTGTGTAGCAACCATGCACACTAATTAATACCTGCATCTGATTTCAGGTTCCAGTAAAAAACCCCAAACAACACAGTGATTTTCCCTGTGTAATTGCCATGTTTTTTAAAATATTACAGATACATGTGAGCTACTATCCTCCACAAGGGAGACCCTGCTGTGTCACCGAGGCGAAGGCACAGAACTGAATCAGGTCACGTGTCGAGCACACGTCTCCGTGAAGAAGCCACTGATTTGGAACTCCCTATTCAGGGCACTTGGCCCTCGCCAGATCACTAGTTCCTCAAAGCCAAGTGGTCTGAGTTGAGTTCTGACTGCATGAGCGCTCATAGGAGCGGGGAAGGTACACAGAACATCAAAATGCGCTCCTCTGTGGGCGGTCTCGGCGGAGAATCCCGGGGCTGAACAGACATGAAGACTGAGCCAGCCTCTGATCCCGGGAGGTGGCCCCGCTGGGTCAAGCCCGACGCGGATCCGTGGGCACCGTGCAGGAGCCCTCCCACGGGGGTCTGCGAGCTTCCTGCAAGGGCTCTCTCCGCTGTGACTTCCCGTGTCTGCCTGGAGAGAGCTGCCGTGTGTCTGAAAATGTGCCGACCACGCTAATTTTCTCTTACAAGTGAAGGTTTTTTTTTTATTGCTGTGAAGAATCCACTTTCAACTTCATCAAGTAGATAAAGGTATTTTTAAAGTAGAACTTTTGCAACGGAAGTCTTTTGTGGAAATGGTAGTGTGTGAATTTTCATAAGTCACATACTTTTTCTCATCCGATTTGTAAAGTCATACAGTGCACCTATTACTTAGGACCCTGTAACCCCACAGAACAAAAGGCCATAGGTTAAGGATTGTTAGTTGAACCCTCCTAAGGCCCTCACCCCTCCATTTAGGACTGCATCTTTAACGTTACTCTTGTCCTCATTAAACATCGCACGTGCCTAATTCTGATTGTCTTTATACCTGTGCAATTATCAGTCAATAAATCCTCCATGAAGTGAAAATATCTCATGAATTCCACATATATTTTGTTGTATTTAAAAATATACATAAATTGGTCACTTCTGACATTAAATAGAAGTTTTTGATAGTTGTTCTATATGAAACAAGCAAACAAACAAAAAGCCCCTACATGCTGACAAGCACTAGAGGAAGAAAATTATTTGACCCCAGACTTCAAGGAAGCCTAGCAGCCTCACTGTCAAGGTCAGCACACACAGACGAGAGCTTTGTCCCCCTTTCTAAAAAAGAGTGGATGGTCTAGTCTGAAGGCTCCCAGTTTGGTGGGCTGACAATATGCATGGCTTCCTGCAGGAGATTTTAAAAAAACAATCTCCTCCAAGTTGGATCAGGAATTACTGCCTTCACACATTGTACTTTTCCCATCACCACTTAGAAATTTAATTGCGAGAATCCGGAGGTGCGACACTGTTGCCCAGGGTCACCTATGAAATGTATTCAATACGTACCACTGCAATCTCTCGTAGTCCTACAGGTACAATTAAAATTCGTTGGGTTCTACCTGCTTCGCTCAGGTTGTCCAAAGGACTAGAGGTGAAATCCCCAGTTTTCACCGAGTGTCAGGATAAAGCACTGGCCCGTCAGAAGGCAGGCAGGCTATGTGACTGACCAGCACATAGTGGGTGAGCATCGGTCCTCGCCTGGGCGTCCTGAATAGGGCGAGGCACGTTCAGGCAGCACCAGGCGAAGCAAGTAGGGAAGAGGGCTCCTCCCCCCTCACTGTTTATTCAGTTACTCAGAGTTACGTGTTTCAACTTTGCAGGTTTTCAGCTTCCCAGTACATGATCACTCACCTACCCCAACAAGTGAAATACCAGATGCCACATTTATAGGCTAATCCTTGAACCGCCAGCCACGGCAGGCCTAAGCAAAGGTCACCCGGTACAACCTGGAGGAATCCCCCCCACCCCAGGGGCTCAGACACCGTGCCATCTCCGAGGCTGGTAACAGACAACACAGGACCAGGAGGCGCGGCTCAGCGGCGTGGTCGTGGATGGCGGCGTCTGCTCTGACACCATGCCACCTGGTTTGGCGGGAAAGAGACAAATGGGTATATGGGACATCAGATTCATTTTACACACTCACTTTTTGCTTAAGCTGCCTGAGAGGTTTAGAGCTCTTATCCCCAAAATGGCCTGGATTCTTAAAGAAGGAGGAAAATCAGTAAAAGCAGACTCCTCTCTGCCTTTCAGTCAAAGTCAAGAAAAGATTTAGGATGATCACACCGAAGCAATGGGTGTTTTCAATGCAGTGTCTTAGGTTCCACCTGAAAACACGAGAATTTTAAGTATCCTCCGGAAGAGCTCACGATTTTGGCTGCACGAGAGTGGAAACCATTTGTAATGGCGACCAATTGGAAAAAAATTAATAGTCACTTTACTCAAGTATTCATTTTTCTTTAAATCTTCTTTGAGTGATAGTTCACCTTGTGTAAAATGAGCGCTCGGCTGAGTTAGTGCCTTTGCTTGACTTTCATAACAAGAGAATTTTTGTTGAAAAACAAAGACGGCCACCATCCCCCGCACCCCGGGCTCCCGGGTCTCCTGAAACCCCCGCTGTGGAAGCTGTCTGCTGCTGCCCCGAGGGGAGCCTGCCCCGCTGGCAGCGCTGTTCAAAGATGAATGAGAAACTACATGGTCTAGAGAGGAGAAGGCGCAGACCCCAGAGGCAGAAAACTTAGTTTTGGGCCCTGGTCAAAGCTCATAGCGTCTCCGGGCCTCGGCTGGTTGCTTTGTAAAACTCCACCGCCCCCCCACCCCCATCCCAGAGCTGTGTGAATATGGTGGGCTGACGTACTTCTTCGCAGCTGGCAAAAACCCATCCATGCATCCATCAATCAATCCATAAAGCAAAAATAAAAATAAAACAATACATTATCCCCTTCAAGAAAACTCCCTAGGGCTTTCTGTAACATTCCACAGATTTTCATTTTTAAATATGTTTCCTCTTGGATTGCCTGTTTTCTTTCCTAAAGGGAAGTTCCTCTGGTATAAAATTCCTCTGGAATAGCAAAAAACTCTTAACCCAAATGACAACAGCAGAGTAAGAAAAAAAATACACATCGCACTAATGGAGAGGGAGGGCGAGAGTTTAAATGCCACAAAGATGTCCCTTCTCAAGATTACTCCATCACTGTTTTTTTTTTATTTTATTTATTTATTTTTAGAGGAAGGGAAGGAGGAAGAAAGGGAGAGAAACATCAATGTGTGGTTGCCTCTCGTGCATCCCCCACAGGAGACCTGGCCCACAACCCAGGCATGTGCTCTGACTGGGAATTGAACTTGTGACCTTTAGGCTTGCAGGCCAACGCTCATTCCACTGAGCCACACCAGCCAAGGCTCCATCACCATTATATCTGCCTGTAGCACGTGAGAGGTAAACACCTAAAATGCACAAAACACAAAGGCTGAACAACATCCTTCACTGATTTAAATAACCTATAATGTTTATAAAGATGTCAAGGAAGAAAATAATATAATGAATTCCCACAGCAATAGTGTCCCGGTTATTTTTAAACTCTCGACAGGGAGAAGGGTAATCAGGGTTGACAGATATCGACAAGGAACTGGGTTCCACTCAGTGAGCCCGTCTCCGAAAACACAGTGACATCTCTCCTTGAACCGCGCCAGTCCTCCTCCCAAAGCTACGTGTAACATTTAATGGTTCTTCCCATTAGCTTTTTTGTTCATCATTTCCAAGGCTTCTCAGGCTGTGATATCCTGGCACAGCATTCCCCCAGCTGTGTCTCAGGGACACACGCTTCAGAACCGCTGGGTTTCTAAGGTGGTAATGGCAGATCCTGGGGGCCAGCACTCCCGGGCCCGTGGGCTTTGGCAGCGCGGGGCTAGAGACGGGAGGGGAGCTTCCTGACTGCTGGGTTTCTCCGGGCCTCGGTAAGAACAGAATCTCTTTTTGCCAAAAACGCGTTAGTGTCTCACAGACGGTATGAACGAGGCTGTTCTGTAATCTAGTTAAAAAGCATTACATTCATTTAAAGATATTAATTAAAAATTGCAGTTGCTTCTATCAGCGAGGGTCCTCTTAGACTTATCTGTACCATCAAAAAATAAAAACACCTATTTTTGAAAAGATTACAATTAATCCGAGCATCGAAAATAAGGGAGCGATGAAATGAATTACAGGGTTCCTAAAATAGAGTAGCACGTACACAATAAATATGAAGTTGTGGAATAATGTCTGAAAATTTGGAAGGATTTTCATACTATATTAAGATGTATAAATGTTTGATCTAATTTCCCTAAAAAATTATGTGGTTATGAGCACATGGAAAGTGTCTGGAAGAAGAGATATTAAGATATTATTTCTGAGCACTTTTATTTGGGTATTGGGATTAGAGAAAGTTAGTTTTTTATTTTTTGTCTGCTATTTCTCATTTTTGAAAAGAAATATATAGTATATTTAAAATAAATATTTCTAAATAAAAATATTTATAAGCAGCTAAATGTAAAACAATGACAAAATTCTGAAGCTGTATTATAGTAAAAGCAAAAATAAAATAACAAACATATATTTTATTTCTTGACCTACAAATATCTGATGAGAAAATGTTTTTAAGACATCAGCAAACAACTGTAAATTGATGGTAGTGAAAAAGTTAATAACTTCAACATCTGTTGGAATCTATTTTTATATTTTATAATTCCAACAAACCACAACATATTTCTGAGCAATCGCTATGAACTATGTGGACAAAAACCAACACTATTTGCACGACCAAGTGTGTGTGCTGACCGACACACCAGCAACCCCTTTCGTCAACGGCCTCGCTCAGTAAAAACACTTACATGATCTTCTGTTTACTGACCTTAATAAGAAGCATACAGGGACAAGTAGCAAATAAAGATTTACAATGCCATGATTCAAGCATGCATAACAAACTACACAGCCGCATGAGTACGACATTTTAAGAACACGTATTGTGACAATGTCCCTAAGGCTTTATAACTCTAACTTATAATTATCTCCCGTAATCATGAGAACATTAAATAACATTTAAGTGACTCTTTGTGAACTTGTTTAAGAAGATCTTAAAATTCACAGCCATTGCCTCCACCAATGATCCCACCCAAAAATTCAGATGTGAATATTCTGATTCAGCCAATTCATACGAAATCTGAAGGGACCACATTTAAGACCACAGATGAATATATTTTTATTCCTACATTTATGACCCGTGCTATATTCATAGTTAGTGCTGTTCCTCTAAATATCTCATCTCAATGGGTTTAGCTTTATTCTAACAATGGGTAAGTACCCAGGGGACAGGATGCCTCCTTTTTTCTCAGGAACAACCCAGAATAGTGGAAAGACCCAAGTAAAGCTTGGGGCCAGACTGACTGGTTTTGATTTTTGCCTTGGAAAGTCTCCTTCCCGGTATTATTTCCCAAATACAAGCCTTTGTCACCTTGAAGCTGGATTTCCGTGGGACCCTAACCAACCTCCCCAAGCTGCCTGCTCCCGGCTGGCCCAGGACTGAGACTGGCGTTTACAGACACAGCAGCCTAGAGAAGCCTTTTCCGCTTTAAAAACTATGCCGGATCTGCAGGGATGTGATACACAGGAAGTCAGACCCATAAGACCAGGCCTTACTGTCACTCTCAATAACGGCAAATTCTGAAATGTTGCTGGATGAGAATTAACACCCGTGCATGTGTCAACTTTTTAATAATAGTGCATTTTAATACTTCTCCCTTGGAGGAGACAATTTTGTATTTTCCATGCACAAAGATGCAAATGCGTGTTTTATAATCGAGAGCAAATTCCGTGAGCCCCACTGGATTAGTGCAGACCCCAGAACCAGTGCACATGGTCCCGGCCTTTCAAACTGCGTCACTCAGGATGACGGATGCGAAGCCTGCAGAAGATGCGCGGAGGGTGATGCTCTGCACGTACCACTGTGGGGACGCGGCGGCCCTGACAACGCCTCTCAGGGGTCGGGAAGGGCCCAGGCCTTTCCATTTATTTCATGAGCCTCTCAGCACATTAAACGCTGGAGAAGAGCCAAAACCAGAAAGCACAGAGTCTGGCTTGTTGAAATGTCTCTGTGTAGCAGATGAACATTTTCAACATTTAAAAATGCAGTATAACATAATTCTGCCTCACACAAACTACTTTAGGTTTGCTATCATCATTTGGAATATTTTATAATGTACTAAAGGCAGTATGGCCCAGTAACAGGAGCAAAGCTTAACGTTTTCTGACGACTGATTTTTTCAGTCTTGTCAGTGTGCCCTTGTCCCTATATGAAAACGTAGAAATCTCCCGTGTTGGGCCTTTCAGAATGGAGACCCAGGTCTGCAGGCTCATCCTGATCCTCCCCGTGGTGCGGCTGCGTCTTTTCCGCAGACACAGCCCCGACGACCAGTCTTTGCAAACTGAAAGACGCACAACTATGAGAGTCCGCTGATTGCACAGGAAATCCACGGCTCCCACCCAAAGACCCTCACGACGCCTTCCCGTTATCTACGGGCAGGAACGCCGGCACGCACCTCCTTCTAGCTGACACGCCTTCTGTCATAACTCTCCGCCAGCCCGGCCAGGGCCAACTTCAGGTCACACGAGCCTCCCCTTTGCTCCTGCTGAGGCTGTGCCCTCGGCCCAGGAAATGCTTCCTCCCCCTCGCTGGCCGCCACCGGCACCCTATCCGCGGGCCAAGCCTTTTCTCAAACATCCTCTCTTCTATGAGGCTGTCACTGCTGACCACGTGTCTGCTTTTCGTAAACCTCATCCGGCTTCATGTACTTTGCATTACATAAACTATAATATACGTTACAGTTATATGTGGATGTCTTGTACATCCCCAAGAGACTGTAAGCCTACCGAGGGCAAGGGGAATCTTGTATTCACCCCCACATTACCTGTGCCCCCTAGAATCATGTATTATGCATGGTAAATGCTAAGTAAATATACAGGGTCCGGCAGGGGTCAGGCCTGCTTGAGTGTGGTTGGCAGGGTAATAACATGGGTGTGATAATGTATAGTTTTAATTTGAACATTTCACCTAAACTGTCTTATGGTGTGCTTGAAAGTGATATTGTTATGTTACAGAATGGCAGGCTTATCATTTTCTAATAAAAGATTTTGTAATAAAAAAGGGATGTTAGTTGTGCTGGGCCCTGTACATTAACTAGAAATTACAACAGCCACAGATTTTTGACAGCGTGCCTACTGAAGTGAATACTTCTAGTAGTTTCAAACTTAAATATCAAACTATACACAGAATAGCTGAGTTAGTAAATAACATACCAAATAATTACACATTTGTGACCCATATCAAGCATGCCAATAAAGTGTGGAGTTCATAAATATTACACAAAGAAGTATAATGATAATGCATCAATAATGGGATCAGCCCTCAAAAGTAAGATAAATCACAATCACAATCTAGTTTCATTTTCCAAACAGAATCTAAGCCACTTTTGAAATTCAAATAAAGATGTTTTATTATTATTTTTAAATTAACTGAGCTCCTAAATGTCTTGGCAAGAGGGTTCTAACACACAGCAGATTTGTCAGGTAGGAAGCTCCGTGAGATCACACAGGCATTTGTTCATAGGAAGAGTTCATCCCAATGGACCCAAACTCAGCCAATATCTATGGAAGTATAATTAACAATATATTCAGATATGATGCTGTAATTAATGCTTATTCAAATTGCCTACTTCTTGGCAAATAAATTCATGTGGTCCTTGTGGGCCACTTGTCTTCAGTGCCTGCAGTTAGAACAACTTGGCCGGACTCCAACGGCGAATCCCTTTGGAGGGAAAAAGACAATTTCCTTAGTGAGAATTCACGGCGTCAAAGGGGACACAGAACATGGAAAATGATAACCTACCTGGACTTGCTGAGTTATCAACCTGCTGTTAGGCAAAACCAGAAGTGAATCTTTATTTTTAAAATCACAGGGAAGCCCAGGCTGGCGTGGCTCAGTGGATTGAGCGCGGGCTGCAAACCAAAGTGTCGCAGGTTCGATTCCCAGTCAGGGCACATGCCTGGGTTGCAGGCCACGACCCCCAGCAACCGCACATTGATGTTTCTCTCTCTCTCTTTCTCCCTCCCTTCCCTCTCTAAAAAATAAATAAACAAAATCTTAAAAAAAAAGAAATGCAATTCTATAGTGGGGGGTCAGGGTGTCATTTTCCACAAATCCTTGTGCAGCGTGGAGAAGATCCTGAAGCAGAAATTCCCTCCAGATGGGATGCATACAGGATGCCTTAGATGTCACGGCGGTAAAAGCCCGCAGGCTCAGTCTCAGCTCTACCACTGTAGCAGGTGGGTAGCTTTGGGCCCCCTAGAAAACATCTCTGCACGTCGGTACGTTACAGCTCAAAATTAAGATCGAATAACGACACACACAAGCATACAACTGCATGTGTGATAAGTGCTACGATAACACTGCAGGAGGGTGGTGCAAGCCACTTGACCTACTTTGGGAAATCAGGGAAGGCTTCCCTGTGGAGGGGATATTACAGCAAAGAGAAGGCCATGGGACATGGTATTTGGAGGGAGAAGGCACCAGCAGCTGGAGCACAGAGTAGGAGGGCAGCTCAGGGGGGATAAGGCGGGGCAGGGGCGGGTGTCGGCCGACGCAGGCCAGCAGGAGCTGCCATCCAGTGACGGGTGTGAAGTCTCAGGGCCACACACACGCAGGAAGTGCTCACCGCTGGGCAGTGTCTTGGCCTGGTGATCCTGCTTCTGGGACCCAGAGACAGAGACAGCAAGCCAGGGACCCATCCCTCCTTCTAGAACAGCATCCTTAAAGGCCTTTTCTGGAGTGGGCTACAAAACCACACAGGTCTTTTTTTCTTATTTTTCCCAATTTTTAAATTTTTTGAAGACCCGTAGAGTCACATGCAGTTGTGGAAAATAACACAGAGAGATGCTGTGGACCCTTCATTCCAATGGTACCTCTTGCAAAGCTACAGTACAATGTCACGGCCACACCACCGCCACCGACAGGGTCCCCTGACCTTGTGTAGACTTCACTGAGTTTGCGGGCCCTTACTTGTGTGTGTGTGTGTGTGTGTTGAGTTCTATGTACTTCGACCCTACATGTAGATCCCTGTGACTGTCACCCCACACAACACACAGAATGGTTGTACCACGGGGAGCCCTCGACTCCCCTTTGATTGCCCCGCCCCCTCCACGCCTCCGTGAACCCCCACAACCACTAACCCGTTCTCCATCTCTGTAATTTAGGAATTTCAAGAATGTGATGGAAGTGGAATCCTGTCAAGCACACCTTTTGATTATTTTTCCTCACTGAGCGCAGTCCCTGGAAGGTCCATCCAAGCTGTTCTGTGTCTCCATGGTTCACTCCTCTTGACGGCTAAGGAGTGCTTTTCGAGATACAAAGCCTTTGTCGGACTCATGGTTGGCCAATATTTCCTCCGAGTCTGTAGCTCGTCTCCATAGTGATGATAAATAATAATCAGTATGCGTAAGCCGGGAGTGAGAAAGGAATATGTGTGTGAAACGCTGAGAACTCGCAAAATTCTTCACGTGTGGGACCCCGCAGACAGAAGGACACTTCTGGCGCGCTCTAGAGATGCGACAGGGAGGCTCTGCTGCACTTTTGAAGTCCGCTCACTTGGTAATATCGACTCCGCGCTCCCACACTTCACGTGTGTAAATTGTTCCTCGTGAAAGAGGCGTTAATTCAGAGATGGTGTCACTCACGGCCCCTGGGCAGGGACTGGCAGGCCTGGCTCGGAGGGGACGGTCAGCTGGACAGCTCAAGTGGGGTCCCTTCCAGAAGGCAGCCGTGGGGTGGCTGGACTCTCCACGTGGCGGCCCAGGGGTCCCACGAGGAGCTTTGCAGGTGGCAGGGAGTGAACGCTGACCATTTCTTACGGCAGCTGGCACAGCGTCACGTCACAGGCCCCAGCTGGTCACAGCAGCGTGAAGCCCACTCAGGTTCCGGGGAGAGAGCACGGGTGGCCTGTCTCCACGGGAAGACTGTTCAAGAGCTCACAGCAGTCTCTAATCTGCCCCAGGATTTGGGGGTGCATTCAAAGGGACATGTTCTGCGTTCTTCAATATCTGAAAATACCGGGAGAGGAGGCAGATACCCCTTCAAGGTAAAAAATATTTTCCCTCAAAACCGAGAACCAGGCTCTGTCTTGTGGCGTCCAGTGCTGCATCCCCGAGCTCCAGGGGAACTGGGTCCGTGTTCTTTTTTAAGGTGTGTTTTTTCTTCTCTTGAAGGTTTTACGATTTCACGCTTATCCTTGGTGTTCCGAAGAGTCAGTCTCTTGGTGTGGATTCTTGTACAAGCGCACTCACGTGACAAATTTCCTTCTTCAGGCCTGGGTTATTGTCTACTACTATTTTCTCTGTAAATCTTTATTTTTTTTACTCCATATTGTTATGTGATTCCTATCTTGCCTTATAGCTTTACTTTTTACACTTTCTCTCTGTCTCCTCACTCTATTTTTTGTATGATTTTATCAGTGTTTTCTAACTTTATCGGTTTAATTTTGACAACCACATTTTTATTTTCTGAGTGTGTTCCTCTGTTCTCCATGGCTCCCTTATCAGAGTGTCCCTAAGTCTTGCTTTATGCTCTCCAATCTTTCTGATTGTATCAGATGAATAAAAAAATACATAACTAAGCTATTCACATCCCCTGAATTTTCATCCGGGGTCCGTGTTCTTCTGTGCTTGTTTGACCTCTGACTTTCCCATTGTTGGGCTGGAAGAAGCAGCTGTTGACGGAGGTCTCCCTGGCTGTGGTGACAGAAGGGCTCTTCCTCGAGCGGCCGCTCTGACCGGGAGGCTTGCAGGGCACAGGGTGTCCCGAGGGAGAAGGCCAAGGGCAAAGGGTGGACCCGGGAACCTGCAGGTTAAGGGAGCAGGGCTGGGAGCCGGCTCCGGACAGATCCAATCAGCCGGCTCAGATGATTCACAAGAGGGGCTTTGCGGCCTCTGCCCTGCAGCACCAGCACCCGCCGGGAGCCTCAGCCTCCCCAAGGCCCTTGCCTCAGCGTCCTTACCAAAGACCCGTCCGCTGTGGTCCTGGGCCGTGACTCTCCCCGATCTCCTTCTGTGTGGCTCTGCTCCGCGAACAGGAACCAGCGCGAAGGATGGGGCATGTGGTGTTCTCAACGCACCCCCGTTCGTAGCTCCTTCTTTCCGACAGCCCCCTGTTCTTGCTGACTGTCAGCCCGAACTCATCTCTGCTGCTAAAGGGCCACCCCTGTTAAATGTTTCATGAGGGAGAGAAGGTGAGCACAGCATTCCCAGCCTACTGCCCCTGGCCATCTTCCACATTCAGTCTCCACTTCACCGTGATCACCGTTCCCGCCTTTACAGACTCAGAAGGGGATGGAACCCAGAGGCAACGAGGTGACAATATGCCGGGGTGAAGGGGGGCTTCCTTTTGTAAATACCTTTTATGACATAGCACTTACAATGTATCTGTTATTAAATTCTCACTTCAAAAACAAACAGATGGGTGATCCCCCTGTGCAAACTAAAAATATGGAACTTCTCACCAATATCTTGACACCCTTCTGCTTGTTTTGAAAATTCACAAAAAAATATGACGAAAGAGCTCTAAAGGCCAAAGTCAGCGGGAAGAGCACTGAACAAGAACCGCTGATAGACATGCTGTGTGGACAGCGATCGTCATTGGTCAGTGCATCTGCCTGTCACAGGTGGTGGAAATGCGTGGGTCAGTAAAACACGAGGAAGCCTCTGCCAGTGGCACCAGTGGGGAGGGACTCCGGTGACACACAGGGTCTGCACAGACATCATTAAGTCTCTAACACAGGTGCGGACACACCTGTCAGTTACTATTGGGCAAAACATTATTTTGTTCCTAGAAAATGAAATAATACAATGTTTAATTATTTCAAACATCTTTTAAAGCCAAACTTCTGTGAGGGTCTCAATACAATTAAAATCCACTGAAGCAAAACTTCAGCTGACATATTTCTCATACCCTTTATTATTATACTCAATGAAGTATAAAAGTGTGATAAAAGTATAAAACTATTACATAAATATAGTACGTCCTTAAATAATGTTTTGACAGGTAAGGTTTAAAGATATTAAAGAAAACTTGAGAGGGCAGGTTAAAATGAGCTGCTTTTATATCAAAAAAGATCTTGCTTCATTATAACTATGTGGTTTTTTATTTTAATCAATACTTTACCATAGGAGATATGTGATTGACAAAAAACACATGAAAAGATGGTTAGCATTATTTCTTCATTAGGGAAACACCAAGTAAAACCACCTCTAAATTATACTACATACTTAATGAAATGCTTTTAAAACTGACAATATTGAATTTTGGAACTACGCAAGGAAATGGAACTTTAATACACTACTAATGGTCCAGTCACTCTGCAAAAAACACTTTGGCTGTTTACCCACTAATTCGGAAACTCAGAGTCAGAAGTTTGAACTTGCCAGAGAAGACGTGTCAGCTGCGGGGGTCTTCAGCCCACACCTAATTCAAGATCCACTCTCTTCCCAGTACACTCCACTGTATTTCTCTCTTTCTTTTTTTTTTTGGAATATCAGAATTATTTTTAAATTGATTTTCATTGTATTTTTTCCTTTGCCATTTACCCCCCTTATGCCCTCTTCCCCCTCCGCCCGCCCCCACCTGAGCGCCCGCGATCACCTTTTGAATAACTACTATTGTGAAATTTGGAAGGTAGTTAATTATACCTCACATGACTCAATTAAAGAAAAATTTACTAGAATCTTGCAATTAATCTGTCAAAATCTTCCACTGCTAAAATGTGGTAAGTATGCTAATTAAGTGTCAAGCCAAGTTCAAATACGAACAGTTCACAGTGGGTGTTGGTGCCAGACTAAGGTCAAACTGTAATCTCCGATTTATAATGGGCCCGGACTCTGTTCTCACAATGTAGCCGAGAAAAGCAGACATGCCGTCCATTTTCATGTGCGTGGGACAGAGGTCAACAGTTGGAGGCAGAGGCCCACAGCGAACAGCTACAGAAGTGACCACACCCAGATTCCCGCAACACACACAGGCACTAGGGGAGTTATGGTGGAACTCGACAGACTGCAGCTGAACTGCAGCGCCTGCTGGTACATAAAATATCAATAATATCACCCTGGCTGGCGTAGCTCAGTGGATTGAGCGTGGGCTGGGAAACAAAGTGTCCCAGGTTCGATTCCCAGCCAGGGTACATGCCTGGGTTGCAGGCCATAACCCCCAACAACCGCACATTGATGTTTCTCTCTCTCTCTCTCTCTATCTCCCTCCCTTCCCTCTCTAAAAATAAATAAATAAAATATTTTTTAAAATAATAATAATATCGTTAATAGCTATAGCCTTTTCTCCTTCATTTGGCAAAACGAATTGAACTTCCTGCTACTCTAAGAGTCAAGTACAAGGAGTACAGGCGCACCGACCGAGGTTTTATCCAGCCGAGTCCTCGGGGAAAGAGCGGATGGATTCGTGGGCACGGGGCCCCCTGCCCCTCCTCCCTACAGACGCGTGTCTGTTTCTAGGCATACTTCCTCAGGACTCTGGGGGTCGGGTGGGTGGTTTCACACCTGAACCCCGAGTTTGTGTGGCCCCTCCAGAGGCTGAGGTGGGGAGGGGGTGGGGGTGCAGGGAACGAAGTGACCAGACCAGTTCTGCGTTCTCCTGGCATGCACTTGACCGAGGGATCCATGTCTAAGAAAATGGAAAAACTGTGATTTAGCTGAATTGCTTGAGCCATTCTGATTGCAGGTTCACCTCTCGGTGTTCCAGATGCTCCTTCAGCTTCCATGCAGCCTGACTCTGGAAATCACCCAGGACAGCAGTCGCAGGCAATGTAGGTCACCGGGAAGAAGGCTCCTTTCAGAAATGACACCCAGGGTTGGGTTTTGCTGTCACCGTCTCGTGTGGGTTCGGTGAGGGCGAGCCTGTGCCCAGGAGACAGGATGCCCTGGGGAACGTGGGCACAAGCCGGTCTCCAGAGGTGCGCCTCGGGGGGGAGGGGGGCCGCGGTGACAGTGCCATGCGGCTGGTGGCTCCCGAGCTGGGCTCTCAGTGACACAGATGCCGGAAACTTCAAATCCTAGATGCCTTTTGGGAGGATCTCTCCACGACCACTCCGAGTCGTTCCTGTTAGTAATCTTATCATTCTTCGTCAGGGTCAGCCTTCTGTCACACACCGAATCGGGACAGCTGGGGCTTGCCCTGCCTCCGAAACTATTAGGTCCGGTCATTTGGCCGATCTACCTTGAACTGTAAGTGGAGATGACACAAACACACATCCCCTCCTCTCTGTCTGAGGGACTTGTGCGGCGTAAACGCCAAATAATGCATCCTTTATGAAACAGCATAGAAGCTGTAAAGCTTATCCTTACTTATTCCTCACGTATTCACGCACTCCCTTGATCCCAACACCATCAAAATATTGCTTTGATAAAGCCAGAGGTCAGAGCGAAATCCTTTGCTTTTACAGACCACAAAGTACTACGGAAATCAGAATCCGCTATTACCATTGAAATGTTCGTGTTCTGAACTTGTCAATTGCAGATGGGGAGTTGAGTACAAACGAACAAAACAAACACCAAATTTGGTAACATAAGAAAAAGATATTTGTGCGAGTTGAGGTCATTCTCTGCAATCAAGTGCCTTGCCCACTCCACCGGCCATACCACCTCTCGTTTCATAATTGGAAATCCCACTTAAAACAGATTTTCAGAAAGAGGTTTATTTAAGAAATCGAGAGGTACCTCTTTGTAAATTCTTAACGAGTATGTACGGGTAATTTTTAGAAAGAAAGTCATGGCTCATCACCGAGCATCACGGATTCAATGAGTGAAAGAGCCACAGGCAGGGAGACTGGGGCCCCCCCGCCCCCCAAGACAGCTCCGTGCAGACTGAGTCTGGGACCAGACCACCTAGGTTTCCATGGTTTTACCACATTCTGTCTTAGTGATTGTGCAAGGTGTCTCAGCTTCTGTAGAAGAGGAAATGCCATCCCCATTTCGTAGGGTGGCCACAGGGCTAACAGGACTCACACACGGCCCTTCGGTCAGGGCTTGTCCCCAAGTCGGCCCTGAGCAATGTCAGCTGACAGGACTGCTGTCACGGTCTCCAGTGTCCACTCCTACCTCCTTGCTGAGGCGCTCTAAGGTCTTCTGGGGAACGAGACATTACCCCCAGAATGAAAGCAATACTATGGCCCCTAAGACATGCTCAGAGCTGAGTACGACACGGAGCATCCTGGCCACCACGCCCTCCAAGGGCGCAAAGCCACGCCCTGCTGGTTCTCCCTGAGACACGGGCTGTGGGGGCCACGCTCATTGGTTCCTGTCTCTGGGCACATCACTCCTTCAGTTTATGCTAGATGGGCAGTTTACTTCCTTCCCTTCCAGCAACAAATCCATTCCTACCACAACCGGGCATTGGGGAATACACATAAGAGCTGGGTTTTGAAAATCTTCGGGTAGATGTGCAAAGAACAAGAAAAATATTCCCACTTATCACGTCAAAGCTATTCAATCAGTGCAGCTACATCTAATCCCCAGCGTTCCAGGGGGCGATGAGATCCAGCAGGTGGCACGGTTACTAAGCCACGGACGACTCGGGAGCCCACCCCACGGCAGTCCAGGTGCCCTCGGAAGGGCGGGAATTTGCGATTCAACACTCACAGAGCCAGAGGACTTGGGCCAGTGGTCCTGTTTGTGTGAATGTCTCTCCAGTGCTTCACCTTGTTCCTTTCCAAGTGGACGGCAACATTTAGAACCCCACCTATCTTTCTTTCTTTATCCTCATCAAGGATATGCCTACTGACTTCACAGAGAGAGGAAGGGGGAGGCAGGGGGAGAGAAGAGAAACATCGATCGGTTGCCTCCCGCATGCACCCCGAGCGGGGATCAAACCCACAACCACGGGGCGACACTCCAACCAGCTGTGCCACCTGGCTGGAGCTCGGCTCCTAGACCTTTAACTCGGAAAGAGATTTTTAAAGGCAACCGCTTTAATCCCCTCAAGCAAATGCATGTTTTCCCACAACAGCTGTTTATTCTAATACTCAGTCATTCGTGAGACATGTTTGAAGCACAAATCTTTGACAGCGGCTGCACTGGGGAAAGCCTGCTCCTCTGCTTTTCCAGCTCCTTTGAGAGCAACAGTTGGCTCCGGTGTCCCAGATTCCAGAGTCCTTGCCGTCATCAGGTGACTGCCACGGGGCCCCTCCGGGCTCTGGGCCTCGGATCCTTTCAGCTGTCCCCTGTTGTTTGACCCGCTGTCACCGGACTCCCGCCTGGGGGGCCCACTCCCTTTTTCCCGAGGCCCCGCTGCTGTCAGGGTTCAGCCAGGGCAGAGAGTCGCCCCCCGGTGCTCTCCCCTCTCGCACTTGCTTCCTCGGTTTCTGCCAGATTATTCTCAGCGACCACGTCTCTGTCCTATGTCTCAGGTCCCCGATGTCTCCCCGTGTGCTTCTGTCGCCTGGACTTGGGTCTCTCCCACTCCATCAGAATAGCACTTGCTCAGGTCAGCACCCTGCCACAGAGCTGGCCCCTGTCTCCTGGGAACGCACACACACTCCGCTGGGCTTCTGAAATACCATCCTTAACTGTGCTTCTGCCTCACCGGCTGCACCGCCCGGCACCCCGGCCGACGGCCCCTCCTCTCCCTGACCCGTAGATGCTGGAATCTCCTCCCCAGGCTCAGACCTTGTGCCTTCCGTCCTCTGCACTCACGCCTCAGTTCACTCAGTCCAGTCTGCTTGTTTACACACAGCTCACGTGTGTGTGTGTGTGTGTGTGTGTGTGTGTGTACACAGAGACATATGTACGGAAGTATATATGTACGTAGCTATATAAGCAAATGCATACATACACACAATGCAAGCATACATACATATATATTCACTCCAAACTCCTCTGAGGTTCCAGTTCATGCACCCGAGAGCCCCCCTGTCACCGCCGCTTAGGTGTGGCACATGCGTCTCAAACTGCACAGGTAGGTGCCTCACCAGAAGTCCGACGCCCGCTTTCCACCCTGTTCCATGTGCGAGCCTTCCCCGGCTTCCAAACTGCGCCTAAACAGCAGCTGCATCCTTGCAGCCTGGACACCCGAGGGCTTTGTTTACTTCTTTTGTTATTTCTCCCCTATATCCGATTTATCAGCAAATCTCTACTGCTCTCCTGTCAAAACAGGGCTGTGATCCAACACCAGCCCACCCCTCTCGCTGCCATCGGCCCCCTCCCCCAGCGGCTCTCTGCCGAATCACGGCAGCCGCCTCCGACCCTTGCCCCATGTTCCCTCTTGTCGCTCCCTGTTCTCTGTCCCCAGCACGCCGGTGGGAATCCTGACTGTGCCAGACCGGAATGTCCCTCTGCTCCATGGCAGGGTGGCTCCCAGCACTTCTCCGAATCACCCCCTCCCACCTGTGCACCCCCCAACCCCGCTGCTCCACGGGCCAGCACCCTGGCTGTCTCCCTGGGCTCCGAGCGCTGCTGTCTCAGGGACTGCGCATCCACAGTCCCTCCGCCCTGCTCCCTCGTCCCCAGACGCCCGCATGGCTCCTGCCCTCCTTTCCTCCGAGTCTCTGGTCAGAAGTCACCGTATAGGAAGAAACCCTTCCCTGAAAGTCAGGCAACACACACCGCTCTCAGGCTCCGAGGCACTCCCTCCCCCTCGTGAACCTGACGTTCTCCGTGTCACCTGGATATGGCTCTACACACACACACACACACACACACACACACAGTAACACAAAATGCTGCTGTGACCGCGTATTGCTGTGTCTCCCCGCCAGCCCTACCTACGCATGAGTGTGTTTGCACGCCGACAGGGACCTCGGGGCGGGGGTGGTGGTGCTGCTGCCTCCTCAGCCCACAACCGTCAGAGCACAAAAGTATTTGTCGTGCGAGCAGCGAGCTGGGGGCCCACCACATGGTCAGGCCCGGAGAAATGGCCAGGGGAGGACTCCACACTGGCCTGCCTTGAGAGTGGTAAAGAACGAGTCAGCCATCCCTAGAGGTGAAAGGGAATATTCTCAACCAAAGCAGGGATCTGGGCTGCTCCTGGGCCACCTCGGGTCGCCTCGGGGTCATGGTCCACGAAGACCCTCGCACCAGCCGGCCTCGGCTTCCATCCACTGTTCTCGCGGCCCAGTGGCTTTCACGCGTGCAGTCCACACGCAACCCAGCGCTCCCTTCCATATTGCCTTGCGCCATTTTCCCCTGGCCGTTCTTCTAATACAATCGACAAGTATTTGCTGTTTATCCGTGTGCCCCGCACCACCATCCGCCAGGGTCTCGTGTCCCTGAGACACAAGAAAAGGCTTGCTTATCCGGCCTTGATCAGATCATCCTACCCAAGCAGCTTCTGACCGCAGGCCACTGTCCTGTTGTTGCAAACCCGTCCTCAGCTCAGCCAGACTGGGCGCCCTGACATTTGGTCAGGAGCTGGGGATCGCAGTGTTTTCACTAACACCATAGGAGCAAGTCAAACTAATCGCAGATTTAATGCAGAACACATCATTTTCTCCGCCCATGTTTTCATCCTAACAATTTCCCGAAGACGGGAAATTTCAAGAGGGCAGAGACTGTGTTACCGGCGCACCCAACCGAGTGCCCCCCACAGACCCTAAAAAGCACCGGTACTGATGAGCTGCAGTGTGAGCCACAGGCCCAGGGGGCGTCTTCCAGAGGAACCCCTCCCAGCGTAAATCGTTAACATGTGACAGTGAAAAGCTTTGACACGCTGAAAATGTGCCTGCTGTATGTGGCTCTCGTCGTATTGATTTTGGGGTTTGTTTTCAGTCTGTCTTGAAAAGCGACTAAAAAGAGAAAGTCGAGCTTTGGCAGCACCGTAAGCAAAGAGCCACGAAGCCGGTTCCAGTGCTGTCTGCACTGCAGCCGGGGAAGGGGACTCGGGGTTCCTGGTGCACCCTGAGCTGAGGCTGGAGAGTCAGTGCTCGGGTTCGGAGACTGCAAGAGAGGAGTTAAACGGAGGCTCTGGACCTCATTCTCCTTCAGCAACGGTGCTTCAGGGCAACGCTCTGACTGGTCATCGCACGCCCTCATTTACTCGGGGAAAAATTACAGAACGAGCTCCAGGGGCCCTCGTCCCCACTGCTGAACAGCCCAGCCCCCGGCTGACCTACAGCCGGGTCCTACCGGAGCAGCGGTGGCTTGAACTACATCCGCGGATCTGCCGGTTCCTTTGATAAATGCCCCAAGCGTTCCCCATCGATGTCACAGGCCGAGGGAAGAGAAGAGAGAGAGTCTCAGGGAAGACGAGATTCTGAGGAATACTTTGCACCGTCCTCTGCTTATCTTTCTTAGTTACGTCTTGCTTCTGACACATATTTGCAAAGACCTGCTATTTAAAATATAAATGTTTCCATTAACGCCGAATGAAAGGTTTCAGAGAAATCCCATGGTCTTTTGCCTCTAGTAACTTAGCAGGTACTTTAGTTGAACAATTATTTATATGGAGACAGAGCTTAACTTCCTCCCTGGTTCTTTTTCCTTCTGGAGTCACGAGTCGCAGTTAATCATGTTGCCATGAGCTCCTCCATTCACGGGGCTGTATACGCACACAGATGCCTGCAGATGAGGGGACGGCCCAGTGCAGGAGCACAGCCTCACAGGCACTGGGGAGCAAAGGTGGACCCTCAATATCACGGTTGTAGAGAATACACAGTTCGACCCACCAGCATGCTGACCGCAGAACGACTCTTGCTGCGATCACACTGTGGAAAGTTTCGGAGCTGGAAGCAGAGTATAGACCCAGGCCAGCGACTCTTTTACACAGAAGGAAACTGGGGCTGTGGACATGTAGCAGAGTTTTAAGGCCCAGAGCTGGCAGGGTCTCCAACCCAGGTGCACGGGCAGAAATCAGCTGGTGTCCAGGGGAGACTCGGCAGCATGGACGGGGGACAGAACGGCACTCCCAGGCCCTAGTCCACCTGGAGAAGGAACCCTCGGGCCTCCGCAGTACGGAGCTAGCACAATTCCAACCAAAGGCAAGTTTGAGCAATGGCTTCAACGTCGGCCACTTAATGAAGCTAGCAGAGCTGACAAACTATGGCTAGATGCAGGCCCTGGTACCGTGGGTGCCCCCGGTGAGATGTGCGGGGTGTGCCTCGCCCCCCCATGGAAGGCAGGCCAGTGCCGCTGAGACCACCAAGTGAGGGCGACGATTAGGGAAAGGCTGCAGGCCCGAGGGGCACTGCCAATGTGGGGGCTCAGATGTGGGGGTGCAGACGTGTAGACAGACAGTGCCCATGGAGAGAAAGCAGAGCATCCGTGCAAGGGGACCCTTGAATCCGCGGGTCCACTGTCCCTGGGAAGAGAGAGGCTGGCACACTGCCCTAACCCCGTTGTGCTCCTGAGCCTGGGCATGAAACGGCTGCCCCCCCGCCCCCCGCCCCCGCGTGCTGAGAGGGGCCGTCGCCAACACCTAACTCAGGTGCACAGCCCGCGTGCTGTGCTGGCCAGGCTGCTCCCCTGGAGGAGTCCTGCTCCGGCCCGTTCCCGCAGCCACGTGCGCGCGGCAGGGACATGGGCAAGCACGTGGGCTCTCACTAAAGAGCAGACGTGAAAACACACGCTGAAGCTGAAGGCCGTCGTTCCCGCGGGACATCTGGGAAGCTGAGGACCAGCGGTGTGGCGCTGACCACGGCAGGTACCTTTCAGACCCAGACATCCCGCTGACAGGGGGCCCAGGTGACGGAGGCAAGAACAGGGGGACTCCGGGACACAAATGCTACTTTCGTGGACCAAGATCGCCTCCTGTACCTGGGGAACGACCCTTCTGCACACAATGTCCCCTCTCCCGAGACCAGGCAAGGCACGCGCTCTGGCACCACGAGGTGCTGGAGGCACAGAGGCAGACGAAGGGCATCCGACAGCTCCCTTCGCCGCGAAGGGTCACTGAGTGGACACCCAGAGAGTGGTAGGAGACACTGCCCGCCTGCTTGCGTGACCTCGGCACCTGAGGCAGCACTGCTCGCGGGGAAGAGACCATCCTGACATGGGGACCACGTGATGTGTGTCAATGTGGCCCTGACCGCCACCTGTCTGGCAGTCGAGGGGGAGCGAACCTCGCGGGACCTCAGCTCCCTGCACGCCACTGCCCCTCTGGGGCTCCAGAGCCCGGCTGTCACACTGGGGCGGGCTTCTCCTGGGTCACTGCCACCCCCGCGTGGGACGGCAAGTGAGCAGGGGGGTCGGTTCTCGGCCCCCGCCTGGGTCAGGCGGCGTAGGTACTCGGTGAGTCGGAGTGGGACACCATTTACAGGAAAGTAGAACTCTTCTTTTTTTCATTTTTCTCCTCACCTGAGGACACTGTTTCATTGCTTTTAGAGAGGGAGAGGAAGGGAGGGAGGGAGGGAGGGGAGGGGAGGGCAGAGGGGGTGGGGAGAGGGAGAGAGGGGAACATTGATTCCGCAGAGAAACGTCTGATTGGTCGCCCCCCCCCACACGCACCTGCACTGGGGATCGAACCCGCAACATTTCGGTTTACGGGTGATGCTCCAACCCGCAGAGCCTCACAGGCCAGGCCAAAGAGAATTCCGCTAGGGGAAGAGCTAGAGAAAAAGTGTTCCGTGGCTAGCTCGGTTAACGTTCGGTCTAGCACATTCTGCGGCGCCGCACCTCTGATGAGCTGCAGGAGCACGAGTGTCCGGGGCGAACGGTGCAGTTACTTCCGCCGTTGTTGGGGGTTTGTGTCGCGTTCTTCCCCCGGGGAGCTCCGGCACCTCCTGCAATGCGACAGCTGCCCTCGGGAGCACCCCCCCCAGCGCCGGCAGTGAGCGCCTCGCACCCACGCGGCGGGCGACAGAGGAACAGACGTGTGTCTCCCAGAGGCAGAGGAGTCCGAACGCAGCCGTGTCCTCCCCGTGCCTGGTTTCCCGGCGCCCGGCGAGGGCGTTCACTCGCAGGGGTGTTTACACGGGGCATCAACAGGGCGACAGATCAAACACAAGTTCAGAAGGCACACGCGACATTACAAACCAGGAAACAAATCTTGGCGGAGATGAAGCTTTGGAAGGAAAATGAATACAGATTTAGAACACACACACACACACACACACACACACACACACAGGGTTCGGCACAAATAACGCCCCTCTTTATTACAAATTCAGAAGCCTGGACTTCTGCGACATAACACTACCACAGGCTCCAACACGCTCTGTGACATTTCAGGTGAAATGTTCCATCTGCTGTGCGTTTTGTGTGAGACACTCACGCACCCCCCCCAGCCACACTCAGGCAGGCCTTGCTTCTGCCGGAGTATTTTACATTGTATATACAAATATACAGAAATACAGACTTAGAATGGAAATATTTATAGATAAAACAAGAAGTGTTATATACTTTACAGATGTGTATATATTATATATACATATAATTATATATGTATATATAATATTTTGTATCTATATATAGATGGATGGATGCAAAAATTAGCCTCTCTAGAGTTTGAGGTCAAGTTCGGTGGCTCTATGTTCATAGGATCACAGAACTGAATTTCCAGGGTGACCTGGCCCGACCCCTGTCGACGGCAGATTAACCTGGAAAGGCTCTAGCCTTATCTTACTGATGAGGAAGTGGAAGCCGAGGGCATTCACTGCACCTCACTCCTTCAGAACGTCTTCAAGCCCCGCCCCCCCCAGGCAGAAAACATTGAGTGTGCAGTGAGCTCCCGTCCGGGCCGGCGCAGTGAGGAAGAGCACCGTGGACACACGTTGTGGCTTCAGTTCATGCCACTCGGTTCACACTGAGTGCCCCGTGGGCTGGGCACTGGGCTAGGCAGGCGCCAGGGTGGGACCAGTGGGCGAGGTGCACCGGGTTCCTGGCCTCCTGACCCTCGCGGTCACTGAGGGACACAGACACTCGGGGAGGCACTTAGAAGGCTCCGAGATAAAGGGCTTGTAAGAGGGGTGAGTGCACAGTGACAATGAGGCCGTGGGGGTGCGCGAGTGCCAGACGCCGGAGGGCCTGGTGAGCCGCGCTAAGGAGTTCAGCGACAGTCCCAGGGCAACTGGGGACCGAGGGTAAGGGACAGACGGGAGCGTCTAGTGTTTCAGAAGGATGCCTTGTGCATGCAGAAGGCCAGGCAAGTCCCTGAGACGCCGGCCGTGCCCCAAGGCGGAACTCGGGCCTCGCCGGGAGAACAGGGCAGCCAGGCTACGGACAGCGGCCTCCGATGAGCAGGTAACACGGAGAGGATGTGGGGACGGACTAAATGTCCGGCGTGAGGGGGACGACCTGGAGGACCGGGGTCCACATTCCCGTTCCTGGTTTGGAGGATGCGCGACCAGGAGACCACGCATGCATAAAAAGCAGCACAGGAGAGGGGAGAACGACAGGCATCACTCCGAACCCCCTCCCACATCCAAATTCGCAGCCTCTGCTGACAGTGGGGGTAGGGGGGAGTTGGGGGGGGTGGATACTCATTTCATAGCAAAGTAGCCTAAGTCTCTGTAACGTGGGCATTACTACAGACTTAAATCTTGATTAGGCAAATCTTTTATTTGAGTTTAGCTTATCTGTGGCATATCTCAACAGATTAAACCTAAAGTAGTCTGCTTCTTTTCTTTCTTTTTACATAAGCAAATCACGTTTTCCTCTTTGTAGTGTCTGCATGCTGCCAATAAAAAGTTTCGAAAGACAGACACGTGCCAAGTTCCCTCGGGAATGTCTGGAGTTGGGGCGGTGGGAGAAGATGGGGGCGGGGGGATCCAGGAGGGAAAAGCACACCCATTTCCAGCCTCCCTGGAATCACAGCCTCACAGCAAGGCGTCCCTACATGGCTGGCAATTACCTTTCAGAACCCTAGGCCCACTCATAATCAGGTATAAATATAAATTGCATTTTAAAAGTAAACACGAATGACTCCCGGATTACCTTTCGTTTGGAACCCTGACCTCTTCTCACGGAAGGGCGACTCTGCACGCGCCTCAGCGAGAGGCTGGCACACGGCACGGACGGCACAGGCCCCGGGGGCAGGAGCGGACCAACGGGACGGCGTCCAGCTCAAAACCGGCGCGTCGCAGGGCACGGCCCGCGGAGAGGAAAGGACAGCTTATGGACTTAGAGGAAACGCTGGCAGAGCACGTGTCTGGAAAGCGGCTAACACCTAGAGTTTTAAAAGAATTCCTACAACACGACGACAACAACGAAACCAACTAATCAAATTTAAAAACAGGCCAAGAAACGGAATAGACGTTTCGCCGACAACCCTGTATACAGGTGACCGACACGTGCATAAAAAATGCTCAGCGTCGCTGAGCAGCGGGGAGGGGCAGATCAAAGCCTCACGAGAGATCACCGCGCACCTGTTACCGTGGCTACACCAAAAACAAACAGAACACGGCCCGTGTTGTTGCGAGTGCGGAGAAGTTGGACGCTTCGTGGGATTGTAACGGGTGTGACTGCGATAAGAAACAACACAGAGTTTCCTCCAAAAATTAAAATATGACCAGGCAATCCCAGCTCCGGGTACAGGTCCAAAGTCCTTGCAAGCAGGGCGTGGAGCAGATGTTTGCACACGGGTGCTCGGAGCGGCACCGGTCACCGACGCCAAGAGGCAGCAGCGGCCCGAGTGCCCACGGACTGGCGGGTGGACAGACGGAACGTGGCGTCCACACCCGTGAAACATTGGCCTTGAAAGGGACGGAAACCCTGCCACAGGTCACAGCCCGGACGGACCTCGAGGACATCGCGGTGAGTGAGAGGAGCCAGTCACGGCACGAAAAGCTGCCTGTGATCCCACCTCGAAGAGGTGTCTGAAGTCGTGGTGGTCGTAGAAACGGAACATAGAACAGCGGTTCCTGGGGGCCTGGGGGCCTGGGGGCAGAGGGAAGCTGCTGGACGGACGTGGGGGTTCGGTTTCCCGAGATGAACGGTTCTGGGGTGGGCTTCACGGCGTGTGAGAACACTCAACACGGCTGACCTCCACCTAGAGTGGTTACGGTCACTGTAAACAGTCAGTTTACGTTTTGCGTTTTTAACCACAAAGACGACGACATTTGTGTGGTTCTCTCTACGCGGAATGTCGAAAACGGGCAAATCCATACAGACGGAAAGTAGATGGATGAGCTGCTCAGGGCTGGGGGCGTTGGAGGTCAGCGAAAATGACAGCGGTCAGGGACAGGGTTCCTTGTCGGGGGGGGGGGGGCACTCAAAGTGACCTGGAGTAAAATACCGGTGGCGGCTGTCAAACTATATCAATGTATTTTAAACGATCAACTGTCCGAACTGTGTAAGAAGGGCTTCCTGATGCCTGTGATTGACACGCCTGCGCTCTCTCTCGTACAGCCCCTCTCCCCGCCGAACACGGCCGGGCTGTTCCAAGCCACTCGGCACCCCCTTCACGCACTGAGAAAGATGATGGAGCAGTTCTCTCAGATACCTGAACACTAAATTATTTTCTTTGAGTCACTGCATTCAACTCCCCAGGAGTTCTCCGGCAACAAGTAGAAGGCAGCATTAATAACTGAAAACAATGGATTATGCCAGAGAATTTCAAGAATAAAGATGCGAAATTCCCTTGCCCGAGATTCGGTATACATTGCAGAAACAACGGTATTGATCAGGCAGCTTGGATAAGAGGCTTTGACATCTTATCTCAACATCTAAAATTAAAACTACATCTTCAATTTGCACTAAAAGCCTGGTGTTTCATCTGGGCTAAACTCAGATAAGAATTTAGTGCGGAGAAGATTAGTTATAAGAATGCTTATTTGTCTTCTTTTTCTCCTCAAATTTGAAAATAAAGCTCAGTAATTGGTAAGCATCTTGCGACAATATAACCGATTTTAAGATGTACTACTATGTCTACACTTGAATAACGTTCTGAGCAGAAAAAAAGAGTTGAAATTTCGCTGAGATGAGAGCAATCGCTTGGTCTCAACAGACGTTCCATTATAATTATAATCAATAGACCTGCAAATTGTATTTTCTAAATATATCTGCGTATTTTAACCCTCTTGGTCTTACGTATTTTCCAATAATCTCCAAAGTCCAGGCAATGTCATCCCTCTTACTCTGAACAGGAATTACTACGTGGGTCTGTGGTGGGAGGGTTCTGTGCACCCCAGTCCTGTGCCTGGGAACAGCGAAGAGCACAGATCAGCGAGAAACAAACAAACAAACAAACAACAGGAAGCTTCAACGCCCCAGGCCTGCTTCCAGAAACAGCCTTAGACCTTCCTCTTTCTAGCGGCCTTTCTTGTTGCTCCCCATTCGGTTGGCGTCAAGCTTGCTTTCATGTGGGACACAATCCCTTCTTTCCCGGTCACGGGGACAGGCCAGGGTCTCTCTGGCTTTGACCTTTGCAGCTGTGCTCCTGTTCTCACCCCAGGAGACCCAGCTCAGCCCCCACCCCCTAGCCCCCGCCCTCCCCATCCCTGCCTCAGCCCTGCGCCACCCAGAGCTTTGAAATGAGCTTGTAACAACCTTGGAAAGGAAAATATTCGGAACCATGCAATTCTTGAAAGTGGGAAATAGAGAATTTCTCCTAAAGTCCTGACCAGAGGCCATGCTGACTGGTTTCAGAGGGAGGGGAAGGGAGGGGCAGCAACAGAGATGACCGGACGTCACTCCAGACAATGGGGCCGCACCAGCCAGGGCAGGGGGTAGCTAACGCTTTAGCGCAGCTTCCATTCGACTGTGCAGTCTGGCTCGCAGATCTGATTACAGGACGGCACTCCCCCCGAGGGCGACGTGAGGCCCCCCCTGCTCACCTTACTGACGCACCCCCAGCACTCACCCCAAAGGTTCAGCCGGCTGGGCACAGGCACTCCTGGGACCCAGGAGTGGAGGGACAGACAAACCTGGGACAGACAAACCTGTGTGGATGGCTAGATGGATAACAATCTCATTCTAACTAGTCTAGTATTATATCTTTTTTTTTTTAAATACTGTTTTCTCCAGAATAAAATCTGAGATTCCAGTATCTTTTACTCAGACTTCTTAGAGCCTAAGCACTCCATGATGTGTGATAGGTATATAAGCTTCCCGAGTATATAATGCAGTTAAATGCCCTTACCAACCCGACAGGTCTTTTGGCTAATGTTTTCTCCAAAAGAATGCAAATTAGAAAGAAAAAAAGGCAAAAACAGGCAAATTGTTTTGGTGCCATTATTACCAAAGTCTCAGGGAACACATATTTTAAAAGACGAAATTCAGTAACACAAAGTCTACTACAGGCAGAACAACTGTACAATCTCACTTTCCTTCTACTACCCGAAGCAAATCATTTAAATTCCCGTCCCAAGTAGTCAGAAGTTAATATCCTGCCCCCAATAACGCCTGGCAACTCCGTCTCAGCCGGTGTGCCACAGACGAATTTCGCCATTTACTCCTGAAAACAAAGTTTCCCCTCCATCCCCTTCCTGCGGAGAAGAGTGATGTTGACGTAGGATCAAGCAGTTTGCCCTCCATGCCATTACGAATATATAACAGAGAGGAAAATGTGCAACTCAGATTAGCTTACTGGTTCTCGGGGCCCTCTCCGGGCCAATTACAGAAGGCTCTTCATTTACATATAAATAGCTCGAAATTCCAGCACAAATGTGCTCCAAGACACCAAACCAAGTAGGTCAGAAAAACATGGATTAGGTGCACTTCAGTTTCATTTCAAGGTGTTTACAACGAGCGCACATTCGAGTAAATAAAATAAATAGAATCAATTTTTCTTACAGAAAGCAACATCTTTTTAAATTATTGAAATGATTCCCACACCGCTCTGAAACCCTTCAGTCCGAGTGTCTTTGGCACGACCCTAATCTTTTGGGGGAAAGAAAAAGAAAGGATTAAGTAGCTATTTAGACTTCTGTTGTGATGCTCTGGATACATAATGTGGTGCGTTTATTCTCTCTTAGGTTTTGTCTGTCTAATGTCAGGGATGGCTCGTGAGCTGGCTTATGGAATACGACCTCACTTACACGTGAAATCCAATACACAAAAGGAACTCGTGCACAAAGTAGAAACAGAGGCGCAGACACAGGGAACAGACCGGCCTCCGTCTGGGGGGAAGGGGGAGGCCGGATGAAGGAAGGGAAGGGGTTCGAGGAAGAAGCACCATGGGGTGGCCCTGGCCTGGGGCTGGGGCGGGGGCAGCGGGGATCGGGGGAGGGGAAAGCCATGGGCAAAACAACTGCTAGTGTTAACAATACAAAATAAAGGGAAAAAATTATTTTTAATTTTAAAAAGATGTAATGAAACCAGCTGCATTTTTCTAATGTAACCTGCTCTCTTCTGTATGTATAACCTGGTTTACGTTTTCTGGCCTTGCCGTGTTCTCCCCCACCGGAAGACGCTGGGTGACGAGAGAAACTTCAGCGGCGGCCTCTAACCACCAACTCGCCTCCGGCGAACCACTCCACGCATTGGTCTACGGCAGTGGCCGTCCACCGCCGTGCTGCCAGAATTTCTAAAACGCGCAATACCTGCCTGCTTAGCCTGGGACACGGACCTCTTTTCCCTGAGACTGTCAAACAGAAACATGGTAACAGCCAGCACAACTGACAGCCACCCAGTGCGAATGAATCAAAATTATGCCCCTTCCCCTTTTTTTTTTGTCAGATCGGCAAAACATGTATTTTTTTTTGGTGTGCCGCAGAATTTTAGGGAAAAGTTTACGTGTGCCATGTGATGAGGAAGGCTGGAAAACCGCGGGTCTGCTGGATAAGGGGGCCCCCGGACTCTCGCCGCGGGCTCCCCAGTGGGTTCCACAGGCAGCGGGAACAAAGCCCAGGGCAGGAAGCAGCGCCCTAGGGGACCAGCCAGGGCTGGGTCCTCATTTTTCTGAGTTGAGCTGTGGGTCCAGACAGACACACAGGGAAAAAAGGAGGCTACTGGTGCTAGCTACTGACACATTGAAACAACATTGATGGTGTTTATACTTTACAAAACATGCCAGAATTGTCCCATCCTGCGTCAATATCTAAAAATATTTAGTTCACAGATAACATGCCACAGGCGGAAATGGTTGAAATGTCTCCTCCAGGTAACAATGTGTGTGTGGCACTGGGGGAGGGGGGGAAGAGGGCGGGGGAGGCGGGGAGACAGAGAAAGAGAAACTACAGCCCACTCGGTGACCAGGACGCCGAGGCCCCGGCCCCACACGGAACTCTGGACAGTGCACGCGGCAGAAATACTGACACGCTGTGGACCTACAGACACAGCTGACGTGTTTGCTAAAAGGACGACCATGGGAACTCCATCTTCAATGATAAACCACATGGTTGTCAGTATCCATCGTGTGGGAGGAAGCCTAATACCAATTCTCCTGAGTTACACAGGACTCACAAAAAAAAATAAATAAAATAAAATAATAAAATAAAATAAAATAAAAATCCTAATTTATATTTCAAGGGGCAGAAATCCAAAAGAGAGAAAAATCTAAATCCACAGTCTAAAGGATCATCATCATCATCATTATTATTATTATTTTTAATTACAAAGCCTGACAACTTAGAGAGACTAGGAGAAACGTTTTTGTTTTGTTTTTAAGACAAAAGCAAAATGAAACAAATATTTGTCTAACAGGCTTGTATACAGAAAGCAAAAATAAATCTTGTACATTGCAGAGAATTTCTTAAAGTTTATAGTTTAAAGGCCCATGTGCTTAAATTTTTAAAAAATATCTAAAATAAACTGCAGACATAAGTTTAAAAAAGAGTTCTAGTACAATTATTAACCGATCTCTGCTATTTCATTCCCATTACAGGTATTTGTACAATCTTACAGGGTGAAACTAGACTTCATTCATGTTTCCAAACAAGTCACGAAATTCAGCTTTGAGCATGAGGCTCTCTTGTAACCTTAGCCCAAGTTCGCTCATGTGGATTTCCACTGTCAAGTCCAGTCAGCACAAACTCAGCGGCCCCGCCATGAGCTTCCACACCAGACCCACTCTCGCGCTGCCCAGGCGGTCAGTGGTAAACGGCGGATACCCAGCCCGGCCTGTGCCTGCTTCCTGGTTCTCTGCCCCAGTCTCCCCCTTCCCCTTCCCTCCACAAATGATACAAATTAGATTTTGCACAGGGAAGTCTCTGTGTGCCGTTCCTGCTGAATATACTTAATATTCATCTCCTTTCTAAACAAAGATAATAGCAAAAGGCTATGATGGAATTTTCATGCAATGGAAAAACTACATAATTTGTTTGTAATGAATATGGTACAAAGGTCTGAAACTGCTTACTAAATATACTACCGAAAAGAGGCTCTGAAAAAAACAACAACGCTGTGTTTCGATATGGGCCTCATTATTTGAGAACTCGTTTCTATATTAGGTACTAGATGCTGCTGGCATGCTAAGCTTTTAATTAGTATTCCACGGTTTTCCTTGCTCTCTCCTTTTTTCTCATATCATCACAATTTTTGCTGAGAAAAAAGGCTACGTATTCAAAAGAACCATCGACACATACTTACAACCTAAAACGGGTTTGAAATAGGAAACGAAATGCTGTGGACGGTACTGTTGAAACTCAGTTGGCGAATACAGTCGTCAAATGTCCCTGGAACCTAAAAGCTTCCTCTTAAGAAAATCTGAAATATACCTGATGAAGCAGGAAACACAGCGCATCAATTAAAATTCTAGGATCTTTACAGAAAGTAACGACTACTCTTTAGGGTGCAAAGGCAATGTTTAAATACATTTTAGAAGTATTTCATAAAGTAAATTGCAGTAAGCAGCTTTTCTTAAACGGTCTTCCGAAAGCTCACTATTTAAAAGCTACTGCAGCAACTGTTCAGATGGAGTTATTTTGAAGAAAGCAAACATGACTCTCTCCCATAGTTACAGGTGATCGGATGCCGCTCACTGCCTGAGCTCACAACAGACTGGAAACTCGTGGGCATGGGTCCAGTTCCCACGGACCCGTGGCAGAACCCGGACACGGGAACAGCGCTTGACCGCTCCCACAGCACGTGGTTCGTGGTCCGAGAAAGGCCCCCTGAGGGTCATCTCGGGGGAAGACGTGTGGGCCCAGCTGAGCCGAGAGGAGGCCTCGTCACCTCCCTTTCCAATGCCCTCCCGAGTCGTGGGGGCCCCCGGAGAGATGCTCTCTCCATTTCAGAGGTGGGAAAGCCGAAATACAAGGAGGTCGAGTGACATGTTGAGGTCAGACTACTGGTTAGTGGCTAGAGAGAGGGAGCTACCAGCTTCTCCTCGGGCCAGGCAGAAATAGTCTCCTCTCAAACACTTGTTTTGTCTCAAGAAGCAAAGGATGTGAATAAAATCACCTCACCTCAGCAGAGAATAAAATATCCCAAATCACCCCTATCAATACCCAGAGTCCACGAATAATGGTCAAACTCCTTTTGACTCTCACAAGCCTAAAGACATGTATAAATGTAAGCCTACCAGGTTAGAAGGAAATAAAATGACTGTCATATTCAGAAAATAAGGTGTTTGGATGTTTCAGTGGATTGCTCACCCCCTTTCCACACTAGCTGTCATTTCAGCCACTCCAATCCAGAAACACATTTCTGGAACAACGGAGTGAACCTGGTATTTTGAATCTTTAAGAAAATTGTTGTTAGTCAGAGAGAACAGCTTTTAAAAAAAAATATTGACAGCCTCAGAGTGATTTCTGGCAAGGCTCCAGGTCACAGTTTGCAGGTAACACGCAAAGAGGAGAAACAGCAGCCCCTTGCTGGCGCAGAGACCCAGCCTGCCAGCGGCCTTGTCCCCAGTGGGTGGGGGGGGGGGGCGCCGAGGGGGGGGGCCGAGGGGGTCCTCCAGGGAAGCCAGACCCAGTGCCTGCCAGTTCGCTCCTGCCGGAGGGGGCTGAGTCCTGCCAGCTGACACTCCACCCCAGGAGCCACAAGGCAGCGACAGGAGGTGCCCAGAGTGGGAGGGAACTACCCCGTCTCATCACGGGAAGGAAGTCAGCGAGTGCAGGCAATTACTTAAAAAGAAAAATCGGCCCCCTTCCACAATCTCCCGTCATCTGAAGTGAAGAAAGTAACTGAACAAAACCCGTCCATGTGCGGACAACTGGTGCCCCTTCGACACGCTTTTCCTACTTTTATTAGCAAACCCTTACTTCCCCGTTTAATGGGAAAACGTAGGACCAAATAATAAACGTCAATAGGTGAAGCAGTTCCTCTCATAATCATGACAATTTTTTCCTCTTCCTTTTCCTCGTACGGACTTGGTGCAGTTGGAAGGATCCACAGAACAAACGTGGGAGGTCGGAGGATTCGCCAGTGCTGACTCAGATCAAAGATGTAGGTCTGCGGCTCCCAGAGAAATCCCGCTGATTTACCCCTGAGACTCCGGCCCAGGAAACCCCCGGCAGCGGGGGTGGCCTGCTCAGCTTACCAACTGGGGGTCACGGGTAGGAACCACACTGACATCTTTCCCGTCAGCGAAAAGCGGCTGGCGACAGAGCCAACCGCCGGCTTGGCCGGGCTGACCAGCTGAACTGCCCAAGGGGACAGTAGAGGACGAAAGCCAAAGAAACCCTTCCGTGAGGCTATTTCGCTTCTGTGCCATGGCCCTTCTGCCGAAATGCTGGCTTGGTAAAAAAACAAATATTGACAGTATTGGTGATACCCCGGATAACTACCGTACATTTCTATAGTACTTCCCGACAGAAAAAAGCATCTTCGTGTACATTTTCTCATTCCTACGTAACCTGATACTCCTTCACTGGTATAGTTTGCATGGCTGACCCTCCAAGGAGGCTGATAAACAAAGTACATAAACTTTCAGAACGCTAAGAATTTTGAGAGAAAAGTGCATCCAAAGGGAGGTAAAAGCAAAACGGAACACATGCGTGTGCGCGCACACGCACAGACATGGGCCGCATAATGAAGTGGGTCAGTGTCGGGGAGTGGGGCCCAGGCTTCTCACCGTTTAAGCGGGAGGTCAGAGGTGAGCGAGGCTGGGATGGGGGTGCAACTGGAATGACAGGCGTGGCGACAGGTTAGACTAGGAGACATCGGTAGGCGCCCGTGTTTAGTTTAGTATATGCAGAGATATACATGCCTATCTATGTATGCATACATAGATACACATGCACATATACATACATACGTGTGTGTATAAATAAAATGTTTCTAGTTGTGTGTACAGCCAGAGGTTAGTAATACATAGATCTACATCCCGACTCAATCAGGTGAGAGACGCTCAAGGCACCGGGCCCCCGGTGGCAGCAAACATCCCTAGTGCTCAGGTCTTGGTTCCTATTATTTCTCCGGAAAACCCTAACTAACACAAGCCCAGGATGATAACAACAGCAGGGGTAGCTGCATGCATGTGTGGGCGAAGGGTAGGAAGTGTGTGCAAACTCTGTATTTCCCATTAATTTTTTTTCTGTAGGTCTGAAACAACTCTAAAAACTAAAGTGTACTGAATTAAAATGATTGCACATATGATAATAAAAGCAAGGTGACAATACAACGTAAATGCTAATATGGTGAGTGGTAGAGATTATAACTTAAAATTTAGAGGAGGTAGGAAACATTTGCAATGAGGCCGATTCAGAAGAACTTCAAAGAGCTGAAATTTGAGCTGGTCCCTGGTACATAGGTGGTGCTCGGGTGGGAAAAGAGCCACTAATTATTAATTATTAACATGCAATCTGTCTGAAACAAAATTAAATTACATTTCTCTCAATATGGCTGCAATATGCTTTGAAGTCATTTGTAAAATGTTATTCTGATAGATGTGAATCATTTCATGTTGCCACATGACTATTTTTCATAAGTGGAAAGCTGTTGAATCTTGATACAGCAATTTGTGTTAAACTACAGAAGTGATTAAGAAAGTGACATTTTTTCATGAGGCCATACTAAGGGATGTGTCTAGTCTTAGAATTAGTTACAAATGTCCTCTGTTGCAAATAACAGCCATACGGTCTCTGTATTTAACGAGTTCATTATTTTCTGTACTAATTCCGATGCCACAATCATTTCATCAGATTTTCAGTGAACCCTTGAGCAACTTCAGGTAACAGTGAGGAATGTGGACGTTGACCTAACCCTGTGGAAGCTGGGGGAACACGGACGGGGTGTTCACCAAGGCAGCACAACCTTCTACAAAGCTTCTCAGATTTCTCAATAAAGAATAAATTGTGATTTCTTTAGCCTGGAATTTCTAAACTTGGCCTTGGCTGGGACCTCCGGGGCAGGGTTGATCGTATAGTTCAATGGTGAACAGAAGGGGGAAATTAAATGGGACGCCCTTTTGCTGGTCTTCAGTGGGAAGTGTTCCATAGTTTGTCCCTAAGGATGAGGGTTTTTGTACACTGTATTTTTTTCATGGGGTCTCTTTGAAACCCAGTCTGCAGGGTTTCCTTCTGTCCACAGCCTGCTGATGGTCTTCATGATGAAGGGTTGTGGAATTTCATCAGTGCTTTATCTGCAGCCAGCGAGATGCTTCTACTTTTCTTCTGCTTTACTCTATTTATTTGGCAGGTTGCACTGCATTGTTCTAATGTTACACCACCCTTGCATTCCTGGAATAAACCTCTCTCAGTTCATAATACAGTATCTTTTTTATACATTAACTGATCTGATTAGCTACAATGTTACTAAAGATTTTTACACCCGTGTAATGAAGGACATTGGTCTTATTTTTTTTCTTATAACTTCTTTTTCATCTCCAGACCTGCACTAAAAAAAATCGTTAAAGAAATTCTTCAGGCAGAAGGAAAAATAACACCAGATGGAAATGCAGATCAATATAAAGAATGAAAAATGCCAGAAATAAAAATCCTAGCAGAAACTGACAACTTGATTATACCATTTATACAGATGTACAAAGGACTTAGGATAGCGAAAACACTTTTGAAAAGGACGAGTGGACTGACTCACACTCCCTAACTTTAAGACTTCCTGTAAAGTTATTTCAATCCAGGCAGCGAGCCTGTGGCATAAGGATGAACATCATGATTAATGCAACAAAACGGTCCAATAAAAGGCCCCCATTTATATGGTCAATTTATTTATTTTTTTACAAAGGAGCCAAGGTAATTAAATGGGAAAAGGATAATTGTCAACAAATTGTACTAGAACAATACACATGACCGAAAAAATAGAACTATGTCCCTTATCTCAACTGTATGTAAAAATTACTTCAAAATAGATAGAGACCTAACTAACTGTAAGGCCTAAAGCTGTTACACTTCTAGAATAAAACATAAGAGAAAACTCTTTGCCACATTAAATTAGGCAATATTTACTAGATAGAAAAACAAATGTATAAACCAAAAAGAAACAATTGATTTATTATACCTAATTAAATTGAGATTTCCACCCTTCGAAAGTGTCTGCAAAAAAAATAAAATGAAAAATTAAGACTTGTAAAAAATAATTGTAAAACTTATATCCAGAAAAATAAGATCTCATACAATACAATTACCAAAAAAAAAACCCCTCAAAAACCAAAAACTGAATTGTAACAATGGGTAAAATATTTGAACAGATGTGTCAGTCAATAAGCCATACAAATCACAAATAAATGCATCAAAATCATTAGTCATTAGAGACAGGCAAATGAAACCACAGTAGGACACCACCACACACATTAGAATGCCTAAAATTGTACACACTGGCCAATACCAAGTGTTGGCAAGGATGCAGAACAAGCCGAATTCTCATGCGTTGTGGGTAGAAATGCTAAAGACTGAGCCACTTTGCACAGCATGGAACATTCCTTATAAACTTAAACACGCACTTAACCATAAGATTCCAAACTGGCATGGCTAGATGTTTACCCATTAATAATGAAAACAAATGTCAATATAAAAATGTATATGTCACTATTTACAGCAATGTTATTTACAACAGCCAAAAACTGGAAGTGACTAATTGTCCACCACCAGTTTAATGGATAAGCAAGTAGTGGCGTGTCTGTAAAACGGAATACTACCTGGAAATACAGTGAAACCGATCCCTGACACCAGCAACTATATGGATGGGTCTCAAAAAGAAACAATACGACAAGCCAAGGAGGCCAGACATGTGGGAGTGTGTGGGCAACGCTGGGAAAGGCCAGCCTACCGCGAGGAGAAGCACGTCAGTACTCGTCAGGGGCCGGGGGGCCAGGGGGCCAGGGAGAGTGAGTACAATGGAGTTTCGGAGGTGATTAGAATGCTCTCCATCTTGATTTTCTTACCGCATGTAGAACTGTACATTCAAAATCAGCGAATTTCATTGCATGTACCTATGTCAGTAAATAAAATCAAAAATAAAAAAGCTACAAAGTTGGGGGGGTAAATAAGTGCTCGATTCAGCAATAACATGTTCAGTTCTTGCTCAGCACAAGGCATTGTGCCAAAGTTCGAAGATGTGTTGAGCACCCTTCTAGCTCTGCGAAGACTTCTCAGTCTAGTGAAGAAGCTACATATACAGCTAAGAACAACGTAACTCCACTAAGTCCAATATAGAGGTCCAAACAAAACTTTGCAGGCACAGAGGAGAGTGGTTACGTCTCCAACGTTCAGAGACACCTTGACAAAAAGGCAACAACTATGCTGGGCTGTAAGAGGTCACTAGGATTTAACAGGTGATACTCCCTAACTAACCAGAAAGTATATTACAGTTACTTCCTATATATGTTCATCCATCCATCCACCCACCCATTCCCTCATCTTCCAATTAGCTACCACTGTACTTAGAGGAACATTAATTTGTTAATATGTACCCTGTAGCCAAAGGTTTGTGCATGGCATTTGTTCATTAACTACTTTATCCATGAAATTGATAAAATTAAGTCTTCAGATTTACATATAATTAGGGTTGCTAATAACTATCCTGGTTGCTCAGGACTTAAGGGTTACTGGGATATAAGACTTTCAGTGCTAAGGCCTGGAAATTCCAGGCAAACGAAGAAAGATTGGTGATTCTAGATTTATCAGAGAAGAAGTTCTAATGATAGAGCAAGCTTTATGAGTACAGCTACCTCTCTATAACTGGTTATTAAACTTCCGTTTGTTTCGATAGTACCTTATAAATCATTATTCTAAACGTTAAATATACTTCGATTTTTTGAGTTTCCTCACTGTGTTCTCCGGCTATTACCAAATGACCCAAAAAGTAGTTTGTTTTTCACTAGCTAGAGCTGCTAGAAATGTGCTTAATTTATACAGACATAATTTTAAATGTTTGCTAATTATTTCATAACAAAAGAAAAGGGAAGAAAAGGAGGAAGGAGGGAGAGGGAGAGGGAGGGAGGGAGGAAAGGAAGGGAAGGAAGGAGCTCTGGACGACATTCCGTGTTGCAGAGCAGCAATACTCCATCCGCAGGCGGCACCCGGCGAAGCCATCCTCCCGTGCCGCGTTCTGACAGTGTCTGCAGAGCCGGCGGAACGAACCTGAGGCCGCACGTGCGCTTCAGCCTCGCTGCCAACACCCGACCCGGACCCTCCGGGGAGCCGGCCGCCTGCGCCGTGGGAGCTGCCGTAACCACCGGCCAAGCACACGGATCGCTGATTCCGGCTCCCCAGCCACGCGGGGGAGAGTTCCGTGTGGAACCAACCTATCCTTCCACCGCAGATCCGCGGGTGCTGCATTTTTAGTTTTACGGTTGCATGAGTCACGCGAACCACAGGGTGTTCAAAGAACCCAGGAAACATTAAGGAGGAGCCCCGTGCGCCGCCCCCCAGAGGGTAAATAAAGCCCCGCTGCCCCTCGCCGCCTACGGAAACGGCGGGGTCGCCGGAGGGACCCCCAGGCCCCAGAGCCCCCTCTTCTGAGAGCAGCAACGCTGGCCGACGCCCAGAACGGAAAGGCCCGGGGGACACGGGGCACCATCATCACTCAGCCCTGTCCGCGGTGCCTCCCCACGCAGACAACGGTGCTCGGGGAGCTCGAGTGGACGCGCCGAGCACAATTCCCTGAAGCGAGCAAGAAGGAAAAGACGACGCACAACCCCAAGCCAAGCCACACGGGGCGACACGAGTTCGTGGTTGGCCCCTGGACACGGGGCCGCCGTGAGAACGGGCCTTCCAACCGCAGACCTGGCGACAAACAGTGGCTGCTTCCACAGGTGTGACACGCCGCGAGCGACACGTCACACGCACGGGACCAAGTAACCATGTTTCTTGTCTCAGTCACACACACACACGCCGACCTACGGAAATTCTAGCCATAACATCCAACCATGAAGGTCTCAAGCTGTGGCTAGATCGCTGATTACTCGAATTAACGATCACGCCTCTTACCAGTGAGGGGAAAGCTTACGGAAATCCTAGATACCATCGTGTCACAGAAGGAACTGCCAGGTCGTCTTTTTTAAAAAAAAGTTTTCCCCCTGGGAAAATGCCTCAGCACTGTACTTCCTCCACCAGATGAAGAAGGCACCGGCCACTGCCCGGGCCGGTCACTCGGCACCCACCTGCCCCTACCGCCTTCCAGGTGTGCCGCTGGGCGGGTCACCTCTCTGGAGCTCGGTCTCCTCACCTGCTAAATGGGAATGACGACATTGCGTCCATCACACGCTCCTGTGGGGATGACAGGAGCCGCTGGGAGGAAAGGGCTGCAAGTGGGGGCTAGCACACAGGAGGTTCTAGAACTTCTAGTCGTTATGGTTACTGCCACCTCTCCTTGTTCTATGCTCCCATCCGTCCCTCCGTGTATCAGTTTATATCGAGAAACACGGGGTTTCAGAACTAGAAACACCCAAAAGCCAACACACAAAACTAAAGTCTCTAGCTCTGGTTCACGGCTGTTTCTAATGCTATTTCCTACAAGCTCAAGATGAACAAATTTCCCAGAATCCTCCCCCTGCACAAGCCAGACCCCTAATGACAGCCAGAAAACTCCGCGAATTAAATTCTGGTCTCAGCCGCGCGAAGCCCAGCAGGTGAGCCCAGGTAGGCCGGCCACCGCTGCTTCGGGGGTCTGGCTGACGCGTTCCCAGACTAGCGCTGGCACCTGGGGCTGGCCGGGCCCCTTCTAGGTTTAATATGCCGATCCAGTAAATCCCGTAGTGCTCTTTAATGTGTTTATGTGACATTATACATTTGGCTTCCTGACGCTTCAGAATTTGTCTCTAGACACTTATTAGATCCTAAGCATCAGGATCCTCCGGGGCAGGTTTTTATTCTTCGCCCCCCCGCCCCGCCCTTTGCCCCTTTGCAAACTACATGATTAGCCAGAAGCTGTCCAGTGAGTGGAAAATAAAGGATTAGCAAAGTCGTCAGCACTTCCAGCAGCGGTCTGGAATTTTATGGATATTACACTTACCTTTTATTAATGCTACTTTGGATTAAAAAAGCTGCTCAAGTCCATCACGCAAAAGGGTATTTTTAAGGGCAACGCACCCAGGGAAAAGGGTAATATGCAAGGTAGCTTGCAAACCAGGTAATTGCAGAGTTTCCGTAGCTTTGGATACGTGAATAGGGGCTTAACACGTTCGAAATCGCTACCGCCGACTCTCCTAATGCATCCGTGAAGATTAGAAACCTCTCCTTCATATGGTAAGAAACTACCGTGTGGGAGTTTTGCAGAGAAAGGGAAACATTTTTGTTTATTCGTGTTTTCGAGTGACAATGTTTGGCGGCACAATAAATATGCACGGGAACTGAATGTCAACGGCCGATAAGGAGCAGTCGGCTGAGCAAGTCTCCGTGCAACGCCGCGGTCCGAGGTCCGAGCTCGCCCCGACGGCCAAAGAAAGACTTCACGAGGGAAATTTTCGTCAGCATTTTTGTCGCCATCACACCGTTCTGCTGCAGGCTGATGTTCTCGATCAAGGTCTTAGACGCTCGCATATGGAAAAGGCCACGATGACCTTCAGACCCTGGATCTAGAACGGAACACGAGTCTTAGGAACTGCGAGTTCACACTGGCGGAGGGGTGACGGTTTCCAAGGCCGCTAGAAATAGCCAGGCGCTCTCCCCAAAGTGGGGGTTCCTGAAAGATCTGGGCGGCAACCCATGGTGCGCGGCCGCGCCAGACCGGAACCCGAGGAAAGGCCGGCACAGCGCGGGAGAATCACAAGACAAGTCCGAGGCCGCGAGCAGGAGTCCCTGCTTTCCACCAGGGCCGTGGGCGGCGTTAGAGCCCCCTGCAGATGCGCTGACGGGACATGGTCTTTGGTTCCAGGAGCCGTGATACCAAACCGAGGTGCTTCACAGTGAAGGAACCCTATAGAGCTCCCCCTTGTGAAAGGGGCCGTTCTAATTTCCCAGTCTTGATTGTCCCAGCCAGGTAACTGAGCGAACTGTGAAACAACATTTACAATGTAAGTAAAACTCCATTGTCTTCAAGCAGGGACTTAGGATTCAAGTATTTACTCTCTGGGTGATCTCATGTACTGTGATTTACATAGTAGAATTTTGACCTTTTCAATATCAGACAAAAAGTAAGCTTTTCTGAAACAAGTTAAGGTAATTAGTTATGTACAACTTGAAATAACCTTGCAAAGAAGAGCAATGAAAATAGACTAATCTAGCCTGGCTGGTGTAGCTCAGTGGATTGAGCGCAGGCTGCAAACCGAAGTGTCGAAGGTTCAATTCCCAGCCAGGGCACATGCCTGAGTTGCAGGCTACGGCCCCCAGCAACTGCACATTGATGTTTCCCTCTCTCTCTTTCTCCCTCCCTTCCCTATCTAAAAATAAAAATAAATAAAATCTTTAAAAAAAAGAAAATAGACTAATCTTTGGCAGAAAATACCAAAAATGAGATGGATAGGTGCTAAAGTTTACATGTGTATTTCCAGATGACAGTTTAAAATGCACTGTATTTTATTTAGAAGTAAAAAAAAAAAACTGTTATGATGTGACCACCCCACCCTAATATCTGCCTAGAAAACATCTTTCCATCACACAAAAACTCCATAGGTGGGTAAGAGACTGCTGAAATGCTGGTGAAACATCAACCACACCAAAGCTAGCAAATGTTGCAACGAAGAACCCTAATTTGAAATTCAAATATTTTTCTCAGTGGTAGGTATGACATTGTATCCTAAATTAAGAGAAGAGTTTATGTCCATCTAAAAACAAACAAACAAACAAATTTACAGAATTCAAAAGGCAAAGAAAGGCAGTGAGGGTTCAAAGATGCTTCCTTTTACAAAAGCTAAGTGTAATGACTCAGGTTTCCTGGGTAGCGAAAAAGTGAAAAAAGAAGCAATAGATTAGTGGACAGTAGTTTGGAAGAGCAACATAAAAACAGTTAATGCCCAGCACCGCCTGGTTTACGGTTGAGATTCTCTCCTCATCCGTGACAGGCCGTGAAGGGGGGGGGGGGGTCAGAGAGGAGTGAAAACCACCCTCCTTTTGCACCTGCTAGAGCCGTCTGCTGGTGGGAGGCAACAGGGTGGGTTCCGAGACCCTCCTCTCGGTGAGCAAGCTCACTGAGTTCCACCATGAACGGTGTGCCCTGGGCAGCCGTGGTGACCTTGAACAATGACCCAAAGTGGAAAGCGGAGAAGGGAGGTGCTGGCTCCGTCAGGAGAACAGCCCGGGGCACACGATGCGGCTGCTAGGGCGCAGTGGAGAGGTAACTCGCCGTCGCAGGGCGGTAACCTGCCGTCGCAGGGCGCACCTGCGCTGGAGCTGAGTGTGCACGGAGGGGGCGCCCTTTTCCACCACTTTGCTGGAACTAATTTTTTATCTGACTTAAAATGAAGCACAGTTTAAAATCAAAGGAGATCATCCTCATAAATCATGCTATTAATAGAGAACAAATTAAGAAATCTGCAAAACAGGATATTGGCAACCTTCCAAAGCATAAGTAATAGCTAAGGTCAGTCCTCGGAAGGATAACTCATTAGCCAAAATTAAGGTTTCCATTCGTGACCCCGTATAGAGAAGAAGGAAACAAATACATTTCTAAGCCTTGAAATTGAGGTTGCTCCTTTTTTTTCTTTTTCATCTCTGATGGAAGACACTTGGGAAACAGGTGTCATTGCTGTTGGACTACTGTGAGTTCTCTCCTCAACGTGAACGGCCACAATGCACAGAACAGGATGGTCTGCTGGAGTGACACGAAGATGACCTTGACCTCAGAACGTCCACGTTTATTTTTTAACGAAGAGGTTACCACATCTACTAGTCTGATCATTAACTCAAAACACGTGCTCCATTTTAACTTCAGAAAACATCACGTCTCAGTTATCCAAATGACAACTGTGGTGAAAAAACACAGAGTAGAGGGCTCCGCTGAGGGAATCATAAAATTTTCCAAAACAGCTGGCTTGTTTTTAATAAAAACAGAATACACTTCCCTGGACATGGCACAATGAAATCTATTAACCCTTACGACGAACACACATATGCCTTTTAAAAAGACGCGTGCGGCAGCTGTGTTCGGTGACACTCACTGGCAGGCAGGTGTCACCTGAGAAGTGAAACTTTATTTGTAGCACCGATAGCCCCAGCGAAAGAACGTCTCATGAATTCAGGTCAGGGAGCCCTCCCCTCAGTATCCTCCATCTGTTCATTGGCCTGCACGGTAAAGTGTGAACATACATGGCAACAACTTAAACATGGCAGCACCAACTAGCGACATTGACCGCACTCACAAAAATGCGGGAGTTGGGAAGCGGTTCCAGCATCTCTGTTCCTTCCTTGGTCCCACGCGCGTTTTCCCTGCGGAGCGACCTTCCGCCTCCCCCACCCCGTGGGTGTTGCCACCCCAGCTCACAGCTCCCGAGCCCGGCTCTGTCGCCCCAGGCCCGTCCGTCCGAGGGCACGGCCCCCACATTAGGTGGTCCCTTCCATGGACAAGGACTGAAACCGAATTTCCTAAAACAACTCAGTTGACAAGAATTGGATATGTCACTAAATGACTAAATTCCTCACGTAGTCGTGGGAGTTGCCGAAAGGAGCTCCCATGAAAGACCCTAATTCACGTAATCCACGAGTTGGGGAACAGCAGGGCGCAAAGAGGGGCAACAAGAGGGGCACTGCAGGCTTCGACCCCCACGGCTGGAGTTTTCATTGGTACTGCGGCAAAACACCAGGCTGGGGACTCTCTCTCCCCCGAGTTGAATGAAATGCGTTACCCCAAACCGTTACAGCTCTGAGAGTATTCAGGCAAAGTCACCTAATGTATCACTCAACACGCTGAAACATCGCACATGCTCTCTCCTTACGGAAAGAATCTGCGAGCGCCCCCACATGTTAGGACACACTCCTTAAGAATGGCACACATGTAAGCAAAGATTTATGAGACTTTAACCACGGCGATAAAGCGCTGTATGATCAATCAAGTTTTAGTTACATCAAAAAAAATACCATAAATTAATATTGATGCCGTTGCTCCGTTCAAATACTGCACTGAAGGGAAACACTGAAATCACTCACTCGAGCAAGCAATCCGATTACAAACGTACAGTGTCATCGCAGGACTCGGGCGGTTCTGACGCATGATTCACAGCCTGTGTTTCGGCACAGTCAGTCCTCCAGAGGATCAGCCTGCGTAGGGATTACTGGCTAACTCTGACAGCCGCGCGCCACCCAAGGAAACTTAAATAATTGTCTTCCTCGGGCTCCTCCGTTTTGGATATCCCTTTGTTACAGAAATATGTAAGCGTCTACAAGGTAAAAGTATCTTAAGCTGGGTTGTGGTCAAACGCATACGTTTATACGGAAAAAAAAATGGCTTGAAATCCGCTGAATTTGTTTCCCACGTGAGTAACAAGTGTGTTTGCATAGAAAATCCAGGCACGTGCTCGCGCTCCTTAGGACGCGCCCCTGCGGCCGCTGATTCCGCCTGCTTCTCGCGAGAACTCCGCCCGGCTCCGGCTCCGGCTCCGGGAGAACGCGGCGCTGCCTCGGTTCCCGCGAAAGCACAGATCCTGGAGGCGGGGCGCCTGACCCGCTGGTAGCACGTACTTGAGCAAGTCCTGTAACCCTCTGTGCCTCAGTTTCCTTATCTGTGAAAGAGATGATGATGATGACCATCATCATCATCACCATCAACTACCTAGAGGGCTGCTACTCGGGTGACGTGAGCTTCGAATGGGACCTGGCACATAATAAGTCCTAAGTAAGAACAGTATTAGTTCAGAAAATAAGAGACACTACAGTTTAAGATGCTTGTAATGTAGGAGACCATTCTGCGTGGCATGGGCCCAGCTCCCACTGGGAGATGCACAGGACCCACGCCCACGGGTAGGTTCTCCCGTGGGGAATCAGGCCTGCAATGTGTCTAGGCCGCTTTGAGTCTTGCTCTTGCTAAAAAACTCCCTCACCTGAATTGAGGTCTTTTACTGCAAAGTAACTTCCTAAAATCCAGGCTAAACCTTCCAAGGATGAGTGTAACTGGTCCAACCACTTTTGCCCTTTCATTTGCAAATATCCCTCTTCTGTGATGTGATAGGCGGCACTGGCTCCTTTGTTTCCTGCAAAAGGTAACCCCCTAAAGCGAACCTGTGCACAGTAAATGAGGACCATCTTGTAATGGGCAGAGAAACCCAATAAGCGCCTGTCATGGCGGAGGCCTTGGATTTTACTCCCCTTGAGAGAAAAGCCATGCTGTCCCTTTTCCTCCACTGGACTCAGTAATTTGTGTGAACGTCTCATTTCATCCATAATGACGCGGACACTGCGGGCTGGTGTCTGCATCATTGAAATATGCCTTGTAACATCCCGACGTGCACTTATATTTGGACAGCCGAGTGTCTTGGTTACGAAGCTGGCTGCCATACAGAATATGTAAGTAGCTGATCTCCCACGAGGGCTAAGCCTGCGCTGACAGCTAAGTTCAAGGCGCTTGGGGGACAATGAGCTCAGGCAGGAAGCTGGAAGCCAGAAGCTGCAGGGAAGGCCAGGCCCTCCAAGGAACAGCTCAGTCTATTTCATTCTCTGGTTGGGATCACAGTGAGGACCGCAGGCCCTGGAATGGGGTGCCTCCCCTGCTGGGGCAGATGGCTAACATCCAGATGGGGATCTCAGGATCTTAAGAGACTTACAAGGCTCCGCTGCGCCCCACTGTCTCCAGCCAATGATCATCTTGCCCCTTCTCAGGCAGCGGCACCCCAGGCAGAGGAGAGGCAACACAGAAGTGATGGAGAGCCCTGTGTTTAGCGTGGGCAGGCTCCGTGTCCGGTTCACACACCCCAGCACCTTGCAGGGCCCCTGGCATACAACTGAAAAGCAATAAATACTTCTTGAATGGAAAACAAATGTCAGAAGTGAACAAGGCTAAAGAGGTCAAATGCCTGTTTTTATAGCTGCTGTCGCCGACGCCCCTGGACTCAGAAATGCCATGTCCCGGGCTGTGCCCCTCCCTGCCCACCACCCACACATCACCCCGTAAGTCTCCACGGCAGCTGCTGACTCCCCACGTGGGCTGTGCGCCACAGGCCTCCTTGGAGTTCCACCATTAACGTTCAAAATGTGAAATAAGAAACAAATACCTCTATAAGGTCCTTTCCTAAAGGTCTCTCATAAATTCAACACACTCAACAAGTGGGTCGTTTTAAAATGCAGTGAGAAGTTGACCAAAAAGCACAAATACAATACAGTGATGTGGCATTATAATCAACTCACCAAGACGCCTGGGATTTCATGGTTACTTAACTACCCTTCTTCTTGCCTCTCCCCTCCCAACATTAACATTTTAACAGTTTATTTATAAAGCACCTAAAAGTGCCTGTAGGAAAATACATAAACATTAAAGGAGATGCAAATTTGACATCTGTCATTTCAGTCTTGCAGAATTTTTTGTATTCTCTATCTGGGCTAAATTTGCAACTTTTCTTTAGGTAGGAACTCATTCCCTTGTCAGTTCTATGGGTTAAAATTAGATATTAGAGAAGAGAACAAAGAGAACAGGAAAAAGTTGTGTTCCGATACTGGAAAAGGACAGTCTGGTTGTGTGATCAGACAGAATGGCCTTTTTAATCCGAAAGGGACGTAGTTACGTCTGTGGTCTGCATGCGTCCTCTGCGGAGGTCAGTGGGGTTGCATGCACACGTATGTTCCAGGCAGGAAAGCAGCGTAGGACGCGAGGCTCTTAATTAGGAGCCATGAGAGAGGAGAACCGTTGTGGATGGGGATATTCAACAGAGATCACCGCCGTACCTTCCATGGGAAGAGAATGGCTAATTATTGGTCAGCCCTTTTGTCAGCGAGGGCGTTTGAGAGAGATGGGTGAGGACGTTCATAATCCAAGAAGGACTGAACCTGTAATAAAGATGATAAAACACCGAGGCACTCGCCAAGCTAATGCTTGCATTTCAGTACTGATCAGAAGATACTATGCCCAGCAGCCGTGTCTCTGAACCCTCTTCAGCAGAGTGAATGTGCTGTTTCCCGGATGCTTTCTGATCTGTTTGCAGATTTCCTCCTCGTGATCTGTAAAAACAGCATTGTCATCTCTTCTTTACTTACCATGGAAAGCAGAGAACGGAGAAAATGAAGTCAACACAGCCTTGACCGCTAGAGACTCAGAACTGGTATCGCACAGGCTCCGTAATTTGGGATATTTTTATAAACCAACCCGATCAACTGTTCATCAATTTATGAGTGTCTTATTTCTTAACTATTTAAAGTTGCCTGATGAGTGACAGAGAAATAAACAAATTCTGATAACACAGATACAAAAACAGAATGACTGATGAACAACACCTAATGACTGATCACATCTGATACTTTTTTTATACCAACAACAAGCGATGCATGTGCATGTTAAGCGACATTATGGATGATGAGCACTGTGAAGGTCACATATGTGGACAGTGAACAATTGACAATACAGGGTGTCATCTGGTTATAATTTATTCATGGTTACTTATAATTTCGTCATGCTCTACCTTTATTTAAGGCAGCTTATGGAGCTGCAGATAATATATTGGGAAAAATTCTTTCAAGCGAGGAGGATAGTGTAGAGAGAATAGAAAGAGAGGAAAGTAGTAAAGGGGCTAATAAGGAGATTAACACACAAAGGACGGCGATGCTGGAAGGAATTAGTGAAAACAACTCACAAATCTCGCCCTCCGCTTCCAGACGCCAGGATGACAGCACTGGGAGGAAAGGCGTCTGGCTCCCTCCTTCGTGACACAGCCAAAGCAGCAAGAGCCATCCTTGCTTTTTCCTTGTCCTTTACCTCCCAGATTTTTCTGTTAGTACATCCTGTAGGTTTTAACCTCAAAATATGCCCACTCTTCCCCATTGCAAATGCCCCACCCTCTCTCATCTAGACTGTCCCAAGGGCCCTCTAGCTGGTCTCTCTACGATGTACTGTCCCCACTGGGGAAAGTAGGGTCCCCTAAAAACACAGATGGAAGCATGTCACTCCCCTCTGCACAGCTCTCTGTGGCTGCCTATTGGACCTTCACTGGATTTCAAGCCCTCCCCATGACCTTGGGGATCGGGACCTGGAACTCGGCCCCTATGGCTCTGCCCCTGGCCCACGTGCTCCAGCTCATCCTTTCTGTTCTCAGCATAAGACACACACGCACCAGGCTCAGCTCTGCTTCGGGCTCTGCGCTTGCTGCTGTCCCTGCCCAGACACCCAGTCTCCAAACCGCGGCCTGACTAACGGCTTCGGTCGGGGCTCACTTCCGCTGTCACCTCCTCAGTAGGACCTTTCCTAAAACCCCCAAATAAATGTGCGCGCGCTCTCTCTCTCTCTCTCTCTCTCTGCCATATAGCCCAATTTTATTTTCGTCACAACATTTCTACACGAAGTGACCTTATTAACTTCCTGGGCTGTTTGTGGTCTACTTCCCCATCCCCAACGGAAACGTATGCATGTATGTTTCCCCTGAGGAGAGAACACGGCAGCCCCGTGACCTGGAGCCAAAGCTCAATGCAATAAAAATAGTGGAGATGCTGGGGTTAAGAGACACTTCAGAGTGAGTAACAGATTTTTTCCCCCTAAAACGTAAGCCGACATTGGCATGAAAGCATGTGATTCGGTGAGACCGACTGCCCAGGAGAGGGAGACGCCGCGCATGCATGTGCCCCTGGCCTTCGGCTCTCTGTGGCGGGGCATCGTCGGTGAGCAGATCTTAAGAGCATCTAGAGTGACCTCTGAACTTTATACCACCCATGAACTCTGCTCTTCTGAGACAAAATTTCAAAAGGAGCAGCAATGAGTTCAAGAATCTGTTGGATTACAAGACACAAAACGTAGCTACGCTGGACGAGAGGGTGCAGTCATAAATAGTCCGCCCTCGCCAAAACTCAGAAAACAACCTAAGTTCGCTCACAGTCCTAGCTGAACTAAGGGACTGACAAGTAAACATCCTAGAAAGTAATTTTGGGAACATTTCCAACCCAGATGACACTGATTTCATGCTTGGAGGCCATGCCTCTGTGAAAAAAAGCAACAAAAAAAAATGACAGAAAAGAAAATTTTTTTTAAATTTGCTGTGTTAAAAATAAATCAACATTTCAGCATAACCCTCCTCACCCTTCCACCTACGTAAACATCTCTACTGCCGAAAGGAATTAGCTTCCCAGCTTCAGTGTAAGCGGTATCCTTTTGAGTTGCCCGAAACAGCTGTCAGGAACAGAACCACCAAGCAGCCCAGGCGTGGGGGCTTTGGTCTGCTGGCCCCCAGACGAAGGAGCGAGGAAAGGCAGTTAGCAGTTAATAGCAGCACCCAGGAGACTGGCTGGGGGCCAATGAAACTCCCAAGATGGTCAGCAAACGTGACGGGGTGGTAGGCAAAATAACGGCCCCAGAGATACCCGTGTCCGATCCCTGGGACCTGCGAGCACATCAGATTACACGGTGAAGAGGAACCAGGTTTCATATGGAAGTCAAGTTGCTCTTGAACTGGTCTTCAAGTAGGAAGATTACCCAGTGGGCCCAGTGACTAGGGTCACAAACATAGAAGCAGGAGGCAGAAAAGTCAGTCTCAGAATGATGCAGTAGAATAAGGACTCACAGGGGCATTGCTGACTTTGAACATGGGAGGGGCCACGAGCCAGGGATGCCGGCAGCCACTACAGGCTTGAAAGGTAAGGAAACTAATTCTGTCCTCAAGTCTCCAGGAGGAGTGCAGCCCTGACCTTGAATTCAGGCCAATGAAACATATGTCAGACTTCTGACCTATAGGACTGTGATAGTAGGTTGGAGTTGTTTGAAGCCACTACGGTTGTGTTAATTTGTTATAATAGATACAAGAAACGAACAAAGATTGTAATTAAAACTTCCTATATAAGATAAGAACATAATCAAAAATTCCAAAATGCATTTAAAAAGACTAACAGTAAGAAGGAAATCACATTTTAAAAACTGGGAGTAGTTACTAGAAAAATAAGTAATGTAATCTAAAACAGTTCAAAAGTATAGTTTAAAAAAAACAAGTAGGAACAAGAAGGAACAAACCATATGTAAACATAAGACATTTAGAACAGTCAGAAATTAAACAACAACAAGTACCTATGAAAAAAAGGAACCCATTAGAAACTGGGAAATAAGAATTTGAAGTCACTAAATTATTTTAGGAAAACAGATTGAATAGCCTGTAAACCTGCCACTGCTGAAGGGAGAGTTGGTCATTTTCACGCCGTGGGGAGCAGAGACCCCAGTGCACCCTGGCAGGACAATGCAATGCAGGACAGGGGCTCGGCCGACTGCCACGCAGGAGACGCTGAGAAGCTCCAGTAACAGTTACGCCAGAGGACAGAGAGGAAAAGGCAGACCAGCATTAGGAGAGCTCGTGAATGAGAAGTTTCCAGAACCGAGGAAAATTATGTGGGAAATTATCCTCGGAGGACCAAGGAAGAAAACAAAACAATAAATCTACCTGCAGCACCAGCACCGGGAAACTGCAATACGCCACGGTCGAGAGAAACGCCTGGTGGCTTCCAGAGAGAGAAGGCCGGGTCTAGAAGCCGTGGTGACTGGCAGCAGCGTCCTCACCAGCTGGCGGAGGACTATCACAAGTTATCTTCAAAGCGTTGGAGGAAACCGAGCTCTCCACCAGCTGGACTAGTAATCAAGAGTGAGCCAAACGAAGGTGAGTGGCAGCCAGAGGCGGGTTTAGTGTCAAGTAAGTGACACTTCAGCTCCCGGCCCTTGTTTCTGCCCTGCTGGGAGCAGCTGGAGGTTCCAGTGTTCCGGACCGAGAGGGAAAAGGGACCCGTGAGGCCCTTCCGGAGCACGACCTACAGACACCTGCGGAGGAAGGGCCCTGAGTCTCCAGGGCTCCGGGAACAGACTGTGTTTGCCCTACGAGGCATACACAGAAAATGTGTGAGCCAGCGTCTTAGCAGGCAACAACGGGCTACCCGTGTTGAGACTGCGTGTGCTGTGTAAGTCTCTCTCCGCAGCGGACTGCTGGTCTGTTTAAGGAGGAAAAGGAATAGAGCACGCTCTTGCTTATCTGCCTGAGGACAGTCAAGAATCCTGCTGTATCCAATTTCAAAACACACGGAGTCAGGCAGGGAGTGCTCGCTACCTGGTGAGCCACTTTTCCTAGTGCCAGACTGAAAAAACAAAACAAAACATGGGCTTCTTGTATTCACCACTATCTTAGCATTGATCACAATGAACTGGAACGGCCTGTGAGTTCCTCCAGACCAGGACCCATGACTTAGTCGTAAATTATATTCCCAGTATACCACAGTACATGGTAGATAGACTGTGCTAATAACATGTGTAGCATTAATGAACCAAGAAGCTGGCCCCATCTAGGGCTAAAACATCCTTTGTAACGAAGGGTAGTTGCTGACTACGATACCTGTAGTTACCAATGATTCTTGAGCTACTATGAGAGCGTGGGGGGATCTATAAATGGCCACAAGTCAAGGCACTTGGAGAGATGGCAGGGAGTCCAGCTAGAGAAAGTGATGCAGCAAGAGCTGGCAGCAAGGAGCCTGGATCTAACCCCTCGTTATCACCTTTACCAGGAAGATGGGTTGGGCCAACCCACACTCCTATCCGCAGTTTGCTTAGGAATAGGATGGGAATACACATCCACAATCCACTCGTGTTTAGTTAGAATGCTTAGTAAAGTAAGTCATTGAGCCAGCTACTTAGAAACTACTCGATAACGAATGGAGGACTGATAAATATTTAAGTTAAGGCCTTTCCTTCAAAGCCTCCATTTTTAAGACGAGTATCAACTTCTGAGTGTCTCGGAAGCAATGGCTGGCGGCGGCGGCTGCAGCTGCCCCCCAGCCTGCCCACAGTGTTCTGGGGTGACTGGTGTGAGCGGAGGTTTGAGCAGAAGGATTTTCGAAGCTCCCCAGGTGCTTCTGCTGCAGAGGTCACCAAAACTGTCTGCACGGTGAAATGATCAAACAGGCACTGTTTCCAGAGCACCCTCTCTTCGGCAAAGCCACTCGGAAGTCCTACAAGGGACGCGAAAATGGTCCCTGTCCGCACAGCACAAGAGATTTAGAAATATCCAAATACTATTCGCATCCGTTTGAAATCTAAGAAACATGGCCTATTCCATGGACCCAGAGTTCTTACACTGGCATGTTCAGCACCTCCAGCAGAGACCAACTTAAATACCATATGTTGCAGTGTATGATGCATTCCCATGTATAGTGCACACCCATGTTTTGGGGCCAGGCCCAAACTTTCATTTTATTTTTTTTAAGATTTTTTATTTATTGATTTGTTAGGCACAGAGGAAGGAAGGGAGAAAGAGAGGGAGAGAGACATCAATGTGTGGTTGCCTCTCATGCGCCCCCTACTGGGGACCTGGCCCACAACTCCAGCATGTGCCCTGACTGGGACTTGAACCAGTGACCCTTTGGTTCGCAGGCCCGGGCTCAATCCACTGAGCCACACCAGCCAGGGCCGACCCAAACATTTAGGGCAAAAAAATCTTTCGTTTTAATTTTTTAATCCAATTTTTGATTTATTTATATTTAGAATCAAAACCAATTATCATATTCCAGGGTATGCTTTTGCATATGGATAGCATTATTGCTTTCTAGCATTACACTTTTAATGCATAAGTATAAAAGAATCAAAAACATTTATATAGATACAGAATTAGTACTGCCCAAGTATGATGTGCATCCTTATTTTTCTCTCAAAAATTTGGGCAAAAAAGTGTGCATTATGCACAGCAAAATACAATATCCACCATTATATCTGATAGTGAAATACATCCAGGACGTCTTTTAAAAATCACAATATTAAATAAACTGCTTTATTCTAAACCTAGGGCAATGATTTAATGATACTTCTAAAGTATCATGAAATATTACGACTTTAGTCCACATTAAAATGACTTTTTAGTTGTAAAATTCTTGGTAACCAATCACTCTTAGTAAAAACCCAGTCATCACCTTGGAATTCCGGCTCCCTCTGGTCCACCTAAATTCTACATTACTTAGGTTCTTTCTTTGTAAAATAGTATCTAACAACAGGATATTAAATTGGGTCTTCGTCCTAGTTTATCTGAAGCCCCAAAAGGTTGAGAACAAAAGTTGTCAAAGTGTGTCCAAAATAAAGTCCTCCCAAAACAAATGTTGAAGTACAAGAAAATGCTAGCCCTCTTTTGCAGGACTGTACAGAAAGTAGTAAACAAACAAACAAACAAACAAACAAACAAAAACAGTTTTTCAGCTCGACGCCCAGCTCACGAATGGAAGGGGATAAAAGCAGAAATTAGAAAGATGAGATCCTTCTGGAAAATCAGTCCGTGTGCTGTGACTCCCACCCCTTTCCACGAGGGAGGGGGGACACTGAAGGAGTCACTAGAATACGCCGTTCGGGGACACAAGGACACAGCACTCTGAAGCCCCGCTGAGACACCTGAGAAACAGAACTTCTTTCTCCCCGGTCCCAGGTTCGAGCTTGTAGTGCCCTCTGGACCAGACGTGAGGAAGAGCGCAGGTGCTGGCGAAGGAAAACGTTACCCTTCTGGGTTCTTTCAGCCGGCCTCATGATGGAACCCACACGAGGTGGGCCAGCAAGAGAAAATAACCAAATGTAATTACAGCGGTCCATATGGGGGCCCCACAACCATGGGGGGTTCAGAGACAAAAAGGTGAAATGAGATACACAGGGCATCCTGTGTCAAGGAAGAAGGTACCATGTTTTGGGGACCATAAGACGCACCCAGGTTTTAGAGGAGGAAAATAGGAAAACATTTTGAAGCAAAAAATGTGGGAAAATATTTAATAACATAAATAACATTTCACCAATATAAATGTAAAGCTACATTCGGACTATAAGAGGCACCCCCATTCTCCTCCCAGATTTGGGGGGTAAAGGTGCATCTTAGAGTCCGGAAAAGACGGAGGGCCCACGAGACTCCACAGGGAAAGAGCATGATGCTCAGAACGACAAGAGCAGATGGTCAGTACTTAGATGTTTGCCTTGCTTCGGGCCACAGAATGTTCTCTCTGGTGACAGCACTCACCACGGGCAAGAGCCCCCATCCAGTTCCTTCAGGGGGAGGCAAACGTTTCTCTCGAGCCCACAGGGTCTCCATTGCCTTCGGCCCTGAGCAACTCACATGCTAACGTGAGACCCCTTGGCAAGGTCTGGTCTGAACCCCGGCAAGAGGAGGGGGGCGGGGTACACCCTCAAATTCTGAGGCTTGTTTTGTTCTAACCATGCTGGTAAAGTACAGATGACTGTGCCCCCACAGGTTTATTTCTAGGAATGCAGCCTGTGCCCTGCAATCAGTAAGCACTTGCTGGATACTCCCGGATTGCCCGTTCCTCCACTGAAACCCTTTCTAACCCCTCAGCTGCTCTGAAGCCACAAATAATCTGATACATCTGGAAGCCAAATTCACCAAATGTCACATTGGTACTCCAACACGCCCACCTTCTAAAACTTCGGGAAAAGGAAAATTAACCTTTTCAAGCTCAGCTCTCTTATCTCTAAAACAGAGATCACGAAACCTCAGTCGAGGGTAGTGGCTCAGAGAGAAAACCAGCAGCGGGAGGCGTCCACGCAGTTCCCAACGGCACTGAAAACATTAGCCCGCCCTCCATCACCTCCGTCACCTCCTTCCTCTCGACGGACTCTCCTTTGGGGAATGCTAACGTTCTGTATTCTGGCTGAAAGCGAAAACCTCTTTTTCCCACTCTTCCCCTGGCACATGGCCAGGCTTCTTACCCAGACTTTGCCAGATCCGTGAATCTGCTGCTGTGTGTGGGTTTCCGTGAGTTAAGTCTCAGTTTTATAGATGACTCACTGTTGAACCTAATTACTGCCTAACTACCGAGGCGAGCCTAGGAAAGATGCCCGTGTGTGTAGCTCAACCACATTTGCGCCGGAGATGCACCCTATCCTTTCGAAGGTGTGTCGGTGTATTTTTTTACCCCTGAGGACGCCCGTCTGCGGCAGCCACGGGGTCTCTGAGAGGTGTCAGCGCTGGGTTCATTGAAAAGCACAGGACGCACTGGCATCGCCCAGTCATCCAGCCTCTCGTCTGGAAACCTCAGTGAAAGCTGAGTGAGCCGATTCCGGGAAAATAAATTAACAAATGAGAAAGCTGACTCAAGAGCTATTGGAAAACAATGGATAGGAGAAAAACACGCAGCCCTCTACAAAGGGAGGCCGTGGAATCGTTTTGTTTTGTTTTTTTAAAACGATCTGAGTATTTTTAAGCATCTTTCCCACTTGAAAACAAAGGCGAAGAGGCTAGCATGTGACTGTTTATTCCTATGTTGTCAGCGTTTTTACTAAGCCACTCAGTTATTTTGTCCTGAGCACACGGAAGGCGGCCCCCCGGGAGCCCCAGGAAGCCTCCGGAGAGCTCTCTGAGCGCACACAGCCAGCCAAGACACGGGATGGAGAAACCCGGCGTCAGCCTTGGTCCTGTGCCTCCTGAAGACTCACATCTAGTCTTGTTTTCATCATAAAACACTCCTAGAATGTTCTGAACCCCTCGAACAAAATGTTCTCTGTAAATACAGGGCTGCTTACGTCAGGATAAAAACACACAGAGATTTACTTTCATACCTGAAAATCTCCTGGGGGACAATATTTGAGCAGTGTCTGTCTACATTGTGAAATGTAAGTCGGCTGTCGCAACAAAAATGGAGTCACTCTGGTTGGGACTAATCGCAGAAGGCACCATGGGGAAAGAAAAAATCTTCTAAGCAGTTGTATGTTGAAGCATTTTTGTGGAAAACCTTAGACGGTGCCATTTAAAAGCATCATGGCAGATGAGATGATTAAGTGGCCTCTCTTGGGGAGCAGTTGACAGAGAACATCTGGGAACTCAGTTGTCTTTTGGGAATGGGGGAGACGTCCGCTGCCCCTCCAAACAGGGGCTTCTCCAGCTGAAGGGCCTAAGTTAAGAAGCAGCTTCTGCCCTGGCTGGCGTAGCTCAGTGGATTGAGCTCGGGCTGCAAACCAAAGTGTCGCAGGTTCGATTCCCAGTCAGAGTACATGCCTGGGTTGCAGGCCATGACCCCCAGCAACTGCACATTGATGTTTCTCTCTTTCTCTCTCTCCCTCTCCCCCCTCACTTCCCTCTCTAAAAATAAAATAAATTTAAAAAATCTTAAAAAAAAAGCAGCTTCTGGGTTTGGTCCCCTGCTCTTCCCTCCTAATGTGCTTCTGTCTTCTCCACCAAAATTCAGCTCCATGCAAGCTGAGCTGTGCGTCAGAAGACGGACAATAAAATATGGTGGAGAAATAAGTCCAAGAAGCATACCTCGTAGAAGAAACTCGATTCGCTGCCACATGTATCCAATGATCTGATAAATAAGTATCTCTGTTGAACCAATTCCACAAGACTAAGCAAGAGGGAACTATATCAGATTACGGAATATTAAAACTCTAACTGCTAAACAAATTAATCATTCTGTGGTTAGTACTTTAATTTAAATTAATAGAGGTCTTTATGGTAGTGAAGGAAGGCAGTCCAGGAAGAAACAAATCATCCTCAAAGAGAAATTAGATTTACTGAGAGGAGAATCAGCGAAGAGGTAATTTGCAATAAAAGGAAAAGTAAAAAAAAAAAAGAAAAGCAAATGAGTGCACAAAAATTTCCAAACCGCTATCTTCTTTGTGAAAACCTATTTTTAAGACTGTGCTTTAAAAGAATTCTATTTGACATTTTTTAATATGTAGGCATTTGAAGATTCATCTATATATATAGATATCTCAGTTTTCCAAAAAACCTGTGTCTCGAAACAGATATTTTAAATCATTCTGTTGTTTTGACTTTTTTAAATGTCCTTCCCTCTCAGAAATTTTTTAACCATGATAAATGGAGCTCCCCTGTCTTGAAGACATTTAAAAACACTTCGTTTGGAAGACACGATTCAAGGCGCGCCCGCTGGCATGGGCGCTTAGCTGGCGTCCAGATGCACCGACGGGCCCCCTGAAACCCTGCGCAGGCTTTGGGGTTCGCAACGGACGGACAGACACCCAGGGGACGTCACGTGCTCCGCGTGCGGAATCGGCTTCAGCGGCGAGCTACGCCCTGGGAGTGCAGCCCGCGGATCCCTGCGGGAATTCCCCACCCAGAAGGGAAGCGGGTTTTCAAGCTGAACACGATCTGGAGAAATGCCTTCTTCGGGGCGGGGCACGCGGTCAGAGGAACTAGCCGCCCCCGCCACCCACGCCCCCCCTCCGTGGGAGGGGGCATTCCCCGGTCCGGCCACGAAGTCCCCCACTTTCTCTACTGCCCACCTCCCCAACAGTCCCGAAAGTCTGCTCGGAGTGACCAATTTGAAGGAGAAGATAGATAGTAAAGGCTATAAGCATCATTGGTAAAATTTCAGGCTCAACATCCAGGTCCTCCACGTGAAAAATTAAGAATAGCAATACATTAACAGGAAATAGAATAGTGCGCTGGCTCAGCAGGGGCCACCACGCAAAACCCGGACCCCACGACACTCCTTTCTGCAGCCCCTGAGCTGGTGGGCCTCGGGCGTGGTGCCTCGCCTGCAAGCCCCGCGCCCCCCACCCCCCGGGGGCTCAGAGGCAGGGGCTCTAATACCTGCACCCTCTTGACTTCCTCTTCGGGAGCTTCTGTCCGTTGCTAAGATACCTGGGGAATCCCTCCCGAACGCGCACAGCCCTGGCCTGGGCCCCGCACTCTGCTACCTTCCGCCTTCCTGTGGGGGCTGGGGGCCGGGTCCAGTTCTGCTCCCCTCACTGCCTGCCTCGGCGAACCAACCCCTCAACCGCTTTCTCGCACTGGACCCTGGAAACACGGCTCTTCCCCCTCTGCGACGGTGAGTTGCTCCTGGCTAAGAAGGCAGGACAGGCCCTGGCCCCTGGCGGAGGAGCTCAGTTGGTTAGAGGGTCATCCCAGGGCACCAAACAGGGGTTCCATCCTCAGTCGGGGCACACACAAAAATCAACCAAATGAATATATAAATGAGTGGAACAACAAATCGCTATTTCTCTCTCTCTCTTTCTCTCTCTCCCTCTTTCTCTAAAAGTCAATAAAATTAAACATCTGGAAAAAGAAGGCATGACAGTGTCTGACTGAAACGGATCCAGAGGCTTCACAGGACACAGTGGCCTGAAAAATGAAGGAATGAAGGGGACACGGCCGTGACCTGCAAACCCATCAACACCAGCCCCGCCAGCAGGTGCACATAATATGCAAACGTGCCTCCTGCTAATCTTGAAACATGACATGCACATCCTTGTGGCCGGTGCAGGCTCGTACCAGAAACCCGTCAGAGGGATGTACGTGTGGCGATAACACACACAAGCTACTGCTCTGAGGACTGGCATATTTCATAAAAGCTCATGGCATTTAACAGTTCTTAAGTATTGTGTGTGACTTTAACTGCATTTATTAAAACCTAACTTATCCGTCAGCCACGTTATTTTAAATTCAGCTCCAATCTTCTATTCCAAGGTGCATCTCTGAGTAAGCTGTTTATTTATTTAAAGAAACAATGTGTCTCCGAGTATGCTCATACCTGCTTGGCACGGCAGGGCACTGACCGGAATTAGCATTATTAATGAAAGTCTTCTAGTAAGAGCACAGTGAGTAACACTAATGCGGGCTTCATCATCTGCAGCACATCCAATTACGTAAAACCCTCCGCTAATGGCCCTCGATCAGCCACGCCGGCCTGGGGGACGGCACTGATAACTCTGCTCAGTCATCTCTGCGTCCTGCCTCTGGGCCTGGGGCCAGGACGGAGTCTGCGGTGCCAGAGTGGCAGAAAAGGAAGCCCTTGTGTTTGCCGGACTCCCTTGGAAGCTCCTCCCAGGGAATGGCTCACAGGGAGGAAGTCACATACTTCTACACATTCTCATATACCAGCATTGTCACAAGTAAGCTATACATTGCAGATATTGAAGCTGTTTGAGGTGGGCCCCTTTCAGAGTAACTATACCAGAACCCTCAATCCGCTTAGTCGAGTTAATCTTCTTCAACTGGATTTCACTTCTAGCTGTAATTACCTGGAATTCTTTCTTGCCCACGGATGCAATTTTTGCAAATTGTGAATAACAGTGTTTTCTCCATTTGGCTTGCCATGATAGTAACTCATGGAAGAACCTTCTCCCATGAATCATAGTCCCCCCTCCCCACTCTGCACTTCTCAGCGCCTGTATCCCGTTCACGGGCCTTGTGCAGGGGCGTCAAACTCATCTTCACCGGGGGCTGCATCAGCCTCATGGTTGCCTTTGAAGGGCCAAGTGTAACTTCGGGACTGTGTAAATGTAGCTACTCCTTAACAGTCAAGCAAGAGCTCGGTGCTGCTGCCGGTGTAGAAACAAGGTGCCGGGCCGGGTAGAAACAAGGTGGAGGGCCTCGTGTTCCCCACCTGTGACCGAGTGCTTCCACCTGGTGCCGGTGACGGGCCCGTGGAGGAGAAGCAGCCACCTCCCGAAGATGGTTCCAGTTAGTTTGCAAATAACCATCTGTTTAATTGCCATTCTCACTCACCACAGCCCAACACTGATGAAACAAGTCTCACTGAAGAGAAACGTAACAACTCATGAAATGATAGGACAAAAGGGATCCCTTGGTTAACAGCCTGTGGGTATTCGCTTTAAAGAGGGTTCAGCAATATTTACCCTTCACAGGAATCCACACGCGCGGAACTGAACAAAAGGCAAGTTGTAAGTCAAGGCTGTCAGTGCGATCGCATCTGCCTGTCCCACGAGGACCCTTGAATCAAACAAATGTGACTTTTGGGATCACGGATGTTAGGTTTAACCCCTCAGTCAGAACTCCCCTCAACTAGATGCTCGTTGAGTATTAATTATTAGTGCTTTCTAACCCGAGGAAATGCCGCCTTTAATTCTTCAACAATGGAAAGAAAATAATCAAATCACCACTGGAAAACTTCCTTTCTTAATATATGCGGCCACTGTAAAACACTCTTACCCATAAGACATCTCTTCAATTGTACATAATATACACACATAGCACATGTGGACTGCATGTGTGTGCATCATCCTCGTGCTACAGGAGCCATCACGCAGGCTCTCAGCGGACCTGCTCCCTCACAACACACGGGCCCACGGTGAGTGACATTTCCATTTCTGCAGGAGGCAGAATTCGGTCACCTGAAAATTGCAATGCCTTGGGTGTCCCTACCCCCCCCCATGGCCTCCTTTCGCCCTCTACCTGGCCACAGAGATGTGGACGGCGGTGGGGGTGGGGGGGCAAAGCCACAGCCTCTCTAGCAGACACTGTCACCCCAGGGAAAGACAAGTTCCAGCCACAAGTTTAAATAAAGACAATGAGTAAAAATGCATCTATGAGGACTGACGCCGTGAGTCTACAAAATCGTAGTGCGCACTTGAGATTGATTTTTGAAATACACTGGCGAGCCCGTTTGCAAGACTCAGACTTCAGATATAAAAAACATCGAGTTCTCGTAAGAAAATAAGCTTACGCTAAGACGTGTTCTTGGTGTTTAGAAAACACAGCGTGCTTCCATTAAATGTGCACTCAGGATGCAATCACAAGTGACATCACGACGACAGAGAACGTGATGCTTCTTGTCACACGCATTATATATCTTTAAGCCCCCCAGGATCTGGGGAAATGAGAGCACCAAGAACAGAAGAAGAAGTCTCCATAGGAGACTCCGTTTGCCACACTACCTCCCAACCCATCTTTCTTAAGTATGAAGCGTTAAGAAGTCTCAAAACACATCGGCTTATCGAAAGCCAAGAACAGTTATCCAAATCACTGCCATCTTCCCTGCCCTCAGAGAGACCCGGGAAGGTCTTGGGGACCCTCGCCCCCAGCAAATGGCCCGGCATGAGCTGACGGAGCCCTACCACCATATTTCTGCTTCAGAAATAATAATAAATCCTCGAAAACTGAACCACCCAACTGGGATCATTATCTTGATTTTCCTTTAAAAAGTCGCTATATTTTCTCACCTCGACGCTTTCTCACCAGGTTCCTGCCCTGGAGCTCCCTTCTCACCGCTTATCGGGGGCAGCGGAGGAGGCGAGGCCACAGCCACGTAAAGTGGGAACCACAAACTGCAGTGAAATCGGGCGGGCTGTGGAAGGTTGTTTGAACGGATATGTTCAAATACAAGGTTCGGGAGGGCTGCAGCCTCCTCGGACTGTGCCGGGGTCTTTAGGCGTCGCTCTCCCGGCAGCCACTGCCGTAGTCGCGGCACTCCGCGCGCAGCCCCTACGCAGGCACTTCACTCTCCACAGACCCGCCTTCCCCGCTGGCCTGGAGGCCCCACGAGGGGAAGGCTCCGTCTTCTCATCGCCTCTGCTCCCCCGGGATCTGAAGCAGCAGCCGGAACAAATAGGACACCCCACTCAAGTTCAACGCATCGATTCCATACATTGGGCATAGACATTTGTCACGTACGGGGGGTGCTGAGCAAGCAGGACAGATGCTGAGCTGCTGCTGCTGCTCACGATGTCAGCAGGACACCCCAGAGCAAACCCTCCCCAAGGCTAAACCCAATGCTGTCGCTTCTCCACGGCGGGGACGTCCAGGGTCGGCAATGACAGCCGTCCACACGCCGTGAGAGAGCTGAGTCTTTCCTTCAGAGTATGCACGTGTACGTATAGTTTCCACTCTACAGCATACGGTAATAATCTCAAGATTAAATACCCAACTGTGGGAAAAAAAGGAGCTGTGCCTGCCAGAACCCAGTCCTGTGAAAGGGGCCAACCCTGTCTCATTAGTTAGCGAGCTAATGGCAACGTCGCCTGCGTTTCTTCCCGTGTCTAGAAAACAGAGGCCTCCGCGTGCCAAGTCCTCCCTGATTTATCTCTGTAAACAGCAGGCTAATCAACCCGAGGATGCCAAAATAGCGCATTTTAAAAAAATAAATATTCATTTGCTATCAAGATGAATACGACCTCTATCCCCAAGCCCATTACTGACAGCCCAGGAAGACCGTGTGAACTGCCCATTCATCTGGACCGCCCTGGCAGGCAACGGCCACGGCCAAGTCCAGGCACGCCTTCCGTCTTGCATTCCCGCAGCGTTTATAGGAGAAACTGCATTGCTTTTTCCCACGTACCTTGTTATTTTCTGACCTTTCAGGAAAGTCTGGTAACAAAAATCTAAAAATGAAAATAATACACAAAGCCTTCCGCTGTTCTCCCTCAGCGTGCCTGCACTTAACCTTGAGTTCTGCACGCACGGTATCATAGAATCATGGGGTTCCGGGAACAGGCCCATCGTGGGGTCCCGAGCAGGGTGTGCTCCGGAGCCGAGCTGTTTGAGTCCTGGCTCCAGCACTCAGTGTTGTAAGACTTGGGGGCGAGTTATCACAGTTCCCTCGATCTCCGTCTTACCTACGAAATGCAAATCGTTCTGTACCCATCTTGCTATTTTCTTCAAAGGACTGAAGGAATTAATGCATGGAAAGCATTAGAACAATGCCTGTGACATGTTATGGACTCAATAAAAGTTAATTAGTATGATGATGTATTAGTATGATGATGAGGACCACTGATTTAAAAATGAGCTGTTTGGAAAAATAGACTCTTGTATATAGTTTCAGAGCTTGCTTGCTTTGTCTTTTTTGATTCAGATAACGTCTTAGAAATTTAGGTATTTTACTTAGCTGAATTTTACTCTCACAAACTATTAGAAAAAATGTGGGGCCCTGGCCAGGGTGGCTCCGTGGACTGAGCACAAGTCTGTGAACCAAAGGGTGGCTGGTTCGATTCCCAGTCAGGGCACATGCCTGGGTCATGAGCCAGGTCCCCAGCAGGGGTGCTTTAGAGGCAGCCACGCATCAGTGCTTCTCTTCCTCTCTTTCTCCCTCCCTTTCCCTCTCTAAAAATAAATAAATAAACTCTTTTTTAGAAAAGAAAAAATATGGCATATTTTCTGGGACTCAGACCACGTTAGGATCCAAAGCAGAGGATGAAGAAGTAGCATGGGTTAATTTTCTAAAACAAATGAGATTTCAGTGGTGAATGCCGCAGACGGTCTGGGCAAAGTCAGGTCCGCAGCCTGGAGAGAACTGGCCCGTTCAGGGCACACCAACGCGTCAGACTGCGTGGGGATCCAGGCACACTGGTGAAGAGGTGACCCGTGAGGCAGGCAAGGCCAGGGCCAAGCCACAGAGGGCCCTCGCTGGCTGGCTGAGCCTGCAGTGCGTTACTGGGGCCAGGAGGACGGTGGCCAGGGACGGCTGGAATTCCAGGGATGACTGCCTGCAGGCGCCGGAGGGGAGGAAGCGGCGAGTCTACGGAGAATCTCCTCCAGCTCAGAGACCGGCTCCACGCACGTGCTCACAGCAGGGGCAGGAGACGGAGGGGTGGCTGGAGTCCTGCTCCATCCCCACCTCCCCCTCCCATTCCTCATGGCAAGACCTGTCCAAACCGCCTCCAAACGCATCTCAGGTCCACAGGCTCTTCACCATGCCCACCTCCATCGCCCAGCCCACCCTCCTCTTTGACTGCTGCAACAGACTTCCAAGGGGTCTTTCGGGCTCTGACTTGTACCCGTTTCCTGCCCCGTCCACAAACCACACCGACTCTCCACAGAGCGGACAATGTAATATTTAAAAGTATAGGCTGAATAGTGTCATTTATTTGCATAAAGGCCCTTTTAGGACTTCCCTGTGACGCTTGCATTGAATCCATGCCCCCTTCAGAGCCCTTCACTCACCCAGCTCCCGGCCACGTGTGTGTGTACTGTGTCACTCACGCATCACACCAGGTCTCTGCCACCCCAGGAGACACGTTCCCTTTACGGAACGCCCCCCCGCCCCACACCACCAAGTCACCGCAGAGCTGCCCCCTTTCCACCCGCAGCACCCCAGCTTTTCCGTCCTCTCCACCCCCACCCGGTGGGGTCCCCCTGCTATCCTTTAACTCTGCACCCTCCCCCCTTCCCTTAAGGCATTTTCTGTAACTTACAGCTAGTCCTCTCTTTGTTGACTTGCATGTGTGTGTGTGTGTGTGCGTGTGTGGTTGGTCTTGCTCTTGTTTGTGTCCCGCAGGAGGCTGTAAATCCTATGTGGGTAGGAGCCGTATCTGTGCTGGGATAAAGTGAGCTCTCGAAAATACGGACTTAATGAATAAATTCATGAGTAAATGAATGGGCTTTTAAAAATAAGAAAATCAACTAAAACACCAAAGGAGAAGTCACAGGAACATATGCTTTTTTTTTTTTTTAAGTAAAAGGGGCTCAAAAGACCTGCTTAGACAGACACCATTTTATATAGACAGGGCTCCAGGTGCCACAGGAGGTGCTCCACATTGGTTCTTTTCGAAGTATTTGTTTACTCCTCGCCCAAGGACATGTTTGTTGAGTTTAGAGAAGCAGAGAGAGAGAAACATCCAAGTGAGAGAGAAGCACTGACCGGCTGCCTCCCATACGCATCCCAACCAAGCGGCGAACATTCAGTCGGGGTCTGTGCGCGGGCCAGCGGTCACACCCACACCTTTCGGCGTGCAGGACCACACTCCAGCCACCTGAGCCGCCGGCCAGGACCGAGGTCGTTCTCACAGACCGTGGGCCAACAGCCAACCGTTCCCCAGCCACATGCACACTCCACTCGTTCCCACTGTGCGCCAGAGAGTCTCCCTCGCCCAGAGTGAGGCCTGGCCCCTGCCCTCGGCCCCTGGGCAGGGGTCCCCAGGGGTAAGATGTGAGGGGGGTCTCTGGCTGCCTGTGAGCCTCGGGTCAGGAGGGGTGGTCTAACCACGTGACGTGGGGCGGGGCTGGCCGTGCCAGAGAAACCAACCACGTGGCTTAGGGTGGGGACGTTGGGTCACATCGCCTCGTTCAACCTCAAGACTAAGATCAATGACTCGGGCAACCAATCGACCAACCAGTTAACCCCGCCCATGTCATCGAGTCCCAGCGGGAACTCTGAACGCCGTGGCTCAGGTGAGTCTCCCTGGCTGGCGACAGCACGTGACTGCCGTCGCACAGGGACCCCAGGAAAAGAGCGCGTCCTGACCCCACCGGGGAGGGATGAGGCAACCTTTGCACGTGGTTGTCTCTCGGGCCCTGCCCTATGTGCTGCTTTCACTGGTGGGTTTTATCTGCATCCTCTCCCCGCAGCAAACTGTAACTGCAGACATCACGGATCTCAGTAAGTCGGGTGAGGGCTTCTAGCAAATTATCAGCCCCGGAGGTGGTTCTGAGGAGCTGTCTGAGGAGCTGTCCGGAGCCTCCCACACTGGAGGGCACCATCTCACTGTGCGGATGAGAAAACAGAGGCTCAGAAAGGTCACGCGACCCACTCAGGTCCCACAGTGAGGGTCAAAGTGAGACGTGGCCCCAGGTGTGTCTGTGGGGCGACCATATGCGCTGCCGTCACGACAGGCAGGGGGGACTGCCCAGAGGCGAGGAGGAAGGCCAGAGCAGTCGGCGCAGAGGCAGGAACGAGCGAGGTCCCGGCCTCTAGCAGAAGGATCGCAGCCAGGGATCGGGGCTGCGGCGGGCGGCGGTGTGGACGGCGCAACACCCTCCAGAGAAGACGGCAGCCCCCTGAGCGCGCAGCAGCCCCCGAGACAAACCAACGTGGCAGCACCTGCAGTGCAGAGCAACAAGTACACACACACACACACACACACGTCGCGTCACGCACACATCCCGAGGCCAGTGTGAGTGTGCACGCCGCCTCGCACGCCCACACAGGCTCCTGCCTGCACAGAGACCGGGGAGAACACGGAACACGAGCAGTGCGAGCGAGGACGGACGGCCCGGTGCAGCCCGTGGATCACTAATAGTTTTGCAAACATGTCTGTGACTGACAGGTGGCATTTTTCACTGTGGAAAAGGAACATTTCACAACACGCTTGGGCGGTGAAGAATGTATTCCGTATGAAATAATTTCTCACATTTCTAAGCTGATATACATTAATATGCAAACAGCACTAAGGGAAAAAAAGTGATTGATTTTCTTTGTTTCATGAAATCAATATGCAGCTTAAATTTTTCATTTTATGAATATTTTGTAAAACAGTCTTTCCTTCTAATTCTGTGGGGGGGTAAGATGACAAAAGACACGAGCTGTAGGCTGCAAAATTGAGCAAAGTTTCTTGAGTTAAGAATATTGTTGAGGAGAAACAATAAATTATTATCTTTCCCAGTTATTTTTCTCTTTATGTTTATAACAGCCCATCAACTTTAGGCAACAGGAAGAAAAGCCTCTTTGTGCTGACAAAAAACAATTAAAAAGTTCCCTTTCATTTCCAACTACAATTTAATCTAGAGACGAGCAATGCTGAAAGGCGCCCTGTCTGTTCTCCGAATCTCAGACTTCCCAGAAGAAACCATGAGGTCACCCCAGTTTCAGAAACGACATCTCTGAAGTCTAACTCAGCTCCCTTCTGTCCTTGGTTCAATGAGTTAATGGGCTAATCGGGGCTAGAGCCAACTCTCTCTGTGCCAGTAACAAGAAGAGACGGGTTCCTCGAGATCACTGCTTTTCACTCAGCACTCGGTGCGGACCTCAGCTAGGAGGAAAGGCTGGGCTGGGCGGGGGGACGCACTCCAGCAGCGAGTCAAGGGGTCAGCTCAGCAGGTGATTCCTTCTGCAATCTAAGCAAATGACGGCACTATCATTTTTCTTTGATTTTCTCTTCTTTGAGTGGAAGAGACTGAACTAGAAGACTCCTTCCCCTGTACTAACTCCTTTTTCACAGTGAATAAGCTGGGGTGGGGGGCAGGCAAAGGGGGCTTTGTGCTTCGTAGGAAGGGGCACTTGGATCGATTAGCAATGTCTGAATGGGGGGGGACAGCACTGGACTTGATGTTTATTTGGCAGGTGCTCGTTACCTGTCCTTTCAACTCCAACGTTCAGTGCAATGAGGAATAATCATAACGAACTAATCTGTAATGACAGGCCACAGAGAGCACAGAGCCTGAGTTTTTTCATCTGTAAAATTAGAAAGTTTTCATGGACAATACATCTAGGCTCTCTCCGAACATTCTGTGTTTCCAGGTGGAAATGTTTAAACGTGTCTGATTGGCGGCTGGGAACGCATGCATGTGATGAGCACCGGGGACCGCGCCGAGCGGCGTAGCTCCAGGCAGACAGATAGATGCACAGAGCAGCGGCTCCCTCGGGGCCCTCGGCTGTGCCTCGCACCCGCCCCCATCCGGTCACCGCTGAGGGCCCGGAGGCCCGAAGGAGGCGGGACTAGCTGGAGCTGGACTCCTCCCTGGAGGGACAGCTAAGGCGGAGAAACAGCTGCACCGGTTTCAGAGAACCTGCCCCCGGGCTCTGTCTACCCAGAACGTGCTACTGAGCCAGGTTCTAGGCCCCAAGCTGCCTACACGCTGCAAATCCCCGAGGGAGCAGGTCACGTTTCAGTCTCCGGTGCAGCCTCGTGGGAGTGTCCCATCCAGGGTGCGGGCCGTCCCCGCCGTCCTCCAGGGAGGGTGCACACCGTTTGTCCTAACACAGCCGAGCAGGGAGCAAAAAGACAGGGTGGGGCAGGGGGAGGTCCCCAGGGCTCCTGTGGAAAATAATGCAACACCGAGTAAATAGTAACCCCGGAATACACTCCGTGGTTCGTGCACTCACAACCGTGCGACTACTTTCCCCCACCCCGTACAATCTAGCACCTCACAGCACAGATTTATAGGTTGAAAGGAAAATAGTTTTAAGAAAAGTAGTTTGCATTTTGTCAAAAATATAGGACTAGGTGTAAAAGCATAGTGAGAAGAATGCCTAACCAAGAAGCCTCTCTTTTGTTGTTCTTGTTAAAAGAGTTATATAGGTTTCACGTTTACAATTCTACAATACATCATCTGTATAGTGTATTGTGTGTTCGCCACCCCAAGTCAAAGAACGGTGAATACTGAAAAGAAAGCTCTAAGTTCCACTGGGAGAACACACCAAGTGCTGTGGGACTGTAACGGGCAGAGGGTTCCCCCTCGAAGGGGGCATCAGTCTCTCAGTGTCCCGAGAACCGTCCCACCAGAGTGCAAAGGGCGCCGCCCAGGGCCGCCCGCTGAGAACGCCACGGCAAGCAGCGATTTGTGTTCGGCCGATGCAGAACAGGGAAATAATTATACAAGAAATAATGGCTAGAGAGAGGTATCATTTATTCATGTATTGGTGAAAGAGAAATGTTACTTGTCTAGAAAGCAACTGGCGATCAGAGACTTTTTGATTAAGCAAATAAGGAAGGCCGGCAAAAAAAAAAAAATTTAGCCAGGTCAAGTGGTTTTGCAAATTAGACTTTACAACTCGGCCAAACTGAGCCTCAGTGGGAAGTACTAATTGGGTGTAAAATGATTTCCCGGTTGCATGCGGACCTCGGATTCGCTGGGTAATCCCCAGTCTCGGTTCCACCGAGCCGGCCACGCTGAGGCCACCTCGGACGGCAGAGACGGCAGGTGGCACTCTCACGGAGCCCGTGTACTTAAAGATGGGACCAGCCTCCATGCCTTAATTATGTGTAAAGATAGACATGTGACCTGGCTGGTGTAGCTCAGTGGATTGAGCGCGGGCTGGGAACCAAAGCGTCGCAGGTTCGATTCCCAGTCAGGACACATGCCTGGGTTGCAGGCCATGACCCCCAGCAACTGCACATTGATGTTTCTCTCCCTCTCTCTCTCTCTCCCCCCCTCCCTCCCTTCCCTCTCTAAAAAATAAATAAAATCTTAAAGACAATAGACATGTCTCCGAATTTTAGTAAAGTAATTAAAAAGTATTTCTTATTAGATAGTTTTCTTGACACTACTGTTAATTCAAGTGTGTTGATTTAAATTTCAAATCAGAAAAAAAATCATGACTTTATAAAACTATTTCTACTTTTTAGTTTTAAAATAACATGTTGTGTATTATTATAAGTTTATAACCGATAAAGAACGCTTACAACTCAACAACAAAAACCCAAACAACCCACTTCAGAAACCAGGCCAAGGGCTTGAATAGACAGCTTTTTCTCCGAAAAAAAAGATGAACAAATGGTGAGCAAGCACATGGAATGATGTGAAACGCAGGCATCCAGGAAATGCAGGCTGCAAGGTGCCAGTCCCTGCCCCCTGGGACAGCGAGAATAAAAACACGGAAACTGGTAAGCGCCGGCGAGGACGGAGAGAGCTGGCGGGGACGGAACTCGCTCAGCCCCGGGAGAAGACGGCTGGGTCGCTCCTGGAGAAGCTGAACACAGAATCACCATGTGGCCCAGCAACTCCACTTCCAGGTGTACAACCCCCAACATCGAAAACGATTTTTGAACAAATACTTGCTCATGAACGTTCATCGCACCATCATTCACGACAGCCAAAAGGTGACAACAACTCCAAGGTCCCCACGTGGACGAATGGACAAGAAGCAGAATGTGTTACAGACACACGACAGCATATTGTCCAGTCACACAAAGAATGAGCACGGATGTAGACTACAGTGGGGACAGGCCTAGAGAACATCTGCCCAGCGGTAGAACCCAGACACAAGCGGTCGCCTATGATATGATTCCACTTAAACGGAATATCCCCAGTAGGCGAACCCCGAGGCAAGAGCAGGCCGGCGGCTGCCAGGAGCTGGGGGCAGGGAGCAGATGAGGGAGCGGCTGGCCGGTGGGCGCAGCTCCCCTCGGGGCTGTGGGACATGCCTGCTGGGCGGCGGGTCGGGCGGTGGCCGCACCACCTCGTGAGTGCGCGGGACGCCACCGCACTGCGCCCGGTACACCTTCGGGGGATTGCTTTGGTGCCACGTGGATTTCCGTTCACTTGGTCAGGGTTGCAGCAGACTTCTCAGGACCACGCTGACGGTAAGTGCCCATGCAAGACTGGACGGGGTCACCACAATGGGCGGACGGACACTTTAAAAGGAGAACTGACTGCCAAGTCTCGGACAATGTGAGATCACCATGAATAATGACGGTGACGGCTCACAGCTCACTGTGGGGAAAGGAGTCCATTAGGCCTTACTGGTACTAAACAAGGAGGGGGGAGAGAAATCATTCCTGACAACAGGACACCAACTAATAACTATAAGAGGAGCAGCCGAGTTACAAATGACCCTTCTGCAACATCACAACAGCACTCGATTCGGGTGAGAATCGTCACTGGACGCTGAAAGTGCCGCACAAGAGTTGACAAAGACAGAACATTTCCGCTACATACACGATCGAATCCATCAAAGTGAGTGTGACTGACGGTGAAGAGACCTGGCCCTCGCCACCTTGCCTCAGGGGTCAAGGTCGATGTCACCAAAACAGCAGCAAACTGACGGTCTCCTGATAATGGTGTACTGACCTTGTATTATTTTCCAGATCTAAAACCCCCAATGCGATCATCAGGAAACTGTAGCAAAACCCAAGATACGGGACACTCTACAAAGTTAAAAGGAAAAGTCAGTGTCGTGAAAAACAAAGGACGTCAGAAAAGACTCGACGACTCCAGGTGACATGTGGTACTGGGTTGGACCACTGGATAGGACACAGTGCTGGCTCTAAAGAACGGTATTGGAACGACGAGTAAAGTTCAAACATGGACTACATATTAGATAACAGCACCATACTGATGTTCAAGTCCTGAATTTGATGAGTGTATTGTGATTATGTAAGAGAAAAACCACTTGAAAAGGACTTAGGGCTAAAGGGTCTTCAATCTGCAACTCACTTTCAAGTAGGTCCACAATAATGGTGGCAATAAAAATGATGAGCACGTGTGCACACGCACATACATGCAGTCACCTACATACCGGACACATGTATGTGAGGAGGAGAGCCGAGATTACCACCCCAAAAGATGCCTCTTAGGGACACCGGTTACTTTGAAGAAACGAAAGACTCAGAAGAAAACAAGACAAAACCTTTGCCCTTGGCGTCACTGCCTAAAAGATTTCAGACAGAAGACATGCTCCCAAAGGGAGCTGTCCCTGTAGGTCACTCCAGTGGCGCACGAACCAGGCGTGACAGACAGGGAGGAACCCGGCAAGGTCCCTCCGATCCAAGCCCTCTCTGTCTCCCACTGCGGAAGATGCCCCAGCGCACAATGACTCACAGAACACGTGGTCTCCCATCCCCATGTGAAGTGCCCCCCGCCCTTTGAAGCCCCAAACCACACCCCTCCCCCCTTCTCCCTAGTGAAGATGGCACGTAAGCCTTCCCAGCGAGCTATGTCTGCAGCCTTTAGGGTTCATATTCTTCCAGAACCCCGACGTGTACATAAGTCCTAAGTTTGGTCACTTTCTCCTGTTAATCTCTCATGTTAATTTGATTATTAGTCCAGCTGGAAGAACTCTGAAGGGCAGAAGGCTAATGAGAGAGAGAGAGAACGCTCAAGCCAAAATGTTATTCATTGTTGAGAATATTTAGGAATTCATCATACTACTTGCAACTTCTCTATAAGTTTAGATTCTTTTTCAAAATGAAAACCTAAACTGTAAAGAATTGTGTTTCTGAGGCCCGTTTATCTTCACTCAGGCCTGCACACCTGCACAGATCTGAGACCATGTTCTCAGCTATGTTCTCTCTTAATTGCCGTTTTCCTGTTAAAAACGTGGCGAACTGAAATGAGAAAGCCCATTTATTTATCAAGTCTAATTGCTTGCCGGTGTGAGATTATTCCCTGTGGCTTTGCTTTTACTGCTATTTTGGGTCCGCTGTTAGGACCCCCCGATGTGTGATGGGTGGGACTCCACCCCTTCCTTGGGGGGCATCTCCTGGTAACGGTCTCTTGCTCAGACGGAGATCTCCCTTCGGCATTGCCTCGGTTGTGCGGCCAGTGTCGCAGCAGGTCTTGTCACTCGGGACGATAAGTACTCGCTTGTGATGGTCTGTACCCCGTCTTACTTTCATTGTTAAGCACTGGCTTCTTTGTAGGGAAGCTGGAGGGAAAAAATGTTATGTGGAAAGACATACGTGTTTTTACTGGCTTGGCCCTGGCCTCGCATTTGGATCTAGGACAAGGTCAAAGCTCTGATCATGTGTGTGCAGGAGACACTCCCTGGATTCTACCTAGTGAGCTTGACTAGTCTGTGTTGGAACCATAGTCTCTAGAAGCTAGAACGGACCTCCGAGACAACCAGCTTTAACGATCTCATTTTATGGATAGAGAAACTAGGTCCAGATGCATCAACCCAAACAAACACATTAAATTGAAGCTGGAGCTACAATGAGAAACCTGGTCTACCCAGCCGCCATCATGCCTCATGAAGTAGTTTAGGATCTTTCTTTTGGCTGACCACCTCTTTAAGTGTTTGAGAGAAGTTATAGAAGACTAATTTGCTTTTTGCAAACAGTACACTTGCAATGATCTTAACAATTCTAACAAAGCTGAAAGACCTTCATTTCTTAAGGTTTGGAGCAAGACCAGCCAGTCTTGGTCCTGTGTTAAACACCTGGGCACATCAAGCACACCCTTGTTGCTCCCGGTTTTGGACACAGTTCTGCCTAAATGCATGCCCCCTGCCAGCTAACTGTAAAGGGAGTCGGCTCGCAGAGATGTCACACACACAGGCACTGCTGGGAATTGACGTCCTGATGTTCTAACATTCCTGCAAAAGGGGCTTGATTACAAAAGGAGAGGCTTGCAAAGTCCCAGTTTTCCTTAAAAGACAAGGTTTTTTCCTTCCCCAAACATCTGAATGCCTGTTTTTCCCTTCCACTTCCAGTTCTGGCCAAGGTGGCAATCACATATGAAATCTCAGCAGTAATGATCATTGTGTAGTACTCTGTGCTATAAAACCAACCAAACAAAACCCCGGAAACGGGGACTCCGACTCCATGAAGGCGAAGGGTAAGAACCGTTCTATGGGGAGACAGAGACCGAGGGCCGGTCGGGGGCACGAGGCCCTGGGGGCCAGGACGTGGGGATTAGGGCTGCGAGGTACCCTTCTCAGAAGTTTCCTTGTATTGGGAGCAGGAAACTCGAGATGTATATTCTAAAAACCTTGTTTTCAAACTCCTAAAGGTCTTATTAACATACATCATAAATCTATATCAGTGGCCGCCAAGTCTGACGGCCAATATTCTGTAGCACCCCAAACCACAGGGGCCTCTCCACAGCCATCCCTCCTTCCTGGGGCTCCCCAACACCCAGCCCAGAGTGTTGGAGAGGCTTCCTTTCTCCTGGTCACTCCTTCTGCCCCAACTGGGGGGGGGGGCTTCTCCCCTTTGGCTCCACAGGAAGTGACCCTCAGGTCAGGTCTCCAGGCCCCCCCACCTCCTGGGCACACCTGCCTTGAGGCTCCCCTCTGAAGACACGCTGAGGACTTCCAAACTCTTATTGCAACACTGACCTCTCCTCCAGGCTCCAAGGCCCAACACCCCAAAGTGAGGCGGCCACTATCCAACTAACAAGCGAACAAAGCCAGACTCACTGGTCTGGAATGCACAGAGGGGAGAAAAGTGCTGTTTTACTGTTACCTACAGGCAGTGTCATTATTTGACCTGGGCATTCGCTTGTGAGCTATACGAAGGTCAAACGAACTAAATGTGTCCCATCTAGTTTAAACGTGGTCTCGTCTGATCATTTGAGAAATCCCTCAGATGACATGTAATTTCTCCCTAGGAAAGAAACACACTTGGTTCTTCCTGGAGCCCCCCGCCCCACGCCGTCGGTGGGAGGGGTCCCACGGCCTTCCGGATGACTCCGTGCATACACTCCACGTGGCCCACCAACAAGCTGAGGCCGGCCAGGCCACACTGACTTCTCCGAACCGGAGGATGCTCGGTGGTAATTGAAATGTACAACGGTTCCCGCGGACGGCAGGTATGACAGCTGCAGGCAGACAGAAGTGCCGTGATGACTCATGGCACCTGGAGACCTTTGGAGAACTCCCCCACTAAGAGAATGAAATCCAAATATAACCACACAGGCCTGACGCAGCACAAGGCTGTTTGACAGACAGATGGGGACTCCGTCCTCTCGGTGTGATGTCATCCCTCGCGTGCACACACGCACACACACACAGACTATTTCACAGAGAGCGATGGGTGACTGAAGAGATGTGGACAATGCAGGAGCTGGATGTTGAGTCGAGTTAACCATTTGCTGTTTCCATCGTGTGGCGCTCGATCAGATCAGGTGAAAGGTCATTGATAAATGCCGAGTTGGCTGTTTTTCTCCTCTCTGACAATCCGGTCTGGTCTCCTCTCCGAAATCCGAAGGCTCACTGTGCACAGCGCACGCTGAGTACCGACAACACCAAGGCACACACCGCCTGACCTTTGCCCGACCTTGACAGCATAGCCAATACGGCCATGTGTACATGCAACTGAAGTCAGGAACTCCACAATGAGTCCTAGCGTCGGGACTCTCTCGTCGCCGGCTCGACGGCAGAAGTGCTGACAGACACACGGAGGAGGCAGTTCATGGCCCCTGCCCTCCCCCCCCAATCAGAAACGGCTGGCACCTCAGGCTGTTCGTTCCCAGATGGAGTGAAGGCCTGTCCTCAGAGCCCATGAGGGTGGAGCCGCCAGGATCAGTGACCATGGACTTGCACTGCCTTTCTTTGCAATTGAGGGCCTTTTTAAAAAAATATATTTTATTTATTTATTTTTAGAGAGGGAAGAGAGAGAGAGAGAGAGACATCAATGTGCAGTTGCTGGGGATCATGGCCTGCAACCCAGGCATGTGCCCTGGCTGGGAATCGAACCTGCGACACTTTGGTTCGCAGCCCGCGCTCAATCCACTGAGCTACGCCAGCCAGGGCTTGAGGGCCCTTTAAATAGCATTGGGACGCAATTAAATTCTAGAAAGCAACTCAGACTATTGGCATTTCTCAAACTTGGTCAGGCAGGAAATCTGAAGGAGACAGCTACTTGAAATACATGTGTATTAAAAATGCACAACTGCCAATACATTTGAGTCGAAGAAAAAGGAAACATTAAAAAAAAAAAAGCCCAAGACTTTCTGACAATGCTACTGGCATTGATGTCTATTAATTTTCCACTTATTGACCTTGAAGAACCCACGAAGGAAATAAACGTATCATGCTTGTGTTTGGGTTTCCGACTGGTCAGCAGCGTTAGCCACACAGGTGTTCCCAGGGGGGACCCGAGCACTTACTTCCGCCCACGGGCCGCCCACGGAGCACAGCTCGAGTCGGCCCGGAGTCCAAGGGTGACGTTTGGTCTCTTGTTTCCGTGAGGACAAGTCACCTCACTGCTAGGAGTGTCAACTAAATAGTAAAACACCAAGGAATCCATGACTGCATGTCCATTCCTGCTTTGGAAACTAATTGCTATATGGATGCATGGAAGATTCCAGGAGCTCGAAATGGAGCTAATAACACCTGCACGGCCTGCAATGGCGACTTCTGCTCCGGCTGTCCTCACAGCACCGGTCCGTACATCACAGAAAATGCCAACTGCCCCTATCAAAGAATGGGAGTTACGGTGGTAGAGAGTATGTTGTAAATGAGGTCCCTGCAGCATACTTTCCAGGGAGAGGGAGAAAGGAAGATCATCTGACTTTTCACCAGAAGCAAGAAAGCAGAGCAGGAACCTTCTAGAAGCAGTGTTTTCTTCCTTCAAAGCTGAACTCGATGCTGCTCAAAAAGCTCTGAGCACCAGCTTGCAGTGTGGCCATTCTGAATGGAACAGAGACAATCTGGAGGCTGCGCATTTTGAAGTCTGATTCTGAACATTGAAAAAAAATTTTTTATTGGCATGGAGATGGCACTATACCATCTGGTTAACAAAGCCCAAGGAAGCAAACCTAGATCTCCATGAAAAGCCACATCTGACCCTCCCTGTGCTCTACGGCACACTTCTGAGGGAGACCCTCGCGAGAGCAGGAATTAAGAACAGGTCAGAAGAACATCTGCTTTGCTTATTTTCATTACACGGAAAGGCAGAGGAATTTGCCTCTGTAATACCAAAATAGCTCGGAATGCGGCAAAAACACACGCACCTTCTGTCTCCTGGAATGTTATTACAGTGGGATGCTTTGTGAATGCTCGGTGGCACTTTCAAACATTTTTTTTCTCCCCTCCTTCCTTTCTCCGCTCCGTAATGCGATCCTCACGGTTTGAGCACTAGACTTCAAATGAGAATCTATTCAGAGCGTGTGCAGACAAAATGAGCCGTTTCCTTAGCAATGGGGACTGTGGGGGAGCCCCCGCTGCCCCTCAGGCCGGCCAGCCAGGGTTCTCCCTACCCTGCAGCCCGCATGCAGGCTCAGGCTCGGCTGGCAGGGAGCAGTCCCCCGCCCCCCCGCTGGGAGAACCCCCAAATCTGAATATTCATTGACTGTTGTGCTAACAAGTACCCTTTACAAAAGGCTAAGGATGTAAGAGTACTCTTACCGCTGAGGGTTAATTTACTCATTTTCTGCATCGTGTCTGTGGAAGAGAATGAAAGATACCGGGCTGTACAAAAGGGACACGTGGTGCTTTCAAGGGAATGTATTGTAAAGGATTTCCTTGCCTTCAGCACCTAAGCCTGTCTCATCCCTTTTCTGGAGACCTCGGCTTCCCATCTTCCATTTCCTTTGGAGCGACCACCTCTGCTGAAGCTCTGAAGTTCTGTCGTTAGGAAAGTCTGTACATGGTGCCTTTTTATAGTCACAAATATATTTAAAAAATGAAACAGTAAAGCAGTTTTATGTACAGCTATGTGCAAGTTTTATGTATGTTATCTAGTAAGCCATTTATTTTCTTATTTTTAGGACAACACAACACTTAGAGGAAGAGCTGACTTGTTTAATAGAGGAACGCAATTGTTATTCAGCTTAAATATTGACTCTTAAAGTCAGGCAGTCCCCTATCCTAGAATAAAAACCGACATGAAAATCTTAAAAAATTATCTGAGTCGATGCCACGCTGGCCTTTGAGGACACGAGTTTAGAGATGCGTCCGCGCTGTGCTGAAGTCGTCCGGTTAGAAAGTAGGAGCGCAGGCAAGGACTTCAAAGTGAGAGGAGGGAGCCTCAGCTAGACCGTCGCGGGTGTTCCCTGTGAAAGCGCTGTGTGAGTTCAGTCGCAGACAAGCAAACACAGGAAGCTAAAGTCTTCCCGCATAACATGCAAAGAGGAGAAGAATGAGGGGGTCTCACACGGCATTTGAGGGGAAGAAACCTGTAATTCCGGCCCGAGCTCCTCACGACCTGCGGGACTGCAGAGCTGGCCGACCTCTCTGAACCCCAGTTTCCTCCTCTGTGGAGAAGAGGCAATGCCTCACGGCCTCACAGTACTGCCAAGATAAAACTGGGTGCACGCAACACTCGCCCCATTCCTGGGTTCCGCACTTAGTTAACACTCAACAAATGCTATTTATTATTATTCGAGATACTTTCATAATGGCAGCATGCATAATTGCTGCATTTGAAGAGTGATATATACTTCACATTCGGATCTATTCCACTGTGCTTTGTGGATAGTTCAAGGAAAATCATCTGTATTTTCCTGGACGGCTGCAATCATAAATGTAACAACAAGAATTAAAATATTAAGCTTGCTACCAAACAGAACACCGTTCCCCACCACTGATAAGTTGTTGCGACAGGATGTTGTGAGGTCTTCTTTCCAGAGTTTGTGACGGGCTCCCCCTCGGGGCCCACGTCCACACCCTGGGTGTCCGAGTGAACCAGAGCGGGTGTCTCTGACCGGTGAGCCACAGATTACGGCCAGTGGCTCGCACATGAACCGGGGCAGAACCTTGATCTCCATCTGCACAAGTCTACGCAGCCACGATCGCAGATTTACAGACGGAGCGCTGCTGTGTTTAAACACGCTGTGACTTCACCCATCAGACCTCTACTCCAGACCCATTTGCCCACAGACTCGGTCATACGTTCAGGTCAGCTCCTTCGTACCGCGGGCACAGAGGGAGAGCGCCAGTCCCAGCTGCTCCCGGCAGGGGACGGACGTCCCGCAGGAGGGAAGGGTGGACTGAGGATTGAAGGGTGAATAGCGGGAGGCTGCCTGGCTACAGCAGAGCGGGGTCCTGGCTGTGAGGGGCGGGGGCGGCACTCCAAGCGTCCTCAATGGCATCAGTGAAGACCCAGAAGAGAGAGAAACCAGCATGGTGCTCGAGGGACAGCAACTCGTGATGTGTCTGGGGCGACATGGGACCAATTGGGGGGGGGGCCCTTGGGCCCGAGAGCCAGGTAATGGGGCATGAAATACTTTTCTGCTTATCATAAGAAACACATCAGTGGTGTTTTTTGTTTGTTTTATTTTGTTTTGTTGGTTTGCTTTGTGTTTTAACGCGGGATGATCTAGAAGCTGGCCTGGAGGGGATGAAGTTGGAAGGAAGTTGGAAGCAAGTGCAGCAACCGAGACACGAGAGGATGGAGACCTGGCAGAGGGAGAAGATGATTCAAGAAAAGGTGCAGCTAGCCCTGGCTGGCATAGCTCAGTGGATTGAGCGCGGGCTGCGAACCAAAGCATCGCAGGTTCGATTCCCAGTCAGGGCACATGCCTGGGTTGCAGGCCACGGCGCCCAACAAATGCACATTAATGTTTCTCTCTCTCTCGCTCTCTCTCCCCCCGTTCCTTCCCTCTCTAAAAATAAATAAATAAAATTTAAAAAAAAAGAAAAGGTGCAGATAAAATCAGCAGGAGTTCCTGACGGGGATGGTGGATCTGGGATGTAAGGCCGAGGAGGAAACCGAAAGACCCTGAACTTCCCTGGGTAAACTGGCAGGACTGCAGCAGCTGAAGTAAATAACAAACAAGTAAAGACCAGTTCAGGGGGAGCTCAAAGGTCGGCTGCTCACACAGACAGTGTGCGGCGCCAGGGGCTCACGCGTGTGCAGCGAGACCGCGATCAGACAGTGCGCGGAGTGGGAGGCGCCCTGCGAAGGGGTGGGAAACGGATGGCTTGCCGTCGGCCCCGAGGAGCCAGAGGGCACGGGGCCACGAGCTCCCGTGGACACTCGTGCGCACGCACGCACGGGCAGCCCCCCCCTCCCCGCATCCTCTGCCCTCGGGCGTGGGGAAGGGAGTGCTCTCCAAGCCCGAGGGTCAGAGCAACAATCAGGCCCCAGGAGGAAATTCGAGTTTGGCCGGAGGAGGGGAGGGAGCAGGCCTGGGAGACCGTGGAAAGGACGGCGGACCTGCTCAGCGAAGAGGAGTGGGAGCGTGAGGAGACTGGGGAGGTCTCGTGCGGACGCAGCCAGGTGATGGGATGCGAGTGGACGCCAGGGGCCTCCTCCCGTGCATGGAGGACAGCGCGTGGCATGAGGGGCAGGCTGGGGAGAGCCCTGCCCCAAACGTCCGGTCACCCACAAGCACAACAGAGGGCCACGTTGCAGAGAGCAGCTGGACCAGGGATCGGACGGATGGCGAAGGTCCCAGGGCTTTGATCTCAGCTAAAAAGGCCGAGGACAGCAGGGGACAGCAGAAAGGACCAGGCTCCGGCCACCCTGCCCGCTGGCTGTGTGGCTGGGCCAAGGACCAGAGGCCTGCCGGCCAGACCGCACCACCGCGCTGTGGACAAACCCACGCGAGCGCTCGTGGGTAATCTCATCGGATGTCAAACAGCACAGCCCTCAGCGCAGTGCCCGGTTCAAAGCTCAGGCTTGGGACCAGCGGCCTCTGACCCAGGCCCCGCCACGTGCAAGCTGTGCTGTGGGAGGTCTCCTCTGTGAGCGCAGCAGGCAAGACCTGCTTCCAGGAAGAAGGTAAGAAACGAGAGCCGCTGAAGTCAGGTGCGTACTGAGCCCAGGCCTGGGGCTCAGCACCGGTGCGTGACGTCCCACGTTATTGCGTCCTCACTGCTACTGGACTGCTCGCCTTCCCATTCCCCGGCAACTTCTCCTGGCCCCCCGCCCTCCAGTTTTGGGGGAGGGATAAGAAGGACGGAGAAGACTTTATCCACGGAGAAGCGGATGGCCTGAGCAGTGCCGGCCAGAGATCTTTCCCCCCCACGGTTTTCAAATTGGAACTAAGAGAAAGGGACAGTCTGTCTCCGGTGGCACAACTGAGGCGAAAGATTGGGAGGTCTCAGTGGCCAGGCTGCCGGGCACGTAAAGAGGGAAGAAACCCAACACTCCAAGGGATGAAGACAAGGGGGAGGAGAGAAGGGGTCTCCAGTGTTTGCGTCCACGGCCAGGTCGTCTCCGAGGCCCAGCTTCCCTCGGCCCAGACAAGAGCCCGCGAGGCTGCACGACCCCGAGATACCTAGGCACGGTAGGGTTGACCTACGTTTAACCTAAGTTCGTTTTAACCTAAACTAGTTTAAATAGGGAGGGGCTGTTTCCCTCACAGCCAAAAGCATTCTGATTACCACACAGACTCAGTATGGACAGCTACTCACAAACTCCGAACAGAGGAGAAGGGCGGGGGCCAGTCCAATTTCCCTTGTCCTGCCCGCTTGGGTCTGCTGTAGCCACAGCAGAGGTCACTGAATGCCACTGACAGGCCCCCCCTGAACGCTGTCCAGCTGTTCATATGCATTGGGTGTGATTTCAGCATTCCTCGTACTTCCCAGAACTTCCACCCTTTCCAGCTCCCGGAGTCAGAAACCCGCCGGTGCAGAGGCTGAGCCCCGGGAGAGCTGGGCCTGAATAAAGCGCAGAGTGATCGATCATACACAAGGCAGCACCCCTCCAAGTAAATCTGTGTGGAGTGCTGGCTATGCGCCCAGAACCAGCTCCACCTCATCACCCCGTCAGGTCATTTCCCAAGGTGGTCCAATGACCCAGGATTTGAGCTTCCTCGCCCCCCACACGTGGCCCTACCAGGATACAGTAGGATGACAGGGTGGGGTGAAGGTAATTCTGAGGTTTAAAGCTGGAATTCCAGCTGTGGCATCGGTGTGGGTGACAACCACAGAAGTCCCCACCTCCTCTGGCACCTTGCTGGTGCGGTGAGAGGCCTCTGTTCTGGAAGACACCAGCCCCACGCTAAAGGAATGACTCCACGAACAATCACTGAAGGAGCAGAGAACTCCAGCCCGGACCTCCCATGCTCTCCTCCAACGACAGGCGACCATCAGCCCAGAAGGGCATCCGTCACCTCTGCTCTCCCATCTGGGGGAAGCGGAGCAAACGCGACAGAAAACATTCGTGAAGATTAAAATGACCCTTCCACCGCTGGATGATGCAGTATGAGTAGACGCATAAGTATTTTACTGACAAAAGACGTTTGCTTTCTCTTGCTCAGAAATCACTGCCTCGATCTTTGCTTAAATATAAACTGATAATTTTCAGCAGCCACCTTTACAAAAGAACCCACATACAAGCAAAACCAAAAAAACAAACAAGCAAACAACAACAACAACAAAAAAAACCCATGCGACAGATTCTGTGCAAGAACTTTGGACACGAGGCAAAATGTCCTCTCGTGCCACCTTGGTCCTCATTTTTTTTTGTTCAGAACCTACATACCATCTTGGTGCTCGGTATTCAATGTTTGCCCAGAACTTACACAAACCCAACCGCATTTAAAATGTACTCGGGAAAGAAGATGAAGAGAGGAAGCGGCCAGCAAGAGAAAGGCCACACACGTCAAAGACCACGCTGTGCTTGCTCCAGCAACAGCTTCCTTACGAGTGACCTTCAGGGCCGCCGAGGTCCCTGATCTGACCGAACTTACCCCTGTGGCGGGAGGTCTTTTCGCAACACAGGGATCCTCTGACTTGACTCAAACGTTTGCAACAAAACCAGCACACTGAAGAGGGTCGTTAATTACTCCTCAGGTCACCTACTGAGGTTTAATGAACCAAACACCGGCCTCTCACATGCAAGCTGCTCTGAACTGAGCGTACCGCGGAGCAACGGGGACCCGTTTCTGCCTTCAGGTTGCTTACCTTCTCAGCACAGGTAACCCATACATGAGAAGACGTGTTGTAACGAGAAGAGGAATAGGATAATAAGTAAATCGAAAACGTGACGAAATAAGCGACAGGCTACTTTTCATTGAGAGGGGGAGCTTCTTCCCGGCCGGGAGTTTCACGCAGAAGCCTGTGGGGCCGGCGTGCCCGCAGAAGGAGCGAACGGGGAGCGTGGACCACGCAGCACCCGCTCAGGACAGGCTGCGGCCCCGGGTGCGGCTGCGGGGTGGCAGGCGCTGGGGTCGGCAATGGAGAGAATGACAGGACAGCCACATGGGCCACGTACCAGAGTCCTAGTGTGACAGGGGTCACACCGGTCAGCCTTGGAGGCAGACACGCTTTGGACTGAGTGCCAGCTCCCGTGAGCAACGAGGTGAGTTTTTGCACACTCAGCCCTCAGTCTTCTGATCCGTACAATGAGACGAGTAGTTGCCTAGTATTTCAGTAGGGAGGGTGGCCTGAGACAATTCAGGGAGAACTTGTACCAGACTCGCAGGCAAAGAAGTGCTCCACAAAAATGCTGCCTACTGTTGTTGTTGCTGGCTTAATTATTAAATCATGGAGGGAATCGGATCCTAAGTTAGGTATCTTACTAAATTAGGTATTTACTAAATTAGGTTAGGTATTTTACTAAACAAGACAGCGCCACTTACAGAAGTAAAGTTCTATGGAAACGAATTTCATATCTTACCTTTAAAATAATAGCCATTATTTTTATTATAAATATACTAATACACATTGACTGTAGAAAGTCTGAGAAATATAAAAGAAAATAAAACCCCGCTACAGCCCATAAAAGGTAACTACCCCAATGGTTGGGTATAGACCCTTTTTTGATACAGTTCCTTTCCACTATTTCTGTGCAACTGACAAACTACCCATCTCTCTAGCTACTTACCTATCTATCTACCAACTACATATACATATGTTTTAAAATCACTTTACTGCTTCTCTATTCCCATGGCTAGGGAGGAAGTGAAGGTGGCCAACCCTCCGAGAGAAAAGGACGGAGGGACGCAGAGACGACCCGGACGGACGAGGGCTGCGTCTGCAGGGACAGACCCGGGGGCGAGGGGGAAGGGGGAAGGCGTCTAACCAGCAGACACGCGACCGGGATTTGCCTCCTCGATTTCCGCCGTCTCTCTGCGTCTCGGCTGAGAATCTCCTCGAGTGGCGAAATTACTCCCGCTCCACAACTGCGGCCGCATCCCTCGTTAAGAATAAGGCCTACAGTGCAATGAGAAACCCGTCTCTTCCCTCCGACTCTACTTTTAAAGACTCCGTGAAAAGGCAGATGAGGCTCTGACCCAGCCTTGTCTAGTGTGACCTTCCCACAAACAGCCAGCGCCGCCCCCCTCCCACCCTGTTCCCCACTGAGGAGCCCGTCTGCTGTCAGAATTACACCCCAAAGGACCCTGTCACTGGAGAGCCCCCCGGCCCGGGCTCAGCCCCTCCTCGTCGGCGGCCACGCACACTTATTTTGCTTTCCGGTGACCGCAGCGCATCCTCCCCTGCTGGGCACTGCGTGTCTCCGGAGCTCCGTTTCTCGGCTCGTGCCCGCAATGGAAATTCTGTCATCAACCCCGAATACGCAAAGCCCACGGCCTCACAAATGAGAATCAAAGTACCCACTGTCCGATGCATAGAATTCATTCCTTTAAAATAGTGTTTTATTTTTAGCAACGCTCGTTGCTGACCGCATCGAATCGGTTGGCTCGGTCATCAGTCAAGCATTTATTTACAAATAAATATTGAGCACCTCGTGCAGTAACAAGAGCCAAGACTCTCTAGGCAGCCAGAACTGAGTTCAAATTTTAGCTCCATTATTTAATAGTTTGGGGATATGGGGCAAGCGACCTGATTTCTCTGAGCAGACGTTTCTACACAGTCAAATGGGAATAAGAAGACGTACCTTAAAAGACGTTGTGAAGTGTAAACAACTTTTGAAACATATAGTTTTGGTTCAACAAATGTTCTCTCCTTGTTTTTATGTGCTACGGAGCTTAACGATGAATAAGAAATAGATGCCCTCCAGGAGCACCTTATAAGCTAAAAAGGGGAATGATTCAACTTAAAGAGATAATTAGAATACGTTTAAAAAGTGGTTAGTGATTGAAGAGATAAAGGAGGCTATCTGGGGTCAAACAAGACAGCGTGTCTGGGTGGGGAGAGGGTCCCAGAAGACTCCGCGGGGGAAGCAGCCGTTGGACTGAGCTGACCGAGCCAGGACTCGGAAGGCAGGCGAGAGGCAGGCACCTGCTGTAAGAGGTAGAAGGGGCTCTCCAAACGCAGAGGACAGGTGGAGCAAGGGATGCCATGGCGATGACAGCGATGACGGTGACCAGGACAGTAGTGACCACAGCGCTGGTGCCGAACACTCAGTCCAGCTGAGTGTGTCCCGGGCACCACGCTATGATTTTACTCACATGCACTGCCTTCACCCTCATCATGATCCTGGAGGAAACCGAGGCGCAGAGATGTTAGTTCTTGCTCAGGGTCACAAAGCTAGGGAGTAGCCAGGTAGCACTCAAGGCCAAGCAGTCTGCCCTTGAACTCGCCCTCGGAGCCGCTACCCAGACTACTCTCTGACAGCGGCAGCAGCGACGGAACGCATTGCCCAGGAGTCCACGAACTAACAATCATCTTCACGAATTCCTAACTTCAACCTTAAATCAATGAATAAATATGCACTTTACCCCTGTATTTTCATGTCTGATAATGAAGGCAGAACCCGTTCAACATCATTAGAGGACTGTAGTTACTCATTTATGTTGTACAATCATTTCAGTACATTGTAATCGGAACGGACTCCTCATTCGGGAAACCCTGCCGACATTCGCTGCAAGGTAGCCGACAGGTACGTCCAGGTATCACAGTGCGTTTCCAAGGGTAATCTTCTCTCAAGTTTCAGAAGATCTTAAAGAAAAGACTTGAAAAGGAAGAGAAAAAGGGAGGGAGGAAAAGAGAAGGCAGAGATCTGTCAGTGAGCCGGCAGATGGGAGAGGGCGACGTGGTGGGAGAAGTCTCGGAAGACCTGGGGCCCTCATTCCCACTCCCCCCCGAGTCAGCTGCGGGCCCTTCAGCAGGTCTCTCGACCTTTCAGACTCGGGGCACTGGAGTTTTGTTTTTGTTTTTTTTAACCTTCACCCAAGGATATGTTCATTGATCTTAGAGAGAGAGGAAGGGTGGGAGGAAGAGAAACATCGATATGAGAGAGGAACACCCACTGAGTGCCTCCTGTACACACCGAGACCAGGGCAGAACCTGCAGCCTAGGTGTGTGTCCAGACCAGGGACCAAACCCGCAACCTTTCGGTGCATGGGATGAGGCTCCAACCAGCTGAGCCACCTGGCCAAGGCGGGGCGCTACAGTTTTAAGATTCTCTGGCTCTGATTTGATGACCCTTGACAATCATACAAATTCAAAAGCCCTGCAATCCACATTCAGTCACCATTTAATGTCTTCATTTGATACTTCATTAAGATGTGATGACTTGGTAAGTTTCTAACATATATTTTTGGAGAGTCACTCTTCATATTTGCAGTAAACGAGAGCCCTGACAGACAGGTGACAATCACCGGAAACAGCGGTTTCTACTAAGCTGCTGAAGCTCTTGCAGCAAAAGGAAGCCACGAGCAAAGAACCCACTTCTCACCCTTTTTACCCAAAGCCAGAGTTGCTTGCTCCCACACACTGGAAGCTCACTCCTAATGTTCCATGGCCTTAAATTTACAAAAACAAGTATGAAGTCTTTTGGATTTATCATAGATATGCCTACATCAAAAAGACACTTGCAACAAAAGTAATCTCACTCCCTAGATGCCAAAAAAGGTAACCATTTAGTTAAAACAGTGCCCTGTGATATGGCAGCAGGTAGCATTTAGAATGTCCTACTCTCACGAGTTAAAGCTTGGATATTTTTTGATTCCTGAAAGAGACTAAAATTTTAAAGATTAGGTATGATAGCTGGTTTCATTTAGAAACCAAGAACGTAGTTTAATCACCTGTGTGATTATCACCACTTACCTTCATTACGAGAGTACATTATAATTGGTTTGATCGTTGGATTTGTCAACTACACAATCAATACCAATCAAGCAAAATGAAATGCTTAAGGAACCAATGGCAGGAAACGGAAATTCTTTTTCTCAAATAATTATCACAATTTTAATATAACTGGCTCATATGTGGAGATAAAATCCTGCAAGTGTTGAAGTGATTTGAAATATGCAAGAAATTGAAGCTGGAAAGAGTAAACCTGGGGGAGGGGTGATGAGGATGGTTACCTCCATTATCCGAGGGCATTTAATTCTGTGTGGACACTCGGTCACAACCCCTCCCCCCCCCACGCTCAACCACAGGTCCCTAACATTCACAGAGTAATCGCCAGCGTCCCCGGGTAAAGAATAAAAGCCTGCAATAACAGTCTGGAATAATGATTATTAGATTAACCAAGAAACTACGTTGGTCTTGAATCTATTCATATTCCGAAGTTTGAAAACTCTATGAATACATTTTCAAAGAAGGAAAACATAAAGCGTTTGGAAACTTTTTAAAGAAAACTGCAGAGTAAAAACATTCCGTTGTTAGAAATAACACACTGTTTAATTTTCTGGCATTGTGGTCATCATAGCTGCAGACTGCTGGTCTGGGTCATTTCAGTAGACACTTAGGGAGGAATTAGATGAGAGGTTTTTCCATGCCCCAAGTAAACATAGGAAAACACAAAAGTGTCATTTCTTTCTACTCCACTAGAGGGCAGCCTCTCAAAACTAGGGCTCCATCATGAATTTAGCCTATTTTTGACCTGTTGATAAATTAATCCCATGTTTCATTCTTCTCCATAACGTGGTTTACTATTATGCTAACTAAGGTTGTACAACGAGCATGTTTAAAAATTGTTCACTATTTACTCACAGATGTTCCTTCAGAAATACACAATGTTATGCTTTTCGGTGTTTCCCCCAATTTCTGATAATTCAGTAAGTCTTTTACCTAATTCAGTGTACACAGCGCATTTTCCTGGAGAATATACATTCAGAGTTAATAGGTCTAAGAACAAAGAAAAATCGTTTTCTTGAGTATTTAATATATTGCGGTTGAAATAGTGCCCCAGAATGGTAAAACATACACCCTAAACACACGCACACGCACACACACACACACACACACACACCCAACACCCCCACATGCTCCGGCTCCTATGTGGCTGGCAGGTTCATCGCATCACATAAGGAGAAGTGAGTGGATGTAATTGGAAATACCTATTTTTCAAAACACCCCCTCATATGCCAATGTTGTGAACACGCTTTATTTTTAAAAAGCTGGTCAACCCAGAGAGAAAATGCCACTGCTTTAAAAACAACGTTACTGGGCAGCAAGCGCCTCTGCTGGAACCGGGAGAACCTATGGCGAGGCAAGGGCCACTCCAGCAGCCCCGGGCGGCTCTGCTCCAGCGACGCGGCTCTGCCTCCTCTCCCGGAACTTCCCGGAGAAGGAGCTGGAGCCTCTTGGACCCTCCCGGGGGCTGGGGGGGGGGTGGGGGGGGGGTGGGGGGGTACCATGGGGGCTGGGGGGGTGGGGGGGGGGTACCATTTGGGAAATTCTTCTAAGTAGTGTGCCCAGCTATTTTCAGAGAGGAAACAGTTTCTCTGAAAGACTGATAACCTAAAAAGGAAAAACTTGTCCAAAAAATTCCTCCCCCCTCAAAAGGCGGGGGGAGGAAGGGTGGGAAGAAGGCAGGGAGGTGGGGGAGGGGGGAGGCAGGAGGGAGGGAGGCAGGCAGGCAGGGAGGGAGGGGCGCGGATCCCCAGAAAATGTGCGAACCTGTTTCATTTATTTCATCCTCAGCAGCAGCGACACGGGACAGACAGGCCGTCCCAGCCAACCAGGCGGGAGCAGCCGCGAGCGCCCCCTCCCGGCGGCCCGGAGCCATTGGCTCCTCCCGGGCGGTGGAGGTGCTCCGTTATTAATGACCGCCGAGCTGGCAGCACCATGTCAGCGCGACCGCTGACGGGCTGAGCGATGCGCCACTAGCCGACCGCCATGCAGACGGCGAGCGGGCCCGCGGGCCCCGGGGACCGGTCCTGCCGGCGCGGGGAGCCCCAGCCGGCCGACTGAGCGCGACTGCGGGACGGGCGAGGCCGTCCGGGCAGCGGCCGCGGCCCGCCCCCCTTCCCATCGGGGAGCGCAGAGCTGGAGGCGGGCGTGTGTGGGCGCGCGTGCACACACCTACAGCACATGCCTGTGTGTACTCGATCACACACACACGCACACACGCGCGCACCTCTTCACGCCCGGCAGGAGCACGGCCATGTGATCCCCGCGGCTCGGGAGCCGGCCGATCCGCACGCAGGGGCGCCGGGGGGCTGCTGCGCTCGCCGCGCCGGCTTCGCAAGGTAAGTTGGAGACGTGCCTGCCTCCGGAGGAGAGGGGCTGCGCCTCTCCTCGCTGCCGGATCCGGCGTGTGTTTCCGCGGCTCGGTTCTGCGGCGCCGCTCTCTTCCGGCCGGGGTTCCGGGGGCCCTCCTCGCTCCCCTCTCTCACTTCGGAGAAGAAACGGACACGCAGGAGCCCCCGGGCTCCGCGCCTGCCCGGCCGGGCGTGAGCGCTCGCTTCCCCTACAGGCGGGCGTTCGCGAGCCGGCGGCCCGCGGAGGACGGGCGCGGGGGTGGAAAGCAAGCGCCGGCGGGAGGAGAGGGGCAGGGGGAGCGACAAGGAGAGAGGGGGAGGGCAGGGGGCCGGCCGGGCTCCCCCTCGCCCCCTTTTCTTCGCGGTATGGGGGAGGGCCGGCGGAGCGCCCATCCCCCCAAACGGGGCAGTTTTCTCCCCGGCGCCCAGCGGAGGCAGGGGAGGCGCCGCCGCGGCTGCTGTGTGTCCAGAGCTGGAACCCCAGCGCCGAGTGGGGAATGAGAGTGTCGCCGACAGTTGCTGAATTTCTGCCAGCCTACGGCTTGCGGCTCGGGGTAGACGACTCCCCTGGAATAACACCCCCCCCCCTCGCTGGTGGCGGCTGGTCGGGAGGGACGGCGCACCCGTCTGATTGCTAATGCAGCTGGAAGGGACACGCAGCGGGCGAAGCCATCCCAGCAGCCGGCAGAGTTCCTGTCGTCCCCGGTAATGAACAGCCTCCCCGCAGGGCGGCTTTGAGGCTGGGCTCCCATTCCAGAGGCTTGTTTGCTCCAGCCCACCGCCCCGTTCCCTCTGCTGGCACGGAGCTGGATGGCTTCACCTGCCCCTAATTTATTCGATTTTTAACACTATGTCCTTGTTCCCGAGCCTCGCATTTCGGGGGGACGCAGGCTTGCGCGTGTGAGTAGGACCTCCCTAGTCTGGTGAAAAGGGGGCACTATGAACAATAAGAAGGGAGGAAGTAAGGGTGGGAAATATCCACGGAGGGGGCAGGGTGCCCCCGGTCCTGCAACTGATGCCGCTCCTTGTTAGTTTCCGAAGCGATTCCTGGGAGACGGAGTTACTCTCAGTAAACGAGGGGCATCCATGATTCATGGATGATTCACGCAACGCGGTGGGGTTAATTCATGCCTCCCGTCTCGTAGCAGGGCGCCGCTAGCAGGAGGGCGCGTCCAGACAGACCAGGCCAGTTGGGGGTGCTCGCTGCCCCCTTTAATGGGCCCCGTAAAGACGCGGGCACCCGGGGAGAACGTGCATTCCGTCTCTGAGGCCCTGGCCTTCCTGTAGTCCCACTAACCCAATAGTTAATGGAGTCGGCTTCTTTCAAACTGCAGGCGATTTTTTTTCTCCCTACGACTGTGATTTCTGAGTTATCATTGGTTCCCTGGTTTATGATAGGAGCCAAAAAAAAAAAAAACACCCACCAAAAGATAACAACCAGCCACTTAGATCCTGCCACTTTCCCGTAAATGTGTCCAAAAAATGAGCCGATTTACAATATGGAATGTAAGGAGCCAATTAATTCCAGTGACCTTTGTAAATGGTGACAATAAAGCAGCTCTGACAGCGAGCCAGCAGCTTTGATTTTCCCCGTGCGGAGTGAGCAAGTTTAGGGAGAGGTCTCCGGCGCCCACGGGAACGGATGGGGATGAGGCTGAGGCTGAGGCTGAGGCTGAGGCTTCAGCTCGTGGTCCTGGCAGGCTGGCCCCGCCTGCCCCGCACGCACATGCAGCCCGTCTACAGAAAACACTCGGTGATTTATTGCAGAGAGGAAACGCCGTTCCGTCTGCGTGTCTGCTCCTCGGTGGAGGTGCCGCGGTGGCCGCAGAGCGGCCCTGGTATTTGGGGGCGCCTCCTAAGTTCCTAGCCTGGGGGACATGCTTGCAGCAGCCAGCCAGCCCCCCGGCTTCAAACTCCCGTAGCGTGCAGCACTGCAGTATTGACTTCAGCCTTTCTCAGACCTCTTCCGGGGAAACTTTCCATGCCAAACACACGCATTCTCAAATCCCGCCCGGCCTGTGGTGAAACTGCAGCCAGTGACACCCAGGAACAGCAGGTGCACGCCGTAACCTTGGCGAAGCTCACAGGCGTGTATCGTGGATCACAGGGATCAATGGTGTGTCCACGGGAGTCTGAGAAGTGCCATCAGTCCAGGCCCCTGGGGGGGCTGTCACCTGGTGCGTGTGCCAGTGAGTCTGGCGATCTGATCGGCACCTGCCCACGGCAGGTGAGGAACACATGAGCTCACCTGGGAGACGCAGCTAGGGCCTGGCCCCGTGCCCCCCCCCCGCCCCCCCGTCACAGAGCTACAACAGAAATAATCGCTTTCAGGCAACACAGGCTTTGAAGGGCCAGCTTTTCGGGGTGTCCCTTGTCACAGGCAGCCTGCTGAGTTAGAATACTGATGAGTACGTGGAATTTTTTCTCTGGTCGTGGTTGTTGCTGTTAACGGCTTCATACATGGTATTATCCGCCTTCTGGGCCGGCAGTTTAGGGACCGATGAAAAAGGTGATTAACTTGTGATTCACTCACTGTATTTTATTCTTTCTTTGTTCTTTTTTCACGCCTACTGCTTTTTTTCCCCTTGGCCACATTATGGGGTTTATGTTCTGCTTTCCCGCGCCCCCTCTCTGAGTTTGCTCTGGGGGCAAACTGCTGTGTGATCTGGCACTGTGATGTGTACGGCGAACTAAGTGGATCGGAAAGGTTGGAAACCTGAGTTGAGAAAGCAACACCTCTGTAAGTTAGATGCCATGACTCAGTTAGTAGCCCCCGAAGGGGGTCACAGAGGAAGTGTGTGTTGATGAGTCGGAAGGCCACTGAAAGGAGGCTAATGGCACGCTAACGACAGGCCCCTCCCTGCAGCCTCGGGAAGGGCGCCCCCCCCCCCAAGTATCCCAGGAACCAGCACTGCTCCAGCCAGCCTGGAGAAACACGGACACAGCTGCAGCCCACTCTCGGCTGTTCCGTGCAGACCTGGTTCTGAGGGTTTGACCACCTGTGCATCCCTCCTCGGTCCCGGGCAGTGAAGACGAGCAGACTAATGTGAGGCAGTGCCTCCGGAGGCCGTCCCCGCTGTCGCGGAGGGGGCTCTGACCCGGCTGTGTGGGGAGCAGCGCTCGGGGCAGCGTCCCTGGGCGGGCCACCGCGCCCCTCCCCGCCTCTTCGGATAACGTGGTGTCTGCTGGGACACCTGGGCGGTGGGACAGGATCGCAGTGGTCCCTGAGGCCGCAGTGTCAAAGGAAATCAAATTCTAAAGCAAAGAAAGTAGGTGGTGCCCAAGGACAGAAAACGTCACAGGGAGAAATCCCAGTGTTTTCTGTGACTTGATGGAAGGGGCAGAAAAAGACCCCAGGAGATGTGACTCGGAGGCCACTGAGTCCAGGGGCCCGTCTCCCACCCCAGTGAAGAGCTGTGGCGCCCACCACCATGCCACCCACCATGTCTGCGTACCTGTCAGGTGTGTGCATACCTGCTTGCTGTGGTGTTCACTTCTCTTAGGCTGCGGTGGGGGCGGGGGGTGATACTTTTAAAGGTGCAGTCCGTGAATGTGCGTTGCATTGCTTCAGCATAGGGGAATGGAGACGGGGAACCGGTTTTCATGTAATGGTCGAAGTCTAGGGTGGAGAAGGACCTTCTGTGGTTGGCCCAATGTACTCGCCTCGTAGGCGAGGAAACTGAGCCCAGAGGCTGTACCGTCGCCGCCCCAACCGCACAGCCTGGTCCTGGCGGCCCGGGGCAGAACCCTTTCCTGGGCTCCCGCATCCCCCCGCTGACATGCCGCCCCCTCGGCCTTCCAAAGACGGGATTTTTCTTCAAAAAGGGGGATCAAGTTCATAGATGTAGGCCAAAATACAATAAAATTTGTAGGAAATGTCTTTAGATACGCAACTACCTAAAAGCAAAAGCAGACATTCAACGGCAGAGGCAGTAACGATGGGTTGGGTATACGACACCCGGACACCAGAAACACATCATTCATCTTTTGGGTACGGTCCACTATCTTCTGTCGTAAAAATTAGAGCTTTGCCCTGTTTTTAAAACGCCCGAATAACAATGGTGCCATCGCTCTGCTACAGAGATCAGCTGTGGGTCATCCCCTGGGAGCTTTCCAGGAATTCTGGCGACTCCCCACATCCTCTCTGACGGGGTTCCACTGTCAGGCACTCCCCCTGCACCCTCTTTCCATACCGCGTCCCTTCCCTGGACCCCTGCTCCCCTCCCACACCACACTCGCACTGGGGAACCGGGGGCGGGGGGGGACAGCACCCCTCTCTCCTGCTCCGTCGCCCCCACCCCACCTTACTCTTCCTTTCGGAAGCTGGACTGACAGTCTCGTGGTCACCTCCTTCATCTCACAGCCCTGTTTTTTTTTCTTTTTGGCAAATGGCTCTCCATTTCTAAATAAGCTCTCCCAATTTCATTTAAGATGGTAGTCATGAACTGCCTCAAAACTCTGGGGAAGTAAGGAGGGACACACACACACACACACACACACACACACACAATACCAGCATAACTGCGAATATCTGTTTGGAGCTCTACCGTTCAGAGAGCACATCGCACCAGCCCGGTGAGGGAGGTGCAGTGATAATCAGCTTTGCTGGGAGACTGGAGGAGGAGGTTCCAAGGGGCCAGAGAGATACAGCAGTCAGGGGGCTCACGTGGGGAGCGCGGGGGTCTTCTGACGCCGCAGGCAGGCGCAGCACAGATCGACAGAGGCCCTTTGGGAGTCTGTTGGCAAAGATGCGTCCCCGCGGTCCTGAACTCCCACTCTACGCTCACGCCTCCGCCGCACCGTATCACACTCTGCGTGGATAGATGTTCACAAAGAAAAATCTGTACTTCAACCACAGCTAATGATATGCCTGAGTTAAACAAGACAGACACAACCGACATCTATTCTTGGAGAAGAAGACTGCGCCTTGTTCTACCTCCTCGCCCATATGTTTGTCTGACAGCATCAGCACTTTGATAAACAGATACTTGGCAGAGGTTTCCCAAAAACGGATAAAACGGGATGAGGGAGTGATTCAGGCGCGTCCCAGGGTGCTGGAAAGTTCTGAACGTGGTCCTCAGAGTCACTGGCAGCCTAAGCATCACCACCAAGCAAAGTGTCCACATAAACGCCATTGCCTTGTCATCTCCTTCCCAGTCTGTCTGTCTTGGGGAGAAAATGACACTCGAAATGCTGGTAAACTCATGCACATCGTTCTGAGGGCCCGGCCTAGGGCAGATTTTGTCTTTCCACAGTAACACTGTCCTTGGAATAAATGAATGCCCCCCCCAACTCCATGTTCTTCAGGCTGTTGTGTCGAGCTACTTCCAGAAGGGGGCGCATTCCACACATGAGCAGCTACTCTGCTGGGGAAGGAGTGCGGACCTCCCCACTCCCTGGGGTGGGCACTGCGAAGACCCAGACTCCCCAGAGACCCCCCGAATCCATTCAAGGCTTAGCACCGACAGGCAACCGTCTCCGTTTCCGGGGGCCTGGAGCCCTGGCCTTCAAACCCCCGCCCCGAGGGAGGAAAGGGGAGGCGGGGGCCCCTGACTTGCACGGGCAGGAGCTCCAGGTGCGAGAACGTGCTCCCCCGGGCACGGAGCCCGCCCACGTGCCACGGCCACGCGATGGCCTTCGAAAAGCCTCCGGACGCACCGCACTTCCCAATGGCATCAACGGTAGGAGGCAGTTTGCGGAAAACACTTAGAGGCCCCATTTCATTGTGCAGGGAGGACTGATCTGTGCTTATGAGAAGTCTTCTCTAAAATTGCTAAGTTAATAAAATGACTATAAGGACGCAACAGGCAAGCATGTCGGTAGACTCGTCCACTGGTGGAAAACTGGCTCCGCAATATCACACAGCCTCATAGCGCTGACAGATCGAGGCATTGAAATCACGTTGTCGACTAGTTTACAGTTTACTGTTGTTAGAAAAATAATAAAAACTCAAAACACGTTAAAACACAGACGTGTGTTCTCGGCGATACAATTCACACTAGCCTTCCTGTCCATGGAACATTTTCCTCGTCGCTGTATCCCGACGCCCCAGACTCCCTGGTCTTCTCCCTGTTTGCCAGCGGTGTCTCCAGGCTCTGCGTTTCGGTCTGCTTCCATCAGGAATCTGTCACTCAGAGACACCAGATACTGAACGTGCCCTGCAAAGGGTACAGGGGACCACAGTGGTCTTTACGGAAATTTCCATCATCGTCGGGGGTGATTTGAATATGCCTCTAGACAGAGCGGATTCTGATGGCCACCGAGGCCCACAGGTTGATGATGCCTCACACGGCCCCTGTCCCCGGCGTTGGGGACAAGACCGCGGGGAGGAGAAGACGCAGGGCCGAGTCTCAGGCACAAGGCTGTGTGGTGCAAGGGGTGGCGCACACGATGGGAGGAGAGGACCCACGCTACCGCCCCGTGAAAAAGAGACGCGTGCTGAGCCCTTCCAAAACCGGGAAGCTCTGTTCCCGGGGCGTCTCGAATGAGAACCAGAGAACATGTCACCCTGAGACGTGGGTTTACGAGACGGCTTTCATCCAATGAGTCGCTTGCTCGTGCGAATAGCTTGAACCGACTCACTTTCGAAACACACCATTTATGTTTGTTCCTCTAGCTGTAGTTTGTCACCCATGCGTTTTTTACACAAACACCACAGCCGCTCAGAGGGTCACAGGTGACGCTCAGCCAACTTTTTAAAACTGGGGAGGCGTGTGCCAGACTACCACTGCCTGTCATGAGCAAGCACTTTCCGTGTAAATACCACCGTCCGGTTTTCCGTGTACATGACGGAATGTGTCACAGTGCGCGGCTGTCGGGCCAGGCGGTCAGAAAGGAAGGAAGCCTGAAACGTGTAATTCAGGAGCATACCGCGTGCAGCAGAGGCCCGAGCGGTCCAGAGCGCAGGGCCTGTTGCGGACAGCCCTCTGCTGGCCCGGGGGATGCACGGAGCACCAGCAGGCCGCTCGGACCACATGCGAGCATTTTTGGACCACCGTTATGCTAAGCACTTTGCATGCATTTCCTCACTGAATCCTCATAAGAAGCACATAAAGCAAGTGATATTCTTTTTTTAAATCCTCACCCAACAATGTGTTTATTGGTTTTACAGAGAGAGGAAGGGAGAGAGAGGTAGAGAAACTTCCATGGGAGAGGGCAACATGGGTCAGTGGCCCCCCACATGTCCCCGGACCAGGGATCGAACACGCAGCCTTTTGGCGTATGGGACGATGCTCCAACCCACTGAGTCACTTGGCCAGGGCAAATTGAGTAATATTCGTTTAACCAAGGAAGCAAACCGGGCTTAGAGGAGAAAAGCTATTTGCCTCAACTAAGTCAAGGCCGGAGAGGAGGAGGAACCCAGGCCAGATGGCTCTCACGCAGAGGCCTCCGTGCAGGGGGCGGGGGGGTGCTGCCCGGCTGTGACCGTCCACCTGCCTCCAGGGCCAGGTTCTCCCGCAGACTACAGTCACGCTGCCACTTGTCATTTCTCCCGTGCACGCTGCTCAGACCAGGACGTCATCCCTTGGTAGGATCCATTCAGTCTCTTCCTTTTTTGTTGCTTTGGAGAGAAGGGAGAGGACCTACTTATTTCTGTTTAAACACCAGCATCCGTGTGCTTAATTAAAAGGATTCTTGCAGGGGGTTCCCAGCTGGACCTGGGGCCTGGCCCGGTCCCGGCCCCTTTTCCCACGCTGTCCTGCGGCTCTGCCTGGAGTCAGGCTGCGCAGAACCTGGCACAAGGGAGAACTCGGGTGCGGCTCACGGTCTCGCGTCCTCCTTGCCCACGGCCCCCTGAGAGTCCGCTTCCCGCCGGTGGGTTCTTTCTCCCCCCGTGCATTCCCTTTTAAACACGGAGCCCCAGCAAGTCTGAATAGCTCCCCTCTGGCGGGATGGTCCATTTTCAGCAACTCCGTCAACCCCTCTCAGCAGTAATGAGCCTCTGGCTCCTCACGCTCACTGATGGAAGCCGTCTCCCCTTTCCCAAACTGATCAGGCTGAGCCAGGCCTGCAGCTCCCGCAGAAGCGTCCGTACGAGCCGCTGGCAAAACTTCTCACTGGGCGGCTCCCTCCAGCCGCTCCCGGGGGAGCCCGCTCAGGGGCGCTGTCCTACGTACAGGACGCTGAGCGGGAAATCGAGACCAGAATGTTCCCGAGGGTTCTCCCGACGTTCAGGGGCGGGTTGAGAGAGTTCGGGTCCACACCCATTTTCTTCTCATACTAAAGTGGGTTTTTTGTTTTTTGTTTTTAATTTAAGTCACTGGGCAGCTGGAAATAACATGTCTGTGCATCAGGAAAAACTGAACTCAACACATAAGAATTAAAGAAGAATACATATAATTTTAAACTTTTGGATTGTTTTTCCTGCCTCTTCTTTTTTTTAAGATTTTATTTATTTATTTTTAGAGAGGGAAGGGAAGGAGATACAGAGAGAGAGAGAAACATCAATGTGCAGTTGCTGGGGGCCGTGGCCTGCAACCCAGGCATGTGCCCTGACTGGGAATCGAACCTGCGACACTTTGGTTCGCAGCCCGCGCTCAATCCACTGAGCTACGCCAGCCAGGGCTTTCCTGCTACTTCTTATATGCACATACAACAGTGAGGGGGCAGCAGAGGGGGAGGGTTGCTGGCCAACAGCTGTTCATCCGGGACCACAGCCGGGACCCTGGCTGAGCTGTGTGCAGGGGCACACCGTGCCCCCGAGCATCACTGCTCCTGGAGGGAGCAGAGGCAGGCTGGGGAGCATGTGCCCACCTTCCCATTGCGGCCGCCCCCCGACTTGAACCCGGAACATTGGACTCCGAAGCCCATTCTATTAAAACCACACTACTGAGCCCTGGCTGGCGTAGCTCAGTGGATTGAGCTCAGGCTGTGAACCAAAGCATCGCAGGTTCGATTCCCAGTCAGGGTACATCCCTGGGTTGCAGGCCATGACCCCCAGCAACCGCACATTGATGTTTCTCTCTTTCTCTCTCTTTCTCTCTCCCTTCCCTCTCTAAAAATAAATAAATAAAATCTTTTTTAAAAATGTGCTATCATGCCCCCCAGAGCACATGTCTGGTGGAATTAGCACAATACATTTCTCCTTTGGGAAGCATTTGACTTTTTTTTCATGCAGAAACACCCAACAGTGGGCCCTTTCTATAGTGTAAGCTCCTCAGCAAAGTTCAGAAAGCTTACGTAATAATTAATCAGACTTCACAGCGTTACCACATGGTGCAACCTGGTTAACATGTTATGCATAATATAATGACTGCTTAATATAATTCAACTAATCTAAAATAAAATTATGGCTTGCGGATATCCTACTTGAACATTCTCATTAATCTGTGAAATTCCAGAGGCCCAGTGTGGAGAAAAAGTGACCAGGTAAAACCCCAGAAGGACTTGTGAATGTCTCAGCCCTGTATTGTTTCTTAGGAAACAGACATCGGGAAGGAAGCCAGGGACATTAATATCATAAATATACCATAAATATCTTGCAAGTTGCACATGTACGAAAGTGTTTCAGCCGTCTCCCTCACTCCTGAATGGGTTGCTCACCCTATTTGGGGAATATCTGAAACTTCCTTCTGTTTTCCTGAAGCTGAGACACTTAGGAAAAAGTATGAACAGATTATAAGTTCAAATCTGCCCTGTATTTTTCCTGCCTTAGACTTCTAACTCCTCCGTGACCATGACATCCCGCCTCCACTCCAACCACGCCACGTGGAAGGCAATGATGTGTCAAGTTCTGAGCCTCACTTACCCGTGGGGTGTCCCTTCTGACATAATGACGTTTAATTTTACATCAGTGTACTAGCCTGCACTTTACCTGATAGAGACCTCTACGAAACTTTGAAAGGAAAGATACTGTAAAATAGCGTACCACTCATTTAGACGCACCACATCATGGCCATTTAACCAATAATCATGGCTGCGTTGTAGTCAATGAACACAAACTTGAACTGCTGCCAGGAATGATGTATGTGTAACACAACCAATCTTTATCTCTCTCTCTTAATTTTAGAAAGATCTTTATCTATCTATCTTAATTTTCTCATCTTAACGTGAGGCATTCTGATTTTTGAAGGCGCCATATTGGGAAAGTTTTGCTGAACACATGCATTGCCTAGACTATATATATACTCGTTTTAATATTAAAAGAAATTTATTAAGCTGTCTCTGGGATGACCTACATCAAATGCACTTGGGTGTTTATTTTTAACACGGAATCTCAGGATCTTTGAGAGTGATACCTAGGAACCCCTGGTAATTTTCTGCACAGAGTTTCAGAGTTAGTGGTTTAGAATTCAAGTCCTTTTCCCTTGTCCATCGTCTGCCGTTTTGGTCTTGTTTTCAGTAGAAATCGTGTATTTGCGATCAACAGCTGCTTGAACATATACAGAGTGAGCACTCGGCAGGTAGACTGAGTTCTGTTTTCCCCCGGAAGAAGACTGGGACCAGGGTAGGGCTGTGTGAGTTAGGGGTTTGATTGTGGGGGGTCTGCTCCAGGGCAGTGGAGTGGATGCTGGTAGCTGCTGTGAATGGGGGGGGGGAGGGCTGTGGTCAAGGACAGCCCCCATCACCGGCACCCCCGTCTAACTGGGTCCACCGCCACAGTCATCCTGTGGCTCTCAGACCGCGTCTGCAGGGCGGCAGGTTACGCATCCTTAGGTGGGGGGCCTACCAGATACAAACCAACCCCCCCTTTCTCCCACATGCTCACAAACGCCTACGTTCAAACATTCTACCACCGCCCACGTGGGACTCAGCTGAGGGTCACCCAGCAACTGCCACAGGCATGAGGGATGGGTTCTACACGGATTGCTGCTTTGCTTCAAGGGCTCTGAAATAGTTTAAGGAATCAATGCTGGGAGAACAGAATAGTGAAATGGAGAGATTTTTAAAGGCAGTAATCACTTGCTCATAATGACCTCACTACTTCAACCTCTTCCGGGTCAACCGCAACCAGAAAGCAGGGGACTCGCCGCCTGCCCAGTGGTCGATTCGCCCAACGTTTTGACTGCGATGGCGGAGCTTCAACGAAACGGGACTGTGCGCCCCCGTCCCATCATCCCTTTCCTGAAGCACCATCACGAACGGATGCTCCCAAACCTGGCCTCCGAGAGAAACTCGGCAGAGCCTCCTCTGCAAAGGGCCCGGCTCTGTGCACGTTCTCGGCTGCGGAGCCCAGCAGAGGCCGGATTCCTGGCCTCCGGTCACGGGCCCCGGGGCCTCTGTAGGACGGCGTTTTCCCGACAGCAATGCGCTGCCTCCCCCCGGGCATCCGAGTGCGGGTTTCCTGCACCTGGGGGCCTGAATGTGCGCCCTGCAGTAACTTTAACTGAAGAGTTGTGTTTGTGCCATTTCTAAATCAGACCAATGAGAGAGAGGGGGAGAGAGAGGGAGAGAGAGAGAGAAGGAGAGAGAGGGGGGAATGTTAAACTAAGCGGAAAACCACAAATTAAACAATGACCCCTGTATGAAAAGCAAGTTTTGTGTTTATCCAAACTGGAGATGGGAGGCCCCGGTTCTTTGCGGCCCGCCCCGTCTAAGAGGCTCTCTGGCCCCCCTTGCCCTAGTCCTCTTTCCTGGGACCTGAGGGGCTTTCTAACCAACAGCAAGGAACTACAGTTGTGAGACTATACCTCTCATGACCTACTTGCTTTTCAACTTTTATGAAAACCTTGTCGGAAGTCCCCCCTCCCAAGAATGCGGTGTCTCCGAGGACAGAATAACAGCGAATAGCGAGCACTCAAGGCCTCGGTGGCTCGAACGCAATTTTTAAACCGCCGACTATAACGTGAGATGCTTCACGCCCGCGGCGTGTCCATTTATCACGATGGCGTTCAGAGAGGGCGCTCATTTTTCTCTCGCGTGGAAGGTGCCCCCTGGGAGCGCTAATGAATAAGGTTTCCACCACCTTTCAGCAATCTCTGTAGGCCTTTGTTTCCCTCCCACATGTAACCACATCTCAGGAAATGACAACTGTCCTGTTCCGCCATCTCAAAAGAGTTGCGGTCGCATGTCTGTGGACCTACAATTGACAGAGAGGTTGCTGTGGCTCCATCCAGCCCAGGGCCCACTGGACACAAGGGTGCGTCCACTTCCCGCGCCAACACTGGGCTCGTCGAAGCGTCTGCCAGCTCTGGATAGTTCTGAACAGGTTATAAACGTCTCGCTGACGTCTAGCCACACGTGCTTGTAGCCTGCGTCCAGTGCCTCTTCTCCTAAGACGTGCCCCAGACTGAGGAGACAAGTACCGTGGTGCCCTTGAAGAGTTCTTTTCAGGGAAATAGCCAGAAACAAATGTACAGGTCAAGCAAAACTCTACATACAACTGGCTGCGGAAACCAGAGTCAAATGCCATTCAAGTAGCTCCCTCCATGCACACATGTACATGTCTCCGTGGTGCACGGCCTGCGCTGGGTTTGCGTACTTGGACGTGAGGAGAACCCGGGGCCAGGAGGAGCAGAAGTCACACAGCTCCTGTGCTCCCTCCCTGTGCCCCGCAGTCCCGTACGTGTGTCGTTCTGTGAGCCACTTCCAGAATTTCACCAGAGGCCGACACGACTCGTGTGGTCACCTGCTCTAGACTGACCACACGCCGCCCTGTGTTCTAGAAGGTTCTCCCATCTGCTGCTAGTGCTCTGAGTTTGTGGACCGCAAGTGTCTGTGTGCTGTGCACTTCGTCCCCGACACCGTCGCCCCCTGGTGGGCGCTGGCCACCCTTTAGAAAGGCAGGAGGCGTAGCACGCGTCACGCATGAGTTTTCCACAGTGCTAAGTGACAGAGAAGTCTCGTCACTCATCCCGGCCTAGTCTTTTTGGGGGCTGGGGTTTTTGAAGCAAATGCTACAGAAATATTTTTAAGTGCAGGGCAAAGGAGGGTGGTGAGTTGGGATGGAAAGTGTGGAGGGCATGCCGCGGGCAGGGGAGGGTCAGCGATGCCTTCTCCTGAACTGGCCGCGTTACGGGCCCGCACGCAAACACCCCGGTCCCCACGCCGCTGGAAGCGGGGGCAAGTCTCCCGGAGTGGGAGGGCCGTGGCTTCGGGACACGGGAGGAGAGGAAAGGCGAGCAGAGGGGGCGGGGCAGTCTCACTCACAGGAGGAAAGCCCGGGAAGGAAGGAGGACTTGCATGTGGGCACAACCCTGTCAGAGGCGAGTTGGGTCCCCATGGGGGGCGCACTTGGCAGCACATGGAGAGCAAAAGCAGGGCCCTGGACCCCCAGACGCTCCCAGGGCAGGGCGCTGCCTATTTTCACAGCGAAGGGGTCACGGAGACAAACGTGGATTCATCTCTATGGGCTGAAAATAGGTATGTTCAAAAAAAAAAATAGTAACTGCAAAAACTTACAAAGTGCCCTTTAAAAATCCATTTGGTTCTTCTCCATGAGCTAAACCCAAGAGTCCACGTGTCCGCATGACAAAACAGATGTCAGATACCCTGCATTCTGCAACAGCAACCTTCTCAGACTCTGACCTCTAGTCATCCCAGCGAACAGCATGCACGACCCACAAACGATGCGGCCCAAGAAAGACACCTCACTGAGACAGCACGCGGAAGAGAGCAGATGAGAAGAAAACAGCACGGAAGTATATAAATCGGCCAAATGAGATTGCCTATGTCACCATCTTCTGTGACAACAGAAGTTTATTGACTGACAGTTTACATCTGATTTGCACCCTGATTCTGCAATCACAAAAATGGGTTGCCGTGGCAACTGCCACGTGCTAGTCAGCTCGCTGGGAGAGACCAGGGACAAAACCCTCCCAGCACCTTCTCCGACACAAACATGGCGTGTGTTTTCTCTGTTCCTCCCACCCCGAGAGAGCAAACCTCCTGACGGTGGTGCTTTTTCATGGCTTCAAACATGGGCCTGCTTTCTGTCATTTGCATTTTTATTATGTACACCACCAGTTTGTGCAAATGGAAAGAAAAACCCATAGAAATATAAGAGAGGTGGGCACCGATTGCCTCAGTCGCACGGATGTGATAGGGCTGCTGTCTTTTACAGCTTCCCCGCTCCCACCATCGACGGCGCTTTCGGCCGGTTTAACTCCTCTGATATAGGCGTCGCGCCCCTGGGTGGCGATACCCCGGGAACGCACGGAGAGCCCAAGTCCCACAGCATCAGCAAGGGCGAGCCCATCCTCCTGGACTGGAAACGGGGGTGAGGTGCAAACAGGGGAGATGGCTGATTGTCTTGGAAGCACGCTCCTAATCTCTCGGTGACACCCACCACGGTCTGCTCACGAGGATGCTGCACAGGACCGTAGGACACATCGTGTAGCCAGTCCCTGAGCACAGCGGAGGGAGCAAGCTTACGCCTCCACGCTGAGCAACATGGGAAGAGCACTCGTCTCCTCCCCGTTCACTTCCCAGCCGGGACTTTGAAGGATGGAGGCGAACATGTAGGACTTCTGAGGGCCTGAGGATGGAATGACGGAAGCTCGAGTCATTGTTCTCCTGATGCGATGGAGAGTTTGATACCTCGTTCAGCTCTCCGGGTGTGGGTCTGAAGGAGCCCAGTTACCAGCCCGTGGTGCAACAGAAGTCTCCGCTCTCTGGAAGCTCGCTGACTTGTAGGAAGCTCGCTGAGAAAAACGGTCCGCTTAAAAAACAAACAAACAAACAAAGAGATAATGTCTTCACCACCGCCTCACGCAGACCCTTTCCGGAGCTCGTGTGCGCTGTGCGTGAGTCAAGGACTCAGTACTTTGTGGCAGCAACTCCGACGGGGAGGACCCCTGCAGTGGGGCGCTGAAAGATACTACGGACGTGCAGCGGAAATACTCTAAGGTAACACATCTAAAGTCTCAGCGTATGAAAACACCAAGTCTCCAGGATGCAAGCAGAAGTGTCCCTTGCAGATCTGGGAGGGAAAGTATCTGACCATCTGCTGTATTAGTCTTCTGCGGCTGCACTCAGTTATACTGGTAAACAGAATGAATGCACAAATAGATTTTTTCCACGTGTCCTTGGGCAACAATAGAGAACAATCAATTTAAAAATAATTGGAGAAATTTGTGTTTTGCTCAGAAGGAAAGAGGAAAACATTCGTTCAACAGTCCCACATAGAATCATTTGCTTAATGGCAGTTCTAATATGTTATGCATTTATTCAATCCACTTCTTACTATATTAAAATGCAAAAACAATTACGCTGGGTGTAAATCCTAGAAAACAATCAAAGTTTCTATTAAGCCAGAGAAGACACGGACGAGCTTCAGTGTGACTTGCAGATGCTCATGAATAGACAATACTTGGAGTTGCCCTCCCTCGAAAGTGAAAAAGAAAGGGAATGGAGATTCGGCGATTCCTCCCCTCGCTCCCTTCCTTCTTTTTCTCTCCCTCCTAACCTCTTCCCCTGCAATTTTCCTTCTTGGGCTCCAAATAAGGAGAGTGTCTTTGTAGACATTCCCAGGGTGTGGGCATGTAAAACTGCCTCTGTCGCAACACCAGCCCTACAACATGCAGAAGCTTCCTCTCCACCTTCTGTTACAAACAGTGGGCATTCCGCTGATCGGTCCCAGGAGGACACTGCAGTCTCCACACTCCAGGCCCTCTGTCACACACGTAAAAAAATGCCTGGTTTGTTTTTTTGCATACTGGCTTTAAAGCCATTCCTGTTCATTAAAAATGCAAAATAAGCGTGTTCCAGGAAAGGCAACCAAACATGAAGTAATGAGTAAAACAATTCCGTGCAAGCACAGCAAACACTTGGTGTGTGACTTTGTCTGAAAGAAGTTCTTAAAGCCCTCATGCTTTCTCTGGGGCCACACGGAAATAATAATCTCACATACGAGGCTCTGTATCTGTGTTTCATGCTCTGATTGAATGTCAGTCCCACGGATTTGTTATATCAGAAGTAGTGAACACTCGTTCCGTTGGGTAATATGGAACTCCCGAAGGTTTATGTGCAACACATCCATTTCAAAGCTCTGCGTTGCACTAAATACTTCTAATTCTGCCGGTACTATTACAGAATCTAGCACACAGTGCATGTAAGTGGGAAACTGTTATATAGAGCTTAAGTTTCTAAGGAAATGTTGCTCATTTCATCTGCTCTGCGTGGATTCTGGGACCTTCTGCTGGAACTTGGCACCAACAATATCTGCGCAATCTTGACTCCCAGCAGGTATTGTTTTGCTTAGCACCAACTTTTTCAGTACCAGAGCGTATACGAATTTCTGTTTAAGGAGGGTGTTTTTATGCCCTGAATTAATTAGAGACACACACTGTCTCCTAGAAGCAGAGATTCTTTCGTGGGAACCCCACAGGTAGTTGACGTAATGACTGCCTTCTGCTGGATCACGGGAGTGGGGCGTCAAGAAAGGCCTGGCTCCAGCCTCGCCAGCCTGTGAACTCCCTCCCTCTGCAGACAGGAAGCAGTGTGAGAGAGCGTGGGCAAGGATCATGGGGGGACATCCTGAGAGTGATCTTTGTGAGTACATGTGATACACTAGCATCTTTACAATATTTGTGCTGTGCAGCCCCTATGAATGGCACCTAGGAGTGTCCAGTATACAGTTATCACCTGAATTTTTTTGTTGATTTCAAATGCAATATATCATTAAAGTCCCAGGTTACATCTTGCCACTGGAATAAAATGGCATTGCCACAAAAAAAAAAAAAAAGCAGCAGCAGCACCAGCAGTTTCAGCAGGGGCTGACGTTGCCCACTGAAGCAGAATTACAATTTGATAAGCGTCACAAATGATACTGTTCTACATTTCAAGAAAATGGCCATTTAGTCTTCTTTTTTAACTTCCTCTTTTAACTTTGGTCCCTTCTACTCACCACTTAAAGGCAAGACTTAGTTCTTTCTCATGCCACTGTTTTGGGGAATCCCACATCCCCCAATTTGTTCATTACGCAGATACAGCCTAATGCTCACAAGGGATAGCCGTCAATTACCACTGCAAAGTTACTAAAGCAGAAGGCATCATAAAGCCCATTCTGAGCCAGTATAATGTGAACAAATTATGTCCTTGGGTTAGTAATTTTCAATGATTTCAAGGGGCTCTTAGGCAGCCGCATCATGCACGGTTGTTTACATAAGGCAGTAAACAACCCCATACGAACCCCAAGTGCGGAGCTGTCGCGAGCTCCCATCATGTTAAGCGGCGGTAAGTTACGTGACAGGAAGAGGGAAACGCACAGCTTTAACCTGCATCGAGCACCTTCTGTTTCCCCACAAGAGACGGCTAATAAAGCACCAATGGCCTTCGGTGTGTCAGGAACTAACTCGTCTGCCCGCTCAGACTTCTTCAAAGTGCCACCATGTCAGGTCGCATCTGTCACTGGTCACCACACGCTAGGGGAAGAGCCAGGACCTGTCCAGCAGTGAGTTTTTTCTTACGGAACGACACACAGCCGTGAGCACAGACGTGAGAACTGCCTCCAGGCCTCGTTGAGAGGATTACTTTTGAAACTCAACACCATAATTCGGGAAGGTGTTTTCAATGGAGTTTTTGTTGTTCCGTTTAAAAATCTCTCTAACAGACCCTGGAAGCAGACACGGCGCTGCCGTTTCAGGCAGGCAGTCAGGGGTACAAGGGGAAGTCAAGAGCATGAGGGAACTCGGCACACTTTCCAAAAAGAAATGGGCACAACCCCACACTCGCAAGGAACTGAGCGTGCAGGCCGCGGTAAGCGCAACAGGAAAGTCCCATCCCCCACTGCCCTCGTGGTGGGCAGGCGCTGACCCTGGGCACAGGGGACACGTTGCTACAGTTTATTCATTCATTCTCGGACCGCACTTCAGTTCCTTTCAAAACATGTTTTATTCTCAAAACTCTCAGTAAAAATATAAAACATTGATATTCGTGCAGCTCCATTAACATAGGCAGAACAGAAACCGACCTACCCAGAGACCATGGACTCTGGGTTCCTGTCAGGAATGCGCTCTGACGCGGAGATTCGAGTTTCCTGTACTAATTCTGTAACACGGATATTCCCCGTCTTCTGGCTGGAGCACGCCATTGGACTCCTGTCCACAGGCCTGCTCATCTCCTTCGTGGACCGGTGACCTTCCGTTCCGCCGCACTCGGTTCATCAGGAGTCAACGCGGTGAAACACTCTGGCTGCCATGTTTTGACAGCAAATCTCTTGTGTGGAGACCATCCCCCGAGACTGGTATGAAAGCACTTAGCTGTGACAGCCAACACAGAACAGACTCTTAGGGGTGGTTTCTTGGTAGCCACGCCCGTCGCGCCCTCCCGGGTGCAAGACCGGAGGGAGGGCCGTGCGTGCAGGTCACACACAGCACGAAGGAGCAGACGGGGGCCCGGAACCAACTCTAGCTGGAATCGCTGCTCCTTCTTTTCTTTGAACTACGCCGGGGAGGGGGGCCGTCTCCAGGTGGCTCAAAGAATGGGGACTTCAAAGACTTAGGGGAGGGTGCTTGGCTGTCTTCCAACGAAGAAGAAAACGATGTGAAAATTGCCTGGATTATCTGGGTAATTGGCCCACACGCTTTCATGTGAAATGCAGGCAGTTGAAAGAGGGTCCACGGGAGACACACGTTTCCGTCCGCTGTGCGGCGATGCACCCCCGCCACGTACTCCTCCTGCCACTCAAACGGGGGGTCTGGCGGAAATGCTTTTGAGGCTAAAACAGTGGTGTCACTTACAAATCAGCCCACCTCACTCGCTCCCAAGGAAACCAGAACTGGACAAGAAGAATGAGCTCTTAGAAATCAACAGTTTCGAGGAAAGGGAAAGCATATTTAGGAAGACAACTTTTCTTAGCCCACGTGATTGCTACAGAATGCAAACTGATGGGTGACTGAATCAGGTAGCCAGAACATATATACGAATAGAAATAAAAACGGGAACAAAATGGGAAATGTTAGCTCGTAAGTTTAGTCCATCACAGGGAGAGTTTTCTGAGCAGAAGTAAAGGATCTAAGTGTACACACACACACGCACATATTTTGCCAAGAGAATACTTATTTTTCTTATAGAACAGACATAAATTGTCCTTGATGTACAAATAAAAAAAAATCTCCCAGTTCTCCATACATTTGTACAGGTCCTAAGACTCCTTCTAGAGACTTCTTCTAATCCTAGTGAAATCAGCACCCTTATGCCACAGTTTGTCATACATGCCAAACATGTGAATAAGCCTGATAAACCCTGAAAATATCATGACATCTCCGGGTAAATTCTGTCAGTAATAGTGGACGACATTTGTACAAGGAGGTTTAGTGAAGCAGTTCTGAGCTTCCCTATTGGAGGTTATTATAAAAACCAGGTAATTTTAGGACCTGAAGGCACCTCCCATTCTAGAAGCTAAGCCGCCACAGGTCCTCCCCGCCTCTCGGGGCTCCAACCTCTGCCAACGCCCTGCGGCCAGCGTGCGTCCGTCACGCACAGAGAGACCTGTGGCTCCTCACCACACGAGGCAAGTCTTCCACGTTCCGCTCCCTAATTTGGAAAACAAGATGATTACACTTCGATCGAAGAGGAGTGAACATTAAGAATAACGCAGAAATGAGTGCTTCCCCCACAGATGCCTATGCACGCCACTGCGTAAATGCCAAGTAACGAGGAGATGACAAACGCAAAGTGAAAGAAGCAGAGACGGCCGTCGGCACCCGCGGGCTCCCACACGCAGTGGAGGAAGCTCCGAGACGCTGTAGCAGAAATCGGTGTTCCCCAGTGTGCACGGAGGGGTCCTCCTAGAGCAAGTACAAGCGTGGAGAGACAGGTTCTGGCCTAGACATACCGTTTGTTTTGCTGCTCATGTACAGGAATCATCTTCACAGATAATGCTATTAAGGAAGTGTTCGGTCGAGTGAAAGTGATCATTAAAAATGAATACAAATAGGAATGCTTTTTCACACTCGGAAAGGACTGTCACCACAAGCTGGTGACGCGTGAGGGCACAAAGCTCCTGACACCAACACGAAACACTCCCGACTCAGAGCTCACGCCCCGCTCTCCGAAAGGAAACAGGCGGAGGGACTGCCGCGCCGTGAATCGCCCTTCCTGGCCGGAGCTGTGCTTGCGACGGCCAGCTCCCTCCCGCAAATCCGGTGTACGGGGGCGCCCCTGGAAGGTCATGTTTAGGGAAACCATCCAGATCCTGTCTTATGTTACCCCGAGGCTCTCCCTGCACAGCGCCAGGCTGGAATCCGAAAATGATAGAAAGCCCAAGACTCCCTCAGAATCTGTCCAAATCATAGTTTAAGAGTCGGGGGAATAAAGGAATTCTGCTATGTGAGTTACTCCCGGTTTCTCTAAAAGAAACTTACTGCGGGGATTGCATTTTCAGCGGAGGGCGTCCGCTGAGCTTAGTTTCCTGAGGGGTGAAAAGAGTCCCTGGGTCGCTTCTGATTTTCACTGACATTCTCTGTGTTCAAGTGTAAGGGCTGGGACATGACAGGGACACACAATAGTATCAAGTCTTCCCTCTGTTTCTTTTCACCGACAGTATTCCGTCATGATGATAGGAGGGACTCCTATCCCTGGCCGGTTTGAGGATCTCAAGGTGTCTGACTTGAGAATCTGAAAATATCAGAACCTAAGGAAATCACTCTCAAGGCCCGTGTCCATTCAATGCATGGGTATACATCACATGCATTTTAGTGCAGAAACACGGTATGGCAACACAAATAACTCTGCTCTAATAAATAAGCTTCTCTATAATGATGATGCTGTAACAAATCGCTATGGGATTTCCTAGAACATTAACTATCAATTTGGAAACAGTGAAAATTTTGTCCAAACCGCAGAGGTTGTGGGACTGGAAGCCTGAGAACAAGGTGATTTAACGGAAACACACAGCCAAGGTTGGCCTGGAAAGCGGGTTTTCTTTCCCGGGTCCCCCTTCTCTTCCTCACTCGGCCGCCACCTAGATGTCGTCTGAGTGAAGCTCTCCTATCAAAGAAGGGGAACCTGGGAAACGGGTCCCAGGATGATGAAGGCTCTCGGACCCCTTCAGCTGGGGCAACCCCTTCTGAAAAAACACCGGATGAGGGCTGCTGCGTTAATAAACACTGGGGAGGAAGTAGAGGCGTGTGTTAGCCCATGAACTGAGAGATAGTAAAATGCCAAGCATTTATTTGAGCAAAAGTTGACTTGAGCAGGGCAGTGCCACACCCGGAGTGGTGAGGAGGCCCCGCCGTGCGTGACAGGGAGAGCTCGGGAGAGACTTTCATGGGGAAGACGTAGGAGCAAAGAGGGGACCGTGGGTCAGCGAGCGGGCCGCTGGGGGCGCGGTGTCCTGCACCGGTTTCCGCGTGGGCACTCCAGTCGTCCACGGGCTGGGGTCCGGGGTGCCTGTGACAGAGGAGCCCCTCGGCGTGACGGCCTCCCCGTGTAGTCGGTGGCGGGGAAGTCGGGCTTTCCAGAGGCACGGGGAAGGGTGCGGGTGCACGTCTGAGGAAGGATGAACTGGCAAGTCTCCCTCCCGGGTTTCGTAACAACAGTGCGGACGGTACCAGTGTCTACCAAAGCAGCCGCCGTGAGGACCACCCGCGAGAATCCCTGCGGGCGCGAGGCCAGGGGCACCCAGGACGTGCGTGCGGCTGGTGGGTGATCGGCTGCCCTGGCCACCGCCCCCCCGGCCCCCTCCCTGCCACGGCACTTCCTCCTCCCCTGCCCTCCCTACGCAGGCCGCCGGCTTCCCGTCCACGCCGGGAAGGGCGGGAGGCCAGTGTGCACACTCAGTCAAGGCCAAGGGGAACAGACCTCGCCCTGGCAGGCCCAGCGGCTGGGGGGGGCGGGGGGGGGAGGCGCGTGAGAGCGAATGCCTAAGGTCCCTCCAGATTGCCCACACCCCTCCACAGTGAACCGCCTGGCACGAGCCGTCTGACCTCTGGGGGCCCCCGGCACCTCGTTCCTGCGAGGCCATGAGGGGAGCAGATGGAAGGCTCAGAAATGAGCTCCTTGGAGCCCCCTCAGGGTCAGATGCCGTGGGCGGGAACGCCGGGCTGGGTACCACCTGAATCCCTCCAGACACCTGTCTCCCCGTGCTCCCCGCCCCCCCCCCCCGCCGCCTGCGCCCCCCCACCCCCACCCCCTGCCCCGGGAAAGATCTGCCCTCCTCTGCTGCCTTAGTGTGAATCCAGGCGAGACACCTGCATTTGGACGAACAGCTTCGCATGTGAAACGAGGCTGAGAATCCACGGATCTGCAAGTCCGTTCCTGCTAAAAACTCCCGTGACGTGAAAAACATGCTGATTTTATACGATACCGAATTTATGCAGGAGATTCAAACTTGAATATTATCCAAAAAAATCTACATTTTCTTCGTTTAGCAAAGTATCATAATGGATCTATTTTTCATCTATCAGTATTAATTGTTACTGACAGCTCATTTTTGCTTCATTTATTCCATCGTGGCAATCCACTTACCAGTGGTTAGTCTGCCTTAATGCGATGATGAAAGTGACACTCGTCCTTATTCCTACTGTGTACAAATAAACATGCAATGAAGTGAGGAAAATGGCAGGTGATTAATCTGACGGTGTTTAAAGGCCCCATCATGGCAAAAATTCGCTGATCCTAATGTGCTGATGACACAGAACTGGAGTAGTAAATATAAACTTGTGATGAACTAAATAGAAAGGGTAAGATTGGAGAAGACAGTTTACCGACAGCCATTTTTTAGACACCGTTTTAAAGGCCTTTCATGTTTACGGAGTAATATCATACATGCTCAGAATGGGAAGAAACCTTAATAACCATGCAGCCACATTGTAGTTAAATGTTAACTATTAACCTGATGCAAAGGAATGGGAGCTGTCCTCTCTGCAATTACACAACCGTCTGGTAAACGTGGCCCATGCATGTTTCATAACACTAAGCAGATTTTCTTCCCCTTTATCAAGTTTTTATAAACAGATGAACACTTCAAGAGAGCATTCATTAAACTGTTGTGTGCAGTCACCATTATCCACGGCCTGAAAGTTGACAGAAAGACTCAAACAATTAGTTTTGAAAAACTGGAAAATAAGTATTTCCCAAGGGAAAAAATAGCTTTTCATGGGAAGGCATTTAGTATAACTCAATACCTTTGGGATCTGGAATCTTCAATTAGAAATGAAGAAAGACTGAGTCTTACAATGAAGGAATAAGAAGTCAGATAATGAGAGAACAGAATTCTTTCTACAAATAAACTTAGCAATTTGCTATAGAAAGGGGAAAAAAACAGGTTTTCACGGTAGCCATGGCAACTTCCAGTCCTCGCCACTTTTTGAACCTAAGTCGACGATCGCGTCTTTCTCTCCTTCAGACTCTGTGGTCTTTGTCACACACGCACGACGAGGCGCAGGGAGGAAGCCCCACTCTGTTCTTGCGCTTCAGCATTCTAAAATGTCACCTGCGGGACAGCGGGCTCCACATCTCCCCACCCACGCGCCGCCCCCGGGTACACAGCGGACTTGAATGAGCACTGCAGGAGAACGCAGAACACTCCGGCCGCTGCTCATGGGTGCCCAGAGCTCCGCACTCCCGCCTGTGGACGGCCACGGGGCAGGGCACACGCCGTTCTTCTACTGGCGGGCAGCCCTGCTGTGCCTCCCGCCCGAGGTCTGCCCCTCCAACAGCCAAGACCCTGGCACGTAGCTAGTTCGTCTCATCTACCGCCGACCCTCCTGGTGTGCAGCAGTGCCTGCTGACGCGTCGGTGATGGAAAACAAATGACGCTACAGAACAAAGATCCTTTTATCAAATGAAAAGCTTTCGCCCTATGTTTCCACATATCCAGAAACCATTTCTGTACTTAGATTACAGAAATCTCCGGTTACAATGAGTGTTCATAGGTATGAAGGATATTGTCAGATATGAGAATTCTTAAAATTGCTTTGTTTTAATGGCCTAGACAGCAAGTTTCAGGCCAGAGTATAATTCTACATATATTCCACGATCATTGAAAACACAGAAAACATCCGGGTCTTGGACGCCCCCTCAGGCAAAGCTACATGCAGGAGCCCGTAAGAAAATCAAAGGTACCATGAAAAAAATTCAGAAAGCACGAAAGGACGTATGGATTAGAACATTCCACATCTGAAAATGCTTTTTAATTTTTTTTTAAAATTCTTCTGAATCAATCCTCCAAAAAGCCTAAAGTTAATGGCCAATGAAGAATAACTTTCAATCTTTCAAGTTTTAAAAATCGTACAAAGTAAAGAGATGGGACATAAAAGCACAGTGATGGGTACAGCGGGTCCTCAGCAAACGCTTATTGAAGGGCTGAATGGAAGAATAAATGAAAAATAAATGAAAAACCTAATAAGGGCTGACTTTGAACCTGGGTGAGTCATTTGTTCAAACCATTTAAGAGAGTCTTGGTCTAATGCATTAAGATGTCAATTTCCATTCCTGGTGATATTTCATTAACATCATCTTCTGAAATGTATGTAATAACATTCCATGATAATTTACTTTGCTTTAATATATGAAAGATTCCGTTGCCTTTAAAACTAAAAGAAGGTACAAAAATACCTTCTGAAATAGTTTTATGTTAAAAAAAAAACAACTGAAAAGGCAGTAGTTACTTATGAGTTGGCTCCTAGCTCCTGAGAGTACGAGCATGCATATGAATGTTCACCCCCAAGACAGGGAATCATGGAATGAAAAAGTATCTGCTGCTAGTGACATCTACTTGTGTCGGGTTTATTGACCACATTTTAAAGAAGAAAAGCAGTAAATTTTACCCACAAGTGGTCTACTTTACACCCACCCGTTCGGCCATCCCTCCCAATATGTTCATTGGAGGCTGAGCACCTTGGCCTCTTCCAAAGCAAGAGTCCTCAAACCTCGGAAACCCAAGTTGAAATATTGATGTTTTGAAGTACAATTTCCCTAATCTTATTTTAGAAGGGGAAGAAAATCCCAGCAATTGCTGGAATATGGAGAATTATACAAATAGAATAATGATAACGTAATTTAAGTTTCCTAAGCTCGAAAGCGTTTTTCAAAGATGTATTCTTTTTCTTGATGTATTCCACAAGGGAACGCGGGAGGGGTGAAGTTGGACAGAGAGAGGAAAAGCGACAGGGCTGAGAGAGTTAAAAATGCCCAACACGTAAAGACGGGATTAAGTGGGTCAATTCATCTTTGTAATGATGTCATTATTTTTATGTTTAAAAAACCATACAGACGCATATGGAAACAAACTGAAATCCGTCCTTCTGACATAAGCGCCGCCACTACGACCGTGGGTTGGGCCAAACCCCTGAAGGGCCCAGGGCAGAGCCCACGCGGGCTCCGTGGTGACACTAAGGGCCGCTCCCTGCGGAGCAGCTGCGTTTTCCCATCGGTACCCGGAAAGTCAGCAGGCGACACTTCGAGGGACAACTGGGATATTTCTGCTTTGTCACCACCAGGCAATGAGAAAAAGATTTTGTCACGATCTGGGGCCACGCCTTTTTCTCTTTTGTTTTTCCCTGCGTTTTTTTTATTGTCGGTTACTTCAGAAGGAAAAGTCATCGTCATCACTATTCCACACGCTGTCCTCCAACGGCAAGTACGGACGCACCCGTTTGTGCGTGAACACCGAGCACGCACCTGCGGAGTGACCGACCGCTGCTGGGAGGTGCTGGGCTAGGTGCTGATCAGCCAAGCCAATGTGCTAATATAATCAGATCCAGGGTGAGTTTCGCACAGTCTCCAATAATAAAAATCTCATCATCTGTTAAGGGACTCATAATCGAATAACTGCATGTCTACTGATGTAATAATCTAATAATCTCATGTCTAATAATATCATGTCCAGAAAGGAAACAAGAAAGGTAAACACGTGATGAGGACACAGATGTGGGTGGCCGAGAGTGAACCCAGGAGCAGTGCCCCAGCACAGGGACCTGGGGTCCAAGGTCACACCAAGGGCCCTGGGCTCAAGAGCCCCCATTCCTGTGACGATGCTCTCTTTACGTCAGCGGGCATGCCGGGCTCTGCTGACCATGACAGTGAAGACTCTGACCTGACTTCCCGCCTCAGGTTCTAGACTCGAGAGCCAGCTGCGAACTCCTGATTTGTATTCCCAGGTCCATTTTTTAAAAGTGGAGCAAAAGCACCGACCACCAGAGCCAGGTGTCCGCAGTCTCTGACCGCCGTGTTTCCCACTGCAGGGTGGTGCCGGCGTTCCGGTTTTGGCCCCTGGGAGCTGGGTTAGTGCGAATCTCACACTGGTCACTACTAGCAGATGGATAAAACTAGTTTTCAGGAAGAGCTGAAAACCAAGGAAATGCCAGCCCTGCTGAGACGGAAAACAACAAGTGACTTGGAAAAAGTCATTCATCTCTTTTCCACACGCATGTGCAGTGTGGGCCACCAGAAAGAGCTGCGGTCCACAAGACAAAACCTCGGTTCTAATGCCACAGCAGCGTTTTTAGCTCTGTGACTTCAGTTGCATGGGTTTCCACACGCTGACCTAAAAATCAGGAGCTATAGTACTTCCCCACGCCCTTGGAAGGTCATGATTAAGATAAAATAAACAATGAGCAAGACAGGGCTTTGAAACCCATAAAGTGCTGCACTGTAAAAGGTCAGCACGGCCTTACTCTCCTGCAAACAGCGCCTGCCAGAGTGTCTATTAGTGAATCAGCACCGTCAGCTCAAAGACGTGAGGAAGAAGGCAGTGTCACCGGGAAGGAAGGCACAACATCCAGACCCTCTGCTGTGCTTCCCGGGCTGCCGGTGTCTTCCTACGGGCCTGGGGAAACACAGGTTGAATCTGTTCGCCACTCTGAGAACTCGCCTTACTTCCAAAAGCCTGTGGGATAAATCCAGTTCAAGTGTGGTTGTTTCTGGCATATGGCCATACAGTGATGAAATGAGGTCGGAAAAGAGTTTCTAATTAGATGGAGATAGACATTTCAGAAAACGCTCCCAGGAATCATTTCAAAGTAAAAAGTGGCATTGTGAACTGCCCCCGCCCCCCGCCCCGCCCCACATCCTACGTTTCATCATTTCATCGTGAACATCCCTAGTGCTGCTGCTGCTGCTGCCACGGAGGAGGATGGGGGCGTGGCTTTGGGCCCTGGACCAAGGGGGCGGCGCCCATGCACTGGCCATCACGATGTCTCACACTGGGCTCACCCGAGCCCTTCGTGGGAACACACCGAGATGGGCTTGGCCCTTTGTGTCTAGGCTTTCTGTCCACGTTGGGAATAAAGAGGCGACAGACTTCTATGGTCGTTTTCTCAGGTGCGCCCTCTGTGCTGGCATACCCGCTCTGACACAGACTTGTACCCACCTGGTCCCCCGTGTCCCCCACTGACGAAGGGGAGAGACCAGGCTGGCTTTCTGTCCTCGAGCTGTCAGAGCTCTACGTGGGACACAGAAGGTGCTCGTTAAAGGGGACTGAGTAAGTGAAGGAAAGAACCGCACTTATGAGATTCACTTTTTGTTCAAGTGCAATGTTCCTTTATATTACACTCACATTTAACCTTTGGGTTCAGTAACAGAGCTAACACATTCTGTGTAAACAGTACCTTCATGCAAGTTAAAGCAGCTAAACACTGAAATTAAGAAATGAAACAGACTGAACCACTGAGGTTATGTGAGAAAGGTGACTACGGTATATGTGCCCATGGATTAACGTGCTTCACCTATGGGTTCATTTGAAACATTTCTTGGGCATCTACTACGGCGTAATTTCCAGGCCCGGGAGGCGGGAGGCGAAGTCAGGCAGGCTCACGCTCTCGGGCAGGTGGGCGCTGGTGAGGGACAGCACCCAGCAGGTGCTGTGGTGGGCGTGAGTCTCAGGGCTGGGACCGCTGTGGGGGGCAGCTGATGACAGCTGGGGTGAGGGGGCATCCAGAGGGCTCCCCAGAGAGGTGATGCCTGAACTGAGGCACAGGTCACCTTAAAACAGAGAAACAGGTGTTGCAGGCAGAGAGGAGGCCTGAGGCCCCCTTGGCCCCCCCAGCAGAGATAAGGCTGTGCGCACAAGGCAGGCGGAAGCGGAGGACAGACAGACAGAGGAAGGACAGGGACCTCGGGTGGCAGGCGGCTCCGTGGGCTTGGCACCTCTCAGGGACCTTCAGTGAGGGAGGAGCTGCATTCGAGTCTTTCCCCGAGGGACCCAGAGCCTACTGTAAAAAGGTATTAAGAAGTACTAATTGGTAGTTACAGAGCAGTTGCAGGGAAGTGAAGCACAGCACAGGGAATAGGAGCAGTGACATGGTGATAACTGCGCCTGGTGCCAGGTGGGCGCTGGAAACGGGGGGGACTCCGGAGCGTACACGGCTGCCTGACCCCTACGCTGTACGCTGGAAGCAAGTACAGAATAGTGATGAATGCAGACTGTCATGGGAAAATAGAATTAAAACAAACAGATTGCAAGTAATAGCTGAAGGGTCAGTTAAGAAAATGTAGATAAGCAAACAGGACGGGGGAAAAAAAAGGAAAGCAGAGACTTAATTCGAGATAGCATAGTATGTATCTGAACTTCGAGATCTGGCTTTAGATAAAATCACAGCTCTTAAAACAGAGGATAAGAGGAAAAGCAGGCGTGACTTTATGAGTTGTACATGTTCTAGAATTCTGAAAGACAAGGGACTTCTTCTTTTAAATAAAAAAGAAGTTTCTCTCTCTCCATAGAGACGGCATCTCCAGTTGTATTTATCTCTGTCGCTGAAGCCCTGTCTTATCTTAGAGTCACTGAGGATGCCTCCAGGAGAGCAACTGCTGGGCAGAGAGCGGAGAGAGTGCTCCTGTCTGTGCCCCGAGCACAGAGCCCCAGGAGGACCCGCCCACCCAGCCCTGGGGCCCGAGCGCAGGCAGGTGGGGCTCTCCTGCAGGGTCCTGAAGGAGCTGGTGGGCACAGGCGGTGAGGCACTAACACCCAGCGCATTATCAAAGCTGCACCTTGGTTTTGCGTTGCTTGTTTTTATGTGAGAGACATCAGTATCCATTTAAAAGAAGGAATGGCTAAGTGCCTGTTTTAGTGCTGTAATAAAGTTACTTCTTTCCCTGTTAGTGACTAATAGAATCGAAGTTATTTTCAGGGAAAAAAAATAGAGCAGTAAAACATGCATCGGAATTCCCCTTAAGAATGACAACATACAGGTGCATCCATGGCAAGTGAGACTTTGTCTCTTCCAAATACCGCAAAGGTGAGGCCGCTGGACGCAGAGGACAGGGTGGAGAGGAGTATGAATGGAAACAGGAAGTCCAGCCGAATGCCAGGACTTCCGATTCGTGTCACAGTTGCTCCCCGGGGCCGGCCAGACCGCGGGCTAATGCGTTTGCTTGTTGCTGAACAGTCCTGTGTCTTCGCGCCCTTTAACTCTGTCTGTGGAAGGGGGGCAAAGGCTGTCGCTGCTGAAAGGCTTTCTTTTCTTCCCATTCACTCACTGATTGTCAAAGAGAATGAGAACTATAACAAATACAAGTGCGAGGTACAAACAAGTAAAATGTGGAAATAACAGAAATATCGTGGAAGCGTGTTCGTGGTGTCTACTGTAACTTCAGCCTTCTGAAGATCCCACTGGTCAGCCTTCCAATGCCTGGGCCAGTCACTGTCGAGGCTAAAGTCGCACAGTGAATTATCCGTCAACTCTAAGGATCTGTGAGCTCACCATGATTATTAGTTAATGGATGTTAATGATGGTACATGTTTCCTTTAGACTAATTCTTTTTCTTCTCTGTTTTATACTTTCTTTCATTACGGTTAGCGTCACGCTGCTCTTCCTGCAAGGACGGCACTGGCACGGGGTTTGAACACGACACTCCTAAATACATGAGTTGCTCCATTTCCTGTGACCATCTGTCCACACCGCGTCGTCAAAGCGCGTCTCAGTCTCCTCCCGTAGAGGCAGCAGTGACCGGCGGTTGTCCAAGATGTGTGACGTTTCCGGACGGGGCAACTGGGGTGCCGGCACTCGGTCCCACGACAGAAGACGCTGCAGGTCTACGGCGGCGGTCACCGTGTGACCAGCGCCGCCACACTCCCTGCCGGTCGGCGCTCGCTGAACTTCCCAGCAGTGACTGCGGAATCCTTCTGGGCCCGTGACGTCGCCGAAGAGGGAAGCTAAGATGAAGGACACGCCACTCCGAATGCACGTGCTACTCGGCCTAGCGATCACGACACTGGTGCAAGCCGTAGACAGGAAAGCGGATTGCCCGCAGCTATGTACGTGTGAGGTCAGGCCCTGGTTTACGCCCCGGTCCATCTACATGGACGCCTCCACGGTGGACTGTAACGATTTAGGTCTTTTCAGTGTCCCAGCCAGGCTGCCTGCCGACACACAGATCCTGCTCCTGCAGACTAACAACATTGCCAAAATCGAACACACCGTAGACTTTCCCGTGAACCTTACCGGCCTGGACTTATCGCAAAACAATTTATCTTCGGTCGCCAATCTTAACGTCAGAAAGATGCCGCGGCTGCTCTCTGTGTACCTGGAGGAAAACCAACTCACGGAGCTGCCCGACAGATGCCTGTCCGGGCTGAGCCACTTACAGGAACTCTACATGAATCACAACCTGCTCTCCGCCATCTCGCCAGGGGCCTTCATCGGCCTGCGTAATCTTCTGCGGCTTCATCTCAACTCAAATCGACTGCAGATGATCGACAGCCAGTGGTTTGACGCTCTTCCCAATCTGGAGATCCTGATGATCGGGGAGAACCCGATCATCAGAATCAAGGACATGAACTTTAAGCCACTTGTCAATCTCCGCAGCCTGGTGATAGCTGGTATAAACCTCACGGAAATGCCGGACGATGCCTTGGTGGGGCTTGACAACTTAGAGAGCATCTCTTTTTACGACAACAGGCTTAGGAAAGTGCCCCGCGTCGCTCTTCAGAAAGTCGCAAACCTCAAGTTTTTGGATCTCAATAAGAACCCCATTCATCGGATCCGGAGAGGCGACTTGAGCAACATGCTGCACCTGAAGGAGGTGGGCATCAACAACATGCCCGAGCTGGTTTCCATCGACAGCCTGGCCGTGGACAACTTGCCGGATTTAAGGAAAATTGAAGCGACCAACAACCCCAGGTTGTCTTACATCCACCCCAACGCCTTCTTCAGGCTGCCCAAGCTGGAGTCCCTCATGCTGAACAGCAACGCCCTCAGCGCCCTGTACCACGGCACGGTGGAGGCCCTGCCCAGCCTCAAGGAGATCAGCATACACAGCAATCCCATCAGGTGCGACTGTGTCATCCGCTGGATCAACATGAACAAAACCAACATCCGGTTCATGGAGCCGGAGTCGCTGTTCTGCGTGGACCCTCCCGAGTTCCAAGGCCAAAACGTCCGGCAGGTGCACTTCCGGGAAATGATGGAAATCTGCCTCCCTCTTATAGGGCCCGAGAGCTTCCCTTCCAACCTGGACTTGGAAGCCGGGAGCTACATCTCCTTACACTGCAGAGCTACCGCGGAGCCGCAGCCTGAAATCTACTGGGTGACACCGGCTGGCCAGAAACTCTTGCCTAACACGCTGATGGACAAGTTCTACGTCCATTCTGAAGGCACCCTAGATATCAGCGGTATAACCCTGGCAGAAGGGGGGTTGTACACTTGCATAGCAACTAATCTGGTTGGTGCTGACTTAAAGTCTGTCATGATCAAAGTGGATGGCTCTTTTCCCCAGGATAACAATGGATCCTTGAACATTAACATCCAAGATGTTCAGGCCAATTCAGTTCTGGTGTCTTGGAAGGCAAGCTCTAAGATTCTCAAATCCAGCGTGAAGTGGACAGCCTTTGTCCAGACCGACAATTCTCATGCCGCCCAAAGTGCTCGGATACCTTCTGATGTCAAGGTTTATAATCTCACCCATCTGAACCCATCGACTGAGTATAACATTTGTATCGATGTCCCCACCGTCTATCAGAAACACAGAAAACAATGCGTTAATGTCACCACAAAGGGGTTGGACCCTGATCAAAAAGAGTATGAAAAAAATGACATCGTAACATTGATTGTCTGCCTCGCGGGCTTTCTGGGGATTATCGGCATGACAGGCCTTTGCAGCTGGCTCTCTCATAAAATGAACTGTGATGTTGGACAAAACTACGCGAGGAGTTACTTACAGAAACCAACCATCACGTTCAGTGAGCTTTACCCTCCTCTCATTGACCTCTGGGAAGCAGGCAAAGAAAGAAGTACAGCATTGGAAGTGAAAGCAACTGTTATAGGTGTGCCAGCAGATGTATCTTAAAAACACCTGACTAAATCTACTTCAAAGAGAAGCTCAAGAGTGTAGTTGTGCTTGGGGGGGAAAAAAAGCATAGAAATACTACTTTCTAGAAGAAAGTTTAAGCTTCACCGATGCTGCTCCTGACCGATGGAAACTGTACAAGTTCAGCATTTTAATTCACCGGCTTCAAAGGGTACTGTGGCAACCAAATAAGATAATTCCACTTTCTTGAACTCTCATGTAACTTTTATGTCTGGACTGCAGTTACAGTGGACAACAACATTTCCGTATTTTTTTTAAGTATGTAAGAGTAGTGGAACTGAGCAATACCTCCTGCTGTGTTGTATTACACATATTAGCCACGAGTTTTCGCAGTGACCAGATAAACTTGAATTGACACGTGGTGTAATAAAATGGACAGATTCTGTAGACTAGACACAGTGAGTATGTGGACCTCTTTTATAAGAAAAAATACATTTTGGATTAAAATCAATTGCTTTTGTCTTGTTTTTTTTTGTTTGTTTTTAAATAAAGAATAATTTCTGGGAAATGTCATCTGACCAGGTATCATTTAAATGACGTTTTTTAAAAAAGTGTTTTTCTATAATGACATTTGAAATGCTAGGAGTAACACTCTTTTACTGGGTTCTGTAACTACCTTTTTATAATGCACAAAAAATGGACTGAGAGGCACTTTATCAATATTGAAAGGCAATCATCACATTTATTTAACCCTTTCACTAATGATGAAAAGAAACCCCCCCAGCAAATTATGTATTCATTTAAAGGTTTTCTTTTCTTAACAAGAAGCTTTTGTGGTGGATTTAATCATTAAGTTCACATAATGTAGATCAATATCTGAGGAACTGAAAGCCTTATTTTGATAATTAGTAGTAACTCAAATTTAAGATGCTTGCTTTGCAGAAAATACTGCCAAATTTTGGCAGGACTTAAGATCTGGGTGTAACCTTCAAATCTTTCCATGATTCTAAACACTCAATGCACTTTACTTCAATAATAAGCAAATAACCCGATCATGTTCTGTGTTGCAAACATAGCAATGAGGCATGTTCTACAAAACCCCAAAAGAAGGACATTTATATACTTATATTGCAACTAACCTTAGAAGTGCTGACTTGATGTCTGGTCAAAGAAGACGATCCTTTTACCCCAGAATAAAATGATTTTTTAAATTTTAGAAGACTGGGATTTTTCAAGACTAAAATCTGAGAGTTTTCCTTTAAAACCTATTGAGAATTCATAGTAGAAGTTTATAGGTTCCATCTTATGAAATTCTCCCTTTTATTTACTTCACCCCAATATAAAAATGGCCTGAGCCAGATAATTCCAGAGTTCAACAGAAATTTAAGAGGGCAACCTTCTTAATGAAAGGAAAATCCCAGAAAATTTCAAAGTAAAAAAAAAATTAAGTGCAGTTGTCTATGACTCCATTCAAGGCACCTAAAAACACAGCTTTAAAAAATTAAGAGTCATTGAATTTAACTGCCAAGAGCGTAACTGATTATTTAAGAGTCTTGTATAGTAAATATGTAACTTTTACTTGAGAAAAAAACCCAGCCAATATCTTTTAGGGTTTTAGTTGTATTTACAAACAAAAATCCAGAGCCATGCAAAATAAATGTACTTGTGTACAAAGGAGATACCCTGAAACAATGAAAAACCATCTGAGACAATAAGCCACACTTTTTATAGGCAAATCACTTATCTCTGCAAAGCTACAAGGTTTCCATGTTAATTGCTCGGTGCCTGTTCCTAATCAAGTGTTCAACTTTTCTTACAGTAGCTTGCTGTATAGTGTCAACATGCCATTGTCCTGTAAACATTTCCAGTACTGTAGTCATATCAACTTATCTGTTAATACTAGACATTTGCTTTTGTGATAGCCTTGACGGTTTCTAATTAAATCCTAGCTGTTTTTCACAGTGTGGAAGGTAATTGTTATGAACTCTTTGAAATGAAAGAACAAACTGTGTTAATTTAACAAAAACCAAACTTGAGACTTGATCATCCAGTGTGTTTCCCAAACACAGGTTTTACAACCTGATGAATCACTATCACACAGTGGCTGACATTAGAATTTATCAGCAAGACATGCTCGTACATCATGAGAGGTTTCAGCACCACGGACAGAGCTTTTGTAAAGGGCCAGGCTATTTGTCAAAATAGAGGAGCTGAAGTGTGACCTATTAGGGTGCAGGTATTGTAGAGATCAGCAAGAACTTTCTCAGGTATCTGGTATGTTTCTTTCAAGCCTATCTGCATAAAGAACCATAACAAACATATCCTAAAGCTGAGAATCCATTTCAAGCTACATTTTCTTAGGGAAATTGTAGCAAATAAGCACTCTGAAATAGACATCCAATACTGAGCATTGAAAGGAAGTATTTTTGTTACAGCCAAATAAATACAGAAGCTCAAAGCAAAACACATTTGCTTGATTAAATTTTAATCTAAATTGACAGTAAGAGAGAAAAACACATTTGCTTCAACAAAACAAGAATGACATTTCATGCTTCCTATGTTTCCCTCTAATTCTCACATAAAATCATCTGAGTTCCGGCCACAGGGCTCAAGGCATGTAACTCACAACTCAGCGACACCACACGGGTGCAACGGCGAACTTCAGCTATGAGAGGACTGTGAGGTTCATACCTTTAGGAATTCCAAATGATCCCCTCATCTGGTATGCGAGAAAACATTTTTTTCCATAAAAACAAATTTTAAAAAATATATATGTTGTGTAATTTAGGCTACAAAACAAAATTCAATTTTTTAAAATGAGCATATCCAGTTGAATACAAGAATGCATAAAAGCACTGTGGAGAGAAATGTGTTATTGCCAGCAAAGCCAAGCTGCCAATCACATGCAGATCATTTTTACAGAAAAAAACATGAAATATATTTATGGTGCATACATTGGCCTTTTGATACTGATTTCAGTTCTTCATTTTTTACTTTAATTAAATAAAGTGTTAAGTGAAACTACGTATCAGCAAGCCTAAGCTTAAAATTATAATTTCTTCATCTATTCATTGAACTATATTTTATTTACATTCCCAAAATACCCATGCATGACTATCAGTCACTGGAGACACAGAAGTGAACAGGACAAATTCATCATCATTCTGGGGCTCATATTCTACTGGATTGCGCTCTGGTTGTATACTGCTGTTTTCACAAACATGTCTTAACTACGTTACTTACTGGAGCCCCAGCTGCAAACCATACTTTCGAAGAAAGCATACTTTCATACTCAGAAAATCATAGTTTTTTACTTGGTCTAAAATGTTTTATTTATCACAACGTGCCAATATAGAAACTTAATCCAAATTTGTTACGGAAATTTATTATTTATTACTCATTATAGATAGGAATTAGCCTAATACCACCCCTAGACTGCTTAAATCAAGAAGCTTGTCTACTAACCATAAACTATTTCTAGGCAGAGAAATATGGATAAATATGTCTCCTCCACTTTAAAAACAGAGAGATTGACCACACAAGAAACATAACAATTCAAGAAGGCAATCTAGCATTGACAAAATGTTTATTTTACAAAGGGAGCAATCAATTCTTATAAGATCTTTCAACAACTATGAAGGAAAACCTTCAAATTCCACAGATTAGCTTTTGACATGAAAAATCAGAAGTGATATGTCAGTAATCAATAAAGCAAACAATAAAATCAACTAAAAGTTTAAAAGTACATATTTGCTAAAAAGGAAAATTTCTGATAAAATATTCCCACAACTACCAAAAACAGAAGAAAACTTTCTCACTGTATGAGGAGGGTCCCACAAAAAAAACCAAAATTATCCTCTGGAGGGCGGGCCCCTTGCAGTACAGACCTCCCCCACTAGGCCAGTGCTCTAGGAACCCGTCTGTATCAGTGCACCAGCTGGCGTTGTTGTGAGAGGTTGTGTTTGGCTTCAGTGCATTTTTTTTCAAGCCTCTTTCAATGCGTTTGCCCATTGCATGATAGGTGATTGATTACAAGCGCACCTGTCCACTCCACCACGCTGAGTGTTCAGCAGTTTTTGACCAAAAATGGCACGACCCCTGTGCCCTGCCCTCTCTATTCACCTGATCTCTCTCCCTGAGAGACTTTTTTGTTTCCTCGGATGAAAAAAGTCCTCAAAGGGAAACGTTTTGCTGATGTGGAAGAGGTGAAACAAGCAAACCAAAAAAGGGCAGAAGCACTAAGAGGCATCACAATTGATGAGTTCCAAAACTGTTCTGAGCCCTGGCTGGCGTAGCCCAGTGGATTGAGCTCGGGCTGCGAACCAAAGCATCGCAGGTTCGATTCCCAGTCAGGGCACATGCCTGGGTTGCAGGCCACGGCCCCCAGCAACCGCACATTGATGTTTCTCTCTCTCTCTCTTTCTCCCTCCCTTCCCTCTCTAAAAGTAAATAAATAAAATCTTTTAAAAAACTGTTGGGAGCAGTGGAAAAAAGCACCTCAATAGGTGTATTGCATCCAATGAAGAGTACTTTGAAGGTGACTGAAGTTTAAACGTGAGAATAAATACACAGTTTTATAAATAAATTCCGGGAGGGTTTTTCTGGTCCCCCCTCAGATATGCTCCCATTAAATGGTGACTTGGGCTTCATTGCACCTGGGAATGAGGGACGATGAATAGTGACTCTATAGGGACCCCTTTTCTTGGATGCAACCTCCCTCATTCTCTTTTTCTGTAACTTCCCAAAACAAATTATAACAGATAAGTAAGACGTGGTTTTGTTTGTTTGTTTGTTTGTTTCTGAAGAAAATGGTTGTGGTAGTTATGTTTCCTATATCAAACATCCCACACGGTCATTTGGGGACAAAGCTAAAGAGAAAGCCTGCAGCCACCTTCACACTCAGTCCCACGGCCCCCACTGCCGTCACATCCTGTCACCCCGGCTAATGCACGGCTCATCGGGTTGCCCCCCGGGGGGGCGTGGTCATACTGTCCTGGAGCAGAAAAGCCACAGCTGCAATCTAAATGCTACACCCAGGATCACCGCGTTCTGGGGAAAGAAAGAAATGGACTCGTTTCAGTACACCCGTGGCTGCTTTTGTGTGTTTGTTTGAAAAGCGAGGACTCTATGGTAACAGCTGACCACCCACTTAGTTTATTTTATTTATACTTCTGAAGCAAGGGGAACATAAAAACACTATCTGTAGACAGGAATGCAATGGCAAAATCAGAGTTCATTCTAGTACTCGCAATCCATGTAATCAATGCTTAGAATAAGATAATAAAAGATGTTAAAAAAGACTCTTCTAGTAAAAGATAGGTCATTTTCTAAATCTGGCCTGGACTAAACATTTCATTAATGACATAACAAAGGTGCTCCTGAATCCACAAGCGAGCATTCAGCACTCTCAGGGGAGAAGAGAAAGCATACGGAACACCCCACAATTCCTTTTCACCCCCGCTGAGGACAGACGAGCCCGCAGACTGGAATCGACCTGTTCCAGTTCACTTGGTTCATTTTACAGCAATGCACCTCGGAGGGCTCTTAGCTTATCTTTTAAATAAGCCATACGGTCAATACCGACTAAGGGGTTCGATACGTCCCAGGCATGTCAATAGAACTTTCTCTTAAAATCAAACTGTGGCATTCAAATAAGCCATAAAGTGACAGCAAATGTCATACATATATTCAATAACTTCAAAACTATTACAGAAGAGTGGCCCCGAGTAACAAAGCCTAACAAAGAGAATTGAGGCTGACCTCGGCCAGCCTTTCAGAAGAAGGAACTAGAATGACCTCTGAAGACCTCGCAGTAATGTGTGTTTCTATTTCTATTTTCTAAGCCAACTACATTTTCAAGAAGCCAATGGCATTGTGAAGCCATGGTGAGGAGAATCCAGCTTCTCGCTAAAACGTATCTGAAGTCTTCAAACACATCCATGTCTGAAGTTACTGACCCTAACCCAAGTGCGATACCCACTTGTAATGTTTCCCGGCAGACAATGGGGTGAGGCAGGAACTCGGGCTGACCCTCCCGGCCCTGGCGTGCAGCGACCCGCCGCATAACACCCTCCCTGTTACCTGTGACGCCAGGCTCAAGGCTGATCAAGACAGGGTCATTCTTAAACCACGCGAGGGGACAGGATTTGAGCAATACGGTCAAACACACCATAGGAGTTCTTTAAAAGATGAGTCAAAAAAAAAAATAACTAACTTCCAGAACTGGAATTAAAGTCAGAGGCCTCTGGTAGACATCCCTTCAACAGAAGCTCAGAGAAGAGTATTTAATACAGAAGCTTCAGAGCTGAGCATTTAATACAGAACAAGAAACCTTGTCTCAGTGTCACAGGTTCGATTCCCAGTCAGGGCACATGCCTGGGTTGCAGGCCATAACCCCCAGCAATCACACATTGACGTTTCTCTCTCTCTCTCTCTCTCTTTCTCTCTTTCTCCCTCCCTTCCCTCTCTAAAAATAAATAAATAAAATCTTAAAAAAAAAAGAAACCTCATCTCCAGAATAACTTCAAGGCTCCTGGCATTCCCATCTCCGTTTCCTCACCAGTTTATCAATAAGCCAACATTGTAACACATACATTTTCATACTACATCATTTATTTCATCCAATTTAAAAACCACATATACATTTACACATTTTGGAGGTAAATGATTATGTGATTCTTGCTACACAATTCAAATCCTTGAGTGTAAAAACAAAAATACTTAAAACCATGAATATGAGAAAGAAAAGGTATAAAAACAGATGAGAACACTCATTTCTTTTTACTAGCAAAATCTTTACCTACATAATTATATAGGAATTAATAGATGGCATTTAATGAAGGAGCTGCATCAGAAACAACTGTGTGAGGACAAGGGGCGTCCGCTTCCCTGTTAAAAATGAGTTGTGTGTGTTTCAGGGTAGGCTCCGTGCTGAGATGACAGTATGATGCTGGAGGTATTTTCCTGGCCTGTAAAAGGCATGGAGTTAATATTCTTAACGTAAGAGTATAGTTGAGTAAATATACACCCATATCTGCTTTTTAAAAGATTTTATTTATTTATTTTTAGAGAGAGGGGAAGGGAGGGAGAAAGGCAGGGAGAGAAACACCAATGTGTGGTTGCCTCTCACGTGCCCCCAGTGGAGACCTGGCCTGCAACCCAGGCCTGTGCCCTGACTGGGAATCGATTCAGTGACCCTTTGGTTTGCAGGCGGGCACTCGACCCACTGAGCCACACCAGCCAGGGCACATTCATATCTACTTGAATGGCAACATTAAAACCAGGAAGAGAGGAAGGGAGGGAGGGAGGGAGGGAACATCTACTGAATGCTACAAATGTGCCAGGCTAACCATTTGCTAATTTGTCTTAATAAATGCATCTTACTATGAGTCTGGCATACTGGTGTCTCTCTCTCCCTCTCTCTGATAGAGTTTAGCTTTGTTGGATAACTTCTCAAGTCGTACAAACCTTGGGGTCTGAGTAGTTCTATTTTATGAATTGGAATTCAAGAATTGGCTCTGAGGAATTCTATGAATGAATTTGTTCTAGGAGAACCAAGTTATTTAATATAGGTTAGTCAGCATGGACTGTTTGTTGATTAATGGGGTAACAAAAAATGTTAACTAAGAACTTGACACCCTCCAACCTATCCATATGATGCCCATGTAGGAAGCTGGTTGTCTCTGCCTCCCAGGAAAAACAAGGCAGTCCGTTAAAACGAGCAAACACTTTCGTAGGTTATTGAGCTTCTATGAGGGCAAATTGGCATGCAGACATTAATTTCATGTGCAAAGAAGTGCCTCAGTGTTCAATAAGTACTAATTTTCCTTACAAATATTTGGAAGTCACTAGGCTGAACCACAGTCCTATTCCAAATGATAATGTCCCCACCTTGATGTTTTAATGAATTGTCTTTATGGTAGAACTCCATCCAAAGAATGAGATTGGAAAACTACAGTAGCCAGGTTCACAAACAGAGAAGGAGTGGTCCATGTTGTAACAGGGTGCAACATGGGGTGCCAAGAGGGGAGCCCCAGACAGGGATTTGTAATAGGGTCCAGAAGAGCTTGGAGATAATTGGCTCCACACCAAAGGGCACACCTGCCCAGAATGCGGGCAGCTGTGGCCAATTGTGAGAGGAGCCGGAAATGGGGCTGCAGAGGAAGATTGGCGCTGGGATTTAAACCCAGTGAAGCAGCCACTGGGCATCTCTTTTTGGGACCATGCATCTGTTTAGGACCATGCAGCTTGGGTGAGAGTCAGGACCACGAGGCTTTGGAAGTGCTCCCTTTTGCCACGTGGAGGGTGCCGGGAGGACTGTGTGTATTTGTGGGGAACTGTAGTTTGTGTTATTTCAAATGAATAATAAATTCCTTTCCTTTTCACTGATCTCTGGTATTAAGAGACATCTTTCCTCAGGCGGCAGGCAAAACAAACCCAGACCGGTGGGGAGGAACCCCCTTTTGTGCTGTAACAATGTTTTCATTCGTACGTGAAGATCAGTCATGTGCCCTTCATTCACTGAGGACCTACTGTGTGCCAGACGTGATGTTAGCTACTAGAGATTCCCAAGCACTGCGACAGACAAGTTCCTGGCGTCACAGAACAGCCCACAGGCAGACAGCAGCGCACGGCTCCGGTATCGACAGTATAGGTTGGTAGAAATATGGTAAGAGCATACGTATATTTATTTGGGGGCTACGGTTTACTATAAAGAGGCCCAAAGGAAGTTCTGAAAACGGAGAAAATTTTTACACACTCTCCCAACTGGGGAGCAGAGCGATGTTGGGCACAGGTCAGGGGCAGTGTGAGGACGGCAAGAGGCTGCAGAATTTGAAGAGCAAGGGAGTGCTAAGTAACAGCGAGAAAGTTCTGGAGACAAAAGAAGGCAGAGCTGGCTTCAGAAAGAAAAAATGGAGAGATGGGTAAAAAAAAAAAAATCAGCCTGTGTTGCTAACCATGGTGGAAACGCACATCCCAGTGGAGAAGGACGAGGCCGAGTTTAAAGCGCTGGGACTAATTTCCAAGGCCACAAACGTTACACGGCCGTGTTTCAACTCTGTCCCCTCTGTGGCCGAGTCTGGTCTGCCATCCAGTCCCTACTTCTCCAGGGCTGGGAACACGAGAAGTCAGAAATAAAAAAGGAAAGAGACGTAGGCACAGCTGCATCCTACCTCCTCGGGCCTTCCCTAATCTGAAACTACACACACACACACACACACACTCTCACACTCACACTCAAGATGCTCACAAGCATATACTCGGACACATGCCCTTCACGTGCAAGGTTAGTAGAGTCTCTTATATGACAGTGAGCTTAGGTTCAGATTTTTTTCCAGTTTTCCACTGCACTTTATTTTTTAATTTTTCAATTGCAGTTTCCATTCAATGTTATTTTATGTTAGCGTAGGGTACACAGCATGGCGGTCAGACAGTCCTGTGCTTTACCAAGCGTCCCCCAATATCGCCCATACCTACCTACCTGCCTGCAAGTGCCACTCAGCCACCGCATTATTATTGACTATATTCCTTGTGCCGGCTGTTACACTTCTCTGTTTCATAGCTGCCGGTCTGTCGGATGTTTAAAACCCACCTCCCATGAAATTGACAGAGGGAGGGGGACAACGTGACTCCAGTTCTCCACGGTCTCCTCAAAGGGGGGACAAACCCTCAGCATTCTGGGCAATGTAACGTAAAATTAGGGTCTATATCTTAGAATTTAATATGGGTCTAGTTCTATTCCCACTATCCATTGTATTTCTGTTTCAGAAACCACATATGTGTTACATAGAGCTTAATAAGTAAGCTAAATATAAAAAGAGATGTAGGAAAAGCAGAAAAAAATGTGTCTCATTTTTTTGGGTTATGTTTCTACTGTACCAAATACGGTTCTAACAGGATCTCATAGGTGTCACTTTCCTCCGATAATAGAGAAAAAATCACACTCTATTTTTACAGTTGAGACCTTGAACTCAAAATAATTCAAAGTAAAAAAAGAATATTTGTAGAAGCACTGACACATGAATCAGACACTCATTCTACAGTTTCTAGAATTTCCTCACCATGGTGCTCTCCTAAGAAAACAAAGTTTTATTCAGATAGTCTAATACCAGTCTAATAACATTTTAGGGCAAAGAAGTGCATTATGTCACAATAATTTAAAGTTCAATTTTCAAGATGCACTTAAATAGTAATGGAGGAGATAAGCATTAATAGACATAATAAACATAACACATAATATTAAATATAATCTAAGAGGGAAGCATTAGCATAAACATTTGGAGATATTTTTGCTATTGCATTTTCTCAAAAGTGTTTTTGGGGAATTGTGTTTCCTAGACTATTAAATGAACTATTTTTCAATTCTTCAGTATTTTTTGAAAACTTTTGTTGGAGATTGTCACTTAAAACCCAGGGGGAAACTCCAAACAGAAAATAAACCGGGTGCAACTGCGCCCACCTCCCGGGACATCTCGGAGGCTGGCGTCTGGGTGGGCCCCCAATCTGGAGGTGGGTGCCCCCCAGCACCGCGGCAGATGCGCCTGCCCCACCTCCCTCGGGCGCAGATCACAGGGAACAGCCAGGTGGCCTTCAGACACAGCGGTGACTAGGAGCAACGACGGAGCGATTTCTTTGGTTTAATCGTGTTGAGAGGAGTAACTCGGCCCAGCCACAGGCTCTCGTGCTCGGGCCAAAGGGTCTCGGTGCGCGTCCTCAGAACGCCCGGGAAGGTGCGAGCACAGCTCAGCACAGGCTGTCCTGACAACGGGTCGAGTTCCAGCCTCACGGAAGCCAGGAATCGGAGACACTGGAGACACCGCAAGGTCAGCAGCCCTCAATTTTGGAACCGAAGTTAAAATCTTAAACTTGCAGAGATGTTATAAAATTCTCCTGATTACACACCTGTGTTTGAAGATCCAAGCTATCTCCAGGTGCATCACATCTGGCACGTGAGTGTACTTTCCGCCTCTGCTCTGACGTCAGAGGGACTGGGTCACCTGCCCTGATGAACCGTTGGTCACGGGGAGGGAGAGACAAAGTGAAACTGTCACCGGGCACAGCCGCAAACCCCCAGAGTCTGCCCACAGCTGCAAAGTGGGCGTGGCCGGAGGTCTGAGTGGCAATGGGCTCGTCAAGGAAGATGTTTGCTGCATCGGGAAGGGCCAGCCCGCGATCTTGCAACAATCCGCCTGTGCAGAGGAGGATTTCTGCTACTCCTCTCCTACAGCTTTCCTTGGCTCCTCACCTCAAACTTATCCTCGGGATGTCCCATTATCCCGTTAAAACATATGATTATAAAATATGATGTGACTGTCTTTTAACTTAACATCTTTTATTATAAAAAAGACATGTGATTATTAGACAGAATCCAAGAAAATACAGTCTCGCGTTCTCCATGCCCCTCATATAGACTCATAAAAAACCTGTCCCTTTGCTTTTCACACACTTCATATTATTTCTGATCCTGCTACCTTAAATCTCAACCCAGCCCAGAGCTCCGCAGACTTCAGCAGCGGCACCAACGGCCGCCCAGCTCACAACAGAGACGACCGCCTCTTCCCTCCAAGCCCCAGAAGCTCCCGGTGACGTGTCGGGCGGGTGACGGGCGGAAGTTACCATCCCCCACTAGATCCGTCCCTTCCATACAGCCTGGCGTGTTTTGGAAAGTTCTCGTAGCACAAACGATTCCGCCTCATGGTACACTGAGAACGTGCTTCTTTCTAACCAACGCCGGTTTTACTCAGGGAGCAAGGGGTTAAAGGTAAGGGAGGCTCCTCGGGCAGCTCCGCAGCTCCGCTCAGCGATGGCACCCCGGGGTGTTCTCGGGGGGGCCCCACACGGGAGGACCCCAGGTCCTTAACGCAAGTCAGGCCCCTCTTCTCCGGAAGGGATCCAAGTCATTAAATCCTCTCTAAAAGCACAGCGCCGCCAACAGAACCGATCTTCTTTCTGGGTGTGCTCAGCTGGAGTCTCTCTATCGGCCTGGGGAGCCAGGCGAACTCAGTTCTGCAAGCAGGGCCACGTGCAGGCGGGCGAGGCTCATCACCCTGACGGCGAGCCTCGTGGTCACCAGCACCACCCACGCCCCCATCACCAGCAGTTCGTCCACGCCCGCACCTAGCTTTGAACCCCCACGGGGAAGAGCCTATCAGGAGCCATCTCTGAAATGACGGGTGAGCACACGGAGGGTCAGAAAGTGAAAGTAACCAACCGGGGCCTCCCTGGTAAGTTTCTGTGGGCCGTGGGGACAGGGGACGCAGTCTCCATGTAGAAACGCAAACCGACAGGTTGCCAGCCCCTACTGTAGACCGTAGGGTTTCTCGCAGGAACCAACGCGGCCTCGCAGGTGCACGTGATCCAGCGGGCGGTGGGGGAGGGGGGGCTCTGACCACAGCTCAGCCCAGTGCGGGTCACGAGGGCACGGCAGTGGGAGCGGCCGTCACTGGAAATCAGATTTCCCTGACGGCGTACTTCTGGAGCAAAGCCAGACGCAGACCACGAGCCGGCGAAGAGAAGCAGAGTGATGACGTCCTGTGGATGCTACAGCGTGAGAGACATTGACAGAGCTCCGAGACCTCGGTCCCCCCACCAGACAGTCAGGCCGGCCGCTCGGAAAGCCGGCTCACGAAGGAGATCCCACTTGCCCTTTACCGCCTCCTCCCACCCCACGGCGACGGAGGGGGACTCAACTTGGGCTGGTGAATGCACGGTGCAGTTCACATAGGATTTATTACATGCAGCTGTGTGGCTTCTAAGCTTGTTTTTAATTATGTTTCACATTAAAGTAAATATAATGTGCCCTGGCTGGCTTAGGTCAGTGGATTGAGCGCAGGCTTCGAACCAAAGTGTCGCAGGTTCGATTCCCAGTCAGGGCACATGCCTGGGCTGCAGGCCATGACCCCCAGCATCCGCACATTGATGTTTCTCTCTCTCTCTCTTTCTCCCTCCCTTCCCTCTCTAAAAATAAATAAAACAAAAATAAAAAAGTTTTTAAAAACGTCAAGTTACCTTACTATTTAAAAAATAAATAAATATAACGCATTGTGACACACACACACACAAAAATTAAATTTTACACATGCACATTATTCTTAGTCTGTGCAAACTGATGTTTTCTAGTTAATTCTAGTTCTATTTTTGAACATGCTGGATTATCTATTAATTGGTTTCATTAAGCACTAATGAGTCATGACCTGCAATCTGAAAACCACTGAGCACCGACTGGCCCACCCCCTGTCAGGAACGAACCACAAGTGGGGCAGTAAGTGTGGAGCTACCACGTAGCTGTCCTTGCTGCAGTGTTCAGCGCGAGGCCGACTATGGTTTCTGCTCGCTCGAGGATGCCAAGGGGAAGCAGCAGACACGAAGAGACAGCCGCGGCAGTGCCAGGAGAGAGCGGCGTGAAGGGGCAGGGGAAGGCGAGCACGGCCCATACACACTGAGGCCCAGAGGAGCTGAACGACGTGCCCCCAAGGAAGGGCTGGGATTAGAACCCAACTCTGTACGACTCCGGCATGCACACTTTTCCCGTTGGTTAAAGGGTGGCCTACAGGAATCTAATTAATATCCCTAAGATGCATCTGTCTAAAGATGCCACAACTAAAGACCTCTCCAAGGGTAGAGAAAGAGCTGAAAATGACAGAATCAGGAGATTTTCAGATACACTCCCTGTAGGTTTCCAAGCAAGAATGTCCAGTGGCGGATTGCATGGCTCTCAGCCGGAACGCAGGCTGGGTTAGTGGCCCAGGGCCGCCAGAACAAAGCACCACACCCCGCCCCATGTGGCTGTGTCTCTACGCCCAAATCTCCCTCCCCCTCTCTCGTTACAGGCACCAGTCATTGGACTGATACAATACGGCCTCACCTGCACTTGATCACATCCGTTAAGGCCCCATTTCCAAGTGAGGTCACCTTCACGGGCCTGGGGTCAGAACGTGACCTTGTCCTTCCTGGAGACCAACTCAACCCACTAGCAGCAGAGGGAAATGAGTAAATCTAGAACGCCAACTACAGTCCATGTCAAGGTGGACTGTCGCAAGGTCACGGCGGCTCAGGCCAGCTCCTCATGGGGACAGACCACAGGAGGGGGTGTAAACCTTCTTCCACCCCAGCTCTTCGAGAGCATTTATGATGGTGTAATAAAAATGCAAATGAACAAACAAAAAAGTGAAATCAATTTTCTCGAAGGATTCATTCTATGGTCAATGTATACTAATCATCATGCTGGAAGAGACATTTAGATGCCTTGTGAACATGTCTTCTTTTTTTTTCCTGTTTGAAGTAAAGAATTTTAAAAATCAGTGTCTGTTTCATTGCTGATGATTCATTTCACCTTTTCCTAATCAAAGCAAAAAGTAAAAATAAAAAGATATTAAGCCAGAATCACAAGTTTCTATCATGCAAAACAAAACTTACACAAAACACTGGCATATTGCTTTGTGTGCCTGGGAAGATCAATTTTTCTATTTCACACTTTCAGACCACATTTCTCAAAGTAGCAAAAGGCAAATGTAATCAAGCTTGATAAGCCAAGAAGCCAAGCAAATGATAGGGGAAAAAAATAATTTGATTTGAGGGGTAAAGATATTAAATTACCACCTCAGTGCTCTGAATGAGAAAAGCAGAGACAAAAGCAGTTCAGTTTCTTAGGTTTCCCAAAGAGAAACAGAAACCGGCGTTGAATGTTGGTGAGAACTTTAATATGAATGAGTTAGCAAATCACACTTTAAAAATCTCATTGCAAAATACAGTGGGAATAAGAGGGACTCGCCGCACCTCTGCGTAACCGAATTTTCAACTGCCCAGGGGCGCCCCGTTTATTTGTCTTTTCCAAAATTCCTGCTGAACGTGGACGGCGTCCAGCAGCCTGCAGTCCGCTGCTGCCTCTGTTCCAGCGGAAGAAACAGGACTCTGCAGCTCACAGTGGCCTCTGCGCCTGTCTGCTGGGCACCAGCACGGAGGGGGCCGTCTCACGAAGGCACAACCGCAGAGGCGCAGCTCTGCCCAAGGCCTTGGCCTCCTTGCTGCGCTGACGCCCCAGCCCTGCGTGAGCTCCCGGGGCCGCAGGGCCCACGCGGGGAGGAAAGGCTGCCCTATCGGGCAGCGGTGGCCGCTCCGTGTCACCACACAGGCCAGACAGCGGTGGCCAAAGCAGGCTTACAGTCGTGAGTGCGTGAAACAGAGCCTATCCTTGCGTTACTATTTATGAGTGACTGTCCTGTTTGTCTGTATTAGGCTGTATTAGCCTGCTGTTTCCCGCCCGAGTCACTCACTGCTTCTTATGCAGATAACTGCTTCGTTCATCTCAAATTTTAAAAGGCAAAAGAGTCACACTGTCAGAAGAAAGACCAGAGCAGGCCACCTTAATTTCGGTGGCCACCCACAAACCAATGACACCGTGTATTCCAAGTCAGCTGTGAGGTACAGACAAACCCCCAAAGACAAAATTAATTAGAATAAATTAAAGTGGTCCAGTAAAAAAAAGTGGACACGGCTTAAAAAAATTAGAGATAAGGCTACTGATACATAGTCCCCCTGGTTCTTGATTCACGTGAAATCATACGCAGACCCTACAAGCCTAGAAGTGTCATCATGAGTCGCTTTGTCCGTGGAGAATGCCAGAAATTACGTGGGTGGTGGCCTGAAACAGCTTATCACTTGTGTGCTGTCAAATAATGAAACTTACTTGTAAAATCCTTTAAGGCAAAAACAGAACCACCTGTATCTAGGATGAAACAACATGAAAATATTAAGCTCTAAAAGTCCTGATGCTTCAAATACCATAAAGACAGCAGAAAAATGCCATTTTGCATTTTCTAGGTAATGTGCTTTGAAGCTTCTCTCCGCTGATCTCTTTATTTAAATTTCTGTTTGGTTCTTGTGCGAATAAGCGAGCAAGGCAGGCATCTGGTGTCCACCGGATGCTCGTGTTTTGCCAACAGAAGGGACAAACCTTGAATTTTTATCTCTGCCCTATTTACACTGTATAATGAAGAAAATTTGGGGAACTGAGCTAATGAAAAGACTAAATTAAGACACAATTTTACCGCTCTGGGGATCTCTGTGGCACCATTAACCGGAGTCCAAAATCCTAAATGATTCTAATAAACTAGCACAAAGGCCAGGGACTGGACTGGTTTGCTATTTTTTTTGTCCAGTAGTGTTTACCAAGGAATTAAAACATTAGGAGCCTCGGGGTGTGCGAAGATGGACCAGATAAGCACCTTGCCTGCTGGAGTTCAGAGAATTATCTGTGGTGGGAAAAACTCTGTGGAAGGAAACGGAGATAAGGAACGCGAGAGCAATCAAGCAGCTCCCAGGTGCATTCTGTGAAAACTCCAGATAATAGGAACCAGCCTGACCCTGGCTTGCAAGTTAATCACCTCTCCTTATCCAGAAAGTTGTTCTTTTTGTAACAGAAGACAGAAGAGAGTGCCCATCCTCTTTATTTATACAAATGGCAATAAGTCTCCATTTTCTAAAATGAAAAAAAAAAACGTACATTTTTTCCTCTGAACTAAAAGTCCTGTTTTGAGCTAGGAAAACAGAACACCCATTAAGATATATTCCGCCAGCTGAAAATCTGGTCCACCTCCCAATTTCCCAGCAAAAGGAAAAACTAGAAGGATTCTCCCTGACAAGACTACCTTGTGCTGCTGGTGTCACAACTTCTTCGCAAATAAAAACTCTCACTTGTTTTATGTCCACAGTTACTGCCACGCTTTCTGTGACCTTGTCTGCTGAACTCCAGTTACAATTACAGTTCCGCTTCCTACTTAGCTTATTTTCCGGAGCACAGTGAACAAGAGTGGGGGGAAGAGCAGAAAATAAGGAGACACACAAACAGAGCAAACCAGTCTCCCGAAAAGTGGGACACGGAGACAATAAAGGCAAGGCGAGAACAGGGAACAGGCAGCCACGGAGGTGGGACCGGCTCGAGCGGGAGACAGAGACGGAGGCAGACAGCCGGAGTCGCGGGACTTGAGAGGACAGTACCCTCTGTCCCCTTGACGCACTTGCTGGTCTGCCCTCATGAGACGCCGGCTCGTGTCTGCTACTACCTGCTCTCCACTGCCCTTGAAGGGGCTGGCTGGCAAAGGCAGGCGTGACACGAAGTGGCAATGACCTGGCTGACGGGCGCCGTGTGGACAGGATCTCGTACCTCCGAGCCCGGGTGAGTCTAGCCCGGGTGTTGTCCGCTGGCGCCTCTAACCTGCAGGGTTCTCACCTGCATGGGATTCAGAGCAAAGGCTGTACGGCCCTTCCGAGACACTCTGCTTCACTCGACATTAAATACTCTTCGAGGAACTTAATAAGCATTTGGAGCGCCAGTGATGAGGGAGGTAGGCAGCATCACTGGGCGGAGGTGACGTTAAGGGGGCAATGGCACTTCGACCAGATGGCTTCTGGCCATTTGGGAAACGTCTGAAAACTTCTCACAAGCGTCAGGGGGTGGGAGGATTGAAAACATTTCCGTCTGCCTAGAGGGACTCCTGCTCCTCGCTCATACGGATGATTCCATGCTGCTCTCCAGGTTATTAAGGCCGCTGGGCTTCTTGAGAAGCAAAACTGCCTGCTCTGCTCCGGAAAGGGTCGCTCTCAAGCCACGCGGGTCAGTGACTGAGTGACGAAGCGAAGCAGAAATTAATGCGGCTGAGAGAGCCGCTAGCAGTAGCCGCTTCCTGCCCACTGTGATTACCGCGGAGGAAGATCTCCTGGATTGTGCAGTGGTGTGAGGACCTGGGAATAATGGGCCCTTCACTGGAACATGCATGGCGGGGTGGTGGCAGGATGGGCCCAGCACTCGAGTCTCTGGGCTGCAAACCCAGTGATCTCTCCACTCGGGATCCATGAACTCCGGCCTGGCTGGAGCAGGGAGATGGCAAGAGAGAGTCACGTGACTCTAACTCAGCTCCTCCCGGTGATGACGCCGCACGCCATACCTACTACACCCTGTCCAAGCCTCAGATACAATTTATTTACCAGAAATGATACGAGGAAGAATGAGAAGTCAGCTCCCTAATAGTCCTCCACATTCTTCCTCCCAGTCACTCCTCAACTATGATGTCACCGCACCTTTTTGTGTAACTGACATCCATACACACACGTGACTGTGACCCGCTACATCTGACCACACAGGACTCGATGGCTATGATCCTATTTTGTTTCTTGGGCCATTGTGCATTCCCTACAGATAATCACTGTCTTATTCCTTTTTTCACTTCTGTAATTTTCTGTGTTCCCAAAACAGCTCACTGCCAGGTTCTCCGCACAAGTACAAATGAGCTAACACCCCCAGTTTAATACGGAATGTGTCTCATTCTCTGTATCACTGTGGGCCGATGTTTTCCTTTCACTCCGTAGTGGTATTTTCGTGACATTTCAAGGAGAGAAGATAAACGCATTTGTTCAATCAACCATATTTAAAAAGGAGCTGGAGATTGATTTTTAATACCTGCGTGCAATATTGAAACATTGCCAGATGCTAACAAATGCCAAAGTCGTAAAGCACAGAGTATCAGCACAATGAGGAGGTGTGGAAGAAATTATCACTACAAATGGCTTCTGATTGTCGAGAAAAAGAACCTCAAAAAATAAGCCAGAATTTTCATCTTCCTTTTTTTCCCTAGTAAATGGCTTGGATTTTAGTTTTTAATATGAATCTCCCTCACCACCTCCAGACTTCAGATTCAAGCCTCTCAAACTTCAGCGTGCACGTGACTCACCTGGGAAGCTGGTTAAACTACAGATCGTGACGAAGTCTTCATTGCTAACAAGCTCCCGCTTGGTAACAGTGATTTTGGTGTAGGAACTACACTTGGAAATTTTCGTTGAACCTTGTTATCAGCAGTACAGGAACTGGGGGAGACCTACTCAAGTATGGAAAATATCCTTGGCATGCATCTTAAGTCACACGTGGCAAACACAAGGCCCGTGGGCCGAATCCAGCCCTCCACCTTGTTTCTATCTGGTGGCAGCAGCGAGCTCCTTGCCCCTGGTTAAGGAGGAGTTACATTTATACAGTCCTAAAATTATCTCAGCCCTTTCAAGGCAACCGCGAGGCTGATGTGGTCCCCGGTGAAAATGAGTTTGGCACCCCTGTCATAAAGGGATTCAATGGCGTGATCCCTGACTTTAATATTCTATAATACTTAGGTGTGTAAATTCCACTTTATTCATTTCCCGGTCATGGAGTGATTTTGTCAGTGGCCAAAATTATCGCCTCCTAGATCGGTCAACATGAGGACCACCACAAACATCCCCGTGGTGTTGGCAGTGAAATTACAATCCAATAGTCACGTCGAACGATAAAACAGGGGGAGGGGGAGCTCTGATAATGAACTTGTCCTGAGCAAGCAAATTCCGTTAAACTCCATTCCCTAACACTAAAAATTAACTCAATCTACTCACTAATTATGCAGAGTTAGAAACAAACTTATTATCATTTTCTCAGGTTTTACTGCAGACATTACAGATTTGGAGTGAAATCCAAATTCCATGCCCATCTGTGTCCAGGAAGGCAAAACAATATGAGAATATTTAATCTGCCATAAATTAGGAACATAAAACAGGAAAGAGCCCTCAAAACTTAATTACCATTTATCTTTCATCTGTCTTTCTCATTCCAGCTCCACTAATTGTTATTTGAACAGCCAACGGCTTAGTATTTGAAATAAGAAACCCAAGCATAATGTCTGGTATCGGAAGCATGACAAAGCTGTCTGCATAATTCCCGCAAATGTAATCATTATATACTCATGTTGAAGAAATCGGGACATAGACAGCGAGCAGGGTTCCTTCGGACAGTTTTCCTTCCTGAACCGGAGCGGCAGATCACGAGAAATGAGTATCTGTCCTGAATTTGCAGGGATCCGGTGAGAAAGTGATTCACCTGAAACAGAGGGTCTCGATGTCATTAACAGATTCTGAGAAACTGGGCCAGGCAGCGAGAGCACAAAACCAGAGAGGTCAAGTGTGTTAATGAGCAGAGAGCATTTATTAGCTGGCGATTCAGAATATAAAGCCCTTCTCCCTCAGTGGCTTAAAACGGAACGGTCTCCTGTACCTGCGGACCGGAGAAGGCGGTGCCCTCAATCAGATGAGCAACTGTCACAGTCCCCGAGCCCAATCTTCTGGGGACACTGGAGGGCATCCTTGTGACTTTACTTTTCGAATGGGACACCTTTGTCCAGAATGGAATTTTGTCGCTGTACTTCCGTCACCTGTCTAAAAGGGCACGTGCTACCTACACTCACAGCACTGGCACTGAGAGCAGGAGCTGACGGGGGCGGGGTGCACACGAAGAGAACCCACAGAAGACGCGGCCGCGGGCTCGGGGAGCCCAGGCGGCAGTGCGGAGAGGAAGCAGGTCGGTGCGTTGTCAGCGTCAGAAGGTACCGTCCACGATCCCTCTCCACGGACCCCGTGATGCGGGCCAGGGAGAGAACCTGCCAGAACTGAGTGCCAGATCGCCGACTTGTACCTGTACCTGTATGGCTGGCAGTGCCGTTCCTGGCAGGAAACACTTCCATGGTGATTAGATTTGGGCTGACAACCAGCGTTTCGCCTGCTTGCATTTGAGGTGCCTTTAATGCACCCGAGTGGAGACGAGGAGTATGGAAAGTGGAGCAAAAAGGAGAGAGCTGGGCCTCCCTCAAACCTCAGAGAGCCGTTAGCAAACCAATGGTAACTAAGTCCTGGGTACAAATGATGCCGTCCAGAGTCATCCCCTATTGCAACTTGTTTTTCATGGATTAGCATTCAATTGAGAATGGCCAGCCCTTCTTTCAAATAACTAACCTTTACTAATATGCACTGATCCCGGTGAAGTCTCATCAAAAGCCAAGGGAAGAAGGGACGGAGCTGAGCAACACCAAACGGCCCCCAGAGTCGAATCGGCACGGGGTGGGCGCCGGGGGTCGGAACCTTATAATTGCAAGTCACGGATGGCAAATGTCCACTGGTCAGTGAACTTGGTCACGCCGGCCCTGAATGGGTGGTGGCCGCCAAGACAGCCTCAGATCCCCCCCCCCCAGGCCATGAAAGCCACACGGAACGCAACGCCCCTATCCTTCCAGGGCAGGCTGCGGCATCCAAGTTCGAGAGAGGCACCGACGTGAACCGCCACGGGCGCACGCTGTCTGTCTTCAACTTTCAAATAAGGCCTCCCCTCATCTCGTCAAATGGCCCCTTAGCTTCCCAGCCACCCAGGGCACCGGGGTGCCCCCCACCCCCGGTGGTCGTCCAGGGCCCCCTCTGACAGCACGGCGACCCACCAGCCTCCACACCCGCACCCTCCCCACCACCGCCGACCAACTTCCTGGCGTGACCGAGGACGTTACCTGCTGCCGCCGCCGCCGTGAGGACCGCGGAACAAACCACGCATCTCGACGGCCCACACCTGGGCCATCCCTCCACCTGAGCCCGTGGCGCCGGCTGTGACAGGCCCCCGCGGTCACCGAGGCTTTGCCGCCGAGCTGACTCTGCACCGCAGACAGGAAACCCGTCCAACTGAGGAGGCGCGAGGCCCGGGCGGGTGCCTCCTGCGCTCCGTTTGCCCACCGCGCCCTCAAAATAGGCTCTGCCGGCTGAGTCTGCACTCTCGAAAACGGCTGCTCTATAAATACGCATCGGCGGCCACACACACACATGTAGGTGTGCTTTCGTTTTATGGCAGAAATGCCAGCCTTACTCTCCTCCCATCTCAGGGAAATAACCATATTTGTTTTGACAACTCTGCTAATCTTTCTTGCGCTCAGTTCTCTCCGGGGCCTCCTGGCGGATTGCCCGAGGCCCCCTGCCCTCCCGCGTGACTTCTGCACGACCAGCTGTGCGTTTCATTAGCCGCACTGCACGCCTGAGGCCCGGACAGGCTGTGCACGCTGATGGCACCTCCTCCTTAGAAAACTGGTCCTTGCCCGCGAGCTGCTCTCTCTGCTGAGCTAGGGTCGAGATGTGACTGAACACCACCCCAGGGAGCCTTGAGCAAGCCGGCGGAGTTGGCCAGTATAGCAGGGCACTTGCAAGTGCTCGTGAGCGGAACCTGCATTTTCCTGATGGGTAACGTGTCGAGGCACCTGCCGGAGGACGTCCGCAGAGGGCGGCCCCCGTCGGCCTCGGTTCGACTCCCCTAGTGACGGGGCGAGAGAAGTCCTCAGTTCTGCGGGTCTGCGAAGATCCCGCTGATGTTTTCCCTCTTTTTCCCCAGATCCTCAAAATGTCTAGAAAGGTCTAGCTACCAGCTTGGCTGAAACATAGAGCACGCAGAGACAGGTTCGATGGCCTTACAGAGATTTAATCAGCAACATCCAACGTGCGAGAAACCTTCTATAAGACAACTAACTTAACAAGTTTTAATGAACAAGAGAGGGGCGGGAGAGAGGCTGGCCAACCTACGGCAGCAGGGAGTTCTTCTGTCCACTGCTGGGCTCCTCCCCACTAACAGACAGACAGAAAGGTTATTGTTTCAGCGCCTCTGAGTTGCACTACAAAGATCATCCATCCCCATTTTACTTCCCTATCACCCCATCTCTTCCATTTCTCTCTTTAAATTATTATCTGTCTCTACTGGACTGTGAGCTAACGGGTTAGGAGCCAGTCAATTGTCTTCCCAGCGTACCCCAGGCTGAGACACTGACATGTGAAAGGGTGGATAACGACAACAAAATCAAACAAGCAAACACACGAGAAACATGTTTAAATAATTCAGATTGGAGGCATGTCAAGCGCTAAAGTAATAGTTTCTGTTTCTGAGTTGAATATCAACGCAGAAATGTGCAGTTTTACTGCAAAGAACTCTAAAAGCCTTTATGTTTGCCAAAGAGGAAAAGAACGGCACCTCTTTAAAAGAGGATTTTATACGTTTGCAAGTACTGGCTCGCGGCCAACAGCTTTTAGAAGAAGGCTCTTATCAAAGCAATCTCTAAAAGTCGTCATGACTTTGGGGACTTGAAAGCAGATTAATTTACAGGAACGCAGACTTCTCTGTCATTAAAATGTCAGGACAGGGCATTATAGCTACGGAAGGTGAATTCTTAGCGTCACAGACTGTGACGGGCTCCGGCAATAAACGCTCTGCCGCTCCGTGGCACTGGGGCTGTCGTTTGATTCACGACACGCTCAGCAAACAGTCTAACTTTCTGGTGGGCAGGCCCGACTCTGTCACTTTCTGAACTGCCAAAGGGTGTCTCGCTTTGCGATGGACACCACCCTATGCCAGGCTGGTCCCGCTCAGGATGGAAACCAGCCAGTCTGTCTATGTAAACTCAGCTGGACTAAGAGAAATCGGCGCACCTGGAGCCACGTGATTTCTCATCCCTGCACTCTTGTTGGGGACATAGTAAGAGCATCTGAAATGGCAAACCATAAATGCTTAAACGTTTAACAAATACATGTCGCGGACAGAAAAAAAAAATGTATTCGCCTTTTAAGGAGAACTATGTATTTTTCTCCATGGTCCTTGCACAATAAGCACACAAGTTTCCAAAAGTTACCAAGTCTGGGACAGTGTGAAAACCAGTTTTTCACGGACTGACTGCTTACCCCATCCGGCATGAGTCACTGCCTTTTCCACACCTTTCCCCACTCACTGGGTCGAAGCCGGTTGATGAGGCAGAAACACAGGCAGACGCCTCACACTCACGCGCACTAACGAGGGCGCAGGTATCGGTGCTTTTTGCTCTTGATGTAAAAGAAAAGGTTCCCCACTCATTTCCCAGTATAACGATTCACTGGTTACTTCATGTTGTTTCTTAGTCGATTAAAATTAAAGATGGGTATGCCTTGTTTTCCCCCACTATTATTATAGTCAATGGTTCGCTTTTAGAAAAGTATTAGAAATGAAATGGAAACTACTCTAAACTAGGTTTCGTGGGTGTTTCCAAAGCCTGACAGCCTCCCCTTTTCTGATCGGCCCCGTACTGACGGGCTAGCGGCTTATTCCTCACTTGGGTTCGTGAAGTTCTGTTACGAACACGAGCCATGCTGTGTAGGTAGTAGCTTTACTGCCCACGGCGTGTATGTTGTTTAGGATTTGCCCGGTGAAAACTACGAGCATCGAATCAGCAAATAGAATTTTATTTTTGAGGCATAATAAGAAAAACCCTCTTTGGGCAGTAAAGTTGTTAGACCTGACTTTCAGGTTAATTTCAGAAAGGGGACAACGGGCGACGGCTGGCCAAGGCGGGCGACAAGATCTGCACCAGGGGCGTCGGCTGGAATACAGAGCTCGGGGCCCTGAGTCCCGGCGCCTGGGGCTCGGGATGACCAGCAACCCCCTGGTGGCAACTGCGGCTCCCACGTCACACACGGAGGCTCTGGCCAGGAAAGTCACTGTAAGTCGTTCCGACAGCTCTGCCGGGGGAAGGGAGCTCTTCCAAGATGTAGGGGCAGTGACTCCGCCTTCTGCTGCAAGAGAGCACGGCCTTTCCGTTTCTGGGTTTGTGCACGAGTTTGTGGAGCAGCTCCGCACGCAGCAGCTCCAGTCTCAGCTTGCTGTCTCTCCGGGGATGGAGGTGCCAGCCCTGAGGACAGCGATGCCAGCCCTGAGGACGGCAGGGAGGCCGCAGCTGGCTCTGGGTGGGGGGCATCCCTGGAGCCTGCTTGTCCACCAGGAAACCCAGGGGCTGAGGGACACCCCCTCTCCCAGAAACAGTCCTTAGACCTGTCCTTGGTAGACAGTGTCCTCTGTGAGGTCCTCTAATTCACTCAATAAATGGATGTGTCATCTTGAGTAAACCACGGTCTCTTTCCACCAGGACCCGGTCCCGCGGAGGCGCCAAGGCGGGCGCAGGACCTGTGTCCTCGGAGAGCCGTGCACTCGGGTCCGGCCTCTGTCTCTGTGCACGTAACCGCGTATGGTTTTCACATCAAACACTATCTCTGCGTGTCCCTACTCTCCCTTGTATCACCTCCACGGAGAGCCACAAAGGACAGCAGCAATTTCCTGGGGTATAGCCGTAATTAACTTATCTGGAAAACAGGCACACGGAGGCTGGCTCTTCGCCGCTAATCTTTGTTTTTATAGGGAGAGAAAAGATACTGATCTCTGTGTCCTCCGGGGACCTGACACGCAGACAGGAAATAGGAACTCCTGGGTGGAGCCGGCAGGGCGGGAGGGAGCGTGCTGTGCAGGCAGCACAGCAGCAGCAGGGGCTCTCCACGCACCATCCTCGGGCCATCCTCACCTCGCAGAACTTCACAGACGTAGGGACTGGAGCCTTGCCCTCGCCGGCCAGGGCGGAGGCCCCAGGTGGCCGGTGGGAGGGCGGACATGCAGGGACAGCGCAGCCTCCCGGGGCTTCTGGCTTCCAGAAAGATACAGTGATGTACTCTGAGTACAGGAGCCACTCAGGTTCACTCTGAATGCAGTTGGGAACCACTCACAATCCCAAACCAGACAGACAGACAGACAGCATGCTGCTACTGCCTATAGAGAACATGCCCAATGTTAAGATGAAATAATTATGATGTGGTTGGTGCAATTTTTTCTCATATAAAATTGACACCATACAAGATATATTTATGGTGATTTTATTTTACTCAGCATTATATTTTGCCCCTTAAAAAAGGGTCAGGCAATCTTCAAAATGACCGTGTAAATAGCCACACGGCAATGGCTTACATTAGATGTCCCGTAATTATTTTTTAATGAATCACCATGTTTTTCCTGGAAGTTATGTTGTTTCCAACTTCTTGCCATTTAGAAATAAATGCAATATAAACTTTATTTACAGTGATCTTTGTGTACATTTTTTGATGATTTCTGTAAAATAAATTTATAGAAGTCAATATTAACCTTCATGATAATGCTCAATGTCTATCTGGAAAAATTGGACCAGTTTATTCTCCCCCCTGGAGAACTCTTCGTCTTAAAAAGAAGTACATTTGCAGTCAAAGCTTAGAAGACAAAATCATGGTATCAAATATTTTGCACATGTAGGTTATTCTAATAAAAAAGTTGCTTTGTAATCTTTGGAAGGGTTTGATCTCATGGGCCCCAAATAGATTATGGAACAAAATATCAAACTCACGGCACTATATTAACTCAGTCCCACAGAAGTGTAGAAAGACTCACATGAATACTCGATTTAATATTTATATTTATATTACAACATATTAGAAAAGGACATAAAACCAGTTATGTTTCGTTACAAATATAAAGAGATATTTCTGCCTCTTAATAGCACGTGGATGATAAGACTTTTGTTCTCTAACACATTTGCCCTCTTATATTCAGAATGACCCCGCTGTCACCGTAATGCCTACGGGACTGAAATGCCAGACCTCAGCACAGATAGAAATTATAAAATCGCTCTCCTCAGGAATAATTACAAATGGTCAGAAGGCAGGCGGTTGCATTTGCAAAATCCCTGCTCTGGCCAGAGGAGTGGCCTTTGGCTGTGAATCAGAACAATTATTCAGAAACACCTGTGTTACTGAATGTTGCCCAGTGAATCTATCATTTTCTAGAATTATCTCCAGGAGAAAATTGCTTTAAATGCTTCTCTTAATTTCTCTCCTAAGCACCTATTAATGAAAATGGATTCTTCGTACAAGGCAGAGCACACCTCTTGAAGGGGGGAAAAGTGAAAGTTTATACAGTGACAGAAACCTGCTTTCTACTTTCAAAACAGCATTCTATTACGAAGTTGTGAGGTCCAGTAAAAGGAGAAGAGCATCGTTCCATAGTGAGCACATCTTCCGGAGACTGTCGGTCACTAAACAGTCAGATGACCCTCTCTGCTGCCCGGCTGCACAGCCAGGGAACAGTCCAGCCCCGGCGATGATGGCACAGAAGCCGTTGTTCTCGGCACGGCGTGGCCGAGTTTGCGTTGCAGCTTTGCAGCACGGGGGTGCTCTCCGGCCCCGCGTTCTGTTTACAGGGTGAATGCTTCGTTTTCGCTCTTTACTACTGAAGAAGCAAATATGCACTTTGGCACAGAACCAGAGAATTATTAAATAAGGTTGCTGTGGGGTTTTCTCACATGGAAGAAAACTTACTCCAGTATTTTCAGCTCTTCCAAGTGGTCTGATGATAGACAAGCAGACGGATGGACAGATCCACACTCACAGAGAAACGCCGCACCACGCTGTGTACTGAAGAAACCAACACCAGTGACGGCCACACACCATGCGGGAGGAGGGATGTCTGGCTGTGTAATGTAGCCCACTCAGCCCGTGACGACTACAGACCGCTCACGTCACACCGGGAGTGGGGGCCACTCCGCTCAGAGGCAATTACGTGCTTTCCCAATGGCTAAGCGTCACTTTAGAATGAAACACTGTTATGAAACGCAAGTTTAACTTCTATCCAAAACACTAAGTTTTCAAATGACACAGCTTTCAGTTATTTCAGGACGCAGCCGTATCCGTGGACACCACGCAGCACGCTGTGTGGTGGGTCCCAAACAGGGAGGAGGCTCCGCTGCGTGCGTGCTCTCTCAGGGGTGCGCACGTACTCATTCTGCCGGAGGACGGGGTCGTGGACAGAACTGGTGGTTCTAGTTCTCTAGAATTTTCCAACGGAAGAGCACAGAGCTTGTTCTCTAGAGTAGAATGTAAGCTTCCATTCCAAACCCGTCAGCCCACGGGCCACACAAAACCTAATCCGAAATCAGAGACTGGTCTAGTATTTCTCCACCAGATGTTCTATCAACCCACCTAAATATGTACACTTTCCAACAAAACGAGCATGAGCAAAGTGGAACTGACACTTTAATCTTCTTGAATAAGCCCATATGCTTAGTATCTGCATACGTACACCTCTGAGTCTCGCGATGTACCTTTGGAAAATCTAAACGTGGTCACTTAGAATCATACCTGTTTTAAATTTTAAAATATTCCGGAAGCATTCTACTCAGAAACAGTAGTTTCTGTGCAGACTGTTGCTCGTGGAGTTTATAACTGAAAACGCTTCCTGGGTTCCCGTGTTTTCTGTGAGCAAACAACAGCTTTCCCTGTGATGTTTCATGTCATCTCCAATTCAGAGGACACTCAGCCAGCCAGAATCAAATTGCTACACAAAAGGCAAGAGAAGGATACAGGCAAAGCGCCTTAGCCCAGGGGGTCGGCAGGCCGGAGCTGGGTTTCTCCGTCCCTCGCTGACCTGCCGTGCACAGAGAGAGCCTCACCTGAAGAACTGAACACCTGCGTCGGCCCCGCCCGGGAGAATTCACCGGCGAGCCACATGTGCTACGTCAGGATTCTAATAACCACCATAAAAAAGTAGGAAGATACAACTAAAATAAATTCTTATAATCTATTTAATCCAATATAACCAAACTATTATCACTTCAACATGTAATCACCATAAAATTGACTGATGAGATGCTTTGATATTTTTTTGTTCCTGCGAGTATTTCAAAGCCCAAGGTGTGTCTTACCTTTAGGACACATCTCAGCTCAGACCAGTGGTATCTCAGTGCTCCACAGGTAGTATAGTACCATGCTGTTTACTGCATGGTAGTGCTAGTACTACCGTGCACAGCGGTACTAGTACTGTGCACTGGTAGCACCGCACTGCGCAGCGCACAGAAGTAGTACTACTCAGTTCTCAGCAGCTCTCGTGGTCCTATGCACAGCATACCACCAGTACTAGTACCACAGCTCACAGCAGCACCAGCGGTACGGTGCCCTGGCAGGACCACGGGGCAGAAGACCTTGGTTCTTCCCTGACGGAACGATAGCGTTTGTACAGGGCACGTTGACATGTTTATAAAATTCAGCTTATCAAACTCTACTTCCAGCTAACACTGACCAACAACGACATGATGCCAAGTTCATTTTCGTCGCATGAACACGCTTGAACAGAATACGTCGTTGTTAAATGCCTTCAGGCAAATAACATGGCAAACTGACTACAGGCAAATTTCTCTCACATTCATGAGATTACGTTATAATTATGCTTACTTGAAAATTTTTCAAAGTTAGGAATGAAATGTTCAATAGAATTACCATATATCAGGTAAATTAGTAAATTCCACCAACAAGCCTCTGAGAGTGTTTTTGTTTGAACTTCTACCTATCACTGTAGCCCACCTCACTTTCAATATTTTACACTGAGATTTATGAGAAGGTTTTTCTAAGACTCAAATTTAATCATACATATTTTAAGACTCACATGGTAAGCCATTTTGTTTATTTTTAAACCAAGGAAAACTAATAAATATCTATTAACCAACTGACCCTTTACTCATCATCACATATAACAAGAGAACCCTCGGTTAAAAGTTTAAAGACATAATTTTTCTTATTAAGACAGAAGAAAGGCTATACATTCATGAGCTAAGTATTTTACCTAGGAAGTTAGACAATGAAAAACAAAATAACGTTAGTTGATGAAAGGTAATAATAAAGAAAAAAAATTAAATAGAAAGTAAAAATTCAACAGGAAATCATTAGCCCAAAGTTAATTCTTTGGAAAAACTAATAACTCAGATAAACCAGTAAGTTTGAAAAATTAAAAAGAGAGTGGAGAAAGATCAAATAATTATTAGAAGTGAAAATAAAATGCAATAGGTAAAATAACAGGATTTAAAGATACGAAGAGAATTCCAAGAATAACTTTTTGCCAGCATATTGGAAACTTTCAGGAAATTAAAATATCTTTATAAAAATATAATCCTATATATCTACAACTATTAAAGAAATGAAATTACTTGCTTAAAAGAATCCAAGTAAGTGCATCAGAATCAGATTTTTCAGATACAAGTTTTCTCAGGCTTTCCATAAATAAAATATTTCAATCAGACAACTTCCCAGAGAGTAAGAAAAAGGAAAGAGAGAAACAGGCGCGGAGGGAAGAGTGATTTATTTCCCAGCTCTGCGAAGCCTGTACAATCTTGACAACAAAAGCAGAAAGTGACCAGGGGACAGACACTCGCACGGCCACCTCACTTGGGCATACAGATATAAACAACAAAATATTAAAAAGCCAAACCCAGTGACACGGCAAAACATCCCTGCTGGCTGACTGAACGTGACTTTCAGGAGCGCAGAGGGGACTGCTATGAAAACAGCCACCGGTGCCGTTCATCACAGTAACGGGTGAAAAGAGGAAGTTATGGCCATCGAGACAGATGCCGCAAAGGCATTTGATAAAACCCAGTGCCGGTCTCGGCAAAAACTCGGCGCACAGAAAAGGGGAAAAGTGCCCACCCCAGACCTCCAGGGTAATGATCGGTGATGCATCGTTAGACCGCCTGCCCCAGGGTATTATACAGGTTCTACAAACTCGCCGGACATTAGTTCTCCAGAACTGAAGGATCTGAGCGGTCGGTACTGTAAACAAGTGGATACCGTGGAGGAGCACGAGGAATACCGAGCTGCTTAACGCAGTGGGAGGCAGACTCCAGGATACTCATTAGCTACAAAGGGCTGGGTTTTTAAAAAAAATTCTATCAAAATGTTTGTCTCTTGCTAGCAAAGAAGCAATTCATGCATTTGAGTTGTAAATACTTTCATTGGCATCTCTGTGTTTAAGACAATTTGATGGAAAAAATGTTTCTACCTCAAGTACAAGACCAAACTTTTAAGTGTCATGTGAGAAAATTGCCTTCAATGGTGCTCTGAGGCCGCATGTCCGCAAGATTTGAGTGTGTGTTTAACAGCCGTTAGAAATGCACGTTGGTCTGCAGGGTGGTCTGGGCTCTGCATGAGTGCGCTGAGACGGCATTTACATCAGAACCACTTTGGCTTCCCGTGGCCGTGGAAGCAGGTTCCACGCTGCCTGTGTCCCTGTCTCCGTGTCCGGATTTCCCCTTCTGCTCAGGACCCAAGCACATGGCCTCGTTTTAACTTGATCACCTGCAAAAATCTTTTTTTTTTCCAAATAAAGTCATATGCACAGGTAACTGAGGATGAGGAGTCCCACGTGTTTTTTGTGACACAATTCAATCCTAAATGAAAGGAATTCATGAAGAAGGATCACAAACTCCCCCACACGTGAGCACCTCCAAGTTTCCGTCCCACCCAGTGGCTGGACTCTTCTGTCACCTGCTTCTTGTTACTAACTTCAGGGTTCTCAAAGCACCGGAGTTAGTTTGGGTTCGGAAAGAGAGGTGCATGGATTTTGCACTCCTGGGGACATACATCATAAGCAGTCTTGTTCTTGATCGTGCAGATTTTACGAACTGAGTGCAAATAGCGACCCAGGGTTCCATGGGGGGTGGCTCACCTGGACCCACCACACACTGGAACATGTGTGGGTTAGCATTGGGAAGCACAAACAACTAATTCTGCGACTCACTTCCTGAAACAGACAATCAGGCCTCTGTTTTGGTTAACCCGTGTTAGTTCTGACCCCCAGGAGGCCCAACTACTCGGCTGAGAAATCCAGGTAACTCCCAAACCAGGGAGCCCGGATGCGCCACGAACAGACGGGTCGGCGAGAGGAAGGGAGGGGCCGGCTGAAGCACGGAGCTGCCTGCCTCTGCAGCTGCCCAAGGTGACCACAGCGAGAGCCCACACCTAGGACAGCGGGCAGGAACACAGAGGCCAGCGGGCCAAGGCCAGCAAAGGAGGCCGGGATGAAGAATTCAGGCGCCCACGCTGCAAAAGTAACACCCGGGGCAGTCATTTCCAGAAGAAACTGACCGCCCGGAGACAGGTGGAGAGGCAGAGAATGCAGACGGGGCCGCCGAGCGGCGGCGGTTCTGCAGACCTGCCCGCACACTGGCACGGCTCTGGGACTCGGGCTGCGGTCCCGTCACCACCGTTGAGGCTCCGGTTCACCCACAGTGTCCTGTTGCCCGCATTGACTGTCTTGTGCTTGGAAAGATGCTTAAAACTGAAACATGAGACCTGGCTGGCGTAGCTCAGTGGATTGAGCGCGGGCTGCAAACCAAAGCATCGCAGGTTTGATTGCCAGTCAGGGCACATGCCTGGGTTGCAGGCCATGGCCCCCAGCAATTGCACATTGATGTTTCTCTCTCTTTCTCCCTCCCTTCCCTTTCTAAAAAAATAAATAAATCTCTAAAATAAAACTGAAACATGAAGTGTGAGATACATGTCCCTAGTGTGTTAAAAGACAGTGGTTCTGTCTATAATTAAGGCTATTCTGATCAGTTTGGGTTGCTAAGAAAGCCTCTGGAATCGGTATAAAAATCCTAAAATTTTCTAAGTGTAAATTTATGCACTTGAATGCAATCAACTTTTTCATGAGCACTTTGACAACCCTTAACTGAAAAAAAAAATGATGCCTTTAAAACACGCAGAGAAACAGAGAAAGAAAAGCATATGGCATACTTGTGTATTTTAAATCACCGTGTATATTTTCCCATGAGGCATTTCAATATTGTGCCATCTTAAACTTACTAGAGACTCACTAGGGTGGCACAAAACCACAGCTGGGAATCAGGGATCTCAAGGGACATGGTATTTGAGTCTCCTAATCTTATAAATAGCACAAAAATTTCTCTCTAAAATTTCTCTCTGCCTAGAGAGGCAGAAGAACCACTAAGGGACCAGCTGTAGAACATAAATCATTTAAAGTTTTCTTGCCTCTACTTCCAAGGGTCAAGATTGTTCTGCCTCAGAAGAGAACATGGCCAATCTAACAGTTATGAACACCACCACGGTCTTTCTGAAGAAAGCCCAGCTATGGTTAACATAACAAGAACGGTTCATGTGACATTGATGTAACCTGGCAGCCATGGAGACTGGACTAGAATGTACATGCGTGAACAGTGATGACTTCACTGTCCTGGTCAGTGGGGGTGGGGGACAATGTCGAGTGAGCATGTACACTGTGTGGCCGTCACATTCAAAATGACTGAGTAGAGCAACGAATCTGCATCCAATTTTGCATTAAGTTTGAACATTCCTCTGCAGGAACTATTCAGATGATTCAGAAGGCTGCAGCTATGGGCACCTGGTGATTGGCAGCTTCATCACAACCACGTGCCCGCTCGTGCATCGCTTTTCATGCAGTTTTTCGGCAAAACATCAGATCACCCAGGTGACTCAGCACCCCCTACAGCCCAGATTTGTCACCCTGTGACTTAGGGCTTTTCCCAAAACTAAAATCACCTGTGAAAGGAGAGCGATTTCAGACCATTGATGAGAATCAGGAAAATAGGACGGGGCAGCTGATGGTGATTCGGAGAACTGTGTGAGGTCCCAAGATGCCTGCTTTGAAGGGGACTGAGGTGTCACTGTCCTCTGTACAATGTTTCTTGTACGTTGTATCCTCTTCCATAAATGTCTCTATTTTTCCCTATTGCATGGCTGGATACTTTCTGGACAGACCTCACTATTGCACTAACATTAGATGTTTAAAGACTATAGTCATCATGTTTATAATTTTAAAATTCTGGGGAAAAAAGCCTAAAATCCTGAAGGAAACATACAAACATCCTGACCAGGCCACAACTTGCTGAGGGTATGTGTTAAGATTCTTGCACAGGATGTAACATAAACAATTTTTCTTTTCAATTAAAGTCCTGCTGCTTAAAAAAAAAAATCAGGTAACTCACACTGAAAGCAGGTAGAAATACAACTAAAAATAGTAAATCAAGAATTCAAAAGGTAAGAGCCAGGTAACAAAGTAAGGTTAGGCATGGGAAATGAAATAACAAAAAAATCAATGATTTGAAGGAAAGAATTAGCAGAAAATTGTGCGGCTGGCGAAAGAAGGGCACAGGTATTTGGCAATTCCTTCTCCGGTTTCACAGAAACCAGCCTTAACGCCAATCTAGAAAGTAACATATGCCCAGGAGAACTTCTTAGGTACTGTGGACACCATTGTTCTAGACGCTACGTCTCGAAGATAAACGCATCGCAGAGGTCGTTGGCTGAATCTGTCTGCTGAGCGGCAGGACGTGTCAGGGATTGCCCGACACAAGCACGCGCCGTGTGCTTCCCCCCAGCCGGGTCCGCTCTCCCCCGGGTTCTCTGCAGGAGGAAGAAAGGCGTCCTAGCCGTGCTGTTTCCTGCCGATACTGAACTCCACCTTGAGTTTAGTCCACAAGTGGAAACACTCCGTGATGCAATTTCTTATCTCCATCAGTATTTCTTCAACGTGGAGCAGTGCATCTGATGGCAGGAAGTATTCTGTAAAGGCAACATGCCACTGTGTCCATTAAACTCAACCTGACGATGACAAGGAGGCAGACAGAGCACGCGCCGTAGAACACCGGGGAAACCGCTGCACCGGAGATGTCTCTTGTGAACAAGAGAACCCCTGTTTTCTACATGCGGAGGGGCGACGGCAGCTGCTGGGGGGCTGTCCTCGCGCCGTGTGCTGTAGACAAACGAGCAGCACACGCGGTCCGCGAGAATTCCAGCAAAGAATAACCCGGAGTTTAGGTCTTCAAGGCCCCACGGGATGCTAATCACCCAGCAGTAGAGCGTCTCTCCAAGCATCAACCAAGACGCCACAGTCGGAGAAAGGTTTTTGACAGCTTGAAATTTTCTCCTTCAGAATTTAACTTAATTCGATGAGGGTGTCCAACACCCTAATCTCTCTTTAGGAAAAAAACACAAGGTGACGTGCCAAATAGTGCCTTTTCCTGATAAATGAATTTGTTACAAAATGATTTTTGAAAGATGTTTCCACAACAGCTTCCCAGATGAATAAAATTGTAAGTATGGACAACACATAAAATTAAAAGCCGACGCAAAAAAGGAAATCAGGGAAGAAAATGATTCGATATTGAACTGAGAAGCATGAGAATTACATAAGGTAATTTTTGTATTCTATTTTTACATTTCATATTCACACTCTGTTCAACCATGTTAATTCACAACTAATAAGTATTGTACGTTACAAAATACACTGTGAGCAAACTATTCCCTTCATTTACTGGACCAGGAGTCTTACACCCACTTCCATGACCTTGCCAAAGGCCTTGCTGCTCACACTTAGGCTCTGGGCTGCTTGGTGACAATGGCATTGTATTGATGTCCACGATGGGTCCTGGGTTAACAATGATGCCTGGCACCTCGGGGAACCAGTGCCCAATCCATCCACAGGGTCTTACTCCTCAGGCTATTTCACCACGGAAGGACGGCAGGGCTCCCATCTCCACCCCGCCGCGGGCCCTGTTCCAGGCTGGGCAGGCCGGGCTCACAGACTGCGGGACGGAGGCAGACGAGGGTCTGACGACTTCCTCCCGGTGGGCGGTGGCAAAGGCTTGCCCTCTGACCCCTGACTGCAGGCATGTCAGCGTGCATGCACACGGCGGGAATCACACATGCGTGACCTAGAGCCATCGTCTATATTTTTATTGTACGTTTTTCTTGATTTACTGATTTCAGAGAGAGGGAGGGGGGAGACAGAGGGACGGCGGTCTGTCGATCCACGCATTTACTCGTTCATTGGTTGATCGTCGCAAGTGCCCTGACGGCGAATCTAACCTGCAACGCTGGCATATCAGGACAACGCGCTCACCCACTCAGCCACTCAGCCAGGGCCCGTGTGTTTTATTTCTGAAGCTCCCACCCCACCCAGTGCAGACACAGAGCTGGCTTCCGAGCGCACGGTGCTTACAAGAGATAGCCTAAATCCACTGGCTCCTGTTTGCTTATTTTCAAATTTCACTATGGGACTCTCTCTGCTTCAGAAAATTCTATTACTGTATGAAAATCTATTAACCAGCCTCCTATTGATTCTGGTAAAACAATTATTGGGAAAAAACACACAGCCCCATAAAGCAGGTGCAGAGCAACAAATACAACGTGTTCTTGGCACAGATGCACAAGTTCAAATTGCTGAGAAAGAATCTGGGAGAGATTCTGAAATCGATACATGCGCAGCAAATGCGTACAGAGAAATGTGAAGGCAGGGAAGGCATACATAGATAAAACTTAGTATTAAAATAATTCTTCTAAGTGGGCTGGATTTTCCAATAAAAATATGAAAAGCCCACAAATCAAAGATCAATAACATCCTCAGTGAAATACTAGGCATACAGTAGGCACTTAATAGTTTCTTATTGCTGTAAAGAGTCTTTGTATTTTATGAAAGCAAAATTTATGTATGAAACAAGCCAAAAAAAAAGAAAGGTGGACTGATACAAAGGGGGGAAAGAAATGGGAAAATAAAGTACTTCGTGCAGCCCTCCCCTCGCGTGACGACACCACTGCAGTGTTCCCAGAACCTACGCACCTGAGTCTGACCTTTGAGTGATCTGCACTGCACTCCCTAACACGTCCAAACCCTTCCACGGGGGTTTCCCCGCCTGCCGCGGGGATTATAAACTCACTACAGTTTAACGAGAGTATCTGTGCTTTCTTTTTATTCCTCAATGGTAAGGCTGTGTGTGTTTAAACAACAGTGTGACGCAGGCTTGGGGTGCGAGAGAAACACAGTGCAGGCCGCCCGCAGTCTGCTGTCGGGCGGGGGGGGGGCACCATGGTTCACGCACGCGCATGTCAGCCGCCAGACATCCCCGGGCTCCCAGGGTCGGGACTGAGCTGGAGAGACGCAGGACGACCCCGTGACATGGAGCTTTAGTAACAAAAGTATGCAGAATAATTTAAATAGGGGACTTTTTTTAAGTTTAAGCACTGTATTTCTTCTCTTATGGAAAGCAGAACATTTGCCTTTATATTGGGAACCATGTCCCTCAACAAGCCAGAAGGAGCTGCGTTTGCCTCCTTGTAACCTCGAAGCAGCCTTTATTCTGTGAGCACCGTCTCGGTGCTGGGCAGGGAACGAGTGGATGGCCAGCGAGGTCAGTTTTCGCACACGAGTGCCGCTGTTCCAGTCTGAAGCGTGTCGTACACCCGCGCACAAATGCAGGCTGAGCAAAGGCCCCAGTCTTCCACCTTTGGTCAACAGGTGAAAATTAAAAGACGCTCATGAACGTTTAAACCCATTTATGCCACAAGGAGAGAGGCGTGGCCCCCGAATTCTCCTGCTCCCTAGGACTCTTCAACGGTGCCCCCCTTCAGTACGGGCCACAGTCCGCCTAATCCAGCTTCTTTTCCGAACGCACCACCAGGGAGAGAGAAGGGACAGCCTGTGTCCCCCTCAGTGTTTCCCCTTTGCTTATACAATCCTTTTTTCCTGAACAGGCTTTTTTTTAAAATGATTAGCCATATTCTTTTTTTTAAGATTTTATTTATTTATTTTTAGAGAGGGAAGGAAGGGAGGGAGAGAGAGAGAAACATCAATGTGCGGTTGCTGGGAGTCATGGCCTGCAACCCAGGCATGTACCCTGACTGGGAATTGAACCTGGGACACTTTGGTTTGCAGCCCGCACTCAATCCACTGAGCTACGCCAGCCAGGGCGGATTAGCCATATTCAAGTGCACTGGTGAGTGCGGATGAATAAAGTCAGAAAAACGCTGAATCCTGAGCGTGCTGGTCAGGGAGAGCTCATCACCACAGCAAACCCTCCACCTGAATCACTGAGTCTCAAACCCCCTCCCTGTTGAAGAGGAGTCCTCTGTCCTGCGCCCTGCCCTGTCCGGCGCTGTGTTTGGTGTTCTCCCGCCTCCCGGGACAAAGGCAGCACGTGTCCAACAGCGACAGCGAGGACCCGCAGCTCAAGGCCAGGCAGAGCTGCTGCGGATGAGTCCTCGTGCCTTCAGTCCGTGGATTCGCCGAACGGAAAAGTCACTCCAGTGACCTCTGGAGATGACCCAGACGCGTCATTCCCCAACATGAGCCTTTGCCCTGAAACATTCCCTAAAAGTCAGGGACCCGGGTGGTTTCTCTACCCACGCGCAGGCCAGTCGAATGCGGCAGGGAGATGGGTTTGGAGGCTCCGTGTCACCGCGAGCGGGAGGGCCCGAGAGTTCGCAGGGTCGGAGGGCAGGGAGCTGGGGCCGGCCCCCACAGCCGCCGTGGGCACTGGCCTGGGCCTTCCCGCCTTCCCGTCTCTGTGAGGATGGGGGTCACGCTGACAACCCCCGGAGAGAAGAAACCACCTGACGCTGACAGGGAAACAGGGGCTTGAGTGAGCTTCTTCCTTTCCACCCGGCCGTTCCCAGCCAGACAGGGGGTACCTGCGTCCCTGGGGGGGCCGCACACCCTCGGATCCGAGGACCAAGTCAAGGCACTGTGCTGAAACGAAACACACCGGTTACTCTCAGTGCGATCATGCGCACCTGTTGACAATGCATCTAATTCCTTCTTCATGTCGGCTACTTTATGCGGGACCTGTGCCTCATGGTGTAGATTAAGGAAAAGTTTAACATACTGCATATAAGTTGCTGTATTTGCAGGATAGAAAGATGTTATTTTTTAAAGTTAAATCCAGCACATTAAAATAACATATATTATGGTGCTTGGCTGATGCTATGGAAAAGGGAAGAGAATACTTAGCTTTTACAACCACCAAATATTATACCATTATTTCCATGCTATCTATTATACCACTGTGACTACACTATCTTAGCATTATTATCACTATACATAGACCTATTTAAATATAATTAGGAGTATACATTACCCCATGTCCTTATTACCATATTACTTTTACTGCTAGTAGGCAATTTGCACATATGTTTAAGATCCACATAATAAGGCTGTCTTAAGCTCACGGAGCCCTGTTTCTCAGCCGTGGATGGCTGGAGGATAAATAAAGCAACTTTTTCACGGGGGTTTCCAAAGCAGGAATGGATACTATCTCCCCTACACACGTGTCCTCTAAAACATGCTTCTAAGGAACATGTCTCTATGTTGGTCGCCCTTTTCACTATTCAGAGACTTTCTCACTCCCATGTGCTGAAAGAACACGAACCCCACGAACCGGGACCTCCTCTGTTCAACCTCTGTGCACGCGTGTTCACAACACTGCCCGAGCCGGCCTCATTGCTCAGTGACGAGATGCGATGAGTGAGTGGGCCCTGGGTTCAGGCTCCCTGAAACGCTGGCGCAGTGGTGGTGTGAACGGGAGAGGTGGGGAGGCTGAGGCATGCATTCCGGGGGTGCCCCCAGCTCGGCCCACGCGCTACGGCCCCACGGGCATGGCTCCCACTTGGGGAGCCCGGCAGTGAGTCCCAACCCAGCCGGCCCACTCAGGGTGGAAAAGAAGGCTCTGCTCCCCTAAAGACACCCGCCGAACTTCGCAATTCCGCACAAGGATCCTAGGATAAATGCAAAGGTTTTATATAACTCTAAACAAATGACCGGCTCTATTCAGTCTGGTTGTATGCCACAAACAATAACAAAGCGTGGCTCTGAACTCTTCCAGGAGCGGGAGGAGAGCTAACGCCAGAATCAAGAGCACCGGAGAGGTCTCTCCGCGCCGCACACGTTTCTGATTACTTCTTACAGCTCAAACCAACAGCTATAAATTCTCTAGCTCACTGTCCTGTCACTTTAGATGTGCTCGCATCTCGCTTACATGCAGAACAGGTACTGAATGAAAATCTTCGGATTCCAAAGCTTTGAGAACACACATTGCGATATGCACAGCCATTCTGTACTTCAGTAAAAGAAATAAAGGATAAAAAATAAACAAAAAGAGATGTTTAAGCTCCTCGCCCATAAGGGACAGGGAAGGGAATGAGGGTGGAATTGACGCATAAAATGCAGGACCTTCTTTTTCCCCTTCCGAGCCCCATGCTCGGTAGAGTCCATTCTGCGTAAGTCCCCGTCACGTTAGACTTGGGGCTCCATAGCGCGGCACGCTCAGTGGGACTGGGCCCGTCCCCCCGGCACATGGCACTCACGGAGCTGAACCCACTGCTTGCTTCCCGGTTTCTGCCGTCCCCGCGAATCAGCACTCTGGTCCCATGAGACCCAAGGGGGTGAAGGCTGTCCTAGGGTCTCCACAGGAATCCGTCTCAGGGGGTCTGGTCTCTTGCATTCTGTGACAGAGCACATTCAAAGGGACCATGGATGCAGGCAGAGTTTGTCAGTGTATTTACCAACCGAGAAAGAACAAGGAATATAGTAAGTGTGAGAAAGGAGAACAAGAAAATACAGCATAAAGTTAAGGAAGCAGGAAAAAATCAACCACGTTCACCTAAGAAAATGGTTCTGGGGCGGAGGCGGCATGGATCTAGGGCCGCCGGGACTTTGGGATCTGCTTTGCCGCACGTGAGACAGAAAAGACCTGACCCTACAGGTGTACCCGCTGGCCTTACAAGCAGAGGTGTGAGAAAGAAAATGCCGGAACTCAGGCGTGTTTCTCCACAGTCTGGATTTTTCTCACGTGGTTACGTAAATCGAAACGTGGAAGTCAACAATTCACTAATCAAATCAACCCTTAATTTGTACTATGATGCAAACGATGAAATGATGTACTATGATGAAACTGCCAGCCACAGATTGGCAGTTTCTCCTTAAAACGGGTGCCTCGCGGGATTACATAAACACTTATGTGAACAATTATTTTATACTAAAAACTTGAAATACCTCTTACATTAAATGCAGAGACATGTTAACTATTTAAAAGTGCACCTCCCATGTTTATCCCGTGGCTGCGCCTAAACCAAACAATGAAGAGAAGCCACAATGTCCTACTTAACCCCGTGCTGCCTCCGGGCAGAGAATGTGACATTTCGAGTAAGTAGTGATGTGTAACACCGGGTGTGTAGGAGACGCTTGTGAAAACCGTGCCGATAAAACATCCCGGTCCCGGAGGGGGAGCAAGCCACGCTGACGGATGCTAACGTACGCCTTCGAGAGGGGTGTTAGTCCTACACTGGAACTTAGCTCTGGCTACAAAACAGAAGTATGCTGGAAGTTCCTCCAAGATCAAACTCATCCAAGTCCTCCATTGCCTCTGACTAATGATGGAACATGGCAAGCTCGGTAAGGAAACCGGTTTTGTTTTTTTAACAAGGGAATTTTCTTTTCTTTTTTTTTAAGATTTTATTTATTTTTAGAGAGGGAAGGGAAGGAGGGGGGGAGAGAGAGAGAGGGAGAGAGAGAGAGAGAAACATCAATGTGCAGTTGCTGGGGGCCGTAGCCTGCAACCCAGGCATGTGCCCTGACTGGGAATCAAACCTGCGATGCTTTGGTTCGCAGCCCGAGCTCAATCCACTGAGCTACGCCAGCTGGGGCAGGAAACCGGTTTTGAAGGAGTTTCTATTTGAGGCCCTAGCCTCCTCGGTCGGCCTCACGGTCCAGGGAGCCACCCCACTGTGTCCCAGCTGACGCGGCACACCGCCCGCAGACACCGGGTGCGGGGAGAGGACCGAGCAGGACGGAGCCAGGGCCGCAGGCTCAGACCCGGCCAGAAGCCAAGCCGGCCGCTCCTGGGCAGCGGTGCTGACCTCTCCCCCCACCAGCGCGACCCCTCGCAGGCTGGGTTTCGGATGCTGCGGCTGGAACGGCTGCCCCTTCCAGCAGGCGTGTCTGTAGCTCACGTTGGCCCTTGTGCCTCAGAAGGGCAGAACGCCTGAATCAAGAAACAATAAATCCCATTGAATCATCTGCCCCGCGACAAGACAGAGTTTCGGGTGCAGAGGGAAGAACAAGGACTCTGCAGGTCGATGGGTAACGGTTTTTTAAAGCCCAGCAGGCAGGCCCGTCCGGGAGAACCTGACTTCCTCTCCGTCTCGTTCTCTGGGTTTATAAAATGGAAACAACGCCATCGAGTTGACACTGTTGTCCCGATAACGGGGAAAATATAAGGTGTGTGGCTCATTTATGAAAATAGAAAGCGCCCATAAAGGGCACTTATTATATTTTATATGCGATGAGTTCCATTTTTTTTCGCGTTATGGCTCACTGCTTATCCCAGGTGTGCGAGGAGCCACAGGCAACGGGAGTGTTCTCTGGGGTCTTCTTGGGGGAAACCGGGCTCCTGCCTGACGAATGGGAGCGCGATCGAGGGAAACGGTGCAAACGGAGTCGATAAGAAATGTCCTCCTGTGTTCTTTAATCGCTACTTCAAATTATTTGCAGGCCCCATTTCCAGCCCCAAGGGTAGTTATTTATAAAATTACATTGTGTGGAATAAATTACATTGAGTATTCCAAAATATATATACGTCTTGATAATGTGGGGCAGCCACGTAAGGACAACGGCCGATGTTGCCGCGGCCTGCCAGACGAGGACACACCCCCCTCGTTCTCTGAAGCACTGCCCACACACGCCTCTGGAGAGCTGGTCTGGGGGTCCTGGCGGGGAGCACAGCTGCTCGGATGCCCTTGACCCAAGGACCAGCCTCTCCTCTGGCGGGCAAGGCCGTCTGGGAGGGACACGCCTGGAGCAGTGGGGGAGGGAGAGGCACCTGCCTCGACAGCCAGATCGGCCCAGCTAATCCTGGCCGTCGAGGGAGGGACAGGTGTCGCGGCCCATGGCTTCTGCTGCTCCAGGGCCTCGGGCTGCACTGCCGCTACAGAGACCACAAGGAGCAGAAGTACCAGGAGGCTCTCTCCACCTGCCGCGAGGCTGGCGTGACAGCACCCCGTGGGGAAGGTTGCTGAGCAATCGGGACGCCCACAGCAGCAGCAGCAGCAGCGTGAATGCCTATGTTCCCCTTGGCGTGGCCACTTCCTGGCCGGGCCACCATGGACAACTATCCACGGATGCGAGTGTGTGTGTGTGTGTGTGTGCACGTGCATGCGCGTGTAAGGGTCTGAACTCAGGCATATTCTGTGAGCTCATAGAAAACCACTCTGCCTATGTCCCCCCACCCCGAAGTTACCCCACGACACCGCTGGTGTGGAGTCTGGGTCACTGGGGAGAGAAGCTATGCTCGACGACAGGGGACAGGGGAGGACTCCGACCGGGGTCCCCCAGTTCCCCGAGCTCAAGGGGCTGCTCGGAAGACCCAGAGAAAACGCACGCCTGCCCGGAGCCCTTCTCGAGGGACGGGCTCTGCAGGATTCCGTTCCTTGAAGTCACAGGTTCCAGTCAAAGTACCAGAAGCAACTGGAGGGTGAAGCAGCAGAGAGCCACCTGTCCCCAAAGCAGACAGGTGGCCTCCGTGGCCCCGGAGGCTGGACAGGCCCGCCTCGGTAACCACGGAATGGAAACAATGCTCTCCCGAAACCCCCTTTTTTTTCCAGGAAAAACAGGAAATGCTACAGGCCAGAGAGGAAATCAGCTCCCCATGAACGACCAGAAAAACTGCGCTAATGCTAAATAAACGTGGAAGTCTCTCCAGAGCTCTTCTTTCCTGCTTTTCCACTTCGCTCCGAGGTGCTCCTTTCACTCCCCTCTCGCCGATGACCCAGGTGCAGAACGGAACCAAAACAAGACAGGCGCATCTCCCCCACGCCCGAACCTCCCAGCCCGGAGCGTGCGCCGGTGTCCCTCCGCCACAGACCGGGACTGCGGTGCGCGTGCACGAGGGTGGGGGGGGGGCTTCTCCTGCAGTCACGTGTTTCAGAGCAGAGTCCTTACGCACAGGGCTGCGACCTCACGTGGCCGGGGCTGGAGGTGCTTCCTTCACCTCCAGCACCGTCCCCCTCCCGGGGGTGGGGCAGGAAGGGCTGGGACCGGAGAGAAGACTCGCTCCACCTTTTAAGAGACAGGATGCCGCTCCTCAGCTAAAGGCTTGCCCGAGCCAGCTGCGATCATGGCTTAGCCTCCCCACATCAGTTCGAGTATAAAAGGTTTTGTGGACATAGGACGAACCTTGGAGGGGGGACTGATGGATATGTCCACGAGGTCATTTGACTCGTACGTCCAGCACCAGCTAAAGTGATCAGCTGCCGGCGTATCACAACAACGATGAAAAACCGTCTGCGGGTCCACATTGCAGAGCCGTGTCCGGCACCATTTTTCCCACTAAATGAAATGCCTGGCCAACAGCTAACATCTCCGCGCATGGAGCTCGCAAGGGGTGCTCTTTATCATGTCCTTTTATTTCCAGGGCAGCGGGATGGTTATTGTGTTTTATTCCTCTAAGCTTCCTAACTACCCGCTCTCTTTTTCACGTTCAAGGGAAACAATGACACCTGCGAAGGAACAAGGCCCCCTCTGATTCTACTAGTCCTTCAGGCTTCCGTTCAAAATTAAATCGAGCGTCACTGCATCACCGAATTCGGGTGACACGGCTTCTTCATTTATCATCAGAGGTGTGCTGAGACTCACCACAAGCGAAAATTATTTTTGTTTTCCACAAAATGCGTGAAATCAATAACAAGGCGTGGGACTGCGGGAACTATTCCAGTTGTTGGCGCGCCAACAGAGCCAGCCCAGAAGCAGGGAGGAGGGCGCTGGTTGAAGGACTGGGCTCTGGAGCCCCTCCCACTCGGGTCCCAGTCTTTCTGGTACTCTCGTCACAAACGATGTGGGACCTGGGGCGGGGGGACCCTCTCTGCAGCCCAGGTTTGCTCAAGTAGTCTGGCTTCAAAGGCCTTGCCCTTGACCGCTATGGCAGTGATTTTGAACCGGTGCCACAAGCAAGGTTAGAACACGCCACACCTGACTGTTTGGTCTGGGGCTCTGGCCTCCTCCCCCTGGGCTGGCCAGGTTCAACAGCGACAACAGCCCGCCCGACGCAGCCTGTGACACGAACGCCCCGTCTTGACCCACGAATACACAGGTCACGCGATGGAGCTGCATTTCCTGGGTCACGTCACACCTGATCTTTTAAAATGTGACTTTGGAGCAAAAAGGGTAGGTAATTACCATTATCATTAATTTTTGTTGTAAAATAAGTATCAAAATTAAACCTATTTTTTGCCAAATCAACAAAAATATTTTTTTGGTGTGCTGCAGAATGCTGGGAATTGGTTTATGTGCGCCGTGAGATGCAGAAGACTGAGAACCGCATACCACTGTGGGCATGAGAGGGGGCCATGAACCGGCGTGGGCAGGCACGTGGGTATCCGTGTGCATCGCGAGGGGATGCGAGTGGACTTCATTCCCGTGCTGACCAGGGAGCCCGACTCACTGGAGTCTGAAGTTGCAGGGGGACAGCTGGTGTCTCCAGCTGACAGTGATCTTGTCACCAAATGGGAAGCATGCGAAACATCTCACCCAAAGTCTGACACGGAGTAAACCCCCGCCACGCTCCCTCCCTTCCGGAGCGGGCTGTGAAGGACAGAGATGAGCGGCCACAGCAGCAACAGCTGCCACGTGACGAGGCGGGGAGGAGGAGACCGCACAGGCACCCTGCCGTGGCTCCTGAGTTTCAGTTGAATGCAGTTAAATGACTTAATACAATGCACAGGACGCTACTTTTCATTCTGAACATTTTTAAATATTCTTTGCAATATTCCTCCCCCAAACTGTGGGTAAGAAAACTAAGGCAGAAGTAAGTGACCAATTTTACTCAGCCTCAGAGAGCGGCTGAAGTTCCGTCCCAGCACCCAAAATGCATTCACTCCGTCATGGCACATTAGCTCACAGAACGGCTCCAGAAATACAGTTAAAAGCTGCAAGTAGGTCAAGCTGCTGCTTCAGCACACACACGTGTGTGCACACACATGCACACACACCACCTGTGTGCTTTTACTTGGAAATCCACGGCCTTGACTGGAGGCGAATAACTGTACATTCCCTCTTCCCGGCTTGGAAGCACTTCAGGTTGGCTGCATGGTGCAGTTTCCAAGGGCAGACGAGTCCAGCACTCGCTCCATTTCCCAGCCGTTGCTGTTTAGGAAGAAATGCGTTCTGCAAAACAAAGTATTTGGTTCTAATTGTGCAGCCCGGAGTTACGGGGCAGAAGCACATGAGGGGCGTTGCTGGCCAAGGCCCCGGAGGGAGCTGGCCACAGGAAGTGAGGGTTTGTTAAGATGGGGCAGAAAGGCCCTAGCTGGCGTAGCTCAGTGGATTGAGCACGGGCTTCGAACCAAAGCATCACAGGTTCGATTCCCAGTCAGGGTACATGCCTGGGTCGCAGGCCACGGCCCCCAGCAACCGCACTTTGATGGTTCTCTTTCTCTCTCTCTCTCTTTCTCCCTCCTTTCCCTCTCTAAAAGTAAATGAATAAAATCTTAAAAAAAAAAAAAAAGATGGGACAGAAAGTAACCAGGACAAACAGAGGGCACACTGACACAGCCACCTCACTTCTGGGACCAGCTCGAGTTTGGCTGAGGGGCTACGTATCCAAGTGGGAGAAGTTCTTTTCCACCAGACGGACCCACAAGGCCACCAACTCAGAACACACAATGGATTACGGAACCCTCACCAACCACGGCCAGGTGACCTGCGCCCTGAAGGCACCATGAGGTTGCATACCCCCACATATATGACTGAAGTCAAAGGCAAATAGTTTAAAATAAAAATGGTTACACTATGATAGAAGAAACTACAACAGAATTCTGTTTCCTAGAATGACTTTTTAAAATAGCCTACATAAATTTTTTTCCAACATATTGAAATCTCTTTCCTGCCATACCAGTGCCCTAACTTGGCATTCAAGTCTGCAAACTGAATTAATACTGTCATCAAGGATAATTCTTTTTCTTCTTCCTTCTTCCAGCAGAATTTGATATCTAAAATATGTGATCAATAAAATTGCATGAATCATGTGCTTTTTAAAGGCAGAAATCTTGATTCTAATCGACAGCAGCTATAAATCACTAAACAACTGGAAACGGACCCAGCTTGGGGTGCCTGGTCCAGCCAGACGGAGTCTGAGTGCAGACTTCACAGGGGGTCTGGACCACAGCCCTGGATCCGGGGGTCCTGTGGGCAGCTTAATGAAGGAAAGCAAATGGCGGATGGCCCGAGGGGGTGCAAAGCGTAGAAAGGAGGAAGGGCAGCTTTCAGAGCAGAGAGAGGGCAGGAGCAACAACCAAAACCAGCCGCAGAGGTAAGAAGAGGGAGAGAGGGCAGAACAGGTTGTTCGGGGCCGTGGACGGAGCATTCACAGAAAATGCTCTATAAATGGAATATTGACTAAAAACAACCATTTAAAGATAGAGAAAGAAAAAGGAAAAGCCTTAGGGAAAACTGGTGTAAGGAGTTCCTCTTTTTCAACCTTTTGCTTTTCTTTGAAGAACTGAGCCTGTGCTGGGGCTGGGAGGGAGAAAGGGGAGTACAGAGAGAGCCAGCACAGGGAGAGCCTGACTCCCCCCAGCAGGAGGTTCAGAGCCTCCCGCGCACTCCCGAGACGAGCTGGGGCGGGGCCAGTGGGCGAGCCCACGTGAAGGAGCAGTGAGAACACCACTCAGGGACGTGACGTTCGGCGGTGGAAAACTGCGGCCAAGACGCACCACGGAAAACCTAGAGAGGGTCTTAAAAGCAATAAAACTCTGCGCAGCCACCTCCAGCCTCATGAGAAGAGAAGACAGTCCTTCTGTCACCCAGGTTTCCCAACTCTGAAGCGTCAGCACCTGAGATGGAGGAGGAGAAGGGCGTTCCATGTGCGGCTGCTCAGCATCCCGAGGTCCCCCCAGAGCTTTGGCCGCACTGGAGGTCGCCTCCCTTGTGGGGTGGGCAACGATGGGACCACCAACAGGAAACCTCCCAGGACACTGAGGGAATGGGCGAACTAATCAGGAGAACCTAGGTGGGCTAGCCCAGATTCAAACAGTGTTTGTAGCCAGCATAATTTCGATTCTTTTTGATATCACTTAATTGTACCTATTGTTGCATAATACTCTCTTTGGACACATGATCGATCTGCTTCTCATTATTCAAGCTATCCCCTACCCGTCGGCTGACTGTAAGTCCTCGAGGCCATGTCATGCAGATACATGTTTTTAAAATACTGATTTCTTAAAATTTCTCTCCTCTCTCCTGCCAGTCCATTTTTAACTCAGGACTCGAGAGGCCTAATTACTTACAAAGTCACAGCTGCCTCTGTTCCTCTTTGAGACTGAGCAGTGACACCCCAGCGCTCAGGTGGCCCAAAGGCCACAGCCCTGCGCGGGGTCTCTGCCTTGGGGACGGACCCCCGGCACTCCCCTGGGAGCCTCTTCAGGGCGGGCACCCGGCCTGCTGGCTCCCTTGCCCTCCACGGCCGCCACGTGTCCCTTGCAGCTGCGCGATAAACGCTTAACGAACTGAGTGGTGCCCGTCTACACTGCGTGTGTTTCTAATTCTGGGATGAACACTTACCTCGTTTCAGTCTACCTCCCCACGCTGCTCGGTCTATGCACCCCCAGTCGGGCACGACCCCCGGAAGGCCCCTACGATCCCCCACCCCACAGAATCGGGCCCCCCTCAGCGCCACCGCCCATGCTTACAACACCAGCACCGTGCGTCACAGCTACTTGCTTTGAATGCTCCCTCCCTTGTCACAATTCTGAGCGCCGTGGATGCAAGAACCGCACCTTCTTTCTCCCCGACTTCCCAGCGCGAGGCCTGCCACCAGCAAGCACTCTCAGTAACCGTTTGCCCAGGAACGGCGCTTGTCTCTTCACACCCAGCAACACGTGGGCAGCCAAAAAGAAGTGAACCGTTATTTGTTCCTACATAAAAAATGGACAGCTAAAACACAAAGCGTTTCCACTATGAGATTTCCTTTATGAAGTATTCTCACGTGATGTTACGAAATCACAGAATCACCTACATAGACCACAGCCTGCCCAGCTCTGGTCGGGGCCGACTTCTAGAATTCTGTCTCCCAGGCAGACACTAACTTGCCAATTTATTTTGCTGTGCACTTAAAGCATCAAAAAAATTACAATAAAGTCATTTTAAGTTACTATTTTTATAGGTGATTTCCACCTACAGAAATACATTGTTTAGGTTTTTGTAGGCATAGCAAGCTTTGAATAATGCCTTTTAGGGAAATGTCGAAAAAGAACAAATTACTTTAAAATACCGTGCCGCTGCCAGAGGTCGGCGGGCCATTTAATGTGTTAGTTTTTAAAGATGTAACAGCGCTGCATAAAGCTGACGCTGTCGAGTGCATGACCGATGTACCAAGGAATAGACTTTTGGCTCCCATTTATACTTACGTGCAATTACAAAGATGTATTAAATCTGTTGGGTTAGCCCAATTTAATTTAAAGTAATAAAAACAGTAGAAACCTAAAACTCATTAACGTCCTTGGAAGGTGGCGTAAGAAGCTGGAAATAATTCCTTAACAGCCTAGCTCTGTCTGAAGCGGTGCCAGTTTCCACCGTCACGTGACAGACCGCGCGGGCTCCGTCGGCGGCCTCCGAAGCCCGGTTTCCTAGACGCGCGGAGTTGTGTGGGATCAGACCGACTCTGGCCGGCAGAACGCAAGAGGCTCCCCGGCGGGACTGGTCCACGCATACTCAAGTAAGGGTCAGAATCCAGCCCCAGCCGGTGTGGCTCAGTGGATTGAGTGCTGGCCTGCAAACCAAAGGGTTGCCAGTTCGATTCGCAGTCAGGGCGCATGCCTGGGTTGCAGGCCAGGCCCTCACTAGGGGTTGCACAAGAGGCAGCCACACACTGATGTTTCTCTCCCTCTCTGTCTTCCTCCCTCCCCCTCTCTGAAAACAAATGAATAAATAAAATCTTTTTTTTAAAAAAAAGGTCAATTCAGTGTGAATTTTCAATTGCATCCTTTAACGACTGTCATATAACCTTTCATATTATATAAGATTTTTATCAAAAATAAAGTTTTATTTGTAAAAATAGACAAATATTTTTACTGAAGGTCTAATATCAGGCCAAATCCTACTTAAGGATGTTTTACACATTTAATCTCATTTGTTTTCATTTTAACTACCTATCAGATGATTTCACAAGTGTACAGGATTTCAAACCTAATGTACCTCCAAGAATATTATGGATTTAATGTTTAGAAGTCATCAGAAAAATACAAAATAAATTAAAACCAACACATTCATAAAAGCTTACCTGAGGTCTTTCAAAATCTATAAATTTGCTTTGGCAATATGAACAGAATGCTGCAATGTGCAATCAAACTTAATTTTTTTAACCCAAGTTTAATTCTGGCATTACGAGATCTAAATAATCAAGATAATTATTCTTTTAGAATGAACTAAACAATTACCTCGTTCACTCAAAAACAAACACAAAGCTTCACGGCAGGGCCTTCCACAGGGCACCAGGCAACCAACCGGGGGGCGCAGCTCTGCTCTGCATTGGCAGACTCAAACCACGACATCAAATGGAAAGTTTTACACTAAAACCACGGGGTATTTTTCCTCAAGCTTCCTTACAGTTACTGTAAATCAGAAGATCACGAATTTCCACTCGGAAAAGGTATGGCGGAGACCACAGAACAGCCTCCTGTTGTTCGTTTTCCGAGTAAATGGGTACTTTTCTCAAAAGCGTTTCAGTTTTCAAAGGAATACACGGTTATTGTAAAAAGAAAGAGAGAAAAGAAAGGGAAAGAAATCAAAGCCATATAGAGTAGAAAATGAACATGAAAATGCAAATCTTTCTCATTTTTCCTAGTTTCCTTTCCCAAAAGGTACCATTGTTAATGGTTCCTCGGAAAATCTTCCACAATTTTTCTCTGTATATCAGTTTCTTATTTATGTATCGGCACAGCTTTATCTCCACATGAATGAACCCATACCATTTGCATTCTACATTTTACTTTTTCCCACTTAAAAATATACCCTAGACATCTCTCTCACAGCACAGATGAGCCTCCCTCACTGGTGGTCACAGCTGCGTGGTATTTCATTGAATGGGTGTTTCACATTGATTTCACCGCTATGGAGGGTGACCTGACCTACTTCCGGTTTTTTACTATTACAAACAAAGCTGCCCTAAACTTCCACAAATTCTCTAGAATTCATAAGCCTTCTTGAGATACTGAGAAACCTCTCACATGACCCGAGGGACGCTGAGACCGTGGAGGAAATACGGCGGTGGTCGCGAGAGCCCTCACCCATCAACTGTAAACAATCCACGAATTTACAAGAAAAGAATCCTCAGAGCAATGGAGAGTTAGTTCTCCAATTAAGAAATCGCCATACGTCTTGTAAAAGGTAAAACTATAAAACTGGGCTTCAACAAACCAAAGTGGACTACGTGGTCAGTTAAAAATGAAGAAGACACTTCTGCTGTATGATCACCCGTTCCAAGAAACCTTAGAGGAGGCATCCTCTGGAGGAGGAGGAACATTAACCGTATCATTTATCTCTATGAGGGGGGTGCTCCCAGGGAGGAATAGATGTAAATGCACTTCTACTCTGCCGCCATGTCCCAGGACCCCGGCCTCGGGTCTGGACCCAGTCACCACGACCTGTGGATGTCAACTCGCATCCCTCCACGTCCTCCTTCAAGCACGCAAGCGTCTCTGTTTAAATTTGATTCCAACACTAAGATGAACCGGTCCATCTGTCCCACCACCGTTTCTCCCTGTGCGCTTTAAAAACACGGTTGCAGATACAACCATGTTCAATGAAAATGACATGGAAACGTGTGTGTGGAATATGGAAAACAGAATCAAATACAGAACGTGTAAAAGTTGAAATCACCAAAAAGCAGCAAAGACGAAAAGGGACTGGTTTTTCCCCAGACATTAAAAGTATTACTGTAGCTGAAAGAAAGAAAAGGCCAATGGTAAATGCTAGCGATGTGGGTCTACGTAAATTGTACGCAAGCAAGAATTTCACAGGACGACAGGATGACGTCACACACCAATTAGTGGGAGCATAAGCCTTGTCTTCCACTGTTGTTCTTGCTTCTTGAAGGACCTTCGAGCAGTAATTTACTATCGTCATTAACCTGATCTGGCTGCATTATTATCAGAAGATGCAAACTCGGCTAAAATAGAAATTCTAATCTTCTCTCGTGAATAGCTGTCCATTAGGGATCATGCGCAGACCGCCGGCCTCATTTGCACAGATATCTTATCTCACATAAAATGCGTTGCTGAACATAAAGAGTCACTGGTTTACCTCCAAATGATCCGGCCCCTTCAGGAAACGGGGTGTAGTTTTAATAAAATGGGACTCATAAGTTTTTATTACTTTTATAATGAATGCTTTTCAGTTTTATAGGCTCTTGGAAGGAGCAATTTAGTTTCTCTATTAAAACATGGCTTTATATCCTTCACAACTCTCAGGTCTCAATTTTATGTTGCTACCACTCTAAATATAAATGAAGATATGGAAGTTTTAATAAAGGGACAGAGTTATTTTTTACGGATCTGTATGGGATGCGAGTCTACAAAATTATAGGGAAAAGGTACAGAAGATTAAATCCCTTTCTAGTCTGATTCCTTCTGTATCCTCTCCATCATAGAAAAACCTCTGAAAACCAATCAGTGGTTATATCAAGGTATATAACACATTTAGGTATTAATAAAGAAGAATTCTCGATATTGCCTTTTCAGAGTAAAGTATAATAAAATCCTTTTAAATTGACTTATTGGTGCAATGAAGAGGGTAACCTTGTTTAATGTTTCTTCTTGGATATTTCATCAGTCTCTTTTTTATATCTGGCACATCCACATAAAATCTTCAGACAGGCCGGCTTTATTTACACCATCACAGCCTAACAGCAGGCATTATAACAGATGAACTAAAGGCAGAACAAATTTTGCTTCAGTTTCCAACGAACTAACCGACCATATACTGGGTCCACATTAAGGAGCTGATATTAAAACAGTGACTGGCCCCGGCCTGGTGGCTCAGTTGGTTAGAACATCATCCCCTACACCAAAAGGTTGTGGGTTCGATTCCCAGTCAGGGCACATATGATAGGCAACCCATTGATGTCTGCCTGTCTGCCTCTCTAGCCCTCCGTAATGCCTCCTCTCTTTCTAAAATCAATAAACATATCCTTGAGTGAGGATTAAAAAATAATAAAATAAAATAAAATAGTGACTGAGGCATCCTCTCTACTCATGAAAACTCACTACCCACTGAAAGACAGAGACCCAGAGAGAGAAACAATCAGATACTGGGTGGCATGGCTACAGGATGGATATAACAGATACCTCTATATTTATCTACAACAGGTAATTCAGAGCAGGAACAGAACCACCAGGAAGGGCGACCAGCTCGGCCTGGAAGTGAGGTTTCACTGGGAAATTGAAAGACCACTAGGAGTTCGCCAAGCAGACAGCAGACACAAAAGCAGCGCAAACGATACGAAGACCCACAGACGCGACTGCTACACCAGCTGACTTCGTCTGCGCCAGTTCACATTTCGGCCCTCACCCTCTTTATCCCACAATGGTCTCAACAAAGAGATAGCATTGCCACACACAGAAAGGAACTTTTCCTTATATGTTTGTTAGATTAAGTCTTCCACGAAGCACAACCCGACCCCCATCATTTGTCTGACCCCCTTCACACAGTCCCAGGTCTCAGCGTGGCTCACTCAGCTATTTGGGAACACGTCTTATCTCTTCTTCTAAGAAATGCGTACGAACGTGACGGCATCGCACGCAAACGCCTGGAGGGGTCCAAAGACATCTTTTGAACACAAACAATCCATTAAACAGATATGCAGAGCGTGTCCCCGTCCTAAAGGTAGATGGTGAAAATCAGTGTGCTGTCCCCGACCGGCATTTATCGTGTCAAATCCACAGGCAAGTGCCCCAGTGGCAGGAATTCAATCTTTATGCAATTTTTTGAGAATTACACTCTGTCCAATCCATGAGAAAACTAGATACTAATCTCAAGGCACATCTATCAAGTGATAGCTTCTTTACTGAAACGTTTCCACTGTTGTGATAACAATATCACTCCCAGGATCAGGTGGAATTGTTGCTGAGACACAATCAGAAGCTAAATGAAGGTTTCCCTTTCCTTTAATATCATGCTATTAACTTCCTTGCTCCTTGTTGGCGGCAGAAATCCCTTCGTGGAACCTCAGTTTTTCTCAAATAGGGAACAATTCATGAAAACGCTGGCCCCTGAGTCCACCTGGCTAACATTCTGATGACAAGCGTCAAGAATCTAAACACGACTGCACTCAGCACGCGGTCCGGGCCTCCTGCCACGCAGAATTCTTTGGTACAGAAGTGCCATCTCCTCTCCCATGGAGACCTGTCATTTAGAGCGATCTACCCCGAATATACCCACGGGACAGAGACGCACGCCCCCAGCCGGCGCGGCAGGGCCTCTGCTGGGCGCCCCTCCCTCCACGGACGGTCGGCTAGGAGGGCGTGCAGAACTGACTCTCCACCGAGACGAGCTGGACACAGCCAGAACACAGCGTCAGAGGACAAGACTGTCTGAGCAAGGAGGGAGTTTGGGCGAACGAACTGGTACTTCTCTCTAGGAAAGGGATGAAGAAGCAAGTGGTAAGTGATTTTACTCTACGGACGACTAGTTGACCCGATCCGGACTGAGCAGCCGAGTAGAAACAGGTCGGAGGGTGCAGGGGACGCTGGGGACCCCTGGATGGGGGCCTCTGAAAACCCATTCTGGAAGAGAGATGACAGAAGCCGCAAGCAAGGGAGTGCACGTGTAACAACCCGCAGGCGCCGCCACGCTGGGAGACCACGCAAGGCACCGACGGCCCGAGGGCAGGCTCCCCGTCCGAACCACCGCCGCTGACGGCCGTGGGGGAGCAGCCGGCCCTCTGCAGAAAGGCCGTCGCCCTCTGGGAAATCACTAGTAAGAATTAAAAACCTCCCAGGCGAGGACTCGTCAGACAGATGCCAGGAAAAGGCAGTGGTTAACGTTTAAAGGGACAGTTCACTGAGATGAGCTGAGTCTTGAAACGAACGCTTCCATGGAAAGAGCTACTCGATCGTCTTACTAAGCAAGGTGTCAGCTTGGTTTGGGGTTGGTTGGTTGGTTGGTTTGACCGTATTGAGGCCCTAACAATGCACTGCAGGCACCTGTGTGTCAGCCACTGTTCGGGCGCCAGATACAGCAGAGGTTTTATTCTAACGAGGAAGACAAATGACAAATACACCAGACAAACACTTGCAGTGCAGTGTGCCCCAGAGAAGGCCAGAGTGCTAGGAATACTGTGGACGGCACCTATAAATAAAAGGGTCAGGGAAAGCGACACATGGGCTTTAAAGGGAAGGAAAACAGTGATGATGCTTGGGGAAGAACAGGCTAGGATTATATTATAATATTAAAAATCAGTAGTTGGGTTTTTTTTTTAATTAAAACGGGAGAATAAAAGAAGCCCAAGAAATGAGATTTCTAGGGCCACCTGCTCTGCCTCTGGGGCTGTCGACGTCACATGACATAGCTGATCTCTGATGTCCTCTTGTTCATTTTCCGGAAAGGAGGGACATTATCTGATAAGACATAAAGACTGAGAGAAACCTCAGAAGAATGTGCAGTACAATCAGCAGCAGAGCTAAGATGATAGCTCCCAGTTTGGGGGGGAAAGAAAAGCAACGCAATTTTAAATCCCTTGGAAATGATTCCCACGTCTTTGGAACCATATGGTATGAGTGGCCCTTGTAGGAACATCACTGGGAAGAGGTTTAAACTGGTGGCTTGAATGATACAAATGGTCTGCGCACCGGCGAGCTGCAGACCAGGTCGGGCTCGCTGGTCCGTCCCCCTGAAGGTCTAACCCCCACAACCTGCGCTCAGAGGGGGCCTCTCTCTTTAGGACGGCCGCCTGCCACTTCATACAGCGTCTGCACCTTAAAACGTTATCCCAACCAGGTATCGTACCTCGAGTGGACGAGGTACCGTCATGCCCCGCCCAGGAGCTGCACAGGGGCCGCGACAAGCCCCGCCCAGGAACTGCACAGGGGCCGCGACAAGCCCCGCCCAGGAACTGCACAGGGGCCGCGACAAGCCCCGCCCAGGAACTACACAGGGGCCGCAACAAGCCCCGCCCACGAACTGCTCAGGGGCCGCGGCAAGCCCCGCCCAGGAACTGCTCAGGGGCAGCGACAAGCCCCGCCCAGGAACTGCTCAGGGGCAGCGACAAGCCCCGCCCAGGAACTGCTCAGGGGCCGCGGCAAGCCCCGCCCAGGAACTGCTCAGGGGCAGCGACAAGCCCCGCCCAGGAACTGCTCAGGGGCAGCGACAAGCCCCGCCGTAAGACGTTTGGAGACCACGAGGCCACAGCGCTCACACGCGGACGTCGCAGGAGAGGGGTCCGCCTTTAAGATGCAGCTTACAAGCCCCTGCTGTTTACCTGAATTATGATACGAGCTGGGTGGCACAAATCAAAAATCTGCTTTTAGTCTGTAGCAAATCCCAGAGCACACAGTCGCCTTTGCATCACAACACGTGGGAAATAAAAATCTCTGATTAAATAATATTCTGTACAGTTCTCCACGCATACTAAGCATTCAGTAATGCTGACTGATGTATAAAATGTATGTTGGCACATGAAGTAGCTATTCCTGATAATATTACAACAATGTCTAAGCTCTCTCTTCCCATGAAAACTATGATACTGTATTGTTCTATTTACATTATAAATATCCAGTAACATGATTCACATGCACACCCCCCTTCTGGGCCACCACCTACACACAGGTGTCGTGCAGAATGCAGTCACATGAGTCACTCTGCCTGCCCCCACCTGGAGGCAAGAGCCTGGCTCAGGGAAGGTGACCGCCTACCCAAGACCACCGAGTATGTAAGGGCCTGGGACTCACAGCCCAGACTTCCAGAGCCAACTGCTACAATCCCTCTGGTCAAAGAGGAACACAAACAAGCACAAAAACAAGCCCTTTAGGACAGAATGATATAAGCTGATGCTCTTTTCTCATAGAAATAGAAGTAACATATGAGATTATAATCCTTACCAAAAGCCTAGAGCTAAAGAAATCTGGGAAAATGATACACCTTTTTTTAATTAACAATTTTATAGACTACAAATCGTGCAGTCCTAAGACATCTATAAGTTGACCTAAAAATTACAATAATCTCTATGTTATGCATTTTACCACAATAGAAAATTTAATTTCAAAACATGAAGAAAAGAAAAACAGTAATCTAGATCCAATTCTATTTAGGATTCCTTTCAGAGGTCCTCCCCAGCTATTTCTACCCACTAAAAGTGTATCTCACTCACTTTTATAGAGTCAATAAGGAAAAGCATCAAACAGACCAAAAAAATAAATAAAAGCCCTCAAGGACACAGAATTTAGAAGGGTACTGCAGGGAGACTTTGTGAGTCAGATATTTACTAAAGAGGAAGTATTCTGGGCACCTCTCTGTACCAGGCAGAACGTAAGGCAGGAAAAGCCAAAGAGAAGAAAGCAACGTTCTCATCTTTGAAGAGGTCTTACCTGATGGACGGACAGATGGAAGGAAGGAAAAGAAAGAAGAAAAAGGGAGGGAGGGAGGGAGGGAGGGAGGGGAAGGAAGGAAGGAAGGAAGGGAGGAAGGAAGGAAGGAAGGAAGGGAGGAAGGAGAAGAAAAGACAAGAAAAGAAAAAAAAGGAAGGAAGGAAGGGAGGGAGAAAGGGAGGGAGGGAAAGAAGGAAGGAAGGAAGGGAGGCAGGGAGGGAGGGAGGGAAGGGAGGAAACCAGGCAGTGAGGAACAAATACCATATGATCTCACCTTTAACTGGAACATAATCAACAAAAGAAAAAAGCAAACAAAATATAATCAGAGTCAGTGAAATTAAGAACAATCTGACAATAGCCAGAGGGGGAGGGGGGGAGGGGACAGTGGGGGAGAAGGGTTTTCAGGAATTACTATAAAGGACACAGGGACAAAACCAAGGGGGAGGGTGGAAGCAAGGGAGGGACGTAAGTTTCGAGGGGGTGGAGGGAGGGGGTGGGGAGAAACTACAGACAACTGTAAATGAACAATAAAATAATGTAAATTTTTTAAAAAGCAGAGAAAATCCGAGCACAAAACAGGAAGTGCTATCTGCAATGAGTCAGTCCGTAAGGACAGAGGCTTTAGAGAAGATTCCGGGTGGGAGAGACAACAACCTTAACAAAAGAGAAGTGTGTCACACGCACCACAGTCACTTTCTCCGAGTGATTTCCCTGGGGTTGGAGGGCGGCCTGGGCAGCCGCGCCCGCTGCGCCTGGCCCGTGTGGACATGCGGAGGGGGCCTCAGGTGGGAGCCAGCCCCGGAGGGCCCCAGATTATCCTTGCTTTGATCTCTCCCGCTTTAAGATTTCCTCACAGTGTCAAAAGAAAAAACAAAAACCTTTAAAGCTTTGACTTGAATAATGGCACAAATATCAAAGGGGCAAAATTGACACAACCAGGTCCTGCTAGCCTGGCAAAGAGATCACTTGCTGGCGTAGCCATTATCGCTGGAAGGCCCACTTCTCTTTTCATCGGGAGGGTGGACTGGGTGCAAAACACGACTCTACACTGCCGAGATGGTTTTTTTCTCAAAATCCGTCAAACACAATACACACATACAACAACACATCAAGGCCTCATACCAAATGAGAGCAGCCCTTCAGAGTATTGCTACTAAACAGGCTATCTCTGCACTTCAAGGTCACTGTCACTGCCACTTTTAGAACATCTCTAGGGGACTGTCACAGAGCCAATGTACCAGGTCCCCGGGGAAATCGGTCCCCCTGAATGTCACTGCACATCAGAGGTCAGGAGCTCTCGCCTGCTAGTCGAACACGTGTTTTTCTGCCTCTTTGCATCTTTCCCTCTTGGATTTGATTCCACAAGTGAAATTACAAACTAACCACTTCAGTAGAAAGACAATCAATAAAAAAAAACAAAACAAAACAAGACAAAGACAGAGTTTTGGACACTCAACAGAAGGTCCAATCAGGAACCGTGGGCTGATTTGCCCCGCGCTGCTCCGAGCTGTGCATGCTCTGCAGAGTCCCACAGCGGATCCCGTGGGGACACGCGGAGGCCGCTGACGTCGGGGCTTATTCGAGTCGCACCAGGAATCGGGTGAGCTGGGGCGAGTTCGTCCGCTCACTGCTTGCAGTCGGTGGCGTTCCAGAATGACACGGGCGAGACTGGCTGGAGGCCTCCTGCGGCCTCTGCGCGGACGGCTCCAAACCCAAGCGCGGACGTCAATTAAAATGCGCAATGACGCACCACGTTCACACCCCAAAGGCAGCCCGATGACACCCGATCTGCTCTCCTAATGACGCACCGGAACGCTGTAGAGCTACCGCAAACACGGCCCTTATTCTGATACAACTGCGATTGAGGAGAAGGCTATCCAGTCCCGCAGGTCTCACTGCCAGCACGGTCCGGAGGTGTTCCATCACCCCTGTCTCATCGCGCGAGATCCTGCTTGCTCTCCCTTAGGCCTATTTCCCTTCCATCCACCCAGAGGAAACAAATAAAAGCAGGTTTCTTTTAATATCCCTCCATGCAACGAAGTCTCCGTGGATTTCCAGAGTGAAGCTAGGTAAGCCCGGGCTCGCTGGGCAGTTTCCCAGGCTGTCTACTGATCCCCCTAGTCAGCAGCTCAGAGGGCAGTAAAGGGAGGGTCTGTGTTGATGCTCTGTCTGGAGTGCAGGAACCCAGCCCCTGACGGATCTTCAGGTCTATGACGTGAGAATGCAGCCTGAGAAGCTTGCTCTCATTGTCCAAGCAGGAGAACAGCCATACAGAACAGAGCAGGACAAGTACACACACAGCAGGCCTCGTCGGGGGAGACTTATTTCCCCGGGATGTGGCTCTTGGGGTCCAGGTGGCCACACGAAGTGAATGTTTCAAGGGAGTACATGCAAGAAGACCAATAATCGCCATTTACCACTCACTCTCCAATTCTGTGGGAATAAAAATACTTTTTATAAAAAATATTAAGATTTCTAAGGAAAGCCACGGTTTAACCTTGGGGGTCTCTCTCTGCTCTGGGGTGTGTAAAGTAAAACTTTCTACAGGGCCCCCACCCACCACCCCCCTCCCATTTCATAATAGTCATCTGAAAACCATCACTAGTTTGGAAACCATCACTGGGATGAAATGTACTCAGCATGACTCTTGATAAAGCTTATTTTTGAGGGGTGCAGAGCGGCAGCCGAGCCCTGTGACTTGGGAAGTGGGCCGCGGGTTAAACACCTGGGCTCAGGCACTGATACAGTAACCTGCACGCCTGGGTTTCTTCATGGGAGGCTGGCCCTTTTCCCTGGGTCCTAAGAAGAACTGAGTTCGGTCCACAGACACAGAACACGTATTTCAAGTCCTAGAACAAAGAGCTGGACTGATGCTGGTCATTAGGGTGCTGAGATCAAAGCAATCATTGCTGACCCTCGTCATTCCCAAACTTCAACTAGATCCTTAAAACCATACAAAACCAACCAATCAATTCCTAGCAAAAGACAGAGCCTTTCCGTGTTAAAGGGTTAATTTTATTCCATCAGCCTTCGGGTGGGTTTGGTCTCGACATGAGCTTTTCATCCTTTGGTGTTCGGAGAGTGACCACTCGTGAGTCCACCCCCACCACACCTCGTGGGCACAGCACCCACCGCCTAACACCCTGCCTTCCTCCTGTGCACCGGGGCAAAGGACCCCCCCCCACCACCCCCTCCCAAAAAGGCTGTGACCCGCCTCCCAGAGTCAGTTCCTGCTCTTTTTCTGGTCTCCAGCGAGGAAGCAAAGGCCTCGAACACAGCCCCTCGCGGTGTCCTGTGCGTTGCTGCTCTCACTCAGCTCGGGTCTGAAAACCTCACAGCAAAACATTCATGTGGACCACAGCCGACGTGTCAGGGTGCTGTCAGAACCCTTTCGGGTGATTAAATCACTCAAGGAAAGCAAAGTTTTCATTGGCATGGTTTTACTCGATATTTTTAATAGTCCAAGTAATGAGAATGGTGAAGGCAAGACAGATTTTCTCTGTAGCATAGCTCATTATTGATTAGAATTCCGAAACCAAAGCAAGCCCTTAATTAATAAGCCCTTTACATCATCTCATTTTTGTGACTGAACTTCCACACTGATACTTACTCATTTAGTCATGTCCTGGCCCAGAGAAGTGACGTTTTTCCTGGCAGGTTATGAAATGTTTGTTAAAGCTGTGAAGTCTAGTTACAAAAGCCCCCTTTCAAGGGGCTCACAAAGGGTGGAGGGGAGGGAGAAAATGATCTCCCGGAGGCCAAAAGACAAGTTACAAGGCAACTGCAAGCCCCTCCTGTGAAATCAGACCACAGAAACGCATGCAGGGACGCAGCGTGCACGGGGACTGGGGGCTGGGCCGAGAGAGCAGAGCGGAAAATCAGAGGTTGGGTCTTGCTAGGAAATGTGAACAGAGTTACTTTTTTTTTTTATCCAAAGGGTTGGCTGCAACTGAAGTTTCACGGTTGCTAATATGTTATCATTACTCAAATAATTAGACTTGGGAGCCATGGATTTTTTTCAAATTAGCTATCTCACACCAAGTGCCATTATAATCATCTAATTATCCTCTGAGGCAATTGACGCAGAAATGCTTTACCCACTCACTACCTTAATACCAGGGGTGCCGGTTCCACATTTACAGTTTGGAAACAACAGCCTTTATGAACACGGAGGAATGAGAATTTAGCAAGCACCACTTATTTATTCTTCCAGAAGTTCTAAAATAATGTTCAGAAAGTAAGCAATCACTAGTTACGTTTAACTTCAAAAATTAATATGTAGTTTCAGATAATAAAAGTGGCAAGAGTAATATTCATTTCCAATTTATCCACATACCAATCAGCCTAAAGGTATTTCTGGGCATAAAGGCCAAACGTTCAGCTGTATTCGACCGGCAAGATTGCTTAGCTTAGACGAATGATCGCCCCCTTTCTCAGGATCTGGTGCAGTCCTACAAGGATGCAGCACCAGGTGAGCCAGCCTTTAAGAGCACATCATGTTTTAGAAGACACAACTCCGTGCAATGAGTCTCTAAAGAGCACCCCCACCTGGTCAGCAACGATTCGGAACGGTGTTTAAACTATAAAACAACTGGTCTTCGTTTACCTTTATGGTATGCACAGGTATAACGTCAAGAATCTCACCCCCCACCCCTGAGAGAAACAGATCATTGGACGCCTATTCTCGGACCTGAGGGTTTGAGTCAGAGAGAGAAAAGCGACCTAGGTGTGTGTGCTTGTCTCTAGTTCTCTCCCATCTGCCATGAGACCCGTGCCAGGTACCTATCAGCCCGGTTCCAACCTGAGCGGGACCCTTGTGTTGTCCCCGCCCTTGAGATTGTGAGCCAGGCGACCCCTTACCGAGAGGGACCCGCCCACCCTCGCCCTCCTCCCTGCCAAGAGGTCGCTTTGCTTTTCGCGGGGACTTTGTTTTACACCATCCAGACTCCCAGGTTCATCGTTGTTAAACTGACCTCAGCCTCCACATTTCCATAGGGGGAGACCCCTGGCGTGGAGATGACTGCACATGGAACTGGAATATTTGTCTTCAAAATTAGAAGGTTCTTTTTTTAAAAGATTTTATTTATTTATTTTTAGAGAAGAGAAGAAGGGATAGAGAGAAACACTGGATGCATGGTTGCCTCTCGCACGCCCCCTACCGGGGACCTGGCCCGAAACCCAGGCATGCGCCCTGCCTGGGAATCGGCGCAGGCCGTACAGCGGCCACTGCGCACCGGTCACCTCTCCCAGCGCGAGCGGGGAGGGGTCCCGGCGTCAGCGAACACGCGAGTCTTCACATCCTAAAGTCCGAGTCACCACATTCAACAGGCCTCCGCTGGTCCGACTTCAAAACGATACACATCCTTCCCTCTAAATTCCCACCGTACTGCCCCCAACAGGGAACGAAAGGTAGACACAGAAAGTGCAAGACCACCCATTAAAAGGCACCTGTTAAAAAAAAAAAAAAAGATGTCTAGCCCTGGCTGGCGTAGCTCAGTGGATTGAGCGCGGGTTGCGAACCAAAGCATCGCAGGTTCGATTCCCAGTCAGGGCACATGCCTGGGTTGCAGGCCATGACCCCCAGCAACCGCACACTGATGTTTCTCTCTCTCTCTTTCTCCCTCCCTTCCCTCTCTAAAGGTAAATAAATAAAATCTTTAAAAGAAAAAGATGTCAATCTTGGGAGAAGCCTCGGAAGAAAACTTCAACAAACACGACTTTTCTCCTCCTTTCGGAACTTCTCAGCTCCGAGTCTGCGTTCCCTCTCCCCAGCACGAACCCCGAACCCGGCGCTGGCTCTCACACACGGCCGCTGACGTCCTCCGGCTCCCTCCACGTGTTTCGTCTGCGCACGTGCCCGTCAACTTGTCAGCCAGACTGGGTGCTTAACCCGCTCAGCTGAGATCTCCCACCCTGTAATCATTTCCTCTCTTGATGACTGCAATTTCTTTTTTATTGTCCTCTTGAAATTCATCCTCTCTAAGTCATGTATGGTCAGAACATGTGGCTAAAATAACTTTCCCCCATGCCTGTCTCTCTTTTTCTCTAGTGCATCTACCCTGTCTCTCAGAAAATTCCAGTGTACCTCTAAATCAGTCCAGGCACCTTTCTGGCACCCTGTTCTCTGCCGCATGTTTGGGGTATGGAGCCGCACGGGACCAATGTCGCCAGCTCATTTGCCTTCCCCGAGGTCGGAAGCAGGTACTCCTTGAGGTACTCCCATTTCAGGAGAATTATTTTGTAACGTGGAAAAGCAGGAAAACAGGGAAGGACTAACTCTACTCACGTTTTCTTTCTTCCCTGGGGAAGAAAAAGTGCTTCAAAGCATACCCCACATTTTAGATTTGCTTTGAAAATTAATTTTGGGGATATCATTGCTAACAAATTGGAATTTGCAAGTAAACGGTTTCTTAGACTCTTTGGGGCAAAAGATAAGAAGTCAAATTCTACTATAGGAGGCACTAAAAAGTGCAAAATAATTAGAAAACTAACTGTATCATCAAAAGAATGCCATTTTAAGCAATGGGTCTTTCAACTTCAGAGGGCTTAGCATTATGATTTTATATCCAGTCAGCCACATACGCATTGGAAAGTAAATTCAATGAGAGAAACAAGCATCTTTGAAGGGGAGGGGCGCAGAAGAAAGGACCGTTTATCAAATCCTGGCAGCTGACTTGGTTCATACACATATGTGAATTAAAACCCCAAACCAAACATTTTAACTTTGCCTTTGTAAATTTCTAAAATATATATATATATTTAATATATATATATATTTTATATATATATATGCACATATATATATATGCAGAGGCACATTCCTCTGTAGGATGTGCCCCGTCTACAGATTCCTCTCCCCCTCCCCCGAACCCTCCCACAGTGAAGTTACGATGCTCCTGGTCTGAACGGTTTTCTCTGCTCTGAGATCCAGAGTGAATGTTTATCTTAAAGCTACTTGTCTTCTCCTATCAGGATGCAGCCGGCAGCCGAAGGGGAGAGAGGCGAGTCAGTTCTGAAAGCTCTCGCAGACAGAACACCAAAGACCTTTCCAGAAAGGCGCCAGGAGCGCTAACCCTCACTCAGGTCAGCCTGCTGAAGTGGTCACCCAGCTCTTCCCCTAGGAAACAGCCCCAGGAAAGACAGACAGTGCCCCGCCCCCGAGAGTGAGATCAAACCCCCTCGGGCAGGCAGGACGGTGCTCCGCCTCTCCGGAAGCACTGGGCCTCCAGGAGAGCCCAGAGAGCGCAGGAAGGAAGTCAGGGCCTTGTTAGGACAGAGGCAAAGGGGACGTTGTTGATCCCGGGCTCTACAACGTCCGTCCACTGATCAGAATGAGAGCGGCAACCAACTCCTCCCACTCCCTTTAGCTCTCACACAACAAAACCTGCCGCCTCCTGATTAGAAGCAGTCGCAGCAGTTTGGGGAATCCATTAACCTCCGATCTCGACGCTCCAGAACAATGCCTGCAAATGAAACGCCAATTACAAGGCAGAAAAGCTATTAGAGATGAAGTGACTGTCAACCTCCCCTATGTATTCTAGGAGCCCTATTTTTAATGTAAAAATTAAGTTCAGCATCTTTGGAACGTTCAGATCTCTGCTATGAACTGAGGGCCTTAGACTGTCCTCTGGGGTGGAGGAAGAGGGCGTGGGCGCGCAGGAGAGCAACGATGTTTTTCATTTTCTCCACTGTTTTCTTCCCCCCAAAAGAATGAGCTACAGGAAATGTGATCGCCTCTTTATACTTTAATAAGCAATAAAATTCAAAAGAGTCTGTGATGGACAGAAAACTCGAATCATAAACACGGTAATAAGAATTCATCTCTTTCTTTATCCTTTGGCTGTGTGAAACTGTCTTAGCCTCGCATGTATGGGCTTGTAAATAAATGCCAAAATAGAAACCAAGGTTCCCAGGGGGGAACTAAGTCCCTGCTCCCGCTCTGAAGTTCCCTGCACAGGCAGGGCCCAGGCCTGGCAACCCCGCGTGCTGCAGGGCCACCAGCTTCTGCGCACAGCCTGTGAGCTGGTCAGTCCTTCTAAACGTCACATTCCTCATGAAAACAAATGCCTTCCTCCTGAGCGGTCTGTAAATTACGTGTGCGTGTACAAGTGCGATCATGTGCTCTATTTGCTACAGTGAGGAAAGCAGAGGGGTGAACGTTCAGCCTGTTTTCAGAAGTTCGATCAGCTGATTCCATTACAGAGTTAGACAGAACTGCACCCATAAATCTCAGGCAATGCACGTAAAGCGTTCCCCGCATAGTCTTGAAAGAGATCACCGCAAGGTCCAAGGCTCACACGTGCGGCTGGAGCTAGAATATTTTCACGAACCCGACAGGAGCTGTGAGAGCCCCTGCTGTGAGAACGCAGCTCGCCGGCCTGGCTCAGGAGCCGCAAGGCTTGAGTTTAATCAGTCACCGAGGTGGCCACTGTTTCCGACGCTGTCAGGCTGGCCAGGGGTAGCCAGACCTGCGCACGCCGAAGCCGCTCCCTCGGCACGGCCACTTCCTTTCCCGCGAGCAGCTCTGAAACCTGGGCCCCTGGCTGAAACCAGTTATTGCAAAAAAGTAATAAATCCTGGGAACCAGTGGCCTGCCTCTCCTCACACGAGCCAGGGAGTACTTAAAAAGCAAACCAACCTGGGCTGTGCTGCAGAGCTGAAGTCACGGCCACTCCCACAACCGAGGAAATCTGTGCAAAGTAAAGAGCGGTCCCTGCGCAGCCACTGGCACTAACGAAGGGGCTAAGGAAGCTGGGAAGCACTTCAGGAGAGAGAGAGAGAGGGCAGGAGCGGGAACACCACACCTCTGACGGACCGCAGCGCCTGCCGCCGTATTTCTGTGCTTCAGTTCGGACATTCGCTGTTCACTACCCCAAATCCCATTTCCGTGGAAACCTTCAAGCCACTGTGCTCCAGTATCCGACCACCGATAGCGCGTTTTTGTTTGCTGACCCGACGGCCATAAAATCACTGCTGCCTGTCGTTTCAGGCGCGTGCTGAAAGCGCGACCCTGGGACCGTCCACAGTGTTCCATACGCTGGTACCAGGCCCTTCCCGACGCCTCGTGAGCCAGCGTCTTGGGACCTGGGGCTCGGGACCCCAGATTTCTCAGTTATTTTTCACTTGTTTGAGCTGTTGTGTTTCCCACTGCATCATTTTTTCAAAAAATAAAATAGCTCGCTCAACACAAAAGTTAGCCCTAGTGATGACAGGAAATTATTCAGATTAAGGATCAATTCTCGCTTATGTATCATATTTTTGTTAAACTCTCTGAGGATGCTTCCTCTTATGAAACAGTGAGATCGTATCTAATTTGATATGGCTGTCTTTTTGACTAACTCACAAGGATAATTTTGAAAACATTGTGCCAGGTGGGAAGACATGGAGACTCTCGCTATGCACACAGAGCGGCGCTGGGGCTGAGATGGACAGGTGGACAGGAGGACAGGAGCACAGGGGGACAGGGACAAGAGGTGCAGGCGCCCTGTTGGGTGAGTGCAGGAAGGTGGGAGGAGCGGGAATTCCTAATGGACACCAGCCACAAAACGCCACCGCTGGCGGATTACACCTGCATGTGAAAAGCAAAATATAGAAAAGTACGTCTTTAGATCACGAAGGTAAAGAAGGATCTCTCTTCATGGAGAAAACTATGTTCTGTCCAACAAAACACAAACACACAAAAACAACACTGCCGCATTAAAAGGAAAATTTCTGTGCGAGAGAATAAACACAGCAGCAAGATTAAGAGAAGGCACAGGCTGGAGGAAGACGCCATCCACACTCATAACCAACAGGTGACCACTGTCAGAAGATAAAAGGGCAGGCCCACAAGATTACAGTGGCTTTTGGAAAAGCTTCACAACCGAGGAGAAAACCAGTAACAGGATACGAAGAAGCATTTCACAAAGGAAACCAAAAGCTGGCCTCAGCAGCACTCCTCCAAGAACGCCGTATTCAGACTGATTCAAACTGGCAGTCCAACACCATCGCGTGTTTGTGAGATGAGATGAGATCGAAATATTCATAGAATATGTAAGGGGGCATAAAATAGCGAAACACACCTTTGGAAAGACTTTGGCACTGATTAGGGCAGTGGAAGAGGCATAAACCCCGCCTGGCCGCTCCATCCACTCTGGGCACTCTGAAGGACTGCTGTCCGCGGGCCCGAGAGGTGTGCATGAGAACATTCACTGGGACGTCGTTTCTTACAGATGCGATACAAGTAGCAGAATGTCCCCAGGAGGTACGCCGTGCTCCTCCACAAACTCTATACACTGGATACTATACAGAGGGCCACGTACAGGGGTCATCTCAGAAGCGAGGTTACAGAGAAAAAAGACGCCTGTTGCAAAATGGTACAGAATCATAACAAATTTTATAAAGTGGAAAAGCACTATATATTTATCAAGACAGATATATGTATGGAGATATAAGAACAAGCACGATGCAAATGAACAGGAAATTAAGAACAATAATTAACTCTGGGGAGTGGCCAGCACAGTCGGAGAGAGGTACACAGGGAGCTTCCGTTGTCTCTGCTGTTTTTTTAAGAAAAGAAGCAAATACAGCGAAATGTTGAAAGACAATAAAAACCGGATAGTGGCTGCATGGACATTTAATAATATCTATTATTCACAGTGTTTCGACACACTTGCTAACAAAGCTTAAAAAGGGAATTAAAAATTTTTCGTTGAAGCGAACGCTAGGACTCATTTCAACCTTCTTGATGAAAAAGGAGCACCGCAAAAAAAATATAATAATGTTTAATTAACTTCTACAGCACGCCAACGGTCTTGGCTATTATAAACTCCTCAAAGGCCCTTTCCCATTAATTCGTACCGGGCGCTTCGGCCTTTGTGCGACTGTTCCCGGCACATGACTACAGATCAGCCGGCCGACCATGTGTGTGACGGGCGCCGCAGCCGAGGTCCGTGCTCCGCACTGGGCTGCCTCCCATCAGCTGCAGAGTTACGGCCGTTATCCCCCCGCTGCTGTCTTTGCAGCGGGAAACCTCACTCCTGGGTTGGCTGGTGTTTACCGAGGTTACAAAGGTTTTCATCTCTGTGGTCACAGCAGAATTCTGAGCGGCATCGGCCTTCCTCCGTGCAGAGCCCGGCTGGGACGGAGAGTTGCGGTTCACCGTGTCCTTACCTGAGTCCACCCCCGAGCAGGTGCCACGCGATAGGGAATGGTAACAGAGACACGGTGCAGAGACTCGGGGGCAACAGGTGACATGCCGGGGAAACTGTTGCAAGGAAAGGGACAGCGCCCTGCCTCTCGGCTCAGTCCGTCCCTCGCCCCCTGTGGCCTCGGGCCTCCCGCACTCCCTCTCGCACCCGGGGTCACTCAGGTGGGCGCCATGGCGCTGTCCTGCCACCCTCACGGGATGGGGGTCGGGTCGGGCCTGAGACGGGGCGCACGGGAGGGTGCTCTGGGGACTGTAACGCATTCCGAAACCACAGCGTGGCTTAGGTCCTTTCAGAGCTGAAGAATGCCTACTTGTGAAGACGGTAAAAGGCCCAGACGCACACCGATGAGAAGAATGAAGGCGGTGGCCTGTAGGAGCGGCGGTTTGGATGCGAGTGAGAATCTCTGTTCCGGGAGGACTTCACGGGAAGAGAAACAACTGCTAACACTATCTTCGGCAGGAACTCTGCCCCAAGGAGGAGCGTGCAAGGGGGCGGGGCGGGGAGATGTCTGGGGTGGTTTTCATCCCCCGCTGACCCAAGGACACAGCTGAGGAGGGATCGCAGTTTGGGCGCGACATTTAAAGGGGACACTCCCGAACGGGAGTGGAAGGTGGGGTGCGCCAGGAGTCGGGGCTTTCCTTAAAGCAGGGGTTCATGAAGTATGCTCCCTGGACTCCCGGGTCCCTGGAACCGTCCAGGAATCCACGGAGGCACAATCACTTCCGTAATAACACTTGGGTGCTATCTGCCCTCGCTGCCGGGCAGATACCCGCCCAGGTGGTGCATGGGCACGAATCAAGTCCACGCACCGGACTGCCGGTGGCTGCTGTGCAGTTCACGGCCACGCGCTTGCGTTCGAACAAGCAAACAAACAAAGCCTGTCATTCAAGGATGTCCTCCTCCATGAAGCAGTACAAGAATCTTAATTCTATTATAGCTCGACACTGAGCTGGGTCTGAGTTTTCTATCCCCCACGGTGAAATGGCAAACACCCAGAAGGCACGTGCTCCGTGGGTCACACCAGGGGTGGCCTCAGGGTGCAGCACCTGGGTGCCGGGTGCCACTGGGGGCTGAACTGCCTTCTTTTTCACAGGCCACCATTTGTACTTAGAGGAACAGCTGACAAACAGGTTGCAATGATTCGGGCCTGGGTTTCTGGCAGACATCTTCGCAAAAATGAATGAAGCAAATCGGACGCCTGTAGGAAAACTGACAGTGCCCAAGGCCAACGGTGATGCAAAAGCTTCCAGGGGAAACCAGAAGCGTGAAACCCTCAGAAGGGCCTCAGTGTGGGTGCCGGCCCCGCAGCACGATTCTCTACTGACGAGACCGTGGCTGTGTTAGCAATGGGAACATTTCTGCCGTCAGCGAGGTGCATGGGCACGGGGAGGACCTACAGACTCTGGGAGGCAGTATTTTCCGAACGATGTTACCTGCTGTCGCCACACCACGTGTGCGCAGAACATTCGTTCAAAGTGCACGAGAGATCAATGGACTTTAAAGCCAGAAAATGCAAAACAGACCATGAACACGGTTTTAAATCCCGCATTGTGACTGATTGGTCAGGAAGTACCACTCGCCGAACTCAGGTGTGGTGCCAAAGAGGAACGTCTACAGTTGTCCGGTTGGCTGATAGAATGCTCCTCCCGATCCCAACCAATGAGGGCGGGCTGGAACCCTGTGCACCCGCCCAAAACAAGGGGCGGAGCGTCGAGCGGTGGAAGGAAAGGAAACCTGTGCAGCCCCATCACACGGTTCTGCAGCAGGAACTGTGCACGTGACCACCATGCACACGGTGTCTCTCCCGCGTCCGTGTGACGTGGCCTCCCAGAAACAGCGCCTGGAAGAGCTCTGGCCGCAGGCTCCTCCGGCCGCTTTGGCCCACTGAGGCGCGGACACCCCTGCCCCGCCCTCTCGTCCCGGGGTCCTCAGCCCCGGCTGACCGGGGTGTGGAAGCCGGAGGGCCCTGCCCACGTACCTGGGGCTGCAGCGGAGGCACGACCCCTGCCGCAGAGCTCCCGTGAAGTTCAAACGGAAGCCGCCCTTGGACAGATTTTGCCTAAAACCACCACACCCGCCCCCCCCGCCACCATCCTGTCCTTTCCATCCCATCACTCCCCGCCTGGTTGCACACTTTCTTAGTACGTCCTGTGCCAGCACGTCCTCATCGGGGTGTCTGCCCCCGGGGACTCCAGCCTGAGACGGCGAGCACGGAGCCGGTCCACTGCCAGACCGGCGCTGCTCTCGGAACTCCCGGCGGGTGACGGTTAATTGGACCGTCGGCAGCGAGAAGGCTAGCGGTCGGCGTCACTTCCCATCAGCATCACTCCAGCCGGACGCGGGGCGACACCAGGAGAAAATTCTAGCTCTGCCGACAAAGAAACATGTGCTGGCTACAATCTTTGGTTTCTTGTTCAGAAAAGGCATGATCAGGTATACCACCGAGTCCACGACTTTCTTCTCGAGAACTGCCTTAAGGAAATAAAAATATCACAAAACTGTGAGCAGGCAGAAGGGGCAGAGCCAGAGCAAAACCCACGAGCAGGCTCACAGGTCAGGGCATGCCTAGGTGGGGAGGAAAGGACTGGAGATGCTGTAAAAAAAAAACAATGAAATTTGGAAAGGATAAACAATAAGACACTGAAATGTTGTGTCAGGAAAAGGATAAAGCGGATCTTAAAACTGGGCACGGAGACCCTGGGGTGTGTCAGATGACAAGGACCCCGGTCGGCTGCAGAGGGCCGGGCGGGGGCGACAGCAGCCCCGGAAGCTCCTGTGGCCGGGAGGCGGGGCACCACCCGGGGCGCGGCAGGCGGGTCTGCCCACCACCAGTGTCCCAGCAGTGCGCTCTGCACAGTCAGCTCAGACCGGGGCATCGATGCGACTGATCTCGGGTGCTGTCGATAAAATGTGACTTCTTCACTGCCGTCGCTACTACTCACGGAACCAGTGGAGAAAGCCAGTGAAAAGAATAGAGCACACTCACACGACGAAGGCTTTGAAATTGCCTCGAGGGACAGAAGCATCCTCAAGATGTCACGGGGACCACGAGGCAGACCTGAAGAGGAGTTCGTTCAACCAGGAAGTATGATGGAGTCTGCCGACACGGTAATAATAACTGTGACCATACAGTAGGTAACGGTTTCAGGCAGTGGAATAGCTAAGGAGTTACACGCGTCACACAGGAAAAATACGCGGGCTTCCTGCAACTGGTTTCCATGCGAATGTCTGGGCCACGTTGCCAGTTCGAGGGTCCCACGTTCCCCCTGTCCCCTGAACCGTCAGCCTCGCGCACACACACAGAGAGGCCCCCAGGCAAACGTGACTTTTGTTTCACTTGGGCAGTTCCGAAGAGTCACACTGAACAAAGGGTTTCCGCTTTGCAAGAAGTAACTGAATAAAGAAACAATGTGGAAACTGACTCCACCCTGCTTTCTTTTCTTTTCTTTTCTTTTCTTAAATCCTCACCGAGGATACGTTTATTGATTTGAGAGAGAGCTGTGAAAGAGAAACACCTATGGGTTCACTCCAGGGCACACCCTGAGTGCGGACAGAACCCGCAACCCAGGTGCACACCCCGACTGGGAATGGAACCCGCGACTTTCTGGTGCGGGACGACATTCCAACCAACTGGGCCTCCCCACCTGGGCTCCACCCTGCTTTCTGAAAGATAATACGGTAAGTAAATGAAAACTTTCAAAAGATATTCTCAAAACACATTCATAAAAAAAAACCCACAAGACTTCTTTAAAAGAAAAGCAGGTCAATATGTAAACAACGTGTGCCCATACACACACAATGGGAAGAACACTTACATTCCTGAAACAGAGAGCTGTCCGGGTGTCCCGGTCAGCAAGCAGACTCTGCGGCCCGCCTACTTTCTGCAAACATTTAAAAGCTGACAATACATTGCAGCAAACCCGGATCTGCGCCCCCTTCCAGAGGAAGCAGACCCTCCGACAATTACACCGTCGTCCGCTCCACCACCACCCGCGTCCTGCTCCTGCGGGCGGCTCGGCCATGCGGAGCGGCCCTCACTGCACACGCGTGGAAACGGAAGTAGCAGCGGCCCTCACTTGCACGTTCCGGGCGGCTCTTCCCGGAGTCTTCCGAGAAGCCCAGCCCTTCCCTCCTCGGGCACCCTTCCAGGTCCCCACCCAGCTAAGCGACGCCTGAGCGTCCGCCAGGGACCTCCGCTGAACACGTCACTTCTCCTGGAGGCCCTCCCTGCTTGCCCACCGCGGCCTCTCCCCTGACCCGCCGTCGTTGTCTTCACACCAGGTGTCCGCTGAGCGTGCTTGTCAGTTCAATGTCTCCCCGACCCAGTATGAGCCCCGTGGGGGGAAGTATCCATGTGCATCTGGTCCCCCGAGAGCCACACATATGCTCGGGCCTTAATAAAAAAAAAAACCCACTAGCCCTGGCTGGCGTAGCTCAGTGGATTGAACATGGGCTGCGAACCAAAGCATCACAGGTTCGATTCCCAGCCAGGGCACATGCCTGGGTTGCAGGCCATGACCCTCAGCAACTGCACATTGATGTTTCTCTCTCTCTCTCTCCCTCCCTCGCTCCCCTCTCTAAAAATAAATAAATAAAATCTTAAAAAAAAACCCCACTAAGTAAAATGACTGAAGAAATGAGTGACGACCAAATAGATGCACAAAATACAGTCAGAGGGCCGTGAGCAAGTACAAATTAGGATGCTCATAAAAGTTTAAAGTTCTATACGCAGAGACACTTTGAAAATAATTGAACCGCTCCTTGGAGAGTTTCTCAAGGAATCTCACATGGTACAAGTCAAGCACAATCACGTTTCCTGTAAGGAGCCTTGCCAAACTGCTATCTACGATGTCAGTTTGAATCTTAAGACAATTTAAAATGGAAAATGGGCGGAAAAAAACTTCCCCAAAATAAAGGCTGTTACTGAACAAAACCCCTTTCGCACAGGCAAAGACTCGGGACCACACAGGGCATCGAAGGAACGCTGGGTACACGCGTGAAGGGAATGGACCCGCGGCTGGCGTCTCCGCCGCGTGTGCTTCGGGACTGTGAGTGTACACAAGTAGCACGGGTCACACTTCACACTCCAGCACAACCATCCTTCTGATGAACTTGAGAGAGAAGTGAGGACACAGACTTGCTGCCACTGCATTTATATCTCCAATCTAAAGAATTCACAAACACCAATAAAAATAGCTAGCAAATCCCACTGGTATGCAAATTTTTTTTTTCTCAGATGTCTCCATGTAGACTCATTTTGCGGGGAGGTCTTTAAAAATAAAAAAAAAAACCACTGCTGAAACCACTCCATTGCCTGGGGACTCGGGAGCCATCTTGAGGGGCCCGCCCGGCGAGGGGCTGGACAGGCGGGTCCTGCAGCCGGCCACTTCTGTTCCTCAAACCCCATCTCCCGCGCCAGTGAATATCTTTCTCCCTTCTTCCTCCTTTTTTTTCTTCCTTCTGTGACTTACTGCTTTAATTCTACACCTCAGAGCGTCACACAGAGCAAGCACTCAGTAACGGTTCATAAAAGCTAGGATGATCAGAAAGGAGGAAAGCGTCAAGCATGAACTTGGAGGTTCACAAAGCGGGGCTGGGTCCCAAGGTCAGTCTGGGACCACGTCAGCCTGGGAACATCCCAGCACCTGCCTCTCATTTAAGCTCCCCTCCCCAAATAACCTACAAGAAGCGTTTTTGAGCAATCAAGACCTCTCAGAAGGTAAAACATCCACGTGCAAAAATAGCTTGGATGACATAAGCTGAATGGAAAGCAGAGCCAGCATGGACCTGTTACACAAAAAGATCTGTTGGTTTTTTTTTAATTTGTATGTGGAGAAGTCAAGGTTTTGCAATCAGACCTGCGTGAGTCCAAATTCTTGGCACTTATTAGCTGACTAACCTTAATTAAGTTCCTGGAAGTCTCTGAACCTTAATCTTCACATCTGTAAAAACATGCATCATAACAACTACCTTTCAGGATTATTCTACAAACTAAATGGGAACGCGTGTGATGAACTTTCCGTAATTGCAGTAATTGCAGCTTTCGTGATTGAAGTGGAGGCGCCTGAGACGGGGCCCCGCCCCCAGCCCGCGACCAGCCGAGGAAGATGCGCCAGGCTCCTTGTCCCCACGCAGGGCGCCCGCCCCACCAGACCTCGAGGCCAGCACCTCCTCTCCCCCGCACCGATTTCACCAAGGCCTACGTTACGCTAATTAGACACCGTGCCATTCGCCGCTGTTAATGTTCGCGCACTTTTAGAACAGTTTGAATCTAATGTGCGCACACTTAATGACAAGACAGAGACACGCGGTGCGAGAATTATTACAAATACCTCCTTGGCTGAATCCACTCCCTCTATCAAAGTCTGGAAAACAAAAATAACGCTCTCTCTTAAGGCCAAGGCTCTTAAACGCGGTGTGGCTGATGATGATGGCGAACAGGCAGACCCAATTCAGCACAGCGACCTGCGAGGAACAGACGGACAGTGACCGGGGGCGGGGGGGGTGGGGGGGTCACTGGGCAAGGAGGGGAAGGTGCAGTCAAGGAGCACGTACAAAGGACCCGTGGACACGCACAACAGGGTGGGGACTGACTGTGTGGGGCGCGGGGCAGGGGAGAGCAGCTGGGGGGGGGGGGAGGAACCGGGACGAGTGTAACTGAACAGCAATAAAAAAGTATAAAAAAGAAGAATGGCTATTTCTGTAACCTCTACCGCTGATGAGCCTCTGCGAAATCCAGAAAACTTCATCGCCCGCATATGCAACCGCTTATTTTCTTCCTGCCAAGTCCCATCCGTCTGGCAGGCAGATGAGAGCAGTGATCACCAGAGAAAATGTGGGAGGAAAAAAAAGGAGCCAAATCAACTGATTCTGTTTCGATCGTCTATGTAGTCTGCACAGTGACAAAGCCTCAGTGTTCTCACGAAGTGTAATTAAGTGGTATTTTGCAATTTTTGCTGGAAAGAAAAAGAAAGAGGTCTTGCCTATAATTATACACCTTGTGTCCTTAAGAAAGATGGTAAAAATAATTGCTCAAGTAACAGTTTGGGTTCAGCATCCTATTTTCCCAATAATGAATGTTTTGACTTTGACAATGAATGGATTGCCTCATTAGTACACTCAGAGTTCCATTTGGACAAAGTTCTGGTAGTGGCTTTTGAAAAAACAAAGCACGTCGATGGCATGGCGCAGAAAGTCTCCTTCAGGATACAACAGTTACCACTATGTTTCCATTTCTCCGAGTCCAGAAATCAATGTCACGCTAGGCCGTAATGAGTGGCTGCCTGCCAGCCGCACTGGAGCTGCCTGGGATTCACCATTCCTTTCAAATCTATTCTTCCAGCAAGAAGCACTTAATAACTTGATTTATTTACGTGCGTGATTTCATTCAAACGTACAATCTAACCGCGCTCTGGAGAGCCTTTCACCCATGAGGGCAGACGGCGGTGTCTGTCCGAGTTACAGATGCTCGCAGCGTTGCAGTGTCTCAGTGTCTCAGTGTCACAGTGTCACAGTGTCACAGCGCAGCGAGGTTCCGGGCAGGGCAGGCGCTCCGGCCAATTAGGAGGTGCTGATCCACACCTGCGGCTGGGCAGGCTCCAAGCCCCTAGGTGTGAGATCTAGTCAAGGCGCACGAAAACGAAGAAGGCACCAGCTGCAAACAACGATTTTGTTCTCACGCGGTAATTAAGAGGAAACACGGTACGGCGGGTTGCATCCGGGACACACCCACTGTGTCAGGTCAGGGACGGCCCCGCTGTCTTGAAACAGATGTGTGTGGGCTGCTGCTGTCACGTCCGTCCCAAGGGCGGGTCCTCACGGGTCTGGGCTGTGGGCCTAACGTAGGTGGGCAGCCAGTCCAAGCACCTTCGCTAAATTTCTCTCTGGAGCACACCAGTTGGGCGTCAGAAAAAGTAAACATTGTCAGCCTCATGCCACCGCCCCTCGTCAGCGTCTGCCAGGACCAGCTGTCCATCAGCCCCACACTGGACACCAGGCCCACCCAGAGCCTGGGCCTTAGCCCCACCCACCGAGGTGCTGCAGACACTACATGCTACTGTGTCTGAGCACAGGCTCCCTGGAAACACCTGCAGGTAACAACAGCTCGCGGTTTCTACGTCTGAGTTAGCCAATGTGCAACTCACATTTGCGTCTTCTTTTCTAAAAACTTTTCATTGAATATGCTGTTGACTGTCGCCGGTAACAGCGTATCTATCTCAGACTTCCGTTCATTCACACCACATCTCTGACGGTGTGCCTCATTTCAGGAAAATATACAGTAATCCTAAATGACAAACAGATCTTTGCAAAGAAAAAAAAAAAGCAGTCACTGTAAAAACACATTCACCGCGGCTGTCTATCACATCAAACTGAAAATACGATCTGCTCTGTCTAAACTGCATTCCCACACAAGACGGAAAGTAAAGGAGCAGAGGAGGGAGCTCGGGAGGCTGATGCAATGTCCGGCTCTCCCGCTTCCTCGCTGTGTGCTTTGCCCAGGTAAGTCGTTCAGGAGCTCTAAGCCTTAGATCTCCAGTGTGTCCCAATGGACAGAGTATTTACCCCAAGGTGAGTAACATGTGTAGAGTGTCTAGCACAAGAAAATAACGTCTAACAAATCCATGGCAGCCTGGCCCGCACGTGCGAAATGAGTCTCGCGGATACACCGTAACCGCAGTGGCGTTTCCGAACCCGGGACGCACAGCGCCGCATGTGGCGGAGAAGAGCGAGGACCCAGCCACTCGTGTGCTGTGCTTTGCCTCCACCTCTAAGGACAAGTGTAAACAGTGCCTTCTATGTGTATTTTCCACCAGGGAGGAAAGTACCGGCTTTTCTGTCTCCGGATGATTTATGCAACCAAATAACTTGAAACAAAATAAATATGTTTTAATGGGAAAAAAAAAAACAAGATGTGTAAAGGCAATAAAAAGAGGCATTTGCAGGTATTGCCGAGGTAGTTGAAGCCTCTAGCAAAAACACATTGTTAAATTTTAAAACACCCTAACAGTGTGTGTGAAAAAGATGAGAGGGCTGACCCGCCGAGGAAAGTGCCCGTAGCCAACCCATGAAAGAGGTTTTCCTTCGAGATCATGAAGAATCACTCACCGACGGCGCCGCGCATCACAGAAGTGACTTCCTGAGCAGCGGCTGAAAGGAGAAGGGTCATTCGGAAAAGAGCCCATGTGCTCCCTCTCCCCCGCCGCGCTGTCGCCGACTCTGCTCCAGGTCAGCAGAGAGGGCCAGGAGCGAGCAGGGCACTGGGGCAGGTGCCCGTCCGAGACACAGATTTTCCCAGACAGCTGACAGACACCCGCTAGGAGCGAGCGCAATCGCTTCCAAGATTATTCAGGACAAAGTGCTCCCCCGGAGTCCCGTCTGTTGGTGGCACCGCAGTCACGGCCATGCAGCTGAGGCAGAAGGGGACCTGGTGCTCGGGGCTCCCAGTCCGGAGCAGAAGGCAGGGGCGGGGCCCTGCAGCCAGCAGCGCTGCACCGTGGGGCCAGGGGCTGGGGCCGGCAGTACCTGGAGGGCCAGGGAACGTCACAGGTACAAAAACACCTTATGAACCGGAGCCGCCTGCGTGCTGGGTGCATCAGCTGGGTTTCACCAGCGGGGCGGGTCCTCTTGCCATGGGAGCTGGCTGGGGCTTTCTTACCAGCGCCTCCCCCCTCGTCCTGCAGGCTTTGAGCATCACCCAGCCCAGGGACTCGGGGGGGGGGGGGCACCACGAGGAGTGCTCTTGCAGCCCAACCCACGGCAGCCCTCAGCCCCAGCACGTCCCCTCTGCTGACGCGGGAGCAAAGCGCGGGAGGTGGAGGGCAGGCCCGTGTGGGGACAACGCCCAGGAGAAACGTGCATGCGCCCCCCTCCACCACCGGAGCCTGGGCTCCTCTGGAAGGATTCCCTTGTGCAGGAAGCACACGACCTGCCTGGCCTCTCATCACTGTTTCTGCATGTGCTTTCCTGACTAAGCCGTGTTGGACTGGGGAAGAAAAAGGAGACCCTAAGATATTTTTTTTCTCTCCTATCGCGAATCTTTTTGTGCACTGTCCTTGGGACTCACGTGTCTGAAGGCAAAAAAATGTTGTTGCTGAAAGAACGGCCTTTTTCTTTTTACCCCGGGTGAACTGAGGCTGCTTTCGGAAGAAACAAGGGCAATTTTTAAGTCACAACATGAAGTCGCCTCGTTCACTGGACGTTCGACCCGGCCAGGACTATTTATCATTCTGAACGTGCTATACTTGTCTCTCGGCCTGCTGAATCGTGAAGCGTACGTATTATGCTTGAAGGGTCCGCCACCTCGAGCAACCGCGCACCCCCACCTCTTACGAACTACAAGCTGCGGCAGAACGGACGGGCCCCACGGGGACCCACGGGGACGCACGGGGACCCGGGAAACCCTGAGCGGTCCGAGTGGACACTCCTTCCCGAATCACCCACTTCCTCGTCGACGGAGCTGGAGGTCCCCCGGGCCCTGGGCTGCGATCCACCGTGACAGGAAAGCTCTGAGCTTCAGAAGAGTCCCAGTTCCTCCTGCAGAGAAGCGCAAGGCTCCACGCCAGACCTCCTGCCCCCTGACACCGAGCACTTGCAGGCTGCGTCCTGGGACTCGGCCCTGTGGCCCTGTCTGTGGGGGAAAGTCCTGCTCACGCTGACCTTCCATCGCACTTGAGATGTGGCGCCACCGCGTCCCCTCTTCCGGAGCTTTCGTCCCCAGACAAGGACGCCCAACCACCGGCTGAGCCTCGCTGCCCTGGCAAAGCAGGCTCAAGTCCGGGGGAACCGGGACGTGCACAAGGAGGAGAGTCTGCGTTCGCCGAGGGCAAAGACAGCGCCTCTGAGAACCTCAGCAACCGTCCCCTGTCCGGGCAGGTCGTCCAGGGCAGGAGAGGCGTGCCCCCAGCCCCCAGCCCCCACCCCCCATTCTAAGGCCCACGCTCCAGGCTCTGCCCCGGGAGGAATTCCGAGGGGGCCCCCGCTGACTCAGCTGGTGGTCCAGAGAGGGAAGGCCCGCGGCACCGAACACAGGGGAAGTCAAGTCCAGGTCCGCGTGTGTGCGCCTGTGTGCTCACGTGCACGGCTGTCGATGCTGGTGTGTGGGGCCACCGGAGAGCGACAGGCCGAGGAACAGAGTCCTGAGCCGGGCCGCACAAACTCAGGCCTGGCCAACAGACCCCAGAGACGCAGATCAGCTGGACAGGTGAACCAGCTCCCCAGGTACTGCCGCAAGACCATTTAGAATAGCTGCCCCGTGACTTGAGAAGACCAAGGGACGTAGCCTTGGAGAGGGGGAAGGGACAGGGGTACCTGGGGGGAGGGCAGGCGAGGAAACAGAGCACCAGCCCCGCACGAGCAACAGTGGCCCCGCTGTGGCGTTAGACTGGATGCCGGCCGCACACGGGGCGCTCTGAGCGTTTTAAACTCAGATTCTATTTTCAGGAACCCACGAAGTAGTAACAGTGGCATGATAATGCAGAGGATCATTCACACACACTTTTTGATACTGCTTCAGATGCCTGAGCTTGTTTTTTTGAGGTCTTGAACGCTGGACAGTGGAGCTCCCGGTGGAGCACTATTCGAAAACCTGAGGGCCTGGCCAGAAGCCACACGGAAAAGGTTGTCAGGGTCCGAGATGGACGATGAGAGTGTTTAAAAGAACTCGGACTTAGCTCACGTGTCTATGAAATGCTTCCTTTAGCAGGAAAAGGGATGAGAGCCACAAAACTTTCATGGATTTTCCTAGTATTGCCGAGGCTTCTTCTCATTTCTACAAATGTTTCCACTTTTATCATTTAGTAGAAAATATGGTAAAAAAAAAAAAAGGAGACGTGGAAGATAAAAGACTCACTGTGATCCAACCAAAATTGAGGTGATAGAGATCTCACTGGGAATATTTATGGACAGGGGGTCGGGGAGTGTCTGTTAATCCTGGACGAAAATCAACATTTCCCAAGATGTAAACTCTCTGAAGTCCAATGCTGTGAGAGAATTATCTCACACACACACGCACACGCACACACGCACACACGCACACACGCACACACGCACACACGCACACAAAAGCCTCTGGAGCACCATTTACCGCAGAAGCCCCCAGGTGCAGCCCGGAGGTGGAGGCCGCAGGGAAAGGGCGGGGAGCCACAGGTTTCTAGGATTCACAGCCCCGCAGTTGGGCCACGGGGGGCGGGGCAGCCACGCGGGAGCCCCATGCCCAAGGGCGAGAGTGCGCTCCAGGCGACAGGCTGCGCGAGGCTCAGCGGTGAGAGGGAGCCAGGTGGGATCCGGTCCGGTCGGCGGTGGGGATGGCAAGGAAAGGAAGCGCCCGAGAGAAGGACAAGACCAAGGTCAGGGAACACAGCAGCCAAGGTCTGCGGAGGGCGTCCCCGGAAGGGCTTTAATCGGCACGTCTCAAGTCCACGGTTCAGAAAGGTCACGCAAACTAATTGGGGTCAACGTTTGTTACCAAAGAATCACAAAATGTGTACCGGTGTGTGTGAAGGCTCCCGACCCCTGCTGCGAACAGCTTTCTCTAAAGTCAGAGGGGTACATAGGCCAAGTTCACAAAGCCAGGCAGGGGACGTGAGCAAGAGCCCCTCCCGGACCAGGGAGACCGCCACCACTCCCCACTCCCCACCCCCCGCCCCCTGGAAACCACACCACAGCCCCTCCTCCAGTGAAAGGAAAACCCAAAGCAAGATTCCTCGGTGACATATGTTGACTTAAATCACAGCAACGGCATCAATGTTTTGCAAAACAGTGACGAACCAGACAAAATACCTGTGGAAATGACTTAACTCCATGGAGTGCAAAGGCATTCAGAACACAGTAAGACACGGGACGAAGTCACCTCTGATTTGGACTACCTATCCCCCCCTTCCCACCACACACACCCCCAAACACACACACACAGACGCTCGTGGGAGAGATTTCTGAGTGATACGGCCGTAAAAACCTCCGCTTTGGTGGCTGCAAGCAGTGGGAAAAGCCAGTGCACTAGCTCCCATTTGAGCAGAACTCCGTTTGCCTTTGTGTGGTTGGGTTTGGCTCAACTCAGAGGAGAGTAGATGGTCCCGAACCTTCTGGAATGATCCCAAGACTCTTTAACAGACGAAAATCTTCCAAGGGGAAAGCTTACAAATACGGCCCGCTACAAAAACAGAACAGTTTTGCTTTTACCTGGTCTGGGCGACAGAAGCGAGCACAGGAGCGCTGCCTCCTGCGTGACGAGCTCCTCAGAGACAAGACGTCTCATGGGCTCACGCTGCTTCCAAGGGCCTACGTCCATCCTCCGAGCGGCCGGTCAGCACATTGAGTGCCATGCTATTGGGCAGCTCAGGAGCCCGTGTATTGAATATTAACGTTTTGCAAGTAAAAAGAAAAAAAAATCAAGACACATACCAATGCTTAACTGGTCTATAAATATTGTTTCTACAAAAAAAAACACACCTATCAGCTTCTTAATCAATGCTAATTCTTGCACAGCTGACCTACATGCAACTTTCCGATGTAATTACCATCGTCCCGGAATCAGATACACACCACCTACATTTTCCATCTACATCCCAAACCGGCACAGCGCGTACGTTGGGACCGACGGCGCTGCCGGGGCCACAGCGGTCCCCTCCACGCCAACGACCCCTGTGGTTAGGACCACCACCCCCCAATGCACTGTTTTCCGTTTCCACACTTCCACTGACAAAAACCAAAATACGATAATGACGGGATAGACGTTTCTCGTAATAGAGGCCTATGAATGAGAACGCTGGGACTCTACTGAGGGATAATATTTTGCTTCATTGGGATGCAAAGGGTGTTTTATCTATCACCACAATGGACTGCAACTATTCGCAATTGCATTCCTCAGTCTTGACCCCAAAGAGCTGAACTTCACGTCCACACAAAACTCTGCACGTTGGGGGTTTATGGCAGCTTCACTCATGTTCGCCCAAAACGCCCCTCGGTCGGTGAATAAGCAAAGAGACTTTGGTCCACCCAACGGCGGAAGGTTACTCACACTAAGAAGAAACGCGCCGTGACGCCACGGAAGGACGGGGAGGACGCGAGCGCGCACGGCGGGTCTGCTTCCCACGCGTTTCTTCCCCACGGCGCCGGGGACAGGAGCCCCTCCTGGGAGACCCGTTTTAATTCCTCCCCCAAAAAGTCCTGCCACTAGCCACATTGAAGAGAGCAGATAAACCTCAGCCACAAATCAAATTCTGGCTTTTTCCATCAGGCAAGAACGCATCCTCCAACGCATCCCAAGTCCGCAGTACGCGCCTGTGCGGGAGGATCCGGGAGGGCACGGGTAGCAGGGAGACGCGGGGACCGTGGGGGAGGTCCGGGAGGGGACGTGGTGCCCGTGCGCCGCACCCAGGGCTGGGACGGGGGTCAAGGGCAGAAAACTGTACTTGAACGATGATTAAAATAAAATTAGAAAAAAATAATAAAATGTGCATACCCTTTGGGAAAAAAAATGACTCACTGTAGGGTTTCTTTACAGAGAGCCTTCCACAAATACAACGATGATATATAAAAACGTTACAGTGTATGCGTAACACCAACGTTCACGTATGTGCCACCACGGCGTAACAACACCCTGAGGCGCATGGATTGTGAACACGGCTTAGGAGGGGAAACAAGGAGGCCCGGGAGAGGTGGTCAGTCTGTCCAAGGCCGACATGACAGAGGAGCCCAGGACATGAGCTGAGATTTGAACCGAGGTCGACAAGTACCAGATCTCGCGCTCCGGCTAGCAGCGGCATTTCTAGAAGACTCAGAGCGCAGAGATGCCCTGTATTTACTATTGCCCAATCTTTGACTGGACATTAAAGCTTTTCTGAGAGAAGGTTCTCTATCTATACGCTGTTTCTAACCAGAAAGCAACTCCCACAGACTAGCTTCAATTGTATACTATTATTCAAAGCAGCGATTACCAAGGAATGTTTCTAGAAACAATGAATGCCTTTGATTTCCTTCTATTATTCAGCTATTCAATAGCTGCAACATTCTAAAGCCTTGTCATTTGAAAGAATAAACCATGAAAAATTCTCTCTCCAAAGTGAAACTAAAGCATTCAGATTTATACAATACACTGCATGCTGCTTCTTTGGGAAAGTGGAATTGTTTTTATATAAAACAAAAGAATTAGTTACTTGATTTAGAAAATATCCTAGGGAGCTCACAAACAAATCTGCTCTTTTTCCTTGTGTTAAAGTACTACACAAAGTTTTTTTTAAGACAGACACATTTATTATTTATTTACCAAAGCTACAGATCTACAAAGTAGCATATGTAAATATAAAACTTTGTTCCCCTTTAAACCAAACAGATTTAAGGCACCCCATCTGAAACTAATGCACATGTGAACTATAATGCTGCTTTTTAAATGGCAGAAATCATGTTTGAATCTAATATTCCGTATTTTCTAAAAATACCACTTTCACATAACTGCAGACTTCAGACGTGGAAAAGAAATGCGGTTCACATTCCCACCAGCAAAGTGCTTACGAAGTGTGACTCTAGGGACCCATTTCGGTTCCCTGGATGAGATGGCATACATTACTCTCTTCTTTCCACTCGGGCCGGAGACCAGCTCCAAATGAGTCAGATAGATCAAGGACACAGCCCGCGGGAGGGGGCGCCGGGCAGCAAACGGCACGTTCACGAAGAAGCGGTTTCCTGGTTGGGAGGCGCTGGCAGCTCCTTGCTCCCACCCCAGACGATGTCGGTGCATCCGGTCCGCTATTCCAGGGCGCCAGGCTACTGCGGGGGGTGGGGGGAGGGTTTCTTCAACGAGTCAAGGTGTAAAATGGTCTCCACATCACAGGATAATCGCAAGACCCGGGCCCCCTAAAGCGATGCAGGTTGGCTCTTCCATAATTCACCGCTCCGCCCGGAATTGCCACGTTACACCATCACACACTCCGAAGCCCCACCTTCTGAGAAAGAAGCTTTCAAGACGCCCGAACTGTCTCACAGACAGAAAACAGTGGCGAGAAGCAGTTTCAGGTACTTCACTAAAAAAAGATCTGGGTAAACGCCAACTCCGGAGATCATTTCAAATATGAGATGAGTCCATCACAGTTTTTTAATCAACTTAAATGACTTGCATGCAGCTTATAAAAGTGGAACTGGATTTACAAAATTATATTTGTGTAAAGAAATATAAACACCAGAACCTGTTTCCCCTTCAGGGTGTTTATTAGCTTATGCTCTTCACGCCACCGAACCACAAACACAGCATCCTCGGGTTCTCGGAGGGAGGAAGGAGGCGCAGAACTCCCTCCCTCGGTCGGCGGCAGCGTCTCGCGTGGGACTCTCCATCCCCACTGAGAGCTGTCACTTCTCTTGCTAAGAACAATGCGGAAGAGTCCACATTATCCATTGACAGGGGTGGTTATTCAGTCACTTTGTTTCCACTGAGAATTCATCTGAAAGCCGACCGTTCCTGTTCAGGCCACTTGCTACTAAATTACACCTTTTTCTGCTATTCCTGCACCTCATAAACATGCAGCCCGGGGTTTAACTACGTCAGCGCTTCCTTCTGCACGGTCACCCAATCTGTCCTTGCTCACGGCAACCTAATTTGGCCCAGAGAAATGCAGGCGGCATCAGTTTTGCGTTACACTCGAGTACTCATTTTTCATGTAGTGAGTGGCCTGCTTCCGTCCAGCAAAAGCTGGTTCAGCGGGGACTTCGCTCACGTGATTCTTCAATTATTATGCGAGGCGAACTCTTCCGAGACGCTGCCCCTCTCCTCGCCCCTACTGATTCACTCCTCCGTAAATGCAAAGCTCATTACGAGCTTATTGGAACCAGCGTATTTGCTTAAACAGCACGGTGAGTGATTGCCTCGGTACCAGACGCCCGGCCTGTGTCCGTCTCTGAAACACCTCTCTCCCAAAGAGCATTTGAGTCAGCAATTGAACAAAGCATGCTTCCCTGACACACCGATGCATAACTACTGAACCCCACAACTTTGTGTGAAGGCCAAGGAAGAAATCCTTGGAACCTCAGTAAAATAATGACAGCTCGGAGCTGTCCTCGTATGCCTCCTTCTGTCACAAATGTGAACGAGGCAGATATTTGGAGAAGTGAATTCAAAAATCAAGTAACCTCACCCCTCCAATGCGGGCTGACCACAAAGAAGTAGAATATGCACACAGGGGAGAAGAAACAAGTGAACCTGATTGAAAACGAGGAGGCCAGAGGTGAAACATGACGTGTGTCCACAGAACAGGAGGAAGAGCTCCCATCGCTCACTCAGTGCCTTCGTTTCTCCTCTTCACCCCCGTTCGTCCTCTCCCACACGAGGGCCCGGGGTGGGGGGCGGGGGGCAGCCCCCTGCAGGTGCTGACTTTGTGCAGAAGAGTTAGTGTCAAAAGTCCATCGTCCAGTACCTGTGTTTGTGGCCATTCTCAGACAACCGAGGAGACGGCACCATTAACTAACGGCCGTGTGAAATCCACAGCGCTGAGATCCAGCCCTACTGGCCCTGCGGCCACTTCTCTGCGGAGCAGAGTGTCGTACGAGGTGGGTCATTCTTGCGCTCGGTCGGAACAGTGTCTCCGAAGTAGCGAAGACGGCGGTATTTGGGGGCGGTGCCGACAAGACAAGTGACAGTCCCTCCCTGTAAGGGGCTCTGCCTGACAGTGCGCCTCTGTGCCTTAGACGGGGACTTCCCAAAACATCTTAATCACAGTAGATTGCACTCCTTTGAAAGTGTGTAGGAATCAGTTGTCTCTACGTGAAACAGAAGGGGAAGGCACTGTGCTCCCAAAGGACCATGCAATTGAACCAGATATTACACATTGCAGCAATCTAAGTTATATTTAAAAATACACGACAATCCAGAAAACCTATCAGGTTTCCCATGTGCATCAGCTTAATAAAAACACACCAGGCTAAATTAAAAAATCAGTAGATAAATGCTAATTCTGAAATCATTATTTTTATAAGTCTTGATTTCGGTGCAGACACCCATGGGAATAAAACCAAAAAAAACCTGTGGTGTCGGACCTGATAGATTGAGACATTCAGAATCAGGGATAAAGCTCCGAAAGCCAACAGTTGTGAATCTCAGTGGAGAGCATGTCCTTCTCTAGCTGACGCTCGAGTCCCAGTGCGATACAGCGAGCTCAAGGGTCAACAAATTCCTATTAACTTCGCAAAGTTAACTTCTTAAGTTAAGTGGGCCGTGGACCCCTGGGGATGCGAGTCTGAAGTTCAGGAGACAAGTCCAGGAGGGAGATCTAACGTTGGGGGCCCTCAGCAAAGAAATGGTGTTGGAAACCATGACTGTAGGTTGAGTCACCAACACGCTCAGTGTTAGCGGAGAAGAGGTTCACGCCCTAGGCGCCAGGGAACCCAGAGATCAGGGATCAGAAACAGGAAGGGGAACAAGCCAAGACTGAGGAGAAACTCGGGAAACGGGAGGGACCCCAGGGGGAAACGTGCCGCCCCCCCAGGGAGCCAGGAGAAGAAGAGATCTCACAGGAAGCTCATCAGTGTCATCCTCGCTGGCAGTCAGGAAAAACGAAGATTAAAACCTGTTCACTGGGTTTAGCATCATGGCGGCCACCGGGATCCTTAATGGGAGGTGCTTTAAAGGCAGAAGGCACAGGTTTCATCCGAGGTGATGCCTAAGGCTCCGGCCAGGGTGACTGGGCGGGTGACGGTAATACCCACGGACAGATGTACCGAGGACAGTCACTCTCCACACTCACCCGAGGCGTGGAAGGGAAGTCCCCATGATATTTCTAACCAATAAGGTGCCAACACTCTGAGTGAGCTATCAACAGACGTGTTTGCAGAGAGCCTGCAAGTAAAAGTCTCAAACAATAAAAGCAACCTGCTGTTCACCTGTCTCTGCTTAAAATGAGGCCGTGGCCGTCCCGTGAACACAGGCCCCGCTTGCCTCCCCTCCCTCCGGAGAAGAGAGGTGGGTCCGGGAGCTCACCCCGCAGACGCCACTCCTCTGTGGACGAAAGAGGCTCCCACATCGTTTCTGCTGGCAACGGCCGACAGACGGACTCTTTATTTCTTTGGTTTGGTTTCATTGGCCCCCGCTTGGCAAATACCCTTCAAGAAAACTTGCCCAGAAGAAACTAACCCTCTGAACAATATTTTTCTATTTTCTTTTCTTTTTTAGGTTTCTGCCTAATAGGAATCTAACCTATGGATAAAAAATTGGGGGCTGGATACCGACCATGAATTGTTAATAAACCAAAAGCTGAAACAGACCGGAAATTCACTACGCGGATCCAGGGAAGATGAGACCACAATGTTGGCATCCGGGGGGAAATTCACACGGCCAGCTCAGAGGCCCGCCCCTCCCCGCAAGGCCAAGGACACTGGGTCTAGAAGCAGCTCTCCCCTCCCGGACGGTTCGCCACGGAAGCCACAGCTCCCGGGTCTCCGTGAATGCGGGCCCGGGGAGAGAAGGCGGAGCCCCCCAGAGGCGAGCCCTGGCCCCCACGGCCGTGCCCCGTAGAACGAGAACCAACAGGCGTGGACACGTGTCCCAAACGGACCCCCCTTCAACCTCCCGTCCCCGGTCACCCGAGTCTGTTCCACAATTAGCAGGAGGGTTTGTGGTTCCCAGCACGTTTATTTACAGATCACTGGAAACAATTATTAACTTGATGAGCTCCAAGGGGCTGTGGGATAATTTAGCACCGCCTAAAGAGGGAGACAGCGTTTCTAAGATATTGCTTATTTTAGCAGAAAGCCGCTGAAGGCAGATGAGTTTCCACGTGAGTCAGCGGGCCGCGGCTTCCCACTCAAATCCACGGGAGTGCGTTCCCCCTCCCACTCTCCCCGAACACGCAACACGCTCCAGTTCTGAGAGTTTCTTCCTTTTCGGAGCAGGTCTTATTAAACGCATTTCTCGTGTGCCTTGGCTACATTTTCATGAGCAGTATGTTGGACGCAGATTGAAATCTTGTTGGCCCATGAAAGCTGGTGAACACCACCCAGTCTGGTTCAACAAACCCTGCAGAGCAGAGCGTACCACGTGCCGAGAAGCGTGCTGTGAATGCAAGGAGGCTGAGAGGATAGAGGCCTTTCATTACCCTCAGGGAGGTGCCCGGAATGGGGGCGGGGCCGGGGAGAAAAGCATCGGGAAAACCTTTAAGGAAAGGGACTCCCTTGAGATGGACGGGCAGAAGAGCACTCCTAAAGAAACCACGAGCAGAGATGGAGAAGGAGGGAAGGAAGGGGAGAGGAGGGGGCAGGTCACAACGCCAGGGACAGAATGTGCCAAGGACAGAATGTCCTGGTGGAGACGCCGTGGCCAATGAGGAAGCACCGAAGATTTCCGCGTGGGCAAGTGATGCGTCTCTGGCCTGACTCCTTGAACATCAGGTGGGAGGCAAGACAACGGAGCGGGAGAGACGCACAGGGAACAGAGAGCCCCGCGGTCAAGGGGAGATGCGGGGGCAGGTTCCTGCTCCCGGCAGAGACACCGGGAGGGAAATGCGGGCTCCCCGAGTCCGGGGGAGAGGCCCATCAGCCGGCCTGCGAGGCCGCCCTAGACCCTCCCGTGCAAAATCGAATCAGACCCCCCCGCACGCACACACCCCTCTTTTAAGGTAGAGAGAGGGAAGGGAGGGAGAAAGGCAGGGAGAGAAACATCAGTGTGTGTCTGCCTCTCAAGCGTCCCCTGCTGGGGACCTGACCCACAACCCAGGCATGTGCCCTGACGGGGAATCGAACCAGCGACCCTTTGATTCACAGGCCCGCGCTCAATCCACTGAGCCACACCAGCCAGGGCTGTGTCCATAAACTTTTACAGGACTTCACAGTTGTGGGTGAACTTTTCTTCTCTCTAAATACAAGTTCAGCATCAGAACGTGTATGGCACTACCAGACAGCTGTTTTCTTGACATTGAAAAGAAGCATAGCGATTATGTATTAGAGGAATTTTAAGCAGTTTGAATGGATTACAAAAAGTACCTGTGAAGTCCTTTGAAAACAGAGTTACTGAGATATAGTCAACGCCGCCATGATTTCGACACGCCTACTTTGTTAAATTCTCTGACATTCACATTCCCCTTGGTTAGCATCTCGGCGCAGAGCTGCGGGGGGACAGGCCGGCAGGCCAGCTGCCTCCCGGCCAGCAGCACTGGTCCCCGGAGGCCGCTGACGGTGATTATAACACAGCCGCAAAAGGGACAGTCACTCGGCACCCTCAGAGGCCAGAAACACGGGTGTTCCTCTTGCAACTCTCACGCTGACGTACTGGGCAGCTTCTTAGCAAGAGGCTCTTGACCTTGAGCTAGCTCTTTAACCCAGTCTTTAGCAGACTTGATAAGGGAAACATTTTTTCCCCTCTCAAGCTTTTAGATTAGATTACATTTTTTTCCTTTAGACTGTTGTCCCAAGATAATATTACTTATCACCCACAAAGGTGTTGACTGGGTTAATTAAAATAGGACTCCAAGAGAGACCTCCGACTGAAATGCTAAACCAGGATCACTCCCTCGTGCCTGTGAGTTCACAAGCCACCGTATAAAACAGTCTCCGTGCACCCCCTCTCTAAAAATAAATCTTTAAAGAAAAGTCTCAGTTCATTCTTAATATCATTGCAGAGTGTCATCTTCAAAGATACTTTGTATCTTATCATGCTTAAGCACAGTAATCCAAGGGATTTTAACTGGCACTAATTATTCATAACCCCAGTTTTACCCACAAACGCAGAGGGAGCAGTCACTTACACATCTGCTTTGGAATTAGAAGGTGTCTGCCCCCCAGTTCTCACTCATCAACCCCCCAATGATGTTTGAAATTCTCCATGAGAGATTTATCTCGATGTGCCATGTATTATCTCCCTGACAGTCTCTTAAAGAGCTGATGGCCCTGGGAGATACAGGGTATTAGGGTGCAATCCATCACTAACACTGTGTATGGCCCCCCCGCCCCCCAGGCAGGGGGGGGACGCGAGAGCATTAGGTGTTTGGGAGCCAGCAGAGCTAGAAAAGGGAGGTCGTGGCTGCCGATGACAAATTCACCTATTTCACGGTTTTGCCCAGAAGCAGGCTTCCAGTAATGGGTTTGCGCTTTGTGGTGGTAACAAAGGAGAAACACACTGGCAAGAAAGTAAACTTGCCGGTTTCAAAAACTCAGGCTGGACCAAAAAGGAAAAGGAGATGGAAACTGCACCCCTAGGGCAGAGATCTGACCCAAAAGCCCCCTTCCTGTTCAGAATGTCCTCGCTGGCCCCTGGCGCCTGGGGGCGCTGGCGAGTCCTGCCTGTTCTCTGTCGCTTGTGAAGCACGTGACGAGGCCCAGCGCCACGTGAGGCTGCAAAGCCAGGACGGATCACACCACGGGGGCGAGGGCCCCAGGCCCCAGGCCCCGGCGTCAGGACAGGGCTCCTCGGTCTGCAGAGCGGCCGGGGTCGGAGACCAGGCGCCCAGCTGGGATCTGGTGACGAGCGGGGCTCCCGTGTAGAACTTGCATCTAAGCTGCATCTGCCCATTTAAGAAATGCCTTTATCTGACGCAACTCCCTCAAACTCGCAACAAACATCACTCTTTCTCGAGCTGTGGTATTATTGTGTCGTCTCATCATGCTCAAAAATGCATAAGTAAGCATTAAGAAATGCCATGTGTATAGGAAAAAATTATTTCTAGGGGAAGACTGAACAGATGACAAGATTTTAAAGCCAAACCATGTACATATCGTCTTGAAAAACATGCAAGTGTGCAAATAATTTTAAAATCCAAGTAGCAAATACAAAAGCAATTGGGCCTTAATAAATACTAAGGCATCTTTCTGCAGAGAGAGTGTCACTTATTTCATTTTATACTTTAAGAATAAAAAGACGTATTTATTTAAAATGACTGTTGTAATGGGATCACACCCTTAGAACCCTGAAACACCAATCCAAAAGAACCTATGCACCCCAGTGTTCACAGCAGCACAATTTACAATAGCCAAGTGCTGGAAGCAATCTAGGTGCCCATCAGTAAATGAGTGGATCAAAAAACTGTGGTACATTTACACAATGGAATTCTATGCAGCAGAAAGAAAGAGGAGCTCCTACCCTTTGCAACAGCATGGATGGAGCTGGAAAGCACTGTGCTAAGTGAAATAAGCCAGGCAGTGAAAGACAAATACCACATGATCTCACCTGTAAGTGGAACCTAATCAACAAAGTAAACAAGCAAGCAAAATAGAACCGAGACATGGAATAAAGAACAAACTGACAGCAACCAGAGGGGAGGGGGAGGGGGATAACAGGGGAAAGAAGGGGAAGGGTCGTCAAGGAACATGTACAAAGGACCCGCGGACAAAGTCAAAGGGGGTGGGATTGCGGGTGGGGGTGGGGGGGACAGGGGAAAGTGGTAGCGGGAAAATGGAGACAATGGTATTTGAAGAACAATTAAAAAAATAAAAATATAAATAAATAAAATGGTTTCTGTGACTTATTATAAGTCTGCAATGCACACAGTGTTTTCTTTCTAAGCAAATCAGGGTAAAGACAAATTTTAACTTCCAGCACATGTATCCCAGTTTAATAAACAACAACCAGCGCTCACCGCAGGAGAAGAGGCAACAAACTACGGAGTAACATGATCAAAGTGTGGAATTGTGAGTCTGAGTCCGGCTGAGCCCCAGCGCTTCAGAGGGAGCAAGACCCAGAGGACACACGCGCACACCACAGGGAAACGCTGCCCCCAAAAGTGCGCCACCAACGTGTGTGACCACTCAGAAATAAATGTGCCTGTAGGCCCACCGCCCCGGGCGACCTGTGCCGCCTCTCAGCGCAGGCACGTGCATCCTGCGCTAGTGCCCACGCACCGGCGTGGGACGGGACCCGTCCGCTCCGCTTCCCTCGGGCACCTTCCATCCTGTCTCCTGCTTCCGCCCCCTCTCCCTCCCCTGTGGACGTATCTCCCCCGCCGACATGCAAACCACCAATTTGCTTTTTTGTAGTGCCTACCAAGTAGCTTCCCATTAAAGGGGACAAGAGGAAGCTAGCTCGCCTTTCCAAAAACAAGAGCCTACTTCATTCAGAGAAAATGTGTCAAGCGAATGTACTATGGCATAGATTCCATTACTGGAAAGTTATCATTGCCTGCCTCCCATTATGATAAATAAACTTCGGTGCCGCCTTAAAGAAACCTCTTCCGCCGATCTGCTTTTCATTTTTTACATAATGTTCGGTATTATTCTTGGGCACAGTGACAGAATGCAATCCCAGACCGGAGCATCTAAATGCATTCCATTTGTCATGGCATTGTATTTAGCGAGTTGGATTCTTTTTATGCAGATGTCGGCCATCAATTATCTCGTATATTCATCAGAGTTCATTATAAGGGGAAAAAATTCTCTTTTAAAAAATATGAATCACAAGAGAAGAAACCTTATGCTATTATGTGAGAAAATTAGCTGTCAAAGACAACTTTAAAAGGCTTACCAAATAGCATCCTACCCTTTGGAAGGTAGTTTCCAAGGTAAAAAGTTTAATCGAAGTAACTTCTACATGATACCTGTATTTCAATAATTTAGACTGTAAGTTTGACCTGAAAAGATCTCCATCTAATGAAAACACAAGTATTTCTTTGCTTATTATCTTACTCATAGCATTTTCCCTCAGTCGTCTAGAAAGAGACAGTCAGATTTCATTTCTGTTATATACACAAAAAAGGCACCTCTAAAAATAGTACTTACCCCTTAACTTACGTGAACAATTTTTAAATTATTAATGCAGTTTCGGGACCTCATAACTCCTGTCGTGAACCTCCCATTCTCCGCCGACACGCCCAGCTTGGAAGAGCCGACCACAGAACAACGAGGTCCATCCTGAAGGAAGGCGGCTTTTGGAGCAAAGTGACACAAATACCCTGAAGCCCTCGGCCTTCTTTCCTTCCTGGCTCTGCCTGGACCACTACCCTCTCCAGTGGTCCTCAAGCCTCCTTACACGCAGAATCACGTGGACAGCCGACTAATACAGATTGCCAGGCCCACAGCGTGTCTGTGCTGGGCCTGGGAAGTCACCCGTCCAAGTCCCCAGGTGTCACTGAGGTTGCTCCTCTGGGGACCATGCTGTGAAAACCACTGTCCCAACTAACTGTGCCCACGCAGATGCCTTCCCTTAGTCGGAACCTGCGTCTCCATCTTTGACCCATCTGCCCAGCTGTCCACTTGGAGGGTCCTGAGTGCAGAACACCCCACTGGACCTCTACCCAAAACCTGTCTCAGAAAAGACGCCACCGCCGCCCAGCAAGCTGCTGAAGTACAAGGCTTAGGAGGCCACTGTCACTGCTCTCTCTCCCCGACCGCGTCTGGTCAGTCAGCCACTAGTGTCCCTCCCATGCCGTCCCTTCACGTCTCCCCAGGCCCCCCCCTCACTTCATCTCCAGCACCGCCCTGGCCCAGACCGCAGCACGCATGCTTGCACCGCAGCAGCCGCCTCCCAGCCGGGCCCCCCATCTCTACTTTAGCCCCCTTAGCATCTATCTCCCATAGGGCGGACAGAGCAGTCATTGCAAGACGTAAATGGGGTGCGGTTAAAACTCTCCGACGGCTTCTACACAACCACTTAGAACAGCGTCTAAAATTCGTAACATGGTTTCCGGAGGACTCCCAAACTAGCCCCTGATTGGCTGATGCGTAGGCAACTGCACACATTTTGATATGTTAACAGAGGTGGGGAGGGAGCAAAGTAGAAAGGGGTTGGCCGAGCTCATGGTAATGCCCACCGCACTTCCTTCCCCCACCGTGCAACCCCAGCCTGGTCGGCGAGGCTCCCGGAGCCCCTCTGGGGGCCCGAACACCGGGATCCAGGAGCAATCCTGGTCCCCGGCAGAAAGGAGAGGAGCCCTCCATGCCTGCTGCTCATCAGCCCATCAGCCCCCTCGCACGGCCTGAGCACGCCGGTCCGGCTTGCAGTGGCCGGGCTTCTGTGCGAGCGTCCATGACCACCTGGCTTCTTCGCCGGCCCTCCTCCAGGGAGCCTCCCCGCCTGGGTTTCAGAGTGATCGCCAGTACGCACTTTCCTGCCTCAAATCCGGTGCCTCTAAACTCCAGTTAGACGACGACGATGGGACCCAGACCCTCCTCCTTAAGGACAATCCCGACGACAGCCACCTGTCAGGACCTCGGAAGGCCGCCTTCTCCCCGCTGCCACACTCGAGGGGACCCCTCCACAGGACGGACAGGAGCCTTCCTCGGGAGTCACACTGCTGTCCCTCGCCCCACAGATTCATCTCTTAGGTTGAAAGCTATCGACAGAATCTTTGCCCCTGTCCTGATTTTGCTCCAAGACCCAGCCTCCTGGCCTTCATAAGGCCTCTGAGGTATTCCTCATTTCCTCTTCCGTCCGTTCGGACACAGACTGGGAACCGCCCACGCGCCAGTACAATGCTGTTGAGGATGTAATAGTGGGACACGGCCTTTGCCCTGTACACAGACCGCTGAAATGACAGTGTGGGGTGCACACCGAGGTGCTCTGCACCCAGAGATCCGCTCCCTGACCCAGATGCCCCCCTGGAGGACACAAGGACCCAGTCTCAAAGGATGACCGAAACCACCTGTACTCTGGAGAAGAACATTGCAAGCAGAAGGAACACCCAGAGCAAAGCCCACAATCACAGGACGCCAGATGCCTCCCGTGCAAATGAAAAGAGGCCAGCGCCGCTGAAACCTCAGGCAGGAAGCCCCGGGAGGAGGGAGCTTGGGCTGCAAGATAAGAACATAAAAACAGGGGTCGGGTCACAGGCAGCCTTACCTGACTTGGCATAGGAAGGGGCCTGGACTTTGTCCCCGTGGCCGGTGCCACCAGTGCAAACGCTTCTGGGGGAGACCGCCAAGGTCAAATCTGCACTTGGGGAGTCACCTCTAGGGGGCAGTGTGGAGAACAGACCCAGGGCACAAGACTGGGCGCGGGCACCGAGCAAGTCACCGCAGCCACTTAAGACAGGCAGAGAGAGCCTCGCTGTGGTGGCAGGAAGAGGGAGGAGGGAGAAGGGGAGGGCCCGAGAGAGGTGAGAACTCAGAGCCTGATGGGGAAGATCTGGAAAACCACCGGGTTTGGGTTGGCTCAAAAGTCCGCTCGTTCTTCCCGCACCATGGCTCCTGTAGCACGCAGTTATCTTGAACGTCCGTCGTTTGAAACTATTTTGTTGGATTGTACTGTGACAGCTGTCCCATTAGGGTGCATCGTAAAAACTTATCAGAATGGGTGAGTTTTTGTGCAGCCGTGTTAATAGGGAAGATGGAAGAAGATAGGCCGCATGTTTGGCGTACTATGCTCTATTACTGCAAGAAAGGAAAGAACACGACTGAAACGCACAAAAAAGATCTGCGCAGCACCTGGAGAAGGTGCTGTGACGGATCGAGTGTGTCACAGTAGCTTGTGAAGTTTCCTGCTGGAGATTCCTCACTGGGCAGTGCGCCAGCATCGGGGAGGCCAGTGCAAGTTGGTGGTGATGAAATCAAGACATTAATTGAGAACTATCAACCTTCTATACCATGTGGGAGACAGCTGACATACTCAAAATCTCCAAATCAATGAAATTATTGGTGAAAATAACAAAATATGCCTTTATTTTATAGAAAAAAGCCACATGAACTTTTTGGCCAACCCTGTAAATGTTATGCCGAGTGGTGAGCTGTGAGTTAAGGGCAGAGCTGGGGGTCAGAAGAACGGCTATCTTGGCATGGGTGTGGGGTCCCAGTGAAGAGGGCGCATGAGCTTCTGTGTTGAGGCGGCAGAGAGGTGCACATACATCATTGCAAGACATTCACTTAATCAATTAGGGAGCACCTCCCCAGGCAGCTGGATCTGAAGGAGACACGAGGTTGGGGTTAGAAACATTCAAGGCAGCATGAAATCACACCCAGCACCTGGAAGATGCACCAACTGCTGCGCCAACAATTACAGCTGGCCGGCGGCCAGGGGCACACGGGGGCGGAGAGGGAAGGGGGATCGGAGAGCAGGTTCGAACCCGGTGCCGGGACGGTGCACACACCCTGGCCGCCTGTCGGGTTTGTAACAAACTCCGTTTTACGTTGAGTGCTGTATCTACATTTCTCAAAATCTTTGAAAATTAATAACGTGACTCACGTTTCCTCAGCCAACACGTAATTTTGAAAATCTTTTCCCGGGAAGAAAATGTGCTTCTCTGACTTTTCCTTGATTTATTCTGCCAATATCGCCCCAAATTACTGCTTGCTCCTAGCCTTTACCTGTACCTGCTCTCCCCGGAAAGAAATCAGCATAAGGCAAAATCGCGGCAGAGCAGGTAGCTCTAAGACGTGAAATTCGTGAAACTAGCCGAACAATTCCTACAGGAAATATTTAGAAGCCTTTGATCTGGTAGCACAGCCTTTTAAAAAGCAAAAAGCCGTCATTACATAACGTGAAACAGTAAAACTTCCATCAAAAGGAAGGTGTAAATGAGTCTTAAATAAGATGCACTCATACGAAAAATGTTCTCACGGTACCCGAAAAGAGTCTTAATTATTTTACTTTACTTGAACCTCTCTGAAAGCCTCCTCGCCAGGAATTTGGGCTGATGGATGGGGCCAATAGCAAAGAGCCTTGATTTTAATGCTCCTCCCTCCCAGCCTGTCCCTCTCGTGGCTCTGCGATAAGCTACTGTTAGATTCATTTACAGTAAGATAATCGCCAGCTCCCCCCGGCAGGACACATCGCAGGTTATCCATGGTCCCTCAGAGGATGGCTGGACGGTTTCTAACAAGCATTCTAAATTACAAAAGCAGCCTAGAGCAATTAACAGAGAGGCACAAATCACCAATCCAGTTGCAGCTCGGAGGAGGGGAGGGTGCTCTGAAGCGCATGCGGCCGTTGTCTAAAAACCGTTGGGCGACCTTCGGTTCAAAGACCCGTCTTCAGGCAAACGGGCGAGTCCCGGGATCAGGGACGACAGAGGGAAGAGCTACTCCCGCCGTTCCCGGCTGGAAGAGTCACCTGGTGGTGGGCTAGAGAGCTAAGGGGGGGCAGACGGGAAAGATCCAGCCTCCCCGTCCGGGTGGGGAGCACCCACCACCAGCATCGCAGTTCCGTCTGCGGGAGGCCCCTCCGGTCCCACGTCCCCCGGTGGTCTCCCGGGCATAACTTTGCTTCCCTGCGGGTGCCCACCTTCTCGTCTTGAGATCCGTCAGAATTAAACTTGGCAACTTCCCAGCCTGTCTGAATCCCTCCGTTTTTGGAAAAATGCAATCCCGTGGAGGCTCCCAGGGGATCTGCTCCGAGGAACATGGGGACCACAGGTCGGCGCCTGTGGGTCACAAAGCTCGCAGGGCCCACTAGACCCGGGGGTGGGGGTGCCCTCTAACGAAACGTGGGCATGGCCCACACAACTCTCTCTTTGCAAATAACAGTAAAACACTCTTACAGAAACCGTTCTAATCTAAGAACAAAGTCAAACATTTCTGAGGGGAATCAGCTTGTTGAAAAGGAAGTTCATACTCTGGACTGAATTCCTAACGGCTTTCGACCAGAATCACTAACGGAAACGAAGGGGAGAACAGACAATGCACCACCAGCAGTTGGAGACGTCAGGGCACCGCTCTCAGTGTGGGTGGGGTGACAGGACGGAGGACCCACAGGACAGAGAAGGCTGCAGCAGCAGCGGAAACCAGCCCACCTCACGGACGTGCGTGGAACGCTCCCCCAGCGACGGAGCACACGCTGTCCTCGGCACCCGTGGGCACTCTCCAGGACAGACCACACGGCAGGCCGTCAAGGAAACCTCAAAAACTTTAAAGCAACAGAAATCACACAACATAGCTTCTGAAACCACAATGGTATAAAATTAGAAACCAGTAGCTGAGAAACGTTGGGGAACTCACAAACACACGGAAGCTAAACACCACACTCCTCCCCGTGAACTGAATGTTTGTGACCCCATGACCCCACCCCCGACAAATGCACCTGGTGAAACCCCGATCTCCGAGGTGCTGAAATGGGGAGGCGGGGCCTTCTGGCGGCAATCAGGCCCCGAGGATGGAGCTCTCCCAGTGGGGTCAGGGCCCTTAGCAGCGGGCGTGTTCCCCTCTGTCCGCTCTCTGCCGCGTGAAAACCCAGCCGGGGCGGCAGGCCCAGCCCGCACCTGGCCACACTGGCACTCCGGTCTCGGACGTGCAGACCCCGGGACCATGCGAAGTCAGTTTCTGTGTTGATAAACCCGTGTGTGGGTTTATCAGAGCCACCCAAACTGATTGAGACACCCCTCGATGACCAACGGGCCAAAGAAGAACTCAAAGGGAACCCCGAAATAAAACAAGGTAGTAACCGAGGGAGGGCGGGTGGCCAGGAGCTACTGGAGCTTGGAGAGAGGGGAGGCGGGTTCTCTCCAGGAAGACGCGAGAGCAGACTCGGAGAACAGCCCCCCAGAGCAGAGGAAGGGGCGCTGCAGGGGCTCCTGAAAGGCGAGTGGCAGTTCACGGCCCAGACAAGGAGGACGGAAACCTCGGAGCTGCGGAGACGTCGGAGTGAATTCTGAGACGACCGGGGGGTCGGGGGGACGGGAGTGCAGGGTGGGCGCCGGGAGCAGGAAGGTGCTGGAAAGGGAGGTCAGGCCGGGCGGTCGCCGCTCTGTGGGCATGGACTTGACTTCGGGTCATGGGACGCCATTAACCCTTGTAAAAGGGGAAGCGGCATGGCCCGATGTGTGGTTTGTATCGCATTCTAGCCCACAGCATTCATATATGTGACCGTTTTCTCTCCAGTGCACGAGATGAGCCTTTAAGCTAGGTAAGATTCCCTGCATGTTTCTGTCTCCGCCCTAAGTGCTGGCGTAATTATGGCTAAGGACATGGCAGTGACTTCATCAAAGGTGCTTTTTTTACTGCCCGAACTGCAAAAAGTCCTAGAAATATTTTGCCCATATTTTTTTATTTTTTAATTCGGTTAGCTTTGCCGGCTACCCAGTATAGTTGCACAAATTTCAAATGCATGGCGTTTCCTTACCCGTTAGTGCCGCTAGGAAAGAAGTCCTCCCATCCCCTTCTCCTTGCAGGGAGCAGTGCAAGAAGCGGCAGAGCCTCCCGGGAGCGAGGCCAGGAAGGCGCCGGAGCGGCTGCTGCTGCTGTAGTTCACACCCACACGGCGCTACCTGCGTCTAAAGGCCACAAGCAGATCTGTAGCACGGCCATGTGCCAAGCACATTGAGTGTATTGCAACTACGCGGGGGAAAAACTGGAATGAAACAGAAGCACGCTGGTTTAGAAGCCTCCCAGCAAAGCTCGTCCGCAAGCAGAAAGCCTGGGCACCACCCCCTCCAAGAGACCAGCGCCTGCCTCCCTGAGAACCTGTAGCGATGATGCACGTGGGGCCGGAGCCTCTGAGGTCACGCAGCCCCGAGCCCCCTTTGACCCGACCACCTCGGCGCCGTCACTCTCTCAAGCAAAGCTTGCCGGCCTGCAAACAAGAGCAGCTACAGCACAGGGCAGAGGCAGCCCCGGGTTCAAGCACACGTCTGGGAAAAGTCAACAAAAAACTGTCAAAGATGCTAGTGACGACTGCTCCCCGTCGGGTCAGGCAAACGAGGCCAAGACACAGATGGATGAAGAGAACACACTGAGAGGTGGGCAGAGGAGGTCGGGGTTCACAGGGCCGGGGGACCCGGAAGGGCGAGTCAAGGTCCTTGCAGGTGAAACAGTTTAGGGAGGCGCAGTGGGGAAGCTGGAGGGACGAAGGTGACTCTACTCAAGGGTACACGAGCCCAGAGGGCGGCGGAAAGGTCCATCAAGCTGGGAATGACGGTGAACCTGGGCAATGCGAATGCCACAGACGGGACAGGGAGCGGCCCTGGGAGGCAGGGGAGCAGTGAGGGGGGTGCGGCTCTTCGGGGAACAGGCGTGAAGCCCAGGCGGGCAGACGCGGGGTCGGGGGGGGGGGGCGGAGCTGGGACAGCGGGCAGCCGAGCAAACACAGGCTGAGAAGCCCCAACCAAAGGGAAGGCGGTAAGTAATTTTGCAGAACAACGTTCCGGAAATCATAAGGCGTAGGAAAAAATGTGACCTACTCCTCCTCTGTTTTCAGGAGAATAAGTGGGTGTAGGAGAGTGACCCACAGAGGACGTTCTCGAGAAGTGCCAGGGGCAAATGTCAGGAGGAGCACAGAGCAATTAAGGAGGCGCGGGGCCCCTGCTTTGTTTATGCCATCGGAGACGCGAGCCACATTACTGACCTGGCCATTTCTGGCTACAGCTACTGAGGAGGTGTTTCGAGAAAGGAGTAATACCCCATTATTCTAAAACTAGAACTCATCTTCCGCTAGCTCAGGAAGATAATGTAACCTAGGATGGATGCTTTTCAGACTCGGCGTCCATAGAAATCACCAGGGCATCTGGTGGAGAGGAGACTTCTGACTCAGCAGGTCGGGAACTGGACCCGGGATCCTGGACTTCCAGGTGTAGGAAATCCCGCGGCGCAGTCATGCACAGCGGTGCGTGCATGCAGAGCTAGTGGGCTCTGAGCCAATGGGGGGCCCTGGACCCCCGTGCACGGCCTGGCTCTGACCCCGTCCCCAGATCACACAGCACCTTACCACTGGGGGAATGGGGTGAAGACCACAAAGGCAGCCCCTGTGCTATTTCTGCCTCTAAGGCCCTACAATTACTTCAAAGTAAAAAGCTACAACAAGAGAAAAGACTGCAGATACACCAAGAGTCATCAAGAATGTAGAGAAACTCGGTTGTGTATTACTGGTTCCGGTGTGAAATGACACAACCACTCAGGAAAACATTTTGCCAGTTTGTAACACTGAATACGTACTTATCCTAAGACCCAGAAGTTCGTTCCTAGGTGTTTGCCCACAAGAAATAATAACATGTCAATACAAAGATCTGCGCATAGACAAAGAAATAAAAAATAAAAAGGTGGAAAAAAACCCACAAAGATCTGTGCATGGATATTCACACCAGCTTTATTCATTCCAGCCCAGCACTGGAAACAACCCAAATGTCTATCAGTGGATGAATGGACCAGCAAATTAAGGTACATGCGGCCAATGGAAAACTGCATCACAATGAAAACAGTAACCTGGAGTATGAGCAAGAGTATGAATGAATCCCCCAAAAGGTGCCAATCAAATCAAAGAGTGCGTATGTATGATCCCACTCACTAAAAGCCTGGTACAGGAAAAAACACGAATGCATCGTGACAGATCAATGGTGGGTCCGCGGGGGGGAGGACGGAGTGGGGAGGGGCGCCAGGGCACATCTCGGGGTGAAGGAAACGTCCCGCACACTGAGTGTGATGTTGGCCACGGGACTGTGTACATCTGCCAAAACTCAGGGAACTATACGTGCACAATGATTTATTTTACTGTATGGAATACCTCAATACAGTTGATGTTCGTACCACGTGGTACATGCTCACAAGGGAACACTAAGTAGCAATTAGAGGGCACGAACTTGACAGACACAGAGCAGGAAAGGAAGGGAAAGCGCCGACCCAGATTTACGGCCCAGTGTCTGGGTATTTAGAGCGGTGGCTTCACGGAGAGGGGGAGGGTGTGGATTCCAGAGCCGGACTGCCCACGTTCAAGTCCTGCCTCCACACCGGAGTCACGTACCCTTAGGCACGTGACCCCATCTTCATGGGACAGCAGGGCTGAGAGCACCTACCTCACCAAGTTGTCGTGAGGAGTAAATACATGAATGTTGGTAACAGCTTAAAACGGTGTCTAGGAAGTGAAAAGGGCCACATAGGGACATCTATTAAACCCTGCACGTCAAAGAGCGGTAACGAAACTACAACAGCAGGGGGCGCTGTACAGCATCAAGGATGAGAGTCTGCCCCAAGAAAACAAACCTCGTGCATGCACCATCCTCAAGGGGGGAGTACAGTCAAAAGGCACCAGTATCTACTCCAGTCTTGACTCAAGCAACAACCCAGAGACCTTCCTCTTTGTCCTAAACTGCCGGAATCATCAAGGACAGTTACCAAGGGATGCCAGGGAGCCATGAGGGAGAGGAAGAGAGACAAGGACAGAGGCACAGGCAACAGGCCAGCGCCCGGTCGAAAGTACACGCACACACACACACACGCACACATATGCACACGTGCCAACTAAATTTTAAGTTTCCACCCTGTCGCACGGATGGGACAGGATGACGACAGACCCTGACGAGTTGCATCAGTTACATAGCTCACCACGGAATCAACAGGCACAGGAGGATGGGACTGTCCCCGTCCCCCCTGCTGGGACACAGCAGTGACCCCTCAATAGCTGCTCATCATCCTCTTCAGTAAAAACCGCCGAATGCCTCCGGGCGCTGCATGCGCTGCTGAGCCCGACATCAAAGGACAAACACTGAAAACGCAGCACAGAATTAACCGGCGTCGGAACAATCAAACGACACCCTGGCGTTTTCAGGAGCAGGTACAAGCCCGTTATCAATGGAGGTTTGCCACAACAGTCTCTCCAAGGGCAGCTGGAGCAGAGGAAAAGAAATGGGTGCTTCTGCACTCTGAAAAGACAAAGAAGGCAGGTCTCGTGGAGAACAGCATGTTAAACTTGTCCATAAGGTGACGGCCTAGGCTGGTTTCTGATTACAGGCAGAGTGCCCGCAAAAGAGGCGTCGCATATTGTGAGCTGAGTGTTGGGGTTTTTGGGTGGACTCCTGCAGCAACCACAACCGCGCAGGGAGACTTGGGGTGTTCTGTTTACACCGGAGTGTACTGCCCAGCCTGGGCCCACGATAAAGACACGGGGGGACGAGAGAGAGTCAGCACCCGGCAAGCATGAACAAGCAGGGGCTGCACCCTGGCCAACAAACCACAGTAACTACAAGGGATGAGAGGGATTATTCCAACAGGTGCCTGAAATGAAAGCTGAGTGGGCCCTGGAAAAAACAGTGGAGTGAAACTCACTTTAAAGGGGAAAACACTAAGAAATTTATAGACATATGGATACCTCAAATGCTCTCGGTTGAGGATGGGACACTGGTCCCCCTGGGGCCAGGTCACAGACCTGCGGAGGCGACCACCTGAAACAAGCGTCCAGGGCTGAAGAAGGCACGGCCACACCCTGCGCAGGAGGCCCGGAGGGACCGGCCTGCAGGCGCACAGCTCCCCAGTCCTGTCTGCGCAGGACGCCCCCGGGTGTCTTTCTGAAAGCACAAGGCAGAGCCCGCTCCTGCCCAGTTCGACCAGGGTGACTGGGCTGGAGGCCGGGGATTCTCTGCTGATCTTCCAAAATAATCAAACTTCTCGTTTTGAGATGTTCGGTGATACCCATGCACCTGTAAGCAACAACACAGGCCGAGGCCACCTGCGCCCTCCGCGGTCCCCCGCTCCCCCTGCTCCCCGCCCCCCCCCGCCGTGGTCGGGTCTTGCAAGACGGCAGCGCAGGACAACCAGGAACGTGGCAGTGACGCGGCTGAGACGCAGAGCGAGTCCACAGCACAAGGCCCCCGCCGGCCCCCTCGTAGACACGACCAGAACCTCCCCACACCCTAGCCCCCACCCGTCCTGACCTCTCTGCGTCCTGGCGTTGTCCTCTCTGGAATGTTCTATACCCGGAATCACTCAGTATGTGACCTTTGGGGGTCGGGTTCACTCAGCCCCAAACAACTGCCTGGAGACTCAGCCGCGCCGTTCCAAGTAGCACTCCTTCTCCTGCCTGCGGAGGAGCCCGGGGCACCCACGCGTCACCGGTACGGAACAGTCCGCCCCCGCAGAACACCTGGGCATGCCCAGTTCGGGCTGATTACCACTGCGGCCGCGGGACACCTCCGCACGGGTGTTCACGTGCAGGTGAGCTCCTCCCCTGGGATGGAAGCCGAAGGGTTTGGGGGCCCTGCTGGGCCGCGCGGTACGTGCACGTTCGCAGTTCCAGGAGCCCGCCCCGGGCGTTCCGGGGGCCGCGGCGCCATTGCGCACCCCGGCCCCCGCCGCGGTGGGTGCGTGATCTGAGGTCTTCACGTGCTCGCCGGCGTTTGCTGGCGTCCCTTTTCTATTCCGGGCGTCCTGACAGGTGTGCGGCAATGACTTAGGGTGGCTTTGATACACTCTTCTCTGGCGGCTAATGACGCGGGACCTCTCCCCACGGGCCTATGTGCCGCCTGCGCGCCCTCTCCGGCGAAGTGTCTCTTCACATCTTCGGCCCATCTTCCACCTGGACGATTTGCTTTCCGGAGTTAAATTTTGAGTTATTTACATATTTTAGATACTAAAAGCGTATATTCACATATGCGTACATGTGTAAATATGTATTTTTGGTCATATACATGGTTTGCGAGTATTTCCTCAGAGTTTCCACCTTAACAAGGGTCTGGAACAAAGCACAAACAAATAAGGTCAAAGTTACCGATCTGCTCCTGTGGATTGCGCATCCGGGGTCAAGTCGAAGAATTCTTGGGCTGGCCTGGACACGGAAGGTCTTACCCTTTTGTTTGTTTGCTTTTGTCCTAAAAGTGTTCAGCTTCTATGTTTCACATCTAAGGCGATGATTCCTTTCCAACCAATTGTTGTGTAAGGTGTGGGGTTCAGGTCCAGGGTCACCGCCTTCCCCGCGGCTCCCCCGTCCTTCCAGCGCTGTTTGCTGAAACCCTGGTCCTTTCCTCGCCGCAGGACTTCCGTCCCTGTGCCGCCGTCCAGCCGGGCAGGGCCTCGCGGGTCTGCCTCTGGGCTCCCGGTGCTGAGCCTTTCCCCTGTGTCTCTCCCTCCGCCGGTGCCGCGTGGTCTCGGTCAGGAAAGGCCTTAATCACCATAGCTTTCAAACCGCACTAGGCCATGCCAGTGTTCTGCTTGAAAACCTTCCGGAAGCATTCCGCCACCCCTACCACGACCGACATGCTAACCCCCCGCCAGGCCCTCAGCTCCTCGGGCCTGCCTGACCCCTGACCGGCCTCCACGGCCTCCTCTTTGCCCCCTGCCCACGTCTTAGAAACCCCTGTCCCCCCTGATCTTCACAAGACCAGTTCTTTGTCATCGTCTCTCCCCGGAGACGTCACCGTCCCGACAAAGCCTCCCGGTCCTACCCAAGCCGCCCACCGCCCCCTCGGCGCTCTGCAGAGCAGTGAGTGTGACCGGTGTCTCTGTCACTCACGCACGGAATCTTCTCCCGTGATTTCCCAAACCCGAGTGCAAGCTCCCTGGGGACGGGTCTCTGCGGGCCTTGTTCGCTGGTGTGAGCCCAGCCCTGGGGCCAGTGCGCGGCACACGGCAGAGCTCCAGCTAGTATTTGCTAAACAGGTGTAGGAAGCCTACTTACGAGTCCAGGAGGCATACTCCTAACTACAGCGACAACACGAACAACTGATACCTACAGGTAGCACTGTTCTCAGAGAGCCCTACACACACACACACACACACTCACTCACACTCACACTCAGTCCTGACAATAACCGTGAGAGGGGATGTTTCCATCCTCACTTTGCAGACGGGGAAACCGAGGCACACACAGGTGACGTACCCAGCCACGGTGACGCGTCCTGACGGCTGAGCAGCAATTCAGGCCCAGGCTGTCCCTCACGCCTAGCCATCGTGCTAAAGAGAACCAGTGACATAAAGAAGGTTCCCTTCGCCCCTCCTTGGCCGCTCGGACGGAGAACGCGGTCACTGCCAGCATCCCTATCACTGAACACCTGGGTCTCGTGACGTCTAGTGTGCGTCCCCCAGGAAAACGCTGCTCTACCGGGAGAGGGCGGGGCACGGACCCGATACGAAGGAGGGTTTTCCCAGTGCGGCTCCTGGGAGGGACGAAGGCGGGGCCGCCACACTCCCAGCGGGCCCCTCGACTCCAGCGACCTAAGCCCCACAGAGGGCACCCCTGAAATTTTCTTCTCGAACCTCACTGTATTCTACCCGCCTTGAGATAGCTCGTAACACTGCCTGCTTTGCCCCCCTCGAAGTTTCAGAAAGCAAAAGACGGCCTGGTGTGTAAACATCGTTTGGGAAATGGAAACGGCGCAGGTCTCTAAGGCAACTCCTCAACACCGGAATGCGTTTCTAGGTGTAGAATGTCCACCTCGGACTGTCCGGTCCCGCTCTGCTGAGTGCCCTCAGCATACTGCAGCGTATCTTCCCTCTAAGGGGCTTCATGGGTCGGACGGATTGGACATTAACTACCTACAAAACATCCCACCCATAGGTAAACCAGTAAATATTAGCAGCTCCTGAAGTGCGAACATGTCCTTCCTCCCAGAAAAAAAAAAATCACAAATCGAACCCATGAATCTCTGGCAGACCGAGTTAAAAAGCTCAGCCGGAAAAAGTGGCAACTTTTGCTGCCACTCACAACCACGTCTTTACGTCCTCGTCGCCTTTCTGACTTCCGTGGGAACCCCGAGTGCAACGTGTGTGGTGTCCTGGGCCCTGGCTCAGTGCTTCTAGCTGTGACATCTGAGGCCAGCAACGAGACAGAAGCAGACTCGCTCTGCAGAGCAGAGAAAACAGTACAATCAACCAAATCCAGGCCTGGCATCCGGAGAATCCAGAGTGAATATGAGGACTGCGATTGAACATGTTCAGCAACACTACATTTTAGGGCACAGAGAGGTAGACTGGGTTGTTCTAGAACAACTGCATGGGTGAGCTCCACTCCGTCTGGTAAGTGACCCGCCCCTGCACCCCTTCCCTGGCCCTGCCGCGAGCAAGCGGGCTCCGTGTGCACAAGGCCACGTGCCTGCGTCGGCCACCGTCGAGGAAAGAGCCCCACACCGGGTCCCGCCCGCACAGGCATAGTGACAAAATGACCAGAGGGAAATGTGACAGTACGATGAAGTGACGGACTCTTAAGAGAAAGTTCTGTTTCTTGAAAGCGCAAAAGCAGGGGCGGCGAATGTTGCAGGGGCTGTAAGCGCGGGGACGCGGGGGCCACAGCCTGCAGGGATGACGCGGTCACGGGAAATCACGCCGACGTCCCCTCGCAGGGCCGCGCTCTGAGTCAGCACTGCCACCTGCGCAGGAAGGGCCACGGCCGTGTCCAGGCAGAGAAGTTACTGCAAAGCCGGCAGCACGAAGAGTGAACCGCTACAGCCTGAGAACGTCTGACGGTTCTGGGCCAATCTGACTTTCAAAGGTATCAACATGGAAGAGAAAGGAATTTACCCGGAACGGATGAAAAAAGGCACCTCTGTGATACACTTTTGAAATACAGCTTACAATGAAAAAAAAAGTCCCAGGAGAAATTTGGGGGAGAAAAAGAGGAGATTCTCTGACAATCATTTCACTTGGCCCAAATGCATAAGAATATCCTTTAGTTTTACAAACTGCCTCCGCTTTGCTGAGAACCACTCTTTTTTGCCAGCTTAAAATACGCCAAGATTACACGACCTCCACGTGCCACCTTCAGGAGGGAACGAGGGGGCAGCAAGCACAATGGGCGTGTGAACAGCCGTGTGAGGGCGCCGGCTAAAACAAGGATCGTCGTTTCAGCTGAGCCTGTTAGCCTCGTGTCGCCAAATACGAACCAGTGCCTCGTTCAATTAACCGCTCATCTTCAGACCAAAGCACACAGCCCCACCTGCAAATAACCCAATAAACGCAATCATGCTTCAGATGCCAGTGAAACTGTCGTAACGTGGGGTTGAAACGCTGGACCAGAGAGGAAGACCGCAGAAATTATACCGTAGCTACAGCGGGTGGGCAAAATACAAGTGCTCTCATTATTTTCGGTTTCATTTGAGTGAGCTGAGAGATGCACAGCAAATAATACATTTGTAAATACTCTAGTAAGAATTTTATATCAGGCAATTAGTGAGGATGATTGCAGATACTCCATCTTTTAGAGATAAAAATTTTAAATGCTATGCAACCAGTCTAGTTCAACATTACAAGTAAATGAGCTTGAACCAGTTAAAAAAAATTTTTTAAAAGTGAATGTTCAAAATAATTTTACACTAAAAGGTCCAGGAGGCACCATTTGGTATATTAGAAAAGTTAATTTACTATGTGGTATCTCACCGACCAAAGAGTACTTATTCACACAGACTCTCTCAGTCTCCCCTTTCCATTATTTTAGAAGATTTTATTTCCCCATAAATTAAATAAAACATTGTACTAGAATATACAGCTAAGCAACTATATTTCAAAGACAATAAATATTCATGGGGGGCATTTGTTATATAAATCTATTTAGATCAGGGGCTCTTTAAGTGGGGTTCATGAACCCCTCATCTACCAAAGAGCTCAACAGAGAGTTCGTTGGGGGTGACCCACATATTTAAATGGAAAAGAGATCACCTGTGTATTTTCACTAGCACCTAACTAACTGTTCAAATTTCCCTTCATTAAGCATGTAGACAATCCATGACAGTAGTGTTAACAGCTCTGCGACAGATAGAAAACAGGCTTTGAAATATTGTGATACTCGCCACTAACTCCAAAATCACTGCAGTTATTAGTAGCAGTGTACATGTTACTATAGTGACGACTGTAAAATATTTTTATGCCTTTGATTCAATGTACCGGATTTCCTTTGTAACCAACCCTATGCAATCGGTTTCATGCACTGAAAAGCACTCTGGAACTGGACCCACAGACCTCACCAGAAGACCGATCGGGTTCCTCCAGTGTTTGGTCAGGCAAGCGAGGTGAGGGGAAAGGGAAGGACACAAGAAATTCTGGGGCTTAATATTATATTTCTGTGTCAACACTTTGTTTTGGTTAAATTTTTGCTTTACCTTTTAATTCTGGTAAAACAGTCGTCCTGGCCAGTGGGTGTCTGCACTGCAGCCCAGGGTGGCTACGGAGGTGGCCCCAACATAAAATCGTAAATTTACCTAAACCATTACTCAGTTTTATTACTAAACTTTATTGCTCAGACATGTACATTTTGTACATTAGTGATCACAAGCTTGGGATCTGCCCAACCATTTTAAAAGATTGTCGAAAGGGCCACTGCATCATTAGGGTTATTATGTGGGGACTTTTTTGTTTATCTGTTGTGGCAGATATCATGAAAATCATCCATGAATCTTTGTTTTGCTCTTCAGTTTTCCCTAGCGTCTGTGTGTCTAAGGTGTGGCCCAAGACAAGTCTTCTTCCCGTGTGGCCCGGAGACGCCCGACGGGCCCAGAAGCAGCAGAGGTGGGGTGCTTCTGCCACTGGCCCGGGCCTGCTGGAGCCACAGCCCCGGGGGTCTGCCTGCTCCTCCGCTCTGCCCGGGGGGCCAGTGTGAACACCTCCATTTTCAATAGACCAGTGCTTCCAGGGATCAGCACTCCTAGATAAATACTGCTTTTCATTTCAAGTATCAAAGCTCAATTTTGAATTTTTTTCAGTGGGAGTCTGAAATATTGCATTTCTAAGAAGAAATGATTTACCTTTTTCTACAACTATTTCTGAAGCTCTGCGGTTCTTAAAGAAATGTGCATGGGTATATTTTCTGTGGGGTGGGGGGGGCGAGATGTCATTAGATTATCTGCGTATTACCTGCGTACAGGCCACCCCTGCACGTGTCCGAATTCCTCTCACTCCCCGAATCTGTTCATCTCTCTCTCATGAACGGCCCCAGCCTTGCCCCACGCATTTCCAAACCAGGTTACTCAGTCTGGCTCCCGGCTGCCTCTGTGACCCACAAATTCACGCTCCAGGACACAGCCAGAGCAATCGTCCTAAAACCTGTACGTGGCTCCGGCGTGCTCAGATCAAGTTCAAACTCATTCACATAGCTTACAAGGTCCTTTAGGATCCGACAGGTTCACTCCCGCCCAAGCCCCACGTTCCCACTTCCTCTCTTCGCAGCCAGCCACGCCGACTGCTCGGAGTCGCCCAGCCCGCCATCAGTCAGCGTCGAGTCCCGCCGTGCCCAGCTTCTCAGAGCCAAGTTCAACTCTGACGCTCCAGGGCGCCACTTAGGCCCGTCCTGTGTAGCCACGTGACCCATGAGTGGGCTCCAACTACCCTGCGGTTCCAGTTATTACACGGTGTCATCCTGTTCGTTCAGTGTTTTCTCTCCCGCCCTTCCTCCCTGACTCTGAAACCCTCAAAGCGGGGAGCCACTGTCCCCATTTGTCTTTCACGGTGCCCAGCTCGTGTATTTGGGACACAGGACGAGACTTTCGATACATGTTTGCTGGATAAGAGAATACATGAATGAAAACGGGGAAGGAATGGCACACACACCTGTCCTTCAAGAAAATGTGGGCCCCAAAATGTATATGATATATGCCTCCTCCTCCCCCCAAAATAAATAAATAACAGCTAAGAGACTGTCAGGACCTGCAGGACCCTCCCCGTGGGTCCAGGGCAGTCTCCGGAGGGAGAACTCAGGGTGTCACGTGGACTGCAGGCCCAGCGTTCCCAGGGTGGCCTCCGCACTGCACCAGAGGCCCCCGTCCACACCGGGAGGGTTGTCGGCCAGCGCCCAGCGGACTCGGTGTGAGATTACAGACTCGGCTGAAAGAAAAGGAGTTTAATCAAAACCCTGCTCCCTTCCGTGATTTAATCATTTCACACTGATTAGAGAAATGGCAGTAATTACGAAGAGCGTCTCCCATCCGCCCCAAGTGCTCCTGAGGAGCTCGCCCCTGCTCCACTCTCTGATTTGGGAGAGTACACTCAGCGTCCTAAATTAAATGCAAGTATTCGCAACTGGGAAAACAAACCACACAAAAAAAATCTTTTTCTGCTTCAAGTATTTATCTTGGGGACTGAGCTTCTCAGGTGTTTGTAACACATCTCGAGAGTGAGGAAGAAGGAGAGAACGAACACTGTGGACCAAAATCGAGTCCTGAACCCAAAGCTTGGACTTACTATCATGGAAATATGCCCCCAATCTCTGAATCCACAGCTCCCTGAATGCGGTTTCAATTTTGGTGTCCTCCCAACAGACTCACCCTTCAAAGCCCGAGAATGAGGAGACACGGTGTGAGCAGTGGTTTATTTAATTAAGAAGGTGTAAAACTAGATGATTGGTATAGAAAATTTGCAGCATGCCTTTTCACAGGTCCTGCGAATGCTTCTGCAATTTTACTTTCATCTTTGCCTTGGTAACTTACCTAACAGCCCATAAAATAACGTCAAGTTGTGATGACTCGAATCCTTAACCCTAAAACGCCTCGGCTCAAACCCAAAGCGTGGGAAGCAGGGTCCCTGTTCGGGGGACTTCCAGTGCTCCCCCTCGCTGCTGACCCCTGACATTGCCTGCGAAAGATGCCAGAGCCAGGAGACGGCCCCGCAGGGACGTGAGAGGATGCCTGCCCGTCTGCACCTCTGCCTGCGTCGCCAGTCCCGCACGGGCGGGCGTGTGACCTCAGGACTGGTAGCTCCTGAGCAGTGACTCATGCACAAGCAGCTGTCCCAGAAGGCCCTTTATGCCTGACCCCGCCGGAACGGTGCATGTCGTGTAATAAATTCTCAGTAAGTATCTATGGAGGTCCCGCTGCCCCCACGACTGGTGGGATTCAGAACGGTGCCTCACATCCCAGAGCCTCCTGGACACTGGAGGCATGACTTCAGCCCGGCCTTGTAACAGGTTGTGCAGGGAGAGTCGTCAGTCCCTTTTGGCTCCAAACCAACGACACGCTGAGGCAGAAGGTAAATGACAGAAGAATTTGGGGTTATAGAGCCAAATTTGAAACTAAGGGAACTAACTCTCCAGGTGCCAAGGTACTCGGAAGTCTAGATAGAAGTGGAAACTGAATCCAAAACACTGGAAATATACTAATGCTAATGTCATTAAGTGCATACAATCCTATATTATAATATAGTAATACTAATATGCAAATACACTAATAGCATTCTCTGATCACAATGGAAAAAAACAAGGAACATCCTAATAATAATAATAATGTAAAAGGAGAAAAGACCTTTTCACCCGAAGATTAAAAAGTGAGCTATTAACTAGTAGTTATAGTAACAACAAAAGCACTTGTCAGAGGAGACTCCATGGATTTACATAATTTTTTTTAAAAAGAAGTGATTTAAATGTTCAAGTCAAAAAGCTAACAAAAGATCAAGGAAGTAAAACAAAAGCATAAAGAAGAAATTGATAAAAATTAAAACCAAGATATTAACAAAAATAAAACAAAATCTACAGAATCAGTAAGCCATTTGTTGCTTGTTTGAAAGCAACAAACGAACAAACAAGAGAGACAAAGAAAAACTCCTGGACACAGACACCAGAACGATAGGTCCCACAGGGAAATGGGGTGGGGGTGGGGGTGGGGGGTAAAGGGGTGACACAGATGATGAGGAAGGAGATCTGACTTTGAGTGTTAAACCCACACTGCAACACAGAGATCACACACACACACACACACACACATATCTCACAGAATCATGCACTTGAAATCTACGTAACTTGATTAACCAATGTCACCCCAATAAATGTAATGAAAAACCAATAAACCAAAAAGCTGGTTCTTTCAAATAGTCAACAAAATAGACGACCTAATTTTAAAAAGGGAGTGGGGAGGAGGGTGCATGAATGGACAGTCCGAAACCACAGTTAGAAATGACACGTGAGAAACAACCATCGAGTGAGAGCGGACGAGAGACAGGGGAACTGAGGACTGAGCGTCCGCTGTGCGGGCGAGCACACTTGAAACCCTGGAGGAAGTACGGTTTGGCGTGGCAGAAACGGACCACAGCAAGGAGAATGCTGCGGAGGAAATGCCTACAAAGAGGGGTAAAACCAAACTGTCACCTACAGGCCACAATTTGTAAGAGGTCCCTTCGGTGAAGCTGGGGCACGTCAACTTAAACCAAAGCCACTGGGTGTTTTTAACAACATGTGCAGGGTCCCCATGACAGAATCCACTCAAGGTCAATGTGTCCTTCACGTCGGATTTAAACGTAATTTTTCTAAGTGAGAAATATCAATTTAAAAGAAAATAATGTTCAATTGTTAAAAATAAATATTCAGTATCAACAACTATCTCCCTACTTATTAATTCATAAAAATTTTCAGAATAAAACTTTCATTCTAAAGGAAAACAAAAAAAGGCAAAGGAACCCAGACTCAATGTGACAGACAAGACCGGGCCGAGGACGGCCCCTGGGACCCCGGGTTCTGCAGGAGCAGCGGCTCCACACTCGGGTGCTGCACAACCTGTTTTTGTTTTGCGTCTTTACGGAATGTGCCTAGGGTAAGCCTGTCACACCCACGAAAACACGAACCGGAATTAGTATGCAAATGATGGCACCTGTGCGGGATGCCATTTCATTAATTTCAATTCGCTGACATTATTGTGTTCTCTAAATTGGTGCGTTTTGCAAATGCCATTCCACAGAGAATGGAATATTTAGTGAATATTATTTTAGTGGTGTGATATCCAGCAATAGTTTAGTCCACAGAAGAAAAAGATAATCTGAGGTTTTAGCCACAAAAAAATTTGTATACATTTGAATATATAAACTGTGAGCGAATTGTGACAAGTTTTTTTAAATGAATATATAAATTTTCACTTTTAAAATAACACCTGTCAATGCTAGAAATTTTGATAGGTTCAAGAAGTATATAAAAAAGGACCATTTTAAAAATCTGTAATCTTTAAATTACAAGTAAAAATTGGTAATATTTTGTCACATTTTGTTTCAATATTCTTGTATGTAGACTTTTTCTAAAAAACACAGATGTGATGGCTAGCAAAATAAATATGAGTTCCTATTCCACTCTTTTCATTTAATGTGATTATTGCAGATTTTTAACCATATCAGTAAATTCCAAAATATAATTCTAAATGAATGCACATTGTGATAACTACATAGACCTATCAAAATATTTTTAATCATTCCATTACTTTTGCATTTGGGCTTTATGAAATGTTTTAGTCATATAAATCCTTCTGGAATAAAACACTTCATGTAATTATTTGTGTAGCTCTCTGATTATTTCCTTAATAGAAATTCCTTGAAGTGCCAATACTGAATCAAAAGCTATGTCGCTTTTAAATTAAATTTATTGGGGTTACACTGGTTAATAATGTTATATACATTTCAGGGCTACAACTTCATACGCAACATCCATTGGTTACACTGTGTGCTCACCGCCCAGAGTCTGGTCTCCTTCCCACACCATGTACTTGACCTCGGTCACCCTGTGCGCCTCCCCCTTTCCCCTGGTAACTGTCACACTGCTGGTGGCGTCTAGGAGTCTGTTCATCTGTCGCCTTTTCTCTGATGCACATCCACTCACTACCCTGCAAACAGACACATGCCACCAGGAGGAGAGGACCGCTCCCAGTCCCTGAACCCTGCCCACACTGACACAGTTGCTCAGCGTGGTTAACGGGGTAGGTAGGTCAAGGGGTCACTGCACCCTTGATTCCTTGGCATTTCTTTGGTAAGAGAACTTGAACCTTGTGACACTTTACTACAGCAATAATCTGTGGAAATGTTAAACTACAGTTTTGCCTACACCGGAACAGCACGCGGCAGTGCGATGGGTAATTTAATACTGCTTTACTCTCACATTTGGTAAGACGTGCTGTGCTTAAACTATGCACAGTGCTGCTGCTGAAGCTCCGTTTCCCAGAATCACCCAAACCGAACCAGAGTGAATGTCTTCTCTCCTCACTCCCTATCACTTACAGGTTTGTAAACATGTGCAGAAAAGTATACTGCGTAGTGTTTTTTTTTATGTGTTAGGCATTTTTAAAGCAATGTGTCCACCATCACACTTCAGTTTAGAATATAAATAGTCCATACATAAGGTGACAGTGCAAAGCCACTAAGAATGCTTAATGACTGACAAATTTAAATCTTCAAAAAAATTTTTCTCGAAACCATAGAAAAAATGTTAATGAAGACCAAAGATCAGAATTAAAATATTTCTTTTTTTAAGATTTTTATTTATTTATTTTTAGAGAGGGAAGGGAGGGAGAAAGAGAGAGAGAGAGAAACATCAATGCGTGGTTGCTGGGGGCCGTGGCCTGCAACCCAGGCATGTGGTCTGACTGGGAATCGAACCTGCGACACTTTGGTTCACAGCCTGCACTCAATCCACTGAGCTCCGCCAGCCAGGGCTAGAATTAAAATATTTCTTCATCTGAGACACCAAAGTTCTAATTCCCAAACTGTGAACACGCATCCCGCTACGGGAGTGAAGTTCCGAGAAGGCTGTCCCCAGCTGTGTCTCTCACTCACCCGCACGCAGTCCCCGAGGGGACCCCCACCTCCTGAATGCGGGGAGGGCAGGTGTCCAGGGCGGGGTGCCAGGGGAGGAGAGGGGCCTGCTGGGGAGGAGAGGGAGCAGCCGGTCCCCGCGCCCTCCTCTGCGGCCGACTCCACTTGGATGAACAGCGGGGGCAAAGCAGGGGCTTCGGCACTGCATGCTGCTATGATGTGGTGGGAAACACTCCGACTTTTTAGCAACAAAACATACTCCCCGGGAGGAGTCAGCTCTCTTAGTCACAGGCACCAACACAGGAAGCCCTGGGCTTTATTAAAAAGTATGTATGGGATGCAGGGAGGGGGTCGGAGAGGGAAGACGCTGGAGGACACCTCCAGGACCGGCCACCCAGGGAGTGAGGGGCGATCTGCACCCTCTTCCACCCACCGCAGCCTCCCTCCTCGCCGCATCTCAGAGTCGTGTCTCAGAGTCACGGCGCTGGCCCCACTGCCACTGTAGCACAAGGACAGGGGACCTCAGTGTGCAGAAGGTGACTGCAGGCTCAGCCGGGAAAGCGCGGATGGGGGTGTCACGTGATCGAGGTGTCACGTGATCGAGGTGTCACGTGATCGAGGCACGAGGACCAAGGCCCTCCTGGAAGGTTCAGGAAGGGGAAGACTGGGTGTGCAAATACGTGTGCCCACCTCCCCCTTCAGAGCGGCGCGGGCAACGGAACCTGCACAGGTGAAGGGGCCCGCGAGAAGCTGGCGGAGCCATAAGGGCCGAGGAGGCGGCCACTGACACTTGGAAGCCAGTGCAGGGACCTGCTTTGCAGCTTCCTGCCCCGACGCCTGGCCCTGCCAAGCGGCTGAAGAACCAGCTCGATCCCATTCGTCCCCGGCAGGAACTGGCTCTTCTTGGTGGCCGGAGACTTCCCGACTGCGCCCTTTCCCGGGAGTGAGGACCCGCGCCCGGGAGAGGAGAGTCTCCCACGATGGGCAGGTGACGGCCGGTGAGGGGACACTGCGGGGGGGCCTCCAACACGCCGAGGGAAGCGGTGCTGGGAAAGGCCTCACCGAGTCGGCAACGTCTCTCCAGGGAGCCCCGTTTCTTCCGCAGAGGTGGTAGGGCATTCTCTGGGGTGTACGTACTCGGCAAAGCCATGAGGAAGTCTCCCCGGGGAGAAGACCACCCCACTGAAAAGAAGCCTCCTAAGCCCTGGCTGGCGTAGCTCAGTGGATTGAGTGCAGGCTGTGAACCAAAGCATCGCAGGTTCGATTCCCAGTCAGGGCACATGCCTGGGTTGCAGGCCACGGCCCCCAGCAACCGCACATTGATGTCTCTCTCTCTCTCTTTCTCCCCCCTTTCCTCTCTGAAAATAAATAAATAAAATCTAAAAATAAAAGAAGCAGCCTCCTGGGCACTCCAAATATGGATTGTTTGTCACTGTTCCGTGAAATCGCCGAGCAACAAGGTTTCAATGTAACACACTTGGGTGCAGAAGAACTGAGAGTCCGGGGGCAGGATCGGCGCCTCGCCGAGCTGGCCACCAGCCCCACGGCGGTCTGTCGCGGCCCTGGGACCTCCTGTGGCCACGCACAGAGTGAGGCCGCCCACGACGCTTTGCCGAGTTTAGCGATAACAGCAGAAAGAGGGTAACCTTGGAGCAACTAAGAAAAGCCTTCATCGGCACATACGAATTCCTCTTTCACCCTTGCCCAAGTAAAACGTTTAATGTTCGAGTAGTTTCTACATCTCTTTCCGGGAGTCCATCGACCCTCCAGATGTAGTTACCTCCTAGTTGTTATTAAACTCTCTGTAACGGCTTCCACTTCACAGTGCTACATTGTATCTACAAACTTTGTACCCTCGGCAGGATGTGCCCCCCCTCCCCCACTGGACAGCGCCGGCTATGAGGAAGGAAGAAACTGCAGGTTCACCGAAGACAGAGGAATAACACCACTGCGGACGGCAGCCTTTCCTCCCGGAGCCGCCCCTCCTTTGCGCCAGGCTCCGCACGTGACCGTTGAAGGTCAGGGAACACGGCTGGTCTGCTGCGTATCTGAATCCACGTAGGAAAGAGCCGTTGTGGTCGTGGGTCCCTCCTGGTGTATCAAGGCGATATAGACTTTGGGAAAACACATGTGAGACATGACGACCTTGGGAACTTGGGTGGTGGCACCGAAAGAGAAAACCCCTCAGAAGGTGTTTTGGAGACCCCTGTGCACTGGATATTGGATGACATCACGGAATTACTGTGTGACACGCTAGCATGTTTTCTTCTCTGTGAGAACGAACCTCTTCAGTATACTATGTCTGTTCTCAAATGTCTGATCCCAACTTGCTTTTCTTTAAACTGAAATTAATTACATACAGTAACAGTATTCTTGGAATGTTGAAAATGAGGGTTACTATCATCTTGTGCATGTGGGGAGAGGACTAGCATAAATATTTAAATTAGTTAAAATTAACCCTAAACTCAGTAGTCTAAACAATACTAAATTAGACACAACTACAGATGATTGCCTTGTTAAGTGAACTGACTTAGAAAAGTTTAGAAAGGTGCTTCTTCATATCTGAACTGTTTGGAATTCTTTAGCCCTTTTAAATTACCTAATAGCAAGTTTTATGGGGTATGCTAACATCAGAGTCTAAGCATTGCCTTTCTGAGGTGCATTTCCTGTCCTGTTTAAAAGGACACCCTGGTACTTGTCACAGACATGGTTGAAAACAACCTGCTCCCGGTCCAACACCCTTTGGGAGTCTGTTAACAAGTGCAGCTTCTCCTTGGTGAGTAAGCACAACCGTAGGAGATTCATCCCTGCTTCAAACTCTCGGGTGGCCCCAGGTGCGATTACAAAAACTCATACAGACTGTGATGGACAGGGACATCATTTTCTTTCTATTGTACTAATTTATTTTGTGCTTGAGAGTTTTCTCCACTGGAAGAGATCTCTCTCTGTCAATCTCACTGCTGTTTGAAAAACAATAAAAATAACGATTGTAGCTTTAAGCTGTTCGTGTACCAATCTTAATCACTTGCAGTTTTTAAATGCATTTTTACTTTATATAATTTATAATTTCAGTATACTATCTCAGATTTGAAAGTATGAGTCATGGTAGGCGTTATATGTGTATGAACCAACGAAGACTGAAACCTACTTTCAGGAGGAACACGGAACAGCATATTATTTCATTAAGCTACCAGAGTCAATTTAAATAAATTTCAGAAAGCAAAAAGAAACAATGTAAGTGTTCAGAAAATCTCTATGAATGTGTAACATAGGACTTTTACAGAAACACAGAAGCAGCTCGCAAAAATCTTAGGCTGTGGAGTTTCAGGCATAAGGAAATCCCTGCACGTGCTTTCAGAGATCTGCCTGCAAACCTTTGCTTCTTCAATAGCCCAAAGTCACGTGCAAACCCAGAGTGTCATTACTCAGCTCGAATCAGAGATGCCACCCCCAGCACTTTAATTTCAACAGCTGTTGTGTAAGTAACAGCCTCTTACAGCTGTTCGCAGGGCAACTGGGCATCTGCACATTGAGATACAAAATAATGTATACTTTCGGACCCATAGATTTTAACACTTTGGATATCTTGTTTTGAATAATGTAGACAGCCCCTACACTCAGATCAGAGAACGTAGCTAGGATAGAGAAAAGTGTGACCGAAGATGCTAATTCTTCAAACTTACGTAAAAGCAAACACCTAAATAGCATGACTCATTTCACCTGCTTTATCTGAGTTGCGCCTCAGCTCAGATATGAATCGTAATGTAGCTTCCGTGTTGCTGCTGTGAAACACTGTCCGTGGCTCTGCGAGCGTGCTCTCCGCTGCTCTCTCCTCGCTGCACATGCCCGTGACCGCCATTCCCTCGAGGTGGCGTCCTCGACGCTCCCCGTGCCCACCTGTCTCGCCACCTCGGGAAGACTAAACCGCGCCTTCCGCCCTCTGCCACACAACGAACATGCAACACACAGCAAACAAAAGCTCAACCAATACGGGAATATTAACCCGCCCACGCAGTTTCTAAATGAGAGAAAAACAATTGTTAAGTGTTTGCACAGGGGAGTCAGAAGACAGAAAGCCATCTTCCGGCATCTTGATCATTTACAGTCTATCCTCAAATCCCCTGTTTCACCCGGATAAGTGCGGAGATAGGAGGAGAGAGCCACAAACTGCTGGAGGTCAGCCATGGAAGCAGAAAAGCATGGGCCACAGGGTATGGGAAATGATGTCCCCATAGGTGTGTACAGAGAAGACCCCGATTTCAGCGCGGAAGTGGGGTTTTAACCAACACATGACCACCCGTGGGGGCAGGTGAACACAGCAGCTACATAATGTGTGGACATAGGCATGAGGACAAAGCATTGTGTGGCCAGGAACTGCCCCTATTTCTCTGTCTTCCTATGGTTACCCTGGAGAGTGAGCAGGTAAGTGCAGTCAGCCCCTGGTGACCCCTCGGCCTTAGCGGAGCCGGAGGAAGCACAAAGATCCGGCCTCGCTCCGCGGACACGCACGGCTTCCTAAAGGGGTGTCATTGGGGCGCTCCCCTCGAACTGTTCTCTTAGAAGCGAAGCTCTTAGAAGTCATTTTGAAAATTGTCAGTACAACTGGGGCTCTTTTCAACTCAGCTGCAGATTACAAAGGAGTATTAAAATGCTTCAAAAATTGGTGTCGTTCAGGAAAAATCACTTAAACACTATGCCTGCAATTACGGCATGTCACCGTGAAATCCACGGCGGCAAGAACAGGAGCCCACGGAATGTTCATTAGAAATGCTTTTCTGGGATTAGTCCATGTCCCCCAGGAAGAAAGAAAGAGTCCCTTCTTGCTCCTAATTGGCACAGAAATAATTTCAGAAGCCACAGGCTCTAAAAGCATTACAAAGTTTGAAGAATACAGAAAAAAAAAGTGGCCATTAGAAAAACAAAAGACGACATTAGATTTCACAAGCGCAAATGCAGCCAGGCCTAGATTCAGTCGTACGGGTTAGAGGCGTGGACACGGTAGCAGAACACACGGACGTGCCGATGGGCAGGACGTTCACAGCGCCGACGGGCGAGAGGGATGCACGGCTTGGGAAACGTGGGTGAGTGCTTGTCCTTACACAGCAGAGGAACTGCTTCAGCGAATCCCCATGTAACTGTTCCACGTGAAACCGCCGCGTGCCCTTGGTCTTCATATAAACCCCACAAAGCTGCATCAGACGATCTTAGCAAAGAGACAGCAGTCACACTGAAAGAGGAGATCATTCTTTTATCATTTAGCCTCAGGAAACACATTAATGGGACTTTACACATTAATAACAGAGAGACAAAAAGCCACTGATTTTCACATTAGTAAGACCTTAGTGAGACCTCAGAATCCACTTTTTTTTTCTAATCTGCTCAGACTATGTGTCTGATAAGGCCCATGGTATATAAATGTAATAATTCAAGATATCTTCTCATCGTTTGGAAAGCTCTCACATAGCTTCATGATTGGGATTGCACCATAAGCAACATCAGGGAACACTTCAGTTGCTACAGGGTGCTGGGCACTCTCCATGGACAGGGAAGATATTGTGTAGCCAAAGCAGTGGCCGTGGCGGGAATATGAAAGTCCCAACACATCCCGGGAAAAAGAAAAGTAACAGAGAGAACCAACAAAACTACTCAAGCTCATGACCTCAGCCTATAGGACGGAAACATCTCAACTTCAAATCACTTGTAAGGGTAAAGATAAGTATTAAGTCCCGGCAAGAGCTGCCCCGTCCTCCTGCACGAAGCTTCACGGAGACCGAGAGCCGTTCAGGAGAAATGACACCAAGACGAAGAGGAGGGGAGCGAACGGCAGGCGGAAGCGTGATTTACAGCCTCCGCTGGAAAGAGAAAGTCGGCCCTGGGTGAGCTGATACTGAACTGTCAACAACCAGATCAGAGCACCGAGAACAGGGCAGGGGCTTGAAGAGGCTCCCCTTGGAGGGAGAAGGGAGTTGAGACAGAAGAAACTGCAGGCAGAGAGGCGCAGCGGCAAGGTGGGACCTGCAGAGTCCCGTGCGACGAAAGAAGATGTAAAAATCAGACACAAGACTGATCAAAAGGCACGCTGTCTCCAGTAAAGAAGCAATACAAGACTTTGCGCCCGGGAGAGAAGAGGGTCATGGTGAACCAGGAACATCATGACCGTCCCAAGTCACCGAAATCCCCACCACACAAACCAAGTAATGGCTATAAGAAGAAACTGGAAAATGAGAACCTAAACAGTTTAGCTGATGAAAAGTCCATTCCCTCTCCACAAAATTGGCAAAACAGAAGAAAATGAGAACATAACACTCACAGCCGAATTAAATATCCAAAGACCATCATTTGGTAGACGAAACAGAAATTAAAAACTAAAACCCTAAACATAAACCCAAAACATACAATAATAGAGATGTTTTTACTGTGTTTTAAACTCTACCCCTTCCTCTCAAATGCATGCGGAGCCTCACAGAGCTGACCCAATGCTAGGTCGCAGGGAAAATAACACTAAATTCTAATAATTAGAAATGTTAAAAGCAGCACCGATCACAATGAAATAAAACTGGAAATTATGTAAGCAATTTTGGCTAAGGTTTTTTTACCTGGACATTTCAAAAATCTTTTTCAAATAACTCCTGGGTGAAAGGGTAAATACAAACTAAAACTAAAACATATCTTTTAAAAATAATAATGCAACATATCAGATATGTTGCATTAAGCTACATGTCTGCTACATATCACATATTTTCAAAGCACTGAACAAAGGAAAATTCATACCCTTAAGCATTCCTATCAGTGAAATTGAAAGAGCAATAATACAGGAACCAAAACCCCGGCTCATACAGGCGTGCGGAATAACAGAAGTGGTCCCGTAGCAGGTGCCTCTCACGTGCGCACAAGCATGCAGCCGGAGTGCCCAGGTGTGGCAGTGGAAGTCCGCGCTGTGCTTTCTGCCTGGTCCTCACAGCGCAGGAGATCCTGGGGCCTGGACTCCCCGAGCAACCTGGCACGGACTGCCCCAGTGTGCTGGACGCACCAGACGGTTAAATGCATCTGTTTTCTGCCCTTCGCTTTATTTATTTATTCCATCTCCCTCCACTTTTCTATCGGGTCTCCGTACACAGAAGAAACAGAAAGAGCAAGCTGGGTCAGTTCCAGGTGAGACCGACCAGGTAACAGCAGAGGCCCAGAGACGCGCCAGTTCTTCCCTGGGTCACACGGCTGTGGTACGGTTCACCGAGGCCAGCAGCTTCCCGGGGCCTCCGGCCCGGAGGCAGGGACGGGTCGAGGGCCCACCCCGTGAGCTCAGCAGAGACCCCTGCTCCCTAACCAAGGCTCTCCAGGAGCCTCGGCGTCGGCACGGGCCCAAGGAGCCGGAGGGACAGAAGCACACAGCCCAGAGCTGTGCACCACCTCCCGCACCATCTCCCTTTAACGGCTTTAAACCCACAGTTGATGGGGGGATGCGCGTCTGTATGTGAGAGCAAACACGAGCACTAGGAAGACTGCCAGGAGCCTGTGTTAGGGCAAATCCGGGAGTTCTCGGAACTCCGCCGGACCGCACGGAAAGGTCAACTGTCAACAGACGGGGAACACAACAAAGCTCGAGGGCCAGCGGACAGGGAGAAGACTCCTACAGCACGCGCCACAGGTGGGAGGCCAGTATGTGTCATTATCCAGAACGACATACATGTAGGCAGACGTTATCAGCGTTTAGTCAAGGGAAGAAATTGAAAAAAAAAAAAAAACCATAACAACAGGAGGTGTCCAGTATCACTAATAAATTAAGTACAAAAAATGTCGAAATGTCCTTCCCGTGACATTACGGGACTGAGTAGCCTCACGGCATCCAGTGTCAGTGAGAGTGTGGGGGGGCTGGATGCTCACACGACGACACTCATCGGAAGGGAACGCGGCACCACCGGACCGAGGGGCGGCCTTGCCAGTGCCCGACCACGCGAGCCGTGGGCAGGCCGCCAACGTGCTCACCGCCTCGGCCCATCCATCTGCTCACGGACGGTCACGGACAGACACGCCTCCCCTGTGACGTTTTAGGGTGCGTCATGATAGGAACCATTTGATTTCTCTTAGAAACACAAACGACGCATTTCTACTTGGGCGCACACTTCTTGTGTAAATGCTGGGGAAGGAAGGTGCACGCGGAACGGAGGATGTTCGCCCACGAGGTGAGAGCAGCTGGGATGGGCTAAAGAGGCTAAAGCGGCACTTCTGTTGTTCAAATCCATACATACCTGCCGATGTCCGAGTTTTCTTAGTTAAGGATGTTTTCGTGCACACTTGTATACTTGCATCTTAAGAAGCTATTTTAAAAGTGACCAGGAGGTCCTGAGAGAGCATGTGTTCAAAATGTTTTAGGCGCTTTCGGTTACGACAGCCCTTCCCAACCTAGCTTTCAGTCGCAACGATATTTTTATACTTTTCTATTTTGTTAACCTCCCTCTGATTTGGGGACTGATTCTCTGATGATATCTTCCAGCCCAAGAACTCCGACCGGGGGCGAGCTCTCTCCAGCGTTTCCCCTCTCCAGAGGTGCTTCACGGCAGCGACGACGACGATGTCCAGGTCGGCGGTGTCTAACTGGATCTGCTCAGCCCCACGCTTCCCTTCGAGGCCTCTGCTTTCTTCCTCGAGGCCCTGCTGTAGGTCAACGACAACCACTTCTTCACGCACCTCCATGCAAATCAACCACGCTCGCTTTAAAACCCTCATGGAAGCCTTTCGTTAAGCTAAGGGTTTACGCGGAGGCGGGGCTGACACCGGACGTTCTGCGGGCCCCCGGGCGCACCAGCACGTGGTGCAGCGCTGCACACCCCGGGGAAGTGACCCCCGTGGGGCTCGTCCTCGCCGACACCTCGCAGGGTCACAGAGCGGTTCTCTCCTGGGCTGGCGGCGTGGAAAATCTACGTCAAACTGAGTCTAGAGAAAGCAAACTCTCATCTGCATGACTGACGGAACACTGTCGTTCTCAGAAGTGCCTTTCTCCGTGTTTTCTGTCGTTTATCGCCAATATGGCCTGGTGGTCCCGAGGAGACTGGCTTTGGTGAGCTGAGCCAAATACCGGACAGCGGCGCCGGAAACCAACCAGTCTCGGCATCACCTGTATCTCGCCTTGGGCACTCCCATCTTGTTTAAACTCCATCTTTAAATTGTAGTCGTAGTGTCGCAGGTTCGATTCCCAGTCAGGGCACATGCCTGGGTTGTAGGCCACAGCCCCCAGCAACTGCACATTGATGTTTCTCTCTCTCTCTCTTTCTCCCTCCTTCCCCTCTCTAAAAATAAATAAATAAAATCTTTGGAAAGGAATTGTAGTCGTTATTTAGAAGCAAGCCTACACTGTCATCATTTCATCTTTAATATTCAGCCTTCAGAAACCCTGCAGTATTCTCTTGGTTCAGTAAGATTTTTACAGGAACACTAAAATTGTAACTAATGCCAAAAGGATCAGCATTTGTCAATTAACTGAAAAATGTGGTGGTGGCATTCTTTTTTTAAAGCAAGGAATTGTAAAATCTAATACATTATATTAAATAGTTCATTTACCTTAGTGACATCAGCATTGATTGACCAGGCTTCTGAAATTATTTGAAGATAGGAAACAATTATTTAGGAATAGCCAATAATGTAATTAGTGTAGTCATCCCTTATTGACTGATTTATTTTTCTGTTTCCCATGGTTTCTACCACACGCCCTGGCACTGACGAAATGAAGCCCTTCGATACGTTGTTTGCATGGGGAGATGTGTGGATGGACGGATAAACAGATAGATGAGAATTTAAATCAACTGTTCAGCAGAAAGAATCCAGTCTGACCTCCACTTTGTCAAACCCGGAGGGTCCTGGTTACCCAAGGTGATCGGAGAAATGGCAAAACCAAGCACCACGCATACAGGGGAGGATTTTCCTTCTTGTTTAACCACATGGGCAGGAGCGGAAGCAGCAAGGGCATCCACACACTCAGTAACAGTCTGCCGAGGGGGCCTCTCCGAGGCTCCCCGGGGACACAAAGAAACAAAGACACGGCCTCTGCACCCTGTGCCGTGGGGGAGGCAGAGCACACAGGGAGCTGTATGACAACGGAGCAGGGCCGCTGGGCTGCACGCAGGCAGCTGGGACGGAGAGTGGAGGGAGCCGGAGGACAGAGCGGAGAGCAGGGGACAGGGAAAGCCGTCGTGAGGGGCCGGCTCTCAGCTCCGCTGCAGAGCGGGTCCCGGCCACCAGGAGCACGGCGGCAGGGCCCACGGCCCGCGGACGCAGTGACAGCGGTCTGGCGCAGCAGCGTCCGCGGGAGCTGTGTGGGGGCGCTGGGCCTGGTGGAAGAGTGAACACAAACTGCGGGAGGGAGGAACCAGGTGCTACTTCTGTCGTCGTGGCACATTCTCGTTTCACCAGGAATGTAAACATTTTAGATGCAAATGTAAGGCCGCCCCACCTCGGTTCTGTCCATGTGTCCTTGACGGATGTTCCTGAAAACCCTATCGAGGGTGGAAGGTCTATGGGGTGGCGGGGGTGGGCAGGAGTGGTCGGGGGGGAAACGGAGACAACTGTGCTTGAACAATAAAAAAAGCTAGTTAAAAAATAATAAAAGCAATGAAACGTAAGACTAAACTTCAACTGTCCGCCCCCATCTCTGTCATTCTAACTACAGTGAACTGTCATCAGGCAGGAAACGGGGACGCAGCACTCTGAGTAATCAACTATTTTGGTAAAAAAAAAAGAGTTAATGCATCGGCCGTGACCGCCACGACCGGACTGTAATGCGTACACGTACCAGGAAAAGGCGACCGACCGCCACCTCAGTTGCCTCGGAGAGCTAACGTGGCAGCCCCCCGCGCCTGGGGGCGCCCGTGCGGGAGCGGGAACGCTGCCGGCGCTGGCCGGGCACGCGGCAGGCCCGCAGGAGAGCGCGTGCTCTGCTCCAGGAGCTCTCGATGTGCTCCCGTGAAGTGTGATCCCTCTTGTTCGTGGACGACGAAACCCAGGAATCTCGCCCGCTCGTGAGAGGATGGGCAATGGGTCTGATTGCACACTCTCGCCCCTTTCCCACAGTGGGCTGCGCGTGGGGGCGGGGGGGCGGGGGGGAAGACGGGCAGCGGACAGCAAGCTTTCCCCGGAGCAAACTGAGTCATGGCGGTGTCCACCCTGGGTCTCCAAAACACTGTTCCAGGAGTCAATGATCATGCCTTTTCCTTCTCGACCGTGCTGCACTGCAGGTGAGTTCCTCTGGATTTTATTTGTACAAACGATCCTTTCTTCAAACTAAATTACTGTGAAAACACTTACCACAAAGGAAATTGCTAACAAAATCATTATCTACCTCAGTACAAACTAATGTTATTACCTCCAGGAAACAGAGGCAACTGAATTACATAATAGAAATATTGGCTTAAGGTCACTGGATGTCAGAATGGATCATTTTACAGAAGGCTCCGGAGGGACACGGTTCATCAGCAATTATAATGCTCGGAACACCAGGTTCAACCCATGATTCAGCAGGAGCTCTGTTCCCTGGTTCATTTAGCACCAGCATGAAGTTCTGGAAGGTGGGGAGATACTTATTCTCTCCCTGAAATAGTTCTTTCTAATTGCAGGGGAGAAGAGAGAAAAGCAGAGATGCCCACCTAAGCAATGTTTCATTAATATACATCTAACCCCCTCCGTTAATGTTGTAACGTAGAGTACACCCAGAAACTAGGTCTAGAAGGGACCGGCTGGGTTCCGCACACTCATTTGACAGAGAAGGGAACAAAGACCCAGTGAAGTGAAGGGCTGACCCAAAGTCACAGAGAGAGTGACCAAAAGAACCCAGAGCGAACTGGGGTAAACTACACCACAACCCACACAGGCAAACAGGAAACCAAGGTATGAGAGCTAGTGAGCGACACATTCATGCCCCACCTCATGCACAGACTTCAAGTCCGCTTTGTCATCTTGTAGTGCGTTGTAGGCTGAGAGGTCCCAGGGACCCCCACAAGCCTAGGTGGGGGGCTGGGAAAAGCAGCAGAGTTGTTTTGGGTATCAGTATCAACAACAGCAGACTGGTCTCCTAGCCCGCAGGGGGCCAGGACGGTATGCATGGCTTTGACCCGTGATGTAAGTGGGAGGCAGCTCCCCTGGTTACAGCGCCTGCCTGAGAGCTTGGAGATGGTTTGCTCAATGCCACGGGGCTGCGCCTGCCTGGACCAACCATGGCAGCCAAGAAAGGCAGAGAATACAGGAGTACCAGCAGGTGTAGCTGACTGTGGGAGGAGCTGGGAATGGGGTTACAGAGGAAGACCCGCAGGGGATTTAAACCCAGGTGCAGCAGCCCCGTGGGGTCTAACCATGCTGTTTTGGGAGCGGAGAGGGAGCTCGCTTGACTGTGTGGCTTAGGAAGCGGGAAAGCAAGATGTAGCAGCAAGGTAGGGCTCTCTCTTAGCGGTTTGAAAGGATGCAGAAGGATTCCCTGGCTTGCCATGAGGATGTGGCTTTGGATTAAGAACTGGAGATCGTGGGCACACGGCTGATGGTGCTGGGGACTGCAGGAGGCCTGCCTGCTGAGCATGCATGACTGGGAGGAACCGGGAGGCTAGCTGAGCTATGGACTTCTATCTCCTTTCCCGAGATACAGTACCCCTGGCTGGCCTGCTGTGGCAAGGGGAAGCAGGGTGGTGTGTGTGTGTGTGTGTGTGTTTTAAAGGGACTTTGGGATTCAGTGGTCACATTCTGCCATTACTCTAAACCTGTATAACGTTTGAATAAATAATTCCTTTCCTTTTTGCCAAACTCTGGCCTTAGGAGCCAAAATTCCTAATATGATAGCAAAGATGAACCACAGCGGGGGGAAAAGAAAAAAAAAAAAGACAGCAGGGGAGGGGGCTTGTGTCTGTAACACTCTGGGCCTACACTTGCATAATAAAGGAATTCAGTAAAAACTGAGTAATTAGTCTCCAATACATCCAAATACTTTCCAAACACCATACTTAAGAAAATTGAGGTTAGAACAGCATTTAAAATCCCTGTTAAACAAGGACGCTTATGTTTTAAAACACATGGTGAGATTGCCATACTCCCCAAAGTGCTAAGTTGGCATTAGAGAGCCATTAAAATTGCCAGAGAGATAGCAAACCAATGTTGACCACTGACATTTCAGTACACAGAATATGTAGACATAATTCATTGTAACGTTAAACAGAACCATGAACTCTAGGTAAATGGAAAGAAGAAAAAGAAAACCTTTCACATCAAACGGACAAAAATCTGAATTTTTTTTTCCAAATTCCAATCCCAGAGTATTTGGGGGGTATACATAGGGCAAAAAAAGTCATTACCACTGAGACACGGTTTGATATAGTTGAGCCAATAAAGTAGGCAGTTGTCACTTTAGGGAGGATGAACAGGATCAAGGAGAAACAGAAGCTAATGTACTTGAGAGTCTCGACAAGCGAGAGGAAGTCCAGGATGTTCTGGAGACAAAGTGCCACAGGAGGGTAGTGGCGTCGGAAAGAAACCACAGCATAAGATTTCAAAGAAAAGGAAGCAAAACCACACGTGAGTCCCAGAAACCCAGGGCCGTAAGCTGGGGAGAAACAGATGGGGCCAGGAGCAGCAGCAACGATCAACCCTGGTATTTCCCTTCTCACACCTGATTTCTCCTAGAGTTTTCCCTGCACCGAAACATTAAGCATGAACACTGGGAATGTCACAGGGGGTCACACGGAATGCTCTCAGATTTGAAGTGTCAGACAATCCCTTACAACTCCCAGGTGGGTCTGACGTTGCCAAATGTGCAGTGTGTCTACGCTGGGGTCAGGGAAAAGTATCCACGAGCTGTGCTCTCACAGCAAACTGATGCAGCGGTGCTTTGTGACAGCCCAGTGCCCTCGGGGCCTTCTCATGGTGGCCTCTGAAGGCAGAATTTGTTAACCACCACTCTGCAATGAGCAGCTGTTTGCAGGAAGTGCCCCACGCTGCAGACAACACTTGACTGTCTCCCAGGCTTTATAGGACAATGATTCCCAAAGGCCCGAGTGAACACTCTGGGGAATAGAAAGGGCGGCAGGCAAAGACGGAAGAAGAAATCGTGTGTGGTATTTGATTACTGGAGGACGGCAACTCATCACAGGAGTTGGTTACCACAAAAACCATGATCTGTAAATGGCCCAGGTGGAATATTCTGGAAAATAACATGCTGTGCAAAAATTGAGTTGACTCATAGAACATCAGAGGCAGATGGCACCGTGGAGATTAAGTGGTGGAGGTTCTGGCTAGTGGGGAACAGGTCTGACTCCCTGTTCAGAGCACAAATGTCCCATTTGACAGCCCCGGTCACCACTGAAACACCTGCCTCAGTTCCGTCACAGAATTGTTCATAGCAAGTAAAAATCTACTTTAACTCTTCAATTTATGCCTATTGGGTTATACTGCCTGAAACCAACAGAATAAATCAACTTCATGTCCCACATCCCCGCAAATATTTGGGGGCAGCTTTACATTTCCCTTTGCATCAGTTGCCTCGTCTTCAAATTAAACCACTGTAGCTTATTCAGCTGTAACATTTGTTGTAGGACATAGTGTTGAGTCACTCCAATTACCTAGCTATTCCTTCCTAAACATGTTGCAAATGCTGTACTGCAGTAATCCTAACAATAAGAATCAACATACGTCCTAAGTGCTTTGCTCGTCGTGTTTCACTAAATTCTAATAAGGAAGCCATTACGGCCAGCATCCTATAATGAAGACACTGAGGACTGCAGAAATAGAAGCACTTGTCAGAGGCAAAGTCTGAACTGAACCCCTGTCCTAGACTCCCGCAGCGGGGACCTGACCGGAGCAGGCGGTGGGAGGGGGAGAGGGGCCTCTGCACCCCTGCTTCACCCTGACGCTGTGATTTAATGCATACACTGACCCGGGTGCCCGGGCCACCTGCATCTGTCTTCAAGGAACTGAGAAACAAAAGGCCAAGCGAGACGAGGTTGAAGACAGGCCTTTCCGAACGCTATAGGAAGAAGACCGAACATGGCATTAGGAGGCCATGGGGGTTTTAGGTGATGAACTCATACCCGGACTAGAGGAATTTGGGAAGCTGATTCTGAGAGCAGACATGGCTGGATGAAAAGGAAGCCGCCCAGAGGCCGCAAGCAGCAAGAAGGCTCTCACCGCGGTCCATGAGAGCGAGCCCTGGGCAAGAGGCTGCGCTAGGTGAGTGCCGTGGGGGAGGCACCAAGCACGTTTACGGGTTCCAGAGAGGCAGGTGTCAGGGGCAGGGTGGACGGCAGTGGCGACAATCTGGACTCACGCTGCGGTGCGCGGGGCACTCAGCGTGGGCTGCGGGCTGAGGCCGGGTTTGAATCACAGCCCACCCTTCGCCTCGTGTGGCTGAAGCTGGGCTCGGCGTCTGCACTTGTGAAACAGGCACCTGGGGACCCAATGCAGCGAGGTGACAGGTGGAGAGAGCGCAGAGGAGTCCCTGTCACCCAGCACACGCTCCGTCAGCGGTGACGCTGCGGAAGGAGGAGGCGTGAGAAGAGGGACAGGAGCTGGTCCCGGTGACCCGGCTCTGCACACAGATGGCAGGATGGACTCAGAGAGGGAACGCAGGCAGCAGGGCCAGCCCACAGGGGGTGGGGGGCATAAGGTGGTGAGCCTGAGGAGTCCGGGGTCACCAGGGAGTGACAATCGAGGGGCGTGGAACTAGACATCTGGCTGCGGTCCATCGGGAAGGAACCTGGCTATGAATGAGAAGGATGCAAGATCCCAGGCAGGGAAGTGGCCTGTTTTTGGTGGACAACACAAGCATTTCGAGTGTGAGAGAGAAAAGTGGGAGCCAGGGAGAGACTGCAGGTGTCGACAGTTAAAAAGGGGGCCGGGTGCAACCGGTTCCGGAGCAGTGGAAGAGAACCAGTCAGCACAGCACAGGCTGGAACAGGACCAGGGCGCCGCCGTTTGCCTAGAGAAGCAGGAAAAGGGTGGGGAGGAGGATGGGTGTGGTCATGGTGCTGCGTTTATGGCAGGAAACGGAGGGAGCTTCTCTCCAAGGCTCTCATTTCCTGATAACCTGAATAAACTCCAGGAGGAGTGGGGGTGGGGCTGGGGGCTAGGGAGATGGACTTGACGACAGTGAAGATTCATGGCATTATTTGAAGAAAATGGATCCCTGGCTGGCGTAGCTCAGTGGATTGAGCTCGGGCTGCGAACCAAAGCATCGCAGGTTCGATTCCCAGTCAGGGCACATGCCTAGGTTGCAGGCCACGGCTCCCAGCAACCTCACATTGATGTTTCTCTCTCTCTCTCTTTCTCCCTCCCTTCCCTCTCTAAAAATAAATAAATAAAATCTTTAAAAAATCTTTAAAATAATAAAAAAATTAATTTCCTTATAAAAAAAAAAGAAAATGGGAGCAAGAACAACAAAGGAAAAGCAGGAGCTAACTATTAGCTTCCGGGGCCCAACTCTGTGGCCATTTCCTCTCCTGTACAACACTTGGCTAAAAAAATTCTGCTACACAAGTCACTGGGGTGAACTCTGCTTTCTCTTTCCACTGGACCATGTCCGGTCCGGGGTGAACTCCCAGTGGCTCTCCAGGGATCCCTCACTGTTCCCTGAGAAAAACAAGCCGATTTCAAACCACTAACCACACCTCACCCCTTGCAACTCTGCATTCTAGTGTCAGGAACCAAGCAACACCATTTTTAATAAGTAAAAAGGTAAATATGCAAAAAACATTTTCTGATAGCAAACGGTTCATGTGAGTCTGTCCCACAGGTAAGGTGAGTGTGTCTACAGGTGCAGTCCCAGGTGCCTGGATGGCAGGATGAGCATCCTGAGTGGAAGGAGACTTGCGAGACAGTCTTTAGAAACCATCAGGGTCTCATTCAACACTGGGTCCCGGGCCCGCGATGTTCCACCTGTCGAAACGGAACCTCTGCCCTCCACCTGCTCTGTCCTCCAGCCGACTCTGCTGTCCAGGAGTTCTGGCCTCTGAAAGCAGGGAATCTGTTTTTCCTGTGTCCTGCTCATGGGTACTCACCACAGAACTCCTTAGGCCCTTCCTAGAATAACTTTAAACTAGCAAAGAAATCTTTCCTTCATCAACAATCCTTTCAAGTATCTATTTCCCTCCAAGTAGACAGAGTTCTGTGTGTACTCGTTAATGCTTTATGAGCTCGGGCTTGGTGCTGAACGCACCAGAGGCTGGTTCATCTCCAGACGCAGGGTTCCCGCTATTGCAGGGCCGGCCACGAGGAAGAGAGTGATTTCTGATGTACAACCACGTGGTCAAAACTGAGGAGCCTCCCGGAGCCCGAATTACCAAAATCGGAACACGAAATTGTCTCAGTTCTATTTTTCTCTAAAATGTTGGAAATAAGCGAGCAAGACGAATTACAGAGAGGAAAGAGGATGGGTTAGTTGACGAATCTGAACAAGCACCGATGTTGGGCAGCTGCCGTGTTGGGTCCAGGACGGGTAACCGAACTGCAGAAAACAGTCTTCCCGCCCTCCAGGAATCGTACAGGCAAGGGAGACCGATGCCCAAGAAATAGCAGATGGGTTAACGAGGCTAAACAAGAGTTCAACCAATGCAGACGGTTCATTTGCCACAGGTGTCCTTGTCCTCAAATGTCCAGTGTTAGAAACCAGCTCTCCCTCCACACCGCACTGAATGCAGGGGGTGTGCCCTGGCTTCTGGACAGCCCTCCGAGCCTGGTCCACGCGGAGGCTGCGACGTGAGCAGATAATCCTCCACCACAGGCTTCGTCTAAGGGTGTACGTAGGAGGGGAAGGGTGGCCTGTGGGGTGCGAGTGAGGAGAGCAGAGGGGGCCCCCAACTGACGCAGAGAGAAGAGCCAGAAAGGCCACCTAGGGTGATGGCAGCAGGCAGGGGGCCAGGGACATGAAGGGTCTTTCCCGGGCAGGGTCACTCTGCATCTTCTCCTGTCCGGCCTCAGCCAGCCCCTCCCTGTCCACGTCAACAGGAACGCCCCTTCTCCTCCAAGGCCAAAGTCTCCGCCCCCGCCCCCCTCCAAAACCATGGCTTCCCCTTCTCCACGTAAACTCACTGTGTTATCTCTTCAAAGAGCAACACTGACGCCAACTAGTAAAATAATAAAATAGGTTCCACATCATTACCTTTGCATATATAGCGATAGTGCTGGACGGGCTCACCACTGCTGTGCAATTATTAATGCCTTATATTATTATAAATTATTAGGATTCATTCCTGGAGGGCAGGGGTCACCTTCACGTGCCCCCAGCCGAGAGCGGTACTCAGTAGGTGTTCGGTGCCGTAAGATAGGACAATACTCCTTCCAGAAGTAAAAAGCTTTGGATGTTCACTAATTAGCTGAATCTTCTACAGTTATTCTCTACATGTGACCATACTTACAACAGTGGATTCTACCTGAGGTGGCTGATTAGCAGGGGATTTGAACTTCACCTCACCATGGAACACTTTCATTTCCTTTTGACAGAGTTATTTTACAGAAAATGCAGAATTTAACATTTTCCCCAAAATAACCCAAAACATGTACATCTCTCTTCCCAGCCACCATGAGGATGTTCGCCTCTCCCACTCTGATCCATTCGGAATTGTATTTGAGTCCACGCTACCCTGGTGAGTGTCCTCAGAGTTTCCATCTACATCAAACCGAACGGCACACACTAATTGCTGGGGGTGAAGAGTTAGGGGGAAAGTTGACTGTGCATTTTCCATCATTACGTTTAATGTCATTCGGCTAGATGGGCAATGTTACATTGTAAGAGATGCAAGTACAACACAAATTGATGAGGAGATCATAACCCTAAAATTTCTAACAAGAGTCAGGTATTGATTTTGATGTACAACCAAGAAGCTTACTTAATACCACTTCTGGTCAATTCACTATTTTTGTATTGTATTCTGGGAGGGGGTGGTATTCTGCACCGACCGTGAATCAAAATGATGAGGACAGCATCTGTCTTTCTTGCACTCAGTGCGGATAACTGCCAGTGCACAAAGATAACCAGCAACGGGAGCCATCCATCACCGAGGTCGTCTGTCACCATTCTGCTTCCACGCTGATGCAAAAAAAAAAAAAAACTATTCTTTTTGACCTATATAAATTTCAAATGCGTGTTACAGATGAAAAATGCTCCATGAACAGCTACGGTAACATGAGACTGCCAAAAGAGAGGCACCCACTGCAGTTCATTATCATTATCTCATTATTTCATTATTATGTTCAAGTTCAAGCCACGGTTTTGAAACGAGCAAATGCAGACACGTCGTCCATCATGACATCATTCACGTTGTACCAGGTGTCCAGTGAACTTCACTGCAGACTGTTTCCTGTGTGTCTCACGACCCCTGCTACACTGTACCTCATTATGTTCTATTTCAGGTGATGTGTGAACATAAACGAATCTGATTAGGCTGAAATTTCTCAAAGAAGTAAGGTCCACCTACTTCAACATGGTACTTGACAGAATAGTTCCTTTTTCTGCCTCATTTTTAGTAGCATTTTATATCATTCTGTTTCTCATTAAAACAACAGACATGTAACTGAAGAGTAAAAGGTGGGCGTGCAGGCACTCAGCTGGGTGTTGGAACTACGGGCACAAACACGTAAGACTCGATGAAGCTACAAGAATGGTCACTGGGTGCTACACCGGAAATGAGTACGATGTTGCACACCAACTGTATTTCAAACATTTTAAAAAGTTAAAAAAAAATAAATCTTTTCACATGTGTATAATAGTAAATTCCACGTACACAAATATAGTCAGTTACATGTTCATTAGTTTTGAAAAGAAAACATGGTTTTATCCACACATTTTTATTCATATCCCTCCCCCTTGTTCTTCTGCAAACTCTGACGTATCAAACGCAGCTGGACACACGGCCCTGCGGCAGGACCGCAGGCAGCAAGGTGGTTCAGCGGACATGCACCTGGAGAGGTGATCACAGGTACTCTCTGGGAGGGTGTAAAGTTAAGGATAGAACACAGAGCTTTATAGTTATGATTAACGGAGAGATGAGGCTACACTATCCCTAATACAAATAAGTATATCAGATAAAACTATAAATTCTCATTTATAAATATGAATGCAAAAATTCCAAATAAAATCTTGACAAGCCCAACTGCATAGTGAAAAAATATCTCCTCGTGACCAAATGGGATTTATCACAGGAATGCAAGACAGGCAGAATTAAACACAGGCTATTTATGTAATATAGTCACCCTATTTACAGAGAAATGCAAAGCATACCCACTGCTATCTTGATCAATACTTAGTATCGAAGTCTGAAAGTACTTAAAATCTAATAACGTTCACTTTAAGATAAACATCCAATAACAAAAAAGAAAGAAAGAACCCCCCCCAAGAAAGCCAACAGAGAATCGAGGACAGAACCCTACTTCTAACTGCACATGAGGAGCCTAAAGCAAATATTCCATTTACTGGTCAAGAGCAGGAAGCTTCCCAAGAAAGGCGAGAGGAAGCGGACGGAGGTTGTGTCCAGAGAGAGAGAACAGTGAGACGTGCAGGGCTTTGCTCGGCCCACGTAAGAGACGGGCACAACCAACTGAAAGGGAATGAGAATGAAGAAGAACCTTCAGAAGTGTGGCCAGGATCAAAAAGCACACAGTGACTTCCCCGCACACAGAGACAACTGATGGCAGCTCTTGCTGGGGAAAGAAATCTTCCGAGAGACAGCAGTGAAAGTGCACGGACCGAGCAGGAGTAGCCTTAACAAGAACCGTGTGGAGTTCACGCGGGGAGAACTGTGAGACTTCGCCGTGCCTTACTTGATGCCCAGTCCAGAGTGCTTGCTTTGCAATACGAAATTAAAATTCTGCAGGAGAGTTCTCATACAAACATACCAGCTATGATTAAATTAGTTCACTTTCTGAACCGGCTGAGGTCTAAAACCCTGGCTTCAAAAAAAAGGGAGAGAAGGAGCTGGCATGTTTACAAATATTTTATTTAACAGGGGTGTCAAACCCATGTTCACCGGGGACCACATCGGCCTTGAGGTTGCCTTCAAAGGGCTGACTGTAACGTCAGGACTGTGTAAACGTAACTACTCCTTAACCAGGGGCAAGGAGCTCAGCGCTGCCTCCAGGTAGAAACCAGGTGCCGGGCCGGATGAAGCAAGGTGCAGGGCCGGATTCGGCCCGCGGGCCTGTGTGTGCCCCTGTGCTCTGGAAGATGCTTACAGTCCGTGTGTGCAAAGCAGAAGGCTGTCACTGGCCGGTCCCCGGCTTCCTAAACCGCAGACTCATTTCCGCCCTGTGATGAATCACTGGCCCCTCAAAGGGATGTGCACAGAGACTGGCCCGACGTGGTGTTTCAAAAAAAAATATTTTTTTTGGCTAAATACGCACATCTGTGTGTTTCTGCTGAAAAACTGGCAAGCTGTAAAACCCATTTAAAATCTTCTTTTAAATACCATGCAGCGACAATCCCTTGAGGCAGCAGCTTTAGAGATGGTGCTTAAACAAGGGATTTTTTCTCCCAACAATAACAATTTTCTTTAAATTCATTTACAAAACCTCACCACACAGCATGAGGCATGCTTTCCTGGTAAGCAACTATAAAGTAGGATTAAGTACCCTCAAATGCCGATGAAATCAAGTCAGCCGGATCAGACGAAGATGACCGTGATGCAGTTACGGACGCGCTAATTTACACAGCCCCCTAACCATGTTTGATTGCCACATTAAACACCCTGAGTGCGTTCCCTCAGACGCCGGTCTGTGCTCTCGCAACTCACAACAGTGTCAGCGAAACTCACTTGTTTTATCGGAATGGTGCACTCGGTCTTTTAATTTATATTACTGGGAACATTCACCAGCTCCAGCCATGATGCCTACATACTTTCATTAGACAAATTTATGTAATTAACTCCGTCAGGCTGATTTTTACGAGGCGAGCAAAGCGTTAAAAATCACTCTCTCAGCCTTGGGCCGCGAGAGTCATTGTGAAGAATGTACAGAAAAGTGCATTCCTCTCTGGTACCCTCTGACCACCTGGAACGCACCCCTCTCCCCATGAACTGGGGAACTGGAGGTGAGAGTGGGTGCTAGCCAGCGCTGCAGTAACTGCTGTGTGGCTCTTCATCACCCCACCCACCACCACGCTCCCCAACCCCCACCAGCCCCGGGACCCTTCAGGCTACTCTGGTCCTCGGGACACACCAGCAGCCCCTCTCCACTGGGCCGTCACCCACTCACCTTGCACGTTCAAGTGCAAAGCCACTTGGCTTGTTTGTGCCTCACCCTGGGGGCGCCTCCCTCGCTGGAATGAACAATGTGACTGGAGACCCCGGTATGTTTCAGATGCGGCTTCCTGTCCGGGACTACACTTGACCTTCCCTCACCTGCACCAGGGCTTCAGACGCATCACCAGCCACCCTCTGCCCGCCGTCCCTCAAAGACCGGGACGCCACCCGAAGTTAAAGATAACTTATTTACTCCGCCAGTTACTTAGGCAACTCTCAAGCACTAATGAAATTCTCTTCGCATTATAAACTCTACAGAACAACCTTCCACGGGCAGCAGGGCACGAGAAAAGGGGGCGATCCCGACCCACCCCCGGGAAACACACACAGCACAAAACCCGCGCGGGTTCCTCCCTAACGATGCCCTTCGGTTGCTCTGACACCCAAGCTCCGTCAAGAGTTGGAAACCAAGACGCGCGTACGCCAGGCGGCCAAGTGGCAATGACCACAGATTCCAGCACACACACACACACACACACACACACACACACACACAGAGTTGCCCTGAAAGCTCACTGAGCCGATTCGCTACATTAAGCAAATTGAGGGACAGCTGAAAGTTCTACGATGTTCACACTGCAAGCAAGTCACGTCTTCTGCGGCCACTGGAAGTGACCGGCCGGAACCGGGGCCTGGCAGAAGCGGGGAAGCTCCGCGGAAAGGACGCAGATCCAGATGGGTGAGGACAGAAGTCCGGGCGCTGATCCCATCACCCGGCGACCACGTCTGGCAGCTTCGAACGCAGTGGTTCCAGCCTTGTTCTGTGGGTTCAGACTGGCCCCCCAACTCCGCTCCAGTGGCATTCTTCAGTGCAGGCCTCGCAAGGAGCCTCAGAGCTGACCTGGAAAGTCAAGGTCGCTTCCTGCACACGCCGACAGCCAGCCCTGGGCACACGCCCGTGCCAAGCAGACGGGTCCGAGTTAACTCGGTGAGGTGGAGGCCTGGCCGGCTGCGGCCGCCTCGGACATTTTTACTTGAAAAATCATCCAGACAGAAGAAATCGGATATTTCTACTACATAGATCCTAGTGTCCACCCCCAGAGTCGAGAATGCCAAGAGCAAGGACCAGCCTCCCACTGTGCAGGCGTGCAAACCGTGGCAGAGACGACGCAGCCCTGCAGCCAGCAGCTGTGAGGGGCCTCTGCCTTCTCCAGCCCCTCAGCAGGGCAGACACTGTCCTCTCTCGACAGGGCGCCTCCCGTGGTGGGCAGCCCCTCCCCCGCCAGCAGAACCGGGCTCCCAGTTCCACTGCACTTGAACTGTGGGGCGTTTCTGTCTCCGGTCATAAGCTGCTGCTGGCCCTGACTGATGAACAGCCTGACAGGTATTTATTCAATGAATGAACAGGAGGAAGGAGGAAGGGGGCGGGGGGAGGCTGGAAAGAGTGGGGGGAAAAAAAGATGGAAATCTAGATGATTTGAAAAGATTTCTGGGACAGATATTTTCCAAGAGTTAGAATTCTCTGGTATCATTACAACCAGTTTAGCAAATAATAATACATTTGGATTTCTTTTCTACTGAATTCCCTGAATGAGAAGAAACACTTGTTCACAATTTGTATCCCCTTGAAACTCACTTTCTAGTGCACCCCATAATTTTATTTAAATGCTTTCAGGTTAGGATTATAATTTTGTCATAAATTTAATTGCACATCCGAAAGTTCAGGAGAAAGCCTTCCATAATACATGAAGCTCCAATCAAATGCAGACGGCATGGAAGTAACGCCTGTGCAGAAACTGCACCCCCTTTCATCACGTGCACGCACATGACGACAGTGTAACAGAGCGTTTGCGACGGTCGTTTAAAGCAGCAGCGCTCGCGGTCTGGTCCAAAGACCTCCGAGGGGGGAGAACCTTTCGGAGGTTCCGCAAGGTCTCCCCTTTCCCAGTGCACCCCCATGTGAGGGCAGATTTTCTTCCTGTACCTCCGCCAAAGCCGCACATCGCAACGGAGTGAAGGCAAGAGCAGATACGGGGGCCCCGCTGTTTCTATTAAGCCAGATGTTAAGGAGACTTACAGAAAGGTAAGAAATATATTTGGAAATATATTAGGAAACTATATTTGGGAGTACAGTTATTTTTCACGAAAATACTTAGATTAACAAATAATGAATTTATTCTTATTTTAAATGAATTAATAAATATATATTTTTAATTTTCCCAGTTTTATTTTCTAATATGCTAAGTATTGGAAAAACTAAACCATGTGAACAGAAGCTCTTTGGAGGTCTTCATTTTTAAATTTTAATAAACCATAAGCAAATTAGCAACATCCTGTATTACTGCCAGAATTCCTTCCAGTAAACAATAGATGAAATTTAAATACAACTGGCTCTCTACACGGATGCGCTACCAGGCGGGCTGTCAGACCACTGCAGGAGAAAGCACGAGGCACTGAACACCTGGGACTCGGCACCGGTGTCCTCGCTCCCCAGCCAGGCGGGCGTCCGGTCCCTGTCATCCTCACACCGACACGACACACTCACGGTTATCCCAGCAAAACGAGAATCACTGCACGCTGCCCATGCTCTTGAACATTTCACTACCCGAGACGGTACAGAGCGTCTTTTATATAATTACATATATGAACTAATTCAGCTATCTGGGACTATACGAAGTCTGTCCAGAAAAAGTCCAGCCATTGTTAATATAACGAGAACGGTTTGCACAACAACGATGTCACCTGGCAGCCAAGGAGCGTGGACCGGAATGCACATGCGTGAACAATGACGACTTCACTGTACTAGTCAGTGGCGGGTGTGGGGGGGCGGGCGGGTAGATGCTGTTGAGTGAGCATGTGCACTGTGTGGCCATCACATTCAAATGACTGAGTGAGTGGAGCAACGAATCTGCATCCAATTTTGCGTTAAGGTTGAACATTCCCCTGCAGAAACTACTCAGATGATCCAGAAGGCCGCAGCTATGGGCAACTGGTGATTGGCAGCTTCATCACCACAATGCACCCACTCATGCATCATGCCTCATGAAGAGTTTTTGGGTGAAACATCAAATCTCCCAGGTGACTCAGCCCCACTACAGCCTAGATTTGGCACCCTGCAACTTCTGGCTTTTCCCAAAACTAAAATCACCTTTGAAAGGGAAGAGATTTCAGACCATTGATGAATTCAACAAAATAGGACAAGGTAGCTAACTGTGATTAGGAGAACTGTGTGAGGTCCCAAGGTGCCTACTTTGAAGGGGACTGAGGCATCATTGTCCTGTGTACAGTGTTTGTTTGTTTTTTGTATCTTGTTATCTTCTTCAATAAAGGCCTCTATTTTTCATAGTGCATGTCTGGATACTTTCTGGGTGGACCTCGTATTTCACAGGCAACTCACCATTCAGAGTCACATATAATACATTCTATAGTAGTCGTTGAAGCATAACTGTAAATGGCTGAAACCATCACAAAAATGTCCTGAAATATCCATCTTGCTTTATAGCGTCTCAACAAGGTGCTCACTTGTTTCAGACGCCGAGGCACATCCCGGTGTTGCCCAGGGTTGCCCACACCTGTCCGTGAAGTCGGGCTCCCCCGAGGGCTCTGGGACACTCGTGTGTGGGAGCAGAAAACCAGTTCTACCACAACCTGCATGTCAGGCACCCCGCACCGAGACGGCGCTCTCTGTTACCAACACCAGAAGGAGCGCTCGATGCGCTTGCTCTCAAGCCCTTCCATCACCTGACTGTTACAGAAAGTCTTGCTGAGCAGAGTGGGGGCCTGAGAAAGGTGCTCCAAAGCCACAGCCTCCATTTTTCTCTCCTCCCTTAGTCCCAAAAGAATTTTCTAAAATTCTGCACTTACACTTTTTCGGTTGACATCTAAAATTTCCACCACAAGCTTAAATGGTTGCAAAGGATGTAATTTTCCATATATTGTAAATGTTCTCATTCTAAAACTGTTAGATCACTCTTTACAGGGTACCGAAGAACTCTAAATTCACAGCAATTTGATAGAAAACATTGTCTATTTTTAAACACATTATTTAAGAGTAAGAAATTTTACATGGTTCTCATTTTTTGTGTGAGTTTATTTATATTCACTTCTACAAAGAATTTTACCTTACTATAACACATTTTTATTTCTGAAAGTTTTTTTATTGATTACCCCATAATTCTCTACAATACAAATATTTGTGTTCAAACCTTATAACTGAAGTTTGAAATTTTGTTTTATTTCCCAAGGCTGTGAAATTCAAACGAAAAATATGTATTACAACAGAAATGCAATTCTTAATGAAATGGATAAGGCTAGTATTTTTTTTCTTTTAAAACATTTTCATAGGCCTCTGAATATTATTTATTGCTAGCACAAGACCAGGTGCCACATCCATTTTTCTATTGTTTTCTCTTTTTAGGAAAGGATTGCAAAACTTTGATCAACTGAGTAAGTGGGTGAGAATGGAGAGAGTTTTATTATAGCAATGCTATTCCCTTCTTCAAAACCACATAGGTAATCATACATCAAATATTTTGAATAATCTACCAGCTGATAACTCAAATTTCACCTTCCTACACACGTCTTGAAAACAAAGAATTGGAAACCATCCAAGTTACGAAAGGATTCATTGCCTAGTATTGAGGTCACTGCTGTTTTTACAGGTGACACCGGTATTTCTAACTGACCCTCCGCTCAACGCAACAGGGGCTCTCCAGCCCGGGGAGGCGCCGGGAGACTGGGAGCGAGTGTGGGCCCCATCAGCATTGCCTCTCGTGACACGAGAGAAGGGCAACTGTGAAGGCGGGGACAGGAAGGGAAAACCTGCTGGAGGGAGAGGTGCCTTCCTGGGCGGGCCAATTTCAGGGAAGACTGGAAATCGAGGTCTTAGAAGTTGGAGTCTTCAAAGTCAACCACGGGTACTTTGCAAAGTGGTCGCGTACCAGTTTGAAGACCTCAGGCTGAAGGGCCCGTCTGTCCTTGCACAGCAGCTCTGAGTGTCGTCAACTCTCTGTTCACCTCTGGCCTCAGCTCTCTCTGCACACACACACAGCAACCAGGGCCCACGCAGGGAGAGGGACCAGAGGAAAGGATCGCCGCTGTGCTCGTTACAAAACGATCGATGACGGCACAATCATGGCAACAGTAAACAGGCTCCAAGTCCCTTCCCACGGGAGAGTGCTCAGAACAGCAACACAAGTGTCAGCTGTCACCTTGATAGACGTGCAAAATTGGGGGCCCATTCCAAGACTACTGAATCAGGATCCGACCCAACACAACCCCCGGGAGACTCACAAGCAGATACGCGTGTGAGGGCAGGTCTGCGAAGGTGAGAGACACATCTGGAAACTGAACAGGATGAGAGCATCTCTCGTGAAGAACTGACGCTGCCTCCTCTCTGACCCTGAGGCTCGGGCGGCCGTGGGTTCCCTGCTTGTCCGTCTCGCCAGCACTGGCCAGCTCCTCAGCTGGAACTCAGAAACACCCTGGAAACACAGTTCTTCCCCCTCGCCCCGGACTCCCGCAAGGTCCTTCCTCCCCTCCATGTAGCCTCTCCTCACTTGCATGTGACAAGTCTGACCACAGCACTCCCCCACGTAAAAACCCTTCACGGGGCCTCCAGCTTCGAATGAAAATATTTACAGGTATGTGAGGGCCTGGCGACCTGGCCCGTTTACCTCCCTGGTCTCATCTCCCAGCCGCGGGCCACTTCCTGCTGCAACCACTCCTTGAGCTCCCCCACCCCGTGAGGTCACTGTGCGGCCAGCCGCCCCTTCCCGAGATTCCTTGGTCTGCTGGCTCGTCCCGCCCTTCCAGGGCCAGCTCAGGCGCTTCTGCAAGAAGCTTTCCCCGCATGCACGCAGTGGGCGAGGTTCCTTTTCTTTCTTTTTTTTAAAAAAACAATGCTATTGTGTTTGCCACACAAAGCACAGGAAGATGCCCAACTTCTTTTTTTTAAAGATTTTTTATTTTATTTATTTTTTAGAGAGGTAAGGGAGAGAGAAAGAGAGAGCGAGAGAAACATCAATGTACGGTTGCTGGGAGCCGTGGCCTGCAACCCAGGCATGTGCCCTGACTGGGAATCGAACCTGCGACGCTTTGGTTTGCAGCCCGAGCTCAATCCACTGAGCTACGCCAGCCAGGGCCCACAAGGTTCCTTTTCTTTGTACTCCCGCAGAACCTATCATTTTATACTCAAATGACCCATCTCCCTAAACAGACAATAACAGTAACAGTGTAAAGCAGGTGATGACTATGGAGTCGAGCTGAGTAAAATAAAATTTAATTCCTAATCGTAACAACTGTAACAACTCTTACAATTAGCTTATTTGTTTCTTCCCTGCTCTTACACTTCTGGTGCTTTTATGTCATGTCATAGTTGTCATGTTTTGACTGTATTTTTATTTTTTTAATAACCTACCTCAATTCCTCTTTTGCAAATAGACAGGGTATAGGTGCATAAATAGACCATGGCTGTGTAACTTTGGTGAAATTACATCATGCGTCTGAGTCGCAGTTTCTTTATATTAATGAAATCATAATTACAAGATCATGTTAGGTAAATAGTATCAAATTAGAGATGCATGTGAAATATTTTATATAAACCATAAACATTTTATATAGAGTGATTACTTGCTTTTATTAAACTCATATCCAATCTAGAAAAATCCCAATGGTTAGAACTTTAAACCAACGGGAAATGCCTTCAGAACAAAGGCAAACTTTAAATGAGAAGGTCCTAACCTTCTATGCTGAACTGTTACTATTTAATTCAGAATAACATTAGTATCCTGGAGTGACCTTTGCACAATTCTTCATTTTCGTAGTTTCCTGTACTTTAAGAAGGATGTAGAGAAGAAAGTGATTATTTGAAATTGTTCAGCCCTAGCTGGTGTGGTTCAGTGGATTGAGTGCTGGCCTGCAAACCAAAGGGTTGTCAGTTCGATTCCCAGTCAGGGTACAAGCCTGCGTTGCCGGCCAGGTCCCCAGCAGGGGGTGCGTGAGAGGCAACCACACATTGATGTTTCTCTCCCTCTCTCTTGTCCTCCCTTCCCTTCTCTCTAAAAATAAAGAAAATCTTAGAAGGAAACTGTTCAGCTTCTAAAACACAGTCTGGTGTCATGAATATTTTATTTATTGAAAATATTTTCCTGCTTCTCCTTTTCAAGGACCCCACATCACAACGCTCTACCTCACCCGCCTGTGCTGGGCGTCATTACCGACCCCGCACCGCGGCTCGTTTCACTGGGCACCGGCGCCCACCCCGTGGGCTGTCCTGCGGGGCGGCAGCCGGCACTGACACTCGGGAGAAATGCCACCGCGGCAACAGAGAGGGCTACCAACAAGGCGAAGAGAGTGAAAAGGTGATTCTCTTCATAGCCTCACTTGGTTCTGAAGGACGCATCTGAAACGAAGTCAGAGAGACTCAGTAAACGACCAGTGTGCTGAAGGAGGAAAAGAGGGAACAAGCAGCCGCCGGCCCGAACCCACAATTTATCCACGTGCGGAGCCAGTGCCCCTGGCGCCCACATGGGGGGTGTCCCCGCCTCTCCTCACTGGGAAGAATCCGGGCGCCTTGGCGAGGTGGCCGGTTCCGGGGCGGAGCAGAGAGGGCGCCCACGACCCTGGGGATCTCGTTGTCCCAGAAGGCAGGGCAAGGCTCAGGGACGGGGCGTGTCCCAAGAACTCGGAACAGCCCCTGGCAGGGGTGGGGAGGGCCGGGAGAGCACACTGGACAGCAGTGGGGGCCAGCGAAGGTGCACAGAGCAGAAAGCTGAGAGCCAGTGGGACAAGCCGCGCTGCTGCTGCTGCTGACGGGGGAGCATCGTCTGGCCACCGCCACAGCAGAGCCAGCTCAGGCAGGGATCCCTACGGCGGCCAGAGGAGAGGAGCGCGTCCCCTCAGGAGCAGAACCTGCGGCGGCCTCACAGCGTCCCCCCACGACTGCTCACCTGTCACAACCGCAGGAAGGGGACACCTCCTTGACCGGGGGGGCCTAGTGCTTCCAGAGGAGCAAGCGAGAGCCAGAAAGACCTTCCAAAGGGCCCCAGTCTCTAACACCGGATGACCCACATGATAAAAATATGCCATGCAGAAAAGGCCAGCTTTATGTGAGCAGAAAAAGTGTGCCGGGGTACCCACACCCCCAAAGGATGGACAAAGTGAACCCCGTGTCACCCCGAGGCTGCTGCCTCGCACCCAGCTCCGTTCCCCATCACTCCAGCTCCCTTTTGGGGTATCTTCCCCTTTTCTGTGCGGCCCTGGTACAAGCACAAACCCAAATGCACGCACTCTGACCCCGGAACCAAAGACAACCCCCCGGAGGCTGCTTCTAGCAACCTCCTGCTCGCTCCCACCCCCACCCCTCGTCCAGGCTGGGGAGCACCTGAGCCAAGCATAGTCAATCGGACACAATCACGAGGGAGTCAGGGAGTCCGTGCGTGAGCCAAAGATGCGGTCAGACTTGACGCGGGACTGCCACGGAGCCCAGGAAGTTTTGTCCAATGTTCCCGCCACCACTGGACCAGCCCGGTGGTTCTCGGTGCCCAGCACAACCCTGCAGTCTCGCTCCCTTCAGTGCTGGGAGCGCCCCCCGCGCCAGACACTGCTAATACATTCCTTTACTGCCTTGCAGCCAGAGCCTACTTTCTTGGCCAGCAACAACAGCACAGCTAGTAAATGTACGGAATAAAATATAAAGACAAAATGTGTGGAATAAAACCTAAAGACGGGCGGGGGTAAAATTACATAATCGTATTTAGCATTCCTCCGGTTGACGTTTATTGTTTCCCGTGGCTTTGGTTTGTTGGAAACCGCGCTGGCCCGAGAGCGCACAGACCCGAACCCCGCCCGGGCTCCCCGCCGGCGGGAGAGCGAAACCGCTCCGGCTTTTCGCTGTTTCCGTCTCCGCGTCTGCAAAGGAGGTGGTTTTGACGGCAGGTTTTCTTGTACTCCTGAAACATTATGTTTGGTGGAAAGGAGGTTCTTATGACTCTGTGACAGCAATCCATACCTTCTTTCAAAAAGAAAACACGTGGGATTGTTGAACTGAGTATTTCCTATTCTTTTTTAATATTGCTTTTCACACAAATCAGATGGCACGGTAGTTTCACACGACAAATAAACACAAATCAGATACCTTCAGACTGCTTCCATGGGAGATGACACCCCTGTCTCAGAAGATTTATCCCCAAGGAGTAAAAAGGCCTGAAATATTCTTCCTCTGTAAATACATTACGAGATCCGCAGGAAAAGCAATGCATCTCCTATAGATTTTTACATTTTCTAATATCCCATTCTTCTGAAATACGCTTTCCTACATGGTTCCAAATGTTGTATAACTACCAGCCTCAGAGAAGTGTTTCAAGAGAACAAATAATTCCTTTTAAAATTCATTGATGAGTGTGATAGACCTGTGTTGCTAAATGCGCAGGAAGTGGATTGGTGCGGTTGGTAAGGAATACCCCCCATGCAGTGGGAGGGGTTCAGTTTCCCTGCCGTCTGAGATTGCACACGTCACCCAAGGACTCCAGGGCAGCTCCGCCTTCCGGGCTCAGGCTCCTCCCCTTTGCCCACAGAGTAAGTGCCTGCCCGCCCTTTCCCACTGCCTCATGGGATGTCTCTGTCCTGCTGCCGCCGCCTCCTGGACCCTGGTCCCTGCCTCCCTCTGAAAGTCTGCACCCTCCGGCACCATCCCACCAGCTGCACCCTCAGCTCAGAGGAGGGGGCGTCCTGGGGCGCGGTCCCCGCCCCACCCAGCGCAGCCCCATGGAACAGAGTTCTCACGCCCTGGCAGGTGCTCCGAGGTGGCCAGGAGAGATGGCTGAGCACGGGCTCTCTGTGGTGCAGAAGGACGCTGTCTCATGGGGAGACCGTGTGTACAGAGGCCGACCTCACGGGGCACAGCCACCATGTCAGGCCATTTCTTTTTCTTTTTTTTTTTTTTTTTTTTTAGACAGAGGGACAGGGAGGGAGAAAGAGAGGGAGAGAAACATCAATGTGTGGTTGCCTCTTGTGCACCCCTTACTGGAAACCTGGCCCGCAACCCAGGCGTGTGCCCTGACTGGGAATGGAACCAGGGACCCTTTGGTTTGCAGGCCGGCACTCAGTCCACTGAGCCACATCAGCCAGGGCAGGCCATTTCTTTAAATACACAGAGGGTACGTATACATAACAAATACTAGAAATTTAAAAATTGAAATGGTGTGAAGAGGCAGGTATATGTGTGTGTGTTTTAGCTTCAATAAGCTCAGCTTGGAAAACTACTTGTTTTCTTTCCCTATTTGTTTGATGTTCAGTGCTCAACCTAAAATCACTGTTTTTACGGTTGAGCACTCAACATCAAACACACATCACAGAGTGTCAGTGGTCTTAAATTCCTGCTAGTCCACATAAGCGAGATTCCCCCAGCCGTGACACTCAGGATGATCAACAGTTGGCCACGATTCTGGCTGAGCGAGCCACGCCCATCCCGCAAGCGTCCCCCAAAGCCTCAGCCCCCCGATTTTCCCGAGAGGAGCAGCTGCACTGCACCACCCCGGCCCGAGTGTTCTGTCCCGGACCCGCGGTGAAAACAGCCAGCAACTGCAAAACACAGCACAGCAAAGAGGACCCCGGCCTGCAGCCAGCTGCATGGTGCGCACTGCCATGAAATGCTGGAGCCTCACGCACAAAGAGGATGCCGCCGCGTGTTCTCTCTCTGTCGGGTGGCGCGCGGGAGGAAGCATGGCCGAGAGGTCACGCACGTTGCCCCAGAGTGAAGCGGAGGCCCAGCAGGAACAGAGAAGGGGCGTGGAAGTGGGACCTGACTGACATGGTCAAGGCCATGACCAAAGCCTCACTGATGCCCGGCCCAGCTCTGGTTCTTCCCTTCTATCGGCCCAAGAGCTCCTTGCACCGGACACCACCTCCCCACCTCCTGGACCTCCATCAGCACAGGGCTAGGGAGAGCCTGGGGGTGCCAGGCAGGACCCATCCTCCCCCCACCACCCCCAAGTCTGCAATGGCGGCTGGCCAGGCATGAGAACCAGATGCCCTTCCCGCAGCACCACTGGCAGCCTTACTGAGTGTGTGGTCCGGGGACCATAAGAAGGAATCTTCGCAGCCCAGCATTTCCCCTCTGCATGGGCTCTCAGACGAGCCCCAGACGCCCCTCTCGCCTCCAGCTCCCACACAGCTCTGGGGGCAGGGAGGCCGCCCCAAGGCCGCCAGGCACCCTGGGCCTCATCTGCTGGATTCTTTCCTGCGCCTGCTTGTAAATCTCTGGTGCACTGGGAATTCCATTCCAACTCCATTTGTGTTTGTTCCTTCCGTTAAAATGTAGGCTCCCTGGTCTGTCTCTTTTGTTAACCCATGTATCCCCAGCACCTCCAGAGCACTCAGTAGGTGTTTGTTCAGGGAAGAAATCACCAAAAGAGCTGTTTAAAAACAACAACAACATCCAAAAAAGGCAGAGGCAAGTGAAAGGCTGTTTTTTCTAGATTTGAAGGTTTCAGCCTTTTGGGAGTCAGGGAAGGCTTGGACGCATAATGTTTGAAAATAATATACTCGACGCACACGACATTAACAAAACCGTGTCTGGCGACCCTGGAACATCTCTTCAACAGCTGTTTGGCCTCTTTTAATTTCTATAACGACTTTTCACACAGAAACATACATTTGTTTTCAAGTCAATAGTAGTTTTCAAAAAGTAATTGCTTTCCAAATTATTACCAAAACGATTTCTATTGTTCACAAAATAGCTTTCAGAGCCCAACACATGCAATCATTTTAATTAGTATGTTCTCTACCTTTTACGGCTTCCTTGAAAGCTCTGAAAAATTCATCGTCCTTCTTTCTGAAGCGTTAAGAAGGTGTAAACACTCACTGCGTTTTCCTAAATGATTTGAAAATGTATGTCCCGATGAAAGTTTGCGTGCAAATGTTTGTACCGATGTTGTTCCTAATCGTCAAAACTCGGAAGCAACCGAGACGCCCGCCCCTCGGTGGGTGACGGATACACAAACCGTGGCCCACCCAGACAGTGGAACGTTCTCTGGCGCTAGGAGGGAATGAATGAGCTGTGAGCCCACGAGAGGGCACGGAGGACCCTCACTCAGTGTGGACACCGGGTGGAAGGGGCCGTCCGAGGAGGCTGCCCACGGCCTGGCTCCAGCTCTGGGACCGCCCGGGAAGGCAGAGCGGGAGTGAGACACCGCCTGCTTCCCGCAGAGGGGCAGCTGGAGGAACGAGCAAATCAGGGGAAGGAAGACATATTTCCTGTGAAAGGGAAACAGTCCTGGAGACGGCCGGAACAGTCACACCATGGGAGGACAGGCGGGTGCGTGGCACTGGGAGGGACAGGCCGGTGCCACCGCCCAGCGGCGTTGCTGTGAGAACTATGTGACGTGATGTCTGTGCCTACACTTGGCAAACGGCGAGTGGTACAGATCTTTTTTAAAATATTTTATTTATTTATTTTTAGAGAGGGAAGGGAGGGAGATAGAGAGAGAGAGAAACATCAATGTGCGGTTGCTGGGGGTTATGGCCTGCAACCCAGGCATGTACCCTGTCTGGGAATCGAACCTGGGACACTTTGGTTCCCAGCCCGTGCTCAATCCACTGAGCTATGCCAGCCAGGGTGGTACAGATCTTAATACTGAGGAAAACACCGAGGACAGGAGAGGAAACTGCCTTTCTTGACTTCCAAGTATGGGGCAGCGGAGGCGGTGACACGGGGAGGAGCCCCTGAATGCTGCCCGGGGCGAGAGACGGTACTTGGTCCACTCTGGACCATTTTCCTTACGGGCTCCGTGAATGCTTACGGCTCCCGCACAAGACAAATCGGTTAGTGAGGATTAGGAACTAGAGGAGAATGTCTTCAAGGGTAGGAGGTGATGACAGAATGAATTCTAAGACCAAAGGAAGGAAAAAACAAACTAGGGTTGGGTCGCACGTACTCTGTGCCAAATCAGCTTCTCTGATGAGTAAAGTGGCTCAGAGATCACCTGTCCCCCGGAGCATGACCAGAAAACCTGTGGATCCATCAGGAACCGAAACAATCCCAATGTCAAGTTCAGGAACTCACATAAGACAAGCATGGCTTATGCTTTTAAAAAAATAGAATTTTGAATCAAATCCTAGTTTTTAAAAAAAAAAATGCTTTTTCCCTCCTGGTTTTTGGTGGTTATTTTGTGGGGGCTTGTTTTGTTTTGTTTTTAAAAGGGAGAGACTGAGAGAGGGAAAGGGAGGGAGAAAGAGGGAGAGAAACATCAGTGTGTGGTTGCCTATGGAGCACCCCCCGACGGGGGGCCTGGCCCACAACCCAGGCGCGTGCCCTGACTGGGAGTGGTACCGCTGACCCTCTGGTTCGAAGGCTGGCACTCAGGCCACTGAGCCACTCCAGCCAGGCCCCCCTGCTTTCTCAGTCATGAAGGACAACACGCCAAACACCTCTTTCCGGTGCCAGGCGCACTCTGCCCCTGCCTGCTGCGGTCTGCAGTGAGGAGCCGGCTCCTGAAAAGGGCCAAAGGCCCATCGCAGCCTCTACCGATTCCGAGACGAGCGCCGTCCGGGCAGGAACCCGGGCTCTAAAAACCGCTCGCACGCCAGAGCCTGACAGAGTCCTCAGTGCCTGTGAATGAATGTTGAATAATGCAAATTGGCAACCTGTTGAAAATGCACTTACAAAAACCAAGGGAATTCGCTTGATTTGCTTGATTCAGGTAAGAAACTCACATCCCACCTTTTTAACCTTTGCAGCATCGATTATTCTGAAGTTGATACGTTCCTGGACGAGGCAGGTGACAGAAAATCAGGGGGAGGAAAACATGGCGTCCCGGGAGGAGGTCTAGCACAAAGCTACAGGGCTCGGGGAGAGAAGCTGGTTCTCGGGAGGAGAAACAGAACGAGACTCAAGTCTCCCGGAGGAGCTTCTCCTCACCGGCGCCATCCCATGCTGTCATCGCCCCCACCCACGGGACTGTCACCGCCCCTCCGACGCGGCCCATGGCATCGGGCGCCTTGCAGCTTTCACGGTATCAGGTAAGGCCAGGGAGCCGTCCGCACAGCGACCATCCATCCACACAGCGACCATCCACTGAGAAGTGGGGGACAGCCAGGTCCCGAGAGTCACGCGAGGAAAGAGGTAAGTCAGTGGCTCCGGTCATAAGTCAAGAGTGAGTGGGGGCGGAACTCGAGTCTGGCCCTTTCTCAGGATCCTGCTCCCCAAGCCTGACCACCCACGTGACAAAGCGGGCTGGAGGGGCCCTCGCCGGCCAGACACGGCCCGCGGCGGCAGCACCGTGAGCCAAAGCTCCCACTAAGACTGGACTCCGGTCTGCAGAGCAAACACAGGGTGAAGCCTTCACAGCAGAGATCCGAAGATGATTATATCAGCATCTGCACCCAGGAGACTTGGCTGTTTTTGGTTCACGCTTCGATTTCCTCCCGGGGGTTGTGCCTCTCCCTGGGCAGAGGTCACGCGGAGTGTCGGGAGGTGCCGAGCAAGGATTCTTCCTGAACGGGGAGCTCGGCAGACTCCCGGCGTGGAAACTGGAAACAGCAGGCTGGAGTCCTCTCGGCCTGCGCTCGAGAGACGCCCTCGCTGCGGAGCATCAAAGGGAACGGGCTGCCGAGGGCGGGCTGCCGCGGAGAATCCGGGCAGATCAGAGGACGGGAGCGCGGAAGAAACGCATCAAACAAAATCACCGTCTTGTGGGACGGTGAGGTGTCTGCTCCCCGCCACCCCACCCCAAGAAGCAGTTCTCGTCCCACTGGCTTCGGGGCTGTTTCCGGGGCCTGGCTCTCACCTGGCGGCTCTCACCTGGCTCTCACCTGGCTCCTCCAGAAGATGAAGTGCGAAGCCTGGGAAGACAGTGTTAACAAACAGCCCGGCTGATCCTGAGGCCGATGGACACAGCCCCGGCCCCCCTGCCAGGCCTTTGCCAGCCCGTGCGCGCATCTCCTGCATCTGGTGAAAGCAGCACCTCATGAACTATGAGGTTCAAGTCCCCTCGAACCGTACTTTCCATGGGATTATGAAGGCAGGGAAGACTAAATGACAGCCATCGCAGCGGCATCAATAGCAATGCAACGCACTGCAGAGCCCGTATGCACTGAGGTGCATGCTAGTGACATGCATGAGAGGTCAGGCTCCGGATTTACCGTGGCCTGGGTTCAAATCCTGCACCATTGACTAGACCTCGAGAAAACGGCGTACGTTCTCCAAGCCCCAGTTTTTGCGGGTGTGATACTCAGCTCACCGAGAAATGATGAAGAATGACTAATTTTGTGTTCAACCCTTACCTACAATTACAAAGAATGAAGAGTGATGGTAAGAAAAAAATGGACAGATCTGATATATGTTTAGTTAAAAACACAAATTATGAACACACGAAGAAATCATACTCTTACTTCTTTAAAATATATATATGGCCAGTAAGCACATAAAAAGTATTCAACATCATGAGCCGTCAGGTAAATGCAGATCAACGTCACAATGAGATGCCACTTCAGCCTCAACAACCAGAAAGACACGTTACATGTTCAGGAGCACGTGGAGACACGGGAGCCTCCCCGCACTGCTGGTGAGAACATAAAGTAGTGCAGCCACTTCCGAATGACAGTTTGGCATTTTGTCACATGCTTCAATGGGATCCAGCAATTTCACTCCTAGCCACACACGCAAGATAACTAAAAACAGCTATTTAAACAAAAATTTGTACATGCATGTTCATTGCAACATTGTTCAACACGGCCAACAGGGGGAAACAACCGAATCCACTGACGAGTGGATGAAGAAAATGCAACAGATAAAGCAATGGAATGTTCCTCAGCCATAGAAAGGACTAGAATACGGACACCTGCCACGACATGAGGGACCTGGAAAATTATGTGCTAGGCAAAAGTCACCAGTCACATAGGACCACATATCGTATCAACGCATTTACAGGAAATATTCAGAATTAGTGGTGGCTAGGAGCTGCAGGGTGAATCATAGGGAGTGTGGATGAAATCTCAATAAAGTGACTTTTAAATATGTGTGTGTGTGTGTGTGTGTGTGTGTGTGAAATAAGAAGGGAAACACCCCTCTCTGGCAGATCCCTGATGCTCTGGGTGCCCCGCACCCTGTCCCGTGCGGAGCCGCATGAAAACGTCTCCAGTCACACAAACCCCGTAGCAGATCAACGTTCTGCATCAGCACAGAGGGTTCTCAAACCTGAGTTCTTCTTGGCACGTGGAGAGCTGCGATACCAATGCCATTAGCGCCAAGCCCTGATGAAGGTGAAATCAAATTAATCCAACACACCTAGTTGACAGACTTGGGACCTTTGCAAACACAAAAAGCAGGCAGGCACAGACCCCGGATGGTGTGGTCACCCTCCATCAGAAGTAGGTGCGCCATGCCGTGAGAATAAAAAATAACATAAAATACGTTGTAACTACTGTAGAGATTGTTACCCGGTAGATGCTTCCATATTTATGCGTATTTAATTAAAATGATCTTTATCTAAAGGCCAATGAGACTATTTTGAATCCCATTTACTGAAAAGCTAATAAGACAGAACACGAGCTATTTATTAAACCAGACATGTGACATCTGTACACAGGAAGGGAAGACCAAAATTAAAATAAAATATCGCTGTATGTGTATCACAAACCTTGCAGTAAAAAATTCCTGTTAGAGACAAGAAAGACCATACACAATGTCAGCTTCCCACTTAAACTGATAGGCAAAGAAAATGTATATTCCAGTCCAAGAACTTACCTAATGAGAGAATACAAATGATATATCCACTTTTCAGGATTACAGTTGTTGTAGGTATTTAAATACAAATCATCTTTAAATTGCTAGCGTGGCCTGATGCTTACAGGGTGAAGTGACATTTCCTAATTCTGCACCTTAAAACAACCTCGGGTTAGATTGCTGCACCTCGGAAAACATTGTCACTATTTCACTGAGCCATTGGGTTTTCTTTTTTACTTTTTTTTATTGATGTTCAAATACAGTTATCTCCATTTTCCCCCACCGCTTCCCCCCTCCTACCCACCTCCCACCCTCAATCCCAACCTCCCCCCTTGGCTCTGTCGCTGAGCCAAATAATAGCTCCGTCACACGTGAACGGAGTGGAAGGAGCCACACTGAGGGGCCCGTGCAAACGCCAGTCCTCCGCTCAAATAATGAAAACATTAGCAACAGCAACAATAGAGTCTGATGGCTTTCACCTTCAAAACAAAAAAAAATCCCAGAACTGTCAAAATGGCACGCAGTGCCAAATTCTAAGTTACGAATTTGTTTAACATGTAATCACAAACTATTGCTCAAACGGGAACTCCGTTTTAAGATTAAGACAAGTAACAAGTCGGTTCAAGTCTTGAATGTTTAGGTGGAATAACATTCGTGAACTACTCTCTGGACAACGATCTTGGTTAAATGTTTTTCTAACATTCAAAAACAGGATCCATGTGTCCATGTACGTTTAGGTAAAAAACAAAATTCATGCGTGCACTGCAAATGTTCTTTCCATATAATTCAGTATTACAAATTATCTTAACAAAAGTGAAAAATGTATTCTAGAAGACGGGAAACACAGCTCATAAAAAACTTTCCTGTGAATACTCCTCAACATAAATGAACAAGAGAGAACTAAGTCATCGCTAACTTTTTTGTCAAGGAAAAACGATCCTTTATTATTGCACCTGCATAATTTGAAAGCCCTTCCCAGGAATACTTTTTATTAACACTTACCCAATGGTCTATTTATGAGTTGTCATACTGAAGGCTTGCCAAGGGAATTTTTAAATATTTCTAAAGAAATAATCTACATTCAAAATGAGATTGTACTTAATCTCCTCAGAGCATCTGAACCAGCATATTAGAGGCTTGTTGACTGCTGGGACCTGGTCCAGCCAGATAATGATCTTGTCCAGATGAGGGGCCGTCTAGTCACGGAGCCACAAGCCACACACGTGGGGTGTAATGAAGGCAAGACCGGTCACCAAGCAAAAGTGAGGGGACTGGCCCTGTTCGTGTTTTTATTTTTATTTAAAATTTAGTTTCTGATCACTTAACGTCTTGAGTCAATACATAGCTATTAAACAGCAGCAGACGTATAATCAATACCATCATGTACAGCTATTCCCCAGGCTCTCTTAAAGATAAGCGTGGAATTATACGACACAGAAAATACCCAATTAGGCTTTCCTGGGCCACTTTAGCCTGTCCAGCTACTGCATGTTTTGGCAGTGGATATGGTCACACTCTTGAGTGTACGGGAAAGAAATTAGCCCTTTCATTAGCAGTCAAACCAGTCCAGCAACGAGCCACCTGGCTTCCCTCTGACGGACACGGACGCTGACTGCGGGTCAGGTCATCAGACACGCCTGGATGTGCCAGGAGCACACAGCATCCTCGGGGTGTGCAGGTAACCGGCCCCTTCACGGGAAGGGGACAGGCCTGTTTTCCTCAGGTGTTCGAGGTGATTGTCACCCAAACCCATCGAGTTGTCTTCACTGTCCCCTGGTTTCCAGGGTGCCAGGAGGAGAGAACAACCTGGGTCCCCATCCAGACCAGACCACACAGACCACACCTCCCAACCCTCCAGACCGCCCTCCCCAACTAGTGCCGCGGGCCCACCGGGACGGGAGAAACGCTGCCCTCGAACCCGTGTGAACGGCTCTTCTGCCCTTGCGTCACATTCCACAGATATACAATACGGAGCGTGCACGTTGCTGCTGGCATTGGGTTTCTTACTTTTAAGTGTAGAGTCTTGTGAGACGATACATGCAGGACAAAATGTTTAGCACAACCTGGTAAATGTGGCAGTGGCCTCGTGGATAGGGTGGCTGCGCGTGGAGACGCATGTCTCCCAAACCGTGGCATCTGACTTGCCTGTGAGCCGCGGGATCGGCAGAGTCAGCCACAGTCAGCCGTTTTCATTAAGTGCATTAGAATAAAAACCATTAACGTGTGCGTCATGACATAAAGCCATTTTTAGCTTCTGTTCCAGTTTCACGTGGGTATGGACTTACTCTCTGGGCCACAGTGCAAAGTGTGCTTCTTACGAGGTGCGGTCAAAGCACTCAGAAAGCCACCGGTGGGAGAAACTTGCTGCAGCGGGTGGAGGCGGCTTCCGGCGGGAGCGCGCTCAGGCCGCCGCCGCCCGAGAAGGCGTGTTCGGGGGGCAGGAGGCTTCCAGGCAAAGACGAGCAGAGTGCGGGCGGCTGAGCGCACAGAGACGTGGTTAGGGCCACAGGCTGGGATAGTATTTTGGATATGCTGGATCAAATAAAACAATTTAAAATCAATATCACCTTCTTTTGTTGTTAATGCGGTTACTGGAGTATGTAAAAATAGACCCGTCGCGCACGGTGAATTTCAGACGGACAGGAGCGGGGCGGGGGATGAAACGGAGGCTGCAAAGCCGCCAGCAGCGATGCGGCTGCATTATTAGGCTGTCAACGCGGCCAGGGTGAGAGGAGGAGGTGACCCGGAAGGGGGGGACCCGAGAAGGGATCGAGAGAAAAAACACTGCAGGGAAGAAGGGGAGGTAGACAGGGAGTGGTAACTGAGCTTACCAACACTCCGGGCTGGGGACCAACGCGGAAGCTGTTGCCACCCACCCCGACGGCAAGCAGGGGAGAGACAGTGTTGCTACAAGCAAACATGTCACGAAGGAGAGGCCCCAAAGACGTGTACGTGGAAGCATACAGGAAGGAACTGGAGCTCCGGGTGCAGGAGAAAGGTCTCAGTGGAAGCCAGGGAGGTCGGAGTGGCTGGCACAGAACTGGAAGCTGGCCCCTCAGAGGGGTGTGCTTGCTCCAGGGGAGGCTGTGCAGTGATGAGGGCCGGGGTCCAAAAAAGGGTGACACTATTTGACTATAAAAAAAAAATCAGAGACCTGGCCATCTCCATCTCCTCTCCGCTCCCGTGTGTCCGCCCCCACCTGGGAAGGTGAGTGGGACGGAGTGTCGCTGGGGTAAGAAACGCAGCTATGCCTCCACACCCAAGCCTTGGGGTTCAACAGCCCTGGACTGGACCCCGTATTCATCCAGCCATGAAGCAGCACCTGAGTGCCCTGCTGACACCCACGCCTTCAGCCCAGAACCCCGGAAGGCCAGAAGGACAAGTTGAGGAGAATCCCACCTCGAAACCCCCTTCTCCGGAAGCCCTTAGCAACAGACAACAGAAACGTGCACCAAGTTTTTCTGCCTCTTCGTTTTCCATTCTTTCCCTTAGTCTCGTCCAACTGAAACCGTCTCTCCTACTTTCATATGTTCGAGTCCCTGAGTGTCTGTTTCATCTGCCCCCCACTCGAGGAAGTCCGCCTGACAGCCCGGTTAGACGTAAACATCGCTTCCTCATCCCAACTCCCATGGGCCTTCTTCCTATGTCCACCACGCTCCCCGTCGGAGCTCCTCGTACGGCCCCTGGTAAACCGGAAAGAGGTGGCGCAATCCCACTGGTGCCCCCGGGCTCGTGCGCACTGTCAGGGCTGGACCCCACTCCATCCGCTGAGTGCCACCGCGCGCTGTGGGGCAGCCCTGGGCCGGGCGCTGTTCCGAACGGTGAAATGTCAGAGCTGTGACTGCAGAATGTTTGGTCTTCCTACCGTTGGTTTAAAAGCAAATGTCCTGGGCGGTGGGTCCTGGTGGCCATCCCACTGAAGTCACTGCACTCCACGCTGAGCTCCTTGGCTGTCACGAGACAGAACATGAGCCACAAGGAGAAAGGAAGGGAAAGGACGATTACCCGGCCACACCCTCGGGTCAGTGTCTGCAGCTGAGACCGTAAACCTTTCCAGAGAAGGGTTCGTAGAGTTCACTCAGCCCCTGCCAGTCACAAGGAGAAGCTGGTGCAGAAAGGGGGCATAGAGCAGCAGACTCAAGCTAACGATAGTTCCAAGTGTTCCCTAAATGACCTGGTGTGATCCTCTCTACAACAACAAAAGCTTCGCTGCGTCTCCATGAGACTCTGCCCTCTCCTTGGCCCAGTGTGTCCCGGTCTTGATACCGCTGCTCCTTCCTGACTCGCATGCCCCTCCACTCAGCCAACGTGATACCAACCCTGCAACAGGCCAGGGGCTCCCAGCGGTTACCGCTCTGAGAATGGTGTGTGTGTGTGTACACACACGTATATGTACACAAAAACACTCACACGCTGTACACACTGGCCCTGTGCAACCTCCGCTCGGGGATATTTCTAAGCATGTCAACTGTTTAAACGGAAGTGTGAGTGAGCGTGCACACGTGTGAGTCAGTGCCTGGGAGAGAAAGAGGAGGGGTGGGACAAGAAGCAATGAGAGCGACAGGAGACGAGGCCAGGAGAAAGCATGAAGACTCGTGAGAAAAAGAAGACACGGTGAGAGAAAAGGAATGAAGGGCGGACTCACTTCTCTTCCCCAGAACCCCGTTCACGGCTCGCCCGGTGCTCTGCCCGCTCCAGCGTGCTCCCAGCGCTCCCCCCAGGACACGGAGAAGCAAGGGCTGCCTACAAAGTGGTTTGCGAAAATACCCGTGCCATCCACTTGCAGCTACAAGCAAGTATATTTTATCCTCCAAAAAAAATTAGACTTAAAACAACTCCATAAAAAAAAAAATAGAAGAGAAGAACCAATTCCCAACTCACAAAAGGGGCAAAAGAAAGACATTTAAGCAAGACAGCACCTTGGGTTTCCGTCTCACCGTCCATTAATTCCAGGCTTGATTTGGCTTTGTATGTCACAAAGCACGTATTCAAAAATAGTCAAACGATCCCTACAACCCATGTTGTCCTGCAAAGAGGAAAAATACTGTTATTTGTATTTCCTGTGCAAACGCTGCAGAATAAAGGCTCTGTTTTGAGACATGATGGGGCTCCTGCTGCTGGCAGCATTTCCCCGCGGGGCGGGGGGCCTTTTCAGGACAGATAGCGCCCGGCACTCGGAGGACGGTCACGGAGGCAACGGCCCAGAGAGCCTTTCAACTCCGGCTCATTTCCTCTGACCACCACGCCACCGTCCTGAACTACAACCTCTCCGACCTGCGCAGCCTTTCAAGCCAGCTTTCCAACTCCTTTCCATGGTGTCATCACAAAAGAAGAAATGTCAGAAGAAATGTTTTGTTGCCGGAAAATAAAAGCACAAGATTATCGGGCTCAAGAACGGTTTTCATTATTGCAGACCAATAAACAGCAGAAGTTGTTTTCGTGGAGAACGGTCGCTCACCGAGCCGCCAAGAAGTCAGTCCAAAGGAAACCGAGGGCAGACGGACCGTCCCGACCACACACGTGGCTTCCCACTCGGGGGCTCTCCGCGGCGTCACAAGTGGCCGCACGTGTCCCAGAGTTATCCTTGTCATCCACAACAGAATCTCAAGCCAAGCACTAAAACCCCATTATTCACACCTTAGAATAGTAATTTTTTAAAAACTGAAAGACTGGAAAATCCCATTCTCACTGAGTACTTTCTTTGATGATGTCATCCAAACCAAATGCCTCCTGCTCGGCCGAATCCCGCTTGGGTGCCCACAGGGAGAGGTACCAGAGCCCCGAACCCGAGGGCTCCGGGGCCCCCACCCCACGTGCGGGGTGAGCGGTTGGCTGGCAGGGCCTGCGAGGCCAAGACCGAACACGCCAGAAGCCGGCCGGAGACGCCAGGGCCTAGCCAGGGGGGGGTCCACGCAGCTAAGAGACCGGGACACACACAGGGGACTGAGTAAACACACACACACACACACACACACACACACACACGCAGAGGATAACGGGGCAGGTCCTTCAGTGTCGGAGAAGGAAACTGCAAGTACGAGAGAGGGGGCAGGGGACTGTATCCTGCCCTTGGGGCTGGCACTGGAGACGCCAGCGTGGACACGCCCCTTGAGACAGACCAGCTGATACGCACAGACACACGCGGGTGCGGACACAGTGGGAACATATAGGGCAGGGCAGGGCGAAAGCAGGTTTGCAGGTGTCCGTCCGGAAAAGGACACGCAGACTGTGATTACCACAGTAGCAGCTTTATCGGTGAAAAGGAGATCACGCTCAGCTGTAAACCGGCTTTTGCCGCCCCCGTGTGCACGCACTAACCTGCGCTTCCTGGATGTCATCTCTCAGGCGACCTGGCAGCAGCGCTGCCCCAGCAGCAACGGGACTAGACTTGGGATCTGGGTTCCTAAGTGTCACTCTCCACAAAAAGGAACCGGAGGTCCTTAGCGACCGACCCCAGGGCTGGGACGGGACAAGTGTAAGACCGGGCCGGACCACCCTTTATCACGATGAGCGGAGCTCTCCGCTCTGCAGCCCGCCTGTGCGGTCATCCAGCTCGGAAGGCACCGCCCGCACCTGCTCACAAGGAAACACCAGGTGAGCCCACACAGAGATGCGTGGTTTGGCCGCACCCTTCCCAAACATCCGGCTGGCAGAAGATAAAGCAAGACGGAGGGCCAGTTCCAGACGGAAGACCCAACAGCCAGGAGAACTCATGCCTGGGCCTGGGTGGGGCCCACCAAGGACATCGCTGGGCCACGGGGGAGCGAGGAGTGGGGTCTGGGCATTAGGCGGTCGTCTGTCATCCTTGTGAATTTCCTACGTGGAAGGTGCCATTGTAGTTGCGTGGGAAAACGTCCGTATTTTCAGGAAATACTAATGTAGTAAGGAAATATTAAGGCACCATGTCCACATCTTTTACTGTCAAACCAAACAAAGAAAATCTTCAGAATAACCACACGTAAGAGCAAAGGGGCAGAGAGGGGAGAGAGAGAGAAAACAACAATGCAATTGAACAAAGTGTTAGTAACGGGAATCTGAGTGATGAACATACGTGAGTTCTTTGTCCTATTCCTGGAATGGGAATCGTTTAAATCGGAAATCACTGTGAAATAAAAAGTTTTTTTAAAGAGAAACATTTGGTCATAAATGTCCGTATACTGTAAAGAAAAAGCTTAACTTTCTATGAAGGACACACTCTGATATAATTTTTTTAAAAGTCTACTTTGGCTAGAGACAATAAATACGTAGTCTACAGAATTCTAAAAGCACTCAAATAAGACGTTAGAAGGGCTTTTGTCATTAACGGGTTTAAACAGTATGACCCGTTCGTCCTTGTGAAACACTTGGCAGGATCAGAAGGGACACGCAGGGTCCGGCAGAAGTGACGCCACTGGCAGGCAGGGCGCGTGAGTGTCTCGCACAGAAAGGACAGAAATTGTGCCGTTTCACCTAAAATGTCCTACGGTGTGGCTGAATGTGATATTGTAACATTACAGAATTACATGCTTATGATTTTGCAATAAAAGATTTTCATGTGATTAAAAAAGGGCGTTAGTTGTGCCAGATGCTGTACACTGGGAATTCCACCTACCGTGAGGATACAACTGCAGAAAATCTCTGGTATTCATGAGCTAAGAAGACCGGGGTGGACACAGGGGTGTCACCCACACCCTGCCTCGAGGACAGACCTGCTCGCTGTCCCTAGGTGGCAGGGTGGTCCGCAGACCGCCTCCAGCCCTGCTGACGTCCTCATCCGCTTCCGCTGCAGGGAGCAGCCCCCCCACGCTGGGCATTCCTTATCTGGGGGCAGAGCAGGGGCGACAGGAGCCATGCTGGGGGCCACGCAGTGTCTCCGGAGCCCCCACTGAGCTGGCTGCAGCTTTGTCTACACGGGCACCCAACCTACCACAAGGCCCTCCTTTCATAAAACATAGCTCCCTCTGGGCACATTTTGTCATTCTGTCTGGTGAGCTGGTAGCGTTTATTTCTGACTCACGAGACGGCTGTAAATTTTTGTCAGGAGAATTCTGCCTCCCGCTCTGGTCCGTTCGCCTGGCCCTGCTGTGTGACAGAGAACTGTACCTTCCCCTTGTCCTGGTAGCCAAATATGAAAGATAATCATTGTTTAAACAACACATTTCCCTCTTATGGTCCATTAGCTCCTGCTGCTTGTCCCTGCAGTGAAATAGAAATATAACGAAACGATTTCCATGGCAATAGATAAAAATCTAGCAAATGTGGATTTCTGGTTTGGCAACAGAACAACACCAGAGGAGCTCACGGGATGCAGTGGAACTAAACTCCGGTTTCTGTGTGTGTGTGTGTGTGTGTCTTTGGTACCACATTTTACAACAAAGAAAACACAGCCAAGAGCATGCTCACAGAACCATGAGCGGTTACACTCTGATCATGGGATAAGCTTGAACAACGGATCATGGTCGTCAGTTTATAAACTCAGTCCTCACCGTCATGACCAAAATACATTCAACCACCAGAGAATAAAAAGGTACTCGCAAATTCAAGTTTTCTTTCCACTTTTATGTGAAAGTCTATTGCCTACTACCGCACCAGTTTCAAACACTAGTATAACCCATCGTGCTCACTTTTACTGAGGATTAAAAAGATGGCTTGTGGTTAACATGTGAATGGAAGATGCTGGAAGGACTGCAGAATCCGTAGAAAACAGAGGCCCGTGAGCATCACAAACACCCAGAGAGCCCGCAGTCCCCTGTCCCGTGAATCCCGCCGGCTGACGCCCCCGGGCAGGGCGCTGCAGGGGCCTGATACGGGCTGGACCGGCCCCACGAGAGCAGCCCTGCCCCAGAGTCTCAGGGGCTGAGCTGAGCTGCGGAGGAGAGGACCCTGGGGACACCACTCGGTCACGGGGTCTCCGGGAACCGGCGCCGACTCAAGGACACATAACGAACAAGGAAAGGTCCGTTTTGTTTCATTTGTTCTGCGTTTCCTGCTTTTCTTGCTCTTGTCTGGACTTTTTTAACATTTCTCTAAATTTTCAGAATAAGTGCACTTTGGACCGAAAGGATTTGCTTTTACTTTTAAAGGATTTGATGGCGCGGTAACATTACGGTCTTGTTGAGACGTCTTAACGATTGAGCCCGCTGTTCTGCATGTGAACCACCAAATTTACCACGCATTACAACACGTCTCTAAAATAAAATGCAATTCCGATTTTCTAAGGAGTATTTAGGTATAGGTATTAAGGGCAGTATTTTCACTCAACAAATATTTTCTGACTGCCAACCTGTGCTAAGTGTTAGGGGCGAGCGAAACCAATGAAGATCAATTTTCCACCTCCGAGGGGTCACACTCTGCTGAGGCAGGGGGCTCTCCACCCACTAACAGTAGCACCCACTAACAATAGGTAGAATACGGTGGTTCCTCCAAGAAAAATAAACGTGTTCTGCAGTGGCACAAGAGTTTTAGCTTTAAAAGAACATAGAGGTGAGCCCTGGCTGGTGTGGCTCAGTGGATTGAGTGCCAGCCCGTGAACCAAAGGGTCACCAGTTCGATTCCCAGTCAGGGCACATGCCTGGGTTGCGGGCCAGGTCAGGTCCCCAGTGTGGGGTGCGTGAGAGGCAACCACACATTGATGTTTCTCTCCCTCTCTTTCTCCCTCCCTTCCCCTCTGTCTATAATAAACAAGTAAAATCTTTTTCAAATTTTTTGTTAAATACAGAGATGAGTAGACAGGATTGAAACTGTAGCTCTAATACCCTTTTGAATTCTAATCCTCCTTTAGCAATAAATAAGGGGAAGCCGCCTGACCGCGCCCTTTCCAGAGGCACCCTGCACATTAAGCCTCCCGCGCACGCGTGGACCAGGGGGCTTGGTCAGGCGGTGGGCCCGTGCTTGCTGAGCAGGAGACCCCCCTGTGGTCCGTGCAGACCGAATGAGGAAAATGGCAGGCAGGGCACGGGCAAAACAGCAGTTCGATTGTTAAGCTAGAGACTGGTTACATGCATACCAGGTGATGCTATTTTTTTTTAAGGTTTTATTTATTTACTTTTAGAGAGGGAAGGGAAGGAGAAAGAGAGAGAGAGAGAAACATCAATGTGCGGTTGCTGGGGTTCATGGCCTGCAACCCAGGCATGTGCCCTGACTGGGAATCGAACCTGCGACACTCTGGTTCGCAACCCATGCTCAATCCACTGAGCTACGCCAGCCAGGCAGATGATGCTATTAAGAACAGAATCGGGAGGCTACAGGTTATCAAACCAGTATTTATTGAGGGTCTCAGTGTGAAATGCTGGGTGAGCGAGTAAAATCCAGGAAAAATGTTACCCGGGAGACTGTCTCCCATGCTATACATTCTTGTTTCCAAAAGTAATAACAAATTCAGAGGCCAATCCTTCATGCATTTACCCTTAAACATCATACGTGTCCAAAACAAAACAAAGCAGACGCCTTCCACTCTGCGACCGGCTGTCCATAAAACTCCGCAGCCGGCAGTCCCGGCCCTGACCTCAGATTCTCTTCCTCGCTTCCACAGATGATCCGCAAAATGAAATGGAATCACCCTTCGCCTTAAGATGCTGTTTTTATCACTTTATTTGCTCAACAACCTAAAAGCTTCCACTTACTACCGAAGCCAGCTGAAGCTCCTCAAGGCCCTCCCGCTCTCTAAAACATCCAGCCTGCTTCCTGGCGCCTTCCCAAAGCCAGAGTTTTCTGTTCCGGCCGCCCGCCACCCCACACACAGTGTTTACCGACGTCTCTCCAGGCGGAGGTACCTGTGGCCACCCTCACAGAGCAAATCCTCGCCCCCGCCCCCCGCCCCCGCAAACCAGCTCACGCACTGCCCTCTCCCGGGGTGAGGGGGGCGTCCCAGGCCAGCCCTGCCCACACCACTTTCTTCCTTACTGCAGAGGGGGATCTTGCTGGCAATTCCTCCCATGCTGCCTCACATCACTGGGTTAAATTCTTCAAGTCAGAGAGTGTGCCTTTTATTTATTTCAGACTTCCTAGGGTGGTCAGTACATTGCATGGTAAATTAGTAGGTATTCAAAGTATATGTGCTGTTTTAAAAGGTCAATAAAATCATCTAGCCTAACAACTTTTTTTATCTACGTGAAGCAGAGAATGAAATTTTTAAATAACTAGTTGAAAATCACACACAGTTAGAGAGCCGAGTCAAAACCCAACAGTAGTCCATCCATAGTAGTCCATCCACGGTAGTCAGTCCACGGTAGTCAGTCCACAGCACTCAGTCCACAGCACTCAGTCCACAGCAGTCCATCCACGGTAGTCAGTCCACAGCACTCAGTCCACAGTAGTCCATCCACGGCAGTCAGTCCACAGTAGTCAGTCCACAGTAATCAGTCCACAGCAGTCAGTCCACAGTGGTCAGTCCACAGTAGTCCATCCACGGCACTCAGTCCACAATAGTCAGTCCACAGCGGTCCGTCCACAGCGGTCCGTCCACAGTAGTCAATCCACAGCAGTCCATCCACAGCAGTCCGTCCACAGTAGTCGATGCACTATCTAGAATATTTGAGAGGACAAAGGACTTAAATCCATCTGAGAAGGGAACCAACAGTATACCAAGGACTCAGGTTCAGCTTGATGCAATCCAATGTGGGCTCCACAAACCCTGAAATACAGGGAGTGTCAGGAGTCACTGACAGCCTTTTAGCAAAAAAAGGATTCGCCCAACTGCTATTGGAATGACTGTGAAAAGTCTGGCTTCTTCCTGCTCTCCTCCGGCGCACGCTGTCTCTGACAGAATAAATACATTCCAATGTAACAGGCACCTAGGAATACCAACTATGAACAACTCCCCCAAAATGAAAAATGCAAACTTTTGAGCAGAACTCTGAGGTGTTTTTGATGCTTTTTGGAATTATTTTTTTCCATTTAGGGATAACCAGCTCCACGTAACAGTCCGTGGGAAACTCAAGCACTATCTTTAAAACAAGAAGGTAGAAAGAAAGTCTCCAAACTCCACTTCGGACCCACTGGAAAAAAATTAAATTTGAAGGCCTCACCGCTGACCCAGACTGGGATTCCAGCGTCTCGGGCCACACCCACGCCCAGCTGACTAGCAGGCACACAAATGTGTCACGCCTAAAGCTGACGTTTCCATCTCCACCCACCCCCGCCGGCTGCTACACATTCCGTGTCTCCGAAAGACGTTTCTGCTCCTCCAATTGCCTAGGCCAAAACCTTTAGAATCATCCTCAATTGCTTCCTCTCTCCTATTCCAAACCCCAACAGTCAAAAAATTAAATCGTCGAACTATACCCAGAACCCGGCCACTTCTCACGCACCCCAGTACTACTGATCTAACGCAACCCCCTTGCTCCCCTGGACTAACGCAGCGGCCTCCTCAGGGCCCCTGTCCCTGCTCTCTGCCCCCGACACAGCCTGCACAGAGCACCCAGCACGGCCACCCACTGCTGGAACACCCACCCATCAGACCACACGGGGCGGGCCGCCGAAGCCCTGTGCACACGCTCGGGCCCCGGCTGCACCCCTCGCGCCACCCACCCCGTACTTCCCCCACGTGAGCCCTCTCACTGGCGAGCCTGGCCTTGCCCAGGGTCTCCTCACTGGGCTGCTCTGTCTGGAAAGTCTTTCCGGTACGCCTAGTCGCATCCCTTCCTCATTCCGTTCAGGTCTCTGCTCAAAGGGTTATCCATTCAAACTGGAGGCCCCCTTCCTCCACTGCCTCTGAGTTAGTCACTCCCGTCCACACGGCAAGCAGCCCGGCTGCAGACGCGCACTCCGGGATGCGGAGATGGGCGGAGGTTTGGGGGTGTGCTCTCCGGGACAGCATCTGGGGTGAAGCGGGGGCAGCAGGGCGGGCGAAGGGACAAGCTTCGGCCAGTGCCACGGGCCCCGCGGGGGGAACAGCACTCCGGGACGCTCCCCATGGTGGCCGGGGGCTGGAGCCTGGAGCCCGCAGATGGACGCGCGCCCGGTGAGGGGGCGTACCCAGGAGTCAGGTGCGTGGGAGCGCGCGTGCTCCAGGGAAACTGGGGAAAGGCACGCTGACACCACCCGAGACACTGCCGTACACGCGCAAGGATCCGCTGGAGCCCAAACGTCAGAACACAAGCAGAGCTGGCGAGGGCGAGGGCGAGGACGCACAGAAAGGAGAGCCTTCGCACGCTGCCGGTGGGGGCGGGGGATGGCGCACGCGGCGGCTCCGGGAAAGGCGGGCGGCTCCTCGAACGGCTAAGGTAAATTCACCCCGCGACCGGCAGTTGCGCATCTAGGAAGCCACTCGGGAGAAACGGGAACACGTGTCTCCAGAACGGCTTGCGCAGGAGTGCTTGGAGCTGCATTACTCACCGGGCCTACGCCCGGCAAACGACCCAGGGTCGCCCCAATGGCCAGTAGACTTCCAAACGGGAGGACGCGCGGACTGGACTGCTGGTCAGCGCCACAGAGGGAGGAAGTGCAGATGCCTGTCTGCCCCGACGTGGGTGGACCCCAGAACCACGCGGAGTCAGAGAAGCCCACACACTCCCTGTGGAATTCGCGCACAAAGGGTCCACAAGGGTCAACTCGGTGGAACTAGAGAGCAGACGGCCGGTGGGCTGGGGGCAAGAAAGGGAGGGGGTGCACAAATAGGCTCGTGGAGAGTTTCTGGAAAGACGGAAAAGTTCTAACGGCGGGTGTGGGGGTGGCCAGCCAGCCGGCCCTGCAAATCCACTGCACGCTGGTGATGCCTACACTTACACTGGGCGAATTGTGTGGGATGCAAGTCATCCATTCATAAAGGTAGAAAGAGGAAAAAGAACAAAGAAGATAATTGGCTAAGTGATTCTTCAATCTAATGTGATAATAATGATGTTGACACCTAATATTTACTGTTTGCTAGGGGTCAAGAATTGTTCTAAGAGCTTTCCATGTATGAATCCATTTAATTTCAAGCATAATCCCATAAAACCAGACCTATTTCATCCTCCTTTTGGAGGGTGAGGTAACTGAGACACAGGGAAATTAAGTGACATTAAGTCAAGATCACAGAAGGAAATAAACTAAGAATGTAATAACTAACTCGTAGAAATAAATCATTCTACCTTGAAATGCTAAATAATAGTATTTCACTATATACCTGGAAAAAATAAATGTAACATGTGTATAAACAACAGCAAACGGACCATGAATGGCATATTGAAGATGGTCTAAAAGAGATCAATCTGCAACACTTACCATTATCTCTGTCAACCACTGAAATCAGCCACAAATACATGTTCATCACCAAGACGGTCTGGTCAGTAACTGTGAGACTCAACTATCATAAGCAAACACAAAGCGTACCCACAACCTGACCTATTGAAACGATGTGTTCGTAGAGCCACAAAGTATCACTGTGATGCACGTAAACACAGCGGTACTCCCCACAAGTCACGGATAACACACACAAACACACACTGGTTTTTCTAGGGCAACAATGTCACAAACCTGAAGGCACATCATTGCTCCTGAAACCAAGAAGCACAACGGGACAAGACGAAATGACAGTGTGTTTTATCTTTTTCATCATCACGTTGCATTATCCATGCCACATGGCAGTAAACCAATACAAATGGGAAACTTCGGAATAGCCAACTTCTCCTACATCTTCCGGTGAAACTCTCTCAAATTTAGAGACAGCTCCGGGCAAGAAAGCTGATAAATGAGCAACCTTGTATATAGTCGGTATAAAACAGCAACAACCAAGGCACCTCATATAAATAAGCAGCAGGACTATCGCATCTGACAACAGCATGTTTTATACAGTCTCATAAAACACGACACCCAGGCTGTGAAGGAAACAGGCTGTGCAACAAAAGCCACATTCACCTTCGATACCTTTGCAGGCTAAGACGGAAAAACCCACATCAGCACTTCCTGCCTTAATGATAAATCGACGCACAGCTAGAATAACAATGGTGCTAAAATATGGGCCACGTGTAACTCAGAATAAATGCTTCTAAGTGCTGACAAGCTTCTGTCACTTAAATTGCTTCTATGCAGAGATATTTTTGCCTGCATGTCCCCACCTGTAGTTTCATTAGGAAATTTTGCAATTAATGAATGTTCCACACTAATAATTAAACAACTTTTCTCTGTGCTGGTTACCCAAGTTTGTAATGTGCGTAGTTAAGGCATTTATTTAAAGTTGAAGCAACCATTCCCGAACAGAAAATTAATTCCCATCCTTAATTCTCTTGGAGAGTAATGTCTGCCGAGGAAGCCATGCACCGACGATAAATCTGTTCTTCAATATGGGTATCAATCCGGAGCTAAACATTTGCAGATCTCTCTAGCCAAACACATTAAACCGCCCTCCTGGGTGACATATAACTAGGAGTGACTCTCGCAAGGCACCACACACTGTGGTGAGAGCCGTGTTCATTTTGAGTCTGAATCCATTTTTCAGACAACGTGTAGGAGCTGTCAGTATAATGAATAAATCACCGACCTGCACCAAAAAGAAAAGAGAAAAGACATGACCTAAAGCATATCTTAACCTCTGTGAAAAATCTGTCCGGCTTCTTTAAAGATGCTGTTATGATTTAACATTGATTAAGTCATCTTTTGGTTTCTATATAAAGCAGTTCTTTGAAAGCCCTGAAAATAAAAATACATGTGAGCATCATGCTTACTTTTAAGAGGAACCAGATTCAATATTCATGTTTAGAGCAAGCAGCTCACTGTGATGAATTAAAGCAGTAAAAAGGATTATGCTGGGCTGCTTCAGGGTTACCCTCCCCGGTATGAAACCAGGAAAGAAATATATAAAAATTAACCAAGAGACATCATATCATGTGCCAGGCCTTGGAAAAGGAAGAGCTCAATAAATTTCCAAGTATCCAATATTAAACTCACTCAGAAGACTTTCTTGAACCACAATGGAATGAAACTAGAAATTAATTTTTAAATAAGAGAGGGGGAGACGCCCTGAAATATTTGGAAATCTAACCATACACTTCTAAATAAGCAATGGAGAAAAGGAAGACATCACAAAGGAGATTTTTAAAACATCTCTTTTCTTTTTCACTTTGAAGAGTTGGCCCAGTTTATTATTATGTCAAGGAGATTTACAACTCCTGCACTTATCACTCTGCTGACAGAAGGCGAAATTTAAGAGGGATATTTTTCTCCAATGAAACTAAGTTTTCATGATCTTTAATATAAGACATTCAATTGCACTGGCAAAGAAATATACCTCGTATCCTATTCCAAACACACACCCTACTACAGCTTGCTGCAAACGAGAAATTTTGCTGGGATGATGCTTTTAACGGGGCTGTCCAACCCGTGGCCCACCAGCCCCATGCGGCCCAGGATGGCTGTGAGAGCGGCCCAACACGAAGTCGTAAATGTGCTTAAAATATTATGAGGCTTTTTTTTTCATTAGTGTTTGTGTATTTCAAGTGTGGCCCAAGACAACTTATTCTTCCAGTGTGGCCCAGAGATGCCAAAAGGTTGGATTCCCCAGCAAGCCATCCATTTCTTATGAAATTACTCTTGGGTGAAATCTGACAAGAATTGTCTTTATATTGTCTTCTTTACCCAAAACATGTAGAAAAATCAGCCCACGTATCAAGTACAACCACAGACCTAGGAAACAACCTTGGGCCAGAGAGGAAGGCGGTCACCGCTCCCATGCGGAAGCTCCGCCTCCTAGTCACATAAAGACTGACGATTGGCTGCCCGACTTTCCCGACAGCAGCAAAGAACAAAAGCTAAAGCGAGTCCCAGTTTGTGAAGCTCTTCTGAGAAACAGAAGAAGGTCTTGAATGAAAATTGAAACAACATTATCGAAATGTGTGGAGAAAAGCTACTGTAGCGCTTAGAGCAACGCCTCACAAGCATGCCACGTCCTGGAATCCCTGAGGGAGTTTTTAATAGCTCACTGTCCCCTAAATTTAGACAATCAAATCCAAACAGGTAGGGTTGGGGGATGGGCATCAGTCTTCTTTAAAGACGCTCAGATAATTTCAATTTGAAACCAAATTTGGGAGCTGCTGGTTTAGAAGAAAAGTATCTGTAAAAAACATAAATTTCTCCCTTAAGAAAGTAAAAAAAGAAAAAAAGAAAAAAAGAAAAAGAAAAGCAAGCTAAAATCAAAGTGCATGCAAGACAGGAGATAATAAATATGAGAGGCAACAGTCAAAGAATTAGAAAACAGACAAAGCAAAAACTGTCTTTACTGAAAATATTTTTAAATGACAAATATCTGCTGAAAATGATAAAGGGAATAAAGTAGAGGAGACACAAATTACAAATACCAGAAATAGAAAATACTCTATCGATGGCTAAGCATTAAAACAGTAACAAGGGAATATTATGAACAATTCTACGCCAATACCCTTGATAACTTAGAGTAAATGCATAAATTGCTTGAAAAACAAATTGTAAAACTCAAAAAACAACAAAACCCATCATCAATCTCCAAAACTGCATTTCCAACTACGAGTCTTCCCTGAACGAAGATTCTACGCCCAGATGGCTCCGCGGGTGCACCCTACCAAATACTGCAGGAGGGACGGAGACGCTTCCTGCACGAACTTGCTCTGAGAACAGTAAGCGACGCTTCCCGAGGAACTTTCTGACACCACGGCCACCAGACGGACACCACGGAAAAGGGAAACCACACACACCGTCCCCCCTGAATCCAGACAGAAACATCTTGAACAAACGGTTACCAAAACATCTCTAGCCATGGATAACACGCAGGTAAAGAGGTGTGGCTTACCTAGGAGTGCAGGACTGTGTTAACTTCTTAAAATCCCATCAGTGTAAAGTCACTGCATTAACAGATTAAAAAAAAGCAAAGCCGTGTGACCCAGTTGACAGTTGCAGAAAACTCAGGAAAGCAGCAGCCAGTTACCAACAACTCGCCCGTCAGCGGAAAGGGGGCCCCTCATGGCCCTGCCCCAGGATCCGGGAGCTGGGCCCTCTGGCTGATCTTCTTCGCCAGCTGTCCTGACCTTCCCTTTCCGCGCGCAGGCACTAGAGGGAAGGACTTCTCTCTCCGGCCCCAGGCTGCTTGCTTCTCCCCCTGCCCCTCGGCAGCCCGCAGCAGGGGGCGCCCAGTGGCGCACACACGCCCAGGCAGCTTCAGCAGCACCCACGTGAGCACCTTCCGCGTGACTTCTGCCAGCTCCCGAGGGGTCGGCTCACCTCCACCACACCCCGCGGGACACGAAGGGAAGAGAGCACGGGAGCCAGACAGACGAGCCGCTGCCTCCGACCCACACACGAGGCTCCCGAGCGAGCTTCAGCCTCCCGGCAAGTCTCGGCAGGACCTGGGGGCAGCGTCCTTGACACGCGCGGCCCCTGTACACGGACGATTACCCAGTGAGAGGAAGCGGTGCGCTGTGGGGCCACGGAAAGACAGGGCGGAACCCTAAACGCATACTAGTAAGAGACAGAAGCCAGTCTGGGAAGGCTACCCATACAGACTGCAGGATCCCCACTGTACGGCACTGTGGCCAAGCAAGCCCCTTAGTGACATAAAAAGACCAGCAGATGCCAGAGGTTCTGGGCGGGGACGGGACGAGTAGGGCAGCATGGGGGTTCTGGGGGAGGCGACACTATTCTGTCTGACACCGTAAGGGGGGATGCATGATCTTACACACTTCTCAAAACCCATGGCACTGAACAAGGAGTGAGCCCTAACCTACCCTATGGAGTTGAGTTCATCATATCGTAACCATATCGGTTCATCATATCGTAACCATATCGGTTCACCGAGTTTGACGGATGCAGAAGCAGCAGCAGCTAAACTGTGTGGAGAGGGGGAGGGGATGCATGGGCGCTCTCCGTGCTTTCTGCTTGATTTTTGTCAACCTAAAACTGCTCAAAAAAAAAAAAAATGCAGTCAGCTCATTTTTAGGACACACACAAACTCACATTCACAGTCTCCCATAGGGTCTCTGCGGAGGGCGGGATTCTGGAAAGGTCTTTGAGATCCCTGGCCCCTTCCCCATGAGTGCAGGTGAGACCATGAACCTGGCCTCTGTTCTTCCCTGTAGGGGAGGGGCTGGGCAGATGTAAATGAGGTCCCAAAGCTGCTGACCGTGAGTTCGCCAGCAGGGGACCACTCTGGGCTAATCAGGTGAGCCTTCACAAGGGACGGGGTCCTTCCTGAAGAAAGAACCTCAAAGCCCGAGAAAGATTCTCTAGTGGAAGAGGAGGGCCGTGTGCTGGGGGCCATCCTAGCGAGACCCTAAAGGGGCCTCCGGACAATGAGAGTGGTCTCCAGGCCACAGCTAGCGAAAGGGCGGGGCCCTCCATCACCCAAGCGAAGAAACTGCATTTTGCCAGCCGCAGCGGGGGCCGTGGCGGAGAGCTCGGGGAGCCCCCTCCCCGCCGTGATCTCCATTTCAGCCTTTGAGGGGCCGAGCGTGGAAGCCAGCCCTGCCAAGCCCATTAGCATAATGCTGGACCCAGGACAACGGTGAGATAATTAATTTATGTTGTTCGAAGCCACCAGTTTATGGCCATTTGCTACAGAGCAATAGAAAACTAATACAGTCTGTTACCTTCAAGCTGACAAACCACCAGAGTCAACAAATTATGCTAAAAGAAGTCATTTGGGGTTTTTCTTTATTCTGAAAAATGAACTGAATTTCACAGTCATAAAAATGTAAATTACTTTATTTTGCATAAAACTGGTGTTTGACATTTTGAAAGCCAAGTGGCAAATGGCATATATGACACAACCATGGCCTATTTAAAAATGCACAAACAAGAATAAAATGCAAGGACAAATCCATCGGAAGGAACCGTTACAAAACGCTACTTAGGATTTCTCAAATTGTTACCCAGTGACCATTTGAAAACAAACAAACAAACAAACTATACAGGTGTTGATCCCAAAGAAGTACAAAGGAAAGACAAAATTTTAAATATCTACAAATAAAATATGTCCTTAGTTCTGGATTTCTGAATAGAATTTATATAATTTTCAAAGGTGGAATCAACGTTTATGCTTTTCTATATGAAACTCTCTAGAATATAAAAACATGAGGACCAACCAAGCAAGACAGAGAAAAAAACAAAAAGCTGAATACCATGAGGTCCACCCTGGAGTTTAAAATTCTGGTAAGGCTAACTTTTATGTACGTTCTCTGATAAGGAAGAGAATATCAAAGATCTAAGAGCTGAAGGTTTTGATAACAGGTGAATAAAAAGGGCATTTGATTTTTCTAGTGGTCTTCTTTTCCTATCAAACAATTTTTAAAAAAAAATAACGACATCAGTCTCACAGATACCAAATTTTCCTTTTCTTCCCGCTTTACCACTCTATGACTCGTCAGACTAGATTTAGAGCATGTGTATGAGACTATTTCATTAACATTAAAAATACTTTAAAGGGAATTTCATATATGGTATTTAACAACCCAAAACAAAGGATAAAAAATTAATGAATGGAAATGAGAGGGGAAAATGAAATATCTGGCAATATTTCAGTAACCTAAACCTGAGGAGTATTGAATAACTACACACACAAATGTTGATCCTCAATCCAGGCTTAGAACTGATTTTAAAAACTGCCGAGGGACACGGTGTCCCTCGTACTTCGGGTTCTCCGAACAGATGAGCGGATAAACGACATGCGGCCTCCCCACACAGCGGGACATCAGGCGGCCGCAGGAAGGAATGGAGCCCCAAAACGGCCACAATGTGGACGAACCTGAGAAGCACCCTGCTGAGGGAAAGCGGCCAGGAACAAAGGCCACGTGCCCCATCCCTTCCTTTACGTAAAACTTTCAGAATGGACACCGTTCCGGGCGGGGGGCTCCTCTGGGGATAACGCGCAGGTCTGGGAACGAAGCAGAGCAGACACCACTCTGTGAATGCCAATGACTCGCACACTTGAACGTGGTCCTTCTCGCATGACGTGTTTCACTTCGGTTTCTTAAAGCTTACCCTACTCGGTCTCCGTGTTACTTACAGTTACTACACACCGACGCACGGAGAACCCGTGCTCCCGATTCCCATCCACGCCTAGCGCTGCCCACAGAGACCACCAGCCCGCCAAGAGAAAATCATCCGCCACCCCATGAAGGTCCACGTTGAAACTTGACACGCGGCGCTTGAAAGGGCACCTGTTCGCTGCATTACTGACTAACAGACATTTCCCATCCTGTGCAGAGCAGATGATGCATATAATCTGCAAAGTTTTTCAGGAAATTCTATGAAAGTACATGCCACCTCAGCGGTTCACGTCACCGTACTGAACAAGGTGTGTGTTTCCTCTTCTGTCCGCCACTCGAGTCCCCAGTCAGTGCCCAGGCCGTGCCCTGCAAGACAAGACAGGCCCAGATTCCGGACTCCGGGTCAGACCACGGGGATCGGTGAGCGGAGTACTAGTCAAGTCAGACAGTACGCATGTCAGCCACATAACCCGCTTCCCTGTGGTCTTTGGAAACACACACATGTCCAAAGGAAAAAACACGTCAGTTTTTAACCCCTACTTTGAAAACACACCTTTTGAACCCACGATGTAAGATTTTTCAATACAATTTAGCTCAAGTCTATTTTGTGGCAAGATACTCAAAAATTGAAACCAGAATACTTTAAGGGTATTTTTTCTCAGTTTAATATAGACAGACAGGCAGCGTAACTCTTGTCCATAATTATGAGAACCGCCTACTTCGCTGAGTAAGCAATAAATGTATATTGTACCTAATGTAAAATTGAGGTCACAATTGAGAGATTAATAGCTAAATGACATCATAGGTTAAGCATAATGTGATATGATACATAGTATCCTTAATAGAATTAAATAAGCACTAAGTTTACATTAAATATTCATAAAGTAGGTGCTAGACCTGTATGGTCCAGCAGAGCAACCATTAACCACAGTTAAATTTAAAGTAATGAAAACTGCACACAATTGAAGCTCATTTTCTCAGAGGCACTGATGACATTTCAGGTACTCAGGAGCCACCTGCTGCCTGGCCGCTGGCGCATGGGGCGCCGCAGACTGGCCTCGCCGCAGAGACAGCACCTGTCTGCACAGGTGGCCTTCCCACAGACTGGCCGCATGGTGCTGGCACCTCGGGTGCCTCGCTTGAAAAGCCCCCCACAGGGAGCTGGGAGGGTCTTTATATGTTTTCATAAGATTTGCAGAAATAAGATGTTTTAACCTCAAAAATCTTTCCCTTTCCACCCAGCTGTCCCCTTGGCCACCCTTCCCCTTGCGTCAGATGGTGTGGGTGATCGCGGGTAAGACGGGGTCAGGCCGAGAGGAGGGCCAATTGGTGATGACACGCGGTTCGGGTTTAGTGCACAAATGTCCCTGCTTCTTAGTCATGTCCTCGTGTGACTGATTACTGCTGCGGGAACGGCTCCTAGGATTTCACCGGCCTCCCCCCACCCCGCAACCAACTGCCCTGGGCACAGGACGTGAAGCTGCGGCGTCGGAGGTCCTGAGGGCGGGGGTCCTGGGGGTGGGGGTCCTGGAGGCGGAGGCCCTGGGGGCGGGGCCGGGCGTGGTTCCCGTGGGAACCCGAACTGGGCAAGGAGGTAAGTAGTGGATAACCCGGTCTGCACGGTCACAGTCTGCAGAAAGCTCTTCCAATCACGGCAGTGTACGAAGCAGGGCAGGCAGAGAGTTTCACTATTTTCTTAAAAAACGACTAAACTTTATCGACAAGCCGCCGCGGACATTCGGACACAACTCAGTTTTGAACAGATGCCTAGTCAAAGCAGAGGCTGTCACTTACTAGGAACACGACGCTCTCAGAACTGTGAATGCGTCGCATGGTTCTTTGCTCCTTTTGGAGGGGATTCACGGGAAACAGAGCTTCTCGGAGACCCGTGTTTGCGGAGTGCAAACCCACGCAGCTCTGCACACAGCACGTTTTCTGCCCTTCCACTGCCCGTCGTGAGAACATGCTGTCGTTACCAGGCGGCAGGAGGCCCAGTCCATCTCTCCACTCTCTCTGTGGGGCGCCGTATTATGAAAGCATCGTCGTGGAAAGACAAAATCAAAGGCTACACATTTATAGATGCAGAAAGAAGTAGTTCGAGGGTTTGATCAGAAGTTTAAAAATGTTATTATTCTGAGTGTTGTGGTGATTACGTCATTGGCTATTTGTTGGATATGTGTCATCTGTTGTCATTTCTTTCTTCATTCTAAATAAATGGTGACTTTTGCAAATAAATTGGTATCTGTATTTATTCCTTAAAGAGAACTTCCCCCCCCTCCCGCAACAGGTCTAGGTTTCAGGTTCCCAGCAAAACCTTGACCTTCCCCTGAAGCTAGGGAAGTACGTCCTGATTAGCACGTGTGCTTCCCAATCAACCGTCTCCACACTCCTGTTCGTTCGTTCCGCACGTGCTTCCACATCCAGTGACCCAGCCCTGCCACGGCCACGAACCCGGGGACCTAAAGGGTTAACTGAAATGCACCCCTTCGGCTCGCAGTGGACCCCGCCTGAGTCCCGACAACCTTCCGCACAAAGGAGCTCACGTCTCCCTGGCACTGACACAGATGCCGCGTGCCGAGTGCCCGCTGGCCCCGCGCTGCCGCCTGGGAGACGCCCCAGTTGTACTGCGAGACTGCTCAGTACAACCGCAGTCATGGGTCTCCACACACCCGGCACTGTCCTCTGCGTACAAAACACACCGAACCAAACGCCGCCCTGACCATACCCATCCATTTAAGGAGGGAAAAAAAAAAAAAAACAGACAAAAGAAAGCTCGGTCATCTAATTCCATTGAGAAAATGTTCTCAATGGCACCAACGTTTTTAAAAGCACCTTTTTGTATTATGAAAATGCACTTACGGTGTAAATGTAAAACTGCCTAAGGCTGCACGCCACTTGTGTGCGCGTTCCTCGAGGTACGTTTTATTTACGCTTTATTTCACCTCCCTTACACTTCGTTAAGGCCCGCTTCCAATAACCTAGTCTGTCATTATTGTGCTGCAAAGATATTCTCAGCCTGAAATTACACCAGAGAAACTGCAAATCAAATCTCCGAAAGCCATAGCCAAAGGTGGAAATCGAAGGAAAAGCCTAATTCCACACCAGCGACTGCAGCTGTAGATAGATGGCCTTTATGGAACGGCCCGGGCACAGGCGCTCCGTCGCCGCCGCCGCCTCCTCGAGCCGTAGAGGAAGGTTATTCTAACAGATAAGCAATACGCCGGCAGTCAAGACAGGAAGATTTCAGTTGAATGAAAAATTAGAGGTCATGTTCCAAAAACTGAAGAGCTGAATCTAGACTTGGAAGATACAGGTTATAGTAGTTAACCCGATTGATACACTTATCTCGGTTATGAAACAAAAAGAAAGAATTCTCACAGAGAGGTGGGAAATAACAAGATAACTTACCACCCATAACCCCCGGTCCCCCCCAACCCAGAACTGTTCTACTTGTAGAGATCATGAACGGACCATGTTCGAGTGGGGAAGGAGGGAGGGAGGGAGGGAGGAGGGCGTGGCCACCAGGTGGCGCCCTCTGATGGGGACAGGCTTCAGGTGGGGAAGATGAGCAGTTCAGGAGATGGACAGTGGTCACGGTGGCACAACAGCAAGAATGTACTTAATGCCACTGAACCTCACCCTCAAAAATGGTGAAAATGATACATTTCGTGTTATGCACATTTTACAATAGAACTTTTTAACAATGTGTTCGCTGACTTTTATTGAACTCTCACCACGTGCCAGGCCTTTCCTCGTGCATCCAAACTTACACCTCCCAACCGCTGTCTTAGGGACAGACCCAGTAGGACCCCCACTTTAAAGATGCAGAAAGAGTAAGGAACTTCCTTGGGGTCACACACCCGGCTACTGGCTGAGTGGGGTTTGACCCCAGACAGGGGAACCCCATAATTGTCCATAAATATTGCTAATTTATATGCCAGTCTCAATTCGAGAGAATTTGTTATACTTCTTCTTTATTCAGCAAAATGCTCTATCTGAATATGAGAGTCATAAACGTGGTGTAGGTTCATCTATATGTCAACAAATCTTGAGTAAAACTTGTTCCAGAATCTACGTACACTTCTGATAATATAAAGGGGAGCACATGGACCTGGACACCCCACTTCAACAGAGCGACCCCTGGAGGCTCCCGAGTGCACACGCGGCTTACTCCGCCCCCTCTGCCTGCCCGGGGTAAGTGCGGGAGGGCAGAGGGGAGAGGGAGTTTCGGTTCACAGTCTCTAAAGAACCCAGTAAAAAAGAGCAATAAGCCAGTATTCCCAAAGATTTTTGGACGATCATCCTCATTGTCCTCTTGCTTGATCATTTCAAGTCTTTAGAACAATCACCCAAATCGTGAAAACTAAAAAGAAAAAAAATCTTGTTAACTTAAAGCCATCACTTCACACCCCACAGATTTCTACGCACCAGATGTCCCTAAGTCCGAAAAGACAACGTGCTGTGCACGAAGTGTTTCGGGAATACGGACGGAAGGGCACTTTCCGGGCCGTGAAGAATGAGTTCAGTTCGTCCAGATGGAGCACAGGGAGGAAAAGACTGATTCTGGACTGCGGGAAATTGCATAATTAAGGATATGACACAGAAGCTTCACAGCCAAAAATAAATCCTGTCCCTAGGGTGGCTGCTTTTCGCGTGTATCAGAACCTCTGAAACCAGTGCACATCCATCAGATCCTCTTTACTGACCCACGCGGTGCTGAGGGAACGGCCGCACACAGAGGACCCGTCAGCAGCGTCCTCTGGCGCCTCTCCCTCACCACCGAGCCCGAGTGACACACACTCCACTTTACATCGTTAAAGGCAGGTCCACATGGGATTCGTTGCTTCATAGGAATTTCTTTTCCCATAAGAAGTTTTACCGGGAACTCCCGTTGTCAAGCACTGCTCTCAAGGGGCTGGGAGTACAGGGGGCTCCTCGCCCAGGCGGCATCTGAAAACACAACCTCTCTCACGGCAACTCGACTCGGCAGAAAGCGCCCTCAGCCCACATGCCAGAGCACAGCCTAAACGGCGCACAATCTTAGATATTTGAAGTTTTTTCCCTCTTGTTTGCTAAGGCATATGGATGGTCACATTTTCTTTAACGAGTACTCTGCCCGTCTAAAAAACTAAAGCAGAATTCTAGTATATGTGGCCTTCCTTCCATGTATCTTACCTGCAAAATGCCAGTATCACTATTTGCTCATCTGCTGAGTGTAAGCATGAGATACTTTAAAAATGAAAAGCAGTAGGTGCTACCGTTCAATAAATACTAATAATGAAAGTAATTACCCATATACATATTCATGTATTACAAATCTTGTTTAATCTTTTATTTTTCATTTTAGAGAGGGGAAGTGAGGGAGAGAGAAACATCGATACTAGAGAGAAACATCCATCAGCTGCCTCTTGAATGTGCCCCAACCGGGAATCAAACCAGCAACCTTTCGGTGTGCGGGATGATGCCCAACTGAGCCACACCGGCCAGGGCTGTGCACATGTTTCATCTGGGCCAGGAGGGGCTACGGCGGGCCAGGATTCATGCTATTCCTGACCGCTGCAACGTCACGGAGAGTTTTTCACTCGCTCCCTTTCAGACGCAAGCTCCCCACCTCGCTGCTCGCCCAAGACCCGCACTCTTCACGGAGCTCGCGGCAAAGACCTTCGAGTTCTGTGATCGTTGATCCGTTACTGGTGGAGAACAGACACATCACCGGACCTTCACCTCAAATAATCACCGAAAAAACTCCCAGTGACCGGGCTGGGCCAGAGGTTCAGGTTCCAGGTGCTTTGTAATTGGTTCCAAGCCATTCTCTTTGGGGATCTTCAGATGACCCCTCGGCTGAACAGGGTGTCTTGTTCTGAGGATCTTTGACATGGGCAGGAAAAGGTCTTCCCGGGCAGTTCTGAAGACTGAAGACTGCATTACAACAGAAAATGCAGAGTATTCAGAGATTCCAGGGGAAACGGGTTTGTAAGACAAAAATAAATATAAAATCCAATTTCATCTGTTAGTACACATAATAATGCCTGTTATTTAATGAAACACTACATTATCGCTTTGACATAGAAGTGAGAATTTAAAGCTACAACTGTGAGATGCAATTAAGTGATTCAAGTCAATGAATCTTAAACAGCAAGGGACATTTCTGTACAGAGTTCCAGAACCACCTGCAAATTCCAGAGCAACCTTGCAAAATAATCTTGGTTACGGATCAGCCTAGGAATCTCCATCTTACGTTTCCACTACACAGAAACTGAAGTATTCTTCACATTGCCTCGTGCACCGTAAACCTTGCCCAACAGGTCACGAAGACTGAAAAACAGCTTGCTTCTGGAACGCCATAAGAGATAACACAGAGCCCGAGGCCCAGGTCTGCGAGGCCAGTCCCTCACGCCGCCACTTGCGTCTCGTGAAACACGTCGCACTGAAGATGCAGGCGTGAATCTCCTTCTGCTGGGACGTTGGCGACGCCGGTGGGGACTCGTGGAGGCCAGCAGCGGGCTGCTCACCCCCGCCCCCCGTCTCTCACGACCTGCCCTTGACGCCTGTGTGCCGTGGGGCAGTGCACTCACACGCACACCTGGTGGCGACGGGGCACACGGACAGCTTCGTGTGGCTCTAGGTCTCTGTGGGCCGTGCTCTAGGAGAGCAGCCGCCTCTGCTGTTCCCTGACCTTGTATTTCAATCTTCAAGAGGATGATAGGGCAATTAGGGGCCTCATTTAGCAAATAAGTGACTCGGCCTCCCTCGTCCACAGAAATAATAGATGCTTGGTTTCTTAACTAAATGAGAAAGACATAGGACAGTGGGAAAAGAAATACTGAAAATGTCCAAGGAAACAGATGTTTCAATAGTATTTTTAAAGTAATAAGGACTAGGAGAAAAACAATTTAAATGTGTAAAATACTCAAGCGAGCCCTCATAGCCCTAAAAAGACCTTCATAAAATGGTTTTTATGGGAATAAGCAAATCTATTATTTCAAAAAGACACTTTTTTGGTAAGAGGAGTAAAATCTACACTAAAAACTTTAAAAAAAATACTTTGAGAGAGCATCTTTCTCAAGAAATGACCCGATGCATAACTATTTCATTTTGACCCAAGGAAATCCTATTCTGGTTACCGACTGTGTGCCTTATTTTAACACCAGAGCAGTACGGGAGGCTCAAGGCAGACTTCCGAAGCACAGAAAAGTCTACAACAGACCCAGCCGCAGCTGAATGACAGCACCGCCTTCCCGCACCTGTAAATGCACAGAAGCACGTTGGACGCCCACAAACGAACGACGGAATACTCCCTGGCTGAACAGCTTCACGGTTGCCACGATTCATTCGTTCATTTTCCACACGCACTCGGCAGCGTAGCTCCCGATTTCAGAGGAAATGAAAAGCGAGAAAGCCAAACACAAGAGGTTTTGACAAGTAGGAAGTCTCTGATAAAACAGGACTCCCCCCTTTCTCCTTTCACTGGGGTACGACCTACAGCAGTCCTGAAGCTGGGGGATCACTGCGCTCCGGGGAAGGGGGCCGGGGGCCCGAATGTCCAGGGACTGTAACGGAGCGGGGATGCGGGTTGACATGGCGCCCCCCGACCGTGCGTGAGACAGAGGGGGGCTGGGCGTGTGGACATGCAGTCGGGCACCTGTTTCGCAAGTAGAGATCAAGAGCTTCTTAAAGGCATCACGACCTAGAAGGCGGCTGTGAAGTTCTGCCCGTTTTAGCAAACAGAAGGGCGATGCTAGGTGGTCTTCTCCAAGCCGAGAGTTTCAGAAAAACACACAGACAGACTCAGACGCAGGCCCTCACTCACCACGGAGCTCGTGGCCGCCCTGAATGGACTGGAAATCAGACTGCTTAATGTCAGGCTCGTTTTTAAAAAATGAAATTGAAGGCCTAGACGGGCACCGACAGTTCTCAGGACTTCGGAGACTTCAGGCTGAAGTCAAACACGAACGCTCAGTTGTCGGCACCCAGGCCTGTGTGTGGGGACAGCTCCTCATAGCACGGCCAGGCCCCCGTGCCCTGCGACCCCACGCAGGTGCGCAGAACTGTCTCTCTCCGTCCGAGCACTCACACCAAGGGCCCCGGCTCCCCCTCCGCTCTGGGGACAGTCGGCTTGCTCCCTCTGAAAAGCCACCTGGCCACGGAGTCTCACCTGTCGTCCCCAGAAGGCCCGTGTGCGGAGGAGCCGGGCAGGCGGTCTGAACGGGCCGACACTTGTCATCCCGGGACCAGAGCGGCATCTGCACTCGGGATGGCGCCGGGCACGTGCCCGAACTGAGAGCAGTAGGATCACCTCCACCGGGGATGGGACATAGGTACGTGACGAGGCCCCGAAAGTCAGCTCAGACAAGACAATGAAACCAACCCAGCAGGCCCGATTTCATGTTGATCAAGCATCTCCCTCTCAGCTCTGGCTGCCGTAGATCAGTGGATTGAGCGCGGGCTGCGAACCAAAGCATCGCAGGTGCGATTCCCAGTCAGGGCACATGCCTGGGTTGCAGGCCACGGCCCCCAGCAACTGCACATTGATGTTTCTTTCTCTCTTTCTCCCTCCCTTCCCTCTCTAAAAATGAATAAATAAATAAAATCTTAAAAAAAAAAAAAAACATCTCCCTCTCACGACAGCCCAAGAGAATTAAGTCGAGGAGTTAAAGACCCACCTCTGACTAAACTCCCACCCAGACGGCACAGTCCATGCTTCTTAGAAACAGACTCCGACGGCTGCCTCCGGCCTTGCGAAGCAGCAGAACGTCAGAGAAATGGCATCTTCCCCAGCATGCCCCGGAGCTTTTAAAAACATTTATCACGGTGGCAAGTAATTTTGTAAGTTTCCCTACTGGACATAGCTCGCACCCAGAGAAATACAGAATCCAAGAATCAAAATCTCAGCAGGGGAGGGCAGCCCGGTGCTGCGGCGAGGACGCTGGCCCGGAATCAAATCTCCAGGCGCCGGTCGCAGCTCTGAAACCACTTGGATGCGCGTGAGGCCCTGGGTGGGAAGGATCGAGAATGATCGGATGCAGCACCTTTCAGAAGCTACGGCCATGCCCACGGCAAGCGGACACAAAGGAAGGAACATAATTCTACTCTTGAGCCAACTCTACTTGTCTGTGTGGCTTTGCCTCATAAACAGCAAAGCCGTGTATGAGAGCCTCAATGGAACATTGCAACTGGGAAAATAAGTGAAACGAGAATGCATAGGTAAAGGTTTTAGGAATTAATAACAAGCCCTGGCTGGCGTAGCTCAGTGGATTGAGCGCGGGCTGAGAACCAAAGTGTCGCAGGTTCGATTCCCAGTCAGGGCACATGTCTGGGTTGCAGGCCACGGCCCCCAGCAACTGCACATTGATGTTTCTCTCTCTCTCTCTTTCTCCCTCCCTTCCTTCTCTGATAATAAATAAATACAATCTTTAAAAAAAAGAAATTAATAACAAGGTGGGGAATGTGTACTTGACATTTTCACAAGTTCTGCAATATGCCTCCCAAATAAGCTAAATAACAGATGTCCAAAACCTGCTGCTGTTTTATCTAAAAATGATATACACTTGTTAGCCTTCTTTTCTTTCCTGGTAGGAAAAAAGGTGATTTATAAAACACTTGAGCTTATAAAATTTTAAGGAAAACTAAAGATATCATCAAGTACGCCTTTTAACCTGGTCCAGTATTTTTTTTTAACCTAGGTGTAGGCCCTGGCTGGGTAGCTCAGACGATTAGAGCATCATCTCAATAGGCCAAGGTTGCGGGTTAGATCCCCAGCTAGGACACACGCAACAATCAACCTCTAAATGAATAAAAAAGCAGAACAACAAATTGCTGCTCTCTCTCTCTCCCTTCCTCTCTCTCTTGCAAATAAATTTTTAAAAATCTGAGTTTATAGTAGAATGATTTTGAGAGTATCTGTTGTTTCATAACTATGGGAGAGAAAATCATTGATATATTTTTATACTTTATACCAAAACTCCTTAATTTACCAGATATTCCAAACTCAAGCCAAAATCCTTACTCAAGCAAGCCAAGTAAAATTAATCACTTAGAAAAGTAGTGGGATAACTATTTTAAACTATTTTTTTAATAATAAGCTCTATTTTAAGAGATCTCAGTAGGGTGCAAAGAAATAACTCCTCAGCAGCTCATGAATACTTTCATTGTTTTCTCTCTTACTCCAGCAAGTTGGCGAACCACAGACACCATTAAATTTAAATATCCCGTGCCCTTTTTGAACTTGAGGACAGAAGACCTCCATGGATTTGTAGCGCTTCGGTCAGGTGACAAAGCCCAGAAAAACAGAAGAAATGCACTTCTTGGCAGGATGCCATGCATCCCTCAACTATCGCACTTTGGACTTCCTCAAGATTTCACAAGTCACTGGAAAAGGAGACTGTCCTCACAAGCAGGTCATTTTGCTCTCTGGGTCTTGGTCTTCTGAAACTCAAGCAGGTATTTTCCTCACCGGTTCTGTTCCTCTGTAAACTCTTTGTAAGCAAAGGCCACGATACGCTAGCATCCACTCACACTGGGCGGCCAAAAACAATGAGAAGAATGCAAGACTGCCACATTTCTTTCCAGTCGGTTCAACCTTTCGTTCTATAATCGTTTGGTCTGATCTTCAGGTGGGCAAGTCCATTAAAAGTGGTGAAACCAGTGAAAGGGTGAGAGGCCCACACAACCGTGGGGTTGAGACCAGCGGGGGCCCGACAGAGGCAGCGGTCACGGGCACGGCGCAGGAGAGCTGCAGAACCACCTGGTCTGTGTGAGCACACACACACGCAGTGCCAGAGCGTCACAAAGCCGAGAGTATAATGTGAGAAGATACATCACATCAGGTAAGTCTTAAAAATATTTTTGGTGAATATGTTGTTCCAATTTCTGATTACCCACTTTCTTAAAGAGTTGCCCATCAGGCCACCAAAACTCTGCAAAAGCCCTTGTTCTAACTTCCACGGGAAATCATAGATGCATGGCTTCTCTTTCAGGATTTTTTTTTCCAGTTAAAAACCTTCACAGATGTCTAAATTATAATTTGAAATAACTGAAATCAATACTTTCCTAGTTTTCATTTTAAAATAGTTATGCTGTTAGCCCTGGCTGGCGTAGCTCAGTGGATTGAGCGTAGGCTGCGAACCAAAAAATGTCGCAGGTTCGATTCCCAGTCAGGGCACATGCCTGGGTTGCAGGCCATGGCCCCCAGCAACCACACATTGATGTTTCTCTCTCTCTCTCTCTCTCTCTCTCTCTCCTTCCCTTCCCTCTCTAAAAATAAATAAATTAATTAATTAATTAAATCTTTAAAAAATAAAATAGTTATGCTCGTTGGGCAACAAGGGAAGGAGGACTTAGAAGTCCCTGTGTGGACAATCTCTGGTAAGTCCCCAAAATACAGAGAAAAAGCTGCAAGCCACACACCTATCCCCAAATTATTTATAACAGCAAAACTCCAGAGGTGCCTCAAAATCATTAGAATAAGAATGATTACAAATACCCACCTGAGCTTCTGTTTTGAAGCCAGTCAAAATGATGTACATGAAACCCAAGTGGCAACATGGAAATGCTTTACAAAAAAAAAAGGCAATAGCTGGAAGGGAATACATTATTCCATTAAAAAAAAAACACAGTTTTAACCAAACCAACATAACACAAAAGCAAAATTGCTCATTATGATATTTCATAAAGAAGCCAGAAAAGTTAAACTAAATAAAGACACATTTTTAACTAAGACAGATCTGAGCTATCTTCCAATTCTTTCTTCTTTTGCTCAGAGACGCATATCACTAAATACTGAAAAAAAAGTTTTTTTCTCATTGTATAAAAATCCAAATAAAGTCACTCTAATTCTTTAAAACCCTAACTGTTTTATTATCCTTGGGATCTTGTCACTGATTTCAACAAAGAATTTAACATTAAGTCCCTGCACAAAGCTACACTTACTCTTTTCATGAAGATCAGCCAAAATAGATCTTTTGAAGAATCCCGAGTGAAAACAAAGAACTGTGTCCGACTCAGCACCTTAGCAACAAAAGTAGAAAACTAAGAGTCTCAAAAGATGTATATAAATTCATCTTAATTGTGCCACTTGCCGATTTTATTTTTTAATGAGCATTTCTTTTTATTTTACTATTTCCCCCTGATCTACACTAGCCATCGGGCCCTCATCGCCTCGCACTGTTCTGACGGCTTATCCAGCACCTATTTCTATCTGCTATGTTTCTACTTTATTTAACGTTCCCTGTCCAGGCCGCCCTCCAGAAAGCAGACTCCTCGGGGGCGGGAGTGTGTCCCACTCATCCACCCACCCACGGAGCCGCCCCACGCAGGCGTGTCGCCTTCACATACATGAGGAGGGAGGACATCACTACAGGTACGCAAGCGCCAGCGGCACCACTGGACACGGTGGCCTCCCCGGGGTCAGTTACCACCCGTGTCGTGAAACGCTAGCGACCTCAACGCTGGTGGTCTCGCGACCCCCCTCTCAGAACATGTGCCAGAAAACGCTGTTCCTCAAAGCCCACGATTCCTAAATTTTCTTTAACATTATTTCACATGAGCATATACCAACATGTTCCCTGTTATTCTGTAACATTTAAAAAAATATATTCCTGAGGCAGAAACCAAATCAAAAGAATTGCTCATCAGAAGCCAATCAGAAGTTATGATTGCATTAAGATTTTTTGAATTGTTTTTCAACCAAAAAAATACCACATTGTTTACTATTGGCTACATTTGAATTATTTTTCAATCAAAAAATACCATATTGTTTACTACTGAGTACATCACTTTTTAAAGATAACATTCTAATTAGTTCAAAGAATACTGTTTTATATATATACTAGTGTATATTCTGATGGATTACCATAACCTAACCCATTAGAATTTTAAGCATGGAAAGAGAGCTTAAACACTAAAAATTATAGAAATCACTTTTTTATAGACTGTCCTATCTGTTTTGTAAGAATAAGAGGTTCTGAGTTTAAATTATTATTATTATATTCAGGAGCCCCATACACTCTATTTCCAAACATAGTTCTTTTTATAATAATGTCTGACAATCCTCTGGAAATAGAAAATTCCAGTTTTAGTCCAAATTAAAGGCTAGCACAATTTCCTGGGAAATCTGACTCGAAAGGAGCACCTCCCCTTGGCTTGAGACCGCCCCGTCCGCACGCGGCGGGGCCAGAGGAAAGGGCACAGGAGCACAGAGCCTGTCTCTCGCAGGCGGTACTGCTCACCGGCCGCAGAAACCGGTGGCCGTGGAAGGCGCCTCAAGGCCACGTGACGGGGACGCCCAGGACGGGACTCGCTTCTTCCTGGAAGACCACGGACGCTGACCAGTACGACCGCCGACCAGTAACCTCCTCGGGCCCACTCCGCCCCTCCCACACGCACCCCCATGAAACACAGATCATGCTGCACCTCCTGCTCCCCACCGGCACACACTAAATCCAACAAACTGTCGTCTGCGTGCTCTGCGCTGGGCTCCAGTAGGGTGAAATAGGACTGGAAAACACTACCCGCCCCCAGGCGAGCTCACGCACACTCACAAGAGAACAGTATTTGGCGATTGAGGCACGTGGGCGTGGGGTCCAGTCCACGTGTCCAGTCCACGTGGGGACCCACAGTTAGAACGGGCCCTTCGAGGCCTAGGCCCAGGCGGACTAACCCACCCCCGTGCTGTCCTGCACCCCGGATCCACACCTCCTCTGGAACAGGACCCCTTGCAGCTGACCCACTTTCCAGCTACTCCTCCCGCACCCCCCTCTGCTTTCCAGAAGTGGCTCTTCCCAATCGCCCCTTCCCTCCCCCGCTCCACCACTCCAGGGTCCCATCTCAGGCACTGTCCCGCCCCCCGAGGTACACCTGACGACCTGGACAGGGTACCCTGTGCCTGTCCGCGTGTCAGAGGACGAGAAGCCAACAGCGTGGAAACACAGCCAGGCTCTGCACGCGGTGCTCTCTGAGCTTTTCGTCACAGCAACGTGCAAACCGCAAGGGACAGATGCCCCTTGGGGAGCCGCCTACCACGTGCCACCAATAGGTCCCAAGAAAGCCTTCGAGTATTTGTTCCGCAGGAAGTTATAGTTACGAACTATTTCGGGCTTTTTGCCATTTCCATATGGGTTTCGATCACTGGAAGTAGCTTCAGAGATACACAGCTGAGCACGTCATCATTTGCAGGCGACCGTGTACAGGGCGCGCACACACACGTCTGAGCCACAGGAAAGTGCTACACGGCTGAGGCTCTGGAGCAGGCTACTCGGTTCGACCTGGCTCAGGCCCGGCTCCACCACCAGAGCCCGGACCCATCACTCGGCCTCCATTCGACCCCTTCCTTCTCTGTAAAACGGAAACAGTGCCGGTACCTGCTTCTTAGGGTTTAAATATGGCTAGATAACTTAAAGTTCGTAGAAGGATTAGAATCGTGACTGGCATTATGAAATAGCTGTAGATCATGCTGGATTTTTGGAAACTGCTTTAACTTCCTCTTCCTTCTCCTTCTCTTCTTCCTCTTCGTTTTCCTCTTCTCCACCATCACTGTCCCCACGGCAACATCTACCAAGTGCATCACAACCCGATCAGCAGTCTAGATGACTTTATGTGCTCAGAAAATACACGACAGGCCACCGCTGACTAACGGTAATGTACACCACGCTAACATAAACCAGGGTTGCACGTTAGACACCGGGGACAGAAGCACAGCGCCGGCTCCGTGGTCTTCAAACCAAGGCACAGGGCGATTTTTCCAAGGGGCAGGTGGGCACACAGAAGTTTAAGGGAATCTGTTTCCAGCTCCTCGACCTGTAAGTGAGCTCCTCCCTGAACTGTTACATGCAGGAAGGGCCTCCCAGGTAGAACTTCTGCGTCCATTTCCCTTCTCACCGCGGCTCCTCTTCCACTTCACAGGGAAAAGCTCTGCTCACAGACCCCTAAGCACCTCGAGTGTATGGTTCTGAGACAGGAAAATACTGGGGCCACACACACGTGCGCACGCATGCACACACACACACACACACACGATTCCTCATATCCTCTGCCCCAGTAGGCACGCTCAGCTCAGGTGAGGACTGCCCTGCAAAGTGAGAAAACGTCCTACCTACCTTCTCCCCTCCTTCCTACCAGTTTATCCCCCCACTTTCCTGGAGGACGGAAAAATGGTGCATGCGCGTGCACACACACACACTTATATACACATGTTAGTTTAAACGGCCTTAGCCTTCAAAGAAGCAAAACCACGCCAGGGCACGCAGAAGAATACAGCGGCACAGACTTCGTGAAGCTGGAGAATGACGAAAACTGTGAGGTGCGAGGAGAGAACACGTGTCCACGTGTGTTCTCTAGACACTGCGAGCATTCCCGGGGTTCAGAGCTGAACGTCGATCATCCGTTCTGTGGAGAGCCGAAAGGGCAGAGGATGCAAAACAGGATTCATTAGAGAAAAGGAAAGAACAAGAGAACAAAGTGGGAAAGGGAGAGGAGAGGAGGCAAGGCCAACGGACTCAGCATTAAAGGAGGAGCTCCTACCCCCAGACCGGGGCACCCAGGCCACAAATCGATGAAGCGTAGTCAGTGATCAGAGCACCTGACCATCAAAAGAAAATGCCGGAACGCCGCTTAGTCTATAAGAAACCCCGTGTGTTCTCCAGACGTATCACTATATAGCCTAGGCAAGAAATCAATGAACGCTTTTTCAAAAGGAAAGCTTAAGCAGAAGATAAGAGAAAATATGCAGGTGCCAGAAAATATAAAACCAAGAGTATCTTTCCACGCAGGCTTGCAACAACTGTCATTGCAAATGAGCATGGGGCTGTTTGGACTGGGCTTTCTTTAAAAACATTTATATATTAATCAAGATGCAGGGTTATAATCTACTTTTGAGCCTTACTCTAAGGTTCTTATCAGCAACCATTTTGTATAATCTACCATGAATATCTATAGATAGATATACATATACAATACGTGTATATATATCTACATCTATACACACACACACACACACACACACATATATATATATATCTCAGATTTAGTAGTCAGGCAATTTATGATACATATTTGGAACTAAAAGCCAGAAGCTAACTATTATATTTTCACAAGCTGTCGAGATATGCACAGTTTTGCCAATATAACATTGTTTACACCAGTTTTTTGGAAAAAAAATAAATCTTAGAAATCCTAAACAAACCAGATGTACACAAAATTGTCATAAAACTCCCGTGCAGCATGTGACTCAAATCCTTCATAAGAAAGATTTATTTCCACAAAAATTGTCCCTGGTGTGCAACTCAGGTAACTGGCTGCCCATTTTCCTACAGTGCACCTCATTATCTTCCATTGCTGAAGAGAAAGGGACACATGGCATCGCCGGTGCTCTATTATCATTAATTGCACAATTCTATTGCAGTCTTGACAAACACTCCAGGCCGACTCCCCGCTGCTCTGCCAGGCCCCCCCGGGGCCGGCCGGCCCGTTCTCCAGACACTATGGGCAAGGAGAGGCCGGTACAGCAGGCCGCTGCGGCTCTCCCACTCAGAGTCCCGTGGGGCTCTCCTCTTCCTCCGGTGGTTCCGGAATGCTCGCTTTCCGACACGCCATGTCTTCTGTGCGTGGGTGGCACTTTGCTGTCAGAAGGAAAGTGAGCTTCCCGAGGGCAGAGACCCACCCCACAAACCTACAACAGCACGTGGCACAGGGCACGGGCTCACAAACAGACTGAGCGAGTGAACCCCCACTCTGCCTGGGCCTCTGCCTGGACCGCACTGCCCGCCCGATGTAGCACTAACTAGTCCACGAGCAGCTCCAAGTCTCATTACTTAATTTGCACGTGAACTTCCTCAGCCTGGTGGCATCACGGGTAAGAGCGCATTGCCGGCAGTGGAAACGAAACAGGCACCGTTCAGCCTTTTGTAGAACCTTCGCCGTCCTTCTGTTCTGGGCTGACCTCCTTTCCCGTCTCAAGAACCAAAGCGACTCATCCCCATCGTGGAGCTCCTTTCCTCCCTGCGCTGGGGCGGTGTCTTCCCAGAGTCTCCTGCCCGGAACCTCCTGCCCGGAACCTCTCTCAAACTCACCACCCCACCCACTTTCATGCACCAGGTCCTTGGAGCCTTCCCCCGCCCCCGCCCCCTGCCTTTACTGCGCAGTTACTCCTGTCTCCCCGATCAACACCGTCCCTCAACAGCCTCCACAAAGCCCACTAGGGGAAAAAAAAGGGGGAAATTAACATTAAATGAGGTCATTAGAACGGGCCCTAGTTCGGAATGCCTGGTGTCCTTGGACGAAGAGGAGGTTCAGACAGTGCCGTGCGCACATAGAGAGGGATGACCGTGTAAAGACACACGGAGAAAGGACACGCCGGCCACCTGGGAGGTAGGCAGAGGCCCCGAAACCGTGGGAACAGGGATACCTGCTGTTTAAGGCAAACAAACAAACAAACAAACAAACAAAAGTCCAAATATTTATTCCTATCCTTCCCATAAAGTTCAAGTTCAGTAGAGGGCCTTCTAAACTCTAAGATCTGTCAGGAAATAATGTGAAAGACTTTGAAACGTGCAAAAAAAAAGAACATGTTAGTGAGTATCCTGTGTGGTGCACAATGCCGGGTTGTCTTGATTCCGCAAGAGCTCAAGTTTCTCCGTAGCAAGCAGCCACTTCGCCGCTCTCTGAGTAGTCAATCACCTGACAATATAAAGGGTTCTTTGCCGCACCGGTGCAGGTCAACTCTGCCCGGTGGAAAAGAATCCACCGGGGCCGTGACGCGCGAGGGCACCTGTAGCGCACTCACCGCTGACCGACCGCACAGGGCGCTCGTGAACAGACCGCGACACCCTGCCGGTTCCCTCATTAGTTAACGAGCAAAGTGAAAATCGGACACCTGTTCCGTCTGCTTGAATAAGAGTCTTGACTTTTTCAAAAAGTAACCTTTAGTAAAGTCGGTAACGTCTTTTGAAATGGCATTTTCTTTCCATGAACACATCTTAAAACTTCCACTAGATCATATTTAAATGATGCCAGCTAAAAATAACATAATATGCTTTGTTGAATCCTAAACACCATCGTTACATGATGGACTTTCATTCTTTACGCATGACTAAGAAGGGAAAAAACTAAAGCAGCCAACTGAGCCATGAGGCGATGATTTCTTCCATTATTTAAGACGTCTTGGACCCTTTTTTAACCCCCTTTGCCACGTGTTCTGCTGCTCTGCTTCCACGCCTCTGTGCAGACACAGCTTACCTTTCCGAGGCCAAACGACAGGACTTAGTGATGACGGGAGTGCCGGGGGGCTCACAGCCCGGGCACTGTGACCACGTTCACACGTGCACAATGACAAGGACGTCGAAACCGCCACCTGGCCGACAGTGTGAGAAGCTATCCATGTAAAGATGCTCCTGAATTTCAGAGAGGTGGAAATGTGTGCGTGTGTGGCGGGGGGGGGAGGGAATGTGCATCTCACGAACCAAAAAACACCACAGTTAAAAATGCAGAAAGGTATAACATGGCCATCAGTGGCAAACAGATTAAAATCGGAAACCCTAACGCTGGATGGCCACCATTCGTTTTGGTATTGGAGCTGACGTCACCCATCTACACTGCTAGCAACGTCTGGATCCTAAAGCTAAGAGCCAAAATCTAGGTGAAGCTGAATAATCCTTTAGCAGGAGTGTCCAAGCTTTCGGCGTCTCTGGGCCACACTGCAAGACAAGGAGTTATCTGGGGCCGCATGTGAAATACATCGTGACGCGTGATCACAAACACATCTCGTCGTGTTTTAAGTGAATGCATGATGTCGTGTCGCACCTGTAGCGCACTCAGGTGCACAGCCATCCTGGGCGGCACGCAGCCCGTGAGCCGCAGCTGAGACGCCCGACTGTGGGGATGAAAATAAAAGGTGGGCTCTTGGTGGAACCGTGGTGGCCTGATCCCAAGCAGAGGCCCAGGGAGACGCTGCAGCAGAGGCTGGCTGGACGCACCGCGGTAAACAGGAAAGAACAATCGCCCACTCTCTTCCTGAAGAGACAGACGGCCCCTGCAGGTGCAGGGACTCTGGGTCCACGTTCCTTTTCCTTCTTCCACCCACTACTAACTAGTAGCCTGTACACCTGCTGTTCTACTAACAGCAGTCTCGGCCCACAGATCATAACACTCTTTTTTAAAGGATCATTTCTCCATCTCATTATCATCTCCTTGAGGATAAAGGACGCAGAGTTCTCTCCTGAAGACCCAGGTGCCTTTTTCCGAATTAAAATCCTAATATGCTAACACTACCGTGAGTTATCAATCAGATTTCCCGCTAAACATTACTTCTCAGTATTTGGCCTTTCATAATGTGGTGGTACACAAGTTTTGATTCTGGGGTCTGCTGGATTGCCCAGGATAGCGGTCACAAATGTTGGTGGGCTGGACCTTGAACTTTCTCACGATAGCCTGGATTCTCAAAATTAACCTGTAAAGTGGAGTATGACAATCATTGTTCCCATTTCATACAAGACAAAACTCTAAACGCATAGAGAGTTTAGCACTCTGCCCAAAGTCGAACAGTTACTAAGCGACACTGTCAAAACCGAGCGCCCGGCCCTGAGACTCTGGGTCCGACCCATGTCTCACGGTCACAGGCTCGGTGTCCCATGTCTAGCAGCTTTCCTCCCCACCCCTAACAAATGGCACTTGTCCCAGGAGCTGGCCGCCTCGGCTCCTAAACCACAGCCGCAGCAAGTGTGGCGTTACTAATGCGGGCATTCCCTACCTGGTCACACTTACACTGCAGCACTAACCTTGGAAAACCAGGTACCGCGGAGACTACTGTTAGATGCACGGGGTTGACAGGCGGGTGGCCGGCTTCTCAGGAGAACAGCTCCTTTAAGTTTCCTGGGCCTCAAATTCTGCATTTGCAAAAGTGAGTTGAAATGGAGATGAACAGAGGTACTTTCCTATTTAAAAACCTAACATTCCAAAACGTCAGCCATGACAGCAATCAGATCTCTTGCTGAATTTTACTCCTTAGCATTTCACTTCTGCCCCCGTGTGTGCTGAAAGAAAAAGAGGGAACTCCAGCAGCCCGGCTGTCACGGACGGACGACACCGGGACCAGGACACAGAGGCACGAACAGAAACCCACCTCTCCTCCACACACCACCTGGCCGCGCTCGCCAACCCGACTGAAGGTCCTGAGGGCAAGCGAGGACGACGCAGACGTCACAGGCCCTGCAGCCAGGCCGGCTGCTCAGGGTGCTATCACGCGGGACCAGCTCACAACACGCTTTCTGTTGCAGATGGCCGGACGGCCCTTTCCACACTGCCAATGCCCCGAGTCTGCCCATGGGGTTACTGTACAGTCTCCAAAGGTCATGGATGTGTCCCTTGAAGCAGACGTATAGAGTTCTGTGACGTGTGAAAAGTGGTCGCCACTCCTTTAGTCCCTTCGAGATACAGCACAAAATCACTGAGTCGATGAATAGAACCATACCACCCAGATATTTTGGTCTAAGAGATTTAAAACTTAAATTTCCCATATATATATCTTTTCACTTTTGCAGTTTTTAGGACACTTAATCTGCTTCAGTCTCCCAGATATAAGTTATTTCTTCAGTAAGTAATAAATAAAATATGTATTTTTGACCACTTGGTTGACACAAAGCTTTGTATGAGCAAATTTCCCTCATATAGTTTCTCTGTATGAGTAAATTTCTATAATGTAAATTATTAAGTTATTAAATTATTTAAAATGTAAATTATTTCCTTATAATCTGCCAGTTGGGCCTTTTACTGATAGTAGTTTCAAAATAGTAAAAAAAATTGATCAGTTTTCATAGAAAGTTATTATAATTACCAACAATAATATCAATGATATACTTTCAATTTTTGACCTACCACCCTAAGTGGCAAAAAAAAGAAAATTGACCTTAAGTTACCAATAAAATTATTTCTCCAATCTCTTCTCCTTTGCCTCTCTACTCTACTTCATCTCAAAAAGTCCTTTCCTCCGGGAATTGGCGTGGCGGTGCTGGAGGGGAGGGGCACTGGGAAAGGGGGTCAAACCCACGGTGACGGGAGACGATCTGACTCTGGGCAGGGGGGGCACACAAGGCCAAACACAGATCACCGTGTCACAGAAATGCACACTGGAAACCTGTATAATTTTCCTAACCAGTATCATCCCAGTAAATTTAATTTTATTCTTAATTCTTCAAAAATTTCCCCAAAAGCAAATTTTCCTCATTCTCCTACCCATCTCATCTTTTCATCACTTTCTTTGAGAAGGCAGCCAGAGCCTGGGATATAAAATGTTAACTCAACCTCAAGATATCTGCGTTTCAACAAATCCACCAAATAAAACATAAAGATCTAGGCACAGAAATTGAGTTTCTAAAGAAATTTTAACTGTCATTATCCAAATATTATTAGATAAGGAATATTTCTTCTTCAAATACAGTGGAGCCCATCGGCATTTAACAGTTTTCGCACAAGTTCCAAGACATGAAAGGCACTCGAGGAAGCGCAGCTAGAAATGAGAAGCAAACTTAACGCCGGCGAACATTTCAGAAAGTCGGGAAGAACAGTGGGGTATTCTGTCCCTGTTCTGCTTGTATTTCACCAGTAAAAGTGTCTGTGGGAGATGGTTCTAAAGAGAAATCTTTGACTTCTCTCTTTCCGTTCACAGTGGCGCAGAGAAAAAAGTTAACTAGGAAAACCAGGGACTGAAAAGAGCCGTTTGCTAAACAGACACAACGGAAACAGACCCCCAGACCCAGAGATGCCGGAGGGAGGGCGGCAAGGGCTGGGTACCAAGGATGAAGGGTTCAGACGCACAGATGCACAGTTTCAGGACAGGCCCGAGGAGGTGCAGCGAAGCACAGGGAATGACACTGTGACAGCCACGTCTGCGTCAGATGGGAACTAGACGTACCCGGGGAGACCACTGTGCAGCTTACCTAAATGTCTGATCACCGGAGTGTGCGCCTGGAACTAATATAGTATTGAATATCAACTGTAATTGAAATTCTTCTTAATTAAAAAGAAGTCATTTGCAAAATATGCAATCCAAAAGATTTCTATCAATATCCTTTTTTTTTTTTCGTATTATTTGCTGTTATAATTAATCCCCACAGTTACGATAAATGATTAGTCAGGTAGTGGGGTTGTCTAAAGCCAGATACGGTGTTCTATGTTTTTATCACAGTTCAAGTTCATTGAATGTTTCCCATCATAAAACTAATCGATGGTCAATACAGAAGACATGGATTATATTGAACAGCCGACAAAAGGGGAAAAAATATTACCCCCAACACTGATCCAAAAAGTTATGATTCCCTGTTTGGCCATGTGGCCCTCTCACATTTTTCCAAGCCAAATTTTTGCCCGTGCATTTGATCCTATATACTTTTTTATTTACTTTTTATTCTTTAACACGACAACATAAGCTCTGACTCATGCTGCCCTGGACCCTCCCCAGGCTGTACCGTCGGAGATTAGCCCGTCGGGGCAGCACCACAATTCACAATGCACGTCTGCCCGAACGCTGGTGGCTCCTCTCAATATTTCCCCATCACAAATGGTTCCGTAAGGAGCATATCAGGCACCAAGTTTTCCCAGCATTTCACATTTTTTTCTTAAAATACACTCCTCAAAATTAAACTACTGTATATCAGAAACAATAATGAAAATTAAAGAGCAATAAAAAGCCCAGAATCTATAACAAAATGATACAGGGTGTGGAATTAGATGGGAGTTACAAATGAAACGAGGCTGTGTATGTTGGCTGTATATGTTTCAAATTTTCCAGAATATGTTCCAACAGAAATAAAAAGCAGACTGCATCCTAGAAAAAAAAATTTATATGGGTATTCATTCTAGCAAAGATGAAAGTTTTCTAAGGCTCCGGAAGCACATTGCCAAATTGCTTCCCTAAAGAGCTGTAATCCTTCTTACTCCCAACGTATAGCTTTAAGGTCTATTGTGAAGGCTTTATCTTTCAACCCACTTTTCTTTGAAGCCTTTCTTTATACACTGACTTCAGCACATCTCTCTAACCCACTGCAAATTTTTTCTAGTGAGATATGCTTCTGAGTTTTCACTTTATTCTGGACATTTGCAACGGCTTTTATGAGGCCCTGTTTACCTCATGCAAATACGGAGCCGCTCAGAACGAGAATTGGATAATACAATGATCTACCTGCAGGGATGTATATCATCTCGTTGTCTGCAAAGCAAAATGATGTTTAGCATAATGTTGTTTAGCAAAAATTGGAAGCAATCATTACTATATCGCTTCCAGGGACTGTACAATATTCCTATATTTACTGATATGGAAACATGGGGAGTTCCCATTATGTTGTTGAATTTTAAAACAAGGCAACAAATCTTTGTAAGATGAAATTCCACTTTGCATGTATCATATGCACACATATGTACCTGAACACAGGAAAGGTCCCGATGAAAACAGTGCCTTCTCAGAGGGTTGATGTTACAAGTGATTTGCATAAGCATCTTTATCCTTATTTATAAGCTTTAAATTTTAACATTTAAACATTGTAAATGTATACTTTTCTAAAACTATCAACTAAAGGAACTTTCAAAATCATCATTTGAGCGCACTGATTCTGTATGCATGTCAATTTCCAGCTCAATTATATCAACATTCCCCCAACTCGATACACTGAATCTACAATCACTAAACAATGTGATAGGTACCATGGCCATCACTTAATGCTATTTTGCTTCTAAATTTTCAAAATGGAGTTTTATACCCAAAGACTTTCCAAAGCTCCTCATACTAACAAGAAAGTTAACTTGTTAATTAATTACACTAATAAGGTATAATTCATTAACACCCAGAAATTAACAATTACAATATGAAAACCTATACATTATAATAAGGCTTTCCTTGACTGACAATTCAAAGTTTCCGTGTATTTATGGGCCTGACTGTCCCACCTGTATGCCCACCTCTAACGATTCTTACACAGCCTGCCTCCCGGGCCCCAGCCCCACCTGCCATTCGAGTTTTGTGGCCTGGGCCACGTCACTCACAGCCAAACTCGGAGTTTGCACTTGCTAATTTCTAAGGTCTTCAGGAACCTATGGCTGTATGTAAACTTAAAAAGAAATGGAAAGGGACGTTGGCCATTAGCAAGCTTCATCACGTTGATTTGGGGTGGTCAACACCCAATACAGTCCACCAGTGATGTATGACAGAATCGTACGCCTGAAACCTACAAGTTTACTAACCAATGTCACCCCAATACATTCAATAAACTTTTTCTAAAAAAGAAGTTTCATCATGCTCTAAAAGGTACTAGTTTCCTGGAGCTGCCGCAACAAAGCACCGAGAACTGGGGAGCTCGGAACAGGAATGCTCTGTCTCACACTTCTGCAGGGCAGAGGGTAAAGCAGGGGTCCGCGGAGCCACAGTCCCCCTGCAGAGGCTGGGGTGGGGGGCGCTGTCCCAGGCCTCCTGCCTAGTTTCTCAGAGCCGCAGGTGCTCCTGGACTTGCCGATGGCCAGCTTCTGCATCATCTTCCCTTCCTATGGGCCTGTGTCCGCATGTTCCCTTTTTATACGGACCTTAGTTACATTGGACTAGGACCCACCCTAGAGACCTCATTTTAATTTGATCGCTTCCGTCAAGACCCCATTTCCGAGGCTGAGGGCTGTTTTTTTTTTTAAGATTTTATTTATTTATTTTTTAGAGAGGGAAGAGAGGGAGATAGAGAGAGAGAGAAACATCAATGTGTGGTTGCTGGGAGTAGTGGCCTGCAACCCAGGCATGTGCCCTGACTGGGAATCGAACCTGCGATGCTTTGGTTTGCAGCCCGCGCTCAATCCACTGAGCTACGCCAGCCAGGGCTGAGGGCTGTTTTAAGACCAACCCACCCTATGCGGCAAACTCTCCGTCGGCCTCCAGATCCACTGGTCCTTTCTGCTCTCCGCCCAGCGGCTGCCTTCTGTGAAGGACACCATGCAAGCTTCCCTGGCTCCTAGCTTCCGGTTGGGATCCGCAAACGGGAGTCACCCCTAGTGGACCAGGTGCTACAAGGAGAGAGAAGGCGGGGCATCCGTCACCTGCCCTGCGCCCACCAGGCTGCTGTCCTAGTTCCTGTCCCTAGCCCCTCCCCCACGCTTCCAGTTCTCACATGTACACAGGTGACCCCATCCCCTGGTCCCTGCTTGTGTGAGGCCATTGTGACCTCCCACTGCTGCCAGTCCCTGGGTGCGTCAGGACGCCTTCCCGGTCAAATCCCGCTCTACTGCCCATCCCTAGGAAACGGTCCCTGCATTAAATTCTCCCTACACCCCACCCCGGGGCATGCCCCTCCTCTTTCTCTCCGAGACCCTGTCTGGTGCATCGGACTGGGCCGGTGTGTTGCCTCAGGGGACCGGACTGATCTGGTCCCCAAAGCCCTCACCAGCAGTGTGACTCAGGCGTGGGTGCCTCAGACACACGCGGGCAAGTGTGACCCTGCTCTGGATCACAGATAATCGGTTCCCCTTTGCTATCCTCCCTCTCGCCTTCGTCTGGAGGCGTGGAGAGGGGGCTCAGAGCACAGGACGTGAGGGCAGGGGCTTCACGCCGACCCCCGCCTCCTCCACGCCCCTCGCTGCGCACTGAGCCCCTCCCGGCACTAACAACTGGGCACAAACACGGTGGCGTGCAAGTCACGGGGCTGCTGTGCACACGTGCTGATGTGCATTTTATAACTGTATTAGCTAATATATAAAAACGTGCCCAGAACCATGCCGGACACAGAGAGCGTTCTGTGAGCATTAGCTGCTATTATGGTATTATTAATTTTCCTCTGATGTTTTTCCCTTGACCTGCGCTGCACATCAATCCAGCCTGAATCGTTTTCTGTGCACCCGACCTGCCCCGTCACACAGATGCTAGGAACGTAAAAACAGCCAGCTGTGTAAGTTTTCCTCTCCGAACTCCCAACGGCCTTCAAGGTCAGAGAGACCCCTATCTCCTGCGGTACCTGGGTCTCTGACCCCCATTTGGTGGGACGTGTTAAGTCCCCAGCTTTATTTCCTTACAGCTCATTTTGGACGGCTGTGCTGTCAGACAAGATTCCGGTTTTCATCAATCGCCCTCCTCGGCCTCGCCTGGCTCCCCGGGAGGCGCCCGCGCCCGCACCAGGCCGCTGCCCCGAGGTCCATTCGAGCTGGCAGAAGACAGTCACCAAACCTCTCCGCAGTCAAGGGACAGCCCTCCGTGGTGCTGTCCCTTGCTGACACATACATATTCATCCCAGAATATGTATGTGTCATTTCGTTTAACTGCAGGGGTAAGAGGAGGGGGTCGGGGCCAGACTGCTTAAACAGGACATGAGCAATCATCGAATGTAGCACCTTCTTAGGAGCAGGTAAGGACTCGGGGAGAAGACCTGGGAAGGGAAACCCTCCTCGATCTTTGCGAGCTATAAGGCTTCCTTTCAAGTTAAAAAATAAACAAGCAGCTTCATAAAAATGTGCTTACTTGGCTGAGCAGTATATACATCAGCTACCAAAAAAAAAAAACAAAATAAACAAAGAGTGATTGCTGTTACTGTAAAAAAAAATGGCTCTGAGGCACATTTCGATGTGCTATATTTATGTATTTATTTGTATGCTTGTTTAGCAATACATTAGAAATATGTACATTCCAAGAAAGGTTCAGCTGGGAAATAAGCATACCAGGTAAGAGTTCAGAGTGGTGGCAGCGGAGGTCATGATCAGAAAAACAGACAGACTGGCTGGCTGGCCGACAGACAAACTGGCAGAGCAGCCCAGGGGCAGGCGCACGGCTCCAAGGTCAGAAGTCCCTGGCTGAGTCCTCCCTCCTGCACTTACTGGTGACCTCGGGCCCTTTACCTAACCTCTGTGGGCCTCCGTTTCCTCGCAATATAATACGGCTCTTGCCTCACAGGGCTGTTGGGAAGATTAGAAGAAATACTATATACAAAGCATTTGGGACAATCCCCAGGTCCGAGTAAGCTTTCGAAACCTTTTAGTTCTGAACTTCCCCATTGTAGCTACCGCCCAGAACAACGTACAGTTCTATAGAAGATGATATCCATTTTAAAGAGAATATTGTGTTGCAATTAAATATTTTGACTTTTGTTTCCTCCTACTTGTATGAGTCACGCTGATCATACACACGGCAGCACAACACCGCTGATTCTAGAGAATGAACTTTCAACGCAGACTGGGGTTCACGCCGAAAACAATGTGCCGGACCCCGGGTTCACGTCTGGACTTGCTTGGAATCACAGCGATGAGGAGGTTAATTACCATTTTAAATAGGATAATTGGCTATTACCCTTTTTTTCTCTTTTCGAGAAAAGGGCAAAACATTTCTTACTATATGCAAATATATTCCTGTGGACAATTTATTCATTGCTGTTTATGACCTCTAGTTTTCCTGCAGATCAAGCAATTAGATTTTAAACAAACACTCGTGAAATGAAAGCCCCCAAAAATCACTGCCTTGGCATATTTAGTATTTCTTAAAGGTCTCCCAGCAGCAACGCTCCCCAATCAATATTCATCCTTCCTCCCGGCATCCGTGGCTGTGCCGCCTCGGGGAAGCCCGCTGCCAGCTCGCGAGGTTCCTAACAGGATTCGGCTGGGTGAAGAAACGCACTGCATGATAAAGAACGAACGATATCTCATCCAACTGAAATGTGCCAGAAAAGTCAAGAGGCCAGGAGACAGCCCATTGTACTGGGTTGCCCAAAAAAGTCCACTACATTTTTTCCTGTAAAATAAAGGACATTTTTCATTTTCATCAATAACTGATTTGGATATTGTGAGTGTGTCAGCTGTCTCCCGCTATTGGCTTCTCGTGGGTAGAGGCCAGGGGTGCTGCTGAACATCTTCCAGTGCATCAGACAGCCCCACAGCAAAGAATTCTTTGGCAAAAAATGTCAACAGGATCAAAAAACTTCGCAAACCACTTTTGACACGTTGGATCAGTCACAGCACCTTCTCCGTATGCTGCACAGACCTTTTTTTGTGTTTCAGTGGCATTTCTTGAAATGATAAAGCATAATACACCAAAAATGTTGCATATTGTCTTCCATCTTCAATATTAAAATGCACAAAAATTCACCAATTTTGATAAGTTTTTTTTAATGCATGCTGATACAACTGTCACAATACAATCTAACAAAATTGCTTCGAGTGAAGTTAAAGACAACTAAGCACTACTAGACCCATTGTACAGAAAAAACCTAAAGGAACTTTTTGGCCTCCCCAATAAAACTATTAAGAAATAGGTAACAACTAAAGCCATTCCTTCCCACCGCAACTAGATGAACTAACTGCCAGGTCCTTCCTACTTACCACCTCGGGGGATCTATTGTTTTCCTATAAAAGGCAGCGCACTGCACAGCTTAACCAGGATATTGTTAAAATCCTCTCCTCAAGCCCTGGCTGGCGTAGCTCAGTGGATTGAGCTCGGGCTGCAAACCAAAGCATCTCAGGTTTGATTCCCAGTCAGGGCACATGCCTGGGCTGCAGGCCACGGCCTCCAGCAACCACACATTGATGTTTCTCTCTCTCTTTCTCTCTCCCTTCCCTCTCTAAAAATAAATAAATAAACATATTTTTTAAAAGATGGAAATATTAAAAATAGATATATATCCTCTTCTCTGCGTCTGTTTCCAAGTAGGGAAGGCACAGCCGTAAATACAGCGCACGGCAGCCACCCTTCCCGGGCCGGGACCCGAGGCACCAGCACAGGGCTCCTCTGCAGAGCATCCGGGAGTCCGCCTGGCACCCGCCCCCGAGCTCCCGCAGCGCCCCGCGGAGCAGCCCATTCACTGTGAGGACGGGAGTGCCCTCGGGCGTGCCGTCCAGCCTCGACACCCACTCTCTTCCACCAACCATCAGGAAGCCTAGAAAGTCATCAGTGGAACGATGTTGGGTCTTCCAGGCTTTTAGGGGGGAGGGAAACATTGATGAGACCGTCCAGAGTGGACAGCAGAAGGGCAGTCAAGGACTTGCACGTCTCTGGGGCAGGTGGGGCCCGGTCTTCCCGACACCGCCGTGTGGGGTTTTCACACCTGGGGTTTCCTGCCCATCTTTTCTAGCACTGGCCAGCACTGGCCAGCCCCTGTGCCCGGACTGACTTGAACACCTTTTCTCCCCGAGCCATCCCTCCCACCCCTGCCTCCCTTCCTGCCTCCACTGCCCCTGGATGCGTGGACTTTGCAATTCTAGCGTTTGCCTTCTGAGGACTGTCATTTCTAGCGTTTGCCTTCTGAGGACGTTTGTCATTTTCGTTGTTCTCCCCTGAAGCACGGGCACTGGATGTGGGAGGTCAGCGGGCACCCGAGCTGCTCCTGGTCACTCCCTTTGTGGCCACCGCTGTCCCATCTCCTGCAACGCAGCTTAGATTCTGATCCACCGCAGAATATGGGCCCGAAGAGGTGGGCTGGGGAGAGGGGCCTCCCAGCCAGGTCTGCGGGGCTTGCAGACTGACCTTCCTCCCCCTCGAAGGGGCGAGTCCCCGACTGCAGGGGGTGGCCGGTTTGGGACGAGTGCCGCCGCTGCTCCGCGCCGAGTGCTCAGAGCCTGAACTCCGAGGCCCCGCGGGTCGGCCCCGCCGGCTCTGCCTGGGGTCTCAGCGGAGTGCTGGGTGCTGGGTGCTGCCAGGAGGACCTGGAGGGGCCAAGCTCACCAAACCCGTCCCACCTGGGAGCAGTCCGGAATCGGCAGACGTCCCACACGGGAAAACGCCATTGCCCACGCCGTGTCGGGAGGAAGTCGGACGGCAACGTGGACCATGTCTGAGAGGAAGTGGCGTCAAAGAGAGAGAGACCGCGTGGGACCTGAGCACGTACGGGGGCGCAGGGGAACCTGACCGGAGCTCTGCAAAGGGAGGAGGGAGGACTGTTCACTAGATAACCCACCAGCTGAGCCAGAAAGACTCCGTGTCCAAGTGCACGTGGGCGGGGACTAAGTGGCAGGAGCTAAAACCGAGGGCGAGTCGCTGGTCATGCCTTGTGACAGAACCGCCGAAACCCAATTACCTGCCCCCCCCCCAGAGAAGACACCACGCCCGGCATGGGCCGCTCCGGGAACACCTCGCAGGATCCCCATGCAGACCCACGCGGCAGGCCGCTGCGAGCCCAGGCCCGATACTCAGGCAGGAGGTCAAGGGCAGCGGGCGGAGGGGAAGGAAAAGAGGACCAAGGACGGAACGGGCGAGAGAGGGAATGAGCAGGGGTCAGGGGTTGGCTAGCACGGACACGGGATGCCCCAGCGGGAAGGTGTCCCAGCGTCCGGCTCGGCTGGGACGGCGGGACGGCCCGTGCGGGGGCCGCTGACCCCGGCCACGGGAAGGAGGGAGAGTCCCTCCGGGGAGGTTCCGTGAGCTCTGAAGGGAGACGCCTGCTTTCAGTGGGCTGAGGGGGCAAGTGAATCAAAGACCTGGAGGGCATTCCCACACCACGTGTTCCTTCCAGAAGTTCCAAAAGAGAGAAAGAGAGAGTATGCCCGTTTGGCTCGAAATGCTGACAGATTCTACGGGGGGCAAGTCTCTGTCCCTACGGGGTAAAGGAGGGGAGCAGGAGGGACTTAAGGTGTCTGTGAAGCCCCTAAAGTGGACTCGTGGGTCGTGAGTGACAGGGAGGCGGATGCCTCAGCTCCGCGGCCTGGTGCAGGAGCCGTGAGCCGCACACACACAGCGAGGGCCCCGAGCCCGGAGCCGTGGGGGGCTGCAAGCAGACGTGGGCTCCGGGAACTGCCCCCCCACGCTTTCAGGACTTTAATACATCAAAATCTAGTATTTCAAAAAATGTAAAACACCTCATTAATGTTTTTATTACTCATTACATGTGGAAATAATATTCTAAATATGTTGAGTTAAATAAAATTATTGACATTAACTTCCCCATTTCTCTGTACCTTGCACACGTGCCGAGGAGACACCTGAAAATGGCACACACACACAGCACACAGAGCTCACAACACATCCCCGCCGGGCAGCCCTGGGCCCCAGAATGAACACACGCTGGGCTGGAAGATGAGCGCAGTTCACGGAGGTTCCCGGGCGCCGGGCCTTACGTGCCGCTACAGTGAAGTGTGTCATAAGCTCACCCAGGACAGCTTCAGGATGGCAGAGTTTCAGAGACTAAGGTCCTCGCTGATTCGGTGGCTTATTCAGGTCATCTGCCTTCTCAGCAGCAAAAAAAAAAAAAAAAAAAAAACCCAAGAACTTACCCAAGGGCTTGCTTCTGTTATTCCACTTCTGAAAACGTCAGTGGAAATTGAAAAGTTGGGATAAAAAGAGACCAGAGTGGCATGACTGGTATACGCATCTCATCCTGTGCCACACCCAGTAAAGTAACTTGCTTACAGTAAAAACCACGACCTCCAAACACATTAAAATCGTATCCTCAGGCATCACAGCCTCCTCTGTTCACCAGTCAACCTGTAACTGATGTTTTAACGTACTCAGTATGTCAACCCGTAAGTATTTTGCTTCTGTTGTATTCGTTGTAGGTACTCTGAATTTACTTTAACCCAATACCACGCTAATTTTAAAGTGAATATCATCCATTCAAGTATATATCGCTTTTTAAAAAAAAAGGTTGTGGCCCTGGCTGGTGTAGCTCAGTGGATTGAGCGCGGGCTGCGAACCAAAGTGTCACAGGTTCGATTCCCAGTCAGGGTACATGCCTGTGTTGCAGGCCATGACCCCCAGCCACCGCACATTGATGTTTCTCTCTCTCTCTCTCTCTCCCTCCCTTCCCTCTCTAAAAATAAATAAATAAAAAAATCTAAAAAAAAAGAAAATCTTAAAAAAAAGCTTACAAAAAAATGTTGTAAAAAAAAACCTACTAGGAAGAATTCAAAGAATTCACTTCTCAACCCTTGTGGTGTTCGCTGTCATGGGAGAGAAGGAGCATCACGGTGCTCTGAAGTACAATACTCGTAAAAAGTCAAAAATTAGACAGTTCCAAGGACAGCCACAGTCTATGATGACAGAGCATATTTCAAATTCTGGCAGGAGGTTAAAGTCCCACTTTGCCGATGAGACCTTCAAATCTCACACGACCGCTACGATCCGGGCCGGCCGCCGCCTCTGGCTCACTGGTCATTACCACCAACACCGCTGGCTGTGATTTCTTCAAGACTCCAGGTGACTATAAATCTATGTGTATTTCCCCCGTGAGAAAGGGCACACTTGAAAAAACAGAAATGAGATTTTCTTTTCATGCTAATTTTCCACGTGAAATTGAAAAATAAATTTATCACCTCAAACTGCACATATTACTTAATTCTTTGAGACAGTTTAATGAGCTGATAACTGCCAAAATCATGATAGTTATTTTCTTGGTATAGTTATTGCTCCAAGACACAGTGCTGGAAATGGAAGAGAGATTATTTGATTAGACAGCGTGTTTATTTCATTCTGTATACCCATCCAGTGTTTATTTTAACAAATAAACACTGTTACCGGGATTCCCAAATGACATTACCAAGAGCGACAGGAATAAAGAATACCGGCTTCCACTTCATGAGTATCTGCTGCCATCTGAATGCATCATGCAGATGGAAGAGAAGAAGCTGATGCAGATCTAGGTAATGAGTCAGGCACGCACTGGGTGACTGATGTGCAAAGAGGAGTCTTCCTTGTCGGCCCACACACTTCCGCTTCTGTGCCCCGCTGCCCCAAAGCTGGTCGCTGTCAAAGGCAGTGCCTTCTGGACTCTTCTCTGGCAGTCCGTCCGCTGGCTGCTGGGATCCCCCCAAGTACAGAGGCCCGTGTCACTGCCCGCTGAGCTTCAGAGCGTCCGCAAGGGCGTTTTCTGGTTTCCCTGGCTTGTCTTTGCACCTTTCAGGCCACTGCCCATAGTAGGCCATCATCGAAGCGTGACCCGGCCTGGGGTCAGAGAGCCGCCGTGCCGGCGCGGCTGGATCAGGGTGGGTGTTCACGGCGACTCCCCCCGAGGAAGGGTGACTCGGCGGTGATGGGCAGGAGACCGCACGGGCACCCAGGGTCGATTCCGTGCCAGCACGCTGCAAAATGTTTACCACCAGCAACATTTGAACGGCCTTCCAATGTGTGATCTGGTACAGGGCATTTTTTAAAAGGGCCACTGAGGGATAAGGTCACAAAAGCTCAACGACAGCCTTCAGTTTCTCACGGCTGCTGAAACCCTGGCCATACTGGGGACGTCGCTGGTGGAGGCTAATCCGTGATTTAGACATCGCTCTGCTCGCTCTGTTCGGACGCCTCGGTCAAGAGCACCCGGACTGCCTGCCTCTCCTTCCAGGCAACGTTGGCTCCCGCCTCTAACGTTTACGCCGGCCCTGCCCTGCCCTCGCACGCTCTCTTGCTTTTCTGTGGCCTGTGGCCGAGTATCTACGGCCCTGTCTTAAACTCCCCGGTTCCAATCCAGCCCCTCCTCCTTCCTAGCGCAGTCTCCACGTCCTACCAATCAATCGTCCACGGGGCTCAGTGCGCTCAGCTCACCACGCTGCAGCCCGGGCCTGCGCCTCGTCTCCACGGCGACCGCCAAACACGCTCGGGCAGAAACTCCGCCCACCTTTCGGTCGTGCAGGCCACTGACCGCCAGCAACGTGCTGTTAAACCAGGCGACTGGCCGTTGTATGTTTTAAGGCCTTGGTGTGGAGTGCTGTCCAACCTTCTCGCTGTAAGTACTCGCAGCACGGCTGACACCGAGCTGCCAACTCGGAGTCGCTGAAGGCGGGGTCGGGAAGACACGGCCACCCTGAGCCCTGGGAGCCCACCCGTTCAAGCCCCGGGGCCAGCAGGCAGTGCATCTGCTGACTTACTGAATCGCAGGCGCCCCACTGTGGAAGCCCGTCGGAGACCTTTTCTGCGAGCTTTGAAAACGCCTGTTTTTGATTTTGTCCCATTCAACACACATCCGGCAGTAGAGCAACTTCCACGAGGAAAGGTGCCCTGCCTGCCTGAATTCTGGGCCGCTGGGTCTGCGCCCCAAGTCGGCATTCAGAAAATGGTTGCTGCCTGGCTGGCATAGCTCAGTGGATTGAGCGTGGGCTGTGAACCAAAGCGTCGCAGGTTCGATTCCCAGTCAGGGCACATGCCTGGGTTGCAGGCCACGGCCCCCGGCAACCACACATTGATGTTTCTCTCTCTCTCCTTTTCTCTCCTTTCCCTCTCTAAAAATGAATAAATAAAATCTTTAAAAAAATGGTTGCCAAATGAATACATTGTCAGTATTTTTAAATATAACAAAGTAACCTAGAAGAATCCAGTAGAAGCTGTGGCATGCCTCCCATTGTAAAGTAAATGTCACCTACGCACAGAGAAAAAGGACTGTCAAGTTACAAGGCCCCTCCGATATCATCAGATGCAATCACAGCATCTTATTTAGAAGAAGAAGAAAGATCCACAGAAGTTCATTGACAAGTGAATTGTCACACAGCGTCTAGGTGGCCGAGGGAGCCCAGGACCCAGGCCCCCCGGCTCCCGGTCCCCGACTCCACGGAGCGGATGACCCGCTGCCCCCAGGTCACCGCCCACCCCACGTGAGCCCACGACCCGGTGAGAAGCTGCTAGCGTTGTGAAAGGCAGGTTTTCTCATTGGCTTTCCACATTGACATCTAATGCCCAACTACATTTGCTGTGATACCTAATGCAAGAAAAGTCAAGCTGATGTCAAGAATATCAGTGACAAAAGAAAGACCGTGATTATGAGGGACACGTCAGGTGAACTTTTTCTCCACGTGGCATCACAGGAGCTGAGATTCACCCAAACTCTGCGTTCATACCGTCCTTAAATCTGGAATCGTCTATGAACTTCATTTTCTCTGCTCCTATCCCCTTCATCCGATCCTTGGCACAGAGGTCGTGTAAAATTAGACCTTATGTTGTTGACTCCAGAAGTGGTTATCACCATCTTCCCACAATTCAGACACATAAGATCACAAACTGTAAAAATGGCCAAGAATCTGTCAACGTCTTTATAAGACTTTCATAATATCATACACATATATATATACGTGTGTGTATATATATAAATTATTGGGTTAATTGGAGAGAAGAAAAATCTTTTTTCATTATTATCATTTTAAAATCCACATACAATAAATGTGCAAAAGAATTACACCTCCTCAAAGATAACTAAAAACATCGCTCCCTCCACTTGTAGCGCAAAAGTGTATATTCAAAGATAATTGCAGTAGGTTAAGTTCATTACCCGGTACTCCCCTAACACCTAGGGCAGTTCTCTGATTTTTTTTTTCAGTGTGATCTTATTACTGCCTAATTATCCATATTGTTTTCCTTCCTCTTGGTTAAACTGAAATTCACCAAAGCCACTGCACCTTTCACTTAGAACCATTAAATATACCCCCTCCTCCACCGATCATGGGTCTCTGTCTTTATTAAATAACTCCCCTCCTTGATTTATTACAGGTTCTTTTTTTGCCAACTTGAGGTCCATTCTGCTAATAAATTCTTTACCTTCTTTCAACTCAATTAACACACTGTCACTGTCACCCGAGCTTCCCTCGTGTTTCTGCAAGCTCTTCTGGTTCTTTGAAGACCCCCCCACCCAAGGAGAACGATGGGTTTTTAATAAACCTGAGATATTTCAATAAATCTTACTTAATCCTGCAGTGAAGTTGGGTGAGACCTACTACTCACGCCGAACCGCTTCCTCCAGGAGCGTCACCACGCTCCGGAGGGGCCTAACAGAGACCCACACGCAGATCTTCGCACTGCAGCTCACGACCTCTGCACACCGAGCGCGCCCTGTGACGACGGTCACGCCGGCGGCCAAACCCAAGGGCGCCAGCGTCTACGTGTCAGCCGTGTCGCCATCCATGCGGTTTTTAATGAAGTGGCACCTACGCTCCTGGTGCCTCAGTACCTATGAAGGTGACCTCTGAACAGGAGTCGACCTATCACTGCGCTATGCAAGGAGTAGTCTTTTATAACATGGGATAATACGGACAAAAACAGTTATCCAGCCCTGGCTGGTGAAGCTCAGTGGATTGAGTGTGGGCTGTGAACCAAAGGGTCACTGGTTCGATTCCCAGTCAGGGCACATGCCTGGGTTGCAGGCCAGGTCCCAGTGGGGGCCACCTGAGAGGCAACCACACATTGATGTTCCTCTCCCTCTCTTTCTCCCTCCCTTCCCCTCTCTCTAAATAAATAAAAACCTTAAAAAAAAAGAGTTACCACATGAAATTAAAAACAGTTATCCAGGGGCAGGGGGTGGGGGTTGGTATTCCTGTCCCCTTCCTAGAAAGAAATGTTTTCCTGGACTCCAAAGCACTGACAAAGTTTGGCAGCTGTCGCTTCGACCCTATTCCCATCCCTATCCGCTAGAGACACCGTTCCCAGCAACACCCCTCCACTCACCAACACTGCCATGCATGTGTGCAAGACACAGAAAACTGGGAGGGTGAGGACTGACCTCGGGTCCAATAAGGTTACATGGAAGTTCAGTTTGGAGATTGCCCCCCGCCCCGCCATTTCTGGGGCCTGAACCATGGAGCTCTGTGGAATCTCACATCGTCGTCCGGAGAACAAGTGGGCAGAGCGTTCACCCGTGGGAAAGAGATTTTACACTGGCCAAAGAGAGGAGACAACCAGAATAAGATTACCCACCAGTCTCAAAAGCTCAACTCCAAGAATGAATCATAAGGACTAAGGAAACATAAGATTGCTATAGCTTACTTATTTTGAATCACTTTAGACAAAGGAAGATTTTGTTCTTGTCCCCCTGTAAAACACCAACTACTAACTTTTAACTTCTCAATTTTCAGTAATTTCAGCAAAAGGCCATCTTTTTCAAAATATATTTTACTGATTATGCTATTACAGTTGTCCCATTTCCCCCCCTTCATTCCCCTCCACCCTGCACACCCTCTCCCACCCACATTCCCCCCCTTTAGTTCATGTCCATGTGTCATAAGTTCTTTCACTTCTACATTTCCCATACTATTCTTGCCCTCCCCCTGTCTATTTTCTACCCACCGTCTATGCTACTTATTCTCCATACCTTTTCCCCCTCTCTCCTCCTCCCACTCCCCTGCTGCTAACCCTCCATGTGATCTCCATCTCTGCATTTCTGTTCCTGTTCTAGTTGTCTGCTTAGTTTATTTTTGTTTTTGTTTTAGGGGTGGTTGTTAATAATTGTGAGTTTGCTGTCATTTTACATGTTTTTTATCTTCTTTTTCTTATATAAGTCCCTTTAACATTTCATATAATAAGGGCTTGGTGACGATGAACTCCTTTAACTTGACCTTATCTGAGAAGCACTTTGTCTGCCCTCCCATTCTAAATGAAAGCTTGGCTGGATAGAGCAATCTTGGATGTAGGTCTTTGCCTTTCATGACTTGGAATACTTCTTTCCAGCCCCTTCTTGCCTGCAAGATCTCTTTTGAGAAATCAGCTGACAGTCTGATGGGAACTCCTTTGTAGGTTACTGTTCCCTTATTTCTTGCTGCTTCTAGGATTCTCTCCTTCATTTTTACCTTGGCTAATGTAATTATGATGTGCCTTGGTGTATTCCTCCTTGGGTCCAACTTCTTTGGAGCTCTCTGAGCTTCTTGGACTTCCTAGAAGTCCATTTCCTTTGCCAGAATGGGGAAGTTCTCCTTTATTATTTGTTCAAGTAAGTTTTCCACTTGTTGCTCTTCCTCTTCTCCTTCTGGTACCCCTATAATTCGAATGCTGGATTGTTTAAAGATGTACTGGAGGTTCCTAAGCCTCTCAGTTTTTTGTATTCTTATTTCTTCTTTCTTTTCTGGTTGGATGTTTCTTTCTTCCTTCTGGCCCACTCCATTGATGTGAGACCCAGCTTTCATTCCATCACTATTGGTTCCCTATGTATTTTTCTTCATTTCACTTATTGTAGCCTTCATTTTTTCATATAATTTGCAACCAACTCTGTGAGCATCCTGATCACAAGTGCTTTGAACTGTGCATCTAATAGGCTGGCTATCTCTTAGTCACTTAAAAGTACTGGTTGTGGGGCTTTCGATTCTGTTTGAGCCATCTTTTTTTTTTTTCTTTGCTCTGGTCGCACCTGTTACGTATGAGGGGCGGAGCCTTAGGTGTTCAGCAGGGCGGGGTAACCCAGTTGCTGGGTGGTGACGTTGTACATGGGGGCGGGGTCCGAGAGGGAACAATGGAGCTTCCTCCGCTCTCCGTCGGACCTCAGTCCCTTCCGCCGCTTCCCCCAAGCAAACTGGGCCCCTCTGCTGCCAATTCCCATGTGGGTGGGCTTGTGCACCCTGTGGGACCCTCCAACGACCTCTCCTGTGAGGCTGGGAGTCTCTCCCTGCGCCTCAACCCCCACAGGTGTTTTCAATCAGTGTCCTGAGGCTCTGTTTCCCAGCGCTGGGACCCTGGGTTGCGCGCAGTGCCTTGCTTTCCAATCACCGCCTCGCTGGGTCTGCCAGCTGCTGCTTGCGTGCTCAGGGTCCACCTGCTGCGGTCTTGCGCGATCCGGATGCCCTACGCGCCTGGTCCCAATGCTCTCTGCGCTGCGACCTGAGCCCTGAGCCCGGCTGCCTGGCTCTGCCCCTCCTACCAGTTTGAATGAATGGGTCTATTTTAACTTCTTGGTTGTCCAACTTCCATTTTCAGATCAATTTTCTGTCAGTTCTGGTTGTTATTCTGTTCTAAATTGTTGTCCCTATCTTGGTTGTGCGAGGAGGCACAGTGAGTCCACCTATGCCTCCATCTTGGCCGGAAGTCACAAAAGACCGTCTTAATGAGCACATAAAATCATTCAATGCCTTGGAGCAAAATAAGCCCCGGCATTCAGTGTCCACCATGATTAGCCTTCTTTCAAAACTCTCAAACCAGCTTGAACTCTAGCTTTAAAAACATGCAACACTTTTTTCTGATATTCTGAGGGACTGATTCTGACATCCACCTTCCTAAAGATTCCTTCTCCATCGCTAAAGATATTTGTATGCAATTTTTTAATGGAAGAGGCCTCAGATCAACTAGTCTGTTTTTATTTTGCAAATACCCAAACCGACCCGGGGAGTAATTAAGACCACCTGGGCAAGGTCGCGCAGCCAATTAGCAGGCAACGCAGCTGAAAGTGGGATCTCCCAGAGCCTTGTCCTGGACTCAAGCACCAAGCACTCATCGGGCAGAGGATGTGTGTTATGTAAAAGAAAATAATAATTTTTAATTAATTAGCCCAGCAGTTCAATATAGTCAGTGTTTTTCAAATGTTTGATAAGACTGTTTTGTAAAAGTTTATTTCCTTATACATTTTCAGACAGTGATAGAACTGTTTGCATTTAACACCACCATTTTCGGTCACCACTCCAACAAATTAACACAAATGGGAGGGTTTAAAATAACATGTACGCAGCAACTCGTCGCTCTCCACCGCTCTCTGGGACAGAAGTCAGGCAGACCAGCCGGGCACTCTGCTGAGGGTCGCAGAAGGCCAAGATCCAGGTGTTGGCTGGTCTGGGCCCTCCTCTGGACGTGAGGAGAATCCGTGTCCTGGCTGATGAGGTTGCTGGCAAAATTCAGTTCCGTGTGGTTAGAGGACTGAGGTCCTCATCTCTCTGCTGGCCTTCGGTCAGCGTCATTCTGAGTTTCTAGAGCACAGGGGGCAGACACAAGGCCCGAGGGCCGAACCTTGTTTCTACCTGGAGGCAGCGCCGAGCTCCTTGCCCCTAGTTAAGGAGGAGTTACATTTACACAGTCCTAAAGTTACATCCGGCCCTTTGAAGGCAACCGCGAGGCCGATGTGGCCCCCCCAGTGAAAATGGGTTTGACCCCTGGTCTAGAGGCAGCCTGCTTCACTCCACCCCTGACCCCTGACCCTCCGAACCAGCCCCCACCTCCGACTCCCGCAGCACCCCCCTCCCTGCACGCCTGCCTCTGCTTTTAAAGGCTGCCGTGATTACACTGGGCCCACCTGGACAAGCCAGGCTACCCACCCCATTTTAAGGTCAACGGAAGGTCAGCCTCACAACCTTCATTACATCTGCAACGTCCTTTCAGCCACCCGGCTCATTCCCGGCACAATGACACATGGTGTCCATTGTCCTGGCGAGCAGGGCCTGGAGTCTTCTTGGGGACCACAGCTCTGCCTACTACGCTTAGCGCTGATTTTATTTAAGGAAACGTGACTGCTTTTTTTTAACAGATCACGTTGTGCAAATGTAAGGACTTACAATGATATAACTTGTCGCCCCTCACACAGTACATCTATCTCTAGGAACGGCTCAGGTGAGTGCTGCGTAAGTCCAGTGCCCGCCCCGGCCCCAGGCCAGCTTCCCAGGGCTGTGACAGGTGGTGCCACACACGGACCTGCGCTCAGGTGCCCCTCCCTCCACGTGGGGCTGAATGCTCTGCAGCTGCCTCCGTGAAATTCGCACCACTTTCTCGTGAAGGACGTCAGCAGGACAAGGCGGCACGTGCCGGGGCTGCCTTGCTGGGAAGAAGTCTTGTCTCCCCTGCTCCGAGGAAGCGGTTCCAACGGGCACGACACTGCAGGTGAGGGTTCTCTTTCCCTCTAGCTCTTCTTTCCAGTCTCCCCTTCCTTGAAAAGTCAGCTCTGGTTTTGCTTCTTTGAAGATAATACAAGCCCTGGCTGGTGTAGCTCAGTGGACTGAGCGCGGGCTGTGAACCAAAGTGTCGCAGGTTCGATTCCCAGTCAGGGCACATGCCTGGGTGGCAGGCCATGACCCCCAGCAACCGCACATTGATGTTTCTCTCTCTATTTCTCCCTTCCTTCCCTCTCTAAAAATAAAAATAAATAAAATCTTTAAAAAAAGATAATACATCTTTTCTTCCTTCTAAAGTTTTTCTCCCTTGGTGTTCTGAGGGTCGACTAGCAGGTGCCCTACATGAGGTTCCTCCTCGTGTTTGTCCCAAGGGGGGTTGTAGCCCTTCTCACACCTGTAGGCTGTGGCCGTGTTTCGTGAGCTCAGAAAAAGCTCTAGGCCTCTATGCAGATACGGCTCCCCGCCCCCATGCACTCTCTCCCCTGCCTCTGTGACTCCAGGGGCGTGGGGCCAGACCTTTTCCTATGTCCTGGGTGTCTCTGCACTCTTCACTGTACGTCCCCCATCCCTCTGTCCCTCCACACCCCAGTCCGACACCCTGAACGACCTCACACCAGGGCCCACAGCCTCTCTCTCCACCGCTGGGTCTAGCCTGCCGGTAAACTCACCTGCCGAGTTCCTCGCTTCCGCTACACTGGTTTCCGTTTCAAGCCTTTCTTCAGGTCTCTTCCTAGAATCTGATTCTCTGATGAAATGACCCATCTTTTCATCAGTTATTTTAACGGTTAATTATCATTGTTTTATAGCCCATGTCCAGTCATCCTAGTAGCTAGATCACTACGAGATTCTCTCTGTTATTGCTTGTTTTGTTTGGTTTTTCCCTGGGTCCTGCCTTCTGACATGCGCGGTGTTCTCCCACTGATGGCCAGGTGCTGAGCACAGAATCCAGAGACGCTGCGTGGCGCCCCTGGCTTCTGGCAGTGCCAGTCACAGCAAAGGCAGACTGCCTTAGAACCAGGACTGACTGCATAAGGAGCTGCAATTCGATGTTTGCACGTTGCGGTCTATTTCTAGCTTCCCCTAACTCCTAGGCTGCAGCCCTGCGGGGGGGTCCCAGTTAAACATCACCGCCTCCCTGAATTCTGGCAGGCGGCGGACTCCCTGGCACTGAGAAACTACCAGAAGTTCCGCTTGGCGCTGCACACCTTAGCCGCCGCTGCCTGGCCTCTCTGCCTCCCGTCCTGGGCTGCGTACAGGGCGACAAGTAAGCCAGGGCTAGGAGCTGGACTGTGGGCTCACGCCACTGGCTTCTTTTCAGTCTGGGACTTTTGCCCCGGCCCCGCCCCCCGCCCCGCCCCCGGCCCCGCCCCGGTAGTGCTGCGGTGCTTGCAGGCATGTGGTGGGCGTGGCCTCCGTCTGAAACAGCCCCCAGTCCAGCACAGCTGAGAGTGGAAGTCAGATGAACTGACCCTGGGGGCCCGCCTTATGCGGGAATCTGTGTCTCACTGGTTCCAAAAGTATGTTTAAGGGAGGACAGCATACAGACGTGGAAGGTTACATGTCTGGGTTGCATGTCCTGCTCGAAACCTAAGCTGTGTCTTCTCTAAAAGTCAACTATTTATCTGTTAGAATTATTGTGTGAATTTATATTCAGAAAGCGTTTCCTCAGCAGACTCTTTACCTATAATACATAATGGGTTTCTGGGACCTCCTTCTTCGTGTATGCTTTCTTGCACTTAAAATCAACAGTGTTCTCAGAGGCCGAGCTTTTTCACAGAAAAATAAAAACAGGGAGAAACATAAGTGCGCCCTATTTCACAGAATGTTGCCTCTATAACTTTGTTCTTCGAGAACCTCGAGTCAGCTCTCAAAGAATGTAAGAGTTGTGAAAGGGGTTGGGCTGTGAACATCTCCTGTAGTTAAGTTACCGTAAAATGTCACCACTTTGCAATTGAAATTTATGGTCACTGAAACATTTCTAAATGCAGCTTTTCTCTGAACTAAAAAAAAAATGTTTTCTTGCATAATTAAATGTGCAAAGTTTTGAAGGACGGTTTATTCTAGTAAAGAAAGCAAACTTCCGGGGGAAAAAAAAAGGAAAGCAAGCTAATTAATTAAAGACAACCTCCAGGGCAGCAACTTTGTGTATGCCCACGAACAGCAGTTACAAAGCCAGTGAAGCTATGTCAAATCATAGCAATCACACTTACTCTATCTCACTTTCTTTTAAAGTATCCTTTGTAAGTCTGCTTAGGAAGGAGTGCAGATTACTCTTCGTAATTTAAAGTTCCTCAATCTAAATCTCTCTTCAAAATCGACTGCAACCCAGACACCACACTCCAACACTTTTACAATTAATTTTTTAATACCCCAAAATAAAATCAGGTACTTCACCATGCCCATAGAGCTTTTTTTTTTTTTCAAAGTCATTGTCTTTGGAAAGTTCTGTTCCTGAAATATACAATACTAACTACAACCTCAGAAAAACATTTGGCTATCAACAAAAGAAAATTAGGAATCAATGCAGATAGAACAGATAAGTATACACAATGATATTCTCCCAGCTCAACAGAAAACTAACCAGCTTTTAATGCAATTATGGGTCCATTATTCAGTTATTCTTGCTCTGGGCATTTGTTTCAAAACATGCTTTCAGTTTCTAGCAGGCTCCAGTTAATTTCCCTGGGGGTGGGGGGGCCAAAGGCCCTGCAAAGATCTACAAGCACTCAGGGCACTGAGGAACTGGCCCCTGCCGTTTTTCTGTTTCATCCATTTCCTGGCTCAGAGCTTCATAACTCTCTGCTGCTCGCGGTCACGGCGAGAGGTGCAGCCGTCACAGGGACCCGCTGTCTGTCAGGGGCAAGAATGCAGCAGCCCCGAACCAGCTGTCAACATTGCAGGCACATGACATGCTCATGACAAAGCGTGACTGCTACTGATGAAGGCTTCGTTTCAGGACCCACGGCTTCAGAAACTTCCGTACGGAAATGGGAAGGTGCAGCAACGCTGGGGCTGGGCTGACGTCTGAGTGGAGAATGAGTAAGTGTCCCCGGGCGGGCAACCCGTCGCCACGGTCCACAGAGGCGTTGCCAGGTGACGGTGAGGATCACGGGACTGGGTGGGGGGCGCCCGGCCCTCTGCGCCAGCTTTCACCGGCTTCGAGTCCTTACAGCAGTCCCCGCACCTCCCCGCGGCCCAGAGCTCTCGTGTGCAAAAAGGAGCAACGGCAGTATCCACGTGGTTGGATTTCTTAAACAAGACATAAAAGTGAGTGCAGAAGCATTAATTAGCCCAGGGATTAGAAAACAGTGAGGGGTTGATACATAAAAGCTGCTCTCTCTGTATCCTGCGTGTCCTGTTCCCTTTATCTGGGACGTGGTCACCCCAACACTCTCACTGGCACGGAGTGCTGACCTATTTGGGGGGTCTGCCTTGCACCGTAACAGCCACCACGGTGTGGTCCCGCCCGGACCGGAGGGTCACACCTCAGACCACCACATTAGATGTACTCCCGGAGTGCAGCCAAGGATGGCGGGAGAAAGTCCAGACACAGCGCCCTCCGACCCACATGCCAAGGGTGTCGCGTGTAATTTCGAATTTTCTACTGGCCATGTCACAAAAGGAAAAAGAACAGGTGAAATTAACTACAATGAGATACTGGACTGAATATGTCCAAAATATAATCATCTTTAAAAACGGGCTTGAAACCTATATAATTTTATTAAATAGTGTCACCCCCATAAACTCAATAAAATTTAAAAAGAGAAGAGAAAACACAACTGTCAGAAGCCTCACCGCAAGTGCTCAGCAGCCACGCATGCACCCACGGTGCCGGACGGAACAGGTTCACGGTCAAACGGACCCAGGTTCAGACTCTCGCTCTGTTTCCTTGCCATCCACTGCTAACTCCCAGTTCCACTGGGTTAAAGATAACAATCTCCAGATATTGCTACGTGAATTCGATACAAATCACGGAGCTCTTAGCACGAGGCCTGCTCTGCAGTGGTGCCTTATGAATGAGAATTCCCCCACCCCCCCCTCCCGTGAACTTGGAGAACACTGTCTTCATGCTGTACAAGCTGTGACCCTGACCCTCAGCTCCCCACCCGCTCTGCCATACACCACAGCTCCCCCCCACCCCCCGCCACCTGACTTGCATGGCTCCTCCTTGATTCCCAAGAGCTGTGAACTTGACTGTGCAGACTTACAGAAGCCATGGACCCTCTCAGATGTGAGCCAGGTATGTGGTCCCAAGAAACTAAAAAGGCATGCACCTGAGAAGCTCCCTCTCCTCTGGCCCTGTCCCCCCCACCCGCCCACTGTCACCTCCCACCGCAGCTGCCTCAGCAACCGCCGGTGACAGCAATGCTTCTCCATCGGAAGGTGGACTGGGAAATTAAACAGGTGAGGGTCATTCTACAGAGTCACTGGCCAGGACCTTTCAAACCTGTCCCTGTCAAAAGGACAAAGACCAACCAAGGATCTGGTCTAGAAGAGGGACATTGCTGGGAACAGTGGTGAAACTCCAATAAGCTCCACGGATTAGTGACCAGGACGGCACCAACGTCAGTTTCCTGGCTCCGGTGACGGTCCCGCGGTTGCGCACAGCAGTGGTGTACGATGACCGAAGTCTGAGCACCCAATGGACACCGTGAAGACTGTAGGTGACAACGCCGTATGGTATCGATCGGTGAAATCCACTGAGAGTAGAACTCCAGTCCGCTCACCCCGCCCCCCAAAAGGCACATATGTGAGATAATGACTGTGCTACTCAACTCAGCGGGGATCCTTTCCCAGTGTCCCCGCACATCACATCATCCCAGCGCACACTCCCAGTGCCTGACCACGTCATTTGCCAATGATGCCCCCAACGGAGCTTGAAAAGACATTAGGGGGGACATAGGGAAACTCCCTATACTGTTTTTATAACTTCTCTTCAAGTCTAATATTTCACAAGAGAAAGTCAATGTACTTTTAAATGTGATTATTTGATACTGTCCCGACAGACCGTTCATTGATACGCTGCTGGAACACAGCACCACATACGCTGAGCGGACGGCAGTATGGCCATGACACAGGCTAACAGAAAGTCAATTCCAAGGTGCAGAGGACCCACCTTACTTACCACTATTGGTTTGCAAACCCACCAAGACAGTATGACGTCACCTACCTACGTAGTAACACTGAGCACTTGAGACTGATGTTCTCCCAACCAGCCCTGCTACTCCACTAAGTAAACGTACCTTTTCACTTAGCATCACTGAGTAACAGGCTGAAACAGCAGGTCCCCTGAGGTCAGCTTTTTACAGAAAGAAAGTGGCAGGAAAAGATAAGGAAGAGGAGCAAAGAAGCACGTTGCAGCCCGTGCACCCCCCCACTACCCCCACCCAGACAGCCAGCTCTAAGAAACAGCAATGGTCAGTGGGTTCTGAAGAACCCCCGCCGCCCACCGAGATGAAATCGGGACGGGTGCTTCTGCCCCAGCTTTTGTCTCTGTAGCTCACCATGAATCAGGCTCACAGGCAATTGGTAAGTGCAGAAAGGGTTTCCGTATGAGGCAGAGGCTGCACTGGTTCACATGTGATTTCTTTCCCCCACGGCATCCATGTTCTGTTTCATTCATAACAGCACCTGAAGTCTAACTTTGCTGGCCCAGTACGCCAGGAAAGAACCTGCATTATGCATTCGACCCTCCCCCTAGAAGTGCTTATTGCAAGGTGAACACTGATCTTAATAAAGTACATACTATATATGTGTCTGTATACATTTATATACATACACACACATATATACACAAAGTAACACATGGCAATGAGCAAAGCAAACATCTCTGGTATTAGTGCACTTTGCACAAAGCTTGCTACTTTTCTCTCCTTGTGTTTTCTCCAGACAACGCCCCTATTGCTCTGCACACACAGGCAGCCTCGACCCCTTTGACCCTTGCTTCTGCTGCCTTCCATCAAGCCACCTCCACCACTGTTGTTTCAAGTAGAATCCTACATTTACTGCAGTGTTTTCTTATCAGAAAGTTCATGTCTTTTTTAAAGTGCTAGCATTTTTAATGGAAGTGCTATTCTTTTCATTAGTATTCCGGTTACGAAGCTGCAGAAGCCCTGCTAATTTAAGCATGAATATGCACACTGAGAAGTGTGCGAGAAAGGCATGTGTAATACAGTAGAAACGCTGTACCTCCACATACTCTGAACAGAATGTGCAAAACGCTATTCCGGGACTATTTAAAATATAGACTATCATAATTTCTCGTTTCCAAAGATGAATTATATATCAGCGAAATGTGTGCTTAATATTGATTTGTATTTTATACATTTTATATTTAGCCATAAATTCAAATTTTAGTCATGCATTTCTGGATGAGTCATACATTTCTTAAACAGGATATCCCAATGTAATGCTGACAATTACTGTCTAAGTTAAGACCAGATGGATGCATTTTCTAAGAAAAGCAAATATTTAGTGTTTTTCTGTGAATTAAACATGTATTATGAGCATTCATCATGCCAACATCAATTTTTTTCAAACGAAGCAGTCTATAAAATATATAAAAATATAAAGATGTGTCTAGAAAGCATTTTTGCTCATAAAAGTAAAAATGCACTTTAAACAGTATCTTTTATAGCATGACCTCATACTGAAGAAGAATTTAGGATGACTTTTTATTTCTCAAAGGAAGAAACAATTAATACTTAACTATTTGTTGTTAAATAATACAATGCCAATCAGTAAGCATTCTTTTACACAGTAGCTCCTGCCATCAACAAGCATTGTCAAAGGAAACTCGTTACTTCTAACAAGACAGATAAAGCACATAACTAACTCAATAGAAATACAGCTCAGCCAAAGGAGCCATAATGTATTCTCTCAACATCCATTTGAATATACCCTTTTTGAAATTAATGTATATAATAAGTAAAAATGTTATTATATTTATTGTATTGTAAATATAATAAATGACTATAGTTAACATTTACATAAAAGAGCATTGCTCTCCTTGTTTTCTAAGTAGTATATGACAGGCTAATGTCATATACTTTCAGGGACCATGCAACCCTGAATTGCAAGGAGCTTTTTTCCCCCCAATTACCTGCTCATATTCACTAGCTGAGAGACAGTCAGCATGCTTCTAATGGAAAAAAACAATGCACAGTTGTCTGCGTACAGTGTGACCTCTTTCACTTGGGTGGGCACCCCCTCCATCACCCTTGTCAGAGCAAAGGCGGAAGAACCATGAGCGCCCGGCGGGCTGACCCGGCGTGGAAGGGGGCGCTGCCCAGGCTGCACGAGCGGCCCTGGGAATGACAGGCTAGAAGCATCCTCTGCAGAGCAGGCCGGCAGCACAGAGAGCCTCCAGAGCACAAGGAGCATTTAATCCCATTTCCGGACGTCTGCCACACGCAGCTCCGCTCAGATGTACGTATTCCATCAGTTACCAAGCAGATTAGCTCACAGATTTTCAAAGGCAGGCTGGTTGAGCAGGCCGGACAGAGACACACTTATAAGATACCTGTTTCCACACAGCGCGTGTGAAAGGTAAGTGTAAACGGGCAGATGATGGTTCGCTTCCAGCAAACAATGACAAATACCATCCAACAAGAAACAGGCATTCCCATTGGAGAATCACAAATATAAAATGGAAGCTTTCCCCAAACGATGGGACTTTTACTGTTGTCAAAGTACATGGCAAGAACGACTCGGTTAATTGCTATCCCAGTGCACCAACTGGAATAATATGGAATCACATGAAAACATTTTTTGAAGTGGCTGAAAACCAGAAGAAATCAGGCAAGTTCTGTTGCCGTCCTCTCAGTGAGAATTTACTCTGAAAACAAACAAACAGGAAAATCTCAAATCTAACCATGCAAGCACATGCGGGGACTATGTATTATATCATTGTGTCAATTATACACACTTTGCCATTCCTTTTCTACACCAAGACTGGAATGAAATTCAGGTTCCCAACCAGCCGTCCTACTTTTACAGAGCAACAGCGCCACCTGTGGTCTCAAACAGAAGCCTCCAGTGGACCTGTCTTCCAAACCTCCTTTTGTCCACTGAAGTACTCCCAGATACGCCACCGAACTGATATGTCACCGAATTTCACATCACACTTATCGTACTCTAGAAATATTTCGTATGTACACAGAGGAATGAAACATGAGAATAAAAGATTGCTTCCAAGATGCAAAGTTTTGAAATCATCAAAACTAATACCAAATACATGTATTTTAATCGTCAGTATAACAACTTCCAATCAACATCTCATTAAACGCTTTTTGCCAAATCCAAGTAGGTCGATCAACTGGTACATTTTAAATACAAAAGAAAAACTTTTTTATAGCATCATTGCATTTCAAAATTGATTTTTAAAAACACATTCAATTCTAAATGTACCGGCAATGTAGGAATTGACAATGTGGCATTAGCAGCAGATTACCAGTTAAACCACATCATTACAATTCATGTACAAGCACAGTATGTTTCTGATCTACTCACACCAATGACACGATGTCGCCACGCTGGACTTCGAAATTCCTCACTTTCCAGTGGTTCAAAAGCACCACGTCGGACGACTGGCTCCCTCCGGGATTCAGAGAGGGCTAAAACACAGGGAGAAAGGGACATGTCTCTCATTTGTATTTGTCAGTCTTCATGGTGCCTTGCGTGTCACAGCTCTGTGCACAGCAATAAAATATCTCTAACACAGTCACTTTCCATAAATTGCTGCTCTAAAGTCACAGCCAATGACGAGTTTTCAAAAGGGCTCATCGGGATTCTGCACAGGGAACCAGGGGGAAAATACGTGCCCAGTACTGACTGGGAAGGAGATGAGGTATTCAACTCTCCCCCGAGCTGGAGTAACGAGGTATGGAGAGCCTTAAGAAGGATTCAAGGGACACGAGGAGGAATCGAATCAACCCCCCCACCCCCCACAGAAGACCCAAACAGGAGCCAATTCCACAATAGCATACGGCATTGTTCCATGGGGGGAAGAGCCGTCCCAACCCAGCCAGGAAACACAAGGGAAGAAGTGAAATGAGCAGGAAAAACACACGATGGGACAAGCGTGGGAAACGTGGGAATGTCCCACGTTGTCCTCTTCTCCCGAGAGAGCGGGCAGCAAGGGTCCTGGTCCCGGGGTAAGGTGGCCTTGTGAAAGTGGCCGTCACCCCGGGATCAGACAAGCCTGGACATGCCCGAGGGCAGGCCGGGCAGGAATGGAGCAACGTTCTGTGCACAGACTCCCCTGACGGTCACAGGCCATCGGGAATAATGCACCAAGTGAGGAGGCGTGACACCCACAATCTAGCACCGCACGGGGTGCATCGACAGTGAACGGACACACGACAACCCTGAGCAGGGCAGGTGGGATGGAGGACACAGGAAGACTAGGCAGCCTTTTCACCGTGGATACTGCAGGGTCCCTTAGAGTGTCAGGAGGGGAACCTCTGTGTCTGTGGAGGAAAGGGGCCGGGCCACAGGGCATGCCTGGCTCTCCCCGGCACTGGGGGTGGCGGCAGGAGAGGACATGACCTTGGCCAGTGCTGGGCCGGACCCTGGAGCCCAAGTGACCATCTCTTTCTTGAAAGATTCCTGGAATTATCTGTAGATTTTTCTACAAAGAAGACGGACAGTGCTGCAGGCGTTTCCTGCTGGGGTTCTGTTATGGCGACCTTGTATTTGATGCCCCAGGCTTTCTGCGCCCGAAACCCCCCAGGTGTCCTTGGAGACGCCAGCCGCTCCCACGGATCCCTGAGTCCTTCGTGAGTGATGAGGCCTCAACACAGACGCAAATATTTCTGCCTGAAATGTTTCCCACTCTTTCCCCTTCCTACCTTCAAGCCCCTGGAACCCCACGGGGGACGCTCGGACAAACTCTTTGCTCGTACGCCCCTTCTCTCCTCCCCATTCCCACCCTCAGACCCCACCGGGCAGCCAACCCTCCCAGGCTCCCCTCAGAACCTGTGGCTGTTCCTGCCACAGCGCATCCAAACGCGCCTCGTAATCACTGCCTTGTCTCTCTCTCTCTCCAAAAGGCTACGAGGATACTGAGAATAAACTGTTTCTCACGTGTGTTCTGGACACCTGATCACTTAAGATGCTTAATAATGCGAACTGGGAAGAATCAAAAAATAATCCGTGAAATTCTTCAAGACTCCCCCACCTCAATGTGCCAACAACGGAGCTCATTTTCCACGCCGGCACCCAGATAAACTTCGGTGTCACCCTCGCTAGCTAACAGGAGACCACTCGCCCGGTCCCCCTACTGGAAGACTCCTGCGTCATCCTCCATTCCTACCTTTCTCTGGGTCTCTCGCCATCAGACTCTCCCTCTGCTCAGGAGGCCTCCGATGGCAACTTCTCTGAGAATCCTTAAAAAAACAACCATCACCACGTGCAATTCCCTTGCAAAAAATTAGGACATGGCATCTTGGTGCTCCAGGGCAGGGACGGAAGAAACCCCCATAGGCTGGAATGCTGACCCTCGGGTCTGTCTGTCCTTCACAGAATGACCCACCTCTCTGTGCCTCTAATACTAACTGCTGGAGCCAAAAGGCAACGCATTGTGAGCAAAGGATGTGTTCGGAAAAGAACCCCAGAAGGGAGCCTGTCGGACCTCAAACAGCGGAGGTCAGAGTCACCAGTCCGCACCTGGAAGGCCACATTTGCTTTTACACAGGAAACGGTGGGAGTTTTCTTTGACCTTTCCTCCCCTCCGCAAGGTTAAGTGAATCCTTCCCCCACCTGTGCTCTCTTCCCAGGTCATGTAAACTTCAGGGATGGTTCCCGAAATCTTGTGACGGGCAGCTTCCTACACGCAACCCCTTCACCCCACTGGGAGCTTCTCGGATGCAGAAACGACGTCTTATCCATTACTTGTGCACCCAGGAGAGGGGCTGGGTGGGAGTATTTCTATAGTTTAAAGGTCAAAAGATGCACGGTTTTCGGAAGCATATTTAAATAAGAGGGTTCGTAAGCAACGCACATTACCTAAACAATGGCTACATCTCTTCAACTGGAAACATATTCAAGATAAGTCTAGTAAGAAAGCTTTTGTTTTGCATCAAGTGAGGCAATTTAAGGATTAGCAGTAAAGTGGAGCAGTGCTTTATTATTTATTTTCCATAATGGCATCAAGCTAACCACAACAGAACACATTTTTTCCTTACTGTTCATTCGTGAATACGAAGAGAGGAATGCGACTCACACTGATCATAAAGGAACTTTCCTGAGCTGGAAAACTACTTTAGAGCACTCTAAACACTGTAGTTCCTTGTACTCCAATTAAGCAATTTAAAATTAAAAAAAAAAAAACAAAAAACACTATTTCCTGAGTTTTCCAAAACAACTTTTGAGAAGAAAAAAAACGCACTAACTTCAACACGAAAAATTTATAGGAAAATTTAAGAAAACGTAATATGGATGCCGCTGTTCTAGGAAAACGAGTAAATGGTGTTATCGCTTGGAAACGGCACACGGACCGCGTCCCCTGCGGAGACGGCAGCCCACGCTCCAAACAGAACGAGCAATCTTCTCAAGCCAAAGAGGCGATAAACACGAAATCTACATCAGATCTCATCAACTCCGGGAACCTGATGTAGCCACGGAGTCCCCATTTTCTGGCTGTGTTGTCAATACTTTTCAGTCCTAGATTCCCAGGGACTCCATCAAAACTATAACCAGCTTGAAATAATAAAGTTTGGGGAAGTTATAAGCCTCAGAGAATATTTAATCTGGGAGTTTCCAGCCACATTTCAAAATGTGTGACTGTGTTGACTGTCGCTGCTGGCAGCCGAGGACAGTCCCGGCGGTTAGGTGGAAAAACACTGGAAAAATCACTGGAATGAGCTACGATCAACGAAAGCCGGCCCACGGCTTCCCTGCCAGTCTTTTCTGCGTGACCTGCACCCTCCCCGTCTATCCTGCGGGCTCTGCAGGGAGACCTCAGGTTCAACATCAACCTCGGGGGTCTTCAGGGCAGCCTTGCTCTAGAGATAAAACAAACAAACAAAAAACACGCTGTTCTCATCTTGGCTCCATTTCCTTACTGACTAGCCAGAGGACCTCACACTTTTTAACCTTCCGAGCCTCATTTCCGTGTCTGTGACATGGGTCGCCTGACCACCGAGCCCCCAGGGCGGCCACAAGAATTATAGGAGACCCGCAGAGGCTCGGGACACAGTCCCCGACACGACTCGGGGTCAACAGTCAGAACAAGACGCGATGTGGGTACAGGGACAGGGGGACCAGCTCCCTTCGTGCTCTTCCAGAGAGATCTAGCTCTTGCCTTCTGCCCTGCACGGCTGTCATTTTACACACTGAGCTGCAAGTCTACGGGCTGCAACTTCTACCCACCATTTCCAAACTCCTGGGGGTTTCTTCATGGCTCGTAGGCAGGTACAGGGAGCACGCTTCATTCTGGGTTTCCATTGCTCTGCCCCGAGGGATGTAACCGCCACAAACACTGGAATGCGCACGACTATGTAGCTGTATCTTCTATTAAAACATTGTGGCCGGTCTATTTTGAATTTTCATTTTAAAACATGCACACGTAAATATAAAATGATATACATGAAAGTCTAACTTCTTAGCTGTAATTAACACAATAATTTTCCTTTACTTGTTTTTTTTTAACCAAGTTTATCCATAAAAAGGAGGTTATTATATGCTTGGCTCTGACCTAAGTACTGGGTTGTTCACTCTAAAAGAAAAACAATGCAAGTCAGAAGATTTCAGCAGATATTAATAAATCATGGGAAAGCTAGAAATAGCAGGCATCACACCGGCTCCTGAAACAGGGCAAGACAGAAGTTGGCTTTTGTGCATCTCTGATCAAAGACCCTGCTGAAGGAATTCCAGTGTTTTTACAAACAAACATTACTGTCAGGCACCCTGAATTCTCAGCTTGTGTCTGAGCTGAAATCATACAACAGTTTCGGGGAATCTGTGTCTTGGCTTGGGAAAATAACACTCTGCTAGAGAATTAAACAGAGACATAATAAATGGTTTACCTGGTAAGAGTTAGCCCAGCCACCCATCAGTAAATGATATTATGCTAATTTTGATTTTTTCTATAAATTTCTTATTTTTTTCTCATATGTTTTAATTTTTAAAAAAAGTTCACAGCCTGCAGTTTGCTACTTGCAGTCTACATACCCACAAAGCCTGGTTTTCGCCCCACTTCGCCGGCAGCGATGCCTCCAGCCACCTCATGCATACCCAGCACCACCCACCGGGCCAGAAATCATCTAAATTGTTGAACAAATGCTGTGCTTTTTAATGAGATGCTTCCGAGCTGCCATGAGGAACCAAGAGTCGCCCTCAAACGTCCTTTGAAAAGTCACGATATTAGAAAGATGATTGGGGATGTCAGGTGACTCTTAGTTTAAAAATCAGAGAAAAAAAAAAACTGAAATAGTACCATTTGTTTCCCAGTTCTGACCACTGCAGCGCTGGCCAGGAAGCATGAACCACAGTTAACATAAATGTATATTCTATTGATAGAATCATCATGATTAGATGCCACACTTTGGAAAGACTGTGGATAAAGTGGTCTAGAATACCATCGCTCCTCCCCTTGCTGTTCGGGGCCCCACTGTTTGCCTGGTGCCTGGAGCCCTTGAACTGGGCTCACTGGGTACGCACAGTCCAAGGACTCCAGCTGCACCCAAGGCCGCACAGGCTGTGGCAGCCCTGGAGCACCCCTCCAGGGTAAAGGGCGCTTATTACCCTGAGCCCTTAATGCTTGACCCCTTACAACGGGCATCCAGCTAATACAGAAATCACTCAAACTTTTGACTGGAGGGCCCCTCCCCTGGCCGGGTGATTAAAACCCACAGTCACACACACGTTACACTTGAGTGCTGAAAGGAGGAAATTCAAGTCACAAAGCCTCTCAGGAAGTGTATACGTATTAAGTCCCAGTTCCATCTGGCACGTCATTAATAAGTGCAGAATAATGGGCTCCTCGCACCTGCTCCAGCTCCCGCGGACTCCCCCCAGGAGCACCTGGCCATTTGCTCGAGTTCCCATTAGCACCCCGTCTTCCCAGAGTCACCTTAGCGCTCTGTCCTAGACGGGTCGCCCTGCCCCCCCCGCCCGGCCGGCCAGTGCCGGCAGCCCCGGCCTGCCCACACGCGAGCCTCTGGTCAGGTCCCACGTGGGCTGGGACAGACACCGATTCTCCACACACCCGACCCGAAGGGCGTCGGAGGGGAAGCAAGCCTTGGCTGAGGGTGCGGGGCTGTGAGACCCTGTAGGACGCTGGAAGGATTCCACTGACGATTTCCATAGTCTGCCCCGAAAGCTCCTAAGCCAGAGCCCTGGGTTCGCTAGGTTCATCCTGCATATTCATTCCAAGGCCCTGCAGGCGACGGTTTTTCAGACTGCCGCAGCACCGTCGAGCGTGGGCCACCGTTACTCCAGTCTCCAAACAGCAGCTTCCTCGCCCCCTTCCAGCTTCCAGGAACAGTCGCCGGTCATTCGTCCAGTCTTGGCCAACGGTCCCTTTACCGGTTTTCCAGCCCTGACCGCCACCCGGTTCCAAGACCAGTGGCACATCCTGAAGGACTCTGTCAGGACAGCGACTCAGTAACAACGGCAGTTTCTGTTTCGGTCACCGATTGCTTCATGACAAACCGCCCCCAAACTGTGCCTTAAGAGAGCAACCGTTTATTTGCTCATAAGCTTGCGATCTGAGCTCTGCCCCGAGGGGCAGGTCCCCTGCTGGCCTCTCCTGAGGTCGCTCACATGGCTGCAATCCTCTGGGGGTCACGTGGGGCCCCTCTGGGAAGTCCGAGAGGACCCTGCTCATACGTGAGGCCCCACCTGGGGCTTGTGGGCCGGGATGCTCACTGCCCCTCCCCCCCCACTCAGTGGCCCCTGTAGCAGGAGAGCCAGGGTTGTCTTGCACGTTCCTATCGCACAAGGGGTTACCAAGTTTCTACCGGAGTCACACGTGCCAGTGCCACACCGGCTGGAGCAAGTCAGGTGGCCAGAGTGGGCGTGGGAGGAAACCACACCCATCGGTGAGGGAGCCAGGGCTGAGAACTCCTCCACACCCCCAGCTCAGGGCCCGGGCCCGCTTCTCCGCTGGCACTCTCTGTGCTTCCCGTTGGTCATTTTAAAAACTACAGAAATACCTGGCTACGCAGGTCAGTTGATTAGAGCATTGTCCAGACACACCAAGGTTGCAGGTTTGATCCCCGGTCATGGCACACACAAGAATCAAATCGATGAATGCATAAATAAGTGGAAAAACAAATCGATTTTTTATTCTCTCTCTCCCTCTCTCCCCCCTAAAAATCAATACGTAAATTTTTTAATGTTTAATTTTAAAACTACAGAAATAAAAGATGGTTTATACTGCAAAAAAAGGGAGAGAGATAATTAGCTGACCAAAAAATGAACTAAACCAACAAAAAATATATTAAAAGATAACACTCATAAGCTACAAAGTACAGAACATGCGTTTAAAAATTGAAGAAATAAAAACAAAGTTTATAAACCAAAAGAAGAATCAAAAGTATTAGAAATTATACCACTGGCATAAGAGATTAGAAACAATAAAATAAGCTAAAGTTAGCACATATGACGAATGACTTACTAGACAAAGGATGGGGAATAAAAACTATATTTTTTAAAGGTATTAAGAGTTAGAATTCAAAAGGTTAATTAAAACACCAAGGCTGTGTGGCTCAGTGGTTGAGCACCAGCCTGAGAATCAAAGGGTCGCTGGTTCGATTCCCAGGCAGGGCACATGCCTGGGTTGCGGGCCAGGTCCCCAGTAGGGGGCGTGCAAGAGGCAACCACACGTTTATGTTTCTCTCCCTTTCTTTCTCCCTTCTCCTCTAGGAAAAAATAAAATGAATAAAATCTAAAAAAAATAATAAAAACACCAAGGCAATCAGGATTTCTCATGCAAAGCACTTCCCATGTCTGGTAAATCCCCAAAGAACCGCCCTTCCCCCAGGGTTGGGGCTCTCTGTCCAGGAACCAGCTCTCAAAGGTGAGCGCCTGCAGAGCTTGCATAATGCAGATTCCCAGGTCCTGGCCACGATTCTGGCTCCACAGACCTGGGCTAGGGCTCAGGAACCTGCAGGAACGAGGCCGGGGGACCACGCTGGCCCCAGAGGGCTTTCTCAGACCACGGCCCTCGTCCTCTGTGCCGTCCTGAGTGCTGGCGGCCTCGACACCAAGCCGGCACTGAGGATTCCAGGTCGAAAGCCCACCTGCCCCAGCCCCTCCATTACAGGGCACTTTCAGCAGCCTCGGCCTTCCCAGCCTCCCTCCCGCAACGAAGCAGCATTTTTCAAATTACAGGTGACAACCTCTGCGGAGTCCCAGAATCACTGGAACGGGCTAAGACCAGAATAGAAAGTCGCAGAGGGCGCTGCTCGTAATGCGGGTGACTAGGGTGGAGGCATTGCTACAGGAACCCTTTGTTTCGGCTGTGCGTGGGCAGGGAAGCTGAGAAATCTCTGCTCTGAAGACGGGGACGGATTCATCAAGGAGCTGGAAGGGTTTCGGGGTGAAGAGTACAGAAACACCCTCGGAGTCAGAGAGAAAAATTTTAATGATGGTAATTTCATTTTATCCTATTTCTGCGGGGTTTAATTATGCAGGCACTTGGATGCTTCAGAGAACGGATTTCGTATGCATTTATGCGGCACCCCTGTGCACCGCTAGGGGAGAGGTGAGTGCGCCCTTTCTTGCAGAAGCTCACCAACGGGGTCCGCACGAACCCGTGAGACCACGAGGGGACGAAGCAGGAGACGTGCCATCGGGCGTGCAATACACCGTGCGGTGGGATTTCCAATAAGTGGATGGGGGGGGGGGGGCGGTCAGGGAGGGCTGTGCGAGGAACACAGGGCTCGAGCTCAGCCCCGCGGGAGCGCAGGAGGCGGCGGAGAGGAGAGGAAAAGGGTCCTCGCGTCTAGTCCCGCAGCCGGACTAAGCGCCCGCGGAAGGAGCGAGGGGGTGCGGTGTGCCTCCCTGCGCATGCGCCCACTGCACCCCGCCCTGCAGCGCGGTCCTTGGGAGTAAATCTCAGCTCCCGTGGATTTCACTGTCGATGTTACGGAATCCACACCGTGTAAAAAATTTTTAACCTCACCACAACATCATCTTTATACCTTAGAAAAACAGATGAAAGCACAAGTGGTAAAAACAGCACTTTGCTTGACAATTTTAAGTGATCGTGTTTTCAGTCCCCTCTTTACGTCTTTACACTGAGTGCACGTAACCGCTGAGAGACCTGATGTCTGAAGTCTTCGAGGTACGACTCCGTTAAAGGGGCGTGATGCGCGCACCCTTCTCTCAAGCGGTGCCGTAAGCACACCTGTGTGTGTGTGTGTGCGTGTCCACAGAAACACAGGTCCACATAGTACACGCAGACTGAGAGAGAGGCGGAGAAGCAAGGAGAGGGAGAGAAAGACAAGGAGGGAGGGAGTGGAAGAAATGCGGCGAGACACTGAAAAGCGGTGAATCCGAGCCCAGGGCCCGTGGGCGTTCTCTGCAGAACCCTCACAACCTCTCTGAAGCCTCGAGTTGCTCCCACGTGCAAGAAGACAGCATGGTGAAGTCCGCGTCTCAGCAACGGAGAAAACCCTCGCTTCGTCCGTCAAACCAGAGCGTCCTGTCACGTCCCCTTGGGGGGTGAGGGGGGCCCACGAAGGAACATGGGGAAGTTCCCACCCACCACCTGCTGCTGCGTCACGAACGTTGGCTGCTGTAGGTACAAACTCATCTATTTGAATTCTCCATTAACAACAGGCTGCAGACTTACATCAAAACAGGTACCATCCACCTGGCTGGCGCAGCTCAGTGGATTGAGCGCGGGCTGCGAACTAAAGTGTCGCAGGTTCGATTCCCGTCAGGGTACATGCCTGGGTTGCAGGCCATGACCCCCAGCAACCGCACAGTGATATCTCTCTCTCGCTCTCTCTCGCTCTCTCTCCTCCCCCCTTCCCTCTCTAAAAATAAATAAATAAAATATTAAAAAAAAAAAACAGGTAACATCCTAAGGGGTAAAGACCTCCAGTGAGATTTTCAAGCCGAAGGTAATTTGGAAGCAAACCGCAAGGGCAAGCCAATAAGCACTCGGGCGCGGCCAGAGGGCTGCATTGGAAGCCAGCCCAGCCCAGGGAGGGGGTCAGAACAGGGGCAGCCAGCACCCCAAGAAATGTGTGCCCGGGGCCTGGCTGCATCTGGGAAGCTGGGGCTCAGCAGGCAACGGAACCCTTCCTAACCGCGCCTCAAATTCTGCCGCATAAAACACAATGTATCTCTTTTCCTGAGAGTCTCTTTGCATCCAGCTTTTTGGAATTCAGAGTAGTAATAGTTAGGATCGATAGTGACGGCTGAATGTGAAGCCCACTGCAGGTTTCAATTTCTTTTAATAAAATAAAACAAATAAATGTGACTGAGACACAGAGAGCGCGAGACTCTTTGTTTGCTTTTTTGGCAGAACTTTTAATTTCAAACTCGGCGGGAGACACGGTAATGACTAGGCAGGGCCAGGTGGGAGGCTGAGCGGTTTCTCGCAAACCACTTTCTTCAGCATCATTTGCAGGTCAGGAGAGTCAAGACAATTCTGAGCCCAGGGAGGTGTGTGACTGAGGAATAAGACCCGTGCGCTGATTAAACTCTCTTTCCCTGGCGCGCTCTGATTCTCTAATGTATTCTGCCCGCGTCTCTCTCTGGAGTCGGAGCTGGAGAGAGGGCATGGCATAGCGGCGTGCCCCAGCGCTGCCCCCTCTGGCTCTGCAGAATGGCGAGAGGAGAATGGGACACTAGACGAAAATGAGGTAGCCGCTGCTGCCAACGCTGGACGACGTGCTTACAGTGGCTTCTTTCTGTTGCTCTGTGAAGTCTTAGGTCGTCATTTCGAACATTGAAGGCACGGGTGCCCCTCTGACGAGAACTGGGGATGCCTCGGCAGCTACCGTCACTGGAATCAAACCTCAACCCCGGGTGCCAGGTCGGTCAATGACCCCTAGGGCACGTTCTTGCTCTAAAAGCCTCTGTACGCCCTTGAACTTCTAATCGGAATCACTGCATTCCACCAACATCAGTTCTCCCTGGAGTTTCAGCTGCGCCCAGGATTGGTCTTCAGCTCCTGCGTGAAGTGAAGATTGAGGGACGAGGTGCTTCTTAAGAAAGAAAAACGTGCCCCGTTCATGGTGACTGTTCAGCAACCTGTAGGCGTGTCCCATGCACTCGGGGTGCGTGGCCAGTGTGGACAGACAATGAGGGGCCAACCCTCTCGGCTGGCACCCAGTGTGCATAGCACAGGAAAGGGGTCCTCTCGCCCAGTCCAATGGATACACCCACACATCTCTGTTTTTAAAAATTAAATGCTCTGTTTTTAAAAATTAAATGCTTTTACAAAGCATTTTGCAAATGCTTTGCAAAAAGCAAAAATTAAATGCTTTTAAAAAATATTTACTAATATAATTTAATTTACAATTAAATTATATTACTAAAAATCTTTATTTTCATGTATGACTTATCTTCAACCAGCTGTGACTCCCCACGTTTGACCACCTGTAGCCTTCTGGCCAGGTACCTACTGAATTGTAAATTAGTGTTGCAAACCTGCAGAAAGAACCACTGAGGAAGTGTTTAAAAGATAAAGAATTATTTCTTATAAGAAAGCATCCTGAAGGTGAGCTGCTATGAAATCCTCAGTCAACAGAATTGGGAAAAGACACAAACACAGCTCGTACAAAAAACAAAAAACGTGTTCGCCAAAGTGAGTTTCCAGTGCAGCAGTGACAGTATTTACTCAGTATGCTCCCAAGGACTGGGATTACCTGCCCCTTTGATGAGATCCCATCTTTTATTGCTTGGATTTCCTTAAACAGCACGTCTCTAAGTTGCAGAGTGACCTCTCAGAAAAGCCACTCTAAAGAGACGATCCCAGTGGCTGGGGGCAATTTCCAACCCAAACACGTCCAAAAGGGATCGATCCCTTCCAGCACTGGTGGCTCAAGTTTCAGCCTATCCCGGCTGTGTCAGCCCTGGACGAGGAAGCCTGGTGTCATCCTAGGGGAGACCCGCTGCCTGAGCCCACTGACGTGGGCTCGGCCGGCCGTGTGACTTGCTCTGACCCACGGAACGTGGGCAGGAGAGAGGCGCTGAGGCTTGCAGGGGTCCTGAGTGTCTCCGCCACCCCGGTCTCCCGCCATCACCCTCCAGAAGAGCACCGCCCAGGCAGCCGTGGCTCCTCCCGAGTGACTCCGGTCACCCCACGGCCTCGTGGGTGAGAAATAAAGATGTGCACGTGGGCCGTTGTCGGAGTAAAGATCAACGACCACACCCGAAAGGGCTGCGGGATTACTGGCATCTTCTGGCACCACTCGGTTCCGGATCAAAATGGCCAGGTCCGTTCTCCAAAACAGGGTGCGGAACCACGCCGGTCCTCGCTTCTGGATGTCCCTGCCCAGCACCGGCCCACAGCTGTCTGACAGCTTGGTGTCTCCTGAGCCTGGACACACACCCATCATCCTGGCGTACTAGTTCCTGAACCTCCTCCACTAACGGCAAAGCACCCCGAAGACAGACCTGTATCTGGCCCACCCGGGGGCACCTAAAATAGCACATTGCACCTATCAGCCACTCGACGATGACTCCCTATTCCGGTTCACAGGTACGAGCGCTTTTCTTTATGGTCTGTGCCCCCCAAAATGGCCTGAGTCACAGGCCTGTTCATACAGCTGAACTGACAGCAGTGACGCGATGTGACCTTTCTACCTGAATACGCAGGTGAGCTCAAGTGCTTTGCAACGAATGATACTCAGGATCGCTCGCCTACACCAGAGTGAACCCTTCCTCGGGGCCCGCCACTCCCACAGCGCCTACAGAAATGGAGAACCGACGGGGCTGGCCCATCTCCGGCTGCCCACACACACGTGCCGCACACGCGTGTCACCAGCCCGGGTGCAAGCCCCAGGGAGGGCCCGCCAGGGGCCTGTCCACCCCTCACCAGAGCACTTTCCTGTCCTGAGCCTCTTCCGCACTGGCCCCCGGGGTCGGTCTCTCCCGCTTGCTGCCCCAGCTGCCTCATTTTCTCCGTCGCCCCCCATCACCCAACTCCGCTCTTTTCTTTTCCTCCTCCTCTCCACATCAGCTGTTCTTCTTGCCTCTGGCTTCTCTGCCTTCCGTTCGCACTTTCAAGCCGTGGTGAAGGGGACATCAGCAGACACGCGGAGCACGCCCTCCCCGCACGCCAGACCTACCACCTGCCACACGCCAGAGAGGAACGCCAGGCCTCCGGGTCGAACAGAAGCAGGTGTGCTCCCCGTGGGATGCTCGGGGACCTCCAGAGACCTCCGCACGCCCTGCTGGCGACTCCAGTCTTTGCATCATTAGGTAAATGTGAAGACAGGGCTGTGCTCCAACACTTGCCCGAAATTCTGCCGGACCCCACGGGCTAAACTCATCCCTTCACCGGAGCCGTGCGGTAGGCAAGCTGTCCTCAAACATGCTGACTCCCATAGTAACCGTATCTCATGCCCGCAATCTCTGCTCCTGTTTTGAGAAAGACTTAGTGGCAGCTAATGCAACTGTAAATAAATGTTCTGTTATACCTAGAAGCAGTCTAAAATTCCTAAAGTGCAGTCACATCTGTCCTTTCTTCCCAGCGTATCCTTTCCCCTTTTATTCTGAAAGTGGCCCCACCCCCTTCTGCCGAGAACTGTCACCCCTAGGTCACCCCGAACACCCGTGGAACAGTGGGGTGCAAGTGTGAGCTGTCACTCTCTCGCCCAGCCCGGCCACAGGCGGGAGCGCGCGCCTGCCCACAGCTGGCCGAACCGAGCTCTGTGTGCACGGGCTGGGGCGTGGGTCCCGGGCTGACTCCGTCCCAGTCCTTCCCCGAGACTCTTCCCAGCGAGGCGAGGAGGAGAGGGGAGCTGTCCCTCGGGCGGTGACGACATCGGCCGCGCTGAGGCTGGCGAGCTGCCAGCAGCCGTGCGCCCTCCGGGGCGAGGAAAGCTGGTCTGCGACAACAAAGCCAAGATGCAGACGGTGCAAACGGAGAAGCTGGGCCCCCTGGCAGCACCCACGGCCCGGTCCTCCCGTCCTCGGTGGCGCGCCCCCTGCCTTCCTCGTGGGTGTGCACAGCCTGCCCGCGAACTCCCCTGTGCACCTGCGTCAGCGCAAGCTGCTCCTCCGTACCCCGCAGCCAGGAAGACTCCCCATAACAGCACACACACGGCAAGGTAACAAATCTGAACTCCTGGGAGCAAGGTCTGGGAGTACGGTGGGAAACTCCAATGTCTCTGCCACAGACTTAGCATTAATCCACTAACTGATGTTTGGGGACGACACTACTTAACACTTTCTCTATAAGACGATTGATTTCTTATCTTGTTTAGTGAGTATAGTAAGGTTCCTCTTAACAGCAGTTATGAATATAGGTGTTCAGGGGGTAGAGGGCTGGGATTCTCTGATTGCCATAGGGCTCTCTGGAATATCAGACCCAAGGTCAGGAGGTGTCGTGTTCTGGAAAAATCCATCTCGGGAGAGTGATGGTTGTGCAGCAAAGCAACACTAATGAAACTGGAGGAAACATTATTAATGCAATCATTTGTTAGCAAGGGTCACATACCGACGGGTGGACTCACAGGGACCCAAGGGACCAAAACTGGACTTGGGCTGGGGGGAGGGGGGGTGGACAAGGCAGTTTTAGTCTCATACAAAGGTTTTGTTTCAAAATCTCGACCAAGGAAGTCTAGCCCTCCTTAAGGATTGTGTCTGAGATGAGGTTGCCAGGCATCCAAATCCAAAGAGACAGGAAATGTAAAATCCAATCTGGGCTGAATGCATTCACCTGCGTCTGGGAATGAAGCCGCAGGCCCATGAGTCCCTCTCCCTCTGTGACCCCGCAGTGAAAGGGCTTTGCTCTCAAAGCAAGTGACCGGTCTGCCTGGCGCTGCTGACCACCACGGAGGGAGCCGGAGAGACGAGGGTTGGGCTCGGAGTCCCCTGCCCAGGAGAGGGCCCCTCGCGCCAGCCGGTGACAGATGCAGGGTCAGCGCTCAGACAGCCCCCCTGGAGATCCTCAGCTGCACCCCCCAAGCACCCCTCTCTGGGCCGCATGGAGTGCCCACGCGCAGGAACGGAGCTGATCCTCGGTACAGTGAATATGGCGAAAAGCAAATGCACTTGAACTGCTCAAGGCTGCTGTCTGGGCCCCTAACGAGTTGTAACTCACACACACACACACACACACACACACACTCTCACACACACACACACAAAGCTGGTTATTCTCTGTATGACCACAAGCTCTTAGAAGCTGGTATAGTCATTTTACTTATTTCCTTTACACACCTATTTAGCATCATACATGAACTTAAAACACACCAATAATGGAAGAAAACAAACCATATCACAAAATGCAAATTCTTCCTAATTGCATAAACTTACTTAAACAGCTAGGCTTTAGACATCGACTTTAGAAAAATAATGTTTTCTCTAAGTTATTCCAGAAGACCATTTGCATAGAACTTTTGGAAATCTCCTCTCCAGAGCCCTTCATTTAAACTTTTCAGTCAGCAACATGCTTACAGAGCACACTAGACCATCTGGGACCAGTCTCTGGACTTTTCTACCCACTGGATACATATTTGGCCCAAACCCACCCTATATCTGCCCTAATGATTTAGTCTTTAAAATATATTTATGTGCCCTGGCTGGCGTAGCTCAGTGGATTGAGCTCAGGCTGCAAACCAGGCACCACAGGTTCGATTCCCAGTGAGGGCACATGCCTGGGTTGCAGGCCATGGCCCCCAGCAACCGCACATTGATGTTTCTTTCTCCCTCTCTTTCTCCCTCCCTTCCCTCTCTAAAAATAAATAAATAAAATCTTTTTAAAAAATATACATTTATGTATGGAATCAAATGGTATTAATTAAAATATCTTAAAATCCCACGCCATGTCCACGGCCTGTGATATCATTTAGTAAAATGTCTTCAAATCTCCATTTATAATTCCCTTGAAAACACTAAAGAGACAGAGAATAATCTGGTCATTATTTTTATCTGCCTCCCCTCTGCTTAGACTATACTGGAAGGCTTTATAAAGAAAGTTCTTAAAGTTCAATTTCAGTTCAAGATCTTTTTAAAACCTTTCCGCTCCCAGCCCAGAGCTGATGTCGACAAAGCCCGTCTCTAGCGCTTGGGACACGATGGAGCGTGTGCAGCAAGAATGAAGTCGTGGGAACTGTCACCTGCATCGACGCTCCCTCCACTCTTGCCACGCAGGCCACCCGGTCGAGGAAGGTCACTGCCACAGGCACCGCCACGAAGAAGCCTTTACAAAAGGCCTTGACGTATCTTTTCACCCAGCCTTGAGACTGCGCCATACCTGCAAACACAAAGAAGACAAGTGTGGGATGGAGTCTTAAAACAAACATCAAACATGGGGGGAAATAAAGATGCAAAAAGCAGCACAAGAAAAACTGAGTTAAGGAAGAGCGACTTCATCTCAATATATTTCACCCTCGTCCCTGTAACCTTTGGAATAAATCAGATTTAAAATCCCAAAGGCAAATGCATTCACTCTGTGTAACTCTTTTTGGTAGCTCTAGTCCACTGAATAACTTCAGGGGAAAATCTTCCTTTATGAAGCAATAAGGCAGAAAAATAGTAAGAATTATAATGGATGTGCTCCTCATACCCTCAGACCTGTTTCCTTCCACAGTAACAGAATTTTCAACAAGATACTTCAATGGCTGCCCAGCCTCCCTTGCAGCTAAGCGTGGCCACGTGACTAGGTGTGACGAATGAGGGATGAGCAGCAATGACATACTCCCCCACTGTGCCCTTAAAAGGAGTATGTCCTCCCTTTTCTGTGGCTCATTTTCTGATACCTGTGACGATGAGGTGGTGACAGGAGTAGGGGTAGCCCTTTAAAGCTAACGATGGCAGATGGACAGAAGGGTCCCAGGTCTCCACCACATCGGAGGCAGTTAAATGAGATACAAATCACTCTCCGTCATTTAAAAATCTAAACACTACTTCCCATTTTCTATATAAATTTACATACACATATAAAAGTACCTAACACATAATATCATTTTATTATTGTTTTAATCATTTAACAAACACCTATATATCAGTTGTATAGTTAAAGTATAAAGAAAGACTGAAAAAAACAGTCTTATCAAAATGCTAAGAATGAGCAATGGCAGATGTTGGGAATGCAGAGGATGACCCTTTTCTTCTTTGAACTTCTGTTGGCTTCTGACCTTTAAAAAAGAAGGACTGCCCTAAGAAGTCCCGTTAGTAGACGGAGCTGACTGTGGGGCAGCCCCAGTCCGGGTCCCTCTCCCATCACAACAAACAAGCCACAGGTCCTCGGGCCGGGCTCCCTGCTGTGCGCTGCACAGCACACGCCTGCGTGAGGTCTTCCCGTCCCTGCAGCAACCGACATGCAGCCCTGAGTGAGTGCACCTGCCGTGTGTGGCCGACGCAGGCTGTGGCGAACGGTGCCCCGGCGCGCTGCTGACCACATCCTGAGCGTTTGAACTTAGACATCCTTGCTTTTCTACCACCCACAGTAAGCACTGCAGTTCAAACGGGGGATGAAGGGGGGGTGGAATGCTGACAATTCATGTGACAACCCACCTAACTACTTGCCTATTTTAGGTAGTTAGGTAGTTAACAAACTGGCTGTAAACACACCATACTTTAACAATCAGGTCAAATAGGCTTAAGCACCTGGAGGAATTAGACTCAAAAAATTAAATGGATGGGACAAATGCAAACTGGAAAAAATGCTTCCATACACCTGTGGTTCTTAGAATAGAGGCGCCAATGGGTGACAGGATGAAAAGATCGGGTGTGCTCTTTGCTGTCCCGTGTGCCCTGCATGCGTGGACCTCCGCTAAGGAACCAGGGACACCTGCAGGACAAACACTAAGAAAGCCTTCAAACAGGACAAGGCCACAGCTACCCGTCAGCGGTAGCATGCGTGACTGCAGTATCAATGGAGGGAAAAAAGAGACATTGACATAAGTCGCATAAATTCAGATTCCAAGAATTTTGAGCCTCCCCTTCTTCCCAATATACACTGTCCCCCATGCTGCTACCCCATCCAGTGGCTGTAACACCCAGGACAGAGCACAGCAATGACAGTCGAGGCCCTGAGGTGGCCTAGACCCAGCTGCATGGCTGATGGGCTCACTTCCGGGCCTCACTTTCCTCGGCTGCAAAAAGAAAAAGGTCCTTCAATGTCTAAGGCCCTTCCTGTGCCCAGCATTCTGTATGTCTACACGTTTTTCAACGGTTCCTCCAGGACTTACACGGACACCAAAATGAAGAAAAGCACTCAGACTAAGACGAGAGACAGAGCTGCCCTTTAGGGTTGAGACTTTAGGTGTCAGGAAAAGACTTTGCCTTTATCAAACAATAACTTAAAAGGGAAACAAAGCTGCTGGACCCAGCCCAGCTCACACACAAGAACACCTGAAGTATCAGGAAAGAGCTGGGAGCCGCCGCCCCTCCAGCTCGCACCTCCGTGTCCGAGGCCGCCACCCCCCACCCCAGAGCCGGGAGGAGAAACACTTCCCCACCCAGACGGCGGCCTCGAAGACGCAGGGCAGGTGCGCCGGCGTGGAGGCGCGCAGGTGCCGCCCCCGACCAGGGGCCAGAGTGAAGCTGCCCGGCAAACAGGCGGTCACCCGGAGGCCTCAGTCCAGCCCTGTCCCACCTGAGCTGCAAAGAACCCCTGTCCCCCATGATAATGAAACACTTTGAAAAGGTTCTAACGACCCCCAAAACACTCAAGAAAACCTGCATAAATGAAGACATGAACACCATACAGGTCAAGGTATAAATACGCATGCCCATTGTGATCATGGTAATGTGTTTCCTTTTCTGTCTGAAGTGCCCAAGAATTATTGGGGGGGCCGGGTCTTTTCTTCACACCTGAAATGTTGAACGCTGCCGTGCTAATAAGCACCTAGCATCTGCCTCCTCTGGGAAAATTTCCATTCAGCAATTATCCTGCAGTACTAACATCGTCCCCGGTGAAAGGGAATCATTTCTATTGGCAACCTCGTTCTTCTAGAGACCACGCAAGTTACTTGAGGTTCAAAACACTGCTCCTGAGAAAATTGCTGCTTAAGCAGGAGGCGCACCCGGTTCATTGTTGAAGTTCCTACACTGAGAATACTCTGAAATTAGCTTTCAGATTTGGCTGGAATCCTGCTTGCCCCTTGGCACATAGAGCACCCCCACATGAAGGCTTCTCGGAGCCCCCGACCTCTGCCACACGCTGACCCACCCTGCAAAGGAAATGCCTGTTTCCTGTCCTGACCGGTTGGGGTTCGATCATGCGCGAGCTCAACCAAAACCACTCATAAACTCGCTTACGTTTTATCCCGTACCAGAGCACAATCACTCATCCAGAGCAGCCGGGCCGATAAGCACTCCTCAAGTCATCTTCATTATTATAAAAACGATTAAAAAATTGTGTGGGAAGTTTGAAGAGGAAAATAATAAATGACAAGGCAATATCTTCTATAACACACAAAGCCTTCCAATCACATAAGCTTGCACGATTGGATAATTAAATCAAGATTTTATTTATTCACTCAAACTATACATCCAACTATGAACACCAGAGGACATAGGAACAGAGAACCTGGCAAATTCCCCCTCTTTCAATCCCATTACCTTTGAGCGGAATATTTCATTACAGGTGCTCGGCTGGGGTGGGGCGGGGGAGGAAAGCAGTTTCGGAGACGCGAGAGGGCTGAGCGGAGGAATAAAGCTGTCGGTGGGGAGCCAGGTGCTGTCCGGGGGCCGGGGAGCTGCAAACATGCTGGGGGACCTCCAGGAGGATCTGGGGGCCCAAGGGCAAAGACCCCGCCTCAGCGGTGACCGTTTCTGTACCCAGCATGGGGCCCTTCAGAGAAGGCTCGGGCCAGGGCCGGGCCCCAGGAGGCACGTGTAAGAGGAGCCCGGGACATCCTGTTACACAAGCAGAAGACGGGCTCAGAAAGCGATGAGCACGCATTGGAGGGGCCTGCCGGAAGGGGTTCCCACTGGCCAAACAAGGGGAGGTCTGACCACACGAACAATTAAAGTCAGTGATGATCATCAACCCCTGGAAAACACCTTCGGATATGCTTAGTTTCTGAAATTAAAAAACGTGAAAGAACTGGGGTAGTTAGCTTCCAAAGGTAAATTGGGCAGTGTTCATTTCAATTTAGTGTGATACCATAAAAATACTTTATGAATTGATGTTTAATAAAAGGCAAAATACTATTTTAATGTAAGTCTCCTTTGGGATCCTTCTCAGACGGATGTTAGAAATGAAGTTCCCACGCAAGTAAAGAATTTTTTTTTCCAGTTCATCAATTATCCTTCAAACTAATTCCGAAAGTGTTCATTGTTGAGCTGAGATGTCCACTACGGTTACACCTGCCTCTCCAATTACTGAGTGAGTCTGGGATCCAGTGGTAAAATGCAAACTCTATGCACTTGAACTGTTCAAAATGCACAACGTTCTGTAAATCACCCTCAGTCCTAGTAGTCAGCGGCGGGACGCCTGTGGGCTTGTCAGGAACAGCTCACGTTGACACTAGCTAGGCCTGCAGGACGGCGGGAGAAGCAGAGAAGTGATATCCAGAGAAGCAATTTGGGATTTGGGCTGGCGTCGCTTCCTTGGGCACCGAACTCCTCCCAGGCCGACCAGCACTTCCCGAGACCTGCCGGCCGGGTGCCGGGCGCCTACCGGTGTCTATCCTGGAGGAAGGAGGACTTATCTGTGCAGACACTGAGCACTCAGCATTGCTCTTCTGACTCGCTCTAGCCTTGCGGTAAGGTGAAGAGGGCCATAAAAATAACACGGAGAGAGAGAGAGAGTGATTTTATCAAAGACAGAGGCCGTTGGGACATCGTGGAAAGACATAAACTGCACAGCACCCCACGCTGGCCTTCCCGTTCACGGAGTGAGCCTGTCGTCCCAACAGCTGCCCCGAGGTCCAGGGGGCAGGCGGCCCAGCTGCCCTGTCCTGAAAAAATACGAACCGCAGCTTCCTGGTAACTCTCCACTTCCCACGGGAACGATCGTGCCACCCCCACCCCCACCCCCACCCCCACCCCCACCCCGAGTCAGCACACACAGCCAATGCCTAGGAGGACGTCTGAGTTCCACCGCGGTGACGGTGACTCCGCCCAGCCACGTGTGACTTCCGGAGCGCGTCCCGCCCTCGCCCGTCTCCGGGCCCTGCTTCCTGTCCTCCCTTCCGACTTCCGCTCCCCTCCCCTCCGACTTCCGCTCTCTTCCCTCCCTTCTCTGTCTCGGCCAGCTCCGATCCACCCTCCGAACCTGCTGAGAGGCAGCTCCGCTGGGACGCCCAGCCTGCCTCGCCCAGGGGGGCTGGGGTGCCCTCCCAGGTGGTCCCCTAACACCCAAGCCCCCACCCCCAACAGAGCAGCCAGCACGCCTGCCTTCCTCTTTCTCCCCGCGTGGGCATGCGCTCCGGGAGGGCAGGGACGCTGGTCCACCGCCCTCCCTCCGTGCCTCGCCCCAAAGCATTCGCTGTGCGACAGACTCATGGGAGAAGTTAATAAATCGCTTTCAGTAACTTATTGCTAAAACCAATTTTAACTAATTATTTATTTCGGTGAGCTAACCTCGAACTTTTCTGTCCACATAAACTCTGTGCTACCCTCCGAGTGTGATGGATGTGGCGGAGGGGTGGACCCAAGTGTGTGTGGCGTGAGCACACGTGAGTGCAGGTTCCTATGTCTGCCTGGCGTCCCCGCCGCTTCCTGGACACGCTTACTGGGCAGTGGACAGTATTCGAGAAAGTGCTTTTTTAAATGCATAAAACTTCAAGAGGTTGATTTGCAGGGGGGGGGGGTGCTTTTTTTCTTCGGTAAATCGTAGCGCACAGCTCACGGCTAAGAGCAGCAGCGACGGGTAACGAGAATCGGGTCATCCTTGATAACCCACTCCACTGCAAGGCACTAGGAAATGTCCGTTCAGTTGTTAACAGCTGAAACAGCTGTTTAAAAAAAAAAAAAAAAGGAAAAAAAAACATTTTCCTGGAAGAGGCGTTTGCTACATTACCCTGGGAAGGATCAGGGGAAGGTCAGAAAACACTGCCTTAAAGGATCGGTGGTGGGCGGAGGCTCACACTGCACAGTCCAAGCACTCATGTCTTCCATGTTCCCTGCCGGGACTGAATGCACCTCTGCCAGGTGTGTAGGCCCTTGTTTGTGCTAAACTGGGAAATGCCACGTGATGCGGAGACGTCCAGGTGGGGAGGAGACCACGTGGGTTGTGAGAAGTATCGTTGCTTCTGAAGCAGCTATTTCTAAGGGTATGCATCTTACAATGTTCAACAACGTTACTTAAGTGCCAGTCGTCCAGGCAACGATGCATACATACCACAGAGTCCCGAAGTAAGCCCACGGAACCACAGAAAAGCCCACTGTCAAGGCCAGCTGCTGCCGCTTCACGTCCTGTACACAAATATCTTGTAACATTTTAATAATCTCTCAGTAAAAATCACCTTGAATGGAAACATCTACCAAACTCACATTTAACGAGAACTTTAGCTACTTGCCAGTGATGGAACAGAAAGGGAATGAGGTGACTGAAACTGGGGGTGCCCCAGCACCCCACGTCCGGAAGCCCGGTGGGGAGAAGGGCTGTACTGCTGAGCACCCCGAGGAGGCAGGAGCAGAAACGGGACTCTCCCGCGGAAGCCCACAGCCACCGGGGCGCCACACCCCTGCCGTGACACCACAGTGCCCGCAGGGCTCGCCACCGAGGGGCAGGCCAACGGCTGCGAACTAGCCCCAGCTCTGGAAGTTCCTAAGTTAGGTGACTCAGAAACCTCTGGAGCTGAACGTGTCTGTGTATTCAAGAGCTTTATGGAGGTGCGCATCAACCAACCTCATCTTCATCTCTTCCAGGAAACCTCACGGGGCCAGCTGGCAGCTCCAACCTACCAGGCAGGTGCCAGCCACACCCTCGGCTGGCACCCAGGGTTGCCCGTCCCCTTCCCCCAAGCTAGACCGCAGCCCCGACCGGGAGGGGCCAGGTCCCACTCCTCTCCATGTGCCCCAAAGGTCTCAGGATGTTGCTAAGCATTTGCAGGTGCCAAATAAATGTTTGTTGATAGGTTGTTTAATTTTACACCCGGTTTCCATTAACACCGGCTTACACGGTTGATGGAAAGAGAGTCTGGCACGGTTGTGTCAGACACTCCATTCCGTTACATGCCAGTCAGGAGTGCAAGGGACACACTGGGTGACCGGAGCAGGCCACTGGAGAGCCAGCAGTGTCACTCCCAAAGAGCCATCTGCCCGCCCTGTTCCAGGGATTCTTCCCGGGCTCAGGGCGCAATGAGACATCAGAAAACCTGGGCTCGAGTCCTTGCTTTGCCAACAGCAAGACGACTCATTTCTACGCGAGTGGACACCCCTAAGGCTCTCTGCTCCAACGACCTAGGACTCCAACTTCAGGCCTTTCCCTGTGGGGTCAGAAAGCCAAGGGGTGGCCCCTCAACCTGTGCCAGCATCACCATCATCACTGCCCTGGGCTCCCAGGACAGCCCTGACTCCGGCAGCAAGGTAACCACACTCGGGAAATCAGGCTCCCTTCTGGCGATGACACGGTTAACCCTCCCGTCCATCTGACCTTTACTTCAGACCTGAGTGCGTTTACCACACACACACACACACACACGGCAGGTGGCCGGCTGGGCAGCACAGGATCACGCATGCACTTTGCAGAACTCCTAATAAATTCCTGCTTTCAGCATCAAAGGTAAGTGCCCCAGTTGCAAAGAAGCACCAGTAACAATAAATAAAACTAAATGCCTTCCATACTGGTCGGGAAATAGGTCTCTCTCAACTTAATCAACAGCTCAGTAGCCCGGAGAATAACTCCCTGATCTTTTTAATTTTGTAAGAAACTTATTTTTTATTGTCTCCTCGACATCAAATGGTATTAGGAAACATAGCCATGGTAGTTACAGTAAATGGCTTAGAAAGAAAATCCAGTAACAATTCTGATAGATTTCAGGGAATATATGAACCAGATAAAAATGTATGAGCCATACAGAAATTCAAAGCAGCTTAAATTAATACCTATCAGTTCTAAACAATGAGGAAGTTTTTCAGAACCTAATGTAGCTTTGTCCTGCAAAATGGCCAAGTCCTTTGCCATCCAATTAATCAGAAAGAAAGGTGTCCATGTGACCTCTTCACACAGGGCTAGCCAAAGATCCACCGTGCAACTACAAAAAATCAGTCTTGGAAGTGAGGTGACCATAACAGAATCCTGCAGAAAACATTGGAAATGCTACTTCTCCTTGGCCCAGTTATGCCTAAATTTTGCTACCTTTCGGGTGTTACCTTCAGTACCAATGTTTAACAGTCACGTAAAATTTCTGACTACCAGGACGGCAAGGTTTTGTGTCTAGTTTTTAATGAAGACAGACCGATGGGCCCCTCACAAAATCAGTCAAAAAGTACCCTTCCACAAATTATCAAATCTATAAATTCAGAAAGACACAGGAATTGGGAAAAAAAAAACAATTTCATTGGGAAACCAATGAAATTAGAATTTCAGTCCAGTAAGGACTATACATTATTTTATGTTGTCTAAAATATTGTATCACTATATCAATATTATGATAAAATTCTGTTATGCTAATGACCTTAGCTAACCCCCGAGTTAACTCCATCCCATTTTAAAAGCTATAAACTCCTGGCTGGTGTAGCTCAGTGGATTGAGCATGGGCTGCAAACCAAAGCATTGCAGGTTCGATTCCCAGTCAGGGCACATGCCTGGGTTACAGGCCACGGCCCCCAGCAACCGCACATTGATGTTTCTCTCTCTCTCTCTTTCTCCATCCCTTCCCCCTCTAAAAATAAATAAAATAAAATCTTAAAAAAAAGTCAGTCCCACTTTTAATATGAAAATGGCAATTAATTTTAAACTACCAGTCTTTCTGCAGTAGTCCCATTATCTAGTCAGTAACCTTTCACAACCACACTCGTACACTCTGCTTCTCACGTGCAAAGCTGGTGTGAGCGTCACCCCACCCCAGCCACCCCCTGCCACTGACAGGCCCTTCTGGTTACGATCAATTCCCCCCAATCCACCCACATCCGTGTGCACGAAAACAAAGCTGTGTGCCTGGCAGAGAGTCAAGATGAGCCATGGGCCGACAATTCGGCCCAAGACTGTCGGGTCTCGAAAGCGCGCTGACTCACCTACCAGCCCCCCTCCGTCCGAGACACTGGAAGCAAAGACAGTATTTAGGCAGTCGGCATTATCATACAGTTACATGGTGTGTGGGAGCAAATGTGGACCTGTATCTTCAGCTCCAATCATGCATTAGTGAAAAGGAAGAGAGATGCAAATCAATGCTAATGAGATGGCCAACAGTACCCTGAGGGAATCACACTTCAGATAACTCACTCTTACAATTTTTTAATTCCATAATCAGGGAGCAATCCTTGGGACTATATCTTTCCCTTTTGACTTCTTTGACTAAATATTTTCAATAGCAGATCAGAAAATACTTTTCTCAGCCTTTTGTTTTGTTTTGTTTTGTTTTTTACCTGTGCCTCTCCCAGCAGGAGGGGAAAATTAGCAAGACCAATGGCTTCAAAATGCGCCCCGCCCTCCTTGACCGAGGGGTGTGACGGGTATATCCTCTGGCCTCTCACGCCCGGGACTTCGGGTGAAGAAGAGATGGAGGGAACCCACTGGGGAGCCGATTCCGCCTGTGAAACTGGGCACGGTTCCGTCAGCTCTCCGAATTCAGTCTGCGCTTCTTTAACGCAAACAGGGAAACAGCATGCGTGCCGCGTGCGGAGACAACACAGTGGAAATGTCATCACAGCCACCAAATCAGACACCCCGCCCGTCACAGCAAACATCGGTCAGGCCCAGCGAGCTCACACTGTGCTCTGATTTATGGAGAGAAACTCTGGAACACGGCGTCTCTAGCTTGTTGTGCACTGAATATATTCTGCTCCGCTGACTGGAAGAAATCTTTTACGAAGATGGTCTCTGGCCGAAAGCCAGTGAGACTGGGTTTCCTGCAACAGACAGGTGGGGCGACAGGAGGCCCACGTTCCACCTACAGAAAATGTATGGGGTTCCAATTTCTCCATGTCCTTGTCAACTCTTATCACTGATTTTTTTTTAATAACAGCCACCCTAATGAGTGTGAGGTAGTGATGTCTCACTGTGGTTCTGTTTGCCATTTCCCTAGAAATAAGTGATCTCGAGCATCTTTTCAAATGCTTATCGGCCATTTGTAGGTCTTCTTTGGAGACCGGGCTATTCAAGCCCCTGCTCATTTCTTAATTGGATTGTGTGTGTTGTTGAGTGGTAGGAGCTTCTATATACTCTGGGGTATATATAGGGGTTATACACTAACCCCTTATCAGATATACGAACCATGGAGTCTTTTAAATGCATTTTTCTATTGTATTTACCATTCAACATGTAATAGAGAAATATATTTTGAGTTGAATAGATTTCTTCCTTTTTAAACTTTTTGTAAAACACAAAATTCAAAGTATCTAAGAAGGGGTGTGCAGTGGAAAATAAGACCCCTCCCCTGCCCTGTCCTCCAGCCACCAAGATCCAATCCCCAGAGGCATTCTCCATTTTTTCAAATGATTCCCTCCAGAGGCGTCCTGTGCCTGGACAAGAAAACGGTATCTTAATTTACTCACCTCCAAAACAATAATCTGCTAACACCCACAGGTCTACACCTTACCTCTTCAACAATAATTACTCAATTTCAGCATGTATGAGCTGCCTCATTACTTTAAACAACTGCTAAATGTTCTATGATATGTGCCACAATTTATTCACCTGGTCCACTGAGGGTGCACATTTCAGTTGTCCCCAACAGCGGCCAAGAATATCTTTAAACGTGTATCATTTCACACACATACGAGACCTGTAGCATACGGCCATCAAAGGGCCTGTCCTTCAAAGTGTGATAACTATGTTCAAATTGGTTTCAAGGAGAATTCAGACTCCCATCAGCAAAGATGACACTGCCCGTCTCTACACCCTGGAAGACACATCGTGTTTTCAAAATGTGTTTCTCTGCCACCCTGATCGGCTAACGCAGGGAACCTCGTTGAAGGTTCGTTCTGCGTCTCTCTTATTCTGTCCGTTCACAGCCTGCACAGCTCTGTCTGCTTTCCTATTTCCTTGCCTGTCTCTTCCCCTTTTGTTTCTGGAGTCCTTTATACATTTATGAAGATAGCTCTCTGCCTACGATACGAATTGCAAATCTTTTTTCCTAGTTTGTCTTGGCTTTTTGAAATAGTTTTTTTTAAGTTTTATGCTGTTTTTTCAGCAATGCAGAATTTTCACGGTCAAGTTTCACCGTTCTCCTTTAACGGTTTCTGAACATCTCTTACTTTCTGTCCCCACAATTATCACAGTAAAAGCCCTCACTACCTCGCAGGCAAATTACAGTTTCCCGACTGGTCTCCTTCTCATTATTCCCTCTCCCTTCCCACTTACTCTATACCCTTGTCAGATTAATCTTCTTAAAACACACTCTGCCCCTACGAGTCCCCAGTCAAAAGTCCTTCAATTATCCCCTCCCTACTATTTATAGACTCCCAAGTCTAATATTTAGGTCACTCGCAAGCTAACCTCAATTCGTGTATCCCACAGCCCCCTGCTGTAGCCAGACAGTTGCTCACTGGCCCACAGTGCAGGAGCAAAGGTGCCCCCACCATGTCTTTGTTCAGCCCATACCTGACATTCTGAAGGTTCTTCCTTTCCTTCAGAGGTCAGTCCAGGTGGATCTCTCTACTCCCTCCCAACTTGTCAAGGTCACGCTGATTCAACAGCTTTGCAATAAGAGTCTAGTACACTGCACGATGCAAAAAGCGTACAAATTTTGTGCTGCGGGAAATCAGGGCATGGAGACTCAACCCAGAGTGGGCAGCGGCTTCTACACCTTTAAGCTGCACCCAGAAAATGAGAAGGTAGGACCCAGATTTGAAAAAATAAAATAAAGGCCTCCTTGCCTGCGAGGTAGTGAGGGCTTTTACTGTGATAATTGTGGGGATAGAAAGTAAGAGATGTTCAGAAACCGTTAAAGGAGAACGGTGAAACTTGACCGTGAAAATTCTGCATTGCCAAAGGTCAAGGTAAATCAGAACGCGTCGTCTCTACGCTAGCCTGACTGGAGTACAGCGCGCAGAAGCCGGAGTGAAAAGGGAGAGACAGGCTGGAGGGTGAATAGGGCCGGGGGACAGAGGCCAGTCCACCCGGGGCCTCACCTGACCCAAAGGCCCCTGTAAGCCACGGCCGCTTCAAGCAGGGGAGTGAGCTGGTCACACAGGAATGTTACAAAGACCGCGGACGACACTCCAGAGCTTCATCAGCGCTGCGTGTCCAGGCTTGAAGCCGATCAGAACGCAGACGTACTCCTACTTACCCAGTGCACGGGCTTGAAGCGGCTGTGGGGCAGAAGGCTGCGGAGAGCCGGAGTGGGGGGATGTGCCGCTCCGCCTCCCTGCCTGAGGGTTTCCAACAGGGACGCCCCGGTGGACGTGAAGCACCCAGACATTGACAGGAGTTCAAGCTGAAACTGCTGAGGATCAAAGATAGAGCCGACCCTCCCACTCTGCTTTCCTTACTATAAAACCCAAGGCAGATAAGCAGGGTCCAGATCTCGAGAATCTGAGCCCTTCGCTCAGCCACCCCACTCTCCATCGCCTGTAAAGCGAACAGCCACACCTCCTCTTTACCCTGCTTTCAGGGCCTGGGACTGCGCGTCCAGGGAGAGCTCATCACGACAGGTGCACATCACCGTGGTTCCCACGTTCAGCCTGGGTAGGGCGTGGGAGCCCGAGGCCAGCAGGGGACAGGGCCCTCGTCGTTACCCAGTTCCCTTCTCCAAAGCGACATTCTATGCGGTTGCTGTGAAGACGAGATGTTCCAGACACACACACAGTCAGAAAAGTCCTCCTGCCCGCTTCTCTGGAACGCCTGTCCCGTGTTCTCCTCTCCGTCCCCAGGGCTCCTGGGAGCCAGCAGCCCCTCCCAGGGCCCCTGTGCACCATGCGTCCCTCCAGTCTCCCCTGGTCCCCCCACCCCGTCCCCCCGAGGGGCTGGTCGTCCGTTGGACATTCTTCCACCTTTCGCCCCAGGACACGTCACACTTCTGTCTCCGGCAGAATGACGTGTTTGAAGGTAACAGAAGAAAGGGGCCACGAGAAGCTGCGATTGCGACATAATGAAGATGTCGACCGGACTGGCTGAAAAGGACTATATACGACACTTTTAGTGTGAACCGGGCGCTGTCGAGACATCTCAGACTCGGAAACGTGAAGTTTTCTATAATTTCAACTCATTCGTGTGTCCCTCCTGGCCGTCCCTCTAGCACTTTAAACCAGAGGGACATTCTCACTGAACCTAGAAATAGATTAAATATATCACCTGCCTCAGGACTCCAACGAGACCATTTTTTTCTCTCTTACCGAACTCCATCTGGCCCTAGTGACTTCCACCACCCAGAGACGGGTCATAAGAGCTTTAGAAACTCGCCTTTTCTCACCATAAACAGGAAATAATGTGCCTCTGACTCTGCACAGAGTGTGGCGATATAATTCATGCTTCCGGAAGGGAGACTAACACTCCAGCTGACAGCTAGGTAATAAATGTGATTTGGAGCCAGGCACACAGGCAGAGAGAACGGCTTTCCCGAGAAGACACAAGCAGCCTAAATCAATGAGACATATTCAGATTAAAAAAAATAGTCATTTTTTTTCTCCAACACAGCTAAATAATCTTTCCAGCAGCACAACAGGTCCTCGAATAATATTTCGTTCAGCATCGTTCCGTGATGATGTTGGTGAGATGCCGCAGGGACGTAACTTTTGTCTTCATCATTTAGCCTTTGGCGAAATTGGTTTCATTATACGTTGTTTTGACACCCTTCCCAAAACCTATTGGCGATGGTGAGGACTTACTGTACTGCCTTCCTAACCTCAAAGCATTGTTTCCCTGTATCACTTGTCTACAAAACAAGGCAAAAAAAATGACAGAGGCGAAAATAGCAACCCGATATGACTGGTGAACCAAACATTCCTTATATTTCTTATAATGGGTTAAACTTACATAGGATTCTTACACACAGCTCACGCAGTCCCCAGAAATAACCTAGGAAGTACACACCTCCACGTTCCCAAAGAAAACGAAGCTCGGAGACAAGTTCACGTTCACATCGCCGCCAGCAGAGCCAGCGCGTACATAGTCTCCGTAGCCCCGTCCACGTGCTTTTCACTCCGCGCAACCACTTTCATGTCTAGAAACGCATGGTGGATGGCTACTGGACGTTTTAAAATAAAGGTGTGATGAAATGTTTGGGGCATTAACACTATGGACTCAGATACCCCAGAAGGTCTCAAACTGTGACTCTTCTAACCCTGCCCCCCCCATGTCCAGGCTCCGGGGCGCCTCTCACACCCGAGAAACAGAGACGCGTAACACACACACACACACACACACACACACTAATGGTGACTATGGCGCTGCGCACCGCCCTTACCTAGAAACAGTACTAAAGAGCCCCTTTCCGACAAAACTAAACAATTACTGAGTATGTGAATCTATATTAATAAAATTCTTGTTAAGCAACTAAGCTCTTGGAAAAAATATCAAACGTGCTTTGTAAATAATCTGCTCTATTGGGCAAACTAAAAGTCCAGGAGAAACGGCTACATACGACACGATTTCAGCTCCAGGGCATTCCGGAGAAGACCAAACTGTGGACACGGGGAAGAGAGCCCGGCGGCCAGGGCTTGCGGAGCGGAGGGGGGCGAACAGGCAGCGCGCCGGGATGCTTAGGGCAGAGGAACGACCCCGTACAATACTATCGTGGTGGGTGCGTGTCATGACGCCAACACACACGTCGAACCCCCAACAGTGCACCAGCAGGAGTGAGCCCGAAGGTGAGCCATAACCTTGGGTGGCGACGATGCATCAGCAGAGGTCATCAGTGACAGCAAGGGCACCGCCTGGGTGAGTGATGCGGCCAGTGGGGGAGGGCCGTGGGGTGCGGGTGGGCGGGGAGAACACGGGAAAGCTCTGCCTTCCACTCAGCTTTGCTGGGAACCTAAAACTGCTCTAAAAACTTTTGTCTATTAAAAAAAATGAAGGTAAATTAAGGCAACTGTAATCTTTTAAATAGTTTATTAAACTGTAATCTTTTTAATAGTCTATTAAAGTTGTAATCTCTTCAAGCGCCTATTAAGACTGTAATCTTTTAAATAGTCTGTTAAAAAAATCAAGGTAGATTAAGGCGACTCTGATCTCGTCCTACCGATTACAGCCTTCTAGCTCCGCTACTGCCAACCACCCTCGGCTTCCGGGGAACGCTTCCGAACACACACTGCTCCCTGCGATCCCTGCCCACCCCATGTGGCCCACGCGGCCCCCAAGCGGACACCGACGGACTGAGCCCAACGACACGGAGAAAATGAGGGGCGGCCAGCAGACGGAGAAGGCGGAGTGTGGGGAAGGAGGCGACGGACTCCTGAAGAGAGACGTCAGCACAGGAAAACAGGCAAGAGAGAGCAGAAAGGAGAAACCACTCCTGAGATGCTGTGAAGTCCTCGGTCTACGCGATGCAAAAACCACATGCAGTTCAGCCACCCTAAAATACAGAACGCAGCACCACAAACACTCCCCTCCCGTAACAAATGTCTGCTGCACGCGATTTCCAAGCCAGGGCTGGATAATGTGTTCCTGGCCTGTCCCCCAGCCATACACAAGACCATTTTTCAAAAGCGGACCATAAATGCTACGCACATTTGTCAACAGAAAGATATAAAAAAAAAGTGTGTGTGTCAAAGTGCCATTACAAAGACCAAGCTCGCAGAATAAACTTTTGGATAAAATTGCAGAGATTAAATTTTTTGTGATTTATGACATAAAAGAAAAACGTGTACTTCCACCTTCCGGGTACTCTTAGCCCAGAACGTGCCGTGAGTTACCAAACCTGGCCAGAGTTCAATGAGACTTTGAAGGACCGTGGGACAGGGGTGGGGGGTGCCTGCTCACTCTGGTCGTCCCTGAGAATGCACTAAGCACCTAGCTGCCACGTGAGCACCTGGGGCACTCTGAAAATTTCAATCTCAGGACCAGCCATCACGCCCAGAGATGCCGATGTCATTGCTCTGATCGGTCTTTGCCATCAATAGACAGTAAACCGGTGGCGGTAAATTCACAGGAAGTTCACACCACGGGGGGCAGGGGGGATTGCTGGTACCACATACGTAAGCAGAAACATCCAGATGCCCTAAGAGCTCCCTCTAAGACAAAGATGCCTTGCAAGACACCAAGCAGGACAAGGAGGAAGAGGAGGTAGGAAGCTCGAACCCTCTCTGCTGCCATCGTGGGGCCACCAAGGACTGTCTTATTCTCCTGATCCCACATCCTGAAGCCTCCACACCCCACCCCTTAACTTCCCGGCGAGCCCCGGCTCACGCGTCAGCCACCTCCTTGGGGAAGCCTTCGGGATCACGCACAGAAAGAAGTCCAGTGCCTGCAGCCCCCTGAGCCTGGGCTCCACGTCCATGGCAGCCCACGAGGCACAGGGCGCCAGTGCCACACCCATTCCCCGCACGGCCTCCGTGCGGGCGGGGGCCCCACCTTACTCATCCTTCCCCTCTTCTAGGTCCTTGTGGCGCACACAGCCTTGAAGGTAGCAGATGGGTGTTCGCTACGTTGAACGATTTCTCATGTTTGGTACGGCTATTCCTCCCTTAGTGTCCTGGTACATACCCCTTCGAAAATTTGCAACTTTTAAGAAAAGAAGGGGACCCCCCTTGAACCCCGGCTGGATGAGGCTCCAGAATACCGAGTGCAGAAGGGCCAGGCGGGGACAGCGCAGGGCGGCCATGGACCTCCGGCCTCACAGGGATCGTGGAAACAGGCCGTTCAAGGGTGGGTCGGGGCTGGACTTTTTTTAAAGGGAGGATTAAACCGACGAAGGGACAACCTGATTTGCCTCCACAAGAAACCGTGACAGTCAAAGAACAGTGAGGACCAGCAAGGACACTTTCTACCTCTCTCTCCGTGCGGCCCCTCCCCTCAAACACAGAAGTCCAGTCTGCAGGCGGGCTCTCCCTCTCCGGCACCTGGAGAATCCCTCGCAGAGCTTTTATAACTCTGGCCTGCACACCATGAGGTCCCAGTCTCCAAGGGGGGGGCCCGAGCATGCCTCCTTGTCTGGCCTCCTCGCCTCCCGATTACCAGGCCACCCACGGCAGTGCGGCTTCTGCCCCCGCCATTCCAACGAAACCAGTGACTTCTAACAAGCACTTCACAATCTTCGTCATACTGGATTCAGGGCATTGCATGCTTTTTTTTTTTTTTAAGTTTTTTCCATTGGTTTTAGAGAGAGAGGAAGGGAGAGAGAAACATCAATGCTACAGGGAAGCATCAACGGCTTGCCTCCCATACGAGGCCCAAGCAGGACTGAACCTGCAACCCAGGTATGTGCCCTGACGGGGAATCGGACCCACAGCCTTTTGGTGTACTGGCAACACTCCAACCTACTGGGCCACACAGCCAAGGTGGCATGATGGATCTTAAGTTCTGCTTTAAATGCTGTAGTTTCCCTTCATTCTGCCGCACCAGCCAGGGTTGGAGTATTACGTCTTTTCATTGGTTTCCACTAGAAATTCTACCGTTGGCCTGAAAAGTCTGACTTTGTCTGTTGGCCCCAACTCCCTGGCCCCTGCCCCTCAGTCCCCCTCCATCTCTCGTTTCCTGTCCCTGTCGTAATGTGGGTGTTCCCTCAGACTTACTTTTAGCCCCTTTCTCTTCTCTTTCTGGGCAGCCCCTCCAAGCACTTGCACGCTTCGCCCCCCACGCCTTCCCGCCTATCCGGATGGATGCACGGCCTCGGAGACCTGCTCCTCCTGCCTCCCCGCCCCGTGCAATGCACCAGGATCCAGCAGCCAGCTGCCCCCAGACCCCTCCTGCCACCGGTGACGCCGGCAAGCCGTCAACCATGACACGCGCAAACCTGAACTCATCAGCTTCCCTCGGACCTGCTTCCCGGTCCCCTCTCCCGACCCAGGAGCCTGAGCCGGGAACCTGAGCGTCACTCTCACGTCCCCACGCTCCCATTCCTTTCACGTTCGGTCACAAAGACCGGCCAGTTTTCCCTCCTCCTACATACTCCCCCCGACCCTTCTCACTTCTGAGGGCCCACGACTCGCCCCGTGTCCGTGTCCGAGCTCTGCAACTCCGGGCCTGCAGACTAACGCACTGGCCGCCCTGGCGTGCGATGCTGCGGCGCCCCACCCCCACCCGCTCCACCCGCAGCCTGCCCAGCGCACGGCGCGCGGGACCTCGCGCGCCACACACAAGGCTCCAGTGGGTCACCACCGCACGCGGGATAGAAAGTGGGCCCTGAATCGGCGACCCACCCCCTTCCCCTCCTGACTTTGCCCTCCACACACTCTCGTTTTACTGACCTCCATGCAGTTCCCGGAACACGCGCTGCTCCCAGAATTCCAGACGACCCCGCAGGCGGGCGGCCCCACCTGGAGACGTTCCCCGCCCCTCGCGCACCTGCCCACGCCTACTCCGCGTCCGGGGCTCGGCTCCAACGCCACCACTGCCGGAACCCTTCCCTGGCATCTCCGTCAGGGATCAAGAGCTCCTGTGAGCCTTCCCCTCCCTCCACGTGTATCTCCAAATGGCCAATCACACACGGTTTGGTAGAGGTGCCTGTTGTCCTGCTAGACTGTAAACTCCTTGAGCACGGACAGTGACTTTTCACCTTTATATCTAGTTCAATGCACACAGCATATCACAGAACGAAAAATTTTAAAAGAGGAATGAATGATCTATAGGCCAATGAAAGGACAAGAAGATATCCACTGGACTTTGAGTATAGGGAAAAAACCCAGATCCTAATGAGCTACAGACCTCTATGACTAAGTCCCACCCATTTAAAAAAAAAAATGAAATACAGGGTCAATCAGGCAGCATCAAAGTGACTAAGAGAAAAGCTGATCGTTGGACTACGCAGGCAGGCAGGGCAGAGTCTCCAGCAGAGCCGTTGACGGGAGCGACCCAAAGTCCAGAGATAAAGGTGGTTCTTTCTCTGACTCGAGTAATCCATCGACCCACATCCACGCACTGAGAAAACCTCGTCTCCTCTGCCCCTTCTCTCCATACCCCTTCCCAGTCCCCACCACCGAATCCCCGAGTCCACGGCGAATCCCCTGCGTTGGCCGGTGGGTTGGCCTGGGCTGGAGGAGACAGGGAGTCTTGGCTCTTGCGGCGAGGGCCTAGAGGGAAGAAGCTAAAGTACTGTTTGCTGAGGACTCATCTCGTCTCCGGTGTTGTGCTACTTCACAGAGGCTCAGTCTGACAGTGATGAGGAGTCGAGGGCCCCCACGACACAAGAGCAGGGATTTGTGTCCGGGATCACACAGCGAAGCAGTGACACAGCCGGCCCAGGAGTGGCAGCCTCCAGAGAGTTCCTACGGCCCTGATGACCTCAAAGTGCAGGGGGGTGCGGTCGAGGCATTCCAGGTTGGAACTCAGAATGCGTTATTCACCAAAGCACTGCTACACAACCGCTCCTACCTCATGGGGGTGCAATGAGTTAAAAAAGCTTAGGGGCCCTACCCTAGAAAACTAAATGCTACTTGTTATTTTACTCCTATAATTACCCTGATCAACATCACAAACAAAAAAAATGGACTTGGAAATAAGTTTTGGGCATACATAGGGTCCTTAAATAACGCTGTTCTTTAAAATTATTTTTCTCCCACACATACAAAAAAATCACCAAGAATAGACACAATTCCACCTTAACTTGCAGGAACAATGACACTGGAAGACACCTGTAGGAAATGTGCTTTTCTGACCAGGTGCTTATTTCCAGTGTGCTGTCATTTGAATAAAACATCACACTAACTCCTGCAGACAAGAGCTCATGATAGAAGTGCCACAGACCGTGGGGGCACGGCTGACATGCCTGTAATCTACTGACAAAATGCACTCCTTAGCAAAGCGAGACCAGACGTCTCGTGCAAAATCAGATGTCTGCAGACCTGTCTCCTCGGCTTCTCGAGCAGCATTAGTTACACCAACTACTCCGCTCAGCCGTACGATGAAACCCACACCTTGGCAAAATCATGACAGTTCGGACATGAAGCATCAGCATTTTCATTATCATTCTTATCAGCCACAGACATTTCTGAAATAGAAATCCTAGCTTTAAGCTCTCAGCTAAATACAGGAGTATGTCTTTCTCACTCTGGGCACCGTGTCAGAGCTGTTTCAATGCATTATGGAAACCCTGTCCCTTCCGTTTGCAAGCTGGCACTCCGTACGGAGGCAGGGCTGTGGAACGATCAGACAGGGGCAGGGTGAGCCACGCCAGGTATCAGTCCTTGTCCCAGAAACTCCAGGGTTAGATACAAGAGGTGATCGCTGTGAAATGCAAAACTCCAGGAGGCCTGGCACCCTCAGGGAAGTTAAATATGAGGCCGCTTTTTACCATCACAGGAAAAGTCGTAAGGAAGTGATGGGCGACCAGATGGAGAAGCAAAGTAGGAAATCAAACAGGGCCGGCCACTGCTTTTTGTACACACTTGTTTCAATGTGCTCGCTGTTCTGTCCTGACAGAGGACAAGTGAAGGAGCAGAGAAGTTTTAGCTGGCCCCCAGTGGCAGAGCTGACCAGATCGGCCCAGGAATCACACCCACACCGGACAGACTACGCGTAAAAGGCATGTGGCTTCTACTTTGGGGGATTTGGGGTGAAACAGGTATGGTGGTAAACAGCCGAAAAAACATGGAGAAAAAAGGCAGAAATTTAGAATTTCGCCAAGTAATAATAGATGACTATGAAACAAAAAGCTGAAGAAATCAACACGGTTGACAGTGAGCATGTGCGACTGAGTTCACAGGAGACTCACTTTCTACCTTTTATATCCTTGCAAGATTCCACGTTAGAAAACTTTTTTTACTCTTTGTAACCAGAAAAAGACACCTTTTTCACTTCAATAAAAAATGAGGTTCGAGATACAGAAACCCATGCGCGTGAACTTCAGTGTTTATTTCCCTACATGCAGCACCAACACTCTGCGAGCTTCCTGATCTTAGGTCATCTGTATGGAACGATTCAAAAAATTGTCCTCACCGAATTGTGATACTGGTACAATATACTTACTACCCTGGGAAAATGACGATACTATTCATTCCAGGACACGAATCACCATAGTCAGTCAGCGTTGGAAGTTTATTACTGAAAGTACCAGAAAGTCAGACACATAACCCTGTTCTCCCATAACACGGGAGACAGACCCACACGCCACATGGTCAGCACAGGGAAGGTCTTGGGCATGGACACTGAGCTAGTCAGAAAATCCACAGAAAACTGGTGCAGGCCTGACCCCAAACAGCCGTCTCCAACATCATTCTACCGCCCCACTGACATCAATAAATAAAAATCTACTGAATCAGTGAATGTACCCCTCATCAATAAACAACTATGTCCTGGGTTTTCAGAAAGCAAATTAGGTGGTCACCTGGCACTTCAAACGAATAAAATGGCAGGCTCAGGCCACAGACAGCCAATATCAGGGTCAGAGGGCGATTCCCATTTCCCTGCCTAAGTATCCCAGAGGGCAGTCTTCCCTGTTCCTCTTTGGGACTAACCTGAACTTGAACTAATTCAAAACATTGGTTTACATGTTCCCAACCTTCTGGGAAGGGGTAGGGTTTCATTTCGCTGCTGGGAGAGGAGGGGGCGGGTACGTGGAGGAGGGGGATGGAGAATCCCAGAAAAGGACCAATGACAGAGACCATACTGGAAATCACAGCCAACCTCCAGGGACTTCAGGGGGCTGTGCAGCAACTTTTCAGAAATGAACAGGATGATGGTGCAGGAGTTTCAAAAACAGGTCAAGAGAAAAAGGCCTTCCTCCCCAAAATACCTTCCTCTATAAGCTTGAGAGAGGATCCCAAAAGAAACTCAACATGGGTGATACTGCTATTAACTTTATGCTTTGGAGTCCTCAAGAATTTTCACAGGAGTCCCCTTTTGTCAAGATTCCTGGGAGTGTTTTCCATTAATTGTCAAGGAGGACCAGGATTCTTTAACAGTACAGTCCCTGGGGTTAGTCAGAGTCGAGAGATATAAAACCAATGTTCCAAAGAAGTCAAGGGCAAGGGCAAACTCGCAGCCAACTCTGCATTGTCTGTAAGCCTGATGAAGCTCTTGAGCTTGGAGAATGTGACCCCTGAACGTGGGCTTCAGGTTCCTGGTGAAAACGGGTACTGGGCCCACGACCCCCTGGGGGCAGCCCCCGGGGTCCGGACCCTGTGTCCCCTGCTCTCTCTGCACAGTCCTAGCTCCCTCCATCCCTGCTCATTCCCTACTTACCCTTTCTCCCACTCTTCCTCGGTGAGAAGGGGTAAGTGGATATTGTGTGCCCTCTCCCAATTTGACCAAAACCCTAAAAGTAAAAAGGACAGAGACAGACACGTGTTTTAAAATTCTGAGTTTCGAGCTTTTGGAACTCCCACCACTCGCCCAACACTTGCAGGAAGGGAGTAGCGCGTGGCCACAGCGCGCCCTCCCGGCCTGGGCTTGGGGCCGAAGAGGTTCCCTTCGGGGAGGGGAGCAGCGGGTAGACTCTGGGCTCGGACCGCCGTCTGCAGGAGGCGCTGGCGCCCGCTCGGCGTTCGCCAGGGGAGAAGGCAGCAGGGCGGCCTCCAATCGCCACGCGCACACACGCCACTTGCTCCAGAGCCCCAGCCAAACCGCCCTCTGTTCACATCAACGCCCACCTCTCCTGGTGCCGCCTCCCGGGTAGGGTCCCGGGCCCCAGGGACCCCCAACGTGGCGTCGGCGCGCCAATCCCCCACCCTGCACCAGCTCCCAGAGCCCCCCACCCGCCGCCGGGGCCCGCCCTCCGCACCCGCTGCGCTGCTCAGCCCTGAGGCAAGCCTGCGTGGCCACGCCTCCTCCGGCAGCAAGCCCCGCCCCCGCCCCCTGCGTGCTAGCGCCTTGCGAGGCCCCGCCCCTGTGTGGTTGTACCCAAACCCCGGCAGGGCTTTACGACGGATTACGACGGATCGGTCGACAAGCAGTTGCCAGCGCGTAACCTGAGTTGAGCACCGCATTGGTGGCAGAGGGAGCGACAGAGAGCTGAGCTGCGAGTCTCGGAGGCTCTCTGTCGTTAGCCCCCTACCTTGTGTTACAGTTGGGGAAACCCCGAGTGCACAGCTGCCAGCCCATCCTTCCTCCTCGCTGGTGTTCCGCTAAAGTGCACGGAGGCCACCCTCAACCCCGCTGTCACGAGCCAGCCAACAGCACTAATCCGAGACAGGTGCTTAACTTGGCAGGAGCTGACACCGCCTTCCTGACCCCTTTGCCTTCCAACAGTACAGACTTTTCACTGGGTTAGGACCACCCACCAAGAAAGTGGAGCCTAGAACTACCAAAGACACTGAAAATGCTTCTTTCTCTTTGTTTTTGTTTTTTTTTAATCCCTTCCTCCCCTAGAGTATCCCTTATTTTGTCTTCATGGTCCTTCTGGATACTGCCAAACTACTCGTGCGTTTCCAGATCATTTGATGCAAAAATTATTATTACATTTTATCAAAATCACAATAATTTTGGTTTAAAATCACAGTCATTCTAAAGGTTTAAGAACCATCACAGAGACTTAAACGAACCCGATGAATACAACTCCTACAGTCTCTGGAGGACCGAGTTGCTCTGTGAAGGGGACGTGTGCCGCTTTCGTAGCGTTTATCTTTGTTTCTGAATTACTGTCCCGTAAGGTTTGTTGGGGGGTTGGGGGAGGTGCTGTTTGGTTGGTTGGTTGGTTATTTTTGTTTTGGGTTTTTTTTGTTGTTATTGTTTCTCTTGGTTTTTTGTTTGGGGTGTTTGGGGCGGTTGTTTGTTTGTTTTTTGCCACCCTTAAGGATTTAATTCCAAGAGCACTTAGCTGAGAGGACCTGTGTGTGCACTAGCACTGTGGTTCCATGGAGTTCCTGCCCACTGGTAGCTAAGTGTCTGCAGTGTGTCAGGATAAGCAACAAAGACACGTGTGACTTTCTTATAGTGGAAAGTAAATAAACATGTAAAAGAGTTATTAAGTGGAACCTGACTTTTTCACTAAGATTCATCAATTATACCTGAAAAGAAGCTGAGACCGTCTGAAAAGGTTGCACACTGTACGATTCCAACGCTGTGACATGTTGGAAACAGTGAGACAGTGGAGACAGTACGGAGATCTGTTTGCCAAGGGTCAGGGGGAGGAGGATGAACAGACTCCGAGTGGCACTGATCTGTCAGTGAGGCTCATCAATGTTAACGAATGGACTGCTTTGGTGCTGGGGCACTGATAGCTGGGGAGGCTGTGCACGTGTGGGGCCAGGAGACGTGCGGGAACCCTACTTTTTGCTCAGTTTTGCTTTAAACTTAAAACTGCCCTAAAAGTAGTCTATTAAAAAAAAAAAGAAGTAGCTGTGGTAAAGCCTCAGAACATCCCACTTTCTTCAAATCCAGCAATTAATTTGAAACTGAATATTTTGCTTTATGTGTGAAGTTGAAATATGAGTTGGCTCCTTATATTAGAATTACCCTCCACGTGGCATTAATGTCATCAGGGGAAAAGTGAACCATATATTCTTAAGGTACAACATTAAATTATGGTTAGACATCTTGCCTTACAAATTCTATGAATATAGTTATATTCAAATCTAGTCTTATCCATACATGCTTATAATCAGTAAGCAAATAGTGCAATATATCGTGGAGGTTTTCAACTGTTTTGGTCTCCAGCTCTCTTAACAGCCTTAACAATGAGTGGGATATATATGTCCATATTTACTATACTAAGAATTAGAAACAGATTTTAAATTTGTGTTTAATTCACTTTAAAAATTGCAAACCTATCACATGTTACTACAAAGATCATTTTTTTGAATAATGACCACCTAAAAAAAACTTAGAAAACTGGGCAACCGGAAACCCATGGAGCACATGTTCCCAGGGGCCTAAACAGTCCCCCTGCCACACCTCAACCTCTGGAGTCTCCTGTGTGTTTGCTGAGTTACGCCCGGGGTTGTAGTTACAAGCAGGAGGACCTGGGAGGACTGAGGCTACTTCAAATTGGCCAGCCCCAGAACTCCCTTTGTACATGCTTGAATACAAAAAAAGGCAAAGAAGATATCAATTGTTGTAGAATATTCCAACATGAAATCAGAAACTAACCTAAAATCTGAAATATCAAAAGCAATCTCAATTTTCAAAATCAAGGCAAGTGCACCAAAGAAAATTAAATAAAGCAGTTATAAGAAGCTGTGTGCACTGTACTGACTGCTCAATTTCAAGATGCTTTGGGACGCACTCTGAATTCAACAAATATCAAGGGGAAATGAAAGAAATGTTTATATATCTACAATATTTGTTATAAACAAAGGTCAAGACTATCAGCTAGGGCAATTCATGCTTTGAAAATTTTAATTTTTTACTTCAAGAATGATCATTTTTAAATGTTTTAATGCCTTTCAATTTCTTGATCACTTATATTTGGTGTTTACTGTTAAGTTTCTCTGACTTTAATTTTTTCTGTTGTCAGATAAAGATCAGTTTTACATGTTATTGAAATATATGCTTGTGTAACATGTATTTATTTATGTCTTTATTTTTATAGAAAACCTCCAAGACATTTAACATAACTCTATCATCAAAAAATAATACTTACTATGGTCACTCATCATTATTTAAAAACACACGAGTATTGTAAAAATACAAAATAAATTTTGATTTGGGAATTCCTAATATTTTTCCTGAATCCTGAAAGTATCTGTTGGAAATTTGGAAAACCATAAAAATGCAAAAGTGCTGACTGCCTTATTAACCGAGTTTCTTTCATTTGTTTTTCTTTTTGAATGACAATCAAAATTTTTCTCTCTAACTCATACGTCCAAACTTACTTCTGTGATCAGTCTATGCACTCTGAGGCCAAGAAATCATGACATGTCCTTACACCACCTCAGAACACTCGGCCTAGAGGAGAAAATGCTTACGTGAGAGCTACTTTCATCAACCTCAGGGGCTGTCCTGGGCCAGAGAGAGTGCCTTGACTCTGTGTGACCCGTGGGGATAGAATTAGGATAAATGAGGTGGAGTTACAGGGGAAGCAATTTTGACTCTCTCTGTATATCCATTTTCCAGCAACCAGAAAACTCTGAAAACAGAATAGATTGCCTTAAGAAATAGTGATTTCCTGTCAAGGAAAAAGGCTGGACAATTGATGCAGACTCCGGCCCGCGGGGTCTGTGTGTTGTGGCTGTGACGAACAAATTCACACGGACTACAGAGTTCTGTGGAGAAAAAGGGATGGCATGGCCACTCTCCAAGTGAGAGACAGGCCCCCGGCCCCTGCCTGCACAGGCCTTTATTGCTTCTCTGGGCACATTACATGGAGGATGGTCCTCATTCACTATGCACAGTTTTGCTGTAGGTGGTTACCTTTTACAGATAACAAAGGAAAGAATGTTGCCGATTACCTCAAAGAAAAGGATGTTGTAGAACAAGGGGAAAGGTGGTTGAACTGGTTGCACTCCATACTTGGCAGGTTTAGCATAGATTTTAGGAAGTTACTTTAAAGATATGCAGTAAACATTTTCTGCCTCAATCCAGGGTGAGGGAGTTTTAGCAACAAGCAAGCCTCAAAGCAGCCTAGGTACAATGCAGGCCCGATTCCCCACGGGAGAACTGATCCGTGGGCTCGGGTCCTGTGTGCCGACTCTCTCCCCACCGGTTTTCTGAGTCAGGGGCTGGGCTACATTCTCCATGCCACGCGGACAGGTTCCCTATAGACAACCACTTATCAGGGATATTATCAAAGGGACTCCACAACGTTTATGATTCTTTCTGTCTCTATTACCTCATTTTATTCTCTTGGTAAGATACATAGGACAATATTCAAACCACCATTTACTTACAGATGAGAATGATGGAATTCAGGGAGGGTGTTGGTCAGTGTTCCTGGAAAAGTATAAAAGCAGCTTGAGCTGGCCCAGCCCAACACGAAAGACCGTGAGAGGCCGAGTGGTGTTCCAGGGCGCCCACGGCCCGTGCGGCGCAGCTGGGCTCCCACTGGGACGGGAGCCATCGGGACTCTCTCTGGCTTGGCTCCGCTTCTCTCTGCACAGCTGCTTTTGTTCCTACCAGATGCAGTTTCTGTGCTTCCCAGCCACAGGACAGATGGAAGATGTTTACTCCAAAGTTCCCTAGTTTACGTCTCTGCCATTCAAGAGACCGGCCCAGAATGACTGGCTACGTCAATCATTCTGGACTTTGTGGTGCCAACTTATCATAATACCATTCTCCCTTCTGACTCCTAAGCCAGCTGATAAATAGCCACAGCAAAGTGGCTAGGGAATGTGACTCCAACTGGGACTGAAATGATGTCTCCTACAACTTCCCCTTGAATCGCACTCACTTGGTCACAAGCAGCTTATCAAGCAGCGGCATTTCTTCCATCTCAGGAGCAGGCCTGGCCAGGTGAGCCCGCGGTATGGTGGAGGCCGGAGGACAGGAATGCCGGAGACAGGGCAGTCCATTTGCACACGTACAAGGAAGGAAAAAGAGTGCAGTCGGACGCTGTGCAACGACCCCTTCCCCCAGCTCCCCGATTAAGTAAGCCACTCCACCGACTTCCACGGGGATGAGAAACTTTTTCCACAGTATCTCCAAGAGATTGAGAATTCTGAATGATGGGTTAAGGCAGGAGTGTGAAGATGGAAAGAGAAAAGCCTTCCCACCATTACCAACTCCTGTTCCAGGAGACGGGGCAATCAACAAGCCCCTTTGAAACAGGCATTCACCTGGATCCAATCAGCTACGGCTCGGACAGAGCCCCTCGAGGGGACGACATCGCTGGCTGCCCGTGGGTCCCCATTATGGGCGGAATGGGCGATCCTGGGAAGGGGTGGCTGAGCACACGTCCCCAAAAGTACATTCGAAACATACACTTCTCTCTCTACATTACAAAGATATTCTCGACGTTAAGGTACAACTACATCATGTCCAAACACAAACACACACACGCACGCCCATTTGCACATCCTCTGAAGTGGAAAACTAACCCGAAGGGGTGGACAGGTAACTCACTGCGCCCAACAGGGATGTCTTGGAGCCAGTGGTTCTCTCGTACACGATTTCCAGACAACGGTCCTTTCCTCCTCAGATTCCGTTTTAATGTAGTCCTCACCTTCTTACAATGTATCGACCAAATTACAAACTTAAACACCCCTGGTACATCGAGTATATAATGCTGGAGAGAAACGCTCATGGACAGAAGTAGCAAAAGGGAAAACACACAGTGGCCAGCGGTTCAGGACACAGGGTTTATTTCTCTCCGGGAAGATGACAAAGTTACGGAGCTGAACAGTGTGGGTAATGCCATGGAAGTGTACCCTTAAAAAAGGTTAAAAGGGTAAATTTTATGTTACGTATATTTTTACCACCACAACAAAAGAAATTGGTTGGAAGTCCAATAGGCTTTGAAACTCTTTTAAAGTTCTGAGCACGCCAAATCATCTTCCTTCTTCCCTCATTAATTAATTAAGCATTTATTGAGAGCTCTTATATTAAACAGTAGGCTAGGCACAGCAGAAAATTCAAAGGAAGGCATCCTTCTTTCCTTGAAATCCACTGTTTGGTTTTCAGTTAGTTTGGGCTGGGAAGCTCGGGGTGGGGGGAGAGAGTGGGGGTCCAAGAAGGGAGTAATGTGGGGTGAAGGCACGTGGCCAGCCGCTGAAGCTGGGCACCGGTTTGATATCATGCCCCGCTTTTAAGCCAGGGAGCTGGGCTCCAGTGTTCCCCAGACCACACACACTTTCAATTTCCTTGAGAGAAACTCTAATTGTACTTTCACTGTAGTTTCTTGTATTTATTTTATTTGTGATTCAAGAAATGTGAAAGAGAAAATACACAGATGCATAATGACTAATGGTGTTTCTTTCCTTCTTTGCTCCAGAGCTAACCACTCTAAAATTATTTGTTCATGTCACATAGTGTAATTAATTATAATATATTCTTTTAAATAAATAAATTCATTGATGAAACTTAAAAAAGAAAACTGTTAGTGGCATAGAAACAGTACCAGACATTAGCGTCCAGCTAGGCCAGCACTTGAGTTCTGGCTAAGAAAGAATTCAGAGCCAAGACTCAGACTGTAAGAGAAAAAGTTTATTAAGAAAGTCACAGAGGGCGACGTGAGCCAGCTGGGCGTGGGCTCAGGAATGAGTTACGGAGGCAGAAGAAGGGCCCTGGGAGTGTAGGAGGGGACAGACAGGGGCCCTGAGAGTTGAAAGAGGGAGGAAAGGCGTGGTCGAGCTCAAGAGGAGAGAGAGAGAGCACCTATTGGTTAGTTCTTCCCAAACTGAGATTAAAAGAAAACTCTTTAATTTTTTATATACTTTTATCTTCTTGGAAAAGGCCATGGGTGTGCTGGGGGTGGGGATTATTTCACTTTACAAGTAAATCACTAAACAGAGTTAAATGGATTTTTCAAAAGCGTGGGACTTCTTTAACATGCTAACGTGTACTCGGAGTTTCCAAGACAGGATTCAGTAAACCGAGGTTCCTCGATGTATTTGATCAGGGATTCTCTGTTCTCTGGCTGCCCAGTTAGTCACTGTCTCGCCGTGTGCGGTGGCTGCGGAAGGTGCAGGCTGGCCGTGTGCAGGATTCTCTTCATGCAGGTGCGGCCGCGCGCACTCTGCTGTCTGTAATCGTGGTGTCTGTGCCCAGCTTGTCTTGTCCCCGAGTGTTCCAGGATGCGTACGTGATTATCTTAACACTTTTTACGTTAAAAATGTAGAGTAAACACTAAGTACCTTTTTGCGACAGCATGGATGGACTTGGAGAGTATTGTGCTAATACTCTCCACACAAACGCACTAACTGAAATGAGCCCATCAGTGAGAGAAAAATACCATGTGATCTCATTCACCTGTGGAGTCTGATGAACAAAGCAGAAGCAGGCACAAACACCTGGAACCGACTGACAGCTGTCAGAGGGCTGGACGAAGGAAGGGGAAGGGATCGGCCCAAGGACAGGTGTGCGTCACCCGTAGTCACGGCCCATAGGGTGATGATGGCAGGGGGGGAGGGGGATGGGGCCTGGGTGGAGATGGGCCAAGGTGGGGGAAATGGGAGTGTCTGTAATAGTGTCAACAAAACAATGTTTTAATAGACAATAAAGTTTGAGAAGCAAAAATATATATTAAATAGAGACTATAAAGTAATTTTCTGAAGTAATTTCTTACCTCAATTTACAGTTCTCTGGTACCTTCAGATGGATTTAATATTCCTGAAAAAATCATTTCCATTTTGGGGAGAAAGAGTTGGTAATGGAGATTTTGCAGAAAATTGTGATGATGATGACCTTGTTGTAAGTTCTAAACATTAGTTAAATTTTACTTTCAATTACTGCTGATATTTAATGTTATTTTATATTAGTCTCAGGCGTACAGTATTATAGGGAACCTGTCCTCATGGCATGGCAAATGCAGCCAGCCCCTGACTCAGAAAACCAGTGGGGAGGGAGTCGGCACACAGGACCCAAGCCCACGGATCAGTTCTCCCGTGGGGAATCAGGCCTGCATTGTACCTAGGCTGCTTTGAGGCTTGCTTGTTGCTAAAACTCCCTCACCCTGAGTTGAGGCAGCAAGGACTTACTGCAGCTTCCTAAAATCTGAGCTAAACCTCCCAAGTATGGAATGTGACCATTTCAACCACCTTTCCCCTTGATCTGCAGCATCCTTCTCTTTGAGGTAACTGGCAACATTCTTTCCTCTGTTATCTGTAAAAGGTAACCACCTACTGCAAAACTGTGCATAGTAAATGAGGACCATCCTCCATGTAATGTACCCAGAAAAGCAATAAAGGCCTGTGCAGGTGGGGGCCGGGGCCTCTCTCTCACTTAGAGAGTGGCCATGCCGTCCCCTTTTCTCCACAGGACTCTGTAGTCTGTGTGAATGTCTCTATAGCCACAACACGCAGACCCCGCGGGCCAGAGTCTGCATCACAGCACAGTGGTTAGGCAGTTGTATCCTTTCCAGAGTGAGCCCCCGATAATTCAGGTGCCCATCTGACATCATCCGTAGTTATTACCATATTAATGACTGAATCCCCGATGCTGACGTTTACATCACATGACTACCTTGCAACCTAAACACTTTTAGTTTAGAAGAACAGAGCACCCACCCTCATTCTTTTCTTGATAAGAGAATTCCTCCCAAAGTGTCGCAGGTTCGATTCCCAGTCAGGGTACATGCCTGGGTTGCCGGCCATGACCCCCAGCAACCGCACATTGATGTTTCTCTCTCTTTCTCCCTCCCTTCCCTCTCTATAAATAAATAAATAAAATCTTAAAAAAAAAAGAATTCCTCTTACGAAGGATTCCCATCAACAGCCTTAGGGCCTTGTGATTTCCTCTGCCTTTGGATCATCACGGTGTGTTTTGCAGCTGTTCTTAATCCTTAATTTTACAAAATGTTTCCATTGCTCATATTACTAGGCCTGGGCTTCAGGTCTTCACCTTCAACGATATACTCCCAGATTCTCTCATTTTGTACCATTTCTTTACCGCCACACACGGTGGACCAGTTCAAGTGCACTGAGAGTCTGACGAAGGCTAAAGATACAGCAAACTGGAGCCCCCTTTGTGACATTCATGTTGCTCTCAATTATACTGTCACTAACAGGACCGCTTGCATGTTCATGTCCTGCATCAGGATGTTCAAACAACAGCGCAAGCGTCTCAGAGGAAAAGAGACGACGAAGCTGCAAGATCGGAATTTCACCGTGAAAGAGGGCTGAGTTCGCCGCCCCAAAATACGCCTCCTTGGGAAATTGGTTATTTTAAGCAGGTTACTTTTAAGAAACGAAAGATTTGGGCGGGGGGAGCCTTTGACCTTCCCCCTAATTGGCCTAGAAGACTGGACCACCCGCACCAGTCACAGTGTGAAAGATGCACTGGGTGTGGCGGGCAGCAGGGAACCCACAGGGCCGTTTGTTCAGAGTCCTCACTGTGTCCCCTCGTTTAAGATGGCCCAGCCAGCATTTCTTCACCGGACATTTGCTTTTCATCTTCATGTGAATGGCCTTCCTGCTCACTCTGAAGTCCTAAACCACAGCCAACCCCCGCTCCTCCCACCCCACCCCCACCCCACCCCACCCCCACCCTTGTCCTTCACTCAAGGTGGCATCGAAGCCCAATTTGTCCTCCGGCCCCATGTTCTTATGGAACTCCACACGCACATACGTGCATAACCATGTTTGGGGGTTTTCTCCTGTGCATCTGTCTTAGGTCACTTTAACTGTTTGACCGGCCAGAGAACAAAGAGGGGGAAAGGCCAGTGTTCCCTTCTCCCTCACAACTGCCGGGCAGAATCGCCGTGTGCTGGTGTGCGGTGATTCTCAGTGAAGGACGAACACACGCGTCCAGCACGGGGAACAGGGCTGGGATGTGCACATGGGCCCTGGGCGGGGCTGCCAGTTACCTGGAAGTCAAGCATCCTAAATCCCAGGACTGCCTGAGACCGAGGAACAAACCCCATGCTCTGCACATTCAAGGATTAATTCCCACTGGACAACCCCGGAGGACTTCGTGGAGGAGGATGCATTGGGGCTGGGCTCTGAGGGATAAACTGGATTCCCACCAGTTTCTTCCAGACTGAGGATGGAGGCCGAGATGTGAAAATCCATGGTGTGCCCAGGAAAATACTTTCATACTGAAAAGTAGAGAGGGCACAAGGAATATGGAAGTAAAGAAACTAGGAAACAAGAGACTGAGGCCAGATCACTAGTGCTAACCAGTTTAGACATCTTTTTCTAAGTAACTGGAAGCCGGAGAAAGTTTTGGAGCAGAGAGCATGGTCTGCGTTTGTGAACAATTACTCTAGTGGGCCCCGAGAGAACGGATGATTCTAGAATGAGGCGGGGAGGCTGGGGAGCTAATTAGAATATTTAAATTGTCTAGTGAGACATGATAAAGACTTGATTGAATGGAAAGAGAGAAAGAAATAGGGACATTTCGAAAAGAAAATTAACTGAGCTTGGTGAGTAAATCAATTAGAAGTGCATTTGGAAGCAAGAAACAGAATTTGGGCTAAGCAGAGCTCACCACAGAGTCTCATTTCCTTGAAGTACGTCCAGGTAGGTCGCGGCTGCTGTGGGTGCAGAAGTTTGGCACTATCGGGGCTGTTTCTGAGTTCTCTTGGTTTTCGCCTCGTGCTGGAGAACGGCTCTTTCCTCCGCAGCGGACGTGAGGTGTCATTGGCCAGTGGGAGGTCACGTGGAAGCCTCCAGCCACCCCGGAGGCTGGAGAAGTGTGGCACAGCAGTGCCTTTGATTGCCCGAGACCGCTGATGGTCTGTACGAGCACTGGTGTTAGGTGGCGAGCCGTTTGTCACAGTGACTAGTTGGACATAGGGCGAGTAGCGGATTGGATAATGCCCCCCTAGAAGTTCTGCCCAGCCGGAACCTCAGGCTGTGACTTCACCTAGAAGCAGGGATTTTGCAGGTGCCAGTGAGGTAAGGACTTTGACAAGGTCATACTGGATTGGGGGTGGGGGGGCTGCCTCCCACGACAGTGTCTTTGTACGAGTCAGAGAGAGACACGTGTTAGTGGTGAGGCCCGGTTTTAGTCAGCGGCAAACTACGGCCGTAGGGAAGAGGGTCCATGATTGTGAGCTGAATTCCACTTAAATTTGTGCACAGGAGGCGGGGCATTCTCAAGGAAGAAGGAAGGAGTGGGGAGGGAGGACAGTGAGGGTTGGAGCACAGTCGGAGGAGTGGAAATGTCCCGAGGGTGGGGAGGGGAGGAAGGCTGGTGTACGTGCAGCGCCCATGGGTTTGCTGACCTGCCCGGATCAGAGTTAGACTCCTACCCTCCCACGGGGACTGGGAGACAAGGCCCGTCTTCAGCGTGGGCTGGAACAAACAGTCAGTTCTTCGGGCAGCCTTGAGCTTTCCCAGGCAGAAACTTAAGAAGGCGGAATCCAAGGATGCAGCCTTGAGCGTTTAGAAACTTGACTAGTGTTTGTTCAAGTCTTTTAATGCATGTGTGGTGCGGAGGGGGTGTGCTGGGACAAAATCTTGTGTGCTGAGAGTCTGCAGTTTTTCTGGGCCAAGGCTGAGGCTCGTCAAGAAGGCGGCTTAGAGAGTTCGGTGGAGGAGAGAATCTTTGTCGTGAGAGACAGACGCACAGTGAAGATGGCTGTGCCAAGGCAAAGGCAGAGACTGGAGTTCCGTAACTCCAAGGCAAGGGACACCCAGAGCCCCTAGTGGCTGCAAGAGGCGAGGTAGGCTCTACCCCCCACGCCCACCCAAATACACACCCAAGAACCGGTGTTAGAGCCATGGCTCTCCTGACACTTGGACCTAGAGTATCTGGCTTCTGAGCTGTGAGACAATTGATTTCTGCAGCTTTAAGTCGCCCAGTTGGTGGCGATTTGCTCCCACAGCCCTAGGAAACTGACACACCGAGTGAAGGAGGGGGAGGCATCCAGGGGTAGGAGCGGGGGGGGGGGGGGTGCATCAGTCTGTGGTCGCACAAGTTCAACACAGTCCGGCGGGGAAGCGGGGCAGGGGCTGGGAGGGTGGACTGAGGCTTGGAGAACGGGAAGAAGTGCAGAGACTGTCGAGGAAGGACAAGCACCCACCCTCCGGCCCCAGTGTGTCACTGAGCCTCGGGTTGGGCCCTGCAGCCCGGGATGCATTCCCCGCCCACACACGCCTTCCCTGCCCATTTCCGACGCTGTTTCTGGGTGGCAAGGACAGAAGAGAGGGATCGTCGCTGGCGGGGAATGAATTTGGCTCGTAAGGACCAACGAATCTCTTCAAACTGCATTCGGAAAGAGTCGGTGGTGGTGCTTTCACTTCCCATTTGCTTAAGCAGCAGATTTAGCAGCACTTTCTAAGCCTCACCGTGGGTTACTCGCCGCCCATTTATTTATTTTTTTTTAAGAAAACAATGAACACTAAGCCTCAGTGATCCTCATGTAACTCGGTCACATTTCTGGCACTGACGTTTGTCCCACTGCGTGTTCGTTACCTTTCCATCTCCCGCTCTACATTGTAAATTTCCTAAGGGCAATGCACCATTTTTGTTCATATTTGTATTGCAATCACCGGGTACGATATTCAGCATTTAAGTAATGTACGTGCTTATTGTTGGATGAATTGCAAGAGCAGTAACAGTTAAGGGCACAGGCTCTGTGGCTGGACCCTCCGGGGTAAATCCGGGTTCTACCGCTCAGTACCTTTGTGACCTCGGGCAGATTACTGAACCTCAGAGCCAACCACTTCCCGAAGCAGAGGATTGCTGTGGAGATAAGAGAATGGCTTTCTTTGCAGAGCGGGAGTCAGGGAGGACAGGGAAGTTATTACTCAAAAGCCCAAACTCCTCAGTGGTTCACAGACAAGGAATTTCACAGAGAAAATACGTGAACCATCGGAGTCGTCGTGGCTGTGCTGATTGCTCAGTGCTTACACAAGCTTCATCTGATTTCTTCAGCACCTGGCACCATCCTGCTTGGGGCTATGTGACTGTGGCCAGGTGGCGTCCAACAGAAAGGAAGGTCTGTAAGACCTCCTGGGGCTGTGACTCAGTGACATCACCTTAGGAGCAGAAAGCAAAGGACAGAACTACACGTTTAGAATAAACCGTCTGCATCTTAACCAACCCCAGGACGGGACTACATTCCAGCAGTCAGGACTCTTAAAAAGGGCTGATTGAATCATCGCAATTAAAAGCTAATTCCTACTATATCTGGTCTCTTACGATCTGCTGTGGGTTTCAACGCAGACTTGCAGGCAGACCTGGGAAAGAAGGACTCCCTGCTGTCTCTAGGATTGACTACTGGAGGTAGGATAATGCAGCAGGATCCTGACATTAACGGACTCCTTCCTATCCCGTTCATGCTTGTCGGGGCAGTTTTGACATCGGAATAACTATCAGTGATATCGTATTCTTAGAAAAAGGCTGAACTACCAGGTGGTGACAGGAGTTGGGACAGGCTGCCCCACTGTGCGGCACCTTGGTGTGTTACAAGTTTAAACCGAGGGACTTCGAGAAAAGGCACGTGGAGGAAGGACTGTCTGGCCTTCCCCTGGGATGGGCCACGAAACCCTCCCAGACGAGGTGCCCCCCCCTACACCCGAGGGAAAGGAGGAGGCTTACGTCTGAGGACGAAGTCTGGGACACACAGAGGAACCCCAGGGCACGGGTCTTGCTGAGCCTCCCCCGCCCCCGTGCCCACCTCCCCACACGCACATCCCACCGCACACGGCTCACGTCACACCCTTCGCCCTGTCCCGTCTCTCCCTCCTTCCCCAAGCCCAGGACGGAGACCCTCAGGCTCGGCCATTTCTTTCACATCTCCATTTCCTTACGAAGGTTTCCGTACCGTGTAAAACTTAACACTGAGTAAATTTCTGTGCTTGTATCTCGTTCATCTGTCTTTTGCGACAGGGCCCCGGTGGAGAACTTAGGAAGGTGAGGGAAAGATTCTGTTTCTCCCCTATGCAGGAATAAAGTTCAATGTTGTTATGTTCTTTCATGTCAATGTTCTCTTTTTCTCCCTTGTCATTCTTTGTTTTGTTGTTGTTCTTCTCCTTTTTTCCCTTTCAATGTTTTCTTTTTAATATGACCCATATATGTATATATAGAGAGGGAGGGACCATGGTGAAGAAGCAGCTGTTTTTAAAATCAGTGCCTCTGTTGGGAAACGGAAGGGATTTGTGACATAAAACTGATAGACCCTTTAGAGCAGTCAAAGTTTCCCAGCCACCGAGCACAGCAGCCTGGTTTCGCGAACAGCCCTTCCCGTGGCCTCCTGCTGCGTCCCCTGCGCGTGTCCCCAGAGGGGACGCCTTCGTCATCTCTAACTCGCCCACTGTGACAGGCCACGGTGCCGAGATCAGGAAGGATGGGAGTCCTCTTCTGTTTCTTTAAGGTCAGCGAGGACAGACAAGCTCAGGACACACGACATTTGTCAGAAGCGGAAGAGGCGACTGGGGAGGCGGCAGTGACAGATGGGTCCGCGGCTCGGCTCATGGTACCGAAGAACGTGTACCCTGCTGACATTCATCAGAAGAAATTCAATTTCATGGAAAGAAGGATGTCACGTGACAGTGGCGGCGCGACGACAGCACATCCCACCACCGCCAGGAGGCCGGGTGGGGGCAAAAGGAGCCGGGGGTGGCAGAGAAAGTCACGCCCACGTGAGACAGGAAGCCCACCGGGGAAGGTCAGGCCCCAGGTACGTACAGCCTGTTACACCTTTCCAACCTGGTCACCTCGTTCTGGGATCCACATTTTCTCACTCTGGAGTACTGTCTTTCACCTTCCCCAAATATGAGGAATGGCACAAAGTGGGGTTTTGTTTGTTGGTTTGCTGTATTTCTGCTTTCCTGTTGCATCAGGGAAGAAAGGTAACCTGTCCCAGGAAAACCCCGCAGCACTGGGTACAATGAGATGCCCCCCGTGGGGGAGCAATCCATATTTCTCCTGGTGACGAGAGTGATTTTTCCCCGGCAGGAAAGGATACTCCGGGTCAAAAAATAAAACCAGGAGTTGTGACAGAGGTTAGCGAAAAAGAAAACAAAAGACAGCAGTCAGAGTAACATCAAAGGAGAGGATCCGATTGGGAGGCTAATGATGAAGCTGACAAACTACTGGGACAAGTTAATAGCGTTCTCCCATACTGCATAAAATACTGGATTAAGGAACAAATTAAACCTCTTTCTCAGAGAGGGGTTTCTGCAGGACAGAAGCAATTAGGCTGCTGTCTAGAGAAAGCAACAAACCTGATGAGCAGATCCAAAAAGACAGCAGACAGGAAGATGGTGGAACACTGGGAGGGGGAACACCTACTGTTATGCAGATGACGTCTCCCAAAACGTGGGGGCGTTTCATCAGGGGCGGAAATACATGGGTTTTTGGGGAGAGGAGGGGTGGTTGTTGTTGTTTTTCAAACATCACTGTTCTTTGGCCTCACATTGGTCCAAGGGGGTTCTTGCCGATGCAAACGTCTCCATCCGTCTCCCGAGGTGAGTGCTGGAGACAGCACAGAAGGCTGAGCCACGAAACTGGTTTTTGCATTTCATCCATCTATAAATGTTCTGAAGCTCACCGAATGTTCTGGTGTGTCCGGGCTCAGCGTGGCTGAGCAGCTGGCATGCAGGGGACACCAGTGGTGAAGTGCCTGTGTGTGACCCCTTCCTCTCTGCATGTGACAACTTGCTGCCATCCAAGGCATCTTATTTGGAAAAGGGACCCCAAGAAGTCGCTAACTTTAGTCCACGACCCAGTAAGGCTCTGGGCTAAGCTCAGAGGCATCCAACCCAGAATTCGGGGGGAATCCTGACTGTTATATTCCATCCCCCAACTGCCACTTGCTGTCTTGGAGGTTTTCAAATTCAAGGTCCTGCAAGGTATGCAGAATATTTAAAATCTTGCCTGATATTTCCTTGAGCAAAAATAAATCCAGCTCAATAGCACATAAACCAGATCCGTCTGCTCCTTTTTGGAAGATTTTGAGAATCAATGTCATGGAGACAGTCTTCTGCATGGTGTTAATGTAAGTATCGTCGCCGGCACAACTTTCAAGCTTTGAAAATTCACACTAGGCTGGCCGCAAATATTTGCATAATTCATTTTGAATATAGGGAATAAATAACGCATGATCAAATATGCAAAATAAGTGATAGGAAATTTTCCCCCTGCATCTCAGGGGCCAGCCCACTTTTCCCCTTAAGGGCCAGGTAGTCCATACGCTTGGGTTTGCATTGCGCCCTCTCTCACGGGCTCTGCCTGCTGTGCTGACACCGAAGGACCCACAGGCTATACAGAAACCAGTGGGTGGGGCTGCGTTCCCACTGAGTGTCAGTCACAGTGACAGGCAGCTGCATCGGGCCAGCTGGCCATGCTTTGCTGACTGTTGCTTCATGTCATCATTCTCCCCCTTCATTCTTTTCATTCCTCCCATACAGCAAAGTCCCAGCCTTGCACTCAGAATGCTGCAAAGCTGCGGCTACAGACCACACCGTGCAACAAAGATGGCGGTGGGGTGGGGGAGGGGAACCTGAGAATCAGTTAAAGATCTTTGCTGAATCATTAATGAGAATACTAGAGTTCATTCATTCCCCACCCCGCCACTTGAGGGGTCTTTCTAAAATGCAAATTGGATTGGGGAACTCCCTAGCTAAAAATGCTCCGCCCACAGCGGACAGCCCAGGACTCCCCACGGCCAACCCCACTTTCCTCTCTTATCTCTTCCCCGCCCCTCCCTTCCCTCTCCCCGTCTCTGCTCCGGCTACACAGAAGGAATTGGAAAGTCTGGAATGACCGAATGACACCTGCTCCCTTACCTTCCAGCCGACGCCCTTGTCCTCCTTCTGCTGAAACGCCCCTCTGCACACTTCCCGGCTTTGGTCCCGGAGGACTGGGCTGCGGAGTCCCGTCCCGGTGACCCGACTCCCAGCCCGCCCTCCCCGCCCCTCCGCAGCGACCTCCCTGCTCCAGGACACTCTGGCCTCTCTCCATAGATGATCGCTTCCTGTCCACTGCGCTAGATCAATTTAAAATTGTTGAAAGCTGACACTGCATTTCCTTAAAGTATGGTGTCTGGCATCATGGAGAACAACCCAGAACTGATTACTGACTCAATCAATCAATCCATTAAATGAACTCCGGGCCCCTCCATTTCCATCTGTAACTTAAGTTTTTCCCAACTGTGAGCAATTTGTTTTCGTTTGCATATTAGCTATGAATGACGCCCCAACAACTCATAGAAACGAAAAAAATCACTCAATCCGGTAACTCAGTATCATTCACGGACAGGAGAAAAGTATTAGTAAAGCAACTTGGCATTTACCACCTAAGTTGAGATGTGTTCTCAGCTGCTAGTCATATGAGAGCCAGGTTTTATTTGAAGGAGGAATAAAACATTTATGGGGCCTACAGGAGACATGAGCAGATGTGTATAAAGACATCCAAAAGAACAGACTGGAAAAAATTACGTTTTCAGTTTCAGTGGAAAACTATGTGTCATCAGCATGCAGCATCCCCTTCTGGGTTATTAGCTTCCAGTCTCCCACAGTCTCCGAACTACTTGAAGAATCTTTGTGAGCTGCTGGACAGAGCTTCCCTCGACTTCCCCTCGGCCTGTGGGAAAACCCAGTCTTGCCTGCGTTTGTAATTCCTTCACCCCCAGAACTGGGAGCCTTCTGACTTTTCCTTTAAACCAGTGAGGACAACTGCCTGGTTTCCTCATGGAATCGGTAAAGTAAAATCTTTACCATAGGCTCATTTTTACATCTGGGAGGGACTCATGATTTTCTTCTTTCCCAGAAATTTACCTTTCAACACTTTCGACAGCTCCCCCGAGATAGCCAGCAGACTCAGCCGCCGGAGCCGGGAACGCTTCCTGGGCCGAGAAGGGCGCCCCTGGGCGGTTTACACACCCACGCGGGTCTTTCCTGGGCTCCCAAAGGCGAGTCTGAAACAGCTGTGGCACCTGGCTCCCCCGCCGCTCACCTAACTCGAAGTTCCCCCCCCTCCGCCAGTTCTAGGCGGTGTGTTTTGGTTTTGGAGGGTTTGTGGCCAGTCGTCACTTCCCAGGGATTGTAGGGGATCTGGGCTCATCGTCTGATTACCCGGGGGTCCTTGGAAGTGGATCAGTAGTTTACAGAGCTCTCTCCTGGGGGTGGGGGGCAGAGAATCCGGCGTGGGAGTCTTTCCTGTTGACTTTTTGGAGATCAGATACATTAAGAATGTCATGCCCACCGGGAAAGTGATATCTAGACGGATGAGTTTTCCAATTCTGTGTTTACTCTTGACCCGAGGCTAACTAAACTTTAGGAGGGGAGCTCTCGGCCCTGTCCCTCCCCCTCACGTCTGTGTGCGTGTGGCTGTGACTCAGGAAGGCCTTTGCTTCTCACCCCATGAGCGTGTAATCACTGCCTCACTTCCCCGTGGCACCCGTAAGTGGAATGACATCATCTCTCTGCAGTGGAGAGGTATTCTCGCTGCACCTGGACCACGCGCCAGGCCACACCCACCGGCCCCAGTCTTATTTTGCAATCAAGATAATCTCCTGGGGTGGTTTTCTGATCCAAGGGGAGGGACTGTAGGAAAAGAACCGCGTGTCGGTGGAAAACCACGCATTACCCTCACACGGTCCGTCCTGGGCCACTAGCGGCCGGCCTTTCGCTGTCGCCGAGCTCTCTCACGACTCCTGACGGATGGCTGGGTGGACCTTGCCTCGTCCGCAGAGTAACACCTTTAGCACGTGCTCGTTTGCAAATCTCCACGACACTATGATTTCACCTCTTAGTTTGAAAATTATTTTTCAACCACACATTTCAAAATGGGGGAGGGGTGAAGTCAGGTAAAGAGGGAAGGAGGCAAGCAAAGTGCATGGGGTTACGGGGTTTGGGCGGCCTTGTTCGGACAGCGCACAGACAGGCCCCGGAGAGACCCACCTGCCCGCCGTGACAGCACCAGGTCACGGGGCGAGACAGAGGCGAAGGGGAACGGCAGCTAATGGAAAAGGCAATTAAAACGACTGGAAGCAAGGGAATGAAAGCTGAGTCCCACGATGGCCTCGATTCCCCAAGTAAAATCAAAGGAGAACCATCTTTTCTTACCGGAAAGAGCAGAGCAGCGAAGACCCGAAGGGCGGTCCTACCCAGCGCGGGGTCAGAAGCAGCGCCACCTCGGGGAGGGGGTGTAATCTAATCTCTGTGGGGTGTCGTCGGGAGTATTTATTAAGGCTTACATGCCTGGGCTCTTCGACCCAGCAACTCCATGTTTAGTTATTTGGTCGGTGAGACACTCGTGCAGCTATGGGAAGACAGATGCTTGAGGATGCTTCTTCCCGGTCCTTTCATCACAGAAAGTTTGGGAACACCCGGAATTTCCGCCAGTGAGGGGTTGCTTCGGAACAGAGGCTGTGGGATGGTCATTTTCCTGTTTAAAAACCACACATATAAAGCGGTTGTCTCAGGGGGGAGGGCCTGTGGAAGTCCTCCACTACCCATGTGTTTGGTCTTATGTTTGTATTGCTTTCCCAATGTGCAGACATGATACAGCGAAGATATAACTAAAAGAATCCAGTCTTTTCAACTTGGCACGGCTGTTTCTGCTGTTCCATGATGGACTACACAGTATGGATTAACTCACCTTTTTAATGCCATGGCGGAGGCTTGGCAGCGGGGGTGGGGGCGGTTGTAGAGCAGCAGTCCGGGGTCATCCTCCGTGGGGTGGGGAGACCTCACTGCTGAGGGGCGTCTCTGCAGACGCACTCAATATCCAGGTGAGGATTCGATGGGGACCTGTGCACCCTGCACCGACCAATCAGACCCTTTACCTGACCGACAGACACGGGTCTTTTGGGCAAATAACCACAAGAATTTTATATGCATGATTTTGGGCAACTTGGGGACTATGGAATATATATGGTATATGTGTATGTGCGTGCGTGTGTGTATACAAATATATTTTTTAAATGGGGAATGGCTGAACGTCTTTTGACTGTGGTGCCCTTTAAAGAATGCAGTTGCTGGAGGATAAATTGACACTAAATGACCCGAGGACACATCACATTGGTAATCACATGACTATAATTCAAATGGAACTCATACACTGTGTGTGTGGAGTGCATTGCTGTCAAACTGCTGTGCTTCTGATTTCAAAATCGCTCACTGGAAGTGGAGCCTTTAGTTGGCACGTAGCATATTATCCTTCTAAGACTTTAGGTCACCAGTTACACTAAAATGCTGTAGGAAATAGATGTTATCAGGCCACCCAACCCGATGCCGGGGCCCACTATTCACAGAAACCACGGCAAATAATAATAACAAACATTTCCCACAGGCTCAGGGCACCTAAATTACTTCTGCCAGCTGCACCTTCGGGCCCCCCAGGGAGGCGGGCTACGGTTTTCGCGGCTCAGGGAGCGAGCGCCTTGGGCTCCACGCCAGCACATGACTGACTGCAGGCGTCCCAGGTGTCAAAGCCGGTGCGCAGACCGATGTCCTGGAGTCCTGACCAAGACATAACAGCTCCACAAAAAAAAAAAGAAAGAAAAGAAAGAAAAAAGAGCAAAACTGAAAGCAAACAAAAAAAAAAAACAGAAAGAAAAAAATTTAGAAAAAAAGAAGCAAGGCATCTCATTAACATTTTTAGATTTTAGAAAGCCACACTTTGGAGTCCTTCCTGTATTCAAAAGGACTTTGAAGAAACCAATCACATACAGACCCGCACAATTCCCTCCACAAGGCCCTGTGTATACACAGGGAAGATAATACTCTTCAACTGTTCTGTCCCAGATTGACTTGCTGTTCAATATATGATACTTTGCCATGTATAATGCAGACTTCATTGCACTCACTTTTGAGGGGAAATAAGGATGCACACTATACATGAGTAGCGCTAATTCTGTACCTATTAAATGTTTTTAACTCTTTTATTTAGGCTTATGCATTAAAAAGGTAACTCTAGAAAGCAATAATGATATCCGTATGCAAAATAATACCCAGGAATATGATAGTCAGTTTTGTTTCTAATTGTAAATAATAAAAAACTGAATCAAAAAATTAAAATGAAAGATTTTTTTTCCTGAAAGTTTGAGCCAAAAATGTGGGTGCTTACTATGCACAGGAGCGCGTTTACATGGCAAAATACGGTGCATAGTTTCCAACTGCTTGCTATTTACATGGAAGCTGGAACCACAAGAAGCAGGGGTCTCGGGAACAGAGGACATTCGGAGAGAGGCTGCCCCCCTTTCCGGCGCTGGCGGTGGGCAGCCTTGTCACCGAGCTCCGAGTGGATGGGGTCTGAACACAGTGCGTGGCTGGTGGGCACTCCTGAGAGACCTGCCAGGTTGGAAGAAGCTGCAAGGGGATCTTGGAGACCCTATTTCCCAGGAGCTCCCCTGCAAATATTGGGGGGGGGTGACGTGAGGAGGTTTACAGTTGTTTGTATGGAAAATAATGCAATTTTAAACACACAATAATACAAGAATTTTGCATACTTGCAACTATAAACCTATGTTTGCCCCACCTGTATTTGTCTGATGGATTGAACTATTGGTGTGGAGGCTGTTGAGGCTGTCCCATGAACAGGTGGCACTCTTGAGACTATAGTTCTTGAGAAAATACACCCCCCTCCAATCCTTCATGGTCGGCTGTCTAAAGAGGTACAGAGAGCCTCTTATGGATACAGTACTTACCTGCCCCCCCTCCTTTAGAACGGATTTCTGAGTAATTTCTCCCACACACGCACTTTAAAGGTGTGTAATTAACTGGTAACAGGTTATTAGGTAGCTGATGAGGTGTGAACCAGCCACTAATTTGTTTTCTTTATTTACAACTTTTCTTGCACTTGAAGAGGGCGGCCTGGTGTTTTCCATTCCCTGCTTCCTTCGCCAGATTAAAAAGTGATTTGTGAAGCCATTTTTAATTCCTCAAATTCCATTATAAAGGACTACCCAGGGAGCTTTAATCAAGACATAACAGGCGCTAAAATGTGATCACACACAACAGCGCGTCCAGCGGGGCCCTAACTCAGCTCCGACGTGAAGGGGCCGCCCGCAGCCCCCTGCACACGGCCATGACACTGACCTACGGCTTCCGAAATGACCTCTGTGCGGCTGGCACGGGCTGTCCCGAAGGTGTGCCGCTCACATGCCTCACGGCGTCGGAATTTACCGTGTAGCCCACAGGCACTACTTGTTACAGACATTCTGTTCCTGTGTCATCACGAAAAGGGTTTGCTTTCCCCGTCAAATTGCCTTGCTTCCTATTTAATAACACATTAAAAAAAACAGCTGGAGAAGAAAGTAAAATAGAAACACAGTGGAACGAGAACGGTGGGGACGCAAGGCCGGAACGCCGAGAACGCAGCCAGGACAGAAGTGGGTACGTGTGGACTCACCGTGGTCACTTGGAACCAGGGGGAAGGCTGAGTCGCTGGATGAGTCGGCGAAGACCAACACGGGTGAAAACGTTGTCCTTGCATTTCTGAAAAATGCGCGTCCACCCAAAGTGAAGAACTAGAAAATGTAGAATCGTGCACATCTCCCCATACACCGTGGATGGGCAGTTAACCCCGAGCAGCAGAGCTCAGAGGTCAGCCCAGCGGCGGGGGCCTTCCTCCCCGCTTGGCAAAGCCCAGGTGAGCACCTGCGTCCAGAGCGGGCAGGCCCCCAGAGCACTATTCTTTTCTTTTTTTTTTTAAGTCACTGGTTTTTAAGATTTTACTTATTTATTTCTTAGAGAGGGAAGGGAGGGAAAAAGAGAGAGAGAGAGAAACATCAATGTGCGGTTGCTGGGGGTTATGACCTGCAACCCAGGCATGTGCCCTGACTGGGAATCGAACCTGCAACACTTTGGCTCGCAGCCCACGCGCAATCCACTGAGCTACACCAGCCAGGGCTCCAGAGCGCTATTCTTAAATGCAGGCAGGTCTTGAGGCATCAATTCCAGAAGCAGCCACGGGGGCCACGTCTGTGTTGCATCACAGGTCCAGGCTTAGTGAGCAGGCGCTGTTTTTCTGGACTTGCAGTGCCTCGTGTTCCTTAAGCAAATATACCCAAAAACACAGCGAGTTTAATATGAATGTAGGAATTATGCATGAGATGTTTGACATCTTCCCCCCACGCTAAGTCTTTGACATCCTGTGTGTGCCTTGTGCTGAGACATCGGCGTGTGTGTGTGTGACGCCACATCGCGGTGTGGACCCGCCACGTGTCAGAGGCTCGCCAGCCACGTGGGACCAGCGGGGACCCCTCAGCGATGGCCCCCCACAGCCGTGGAAAGCAGCCCCGCCACCCACCCTCCACCGCGCTCCCCACTGAGTCTCCCTGCAGTCCTCACCTGGCAGCCTCAGAGTATCCTAGTCGCCCCCTGGCTTTCCTCTGTCAAGGTCAAGGCTACTTTGAATGGCACCCGGCACAGGGTGGGCGCTCAGTAAACTCAGGCTGTGTCTGCGTCCTTGTCTCCAGTGGCTGGCACGCCCCTGGCCCTCCTCCCCCCCCACCTCCCCACCTTGAGTTGTCCCCAGGCCCCTGGCCTCCCTTCTGCGGGCCCATCCCCTGGATGCCCGACTGAGATCTGGGCCTGCCCAGGCACTCTCCCACCTCGGAGTCCTGTGCCCAGCTGCCCAGGGGCTCCCGCCACGGGCCGTGGGGGACGCCACGCACGGCAGGCTCCCTCCTCCCTGAGTGTGGGAGCCAAGGACCCGCGGGCCAGGGTGACCAGTGGCTGATGTCCGGATGCCCGGTTCCCAGCATTGAAAATCAATTCTGCTTTAAAAGGTAACCTTGTTTTAAATAAAATGGATTACCCGTGGGACACACTTCGGTGTGAATGCATTGGTTAATTAACAAGCCCCAGTTACTTCCTGGAGGGCACAAGACTTTGTTTCTGCCTCCACCCCATTCCCACACACAAGGCCGTCACCGAAAGTCCCCTCCCCTCCCCAGCATGGAGCCAAGGAGCTCTGTCCCCGGCCACTCCCACGGGGACACAGCTGTGCACGTGTGTGCATGTGTGTGAGATACGATTTACAGTCTGCTGTCCCCCACAGTCTGATATGCTTTGCTAGAAAATGAACCCCAGTTTCTCACCTATGAGACTCCACCGGAGAGGGGGCATATCGAATTGGGGATGGGGGCAGGTGGGTGACAATAGGGAGAAAAGGCGTACAGATGCGTGCCACCCAGAGACACTAAGGCAGGGCGGGGTGTCAACACCAGGTGAATCGGTGGGTGCCAGCACCTGGACCAGGGGAGGCAGGCAGAGAGGGGGGTGCATGCAGAAAGAGGACCCCCGCGCAACACCCTGAAACACACGGAACCCTCTCCACGCTCTTGGCCAGAACCAGCGGCAGCCACTCTCGGGAGGGGCCCAGTGTGGGGGCCTTGGATGAGAAAGGAATCGGTATCTTCTGACGGCACGTGAATGTTTTACCAAAAAGGGGGTCTGCAGGCTTCACCACACTTCCCAAGGTCGTCAGCGGCTCTAAAAATAGTTTAAGCATCTGTGCCTTAGCCATGTCCTCATTATTCTGTTCTTCCGATGCCATTATTTTTCTTATCGACCCTTCTCTTTTACGCTTTTTCTCTCCAATTTACGCTTTTGCAAAAACTTTATATCCCCATCGCTGATGCTGTCCTTAGAAGCACTCCTCACAAGATCTGTCCTGGTTTGCAGGGGCTTTGACAGACTGGAGAGGAACGCCCACAGACTAAGGTGCAGCGAAGGGCAAGAGCCCGGGGTGAGACGCTCCAGCGAACTTGTTGAGCGTGTTTGTGGTGCATTTATGTAAAATCTGCAAAATACAAGCCCTGGCTGGTGTAGCTCAGTGGATTGAGCTCAGGCTGTGAAGCAAAGTGTTGCAGGTTCGATTCCCAGTCAGGGTACATGCATGGGTTGCAGGCCATGACCCCCAGCAACCGCACATTGATGTTTCTCTCTCTCTCTTTCTCCCTCCCTTCCCTCTCTAAAAAAATTAATAAAATCTTAAAGAAAAAGTAAGTTTCATTCTAAAAAAAAATCTGCAAAATACTTTACCGACACGCCCACCTGCTTTTTCCCCAAATGCCACAGAAAAGGAGGGAACGTCCAGACGAAGGCATTAAAGCACCGCGAGGCCAGCCCAGCAGCCATCCATCACGGGCTGCTCCACACTCGCCTCTATCCATCTTCTCCCAAGAAGGAGCGTCTGTAAACTGCAGCAAAATGGTTCTGTGCCCAGGCAAGCGGGTCGGCCCGGACCCCCGGAAGCTGTTTGAGATGCCCTCGTTTGTAATGTCCCGGTGGCTTCTTATGATTTCCTGTGTCAGCCAGGGGAGAAAATGCACAGATATCCATGTTCCCAGCAGTGCCCGATCACACCCCTTCCTGCGCAAAGGGTTTCGAGAGGGACACGATCACCTGCTCACTGATGAGGAGGAGGCGCCTATCTGTCCCCCCGTCCCTCGTGACTGCATGCCAGGTTCGTTTTCCCGGGCAGGTGTGTGTGAGCACCCTGCCCCCTGGACTTCCAGCTGTGCGGCTTCCGCCGTAGCGGGAACAACGCAGTTCAAAACACGTTCAGAATATTCCCGCGATCAGAGAGCAGCTGTAAATTCTGCCCGCCTGTGCACCTCGGCAATGCCAGAAAAAATTATCGATGATTCTCTGCGTGACCATTTCCGACTCCATCGAGAATGTCCACGCAGAAAGACCGTTTCTTTCCATTTGTTTCTAAACAAACAATGATTGTTCACTTATTTTGTTTTCTAATATAAAATATATACTAAGCTAAAAATGCCCATGCAAAACGCTTTTAGCTTCGGTTAGGGCGGAAGCTGCGTGAGCCAACCGGCTGGTGCACAAAGCTGGGGCGGCAGTGCTGGCGCCTTCAGCACGGTTCTCGAACCTCTCGCGGGAGTGCAGGCTCCATGCAGGAAACTCAGGTGAGCTTCTAGATCGCTCCGGTCAGCTATTTGCATTCATCAGCAGCATGCATAATTTTATTTTTCCATAAATATTGATCAGATCATCTTAGGGCGAGACCTGCCCAAATGATGTCTTATTCCAAAGTGAGGATACGCAGGTTAATGAAAGCTTATTGTCCAAGTTGATAAAGCTGCATTAAAGAGAGGTGGAAGGTCACGAGGGGATATAAAAAATAGATGTCTTGTCTTTTCGTGTAACATCGGGCTTGAGAGGATCAAATGAAGTATTCCGTGCTTTTTTCTCCCGGATGGATGACGGTCTGAGAAGAGGACATTTCGATCCCCGCTGGCAGCAGGGTCCGGGGGAGAGTGGGTGGCACTCGGATGGCAGGCGCCAGCCTTGGGGGACAGGATGAATTCTATGACAGCTTCCCAAGAGAGGGCCTGTGTGAACTTCCTAGCATTTGAATCTCAGAGGTTCTCCTTTTAAAATGTAAAGATGTATTACATACTTAACAGTCCTGAAAAGTGTGTTAATTATCCGTGATGAAAGACAATGAGATGCACGTCACTGAAGTAATAGTCTTCTGAGAAAAAATTAGTCTCCCTCTTTTTAAAATCTATTCATTTACTTATTTATTGCCTGGCATGTCCCCTTAGGTTTCCGAAGCCTAAGGACTTCTCTTCAATCGCCTGTTTGGATCAGGGGTCCGCCGACTGGAACCAGGAACGAGACAGCTGGAGCCGCGGGCCCGCGTTCTATAGCCCACGAACAGCTGAGGTTGGCCGAGGGCTGATGGCCGTTCTCAGGCGCCAGCCCATCCATCCCCTCGTAATGGAATTTAGGTCTGTTTGGTGGTTGTTGTTTGCTTCCTTTTAATCACGCAGGGGAAAGCTTTTGCTGCTTGCACTGCTATAGTTAATAGTGCCTATTCTAAGGCAAGGACATTGTAATATTCCATGTCGTTTCTTTTGACATGTTAGGGAAAAAAAAAGGATGTATAGAGTGTTCACGTGAGCCCCAGCACTGACTGACAAAGTTAGAATGAAAATGAGTAGGGCTTGGAACTTGCTTTCCTTGGCCTCGAAGTGACTTCAACTTCAAGACACCCCAAACAGAAGGCCCCAAAGTACGTGGAACCAGTTCCTCAGGTGGAAGTCGACAGGTGACCAGAGCGAACACTGTTATTTAAGCTAGCAGGGCATTGCAGCATCTCGGACTTCAGCCCAGCAACAGCAGGCAGGTTCTGTCTCCAGACGGTAAATCTGGTCGGTGGTAGGTGTTCAGAGCAGGGACCCACGCCCTATAGCTGGCAAACTACAGCCTGCAGCTCGTGGTCAAATGCAGCCCACCACCTGTCCTGTGCCCGAGTGTCATGGAACCATGGCGGTGCTCCTTCAGCCCATACAGCTGGTGGCTGTTTGCACCCTCCAGCAGCACCGCTGAGCAGTCGCAGCAAAGAGTGTTTGGTCAGCGAAGCCTAACTATGCACTGTCTGTCTTTCGCAAAGAGTGTTTGCTGATTCCTGGTCCAGAGTACTATGGTGGGGAGACCGCTGAGGCCTCACTGGGTCTCAGAAGGGGAGATTGCTGTGGGTGGTCCTCTCCACGCCTGCTGTGCTCGTGGGGGAGCAGTGACATACTTACATCAGTCTAGTCCACCCCTTCCCCAGAAGCAAGAGCAGCATCACGGGAAGTGTGAGGTCTAACAGGGTAGCTGCGGCATCCAACCCAAAGCCTGGTGACCTCCACCGGGATCAGGAAGTTGTTGACTCGTGCGTAGCAGGAGTTGGCAGCAAGGATGTAGAAAGTGATGTCAGAGAAGAGAGATGACGTCTCACTGGGGACAAGAGGAAACTTAGACAACCAAATCTATCATTCAAAATACAAGCGTCTTAAGTTTAGTTTTCTGTTCTGTGAATGGAATTCCTTGTTGGCAACACAGAAAGTTTGGAGGGAAATTCTGAGTTTATTTAAAGGAAAGAAACAAGTCACAGGCGTAGGCAGGAACTCCTTCTCTCTCCTGTACCGTCCTTCACAGGCGCGCACACACTCGCTCTCGCAGTCACCCCCCCCATCAAAGCCAGCAGCGGGCCCGTGAACAATGACCCTTCTTTGCACGGACACACTGCAGTCAGAGCTGGAATACGAAGCCAACGCTCATCTAGTGGCCAGAAGTTACTCGTTTGGAGTAAGCTTCAATACAGCTCTTGTGAATGAACAAAGGGAATACTTTTACCGCTCCCTAGATACTGAGGGCTTATTTCTCTACTGCCTGGATTCAGAAGAGAGTCTAAGGAAAGACAATTTAAAAGTGCCTGAAGATTTTTAGAATGTGGTGTTAAGGAGGTTTGTCAGTTGTAATGCAAAAACCTCAATGAGGGCCAAGTTGTAAACAAACCACTGACGGGCAAATTAACAAAACAAGACATGCTGGGTAGGCACCAACATATCTGTGGGAAGAAACCAGCCACGGAAGCTTAATTTCTTCCTTTGACACCCCGACAAAGGAGCAGGAAGAGATGTACTATGTCTAGACTTCAGTAAGGCGTTTGATACCGTTTCACGACGCTTCCTTTCAGTAGGCTGGTAGTACACAGCTGGGCTCACGGCGCTGTCAAGCGGCTGAAGAGCGACAATCAAAGCGGAGCTATCGGGGACTTCTTGTCGTCCTGAGGTCACTTATCAAGTGGTGTCCATCCGTCAGGGCTGGTTGTGGGCCAGAGCTATCCACAGGGCGATGGAAGTGAGTCTGAGTTCAATAAATTTGCTGGAGCAGCTTCTTGTACTTGGCAAGATGGGAATGGCTTTCAGTGACCTTGACTTAGTCAGGCTGGGGGAGTGGTGTGCTGCCAGCATCCGGATGCCGGGCCAGGACACGGTGGGCGCATCTTCTGTGCAAGAGGGCAGGGCGTGCCGTAGGAACACTCAGCAGTGTTTCGTTTCCAAACTTTTCGGAGGCGCTGCAATTAATTAACGACTCTCCATGACGCCAAGAGCTTCACGGCCGCTGTGGTCATGCCCGTGTCCTGATTCGCAAAATGAAGACTCGCAGACGTGTCTCACAAGGTTCTTACACAATTCAGACAACGCCTGGAAAGTACCACGTGTTGTTTTCCCCATTGCTCCCCGTTTTCCCCACTCTCGTTACAATGAGACTGGCGCTCGAGGGGAGAGGTCCTGAGCTCAGCACAGGCATTCTAAAGGAAATCGGTGCCTTTGGGAGACAGAGGCGGTGGCATTGCACCTCAAGGGGCCCTCTGGCCCGTCAAAATATTACTCCCTGAGAATATTTGAACCACCGAGTGCAATAATTTTGCAAGGATGTTCCAAAGTCATCTTAGTGGGTATAAGAATTTTAAGAAATTTACCTTCTGCCATCATGGGAGTCGGGATTATTGCTTCTTTTTCTTTGTGGATTTCATAGATTAGTTCCATGGTAGTGGTGGGTAGCCAATAGATGCTTGTTTTATTCACCTTGGAAGTTGTCAGGAGGAATGATCTATTTACAAAAAAAAAAAGACAGTGTTTCCTAATAACTCAGAAGCAGGTGTTCTTAACCCCCTCTGCAGATCAGATACCCCTTTCAGAGCAAGGAAGGAGTAAGGAGCCAAAGCAACATCTAGAATGCAGCACACTCGCAAGTTCTTACCTAAACCCAGGTAGAAAAAGTCCCCGTAAGTCCTAAGTTGTATTCCCACGAGTATTTGCTGACTCCCCTCAATAATGTGGCTGGGCAGACCCGGGTGCCTGAAGGAGAGGGTGGCAGGGTGAGCAACGAGAAAGCCGGCGGGCCTTCCCGGCCAGTCTCACGCCGAAACTCGCTCACAGGTGGCCTCGACTGTAAATGCCCCCGCGGTGGAGGACAAGACAGAAAGGCCCCCGCTCCCAGGTCCTTAAATCCAGCTGAGGAAAACGGAGAACCACTGTCAGAAGAGAGAGTTTCTGGCATTTAACATTTCTTTCCCCATCTTCACTCTTGGCTGATCACTTTTACTTACTAAAATAAATTGGCCAGTTGAAAGAGAGCTTGCCCACATTCCCACTGCCCAATCTGCCAACCTGTGTGCACCTGTACCCCAAAGCCGTGTGCATCTGTACCCCAAACCTGGGGGCATCTGTACCCCAAACCTGTGGGCATCTGTACACCAAACCTGTGTGCACCTGTACACCAAACCTGTACATTTGTACCCCAAACCTGTGCACACCTGTACCCCAAACCTGTGCGCACCTATACCCCAAACCTGTGCGCACCTGTACCCCAAACCTGTGCACACCTGTACCCCAAACATGTGCACCCGTACCCCAAACCTGTCTTTTCTCCCACCTCATCCAGCTGTGTGCGTTGAGTCCATTCCCTCTCACCCCTGCCTTGCCCGCTGCCCTCCCTCCCCCTGGGATCATTCCCTTGACGTTACATACATGTCGTTAAATCTAAAAGAAAAATTGAGAACTGAACAAACATTTTTAAAAAAACCTCCCTCGATCCCTCTCTAGCCAGCATTGCCAGAACTCCATTGGCTGGTCCCTTTTCCCTCCGCACTCCGAAAGGAGTTGCTAGGATTTCTGTTGGTGCTTCCTCTCCTCCAAGTCTCCTTGAAGAGACTCCACTCGGACTTTTGTTGACTCTGCCTCACTCGGACTCCTATCCCCAAGAATCTACTAAACCTCCGTGCTGATAAATCCAGAGGTTAACTCCCAGCCCTCCTTTTACTCATGTGCTTGATCCCCTTATTGGAAGCTCGTCCTTCACTTGACCTCCAAGCCCCCACTTGCTCTGGGTTTTTCTCCTCGGCTCCTTGCAACGGCTCTTCTGACCTTTAAACGTGGGCCTGTCCCCAGGTCTTTCATCCTCAGGCGTCTCTTCAGTTTCTGTGCTTACCCTCTGGGGCCTGTCACCGGTCCCAGGACCCACGTAACCCCCAAACATGGGCAACCCCTACACAGACACCTCTGGCTCAGGCCCCGCCCCTGAATCCCACACTCACGTCTCTGCCCGCCTGACATTTCTGCTGTGCTCATTTGTAGACAGCTTATTCTCCCTGACCTCTCTAAGGCAACACGTCCACAACCGGACCCTTAATCCGTCCCGCCCCCAGCCGCTCCTTTCCCATACTCTTCCGTCTCAAGAAAGTCACCCGTTCTTCTCCTCGCTCCAGCCAAAAAGCACGGCGTCATCCCCCACTCCTCCCCACGCTCCAGCTGCGCCAGCGCTGCCTTGGAGTTACGTCGTCTTAGGCAGGGGAGAGCAGACCGAGTCCAAGGGAATGCATTTCTCATCACACTCTGACTTCCTCGTGCATTTCACCGACCAAACTCAGCCTGGAGGCAGGAGGGAGAGGCACCTGTGAGCCCAGGGCGCCCAGGTGAGCCTCCTTGAAGAGCAGAGGCCTGAGGGCTGTAAACACATTCCTCTCACACTGCGCAGCGTGAACTGCCCGGCAGCCCCAAGCTGCCATGTTTCGGGAAGGACCGTGGCCTTGTCCTCCAAGCTCAGGCTTCCGTCAGGCTATGCGGGTTTGGGACACCCATGTCTGAACAGCACTGGCTGATGAGCACAGACTCCGGGCGTCCTGTACGCTTCCAGTTATCGGTGTTTGGGGAAACAGGAGCACTGGGAGATTGGAGCGTAGTGGCGTGGACTGAGTTGTAGTGCCCTCCCCCAGCATTTATAGTTGAAACCCTAACCCTTGGTGATGGGAGGCAATGAGGGGCTGAGGGTGGAACCTTCCAGAACGGTCTTGTTGTCCCCATAAGACATGGAGAACTTGTCTCCTCTCTCTCTGCTCTCCACCACGGGAGGACGCACAAAATCGGCAGTGCTGCGGTCGGAGGTCGGCCTCCCTGGGAGCTGACCGACCGGGCTAGCACCATCACCTCCGACTTCCAGCCCCCAGAGCCGCGAACAACGGGGTTTTGTCGTTTACGGCCACGCTGCCTGTGGGGTCTTGTTGTGACTGCCCAGGTGGACTAAGACGCAGTCTTATACCTCGAGCCTCCCCTCCTTCTTGCCCGGAGGCCCGTGGTAGGCAGAATCGTGGCCCTGAAGGTGCCCGTATCCTAGTCCCCAGAGCCTGTGACTGGGCCTCACACGGCCACGGGGACTCTGCAGATAGGAGGCAGTCACGAGCCTTGGGGCGGGGGAGGTTAGCCTGTGTTTTCCAGCTGCAGCCAGTCTCTTCCCACGCGTCCTTAAACGCAGAGAGCCACGCTCAGCTGCCGGGAACTGGACGCAGGGCCGCTCTGGCTGGTTTGCAGGTGGAGGCAGGATGCCAGGGGCTGAGGGACCCGTGCAGCCTGTCCACGCCGGGAGAGGTAAGGGAACAGATTTGACCTTGAAGCCTGCAGAAAGGCACCCGCCAGCAGCCGGAGTGCAGCCTGGAGACAGCGCTGTGGCCCTCCTGACCTGCAGGGGCGCACGCTAGTGGGTCCTGTGTTCTTTGAGCCGCTGGCGACGTTTGCTGGGCAGACGTAGGAAACCATTTCTCTTTGGTTTTGGTGCAGGGAGGGCTCGTTTCCATTTTCTTCAGAAAGGAAGCCCCCGGTGTGTACATTTCTGGGTGTGTGATGACTGGCATTACAGGGCGCCACAGGCCCCGAAGTCCGGCCTGGCAGCACTGGCTCCGTCGGGTTCTGGGCAGAGGCTGCGTGCCAGAACCCCGCTCTCAAGTGCGCACGGTGTCACTCGAGAGTAAACGGATGCTTCACATCTTCGTTCTTGGACTAGCTCCTCCGCCTCATCACTAGAGAAGGTTATTTTTGGGGGGAGGGCAGTGAAATAGGGAGAATGGCCTTTCAGAAATGGTCCCAGCACGAGGACCCCAATCCTGGCCGTGGGTAACTAGAGGAACCAAAATGAACAAGCAAACAAACAAAAACACCACGTCAACCACGAGGCTCTCAGTGTCTGCCTGTCTGCACGGAAGGCCTCACTTCGGTGACACACACCACTGGTGGCGGTGGGGGTGGGGTGGGGGGGTCCCGACCCACCTGCTCTCACCGGGAGCTGATAAAGCACCATGCACCTCAAATCCCAGGGGCCTCCAGTGGCTCTGTGCAGCCTCGCACGCAGTGTGACCCGAGTTGTAGACGCCCCCGCCGCTGCACCCGAGGGTGGCAGTGACAGGGCCAGAGGGCTGCAGGGAGGGCCCATTTGTCCAGGCACTGACCACCGGCATCGGCTCTCCTCTGCTGTGTGTGTGCGCGAACGTAGCCCTCAGGCCCTGGGTGCGCGGACGGGCAGCCGCCAGAGAAGGACCTGCCGGGGCTCCGGCAGCTGCGGGACAGAGCTCGTTTCCGGGTCTTTCCCTCTGCCCCCGCCGTGCAAGCGGCCCCGGCGAGGGGAACGGGAACCTGCTGGTATATGACACTTCCTTTGCCATGTCTGCTTCAGACGAGGTTTCTGAGAGTGAAGTCCCGGGATTTGAGATGGGGGCGTTTGAGCATCTGCTGGGGGGGCTCACGATGCGACGAGGCCCATGTGTCTCCGGACTCACAGGGCGCCCACGTGCCGAGGGGCTGACGAGGCCAGAGCCGTGGGAAGAAAGCGAGACACGGCCCACACCTGTTGACCATTTTCTCTCGCTGCAGCGTGGCCGTGGGGAACGGGTCGTGCCTCGCACATCCGAGCAGACGGAGCAGAAGCCGCCGATGGCCCGTCTCTGGTTGCATTTCCGGGCAGACCAAGTGGCCTTTAAAACATGCTACTTACTGTGAAATAGTTACAGGAGACTCGCGGGAAGTTGTAAAAAGGGTACAAAAAGTGCTGTCTATCTGCCCCCCACGGTGACCTCTGACAGAGCTGTAGTATAATACCGGAACCGGGAATCTGACTTTGGTGGAATACCGTGAACTACACTAGAGACCTTACTCTGTGTCAGTCTGTGAAATACAAAATAAAGAAGCATGTCGGTCTCTGTCCCCAGTTCCTGACCCCAGGCTCCTAAAACCCTTGTTACCTCCTGACTGCAGGAGCTGCTTGGAGTGTCTTTGTTCTAATGCTTGGTCTTTGCCCCCGGTTCCTGGCGCAGGGCTCAAAGCCTGGAGCATCCTGGGAGATTTCGGCATGTTTTGTGTGTTTGTCTGTTTTTGGATTCCACGTCTGAGTGAGATCGTGTGGTATTTGCATTTCTCTGGCTGGCTTATTTCCCTTAACATAATGCTCTGCACGTCCATCCATGCTGTCACATACGGTCAGTTTTCACTGGTTTTTATGCCTGAGTAGCATTCCACTGGATACCTATGCACCCCTTTTTCTGTATCTGTCCGTCCCCCAGTGCACATCTAGGCGGCTCCCGTATCTCGGCTATTCCCGGTAACACTGCAATGAACATAGGGGCGCACACAGCTTTTCCAGTTAGTGTTTTTGTCTTCAGGCAAATACCAGAGATCAAGTTGCTGGATTGTAGGTATAGCAGCTCTATTTTTATGTTTTTGAGGAACCTCCGTACTGTTTTCCACAGTGGCTGCACCGGTCTGCATTCCCACCAGCAGTGCACTGGGGCTCCCCTTTTCCCCACAACCTCGCCAGCATGTGCTCGTTGACTTGCTGATGATGGCCATTCTGGCCAGTGCAAGGTGATATCCTCTTGTGGTTTTACTTGCATCTCTCTGATGGTCAGTGACATTGGGGGTCTTTCCATGTGTCTGTTGGCCGTCTGTATGTCCACTGGCGAGAAATACCTGTTTTGGTCCTCTGCCCAATTTTAATTGGATTGTTTCTCCCATTCCGTGGTTGTCTCTTCATTTTGCCGATGGGTTCCTTTGCTCTGCAGAGGTTTTTAGTTTACTGTAGTCCCACTTGGTTATTTGGCTTTTATTGCCTTTGCTTTTGATGTCAAATAAAAAAGCAATGGTCAAGGCTAATGTCAAGGAGCTTACTGTCTTCTTTCAGGAGTGTTATGGGTGTAGGTCTCACATTCAAGTCTCTCTTCTGTTTTGAGTACGGTGTAAAATAGGGGTTCAGTTTTACTCTTTTGCATGTTGCGCTTCAGTTTTCCCAGCATCGTATATTTAACGAGATTGTCCTTTCCCCGTTGTATGTTTTTGGCTTATTTGTTATGAATTAGTTAACCTATATGCATGGGTTTATTTCTGGACTTTCTGTTCTGTTCCATCGGTCTGTGTGTGTGTTCATGCTAATACCATACTGTTTTGAAAACAGTAGCTTTGTCATGTGCTTTGAAACCAGGCAGTTGATGCCTCCAATTTTGTTCTCTCAGGATTGCTTTGGGTATTCAGGGTCTCTTCTGGTTTCATACATATTTTAGGATTTTTTTTGCTATGAAAATTCCATTGGAGTTTTGATAGGAATGTGGCCTTGTGTAGCATGGACATTTTTACAATATTCTCTCAGTCCAACAACACAGAGTATCTTTCCACGTATTTGTGTCTTCTTATATTTCTTTCATCAGCACTTGGCAGTTTTTCCTGCACAGAGCTTTCCCCTCCCTGGTTAAATTTATTCCTTAGGCATTTTATTGTTTTTCAGGATATTGTGAATGAGATTGTCTTAAGTTCCCTTTCGGTTTTTTTTGTTGGTGTGTAGAAATACAGATGATTTTTAAGTATGATTTGTAACCTGCACATATACTCAATTTGTTAATTCCAACAGTTTTCTTTTTTTTTTGGTGTTGTCTTTAGGAATATATATATATATACATATATATATATATATTCCTAAACAATGTGTATATATATATATAATATATATAATATATATATAAATTCCATTTGCAAATAGAGACAATGTTCTTCTTCCTTATTTGTGTGCCTGTTATTAATTGCCCTGGTGAGGACTCCCAAAGCTACGTTGAATAAAAGTGATGAGAGTGGATGTCCTTGTCTTGCTCCTGATCTTAGAGGAAAAGTTTTAAGCTTTTCACCACTGAGTGTGATGTCCACTGTGGGTTGTCATGTACATATGGCCTTTCCTATGTTGCAACATGTTCTCTCGGTACCCAGTTCATTGAGTTGTTTTTTTTTTATCATGAATGGATGTTGAATTTTGACAATTGCTTTTCCTGCACCTGTTGAGAGGATCGTATTGCCTTTTATTCTTCATTTTGCGATGTGGACTGTCTCGTGTACTGGTTTACAGGTGAGGAGCCATCCTTGCGTGCCCAGACCTAATCCCCCTGGATCATGGTGCATGATTCCTTTAATGTGCCGTTAAATTTGTTTCGCCAATATTTTGTTGGGGATTTATGCATCTGTGCTCATTAAACCAAACAGCTGTTTACCTTTAGGAAACCTATTTTGAGACATTTCAAGACCAGTTGCAGGGTGAGTACTGAAAGCAGGTAGAAACGATTACAGATAACAACCCAAATGGTTAAATAGGACACTATTAAAGGCTTCCACTTAAAAAGAAAGCTAGGGGTGGGTGGGTGTGATAAATCTGAGGTACATTTAAACTTAAATTATTAATTCCCTAATTTTTAAAGTCTAGAAATGATGCTGCTTACATTGGCCCTGACATCAAGTTGGCAATAAGAGATCTGTTTAAAAAACACGTCCACTACTAACACAGGGAGTGGTGGGATAACTTTCAGCTAAAATAATATGTTCCCCTTCACAGTTTTTGCTGTATGGGTGCACTACCTGCGTTATCTCTTTCAATCAACTCACATTTTCTTAAACTGTCACCCAGCTCCTGTGGTACCACCTGCCGCCACCAGGGGCAGCAGACACAGCTGGGACACCCAGCTTCCTCTCTTTCCCACGCATTTGAAGTGGCGTGTCTTCCTCCACTACGGTCCAGGAGAAACTCCGTCTTATCAGATTTCCCGAGGGGATGGGAGAGAACAAAGGAACAGTCCTACTTCACCGAACGCTGACCTAGGATGCCGCACGCTGACCTAGGCGACCCCGGCCGGGTTATCCCCGCTGACCCATGTGCAGGGTCCCTGCGGACTGACGTGTGTGTGTCTCGATGTGCCCGGGACTGTTTGTCAGAAGAGCATCGTCCTTCTGTTCTTCGGGGCTGAGTTCGCCGCCCTCCGCCGCCACGCTGCCCTGGTTCGGTGGGGGCTCCGAGCCCCCAGCCTGGGGCAGGGGCGTGGGAGTGGCCAGGGAGGCCTGCGCTGGGCACGGGGCCACGTGCAGGGGGGTGAAACCCCCGCGGGAACACCTGCGCACCGGGAAGGTGAGGACAGGGTCCTGCCCTCGTGGGTCTTCTCTGTCGCTGGCCGGAACTCCCATCCACAGCCAGGCGCTTGCTTATGACGGCAGAGAAGCGAAAACCGTACAGGGCCACGGGACAAGGGCAAAGGTTTTTGTGGAGGCCGTCCTTGAAAGCGGAGGTCCCACGACCACTGTCCTGCAGGGTGGGCTCAGCTGCCGCCCCTGGGTCCTGCGAGGCTGGGCCGCGGCCCAGCGCTGTGAACCGGGGCTGCCTGCGGCAGTCACGGGGCCCCTTCCCAGTGTCTACTGCCAGCCCCGCCTGGCACGGTGCGCCTTCTCCTCCAGTGTGCGGTGGCTGCGGGGGGGCGTTCACGTGCCCCCAGTGCTCCGGGGCACCGCCAAGGCCGAGAGCCAGGAGGCGCTGTCTGCAGCAGACGGTGTCCACCACGCCGCTTCGATAGCAGTCCCAGAGCCAAGGGCACAACTGGACACTCCCAAGGCAGCTGAGGTCCGTGGGTGTGTGGACGTGGGCCCTTTTCCGGCCACGTTCCGTGGGATAATTTCCCGATAATTAGCTCCGGGGCTGCTCAGGCAACGGTGATGGCAAGAGCAGGAAGGGACACCGGCTTTAATTAAGCTGATGTTAAAACAGGAGTAAAAAACCAGATTAGTAATTCACCATAAATAAATACAACTAGGTATCTGTGCGCACTGTAGAGAGTGCGAGGACTTGTCGGGAAAACCAGCCAGCCGCCTTTGCCAGGGAGAGCCGGGGCAGGCCGCGGCGGCGCTGGTGGTGCTGGCGGAACTGGCACATCCCCTCCCCCCCCAGGCTCCGGCTCCGGGTGCTGCATCTGAGTGACAGGAACAAATGTCATTCCAGCCACCATCTCAGCATGCACGGGACGCCTGCCTGTAACACCGGTCTTGCCCCTTGCTGGGGTGTTGCAAAGTTTAATTAATGTTTGCAAAAACACTTGGAGAACCTTATGTGGAAATTACTGGGCACGTGCGGAAGATCACTGCGAGGGAGACGCCAGTAAAATTTATCGGGAGAGCAGGAGGGTTTGATGGGTAAATCCCATGCTTTCCTTTGAAAATCGTATCAGACAGAAGTCGATTGACTTTTTTAAGTGCCTGAGAATAAAGGGGACTTATCTTAATAATGGCCTGTAAATCTAAGGTATTGTTAAAGCTTCACGGTTCAATTTAATTTTGTTTAAATGCGTAATCATAGTACAAACCTAGCCACCTACATGAAAACCATTTGTTACAGAGATTAACATCTGTTCATGTGATATCTGTGTCCTCAAGAGGCCCCAGTGCAGAAGGACCCTTCGTTTTCTGTAAAACTCAACCAGCAGACACACCGCAACCACCGAGACGGTGACTGGGTGAGAGGTCTTCTTATCACCACGTAGATCGGAACGCCCGTGGGCGCTGCCTGTGGTGTTTGTGAGATTACTTCTCACAAAACTTGAGCAACATCAGTCACGCCTTGCATTTTATTAGAGTGTGTGTGTGTGTGTCTGTGTGCGCGCGCGTGCATGTGCGCTTTCTGAAGCAGAACGTCTGAGCTGAAGTGGTTTATCTGATAGCACAAGTTCATTAACATGTGACTTGCAGCCATGCCTTCCCCCCCACCCCCCAGCCCATCTGTGGTACGATGTTACTCTTACCCATCAACTCTCATTTCAGGGCTAACGGGTTAAGTGGAATTCTCATTCTGTCTAACCCGCAGGGGCCAAGCTTTGCAAACCCTGGTTACCGTGTGGCCCAGGGCGCGAAGGCTAGGAGTCAAGCAGCCCGACTCAGGGCTGAGCTTGTTCACGGGTCCAAAGCAGCTTCCGCCTGCAGGTCCACGCTGCAGGAGCTGACGTCTAGCTCACGAGGGCCAGCCCTGGGCGGGATGTGGAACGACACCCGGACTGCAGGGACTACAGCCGGGTGGCGGCCGAGATGCAGGGCTGGCCAACCACCGTCTTTCCCCAGGAAGGGCTGTTGGTCGAAGACATTCCCAGGATGGCTCAGGGGCTGTGGCCGGGGCAGTGAGATCCAAGAGATAAGGTTCTCCAAGAAAACAAGCCAAGACTAAGTTGCAAAGCATGACTTACCTGTTAATTAAAGGGAGAGCGCTGCTGCACCGCATGATCGGAGAACTGTCTGATGGGCCGTGCTGAGCCCTCAGGACCGCCCTCGGGGTTTCTTCCTGGCCTAGGCTGCGGGGCACAGCGAGGGGCAGGTGTGGCCGTGTCAGAGCCGGGCCTGGGGAAGCGACCCAGGGCTGCCTCAGCGAGAGCACCCCTGCGTTCCTGTCCCTTGTGACATCTCTCTGTCCCTTTTCCTCTCTCGTACTTGCATGTCCTCTTTCCCAGCATTCAGGCATTGTCACACCGGAGACTTTCTATCATTCCCGCCACATCGGTGGCCCCTTGGCATCTCCATGGGGCTCATGCTTTAGTTCATTGATGACCCTCAAGGCCACTTGATATGACTGTGCATTCAGCAACACCCAGGAGCACTCCTCAGGACCCAAGGTCACCTAAAGAGGTCACGACAAGACATTCTCGGTGCTTAGCCTGCCGGGAAATCGTTCCACACTGACAGAACCGAGAAATTCAGAAAGAGCCGCTGTCTAGGCTAGTCTAAGGGCTGCCCCGATATGCTACGTCTTTTGTGTGAGCTGAAAACCTGCGTTTGAGATTGCAGCTCAGGGCCCGCGGAAAGCCAGGCAGCTCATCAGTCACTGGTGGGGAGCTCCATGGGCCACTGCTGACCCCGTCCCCGTCCCCGGTGACATTGCTGGAGTTTGGGGCCCCAAAGAGGGGCAAACACCGCCACTGTCCCGATCACTGTGTGACCCATGGGAGTTCCTGATATTTTCCTTACGTGCCACACACCATTGGGGTCACCCAAACACCTTCCCCATTTTACTCCCCAGCCCCCCTAGCCCCTTCTGCAGCCTTGCTCTGGGACCCTCTTTTCATCCTCCTCGAAATCCCGCAGCTACGATTTGGAGCTGACCCTTAGCAAGCACCTGCTTCAAGGTGATTTACACGGCCTCTCTCCGTTACTCTTCACGGCAGCCTTGGGAAGCGGGTCTCAGGGTCTCTGTTTTGCGGATGTGACGCCTGTGCTGAACGTGACAGAGCTAGAGACCCCTCCCACCCCGTGCTGTCCCCACGAACGTGCCGGTGTGTCGCCAGTCGTCACGTCACACACGGCTTCGTGCCACGACAGCATCGCCTCGTGAGTCCCACCCGAGACCTATTCCTAGTCACCAAATCCCACCTGCTGTGCCCATGACTCATTTTCACTCTGGGGTCACCGTGACCATCACATCCAACCAGAGACGGTCCGTAGGTTTCTTCTCAGCATCCGGGCCACACGGCGGGCAGACCCTGCCGGACGCTCTGTGTCGGGACGCTGCTCCAGGGCTGGGCGGGGAAGGGGGGCCGGTGAGACAGGCCTCCCCTGGGGTCGGGAGCAGGTCGGGCTGCTGGAGCCCGTGCACTGGCCGTGCCAGGTGCCCTTTTCCGGAAGCACGTGTGAGCACACTCATGTCCCAGGCAGCGTCCACGCGCTCTGGGTGCCTGGTTTGCCCCAGGGGTGTCCAACGTGGGGCCACCTACAGGGATGGCTGTGAATGCGGCCCAACACAAATGATCAATTTACTTAAAACGTAAGATTTTCTTTTGTGCTTACACGTCACAATCTATTTAACATGTGGCCAAGACAACTCTTCTTCTTCCAGCGTGGCCCAGAGATGCCAGAAGGTTGGACACCCCTCGACAGTACAGCAGTGGTCTTCGGGGGGTCTCTCATGTCTTGAGTTTTAAAACTTAAATCCAGTTTTGGGAGGGTTCTGGACACTACATGTCTCTTCTTGACCTATTCCAGTATTATCTACCCACCTGTTCAAATAAATGAATACGGGTACATCCTGGAAAGACAGCCAGTGAGACTGTAGCCTACGTGAGACTTTTAAAATGTGTTCCAAAGCACCTTCACACGACACTCAATGAGGCCTTGCCAATTTTTGTGCTGGTGATTCCTGAATCCAGAATGGTCTGCCCCTGACTAAGTCCAATAGTAAACAATTACATAAATCCATGTGTGATTTCCTACGTGAAATTTTTCAAAGTTTGAAGACCAGCTTAAGGGTTCAAAACCAACTTCGGTGGTTTGTCTTCAGAATTGCACTGTTTGATTCGTTGGCCAGAATTCAAGAATAGTGATTTTAAAAATTTAGCCATGTTTTTCCAAGCACCGAAATAATCATTTTTCTTTCTTCTTGCATTTAAGTAGGCCCCAGATACCAGTTTGCAAAGGAGCATCTAGTTAATATCTGAAAAGACCACATTTTCTACTATCCAATCAAAGAAAATAAAATCTTTTCTCCTGAAATTTTTTAGATGTAAGTATAGAGTACGTTTGGCAGGAAGGAACTGAAAACATACATATGTGATTACAATTAAATTGGTAACACATGCTCTAGGGTGGGAAGGACACAATTCTTTCCCACAAAAACTGTCTTACATGTAATTTAAGAGGATAGAGTTCTCAGAACTATTTCACCTTTGTGAGCCATTCATGATTTGAAAGGTTTATGTTTAGTATTTGTATATGAATTCTTTGTAAAAAAAATACTGGTTCTGGAAACAAAAATGATCTCCAATTTACAGTATTTTCTTTGAGAGTTTTGCTTTTCTCAAGCACCCCAACCACAGGCAAGTAAGAGAGGCCTCCTCCAGAGAAAAGTCATTTTAATTGCATTGATCCTATTTCATGAGGTTAAACACAATGGTTCCCCAAGTTACATATCATTTTTGTGAAGGTTAATGTTGAGTCAAGATCTAATTTGAACAGCTTCTTGAAGGCATCTGACCTGGTCCCTCAGCTACGCGACGACACTTACTGTTCATCTGAAATTCCAGTTCACGAGGCCTCATTCCACTCACAAATAGTTGGATACGCTTTTAATTAATTATGGGTCATAAGAGGAGAATGTGCTATTTAAGTAAAGAAACCCCCAGAGATTCCCATTTCTGAACTACAGCAAACCTGATAACAAAAATAAAACCACAGTGGTGGTTCTGAAAGTTTCAGAAACGTGCCCCTACATTCTTTGGCACCAAATTGCATCAGCTTCGAATGAGAGAGAGAAAGAGTATAAAACAGAAGTAGGTCTTTGGAGCCCTGAACGTCTACGGGCAGGAAGCAGACTGAGAATGCGTCCCGGATTGCAAAGATGAGCCAGTGATCTTAGGAAGGGAAGGGCGACAAGAGGGTGAACCCCAGGACCCAGAGCGCGGCACCTGGAGTCACGCTAAACCATTTCCCAGAAGGCCCTGAGGCAGGACACGGCACACGGCGCGGCCGGGTTCAGGGTTGCTGGGACCGGCGCCTGCGGTGCGCCCTCCTCCTTCTCTCTCATGGTGCGCCTCTACTGCAGCAGATCCGGGCCTGACCCGCCCTGTGGGTTGCTCGAATAGGGAGAGAGAACTTGTCTGTTTAGGGGACAAGTCTTCAAGTCCAGAGAAATCCTACCCAAGGAGCTGCAACCCCAGGAGTCTCATCCACACCTGGCCCCGACTCAGGCGGCAGCGAGAGCCTGCCCTTCAGACCTGAACTTGGTGCTGCGGAGGGGCGAGACTTCCAGGAATTCTTGCCGGAGGGCAGCTGCATTTGGTGGGTGGGAAGGATGTCGATCCTTGCGGCCCGTGGGCCAATGGTGGCCGTGTTAAAATACGGCCACAAATTCTTTGACACATTCTCTCAAGAGATGAGGCGCCACAGACTCTAATCCATGAACGCAGCTCTCTTCTATTTGTGTTTTCTTCCATTTCTTTCACTAGGATCTTACAGCTTTCAGTACACAGATTTTTTTTTTTACTGGTCCAATTTATTCCTAAGTATTTTATTGTTTTTGATGCTGTTGTAAATGAGATCGTTTTCTTTCTTTTTACTTTTTGGGTAAGTTGTCGTTAATGTATAGAAACACACCGAATTTTTGCATATCGATTTTGTGTCCTGCAGCTTCACTGAGTCTGTTCATCTGTTCTCTCAGTTCCTTTCGGTGGGGTCTTACGGATTTTCGCTATATAAGGTCGTACGCGGAGATAATTTTCTTTTCTGATTTGGGTGCCTTTTGTTGCTCCGTCTGACGGCTTGACGGCTCCAGAGGACGTCCAGCCCTCCGCTGAGTGGGGGCGCAGGACTGCGCGGCTGCCCTCGTCTTGTGCCTGACCTTAGAGGAAAAGCTTTCGGCCTTCCGCCCTTGGGGATGATGTTAGCTAGCTGTGGGCATGTCAAGGACGGCCTTTGTTGTACTGAGATACGTTCCATGACCCAGGAGTTTTTATCACAGATGGATGTTGAATTTTGTCAAATTCTTTTTCCCCATCTACTAATTGTGTGATTTTTAAAAAATCTTTCATTCTGTTAATGTGATGCATCACACGTTTTCATTCATGCAGGTTGAACCATCCTTGTACCCAAGGATGACTCCCTTGATCGTGGGGTACGGTCCCCTTCACGGGCAGTTGGATTTGGCTTGCCGGTGCTCTGCTGAGTGTCTTCCCGCCGGTACTCGTCGGAGACAGTGGTCTGCAGTTTTATGTCCCGGTGGTGTTCTTATCTGGCTGCGGCGTCAGGGTAACGCTGGCCTGGTGAGATGTCTGGGGGGTGTTTCCTCGGGTCTACCTCTTCTATAAATATTTGGTTGAGTTCACCATGAAAACAATCTGGTTTGGGGTGTCCTTCTGTGACTGGCCTATTTCACGGAGCATCGTGTCCTCGAGGGTCATCCACATCGCAGCATTTGACAGGACCTCCTTCTTTTTCACGGGGACCAGCACACACCACTGTGCAGAAACAGCGCACGACTGCACTCACACGGATTCTCTAGAAGGTCAAACTCAGAAACACGAAGTAGGGTGGCGGTCGCCGGGGCCCTGGCGGAGGAGGATGGGGGGGGGGTCTCTGACCAGTGGGTGTCGAGGGTCAGTCATTTGACAGGGAAGAGTTCTAGAGGCCCCCCGGCCAGCGTCGTGCTTGTCGTTAACAACGCCGTGCTGCAGACTGGAAATCTGTTACGGGGACAGATCTCACATCGTGTAATTTTATCACAATAAAGACAAACTGACAACTAAATAACATCAGTATTAAAACAGAAAGGACCGTTAAGGCACTCAGGCATGCCTGTGTATACCTGGGGTTCAGATCGCCATTGATAGGAGTTCCTGCGCTCACTGTCTGTGACCGCCCACACCCTGTGCGAGCACGCTGGGACCCCACTGCAGTCCCGGTCACGCTGTGGACGAGAATGACCGCTGGAGCATGTCCCGGAGGGTGAGGGCTCGGAAGCCACGGCAGACGGCATGTCTGCAGGCAGGCAGAGTCCGCCGGCGCGGGCTCAGCCGTGTGCGTCTGCACAGGGACAGTTGTCCTCGAGCAGAGGGGCGCAGACCTCGGAGGGCGGGCGGAGCACCAGGGCCGGCTCCATCCCAGCGCCCGGAGCTCCCAGGCAGGAGCGACCGCCGTCTCCGGAGGGGCGGGTGAGTCAGGGGGCACTGGGTGGCCGTCTGCCAGGGAAGTCACAGGAAATCCCTTCCGGCTCTGAAGCTCATTGACTCGCTGACTCAGTGACAACGCTTATCAGTTAAATTAACAAATTATTCCACGTTAAGCACCGAAGTGTCAGCGAGGACTCCCTTGACTCATTCTCTGCTCTACGACGAATGTCGGCTGGGACTGAGAACTGGGAACGGCCGCCCAAACCTTCTTTGGCGACCCTGTGTGAGCGAGGACACGCCCCTGGCCTTCTGCCCTGCACAGCTGGGGCCAGCTAACCTCCCGCCTGGACAGCGGGGCTCCTGAGTCTGTGAAGCACAGAAATCCACTTCAAAAAATTCAAGGCAGACAGTGTGGCCACACCTGGCGGAATCCAGGCTGGGCAGGCCACCCCCCGCCACTGCTTCCCGCCACGCCACTGTCTCTCTGCATCGCTCCACCTCCGTGGCCACGTGGCCGTTTCAGACGGCGAGTCAGCACCCCAGCTCCGTTCTTCTCTCTGCGGAGGAGCTTTCTTGGCTGCTCGTGCGCAGCACCGTCTCGCAGGCGTGCGTGCAAGCTCAGAGCCATTTCCAAACCTCTGAGTTCCTGACGGGGAGTCTGGAGGGGCCGAGCGTGGGCCAGGTGCCCGCGTGGATGGTCGGGGTAGGTAGGAGAAACGTGGTCGCGGGGTTTGTGTCCAGAGGCCGGAGGCAGGTCTCGGAGAAGGACAGCAGTTGATGAGCGGAGCAAAGACCTAGACGGAGACGTCTCACAACTACAGAGGGCAAGAGAGTGGGCCTGGGACCCGAGTTCTACATGGACGTGAGTTGGTGGCTCGTGTTGGTGGCTAGTAGCTGGGTGGCTTGAGGCTCACAGAATTTAAATTTGTGACTTAGCAAAGTTCCCACTGATAGTGTCACAAACTTCCAAGGTCACTACTAATAAGTCAAGATTATGATTTTTAAATTCGGTAATAATGTCGGAGATCTATTATGATATTTCTGTCCTAAACATTCCACCTGTAAGGAATTAAAAGGAAAAGGCTGAGAGTTCGATACATGGTTCCTATGATAAAACACTGATCTGTGGTCAAATAAAGTCGGCCAAGCCACTTCCTTGAACATTTCAAATTTGTTCCCACAAAATGACCAAAAAAAAAAAAAAATTGAAAAGCAACAGGAAGAAAACTGTTGACTGTGTTTTATCTTGGAAGTGTTTTTTTAGAAAGCATTAGCTAAACTTGGGTATCTGACTTGGAATCGACCACCCACCACTTCTCAGAGAAGCCGTCACTGGAAATGGCGAGGCCCTCCCGGCGGGTTGGGGCTACGGCAGGTTCACAGGCGGGGGCGCGTGACTCATGAGAAAACATCGTCCACGGCGCCCTCAGGTCTGAGCTGATGTGATTTTTACGTGACCAACCCGATGATTGCCATAGCCACTCTCTGCTGACCGAGAGCTAACGTCATTTGATGTGAGATTCCTTGAGATTCCTAAACCCTTCGCTTCTTGGGCAAGCAAAACTCTTTTCGGCTTCAAAGGGATTTTGCCCACCTTGGCCACCAGGTCGTGTTTCCAGGCCCATCACCCAACCTGACCTTCCTCTGCCCACCCCGGCTCCCTGAGGGCTGAAAGTGCGGACGGACCACACTCATTCCTGGAGAGGCACCACCCGTGGGAGGTTCCACGGACGCCTCTCTCCTGTGCCTCAACTGCTGAGGGAGTTTTAAAGAAAAATCCGGTGGGCACGCTCCTGAGCAATCGCACGCTGTAGTAGAGACAATAACTTAAAACATATCAACATGTATTTAAAATACTAGCGCCTTTGTCCTGTAAGTCCACGGCGCGGGGGGATGAACAGACACAGGCGTTCCGGGCCCCCTCCACTGCGCCAGGATGGCTCGGTCACTGCACGCGGGGTCGTGCAGGAGGGCAGAGAGGCCACAGCGAAGTGTTCAGTCTCGGCTTTAAGGACTTGATGAGACACACCCCACCGGCCCTTCCGCTTCCCTTCCAAGGAAAACCACACGTTCTTCCTCACCTCCCTGAGGAGAGCAGGGGCCACGCTTTCTTCTCGGCAAGTCCAGGCTAAGTTTTACTCCACAGACGTATGCAATTGATGCTTTAGACAAAGATGTCTCAAGAAAGGTCCTGAGAAGGCCCCAGACTGACTGGTGTCAAAGGGCAAGCAGGAACCCCGGACTCATGTGTTTTCATCACTATTTTGTGGCGCCCACGACACGTGCGCCGTGGCCGGATTCCGTCCGAGCAGAGCAGCCTGGCCCCACTCCTGGATGGCATGGGGCCTGGCTGCGGGGTTGCCGGAGACCCGCCTCCCACGCTTGCTGTCCCCCGGCCTGCCCTCAGCCACCAGGTCATTCCAGTTTGGGAAAGAAAAGCAAAGCTCAGCTATTTGAGTTGTTAATTAGTAACTCAGGTCATGTGATCATAACGAAGTTTTGGGCCAGAGAGGCTAGAACAGACTTATTAATGATGATCCATTAGGACCAGGTGGGCTTCCTGACAGCGGAACTCTACCCGACAGCGTGTGTGAAGCCCTTAATTAGGTTAACAGGGCGAACACGCTGACCTCCCACCTGCTCACACCGCTCTTCCTGGGAAGCGCATCTCATTCGTTGCGTGTGAAATTGGAAATCGTGTTCCATCGGCCCTGCACCGAACTTACCGGTCACCCATCAGGACAGCAGCCGGCGGCTGGGACCTGTCAACCTGCTTACAGCCCCCGGACCAGAAAACGGTTCTCTGAAACGATCTAGACAATTCCACCCTCACTCCACACCGAGGGGAGAAAACTCAGCCCCTTTCCTTTGGCCCCGTCCGCCAGTAACTAGCTTCCAGGCAGGGAATCCCGAGGCTTCCAGTGCCGCTCTGCTCGGACAGCTGCAACGGCGTGCTGCGGTAATGGCAGTGACTCGGTGACACAGGCAGAGCAGTCGAGCTGCTGCCCTGCCGGGAGGGTGGCATCGAGGCCTCGCAGGTGTGTCCTCCTGCCCCCGCCCCGCCCCCCGCAGGGGTTGCCCTTGGCCCAGGCCAGCGGCACGCTCTCAGTTCCCTGACCGCTGCTCCGGAGCTCCCTGCAGATCCCCTGACGCCCTGGCCAGCGTGACTCAGCTCGGCTTCCCCGCGGACGCAGCGCTGTCCCGGGTTCCCCAACGACAGCCCTGGCCCCGAGCCTCTGCCCGGAGTCTGCTCCCCGGACGCCCGCGCGACAGCACACGGCGGTGACTCGGGGGCTGTCACTCGGTCCATGCGGCTCACCTCACAAGCAAGAAGTGCTCCTCCACCGCTTTCATTTTTCTTCGATTAGTAGTTTGCTTATTTTACCATTTTTTTGTGGTTCATCTTCTGTAAAATACCTGTTTACCTGCCTATGAACATATCTCCCCCTTCCTTTCCAGTGCTTATCCCTCTTAAAAAAATAAAAAGGATAGCTTATTGAAAGATTTCATTTATGTTTTTAGACAGGGCAAGGGAGGAAGAACCAGAGGGAAACATCAACGCGTGGTTACCTCTCACACGCCCCCTACTGGGAACTGGTGCACAACCCTGGCATGTGCCCTGACTGGGAATCGAACTGGCGACCCTTTGGTTTGCAGGCCGGTGCTCAATCCACTGAGCCACACCAGCCAGGGCTCCCCTACTTATTCCTCTCAATAGTGCCTTATTATGTTTCCAAGCAATTCAGATGAATCCTGTAAAATGATATTAACATTGTCATATTTGGTGCAAATGAGTTTTTTGTCTGTTTGCTCTTTTATCTTGGCTATATTTTTCTTTGACTTACACAGGTTTTTCAAATGTAATACAGTGAATTCTGCTGACTTCTTAAATACATTCTTAAGCTTAGAAGGTTGCCTTGCCAAAAGGAATCAAGAGCAGAGGAAGGCAGGGAAGGAAAGTCATCGGAAGGGGGCAGATACTCCGTGACATTCGTCCTGGCTTCAGGCCCCGCCATCCTCTCTGGCGGATGAACCAGGGCAACAGTCACGGTCAGATTCCCACCCCCTACCCCGCCACCCGCCCTCCTCATGGGGGGAGGACGAGGTGGGATCGGTCCCGGGGTGGGGGGAGGACAGCTGAGTCCCTCCCAAGGAGGGGAGTCCCTGCTCCTCCGGGTTAGAAACAAGGCTGAGGGGACACCGTGCAGGGGGAGGCCGAGACGGAGGGAGGAGGAAACGGTGGGTTCACTGGGAGAAACTCGGCCAGATTTCTGGGTCATGGGCCCGAAGCCCACCTCGCGCTCCATGATGTGTGGTCACCTGGTCTTCCCCTCCCGGAGGGAGACGGCCCCCCTAGTGAGCCACACCAAAGCCTGCGTGTGCCCCTCCTCCAGGGAGCAAGTTCACATTATTGCCACCAGGGGCTCGCACACTGGCGACATCATCGAGTCCCAATGTCCAGAGCCCTGTCTGCACGTTGCGCCTGGCTGCTGCGTGCTGCGACCCAAAGACGCAGAACAGCCGGCCCCTCGGACCTGCTGCCGATGGGCCGCCGTTTGCCGGGCTCCCCCCACCAACACTCTGCTCCGGGCGGGGGGCGTTTCAGGTGCCCCGGACTCCCCGCCCTTCCCCGTTACCTGCCACACGCCGTGACGCGGACACTCAGCTGCCAACGCGGCCTGTGCTCCCCCAGCAGCTCCAGGTCCTACGAGGGACGGAAACGCAGGCAAGAAGCATGACACCGGGTGAGAGGATCTCACGGCCGTGGACTCGTGCGTCGGCCTCCTACCGCGCAGCACGGCCGTGCGCAAAGCCGGGACCCTGCACCGTCCCCGTCCCTGTCCCCAAACCACTCCACCCCAGAGGCAACCGCTCTCAGTTGTGAAAGTTATTACTTGGTGTTTACCCTTACTGCTCTCAATGAAAAGCATCTTGAAATGCTACTTTTTAAAAAATGTTTTTTATTCCCTTATTTATACAGAGAGGGAGGGGGAGGAGGAGAGAGGGGGGAGACAGAGAGAGAGAGAGAAACATTTATCAGTTGCCTCTTGCACGCCCCCAACTGGGGACTGAACCTGCAACCCATGCATGTGCCGTGACCGGGAATCGAACTGGTGACCTTTCGCTTTGGGGCATGATGCTCAACTATCTAAACCTTACTGGTTGGGGCTTAAATTGCTACTTTAGATTTTAGGCAATATCTACTGCCATCTCTGCATGGAGGACGAGAATCTATTCACACACACACACACACGTCTTACACGCATCCTTTCAGTGCAACCACACTGTACCCAGGGTTACTCCCATGCCCGTGTAAACATTGGATGTCGCTGACCCCACGCAGTCCATTGCAACCACATTCACTGTCTTATATAAATGTCTTATTCTCTCTTGGGTTAACTTTTGTCACTTGTGTAGCTTCATAGGTACCTACCTCATCCATCGCTCAGCTCTCCTACAAAAGTACAACTTCCTTTCCAGAAGTTCGGCCACGCCAGGCATTTCCTAGCCTCGGCTTCTCCGGGCCGGTTCACGCAGCAGACGGGCCTTCTCGGTGTTCGGCTCCTTCACTGTCTGTGCACGAGAGGGGTGACCTGGGCGTAGGTGGGCTTGTGCCTGTGGTCCTCTCCAGCATTCTGTGCGGTTGGAACATCTCAGGTGCCTTCCTAGTGGTTTGCTTCTCCGGTGCTTCCGACAGGTGTGTGCCAAGCTCTGGTGTCTGTTACTTTGCTGTCTACTTACCTCCTTTCCATTTCCGTCAGAAGCTATCAATTTCCTTAGCACAAGATTTTGCAAAAGTACTTCATTGGCGATTAACATTTTCTCAAACTTGGGGCAAGGCAGCGATATTTTCTTCCCACATAGTGAAAAACACTGCATCAATATCACATCCAATCTTGGAAAAAAATGGTGGTGGTGGCCCTCAAGTGGGTACAACACTTTTGGGAAATAATTTGTAAATACGCGAGAGAACCACAAAAATCATCATCCCTCCGCCTTTGCAATTTTAGTCTAGGAATCCATTTTAAGGAAAGAAACTGAAGCATGGGAAACGCTGTATCTGAGAACAGCCACCGTGGTATCATTTGTACTGGCGAAAAAATGGAAACAACATAATGTCCATTAATAGGGGAATGGCCAAAATGCGGAACACACCTTTGCTGTTTGCACCCATGTAATACTATGAGAGCAAATAGCTGCTGTAGCAGCAAGCAAAGAGCCAGGGTAGCGCGCCGGGTGCCCTGCGGTGATGACAGTGTAAAAGGCACAGGTCAAGTGCGTGCGAATTAGACTCTCCCGGGAGTCTCCCGGCCAGGCGAACCCCTTTGCTGCTCTTAACAGGAACTTCTCCCCAGACCCATCAAAATGCCAATAAAAGCATCAATTAACAGTCTAAGTTCTAAGGTTCTTGGAACCCCTCAACTCGAAATCCCTGCCTTGCTCTTCCTACACACCCTAAACCACCACATCATGATCTTGACCCCATTGCCAGGTCTGTCCACTCCAAGACCCACCTGAAACAAAACCTTCGAATTTCGATGAAACCTGGTCTTGCCGTCGTGCCACCGCCCCCCACCTCCGGAGATGCTGCCACGCTGTGTGTGTGGTGCTCCCCCTGCAGCAGCGAACTCAGCTCCTTCGTCGACAGAGCACTGTGACACTGTGTGCCCGGCACTCAACATCGGAGGAAAACCACGCCGGAGGCGGATGCCGATGAAGACGAAAAGTGATGGTCACGCTAGGGAATTGGCAGCCTGTCCGTCTTTCCAGCCCGCTCCACGGTTCCCTCATGCAGCGGGGGCGAGGTGCTACCTCCATCAGCAACGAAGAACCCACCTCGGCACAAGCCGCCCCCGAACGCATGACGCTCACGGGAAGGCAGACTGGTGTGACCTGTCATTCTCTCCGTTGGCTTGTTGCCGAGCCGTCAGGAGCCAGCCGAGGGGAGGACTGCTCGGAGAGCCGGCAGAGCGCCCCAGACCGGAGTTACGCTGGCAGATCCAGACGCCGGTGAGCTCAGTTGTAAGGACAGTGATCCAGAGATGCTCCGAGATTGCTTCGTGCACGTGGGGAAGCGACCAGGAGGCCACCGACCACAGCCTTTGGGCGGGTTTTGGTATCTCATGGGACAGAAGCCTTGGACAGTGTGGCCTGCGCAGCACTGGGTTACGTAAACGTCACAGACCCGGCCCCGCAGAAGGGCATCGCACCACGGCGGGAGCCAGGCTTTCGGAGCAGACACCGCAGTCAGTGTGTCACGCGGGGTTTCCCAAATACCGTTCTTACCTGGGGCGGTTCATCCGCAGCAGACTTGGGTGGTTTGGCTGGTTCAATCGGTTCTGGTTCGACCCATTCACGGCCAGCCCTGCTGGTAAATGTCACCTTGCCAACTGATACGAACCCCACACGACTCCTGTTTCAGCCTCTGTTCTTACCACGCAAGTGAGCTTTGTAGGTGGAGGGAGGGAACCCACCAGGACATAACGACAACAAGGCAGGACCGACCAACAAGGACGTCTGACCGTTTCTCTGAGACACAACCGAGAGAGTCACACGGCTTCTGGTCCGCGCGCAGAGGTGCCGGTGGCGGGAAGAAGGACAGAAGTATCAAGATTAATCAGGTAATTTTATTTAAGATTCACCCTCCAGCAGCAACCGACAGAACGCCCGGGCTCACAGACTCTCCCGGCGTGTCCTGCCAGCCCGCTGCCTCGGCAGTGCACGCCCGTGAGCGACCGCTCACGGCAAAGGTCTTTTTCTAAAAAAATGGCTTCAAGAGCAGATAACACTGATGTAGACCGTGACTATGCACTTGTCAACAAATCTATTCAACTGCAGAGGAAAAGGAAAGCGAAGCAGCTTTGTTATCTTACGCATGTCACCTTGGGTCGATGGAAGGCTTCACTTCTTTGAAACGACAGAAATAGGGGACTTCCTATAAACATCGCGCTCTCTGTTTTTTAAGGAGGAGATCACAAACACGGAGTGTTATCAGCAGGAGCAAAAGCTAGTTCGAGAAATTTCTGACGGCAAAACTCGCGAGATACAAAGCTAAAATTGATAGGTTCCTTTTCTCAATTATGAATACCTTCACTAAACATAAATATTTTAACATATATTAATTCTTCTGACATTCAAAATTGTAAAGTCAATATGGCAGAATTATTGTTAAAAGCACATATGTACAAATATTCTTTTCCCACACATAAAGTATTTGGCATAATTATAACAATTATACGGCTTCCACAACGGTTTGCTTTTATTTTTTACTGTTTTTTTTACACATAATGGTATCTCTTATTAAAATTAACCAGTTATGTACAAAAATACTTGAACATTTATTATAGAAAACCTCTATAACCAGCCTCAACAGCGTGTACCTGCTGCATGGTTTCATTGGGGGGTATAAAAAATGGTCACTGCCTTCCAGGTGAGCTGTCAACACGGACACACACAGGTAAACTGAAAGGAGCTTCCCAACAAAGCAGGGAAAATATCTAACAGCATGATTCAAAATACAGCGCAAATCTATGGTCAACTGAGTGTTAGAAAGTCAGTAAAAGGAAAGACAAAGATACAAAATACATTACTGCGTACAAGGTGCCTTGTTCACACTCCTACGGCTGTGGCCTTTGCCTCCCTACCTACAGAGCTAAGATGCGGCATTCTAGAACCTTCTACAGCCGTCCTCCTCCAACGAAAGGGCGGCGGGGACCGCCCGGAAGACAAGCTCCGCCGGTGAGAACGGACAGTCGGGAGGAACCTTTTATTTTGTGCGGGATCGACCGACCGTTAATGCCCTCGCCTTGTGAAAGTCCTTTTGCCATTTAATCATGCTAATATATTTTCTCTAAGGTTTTTTTTTTCCCTTTCCATTTACGCTATTGATTTAACACTGTCCTGTATTGATTCCTGGACTCCTGGTAATGGGGCACATTAATTGGTGCCTGTTTACTACATGGGTGCCTGCGCCTCCTCGATGACAGGTCTGGGGGAGACAAGGGTCGAGCGAGCGCACCTCGGAGGGAAACCCAGCAGGTGCCATGGTGTCCGAGAACGGGAGGGCCCGCCGAGCAATGCACAGAGTGGGGTTGGGTGCACGCGGACGGCCCCCCGCGGAGGGGGGGTCCAAGGCCACCTCTCACGGACAGAACAGTGCGCAGCCCCGTCCATCCTGGCGGCCCCTGGAGGGCGCTGTCTAGAGAGCCTGCTTGGACGTTTAATTCTGCGCCTCGACCCGTCTGCCCGTCCAGGGAGCCGGAGACCTCGCCTCGTGGCCGAACACCTTCCAAAGGGCGGGCCCTGGGGCGCTCCCTCAGAGTATCAAGTATTCCGTAGAAAACATACAACGTCATCACGCGCCGAGTTGTTCGACAACACTGTATTGGTCTGCACGTTAAACTATGTAAAAAAGGGAACATAAAAAGATACAAAAGGAGTCTCGATCACCGCTGACCACTCTCCGATGAGAAGCGTGTGTCAGGACGCCCAGCCGCCCTCCAGGTCGCGTCTGGCGAGTCGGGTCAGTAGCGTCAGTATTGTGCAACACGGTATTAGCGGGGTTCTAGTCCCACGCGGGGAAGACAGACCTAAGGTATTAAAGTGCCCACACTCAGCGTCTTCTCGTCATACTTCTCTCTCTCCTGTAAACGGCAGGGACGCCACCGCGGGCCCGCGTCCGGGGCTCAGAGCTGGGACACCTTCCTGGGCAGGGGCCGGGGCCGCGGGCCGGGCTCAGTCCTCCTGGCGCCGTTCTCCAGGTGGCTGGCGCGCGCGGCCAGGGGGCTTGGGGGGGCAGGGGCGGGCGGCTCGGGGGTGACGGGGATGGAGAGGCTGTGAGGTAGCGGGACGGGGCGCCGCAGAGTCCGCTCGTACACGCTGTAGGGCGGCGGCGTCTTGCTGTCCTTGCGCGGGGGCTCCTCGGGCCCGCCGTGGCCCGCCCCCGCCCGCGGCTCCGCGGCCTGGCTCTCGAAGCCCGAGGTCTCCGACGTGCTGCACCGGCTGAGCGAGGAGATGCCGCTGCTGCAGCTGCCCGACAGCACTGGGGAGTTGGCGAGCAGCCCCGGCGAGTGGTGCTCCACGGGGGAGGGCGTGAAGGACTGTCCGGGGCCCTGCACGAGGGGACAAGGAGACAGAGAGGGGCGGGGGACACAGAGCACAGTCAGACCCCGGGACGGGCTGACGGCCACCCCGCCCTATTCAGAGGGGGAAGCCCTGACCCGCACCTCCGACGGGGCTGTATTCTGAGATGAGGCCTTCTGAGAGCCGGTGACTTGAGCACGAGGCCCTGGGGGGAGTCCTAATCTAGCCGGACTGCTGTGCTTACGGGAAGAGGAGACTCGGACACAGAGACACCAAAGGCGCGAGCACGCAGGGAAGAGACCTCATCTCGACATGGGGCGAAGGTGGCCCGGAGAAACCCAGCCAGACCTCGATCTTGGAGGTGGAGCCCCCAGGACAGTAAGAGAATAAATTCTGTCGTTTGAGCCAGATTCCTGGCATTTCACGGAGAACTGGAAGTTCTGGCAACGATGGCCTGGCTTCCCTGGGGCTTTCTGCAGGGTCTGTTCCCTGCGGTGGGTCTGCTCCCTGCGGTGGGTCGTGGGTTCTTCTCTCGGGCACCAGAGACCCCCCAGACCACTGGGAGTCCCGCCTGCCCCCTCCTCTCACCCCAGCTGCGTGTCCCACCAGCATCCGGACCTGCCCGTCCCCTGACTGGTGGGTGTCTCAGGGGGCACCGTGCTGTGAGCAGGTGCTCGCCCCGGGAGAGGCTGTGCACGTCTCCACCCGCAGCTTCTGGTCTTACCGTGAGGGGGCTCAGGGACCCCGGTGGGCGCACGTCGGTTTCTAGCCCTGGGGACCACAGGCCCTTTCTCTCCTTTGTCACAACGTGGCCTATAAGTCTGATGTCCTTTGGAACTCACCGTACGTTGCTGTGTGCAACGCGCACTTTTTTGCTCAAATTTTTGAGGGAAAAATAAGGATGTGCATTATACATGATGGGTAGTACTAATTCCGTGTCTATGTAAATGTTTTTAATTCTTTTGTGCATGCTTGTGAGTTAAAAGTATAACTCTAGAAAGCAATGATATCTGTCTGCAAAATAATACCGTCGAATACGATAACCAGTTTTGTTTCTAAATGTAAATGATTTGGTTAAAAAATGAAAATGATTTTTTCTTGAAAGTTTGGGCCAAAAATGGGAGTGCGCATCATACATGGCAAAATACGGTATTTCGAAAACTTTTCCTGGACTCACCTGACCTAGGTCTCTCTTAGTAAACAAAGCAGTGCTGGTAGACACAAACCTGTGAGTTTAGTGGGAGCTTAAAATTAAGCATGGCCAATTTAGAGATCCAAATTCACTGCCATTTTTGTCAAAAAATCAGACCCCAAGTTCAAAAGGAGGCCGGTGAGCTCAGACTCCCCCACAGGGGCCACTCCATCGTTCACTCGCTGAAACACAACGGCCTCAGTTTACGGCGGCACACTGCGGCCTAGTCACCGCGGGGCGAGGACCCCGCAGCAGGGCGGCGCGCCTGGGGCCGCAGCCCACACAAAACGATCCGTCCCCTCTCCCTGGCCCCCCCCCCCAGCCCCACTGTGAGGACGGGGCCACAGGCGTGGCGGCTGGTGAGAACATGCACAGGTCTGCTCCACAGAAGGGCTCTTAGCGGCTGAACATTTGCATCACTTTAGTTGCATCACTTTAGTTCTTGTCATTTCTAAGAACTGATCTCTCATCGTCTTGTTCCTACTCTGCGAAATCTACTTGCACAAGGCAGGCATTCACCCCGGCGCACCCGGCGGGGGCCCGTGGCTGGCATGGGCCCGTGGAAAGCTGGAGCAATGCTGTGGCCACGTCACTGTCCCTCCCGTCCCACCGGGACGGCGGGCTCCAGCGCGGGGCCACTCCGGGCCCACGGACTTGCCGGCGAGGTGGCAGCATGGAGCGACAACGGTCCGGCAAGGAGTTCGCACTGGCCGGCACGTTCGTTCGTCAGGAGTGTGGACGGTGCAGACGGACTCTCACATCCCTGCCGTGCCCTCCCGATGCTCAGGGTGCCGTGAGCAGCGGCAGCGTCCCTCCCCGAGTCTGCAGAAGCCAGGGCGCCTTCTTCTCCCCCGCGAGCCACAGATCGCGCATCGACCGAAAGGGCAGGCACCACGTCACGCAGGCACGAAACCACGCTTCCACGCTCACACTGGCCTCTGGCGGGGTGGTGGCGGCGGTGGCCCTGAACCTCCCCATCTGCGTGGACGGACCACCCATGGGGCCCGTCTGATTCACTCTGGATGGCGGCTCATTCCCCTCGAGGGGGGTTGTGTGTGTTCAGAGACGGCAAACAGCCTGCGTCCACAGGCCATGCACATGTCTGATGGTCACAGCTCTCCAGTGGCTCCCTGGAAACTTTAAAATTCACCTCGCTGCCTTGTTGCCCACGCCCAGGTGGCCCCTCTGACGGCCAGAGAGAGGGAGCTGGTTTGCCTTTGTCCCCATGGGTGGGGCTGAGGGCGAGGGCCAGGGGCACAGGGGGACAGCTGGCACGTTGTGGCCGTTAGAGACAAGTTAAAGTTCTCTGTGTGTGTGTGTGTGTGTGTTAAAAATGTCCCTTACACCCAAAGGCCAGACCGAAAACGTCCTGGGAGAGAACACTGGGCCCGTTTCTTCCCCGATTCGGGGCACATCACACGCCCGTCTGCACGCTCAGGGGCTGCATCTGTGGATAATCTGCACACCTGCACGCCAGTGGCAGTGGCTGGGGAGGGGGGTCCCCGCAGGGCCGCCCCGCCCCCTCACCCCTGCCTCACCTGTCCCCTGTCGGGCCCGGGCCAATGAAAGCACCTCACTAATGTGTACATGCGTGTGTGCGTGTGTGCACATGTATGTGTGCAGGGGGGGGGTGCCTGAAGGGAGAAGGAACTCGGCGCCCGTCTCTAGCCTCAGCTAGACCACACGCCCGTACCTTCAGGGGAGACCGCCCGGCAGGTGAGGGGGACACCGACGTCGTCTGTCTCGCCGGGGAGGCTGTGGAGAGAGAGCACATTTCAGCTCAGAAGGCCAGGCGGTGGTCCGTCTGCTGAAGCCCTCCGTGCGTGCGGCCCAAACGGGGGACCGGGTGCACAGGGACCCCTGGATGAGGGCGAGGGGGCGGGGGAAAGGGACGCCTGCCCCAGGGACGGCAGCGCCAGGACGGGGGCAGCGAGGGAGGAGTCCCCGTGTGCGCCACGGTGACGGGGCCCCACACGGGGCCACGCCCCCCGCATCTCCACCGTCCAGATGCTGCTCAGCCGCGCCGTCTCTTTCCGGAGGGATGAGGGGTGAGGTGCCCGGGGGCCGTCCTGGCGACAGCTGCTGACCTCGGCCCGCGTGGCAGTGGGGAGACCCGGGTCCTGGGTGCGTACACTAGCCCCAGGGGCAAACGTTTGCTCCAGCCCCGCCTCTGCACGCCCCGCCCGCCCCCCCACAGCCCCACTCTGCAGGGAAACCCTTGGCCTCTTCCCCGTGAAGGTGGGAGGTGGGAAGTTTTCCATGCAGCCCCCTGATGCCTGTACTCGGGGCTCCCCTGTGTCCCAGGGACGTGGGGACGGGACCTAGAGTTCATCATGATGGCCGACGAGGGCAGTTCCTGGGGTCCTCCCACCAGGCGGTCAAGCCCTACGTCCAGGGCACAGCGTGTGCGCGGGAGGGAGCTGCTCTGTGCGCGCCCCTGGGGCCAGACCAGCTCCGGGGAGCAGAACCGCGCCTGCGCCTGCGTGCGGCAGCCGCCCTCACGGTGGGCGTGGCCACCTCGCCCAACCCCGCCCACACGGGTTTCAGGCCTTCAGGGTGTGTCCCGAGCTGCCGTTCTCCCAGCTGTCACTGGGAGGGCTGTCACTCACAGGGAAACCACAGAAAGGCTGAACCGAAGACAGACAGCGACCACAGATGAGGACAGGGGACAGACGGGGACAGCAATCAGTGCAGAAGGGCGGGCAGCCTGGGCGGGCAGTCTGGGCGGGCGTCCTGGGGGGGGGAGGTCGCCCACGCGCTCCGGTGGCTCTGGCTCTGGCTCTATACTGGAAGGCCTCACGCGCCTTCCACACCCACTGGGGCCTCGTGGCTTCGGCCACTGTAAAACCAACTGGGTGGCGCGTCACTTACTTTAAAAAGAAAGCCACTTTTCTTAAGAGAAAAGAAAATAGAGAAGATGCCGAAAGGCAGCAAAGGAAACATGGTCACCCAGCAAAGTCCGTGAAGGAAGGTAGTACCCTATTTTCTCTTACATCCAGCCAGCGGTGTTTGCAAAGCTTCAAAGCGACTCTGGACACCGGGCGTCCTGAAAAGACCGCCCCGCTCCGAGGGCGGGTGGGGCTGCCGCACAGCGGGCTCCGTCCCCGTTAGCGACTGACCGCACCCTCTGCCGGCCACCAAGCGGGCGGCTCAGCCGGCAGGACAGGGGCCCTGCTACTGCTGTAAACTCACAGAGGAAGTTAATTTCTTAGGAGTAATTTTTAGCGGTTCCCAAAAATCAAAGTCAACCCTTTGGGAAATGACTCGAATGCAGCCCTCTCTAAGCAACCGTCGGCGGTGGGTGGGCAGACGGGCGGGCAGGGGTCCCCACAAGCCTGCCAGGGTCTGGTCGGTGGGCTCCCATCTGCGGGCAGCCCGCCGCCGCCACTGTGGCCTCAGCTCTCAGTTGGACGGAAGGAAGCAGCGGAGTTGGCAGAAGTCGAGGAGGAGGGGGTCCCGGGGGGCTGGCAAGGCCAGGGTGCCGCCCGAGTCTGGAGGGCGGTACCCAGCAGGACACCCTGTCCGTGGGGTTGACGAGGCACACAGAGCCCCGTTCACCTGAGGTTAGCAGGAGTCCGGCAAGGAGTGTGGCGCCATCGACCAGTTAGGCAGCAGGTACGGCGTCCACCTCGGACCCTGAAAGCCCACCTGGCTCCGAGGGGCCCCCAGGTCAGAGCGGTCAGTGCACATAATTTCACCCCAGTGATGGCTCCAGGGCGTCTGATACCCACCGGTCTGCGTGGGCCTTGGGGGGACCGGCGGGGAGAGCAGCTTGCCGCTCTCCGCCGCGCTCCGGGCCTCCTTCCCACTGTCCAGGCTCCAGCTGCTGGGCGTGGGGTTCACCGCTGGAAGGGAGGGAGAGCAAGGCTGAGGCGTGCGTGCCCGGGGCCATGAGGAGGCCCGAGTTACCCGGAACGGAGGAGCAACCGGACCAAACGGGAGGGCTCCCGAACGCTGGCCCTTCCTGCGGCTGCCTGCCTCCCGGGGACCGCTGACGTGCAGTCAGGTGACGCCGCACCTGTCGCTCGCGCTGCAGCAGCACGCAGGACGACAGAGCAGTGTGTGCAGACACCTGCTGAGGACCGCGGGGGCGTCTGGGTGCCAGACGGCACATGGGAGACGCCGCCACGCGACTGGCTCAAAACTTGGTTTTCAGTGGACATCTCTGGACACACGCCGCACTCAAGAGCGGGGAGGCGGGGACAAGGTGACAATCCCACCGCTGGGCAGAATTACGGGAGGGAACAGCCACACCCCACGGTCCCCGTGGGCCAACTGGGGAAAGGCCCCTTCCTTGCTCCTGAAATCCATGTGTTCCACTGAGGTGCGTCCTAAAAAATAATTTAGAACGCGGACACAACGTTCCTCTTTCGTCATCGGCCTGTTGCATGCTTCAGAAATAGGCACAGAAATGGGTGCGGCCCTGCCAGGAACAGGCCTGAGGCCGGAGGATAGGAATAGCTTCAAGGTTCACAGAGCCAGGCTTCCAGGCCCCAGGCGTGCAGCCGCTCCCTGAGCAGACACTGCCATCTGGTGGCCACGTCTGGGATGTCGACGTTTTGTCGCTAAATGACAGCGTTCATTTAAGAGGATGAAATGACCACTCAAAAATAATATCAATATCTCAAAAACAACTTTTTTTGGTTCCTCTTACATTCCTAACTTCTGCAGACAGAGATCGGCGTTTGACCTGTACCATCAAAGCAAAAGTTGCGTTTTAAAATAATATGGGCCAGGAGTTCCCTGCTTTCGGTCTCCCGAGGCAAGTTTGACATGGAATGTCGATGGACCCGTTCTCCTCCAAGGCAGCACGGTCCAGTCCCCAACGAGGACAACTAAGGTGCACCTGACGGGGACATCTCGTGAGTGACTCCCAATTCACTGTCTGTGGGACCGCAGGGGCCCGTGAAGCCGGACCCGGAGAGAGGCCAGCGGGTGACTGGCTAAGCCCCCTGCCCCCTGCCCCCCGCCCCCCCCAAGAGGAAGTCTGCAGAGCTGCACCGGCTAACCCCAACTGGCTGATCCTGGCAGTGCCTGTAGGTGCTTCCAAGGGGAAGCAGGGTCCCGTGTGACCCTGAGGTGGGCCCAGTCCCTTCTGCACTGGGTTGCCATTCCGACATGGTGCCCGAGTCACCAGCAACAGGAGGGGCGCTGGTGGGGGGAGCCGTGTGGGGACACGGGAGGTGGGGGGACAGGGACGCATCGGGACGGTGCTGTTTTCGTTGTGCGGACGCAGAGCCACCACTGCACCCCGTCTCGGGACGCCCAGGGGTGGTGGCCCGGGGGACTCGGAGAATGACGCCAGAATGACCACCCTTTCTGAAGATGGAGTCCCAAGGGACCGTCCTTCGTTTACCCCTGAAGGGCAGGGGTGTCAGGAACATCAAAGACCCGGAGGCCCGGGCCTCCACGCGGACACACGGACACGGAGAAAACGAGGACGGACACACCTTCCCCAGGCCCGGGCGGGGGAGGGGCGGCCCCCTACCTTTCTCAGGCGCAGACAGGTTGGGGTCGCTGCGCGGCAGGGCGCCGTCTCCCACGTGGTTGAACAGCAGCCTCTGGAAAAGGGGCAAGAACCTGTTTTCACGGCCCCACGCGGGGGGGGGGGGGAGGGGCACACGCGAGGCCTTCTAGAAAGTGAGATGATTGTCGCGGGACTGAGACTTTCTGTTCAAAATAATGTTTGTCTGGTATCGGTGCCCCTGGAAACAGTGTAATTATACTTATGGGGGAACGGGAAGAAGAGCCTTAGATTTTGAAAAAGAAAAACCCAATGTTTCAAAAGGTCGTCTCGGAGTTGGAACAGAAACGGTGAAGAACTTTTCGTCATGAAGTGCAGGGAGAAAGCAAACAGGGAGGAGGGATAGGGCTGTGGTGGGGGGGGGGCTGGGTGCAAACGAGGGGGAGAGAGAAGTGTGAGCTCAGAACCTCCTGGGCAGGGCCTGCATGTTCTGAACCCCGGATTAGGTCAAAATGTGAAACCCGTGGTCGACGTTCTACAACTTTCAAGCCAGAAAATGTGCCGGTTTTACATGTTCTCCCTAATATAACGGGAGAACGAGTGCAGGCCCTTCGAGGTGGACGCCCCACGGTGACGCGTGTTATTGAAGTTTTAGCAACATGCGCCTCGCTTCGGATTTTGCCCAGGGCTGGCAGCATGCTCTCCCGGAGCAGATGGGACCGAATGTCACGGTCCTTTGCAACGTCCCCTCGCCACGTCAAGGGACAAGGAAATCACACAGGTCAGCACGCAGAAATACCATCTGCTGGGGAGCGGTGCCGTGCAGACCAGGTGCCCCGGGGCCTCCGGGAAGATCGCGCCCCCAGCAGGGGTGACCAGTCCAGTGCCAGCCACCAGCTCGCACCCTTGTCCAGAGCTAACCCTAACCCCTGCCCGGACACGCAGGAAAACCAAGTCACTCCCAAAGGCAGAGCGAGCCCTGGAGGTGCCCCGAGGGCCACGCCCGGGCCAGCCCTCACTCCGACTTAGAGGGATCAGTCCCAGTCCAAGTCCAGGGGCAGGTGAGGGCCCGGTCCTCAACGTGTTAGCGAAGGGCAGAGGCAGACAGAGTGGTCCCGCCCCCGGGGGGGGGGCTGGGGAAGGGAGGGCCTGCCGCTCCCGGGACTGGGCACAGGCCGGAAGACAGACCACTGGGCGCACCACACCGCTGGGCGGGGGCTGCTGCGCGTGCGAGGGGCTCTCCGGATTCCTGCTGCTCCCGCACCCCCTCCCTCACCCACCGGCCACCCCCGGTGACGGTGACGTTTAAGTGGCAGCCACAGCCCATGCATCTGCCCCAGGAAATGGCTCAGGCGGGAAGTCCCTGCAGCAGGCCCCTGTACCCCCTGCCCCCCAAGGGCCGTGCTGTCTGACCCCGCAGTGTTTCTGCGGAGACACGGAGGCCACTCCAGATGCCGTCCCGCAGGGTTTACCTGCGAAGGCTCCACGGGGGTCGGGTAGATGGCGCTGCACGGCCTCTCCCTCGGGGACAGGCAGGCGCTTTCCCTGGAATGCTTGTGCTTGTCGGACAACAGAGGAGAAGCTGGGGGGAGGAGGAGGAGGAGGAGGGGAGAGGGACCGTCAGTGTGGCGGTGGCTCTGGGCGCCCTCAGCCCACCCCTCCCCGTCAGTCACCCACCTCTGGCGCTGGACGGAGCAGAACTGGTGACGTTGGGCGAGGCCGAGTGGGCGGAGCTCAGGCTGGAGGTGGACGGGCTTGGCTGGAAGGAGAGGACGGGTCGGTGGGCACGGGCCGCCCGGAGCCCGCGGCTCGGACACACTGGGGGCAACGCCACTGAGGCGTTTGTTTTGTTTTTTTCCAAATTGGCCAAAACAGAAAAAAAGGAAGGAAAAAGGCCATCTACAAATGCAGAAAAGCTCACTAGCTCCGACTGATAAAATCTGTCCGAATGAACCAAGAATCGGGGATTTCAGCTCCTGCCAGAGGAGCGCCTCCCGCCGGCTCTGTGCGGCGTGCAGGCGCCCGGCCCAGCCGAGCAGAAGGCCCAGCCTGGGGGCTAGTGCCTCAAGGAGATGAGGGATGCGCCTTCCCGTCGTCTCCGAAAATGCGTCCAAAGCACGCACTCAGCAATAGGTACGAGGCCTCTTCCTCAAAGACAGTGGTGAGGAAAACTCAGCCGACTTACTGAATTATTACAGATGCCACGTGAACAGTGTCTAAATAAAACTTTTGTTGCAAGACACGGTGACTCTCAAATCCCAAAAAACTATCTTTTTCTTCGGCAAAATAAAACCCCCTCTTTATTACAAGCAATTGTCTGACATGTACCTAAGCACAGAGATTTTATAATGGACCCGAAACCGTGGGTTCATAAAGGAGGAAAAGCCACTGGGAGGCGCTAGGAGGTGGCTGTGGGGTCCCAGGGGTCTCGGAGCGGCCCTGCCCTGGCCCTGTCGCCTGCCCAGGGCCTCTTCTCTGACTCAGAGAGCCATCGGGGCGCTTAAAGGTTTGCCCTCCGGTCAGGACCCCTCCACCCAGCGCAGCCAAGCGGAGGGAAGGGCTCAGGGTGGAGGCGGACCCGCACAGACAGATGCGGCCGGGCAGGAAGCCGCGCCGGCACCCACCTGCATGTTGAAGACCTCGTCCGAGCTCTCCGACTGCCCCGTGATGTTGCTGACCTCAGCGGAGGCCTGGGAGGACAGCGAGGAGGAGGAGTAGCGGTTGACAGCTGGGTAGCTCAGGGGGCTGTTTCGGGGGGAGAAGGGGCCGTTAACGCAGTCTCTGAGTTGCACTCGCTCCCGTGTTGGCTCGGTATGAAGGTGACAGGAAGAAAAAAACAACACCCGTCCCGCTGGCCTCGCTCCCCTCGCACGCTTGCATTTACTTATTTCTCGTGCCGCTGATGCCTCCCCAGCAGCAGATGTCTGTGGCTGCTATGGTGGGTTAATTATTTCATTAAGAAATAGCAGGTTGGACCAACTGTGCCATAAAGAGCGAGAGGATGACTCCAGATCGCCTGGTGGGGACGCCACGTTGTAAGGTAAGGAAGAGTGCGCCGTACCTGCGCCGAGGAATCACCCGGGCCCCCTCTGGGCTCATGGCGGCGGGCGCCGAGTTCCTGCAGATGCGCGGGCTCCCGTTGGGGAAGTGCACCGGGCTGGCTGGGAGGCCGGCCGAGAGCTCCTGCGGGGGCGGCAGGGAAAACACGCGGAGGGGCAGTTAGCAGGCGTGTCTACAGGCTCGGGACGCGTTCTAGGCGCCGTGACATCTTTACAAAGGGCCGTCAGGTAAGTCTCAGAACTGTTAAGCTCTCTCTCTCACTTCCTTTCTCATTTTCATAGAAGCTGAGCACAGCAAAAAGAAGACCATGCCATCTAAACACTCAGACGGAACGGTGAGAAGGTGCAGTTTGGCAGGAGAACCAAAAGAGGCTGCTGCAGAACACATCTCGGCCCCCAGCCACGGCCACCTCGCACGCACCTGGATACCTAGGCTGGACTTCATCACGAAGAACTGGTCGACCAGCTTCTTGTGCAGCGGCCGCATGTCTTGAGGGACGAACTTCTCGTGCACGGCCAAACCGAACTCCAGGATCTGGGCCTTGAGAAGGACACGCGGGAAAAAGCCACGTCACTGAGCATCTATCTCCACTGAAGCCACTCCACGGTCCTAAACGCTGGATAACCCACACGGCTCACTGCCAGTACCTTCCTCACCCCGAGGGCCACGTGGAGAACTTACCGTGTTCCCTCTGTCCTTGCAGGTCAGACTCGGTAACTCCCTGCTCTGTTCCGGAAGCTGTAAACTGACCCCTCCAGGCCCCGACCCTGGCCGGTCCCTGGGCCCAGAACTAAGGTCTGCGGACTAGGCCCGCGGGGCATCAGCTATGGGCCAAACCAAACACGACCTCACTGATCTCTAATCTGAGAGGGCGTGGTGTGTTCTGTTGCTGGCTTGCTTGTTGCTTTGGTTCTTTCAGGCGGGAAGAGAGCCTCTGGCCATTCCGTCCCACTCACGTGGGCACACATGTTCACTCACATGGGTACACATGTTCACTCACGTGGGCATAAGAAGTCTCCATTTCCTATCTAGCCCCGCCTCCCAACCATCACATAGCCTAGCTCCGAGGTTTTCCAACCGAATCCGGGCCATAAGCTGTCACATGACCCAAACAGACTCTGGAAGACGACGAGGCTGTGCCTGGTTCTGTCCAGTCCGTGGGCTTAGTCCGCAGCGCGGGCCGCCGTTTCCCAGCACAGGCCAGCGGCCGCCCACTTCCCCGCGGCACCGTGGAAGCAGCACCCGCGCGGACTCACTCCCTCACTCGCCTAGTCGTCCATGCTGGGCCCCAAACTGTGAGCGAGACGTCAGCGCCAGGCTCACGGCAGGTCTTTAGGGGGCACGCTTAAAGGATGTTCCAAGAGGCTTGTGAACCGTTGGTTTTAAGGGGCTCGTCCCCCTTCTCCCATTTGCTCTCGCGCCGCAGTGGGGACAGAGGGCAGAGACCAGCGATGCGGAATGCGCTGCGGGTGAACCCGCGACCCCCGACCACCAACGCCAGCGCAGACGGCCGCGCTCACGGTCTCCGGGGCGGCGAGAGCAGGCGGCCGGGCCTGCCCTTACCTGGTCCAGCATCAGCTCCCGTAACCGTGCGATCTTCTCCCCATCTTCAGGGTGACTCAGGATGTAGTCCTTGACGAAGAAGGCCTAGACAGGGAGGGAACGGTCCGTTTACCGCAGGAGCCTCACACGCCGGGGACGGGAGGCCACCGTGGGGTGTATAGACCCAGCATCTTGAAAGAAACGACGCCGTCGGACACCAGGTCTGGGTGGCGCACAGAGGGGCTCCTAGCGAGGGCAGCGGGTTGGGGGGCGGAATATAAAATATGAGGAAGATCAGAGACTGTGTGAGTCTCCTGTAACATGCACAGCAAATCCAGATGCATGAGCTGCACGGGGTCCCCGACCTTAGACAAGCTGCTGCGCCTGACGACTCAGCGGGGCAATGCGGGGGCTCCGGCCCCCAAGCTGCTGTGCCCTTCTGTTCAAAACTGGGAGGGCCGCGGAGCAGCCCACGTCAAGGATCTCCTAGCCAAGGTCAGGCTCGTCTGTGCCCACGAACCCTGTGCTCCGGGGGTGGCTCCAGGGGGGTGTTCACCAAACAGCACCTCACCGCGTGTGTCCCTGCAGGTGCGTGTGCACACTCACTCCCTCACCCTCACCGCGTGTGTCCCTGCAGGTGCGTGTGCACACTCACTCCCTCACCCTCACCGCGTGTGCTCCTGCAGGTGCGTGTGCACACTCACTCCCTCACCCTCACCGCGTGTGTCCCTGCAGGTGTGCGTGCACACTCACTCCCTCACCCTCACTGCATGTGTCCCTGCAGGGTGCGTGTGCACACACACTCCCTCACCCTCACTGCATGTGTCCCTGCGGGTGTGTGTGCACACTCACTCCCTCACCCTCACCGCGTGTGTCCCTGCAGGTGTGCGTGCACACTCACTCCCTCACCCTCACTAAGTGTGTCCCTGCAGGTGTGTGCACACTCACTCCCTCACCCTCACTAAGTGTGTCCCTGCAGGTGTGCGTGCACACTCACTCCCTCACCCTCACTGCATGTGTCCCTGCGGGTGTGTGTGCACACACACTCCCTCACCCTCACAAGGGCGTGCACTGGGGAGCGGAGTGGGGACACGCCACCAAGGATGACTGTCTGCCCCACTTCACTAGGCCCACGCCCGTGTCCGTGGCAGCCCCGCGTGAGCGTGCTCCCGTGTGTGCGTGTCCCGAGGAACAGATTTCTGGGGCCCCGGGAAGCCACGCCTCCCGACAACGTGGAGCGCTCACCTCCTGGTAGCGGGCAACCCCGCCGTTCACGGCGGCGTCGATCACCCCGTTGAGGCACATGGTCAGGGGGTTGACGTTCTGCATCTGCCGGGCCTGGCACTGCGCGATCAGCGTCTTCAGCTGCTGGTTCTTGTTCTCCAGCACCTCGATCGCGTTCTCCAGAGGGCTCATTTCCACCTGGGGCAAGGGAGGCGCACACGGACTGGATTTCGGGACACTCGGGGCACAGAGCAGACCATTCAGGTTCTAAATGACCTGTGGCCCTGCCCCCCCGCCCCATCGATGTCTCCACCAGGGGCCCTCCAGCGGAACGGACAACGATGTCCCTTTGTGAGGTCTGCAAAGGGATGGTGGTGACGGCCATCGGCTGCACTGCGGTTTGGATCATGGGGACCCTTAATTATCTATTAGCCCTGCGACAACCAAGGCACCCTTCAGAGGAAAGGAAGTCAGGCTGTGACTTCTGACACGTCTGTCTTCCCTCCCCTTCCTAGATGCTGGCTGCGTGCAACGCTCATGGGAGACGCAAAGACGCCTTTGCAGGTGCTCCGGGGCCTGGGTGTCTGCAGCCCCACTGGGGAGACGGCACAGGGACGCGTACAGACCCCAGGTGCCCGTGTGCCGCCACCATACGGCTGCTGTGGGCAAGGAACCCAGAACCCGGGAGGCAGGCGTCCCCGGAGAGTGACCCAGAGAAGCCTCACAGCCCTCCGAAGCACACCATGGGTGTTTCGTAACTTAACTGTGCTGCCCGCATGAGGGACCCTGTGAGGTCCGCGGAGGGACTCCCGTGTACCACCCCGCATTGCTAACACTGATGTGGGACCGAAGGAACAGCAGGACGGGCCGAGGTCTTGGGTGTTTGCTTGCTTCATCCGAGACCTGAGTTGGCGCAGAAAGGGCGCGGTCAGAAATCTAACCCAAAGTGACCTCACAGCGGGGGAGGGGGTTCTGATCACAGATTCCTAACTGCACAGGGCATGAGGGGCCGTCAGGCCCAGGCCTGTAACTTCCTTACTAAAAGGTTCCTCTGTGCCTGAAGCCAGGCCGATCCACCCTTCCTGTGCCTCTAGGTTGGCGCCCCTTTGAAATGGGCTAGAACCACCCTCAGGAAAGCAGGGGGTGGTTAACTCTGCTGCAGTCTGATCATGCCCCCCCCCCCCGCCTCCTCCAGCCTCCAAGTCCCTTCCTTAGTTCCCTCCTTCATTCCCAAGGCGGAAAACCACTGACTGAGTTGCTTTGGGAAGCGTTTCATACTCTGTTGCGACCTGGCTTCCAGGCAGAGCCTCTGTTTGGCTCCCACTCTTATCAACTCATTAAAACTTTGTACGGGCTTGGACGTTGCTAGGTGACAAGTTCCTAGTAAAGCCTGCTGCCCCCCGATGCCCCGGCTGAGCTGACAACCCGCCCCTCTGGTCCGCGCAGAGGCAGGCTGTGGAGGAAGAGACGCGGGAGCTAATGAGAAGCGGCTCCCGGCGGGCAACGCGGAACCACCCGAAAACGAGGAAGAGCAGTGAGACTCTCAGCCGATGGCCACGGAGGGCTCTCGCTCAGGCCCGGGGACAAACGACAAATGACGACAGCCCCACAAACAAATCCCCTGGAGTGAACGGACTCCGGGTGACGAGCTACTGGACAGTGACCGGACACTGCTGACCGAGGAACGACTGGTCATTATCTCGACCGGGCACCGGATGCTACGGAGGTTTTGTCTTGGTGTTAACACACACTGAAGTATTTATGGACCGAGTCACGTGGTGTCTGGGGTTTAACGGGGGTGCCCAACCCTCGGCTTGCAGGCCGCCTGCGGCCCAACACAAAATCGTAAATTCACTGAAAACACGGTGAGATTTTTTTTTTGTGATGACGTGTCACAGTGTGTTTAATGGGTAGCCCAGACATGCCAAAAGGCTGGACACCCCACTTGCATCAAAGAGAAAGAGTGAAGGTGCAGAGGAAACAGAACCGGCCTTTGGGACCGCTGCGGGAGTGCGGGGCAGATGAAACGAGTTCGCTCTCCATCTCCCCCACTCTCGTCTGACCTAAAGCAGGCAGCTCTGCACAGAAGGGACGGCGGGCACCTGCAGGGTCCGGGCACTAGGTGGCGCCGGCAGCCGGTCTGGCCGGGAGCGGGAACTGTTCTCAAAGCGGAGCCTCGAGCTGTCCTGAGGGACCTGATGTGACGTGCGAGAGTGGTCCCGTGACCGTCAGCTGGAGCTCTGAAACATCACTGTGTGTGCACTCTATTCTATAGGGTTTCCGTCTCACGTAAAATTTAAAGATAAGCTCACTTGCTCATCAGAAAAACATCGCTTTTTGTTTTACAGGCAGAAAACGAAATCGATCCCCGGGGAGCCAGCAGACAGGCTCCGTGACGCCGGCGCCCGGGGGGCGGGCAGCAGGCCTGTGCGCCGGCCCAGGCCACTGAGCTCTGTGGTCAGCAGCCACTGGCCTCCCTCGGACAGCCCGGGTGCCTGCGCCACAATGCCAGCAGGCGGGCATGCAGACCCTGGACTCAGGCCCTACAGGAATGCACGGTGCTGGATTTGTTTAGGACGCCTGCATGCATTTCTGCTGCTGCAAAATGAAAATGCCATTAAATCCTTATCCTGATGGAACACGATAGTGCTAGGGGAGTCGGGGGTGGGGGGGCTCAGTCACGCTTAGGTTTCTGGTAGGCCAGGCCATTCTCAGGGGATGGTCTGGGCAGAGGCTGCCCCACTGACCCACGGACAGCGCGGGCCTGCTCGCCAGGTAAGCAAGAGTGTCGATGGTATTTTCACAGCCGGCACGCTTCCTACCACGCGAGGGTGGGGGTGCCCACAGGGCTGGCTACGGCCCCTGTGATACCCTGGGGGGCTGCAGGGCTGCCGCAGACGGCAGGGCTGGGGCTGACGTCGACGGGGATCTGCCCAAGGGGCAGCCGGAGCAGCGGGAAGGGCTCTCACCCGGACGTGACCGCCACCAGCAACTGCTGTCCCCGTCCCCACCACCGGGGACTGGAGCTGGGGGCCTGTCTGTCACCCCGAGAGTTCTCAGGGTGCTGAGGTTCCGGGTTCTGTAATGACACCCCGAACTCCAGCAGGTGATCCTCCAGGATCACGTGGCGAGACGAACACACCGCGTCCTGTCCCTGCGGCCTCTCACCGTGTGGACCTACTGCGCGCCTCACACTGTGCTGGGCCTTCCCGTGAGCCTCCGACTTCCAGGAAGGAAACTGAGGCTGGGAGAGGTGAACCCACTGGCTGTGGAGTCAGAAAAATCTGGGGTCAAGTCTGGCCTTTCTCGGTGTCTTGCTATGGGACCGACCTCGGGCAAAGGCCTGTAAAACCAGGGGCAGGAGGGATGAGCACACACAGCTCAGACCGGGGCACGGCCGTGGCCTTCCCCGCGCCGGCTGGGCACACCGCCATCACTGCTGGGCACACGGCGGCAGCGATGACGAATCCCAGCTGTGCACCTCCAGGCCCGTCTGCTCAGGCCCAGTGGCGTCTGAGGACTCCCACTGGCTGGCCGGACGAGGACACAGGACCGTGCCCCTTCAAGCCCTGGTCCTGGGGTCGGGACCATGCACACACGTGCCGACCTGCTCCGAGGGCCGCAGGGACCCGGGTCAAAGGCAGACGCCGGTGGCCAGGGCGGGACTGCAGGCGGGCCGCGGGCCTTACCACTTCGCGCTTGTCCACCTCGAACCAGCGGGAGATGCCGGGCAGGCTCTGCACCAGGAGCAGCGACGTCCTCTCCACCCAGAGGCTCTGCGGGACACGAGGCCGGTCAGTCCCCGGGCGCCCTCCCTCCTTCCCCGCCGCCACCGAGCCACAGCAGGGGGCTGCCCTTCCCTCCTGTCGGGGGTTGTCTCTCCCTGCTGGTCATCGCGGGGCTTGGGGAGCGGAAGCCCTCTGCACCCACGAAGCCATCACAGCGAGAGGACAGGACGCTGGGGCATCTGTGAGTGGGGCCACTGCGTTCCGCCTGCCCCTTCTCCTGTGTGGAACACAGGGCCTCACACGTGAACAGACATCTTAGAGCTATAAACAGAGACTACCACGCTGTCGTCTCCGCTATGTGTCTGAAACCCTAACTTGGGGTCTCTCTACTCCTCCGGGCACCGCCACGCTGGTGTGTGGGGGGAGACCGTCCCTGCTCATCAGTCAGCACAGGAAAGGGCCCAGGGGGGTCCCACAGCTGGGCCTGCTGTGAGTCAGGATGCCAAGACCCAGAGACGTGGCGCCACCTGCTCCCAGTACAGCCCGGCCCCTCCCGCTCTGCCCGGGCAGCGGTGGTTCCTGGGCCGCTCTGGCTGCGGCCATCGGGGCGGGTCTGTGTGTCACAGCCGGCTCCCTTGGGCCAGGCTTGGTGTCCCCAGGACACCTGGGACATGGCTGCCTTCGGCAAGAGCTGACGTACCTATGCCTCCTTCCTCTCATGTAAACACGGTCCGTTCCCAGGGGAGTAACAAACTGTGTGACATTCCCGGAACAGTGCCATTGACTCGGCAGCAGCAGCACAAACAAAAATGGAAGGACTTCCGTGAGCCAGCCAAGGTGTGCTGACATGGCAGGGGGCATCCCCGTGACGGGGGCTGGACGTGTCCTGGTCCTGGTGGTGACGGGGGTCAGCCCGTACATACGGGCTCAGGACACAGGGAAAGGGCGGCTGCAGGTGCTGGGAGAGGACGGAGGGGCAGCTGGCGTGCACGCCAGCCGGGCGAGGCTGGGCAGCCCTTCTCAGAGCAGGTGACAGCGAGTGAGCGGAATTGGGAGAGGAGGTGGCAGTTTGTCGGGCGGGGGCAGCGGTGGGGGAGGCGCAGCAGGGGCAGCAGGCACAGAGAGGGGACCAGACTGGGGAAAGGCACGGGGAGACCTGCAGGGAGAAGCGGGGAGCCCCAGAGAGAAATGGGGGGGGCCCACAGAGAGGCGGGGCGCTGCTGCAGCTGAGGCAGAGGTGGGTGAGTGGTTGTGATGCCGAGGCTCTGGGGGCTGTGCGCCCAGGGAGGAGGAGCCACACTGATGATGATGATGATGATGATGATGATGATGATATGATTTAGGGGTCGGCTCTATCACCAGGGAAACGTTTAGGGTGATGATGAGGAGGAAAGGTGGGAGAAAGAGCAGTGGAGAAGGTGCAGGCTCTGGGGCCGGGTCCCCGGCCGTCCGAGCGGCAGTCCGGGCAAGTCCAGGGCCTGACTCGCGTGCAGTGCGACTGTTCGCTGGAGGCTCCTGCCGTGGAACTATTCCACGAGCTCCCCATCTTCAAGTGGGTTGGAGGGCGGAAGGGAAATGCGTGTCCCAAAGGAGCGGGAAGTCGTCGCAGCTCTTTGCAGCAGCACCCCGGGGCCCCTCCTCCGCCGGCTCCCCTGGCCCCACCCCAAGGGCTGGTCTCCGTCCAGTCCCGTCACAGCTCTGCGAGACCGCCCGTCCCAGCCGCCCCTTTCTGCCTCTGGGCTGTGACTAATCCCCAGGTCACCCAGGCACAGGTGACAGGGCGACCCGGCAGGAGACAACCCTTGGGACAGTGTTCGGTTTCAGCGCGAGTACAGACTCGCGGGGAAGGAGCAGCCTGGCCCAGGAGCCCTCGGGGATACAGCGGCTTTGCCTGCTCTGTTGGAGGGCAGACTACAGACGACCTGGGGCCTGTCTGGGCTCACCGCGCCCCCACTGTCAGCACGAGGACCGAGCAGACGATAATTCATCTCCGCAGTGACCTTGCCCCCTGACCCCCAGTGGGGCTCCGAGAGGTCCCAGCCCTCCCTGGCCGAGGGAGCCCCGACTCGGCAGGCGTCCTGGAACCTCTGAGAACAGAGGGCGCCGCACGGGCCAAGGGTCTAGGGTTGGCTGCTGGCCTGGGCCCGCTCGGAAACCCTGACGGCATGGCACGCCCTGCTGACAAGCAACAGCAGCAGAGGGCAGGGCAGGGCAGTGCAGGGTGCCGCCCCCCCCAGCTGTCCCTGCCATCTGCCCACTGAGCTCTGCCCGGAAGTCCTCTCTGCTCAGCATCCTTTACTCGTCGCCCTGGACTGCACCTGAGAACACCTGTCCTGGGCCTCCCACGGCTGGCTCGCAGAGAATGAGTGAGAGGACTGAGCTCGACCGGGAGAGGTCAAAGACTGCGTGGGGCCCGCGGCCACGGGACCTGCGGCAGGAAGCAGACGCCAGGACTGGCTCTCAGACGCACCGGGTTAGAATCCCTGGGCTGGGGGCCAGGACTCGTCCCGGTCAGTGAGCGCCCCGTGCACTCTGGCGCCCGGCAGAGCTCAGCACCACCGGATGCAGTGATTCCCGTGCCTTCCCAGTTCTCTTGCCCGACTGTACTCCGAGTCCACACGCAGTGAGGGTCTGAACCCAGTGCGCTCCCAGCCCCCAGCCCGGAGGGGTAACAGCATGCCGCTGCCGTACCTTGAACTCGTTCTCCTTGTCTTTGGCTCCTCTGTGAAAGGGGCGGTCGTAGCGGAACTTCCAGATGTGGTTCACCCTGTAGAAGCTTTTGATGTTGTCCGGGACGCCCTCTCGCTGCAGCACCTCCTGGCTCTCCGGGATGGGGGTCACGGCGTAGATCTGCAGGTCTGGGAGGGTGGGGTCAAGGAGGAAACCCGACATTCCGACGGCCGGCTGCCGCTGAGCAGGGTGGGGCGGAGAGGAGGGGCTGGGCAATAGCCTGCCACTGGTTCTGCTCTGACTCGAAGCAATTTAAAACATTCCCAAGAAAGTGCCCAGACCTCTGTTCACACCAATCACTCCTCCAACGACAGGCCTTGAGTTAGCTTTAGGTAGGCGATTCTAAAAATATATCAGTTTAAAATTTCTATGACCCATGAATTTATCACTGATTTTCTTTGGCGGGGGAGGAGAATGGGTGGGGATTGTTTGGGTCGTGGGTGCTCGGGATTGCATGAGTTCTAACCCCTGCACCTTATCTTCAGTCATTGTAGGGGATGCACTTGTCTTTGCCCTCTGCGTGCCCCTTTTTACATGTATCCGTGTAACACTGTATCAGTGCCCGCGACTGGGACCAAAGGCGGAGCCAGCCCCAGGGTGACGGACACCTCCCTGCGCGAGGCTCCCAGTTGCAGCTGGGATTCCCGCCTTTGAGCTCCCCACTCTCCCGGGCCTTGTGCCGAGAAGCAGAGGTTCAGTTGTAGCTGGTATTTTAAAAACTACAGGTATTATAATTGCCTCTTTACCTCCTCTTCGCATTCCGAGAAGGATGGCAAAGTAGTTTTCTCTATGCACAACAATTACTGGCCACTGTTGCATTTTAGGTTCTACTCTGGAACAGTGCCCACAGTTACCAGGGGTCTTTAGGGTCTTTGAGACCCACCCACCGCTTCAGGAAGAGACGGGGGATTCAGAAAGTCCCGGCTGGGGGAACGGCCTTTGTCTCTGACGCCTACGTGACCTCAGCTGAGTGGCTCCTGTTTGCACCACGGGAGGGTCAGCTGCAGAGCAATCACACAAGGCTGCCCAGGATGCTGTGGCCAAGAGCCCCCAAAGATCCTGGGGGACCTCTTTCCAGGCCTCCCTCATTCCAAAATAAAAATGTCAAGGGGAAAGGGGGTGAACCATACGTTCCCGTAAACATAAGGCTGTGATTTCCTTGAACTGAAGCCGTTTCCATAGGGTACGGCAGAAAGAAATGTCTCTAAGGGAAATCACTAAAAAGAGCTCTGAAAGCAGAGCTGAAGATACAGAAAAGTTTTCATGAAAAGGAAAAAAAAAAAACTGAACGGATCTTCAGGAGATTCCTCTTCAACTGACATCATGATCATAAAGAGAACAAGTGTGCTCAGGAGGGGCTGAGCTGGAAGGAGCTGACGGGAAACGGGGAGAAAGAGACCCAGCCGCGACGGCCCCCCGCCCCCTCCCCCTGCCGCGGGGACGCGCATGCTCCCCGGGGCGGGTCGGATACACTGCGCCTCCGCCTGGAAGATGGTCTCGTCGGGCTGGTTGGCGTGCTGCATGGCGATGGCGTGCGGGAACTCGGTGAGCATGCGCTGCTGGAAGGCCTCCAGCCGCTCGTAGTCGTGCCCGCGGCACACGAACTCCTTGTTCTGCGGGCGGAAGGGAAACGGACAAGCTGAGCGGATGGACGCACGCGCGGACACAGCGGGCAGACTGACAGCTGCCGGCGGGGAGCGGGGCGACGGGGCTGGGTGGTGAGAAAGGTGACGAAATTAAGCAAAAAAAAAATAAAAAACCTCACAGACACCGACAGCAGTGTGGTGGCCAGCAGAGGGAAGGGGGTGGGGGAGGTGGCAGAGGGGGAAGGGGGGACACGCGGCGACGGAAGGAGACTGGACTTGGGGTGGTGAACACACAACAAGGGTGATGGGTTACAGAACTGTACACCTGAAACCTGCATCATTTTATGAGCCCCCGTCACCCCGATAAACGCAATGAAGGGTAAAAACAGCCAGGTGCATGAGCCGAGTGCATGAGCTGCAGAGAAGCCAGAAGCTACGGCGGCTCTGGCAGTGAGTGAGCCCGTGGCTCCCCGCCCCTGGAACGGCCTGAGAAACGTGCCCAAACACGAGAAATGCAGGTTGGCGCCCGTGAGCTTCGCTCCCTGGACTTTCAGTAACCCCAGCAGCACGGCCCCACCCTCCCCAGTTCACCTGCCTGGGGAGGCAGAGAGGGTCCTCGCTTCTCAAGACCGGGCGCTCATGCCCCTCCCCTCATTCACCGCACTCAGGCCAAAGATTTGTTCTGCGAACGGGATATCAGGTTTCTCCCAGGATGCGGAGGAAAAGCTGTGTGCACCGTCTCTAAAGACGCACTGCACGGGGCCCTCTCGGAGGAGCTGCCAAGCTCAGCGGTCCTGGGTGCCGGAGAAAGGCAGGCGGAGTCCGCTGGGGCTCCAGCTCCCGAGCGAAGGTTTAGGCTGTTCAAAATGCTGGACATCTATTTGCGTTTTGTCTTGTTCTACAGTCAATGTGCCTCCCGTGGGTCAGGACTGTCTGGCACCAGGTAAGAAGGGGCAAGGTCGTCCTGGAGGTAGACTGGGCAGCAGGAAAGGTGGGCCGATTCCAAAGAGCACCCTCGTGACTGGGGTAGTGACTGGGGTAGACCTGAGGGCGCTCTCACAGGTGAATGATGGTGCCATTAGAACTGCTGGGCAGTCTCTGACCGGGCACTCTGCCCCTGTCTTATTTAACCCCCAAAGGAAATGCATACTCTTAGGGGGGATTTAAGTAGCACAGGGCGTCACTGAGCAGTGACTCAGCCCCCCAATCCTTGCCCCTGGTCACTCTCCCCAGAGAAATTATTCTTCAGATTCACACACTGCCAGGTAAGAGCACATTCTCCACGAGGGTAAAAAAAAAAAGCTACTCAGATCCTTCAATGTTTTAGTCTGTCTGAGCTTTAAAAATTACCTTGAAATTGGACAAACAACGAGAGGAAAATTTAGCGTTGATGTTTGTTTTTGAATTGAACAATAGACTAGAATCTAGCCTAGGGATTCCGAAGGGTGCAGTGCCTTTAAAAACCAATAGAGGGCGACCCTTCTCCTTCATTTGGAAAGAAATGCCATTTATAGCCAGAAAGGCTGTTTTTAAAAGCCTGATGATGTAGAGGTTGGTTTATTCTAATAGACTTTTTAAACAAAATTTATTTTATTAAATGCTAATTCCCTTTAAAATTATGGCTCTTCAATGACTTTGGTTCTTTTAACTTTATACTTTTAATTCATGTCAATTGCATATGCTAAGTGGCCATCTAGGGCACCTTACAGAGCGCTCGCTCGTTGAACTTGAACTTGGCCAGGACGCATTATGACTTCTGAGAGTCCCTTCCGCCATAAACATGCTAGAGATCTACTGCACGGCTGCTCTGGTATAAAGACATGCATGCATATAACCACAGTAACTGATGTATAACACAATAGAAAATATAAAACTTTTTAAACCTCAACGTTCACTTTTTTCTTCTGATTCTTTAGAAGAAATTAAAAACAGATTTGTGGACCATCTGAAAACACCTTGTCTAACCACTGCCTACTGTGCATGACGGACCAGCGAGCCCTGAGTCTAGCACGGAAGGAAACATGATCTCTTACTTCGCACGACCCTGAGCTACCAGGAAGTGGGTCTGCTGTAGCGGGGTCCCCCGTGAACCCTCCTGGAGGTCACCCACGGGGGCCTCGGGCCCCCGTGCTGCTCACGGCCCTAGCATGCCCCCGGGGTCTCTCAGAGCCTGGTCCCGGCCAGGGCACCATGCAGGGGTGCCGGCCACAGCCCAGGCCCGCAGCGGCCCGCTCCCAGGACTCAGCCTTGGCCCCTGTTCCTGCTCCAGAAGGGAGCTTCCCCCCGTCCTCTGGCCACCCGTCTTCAGGGTTAGCTTTGGGACCACCCCAACATCGCGTCTCAACCCAACACGGAGATTTCACCCGTGTCCCTGTGGCACAGGTCAAACCCAAACACACGGTCACTGCAGCCGGTGAAAGGTGGGGCCAGCCTGTCGTTTGACGTCTGTTCCACGTGACGCTGGAGTGAGCCTGGGTCTGGTGTTCGGGTACTTTAGAATATGATAGTGTACACTTGCCCGAGCCCGAAAGAAACCAGTTGGTTCAGGGGCACAGGATCCTAAGCCCCGTGAGCTCCCGGGCACCAACACCTCCCACCTGAAAGGCCGGTGACTGTTTTCTGAGTGACCATGAACTTGGGTCAGCGTTCTCCTCCCCCTGGCCTCCCGGCACCCCCCACCTACATCTACTCCCGCGTGCTGAGGGCAGAGCAGGGTTTGGGGACGCACAAATACCACCTTTGTGCTGCACGTTGAGATTTAAAGTTCGTAATGAAGTCACTCGATTTAAAGAACCATCCCAGGCTTGTCTCCCTGGTTGCTTGGGGAGGTGCATCTCCTCTCCCGACCAAAGCTTCCACAGAGCTTAGACGCTGCCCATCGGTGTGTCCGGCAAGCCCCGAGCACACGAGACACTACTCGGCACGACGTGAATAAACGGGACAGCGGAGCCGGGCACTTGACTGCCCGGCAGGGACCCTGGAGCACCTGGAAACTCCCCTTCTGCAGAGCGAGTTCATGCCGGCAGTCCGCGGGCTCCCTGTGCTGGGTGACGCGTACCCTGCCACAAAGGCGTCACGGTGCCCACACTGCTCTTCCCCCGGACCTGCAGGCAGGCCTCCACGGGACATGGGATCGCCACGTGGTCCACGGTGCGGGACCCCCACCCCCAGCTGGCCTGCCCTTTCCTCTGATGCTGCCTCTGAGGAAGAGTGACCAGCAGTCACGCCAGAGAAACGACTCTAGTGACCAAAGATTGCTCATCCATTCGGCAAAGTTCGAGACTTGGGGAGGAAAATCAAAAGGTTGTTGGGTGTCTTGGGAAATTATTCAGAACGGGGCCCTCCCGGTAAGTGTGGGGTCTGCAGGCTAAGACGGGAGGAGGGCATCTCCTGCCGTTCTGGTGTCTGAGAGGGTAAATGCCACGAGCGTCTCCGCCGTCCGGACCGGGACACCTGCTGGGAGCGTGACAGCCAATTACACAGCACATTACTCACTCTTAAGAAAAACGGGAATTTCTTCCCATAAAATCCGACTCTGAAGAACTCTGGCTCGAGCCGCTGCTGGTCCATGATTTTGTCGTACAGAGAGGCCTCCATCACCTGTAGGGGAGACACTCGGCTCAGCCCTCCCACTCAGCCCCAAGGAGGGCAGCAGAGGGCGTCTCGTCCCAGGAGAGGAGGCCCCGTTCTGGTTCTCGGGGGGCTCACGGGCCCCGGCTGTGAAGGGTCGGGTGCATTCTTCCGTGTTCTTGCTGGAGAACATGATTTCTGTGCACACCGTCCACGGGGGAAATGTTCTCCTCCCAACTGAGCAACGTCGGTGTGAAGTGTGAGAAGCAGCAGCCCTTTCGGGAGGAGTCTCAGGCCAGGTGAGCGCCCCTGTGGGGGTCTGCCTGTCCTCGGACCGGCCACGCAGGGCAGGGGCAGTGCTCACTGGCTCGGGATGGGCGGGGAGAAACTGAGCAGCCACCCCGGGGGGCGGCCCACGGCGCCCAGTGCGGTCTGAGCTGGGCGTCTGAAGTGCGTCTCTGGCGATGGGGAACTTGAAATCGCAGGACGCATATGGCTCCCACTGCTGGTACTGCTGTCGCCAGGGTTCCAGAGAAGGCTCCTACCGCACCTGAACTCCGCCCCCGCCCCCGCCCCCAGGCACGGCACCTGGAAGAGCAGGTGGCCCGCAGCGCGAAGCCCCAACGACTCTGTAAAAATCTCAGTGATGGCGGCACCCACGGGCTCTCCCAGGAAACACTGCAGCCTCCCTCTCTCACGGGCCGGGATGCCAAGGGCAGCAAGAGACGGTTTCACGGGAAACCGCAGGGCCTGCGGGAGCCAGGGTGACTGACAAGAGCCTCAAGGGGCGTGTCCTCGCCGACGCCCCGCCCACGGGAAGTACTGCCAGTGACCTGGGCCCGCTCCAGCCCCCTGAATGAGTTACAGGGGGGGCAGGGGGTGACACGGGCCTTACAGGTTAGGGATAGCATCTCTCCAGTGGCTACCGCGGAGTCACAAGGCAACATCACTGCCTCTTTGCTTTACAGGTAAACACTGGTGACCCTGTTTTAGAAACCTGGAGGAACTCAAGGACATGATGACCAACGTTCGCGACTCCAAAGAGCACGGACTCGGAGAGCCCGCGGGACTGGGCTGGGCCTGCGAGAGGGGGAGGAGGGGACCCTGGCCTCACGGACACCGGACTTTAAGCTCGGGCCCTCGGGCGGGCCCTGGTTCAGGCTCGGCCAACACAAATACACTTCTGAAGCTGAAGGCAGCCGGCGCCTGCAGAAGTGAGCCCCCAAACGTTTAAAAACGGGTCTGTTAGCCGTTTCTACTATTTTGCTGCTCAGACCACGGCACGAAGAATAATAAATTGTTACACAGGTTTGTGTCCAAGGGGGAAGCTGTTCCAACAGTGTGGGGATTTTCCTCGACAAACTAGAAGTATCGATCCTGGCTTTGACTGTGTATTTCTGATGGGGTGTTCAGCCTCCACCCGCGATTTTTAACCGGGGGCCACAAGAACGTTTAAAACACGCAACACCTGGCCAGTTCGTCAGAGGCACTGGCCGCGTGTCCCTTAGGCTGTCAGTTAAAAAAGCGACAACGGCCGGTACAACAATAGCCGTCTGGTGTGAATGAATCAAAATCATACCTTTTTTTTTTTGTCAGATAGGCAAAAAGTATATTTTTGGTGAGCCGGGGAGTTTTAGCAATGAGTTCCCGTGTGCCGCAAGATGAAGAAGGTTGAAAACCGCCAGCGAGGGGGCGGGGGGGTAAGGGCCAGCTCACTCTTCGCATCCCCGTGGAAAGCACCGCGCAGAGCCTTTGGTTGCTTCTCGGTCTGGCAGCCAAGCGCCCCCGAGCAGAGGCTCGTCTTCACGAAGCTTCCTCCCTACCCCATGGGACCTGCCCGGCCCCCCCCCACCACCCCCGCAGTGTCCATTTCCCACTGGGACGCCGTGCGCCACCCCCCATGCCGCGCGAGGAGCACGCCCCCGCAGGCGCCTCACCCGCATCCTGCTCAGGTTTCTGTAGTCGTAGAAGCTCTCGTACTGCTCCGCGATCTTCCGGCAGAGGATGATGCCGTTCTCCCAGCACTGCGGGCCACGGGGACACGAGTTAGCGATCCCCTCCCCGCCCCCCACGTTGCGCACCCCCACCCCGAGGTCGGACAGGGCTGCAGTCCGGTCACGGGGCTCCCTTCCCCACCCCCACAACCTGGCTCCACGAGGACCCCTGCCACGCCGGGCAGGAAGACAGCACGGAACCCAGGAACCCACGTGGACACCAGGAGGCTGGAGATGAGGATCCCCACCCCCTGCAGACCTGCTCGGTGGGAATGCCCAGGAAGGGCCCGGGGAATCTGCACTTTGATGGCCGCTTGGGTGTCCCTGAGGCACGCCGGCACCCGAAGGCCCCGCCGGGGGAGGTGCCACGGCGGGCACTCACCTTGCCCCGGTCGAAGTTCTGGATGATGGCCAGGTGCAGCTGCTCCTTGCGCTGCCACTCGGTCTGCATGGGGTAGCTGAGGAACTCGCGCAGCGGCCGGTCCGACCACTCCAGCAGCTCGTCGTACAGCAGCAGCGTGTAGGCGGCCTCTGCAGGGAAAGGGGGCCACGGTCCACACGGGGCCCCGCCCCCGGCCGCCCCCGCAGCGCGCTGCTCCCTGACAACCCGGAGAGGGCCGGTTCTCCGTGCTCCGTGAGACTGAGGAAGGATGCCGGGGCTACGGGCCGCCGCGGCAGAGCCGATGGCGCCTTCCCGGGGAGAGGGGACCCTCGGGGGTTTGCATCCAATCGTCTGGCCCCTTGTAGTCCCTTCATTCACTCTCTGCCTCTCTCTCCTTCCGTTCTTCCTCCTTTTCACAAGGCCCAGACGCAAGCGTCATCACAAAAATGTCGAGGGACGTGTGTTGCAGGGACGCGCGCCTCTGTGGGCTGGGGAAGTTGACGGTGAGTGCCTCCAGGTGGGACTACGGGCGTGTTCCCGAGGGCCCGTGTGGGAAAGCAAAGATGGTAGCTAAATGCTCCTGGGTGGTCCCAGGCTGCAAGACTGGGGCACAGTGGGGGGTGGGGGGGAGTCCGGGTGCAGGCAGGGTGCAGGAGGGGCGAAGGGGCCGGAGGGCAGCAGAGGGCACAGGAGAAACCCAGAATCTCCAGGGATAAACGCCGAGTTAGAAAGCACACACATGTTCGGCGGGGTGTGTGTGTGTGTGTGTGTGTGTGTGTAAACAGACCGTGGTAAGTGTGGGCACCAGGTAGCCCCAGCAGGCCACCAGAGCCGGCCGGCCGATGACTGGCGGCAGCATGGGGAAGGTGCGAAGACAACTCACACCTCTGTGAGGATTTCATTTGGCAAAATGATGATGGCTGCCTGGGGCAAACAGTTTTTGTAAAAAAAAAAAAAAAAGAAATCATACAATTTTTCATGAACTGAAACATAGCTCTGAGGCATGGACACCAGAGCAGAAGACGGAGGAAGATTTTGAACTTATTAGCAAGTGGCAAGTGTTTTGTTGTGATGTGCTGTGTGTTTTTTCTGTATCTTTAGTAGATGATATTATGTATTAAAGATGGAAAAATGAATCGCCTCCAAAATTTCCAGCAGATACTCTTTTAAAGAGCGTTCACAGTTTGAACACGAGGCATCACCGCACGTGGGAGCGTGGGCACCTCACTCCATCACGGGGAGGACCGTGCCATGAGGCCACCACTAGACGAAGGACGTGGTAACGCAGCGGGGACTGAGGGGGCTGGGAGAGCAATCCCTGCTGCAAACGGCTGCAGAGGGCCGTGCCCTTCAGCAGGACCCTACGAGGACAGAAGAGTTTCCCCATCAATCTCACTTCCTCCGAGGACGCACAGGAAGGAGAACAGGAGCGAGATGAATAAAACGTCCTGCGGGGAAAGGACTTGTTTCTCGGGACTCTGGGAACAGAGAGGCTGCAAACAAACAGAAGAAGGAAGACTTCCCAAGTGCGAGGAGCTGGATGCGGACTGGGCTTGGGGAACCGAAACAGAACTGCCATGTGTCTAGAAGAGCTTCTCTTATGTGTCCTCAGCTGCTTCTCTCATTTCTTTTTTCTTTTCTAATGAACTTTAAATAAAACAAGCCTGCCAGGTTTTTTTTTCCCCCCACTGATATAAAAGGTAGGTTTGGGGTCAAAGGGCAGGGGGGACTGGAATAACTATAATAACATAAATGATAAAAAAAAGTTTTAAGTTAAAAGCAATGCATTTATTCAAATCTCATATTGCCAGGCACTATTCTAAGAACTAACAAGACTGAAGAGAATAAATTGTCTCTATCCTCAGGGAATTCACCCTTGAACTAGAGATGAAGCCGTTTTCCTGTCTACCCACCTACCCACCTACCCACGCTCGTGCACATCCAGGCTTTACATAACTATTGACAAAAACGCTATGACACCTCCAGGCCTTACATAACTATTAATGAAAACGACATGAGGGTGCTGCAATCGAAACCTGGAACATGGCCATAGGGAAAGACTGGGAGACAGCCGCTCAGCGCAGGAGAAACGGCGGCGGCGGGAGAGGGCAGGCGGAGTCCCAGGAGGGCGCAGGCTGCACGGACCACCGCAGGGGGTGGGGGGAGCTGGCCCCGGAAGGGGGGAAAAGAGGAAGGCCGTGCCAGTGGGCAGATGAGGCTGCAGAGACAGGGGCTGGTTCCATTAGGACCGGCCTAGAACAGAGAACTGGGGCTTTCTTTTGTCAGAAGACACACACTGGCAATGGAGTTGCCGGTTACAGCGAGAGACGAGGCTGGCAAAACTTTCTCGAAACACAGACGGACAGCAGCACAGGCCTGCAGACCATATGGTGTCTGCTGGAGCCACTCAGCTCTGCCGCGGTGGCACGAAAGCGGCCACAGACAATGTGACTCTAAGTGGGCCTGGCTGGCTTCTAGCGACACATTCTTTCCCAAATCTGGCGCCTGGTCCAGCTGGTGGAAGGTGGTTGGCATTGCTCTCGGGAGTAATTTTGGCGATCGAGAAAAAGCAGTCCAGCTGAGGGATGGGAAAGGCTCATTTAAGGAAAGAAGTAGGAACCATGGAAGGAAACTATTTTGAGAGATTTTTTTAGGCCACACCAACACCACCTCACGGACGACGACGTGAGGGGGGTGAGGAACAGGAAGGGCCAAGATGGGCTCAGGTCTCCCCACGCAGCAGGGACAGGTGCTCTCGGTGGACAGGGGGGACCAGCCGCTGGAGGCGCCCGGAAATTCCGGGAACATGGGCGCCACTTCAGAAAGGACCCCCGTGCCCTCGGAAAGGCGAGGGAGTGGCCACAAACTCAGGTGTCCCCCGGAAGGACGGTGTAACAAGAGATCGAGATGGGCCGTCCCCGGGCCCAGTGCCGGGGTTCCGGTAAGGCGCAGCACGCACACTCCACCCCGTTTCCCCGGCGACTGCCGTGGAAAAACCCTCCACGGAACACAGAGCAACCCCTGAAGGAGTCAGACATACCGGCTGGCCAAAAAGTTCATCTATTTTTTCCATACGATGGCTCTAGGAGTGCTTAGCTGTCTTTAACTTCATTTGAAACAATTTTGTTAGACTGTGTTGTAACAGCGGTCATCCCAGTGTGAATTTTTAAAAAAGCTGACCACAATGGGTCCATTTTTGCCCAGCCACTTTAATACTGAAGATGGAAGAGGATATGTAGCATGTGTGGCTTATTGTGCTTTATTATTTCAGGGAAGGTGAACACACACCTGAAAAACAAAAGGGATCTGTGCAGTGTACGGAGAAGGTGCTGCGACTGATCGGACGTGTGAAAAGTGCTTTGCAAAGTTTCTTGGTCCTGTTGACATTTTGGCCAAGTAATTCTTTGCCGTGGGGCTGTCTGATGCATTGGAAGGGGTTTAGCAGCACCCCTGGCCTCTGCCCACGAGAAGCCAATTCCCACTGGAATTTAGCTATTCCCACTGGAAATAGCTAAAATACTCAAAATACCCAAATCAATAAAGTTATTGGTGAAATATGAAAAATGTGTCTCTTATTTTATGGAAAATAAAAACCACATGGACTTTTGGGCCGACCCAGTAAATCAGAGCAGGAAGATCAGTCTCCGATGGCCACAGAGTGGACAGTGGCCTGGGTTTATTTGCTGCCTCTCGTCTCCCGGCGTGGCCTGCCCTGCCCCCCGGAACCGCGCTGGAAGACAACAGGACGCCCTCCCAGGAGAGCCCCGCCAAGGGAGGACAGCGAAGAGGACAGTGACGAGGACCGTCTGCGGGTGGAGCCCATGGGCTCCTCCGGGCCGCTCCGTGTCCCGGGATCAACACTGCAGACAAGCAGTGGGGACAATGGGGACGGTCATAAATGGCAGTGGTGGCTTCCACAGGCTCCCGGGCGTCACAGCTCGGCCCCCAGGCAGACCCAGCGCAGGGGGTGCCTCCCCGTGCGGAGAGCATCAAGTCTGGGCTCTGAGTGTTCTGGCTCTGATCGAGTCAGACAGGAGGCGAGGAGCCCGTGAGGACCGGAGAGCGAGGGGGATGCAGACACAAGGGAGCTGGAGGGGTGGGGGTGGGGCCTTTAACTTCCCGTGGGTGACGTCACGGGCTCGTCCCCCAGCTGCACAAGGGCAGGCAAGACCAGACTCAACGAAAGATGGTTTTGAGAAATAACTATGGTACAGGTGCCTGTCTAGGTCCCAGACTCCCCCTGGGCGACGACCTCATGCTGGAGAGACGAGAACAGTGCTGCAACGGCTTTGGAGACTAAACCAACTTTGGGGGGGTCCCCATTTTCAGAAGATGGTTCAGGGCGTGAGGTTTGAAACAAACTGGACTGTTGGCTAAACTTAAAAAAAAAAAGGTGAACATTCTCCAGGAGATTTTAATCAAAATCCAGAGTCTCACAAGATAATATTAAAGAATGTTCAGGATACAATTCAAAATGATTTGATAGTCAAAGAAACAGGAAAAACAAACAAATCTCAAAGGGAAAAGGCAATTAACAGATGCTAACCACAAGATGACTCAGATGCTGGAACGACAGACAAATAATATGAAGCAGCTATTATGACCACGTCCCATGGATTAAAAGTGGACGCTTTTTTTTCCCCCCCGCAAGGAAATGGAAGCCACGAGAGCCCGATGAAGAGTTTACAGCTGAATAACACGGTGGTAAACGGAGGTGGACATTTCTCTGGAAGGGCCCCCCGCTCACGGCACTGACCCAGGGGAGTCGGCGGCCTTGGAAATGGGCCAACAGGAATCATCCGATCTGAACGACGGAACACACAGAAATGGAAAAAAAACAATGAACAGAGCCCCAGGAAGTCATGGAACGACACCAAAAGGCCTACCCTCCCTTCACCGGAGTCCCGGGGGGGAGGGGAGAGACGGGTGCAGAAAAGTATTCGAGCCAACAGGCCCCGAAAGCGTCCTGGAGTCGGTGAAGGAAGCTAGCTTCTCCATCCAAGGAGTTCTGCACCCCCAAGAGGACAAACACGTAAAGGAAACCGTGCCCTTTAAGTCGTAACCCAACTGCTGAAAACCAAAGATCAGATCTTGGAAGTAGCAGAGTACAGGTCACAGGCCAGGGCCCGAGTTAACGACGGCAGATCCCATCGGAAACCGCCGTAGAGGCCAGCACAGCACCGGGGGCGACGACACTTGCCCGCGCGCTGAAGCGAAAGCACAGCCCGCCCGGAGCGCCGTCTCCGGCAAACGTGCCCCCCCTCCCCCCCCCCGGAGGGTGAGGGGGAAACACAGACACTCTCAGGCGAAGCGAACTAAGAGTTCTTCCCCACTGGATCGGTGTCAAAGACCTCTAGGTTGAGTGAAAGTGGTGACAGGGAACCTGGGAACTCCCTAAACAGAGAAAGAACAGTAGAAAATACCTAAGTAACTAATTTTGTCTTGATATTTTTATCCTTGACTGTTGAAAGCAAAAACTGTGACACTCTCTGGCGGGGACTTCGATGCCTGTAAACGCAACGCACACGGCGGCCACCACACAAGGCAGGGAGGGTCGAAGGGCCGGCCCCCACGGCTGCTGCCCCCACATTCACCGCGAGGTGGTAAAACACGAACTCTCGGCAGACTGTGAGAAGTTAGGTACGCATCTTGTAACCCCCAAAGCAGCCTTTAAAAAACTATGCAGAGAGATGTAGTAATATATATAATATATATAAAAATTAAAATGAAGTACAAAATGATCCGATTAAAAATAAATTTCAATTTTTAAAAAAATAGGTGGTTCCTCACCTGATACAGGGGTTGGAAACAGAGAACAAGAGACGGATGCATTACACAAGAAGCAAACTTCAGCTTAGAGGAGACATGCCTGCGCCCCCGGCCCTGACGCCAGGGAGCGGAGGGTGTGTCTTGGCGAGCACCTGGAGGCCAGCCCCGCCCCCACCCCCCGCCCTGCGCCAGAAGACGGGGTTACCTGTGAAGTTCTGCGCTTTGAGGTGCAGGTCGTAGAGTTTGTGGATGTAGCGTATGTACATCTCTTCCTTGTTCAGCTCGGTCTTGTAGAAGTTCTGGAAAAAGAAAGTACAATGTGGAGAGTTCCTCCGCAGTCAGGCCTGCGTGTATCTTGCTGTTACTCTGCGGAAGCTTCATCAAAGAGAAAGGATACTTTTTTTCGTACAAATGTCTCTAAAAGCAAGAAGTCAGGAGGCCTGGGGACATGGTTCTGATTCAACACTGCCTGGGTTCGCTCTGACCCAACGGTCGCTGGACGCGCAGGGAGCTTTCACAGGTGTTACCACTGCTAACTAATGTTTCTTTCGTGACTTTCTATTCTTTTTCGTTAAACTGTCAATAGGCAATCAGCCTATGGGAAAATATGTAAAAGAGCAACCTGCTTCTTAAACTTAATTGGTGATTTCGAGGGCGTTTCTTTCAAGTTTCAAACACATGTTTACATCGAGGAAAAATAAGACATAAAAGCAAGGATGAATAAAAAAAAACAATGTGAACGCATTTGTTCCCCAAAGAATGCTGTGAAAGAGGGGAAATGAAAAAACCCTTCACTGACACGGTGTCGTCTGGGATTTTCCCCTTGCGCTGGAGTTTAAGTATTTCTACTTTATGTACAAAGCATAAAGGGATTAACAACAACATATTTTGTTTCGAATTATCATTAGAGAGGCAAGCTTATTGAAAATACTGTATTTATTCATAAAGAAAAGTATCTGGGTCTTACTGAACTTCACTAACGCATGGTGATGTCATCAAACTCAACTTGGACTTCACCTGGGCGTGTGACCTCGGCATTCAAAGGCACATCAGCAGCCCCTGCCTCCAGCCCCACACCACATTAGACATACTTCAGCCCTCCCCGGACGGAGTCCACAGAGGAGCAAGCGGGCATACAGCTGGGTTCCAGCAAGAGCACGGCGCCGCGCAACTCCAGTGGGCACTTTCGGGAGTGGAGCACGGCGGGGGGGGCGTGGGGGAGGGCTCCCGCCCTGCCTGCTGCTGTCACTCTGACTGGGGCCACTTTGTATGAAGGGAGGACCATGGCGGGAGATCAATCTGAGGACCTGACCGAGTGACAGGCTTTTCCAAGGGGCAAAGGCCACAAATCCTGCAAGGTTTTGAAGCCAATTAGCTAGCGGGGGCTTTGGGGAGGGACTAAATTAGCCAATGCGGCTCCTTAAATTGTACTTGAGCTTGAAGCCTGAGCACTCTGCATACTGGTGCTCTGAGCACGTCTATCAGGGTCCTTTCTGGACACCGCCTCCTAGGAGCCCACTCCTCAGACGCTTCCAACCTTGAGACCCTGACATGCAGTCGAATGTAAAAATGATTTTTTTCCAACTTATACTCTCCCCCTCCCCCTTTTCCTCTTGTGTTCTATAGACCTGGGCGTTCTTTAAACAGCTCAGTAACAAATGCTCTGCACAGCTCTCATTATAATCCAGATCATTTTAATTAGCAAGAACCGCTGTACCGTAAACACAAATCTAACAACCCACGGCAGGTTTTTACGCAATTAAAGGATGGTGTGCTCTGATAGCTTCCTGGGAAGGCACAGCCCTCTTTGAAAACAAAGTAAGGGATCCCTTTGTAAGTGAACAATTCTGAGAGAGAGAGAGAGAGAATGAGAGCGAGAACTCTCATCACACGTGAGAATATTTCACGTAGTCTGGGAAAACTTGCGACACAGAACAAAACAACAACGACATTCCTCGCACGAGCCATGTCCAAGATCATGCGCGTTCACCGATTTGACACTCCAGCTGAACTCTGAGGGTGCACAGAAAGCCAGGGCCCTCCCGAAGTCCAGCTGGAGCTGACCCCCCAACAGTGGGGAGGACCCCTGGCAGGAAGCGAGCGGTTGCAGGGGAGAACCGAACTGCTGTGAGGAAACACCAAGAAGCCGCCAGATGGGGCGGAAGCGGGAAAGATCAGCTTCGGTGTTACGTATCTGCTTCTTGAATCAGACGTGTTCGTGTGCTGGTGGAAATGAGAACAGCTTTCCAAATGGTAACATTTTCTAGAAGAACTATTCTCAGCCACTGCAAGCTAACTGGATAGATTCTTTGTGGCCACTGATCTTATTAAGCATTTGTTCCTTCCTTCGGGGAGATGAGAATAAACACATTTGGGGCAGAGTATTAATTCCTTCGTCTGAGGAAGCAATCCTTGTGCTATTCCGCTTGAGGCAATGAACTTGGGGAAATGGACCTGTACCTGTTTCCCTCCAGGCAGCAGGCACTGCGAGAGAAGGTGGAGGCAACAGGGAAAAACTCTTTTGGAAAACGGTGCAGCTTTCCTGTGACATTATTCATGAGCCTTTGCCTGGCGCTGGGGCAGAGCCAGGAGTCAGGAGACACACAGAGAAGAACCTTAAAGCTGGGCTTCCCTCCCCACACATGCAAGCAGGGAGCTGGGGCTCAGGATGCGGACTGGAGTGAGAGCTTGGGGGTGAAAAAAAACCCCGGGGAAACGCAGACAGGAGGTTTACAAGTGGGAACAAACTTAGTCAAGTTCGAGGTTAGAGACTCACATGGAGAGGGGAGGGAAGTGGACTGACCCAGCGAGCCTGGCCCGACGACCCGACCCGAGGCTGCCGCCGAGACCACTGGCAGGTTATGGGAGACCGTGCGTGGCGAGGTGCGGCCCGCGGGAGGGTGCGCGGGCCTCGCTGTTCTTAGAGGCTGGTGTCGGAGGTGGAGGTGTAACAATTAACTCTGAGAGGCGGAGGAGGAGGAGGAGGAGGCGGCAGCGGTGGGTGTGGGGAAGAACAGGGCAAGAGCTCAGAGATGAAGGCAGTGCGGTGAGAATAGGGCAGGGAAACGGAGCTGGCCGGGGTACAGAAGGGGGCGCTGAGAGCCGTGAAGGGGGGCCGTGCCCCCGGGGGATACACAGAACCTGACGCGGCCCCGCACGACCCACCGAAGCCGCTGAGGGAGGCCGGCAGCATGGGGGGGGGGGGCCCGAACAGGCTGAGCCCGGGCGGACACCGGACAGTCAGCGCGGGAAAATCACATACTGGGACTCGACGGCGACGTCCCATTCCCTCTGCGACCCGAGCCCGGGAGAGCGCGAGGCTCACAGGTCTGCAAACGGAAGCAGCCGCAGGCTCCTGCCTTCCAGATCTGGTTACGGGAAGTCACCCCGGCACCAACTCACGTGTGTGAGCACTGACAAAGGGTGTGTGTGCGAGTGCGCGGCCATCGCTGTGCCCCACGGCGAGCGCCTCGCTCAGTTTAACCCCTAGTTGTGAGACGTGTAAGCACGGACGCAGCTTTCCCAGGGCGGGTCTGGGGGAGCCTGCTAGCCTCACATAGTATTTCCTCTGACCCTCAAAACTAGCTCCTTTGGGTCGTAAAATATATAGGATCGTCCTACGTCTAGTCCAAACCTTATCTAGTAGCGGCCTAGCAGGGTTAAGGTACAAGGAAGCCGGAGAGTAAAAATCAGTGTGTTTACCAGAAAGCTGCCAGTCCCGAAAGAAGAGATCACTGACATGTACTAATTAAGGGTGAAAAGAAAAGCACAGAGTTCTCCCTGGGGGCGCTGTGCTCGTTGCCAGAGAGCGGCAGAGGCTGGGGAGTGCAGGGCCCGGCCACAGGAGCACGAGGGCGCGGGGGCGGGGGGGGGGGGGGCCATGGGGGCTGCTGGGACCCTGGGGGAATCGGCAGTGCGAGGGGCAGATCACTTTCTGGGATTTAATTCAACCTGAAGCTCGCTGGGCTTCTTTTAGGCGTACTTGTAAACTCGTCTAAGAAACGACCAGGTGAAAACTCACTGTGGACAGAAACCACACAAAATGCACTATTTCTGTAAAAACAAAACAAAACACAGTGTTAGGCTACAGGGGGGAGGGGCGGGCAGTGGGTTACTAACCAGAAGGCTAACTGTGCAGCCAATCTTCTTGCCGTCCACCTCCCCCATTTTCATGCAGTCCCTGAAAACAGAAAGCAACAGTCAGAACTCAGAACTCCCTGCCTAGGGCCGAGCTCAGAGGGTACTTTTAGGGAAATAAGAGGCAGGTGGCCGCTCAGATTAAGGCTGAGCAGCTGGAGGAACTTCCCAGGGCTGCAGGATCCCAGGTGGGGAGGGGGCTGACCCCCAAGCACCCACTGCTGCGGAGAAGTTCCCCTCCAGGGGGAGGCGCCCCCTCCGCGAGGCCGGGGCTCCGGGAGGAGAAGTGAAGGGGTGTAATCACACAGTGCACCTCCCGTGTGGGCGAGAAGGGGCGGGTAAGCCGGGCTGTCAACAATGGGGACGGGGGGCCTTGTTCTCAGAGTGAGACAAAAACACCACACATCGAAGTGGGCCAAACTGCTTGAACAGTTTAGATCATTTAAACATCTAAAAAATGATGGCTATAAAAAGCAGCACGATGGTGCAATTCTCTGTTCCACTGTCTTCACCCTAAAACTGATGGATCTACTTACTGGCTTGGCTCGCACAGCCAAGTCCAGATAAGAAACCAACAAAAACCCCTTTGACAATGGGACCTGAGAACCCCCTCCACCCGCCGAGACTTTGAAAGAACTGCTGACCCACACGAGACAGAAAGAAAGGGGGGAAACCCCACATAAACACTGTGCCAGCGAGTTCCAAGCCCATGATCTCCGTGCACCCGGCCCCCTTGCCCCCGTGTGCGGAGACGCACGTGTGCGTGAGGGCCACCACGCCCCGGGCGGCCTCCCCGGGGCGCAGCACACCAGGAACCCGCGGCACGTGGCTTACCTGTAATCCAGCAACCTCTCCATCAGCCGGGTCACGGTGGCGATTAACGAAACCCCACTTTCCCGCCATGTTTCCCGCTCGATTTTCTTCAGCAGACTGGGAGAGAGAGAGCCCGGGGCATTTTTAACGTTTATTTTTATCAGTCGCCATGACAACCATTTTACTTTCCTCAGCACCTTACATGTCTTAGCAACCACCGCCACGTCGTACAAGGAGCACAATTTGCAAACAGCGTCTTACCTAGGGTAGGGACCAAAGAGTGGAATTCTAATCCGGGAAGCATTGACAAAGCAAATGGATGTTCAGATTATCCAAGGCATCAAGTACGAGCACATGCACAGAATCACATTTCCCAAGACAGACGAGCACGCCTCACAGCCCGCAGACACTCCTCTCCCGGCTCCTCTGCAGTGGGAGCAGGCTCGCGCCCCACCCCGTCGGGCACCCTCTCGGCCAGCCCAGCCAGACCGGCGGCACCTGCGAGTCTGTTCTCCTACCTCTCGGTGGAATGCATCCTCATCCGAGCAACCCCACCGCACGGCACGGCAGTGCCACAGGAAGGTCCCAGTGCAGACGGCGTGACGCGTGGCGTCTCCTGGCTCACTGAGCATTTGCCCACTCGCTGTGGAGTGTACTATCCGCGCGCTCGCTCCCCAGTTCCACTCCCCGCGTCAGCAGCCACCAGGCTTTCTGTGCGGCGCCCCCCCTTCCCCGCGGGCTGCTGCCCGGCCCCCAGCCACACCCACACCCACACGTGCCTCCTGCCTCCCCCGACCTCCGGCACCTCGGCACGGAGGCACTCTGTGAACAGAGGGTAACTCCAGTTGCAACAACTAGCGTCTGCTCCCCTCTCCTCCCTGCCTCTCGGCAAGTTAACCGCACGGTGGGCAGCGCCTGAGAGCCTGAACGTGCCCCGGGGAGCGGGGCCAGAGCGCAGGCACGGCTCTGCGAGGACACCCCCCCCGTCCCTCCGAACCGAAGGATCATCCCTCTGTCCACAGTCTTGTGTGTCCTTCGTCCTGGGCGCAGAAATCGCCGGGAAAAGGGTTCTCACACAGAGCGCAGCCCCAGCCTGCGGTTCCACTCTGTGCTCAGTGGGAAGGGAGGGAGTGCAGGGAAAAGCTCCGCCGTCTCTCTGGTTTGTTCCGCGCCGTGTCCTAGCTGGCGGTGGGGGCGGGGCAGGTAGCATATGAAAGGGTGCAGCTTTCCCTGACGGACCCGCCCAGGGGGAGGCCCCCTCGTTTGATTTAAATGTGTTTTCGTTAAAAACAAACATACAAACAAAAACCCCTCGGAACAGCATCTATTTCGAGCTTAAATGCCAACGTGGCGCCGAACCAAGAGCTGAAACGCAACCGTGCCTGCCAAAGCAGCGCGGGGTGCCACGGAAACGGCCCCAAGTGGCAGCCCACACCTCCTGTGCTTTAGACGCTGAAAGACAAAGAACCCGAGTTAAGTGATCGCTCTAAAAATACACAGAGGCTTTGCAGGGGTGTGAGTGGGGCTCCTGTGCACAGCCTCCCGAGGCAGGAAGGAGCCGGAGCGTCTTGCAGGGAGAGGCAGAGCTCTGCACGGCCTGCTCCCCTGACGGGCCCAGCACCCACAGGTGGGGCCCAGCGCGCGGGCTTCTACAGCCAGCTGGTTCTTTGGGTCGAAGCTCGCCCTCCAGTCGCACCTGATACAAACCCCAGGCTACCGGCGGGGGGGGGGGGGGCTCCCTAGTTGGCCTGGGGGAGGCGGGGTATTTTCAGTGGGTCCATAATCCAGCCCACGTGCCCCGGTGAGTACACAGGGGACTCGTCCAACGACAGCACGAGGCGCTAGCTACTTCGTGCGAATAGACAGTCAGCGGGGGACCCACGGCGCTGGGCTGCAGAGTGACGCAGCGCCCAGCAGGTTTCACTCCAGGAAGGAAGCTTGTGGGGTGGGGGGGCGTGGACTTGACCCTCAGGCTACCTGTCTGTGTGTCAAGCTGGGTTGTGCTGGGGCTGTCACGCGTACTTAAAGCACCTGTGTCTGCACGCTGTCTCAGTCTGCACAAAAGCGTCAGGTGCCTGGGGGACAGATCACGGAGCGAATCCTGTGTCTCCAAACTACAACCTGCTGTGATGGCCGAGTAAGTCTCTCAACTGCTCTGGCGTCTTACTGGACTGCTCAGAGCAGCACAGGGGGGAAACCCGAGACGGGGGTTACCTCTCCTGGAAGCTCCCCCAGGACCCCCCAAGGCTGGGGGTCCCCCGCCACGTGCTCCCCCAGCCCAGTCCCGCCTGCGTCCCCGGCCCGAGGAGCGTCCTGGCATGGGCCGGGGCTCAGTCAAGCCTGGTGAGCGCTTCAGGACCGCCAGGGGGAGCCCGGTCCGCGTCTGACCCTCTGTTCTGAGCACTCACACTGGCGTCCGCGATCCGCAACATCTGCGTTATCGAGAGCGATCAGCCCCGACCCTTGCCTCAGAAGTATGCAGCATGGGTAGACCCAGACGACGTCAGGGTTGGAGGGAGCAAGACGCGCGAGTGCCTGGGAAGGCGCCGTCGGAATGGAAAGGCTCACACTAGGGCAGCTGCTACGTTTCAGGAGCAGGGAGTCGCTTCCGGCTCCTGAACTAACTTCCAGGAGTCCCAGACAGCCAACGGGGCTCCGTCCTGTGACCGTGCAGCAGTGGGTCGCTGTGACGGTGCTACTTCGCCCCGATTCCCACGGCCAAACAGTGTGTTCCCATCACCCGAAATGCAGGTGGGTTTCCACTTCCTTTTCTGGGCCCAGGTAGCAAAGAGGATGTAATGATCACCTCGTCGGGTTTCATGTGTCCCCACTGCGCTGATCGTCCAAGCAGGAAAGGAAAGTATCTATTGTAACACGTTTCTAGTATTATGCCAAAAAAAAAAAAAAAAGCACAGCACAAGAATAAAAATCCCCATTGAATAAACCAGGCCCTTTAAATAGTCCTAATTATAGATGATTAATATGTTAAACATTGCTGTGATTTCAACGCCAAGGCCTCTCCGCTGTTTCAAAGTCCCGTTCACACAGCGGCGATCCAAGCTGCTCACTCGCAGGCCGCCACTGAAGCAGCCGCAAGGCGCCACGGAAGCGAGCGAGGGGCTCTTCATCTTGCGCATTTATTACCAAAATTAATCCCGAATCTCAAGAGACTCATTCCACTGAGTGCCTTCTCATTTAGTGCTTTGTTCGAACAAAGGCCCCGTGACTGGCACGAGGGCTGCTTTCAAGAGCAATTCATTACAGCGGACGGGGTTTTAACCAGCGTCCTCGCTCCACGCCAGTGCTGTGGGGGGCTCCCGCTTTGCCCACGCGAACGGAGGCGGGCTTGCTGGACACTGACTCCAGCTCCAGGGCAGCGCAGCGCCAGGAGACGCAGCGCCGTTCGGGATTCCGTGCGCAGAGGGAGGGCATTGTCGCCCCCCATCCCCCGCACTGCCACAGGAAATCTGCACACCCGTCCTTGGCTCGTCTTTTCCGCAGAATCTTCTTAAAAGCTTCAGGTAAGATCCTGAATCAGGCGAGTGGAAGTCTCCCAGTCGCCAGCAATACTTTCCAGACCTAGGTGAATTCTTACACCCAGGGCTCCGAGCTGTGAGCGTGAGTCAGTGCTCCAGCGCTCCTGCTCACTTTCGGGCGGGCCCCGGGCACAGGAAGCACTGGGTAAGTGTGCAGGCTCGAAAGCGACGAAGGTGCACAGAACGCCGGAGAGAAAGCAAGTGCTGGCCTGAGAATCCTGAACACCCTTCCGTGTCCACAGGGCCACGTCCCACGGCAGACAGACACCTGCAGCAGCAGCCCCTCCTGGGACGCGCCCCTCTCTGCTGATGAGGACGATCTCGGTCCCTTGCCCCGTCCCCAATGCAGAATTCACTAACAATGACTCGCTCCTGTGAGTCTCTAACAGGAAACTCTCAGGGAGCCACAGACGCCGCCCCGGCCAGCGGCGCAGCAGGACGACAGCAAGTGCTGGAGGGTGGATGGGGACTGGGGACTGGGGTCCAGTGGCCAGGCCTTGCAGGGCACCGCGCACCGACACAACAATCACGCATTTTGGGTCTCCTCCCCCTCTCAGCCCACCTGGAAGCCATTCTCCTCCCACCCCGGTTCGCAAGTTCCCGGGCAGGAGGAGGGCGAGGGCTGCCCTGGGCCACAGGACCTGTCCCGTTGCAGACGAACATGAGACAAGTCTAACCATCAGTACAAGCCGACCCGTGTGCTGGAGTCAGGCCAGCCCCCTGGACCTCCCCCTCAGCAAAGACAAAGTGCACCCGTGAGCCCCAGCTGCTGCCGCGCCACCCAGCTGCGCACTGCCGATGCTAACCCCCGGCTGGACCCCACGGCGGGGAAATGCTACTCACATACTGTTGAAGAGCTCACGGTAGGTTTCGTCACCTTTGCCTTCGGACATCAGGCTGTCCAGTTTGTCGATGAGCCTGGTCTCCACCTGAAACACACCCAAGTATGACTCCCTGCCCCGCTCCACGGGCGGCATGTCCTGGCAGATGGAGACAGAGACCTCGGCAGGAGGACACGCCACGGATGACTGCGTGTGGGAGTGGCACGAGCCACTGTGGTTAACGGCAGTCTCCCCACCCCACCCTAGGCCTCGGCACCCCCAGGGGCGAGCTCAGACGGAGCAGCCTGGCTTCCAGCACCTCCCCACGGGGTGGCAAAGCACCTACTGGTTGCATGCCACCCAAACGCTAGTGGCCCAGCTCCAACCTTTGAACCCTGTAGGAGCTATGAAAACTGGCAAACCATTTCTTCTCTTAAAAATCACTATGCATGCATATGAACATCAGTCAAGTAACAGATCCTTGAACATTAACTTAAATCTTTGATGTGTTTTCTGGTTTTGCTTTTTTTATTTTGCTCGAACAGGTCGAGGCTGCACAGAGCCCGACCAGCAGGTGAGAGGCGCCCGTCCACGCACAGGTGGGGCCCTGGGATGCTCTGTGTCAGCAGTGAGCAGGGGGAGGGAGGGGGGACACGGCTCCCGAGCACCGTGGGCCAGACGGCCCTGCCTCCCAGAAGGACAGTCCCCCAGGCTTGATGGCACCCGAGCCAGCGGGGGAGACAGAAAAGGACAGACCTCTCCAGCCAGACACCTGGATAAGCGGGGCCTGCGGAAGGGCCTGACTTTGTCCCAGGACTTGGGCCCACTCGCTCCTTGCAATCTCGTGTCAGTGAGGGGGCGGAGACCAAAGGGAGTCGCAGTGGCCCCCCCACCCCCCAGTACAGTGCTTCAGCGGCCTCTCAGTCAGCTACTCGCTTTCTCGGAAGCCAAGGTAGACACAGACATGGGCGAAACGCCAGGCTTTCGGCCACAGGACAGTTCTGTGCAGGCCCTCGGCTTGCTGGTCAAGTGGGTGGTGGGTTTTCTAAGATGCGAGCAAGGTAACTTCACTGGGAGGAGACGAAGCATGCAGGCGAGTGCATGCAAGTGAATGCAGTGCAGGTGAGAACAGTAGGAGTTAGTGTAGTTCAGGTGAATGTAGTTCAGGTGACTGGAGTGCAGGTGAATGCAGTGCAAGTTGAGTGCATGTGGTGAGAGCACAGGGGCGAGAGCACGCGGATAAGTGCACTTCAGGTGAAAGTACGCAGGTGAGCGCACGCAGGTGAGCGCACGCAGGTGAGCGCAGTGCCTAAGAGCACAGAAAGGAGTCCTCGTGTCTGCAGCCTGAGCGACACGGCAGGGCGGAAGCAGCTGACTTCTGACACAGTCTGGCTTTGGAAGGAGAATATGCATCTTTTCCAAAACCGGACCAGAGCTATGAGAACCTACACCGACAAAAAAAGATAGGTTCCTCTGCTCGGAATCTCCTGTGCAAGAATTTCCACCGCTTTCCCCTTTAAATTAATCCTCAACGCTTGGAGCAAAGAGGCATCACAGGTGCCGCGCCTCAGAGGCTCAGAGCCGTCCCCGCGTATAATGAGCAGACCACCGTGAGCCCGATGGTTTTAAGGCTCGTTAACCTTCTGACCCCCCGTGTCGTGTCCGACGGGGAGCAAAGGAAGTCTCTGCCCGTCCTTAAACACAGACATGGGAAATCACACCACTTTTTAGCTGAAACGGAATGAAATGGCTTTTCAGGGCTTCCCGGAGGCGCAGGGCAATGCAGGACCAGGGGCGTGTCCCAGGCCTCAGGGCCAGGAAGGGGCCGGCCGGGCGGGACCCTGCCCTGCTGCGGGCTAGTCGTGCTCAGCCAGGACCGAGGGGCGGCCCCACCTGCTTGAAGTTGCCGCTGCGCCTCTGCTCCCAGTCCATCATGTCGTGGAAGATGGGGATCACGACGTTGCGCAGGTCCGGCTGCGGGATCAGGGTCACCTCCAGGAAGGGGCCGATCAGGGCGGGGATGAAGTGGAGCTTGTGTTCTCCTGAATTGAATAAAACGGTTGCGTTTCAGGCTCGTGCATCTTAGTAGGACTTCAGAAAATTAACACTACAAAACGTGTTTAAAACTACTTTAAGTACCGTTGTCTCCGTTATTACCCTCTCCTCAAGTGAGGACAGATTTCCTGAAGCAGAGATGTAAGCAGTAAGTTTCAACGTGCTGGTTAATTTAAAACTAGAGAATTTGTTTTTTCAGTTATAAAAAAGCCCCCAGATACAATTAAAAATTATATAAATCACCAGGGGTCGGTTGTATCTGCCCGAGTATCTGCCCGAACACTCGCCCACTGGAATTTCTATGCTGCCAATTGATGAATGAGGCTGAAGGGCAAGCAGGTAAAGGTCCTCAGTGTCACGAACTGGAGAGGTCAGGCGCCCCTTCCACACAGGGGTGTCACACTCATCTTCACCGGGGGCGGGGGGGGCCCACGTCAGCCTCGCGGTTGCCTTCGAAGGGCCGAGTGTAACTTCAGGGCTGTGTAAATGTAGCTACTCCTCAACAGTTCAGCGAGAGTTTGGTGCTGCCTCCAGGCAGAAACAAGGTGCCCGGCCGGATACAACAAGGGGGAGGCCGGATTCGGCCCGCGGGCCTTGTGTCTGCCCCCTGTGCTTTAGAACAACGTGCGACAGCCCAGAGGACATTCCCGAGGGCCGCCCCGGTCACTGCCTCCCGGTGGGGGGACTGCAGGGGACTTTTATGTACAAAAAAGGGGGTTGCAACCTGTATACATATTTTTTACATCACAAACACAGCCTAAATAAAAATCTACATGGTGGTCCCAAAGAAATGGATTTATCGTAACACATTTCTGAAAAGGCTGCACTGTAACAAAGGTGAACCCAAAACGGTGTGTTAGCAAGCCTCAGAGGTATGGGACTAGTAAGGGGGAGGAAGGGGTGTGGAGGGCGGGGTGGACACGGAGGGCGGGGTGGACACGGACAGCGCCATCTGGCAGATGAGTGTTGAGTTCGGTCCATCACCCTAATCACCTGTGTTACGTCTCATGGTTTCTATTTTTATCAGGAGACATCTGTGCGCTGTGGAAAACGCACGGTTTCTCCAGAGCAAACCCTCAGCCTCCACTTACGGCCGCCCAGGACGGGGCGGGGAGTGGGCGGAAGTCACCGCGCTCCCGGAGAGGACCATCTGCCCGTCTGTCTGCTTCCCGCCTTCGAGCTCTGGTATCTGACCCTGAGGTCAGACACACACAAAAGCCATACCGTGCGGAGTTGCCTGCCCACTTTGGAACTCCTGCCTTCTCGCTGATTTGCTTTGTTTGAACTGGAAGGCATTCGGGCGGCCATGGAGCTTGGACATGTATATAAATCCAGGCACGAACAGAATTTAATTTCCCGTGGACGTGGGGGTGTGTCAGAGGAAGGAGAACGTGAAGGGAAGGGTGGGGAAGGAGGGAGAAGTGTCGGATGTGGTCAGAGGTGGGCAGGCCCACGTGGGTGTCGGGGAAGCCACTGCTTTTGCGACTGGAGTGCCGCACGACAGCCCTGCCGTCTCCAGAAGGGGGTCCCACCCTGGACCCCAACACCATGGGCACTCAGCAGGACTCCGCCGGCAGCCCTGCCCGTCCGAAAGCCCCTTGACCGTGGTCGCCGAGGTCACACAGTCCCTTCCTCTCCCCCGGAGACTTCGTCAAAGGCCACTTCACCGTCTCTCCCCATCTGTGAGGGGCGCACCCCCACTCCGTGGTGGAGGCAGGACACTGGCTGGTGACTCCTCCTGCTCCCCACCCTGAGCTTAGCCGGCCTCGCCACCAGAACTTTCTTACACATCGTAAGAAGCGTCCTTAGTAACAGGACCTGCTTTTATTTTCCTCCCAAACCAGCAGCACGTGCAAGACCGACAAAGACACTGCGGCAGAATCTACACCCGTGTGCGTTCCTCTGCCCGCACCCCCTACCCCCGCCCCCTATGCACACTCTGAGCGGGCGGCTAGCACCTGCATTTGCCCTTCTTTCCCTTGGCTATTTTTGTCGGGGCAGACAGCAGAGAACCTGAGCTCAGGGACTCACTGTCAGCGGTAAAAGCCAGACGTGCTCCGGGGTTGTCCAAGGTGTCCTGGAGGGCAAGTGGAGGGAAGGGAAAGGGTGGGGGTGGGGGCGTGGATCCTGTACAGACAGAAGCCCGCAGGTCCTGCAATGGGCCAGCCTGACTCCTGCTCCCTGGCCCAGCCCCAGGAGACGGCTGCAGGGGTTCAAGGTCTCCCACCAGTGCTCCGGCACTGCCACCGCCGGGCAGAAACACGAACGGAGGACAGAGGCCACCCCGGCAAGGACTAATAACCAGAAGGGCCTCCCAGGACACTGGGGGTGGGGGGATGGGAGAGGCAAAGAATTCAGACTAACGTGGGACTCCTGCCAGCGGGAGGTCCCACCAAATATGCGTGGGTGGGATGAGACGTAGGGCCACCACTGTGACCTCCCTTGCGACCTTTCCAGAGCCCGGCAGCCTTCGGCCTCTCTAGCGAATGTCATCACAGCCTTCCTCTAGTCCCCAGCAGTTTCTTAGGAGCACTTTCGAATCTCTTTTTTAAAAAAATCTCTTCCATCATCTCTAGACAGTTCATGGACTGATTTTCTTTTCAGAACTTTTTTTACTATGAACAATCTCCATGCATACAAAATTGCCAGGAACAATACAACAAATCCTCACCTACCCATTATCTAGTTGATAGTTATCAATGTTTTCGACCAATCTTGCTCACCTACTGCCGCACCTTCTCCCCCCCCCCAGGGCATCTTAAGCCAAGTGTCAGCCATCCTAGCTTTTACTTGTACACACGTGGGTAAGCATCCCCAACAGGCGGGGTGTTTTAGAACTATGGACTCACAATGCCTTTATCTCTCTTAACAAAGGCCAATGGTCATTTCTTATATCGATCTAAAAACATGGCATTTACAGTCGGTTTCTTCCAGTCGCAACCCCGAGTCCTCGGGCTGCATCTTGCAGCCGCCTTCTCCCCGGGCGGGCAGGAGAGCGGCCCTGCCTACCTGTGAGTCGCTGCGCGGGGACGCCTCACCTCCGGACCTGCCGAGAACACGCAGGGGGACGCGGCACCCGCGCCAGCCCCTCCCAGCCCCCCACCCCAGAAACCCAGGTTCTGACCCCGTCAGCAAAGCGAAACCTTGAGCAAAGCATGTGTGGCGAGAGCAAAAGCGAGGTCATCGAAGAGACGTCCTCCGAGAGCGCAGGCTGAGGACACCTCGTCTCTCACCGCCCGCCACGTGGTCTCGTTTGGAAGAATTTAGGGCGCCCGAGACTGGGGCGGCTGGGGTTTTACACGTGTGCACATAGAGGAACAGGCGCCGGGGAAAGTATTGATTCTTCCACGGCAGCTACAAGACGCCGTGTTTGCCAATGTGGAAGAAGGAGCCCGTTTATATTTAGCAAGAATGTTAGTTCAACTAAAAATAGGGAGGAAAAAACTGAACCTTGCAACGCGCTGGAAGCCGAATGTGGGGCAGGGTGGGGAGGAGGAACCCGTCTCTCCGCAGACGACTCCTGCGAGCGGCTGTAGAGACACGTAACATTTCGGCGGCAAATGTGCACCGTCTCCCCTCTCCTGGCAGAGCACTCTTAGTCCTTGGACTTAGAGAATGAAGAGACTGAGCAGTGACACTGAGGAAAAGGCGCTCCCCTGTCTCTACTAGGTCTTCACTCTTGAAAAGTAAATTATTTGATCAAAACCACCATGACACGCCACCTCACGCCCAGGAGAGCGGCTGCCGTAAGGACACAAAATAACAAGTGTTGGCGAGGACGTGGAAGGAGGCGCTGGGGCCTCGAGCACGCTGGTGGGGAGGGGGGCTGGGAGGGGCGGCCACTGCGGGAACAGCGAGCCCGCCTCCAGCCTTGGACGCGGAGCTGCGGCTGTTCCCGGGCAAATCCCAGCAATCTGTTTAAAAGCCGACCGACCGCTGAATTGCGAGGGCCCTGATTTCCCAGTCCTCCGAGGACGCCAGACAAAGCCCGTGTACTCCTAGCACGTGGGAGAACCCCCACGCTTCTGCGGTAGACGCCCGTGGCTGGAATCTGACGCACGCCTGTTGGCCGGTAACCCCGGTGTCTGCGGACCGACCGGCTGGGTGGTGTCCGGTGGCAGACGGTGCCATTAGTGACGCTGGGCATCCGCTCTCTGCGTTTACTTCCTTGGACTTAGTGATTGCTGTCTCTACTGACGATGACAGGATCTTGACTTATGAAATCATAAAAGTTTATTTGCTTTACTAAAACAGGTGAATTTATCTATATCAAGCTCCCCCCCATAAATTGAAGGAAAAATTTAAAATACAAGGTTTAATAGCTAACTTCTTAATAGGAATGGACCATTTTTTTTCTTGTACCCCCCCAGAATCACTTGCATGTAGCCAGTGCTTTATGAACTACAGTAAATTGAATTTATTAGCCTGTTCCATTAAAAAAATAAAATCTATAATTATCTAAAATATGTTTCTTTCATATTCAAAATACTCACTACGGTATATTGATAGGTAAACTGAATTGTAACTAATGTATTTTGATACGCCTAAGTAACAAGCTCACTTAAGGCCTGTAAGGGGTGTTCAAATCCTACCTGGAATGCTTGATTTTTCTGACCACTTTATAGAAATATACACTGGCAAAGGAGCTTCGACTTCTCTGAACATTTCCCAATCTAGCTGCCGTACAATAGGAATGACCTCTGAAATTCACCTAATGCTTTGGAAGTCTCAGAAAACTTAGGACACCACTCTGGGGAAATAAGGAAGAAGCCACGGAATGAAGTGAAAATTGCCACTCACCGGGGCCCGCCCGACCTCCGCCCTGCGGGGGGCGAGCAGGGGACGAGTGGGGGCGGGTGGCTGAGTGCAGCGGGGGTGACCAGCCTGCTCCAGCGGGGCCCGTCTCCTGGGCTGGGCACACAGGACGGGCCAGCGCCCCCTAGGGCAGCGCTTCCACATCTGCAACCCCGTGCCCGGGAGCGGCTGCAGGGCGTGCAAGCTCAGGGGCTGGGCCCGCCCCCGGGGCTCTGGTCCAGCGGGTCTGGGGTGCCACCCAGACCCGCGTCTTCTACAAGCTGCTGGGGACACTTGTGGCGGGTCCCCGAGCGCCCCCATTCTGAGTTCTGACATGGCGGTGCATGACGGGGCCAGCACACACACAGGCTTTCACACTCTCTAGATCTCCCAGGAAACCAAAGAAGTCATTGAGCCTAAACAGTTTCATTTTGAAGACAGAACAGAGAAGAAGAGTTGACGACGTACACGGTGACACCTCCCGGGGCCAGCTCTACGGAGCGAGCCGGGGCTCCTGGGCCCACGTGCACGGCCACGTCCGGCCGGGAGAGAGGCTGACGCACAAACAACCGTACGCAGCGATGCTAGGATTTCTAGAACACTCTGGTCATCCAGACGACTCCGTCCTGGCCTGCCCACTGAGCCTGGACAAGAGCCTCAATCCACGGTCCCCCCAGAGCATTTCCACGTGGCATTCTCTGGAGACCACCTCGCTAAATTAATGCCGATGCCATACGGACACTCCGAGGGCCTCGGTCTACTCCTGGGAAATGAGGGCACGGAGAATGACCGCAACGTGACCACGGGCAGGAGTGCTCTGCAAAGGGGACAAACGGCTGCTCCTCCTGAGCGGCCTCTAGTGACACGCCCTGGGCTCCTCAGACGGCTGGACGCTGCTCTCTGGACACGCGCTCTCTTTTCCTGATTGGACCAGCAGGCGGAGGGCACGGAGCTCGATGACCCGCACGGCAAGGCTCCCTTGAACTGCTGTGTGTGTGTGTGTGTGTGTGTGAGAGAGAGAGAGAGAGAGAGAGAGCGAGCTGCACACACCCTGGGGAAACACCGCTCTAACATGAATGAGGTCTAACGATGATGCCTCTATTCCCACGCACAGAAAACATACCCCGCCGCCTCCGAGCTGCGCTCGGATGGGCCCGAGAGAAAAGGCACCTTCAGGTCACTGCACATTCAACTCAAAGAGGCTCATCGTTTAGCAAATCACGAGGAAGAACACCACGCAGCGGCAGAGGATGAACACTATACACGTGCACAGGTAACGTACCAAACAGGAAGTAACGTGCCAAACGAAGGAAGTAAATAACAGAAACCCTCTGCCAATGGGATTCTAGAACAGCCTCTCTTCCAAGTACCGTCATTTTCTACGTAACCAGACCTGTGGCATCGGTCTGCTGGAATAATTCGCTCTGTCTGCTGTGGCTGATTCACAGAACTGACCTAGTAGTTTCTTAGCAACTGCAGACACTTTTAGATCCTTTGGTTACAGTATTCATGATATAGGTCAGTGGTTTTAATTTTTTAAGAGTCGTGACACTCAAGTCAATTTTCATGAAGTTTAACCACATTTGTTATGATTCACAGCCTCAGTTCAGAGTTCTAGAAATTTGGAGGTGTTACAATTTCAAATTTCGACAGGTTAATTGTGTATATTACTGGAGAGCTGGTAGATTATACAATTTATCTTTCACTGATCATGAAACAGATAAAGATAAGGTGGCTTGCTTCAGCCAGACACCAATTTAAAGAATTAGCCACTACCCTCTCCAATGCCGTGTCATTAGTTCCTCTAGTCTAGACAACTTAATTGATTCAGACACTTGGGTTCCCGCGCTGTCATCGGGAAATCGCCAGCCTCACTTGGGCACTCCTGGGCACAGTGAGAAGCTGCGCGATGCAGGTGGCTACTCTCTTCCTCACTTACCCAGGTTCTGCCACATGCTGAAAACCTCACAGCCCATGGTCACCCGCATGTCACCATACCTGCAAGAGAACAGAAGTCACTCCTGACACCCAGCCCCCGGAACAAAGAAGCATTTGTGTCTCTTTAGGACACACTCTCGAACCCTGAGTTCAATGACAGTACGTGTCTAATTAAAGACGTTTAATGTGCGGGACTTGATGCCTCCAATTCAAACCTTCATATCAATCCTTCAGTAAAACAGATTTGTCTCGTAATTTTCACTTTGACAGGAATGTTGAATCCCGAAAGACTCGGGACAGAAAAAAAAAGCTTAAATAGGTTCAAAATACTGAAACTGCCAGAAAAGCTGGCTTCTGGTCCTCTCGCTCATTATCCCTCCGCTGCAGTTCCCAGTGGCGGACGTCTGATTTCTGAGTCACTTCAGCCGAGCAGCGTGGAAAAGGGACAGCGCTGGCTGTGTCCCCTATCCCCCCTGGTCAGACACCGGTACTTACTTTTCCAATACCTTTTTCTTTTTGGAAGGTGTGAACATCTCCAACTGCAGACACAACTGGTTTATAAAAATGACGGCGAGGTAAAAGTAGGAGTCCCAGATCTGAAACGAGAGCAGAGTGTTTAAGTCTACGGTGTCCTAGAGATACTCGCAGGTGAAGTGATATGGCATCTTGGGTTGGCTCCCCAAGCGGCCCATGCACGGGGTATGGCCAGTCACTGTGGAGGCCAGGTAAGGGTGCCTGGGGCTCCTCGCTTGACTCTTTCCACTTTGCCGTGTGCTCCGGGCGTCCTGCCACAAAGGAGGGGACGAAGGGGACACTGTGTGTGCGAGTGGCCGCAGTGCTGGGTCCCAGGCTTCTAGAACTCTCTGGCGTACACTAACCGGCACACGCCTTATTTCTCTTTTAGCCTACGTGTCTCCAAGGGGGATGAGGCAGGAGATGGGTCACAGAATTCCTGCGTGAATTCATTTTTGGAACTCCTCTTAATGTGGAGCTCAGATACATGCATACACTTCTTTGGAAATGTTGGTTTTCTTAAATTTGGACGGTATAGAACAATCTCCTGCCCGGACAAAGCTTCTGAGTCAGGGTTTTCTTATCCCCAAAATAGCGTCAGATGGAGATCAGCATAAAACTCCTGGCAATAAACTCAACTGAAACCATGTAGGACATCATAACAGGAAACCACTTCTCCACTGACACCATGCAAAATCACAAATAAACAGGAGAACTATTAAAAAGGAGAGCTACCTTTCATACAAAACCGAGAGCTCACAAATGATGAAAATACAAAGTATGCTAGAACCGCCCCCCAGGACACTGAACACAGGTCCCGGACAGACAATTCACAAAATATGAGTTTTAGTTAATAACTGGTCAGAAACTAATAACTAGCAACTAGTCTATAACTAATAACTAGTAAGAAATGCTAATTAGAGCAAAGAAGATTTTAACCCTTAGCAAACTGTGAAAAAAAGTTGTCTCTGCCAGTGCTGGTGCAGACACGAGGAATCAAATGGTTGGTGTGACAAGTTAACTCAATAGTTCTTATAAATACTTGGCCAAAGAAATAATCAGTGACATATGCCACATTTTATTTTGTAAGACTGTACATAAAAAGATTTATAAGAATAAAATACTAGAAACAACCTAAGTATTAAAAAGGAGAGATTTAATTATGCGATTTTGATATGCTAATTGAGGTATGAGATAAATATTATGCAACCATTAAAATTCCACTGGTTTTTACTGTATTTGCTTTTTTTTGGGGGGGGGGAATTCTCTAGTTATTCAATAAGGACATCTTATTAAATGTCTAATGTGAAAAATGTTATTTAAAAAAGAATAAGCGTCTTGGCTGGTGTGTCTCAGTGGATTGAGTGCCATCCTGTGAACCAAAGGGTCACCAGTTTGATTCCCAGTCAGGGCACAGACCTGGGTTGTGGGCCAGGTCCCCAGTAGGGGGCACACAAGAGGCAGCCACACACTGATGTTCCTCTCCCTTTCTCCCTCCCTTCCCTTCTCTCTAAAAAGGAATAAATAAAATCTTTAAAAAAGAAAAAAGAATAAGAAATAAAGATGGCAAAAACAGAGGCTCTGCCCACATTGTCACCGTTCACCATCTGCCATTTAAAAACTAGGCTATCAAGAATTCTCAGGGACCCAGACACAGCACAGCACATCACAGATGTCCAGGGTTCTGCCTTAAAGAATGTTACTAATCTTTCTTTTTTCCCCATTAATGTAGTCTAAAAATAAGAGGAAGATGAAAAATTAAAGAAAGTAATGCGATTACTTTGTACATTTTTTTTTTCACATAAACTGTCTTTTCAACCATGTCTTAAAAACATTATGTTCTAAGTCCCCTTTGTCATGCATGGGGACCACACAGAGAAGAATAAGAAAAATGACAGTAACAGTCAAGAACTGTCTTCTCTTAAGTACTGTGACTCCCACCATGTTGGTAACTATGATTACAGCCCTGACTTACTCACACATGTAATGAAACCCTTCTAATAATATTCACAATTAAAACACACGTAGCCCAAGATTAGTTTGAGGTAGCTGGAATACATTGATTTTCCTATTATTAAGAGGAAAAAAATCCCCACGAGGTAATTTCCTGAGTATGAACAGTCACATAATTGATGCTTACCTTATAATCGAAGTTTTCATTTAGGAAGTTCTTACGGAGCGCGTCTGACAGGTAGAGCACCGTGGTGATGATGACGCTGGGACCAAAGAGAGCACAGACAGTGTTAGGGACTCCACACCGACGAAAACCACTTATTAGATAGGGATACAAAGCAACCAAGACAAAGGACAACCTGTGGGAAGAAGTAAGCCTGTGGAACAAGATGAGGTAACTCGCATTTGAAACTTAAAAAAAGAGAGAAGGAGAAATGCCAGGTGAAAGAAAGAAAGAAGGAAGGAAGGAAGGAAGGAAGGAAGGAAGGAAGGAAGGAAGGAAGGAGGGAAGGAAGGGAGGAAGGGAGGAAGGGAGGAGGGAAGGAGGGAAGGAAGGGAGGAGGATCTATCGCAGAGGTCGGGTTCTTTGGAAGGATACACAGGAAGATCTATGATTTCATATGGCTCAGGTGGAAACATGTGGATCTCTTGATGCTTTCTAACATTTTTACCAATTTCTGAACAAAGCAATGATCTGATACAGATATACTATCTGGTTAATTAACCCTTAAAAATAAGACTTGCCCACGGCTAGAGCGAGGTTAAAGCCACTCCACTCCAGCGGCGCTCACTTGCGCTTGCCCTGCAACAGCCTGGGCTGGAGGCGGCCCCACGCGCCCCCTGGGAGCTCAGCCCTGAGTCGGTTTCCGGGCACGCAGGTCCCCGAGCCAGCTGGAAGCATTTTTGCAGACTGCTCCTTCTCTCTAGTGGACACCTGCGGTGTTTAGGAATCTTTCTTTACTTGTTCCAATTTATCCAAAACCATGAGGCTCCTTTGGTTTTATTCTTTGACTCGTGACTCAGCGCTGCAGCTCAGCATCCCAGAAAGGGCTGCAGTCTATTATTACTGTAAATGGCCAAACGACTGGAATCTGCCACAGAAGTGCAGGCACCAATTAGCCCGGACAACCGCGCTCTGTGGGCAGCGCGCGGTCAGAGGTGCACATGAAAGGCACCGGAAACCAAGGTTGCTGCCCCAAGTTGCCCAGCTGCGCCCACACTCTGGGATTCGGGACGGATCTTTAAACTGTGCTGTTTCCGCCCTGCACAAAGCTCCTCTCCCATAATCTGTGCTTCCGAAAACCACTCCAGCCCCAGGACCCACGCAGGCCCCGCTTCTCCGCTCTCTTGAAAAACGGCAAACTTCGTCCGAGGAGCCGCCTGTCACGGCTGGTTTCCGATCTGCTCTCCGGCTCACGCCAGCGAGGCTCTCTCCCGCCGCCACCTGTCAAGGCCCCTGGTGTCTGCACCACGAGTCCCAGGGCCAGCTGTCAGCCTGCATCACCCCAACCTCCCAGCCGCTGCCGACACTGCTTCCTGCAAGGCAGACTTTCCTCCGCGGGATCTCACGCTCTTCCCTTCTTGCCTTCCGCCCTGGGCTGCTCCTTCCTGCCTGCTCTGCCAGACGCTTCTCTGCACCCTGACTTGAGGTGCCGGCGTGCTCCACGCCGAGACCTAAGGACTTTCATTGTGTCAATCTATGCTTCCTCCCTGGGTGTTTTCAAGCGCAGTCCACGTGCCGGTGACCCTCCCACATCCATCTCTTGCCCCGACCTCTTCCCGAAGCTCCCGTGAGCACGTCTGGCTTCCTCCGCCACATCTCCGCCTGGGGGTCTCACATCCTCTCATACTCGAGTTCGACACAGGAATCCTCACCTGCGCTACCCCAGAGCAGCGACTCCCCCGCTCTTTTCCCCCTAAATGAACGGCAACGCTGTATGCCCTTCCATTCAGGCCAAAATCCTAAGTGCCAGTTCCTTTTTTTTTCTTCTTCCACCCAGTAATCTGCAAGTTTCCTCATTTCTGTCTTCGAAACCGACCTCCCCACTACGTCCGCTGACATCCACCTGCTCCATCCACCGTCGTGTCGTACCTGGTTGCAACATTAGCCACCTAACCGGTCCTTCCTGGTTTCCCTCTCGTCTCTCTCCCTCCCAGTGTCTGGGCCCTGTTTTCTCCCTCTCCCAGCCTCATCTGTCTTTACTGTCTCCTTCCCTCCTCCTACTGTAGCCACACTAAGCAGGCTTTCCATTTCTTAAAGGCGCCACGTTCACTCAGAGCACGGGGCCTTTGCATAGCCTATTCCTGCTGCCCAGAACCTTCTTCCTGAGCCGTTTGCCTGTCACCTCCTGCTTTCACTGTGGGCTCCAGATTCAATCCCCCATAAAAGGCCCCTCCCCTCCCAGTCTGGAACCAGTGCCTTCCACGCACATCTCACAGAACGGGGCTCGTGCTCCGTATGGCTTTTATCTTATACATTAGGTGCCGAACAGTTGCTGAGTGAATGGGCAGTGAAGGAATGGGTGACTTCCCCTTTAATTCCATAAATCCTTATTTGCTACGCAGACGTCATCTGAAAGCCAAATTAGTTAAAGGTAACAGCCAACTAAATAATGCAATGTTGGTGGGGAAAAAACACAAAAGAACATGCACGGTACATGTGAAGTCAACATGTGCACAAGACAAACAAAATAAGGCCTCCAGTTTCAACTGCGGGGCCAGAGACCTCCTACTTTCCTCAGTAAGCCAGTCTGCTGAGAAAGTCATCTCCTTGAAACTGTCTGCGAAGCTGTGACTTTATTTTCGTGCTGTACTGTGCAAGGTGAGGGGAAGGGGGTGAAAAGCAGCCCGTCTCAAAGTGTCCTGAATTTTTGATTCCTAGTTTTCATCTCCCTTATGTTCTTCTTTCCCCCTCGGATTCAGCAGCACGTGTCCTCGTCTGAAACACCTACCATGGGCTCACGGTGGGTGCAGTACAGCTTCGCAAGCCAGCAGGCCGGAGAAGTCATGGTTCTTGTCCTTGGGAAATCCCACAGTATTAAACAGTCGGGGGCAATAAACAAAAGAACACGCTAACCCCCAGGGATCTGGTCACGGCTCCCGGATGGACTCACACAAAGCAGTGGGCAGAGGATTTGGGACGACACAGCTTATGGGTGAAAGTTAAGGGCATTTGACTTACTTGAAAACACAGAGAGAAAGAACCATCCCACAAAATAATATATATTTTGAGGGATGAGCTATTCTGTGGAGTTCAAGGGTAGGGCCAGGGTGACTTCTCTGCTAGTTGCCACTAACACAGCAGGGATGAGGCACACAGGCGGGTGGTAAGCATGGGAGTTGGTGTTAAAATGCCCCTTTGAGAGGCCCTGGACACGTATTGTCTGAGAAAGTCCGTTCCAGGGGAGAAAAGGTGGCGAACCTCAGATGGAGACGCAGCACCTGCAACTTGTGTCTACACGGTTTAGCGAAGTGCCAACTTTTCCTTCCTGCCGTGTGCTCTTCAACATATTTAACGTATCTTTAACATCTTTCAGAAATTTATTCTCCTACCAATCTTATAGATGTTACTGTTTTTTGCCGATGAAGCTCAAGGACTTGGAGGCTTACTTCTGGACTTCCTTGCATTTATAAAGCAAGAACACTCTTATGTGCTTTCGTCATTTGAGTGAGATACGGCGCGGGTGGATGAGCGGGGAGAAGCGAGGACAGGAGGGTGTGGGACAGCGGAGAGCAGGCGGCCTGGTCCGCCCCAGCAGGCGCCTCCCAGGCCCTGGGGTTCTGTCTGCGGCGGGACTGGCCACAGCCACACACGGCCGCAGCCAAGGGAAAAGGGGACCCAGTCCCTGTGGGTTCCGCCTGGGAGGCAACGGAATGAGATCACCGCCCTTAGCAAAGGCCGATGGCCTTGCCCTTGGCTTTGCCACCGGAGCCGTCTCTGTCCCAACGTCTCGCACAGAACCCGTCTCACACAAAATCACACTCCTTTTGGTTAACGCTGCAGATGAAAATTTTGACCGTAACATGTTTACCCAAAAGCAGGGTCTGGACTTCTAGGTCTGTTACCCACTCATGTGACCACGATGTCTTCATAAACAGAGTAGAAAATTTTTTTCAGGGGGGCGGGTTGCAGAGAGAGATGGCATTTAATACCAAAAAGCCACACAGTTGTCATGGTTTCAGGAAGCTCAGGCAGAGCCTGTGTACGTATAAAACAAAATGTCAAATTCACTTGTTTGAATTTCTGCCACTGAAAATTCCAATTCGAGTCAAGCTGTCCCTCCCTGCACAGGGCAGGGAGAATGGCCGAGCGATGACGCCGTGTGATGACGGTGGCAGCAGCCTGGACCCCTCCCGCCCGGCTCCCTGGGCCACTGCACAGCCTGCCCCAGGTCCCACCCCCAGGAGACACTGGCAGTAAGCCCAGATGTGCGACCGGCGGCTCCCACATAAATCCATAGCGTCCGGACGTCCGGGTGAAGAGATACTTGGTTCTACTCACAGACAGCAAATGAAACACGCCAAATTCTAGAGAGACCCATTTGAGGAGGCTCAGTCAGCCTTCAAAAGGAAAAGAAAAAAGCTGCTTCCGTACCTGTGTAAAGTCTAACGGGCCATGTCATACGATCTGTTATGTCCCAAGGTTTTAACCCTTCCTTTCCACACCTCCACATCGGTACACGCGTGCAGCAGCACACGCCGTGTTCGGCATGTCTAATCAGAATCAAATCCTGTACACCCGGGCGTGTGGGGAAGCCACAGGGTGTCCCTGGCCTACGGGTGGAGACCGGCAGGTCCAGCCCTTGTCCCGAGTGCAAGGGGGACGGGGACTGGAGGAGAGGAGAGAGGAGGGGCGGGAAGCGACAGGCGTGACAGTAAGAACGCCTGTGCGACGGCGTGAACTCCAAGTGCGGAAGTGAGATCGGGCTGGAGTCCTGCAGAGCTTCATCCTCAGCCTGGCTCTCGAGACGACAGGGGCAGGGGACAAGACGCAGGTAAGTCACGACCCCCCCCCCCCCCCCTGCCGGCTGTGCCCGCCCTTCTGGCGGCCCCCGGCCCACTCCCCTGGCTCCCGCCGCTTCAGGCATCCAGTCCTATCACTTCGCATTCCCCACCAGGTACGCCTGCCGCACGCTCATTTTATCCGCTCCCGGCAAAGACACACCCTTACTCTCCGACTCCTCCCCAGTGTCTCTCCCCGGGCTCAACTGCCCTCGGGGCACTATTCCAACGCCCCACCGGCCCCGGCACTCCGGTGGGTACGAGGCACTTCGACGGTCATGTGCCCGACTCAAGGCACTCAGCACACGGGGATGCCTAGTGTCACCTGCTGTGTCAGAATGAATTATGACACATCAGGAACGCCCAGGTGTCCAGCAACAGGGCTGGTTAAACAAACTGTACGGCACATCCCTCCAACGGAATACCCTACCGCTGTAAAAGAAAAGAAACGGGAAAGAATGAGGGGCTTTGCAGGTACTGACGCGGAAAGACCGCGGGGAATGTGAAGGAGAGAGCCAGGTGCAGAAGGGTGTCTCCACCCTGCTCCCTGTGAGGCTGCAATACAGGGACCCTGACACAGCGGCTGTGGATGGACGAGCTGGGGACTAACGATGCGGTCACCACAGGTTTGGCTGGGGACACGCAAGGGAGGGGCCTGCGGCTTCTCAGTGCGGCCTCGGTTCTATTGTTTGGTTTGTGACCACGTTAATATATTACCTGCGTAAAACAAATAGGAATACATTTTTGAAAAGAATGAGCGTAGGGCTGGTGTGGCTCAGTGGATTGAGCACCAGCCTGCAAACCAAAGGGTCGCTGGTTCGATCCCCAGTCAGGGCACATGTCTGGGTTGCAGGCCAGGTCTCCAGTGCGGAGCACATGAGAAGCAACCACACATTGATGTTTCTCTCCCTCTCTTCCCCTTTCCCTTTCCCTCTGTTTAGAAATAAATAAATAAAATCTTATATATATATAAAAAAGAGCGAGAGTAGGTAATTCAGGGGCAAAGGAAAAAGACCCCAGAACCTGGAGGTCCTGAACTGGAGATAAGATGAAAAACATCATTTTGGGCTCTGCCCCACCCCCAGACCAGCGACTTCCAACCGGCGTGCCGCGAGAGCTTCCCGAGTCTAAAGCGCGCAGTCCCTGGCTGTGCGGTCAGGGGCGCCGGCCTCTTTCATCTCAGACTGTCAAGTAAGGACATGACAACAGCCCATACGATCACTGCCATCCAGTGAGAACGAGTCAACATTACACCCGTTTTTGTAAGACCGGCAAAACCACGGTAATGTGTTGGTGGGTTGGTGGGCCGCAGCACCGCAGCAATGAGTCTGTGCGTGCAGTGCGACGACACGGGGGTGGGGGGGGGGGGGGGAGGAGGGACGGCTGCTGCGGACGACGCGCTCCCAGTCCCGGCCCCGCCACCGGCTTACTTGTTGGCCACCAGGCGCATCACGGTCCAGTCCTTGGGGAACATCTCGGGGCGGATGAGGATGCGGAACACCGTGAAGACTTGCAGCAGGAAGTCCTGGGGAGAGGGGGAGACGGGGCGTTTTACCGGGCTACTGGTGATCTGGGACACGCACCTGCGCACACACACACGTGCCCACACACAGACGCTGCTGCTGTCCCCACCGCCGCCGCGGCAATGACAGCGAAGGGGGGGCCGCGCCGCAGTACTCGACCCCAAACAGACCGTCCCCTCCCCGTCCTCAGGCCCCATCAGCTGCTGCCCCTCCCACTCGATCCCCCTCTTCCTCTTCCTCGTGCACGGCGCAAATGGCTTTCGTCTGTTTTCACGAGGTCTGAAAATTAAGGTCTCAGGGGTAAAACGGGAGACGAGTGACACAAGATGAGCACGCAAATCCCATCTCCCCCCCACTCCGGTGCCCTGAGGGATCCCCACACTGAAGTTCGTGTCCTTAACACGGAATGCTCAGGCACACGACACAAAAATAACTCCTCGGTGGTCGTCAGTCTCCAAGGGCTATTTTTCTGTAATAAAGACTATGAGTCAAAATAATTGCACAGAAAAAAATGGCTTGGGAAGCAAGCAGACGTTTATCAAGAGAGCTGACTCATTCAACCGAGATCCATCCGAGATTTACTGTTGTGGGAACATTCGGGCTCTCTGCTTGGGACACAGGGGCAGTCCCCGCTCTCACAGGACCCAGCGTCATCAGGATCACCATCGAACAACAAGTGACTACCACGCACCGTTGGGTGCCACCGCCGAGGGCGGGCTGCAGTTCATAAGGGTATGAATCAGGCAGTGGCAGTGAGTTGGTGGTAGAACAGACTTTGTAAGGAGGCAAAAAAACAATGATTCTGATGAATTAAAACTCAGGCATATGGCTCGTTCGGAGTACGCAAACGATGTTGGGGGGCTGGAGCGGAAGGGGTGTTGTGGAAAGCGGTGGGGGACAATGGGGACGGAAGACCCGACCAAGACCTTGGGCTCTGTCCTGCAGAGGGTGCTTAGTCCTCACGGTTTAAAGTTGGCAAGAGCCTTGATCAGATTTGATTTTTGACAGCTGGTGGGCCAGCACACGAGAGGCAGCGCAAGGTTACGTGAACGCTGCACGTGACTTCCGGAACACGCACAACTCGCGCTGTGAAGCAGGCCCCACAGCCCTGCGGGAAGCGTCGTCATCGTCGCCCGAGGAGACTCACTGCCTCCATCTGCACAGATGCCAGCGATGAGGACGACACTTCAGCCCCCGCGAGGAGGCGGGCATGTAATAAAACCTTCTGATGCAGAAGGAGGAAAAAACCCTGCTCACGTCTTGGCTTTTGCCTCTGTTCACTTCTGAAATAACGCCATGTTCTGGGGGGGGCAAGAATCCAACAAGGCGGAGAGGCGGCCCTCAGGCATTTCTGCTGCCATGGTGCGTGCCCCCCACTCCCCCCAACAAGTCCCCGAGGACCTCGAGAAGAAGTGGCATGCTGTGAAAACGCCATCTCGACACCACTGTACAGGGACCCGGGGCAGCCAGGCCCTCTGAGCAAGAATGCAGCTCCCACCCCACCAGCCTTAGCAGGTGCTTGAGAACGACACACTTTCTAAACCCACTGGGATTTCGAGGATGGTTGGGAAAAGCTGGGACACATCCTTCTCTGAATTGTTAAGGAAAAAAAGCAGTAACGCTAGGAACAAAAACAGTCAGATACTAATCTGGAAATCGCAGTATGTAACTTCCCAGCCCGGTCCGACAGCCCTCCTCCAGGAGTCCGCTGTGCAGCGACAGGGCGTAAGTCCATCACAGAGGGGATGGCCACGTCACGGAGCATCACCAGATGAGGCCGGGAAGCACGAAAGGGGCAGTGGACTATAGAACACACCCACGATACATCACGGAGTGAGGAGGTATGGCCCTCAAGAACAGCAGGACCGCATTAAAAGCTGTGTGCGTGTCTCACAGCACAGAGAACAGTCCACGAGGTCTCGCGCCTATGTGTCAACGGAAGCTACCCTGGGGACTAGAACATGCGTCCGGGGAGGAGGGACTTAGTCCTTCAAGCCGGCCGGGTGGCGTGAGACTTTCAGCGTCTAACTGCAGTATCAGCTGTAATTTTCCACTTCTGGCATGCTGTCAAGCTCTACCTTTCCTTACTGACAGTTGCCCTATTTATTCCATTGTTAACCTAAATGTAGATATACAAGACCCCAGTAACTCCCCCCTACCTACCTCCCCTTTCCCAGACGCCCCGAGGCCCCGCTGGAATCGCTTCGTCACTCTTCACGAGCTCTCACGTGAGACGTTAATGCGATTTGATCACGATGACTCGGGGGTAGGAAAGCTTGTTAAAGTCTAGGGTTTAGGGAGTTCGGCTGCCCGAGCCGAGAGCTCAGGTGGTCACGGAACCCGCAGGCCTCCCAAGGACCTGCGCACACAGTAGCGGCAGCGTCAGGCTTCACAAGGAGGGGGCAGTGCCGTGCGATGCGAGGTGGGCCCTGCATCTGGCTCCTCGCAGGCGCACAGCGAGGAGGTTGTTTGCACGCGTCACGCTCCGTACTTAATGCCTTAGCCGCCCTTCCTCGCACCGAGGCTCGCACAGACTTTGAACCAGGACGTCCCAGGCTTGGTACGTCACACCTAACGGTGGCTCATTGTCAACGCCTGATGATGTGAAGCTAACAGCTGCACAATTATCCTCCCTCTTAACCACACGGCTCTCGATCCATAGGGTTTGAAGGCTTTGCATCCACTTCAATTCTGAACTCAAGAACGGATGTGAGCATGAGAAACGTGGTGTCTGCAGGCTTGAGTGTATACAGCTGATTGGGGACTGCTGGAGAGATCGGGTCTGCCCGCCCCGTTCCTAGTCCCACGTGACTGCACCTGACCCGCTCCAAGGTCACTGACAGGCTCGTCTGAGGTCGTGCATCCCCCAGGCAGGCAGGGGTCAGAGATAAGAGGCCCTCACGCACTATCTGTATTTTTAAAGATGCACGAGCGCCCCCTCCAAAGGCACTGGAGGGCTTCCTTCCAGTCGTGGACCGCCACAGTGGGACTGCACCCACAGTCCCAGCCGTCCCCACCCCCCGCACTTCAGTGGCCTGTCCGTAATGGCGGCTCACGTATGAAGTCGTCTGGAGAACTGGAGACACAGAGAAAAACGAAAGTAGGAGGGACAGAATGCAGGTCACCTCCCCAACTGAGGACAATCCACTTCCGAGCTTTTAGTGAACGCTCTGAAGGAAGCATGGAAGTTCCCTAAATCTCAGCAAGGATCAGAGGGCATTTAGAGACCCGGCATCGATATTTTTAATTTAATGTCAGCACGGTGTATTGATTAGCCGGCAGCTGGCAGAGAATATCGGAGAACACAGCGCGGGCTCCGCACTCAGAACGAGGCAGCCAGCCCTTCCTGCTGGGGCTCAGAGGGATGCAACTGGCCCCCATGTTTCTGTGTCTTCCGTGGAGGCAGCCTCTCCAAGGCCACTTAACTGGGGTCACTCGATGAGCATCGGTCTCGTCAGTTCTGTGACTGTTTCTGGCTTATTGCACTCTGACGACAGGTGTTTTAACTCCTATGTTCTTGTCCAAAACGAGAGTGAATTACTTTGCATGAGTATAGAAATCTTCACAAGCCCATATGGGTGAGCAGCTGTGTGGATGAACCTGAGAAAAAGTAGCTTAGAATTGAATGGGAACAGGATAAGCAATTGTCAAGGAACTGTCTGCATAATGATCAAGGAGACCCAGAGAAGTTAGAAAGAGATATTTTAAAAAGTTTTTTAAATGTCACTCACCCTTAGTTCTTCCTTTGTGTTGAAACTATCGAGAAGCTGTTGGTAATGTCTGTCTGTCATTTGTCGCAGTAGGGACAGGAGACAAGCAACAAACTCCCCCTAATTTAAAAAGAAAAAGCAAAAGCAGTAAGGACATAAAAGAACACCAGCAATTTGCTTTGAACTACCCTAAAATAGAACACTTAAAAATGAAAGAAAACAAAACAAAACAAAAACCCAGTATGACCCAAACTCACCCAGTGAAGTCTTCTTAACCTAAATTGACCATACTATCAAAGTCAGAATTTCTCCCTATGACTACCACTTCCTTGTTCTCAGTGAATTTTTAAGTTCGGGGCGGGTTTCTTTACTTGGGTGAAAGCTCCCCACCCCCCAAGGAACCCCGCCCACCTCGAAGAGGCGAGGCAACCAGGCCCAGACCGTGGGTTAAGCAGTTTACTGCACCTTCTCCGCGCATCAACTCACCCGAGCCTCACATCAACGCCGCCGCGAGGTAGGCGGTCCCACGCTTACTTAAGGAAGGTGAAAGGTAGGGTCGGCGCACTACAGAACTCGCCCAGAGCTCCACAGCCAGAAACCAGCAGCAGGGCAGTCGGCCCTAAACCCTTCCGACCACCCTAAACCCTTCCAACCCGGCTCTTCCGGCAGCACTATGCTCCGCGACGGAGTCCGCACGGCCCTCCCGGCTCAGCACGGTACGGCGCCCATCGGTCAGCAGCGTGGGCAGAAAGCCCGGGAGCGCGCGAGCAGCGGTCAACCTCCTTTCAAAAATACATCCCAGCTGCCCTTCCGTGCTCGGTGCTACGGGACGGACCCCCACGAAGCCCAAAATCTTAACAAAAATCAATAATGGAAAAGACAAATATACCCAGCATCACAGGGCTGAAGACCTACAAAACTGCTATCGTGTTCATTTCCTGTTTTCTAATTCTCATTATCTCTGCGCAAGGCAACCTTCGTTTGCTCAGCAAGGAATTTATATGCCTTTAATTCCCTTCATACAATCTTAATTACATTTCAAACAATACAAACACAACAGGAGAAGCAATCGGTGGTAACTGACTGTAAATTCATAGAAATGCAGTTTAATCAGGAATCAGTTTCAGGGAAAGAGACTGTGGGGTCACGTGTAAAATCGGAGACGACAGCCCCGAGGAGTGGGACCTTCCGACAGAGACAGCTCCGTCAGGACAGTCGAACATGCCCTCCCCCACCCAGCGGCCAAGGGCGCCTGAAGGTGCTGCTTCATGGCCACGTCTGGAGAACCGGAGCTGTGCCCTGGACCCCTGCGTGTGAATACCATTTACACGCCCACAGACACACGAAACAGAATGACCCCTGCAGACGTATCAGAGCAAATACTCGAGAAACTGACCAGTGTGGGCTAGCAGAGATATCCTCCAAGCTCAGCACGTTACTTTATTAACAGACGAGGACACCTTGATACTGAGCACAAGAATCAGAAAATTGAAGGGCGCAGTTATTCCTATTTTAGTGCACGGGTAAAGGGAAACCGCCCTCGGTCAGGCCAAAACTGCCCAGTGGGGCTGGGAGGGGAGCCCTGGGTGCTCACTCCGGACCGGGGTGGGGATGCTGCCTTTCTCGCCCTCCGCTCGGGGCAAGCCCAGCAGGCGGGCTTCGGTTACAGTACTAAGCAGGGTCTTTCCTCAGGGGCAGGGAAAAAGTACTGCTAGAATAAATGATGCTCTGATCCTACTTAAAGTTCCAAAGCAAGATGCAAAATGAACAGTTCCCAAGAAATGTATCCTCCGTCCACAGCAAAGATCAATTCTATGTTTAGAAATTAAAAAAAAAAATATCCAACTCCACCAAGGTAAAATTCACAACATCTGGCATTCAATAAAAACCTACCAGGCACACACAGAATCAGAGACAATGATCGTATAAATGAGAAGAAAAAAATAATCACTACAAGCAGACCCAGAAGTGACATAGCTAACAGAATTGGCAGTCAAGGACATTCAAGTACCTATTATTACTGTATTCTACATGTTCAGGAAACTAGAGGAAAGGTTTAACGTGTTAATTAGAGGCATGAAAGATATCAAAAGAACCCAAATTAAACTTCCAGAGATGAAGACTATAATGTATGATATAAAAATTTGTTGAGTGGGGCTAATGGTAGATTAGACATTGCAGAAGAAAATATCATTAAACTTGAAGATGGGGTTATGGAAATTCTTCAAAATTAAAAATAGAGAAAAAAACAACAACAAAAAAAGAAAAGTACATCAGTGAAACATAGGATGACTTCAAGTAGCAGAATTATATATGTATAAAAATTGGAGACCTCAGAGAAGAAGAGGAAACAGAAAAAGTAATTGAAGAAATAGGGGAAACAATTTCAGATTCTTGGAAAAGGATTAACCTGTGTACCAAAGAATTTCAACAAGCCCTAAGCACAAGAACGGGAAAAATGACACTGAGACACATTATGAGATAGAAAAAAATCTTTACACCAGCCACAGGAAAAAAGACCAGACATTACGTAGGGAGGAGCGAAGATAAGGACCCACGGTCGCCCACTGCAAGCAGCACGGGCTGGGAGACGGCGGAGAGACAGCAGGAGCCTAATGTCGGCAGGTTCCCGCACGCTGCCAATCCCACCGGCGACTCTGCGATGTCGTGTTATTTACTCACCTGTCTATTTGGGGACTCCAAGCACATTTAATGTTGTGAAGCGTCCTGGGTGTTCAGTAATTGTCTTTGCTTTCTGAGAGATTTTAAATGTCTAGATGAAAACCCTACCCTCACAATTTGTTAAAAAGAATAAATTTATAAAAACCCATCGTTGCCCAACATTTACGTAGTTTCAGTGAGGAACTCTTTACACATAAATCACCTTTGAAACACCACATACATCAGTGGCCTGCATCCATTTGATGTACAGATGGAGAATAATGGCCATTTCTACCAATAATTGTGAATGAGCTATCAGGTGGCCGCTGCCCAAGTCTGCAAGAAACCTCCTATTACACACAGGTGCAATTTTTCCAGAAATTTCTCACAGAGTCCCCCAGAATTCTTTCCCCTCTCCAAACCACGGGGCTGTTGTGCACGAAAACATCAGAGAAAACGTCAGACGCGCACCAAAGCATGTCTCAGATGCAGCCCCTGCTGAGCCGAGTCTCCTGCTTCACACACGGTGCTGAACGGAGCTAAATACAAGGAAAAGCAGCATTTAGGAATTACAAAGATCACGGCAGTCCCACGAACAAACGGCGATCCACGCTACTTGATCAAAGCCGCCTCCGTGCACAATTAGATTTTTGTAAGTAAATGGTTACAAGCGAGTTTTCTTTTCTTCCCAGCTAGAGAGAGCCTTCTAAAGTTCAAAGAACAGTTGGCGGAAGAACAAGAAGTACAGTCCCTGTAAGTAGTAAGAATCGGGCTGCAGTTTCCTGGAGTTCTGGGAGGCGGGGAGCAAGCCAGGGTACTTGGAACGGGAACAGCCTCAAATGATAAGCTGTAGGAACTGCTTCACCCACAGCCCGGCCACCTCCGGGGGCACTTGTTCTGCAGGGACTGCAGAATGCTCAAGGTTGGACCACACACAAAGACTTGCCATTCAGCCCTGGCTGGGGTGGCTCAGTGGACTGACTGCCGGCCTGCAAATCAAAGGGTCACGGGTTCAATTCCCAGTCAGGGCACATGCCTGGGTTGTGGGCCAGGTCCCCATTAGGGGGGCGCATGAGAGGCAACCACACATTGATGCCTCTCTTCCTCTCTTTCTCCCTCCCTTCCCCTGTATCAAAATAAGTAAAATCTTAAAAAAAAAAGAAGAAGAAGAAGAAGAAAGAAAAGACTCACTATTCAAACAGCTATTCTCTGGGAGAAAACGATGGAGAAATCAGACAGGTCTCCCTGCCCAGAGAGGATGACTTCGGGAATGGCCAGAGCCTGTTTCTCACCAGAGAACTCGTTACAACCCCAACATGATGAGTACTTTGCTGGAGAAATAATTACGGTGACTCCTGAGGCTACCACAACTACCAAAGACTGAAATGGACTGAGATGGTTCAAACGTTTCTTCACGGATCTGAGGCAATCCCAGTGCAAACTCTGAGATACACACCGTCGCTTTCCCTGTTCTAGAGACAAAGGAGCAGACGCTCAGGCGGGAACCGGCCCTGGAAGCAGGGCGGGGTGCAAACCGGGGCTGCCGCGCATTCTCGAGAAATGTCTCAGGACCACCAGAGGTCGCCGATAGTGTCAGTGAGTGCTTCCTTAGCAAGTTTTATCTCACGCCCTCTCAGACTTGCTTTTTCCCACAGCAGGACGCACAGCCTAGGTGCAGGGAATGTTTCCCTTCGCGTGATTCTCCCAAAATGTAGCACATTGGACAGGCACCCCAAACCCATCCGCCACCCCGACTCCCTGCCTCCTCCAGTGTCTTAATCCGGACTGATTGCTGTGGGGCACGGCGTGCAGTGAAGGCCTCACAAATCTGGGAGAGTTTGAAAAACCGCCCCAGCTTTTGACTCAGGCGCCCTCAACCACGGGCCGGCTTCGCTACTGTTTGTTTGCGGGGTCACCGTCACTGCAGAGTGAGGTCACAGCCGTGTGGCCAGGAAGTGGCGAGAGCGCTGTCACCCAAACCGTGGTGACGGAGACTTTCTCTCGCTTCGGGGGGATGGCGTGGATGTGCCTGTCCCCATTCCTCCTGCGAGGTGCAACTCAAAGTGGTTCAAGGGCTTCAATGTCAAATACACAAGCATGGCACTTTTAGGGGGGAAAAAAAAACAAAACTGGAAGATAACCCTCAGGATATAGGGTTAGACAAAAAGAGTTCTTAAACCTGATATTAGAAGTCGGATCCATAAAAGGGAAAACTGATAAATCGGACTTGATCAAAATTGTAAAATTTTGCTTTAAAAAAGACCCCATTAAAAGAAAGAAGACAAAACAAGCTATGGAGTGGGTGAAAACATGTATGAACCAAGTATTCAATAAAAAACTAACACCCCCAATACACGAAGACCTCTTAGAGCTCAGCAGGAAACGGCAATTCCGTCAGAAACAGGGCCACGGACAGGAGGCGGCGGTCCCCTGAGGAGGAGACCCGGGGGGCAGACAGGCCGGTGGGGAGGTGTCCGGCCACAGTCCTCGCTGTCCTCCCTGCTGCGTCAGATGCCGGTCCGGGTGTTGAGAACCGGGACTGCCCACCCACTGTGGGTGGGAGAATGGAAAACGATCCAGCCACCCTGGACAACAATTCGGCAGCTTCTTAAAAAACGAAACACGGGAGGAGCGCGCAACCCGGCAGCCGTCCTCCCGGCGCTGGGCCCCGAGGAAGGAGCCGCCGGCCCTCACTCACGCCTGCGCACAGGTGTGCAGGGCAGCTGGGTCTGCAGCAGCCCACCCCTGGGCGCGGCCCAGAGCCCCCCCGAGGCAGAGGCGCACGGAGGACTCCCCCCAGGTCTTTGCTGCAGCCCGCCCCCCCACCCGCCCCCCGAAGCGACCGACACTCAGACCCCCACGCGCGGTCCCCCCGGGGCCATCCGCTCTGTGACATACAGTGACATCCTGGAACTGCAGCCGGGTGGACGAGCCGGACGGCTGGGGGCGACTGGTGATCTCCAGGATGGTTCTCAGCAGGGTGTCCAGCAGGCTGGCCACTATCACGTCTATTTCCTCCAGCACAGACTTCTCCTTCGGAGAAAAAAGGAAACATAGCGTGCTCAGGCAGTGCTGGCTGCGTGGGCACGCGGGCCTCTCTTGAACGGAAAAGGGGGACAGCACACTTCCAGACGCAGGGCCGAGGAGTCAGACAACTCCAGAGCTCTGGGAGACCCGGACCCCACAGAAGTCACCGAAGTAAAGGACCTCCCTCCTTTCACGGAACAAAGGCATGGAGGCGTTAACGGCGTGCCCGCAGACCCAGCCCGGCTGCGCATGCGCCTGAGGCACGCCCGCAGACCCAGCCCGGCTGCGCATGCGCCTGAGGCACGCCCACAGACAAGCCCTGGCTGCGCATGCGCCTGAGAGGCGCCCGCAGAGGGCAGCCCCGGATCAGCGTGGGGTGGTGCGGCCTTGAGCCACGCAGCGTCTTTCTGGGCCTCGCTCGCCACTGAGCGTCGTCTGGGTTCTAAAAGCCCACCCGTGATTGTGTTTTTTTTTCTCTTTTTTTAAATCTCAGATTGTGCTTACAATTGTTCTCCTTAACCCTTGAATTGCACAGGTCATTTTCTAAAACTATTTTAAGTGCAAAGGACTATTCCTATAAAAATGATTTTTTTAAAGCACCCCCCCATGGAAATGTTTGCAAAAGCGTGGAGACCAGATAAATGCCGTCAGCTACAGGTGGGGCCTGATGTCAGGACCAAGGGGGGACGGCTTTCCCGAAAACCACAGTGAACCCTCTCCGGCCCCGGCTGAGGGAGCAGCCCAGGCTGCTCTGTGCACACTGTCCACGGTGAATCTGGGTTCTTGCGCACCCGCTGCCCACGGCGCAGCTCTGTACGAATCAAGGCTCCCTAACAAGGAGATCGGCCCTGCAGAGAAAACACTTAGGAGGTGTGAGCTGGAAGGAGCTGGTTGGCTGGACTGTTACGGTGCACTTCCTTACACTAGTGCAGAAACCACCGAGGCTCCCCTTCTAGGGCAGAGTTCCTGCTCTGAGCTCCTCATCAGCTCAGCCCAAACTTGGACAGAGACCCAAACCCAGACGGCGCCTCAGCAGTCACCGTCACTGGGACAGATGAGCACAGGCTCAACAGACAGCTGCAGACAGCCCTGGAGCAGGACGTCCCCCGCATGTGGATTCTACCTCAGACCCCCGGGCCATGGCTGCAATGACCCCGACTTATCCCCATGTACAAGCAAGCACATGATTTCTCTCCATCTGCACTCAACCCCTCATGCAACAGGGCTGCATCAAGACCCAGGAAGTGACGGGGTTCCCAATCCCACAATAAGTCAGTGAGTCCTGAGAGAGCTGGGCAGTCATAGGGCGAGACACCCCAGGCTCCTGGGCCTTCCCTGGGCTCCATGGCCTCCACGGGCTGAGCCAGGCCACACTCCAAGGGTCACCACCATCTAGCAGGCAGCCTTTCACAGACCAGGGGCCCCCAGCGCCCTAGCGCCGCCTAGAGCAAGCAGGCGTTTGTTCTCGCTGCAGCACCTTCAACATGTTGAGATCAAAGACACTTGTGGGAGGCTTCGAGAATTCCAATTTTCCTAACTGGGGACTCAGTTCCTTCTTGAACTACAAGTTCAGGAAACCCAGGTTATCTGGGGTTACAGCAACCCCACAAGATTAAAAAAAACACTCCTTCGAAGGAAAAGCACAAAGTCCCACCAGCTGGATGACAAAAGTGGGAGTGTCGGTGAAGACACTCAATGCTTTCCTTGCTCCCAGGAGCCCCCCAGCGGGACCACGCAGGGCAGCGGGCATGTGCTCACCGAGCTGTTCTTCTTGATGAGACAGAACACGCTGCTCAGGATGCGGGCGCAGGCGGTCAGGTCCTTCTGCTCCTGCAGGTGCGTGTGCAGGTGGTGCAGGACCACGGGCAGCAGGATGCACCTGGAGTCTGCGGGGAGAAGCCGGGGGCGTCAGCCGGCACGGCCCACGCGCCCTCCCGTCTCCCTGCGAGCACTCGGCGAAGGCAGACGCGTTATCAGCACGTGCGTCCTTAAACGGGTATCCGTTCTACGAGGCTGATGTTAAAAAACGAACCAACAAGCAAACGGTAGTTCCTTTTCCCAACCCAGGATTCCTGAACTCAAGGCTTTTCACCTTTACTGAAATAGGGTTAAAAAAAAAACAAACAGTTTTACCTACAAATTACCAAAATGCCATGCTTCTCTGGCTGTGTCCTGACTTTCCCTTGAGGTAGATCAGCGATTTTCAGCTGGTGTGCCGCAAGGATGTTTAAAACATGCAACAACTGACTATTTAGTTGGGGGCTCTGACCTTTCCCTTACACTGTCAAATTAAAACATGACGACAGCCAACACAACAATAGGCGCCCAGTGTGAATGAACCAAAATTACACTTTATCGTTTTTGTCAGATCAGCAAAACATGTAGTTTTGTGGGCTGCAGAGTTAATATAATTAAGTTATATGCGCCATGAGGTGAAAAGGTTGAAAATCGCTGAGACGGATCATCTACTGGCTCCCTACTATGACCAAGATTACTTACGGGTAAGATTTCGTTTGTTTACGTTTTCCTGTTCCCAGCTTCTCAAGAGTCGCAGCACAATTTCCAGCGAAGGTAACATTTGGGGTTGGCTGCCATTCTGATCTCCAACCCTTTTACCTGATCAGGTTCTTGCTGGGTTTTGTTCATCTCTTTTTGAAAGCTTTTGGGGACTATTCCTGGTAATTCAAAGTTTCATACTTACTGCTTGCCTTCCTCTTTCCAATCCATAAACACATACCCTTCAGCTTGGGGAACCCGCCTTGAATTATTTCTGCAATTATCTCCTTTCATTTTCTTCTGTCCTGTGTCTGAGACTTCACCCATATTCACGTCATGCATCTCTTAAACTATCTTCTATTTTTCCCGGATTTTTAAAAAGTCTTCTTGTCTACCTTTCTGGGCAATTTCCTTGCTTTACCCTCTAAGCCTTCTACCCCATTTTCCTGCTTCTGCTATCACACGGTTAACCTCCAAGGGCCCCCTTCTTCCTTCCGAGGCCAAGGTCACGGGCCTGCAGCCCGGACAGGGTCAGGGGCGTGTGCCTGGAAGGGCCCCACGCGCTCTAACGCCGTGACTCCTCAGTGAAGGGCCTGCCTTAGGCTCGTATAATGCTTAACCGTGAGAGGCTGAAAGCTTTCTCCTTACGATCAAGAGTGAAGCAGGGATGGCCGATTGCGCCTGTTCGGTTCCACACGACAATGGCTTCCCAGGCAGTGTAATAGGGTGCACCCACAGGGAAAGAACGTCTGAGACTGCACCCCGAAAAAAAACCAGAAGGGATGCAAACTAAGCGTTCACAACTCGGGGAGCGCCCAGTTTCTCTCTGCCGCCTTCTTGATGTCTGCTGGCAGTGAGTTTGGAATCCATTTCTTCAGCGCCTGGCCCGGGGCTACCAGCCCCGAGAGGCCCGGCCTCGGGCTGACGACCGAAACAAACCACACCGGGGAGACACGCAGTCCTCCCTTTGAGGAAGCCAACACGGAACACTGAAACCCAAGACTGTGAAATAATTCACGGCGGGCTGCCTTTAAAGTTGTTAGCATGGCTAAGGAACTTAAATACCTATTTATAAATCAATTGCTGGACGAAAAGAAGCAAGGGAAAGGGAAGAGAAAGGGGCAGGTTACGCGACAGGAGCCCCTACCGGGCGATGCCGCGTAATTAGGGAGGGAGGCCCGGCTTATCTGATCCGCTCCCGCAGCCAGCGGGACTGGATCTGCAGAAATTCAATTTGCAGCCAACTGTTAGGAAAATAGCTACTGTGGAAATGGTCAGCAAGGCAGACAAATAATTCGCGTGTGGTGTCTCTTAAAAGAGATACACGACGGGATAGCCTACGGAGCTGACTTCTCTGCATTTCGGGGCAATGCCCACCCGTGAAATGATGGAATCAGCGGGCAAATACCAAACACGCTGACTGGTGAAAATGCTAATTCTTACCTTTAAAAGCAGGAAGGACAGAAGGGAGGGAGGGGGAAAAAAGGGAGGGAGGGAGGAAGGGAGGCAGGGAGGGAGGAAACCCGCAGTTGCAGTTGCGCGAACATGAACTTGCCATACATTCAGCAGCAGACGCTGCTATGTACGTGGTGGCCCCGTGGGCCGGCACGCTCACAGCCACGCCTCAGACAAAGACTGTGGTATCGGGCGTCCCGCTGAGTGTGCAAGGGAGTCACCCTCAGGCACTCTGGGTGCTGCCGAGACTCACTGGAGCAGACGAGGCTGGCCCCCGTGTATAACCCTCAGTGGGAGCGGGGCTGAGACATGCGGGTGGGTCTCTCCTTGAGGCTCATTTTGAGGCGAGTCATAGTCCTCGCTGCCTCTATCAACAAGCTTTAGAGAAGGATCCCTGGAGGAAGGGTCTGTCCACTCCCACGGGAGCGAGGTCTGTGAACCTGGGGGTGGCATGCAGGGCCGCCAGCAGGGGCCCGTGGCAGCCTCAGGAGGTGGCGGTGTGCGGGGCCGCACTGGCGGCACACAGTGCTGCACACGGCTGGGTGCAGCGATGAACCAGCCCCGCAGAACACACCTGCCATCAGAAATGGGGCGGGCCGCTGGGGTGGGTGCCACCAGGGACTGAACTGTGATGTCGCAGAGAGCAGCAAAGCCCGCCAACAGGCCAACAGGCCATCAGACGCTGGAGGGCAGACAGCACTGGGGGGGCGCGGGGAAGGGGTGCCAGGGGCTCCGTGGCTACGGGGCAGGCAGCCAGCATCAGAATCACAGCGAAAGGCCTCATAGAGAGCTGAGGAGGACCCCCGGGCAGCTGCCCGATCTCACCCGCTGGGTAGGATGCCCATGATGACCCCACCGTGGAGCACCCTCCCGAGGGCAAAGCCAAGAGGCTGCAGACTGCCCACGAGTGGGAAAGAGTGTGCAGATACAGAGACACGGATGGCCGCTCAGGTGGGGAGCTCAGGAGAGAGACCTGGCCTGGAAGGAAACCTGGGTGAGGTCAGCACACGGGACCCCTGACCAAAGGTCAGGGGGTGGGATGAACCCCAAGGCTCACTCCGGCCTCCCCACTCCCACGTCCCACTGCATGACAATCGCTCCTTTGAAGTGCACTACACACCAGTGGGAAGTGACGGGGCTACAGCTGTGTCCGGCAGCACGGGTAAACACGAGAGTACAGAATTAGCAAAAGACAAAACTGCTGCAGTGTGATGTCATAGAAACACTACAAGATGAAAATCAATATATTTTTGGATCTTCACCATGAAGGCACAGAGAGCGGGGAAGGGGCTCTCGGAGAGGGGGACTCCCTCTGAGGGAGGCCAGCCTGCTCAGCGGAGCTGGGTCGACGGGTAGTGAACAACCTCGTGACCAAAGGCCCAAAACACAGACACCCGATGTGGCTCAAGTCTGTTAATGACGCGTTTGTATTATGCTCCGTTCTTTTGTGTACGTCTGAAATTTTTACAATGAAAAATGTGAACGAAGGCTCGTTTACTGTATTTGAAACCCCATTTCCAAAATGCTCTAGGCATACACATCCCCGTGGGAAGACGACACTCAACAGAACGCGGGTTTTCCAACCGGGTCCTACGGACCGAGGCTCACGTGACTTTCTAATGAGGACACACGCCATCGCAGGAGGAACTCGGAGGAAACGAGAGGCGATGGGATGTAATAACAGACACGGGACTGGATGATTTAGTAACTGCCACGTGAGTCACGCGCTGTTAGGATGCAACGGAAAACGACAATACAGCCGAACTTTCCCCCGGTGCCAGACCACAGACTGATGGAGAACTTCCAGGAGACAGACACGCAACTCGGGTCAAATCAGGTCCCTGTGTGCTTCCCGAAAGGAAATGTTGCATTTTGGTGAACGTTAAAAAAAAAATCTGTAATAAGAAAAAGTGAACCATACACCACAAATAGTGGTGTATTAAAATCATTCATCAAGAGGATTTCCTTTCTTTGTAGAAGTTGGAATAGCCGTACTTTTGTGTGGGGTGGCCAGAAAGTTCTTTTTTCCTGTATGAGTGCTTAGTTGTCTTCAACTTCATTCAGAACCATTTTGTTAGACTGTATCGCGACAGCTGTCCTATCAGTGTGAATTTTAAAAAGCTTATTGGTGAATTTTTGTGCAGGCATACAAACACTGGAGATGGAAGAAGAGATGCAACATTTTTGGCGTATTATGCTTCACTATTTCAAGAAAGGTAAAAATGCAATTCAAACACAGAAATAAAGATCTGTGCAGTGTATGGGGAAGGCGCTGTGACTGACTGAACATGTCAAAAGTGGTTTGCAGTTTCTTAGTCCTGTTGACATTCTGGCAAAAGAATTCTCTGCTGTGGGGCTGTCTGATGCACTGGAGGATGTTTGGCAGCACCCCTGGCCTCTACCCACGAGAAGCCGATAGTGGGAGACAGCCGACACACTCACAATATCCAGATCAGTGAAGTTATTGGTGAAAAAGAAAAATGTGTCTTTGCTTTTGTGGAAAGAAACATGCAGACTTTTTGGCCAACCCGATATTCGGCTACTCGGTAAAGGTCTTCTACCCACCACCCACACGGGCAAGACTCTGGAGAAAGGGGTTGACAGTTTCCTTGTTCCAACAGCTTCTGCTGACCGATGGCGGCAGGGGGTGAGCTCGGCCCTCAGAGAAGTACCCCCCTACCCCCCTCGAGGGCACGCCCACCTGGGTTGGTGTACAGCTGGCTCTCCACGGTCTGGCCGATGCACTGCAGCTTCACCGCCTGCAGCGTCTCGTCCACGTGCACGACGGTGGGCAGGCTGCCCAGGGTGTCGTGGACCAAGTTGGCCACCTCCCGGATGTCGAAGAGCTTCAGCAGCTCGGAGTACACGGCTGGGAAGGAGCTCAGAAACACGGCCTTAAAAGAGAGAGACTGAAGTCAACTCCCAGGCGCGCCCTCGGACACTGGGTCCCACGTGCCGGGGAGTTTCACGCTGGGACAAATACTTTTGCGTGCTAGGACGATCAATGTCAAATGTGTCTGGTGTCGAAAGCTAAAAGGCTAACATTAAAATTAAAAAGGGCAGAAAAGTCAGACAATTTTTTTTGAAATGTGCAAAGATACAACACAAAAACTAGGAAATTCTGGAAAATCACTGACATTAGCAAAGTGATTGGCACAAAACTCCACAGAATCAGAAAAATATGGCATGGCCAGGTGGAAAGAATGCTCTGCTGGGCCCTGGACTGCCCTCACTAATATTTCATTTCCTTCTGGAGAAGCTTTCTAAAGTGCTGATTTAAACTTCATTTGCCTTTCAGAAACCAAACGCATGGATTCCCTAACACGCCCAGTTTAAGGTTAAAGGGGAACCAGGGCAGGGCACCAGAAGACCTAGAGCACAGATAGCGCTGGCTTGGCTTCCGAGCAACCCCGTGACCTGGGACAGGTCACGCCAGCCTCCTGGGCTCCGGCTCCAGCACCTGTGAAACGACAAGATCATCAGAAAACTCCTGGAGGTTGCCTTGAGATTTATTCTAAGCCCGGAAGTGTGTGTCCTGACTAAGGACAACATTCTTTATGTAAATCAAGAAATCTGATCATTGTTTTTGTCAGAAGAAAATAAAAGGATAGGAATATCCGACCCGAGGGGCACACCTCAAATCCTGAGCCACGGCCGCACATCAAAACAGACAAGCGCGGCCTTTCAGAATTCCGCAAGAGGCGGCGGTGAACGCAGGGGCCACCGGCCTCACCTCCCCCTGGGGGAGCCCGCACGTTCCCAGCAGGCTGCGCGCTGCGCGCCGGCTGGCTTCCCCGCGAGATCCGACACGGGCGGGAAGCAGGTCAGCCTGCGAGTGCCGAGGCTCCAAAGGCGGACTCAGGTTCAAGTTCACGGACTGCGGTGTGCAGCTCTCTACGCAGCCGCAGCAGACATGCCCGGCGGACCCACTGGAAACCCAGGTCCTTCCCGACTCTTAATGACTACAGATGTATTCGAGTGAATTCAAAACAAACAAGCTGGTAGTCCCCGCTAAAAAAAAGCACGTTCATATAACCCCCGTTTCACTCTGCGGCGGGGAGCTGAGTCACCCAGATGAAGTTAAAAACAGTGAAATAAAATGAGCCCAGCTTTCTGACGACGGCAAGTCAGGCTGGTGTGCTGCGGGGACCCTCTAGTGCACTGCTTCCTTCCTTGGGCACATGCACCCCTTCACTTCACGGGAGCGTGCGGACGGGCCTGCCGTGCGAGGTGCTGCTGCCGCAAAGGCCGAGGGAACACACAGCTTGCGGTGAGGGCCCAAGGACGGCCACACCAGTGTGGCTAAGCTAAGGACTTTCACTGCAGAAATTTAAAATAAAAAATCAATTTCATTTTGACCTTCCTAACAGCAAGGACACATTTTTGGGAAAGATAATGACTCTGAATTTAAAGGTGGGTTTGGGGCCTCAACTCCCCCTGTCATTCCTCTCCTCCTGGGGTCCTCAAGGTCGGGGCCTACCCAGGGAGGGGGTCCCCGAGAGCCACTGTCTCAACAGCCAACTCAGCAGCTGTGGCCGGGGTGGGGCTCCCCCCGCAGATGGTGGGTGAGCCGGCACGGGCGGCGGAGGGGCGGTGGGGGGGCAGCGGGAGCCTCAGACAGGGACCAGGACGGCCAGGGGCGCGGGGCTGCCGTCTGCTGGCCAGCGCGGAGGGCCGACGGGGTGGCTGCTCTGCCTGCAGGAGACAGGATGTGCCCTGGGCCGTAGCCCACGTGGAGATAATGCAGGAGGGAGCGAGGGACCAGGGCTTTTGCCTTGGGGCAGCCTGGGAGTCGAACGCCAGCCAGCGGATGTCCTTGGCTCCGGACGTGGCGGGCGGGATTCTAGGCTGACGCCCACGCCTCCGTCCCGTGGGCGGTGCCCACGAGTGCATCATACTGTGTGGTGAAAGGGGTTCTGCAGACGTAATGAAGTCACTAACGAGCTGATCTTAAAATGCGGAGGCTATCACGATTGGGCCTGACGCCGTGAGCCCTGAAAACAAGTTTTCTCTGGCTCAGGGGGTGATGGGAAACGTCAGAAAGAGGGAAGATTCCACACAGTGGCTGGCCTTGAGGGGCCATAGGAGGTGCCAGAGACCAAGGAGTGGGCGTGGCCTCTAGGACTGAGAGCACCCTCCCCCTCCCCACCCCTGGCTAAGAGCCAGCGAGGAGATGGGAGTCTCCATCCTACAAACACCAGCAGACTGATTTCTTCCAAAAGCCTGAAAGACCTTGACAGTGAAGGGTTCTCCATGGCCCAGCGAGGTCCTCAGAGACCCCGAGCCAGAAATGCAGCCACTCCTTCTGACCCACAGAACTGTGGGCATTATAATGAATGGGTGATGTTGAAAGCCATTAAGGTGTGGGCATCTGATAGGTGGCAATGAGCATGCTGCACACTGGCTCAAGCACAATGTGCGGGGTCAAAAGGGAACCAGGCACAGGAGGGGGTGTCCCACTCCCATTTCTCCCCAAATGCAGGGGGGACAAAGTCCCCACCACGTGATCAAGGAAACCAGCCGCTGCGTCATCTGATCTGAATTTGCTCTTAGCATCGGACGAAAATGGCATGATCCCATCAAAATGCACACGCACAGACACTGCAAGGAAGTGAGCCGTTCCCACCGAGTGTACGGGGCGACTGGGAAACTGCGTGTACGTATTGTACGTATTTCCTGCGGATGGAAAGGGAAACGCGGGGTTCTGTGAAGGCGCTGAAGTGGCCTCGCTGTGCCGACCGGAGGCCGGAGCTTCGAGGGGCCAGTCAAGATGCCGAACGGACACAAGGAGGCCTGCTCCTCCGCCCCGAGGCTGGACGGGCAGCTGGTGTCGCATCAGGGCGGCCACCGGCACCCGAGGAGACAGGCCTGAGGTCAGAGGGTGTCCGTCTCCCCCATCTGAAGAAGAAAACAATCTTTGCCTCCCCAGGAGGTGTGGCAAGGAGAGGGCATGACTCGAGGGCACTCACCCTTCCAAGTGAGGGATGTGTGTCACACGGGAGCTCGGTGCTGTCCCCATGACCGGTAAAGATTTAAGAAGAAAAACGAACAAAACGAAACCAAACAAACTGTCCATGGCTTTTGTAAAAGTGATGAACTTCTGAGAGACCAGATCAGAGGGGGCACAGGGCCGGCTCGCTGGACCGCCCTCTTCCCGTGTCTGAGCGCAGGTCCGCCTCGTGGGCCGTGCCACAGCCAGGCGTCTGGCAAGTCCCTCACGTGCAGGGAGTGGCCACGGGCGCCCGAGGCCGGGAGGGTGTTAAAGGAGCCTGAACCGCAGCATCCTTGCCCAGAGGGTAGAGGAGTCCGCTTCTGCCGGGAAGACAAGCGTAGCGCCCCAACGGTCGGAAAAAGTTGGGCGTTACCACCCAAGGGCTGGTCTGTCCCCAGTGTTTGGCCGTCACGGAGGATGCCTTCCACGTGTCAAACGGCACAAATCACAACCACCCTCCGTGGGGTCCAGTTTCACCCTCTGATCTCCCCTCGCACGTCCGGGTTCTCACTGACTCTAAGTCTCCCATCTCTGGGGGTTGGGGGGGTCACAAAGAGGCCGCTCCTCCCCCTGACGGGTTTATAACCAGGTCACTGGAGTGGAGGGTGTGTGGACAGGACTAAGAAACACGGAGAGAGACACGCAGAATCGCCTCTCAGAACGCGTCCGAGGCCAAGCGGACGGATCCTGTTCTACAACAGCCCCCGTGAGCTGCTCTCCGGGCCACAGAGTCTGACAACGGCCCCGCAGTGCCGGCCCCGTGAGACCGGCCCCAGGACAGCGAGGGTCCAGTTCAGCTGAGTCTGACCCCACGAGCCCCCTGTGTGGACGGGTGAGGGCACAGCACAGAGCAGGGCCCGGGAAAGGGACTCCTGCAGTGATCTTCTGTCCACTGGGCTGGCGGGGACAGTGCTGCTCACCACCAGCGTGCGTCCTGGAAGCTGGGGTCGGGCTGACGTAAGCCACCAGGCCCTCCACTCAGATGGGACCCTCCCCGAGGAGACACGGCCCGCCGCCTGCTCTGTGGGCTCCCAGACCCGGGGGCTGGCTGGTTAGGGCTCTCCCGAGCCAGCGAGGCTGCAAATGCGCACCTGGCCCTGGATTCCCCCAGGAGCAAACACCTCCACGGAGGCCGGACAGACAGGCAGCTGGGCTCCCTGCCCCCTCCGGCAGGGACCGCAGGGGGATGGGGGGGATTACCTGCGACTGGGACAGCGCCCCCGACCCCTTGCTCTCCTGGGACAGGAAGAAGCGCACGGACAGCAGCAGCTCCTGGATGCAGCGGCGGAACTCGTCCTCGTTCTGCCCGCCCGTGGCCAGCGAGAACAGCCGCCGCGACCGCACGATGACCTTGAACAGGTACTCCTGCGCCTGCAACGACAGTTCCCGAGGGTCCCTTCCGGTGGGGGCCTGCAGTGTGCGCATCCCACGGTGGGGGGTGGGGGGGCAGACGCGAGAGCCCCGGCGCCACGCCCAGTGCGCAGGGGACCTCGGTCTCGACACAAGGAAGGACGTGGAGCCGGCCCACCAGCCTGGACGTCGGAGGCGCGTTCCTCCTCCTGACACGTGATGAGGGGACACGTGTGGAACACCTGGAGGTGGTGGTGGGTCCACGGGCGGTGGGCAGAGGGCGCGGGGGCCGGGGCGGGGCGAGGGGGGGAGAAGCACTGAACTGTCCCGGGGCGGGACGGGCAGCGCGGGGAATGCGGTTGGTCATTTCGTGGTGACTGTGTGTGGGGCCGGGTGGGCGCTAGAACGGCAAGTGATCTCCGTGTCTGACCGCGATCTGAACACCCGAAACGCATGTCATACTGAACGTCAGCTGTAACTGGAAAAAAAATTTAAAATACATTAAAAGTAAAAATTCTGCGTAATGCTCCAGAGGTGTGAACGTTCAATGTTTCCATCGTCAGAGGTTGCTGAGTTAACAGAGAGAGTCTGTTTACAGAAATGATTTTGCTTTGCTTGTGAGTATTCTCGCCACTTAATACTGTCCCTTCAACCAGACCAAAATGGTCAATTTATGATGATCAAAATGCTTGATTTACAAAACGCACGCCTGTCTCCCTTCACCTGAGGAGAGGGAATGGGGGTGTCCTCCAACAGTAGGGGTCAGAGGTGCCCAGGGCAGGTCCTGGACAATGCCTTCAAGAACGTGCCTTCTTTCTGGACGTGTCTGCAAGTAAGGTGTCAGCCTCCCCAGACGCGACTGGGCGTGCGGCCCAGAGACGAGGCCAGCGTGAGACCAGGCGGCCCAGGCAGGCCCTGGGCGCCCTCACTGGGATCCCTGCTGCGCCGCCCATGCCCCCTGAAAACGTGACACCCATTGTCCGCGGACAGCCACTGTCGGGGAGACAAAGGCAAGGACCAGGGGCCGCCGAGCCCGACTGCCCAGCGGCCGTCCACTGTCCCACCCCGCCCTCCTGCCGACCCCAGAGGTCACTGCAGGTGCTCTGGAGCCCGGAGGAGGGGGGATTCAGCCCCGAGCAGGTCCCAGTGCGGGAGCCTGGCGAAGTCCCATTCCAACTTCACCTGCCCCGGCGCGGCCACACAGCGAGGAAGAACCCGGGGCCCGCATTACCTTCAGCACCTGCTGGATGTGCTCCTGCCGCTCCGCTTCCGTGACCCTGTCCACGTACCACTTGAGCACCTTGATGAGGTCCCTGGAGCACGGGAGACAGGTGAGCGAGGCCCACGGGCCTGACTGCCCGTGCACGCCCCCCGCCCAGCCCCCGTTCTCGTCCCGAGGGGCCCCTTCGCCTGTCACGAGCCCCGTGTCCTTTCTACCGGGCTGCTCTCGGCCGGTCTGCGGGCGGCGGCCTTCCTGCCAGTGAGGACCCTCTCGGTCCTGACATAGCCCCCCCAATCTCCTGGCTTCTGGGAGCTTCCGAACAGGCGGCCGCCAGCCCCAGGGGAAAGGACTCTGGCCAAGGAAGTGCCGGGAGGCACGGCTGTCACCGCCACCCCTGGGTGACTGCTGATCGGGATCCCCCCCTCCCCGTGACAGGGAAGGGCTGGGTGAAAGATCCTGGGGGGGCCCCAGGTGGGCTTCCCCACCTCGAATCCCACCCCTCGGGAGGGAACTCATCAAGCCAGGCCTCCGACCCTGGGAAGAACAAGTTTAAGTTCACTGTGTGCCTCGGCAGGAGAAGGTCTAGAAAACCCACATTTTATTTTTTGAGGAAACAGAAACTGATTAACACCCTCCCCGCTAATCCCCGCTCGCTCATGCTGCTCCAGACCGCAGCCCCGCTGCGGGAACTCTGGCCTGCGCTCGGCTGCCGGGGACAGAGCAGCCTGCACTGCGCTCCTGTTTGCTCCTGTTTGCCCGCGGGCGGCCAGGCCGCCGGCGGGGCGCGGCCCGGGGAGTGCAGGGCTGCCCGGGGTCAGCCAGCGAGTCTCTGACCGCCTGTGGCCCAGCGCAGGCCACCAGCACCCTGCCTCCCTGGCCGACCAGAAACGTGGGAGATGGCACCCTTGTTCCCCAGCCTCCGTGATGGTTTCTGTCGGAAGCGGGGACCCCTCGTGTGAGGGCCCAGATCGTACACCGAGTGGCGGGCCCCCCGGCCACATTTCCAAGCCACTCCGGCTGTCGCCTGTCACCCTCTGCAAAAACCCTGTGCACGGAGGGTCCGACTTTGCAGAACTCATGGTCTCACCTGTACGCGAGCGCCCCGGCAAAGTGACTCTCTATGTACGTGTCCATGACGGGCTTGAAGTGGTGGAACTTGCTGTCTTGCAGCAAATTTATTATGTGGACCTAGAAGGACAACTGAGCTTCGTAAAACCCTTTTCAGGCGAACTCACTCGCTGTGAGGCGTGCGCGTCTGAAACTGCCGTCGTCCAGACGGAGAGACACGGTGTTAAGATGTCATCATAGTGAACGTCAACTCACCAGAGAGTCAAACACTTTGGACCCATACTTTTGGGAGTTCTCATCCAAAATTCCGAATAAGGTGTCCAGTGTATCTTGCAGAAACTGTCGGGTAAAGAAGGAGGAGGAGATGAACCCATCCGCCAGCGCCTGCCCCTCCCCTCCAGACGCCCCTCGTCCCGTGAGCTTCCCCGGGCTGGGGGGGGGGGCGCTGGGGGGACGCAGCCCGCGTACCTTCACTATCTCCGAGCCGTCGATCTCCTTCAGCTTCGAGAGGCAGCCTGTGATCTTGTCCGGGTGGGTCCTCCACTTCAAGAGATCGAGCATGTCACCTTCCCGAACAAAAGAGAAGGGATTGTCTTCCTAGAGGCCGGCCTCTCCCAGCCAAGTGTTCTGCTGGTTAAAGCGGAACTCTTCCACACGGCGCCTGCCGTCGCCGGTCACCCAGGCGGCAGGCTCCCCCGCACCACGGCCAGCCCTCCGAGGTGGCGTTCGCTAGTGCGTTCCAACGACATCTCCTGTCCCCGTGGTCTGGACTGAGGAACTCCCGCCCCTCCTCTGGCTCCCAGGTGAGCAGTGGCTTCGTCTAGAAGGTCTATCCTGGAACATTCCAGACTGAGCCAGCGGCCACTCCTGCGTGCCCCCAGGTCACAGCAGCATTCATCCCCCCCCTTACAGCTATCTGTCTGTCTGTCTGTCCCACCAGACTGCAAACCCGAGACGACGGAACCACACCAGGCCTGGCCCTGCCGTCCTCCCGGCCCCCACTGGGCACAGCCCCGCGGCCAGCTGTGGATAAGTATCTGCTGAATTATCTTCTGCCTCTTCCCAGTAACACGGGAGCTTCTTTTGTTTGTTTGTTTGTTTAATAAACATATCCTCCTCACCCAAGGATATATTTATTGAGTTTTTTGGAGAGAGAGAGAGAAACATCCATGTGAGAAAGAAACATCCACTGGCTGCCTCTTGTTCAATCCCTTATGGGGTATCGAACCCGTAACCTAGGTATGTGCCCTGACCAGGATCCAACCCACAACTTTTGGTGCACCAGATGATGCTCCAACCAACGGAGCCACCCGGCCAGGGCCACAGCGGGGGTTTCTGGAGTACTGGGAACATGCTTCATTCACGCTTGTGGCCCCAGCTGTGCCCAAACCGATCCCACAGGCACGAAAGCCTTCCTGGCAACGTGACTCACACGTGGCAGGACGAGAAGGTCCCCACAGAGGGATGACAAGCCCGGCCAGCGGACAGATCACCTGCAGGCCCTCGGACCTGAGGGGCTGGGTGCCGGCCTCCACAGCCGTCTCTGTCCCCAGTTCCGGGGACCCCGCAGCTCGGTGTCCTGGCTTCCTACACTGACAGCACGTGGCCCTGGCTGGGGGGGATGGGAACAAAGGCGTCCCTCCGCTTCCCTGCACACAAGCCAGCAGGGCTCCTGAGCGTAAGGCTCCAGAGGGGGCAGGGAGACTGGTGGACACAGGAAGAAGGGACAAGGACAAGGGACCCAGCAATGCAGGAGGCTGGGGACCCGCAGGGCCAAGACCAGAGCAGCCGAGAGAGAGAGAGAGAGAGAGAGAGAGAGAGAGAGAGAGAGAGAAGAGCTTCTTTGCAGGCCTAACAGGGAGAACCCCACTTCATGGAGAGACCCAGAGATATGTGCTGGGAGACGGAAAGACCAACGTGGACACGAAACTCCCAAGTGAAATAGAAACCAAAGGACCGAGAAACCAAGGCGGCACGTATGATGAGAAACAAACCACGTCGCAAACAGAGATGAGACGAAAGCATCTGCGTCGTGGGAGGAAAGCACAGTGACCCCCGCCCCAGCCAGATTCAAGAGAACAGCTTCCCAACAACTCACTTAAAAGGAAGAAATGGAGTCCCAGGAACGTGTGTCCACAACAGAGAGAGATACAAGCAGGAGGACAATTTCGAAAAAGAAAAAGAAGGGAATGTAAAAAAATACAGACTTTGAAAAAAAGACGGGTGATGTTTTCATAACAGGAACACCTGGAAATCCTTAATGCTTGTGTTTGACTCAGACAGACATCCCGGAGATGCGATGGAGACCTTTCTAGAAAGGGCCGGTTATCCACGAACATCTGCTGCTCCCACGGAGTGAGACGCGCAGGGGCAGGGGGCGCACCTGACACCCTCCTGCCCGCGGACCCCTGGCTCCCGCCCCCCCCGCCCAGCATCGACGCTTCCCCTGGGGGCACCTCCTCCTGGAATCCCCGAGGCATCTCCCTTCCAGTTCCCTCTCCTCCCACCCCGCCGCCCTCCGACTGTCCCCACACTCCTACCCTCTCCCGGGCCCTCGCTGTGGGGGGTGGGGAGGGACATGGCTAGAGGCCGCTGTGGGAAGCCAGGCAGAGCTGGAAAGAGCGGGCCAGGGTGCAGACAGACTGGGGGGAGCTGTTCATGTTTCCTGCCGCAGGCCTCACTCAGCTCTGGGCTGCTGGTGATGGGGGACTCAAGAGTTGGAAGGCTTTAGTTTAAGGCAAATACTTAATAAGCCTAGTAGGCAATGCATGCGTTAAAGCTGTTGTTTCAGGAACTGCAGATAAGGCCCACCACTCCTGGGAGAGACAGCCGACCTCCTGGGGCACTGCTAAAGATTACCGCCTGGGGGACAAGTGGAGGCAGCCAGGCCGCTGTGTTCCAGGGAGAGACAGATGAAATAGCTAACGGCCCAGGGCGAGAATGCTGCAGTTTTCTTTTATCTAACTTTCCCTGAATTTCCAACCACCTCACTGCTCCTTGTGGACTCCCTGTTATGAACAGGCTGGCCTGGAAGGAGAAATAAGACTGTGTGTTACGGTGCGAACCCTCCGTCTTCTCAGATCTCCAGCCATCCGAATACAGCGCCCATAAAGATTCCATCCCCGTCTCTGCCTATGGGGTTCGGCACGTGACAGGCGGTGTGAACCCAGGTGTCTTTTCTGGTTTCAGTAGTTCCGGAGCAGGAGGAGGAGTAAAGGAGCGTATCTGTCTGGACATGATCATCATGCAGGCCGAGTCCTCAGTTCAGTCCAAACTGTCACCTCTCGGCCCTGACGTTTAGCCGTCTGAGGCTGCACTGCTGGGGCACGCTGGGAGCTGTGGCCTGCTGCTGGAAATGTGAACGTTACATATTCCGTTCAATATGCACTTAATGCCTAGCCTGCCGGGGGCTGTAAAACAGGGAGACAACAGGATCCTCCCTCTATTTTTTTTTAAATCACAATCTCAGGAAGAGATGGGATGAACCACCCGCCCGTCACTACAGGGGACCGGGGCTCACGGGGCAGTCAGTAACTGAACAATCGTCGGACAACGTTTAAAGATGGCTTTTTTCCCCCTCGACCATTTAAAAAGTTGCATTTCACAGCCCAAGGAAGGTCACAAAGAAGTGAAATAATTTCTTCCTGGATCCTTATTCTTAAGAAGCTTAAAATCTCCTCCTGACCTGGCAGTGATGGCGGTCCAGCCGCTGCAAACCAACGATGCTAATACAGACCGTGCAGACAGACACACAGCAGGGACCTGAAAGGCAACTGTGCCCTGGGAAAGGGTTCCCGGAGACCACGTGGCTTACCGAACGCTCACCGGTAATGGGAGTGGGATTTGCATATCTTCCAAGTGGAGTGAAATGAACAGAAAGCCATTTCAGTTTGGATCTGGATTACCTCCAGACAGAGATGCGAGGAGCAGAGGTGCACATTTCAGAAAGACGGACTGACTCCCTTCCTCCTTCCCAGCTCACTGAAATACGCGACTCGTTTTCCTGGCTCCTTGTGAGCCGTCTTCCGGCGACGAGGTTAATTACAGCCACAATGATAATTAGGCACTTACACGCCTTCCATGCTGGGAAATGTTTAATATAATGATCGCACCAACCGTTTATTTACCCACACGCACCTGAAAATGTTCTCTGCTTTTCACAAAACAGCAGCTTCCAAGAGTCACGGTTTGGTTCTGTCTTATGTTCACCACCCCGCCCAACCTCCTAAACCCAGGAACTGGAACAACCGAGGGGGGCGGGACTAAACATTGTAATGGCAGAGAATCTACGTTTAGGTTTCTTTGTGTGGCTGGCAGAAGAATGGGCTCTGAATGCCCCTGTCCCAGTCCCTGGAACCTGTGAGTATGTTTACCTTAGGTGGCAAAAGAGATGTTATAGGTGTGATTTGGCTTGAGTACTCAAACAAGGGGGGCTGCCCTGGATTAGCTAGTGGTCCCGATGTAGCCGGCCAGCGTGGCACAGTAGATTGGGTGTCTTCCCACAAACCGAGAGGTCATTGGTTCGATCCCCAGTCAGGGCAGGTGCCTGGGTTGCAGGTTCTGTTCCCAGTTGGGGTGAGTACAGACAACAACCAATGGATGTTTCTCTCCCCACTCAAACAAAAAGCAGAAAACCCAAGGAAGATGGCCAGAGTCAGGGAGGGCTGGGAAGACGGGGAGGGGTCACGGGCGAAGCGATGCAGGTGGGCCCTGGGGGCGTGGGCAGAGGCTCCCCCTTGAGCTTCCGGAAGAAAAGCAGCCTGGGGGCTGGCTCCCGGGTCTCAGCCCAGTGGAGCCACTTCAGACTCTTGACCGAATTGTAAAGCAATAGATTTCTGTCGTTTTAGGCAGTGAGTTCATAGTCATTGCTACAGCGGAGAGCCAACAAGTGAATCTACAAACACGCTCCCGGAGACAGTCAGGGAGTGCACACCGGGGCCCCATAACCGACACAGGCAGAACGGGCCTACAGCATCGGACGAACCGAAGCACTGTCTGCGGGAGTGGAGGACAGGTCGACTCTGTGACATTCATACCCTCCGCGGGGGTGGACATACCCCCTAAAAAATACCCGAGGCTTGGGGAATGCTTTACAATCATTACAAAACCATGCCAACGCAAGTCTTGTTCAAGCACGACCATTAACCACTGCATTCCGATACGGTCTGGTATCACTTGACGTCTCTCCACTCGGTGATAACGACCTTCAGGCGAGATTCCCCAAAACAGACCCTGCAGTCGATGTTTAAAAATACTCCTCCAAACAGGCTTTGGAAGGGGGGAACCCCAAAGCAACACAAACGTGATGCAACCATCGGCCCGGGGACCAGGCATGTAAACAGAGAATTGCGAGAGACACTGAGAAGCATCTTGAAAGCAGTCGGAAGTGACACACGACATTTTGCCCGATGCCTAAGAGGAGAAACCCATTTCCGGCTGCACGCCCTGCTCCGAGCCTCAGGAGACATCCAGGACGTCTTTCTCGTAAGGAAGTTCGGGCACGGGAGCACCGTACGAGACCCAATCCCTTCCTACCACGTGGTCCTCCTCAACGAAACCCATCTGACTATCAGCACGGCTTTCAGGACGCCGCCAGACGCTTTACGGGGCAAGCGTGAGGAACGCAAAACCCGTTTCCTTTACTGCCTGCGTCAGACACGGTTTTCACGACAAGTGGCCAAGAAGAACCTCTCGTGTTTTGAACTATGACTTGCTAAACTGGTGTAAAAAGGAAAGCTGGACTAGAGAAGCCTATCATCTAATTAAACAAAAACAGCCTTTCCTCTGAAGTCTGCAATTGGCACTGTTTATGGACAGGGGAAAGGGGTGTATTCTTTGTCTTGTATTTTACTCTTCTGTTCTGCTAAGCAGCTGGGTTTTAAGGGGCGATCTGGAGAGCCGTGTGCTCGGGGGCCGACGCTGGGACAGTTATGCAGCCCTGACATGATGGGCATTGGACAGACCGGCGGGCCACACGGAAGGGCCGGCCACCCCTCCCGTGCGAGGTCCTGGATGCCGACACGGGTGCGCATTGCACGCGCCCGCCCAAACCCACCAGCACGTTCTCACACGGCCTTTCAAAGGGGAGAGCCTCGTACGTACCGTTCTGTGTGAGCTTTGTGGAGCAGAGGGAAGAGGTGATCCAGAAAGACTCCTTCGTGGCCTTCGTGGCCTGGCTGCTGTTCCCCAGGAGGAGCCCCTTGGAGAAGGGCAGTTTGAGGTAGCGGGCGGCGTCCTGGAGGTTTGTGTTTTCTTCACACTGTGGAGGACATGCACACGGGGGCGGGGAGAGAGAGACCGCGTGAGGATCGTTAGGAGGCGTGATTCCCAGCCCCGGTGTTTGCGAGCTGGGGAGTGGTCCAAGCAGCATCGCAGACAGAGACCGGCCTCACGGGACGTGCAGCAGGAAGGCGGGAAAGGAAGGAAGCGCGGCCACTGGGCTGGGACCCCCGACTGGGTCCGAGACCCAGCCCCGTCCCTCCCCCCACGAGCGACTGAGCCCAGTCACCGAACCCCTTGGGACTTCGGGTCTGTCTCCGAAACCCTGTGTTGTCATAAGCAGAACACAAAGAAGCCCTGAGCGCCGTGCCTGATACTTAGGGGGCGCTCAAGAAACCTCACTGGCGGCGATCACAGAAGTTGGAGAGACAACGCTTACGGTCCCTCACAGTCTCATCTGACACAGCGTCTACACAACTCCCCGCTTTGAAAACGGCGACCACTGCAGACAGAGTACTTCGGGGTGATCTAGTTGTCCCACTGCGCGAAGGGAATCCCTCAGTCACAGAGAGCGCCAGCTAACGATCAGTGTGAAAGGAATTACAGATTCCAGAAACAAACCTTTTTGTCCCTAATGTCATTCGTTCTCTAGCCAAGGACTGTCACTCAGTGTGAAACCAGCAGGAAAACTGCTGAGGAAAGCGACGTTCACAATGCCAATGGAGCAGGAGGACCGGGGTCCCTGCCCAGGGGTGGGGCGGGTGGGGGCTGGGCTGTCTGTACCCCCCAGTGGGGCGCTGCAGGGAGCTACCTTGCCAGCCCCTCCCAGGGGTGCTGAACCGGCCCCACCACCCCTCCGGGCTCCAAGCGCACCTCCCAGGAAACACCAGGGGCAGAGCCCCAGGCCAGCACCCCTGGGGGCAGCCGCCACACAGACCCAGGACGGGTGCCCCCGCAGGGGCTGCGTGCTGAGCAGAGGGGCTGACCTAAACAGCACGTCAGAGACAGGCAGCTAGATGCCACTTCCAGCCCCAGAGCTAAACACAGCTGCCCGAAAGGGCTGTTTTTTCAGGTTTATACGTGGACTAAGTTCTAGAGGAAATAAAAATTTAGTGACTGGAGAACCATAAAATGAAAGAGTCGATTTTGTAATATGTGTGTGTGTGTGTGTGTGTGTGTGTGTGTGTGTATGCAATAAAGCCACTACGATGTCCTTCCACTGACAAACGGATACATTGTGGTCCATCCAGAAAGCGGACAGTGCTCGGTGCTAAGAAGAAGTCACTTATCCAGCCACGAGAAGACGCGGAGGAAACGTCGATGCATGTTACTACGGGGAAGGAAGCCGGTCTGCAAAGGCCGCACACGGAGTGATGCCTCCAGCTCCGTGACCTCCCGGAGAGAGCACAGGAGCCGAGGAGGCAGGACAGTCAGGGGCGGGCAGGGGCTGGGGGGAGGGGCATGGCCAGGCGGGGCACAGAGGGATTTTGGGGCCGTGTGTGAGGTACTGTGATGGACATACGTCATTATACATTTATTCACTTAATAAAATTGATTACAAACTAGAGAGGAGGGAGACAGGAAGGGGCCCTCTGCCTCACTGCCCTGCAGAGTGGGCTCAGCCTGGACCCGAGACGGGGGCCCGCCGGCTTGGAGAGAAGACGGAAACGCGGCAGCTGTCAGCCCTCACATCCTTTGAGACTCGAGAGCCCGGCTGGCCGTCTGTTCCTTGCCCAGATTCACGACCGCCTGGTACAGCGCTGAGGAATGCACCGTGGTTCTGACCGCCGTCCCGGGCACGTGACAGACAACTGTGACGGCCGGTCACAGTGCTCGGGCAACGTGACATCCACAGGAATGCAGGCTCGGTGATTAAAAGGTGGACATCCACAATGTATTCGAAAGTAAACTGGCACAGAGCCCTGGCTGGTGTGGCTCGGAGGGGGAGGGGGGGAGTCGTCCCACAAGCCAAAAAGTCACTGTTTCCACGCCCGGCCAGGGCCAGGGCACATGCCTGGGTTGCGGGCCAGGTCCCCGGTCGAGTCCCCAGTTGGAGCTGCGCGGGAGGCAGCCGGTCAGTGTTTCTCCCCCTCCCTCTCTCCCTCCATCTCTCTAAAATTAAATTAATAAAATCTTTAAAAAGCACGTAACTGGTACAGAAATTAATAGTATATTTATCAGATGAAGGGGTCTGTCATCTGCAGGGAGTAAAGAATTAAATTAAAAAATACGGTCGGTTCGACAATCCAGTTGGAATGAATGTTACCAGTTCATCAAAACCAGATTGAAACTGTTACGGCAGCAAAACACCTCCTTTCGGGGACTCTCAGGACAAGTGGCCACGCCTGGTGTCACAGTAAACATGTCCTCAGGCCCTCCTGGCCACCAGCCCTTGAGTCCGGGGTTAAGGAGGTCACAGGTCCCCGTGCCCCAGGGTGCTGCACACCTGACCCCGCCCTCCCCTGGGAGCTCTGTGTGCAGAGCTGTGAGAGAGCCCGCTCACGGTCGTCCAAACAGAAACACAAGTCCAGTTCCCCAATCACGCCCTGCATGCGCGCTGGGCCTCACGCTGAGACTGAGCTCGCTGGCCCAGCCTGACCTCAGCGAGACGCGGAACAATAGTCGTTATGGTCGGCGAGTGCCCTACGGCTGTTTAAATGAGCCACCCAGGACAGCCCCAACCACGAGACGACTCGGGCCCGCACCACGCAGGTCTGCCCTGGACGGGCCAGTCCGCCGACACCACCCCAGCCTCCTTTGAGGTGGGGGGAGGTCACTGGGACCACCTGCCCTTTACATGGTCCCAGCTCAAATAAATTTTCCTCTGCTCTGGGGATCAGAATGTGGATCCTCAGTGAAAATTCAGGCAAAGGCTTGAGAGGATTCGAAGCTGCGTTTCTGAGAAGAGTGTGGCCCTGCTCACGGGCAGCCAGCCCGCAGGCCCCCAGTGACGGGAGCAGAGCGGCCTCTGTCTGGGAGCCCAGAGCCGCCGGCCTCCTCACGGCTCCCACGCAGACGCAGGCTCCGCTCCCCGCCCGCCCAGTGTTCCAGTGCGCGGAGGGCTCGGGCAGCAATAGGACGCTGGGTGCTCTTCACAGTCGCTTGGGGGCGTGAACCTGACGTGACTGGAGACTTGGCACCCGCCCCCGAACACCCCCGACCCACGGGGGGGAGCCCACCCGTGACGTGTCCTCAAGCAGGGACTCTATCTCCTCTGACACCGGTCCCCCGGGCGCCCAGGGGAAGGCGCTCGGCCCTGTGTTTCTGAGTTACAGCTGCGTGTTCTACAGAGACGATGTCACAGACATGGGGACAGAGCACCGCCGCGTCTTCTGGAAAACGGTCCCTGAAGACGCTGCCCGTCACTGCAGGCATCTCGCCACGCGGCCTCGCGCCTCACCGTGAGATGACGGACTTCGGTGGCTGGGACGTGGGGTTCCTCGGTTGGTTTTAATGCTCCTCCGTTTCAAAGTTATGCTCATCTTTGCATTTTAACACTGAGCACTTGGAGGTCACTCCCCAAAGCAGAGACACTGACCAGTATTCTCGGGTGACATTTCAGGACGCATGCTTTGTAAATTCTCCTTCTGCTGCCTACTATGGTGTACTTCACTCCCAACGTTCTTAGGCCAACGTGTGAGGCAGATAACAGAAAGGAAGAACCGCTGAAGCTGTCATAACGCAGCACAGCCACCCTCGGCTCGCTCGGGCAGAGCGGCAGACGGGAAAATGCACCGTGACCTTGGAAAGTCACCCCTGGGGGATGCGGCTCCAGGTAAGAAGGCTCGAGATAAGTAGGCTGGGAGAACCTACTGGTAACTGGTGAGGCTCACTTAATCCGGACGCAGCAATGGAAATGACTCTGAGGTCAACCCAGAATCCCTACACTTAAATTTAGACAAAGAAACAGACCACCTTTAAAATGTTTCAGAATAGGACAGAATATAGAAACAATGCTTTCACGAAAGCACTGTCCCTGCCAGCAATTTTCCGAAGGAGCATTCCTTCCAGTCACCACTGCGTCTTGGGCAGAGAATCGCTGAGACAGTGGCTGGTCACCCCGCCCGTCCTCCGAGGCCAGCCCCGCGCCTGACCGCCATTACCTTGTGCACGATGAGCTCATGGCTGCCGTCCGGAAGGGTCCTGCCGTCCTCCTGCATCAGGGGGACGAAGGAGAAGCCAAACAGCTTCTTCTCGCCCTTCTCCTTCGCTGTGGGGGTGGGGGGGGAGAAAGAAAAGAAGACTTGCTTGCTTGTTTACGCACCTGCTTACACAGCTCTCACAACTCCGTCCGGAGACCCAGGTGGTCAAGGAGCATGATTATCAACCCAGACATAAAACCCACCTCGCCAGCTCCTTTGACCTCGACGGAGCTTCGTCTACAGGAGCCTCTCTCCAGCCCCACGGGCCTGCCCCTGACTCCGCAAGTTACGTTTCTCAACTCATTTCCTTCAAGGGACTGACTCATTATCTGAAATTGCGTGTGTGTGTGTGTGTGTGTGAGAGAGAGAGAGAGAGAGAGAGAGAGAGAGAGAGAGAGAGAGAGAGAGAGAGAGAGAAAGAGAGGGAGAGAGAGAGAATTCGTGTATGGCTGGTGTCTTCTCACATCCCACCTCCACTTCTGGATGTAAGCTCCATGGAGGGCCGAGTTCTTATCTGTTATTTCATTCCAAGCATGGTGTCTCCAAGGGTGCCGAGAACACAGTAGGTCCTCAATACATGCAGGTGAAAGAGCGCAGGAGCACATGCACGTGAAACACGTTTGCTCACTACTCATGGAAAAGGAGACTTACTCGAAGCCTCGCCCTGGGCACCTCCTTCCCTAGAGCCACAGGGGTGCCGACAGAGCGCCCGGGGGCCATGAGCTCTTCCTGGCATTTGGAAGAAAGGCAAGAGCCCGTTCATCATCTCCCTCCATCCTGAAACACCCACAAAAGCTGATGGAGCTCCCCGAGCCAATTCTGACATGTGGTGTAGTCCCAGGGACAGGCACAGTCCTCTCCCCGAATCCTGCCTGAGCGACAGCTCACAGGTGACGACGTCACCACAGAGGTGCCTGGCCATGCCTCCGTCCCTTTGAGACTGCACAGGGACTTGCTACTTCTGGTCAAGTGTGAGCATAAGACACACTTCAGTGACACAGGGCATACCAGAGGGTCCCTAGATTGGGGGGTGGCGGGGGCAAGGAGGGGACTTGAGAAGGCAGTCATGAGTGCAAAATAACGAAAACAGAGATGGCAAGCAATGGAGATTTTATGGGCAGCAATGTTCACCCAGGCGAATCCTGTCACATCTCCACGCCTTGGGTTTCTCAGGTCTGTAAAATGGGCCATTACTTCATATCACCTTGAAGGACCATTCGGACTGACTTTCCTCAATTCTCATCTGAATACTGCCTGAGGCTGCATGATGATGCAAATATATGCAAATCAGATATAAGCCTGAGCCAATCAGAGGCCTTCCTAGGGACTTTATGCACCCGGGGAGGTCCTGGTGGGTCCCCTGAGAGCTGGATGAGCTCTTGGAAGGAGAGGGACCTTGGAAGGAGAGGGACCGGATGATGCTTCAGGACCACCCGAGACCAGCAGAGCCGGTCAAGTTTTCATGCTGTGTCTTCTCTAACATTTCTAGACCGTGGAACTGATGGACTGATTTTAATGAAAGTGGTCAACTAAAGGAGCATGCTGTAGATTTCCACAGGCACTTCCCCCCCTCCATGTCCCACGGAAGTTACTGGTTCTTCATGAATAAGTGAGCCCGCTTGTCTCTCCAGACTCCCCCGGCTCCGGCGCCCCCCCCCCCCCCAGAGGCCTCTGGGTCATTACACACTCACTCTGCACGGCAGCCCACCCACATCACGGCTCGGCGAGCAGACCACCCCCACACGACGGCACCCACCGAGCAGGACACTCACTGGAGCAATGCCGGAACTCGAAGCGGATGTGCGCGCCCCGGAACTTGTCCACGGGGATGGGCAGCTTCAGCAGCTCGGACCACCGGGGGCTGTTGTTGTGATACAGGACGAAGGAGTGGTAGGCGCTCGCCAGCGGCTCCCCGGAGCCGAAGGAGATGAAGTCCTGCCAGGGAAAACGGGCCCGCTCGTGACGGCGCCACTGGGAGGTGACTTTGAAAGCAGACCAGCAGTTGCTTTGCCGAGTCTGCCTGCCCCCCAAGGAGCACCCATCTCACGGGGCATGACCCGCCCGCCAGCTGTGCAAGGTTCGTTCTGCAGCTGGTGTCCCAGGGCCTTCGGTGCCGAGGGTGGCCTCGGGGGTGCGGGCAAGGTGGGCAACTGCAGGCCCCATGTGAAGGTCAGGGCTGAAGCAAAGGTCTCGACCTCCGCAGCGAGAGCCTGCGCTGTGCCTCCCTGGGACACCCCACGGGCCCCGGGGTCGCACAGAACCCATCTTGCACGAAAGGTCCTGTGGCCGTCTCTCCAACTCCTCGTGCCCCGAGCCCCAGGCCCTCGTTTGGTCAACATGAAAACACACAGGATTAAAGGCGGGATGTTTTTGGTTTTCGGTTTCACTGCGTGCCAAAAGACAGTATCTACCTCCAAAACCACTGCAGATGGAAGGGAAAATATGAAATGGCATAAAAATGTTGTGTGTACAGAATAATGGCCATGAGAAAATTGTTGGCACGATTAAACAAAATATAGGAGCCTCTCTGCTTTTTGACTTTCCTTTCTGAAAGGCATTTTAATGATGTTTTTTGGTTTATTAATATTATTTTTATTTATTTTTAGAGAGGGAAGGGGGGGAGAGAGAGAGAGAGAGACAGACAGACAGACAGACATCCATGTGTGGTTGCTGGGGGTCGTGGCCTGCAACCCAGGCATGTGCCCTGACTGGGAATCAAACCTGCGATGCTTTGGTTCACAGCCTGAGCTCAATCCACTGAGCTATGCCTGCCAGGGCTGGCATTTTAATGATTTTAAACACGCACAAGGGTAGAGGAGAGAAAGACGGAAAACAGATCAGAGATCAGCTGACCTCATTACGGACCGACCCAAAGCCATGAGACGGAATGGCCTCCCCCAACCGAATCACCGTACCTTCAGGATCTGGCCGCTGCTCTCCACGATGAACATCGTCACTTCCACGTTCCTGGCCACACTCTTGCCTCCTTTCTCAAACTCCCCCCTTTCTATGGTGATGTATAAATCATTCCTCATCTCACCTAGTGGGAGAGGGAAATTATAAAACTGTTTTATATAGACTCAGATGCACAATAAAGCACTCTATGAAGGAACACTTCAGTTCATAAAATACAGTGTTCTAGCATGCACAGAAAAGCGAAATATATTCCATTTATACCTTTATAAAAGGGTCTCCACCCTCACTGCTAATCTCCAAGAAAAGCAAAGGCCCACCTCTGCTAGGCGGAATGAACAATACTGGAAATGTCCCCTGGGAAAGCAAATACGGGGGCTGAACAGAAAGGTGTCAAATTTCACCATTTTTCAGTATTTCTCTTGTTTCAGTTATGAGGCGTGATGACAGAATGACAGCCTGGCAGGGGTGGCTCAGAGGGACTGGTCCTGACACTTTACAGTGGCGGCACTTAGAAGAGAAGGAATATCTAAATGGAATAAAATGACAGGGCCACCAAGGGTCCAGCTACGTGGAAGTCTTTTCCCAGATGCCCGGACAAAATGATCTCACAGCTGGGAGAATCCGCTTCGTGCTTCATGGACGCAGATGGGGAATAACTCAGTCGCACAGACACACTGCCGAGTATTTCTTGCCATCAAGTTGTAAGACCAGTGAAAGAGGCCTTGGATCCAAACAGACACATTCTCCGTGCACACATACCATCTATTTTTCCTCTATTGGTTATTTGTAAAGCTTGAATGCTTTTTCATATCCCCCTTTTCTTAGGACTGCAAGAAGAAGGAGAAAGGCATTGCCAACCAGCAAACACACACAGGCAAGCCGACGGCCTGCCCTCCCCAGGGCGAGGAGGGGGTAAGTGGGGAGAGCGCAGAGGAGGGAGAAATGAAAGCCACGTCCCACGAGAGAGAGTTCTGGAAGGTAAATGCTGGCGAGGGTGGCCAGGCTGAATTTACTTTCACTTAACGTGGCTTTCAAAAGCAATTCTCTTTTTTTCCTATTAAGGAAGTGAATTACCAGAAGCAGCAATAACCACACAAATATGCACGCGATTGGGAGATTTGCAGAACTCCCTGACCCAAGTGGGTACAAGAAAAAATGCCCGAGCTTCCCACTCCACAGGGGAACCTCAGTGTGCACAGTCCCCTTCCCCACAAGGACCCACTTTTTATAATGTCACCGTTCACGAACGCCCCGGGCTCACTGGGAAACACAGGAGCCGTAAAAGAGAAACGGAGCCCTCAACAGGATGAAAATCACATTACTTCCCAATAAATGTCTTGGGGTAAGAGCAGTTAATAACATTATGTAATCTGCAGGTGTAGAACCGTATACCAGGGCATCTGTGTACTGTACCATGCTCACCACCCCAAGTCGAGTCTCCTCCCATCCCCGTTGATCCCCCTCTAGCCTCCACCACCTCCCCTGCCCCTTCCTCCGTGGTCATCACCGTGCTGCTTGTTGTCTGTGTCTGTGTCTGTCTGTCACTTTCTGTTTCATATCCTATATGGAAATGAGATCGTATGGTTCTTGTCCTTTTCCACCTGACTTATTTCAGTTAGTATAATACTCTTAAGATACATCCCTATTGTTGCAAATGGCAATTATTTCCTCAAAAGGGAGGAAATAAATCTTAACTACCCTTTCCAAGGAGTATTTAAAAGAGTACATTCGTGGCAACTGTGGACACAGTGATCTCTGTCTTATGAATGTCTAGTACTCTCATACAGCTCATACAAACCAACCTGGGAAGGCAGTGAACTTGGAATTGCAGAAGAAAAGCAACATGTTTCAACACACTTAAAATTGTGGCTGAATGCTTTGGAAGGTTTTTGTTTTTACCCATTCCATTTTTTACAAGTTGTGTAAATTTTACAAGTTTGCAAGATTTTTACAACCCAGTTTATTTTATCATTGTATATATTTATCACTACACACACATTTTTAATGCTATTTATTTTAACTCTTCACTATAAGATGAAGAGCAAACTCACAAACTTTGTCCTCTGAATCCACCAATTTCAACTCAAAATAGGCCCCGTACAGTAAAGATCTGCACATGTGCCATTTCAACAACATGTCTGCAAGGAAATCCTTGACGACAGTTTTCCTGCTAACAGATCTGGCAGGTAAACGAACACTCAAATCAAGGCCCCTTCGAGCAAAAGTGTCAGCCAACAATAGCCACACCCCTCTGCGCCTGACAGACGCGCTGCATACAGACTGTGAGCCACGCGGAGGCATGGGGAGGGTGGCCACGGCATTGAACCTGAGCAAGGTCTCTTCGTGAGTAACCAGCTCATCCACACCACAGGGGGATTAACCACCCACGGAAGGAAGGGTGTTCCTTGGGAGGGGGCTTCCACGTGCATCTGTCGTAAGGACAGGGCGACTCCGAGTGGAGCAGAGGCGGGAGGGGCCCAGGGTGGTCTGCGAGGCAGCCCGCTTCCCCGTCCGTGGGCTGGGCCCTAAGGAGGGACGGCGGTCAGGGAGAGCCACGCATGGCCAGCTGGCCAGCGGCACTGAACTCTTTCTCGTGTAACCATTCAGCAAGTACATCTTGAGCACCTACTGTGTTACAAGTCCCTTCCCTCCCGAGCCGGTTCTAGCAGGGAGGTCTGGGACAAAGAAGGAAGCACGTGGCATGCTGAATAACGACGCGCCCCATGGGTACAGGCAGGGCAGAGGAGGAGGGGCGTGTGGTTGGAGGGGGGCAGTGGGGTGACCGAGGGGGAAACCTCTCCAGGAAGACGAGAGATCTGCGTCAGCTGCGGTGTGTTTTGGAAAAGGAGCAAATTAAAGGTGGCATCAGCTTCCCAAGCCAGCCCCGACCGCCCGTGTTGCTCACAACTTAGCTGGATTCTTCCATTTCTTCTGCATTCAGAAGACGTTCTGAGTTCAAAGAAGCCCAATGGACACAGGGTCCAAGGAACAAGGACCTTTGGACTCGAGGCTCTCTCTGCTGCCATCTGCCCTGTGGGACACTGTCTCAGTCTAGACAGGGGGATGTAAAGCTCTGGACCCCAAGGTTTGATGTTCTCCAGATGGGGGAGGGGAGGGTGAAGGCAGAGGCGGGGCTGGGAGGGAGGGGAGGCGGGACGAGACTCCTCACGCCTCACGCCGTTTGCATGCCTCACACCAGCACTGCTGGAGCAGAACACAGTTATAAACGACGACAACTTACACGCATGCTTCACTTTTCTGTGCCTTAGTTGTCACGAAGCCTGTGACCCCTTCATCTTCTGCCTCCCTGTCCTGACCCCTAGCAGAACACAAACGAACCCTGAAGGTCAAGTCTAGCAAATGAAAAGGACGAAAGCATCAGGTTAGCTGACCATCAACGCAACACCGGGACCAGAAATGCTGTTGACATGCATTTCCTCACGGAACAATGCAGCCCGTATTCCTCAGAGCCGCCAGTGACCATGAACTTGACGCAACACAGTTCTGAGAACAACGCAGGAAAACACAGCAATGACCGCGCGTTTGCCAGTGGAAAACACATCATTCACTTTTACAGTTGTTTTCAGCTGTTGCAGTGAATGCATACCTCTCCCCCTTCTCCATCTAGTGTGTAAAGTTAAGAAGCCAAAGAAGAAAAAGAATGTATTGCTAAAAAAAAAATAACCCCTTGCATTCCCGGCACTGCAGACTTGCATGTGGAGGATGGACCCCCTGGGCAGTGGGGGCCTCTCCGTTAAAATATGGTGCAGCCTAATTCCACGGCAAGTTCATTTCCACCGTTGCAGCCAGACCAAAGCTGCCCGAGCAAGCGCATCCCAGACAGTTACTCAGCCGGTGGAGTGCCGTGTTGCTTTATGCTTTTCCATTGCTCAACGATGCTGCCCAGAGGCCGCGCTGAGGAATTCTTCCAGCAGCTGGCTGCACCCTGTCCTAAAATATGTTTTTCATATTAGATTTGCCCGTCGGTTTGCTTCGCAGCAGGATGACATGTTTTTCTTCTTTGTTAAGGAGGAAATGCCAGTTATTTATAGCACCTGAAGGGAAGGGGGGCGGGATAACACGTGACCAAGTTCACAGCTTGGTAAACAGTGGTTTTGGACAATAGTGCCTGGGGCGGTCCCTCGGCTGGGTCAGATCCAGAACCTTCCCAGGCCGTTCTGGTCCCCGGGCAGGACCAGGCTCCATCGGGAGGTGGCACACGATCGGGAGGCCGCAGCAGCCCACGCTGGGCACGTCTGCACCAGGCGAGGTCTTTCCTCCCAGCGACTCTGAGCTGGGCTGGGCCCCGCGCAGGCGACCCCCCACCAGCTTTTACACTCGGGGTTGAAACAGCGACAGAGAGGGTCTGCTCCCCACAAACACCGACAGCAACAGCAGACGTCTTCGTCTGGACTTCCCACTTTTCTCTCCGTGGGAGGCGGGAACACGGAGCCCTGAGAAAACACCGCAACGTGGCGTTTGCCTTAAAAGCATGAATCTCCTCCCCGCCTCTCTCCTTAAAAGAACTGAAGCGTGGTTGGTACACGATACTACATTTGTTGTACTGGTTCCGGGGCCCAGGGAGTGAGTGGACATCCGAATAACCTCACAATGTGATGAGAGTGGGAATCTCCTGGATCCCTACCTTCCCCACTCGGAAACACAGACACACACAGACACACACGCACACCCTGGTGACAAACCCCTCCACGAAGGGCTGTCACTCAGTAACTGTTCTTGTCCACACTGTATGGACTTCCTCTACGCAAGTTTCTGCCGTCTTCCACCCAGGGGTACCATGTTTCTGGACACTACCTTAGTGTTCTTCCCGACCGTGGCCACGACGACAGGCAGCCATGCCCACCGCAAGCTCCCTGTCCTCATACGATCAAGCTGGAAAGGCACTTTCAGCAAACTGCTGCTTAGTATCACGTGCAGAAGGTCCCTGAGTAATGAATGTCGTTTCCTTGTAACACCGGCAAGACGCCATAGAAACGGAACTCTCCTTTGCCTCCACGAGCCTGCGATAACGCCGGTTTCATCCCACCTCACGTCACCTCACGTCGCAGAACCGAGAGAGAGAGACGACCCGGAGTGAGGACTGCCCGTACTCCGTCTCAGTCTTTAGCACGGCGCTTTGGAACTCTCCGAAGTTAAAAAAAAAAAATCTCAAACGCCAACAGCAGCCCAGACACCTGCATTCCACCCCGCGGCCCAGCACGAGTCACTCACCCGGCATGATGATGTTGGAAAAGCCCAGCTTCCTCGTCACGGACACGCCATGCGAGAACACGGACGAGCACTCGCGTCTGATCTGCTCGATGTCCCCGTGCAGCAGCTGCAGGGACACGGCGAGGCCTGCAACGAGTCAGAGGGCGGGGACAGTGGGGGGCGGGGCCGGAGTCAGCGGGGGCGGGGACGGAGCGGCTTCCCCAAGCCCCCTGGATGGCCCCCTTATTGTAAACTAAGGGCTCCTATGTAGACAACATCAACAGAGCCCGCAGGGTTATCCAGGTCAGACCTCCCCAGCCCGACTCCCTGAGTGTCCCCGTTTCTCGGGAGGCTCGCGCCAGCTGGAGCGCCCTACGGCGGGACTCTAAGCAGGGGAGGTCTGGCTTCCAGCCCCGACGGTCTCCTCTCCAGCACCCGACGAGACCCGGACCCCACGGTGTCGGCTGCCGTCCCCATTCACCGCTCACAGTCCCACCACGCCGCCGGCGGGAGAACACAGAGGGCAAGAACGATGCGATCGCGCAGGAGCGAGAGAGAGGAGCCAGGTGCACCTGCACATGTGCACACAGACGAGGCTCTCCCTCTCGCCCTCTTTCAGCCACATAAACAAACCATCACAAAAGCGGGGTTTCCGGGTGTGTTTGCGTGCTTCTCAGTAGAGTCGTTGAAACATCAAGAGAACATACTTTAAAGGAAAGCATTAGGCTCAGAGAGAAGGCGGACCTGACCTAGGGAAGGCCCACCCACCCACGGGGCAGGAGCACAAGAGGAGGAGGACAGGATGGCATCACTGCACCCTCCGGCCCCCACGGGTGCCGGTGCCCGAGCGCTGTGAGAAGGCAGTGCACCTGGCAGGTGCCCAGGAACTTCCTGGGGATCCGCTGCCCGTGTTTACCCAGCTGCCCTCTACCCCCCCCATCCGCGCGGGGCGAGTGACAGCAACAGACCGGACGCACATCCGTCCTCTGAGCGCCACACGGACTGCACTAGGGGACCAAAAGGGGCCCAGATGACCCAAGGGTGACAGCTTTGGGGGCCCTTGTGTGTGGTACTCTGGCTCCTGTTAAAACCAGGGGGTGGGCGAGGGGAGACTCAGTAATGTGCCTTACAATCGCTCAATCCCAGAGCACAGTCTCTCCCTGACTCACACTCCCCAACTCCCCGCCCCCTCCCCCCCCCCATCACTGGTGTCCCTGTTCTCCTCCCACTCTGTGCTGCGGCCTTCAGAACACCCACCCACGCTGCCGCATCGTCACCAGCACCATCGGGCACTGGTGCTGCGTGTGCCAGACACGGAGCCTCATCACAGGACACACAGTGCAGCACGCGGGTAGCGTGCTACGGCAGTGTCCACCTGAACCTCCATTTTTTACTAGCCAATGTCACCCCGCCGATCCAATAAAAATGGAAAAAAAACAGGGAAGGAAGATGATGCATATGTACACAGATCATCGGGCAGAATGGGTCGGTCAGTGTATGATAGGAATATTAAAAAAGGAGAACGTAGTATTGATCAAGGGAATTTGGACGTTCAGGGAGGATATGTTTCTTTAAATAGGGATATCCAACAACTTAAAAGCTGAAGATGAAGGTGAAATTTTTAATTTCACAAAACAGAACCATTATGTCATATAATCACCTTTTCTCCTGGCCCTTAATAGAAGTACCCAAAAGAAAATAGTTACGGGAGGAATATTAATATTCCCCTCTATCAAAAGAAACAATCATTAAACTGAACTTTTTTAAAAGAACACCCTAGATGTCTACGCCCCAACTGGAATGACCTGAGCTGATTTTAAATACAGGCGCAGTCACTGATTGATCTGCAGCCTGCCTTAGACAACGTGTGTTTCAGGACTCAGCCTAGCTACAGAGTCAGGACAGGAAAAAAGGCTTCGTGTCTGTTACAGAAAAGGGGACCTACTATTTGGCAGTTCTGATTTCCTAGGAATTGAAGCGAACTCACTCCAGAAGGGGCATCCTTTGAAATTCAGGAGATTCTGCATTTTAACATAAAAAAATGGCAAGCGCAGCATGATTTATAAGGAGCTGGCAAGACCAATTTCAGGCTAGATCAGCCGTTTTGCCCCCAGCGAACAAATCGCACACCGCTGGGAACGGCTGCAGAAAGGCGAAAGTGGAAAACAGTGGTAAACGCGCAGGGTCCACGTGACGCTGAGGCGTGCAGTGTGAGAAGCCTTTCAAGCATCTGCAGGGCCCTGCCTCCACGTGCCCGCGGCTTCCGCAGCTGTGAAGGGAAGATACACCTCGTACCAGCTCCACACAACACCGTGGGCGACACCTGGCAGGTGCGCCGGCCGTCAGCGGCTGCTACAAGTACACGGCCTCTTCTCTCGCTACGTCTCACCATTGTTCTGGGCCTCCCCGCCACAGAGACCGACGAATTAGCTCCCATCAAGAAGCGTGCAATGCTCCCTAAGTGCCGTCCACAGAGGCAGTACTCCCTTTCATGGGCTTGGCAGCCACGCGATGAAGCCAGCTCCTGCCAGTCTCCTTGGTACTCGGACGACGGCGTTCCGTGCAGGTTGTGGAGGCAGGTCTGTCTCTCGGGAACAGTGCTCGAATCGGGGAGGTTCGACAGAGGTGTAACTGATAGATACGAGTAGGCGCACAGGCAGATGATCCGTGGAGACGATGGAACTCCGGGGACGCGGGGAGGCTGGTTTTGTGCCCAGAGAGCCGTGAGCCAGAGCTGGGAACAAGTGGTAGGTTCCGATGTACCCTCGGGAGGACAGTAGGTGGGATGTGTTGAGGGGGAATTTGGGTTTGTCAATTGTAGTGAATTTCCTTTATTTCTTGTTTTCTTTTTTCCTTCTTCGTTGCTGTGCTCTACAGAAACGGTGTTTTCTTTAGCTCCCCATAAACTTTCTGGAGTTTATACATTCTACTTCTGTTTTATATATATATATATATATATATATATATATATATATATATATTTCACTAGTTCTTTCTGTGAATGTGAGTGTGAAATTCACACCACTTTTATCTGAAAATTTCTTTATTTCAATGTCATTTTTAAATAACTGTCGGGGAAATACGAAGCTCAAAGTTGGCCATTACCCCGGCAGTTTTAAGATGTTGTCCCTTAACACTCTGACCCCTGTAACTGCCGCTGAGACTAGGATGTCATTCTGGGTGATGGGTTTCTCCTCTCCGGTTCCTGCTTCTGCCTTAGGTGCCCCCGCGTTGACCCCGGTTTACGGAGACATCTCTGAGTCCACCTATCCTGCTCGCGACATCTGCCTCGTCCACCTGAGGACCCACACCCTCTGCCCCAGGGCTGCGAGTCTCAAACGTCTCTACTCAAATGTTGCCGTTCTCACACGGACCTGGAACTCCTACAAGATGCCTGCCGGTCTCTTTCATTCAATCCATTCTCCTTTAAATGTTTATCCAGATTTTTCCATTGCACTTTCCCTTTGTGTTGCATTCTAATATGTCCGGCTATCATTTTAGTTTATCGATTCTCTGTTCAACGGTGCCTGTGTGGTTATTTAAGCAGTCCGTTAATCCTTTCTCCCAAGGACTCCCTTAAAAGGATTTCTGAAGTGCTATTCCGTTCTTCCTCACCATTAGAATCTAAGCACCTCGGAGGACGAGGATTCCTATTGGCTTGTTCAGCGCTGCATCCCCAGTGGCCTGAGCAATGCCGGATCCGCAGACGCTCCATTAATCCTTTTGACGCATGCATCTGAAACCTCTGCGTGCTCATCTTTTCGGGATGTTTTCTTTTTCGTCATAAGTCTGTTTCACTACCTTTTGTTTACTCATTTTTGTGAAAGTTTATCACCTAAAATTCTCAGAGGTCATCACTCCTATTGGTTGCACCTGCTTTCCTCAGCCTCACGGTAGGTTGTTTCATTGTGGATTGCTGCAGCCTCGTTGTACTGCTACTCATCTCCAGGGGGAGCCCTTTTGTCCCACGCACCGTGGGCGGGGAAGTGGCAACACCCAGTGATTACACATTAACACTGTTTCAGTCTACTCCACCCAGACCCATTTTTTTTTTTACTTTGAATTTTACGACTAGGTTTTCCCAAACTACTGAGTCAGTATAAATGAAGACTAATGGCAAAAACTGGAATTTTCATATCTAACAGGAGAATCACACAGTGGCAGCATCTTTCTTTTTTTTAAAAAAGATTTTATTTATTTATTTTTTAGAGAGGGAAGGGAGGGAGAAAAAGAGAGAGAAACATCAATGTGCGGTTGCTGGGGGCCGTGGCCTGCAACCCAGGCATGTGCCCTGACTGGGAATCGAACCTGCAACACTTTGGTTTGCAGCCCGCACTCAATCCACTGAGCTACGCCAGCCAGGTGTGGCAGCATCTTTTCAAGACAGACACAAGAGAGATGAGCTCGAGCATCACGGCTCTCTGGCCGTCGTGGTCTTTTGTGAGATATCAGATGCTATTCTGGTTTCTGGGGCTCCCATGTGTGAGGAAGAGTTTTTCTCTTGCTGCTTTCAAGACTGTTTTTCAGTATTTTTACTGTGATGCATCTGGGTGAGGATCTCTTTTTGTTTATCATAAGCTTCTTGGATATGTAGACTAATGTCTGTCATCAGACTCGGGGAGTTTCCTGTGTTTCATCTCTATTTCCTGCTCCTCCCCCTTGGCCCTCTCATCTGGTATTCTCATGTTGTATGTGTTGGTGCACTAGATAGCACCTCCCATTTTCTGAGTCTGTTCGTTTTTCTTTACTCTTTCTTTTTTCAAAAACAAATCCCCTATTTCTCCCTAAATCTCCATTGTTTTCAAGAGTTTCTATAGGCTTAAATTTCCATGCACTCTGTTTCAAGTAAGGTGAGTTCCTTTCAGGAGAGCGTCTGAGTTTTCTCCTTCTTATGGGTGATGGCCCCTGCCCCTGGGCCGAGTCTCCGGCCCCCTGCTGCAGAGCTGGAGGTGGCTACAGTGGCCCCTTTACCAGAGTGACCCCTCCCTGCTTTGTGAGCAGGTTGAGAAGCAGGGGAAGCAACCTCTGGTCTTCTCCATTGGCTTCTCCTTGTGGGAACTTCATCCAATGAGTGAGCTGAGATGATCAGCGCCCTAAAACCCTTGGCCTGCTGCACCCAGGGTACAGCCCCTGCCCTGTGAGTGGGGGTCGGGCGAAAGAAGAGAACCCCAACTTCTCCACTGCTTTTGCCAAGAACTCAGCAACTCAGAGCTAAGGGAGATGAGAAATGCCGGCAGCCTCCGTATGCTGGTGAGATGCAGCATCCCGTGGCCGAGAGGCAAAGGAGCTCTCTCTTCTTATTTGCTGCATGCTTTTGGGAACATTTTCAGACTTCAGTGTTTTTCTAAAATATGATCTTCACCAGTCCGGTTGTTCCCATTCGGAGAGGGTCCCTGCCGCCAGCGGCTCAGGCCGCCGCCCCACGGTGACACTCTGACAGCGTCATTCCCTAACGGTGCTCACCTGCCGTGTCTTCTTTGGGGAGGTGGGTGTTAAGGGCAACAATACCATCGTGGGGAGTTCTGAACTTGAAAAGCAACATTATAAATATCATAACATGTCGGCGAAGCTCCTTAACGATGGTATTATTAAATTCCTTCAAAAAATTATCTTCAGTGACACCTGTTCATTTCTGAAGCATTCAGGACCTCATTGTTATCAAAGCAAGAAATTTCCCTTCTCTTCCCTTCTCTTCCCTCCTCTGTGCTTGATTTACAAACTCTCGCAGCCACGTCTGGCTTCGGGTATTATTTTGTGTTGTGTGGATGTTGTATGCAGTGTCTGCAGGGTGAGGTTGCTGACTTGTGAAATGAACGCACCAGAGCACACGCGTGATTTGGGTCCAACTCAAAGCCAGAACGGCCAGGGCTACGCCTGGCCACACGGAGCGGTCGAGCCTTGGGGTCGGGCCAGGCGTGTCCACTGGGGGGCCAGAGACAGGGTCTCTGGAGTGGAGAAGGGGAGGAGGCCAAGGGTCTCGCAGGAAGGAGGGCTGGTGAGCGAGGCAGCACCGTGGGGAGCGAGTCAGTGCAGCAAAGGCCAGGAGCGTCGGGAGAGACCCGAGTGGGGGCGGGAGCCAGGGCAGACGAAGGAATGGAACGGCCCGCCCTGCAGGCCCGCTGAAGCGTGTGCCGCGGCACGGTGGAGCGGGCAGAGGGCCGAGGACCCCAGGCGGACGGCTGGGGAGGGGGGCATGTGCATGTGCATGTGCATGGAATGCCTAAGGGCTATGCCAAATCGGTAATGTTAAATGTGAACTCACATACACACACACACGAACCATTTTGAACCCTATGTATCTCCGTATGTGAGAAGTATGTGTATGTGTGTATATATGTACACACGGAAAAGGGGTAAAACAAATACAGTAAAATGTTCACCTAATTAAGAAATTAGAAATTCTTTGCACTATTCTCATAACATTTATGCAGGTAAAATTAATTGAAAATAAAACAAACTCTTAAAAAGTATGGTTAATAATCAGAAAATTCCAAAGGTGAGCAAAAAAAAAAACAAAAAAAAAACAAATACTATATTTCTAGCCAATAGGTGGCGCCAAAAAGTCCTCCTTTCAACAATGTTAGAAAGCAAACTTTCTGAAGGGCAACGTTCCAGCCTGGAGCATGGATACACAACCCTTAAGAACTGTACCAATTCGGTAACGGTGAACTAAATGACTACATTGGCACGCGAGGATAAGGTGCTCCGAGTCTCTCAAAAGCCTCCTTTCACTCGGGCAAATAAAAACACCGCCAGCTTCCTGCTCAGAGGTCAGCCGCTCTCCTGCGGGCCGTGGGCTCGGAACGAGGTAACCCCCTCGCCCTTCTGCGGGTGGCGGCAGGCCGGCGGCCACGCACACCCAGCTCACCAGCGCAGAACCGACTGTCGAAAGGGACCTAGTCAGCAGAGACGGTTTCTTCCAGTTGCAGGCTCCTTGTGTCAACCACAGGAAACAGGACTTCATCAACACAGAATCACATGAAAACTCTTGAAGTTTCTCTTCGGACACGATGAACCAGAGCCAACGATTTTCACAGGATTTATTGCAAGTCCCGGAACGGAATCTGCCTCGGTAAATCATGTTGGCCCAGTCTGACTTCACATTCCCCGAATTCCCCGCTCACGTCTATCGGAGGTGGCGTTTACAAAGACCGTTTGCTTAAGAAACCTAACCCAGGGCCGTTTTAATAAATACTTTCAGACTTGGACATTCTTATAATATTACTTTTGGATTTCAAAATTCACACAGAGCCGAGCTTTGGAAATTTGAAGTTATTCAACTTAACTCAATCTAACCATAGAGACATGTTAATTCAATGCTTTTGTTTTGTCTTTAAAAGTTAAGTGCAGCACTTGCAATTTTCTCCCAGTTTCTAAACTCAAGGAACACAGTGGTTAATGTACCTTTGCAACTTAAGTCTGCACTGGAGGAAAATCAACCAGCTAACTAGATGAGTCCCTTCACGGATCAAGCAGACAAGCCTGCAGCTCCCAGACAGAGACAGCAAGTGATCATAGGGGTCTGGAGATCAAGAATTTTCTCCCAAAACTAATTTCAAGTTATCCTTTTTGCTTCTTTTTTTTTTAGTACCAATGACCAAAGAACAGCAGGGGAAAACAGTGAAAACCAATACTTTGCTGAGAGAACTCCATTCCCTTGAAATCGGCTGACTGGTTCGCTTCTTTTTAATCAACCAGTCCACGGTCCAAGGAGAAAACGGCAGCAGCCAGCACCCCTCACCATGGGGGTGGGTGGGACATTAGGCACCCCAATTTCCCACCTCAATTTCGTGGACCCTGCTTTCTCCATTATTTTTAAGTAAGTCATTAGAGAGCCTCCCCTTTCAATGACAAAGCACAAGATGGATTCTGCTCCTGAACACCCCCGCCCTCCACCGACCGACCGAGAGCCCCTGGGGACAGGTCCAGAGCTCCCAGGACAGGGACCTGCCAGGACTGCAGGGGAGGAGGAAGAAGGGCTCAGTTATTATTTTTCAAAGCTTCTCCTTGCCCTGGCTGATGTGGCTCAGTGGATTGAGCACAGGCTGCGAACCAAAACGTCGCAGGTTCGATTCCCAGTCAGGGTACATGCCTGCGTTGCAGGCCATGACCCCCAGCAACCACACATTGATGTTTCTCTCTTTCTCCCTCCCTTCCCTCTCTAAAAATAAATAAATAAAGTCTTTAAAAAAAAGAAAAAGAAAAAAGCTTCTCCTTCAGTGCCGGCTCCCTGGAGCCGCCGCACTTGGGAGAGAGGAGGCCTACAGCTGGACTTGCCTGGCTGCAGAAAGCTAGCAGGGGCCAGGCGGCGGCCGGAGGGGCAGGAGGCAGGCGGACCCTGGCTGGGACTCAGGGTTGAGAGGGCAGGAAGGAGGGGGGCTGGGCCAGAAGGACAGTGGAGCAGAGAGGCGCCGTCTCAGAAGCCAAGTGCAGACAGCACACCCTCGGCTGCCCAGGAATCTGAGCCTCGCACAGTCAGCACACGGGATGGGGGCCGGATTCTGCAACAGGCGGGAGGGCCCCGCAGCCCGGTGGTTTCTGTCCCTCTTCCCCGAGACGCTGTGGCCACCTCTCCATCTCCGACAGTGGCCGCCAACGGAAATGGCCCCTTCGGGGCATAAAAGGTTTGAGCCTCACTTGCTGGCGGTCTCCCCCAGGACTCGGGCGAGAACAGGCGGGCAGGCGGGCAGTAACGTTGACTGAGCACATGCAGCACGTCCAGGCACCTGGGGAACCTCCCGCACAAACAGAATGTGCTGCCTTCCTCCCTGGAGTTCAGTGCGGTCATCACCCTTCCGCAGAGACAGAGAAGATGAGGGCATGGGACAGCTTCTGAGGCACACGTAGGAGGACTTCATGCCGCATTCCACTGCCACCGTCGCCCCCTGGTCCTCCCACGACACTGCCCGCAGCGGCGAGTGTGCGTCTCTTGCTCACTCGGTGGGAATGCCGGGCTTCCTGAGAGCTATAACAGCCTAGTTCCCTCCCAGCTCCTGGGAGAGGGAAGGGAAGGCTGGCCTCCCACCTCACCGCAGCGCAGGTGCTGCCGCCTGTGTGAGTGGTGAGTGCTTTCAGCTCTGTCCAGCCTGCCCACCAAGTCTGCCTGCAGCCCCGGCTTCCCTGGGCCTCTCTGGCCCAGCAGGACGGGCACAGGTGTGAAGACAGGTGCTCTGAATCTGAGTTCTGGTTCTGCTCATTGCCTGGCGTGCTGGACTAGACCACAAATTCCTACGAGGCCTGTCCGGAAAAAGTCCAGCCATTGTTAATGTAACAAGAACGGTTTGTGTGACATCGATGTCACCTGGCAGCCAAGGAGAGTGGACCGGAATGCACATGTGTGAACAATGACGACTTCACTGTACTGGTCAGTAGAGGCGGTAGACACTGTTGAGTGAGCGTGTGTACTGTGTGGACGTTGCATTAAAAATGATTGAGTGAGCAGAGCAACAAATTTGCATCAGATTTTGTGTTAAGCTTGAACATTTCTCTGTGGAAAGCTATTTTGATGATTCAAAAGGCCACAGCTACGGGCAGCTGGTGATGGAGAGCTTCATCAGGACAACGCACCCACTCATGCACCACCTCTCATGCAGAGATTTTTGGCAAAACAGCAAATCACGCAAGTGACTCAATCCCCTACAGCCCAGCTTTGGTGCCGTGTGACTTCTGGCTTTTCCCAAAACTAAAATCACCTTTGAAAGGGAAGAGATTTCAGACCATCCGTGAGATTCAGGAAAATACAGTGGGGCCGCTGATGGTGATTGGGAGAACTGCGTGAGGTCCCAAGGTGTCTACTTTGAAGGGGACTGAGCTGTCATTGTCCTGTGTACACTGTTTCCTGCATCTTCTTCACTAAATGCCTCTATTTTTCACAGCACGTGGCTGGACACTTTCTGGACAGGCCTCGTATACGTAAGGTACTTTAGAAATCAGTCGTAAACACCGCACATTCCGTTCAAGCAAGAGCTCGCTTAATTTGAAGTCTGCTTACATTAAAGAAAGCACATGACTGCACGGTTTTCCTGGGGGGGAGGGAGGGGTGTGAAAGGAGGAGAGAAAGTGAACACTATACACAAGTTTTCATCTGCTGGCCAGACTCACAGACATCCCTGCACACGCTGCATCGTCTGCATATGCTACACGCTGTGTCCACTCCACCGTAGGTCACCAGCAGGAGACCGTGCAGGGTCCGCAGCCCGAGATGCTGTGCCCCTTTCCGGTTCCCTCCGAGCCAGCGTGCACACACTCCAGCCACACGACACTGCAGCCAGCGTCCCTGTCCCAAGCCCGTTTCCACGGGGGGCCCGCACGCCTGTTCTCGGGACAGTGACATGGCTCCCAGTGACGTGGCTCCCAGCGACAGGCAGCAGGGCAAGTCGGCCCTGGACCGTCCAGCCGGGGTCCGGTCCCCACACCTCTTCCACGCCGACAGTCATGACCCCCCGCCCCGCACCATGTCCTTGTCATTCAGTTCTGAGGCATCAGCAACAGCTCAGAGGTCCCGAGACCTGGCACCGTGGAACAAATTCAGATACTCTGCCCAGTCCCAAACCAGAACGGAATGCACTTTTTAGGGAGAGTTGCGGCACAAGCCCCTCTGTCACAGCACAGGAGGACGGACGGACGGACAAGGGTGTTGATGGCGCAATTTTTAAGTGGGTGGGTGCACGGAGATAAAAACGAAGGGCGGATCGTTTCCTTTCCACACAGACAAACAGATGAGAGGAACCCCCTGACCCCCACACTCACCTGCGTTGGAGCCGGTCAGGTTGTAACGGGCGTTCAGCTTTTTGATGATGTTCTCATGGATCTGGTACCACTCGCTCTCCGTGTTACACCTGGGAGAACATCAACACTCCGTCAGGCGTGGGCAGTGCGTGAGACCAAGCAATGACCTTCCCAGTGCGCCTGCTCTTTGTGGCGGAACCGCTGCAACCCACTTCCTTAAACCTCCTTGGCGGTCCCAGCAACCTACGGCACGGCAGGTGACTGCCAGTCAGCAGGGTCGCCCCGAGGCGAGCAGGAGTGGCCACCTGGTGAGGCCTGATGCCCCCAGCCTTGTGCCAGGAGCACCTGGGAAGAACAACTCACAGATTATCATGATCACATCGCTAATGGTGCGGAAGCACACGCGCCGGACGCGTTCGGCCTGGTCACCTGAGAGCGCAGGTGCAGGAGGCAGGCAGTGCCGGCCTCGGTCTGGTTCTCGTCCTTATCGGCTGGGTGTCTCCAGGCGAGGTGATTGGCCTTCCTGGCCCTTTTGGGTAAATCTGAGCCAACGGCATCTGCTTCGTGTGTGTGTGTGTGTGTGTATGTGTGTGTGTGTGCACGAGCACGCGTGTATAAAGATAAAGTCACAGGACACGCACAAAGTGCTTACCGCAGTTCTCTGCACAGTAAGCGCCAGGAAAGGCTGGCCACTGTTACCAGCATTGTTCCCAATGAACGATGCCTTACGACCACCAGGAGAGTTTGGAAATCAGATTGCCGTGGACTCACACCCACCCCTGACACGGAGGACTGTGTGTGATGAAAAGGGGGCAGGTCTCACCACCCACCACCAGACATTGAGTTCCAAATCCACGCCACGGATTTGACCCCTCTTGAAAGAGACCAAGAGCATTTCCCACCCCCAACCACAGGGTCTAGACAAATCTTTGCCCACTGCTTAGAAACGTGTGACCCAGCTCCGGGGCATGGGGCGGAGCTCAAATAAACCCACTCGGCCCTGCAGCAGCGGTCAGAAAACAGTCGGAAGTTCCTGTCCTGCAGACAGTGGGTCACTCATGTCACTTCCATGTACAAAAAAACTATGAGCATGGGGTGGAGGCATCAACTCAACAGCCAGAACGGAAAACTAACGCAAGTTCGCTCCTGGAGGTGGTCGGTGAGGGGTCTCCACATCCGGAACTCGGACCACCCCCATCCCCGTGGGTCTGCTCTGAGCTCACCGCTGTCTGCAACATCTGAGCCCATGGGGAGGAGCTCAAAGGGGGGGACCCCAAACCATGTGCATTTTAAAAATCACTTAAGGTTTGGAAGACAGCCAGTGATTTCTTAGTGCATTTATGTGTTGAACTTGAACTGCATCCCCGCCCCCCAAAAAAAGATAATGTTGAAGTCCTAACCCCCTGGTACCTCAGAATGTGGCCTTATTTGGAAATAGGGTCCTGACACAAGTCATCGAGTTACAAAGAGGTCATTAGGGGGGCCCTAGCCCAATATAACCACGTCCTTCGTCTTTATGAAAAGGGGACGTTTGGACCCACAGACAGATACACACACGGGGAGAAGTGTCTGGGGAGGTGACGGCAGACAGTGGGCGATGCATTCGCAAGCCCCAGGATGCCGGAGACTGCCAGCCAAGGTCCCCAGGCTCGGAGAGGGAAGCGTGGGGCAGACCGGCCCTCGGACGAGGAGCCGACACGGACCTGGGACTCGCGGCCTCGAGAACCCCGAGGCCGTCAACTGCTGCCGGCCCTGGCTTCCGGCCCCAGCACCGGCGAACTTCTCTGAAAACCAGGGCTGGCGTTCCTGAAGAATGGATGAACACTCTGAAGGCGCAGCCCGGTCGGAGTTTAAATTCGCAGGAGGCGCCCTGCCCACCTGCGATCCTGCCCGACTCCTGCGCTCTCGCTTTCAAAATCCCTCCGCGGGGCGGACGGGGCTGCGCACGCGCCCGCAGCAGCGAGACCGCAGGTTTCCGAGTGGGAGGGGCGGCGCGGAGAGCCGACCCATCCCCCGCTCGCCGACGACCCCGACGACCCCCGGAAGGGGCGCCGACCGAGCGGGGCCCACGTGTCCCGTCCCCGCCCCGCCCCGCCCCGCGGCCGCGAGCGCGCCTCTCACATGTACACTTTCAGGACGAGGTCGTCCTTCGTCTCCCCGGTCAGCAGGTCGGCGATGCTGAGGACCGCGCAGCCGAAGGGCCGCCGGTACTGCACGCTGCAGGCGCTCTTCTTCTCCCCGGCCCCCATCCGACCTGCCCGGGGACAAAGCGAACGCGGTCAGAAAGCCATTCAACTAGAGCCTCTGCCCCAGGCGCACACTGCAGCTGCCAGGGAGACCCTGGGGAACTGGCTGGCGAGGGCGAGGGCGAGGGCGAGGGCGCGCGCTCCGGGCGGCAGAAGGTGCCGCGGCAGGTCGGGGCTCTCCTCGGCACGCAGCCGAGCCTCGGGGCCTCCGCTGCCGTCCAGGAAACGTGGAGGCTGGAGCGGGACCCCCGTTCGGGAGCCTCCCGAAGACTCACGAGGGCGCCCCAGGGGGCTCGGGGCAGTGCTTCTGTTTTAAAAAGCATCTGTATTTAAAGAGCCAGTCCAAAGGTCTCCCCTTGGGAAGGAAGCAGCTGGAGAGTCCCCGGAGGAGCAGCAGCAGGGAGGCCGCGTGCTGCAATGAGGGGGCCTCTCCTGACGGGGGCGCTGCGGGCGACCCCCGACCCGGCCGGTTCGCACTGCACGGGTGGGAAGGGCCGCAGACCTCCCAGGGCGTCAGGGGGATGGTGTCCCCGTACATCACTGTGCTTCACCCCCAGTGGGTTGTTTTGGAGACGCAAAGCAGAAAGCCCACTGGAGCTGAACTACAGCAAGTTAACATGAGAACAAAAAACTTTTTTTTTTAACAATCCGCCCATTGGTTTGCAGATTCTTGGCATCGATCGAAGTGCCAGTTGTTTCCCTCGGCGTGAAACCCCACCGCTGCCCCGCCCTGCCCCCCAGTGCACCCGGAAGGCTCTGGCTCCTCCCAGACCCACGTGGAGGGGGAACCGGATGCCCTCGCCCAATCTGGCTTGGATTGGAGGGCGGTACAGGATAACTGCCCCCCCAGCTGTCACCTTCACGGAAATGCCCACAAACAGCAGCCCCCTAACCTCTCGCTCTGTATCAGTGGGAATCCAAAGTAAACACAGTCCCAATAAGTCAGCTGCTTCTCAGTTGTACAAAATGTACCATTTAAATACCATGTGTTCATGGCCCGATGCTGTCATATGGGACAGAACTTCCACCCACGGTTTCATATAAACTTCATCTGCAAATCCAATACTTTAGAAAGTCATCTTGGGATTTTCCTCTTCCACAAATCCTACTGTTTACTTACAGAAGCGATTTTAATAAATTTAAAACTTGGGTCACCCAGACAGAAAAGAAGTCTAGTTTATGTCTTTATGAAATATGACTACAGACCATCTCGGGATGAAATGTGCACACCAATCTTTATCAGTATCATAATTTCAAAAGTATTCTTTTCTTACTTAATCATTTCCTTGCAAATGCAAGATGACAACGTGATTAGGAACTTTCTGGGTGGAGTATTTCAAAGTTAGATAACATCATCCAAGAAGTTTATTAGGAAAAAAAAAAAACAACCCAAACTCCCAGAGTTCCCAGGGCTCTTCCGGCTCTAACCCCAGGTGTCTCTAGGTCACGCAGGGGCCTGTCAGTCTCACCTCCCACCCCCTTCGGCTAGACCTGCGGACAAAGAAAACGTGTGGGGCTCAAGGGGCCCCGCAAAGTGAGGCCGACCGGAAGTGTTCCCTTGGGGCACTCCGAGAAGGTGCCCCAGGGAGGTGTCCCTCACTGTCCCCCACTGTCTCTGACCCTGGGCCTCCTCTGCCCTCTCGGGTCTGCACACGCTTGACTTTAACTCTCCTTTCCTGGTTCTGTGGGCGCCACAGCTCTGGGTACCAAACCTGGGGTCCCACTCCCGTCCTGAAACGACCACCCCAGCGTTCCCAGCTCTGGGGTGAACAACATTCCTAGTTCTGGACACGTTTCTAGGGACACCACTGTAGCAGAAAGGAAGGCAGGAGCAGGGGAGGTGTGATCATTTAGCAACCAGCCAAAAGCCACAAAGGGATGCAGGAAGCTGGAAAGCAGACCAGGAAGGAGAATCAGAAACAATGTATTCCTCTTCTTTCCCTCCCTCTTTCCAACGGGAAGTCCGGGTTTAAATTCCAAGGCAGGTGCTACTGTTCTGGTCTCGGTAGCCAGTGAGGGTCAACATGCCCTTTTCCTGCTAAAGCAGGTGCAAGGAATGTTCTAGAAAAAGTGAGCCTTGGCTCCCGAGAGACAAGATTCTGCCACATCTTAACTTCACTGCAGCAACTCACTCCAGAGTGTGCAGTCACCTCAGGGAAGCGTTCACCTCGCCACAGCTGGGGTGGGGGGGAGCAATTTCTGATTCCACACCCATTCTGACAACCTAATGATCACGAAATCTCAGTGAAAAACGCCAGCACTGATCAAGCGCCATGGATCTGAAAAGCACCCCGTGCCGGGCAATGCCACTGAAGTGGTTCCCTTGGCAACAGCCCTGTGAGTGACACACAGGGCTGCCTGGGCCACGGGCCGGCAGGCCGCCTCATCTCCCCGTGGTTTTTCTCCACAAAAACCTGCAGACACTTTTTAAAAGCCCTGAAAGCAAAAGCGGCTTCCTTTTCTCTCAGCGCTGGAGAAAGCTATGTTTGAGTTTTAGCAGTGTTCACATGAAGGCGTCCACAGCCACACTCTACACGTGAGCAACCGGCACTGTAAACCCGAACTGGGGAAACCACGGGAGGAGTCGCGTGCGCTGCCCCCCCCCAACTGGGGCGCGGACGGCAGCTTTGTGTCCAACACACAGCAGCTGGCTCCCCCCACCGCGCCCCCAGTGTGGTGAGAGGCTCCTTCCCAATTGTGTCCCCGCACCCTCAGTGGTACGGAGAAAATACACACAAAATCGAAAACAGTTTACTTTTAAAAATTCCTCCTGTCCCTCAGATATGAAAAGGGCCTACAATGAAAACGGGTTTTCAGAGGGAGAAAATCTAGAGGACACCCGTGTCGGAACAGCTACGTGGTGCACAGTCTCCATGCACCCTGCGGAGCGTAGAGCACGAGACGATGAGAATTAAACATCAGGGTGCGATGTCCAGCGCGGTGCTCCTCTCCTGGGGGTGTTCCCCAGCCGGCAGTGCGGCCCCGAGGACAGCACGTGGGAGCCAGGCTCAGCAGCGGCTGCCGAGCCCTCCCGGCAAACCTGTGTCGGCTCCACCGTCCCTCGCTTTACCCGGTTCCTCTGCCGTAAAATGCCTGCGGTCAGGGGCACCTGATGCGTGAAAATGAATGAACACCCAACGCGCTTTCTGCAAGGTGTGCAGGTCTCACTCCACAGGTGCTCGCACAGGGGACCCGAGCGTGGACAGAGCGGGGGCCACGGTGCCTGTGCTCGGTGACACGCCAGCTCGTGTCGTGCTCACAGCCCTGCAGGAAACCCGGCCCCGGAAAGTGTGGTGTGTGCTGTGAACAGGAATGAGAGCTCACAAAGGCCAGCACTGCATTTTTGGATCGAATGTGGTTAGGGAGCCCAGCAGAGCGAGAGGAGACACAGCAGGCCACGGGAGGGAGGACTCCGGCGGGGAGGGAAAAAGGGGTCCCCGTGTGCTGGGCGAGTGGGGGCTGCCCGTGAGCCCCGGGGGGAGGGAGGCAGGGAACAATGTCCAGACTCTGTGATCCTTGGGTCCCACTCCAGCTTTGACCTCTTTCTGATTCGGACAGCACACAGATCACACGACAGAGACCCCCCCCCCCAAGGGGTCCCGGCACCAGTGGCCGGGGTGCCACCTACCGATTCGGATGATGTGCACCGTGATGTAGATGTCCCTCCGCAGCTCACTGCTCCCCAAATCCTGCCACAGAGAGAGTCGGTTACTGTCGAACTCATCACTTGCGTGGACACTTAAAGGACACAGCACACTATTTTTGCAAATCATAGACGAAACAGAGCTGCCCTATGACCCAGCAATTCCACATCTGGGTATTTACCCAAAGAAAACAAAGACCCTGATTTACAGAGACATGCAGGCCCCTCTGTGCACTGCAGAATTACTAGTAAGAGCCGAGACGGGGGGGCCGCCTGGACGCGCACAGGCAGAGGGGTGCCTGGGGGAGGTGCGGGCACGCACACGATAGAGCACTACTGAGCCAGAGGAAAGAGCGGCATGTTGACGCCGCCGGCCTCGGCAACACGGACGGACCTAGAGTGCGTCCTGCTGAGGAAACTGAGTCAGGGGACATGGTCACAGTGCGATCTCACTTATGTGTGGAATTAAAGGAAGAAAACATGCTGATAAACCAAAGGATACAGAAACAGGGCCGCAGAGACAGAGAAGTGGCTGACGGCTGCCCGAGGGGCGGAGGTCGGGGGGGCGGGATGACAAACCACACACACAGTGCCCACCCCCGAAGACCACCACTGCCCGTGTGCAGAGAACGCCTGGAACACCTTTCAGAGGCCATCATCAAGAAAAGGAGCCCTGGCTGGCGCAGCTCAGTGGATTGAGCGCGGGCTGCGAACCAAAGTATCGCAGGTTCGATTCCCAGTCAGGGCACATGCCTGGGTTGCAGGCCATGGCCCCAGCAACCGCACATGGATGTTTCTCTCTCTTTCTCCCTCCCTTCCCTCTCTAAAAATAAATAAATAAAATCTTAAAAAAAAAAAAAAGGAGACTTGGGTTTCACGACATGACTGCCGACTTTTTGAAGATTTACTGAACTTTCTATAAGGTTGTCATAGTACCTTTCCAAATCAAATGTAGGTGTTTGTTGCAAAAAAAAAAATTCAACACAGACATTTTCAATGGCATTTTTGTAGCAGAAGCGTCTGGTTCAAATCCCGTCCTGGGATTCCCGTATCGGCCATCACTGTGGTTTACTGGCGTCAAGTAACAGCGAGAGGGAAACCCTGTTCTCACGTTGCTCATCCTTCAGACGTGTTAGGTAGCTGCTGCATGCCAAACGCCACACTGAGCTCGTCACCTCCAGCGCACGCACACGGCTGTGACTGTGGGTGCCGGTGTCAGAACCCCGGGCGCTCCTGGAACTGGCGTGTCACTATCAGAGTTTACACAAATGCCCTGGTTGGCTCTCAGCCATTCCCGTCTCCTAAATGACACGGAGCGCGCTGGGCAGACCCCGCCTCCTGCAGGGGGTGCCCGCGCCCACTTACCACGAAGAGAGAGCAGTGGCGCTCCGGTTTGTCCGGCGCCTTGGGGAGCCCGTTCCTGTTCAGCCTCAGGAAGAATCTCTCGCTGCAAGGGAAGAGGGAGAATTTCACATCCTGAAAATCGCTTCACGGTTCAGGACCTGGCGCTTTTCTAGGAGCTCTTCGCCCCAAGTTTAGCTCCAAATTTATCCAGGTCACTCATTTCACATCAAAAGCACTTCTGGAAAACAGAGGCGCCCCTGAGACGGTCTTTGCTTCACTGCTGATAAAAACGGCGAAGCAGGAGCTTGCAGAGGCAGAAAATGTAAAAACATAGGCAAACAAAAGTGAACTTTTAATATTATACAGTTGTACACTGGAGACCTACATGATCTTGTTAACCAATGCCACCTGAATACATGTAATAAAGTTTAAGTTAACTTTTAAAAGAACAGGTTTCCGTACTGGTGATGTCATCATCATTTTAAAAATAGAAGCAAAGGCACCAAAAGAGAAAACACAGCCTGACTGACGTGTTTCGTCTCTTTCCATCTAGGACTTTTTTCCGCATCTGGGTCACGTTATCCCGTTATCATCCCACCAGAGCGGCGCTCTGAGCACTCTCCGCCCACTGGAAGGCGTGGCGTTTTACGCCATCACAGCTCTACAATCCAAAACTCGGACAGGCGGCCCGAGAAATGAAACTTAAATTTTCTCTGTTCCACCCAAGAACAGGAAACCGCAAACCCCCCTCAGAACTCGCGTTTCAAAACACGGCACCGCCCGGATGCAGTGCACACACAAAACGCTCAGACATTCGCTCGAGCCCAGAGATCCTCGAGGGCGCCGTTCTGCTCCGACGTTGTGTGCTCGACTATGTATTTATGTTCCGAAAAGAAAATACCAACTCAAGGAAAGTTAATCCACCAGCTACCCGCTACCAGGAACTTCTCAATTCCAGCGCCCTGGGGTTCCCGATCAAACCAAGTGTCCCGCTGCCTCAGGCAAAAACACGCAGCCCACACTCCCCCAAACACAGTGTTAGCACGTGCTCGGGCTCGGTCAGAATCGTGTCAGCCCGGGTGACAAGCAGGGACAGGGACAGGGGGCGCCGGCGAAAGGTCCAGGACGACCCAGTGTCCGTCTGTGCTTACTCGCCCCTCGATCTTCGCTTTAAATAATGTCCCTCCCACCATTCGGAGGAAGGAGCACCACGCTCAGATCTCCATGGAAACATATGGGTTTGAACTTAAAGCTGCTTCGGAAGACTTCCCTTGTCCCTTTCCATCTAAATGGAGACAGATGTACCGCCGACTCCCTGGCTTACCGCATCCTGCCCTTACACCACGCCTGCTTTCCGGCCCCCTCCAAGGGGAACGGCAGCCAGTACATTTCTAGGGGCTCATTTCCACACCCACTGACTACGTTTTTCTCCGCAGAGCAGGGGCTGACGACGAGGCTTAAATGAAGGGAGCACGAATCGCTGCAAGCACTCTCAAATGCATCTGGGGTTCCCCTGCGGTGCGAGTCCACAGCGGAGGGGAGAAGACACACGCGCAGCGGGAGATGTGGGGCTAAATCAGTGCCACCCGGCTGTCACTCGCTGTGACCCCAGGAACGGGGCCGGCGCGCTGTTCGCAGGGAAAGAAGACTCCCCGTCATTTCAAAGTCAAGCTGTGCTAAAAGGAAGTGTGCCCACATTCACCTTGGGATACATGACTCGTGCTCTAAAAATCATATTATTTGGTAAAACGATTTTGGGGGGAAGTCACCCTTGGGTGGGCACTCTGCTACCGACTTTACCTGGACTGAGCCATGTGATCCTCACTATGCCCTTGGGCAGCTGGCAACTTGCACCCATTTTATAGATGAGAAAACTGAGAGACGGTGAACAGTCTTGCCCTAGATCACAGAGCTGGGACATGGCTAAGTAGGGAATTCCATCCCATATATTAATTCAAAACCCTCCACTTCATTTGCATGCCCTAAGGTGAATTCTTTCCCTGTTCTACAGAAATACTGAGCAACTATTTCCAGAACACTGAGATAAGGGAGCAGTCGCTCACCAGCCCAGGACACCACTGCCCCAGGCAACCGCAGAGTGCAGGGCACCGCGCCCCCGTCCAGGGAGAATGAAAGGGATGGGAATTTTGATTTAGCAAGTTCCACAGCAGTCCGTGGTTTAACATTACTCCCGGATAGTTTCTTCAATGCAAATGACTCGGGAAGTAAATTGTTTTACTACACAAATGAAGAACCCCCCAAATATTTAGTGACTTGGCTTCAGCTGGTCAGAGCTCCTGAGGGTGACACTGGTCGCCTACCAGTATACAATGTTTGTTGACTCTATTTTAGCTCCAAACACGAGTGACCCTTGGCCCCTCTCCTGTATCTTGGACAGCAGGCTCTACGCTTTTTGAGACGTTCCTCCTTCATGCCCACGGAAACAATGGAGCCCAAATTTGTGTCATCCTCTGACAGGGCAGTCTGTCCTGCCCGACGACAGCGAGGCTAACACACAGCGGTCCAGGAGCCGGTCCAGGTACGAACGCCCCAATGCCGACGGTGAGACAAAACGCCACTCCGTACCTGCGGCTCTCATCCATATTCTGGGAGAACAATGTTTCCTTCCGTGTTCTGCTTCGGAGAGAAATCCCTGCGGCTCTGTCCCTGTTTGCATCCCGCCAGTCTAGACAGAATCCTGATTAGGCGAGTATTACCCTGTATCACGCCCCGCTTCAGAGAGAGTATCAGCACGCACAGAGCCAACGACACAGCCCCTCGCCGAAGCATGGCCTGAGGGGGCATTAAAAGAGGCTGCAGACAGGTGCTGTGGGGAAGGAAGGCATGTGTAATAGTTTTAAAACCAGACTTCCTTTAAAGGGAGAAAGAAAACTTTTGTGACCAATTTTTAAAAATTCTTTGAATTTATTTGGTGGCAAGTTGTTACACAAATTCAATGTCTCTTCTTAATTTGGCGAATAAGTGGTAGCAACCACTTAACAAATGGTTAAGAGAAAAAATACACACCTACAGCAATGCCTTTCGGAATCTTTGGACAACAAACATCCTTTTCCCCAACCCCCACACACGTTTGGGGAGCACCGGACTGTCTGCCTTCAAGGCTGGGGAGACACTGAATGAGTCAACGATATTTTATTGTTGACACATCTAAAACTCTCTCAACCATCTGTGGCCACACACACAGGCGTGTGTGTGACTCTCAGTTGTAAGTCCAAAGGGTGGCCTCGAAAAACAAAACTAGTTTTTGTGACGTCAAAAAGTGTCCTCGTGTAACAGGTGCACACGCCCATTCTTACATCAGCGGCACTCTCTCGCCCCACCTGGAAAGCTGTGCGTGTGTTTCCTCATTTCCCTGTGCTCCCCGGAGCCCAGGCCCAGGCCTAGGCCTGCCGACCCCCACCCCCGCAGCTGCCGGCTGTGACCTGGGCCTGCCTGAGCGCTGGACGAGACCGAACGAACGCAATCCTCGGGACAAAACAGAACAAAACGCAAATAATCGGCAAGCTCTAACGCCTTCCCAGCTTCCCCTCTCTGGCCCATAATGTCCTTCACTTTACGTGAGAGAAATGCATGACATTCTCCAAGGAGACACTTCAGGCCGTGGGGTCTCCACCAGACACGGAGGCGCCCCATGAGCTTCGCGGCACCCCAAGATCCCAGACGGTGCCGAGGAACCTGGCTCCCCGCACGTTTTGTATCTTTATTAGAGCAAACACGTAGCAACAGAGAAATCTCCGATGACGCAATGCTTCCCGGTGAGAAGGTGGCCTCCTTCCTCAGTGTCGAAGAATGAGTAAGCAACCAGGACACGTCTAGAAACACTGAGAAATGAGAGTCGGTATCATTCCCAGCAGAGAAAAATCATCTGACTTCCCGACATGATGCCAGCTTCCCCCACTGGAGACTTCCCAGCCGGAGAAATTTAGTGTCCACCTGAATTCTGTGTAATTCCATTATAAATCCTTATGTTATAAATCAGCGATGGCAGATCATTTATTTAGAAACAAAGAAGAATAGCAGATTGCAATTATTGTTTATAACCCGTCTCCCTTTAACAAAGATGGGAGGAAACCCACATAATGACATAAGAATGTAAATAAGCATGGCCAGCATTGTCCCTGGGGAAAAACTGTCGGAGTAAATATACGTCCCACGCCAGGCACTGGGACACGCACTGGGACACGCACTTTCCACGGATCTTCTCGTTAGATTCTCACACGCACCCTCGGCAGGAGGAGCCACGTCACCCCCACCCACTTCACGTGGGAGGAAGCCGCGGCCTGGAGGCTCTAGGTAAGCTGGCCGTGGCACTGTCAGGCCAGGATGTAGCCAGGACATTAGCAGCCAGAGTGGGAGCCCAGAGCCTCGGCTCTTGCCCATAATGCTCTGCTGTCCGGGAAAGAACAGAGAACTCAGAAAACGGACAACGAGCAAGACTGAGCATCCGTGTGAACCAAGGCGTTTTTAGTGTATTTTCAATAAAATAAAATTTTAAGCCCTGGCTGGCGTAGCTCAGTGGATTGAGTGCGGGCTATGAACCAAAGCATCGCAGGTTCGATTCCCAGTCAGAGCACATGCCTGGGTTGCAGGCCATGACCCCCAGCAACTGCACATTGATGTGGCTCTCTCTTTCTCTCTCTATCCCCCTCCCTCCCTTCCCTCTCTAAAAATAAATAAATAAAATCTTTAAAAAATAAAATAAAATAAAATTTAAAACTACTGACACCGAAAGAAACAAGAAAAAACCAAAGCCACGAGCCTGCCGGAGCCCAGGGCTCAGCTCCGGCGCCGTCTCGCTGGCGTCCCGACAACGGCATCCCACGGGGAACGGGGTGTCAGGGGCACAGTTTGGCGGACAAGTTCTAACCAGCGACGAAAACAACGTGGGAGGCAGGGTGGGGACCCGAAGACTCTCGAAATCTCTCCCCCACGTCGCAGCAGGACAGGGCGCTCCCAGCTCCCCCTGCCGCCCCGCCTCAGGGACTGCCGCTCCGCCGTGGGAAAAGCCCTCCCTCGGGTCCTGGAGGCTGGGGACAGGTGTGGGACGGTCCCCCAGCCTGCTGAGGGATCACGTCCAGCGGCTCTCCCGCTGAGCGTTCCTAGCAGAAGCTGTTGCCTCCCAAGAGCAATTCGGAGGGTCAAGGACAAAGGGCTGTTTGCACCTCTCTATGTGGATTCTTGGTCGTCACCCTACAGCTCTCCTCTCGGGAGAAGAAGAACTGTCCAGCGACCCGATGTATGTGAGAGCCGCACAGCGTGTGCTTTTCCCCAGACCGACGACTGGGTGGCAGGATCCTGGGCCGGGACAGGTGGTGCCAGAGGTTAGGAGGGTGATCCGCCCACGGAAGACGACAAAGAGCGCTTCTAAAACCACTCTGGACAGCTGAGTCACTGACATAAATCCACGGTCTCCAAAAGCACCAGCAACCAGAGACGGCAAACTCGGGGTCGTACGGGGGCACCGTCCGCTGAACTCACTGGAACAGCAGCTGCGCTGCCCAGCTCTCTCGGGCTCATACTTGACAACCCGCCCCGAGCGGAGGGCAAAGGGAGACGCCGCAGCGGCCCGGAGCAGACGGGGGCCAGGGATGGACAGGGCCCGGGGAGACGAGGTGAAAGAACGGCTCTGGGGCCGCCACCAGAAAGGCAACAGATACAGAGTCAGGGGATCTACATGTCCCTGCTGCATTCTCTGGAATGCTTTCTGATCGGCTGATCGTACAGGGTGCCTCCGACAATCTGCGCGGAACAGCGACTGCGCTCCCTCCTGGAGCCCGTGGCCAAGGACGACTCAAAGTGGGACCTCTCACACAGCACGATAAATGGTTGCCGTAACACCCCCAGGAGCTGGTGCAACCCTGGTCCGGGCCAGATGCTCTCGGGAAATGGGGGGGTGGGAGGGAGCTGCCTGCCCTGAGCTGGCTGCTGCCCCGGGGCGTGGGCTCATTGCAGCATGGACAAAGATGAAAGACACGCTCTATGGTGAACAGAACAGGACCCTGGCTTCTCACCCGGGGGCTCCCAGCCCGGGCTGTCCAGCATTCTCCTGGCAGCCGCACAAAGCCTGCGCCCGACCCCGGAGGTTCCGACGTCCCGGGTCAGGAGGGACCCCCTCCCTACATTTAAAGGCCCAGGCGTGTTTAAGGACTGCTGGTTTGACCGCCGTGCCCAGGTCTGAGAAGCCAGAAGTGCCGGCTGTCTTTCATGACAGTGCTGCGTGCCAGCCAACAGGCAACCAGCACCTCAGACCGTCACCCCGTCTAACTTCACCCCATCCACTCTCAACCACGTGACAGACAGGTGACAGAGTCTTCCTTGGCATCCGTGAAAGCAACCCCTCGAGCACAAGTCTTCTTCAATAAGGCTGTTCAGGTGCCTCATAATGTTAACCCTGAAGCAACAGCAGTGGATGGGGCAGGGGAGGGGCGGGAGCCCCTGCGACTCCAGAGGAAGGGGAAGAGGAGGGTCCTGGAGACGCACAGGGCTCCTCAGCCGTTTGCCTGAGCAGCAGACAGACACCGAGTGTCCTTGTTAAACTGCGTCCGTCCACGCCCAGGCGCCTTTGACAAACAGTGGGATAACCAAGTAACCAGCTCTCGGGATGGCTTTGTCGGGGCAGCAAAGCACTCAGTTTGCATTCCACAGTACAACCAGAGATCACTGTTTAAGCCATAGGCGACTCTGTCGCCAACACCAGACTGGTTCCTTCTCACTACTTAGCATGACTTAAAAACACTTATTTTTCTCTTCTGAGCCTGAAGGTGCCTGGATCTGAACGCTCTGGAGGGAGGTAAAGCTCAGTGAGAAGAGGGATGCAGCGCTTTCTGAGGCGATAGATGAGTGACATGAAGGCGGCCTGCTGTTTCGCACGGCCCGCGCTCGTTAACCCCAGAGCAGACGCCTGATCCGACCGGGCTGCGGACTTGAGGAAAACAGTAATAAAACTACGTGCAGAAGAGACCCGGGACCCTAGGACCCCCAATGCTGAAGTCAACTACGATCCTTAGAAACACCCACACTGTGTAACCGAACAACTCAGAAAAACACTTGCTTGCATCTCCCTCCAGAGAACTCACTTACGAACTTCCCTGGGAAATGAGCCGCTCGGAGCAGCCACAAAAACAGGCGATGACAGGACCCCTCCGCGCGAACTCAGATCTGCGTACACATGGCGGGGCGCCGGGCCAACAGTCTCATTCTTCTGGGAATTTCCGTCATCTGATGACTGCTGACGCTGCTGCCTCTTTGTGTGTGTGTGTGTGTGGGGGGGTCACTCTGATCTCTCCAGAGCAATTGTCCCGACCTTCCTAACCGTGCCTCTGGGCTGGGGACAGTGTCTGCGATGAGGCATGACCACAGGAAAGCAAACGTGGGGTCACTGCTAGTGCTCTGGGTTGAAGCACGGAGTTGTCTGCAAAGGCAGAGAAACCTTAAAGGAAAACAGACTAAATAATGAAGACCTATGTGATTCAAGCCCTGCAAAAACAGTAAGAGCGGTAAATCGTGCATTTATTATCTCAAAAAGTTGTTTTTTAAAAAAAGAAGACAGTCAACATCCAATTTCCCTTCCAACAGCCTACTGAAGGTTATTTTTATCACAACTTTAAAAAATAAAAATTAAATCATCATTAAATAGTATGTATTACCTAGAAGACACATGGACTTACGCAAGGGCAAATCCTTTTCCTAACCAGGAAGCCACAAAGTCTCTAAGCTGATGTGCAAATGTGAATGTGTCTAAGAACAGGTCCAGTGTTTTCGGTGCAAGACTACGGTTTTCACTGGGTCGGAGGGAGCTTTAGGCCTGGGAAGTTCAGGCAGCGTTGCCCCACACACCGCCAGTATGCCTGTGAAATGAGAACAGCCTGCTGGTCACCGTACAGAGAGGTGGTATCGAAGTCTAACCTCTAACAACGCCTTTTGACTTGAAGCCGAATGGGATTGAACTAGTCGAAGGGAAGTCCTGGGGGGGCAGGCGTCCTCCCCCCTCCCCCCCGTTTTATTCCCCGATGTGTCCCCAGCGCCCAGGTCGGGCGGGGCCGGTCCCTGCAGGGAGCAGTCGCTGTTTGCGGACTGAACGAACATCAATGATTCCACAGCGAGAGCGAGAAATCAATGACGTTCGGCGGAAATGAAGAGGAGATGCGGTCTATTGAACGTGCAGGCCAAACCCCTGCACGGAAAGAGCTGGGGGGAGGAAATGCTCTGTATTTATCCGCCCGCTTCCATCGACTTTTTGTTGAGCGTGACGGTTTCTGCGAAAGGCACTCCCCCAGAGACAGGGCTGAGGGCACGGTTCTGAGGAACGCGGGCCACGGGCCGCGGCTCCGTAAGCGATCCCGGTGGGCACTGGGCCCCCCGCTTCTCTCGCTTATCAGGAAGCACATCCCCCCGGACAGACGGGCAGCAGGAGAGGAGAGATTAAGGCAGTAACTTGCTCTCCAGTGCCTCGTCTCTGCAACGAGGACGGGCTCCCAGCATCCTCTGGGTCAAGCGCTCTGCTCTGAAAGGTGCTGGGGACACGGGGGGTGGTGAGAGGGTCGAGCTTTATTTTTGGAAAAGGAGCTAATGAGGGGTGTACCGCCAACCACCCCTCTGTCAATGTTGACTCATCTTCCTGCGTGAAGGCACTGAAGGCCAGAGAACTCCTTGCGGGTGGTTGGTCCGTGTGGCTGTGATGTGTTCTGTAGGGAATTTGGGAAAACGAAATTAACCGGAATGCCCTGCAGGCCCCAGACACAAGAGAGGAGGAGGCAGAGGTGACCAGAATCCCGGCGGAAAGAATACCAATCTGGCTGTCTTCTAAGATGCAGGAATGGAGGCAGAAGAGCCTACTGGTCACATTCTAAAACACAGCACCGCTCACTGTTTAAATAAAAAAGGGACAAGTGGCCTGCATGAGAGCTTGGAGCTACAAGGGAAAATAAAGCCAGTTCTGAATACATTTACTCTGGGAGTTTGCATTTTCTGCCATGAGAAATTCCCAGCCACTTATTATTATAATAAGGCAGTAATTTACAATTTCAAAAATAATTGGAACTACTTGGCTCTTCAAATGACAGAGAAAAAGGCTGGATTCGCTTCCACCCTGGGTGCTCTCCCTGTGAATAAAGTTATTTCTTGCTTGTTTTTGTTTTAATTTGGACCTTCCTCCTGGGCCATTTCTTCAGCTCCCTCCCATTAACGACACCACCACATCTCTAAAGCAATTATCTGCTGTTTTGCTGTGTGACACAGAAGTGTGACTAAGGGGGAATAAACCGAGAAATGTAATTAACTTCCAAGTGACCACGATCTCAGCTTTCAGGCACCTGCCGGCAGAATCTAATGGAGAAGAGGGGGCTGAAAAGGACGTGAGGGAAGGTCACTGGGGGTGGCTGACGTAGAGACACCCACGGCGACCCCTGCTCGGCCAGGCAGAGCCGGAAGCGCTCTGGGCCCCATGGACGGGTGGTATGGCTGAGATCCGGGGAGAATCTCCGAGCGCCCGCGTGGCTGTGGCTGTGCCTGTGCCTGTCCCGCAGACGTGGCCAGCCCGGCTCTCCCAGCAGCCCGGCTTTGCTGGGAGCAGCTACAACTTTGAGTCAGTGATGCAACGTGACGCCATGAAAAAGAGCCCCATGCCCACTCCCTTTCAACGTGGAAAGCCATCGGGAAAGGGTGCCGAACATGGGTGATGACACCACCATACACTGCCAGTGACGCACGAAATGAGAAATGCTAGCACGGCGCCCAGAGCACTACACAATCACAATGAGTGACGAACTACGATATACACACCCAAGTACCAGCACTTTCCCCAGCCTGGGCTGAGTAACTCTCCCCTCCGACAGCTGCCTTCTGTAAGCTCTTGGGAAAAAGGTCCAGTAAGAAACATGAGTTCTTTAAGGTCCTTTAACAAATGAAAAGGCCGTTGGATGACACCAGCCTCTGCAGAGACCTACGGAAGCCACGGTCGCCGTGCCTGTGAACTTCCTCGCCGTTGCACCAGGCTCCTGTCCGCTCCCTTTCCCAACAGGGAGCACTCAGCCTCCAGCACCGCCCGCCTCCTGCTTCCGACCCCGCGTCCTGAGCAAGAGCATCTGCAGAGCCGGGCTCCCTCCAGTTCCACGGGCCTCTCCCCGCCGGCGGGGCCCCCAAACACTCAGCAAGTGCATTACTTGTCCCGGACTCACTTGGCTCAGAGTCCACAGCCTGTGTCCCCTGTGTCCTCCCTCTCCGCACCGAACTCCCTCCCGTCTGCCTTTTGCTCTCCAGCAGCAGACGACCTGGTCCCCTGCGTCACTTACAGGAGGTCTGGCCGCACGCCCAGCCTCTCCTCCGCGACAACGGTTACGCCCATGCCGCTGTGCTCGTCTCCCTTGCCCAGCCCCTTCCTCTGCTTCAGAGGTGACTCCTCACACGTGCCCCGGGGCCTGGTGCTGTGGACCCGAGGCCACTATCCTGACGCCCCTGTGCGATGAGAGGGCGGGGGCAGGGCAGGAGGAGGGAGCACACCCTTCAGTAAGGGGACAGCTGCCTCTGCCTTGAGGGGGGTGGACCTGCACTGACTCAGAGTCCCTGGGACGGAGGTCCTGGCGGAGGCGCAGGGCTCTGCTTGGGCACCTCAGGTGTTCCCGCCCACAGATCACCCATCTTCTCCCCGCCTCCTGCTTTGCTGTGAGTCAGAGCTTACGCCGTAAAGGCTAAATTGTAATATTTGCTCTTGTAATACTGAATGTCCTAGACCATCAGGGAAACATTCCTCTTCGGTTCTGCCCAGTAAGTACATCATCAAAAACACCACGGCCAGTTCACAGGGGCCCAGCGGGGTCACCCTAGGTGGTGTGGGCGCCAGGCCATCTGTAGGGTGAGTGCCTACCGGACTAATAGACCAGTCTTCTTTAAAGAGATTTGAAAAATGCCTGTCCTAATCTCTTTGTGGCCCACATGCATTTTTATGGGCGACATCCATCAATGTTAAGCAGCTAATTCATTAGCCATTCAGACTGTATCATGAAAGTAAAACCGAGAGCCCACACACATAACCCTGGAGTCCACAAGCAGGAAATGTGATCATATTTGTTCTGTCTTTGCTTTTCGTCTCCTTTGTTCTGTGGCTGAAATGCTGTAAAGCACGTCACCTCCCTGATGGCACTGCATCAGCATGCCCCTCCCCACCTTGCGTACCTGTACCAGCGTGTACCTGAACAGCGACAATAGTGCCTGGGAGTACACCGTTTCTTTAAGAATCCAAGACCAAACACCACATGCCACTTCTGGCTACGTTCAAGGGTAGTTCCTGTTTAGGGGTTTAAAACGCCGTCACCCCGATAGCTGAGGTAGACTGACTGGTCCCGGCCTGTGTCCGCCATGACCCTGTGACGTGGAGGTATTCTCTCATCGATGCTCCAACCACCCCACGAGGAAAGTGCTATAATTATCCTCATTTGGCAGACAAGTTAATAGCCACAAGAGAAAATGGACTGGCCCAGCTACAGAATGGCCAAGGCAGGATTCGAACCCAGGCCCGCTGACTCCGCAGCCCGGGCACGTACACCCCAGGTAGCGGCGCCTGTGCGAGGGGAAGGGAGACACGTGGCACCTTGGGGAGGGGGAGAAGCTCAGACACGTTCCACAGTTAGGGGTGAGCACACATTAAAAACTGTTGGTGCCTCACCAATAACATAGCACTAGTCACGATTTCTTTAGCGACAGAACTGAAAGCATATACTCAAAAGAAAGTAATTATAAGGCAACATGAAATTTATAGAGAAATAAACCATTTCAAGCAACATGGAGAGTTCAGCTGTAGGATGGTAGAAAAACACATGACCCCAGGAAAGTCTGTGAATAAGGCCCCAGCAGAAACTGAATTTAATTAAGTCGCCAGGATAAGACTCCTGTGCCCGATCACCGGGAGGGCACCTTTCCCAGAAGGCCCCGGCTGCCAGTGTCTCAGATAAAAGCGCGAGCCCACGGCGGGGCGCGCGGCAGCCCTGCACGGAGCTCCGCGGCCTCGGGCGCACGCCGGTCCCAGGAGCCACATTCCCTGCGGAGAATGAGGAGCGGTCTCGGGTTAGCCCCGGAACGGATGTGTAATGTGAGTTAACGAGGCTTTGGAATGCAGCAGGAAGCAAAGGATCGGTTGGCCAGTGAGCCCTGTGATTTCCACCGGCCCGAGTGACTCCCAGCCTGCTGCCAATTAGCTGACACACACCCCCACGGGGAGGATTAGGAGGCCCACGCGCCGCGTAAACGCTGGGACGCGTTCTCCCACCAGACAGCGCGGCGGACCCTTTGAAATGCAGGCCGGAGGAGACATCCGTAGCCCAGAACGTAAAGTGTTTTGCGTTCTCTGTACGAGAAACCCCGACAACCCCAGCCCTACACCCCAGTTGTGTACATGCACCCTTTTCTCCCTTCCTCCCCACCTGCCAGCTCCGGCCGGGGCCCCGGCGCCTCCCGGGAGACCTCCACGCGGGCACGACGCCCCTCTCTGAAGCCTGTCGATGGCCCACGCCCACGCCCACGCCCGCCAGGCCCGCGAGCCAGCCGCAGCCCCCGTGTGGGTACCTGATGGGCCGGTTCTCCTTGCTGTCGAAGAGCGAGAAGATGACCTCGAGCTCCTCGCCCAGGTTGGAGCACATGAGGCTCTTCATCTGCACGAACAGGTGGTGGCTGCTGGCCTGCGCCGGCGCGTCCTTCTTCCGATGCCGGTGCTCCATCTGCACGACACCCCCCAACGGAAACGGGGTCAGTGAGCAGACCATGGGACCGGACCAACTCGTGAGCCGTGGTGTGCCCGTGACGTCCCACGCTACCCAGGTGCACCCCTCAGCCTTCCATGGGGTCACCTCCAATACATTCATCGTGAGCGGGAAGCATGCCCAGTGAAGGACGCATCGGCCAAGTGTAACCTGTGGAATGTCAAGCTCAGCCCTGCCCACCGTGCGTGTGCTCGGAACAAATACATTGGCCTCCCCTGGGCCACTCTTTTGAGTTTCACCTCAAGAGCCGTCGCCTTCCTCTTCCTCTCCCCAGGAGCAGGAGACACAGATGGGCGCCGTGGGAGGCGAAAATGCAAACACACTGTCCACAAAACTCGGGCAACAGAGGGCGCTGCAGGGCGTCGGTGGCCGGCCCTCGAGATCGCGGAGCTCAAGGGCGCTGTGCCCGCCGCTGCCCCGCATCATGAGAGACGACGCACCACCTGGGCCAGCCCAGGAGAAGATCAAAAGTCAAAATCTGAGCCCTGGCTGGCGTAGCTCAGTGGATTGAGCGCGGGCTGCAAACCAAAGCGTCGCAGGTTCGATTCCCAGTCAGGATACATGCCTGGGTTGCAGGCCACGGCCCCCAGCAACCGCACATGGATGTTTCTCTCTCTCTCTCTCTCTCACTCTTTCTCCCTCCCTTCCCTCTCTAAAAGTAAATAAATAAAATCTTTAAAAAAAACAGTCAAAATCTGCAGCATGGGTTCCACCGAATGTGCACTGCTCTCCATGTGCACATGGTAAAGTCCAGAAGTCTTAAGTCGAACCTTTATAAGCTGAAGACCGTCTGCAATTTTTTTTCCTATGGACTTGGTATCTAGTTAGATATCACATTCCAAATTTTCATCCAACTTCTGAAATCAGAATCTATCAAGCTGGCAAACCATCGAGGAATCTTGCATTCAGAATTTGGTTTTTTTAATTTCACGTTCAAAGGGTGCCAATGCACTGAGTAGATTCCAGCATGAAGTTCAAAGGACTCACCTGCTCCCCCGCTCACGCCCAGGGCGAGAACAAATTATTGGTCATCTCTAAAAAAGCCAGACTAACTTCCCATATATCTGACTGCCATTTCCCTGACGGTAGTAGCTACACAATGTAGCTCAGACTTCACAATTGCTCGTAAGTTCTTTTCAAGTGTACCACATCGCACAATCACGGTAGTTTTCTGAGGCAGGCTTTCGAAACAATATCCAAGTACCAGACCCAGAAAACGTTTGTAACTTCCTGGGGGTTCTGTGGACACGGACCTGCGGGCTCCACTGAGGTGTCTAACGGCAGGAACGGTGTTTCTGCCCATCGGGCCGCCTGTCATTTCTGTCCTCAACACGGCCAGTTTCCTGGGCTGCCCCTGGGAGGCAGGGCCGGAAGGGAGGAGACCGTGGGGCTGCCCACTCACTGACCCCGCGTTTGTGAAGGGTCTAGCACGCGCCAAGAACTGGGAGGGCGCTGGCGAGGAAAACCAGGGGCAGACGGCCAGCGGGGGTGGACCTCAACAATGCTGCCACTCACCCGAACATTAGACCGTGGGTGCCATGCGCGGGTGGCGGGGAGAACTAGCTCCAGGTGACGCTCGCACGACACTCCGTCGGGGGGAGTGGGGTCTGCCCTGTGTCTGGACACTCCTGGAAGGCGCCCTGGGGTGGCGCCACTTCAGCCCGGAGCTCCGTGGGGGCGGGGACCCCGAACCACAGGACAGCGCTTCTCAAACTGCTTGCAACCAGGTGCTTCTCCCCCTGACCCGCCGCAGACCAGTATTTTGTAAAACACAATGGAAACATCACGGTGGAAAGTGTTTCTAACCACTTACTCGCCGCTTTGTGCTAGGCTCACACACAAAGGCGTGTGTGTTAACACGACAGGTGCAAAAGATGCGGAGAAGTTTTGCTCTTAGAACACAGACGACTCAAAGGGCTCTCTCTCTGAATCACTTGGCAAATAAAAAAGACAGTTCTGGGGTTTTAACTCTACGGTGAAGGAGTCACGTCCTTTCCTTGCGTTTGAGTTTTATAACCCATTTCTACATGAGCCACCTTTCCATGCTTCCAAGCATCTGCGGTAACTGCCGACTGGCTGGCCAGTAAGTATCTCAAGGCAGAAACGCGTCATCTAAATGTACACATTTAAACTAAGTTTAAACGAAACTTAGTTGGGAATGCAACAGCATAGAATCACCGGAATGTTTCCTGCTTTCACCTTTTCCTCTGAACTGCCCCAAGAGTAAATGGTTAAAGCAATACAACTGGCCAAACGCATCTATCATTACTGTCTATCCACAGTGCGCCACAGGCGTCTCTCTGCAAGTATAGTCCAGAAAAAGTACACTTTCTTCTAAAGTGGACCTCGGCCTTCTGGGATGTGTTGGTCATCATGGCTAGAAAGAAGTTCCGGGGTGGGGGGGGTGGTTTCTCACTCTAGGAAGAGGCACAGTTCTGCCCTGTTTTCTACGAAGGTTGCTCTGTGTTGTGCTTTTAAATTCTTTCCACCAGGGCAGAGGTGGCATCAGCAGTCACAAAACCACATCTCTTTTTTTTTAAACAGTTTTTTTTAAGATTTTATTTATTTATTTTTAGAGAGGGAAGGGAGGGAGAGAGAGAGAGAGAGAAACATCAATGTGCAGTTGCTGGGGGCTGTGGCCTACAAACCAGGCATGTGCCTTGACTGGGAATCGAACCTGCGATGCTTTGGTTCGCAGCCTGCGCTCAATCCAGAGCTATGCCAGCCAGGGGAAAACCACATCTCTTTGACTCACAAATAAGCTTTCCCCCCTGAAATTGCCAGCTTCCTGATTTACGCGAAGGTTGGGGTAGCACGGCACAAACTACGGTGGAGACATGAATGACTCCTGAAGGCTGGAGCCAGGGGCCTATTTTTAAAACTTGAGGAAAGGAACGGACGTCAGCCAGGTGTCTGGTCTTGACTCACTGCCAGGTTCCCAGATCAGTCCTGCCCTTCACGGAAAACCGAGGGAAACGCCAGCTCCGTTCCTCCTGCAAAGCTCCCACCACACCTAGATCACAGCTTCCAGCCTCAACGCATGCGCCGTCACCAGGGGGGCCCTTCACAAATCCTTATACCTGGTCCGATCCCAGAATGCTTGAATGAGGGTTTCTAGGGGACGGGGCTGCAGACGGTGGCACTTTGAAAAGCTCCCTGGGTGACTTGAATGGGCAGTTGGTTGCAAATCATATGCAGAGATGCAACTCACAGCTGAAAGAAAGCGGGCTGTCGTCTCTTCTGTGTGACGAGCAGCACCTTGGGACGGCTGGTCTCTGCGTGCACGTGAACTCGGGGCCCCCCACGGCCACACTCTGCCCTCACCCTCCCTTCTTCCAGGTCTGGGGAGGGTTTGGACTTAAGGAGGGATGATGACTTGTTTACCTCTTGGTAAATTCACTACTTTGGGGAGCTACGAAAAATATCTGTGAAAATACCGCTACCATAACACAACTCAAAAGGCACGCTCACGCTGCGTGAGCTGTAATTTGGGAGCTGCAGCGGACAGACAAAAGCCCATCTCTGAAATAATTTATGGTTGCAAAGCCACCTACCGGTGACTCAAAACGTACCTACAGCTCAGCTAGAGTGCCGATTAGGGACACAAACAGATTCATTCCGAAGGGGTAAGTGGCGCAAATGTGTCACCTCATCTAATGCATTCATTACTTGGTGAGACTTCGACATCACACTTTTCGACTTCGGCACTAGCAGTGACTGTCGGGCTGCTGTTTCTCTGCTCCGGGGAGGCCCTGGGCTGTGGAGGATGATCAGCGGCATCTGGCCCCCACCCACCAGAAGCGCCCGAAGCACCTCTCCCCACCCCCACCCCACCCCATCCCAGCTGTCTCCAGACACCTTGGGGAAGGGCAGGGGGAATTGCCTCTGTTGGAGAAGCCCTGGTCTACCCTCTAAGGACCACAAAACAAGCAGGTAGTGTGATCTCATAAAGCCACAAAAGGTTCCTACGCAGACCCTCCGTCTGCAAACGGCCAGAGAATCCAGCTGCTGAGGATCCCGTTGTTCGCAGCGAAACCGGGGCCCGGCTGGCAGGGAGCCCAACCTTCCAGGAGGACATATGCCAGCACCGTGGGGTTTGGCGCTTCTCGCTGCTTAGCTGCGCACAATTAGGCGAGAAAGATCTGCTAACCAGGCGGTCAAAAGCCTAAACAAGAGTTTTGGTTTTTTTTTAATGATGCAATATGGACGTAGTGGGATGCTAACACCTGTGTTTGGAAGAGGTACAGAGAAGGGGATAAAAGGCAGAAAACTGTACTCGAACAACAATAAAAAAATGTTAAAAAAATAAAGTGACACAGAGAAGATGCAGTGAAAGAGAGAAGCGGCAGCATCCTCTGTAGGGGCCGCTGGCTCCAGGCCACGGTCCCCGAGCCTCGGGGGACGGTCAACCGCCAAAACTGGAACAAGGGGCCGGTAGGGGGAGGCGCCGGCCACCACTCCCTGGGAACCTGGGAGGTCAGTGTTGTCCCTCACTCCGAGGTGGCCCAGAGAAGCAGACCCAGAGTCACGTACGCACGACCTGAGAGCCCCGGGCCAGGGTGGGACGGGCCCCCGGAGCTGCCTCGGGGGAGCGAACAGGCCCCTCCGAATGGAGTCCCCTGGGTTTTCCTGGGGCTGTTTCCTTGGCTGCAGAAACACAACCACGACTCGGGGGAGACTCCGTGTTGGTGGGAAATCACAGCGTTCTGCTTCCCTCGCCTGTGAAATGGAGGCTGTGGATGAGGAGCTGGGCTACAACACACAAAAACACCGATCATAGTCACTGCCCATCAATCACAGCCCGGATGACATCCTGCCCTGTCCATGTGGCACCCCCAGCGGCCACCACTGACAAATGGGAAATGTTGAGAGAGGAAGTCAATTCTCTGTTCCACAGGCGCCATGACACAAAAGGCACGGAGATAAAATGGCTGGCGCACGAAACCAGACCAGGGAACATGCAATGCACCTGTGTCAGATGCTGCCCATTGTTGAATCAGATGTTTGACACCCTCACCTAAACACAAGGACGTGACTGTGCTGCCGCCAATGAGATGGAAGAGCTAATGCTGTGCGGAACTGGCAGGAAGGCTCATTGAAGGGGCTGAACCAACTGAGAGGAAGCTTTCTCCTCCTTCCTGCGGGAGAGCAGATGCAATGGCTAGTGTTCTTGCAGCTACTTTGTACTTTGAAGTGTTCCTGACGGAAGCCATGCACTGCACAGCAGGAAGATAAGAGTGTGCATTCACTTGGACACCAGGACACCACAAACAAGCCCAGAACTTGTTGCCTCTAGAATTGCATATTGTGAGAGGGAACCAAATTCCTATCATGTCCAAGATTTATTATTCATTTCATGAAACACAGCCAAATCTAATCTTAAGCTTTATCATAGAAGGTATGCATTATCCTGGACATCTTGCCTATCTAATAAGGATAAACTAAATATGAGAAAACAATGAAAATCAAGTGAATGCTTAAGCACTCTGCAAACATCATGTCAAGGCAATGCTTTCTACCTGCGTCTCTTATTTAATCTTCATTTTAAAAACCATGGTAAGAATTACAACCCCAATGAACAGATGAAGAAACTGAGGCTCTGAGAGATGAAGCAGTAAGTCCAAGACCACAGAGCGGGCAAACAGAAGGGGTGGAAGTCACATCCCGTTGCTTGGTCTACAGCCACGGTCTGTTCATGACCCTGTAATGACCTCAGAAAGGCTGACTGCTTATTGAGTGCAGAGCACTGTACCGGTGGTCTCGGGTGTAATGGGAGAAATGTAAGATGCAGTGCCCGCTCTAAAGAAACTTCAGACTGAGGGATTTAAAAAGAAAAAACAGTGAGAGACAAAATATAACACTCAAAACAATGGCCCCTTAGAGGCTATGACTGACAGCTAAATTACACGGACTTGATTTATTATAAAAACGAAGAGGCAGTGAGGGCTTTAACTTGGAACACTCTTATTCTACTGCTCCCTCCTTCCCTGCCTCCCTCCAGCTGACCGTGAACTGTGCTCTCAGTCCGCACGAGACCTTCGGCCCAGCAGCCGTAAACTCAAGCATGAACTGTCACTCTAGGAAGTTCAATGTAAAGGAAACCCTCTCCAAAAACATAATTTATTTCAACTGGTATAAGGACACAGAGATAATCCAAACAGATCAATGGTCAAGGGAAAACTGAAAGGGGAATTAAGAACAGCCTTCTCCAATCAGACACCAGTCCTCTCGAACTTCCGGATGACTGTTCCCAGCACGTCTCAGATACACCAAGTCTAGGTCAAGGATGTCCCCCTGCAGACACCGCAGGCTGGGAAAGCGACACCCCCGGAGGCAGGGTCCTCTGCGAAGGAGCCTGGTATTTACCACAGGTGCCCCTTCTGGGGACACTGCGGTCAGGCGCACCCCTGTGTCCACTGCAGCGTTATTTACAGCCACAGCCGTGAAGATGGGGAAGCAGCCCGGGTGTCCATGAGATGAGCGGACAAAACAACCATGGGACATGGACACGATGGACTACTACTCAGCCATGTAAAAGGAGAAAGTTTTACCCTTTGCGACAGTGCGGATGGACCTGGAGAACGTTATGCCAAGTGAAGTAAGCCAGTCAGAGAAAGACAAACACCATGTGATCTCACTCATAGGTGGAATCTAACGCACAAACTGAACTAATAAGCAAAACAGAGGCAGACTCATGGATGGAGAGCAGATGACAGCTAGTGGTGAGGGGGAGGCTGGGAGGTGGAGGGTCTGAACAAAAAGGACAGAGGACTCAGGGACACGGACGACAGCGTGGTGACTGTGGGGTGGGGTGGGAGTCTGAGGGGACTAAATGGTGGTGGGAAAAATAACATTAAAAACTTGAAAAAATACCTTTTAAAACTTATAACAGCTTAGGATAAACACCATTCACATAACCAGGGTTGTATTTTCATATTTATTTTTTGGTCACAAAATGTCTCTTGTAGAAATTTGGAATGTATTTAAACAATACAAAGGAAAAAAAGTCATCTCTACTCTCTCCAGAGAAGTACATTCCGATGGTTATATATCCTTTTTGTGTATATATTATAGTTGAAAACCTTGTTTTTTTAAACAAAAGCCACAGCAGTAACTAGAATCGCACCTGGGGGTGTGGCTTTTGAAAGCCCCTCCCCCCAACCATTTTCTTCTCTGATTTCTGGTTTCTAGAGAGCTTTGGTCCAGTGGAGAATCGGGTCTATGCTACACAAGTGTTGAGGATACAAGGCAGCTTGGACCACATGTGAGGACCCAGATGCCTAGAAAGTAACTGGAGTAGTCCACGTTGAAGGCCTCACTACTTCTTGGTTTTTAGAAGAAACAAGAAGTTGGGGGACACTGGGCTGGGCAATATGCTCCAGTGTTTCCGGTTAGTCCCAGGCCTCAGCACTGAAAGCCAACTGGGGTGTGGGAGGGCCGGCCCCAGCTGGAGGCCGGGGAGGCACACTCTGGCATCTGGTTGGGGAATAGGCTGCACAGCGAGGAGCCAGGACTAGATACAGCTAGTCACCGCCTTGTCCTGAGTCACAGCAGACGAACGTGCACGGCCTGCGAGCACCTCACTGGCCCGGCAAAAGCACGGAGCGGGCCGTGGAAACCGCGGAATCACGGGGAGGCGGAGCCAGCGCCGCCCGTACCTACCAGGCGGTAGAGCTCGGTGACACTGACGTCCTCCGGGTCCACCATGGCGTACTCCTTCCGGGGCACCAGGTCCAGGCCCAGCTGTCTGCAACACAAATGGCAAAGTTTGCACAAACAGTCACCTTCAGGGGCTGCGTAACCATCGTTACTGTTTACTAGTCACCTGGACTGGGACACAGCAGCCACCGGGCTTTCCCACCTGTGTCTTACGTGGTACCATTTATGGCCGTGGTTGGGGTGTCCCTGTGACCAGGCTGGGCACCCGGGGAGGCGGGGGGCGGAGAGACAGGAGATGATGAGAGGCGGGCAAATTAGGGGGCGGGGGACCGGCACTGTCAGTGGGGAGAAATGGTGCAGTCCCTGTGCCAGGTTTCACGGCGGCCAACATGTGGCTCCCTGTGCTGAGACATTTCCGAGGGCAGTTCCATCCAGAGGAAACACAGAGGGACCGCCCGACTCCCTCCGCGGCCTTGACTCCTCCCCAGGGCGAGCATGCTGCGCCGCGGCTCTCACTACTAGACCATTTCACTCATCTCCTTAACCACCCGCGGGCAGCCCACGGGTGTCCTGACGCCTCTGTCAGGCCCTGCAGAGCGAGGCCCCGACACCGGCTCTCTGCGAGGCGACCCTCGACTTCCAGGCTCCTCCTCCGCATCCCTCTGGCGCGGTAGCTCCATCTAACGCGGGAGGTTTCCTGCACCCCCCAGCCCACGCCGCCCTTCCTCTCGTCTGCGCATGTTCCCGACTCCCCAAGTCCTCCGCCCTTCCTCTCGTCTGCGCATGTTCCTGACTCCCCAAGTCCGCCGCCCTCGCCGGAACCGCAGCGGAGGTGTTGCAAACAGAAGTGATGGAGTCAGCGCCTGCGCCAGCCACGCGCTGCCCCGGCCGCCCGAGGGGTGCTTGTTCTTCAGGAGAGGAGGGGACCGTGGCCTTCTCAAACGCAGAAATCGTGGTTCAGATACCAAAATAGTCTCTAAATTTCCATCAATTATGATTCTGCTTGAGAAGCTTAACAACCATTTGTTTTCTAAATACCCAGGTCTCCCCGGGGGGACGCCTCTGTGTCCTCCGACAAGTTATGCACAGAAACCCAACCCCTACGACGGTATCTGGGAAGAGGGACCGTAAGGAGGTGATAGGGCAGGGTGAGACCTAAGGGTGGGGCCCAGACCCCACAGGACTGGTGTCATAAGAAGTGACAGAGACATCAGGGATTTCTCCCTCTCATGTGAGCCCAGAGGAAAGGCCACGTGAGGACAGTGATGACATGGTCCCCTGCAAGCCAGCACAAGCAGGCCCTCACCGGACACCAGATTTGCTGGCACGTTGGTCATGGACTTCCAGCCCCTGGACCGGTGAGAAGCCAACGCCTGTTGTTTCAGCTGCCCGTCTGCGGGATGCTGTTACGGCAGCCTGAGCAGCCCAGCCCGGCCCCAGGGGTGCTGAGGGGTCCAGGCCCCACTCCCCTTCCCCTCCCAAGGGAAAACACTGGGCTGCAATATAAGACATAACCTTCCAGGGGGTCAGTGCTGCTGAGGGAAAATTACCTAGCAACGGCAAGAGGGCACAAAACCACACACAGTCACGGCCTCTGCCTTCCACAGACCTCCCCTAAGGGGAGGGGCCTGCCCACATTGCCTTCTGGGGGGGCGGGGTGGTGGTGACACAGTCTAGTCTCTGACCATCTCCTCCCCCAGAGCCACACCTGGCTGCTCACTGGTCGGCCCCTGACCTACGGACAGCTCATCTACGGACTGGCTGGCGGGCAGCTCATCTATGAACCTCTCAGTGTGGACAGGATCAGCGAGCTTCCGTCTTTGAGAATTTACATCTGGGAATTCACACGGCATCAGCCTTGTGGCAAAAGGAAGCAAAGCTGTGCAGGGCAGCTGGCTCACACCACCGCGCAATCCGTTGGTAAAGGCCACCTCCAGCTACAGAGGCTCCGAAGCAGGTGTGGGCTCCAGAACCTTCCTGGGCTGCGGGGCCGGGGAGCAAGCACTTCCCTCCCCTACAGCCCCGACCACTGGGCTGCGGGCTTCCTGGACCCCGGCGGTGTGGAGGGAGTTTTAGCTGTGTCCGCCTTGTCAGTTCCCGGGGAAATCCTGAGGACGACCTCCTGCTGTCGGAGGTCTGCAGGCTCGCAGAGCAGGAGCAGAGCGGTGCTTTGCAAAGACGAGAAAGAAATGGGGTGAACAGGAAGCGGGCAGGTGGATGCCCCTGGGGGGATGGGGGGTGGGTCAAGTTTTGCCCAAAACTGCTCTGGGGAGTGAGGGAGGAGGGAGGAACGAATGCTCGGTCCCACACCCTCCGTGAGGGAAGGTCAAAGGGCAGCAGAGGAGCGCGAGGGAACGGACCCAGGGACCACTCTGGGACTCCTGCCTGAGGCTCCCAGGACAGAAAACTTCTTTCCCCAGCCCCTCCAGGGAACAGGTGGGTGGACGACCACCGTCCCCCCCCCCCCGCCGCAGGCTTCCCTTCCCCGGAGGGCGTGGCTGCGCCACTCAGCACTTTGCTGGACAGCCGGAGACTGAACACACTCCTCACTCACAGCCGTCCACGGTCCACGTGCCGACGAGTCCTTGTAGGGCAACCGGCTCTAGTTTGACACGTGAAAGAATGGCCCGGACCCGCTTCCCCCTGAGCGCTCTCCAGTAAGGAGACCAACACCGCGGGGAATGGGACCCCTGCGCCCTCTGTGTGCGGCATGTCATTTTTCAATAAAGAGTCCAAGAAATTCAGAGAAAACAGAGAGCGCAGGAAATGCTTGACTTCGAGGACCATCTAAACACGCTCCGCTGCTCGCGTTCCCGCGTCGCCGTGTTATCTACCAGCTCACTCAGCCACAGAGATGCCCGAAGCGCAGGCTGGAACTGCCGGAGTCCAAACGGAGTCAGGGTTTGGTCACAGTCCTGTTTCTCCTTCCTTTCCTCCCGGGCCCCGCCTTTCCTGACCCTGGGAAAGGATCCTGCGGCCTGCTCCCTGGTTACTGGCGTTTCGATAAGTTAACTTCCTCCCACTTTCATTCTATTTACAAACAGGGTCTTCTGAACGGGGACCAGCATCGTGACTAAGAGCCAGTACAATTTGGTGGAAACTGTTTTTCCAAAATAAAAAAAAAAAGGAGCACGTGGAAGACAGAGCCACACAGGGCACACCCAGATTCCTTTACACCCACCCCGTGTCCCCCAGCAAGACTTTCTCTCCCATGGCTGGCCGGGAAATGCCGAGTGTGGGTCACACGGCCCTGCAGCAAGCGGGCCCTGGGGCCTCGTCGAGTCCGGCCTACTCCCTCAACAGGTGAACGCGCTGAAGCCCAGAGGGGCTCGGGAAGGTGCCTCCGGCCCTAAAAGAGCCAGTTCCTGAAGAATCATCTCGGGGCCACCACACACCGGGATGTGTTTTTCATCCCCACCCAAACTGCGAGGGAGGAATGGCCCAGAGATAAGCAAATGAGGGCCACGCCGCTGACCGTCTGCAAAAGGATAATAGCATGTCTCACTCCACAAAGCGCCGATGGTAGTAGGGGTGCCATGGAGGTTGACGGGGTCTGACCGGCCCGAAGAGGCTGACCTGTGTGCACGAGATCAGTCCTGGCTGCGAGGAGGGCCCGCTGGAAGGTCACAGTCCGCAGGAAGCAAAGGGGGAGCACCTTGCCACGGGCAGGGGGAGAGCTCTCTGCCTCCAGTTGTCTTTTCCCACTTCTAGAAGCAGCGGGTTCCCCTACGGTGTGCTTCCTGCCATTCCCCTTTGCTGTCTGCATTGCCTTTGCTCCGTCACCCTAAGACCTTTGAAGGTCCAAATAGCAAAGGGAGGTTTGGGAGAGGAAAGGAGGGCAATGTTCAGGGACCTTTTCAACGCCCTGCAAGTTAGAGCCACACGAGCTCAGGGTTAGAGTCAGAGCTGGCTTTTCCGCGTTCCTCTCCCACATTTTAGCGGTCATCCTTACTTAGCACAGTGTCAGCCTCGATCAGAGCTTCAAGTGATTCGATTTACTATTTCACGTGGCTGTTACTATGGTCACTTAGTTTTATTTAAGGGCAAATCTCCGTCAAGAGCAGCTTCTGTGTTCTGCCAAGCGGCTCCTCAGAGAGGCTAATCGTCATGCGCGAGAGCAGTCTGGGCTGTGAGGAGGGGCCCCGCAGGCAGACTCCCACTCCCCCTCCCCCTCCCCCTCCCCCACCCCGAGCCGTGGTCTGCAGCGTCCCCCTGCGGACTGCGTGGGTGACCTCTGACCACAACACGGAGAGGGGTGAGTTCCAAGGAACTGCATTCACCAAACCTACAGCCCACCTGAAACCCAGAGCAGCCTGGCGGGAGCCATGTCTAACAACGCCTGGGAACAGTTCACGTTCACGAGCACGGGCTGGCATCAGGCCACATGGGACTAGGGAGCAGATGACAGCCCCATCCCGCCCTGACCAGTCCTAGGAGGTGCAGTTCTCAACTCCATCAATGACAGTTTGTACTAAATCCCCCCAGACGGACAACTGGAAAAGCCCCATGCAGTGTCCTCCGGAGATAACGCCACACGTCATCAGCTCACGCCCCTGTCTGCGGTGTTCGCCCCCCGCCCCCCGAGATGCCCCTGGGGGGCCGGCACTCACTCGTTGCCCCAGTCCAGGCGGGCAGTGATGTGGCGCTTCACGTCCCTCATGCGGTCGTGCGTCAGGTGGCCCACCAGCACCTGCCGCCGCAGGTCCAGGATCTCGTTCATGATGTGCCACAGCCGGTGGAAGAGGTCGCCTTCGTTCCTCTAGGAGACATGCAAACGGGCAGGCTCAGCAGCCGGGCCCCAGCGCGGCCCCAGAGGAGAGGGAGGGGCGTGTCCTATGCGCTGGCCTCTTGGGGGACTGATTCTTCCTCAGCAGACGCCGGCCGCGTGTCCGCAAGCACGCTTGCTTCTCTGCTCACTGTCCCTCTGTCTGGTGATACTGCTCCCCCCACCCCCCGAAGAGGCCAGCGTCCCTCCTGAGGCTGCCCCTCGCGGGCACCGAGTCCAGGCCCCCACTGTGCGCCGCACCCACGGCTCCACCCGGTCTCGGAGCTGCCTCCCTCTCCGTGGAGCGGAAATGCGGCTGTGAGACTCTGAGTGCTGCAGAGACCAGGGAAGTTTTTGTTTGCCTACGTGAGTCTGGGAGCAGCAGACAGACCCACATTTGCCCTCAGCCCAGCCCGGGGCCCGGGGCCTGGGGCAGACCGTCTCTGCGGAGACTGGAGAAGCAGGCTGCTGGGCAGAGGTGAGCAAACGCCCTGCCGAAGGCCCCGCACGCATCACCCAGTAAAAGATGGCTGCTGTGCTTCTCCCGCGTTCCTTGTGGCTTTACCACGGATGTATTAAGTGACATTTTAAGGACGCTACTCAGGCCTTCACCAATGTTACTCAGAAGAGCAACTGGCATTTCTCAGGCATTCACCACGTGCACCGATGCTCACTGCTCTCTCACCAAGTGGGTCTCTCGCGCTGCTTAGGATTCACGAGACACAGTGGCCTCATCAAACACCCGCCAGTGGAGAAGCGAGGTGCCTGACGGTTGCCGAAGAGCAGCGTGGACGGCACCCCAGTCCACTCCAGCACGGTGACCTTGAACTAAACCGTTGGCCACAGAGCATGTACCTCAGGAAGACAGAACCCAGGAGGTCCGGCCCAGCCACGCCAGCCTCATCAAGGTCAAAAATCTGGCACCTCCCGGGTAAACTCTGTACTTGTTCCCCATGTCCTGACTGCCACCCCAGTGCCCAGGGAAACTGTAAATAATCCCGTCTCCACTGCCCGGAACAGTGGGCGGTAAGGAGGGTACCCTAGAGCTTACAACACGAGGTTTTCCAGCCCATGTAGTGTGACCCCAGAGTAGAGGCTCCACACCCCAGAGGCAGGAAAAAATAGCTAGAAAGGGCAACATCAAGGGGAAACGCAACTTTGTTCCCCACACACGCAGGGGAAGTGCCGGCCCAGGTCTCCGAGGGGAAAACACTGTGGTTATTTTTATCCGTCTCCCGCTGGGTGTCGGGAGGCAGTGATCTGCACATTCCGAATAGTTTCATTTTCCATGTCACCGGCATGTGCAATGTTATTCTAAGTAACATAATACGTGGATTTTACATTCATTCCAACATGTTATTTTTTTTTAATCTCCAAAGGAGGCCTCCGTCCCCTCGGCAGCGTCCCCGCCCAGAGCTCGGTGCCCTGGCCCTTGCATTCCAGCCCAGCGGGGACTCCGGCGTGTCCTCTGAGACTGCCCCGTGGACTCTGCTATCGAGTCCAAAAGCCACTGGGCCCGGTCAGATGAACCCGAAACCAGAAGGGTTTGTCTTAGGGACTTTTTAAGACTCTTGCCTCAATCAAATGTCGATTACACATCATGCGGAACAAACAACGCAAACTGTCCCTCCGGCCCCTGTCCCTCGCCGCTTTGGGCTCACTCCTGGGCAGGCTTTTCAAGTGGCTTCGTCAGGGTGAGAACACCTTTGTATTTTGAACACATCTGTCCAGATGTTTAAGCTGTTCTATACCTCCTTTTGAAAATAAAAAAAAAAGAACTTAGCATCCTCAAATTTCTGCATATCCAGCGGTTGCCAGTGGGGGCTCTACCGCGTCAGAACCCAAGCCCAGCCTGGCTGGCATAGCTCAGTGGATTGAGCATGGGCTGCGAAACAAAGCATCGCAGGTTCGATTCCCAGTCAGGGCACATGCCTGGGTTGCAGGCCACGGCTCCCAGCAACCACACATTGATGTTTCTCTCTCTCTTTCTCCCTCCCTTCCCTCTCTAAAAATAAATAAATAAAATCTTTTAAAAAATTAAATGAAATTAATAAAAAAAAAAAGAACCCAAGCCCAGACCACGCCCTCGGCTGGCCGCCTCCCATCCCTCGCGGTGAGCTGGGGTCGTCAGGGCCACTGTCGTCTCCAGTGGGTGTGGGCGGTCAGGTGAGATACTGCGGACAGAGTGCTCCCACGGCACTCAGTGTGGTTCGCTCTAGAGAGTGAGCCAGTACCCACACAGAGGCTGCCAGAACACTCCACCCCCTTTTTTTTATTATTCAAGAAACATTCCTTCTTATGGTCCATTTAGAAAATTCTCATTGATTCTGGGTGAGCAGTCTAATGCTTTCAGTACATGTGAAGGAGACAGCAAATTAAAATACAATAAAATGCCACCGATATGAAAATTATGTTGAAAATAAGTCTATGTCTCCCTTAAATTTAAATATTTTCAGAAAGCTTGACACTGGTCCCCTGTAGAACACCCTCTTTGATCAGATGCCGGAAAAAGGATGTCTTGCGCTCCCCTGGCCAGGAGAAGAACTCGCAGGCCCATGCAGGGCGCAGGCGGGGAGCAAGCGCACGCAGGCTGTCCTTTTGCTCGGTGTCCTTGACTCCTGGGAGGGAGGGGAGGTACTGGGGACGCAGAGCAGCTGCTCCAACACTGGTCCCTGCTTCCTCTTACTCAGCTTTTTCTTTTTTTAAAGATGTTATTTACTTATTTTTAGAGGGCAAGGGAGGGAGAAAGAGAGGGAGAGAAGCATCCACGAGTGGTTGCCTCTTACACGCCCCCTCCTGGGAACCTGGCCCGCAACCCAGGCCTGTGCCCTGTCTGGGAGTCGAACCGGTGACCCTTTGGTTCAGTTCTCAGGCCGGCGCTCAGTCCACTGAGCCACCCCAGCCAGGGTCCCATTCAGCTATTGCTTAAAGCAATTCTCTGTCGAAAGAACCACGCTGTCGGGAGGGGACCTACCACATAGAGCTGCTTCCACATGGCTCCCCAGTCTCGCAGCGTCGAGGTCATTTCTGTGATGACAGAGTCTTCAGTGGGGATGATCATTTCAAACTGTCTGTGGAATTAAGAAAGAAAAACGAAGTCCATATGCAAATATCAGGGACAACCAGTTGCTCTGGAACACCCTGAGAGATAAACTAGGAAAGGAAGCCGCCTCTCTAGTCCGGGTTCTGGGGACAGTGACCGGGGCTGGTTCTGACCTGGTGTGCGGCACGCCCTGTGGGTTCCAGCAGTGCTGTCCCAGAGGGACCAGCCACGCTGCCCAGACAGAGTCAAGGAGGGCGGTGACAAAGCAGCCACATCAGAAGAGTCCAGCGCCGGACCACGAAACAGCAGCTTGTTGAAGCTCTAATCCTGGCCCCTGAGGCCTCGCCTGTGCCACCGTGAGACCACCAGGCTTGCCTTCCTGGGGCGGGGGTTTTGCTTCCCACGGCCCCGAGGGTGTGACCCGCTTGGTTCACCGATGGCGATCTGACGGCTGCAAACACCCCAACTCGGGAGACACCAGGTACTGACTGACACTCCTGGGATGTCATTACCACTTCATGTTCATGATTGGGGCCCTGGAGAATGACGTCACCTATCAGTGATGCGTCCGTGCACTGTCCGACGTATGCCGGGCTCAAGCCTACGCAGGCGTTTGCGAATCCACTGTAAAATGTCTCTCTCTGTGATCAGAGCAATGTATCCTCCCTGTTTCTTCTCTGGAAATCAGCAACTTGACTCAGAAAACACTCAGCCCAGAATCTAGTAAGGTGGGGTCCCACTGCGGAGCGGATACATAAGGAGATTTGGGGGTGGGGGACAGAAGGACTTGACTTGTTCTCCGTGCCTACCATAACCTTTTTCTTCATCTCAAGTTTCTTTTCTCAGGTTCCTCCCGTTTTTACGCAGGTTAAAATGGTTAAGTGGTTATTACTACCGCTTCTCAAAAGAATGCTACCAACTATATTGATGAGGATTAGTTTCATTTGAGTTTTTTCCCCCAAGGACAATGTCTCCTCCTTAGAAGATAACAGCGTATGGGGCTCTGACCCAGGAAAAAGACTGCTTAGCATGAGGCTCGTTGATGCTCTGCAGCTCCTTTTGCACGCTATGTCCAAAGCGGGTACAACTACCTTCTGCTGAGTCTCTATGGGAACTGAAATCCCGCCCCGATTTCCTCCCCAGCAGAGCCTCATCGCCCCACTCCAGGCTGCTGCCAAAACACTCGCCCTGTGGCTATTCCCTCCCTCCTGCAGCCCCCACACAGCTGCAGGTGTGAAGCTGGAAGGAACGTGAACAACAGTCCATGACCTGCGACACACACTCAGACTCGTCGTCAAGCCTGCAGGTGCCATTTCCAAGTGGCTGTGCGTTCCTTCACTCCGCTTTCGGAGGGACTGTTGCGATCTCGCCGATGACTCTTCGGGGGTGGAGGTGATGCAGCGAATTTCCAGGAACTCGCCACAGCCCGCTTCACTCTCAGAAGGGGCACAGCCCGCGCAGGGATGAGCAGTCCCGACGGGGCCTCGCCGTTCACCAGCTCTAACACGACCGCAAGGACCCCTCCGTCCTACAGCCCCCCACGACCCAGGCAGGTGAGAGCGCAGAGGCAATTCCGCCTGCAGGAAGCTGATTTGGGTTTGTTCAACCAAAATGTAAATTTCCCAGAAGCACAAAATTGCCGTTTTAGGGGAGGCAGCTGTTTCCGGTTAATTATCCCAAAACCAAAATCAGGCTCCACGGAGCCTGCCGCTAGCAGCTGCCCCGGGGATGAGGCTCCGTCCAGCGGTTCGGAGATGCTCTCTGCGGCTGCCACACCCCGGCGGCCCACCGGGCTGCTGGTCCCCTGAAAAGGAGGCGGGATGTCCACAGGCCACCAGCGCCCTCTCCAGGGAAGCAAGCCCCCTGGGAGACTGTGCTTCGCTGGTTTCAGGCTCAAGTTTTGCTTCCCGTTGACAGTCCCAGAATCAAGGGTCTTGATGCCAACATGTTTTTGTTTTTGTTTTTTTAGAAAATAAATTTTGGTTCTACCCCAAAGTTCTCTTGTATAATGTCCTCTGTAGTCAGAGCGGATGGGGGGCGGGGAGGCTGGGTGGCCCTGTGCTCTGTAAAACTGTGGGGTCGGGGTGGGGATTGAGACAAAGGCAGCAAAGCAGCCTGGCTGCACAGGTCTGCCCGGGAGGGCCCCCCACTGTGGGACCAGGTCGAGACCTTGGGGTTTCCACGTGGCCCAGCCCAGACGACTGGGGTGATAGGTCAGGAGGAAGAGGAAGCCTGTGGCCAGCGTGTTCCGTGGACTGTCCTCTGGAGACTGCGGGAGGGCTGGGCGCTGCTCCAGCACGCCTGGGGGAGAAGGCCCCAAGAATGAGTCACTCGTCCGGACTCACTGCTGGTGGATTGCGGCTACACAACATCTCCGATGAACACATTTGTGACACGAGAAGTAGCCGTGGTAACTATTAGCACAGGGCACTAGAATTACGGTTTTCATCTACTGTGTTAAGTGATGGCCACTATAACTCCACTAAAAACAAGAACGCTGCTTCCAGTAATTAAGACATCTAGTATAAGGGTCTCCTACAGTCTAAGTTCAATCCTCCCAGGGAACACGGCTACACCGTGACTCTCGGCCACGTGCGGCCGTTACCGCGCTGCACTAAGATTTAATGCTCCTTTGCAGAGAGCGGCTATCAGCACCATCCACTTAAATAGCATCCTTGGAATTGTTTTGCTAAGCCTCGAGTTTAAAGATCTCACTTACCATGCTCTATAATGTGCTTTCAAAATCCAGAAAAGCGGCTATGTTTTGCTATTCGAGAGAAAAATGTAATTTTTATGGCTGAACCTGTATTCCTTGCTCGGTCATGAAATAAAAAGTATTCAACAATCCAGTACACGTTCCTTGTGACACTGGCGGCTGGCGCTCTGACCCAAATCCAGGGCCCTCACCCTGCCCCGCTCACATTAGCCACGTCGATGAGCCGGCGCTGCGGCTTTTTTCCGGGGCGTTTTGTTTGACTGACCTGTGATCCCCACACCTGCCTTGCGTCCTTTGAAAATAAGACTGGAGAGACTTTTAAAATGCATGAAAAATCCTAGGCGATCGATGAACTCAACCGAGAAAAGTATCACAGAAACGAAGTCCTCGGAAGTACAATAATGCCTCTTTGCGGAGGGGTCACCCGAGGACAGGGCACCATTTCCAAGGAGAGAGACAAGACTTCGCTGCTTACGATCAGTGGGGAGCCCAGGGCATTCCTGGGGTTTGGGACGTGACTCAGCGTTTGATGGGTCTGACCACCACGCTTCCCGACGGCAGAGGCCCAGGAGGACCAGCCCCTGCACCGCCGGGCTGGGCTGCCGCCCTGCCGTGGGGACAGCGAGCAGCCTCCACGGTGCCCTGCATGCCGCCGCTGTCCGGTGCACGCCGATGTGGCTCTCTCATCCCCCCCAGCGACTGCTGAGTGCAACCCGCATTTGTCAGACAGCACAGCCGATGGCGTGCTCTTGTGTTGTCCATCGGTCAAGACAATCCACCAAGCTTTTCAAGTTTCAAAATAAGCGATGGTTCTGCGAGAATCCCCCAGCGGTTAATAAAACTCATGCCTTACCCTTTGTTCTTCACAAAGGCATTTTTCAAGTGGACGTAGCTGGAAGGAAAGATACCCTGGAAGAGAAAAACAGGGAGGTTGCTGTGCGAGCAGTCTGTCAAGGCCAAGTTCGGTTCGCAAGTCACATGTGCGGGACCCAGCCTACAACATAACGATATCGGGACTAGACGGAAACAACATCTCCACCACATTCCAGAGCTCAGGCTTGTTCCTGGCCTTCTCTCCTTTTCACTAGCTTCCAAATTTAAGATTCTCAAACAAATATAATTTTAAAAATTAAGGGGTCAGCCAAAGAACATACATGCATAACCCACAGGCACAGACAAGAGAGTGGGGATGGCCAGAGGAAGGGGCGGGGGGGGCAAAGGCAAGGAAACGGACATCTGTAATAGGGTGAACAATAAAAATTAAGTAGAAAAATTAAATGTCACTCAAAAATATATTTTTATAAGACAGAAACTTTACAATTTTTTTCAGGAATTCTGCCTAAGAAGCATGTCACATTGAATAAGATTTTTAAAATAATATTGCATGGTTTAGAAAAAAAGGTCATTCTTTTTGTTTGTTTTGGTTGTTTTCTCCAAAACACTCACGTGTGTATTTAAGTTATACACTAAAAAAAAATACCAATGTGATTTGGAGACAATGTGTGTATTAAGTGCTCCAGAAGCTCTCTGATGAGAACGGAGCAGTAATTAATCACCAGGCTGCCATTCCCTTGCAACAAAAATTAAACAAAAGGAGCCACGCTGGCTTAAAGCTTTTCATTGTCGGGAAAAGACAGGACAAGGAAATTGTTCTTTTGTGCTCAATGGGACATTGAAAGAAACAACATTAAAAAGATAAGCATCAATTTTATTGTCCATTAAATGACAATACCCTCTGAATGATCTTGTATGTATAATCAAATGACAAATTCAATTAAATATTTAGAAAAACAAATGTCATTTGAATACATTATCACCGTTGTGGATCCAAGGATAACATAAAATTTAATAAGCTAATTCTGTACATACAAAACAATAGTAAAGAGGTATATAGACTAAAAAATACTTTTTTCCTTCAAAATTTAAATTTATCTCAATATGGTAAAATTAAGAGAGTAATTACAATTAACAAAGAAAAATCCAGAATTTGGAAGTAGAAGAATGACAGAAATAACAGAAGTCTAATAGATTTTTTTCTCAAACAAGTTCTAAATGGATAATTAAATACTGAAGCTATATTTGCATGTGAGTAGCAGATGTCTAAAAATAACTTTAAATGAGGGCTACGGTGTTAAAAAAATTAAATCTGCACACTCTTTGCTCCCTCAGGCTTTCCTTTAAAATGACCTAAAATAAATAAAAAAGTAATTAAACAAAGTGGTATCATCCAGAAAAAGGTTAAAAGGCAGAGAAAGACAGGCAAAAGAAAAACCACACAATTTCTTATCTACAATCCCCACGAAGTCATAATTCAACCAAAAAAGGGGAATGGCAGATAAGAAAACACTAGAGAATGTGGGGGGTGTGCTGGAAGGCTGCGGAGATTAGAATCAAGTAGAAAAACATAGGTATAGGGAAAGATTAGTGTCAAAACCACTGGCCGTACTGTGAAGGGTGAAACAAAAATCATACTGCTGTGACTCCTCAGTATTCACACAAAGAGGAGAAGGACAATGAGTCTTAGCTGCCGTCTGGAATGGGAGAAAGATGAGCCGTTCTTTCGCGGTTGCCCGCACCCCTGCCCACCACCTCAGCTGTACAAACCCAAAGGACTGTTACCGCAGCGCTGAGATAAACCACGCTCCCCAGCCCAACACTCCACAAATGATACCACGGAAGAGATGATGAAATACCTCGATGCAGTATTTCTTTTGAAATACGTATTTCCCTTGCCTGAAGTTTAATTTTGCCCTCTGCAAAACGAACGCTTCAGAAAGATTTTGTTTGTGTATAATGAGCTTATGAAGGTCTTCTCAGTACAAATTTCCAGAGCTACAAAGGATTACCATTTGAGCAGCATATTTTAACTATAATCCAAGTTCAAAGGAATTTCCCAAATTATGAAAATCCATGTTGTCATTTGGCATTTCAGCTAAGAGTCCCAAGTGTAATTTCAACTGGATAATGAAAGGAAGTAAAATAACTTTTTAAAAATCCCACAATTGTGGTTAGAAGTAATAATTTTTTTTTACCTTGAGATTTGGGTTTTTTAAGGCAAATCCTCTGTACCAGCCTGTGAAGAAATAATCAGAGTCATCCTTAAAGAAACCATTGTAATATTTCAAAGAAAAGAAATGATTACAAATCAATCTGTTCTTTGCTATGTCTCAGGGAAAGTCTAGAATCTGCACAAGACTTAACATATCCCCCAAACCTCTTTGTCTGGGTACAAAGCCCACTCCCCGCCACCCAAGCCCAGCGCTTGGCCGACAGACAGGCACAAAGTGCGTCGGTGCGTCCTTCCGGCCCCTGCCCTGGGCTGGAGCCAGTCTCCAGCGCCAGGAGTCGAGAGAAGCGCAGGGAAGACAGTCAGTACTGCCGCAGGGACTGTGGGTGCGGCCAGGTGGGTGCTGGAGACGTCTCTGTGACATGCACGACTGTCTAACTACTATGCTGCATACCTGAAACCAATACAAAATAAAATCTAAAAAAAAAAAAAAAATACAGGAACAGTGAAGCCAAGTCTCATTCACAAAGAGAATGAATGATACTCTCGTTCATCGGCTCAGGGACCGACCAAGCAAGCGCACCATCACTTTCCTTCTGTAGAAGGCCTGTTACTCAACATCCTGGCAATGCCGAATCAGTGTGGCAGCGCGGCCCTGAAGGGGAAACATGCCCTTTTTGTAAAACAAGTACAGGGTATATATGTATGTAAGTGTATAGGGCTAACGTACAGCCCCCTAGAAATGTAATGTTTTCAATGTACAGTTTCAAGTAGAGAACCCATTTTACTTATTGGTAAGAAATTATTTTACCATGCAAATGTTCTACTGAATTATTTTTTATTAATTACATTTTCAAAAAGAAATGATTGAGCTTTATGTTTAAATATTTTTGTTCCTCATAAGTTTTTTTAAGGATAGTATTAAAAAAATCATGCCTAATGGTTTTAAAATAAGAAGAAAAAAGAGTAAGTGGCAAATCAGAAATTTCTATATCTTAGGGTTTATTAAATCCCTTAAAGACATATGCAAGAACTACACCCATTCTTAAGTAATTATTCTAAGGGAAGCCGACCTTCTCGAAACTGCAGAAATGTCATGGAGAGACCTGTCCAGTTAGGCGGAACAGAAAGTTTTTAGATGACAAAATAGCTCCCCTTAGCTGTGGAGCCCATCTTCAGGCACTAACTCAAAACAGATTTTCTATGTATCTGTATGCAAAGTAGAAACGGACAAAATGCATCTGGCACAGCCAGAGAAAACGTTACATTTTTAAAGGTGTCCATGGCAGGAGCCAGGACAAACGCCCACGGCCACGTCTCACCAGGCTCTAACTAAACGTAACAGCTCTGTGTGGGGGAACCCAATTTCATCAATAATGAACCTTGATACAATAGAATATTATCGTATTACAAATCCCTAATAAAGACAACAGGTTAGGGGAAAAGTGAGTATTTTAGGATATACTGATGGGACTTTGTGCTCATGCTGTTAACAAAGAATAGTCATTTTACCTAGGACCTTTGTAAAGACGAAAGCTTAAGGACGCTTGGCAGAACAGGAATGGAAACATGCGGGAATATGTTAGGTATGTCGATTTAAGGAGTAACCTGCTACATAAACTAACACTAATCCTAGGATTTCATATACTATATTCCACTAAGATGCCAAATGCACTGAATAATCTCAGGGCACATCTGGCGGGCTGGGGGCTGCCACGGGAGGGCCGAGTTCCCCGGGCAGGCTCTTCCCCCCGCCCCCAGGCTCCGGTTGCCCCCGCCCCCCAGGGGAGCGGCTTCTGGGCCTCCTGTCCTGGGGAATCTGCCAGCCCCTCGGGATTCTAAGAAAGGCCTTCGAGTCTGGGGCCGAGGCAGAGACCCCTGCAAACGCTGTCATCTTGATCGCCTTCCATGCTGGCCCCAAGTGAACATAAGGAAGTCACATCAGGGAGAAAACACCATCAGCTTTAAAACTACCAAAGGGTGCCTTCTCGTACAGCAAACACAGACTGTGCAGGGAACAAGGCTTGTCCGACATGGGTCACGGGGACCCACCTCCCCTGGAAGAGTCCCAGATCCGCAGGGAGGGAGGCAGACAGCGTAGGGAAGCGCTAGGAGCCGCGGGGGGGGGGGGGGGGTGCTGTGTGCCCCCCACCCCGAGGGAGAGTCACCTTCAGCCCTTACCGTCACACTTCTCCAGGATCTGGACTGTGTCTCCGATTTCCAGCGACAGCCCGTAGGGAACGGTGCCTCGGAAGCTGGCGATGACTGCAAGAGACGACACAGAAGAGATGAAGACTGTCCGTTGCAGCTGGGGCGCTCAGAGCCACGGCTCACCGTGAAACAGGAGTGAGCAGGACGAGTGCGGGCCGGGGAGGCACGCCTCGGCAGCGAGGAGGCACGGCCACACTTTAATTCTATGTATTTTCAAAGAGTCGACTTTTTTAAGTTCATAGACTTTGCCAACTTCTCGGTCAAAGAAGTATCCTGAGCATGAGTTCCCAGGATGAGGGATTTACTAAAGTACCATTGCCCACGTGTTCATTGCTACGTCCACGCCCCGCCACCCAGGTGCTGGCCCCTGGTGGTTAATGGATACACACTCAGCAGTAAAGGGGGCACGCATTTCCTTCCCGCCATGAAGCTTGCTTTGCCTTTCTGCCGTACCGACTGAAGGAGATGTCTTCTCCTTAGGCTGTGCGCTCCTCAAGAGGAGGGACAGAGTCTCTGCTCACCACTGCGTCCCCAGGACCCAGCCCCATATGTGGCTGCATAAAAGCAGCCTTCTGTGTAGTGATCAGTGGTGACATTGGGTCATGGTGGGACCCCTCCCCCAGGACTAAATGAACAGCCACCGTGACCGTGCCGGCCCACCTGAGCCGTCACTGCATCTGCAGGGGGTGGGGACGAGGCCACCACTTAGCCCTCCCTGCTGCTCCTAGGCGGTTCTGTTTCTGAGCCACTTTGCGGGCTGGACGGGACCAGGATGTGACACCAGACGGAACGTGTGTGCGGGTCAGTCCAGCGTGGGCAACTCGAGGGATCTTTAGAGAGAACGAGCCCCGTGATTCTCCCAGAAATAACAATGCTCGACTCATGGAGGAGGCGAGATTCGAGACGTAGCGAAAAAGCACCTCTACACGTGACACGAGAGGAGGCGTCCCTTGACGACGGCATGTGCTGAAATCGACTGGTAGTTCACATCAAAGGAAAGGACGGCCAATGCTTGGAGTGCTTGACTTTGAAAAGGCCACAGCTTTGGGAACGAACTTCAGAATTCTGGTCCAGTTAACGAGGTGTCAACACGGCCCTGACCACCCCCCAATAAATGACTCTAAATGCTGTGAACGTGTTTTAGAAGCCCGACAGAACACACGAATCGGTCAAAAATAAAAGTGTGCCAGTAAGTAATGGGGTTTTTAGATACGTTGAAAGCACCTTTATGACCTCTAAACAGAATTAACAGCAGAAATCGAAACACAGGACAGAAGACATAGCCCCGAGTCCATGAGACGGATGGAAATAACTACCTGGTAACCAAGTCAGCACACCTGAGACAAGCACTAGTTCACGATGTCATGTTCTAACTGTAACCGTAAGTGCCACGTGGCCTCACGGTGACGTGCCAGACAAGGGTCTACATACGCCCCAGATTACTTCGAGTACCTTCCAGGGACCTCTCCTTACAAGGGACTGACCGCTGGAGGGACAGACACAATTCCAAAGGCTTCCGAACAAGCCCGCGCCCAGAACTGCCTCGGACACTCGGGACGTGATCTTGCGAGGCCCACCCCTCCCCAGCGAGCTCCCCGCACGGCGCTCAGCGCTCAGGGCTGGCGTCCCAATCCCGACAGCCGCCAGAAACCTGCCCCGCCGGCGTCTGCTCCTCCGACCCCTCGCCGCCCGCCTGGACGCCGTTCCTGGGGGCCACCTCCCTTCCAGCCTCACTGCACCCACAGCAGCCTTCTCTGGGTGCGGGAGTCACACGCTGTGACCACAGTCACACAGCCTCTCGGAAGCCCATCCACTCAAGGTGCTGAGGTGCCGAGGCCATGAGATGTGTGTGTGAGCCGTGTCTTCCCATGTGGTCGCTGTGAGGCCACGGCCGAGATGCCAGCCTCTCGGAAACTCCACCTCCTCGTCAGGCACGGGGGGCACCAGCCAAGGAACTGCAAACGGCAGGGGGGGGCGTAAGTAATTTACCACACGGTCTGGGGTGGTTGGGCCGTGAGCTGTCTAAACTGTACCTTTCCCCCTCCGGTCACACACAAAGGCCTGTCCGGAAAGTCTCCAGCCACGTGGTAGGAAAAACAGAGGCATTTATTGAAGAAGACACAAGAAACTTTGTACCTAGGATGATGACCCCTCTGTCCCCTTGAGACGGGGCACCTCGGGCCCTCGCTCAGTTCTCTCCCAGCGTCTCCTCCACTGTTCAAAACGCCCTGCGAAATCCTTTGTTGGAATTGCCGTCAGCTGCCCCATTGTATTTTCCTGAATTTCAACGACAGTCCGAAATCCCTTCCCTTTCAAAGGTGATTTTAGTTCTGGAAAAAGCCAGAAGTCACAGGGCGCCAAATCTGGGCTGTAAGGGGTGCTGAGTCACCTGGGTGACCGCAGTCCTTCCAGAATGTGGACCACTTCCATTCAGCAGATTCCCGGCCATGTTTCAAGCGTATACGCCACACTTTTATCTGCATTGCACTCACTGCACCACCCCGAAAGCCTCCTGAATCATCCAAATAGTTTCCTCGGAGGAACATTCAAGCTTAATGCAAACTTTGTGGCAGATTCATTGCTCTATGCTCACTCAGTCATTTTTAATTCCATGGCCACGCAGTACACATGCTCACTCAGTGGTGTCTACTGCCCCCACTGTCTAGTACAGTGAAGTCGTCATTGTTCACGCATGTGCATTGCGGTCCACTCTCCTTGGCTGCCAGGTGACATCCATGTCGTGCACACTGTCCTCATTATCTTAACAGTGGCTGGGCTTTTTCAGGACACACCTCGTGCATTCTACCTATCTGGAGGGAGTTTTAAAACTTCTAGAATTACCAGTAGATACAAGCTTTGCCAAGTGTCTCTCCGGACTTAATTTCTTAAAATAAAGGCATAAAATTAACACCACTACCACCGTAGGAACCCTTGGCATGAATCGCATGGCGATGGCCCACTCATCACATCACATGCAACAAAACCTCAACTTCCACATTCCCTTTGTTTCGTAAATGAACAAAATTAACATTTTTGCCCAATCCCGGTACACTACATGATCTCTTTAGACACTACTTCCTTCACCAGAGAGTTTGTGTACACGTGTTTGGTAGCAGACAGCTTTGAGAACAACATCTCTGGCCCCCAGACTGCACCGGGGGACTTCCCTGCCTCTACAGTCACATGAGCTACTTCCTCATCGTAAATCACCGTACGTGTTTATCCGCATCCTATTGGTCCTGCTCCTCTGGAGAGGACTGACTGATGTATCTTCCTCATAAGTTTTTACAATGACACTCCTTTTTCACCAAGGTTTTAGGCCTTCCTGATGCTCACAATAGCTCATGAGTTATAGTTTCTACTGTACACTGTGTTAGGACTGATTATTAAAATCTTACTTAAAATAAGACTGACTATAAACTACAGTTCATCTCTAACTTACAAGCAATTTACATTTTGGAAATTTCATAAGGCTGGTAATTTAGAATCAATGCATGGATTCTCAAGCTACTGCATAATAGCCTCCTTCATCAATTAAGCAGCTGAAACAATGATTTCACACACAGTGGAAATGAAGGATGGAAGGGAACCGTACAGAGGAGGTAGGCTATGGGGGATGGGGTGGAGAGATACTGGCAAATTTGGACACATAACGGGAAGAAGCTCACTTCTTCCAAATACCATAATTCTCACCCTTGTCTCCTAGGAGACCCCAGCCCCACAACGGGCCACCACCTCTGAACTGAGCCACAACCTGGTGGTCTACCCACCCTGCTCAGTACCCCCAACACAGCCTGCATAACGTGTGTATGTCTTGCTCATCTTCCACCCCTCCCCTTCTCCCCAGGGGAACATGGCCATCTGAGGTCCATCCCTCGACCCCACTCCCACCCCAACGGCCAGGGCAGACACAGTAGCCACCTGACCCACGGCACTGAGGGCGTGAAGACCCACATGCTCTGGGCCCTGCTGGGAGTCCGTTCTTCAGACTCCGCAGAGTGTGGTGACTGGGAGGGCTAATGGGAAGAGTCACACCGCTACTGTCCATACGGCGCTTGTGCACCTGGCACTCACGCGGCTCGCCCTCTCGAGAAGTCCACCTTGCCCCGTGACTCCCACTGCACAAGCCCTCCACTGAGCCTTTCTGCTTCCCCTCAGTGACTACTTATTTCTAAAGTACAAGACGTTTGGGCAGGGAGGGAATGCTGCTGGTTTATCTTTGAGATCTGAATGACAAGCTAAGCCAAAACTCGTGACACTGTACTAGCCGACTCAGAGAACCAGGATAAGAAGCAACATTACCAACTCGGCCCTTCTCCACGATGAATGACCTTCCAAACCCTCCCCCCCGCAGGACTTCTCCAGGCACTGAGCTCCTGGGGGACCCCGCCCTCTGTTCTTCCCACCTCCAATTCTGTAAACTGAAGTAGTCGCTCCCTCCGTCTTTCTCCTCACTGTAAATTTCAGCTAACGATTGGTCCCAGATGCTGCCTAAAATAATGGAGATCCACATTCTTTGTTAGCAAATTGCTACACTATTTAAAAGAAGCTTTTAAAAACAAATGCCCCCCAAACACACCTCGTTTTTTAAATAGGGATTAAAATCACTGGGCTTGACTAGGGTTAAAAATCTCTGTAAATATTTATCCGTTCCCTCTTACAATGAAACTTGCCAAACAAATTAGATAACTTTTCCAAAATAGCTTCAAAAACACACAACAGCTCTGATGTTAGAACCCAAACCAGCCATTTATTTCACAATACAGTAATTAGGAACAATCCTTCTATTGCAGTTCTGGGGTTTGAATGGCAATTTTGCATTTGTTTCTATTTTTCTGCACATCACTGGAAGTGACTCAGTCTGCTCATGAATTGAATCGGATGATGTGAACGCCCTCAGTGAGGGCCTCTAACAACTCCTCTGTCAGTGTCAGCGCAGAGTAGGACAGCCCGGGCCTCCATCAGCACAGAGTAGGACAGCCCGGGCCCCTGTCAGTGCAGAATAGGACAGCCCGGGCCCCTGTCAGTGCAGAGTAGAATAACCCATACCCCGAGATGATTACAGAGAAAAAGACATTTCAAAGAACACAGAAAATTTTACTGTTGGAAGAGAATCTCAAACTCCCCAAAATAACCTCAGCATGCCAAAAATTAAATTGAAAAAATAAAAAAGGATTAATACCAATACTTTACAAACTTTTCAAAAAAATTATATTGAAGGTGGTGTGTATTCTTCCCACAGGTGTCTGGGAATTTAATATAATTCTGCTTTAACAAGAAGAAGAATTAGGAGCCGAAACTCCTCAGCATCACTGGAAGTTACACCTACATGAAATGCACATGTAAGAAGACATGACTGTTTCTTCTTTTACTAATAATTACAATTTTTAAAAACACTTTGTTTTACAGCCTCTGACCACATGTTAGTTATGCCTTATGAAGCATTCGCAACTTGCTAAAAGTTTCACTGTTAGTAACAAGTATGGGTAAATGTGGTGAATTCTTAAAGTTAAAAAGCAATCAATATAAGTGAATAATTGAACTATTTCTAAATAAAAATAAATAGCTGGGAAAACCAACTGTGGGAGGCTTGGCACTCAGATGGACGGGGGCCTCTCTTTCCCCTAAGAGGCTGAGGTCACTCCCAGTCAAGTTGAACAGAGCAACTGCGCAGATGAGGCCAAGCGACGGGCAGAGCCCGCCTCTCACCCAGGGAGACAGACGCACGTCCGCATCTGCAGGCAGAACCCCAGAAAAGGCGGGCATCAGGCAGCACCACACCTCCCGCCGGAGAGCAGGGGCCTCAGGGAGCGCGCCCCCTGTCTGAGGGTTCCCTCCCTGGACTGGGTCCCGGGAGGCCGGACCACGAGAACCCTAATGACAGCCACTGGGCTCTGCGCCCCCTCCCTGCTCCCCTGAGTAACGTGGGCTGTGCTTAGGAAGCGTTATTTCTGCCCGCCTTTCCAGTCCACCAGGAAAATCCTCAACTGACCAAATTCCTGGTATGTCTTTGAGGAATTAACAGAAATCATTCTCACAGACAGGCTCCCTCTTTTGTCTGCATTCTAGCTCTTCTCCTGTCGTTCGAAAGAAATACAACGTTGCGGTTGACTGGTGCTCTCCGCTGGCCGGGAGACCGAGTGAGTGACCCAGCACAGAGCAGCGGGTCTCTCTGGGTCTGTCAGTAACACTCCGGCCGGTCGCTTCCCTTCCCAAACCGCCTCCTTCCTGCCGTTCCCAGGCAAGAAAAGGCTTATCATGGACACGTTACTTCACCTTGCCTTGTGTTTCAAGAAAGATTACTTAGGCATGTGCATCTTTGAAAAGACACAATCAAGGATACAATGCTTTCAGTATTCTAATAAAATGACTCCATAGAAATAATCAGTCGGCCTTAAACATGAGTGAGTACGTGATGCAAGTGTTTCAGGAGACTTTTCTCAGCCTCCTGGCTTTACCATCTAAGGGCTGACGGTCCCCAGATCGGTGCGTCTAGTCGAGGCTTCTCCCTCAACTACAGCCAGCGTTGGGCTTGCGCCTGCCCTTAAACTGAACTCCTTCCTCATCTCTCTCCCCCCCCCCCCCATCCTTGGCTCCACAGTCCAACACCTGTTCCTCCCTCGGCCTTCCACCCCAGCACGGGGCCCTGCGCCCTGCCAGGCGCTCAGGCCAGAGCCTTGAAGCCACCCTGCCTCCTCTCTTGCCCGCTCCAGCGCTCCCAGGGTGCCGTTTCCTAGCCCCTCCACCAATGCCCACCGGTCACACCTCCGTCACAACCTGGATTATTATTGCGATCACCTCCTAGTGCTCGCCCTGCTTCCGACACCTTGCCTCCAGGAGTCACTGGTCCACACAGTGGCCAGAGCGATTCTTCCAAACTCTAAGACAGAGCACGCCACGCCTCTGCTCCATTACCCGGTGCCTCGCCTCCACTGCACGTGGGCAGACGTCGGTCCTTGCCACGTGCTGGGCTCTCGCCAACAGCACTGCCAGCCAGACCTGGAGTTCTGAGCCAGAACTTAATGCAAAATGAGCAGAGCGCTGCTAAATCTCTCCCCACATCAGCCAGGCGATACCACTCCCCCCTCGAGATTTCATGCTACTGTGTGCGTGTAGCAAACGACCACATTTCCCATTTGAGAGACTTAGTTTACAGAACGCAGCTGGTCACTGAAGAACGCACCCATCAGCAGAAACGCTGAAGGCCAAGCTCAAGTTTCCGGTGACGCGGAGGACAGCAGAGCTGTCTCCCATCTGCAGGTGGGAGCCCCCCCTCAGCCTGCACTCGGCTCCTCCCGTCCACCCGCGCCACGCTGGGCGCTAGGGGTCCGCGGGCGGGGGGGCAGGTCACCCTTTCTACCTTCTCCTCCCCGAGCCCCCGACTCAGCTGTCCTCTGGGTGCGTGGGATGTTTTCACACGTGTGAATGCTTAGACAGAAATCAGAAGAAAAGTAACGATTCAGTACACGTGGGAATCATGTGAAGTTCACATGTCCATGTCCATGAATAAAGGCCCCTGGCCCCTGGCCACGCTCACTCACGCTCCTACTGTGTGTGCTTCCCACTGCAGGCACCGGCAGAGCTGAGCGGCTGCAACAGAGGCCGGGAGCCCGAGAATGTCATGTAAACCGAAAGCCTGAACCAGCACCGATCGGGCCACTTACATGCCAAGCCCCGCCTCTGCTCTCTGCTCCAGAGCCCGGGCCTGGGCCCGCGCCTCTCCCAGTCACCTCAGCCTGAGTGCACTCGGGCCGTTCTGAGACCTGCAACAAGAGCTCCCATGAAAGGGCATGGGAAAGAGAGGGCATGACCGAGGGTGAGATCAAGCTCTGGCCAGCAAGACAAGTGCTGCTCGCGGCGGGGAGTCCTGCCACACAGACGGCTCGGCCGGCGGGTCTGGGTGCACTCGGCTGCTGCTCACGGGCACTCTCTCCCGCGGGGGCCACCACTGACTGAGTGTGATCAGTGATCACAATGCAACCCCACGGACATGTGGGAAAATTGCACGCACTCACAGAATTCTCAAGTTTCAGATTCTTAAGTGCAGACAAAGGCACTCGGTATACAGACAGGCTACCTTTCTTGATTCACGTCGTCAAGGATTCTAATGTCAAGGAACCATAAATAAAAACGAATTCACACCAAGCTGATAAGCAGATGATAGACTGAGCCAGGGCACTCGGTGTTGCAGTTCTGACCAGAGCAGGAGAGCAAACGGACTCGGAGCCAGCAGGGGGCTCAGGCGGAGAGCCCGTGTTGGTGCCCAAGAGCTCGGACTGCGGGGGGCCACTGGACGCAGACGCTCGGAGCGGAGAATGAGGAGGAGGAGGACTCCGCTGACTTCGCCAACAGCGACCAGACTGCCTTCGCCAGCCCTGATTCCCTCCCACGGTCGCCTCTCGGGCACCCACCTGAGCACCAGGCACCGTGGCTGAGGCACAGGTGGTCAGTCGCGGCGCTTCCCCCAGACCCACAGTCCAGCGAACGACAGTGCGGTGACGCCCAGCAGTCATGCCGCCAGTGGAGGAGGACAGGACTGGAGGGGTGGACGGCACAGGACACAGAACAGACTGCCGGCGGACCTGGGAGCTGGATGAGGAAGCTTCCGCCACAGAGACAACTCCCGATTGAGTCTTGGACGATAACAAGGGTGGCCGGAGGGAGAGGAGGCGAGCCGGCGAGCCCATGCGGGCCCCACACGCGAGGACATGGCACTAGAGCAGGAAGGACGGCCCCGGGGGGGAGGGAGGCGGCGGGAGCGGCGAGTCAGCCTGTTTAAGGATGGAACAGGAGTGTGTTCCAAGTCCAGGGCCCGTGGGGACGGAGGCTCAGGCTGAGACCCCCCCAGGGGACAGCCGAGATGAAACCAGGTGGGGAAATTTCAACCCAGAAGGGGCGCTTCCTGAAGGAGCCCGGATCCAGCGACGTGGAGGCTCGGGGAGGAACGGACACCCCCGACCACGGGGTCTGCACAGCGAGTCTCAGCCGCCCTCCGTCCTCGGGCACACACACACTCCGACTGTCACACTGCGTTCTCCCGGTCCCTTTCTCCCTCTGCACGGATGACACTCATCCCACACCGAGTCCTACTCCGACTCTGTCCAACTCTGTGGGCCGGTGAGTTTGTTTTTCAGATTTCTCTCCCGTTATTTAAAAGCAATCATGCTGGGGCTAGCGTTTCCCAGCTGGCTGCCTAGAATGCAAAGCAGACGCCCAGCAGGGCGGGTCCTACAACATCACACACCAGGTGCATCCTGAGATTTCCCTCCCCTGTCTCTGCACGTCCTTCCGGCTGCCCTTGAAGAATCCGTCACGGAGCCAGGGGCACCCAGCTGGGATCCGCGCCTGCCAGTTCTGTGTCCCACCACGGAGGGGCGCGGGACCCGGAGCAGACGCACTAGACGCTGAGCGTGCACAGGCACAGAGAGGCAAGCGGCCACTGTCAGGGAGCAACGGCATCTCAGCGACAGTCTTCTGCGGGGAGGCCGCACCCCACACTCCTACCCCCACACACCCATTCGCCGGGCGCCCACCGGAGGAAGCGGGGCTCTGTGACCCCGGACAGACAGCTGACTCCACCAGCAGGTCCCGGATAGGAATCTGTTTTACAAAAATAAGGATCTGAAGAAGCCGCACAGGATGGAGGTAAATGGGGAAAAATAACTAGTACACTGTCACCACTCGCTGTCAGCACAGGACCGACACGACACGTGGTGTCTGCAACATCGTTTTCAAAGTCAAGTTGACATTGGACGAGAGCTGTCATTAACCCTTGAACTTCCACGCTGATGAGCAGGACGGAACTTGTCACTCCGGTCTGGGTAATCTACAATGTCAGCCGGCGGCCACTCTCTGCACTTCCGTGGAAATTCATTAGTTCCGACAGACAGCGGTGTTAATGAAGACGGTAATTGCACTCACTGGGTGGTTTGATTGCTTGCGCTGCCAGAAGGAGAGGCTGTTACAGGCCAATCTGATCCCACTTAAGCCTTGGGAGTTCAAGGGTAAGCTACCAGCGCACCACAGAAGGAAGTTCTTTGTGAGAAATGCAGCTGAAACTAAACAGCACCGTGATTCATGGTTTTTCTAAACATTCATGACAATAAATAGCTGTAACGTGTCAAAAAAAGGTCTGAACGTCTAAATCATTGCACGTGTACCTTTCTGCTTCAATCTGGCTTGGGAACCCACTTGCTGAGCATACCGGCAGCAATGCAGTTCCTCCCGCAGGAAAAACTTCGAGGCTGACTGGCGTCAAGAACGCCGCCACAGCAGGTCATGGTACGAGTTCCAGTGCTGACTTCCGACGCCTACTGACCCACACAGAGGACGGGGGAGCTAGTTTCAGGGAGGCAAAGTGGTCCTTTCAAGACGACACCGGCGGCGTGGAACAGCAGGGCCCCAGGCACCTGCCGCGAAGGAGAATGGCCGTCCAGACTGAGACGAGGGCTGCGGGGGAGCACTCAGGCAGGGTCCAAACCGTGAGTGCTCGACCCTCGAGACACACCCAGTGGCACGGGTGCTGCCCCGTCCTCGGCCAACCACAGAACTCCCACTGGCCCGTGCTCACGCTGCCGACGTACGGCTGAGTGATGGAGTCACGTTTCCCAAGGGTTTTTACGTCCCAAGGGCACAAGGGGTATCGTGAAACGCTCACCCCGTGGCTGAGGGAGCGCACCGTGAGCGGTGTGCCTCCTGCTGCTGTCGCTAACCACTGCCTGCCGTCTGCAAGGGAGGGTCCGACATGTTTTACACCCCGTGGCCCGGCAACGAGCAGGGTCTAACAGGGACTCCCCTCTGGGGCTGGCCAGAGCCCATGACGGAGAGGCTCCTTCATTCTCTGGGGACGCTGAGCTCTAAGAGGTGGGAGCGGCAGGGAGTCCACAGACAGAGCGTGCTGGAAAAAGAAGGGTCCGCAGGGGGAAGACGGGCCCCCGCCGGCACCTGAACCCTGGGAGCCAGCCGCGGCTGTGGCAGGAGCCAGCACCTCCGATTTCTCAGTTGGTAAATTTTTATAGCTAGTTTATATTTGGGGGGGATTGCCACATGTAACTAAAGGTGGTGACCACATTCTATGAGAAATTCTCAGAAAGGGATGCAATGCAGGGCAAGGCTTTTAAGGCAGAAGTCACAGGCGTGTAATTCAAGTTCATCACGGTGACCCTATGCCTGTCTGTCCCCTTCATTTAGTGTCTGCAAACCAAACTAGAGCAGAGGGAAAGAAAAACAGCAGGGATGTTTCAGGAACAGCAGACGCGTCATTCAACCAGGGCCATCCCCTACCAACAGCCAGGCCTCGGAATCAAGGACACCAGCAACCACAGAAAAGCAAGTAGGGATGACGCTGAACCTGAGGATGGGGACAAGGGGCTGCTTCAGGCCCCGTCCTAGTCAGCCCGAGCTGCGGCAACAACTAGCTTGTCAACAATAGAAATGTCCTCTGCATGCATATGGGGCGGCCCGGAGGTCTGAGGTCAGGGGCCGGTGTGGGCGGGCTCCGCTGAGAACCCTCTCCCTGACGCCCCGAGGGCCAGCGTCTCCTCGCGTCCTCGCGTGGTGGGAAGAGACCAGCCTAGCTCTCTGGCTTCTTCAGACAGGGGCGCCGATCCCACTCACGAGGGCTGCAGCCTCCTGACCTAAATTACCTCCAGGCAGCCCTGCCGCCAAACACCATTCCGCTGGGGCGAGACTGCAACACGTGAATTGGGGGGAGCACAACATCCAGTCCACAACAGAACCCCCCAAATAAGGATGCTCTTCACCCCAGTCCAACTAAGGCATCCTTCACATGGTCAATCAACTCCTTTCCCGTCTGCTGGTCTTCAGTGAGGGCGGGTATCACTGGCTCCCTTACCTAAAGGTAAGACACCAAAGGGCTTTTTCTTTAGGAATCCTCGGTTCCACTCTCTCACTCTTCACAGTTCTCCCCTCCCTCCTCCTTTTTTTTTCTTTTCCTTTTCTTTCTTTCTTCTCACTCTCACTCCCTTAGTTCCTTCTCCCTCTCTTTCTCTCTCTCTCTCTCTCCTCCATCAGTGCTTCCTCATATAAACTTTATATTGTTAAAGATGGGTTACATCTTCCTACCAACTTCTCGGAAAGGAAGCCCGGCCCACTTGTTACAACTCTCCGTGCTTTCTCACTTTGATGGACTGGCAGCCTCTCCCCTATGCCCCCACACCCCCCACGCCCCCACACCCCCCACGGCCCCACATCCCCCCCCTTTCCTCCCTTGAGTTGTGATTCACAGACTGACTCCTTTTCTCCGAGACTTTGCCGTGTGTGCTTCCCCCTTCTGCAGCCTCTTCAGAGTCATCTCGTTCTCCAGGGTGATTTCTCACCCCGCTCCATCCTATTCCATTAACCCTTGGAAAATAGACTTGGAAGGGAAACGCTAACAAATAAGAATTAAAGTGAGGTGAACGTATAATTAAAATGTCTCCTGCTACAATACCAAAAGATACATGCAGCGCACATTAGAACCCAAATAATTGAATGCTTCCTGAGAGCCACAGCAACGAGCTTGTCCACCAAAGCAAAGAAGTGGGTGGGGGGTGTGCCCGATGCCTGCCAAGGCCGTAGGGGTGACCTGGGGAAAGCCACGTACCAACGTGAACCCGCCGCAGTCTGCGGGCGAAATGTACCAGAATTCTCGGCTTGTCACAAGACCCTTAAGTAGGTCATAGCAAGCTTAACAAATCTGACAGCGAGGAATGTGGGATGTTGCCAATGCGTACATCATCTTGGAGGAAAAGTCGGTATTTTGTTAGTCTGATCGAACCTCCACTGCATTCAAATTGTGAAATATTTAGGAAGAGGGTGCACAAAAATATCTACTCTGACAGAGAGACTAAGAGAAATACCATACCATCCCAACTAGGCTATCTGATGACAAATCAGGCTGAAGATGCTGCTTACCTTAAGCTGGAAATCTAAATAGTGGCTATGAACACCAAACACGGTTAAGAAATAATTGGTACCTATCAACTGATTAAATGTTAACAAAACAACTATTTCACAGATTACTATAGCGATGCCTCACAGGAATGCTGTCCTTGGCTTCTACCTCTGGGGCTGCCCTCCTCATCTTTAAACAGGGCCCTTTGGTGTTTTGGTGTCCTCTGCAAAGCACAAAGCCTCCAGAAAGATCTGTCTTGGGGCGAACTCCTCCCCGGAATGCCTGCCTGTTCTCTTTCGGTCAGATTCCTGCACCTTGTGTGAACACCATACAGCACTGCAGGCAAGGGAGTGGCCAAAAGGCAGACTAGATTTCATTTCCAGCCCCCCACTGCAACCCTAAATTCCTTCCTTCTATGGTCTCAGTTCCCCCCAACCCCCACACTCACCTACAAAGGGGACGGGTAGAGAGGGGATGAACACAACGGTATTGCCTTTTCTTCATAGCTTCACAGGAACATTGAAGTATCATATGAAAACATTTCCTAGTATGTGAGGAGAAAACATTCTAATCTCCAAGAAAAGAAGTATTTTATCACAACATTGTCAACAAAAAGGGCAATGGAAGTGTTAAAGTACTCCTTTATTTAGCTAACAAAGATATATAATGCAAAACTCATTGGAATCAACTCTGACATCTCACTAGAATCAATTCTGGCAACAGATGCATGTGTTTATTTTAGCTGTAATCAATCGGAGCAGGCAAACCATCCAATAAGACAACAACCCAAATAACGATGTATGTTTAATCTCCCCCATTTTCACACTGCATGTATTTCTGGAAAGCTCAGTATAAAGTAATTCCAAAAGACATACAGACAGATGCAACATAATTCAATTATAGGTCAAATCTCTTTATCTTTTTAACCTTAATGAAAGGGGGTGCCTAATAAAATCAAATATAAAAATGATCATTTCTCTTGTTAGCTACTGTTTGAGGCTTGAAGAAGAGAAGGATGAAAAAGCATAAAACTTCAAATTTAGACATGGATTTTTTAATGCTCCCAAACTCATCCCCTGAAAGAAAGGAAAGCCAGACAACCCTCTCGGGAGGAAGAGGGGTAAGTGCCTCTACTCTGATATGCCACATGACATCTCAACAATGAATTGCACACAACAATATATTCCAAAACGTGCCTGAAATTTCTTTTAGAAATTCACTTGAGAAATAAAGAACTGAACTATAGATCAAAAGGGCATTCTCATGCCAGGGAAAACCTGGACATAATTTTAAAAGTCAAACAATAGTTTAAGTTATTGAAGCAAAGAATTAAAAACAAAAACATTCACGTTGAAAGTGAAAAGCAAGTCATCTTCCTAGATGGAGAAAGACAAAGCAAGCTGACTGCAGACATCTTCGCAATAACATTGGATGCTGGAAGACAGTGGACCCACTTCTTGAAAGTAGGCAACATATTACACAAGAATATTGAGTCCAGCTAGCTCATTGATGAGAGTGTAAAAGCAAAGGGCAGGCACTTGCAAACATTTGAAAACTCAGGAAATAAGGTACCCACAAGCCTTCTCCTAAAATACACAACCACCTGACCATGAAATCTGGATTAACAAAAGGTAAGTGAAAACGAAGAACTCAGAAATAGGAAAACTTTGGCAAAAGGACCCCTGGTGAGCACAGAGTCTGTTTAACTGGGAACTGAGACTGAACAACTGGGGGTAATGACTGCAGCTCGGGGTAGAAATGCTGTGAAACCTGCAAAAAGGAAAACTAATTCAAGCAAGACAAAGGGAGGTGGGAGGAAGCTCAAATTCATTCATCTGTTCTTGTTTCTTAACAGGCAGATAATCCATTCTATTTAAGATGCTTAAACCCAGTTTGTTTGCAAGTAATTCTAGAAAATAAAGGGCATATCTAGGTATTCTAGATAATAAAGGGCACAGATTTTAAGTGTACGGTGTGATGGCTCTTGAAATAGACGTACATACACTTGTTTAACCAACACCGTGATCATCCCAGAAAGTTCCCTCTCCTGTCGGTCCTCCTCCCGTTCTCCCCACAGGAGAGCACTGTTGTGATTTCCGAGCTAAGGTCTGCCAGTCCTTGAACATACTATAAATGGGTTCATCCAATGCGGGCTCTCTTGTGGCCACCTTCTCTGCTCAGCACAGTGTCTGTGAGAGTCGCCCGTGCCACTGCCCGCCTCGCAGCCCTCTCTGTCCACTGCTGCACGCTGTCCCACCGTGTGCAGGCTCCACAGTTTGTTCGTGTGAGTCCTCACACTGTCCCACTGTGTGCGGGCTCCACATTTTGTTCGTGTGAGTCCTAAGTACTCGAGAATCAATCCGAAATGAGAGTGTTCGTGCAAAACTTTTTGTGGACGTGGGTTTTCATTTTGCGCAGATAAAAGTCAGCAGAATCACTGGATTCTAAGATAGGGGTACATTTAATGTTACAAAAAACATTTTTGCCTCTAAGGTCTCTATCTTTTTTTCATTTTTACCAAGAGTGTATGGGAGATCCAGCTGTCCCCTATCCTCATAGAAACTTTGTATTTTCAGCATGTTACATTTCTGACATTCTAATGGACGCAAACTGGTAATACCTTTTAATGGTTCTTCGAAACTCTTTTCCTTACCTTACAGGCATTACTTTAGATATTTCTGTTTTTGTGATGAAAAAACTTAATCAGACTTCAAAAATTCCTCCAGCTTCCTTTCATTAAATGCAACGCTTTAACTCCTAAGATAGCGGGAACAGCATCACCACACTGTCACAAAATCGCCCATCCCTGTGCACTACTCCACTCACTCATCCTTCTCTTTAGACATTTGCAGACCCGGAAACTCGCCAGACGATAGCAGTTTATTTCCAGCAGATCAGACTTGGAGGTGATTTGTAACTGTCTTTGCATTTTTCTATATTCCTTGAACTTCACAGAAGAAGCATGTCTCCTACTTTAGAAAAATTGCAAAGCCATTATTTGCTGTCTAGTGGGGGTGGGAAGCCATAGAGACGCACATGAAGAGAAACACGGGGTAGCCATCAACGCGCCGGGCAGTTCATCCGCACAGCTGTCCACGGGCCCTCGCTGGGCCCGCAGGGAGAAGCCCGGAAGAGGCTCCGTGGTGACGGACAGTCATGTCACGCTGCCACGTCACTGCGTGAGGACGGAAGGTCAATACACCCAGAGAGGTCAGGAGCTGCTGGGAGGTGGCAGAACAGTCACTCCAGGGCCACCAGGGGCTGCGGAGCCGCAGGTGAACTCAGGGCAGGCAACGCCCTGCACTGCCACCGAGTGTGCCTCTGGAAAAGCGACCCCCATGGGACCCCCCTTCCCCTCCAGGGGAACAGAGTGACAACCCCGAAAAAGCCAGGCAGAAGCTGCAAACACCTCAGAGAAGTGAGACCCCGTGTGGTCCTACGCAAGGACATCACTGCTGGCACCGGCCCAGGACCCTCTACCTGCCTGCTCCTTAGTCACCAGCTCGAATGCTGTGTGACTAACAGAAAGGATCATGTCTGCCTCTCTCAGGAGGAATTTTTATTAAAAGCAGCGTGTGAGAGCAATGTCACTACCTCCTGGGCCTGGGAAACAGCACAGAGCAGCCAGTGCACCCACACGGAGCGCTCACGACCACTCCGGGCTGGTGCTCCGTTCTGGGAGGAGCTTCGGTCTCCCTGACAACGGAGTGAATGACAGGAGGGGCACCAGGACAGGGAGGCAGACAGGACAGACTGAGAGCTGGCGTCTGAGTACCGTGATAGATCCCAGTGTGCCAGGCTCGGTGAATTGCCAAGACCCCCCGCCCCGAATCGCCGAACGTACTCAGCACTCGTGTCAAATGCACCCCACACTGCGTCTCCGGCCCCGGCACTGCTGTTTCAGAAGCAAGTACGCACGGACTGCCCCCAGTGAGCCCCCCCCACCCCCTGCCTCGCGCCCCACCGACAAGGTGGAGAAACAACGCACGGGCTGTGCTGTGCAGGAAATGGGGGTTTTAAACAAGGATCCACTTCGGGGCCTTAGAAATCCATAAACCTCGTAAACGGTTATGTATTTCTTTTTCCCTTAAGCAACTGCCTACTTGAAAGCTTCTGGTTTCTGTATATTGCACCTGTCTTTAGAACGACCCTGGGAAACAGATGCAGCAAGCACAGCCTTCTCTTTCTGCAGGACTGACTCCTCATTCCCAAGGAGCTGAGGACATTCCCGGGGCGACCGCCCTCTGGCCTGTGGGCGGGGCTGGACCCACGGGTGCCTCCCGTCTCGCCTGCGCGGCTCTAAAATGACGGCAGATTCTGCCAACAGCAAAGGATGAGAAGTTTTCCATAAATATATCTAATTGGCAGCTTCCACAGAAAATCAGAAAAGGCAGTCACTTTGGGCCCTTATCTCCCGTGATAAAATCTCAGCGGGAGTCACGGAACAGCTGGCCCTTGAGCGGAAGCAGGGAGCCTCCTGACTCTGACTGCGGCCTTTCCGTCCTCCAGGCTCCGGTAATAAGCACCTGCATTTCCAGCCCCCCCCCCAATCAGGTGGGACCCACTGCAACTGCCTCGCTCTGGTTCCACTGGCTTCGGGAGTAAGATGTGAGGGGCTTCGGCCCCGTCTTAGGCCGTCTTGTGTGCAGCCCACAGTCAGTCTGGGGAAATACACTCTACGTGGATGTCTGCTGACCCGATTGAAAGTGAGATCAAGCCCTGGCTGGCGTAGCTCAGTGGATGGAGTGCGGGCGGCGAACCAGTGTCGCAGGTTCAATTCCCAGTCAGGGCACATGCCTGGGTTGCAGGCCACGGCCCCCAGCAACCGCACATTGATGTTTCTCTCTCTCCCTCTCTCTTTCTCCCTCCCTTCCCTCTCTAAAAATAAATAAATAAAATCTTTAAAAAAAAGTGAGATCAAATGTGGCACAGAGAAAATTTACTGATGGGAATATGGAGTAACAGCAAGTGATTAAATTAAAAAAAAAAAAAACAATAGGATTCCATGGCGATAGAGAGTAAATGTCCAGGTTCTGAGCCATCGCATCCTCCCTTCTCACTGATTAGAGCTCCAGAGAGAACGGTCTTCATGTGTCAGGGACACACGGGGGGGGGGCCGCGGCGCAGGGAGACTCTGCACTTCTGCCTTGAAATGCCCCGTGCTGGGGGGTGAGCCACACCACGGGGCTCCAGACAGAGGGACACTGGCGCCGGGACGGACGCCGGAGAAGGAAGTCTAACCACGTGAAAAAGCGGAACGGAGCACCATTCAGAGACAGCAGCAGATTCTAACGCTGACATGCAGAAGTACTCTTTTTAAAAACACACGCACGATTTTACATATACGCATTACGTAGGAACATGTGTGTACACCAGATTCCATGCACATGATCTAAAAAGAGAGAAAGCATTTACAGTGTCTAAAGCAGTGATCTCTGGGTGGTGGATATAGCAGTAATTATCATTTTCCTCCTTCTTTACATTTTTAACTAAATAGTATTTTTTGGTGAGAGAATGATGTCACGCCAGCTCAGGCTGCAAGGCAGCCCCAGGTTGAAACCCCCTCACGAACCGTTTCCTCGGGTTTCGGAGGGAAACCCCGGTGAGCACCACCCATGAAAACCCACCCAGGGTCTCGAATGCCCACCTGTTGTGACAGGAGGTGACAGAACGCCCAGTTATTATCATTCCCTCCAGGAGAGGTGAGACCCGAGGGGCAGAGGGCAGAGTAGATAAGAAAATACAATCGTAAGAGTCACAAACGCATTTCCTCTGACCTCGGGGAAGTGGGCGGGGGAGGAAGGGTCAGAGACGACACTCCATCAGTCACCACATTTCATCAAACCACAGCCTTCAGCGACCCCTAAGCATCAATCAACACACGGCGAAACTCAGTGTACGGGGACAGACGACAGTTTTAGAGGAAAGCAGGGTCGCTGACAAGCCCACCATCCCATGGATAATGAACAGTTTCGGGAACAATGAAAGTGAATTGCGCTGAACCCAGCAGCCCCGGGACCAGCACTGCAGACCCGGTACCGGCCTCGCTCCGGCGCCGGTTCCTGCCCGCCTCCCCGTGGGCCGACAGGACGTCAGACCTGTCCCTGTGATCCCCTCCTCCTGGGAACTTCCATGTGGGCCCAGACAGTCCCCATGTCTGAGTTTCCTTGCCTCACCGGTAACGTGGAGAACCAGAGCTGCCTGTTTCCGTGACCACCGCAGCCCCTGCATCTCGATTGGACGGCAAAGAGAAGACATTGCCCCAAACCCCTTTTTGCCCTGCATAGCCTGCTGCTGGAGACCCCAGCTCTGGGCTGAGAGGGCCGGTCCCCAATGCTCGGAGAGCGACAGCCAGGGCGAGGTGGCACAGAGCACTACCAGTCTCTGAGGATGCGCGTCGATCACGGCAGTGACCCCCAGCGCCACTGCCCAGCACAGGCATCGCCGTGGGCCACGGGGACGGTGGTCGGGAGACAGCACTATGCTCCCAGCTCGGGCCTCACCTGCCTCAGGACAGGAAGACCACGTCAAAAGGCGACAGAAGATACTGGACCACCGGCAGTGGGAAAGAATCGAGGGGTTCCCTAACACTTCTGGTAAACCCCACATCCCAGAGAGCAGAGGTAACGGGTGCCATTACGGGGCAGAAGGCTAGGAACCAGTATGTGCTGAGCGAAAATTCCGTGATTGCCACGTGACAAAAATTAGAGGAAAAAAATCGGGTGGAGTGATAGTATTGAATTCGTAATGTACCTTCCACCCCAAATTAAATCTTTGCTGTCCATCTGCTGCATGAAGACACAGTCACCTGTGGGCGGTAACGGCTCGGTTAGCTCACCTTCCAGGACAGCCCTCCGGGCAGAAACGGAAAACAGGCATTGTCACCTGTCAACCAGACACAGAGGGGCTTTCACGTGTCTTGGCCAAAGTGAAATCTCCTTTACAATAAAAAAGATCCTATCCAACAACCTCATTATTCCCTCTGAAAAGCTGACCAGATTCGCACTGGATTCCTCTTCCCTCAAGAGAACTGCCGCCAATCCCCTCTCCCCCACAAAGGACAGGGTAACACGGCAGGAGCTCACGGCAGGAGCTCACCTGTTCGGGCCCACATGCCGGGTGCACCGATAACAAGAACCACGCCAAGGAGAGGTCAGAGAGGTCACAGTGTGAAGAACACCGCCCGAGGCAGGATTAGGGTCTCTATTGCAAAGGCGCCCACAAGGCCAGCAACAGAGAGCATGAGTATCAGAGAATCACAGGAACGTTGACTGTAAAGGCAGATAAGCCATTCCCACAGAACACAGGCAATCTGAAGAATGAAAGAATGCAAAAGAGCAGAGTCTGTCGCCGACCAATCACAAGAACCAGCTGAGTCCGGGAGACAACAGGCAGCCCTGGATGGAAGGAAGGGACAGGAGAAGCAGTGACTTCGGTCTGGTTGACACAGTGCTTTTGAATCTCCCATCATCCAGCTAGCTCTGGGGTCCTCAAAATTTGCAGTAGAAGCTCTTAGCTTTCTCCTCCCCACCTTTAGCTTTTTTCCTGCGATAAGAACCGTAAACAACACGTAGCGGGCTACGCTCTTCTGCACGTGAGTCATGGAGCCCATTCACCAGAAATTCCATCTCTACGTCGGCCCGGCTGGGGAGAGCACTCGCGGGTCCAAGAGCCACCTCGGAGCCTCTGCGAGCGTGGCCCTTTAAAAGACAATAGATTCTATGTCGGTAGCCATGTGCCAAAATGATTTTTAAAGCATATTAAAATTCATGCCTCATAGTGTCAAGCCAAGAAAATAACAGAACTTCCGTGGACCAGAAAGCCAGCTTCCCTCGGCTATCATTTCCAAGTGTACATTCACGGCGTGTGGAACTAACTACTGCTTAACGACATCATTGTTCAACACCCTGTTCCTTGAATAACAAATGCGCTTGAAATAAATGGGAAAACCTGTCAACCGAACACCGCTGGGGCTTGTTTCTCTGCTGGCTCTGCTGGCAGTGTGCTGGATTCGGGCGTTTTTGCTAGTAGCGAAAAAAGCAATCCCAGTCCATTACACCTTAAAACCTATACAAGAAACATAAAAGGCCATTCCATTACCACCCACGCCCGTACAAGCTGCCTTCATCCCCATGGCTGTAGAATTAACAACAAAAAAAAAACAGCATTTGCCAGGGAGCCCGGGGCCCCAGTTAGCCCCCGTTTGAGGCTGGGGCTGCTCAGAGTCAAGAAGCAGAGTCAGGAATCAAGTCCAGAACCAAAGGTCTGTCTCATTGGTCCCACCCTGAAACATTTTTTTAAAAAATCAGACAGTTAAAAAAATTAGATTTAGGGAAATTATATCTTGTAACAAAGGATCAAGGCCAGTATTAAAAAAAAAAAAAAAAGCAAAAACCAAGATAAGGAGAAACAGTCTTCCAGGAAGCTGCCGGGTTGGAAAAGAAGAAAAACATCCTTCAGGGGAATTTATACCTAATACCGCTGCTTCCAACCACATGGAGCAGCAGGAGCTGGATTTAACATGCTGCCTGAAACGACCCCCAGACTGGCTAAAATATACATGACAGTGGCTCCCAAGACAGTGGGCATGAGGCGCCCAAGGCCAGTGACCCCGGAGAGAGGGGGTGCACAGGAGGTGGGCCCTACGATGGCCCTGGCTCACTGTCTCGAGTGAGCGTCCGGGCCACAGGACATCGGGGAGCCCCGGTGGAGCCCAGAAGACTCCTGGGGCTGACAACACAGACTCGAGAGTCTTTGGAGATCAGGGAAGCAGAGAGGAGAGGCTACTGAGAAAAAGAACTGCAGGCCCTGGCCAGATAGCTCTGTCTGTTGCAGCGTCGTCCGTTATGCCAAGGTTGCGGGTTTGATCTCCGGCCAGGGAGAATCCAGGAATCGGCCAATGAGCAGGAATCGGCCACTGAACATCAGACAAGTGGAACAACAAATCAGTGTTTCTCTCCCCCTCTCTCTGCAAACAATCAACCAACCAATGAATAAAAGAACTGGAAAGGCCCGTAGAACTTTTCCCTCGAGTCCTCGAAAGAACGCACACACTCCAGGAAACCACGTGAGTCTGTGGAGAGAACCACGCCAAAGGACGGAAAGGACTAGCATCCTGGACTCACGCAGAGCTGGTCCGACAGCCGGACCGAACACCTCTTAGGTCCCCGGGCACTGGGCGGAGGCTGGCTCTGCCTCGGTGGTGGGTCAAAGAAGCGCCCACCCTTTGCTCCACCCGACCCACAGACCTCAAAAGCAAGGCTCAAAGCATCCAACTAACTGCATCTGAGAATGAAGGCTGAGAATGTTTATTCACGGGAATCCAAAATACCCTTCCCCCAAAAAGGTGAAATATCAAATGCAGCATTCTCTCCCCACCCCCTAGAATTTAGAGCTAAACCTCTCCTAAAAAGTTTTTAAAATGTGGCTCATCTTTGGACAAGCTTTGCTTTTGTTCAAATTTTAAGGGAGACCGCCCACTGAGATCAAGGGAAAGGAAACGACGGTGGCAGGTCGGTTGCCTTCCATGGCTTTGTTCCTTGACTTTCGACAAACTGTCCACGCATTTTTTTTTAAATCCTAAACTTGGTGTTTATTTGCCTGAAACCCTTTTTAGCATTCTGGCTGATCCACACAGGTTATAGAACATTCCAGAAAGAGTCTTCCACCACGTTGTCAAACAACTACCGGCACTTCTGCAGAAACTTACAGGCAGTCACTGGCGGGAATGACTGATCGAAGTATAGCCCCATAACACCTTTTTAAGCAGGTGCCAAATGGTGGTGGCATTCATTAGGAACTCATCAAAAACACAGCGAGCTCTGCTTCCTTCCGGGGCACACGCCCTCTGCCACCCCTCACCCGCCCTGTGAGAAACCCCTGGTGTCCCTCTGATTCCTCGCTGATTTCAAAGTCCCCGCAAGAGGTCATGTGGTCAAGGCAGACTGAGATGGCCAAGTATTCCTAGAATCCAGACTCGGAAACTGGACTGTCTACGGGCTGTTTCTGCGTAGTTCAGACGTCAAACCTACAATCTTTGGCGATGGCATCCGACAAGTGGATCGATGAACTGTGACAATGTCCGTGTCTTCGCATCGGTCTGGCAGGCACGCAGTTCAAAGAGGAAAATAAGGCTGCCATCCACAGTTTAAAAAATACAGCCTCAGGCAGACCCACACCACTAAATTACATAGTACAATGCTCACATCTGGAATAATTAGTATAACAATAACAAATATCGTGTTATTATTTTAAGGTTTTGGAAGGTAAGGCAAAGGAGTAGCAAAGTCAGGGTGACTGGGAGTTGTCACAAAAGTTGGAAATCCCTCCAGACTTTGGGGTGGGGGGTGGGGGGCTAAGAAACCTCTGAGATGCCAGGCGGGACATCTCAGCAGCAGGATGGATTCGTGTCGTGGAGGGTGAGGTCAGTGGCACCGTCACAAAAGGCCTGGAAGTTTCCGCATAGCCATGAGTGACACCCTTCAGATGGAGAATTATCAATGACAGTGAATTAAAGGTTCTTTTTAATGGCCTGGTTTATTGAGGAGAGGAGCAAAAGGGAGGAGGAGGAGGAGTCAGGAAGAGAATGTGCAGGCCCCACACCTGTGGGTGTTAATTTCAGAAACGAGAGATGTAACGACGATCGCAATCAGTTGCAGAGGAACCATTAATAGGTCAGGAAAAGAGCAGAGAAAAGAATGGCATTTTCAAGTAATAAAAAATTTCAATTTGCACCTGGCTGCAAATATTTTTTTCAATAAAAACTTGAGAATATGAAGGAAAGATCATCTGAGGCTTGCTTAAATGGCATCATTGTATGAAATGATTTGATATCGCTGTAAAGAACATTCAAGCCCTTTTTTTTTAAAAGGAAAAGAAATACTCCTACATCTCCCCAAGACTATTCCAATTTTCTTCTCAGAAAACTTATTTTTAATTAAAAACTTACAAAGATCTAACTAGAAAAATACTTATAGGTCTACGTTAGATCTCTAAGTGTTTATATGTGTGTGTATATAGACAATGAGTTTTACATATTTTAAGTCTTTTAACATCCAAATCCTAATACTCCTCTTAAAGACAGTGCTATAGATACAAATCATGTTGCGTTTAGGGGACAGCAGACAATGGACTCTCTCTCGGCCTTTATTTCCCCTTCCTTTCCCCTTTCTGGGCATCGTCCTGTGCTGGAGTTCTTTGCCATCCCTTCTAAGGTTACGTGATGTCATCGATCAAGCCCAGGCCCGCGCTGGGTCAGACCTACTCCCCGCCCACCAGGTCGGCATCTGTGTCTCCATACTCCGTCCTAAGGCCCTAAACCCCAAGCGAGACCCAGGCCTGAAGTTCTGCACTGACACCCCCCAGCCCCCCCGACACTCGCCTTCATCTGTCCCTGCATTGATCCCAAGCTCCTCACCACTATCATGAGCTCTTAATTCTTCCTCTTAACCTTCTCCTCCTACAGCTTTACGAATACGGGCCCCATGACATGTGCCTGATGCGGACCACACATAAAGCCGTCCTGTTTCAGAATCAATTGACAGGACCCACCCGTATGATTCCAATCCCCTGTTCTGCTTTCTATGCCACCGAACTCAGAGCAGCTAAAAAGCCAGTTAAATGCTTCCGTCCCCCTCTCCAGGTTTCATTTCAATTATTGTTATCTCAAAGGTCTCGTATAATGAGACTCAATTCTCTTAACCGTGCAAAGCCCAGAGCTCATTAAAGTACCGACTCCCATGGACCGGCCATCCTTCTGCAAAGGCCACGGCCGGCCAGAAACCTCACTCATTACAGCACATCACTCGGCCACCTGCGAGAGACCCCAGGGTGCTATTGACATCCTGCTCCTCAGATCAGGTTCAAGGGCTTGAAGCTCCAGGGAAGGACAAGCCTGGAGCCACAGCCCGGCGTCCGTGCTGCCGACGTCACCGCAGAGAAGCCCCCGGGGAGAAAAAGCACCCTCGCGCACCGCGGGCTGGCGCGGCGGTGCGCGTGCCCGTCTTCAGGAGGGCTTCCTGCGAGAGGTGAACACCACGCCGCCACGCACTTCCTCCCACAGCGACCCCGTTCCTCAGCAGTCCAAGAACTCGCGAGGCCCTCTCTCAGAAAGCACCAGTAACGGGTACACCCCCGTAAACAGGTGCACCCCTGTAAACAAACAGGTGCACCCCCGTAAACGCCGCCCGGCTCCAGTGCACGGGGTCGCAGACATCGGAATGACAAGGGATGGGCTCTTTCCAAACGTTTGACGGTGCTCAACTTCAGCTGTACGTCACAGGACTCACCTCAAGAGTTTGGTGAGGACTGTGCTTGCTTCCCCACTCGGTGCCGCGCGTGATGAGATCACGGCTCTCGCAAAACCAGGCACGTCCTTCAGAACCGCGGGGGGCGGGTCCCGGACTCAGCATTGTCAGCAACAGCGTCCTCACCCCAGCCTCAGCCTGTCCTCGGGCCGAAGGTCCATTTTTTTTTAAGATTTTATTTATTTTTTATTTTATTTATTTATTTTTTTTAGGGAGGGGAGGGAGGGAGGGAGAGGGAAACATCAATGTGCGGTTGCTGGGGGTTATGGCCTGCAACCAAGGAATGTACCCTGGCTGGGAATCGAACCTGGGACACTTTGGTTCCCAGCTCATGCTCAATCCACTGAGCTACGCCAGCCAGGGCTGAAGGTCCATTTTTGAGCGACAAGAAAAGAGGTGATATTTTCCACGCGCATGTACATATTCCAAAAGAGATTAAAGTAATATCAGCTACCCATGTAATAATGGGACGTTAAAGTAAATATAAGGAGTCTGATATAAAAAGAAAACCTAAATTGAAGACACCGGTGGGGGCAGAGGGGTAGGGGTCGCAGGTGAGCAGGAACGAGCAGGTGAGCTCAGAGGAGACGGCAGCCCCGCCCCTCCAAGCGGCTTCGAGAAGAGCAGCCCTGCGGACTCCCACGTGCCTGGCCTCTGAGTGGGAAGCCATCTGCAAATGAAGGCTGGGTGTCCTCGCGTGGAACGGCACGCTGACAGCCGCTGACCGAGCGAGGTCCCTGAGGTGAGCCCCGGTGGCGCGGGAGTACACACTGGGAATTGTCTGGGCACATGCTGTTTTTTTACCTTGACAGTAAGTAAATCAAGCCCTCCTAATGTCTCCTGTAGGCATGCTCCTGGAGCACTCCCTAAAACACACGGAAACGGAGCAGGAGCCCGGAGCCACGGGGGAGCAGAGGGGGAGGGGTCCCCACTGCGCCCCCCCACCCCCGCCCCTGGGCCTGGCTAAGCCACTGACAGTTGACAGACAAGATTATATCAGTTTCAGTGAGCTCATTCACCAAATGGGCAATGGCTTCAAAAGATTCCTGCAAAGAAAACACAGATGAAGGACGGCACACGCAAATAAGCAAAAAAAAAAAAAAAAAAGGTAAATTAGGCACTTCTGTGGATTTACCTTAATCAGCAACATGTTTAGGTAAGAACTGGAGATCTAATCTGATCCGAATATAACAGGGGAAATCAAACAACACAACACAAGGCTGCAATCATCAGGGAAACTATTTGAAATAAGGATTTATACTCATTATCGTTAATCATGATTGTGTCCTAGCTGTATTCCATGTATGAAAGTCAGCTATTAAAGGCAAATACCGCGATAAAAGACTTAATTCAAAACTCATCGAATCACAAGCTTTAAATTGGCTGCAGCTTACTGTGCATAAATTGTAACAAAAACAATGGGGCAAAAGATAATTGCTACTTAGAAACCAACCTTCAAATGCTTGCATCACAAAGAAGTAGGCACAGATTAAAAATGATAAAGTGTACTTAATCATTAATCACCCTGCTCTCACTAAAATTACATGGTTACTTTATATGACTAAGAGGATTTATAGTATTAATAAAAATTAAACGATAAAATTTATTTCACTTTTATCTCACCCTATAAATATGTTTTTGTAAGTGCTTAAGGAGAGTGTATATATACATATATATATATATATAGCACATGTATATAATTTGTAAGTAAAAACACATATTTGGGGAGCACAGGCTCAAATATTTGAGCAACGGAGTTTCACTAACCCAGGAGGCGCGGTAGGAATTATACGAAGTCAGGAGGTGTAGCCAACGTTGGGAAGGGCACCGGGAGAGAAGGAAACGCAGGGGCAGTGATTACCTTTGCTTCTCGACCCCCCCTTTTCCGTGCTCCCCCAGCTTCGCCCCTTCCACGGTAAATGCATGTCCATCACGTCTGCTCCAGGTCACTGCTTTTTAATGAACCGTGACAGCCTCTCTTACAAGGAATCGGAAGTCGCCTCCTGGATTCCAGGAAGGCTCCAGCCCCAGCAAGGAGGGAGGTGACGGTGTAACATGCCCACGTGATTTTGGTAACATGAACCGCCCAAGCCTAAGTCCCCCTCGGCTGCACTGGTGGCCTTGCGTGTGAGCCACCCGGCTGGATGGGAACCTCGGGGGCGCCCTTCCAGCCCTTTCCCACGGGTGTGCTCCAGAGTGGGGCTTCCACAAGCTCAGCCTGCCAGCCGCCCCCTGTTTCCGGGACGCATCACCAGTCCCTTGTGCGAAGGCCCCGTGTGGCCAGTTCTGAACACTTTGGCCAGGCAAGGGCCTGGAGCGTGGGTCTGCTTGCTGCCTTGCAGGGCCAGGGACAGATAAGGAGCAAGGAGACAATGAAGTAAGTCAGAGGGAGGAAAGGGGGAGGGGAGGGGAGGAAAAGGCACCAAATCTGGGACTGGAGTCTGCGGGCGTGTGGTGACAAAGGTCAAAGCCTACTTCCTCTTCCTGCATCTCCAGAGGCCAAGCTGTGGAGCTGTCCTGGGGAGGAGGGAGGGAAGGCAGGGAGCAGAGAGAAGCTCTCCCCAAGTGACAGCTCAAAACTCGTGCAGAACAGGTGACTTGGGTGAACGAGGAGGCTCCACTTTCAGGGCACCAGGGGGCGCTCTAGTTGGATGGGGCCTAAACGTCAGAGGGTTCAGGACGACCCTGCTCCAAAGGCTCAGAAGGAAGTCACGACAACAACGCTCCTAAACACAGACAACAGTCGCATGCCCCCGACACCACACCGCAGCGTTTCAGAGTCCTCCCAAGGCGGCGACTGTACGATCGTCACGGCACAGCCGGAGAACGACTCCCTCCCACCAGTTAGATCAAGGTGCGACAATGCTCATCACCGTGCATTTTCCTTCCTTTTCACTCAGCGGCAAGAACCACTCGCAACCGCCTCACCCCGGCTCGTGGCGCGACACCCGCAGAGAGAACTGCAGACCCGGAGCCCTGACCAGCGAGCCCGTCTCCGCGAAGGAGTCTCTCCGCTGGGTCTGACAGGGAGAGCCGACGGGTGCAACCTTTTCTTGGTGAGTATAAAAATTAAGATAAACACGGACACATCAGTGAAAGTGAGGAGCTCCACGGGGCAGCAGAGACGGACGAGCAGGTGCAGAGGAGGAGGTGGGCGCTTCCCAGGGGCCGCGCCTGAGACTCTGAGGGACCTGCGGGGACCGGCCCTCGCGCACCTCCCCCGAGGCGCCCCTCCCCGGTCTAGCCACTCACATACACCATCCTCAGTCTACACCGACTCAGCCTGAGGAGAAAGAGAATGCATTTGTGAGCTAATACATTTTTTAATTAAAAAAACAAACTTTAAAAACAGCATTGGGTATGATGGGGAAAAGGTGTGATCCCGCCCAGGACGGAGGCCAGAAGGTCCAGCACCTCCGTGCAGGGCAGGCCCCGCCCAGGCCTGGCCCCCAGGCCGCCTGCCTGCTTCTCAGCTGCCAACAGGGCAGCGCCCCCCCACCCCCCGCCACTCCTCCCAGGGGGCCTTGCCCAGAAAAGGAGCAGATGAGTGAGGCCCGTCTTTGATTTTTAAGGCACTGAAAGGTCAAGAGCAAAACAGCAGGAGAGTGGCCGAGGCCCTGAGGTCCGAGTGCAGGTGGCGGGGCTGCCATATCAACAACCCCAGCCCCCCGCCCCTGACCAGGCTCTCCTCTCGCGGCCCTTCATTTCCCGCACACGAACACGCTCTGACACAGAAGGGCAGGGACGGAGTTCAGGCAGGGTGGCCCCTCCCACCCCTCGGTGCCTTCCGCTCAGCGTGAGGACAGCCGCCCACATGTCCACCGGCACTTCCAGGAACCCGCACTCAGGGGGGAGGTCCTGGGAGGTCCCGGCGGCAGGACGGGCGGGACCGCCGTGCACGCTCGGACAACGGACAATGGCTGCATCCTGCCCCGCTGGCCTGCCCGAGGTCCTCGGGGACGGCAGAGGCGGGTCACGCAGCCGGGTCACACGCAGCAGAATTAAACTGCAGAGACGGTCGCAGTCACGGTCACAAAGAGGACGCAGGAGAAGCACACTGGACAACACGGGGCCCCGGAGGGAGCACAAGACCGATCAATGCCTGGGAGAGGAGCCTCGCCCTGAGCCGGCTCCTCTCCACCTGCCTGACCCCTGCCCTTTACCACCCACCTGCCATCTGATGCCACGCCTGGTGGCACGCCCAGCAGGTGCTTTACACGTTCTCTCAGGCCTTTTTTAAAAAAAGATTTTATTAATTTATTTTTAGAGAGGGAAGGGAGGGAGAAAGAGAGAGAGAGAGAGAAACATCAATGTGTGGTGGCTGGGGGCCATGGCCTGCAACCCAGGCATGTGCCCTGACTGGGACTCGAACCTGCGACACTTTGGTTTGCAGCCCGCGCTCAATCCACTGAGCTACGCCAGCCAGGCTTCTCTCGGGTGTTTTAAAATGCCTTACAAATAAATACACGCCAAAGTTGGCCCTTGGAAAGAACTATAGAAGTCACCGTGACCCACAGCAGGCATTTCCGAGTTTTATTTTGTGGAGTATTATTCTGGGAAGGTGTTAACCACACATGCACCCACAAAACGGTGCTCGGGACCGATGCCGCAGCTTCCCAGCGTCTGTCTCTGTGTCGCTCTTCACCGAGAACCTCCCCGAGAGGGTGAGGGGTGCCAGGGGGGTGATGGAGACGCTCACTGAGTGCTCACAGGGGAGCCCCACCAGCCGCGTCTCAGGCTGCTGCACATGCACTGTGGTACGTAACCCTGAAGGCCTGCGGGCAGAGTCAGGGCCACGACGGAGTATGAAGAGGAGGCAGCTGAGAGGCTTAGACGGGTGTGATAACCCAGCTCATGGAGATCGGAGCGGGAACTTGAACCCAGGCCTGGCTCCAGGGCCCCACTTTTCTCATTCATTCACTCGTCGGGGGACCCGGTAAACATCCACCCCAGTTAGACACCCCCCACGAATGTCATCGCATCCCAAGAACCAAGTGGACAGCTATGACAGCCGTCCCTCCTCCAACCCACCTCACAGTTTCACACACCGCAGACCTGCGTGAGTCGGGGGCGGGGGGGGAGCACAGCCAACGCCGTGCCTCCTGCAAACGACGTTCACTGGGGGGGAACGCCAGGTAAGTTTCCAAACAGGAAAAGAACAGGGAAGCCGCGGAGCTGGGAAAGGTGCAGTAAACATTCCTAAGACACTCTGGAGATGGTTCTGTCCCCAGTGCAAACACTGGCTCCTTGCTTCATCCCCGCATTGCATCCCAAAGGCAGGCAGCTGTGAGCACGTGCGCACTCAGCGAGTGCTGTGCAGAGCACAGCCTGATGCACGCCCGGGGACGACCACCCAGATGCGAGGGCTTCTCCTTATCTCTGCGTGAGCCTCCGGCAGCAGCACCGGGGACCCCAGGAGCTGAGGGCTGCCGTGAAACACTGCCACTGCAGATGCGAGTGTAAACGCGCAAATGCCTCCGCCGATCTGGGCCTGCCCTTCCGGAGAGCGGAGAGCACAATAGCTCTCCTGGCCTGCACGGCACGAGCAGATTCGGGTGTGGCCGTGCGTCTGCACGCAGCCGCCCCTCCCCCGCCAGGAGAGCGAGAACAAGCAGAACACTAATTAACAGGGGGAGTGCACCTCGCAGACATCAAGCAGACGGGCCTCACTGGCACACAACAAACCGCACCAGGCGGAGACAGCTGCAATACTTCCACGCTGGCCCAACGGGCAAAGACGGCCCCGGAGACTGAAGCTGGGGGGTGCGGGGAGCCCCTCGCTACACGCCGGGCGCTCTGGCCCCGCCTCCGACCACGCTCCCTCCGCACATCACACAGTCACACAAACACACAAAGTGCGTTCGCCGCCGGACCCGCCCAAGGGCTCCTCCCTGCTGGTGCCTTCTGGCCCTTAGACACTGGTCTGCACCCTCTCAGAGGCAGAGCAGACCGGCCCACAAGCCTGCCTGTGTGTGTGTGTGTGTATACAGTGCCCAGGCCGGGGGTGGAATGTGCCATGTGAGCCTGTCGTGGAAGAGGACTAGAGCGGACATCTGTGCTGGGACACGTGTGGGCACCTGAAAGCTCGTTCTGGTCTCTTTTGTGAAAGGAAGGGGGCTCTCTTGGACGGCGCCCCCTGTTGAGAGTTGTCGGGTGCAGCTGGAGCCCAGCACTGAGACCGACCGGGTCTGTCGTGCAGACGCGAGCTTTGATTTGGGAGTGACGCACGCCCACCGGGCTGGCAGGAGAGCTGGTGCGGGTGAGGGGTGCTGGACTCCGACTTCGTCCCCTGGGGGCGGGCAGGGGGCCAGGGAATGCAGGAAATGTTCATGGAAATCCAGCCGGGAGCCTGCTTCTGCATCCTGAAGTCTCCGAGCCAGCCAATACCCCAGAACGGACCCCGCCTAACCCTAACCCGGGTGGACTCTGTTATCCGCACCGCAGAACCCTGGCAGACGCACACACAACTCCCTGGGAAGGGGAGGCTGTGAAACCGCCCACGATCCCAGTGGGTCCACGTGACCTGCCACCCTCCGCCTGGGTGAGGGGGGCCGGGACACTAGGCCAGTCTCTCTTTGGTTTAGGGTTGTTTCAGCCCAACCCGCTCACACGAGCCTCCCGTCGTGGTCCCAACGGAAGCAGAGAAGCAGGCACTCTGCCCTGTCAGACCCGCTCCGACGACACACAGGGTCTTTTGTCGACCACAAAAAGGCAACTCTTGCGGGCCGAATCCTGTCCCCCCCAAAAGTTCATAGGTTGAAGCTCTCGCCCCAGGACTTCCGGACGTGACTGTGTTTGGGGACAGTCTTTAAAGAGACGATTAAGGGACTCTGAGGACTCGAGGGTGGGCCGTGGTTTCAATGATCCCTTTCTGTTCACTTGGTATCTCGCTGTCTCCCCTAATGAAACAGACGCCACGAGGGAGGAAGCCACGTCTGCCCTGGTCACCCCCGGACCCCCAGCGCCTCGCGGAGGGCCTGCCCCCGGCACGCTCTCACAGGGTAAATCAGCTGGGTAAGGAGGTGGGCCCGGATCTCGGGCCCCAGCCCCCTGAGCGGTGCCGGGCGGACCGCAGAGCCCCGGGCACCAGCCCTGAGAGTCTGGCCTCAGACGGTGGCTGGCGAGCGGCCGGGTCCCACAGGGGCTCTCCCTCCCTCTCGGCTGGACTAGGCGGCCCCCAAGATCCACGGCAGAACTAACTCATCTCCATGACGATGCTTTTGCCTCACAACACTCCCCTGCCTGCGAGTTAGCAGCGAGTTCGCGAGTTCTCAGATGACCTATGCAAAGGTAAAACAGACACTGCTGGTGACACTCCTCACGGAGAGGGAGAGCCACCGATAGGGCACCAGGCCCCCGAACTGAGGCTTCTGTCCAGGGACCGATGAACCAAGGGGGTCCCCTGGCACTGCCATGTGAAAAGCCGGCAGGTGTCTGGCTCGCAGCATCTGTCCAAGGACAGAACATACACACGCACACACACACACCACTGTGCGCACCTGAGACTAAAAGCAAATGGCACAGAATGTTAACTCTGGTTGTCTCCAGCTGGAGTGTTCACGGGTGATTCCACATCCTTTCTTTTTATCTCCTTAAAAAATGGCGCACAATAAACAGTATTGCATTTACAACCAGGAAGGATGATCGTGTTACTTAAAGGGGGTCCTTATTCCTAGAACCGAATGATCCTGCTGGGACACCGAACACACAAAGCGCAGCGGCGTCCCCCTGCTGAGGGGCGGCCAGTAGGGCCACGGAGGCGGTGGCCTTCCCGAACACCTTGCGGAGCAGCCAAAGGCACCTGCGGCCCTCAGGACAGAGGGTGTGGGTATGAGCCGGTGGGAGGGGAGGTACAACTTCAGCTGAGCCTTAAAGGAGGGGAACACACACGGAGAGAGAAGACGGAGCCTTCCCCTTGCTCACTGGGTGATAACCCGGGGGCTCGAAAGAAAACAAGAGTGTGCAAATGCCACGGTCAAGTGCCGGGACAGCTGCTGCCAGAGGTGGGGTCCTCGGTCCAGGGAGGGACGCAGCCGAGTGGTCCTGTTAAAAGGGAAAGGCTCCAAGGTGGGAGTAACTAACTTAAACCTCAATCCTACCCCTTGTTGCAGGACTTAGAGACCACGGCTCACCCTCTCCGGTTCCCAGTCTGTGTGTCCATCGTGTGAGGAGAGCAGCAGGGACCAGCCCCACGAGGAGGGCTAGGGCCTTTGCGACAGGGGTCCGGGGAGCTGGTGGACGCTCTTCCTCTCAGCACAGGGACTGCGAGTGGAGCGCCCCCATGACTCAGGGTCAGGGCCCTCCCCCGGCCCCAAGCAGGCCAGAGCCTCCAGCCCCGGGACCAGGAGGAGTAACCGTGGATGCAGCCTGGGGCAACCCGGCACAGCAAGCCGCCCTGAGACACTACTGCTGCCCGCCGTGGTCCGGGCTGTGCAGTGTCAGGGCTCGGTGAAGAGCTCCGGATTCTTGGGTGGGAGAGGGAACCGGGGTCCAGGAACAGGAGCCACTCGCCCCCCTGCCCCCCATAGGGGCCGGACAGGCGGTGTGGGGCAACAGGAGAGGCGGGGCTTGAGCCACAGGCTGTTTCTGCCGGGATGGCCCGCACCCCCTGGGCCCGGCTTTGAGTGGCAGCGACCGCTTCCCCGGTGCAAACCAGGGCTGCGAGGGAACCACCGAGCGGGAAGACGGGCCACCGCACAGAACTGCTTACAGTCAATCAGCGGGGTCTGGGGTTACATAGCAGAAGGACAAAGTAATTTGTTCTCCACAGCCATTGGGTTTTTACAATAACAGCATCGGCTAAAATGTGACTGCACCACAGCCCACCATGGGGCGCCCCTCCTCCCGAAACAGCCGGCATTTTCGTTGCCGTCCGGCACTGGCAATGAACATCAGCGCTCTTACACGATTATTTATATCTTCTGAACTTGATCGTGCGGTTCTCCTCCGTTGTCTATCTCCCTCCCACCTCGTAGCTTCGGGTCCTTCCAGGTCAGCAACGGCTGTGCCCCCCTCGCCCTGGGCTGGCAGAGTGCCCCAAACACGCCAGGAGAACCAATAATCACAGAGTCGATAAAGCTGTAGCATCAGTGCTAAGGGCGGGCTGACATTGACCTGACCCCGCCAGATGTAAATGACAAAGCTTCCTCCGTCTACCACCTGAAACCAAAAGCACAAAAGTTTGTTTTTCCCGGCTCTACTGCTGCTCTAACCGGAAGGAGCTCAGGAATGCCGAGAGAGAGAGAGAGAGAGAGAGAGAGAGAGAGAGAGAGAGAGAGAGAGAGAGGGAGAGGGAGAGAGAGAGGGAGAGAGGGAGGCGAGTTCACGATTGAGTGGAGGGTCACTTCCTCAGGGCGGTCTGCAGCTTCTCAAAGGAACGCGAGTGTACCCGTCTGAACTGCTTTCCGACCCTTGGGCTCCCTTTTAGTCCCAACCACCTGCCAAGTTCTTACCTTCTTGCTGGCATGTCCTTGCCCTTCGCACAGAGAACTGAAGAAGGGCACTAGCTGTAGGAAAACGTGCCTGGAACACCAGGTAACACTGGCGGAGGTAAAGCTCATTGGGAGGTACCCTGGGAAGCCTGACCAAGGAACAGTGCACCCTTCCCTCATCTTTCATTAAAAAGATTAGATTAGCCCTGGCTGGCGTAGCTCAGTGGATTGAGCGCAGGCTGCGAACCAAAGCATCGCAGGTTCAATTCCCAGTCAGGGCACATGCCTGGGTTGCAGGCCACGGCCCCAGCAACTGCACATTGATGTTTCTCTCTCTCTCTCTTTCTCCCTCCTTCCCTCTCTAAAAGATAAATAAATAAAATCTTAAAAAAAGAGATTAGAATAAAATGACAAAACCCCCAGCTCCTTGTCTTTCTACCTGTTCACAGTTTCAGTGGAATGTCTCAGAGCTGACGCAGAGTGCGGGCCACCCCCCCCCCCCCCCGCGCTGAACCTGCTTGACTGTAAACGGACGTGAAAATCGATGTCCCCGTGCTCACCTGCTGCGGCTGCGGGAACTGTAAATACCTGTTCTCCCGCTAACAGGAGAGCTCCACATCCATGTGCAAAGCTCTCATCAACCACAATATTTCCACGTGCTCAGGAACCACAGCGAGAGACCGATCACTTCTTTAGCAATGCTCACTGCAAAACCACCGCCCGTGACCAGATTACCAGCTCCAAGGTCGCATGGCAATAGGGGTCCGTCGACAGTCATTCTCACCACGGGAGCCTTCACTGAACGCCCACCCGGCACGGAGCACGCTGGGCCCTGCCCCCGCATCCCCGATCCGAACCCTCGGCACGGTGCCGTTCGGCGCTGACCCGGATTTGGAAAGGAAGCCGGGCTCAATATGCAACCTGCCCAGGAAAGGGGGGGGTGGGCGTCCAGTTGAGGTGACTGTTTTTGCATCAACATGCACCCACATCACGGCGACAGGTTAGAAGGAGGTTCTCCTGTCCCCCGAGTTATGACAAGGTTTGTATTTCAGACACCTGGGGAAGGTAGGTAAGTAAGACACAACTCCCACCCCAAGGCGCTCGTAGACAAACGGAAGGAAGACACGGACCAACTCATCCCTCTGAGTCCGTCAATAAGCCTTTTCCAATCGGCTCCAAGTTCACCTTCCGCGCTGCTCCAGGGCGCCAGGCTGGCATCCTGCAAGCTGCGTTGCTGCTTCGCCGGCCTCTGGCTCCTCTGCCTGCCACAGGGATGCTCCCAGGAGAAGGGAAGACGGAGGAAGGAGACGGGACACACTCCTCTGCTCTGTGGATGTTCCCGTGTCACCTCCAGCGTGTCAGCCATCCCTGTGAGTGTCCCCCTGGCACTGCTTCCTCCCCAGGGGGCAGACGGCGAGTGAACCCAGCAGTCGGTCCCCACACTTGCAGACCCAGCCTCACCCAGAGTCCCCAGCACCAGCGGGCGGGCTGCCAGAGCCACACCCTCTCTCCGGGTGGGTTCTGGTCCGTACCCCCTGTGGCCCGCAGGCTTCTAAGTTTTCATAACCTGACCTACTCCCTGTGGGTGCGACACCCTGCTGCTTGAGCACTCACTCTCTCCTCCACCTGTCAGTCTCTTAGGCGGCCCCTGAATGCCTGCGTCACGACCCTTTATCCAAGTGTCTCTGTCCAACTAGCCGGTGTGGCTGCTGCCCCTCACGGGCTCTGGCCGACACAGTGCCCTCAACGCTATAATAAATATGGGGACACGAATTCTGGAACGAAGTACTGTCACACAGGAGCCAGAACCACCATGCAGAAATTTCATTTCTTTCATCTGACTTTTTCCTCCTTCTTTTCCTTTGGATTCCAACAGGCCTCGCGCAGCCCCCTGACGCACCCGCCCCGCCCCGCCCCGCTCCCTTGCACGCCCCCTCCCTTCAGCACGAAGCCCGGCACGACGAGGGTCTGGCTGGCCCCAGACAAGGTCAGGAAGGGAGCCTCGGGTCTGCTGCCCCACAGGGACAGTTTGGTCAAACTTGGGAGGACACCGAGGCCTCGGTTCTCCGATCCAGATCTAGAAAAGCAGGATGACCCTACTGACCACATCCCTGCCAAACCAGACGGAGGGCCACCAAGGCTGACATCAGGACCGGAGGCAATGACCACCTACACCCACCCCAGTGCGGCCCAATCAGTAGCGACCGCAGCCCTGGCCCGTTAGTCCCCTGCACGGCCCAGCCCCAAGAAGCCCCAAAGAAGCCCAGTCTCTGAGCACAGCTATCCTGTGACCCTGGATTCGGTGCCATCCCCCCAACAGTCACCCTTTGCTTTCTGGACCGCAAACTCCTGTGCATGTGCGAGCGGGCACTGACGTGTGCAGGCCAGCGAGCCGCCTCGGCTCAGTGACACCCGGGGAGGTGCTGGAGGGCGAGTGGAGGCGCCAGGCCCTCAGAGAACAAAAAGGCATTCACCCCAGTGGGAAACAGGGAGGGGGAAATTCTGGCAGGAAATACGGCAGACGCGGCACCACAGAATACGTGGGGCCTGCTCATGAAACGGATGAATTTTTGCAGGGACGGAAAGGAGGCGAGGCTGAAGGACGTTTTGCTGGCACTGAGAAGTGCTTTCTGTAGACCCGACGTAGAGTCATTGGAGGCTGCCATGCAGTTCCCGGCTCTGGAGGGAACAGCACCGACGGAAGTGCAGAGGACAGCACGTCGGGGAAGAGCAGTGGGGGGACTTGGGGGTCCGGGAGAAAGCCTAACACTAAGATAAAGTCTTTCCCCTAAAGGTTTATGACTTAGCAGGAAATTCAGACACAACTCGCCCAGTACTGTGTGACTAGAGACGGTGAGTTCCCAGGCTGTGAGCCACTCTCACGGGCCACGAACGAGGGGACGTGTCCAAGCGGGATGACGACATTAATTTCGGAACTGAGGACTCCTGTCGCCGCACGTTTCCACACAGAGGCAGCCGCGCGCCCGCACGCACGCACGCAGGGCCACGGTGAAACTTGTGATTATGCGGATGTCAGCGGGGCTAAACTCCGCCTCCATTTTTTTTTTTTAAAGACAAGTTCCCAGAGAAACAAGCGGTTTAACAGGTAAACTCCTGCTGTCCCGAGAAGGAACCGCAGTGACCCTGACCTCTCAGCTGGGTTTCCTCCGACTCCTGGAGCACGCACGGTTCCGGGCCAGTTGTCACTGACTGCGGTCCTGGCATCACCGGTTACTCTGTCTTCTCCCTTAAGCTAGATTGTCAGTGAGTAAAACTTCACAAATAAAATGTGTTGCTTTGTGTGCTAAAAAGTACCGTGTTTTCAGCTCTTCTACATGAGAGTATTTTGCTAGGACAGTTCCCAGCAATTTGAGATGAGTGCGATTCACTGACTTTTGTACCCCCCCCCGAAAACAAGCACAATGCTTTGCACATAGTAGGCCCGCAGAACAGATGTACTGGAGCGAGCTGGCTGAGGAAGAGGAGAGAGGGCTCTGACAACGTCTGCAATCAGATCCGCCGTTCATTGAGGGTCCAAACATCCGAGTGAATAAAGAAAACCAGATTTGGCAAAAATAGTTTAAATGTTTGGAACCCTTGGGAAACCTTTTCATATTTAAAAGGTTTTTTGAAAAAACAGACGAGGAAAGCTCAGGACACCCTGGCACACTCCCCACATTATCTGAGGATCGAAGACATCCGGCTCTTTTGATTATTTGTGGAATTCCACCCCAAGGCCCGCTTGGTATTTCCGAAATATGTTTTGCAATGTCTGGACTTCCTCCAGGTGGCTGGTTTAATTCACGTTTCCCCAAACACTCACTCTGATTGGGAAGATTGATTATTAGTCCTCTGTGGTTACACATAGTCCTAAATTGTAAATGAAGTGTGTTTAGCATTTAATGAAACAGAATGAGATTTTTTTTAAACTCCTGTTTCATTTAAAATTAAAAGTAAGCTTAGGACCACACAATTTGTTCTCGTTTTGTTGAATATAATATTGGTAAGGATGAAGCATTGCACAGGATTGCCTTTTTTCCACGAGTCTAGATTTAGTCAAGAGGTAACTGAGTATACTGTTTCTTAAAGATTCATAAGTACAAGTATTGTTATTTCCAATGGCATAATACAAAGAATATAGTTTGGAGATGCTTTTCTACACGAGACCTGTTAAACGTTAATGCCAAGGTGTGCACGGTAAGTAGAGTATTTAGACATATTGATTTTATATGTGAAGCCGAAATGGGAGAAGGGGGGAGAAAGGGCAGTGGGAAGGGGAGAAAGCAAGCAAATGCCATGCAATAGTCAGCAAGGACAGTTAACATTGGCCCGAAGTCAGAAGTTCGAAACCCAAAAGCCACAGGTTCTTCTGATGGCAGTAACCTTCCCGATACATCGTTCCTCCACCCCCAACGTGGGTGATGACACAGTAAATCAAGTAGTCAATCACACAGTAAAATAAGGGAAAGTGCTACGGAAGTTCAATGTCGTACTAGCAAAAAAAAAAAAACGCAGCCTCTCCGGCTCCTTTGCAACATTGACGATGCAAATGAGACAGTGTTCACATCGCCTCGGTGAGAAGACACAGTCCTCTGAAGGGAAACCGAGTCAAAGCAGCTTTCCCTTCAGACTTCTCATGGTATAAAAGCATTAGACATATTTATAGAAACAAACACGTCTTTTAAAAATGTTTTATTCATAAAACAGAGAAAATAATGAATTTACTCTGCCACGTGCTTAAGAATAATGAAAGAAGTACTGAGAAGGAGCCCTTCACGGATAAATCATTTACAAGCATTCGATGGGGGCTGTGTGCCGTGTGTGATAAACGTCGTGGTTTAAGCTGCGGTGTGTAACGCACTGTCTTCGAAGAGCTCCCATGATGCACTTATATACGTGTATGTGTCTGTTTTCTGAACATGCCATTCGCAACATCGCTGCAACACTGTACATTGGAAAGCATTGAGTAATAACTTACCATTTTCTTCATTAGGCTCTCACACACATTTTTTAAAGAAATATGTTTCATTTCAATACTTTTGGGAAATAAAAGCTATAATCAGTAAACTCAATGTATAAACGGTATCTTAAACATGTCGAAGTGTCCCCAAAAGAGAACAACAGTAAACACTAATCACTTTGTGCTAGGTTTTCATTCAAAGTGTAAGCCCAAGTGAGTGAAAATTCTATTTATTGAACACAGCTGCATAGACATAACACTAATTATTGATAACACTGACAAATATAGGAAACTGTTCTGTACTAAGCAGGGTATTGATAGATCAACTCGAGACCCACACATTCATCAAATTCTTAGAGTTTTAGGGCTCCCAGGTGCACAAATATAATTTTATCTCTCCCCCAGGTTTTTATAGGGAAGTTAGAAGATGCTTAATTAGTCAAGAACTGAATCTGAGATTTCCCTGAAAACAAACCAGGCGGTCTTTTGTCCCACAGCCCGCCCCACCTCCCTCCCTGTGCTGCTGCGCCCCAGCGGTGTCCCACGCCACCATGCTGTCCCACGCTCTGACATGAAACAGACGGACCGCAACTGAGCGGGTCAGCACCTGTCCCTGTTGGTAACCCCTGCTTCCCTCACCACGAGCAGAGCGCCACCAGCAGCAGCAGGCTTGCTGTTTCGGAAGACACTGCGTGGTGGCAAGCGGAACCCGGGATGGCGATGACTCGAGGACAGCGCCCCCTGCTGACCACTCGGATCGCGGGGGGCTATCGACGAAATATCGTGAAGAGTTTGTCAGGTGACAGGGGAGAAAAGCGCTGACACCGAGCTTGCTCCTTCCTCCCCGAAGACAAGTCATCTGAACGGCACCTGTGTACAATGGGACCGCACCGCATGTCCCCCTGGGCGACCAGGGAGCAGGCGGAGGCCGGGCACGCCCAGGTGAGGAAGCGCAGCCCCGCAGTGAGGACGGACCGCAGAGCGCTGCGTGACAGGACATCGGGCAGGCAGAGCGCGGTGACACATTGCCTTCCCAACCCAGACAAACACAACTGCATCCCTCCTTCGTCACCGAAAGACACAGCCTGCCCGCGTACACACCGAGGGACACTCCGCCCCTCCCCTGCGCTTGGTGCGGACAGGGAACCTGGGAGTCTCACCGGATGCGGATGCAAAGTTCAGTCTGGGTCCCTGTGCTACACAGAGGGACAGTCACCTCGGAAAAGAATAACGCCTCATGTGGCCCTCGGGTCTCCGTCAGAACCAGAGCATCCAGGGGAAAGGCCGTTCGACACCCCACGGAGCCCTGCCTGCAAACTGCGTTGTTCCCCGTGAAGTGCCCTCGGCCACTGCGGCCACAACACACGCAAGGGCGCTGAGGATGCCCCGAGGTAGGTGGGGATGCGCATGCCCCAGAGACCTGCCCCTCGGGGGGGCGGGAGAGGTGCCTGCATGCTGGAGAGGCCTGGCCTCGGCTGCGCTAAGTGGCTTCACCGGGCTTCGGTGCCCTGGCAGGTAAAACACACCCTGAGGGCACCCATCTCACAGATTAAAACGAACACGAGAGCAGTACCCAGCCTGTGACTGGGAAAACCCTGGCCGAGGGTGGTAGCCCCGCCTCCCTTACTCTCTGCTGCCCCCGGAGGGGGGAATGGGGAGCGACCGGGAAACGCAGAGGCGGACGGAACAGTAACACGGGAGAGCCTGCTCCCGGCGGGTCTCATGGATTCCTCCTCTTTTCTAACGGGATCTCGGTCCGCTCCGAAACCCCTGTGCTTTCTTAGCTACTTAAAATTAAAATGAACGCTCTATCAGCAGATCTAAAGTTAGTCCTATAGCTTCTGCACACATTATTTACAGTAAGAAAACAGTAAATACGCTTAACTTACTTAGTACATCAATAGGGATCATTATACTTTCTTAAAAGTAGAATGTCCAGGCAAAAACAGGATGCACAGCTAAACATAGATTTCTGGGGAAAAAGTAAGTTTTTAGTAAAAGTCGTTCCCAAACAGTGTAGAGGACGTCCTTACGCGAAGTGTCGTTATTGTTTGCCTGAAATTCAGATTTAACTGGGGGTCCTGCACTTGCATTTGCCAAATCTGGCAACTCGACCTCAAAGGGCACATGTGAACAAAACTCAAAGTGACAGAAAATGGACACACACACTTTTAAGGACAGTTTTTGTTTTTCTGACACCCGTAGGAGAGCGCTCCAGGCCCACCACGCTCGGCTTGGAGGGCGCGGCGGACACTGCGCCTCCCGACCCACCCCCGTACCCCGTCCCGGACTTCCTGTGCCAGCTCCCGGCGCTCAAGAGGGGGTTCCCACCAGCGGCGTCCCGGCAGCCCCCCAGGGAAGCCTCACTTCCCGTTCGGCTGCAGGAAGACAGACCCGATGGGACGCTTCCGTTTTCACGTCTGTTAGGCACAGATAACACAGTTCCCCTGTTCCAGGAGTGTCTGTCTCCACGGGCACCGCGCCCGGCGGCCGGAGACAGCCCCTGTCCCCAGGCTCTGCGGCCTGCCACCCTGCCCTGGACACTGTCCCCACGCGTAACTGGGTAGAGGCAGCGAGGGACTCTGATGATCCCGTGACATGGAGATTTCCACCATGAAATGCCTACATGGTGGGGTGTGTGGGGTGTGAGGCTGAGAAAGCAGGTGTAAGGAGCTGTTCTCGCTGCTGCTAGACAACGGGAAGTGTCACGGAGGCACCAGGGGCTGCTGGGCCCATATCTGGGGGGTCCCGTGCATGGGAGGGTGCCGTCAGCGGAGGCAGGGTCCAGCCAGAAAGAGAGAGCTGAGACATGAAGGGGGTGGCAGACTGGACAGGGCCTGAGAAAGAAGAACCGAAAGAGGAAGGAGGAACCCCAGTCTGAAGGAACGCACGTCCCACGGACGGCTCACGGGCGCTGGAGGCCGGCCTGGGCCTGGTGGCCATGCATGAGTCAGTTTCCACGGGGTGCCCACGTCTTGGGGTCACAGGGGACACACAGGACCACCCATGTAAAACACTCCACACTCAACAAAGTCTTGGGAGAGGCTGGTCATCGTGGTCACGAATGAGGACGGCTCGGACCCAGCGCCAGTGAGGAGGGCAGAGCCCCCAGGGAGTGGGAGACAGGTTGATGGACAGAGGACACAGGTGGCCCGCAGATGGGACTCCTCCAGCAAGCTGGTGATCTTTGAGACTTATTCTTACCTGTTTCTTATTTTAGGCATTTTATCGGCGACCACAAACGTTTTGAAGGCGGCGGTAAAAACAAATCTTTGTAGCTGCAGTTCCTGACCCCACTCTGCTCACACAGCTGACGATTCCCACGTGTCTGCTCCACGAAACACGTCCTCAACAGCACCTGCGAGTCCTCTAAGGGCCAGGGAAGAAAGACAGCAACTGAACCCGGGACGGGAGAACGAAAAGAGGGGCCGCCATCCGAGCTACCAGAGTCCCAGGTGCCGAGGGCAGGGAGGGCGGGCCACAGAGGATCCCGGAGCGCGGGTGCCCCAAGGACCGGCTGCCCTGGGGGACGAGAGGGGCGCCTGCCACCGTGGGCAGACCGACCGCCGAGCCTTTCCCGGCTGCGGGAGCCTCGCCCGCCCAACGGGTGCGGCAGGAGGGCCCGCTGCCCACCGCGGGATCGCACCTGCGGAGCTCTGGGCACAGCGCCGGCAGGAAACGCACCCCCAGTAAAGGCTACTGGGGTTCGCAGTAACAGCGGGAGTGGGGAAATACTGACACAGGGAAAAACTTCTTTTAAAAGACCTATGTGCTGCCTGCGAGGGGAGAACATCGATGCTTTGTGAGGCGTCAAAGATGTCACACTTGGCCTTGAAAGTTGCATCAATGACAGTAGTACCCGTAGTGGGACGAGGCACTCGTGCACCCCCATCTGGGGTTCTGGCAGATTCAGACGGCGCCAGGCAGGGAGCCGGCGATTCCGGGGGAGAGCCCAGGTGAGCGGGAGGATGGCTGGGGTGGGGCCATGGACTCTGGGGGCCCAGAGTTCCTCTGGGCCCTCCCCTCGGGGAGCGGCGGGCATGGAGAACCTCCACAGCCTGGGAATCCCCAGCGACTCTCAGATCACGAGTGTGGTCTACTAGGAAATTGTTTCTTCCTGCCCATGAGAAACTGGACAGGGCCACAGAGAACGCGCTGTTACCCTGAGCCCTTCACTCGCGGGGCGGCGGGGGCGGGAGGGCCCTCACACAGAGTGGCAACTCGCTTTTCTCGCTCACTCCCAGCACAGGACACTCACACGGGTGGGCTTCATACGAACAAAACGGGGAGGGACGGACCGCCCCACCACACCCCTGCCGAGACGCTTTGTACCCAGAGCAGCCGCTGGGCACGGCTGGCCGGGGTCTCCATGTCTCCGAAAAGGATCCCATTCTGGAAACCTGGAACACATCCCGCTCAGGGAGGGGACTCCGTCACAACTACGGTCCGAATTAAGAACGTACTGACTGTGGAACATGTTTAAATGGAAACCGCTCCATCACTTGTGATTCATTATGGAAATTGTCAATTCCAGGTCCACTGGGTCTGCTTTGCGAACAGATAAAGCCCATTTGAAATTAGCAGTAATTATAATCAGCATTGATCACACCCCCAAACACATGTGCTAATTTTTATAACACATTTTTTTTCAGTAGGTTCATAACACTAATCTTCTTAATACACCTTTTCTCCATCAATTACACTGAGGTACAGTTCCGCGCAGCTTAGGCAGAATGACTACAAATTAGGAATTAGTCGAATTTCATATCGATTTGATTTCGCAGCAGATAAAAAATAATTCTACTTGAAATGTGAATACGCCGCAATTGCCTCTGGCTGGCCTATGGCTCATCAGCACGGGTTCGCTTACCAGCGCCCAGAGATTAGGCAATCTGCCCCCCGCCCGTGTGGGGAGCTGCAGATAGAAGATTAGAATCTGAAAAGCTCGAGTTACACGTTGAGTGCCTGACCCACTTACTGCAACAAAACGGATCAACCTCTGTTTTCCAGAGGTTTGTTTCTCGGCCTACGGAGGTCGCTCCTGCCTCCCCGAAGTCAAGTTTCCGGCCACACGGGAGATCCTTCGGGGCACAAACCGTGTGGGGGGAAAGGACAGGGAACGCCGCCGTGCATCCAAGACAACCCCTGCACGTGCTCCGGTTCCGGCACCGAGGCCTCTCAGGTCCTCACGCAGAACCCACGCAGCCTCAGCGGAACGCGGTTTCTGAGCGACTCGGTGGTACGGGAGGAGCGAGGGGCGCGGTGGGATGGAGGGCGGGGTTTCTCAAGGTCCCTCACTGTGCACGAGGCAGAGCCGGGTCAGGTGCCGGGCAAGGAGCCCGGTTATGCGGACAGGTCAGGTGACTGCTCCGAGAGAGCCTCCCCGACCACAGGCTCCGTCATCGACTCACGCTGACCGCAGGGCGGACTCGGAGGTGACGCCCACAGAGACCTGGAGCTCGCTCGCACAGGGGGCCTAGCCCTCTGGCCTCGCTCCGTCACCAGAAGCAAAGGCCCCCTGGGTGGTCTGCCCCTTCAGAGGGGGCCCCAGAACCAAGATCGGGGGAAGACACCTAAGCTTAATCCACGGCAAGGGGCCAAGCCCCGATGGGCCTGCACCTCGGCCTCAAACACCCGGGACGACCGGCGACCTGGAGAACGACAAGGAGTGAGGACTACGCATGGCCACTGTGCCACGGGGTCCTGTAGCACGGGCTGACCGATGCGTAAAGGACAGTCCACGAGACACTTAACTGCCTCGGCTTTTGGCAGCTGCATTTCTAGTAACGTTTTTATCAGAAGCTGTTACAACATTTTCCCTGGCTGGCGTAGCTCAGTGGATTGAGTGCAGGCTGCAAACCAGTGTCGCAGGTTCGATTCCCAGTCAGGGCACATGCCTGGGCTGCAGGCCATGACCCCCAGCAACCGCACATGGATGTTTCTCTCTCTCTCTCTCTATCTCCCTCCCTTCCCTCTCTAAAAGTAAATAAATAAAATCTTTTTTTTTAAAAAAAAGCTATTACGACATTTTAAGGTTCAGCATTTGAAGAGCATGACGTTCAGCTGGCCGGAAAATTCATTTCTGCGGAAAGCACCCCAAAGCCCCCACTGAACGGTGTGATGCACCGTCTCAGGAATCGCGCGTCTGGAGAGAGAGGACAAGCACTTGCTTTAAACCCAGTCCGCTGGGCTGTGCCGGACGGCCGCCCCGGTCCCTGCGCTGCAGACCCCGCCCTGGCACATTCGTCTGAGGTCTCACGCCGCCGCCGACTAGCAACGGGGAGGGGACAGTCACAGGACGCCGGGCGCTGAGAAAATGTTCCCTTCCACTCCCACACACCCACACACACACACACACCAGGGCAGGCGGTTTGGAGACCAGAATAACGAACATGGAACAAAATCCTCATTTTCCTAGAAAATCTCTCCTCCCATCTGCACAGAGTGAAGTAACAGGTTCACACTGGGGTGCGCCCAACCCTGGGGTGCAGGGCAGGCTCTGTGCAGAGTGCAGGGTGGGACCCCCGCGCCTCCCACTGCCCCGGGGGTCTGCACTGTCACCACCTGCGCTCCAGGGGACGGAAAGGCCGGAGGGTCAAGCCTGTGGAGGAGCCGGACCCGGCTGGAGAGCTAGGACGCGGCCAGGCAGGAATTTGGAGCCAGGCTGCCCCGCTCCAGAGGGGCCCTTCCCCACACCCTACACCCGAGAAAGTTCCAGGAGCTCCTCCTGAACCCCGGGGCCTGCCAGGGGCCTCACGGCAAAGCTCCTTCCAGCTCCCGGCACCCGAGGGAGAGCTCTGCCGTGGTAATGTCCGGGGGCACCACACGGCTCCTTCTCGAACCCAAGGGCTTCCCTGACACCCAGAGCCACAGAGCAACACCACAAAGCCCCCAGACACCGATGCACTAGAGATTAGAACCCACGTCTGAGCCAAGACAGTCGGGGTTCTGCCGCGAAGACACAGGCGAAGCGGCCTGACGAGGCCACTCTGAGCAGAAGGGGAGGTGATGGGAAGGGGCTGAGAGGGGCCCGGTGTACAAGCATGAGCACGTCTGCAGCAACGCTCCCGGGAAACCTCCACCGCCCCTGGCTGGAGGCTACCAGGCCGCGAACTCACTACTCCGGAAACTTGAAACAGGGAGACAGAAGCAATCGCACTTGTCTAGTCTTGGCTGTACAAGCCGCACTTCAAGGCACCCACAGCTCTTCTTTACAGAAGGACGGCGGTCAATAAATGCAGGGGAACCGCCACTCCCTGACGCCCGAGAGAGAGAGAATGGGTCCAGGAAGGGGCACCTGGGGCACCACGCCCCCCCCATGGGAGGGGGTGGGGGAACGTGAGGACGGAATCCGGAATCCGGCTGCCAGCCCCGAGGGAGCCCACCGGGAGGGAGCCGCCAGACACCACGTCCTGGTTTACGGTGACGGTCCCGGCGCCGCCTGTAATGTTAATACATTTTTGCCGAGAAGTGTGTAAACGAACCACCTGAATGCAGCCACGGCCCCAGACCTCACAGGCGGGGTACAGGAAACACAGGCCACAGAGGGACACGTGGGAAGGCACCACCCAGGGCCACAGTGAGGCCCTCTGTGCCTGCCCGAGCGCTCTCTCCCCAGCGTGCACAAATCAGTGTGGGGGGGCGGGCAGAGCAGCAGGAGAGGGGAGGGCGACAGTGGAAAAAAGAATGAAGCGGCCTCGTGACCCCTGCGCAGTATGGACGCTGTTCAGGCCCTGAACTGGGGATGGGGGGGGGGGCAGGAAGCACTATGAACACACGCCCTCGAGACCGCCAGAAACACGGCCTGCCACGTGAGCTCTTAAAACTGCAGCCAGGGCAGCCCGTCACGCCAGGTATGACGATGAAGTGACACTGTGTTTGCAAACTGTCCGTCTCCATCGGAAATTCATGCCGAAGAACTCAAGGTCAAGGGACACGATAGCCAGGGTCTGCCCTAAAAGCCTCTAGACACAGAAATAAAAGTTGGGAAGGGGAGCATGGTGTTGGACATATTAGACTGGCAAAGCGTGAAAATTCTGGAAGTTCACAAGACACCTGGAGCTGTGTGATGCTATTTTGGTGTACAAGTGCGTCCAAACATTCGTAATAAAGTAAGACAGAAAGGGAAATCAAGGAAAACGAACCCACCGTAGCTAATGGTCTTTTAGATATGGGGGAAATTAGTCATGTTTCGGTCGATGCCGACCTTCTCTTTTCTTCTTCTGTATTTTTAAAATTATAGTTTCCTAGTTAAGTAAGCAAGCTTGGGGGAGGTGGTGCTCTTGGTAACATGAGAGTCAATGAAACAGAAATGTTTTAAAAAATTAGAACTGAGGGCACCAAAAAACTGGTTCATTAGACATTCGTGGAGTCCCTCCTTTCTCCTCCCAGACGAAGCCCAAGGCTGCGGAGACAGACACTCGGCGGCGTAAAGGGCACGGCCCCCTGGTGTTGAAACAGTGTTGCTAAAACTCTGGCCAAGGAAGCTGCCCGTGGGGTCAGAAATGAGGATGTGGTAACAGATGCAATTTCCCAAATCAACTTTGGCACATAGCACGCCAACAAAACCGGGCTCCAGAGTCACCGCGAGTGACCCTGCCGGGGTCTGTCTGCGCCGGGCTGCGCCGCTCGGACTCAGTGAACCTGAACTTCGATGTGCCTGCAGCGGAGTGAAACGGGACTCCCGGAGGAGAGGAGGGGAGAGGGCTCCGTCTCCATTTCCAGGGGCAGCGCCAGAGATAAGGGAGCCACAGCACTCGGGAGGGTTGGAAGCTGCTTTTGTTGCCATGGCCACCCTCGGAGGGGAAAAAAAAAACAAAACAAACAAAAAACAGGAAAAGGCAGGATGTCGCGAGCAGCAACACTGCAAGCGAATCCCTGAGCAAAAGGGAAGAGAAGGCCGAGAAAGAAAGAGGAAACCCTCAGGAGTCTCGGCTCTGCCTTCTGCGGCGCAGACAGTGTGCCGTGGTTCCCGGAGGCCGGCTCGGGTGCCGTCTCCCGGGGCCAGTCTCCACTGCCTCGGCTTCCTGGGCTGCACCGGGAGGGTCGTGTTCGTGGGGCCGGAGCGCCGGCTGGGGATCCGCGCCCAGGCGGGAGCTGGACTCTCCGAGACTGCGTCCCGACCGCCGCCCCTCGGGCTGCTCTGTGCCCCAGTTTCCTCATCTATAAACCGGGGGCGACGCCTGCATGTACTGCTGGGGGTGATGGCAGGGCTAAGTAGCTGAACGCGTTCATGGAGTTTACAGTGACGTCTGTCTGGCGAGTGGACGGCGCCCCACGTGCTTGTGAAGGGAAAAGACGCACGGATTTTGAGGACTCGAGTCTAAAGAGTGATGCAGAGTCTCTCACTAAATTTTATATTGTTACACGTTGAAATGATAACAGTCGGGGTGTAGAGAGCTAAAGAGAATATTATCATTAGTAATTTCACTTTTTTAACTTGTTACTTTCGAAGCTTTTCAGTGTGGCCACTGGAAAATTTGAAAGGGCGTGCGCGCCTGCCACTGTATTCTGACCGGCGGGGCCGTCTGCACGGCGGGTCTTTGACCCCAGAGATCCAGGCCCCTCCGCCCTCTCCCAGAACCGGGAACCTGAGCTCGGAAAGGTGACCTCCGGCCCACCCCAGCAATGCCGCAGCCCCCAGAAAGAGCAGGAGAGTCGCAAGGAGTCTCAGGTCTTCACCTGGACGGGCTCTCCACCCCCTTAAGACGCCAGGTGGCAACGCATGTGCTCCTGAGATCGGAATTGAGCGGCGGTCCGGAGTTGAGCCCCAGACTCTGTCCTGCACCTTCAGGCGGCACCAGGAACTGAAGGGCGTCTCACCTGTCAGGCTCGTTTCACGAACTTGTCATCGCTTCCCGAGGGTCATCAGAGCAACCCGATCTGCCTCCCCCGCCCCCCCACTTGGGAGCATCCCGGTCAGCCCCCTGCACCGTGGCCTCAGGGTGGGGAGCGCCCTCACTGCCTCACAGAGGGACCAGGCCAGCCCTCAGCACGCGGCCCGCCGGGGGCCTGTGCATGGCTGATGGTTGGGCTCCGCTCCCTGACACCCTCCGCTCCCCAAGGTGGGCCGCAGAGTCACCTGCTTAACAAATGAACATGGGCCCTGGCCTCGGGGCTCGGTTGGTTAGAGCACCCCCCTGAGATGCTGAGGTTGCAGGTTCGATCCTGGCCAGGGCACATGCGAGAATCAAGCAATGAGTGCATCAATGAGTGGAACAACAAATTGATCTCTCTCTCTCTCTCTCCCCCCTCCTCTGTCTCTCCCTTCCTCTCTCTCTAAAATCAACAAAAAAGAATAAATTTAAAAGAAAATAAATGCACGTGCCAGGGGTTGGCACGGACTACTCCTTGCCTGCTTTGGTGCCAGAGAAGGTGGGCCGAGGTGCGACAGCCCCCTGCCTGGACAGGGGGCCCTGGGCTCGTGCGTGTCCTTGGGACCCGCATGAGGACGCTGGGCCCCAAGCACGAGTCTCTCCAAAGCTACACCCAGAAGCACTCTCACGAAAACACGGTTTCTCAGAGGCCTGGCAGCATGGAACAGCTAACGATGACCGTGCCTCGGAGAGACCGTGATCGGCACCAAAAGTCTCCTCCTCTGCTTCTTTGGCGTGCCCACAGGCGGCCATCAACCAGAGAGCCTTCGTCGCTATCCAGTTGCGAAATCGCCCGTCCCCCTGGCCCGAGAGGGAGGAATAAAGGGCAGACGGCAGGCTCTGGGCGGCAGGACACTCCAGCCCACAGGCCTTGGGGCACTCCCCCTGAACCCTGGCTGCCGCGGGCATGGTGCCCTGCGGTCCCCACCCGCCGAGGAGCTCCAGCATCCGAGGGAATCCAACTCCGACTTCACAGCGAAGAATTGGCCTTTCTTGTCCTTCGCACCTTGGCATATTAACCTGGCCGATCAGGGCACCTGTGGAGATCGTTACATCGCAGAAGGCAGCAAGGACAGCCCCCTAAACGTGGCGAAGGCGGGCGGCCCCACAGTTGGCTGAAAGGGTGCGAGTGAACTGGGACCCGGGAGCTGCCGAGTGGTCGGTCGCTTGCTCTCAAAGCCCATTCACTCAGCGGCCCTGTCCCAGGTGCTCCCCCCATGCCCTCTCTGCCCCCTGTTCCCCCAATCACGGTTCTCATTAGCACTCCAAGTGATTCTCTCTGAACAGCTAACGTGTTCCAAGTACCCGCCAAGCCAGTCCACACGCCGTCCTCCTGACACTTCCTCCACAAAAAACGGCGACGACTGACAGCTGCAGACCGCAGGAGCAGCTGCACATCGTCAGAGGGGGAGACGCAGGTACGTGCACATTCCGCACGGCCCTGGGGTACGGCGGGGAGGAGCCCCGGCCGCCAGGGTGGCACCTGAGCCCATGAACGTGTTATTCATGACGTGACTGCAGGTCAACACATAATAAATTGCACATCAATTAGAAAGTAACAAACAGGTTTTATGTTCATGGGTTTATTGCACAATTTAAACAGTGATAAATATTTGTTAAACAAGGACTCACAAATAATATTTTAATTCTCTGTTGCTATAACTTCACACTCATGTCTTTATTTTTAGGCCCCATGAAATAGTTCAACAAAAATAAACGCTGGCAACGAAAATGAGCTGAGATTCCAGGCGACACATGCCAACTCCCGTGCCTCCTTCCAACTGTGCGAAAGGAATATTCTATGAAGCGTGACGCATTTTTGCATAGTGTTTTGATACAGCTACAATTCAGGTATTAGCAACTATGTAAATCACTTGTTAACACTAGGTGTCTCCGAGGGAAAATCACACGTACTTTCACCCGAAGACGAGTGAGCTGGCGATCGCTCCTCTGCACGCTCGGGCATGCCCCTGAGCTTCCAGGTGGGGTGCACTCGGGTTTGGATGCTGAGGGGTACAGTGTGCAGGGCTGCTGGGCCCCTTCGGGGAGAAGACGGGGCAGCTGCTGAAAGTCCGTTCGCTGGCCAGCAGACGCAGTGCACGTGGACACTCCCGTCCTTTCCCCCGAGCCTGGGAGGACCCCGGCCTCCCCACCAGGCCGCCTGGAGAGAGGCTTCCTCCTTCAGATTCAGCCCCAGGGCCCTGCCCTCACTCCCACCCAGCAGGAAAGTGCCTCCCCCCACCGGACTCCCTCTCAGCACCCGAGACTGCACGTATCACAGTGCGCGGGAAGCATCTGTTCACGTCTGTCTCCCGCCCTGGACTCGGAGCTCTGTGGATTCAAGAGCACGCCACTGTTACCCCATCACCCCAGGTCCAGCACAGGCTCGACGGTCAACGGTCCATCAGAGGCAAAGATGAGGTCAGAAATCGTGATTGGTGAAAGCTATCTCCAGATAGATAGGTAGATAGAGAGATAGAAAGACAGTAATACATAAGGATATCTCAAAATGTTGTCAGGGCTAAGGGAAACAAGATGAATTCTACTCCTAAAGAATGGTTTATGTTCCAAACTCTGAGCTTTCAGCCCAGACTCCAGCAACCTGGAGGACAGGCCACGGCTGAGGAGTGTCCCTGGAAAAGCCACCCGGATCTGCACGCGTCTCCTAGGAAGGGACCCTGGGTGTGATCGCGGAAGGGCAGGGCGGCAGCCGAACACGGTGCGGTTTCCGCTTCTGGCACCACCTCCGAAGAGGAGAATTGTTACCGTCAACAAGGCTCCACACCCCTCGCCAGCCGCTCAGGACGAACAAGCAACTTCATCGCAAGGGGCACACAGTCCCCCAGAGCAAAGGCGGCTCCGGGCTCCAGAGCGAGGCCACTCTGACCCCTGTGCATTTCTCAGGCCAGGTGGGACACCCTCGTCCCCCGTGTCTCCCTCAGAACGTCTCTGCAAGCAAAACGGTGGTGACCCTGCCAGCGCCGCCGCCCGGGGCCCCAGGGGGGCGCGATACGGGCCATAAATAAGAGAAGCCTGATTTTTACACTCGGTTGCTTAGCACCAAGTGCTTTTATGTCAAAAGACAAACGGCACCAATAAAACAGCTTATTACAAAGGCTACCGGTCGGCCCTGGAAAAGTCACGACCCGCTGCCAACTTTCCGAAGCCATTCTCTCGGCCGAATGGGATATTTATTGCTGTTATGATTTTTTTACGCAATGACACCGCTCAGAACCCGTCTCCCTGGGTATTTTATTTTTTAACGCCGACACCTCGCTTTCCACCCTTAACTTTGTCTGCCTTTCCCGGGCTGGCGAAGATGCTTGTTTTTCCCACGGCCCTCAGATAAATCTTAGTTCCTGCCTTAACCTCTGCATCTGACGCCTGCTGACCAATTTTTCTCGGGCTCTTTCTGCCCCACCCTATTCTTTGTCCTTCCTCTACATGCCGCCGCTCCAAGGCCCTTCCTGAGATTTGCATGCCCTCCCCCCGCAGGACTGGGGCTCTGCCTCCTCTTCCTCCCTCCCCATCAGTTTTGTGTTCCTCCGGATGCCGCGTGAGCCTCACTCTGTCACTGTTTATCCGCCTCCCACCACCAGGATGAGGGGACGGAGGACAGGACACAAAGTCAACGACAACCCCTAATTAAAAGCAGGACTCAAAAGCTGTAAGATTAGTGAGCAAGGGAAGGAGGAAGTCCTAAGTAGGTGAGGAAGAAAGAGAAAGCTAGAGGCACTGCAGGTTTGAAAGCAGGCACAGCCTAGTGGTTAAGAAGACAGACTTCAGAGCAAAATGCCAGGGTTCAAATCCCACCCTGCCACTTCCTGGTCGTGTGCCCTGGGGAAAGGGACCTGCCTTCTGAGGGCCACGAGGAACAACTGAGTCAACAGGTGAGACACACCTGCCCAAGGGCCTTAGCACGTGCTCAGCACTGCGAGTGTGGGAAATTAACGTGTACACGATGGATGAGTGCTGTGAGAACTCTGGTTACACTACACTAAGAGGACTACTTTGAAGTGCACCCCTGGAACAGAAGGCCTCGTTAGCCAGCCATGCTCCCTCCATCAGCAAACTAGTCACTGCAGTAGGGCCCCCTTAGAGGAAGGGGGGAGCCCCCCAGCTCCAAGCCTGGACAGCCTCATGACCGCACGCCACGGCCTGGGAGACTCGGCCGACGGTGGGGAAAGCGCCCAGACTCGGAGAACTAGTCCTCGGGCGGCGTCTGCTCTCCGCCCCCCTCACCAAACAGCCTGACTTCGAATGCACCGCACAGCTATCTGTGGTTCGAGGAGGAAACACCCAGGGCCCTCCTCTGCTTTAAAGCCGGGCGAAGGAATAGAGACGGGACATAAAAAATGTGCGGCAGACATTTCAAAAGACGTGTCTCCTGCCCGGGGGAAGAGGCGGTCCCAGATGGGAGGGAGAACCTGATCGGGGGGGGGAACGGGCAGCCCGCTGACCTGGCGCTCCATGGTGTGGGGGGGGGTAAGCAGGGAGGGGGGCCCCAGGCGCACCGGGCGACGGTAGGTTCAAGAGTAACTGTTACGACTCAAGGAAAGGACTGAAGCGTCACTGCAGACTGTCCCCTGGAGCCTGAAATGCTGCTGGGATCGTCACGGAACAGGGAGAGGCCGGCCACGGCCAGAAACGTGTCCGCGGCCAAACCGAGGACCTCACTGTGTGCCTGTGTCCACGGGGGAGAGCCCCTCGCCCCGGTGCCCTGGGAAGGTGATCGGAAGCAGGTTGGGGTTAGCTCGGAGGATGACAGAATCCCGTTATTTTCCTTATTTACCAGATTTCCGCTGGCTTCGGCCTTTCTCTCAGTAAGCGGTGGGCAACCATAACGAAGGACGTGGCGATAAGCTTAGGGAAACAAAGTTTGACATCAGTGTGAAAATCTAAAGTTCTTCCAGAATAAGAAAGTATATTAAAAACTTTATTTCACGGACATGGACAACGGTGTGGTGACTGCCGAGGGGAGAGGGGAGAAGGGGACTAAAAGGTAATGTAAAAAAAAAATAAAGCAAAGATTAAATTTTTTTAAAAGGGAGACACCACGAGGGGCTGCTGGATCCCGGGGACACAGGGTGTCCTCGCACCATTTGCACAACTCCTTCCTCGTGTACCATCCTCTAAAGCTATTTTCAATCATCTTGGGAGCAGAATCAAAACGCAAACCTGTGGTATATGAGTTAACCTGAAGAACTGCGAGAAGTTCGAAATCTGGTTCTAAATTTCCTTGAAACGAAGGCATGCGCCACCCAAGTCTGAAGGAGATTCCTGACGAAGCGCTTGGTGTTCACAGGAAGGCTGGGGGGCGGGGCGGGGGGGGGTGCAAGTCACGGAAAACAGACTCCCCAGCCCTTTCCCTCGGGCGGCTCCTGATTGCTGCAGTCTCAGTGTGTGCGTCTCCCCCCCACCAGCCCACCCCCAAATTCCCATGCTAAACCCCGACACCCAAGGTCACGTATTAGGGTGCAGTTAGGTCATGAGAGCAGAGCCCTCACAGCAGATGCCCGGGACAGTGCCCCGCCCCTCCTTCCGGTGAGGACAGCGGTCCATGAACCCGACACGGTCCCCACCAGGCCCTGACCCTGCTGGTGTCCTCCTCATCTCTGACCTCCCGCCCTCCAGAACCTTCAGCCGTAAATGGCCCCTGGAGGGGAGCCACCCAGGCTGGGGCGTCCGCTGCAGCCGCCTGATTGGACGATGACACTTGCGCGCCCTCGGAGCACAGCTCCAGGGAGTCTGGGCGGGACTCGAGAGAGCCTGGCACCCCCAGGTGGGAGGCGGTGGGGGGCCTCCGGGCACGCCAGATGTCCTTTCCTCCCAGGCGGGTTTCTGATCAAAGCCGTGGGGCCCGAAGGTTGAGGGGACACACTGATCTGCCCCCAGAGACCGAGATCCCGAAGTGCTGAGGAGGACAACTGTTGGCGCGGGGAAGGTCGGACCGGCAGACAGCAGCCGGGGCCGTGGTGGCGACACTGGGACGTTCGGCAGACAGAGCTTTCTGAATGACACGCGTGCAGAGGTGGGGCGTGGAGGCGGCCGTGGGCTGCACAAGAACTTTCCTGGGCAGCGCGGAGACCCCCTGCTCTGACACGCAGGTCGTACGGGGCATCCGGGGGTCCTCGTGTGGTCTCACACTGGGAGCTACCGGTGTCCTAACCTGGCCGATGACGACGACTTCAGAGAGTCCCAGGCAGCACCTGAGCAGCAGGGCTCCCTGAGCCGGCCGCCGCTGTCACCGGACAGCTGAAGGAACGGCCTCCTTAAACCCCGGCGCTGTCCAGCACCTGTCACCTGAGCGCGGAGAAGGGGATGGCTGCCCGTGGCAGTGGGGGTTCCTGTGTGCGCGTGACAGGAAAACGCATCAAGGTCTGTCCCGACCTCTGTCTCCCCTTGAGCTCTCAAGAATGAGAGAGGATCTGTATGCAAAATAACGATGAGCTCCTATGCCTTAAGTCTGACGGAAAGGGAAAGGGAGAAGGAGAACGTTACTCTGGGCAACGTCTTGTCTTATGCAACGACTCGGCAGCACTGGGCCAAGTCCACACAGAAAGCTTAAGGGCCATGTTTTCGCCACAGATCATTTCCACAAAAGTCTAATAGCTACGCTAAATTTCTGAAGAGCTGATTAAATTGAAATGAAATACCACAGATATTTACTGACTATTAAGTATCAGGCAACATTCTAAGACCCAATAAGCCCGTCTGTACCAGGCTCTGCCTTCAAACACTGTGCAAACCAACGAGGGGAGGAGAAGACATGAAGGTACCCGACAGCAATGTTTTGGAGTGAATTGTGCACCCCCCCCAAAAAAAAAAAAATTTCATGTAGCAGCCTGGTACTTTAGAATGTGATATTTGGAGACAGGACCGTCAAAGAAGTAATGACAGTTAAATGAACTCATAGGGGTGGGCCCCAATCCAACTGGACCGCTGTCCTTCTAAGAAGAGGAAGAGGAACTAGGGAGGTGTGTCCCCAGAGAAAAAGCCACCTCAGGACACGAAGAGAAGTCTGCAAGTCACACCGAGAGAGGCCTGGGAGAAAGCAAACCTGCCAAAACCTGGATCTTGGAGCTGGGGCCTCCAGAACCGATACTTTGTTGTAACCCTGGATCTTGGAGCTGGGCCTCCAGAACCGATACTTTGTTGTAACCCTGGATCTTGGAGCTGGGCCTCCAGAACCGATACTTTGTTATAACCCTAACAGAGGAAAACAGGCACTCTCTCCGTAGGGGAAGTGATGATCATACCGCTAGAGGAAAGAGCTTTTTATTGAATTGAAGGAATAGGCAGAGATTTCATAGAAGAAGCTGGGATGGTACTGGATTGGCCAAAAAGTCCGTTAAGATTTTTCTGTGAAATAAAAGACATTTTCATTTTCACCAATGACTTTACTGATTTGGATATTTCGAGTACGTCGGCTCTCTCCCACTCCTGGCTTCTAGTGGGCAGAGGCCAGGGGTGCTGCTGAACCCCTTCCAGTGCTTCAGACAGCCCCACAGCAGAGCATTCTTTGGCCAAAATGTCGACAGGCCCAAGAAACTTCACAAACCACTTTTGACACGTGCAGTCAGTCACAGCGTCTTCTCCACACACTGCACATATTTTTTTTTCTTTGCGTTCAGTTGCATTTTTACCTTTCTTGAAATAATAAAGCACAATATGCCAAAGATAGTACATGTTTTCATTTTCAATATTAAAATGGGCACACATAAATTCACCAATTTTGATAAGTTTTTTTTAATGCACGCTGATATGACAGCTGTCACAATACAGTCTAACAAAATTGTATCGGGCAGAAGAGGCCATGGGAGAGAGCCTGGGCGGGGCTGCTTGGCTCACTGGAAAGTCAGAGAAAAGGGGGCCTTGGGGGCAGGGGCAGGGGTCGGCCCGGGGCATGCTGCTGCTGCCCACTGCTGCCCTGGTTGCACGTCTTGTGGGTGCACTCGGAGTTCAGGAGACGCAGCCGAGAGCGAAGGCGGGGAGAGGGGAAGGCGTGGGCACGTACCCCAGAGGGAGGGCGCGCACGCACTGGGCCCTTTGTCTTGAGGGTTTTCCTCTCTCTCTCTCAGGCCTGAATCCTAAGGGAGATCTCAGGGGGGATCTCATCAGAACAGCCATCCGCTTTCCCAGGTGCGTCTGCCCTCTCAGGGTCCTGGTCTGCACTGCTCAGACAGCACCCGGTCCAGGGAGTCTCCAGTCACCGCAGTTGGTCCTGGGGTTGGGGTCACCCACTTGGTTCTGCTGCTTTTCTGGGCCTGGAGCTGAAACTCCGCTGGGGCCTAGATGTTACCATCAGGGAGCAAAGGTCAGGAAGGTCTAACCGCTTGACCAGCAAGGTGACAGGTCAGGGGGAGGACAGGGGCCACCCTGGGGGCGAGGTCCTCATTTTCCCCACTGCCAGGCACGGGGGGCTCTCTGCCCTCTGACCTGCTGTATCTGGCTGTAAATCGTTCAGCCAGTGTGTTCAGCTTTCTGCCTCAGTTTCCCCATTGCACTTGCCAAGGAAGTTCCTAGCTTCCTCCTCTCCTGCCTCGGACTCACATACGCAGACAGTCAGCTGTCCAGCCTGCAGGTGTAACGGGGGTGACAATTTCAGAACATGGAGGAGGGCCGTGAAAGGGCAATGCAGTTAATCAAGTGTCTGTTTTTTCTTTTTCCTTAAAAAAATAAAAGCTCACACTAATATTCTAAGTATAAACTAATTATAAGATTGTAAGATTGGTGTAACACAAACAATTCTGAGGTTACAGCCTTAGACACTAGGGTGACCTCAATTCACCGCAAGCTGGTCTGAACTCTGAAGCGCTTGCAAAAAAAGTAAAAGCCGCTCTCTGAGAAGAGACACTGCCCTGGATTCTTACTTCATGTCCACTCCATGACCCACGGGTGGTCACGCATGACCCCACAGGGGTACGTGCCCCTGAGGGACACCACCCCTCACTGTGTGCCTTCAAGTTCCCAGTGCCAATCGAGGCGACTCTGTCCCTCTCGGAACTGGAGTGTCCACCTCAGTTAATGAGCGAGAAGGTATAATATATTTTACACCATTAGTCACGCTATTTATTACCTGGCCACTGAGGACACTGTTAGATCCTTATCCCAGCACTGAGATGTCTATTTATGTATGCTCCGCCGATGTGCAGACCCCACTGAAACACGGGTCATTAAAAGGGGACTGAAAACTTCCATCATTAAACCCACAACGACCAAACACGGCAAGTTTCCACAGAGACCAAAGTAAACAAAAAACCCAGGTCCGGACCTGGCCTCTAATTATGTCCTTTCTGTGGATCACAGACAAACGTCAACATAGCCACATCATTGCATGTTGGTGCCAGTGAAAACCCCACGATTGCTAAAGAAACCGGGAACACGGATGTCGCAATCCTGCGTCTTGCCGATATAATATAGCAGAATAAAGAAAAATTGTAATGTGCGGCAAACACAGGCAGACGCCTTATTTCTGAAGGCCGCCGGGGACGCCGGGCGTAAGGGTGACCCATGGCAGCAGTGCTCAGCCAGTTCCATTCACCGAGGAAGACGAAGGAGAAGAGGGAGGAAGTAGCCCAACCCTAACCCACGGCACCAGGGGGACAGGAGAGGAAGCACCTGGCTTCTCCTGGAGAATCGTTCTCCACGAGAGGAGACACCTTCCTTCAGCAGAGCGACACTAACTCCCTGGCCACCGGGCCACCGACATCCCCAGGTCACGGCCAGGAGGCTGGGGCTTCCCCAGCAGCACAGCGCACAGGGCAGGCGGGGCGCCCGTGCACAGAGCACAGGGGCTCCCACGGCCCTCCTCCATCTGCGTCCCTCCCCACCACCCCCACAAAAAAGCAAAACCAAAAATCAGGTGCGAACAACAGGGACCCCCTCCCAGTGAAAAGGTCTTTGCTGATCGGCTGGCCCTTCCCTTCTGAGAGGCCGTGGAGGGGACAGGAGGCCAGGGCCGCGCCCCAGCGAGAAACAAAGGCGGCAAAAAATAGACGGTCAGCTCCAAGCATAAAAGGCAAGACTGTTCTTTTGAGGAAAATGCTATTTTTAAACAGCCAGGCAATCCGCCTCTCACATAAAGGCAACCGGTTCTCCTGATGGAAGCGCCTGGGCCACCTGCTCTCTCGAGGGACAACTACCGGACTAAAAATAAGAAGGTATTGATTTCCAGGGATATTGCGTCTCAGCAGAAAAGGAAGGTGCTCGCGGGAAAGTGTGCAGGGAGGCCGGCTGTGGCGCCCACGCTGCAGAGTCGGGAGCAGGGAGCAAGCGGGGTGCCCTGCTTTTATAGCGCAACTTTTCCGTCGCTCTGCAGTGAGAATCCCCCGGGAACAAGGGCTGTCTCCAACAGCAGAGCCTCTGGGGGTGCTCCCCGCACGGCTGGAGGACCCCGCCCCCGAACTCGGGCTCCGGGCCTTGTGATTCGGATTCAAGTTTTTTACTTACCACATCACACGTTAACTTAACAGGTAACTTTCAATACAGGTAACAAAAAAAAATTTGAATACCAGGACACCTTGTCTTAGAACACGATTAACGCTTGCAGCACGGAATAACGATGAGGATGAAAGTCCCCGGAAGTAAGGGGCCCGTCTGCACAGATCACTGTGGTGACAAACGGATCATCCACTCGCGGCCCTGGCTCTGTGAGCGGGGTCCGGGCTGAGAGCGGCACCTGCCTGCGTCTCCCCCACCTGGAATGCACCTGCACCTCCGCAAGCAGGAGTCCCGGCCACGTCCTACTTCCTTCCGGCACCCTTCCACCCCCCTGCCCTCCCACATCCACTGGGGGTCTTCACATCGCAGGCGGAGATGGAGGAGGTGCAGGGGACCCATATAAGAAAAAGGGTGCTGTCATTTCTAAAAAGCATCCACGGCAGACGATGTCATCTAGGTGTGTGAGAGCTGGCCCTTTGATCCTGTCACACCTGGGCGTCTGGCCCCGCCACAGCTCAGTAGCTGGTTCTTGACGGCATCCGCGTAAACCAGGCGACATGAAGAAGGGGCTGTGAGGACCGTGGAGAAGGAGGGAACCATGTCAAGGGTCCGGGTCTGGGCGGGGACATCTGGAGGTGTGAGCAGTGGACGGGAGGACCCCACCTGATGTGTGGAGGGGACGAGAGACTGAATTAGACGCAGGTGGGGTCCAGGTGTCAGTGGTGTCCCTGTCAGGCTGCGGAAGAAAACGTTAGTCTTACAATGACCAGTTGACGCGGATATCATTCACCCCAGATTGACTTTCTGCCTTCTTCTAGGCATTGCCCTGAGTCCTTGGTTAGCTATTTTTAATTCTGGCTAGTCACTTCTATTTTATATGCTTGGCCATCTTCTGCCACTCTTCATGGCGCTTGTTTAATGCTCATGAAGCTTTCATCAGAAAACACATCACTCTGCGACACTCTGTTGCTTCTGCTCCCAGATCCCAGGGGACAGTGCCCTGCCCTGGCCCTGGCCGCTGTGCAAGGGTCCGGAGTGGGGTCCCTGTTCAGGACAGAGCACGACCTGTCCGTCTAACCTGGGCTCGCCAGACATTTGAATCATGACCGGCTTCGTCATTCACGGGGAAGGGAGATGGACAGTGTGGACAAGACTCGTAAAACTCTCCGGGGAGATCCGTGTCCCTCCTCCGCCTGGACCCAGGAGACTGTTGCGCATTCTTCAAGGACATCCCTTCAGAGTAAGCCGTGCGTGGGCAACGAAGACTTCTCTAAAGACCTCCCAGGGGGTGGGGGCAGCCACCAGGCTGCGGGGCCCACAGCATCACACCACGCCCCGCAGACAGACACAGGTCTTCTCCCCCGTCCCAGACCAGCCGCCCGCACCCCATGGGCCTGCCCGTGAGAAGCTTCCACACCTCACTGGCTGTGCCCTGACCTTGAGAACATCTTCCCAAAAACAGTGGAGACATTTTCAGTTTCTCAAATGCACCCACGTCCCTGTGCAGAAAAATTCAGTGCCGTCCCGGTTTCGCCCTCGTGTGCGGGATCCGACGCCGGGCCCTGCACACTGACCGTCTCTATGGACATGAGGGGCTGTCCCTGCGAGAGAGCTGACTCTGCTCTGGGCAAAGCACCCGGCCCCCACAGCCAGCACTCACGGGAGGCAGGGTGGGTCAGCGAGAGGAAAGAAAAGGCAGGACACAGTGGCAGAGCCCATGAAAACGGGCTTACGAACAAAACCTGACAGTGACACATTAGGTCAGGGGCTTTGGTGAAAGCAGTCATCATTAGGGAGTTCCTGAGGCAGAGCAGGGTGGTGGCCACCAAGGAGACCCATCTGGTCCTGCCTGGTCCAGAGTTACACACAGGGACCAGAAGGCAGCCTGGGGGAGCAGACCCGGGGGCGGGGGGCAGGGGGACACCCGGGGGCTGGGGCACACCAGCTGGGTTGAGGGAAGGGCAGCGGTGCGAGGCTGGGGCTTTGGGCAACAGGCCAGCCACCCAGAACGGGCTGAGTTTTGGCGCCGGAGACGATAAACAAGAACAGGAAAAAGGGAAGTTACGAGTAGTGAGTTAAGTATGGAAAGGGGGGAAAAAAATCTTCGAAGATTGATTTCTCTGTATCCAACGCCACAGAAGTCTTCCCTGCAGAGAAAAGCTGAAACAGTAAGTTCAGCTTCTCTCCCAAAGACGTGATAAAGGATTAACAAAGTTTCCTACCAGGACGCAGCCAGCAGCCCAGAAATCACTGTGCTTCCTCCCCTGCCCAACCTGCTCCCGCCCTGGACTTCCGTGTGTCACTGCGCTGGGCTGCTGCTGGTTCCAAGTCCGTCAGGGCCCACACTGCCCCGTGGGTGCGGGCCTTCCGCCAGCCCACCCCCCGTGCGAGGGCCCAGCGCTGGAAATGGGACCCACCGCCTCGGGCTCCCAGAATGGAGGTGCGTGCAAAGCCACATCGCTCCCGCCCTCCCGCCAGGGACCCCCCTCCCCAAGGCTAATAACGGAAAACTCGGCCTCGCAGAGTGATGCAGATCCTCCAGGCACCGCTGCACTTTGTCACACACGACAGCCAAGTGCCACCGAGTCCCATCAGGAGCGTTTCCAAGGGCTGGCTCACTATGAGGCTCCCGGCGGCAAAGGCACATTTTTCAAAAGTCCCCTTCCTGCGGGAAATGGCACGTTGTACCGTCGGCAGTCAGTGCTGTCGGACGCTCGGAAGCAACGGGCTTTCGCCGTTCGCTTTTGACCACGTCCGCCAGGTGCCCGCGTCTGCGTCCACTCTAACGTCAGGTTTCCGTCTCGAGGTGGAGTGGCTGGAAGAAAGCTGCTGTTTTGGCTTGCAAGTCCAAGGTTTACAGGAGTGTCTTTGTCCTCGACACCAGCACGGGCCAACAGGGTCCCATTTGGTCCCGCACACAGTATGAAAGGGACGTGAACCCGAGGGGTGAGCTTCTCACTGCTCCGCCAAGGACAGTCTTGAGCGAAACTGGCATTTTTTCCTGCGGGAGCCTGGGAGTAAAAAATCCAGTGCCCACAGCTGGGTGCCGCGACCTTGACTTGCATCAAGGTGCTGAACGTTTTCCCAGCATTCTCTGTCAGCAGTAATACCAATGCCAAACTCCGGGGGAAAGGCGAATGACATCTTAGTGCGATCAGGAAAATAGCTTTGGCTTTGCAGCACCCCCGTCCCAAGAGGGTCTAGGGAGACCCCACGGAGCCTGAGGTTTCTGCTTTGAGAGCCTCGGGCCAGCCCACTCGCCAACCCGCCTTCCTAACGGGCCTCCTGCCTCCAGCCACCTGCACAGCAGCAATTTTTATGGGAAAATGCTGCCAGATTCACCTAAAACACCAGAAAGATATCGTTCTGGTCCCTTCAGAATCCCGGGCATCCTCCCCACTGGTGACAGAGTCAACTGCAGCTGCCCTGAGACGCCCTGGAGGCGGCCGAGGCTGCTCCCTGCCCCCGCCCCCCGTGCCCACCACCCGCACCCCGTCTGGCTGAGCAGAACCGAGGGTTTCTGGGCTGGGCATTTGCGGCTGCAACTTCCTCCATCCGGAGTGCACCTGGCACTGCCCAGTCGTCACTCAGCCCATGGTTGGCAAAAGCCGCATGGGAGAATTGGGCTGGGCAGCGTTTAAAACCTACTTCCTCTGAAGCTCCTGCGTCCAGGGACTGGGACTGACTGTGAGTGGGGCCAGGCCTGGACCCGGTCTCCCTTCGTGCATCTCAGGCGACACTTGGCCAAGACCCTGCACATCCGTCACACGTGAACTGCAGGAAGGGCAGGGGCCCCCCATCCCCCAGTCTCCCCTCCGTCCCTACCCTGCACTCCAGCTGCCGTTCCATCCACCTCGCCCCCAACGAGCTGCGCAGCCCTTTAAGACGGCGCCCTGCTGTGTCCCCCGTCGCGTCCCATGGAGCTCCGACCAGGACACAGACTCAACGTGTGTGTGCGTCTGCACACGTGTGTAGTGAAATACACATCACACGCTTACCATGCCCATCATCCTAAGTGTCTAGTTCAGTGACATGAAGTACACTCACAGTGTTGTTGCCACCGCCCCACGACCTAGTTCCGACCTTCTCCTCACCCCAAATGCAGACCCGCACCCCAACAGCCCTTGCCCGTACCCCGCCCCCCCGATGCCTCATCACCACTCATCTGCTGTGTGTATGACGATCTGTACATATGTGATGTGAGTCAGCATGTGGTGCTTGTATATCTAGCTAGAACATGCTACGCACATATCTATCTGTGTGCCATGTGAGCTCATCAATACACGCATGGATACATAGGCCACAGGCATCAAGGTGTCCCTCGGAGTTCCCACAGCCCTCTGTCCACCACCCCCTCACGGCCACTCACAAGCTGCCTCCTCGGAAGCCGAACCCCCTCCACCAGCCAACTTCAAGGCTTTCGCAAGTGAAACTGCCATGTGTATTGTCATACTTATGTATTCCTTCACCATTTGACATACATAATAACACCACGCTATGACTTGCACTTGGTTCCTGTTCTGTTCTTTTAAGGTGTCACTGATGACGTTTTTAAACGCCGGGTCCCTAATCTCGGTTTTCCTGTAACAGCTGCATGTGGTTTTCGTTGTGCAACTCTGTGCGGCAGGGCGAGTTTCGGGAACCAGCAGCGGCCTCGCTGCAGAACTGAATGTGCGGTTCCCACCCCCCACCAGAAGCCTAGGTCCGAGACCGGGCTCTCGGGACCTGCTGCTTCCTTTCTTTCGAGTCAGTCCCGGACACGGCACGGACACGTCACCGCACGGATGAAAAGCCTCTTCCGCTCAACTCCCTGTGAAACATATGGTCACATCGCTGTACGCCGGAGGGGCTTGCCCCTCCTCCCCCGCCGGAAGAGCCCAGGGAAGACCCCCTGGGCAGGACACGAAGCTACCACGTGAGCAAGCCCTGGTCGCACTCACTCCGACCACCGCCATCCCCACAGACATCTGCGGTCCCGGAGAAACCACCTGGGAGGAACGGCGTCTCCAAAAGTGCCCAGAGCTCGCTCACGCCTCATTCAATGTTCTCCCGCTTACATTTTCGAGAGTTTATGGGGCTTAGTAAGTAATTTATTGCCGCGCTTAACGAGATTTAATCGGGGTGCTTCAGATGGAAGTCATTCGGAGAAAGAGGCAAGATGATGATGATTAGGACGCGGAAGTGAGCTTTCAGAATCACCCGGGAAAGACAACTGCCCTCGCGGCGTAATCACGTGTATCATAAGATAACACTCACGCTTCGTGCAGAAAAGTGATAAATAGTCAACCACGCTACATTATATATAGAAGTACCTGCAAAAAGAAAAAAGCCGTCCCCCCACACCCGGCCCCTGGGTGGGCACTCGGCCTTCTCTGATGACTCCCATTCCCGTCCCCGCCTCCCCCCACTCTGGAATGCAGCCCAGGGCGACCAGACCACCCTTGCTTCTGACCTCCGACCTCGTTCCAGGCCTGGCCTCAGCCCCTGGATCCAGCAGGCCCGCCCGGCGGTACCAGGAGGAGGGAAGGCAGCCCCGGGAATCGCCGGTCCCCCCTCCACCCCACCCCACCCCACCCCGCACACCTGCGGTCCCCGCAGCAGAGCCCCACTGCCACATTGATCCCCCAGAGGATGCCCAGAGCCTCCACTTCCCCCGGAATGGAGTGTATCTCTCCTCGACACCCTGGCGTCCCTCCCAGGCCCACGAGCAGCTCGTAGACACGCCTCCCTCTTTCCCCAAGGACACGGTGCAGCGCTGGGAGAGGCAGGGGCCGGGACGCAGCCAGACCTGGTGGTCCCTGCCGGGGGCGCCCCGTCTCCCACAGCTGCTGGCAGTGAGAACATCCCTCGACAACAAACGAGGACTTGCATCGTCCCGTCCAGGACCCGGGGGCCACACGGGAGAGAGGAATTCCACTCTGGGGCAGGAAGCAGCAACCACAGCAGGAAACGCATGGGGTGGGGGGCGGGTGGCAGAGGCAGAGAAGGGCCTGAATGAGCAGAAGACCCCAGAGGCTCTGCCGGCCTCCACCCGTACCCCCCTACACACACAAACACTCACAGCCCCACCACCGCCAGCCCAGGCCACAGGCGGACGGGTGCAGGAGAGGGTCACTCCTGGACCCCCGCAGTTAAAAAGCCAACATGGTCTCAGGCTCTCAGCACGGATCAATAACCAGGGGTGGGTGTCCAACTTTTCGGCGTCTCTGGGCCGCAGTGGAAGAAGAGTTGTCTTGGGCCACACGTTAAATACACTCGAGGTTAAAAATAGAATCGACAAACATTCGCAGGGAGATGGGATCTAGAAACTGGGCAAAGACGGGTGGTTCCCCCCCCCCACCCCCAGAGGGACCTTCCAGGAGGAAGTGACAGCAAACAGGCCATGTACACACGGCAGGGCACCTGGATAAATACTTGCAAGAAGAAGGAGGAGGAAAAAGAGAACACGAACAACGCCTTCAGTCCTACTGTTTCACCCACGTTCAGGATCCCAGTCACCTAGCAGAAGGGAGCCGGAGACACGTGGAGAAAGATTGTTAAAGAATAAATAGTCTCCACCTTTCGGGAAACCCAATCCCAGTTGATGCTCCTCTTTGGGCACTTGGCCCCGTGGCCTGGGCAGGTCCACTCGCTGTGCAAGGCTCACGGGACAGCAGGGAGGCCCACACCCCAGCCCTCACTCTGCTCGGAGTTGCAGGTCCCTCTGCTGAGCCTGAAGCGCAAGTGAGGAGCCCACGCACTCAGCATGCGGGACCCCGGAACCCAGAAGGACCGCCCACCTCCCAAATCCCAGCATTATCAGCTGCTGCTCTAATACTGAAGCTGCGCTGACACGCACAACAGTTAGCTGGTCTTCATTCCAGCCAACTCCCAGAACAGGGGTACGGGGCCTACCTCCTCTTGAGTGCTGGAGGAAGAGCAGGGGACAGGTGGAAGAGCAGAGGACAGGTGGAAGAGCAGGGGACAGGTGGAGGCTCCCGTGGGAGCCTCGGGTCTCCCGTGTCCAGGCGCAGTCCTTTCCGGCCATCCAGAAACCAAAACGGGGCCCGGGGCCGATGGAGGGAGAACGTACCTTGCCATTCCGTAAGTGTTTCTCTCAGAAGCCGCCTTAAACTTCCTCGAATAGAGAAGCCGGGCCTTCCTGTTTAACCTTATAATCGGGCCTTCAGGTCGTACACCACCCCCACCACCTCCATGAAAAAGAACGCGGTGTAAAAGGCCCCTGGGAGGCATGCACGCAAGGGACAAAGGCGGCTTCTTTGGGAAAGCGTCACATGCAGGCAGGTCCTTATTCGTTGGCATCTGTGTTTCTCTAAAGGTGAGTTACAGCTCTCTCGTGGTCCCCAACACGGTTTGTGGAAGCAATTTTTTTTTTAGTGGAATGGACCAGAACAGAGAGAAAATATGAGAGTGTTTCGCCTGCTGTCAGGTTAACTGCCGTTTGGGGAAACCCGTACCACAGGGAGGCCGGGATTTGGTTTTTCAGGTACAAAGCCACGACTGGGGACGACGTCAGGGTGACCTGTTGACAAGTGTTCTCCTCGGGTTACTTTTAACTCTTCGCCCCATCAAGACGCTTCAGAATCACCTCCATGGTAATCACACTGGGTCCCATTACAGTCTCACGATAACAATTGACAGAAGGGGCTGGACCTTTACCACCGCACAACCATCCCCTCCCAAAGGTCTGCGGCGATACCAGGAGCTCGAGGGAGAGCTAAACCCGCCGTCCCAAACCATCAAGACCCCACGGCCCTGCCTCCACTCCACGGGCGGCGGGCTCGGACGCGGCGGGCTCGCCGGTGCCCTGCAGGAGCCGACCCAAGAACTGGGCAGTACTTGTACCAATGTCGTAAAATAACTTCTCATTGTAAGAGAGAAAGTATCTGAGACCACAGAGTCAAGTAGTGGGTTCTGCCATGGTAAGTGTATCAAGGTATTTTCCAAAGACCTCAGGGGTGTTCCTTTGTTTCTTTTTCAATCACAGTTGACCTCCATTGTTTTTGTATCCGTTTCCAGTGGTGAGGCAACCATGGACGTTACAAAGTCATCCCCGACCCCCCAATCCTTCCAGGACCCACCTGGCACCACACACAGTGATCACAATATTATTCACCAAATTCCCCATGCTGTGCTTTATAGGCCCCTGACTGTTTGGCAACCACCAATCGGTACTTCTTAACCCCGTCCCCTTTTTCAGAAGGAAATGCCTGGTTCACCACTCCAAGAGGCACACGCTCCAATGGCGTGTCACGAGGAGAAAACGTTTCCTTCAGTAATTTTCTGAACCAGTGTTTGCCCTTGACTTCTGTAAAATCTATTTCACCCTTGAAACGTGTATACACACAAATTTTAAATAAGAACACAAGCTTTACTTACTTAATCAATAAAGTTCTTTCTGTAAAATAGACTCTTTCCAAATCCTTGGTCAATCAAGTTTGCTTTAAATAAGACATAATTATTATGGTTGGAGTTCTTTAAATTGTTTCCTTTATATTGCTAAAAAGCCAGCTTATTTTTCTAGGAAATATAACAAGCTTATTGATAAAAATGGACTGAATTTTAAGAACATCATGGAAGCCAATGGTTTTTTTATTAATCAATTTAAGCTTTACTTTTCTCATCTTCTTTATGCTTTTGTTAAAGCTAACCCATTAAAATCTATCTATCTATCTATCTAACCAACCATCCCCCCTATCCTGACACATGACCATATACATAGCAGGTACTTGAGGAAAAAAGTACTTTCTGAATGGAAAGATTACATAAGATACAATAAATTTATTCTAATACCCAATTATAGCTCAATTTATTTATCAACTTTTACTCCCTAAAGCACGCTTTCTTAGCTAGCTCTGTAACCTCTGTTCATCAAAAGAAAGCCATCGATCCAAGCATTCAGCATTAAATCCACTCAACTGAGAGCGTGCTGCCTTGATTAAGCTGTCTGCAGACTGTCGAATCAAAGAGCATCTAGAATAGAAGTTCGACATCAGAGACTCCACACACACATACTTTTCCCAGATCTCTTTTCTGAGGGTTCCATACAATTCTAAGCATCCCTCTCTCCAGAAAATTAAACCACTCCAAAGTGCCCCAAAATGTAACGATGGGAAACTGCAATATGTTGCTGTTTCTAGAATATCGAAAAGGCCAAATGGGAAGGCCGGGGGGTGGGGAGGGCAGAAAATAATAAGGAACACAAGTCCCTTCCACGTCCCTCCTAATTCCAGGTCCCCTGCCCCAAGATAATCATCCGAAGCCTTAGCCAGAAGGGGAAAACCAAGTTTTAGGCAACAACCAAGAACTACTCAGAATTTTTTTTCCCCTCATCATAAGCCACTGCCACGGGTTGAAAGGAGAATTCTTTGGGCCCATTTCCAAAGATGTCCCTGTAAACTCGACACCATCTCAGACGCTTTTACCTCGCCGGGGTGTGAAGCCCACATCAAAAGCTTGCAAACCCTACAAAGCTGTGGGAACACTGAGAAGAACGAGGAGGAAGAAGCTTGCTGCGTGTTTCGTGTCTAACAGGAGGGCTGTAACGGAAGGGACTCGGAAACTGGGAAGAGACCAGCCGCGCACGGAGGGCCGCTGTCTGCTGGTGGCCCTCGCTCTCCGCGGCTCCGTCCGCATCCGCTGCCCCAGGCTGGCCGGTGGGTGAGTGCCCCGCCTGAAACAGTCCGCCATTCCCACTGCCCGGGACAAGCACAGGGCACTGCGGGGACACACGGGCACCGATGAGATGAGTCTGCTCTCTCACACCTGTTTGCAGCACCTGCCAGGTGTCAGCAAAGAGGACGCCTCTCCAGCCTCAGCGTTTCCAATCAGGTGGAGGACAAGAGACCTGACCCAAATAACCAGAGTTCAAGGTCAAACGTAAATATCATCGGAATGGTACAAACAACATCGTCTGGGAGTCCAGAAGAGGCAGATCGTCACTGGCCTGGGTGATCAGGCGAGTGTTTTTTGAAGGAGATCAAATTAAATTGCGTCTGAAAGGATAAACAGGATTTTGCAAAGCAGAGCTGGACGGATAATTTGACAAGTGAGGAGGGCGCCCCGGCATTCCCCAGAAGGCTAGCGTGGCCGCCCACACCGGGCCCCGAGCCTTCCTCCCGATACCCCACGATGCCGCCTCTGTGGGGAGGCCCGGCGGGGTTCGGCCATGGGGTGTGGGGAGGTCAGAAGCAGAAAGGCAGGAAGGCCGAGGTGAGTGTGAATGCTGAGTGCTTCCCGAGCTGAGCCAAAAAGTCAGGACTTCGCCAGGGAGAACAGGAGACTACTGATGATGCTTCTGAATGGGACAGAGAGAGGGAAGGGGAGGAGGGAGGGAGGGAGGGAGAGAAAGGAAGAGAATGAGAGAGGGAGGGCGGGGAAGGCAGGAAGGCAGGCAGACACTGGGTCACTGGGTCGTGTACTGCTATGAATTGATTGGTAGAGATCACTGGCAAGCACCTTTTTTTCTTTTTTTTTTTGTGACTGCTGCCTGACACACTGAAATGGGAAGATTTGGAAGGGGCCTGAAGGGTCATTTCTTTCACCCCCTGCCCAGCTGGGTGAGTCCCGCCCCGTCATCCCAGGAGGCCCCCGTGGCTCTCAGCACCGCTGGGCAGTGAGCCTCCCGCCCCAGAGGCCACGCCCCTCAGCCCCACGGAGAGGCCGGACGGCATCTCCTCCGGCTACGGTCTTCCGACAGCTCGGTCCTTTGGTCCAAGGTCCAGAGAAACACAGAGCAGCATCCCCCTGTCTGTCTGTCTGAGACACGCTGTCTCCACATTCTAACGACTATAAAATCAGAAGAGTCCTGCGAGTGTGTGTCCAAACACCAACCGGCGGCGATTTTCCGTGGCGCTGAGTGAAACAACGCTGCAGCTCAAGGTCAGTGCTGGGTCGGGTGCGATAGGACAGCCGGTCACAGAGAGGCCGGCCTCACCCCTCTGCCATGGCTCATCTCCCCTCCGTGTTGGACACGCATGCTCAGAAGTGGAGCTAACGCGTCCAGGCCGGGAGCCAGGCACTCCTGGGTCCCAGAGCAGCCCCCTTGACGAGCCGATTGACCTTGACCTGGGTCGCATTTCTCTGTATTCCAGTTCCCTCCTCTGTAAAACGGGGCTCACGACAACACCAGCCTGGCGGGCCATCTGCGTGTGCGTGACACAGGTAACGTGTGTACGAGCCAATGCGCAGTGCTCGGCACTCGACCCCAATGCCACCACCGTCACCTCCCTCTCAACAGCATCACCCCCTCCCTGCCATCGTCCTCCGGACGACAAAGCCTCTAAGACACCGGCCCACTTCTGGGTGCACTCCGATCCACCTGCGTTCCTGCTGCTCCAGCCTCGTGGATGGCGCTGACGGAGAAAGATCAAGGAAGGGTTCGAGGGAGGAACCTTACAGTGGGTAGAGTCAGGTAACGGAGAAGGGAAGGGGACAAGAGTGGACCCCAACTCCAGACAGATCAGAAAGCCTCACTCCACGCCCCGCCCAGAGCCACTCCCGGCATCCTGCCCATCCCCCACATTCACGACGGAAGCTTGTGCAGGAAGTGGGGGCGGTGGGAGCTCCTGCGACCAATCACATCACACACACACACACCTGGGCCTCTGGCTCTCCCCACAACTGCTCACAGCACAGGGTCCGGCCACTTCCTGCCTGTTCAGCAGCACGTACGGCGTCTGTGCCCAAGAAGGGGCGATTCCCTTGAACACAAACACGAGCACTTCCGCGAGCAGGGCAGACTGGCGCCAGGAGACAGACCGTCCACGCCGCATCACCGCCGGGCCCGGCAGCAGGCACCGCCACTGGGCTTCCGTGCAGCCCGTCCACCCACGGCACCAACTTCGAAACCTCTGAGTCTGGCCTTCAGAAGTGTGGCCGTGGAATTCCATTTTCTCCAACCCAAAACACGAGAGAGAGAGCAAGAGAAGCAGCAAAGCAACATATTCAGCAGCAGGCTGCCCCTTCTGCAGCCCGGCGTGACAAAGCGGTGAGTGCTCTACACATTAAAGGCAATAATTAAAAGCTGTTCTGAAATAAATAAATGAGGCCAAGGCCATGCAACTAAGGGGACCGACGAGGACAGGCTGAAAGAACAGTCAGGTCCTGGCGAGGAACAGGGCGTCTGGGGCTTGAACAGACCTGGGGCATCACCAACAGGGCAGCTGCTGAGACGCGTCACCATCACCACTGAACACAGAGTGGACATTCGTGGAGGGAGAAGAGACACCGAGGGACTCCGAGAGGCTCCCACCAAGAGACAAGGTTCCGCCCAGGTGCAGGTTAGAGCACGTCAAACACAGCATGTCTCTAGAATTTTCCTTATCATCGGCCTGGGACCTCAGGGGCACAGTATGGCTCCAGCAGCAAAGGCGTCTGGGAAAGGTCAGACTCTCCGTTTGACCTGCTGTGACTGTTTACCTCTCTGTAGCCCCAGGCTCGTCTGGCCCCCTGGAAAACCAATCCTGCCCCAAGACAAACGCCGCGCCCCCAGGAAGAGGTTAATGAGCACAGAGTGTGGACGGCAGCCTGGTGCTGTCTGTGACCTCGGGAACGCTTCTGTCCCTTCTGGTGGTCTCCCTGACTGCCCACCGTAAGACGTTACTCGTATCAACCCCCTATGAAAAGGGGCCCTGTCCTGGGAGGGGGTGGGCTCCTCCCTGCCGGCCACCGCAGGGAGCCGCTGCTTCGCCGGTACATGCAGGTTCCTCCTGTTAAGGCTCTTCCGGATTCGAAGAAGGTTATGTGCCAGTTCTACAGAGTCAATCCTGAATTTAGACACTTGGGGCTTTCCCCCACCACCATCCCGCTCAACCCCCTCTGGTTAAGATGTGGAAAATGAGGCCCACGAGACTTGCCTGCAGCTGCACGGCCACGCCAAGTTCAACCGAGCCAAGATCGGACACCAGAGCTCCCAGGCATGGACTCAGTCTCCTCCCTCCCAGAAACGTGTGAGCTCATCCAAGAATAAAAACTAACACAGCTGGAATTCTCCCAAGAAAAACCCGGGCTGGTCTGCGTGGTTCTAGTGAGGATGAAAGAAGAACCGTTTTAATAACAAGCCAACCGACAGCCCCGTGCTCTTCTCTAGAACAGGGACCTTGAAACGTAACCCGGCCTGTAGGATGGACAGTGTCCGGCAGTGGGCGAGACCACGCCGGGGCCGTGAACTTGCCTCCCACACACCTGCCCTCTGGCCTCCCAGCATGTGCCGCGCAGACCATACTTTCTGAGAGTGAAATACGGAGGCCGAGCTGCTGAGATTTTTGTGTCATTCCTGAAGATCAGCCTGGATCTTTGGCCTGTTTTGCCCGTGGAAAGAAAGCAAATGTTCAGCATTTGCAGTGATCGTGAATCCTCAAAAGACACAGATGGAACCTTGAGGCCGTACTCGAACTCCTTGTTTCCTCCCTGCCCCCGAGCGTGAAAACCTAAGCTCCACGCCCTCTCACCTGCTGCCCCGAGAGAACGGGACGCCGCGGCGCACGCCCACGGGAGCCCGTCTGCGCCTTGCCGCTCCGTCTCCACGGCGGCTCTGCACGCATCTCCAAGAAGCAAAGGCGGCTGGGGAGGACTCCTCTCAAACCCTGTCAGCAACCTTCCAAGACACCAAGCCACCTGCAGCCAGCGGTGGAGACACCTTTTCCAAACCTGCACCGCACTCCGACCTCGATCAGGGACAGCACACACCTGCAGCCCTGGTGAGCACGAGGCCCCACGGCTGGCGAAGAAACCTCAATACCCTCTCCCCTTAAACGCCCTGTCTGCCCCCAGAACTGCCCTGACAGTCTGAGCATGACTATTCTCAACCCTGAATGGCGGGGCCAGGGCCCCGAAACCCGCCATCCCTGTGGCCCCCCAACCGGCGGGAGCATCCTGCTCCATCCACCGCCAGCGTGCTGCCTGTCGGGCCCCGGCTCAGACACGGCAGCTTTTCTGGCAGAGCCCAAGACCTTCGGAAAACCCTCCGTGCCCCCGCAGTCCTCCACCCTACAGAACGGGAAAGCCTGCAGGCGCCGCCCCCCACGCCCCCCACATCACACGACCACTCAGGACGGTCCCAGCTGTGTCACACTGGCAGGGCCGCAGCGCCCGGCTCCCCCAGCGAGCACGGACCCAGGGGCGGCTGTGCGGGTGGGCGCCCTGCAGGTGTGGTTCACGCCTGCAGGGGGCACCCTGGGGCGGGACTCACCCTGTCAGCCGGAAAGCCCCCGCTGCAGTTTCCCTGAAGAAAATTCTCCCTCAAGACGTCAGCATCTTCTGCCCAAGGGTGTCCTTACGCACATAAGGGACGCGGCATGATGCAGCTCGTCACGCCATGTACTGAGGTGGCCAAAGCGTTCGTTTAGTCTTTTCCGTAAAATAAGACGCATTTTTTCATTTTCACCGGTAACTGCATTGATTTGGATACTTTGAGTAGGTCAGCTATCTCCCGCAAGGTAGAGCATTGATTGCTCTCAATTAATGTCTCGATCTGATTGCTATCATCCTCAACCGGTCCGCCTGACTGTGGACACCCTTCAGCGAGAAATCTCCGGCACACAACTTCGCAAACCACGTTTGACACGTTCCATCCGTCACAGCACCTTCTCCGTCCACGGCACAGATCTGCTTTTGCATCTCACTGAGTTTTTACCTTCCTTGAAATAATAAAGCGTAACACGCTGCCCGTGCTGTGCATGCGCACTGATGTGCCAGCTATCACAACACAGTCGAACGACGCTGTTTTGAATCTTACGGAAAAAACAAAAAACTTTTTGACCCACCCAATACGAGTCTGGGCTCCCCACGGGCCCTGTTTCCCTGGAGAGCGCCGGCCACTGAAACACGGCCCAGGGCCCTGTGTGCGTCACTACAGACCTCCAAAAACCCGGGCTCAGCTGCAGACTGAGATGCCAGAGGGGGGCCGGGCAGGCAGTGCCGCTGGGGGGAGTGGCTGTCAGCCGGCAGGCGGCAGACCCAGGCCGCCGCAGGGTCCTGGAGACAGGAGGGGGTGTGGGGAGCCACAAGCAACTGTGGGCCCTTCTGCCTACAGGGGACCGTCGGGTCCCCAGGGCCTGGACATGTCCCACTTGCTCCAGAAAGGCCAGAGATCCATGCATTTTCAATGGAACACCCTCCCCATCCTATCCCCCCCCCGCCCCCATTCTTTAAGTATAGACAGCTGATTCAGACTTAGAGCATCTCGTCGTGCAGTCCCGTGGGGGGCAAGTAGAACAAGTCCGGGGGCCAGAGGGGGGCCAGGGAAGCGGCCCCGCAGCTCCACCTGCGCTCCTCGTCTCGGCCCGGAAACCGCCCCTGGCAGGTGGGCCGGCTGGGCAAGGTCCCGCGGCGGCCGAACACAGGGCCACCAGGACGCAGACCCCGAGCAGCAGGAGCCACACGCAGCTCTGCTTCCCCGTCCGGCCCCCGCCCCGAGGAGCGGGAAGCTCTTCACTTGCGTCTGGTCGTGTCCTCACGGGACTGAAGAGGCAGCAGGGAAAGCGTCCCAGGTGGAGGACGCACGGCAACGCGGACAACGGAAGGCCTGGCTCAGGCACGCAGGCCAGGGCCCCCGAGACCTGTCTGCTCCGCCCCGTGGGTGGGTGGGCGGGCGCCCCACTGTCTGGGGGGGGGGGAGCGGGGGGCGCCCATCGCTAGTGCGATTCTAATGAGTGGCCCAGCCGGGCTTGGGCACTATTTTCACTTACCAAGTTTCCAATTAAACATTTTCGTCACGGGGACAGTTCGGACAATAACCTAGTGAACTGCAGCGTGCCCACCATTCAGTTTAAAAACTTAAAAACCACACACAGAGAAATGAAACATTGTGAATACACACACACACACACACACACACACAAAAAAAAACTCAAGAATCACAACAGGAAGCCTCCACGATTCTTCACCACCTTCCTGCAGAAGGAGCCGGGACCGAACCTCCTGAGGGCACTCGCGTGTGCAGGCCGGGCTTGCACCACCGTTTCACACGCAGCCGGCGCCCCACGGCCGCTCTGCGTGCTCTCGGGCCTGAAGCAAATGGTGCCAAAGGTGTGCACCCGCCTCGCCACTGGCTTCCGTTTTCTCAGTATGATGCTCTGGACACCCACTTACGACTACTCTGGCCTCACAGCCCACTCATTGGGCGACCGTGACACTCTCCACGTGTCCCTGGATGCTGGGTGTGCACTGCGCCCGATGCGGCAAAGCACGCTCTCACACGTGACTCCCCTCGTGGGCAGTGGGAGGCCGCCCCCGAGGGGGGGTGAGCTGGAGCAACAAGGGCTCTGTGGTTGTGTAAGATGCTGCCGTGAGGGGAAGGAGGGGGGATGGAGGGCGGAGATTCCACACAATTGTTGCTAGTTTTCCATAATTTTAAAATTACTTCAAAACTATTATTTTTTGTAAAGAAAAACCTCTGACTACTCAGAGCAACTCCCCGCAGGGCTGCAAAGCTTGGGACTAAGTGCCAGGCCCTGCGAGCCCCCCGCGGCCGGCGGCACCAGGGCGGGGCTGGCCCCGGCACCGGATTCCGGGAATGTCACCAGCCACCACGTGAGCTCGTCTGCTGGGAGCACCTCCAACAGCGAGCTGACATATGGCCATGCGTGGTTAAAAAATCAAAGCCAACCTCTTGACTATTTATAAACCAAGGCAGCCAGAAGTCATTTAAATTAAAAAGACAGCACAGCCCTGGCGACCAGGGTGGCTCACTTGGTCGGGCGTCTTTCTGCACAGCGAAAGGTCGCCGGTTCGACTCCTGGTCAGAGCACAAGCCTGGGTTGTGGGCCAGGCCCCCGGCTGGGGTGCGTGCAGGAGGCAGCCTGTCAACGTTTCTCTCCCTCTCTTCCTCTCTCTAGAAATATATAAAACCTTTTTGAAATTGGTAAAACTAATAAGACAGCAAGATCCATTAGATTCCATAATTCTCTCCAGCTACGCCACCTTCCTGTCCCATACGAAAGGACGTGTCTTCTTCATAGGTTTACGCTGAATCTGATCTATTTAATTCGATCCATGTAAGGGCACGTCTCAAAGTTTCAGAACCACTCAAGTATATGGGGGAAAAAAACCTTCTTTGAGTTCAGACATCTTTCTTCTCCTGCTCTTTCCAACCAGGCAGACGCCCTGAGCTGCGAGCAAACTGTTTACACGTGAGGGCGCAGAGAAGGGGACTGAGGCGAGCCTCGTGGGCCAAACCCAAGCCCGGCCACCTCCTCTAGGAAGCCTGCCAGAACTAACCTCATCTGAACCACATCACTCGCCTCCTCCCCTCTCCCTCCAGCCTCCCGCATTCCGTCTGGCCTCAGTCACTTAGCACTTGCACAGACTTTGATTGGGATCATCTGCAAGTGCCTGTTAGGTTTTCCCTTCCTGCCCGGAGTGTAAACTCCTCAGGCATCACGTCAACCCGCGGCCAAGACCCAGGGCCGGGCCACAACAGCGAGGAGCTGCGCTGGGAACGAAGCCACAGCTGCATCTCTGCAGCCACGGCCTGAGGCTGCTGCAGCCTTCGGGGGACTTGGTTTCCTCCCACCAAACCCTGCTGTGAACCCGCCGTCCGCGTCGCCTTCCTCTGCTGACACTTGTTACGTCCACGGCACGGGAACCCTGGGGGCTACAATCCCCGCCGGTAAGAAACACCTGAGTGGTGTGTTTTGTTTTTGCTGCCTCCCACAACGTAAGTCGCCCACTAGCGACCTGACAGAGCTTAATAAACGCTGGTCAAACTCACCAAGGGACAAGGCCGGTGACTGGGGACCGAGGGGCCTCGGGGGTGGGGGGGTCCGTCATCTGAAGTCTGTTTCCTCTACTTGGCCTCCCAGTCCCGGCCCGCACTCACGAACAGCCTGCCATGCCCGCACCAGATGGGCCAGCGAGGATCCAAAAGGCCACGCTGAAACCCACCGGGCCTTTTGGCACCTCCGGAATCTGCCCGTGCGGGTGGCACCGGGGTCTCGCCCGCAGCTGCAGCCTGACTCAGGAACGGGAGGGGCCAAGGTCTCCCTGGGGTGCCAGGTCAGCGAGCAGCCAGGGCAGTGGCCCCGGAGCTGTGCGGCTCAGGGCCGCCAGGCCAAAGCTCATCATCTCCCGAGCACTCACCCAGATTCCTGGCGCAGCTGAGGAAACAGCCCGGGGATTGCGCAACCGACCGTCTCCCCCTCCGAGGTACTTCAGAGTCTCGCCCCACGCCGATCGCCACAGCTCTGGAGCAGGGGGCTGTGCTCTGCCCCCTGTCCTTGGGATGCTCGAGGCCCCCAAGGGGCCCGGCGGGCGTGGCAGGGTGGGGAGAGCAGGGGGGTGTGAGAAGCGGACCCCTCCCAGGCCCCTCGCCCACAGGTCTGGGCGTCATCGTCAGAGATTTTTCTGCTGCTGGGTTACAAGACACCTCTCGCTTGTTACCACGTTTGAAGGCTGCACTTTATAAGCTACAAACTCAGAACTTTCCTTGGGTCTCTGTACGGGCAGGTCCCGGAGTGAAGCCAGGGTAGTCGTGCTGAGGAAAGGGGGGACAGTGAGGGGGCCGTGGCTGGAACAGGGCGCCCCGGGGAAGGAGAGGGGGAGTGGGTGCCAGAGGGAGGAGGGAGCCAGTGGCGGGAAAACCCGCAAAAAGGAGAGCAGGTGCAGCGAACCAAACGCCCTCGTCCCCGAGGTCTGTGATGAGGGCATTTCACACACATGAGTGTGCTGGGTTGGGCGGTGATCGCCGAACCCCACTGCTAAGCAACACTTTTGGAACTGGCCCTGTCTCGTGACTCCAGGCCCTGCAGTCCCTTCTAAGCAAGACACCCACACACACACACACGCACTGACACTCTCCCACACCACACCTGAGACGGGTTTGGCTCACGTAAAACGGAGCCCCACTCGGGCACAGGCAGTCCAGGGAGAGGGCCCCGGGGCTGGCAAAGCCACCGGGTCACCGATCCCGGGGAAGCAGAGCTCTCCCTGGTTGAGTGCCCGCGCGGGCCATTCGGGGGGCGAGAGACTCCCAGCGGCCTTCCCACGCCGCACTTGACCTTCGTAAAACCCGAGCGGGGTCCTCGGACAGAACCTCCGGACTCGCGGCAGGCTGGCGGGATCTCACCCCCGTCCAGGGAGCGTGGCAGCCACCCACCGCGGCGGCGCTGCGGGGGCAGTTTCAGAGCCGCGGTTCGCGCGGAAGTGCGTGCTGTCACCTGAGTTCTCCTCTGAGGCCAGACGTCCAGGTCGCGCAACCCAGCCTCCTGGAGGGAGAAACAACAAGGGCAGGGGCAGGCCCAAGGGCGGGAACGGGGAAATGGGCTCAGGACAACCGGTCGTTCCTCGTCAGCTAACTTCTCCTAAACCGCCTTCTCCCCTGGAATGCGCTCCGATGTCTATTTTGATCTGGAAAAGATCCGCCGCCTAGAACCACAGCGGGACAGCATCTGTCACATGCTTGCAATGCAGGCCAGTTTGTCCGGCAGGAAGGCAGGTGACTCTCCAGAGGGACGCAGCCTGGGGACACGGCCGGGTATGGACCCCTCGCCAGAAAGACACGGCCTTTAGGGACCAGCCTCCCTGAGGCCGGCACGGGGACGGGTCTCGCGTCTCCCACGGACGGTCACAGCAGCGGTCCCACGGCCTTGGCCCTCCTGCAAGGGATTCGCCACGGCTTTCCCCGACTGAACTGGCAAAGCTCGATGCCTCCCCCTTCCTGGTCACCCCGATGCAGGTGGGACAGCGATGTCACAGCCCGAAAGCTGCTGTTGCTCCCAGTGGAAATGAGAGAACTTCGGAGCGGAGAGGCTACTTGACGAGCGAAGTTCTGGGCGGGTCTGGGGACCCCTTCACCCCACCTGACGCTTTCATCCATGGGTGGTCACGGATGTGTGATCGTGTACATTAGACAAGTTTAACATTGTCTCTAAAGAAAGGCTATGATAGGGAAACCAGGAATTCAAATAAATTGTATTTTTAGTATTTAAAAGTCTTCCTCAAATAGCCCCAAAGCATTTTATGAACACTTCGACCCACAGCTGCTATGTGACTGAGATACCACGTTTGTCTGTTAAAGCAGACGGCTCAGGAGCAAGGGCTAGACAGCAGTGTGTTTTATCAGACCCAGGCGTTAAGACCTACTTGAAGGGATTATAGTTCTTGCCTAACAGCATGTGTATGTACTACCCTGTCCCTAATTTAGACTAGCTTCCACCTGAACCAGGTGTTGGCATCGGAAACATGCACAGGCTAAGAGTAAGAAATGTGTTTTAGCGGCTATAATCCACATAAATGTAGGTACTCATGAAAACTATTTTTCCCACACTGTCAGTAAAACCTGTCTTGGGGGTTTGAAGTCAAGGAGAGCCAAACCTAGGTTCTGCGATTACTAAAACAAACTATCTCTTTAACTGCCTGGAATGGATTTTTAAGCGTCGCCGTTCGTAGGCACACCACCTGCCGGCGACTTTCAACTCAGTCCCGTGTCCCCTTCACCTGGAAGGTGTCCCCTCTGGCCCCGCACAGACGCAGCGGTCCCGCGGTTCTTGGCTATTCTGCCTGGAGCTATTTCCTTGTGAACTGGTTTCTGCCCCTGAACCAGCACCTCCAGATACTCTCAAGAGTAGACAGTACTCCCTCCAAGTCGACAGCTTGCCTGCTTTCATCTGTTTCGTATCAAACCTGGTGAGACCGCAGCAGAAGGTTCTGGCAACAACCTGAGGGAAAATGAGGGGGTTATCGGGGAGGGAGGCAGCCCCCGAATCCCAGTTATTAAGGACAGGGCGATGAGTACGCAGTCTTAAGTGCTCAGGAGGGCTCCCAGGGGTCCTCGGAGACTCTGACAAGGAGCAGCCTGTGGGGAGTCTCCGTGGAATTACTACTTTGTCTCCATCCTCCTCCTCTCGCCCCCGAGGCCTCTACTGGCCCCATCACCCTCGGTGCCGGTGCCGGCACCCTCTCCTGCCTCCGCCTCTCCTGCCTCCGCCTCCACAGCTGGGCCAGCGCTCTCTGCGTCCCGCCCCGCAGCAGCAGCCAGCTCTCCCCTGAGCTGCCCCGGCCAGCACTCCTTTCCCTGGAAGTCCGTGCAGGCAGCGCTGCGCCGGAGAGGCAGCAGAGCCAGGCAGAGTCTCCTCACCGAAGACGTGGGAACCGTACCTAGACAGGGCCACCTGAGGTTCGTGGCTGGAGTCGAGAGTAGAGACCAGCACACAGCGACGCAGCCGACGCCGAATCCTCCAGCGTCCCCATCCCGACGGCGCAGGCGGCAGGCGGCATCAGACGGGCGACATGCCAGGCCACAGGGCTTGCCACGGTTTCCGCCCCCACCCCTCCGGCCACCTGGGGAGGCCAGTGGACCTCTTCTCAGAACTATGTTTTTTTGAAGAAAAAAAAAAAGAAACCCACACACACACACACACACACACAAAACACAGGATGGCCGAGGAACACAAGTATACTGCTGACGTGGTGCTGTGAAAATAAATACTGGAAAACAAACCCCGGACTCCGACCCAGTTGTGTGTGCGCCTGTTCGAGAACGCACAGAACAATGGGACCCAGCGGCAGCAGCTGTGCTGAGAAGCGGGCATTCCCCACGCCGGACGCCAGCGTCCCTGCCGCCTGCACGCGCCGTCGGAGAAGGCGCTCCCCGGGCCCAGGGTGAGTGGAAACGAGGGCGGTTCTTCCCCCCGAGGTCCCAGGCCCTGGAATTCCCACCAGTTACCTTCCCGGACCCTAAACCGGTTCTGGTTTCTCAATGAAATCACCCCCAAGCTCATGTCTATACAAACCCAGTTCAGTGATATTGGGGCCCACAGCCAGTGGGCCCGAGGGGAGCATGGGCCCCAGGGCCGTGCGGACACGACGCAGCCCCTGCTGCCCTCGGGCTGAGGCTCTGGAACTCGGGGGCGGGCTCTGCCCCCGCGTCCGCGGTGCCTGGTTAACTCCCAGACAGTGACTTTCCAGTTCCCCAGCTGAAGACGCAGCAGCACGTGATGCTGTGCACCCAGGAGTCACCGTCTCCTTATTCAACACCACCACCACCGATCTCCTAAAGACTGAGACGTTAATTAAGAAAAAGCTTCATGGGGAGAGACACGACATGAACGACAGCCACTGGTTTTCAGGCGTGCACCGTTTTCCGATATTCAGGTGTGCACAGAAAGGCAGAATGCCCCAGACTTAAACCCGAGTGCAAATATAAGGGATCTCACGTTATGACGAACGAGCACGTGAAACACCGTGCTTAGGTGGGAGGCACTTGAGGAGCAAAATGCCATGTCAAGTTTCAGCCTGGGAGCCCCTAGATTTTACACACTCACGGAGGCTGTCACACCAACGTCTGGCTGTATCCCAGTCTCCGGCAGAAACACGCGCCGACCGTCAGCTCAGCAGACAGCCACTATCGTCAGTTCTCAGAACGTCACTGTGTAACAAGCACTTCAGTGCGGCCGGGCATTGTTCTACACACTGTGTAGATGTGCACTCAGCGAGTTCCCGAGACCGGCCTCTGGGGGAGCAGCTAGTACCCCCTATTTACAGAGGAGGAAACTGAGGCACACAAAGGGTCAACGGCTGGTGCACATAGTCTGACGACCACGGAGGCTCAGAGCGGGGGTCAGCCAGGTGCGCCAGCGGCAGGGCCCCCACACCCACCCCCCGCTGTGTCTCGCTCTCCTCCTGAGTCTCAGAAGAGCACGTTCTGGTTTTCTTCTCGCCGCCTGAAGGAGGGCTGTTCGCTGACACGTCTCTCTGGCACGTGGGGCAGAGACTCTGCGACGTGGAGATGTCTCACGCCCGTCGGCAAGGACTCACGTGGGGCTCGTCAGTGTCTCCCGAGTGAGCGCCGAGGCAGCGGCGAGGCCCCGCCCCCGCCGGGCTCCGCGGGGGAGGGTCCCTGGGTCCGTCCGCTGGCCGTCAGGACGCGTCAGCTCCCGCTGGAGCGTGCCACTGCTTCTGGGCTCCATCACAGAGCCCCAGCACGCGGGGTGGGGGCGGGGGAGGGCGAAACAATCCCGTCTCCAGCAGCAATGGGGCCTTTCAGAGCGCAGCCCCAGAGCGCACGTGGTGACGCCCGCCCCCGCTCGGCCTGACAGCCGCTCTGTGTGCGACAGCAGAGGGTCTTCTTAAAGAGGCCGTCGGAAAGGCAGCTTATAAAGAGAATTTTTTAAAAAGGAGGAGAGGACAGCGTTATGAAAAGCACACAGTGGGTCCCTATCGTGCAGCACGTGAGGGCCAGCCCAGGAGAGAAGGCCAGCCATCCCCTCCGGCCAGGAGAGCCGAAGTTCACACGCGGCGAGCACACTCGTCCGGCTGAGAAGACGCTATTTCCCACGTGCCCACTTCCCGGACCCGGCACATTGGGAAGAATCACCGATACCAGTAGAGCAAACGGGGATGAGCCACTACTCCCAGCCCCCTGACCCGCTAGTCTGATCACCAGGCTAGGACTGCAGGCTTCTCTGCACAGGTCCTCAGGGCAGCCCCAGGGGGCCCCGGGCCAGGGTCCGCGGCCACCGCTCCGAGCATGCGCACAGAGGGGTGTGACCAGCTGCAGGCAGTCCCTGCACTTTCACCAGGGGCCAGGCAGGACCCCACGTGCTCCGCACGCACCAGCTAACGCTCGCAAAAGCACACCGCCTGTTACAGCTGTCCGTACTTTAAACAAGTCGTAGACTTAGAGTTAAGTAACTTGCCCCGTAAAAGCCTCAGCCTGGATGTGGACCCAGGAGGACTCAGAGCTTTGAAATGCTTCCCTGCCCAAGGAATCTCTCCGCTGGAGGCCCTGACCCCACGTGTCTAACCAGGCACCTCCCAGGTGAAGGCATCTTGTTTCACTGCAGCCACAGGAGCTCTTGGGGTGCACGCCCCCCGGGGAGCAGGTGATCCTGGGCCCATGGCCCCATGGCACTCAAGTGTCTTCACTTCGAGAATGAGCCCTCCGCTGCTGACGCCCAGCTGCAGACTTCTGCGTGGTGGGCTCCCAGCCTCGGCCCCTCGCCCTCACAGATAACCTCACTTATCTGGCTCGCTCCCCTCAGAGAGTCCTGTGCTGGATTATCTCCTTCAAAACTAGAAACAAAGCCCACCATCTCGACGGCAAGCCAACCCTGCGCCCCTTGCAAACCTCCCAAAGGGGGACTGTCCAGCATCCCAGCTGCCCCCCCTCCCGGGTGGTCCCCACGGCCACCGGTCCCACCTCCTTCTGCCCAGCTCACCTCTGCTCACTGGCCCCCGCCCCCGGATTCCACCAGAGCTCCTAGTCCCCGGGGCCCCGCACACCTCGGAGCTCTAAGCAACAGGGCCACTGTGTCAGGGCTTCTCAGGTCCCCGTGTGGGAGGGCAGTCCCCTCTCAGGGCTCCAGACACCCCTCCCCGGCCACCCCGTTCTGAGACATCAGCATGACCGACAACATCTCCACAGTTTAATTACAAGGCACGCTTGGCCCCAGCCAGACGGGGGACGCTGAGGACACGGAGCCGTCTGGACTTCCAGAAGTATTAAGTGCAGGGTGGGACGCGCCTCCCGACCTCGCAGGCTCAGCACTCACGCGCAGTGAGCGGCGTGGGGCCCCGGGGCAGGAACGCGGTTCCGTGAGCTGTGCCAGACACGTGAGTGCCCACGGAATGCTGTTTTCTCCAGCGCTCTGTTTCCATAAAGCACATGCTCAACTGTAACTTTAGAAAAACTAAAGAAAAAATAACTCTCCCATTGACTGTGTCAATAACAAGCTTGGGAAATGGACAATAAGACCCTTCCACGGCAGAGTGTGGCCCAACTCTTGCATAATTGTAAGCAGTAAACACTGTCAGCACAGCTGGCTTCTGAGGGCCTCAATATGAACAAAGAGACTTAATATTCTTGATTTGCCACAGATTGTTCCATCAAATGCCACAGTCACGGTGATGATAATCGAGCCCACATGCCCCACAGCAGGCCTCCTGAGGTCACGGCTCGCTGGTGTGACGAGGGGCAAGTCACAGGGTCCCGAGGAGGTGATATGGGGGGCAGCTCTTCACTCCCCGCAGGGAGGGGGGCCTGTCTCCTCAAGTCAGCTACCAGTAAGCAACGGGGTGGACACTGTCCTCACGTCCCTGTCACAGACACTAGGTCACAAAAACAAGCCCATCCTCCACCCAGAACACACCAAAGTCGGACTCTCAGGAACACGCTCACTCCCCTCCTCCGTTTCAATGACAAAAAGGAAGCTGAAAAAGTGTTATTCTCGGGAGCATTTGGCTCAAATAAACTCTTATGAAAAGTCGGAAAAAAAAAAAGATTACATTTATGGTTTACATCCAGCAAGCTGAAGGACATGTCTTAAGGAGTAAAATATGCAAACATCATTTATTTAAACCAAGATCCTGGGAGGGTAAGTGTAGAAAGACTATGATGTACTAAAACTTTAAACACAGTTTCATGTTTAACCACTCTAAACGAAAGTCACAAATGAGATTTGTAATTACCCAGGATACCAGTGGCAGTTAGTAATTTAAAGACCACTGAGTTTGGGATGGCAAATGGGAAGTATTATATTATAGTCCTTACACTTCAACATTATTCTACAATAAATTGTACTGACCTTTGCAGAATGAAGCACGATAAAGTCTTAGATTTATGCCCTTGTTACTGTAACTGTGCGCCAACTGGCCGAGTTCCTAAGGAATTTTCTTTACAACAACAACAAAGTGTGAATCAATGAAATGAGGCCATTTTAAAATTGCATTTAATCAAAATAAATAAAAACATCTGAAAACCACAGTGGTACCGTCTTTGCCATGTTTAATGTGCACTTTCTTGCTCAAACTTTTGAGGGAAAATAAGAAGGCACATCGTACACGGGCAGCACTGACACACGGGTATGCATTACACACGGGAGTGCACTATACACAGCAAAATGCGGTGATTTTTACAGAACTTTGGCAAATAAGGAGACAGCATTAAGTTTAGTTCAGCATCACCAGCTGCTAAATTTCAATTTGTTTTAGATGTAAGGTTCAAGCTCCTATGAAGGGAGGAGGTTCATACACAAAGACGTCAGAAACAACATAAAATTCCACAGATACGATAGTTATTTGGAATGTATACTATACAAATACATAGGCAACTCCTAACGTACCAGCTTCTGTCATTAGCTGTATGACGCTTCGCTGTGGGTCAGTGTTTCAGAGCAGCTCCAGACCCCTGCAAACACGTTTCTCCGTCAGCTCAGCCACACTGCGCCGGGTTAGCTTGGTTTGGTGGGCCACCCTGGGAACCAACCCATTATTTGTAACGTCACGCCAGCTGGAAAACGAATGGCCGGTGCCAACACGGATCGTGGGATGTGTGTGAGGAGCACACTGTCCTGGCAGAACGGAGTGAGCGCCCCCCGATCCCTGCCCACCCATGCCTGCCCACCCATGCCGCCGAGTCAGCGGGCCGTGTGTGCAGGGCGCCAGCCCCAGGTCCCTGCCGGCCCGGAAGCAGCAAGATTTCAGCAGCATCTGCCTCCCGTTTAAAAGCGGGCAACGATGAAAATGAACCGTGGCGCTAGAGAGGGCAAACTGCCAGTCAAACTGACCTAGACAAGTGGCACCTTCTATTTTCTTTAGGCGAAGAGAGTAAGCGGCCTCTGAGGGACAGCAAACCCGAAGGAAGCGCAGCTTTGAGAACGACAGCCCCCATCACCCAACAACCGCCCGCTGCTCCCCCTCCGTGCAGCTTACACCGTGCTCGCACAACTCCTTCTCTCTGCCCTGGCTTTCTGAAACACGGGCGAACGTGACATTCTCCGACGGCCTACATTTGTCACAGTGTCCCTCTAGGCTGCACTAGGAAAGCACTGGAGAACTTTCCCTTTCGTGAACAAAGGTGGGCTCTGATGCTCAGATACCATCTACCACAGCGATTTCCTACCCGTGTGCCCCGAGAACTTCAGTGACTCATCAGGGGCGCTGTGTAGTCAGGGCGCCGACCTCTTTCCCCGGTGAGTGTCGGGTAAAAACGACAACAACCAACACAACAGTGGCCACCCCGTAGGAATGAATCAAAATTATACCTCCTCTTCTTTTTTGTCAGATGGGCAAAAACTATTTTGTTTGGTGAGCCACAGAACTTCAGTAACCCGTTTGTGCGTGCCGTGAGATGCAAAGGGCTGAACCTCGCTGGTCTGCTGGCCTGCTGGCCTGCATTCTGGACGGGATGGGGATGGTGCTGAGAGCGGGACGGGCACCCTCTCCTCGATGAGAGGGAGACTCCGCACCCAGGAACATGGGCTCGGGGAGGACGCGCTCACCTCATCAGGACCCCTCCGCCCCAAACAGTGTTCTAAGCACGGCAGCCCCACCACTGGCGACTCACACCACTGCTGACTCACGCCAGTGCTGGCCAGGCCCCCTCCCGGCACGGGGCGAGCTCCCGGAGAGGTGAGCCTGAACCCGGACCTCGCCGTTCGGGTTGTCCAAAGGGTCAGGGAGGAGGATCCACACGCCGCTGCCCTCTGACCTGGCAGGGCGCCGGCGGCTTCCCACACACAAGCCCACACACGCTTCCACTCGAGTCTCCAAAGACCCCAGCAGGCTGGGGTCTGAGACCATCCCAACGTCCCGGGGAAGGAACGGACGAGGACGCTGAAGAAGTCCAGGGGCCCGACGACTCCCGGGGGACCCCACAACCAGGTGCCGCTTCCTCTACGTGACACGGCCCCACTGGCGCCCAGTGAGAAACCTCTCTCCTGTTAAGGCTAAATGTCAACTACTGGCAACATCAAAGAAACTGCCCCTTTAATGAAGTCGGCCAAGTTCAGACGCCCGTCCAGCCCACGTCCTCAGGGACTCGTCTGCAATAAGCGGCTGAAAACGACTTGGAACCAGCGTCTCCGTCGTTAGTTATAACTGGACATTTCTCGAGCTCCCGACAGGGTTTGAACACCGTCTGTTTCCGTAAGTGCTTCAGATACTCCTGGTCTGTTCTCTCGTGCACTCTGGCCTGGACGGTGGGCGGGCACAGGGTAAGGCTCCGCCTCATCTCAGCGACCGCGAGCCAGCTGCAAGACCCCCGCTGCCACTGAGACCGAGACCGAGCCGTGCCAGCGCCGCGGCCGGCCCTGTGCTGCTGGCCGCGGAGGAAGCCCCAGAAGCCAAGGAGGAAGCAGCCACCACGGATACCGGAGGCCCTTAGTCTGCTGGCCACCGGGAGGTCCCTGCGGATAACACGCCCCTCCCTGAAATGCATTTCCTTCGCCTGGCACGAAGGTCCAGCACCCTTTCAGGTCCACCGCTCTTTAAGTCACGCGCCGGCTGCCACCACCCGCCACTTGACCGGGAGCGGACTCTCCTCCCACACAATCCTCCTCCCATGCCTCCCCCCCAGTGCCCACCACCCCTGATGGGGTACTGAGCAGGCGCACCTCCTGCAGCCCCCGGCCCCTCTTCTCGTGCCCGGGGGCTCCCGCCACATTTCCAACGCACCTTCTTTACTGCGTCACTCCCTCCGCAAACACGTGTTTCGGTCCGATCATCTCACCCTAACCCGAGTCTCCAACCTTCCTCTTCCGGCCTCTCTAAGCCGACTCCTCCCTCCGGGCAACTGGGCTGCCCTCTTCCCATCACAACCTGGCTTGCACGCCCCCGTTGTTTGCTCTGTCCTATCTCGGTCACAGTCGTCCCCACAGATTGAGTTCCAGCACGTGTCTGACCCCCGCGTCCCCCGGAAGCCTTCCTGATCCCCGCGACAATCCCCTCTGCCCACGCCGCACAGAGCGTGTTGTCACGTGCGCCAGCCGATTTTGCACTTCTCTTCTTGGCCCGCCCGGAAGCTTCCCCGCCACAGGGGCGGTGCGTCCCACCCACGTCTCCACCTGCTCCTGGGACACCAAACTCCGGGACCTGCATCTCGGCCTCCGTCCGCGTGCACCAGGAGGCTCCTGCCGTGCCTCCCTCAGGGGTTTCGTCACCACCAAACGAGGTCGTGAAGACTCCTTAGAAAGCACTGCACAGGGACCTGGCAGGACCATGTGCCTGGGGAAGCACATGGGCATGCGCACGCGATGCCGGGTAACCGAACAAGACAGTCCGACCTTGGCCCTTGAAGGGGGGGAATTCAGAGAGCGAAGGCAGTGAGTGCAGCAGGCTCCTGCAGGCTCCTGCAGGCTCGGGGGCGGGGGAGGGGGGGGTGCTGGGGACGGCCCCCCCGAGGGAAGGGTGCAGGCAGGCCCGGAGGGTGGTGGTGGCGGAGCTGCAACAACAAACCGCGAGCAGCCGGCAGCCAGGACGGAGGGAGCCCACCAGGTCTGCCCGTCTCTCCGAAAACCCTCGTCTCCGAGCTCCCAAGTCAGAGGTTACTGGAAGCCTCGGGAAGTCTCCAGGAGACTGGGTGGTCTCCTTGAACAGCTTCCCCAGCCAGAGGTCTGCGGCCAGAGCGGGAAGGAAACAGAATGTTCCTTCAGAGGGGAACAGCCATAAATTTGTTTTGTGTTTGCTTTCTATACACTCATCTTCCTAAACAACGTACTTGTCCTTGGCGGCAGCCTCTGTTCAAGAGCCTGTCACTGCTCGCCGGCCCCCGTTCCCCCGGTTTTCCAGAGAAGGCGGGCTCAGCACCTGCTCTCTCGGGCCAGCCTGGCCGGGGGAAGCGGGACCCCACTGGGACCCCACATTCCCGTCCCCCAGCGCCTCTACTCTGCACCTGCCCTGTGCAGGGGGCAGGGCGGGGGTCACCACAGGAAGAAGGTGCTCTTAACCGTTAAACACAAGCCTTCAAAGCAGATGCCGCTGGAAAGGCAGGTCGGCGGCACTTCCCGCCGTTTTCTTCCCGGCTGTGACCTGCCCCTGAGGACGGCCAGTCCTCACGTGGGCCCCAGCAAGACCTCTTTCTGGAACAGCACTCCTAGAAGAAAAGGCCGAGGAAACGTTCCGTGGCCCAGCGAACGTGTCCTGCTTTTGCAGGAAACCGAGTCAGACACACGCCCGCCCGCTGCAGAACCCCGGCAAGACGACGTCCTCCGCTTCACCACGAGAGCCAGCAGCAGGCAGCGCGCAGCCGCCCGGCGGGCACCTCCACGGGGGGGAGGGTGGAGTGTCGCCGCCGTGGCCGGCACGGAGCGCCCGCGGGTGGGCTGCCTCTCCTGTGAGTCCTGATGAGACCGAAGGGCAATCGGGGGGTTCTGCTTTGATCCTGGATCTCCCTCCCTTTATCCCAGTGTCAGCCTGGGAAACACAACGACGGCGTGTTAGCTGCTCTGCATTCCCACTGCACACACGGCAAAGCCTTTGTGGGGGGAAGGGGGCCGGGGAGGGGGCCACAGAGCGCAGCCCCGCCCCAGGTCTGGGCCTGCAGGCGGGAGGGAGGGAAGGAGGTTGCAGGGGTGGAAGGCCGGGCTGAACGGCCTCTCTCTGGACCACGCAGGCAGCTCACTGACAAGACTCGCACGACCTGGTCCCCTGGTCCGGGTGACTTCACAGGACGCGAGGGCCTCTGTGCCTCGGTGGTGTTTTCCCCAAGGACTGCCAGCGGGCGGTGGCACGGGCCTGCGTTCCGAGCACGCTGGGGAGACACCGCCCTCAGCTCCAGCGGCCGCCCGGCCTCCGGAGCGAGTCCACCGCCCCTCGGACTTGCGATTCAGAGGGTGGGGACGGGCACGTCGTTGCTATCGTGGGGGCTAAAGAGTGGAAAGGAAAAAGGTTCCCTTTCCATGCCCACGTAAATGTAAAACTACTGTTTACAAATTGATAAGGTAAGCCATTTTTTAAAAAATGCATCACAATTTTCATTCTGTGTGTTTCCCAAGGAGTGACTCCCTGCAGCGTGAAAAAAACCTCGTTTCTCTGGCTTCGGAGAGGAGAGGCCGGAGAGGTGGTTTCCTGAATAACAAACACTCCGCCTGTCCCTCTGCCAGCACGGCCCCCCACCCCCGTGCACCGCCCCTCTGCGGGGCGGGCCAGGCTGTCAGTCAGGGTGGCCCAGCCCCCTGGCCTCGGAGGCAGCACGTGACTCAGATGGGACCAATCACAGCCGACGCCCCCTGGAGATGGTGGTGCATTAGAAGTAGGCACCTGACCCAAGCAGGACCTGCATTCTTTCACTTAATTGATTGTGCATGAACTTGGGGAAGATGGAGGTCTCTTTCCTTTTTTATCCAAAAGCCTCCACCATGTAGACTTGGGGCAAGAACAACAGTGCCCAAAGAAATCCCACGTCACCTCCCGGGTTCTGCTTTGCCCCAAGCCGGCCCTGCCCTAGAACAGTCACTCGAGGCAACAGTGTCAGGGTGGGTGACGCAACACCCAAACCTCACCTGCTTGAGGTGTGCCTCCAGTTAAAGGAGACCTGCCCGAGATGAACGGCGTGCCTCTCCGCAGGCTTTTTAGTTAAAAAATAAAACAAGCAAGCCAAGCCTTTTCTTACTGATCAAGAGACATCGTAACCCATGTTCTCAAGCACTATTGATTATCCGGGGACACTTGACTCTTCACCAAGGAGGCCAGCGCTGCTCCGTAACACACTTCGGGGCTGGTTCTACTGAGGCAATAAAACTCGCCTGAGCGGGGGGAGCCCGGCGTGAACTGTCCTCCCCACAGCCCCGCCACGTGCCCCGCCACGCGCACCCCCACGTCCTAGGACTGTGGCACAGGTGGGTTTTTCCTCAACAACAAAAAAAAACATTTATTGCAGGGAATAAATTAGGACAAGATGAGCTAGTCAAAGGACACACCACGTCCTGTGTCCCACGAGGAACAAAGCTGCACTCCAGTCACACGACAGACAGACAGACAAGCAGACAGGCTGTGAGAGGGGAGGGGAGGAAGCGGTGGTCCACACAGGGCCTCGCCCCGCTGGCTCGGCGCCCTGCCCCCTGCCCCCTGCCCACCCTGCCCTCTGCACTCTCCCCGTCTCTCCCTGCACGGCCTGCTCCCCTCCAGCCGCTGCCCTGGCCGAGGGCACCTCTCATGGCAGGCATCCCTTGCGGCCACCGGGCTTCAGAATGGCCTTTCTCTCCTGGCCAATTGGCCTGATTCCTCCACTCCCCCCACCCTCATGGTAACCCTAGGTCAACACCATGCTAGTGTCAGTCAAGGTCAGCTGGCGAACGCCTCTCTGGGCCGTGTGTCCGCTCTGGGCCCCGTCCAGTGGGAGCCGGAGAGAAATCCCTGTGCACTACTTGCTCAGGGTTTGCTTACTCACGTACGTGGTCAACAAGCACAGACAGAGCGCTCAGGAGAGGCGAGGCAGACGCTGTAAGTGTTGTAACGCGTCCGTTCCTCTAACACGCATGACAAACCGAGGAGGGAGGTGCCACCGTCACCCCATCCCACAGCCAGGGAAACAGAGGCAAAAAGAGAAGCAAAGCCCTGCCCTGAGCGCTCAGGCCCTGGCAGGGTGTGAGCCCAGGCTGCGTGGGGCCAGACCTCCCCCCCATCACCACCGCGGGGAAGCTCCGCCAGCGGGGACACCCGGCTGGCCAGCAGGCGTGGCGCACGCCGCGGTGAGCGGAGGGCCCAGCACCCGTGCCTTCGCACTTTCTGAGCTCCTGCCTCGTGCCACACGCCTTCGTGTCTCCCGGGAGACCGCAGGCAACCACCACCGCACAGAGACCCGGCCTTGGGGGAGTTTTCCGTCTGGACCACGTGAAGACGACCGCACAGACCTCCACTGGTTACACAGCACACTCGGTGTTCTCCAAACACAACCTTGTCCTGCTGTTTCCTAGCTTCCACACGGCCGTGGGCATCAGAAATGCTTCTGAAACCCACACACGCCATCGGCGTCACTGTCTGCCGCGTCTAACCAGGAGCTGTCCACCGAGCGCCCCGAGTGCGCCTGTCCGCACAGGAGCGGGCAGAGCAGGTCTGCGGCTGCGAGAGCGCGCACCCCGGGGCCTGTCCTTGTGCTGCCCACCAAGTGCCGCCCTCCTTTCCCGCACGAGCAACGGCAGGCCCGCGGGCGCCCAGCCTGCGTGCGTTCCGGCCGAAGCACCCGGTCTGAAATGGAGCAGAGGAGAGCCGCCTCACCTGGCCGGCCTCAGCACCGCCCAGACAGCACCTCGAGCTCGGTGTTTACGACGAGTTGACGGAACCTCTCCAGAGCGTTCCGCGTGCCGAGTGCACCTCGAGCTGCGGCTCGTTCGCATGCACAGCCATCCGGAGTCAGGCAGGCACCACTGCTCCCTCGGACAGGGGCGGAGGCTGGGGCTCAGGCACCTCGCAGGCGGCAAAGCCGGACTATGAACCGGGGGCTGCCGGAGCTCCCTGGGCACCGCTGGGGAGACGCCCCTCGTCGGTGATGGAACTCCTGGCACACAGCCATCGGTTAAGGAGCAAAGACATCCTTATCTCTGTAAGTACTAACATCAGCAGGAAGTGTCTAATATTAACATGGCACAGAGTATACTACCTTCGGCTTCCATCTAGGACTACAGATAAAAATTGTCCACCACATGTCTACAACGTGAACTTCTTTCCCTGGGATATAAACTCATCTATGGGAAGTACTACTCCATTCTCTCCTCTGCGTATTTACACAGCAAGTGCATTTCTTAAAGTGACAGAAGGAAGAATAAATTCAAGAGTTCTTCTCATTCCTTGTCCTCTTCCCAGCCTTGCAACCCCTCCTTGAGCTGACAGCCACCTCTGGTTACCTGCAGCACTGTCCCAACCTATAGGATCACACACTATGGGCGAGTGAGTAAGCAGATCAATTCTGTCTCGGCTTCTCTCTCTTTCCCGGATGAAGGTCGCCCACTGGGCTGCTTTCTCTCCTGATATCAGACCTAAAAGACGCAAAGACAGTGAGGGGCCTTGAAGCACCACTGCCCACCAGACAATCTTAACCAGGTGCCTGGTAAAAGGCACGTGTGCAGTATAAAATGATCTGGCTGAAAAAACACGCCACTGAACAAAACAAACCAACAAACGAAAAACACTGTCAGGGGTAAGAGCTTTGTTCTCCTAGGCTACCGCTCTGGAAAAGTCACACAAGCACTTCGGTCCACTGTTGTCACTGAAGACGGCGCATGGCAAATCCAATCCTTCAAGAGTGGATTTGGCTTTAAATTCAAAACTCGATTCTTTCAAGAGAGTAGGGTGTAGCAATCCAGCTACAACCCTTCAAGTGAAAGAATAAAAAGTGTGAAATTATTGAACTGTAATCAATTCCTATGATTTCCATAATGGCAATTTCACTGAAAAATAAATGAAATGTTTAAAGTAACTTCTCTTAGGTCATAATAGTTGCTGGGAATGGTAAGTTCTGATAATTATAGCTGTTTCTAAAATCTCATTACTTTAATGAAACCCACACATATTTGTTGGGGGGGGTAGAAAAAAAACAGGTGAAATGGTGTATAATTTTCAAGGTTCCCATCAGGCACATCCCCAAGAGTTCTCAAGTGCAGGAGAATTCATTAGTGGACAAAAATTCCATTCAGCCGAATGGCTATAGCTGGACCAGTGTCCCAGGGTCTCAGTTAAAGTTGTCACTCTTTAGGGAACAAAACCAGCAACCTTGGGCATTCCTTTGCCTCCCCTTCCAAGTCCTTCTAAGGAGTCTGCGAAGCTGAGATTAATGCCAGAAGAACAAACCACCCCTCTTTGCACACGGACCAGAAAAACAGAGGCAGGTGGTCAAGCTGCTAAACAGTCGGAGCGTCTGGCCAAGAGCCGACGGCCTGAATTCCGCCTGGGCCAAAGTCACCAGAGACTCCTCAACACACGGCGGTGGGGTGGCCCGTCCCACCGTTAGCGGAAAATGCTTGTGAAAGACAAGAAAACGCAGGGCCAAGGAAATAGCACAGCCGATTAGAGAATCTGCTAGCGGCACAATGAACATTGCAAAGTCGGCCCATGAATGTAAAAGACTCACGGCAGAAGGAAGAACAACACAGACAGACAGCAGCTCCTGGGGGGCGGGGGGGGGCCATGCACCTCATATACTCAGTGTATCGCCATCAGCACTGCCCACCCCTCCCTCCCCAGCAGCGAGCTGGTCCAGTTCAAACGCCTCCTCCGGGCCTGTGCAACTCGTACTGAACCGTAGCTCAAGCACAGCCTAGGTAAAACTAAGAAATTCAGCTAACCACTTCGGGTGGTTAACCGATAGTTTCTTCTGGGAAAAAAGTGAGCTACTATGCTGCATAACCTCTAAGGCCTTATTAAGCAGTCTGATTTTGTAGGTTCGGAATGAGTCGCCCTCAGGTGCGCCTCCAGGACAGGTGCATTATCTTGAGCTGAGGACAGGCTGTGGCCCCACAGAGCCCCCGAGGGCTCCATGTCCGCTCCCACGCAGCTGCCTAGAGGATCTGAGGGTGGGGTCTCACCGGGGGTCAGAGGTTGTCGGAGGTGCCCTTCATGACCACTCCCTAGGGCAGGGCAGGGCAGGGCAGACGTCCGGCTGGTGACCGTCATCATCCCACAGCCCCTCCCCTTGGAAGCCGCAGGGGCCTCCTTCCCCGACCCTCAGCTCAGAGTGTGACACGGACCTCAGTTTAGCTGTCTGTCTCATGTATGCGGGGTCTCCGACTCCCTTAAGCGTGTGCGGGTTTCCCATACGTACACACATAAGAAAATGTTTTTTTTTCTTATTAATCTGCCTCACGTGATCTGATTTCTAGACTAGCTGCGAGAACCGTGAAGGCCGAGGAAAGTCTCTTCCCTCCTCACAACCACACCACCGCAGACTGGAGACTTCTCAGCGGCCCCTCCTCCCTTTCCTGACCTCGGAGCACCAGCCATCCCGCACGTTGGAAGTAGGACCTGGGCGCACAGCACGGTCAGCGCCGTGATTCATGCGGATGAGAACTGGGCAACCGCATCCCTTTGTGAATCACCGGACACTCAGCACGTCACGTTTCCCAGCAGAAAACTCCTCCTCCTCCTCCTCCTCAGTGTTGGACAACATTCTCTCATTTTGGAATAAAAGCTACCTGCTACTTAGCAGTGAAAAACCCAGTATCGATGGAGAAAGTGACTCTTGGTTTCTGGCAACATGCCAGCACACACGCGGGAAGTTCCTTCACGAACACGAGGTGTGGGCAGGGTAAGCACGGGCCACGGCCTCAAGGAGGAGGAGTCTGAGTTCCACGCACAGCTCCGCGTGTAAGCCACGAAGGGAGACCACAGGTACGTCTGTGTCCCGGGTGGGTCGGAAGTCCATGAAAAACTGTAAGTTAAGCACGGCAATCCTAAAAACAAAAGCTCAGCACCCTGGGTGGTCCTTCTCAGAAAATCGGACAGACATCTGAATTTTATCAGTATCACGCCAAAGCTACGGTTTTCCAGGCAAAAGCAGAGGTAACACAGCTTTAAGGATGGAATTTCGTACACCAAAACCGAAGTGCCACTTAGAACAAGCTCATTCAGGTCTTGAAAAGATTCAGCTGAGAATTTTATACCCAAACACTTGCTCTTTGAAAGGAAGCACTTCCTACTGGGGAGGGGGGATTTTAAATTACTCCGTGGTTGAGTCCACGAAGAAACTTCTTGAAACGCAGTGTGCTGACGGCGCAGGGATGCAGGAATGGGCACACGAGTCCCAATTACGCATCTGTGGTCCATCCAAGGCTTCCTCTGTGGCCCTTGTTGAGACCTTTCGCCCCTACGCCGAAGCAGAAATCAAGGCTGAGAACAGCGAAACCGTGTCTTTCTCAACCCTAACAATGGTCACCGCTGACGAGAGAGGAGGGAGCTGGATCACCTGTGTGTTCCCACCACCCCCTCCCCCCCACCCCCCCCCCCCCGCCCCCCAGCCAGGGAGCTGAGCAGTGCCAGCACTGGTGGGGACTGGGGGCGGGGGGAGGGGGCAGCCGGCTCACCTAGAGCGGGCACCAGGGAGAAGGGCTGGTCATCGGCACAGTCGTGAGCCCTGAGCTACACGCCACAAACTCCGTTCACCCTCTCTCCTGAAGCAGAGTTTGTCAGGCCGCTGATTTACGCACGGAAGTTCAATTATGAGAAGCTCCCTTCCCAGGAGCAAGGCAGACAGAGAGCAAATGGGGTGAGAAAAGGGGACCCAAACACCAGCAAAGAAAATTACGGGTGATGATCTGGCAACAAAATAGGTGAGGAAAAAAGTGTTCAAGGCCAGGAGAACATTAAAAAAATCATATACGTTCCAGGTCTTTATTGTACAAGCAAACTCCATTCATCCCAATAGCTGGAGACATCATCCCACTGCAGAGCAAGGAACGCTTTCGAGGTGACGCCTCCGTCAGCGACACAAAAGGTGAAGCTCCGCCCAGAACAGTCCAGGAGGGAAGGGAATTTAACACGTTTGACAAACATTTTCTTTAAAAATAGGTGTCACTGGGGTGTGAGAGGGGGCGCCTTAGTCACCCAGAAAACCTGACAAAGCACTCCAGGAATCTAAGAAACGCAGAGCCAGAGTCTGAAAGCCCCTGTAAATAAGGACCGAGATAGTGGGATACACAGAAACATTGCCAGTACCGCCCCCACGACGGCACACCCAGCAGAACGCCGTATGTGCTTCCAAACGGAGTTTCTGCGGCCTTGTGATGCACTCACACTCTACCCGGCAACCAGTCCTGCACTGCGGGAAGAAGGGGACGAACTCACATGAACATTTCGAACCGCCACGGACCGCCCGCCATGCCCTCCCCAGCGCACGGTCAGTACCGCCGAGTCCGGATGCTGGAGAAACGCGCACCGCGGTCCCCACGCTCCCGTGGAGCGCGGGTGTTTCGGGCTCGCGCTGCCGCGGCCAAAGCGCCTGCATTTTCCCACCACGCCGGCGAGGCTGAACGGCTCCCTTCTCGTATTAATGCACCCAATAAACGCAAAAATAATTAAGCTATCTCCCATAAAGAAATAACTAATGAATGCAATTACAACCTGCTTCTCGGGAACACCAGCTGTTGGAAAGAAAAACTGTGTAATGATAGGAATGAGAAAGCATTCTGACTGGGTCGTATTTCAGTTCGCTAAATGTGATTCCATGTAGGCAAGTCTGTTTCCCCTTTTTTTATACTGAGTGTTTTTTTTTCTGTACCTTCAGTATAATAGTTGGTCCATGGACAGTCACGTAACGTTAAATAGATGTAAGTTACGGAGCGCAGCAAAGGAACGAAGAGCAACAACCAATCACACGAGGCAGCAGCTAGAGCTTCCGCAGAACCTGCGTCCATCTAGCCCCGCCCCTCTCCCAGACCAGTTCCACCCCTCCGAGAACAGCCCCGCCCCTTCCCAGACAAGCCCCGCCCCTCTCCCAGACCAGTCCCTGCCCTCCCTGAGAACAGTCCCGCCCCGTCCCAGATAAGCCCCGCCCCTCTCCCAGGCCAGCCTTGCCCCTCTCCCAGGCCAGCCTTGCCCCTCTCCCAGACCAGCACCCCCCAGCCCCGCCCCTTTCCCAGACCAGTCCCAGCCCTCTCTGAGAACAGCCCCGCCCCCTCCCAGGCCAGCCCCGCCCCTCTCCCCGACCAGCCCCCCCCACCCCAAGGTGATTTCTTCACACCCACGTGAACATGTTCATCCTATGACTACAGCTGGGAAGTATATTTCCAGATATCGCACATGATTTTTCTGCTGCCTCTGTAGTGTGCGAGGGCCGCCACAACAGAATTCCCCAGAGGGAGTGGCTTGAGCAGCGAGTTCATTTTCTCACAGTTCTGGAGGCTGGAAGTCCAAGGTCAAGTGTTGGTCGAGCTGGTTTCCTCCGAGGTCTCTTCTCCTTGGCTTGCACACGGCCACCTTTTTGCCGTGTCTTCACAAGGTTGTCTCTCTGTGCACATACACCACTGGTGTCTCTTGGTGAGTCCCAATTTCCTCTTCTCCTAAGGAAACCAGTGCGATGGGACTAGGGCCCACCCCGAAGTCCTCATTGCCACGCAGCCGCCGCTGTCAGGGGCTGGAGGCCAGGGCTGCACCTTGGGCATGTCCGGGGCACACACTTCTGCCCACAGCCCTGCCCGGACAGAACGTGCGGCAGACATCCCAGCAGTGAGCTCCCCGTGCTGTGCACTCTGCAATCCTCTGCAGCAACTGAAGGTCACGTCCTCAGTCTAGAGGGCTGACATCCACTTGTCCAAACAGGAAACGCCCACACAAAAAAGGAGAAAAACATTTCTAGAGAGAGTGCAGCCACAGGCGCTCTCTCTCCTCCAGAAGCACACCAGAACACGCCAGCCTCTCTCTCTGGGCCCCTCCCGTCCTTCCGAGCGAGAAGAGAGTTGGACCAACCTCTGAGAGGCCTTGCCCTCTGTCTCCAGTGGAAAGGGAACTATAAGGAGCTCCTGCTCTCACCTGGCTGGCATAGCTCAGTGGATTGAGCGCGGGCTGCGAACCAAAGTGTCGCAGGTTCGATTCCCAGTCAGGGTACATGCCTGGGTTGCAGGCCACGACCCCCAGCAACCGCACATTGATGTTTCTCTCTCTCTCTCTATCTCCCTCCCTTCCCTCTCTAAAAATAAATAAATAAAATCTAAAAAAAAAACAACTAAAAATAAAACAAAAGAATCTTTAAAAAAAATTTTTTAAAAAGAAGCTCCTGCTCTCCACTCGAGGCCAGGTAACCTCCACTTCCCAGGAAGGAGCCAGTGACTGAGGCACTCACTGCCACTGTCAGACACGGAGGCAAAAAAAGGGCGACTGCTTTCCGCCAAAGGCAGGTCACACCAATTACCTGAAATTACAGTGATTCACATTTCAAAGTGTTTATCTCCTGGCACAGAAATAAATTCATTAGCTCGCAATCTGTCATTCAGTGGAAAAAACCTTCATACCAAATGGTAAATAGGATATCATCCTGCCATTAGAAACACATCCTCAAATACACGCATACAGAAGGGAAAGTCACAGAGGAAATACCTTCAAGAATGACAGTAAGGTTACTTCTGGTCGTGGGGTTAGAGACAGGTGTTGATCCTTTCTCTTTACCGTGTTGGCCCTTCCTCAGTTCAACCACGAAGCGTTAGATCCTATTCTCTCCCTATGGAGGCGCAGGTGAAAACGACAGCCAAGGTGTCGCATCCGAACGAAACCTGGGAACGAGGAAGCCGCTTACCTGGCCCCTGCGAGCCCTCTGTGACCCCGTCGGACCACAGGGACATCTGGCGTGTCAACAGCTCAAGGCCAACCAACGACACGGAGAATCCCACGGAACCCCTGGGACTCGCTACACACTAGCCCGATGACCTTGGTGTCAGGGATTATAGGTGTTCTGTCCCAAAACCAGGGAGGAAGCACACCACCCCCCCACCAAAGCACGACCACCCTTGGGTGCAGCGTGAGAAAGCGGAGAAGGAACAGTCCCCTCCACCCTGACCTGCAAGTGCCCGTCCAGGTTTCAGCAGCGCGGACTGGACGCGGGGGAAGGCGGAACGGGCACTTCGGACCACAGACCCTGGCATGCTGGAGGACTCTGCATCGTCTCCCCCGACGACTGAGCATCCAGGCAGCTGTGTGGCAGGCAGCGGTCCCCTCATCCTGCTCCCCGAGGACTCGCCTCCTAACGTGACCAGCAACAGAGCCAAAGACGAGCGCCCGGGGAGCCCGCGCCGCTCTCTCCAAGGCAGAAGCCGCAGCTCCCCTGAAAGGGCTCCGCTGGGATGCAGTCTGGCTTCCCAATGGCTATTAGCTGGGCAATACCTGGGGACCGCCTGCTCCCAGAGGCCAGCGCACCCTCTGAACACACCACAGGGACCTGCCGGAGACCCTGGTCGCGGCTGCGCCACTGAGGCCAGTGCCGGTCCACCCAGCCCCACTCACAGCAAGGCACTTCCCTGGGCAACACCAAGTGAAACTGGCCCCGAGGAAAGGCTGCAGAAGCAGCATGACGCCCAGCAGCACGGTGACCAGAACGGGAGAGCAGACAAGGGCACTGCGCAGCCTGGCAACAGCTGCCCCGCAGCAGGGGTGCCGCACGGGTGCCTCAGGACAGCAGCCCCGGCCCTCCAGTGCAGGCTTCCCCTTCCTGGTGCCGCCCGCCCCACTCCTCTCCCCTCCTCTGCACCTGTTCCCTCCTCGCTCTCCACCTGCGCTCCGCCAGGTATAGCCACAGCAGGGACCGTCCCATCTGCCCCTCCCACCCTCACCAGCTGCAGACCTCCAACGCTGCAGATGGCTGTGAGAGTCTGTGACCTCCCAGCAGACGTCAGGACACAACCTGAGACCCCTTGCCATCGGCTGTGAGCAGAAGTTGCCCACACACGCACGCACACACACACACACACACGCGTGATCCTGACACACAGTCCTTTCCAGCTTGATCTGCTCTCTTCCCATGACTTTTACGGCTCAGAAGCTCCCACGACTCCCTGCTCAACGTAAGGGCCAGCCGCTGACACGTCATCGGGGAAAGGCATGGGGCTGCCCTGCCCCTCGTACGAAATTACAAGCTCAGTGGTTTTTTTCCTTTACCTTCGTCTAATCAAGGGACCCTACATCCTTCTCCTTGCCGTCACACCGGAACAAGCACACACACAGGGAGAACATCATGATTATAGGGGACAAAGGCAGGCTTTTCAACAACAGTAATCATCGTCGTTATTTTAATTAAAAGCCACCTCCTCAGGGTAATAGAACAGGCTCTCCCAGACCCTCTCTTCACGGGACCCCAAGGGCTCCCCAGACCGTCTGACTTCAGGGCCCTCTGGCACTTCCGTGTCGAATCCCCGGGTGCCTGGCGCCCGGTTCCCATCAGGTGCTGCTGTGGCCCGGTATCTTCCGCAGTGTCCTCACTCTCCCGCCTCCGAAAACACCTGCGACAACCACATTTCCCCTGTGCACGTCTGACATCTACATGTCTTCATCGCAAGCTGAAACAGTTACAAAATCTAATTTTTATCAGATAAGGTAGCATATAATGACATGTGGAAAGTGAACTGCAACGTGATTCTCCAAAATGTATCCAACTGAATTAAAACACCAGAGCTATTTGCTATTTATCATCATTCATTAAACAAACAACTGAAAAGCTCCTGCACGACAGGAAGTTCACGTTGCTCCTCGTTCTCCTTGCATTTCGCTCCGGGATGCCCACAGAGTTTTATCCTAACGCAGAACAGTTTTATGTGTGAAAGTTCTGCCAGTCATTCTATCGTATCTCTGCAAATTATGTAGACATAACATATGTATAATGTATAGAAAAATGTTATCAATATGTATATATGGTCACAGAGAACCAGAAATGCACATATAAAAATATTTTACGATCACAGGATCTTTTTCGATGTACACACATAAAAACATGAATGTGAATTTTCAAGTATCCTATGATCCTAAGTCGCACTGTTTTTTAATCTGGCTTGATCTGCAGTAGTTATCAATTGTGTCCAATTGATGAGAACAAATATTACGTGTTCTGTAAGTGGTTGTGAAACGTAAAGACTGGTCCCTTTAGAAATGCAGATGAATGAGACAAAACTCAGCCTCAACTTCATTCGTCTGCCCCACCCCCCACATCAGTCTAAAGGCTGAGAGAACCCGTTTACGCAAATAACTACATGGAAATTTAAATTCGTTGTAATCATTTTCCTCAGCAGTTTAAGTTCCTTCTGGGACACGCGCCACAGACCACCTCGGGATGATCTATCATCATCGTCCTTTTCAACGATCAACTGACAACTCAATCAGGTCCCCTCTCGGTTCGGGCACAATGAAGAACCAGAGGCCCCCAATCTGCAAAAGTTCTCATTCTCTTGTCGTTAGAGTCACTTGCCCGAGTTCCACCGCCCCTGGGTGTGGAGCCGGGGGGTCCGCCCGCCAGGGTCTGGAGGGCACCCCAGTGGGGCCAGAGATGTGGAGGCGGCTGGCCTCTCTCTTGCCGAGGGACAGGTGACCGAGCAGGTACAGGGAGCTGGACAAGGAGACGCAGAGACGGCAGAAAGAAACGCACCACTATTCCCAGAGTCCACTCTCACCCCTCACCACCACCACCCCGTGCTCATCAGGGGTCCTCGGGTCTGGGCACCCCTGCCTGACGGTCTCCACGCGACCCCACAGTGTCCTGCTTGGTCCCGGGCCCAAAGACAACACGGCGCGGGGACCTTTGCTCCGCCTTCCGCAGTGACGCAGCCCTGTCTCCGGGACCCTCCTCCTAACTTCCCATTATGCCCAACAATACAGCATTTTTTGTAATGGCTTCATGTGTTGACACTGAAAAATGTATTGGTGGGGGGAAAAATCTCATACGTGCACGCACTTACTTGGCTTCTCCAGAATCAAAACAGAAAAACCTGTATTTTACACAAACCTGCCAATTACCGCCTTTTAATTGCAGCCCTTTCTACCCGCCCACCCGCCCACCCACCCCCAGCGTCTCTAACCGCGGGGCCCGAGCCGCAGCAGGGTGGGAACTGACTCACTGCAGTGAGCTGGCTCCTGAGTCGCTGCCGCTCCCAGCCACGCGTGTTTGCTCGGGCGCTCGGTGCTGAGGCTGCACGTGCGGCGGTGGCCGCTGGCGGGTGGGGCTGTTTGCACTGGCACCTAACGAGCCGGAGGCATAGCTGCTGGTCATCGGGATGGGCGCGGCCTCCTCACACACCACCGTCCACCAGGATCTTGGGGAAGGCCGCCCTTCCCCTACCTGGGCTGCCCCAGGTCACAGGAATGGCGATGTAGGGTGAGAGGAGCAAGGGCGAGAGTCCTCCTGCCAACCGGTTCCCAAGTCATGGTCCCCCGGGTCAGCTCCAGGGCAGGGAAGCACAGCCAGACGGAGGGGTCAGGCAGAGACGCTGGAAACTTGTGTTGTCCCTGGAAGTGCCTGCCCAGAGGTTACAGACATCAGACGCCCACCCCCGACCCCTGTCGGTGCAGGCTGAGGGACTGTGCAAGACTTTGTGCTCAGGGACCAGACAGCTTTGGGCACAGAGCCTGGTCCCAGCCCCGGCTACGCCTGCGCGACCTCGGGCGAGCACCCCTCCCGAACCTCGGACAGCCCTGCGGAGACGCAGCCCACTGTGAGGAGCAGACGGGCTAGTGACGTCCCCAAACGCACTTCACCCCACGCCTGGCACACCCGACCGTCCACCCAACAGCGGCTGTTGTGTCAGCCACAAAATACCCACCTGGAGACCGCTTTCTGTGGAGATCAGTTCATGAGTGACATGTCAGATGCAGCAGGGGAATACTGATTTTCCCCACACAGGAATTTGAGATAAGCCCTTTTAACAAGATTGACAAAAGAAAGAGTCACCCTTCGGGGCACAGGTGACAAACACAAGGCCCGTGGGCCGAATCCGGCCCTCCACCTTGTTTCTACCCGGGGCAGCGCTGAGCTCCTTGCCCCTGGTTATGGCTAGTTACACTTACGCGGTCCTAACATTGCATTTGGCCCTTTGAAGGTGACCATGAGGCTGATGGGCCCCCCGGTGAAAAGGAGTCTGACCCCCCCCTGCTTTTGGGGAAAGCGAGATCGTGGCCGACAGAGCATTAGGAGAGGACCCCGCCTTGCAGAAGTGCCGTTCCTCCTGCTGCAGGGACACTGCGGGCAGTCTTCGGGGCACGACGTGACTGACCGCCAGCCGTGACCCGCTTAGCACGAGCTGCCCGTGTGCGTGCCTGTGCACACACATGTCTACGTGGCTCCCGTCTCCAGGCCACACCTGCGGCTCCCGTCTCCAGGCCACACCTGTCCTACAGGCCCCTCTGGGAGGCTCCCGCCGTGTCTGCCGCAGCCCCCACCGCTCAGCCAGGAGCAGCAGCCTGCCCCCCGCCCCGGAAGGCGCCCGCAGAGGGGCCCCAGGAAGGAGAGCGGGGCTGGGAGGAGGCTGCATCCTCCATTGCTCCTCAGGTCCCCACACGCTCTCAGCAGACACTGCGTCCCTGCGACAGCCAGGACGTGACTCGGGAGCACCTCGTCACGTGCAACAACTGGTTTCAAGTGCTTTTTCTAAAATGTAATCCAAAAAATGAAACTAATTCCCCACCCAGCTTCCGCCACACGTCCCTTCGACGAGCTCTGTCACAGGCAGCTGGGAACCACAAGGCAGAGTTCCCGCACGACGTGCGTGCACACGCACCAGGTGGCCCAACAGAAGCTTCCGGAACCCTCTCGCTGTGCTGACCTATCGAGAAGTCGGGACGGCATCCAGTATAAAGGTCGCCTGGGAGACGCGGCGGCTTCTGACATAAAAAGGATGGGAACACTGAGTCCACGACTCTGCAACGGAACACGAGCAGAACACAGAACTCCAGAGCAAACGCTAACACGTGACAGCTTCAGGGTCGACCGAAAAACACTCGTCAGTCCCACGTGCCCACAGCCCAAGAGGCGGAAAGCTGGCCGCACAGGCGGAAGGGGGAGCCTGCGGAGGGGGGCTGCACGCAGGGGGGCCAGCCGGGAAGGGGCCAGCACCCCTCAGCCTGCAGCTCCCTGAGGCTGCAAAGCCTGCAGGAGCCCCTTGCCCCCCCCACACCCCTCGGAGGGCCAGAGACCTCCAGGAAATGAGGCGCAGCACCCCTGACACACACACACACACCCCAGTTCCTCCAGCCACAGCCTCTGCCACCGGGGCCCACACAGCGCAGGCTGGACCCGCCAAGCAGATGGGAAGGAAGCCGGCTCTTCCAGCCTGAGAGGCCGTGAAAGTCGCTCCTGCGGAGCCAGAGCACTGGGAAAGGAAGCCTGTGGGCGCATCACTCGAGGGGCTGGCGCGTCCCCAGAAAGGCTCAGAACAGCGCCCACGACCAGAGCACAGGCTGCAGCGTCGCCGTGGAGCGTGCTCAGCTCCGTGGCGACAGCAGCGGCTTCCTGCCCGCTTGTGTAACCCAAGTCCCAACAGCGGCATCGTGTTTGAGTTTTGGGGGTCCGCGCTGTGCACCCTGTCACTCTGTGGCTGTGACCACCTCCCCACCCCCGGGGGAAGGGTGGACAGAGCAGGCTGCCTTGTGTCCAGGTGCCTCAGCCTCCGACGGTGACACCCCCAGGTACACCCATCGTAAGCTGAAAACATCGCAGGTGGAAAACACATTGACCACACCTAACCTAACCACACCGAGCCTCTCAGTTCTGCCTCACCCACCTGCGCCGCTGTGCTCAGGACACTTACTCGGCCGCCAGCGGCACCACGGCCTAGAGTTTCATCTCAGAAATCATCACCTCCGCCCACTTCTCCCCGGAAGCAGGAGACACAGATGGGCATTTTGTAGACCCGGTGGGAAGTGAAAAACACAAAACACAATGTCCCCAAAACACTGGCCACACAGTACCCTGGAGGGCACCGGTCTCAACCCTCATGACCCCTGGGCTGGCCCGGAGCTGTGGCCGCTGCTGCTGCCCAGCCTCGCATACCGCTAGTCCAGGAAAAGGCCAAAACGCTAGCTTTCCCATTATCGGAGAGTCAAAAACATCACAGAAGCTGACCATCGACGGTGGGGACCGTGGGTATGAGGAGGCAATAAGGACAAACCCCCTAATCAGTCACCAGGCACACCTGTGGGAAGCACCCCCAGGCTGGGGACGTGGCGAATGTCACTTTCCTGAAGGAGGCGGAGGTGGCACGTCAGAGCTGCACGTCAAAGGCGAACGAGTGGAAGACATTCCTTAAGCGAGAGAGCCTGTGTGACCAGCACAGAACGTTTCTCCTTGAGGAGGGAGTGAGTCCTGGCGAGAAAGGGCTGATGGGCAGAAGACAAGCCACTCCGAAGGCTGCCGATTTGGCTCATCTGGCACACTGACCTCACCTCACAGAGGAATGAGATATTACAGGCGACACCCAGTGTTGGCAGGCGGTGGAGGGAACAAGCGTGTTGGTGCGAGTGTACAATGGTAGACTTTTGGCAGGACGTTTTGTCAAGATCGACGTAGAATGTAAACGTGCATACCTTTTGACTCAGCAATCACACTTCCAAGAATCCTTCCTCCAGGGACAGTCAAACGTATGCAATGATGTGACTGCGTGTAATTGCGTGTAATAGTAACTGCAGACGTCTTTGAGGTGGCATTGCTTAGAATGGCATGGCACTGGAAACCACAAAGAGAGGTGTCTGAATGAATTACGGTACATTCCTCCTGTGGAACCGCATGCCAACTGCCACAAAGAGTCATCATCCACAGCCGCCAAGACATGGCAACACCTGAACACACATGGAGGGAGGGGTGAATGAATGAACGAACGAGATGGACACAGACAGGTAATGGAACATTATTCAGCCCTACAAGGAAGGAAATCCTGCCATCGGTAACAATACAGATGGCCCTGGAAGACGTTACGCCCAGTAAAATAAACTAGACATGGAAGGAAAAAACTCTGCATTTCATGTATGTTTGAAATCTAAAACATCCCAACACCTAGGGCAAAGAGGAGAATGGTGGCCTCCAAGGACTGAAAATAAATAAATGAAACAAAGGGGAATGGGAAGCCGGATTGCAGGGCTACACGGAATGGGGCAGTAGACGTGTCTCACTAGTGAAAGAAAAAGGTTGTTGTGTGCTCGCACACCCAGCGTCCTGAGCACCCTGTGCTGGCAGGCCGGCCCTGCCCCTGAGCACCTGGACCCACGGGGCTCACAAGGGCCCGACAGAGGGCTGCCCCAGGGCTCACCAGGACCCGGCAGAGGGCTGTCCTGGTGCGAGAATCTGAGCAGGAGGGGCAGGAGCCTCAACCGTCTCTAGGTCACTCGGTCTTTGCACCGATTGAATCGTAGGCCACACGCAGTCAAGTGTGTTCCTGAGCGTGAGCTCTGGAGCCACATCGCCTGGCTTCAGACCCCAAGGAGGCTCCACCCCTTCCCCCGCACAACCGAGGGCAGCGGCCTGACCTCCAGCCAGCCCCTTGAGCTGAGAAATGGGACTAACGGTGCACACGCCGGCGGACTGTCGGGACCGTGTTCAGGGCTCAGAGCAGAGCAGACACAGCGCCTGGAACTGAAGCACTCTGGTTTCACTATCATTCTTACAGATAAGTGTTCAGGTACATGGATTTTTCAGTAGTTTCCCAAAGACAGCTAGATTTAATCACACTCACGTGGAAAGATACAGCTTCAAACAGCTGCAGAGCACTCGGAATGGGGCCCCGGGCTGAAGAGACACAACAGAACAGGAGAGGCGCTGGGGGCTCCACCCGCAGGTTCCCAGCCACAACTCCTGAAAGGGAGCGTGGGGGAGGGGCTGAGGGAAGCTGTAGCCGCCCCCCCCTCACCGCGTCCCACCCTTCCATGCGGTGTGCACTGGCCGTCACGACACGCGTGAACTCACCATGTGAGAGAAGGAGGCACAATGCAGAGCTTCCCTGCGGGAGCCGGAGCCCCAGAGGGTCGCACCCAGCACCCCCTCGGCCCCTGGAGGAGCAGAGGCTGTGGGTCAAACGGAGGGGGTCCACTGGTTCCCTCGGGAGCAGGGGGCTGCGGGTGTAGGGCTGGCTCGTGACCAGGGCAGAGCACACAAGAGCGGGGACAGCGGCCTCGGACACAAAGGGCCCCTGGGTGCTGGGCAGCACGGCAGCCCCGGGGCGACACAATGCCCTTGTTCACAAGAGCAGAGGGGACGGCCGGGTCCCAGCCCAGCTGGCTGGCCCAGGGTCCGGCTGGCAGGCGTCCAGCGTCCACACGCTCCCGTCGGCCGGGCACAACCACATCTCTGTGCACAGGGCCCCGCTCACACTCCCTCCCGCTGACTTCGGGTCACAGACACGCAGGCCTCCCGCCCGCCGCTCCACGCACCAGCCAGAAGGCCGCCTCTCCGCCCAGAGCAGGTCCCCGTGCGGGGCTGGGAACCGGAGACGCAACCAGCCCCTCGCTGTGCTTGGGGAGACGCCCCCGGAAAAACCGCAGGATTGGGAACGAATGTTCACCCAACACGTTACAATAGTTTTTTTTTCTTTTTAAAAATATCGAAAACACAGAACGGTCAGTACCCACCCCAGAGTGCCGGAAGAGCGGTGAGAGTGACCGTTTCAGGGACGTATGCACGAAGTCGCTCACTTACTACAGAGACAAAAGCCACCCAACGGACGTGCCACGGCTCTCCAGGAGAAAGACATGGCGCTCGCACTTCCGTGTGTTCCTCTTTATTTAAAAACAGTTCACACTGACGCCGGGGGTGGGGGGAAGATATATATTTTTTAAAGCCCATCTTGGGACAGACTAGCATTTGTCAGTCACCTTCTCCTTTTAAACTCCACTGAAAACTGCCCAGACAAATGTTCTAGATGCCGACACTCTAAGAAATTACAAAACTCGACACCAAAATAATTCATGGGTTACAACGGTAATTACTTCTCTAGTCGGGAAATTATTATCCTCATAAAAAAAAAATCCTGGCAAACCGCTTCAGAGATTTCCCTTCTGAGGGAACTCAGGAGGAACACGATGGAAATTCAGAGCTTCAGTCATTCTGACGCCCCACGAGGCTTTTTCTCCATCGGTTAGCTGCATGCAAGTGACTTTCAGTGTCTCCCCAACAGCCCGTCCCCTCCCCCTCCATGGGGTGGGCGAAGGCTTCCCTCTGTCCCCCGGCATCTGCATTTTCTCTGCGGCGGCGGAGTAACAGTGCAGCACCGCTCCCCTCCTCCGTCTCTATGCCCTTCACGTCCGGCAGGTCCCCGTGATCTACTCCGGGAGCTTCCCGCAAGCCCGAGAGGAACGAGAGGAACGGGGAAGGGAGCCCCGGCCAGTGGGTCGGCTGGTGGGTGCGTCCTCCGGTGCGTACACCAGAGGGAGGCAGGTCGGATGCCCGTCGGGGCGCATACCCAGATGCAGGTCCCACCCCCAGTCAGGGTGCGCACAGGAGGCAACCGATCCACGCTCCTGTCTCTCCAATACACAAATGAATTCCCTCTCTGGCGAGGGTTAACAGGAGAGAGAGGGGGAAGGCAGGGTGGAGGACGGAGGGTTTGTTGGGTTCTGCTCGTGGAAGCCGCCGAGTCTCAGGTGGGAGATGAGAACATCGTGCCGTGGCGACATTCTGCCTCGTGTCACAATGATGCATAGTCCTCCCGCTTTCCAATTAGGGGAATAATTGCGGCCAGCCGGTGGGGTCCAACCAGTCCCGCCCAGCGGGGTCTGTGAGCGCGACCGTTCATGGACGTGCAGGGAGATCTCGGACGATCCTTTATCTCCGACAGCTCGGTGGGACAGTGCCCGCCGGACCTGAGCTCTCCTCTGCCACTGAAAAGGAAGCCTTTCGGAAATAACAGACTCGTTCCCAGTCCGACCCCTTTCACCAGCTGTTTCCTTTGAATCGGTTCAGTGGGACTCAAAAGGAGAACGTGAGGGTTAGTCCGTTCTCTGGAGTACGTTAGTAACTCTGGCAACGCCTTATTAGGGGCAGAAAGACGCAGGAAAGCGGGGTGGGCTTGAACGCCGTCTATCCAACACCAACGTGCGCGGAACCAGATTCCGGAGGGACGTGCCCCCCAGCCTCGCGGTGACCCAGAGCTCCACACGCAGAGAACTGTGGGGCGCGGACCACCAACCGAGACTCACTGTCTCAGACCCTCCCCGCCAGCCACCTACCCAAAGACACACTGAGACACTGCACACACAGACTACTCCAGAAAGGCCACAGACCGCTAGTCAGAGCGCCAAGGAAACCTCAGCCTTACGATGGATTTTGGAGTATGAGGGAAACCTGAAAATCCCCCCTCCAGCTCCCTCGTTTCACAGAGGGGCCTGAGGGAGAGATGCTTTGGGTTCCCGGTTTGACGGGAGAGCCCAGGGGAGCACACAGGCTCCCACTTGCACAGGACGAGCTCACACTGACCCTCTCCCACTCCCACGGGCGCGGTCTGGTGTGACCGTGTCCAGTGAACGGTTTTCCCAGAGATGGACAGCTTCCACCTCCGCATCCGTGTAAACGGCGCCCCCTGTACCGCCCGGCGCATGTGCTCTGGAAGACGCAACAATCCCGTGGCGACTGGTAGCCCCCCGACCAGGAGACGCCCCCACGGACACTGGGGCACACAGGCTTTCGGAGCCCGTCGTGACAGCCATCCACCTGCGACCTCCCAGCCTCGTGTCCAGGCCTTCCAGCAGGCCAGTGGCGTCAGACTCTGGCGTCCACGGTCAAGGGTTCTGGTCGGAGGTTTTGTTGTCGTTGATGAACTCTTAGATAGAAGCTCAACATACAAAAGCAGCACTTTATCCTAAGGCATTTATTTCCTACTTTCACCTACTTGTTATCTGCTAGGAATCCAGCCAGTCCGAGATAACAACCGCCAGGCTTCCCACTGGCCAGGACCACGCCCCGCCCCACCCGGGCAGATGGCAGGGTGTCCCCTCCTGCCGGTGGGAAGCCCCACATCCCGACATCTCAGGCATGGCACTGCGGCCCACCGGCCTGGCCCGCGGCTTCCGAGAACGTGTTCTAACCGAGAAGGCTGTTCTCGGGAAAACACGAGTAAAAGGGGGAAGCTACGGAGGACAGTGGCAGTCTCTCTCCACCACGCCACGCAGTATGGACACTTCGCAGGCTGCACATAGAAAGGCTGTTTCTCACCCACGGCTAAGTGCACGTGGGGTGCCAGTCTCGCCTCGGTCTCTGGGCAGCAGCTTGTCGACAGGCAGCGGCCAAGCCAGGAGGCTGCTGCAGTGACTCAGCCAAGAGGGACCCGTCCAGCACTCTGAGGCGGCTTCCCCGGGCAGGGGCGGGGGAGGGGCAGCGTGAGACTCCCAGGGACACGCAGAGCTAGGGCTCCAACAGCAGAACCCCCAGCCTCCGAGACCGGGCTCTCGTGGCTCCTTCCGTCTATGCTGACGACCCCTCCCCTTCTCGCTTGCCTCCCTGAGAACTTGGACTTCGCTCCCGAGTTCCTCCTTGCTCTGGGCTGGACTTGGTAAGAGCCATCCTCGCGCACAGAAACACACTTCCTCCAGTTACAGTCATGGTCACAGTCACTCAGGAAGAGCTGCTCAGTCCTCAGCCCCACCCCCACCCCCCCTCCGCCCCTCTGGCCCTCATCCACCTCCTGACACACCCGACGCTCAGAACCCCCTCCCCCCAGTCAGAGCCCAGGCGCGGGCTGGCCGTGACCCCCGGAGAACGATGCCGGGACAAACACACAACACAGGGACTTGTTTCAATGCCAGTATGAATACCAGAGTCTTATCTGCCAAGCACAGAATGGTGGGCAACTTCTTCACCCCGTCCGTGGACCCCCAAAGCCCAGGCCAGGCTTCCCCATCCTGCCTGCAGAGCTCAGCCGTGCCCAGGTCCAGGTCGGGACGCCCTGGCCGTCGGTCACGCTCCCTCTCCGGGCTGGCGGGGACGGGGCCATCACGCAGGCCCAGCCCCGTAGCATTCGCCTGAAAGACAGTTTTTCCTCTGTCTACCCACTCTTAGTTTTCAATAATTTAAACATATATGCTAATGGTTTTTATTAATCACTCCAAAAATCTCTTGGAGGAGAATAAGAAATACGGAGTCCATCTTCCTTTCTCTGCTCAACCTCAGAAGGAAACCACAAAAAAAGACAAACCATTGTCTAAGATACTTCACGCCGGTCCCGGACAGGGCTGGGGGTGGGGAGGAAGTGGCCCCGTGGGGAGGGCAAGGGGGCCTCCCAGCTACTCAAAGCACAAACCCACTTGGGGTCACCCTGGCCGCCTCAGCAGCTGGTGACTCACTTCTCCGGGGAGGACCTTAACACGAAGCCTCGGTCCTTTTGCACCAGGTCTGAGGTCTCCAGGATATGAGACGCCCCCAGCCCAGGGCCACTTCCTCAGGTGCGCGGGGACTAAGGTCGCCCTCTCCCGTCTGCATCCTCACGTTAAGGCTGCAGCGGGGGCAGCCGCCCAAGCCGCACGCTGACTTCTCTGGGCCACGTGGAGGCACTGCCCACTAGGGGAACATTCTTCACGAAACAGAGAACATCTACCTTGAAACACTGTGTGAGTTAAAGGAGATAGAACTACGATACAGGTCTAGCTTCCCCATTGGCCCGTGGGTCTAGTCCTCCACCCCTCTTTAGCTCCCCACCAAGCCAGCACAGGGCTCTGTACACACAGTAGGTCTACTCAGTACATAATCAACCGACATGAATTTCCCCATCAATGTTTTTCCCACCAATGACCGCTGAGAAAAACATCGACGTGCAGCAACTTAAGCTCAGAGGAATGCGCTACCTGCTATCAGGGAGCACCTATGTAAGGACAGAAAACAGAGGGAAAAAAAAATCCCCAAATATTGCTTTATCCTCCTCAGGGACAAGGCATTCAATGTCCAGGCCAAAGAGCACCAGAGTGATGTCTCCAACCAAGTTTCCATGTGACAGAACTCCCTCTTCCTGTTTTAAAGGCCAACCTAGATGGCCCAGCCTGTCGCCCCGGGTTTGGTAAGTAAGTGCAGCACGGAGAAACTCAACATTTCAAGGCCCTGCTTCTGTGGGGGGCTCTGGAGGCACCCAAAGTGATGTGAGGACTTAAGATGACAGAGTGACTTTGCAAAAATCTAATTCTTCAAGTTGCTACTAACGCAGCTCCACAGACTGGCCAAGCAACCTCGGACACCTGGGGGTGGCAGCCAGCAGGCGCTGTCCTCTCCGGGACGGTGAGGGGTGCTCCCGCCGCAGCCCAGATGAGGCTGTTTCTGGTTGCCTCACACGCGTGCGTGTCCATGTTCCCAAACGTGTCCCCCCCACCCTGGTCACCCACGGCAGACAGGATCCTTCCATTCTAGAGGGGGAGGGGACACACAAGCAAACCTCCACATTTCTGCGTCAGGATTTCAAGGGAGACACGCAGGTTAAGGCCCAATCAATCACCTCCCAAAACAGAACAAGGAACGACCCTCTTTACAAAAACAGTGAGCAGCTCAGGGGCAGAGTGGTTATGGGATTCCAGGAAGATTCGCAAATCTCACGCCCAAACCTCTCTCTCCGGGATGCCCCCCAGGGACACGAGTGGGGTGGAGAACAAGCACCCTTGTGACACCGGCAGTTTCCCGAAACCACCCGTGTGATCTCCTCGGTCCCCTCCTCCTCCCCAGCAGCCTGGCAGCCCGGCTCTAGCTCCTCACGGAGCGGCAGGTGCATCTCCAGATCCAGTCACTTTCTTTTTCCGGGGGTGGGGGGGCTGCTGGCGTGGCCGCTGGCTGGTGCAGCCGGGGCTCGAACCCCCTGCAGCGCGGAGGGCTGAAAGGAGGGTGCGGGTCTGGTCCCTTGCACGGGCCGCAGCTCCCAACCACGTTCGCAGTGACTGCCCGGGTTTGGGCAATTCAGATGAGATCATCTCCTGTCCTGCCACTTCCTTCTCTGTCCCCCGGAGACGGCTAGCAAAACGACAGCACCCTCCACACCGTCGCCGCAGGGCAGCCAGGCCCCCACGGGGTCCTGTGAAGCACACAGGGCACGGCTCGGAGACAGAGCGGCGACCCCGGCGGGCCCCTTTCCGCCCCCCGCCCACCTTCCTGTCCCAGTCATCTCTGGAGGGGGCCGCCTCTCCACGGCGGCCCGAAGACGAGGGGAAGAAAAGGACCACAGCCACCCCCCCCCCCAAGCCCCAGGCGGGGAAGGACACACTCTGGGCTGAATGTGCTGGCCGGGCCCCCAGGCCAAGGGACAGCAGCGCGGGGAAACAGGGCTTCCTGCCCGGAGGGGGGGGTGGCCCTGAAGTGGACGCCACTGTCCCGCTCCATCAGGGAAAACGGGACAGTCACGACCGATTTCCTCGATCCAGCCCCACCTGGCGCGGAGAAACGCCTCTGAACTTGGTCCACAGGCTCTCTCTCCACCCTAATTGTTAACATTACCCACGCTCGCCTCGTGGGGAGCATGTACGGATACTCCGGAGGGGCGTTACAAGGCTGCATTAGGCTCTCCCTAATGCGTAAAGTCTCCCCTCAGGATTTTATCGGAAGGTGAACTCCCTTGCCTCAAAGCACGCATTTATCAGGTGTGCAGTGTTGCAGCTCGAAGAGTTCTAAAACTGGCCCAGTGGTTCCTAAGAGGCACTGCATATTTATCCCACACACACAAAATGTCTGCACGCACAAATATATGGCACCGGAAGGCTGAGCATTTTCCCACTTTTGGGTGTGGGTACATGTTTACGTGCTGTTGAGGGATATATAAATCTTGTTTACTGAAATATTACTTGTGCATTTTTTCAGCACCCTGGTGGGGAAACCGCGCAGGCAGGCCCTATCCGGCATGAGATATTTGCTTGTGAGGGAACGGTGGCAGCAACGGAAATAACTAATGCCTCGGCCAGGCGGTGCTTTCACGGCGAGCGAGGAAAGACCATGAAGTGTAGCTTCCTACCCACTCGACACGGACAGCTAATGTTTCCTCCTTTAGCGGCGCAGCTGGTGCCCATTCTGATAAAGTGCTTCCAGGCGACTGCTCGTGGGGAATCTGGGGCCTGTCGACTTTAAAACTTAGCACGGACAGGCAGATGGCCACGTAATCATCACCACAGTCCACACAGGCCACCCCGTCTCATCTGGGACGGTCACTTCGGTCATCACACGTAAACTGAGTGGCTGTCTAATCCAGAACCTCAGTCCCTGGCTCCAGGCTGACTTCTTCCAGGCCAGGGCCCCCTGAATGAGTGACAGGTACGGCAAATTCTCGGTGACCCAACAAAACTCTTCCCTCGCACTGTAAACCCGCCCCGCCTACAAAGATGCCTGGCGTTGCACGGCGGCTGCAGCTACCCTGTCATTCAAGCCGGCCGCCAGGAGGGTGCCCGAAACCCTTGCCTCTCCCGAGCCCGTGACAGCGGTCCAGGTAGGGACCCACACGTGCACTCACAGGGACAACGTCCACGGTGCAGGTGGTGGCTTTGGGTATTTGCTCCATCTCTAGTTAGAAATATTACAGGAAAAGACAGACATCGGCTTGCACTGAAGGCAATATGTATGATTAAATTCTCTAAGCCACCGTAAGTGCAACTGTCTGACTGCATTTGCGGGGGAGGGGCGGGGGACCACTGCTGTGAATGAACTTGACCAGAAACCCAACAAAGGTCTGATGCCAGTCCTTCCTGTACCACAGCTGGAACGTCCAGGGTGGTGCTTTCCAAACGGTGTGTCATGACCCATTGACGAGTCACTGAGTAAAGTTAATGATGAGCTTCTGCTTTTTTTTTTTTTTTTAACAGAGAAAGAACAGAACATCACAGAGAATAAGCAGATACTGTTTCACTTAGGGGGGCGGCTAGTGCGTGGTGCTTGTGCATAGATCAGGTCAAGAAACTAAACATGTTTCCTGTTGCAGAAACACCAGACTAGAGGTCACTGATCTGGAGCAAACTGCTTAGCCTCTGTGAACTTGCTTCTTATCTTTTAAATGGTCATTATCATTGTACTTCGGAGAATAGACACAATTAAGATAACTCCACACCATCTTTTGGGCTATGAAACATTGTATCATTATTGCAGTGACAGCATTTGGGTTGAGCCTCCCCAGAGCGGGCTGATGCTCTGCCTACCAGCTCACAGCCTAAACTGACCACCCTAGCGACTCGGACGTGCCGTCCCGAAGGCAAGTCTGAGGCCGCAGCCTCCTACGGAGAGCTGGAGGCAGGAGAAGTCCGAGCTTCCTGAAATGTTTACAGTCTCCCTGGTTGTCCCTGCCAGATGGCCTCAGGGGAAGAGCCACGATGAGGCTGGAAAGGCAGCTTGTCTGTGCTGCGGTGGGGACCCCGTGAAAGAATCACCCCTTAGGAGGAATGACCCGGAGAAAGGGAAACCTGTGCAGAGGCCCTGGCCGCAGGAGGGCGGACGGAGGTCGCCCGGGCCCTCCGCGTCCACAGGGCCCTCCGATGGCACTTGTACTTGGAGATGCGGTCCCTGCTCTTCCCACTCACAGCTCGGAACCCCGAGTCAGGCTCCAAACGCCACCAACACGTCACTGTCTAGTTATACGTGTTACCAGGGCACATCATGGTACCCCACGAGGAGCCGCGCTAAGACACTGCTAGCCAGGAAAATGACAATGGCTAGGCGGAAAGACCCCCGCCCTCCTACGGCTCCCACACACTGCCCTTCCAGGGCGCCCCCCGCTGGAGAAGAGTGGGTCTAAAGACCCCACCGCGGTCCCTGCTCTCTCCAGAAACGGGAGGGGCTCTAAAGAGAGAGACAGAGATTTCTACTGGGACCAGGGGGACATCTCCGAGGACTCAGGAGTACGATGAACATACTTCCTTTTCAGCAGGACACTCGTGCCCTTCGGGCCAGCGTGTTGTGAGGTTTGTGTCGTGGAAGGCCCAGCCAGGCTCGCACAGGTACAGCACCTGGCTGGGCTGAGGGGCGCAGCTTGCAGCCAGCGGGAGTCTCTGGCTGGCCTGGGAACGCGGTGCCCGGACGCCTGCTGAACCAAGGAGCGCAGAGATCCGTCTGCCGTGGTCCTCGCTTCTCTGTGACAACCGCCCCCACCCTCCCCACTCAGGGAGGGGAGGGAGGCAGGACAGATGGGGACAAGCGGGAGGCAGGCAGTGATGGCGTGGACATTGTGAGGGGCCATCAGAACGCTTTAGTCCCCGCGCTCCCCTCGCCTCTGCCCACCCCAGCTGCCACTGGAGAGAGTCAAACGGACTGACGAAGTGAGCGGCCATCACCTGCCTGCATTTGGGACTCTCGCCAAGTAGCTTCCGCTCACCTCTGATCTCCGTGAAAAGCGAGGTGGGGCGTGCCACAGCGAAAGTGTTTTTCCCATAACAATCTTTACACAACAGGAGTGTTTTGTAACCGAAACACATACGTGCTTGGCAGAGCTCTCCAGAATTGGGGCTGGGAGGGACCCTGGGTATCATTTGACCCAGAGACGAGGGCCCAGAGAGGCTAAGTGACTTGGCAAAGGTCACGCGGCTGACAGTACGGTCCAGATGAGCAGCAAGGCTAACCAGAACCTCCCAAGATCAAAGGTGCCGACGGTGGTGCCTCCCGACGCGCTTTTCAAGAGATAAGGCGCCCTGTCTCCCAGGACCACACCTGCACCCCTGTGCCTTTCAAAGTCCCCAGAGTCAGAGCGATCAGGTGTGGAGCGGAATGTACGTTGCCAAAGGCCATGCATCAGTTAAGTGGAGGAAACAGCCCACCCACCAGGGCTGAAGAGGAATTTCACTCCCTGACCGAAGGCAAGTCATTCTACCCATGTTTACAGCACGTTGTTTGAAACCGGAATACAAATATTAACATGCAAAGACATGATTACTTCATGCATGACTGATGGTAAATAAGACGTACCGTTGCAGAAACACACAACCTGCACTGGAACCTCAGGTATTCCGAGTTACAAAGGGTGATGTATTCCAAATTACAACCACACCTAATACCAGCCGAAGGTGTTCGCCCCGAAGCTACCATTTCTTCAGTATTTATAAACACTGGATGCGAGAAACGCACACAGGAACCAAGGCTCAGAAAACTAACCTGCAGCGTCGGCAGCTACAAAGCGGGCTCTCCGCGGGGAGAATGAAGTCCGCACATAAATGTATGCGGGCACGCTTTCCACCAACACGCACACTCCCCCATCTGACAGATGGGTTCCAAGAAGCAGCGCAACATCCCATAAGCCAAGCGAGCAAAAATCAATAGTAAAAGCGGCCTCACGTTCCTGAACGGGTGACGCTGCGTAAACGAGCCCAGCAGACGGCTCTGCCTCACCTTCCCCGGCGGCCGCCTCGGCGCGCAAGCACGCGCTCCCCACGCCGCCGCCGCCCCCTGCTCTGCTGCCAAACCACAGCCACCCCGCCGCCGCGGGCGGGCGTCCGCCGCGGGCCCCCCGAAGGCTCCCTCCACTGATAACATCCGGTCTGCCGGCCCAGGGAACCCCAGCGCCTTTGCAGCCTCTGCCCGCCGCCGCTGGTCAAGAAAGGCCAGAACACAGCTCATCTGATACCAGCTCCCCACCTGTGACCCCGCATGGACGGGAACCAAACAACTACATCCCAGCGGCAGTCCGTGTAATGTGGCACCTGGAGGAGAGCGGCGTCTGGGACGGGGCCCCAGCGGGACCCCGCCGCCGAACGGGTCTGTGCTTCCTCGGTGGTTAAGCCCAGTGACAAGGGGACACTCCGGCTCCCCGCCAGTCCGGCAAAGGCAGCGTCCCCACCTAGCAAGAGTTAATCCACCCCCACGGAGGGGCGGGGGCGGGGCGGCCTAACCACCGGCGCCCACTCCCTCCACACGCCGAAGAGAGGAAGCTGGAACTCCTTCCCGAAGGTGGGCCGGGGACAAACTATTGTCTCGCTCAGAGCCACAGCCCAGGCTGGAAGCTAATGCAGAAATCGGAAATGACTGGGTTCTGCCATACCGCCCTCTCAGCGGGCCCCGAAGTCCCACGTACCTGGGCAAGATCGGGGGGAAAAATCCCCTATGACTCCCCGGAAAGGCTTTCCAGGGTTTTTAAATTACGGGCAGATGAATTTAGAACATAAACAAACACCTACCCATCTCCTAAATCACTTCATCTGTACCCAATTTTTTTAAAAAAAAGAAAAGGAAAGGAAAAGAAAGCCCACGGGCAGGACGGGGCTTTGGAGGCAATCAAGGTCGCTGGCGAAGTCCGTAACGCTTTCTCCCTGTGAAATCCTCCGAGACGCTCTCATTGCCTCGGGCTGCGGCGGGCGGGTCCGAGTCCCAGCCCTGGAAGAAGCTACTGCCCAGGGGCGACCCGGCTGAAACCAAACAGCAGAAACGGGAACCGCGACCGGCCCGAAGCGGGGGGAGGGAAAGGAAGGGAGACCCCCGCGCTCATCAGTCACCATTAATGCCCTTTGTTGTTCACCTTCGCGCAGAGCGGCGCGCGCTGCCCCGCTCCCTTCCCCGGGAGCGCCCGGGTCTGGGTGACCCCGTCCGGAGAGCGGGGCGTCCTCGCCTCGGAGACCCAGGCTCTCCGAGCCTGTCCCCGGCATCGCTCCACAGCTGTCCCCCCCCTCCCCATCACCGCCCCCGCCGCCGCGCCAAAGTGAAAACCTCCTGAAATGCCCGTTCCCCTCCGAAGAGCAGAGCGGAGCCGCCCAGATGTTGACAAGTACCAGCGCCCCCGCCCCTCGGGACACAGAGCCCTGAACCCCGGGGCGGGAGGGAGGAGGGCGAGGAGGCTCCGGCCGGCTCCGGCTGTCACCACGGCTGCCGAGCGCCGGGCCCCATTCCGCACTCCGGCGACGACGACGGGCGCCCAGGGGGAAGGTCTGCGCCTCCCTCTGTTTTGGGGGTGTTCTCTCTGCGCGGTGGCTCTCGTCTCCCTCTCCAACCTGGGAAGAATCGTCGCAGCGCACAGCCGTCGTGGGGGAGACGGGGAAGGAAGACGGGAAACGCCGTCCGCCCTCCTCTTCCAACTTGACACACACCCTGTCGCCACTCCAAACTCCGCAGGCAGAGCCCGCCCGCCGCGGGCGGCTCCGCGCGCCCCCCCCGCCGACCCGGGGGCCCGAGCCCCTTCAGGCGGTGGGGGGCGAGACCCCGGCGCTCGCCCCTCGGCCTGGGGCTGCCTCCCCGAAGCCCGACCCCGCGGCGCGATGCCCGGAGGAGGCGACTGCAGCCGGGCAGCGCTCTAGGGGCGCGGGGGACAAGGACGCGAAATGCGCACCCGCTCGCCCCGAGCGGGATAAAAGTTGGCCCCGCGGAGACTCACCCACGCCGTATTTCTCGTGCTCCGTAGGCATCCACATGGCGAAGCAGGGCTCCGGGTCTCGGGGCTGCACAGCCCCGCGCCCCTTCCCCGGCTCACAACAATGCTCGGCTGCCCGGGAGCGGCTGCGGCGCTGGAGCCCGGCGGCTCCGCGCGGGCTGCGGAGGCTCGTCTGCGCCGCGGGCTGCCGAGCCCGGCGTTGACACCGCGCGGCCCACGCTGCGCCGCCCGCCGCTCTCCCCCGGCGGCGGCGGCTCACAGTCCTCCGACGCGCTCCCAGGGACCCGGCGGCGCAGTCATTGTTCTGATTCACTGAACTGAGCGAACACGCCGGGGCACTCTCGGGCGCACCCCCGCCCGCCGGCGCCCGCTCCGGCCCTCCCTGCCCGGCGTCCCCGTGGCACACTGGGAATTGTAGTTCCCGGCCACCCCATCCCGGAAAGGGGCGTGGCGGCAGCTCCTAGGGGCGGGGTTTGGGGTTCGCTTGCCGGGTCCTATTGGCCCAGAGCGTGACGGCACGACGGGGGCGGGGAGGAAGTGTCGCGTGCACGGGGAGGGCGCCCCCAGTCGCGTCTGCATTGGTTCCTGTCGGCACCTGCCCCGCCCCGCGGCCCTCCCTTTTCCTCTGCCGGCCGTCATGGCTGCTCCCTTGGCCCTGGGTGCTGCTCCCCGAGGCGAGGAGGACGATCACTGCGATCGCCCCGGGGCCGGGGCTGTCAGTAACGAGGGTGAGTACGGCGCCCCCAAGGTGCAGGCGGCCTGCGCTTTTTCTGCTTTCTCTCGGACCAGGACGCAGCTAGCCGCCGGGCGGACCCACGCTGCTGCCCGCTTGGAGATCACCTGGGTGGGAGGTGGCCAGGGGTGGGGCCCAGAAGTACCGGCGGGTCGGTCGCGGCTGGTGGGTGCGGGCTGTCCCGGGCGGGAAGAGAAAACGGGATGGCACGGCCTTCCGGGCAGCCACGAGGCTCCCTGGGCGTTGAGAGCTCTCCGCGTCGCTGGGGAGTGGGTGTGGGTCAAATCTGGCTCGCGCGAGGGCAGTGATCACGCAGGGATGAGAGCTCTTTTTCTTCGCGGGCACCCTGCCTCCGCCTCTGTTTGCTTTGTGTGGCCTCCGGGAGAAGAGTTTTACTGGGATTCGCGCCGATTTTCGTTTGCAGACGGGCCACTGCTGTCCAGTTTGCAGACACGCCTAGTGGTTGGCTGGCTGGCTGGAGCGGCCCCTGAGGGGTGTGTGTGCCCCTCCCAGATTCCGGAGCCCTTCTTTCACTGCCCCTGGGGTTTAGGATTGAACGTGGAGCCTGGGGTCCTTAGGGAAAGAAGAAAGGAAGTGGTAATCGGCACTCCTGACTTCAGAGAATGTTTGAAGGTGGTTATGAAAATCACAGCAACGTTGGCTCTATTTGACTTCCAAGTTGTTCTCTAATCCACTGCAGAGATGAAACCGCAAACTTTGAAAACTGTAGGGGGCGTGTCTTTAGGCTTCCTAGGCCCATTCTTTTACCCTTTGGCCCATCCCTAGCCCCCTCCCCGCCCCTTCTTCGGCCCTGATAGGTAATTTAGCACTGCAAGTTACCTTGCTGTGATGGACCTGGTTTGGGGCTTAAATTTGGTTCACAGCCCTTGGTGAGGGTTTTTTTGCTCTTTCCTTATTAATGCTTTCGCAGTTAAATTAGTCGGATATTTAGTCTTAAATAAATTCTTGAGCAGTACAGAGATAAAGTGCAATTACTTCCCATCAGTGGAACCACCTAGCCCTGCAATTATTTCAGCACCTCTTCCAAAGAAAACTTTGTTGGCTCCTGAGTTAGATATTGAGTTATACCCACACCCGACACAGTTCATCATTGAGTTGGCCATACAGTCAGCGCTTAATGTGATAGTAACAGGCTGTTAGCGCTTTCCAGATTCTTTACAAATTCCCCAGGGCTATCAAGTTACCATCCAAGAATGGAATCCTCAAGGGATGTTTGTCACAGATTAACCATAAAAACAAAAATAGGGTATGCCTTTCACAAACATCAAGGAACAATGAAAAATCATTGGTTATTTTAAGTTTATAAGAATTCTCATTATCAACATTTCAAGATGCTCAAAAACACGCGAGGTACAAAGTGAAAATTCCTCCGTCACACAGCCCCGGAGCGACAAGTGTCGGTGGTTTGGTGTGTGTTCTTTCCGGCATGTTCCTCAATGACACGCGTCTCAGCGGCTGTGAGTCTTTAAAAATGAAAAGGGATCATTCCACGTAAGAGCAAAGAGCTGCAGTCTTCCTTGTCCCGAGGGTCTCTTACAGACACTCTTCCTATTGGTGCATTTATGGCTCCCTTCCTTTAAAGGACCATGCCCACTCTGCTCCGTAACATGGGTGTGCCTCACTCCAACCATTCCCCTATCCCTGAGCACACACTGGGGCTTTAGTTTTTCAGTAATGACGTATAGTGAACGGCTTTACGTACATATCCTTGGCCGCTGTGTATGTGTTTCTCAACAAACTGCTGGGTCGGAGGTTACGCGTGTTGAAAATGACACATAGTAGACGCTGGGTCTTGCCTGCACGAGGTGTCAGTGCACCTTCCCACCGGTGTGTGAGAGCAGCCGCTCCCCGGGGCCTCCCCAGCTGTGAGGGGACCAGTCCAGGGCCCGTGTTTCAATGACTAGTAGATCGAAGTGAGTAACGGATGGAAACCTTAACTTAGATTCCAGTTTGTTTTCAACAAAAGCACTGGGCAGCTACAGTGAATCTGCAGCATTTGTTGAATGAACAGAATCCCTCAGCCTGGCTCACAACTGCTCAGAGTTCTCACTAGTTCGTACAAGTCAGTGGGAGAGCTCGATGGTTGATTTTTGTGTTTTCCTTACAAAGTGCTCGTTAAAGATTCCCTTTATAACCCAAGTATCATTCTGAGACTTTATCCGATTCTTTTCCAGGCCTACAATGGGATACGAATTTGGGGCAGAAATAATGACTTTGAAAGTATATTCATATTTTTTGTCAGGCAACCACTTCAGTTATCGAGCATGCTTTTTCCCATAAAATCGTTCATTTTTTTGAAAACTGCCTTTTTAGAGAAGTTTTCCTCTAGCTTTAATTAAAATGTCAATCTGGGCGTTCCATCCCCCGAGACAGGTGGGCCTAGGAGTCTTTTCATAGAAACCCTTGCAATTCTTCACGATCTCTACCACGAGGCGTCACTGGGTGGTGCACAGGCGGGCACCGCGCCTCCCCTGCCTTGCCAGCCCTCCGAGGCTCCCTGCACGGCGCGGCTTCCCATACGTCTGAGCAGTGACTAGGGTTTCATATTCTCCCCTAAAGGAAGGACAGACAGTAAACAGGCTCAACATTTCTCACACTTGGGAGGTGTTACTGGCCGTTTTCTTCTGCTGTCTCTGATCGGGAGGCGGTAGGGGAGCACACCTGTAGTTTGGCAACTACGCATGCGCTGAGGACACTTCTTGAACCAGGTCTGTGCCTCCCTGTTGTGATATCCCGACGGTCAGCTGCCCCCTGCGAGGGCTCGCCCAGTAGGTGATGCTTCTGGGGATGCCTCGCCTTGGGGGCCTCATTAACTCCTGTGTGCTGTGCCTGGAGGGAAGGGGGCCGCAGGGGGCCCTGCTGGAGCCCCGTGCTGGTCAGCGTGGAAGAAACACTGACGGCTGGGACACGGTCCTGGTCCCAAGAGCACCGTTTGGAGGGTGCGGGTTGCAAGGAATTCAGCAGAGACGGGAAAGGGTTACAAGTAGAACAGTGGCTAAAGAGACGGCCAGAAAGAACAGACGCAAAAGATTATTTCAGGCACAGGAAAATAAGGCACGGTATCTGATCAGATTCGGGACCCGAGGGCGAGATAGGAATCAAAGTTGCTCCCAGGTTTCTAACCAAGGCTCCACGCTGTTCTCTGGAACAGGAACCACAAGACCGAGGCGCTGACACCCCCTGCGGCCCCCTTCCCTCCAGGGACCGCACCCAGGAGTTAATGAGGCCCCCAAGGCGAGGCATCCCCTACTGGGCGAGCCCTCGCAGGGGGCAGCTGACGGTTGGGATATCACAACAGGGAGGCACAGGCCTGGTTCAAGACGTGTCCTCAGCGCATGCGTAGTTGCCAAACTACAGGTGTGCTCCCCTACCGCCTCCCAATCAGAAACAGCAGAAGAAAACGACCAGTAACACCTCCCAAGTGTGAGAAATGCTGAGTCTACTTACTGTCTGTCCTTCACTTAGGGGAGAATATGAAACCCTAGTCACTGCTCAGACGGATGGGGAGCCTTGCCGTGCAGGGCCAGGGACCTCTGTGGAGAGGGCTGCAGCCTCGGAGGGCTGGCAAGACAGGGGAGGCGCGGTGCCCACCTGCGCACCAGGCAGGGGCCCCACCTCCAGTCACCCCGCTCCCCCTCCCACCTCTCTGTTATCACACGGATGTTATCGGGCTGCAGGAATGTGCCGGCAGCTTTGTCTACCCTGGAAGACCACAGACTTCTTGGGGGCCAGAGTTGTCTTGTTTCACTTCTGCGCACTCAGGGCCGATCAGAGCTGCAGGGAGCAAACTGTACCAGCTCAGGGGTTAGGGTCTGTTTGAAATGTATCCAGAACCTATCATGGCAGCCGTTTTAAGCAAAGGAATTGAAAAAAGAACTGAAAACTGAGCAGATATTATGTTCGTGAAAGTTTTACGTGCCAACTGATACATAATATCCTCACAAAGACGGTACCTTGTCAGAGGGCATCATAGTTAGCATTTTAGCATGGTTTTCAGCCCTTTTGTAAGTGAAGTTTTAGCGTTGTTCAGGCGACAGTTACACGAGCCCTTCAGGTCTTCGTGAGCAGCTACCTGGACCTTAACTCCAGCCTCCCGCCCGGTTCGGCTGTCCCTGGTTTCCGCGGCACCGCCTCATTCCCAGAGTCAATGCTGATGTTCCCTCTTTCCACTGCCCCATTCCCTGGCGGGACAGCGGAAAGAGGGTCAGACACTGCCTTGGAAAAGCCGTATTTACATGTCAGCTCTGCCACTCGGTAGCTGTGACGTAGGTCTACGGCACACGCTGCTGCACTGATGCAAACACAGCTATGACACCCACTTGGCAGAGTCACTGCAGTTATGGAAGCCCAGCGTGTGCCCGTGGATAAGGCTGGGCCTCCATCCATTGTAGTCGCTTTTGATACAAAGATCGGCCTCCTCGAGCTGCCTGCCCCCGGACCCCGTGTTCGCTCGGGAAGCTGTCTGAGTGGCGGTGTAACCCAGGGCAGGCTCAGGAATGCGCCGCCGATAGCTGCTCCGGTCTGCGTGCGCTCATGGAATCCGGGGGTTGTCCGAGTGTCTGCTGGCGCTGCGCGCTGGAATGGCAACTATGCGCTCTGAAAGGCTTTTTATAGTTTCTTCCAGACCCCTTCTCCCTCCTCCCCAGCGCCTCCCCCTCACAGCGGCCTTCAGCAACCCGCGCGGGCACGCACTCTCCGAGTCAGCAAGAAGCTCGGGTGGGCTCGCGTGATGGGATGGCCTTGCAGGGCACAGGCCGGCGGATGGCATTAGAAAGGGAAAGGGTTGGAGGACCCTAGTCTGGCGGCGGTGGCGTGAGGCCCCTCGGGGCCTCCTCCGCAGCACCCTTTAAAAGTAAGCAGGTCCCAGCTTGCAGGCTATTAAGAGGGGATGTTAAAAAGGGAGGCATTATAATAAGGGAGATGCTGGTGGGAGCTGACATTTGATGAGCAGTAACCGGTGCCAAGCGCTGTATCGAATACTGTTCCAAGAGTCCTTTTCCATCGTGTCCTCGCAGCGGCCCCGAGGGGACCGGTGCAAAGAGCAGCTTGCAGAAGGTCACGCGGCAGCCATGAGAGGACTTGAATCCTATTTACTGGGGCAGTGATGTCCCTGAGCTCCGCTGGATGAGGCCTGAACAGACTTTCCTTCACCACACGCATGTTCCGCAGCTGCTGCTCCCAGGCAGAAAGGCGGAAGGGCACAGGGAAAAGAGTAGGTGTCCGCATAGAGGCCAGAACCGTTCAGGACCAAACCCTGGTTACCTCCCAGCCAGCTGCAGCCAGGCGACAAACCTCCGAGCCTTGGTTTCCCCTCCGTGAGACAGGCCGAGGTCCCCTGTCCGCGGGTTCCTGAGACGGCAGGGCAGCGTGGTCTTTAGCAAACGGTGCGTGCTGTTCCAGCTGTAGTTAGAGGCGTGCCTTTGGCACGTGCGCCAGAGGTGACACCGATGGCGGCTGTGAGTGTGTGAGTGTGCGGCCACACTGTGCCCTGCCACCTCAGGAGCAGGTCTCTGCTGAAGGACTTGGGCGGACTTGCAGTCTCGGGCGCCGCGTTGACATCCACTTCTGTCTGTGCGGACGCAGACCTTCCGTCCTGCGCGGCCCGGCGCCCCGCTCCACGACACAGGCTCGCGGTACACCTCCCGTCGTGAAAACTCTGAGGCCCACGTGTCCACGTTCATCACTGACAACGCTGTGATCGGATTCACAGAAAAACTGTGCTTTCTTCTAAACACGAGTCCGCGGGCGTGGAGAAATAAGCAGCATACGTTACCTGCCGTCTCCGGCAACGGAATCTTGATACGCTGCTACTGGCTGTTCTTGAAGAACTTTGCCACAGAGTTGGGGTCCGTGCTGCTGCGGTTTATTTAAGAAACTCGCCAGACTCTGAATGGGCCGGCACGTCGCCCACGGTTCCTTAAACCATTGCGATGCTCGCTGAGACAGGGCTGTCATACCCACCTCACGGGCCCAGAGGCGAGTGAGGCAGCTTTTCCCAGGAGCTGTGATGCGTTTGATAGCGCTCTCCTGCCTCGGTTTACATCTCAGCCGGTACTCGTCGTGGCCAGTGGCGTGACTTGTCAGGTCACTACCAGTCTGGGTGCTCTCCGTAGCTCCAGGAGCCAAGCAGAGTTTTCTAGAATTAAACCTTTGCTTTATTCTCAGGGCAGGTCAACAGTTGAGAAGTGGTAGAGTGTCTTAAGGGATACAAGCTGATGTTGGAAACCATTAGGCCTTCTCCGTGTGTCGTCATTTAAACTAAGCACTACATCAAGTAAGAGTGTGGGGGAGACAAAACTGGGCTGGGGTCAGGGAACGTGGGTGCTGATCGTGAATGGGCTGCTTTGTCGCCATGTGAACTTGGGGAAAATAATTTCACCCCCGCCCCCCGAGCCTCAGTCCCACGGGAAGTGCCGCAGTTGGCTGCCTGGCTCGCGCCAGCGGGAGGCTGAGCGAGGGGGGGGGCTGTGTGGAAGGGTCCTCGGGCGGGAACGCCGGGGCGGGTGACGCCGGTGAGGCAGGGCCAGCACAAGCAGCAGAGGCGGTCTCTGGAGTTGGATGGGCTGGCTGAGATGTCGCTGGTGTGTGACCCGTGTGTGACCCGTGACCCGAGCGAGTCCTGTAACCCCACCGTTATTATTCGCGACAACTGCCGCCGCCGCCGCCGCGACAGAAGTCTGGGGGTGACTTCAGACTGACCCACCTCGGAGTCGGGGTGCAGCGTGCCGCTGGTGTTGCAGCACGTCAGCCCTCTCGGGGCGGGGCTGTCACCCAGGCTCCGCGTCGCCCCATCTTCTGGGACAGTGCCCTGTGGGGTGGCATTTCGTGGTGGTGGTGAGGCGGCAACTGGGAACCCGCTCCCTGCTGGGTGCTATGCGGGACACGAAGGAAGCACCCGGCCCTCCCCTCGAAGACTCCCCCGTGCGGCTGCTGGGCCGGGCATCCTCCGTGGCTGACCGGCGCCCGGCCGAGGGTCCTCCCTGGCCCCCACCCCACTGCGGGAAGAAGGGGCACATCGGAGTCTGCGATCAGCGTGCACCGACTGAGGAGCCCAGCACAGCGCAGCCTTGAAACGCGTGTATCTTTCAAAGACAGGAAACGCATGCTCCGTCCCCCGGTTTCCCTAGCACTGCCCTCACTTCGTGCCTTTTCTTAGCTGAAAGGTAAACCCTAATCACTTCCCCAAGTGATCAGCCAGGGCCTAAGATGTGTCAGTGTTTTCATCCAAAAACTGAGATTTGTTTTTTAAGAGGAAGCCCTCAGAATTGTAAATTGTGGTTATTTTTTTAACACAATTTCCTGTTACATAACAAGCTGCTATTCACCCGTAATAGCCAATTAGAAAAGAAAATATCTTGTATCCACTCATCGTGATTACCATTATAAAGCAATTAATAGCAGTAACTGTTGCTAAACAGTAACAACATCCATCTCTGCTCCAGCACCACACCGCTGATTCCCACCAGGGGAGGGGGGAGGGGGGAGGGGGGGAGGAGGTCCTGAAAGCTTGCTGGGGCTTCTTACACACCAGCTGATGACCGACTTCTGAGAGCTCTGTGACGGTGGCCGCCCACAGGAGGGGACGACACACTAACGACCTCCTGCTCTGGCGGTTGCTTTTCCAGCGCGTCGCTGGGGTTTTTATCTGGGTTTGATCTCGCTTGGGCTTCTGACTGACTGCAATTTTAGAGAAGTTATTTACACATGTGGTGAGGTGTCCTGGTTTGTAGAGGAGAGAGAATTCACTTGTATTAACATCCTTTTGACTGCATCTCCCCAGCAGCAATAAAAGAAGGTGGACTTGGGGGACCCGCAGCATCCGTATCCCAGAGTCGGTGTGAAAAGAAGAGCATCCCCGGGGGGGGGGGTGCTGTTAAGAATTAGTCCCACGTGGGGACGTCATTAATCAGGGACGCAGAGTCAGAAACTGGTGGAGAACCCCAGCGGGACGGCTTCCGGGGCCTCTTAACCCAGGAGAGTGTGGGCAGGCCGTTCGGGGTCCCCCACCCGACCCTGTTCCCTCTCCTCCCCGTTCTTCAGTGAACCGTGCAGACCCCAGGGAGCTACTCACGGAGCCGAGACTCCGCTCGTTCAGAACCCGCCGTTGCCCCCCCCCCCGCCCGCCCCCGCCCCGTGCAGCCCTCTGCTGCAGACCGCAGATGGCGCCGAGGTCGCCTTGCCGCCCCCGGGATCGGTGGCCTCGCGGGAAAGGGGTGAGGAGAGCGCAGGTAACTATCCTGCGAGGTAGGCAGTACTGAGGAGAGTCGAGTGATGGAGACAGAGTTGAGCCAGAGATCCTGTGGGCACAACCAATCGCTCAGTCAGTCGGTCAGCCCGTGCCACGTAGATCAGGAGAGAGAAACTTGCGTGGCGAGGGAGTCGTGTTTTAGGAATAGCCAGCGTAAAGGGGGGGAAATAGGGCAGGAAGGTAAACACAAAGATAATAAAGCTTGAGGACGGGAAGGGAGAGCTTATGCCCGGCAAGCGGCTCCAGGTGGGTGCAGTGGACTTGGCCGCGCAGGCCGAGGAGGGGCGGGGCCACGGGAGCACTGCGCGCCAGCACCGCAGGCACCAGGCGGCCCCTCTGCCGGGAGGGGAGCGTGGGAAGGCGGGCGCGGTGCAGAGAAGTCTGGGAAGGTCGACAGATGCTGGCCCGTGGGGTCTCGCACGTTAGACCCCGACTCTGCCGACTGGGGCTGGAAGGCCGAAGGAGGAGAACCGTGATCTCCAAGCCCAGCCAGGCAGCGATGCGCTGCAGAGGGGCGGCGGAGCAGGAGGCCTGGGTGGTCTCCGAGGCAAGGATGCTCGCTGAGACTGGGGGCTGCGCAGGCCTGGCGGGGCCCGGCCATAAGAAAAGGTCAGCCTGACTCGGGCATGGCCAGGGAGAGTCTGTGTCGCCAGTAGGAACACGACCGCAGGTGGACTGGACCTCGGGGACGGCACCCGAGTCCTCGAAGAGCTTGGAGACTCCAGTTCACAGGGACGTGGGGCCGGGCGAGGCGGGGAGTCAGAGAGCCAACGGAGTCCGGGCGAACTTCACGGGCCTGGGCACTAGCAAAGGGACACAGGTGAGGCCTGGTCCCCGGGTTCAGCCACACGCCCAGTGACCAGCCCCTGGGACCCAGGCGGAGACGGACCGAGAAGACCGGATTGACGCAGAGCCACTGGCTGAGGGGGCCCCTCCTGGAGCGGAGCCAAAGGGCCGGTGGGCGTGGGGACCCCCGCCGGGCCGACTGGCCGCGGTGGCCAGGGCTGAGCTCCAGGCAGCTCGTTACCGTTGCCCACGGGCCGCTGCACGCCTGACCCCGAGCTCGTTAGCCCTGCACAGCCGCCAGCCGCTGCAGTGTGACTCTCCAGGGTCAAGGGTAGCACCCTTTCTTTCCCGTGACCCCGGACTGGGAGGGGTTTGAGGCCTCGGAGGAAGATTTCTGTGCTTGACCTTTTTCCTGTTGAAACACTTCAGAGTTGATTGAAAGAGCCGATTCAATTATCATGTTAACTTCCCTCCTATCAATATGATATTCTTAGGTGTCAGTAGTTATAATTCTTTCTCTCGAGCACAATCCTGTTTTCCTGTCGATGCGTGAAACCCAGAATACCTCCAACCATTCAGATTTGCCTGTTCTGAGGACCTGAGTGAATGAAAAATGAACAAAGCCCCTAAGCAATGGACTGAAAAAAAAAAAATCACGTCTTTGCCGTCATGCCTTGAGACCTCTTCGTGGAAACTGGGGTTCTCGCTGTTTCTGTTTGCCTCCGTGATCGGCGAGGGCGGGCCGACGCAAATGGCGTGAGCTGCCAGTGTTTTTCAGGACGGCACTCCAGGGCCCCGTAGGATTAAAGGACAGAAAATTGTTACAATATCTTCTCACACAAAGAGGATTTCATGATCCAACGATTTTCAAATGCTGAGTTGAATCAAGTTGCATAACTTCCTCACTTCAGGACTCCAGTATGCTAATCTTCGTGAATGTCCAAGAGACTCGTGTCAAGTTGCAGTTGCCCAGCCATTCGACCACACCGCCCTTTGCTCACACCTCCCCCGCTGACATTTCATGGGCTGCAGGAGTCCCGTGGAAATCGTCCCCCCATGAAACAGACCGTGCTTGTCAAGAGCAGAGCCTGCCCGAGCAGTTCCACCTGCAAACACCTTCAGGAAGAGACCGGACACCCTGGGACTGTCGTGATAACCACTGAGACCTGTCACCCTGGGACTGTCGTGATAACCACCGTCTCCCGGCATTCGGATCCCAGCGGTCCCGTTGCAGCTCCGGGTGAAAGCAGCAGACGTCACTGTTTGTTCTGCCCCAGCGAGATAGGACATCCTCCAAGTTGCACCCTGCCCCCCGCCCCCGTTTTGTCCAGAAAGCCAGAGTTCTTTTGGAAATATCCAAGGTAACACTGAAATACATGTTCATAGAAACAGACCTAGCACTTGAGCAAAGTAGGAGAAATGTTACTCTTCGAATCGGTCTCTTTTGATTTGAGAATTGGACAATGAAAAGGGACATTGTTCCCGAGGATCCGGCTTCTAGCCGACTGCTCCCCAGCTCTCGAGCCCATGCTGGTCAGGTCACCGTAGCTGTTGCATGCATTATTCAAGGTTATCAAAGTTTAATTCGCACTCTCCTATCAGCTTTCATCGGACTCAGGAATGCGGGTTCTAATTGCCTGTGTGTGGCGGTGGCGTCAGAAATGTCAGAGTCTCTGAATGCCTGTTTATTAATGCAATGATAAATCCAGGCATCTCTTTGATGTAAAAGCTGCAACTCCTGTGAGGCTGAGGAATTCCTCAGTGAAGGTTTGTTCAAACAGCTCAGAGGTGATTCATGGGACCGTTGTGACTCACTCCTGGTCAGCAGGGTTCAGAGCCAACTGGCCGATCTCCGTTTCCTTGGGATCCTCACGTTAAATGTGGTTTTACTGTTAGAGCCGCTGTTATCAAAGACACAAGAAATAACAAGTGTCGGAGAGGGTGTGGAGAAAGGGGAGCCCTCGCACCCCGTGGGTGGGACTATGCACTGGCGCGGCCGCTGCGGAAAACGGCGTGGAGGTTTCCCGGAAGGTCGAGACTGGAACTGCCGCGTGGTCGAGCGGTTCCGTGTCCGGGCGCTCGCCCGGAGAACGTGACAACACTAACTCGAGACGCACCCCCACCCCCACGTCCACGGCAGCAGGCGCACAGTAGCCGGGGCGTGGGAGCGTCCGAAGCGTCCGTTGACCGATGGGTGGCCAAAGAGGGTACGGTGTACGGCCCTGGCCGGTGTGACTCAGTGGACCGAGTGCCGGCCTCCGAATCAAAGGGTCGCTGGTTCGATTCCCGGACAGGGTACATGCCCAGGTTGCTGGGCCAGGTCCCCAGTGGGGGCCATGTGAGAGGCAACCACACATTGATTCTCTGTCTCTCCTTCTCCATCCCTTCCCCTCTCTAAAAATAAATAAAATCTTTAAAAAAAAAAACACAACAGGTAGTCCTTTCGTGCTGGGGCTCTTCCGTCGCCGTCACTTCCTGCTCTCCTGGTATCCTCTCAGGTGCTCGGGTCGCGCACAGTACACGCCGGTCCTTCGGCCTGTTGACCGAGGGCTGCAAGGTTGCCCTGTGAGCTCCCAGCCCCCGAAACCGGGGCTTGTCCGCAGACCGACCGAGAGCATGATGTAGCGCGCAGGACACTGGCCTGGCGGACGGACAGACGACTGCGCTTCCCATGGTAGCTGTGCGACCTCACATAAACCCACTCCCTGGGCCTTGGTTTTCCCACAGCTCAGACAGAAACCGTCCTCCTTCCTGCCTTGCAGGGCAGCAGCGAGATGATCAGAAGATGACTTTATAAAAGGTCAAGGGTTATGTAAGTTGAGCCGTGATATGCTAGTATCCTGCATGAAGTGTCCACCCTTAGGTTTACCGGTCTGACTGTGTGCAGTAAATGACACGACCAGCCTCCTCGCCCTTTGAAGCGTCGGTCACTTACCATTCAACCTGAATGTTACAGAATATTTGGTCTGTGAGTGGCACAGGGAAATGTTTCAGAACGCCAAGACACAGCTCCTGTCTTTTTTGAGTGAAGCGATACACTCACCAGTAACCAGGTGAGGCTCTGAGTAAATGAGCAGAGGAAATATCTGCCTGAAAGGGGCGTTTATAGCCGGCTCTGGGGAGCAAGTGGGAGAGCCCCCAGTGGGCTGGTGGGCAGCTGCCCAGCCCCTGAGCCTGGAGCACCAGCCGAGTCAGGACGCCGGGCAACACGAGAGCTGGGCGCCACCCAGGGACGTTTCAGAAGCTCTGCCTAATAAAGCCTGAGGCTCCAGGGGGGAAGAAGGTGGAATCCAAGACGGCCTCCGAGAACCGTGTCTGGAGCGCCCAGGCAGTGCCCAGCGCGCAGCCCCCATTCCCGTGGAGGCCGGGGTGCACAGGTTGGGTCTCCAGGAGCCGCTGGCAGAAAGCAGGAGAGCACACAGACACTTGTGCACGGAGACGGGAAAGGGCGCCGTGGACCCCCCTCAGGCTCTTCTGTTTCAGCGAGTCTGTACTGAGCAGTAATTAGGCGCCAGGGCCCGAGGGCACCGAAAGGAACCAGAGTTGCTGCCCCGAGGGACCACGGCGTGAATCTGGAGCAGACAAACTCACTCCTGAAAGGAGGGCACAGGGCAGCCAGGCAGCGGGCCTCTGGGCTCTGGGCCTCTGCAAAGGCTGCTGGCCTGCCTGGGAGGTCGGGGCAGGCGCCCGGGGGATAGCCCCGGGCAGAGGCCTTGCCGGGCGGTCGTGGGCAGGGCTGGCGTTCTCGGCAGAGGAGCTGCGGGCGGAAAGGCTCCCAGCTGCCCCACTCCCCCACATCGTCAGAGTCGCACATGGTGGGGGAGGGCGCCTGCCGGTCGGAGACAGGGTCAGGGAAGCACACGAGGGCGGGCAGCGTGAAGAAGGGGCCAGTGGGCTGTCTCCCAGTGCGGACCGCCCCCTGCCGGTGCCGCGAGGGGGGAGGGGGACACACTGAAAGGCGCAGGGTGGCGGCCACACCTGTTTGCGAGGGCTCGCTGGGCTCTGCCAGGTGCAGACCTGCATGTCTGCGTTTTATTTTTTAGATGAAAGTGCACTTTGAAATGTACGTTTTTCTTAACTATTTCTCACAAATTTCATAATTGATACCTTTTCCATAATTAAAAGTGGCCATGTACCCCTGCCACTCAGTATTTTTGCTTCGGTCCGTGGCAGGTTTTACCAGGTACTCCTCATTAGGCTCCAGGTGTTGGCTCATCTTTCAGACAAAGGCCCCCATCGTCTGTGAGGGGGAGGGACTGCGTGTCTTTAAAACTCTGTGTGTGTGTGTGTGTGTGTGTGTGTGTGTGTGTGTGTGAGACAGACTATTTTCAAGTGTCGCTGTGTTCATTGGACTGACGTGTGATCTGATAAACCAGAAAGGGGAAATGCTGGTGTGCTGCTACCTTTTTTCTCTTACGTGCTTACGTACATGACTACTTACGTGCATAACGACTGCGGATGCTGCACGCTGGTTTATCACAACCGGCACGCCCAAGGTCACCCCTTAGCAACTTCCAGAGGGAGGCAGCGCTTCTTCCTAATGATCAGCTGCGTTTTCTCCCGCGCAGCTCAGTTCTCTCTGGAGTCTCCGATGAATGCCATCTGGTCCTAATTGCAGTTTTTCGGATAACTTTTTGGCTCCTTCCCATCTCACCATTACCCTGGGTGGGTTGTTTTTTGTTGTTGGGTTTTTTTTTTTTTCATTTTGATAGTTTATTATCATAGTAGATTGCTTCATGCCTGTGAGTGTTTTTACCGTTCCTCTTTAAATTTTCTGTAACGTGTGTGACACTCCTTTCATTTCGGAAGCGAGCAAACATTGGTAGGGCACGATTTGGTCCCGTGCGCTGGGACCGAGACGGCAGAACCTTTCTAACTCCAAGGATTTGTCAGTTGCTCAATGCGCAATGGATGGGTTCCTTCCTGATATCAAGTGTATCTGCTTGAAATAGGTAATTGTGCGGTTGGGAGGTGTCTAGTCTGTTATTTCAGAAAACAGACAAAAGAGTAGTTTCCACTTCATTAGGAAAGAAGATTGGTATCAGTTTAAAGTCATCTGCTGGTTTCTCCAATCAGCTCCCTCGGTGAGAGGCAGCCATATCCAGGGACTGCTACCAGAAAAAGGTCGTTTGTCCTCCTCACCAAAGGATTTCAGCGCCTCTGTGCCGTGGTGTCGCCCACCAGAGACCAGACGGATGATTTCACAGTGACTGGATAATGAGGCCCAGGATTACGGTGGGGATTAGGAGTCTGTGTAATTGGGATTAAAGTCTGGAGGAGACAAACAGCATGAACTGGGGTGGGGGGAGGGGGAAGGAGGCAGCCACTAGACAGCGGAGGAAACCTCGTGAACTCAAACAGGACTCGTTCGCTCGGGAACAGCGTCAGAACAGAGCAGTCCGTCCGTCCGAAACGGTTTGCGGCTTCACCCTTAAGTCCGTGCCCGCCGCTGCTCCAGATCATCGGGGTTCCTCCCCAGCGCCTCTTCTGCGTTCTCTACCCACTTGGAAATCCTCTGAAAGCCTGATTCCAGATGGAGAGCCGGGACGGGGGGCCACTTCCTGGGGTCACTGCAGAGGCTCGCGGGGGTCTGTGCGCAAACAGCAGCTCGTCGCCGGCTGAGGATAAGCGAGGACTTCCTTGGAAGGGAGGGATGGGCAGGATGCCTGCTCTGGGGGTGGCCTTTCCTCCAGACCCCCTTGACCCTGCACCCGCACAGCAGGTGGCGGCACGTCTGTTGTCGGAGCAGTCACGCACCCCGGGTGTCACGCAGTGTCCAAAGCGAGAGTGGAGGGGGGGCAGCCCTTCCGGACCCGGTCGCTGGAGCCCTGGCGGTCCTCAGGGATGGCCGGCGGTGCCACAGGCCTTCGGGAAGGGAAGGGAATGATCCGTTCCCCTTCTCTCTGCCTGTTGGGAGAGAGCTTACCATTTTCTACCCACGAGCCCTGACCATCTATTCTCCGTGCCTAGAATGACTTCTCTCTGGTCAGTCCTCAAGACTTAGTCTCCATGTGACCCTCACCTTTCCCGTGAGCGTTCTTGCTGTGTCCTTCCCTCCACCCAGCGGGCGCCCGAGCATTTATTTTCCCTTCTCAGCGCTTCGGTTCCACCGTCCCTCTGTGCTGTGGCTCCCGTGCTGGGGGCGAGACCGCAGGGTGCTGTGCTGTGGTGTTCCTGTGCGGGGGCGCGCAGGAAGGAAGGGATGTCGGCGTCACACCTGACCCGACGCTGGCCGCCCCTGGGGTTAGACCTCCGTGCCCGTGGGTCCGGGGCTGAGGCCACCGCGCCCGGTTCCGTCTTCTCTCCCCGCCTCTGAGGGCCGGGGAACCAGTCCCTGCAGAACCCGTGCGACAGGGGCTTCCCTGCCCCCACACCCCTACAGGGGGTCACGGTTCAGGAGCGCCGTCCGGGCTCCGCTCGCGTCCTCACCTCCGCCACATGCAACCGAGGGGCGCACAGCAAGGCCGAGAGCGTGAGCTGCACAACTAGCTTCACGCAGCAGCACGGCCGCGGGGACCCGCGCCCACCCCCACCCCCTTCGTGCGTGCGGGAGGACGAGCCGCGCCCCAGCTCCCCTCCCCGTCGCTCCACGTGCCTCTGCTGGGAAGGAACCGCGCCCGCACGTAGTCCGTTCGGCGCCGGCAGGAGACAGCGCTCGCCCGGGTCCTTGCGCTGCTACACGGCCGTCTCCCGGACCCTCGGTTACAAAGACCCGCTGTTTCCCAGCTGAATTGTCTCAGCGCCCTTGTCAGGGTCAACTGACTGTGAGCGTGAGGATTTGTCTCCGGACCCGCGGTTCTCCCCCACGGATCGGATCGGATCGCATCGGCACCGGCCTTTCCCTGAGCCGGCACCGCCGTGTCTTCATTGCCCCAGCTTTCTAGGAAGCTTGGGAGTCGCTCAAGTGTGGGGCCTCCAACTTCGCTCTTCTCTTTCAAGACTTTTCCCCCTTACCTGCGGACTTTCCCCGCATCAAGAGCACATCAAAAAGGCGAACACCAGCAGTTAGCCTTTGGGTGAGCATATAAATAATCTGCTGAAATCCTTTCCGATGGGCTACTTTCAGGCTGTTTCTTCAGCGCCAGCCCACCCCCCTACTCACCTGGGCAAGCCGTGTCTGAACTCCCCTGGCGTCAGTTTGGTTCTGGTGTTCAGAGGGTGAGTCCGCGAGCAACCGTCCCAGGCCCCCGACAGCCTGTGAAACGTCGGGCCAGGGATCTCTGCTCCTCCCTCCCTCCCTCCCTCCGGTAGTTGGACACGGGAGCACCATGTAGGGGGACTGGAGGTTCCTGCTGGCGGTGTTAACCGGGCACCGTGTTGCCAGTTTGGGGTTCAGCTTTAGGATGAGAAGCTAAAATGGCTGTGAGTGCTGTGTGGACGGCGTAAGTGTGAGGACCCTAAAAACTCTCCGAATCTCCTTTCACTGACAGTCGTTCACGCTTCGTGACTGCAATGAAGCACAAACCCACACTGTAGATGAGAACCCAGAAAGCAACTTCGGAAACACTCGCACTGTAACAAAGGGCCTCCCTGTGCAAGGAGGGAAGATCTGTCCGTCGCCCGTGATAGTGAGGGAGGAGTTCCGCCTGGCTGGAGCAGACGGCCGTCTGTATCTCTGCTCCGCCCACGTTCCTTGCAGCCAGCATTCTTCCCTCTAGGTTCTCCGTGTACGATACCTGCTGAGGTTCGAAGTTGGTTCTTCTCTTGTTGTCATTTTGGATCACAGTACACTTCTGTTCATGGAGTCAGGCCCATCGACATTCTGGGTACCAGTGACCTCCACGTCTTTAGAATTAAAGCAGAAAATTAGTAGACATGAATCTGTTATATATAGGGGAGTAGGGAAAAAAAGATGCATTTTCCCCAACCAGGTGAGTACGTAGAATACGTACATGGTTTTCCTTGCCCCCTGTGTCTGGTAAGATACTGATGACCTCTCTGTTTATGATGTCACTGAGCTGTCTAATAGATCTTATGGTTATGTGGTTAGCTGATGTTTCTTAAACCATTGATCTACACTTTCTATTTATAATCTTGATATGTGCATGGAACATAAGTTTTATAATATAGTCATTTAAAGCCTTATAATGTGCCATTATTTGTATGGTTAGGAAAAATGTCAAAAGGCAGTTATGAATAATTTTCACAAATCCTGTTATTTTATTTCTACCTTGAGTACCTAGTCACTGGCGCAGAAGAGCTCAGATTATGTCCTTTGAATAAAGTATCCTGTTTCCAGTGTCCGGAACAATCCTTGCACCAGCACCCTTCTTTCCTGGCCTTCCCCCCCGGGAACGGGGCCTCTTCCTGGCTCTCCGATGGCTGGTGGCCGCTCTTCCTCCAGCCATCAGGCTCGTGGTTCTCGGGGTCCCGTCCCGCTTGTCCATGGTCCCCTCTCCCCCGCACCAGGGCCCTGACAGCCGCCCCCCGCCCCCCGTCTCCCGGGGCCAGTGCGGAGGGGCCCCCGGGAGGGAGACCACAGCTGTGGCTCCAGCCCTTCTCCCTTGCGGGGCTGCTCGCACGGGCTGAGAGTGGGGAAGGGAGAGGAAAGGCGGAGGAAGAGCAGGCGGGGCTGGAGGGGTGCGTGGAGGGAGGGAGGAAGGAAGAACCTGCACCCCGTGAGGTCGTGGCCCCGAGGTCCTGTTCTGCCGTCCTCTCCAGCACACCGCAGGGGAGGCCCCGATCCCACGGTCCAGCACTCGAGGTGGCTCATGAGGCCGGCGGGACTGCGGACCTTCCCCGCCTTGCTGAGCAGAGCTCAGGCTCGGGACTTCAGTCCGGCCGCTGTCTCTGCACCGGAGTCCCAGCTCCCCCCTGGGAGGAGTGGGGTCTGTCCCCGCGCCAGAGCCGAGCAGCCGGAAGCGGGGGCACTGGATGTGTTGTCTGAGGTCCGAGCGTACGTATCCCTGGCAGAGCGCGTGGCAGGCCCCCAGGCCCAGGTCTGCGGCTCTCCCCAGGTGGACTTCAGGGGCCCGGCAGAGGTGTTGCTATTGGGCGTCTTTGCCAGAAGAGCTCGCGGTGTGTTCTGTTTTCCTCGTCGACTTCAGGGAGGCGCAGGGACAAGGGGCGAGGTTACCGTGCCGACCTGCCCTGCTCTCTCGCCCTCTCGCCCTCTCAGGGAAACTCTTCCAGGGCGGCGGGCTCTGCGGCGGCGACAGAGGGACTTTGTCCTCGGCTCGGCGCTCCACCCGGGGACCTTGTCTTCCTTCTCCTCTGGGCAGTAAGCGGACCTCCCGCATCTCAAATGTGCTCGTGGTCCAGGGGAAATAGCCACCTCAGCGATGCACACAGTTCATTCGCTGCGTGTCTGCTAAATAATGAGAAAGGAAAGACATCAATAACAGGTCTTTGCGATGCATGCGGTCGGCAGAATGTCCTGAGTCATCGCTGACCTGGGCGTGAAGGTGCAGGGCCCCAGAGGGAGGCGTCAGCTGGGCGCCGCCCCCAGCCCCGGCCCCGGCCCAGGCTGCTGCTCATTTGGTGGAGGCCTGTTCTGAGGGGTGTCGGAAAGCGCCCCACCAACACCCTGCCCCCTGGTGTGCTGCATGGGAGAAAGCCCTGTCTTCACCCAGCCGCCCCTCCCTCCGTGGGACCCGCCACCCGCAGCCTGCACCGCCAGCAGCTCTGGGAAGAGCCGTTTTTCAGAGTGTGCGAGGCAGTGTCTCAGAGAGACGTGCGTGTGTCGCTCGCCTCGGTGCGGGTGCCACCAGACCCTCTGCACAGCGCATGCAGACGTGAGTCAGCCCTCGAGTGCACTCCTTCTGCTGAGCGCCGAGCTGGGAACAATGGGGAAGAGAGAGAGGAGCTACTTTCCAGGCACTTCCAGTGTCATTTACAAACCCAACAAACACACACACAGAGCAAGATTGCCAGTAACAACAGTCTGAGTGACAAATAACTTGGTATGTGAGAGAGCAGTATTTCTCAAACCTCTTTTCAAGTCTTGGAACTACATTCCAAATTATCTTACACGAAATCTCAAGACCTAAAACCTGTAGGAGCTGGGCCTCTTTGGTTCAAGATGGTGGGGGGGCGAGGCCAAGGGGGCCTCTGCCCTGGTTTTCCCCTCGTCCCCAGTGGGACTCCGGGGGGGCGGAGGCAGCTGGGGTTGCAGGCGAAGGTCTCTGAGCTCAGCACGGAAACATGGGGCAGGTGGAGGGTGGGCGCGGTCCGCCGTGGCTCCTACACGGAGGAGAAAGCTCCGAGTGGGAGCTCCTCGGGAGCTGGTGGGTGGAGGCTGGGCGGGTTGGGATAGCTGGGAGGGCGGAGGGAATGAGAAACACCCAGGGAAAGGAACGCAGGTGACCGAGGGACCGAGGCGCAGAGGGAGAAGCCAGGTCTCGAGAGGACGGTGGGTAGACGGGAAGCAGGAGCTGGCCCAGCCAGCAGCGAGGTTGGGATGCGCTGAGAAAACACACACAGGCAGTGGGCTTCCCCCTGAGGGACGGAGGGGACGGAAGCCGGCCTGGAGAAGGCAGAAAGCTGGTGTTCACGGCCCAGCTGTCCCCTCCCTCTCAGGCGCCTCCGGGCTCCATCGGGAAGGCCAGGGAGTCGCCCACCTGAGCCCCTCCCTTTCTGGGTCTGCAGAGCCGTGGGTCCCCCTGCTGCCTGCGCTGGGCCGGACACTCGTCCCCTCCCCGCAGCCCGGGCCGGGGTGCTCCTGCCTCGCTGTGCGCAGCCAAGCCCATAATGCCACTTTTCTCTGCCCTTAAAAAGGTTTGGTTTTGCTTCCCTCCCCGAATCGCAGGGGAATTCGTCCTCGTGTAAAGAGGGAGAGGCCTGTGTGTGGCTGTATCTCTTTGTTACAGGAGAATCTGTACCTGCATTTGTATAAATCCCAGAAAACAGGCAATATGACTTGGCTTTATATTCTGAGAAATGTTAAGGGTTTTTTTTTTAATTCATCAATTCCCCTCTTTTCATTTTGTGTACTGATTCCTCTTCACTTGGTCCCCATGGCAACACTGGATAATGCTAATGAAGCTGCAACATCCTAAGCTCTCCCACAGAGCATCTCTGTTAAAATAGCCATGAAACCATCGTCGCATTTATTTTTTTCTTTCCCGAAAAGAAATCAATATTTTGGAATTCTTTTCATGATCAGACTCAACTTCCCAGACCGTCTGACTGGGATCAGAGTCTCTAATGTGGAGACGCTTTCTGGAAGATGACAGACCACCCTCGGGGCGCCTCCCCCTCCCCCACATCCGCACCCCACCCGTGTGGGCGTGCAGGTTCTCCGACAGGACTCCCAGGCCACAGAGCAGCCCCAGGGGCTCGTCCGGAGGGCAGACCCACCTGCCACCCCCAGGCCCTGAAGCAGCAGCTGGGGGGGGCGGCGAGCGAGTCCTCCCGGGGAAGCGATGCTCACTGAGGTTTGGGGGCCGCTCGGGCGAGGGATGGGGGTGTGCTGTGGTGGACGAGACCATCCGGGTCGGGATGGATTCTGTAACGTGATAAGAAATCATCTTGCTGTGTTTTTCCCGTCACCTAATTTGCTCACACTGTGACATAGCCAGGGAATACCAGTTCATGCTAAGATAGCGTCTGACAATAGAGAGTGTCGGGTTGATTTTAGCTACTGAAAAGAAATGTTTTCTAATCCTTGTTTATCAATTATTAACAAGCACAATAAAAAGTGGAGTAATCATCATTAAGCCTGTAATAAGTAATAACACAGACTACTAAGTTTTTTTCAAAGTATTTTTTTCTGGGGTTTTTTGTCTGTCTCTTTCTTATGTTTTTATGTGCAGATGCTGACAAGTCTCCACCTTTTTGGAAGGTGTTTTAAATAGTGCCTTTCCTGCCTGTAGTAACTCCTCCTTAGATCCTGGAACGCGTCAACACCAAGCAGTAAAAGCAAGGAACTTTTGGAGGCCGTGACTTAGGAAAAATAAGAAGCAGGTGCAACAAGAGTTGCGTGAAGGCCGAGATTACCCGGTCGGCGTTAAGAGGCAGGAAGCCCCCAGAACTCGGGGCCGGCAGACATGGGAGTGCCCGAGGCAGTGTGAGTGTAAGGCATTTGGAGGCGCCAGTGTCACAGAGACAGACCCTGGTGCACACCAGGACTCCGGGGCAGAAGCTCAGGAAGTCGTGTTCGGTGGTGGGCAGGCCCACCCCATGAGCCCGGCTGTCGGGCGTCCCAGCGGAGTCAAGCAGGGCCCAGACGGCAGGTCAGGCTCGCCCGCTCGGGAGCCTGAAGGTAGCGTCGCCCCAGGGAGCAGCCGCAGACTGGCTCTGGGCTCTGACCTCTGACCGCAGTCCACACCCTGGGGAAGCACCTGGCACGGCTGCTTCCTCTCCATCACCACTGCCCCCGGGCGACCCTCGTGGGCCTCGCCAGGCCGCTGCCCCTGTCTCCTCCCTGGGCAGGCTCAGACCCCCAGGACTGCCGACACCCCTGGCTCCCCAGAGGCGCCGCTCCCTGCGGTGCGGAGGGCGCCTGTCGCCGGTCAGTCTGCTCCTCATTCTCGCCGGCCTGCCTGCCCGCCTGCCAGGTCCTCAGGCCGCAGGAGCCTTCCGATGCTGCGATGGGCCGACCTGGGGGCGGTCCTCCCCGGCTCTCCCAGGGCCTGTGCAACCCTCGTGCGTCACGAGCGCCGTCTCCCTCCCGTGGGGCGTGTGTCCCCGCGTGCGCCCTGGGAGCGGGACCCGCGTTCCCGCTCAGCCCTGTCTCCTCGCGCGGGGCCTCACACACTGGATTCTCGGTGCTGAATCTTTCCGGGGCGGGTGGGTAAGAGACGTTGACACCTTGTAGCCGCGGCAGTAACAGGCACCGCGGTTCTTCGGAAGAAGTTCTGATTTGAAACGTTTTGTCTTTTCCTCTCATTTATCAGCTACGTGAGCTCCTTCCGTGCCCCACACTTAGCTCCTGAGTGTTACAGACGTGCAGAAATGCTAAAATCCTGTAAATACAGTGACCGCTTACCAGGGATCGGGGAAGAGGACGAGTGTGTCCTCCCGGTGGGCAAGGGTGCGCTGCCCTGTAGGAAGACGTCCCCGGGGGGCCGTGGGGGCCGCAGTGGGCGGGGTCTGGAGCTGGTGGGCCGGGCAGAGCGGTTCTGTGCTGGTCCCAGACGCTCACTTACCGGGATCCCTGGACCGAGCCACTCGGACCCTGGAGAGAACCTCTTCGGCCCTTCGCTCTCTCTACACCTCCACCCTCGCCCAGAGTTGGGCCGACTAGGGGAATGTGGCGGGGATTGGAAATTTTTTTTAAATTCTGGTTTCTTTCCACCGGTTTACAGTGCGCTTTGATTGCTCTGGCTGCATCTCAGAAAACACTGCGATGCTCTGCGTGGGGAGCCACGAGGTTTCCGAGGCCTGTGCTGGGCGGGGAGTTCTCGGAGGGCTGCAGCGTGGCTGACCACACCCCCGTGGCTCCGTGACGGCCAGCGGGGCACACGCAGTTTCACCCCCCGATGGCGCAGCGAACACTCCGAAGCTGCTTTGCTGCTTTGGTTTTCGTGTCCACAGTTACTCCTGCCTCTCCTTGTTGGATGACGATGCGTTTTGTTTATTAGCCGAACGTGCGGGGGTCTGGGCTGGGGCCCGGCCGGTGCGCGGAGCAGAGCAGCCCCCCCGCCCCCCCGCGGCCTGCCTCAGACTCCCCGACCCGCCAGAGCCCCAGGCGCGGCCGCACGTCCTCCCCCCACGGCGCGCTCCGTGGCCCCGTCTCTGTGGCGCAGAGAACCGGCCATGAAGTGAACGCGCTGCGCAGCGGAGCCCAGGCCCCAGACCCGGAGGAGCCCGCCAGCGACCTGCCCCGCGACAGGAGGCGCGGACGCGGCGTAGAGACGGGATCCGATGACGCCGCGCGGCAGCCGGGGCCACACTTCATCAGTAATGACCGCTCCGCGTCCATTGACCTTCCGCTGCTGCCGCGGGCCAAGCTCGTGGTAGAGGCGCCCGCGCCCCCGGAACCCGGACGCTGTTTACATAAGTGTGTGCCGGCTTAATGCGAGTGGTGGTCGCCAACCAACGAAAGTACTGAGCGGATCGAGTAAAATCCAAGGCCGGGGGGGTGGGGGTAGGTCTGGCGGGAGGGCTGCCCGCTGCAGCCTCCGAGAGCGAGTCCGACCCCCACCCCGGGGCGGGGGGTGCGCGCCGGACTGCGTGCTACAGAGTCTAACTGGAACGCGGAGCCTCTCCCGCGTCCTCCTCGCCAGGATCGCCCATCCGCCTGCGAAAACGGAGGAGGAGGCCCGGCCGGCCACATTGTCACTCCAAGTACATCCCTGTTGTTTCACCGTCCACCGAAGGCGGTATTAGTTCGCCGTGGTCATTAGCAATGAGGTCCCATGTGTGCCTGAGACAGACATCCACTAATGTTCATAGCACGCGTCCCAAATAAGGCACAGGACGCACTGGCGCGGCGGTGCCGCGCGGCACTTGGGACGTGCTCATACTGAAAATAGCACCTGCCGCCCCTCTGAAACGCCCGTCCGACCGGGCACCCTGCGACGCCCCTGGCAACCCGGCCCCGGTCCTGGCTTCTGTTTCCAAGTTTGCCAACCAAGTGGCCGTGACCGAGTGAAGGCCTTAATCATTTTTCCTATTTATCAAAGTGAATAATTAATTGAAATTGAAATTTAATCTTAATTGAGTGATGGCTGTATCTCAAGCTGGGAAAACCCTCAAATAGAAGTTTTGTTTTTTTTTAAATTTGGCTATTCGTAGGGACCTTATTTAGCCTTTATGTATAAACTCCTGAAAATCATTTTACCATGTTTTATTTTGGCACAAAAAAGCATTTTTTCTGTGGATTAATGAACATTTTCCTCTACATATTTATCTCTGTGCCACCAACCTGCCCTTGTGGTATTTGGGGAGAAAACACACATCTTGATCAATGTCCTCCTCTCCACATGAGACGTAGATTCATCGAAATCAAACTTCTTAGCACTTTTGCTTCAAGTAGCATTTTCCCTGATGCCCGCGTCACTCTGCAATCATTTTTGTACTTTCTGAGATTCTCTTATGCTTTCCTTCCTGATATCAGCCATCGTGTTAATGAGGCAACAGACCAGCCTTGTGGCGAATGAGTTGATTTACTCAGCTGCTGGGGAATTAGAAAGACATTTAACCTACGAGCAGATGTTCTGATTTTGTTTCATTACCCCCAAGTACAATAGAATAAGATACAGCGAATTTTCGTATTTTTTGCATAAATTAAACTGAATCAGGATTAGTTATTCTATCACGTTAGAAGAGCTAAGCGGCAGAGTTCTGTCAGCCTTGTTTTCCGGATATTAGGAGGGAGTCCGTTTCCTCCGTAGAAGACTCGCCTCACTACTCCCGTTGCCCTGAGAAGTGGGCGCGGAGGCTCCTGGAGCAGCCAAAGACGAGGAGGAGGAAGGAGACAAAAGTAATTCCTCCCCCTGTTCAGCTCAGCTTTCCTTTGGTGTCTTTGATCGGCACTTCCTTTTGTTGAAAGATGGCACCCATCGCCCTGCCTGGTGTGGCCCAGCTGGTTGGGCGCCATCCCGCAGAGCAGTGAGAAGGTCAGCAGTTCGATTCCCGGTCAGGGCGCGCGTCTGGGTTGCAGGCGGGCACTGGCCAGGGGCGCAGGCCGGAGGCAGCCCATCCGCGTTCTCTCTCACATCGCCGTTGCGCTCCCGCTCTCTCTCCCTCCCTCCCCCCGTCCCTAAAAATAAATTTAAAAAAAATGCTTTTGTTTAATGTTACATGTTTTTAAATAGGGATCATAGTATAAATATGATTTTGTATAATTTTTTTTTCCTGAACATTTTCCCATGCCACTAAATCTCCGGAAACCCATTTTGAACAGTTTGCCTAATTTCCAGAACTCGCTCAGTCCTTCTCGTGCTGTGGGACGCGAGGCCGTCGGTGCTGTGTCCCGCCACTGAGCCAACTCCAGTAGACAGGCAGCTGTGAGGGCGCCCCCCGGCCTTGCTGCCCTTGGGCAGTTGTTGCTGGGAGGGGTGAGACTTAGTCACCAGCCAAACCAACTTCCAGACCTGGTTTCAGAGTTGGTCTCCTCCTGCAGAGCGAGCTGACCGTGAAGTGGCCGCATGGCTCGGCGGAGGGGCGGGGCAGGTGGTGGGGCCCGCCCTGCAGCCACGCCCTCCTCTCTGACGCGCGCAGCGAACGGGACACCCCCCCCCCCAGGTGCCCTGCAGGGCGTTCCTTCAGGACTGGGCTGCGCTAGCGATGGCATCTCAGGGCCAATCGCAGGAACCTGAGGTTGGAGCGTGCGTGGACCGCCCCAGGTGCTGAGCGCTCAGGGCACTTGCCTCGTGGTTTCCCGAGCCCAGGCTCGCCCAGGCAGCTGGGGCGGGGGGATTCCAGCCTCCGGGCCAGCTCCAGGCCGTGAGTGACCTCGGAGCTTCTGAAGGCGCCTCTCTGGGCACTGGAGCAATGACGTCTTTGACTTCCCTTCGGGCCTTCCTCTGTACCGCGGGCTGCCGGGTGCCGTCAGCCCCCGCCCGGCGCGTGCGGGATTGGCGCCAAGTTCCAGCTGGGACGGTTACCCTCGGAACCAGGAATAACGGATCTGGGGACCGGCCGTGTCTCATCTCACCAGTTGTAGAGTCTGCTCTACCTAAGAGCCAACACTTGGTGTTCAGGCTTTAAACAGAGAGAAAGAGGAGATGCAAAAGAAATGTGCCTGGTCCCACAAAGAGCTGAGGGCCCGGCGGTGGCTCTCTGGCATGTTACTGATCTGCAGACTGAGAAAGGTCATTACTCCACCTGGGCCCTTAGCAGTAACCATTTCTTGGAAGAATGAATGGTAACTCTCGTACTGAAGACAGTCACAAAATCTCATGTTGGGGGTTCACCTCTCCCCTCATTTATTTTCATGCTTCCTGTCTGAATGTTATCGTATGGAACATTTTGCCCCAAATCCTTCTACTTTTGAACGTACATGGTCCCTCTAGAATTGCGTCTGTTTTTACGAGTTTCTTTATCATCATTTCTCCCCTGAAAGACACCAGTGCCCATTCGTTTAATGCTTTTGCATATCAAACCCTCTAGTCAGAGTTCTTGTGTCATTCGGCTTGTTTTTACTTGCAGTTTTTGTAACAGAAAACTTTTTTAAAAGCAAGGTGACCTGAACTTGCCTTTGTTCCAAATAAAATCAGTTTGTTCTTTTTTAAATAACACCCTTTGATTTATACCATGGCAATCAATGGCTTAGCATTGTAGGTAGTCTTTTAAGCCCTGTGCTGAAAGTTTAGTCTCATCCTCTGCTGGCATTGACTCTCCTGGTTAAGCGTGTGTTCCTCAGCGTCTGGCAGCACACGGGCACGAGGGGTGCACGCCTTTCCTGCAGACCGACGTGTCCGTAACTCTCAGGGCAGTGTGTCTGTCCACCGCAGGCGTAAGCATGTGCTCCAGGGCGGCCTGCCCTCGCCGTGTGCCCCGCAGCCTCAAGACATTCCATCTCCCTCCCCGGCGTCTTCCAAGTCACTGAGATGTTCTAAAAAGCAATGAAGTTTTTAAAAAGATTATTATTGAGCCACGTGTGCAGACTGCTTGCCCAGACTGATGGGTCTGAAACGGCCCAGCTGCCGGCCGAGAATCCCCAGCTGCACGCAGGAGCTCAGCGGGCGAGCCGGAGCGGGGCAGGCGGGGGTCTGGACTCCGAGGGCCCTGCAAGGACCGTGTCTTTACTCTCTGTGCTTTAGGTTACTTCATTTGCCTTAAATGTTCGTGTATGCAAAGCATACGGCGCATGATTACTTGTGTATTAACACATTGAAAGCTAAAACGTTCATTCTCTCGACCGAGGAAACGTAACCACAAACAGCACTTCGTTCCGGGGGTCGTCTCGGGCGGTGTTTTGCAAACACACAGAGGGCTACACCTGTGTTCAAATGGAGTTTGTCTCCTCAGAACAACAACGCACTGTGGCTCCTATTTAGAAACTCTTCACAGGTTAGCATTTTAGAGATCATGCTTTAAATTTGTTTCAATTTTTAAAAATGAATACTTCAGCCCTGGCTGGCGTAGCTCAGTGGATTGAGCTCGGGCTGCGAACCAAAGTGTCACAGGTTCGATTCCCAGTCAGGGCACATGCCTGGGTTGCAGGCCACAGCCCCCAGCAACCGCACACTGATGTTTCTCTCTCTCTCTATCTCCCTCCCTTCCCTCTCTAAAAATAAATAAATAAAATATTTTTTAAAAAATGGATACTTCTAGTCATAAAATTTGACGCGTAATACTGTTCACTTTATAGGGACTTACCCATTCATGGTGTCCATAAAAAAATAATAAAATTAGAAAAGAGAAATAATGAAATTACCGTATACTGTATTTAAATGACAGTCAGGAAAGGGAGGGGGAAACCAAGGTCTCTGATCGTCACCCAAACGTTAAGGCACCTGCTCGGGGAAGTATAATGGCCTAAGGGCGCAGCAATCGGATCCCGGTTTCTGAGGGTCCTCGCTGTCGGGGCTCCCTGCGTGTCCGCACTCCCCGAGTGCGTCCCCCAGGTTTGCATCCCCGAGACGACACCCCACTTCTCACAGACGGGGACCCTCGAGTAACACTGGACGACCTTTTTCCATACCCCCCTGTATGGCGACTTCATATACGGATTTTCTGGAATAAATCCATTTCAATTGAACCGGTTATAAAGACATTTCGGTAAGACAAGTGCCGTTTTCTCACCATTCTGCAGAATAAAGCTGCCGTGGCCTTGGGGAAGGACAGAGGGCTGCCTCTGGGACAGAAACGGTGGAGGTCATGGGTCCTTGGCAGAGTGAGCTTTGGCCTGTCCGCGAACGCTTGTTGTGACACCTTCCTAGGCGGGCCACACGCCAGGAGAAAAAGCCTGTAGGTCGGAGTCTTCGTGTCTCGGAAGTGAGGTTCCCGCGCCAGCCCCTGGCCGGCTGTGGGCTACGAGACACTCTGCTTTCAGAGGCGCTTTCAGTCTGTGGGACACCCCGGCGCCTTAGTCCCCTCTCCCTTCTCTGACAGAGGCCCCAAAGCTGAGCTGTGCTAGCCCTCCCCCCCAGCGCCTCCTCTGCCCCAGTGCGTGCGCCCTGAGAGTGCGTCGTCATCGTGAGCCGGTGCTTCTGCTCTCGTGGCCTCGTGCACTCCCCTGAGAACTGCGCTCCGCAGTCACAGCAGAAGCGGCAGGGTCGTGGGGCAGCCAGGGGCCGAGGGCAGCCGCCCAGACCCGGCAGGACAGCGCAGCACCCAGCGCAGCCCTGGCGGCAGGCACCATGCGGCTGCGTCTCCACCACGGACATCCCAGTCCACCGCCCCGGCGCTCTCCGACGCCGGCACCCCCGCCGCCGCCTCCTGCGAACAGACTCCTCGGGGGTGTTTGTTCCTCACGATGCCCGGTTTCACCGCAACCGAACGTCAGGCTCAGTCTGTAGACCTCCACCCGTCTGTTTGGTTTTGTTTTTCAGACTTTCGTTTTTTCAGGGCAGCTTTAGGTTTACAACAAAACCCAGAGGGAGATAGACTTCCCACGAACGCCGTGCCCTCACACTGGAGTAATCTCCCCCCGCCCCGATGTCGGCCGCACTCACCAGGATGGGGCGTGTTCTACCGAGGGTGACCCTGCAGGGACACGTCGCAGGGACACCAAAGTCCATCGTTCACCTTGGGGTTCACCCTCGGGTACTTATCCCAGAAAGTGTAAAAGGAGGAAAATGAAGAGAACGTTCAGGAATTTTGATAAATTTTCTCCCAATTCTTTAAATAATGCAGAAGCTTGCCCTGATCGCTTCAAACCATTGTTTTGCTGAGAAACAAAAATGCATATGAACCTATACAACTTACATTTATACTGGCATTATTCTTCAGTTTAGCAAATGTGCATCAGCAAACTCACATTAAAGAACCATATTGTGCCCTGACCAGTGTAGCTCAGCTGGTTGGGCATTGTTCCGCAAACAAGAGGTCACTGGTTCGAGTCCCGGTCAGGGCACGTGTCTGGGGTTGCAGGTTCAGTCCATCCGGGCCCATGCGGGAGGCAGTCGGTCACTGTTTCTCTCCCACTGATGTTTCTTTTTCTCCCTTCCCCTCACTGTAAAACTAAAGGAAAGAAGGAAGGAAGGAAGGAAGGAAGGAAGATCATTTCTTTTATTATTTTAAAGAAAAAATAAAAAAAGAAACAGTGTATCACTAAAGATTAATTTTATTACATTTCATAAATAAAGTCAGTTTTGTTTTTGGTCTGCTTCCTACTCACAAAATGTAAACAAAGCGATTGCACTAAAAAATTGCTCATATTGATGAATTAAGACATCAGACACCAAGATAGAAACATGACCTAGCTACTTAATTTTGTAAATAGAGAAATATTAGCCCCACAACTCAGAAATTTATGAGTCCATCCAAAGCACCAATTACTCTAAATAGGGAATATTAGGTAGGTAATTTACAATTTTCTAGTTGCCAGCCCATTTCATTAAAACACTGATTCAAATACTCCTTCCCGAGTAATTGCCTGTCCAGTCAGATCAGTCAAAGGAGGCTGAGCCCAGCCTCTGTGGGTGGGCTGTGCAGTTCCCACGGGCCGGCTCGTTGGGCACGCAGAAGGCGGGCCCTGGGGCATCCAGACCTTCCCGCGTCAGAGCTCCCCTCCTCCCTGCCCACCCCACCCGCCTCGCGGGTTCCAGAAGTAAGAGCCTCCCCCGTCCGCTTGGTCCCCCGTTCCCGTCACGGCGCCGCGTGGACGAGGACGAGTGTGCGGGTGATTGTGTAACGCAGCACGGCCGCATTTGCACGCCACCCCTTCCGTATTCTGCATCTCCCCTCGGCAATGAGCATGAGAGTTAGAGAGAATACTTCTGGAAAAACTGCATGTGCTTAACCGCGTGTGTTTTCGAGCATTCTTGGGCGGTAGAGATCTTGTCTGATTTAAGTGCACAGACCGAGCAAACGTTGATCGGTTCGGGCCCCAGAATGTGCCCCTGAATTAACGCGCGGGAACGGCTGATGCGCATCCGTGCGGTGCGGGCCCGTGTCCCTCCGCCCCCAAACCTGCAGACACTCGTCGTCGTGGTGCGGCGGCGGGAGCTCAGCCGCCCCGAGCTCATACGACAGCCACTCGTGCACTTAACTTCCTCAGGTAACCCCCAGACCTCCGCTCTCGGGTGAGCGTGAGGACGGACCGACGCTCCGCGGTGGAAGCGCGCCAGGAGGGGTGGACCCTCGCCCAGGACCCGGCGGTGGGCGTCACGGGGCCCCGGGGTTCTGCGCAGCCGTGTCGGGAATGCGCCCACCGCCCTGCAGCGCAACTCCAGAACTTGCCGAACGCCAGGCTCCGGGACGCGCGCTCCCCGCGTCCCCCTGCCCCCTGCCCCCTTCCCCTTGCCCCCTTTCTCCACGCCCTGACCGCAGGCCCTCCACTTCCTGCTGCTGTGAGTCCCACCGCTCCGGACACCTCCGCGGCGTGGGGTCCGCTGAGCCTGGCTCGTTCCCCTTAGCATGCTGTCTGTCCTCCAGGTTCACCCATGCTGTTGCATGACAGACTGTCCTCTGTAAGGCTGAGAGTCTCCCACTGCCCGTGTCTACTTCCGAGATCGCCTTCATCCACTCCCCCATCAGCGGGCGCACGGGCCTCTCCACCTCTTGGCTCTCGGGAGCGGGCTTCAATCAATGAACGTGGGTGTGCCCAGGGCCCTCGGTACCCTCCTCTCACGTTTCCTTGGATAAATACCCGGAAATGCTGTGGCTGGGCCATGTGATGGCTCGATTCTTTATGTTCTAGGGATCTCCAGTCTGTTCCCATAGCAGCTACACCAATTCACATTCCCTCCAGCGACGCCCATGTTAACCAAGGGCGCTGCTCCCTTCCTCTGAGCTTCGGGGCCTGGTCGAGGTCGAGTGTTTTCCATCTTCCAACACATCCGTGGGGCCCCGCTCTCGGGGACCCCACGATGACTTGTCCAGGAAGGAGGAGGCCGTTCTGCGGTGTGAGAGAAAAGGACCCTCCAGAATTTAGAAATAAAGTTACGTTCCTGGAGTATAATTATCAGAATAAAATGGACACACAGTCGATCAGTGGGATCGACGGGGAGTCCCGTGGGAAGGTGCGGTCCGTGGCCGGCAGATGGGGAGCTCAGAGCAGGCTTGAACACGCCGTCCGAGCGCGACATCACGCTTACGGAAGCCGTGCTCGCATACCCTGAGCTGGGCTGAGTGAAGAGTAAATGCAAAGGAAATGTCCACTTTGAAAACTAGGTGTTTGTTTGCGTCATTTTCCAAGTCAAACAGCAAAAACAAAGAAAACCACCCCGCCAACCTTGCTGTTCCTGCTTTCGTGACGGTCGTCAGTTAATGAGGGGACCCGCGTGTGCTGAGAGCAGCCGATAGCCAGTACGGTCCGGGTGGAGGGAGGCACCCGGCCCCTGCTGGGGTGCTGGCCTGTCCTGTTCCGTGTTGTTTTCAGCGTTTCGGCGGTGACGCTGCACAGAGCCGGCCGCAGGCCCTTCTTGAAGGGGCAGTGATGGGCGGGGGGCACATTCTGCAGTTCCCAGGGTCGGGGGTGGGGGGAAGCCCCTCATGCATTCTGTGTCTGAGTGGGCTTCCCTTCTCCCGTTCGACTTGAATGGGGCTCAGAAGCCTCCCAGCCGTCTCACTGTTCCCTCAGACACCAAGAGCCTTTAACCTGCTTGGCCGCCGTGACTCCTCGCAAGCATAGGGTTGCCTGTGTTAGCCCGTGGAAATGTCCCAACTTCATGGGCAGTCTGCACCCCAGACCCTTCCTCCCCAGGCTCCGCTGTGCTGCACAGGCTGGCCCCTCGAGCAGCAGACTCGACTCGGGCGTGCAGCGTGGCAGGCCCGGCTGCCTCCCGGACCGCCTGGGTTATTAGCCCCTGGCCGCCAGGAAGCAGCCCCCAAGGTTGGGGGGGGGGTTGTTGTGCAAGGGGCTTGTTGGGAAGACACCGGAGGAGGGCGCGAGAAGAGAGTCTGACCCCTGCGCGGAGAGGACCAAGGGCCGAGTGGGATCCAGGTCCTGGCCGGTTTCTGGCCAGCCCACGTGGGGTCCTGCCGCCCTCGTCCCACGTCGCTCAAGCTCCCTGTCTGGCAGGAAGGAGGCCGTCTTACTGTCTTGCAGCCTCTGGTCGTGGACTTGAGAGCAGCACCAGCCACTGGGCCTCGGCGTGGGCGTGGGGCAGGGGGCGGGGTGCAAGCAGACCCTGGCGCAACCCGGAGCAGCCAGAGACGCAGCGGGGACCGGGGGCGGTGTGGTTCCCCGGGTGCCACTCCTCTGCGCCGGCATCTGCCTTTTGACTGAATCTCCAGGGCTTCTGTGCATGGTGAACTTGGGGAAACACCGCCCTGAAGTAAGAACTGGACACTCTGGGGGCCCCCCCAGAGTCAGTAAAGTGGCTCCTAATCATCACAGAGTCGCCGCAACAAGTCGGCCCTCTGGGGATGGTCCCTACGGCTCACTTGGATGGAATCGCTGTTCAAGTGACAACTGGAGCAGATAACGTGTTGTCAATATGTAACAAATGTGTGAGCAGAATTTCCACCACTCTTCGCCTCTTTGCAGGAGGAAGCTGGATATAGTATTTTCCTCCTCTGCCTGGTAGAGCTTCCGGCCCCTGCAGCGAAGACCGTGCAGGTGTGCGCCCGCCGTCTTCTCACCCTGCCGTAGGGAGTAGGCCTGGTTCCCTGCGCACAGCTGGGAACACACGGCCCGCTGGGCCAGTCTTGCTGGGTGACCTCTGCTGGCCCCGTGCTGAGCACAGGGGGCTCCCTTGAGGACAGAGTAGACCACCAAGTAAGCCCGGCCACGGGGCCTTGTCCCCTCTTTTGTGTGTGTGTGGACATTCCACAAGTCCAAGATACCCACAGGCTCGTGCGTGCTCAGGATGCGCCGCGGTCCCCACGTGATCGGCATTGCCCGCAGGCTTGGGGGGAGGGGCTCCGTTTGGATCTGGCGTCTCCTCCCTCTCCAGTCAGGGCTGGGAGTCAGGATGTCTAAAAAGGGCTCCAGGCGATGGAATTCCAACCGATTTGGAAACCGCTGCTCCAAAGTAAAATACATGCTTAGCGTTCAGCCCTACCCCACAGAAGCACTCTCTGATGGAGCGGTATGGCTTCCTCTCTGTTCCAAATAACATTGGTTTTTTTGGTTACTGAAGAAGAACATGAAAAGTTTAAAAAAAAAAAAAGCAAATCCCTAATTAAATGTAACAAACTTTGTTACTCTCAATAATACTTACTGTTATCTTAGAATCCCTGTAATTTGTACATTACAGACATTCCAGGGGTTTGGGGGAGGCTGTTACACCAAGGCCCACAGCACTAACCATCTGGCTGGACTTACAGTCGGATTCTCAGTGCTGGGCAGAGGAACTCCTCCTATCCACAGCCAGCCTCTGGCGACCCCTGCAGTGGGACTTTCCTGGGAACTGAGTTAAAGGCGTAACTCCAGTGGTGAGCACCTCTGGGTCATCGTGCTTTCTCTCATGTCGCTCAGTCAGAGATCTGGAAATACGTGCGACTCAGCCCTTGACCTTGAGCAGTTCACAGACGCCCCTAGCGGTGGCGACAATGTGAATAGTTCATTACCACCGAGGGTGTCTGCAGTTGTTGGGCCCGGAGAGATGGACTGGGTCAGACTCACCCGAGGCCCCGGGGTGGGGGTGGGGGGTGGGGGGTGTGCAGAATCAGGGAGCATGCACACACAAGCTCCACTGCGTGTGTTTGGGCCACTTACTAGCACTGTTAATTTGGGAAAGTATTTAACTTTTCTAATTCTCAATTCACTCATCCAGAATATGGGGGTTATATTAGTGCTCACCGAATAAGGCAGTGAGAGTTAAGTGAGAAAGTCCCCTAGAGCATTTTGCTGACGATTCACAAACAGCAGAAACCTAGTAGTGTGAGTTCCTGTATTAATGGTGCCTGTTAATACATGGTTTGTTTTCTGCGGGCAAGCAAAACTGTCTCAGTCAAATGTGAGGGAAAGGCTAGATACTATGCTGCTTGTCAACTCCCAGACGGCGGGCAGCGTACACTAACATCGCCTTCGCTGAGGACATTAGGGTGTGGCTGCCCGCCGTCGTCCTCGTGAATGCAAAATATCGGTGCGGAGTTTCATGAGAATAATGCTTATGTCTCTTCCCCCCATCCTGTTCTTTCACTTGTGGCCTTAAGTTCCTGCAGAATTTAACCTACAACTAACTGAAGAACTGCAGAATCCCAGAACTCCTTGATTTCACCACCCACCTTAATCAGTAACTGGTAACATAACCAATTTTGTTATGGGTGCCAAAGTGCTTGCACGCTGTAAATACCCGCCCTGTTGTTCTGCATGCCCCGTGTTCGCCTGTTCTGGAGTTAAGTCACGTTATGGAACTGAGACAGGCGGTTTGACTCAGCGCCCGTCCACGTCACACACCGATGACCGCGAGCGGCGTGTCAGCAGCCGTCTGCTGTGCGTCCCCTGCCCTCTCCACCGCCACTGGGGGGACCCCTGTGCCCACAAACCCTGCGCCTTCTCCGCCTGTGGGTCGCGGGAGCTCCTCTGTGCCTTCCAACAGGGCGTGGGCTAGGGTTAGGGTTAGGGTTAGGGACTGGCACAAGCAGTGCTGGGCGTGGCGGGCCTGGCCAGGCCTCTGCGCTCCGTCGGCTGACTCCCGGAGAGCGCATGCGTGAAGGCCGCCGCCCTCGCACACACGTCACTCATCCAGCTCCTGGGCTGTGATCTGCACGAGCCAGTGTCTGGTTCAGGGCAGCACTCCGCTGCAAGGCCCTTCAGAAATGAGGCGCAACACGATAAAATAAGAGGTCAGATTTGACAGTGGGTTTGTTTAATAGGAACCTAATTCCAAAGACGTTTCTCTGCAGCACAGCTGTCGTTTCTGAAGAAGGCTCTCGCCCCGGCCTCACGTGCCACCTGCCTCCCCCTGCGGCCTGGCGGCTAGCCACTCAGCAGTCCGCACCCGGGGACAGGCCCCCCGCGGACGGCTGCGCAGGGCCCCCGGCACAGCCGGCGGTAGTCCGGGGCCCTGGACTCAGAGCTGTGTACATGGCATCATTTCAAAGCCGAAAGATGCTGTTGGTGATGTTAGGGAAAGGAAAAGCACAGACAGGAAAAAGGTTTAGCATGTATGAGGTCCGTCTGCGAAAAGTCCAGCCATTGTGAACGTAACGAGAATGGTTTGTGTGACATGGATGGGAGCTGGCAGCCAAGGAGCGTGGACCGGAATGCGCATGTGTGAACAATGACGACTTCACTGTACCAGTCAGTGGGGGCGGTAGATGCTGTTGAGTGAGCCTGTGTACTGTGTGGCCCGTGCATTCAAAATGACTGAGCGGGCAGAGTAAGGAATCTGCATCAGATTTTGTGTCAAGCCTGAGCATTCCTCCACAGAAACTATTTGGATGATCCACAAGGTCTCAGCTACGGGGAACTAGCGGCTTCATCACGACAGCACACCTGCTCATGCATCACGTCTTGTGTAGAATTTTGGGGGGACACATCAAATCTCCCAAGTGACTCAGCCCCCCTACAGCCCAGATGTGGCGCCCTGTGACTTCTGGCTTTTGCCAAAACTAAAATCACCTTGGAAAGGGAAGAGATTTCAGACTGTTGACGAGATTTGGGAAAATACAGCGGGGCAGCTGATGGTGACTGGGAGAACTGTGTGAGGTCCCAGAGTGCCCACTTTGAAGGGAGCTGAGGCATCATTGTCCTGTGTACAATGTTTCCTGTATCTTGTGTCTTCAAGATACATGTGTCTGTTTTTCATTGTACATGACTGGGTAGCCCTTGTATGTCTAGTGATTGAGCACTCGTCTCTCTCCACAAGAACCTGGATTATGATACATAATTGCACAACAAGCAAATGGTAGATAGAAATCAACACTGAAAATTGCCAGCGGGGCCACCCAGCCAGCGTACACTGTGTCAACTTAATGTGAGAGCTGTCTTCCCCTTCACACATGACGAGTACTCAGAAACAGGAAAGGTTTGCAGGCGCAACAGGGAGCAGCCGAAAAGCCTGCCCTGGCCTCACCTGGAGCCTCGGTGCGTGCCCTTTACTTCCCGCTGAGTGGTGACTCTCCACCAGACGTCGCCGCGGGGCCGTAGAGCCTTAACCCGGCGTGCCGGGGCTTCCCCTCTGGGCGCCTCCCGAGTTGTTGCCGCGGGCCAGAGTCCATCAAGGTTTAAACAGCCGCCCTGACACAGGCAATTCCCCCTTCGAGCCTGAAAATAGGGCGTTGGAGCTGGTTTGCCGACTCCTTGCCTCTGGGCCGCAGCAGCTGTTTAAAATGGCCCTACAGCGTCCTGCTGTCTGGCACTGCGCGTCGGTTTTGAAGATGCGTAAATGGCTTTAGGGTCCTTCTAATGCAGGGGCTGAAGGATCATCCTCGCCCAGAGTCGGCTTCAGCTCCTCTGTGTCTTCTCCCTCCCAGACAGGAAAGATTGCATCCTGGAGCCGCTGTCCCTGCCAGAGCGCCCCGGCGGCTCCCCCACGCTGGTGGGGTCTCCATCTCTGCCTTGTGCTTTCTGCGAGGAGCTCTTCCCCCCGACGGAGCAAGACCAGCTTCTGAAGCACATGGTCATCGAGCACAAGATGGTCATAGCGGACGTCAAGTTGGTCGCTGACTTCCGAAGGTAAGGACTGCTTTTGTTAATAAAGGAATTAAGTGTATCATTCCTGGGAAGAAAGGCACCACAATTATGAGAATTTCTTTTCTTTTATAAGTTTCTCCTTAGACTTTCAAAAAAAAAAATCTTTGCACTCCTCTGTCTTCTTGAGTGTGTAGGTTGTACTTGAGAATGTCACAAACTGTTGCCAGTCCCACAAATTCTGGAAACAGACCAGCTCTCCAAGGAGTGGATAATACTCCCTTTGCCACATTCCACAAGACTGTTGACATTGCTGATCTCCACCAGACTGATATTATATGTATGTGTGTGTGTGTGTGTGTGTGTGTGTGTGTGTGTGTGTGTATTTGAGGCCACTGACATTCTCTAGCTGAGGAAGTCCTTCCAGAAACTCCAGAGTAGACTTGGTAAAAGGCCACCAAGGGTTTGGCAACCGGGAGCCTAGGCACCTTTCGGGCCAGAAGGGTGTTTTCCAAAGAACTCCCACCGAAGCGACGTGAGGTGGTTGGAACCCAGAGAAGGAACCAGGCATCCAACAGGCCAAGAGGCCGGAGAGTGCAGGCGTTGGAAGACGCGCAGGCGGAGGGCCTGGTGAGGGAGGCACCGACTCCGGGCGTGGGGGAGTCGGAGGCACCCGGCCTGCACCGCCAGGGCCCACAGGGCCTGAGTGCGATGCCGGGCCCCTGACTCACCGGGAGCCGCTCCGCACACAGGTGGCTGGGCAGGCGTCCCTCTGCCCCCGGCCCGCAGTTCCGGGAAGGGCTGGCCCGAGAGAACGCCTTCTTCTCGGCGGCTGCAGGCGGGTAGCGGTGTGCACGGCAGTGTGAGCTGGAACTGGATGAGCATTTTCCTTAGAAACAGCGTCTGGCGTCGTCACTGGCTTTGCATGGTTACTGAGAGCACACGTTTTGATAGATCTGACAAGGTCCAATTTTGGGGTGTTCTGTCCTTATTTCCCTGCACAACAGAATAGCCCAGACACTGTCATGTCCCCGCATCTACACTCGGTGTCCCCGAGACCGCGCCGGTCCCAGCAAGCACCTGCTGCCCCGTGGCGGGCCTCCCAGAGCCGCAGGCTGTGTGCCTGGGGCGGCCGAGGGGCTGCAGACCAAGCGCCGAGCGCGGACTTGTGACCAGCACTCTCCCTGAGCACCGTGAGCACGTCCCCGCATCCGTAAAATGGGGCGGCACCAGCCCTCCGAGACTGTCGGCCATCACAAAGGGAGGCCGTGGAAGGCACCTGCTCTACGACTGTGTCAGCCTCACTCCTCAGTGGGCAGAAAGGTCACTGTTGACCCGGACTCGGGCCTTTGGACTCAGTGACGAAATGTGGGGGTCCATCACCCTGAAGAGGCATTGCATAATAAAGTGGGCACTTGTATCAAAAAGAAAAAGATGCGTTTCTGATGTGTTGTCTAAATAAAGTGCAGTTAACATGTACTTTAAATTTGGAAACCTAAATTCTCCTTGTCAGCTGTCCTCCTAAGTAAGTAATATTTTTACTCTCAGGAAGTAGATATGTGATTAATCCAAATGGAGCAGGAATATAGGTGAGTAAACTCGGTTCTTTTAAATACCTTTCACTGTATCTCGTCCCCTTTAGGTAATGCCCTCCCACCATGCAGGGAAACTGAGACTGTCTCTCCAAAACAACGCAAGCAGGCACTGTGCAGTCAGAATTCATTTGGAATCTTTTCACTGTTGTCTGGCGTTTCCAAACCTCGGAACAGCAGTTAAAAGGGGGGAGGGTGGGGGTGGGGGGAACAGTGAGGGTTCAGTGGGCATAAATCAATTTACTCAGAACTTCTTCACAAGTTGGATAATCCATGTGTACGCACACACACATAATCCGTGTGTGTGCACACTTGCACACACAGCTTCTCAGCAGTTGTTGCTTCCGAGCAGAATAAGTAATAAAAATGATAAGTGACAAATAATAGATAAGAGATGGACTTACCTTGTGCTTTATAACAAATAAACTGGAAGCATTCGTGTTAAATATATTTGAGACTTTATTTATTGGAACAAAATAACAGTTCTCAGGTAAAGGCAGTACGACAAAACAAACATAAAAATTCTTTCCTTTGAGCCATTTAACTTAGTTATTTACACCGAGCTGTTTGCTAGCTTTACTCGGTAGATAAAATTTTTCCAGGAGATAAACGTTAACCCCTTGATTCTTGGCCCCTTCCGTATTAACTTCCTCTCACTCAGGGCTGCTTAATTAACAACATATCTCAAATCCTCATGCACCCCCGTCCCCCCACCCCCCCCCCAGCAGTGAACACGCCAGTGGGGGCCTGGGCAGGCAGGGTACCATTACAAAAATTTTCTTGTGAGACAGTTTTGTGACACATGATCGAAGTTCTTCCAGAAGATAAAAAGTATTTGCTGGTGACCTAATAATTACTTTTATAGCTTTTTAATGAAGTATGAAATGCTTTCATAACTCATCCAAACAAAGAGTTCGTACGACAGTATCTCCTGGCTGCCTTTACGTATGGAGTGGCTGCGACTGCAGCTTTAAAGGAGCTGGAGACGCGGAAAGAAATGCAGAGGGAGGCACGGCCTGACCCCGTGCTGTGGGGAAGTGGGCTCCGGGGGGCGGGGAGCCGCCGCAGGGAGCCTGAGTGGAAGACCCAACACCTTTAAGCCGCCCTTCAGTTGAATGCAGTTGATCTGGATGCTTCCACCAACCACAGGGAAATGCATATATTGACACCTCTTCATTCCCGTTGTAAACCTAAAACGCACTGGTAGGTGTTTAACTAGGTAGGATGCATGGGAAGTGTAGACTTAGGTCAAGTGCACACTGCAGTTCAGATCTACGGGGTAGTGCACGGCAGTGTTTCATGTATTTCAGTTGTGTGGGAATTGATGGGTATCGTTTGCTTTGTAACGTGATTTTCCCCCCGATGTTGCTGTCACCAACCTTTGGCCAGGACAGAAACATTCAAATGACAGCCTTGTGCCGACCTCTAGGCCACCCGGCCCTCCTTCCATCCGAAGCGGCTGAACAGCACTCAGAGACGTTCCTAGACCTGGCACCAGACAACGCCACGCCCAGAGCCCTCGCTCCCTGCTCTCGGAGCAGCGAGACCACCTACCCGGTGGGAAGGCTGCCAGACGAGGGCGCCCTTCGGTGTCCTTCTCTCCCTTCCTCCCACGGGAGGTCCTCCCCTCCCCCCAGAGGCAGCATCTCCCAGCCGTGCACGTCGGTGATGTTAGCCATCGCCTCCCGGTGTCCGCCACCCCGAAGTAAACTTGGACGTGGAGTGAGCGTGGGACGGGCGCTGTCCGTTCAGCACTCCGGGCGGCAGCTCCCGCGGTGGGAGTCCTTGGAGGCTAAGCCCCGCGGACTGTTGGGATCCGCACGCCGCCCGCTGCGTGGGGCCCTCCCTTCCTGCCATCTCTTGCCTGGACAAGCAGTTCCAAACCCACAGCCCAGACAGCTCGCGGCACCCTCCAGCGTGGAGGCGGGAGGTCGGGGCAGGTGGGGCCAAGGGCTCCTATCAGGCCGCGTGCTGTGTGGAAAAGGAAAGAACGCCTTCTTCCTTCGGAGCTTCCTTTCTGTGGCTCAGTTTCGTCCCGTCAAGCATCCTCCTTGGTCTTTAAGAGGAAAACCACTTCCTGTACCCACTGGAACTCGAAGTCCGGGGGCCCGCTCCTGCAGTTTCCCATGCACGTGCCGCTGAGCCCGTGAGCGTCGTGCAGAGGCAGGCAGCCTGTGCGTCGGGGCTCACTGCGGCCTCAGAGCCCTGCAGACCGGCCACAGCGGCACTAACGCTGTAGGGGCCTGACCGCTGTCCTCTGTCTGTCTGGACGCGTCACCCAGACGGCCCTCAGCAGACCGGCACTCAGGACGGGCCTCCTGTGTTTAAGTTCGTTGTCATGGCACCTCGTTCCTGGAAACAGATGTGCGTGTATCTCAGTCCGGGAAAGCAACCCGTCTTCCCCTCCTGGCACCCCTCACTGGGGTATGGGCTCCTTTGCTCACTCCTTTGCTCCCTCGCCCCCGGTCGCCGCCCTGCAACAGGAGGCCTGCGGCGGGAGGACGAGAACAGCGGCTGGAAGGACGGGTTCAGTCTCCGAAGGCTCCTCTGCCTTTTCTCTCTCCCTTCTCTCTCTCTTCCTGTTGGGGGTGGCGAACGGAGGAGCGGAGGGTGCTGGCGCTGGCCCCCGGTGGCCATTCGTAGGCACCTTCCCTCTCTGTTGCACTTTGAGGGGTGGGCGATGCGCTGGCCTTCCGCCTCCGATGGGCCCGAGCGGCAGCCAGTGAGCTGGCCGTGGGGCCCGCCATTCTCCGGGGACCACTTGGCAACTGAGACTCGAACCGCCAGCGTAAATCTCGGGTAAATGGGAAGACGGACAGGTTATCGAACCCGTCGTTCTTTCTCCCGCGTTCATCAGACACGCAGGTCTGGGCGTTACGCATGTAAGTAAAACCTGACTGCTTTTCCAAGGCCAAGTCTGCCCCGCGTCAGACACATATGGAGTTCTTTTGGAGCTTTTTTCTCCTATTATGTAGAAACCGGATTAACTTCAGTCTGCTGACTTCATTGCATTATTATTGTGACCTCTGTTATTTTAATGTGTGAGATAACCACCTTTCATTTTATTGAAAAATACATACATTTTAAATTTATATAAACTTAGATGTAATTTCAGAAAAATTTAATTATCCCATAAAAGAATTCATTTTAATTTTCCCAAATGTCTCTCCTGAATTTGTTGGTAGTAAAGTTTAATCATTCCCATGCCTTTGCAGGGTAATTTCATTTTATTAAATACTTCATATTTCTACAATGCTCTTCTGCCTTTCTATTTATAAATTTTCTAGCAGTGTTTTGTCAGCATTTGATTTGTTACTTTGGGATAATTAAATGCTATTATAAAATGTATTATTCTAAAGGAAGTACTGTATTAAGTCAATCATCATCCCTTTTTTTTGTTGTTGTTTTGTTTTTTTGTTTTTTGTTCCCAGGTACATTTTATACTGGCGGAAGAGGTTCAGCGAGCAGCCCATCACGGACTTTTGTAGTGTGATAAGGATCAATTCCACAGCCCCACTGGGTAAGGAGACATCTTGGCTACCATCTTTTGCCTGCAACCCCAACATTCAAAGCAATAATCTCACTTTCTTAAATTAGAATTCTCTCACTTCCATGACAGCTAAAATTAAATTGCTCTGTTTATATTGCCGAACTTCAATACAGCAAAAGGAGACCTAGATACCAGAAGAGATCTTAATAAGTAGAAAGATAGACAGATGAGAGAGAGATCATTTTTTAAGGAATAAGTCCTGGAAAAAATGGTGATTCGTGTCTCATTTATTTTTCTAATCTCTCAACAGAGGAACAGGACAATTATTTTTTGCTGTGTGACGTTTTACCGGAGGACAGAGTGCTTAGGGAAGAGCTTCAGAGGCAGAAACTGGTAAGAGGTGTTTTCAAGGATGAGCAGTGTGTCGGGAACATATACAGAAATCATTGTCGTTCCTTTCTGTTGCTGTTTTTACTTTTTATTTTGGAAACTTTCAAGTGTACACCAAAGCAGGAGACAATACATCCAAATCCTAAAACAGAAAAAGAGTATACACTTGACCGAAGATTAAAGCACTTCATGTTAAAAGTGCAGCAGGGATTGGGGGGATTTGTCTTGCTTCCTGGATTCTCGCTAAAATAACAACAGAGCTTACACATTTAAGTGTGATTTCAGCTGCCTGGCACATGGCGGACGCCCTGGGCTGAAATGGAGCTGAATTGATGAAGGTCTCTTTTCCCCTCTTCCCTGGAATGTGCTCTGCACCAGCTCAGCTTTTGTCCCCCGAGTGCGTGAGCTTGAGGCTTGGTTAACACGGGAGCCCCCCTCCTTCGCAGCCTGCCCCCCGAGTACGCAGACTGTGAAGTCTCAGCATCTGTCCTCTTTTAAAAAGGGAGCAGCGTGTGCGAGTGTTACAGTGTCATTTTCATGGCTTGAGCAGGCATGAGTTTAAGGTGTTAATTTTGTTTAAAAGTGTGGTTTTTCTTTACTCTTTGTGGTTCATCTCAATTATTAGATTGATTGACATCAACTTGCTCTTCCTTCAGGGGCTATTTATGAGTATCCCTCGTGTCTTCGGACTTGACTAGAGAACATATCATGAGAGAGCGCTGCGGTTTCACTGTTGCTGCTGAATCCTCAGGGGATCTGGGAGGAAAATAAATCCAATCTCCCACAGTCACGTGATCTGAGAAAGCCCCTGAAGCACTTTATGTATTGTGAACCTCCCAAATGATTATTTCTCCCCTAAGAAGGGACGATATTGTAGGAGGTTGATTTATATGTAAGAAAACAATACGCTTTTTCTGGAGCAGCAAAGCCAGTGAGGTAACCGGGCTCCCTGAGTTCCTCTTATTTTCCTATCACAATGTCTTAGAAGTCAGCAAAAGAGGGATGGATTTACTGTGGCATTTTATGGATTTGGTTCGCTTGGACTTCTTCATAAGTCTTACTTTCTGGGAGCTTTTTCTCACTCTTGCTCACAGCGGCCTTAAACCAGGAGTAATCCACCTGTCCTGACCCTGGCACCCACCAGGGTTTCCTTTAAGAACTCACACCCCGGCTTCAGCCACCGCTGCTGCTCAGCACCCAGACTCTTCACAGCACGCCTGCAGATCCCTAGAAGTAGCCACCTCCGCAAACTTCAGATGACCTGGGAAGGTTCCACGGGTTTTCCCCACTTCGTCAAGCAGTTCCCCCAACACCAAGTATAGGACCCGCAGTTCATCTCCCTTCTGACGCCGTCTGCCCAGAGAAAGCAGTGGGTCCCACAGGGTGAGGGCTCAGTCCCGCCCCACGGCCCCCACTCCAGGTGCCCACCCCGAGTCCAGGGTGTCACCTCTACTTCTGACCAGCCGGCTATAAGTCAGAGGTTCCCACCACCCCTCCACAGGTCTGACTCATTTGCTAGAGCGGCTCACAGAACTCGGGGATCCCGGTTACTAACTAGATTTATGTGCATAGTACAAAGATATGGAGGAACATGAGTGGGCAACAGCCAGATGAAGAGATACACGGGCTGGAGGCCCGAACAGAGGGCTCCCTGTCCCTGCGGAGCGTGAGGCCCGAGGGACAGCATGTGGACACGTCCCAGTCTGTCCACCCAGAAGCCCTCCAGACCCTGTCCTTCTGGGCCTGTGTGGAGGCTAGGGCGCGATGGACTCGGTCGGTGGCCATTGGTGACTGAACCCAGTCTCCAGCCCGTCTCCCCTCCGAGGAGGTGGGGGTCGGGCTGGGCAGTTCCAACCGTCTAGTCATGGTTGACGCCCCGGCAGCCAGTCTGTAACCTGGGGGCTCCCCGAAGGTCACCTCAGTGACACAGCGAGGGCACCAGTGTGGCTCTCAACACGTAGCACACCCCGAGGATTTTAGGAGCTGTTGTGCCAGGGACCCAGACAAAGGCCAGATACACGCTTCTTATTACAAATGACAGCATCACACCTCTCCCCAGCTCCGCAGTCTGACAGAGCGACCGGTTTGGTGAACGTGAGCGGTGTGGCAGCTCAAAGGAGCAAAACGCGACAAAACTGTAGCCAGTTCGTTCATGGGCATCGAACTCCTGTTTAGCTGGATGATCGTGTGGAGAAGCTTGAGACATGCTGTGTGTCGTTAAAGCGTTTTAATAGCTTTTGATAAACGCTTTAAAGGTTTTTTAAAAGTGTTCCCTGGGTCTCATCGCCCTACCCTAATCTCCTGCAGCCGTGCTTTTCACCTACCTAAACAGGTATCCATGAGTTTCTCAGGGTCTGGTCCCCCGCCCAGGACGTCACCCTGTGACTGCCACCACTGTGCGGATGGCACACAGTGGGTGGTCAGGTTGCATTCCCCCTGGCTCACCTCAACCCCAGCGCTAACTTCCCTCACATTCATCTTTTCCATATGGATTTTCAATCAACACCTCAAGTTCAATTTGCCTAAAGCCAGACTCACTTTTTCTCTACCCAGACTTGCAATTTGCCCCTTTTCCTTCGCTCCCCATTCTCCTAGTCACTGGGTCTGGACATCTCTGGAGGCCTTCTGAGCTCGTCCCTTTCCTCCCCCGCCTGCCTGAGCCACTCGTCCAGTCCCATGGGTTCCTCTTTGGCGCCCAGTGCGCACGCCCTTCGGTGCGGTCCTGGCGCCCCAGCTCAGCCTGTCTGCGCACGCGCCCTCCAGCCCACGGATCGCCTCCCGAGTCTCCAGGTTCAAACACAGCCAGACCACTGTGGTCTCTTCTGAAGCCTGCCGCGGTCTTGATCATCGGTGTCGCCTTGAGCTTTTCCGGGCTCGAACTGCTCCTCCAGGGCCTCCCCCGATCTTCCTTTGCGTTACCCAGCGAGCACTTCGTCGTTTGCTCCGCAAGTCCGCGTGCGTTCTCGGCGCCGCTGCAGCCCGAGGCCCGGTCCCCGCAGAGACTGCGGACCCGGAGGGCGTTGGGGCCGCTCGGGCGGGCAGGCCACGCTCAGCGCTCCACTCCGCTCCGCTCCGCCCGCGGGTCCGCCTGTGCAAACGGCACGTCTGCCTCAGACTCCGCCACCCGTGCGAATCGATAGCCCTCTTCTAAGCCTGATCTTGAGTGGCTTTTCAATTATCGTTAGCTGTTTAAAAGTCTGTCTTCCTTATTGGATAAGATGCCTCGTAAGTGTTGAACTCGGACATTCACGTTTGCATCTTCTCTGAGCCTTGTTCACAAAGCATTAACTTAGATTTAATCCTGAAGCACTGGCCTGGTGTTTCTGTGAAGTCTTATAATCAGATCTCCCTGATTTGAAAAAGAGATGGAGGCAGGTGTCTTTAATCACTGGGTCACACTTTTCACTCCAGCGTTAACCAGCCCTCGGTGCCCATTTGTCGGCAGAAGGCGTGTGGCATTTGTAACTTCTCGGTGGCAAGATGTAACTTTTAATTAAATTGAGATGAAGGGAAATATCCACTTAGCTGCATGGAGATTTTTTTATTTTTAATCACTATTATAAATGTCAGCTTGAGAGGTCATTTATGACAACTATAAATATTTTACGAAAATTTTAACCTATGTAGCAATTTGATCCTCTGGAAAGGAACCATGTTTTTTTGTGCTTACTGCCACTTCGTATCTCCCACCTCCCGACAATAAAACAAGAATAAAATGAAATATATATCTTTCTCTAAGACTTTCCATCCTCCTTCCACTTTCTTTTATTTTTTTTAAGATTTTATTTATTTATTTTTAGACAGTGGGGAAAGGATGGAGAGAGATGGGAAGAGAAACATCAGTGTGTGGTTGCCTCTCATGTGCCCCCTAACTGGGGACACGGCCCACAACCCAGCATGTGCCCTGACTGGGAATCAAACCAGCGACCCTTTGGTTCACAGGTCGGCACTCAGTCCACTGAGCCACACCACCCAGGGCTCATGCCACTTTCTTACAGATTTTAGTGGCTTCTACTGAAAGATCAGATTATTTACTATCAGCGACTTCAAAGTAACAATCATTTTACATTTATACCTTTCTTGCATAATTCTTAAGCACAGATTTGTTCATTGCTTCCAGCACAACTGTCCCAAATAGAGATGTTATTGCCCATTGAATTCGACATTATTGTTAACGAGGCAACAAAGAACCAAGAGAGCTGCAGTGGCCACTGAGTCATTTTAACCTTCAGGTTAATTCATGTTTCCATTTAGGAACCCAATGTAAACCCAGTCTGAACCAACACTGAACCGAATCTTGCAGTTCACCGACTGAATTTAAATCTCACGTGGCCTTTTTTAATATACATGGGCTCTGTGAGAGCAAACAGGCAATATCATTTTCTCTGCCTACACAGAAAGTCAAGGTCGAAGATAAGAGGAGATGCGCTCAGAGCCCTGTCAGATCCCATGTTAAACAGGAAGGGACGCAGCTCCCGCTCTTCCCGACCCCCGGCCCGCGCCCATTCTGGCTGCGCCGGGGTCCTGCGTCAGATTCCATCCTCCTCTGTAAGCAAATGTGACATTCTCTAAGTTGGCATTTGTGCGAATGAAGAAAAATGAATGAGCGGGACATAAATGCATGCGTAAATAAATGTCTTGTTTCCAACGCTAAGAATTTTTCTGAAGAAAATCTAGTGTATTATTTTAGGTCAGTGGTAGGTAGGAATTTCTTATTCCTGTGGGCGTAAGTTTCTCAGGTTTCCTTTTACACCTTGAAGACAGTGTGTTTTAAGGGTCTCTGTCTTCCGAGAAACACAGGGCTGTTGTACCTGACCCTGAGTTCGTCCTGGAAGAGACTGGGCGGGCAGCACTGGGCTGGGCTGGCCGGGCCACCCCAGCAGTGCCGGGCGTCGGTGTGGAAGGCGGGGAGCCGTGAGTGTCCCACGGCCACCGCCCGGCCCGTAAGAGGCTGCCTCCTCTCGCCGGGCTGACTCCCTTATTCCCTTGACACAGACGGAGACGCAGCAGCTACTCTGGTTCTTGTGTGTTTGCCTTTCGCATGGGTTTTCTTCTGTGTTTATACTTTTTTCCTATTGTGATCAGCTATTTTATGTAAATGGTTACGTTTATGTTATTTTTTTCTCTGCTAGTTATTTTTTTTAGGTGTTCCCTCTGTCCTGTGTCTTGCTTTCCCTTCAAAAGCCCCCTCAGAAAGACTCGCAGTGGAAGGGAAACGCTGCCTGCCCGCCCTGCCAGCCAGCAGGTGGCTGTCGCCTCAGCACCGCAGTCTGGGTGGGGGCGGGGCTGCGCTGGCGTCTTCCCGGGGCTCGGGGGAGTGTGTCTGTCGTCCAGGTGGGAAATCACTCTCCGGCTCTTCTTTGTTTTATTGTCTTTCTTCAGTTGTTGGCGTATCTTCTCTCATTTATTTATTAAGATCTGTGATATTGTCAACGTCAACTTGCCTTTATCTCTCATACAAAGCTGAAACCACTTGATTTTATTGATTCATTTTTAAAAACTGTGTAACGTCGCTGATAATGTCTGTTTTAATACCGTTGTTCCTGCCTGTCCATGCAGAGCTGTGTTTTGTGTAAGTGTGTTAAGGGTGTTGTATGAGCACACTGCCGACATAAACTCACACGCCGTAGTCATCAGACACTGGCGAACAGCTCAGCGTCCCTCGGGGCTGCCTAGCATTTTTGTTTTCTTGACACTTAAAATGGAATTCTTTGGAGGAAAAGTAGCTTTTTCTTTGACCCTAGTCAGAGAGAGCACGTCTCAAATATTTGTGTGAGCTGCAGGCAGATTCCGTTTTGTAAGTGGTTGGAACTGTATACCCACATCTGTGCCCAAAATTTACTCCTGTTTCTGTTTTACTTTGTCAATCAAACGTGTCCCCTAATCTGTAAGTTAGTGGAAACTCACTGAGCTTTTCACACTCTGATTCCCTCATGTCGAGGATCCGTCAGACGGGATCAACGGAGGGGCAGGAAAGTAAGCCTCCGGCGTGTCCCTTGCGGGGGAGACTAACGGGGAGGCACCACACCCGCCGTCGGGAGAAAGCTCAGCGGGGCTGGTGCGCCCGCAGGTGTGTGTTCTTGTTGTTTTCCATCTTCCGTCTGTGCCCACCCTGCCCGGGTCTTTCTTTCTTCGCTCCCGTGTTTATGCCACACGGCTCAACAGCAGCTGGAGACACTCGCTCGGTCGAGGTGGGGTGTGAAGGCAGCCCCCCACGTGCCTCGGGTACTCGGGGCTCTGGAGACTCCCCCACCGGCCTGCCCCCGGCCCCCAGGCACCGCTCTGACTGCGGTGGGCTGTTGTGTGACATCGGACAGGGCACGGGGACCCTGGCTCCTGACTGCCGGCCGGACAGGTCCCGCGGGCTCTGCTGCGCCGTGTTCTGTGCGGGCCACACGGCTGCAGGCGTGAGCGGCGTGTGTGCCTCAGCACCTGTCGGGCATTTCTGGTGCCGGCAACGGAAGACGTCGGCCTCGGGTTTCCTTCCCGGGGTCCGTGCAGGCCGTTCCCGAGGGATTCGTCCTTCTGAACATCAGGTTCCGTGTTCCTGTGTGCTTACCGAAACTGACATTTTCCAAATCGCTTTTTCCCACACTGGCTGGTTTTTGTCACTTTCTGCCTAAGCCCATTTTCATTTCCTGGGTCCCCGTCGTCCCCTGTGGCGGGCGAGAGCCGCCTGCCGCACCTGCCGCCCCGCTAACGCCCCTGCTGCCCTCATGCATAAAGATGAAGGCGGGCGCTGACCCCTTGCTGCCGCACTTGACATTTTAAACCAATTAGAGCCGCGTGCAGCTTGTTATCAGGACTCCTCGCCTGACACGGGGGCTGATCTTGCATTCTTACAACTGTGGTTCGTATCCAGGTCTCGTCTGCAGTGAAAATCGTATCTGATTTCGTCAGCCGCTTTGAGAAGTTTAAACATACAACATCTGTGACGCTCTCTTCATCCTTCTAGTCTACAAATCCGTGAATAAAATGTAGGCTGTCCAGCCAGCGTTAGGGTTTTTTAGGAAAATAAAGCCACGGGGCTGGCGGGCTCTGATCTGCGCCTCTTGGTGAGGCTTTATAGGGGCTGTCCCCTAACATCGTACTCTTTGTTCGTAAGGGGCTCTCGGATCTGTGCCACAGCGAACGCCCTACAAAAGCTGCGCATCCCGTGCACCTTGTTCTAACTGAGTCAGAAACCGGCATAGTTGTAGTTGTGTGTGCGTGTTGTCTCTCCCGTCGGAATGTTCTACCGCCTCTTGACGACAAGAAGCTGGTCCGTATCAGACCCACCTAACGACACTCTCCTTGTGGGGAAGAGTCTTGTGTGGCCTGCCTCCCCAGTCCTCCATGCCCTGGACTCTGAACTCGTTCGTTCAGAACTAAACAGAACAGTCAGGGTTACGTGTCAGCTGCCTGCACGAGCTCCAGTGGGGGACCTTCTGGGGAAAATAAAGCAACGTGGTACCTGACAGTAACACCATCATTGGCACCAAGTAGCTATGTGGCTTTACACAGTCATCCCGAGATCCCTTTACAGGGAATCGTGAATCGTTTCCGGAGGTCCCTGGGCACGCTCCAGCTCCGAAAGGCCGGTGCTGAGCAGTGTGGGTCAGAGAGATCTTACTGGAGTGGACTGGTGTAGGTAGCAGGACTAGAAGTGGTCCATAGGGAGACATTGGGAGGATGGCCAGGAAGGAGCAGGCAGAGCATTCCTCGCATCGCTGCGGCCACCAGGGCCCGGTGTGGCCGGGGTGCAGTCGGAGCCCAGCAGGCCGGCGGAGAATGCAACCACAGCAGAGCTCCCGGCCCCCAGGGCCCTTCTTCCGGCCACCGGGCTCGTCCGTGCCCTGGCGGCATTAAAGTAGGAAAGGTCGCGTGCCCACGAAATGAACAGAAAACAAAACGTGGTCTCGGTGGTCCCCCTTCCCCGAAGGAGGGTCTGGGAAGGGTTCAAACTGAGTTTGCACAGTGGGCAAACGGCAGATCTTGACAGAACCCACGCAGGTAAGAACGGCAGGAGTGAAGGAGGTGCCTGAGCCGGCGTGGTGAGGGCCCACCTGGGAGGGACTCCAGCCGCGTGTCCTCCTGGGGTCGTGGGCAGTGCAGGCGAAGCAGCCGAGAGTCATCGCCAGCAGGGCCTCCAGACCGCAGGACACAGGACACGACAGCACTGGGCTGGACCCAAAAGCAGCTCGCCCCTCGGCCCTGCTCGCCCCCGGCCGCCCCTCACTTCCTAGTGTGGCACACGGGCCCCAGGGTGCGCGGATACAACTAACGCGTTTGGCCAAAGAAGACTTTGGGTGGCTTAGCATCCCTCTGGTTTGGACTCACGGATCTTTTCTGTGTGTTTGAGTCAAAACGGAGAAGACGTTGAGTGAGATCCCCCTCCAGCCCCGTCGGGGCTGTGCCGTCTCGAGCCTGCGAACCGGAGCCAGGCGGTGGCTGCCAGTGACGCGGACCGCGTCCTGGAGGCGGCAGGGCTCGGGACCTGTGTTCTCTCTCAGGCCAGGCCGTGATTTGTTGGATGTTTACTGTCCATCGCAGTTTTTAGAGAGCAACAATCAAAATCGCCTGATAGGTGAACCTTACTACCCCTTGTGTTTCTTCTGCTTCTGTCGTATTTGCTGTGCACCTGGGGGGTCGAGCAGGGCTTTCCCATCATGCACATGGGAGCTCCAGCATCTTCTGGTGCTGTGACTTCCAGAATCTCCCCCAGAAGCACCCCCGCCGGCTCCCTGACGGCTGCCCCGCACTCGGGCAGCTGGGGGTCTGGGCAGAGACGGGAAGCCCGCCCAGCACGGTCTCCCTGGCCCTTCTCCACGGCTGTGCTTTCTAGTCCCTCGTCCCCCAACTCCCACCGGCCCGGCACCCTACACACCAGCCGCTTCTTCCTCTGCCCAGCATCTGGGCTCGGTTTCTCCGTGTCGCAATTTGGAAAACACCACCCGGCAGAAAACGGGCCACGTGTTACTCTCTTGTCCCAGGGTCACGGCCCTGTCACCCCGTGTCCAGAACAGAGCGAACGCACGAAGCAGTCTGTTCTGCAGTTTACAGGGGAAGTGCAGTGTCTGCTCCTCCGTGGTGGCTGAAAGCGGAAGTTCATGAGTTCGTTTTAGTTACGGGAGCTTCTTATGTTTCCTTCAGTGGGTTTGCACTTCTGGGTGTTTGGCGGTGCACGGCCAGAAAGGCCACACGGCATGCATTAAGCTTCTGGACCCTCGCTCATTTTTTGTGCAGTTCTATAAATACTTAACAGAACCAGCAACAAACTCCACGGCGTTCCTATTTTGAGCCCCGTGCTACGCGAGAAGCCGGGGAGCAGCATGCCAGAGTAACATAAGAACGGCAGAAAGACTTTTTTTATAGCTTCAAAGAGTCTTCCGACCCTTTCAGAAGAGGGGGCGGCGGCAGCTCCCACAGGGGTGGTGGGTGACAGGCGGCGGGAGTGGACGCCGGTGGTGACAGCCCGACCCAGCCCCTCAGCACCCTTCACCCGCTGGGTCGTCTGACTCAGCCCTGCCAGCAGGGCCACGGGGCAGTTTCTTTCATTTCCTCTTGGAAGTGAGAAAACTGAGGCCTGCGGGGCCGAGTGGAGTCCAGGCGGGAGCCAGATTTCGAACCTGGGGCTGCGCAGTGCGTGGGAGCTGAATGAAGCTCCCACGTGTTTGCCTGTGCGTAGAAGCGGCCGCCCGGCAGGGACGGGAATCGAGGTGGGACTCAAAGAGCAGATCAGATCTGCAGAGGTGACTGAGACGGCCTCAGGGAAAGAAAGGCAGAGCCGCCCTCGCTAGAGCAGGGCGTTGCCAAAGCACACTGAAAACGGTCTCAGCCGGAGAGTGACCAGGCAGCTGGCTCTGTGTGTGGACGGTGGTCAGGAAGAGTGTCTCTGGCAGCCAGAGAGAGGACGGCCTGGTGGCGGGGGGCTGAAGCGGGGGGCTCTGGAGACACACTCACAACAGCCCCGTAGTGGCCCATTCGAAGGGGGGTCGGTGACATCGTTGGCAAGGGGTGGGGGGAGAAGGAATAAGAAAGAGAGTGCAAGGGAAACGGTGATCGGAACTCGAGTACAGAGTAAACTGAGAATTAGAGGGGAACGCCGCCAAGACCCCACCCCGGTTCTGGTCTTGCACGAGACAGAAGAAGCGTGCATCCTTGGGGGAGGGGGGTCGGGTGCTGCCGGGTCCACGCTTCCTGCGCCGGCTCCACGCTTCCTGCGCCGGCTCCCGGCTCCGATGGAGCGTCGCGGGCGTTGGCGGGGACGGACACCCCTGCACCGTGCCCCCTGCTCGCTGTGTGTGCCGACCCCGGGTCCCTCCCGTGCAGACCAGGCTCTGGTCCCTGGCTACCTGCATTTATCAGAGGCCGTGCCGATGCTGTTTCTCCTCCGCAGAGGGGGATCCTGGAGCAGCAGCAGCGGGAGCGGAGCGACGACAGCTTCCGGGGCGTCTGCATGTTCTGCAGCGAGGAGTTCCTCGGAAACAGGTTTGCCACCGCGCGTGTCTTTAAACGCGACCGTCTTTCCCGAGAAAACCCGTCTGAACTCCTGCCCTGCTTGTGTGAGCCGAGGGCGGGGTCCGAGCGGGCCCTGTCGTGGCGTGGGCGGTCATCCCCGGCGCACCTGACGTCGGAGATGGGCCACAGGTGCTCTGCGCAGAGCAGGGAAGTGAGGGTTTTAAATGCCAAACCTAGAGTTGTGTCTAACGTGGTAAAACTTTCCAGATCGGCCGGCAGGCAAGACTGTGGGCCCACACCGCCGCAGACACGCCGTCCTTTGTGAGCTTGCTCACCGAACCTCTAGCGCTCCTGCTGTTTCACTTTTGTTTAAAAAAAGACAGACCAGCACGGAGTCGCCGCAGTCCCAGGCAGGAGCAGGTCTCGGCTGTCATGGGCAGCTCTCTCCTCCCTCTGCCCGTGATGGGTCGGGAAACTAGTGAAGCACAGTGTCTGTGGCCGTGCAAAGCCCAGAAACCCGAGTCACCTGCGGAGCGTGGCCCCACCCGGTGGCAGGCAGACAGAGAGTGGCGGAAACCGGGAACCCCGCTCGAGGACTGGCGCCACTCTGTGAGGCTGACAGGCCGGAGCCCACCCCCCCACGGCCCCGCGCGTGTTTCGGGGCAGGGCATCCCCCGTGTCCTCCTCCCCGTCGGTGCCGGTCAGCGCTCCCCGGGCCCCGGTGCCGGCCCCTTGCCCCCAGGCGGTTTGCACCTCACACCATCGCCCCGCTCCCCCCACCCCCCAGGTCCGTCCTCCTGAACCACATGTCCCGAGAGCACGCCTTCAACATCGGGCTGCCTGACAACATCGTCCACTGCGGCGAGTTCCTGCGGACCCTGCAGGAGAAGCTGGACAAGTAAGTCCTCGCCGAGCCGTGGCCTGAATCTGTGTGACTCTTGTGAACTGTCCCAGGCCAATAGTCAGGAGTAACTGCAGAACCGGACCTTCCTCACTGTTCCCGTGGGAGGCCTTCCCGTCTCCTAGGACGGTCCTCCTTCTGGGCAGAGCATATCGGTGGGTCTGCTCTTTCAACGAGAACGCCCCGTGCATGGAGCAACGCACACGCCGTGCAGGCGCGTTCGGTGCGGTGTGGCGACGGTGCTCGCCGTGCAGCCCGGAGGCAGAGCGCCGGCCACTGCTCCGGCCCCCGGGGGCCCCTCCTCATGCGCACTCCCCCGGAACCTCCGTCCTCGGTGCGGGATTCGGGGCTTCTTCACTGTTCGCTCTAATTACTTCACGCAGTTAGTGAAGTCGGTGCACTGCCACACTGAGGGCGTCACTCGGCTGGGCGGGGGACAGAAAGTGCCGCACACATGCACTCTGCGGCCCTTCCCTGTTCCTCCGCGCTTGTGTGCGGGACGCTCCACCTGTCCCCAGGCATCCACCTGTCCCCAGGCAACGTCCTGTGACCCTGGGTCCCAGAGCCCCGCCCGCCTGTGGCAGTGAGGAAGGGAATCCTCGAGGTTATCAAAATGCCTTTTAGAAATCCAGCCAACTTTCCTTTCTGGGAAGGGGCCCAAGATTGCTTTTTTTTTTTCTCAAAACCTGTTTTTCTTTATTTAAATGTAATACTATAGAGTGTGGTATCTCGACCCATGGCCTGTGGAGCAATAACATTAACAAGATGCATCGATTGATGTAGATTAACTATAAAAACTTCAGAATTCATATTCTGGTATCAACACTACGTTAAAACAAATCCCTTCATTCTTCTACTGGAGGACCCTTTGTCTGTAGAATAATGCCAGAATACCAATCACCATCAGCTTGTCACACATAGATTGGTTACTGTAAAAGGCCATAGTTGTCTCAATGGCATAAGAAATTTTTGAGAGGGTATTTAGTAGAGATCAAAAGAAGAATTCAAAATGGAAACACCTGATTTCAATCATTTGCAAGATTTCATGGAGAAGTCAGGTTAATTCTATGTGACTCCACAGAGTGGAGCTCCAGCGACCGTTGGGTAGAAGTCACAGGATGTCAGCTGTCACACTTAACCTGAGAAGGACATTTCCTTTGTGACTGGTTGGAAACTGGCCATCACTGACTGGTCAGGTGATGAATCCCTCGTCAGTGGAAGTATTCAAGTAGAAGGGACATGAGAGTGATCGGATGCTAACGACCGTTTATTGAGCACTTACTGTGTGCTGGGTATTGTATTTATAGTGCATATAAATGGTGCACATACGCACATGTGTCTCTTCAGATATGTATAAATTATATAGGCATAGTGTGTATACGTTTTAAAAATTCTCTAAGGTTAGGTGTCCTCATCAGTTTAGAGGTCAGACAAGGGGAGTAAGTCAACCCAGTCGCCCAGCCCGGAGGTGCGGGAGCTGGGCGTCTCGCCCTGCAAATCGGCTCCCAGGAGACACCGAGCCGCGGACCCCTCGTCACACGGGGCGGACGCAGCCGGTGCCCGCCATCGCCCCCATTCCGTGCGAACAGGCCTGCGTCTGCGGCGTTAGCGCAGGCAGTTTGATCAGTGAACCACCCAGGTAACACGGGCCGTCTTTGCCACAGTTTGAGCTAAAACAGCCGACTCAGCCAACTTGAAAATACATGCGCGTCCCACAAAGCCGGGGAAAGACGGCGGGAGGGGCTCTGGCGAGGCTGCCCTGGCCCGCCGGAAGGGTCTGTGTGGCTGTGACCCGGTCGGGACCGGGCCGACTGAGCGCGGTGTCCCCGCCCCAGCCTGCAGTGCCTGTACTGCGAGAGGACCTTCCGGGACAGAAACGCCCTGCGCGACCACATGCGGAAGAGGCGGCACCGCAGGGTCAACCCGAGGAACCGGGAGTACGACCGCTTCTACGTCATCAACTACCTGGTGAGCCCTTCTCCCCTCGGCGCTGAGCGGGGGGCATGCGCCGAGGCAGCCCGCAGGGCGCACAGGCCGGAAGGCACGGGGGCTAGGGGGGCGCTCCACGCAACTGCTGCCCGTGAAATGTTCCTGTGCAAACGCCGCTGCTGTGGGTCTGCCCTGCTGTGCCGGCTGTTCACAGAGCAAAACTGCCTGTAGAACCCACAGTGATCGCGGCCGAAAAAGTACCCACCCACTCCATCACCTCCTGGCCAGAGACGCCTATATATTCCAGTGGAACGCCATGCGTCTGCCTCTGGCTGTGCGAGGTGATACACCGGGTAATTCTTTAAAAAAAAAAAAAGCAAACCAGTCTCTTCACTCCTCCCCTCTTTTCCAATTAAAATATCCTCCCCTTCGCCACCCCCCAGAATCGTCTGTGCCATCCTCTTGTGCCAGTTTGTTTTAGTGGAAATGTTGGCGAAACGAAGCCATGTAGGTCATTCCCCGAGGCGGGAGGACCTGCGTGTGTTCGGCCTGTGGACGGCCGGACGGACAGGGTCAGAGGTCAAGGACTTTCGATGCACTGAACGCTCTCCTTGCTCAGAAGCCTCAGCCCCACGGACTGGCCTCCGTGGGTGGCGGTCCCGCCGGGGAGAGAGGCGTCCAGTTGGAGGCATGTGCTTGCAGGGGGCGGTTGGAAACCTACGAGGGGGGTCTGTGACGGACACCGTGAGGACCGTCCCTGCCCCATCTGCAGGTTTGGGGGGGTTGCATAACAAATTAGGAAAGCCGCTATTTGTGTGAATAGAGGGGTGAGTCACTGTGCAGTGGGACTGGACGACAGACGCGTAGCTCTCTTTCTGACACTTTTCTTAGCAAGTGGAAACTCTTTCCTTCTTCTCATCGTAAATGCATTGGAATTCAAACCCACCAGCCACAGAAGGCGTGATTGATTATAATCAGCTGTTTTATCTACTAGGCAGAAACGAGCATATCCCGAATTACACGGAAATCTCTGCTCGAGGGAGCAGTTTCTGCCTGTGCTGACTCGTCCATGCAGGGTGGAATAAGACCACCCTTGAAGCAAGTTGCTCGTGTGTTTGAAGGCGGAGGCAGGGGCAGCCGCGGCGGGCCGAGGGTTCTCTACGGCTCCCCGAAGGCAAAGGCGCCCTCGAGCCCCTCCGCGGTCCTCTCAGGCCCCCCATCAGTCATTCCTGGAGCCCCGCGCGTCCGGGCCCTTCGAGTGTGGACCTCGGTGTCGGCCAGGGCGGGGCTCAGTGGCTGCCCCAGAAAGCTCCGGCGGCGTCTCGTGGCGCCTGCGCCTGGGCTCCTTCAGACTGACCCTCGGGAGCTCTGAAAGGAGGGAGGGCTCCTTTCGGAGGAGACTTCAAAGGCACGGCTCGCTCACACCCTGCCGGCACTTGCAGAAAAGTCCGCGGCTCCGTTCCCTGGGCAGCGGGCAGCATGGCTCTGTCTCGGCGAGCGCCCTGCACGAGAAGTGCTGCCCTGGACACCTGCCTCTGGTGGGTGCGCCCCGCCCTGGAGACGTGCTTCGGGAGAGCGCGAGGCCTCAGTGACCACAGGAAATGGAAGTCGAGTCACGTGAGGGTCACAGTGTTAGGAGGGTTTTTTTAAGCCAGCAGCCTTTGAGCACGTACTCCGAGTCAGGCACTGGCAGGGATCCATACTGTCACGTGAACCGCACTCCTGCGACACAGGTTTCGTCATCGTCCCCGTGTTACAGCGCACAGGACGCGGGCTCAGAGCACGAGGTGGGCTTCCCGAGGTCACGTGGCTGGAGCGCATCACCTGCTTGGCCTCCCTGCGCCCCCGTGTCCTCCAGGGGTTCCCACTTCCCACAGGTGAGATGCACTGGAGCCCGCCCCTCGCCGTGGAGGCCGAGTTCCTGGTCGGGTGAGGGGGACGAGTCCCTGGTGACCTGTTCGCTGTCCCCCCACACCCCGCCCTCTGCCTTCTGTCACAAACTGGAACGCCAGCCGAGGCTGGCTTGCGGCCGCCTCGCGCCAGCTCTGCAAGAGCTGCCGAGACCCACAGCCGGCCCCTTCCCGGCCCTGTGTGCTCCCCCGGAGTGACTAGCCACCAGTGAGCATCCGTTTTCTGAAAACCCTACAGCGTGTTAGTGATGCGCGAGCACGTTGGAGGTGATGGGGACTTCCCCTTGGAAGGGACTGAGGACGCTGACACAGGCTCTCCCGAGCGTAAGCGCCCTAAGCGGGAGAAGTGCGCGCCGGGGGCACCGGCCGCGACCACAGCCAACAGCCGGGGACCCTGCCGCAGGGAACAGGCGTAATAACGACACACGCAGGGGGGCTGCGAGAGACTCTGATTACTGATGGCACGGAGTCGGAGGGGAGTGGGGCCCAGCGCTGCTCCGCATCACTTCATCAGTTTCGTCTCCTACCCCAATAATGACCATCTTTACTTGGAAGAATAACTGCTTCTAAAAGTTTACTTAAGCAATGGGTTTTTTTAAAGAGAAAAGGCTGGCGCGCATGCGCGACCGCGGGCGGAAGGCGGGGCACCGCGGCCTGCCCCGGCGCCTCCCGGCCCCTCCTCTGCAGCAGCGTTCTGCAGGCGTTTGAGTGCCGTCCAGGCACCAGACGCTGGCGGCCAGGTGGCCGATCTGACTCACTGCTCTCGGAGCGTGTAGGCTGGGGTGGGAGGCAGGCACGTGAGCGCGCTCGCGTGCACACCTGCCGAGGGGGTGCGGTGCCGGTGCTCCGGCCTCCGCTGCAGCAGCAGGCCCCGAGCTCCCTCGCCTCCGCTTCAAACAGGGTCTGCACACCCGCCGCGGTGCCCGGGGGTGGGGGCGGGGGGCACCTGATGCTCCTGCAAGAGGCACTGTGATGGTCACCGCACAGACTGACAGACAGACATAGGGCCAAGGGGCAGAGGCTGCTTTGGGCTCTCTGAGCTCTGCAAGCTGACCGGTCCCTTTCCCTCTTGGGCGGGCCGTTTCCATGTTTAGCCGCGCATACCAGCTTTTGAACACTAACGGGCTTGCAGCTCCATGCAAGGCCCTTTGCACCGTCTCTCAGGGGCATCCCACCTTTGGGCATCCCTGGCCCCACCGGAAGAAGAGGAGTTGTCTTGGGCCATTGTGACTTTGGGATTATGTGACATTGTGACATGTAATCACCAAAAATATCTCATGTCTTAAGTAAATTTACAAGTTTGTGTTGGGCCGAGTTCTTAGCCATCGTGGGCCGCATGCAGCCCGCTCAGGCCACAGGTTTGACACCCCTGCAGGGTCACGTCCTTCGAGTGCCGGCTGTCCTCTCACAGACGGGAGGTGTGGGCGGCAGCAGCTTCACAGTCCCGCGCTCTGGCACCCCCGCTCTAGAGAGCACCCCACTACTCCGCATCCTCACCGCCGCTCCGGCGCCTGTTCCCCAGGTGTGGAGTCGCAAGCCCTGAGCTCTCCAAAGGGAACTATGTTGTTTCCACCGTGTGCCGGGCTCCAGAACGCACCGGGGAGCGGAGGCCCTGCCCTCAGGGACACCCCAGGGGAGGGGACAGGCGGTGCGCGAGAACACAGAACAGAACGGTGCCGCGGTGGTCAGCGCTCGGGAGGAAAAGCAGGCGTCACAGCAACGGAGAGAGACGTGGAGGCGGCTGTGGTTTCAGGCCCGTCGTTGCGACGCTCCAGCAGGGCCAGCCCAGCGGGGCCTCGAGGGCACGTGAGCGAGCGTGTCTCTGGCAGGTGATGCCACTGGGTCAGGCCTCGTGGGCACGTGAGCGAGCGTGTCTCTGGCAGGTGATGCCACTGGGCCGGGCCTCGTGGGCACGTGAGCGAGCGTGTCTCTGGCAGGTGATGCCGCTGGGCCGGGCCTCGAGGGCACGTGAGCGAGCGTGTCTCTGGCAGGTGATGCTCTGGGCCGGGCCTCGTGGGCACGTGAGCGAGCGTGTCTCTGGCAGGTGATGCCACTGGGCCGGGCCTCGTGGGCACGTGAGCGAGCGTGTCTCTGGCAGGTGATGCCGCTGGGCCGGGCCTCTCAGACACGTGAATGAGCGTGTCTCTGGCAGGTGATGCCGCTGGGCCGGGCCTCGAGGGCATGTGAGCGAGCGTATCTCTGGCAGGTGATGCTCTGGGCCGGGCCTCGTGGGCACGTGAGCGAGCGTGTCTCTGGCAGGTGATGCCACTGGGCCGGGCCTCGTGGGCACGTGAGCGAGCGTGTCTCTGGCAGGTGATGCCGCTGGGCCGGGCCTCTCAGACACGTGAATGAGCGTGTCTTTGGCAGGTGATGCCGCTGGGCCGGGCCTCGTGGGCACGTGAGCGAGCGTGTCTCTGGCAGGTGATGCCACTGGGCCGGGCCTCGTGGGCACGTGAGCGAGCGTGTCTCTGGCAGGTGATGCCGCTGGGCCGGGCCTCTCAGACACGTGAATGAGCGTGTCTTTGGCAGGTGATGCCGCTGGGCCGGGCCTCGTGGGCACGTGAGCGAGCGTGTCTCTGGCAGGTGATGCCACTGGGCCGGGCCTCGTGGGCACGTGAGCGAGCGTGTCTCTGGCAGGTGATGCCGCTGGGCCGGGCCTCTCAGACACGTGAGCGAGCGTGTCTCTGGCAGGTGATGCCGCTGGGCCGGGCCTCTCAGACACGTGAGCGAGCGTGTCTCTGGCAGGTGATGCCGCTGGGCCGGGTCTCGTGGGCACGTGAGCGAGCGTGGCTCTGGCAGGTGATGCCACTGGGCCGGGTCTCGTGGGCACGTGAGCGAGCGTGTCTCTGGCAGGTGATGCCACTGGGCCGGGCCTCCCGGGTACGTGAGCAAGTATGTTGTGGGCGGGGAGCAGGTGGGTGTGAGCTCGCTGAGTTCCAGGGACCGTGGTAGGACCAGGTGGCTGAAGCGCCCCGAGCAGAGGTGGTGGGACGTAGAGGAGGAGGAGGAGGCGTGGAGGCCGGGTGGAGGTCCCAGCACCTTGCCCAGCACATGTGAGACACCGCGGGCGGGCTCACACTGACGGGGAGGGACGTGTCCTAGGGAAGGGTCCCTGTGGCCGCTGCCTGGGGAACGGGCTGCAGGGACCCCCCAGGAGTCCAGCAGGGAGGAAAGTGTCTCAAAGTCTCTATCGAGAAATACTGGTTTGTTGTTGTTAAAAAAAAATCCCCAGGAGATCTTTGTGGGCATCCAGGGTTCAGAAGCACTGACTTAAGTTTGAGAGACTGGACTTTGAGAGGACCCTGCCTCCTCCCCACCCCAGCGGGACCCCCATCTCTAACCCCTCTGTTTGTCCCACGAAGGAACTTGGAAAATCGTGGGAAGAGGTTCAGTCGGAGGACGACCGGGAGCTGCTGGACCATCAGGACGAGTAAGACTCGCCGGCGCTGCTGCCCGATGAGTGCTCGAGGGCAGGGAGCCGGGCCTTTAGTTCGGGGTCGGAGGGCATTCTGAGAAGCCGGAGGAAGGAGAGCAAAGCCGCTCTGTGGGCCACACCGCCCTGCGTGTAACACGGCAGGACCTGCCGCTCCCGCAGACCGGTGTGTGGTCGGCCGTGGCCATGAGCCATTATCTGGGCACGCAGGTAACACGTCACTCAGAGAAAAGTGCCTTCCAGGGTGCCTTGCTGACCTGTTAGCCCCGAGACCTTGGAGTGACATGACCTTTGGCCTCTACGCGCTGCCTGTCACGGGGGCAGGGAAGGTGACTGAGCTGAAGTTACCCTTGTCCCGTGCTCATCCCAGTGAGGGCTGACCTGAAGCACTCTCGGCTCCTTGGCTGGGGACCGCCGGCTGGAGGAGGGTTCTCCTCCGCCTTTGGAAAGGGCCCCCTGCTTCCCGTCCTCCTCTCCCCCTCTCCTCCTCTCCCGGGACTCTGGTCTTCCTGTTCAGGAACGGCAAGTGGCTGTCACGCTCTCAAAAAGTAAACGCCAGGAGAGGAAGACACGGCTGATAGTGCTTTGAGTTCTCTACCTGCCAGTCTGCCACCAGGTCTAACACTAGTCTTATTCACAGTGACCACCTCTCTTAAGCGAGGGGTGTGGTGTGCCTTTGTGTGGAACACGCCGAGTGTCAGTTCAGGGACACAGCACGAACCCCACACTGCAGTTCCCGACAGCCTCCCGCCCCCCACCTGTCCCCTCTGCACGGCCGACCCGCTCAGCTCAGGGACACGGCGCCGACTCCACAGGCAGGGGCTGCTCAGAAGGAGCAAGGGCAGGGAGACGGCAGCACCCAGTCGTTCTTGCTGCTGACCCCAGGGTGCTGCTGTGACGCTGCAGTCTCTGCCAAAGCATTGGCACGGGAGGGGGGTGTCAACAGGAAGCCCCATGTCTGCTGCTTTGTCTGACACAGGGACTGGTCTGACTGGGAGGAACACCCCGTCTCGGCTGTCTGTCTGTTCTGCGAAAAGCAGGCAGAAACCATCGAGAAGTTGTGTGTCCACATGAAGGTGAGATGCTTTTATTCATTTGAAGTTTGTTCAGTTCTGGTGGGAAAGCCTATCGTTATTGCAGCCTTGTCCCATTGTACTTCCAGTCCCTCCAGCCCACCCCACCTCTGGGAGTCCCACAGGCCCGGGGCCGTGGGCTGGGCCTGGAGGGGGCCTCTGAGGGGGTGTCGCAGACCACTCTGTTGCCACCCACCTTTGAGATGCTCCTGAGGTTCCTCTAGCTGGGGGCGGGCCCTGCAGCCAGGGGCGGCGCTTCTGTGCTGCTGACTCAGGAGAGCCCAGGGCAGGCTGCCCTCCGCACACCCCGGGGGCGGGGCTGTGGTCTCGCTCCTGCAGTGACATGGACGTGGAGAGAAGACACCTGAGAGAGGGTTCCCAGGGGGTGCGCCCCTCTGGATGCCCCTGGGGTGCTGTAATGAAGCTGGAAGGGAGCGGTTGGGGACCTGCTGTCGCGCTGGTGTCTGAGAGGGACAGGACACTGTCACTCCCTACGGCCCCTGGGGAAGGGGAGGAGCCGGAGGCTCTGGACAGGCTTACAGCTCAGGGCTGGAGGGCTGATAGCGGAAAACCAAACCAGACAACCGACATGTGCCACCGTGGGGCCCCGCTGCTGTGTGACCCCGTCTCCATGCCCATCAGAGACTGCACTCCCCTGCAATGTGCCGTGGGCGTGGGCGGCGTCCCTGTGGAAGCAGGGGCCCGGGCTCCCTGAGCCGCGCTGCCCCTGGCGTGTGTGTGGTGTCCAGGTCGGACATCTAGTTCCTGGCATCCTCATGCCTCTGAACTGGGGGGGGAGACTCGGTACATGCCCAGGGTAGGGGTTCCCTCTGCTCAGTCATATCCCCCGACGGCGGCCGTGAGTTCCTGGTGGTCCTGCCCGTGGGGCCACACACACTGCCCTCTGGGGTCCCCCGGCCTGTTCTCTGCGGGCCTGCGAGGTGCCCAAGGGACTGTCGGGGAGGGAGCCTCCGCGGCGAGCACAGTGCAGGCGGCAGCCTGAAGTGTACGCGGTTTGTGAGGCGGCCTCTGCTGTGCAGCCTGGCCCCTCCCGTCCAGACACAGGCCCGCAGGGCCGCGTTTCCCTGCAGACGGGACGCTGCGGTCGGCCCGCGGCGGGCATGCACGGTGATCGGCAGCTCCAGGCCGGCAGGACTCAGGCGCTAGCGGGAGGACGTAGGGGGAGCGGCCAGGCTGCAGCGGCTTCTGAAGCAGGAGACGGCGAACTGGGACCGAGCTGGGCTGTGCACTCACAGGTACCTCCATTCCTCCTTCCAGGACACGCACGAGTTCGATCTCCTCGAGATCAAGTCAGGACTTGGTAAGTGGGCGCGGGCGCCGCCCCGAAAGCGCACCGCGCTCCACGTGCCTGGGGCTCCATTTCAAGTGCGGGCATCGGTTGCGTGTGGTCCTTCCTCCCTCCCCAACACACACACACGTGCTTCAAACGACATGCAAGTCGACGGCCGCAGTCCGCCACAAAGGCAGACGGGCGCCCGCATCCCGCCCGAGCCACGGGCCTCGGGGGAGCCGAGCGGACAGAACTCCTGTGGTAGCCCCTGCCGAGGCGGTCCCGCCGTCCCGATGGCGGGGAGACTCGGGGCGTCACTACGCGAGGCACGGACTTGCGGATGGGCCCGAGACCACCCAAAGCCCGCCGTCCCCGCGTCAGTGCAGACTGCGGCGTGTGCCCTGCGCTCTGATGCTCTTACAGACGTGTTTGTGTCGCCCTGTGGCGCGCTCAGCCGCCCACAGCGCGTGCTCTGGAGCCATCCGGCTCGTGCCGCCTCCCGCGTGACCCTGGATGGTGTCCTGATGCATAATGGGCGGGGGGGGGGGGTGACGCTACTACCTCCGCGACCGGCTTCGTGGGGACGGAACCTAGTCGTGGGTGGGAAGTGGTTGGGGCAGTGCTGGCAGGGGAGCCCCGGCCGCCGCCGGCCGGCACCGCTCGTGTCTGTCACCACGCTCCGAGACCGGCGGCGGCGGCGGCGTCCTCAGGCCGGCGCGCAAAGGGAAGTGGCTCTGGATAAAAACTGGAACGGTGCAGAAAGGGGCCGGACCAGTTCTCGGCTGATCCTGTGCGCTTCCGTTTCTGCAGGACTGAATTTCTATCAGCAGGTGAAGCTGGTCAACTTCATTCGGAGGCAGGTCCACCAGGGCCGCTGCTACGCCTGCCACGCGAGGTTCCCCTCCAGGGCCGCCCTGCGGGCGCACATGGAGGCGGCGGGGCACGCGGCCCTGCTTCCCGACGCGGCCACGTGGGACCAGCCGGAGTGAGTGCTGCCCGCGCATGCGCACGGCTGCGCCCCCGGCCCACCGCGCGCCCCATTGCTCCGTTTCCCCGCCTTGATTTCAGTTACGTGAGCGCGCGTTAACAGGAATCACGTGCTGGTGGGGACCAGTGCAAACCTTCAAAACCTATGTTTCAAGGAACTCCCTGCCTTATAAATGTAACCAGTTGTTTCAGGTTTTGTGATCTAGAGATATCTATGTAAAGAGATAGAGAGATAGATTTCAGATTGTTCCATTAACAAAATATTGTAAGCATCTTTCCATATCTAACACCCATCCACTGGACCATTTTTAGTAGGTGTCACACGTCCCAGTCTCAATGCATCCCAGCGTGTTAGGTGCTTTTTGCTCGAATAAGTAGTGACATACGGAATCGCCACGTGCCCGCATATTTTTGCATACCTATCTGCTTACTGATGTAGAAACACTGTCAGGATCAGGCCAGTAGGGCTTCTGGCACGTATTTCCCATGCTGGCACATTAGGTGTTACACAGCTGGTCCACGGGTACCCTCGCCGGCCCAGCCTTCGGGGCTGGTTCTCATGTCACTCTGGACAACCTCAGTTAGGCGGCCCCCAGGGCTACTTGGAGGTCCCCCTGTTTTCAGGCAATGTTACATCCAGTCCCCCCAAAACTCTGGCTGAAAAGCTGTCTTTCCTCTTTGAAAGGAAAAGGCTTTAGTTTTTCCACAAACCCCAGGTCTGAGGCGCAGAGTCAGCCCTGGCTTCATCTGCCTTGTGCCTGTAATTCCTCCCTCGTGGGCCGACATCTTTGGAGGCACCCAGCACGAACCACAGTGTGGCCAGACAGGGCACCAGAATAGCACACCAGAAGTCTCTGGAGAGCTGCATGTGTTTTCGGTCTGCTAGAAGAATGAAGGGACCAGCGATGGTTGGGTTGGGAGAGAGAACACGGAGAGCAGTGGTTTGCACCAGCCACCCAGAGGGGACTGGGGAGGAAGAAGGAAGTGCAGCCGAGCTCCGCCAGCCAGTGGGGGGAGCCGGAGCCGGTGGGAACTAACGAGAGAGACGTCATTCTCAGCTGCGGGCGAGGAGGTATTCTCTCGCCAGAGCTGCCCGAGCCTGGAGCCGGCTCCTTTTAAGACAGTGAGTTTCTTACTACGGTAGGTAACTAGCAAGGACAGCAGTAAGACCAGTGTCAGCCAGTGAAGGTCACACCAGAAGCCACCAGCAGCGTCTCCCTTACAGCCCTGCCGACGGCTGCCGGAGGGTCAGCAGGGAGATGGGTTAAAGTCCAGCGAAGACCCCCCTCGGCTGCCGGAGCATCTCTGGGTGACAGTACTTTGGTCATGCAGTCTCTCTCCCCGTGGTTGTTTTCAGGTACTATTTTCCCACCTACGAAAATGACAGTCTGCTGTGCACGCTGTCCGACAGCGACAGTGACCTGCAGGCCCAGGAGCAGGAGGGAAGCGTGCCCGTCATCAGTGAGGACACGTCCGGACTGCAGGCCCTGAGACGCAGCAGCGTCCTGAACCAGCTGCTGCCCCCGGAGGCCGTGAAGGGCCGCAGGGAGCTGCCACCGGGCGGGCCCCTGGGTCTTCCCGCGGGAGACGGGCGGGAGGGGGCCGTGCAGGTGTGACCCCCCCCAGCAAAGGAGAGCAGCCCTTGGATAAATACTTTAAAAAATAAAGTTTGGTTTGTTTTTTCAGAAAAGAAAGTGAGGACCTCTTGTTTCGGTGTGAAAGTTTTATTATGTAATCCTAGCAACCGAGCATTTCACTGCACTCAGTCTGTGGTAGGGCCTGCGAATCACAGAGGGAGGGAATGTTCCAGTCGTTTCCGAACCAGACTCCCACCAGCACGTTCATTCTCTTCCCCGCAGGTTTCTCACCCAGTCAGTCGCAGGATTTGACAGATGCGTGCTTTGTGCGCGGCTCTGGGAAGCTGGGGACAGTGACACAGCGAGGATGGGGGGGAGCCTGGCCAGAGTCCCGGGTGCTGCCCAGATCGGGCGCCATGGCAGCACAGTCGGGACCGGCGGTGCTAGCGTCGGGCTTTCTGCCTGGACTTGCAGGCTCCCTGCAGAAATGGGTGCGACACCAAATAACCTCACATCCCCCGGTACACGTTGACATACGTGCGCATCGCTAACAGATAACCATTATGACGTCTAACAAAATTCCCAATCTCTATCAGGTTTTCAGTTTTCCCTGCTCTCAATGTCTTTTTACAGTATTATCAGCCATAAGGCAAATACTATATGCCTCCTGATAAGATACAGTGAGGGAGGTAATACATCACTTTTGAGGATTCCTCCCAGAAACGTGTAATGTGCATGTGATGAGGGAATAGCAGTCTAAGCCAAGTTAGGGGCAGTCTGCAAAATACATGGTGTTCACTCTAAGACCAAGGTCATGATGAGGCGAAGACTGAAATGCTGTTCCAGACTACAGAGGCGGCACAGTGTGTAACCCTGGACTGGACCCCAGACTGGGGAAAAGTGTGTTTCTTTTGGTGTAGAAGGTATTCGAGGGGCAGTTGCAAAACTTGAGTAAGGCCTGTAGTAAATGGTGTGATACCGGTGTTAATTCACAAATTTGGGTAATATATCTGCAGAAGTAACACCAATCCTCTCCCGCCAAGGGCATCAAACAGCAGCCGCTGTTGGCTTAGTCCACAGAAAAAGCCGCCCACACCTCTGAAGTTTAATCCGATGCTTTCCTCGAGCTGCTGATAATGGGGAGCCCCAGGATTAAACCAGGAGCTGGGGTTGAACTCTGAGGCCTTCTGATACTTTGAAAAGCTCAAGCACATTTAATCCCTACTGATAACAATTTGCAAGATTGAGTGACGCTGCAAGAATACTAATTCAAACTGAAAGCGCTCAAATTGTAAGAGGGTGCAGCCAGGGCCCCCCTCCCCCAAAAGAGGATTGGTAATGGGGTCCAGAACTCAGGGTGCCCAGGAAATACTAAAGATATGGGATGTCCTCACCACCCCCAGGTTTGAACTGGGGGATGGGACACAGGGAACAGGGCTATTGAGAGTTATTCTGCATAGCAACAGTTTTGCAAATCACCTCAGGCATGGCCATTTAACATCTATAACTTTTTATGGATTTCATGGGTGGGTTAAGTAGCTGTGGCCATGCTTTGAGCCAGGGGGATGGGAGTGACTTCCACCCAGGATGTAACTGGAGGGTAGCTCCCCCTGGTTTCAGCACCTGCGTGAGAGCTTGGAGATGATGGGCTCCACGCCACAGGGCCACGTGTGCCACAGGGCCACGTGTGCCCGGACTTACTATGGCAGCCAAGAAAGGCTGGAAAAATACAGGAATGCCGGCAGGTGTAGCTGATTGTGGGAGGAGTCGGAAATGGGGCTGCCTGGGAAGACTGGTGCTGGGATTTAAACCCAGGTGTGGCAGCCATCCATAGTGGGGCCCACGCGGCATTGGGGTGCTCCCTTTTGCCACGTGGCTTAGGAAGCAGGAGAGACCTTGCTGGGAAGGAAAGGGGTGAATAGGACTCTTGCTGGTGGGACACAAGAAGGTGCCACATGGTTTTGGATTAACTGCAGATCCTGGCGGTGACACAGAGGATGGTGCTGGGAACCAAGGGGCTACCTGAGCCATGGACTCATACTTCTCCTGAGACACGGTGCCCCGGACTGGGCAAAGGGGAGAAGGAAGGACTGTGCGTTTGTGGGCATTCTAAAGGACTTCAGTATTTTAATGAAGACATTAAATCATTACTCTAAGTCTGTATAACTTTTTAAACAAATAATTCCTTTCTTTTTCACCAATCTCTGGCATTGAGAGACACCTTTTCCTGGCGGCAGGCAAGGTGAACCTAGTATTGGGGGGGGAGCCCTGGAGCAGAAGGGGTGGTCCAATCGGTAATAGTATATCATTCACCCCGCCCCCCCCAGGTCTGTTCTGTAACAAAATTAATTAACAGAGCATTAATTAAATGTTCAAAGATCCCAGGGGAGCTAGGTCCTTCTAGGCTGGTAAAATGAGACTACAAAAAAAAAAGATTTTTGCAGATACTCTCAGTCCGTGGACTCGGCTACAGGGCGAGCTGTAAATAAAAACCTAGTAACATTGTCAGTTGTGATTCTGGAAAGTATTAGCAGATCAAAAGCATAGGCTGTGGTAAATTATAAAAAAATAAAAATAAAAAATGTTGAAGGCAGAGGAGAAAGAAAAAAAATTGATGTCTTACTATCACAAAGGGCAACCCCCACCAACACCTGCATCGCTGCCGAGGGAGATAACATCCAAAGCCTGACATTCGAGACCCCTCGGAATCTGACCCACACGACCTCCCCCATCCCGCAGCCCAGTCCTGGCCGGCTGCGACACACACGGCTCTGTCTCCCCCGAGGCCAGCGTCCAGGGCCGAGCTACCACTGCAGTCTGATTGGCCTCCCTCCTTCCAGCTGCCGTGAGCTTTAAAATCCCTTCTCGGTTAACTTCCCAGCATCTGTCTACTTCCCCTTCCTCTCCTAATAGTTCCCAAATTACTGTGGGGTGGGGGACCCGTCCCCCTCACTGAGTAGCCCCTGCGCCACCTGGGGTTCAAGGAGGAGGATCCTGGCGGAGTGAGAGCCCCAGCGCAGAGTAGGTCCACGCCCAGTAGGGCGGGGTCTGGTCAATCAGTAGCCTGAAGGGGAGGAATGAAGTAGCCGAAATAAGGCAGACGCTCCCTTTCCTTGGGGGAAAAAAGCCACGACCCCAACACCTCTAGCCCTGAGGTATATTTATTTCCCCTGAGGAACCCACGCCCTGAAGCCGCAGGGAGCGCAGCCTGGTCTTCCAGCGTCAGCTCACCTGTGACTCCGGGCTTGGTGACACTTCCTCACACACAAACCTGTACTCTCTCTGCTGCAAAAAGGAAGGAGCACGTACCATGACGGCTGCCCAAGCCATCCCGCACCCCTGACGCAGAAGGAAACCAGCCCCAGGCCTCCCAGAGCAGAGCAGAGGGGAGAGAACGTCTGAGAACAGAGGCAGGGGGCCCTCACCTCCACTCCGCCCCCGCTGGGCTTTCCGGCCACCGGGGCCTCGGCCGCGTAAACGCTGCAACTGGGCTTTTCTCTTACACACAGCCAGCGCTTCCCAGCTAACACTGACGGCGTCCCGGTGGACGCAGGAGCAGGGCCCTCGCGGAGCGGCCCCAGCCACAGCTGCACACCTGACCCGCGTCACCGGCCTGTGTGCCGGCAATTCCCCGGGGCCACCTGGCCTCCTTCCCTTCCTGGGACAGGCCGCACGGTCCCCCCTCTATGTTCTCACCCGTGTTGGTCTCCGTTTATTCTCGTCCCGCCCTTGACACGACTGCCTCCTTGCCATCCAGGCCTCGGTTGAACCGTCTCCACGTAATAGCTCCATCCCCTGCACAGCTCTGCGCCAGCCTGTCTGCTGCCGCTGAGAGTCCGGGTGTTGCATCAGAAGGGAGGCAGCAGTGGGCGCTTTCATCTACCTGAAATCAGCGGTCATTCACCGCCCTGGACCTGCCCAGCACTGTCCGGGACTTAGGGAAGCCTGAGGCCCTGGCTTCCTACTTCCCTCTGCGCTTCCCTAAGATCTGCACCTAAATCCCAGAGTGAGACTGGTGTCCCTCACCTTGTGTGGCACCTCCCACCCCCAAACGTAGGGCCTTTTTCCTAAGAGCACGCATACCTGTTGGTGGCTTCATTATTGTTCTAAAGCTTTACACTAAGAAAATGTACCCGAAAAACCTGGGAATTTTTGTCTTGATCCAAGAATGAAAAACTCTGTAAACTCCTCTCTTGGTCTGAGAACGTCCCCAGCTCAAAGGTCGTCTTTGCAGCGTGAAATATTCTCCCAGACCCTGTACGGGGGTGGACGCCTTTCCAGCGTCCTCAGCAGCAAGCTGACTAATGACCGTGCGCGGTGGCGCGGTTGCTAACGGCAGCCGGCCGCGCGCCAGCGGGCTGGCTCTCCTCCCTTCCAGGGGCTGGGCAGTGGAGGTCGGCATCGCTGCGAGGCCTTTCGGTCCTGCACTTCCAAGCAGCACGAGCCCCGGGGAGCCACTCAGGCATTCCAAGCCGCAGCTATTTCTCCAAAGGAAGCTGGCGTGGGCTTCCGAGGAATGCAAGCGGCCCAGCCCAGTGGCGAGCCTGTCTGTAAAAAGGACGCCGCCATTTGTTACTTTTGTTGTTTTAATGCTCTTTGGTATTTGAGCGAGCCTGTGGGGCTGCGTGCAGGGAAAGGAGCAGGGCGTTTGGAAGGACACAGGGAAGGCGCTAACCCTGTTCTTCCATAACTTTGCCCCAAATCTCCATTACAGAGTTACTCTGCGGATGAATCACTTTTTAAAAGCGCAGATAACCTTGGGGCGGAGGGTTATGTGATCAGACTGTTGGCACCAACCGACACTGTAGGAAATGCGTGATTGGGACAAAAACGCAACGCGCATGCGCCCAGAGTTCCTCTGCCTCGGGGCCTGGCAGTGAACGTGGGCTCCGCTGGCTCGGGGCCACGTGGTTCTCCGCCACGTGGGCGTGGCCTGAGGAGAAAGGACCGCCTCGGGGAAGCCCTGGACCGGGAACACTGGAGCCCATGCAGTTTAGGAAGAAAGCGGAAGGCAGAGGGCAGAAAACGGGGGACTCGTAACAATCATGGCTGCGGGTGACGCCACCCTCGTTTCCGGTCGGGCTCCGCAGGAGCAGAACGACCACAGAGTTCGAGTCCCAGAAGGTGTACGGTTGTCCCCCTTCTCCCCGGGGGTCCCCGGTGGGTGCCTGAAACCGCAGACAGCACCTTAGCCCTCTCAATACTATGTTTTTCCTACACACACATGGCAATCCTGGTGCTAAAGTTTAATTTATAAATTATGCCCCGTAGGACAGTAACAAAAACCAATAATAACGGAGAACAACGATAACGACACGTGCAATGAAAGTTGCGTGAGTGCGGCCTCTGAATGCCTTACTGCACTGAGCCCACCCTTCCTGCAGTGATGGCGTGAGATGACAGCTTGCCGAGGAGAAGCCAGAGGCCAGGTGAGGGATGGAGGCGTCGTGATGCGGCCTTGCGCCGGGGAGAGGCGCATCCGCCTGGGGTGACTCTGGATCTCGGAGCCGTGACCCTGCGGGTGCTTGGAGGTCAGGAGCAGGCCACGACCGTGGTTGGGAAATTGTGGTATTTTCCAGCCGTGGTTGGCCTGGCATAGCTGAAACCACGGAACCCGCGCACCTGCGGATAACCGGACTGCTGTGTGAGCGCGGCACACCTGGGGAGGGAAGTGAGCGGAATGAAAGGGGAGTGGCCTGCAAGCCTCAGCCAATGGGCGCGGCTCTGGCGGGAGTCCCGCCTCTCCGCGGGGAGGGGGAGGGGCCAGGCCACAGGGGCGGGACCTGGCTGCAGGGGCGGGGCCTTCACGGGCTGGGGAGCTGAGGCGTAACCCGTCCGCATACCCTGCAGACCCAGCCGGGTTCCCAGCGCACTTGCAACACTACTGCCCCCTGGCCTCTCTGCTGGGGGAAACCGGGAAGAGGGGGGTGAATGGACAAACTCGCCTTCACTAACTCCATTTTCACTGGCCCTTCCGAGAACCTGTCGCCCTCGGCGGACTTCGCGGTGCCCTGATGCCTCCAGACCTTTACCCCCGCAGGTCTCAGGAGCCGGCCACCACGCCCGTCCTAGGCTGGGATGCCAGATGCCAGGAATGCCCGAGGGGACTGCAGCCACATTGCCCCCGTCCCCACTGCGTGACAGCCGGCCTGCACCTTCCTGGCGCTCATGGCCAAGATGGTCATCTCTCTTCTCCCTGCTGGTCCCTGGACACAGCGGCCCAAAATGCCCAGGCAGAAGCCATAGCTTCTATAGTTGACCTTTGAGCCACGCAGGGTTAGGGGCGCAGTTTAAAATCCACTTAAAACTTTTGACCCCACAGCCTGCCCTTGGCATCTGCAGATTCAACCAACCTTGGCTGGGAAATAGTCTTTTCCATGGACGGTCAGAAATGTGAAAAACGCTGTTTCTAATCTGAGGCTGGATGAACTCCAGGATGCAACACCCACAGATATGAAGGGCCAACTCCACAAACACTCGTACGTGAATGCTTATGACAGCATTAACCACGATAGCCAGAAAACGGAAAAAGCTGAATGTCGATGAATTGATGGGTGGTTCAAGAAAACATGACGAGTTCGTGCAGTTGAATATTGTTCAGCAATTAAAAAAAATGAAGTACTGGCCCATGTTGCAACATGGGTGAGCCTTGAACTCATTATGATAATTGAAAGATCAGTGATAAAACACCACTACGAAACATCAGCAGTAGGGAACCTATGGAAACAGAAAGTTGATTTGTAGTTTCCAGCTGCTAGGGAAACAGGATGAAATGGGAAGAGACTGCTCATGGGTTTGGGACAATGAAAAAACATCCTAAAATTTTTGCTTGTAAAATTCTGTGAATATGCTAAGAACCATTGAATTGTTTGCTTTAAATAAGTAAATCATATGGAATGTGAATTATTTTTCAATGAAGCTGTTAAAATAATAAAACGATTTCACCCCCCAAAAAACTTTGCTTGGCATTGAGCTGTCTCTGAGAGGCACTGCCAGTTACGAGAAGGTGGTGCAGTTTCTATCACTTACTGGGTTGGGGCTTCTAAGGTTTCTCTTACAACGTTTGGGATTTCTTTTAGGTGAACACCAGGAATTTGAGCAAACTGTTTTGGAGAGGTTAGCAGTGTTGAAAGGATACCTGTGGCTGTGACCTTGGCAGTCAAGGTTCCCACGGGTAAGAGGAAACTTTTCTATTTAGTGTAGCCGAGGAATGTACAGCTCCCTACCACTGCCAGTGTGGGAGCTGACCCACCCAGCCAGCCATCCACCCAGCCATCAACCCACCCACCCATCCATCTGCTCAGCCATTTATCTATCTACTCATCCACCCATCCACTCATCCATCCACCCACCCATCCATCTATCCATCCACCCACCCATCCACCCACCCACCCACCCACCCACCCACCACCCATCCATGCATTCACCTATCCTATCCAGTTAACATTCACCAGTACCTACTCTGTGTTAGACTCTATACAGTTGCTTGATATACAGTAAAAAAACAAAACAAAACAAAACAAAACAAAACCAGTATAGTGGCGAGGCAATCACAAAGAGGCCATTGCAACGCAATGTGATTTAGGTGCCATGAGAGGTGAGCATAGGGCTTCTGAATGCACAGAAGCCAATCCACTCAGTGGTCCCCTCACCCAGTCTTCTTTCTACAGAGAGACCTCCTTCAGTTTTCTGTCTTCCTCTTGCTCCCCAATAACCATTTCCCCTTTTCCAGCTAATTTTAAGATATACCCCTTAAGTGAATAATCAGAATATCAAATTCTTACTCTGCATAAAGATTGTAATAACGAGCTCTTGGGATACTATCATTTTGTATCAGTTCCTTGTTGCTGTATTATAAACAGATGGCCATACTGTCAAGGCCATAGTCACATGAGTGCTCTAGAAACATGGTAGCAGGTACATCCAGTTCATGGAAATAATTGAATGAATTACTTTCTCTCGTGAGACTCGGGATTCCCCCCCGCCCCCGGTGACTCTCTTTAGAGAAAGTTTCGTTGCCTAGCCCTGTGCATCTGTCTCCATCACACGGCTGTTTCGGGTCTTCCCGTGCTCTGCTGGCGGCTGGGGGAGCTGTCTGCGGCTCCTCCTCCACTCAGTTCGGTTCTGTTCCGAGACACTCGGGCAGAAGGGCTGCCGGCTGCGGGCCGCAGTGCGTTGGCCGCACCCTCACCTGGGGTGGCACGGTTCTGCATGCCTTTTTACCACGTTTCAATCTCTATACTAACAAACAACTCGGTTTTTAAGCATTACACGTGCTTTTTTTTTCACCGTTTACTTTGTGTTGACTTATATAGTCTTCCAATTTGAAGGAAATTTAAAATTTAACTCATACCTCAGGAAAACCTGGGCCAGCTCTGGGAGTGGGAGTCCTTCGAAGTAGGAGGTGTGCAGTTTCTAGTTTTCATTGTCATCGCTCAGCATTGAAAATTCTGAAATAAGGAGGATTCAAGAAATACTGTATAGGTGTAGATGCTGCTTTGAGAGAAGAAGGAAAGGGCAATTGGATGCTATTGATTTATAGGAAATAGTTTGTATTAATTTCTGCCAAAATACCCCATTATAATGTTGGAACATATCTAAATTTCATGGTTGCTTTTCAATCTGTGTGTTTTTCTAACTTTATTTTTTAATTACAGCTTACATGGAGTATTGTCCTCATCTCTGCACTGTTTTAAAAAGTCACTGAGAATTCCAGTTGTTTCTGCCTCAGCAGAGCTGTCTCCTTGTATTGAAACCAATTAAAGCCAAAAAAACCCTAAAATCCTTAATTACTCAAGAAAGATGGTCTAGTTTGATATTGCTGTCAATAGAACTCAAATTATGTGACCATCCTGATTATAACTGCAGTGTTTTTATTGAAATGGAGGCAAGGAGAAGAAACGTGTGGGAGACATTTAGAATGCACGGTGCGTTACGCAAATCCTTATTTCATTTCTCTTCCAAACACCACCGAACCATCAAGTGGGCCACGCAGTAATACTTTAGTTCTGCTGGGCTTGATAATTTGCCAACTTTGAATTTTACAGTTATCTGTTTTGTCAATAAGAAAGTATATTTGAGCCCTGGCTGGCATAGCTCAGTGGATTGAGTGCAGGCTGTGAACCCAAGTGTCGCAGGTTCGATTCCCAGTCAGGGCACATGCCTGGGTTGCAGGCCATGGACCCCAACAACCGCACATTGATGTTTCTCTCTTTCTCCTTCCCTTCCCTCTCTAAAAATAAATAAATAAAATCTTTAAAAAAGCAACCTAATTTAAAAAAATAATAAAATAAAACAGGGAACTGAATACTGCATGAAACATATAACGTTAATGATCTCATACTTAGCTATAACTAATTGTGACTCAATGTCATGGGCTCTTTTTAAATTGCCTGTTATTGTTATTTATTGGGGCCCAAAGCAAGCATTTTGGCTGTCTGCCTAAGCAGTTCAGTATGGGTGATAAACAACGCCAAGTTCCACAGGGATGTATGTGTATATGCACCCACACACAATTTTCTCCGTGCGTGAGGCTAACGCTCGCCCTTATCAATTAAAACCTGTTCGTGAAACCGCTCATTTGGGCAGGGAAATGCCGTAATGTCCTGAGGTTTAATAAGCAGTTTCTGGAAAGTTGCATTGCTAGTGCATGTAACCATTACCACAAGGTTGTTATTATTTGATTAGCTCGCTACAGAGGAGCCCTCTGCTGAGGTTTTGCCAGGAATCGCTGTCTGCATTTGAGGTTTCTCTCCTTAGCTGTGGGAGGAGCCTAGCAGCGCCCTCTGGGGGCCGACGCAGGGATGTTGCCCTGGTGCGCTGCAAGGAAGACGCTCAGACGTACTTAACCCTTCCGAGGCTGCTTAAAAGTGAATTTCCACAGCCTAATTTGGGAAGATAAAAAATATTTTCCTCCCTGGATAATCTCAGAACTATCTAATAAACATGCAGAAGACGTGTAATCAGTTTCTTGAACAGCTAGAAGAGTCAACGAGTCACTGCCGTGCCAGATCTGGCAGGACGAGCTCCCCCTCTTGTCTGTCCCCTCTGCCCCAGCCCAGGCGTGCCTGCGCAGGGACCCCCGGAAGAACAAGGAAGACGTCAAGGAAGATGCCTGTACCCTCTTCGCTAAGCAGAGTTTGTGAGAAGTGACATTTAGTTTAAATTGCTTAAATTACATGAAGGAACCGTTGAAGATTCGGAAAATATCCACCAGAATGAGGGAGAAGATGTGAGGATTCGAAGCCTTCGGGAATTGTCTCGATCAATAGCGCTGTGGTGCTCACCTCTGTGCGTTCGTTTTGTGTGTCGCTAATTGTTTCCTCGGGACGAACTCTCAGGGCTGACATCATGGGGCCGAAGCCTCCCAAAGCTGACTCCTACATCCCCTTCCAAAGGGGCCACGCTGACTCGTCCTCGAGCGTGCCGTGTGGGAGAGGCCCGCGCTCCTGCATCCTCAGACAGAGGCCGGGACGCTGGCGTGTCCCCCTCAGCAGTCACGTGACAGCCACAGTCCCGGGAACAAGGCGCCTGCCAATCCAAAGTCTTGGGGAACACGTCTCTGGAAAGTGATGATAGTCAAATTATGCACCAGTAAGGATTCCTCCTTTACTTTGCTATGAGATAGGGGCAACTCACAGCCCCTAGAAGGAAATCAGAATGGTATTGAAGTGGGAGGTCAGGTGCTGGGTGGCTGCACCCAACAGCTACACACACATGTATGCAAATGCACCCTATCAAATAGGGTGCAAATACACACACGTATTTACTGCAAAATAAAATTATGCAATAAAATGCATAATTTTATTAAAATGAGATACCAGTATTCCTGCTTTGATTCCTGCAAGATTCATTCTGCTCTGAGTGATGCAAACCCAAAATGGTAGTGGCATAAACAAGATAGCTATTTATTCCTCTGTCATATGCATGAAGTTTGGAGACAGTTCACAGCTGGTACAGATGGCACTCATCGTGTCAGGGGTCAAGGCTCCTCTACCTTGTTGCTACACCATGCCCAGCACACACAAGTTGGACCTCATGGTTCAGAGTGGCTGCTTGAGTTCCAGCTATCTTGTCTGCATTCCAGCCAACAGGACATTCCCCAGATGTGGCACATGATTCTCATGCTTTTGTCTCATTGGCCAGAACTTAAGACGTATGGCCATATCTACTGACTGGTAAGCCCCTGAGAAATATCTGCATTTCAGATGGCCATGTGCCTGGCTTAAAATCAGGAGTCCTAACATCAGGGAGAGTGGAAATTGAGACGAGACTCCTGGTCTTTTCCAAACATGTGATTTTGGAACCTGTTTTCTCTTTTGTTCAGCTATTCCCTCTTTCTCAAGTGATTTTGATGACCCCTTGGTGGCCATGGCTACGTTGTGATAGCCTTCCATGATAGCCTTCTATGTCTCCTGACGCCAAAGCACAGTGAAAAACCTCAGATGACGTGAAGGACCCAGCATGTGCTTAGCACAGCTCAGCGGGCTCCCACCGATCAGCTGGTGCACAGCTCCTCCGACAGGAGAGCCGAAAGAGCCTGTAGTCACACATTTCAGCAGAGCGCAGCCTTGCTGCCGAGGTTGGCTTCCTGCCGAGGTTGGCTTCCTGCAGCTGGCTCTGGCTTTCTGTGATTTAAGATCCCGGAGCATCTTTGATTCATGGGAACATTTCACACCCGGCTTCAGGCAGATGCGAATGTGCACACGTTGCCCCTGCCTGCGCATCCATTTCTAGGCAGGAATAAACTGCCCGCTGCTGCTTTTTCCAGCAGGCGTGCGATGCGGTAGTGAACGGGGCCGTGAATTTCTGCAGGAGATGAAAATTCCACAGCAGGCAGTCACCGCCGCGCCATCGGGCTGCCTTCTCCCGTAACCGGCACCGTCAATTTTGTTTATGGGGCTGGCGGGGAAGGCAGTCGTTGGCTCAAAGAATTGGGCTCATTAAACCAGAGTAAAGCAATTGAGAAATAAAAAAAAAAAAAAACCTTAAGCAATGTGGAATAGAAACATTTTCTAAGCCCCACCAAGGCTATGTTGGGAAGCCAGTAGGGTTGTATAATTTCTCTCATTATGATGGATCTATTTACCTTTTGTGCAGGCATTTTGTGGTTTAAGGGATCATTGATTATTTCGTGGCAAATTGTCCTTGAATTCTAGAGTCTACACACCCTGCCCCAGACACACAGCAAGGGACGCAGCAGGGGAAACAGGTGTATGACAAAAATGGCACCTAGCACCCACAATGTTTCGTGAGAAACAAATGAAACAGTGGTAGTACAAACTCTGAACTGCCCCGCCCACGTTATTTTCTCTCCTTTTTCCCATGCCTCCCGCCCAGACGTTATTATTTACACAGCAGGAGTCCTGTGTATCAGTCTGACATAATTCATAGGTCCCAGGGAGTCCGGGGCTATTAGTCCAAAGGTGCTCTCTTCGCCAGAGGGCCGAGGGCTCTTGCAGCCCTGTTCAGACGGAGAATCGGTGAGTCATCGTGGAACTCTACCCATGTGCGTGGGCAGACAGTTGTTGAGCTTGAACCTAGCGCCGGCAATCAAGGGCATCTCTCTGGGACACTTTTCTCTGAGATTATAAAATGGTAACAAGCGCTCGGCCATGGATGTGTGTGCCTCTGGTTCCCGGTGAACTCGACCCTCCTTGGTGACAGCAGTTGAGCATGTCGTAGTGCCAAATGGCTACAGATTTTGAATTGCCCTGCGGTCGGTGGCCCCGTGGGGCTTGTTGGCTGACCCAGGAAAACACTGTGGTCCACAAAGCAGCCAGAAGAATTGTTCTCCCCCAGAGTACGGAGGAAGGGTGTGCAGAATTCCTTCCTGAGTCAGCCGTCTGAACTGCTGAGCCACAGCTCTGCCGGTGACCTGCTGCTGCTGCGTGACGCACCGCTGCCACCGCAGAGACTTCTCCAAGGGGCTCCGGGGGCCGGGAGTCCCAGCACGGCCTCTTTAGCAGCCCCCCACTCTTCAGACACAGTTTCCGCTGTCGCTTCAAGACGTCAAACAGAATGGTGCACGTGCAGAGATGTTAGCTGGAAACCTCGAACTCATGCTCATCATCTTCATGAACTCAGGCCCACCTGGCTCTGCTGATCCGCTTTCAAAAGGCTACCTGCTGGGCAGGAGGAGCAGGAGTTGGGGGAAACAGGAGTGCCTCCTTGCTCTTGTTGGGAGCATGGGATTGTGATGCTATTGTGCAAATGAATACAAAGTAACAGGCCAGGCTCTGCGGCATCCAGGAGGCAGCCCTCACAAGCCGTTTGGCTCTGAAGAGTCACAACTAACCTCTCGGTGCCTCGTCTGCAGCGAAGACAGATAATGATACTTCTTATCGAGTTAGACTCCGGTGATGACTAAGCGAGATGATGCCTGGGAACCACACACCAGAATGGCGCCTGGCACATACCAAGCACTCAATAAATGTTACTTATACGCATAATTATTGTCTCTCGACCCGCGTGTCTTTGCTGCACTCCGTGGGCTGATTCCACTTCCGCTTAGCTGGCTCCCTTGCAAAACGTGCCGGTTAGGAGAGTGTTGAGTGAACCCGTCTAAACCAGGGGTGTCAGACTCACCTGCACCAGGGGCCGCATCAGCCTCGCGGTTGCCTTCGAAGGGCCGAGTGTAACTTCAGGGCTGTGTAAATGTAGCTACTCCTCAACAGTTCAGCGAGAGCTCGCTGCTGCCTCCAGGCAGAAACAAGGTGCCGGCCGGATACAACAAGGTGGAGGCCGGATTCGGCCCACGGGTCTTGTGTCTGCCACCTGTGCCCTAAACTCATCACGGCTACACATTTTGAAGCAAAAGCGCAGAGGGATCCTGTGAGGAGGGGGGTGGGTCATCCTGGCCCCAGAGGACCAGGACTGGAGTGGGGCGGCTGTTCCGTGCGCAGCCACGGCCGCCGGAGCCCCACCAGGCGGCGTGTAAAATGACTCTCGTAAACTGGTAAGAGGAGCCTGTCTCTCACGGCTGCTCTTGAATGCGCCACAGATGCTGTGAAAGGCCAGGAGGAGGGGAAGGAGGCGAGAGTTCTTAGATGCCGGTGGGGGACCAACCAGTTTTGGTCTTGTTTTCATCCGTTTCAAAACCGCGTCCCACAGGTCACGGGAGCGCCGTCCTGGAGTGGGGAGGGGCCGGGTGAGAAGAGCAGAGGTTCTTTCTCTCCGGCCTGGAGTCCGCCCGGCTCCTGTTCCCCCGCCCCCGCACCCCAAAGGCCAGGGCCCCTGGAACCAGGGACCCACTTACCCCTTTGGGAGTCCGAGTTGGTGATGCCAACAGGGAACATGAGGAGGGGAGGGGGCTCGAAAGTTACTCGTTAGCGTCAGAGGGAATTCTAGTTGACCCATTTCGATTTGCTAGGAGACCCCATGGGCCTTTCTCATCCGCTGGCCACAGGCTGATGTCAGTAACCAGTTCACGGGACGGGTGGCCCCCAAACACCCCATGTGGCACTTTCTTTGGGCTCTGTGGACATCTTGGGCCAGTGCCACCGTTTCTGGTCTGTTTACTTCTTGGACAAGTGTTGGTTTCAGGTTTAAAACCCCCGTCCCGACGAAGTCCAAGGATCCCTCGTGCCCTGTGCCCGCCTTCTGTGCTGAGCCTGGGCCCGGCCTGTGTCCCCGGGGCAGCGGGATGCAGAGCCTGCCCTTTCCCCGCCGGCCCCTCCAGGGTCTGGCCGTGCAGGGGGACGGCTGGTGGGTGCGCCCTGCCCCACGCCTGTGCCGCTGCACTCCGCCCTGGGTGGCAGAGGCCCTCTGCTATGGGGACGGTGCACACCTGGGCCCTCTCTCTCCCGGTGACTTTCTGAGTCCCGCCCCCCACCCCCACCCACCCCATTTGTGAGGGCCCGCCACCTCACTACGTTCTGGCTCAAGGATGCTACTCGCTGCCCGACTTCTTGCACCTGCCGGTGAGGCCCTATCGCAGACCCCTCACTGGGTTCTCCTCACCCCAGCAGGCGTCCCTGGGGGCCCCTGGGACGGCCCCTGTGAGTGGGAGTGCTGCCCACTTTCCTCGCCCCCCTCCTCCTCCTGCTCTGGCAGCCCCACCTGCTCCCCACCGCGCGCCCTTCCAGCTTCTGCATTCCTGGAGCTCTGGGGGTCACAGGTCAGGCCCTGCGCTGGTCTCCCCTCCCCGAAACCCTCGCTGCAGGCTGACAGCACCCCAGTCCCGTTCTCTCTGGACCGGTCTCCCCTCGAGAGTGACACTTCGCCGAGCCGCGCTCCGGACACTTGTGTGACTTCTGCGTGCATGCGACATTCTGTAAAGAGGGCGGTCGTCACGTTCCTCCTGCAGACGTTGACACGGGGCCTGGGAGGCCTCGGCAGTGGCCCTTCCCCGGGAAAACCTGGTCCCCGGGGACCAGGGAACTCTGTCTATCTGTGTGGACCGAGGGGTCTGGCTGGGGGCTGGCGGGTCTCCAGGGCAGGAGGCTGCATGGGCCCAAGAACTCTCGTAATGTGATCACAAGGAGGGTGATCATGAGAGGTATTTGTTTCTCTGTTTTGAAATTTCAGACTCGTGGAACAGGTTTTTTAAAAACTGGGATATATATGAACTCTTGTTGAAGTCAGAAAGTGTCCGCTTGGACGGAAGAGGAAGCTGGGCGGTGGAAGGACACTCCTCTGACTCTGATACGAGTGTGTGTGTGTGTGTGTGTGTACCTTTGTCTCACTGCCACAATACTAGAAATAGTGACAAGTGCCTTACACCTTCTGTGTCTTACCACTCGTGGATCACGCCTTCGGAGGTGTCTCACCGGGAGACAAAAAAAAAGTCCCTATGGGAGACGATTCTGCATTTCTATTTACTGACACGTATCTCAGCAAGGGCCCTGCGAAGGCTGTGGTCGCCCTGCTCTCCTGGGTCCGGGCGGCACTCCGGAACTCTGCCTTCCCCCAGAGCTGGTCTTCCTCTCACTAGACGACCTCCAGGGTCGGGCCACGCCCTCGCTGCGAGTTTTCCAGCTCTCCGCCGCAGAAGGTGACCTTCAGGCCCGGCTCCACGCGGCCGAGCAGGAGGCGCAGCAGCAGCTGTGCCCTGGGAGATAAGCAGCTTTGCAGACAACCATCCTGATTCATCAGGAAGTTTTCCACCAGGAGGTAAAAATTGCCACTGGAAGTTAGAAAGAGGTTAGCCGGATTTGCAGACCCCTCGTCTTAGGGCACCGCGTCGCTGAGCATCCCCAAAGGGAGAAAGACACACAGAGGAACGGCCTCTGGGGCAGAGCATCCGGAGCTGCTCGTAGACTGAAAGTCTGAGGGGTCGCAGAGTGCCCTTCACTCACAGGGCAAATCTCTCTAGCAAAGCGGGAGGCACTGTTTGCAGAAAAACGCCCGGAGACTGAATGCACAGTCATGATGACATTGGGTCAGCGTGCCATTAACCTCCCTTGGCCTAAGGTTCTGGCTGTACATTCCTGAACAGGCAGAAGCCCGGAATGAACTGTGTGATCCATTTTGGGCAGAAGAGATGAATGGGACTGCTTGGGAGGAGTCTGGCCCCAGGAGGCAGGCAGCCGTCCAGTGCTGCCCTCTGTTGGGAGGCCGCAAAACACACGGGGTGCACTGGGTGTGTCTGCCAAGAAAGTAAGTCTTCTCCAGCAAATGTCTCCCATCACCTCCCTGGGACTAATCCGGCTGCTTATTCAATGCGGAGACTTCTTTCAACAGAAGAGCAAGAGACACATGATAAGCTCAGCAATAAATCCGAAAACAAAATATATTAAAACTCCTGTGGTATGTGCTGGATACTTGTACAGGACCCTACCCCACCTCCGCCACCAAACCCCTGTGTTGAAGCCCTAGTCCCCTGGGTGATGGTATTTAGTGCAGGGCCTTTGGGGGGTAACTAGGTCACGAGGGTGCAGCCTTCATGAAGGGGACTAATGCCCTTATAAAAGAAATGCTCTTTCTGGATCTTTTGAGATCGTCATACCATGTTTCTCCTCCATGTCGTTGATGTGGCGTATCGCATTGATCTGGGCAGGCTGACCCGTCCTTGCATCCCGGGGATAAACGCCGCCCAATCACAGTGTGGGGTCCTTTCTCTATGCTGTTGAGTTTGGTTTGCTGCCGTTTGGTTGAGGATTTTTGCATCTAGCTGACACCTTGTTCTTCAGCGTCCCAGCCTGCAGAACTGTGAGACATAAACGTGATCTAGTTCTGACCAATGAAATGCAAGAGTAGGCCCGCCGGGGGGAATGCTTACCTCCCTGATAGGGGTCCAAGCTGCAGGAGAAACGTTCCATTTGCCTCATGCCCCCCCAGCTGATGCAGCTGGGATGGGAGGCCGGGTCGCCTGGAACCTAGCAGACACCTTATAACCATCAGGTGCGAATCCTGTGGAGGGAATGGCCGAGCTGCTGGCCGCTGGTGGAAGAGCCAGGCTCTGAACCTCTTGTTCCTCTTGGGTTTCCGCTTCTGTGCTTGAATATTCTGTTACTTCTAGCTGGGTGCACTTCAGCATTACAGACGGTCTCAGGTCTGGGCAGGAGGTAACCTTTCTTCACGCCGCCCCCGTAGGCAGCATCGGAACTGGCCCTCCTGGCTTCCATTCATTCTCCGGGCTGCTGCTGCGATTGCCCAGTGGCCTGAGAGCTGTAGGGCTTACGGGTCAGTAAGGCTCGGGGCTGAGTCACGGCCGCCTGTGTTTCCACCCTGACGCTGGCTGCTAAGCCTGCGGTTTTAATTGGCGAGGAACCCTCCACACCAGCACCTCAAGTAAAATAATTTTCTTATGCCCTGCTTTCGGGCATAACATTCTGCTGCAGGAGATGGACTTCCTCTGAGTCTTCAGGCGTGCTTTCTTAAGTGATATATAGACAGCCAGCGACCTGCATCCCCAGGTTCCACCTTCTCAGGTCAAACATGTTTTCTGCAGTTACACTGTTGCCGACACGCCCTGTGTAGTTCGGTCCTGAACCCGTCCAGACTTCTTTCCCGTCATTACTCCGTAAACAGTGTGGTGCAACACCACTCACAATTGCATTCCCCGCGTATCCGGTGTTGCAAGTAACCTGGAGATGATGTAAAGTGCACGGAGAATGTGTGTAGGTGACATGTAAATACAGCTGCACACAGTTGTATAAGGGGCATGAGCGTCCTCGGACTCTGGCGTCTGGGGGGGCCCCAGAACCAACCCCCCCCACAGACGCTGAGGAGCAGCCGTGTTTTCTCGCACAGAGACCAGCGCCCCATCCTGTCGTGAGCCCCCGTGTTAACCGAGATGGAAAACCACAAGATGGGGACGAGGAACAGGGTCTCGGGACCCGTGGGCTGGTAGGGACCCAGGAGATCACCAAGCCTCAGGCCTTTATTGTGTAAATGGAAAATCCACGCACCAGAGAAGACCGTGGTTTACCCAGGACCCCAGTTTCCAGACTTCCAGCCCAGCGGGTTTTAGACTCTGCGCCACGCCCCAAATTCAGTGCGTGAACAGCTCACTTTAAATGCCTGCAGGCACCTCCCCCCAGTTGCTCTGTCTGGGGGCATGAGGGTTCATTTGAATGGTAAGCATACTTTTTGCAGTTGTGTGGGGGTGGGGCGAGCAGCAGGGCAGGAGGGGCTGCAGGGCTGGAGCTGCAGCCTGAGCCTGGTCCTGCCTCTGTGGACTGGGAGGGGCAGTTCCTTCCCTCCACCCCCGCCCCCACCCACCCGCCACCTCCCAGCTCCCTTGCCCAGCAGGCTGAGCACAGGTCAGAGGACATGCTGACATTTGTTAGTCCATTTGTCTAATGTCTGTGCCTGTTATATTTCCACTAACATCATCCCCTAAAAAAATCTATTTCTGAGATTTAGAAACGTGATCCCTGCTATATATGCCCATTACGGTTTCAGAGACTGCATTTCTGTGAGGTCTTCATACACAAGCGTCTGTTAAGGTGTTAGGTTACACTTTCCCCCGCGCACACCCGCACTTCCGCCAAGCGCGTAGGGGTCTGTAAAGAAACACACGCACCATTGGAAGAAACCCCAACTTGGTATAAAAAAAGCAGGAGTTTGTTGCGACAGGCACAGCCACCAGCCTCTGCTGCAGACACGCGGCTGCGAACTCAGTCCGTCGAAAGAGCCGCGCTGGCGACTGTCCTCGTGGTCCATGTTGCAGACCTGCTGCCTCTCACGCTCCTGGGCCGCCGGCCGCGGAACGGTCTCCGTGTTCTCTGGCCCTCTGCTGGCTACCCTGGGACCTTCCTGAGGGACGTGCCCGCCGGGCACCTCACGGTCACCGCTGCACCTCCTCTGTCCTGCTCATTCTGGGGGCCACTGGGCAAAAGCCTCCTTAACAACCGAAGGGGCTCGGGACAGGCCCCCCAGGATGTGCCACTTGGCCTGAAAGCGACTCTCGGCGGGAGGCCACGGAGACCTGAGACGACGTGAGAAACCCTGACCTCTCCCCAGGAAAGAATCTAAATTAGAGACTTTGCCCATAAGCGTTATCACCAGAAATGGAAATAACTCTCTGTCACCTTTCTCTCGGGCAAGGCCGACATCTAATTACCGAACATCTCCCTCCTTATCCTCCTGGGGGTGACCCCTCCCCTCTGAAGCGCCAGGGGCCTTCTTACCTGGTCCTCGGCTCAGAGCAGCTCACGGCCGCATTTTAAATGTCTCAACCTCTCTCTCTCTCTCTCTGACTCTCTCATGCACGCGGGGCCCCACCCGTGCGTCTGTAACTACATCTGGTCACTTCCTCTCGTCCACCTGTCTCAGTGGGTTCCATGGAGACCAGCAGGGAGAACCTGGAGGCAGAGGAAAGCGTCTGCCTCCCACACGCAGGGTTCAGGCCGCTGACGAACATCTCGCTGGGGTCCCGGCTGCTCCTCAGGATCCCGGGACCGAAGGCCCCAGCTCTGAGCTCTGTCCATCCTCGGGCGCCTCTGCTGTTGGCACCTGTTGTTGTGAGCACCTGGCTGCACGCTGAGCCGCTCCGCACGGGTCTCACGGTGCCGTTCCGTGGGCCCGCCGGTGTGCACATGAGAGGGAGGCTCTGTGTGGGTCGTTACCTGCTTGGCGTTTGCCTCGTTTTCCCGGCGGGCAGTCAGCTCTGCAGGCCCCCCACCTCACCGGCAGGGTGCAGACCAGGCCTTGGGCCTGGACACGACGCCCTCACACCTCCCCCCGACCTTCACGGGGTGAGGAGGGGCCCCCCAGCCCCCCTGCAGTGGCCAGGAAGGAGCACACACCCGGCTGAGGCGAGCCCTTCCCGGGTGGGCCCGGTGGAGGAGTGTGAACCAGCCCACGGTCTCAGCCCAGTGTCCCCATTCCCCTGCTGGCTGTGGCCTCCGCGTGGGCGTTATTGGGGTCCCTGACCGCTAATAGGGTCCCCCACGGTACTCTCCACCCTTCCCACGCAGTTCTCCGAGGCCTGGGGTCGGCTCTGGAGGGGCTGGCTTTCCGCTTTCCCAGTTACATCGGCACCGACAGCGGCGTGGTCGTCTCCTGGTTACTCTGAAGGCACGAGCCTCAGAGGGAAGGGGTCTGGCTGGCCCTCCGCGGGGGCGGCCGGAGCCCGAGGGCCGGCCAGCGGGGCTCCGGGGGGCAGGGCGGCACCCTGTGGTTCGTGGTGGCTGGTCAGGAAGGAAGGCCGGTCAGCGTGACCACGGGCTTCGCTCCTGCCACGCCTCGCGGCGTCCTGCCGTGGTCCCAGCGAATGACCACGCAGAAACGTGCGAGCAGAAACGTGCGAGCAGATAGGAGCGAGCAGTGCGCCTGCGGGGGACCGAGCGACGTGGGCGTTTCCTGTGGTCACATTAACAACGGGCTTCTCTCCAGAGTCCGTGAGGGTGGTTCTAAAGTACGTAAGAAAGAGGAGCCAGCCAACAGGGCACAAAAGGTACGAACAGGCCACGCAAAGAAGAAAAAGTGTTTTTTTAACATTGAAATGGCCCTTACACGTCTGAGAAGGGACTCGATGTTGCTTGCATTAAGAGTGAGTCAAGCCCTGGCCGGCGTAGCTCAGTGGATTGAGCGCGGGCTGCGAACCAAAGTGTCGCAGGTTCGATTCCCGGTCAGGGCACATGCCTGAGTTGTAGGCCATGACCCCCAGCAACCGCACATTGATGTTTCTCTCTCTCGCTCTTTCTCCCTCTCTCTTTCTCCCTCTTTTCCCTCTCTAAAAATCAATAAATAAAATCTTTTAAAAAATAACATGGAAAAGGAAAGTGAAAGCAAACCCAAAAGCTGGAAACAAATGAAGGGCAAACGAGTAGCAACAGATTGAGGGAACCGGGCCTCTTCCTGTGGACCTCCCTCGGGCCCCCGCCCCTGGCTCCGCCCCCGCCCCCCCGCCCCCCCCCACACTGGGTCCGGCACACTCTAGCCGGTGGTGCACAGCTGCCCAGTGACCGCAGCTCCTGTGGGCAAGGAGCCTGGGCCATATCCGTTTGTCCCCACGCCCCAGAGCTGGCTAGCACCGGGGGAGCGTGGGGACCGCTCACTGCACACGTGCACCTGCGCCCGGCTGTGCTAGCAGAACTGCAGCCGCTTGTCTGTCCTCACTGTCATTTATTCACGTCCGGCCAGTCGCCCTGGCCCCTGCTGTGGGTCCGTATCTGCAGCCAGCCTGTGCAGCACCCAGGACGCCGCCCGGTTCCTGCCGAGTTCGCCGCACCCAAGCTGTCCGAGATTCGCTCGCCCCTCTTTGGTGGCGGACTTCCCCCCGAGCTGCCTGTGGATGTTCCTGAGCGCCCCCCTCTCCGTTTCTTTCTAGTCCGCGTGAAAGGCAAGCAGCGATATTTTGGATTCGTGGAGGAACGGAGGAACAAATCTCTCTTTCAGGACGGCTGGGCACAGCCCTGGCTGCTGTGGCTCGGTGGGCTGGGGCACCATCCCGTACACCGAAAAGCTGCAGGTTCAGTTCTGGGTCGGGGCACAGACCTCGGTTGCAGGTTTGCCCCTCAGCTGGGGGGTGTACGGGAGGCAGCCCATGCATGTTTCTCTCTCACATCAATGTCCCCCCCTTTTCTCTCCCCCTCACCCCTTCCTCCCTCTCTCTCTCTCTCTTAACATCAGTAAACATCCCCTTGGGTGAGGATTTAAAAAAAAAAAGGAACGCCTGTGCACAGGCGAAGAACTCTCTTTCAGCCGGCCGGATGTAACAACACACCCAGCAGACCCGACTCCCGCTGAGACCAGCGTCGGCCCTCCCCCGTGGCTGTCCCGTCATTTCATTTCTCCGGAACCCGCTGACCTCAGGCTTCAGCTCGCAGTCTGCCGCTTTGCCCTGAGAGCGAGGCGTGCGGGTGCCAGTCTTCACTGGGACTGGTTATTAACGCTCCTTCCTGGGACATGGTTTCCAACGTTTCAGCGACACCTACTTTTCCAAGTTGTTGGGAGCGCCAGCTGATACGGGTACGACACCCCTGCAGCACGGGGCCAGTGGTTTGCCATTGATACAACTGCGGTGACTCTTCCTACAGAAAAGTGTGGGAGAAAACACCGGAAGGAAACATGCGAAGTTGTGGATAGTCCAGTCGTTGCGGTGAGGTGGCGGGATTGTTGGGCGTTTCACCCTGGTGATGTAAACATTCCCACATGTCTCCTATCTTGCAGAACAATGACATAGTACTTTCTAGAATCAGAAGATCTTTTAAAAACGAATCCTTTGTACAACCTGTCATAGTTAGAAAATGGCCAGCGCTCCTTCCCTGGTCCTGCCCTGGGCTCCTGGATGGCTCACCGCAAAACTCCAGCTGAATGAGAGCAGTCGTTTCGTTGACGACCGGGAGAACTGTCATGAGCACGCGGCCCCCGGGCCTGAGGAGGAACAGCCTGTGAACCAGCAGAGACTAAGCAGCGAGAATACACACGGGGGACTCGACCTAGGCACCGAAGCGGGAGCCAGCACCTTTCGCACCTGCCGAGCAGGTGGCACCTCCCTTAGAGCGATGCACGAAGAACCACGTCGAGGGGAGGGCATGGCTCCACAGAGCGCCCTCCATGAACCCTCAGGAACAGAGTGGGGGTGCACTCTCCTACGGAGAGCAGCCCCCTCTCTCCATGGGGGTGGCGTCCTCTCCAGGGGGCCTTCTGGAGGGTCGGGGGTGCAGCAGCAAGGCAGGAAGCACGCTGCAGCACCCAGGCCAGGGCGGAGGAGTGAGCCACTGCCGAGCTGTGCCTGCCACCACCAGGGCACAGGGGTGCTGGCAGCACCTGGCAGCGAGGGAGATTATCAGAGCTTGGAGCTCAGCGGAAGGAAGTGGCAGAGACGGTGGCTGCCGCGGAGCCCTGCCAGCGCCTGTCCCTCGCAGGGACTGTGGTCAGGGTTGCAAGAGGAGCAGTGGTGACAGAGGAGGCCTCTCTGACCACGGGCGTTTTGCAACCAGGGCAGCAGGTAGTGGGGGCTGGCGGAGAGCAGGGGGTTGGCAGCAGCGTAGGCACTCGGGACTTCCGTCTTCTTGCCAGCGCAGGCCCCCTGGTGAGCGCCGATGCTGAAATGCGTCTCCCCTGCGGGTTCTTCTGCAGTGTCTCCCGACCAGCTCAAAAACTCGGCACGTCGCTGGGATCAGAGCCAGCCTTTGGTCAGCGCAGAGCAGGGCCCGATCAGGGCCCGAACTGACGCGGTGCTGGTGCTCTGGGGAGGGTTTGTAACGGCGCGCGGAGGGCACAGGTTTTGCCCCACTGGCCGTGCCCCCAGGCGGCCCCGACCAGGCCGGGAGCAAATGAAAGTGGCTCAGAGTTGAGCTCCACGGATCTTCTGGAAAAGGCTTCTGAGAGCGTTTCCTTTGCTCCCCTTTCACCCACTCCCGTGCCCAGCGAGGCGTCCTTCCCCCTGGCTCTCGCTGAACTCCGAGGGGGGGACCCTGGGCCTCACGCTGGGGACAAAGCCTGCACCTTCCCCGCTCTGTCCGGGCACGCCCTGCTGTGCAGGTGGGAAGGCCCAGGTGTGTGAGCAAGAGCTGCGGCTCAAGGACCGAGGTCAAGAGGCCGGTGCCCAGAGGAGGGAAATACCAGCCGGACCGGTGGGCGGGAAAAGGGCTGATACAACTACGAGAGTGGGTCAGGAGAGCAGGGTGGACCCCGGGCCTCGCAACGCCCTGCCGGGAGCCTGCCAGGGAGGGTTCCAGGCCCCGCCCACCCCAGGGGCAGCGTGACTCAGCACTTCCCGTCAGTGTTATCATCGGGGCCACCCCGAGAGGCCCCACCCAGGGAGGCGAGAGCTGTCCGAAGGGGCTGCCCTCCTTCTGGCCCCTGGTCCATCCCAGGTCCGTGTAGTGGGACAAGCTGTCCCAGGAGGGATGTGTCATCTCACCGGAGCATTTAGTGCGTTCTTATCTGGTGCGCTGGTTTTCCCACCTTGGGCCAACAGCAGCTTTGGGCTGGGGCCAGCCGCTTCGTCTGAGGTCACCTGGTCACGTAGCATCACCTCGTCACGTCGGGAACCTTCGAGGGCGATGGTCAGGTGCTGAGCGTGTGTGCGAAGACCTTTGCTCGGACGCCCACGGGAGTTCTCAGAAGCAGGCCGCAAGGTAGGTATTGGTTTCCATGGGCAGGTGGGGAAACTGAGGCTCGGAGACATTCCCTCAGGGATCGGGGAAACTCTGACTCAAGCCCGCTTGTGTGAGTGTCCGAGCCCTGGCCCTGCACCCTCTGCCGCCTGACAGGGTCAGGGACAGTTCACTGAGCTCAGACCTAATTTGCAAGGTGGTCGGTCACACGCCGGGGAAAGTAGGAAGCAGACCATGGGCCAAGAGTGTGGTAGGAAGGGGAGGACGGAGGCATCGGCATTCCCAACGGACAAGAACAGAAATCTGGGACCTACGCAGGGGACAAAGTGGGCATGCCGTGGGGACTGAAGAGCATGTAAGGGGAAGGACCAGGGTGACGCCTCGGGTGCCTGGCTGGGTGCTCAGGGGGAGCAGCCGTGGGGCAGGTCACCGTGCAGCCTAACCCTCGGCCCCTCCCCCGCACGGGCGTCCAAGACCCCCGGGATGAGCCCTGGTGACCTGCATCCTTCAGTCTGGGCTGTTTCTCCCAAGGGGGACCCACACCCTCCTCCTGTTGCTGCCCCAAAACCCAACCCTGCCCCGCCCACCCCCTTCAGTTCATTCTTCTTCTTACCGTTGAGAAATCTTCCCGAAAAGAACCGCTGACCCCTCGCCACGCCCCCTCGAGTGCTACTGTCACCCTGTCACACAGCCTTTCGGCAAGGTGACCGTTCTACCTTGGGGTTGCCTCGCACGCCCCCTCTCTCTGGAATCCTCCCCCAGCCTGGGCGCCCCGTTTCAGAAGGCTGGCTGGGACCTGTCTGTCAAAGCGCAGGGAAGTCACGCACACATGTGCGGCCTCCCTGGTCCTCCCAGGCGAGCCGTCAGGCAGGGCTGCTGCGGGCACGGGGGCTGTTACACTGTGTCACTTGCCCCCGGTCTTTGGCTTTGCTCCTATACCCTCTGTGGCTCTTCTGCGTGAAGCCGCCGGCTGGTCTCAGACAGGGCCACGTGGTGGTGGCTGGCGTGTGGGGTGTCTGGTGCCCGCAGACCGCCTCTGGGGCCATGGCGCCCACCCTCTGTCCAGCTCCGAGTGGCCTGTCTTTCTACAGCCCCAGGCCACATGGAACAGACCCCACCCGGGGTGGGGGCAGGCCTGGGCGCCTAGTTCCTTCTGGCAGAAAAAGACCCCCCCTGACAGCACAGTTCTCCTCTGTTCGCCCCAGCACCCCGCCCTTTGTGGTGCGGCGGGGGGCGGGGGGGGGGCCCGGGATGAGCGTGAGCCGCCGTGCCCCGGGGACTCTCGGGAGAAGCACCAGGACGGAGAGAGCTCGGTCAAAGACGAACTCTCTTCCTGTCCCCTGAGCTCTCGCCCCCTTGCCCGGCGGGGGCAGGGGGGGGGGGGCGGAGCTGGGGAGGTCCTGAGCGGAGTGAACGCCGCCGATGAGGCCCTGGCTGGGCTCGGGCCGATTGCCCACCTCCTGTCCGCACACGCTCACCCCTCGCTGCCCGCCGCGTCCCCGCGTTTGGGGCACCCGAGCGGGAGGGGAGACGCGAGGTGTTTTGTGCAGACTGAGTGAGGAGGACGTCAAAGATGCATCGCCGGTTTGCAGCTCGGGGTTCCGGGAGCGGCCCGGGCTCCTGAGGGGCTGGGTGTCCCAGCTGCCTGTCTCCTGTAGGTCGGCGCCCCGTTCCTCAGGGAATCCACACAGATGAGCCGCGCCCCACCCCACAGCCGGTGAGGGGGCAGGGCCCTTTCTCTGAGCTCCTTCAGCTCAGCGTTTTCCGCAGTCCGTCCCTGAGACGGTGCAAGGGGGCCGGGTCCCTAGGTCTTCCCCTTGTCCCTCTTTCTTCTCTCTTCCTCCGGCTCCCTCCTTCCCCTCTTCTCTCTGACCCCCCTCCCCTGCCCCCCTGGTCCCAGGGGCCCCCAGTGTCCAGGGGGTGGCGACCGGAAATTGGCCCCCATCATCCACGGCCTCCTGAGCTGGGCAAGCCCGCGTCTGAGCCTGGAGCTTGCAGCCTCGGCCTCGTCGCCTGGAGAACATGCCGCAGAGACCGGGGACAGGGCTTGAATTCGGGGTGCCGGCGCGTGTTCCGGATGAAGGACCTCAGCCAGGGAAGGGCGGGGCTGTCGCCGCAACCCAGGTCCCGCTCCCCCTCGGCTACGAAAGCCAGTGCGTGAGAGGCAGGTGCTGATGTAAAGGAGAGTGGGTTCATTGAGATGCCGGCCGCCTGGAAGGTGGGGGACCCCCCCGTGTCACAGAGCCCGTCTCCCCGTCTCAGTGGAGGCAGAGGTTTTTATAGGGAGGGAGGGGGTAACAGAGTAAAGAGATCGGGGAGGGGGTTAAAAAGGTCTCTGTGCAGGCGATGAGCTCAGTCCATTCTGATCAGAAGGCAAGTGACGGTGAGGGGTGTGTCGTCCTGGTTTAGTCACCTGGCTCCACGTCGTCCTGGCTCCGTGGTCGAGGGTCTGCAGCTCTCCTGGAGCTGGGAGGCCTGAAGGGCCGGGCCTGTCTCCTCTGAAGTGAGCTCCTGGGGTTTCTGCACAGACATGCTGTTCAGCCAGCAGCTGCACACCAGCCAGAGTCAGCGTGTACAGAAACAGCGTCAGTAGGACAGTGGGGCGGGTTCCACTCCCCCACGGTTCCAATGCTCCTCTGTCGTGTGACAACGAAGTCCAAACTGAGAATTCAGCCTAGTGGCCCTGCCTCCCGGAGCCGATCCTCGGCCCTCGGCGCCGGGTGGCAGGAGAGCCAGGAGGACAGGCTCCTGCATGGGGGGGTTTCGGGGGAGGCCGCTTGGCCGCCCACCAGGCTGCAGCGGAGGTGTGAGCCGGTATCTCTGGACTCCCAGCTCTGGCTGCCCGCCCACCGCCTGTCCTCAGGTCTGCGGTGTCCTCCCGGTCACCGTCTCCGTGGGAGGTGGAGTCCCTATTGGCAGGGAACTCCCCGCCCTGACCTCCTGACCTGCGTCTCTGAGCTGGGTGTCCTTCTGCCCACGGCCACAAGGGCGGCCTCCCTCCGTCGAACTGGCCAGCGGCGGAAGGATCCCGGTCACCGAGGCAGGACTGGACCTGCAGCCGGGGAAGCATCTGCCTGGCAGGCGTCCTGTCTGGGCACTGCAGTCTCCTAACTGCCGGGCACCGGGGACTCGGTCGGTCGTCGGGGCTCTCAGACCCTTGGGGGGCAGGCGCTTCCCCGGTCCGTCCCCAACACAGGGCTCTTGTTCACAGATATTTCCCCTCGCTGGTGCCCTCCGCCCCCAAATGCTCGATGCATCGGACCACACACACAAGGGACTCTTGCTCCCCGGAACAGCGTTGTGTGGGCGGGACAAGCGCAGTCTTGTCGAGGAGGAATTCGTCGCCAGGCCAGCCCGGTACCCGAGTCTCCCGACTGGCTAAATCCACGGGCAGGGCCGCCTCGGCGTTTCGGACGGCCCGTTTTCTACATTCATCAGTTCTCACCACCAAACACCAGGGCCTGCGGCCTGTGCTGTGCCAGGCCCGTAACGGGGACCCCTCTCCCCTGCATCCTTGGTCAGTCTTCCCACAGCGCTGCAAGGAACCGACCCCCATCTGCACGCGCTCCTCGGCCGATCCCAAACTGCCAGGCTCTGGGCCGGCTGCCGAGGACACAGCCAGGAACGGGACACACGCCCCTGACCTCCGTGGTGCACAGAGGCTGCGGCTCGAGAGGTGGCTGTCGTCGGGACGCACTCCATGGCAGTCTGAGTCCAAAGCGCAGGCTGCCTCCGGGCACAGTGACAGCTAAAAAGAACCCACCACGTTGCCGGCCCTGCACCGTTTCGCTCACTGGTGCAGGTTACATGACTCACTCGCGATCTCACAGCACGTGGACGGGCCGGCCCTGATGGGGCGCACGCAGGGGGCCGGGCTCAGAGCCCAGGCTGCCTCCTCGGAACCACGCTGCCCACAGGACAGCAGGTGGGGATCACAAAACACGATGGCCATGCCCCACAGAGTCGGACGAGGCCAACGAGGCCACAGGAGAGGAAACACCAGGCCCGTCGGGGTGGACGAGGGGAGATTTCAGACGAAGGCCTTTGGGAACCGAGGACCAGGCGGAGCACTCCGCTGACCGACCCACAGGGGGTCGTCTTTCCAGCAGGAAATGATCAGCTGCTCTGAGCAAAACCGTAATAACAAGTAAAAGTTAAGAATGTTTCACTTCCTTTTTTTTTTTTTTTTTTGCTTATCCAAGGTAAAAAATTTATGGAGTGACTGCGGATAGCCCTGTGAGAAACCCTTCCGCTCCAGAGACGGTAAGTTGTGTAACAATGTGAGTCTTAGACTCAGGTGAATACGGTTACTTATTTTGTTCCGTAAGAGTGTAGCTCGGCCCCTGCTCAGGGTACACATCCCACGCCAAACCCCGCCCCACTGAGGACGGTCTTCCTCCCGAGAGCAGGGGCAGGTGGGGGCCTTTTAAAATTTTGCCGGAGACAGAAACTACTCTCCGTGGGCCCGAGGGGCCCTGGGCCCCCCAGTAGCACGGCAGCCAGGGAGGTGTGCTTAGTAGGACTTGTTTTTTATACGTCTACCACCGACCTTAAATACTGTAGGACTTCATTAAATTCTAAATTACATTTGCAATTAGCTCAGTGATTAATTACTGACATCACTGTAAAATCTGTCCATGAACGTTGTTGTCGATGCCAGGTTATTACACACAGACAAATTTAAGGGGGTATGAAATCAGGCCACTCCCACTGTCCAAGGCACGACAGTTTCGCGTGTAAGTTCAAGGGCTTCGCCGACCAGCTGAGTCCCGTCGTGGACCTCCGGTCAGTGCGCCCGCGGCGTTGTGCAGAGTGGGTCGGAGGGGACGGGTGTCCCACGTGTCCACAGCGTCGGTCTGCGGCGGATGTAAACCTGGGGTCAAAGCCCGGCACGTCCCCACTGGGCAGACCCTCCCTTCCAGGTCCGCAGGGTCCGGTCCACGCGGCCCGGCCCGCCCTGGTTCTGTGCTCACCGCTCACCGAGTAGCCCCACCCTGGACGTGGTCACGTGTTTCCGAGTCCCCTGCGTCACTCACCAGCTCCTCCCCCGGGACGGCTTACTGGCCCACTGGCCCGCCCGGCCCGGGGTGCTGGGTGCCCTGAGAACCTGTTTATCCCTGCTCGCTCCACAAGGCGCCCTCCACAGGCGGGGTGGGTGGTGGACGGGGGAGCCCCCCCTTGGACGGCCACACGAGGGTGGTGGATCGGGCTCCCCACCACGGCCCGCCCCCCAGGCCAGACCCACCCGAGAGCCCCCGGCAGACCCAGGGCCTGCCAACCCCTCGCAATGGCTGTGGTGACAGCAGGAGCCACTTGCTCCGGGCCCGTCCCCGTGGGAAGTGACGGCTGGTCCGCAGGACCCGAGTCCGCAGGAGAGCAGACGGAGCTGCCTCGGGCAGGCTCCCGCGGGACAGCGGCCAGCTGAGACGGCGCCGCATGTGCGTCTGGTCCCGCGGCGCCCACCACCACTGGGGGCCGTCTGCCGCGCCACACACTCTGCAATGGCATCGCCCCTGGGGTTTTGTTTTTCCGGCCTGATGCCATCTTTGGGAAACATGTACACCTGCGGCAGGTGAGGGGGGTCCCTGGTAGGGAAGGCTGCACAATCTGACCATGACCACGGACAGGGGCCCCACCAGCCAAATAGAGATTAAACTTGACCTTGGCAGCGACATAGTCTTTGTCTGGTCAGTTTGGAGAACAGCTCTTTTTTTTTTTTTTTTAGATTTTATTTATTTTTAGAGAGGGAAGGGAGGGAGAAAGAGAGAGAGAGAGAAACATCAATGTGCGGTTGCTGGGGGTCATGGCCTGCAACCCAGGTATATGCCCTGACTCGGAATCGAACCTGCGACACTTTGGTTCGCAGCCCGCGCTCAATCCACTGAGCTACACCAGCCAGGGCTGAGAACAGCTCTGTATAAAGCTGTGATTGACGCATGAACACGAACACTCTCCCTTGGATGTGCCATTCCTTTTGAAAGGTTTTATTTTATCTTTATCAATGTTTTCCTGTGGGAAGGAATCACACCATGGTGACTCAGGAAAGTGGAGCAGATTTCCCCCAGGAAAAAAAAAAAGGGAGTGTGAGCTCAGGAAGGCGTGTCTTCACCGTGAATGGCAGCTGAACGCCGGGAACGCAGTGTGGCCGCCCCGGGGCCCGCGCCAGCCTCCCACCGTCCTCCTGCCTCGCCGTCCCGCGCAGCAGGGAGGAGACTAGCTGGGTGTTAGCGATGTTTGGCAGCCACAGCTCAGAGGGGGCAGTTTCCCTTGCCTCACACAGGGGGTCATAAATACCTGTCGGGATCATTCATAGCAAATGTTTGCTGAGTGACTCATTGACCTCGGAGCCAGGTGGCTGGGATGGATAAAGTGGACCCTCTGAGTGCTGCATCCTGGGGATCAGAGCCACGGGAAAAGGTTCTGGGGGGCGCAGAGCTGGGAGCAGACCATTCTGGCTACAAGGTGTCTCTGAAGCCTGAGACGTGGCCCCGTTACTTCATCCCACACTGTAATATAACACCAACGAACCACTTATTACGCATTTGCCCATGTTCCTGAACTTGGGGGCCACCTGAAAGAGGCTCGGGAAAGGCTTTCCAGGGAGAGATGCCTGGCGTGGGTCTTGACGGTGGAAGGCGGCTGGGCAGGTTGGCGGGAAGGGCCTGAGAGACGGTGGGTCTGGGGAACGGCAGCGATGCTGCCCAGCCCGCCTGGGAGCTCAGGGGAGGGGGCGGTGGGGCCGGCGGGCAGGGCCAGACCCGAGAGGCGTTGGGAGCCGTGCGACAGAGTACGATTCCTATCCCAGGCAGGCAGGGGCCCACGGAGGGCGACGAGCCAGGCGGTCACGTGGTCAGTTGGTCAGAAAGTGTTTAGGGAGCGTCTGCTGCTGCTGCTGCGTTTCAGGCCAGCGCTGAGCTGCCGAGATGAAGCGGACATGAGGGACGCCACGCCTAGCAAAGATCAATCTAAACAAGTGGGTGCAGTGGAGGTCACAGGTTTTCTGTAACAATGACAATAACAATAATAAGAACGTGCATTTAGGGAGCACCAGGTGCAGGCTGCGCGCCCTGAGGAACGGAACTAGATGGCGAAGGCAACTTTGTTTCAATGGCTGCCCAAGCGGAAACAGCTGGAGACCGAAGATGCCTCCTTGACAAAAACAAGGAGGCCTTGGAAACCCAGCCAACAAACCCCGTGCAAAGAAAAACGAGTCACGGCCTGTGTATTTAGAAACAAATTAGCCCTGTCACCGCGTGGGTGGAGCTCGTTGTTGTCCCTCCTTCTCCGGCAGAGGGCGCCGTTGCTCCCCCTCGTCTGGAGGGGCTCCTGCATCCGTGAGCCGCCACCTGGCGTGATGCAGGGGAGCCCCCAGGGTCACCAGGGACGGGGAAGCCGATGCTGCTCACGAGAAGGCGTCCCCGTCACCGAAACTCTGACACCAAGTAACGACGGCAAACGACCCTGGTGAAGACCAGGGCAATAAAAACTCGTCATCAGACATGCCAAGGACGGAGAAAGAGAAGAAGGCTGGAAAAGAAAAAAGAGCCCACGAACACTCGGTGGGAGTGGACGGCAGGAGATTCTCCGGAGCTTTCCCGGGTGTCCCTGGGCAGCGGCGGCGGTGGTGGCGGTGGCGTGACGGGGGTGGTGGCACCCTGCTGGGACGGTCTATGACGCACAGAGCAGCCGGTGACAGGACGGAGGACTGCAGGGGCATTTTCTCGCTGGGGACGTATGGGACGTCGGAGGGTTGCAGGGGACTCATTGGGGGGTTGTTTTTGCTCAGCTCGCTTCTGAGCACACGTACAAATGGTGGGAACTGCCCAGGGCTGGCACGGCTTGGAGGGCCCGTTACCGAGAACCGCGCCGTGAGGGGTGCTCCCAGCGCCCGAGTCGTGGGCCCTCCGGTCACTGCTGGCGTCCACGCTTACTCCCGAGCCTCCGTCCCTTCCCGCAGTGAGTAGTCTGGAGGGAGGTGGGGCCGTGTGTTAATTATGTAACTCAGAAATCTCACCCACGTTCTTTTCTTTTTTTTAATTTATTTTTAGAGAGAAGGGATGGGAGGGAGAAAGAGCGGGAGGGAAACATCAGTGGGAGAGAAGTATCGGTCGGTTGTTTCTTGTATGTGCCCCGACTCTGGACCAAACCTGCAACCCATGCACGTGCCCTGGCCGGGCATCGAACCGGCGACTTCTGCTCTGGGAGTGCCGCCCCACCGGTCTGGGCTCAGCCGGGTTCTTGAATCCTCTTGCCATTCCCAGTGTGGTGGCTTTGTCTGCCCGCAGGGCCACATCCAGAGGAAGCAAAAGAGCGTCTCTTCCCTTGCGTTTCTCTCGGGAAGGGGAAGTGCTCCTGGGGAACCCTGGGCCCTCACACCTCGCGGGCCAGGGTTGTCCTGCGTGCCCGGGCCCCAGCTGACGGTTGAGGAGAGGAGTCGCCCTGCGACCGAGCCCGCGCGGGGGAGGAGGCTGGAAGCTGGAAGTCTGGGCGGGACCAGAGCTCCGGGACCGGGACCGAGGAAGTGGGAGAGTCAGATGGCTCGGGGGCAGGCATTCCGTGGCAGCTGCCACAAATTAAGCACAAGAGCCTGTCTCGCATGGAGTGAGAAACAAATTTGCTAAATGTTGTTTTAGTGAGTTTTCAGTCCTTCAGCCATGTGTTTCATGGCCAGTTGTCTGTCTCTCTCTCTCTCTTTTACTAAAAATTATGATTTTGAAGCTATTTAATATAAATAGTTCATTGTGCTAAACTGGGTAGGTATGGTCAACTCAGCATGGCTCAGGGTTTTTTTTTTAATATTTTATTTATTTATTTTAGAGAGGGAAGAGAGTGAGAAAGAGAGAGAGAGAGAGAAACATCAATGTGCAGTTGCTGGGGGTTGTGGCCTGCAACCCAGGCATATGCCCTGACTGGGAATCGAACCTATGACACTTTGGTTCGCAGCCCGCGCTCAATCCACTGAGCTACGCCAGCCAGTTCAGCGTGGCTCACTTTTTAAAGTGTCTCCTCAGAATTCCCTCGGCTGCGGTGGTTCACAGGAAGCATCACTGATGGTGAATGAAACTTAGCAGCTCACTCACTGTCCATCATTTAGAAAAATGCTGACACACTGTCACAGTGCCAGAGGGCTTGCTGCCACTCCCCACTTCCTGCCTGTCCCGTCAAGGACAGGCTGTGCCTCCCCATCGGCCGCTGCCTGGACGGTTGGCTGGGCCTCCAAGAGATGCTGGACTTCGGAGAGCAGGGCAGTGCCAGAGAGGAATGTAAGGGCAGAGACGGACTAGCTGGACGTAAGCACTGAGAAAGGGCTGAGGTTCTTTTTTTTTTTTTTAAGATTTTATTTATTACCTGGCTGGCGTAGCTCAGTGGATTGAGTGCGGGCTGGGAACCAAAGTGTCCCAGGTTCGATTCCCAGCCAGGGTACATGCCTGGGTTGCAGGCCGTAACTCCCAGCAACCGCACATTGATGTTTCTCTCTCTCTCTCTCTCTCTCTCTCTCTCTCTCCCCCCCTCCCTCCCTTCCCTCTCTAAAGATAAATAAATAAAATCTTTTTATAAAAAAGATTTTATTTATTTATCTTTAGAGAGGGAAGGGAAGGAGAAAGAGAGAGAGAGAGAGAAACATCAATGTGCGGTTGCTGGGGGTCATGGCCTGCAACCCAGGCATGTGCCCTGACTGGGAATCGAACCTGCGACGCTTTGGTTCGCAGCCCTTGCTCAATCCACTGAGCTACGCCAGCCAGGGCTAGGGCTGAATTTTTTTAAAATCGGGGTGTCTCTTGGAACCTGGGGGCACGACCTCAGTGGGGTCTTAGGAAGCCCTCCCCCAGGAAGCAGAAGCCCACCAGGGCGGGGCAGCCCCAGCCCGAGTCTCCACTCCCCACAGCCCCTGTCATTCTGTTGTCTGCACCCACCCACTGGCTTTCTGGTTTGTTCGTGTCCATGGTGGGCGGATGGCGGCCGCTTCTCGTGCATCGACATTACGTCTCCTCTCTTCAGAAGAAGGGTTCAGACTCTGGATGTCTCTTGGTTCTCACCGAGGGGGTCTGAGTTACAGACGAGTAAACTCTGGCTTAGATGAAGAATTCTGTGCGAGGCTGCCCAGCTAGGAAGGGGTAGAGAAGGCATCTCGAGCCTCAGTCTGTCTGGATCTAAACCCTGGTGACCTTCCAACAAAACACGTGGCCACCAGTGAGATCTCTGGGGGCCACGCTGACGGCTTGCAGACGCCGTCCAGACTGGGTCTTGCAGGGCAGCCTGACGGGGGCCTTGCGGCGGCCCCTCTCACCGTCTGCCGGCTCCCGGCCGAAAGAGTTCTCCTTGCTGACCGTGTCTAACATGCCACCCTTTCTTTCTCTGGCCTCACACAAGGTGTGCCGCATCATCAGCAGCACCTTGCGGGTTGCTCAGGCCCTTCACGTAACGATCTCATTTTATTTTGACGGCAGCCCGGTGACATAATAGGGTTATTTCCCCCCAGGGACAGATAAGGGAATGGGAGTTCACAAGGGCAAGGGGACTTGCTCCGGAGGAGAGGACTGACCTCCTTGAGGAGCCTGTGGACTGGTCACACCTCTGGGGGACTCGAGTGTCATCTCCAAGAGGGCTGAGAGGGCAGGACAGCCACGGGCCGCCTGGTGCTGACCTCGCTCGCTAGCCTGGGGACTTCCTGGGGCCAGCTACCGACCTCAACCAGCTTTCCGCACACGGGCAGGGGCACACGGCCTGATGCACGCTTGTTGGGGGAACGCGGGCGGGTCCGGCACTGGGACGCCCTGCCGGGGAAGCAGTGTGGGTGCTAGAGTCTGAGACGACACAGAGACATGGCTGCTGGCCAGGGCTAAAGGCTAACAGTTATGGGGTACACTTTGTGATGGATTCTGTCCTTGTCCTCATCAAAACCAGCGCACACAGAAACGAGGACCATTGCAAGTGTCGTGTGTCCGAGACGTGGCTCTGACGTTGGAGTCGCGTTGTTCAAGGGTTTCCCGGGCGAGACGGCAGTCTGGGGCACATCACCTCTCGAGTCCTCCTCAGCGCTGAGCTTCTCTGGCTGTTTGGCTGGAAGACGGGCACCCCCTGGAGAAAGCTGGGGAAGAGGGTGGCTGTAGGAGGCGGGCAGCGGGTCGGCGAAGAACGGGTTGACTCTGACGGTGTGGGATGAGCCAGATGCAGAGGGCCAATGACGATCTCGCTCTGCAGGGAAAAGATCGTTCGCACCTGCGCCGTTGCCGTGAGACGCTTCACGGACCTCGTTGTCCGGCCCCGCACGGTGGGGCGTTTACGGCCGGCAGTCCTCGCCCACCGCAGCCTGGGCCCACGGTGCGGGCGACACCGCGACTCTGGGGGACAAGCAGCAGCCTCTTTGAAAAGGCAACTGAGCGTTACTCTGCCTTTGATGTGTCAGAAATTTCCTTAGAGGAAGTGTATGCGATTTCAAGACCGGACACCACAAAGACATGTCTCCTATGCAACAAAAAGAAAAGGATGAACCGGACGTATTTTCACACCTAAGGAGTCCTAACTAAACTTGCCACTGACGCCTTTATTGGAAAGAACAAACAACAGGGGTCTGAAGTGTAGCATATTGCATCGTTGTGGTTCCTGGCAACAAAACAAAACTTGCAAACGTGTTGTGAAAGCAAAGTCACCTGAAACATAACGAGTGATCATCCGCTTAAAAAACTGTTTGGTTCAGTAACATTGCCAGTTGATAATACAATTCTGCGACAGCCTCAGAAATAGCAGAGGAATCTGAGTCTGCCTAGCAACCATCAGGCAGCCAACAATCTGGAGGTCAAGGGACTCTGGAAAACACAACCCGTGACTCCTGGGAACAAGCAGTCGTGTTCCATGTGGCCAAGGTCAGCCAGGGACAGCCCGGGAATCAGATGGGCCTGTGGTTCAGTCGCGGGCTGTTTACCAACAGGATGACCTTGGGGAAGTTGCAGAACCGCTCCCGGCCCACTGCTTCCTCCGCAAAGCGGCCCGAGTAATCTGTTCTCCGTGTGGTGATGTAAGAAACACCCGAGAGGTGTGGCAGGAACCTCAAATCAAGTGTTCTCACACACACACACACACACACACACATACACAGAAGGAGGTGGGAGGACGCTTGGAGGGGGTGGAGGCATTCATGGAGTGTATTGTGGTGAAGGCTTCATGGTGTATACTCCTCTCCAGACTCATCAGTGTCGTGCGTTAAACATGCTGGGCTTCTCCTGCACCAGTCGGACCTCAGCACAGCGGTTACCACACACACAGTCACCTGGAGCAGTGCCGGTGACAAGAGTGCACTTATGGTGATTCAGTCTTGTTCTTCCCCCCGAAGCTGCTTTCCAGCCTGGAGGGAAACTGCTCATCAGATACAGAGGGCATTCGCTCCCTCGTGGAACTGAAGTCCCTCAGGGAATTGTCTGCCAGGCCCCCTGGACAGGTGTGGGTGAGGTTCCCGGCTGAAGACAGGGGTGGGGGATCCCCAGCCCACGACCGCTCATCAAGCTTTCTGATCTGCACGCAGGCATTACCTGTGCCGGTGGAGCCCTGGTATCTGACTCAGAGAGGATGAACTTGGACTCGGGCCCCTTTGTGTCTGATGGGGAAGCAGACAAGCAATCAAGAATTCCAATGCGCACGTTAGATGCCATTTTAGGGGAGGTGCTGCAGGAACACGGGAGGCAGATATCTAAACCAGATGGGCCCAGGGCCTGTGACTTAAAGGAGGGGGTGCAGAGAAGGATCTACCAGGCAGATGAGTGACTTCGAATTATTTACCCATTCATTCATTCAGGAGGTATGGCTGAATATCTGCCGTGTTCCGGGACTGAGGCTACAGCAGTGAATAAAATGAAGTCTCCTCTAATAATTGTAACCGGGAGGCAATAATAATTGAGCTGGAAAAACACCAGCTAGTGCAGTGAGCTGTCGGAGAGCAGCGCAGGCGTGCTGCTGGTGGTGGGTGGGGTGCGGGGGGCACCCTGCCACGGAGTGTGGGGGAGACCTCCTCGGGGAGGTGTCATTTAAGCTGAGATCTGAAGGGTGGTGTGGGAGGCTCCGGAGATGAGCCCCGCAGGGAGACGGAGGAGCTGTTACTGAGTCTCAAAGGGGGGATGAACTTCGTGTTCTGAGTTGGCAAGGGAGACTGCCGGGCCTGAGGTGCGTGGGGGGGCGAGATGGAGGGGGAGGCAGTGCCAGCCCCTTCCAGGGGCTGCTGGTGGCCGCGGGGCGGGGCTGTGCTGTTGGGTGGTGGGCGGCGGGTCTCCGACCGAGGACCTGGGACAACCCCCGGGAGGCCAGGACTGGAGTCACTGGAAGAAACCCTTTCAGGCTCTGCCTTCAAGGGAGGTTCGAATAGCGAGTCTCATTCATGTTCCCCGTCCTCGCTCCGCAGTCCTCCACACGCCCACCCCAGGAGCGGTGCGAGCTCTTCTCGTGCGTGTCCACGAACTCAGGTTCACGTGAAACTTATTTTCGCCACATCCGAAAGTGCGTGCCGCGGTGGTGGCATCTGTTAGGCGGGGTGTTAAACTGAGCAGGCCACATTCGCAGGAGGGGGAGTCATCTTCTCGGGACGTCAGAGGCGTCACTTGCCGTGGGGTTGGTAGCAAACGTGTGACACTTATTGGAACTCGGGAGAACTGTGCCTCGCACTGCACGGGGCTCGCTGCCTACCTTCTGTCCACGACGTGCCCTTCACCTTGTCAGCAGAACCTCAGGGGTGGCGGTCCGGGAGCCCCACTGAAAATGCCCATCTTCTAGACGCCCTTGGGGACCGTGGTCCCCATGGGACAAGTCTGGCCAGCGTGAGGCAGGTGGGGTGCCCAAGCGAGGTGCTCCTTCCTGCCTAAAAGGGCCAGGCCTGGCCAGGAGGAAGCCTTGCTGCCTGTTCACCTTTCCCCCTGGCACCTGTAGTTATTTGGCAACGCAGCGTTGGGAGTCCCCTGATCTGTTCCAGTATGTCGTTGCAAAACCAGTATGTTGCGTTTAGGACCCCTGTCTTAGAGGCTAAATCCTTCTGTATTTGTGCTGGAGTTAAGCTGCAGGCATAAAAACACAGCTAAGATGATTTGATCAAAAGCACCTCTCAGAGTTCACGGTACGGAAAGTAACACTCCGTGTGTGTGATGTTGCTCCCTTTTCATGACCCAGAAAGATGTCGTCAACAGGTATTTCTTAAACATCCATTTGACGTATACCGCCTGTAATTACAAAGATAATACTTCTTTATGTGCCCGGAGGGACAGAGACGATGACAACAAGGTTCTCATTCTTAGGGACTTGACAATTTCATTATGACAGCCGTGTTTATAAATAAGCGTGACACCCGAGTGTAGGTGGTGCAGCAGGCCCTGGCTGGGCCGGCCCCAGAGAGGCGGGCGCGAGCGGGTGCGGATGGAAGGACTGCGCCCCAAAGCAGGCAAAGCGCACGTTTCGGGGCCTGGCCCCGCACAGGTAGCCTGGGTGCTGCGGTCCCAGAGCCGCAGCATTAGTGCCTGAACTGTTTCTGGAGCATGGGGAGCCCGGGGTTGTAACAGGTGTAGTCCTGTACTGATCTGGCCCCAGGTCAACTCACTCAGTGTTAGCCAAGGCCACGGGACTCAGGTCCGCGGTCACCGGAAGGGAGAGGCCAAGGGACCCAGTGGGAGCCCTGCCGCCGACCTGCATCTTTGTCTGGTTTACTCACCCTGCGCAGCTTCCTTGCTGCGTCCGGATAAACCACGCGAAAGCAACCAGAAGCGTTGCCCTGGAGTAGCGTCTTTGAATAGGCCGGGTGGCCTCTGTGGACTGAGTAAGCGCCCTTTGGTGTTACCAAGGGTTTGAGGATTTGTGAGGAGGAAGAAACGATTCTGGCTGGAGACTTGGTGAAGGAGGTGGCATATGAGCTAGGTGCTGAGAGATGGGTAGCGTTTTGCAAGGTGAAGATGGGAGGAAGGACCTTGCAGGAACCTGGGACAATGGGAGTGATAAAATGCGGGGAGGAGGGCAGGGCTGTTCAGGGAAATGGAGAGCGTGCCGTGTGGCTGAGGGACAGGCCGTGTTCCAGGAGGCAGTGACAGACAGGGCTGGAAAGGGCGTCCAGGCCACGCTGAGAGGATGGGCGTCCAATACATTGCTACAGAGAACCAAGGAAGGTTGTTGAGCCACTATGAAAGCTGTGAGTCAGTGAAATAAGCCTGGCAACATCATCGTGCACGAAGTCGGTGACATCATTGGGAGATCCCTTAAAATGTTCTGGGCGTGGACCGAGCCCATGTGTGGCTGGAGACCAGGACTTGCACTGCACAGTTTTATTATAAGGCTGATTGTCTGGGGCACGGGGGGTGGTGCTCCACAGAGAGGGGAACCATGCATACACTGGAAGGTTTGATTTTGGACAGGTGAGAGAACAGTTCTGTGAACACAGAGGGAAGACGGGAAGAGGGCTGAGGGGCACTGGAAGCTCCGGGGGCAACCCTGCTGCAGGCAACTGAAAATAGGAACTCGGGAGACAGGTGGGGTGGGGGATGAGTCACCTGCACGGAGGTGAGTCAGTGAGTTTGGTTTGTCATTTGTAAGCTTAGTAACACAAATGTAACAACAGGTCTTAAGTATTGAGTACATGACAGATTCAACGAGGAAAGTAGAGATCTAGGAACACTGTGGGGGGGGGGGTGACAAAACAAAACACCGAGATTACTGGTATTTATAGCTCTTGTTCCTTTTAGCAGCTGTTAAGTTCCCAGAAACTAATCCATATCCCGACGTCCCCACTGGCAGGTAGAAGCTGGGACACTGAACAGCCAGATCCTCATAGCCTAGAAGACGAGCAATGCACGAACTGCTGGACTCAGCAGGTCCAGCATACCTTTTTGGGGAGGTGCAGGGCACAAAGCCCTGAACCACAATTCAATTACAGATACTGGTGTTCGCTAACCTAGCTCAAGAACTACAATCGCGGGAGTGTCCCCGAGGCGAGGTACGGCTGTACCCCGGGCAGAGGCCTCGGGGCGGTAGGGGAAAGGTAAAAGGCGGGGACGTCGCGAGCTGCTGGAGAAGGAAGGGACAGTCGAGGGCACAGCTTCCGCATGGAAGCTGGCTGTCGTCATCAGGCATGCCCGCCCGATGGCTCATCGCCCCTAACAACTGCAAGGCCACTCCGAGCCCGCCGGCCCGGAAGCAGGGGCGGGGTCACGAGCACAGAGCTCGGGCGCGGAAAAGCCCGTTGGGAGGGGCCGGGAGAGGACTCCTCCCGGGAGAACTACAGTTCCTAGGGTACAGTGCGGCCGCGAAGCCTCGCTCCCGGAGCGCGGCCGGGAGAACGGCGGCGTGGGACCCGTAGTCCGAGCCCTTCGGCCGCGCGAGGGAGACTCCAGTGGGGAGAGGCACGGGGATTGGCTAGTCGAGTTCGAGTCCCGCCCACATCTGGTGACACTCGTCGGCGGTCTTGCTACTTAAGGCGCCGTGGCCTCGTCCGCCCCGCCTTAGCTCCAGCGCTAGAGAGAAACATGCATCGTTTCCGATCACAGCTCTTCACGGGGATTTCTGCAGCCACCAGCGCCCACTCTCATCCACGCCGCTTCTCGCCCCTGTTGTTATCTGAAGCCTCGCCTCTCAGCCGCCCGCCGCATAGACGCACAAGTAGAAAGTGCAGCTCCATCGGCTGATCCTCGCTAAGCTCCGAGTCTGGGCGGCACCGGGCGTCCCACGATGCCGAAGAACAAGAAGCGGAACACTGTCCACCGCGGTGGCAGTGCCGGCGGCGGCTCAGGGGCAGCAGCAGCGACGGCGGCCACAGCAGGTAAGGAGGTATCCCCGCCGCCGGTATCCCGGTCGCCGGCCGGTCCGGCGAGTCTTTCCCCCTGGGGCATGGTGGGAGTTGTAGTTCTTTCTCTCCCAACGTGTGCGTCGGGAGGTCGCTTGGCCGGGCTAGCGAACTACAATTCCCAGCGTGCTCTGGTAGCCGCACCTCGCGCGATTTTGATCTGGCTTGCGAACCGAACTCTTGGGCTCTGGCGGTGGGGGTGGGGAGGTTGGCGAATGGGTCCTTGGGCCGGAAAGCCGGTTGGGGACGGAGTAACGCGCTCCTGGGCGGGAGGGGAACTGTCCTCGGAGACCAGGGTCTGCTCCGGAGCTCTCCCTGGCCGAGGATGGGACCGAACTCGGAGTGCGTCCGTGCTGTCACCCGTCGCTTCTCACCGCACCCCCCCCGCCCCTTCCGCAAACATGGAGTTCTCGGGAATGCCAGACGTTTGCCGGGTTTGGACGGGCTGTGCTGTCACGCGGCCCGGGCCTCGCGCGGTGGCGGGGTGACGCAGAGACGCCCATGTGGCATTCCCTTCCGCTCCCCTCCTGCGCGCCCCGCGTGGCCCCCCGGCCGGGCGGAGGCGGTGGAGTGTGGGGGCCACCGTTCCAGCCCAAGCTTTGCTCCCACCCCTAACTGGCACCTGTGAAATCCCGAACCCCCGCTCCACGGCGACCAGTGGAGGCGACCTCCCCGTCCCCTGGGCAGAAACCACGTTCTCCTTTGTGCTCTAGGTTCTCTGCTCAGAGCCCAGGATAGGAGGTGGTGGGGAGCTCAGGTTGCAATTAGCCAGAAGTTAGGTAGTTTTGTGTCCTGGCTGCGAAGTTGAAGCATTTCCAGGATGGGTAGGTGCTTAACCGAATTCATCATTCTCTGCTACTAATTACACAGTTAACACGAAAGGACTTCAAAACGAAAGCCCTACGAGACACTACACTAAACTCATTTCATTTGGTAATAGTTCTGAGATTTTGAAGTTAAGTATTGGAATATCCTCAGGTTATCATCACATCGGAAAAAGTCATTAGGCATTTGTCAACACAGTTGCCACTCTGATCCTCTGAGCGATGCACCGTCGTTCATCAGAAAGTCGTTCATCAGAAAGCACACGCCGGTTTTCTTGTTGCAGGTGATTGGAAACTGACATTTTACAAGCTTTGCTAGAGGATTTCTAGCAGCAGGAAAACTTGTGGCCGTGCACTAAGCATTAAGTGATTGATAATAGGAATAAACTCATTTTTTCCCTTTTCTTTCTCTCGTTCTTTATGTTGGTTGGATGCTCTTGATGTTCCTGAAGCTCATTCTTGACTATCAGAATGTGAAATAGTTTGTTTTGGCATCTGGTTACTCTGTGTGAATTGAGGATCCCTCTTTACCTTTAGCTAACTAACCTTTTGTTGATGAAATGAAGAAATAGCAAGCTAAAGAGATTTGAATATTGTAATGGTTGTTGCTAATGGCCTTCTGGAAAAACAAACAGCCTGTATTTCCTGCTGAAGCTCCCTGTCGGTCCCTCTTCCTTATGGCACTTAGCACAATAACCTCGGGGAGCATCCGGAGCCCGCCTTTTAATTTTTACCCTATTCCTGATTTTACCAGTCTGGCAGCTGCTGCCTTGTTTATTGTTCTCAGCAGAAATGGTATATCTAACCACTGTATTTTAGCACATATAAGAAATTGGAAAATCATTAATTAGTTTATAAAACTGTACTGCTTTGAGTATCTTTGGAAGTTTACACTGGAACTTGCTAACTCTGATTTGGTTCCATGCTAATATACTTACTACTTACTCAAAAAATAGATGAATAAATAATAGTTGAGTTGAAGAGATGGTAAATTGTCCAACACTTATTTTAAAAGCCACTCACCTTACTGGTCTTTTAAAAATGACATCTAGAAGAAATAGGATTCAGATGAGATCTTTACATGAACAACAAAAAGATAACCACTTCTGTTACTCCAACGACTTTTCCATTTAAATTATTTTCTGAGTTAGTGTAGGGCTGTAGGAAGCTAATAAAATTGATCTTATATGCAGGTATGCATACTTGTAATCGTGCTTAATTTGAAAACTGTTTTTAGGAACAGCATAGCCTTGTTAGTAGGAAAGTCTTCTAAGAAATAAGGACTTCGTGGGTGGAGTTCCGTGTCATCAGTGGCACTTGGCCTCACTTGGTGGGTGAAGGCCACTGAGACATTAGGCATTCAGACTGGGTTCTGTCTCTGGATTTCTTTTTTTAAATCTCTTTTCCCTCTAAGTCTTGGGAAATCATTGAAATGTAAAGAAGGGAGCCAAAAAAAACCCTGCATAGGAATATTCTTGACAGCTCAGAAATAGGCTGAATATGAAGAACAAAAACTGTTAATTGACTGGTGTGTGAGTGTCAGCAGGGTAAAAGTCAAAAGTCAGTCAGATTACGGCTGTTGCCATGACTTCAAACCATGGGAACAAACACGGACAGACCCGGAAGCAGAGTGTGATGTCGTGGGTTTTTGTTTGTTTGTTTGTTCATTCTTGTCCAAGCACCCCGATGAAAAAGCTTGGGGATCTCGGCCTCGTGGCTTGTTTTTTATGCTTTCCTGCTTCGACGGCACAGTGCATTCCATGTAGACGGCAAGCACGCTTGAGGGCTGCTTGCTTCCAGTGTTGATATAAAAATCGCTTTTCTGTTTTGATTTTCTTAAAAAGGACCACTCCCATTTTAAAATAACACAACAGCAATAGACTTAAACTTACAGGATTAAAAAAAAAACCTTACTGCAGTAAATGCCACAGATTTCTAGAGTATGGGGCATGGTGATATTTGACAGTCTTCGATTTTTGTTTTTTTATCTTCACCCGGGGACATTTTTTTTTTTTTTCATTGCTTTTAGAGCACGAGAACTATCGATGTGAGAGAAAAGCACGTATTAGTTGCCTCCTGTATGCACCCAGACTGGGGATTGAACCCGCAATCTAAGCATGTGCCCTGACCGGGAATCTAACCTGTAACCCTTTGGTTACAGGATGATGTTCTAACTAATGGAGCCACACTGGGCAATCTTTGATTTTACTGATAAGGAAACTTGGGCTCAGAGGTAAACCAGGTGACTCCGGGTCACTTTTGGATGGACCTTGGAACTTAGAAATTTAACTCATTGCTCAATGTGTAATTCGTGTCTGGGCAATCCTGCTATTAATGAAATCCCTACAGAAAAACAGAGATGAGAAATGAGAGTGGCTTGGAATACGGATTTATTAGTTCAGTTAATGAAGTTGACAGATTCTAGTTATAAACGGAGATCTCATTTTTCAGTAACAGCACTGGTATTTTTTAAATCACTGCATACATTAGAACCTTCCTTTGCTGCCAAATACCAAAACTTCTGGGTTTTTTTGTTTTGTTTTAAAAAACACCTTTTTTTTTAAAGATTTTATTTATTTATCTTTAGAGAGGGAAGGGAGGCAGAAAGAGAGAGAGAGAGAAACATCAATGTGCGGTTGCTGGGGTCATAGCCTGCAACCCAGGCATGTACCCTGACTGGGAATCGAACCTGCCACGCTTTGGTTCACAGCCTGCGCTCAATCCACTGAGCTACGCCAGCCAGGGCTAGTACCTGATTTCTTAAATAGGTTTTGGGGCTTTGTGGCTGGGCTTCCCTGGAGTCGATGCTAAATCCCCCAGTTAAGCATCCGTGTCCGTGGCAGCCACACCACTCACCTCCGCCTCCGCCTTCCCGACAGGTGGCCAGCACCGGAACGTGCAGCCGTTCAGCGACGAGGACGCGTCCATCGAGACCATGAGCCACTGCAGCGGCTACAGCGACCCTTCCAGCTTCGCCGAGGACGGTAGGACTTGCCCGTTTCGGTCTGCAGCTTCCGGCCAGAGGCTGCTGCGGGGGGAGGGACTCCTGTAGCCAAGGAGCACAGGGCTGTTGGCTGCGTGCCCCGCGCCTCCCGAACGCCTCCCGAACTGACGGTCCCGTGGGTGGGTTTCTGTCGTTGCCCAGGACCGGAAGTCCTGGAGGAGGAAGGAAGTCAAGAGGACTTGGAGTACAAGCTGAAGGGCCTCATCGACTTGACCCTGGATAAGAGGTGGGAGGCCCCGGAGACACTCTGCGTCGTCTGTGTGATACGTGGCGTTTTAAAAGCTGGATCTGTTTGCTTTGGGCGTGGAAATGTTTCTTGTGGGTCGGAAGGTGCCGTAGAATGTAGATTAATGGACTTGGGTTACTCATCGTTCCAGCCTAGCAGCACAGAACTGGGTTTGATTGTACAGCAGAGGCGGGTTTGCGGAAGTGAAAGTTAGTCTGCAGCTAGAAAGGACGGCTGAACTTCGCTTTCAGCCTCTCGGTCACCGGTGGTGTTACGGACATGAAAAAATACCAAGTTGTTTCACTTCCCAGTAGCTCTAGGGCTGACTTAAAACAAATGGAATTGAACAGCTCAGAGGACGAAAACAAGGACTCTGTCTAGGCTTTTGTGGTGTTAAAAGCAGGGGTGCGTTTGCTTTAAAGAGAGAAGGCGATTGTGTGTGATACAGGAGAGCGCCTCTTGCATGTTGAAACTAAGATGCTGTGCAGTTCGAAGTTGCGGTTTTTAAACTCTGTGAACAGAAAAATGCTGGGATGTGAAGCAGCTTAAAATCTTCTGTGTAATGAGGTGAATTGTAGATGAAAATTGTATTATCAAAAAGTATTTAGAGCTTGATGACAATTAGATTCATAAATCTATACACATAAAAAAATTGAGGGGGAATAAGCTCAGTTTTCAGGAGGCCAGCGCCTTGTCCGTTAGGTCACCGGGGCTTCTGGAAATAAGCTAAGTTTTTAAAAGTCATTGATGGGTCTTCTTCCGCTTACGTTTTGTTTCCAACAGTGCGAAGACAAGGCAGGCCGCTCTGGAAGGTCTCAAAAACGCACTGGCTTCGAAGATGCTTTACGAGTTCATTCTGGAGCGGAGAATGACCCTCACGGACAGCATCGAGCGCTGCCTGCGAAAAGGTAACTTCCCCGTGTCCGAGCCCCGGGCGCAGAACCCAGAGGGCGTGTGCTGCCTGCTCTGCACCTCTCCTCCTGGGGGCTCCCTGGAGGTGGAGTTCGCCCCACGGCTGTGAGCGCCTGAAATGCTGGGGGTGGGAGCTTGGGAGTGCACGTGTCCGTGAGTGTGAGCACGATTTGGAAGGCCTCGGCCAGAAGCGCCTTAGTTTCTGCTCCGGTCCGGCCCTGCCCCAAGCCAGGTGTCCGTCTCCGTTTTGCCGGGGAGGCAGGCGGTCTCCTTCGGCGTCACTGGGTGGAGGTCGCTCGGCCCGGGAAGCTGTGGTGGGTCTGGGATTCGAGCGCGGTCGTCGGTCGCGCTGGGTCGTGGCTCCTGTCACAGCCTGGAGCGGGCACCGGATGCGCATTGCGGGTTCCAGAAGTGGTGGGACGTGTTTGGAAGCGGAGCAGACTTGGGGGACCGCGGCCTTCGCGCGCTGGTCTACCGCAGGGGCTTCACGGCTGCGCCCGCCTCTGTTCCAGGGAAGAGCGACGAGCAGCGGGCGGCGGCGGCCCTGGCGTCCGCGCTCTGTGTCCAGCTCGGGCCCGGGATTGAGAGCGAGGAGGTTCTGAAGACGCTCGGGCCGGTCCTGAAGAAGATAATCTGCGACGGGACCGCGGGTGCGCAGGCCCGGCAGACGGTGCGTCCGCGGGTTCCGAGTTGGGGGGCGGGCTGGGGCGGGGCCCCGGGAGGCGGGAGGGAGTGTCGGGGGCGCTGGGGCAGCACGAGGGCGGGAGGGGGGAGGAACGGGCCATAGGGAACAAGGAGAGCCCGCCCACCCCAAATCCTGTGTGCTGGGGCGCGGGGGTCAGAGCGGCGTAAAGTGTGGATGATGGGGCGCTGCTTTAGGTGAGAAGTTTGAGGGCGATTATTTACATTTTAGGAGCTTTCTGCTCCTGGTTACTTGTTTTTGGAAGCTGACTTTTTTTTTTTTACAAGTTTCCTTAATGGACTCTATTAAAAGAAATGATTTTAAAAGCTTAAAAATCTATAGCAAACCTAATGTTTTAAAGGTTTTTAACAGAAAGAGTGTTGTTCTTTACATCGAACGTCCGAACTTCATCCCTGTCTCTGAGCTGGAGTTTGAAACGGCCGGCCACGGGGTGGGCGGGGCGCGCGGAGCGGAGGAGGCAGGGGCTCCGGGGACCCGCTCTGGGCTGGGGCTGGGGCTGGGGCTGGGGCCGGGCTGGGGCTGAGACCCCACTCCGCTTGCCTCTCGATCCGGGCTCTCGCTCTCCCGTCAGGACCGCATGCGCGGCCTCCGGCGCAGTTGTGCGGAACGGGAGCCGCGGGAAGGCAGGGAGTGGGGCGATGAGCACGGGCACTCATGGGCGCGTCCCCTCTCTTCTCCGTGTAGTGCGCCACCTGCCTGGGCGTGTGCTGCTTCATCGCCACCGATGACATCACGGTGAGTAGCCCGCCCGTGACCACCGCCGCCCTCGCGGCCCTCGCGTCTCTGTCGGCGGGGCCCCTCACCCCCCCACCCCTCTCGCGCACCAGGAGCTGTACGCCGCCCTGGAGTGCTTGGAGAGCATCTTCAGCAAGTCCTGCCTCCCGGAGAAGGACGCCCACCTGGTGCGCAGTGGCCCGGGCGCGGGGCTGCACGTCAGCTCGCTTCTCGCCTGGACGCTCCTGCTGACCGTCTGCCCCATCGGCGAGGTGAAGAAAAGGCTAGAGATGTGTGTATTCTTTGAGTTTCCCATTCCACGAGCGCGTTCGCGGTGTCGCTGTGTGTGGCCGCGCGGTGGTAACAGCTGACTGCCGCCCCCCAGGCATTTCCACAAGCTGCCCGGCCTGCTGTCCTCCGAGGACGTGAACCTGCGCATCGCCGCCGGGGAGTCGCTCGCGCTGCTGTTGGAGCTGGCCCGCGGGGTGGAGAGCGTAAGTGTCCGGTGACCCCGGGGGCTGCCCTTCCGTCACCTCCCTCGCCGCCGGGAAGGACGGGGCGGGAACGCCGGAGCCCGCCAGCTGGGAGCCCGCTGGTCCCTGGCCTGCGCCTGGGCGGGCGGCGGTGATAGCACCGCTGTCGTCTGTTGTCACCAGCCGGGCGGGGTCGGGAGAGCAGCGAGGAGTGAGGTCCGCCCCGTGGAACAGTCCCCAGAACCAGAGTTCGGGGCGCTCTGCTGCGCGGGCGGGCCCTGCGTCTGGCTCGTCTGCGGGGACTTTGCGGGGACTTACGGGTACCACGGGGCGTGTCCGAGTGCCCGGTGGTACCCGTAAGACGAGGGGCGGAGCTTGGAGTCGGCTCGGGTTTGGGGTCCGAGGCGTTTAGTCGCTGGGTTTGCGTTTGAGCGGCTCCCGGAAGCGCATGGCCCAGGAGACGGCCTGGGCTGCGCAGCCCCCCACCCCCCACCCCAGCGCGCAGGGCCCCCTGGCTCTCGGGCGGCCCCCGCAGCCATGTTCCAGGCCTGGCGCTGAGGGTCCTGTGTTGTGGGAACCCCGCGTCTCAGGCCGACGGGACATTTCGTCACCCGATGGTGGCCTCTGTTGGGAATCTTGGGTTATTCACTAGACGCTTTTTAATTTAAGGAGAAGGACTGTGTTTCCAGAAGGAAACTTCTGCAATGAAATGATTGAACAGTGAATAATTTCAGCTGGGATTTTAGCACACGTTCTGGGTTGCCTTTGTCCTTCACTTTCCGTCCTAGGCCTGTGTTTAAAAATGTCTGGGCTCGCCCTGGACGGGTGTCTCCATTGGGGTGTCGTCCCGCACACCAAGAGGTTGTGGGTTTGAGCCCTGGTCGGGGCATGTGCAGGAGGCAGCCGATGCCTATCGCTCTCTCTCTCTCGCCCCCTTCCCCTGCTTCTCCTCCCTTTCCATAAAAAATCAATAAACATATCCTTGGGTGAGGATTAAAAAATGTTTAGGCTGTTAAAGTTTGTATCCGGGAAGTGTCTTCCCCCCTACCTGGTTTTGAAGGACAGCAGGTAGGAATGAAAAGCAGGTCATTAGTGCCGCCAGCAACTAGTGGTTCTCCTGGTGAGAGAAACTGGACTCCGTGTGGCCGTTGGCTTCCTGGTACTGAGCTGGTTAACAGCTCCCTGCCCTCAAGGCCCAGGCCCCAGGCGTCCCCAAGAGTGTTACATTGGACCTGAGTCCTTGTCACAAAGATGAATGGCTTTTAATCTAGAATGGAGTGTCTCACTTGCTGTTTTGGTTAAGGAAGCGGGCTCTGTGGAAGGAGCGAGTGAGGGCCGTTCAGAAACGAAACCAGGGCCGATGAGCGCACAGGAGGTTCACCCGGGGGCCCTCGTGGCGGCGAGAGCGCGGCGTGGAGTCTCCCAGAGCCTGTGGCTGACGTGGCTGCTCCGTGATCTCGCACCCGGGGCACCTGGCCGCGTGACGCGCCGGCTGGCACTGCTCCGGGCCGGCCGCCGGGCCTCCCCAGGCGCGCTGCCGCCCTCGTTGGCTCCAGCAGAGGCCGGGGCGGGGGGACACCCGCACCACACTGAGCCCCGCCGCCTTCCCCTCCAGGACTTCCTCTGCGACGACATGGACTCCCTGACGCGGACGCTCCGGGCTCTGGCCACGGACGGGAACAAACACCGGGCCAAGGCGGACAAGAGGAAGCAGCGCTCGGTGTTCAGGGACGTGCTGCGGGCCGTGGAGGTGAGCCTCTCGGCCGGGCCAGACTGCACGGCGGCGCCTTTCATTGACTGAACTTCACCTTTGACCCAAATAATTTTCTCATTTTGACACCGAGCGGCTTTTTAACAACAGAAGTGAAGGCTTGTATTTTTCCAACAGAGCACATTTTAATTCTGATGTGTAAAGGTTCTCTTCTACTAGGTTTAACAAGTCAAAGACTTTCCTAGTGGTAGAAGTGCATCTCACCAGGGTACTGGGCCGCCCTTCCAGCAGCAGTGCTTAGCACGCACGTACCTAGTGTGGTGCCTTCTGTGAGGAGTAAACTGTTGCCTGCACCCGCTACCTTTACGGTGCTAAACACTGAAATACCAAAAATCCAGCTTTTTAAGATTGCTTACCTTTGTTAAATCTGACGCTGGAACCCCTTCTGTGGGCCTCCGGCCTGCTTGGGCCGGCCTGGCAAACACTGTGATTTGGAAACCGCTGGGGGTTGCGGTGCGCGGCGCCTGTGCGCTGGGGGATAAAGGCAGCCCCACCCCGGGGACCGGAGGCTTTGGCTGTGTGTGTGTGTGTGTGTGTTCAGGTAAAGGTGTTTCTTGGATATAAAGGGCGGTTCTTTTTAATAAGTACCTCACCAAAGCGTCATCCACCCTGACGTGCTAGTGAGATGAGGACGGGAGTTAAAACCCAGATGCTCAGCCCCGCCCAGAGTGACGGGGTGGGGGGAGGAGCCGGCCCAAGTGGGGGCAAGGCAAGGGGGGAGGGGCAGCGTCTCGCTCCGTGGCTGGAAGGGGGAGAGTGGGTGCCTGGACTGGTTTGTTTCGAGGCCAGGGACAGTTTATGGGAGAAGCCACAATGGAGAAAGGGACATTGGAAAGTGCAGGGAGGCCTGGGGGCCCCCGGTGGTTAGTTACAGGGCAGTGATTAGCCCTGAATCGGGTCCGGTTTCGGAGCCCAGTGCTGAGGGTGCAGATGGGTTCCGAGAGTTCTTTGCTGGCGTCTCGGCGTCCTGCTGGCTGATTGGTGGGTCTCTGCACCACTGTGGCAGGCCCAGGACTGAGGGCGCCTCGCAGGCCGGCCCCGTCCCATCTGACCACCAGTGAGGTGCAGGGTAGACCGCCCTTGTTGTGGGGAAGGGGACAGCCCAGCCCCCCGAGAGTCACATCGGTGGAGTCTCGAGTACCTGTCGTTTCTGCTCCACCGTGTGCTGTGTCTGCTGGGGGGGGGGGGGGCTCCTGCCCCACGAGTGCCACCGCCTGTTTTGTCCACTGTCCCTGTGGCAATGGGCTCTACTCTGCCTGGCTCCCCCTCCGTGTCCGCGACTCCTCCAAGAGCGGGCGGCCCAGGTTCTGGCCCATTCTGCCGACTTCCCCGTCCTTACGGGAAACCCCTCGCTGTGTGCATGTCTGGTGGCCCTTCCGACGGCCCCTGGGCCCCCCCTGCGGTCACACTGCAGACGTCGTCCCCTGGTGCGGCCGGTCCTCGTCTGGCACCTGAAGCTCGGGAGTCACCTCTCCCTTTCTCCGTTAGCCTGCGCTGGGCCCCGCCCCTCCGGGCGGGTCTGTCCGCTGACCTTCCCTCACTTCCTAGACCATCAGTCCTGCCCCTGGCTGCTGGGGCGTCCCTCCGACCTGTCCTGGGACCTCCTCTCCCCTCCCTGCCCCCCCAATTCTAGGCCCATGCAGACTCCTGACTTGTACTTTCAGTTTGTGGAGTGCTGTTGAGGTTCAAAAACCCGCGACAGTGTGGTTTCGCCCTTAATATGCACCCGACTGGGCTCCGTCCCCAGTCTGCTGCAGCCGGAGGAACCCTCCATCCGGACGGGGCGCCGCGCAGGCTACCGCGTCTCGGTGTCAGGCAGACCGTCTTGTTCACTGATCTTAACGTGCGTGCTGTGTGCGTCCTTCTAGAAACTGTGCTCACGTCGCGTCTCCTTAGCCTTTTCTTTCCTCTCACAACTTCGGTCTTTCTGTGGGCTAGGAGCGGGATTTCCCAACGGAAACCGTGAAGTTCGGCCCCGAGCGCATGTACATCGACTGCTGGGTGAAGAAGCACACCTACGACACGTTCAAGGAGGTCCTGGGCTCGGGGCTGCAGTACCACCTGCAGGTGAGCGCCGGGGCCCCTGCCGCTGCTGGGAGCGGGGCTGCGGGTGTAGCTCGGACGGGCTGTGACGTCAGTGGGGTGGACGGGGTGCTGTCGGCAGGACGCAGGCCGGCAGGTTTACTTCCGAGGGTGAAATTAGGTGAAACCGAAGCCAGCCCCTCGGTCCGCATTGTGTCTTGGTGCGGGGAGACGGGTGCCAGGTCCCTCGGGTCCCGGGCGCTGGCGCGCAGCGGTCCCCCAATGAGACGCAGGACACGGCGACCTGAATCCATGCTCACACACCCCTCGTAACTCCTGCGGTCGGGTTTCTGCGTGGGGGCGGGGCGGGGGGGGACGCCGGTGTTGAAGGCCGAGCCTCACCGCCTTTTTCTTTCCCCAAAGTCAAACGAATTCCTTCGCAACGTGTTTGAACTCGGACCCCCGGTGATGCTCGATGCGGCGGCGCTTAAAACGATGAAGATCTCTCGTTTCGAAAGGGTGGGTTTCACCGTGTGTGTTCAGCAGACCCAAAGGCCCCGCTGCAGAGCCCACCCCGAGCAGGGTCGGCTGTGCCTGGGGCGTCGGTTCTTCACGACTCAGACCCGGAGCCGCGCACTGAAAGTGCGGGCGCTGCACTGCATTGCGGGCTGGGGGGAGCGGGGGTCGAATGCGGGCTTTCTGCTCGTACCCTGTGATCCTGACAGGAATTATGTTCACTTTTGTTTAATTGGTATTAACATAGAACCTCATGTTTTGGGTTTTAATTTTATTTATTTATTTGTTTATTAGAGAGAGGGGAGGAAAAGGAGAAGGAGAGAAACATCAATGTGTGGTTGCCTCTTGCCTGTCCCCCAACCGGGGACCTGGCCCGCAACCCAGGCTTATGCCCCGAGTGAGAATCGAACCGGCGACCCTTTGGTTCTCAGGCCAGCACTCAATCCACTGAGCCATACCAGCCAGGGCTTTTTGTTTGTTTGTTTTTGACAACATAGAGATTTTTTTTTTTTTTGCATCAGTTTATGATCTGACTTTTCCTAGATCAAAGTCAGTGCTGATGTACCTTTTTCCCCACTGGAATTTTCTTAATATAAACAAACACTAATTTCCGTTAATACGTACATGTGTTAATTCCCCCTTGTTCTCTTTGTATGTGTGTGTTATAAGCATGTAAAGTGTTTCTAGGGTTGAGTTAGTTCATTTCTCTGCTTTGTGGTTTTTATTTATCTTTTAAAAATTTTTGGTAAGACCGTCTTAAGCCTCTGTGAGTTACGGCCGTGTCTCCCTTCCCTTCCTTGCAGCATCTGTACAATTCCGCAGCCTTCAAAGCCCGAACCAAAGCTCGAAGCAAGTGCCGGGATAAGAGAGCGGATGTTGGAGAATTCTTCTAGATTTTCAGCATTCGAAGACTACTTTCTAACTTGCGATTTCTTTTCTTTTGTAACTTCTAATGTATTTAAACTCTAGACGGTTTTTATCTTGGGTCGACACGGATAGCTTTTGTAGCAGGGGTTGTATAGTACTTATAATTTAATGTATAGTATTGCAAATGATGAGTTCTAATGGTCTCTGTAAGTATCAGTAAACCATGAACAAAGGGTCATGTTTTCTATTTATGAAGAGAGCAGAAATACGGTGTTTCATGATAAGAAAACTGTTAGCCAAGATGAAATATACTATTGTTGTCAGATATGTTGATTTAATGATATAGATATTACAACGTATTTAATTTAGGGTCTTAGACAAATGAGATGGATACAATTTTGGGAGCTATTTCTTCTGGGAAAGCTGCTATGTTTTTAACTCTACGTAGAACCTAACGATTTTAGTTTTGTCACTTGGATCAACAAAGGGAATTCTGCCACAAGACCTTACAGCCACACCCCCAGGCCACTCAGCCCGCCCGCGGGAGTCCCGTGCGAGCTGGGGGGTCGCGAACCCTGACCTCTGAGGGTCGTGACACGAGTCCCGTCTGTTGTAAGACCTGTGCTCTTCATTTGGAATAAAGATCTTTTCACACCACAACTGTTTCTTTTCTAACAGAAGACGCATTCACGGGTTGGGAGTCCAGGGCCAAAATGACGGAGTTGGGTAGGGAGAGGGGGACAGAACCGTGTGTTTGGGAAGGTGAAAACAGATGGGAAAGTGTAGCAACGTGTCCTTGGGGTTCCGGTTGCCGACTTTTAAGACACTTGCTGCTTGGCTGCCCCACGAGGTGGTTCTTCAGTTTTTGAAACATCATCAGCCACGAGCGTCCGGCCTGCGGCCCAGGGTGGCTATGAATGCAGCACAACACGAGACTTTAATGTACCGAAAACCTTTTTTTATTTCTCTCGTCAGTTTTCGTTAGTGTTTGTATATTTAATGTGTGGCCCAGAGATGCTACACGGTCGGGCACAAGCATTTTGACCCTGTGTTAGGATTTATTGTCAAACTCCTTCAAAGTGACCCATTGCACGAGCCACAGCGGCTGCTGCCTGGACTCCACAAAGTCCTCGGTCCCCTGGCTCGCCAGGGGTCACCCATAGTCCCCTGAGGCAGGTGCCCCGCCCCCGTCCCCACTGCCTTCTTCCCACTGTCGACACTGCAGGAGTCTCGTTCATGTCTCCTCCTGTTTCCATTCTGGTAGTTTCCTCATTTTTATTCCTACTCTGCCTTCTTACCAGGTTTGAGGAGGAAGAAGAGGTGAAGGTGATCATGTGCAAACAATGTCCTTTTTATTCCTGAAATCGGTGGGTGGTTGCGGGGCCCGGGCCTGGTTACTGGGGATTCAATGTATACAAATCCTTGAGGGCTTTTTTTTTTTTTTTTTTGCGTTTTCAAGCATTTTTTATTATACCAATAGAGAGTTGCATTCTGCTTAAAAATCTCAGAAGCATTTGTCAAAGATGAACCAAAAGGAAGGAGGGAGAGAGAGGAAGGAAGACACGGGGGGGGGGGGGCGGCTCAGGGATAATTTGCCCCAAATGCTTGGGCTTTCTCAAAAGGGGCAAATGGCACACGGTGGGCCAGTCCATTCCTCGAGTCTCGCTGGTTTAAAGGAATTTACAACGGTCCCTGCCAAACTCGTTCTTTGTGTTGAGCCCCAAGCGTTAGTGTGCGGGCAGTCTGCATCTGTGACCAGCGCCTTTGCCGGCGTTGACGGAGTTCCCTGGAGTTGAATCAAGATGCAGTGAGAGGCAGTAGCTGGAGGGAAAAGCAAGAAACCTTTGAAAATGTCCCCAGATTAACCAGTTCGTGTCAGAATGCCTGTTTGCTTCTGTGACCCGAAACCCTTTCTGATGTGGCCTTTCGGGTATGTGACAGCTCAAACAGGGAAGCCTCTCTCACTTTTGCTCCTGGCGGGTGTCCGGAGGGCTGACTGGTCCCTGCAGGTGCGCCCTTCCCAGGCCAGAGTCGGGCGGAATTCAGACTTGGGTGTGAGGACATGCTTCGTCTCTCTCCTCCTCCCTGGGCCTGAAACCTAGGGCTCAGGTAGCTCGGAGTTTGTTTGTAAAACTGAGCAAGGTAATAACAGCTGACAAACATTTTCATTATTTAAGAAATCGAGCATTAACTTTTTTTAATAAAACCTTTTTTATTTTTTTTCTCTAGGGTTTTTTTTTATTTTGTTCTTTAAAGATTTTATTTTTTAGAGAGGGAAGGGAGGAAGATAGAGAGAACCATCAATGTGTGGTTGCTGGGGGTCATGGCCTGCAACCCAGGCATGTACCCTGACTGGGAATCGAACCTGCGACACTTTGGTTCACAGCCTGCGCTCAATCCACTGAGCTACGCCAGCCAGGGCAAGCATTAACTTCTAAATGCATAATGTGCTTTTGAATTGGTCCCTGGGTATAAATGAACATTTCTCGTCAGTAGAGCGAGGCCCAAACTGACTACCAGTGTAAAAGGAATTCTGTGGAGTGGGACGGTTGACACTTGACCTGCCGTGTGTTTCGGGGATGACAGGTGTCCGTCTAGTCCCGGCACCTGTGGCAGGGAGCCCACACAAAGAAGGCCACTGCATCAGACCTGGAGCTAAGCCTCCGGAAAGGAAATCGAGGGGACCAAGTGCCTGTGTCACCTGCGGTCGGTCTGCAGCCGGGGTCTCCCCTCACGCCGGTTTTGGGGCTGCCAGCAGCCCCAGGAACCCTCTGACCGGCTGTTGTCCCGGTCGCAAGGTCGAGACCTTCCTCTGGCCCCGCTGACTGTGGTCCTCTGGTGGTTCGGAGTCCCGGGCCAGCACTCGGTCCCCGGGCGTCCACCTCAGGGGCACACCAGCAGCCTGTGGGGCGCCTGCCAGCTGCACAGGCTCGGCCGCCAAAGAAGGACAGGCACTCAGTCCAGCGAGAACCTCGTCAGCCGCCACGCGGACCGAGGCATGCTGGGTGTTTCTCTTTCGAGCACAGTTTCAGCGATATGTTTCCTAAAACCCTTAGGTCCCATGCGAAAAGGCCGGGACTTGGAACCTTACACCTACTTGGCTAAATTCCCTCTAAATATAGACCAACAGTTTCATGCTGGGACTCTGGTCGCGGGAGGGAGGCGAAGAAAGACCTCGGATTTCTAGAAAGTTTTATTGCAATTGCTTCTGAATAGTTTCGTTTTTCTTTTTGGGGGGACCTGGAAGTCAAAGCCCACGTTTCTGTAAGTAATTTGCATGCTATTGCTCTCCTGAGGCTGAATTCTTGGGGCTGGGAGGTCTTTTGTTGCATGTACTCCGTGATTTTAACTTTTGCTAGAAATGATTTAGACTCGATTTGAAAGAGTGCTTTCCCACTGAGACGAGGCAGAAACTCTGAAATGGAATCAAAGAACAAATTACCATGACTCACTCCATAAAGCTTCCTACTAGATGTTTTTTTAATCCTTCCCCAAGGATATGTGGATTGCTTTTTAGAGAGCAAGGAAGGGGGATAGAGAGAGAGAGAGAGACATCACTTGGTTACCTCCCGTACATGCCCCTCCTGGGGATCGAACCGGCGGCCCTGTCTGTGCAGGGGGTGTCACTCCGACAACCAACCGAGCCACCTGGCCAGGGCTTTTTTTTTTTTCTTTTTCTTTTCTCTTTTGTGTAATTTAAGCCTCCTATTAGCTTTGCATTAAGCCCAGTTATAACAATTCTAATATCATGGCAAACAATACTAGTGTGAGTTATTCCCGTGCTTTGATGCCAAGGACCTACGGGAAAAAAGAAAGAGCAAAGCAATTTTTCATGGACAACTGTCTTTATTTGTCAGCATATTTACTTACAGGCAGTCAAAGAACTCCTCAATGACAAAGAGAATGAGCTGTTAGCGTCGACCTAAACCAGAGGAAAATGAAGTTACTTACGTGTTTCCCTCCGGGCATTAATTAGAGAGGGCTCCATGCAGAGGAGGCGGCTTCGGCCCCGGCTGGTGTGTGGCTCAGTGGACTGAGCACCGGCCTGCAACCCGAATAGTCACCGGTTAGATTCCCAGTCAGGGCACAGGCCTGGGTTGCGGGCCAGGTGCCCAGTTGGGGGCCTGTGACAGGCAGCCAATCATTGCTTCTCTCCTTCCATTTCTCCCATCCTTCCCAGAGCGGGGGGAAAAAAAGAGGATCCTGTTTTGATCAGTGTTACTTAAGGAGCAAACTTGCACACCAGAGTCAGGAAGGAGGGCGGTGGCATTGCCCTGCAGAGTTCAGCAACGCTCCAGCTTCTCCGGCCCCGAGGGTCCTTCCCAGACGCCCTCATGACACCCTCATACGGAGCCGCCCGAGAGAGCAAGAACTGAGTGTCAAGCGTCGGGGCCACGGGATCTTGTGTCCTGTTACCGGCAGAGTCATTTGCAGGATCTTGGCGGCCGCGAGCCACACACCCCTGACTCAGCTCTCTCCGCTGCTGGCTCTGAGTTCTCATTGGCATGCCTTGCAGTTCATCTGAAAGTACGTTGAGGGGGCATCTACTTACAAGGCCACGGTTCCGTCCAGAGCACCGCAGAGCCCACTCTGAGTTGCTGCTTCAGTGCTTTGGGACGCGGTGTTGTGCTGAGTCACCTCGTTAGTGGGTAGCAAGGCCAGTAATTTGGAGACTTTGTTAGCTGCCCCGCTCTGGCGTCAGTGCTGGTGGTTAGGATTTCCCAGCTGGTCCGCGACTCGGTGAACGCGCACACAGCCTCCGGGGGAGACTGAAGCGCAGTAATTACATTCCCGAAGGGGAAGCTAAGGCTCACGGACACTAAACCGGAGATCCAAAGAGCCACCACGCCTTAGTCACCACGCCCAAAATAGAAGCGGCTTGGGGTGGTGACCCTCTGACGCAGCACAGGCGAACTTGACTCCTCACCACACAGCAGCGCGGGGGAATGAAGGACAAAGGGATGACGAAATGGAAAGCTTTTCTAGAAGAATGGTTTCGAAATGTCACAGGACACCAGTCAGTAGCTTTGATTTTATGGTGCTATTTTTTTTTTTTTTGGCACTTTAAATCTTTCCCTTAGGAATGCCCATGAGGTATCTTTATAATTGGAAGTCAGTGACATCGATATCTAAAGTGCTTCAGTGGTATCTTCTCTGGAACAATCAGGGACGTGTGTGTTCTTGGTAATTTTTTTTCTTTTTTAAATCTTTTTTTGCATTTTTTAAATTGTTGTTCAAGTGCAGTTGTCTCCATTTCCTCAGTAATTAACATTTCAATATAACACCCTTTTTAAATTTTTAACTTTGGGAAAAAAAAAAACAGGTCCATGATCTACCAAACACACTGAATTTTTTGTTGAGGGTCACGGGACATGTTTGTTTGTTTGTTTGTTTGTTTTTTACAAATACTAGTATGTCTTAAGTATTAGCGGGAAATTGCTGGGTTTTAATGTTTTTATTTTACTTTTTATTTTATTTTTTTAATTTTTTTAGAGTGCAGTTCAAGCTGCCTAGTAAGTGGCTGATCCTTTTTTCAGAGCTTCTCTTGGTATTCACATGTATGGTTTTTTTTTTTCTTGTCTAAACTTGGTTCCTCCTGACTCGATTTCTCTCCACTCCGGAGCTGGCCACTCAAGGACGTTTTTTAAATGTTCACGGGAAGTAAAGAGGCGCTGCCGCCATCAGGCCCAAAGTCCTGGGCCTCCTGCCGTCCGGACAGACGGACGGACAGACGCCCCAGGAGCACTGCTACCCCCAGCTTTGTTTCTGTCGGTGAGCTTGTTGTTAACCGCCTTGACTTCTCTGAAAAATAGGGAGATTAAAACCCCAAACAAAAGATTTTAGGTGTCCCACCCGAACAGAAGTCACTGGCTTCTCAACTCAGCGGCACCGAGCACGGAAGACTAGGGCTGGCTGCAACCCTGCAGGGGGCGTTCAGCCCCCTGGGGAAGCCGGAGGCGGAGGCGGACCAACGCTCTGAGGCTCCTACGCTCCCTGGTAGGAGGAGGGACGAGGTCCAGCACGCGCACGCAGGAAAGGCAGGTGGATTCCGGAGGAGGGGGGGCTCGAGCTGAGCAGCGAGCCAGGACGAGGGAGGGCTGGGGAGGAGACAGGACACCCAGGGGGAGACGCGGCACATCTGCCACCGTCTAAAGGTCACTTTCCTCATTTGTGCGAAGGACGAGGCTCGGCTGGAGCTCTGAGAACAACGGCAGTTTGCCTTCCTGGGGCCTGCCTTTCACAGCATTAATTCAAAGGCCGCAGGGTCTCTGTCTGCTGGAGAGACACCTTAAAATAGACCTGTGAGTCCATCCGGGCTTTCCAGCGTTGCTTGAACTTGGGCTGTCATTAGGGACTATTACCTTAAACGTAAACCTCAATTTAAAAGCAATGTATGATGTGGGTGGCATCGATCTAGGGAAACTGGGGGGTGGGGGACGCCAGAAACCCTGGAGTCTGGCTTCCAGTGGCCGCAGGTTCCTCTCCGTTCCGTCTCAGCCTGCCTGGACTTTGCCTGGAGGACCCACGGCCAGCCTGCAGTGGCCCGAGAACACATTCGAGGTGGAGACTCATGCACCACACTGGGGCACGACATAGGAATCCCAGCCCTGGAGGGAAGCCTCACGTGATTTGAATGGACCCCAGTAAATTCTCGTCCGCTCTCATGGCCTCAGGCGGATGAGCTTGATCTTATCTTTCTAGATGGTTAGGCATGGTCTTCTTGCCCGATGGATTTGAGTTATCTAGCCAGAATATGAACAATGTGGTATAAGGGACATATTTTAACCCCTGGCTGGGTGGCTCAGTTGGCTGGAGTGTCATTTCCATATACCAGAACGTTGCGGGTTCAGTCCCGGGGCGGGGCACGTACAGGAGGCAACCAATCGATGTTTTTCTCTCATATCAATGTTTCTCTCTCTCTCTCTTTAAAAAATAAATCAATAAACCTATTTTTCTTAAGGGGAAATACTTTAAAATCAATGACAAAATGAAAAGGGGGCCGGGGAAAATACAGGCAGAACGGAGACATCGGGGAGGAGGGAAGAGAGTGGGCAGATAAGCAGGGTGTGCAAAGCACTGCACAACTGCTCAAGCAAAGCGAGAACAATAGGAACCAAGTCGGCCCCAAAGGAACTGTTTTCTTCTGGGTGAGCGAAGCTTTTCCAGGCCTTCGGCTGGAAGTGGGATGTGTGGGCACTCCCCACGGGTCCTCGTTCTTGGGGTGCAAGCTCCCCGGGCCGGCCCCGAGGGTGACTCCGCTGTTTTCTTCCAGGGACGATGAACCGCCCCTCTCCAGATGCCGGCCCTCACGACGTTGCTGAGGAGAGAAAGCTGTACGTCGTGGATTCCATAAATGACCTGCACAAGCTAAACCTCTGCCCTGCCGAATCCCAGCACCTGTTCCGTACGTGCGCCCTCCCGGGCTGACGGCCCTGCCGCGGGGCCCCCCTGGGAATAGCAGAGGCTCCTCCTCCGGGGGTGTGGGCGTGGGGAGGGCCGGCGGGCCTTGGAAGCAGCTCAGCACCGGAGGTGCCGCTGGTTATCAGGGCACGGGACTTCTTGGCTCCTAAGTGAGATCCGAACCCTTGCCGTCCAGGCTCTGAGAAGTCCCTGCGGAGTTTCTCTCCCTGGAAAGGTGGGGGAGGGGCTCTCAGGCCTTGCAGCGTCCACAGCCAGGTCACCGGGGGAGCCCCTTTCCTAGAGCAAACTGCTGAGAAAGTGCTCCACACACTTATCTTGTGTTTAAAGAAAAATCGTTACACAGTTGTTGGTCCCAAAAGTCCACTTCATTTTCCAACAAGTGACATATTGCCCCAACGAGAGAGCTAGGGGAAAAAAAAAAGGCGGGGCTTGGGGGAAACCAAAACAAACAAAAAAAAATCTGCTGAACGCTGACTGCGTATCTCGTCCCCACACATTGCGGACGATGCCCCGTCTTTTCCAGCTTAAACGCCGACATCCACGCACAGGTGCTGGCGGCGCTCTCGGCCCTTGTTTCACGGGCGCTCTAAACTCGTGTGGTGCCGATTTTGTATCTCTTCTATTCTCTTCCCGAATCTTGCTTTTCTTTTTGTTTTAAAGTGTGAAGTTTTTTTTAACCTGTTTTACTTGCAGCTGTCAGTCTCAGTGAAAGGAAGACTTTGGGCGCCAGCTGATGGGGCTGCTCTGATTCAGATGCAAAGGCTGTCGGGGTGGCCGGTAGGGGGGGGTGACTCAGGGCGTGTGGGAGTCGAGCCCCCCGCCCGCAGCACAGCCGGTGGGACTGAACCAAAGTCGGAGAGAATAAAAGCCAGTTCAAGCCTCTCCGGTGCCCCGAGTTTCCATTCTTCTTCGCATTCAGTTTAATTTGGGGGGCTACGGGGCGGGCCTTCCAAGTGGTGACGACATGCAGACCACTGACGGTGTGGGCTGAAGCTGGCTGGTTTTATAGGCACGGCCGCACTCCCAGTTCAAGGGCGAAACGTTTGAAAGAACCTTGTTTCCAGAGCGTGTCCGTCCTGAAGACCCCTTTAAGAAACCAAAATCCATCAGGGCCACTTTTTGTTCATATGGGCCCAGGCTCAGCGATGTTCCCTGCAGCGAGAGCAGTTTCCCGGGAGAGAGCCCAGCACTGGGGTCCCACAGCCTTTCCTCCTGGGTCACTCTGGGAAGAGGGCAACAGAGTCTCCACTCTGAACCTTTAACTTCTTTATCTCCTCCACTCCACCAAAAAACAAACAAACAAACAAAAAAAACAAACAAACCACGTTCTGCCACGTTCAGCGTTGACACGGTCTTCAAAGAACTTCCCAAACTGGGGTGAGGAGCTGGCTGGGCCCTGCTCGTCCTTTGAAGACCGATGCGGGAGAACGTAAAGAATCCCCTTCCCACAGGGGGCGCTGCGCGCAAAGTCAGGCCTGGGACCCCGCTTCTCGGCGTGATCAGAGGGAACGGACCGCCGGGACAGTCCGGCTCCGCTCCCGGCTGGGCGCTTTGTGACCCGGCTGTCCGTGTGTTTCGTGCTAGTGCCGGTGGAGAAGGTCCCAGGGGGCGGCGCTGCCTCGGGAGGCGGGAGCTACGGCCTGTTTTTCCTGGGGCTGATCGTCGTGCTGATCCTCAGCCTGGCGCTCGTCTCCTTCGTCATATTCCTAATAAGTGAGTACCCCGGGGGCCGGGGTGGGGGGGTTCCCGCTGCTTGCAGGCGCTGGCTTCGCGGCTGATGTTTCGTTTTGCTCAGCGAAGGCCCCAAGGGCATCCCCAGTGCCGGAAGTTCACTAGGACGGACGTTAAATATTGCTACAACGCTTGAATTTCTCCCTCGGAGCCTCTAGCTGTCAAGCGATAGGCAGTTTATTCTGCGAATTCTAGGTTTCCTTAATCCCATGCATAGGCGTAGATTTTCCCGTGAATTCAGGTCTGTGACATATAGTCACATTCAGTTTCCAGCTCCTTCATGCAGATTTCTCTTCTGAAATGTTGTGCCAGCGTCAGCTGGTGCCTCACACGTCCTGGCCGGCGGGGGGGGGGGGGGGTGCCCAGTTGGCTGGAGCCACGGTTGTGTCTGGACCCACAGTCAGGGCACATGCAGGGGACAACCAGGGAGTGCGTAACTTAGTGAAACAACACACTGATCTCTCTCCTTTCCTCTCTAAAATCAATCAATAAAAAAATTAAAAACCAAAACAAAACTTCATCCTGCCGTGCCCCCCTTGGGTAATGATGAGTTAATACCCAGTTAAACTTTGGGGACGTTTCGGCCACGCCTACTGGCCCGGCAGCAACCCGAAGGAGGGTCTTGCTTCGGCGGGATGGTGAGCAGTGAGATGACGGAGGAGGAGGGTGACGAAAAGACGCTGTGTGTTGGGTGCTGGCTCTGTCCTGGGCACCGGGCTGAGTGCTTGATGCCTGTTTGCCCAGTGCTGACACTCAGGCTTACAGAGGTTCGTGAGTGTGCCCAAGGCTGCACAGCTAGAAAGTGCTGGATTGGGGCTCACAGACATCAGAGGCTGGGCACTTTAGTGCCATTATTCTGCTCCTCTGGTGTGAAGAGGCTTTATTGTATATTTGCTTCTAGTGTTTTCTGTTGAGGGCAAAGCTGTACGAAGAAACAGAAAGAAGACTTGAATAAAGAAGTATCTTTTTATTGGACAATTACTCTGTACCAGACACATAAGTTCATTAACTTAAATTCTTTCTCTACTCCTCAAGGTAGTGCCTAGTATTTCAGATTTTACTGACGAAGGACCATGTTCCAGAGAGTTCAACCCCCCACATTTTCCCAGCAGAACTGGGGTTCAGGCCTGGGCCCGTGTGGCTCTAGACACACTCCACTGCCCAAGGTCGCCCGGGCTGGCACGGAGAGGCTGTGAGACTAAGTCACTTGATGGGTGATCTAACCCTCAGCAGTTCTCTCCCGGGCCTGCTGGCTGCGTGGACTGTCGGAGCGGGGGTTTGCCAAGCGGGCTTTTCAGGGCTCAGGCTGTGACCAAATGCAGGTCCGGCCACGCTCATGAGACAGGTGCTGGTGGGAAGGAAAATGGTTTATTCAAGTGCTGGTCACCTGAGAACAGGGGGGACTCTTGTCCCAAAGCCTATCTCCATGACTCAGGGCAGGCAGAGGTTTTTATGGGGATGGAGAGGAGAACAGAACCAGGAGATCGAGGCAGGGGGTTGAAAAGTTCTCTGTGTGCAGACAAGCACAGTCGAGAACATCGAAACTGGTTAAGGGATGGTCTGCGGTGCGTCATCCTGGTTTTATGGTGGAAGGTCAGCAAATCTCCCAGAGCTGGGGTGCCTGAAGGTCAAAGTCTGTGTCTTTGAAAGTTAGTTCCCAGGGTTTTATACAAACATGCTGTGTATCTATAAGCTGCATATTAGTCGGAGTCCCCACTTACAGAAACAGTGCCACAAGAACGGTGGGGTGGGTTCCCATCTCCCGAGGGTACAATTCCCCAAGGTTACAAGCTGAGCACCTACCCAGGGCTCTGACGCTGGCAACCAATGTAACATTTCCGCTTTCTGTTTTGAAGTTCAGACTGGAAACAAGATGGACAACATGCTGCGGAGACTGGCGGCTGAGGGAAAGGACATAGATGATCTCAAGAAACTCAACAGCATGATTGTAAAGCGACTCAACCAGCTGGACTCGCGACAGAACTGAAGAGATGATCTTCCGAGAGCACCTGCTGACTCCGTGCCTCTGCGGGGCCGGGCGTGCGCCAGGCTGGGAGCCGAGCCCGGCTTCTCTGCAGAGGGTGGATTATCGGGATAGGAAGCCCGCCCTGGGGCCAACTTCCTGCCGCAGGGATGTGAGCAACTCCGCGGCCAGCGAAGGGGTGCACAGGGGCCACAGGGACTCATTTTATGGCCAGGCCCTGCAGCTTTAAGGGGGTGAGGTGGGTGGCTGGCATGAAGGACAACCAATAAGAAGCAAGGTAGTTCAGCTCTATAACACAATGTCTCTGAGTAGTGGTGTTCTGTCACCAGAACAAGGTCACTGTCCCAGCCAGGTGTGGGGTGTCTCCCGCACCTTCCTAAACTCCCGCAGGGAAGGACAGCATTTGTGGTCCAGGGAACCAGAGGACAGGCAATCTTTTTAATAAAGGAAATTCTGCTCAGGTGGTTAAACGTAGACCCTTATTTCCCCAGGGATGGGCGATGGGCGGACGGCAGGGCTGGTTGTGTCCTGGTATTTGCTGGTAGTCACGTGTGTACGGTGGGGAGGGGTCAAAGGAGAGACCCAGTTTATTCCACCAGCGTTTATGGAGCTCTCTGCACACTGCCCACTGTAGGGAGGCTTACACGCCAGTGGGGGACAGAGGAGAGGTATCATTATATATAAACATAGAAGCTTTGTTGGCTTGGTTTCTCATTGGAAAAGACAAAAACAAAAACATCCTTCAGTCCCCCGCTGATTCACTTGGAAGAAATTCGGTCCATCTATGTCCAGACTGAACTGCAGTAGGAAATGGTGCATCTGGAATACTTGGAACCCGCCTGGTGCTGGCACTAGAGACGAGGCACACGGTTTGTAAGATGCAGTGTGGTAAAAAATGAGCTTTAAAGGCTCTGTAACACTAAATAGTTAATGAAATAAACACAAGATGTTTTACTCGCCCGTTTCCACACTCAAAAGCACTTGCCCTGCATGCTCCTGGGCTTAAAATGGATAGCTAACGCACAGAAGACTTTAAAAATCTGAAATGCAGGTTTACCGGAAAATTCTGAGTGGCCTGTTGCGGGGACGTGGGAGAGGAATCCTCAGGATTTGCCGTGACTTCGCTTCAGAAACCAACGAGGAAGAGCCGATTTCTCTCCTAGAATCTGTTGGTGCTCGTTATGTGTTTTGAAACATCTTTCTACCTGCACGGTGGCTGCATCTCATGCTCAGGAAGAAATGATTCTTATTCCAGGAAATGTGTGGTTCTTACAGCACCAAGTTGTGTCCGACCCACCCTTCACCCCACTTTGGGGATCCACCCCTCAGGACCTGCCCTGTGTGGCCGGCGGGGCCCAGGCATTTGCACCCACCGAGAACAGCTTCCGTGGACCCAGTTTTTTAAATACTGGCCGGCTGCATGTCACCCTTTTTTGTGTGTGTGTGTGTGGAGAAGGGAGGAACGTTGGGTGCATGTCACCTGGACTAGGTGAAAATACTGCGCCATGATAGCCCATTTTGGTTGCTTAAAAAGATCGTTTTCATGCAAACAGATCGCTCTGTGTCAGGGTGTCTAAACTAATTTTCTGCCAGCTTAAAGGGATGGCTCCATTTAAATTCAGCAGAGGATGGGCAGAGGGGAAGCGTCTTCAGAGGACACTGCTGACCCACGTTCTCTGTGAGTGCGTTTGCCCGACAGCAGCTGGGACACGGAGAGAGAGTGTCAGGACCGTGAGCCAGCCTTCCACGGGGCCAGGAAGTGCATGTTTTAAATTTTATTTTAATTTGTTTTTAGAGAGAGAGGAAGGGAGGGGGGAGAGAGAAACATCGATGTGAAAAAGACATATTGATCGGTTGCCTCTCATATGTGCCCCGACCGGGGACTGAACCCACAACCCTGGGTTTTTGCTTTGCAGGACGATGCCCACCCCACAGAGCCACATCGGTCATGGCAGGAAGTGCATTTCTTTAAAAAAGAGGAAACATGAAAATAGGCTTTATCCCGTCCCTGTGTTCACGTACTCTCATGTGAGGAAGACAAAGGCTTCTCAGTTAGCATTTTTTAGGGAAAACCTGATCGGAAGGCAAGTCTAGTTTCTATGAAGACGGAAAGGATTCTTGGAAAACGAAGCAGCACTGCAAAAGGGAGTCAGTTCCGAGTGACCAGTGGGTGTTGAGCCGCAGGCGCGGGGCCCAGCGGTGAGCGCTGACACTCCGGAACATTCCGGAGGAGATGGAGACGGGTCCTGGCTCCACCCAGCGAAGGAGACGTGGGAGGTGAGAGACAGTCATGGCCTGTGGACCTCGCTATCAGAGAGGCTGACGCCGCGGTCGGGGATGGGGTGGGGACCCGCGGGGCTGTTCGGTGGGTGGCTGCGCGGAGAGTGGGTTCGGCGCGAACTTGCCTGCGGATTCCGGGTCCAGGCAGGAGTCCCCGTGCGGCCGTGACCTCTCCCGATGACCTCCCTGACCTCGGCTTACTCCCCAGTTCAGGGAGCTGGTCAACGTTTCCGTTGGGGGCTGTTCTGACAGCAGAACAAGCGGACAGAGAACCTGCAGGGGGCAGACAGGCGGCTGCAAACACAGCCGGTGATTTAAGCAGCGCTTCTCGCGCGCTGACAGCCTCTCGCTCCCCAGGCCGCACGGGGACGACCCTACGATGACGACCGCAAAGGTCGCCACCGGCAGACTGCAGGAGACTTCCACTCCGCACCCGCCCTGCCCCCACCCCAGCAAACTTCTGCCACGTCGTTCCGTGGGCTTCGACTTCCGATGACCGTGAGTCCGCCGAGGGGCGCTCAGAAACGAGCTCTTACGGCCGCGGACGCAGCAACGACGCAAAGGACGTCAGGCAGCTCGGAGGTGCCCCCTAGGGCCTGCTTTGGAGCCCCTGTTCGGTGCGGGCGACCGAAAACCCCGGTTCCCGCCGGATGGCTTGTAGGCGTCACAAAGGGGACTGTCTTCGCTGTTTCCCCGCTCACTTGACTCGCAGCCCCCGGACTTTGCCTTGTGATTGCATGCGTGTGCATGTGCGGTGGGGGCTTCGAGGGGCTCCTCGGGGCGCCCTTGGGGCACAGCGCCTGGCTCCCCACGTGACTCTGCGGGGCTGAGCCAAGCCAGGTGGAGTTTCCAGGCCGTGGCTTCCGAAGGGCACATAGAGCACAGTGGCTCTCACTGACAGGAGAGCAGGGACACCTGGTGGCAGCTGGCGGCTTCAGGGGAAGGAGGCCCGTGCACGGGAAGGAAGGAGGCGAGAGTCACTGCCGAGCAGCAGCAGCAGCAGCAGCAGCAGCAGCGTGTGATGGCAGGAAGGAGGGGAAACAGCTGCTTCCAGCCCAGCTGGGTGCTGCGTCCTGTCTGGGGAAGGGGGCTTCAAGGCTAGACGCTTCCCTAGACGGTGGTGAGCCCCATGGCCGGCGGGGGTGGGGGGGCGGGCAGACGGCTTTCCCAGGACGGCTGGCCAACCTGCTGTCTGGCCAGAGAGGAGCCTTTCCTCCCAGGAAGTTTCCCCCCAGCTCTGACCTTCTGGGCCGCCACGCTGGGCACCGAACCCGCCTTATAGCCCGGCTTCCATTGCGCGTCACTCTCGTCTCCCCTCTTGGGGGCGAGCTCCGTGAGGGAAGCACGTCCTCCCGGTGAGAAGACACTGGGGACTGACACGTTCCTATCACCCCCCACGGGCAGACACCTCCCGACAGAGGCCACACAGCAGGGTTGCCTGGGGCAGGCAGACCTTCCTGGCGGTCGACGGAGAGACCCCTCGCAGGACTCACCAGCTTGCCCGCCCTCGAGGTGGGCTGCGTAGAAGTCAGCTTGCCAGGGCTTTTAAGGTTCGGTCTTGGCAAATGAAAGCCCCACCATGAAGCCAAAAGACGCTTCTGCCATTTTGGTCGAGACCCAGGGAGTTGGAAAAGGGCTTGTGGCAAGTTCAAGTGCTGCAGGCGCCCGGAGCCTCGCCCTCGGCTTTCTGAGCAGCCTCCCCGAGATCCCCGTCCCCAGGGACTGGGCACCGAGGGACAACAGGGTCTTCTCCAGCCCCCCCCACCCCCACCCTGACCCATGGGCCCTCGGAAGCTTCTCTTCACGTTGGTAATGGATCTCTCTTTCTCGAGACAAAACCAGTGTGCGGCTTACAAAGCGATGGGCGCTGACCCAGTGTCAAAGGAGGGTTTATCAAACCCCCTAGTCTCGGGCGTCCCAATGAGCAGATCCCCCTTTTCCTTGTTGAGTATGAAAGAAAGGAAATCTCCCCAAAGCAGGGGGCTCACCACAGACCCCTAGGAGACTCCACTCAGTGGCCGGAGCCTCCTTGCCCCAGAGCCGCTGCGGCGACTGTCCTCTGGGTGAAGGCCACAGAGGACCCCGTTCCAGACCCCCCGTGACCACCCGTGCAACGGAGCCCTCCCGAACTCTCACCGCACCAGCACCCTTGCGTGAGCAGCCTCGCTCTCTCTGAACCCCTTCTGTTAACTGCTCCTCACCGGCCTCCCTCCCGGTGCCAGAACCCCCGCCTGTCCCACCCCGTCTCTCCCTCCCGAGACCCAGGGAGCCCCTCACGACAGTTCGGCACCGACTCCTCACCTCCCGGCTCCTCGGGACGAGCTGCAGGAGGTTCCCCCGGGTAAAGCCGATCTCCCGTGGCTTACAGACGGGTCTCATTTCAAAGACAGAAACGATAAGGGCCATGCAGGAGATGCAGTTGCAAGCCCTCGGGACATCGTGGGGGCAGCGTCCTCACCACTGGCTGCTTCGGCCCGCCTGGCCGAGCCGTGGGCCCCCACCGGGGTGCACGCACAGCCGAGGGCAAATGGCCGGCATTCACGCCGGAGGCGCCACGCCTCGGCAGGGACTCTGGAATGTCGTGCGAACAGTGTGGCTTCTGTACGTCCATCGGACATAGAATGAAAAAAAAATGGCCCCTGTGTTCGGGCATCATTGCATGCTGTGCTTTTACTTGCTGCCTTTGCATTATTAATATCCCGGGGCATTCTCGGCTCGACTCTCTGGAAGCGAGCGAAAGGAAATCACTTTGCCGCCGCTTCCCGCAGGGAAGGCGGCCGTGAAGGGTCGGCAGCTGGCAAAGCTCCGTCATGGCCCAAGGGGGTCGTTCCCCAGTCAGTGACTTAGGAACACTGGCCAGAGAAGCCCAGCAATCGGCTCCGGAGAGAGAAACACGAGGTTGGAGATCTAACCATCGCTGGCTTGATAAAAGAGAGAGCTGTGAGCCCTGGCTGCTGTAGCTCAGTGGATTGAGCGTGGGCTGTGAACCAAAGTGTCGTAGGGTCGATTCCCAGCCAGGGTACATGCCTGGGTTGCAGGCCACGGCCCCCAGCAACCGCACATTGATGTTTCTCTCCCTCTCTCTCTCTCTCTCTCCTTCTTCCTCCCTTCCCTCTCTAAAAATAAATAAATCTTAAAAAAAAAAAGAGAGAGAGCTGTGGTTCAGACCAAACAACAACCCTGTCGTCCTGCCGGCCACCCTCAAGTCTCCGCTGTGAGTGGTCAGTGGGGGACAGACGAGCTCAGCGAGGGCAAGTGACCAGTCCTAGGCCTGTTGTTTCCTTAGTAACAGGTGCATCTGTCCCTGAAGTGAGCCCTGTCCATTGTGAAAAGCACCCCGCTCTCTCTCCCCACTTGGCCAGAGGCCCTCCCGGGGAGGCGCGGGCACACCGCCCTGGACGTGTGTCTGATGGGCCGCTGGAGGTTTGCACAACGGGCCTCACATGCACGTCCCCCCTCCCGTGGACATTTCACTCTTGGTCTGTATGGTGTGATCTCTCACTGCACTGGCCATTCCCCGTGGACAGACCAGGGCCTCTTCGTGGCTGACGTCCTGTCAGAGAAGGTGACCAACCCTGGGGAACGTCCCACGAAGTCCGCGGTGAGGGAGAAACGCCCGTGACTCCTCAGCGGCTTCAACAGGCCTGTGCTATTTGGCCAGTGTCACGACCTTTGCGCGGTGCTCACCACCCTCGATCCTCTGGTGCAGCCGGACGCCCTCACGTTACTAAGATTCAATGGACCAAGTTTGCAGAAACCCTCCAAAGAGCGTGGCCAAAAGCAATGCTGTTGGTTCTTTTAAGTCTGAGATCCACCCCCCTCGGGCCCAGAGGCTGTCCCCTTCTGAGATGACGAACCCCGGGACGCCCCCTGCACATCCGGCTCCCACGTCTCTGGATCCACAGTTGGTAACGGGAGACACACTCTAACACTGGGAAGGCCTTGCTGCTTCTACTAAAGATTGCCCCGCTCTGGCTGAGCAGTCCTTGTACAGCGTGCTCTGAGATGACAACCGACACCCACGTTGTACAACCTGGAGGTGGATGTTCGCCGGCAGAGACAGCCCCACTGGGAGGAGCCTGCTGATGGCCTCATGCTGCTCGCGGCCAGGGAGCGGACGTGGGTGCGAGTGTCTCACCCGAACGAGGCACCGAACCCTGACGAGGCCCGCACGCGGCCCGTCACACCCCGAAGCAGCCAGCCTCCGCGGGGGACAGCTTTCCCCCGGCGACCACATCCGGCCCCCACGTCTCTGTGTCTCGCTGTTGGTTCTCAGTCGGTTCCCTTCCCTGCTCCATCGTGGAAGGAGGAAGCCTTTCGGGTGGTTGGGTCCATCCTCAAGAACCTGGATCTGCCCGAGAGAATGTAACCACCCTTGTTCCACCACCCGCGGGTCTGAGCCCTGGTGTGAGGGGATCACACGGACGACGGCGTCTGCCACGTCGCTCCGATTCTGTTCTGTGTTCTTGCGGTCCAGCTCCGCTCACCTTTGCTCGTTAGCCCGGGACACGGGCTGTTTCCCGATCCACGCGCCTTCCCTCGGATGGGAGAGACGGCAGACGCCCAGAAGTCCTTCACGACGTGGAGGCACAAAAGGCCGCTGACGCCGGAGGACCCGACTGCTGACCGGGGATGTTTTCACAGGGAGCGCTGGATGGAAAGGGGGGGGCGGGCAATGGTGCGATGTTGGCAGCGACCTAACCCATGGGATGGAGCGGGGGCTCTGGGGGACGTTCTCGCACCGCACGCCCCTGCCCTACGTGTACTCCCCACCTCTGCGGCGGCAGCAGACCCTCCCCTTAACGCCCTCCCCCTCCGTGTCCCATTCGATGCGTGCGCCTGTGGCTCCCACGTGCTCTGGACTGCCACCCTGTCTTTCGCCCCGGTAAACCCTTTCGGGGGCGGATACCCAGCGCTTCTGTCTTTCCAGTCGACCGCTCACATGTCAGTACACCTATTGCCCAGTGAACACACGTCAGACTTGCATTTTAATCCATTCGTGGGGGAACCCTTAGGATGAGGAAGTTGCCTCCAAGGGGAATGCAGGCAACTGACCTGGGCAGCAGCCAGTGAGAAAGGCAGTGGGGTGGGGGGAGGAAGGAACTCTCCGGATGGCATTGATGTACGAGATAGGAAACTGGTTGAGATTCTGCCCCTGGCACAGGTCATTTGCATTTTCATAGGTGATTTGCATCACCAGTAGAGAACATTTGCATCTCTATTGCACAGCGAGGCTTGCGGCTTAGTTTTCTACAAGTTAACTTTCACCCTTAAAAAGAGTGGTGACCTGCTCTCGCTGCCAGCACAGTTACCTACCGGCGTCTTGTTCCGGACTTGCCTTGGGGGGCCTCTGTTTTCCGGACCCCGCTCCTTCCAACTCTGGTCATGGGTAGTTTCCTGTCCTTCACTCCTCCATCATCTTCAACCCTGCCTGTCCGCACGCCCAGCACTCTGTAACTTCTCTGTGTAAGCGACTATCTCCCCCACAGACTCCCGGCGTGGTTTCTCCCGCCCTCCGCGCGCTGGCCCTGCAGCTCGGCTCTGGTACATCCTACAGGTTCAGTAAATGCTGGTTAAGTAACGGCATGAAGGAGGTGGGATCTGAGCCATGGTGTGAAAAAAAAAATATGGGGAATGCCAGGGGGTGGGGGTGGGAAGGAGGATCAGCCGAGTGGAAGAACGCCACACTCCACAGCGGGAGGATGGACTCCAGGGTGGGCAGGTTTTGGGGGAGCCCAGGCCAGGCCAGGGCGGGAGGGGGCGGGCGTAGAAAGCCCTGAGCGCAGTGAGAGGCGAGGTGCGGGGCGCCTTCTGTGGGCAGTCTGCCTCCCGCGTCCTTGGGCCGTCCTTGCCATCCCTTGCGGGGAGGACGCACGGCCCCTCGGTTCGCAGGAACCGGAGGGCGAAGCACGAACCGGGAGGCACCGGGAGGCACCGGGTGCAAGAAGGAGCAATGGTTCGGGGACAGCCGCCTCCCTGCAGAACCTCGCGGAGATTTTGCTCCTTTGAAAAAAGACTCCCCAGGTCCATTCAAGGGTGACAGGACGGCCTCCCTCGCCGGAGGAGACCCCTGGTAGCTCCTGTGCCACTGGCGGGACCCGGCGGCCCGTCTCCCCGGCCCGGCCCAGCCGCGGAGCGCCCCCGGCCGCGCTCCAGGTGTCCGCGGGCGCGCGCCCGGGCGCGTTCCGGCCGAGGGCGGGGCGCGGGGCGGAGCGCGGCGAGGCCCGCTGGGTCCCAGATCCCCGCCCGCCCGCCCGCCCGCCCGCCTCCCGGCCTGTGGCCCAGCGCCGGGAAAGTGCCGCTGCCCGGCGCCTGCGACGCGAGCGCGGGGCGCGCCCGGGGACGACGCGGAGCCATGAGCCGCCTGGCCCTGAGCGCCGCGGCGCTGCTGCTGGCGCTGCTGGTGGAGGTAGGGGCCGGGCCGGGCCGGGGCTGCGCCGCCCGGGGCACCCACCGGAGGAGCCCGGGCAGCGCGAACAATGCGGGGGCCGAGCGGGGACGTCCCGGGAGACCCTCCGCGAGAACCCGAGGGGTCTGGCGGCCGAGCGCCGTGCCGCCAGGTCCTGCATCTGGCACGGTGCTGGGAAGTGTAGGGACCCTGGTGACAGGGAGGCTCCCCCGGCCTCTCCGCGGCGCCGGCGCGTCTTCCCTTGTGTCCCCACCCAACCCCGCCCCAGCCCCGAAGGCTGCTTATTTCTCTGGCGTCCGGCTCCTGCCTTGGGAGACCCGGGAGAGACCTTTCCGCGCTACTCTCTCCCGACCCCCTCCCCCGCGGGGACTCGGATCCCGTGGAGGGGGCGTGGGGGGGGGTGTCCTGGGCGCGGCGCAGGCGCACAGAGCCGGGGTGGGTGGGCCGCGGGAGGGTCGCCGTGCGAGCGCGGAGGTGTAGTTGTGAGAAAATGTCACGGGTGCTGGGAACTAGCGGGGCGCGGCAGGAGGGGACATTCCTGCTGGTGCCGACGACGCGCAGGGGCTTCGGTGCGCGAGCAGCGCTCCCCGGGGCCGCTGCAGAGGGCGTGCGGCTGGAGCCCGGAGGGGCCCTGGGGGAAGGATGGAGGGAGGACGCGCCTGGTGACCCCAACTCTCCCGGGAACCCGGCTGTCCCGGGCGGCCAGCAAGCGGCAGCCTCTGATGGGGGGCTGGGGGCGCGCCCTCGCCGAAGCGGGTTCTTCAACTCGTGAGCCGGCGCCCTCCCGAGTGTCCAGTGTGAACTCGGGCTCGGTCCACCACTCTGCTCACCTTCCTTATTGGGAAGGAAGTTTGCATTACATTAATGGAGTCAAGGTGAAGGGATGACGAATAACTTACATCTCTTTCTGTCCTTTGTATTTCAGAGGGTTGCAACACTCTTGAATAGTTCGGTGTTTGTGCTGGAAACCACTACTGGGTTTTCCGAACTTGCTAAGAAATAAATGTTACAAGATGTTGGGAGAGCAAGTCTCCGGCTCCCCTGAAAGGAAAACTGAAGGGAAAGTTTCTTGCCCGAGGCTGTGCGGTAGCAAAGACCTCGTGTTTGTATTCTTGATACCGCTCCAGGCTCGGTGTGCTAAGGCCTCGTCCCGTGCACTCTTTCCATTCGTTCGGATATCTATCCGTTTATCCATCGTCCCCGAAGGGGACAGCGCGGTTGGTTTTTAGAGAGGGGAGAAGAGAGGGGGAGAGAGAGGGAGAGAAACCTTATCGGTTGACTCTTGAAGGCGCCCTGACCGGGGACGGACCCACAACCCAGGCATGTGCCCTGCCCGGGAATCGAACCCCCAACCTTTTGGTCTATGGGACAACACTCCAACCAGCTGAGCCCCACCAGTCCGGGCTGTTCAGAATTTTAAAACCGTAGGAATAACTTCCTCTCCGTGAGTCACTGGACATCGCGGAGCAAGGAATCGGAGAGCACCAGGTATATCACAAAGTGCACGCACCAGACCCTACCTGAGCACTGCCCACCGCCGCCCCCTTTGACAACCGCGCCGGGTGAAAATGTCCAGCCTCCGCTGGGTTCTGCTCCTGCCGGTCGGCAGCGTGCGTGGGGCTGTGCTCGGGGTGTGGAGCCGAGGCCACCTCAGGGGCTCAGTTGTTCTCAAAGTAGCCGTTTGGTTGCACCGGCATTGTCCCCTTCCCAGAGAGTTCACATCGTGTCAGAAAGGCTGGCACCGTGTCTTAAAAGCAGGACTGTCACAACACTCGCCCTAAGCGACTAAGCCAGCGCTTTCGCCACCTCGGTGGACCAGCCGGCTGATCGGTGATGTTTGTTTTCAACGGGCTGGCGGCGGGGAGGTGGGGGTAGCCCACTTTTCCACGATGATTACCCTGAGGTGTCTCTGAGGAGTCCAGGAGATTTCTTTATAATTCATCACGTGGAATTTTATCCCTGAGATCCAGATCTAAACATCTCAGGCTGCGTTCCCGTTACATGGGTCGCTCTGAGTTTCGTCTGGAAGACGCTGTTATCACAGCACCTTGGATGCTTTTGAAATCCCGAGTGGTGCGCCCGGAGGAGCCGTTACAGCCGCGCAGTGTGCGGGTGGCGCGGAGAGCTCCCTTGCGTTGGAGGGCGTGAAGCAGGAGCTGTCTGATGGCTTCCGACAGCCAGCTGCAACCTGGGACGTTTGTCTTTGTCTCTTTGTTCCGCCTGAGCTGGCTTCATTGTCGCTGCTAGTTGCTCATAAACCACCTGGAATGAGGGGGCCCCGGGGACAGTGGTTATTGCACCCCAGCCATCTAGCGCCCGGGGTCACAGCAGAGGGGACCTAAAACCTGTTTGGGGCAGGGCTGTCCTCCCCTGCTTCATCCCTTTGTAGAAATGCACATACCTGTGAGACATAAAGAGTGCTTTTTTAAAAAAAATTTTTTTCTCTGTCCGACATTGTTCTGAACATTGAACACATGTCACCTCGTTAGTCCTCTTGGCAGTTCCGTTTCTGCCCATTTTTATTTCAGATGGGGAGCTGGGAAAGAGCTCGTCCAGCAGGTCCGTGTGGGGGCTGGGGCGTGAGCCCAGGCTGGGGGCTCTGCCGCCCGTGCGGAGCTGTGCCCTCTCCTGCTGCAGGCATGGCGCGGCCTGGACGCGGTTTGCACACGGCACTTCTGGAGGCTGACGGTGGCCCTGGGTGGTGTGCATCCTACCCCACAGGGGGGCCAGCAGCCCCGCCTGTAGCAGCTCGGTCCTCAGGGCGACCGTAGAACTGAGCATCCAGCAGACACTTCAGAGAGTGAATGGGAGCTGTGGACCGTTCTGCCCTCAGGCATGCACAGGGCCGTCAGCCAGCCCTGAGCTCATCCCAAAGCCCAGACGGGGCCTGAAGCAGGCATGGCTGCTGACAGTGCCCCCCTCCCCGGGGACGCTGCTTGAAGCTCATTACTGGGGTGCCCTTTCCTCCGAGGGAACTCAGAGCTTCCTGGGACTGGCAGGAGGGGCCAGCGAGGGCTCTGCGTTCCGCCCTCCCCTCCCCCAGTCACTCCGTGCCACTGGCCTGGGCCCCAAGGGGAGACCATGGGGAGGGGAACCTCCAAGCCCCTCTGGGTCATAAGGTCCTAGGCTTCTGCCCTGTGTGGAGGTCCTGGGCCTGCAGCCACCGCAGTGCAGGCGGAGTGACTCCCCACGCCTTCCCTGGGCTGTGGCAGCTCCTCAGGGACAGAAGGAGAAGAGCTTTCAGAGCTGCCGGGGCTTTAGCTGAACCCGGGGAGTAGCGGGCCCAGGGTGTAGGCGCCTCCCGTGGGCTTTGAGGTGTTGTCACTGCAGCCTCCTTCTAGAGGTAGGTTGTGGATGCTTTTGTCATAGAGTTAGCTTTTTTTTTTAAATTTAAGGTTTGTGCATTTATGTTAAAAAAATATTTTTTTGCTTCTATGGATTCCAGAGAGAGGGAAGGGAGGGAGAAAGAGAGGGAGAGAAACATTGATCGGTTGCCTCCCGCATGCCCATGACCTGGGACCGAACCCACAACCCAGACATGTGCTCTGACTGGGAATCGAACTGGCGACCTCTTGCCCGCCCTGCAGAACGATACCCCACCAACTAGGCCACACTGGTCAGGGCTGTTCTAAGGGCTCTGTCCTTACTAGAGTGAGCCCAGAAATGTGTACTGAACTATTTAGTGTGAAATTCCCCAGTGCGGGGGCTGGGGTTTGCCACGCCCATTCATGGAGGAGGGGCAGGGGGATGAACTCCACTTGGTTATGTTATACAAGGACTGGCGTCGGGATCTGCTTGCTTCTTCCACGAACACGGAACCTTTAAGCAAGGCCTCGGCGTGTTTCAAACTTCTGGGGAAAGAACAGGCCTCCTCGGGTGAGAAAAAGCAGTGGTCTCCTCTTAGAGAGGGGTGGAAAGCGAGCATTATCTTTTAAAACTGGAGAGAGTAGGAGTTTCACTGAGTGTTTTTTATCAGGCCCTGGGTATGTTGACACCCAGGAGTCTCGAAATCAGAACCAAGTCTTGTTCCGGAGGGACTTCTTTTTGTCTTGTGCCAAACGATTTTCCTGCCCTGGGGTCCCAGTGACCGTGACAGCCCCCCGCCCTCGCATGCCAGTTTTCTGAAATAAATCTTCTCAACTCTCACGATCTATTGGCGTCTCTGGGCCACACTGGAAGAAGAGTTGTCTTGAGCCATACATTCGATACTTTGCAACACGTAATCACAAAAAACCCTCATCGTGTTTTCAGTGAACTTGTGGTTTCGTGTTGGGTTGCATTCACAGCCGCTCTGAGCCGCATGTGGCCTGCGGGCCGGGGCTCAGACACCCCGGCTGGAGAGCTTTTAGAATCTGGCCAACATGCAACTTGAACGAAAAAGAAGAGTGTGGGCAGTCTGTCTCTGGAAGCTCGGTGGGGGCTGGGTGTCTGCTGACAGGAGGTGACCGTGACGGGTGAGCAGGGCGGCGGGACGCCGCTCGGAAGTGGGGAGACCCGGCTCCCGGTGTGTGTGCCGGGAGGGCTGCGGCCTGGGGCACAGCCCCGCAGCTCTGACGGCTCTGCTTTCCTTGGGCTTGCGTGACTCCGGACGTGCACGGGTTAGGCTGGCGGCCACTCCATTAGCTAGCTGTGGGTGGCGAGTCACTCTCCTGGTTATCTTTCCTCGATGAGGCCGCGCAAACGTCAGCCTCTGCACGAGCTGGTCTTGACCACCCCGTGTACAGCTCCAGCCCTGGCTGGTGCAGCTCAGGGGATTGAGCACCGGCCTGCAAACTGAAAAGCTGTCAGTTCAGTTCCTGGTCAGGGCATGTGCCTGGGTTGCAGGCCAGGTCCCCAACTGGGGGTGTGCGAGAGGCAGCCAATGGGTGTTTCTCTTGCACATTGATGTTTTTCTCACTCCCTTCCCCTCTGTCTAAACAAACAAACAAACAGAAATCTTTGAAATCCCAGCCCAGTTCCCCTCCCATCTGCCAGCTATGCCCAGTAGCTCCCTCCCTGCTCCTTCTGTCGCCGTCACAGTATGATGGGATTTACTCTCAGTGTCTCAGCATCTGGGGTGGGGCGGGGTGGGGTGGGGGGGTCAAAGGGTTTGCTCCCTTCCGTTCACCGAAATGCCCCCAGCTGCTAGCACCATGCTTGAGACACAGTGGTCCACGTTTAATTTATTTCAGGAAGATGGACGATCGTAATTACATTGTCCAGGCTTTGTCCTGTTCCCTGTAGCGACAGCAACACCACGGAAGCCCAGACCGAGAGCTCCAGCCTGGCTTTGACCAGAACTCCGAGAAGCCTGGTGGCGGCCGCCCGTCCTCCCTACAGTGTGTGAGCCAGCGTTCGCCGGCCACTGGCAGTCGGCAGAGGTCCTGAGCCTTGTCTCCCGAGGGCTCTGCCGCCCGTCTGGGCCAGCGCAGTGCAGTGACTCAGGCGGGCCCTGGGGGGTCTTTTGGGAGAGCAGGGCTCCCCCAGCCACCTTTCGTCTCTCTCTCCTGGGCGTGGAGACCCTGTGCAGAGATGTGCTGACTGGACCCCGCCTTCGCAGGGAGGTGGGGTTCATGCCCTGGGCCTCCCTGAGTCTTTGGAGGTGGTCTAATGTGGAGGGAAACGGGCATCTCTGGAGCCAGACAGACCCGTGTGTTCAACTGATTCCTGCAGCCTCTTCTCGGTCATGTCACTTGGCTTCCCGGAGTTCATTTGTCGCGCCAGGGCGGTCCTGCCTGCCTGGCAGGAGACTTGTGCTCTGGGAGAGCCCGTGTGAGTGCGCAGGTTAGTCAAACAGTAAATGCTTCTGTGAGGAGGCTGCGGGCCTTCCTATGTGTCATTGGTGTCTGATGAGACAGGCGTTTGAGACGGAACCCACTCCTGGAGGCAGAGCAGAGAGAACAGCCCGCGGAGGCCAGTCCGCCTTTTTGGGGCGAGAGGCATCTTTGTGCAGAGCTTTTGAAACCAGCTGACTTGCGTCTGCTCTCTAGCTGCGGGTGCTAAATCCAGAAGGTGCTTGTGTTTTTCCATGTCATTCGTCCATTAGGGCAGGGGTCCCCAACCCCCCGGGGCACGGGGACTGGTACCGGGCGGGCAGCGAAGCTCACCTGAGCTCTGCCTTCTGTCCCCGTGGAAAAACTGGTCCCTGGTGCCGGAAATAGATTGGGGACTGCTGCTTTAGCGGGCTGCCTTCCCACGGGATGCGCGCCCAGCCAGCAGAGGGTGCAGACCTCCGCTGGGGTGGGTCCCGGGCCTCTCCCCGCCCCCCCCCCCCCCACTGTGCCTGCTCCCCAACCTGCTTCCCCACGCGGTCCCTGCCCCAGTCCTCCCTTTGTCGACTCAACGCCCGTTTGGTATTTGCTCAGCATTGGTTTCTCCTCTCATCGGCTTCCGTTCGCCCCCCTTCCTCTGGCTCGGCGACTCCTTCCTGCTCGGTGTGTCCCCCAGGCGGAAGGAGCCAGGCCTGCCTCCCTCCGTTTTTGTGTACTTATTGTTCGGGGGGTGGAGACTGGCCTCTGCGAGGTGCTTTGAGGCGCGCTCAGAGTCCGACTGGGCCCGGAGCGCGTGCCGTGCTGGAACTTCTCACGGGTCTGGAGGGCCGTGCGCTTGCTGTCCACGCCGGGCTCCGGTGTCGCAGAGTCTAACCTTCCCGGGCACGGCGTGGATCCCTCCGCGGCTCCAGAGGTGCTCACACAGCAAGCTCGGCAGGTAGGTGTGGTTCCTGCAGCCTCCCGCTGGTCGAGGCGGGCGCCGCAGGCTGGGTGCCCTGTTGGGAACCCTTGGGGGAAGAACTCGGCCCCGACTGACGGACCAGGGAGGGCTCCCCGGGTGAGCAGCGGGGCGTGGTGCTTGACACCGGCAATTTGCCAACCAAACCGAGCGCTCAGAGTCTCCCTGCTAGAACCTGCCCCTTTGCTTCCGGTCATGCTGCTCCCGGCTCTGGGAACGGCCTGTCTCCCCATGGTTCCCATCTCATTCCAGATACAGCCTTCTCCCGGGAGCCTGACTTGGTCCCTCCAGCCACCGTAACCTCTGACGTTCAAACGTCAGACTTAACGTGTTGCATTCTCACCGGGGAATAGAAACTGGAAAGTGGAGCTATTCCCAAAGAAACGGGTGGCGCTCATAATTCACCGCGCAGAGCCTCCAGCAGGTCCCCAAAGCTGCCTGGAAACTGCTCAAGGTGGGGACAGGCACATCCTGGAACAGCTGTTATTAATGCAGGGACACACACGGACTTGATTTCCTCCTTGAAGTGTACACCCTCTCATTTGCATATTGGGACTAGCCAATCCCTGCGGGCTCGGCCAGAATCCTTCATTTGCATGAGAGAATCACACCTGTGCTTTGGCCTCTATGAACCTGCCGTTCTTTGTTCTCCCTGGACTGCAGCTGGGCTGCTGCCTGCATCCCTGGCTCCCAGGCTGCAGTTCCTTTTGCTCAAATATGGAGTCAGTGATTTTTATTCTGATTTACCGTATCTAAAGTTAATTTTGACCGAAAGATTTTTCACAAGAAAAGCTGGACATCTAGCTTTCCCTGTAACGTTTCCTTATCTGAAAGCTACTGTGCGCCAAAGAGCCCACGGCTGTGGGTGGCTGGTTGGAGCAGGCCGTTCTTGACTCGGTCCCCAGGAAGGGCTTGAATGACCAGCACACTGGCTTCTGTGCGTTCCGAGATCTCCGTAAAGGTCTCTTCCTGCTGTTCTGAGATTGACCAGATTCTGCAGCTCCCAAGAAGCTGGCGAGGTTTGCTGGTATACAGAGACTTAAGTTTAAATTATAGATCCCTATTCTTAAATGTCAGAGAAGAGCAGGACTTCCCCATAAAATTAGCCAAAATGTCATGCCAGGGCTCAGTGTTTATGTGGCGTCACAGTTAGAAAAGAGTCAGGGAGGTCCCCTGGCTGCTGCCCCTCAAACTCCTCCCCCCGGTGGCCGGGAAGTCACCTGGGGAACTCCTGGGAGTCTCTGTGTCTTCCTCCCCAGCCTCAGAGATGGGACAGGGGATGACCTGGGTGTTAGTGGCCTTAGGTGAGGGCCTTGGAACACTATCGAACCCACCACTACTTCCTAGAGCCTCGAGCATGCTCACAGCCGACCCTGGGCTGCTAACTTCCAGTTCAGCGGGCGGAGGTGCCTGGCCTCCTGCAGGGTTGGCAGTTGATTGGCAGCTGGCACCACGTGGGTCCACAGAGCCCCACTTGTCTCTCACGCGGCTCACGGTGCCGCGCCCTCTCTGCCTTTGCCGGTTCATTCATCTGCACACCGGAGGCCGCCCAGAGTCCCGGTGCCCGAGGCATGCTGGGGAGGCTGCTGCCAGCAGCACTCAGGTGTCCGTGGCCTCTGTCAGCCCCAGGAAGGAGGCCACCACCCTGCAGGCCCCGTGCGACCCGCACCCCGGGCCCCGCGGTGCCCTCTCCTGCACCACCCACGTCTGCTCTCAGCCACTGAGCTTCAGGTTTTCATCGTTGCTTTGTTCTGGGCACTCTGTGTTTGTGACCCGCTTTGCATTTCGGAATAACTCCAGATTTACAGAAAAGCTGCCGGGCTAATAACAGAGTTCCTGTGTACCTCTCACTCACTGTACACTAATTTAACGTCTTCTATTGCCATGGGACATTTGCTAAAAAAGAAACCTACATTGATGTAGCACTAGTAATTAGACTTCGGGCTTTATTTGAATTTCCCCAGTTTTCCTGCTAATGTCTCTTTCTGTTCCAGGACCCAACCCTGGATACAGTATTGAATATGCGCTCACAGTACTTCCGTTTTGTGAGAACTTCCTGCTTCCTGTCACATGGCACGGCCTTTGTCTTTAAGCGCTCTCTCTGCGCAGTCACTGGCCGCTTTGTGAATTCCCTGGGAGGGACTCTGTATGCCTTTGTGGGTTAATTTTTTGAACGCAGAGCCTTGACCCCACCATCCCTCCCCACACCTTCCCCAATGGCACATCTGTTAGCTCAGAAGGCGGGCGACCTACACCAGACACAGGTGGGGGGCTTCTCGGGAGCCTGGAAACCGAGTCAGAACTGGTGGCCTTCAGGCCCAGCTTCTCCCCGTCGCTGAGCTCTGTCTTGGGCGTGACCCGTCTGCTGGGTCTCCAGCTGAAGTCCTGCCAGGGTGTGAATGTGCCTGTTTATCTCTGGGGTGAACTTGGTTAAGCACAGCGAGCCGGGAAGGCGGAGCAGGAGAGAATAAATTCTCCCCCCCTGCCCCACCCCGGGCCAGGGCACCTTTGGTTGTGCCCAAGTTTACCACCTGTTGGCTGAGCGCTGCTTTGTGCCGGTGGGGACACTGGGAGAGGCCGCCCAGGACAGGCGTGTGAGCTCTGGAGGGTGACGAACGGCAGAACCAAAGTGACGTGGGTGCCCTGAGGGCTCCAGTGCTCTGCCCAGGCCCCATCCCTTGCCCAGGCAAGGCCATGTCTCCTCTGCTTGGTGGTGGGCGGCGGGAGACAGCGGACTCCTCGGCCCACAGCTCCGGGCCGGTGGAACTCAAGGACAGACTGGGAGTTCATTTATTTTATGAGCTGAATGGAAATCTGTTGCCTCGCCAGGGAACTGAGCCAACGTTTATACGGTTATTTCTGTGAGCGATGATGGGTCCTAGATTCTAAATCAGTAATTTAGATGCAGACGTTGGGAATAGGGTCTATTTTTAAGTCGGGATATATCTGTGTTAATTCATTAGTGTTCTTTTCAGTAGCTACTCCATCACATTGGGAGGCGGTGCATGCCCAGTTTGATGTAATGTATAAAAAACATTTATCCCTTGTTGACCCCGAGAAGAAGATTCCTACCAGAGAGGGCTCCTTGTGGTTAAGTGGGCTCAAGTTCAAAACCAGCCTGGCAGCCACGGCTGGCAGAGGTCCCTCACCTCCCTGCATTTCGGGCGGCCAGGCCTCCTGCACTGTGCCCCCGCCGTCCCAGTCAACCCTGATTAGAGGGCTCCGGGGTCCAAATTCAGCCAATGGGACTGAGACTTTCCCCGCCCAATAGGAGTTGTGCAGCTTTGTCCTCCTGTGCATCTTCGTCACTAATCAGAGCGGCTTTTCTCTGGCTTTTCAGGATGGTACTTTTTGGACCAACCGTATTGTGAGGCCCTTCTTTGCATAGAAGTGGACCAATCAGGGAATGGGGGCGAGGACTCCGGTAGAAGCCAGGTTTACCTCTGCCTCTGGGAGTGCACTCGCAGTTTCCGTGGAAGACTGCGTTTCCCCCGCGGGAGCTGCACCGCGGCTGTGGCGTGATCTGCAGTGCGGGGGCTGAGCTGCAACACCTGGGCCTCCTCGCCAGGGGCGCCTCACCGCCGAGCCTCCTCACCATGGAGCTGTTTTCACTGAACCAAGCCCCTCCCCTCACGGCACCCCACACTGGGGGCTTGTGTTGGTGTTGCATAGATGGCAGCGGCCTTCCGCTGACACCTGTTGTTCTGTCTAGTTGCTTGTAGTTGGTTTAGCAAGCATTTACTGAGTCCACCGACAGCCACCGCTGTCCCAGGACCATGGCTGGAGGGCGAAATGCCTGGGGCCGCTGTCCTCCAGACCTCACCCTCTGTTAGGGGAGAACCTGAACTCCATCCAAGGCAGGGCCGGTGCAGGCTGTGGCTCTTGCACCTGGAAGACCTGACTGTCCAGGCGTGAATTATTCAGCTCTTGTGTTTCTCTTCCTTTCCGCCTCACCCGTGGCCACTACACAGCTCACTGGCTTTCCTTTAAGGACTAGTTGGGAGGGGGCTGGAGGGGGTGGGGCGGGGAGGAAGAGGAAGAAATTGAGTTCAGGTGTTTGAAGCTTTGTTGTAAAAGGGTGAATGCCAAGTAAAATGGCCTTCTTAAATTATCTGAGGATTTCATTGATGTTGACCTTGCTGCCTATTGTCATCAATGATGGATAATGGATTTGATGGTTTTAATCTTTTGAACAAAACAAATGCATGTATATTGTTTAAGGAGGTGTGAAATGGATGAGGAGGGACTCTCCCATCCCCCAACCCCCGACCCTTAGATTCTCTCTGCGGGGGAGCTGCTGTTGTTTCTTTTGCAGTGCTCTGAATTAAAAAAAAAATGTATATGCCCAGATACTTTGTTAAGAGTACACAGATGGGATCATGTATACACAATGTTCTGCATCTTTTTCCTCCTTTAATTTGTAGATGTTTCTTGGAGGTGTTTCCACAGCGGATTTCCCTGCAGAACTCTTTGGTGTTCTTTTGTATGAGTGATCGTGAGTCATTCATTAATCAGCTCTCTTTTCGTGGACATTTAGTTCCCTTCCAGCTTGCTTGCTGTTGAACACGGTGCCCTGTGAAACTCTTGGGCAAGTGTGTGTCTTACGCTCCTTTGCAAGTGTGCATTGGCGGATTGTTATGTTTGTCATTCAGCCACGAAAGGTCACTGTTGACCGTGATCCTCAGCTGGGCTGCGGGTTCGTGAGGCTTTGATTGTGCATGACTCACTGTGTGTGGCTTGGGTACGGCGTGGTAAGAAAGGCTCACATTCCGATTTTGAGAGGATACTTGAGCATTGTGTTAGGAGAAGTCTCAAACCTATTGTTCCTTTCAGGGTACTGAGCTTATTCTTTGCACCTGTGTATTACTTGGGAAGCCAGGCGGGTCTGCTTGGGCTTGGAGACAGCCCGAGGGCTCAGCTCAGGCGGAGATGACAGTTCCAAGTAGGAAAGTGGTCACTGGCTGTGCACAGCAGCTTGAGAAAGGGATGGCGTTTGTCCAGAGTACCTGCGCCTTCTGGTGTGTGGTAATAGACTAGGCCACATTTCACGTTCTGGAAACACTTTTACAGCAAGATGGGCGGGGAGACATGGGTGAGCAGGCGAAGTTCTCCAGCACATCAGCTGGTGAAGAGCGTGTCTCTCAGCCCGGGGTTTGGTGGGGACAGGGGGCAGCGAGGAGGGCGGGGAGGCAGGCGGTTGGGACTGAGCCCGGCTGGAGTCGGACCCTTGGGTCCGGCTGTGTGAGCGGCCCTGCGGTGTCGGGGCTGCTCTTTCCCCAGCGGGGGGCGCTGTCTGCCTCCTCCTTGGCCCGTGGAGAGGAGCGAAGGATGAAATGAAGGATGTGGGGGAAACGCAGGTGCACACACCGAGAGCCCGATTCGTCCTGGCCTCAGCCCTGTGCCCGGTGGGGCGGTCGGCGCTCAGGACTCACCGCGTGGGTCTGCGGGGGACGCACTCTCCTGGGCGGTTTGAGAGCTGCGTCTGGTTCACACAGTGTGGCCTCGGTGAGGGGGGAGGGAGGGGGGCTGCTGGAAGGTGGTCGTTTCCAAAGGGCCTTGGAAAGGGGGGGCCGGCTGGGTTTTTTTTTGTGCTTTTACACACATTCCTTCTAAAATATGACTCCAGTGGGGCGGCCGTGGGCAACCCGTGGTCGGAAACCCTCATCCGTTTTTTGGCATTTTGCTTCTGAAGCGGACATCCTTACTAATCTCTCTAGGCCTTTCTGTCCACAAAAGGTACGAAGTTGGTATTTTCTCCTGAGTCTGGAGGTGAAGTTTGGCAAAGATTTAGGCCTAACTGGAAAGGAGGGTCTTCTTTTCTAAATTTAAAATGTTTATTGATTTTAGAGAGAGAGAGAGAGAGAGAGAATGAGAGAAGCATCGATGCCAGAGAGATACATCGATTGGTTGCCTCCCATTCATGCCCTGACCTGGGATTGAACCCACAGCCTAGGTGTGTGCCCTGACCAGGAATTGAACCTGCACCTTTTTGTGTACAGGATGATGCCCAGCCCACTGAGCCACCCAGCCAGGGGCAGGAGTGGTCTTTTGAAGGTTGGGTCTGTTGTCCATTGGTGGGCACTGTGTGAGGAGGCCGGAAACAGCTGGCCGACCTGTCCCTGTGCTCCTCACTTCCTGTGCTAGCATCCCAGCCGGGTGCCAGGGTCACAGAGCAGGTGTTTGCAGAGCCGAGCAGGTGACCTCCGTCAGACGCAGCTCCCGCACTCTGTGCCATGACATTGAATGCCGACGTTCCCGGATCCAGGCCCCCGGGAGTGCGTCTGAAGGTCTGGTCGCCGTTCAATGTTTTTGTTGGACTCGGGCCCATCTCAGTGCAACAGCAGGTGGATCGTCGCCGTGGGCGCCAGCCCAGAACAGCAGCACCGCCATCCCCATCTGCTACCCCTGCGTTCAGACCCGGCTGATGAGACGCCGTCAGCCTTTGTGTGAATCTGTCCCATTCACCTTTTCGGCTGCACCCCATGCCTTCCTTGGTGGTGTTCTGCCCTAAAGCTGCACCTCTGGGAGTTTCAGCGGCTGAGACCTCTCTTCCGAGAGGGAAAGAGGCTGGTGCCTGGCTTGCCCCTCGCTGGGCCCCAGCCCCTCTGAGGTGTGACTGCTCCTGACGGGTCAGCCTCCTGAGCGGAGATGACAGTCTTCTGGGCAAACCTGCTAGGTAGCCTGGCCCCTCACTCTGTTCACGGAGAACCCGCAAATGGTAGTGCTAAGAGGTGAGGGGTGCTCCTAGTCACGGTTCCTAATGACCCACAAAAGGTTACTTTGGGGGAGTGGGGGAGGGCTCTTTCATGGGGTTCCCGCCATCATTTGAGTTTTCTTCTGCAGAGTGAAGCAGTTACTATGGTAACCGTGAGTCTGGCCCCGTGAGAGGTCTGGCGGGCGTGCCCAGAAATGGGGACCGTGGGTTATCTCGGCTTATGTTGTCCCCCCTTTTCCTCTGAATGTATATTTATTTTAACATTGTTACCTTATAAATATAATGTGTGTTAAGTGATTGCATAAAATGAGCACTGTCCACGCTCTTCAACTTTTTACGCCTACAGTTTTAATTGCTGGTGACGTCTTTGTTTCAGTAGACCCTTCCTTGTATATTATTTTTTCACAAACTTTGCTCACCTGTTCCTTCTTACTTAAATGCTAGCTAGGTGATGTTCACTTTTATGGGTGAATTGTATTTCCTAAATTTAAATATCTCTTTATATTCACTCTCCATTTCTTTCCTGGGCTGTAAGTGACCTGCTTTGTAAAGTGAAATTTCGTAGAAATGTTAAAACAAAATGTTATGAGTTCTAGACAGACAACTTGGAAACTGATCACCAAAATAGACAATGAAAAAAAAAAACCCCACCCCTAATGTCACCAAAAAGACAATTTATTGTCAGTATTTTGCTACCTGTCTTTCCATATTATTTTCTCTCCCCTATGATAGATAATATACTCTCCTAGATACACTGTTTTATTGGCTTTATTTTTCTTAGCAAAATGTTCTTTCTCATACTGTTATTATTATTATTATTTTACAATCTGATCTGATTGTGCCTACTCCTACGTATTTTGGACGTATTATTATTGTTCACCAAACCCACACTTTGAAAATGTTGGTTACTTCCAGTTATTATTTCTTAATAACATTTATTCGCAATCGTTACTCTGATTTCCTGGGCGTCAGTGTGACAGCCCCGTTTCGGTTATGTGTGCACTTCAAAGGCGTGTTGGTCCACACTGAGACTGTCTCTTCCTGAGACGCTGCAGTGACGTCCCACACGCATCATGTGCTGCCTTGGTCCTCCTGCCCTCAGTGGCAGGGTAGTCGGGGTTTGGTGGTTGAAGCCACGCCATTATAATTTACCTTTATTTGATTACTAATGAATCTTGTCTTTTAAAATAGGTTTATTGGCCTTTTGTGTCTCTTCTTTGAAGAATTCTCCCATTTTATCTTGTCCTATTGGGATTTTAATCTTTTTCTTCTTAAATCATACGAGCTCTACATTCTTTAGAGATAGTGACCTCACTATATTTCAATACTTTCTTCTATCATTTGCCTTTTAATTTTGGTTATTGGTTAATTTCCATGTCCTGCAGATGCGGGTTTTTACCTCCTTGAATTAGGGACCTCGAGGAAATTTGCTTCTGGACTGCTCTTTTGTTGAAAACTGAAGCAGATGAAGCAAAGAGACGTCATTCAGAGTAAGTTGTGAGAGTCCACGGGGGTTCCCCAGCGATGTGCAGCCGGAACTAACTACGTCCTGCAGCTGGCCCGGCCCCAGGACCTTGAGAACGGCAGCCGACTGCGCTGCATCCCTGATGGGTCACTGGGTGCGTTCCTGATGTGGTTCCCCTGCCAGACGCGGAGGGATCTTTGATTTCTCTTTTTCAAAAGAGTTTCTCTGCTTTCTTGCCTTGGATAAATGATGCTCGCGAGACACCTCGGGCTCTTATTTCTAAGAGGCCAAGGTTCCTTGCAGATGAGGTGTTCCTGAAAAACAGGTTGCCCATACTCCCAAGGATTAAATAATTGGCACTTGGGGAATTGACTAAAAGGCCAGCACAGGGCCCGGAAGCATGATCGTTGCTATTATTTGAAATTTGGATGCCCTGAAGTGATTACCTGTCACTCCCCCATAGACTTCTGCTGGGGTCACAACAAGACCTAGTCCTGCTCGCTGCCTCTGTCCCTGGTCCTGAGGGTCACCTTTGTCAGCATCCGATAGGCTCCCTCTGTTCAGAGTCTGTGCAGAGCGTGAACTCCCTTTGGGCGGGAACTGGATGCCTGGACGCCGCCAGGGTCTCACGGCCATGTGTCAAGTTCAGCCCTGATGAACGTGGAAGCAGCACCCAGGCGCAGCAGGTGCTGCTGAAAAAGCCATGGGGCTGATCTTCCCAGGGTCTCCCCACCACTTACTGGCTCAGGCCAGACTGGCTGATGCCGCCCCCACAGCAAGTAAGGTGAGGAGCCTTAGGTCCCAGATGTTGGCAGGATTAGCTCTGCTGGGGCAGCATTGATTTGGCAGTTTGCTGTTCGTTTAAAGACTCCCCCCGCCCACCTGCCCCTGAACAAAATGAGCACGGGTGGAATTTAGATAAAGCCCACTGTGCTTTGAATCCCTTAGACCCTAATCCTTAGCTCCCGTGGGTCCCAAAGTCACAGGTAACACAAGTCTCCCTGGACGTGTGCAGGCTGGTGAGCCGCCGGCACCCGGGGAAGCGACGTTGCCTAGCCTCTCGAGGGTGCAGATGCCGAGTATGGAGCACCCCACACTCATCGGTGTGGGCGTTCCCTGGAATCTCCCCAAAGAGGGCAAGCCCCCCTGCAAAACATGTTTAAAACGTGAATCAATGAAAGAAGAGCAATTCCACAGTTTTACGTTCACCCCTAAAAGTAACCCCACTTGCTCTGCAAGGATTGCTACCAGGGTTTGTCCAGAAGCCCCCCTCTGCTGAAAAAGAAAATGTGTGTTTGCTAGGAGAGGTCGGGTCCTCCTGGGCTGCCTGCCGTCCCCCAGCGGCCTCAGCCGCCGGGCGCTGTCCGAGGTTCTGGGCGGTCAGCAGCCCCTCCGTTAAACAGAAACGGGACGGAGCGTGTTATCCAGCAGGGGCGCCCTGGGCTCTCCTCTGTCGAGTGTGGCTAGATGGGGAATGATGTAGATCAACGTGAGGATTATATGGGGGATTGGCGAGGATTTGTTCCCCTGGCGGGGCTTATTTAGAGCCTGGCTGCGTGTGGGTAGCTATATTTAGACGGGCTTAACCGCACCGATACAGATACACATCCCAGGTGTTGAATAGCAGGCCACCGGGGTTCCTCCCTGAGCACCTCTGCGGTTTGACTTCTAGATTCCCTCAGGCCATGGCTCCTGAAGGTGGTGGACGCTTTCTCACAGTCCTCCGTGTTCTGCCTCGTGAACAGTTTGTACATACGCTGGATGTTGCTACTCTTTATGGTTGGTTCAGGAAGCAGATGGCTGTGTTTGTCGTTGCTCCCATGCTCCAGGTGGAAGGGACACTACACTATCAGCGTCGAGGGGCCGCTGGTGGTCCAGCACCTCGGGCAGTGCTGGGGGTTCAGAATGCTCCGGAGTCATCGGCAACAGCTGGCCTGGCCTCTCCTAGCGAATATATTTTCTTTTTCAGTGGATGGGCAATTCTTTTTTTTTTTTCTTTTTTTTTTTTTTGCCTTCACCCAAGGACCTTTTTTTCATTGCTTTTAGAGAGAGAGAGGGAGAGAGAGAAGCATGGAAGTGAGAGAGAAGCATTTATTAGTTGCGTCCTGTTCTTGCCCGGACCAGGGAACCACATGCACCCAGAATGGAGATTGAACCTGCAACCTAGGTGTGTGCCCTGATAGGGAATCGAACTCGCAACCTTTTGGTTATGGGACGGCACTCCCATCGACTGAGCCAGGGCTTGGTATCAGGGTGCTACTTAAGAAGCCCTGGTAGTAATCTTTGCAGACTGGCTAGAGTTACTTTTAGGGAAGGCTAAAACCCTGAAATTGATTTTTCTTAGTTTACTCACTTTCTAAACATTTCCTTGGGGACAGGTTTGCTCTTTTTAGGGAGAGTTTGGAAAACTACCACATGCATAAATGCAAGGTGTTCCATGTTCAGAGTCTCTGTTCCCAAGAGGCTTGGCCACATCGCTTCTGCCCCGGTGACGGGGGTCCCAGGAAAATGGGCCTTGGGGATCATTTCTCCCAGAGGTAGCGATTCCTCTGATGGGTCGGGGCAAAGTGAACCGAAAACCTTCTGGAGAAGATTCACCCTTCTGGAGACCATTAGAAACACATGTGCTTCACGGCAGGAGGTCAAAACAGCAACCCTAGCAGGAGCTGGGATGAAGTTGATTCCAACCCGTCTGCATGGCTTTGAGGGGTCAAGGTTCCGGCGGGGGAGTAAGTGCCCCATGCCGGGAACAGCAGGGGAGCTGGGCTGAGCATGCAGCCTGAAGAGGGGGGCTGAGCGGCTGCAACCTCACGAGGCCCCGCACTTGAATGAGTGAGGAGGTGCTCCTGATGGCTGAGCAAACGAAGTGGTTTGTTTGTGTTTTTTTTTTTTGATGTGGGACCTACCCCTGCTGAAACGACTGACTGTGAAGACGACTGGAATGACAACACAGGATGTAGCGTATGATGTGAATTTAGTTGATGGGGCAGCCGCTGGGGTTGAGGAGACGGACTCCGAGTTTGGAAGATGTTCTGCTGTGGGTGAAATGCTGTCAGGCAGCAGCGCCTGCCCCAGAGCAGAGTCGGCGCATGTGGCCGACTTCATTGTCTTATTGTAAGAAACTGCCAGTCACCCCAGCCTCCAGCGGCCTCCACCCTGACCAGCAGCCACCAACACCGAGGTGAGACCCTCCATCAGCAAAAAGATTAGGGCCTGCTGGAGGCTCAGATGGTGGCCAGCATATGTTAGCAATAAAGTATTTTTTAATTGTGGTTACGTCCCCTATTTTTAAGGCATAATGCTATCACACACTTAGCAGACTGCAGTGTAGTTTAAACACAACTTTTATATGTGCTACAAAACGGAGAATTCCCATGGCTTGCTTTCCTGTGATGCTCGTTATATTGAAGTGGTCTGGCACCGAACGCTCCAGATCTCCGAGGCCTGCCCGTAGTACAGTCATCGCCTTCACGCAGATTCCAGCAGGGACGGTCCGCCGAGAGGACCGGTCCCATCAGAGCGGGAAAAACCTCTGTTGCCTAGCGACATAGCCATGGTAACGCCGGAACACAACGCGTTGCTGGCCTGTCTGTGGTGAGGCTGGAGTCAACAAACAACCTGCACCGCCTTCCGGGTGCAAGTAGGTCACGTGCAGTGACGTAGGGCAGGACGTTCGGCACCTCGTATCGATCGCGGTCCTGGGTGACTGCGTTTTGGTGCTGGCGTTTCCTGCCTGTCCGTTTTATCGTCGTTGTAGAGTGCGCTCTCTCTACTTATTAAACCGATCCCCATCAGTATGCCGCGTCGCCCCAGCAGCAGCCTCTTGCACCTCATGTCTACTGCATCTCTTCGGCTTGGTTTAACCTCCTGTTGCTTTACAACTTGAGCGCAGCCTGCGTGCAGAGCGTTTACAAAGCCCACGGCCGGGTGCAGTCAGGTCCCGGCCTCGCGCTCCCTCCCCACTCACTCCCCGAGTCCCCCGGACCCACGTCCAGGCCCGCAGCCTCCACTGAGGGCAGCGCCCTGCACGGGTGTGCCATTTGTTACGTACTTTACGGTATTTTTACCGCACCCTTTCTCTGTTTGGGTATATTTAGATACACAACTACAACAGTGTTACACTTGCCCGCGGTATTCCGCTCAGTAACAGGCGCACGGGTGCGCGGCCCGGGGGCAGCAGGCTGGACCACACAGCTGGGCAAGCAGCAGGCTGGACCTTCCAGGTTCGTGTGAGTGCACCGTGTGATGTTTGCACAACCATAGAAGCACCTAAGGGCGAATTTCTCGGAAGGGAGCCCCCTGTGAAGTTGAAGCGGGGCGCCCCTGGATTCTCCTGCAGCTGGCACTGCCCCCTGGAGGTCAGGTCAGGCCGCCTCTGAGATCTCCCTCTCGCTGGCCTCTCAGCGCTCCGCCGGGGGGGACGCCCTGTCGCCGACTTAACCGGCCTGCTAGGAGTGGGCAGGGACGCCATTCCCAGGGCTTGCCGTTGGAAAGAACGCCTCTCGCCGAGTAGCCATGTGGAACGACCATGACGAGAGAAGGGAAGCGCTCTCCCGGTCTTCCAGATACCGCCGCTTCCCTTCCCGGCTGCCGGCAGTGGCGTGCTGCGCCTTCCTGACCCCGCCGTGGCGCCAGGCCCATGCCTTGTGGATCACAGGCTCACCGGTGCCTGCGCAGGCCTGCCCCCGCCCCCCAGCCCCCCACGGCCGAGCACGGAGGAGGTCCAGGCGGGGAGAACCTTCCCCAGGGTCTGTTAACTGCCAGGTGTTGGATGTCTGCGCCTGGCTCCCTGCCGCCACCCTACAGTCAGGGGACGGGGTGGGGGGGGTGGCTTCCTCGGGGCAACGCGGCTTAGTCTAGGAGGAGAAACGACGCCTCAGTGACTCTGAGCAAGACACTCATCCAGGGCCCCAGCGTTTTTGTCTACAAAACCGTGTTCCTGATATTCTCAAACCGAGAAAAATGTCCTCAGAGGCAGTATGCTAATGTTATTATTTTTTTGTTACTGTAAGAGTTAGGAGGTGTAGGCTGGGGGCGGGGGGGTTATCTCAAAACGCGTGGCTGCTTCCGATTAGGGGATTCTTTACTTAAAGGGGAACCCCAGAGTGGACAGCCCCGGATGGGGCAGGTCTTCCTTCCTTGCACCCCGGGGTGTCGCCGGCCCCCACCCGGGCCGGGGGGACTGAGTCTGGCCTGTGGGGGGGAAGGCAGGGCTTTCGGACGGGAGTCCTGGTGGTCCCCGGGCTCTGGGCCAGCGTCCCAGGAAGCGGCTCCTTGACACGGCGGGGTCGAGTCTCAAGGTTGAACAAAAGAAAGTGTGCCCGTCTTTGGCGGTGGCGGAGAGCAGAGGGGAGACATTGAAAATGCCTCCTTGAAGACACACTGGCGAAATGAGTTGTTCTTTGGGGCAGGGACCTGAAATTGCTCTTCCTTGTCAGAAGAAATTGATTTCTTCGGCTGTCTGAACTTCATCCCTGGCGCTGGGCAGGAGCTAACACTGTCCAAATGAAACTCATTTTCGGTTAATAAAACCGGGCCCCTGGGGACCGCCTGAGTGTGCTTCGGAGTGTCTTAAATGACACACACGCACACACTCCCAGACACGAGCCACCAGCGCTCCTTGCTCTTTTCATAAGGCGCCTTGGTTAGCCAGCGCGCTGCATAGCGATTGCACTCACCTCTCCCTGGGCTCTCTGCTCTAGATTTGGGGTCTGTTTCTGACCTGCTTGCTGCTGTCAGGCAGCCTGGGACAGGTCGGAGCCCTGCCAGAAGGGCGGGGGAGGGAGCAGCCCCGACCCTGGGGGGCGGCGGACTGGGGGGGGCCTGGGGGAGGGGTGCTTGGACAAGACAATTAGCTCCTGCCTTGCTCACAGAAAGCTTTGCTGCCTCCATGCCATTCTGGTTCCTGGCTGCTGGTGGCTTTGTACGGTATTGTTTTGAAGGTCTTACATACACCTTAGGGGTCAGTGAGCTAGATTCTGGTGGTAGGAACCTGTGAATTTAAAAAAAAGGATGGTGGCATGAGTGGAATAATTTCAGAAAATTATCTCGTTCAGGTGTGTTGGAGCATCTGTGCTTCATGTTCTTACGCCACAGTGGCTGCCTTTGGCTTGGTGTCACGTGGGTGAGAGAGTCAGCCCACCAGGGTGGTGGCTTCCCCCCGCTCCCGCCGACACCCCGGGATGTCGGTGTCTGACTCCCTGGGGGAGCATGGGGGCTCCTGCTATCTCTCCCCCCTCCACGTTGTCACCCCTCGGAATGAGAGGGGACAGTGGATCCTGACCCAGTTGGCGAACAAGGTCCCCACCGGGGGATCCGTGATTTGAATGTGGCTTTTAGAATATTCTGGAATATAAAGATCTAGGGAAACATCTTTCAGAAATGAAAATTGAGGGGGGCTGGTGGAAATTTTTGTGGTACTTTACCTCTATCATTCTTTAGGTATCCGAATACCATGTACATTTAAAAATGGATTGTCTCGCCCTGGCCGGGTGGCTCAGTGGACTGGAGCATCATCCCGTACACCCAAAGGCTGCAGGTTTGATTCTCAGTCAAGGCTTGTACAGGAGGCAGCTGATCAATGTTTCTATGCCACATTGATGTATCTCTCTCCCCCTTCCCGTCTCTCCAAAATCAATTAAAAGTATGCCCTCTGGTGAAGATAACAAAATTAAAAAAGTGCATTGTCTTTATTTTACCCTTTGAATACATTGGTTACGCTCAGTGCATTTAGAGATACGAAAGGCTAGAAAAATAACCAGGGAACAGGCGTTTTCCTACTTTATTCTTTCACTTAAAGAAGAAGAGACGGTCCGGGTGGCGTGGACCTCCCTCCTTCTTCGTCTCTCCCGGATGCCCGGCTTTTCACGCCTTTGGCTCCGTCCTCACCCCTCGCTCACTCACTCTCTTTCCGTGGGACCTCCCCCACCACGCGCAGCGGGCGCGCCAGTGACCGGGGTTTCCTTTTTCTCGTTGCAGCGCGCGGAGGCCAAGAAGCACTGCTGGTATTTCGAAGGACTCTACCCGACGTATTACATGTGAGTACCCCGCCGCCCCGGTGGCCCGGTTCGGGGGACACGCGTCGCTCTGGGGGTGGGAATTCTTCGACAGGGCTGGGTGGGAAAAGAAATGATAGCCTGCAAGGTTAACCAAAAAGGTCATTTTTCACATAAGTTCCCTGATAAAATGATTGAAACACGATTGACCCTGGAAGTCTTTTTCACGAATCCCTTGGGAAATCACGCGAGGGAGTGTTTTTTGTCCCCGGACCCTTTCTCCGCCCTTCCCGTTGCCGCTCCTGCCCACGTGCCGTGTCGCGAACACGAACTCAAGGATTCACGGTGAAAGGCATAATTTAGCTCCCCACAAACCAGGACCTCCACCGGGCAGTGAAAACAAGGTAGAAACTGAGCCAAACTTAACTTTTCTCAAAAAAAAAAAATGCAGGCCTGTGGGAAAAATACAAATTAGGATGTATAATAAGATTATCTTGGGAAAATAGACATTTTTCTCCCCTTCTACTAGAAATAGCAAAACGCTCCATAATATTGGAGTGTTTTTTTTTTCCCCAATTGCTTGGTTAATTAGGACACATTCCAACAGGGTCATGAAAAAAAAACATTGCTAAGCCAGAGACATCTAAAAATGACTGCTTTGTAAGTGTTTTGGCTAATTCAGTGGCCGAGAAAACACGGTGTTTAGTCTCTAATTAGTGCAGAAACAGATACAATTTCTGGGGCTTGAGCCAACATGACCCAGCAAAAACCTGCCGTGACGTTGGCTGCAGGTCTCCCTCCTCCCCCCAGAACGGAGACAGTGTTCCGCTCAAGCGCGCAGGGCCCCAGGGAGCTGCCAGCTGCTCAGCCCCTGCCACCGCGGGGCACCGTGAGGCCCCTAACACGTTGGCTTTGTTACTTCGAGAAAGGGAAAAATGCAACTGAGACAGCCAAAAAAAGGCTTGTGCAGTGTATGGAGAAGGGGCTGTGACTGGTCAAACCTTTTGAAAGTGGTTTGTGGAGTTTCTTGGTCCTGTTGACGTTTTGGCCAAACAGTTCTTTGCCGTGGGGCTGTGTGACGCACTGGAAGGGGTTCAGCGGCACCCCGGCCCCCACCCACTGGGAGCCAATAGCGGGAGAGAGCCGACGTACTCAAGATATCCAGATCAGTGAAGTTATTGGTGAAAATGAAAAACGTGTCTTTTATTTTATGGAAGAAAACCACACGGGCTTTTTGGCTGACGGTCATTTATCCCAGATCGCACTGAGGAGGGAGAGGGCGCCGGCTCGCACGCCTGCCGTAGCGGTGGTGACTGTAGTCTTCTGGCTGAGGGCGAACTCCGTGTCTCTCGCCAGAAATCCCAGCGGCACTGTCACGGCTCCCCTCGCCGCTGCGTGCTCTTGAATTTCGCTCTCGTGTTACAGCTCTCAAGCTGATAGAGGCTGCAGTTTTGTAAGACAATTAGGTTTCGACTGTTGCTACCCAGACGTACAAAATTCCTCTCACCTGTGCTGACGCCTTTACGCCCAGTGACAGCGCCCGCTCCGTCCTCTCCCTGCTCCAGGTGTTGGGCTCTTTTTAGTTTGTTATCTTACCTGTGTGGCGCTGGAAGACTGCTTTTGTACCTGCATACACAAAAGAGTCTCCTTATGTTTTTGAGTTTATTTAATTATTTACAGAGATGGGAAGGGAGGGAGAAAGAGACAGGAAGAAAAGCATTGATGTGAGACAGACACATCGACAGGTTGCCTCTCGCAGGCCCCTATCCAGGGACCTGGCCTGCCACCCAGGCACGTGCCCTGACTGGGAATCGAACTGGTGACCCTTTGGTTTGCAGGCCAGTGCCCAACCCACTAGACAGGGCTCATCGCCTTATTTTTGAAGAAAAAGGCCTTTTGGAGGTCAAACAGAGAAGCAACACACAGTTCAAGTCTTTCTCCTGTTATTTTTTCTTTCCTCCCCCCCTTCGCTGCCTCTCTCTCCTGTCTGCCTTCTGCCCTTCCCAGAGCTTTTAATGAAGCGTGCTCCTTTGAGGGCTATGGTTCAGGGCTACTGGGTGTCTCCTCTTAGCAACAGTGTGATTTAAAAAGAGCAGGTGGTCACATGCCTCCCCCCGCCCCCATACCCCAGTCCACTTCCTTCCCCTTCCTTCCCTGTTCTCCACCTGCCTGGTCCTCCTGCCTAGACCCACGAGGTGACCTCGGGGACAGCAGCACAGCCTGGGGCGCTGGCGGCTCAGGGCTGCCAGGAGCTGAAGCCGCTGCTCTCTCTGCTCCCCGTTCCCTTCGCGTTCGGAGAGTGCTGCCGGCCGGCCAGCTGAGGGGACGTGTGTCGGAGACAGGTCCGAATGCGGCTGCAGGTCCCGGAGCTGGCTTCGACACGCAGGGAGCTGCAGCACGCGCTGAGCTCCGTGTCCCTCACCGGGTGACCGGCAGCGTGTCCTGCCCTCAGCAGCTGCAGAGGGGGCGGCGGGTCAGGGCCCCCTGCTCTCATCAGCTGCCGTCTTGGTGGGTCACGTGGCCGTTTGCCTTAGCTGTCCCCTTACAAAGTAGATGTGGCTGTGGGAGCTGCCAGTTTCCACTGCCGGGACGACGCATTCCTGTTCACCCATCACTAACGTCTGCTGTCTCGTGGCCTGGGGGGGCGGCCGGTGGGTCTGTGTCCAGAGACGGACGGGTGGGAGCCGTGGCTTCAGACTCAGGGACCGCTTCCCAGAGGGGCAGGGGGACTGGACGTAGGTGTCTCACTGCCAGGTCTGCCTTTGGTGATTCTGGGAGGGCCCCTCCCCAGGGCGTCTCTGGTGTCCAGAGGTTGGGGGCCCCCTTGGTGCCTGAGTGGGCACCCCCACGGCCATGACCAATCCCGTCGCGGGCGGTGGGAGCCTCTCAACCAGGAACAGTGCCTCCCCTGTCCCCAGGGCCTGCCCCCCTTTTCTGATCGGCAGCCCGAGGCTCCGCAGTGGAGCAGGGACTGTCTGACAGCCAGGGTCGCGGTCGTTTTTGAGACTGTGACTCTCTCGTGTGACTTTAAATGGGCCAGAGGGAGCTGGCGACGCAGGTGCCAGGTTCCTGTTCTTTCTGAGGGGAGGTGAGTCTGGTCATTGCCCCTAGGAGATGGAGGGTGGGTTAGAAGGCGACTGGGTCTGCTCCACTAGACACTAGTAAACAGATTTACATTAAATGCGAGAAGAACCCAGGGGCCCCCTGGAGAGCTGGCGGGGGCAGGGTGAGGGGGGGAAGCTTTGACCCCAGAGCCGGGCCTTGCTTTGTCTCTATTCTCTCCACCTATCGATACTAAGAAGATCTCAGGACCGTCTGGACCTGGTTTTACAAACGACACGGCTGATGGTGGGGGGAGATGTGAAGCCCCTCGTCGGGGTCTCGTGCACGACGGGGTCACACCCCGGACGCCGCCTGGAGGGAGCCAAGGGCCCGGGGCGACTGGGTGCTGGGTGTCCTGTTTGGGCACTCACCGTACTTCTGGGTTCGGACCCACGTGCCGTAGAAGGAGAGACGGTGGGGAACCTCGGAAATCAGCAGCACGGAGACTCGGGGGGGGGCCCACGTGTGGAGAGGACGGGCGGGAACAGATGGGTGGAAAACGTTTGCTCAAGTGTAAGAGGGAGATGGGACGTGTGGATTAATAACACAGTTGGTGGGCGCACCCGGCAGGGTCCCGCCCTAATTCCTCCAGCGTGTTCCACACCACCGGTGAGCTGAGTGGCCGGGAGCCAGCGTGCACGGACCACCGTGGGGAGTGAAGGCGAGGGAAGAGGGAAGAGGGAACGGGCCGCCCTGCAGAAGCTCCTGCCCCTGGCTGTGCCCCTCCTCCCCGGCAGGGTGGTCTGTTCCTCCCCCCTCCCCCCAGCCCCAGTCACTTCCAGACCCCATTCTCAAGTCTCCCACTGGAGTGTGAAGCGTCTTGTATCAAGTGCTCGCCTTACCCTTGCCTGATTGTGTCTCTCTGGGCTCCCTCGTCCGCTGTGAATAATTAACGGGGTGAGTGGGTGAAGTGTTGGCGGGAGTCTGAGCGAGATCCTGGAAGAGCAGGCTCCGCGGAGCCGGGGTCTGGCCGGGCTGCCGACCTGCCTGCTCGCGGTGGAGACACGGAGACTGGCTCCGATGGCAGACCCGGGCCAACGCAGCTCCCTCTGCCGAGGTCGGCTCCCCTCAGGGGGTGCAGGGCTGGAAAGAGGGGAGTTGGTGAGGGCATTTCCCCCACATGCCCCTCTTCGGAACCCCTGCTGTTCTCCTTGGCGAGCCAGCTGAGCGCAGCCTCTGGGGAGGGGAGGCGTCTGGTCTGGGGACAGACACTCTGGATGGAGCAGAATGTCTCTGCTCCCTGCGTTGTTGAGTTGATCGGTGACGATTCCTCGGGCAAGTCGGAGGTGCTTTCTCGTTCCCAGAACAGGGAGAAAGGTTTTGCTGGGGTAACGGTTGCTTAGGAACTCCGCCTACCTGCTGCATCCGGAGGTTTGGGCGCCCCTGACTTCACGTGCTCAGTTCTGACCCCCGAAGACGGTGGTGTGAGCAGCTACTGCCCTTACAGGGTAGCTCCTTCCTTGCCGCGTCTGTCGTCTGTCGTGGGAGCTCACGATGGGAAGGCACCGGCAGCGGGCCAGAAAGGGAGCGCTCAGGGGATGCGGCCCTGACCTTGAATTTCCAGCCTCCAGAACTGTGAGACGTAAACTTCTCTTGTTTATAGGCTGCCCGGCCAGGGGTGTTTTTATAGCGGCCAGAGTGGACGAAGACGGTCGCTAAAATGCCATCTTTCCAGATATATGTTCTGTAACTTGATTTTCTCCCTTTCCCACTTGGTAAATGTCCTTCTAAATCAGCATGCAGGGCAACCTGATTGTGTTCTGTGGTGACGCGTGTTCCGTGGTGACGCGTGTTCCGTGGGAGGGCCTGTAAGTCACGTCACGTTCCCCTGTCGCTATGCTTGCGGGTGGAGCCGGCCCCCTGGGGTTGGTTTCTGCCATCAAAGGCCGCAGTTTCTTCTCTGTTGCCCTGACGTTTAGAGCGGCGTTCCTCAGCGCAGCGTTTCATCACCCCCTCGGCAGCCAGGATGGCGTGATCAGACGGTTACATTCCTTTAAAAACCCCATGTAGCGGGCGGAGAGGCCGGGCCTCACCTCCTTGCTTGTCTGGCCCTGGAAGCTCTGTCTCCAGCCTCCTGGGACCGTCGGGGATCGCGCCCGAGTGACACCCACACACAGCCGGTCCGCACCGGCCCACGGCAGGACAGCCGGATGTCCGCCGCTCCTCCCGCCCACAGAAGGAGCCGTCTGGATTTCACCCACGGGCACGAGTGGGAAGCGGGGGGCGCTTTGACTTGCACTGACCGCATCCGTCTCGGCGCCTTCTCTTCGGGCCGCCAGACGGACAGCGGTCAGCGGGGCTCGTTTGGCGACGGGCAGCGGTGGCGTTCTGTCCTTTGCCCCGGGCCCCGCCTGGGCCTCGTGCGCGGCTGGGCCCTCCCCGCGCCGGACGCTGACCAGCCCGCGCCCTCTCTCCGCAGATGCCGCCCCTACGAGGACTGCTGCGGCTCCCGGTGCTGCGTACGGGCCCTGTCCATCCAGCGGCTGTGGTACTTCTGGTAGGTCACACCCCTCCCCGTCCGGGGGGGGGGGCGCTTGCTCCCCACCCCCAGGGGCTCTGCCCGCAGCCAGGACTGCCAGCACCACGGCAGCGCCGCCTTCACTGGGGTCACCGCCTCGGGGACGGCCTCCGTGGGCAAGCGGGCAGATGCCATTGGCTTCCCGGTGGCATTTCTGCTCCCTGAGGGGCAGGGGCTGTTTCCACCTCCGCCGCTGGCGGGGTAGGGGGACAGGGACAAAGGCAGATGCTTCTGGGCGGTGGCGGGGCGGCAGCTCCTTGCCCGTTCCTGGAATGACGCCGAATCGGGGAATCCGAAAGTCTTACGGCCAGGTTTCTGCCGCCTCGCGGGCTCCCCGGCCCTCGGTGGCAGCGGGGCCCTGACTCCCAGCCCCGGCTCTCCTGGGCGAGGCTGGAAGAACCGTCTGGCGTCCGTGAACCTGTGCGGTGAGAGGGGACGAGGCAGCGATGCCAACAGTGCCCTCGGAGAAGGGGGTGCCCGAGTCTCCACTGACAGGAGGGATCCCCAGCAGTTTGCCCACTCAGGGGCATGTCCGAGGGTTTGTTTGACTGTGTAGGAAGGAGCTGTGGCTCCCCCCCCACCCCGGGATGGCTGAGCGTGTGGGCACAGCCGTCCTTGCACCCGCCCACCCGCCCCACGGCGTGGGAATGCCATCCAGGCAGACACCCCGGAGCGTTGGGACGCCACTCACTTCCGGACGTAAGCCTCTCCCGCACGCTCAGGTTCTGACGGTACTGACCTCCGAAGGCCTGAGGCTTTTGCTGAGCGTGTTGCAGGAGCCGCTTGAACTTGAACTTGGTGGTGGGGTTTTGTCTTTCCCCTTCGACACTCATCCCTGATGTTTGCTCAGGGAAACTGCCCATAGTCGGGGACTCCACGCGTCACATGTCTTCCCTAGGAGAGACCCTTGCATTGTCCCCATCACCACCTCCTCCTGGGGCATTGGCCGTGGGGGGGGGGCTGGACTCACCGTCCCATCGGACCTTGGCCCGGCCTCCCTGGGCGCTGGCTCAGGTGTCCCCCGCTGCCATGTCGCCGCTTGTGGCTTCTCCCCCTGTCACAGGTGTGACTGCCTAAAACTCTGTGATTGAAGGAGACTTTTCTCCAGCCTCAGATTTCCTGGCTGTAAACACATCTGAGGACACACACTTCAGGGCCCAGGGGTCCGGCACTAAGGCTGGGGGGAGAGGCCGGGACGGGGTGGTGCTCAGGACTTCCCTCCGTGGGACCGCGTGGTCGAAGGAGGTCGGGCTGTCCAGGCACGAACCCCGAAAGGGTTCGGGACGGTGCCAGGTCGGTCCGAAGCACCGGCTGAGTGAGGGGGAGGTGGGGGGCTGCTCCTGAAAAAATGAGAAGAGTTGCCGGAGTGCAGGTATTACGTGATGGACAGGAAGAAAAGACGGGGAGTCCCGGAGAACTGGGGGAGGCCTGGGCCCCAGGCAGCTCCGTCCCAGGAGGGTTCCCCAGGAGGGTTTCTGTAGCAGGTGCTTCTGAGCTGCTGGCCAGGGCCCCTCGTCGGGGTGGGGGCACCCCTCAGGTCCCAGACAATGAGGGCAGGCCCCACGGGGCTGGAGTGCCAGACGCCCGAGGGCTGGCTCGCTCGGATTACCGGCGTTGAGACGCCTGGTTCTAAACCCGAGCGGGGGAGGGGGGGGACTGGGGGGGGGCCAGTGCCCCAGCCAACGCCGGAGGATGCTCCATGTGCTTCTCCGTCACCACCGCTGTCATCAGTGTGCGCCAGCGTCCCCTGCAGAGGTCCCTGCCGCGGTCAGGCCCCCCAAGGAGACCGACGTCCGAACAGAAGCACCCGCGGGATGTGGGCACCGTGCCCTGAGAGCGGCGTGGACCCTCGATGTCAGCGCACTGGGGAAAGGGGCCAGCGTGTCGCAGGGACAGGGACGCAGGAAGCATGGGCCCGGCCAAGAGCATGCTGGGAAGCCCGTGTGGAGGGGGGCGGGGAGGGCCCGGAGGAGGGGTCTGCAGAGCTGGATGTGGGGCAAAGGAGGGGCTGCTCTCCAGCCCCGCTCCCACCCGACCTCTGGGGACTCCGGTCTCCTCCTCCCTCCAAGACCCACATCCTGAAGGAGAGTGCTTCCGGACGTCCCCGCCCGCTCCGGACTCCGGAGTGACCTTGAACTGGCAAGGTCTGGATGAGGTCGGCAGACCGTCTGCGATGGCAGCCACGGCACAGACTTCCGAAGCCCCGGAGAGCTCTCCAAACCCGCCCGGCGGAGGCGGGGAGGTGTGTGGAGAACCACCTTCCACCGGGAGCTCAGAGCTGCCCTGCTCCCTGTCCCCAGGTCCCCTCACTCACGCCGGCTCTGCCCCCCACCCCTCGGAACTGAGGTGTCCTCGGACTCCTGTTTCAGTAAGGGACGCGTCCGCCCATGGTTGTCACCGGAGCCCACCTTGGCCTCCAGCCACGTGCCTCAGTTCCGCCCGGCCACGTGCTCACTCGCTCTGGATTGGTCCGAGGTGCCCGGTGCAACATCCTTTCTGTTGGTCAGGAGGGGGCAGGGGGTGCATTTGACAGCGTGACCAACATCTTGGCTTTTCCCACGGGGGAGCCCAGGACCTCAGGGGGCTGCTGCCTTTCCCGTCCCGGGACGGGGGCCGGGTCTGCTGGGCGTGAGCCGCCTGTCGTGTGAGAAGGCAAACCCTGAGGGCACTCAAGCCCTGCGCTGCTCTAAGTTCTGGCTCCTGTGTGACAGCCGGAGCCAGCTCTGACCGTAGTGCGGTCCCTGAGCCCGCCCGAGGGACGTTTTGTCGCAGAGACAAAGTTGATGCACGGGCACCTCGCTCAGAGGTTGCAGGCCTTGCAGCGTCTGCACAGCTGGGTTCTGCCGGTCCCGGGAGGGCACCGCCCACCCCACTGCCAGCCCGCCCCCTCCACGGCCGCCCCCTGCAGCTGCACCCGGCCTCTCCTGGCCTCCCGCTCACCTGGCCTTCTGGCCGGACACCGGGCTGCCCCATCCACCCGGAAAGTTCCTTCCCGTCCCTTCCACTTGCCTCTCTCTTCGCTCCCTTCTGACTCAGCTCGCACGCTGCTTTGAAGGAGAAGAAGCTCCTTTGCTCTTCGTGACTGTGGCAGACATGCTCGTAAAAACCCTGGTTGCCCCGCACGGGACACTTACAGATGGCCGCAGTGGGCATTTCCGCGACCACAGCCCACGGCTGCGCCCCTGGTTTTCCCCCGGAGCACGGACGACCAGCCCTGTAAACACGTCATTCTGAAGTGGGTTGATCACCGTGCTCCTCCCTGCTGGATGCCAAGTTCACGGGTGGGGCGGGACCTTGCCTGTCCTCCTCCCGGTAGGACAGCAGGTGCTGGGAGCTCGGCAGGTGCTGCAGAGTCACCTGGGAGTGAGCCGGGTTAGAGGACAGACCAGACGCCCCAGTGGGAGCCCTTCCTGGTCCTCTGCTGCCTGTGTCCTTGGTCTCTCGTCCTGGTCACTGTCCCTGGTTGTCCAGTAAACACATATCGACGGAGGGACAGGCTGGCCCTAACATGACCTTGACCTTGCCAGGTCTCGAAGGCTTTCTCGGCCACTCTTTTAAGTGTCACTCGTGTGGGGACACATGCCTCTGACGGCGACACGGCTGGCTCCGCGGTGTGCTCATTCTTCACGAGGCAATGTGTGGCCCCCACACACGGTGTGACGGATGGTGGCAGGTTCTGGAAGGTTCCATCACACAAGCTCACGTGTGGGCAGGAGTTTCCCTTTCACGTCTCTGCAGGGAGGACCGACTGGCGCTTCTCTGCACGACTCCCCTGTTTGCAGAGACACAGATGCTGTCAGATGTGAAGGCGACGGCAGTCGCTCCTTTGTCCGTCCGTCACGTCCGGACCCTTGCAGGGGGTGCGGCGAGTTGCCTAGAATCCTCAGAGGATCCGCACAGTTCCCGTCCTTGCAGCAGTCAGCTCTGCGGTGCCGCAGACACAGGGGTCGTGGGAGGGAGGCGCCCGGCCGTTCCCAGAGGCTGGGTCGCAGACCTGCAGCCTCCCTTTCGCACGTGTTGTCCCCGTGACCGCAGCGTGCCGTGGGAAGGGCACCGCCTGACCTCTCTGCGTGGATGTTCACGCACCGACTGGGGGAAGACTGCTGGGAGGCACCGTAATTCCCACCGTGGATAGTGGGACCCGGGGACACTGGGAGCGAGCGGAAGGTCGGGTCGGCCCAGAGCTCTGGCTGCATGGAGAAGGCACTTCCTGTGTAGGTGGCAGTGTCCAGTGGAGGTCAGGGCAGTGTCGGGGAGGCGATGCCGCAGCCCTGTGATGCCGGCTCGCCCTGTGCGGCTCTCTGAGACCCAGGGCTTGCCTGGCTTCTGAGCGCGGGTGGCCTTTGCCCGGCGGCACCCCTGGGTCAGCGACCCAGGGTCTCCCTGTGGTCATCCACCCAGGCCACCTCCTGGGGCAAACAGCCAGCGCAGGACCAGCCCGAGAGCGGGGCACTGAGCACACTCCGCTCCCTGCGCCCGAGCGGCCGCGGGTGCCCCGAGCCCGCCTGCCCGGGCACCTCACCGCCGTCTCTCGCCCAGGTTCCTCCTGATGATGGGCGTCCTCTTCTGCTGCGGAGCCGGCTTCTTCATCCGGAGGCGCATGTACCCCCCGCCGCTGATCGAGGAGCCGGCCTTCAACGTGTCCTACACCAGGCAGCCCCCGAACCCTGCGCCAGGTCAGCCGGCCCCCCGGCCCCGCCCCCGCCCATTTCTGCCGGGCGCGCGTTCTCCGTAAGCGCTCGAGGGGGGCGCCCCCCAGAATGTGCTGGAAGAGAAAACTCGGGCCACGTTTCTGTGTTTCCTTTCTCTAACGGGGCCAGCCTCCGTAACCCTCAATGTTCACCTGTTGCGTGTTCCACCCCTTGTGGGTAAGGTGGGGGGGGGGACTGGCGTGCCCTTGGCTGTGGATGTCCCTTTCCTGTTCTTCCGCCCCTGTGCGTAAAGTCTCCACCACCCCGAACCCCAGAGCATCCGACTGTGTCCCTCTTTGTCACTATGTTGCTGCCCACTGGACCACCTCTTCTCTGAGGATGGAGGGATCCAGCCAGTCAGACAAGCGAGCCCCCCACCCCCTGTTGCGCTGGTGCAGAGGCCGCCCCCACACAGCGGGGCCTCGCACGCGCCCTGGCGGAGCTCCGCGGGGGGCGAAGGGCGGCGGGTTTTCTGCGCCGTGCTCACCCCGGCTCCTCTGCCTTGCAGGAGCGCAGCCGCCGGGGCTGCCCTACTACACCGACCCCGGAGGACCGGGCATGAATCCTGCCGGCAACCCTGTGCCGATGGCTTTCCCGGTGCAGTCCAGCTCGCCGCTCGGGAGCCTGGCCTACCCCCCGCCCCCTTCCTACTGCAACACGCCCCCGCCCCCCTACGAGCAGGTGGTGAAGGCCAAGTAGCGGGGGTGCGCCCGGAGCCCGCCCGGGGGACGATGCGGGGGACGCGGGGAGAAGCTTCTCCGGCCTGCCCTTCCCGTCCCCATGGGCGGCCGCTTCCGGAGCGGCCTCGCGAGCCACCGAGGGCGCGTCCTCCTCTGCTGATTTCTTGGAGCGGGCGCAGCGTCCTCCCGGGCGTTCCGTGGACACGCGGCGTCTGACTGCGTCCCCGCGTCCTTCTGTTTCTCGTGTTGTCTGTGCTCTGGCGGAGTGTGGACGGACTCCCAGGGCGCGCACCTTCGGGCGGCCTGCCCCCAGGTCCTCGGGACAGAGATGAAGAGGCGGCGGCCAGCGAGGGCCGGGCCTGTGCTCAGGTGAGCGCAGGCGGGAGGCTCCTCCCACCGGCTGGGAAGCCTTGAACCGAGGCCCCTCGTCCTGTCCTGTCCGTCTTCCTCTTCAAGAAGCCGCCCGGTGGACGCTGGGTGGACAAGAAGCGTCCGCACACTCTCCTGTCTCCGTCACTTCCCAGCCATGAGAGCAGAGCCCCTTCCGCGCGGCCGGCCGGCGCTGGGAGCGCTAGGCACAGCTGTCCCCCAAGGGCGATGCGGGCCCAGAGCCAGGCCAAGGTGCGGTCTGCGGTGACCTGAGGGTCCCTGGGGAGGGTCCCGCCTGTTCGGGGGAAACTGCGCCTTGCCTCACACTGGGACATACATGCCTTTTAGGAGCTCTTGGTCTGACTCGGGGAAAAGGAACGTTCCCCCCTTTTTAGTGCTTTTGTAGACGTTTGTGTCGAGCCCCGTCCTTGGAGGTGTGACTTGCGGGAGTGTCTTCACCGAATGTCAGCCGCCCTCTGGCTTCCGATCGGGACCTGTGGTCTCCACGCCCTCCCCCAGGCACTTCTGGCCAGGGGCTTTGCTCAAGGACACCTCCCAAGCAGAAGCCACGTCAACCCCTTGGTGACGGGCGTCTGAGCGTCGGCGGGTGGGTGGGTGTCGGGCTCGGAAGAGGAGCTTGCTAAGAAAAAGGACCGTGGGCAGGTCTTTTCACAAAGCACCCAGCAGACGCGTCACTGCCGACTGCATCAACATTTGGATAAAGGAGACACGGTTGGAGACGTGAACCCCGGCTGAGAAACCTCTGTCACCCGGGGGTCCTGCGAGTCGTCCCCAGGGCGGCTGACAGTGAGCGGGGGTCCTGTTCTGCTGCGTCGCTAGTGATGCTGACAGCGCAGTGCTCACACCGGCCGGAGACCTGCCTGGCCGGCACAGGGAGGGCAGAGCAGTGCAGCTGGGACGTGTAGATCGCTCTGTGTGTGGTGGTCGGACTGCGGGGTGCGGGGTGGCGGGAGCCTTTTTTTTGAAATGAACTAACAACAGAGCATCTTGAGAAATTGTTCCTCGTTCAGCTGGAGCCTCAGGACGTCTCCCTGGGGTGGGTGGGTCCTGGGTGTTTGCCATGCCCCAGCCCCGGGGCGGGGGGGGGGCTGGTGTCTCTGGTCTCCTGGGTGCAGAGGCGGGGTGGAGCCCCTGGGACTCTCAGGCGGGGCCTCCCGGGGGCGGGGGGGGGGGTTCTGTAGGAAACGCCTGGAGCCAAACCAGCGCCCTGGGGGCACAGTCAGTGAACGTGGCTTTGACCCCCCTCGTGTGACCTGTGAACTCCTGGTCCCGACCCTCGCCACCCCCTGGGCCCCGTGTGAGATGAGCTGACAAAGCACAACATTTGCTGTTTACAACCGACGACAATTCATGGGTCTACATTTCGGTTCCTCTTCCTCCAGGCCATTTGTTCTGCATTTTTAATTGCAATGTCTCCCTTTGCTTTTTTTTTTGTTTTTGTTTTTGTTTTTAACTAACTAGTGAGCATACCCCGAGCTGCCCCGGCACCGGACCAGGTGTGGCCGAAGTGGCGCCACGTGTCCGTGACAAAACCTTGTGTATCTTTTTGACAGCAAGTGGTCTTAAGAGACTGGATGACTCTGGTCGCACCCAGCGATTTTATACCCCCATGTCCACATAAGGCACGTTCTGTCGCCCCCGGCACCTGGGGAACAGCCCTGCTCCAGAGAGCCCTGACCCCGGCGTGGAACTCCCCGAGCTGCGGGGGGGGGGGGGTGCCCAGGCCCCCGGGGGGCGGAGCCAGCGGTTGGGAGGGAACCGGGAGCAGAGCAGACTCGTGCACGCTTCTCCTCCACAGAACCCGGCTCATTCCTCCCGTCCGCGCTCTTCGGCAGGGTCCTGTTTCCTCGGTGTGCGCAATAAACGTGAATTTGGGCGTGTGCTTTGACGGCTGTGCTGGGGAGCAGGACAGAGGGCAGAGGGGAAGCCCCTCCCTCAGGAGGAAGCGCCTTCAGCGGGCTGCACCTGCAGCGGGTGGGGGTGGGGGTGGGGGTGGGGGTGGGAGAACCGGAAATTACATGCTATCCGAGACTCTAAGGAAGTTGTGGATCACCAACACATTTGAAAAGTCTAAGGAACCCCCTGCCCCCGCCCCGAAGCCAGTGGGACATGAGAAGTATCAACTAGGTAAAGCCACAGCCGACGGGGACACGGGTCACCCTGGGGCCTGGATCTGCTTCCACATCCCCGAGCTGAAGCCGTAGCTCTGCTCGCTCAGAAACTAGACGTGTCTCCCGGGCCGTGGAAGGACGTATCTGCTGTGGTGAGCGGCATGTAGATGAACCAGTATCGGAGATACTGTTTAAACAAGCGTTTTGTACCGCGGCGTCTGCAGACAGGACGGACAGTCAGCCAGAGGCGGCCGGCAGCTCGCTCGCGGCCAGGTCGGCGCTGGGTTGGTTACACGTCTTACCTGGACCGCCCCCTGGGCACCAGCTTCCCCGGCAAAATGGAAGCAGGGTCGCTTAGGAGTCCCAGGCCATGACTGGAGTGTCCCCTTTTATCTGCCTTCCTAGCATTGAACTTCAAAGAATCCACCATGGCCCTCAAGGCACAGAAGTGCAAGAACAGAAATTTTGAGTGGCGGCTGAACTAGGAGGAAACGAATCTGGGAGGGGGGAAGATGAATTTGTGCAGAAAAGTTGGCCAGGGAGGGGAGAGCTGATAGAGAAACGCCACAGTGAGGCCCAGCAGGTACGTTGGGCAGGAGTGGCCGTGTGCGCAGGTGCCAGGGCAAGGAACCCACAGGTGCTCCACAGACCAGCTGGCGGGGGCGCCATGCCCCCACCGTCTCCCTCCTGAGCCCGGGGGTGGGAGGGTCTGGTACCAGGCATCAACGCACCTGAGGGTGCTTTCCCCTGGACAGGCATCTTGCGTGGGGAGGGGCTGGGGCGTGAGCTGCTGCTATCATTATTTGATTTTGAAAAGTGGTCCGGGGGCGTCAGCACCAGGTCCTCCCGGACAGCGGCCCCTGTGCTTCCGGCCGCAGTGTTCAAGTTCCGGCTATGTCACGGGCCTTCGGTTCCACTCGTGAGTGTCTGGGGGTGAGACTTTGGTTCCTGGGGCAGCTGAAGTCCAAATTCTGTCCTCTAAACATGCTTTGGCTAGATGCCATGGGTTTTGTTCTGTTATCTCTGAAAAGCAACTCAGTGTCTCCATAAACAGGACAGGACTGTTTCGAGTGGGCTCCGAGGTTACACATCTCTTTACCTAGTTTTTCGTGCATGTGTGTGTGTTCAAAGAAACCCCATTCTTTGTCTATACCCACAGTCTGGAGTTGGCAGACTGCATCTCCATGGTACTCGTATTTCTTGCACACTGGTAGTTCTTGTGCATGGAGAATATGATTGGACTCAGGTCCTTGTTTTGTTAGGAAGGAATAGGTCAGAGGCGGCAGTGTGTATTTCCAGCAGGAGGACCACGCTGTCTCCGCGTGTCCAGCAGCCGTGTGGGTCATTGCTGGACATGCTGTGGACTGGGGGCAGAGCAGCAGCATTTACACTCTACTGCGCCTTGAGCTGGATCATAGACGGAAGCACCGAGAACTGGCTTGTCCGACACGGTCTAACACAGGACTAGAAAGCTCACGCGCATGACATAATGCACAGAGTCTGAGCACTTCTGGGCTGTCCCTGTCCACTCAGCTTCAGAGGACCTACGGCATGTCACTGCCCATTCCAACAGCTGATCTTCCCCCAGGACCCTCATCCTTCAGTGAGAACGGGAGGTGGCTCCATTCCATCCTTGACCCGGAACCAGCTGATGCTACTGCTGTAAATTCGGGTCTGGTGGCACCTGCACCCCACAACTTAGCCGCTGTACGGCCTTGGGCAGCTCTTCCCGCCATGAGCTGCCTCACAGGTAGAGAAATTTGGCAGAGAAGCCACCGCACAGGCTATTATATTTCATTTTATTTTTTCTATCATGACACACAGGCCTTTGTAAGAGCCGGATGAAGTCACCGACTGCAGTGTGTTTATCAAACACTTCACACAGGGCCCAGGTCACCACAGGTCGGTATTGTCATTAGACACTAGAAATGACGTGTGACATGTAACAGACTGAACCTGTTAAATGTGGGGGAGCCCAGCATGAAGACGGTGGGGAGTCTCGGTGGCGGTCTCCCGTGGGTGGGCCACCGGGACCGTTCCGATGACTCAGTGTGCTGATTTTGGATTAAATACCGCAGCTCCCCCGGCAGAGCCGGTCATCCGTGGGCGGGTGCAGCTGACGCTGAGCACCTAAGTAGCAGGGACAAGCAGCTCCCTGAAGGAAGGTGATTCCAGAAAAAAAAAACAAGAACAGGTGTGGGGTTGGAGCTGCAAACATCTCATGAGAGCTGCCTTCCCTGGGGGGCGGGGCCAGCTACAGCAGCAACCGGGCCACTCTGCCAAACCTTTTCCCCTGGAGCCAGCTGAGGTCAGCTACGTCTTCGCTAAGGAGCTCCACTTGGATGATTTTATCCAGCCCTCCCAGAGCCCAGGGAGGCGGAGCTGGATGTGGCAGGGGGAGCCCTGGGCCGTCACGCAGGCCCTGGCCCCAGGCTGTGGGACAGGCAACACCCAGGGTTTCCGGGGGTGGGGGGCGGCAGGAGGTCCGGTCAGTGGCGGTTTAGACACCAGTCAGCTCTGTAGAGGCCTTTTCTGCTACCCTGCAGCGCCTGGGCCCCGTCCGACGTCCTCGAGCTTCCTCTCCGGACAGAGCTCTGGTGTTCGGCCCAGAGGACGCTAGATCCGGTTGAAGGTCAGATGCCACCTAGTGCGGATGGCCACCCGGCTCCCTTCGGCCACTCCCTCCTGCCACCTGCAGCCGGAGACCGGGGACGGATGGGCTGGGTGGGCGCTTCCCCAGTGGGGAGGTCCAGCCCGTGGACAGGAATTCCCAACCTGCTCGAGTCCCCACCCCGCCCTCTTGCGAGGCTCCGCGCAGCGCGGAGCCACCCGCGGACCGACCCTCTCAGGTGAGAGAGAGGAAAACGAAAGGCAGCCAACAGGACGAGCCCACGCAGAGAAATCAAACTAAAAAGCAAGCTGCAGGCGGCTGGGAAAGCACGCACGAGCCACGGACTGGTCTCCCCTGTGTTCGCAACCACGTGGGCCCCGCCCCCACCCCCTGTCTACAGCGTCGCCCCGGGACTCGGCAGGGGGCGCTCTCGGGGGGGGGGGGGCCTCTTTCAGACACTTCTAGCCCAGAAGTGCGTGCTCAGACCGCCCTCCCAGGGACTGCTGAGCGTGCCGCCCCAGTTCGAGGCGCGTGTGCGTTCGCTCTCCCTTTCTCCTGGCCGCATTCACACCCTCTCTTCTCGCTTCCCATCCCCACACCTCCTCCTCCTCCTCCTCCGCCGCCTCCATCTCCGCGCGGCAGATGCTGCCGCCCCAGAACCGCGTCCTTCGCGCCCCACCGCCGTCCGCGCGCGTCTGCGGGCCTGGGACGCGCGCGGACCGCCCCAGTGCGCTGCCGCCGCTGGTCTGGGGCGCGGGCCCCAGCTCCCACCCCCCACCCCTTTTCTGCCCCACGTCAGGGTTTCAAAATGCCCAGTGGGTCACGCGCACGGACTGACAACCAGGCCGTTACTTTTCTGAACTCGCAGTGTTTTCTCGGCGGGAGATCTCTCCCCGGGGCCCCGTGTCCTTCCTCGCTTGTGCGACGGGGCTCCCTTCGGGCGGGTTCCCCAGGGGCCCCCAGGCTGCTGAGTCCCCCGGTCAGTCCCAGGTCTTTCTCACGGGTCACGGGCCCTTAGCAGTCACTGGCTCTGCCCCCCCCCCGCCCCCCCGACACTGCGTCCTGGAGCACACTGCCGGCCCCGGGGCTGCCTCTCCTCTCCCTTCTGTGCTGCTTCTCTCTCCTCCCAGCCTCCCGGGCCGCTCTGCTCTGCCCTTGGCCCCTCCCCTGTTCCCTCCCGGCTCGCTGCCTCGGTGAGCCCATCCACCCTCCTAGCTTCAAATGCCACCAGCGTGCAAACGACTCCGCGGTGGCAGCCCCTCCCGGACTTCTCTCCGAACTCCACACCTCCCTTGTCTGGGCCATCTCGGACTCCACCTGCCTGAACCTGAGCCCTGCCCTCCTGCCAGGCCTGGCCCACAGGTCCACTCCCAGCCTCTCCTCCCTCCCACCGGCCCAGGCACCCTCGGCTGTCCGTTCTCTGCACGGATTGCCGGCACCTCTTGCCGGCTCCAGCTCCGGGACACGTCTAGGGTCTGACCGCCCCTCACCGCCTCCTCTCCTGCCAGCTGCCCCAGTGAGCCCCCAGTCCCCCACCCAAGTCGGCCCTGCAGCCCCCCAGGTGATCCCTATTAACCAGGTGAGGCCCTCCTTTGCTCAGAAACCCCCCAGGGGCTCCCGACTTCACCCAGAGTAACAGCAGCTGTGTTCCTCGGGTCGGCCAGAGGCCCCGCCTCCCCCCACCCCGGGCTGTGTGGTGAGGCGGGCAGGGACCTCGGGTGTTGAGCTCTTTTGCTGAACAGCCAGCCCCCCCCACCCCCACAGCTCGTTCAGGACAGTGCGCCCACCTGTAGGTGACAGGTGAGACGTGCAGGAGCAGGCCCAGAAAGTCCCTTCAAATACACCCGTGAGGGTTTATGTCCACGGAAGTCACCATCGCAACCTGGAAGAAAGTGGCCGTGACTCAGGAACGGAGCGTCTGACTTGGGAGCCAGCCTTTAGGAACGAAGGCCCCGTGTCGGTGTCGCCAGCCCCTGAAGGGAGGCGCCGCCACGCCCTGGGACTCCCTGTGGGCGGAGGCCCGTCCTCCGCACGGACAGTCCGTCTCCTGCACGGGGGCCAGGGGACTGGAGGGCCCACCGATGCTCAAACCAGGGCCAGGCCGCCAGAGACCCGGCGTGGCCCCCAGGACCCGCGCCTCCGCTGGCGAGATGAGAGGACCTGGTCCTCCCACGATGAGAAAACTCTTCCAAAACCTGAAATCTCTGCGATGGAATTACTGGGTGTGGGCTCATCCCAACTCCCGTTTTTAAACCAAAATGCCAGGACCATCGTTTCCTCGGTGAGAACGGCTTGCTCCCCACGTGTGAGAGTGGGGACTGGTGCCTTCGTGCTGGAGACACTTCATCGGGTGTGAGATCTGTGTCGCCCAGCAGCGGGCCAAGCGGAAGGGCTGTGTGAGCCCCAAACGTGCACTTCCTGGCAACTCACCAGGTTCTGACGCCAGTTTAACTGCAGGGACAGAGGAACAGCCGAGTGTCTTTCTGCTTGTCACCCTCCTGGAACTTTATTCACTGGACTTGAGACAACACTTGAGACAACGTTTAGGAGGGGGAGGGGCCGTCTGCTTCGGTAACAACGCGCGAGTCTGAACCGCCGCCACGGGGTCGCCGCTCCGAGTCCCACCACCCCCCCCCCCGGCACCACCCCCTGTGCCCGAGGGGCCTCTGGCAAGCCGCACACACGGCCTGCGCCCTCTGCGAGGGCGGGTGGGAGCCCCGGGGGGCTGCAGTGCACCCCGCTGGCTACTTCAAGTACCGGGCGAGCGCACGAAGCAGAGGCGGTCCACCGCCCCGGGCGGGCTGGGCCCTCCAGCCGGTCCAGCCAATCCCTCCCGCTCTGACCCGACCAGGGCCCACCGCATGTGAACACTGTGGTCACGGGCATCGCCCCACAGACTGTCTGACCGCGGCCCGCCTGCCTCGCGGATGCGGCGACAGCCCCCGTGGAGGTTATGTACAGAGAGGGGCTGCGAGCGGTCAGCCCCGCCGGGGGCGCACAGGGCGTCCTGTTGAGCACGGCTCGCACCCGAGGACGACACACACCAGGAGACATGCAACTCGGCGGAGAGCTGGGTGAGGGTTCGTGTTCCACACCGGCCAGGGGCTCCGTGACAGCCGCGGTGGGGGGAGGGGGGAGGGGGGTAGGCCGCTGTCACTCGGGCTCTGGCTCGGGGGCCGCGAGGGGCTGCTCCCCCCGTCCCTCTCTTGGGACGCGGAGTCGGTTCTCCGTCCGGCACCGAGCCCAGCGGTCTGCTGGCTTCTGGTCCAGACGGGTCTCTCGGTCTCTCTACTCCTTTTTCTCCTGCTGTGAAGACGCAAGTTCAAACGCCGGAAACCGCGCGGTCTCCGGTTCCAGGACGTCGGAGAGGAAGTGGATGGCGCCGGCCATGCCTGCAAGGTCAAAGAGGGTCCTTCAGGACACAGGGCAACCCCTGCCACCTCCTTCCCCGGGCGACAGGATCTGGGGAGGGAGGGGGGACTTCGGCGACGGCTGCACAGAGATCACCGAAACCCGTGCGTGAGCACCAGCAGGCAGGGACGCCACTTTTCTTCCCACTCTTATTTTGAAACATTGCTTTCTGGGCTTTAGTATTTATTCTACTTCGACACGCTGAGAAGGTCTTCCAGAATCACGACCAGAAAAGCTACCTAGTGCTGCTCTCCAGATATTCCAACTTACAAAACCTCCCCTATCAGAGCCCTGACATTCTAGCCCAAACAGAAAGTTGCATTTTGTGTCTTCTCCAGGTGTTAAGAATGTTATTTACAGGTGAACTTTATTTCCTCTGGTAACAATCCCCCCAGCCCCTCCCCTCTGCGGCGAACAGGCCCCGGGGTCCCACACTGAGGCACGGGGGCTTCTGAAGGCAAGGTGAGGGGGGCGAGTCTGCGGGGCCGGCCGCTCCGGCCCCAGGCCCTGCTGTCTCCTCGGTCAGAACAGTTCCTCCCAGCTGGGTTTTGTTTGGTTAGAGGTTTTCCTTTGCTGTAAAACCCACGTGAACCCCACCCATCTTCCCTATACTCCTCCGGGTCCCGACAAAGGCACACACCTGTGCAGACCAGCCCCCTACCAGGCCGTGGGGCACTTCCGGCACCGCCCCAGGGGGCTCCGTGAGCCCCTCCAGTCTACCCTGCCACCGCCCCCGCCACGGCCCAGGCTGCCTGTGTCAGACAGCACAGGACACATGCAGGGCACAGGCAGGTTGTCATGTCTGGCTTCTTCCCTCAACACTTTTGCGACTCGATCCTGGTTTGCACTGGCCAGCAGCTGTTTCCCAGTGAGGGTGGTTCCCAGGCCTCCCTGTTTCTGTCTGAAGCGCGGGTGCCAGCAGCGCAGGGCCATCTGTTAGAACCCACTGGGGAGAGACGGGGACCACGACCCCCTCCGGAGGGGCCCGGAGCGCCCTGTGCTGAAATGACCCTGTCTGGGTGGGGTGGGGGGGCAGAGCCCCTTGATGGAGGAAACGCCCCCAGAAGGGCCACAGATGTCAGAACGGGCACAAAGTCCAGACACTTGACATTATCCCGACAACACACCCGACAAAGTCAGTACGAAAAGCAAAACTATAGGCTACTGTCCTCCATAGATGTAAAAATCCTCAATAAAATGTTAGCAATACAATTCTGCAATTCATAAAAACAACTGTACATCAGGACTAAGTGAGGTTTACTTCAGAGATGCAAGGCTGACTAATGTTTGAAAAATAGGTCCAGACTAAAAATCTACCATATTAATAGGCTAGAGGAGAAAAATCACGTGATCTTGTCAACTGATTTGAAGAGCATTCAACAAAATCCAACATCTGTGTATATGTGATTAAAAAAAGATCCAATCATTTATTCCTCCTGAAGTTTATTTTGGAACTAGTGTAAGATGTGGCTCTGAAGGAGTGAAAAGTTACCGATTCACCCTGACACCATGTCAGCACTGTCCTCGGATTTCTGTGGCTCATGTCACAGTCGCCAGTGCTCCCGCCCTACCTCTCTCACACACCAGAAACGTGGAAGGGCACCATCTCTGTGCAGGACTGCCACTCGTGTCCCCGGACTGTGTCCTGCACACGCTGTGGCCAGAGCAGACTGTTAGTTAACGCTGTGTTTGTTCATTTCCTGTCGTTGCTCTTGTTTTTTGGAACTTTATTACTTTTCCAACTATTACCATTTCTAATTATGAATGCTTTTCAATTGCTAGCGTTAATTTTTCACGCTTCTGTATATAAGTTACACAATTGCACGTGTGTAACCGACAAGCTTCCTGTGAGTGGACTGACAGCTGATACACAGCACCGCAGAGGAGAGGCAGGGGAGGACGCCGTCGTCTGTCCCGTTACTAGGGAGCGGACACTCTGCGTTCTGTCTGCACCGTCACCTCACGAGAGACCCGAGCATCCCTGGGGGACACCCGCAGGCGCACAGGCCCGGCACAGGGAAGGGACTCACTGTGGTTTCCAGCAATAACCCACTCCGGACTGACCACAGCTGTGGGGTGAAGGGGCGGGGGCCGGCACGCGAGGACGGGGCCCAGGGGCAGGCCCCCAGGGCGTGGACTTCGCCCCCTCCCCCTTACCTTCGAAGAGCGAGTAGGGTCTGTCGGGGATGCGGCACCCGTGGGCTCCGTACTCGAGACACCACTCTGCAAACTAAGGAGAAGACAGCTGTTCCCTCTGACGACTGGAGGCTCCGCTTCGTGAGAAGGCGCCGACGAGCCGCCGCGGTGAACTCGCCGAGAACCGCAGCGAGGGGTTCCGGGCAGCGGGGAGGTCAGGAGCCTGCGCTCTGGGCGGGACCGCAGGGCCCCCGCTCAGCTGGTGGGTCGTCACCAAGCTCATCCCTGAGCTGAGACCGGTGGGTGAGGGGTCGCCGGGCAGATTTTGGGGGAAGGGAGGCCCTGGTGGGAGGACCCGCTAACACGAGGCTTGGAGGGAGCAACAGGCCTGCTCTGCTGCCCGCGGTGGGAGGCGGGCGGCTGGCTGCAGAGCCGGGTGCTGGGCTACAGAGAGCAGAAGCGGAGGAGAGGAGGGTGGAGGAGCCCGCGAGGGCCTGACTCCCAGGGCAGTGGAGAGGGGCCGGCTGAGGGCTCTGCCCGTCCCGGGGGGGCCCAGACGCTGCTGGGGCCGGGGCCGCCTCACCTTGCACGCCCGGTAGAGGTACTTCTTGTCCTGGGTGAGGCGGTACAGGGAGAGGAAGGAGTAGCCGTTCCCGGCGGTGCCGTGGCAGATCCCGTAGCCCTTCCGCAGCAGGCCGCGCTGCCAGATCACGTCGCTGCACTCCATGGCGTCCTTCAGGTACTTCTCCTCCTTAAAAACCTGGGCGACCAGCAGCAAAGCGGTTTCCCGTCTGGTCAGAAAACCTGAACGGGCCCAGGGAGAAAGACGCACCACCAGCGGCCCCCGCCGCAGCCCCCGCGGTCTCCGTCCGCCTGTCTCCTGCCCGGCCCTCCTGCCCGGCCCTCCTCCCGGCTCACAACTCCGCGGAGGCAATGCTGATTGCCGGTTGTAACCAGTGAAAACGCCCACCCACGTGGAACGGAGGCGCTGGCGGCGAGCAGGGGACCCTGGGCACCGCTGCCGCGACGGGGCACCGACCTTGTGGGCCTGCATCAGCATGTGCACGACGCCCGGGGCCCCGTGGCACCAGTGCACCAGCCGGTCGGTCTCGTTGCTCAGCGACGACGGGTAGTTCCCGGAGCGGAACCGCTTGTGGCGCACGTAGTCGACGCTGGGCTTCACCATTTCCGCCAGGGTTTCCTGCTCCACTCTTGCTGCTGGCTTTACGCAGACAAAAACAAAACAGGACATGTGTTTCTTCTATTTTGTTTTTTAAAACCTCTGCTTTGCGGCTGATCCCAACACAGAAGCAGAGCTCGAGCACCGGGATCCAGAGGCGGTGCCGTGCTTCGTTTCAGCCGGCACGGCGCGGTCTGCGTCCGCCTTTCAGCCCCCGCCCCCCCCCGCCGACGGCCGGTGTTACGGCGCGGCCACCGTGCAGCACCGCGCGCGCGGGGCCTCGCTGACCTGCATGAGCATGTAGTAAATCCCCGCCACGCCGTGCGCTGCGCCGACATACTGCTTCCGGTGCCACTGGTACAGCAGGGGACAGCGCTCCGTCTTCCTCTCCTCCCGGGACAGGGCCTTGCCCGACTCCACTATAGCGGTGACCACCTGCAGGGACGGTGCGACGGCAGCCGTCGAAACACAGGCGTCCTGTCTTAGTCTAATGCGCACGGACCGCGTGGCGCATAATAAATACAGGACGTCAGACACCAGCCTCAGGGTAGAGAAAGACATTAAGTCGGGCCATGAAACCAAAAGGCCTTTGAATCCAGAAACGCTTCCTCTAGGAATATTCTGGACTGCCGAGTGGCGTCGCAGCTGCCAGCTGGTCCCCCAGCGCCCGGCAGGCTCCCGCGGGAGCCGGGAGGGCAGGGCTGCGCGTGCGCGGCACCGCGAGGGCTCTGCCGCGCGTGCACGTGCAGCGCTTCGCCAGGTCATGGACAGAACCGCACTGTTACGCGTCTGCGGTGCAGACCCGCACTGGCTCCCTACACCCCGACTCCCCTCCTCCTTTTGGAAACTGAGCTCCGAGTGTTAGCTGGGCAGCGGCCCCTGAGCCCCGGGCGGCTGGACGCAGCCACCCCAGTTCTGTAAGGGGGGCGTGAGCAGAAGGGGGGTGGCCACTGGCGGCTCCCGGCCTTGGGAAGGAAGTGGCTCATCCTCTGTTTCCGCTCCTGTCCCTGGACGCGGGTGCTCACCTGCTTTGGTCCCGCAGACCAGGGCACGCCCCCGGGACACAGGAGCCCAAGGCAGAGGGTCCCTCCCCACGCTCCCAGGACCGCCGCCAGCTCAGACAGCCCACGAAAGAGGAACGAACACGCCGTCTTTCCGGAGCTGTGCTGGTCTGGTTCTCGTAAAGGTAGCTGGATCGACACAGGCCAGGGATTAGCGATTTTTAAAAAGTCCCTGGAGCCGACAACGTGGGGCTACTGATTAACGTGAGGAGATGCTTTGAGGAGCTCCTGCTGCCTCCCAGCCGAGGGCAGCCTCTGCCGTGCCCGGGCCCACAGGCAGATCTGGGGGGTGGGGACGCCCCCGGGGCAGCATGACCCCGCCGTACCTCTTTAATCGCCGACTCGCTCACGGCGCCCAGCCCGATCTCCGTGTTCAGGTAGAGTAAGGCGTACAGGTACCCGGCCCGGCCGTAGAGCAGCTCATCAGGAAGGTCCGAGTCCCGGCCCACGACGGTTCTCTGGAGCTGCAAGAGTCTGCCCGAGGAGAGAAACCTCTGTTTTCCCAGACAATGTCCAGCACACCGCCTCCTGCAACCGTGACTAACCCCGTTCCTGCAGGAGCTATCTATCTGTCGTGGACTTTTAATTTAAAACTGATTTTAAAAAATATATTTTAAAAACCCAAAACGGGAAACAAAAACTTCTCTACTTAACTTCTCTCTCAGATGCCACAACGAATAACAAAACATCTTTGTGTTCCAAATGTCGACCTTACAGCTATTCTAAACCACATAAGAGAAGACACTCAGTTTTGAAATCCGGCATTAGAAGAAAGTGACGTAAGGTCGAGATGAAGTGGCAGTGAGTGTGGCCAGTGCTCGGGAACTAGGCTGAGCCGTCCCGTCTTCCAACAAACGCGAACGGGCCCGCGTGAGCCACAGGCCAGCCAGCGCCCCGTGGGGGTGAGCCCCGGCACCTGCTTCCGCGGAAAGAGCAGAAACCAGCGGGTGCAGCTGATGGTTGACCCTCCAACCTGTTCATGACCTCTGAACCTGAGAATGAGCTAGTTTTCAGGCACGGACGGCAGCCAAGCATTACTTGAGGAAAACGATGAAAATAACACAAGGAAACACGCGTATCCCCCCCTCCCCGCCCCCAGATGAAGGCAAACGCAGCTTGGGTAGGGAGGGAGCGCAGGACCCCACCACCCTGCGCAGGAGGAACGCACCCAACCCTTCCCTGCGTGGAGAGACCTGCTTGTGAGCGGAGACGAGTTTGAAAGGCTTCCCTCCCGAACCCCCCTCTCCAGCTAGGCCTCCGACCGCGCTCTCGGACTCACTTGGTGATGCATTCCCGGGACTCGGCGTCGCTTTTGAGTCTGTGGTAGACCACGGCCCCCACGGCGAGCGGCCCGGCGTCCCCACAGAGGAAGGTGACCCTGCGGCCATTCAGGTTCCGAAGCGTCCTCTTCACGTAGTCCAGGGACCGGAGCAGGTAGGTCTGGTCACTCGTGACCCGGTGCAGCTGCAGGTACAAGAGGGCTATGCCTGGAAAACACCCCCGGCCCCAAGAACGCCATTATTGCCTGGTCTTTTAGCCTTTAGGACATAATTTTTACGATGATATGAAAAACCTACACAGAAACCTACATTTCTGAAGGGGACCCTCAAAGAAATTACACAGGAAATTTTTTTTGTTTTTTAGTTCTGCACGTGAACTTATGAACTCCTGTTACAGTGTCACGGTGTTCCGGCTCCGTGGCAGAGCAGCGAGAAGGTACAGATGAGTGGAGGGCAGGCTGCTTTTCAAACTCAGGCTCTTCATGTGACGTCTTCACTGGTTGCTTGTTCAACTGTCATCGGAATAAAAATCTTTACGTGCACAGATGGGCCAAATGAGCATGGGCAGTAGGTGAAACAGTTATTACACATAATGGACCAGAGAAATCACACAGCTATACCTTGTCACGAAGATCAAAGCAAGGCGGGCAAACAAACAAAAAGAAACTGGCCCTCGGGCGAGTTTGCTCTTTCGACATATTTTCACAAACAGTCGTACGTTTCGTCAAATACTGTCCCCAAAATATGACGAACTACATAGTAAAGGTCGAACTTCCAGGCAGAATTTCTTTGGAAATAAAATTCCAAAGCATCCCATCTACGAAGAAAGCTCGAAGGGTATAAAACTTTACCATTTTATGAGAGAAGTTTCAAACCCCAGCCTTATGTTTCGTGTAACCCGAGGACCAATGGGACGGATCGCACGCACGCGCACGCGCACCCCCACCTGTCCAGCCGGTGTAGGCGGAGCAATCGTGCGGGTCGGCCGTCTTCAGCCCTTCTTCCATCTGCTGCAGGAGGTCTTTGATTTTGGTCTGGATCCGCCGAGTGAGGTTCTGGACGATCTGAGAACCAGAGCAGACAGACAGCGCTGTAGCCGCAGGAGAACGGGACAGCGCCGCGGAAAGCACCTGGACAGTCTAGGCGGTGCCACCCACGGACAGAGATCGCACCGCGCGGCCCGTCTCGACGCGTCCGTGTCTGCAGCGCTACCGAGGCCTTACGAGGAAGCCGGAAAACGAGATACTGCCCCGCACAGACAACCAGTCTTCGGCAGGATCTCGAAAAATGAGTTTCAGAAATGAAAGCAAACGGACATTAAAAACAGGGCGGATCTGACTACAGAAAACACTTTAACTTCTGAACATTCAAGAAGACAAGAAAGGTGGTGTGCAAGTTAATGACAAAACCTCACCGACGTGGACAGCAGCATGGTGGCCGCCCAGGGCAGACGGGCAGAGGGAGGAGAAGGGGGTCACATGCATGGTGACCGAAGGGGGCTGGACTGTGGGTGGTGGGCACACACGACCATACACGCGTGACGTGTGACACAGGCATACACGTGAAATCTATGTAATTTATTAACCAATGTCATCCCAGTACATTTAAGAAATTAATGACAAAAGGGAAATACTTGTAAGATAAAACATTATAAACTAAAAAGACCATAACAATATAGAAATATACCTAAAATTATCAAGGTACCCCGTAAAAAAAAATAAAATGACAAGCATATGCAAAAATCGTCAACCATTTAGCAAGTGACACACTGCAAGTAAGTACAAGTATCATAGTCTATTAGAGAATAAGTAATAAAGTACTTAAAACTATTACGTACCAACCCTGCTAAGAGCTAAGGAAGCAGGTATTCTTACCTGCTGCTGGTAGGCAGTCTTTCCCAAGGGAAGTGTGGCCAGTTCTTAAGCATGAATTTGTTCAGATTTTTCTGTCTTGTGCTTTTGGAAAAATCTAGTTGCATTACCAACCGCTGAGGTGTGTTAAATCCCTCATCATGAATATAGACTTGTCTACTGTGTATTTCTTCCTTTAATTCTGTACTTCTTTGCTTTCGTGTGTTTTATAGTTGTGTTTCTAGGTGTAGACTAATGGACACTGTTGTATGTCCCTCACGGACTGACTCAGTATCAGCATGAAAGGCCCCGCTGCAGGATGATAGAGAAAATGCTTATGTAATTGAAAAATTAAAAAAAAAAAAAAGGAATTCATTGCACCCTGTAAATACAAAGTCCAAGGAAGAAGACAAAAAGGCTTTTATGTTACTGCACGTTCAGGGCTTCCCGGGCAGATTTCCCTGAAACTTGGGGTCGTGGACGAAGGCCCACCTCGGAAGCGAAGTCAGCGGTGCACAAGGTGTGTGGAACCCCGGAGGGGTCTGCCTGGCGCTGGACGTGTTGGTTTACCTTTCACAGGAGGCGAGGCCCTAGAACAGGAGGCCAAAGGGTTTATCTTCTTCTCAGGAAGAAGAAGATACCTTCTCCTGTAAGAAGATAAGTCTCTCATTTACATTCCAGAGACTTAGAGTAAGGTACACCCACTGACACCTTTTCAGAGGGGAGAGGAGGCGGGCCCTCTTCCCCAGGTCCGAAAAAACCTTCTTGACCAATTCCGTTTTCTTACAGGGAAGTAAGGTTGCACCCAGAGGGTGGCTGGGACTTGCACATACCTTTCTGGGAGGCAGTTCCACCCATAACACCCTCGTTTTCACGAAACTTCATGTTTATTAAACAAATGCACACCCTGATATTATCTATCTTAACTACATTTTAACAACATTTTTAAAATTGAAAGTGTGGTAACTGGCTAATCACACTGAATCTATAGAGAAGGCAGTGGGATGCACTTCATGTTATCTTGTGATTTTACACAACTAAGAAGCGTTCTTCCCGCCTTTTAAAATCACAATTCCCCTCTCTTTCTCAAGTTCAAGATCAGCACAATTTCCACCTCCCCTTTCCTTGAGCAGTAGCCAGGGCCACCCGTGTGGGCCCCCACCTGGAGCGTTTTAATTGTTGAACCACACAGGATAACACAAGCCCCATCGGTCATTTGTGTTTTAGTTTCCTGTTATGTGAATCAGTTTGGTACAGGGTTGAGGTCAAAATCTCATTGACCAGATCCAAAGGGTAAAAAGAAAACCCACAATTTCAGGATCGGTCTTTCTCTTGGGCTGTGAGGTACAAACTGGGACTCCGCTGCCCCTGCCTTTATGGTTCCAGTGGAGACTCCCTCGGGGCCAGGGGCTCCTCTCCCTCATCTCTCCCCAAACCTCGCACCAACTCCCTAACTGTAAGGGAGTCTACCCGAACCTTGCACCAACCCCCTAACTGTAAGGGAGTCTCCCCGAACCTTGCACCAACCCCCTTACTGCAAGGGTGTCTCACGGAACCTCTCACCAACCCCCTTACTGCAAGAGTGTCTTACGGAACCTCTCACCAACCTCCTAACTGTAAGGGCGTCTCCCCGAACCTCGCACCAACCCCCTTACTGTAAGGGTATCTCCCCAAACTTCACACCAACCCCCTAACTGTAAGGGTAACATCGAGATAGCAACTCATAGTTAAGTGTGAGCGATGGATTTTTTTAATGCTCACCAACATTAAGTATAACTTTTTTTTACAAAAAAATTTGAACTCTAAGTCAAAAATATAACAGATATGTGAAAAGAGAAGACATGGAGAAAGACATCAACATTGACATTTTCAAGGGGAAGGAGGGGGGCACTTCCTGGGGGTCTACAGGGTGCCACAAGCAAAGGCCGCTGGCCAGGCCGCTCCTAGCTGTTCATCTACTGCGATCACTAACAGCCACGGGAGTGATAAGCACAGAGATAACCACGTCTAAGAACGCGCAGGCCCGGAGAGCTCACTTGCCTAATTCAGACCAAGGGCTCTTTCACAACTGCCTTCTCAGTTTCGGCAAACCTGTATCTCTTGGAAGACAAAGCACAGGCAGAGCCAGGGCGGGGAAGTGGTAAACGTGCAGCTTTACCAAACACGAGAACGGTTGTGCTGGCGTTCATTTCGTCCTTTATTTCCACCATCAACACCTATAAAGGACACCTTGTTCTAAACGGAGCCAGGAGGCCATGAGGATCCCACTCGCACATTCATTCACGACAGCCGGTATTACCGGCAAGGAGAGGGAAGGCAGAGATGATTTAAACAAAGGACAGCATTCTTCATATTGGAATTTCATCTCCTGCTTGTGGAAAAAAAGAGAAGGAAGATCCCTCCGGCCCTGGCAACAGCACTAACCACAACCTTGACCTCGTTCTCCAATGAACTGTTCAAAACCACCGAGGCCATTTTCCTCCTGAAGCCTAAAAAAAAGCTGACTTTCCTTTGCATCTTCAGACTTGCTGGTGCCTGCTACATTCTGCACGTCCCGAACTGCAACGGCCCTGCTTTCCCCAAATTAAACTCAACTTTTTGAGCTTGCCTCTGTTTACCTGTTTGTTGGGTCTGCACCACTCTCTCCCTACCAAGTTAGCTGTTTTGCAAGCACCCCCTTTCCAACGCCTGGGCACACAGACAAGGGCACTCAAAACGTCAATAGTGCTCGTGAGCAATGCTTTTTTTGAGGTCAATTTCCGGGGCAGCGGCCCAGGGGCCAGGCCTGATGACACCATCAGACCTGGGAAAACTAAGGGCAGGTTTCCAGCAGTCTGTTTTGCACGTGCATTGGCTGAATTCGCTCGTGGGCATCGACTGTGGGTCATCTGATCTGCGTTATCAACCGCCTCTAGAGCCCGCGGAGCCACTTCCAAGTGCCCAGAAACGGAGCGCTGCATCAGGGCACTTCACAGGCACGGAGGCGCTCAACACGAACAGGGTGGCTAACACAGGCGCAGCGCCCAGTCCTCCGGGGAAGGACCCTGCTGGCACCAGCGACGGCAGTGGGAGCAGGCGCGCGCTCCCGGACTCCTCCCAGGCCCCGGCGAAGGGCGCGCCCCAGGGGCGGGGCGCGGGTGACGCCACGCCCCCAGTAGGCGGGGAGGGTAACGCCAGCCCGTCGATGGGCGGGGCGGGTGGACGCTACCACCACTGGCGCTCCCCCCACCCGGCGCGGCCGGGGCCTGGCCGAAGTCGGCCGCCGACTCACCTTCCCATCCTCGTTGAAAGGGAGGCTGAGCTCGTCCGGGGAGGGCGCAAGGCGAGCAGAGCCCGTCTCCTCCGTCGCCGCGGTGGAGGCCGCGGCCTCGTAGTCCGGGAAGGGGTTGGGGAACGCGCGCTCCTCCATCTCAGCCTCCCCGCTCAGGTGCAACTTGAGTCTCTTCGACATGGTCTCGCCCATCGCCGCCGCGCGCTTTCCCCAGCGCCGGGGCCGCGCGGTACGGCGCGCGCGCGGGGACAAACCTCCTGCGCGGCGTTTCCCCTGGAGGGACGCTCCGGGACCCCGCGCGGCGGGCCGGGGTCTCCCTTTAGACGAGCCGCGAGCTGGGAGGGCGAGCGGGGCCTTGGGGCGCGCAGGAGCCTCTCCGCGGGGCCTGCGGGACCGCGGGCGGCGGGCACATCTGGGCGCAGCTGGTGCGCTCCACGTGGTGCCCGCCCGGCCGGACGCCGCCCGGGCAGCCGGGCCCGCGGGGAGCCCTCGGCGGCTCGGAGCCGGGTCTCGGCCGACCGCCCGGTCCCTCCGCCGCCCGCCTCGGCCTGCTCTGGGCGACGTGCTCGGCAGGCCGGAGCCCGGGTCCTGAAGCGCCTCCTGCGGCCGAGCCCCTTCCACGATTCTCTAGGGAAAACCGGGCGACCGTGCGGGGCAGGTTCCCGCTGGAAACCTGGAGCGAGAATTCGCTGTCATTCAAGGTGTCTGCGGTCCCCAGACGCGCCGTCATCCACCTGCATTCTCTCCAGCCGGGCGGGGCCGCCGCCGCCCTCGGCCCCCCGAAGCGCCGGGGCACAACCGCAGCTCTTTGTTTGATAATAAGGGCGGAGAAAGAAAAAACAAACCCTCCTCTAAAAAAAATTGCAAAATAGCCCCAAACACTGCGAAGATTGTGTAGAGCCTCCCGGGGGCAGCGGAGCGCTCCCTCCTATTCATCACAGTTGGGAGGGGGTGTCGAGGGGGAGGAGCCACCGGCCTCTTTTTTTTTTTTTTTTTTGGTCCTATGTTCTATTTTCATGAAGTCCCTTTGTTTTGAATAAACGGATATATTTGATTACAAGACAGAATTGGAAAGCACACTTAATCACCCAAATATTTAGTTGGCCGAAAGATTCCTCCAGTATTAATTCACGTGCCCAGGAGCAGCACACCGTGTGTAATAAGAGGACACGGAGAAATGTCTGCTTTTATGTAAATACAACATGGCTAATTTAACAGTCTTCACTGGTGCTCTTTGTTCTTGCTTCGTTCATTGTTTGAAGCCAAATCGATGCAATGATTTCTCCTCCTTGAGGAAAAAAATCTTATTTTACGGGTTTTCCTCCCATTTCATCACTGACTGAATGCCAGATGGTACTAGGCGATGACAAAATAGAGATTCAAAAGACCGTTTCTGCCCTCAGATTCCGAGGCAGTGGGTGAGCAAGGTACGGATGACAGCACAGTGTGGGACGGATGCTCTTCCGGAGCCGAGCAACGGATACATTGGAATGACAAACAGCCCGAGCCCGGGGGGAGCATCCATCCCGTTCTCTGAGGCCTGGCTGCCCACTCCTGCCGCGCTCTCAGCGCCTGGCCCACTGCCCAGGGCTGAGCAGGGCAGACACCGCTCCTGACCCTGGGGAATGACCTCGTAGGGGAAGATCGTTTTGTAGGGGTCACCTGGCATAATATATTCCGAATTACAACAGGATACCTGCTAAGGAGGCCCCACCTCCCTGCTTCATTCTCTGCTCTGGGGTCCCTCTTTCTCCCACCCTCCGTGAAGCAAATTGCCTCACTGGTTCCAAATTTTCATGCCCTGGATGCTCACTGGCCTTCGGAGTGTTAAACAAAAAACCTTCCCAGCCACAAGGTTTTCTGAAAGAAAGGGTTTGTTGAGCCACATGTTAGCCAGCCAAAGGACCAGGGCTGGGGGTGTGCAGCCCGAACCAGCAGCCGCGGGGCTGGGTGGAGAGGCCACTTATCCACCAGCCTGGAGCTGACAGGGCTCTCGTGTACAATAAGTTTGGGGAAGAAAGATACTAAGTTTTTAAAAAAGAATTTACATTGGCTAGAGATTAGAGATGGCGGCGGGGCGGGGTGGTTGGCGGGAAAGGGTCAAGGAAGAAATCAATAGGCAAATAAAACACACTTTGAGACAAATGAACATGGAAATACAACCCTGACTGTTGTGGCTCAGTTGGTTGGAGCATTGTCCTGTAAACTGAAAGGTCACAGGTTCGATTCCCAGTCAGGGCACATGCCTAGGTTGCCCGTTTGGTCTCTGGTCCTGGTTGGGGCCCATGGGAGAGACAACCAGTGGGTGTTTCTCTCTCATGTTGATGTTTCTCTCCCTTTCACTCTCGCTCCTTTCCCCTCACTCTAAAGATCAATAATCCTGTCCTCTGGTGAAGATGAGAGAGAGAGAGAGAGAGAGAGAGAGAGGGAGAGAGAAAGAAAGAAAGGAAGGAAGGAAGGAAGGAAGGAAGGAAGAAAAAGAAAGAAGAAAGAAAGAAAAGAAATGCAACCAAGAGTTCTTAGAGGGAAGCGGAGAGTGATAAATGCCTCTCACGAGATCTCAGAAATGATCAACCTAAGGTTACACTGCAGGACACTAGAAACACGAGAACACAGAAAGCCAGAGTCAGTGGATGCAGGGAACAGCAGAGGTCCCGGCCTGCGTGTTGCCCACGTCTAGTGAGTCTGGGAAGTGCCACTCTCTCTCGCTGTTCCCGAGAGGCCAGAGAAGCCAGAGGCTGTAAGCACGGGAGGGCTCGGATGAACCGCGGGGCCCCGAGCCTCTCGCTGGCCCAGACCTTCAGACTGGGCCCCTGGGGGCCCGCTGGTGTTTGTGCCCGAGCGGGGACTGGGGCTGAGCTAGGACTTCCAAGCACCAGTGGGTTCTCCACGAGAAAGAGATACCCTCCTGGTAGAGGCGAGGAGCGGGGGGCCAAGCCGGAGACCGTGGAAAAGACAGAAATGCTCGGGGATCCCGTGTGCAGGGGCTGGTCCGTTCTGGGCTCAGGCCCTGGGGGGTGCTCTGCCTCGAGAGCATTCACAAGCAGTCATAAAAAGTTCATGTGCTTTTCGTTGTCGCTGTTTGCCAGAAATTCCACGTGACGTCCGAGATAAGAGACTCCTCCCCCTACACGCAGCTCTGTGGAGAGGCAGCCTTGTGGCGTGGGGTTAGCCTCGATGGGGAGGGAAGAGCGAGGGGGGAAAGAGGCGGGGTCACAGGATCACCAGAACACTTGTGTGGTCATTTAACTGCATGTCTTCCCCGGGGCCCAGGCACCGTGAGGGCGGGTGCTGTGTTAGTGCCGATGATTACCGTGGCCTCGCACTGGGCCGGGCACATAGTAGGCATTCAAAATATTTCATGAATGAGTGGATGAGTGAGTGAGTGAGGGAATGAAGGAGAAGTCCCATCTGGAAGGGACTTTGGAGAATGAGGTTCAGCGGACTTATTTGTGCGTGACTTTTCCATCTTTAAAAGGACTTGGACATTCATGTTCTCGTTCGATCGAACAGGAGAGGTCGCCAATATCTGAAGGACTCCGGCGGTGACGGTGCCATTCGGAGCGGCACCGGGAGGTGCCCCCAGGCACTGGGGTGGCTGATGTCCGAGCCGGGACTGGAGAGCAGTCTTCCGACTCGCTCCGTCTCGCCCGGCTTCCTGCTTTCCCAGGTGAGGACTCTGGGGCCCACGGAGGTGAAATGATCCCCATGGGGCTGTTCCTGTGTGCTCACAGGAACACAAAATCGCAGGGAAGGCCTGTCCGGGGAAAACAGCCGTATTTCCCTCCGTGATCGTCCTGCGGTTTGTCCACTCCGGTCCCCGGCAGATGCCGCAGCGGCTGTGGCAACACGCCCCCCCCCCCCCCAAGACATTCTCCTGGAAAAGAGAAGTAAAACCGAACGGAGGGCCTTTGTCTGTGTGACGGCGGAGAGGCCGTGGGTCTTACCGGCTGCCCACAATCTCTTAGGACAGTTCTGCTGCTGCTGCCCAGTGGGAACCACTCCGTGGCCTTGGCAGTCTCTTCCAAACGAGAAGAAATAATCCTGGTTTGAAAAGGCGCATGCTCACGCACACTGGTGTTCGGAACGGAAGCCCAGGGCTGGGAGGACCTGGTGTGAACCTGCCCCTGCCCCGCGTTCCCCAGAACCGGGAATGGGAGCGGGGAAGGCTGAGGGGTCCACCGGCGTGTGAGTGGGCCGTGGGGTGGAGGGGGCAGGGACGCCCAGGGCCTCGGAGCCGCCTCCCGTGTTTTAGCCCCATGGCACGGACAAACCCATCACTGCCCGATTTCCCCTGCGTGTGGGCGCTGGGCACGGCTCAGAGCCGAGGTGACAGAGCAGGAGAGACAGGGCCATCAGGCGTCCTTAGCAGGCGCTCTAGTTGTTTGCAGCTGGAACATTAAAACAACAACAACCACAAAATTATCTGTCTGAATGAAGTCATCTCACGAAAAGGGGTTCCGGAGTGCTGGGAATGACGGCTCTGGAAGCGCAGAAGCTCATGGGAAATCGTGTTCGGTGGGGCTATTCACTCCGATTCTGCAGCGGCAGGAGGAAAAAATAACGGCAGGCTTTAGAAAGATGACGTATTGCTCGGCCTTGACCACTTCACCTGCGTGCAGACACCACAGATGTCTCTGCCTCTCGGATAGCCTCTCCCGTGTGCAGTATTTTCAACCGGAATAGACTTTACTTCGAACAGCGTGTCGGCCTCACCTTCGGTGGCACACGGTTTGTTGCTCAAAATACCTGCTGCCCCCCAGACACTGGGGCGCGGCAACATCTCATGGAGAAATGCTGCCCACGCGTCGCTTGGTTTGACCCAGGCCTCTCACGGCTACTCCTCAAATGACAGTTCTAGTCCCGGCGTCGGCCGCAACTCTTCGGGGCTCCCGAAGCAGTCGCGTGCTCATTGTCCTGTGTGGTCCTGGGCAAAACCCCTGGCTCTTCAGCCCTGTGGGGGCGGGGACTCGGGACACCGCTGGGACGTGGTGGAAGAAGAGCTGGCATCTGGCTGCGGCCCGGGGCGCATCCGCCACGCACCACACCGGTCTGCGGGACCCCTTGACCGTGGCCCGCACCTGCAGCAAGTCTCCTGTTACAGCACGCAGCCCGCACACCTGCAAGTGAACAAACTGAAGAGGGTGGCAAAGGGGTGGCTCTCTGCCTGCAAGGACGCAGACCGCCGGAAAGACGGCCACATCCTGTCACACACGCTCAAAACTCTCAGCGGGCTCTGTCCCTTTCGTCCCTGGTTTCTCCCCAGTCGCAGGTGAAGTCGCAAGCCAAGAGGAAGTCGGTGGGTTGGGGGTGGGGGGGGGCGGTTATTGCCTCTGCTCCACCTGTGAACGACTCTAGTTTCCAAACCGTGGCAAGACACGCGGGAAGCACCAGGGTCCCTCTGCGCAAACTCTGCATCCCGGAGCTCACCACGGAGGCCCAGGAGGGGGCAGCACTTGTGTGACGCCAGGAAGTCACCCCGAAGAAGAGGTGGGGCTGGAATTCAGCTTCAGGGCCAGCGCGGCCATGGCCGAATCTCCGATTAAAAACTGTCCGAAGGTCGATGCTGTACATACCACAGTCCTCCAGCAGAGGGCACCCTTGACCTGCTGGTGTTTCTAAGAACTTGGGTGTCTGGTCCAGGCATTGTTAAGAGGCCATGAATACGGAATAAAATATAATGCGAGGATCTTGCATCCACACATTGTAAGTATTTGAAGGCGTTGGCTTTATGAAAGAACATGAAACGTCCTGCTGCGCTCCAATGTGGAAACAGATGCACCCGAGACAGGGGACCCTCCTGGAGACACCAGACTAAGACGCGAGTCGGCGCTGGCTGAGCGCAAGGAGGTTCCTGGTTCGCTCCGCCCCGCGTTATTAACCAGGCGCAGAAACGCACCGCCGTTGGTCCCGAGACGAAAGGTGGTGGCAAGAACTGGACTCGTCGTTCCCTTCTTAGAACAATCCACTGCCCTAACGTTATGACGTGGAAACGAACACGCGCCGTTCCCGTGCTCACGCGTCAGTGCCGCGGGCGGAGCGCGGCGAGACGCGGCGGCGATGAGGCCCCCAGGGGTGGGAACGAAGCGCACGGGGTGGAAGCCCGCGCCGACCCCGAGGACGATAAACGGAAGCAACAGCTCTGGTCTCCCAGTGAGGCCCTGCGGCCACGAGGCTGGGTTGGAGGCAGCCAGTCCCCTGGGCTTGGGGTCAGGATAAAAGCAGAGGCCGGGACCCTTGAACGTGAGCCCCTGCTTGGTCCTTGACCCAAGTGGGCCACGACGGGGCGAGGTGTGCCCCTCGGAGGCGAACGTCCGAGTTCAGCGGTCGGAGGCCTGGCTCCTCGACCCCAGTCGTGGGAACTCAAGAACTTGTGGCCGAGGGAGGCCAGTGAGGCATCAGAGCTTGGGGGGGCAACTTTCTCCATCGTGCCCTTGAACTTCACGTGTGACAAGTAAGCCAGCAAACAAGCCAGCGGGCTGCCGTTCTCACTGGCCACCGCTGCAGGCGCGCGGGGCGTCTGCAGGCCGACGTTAGAACGGGCAGCGAAGCAGGGGACCGCGAAGCAGGGCACGTGGCCCAAGGTTGGGCGGCTGTCGCCGTGGAAACGGGTGCTCAGGGCGGGGAGTACTGAATGGGCACCAGAGGGGCTTCCACGAAAAGCCAAGGCATTACCTTCATCTTTTCATGGGAAAAAAAATCAGTTTGAAGGCGTCGTTACTGTCCTTCCCAGGCACTCCGCCCACGTCAGGGAGTTGGGGTAACCTCTGGTGACAGGCGGCTCAACGTTTGCCACTGTTGCATCTTTGAGATTTTTTTGGAGGGTATATGGGGGAAATTGGAATGCGAAAGCTTCAAACTGTTATATTTCTGAAGTCCGGCTGTGAAATGGGCGGTCTGTTGTGACGATGGCCTCGAGGAGGGCTGCGCAGCCAGGGTGGCCACCAGGAGGAGTCGGTCTGCGGGAGTCCCTGGGCTCTCTGAGAGGTGGCCCACGTCAGGGCCCACAGGCCCTGCGGGCAAGTCTCGGGGATGCGGTGGAGCAGTGACAGTTGCTTCACCCTTGGGTGGGAGGGAGCCTCCGGGAACACACGGAATTTCGGGGGCCTCGTCCGGGAATACCAGCTTCAGAAAAGACCACTTGGAGAATGTCGTGGGGACACTTCCATGCCACCAGCCCAACCCCAGTGTGACTTAAAAATCTTCCGCAGAAAGGCCAGCAAACCGGAATAGCAAAGCTGCCTTCCAGAGGCCAGAGGTCAGCGAGGTTCGAAGCTGGGGCTGGAGCCACAGTGGGTGGACAGGGGAGGGCAGCTAGAGCGAAGCCGGAAACTCTCCTTTGTCCCCCGAGTACCTCCGCTCCGCCCTGCCAGCCCCTCCACGCAGCCTTACTTTCCCGTCACTACCACCATCGCCGTCCAGGTGAACCGCAGAAAGCCCTCCCCACCCCCCTTGCCTCCCAGCCCGCATCGTCCCCCCCCAACCCCGGTCTCCCCTGCACCTGCCCCATCTGCCCCAGCTCTTCAGGGCTCTTCCTGGGGCAGAACATCCCCAGGCTTTCTGTTCCCCACGCCCCTCCTCCGGGCAACCTGAGAAGTGGGGTGTTTCAGCTTATCAGCTTAGTTGTCGTGTAAGAGCAGCCCCGCTCCCCGAGCCCTCAGCTGCCTTCTGACGCACGCTGCGTGACCACGCCCCCCCCAGGCCTCCCCCCGTGGCCGCAGGTCGGTGCCCCTCTCTTCCTCTTCCACTCTGCTCCTTGGGGGCACACATCACTGCAGAATCAAGCTGCCCTCCAGGTGCCCTGCGAAGGGGGGCGCTGCTGGGCAGCTGTTGTCAGGTGACAGGAGCTGGCGCCGGAGAGGAGGGGGACTCGTTTTTCTGCGGAGCCTGGGGCCTCTCCACGCTTGCCTTGACTCCGCCCTGCGACCTCCCTTTGCTCCTGATCCCCGATTTTGGGCTTCACCTTCCTCGCCCCCGGTCTTTGCTCCCGTTGTTACTTCTGCCTGGGATGCTCCGCCCAGCACCCAACAAGTCCTCCAGCCAAGAGCGGATCTTCTCCCACCTCGAGCAATGCGAGCTCATGGTCTACTGGCTTCCGGCAGGAGACTAGGAAGGATCCTTGGAAGACAAGCCTGGGCAACAGCTCTGGAGGGTGGCCGCCAAAGAAGACGACCCCTCTGTTTTCAGGGACTTTTCCACTCACGTCTGTGTTCATGGCAACCCACTGAGAAAGTGTTCTGAATGGTGCGGGTTTGCCCTAATCCACCTGGGGGCGGGGCGAAGACGGTGGGGACTCACACTGCCCTCTGTCGGCAGCTCTGGATAGTGCGGCTGGAACTCCCTCCAGGCCTGGAAACTCCGGGCCGACCAGAAAAGCGTGGACAACGTGGGCTGGAGACGGTCTGCGCACCTGTCTCCCCACACTGTGGCCAGGCCTGGAGAGAGCTCTCCACGCAAGCATGGGTGAATGACTCTTTCCTTGCACCTGCGCCTGGCCCTCTGCAAGGAACCATGCCACGTGCTCTGGTGTTCCCAGCAGCCACGCCTCGGCACGCCCCGACCCGTGCCTCCAGGGCCGCAGACGCCGCGATTCCGGTCCCCTCCTTGGGTCTGCGCATGCAGCCCTTTGCTGGCCCCGCGAGGGCTCTCCGCGGAATCCGCGCCCTGCGCCACAGGCTGCCCGCAGCGACAACGTCTGTGCTCCCGTTTTCCCGCAATAAACAAAACCGGGATTTTCAGCTGGGCGCGTGGCCACCGGAACAGACCGCATTCCCCAGGGCGCCCGTCACGGCGAGGTGTGGCGTGGGCGTGCGTCATACCAATGGGACGCAAGTGAAGCCCGGACTGGACTTCCGAGAAGTGTTGTTCTGGGCACACGCCTTTCCTGCCTTTGTCCCCGGTGCCTGGAATGTGGGTGTTGGGACCGGAGTAGAACGATCTTCAGATTAAGGGGCCGGAGCACGGCAGGTACCACGGGAGGGAGAAGGCAGGGGCCCCTCCCTGATGGGCGACTCAACCTTCCATTTACATTAAAAGAAAATCTCTAGATTTTTTTTTTACTGCGTTTGTTTTTCTACAGGCATCATGTTTATAATCAGAAAAAGAAAACCTAAAATGCCACCAGTTGGGGCCTGTTAAAAATTTCACTTTCTCTTTTAAGAGTTCCATTATTGTCTCATATCAAAGAAAATAAAGAAAATAATTGCTAATGTAATTCTTCAAATATTTCATTATTTTGATAAAAAAACAAAGGCATTGGAATGCTGGTAGCAGAGGTTAGATCTATGTCCCCCATTTTTTTCCTCTTTAAATATTGCAGTCTTTCACGGAACCTCACACTTGGCTGGCCCTGGGGTCCTGGGCAAGATCTGAGCTCCGAGGCTTCTCTTCCCTGCAGCCTCTGGGAGACAAGGAGACGAGGGCCAGCAGGCCTGCAAAGGGTGGGGCTGGGAGGGGGAGAAAACACCCCATTCTTTTCCCCATGCCTGCTTTTTGGGGAGCTGATAAACAGTTTTCACTGAGAGAGAAGGTGGTCGATGGGCCTTTTACTCACTCGCCACCAAACCTGGGCAAAAACAATGGGCATATAAAGTGCTTCGCCTTGCCCTGGCTGGTGTGGCTCAGTGGACTGAGTGCTGGCCTGTGAACCAGGGGGTCGCCTGTTTGATTCCCGGTTGGGGCACATGCCTGGGTTGCGGGACAGATCACCAGTAGGGGGCGCAGGAGAGACAGCCATACATTGATGTTTCTCTCCCTCTCTTTCTCTCTTCCCTCCCCTCTCTCTAAAAATAAATAAATAGAAATCTTTTTAAAAAAGATAAAGTGCTTCACCTTCTTCCCACCCTCAGGCTCGGCCCCGGACGGATGTGGCTCAGGGCCCTGGCCGAGCGCTCCCCACCTCGGGGCAGGCGGTGGGGCCGGGAGACTGACTGCCGACATGCTCGCCCCCGAGTTCCGGGGCCGAAACCATCTGCAACCGCCAGGGCGGACGACGGCCAGGTTCCAGCGTGGGGTGGGCCGTGGGGGCGGCCTCCTGCTTTTCCCATCTTAGTGGGACGTGGCGCGGTCCCTTCGCCCGGTCCTCCTCCTCCGCGGCCCCTAAACGGGGTCCTGTTCTGAAAGGAGGCGGCTCTGCCGTCACACCTGATGGGAAAACCAGAACGAAGAGGCTCTTGCCGTTCTCGTTTTCCCTCTGCCGGTGTTCTGAGACTCCCAGACGCGAGTCTCCGCCGACCCAAAATAGAATCCCGCCTCCGTTGTAAACAACATGCAGGATTCTGTGCTCCCCAGGCGGAGCCGCTCACAGGACAAGCTCTCCTTCCCTGGTCTCCGGTTACACGAGAGATGTTGTGTAACGTGCAGACCGTCGGGCCAGCAGCCAGGTGGAGTTTGTCAACTGTAGAAGCTCACAACCTGTGCGTGGGGACTGGAACCTGCGGGGACCCAGGCAGGGGCAGTGCAGGCAGAAGTCAGTGGGAGCGTGGCCAGGGAAGAAGCTAGTTCGGCCGTGGAGGAGGCGGTTTGCATCTGTGCTGTGGGAGTGAGCCCTACAGGACGGAGGGGGATGGAGGGGGATGGAGGGTGTCCCGGGCAGCGCCAGCAGATCCTGGGGCTGAGCAGCCACGCAGGCGGTGGTGAGGGGTGGCTCTGGTGACGTGAGACAGTGCCACACACACACCACTAGAAACTGGCCTGGGGAGACTTTCCAGAGAGCGTCAACCCCCAGGGCCAGTATTCTGGACGCAAAGGACAGCTGTGTGCGACTCTGGAAGACAGAAGCGGCAGGTGAGCGTCTGTGTGTCGGAAGAAGACGCCCAACACAGAGAGTGCCCAGGAGTGCACGTCCCCGCGTCCCGCTGGGGACCTGGGGGGAGGCGTGGAAGGAAGGAAAGGGACAGCCTGTGCCGGCGTAGGAAGGATGGGGCGGGGCGAGGTGGCCCGGGGCGGGGTGGGGGGCGCGGTGCACTTTCCGCCTAACTGTGCACGGGGTTTTCTGGAAGGAGACTGGCAGTCAGCAGAGTTGGCAGTCTCGGGCGCACTCCCTAAGGAAGGAATTTACAGTCCGTCTCGGGCTGGACGGGTATCCAAATCAGAGCCAGCCTTCTGGGGGAAGAGGCCGGGGGTGACTTCCTAGACCGAAGGGAGACCTGCAGGTGGGGGGCCAGCACGATGTGAGGGACCAGGGCACACCTGTTCCCTTGACTGTGAAACCCAGAACTCACAGGACCAAAGGAAATACTAACAGCTCCGAGTGTCACGCAAACAAAAACAGTAACACCAACCAAGTCCCGCCCCCAGCGGTGGTGGTGGTCTGCATACTTAACACCCGGTGTGGCCCCCGGGGCATCGGAGGGGGTGCTGGGGGAAGCAGCCTAAAGCAGGCCCCACGTCAGCCCTTCAGCGCATGGGCTCCCCGGGGCGTGTGTTTGTCAGGTGGGGGGGCGCCGGGTCTCAGCTCTCAGTGCTTTTGCACACTCAGTGTGTGAGTATCAACCCCGTGCGTGCAATGTCCACCTTTATTCTGCATCCATGAGCTGGCATTTCCTAAGGAAGAACACTCTCTTCTCCTTTATTGGTTTGTCTTGTGTTGGTGCGAGCTCATGAACTCCTCTTGGGGTCCGCACGCATGCGGTTGCTCCCCTAGTTCCAGGCTCACGGGGGCATCTTCTTCTCTCTCCCTGCGAGCACCTCCCCCACCGTCGGCTTCGCTCGGCCTTTGCCGGGACCGGGGTTAGTGTGCCGTGCAGTCTCTTGCATTCAGGAGGTCCCCCGTGTTTACGAAATGTTACAGTTTCAGCCCACGTTCTCCTGAAGAGCTGGTGTCTGCGGATTACTGACGCAGCCGACGATCCGGATGTCTGCCCAGGAAGTTTTCCTCTGCGGGGGTGACATTGCTAGACTCCCCTCAACGTGGATATCAGACCAGGTATCGATACTCCCCGGACGGCCACGTGGGCCAGACCGAACTGTCCCCCAGCCCCCGTCTTCCTGGCGTCTGCGTTGTCCAGGGGACAAGGCAGGGGTACACACAGAGGACACTGCTCGTTCCCACATTGTGTCCTCATGGTGTCATTTTGTTTCTTTTTCTCTGTTGGGTTGTCTTCACTCGCGTCCGAATCTGGACGAGGGTACAAATGAACACTTCCTGGCACTCAGGAGTGTGGGCTCCTCTCCCACCCTCCAACCCTCGTCCACGGGCCCTTCCCCACCAGCCTGCCCCCCCCACCCGCTCACATGCCGAGGTTTGGAGTCCAGCCCTGGCTCCTGCGTGAGTGCTCCTCTGTCCCATGCAGCCCGCCGGTGCCGGGTGAAGCTTGCGTGCATGGCGACGGCTGGGGTTGCTGCCGCACCGGCAGTGCCTCTGCCCGTCGTGGACGTTAGGCCACAGGGACCGGGGTCACGGCAGGCTGAGCCACGGGGTCCACTCCCCGCTGCTTTCTCGGCTGCACGGCAGAGGGAGGCGGTGAGTCCAACGCCTGAACCCGGCTCCTCCTTTCGGCCGTGGCCCCGTCTCTCCCAGCCGCTCGAGGATAGGCGTGCGAGACGCCACCGGGTGACCCGAGGGAGCCGAGAAGGGAGCACGTGCTTCCGGACGCCACGCGGCCGCCCTGACATCCAGCCCCACCCGGAAAGCCGCGGCCACCGTCTTCTCACAGAACACCCTGCGACTGTCTCCGGTCGGCCGCGGCACCCTCTCTGCCTGTTACAAAGGAGGAAAGTGAGGTGCAGCGTGGTGCGGGGGGCAGGGGGCACGGTCAGGATGCCAACCCATTCGCGTGCACGGCCCACGGTCTCCTCCCCAGGGGAGGGGTTCGAGAGGGAGAGCTGGGAGGCCAGGGGTGTGCACAGGTGCAGCAGGTAGGTGGAGACGACGGGGAAAGACGGAAATGCGGGAGCCCAGGTGGTGCCCAGAACTTGCAAGAGGTTCCATCTCCGCTCTTCATGGAACGGTGTCTCGGCCGCAGACCCGCGCGAGCGGCTGCAGAGCCCTCAGCGGGAGGGCCCCCGGGCCCCTCAGGCCGCCGCGGGCCTGGCCGCGGAGGGGCTCCAGCGAGACACAGGCCAGCCTTCCCCGCGCCCCCGTCTCCGCGGGCAGAGCCACCTGCCTCTCCTGTCACCTTGCCGAGACCCTCTGGCCTTCGGAAGAGCAGCTAAGCCTTGTGCCAGAAGGCCAGCTGGAACCCTGGGGTGTGCGTCTAGCACCCCCTGGATGCCAAAGGCTTAGCACCGTCCCTGGAAGACGGTGGCCCAGGGCCCCCTCTGCGTCTGGCTCTCCCCTCTGCTCCAACCTCCTGGTCTCTTCTGGGCCAAGCGAGGGTGAAGGTGGGGAGGGCAGACGGGGGCAGCCCCTGTCACTCCTTCCGACTCTGCTCACCGTGCTGCCGCCATTGCTCCGTTATCGCTTTCCCCCAGAATTTCGTTGGTCCTGTAAGAGCGATACGTTCCTTTCCGAAACTTCCAGGAGCTGCAGGTTCTTTGAACTTGTACTCGTTCCCTACCTGGAAGGGAGAGAGTCTAATTCTACACGATCCTGTGCATCCCAGCGGGGTCCCCCGATGGCTCGTGGCTTCCCCAATGGGAGGGGACGGGCTGGGGCACGCGGGTGGCTCTATAAAGTATTTACTGTGAACTGACGGCGTAGCTGTGCTTGTGTGTTAAAAGGTCTGGTTTCCCGCAGGAGGAGTCCGTCAGGAAGGCTGACGCACATTCCCCTGAAATCGTTGTGCAGTTGCAGAGAGGACAAGAAGCACCCCAGACCACCTGGTGCTTCTGCCTTCTAAGTTTGTAAAAACCCCACGGACAGCTCGCGTGGAGCCCACCGCCCAGGAACCCGAGTCTGCCGGCCCTTCCTGCGCCCAGCGCGTGAAGGCAGGAAGCGACACAGCGTTTTGCCTCCGGCGAGAAGCTCACGGCAGAGCAGCCGCCTGGAACTGAGCCCCTCCTCAGCCCCCTGCCCTCCAGGTGCATCCCTTTTCCAGCGGGGGTGAGGGGAGAGGTGCCGGCCAGCCTGGAAGCGAGCCTGTCCCCAGGAGACGCTGAGCCTTGATGGCTCAGCAGGACCCACCAGGAGACCCATGGCCGGTTTCTGCGTTACCTCCTCCCACCGTGCAAAGCTATGCGGGACCAACTGCTCACAGGGTGCGGGACCAACCGCTCAGACGGCGCAGCCTCACGGTGGGGCTCAATGCAGAGCTCAGCACGGACACCCATACGTATGGGACCGACAAGAGTGTCAGTATGAGCGTCCCCTGCTGTCTCTGTGACGTGGGGACACTGTTACAGACACCCTAAACTTGCAAGATGCATGAAGACGCAGGCCCCGCGTCCAGCCCAGGACAGAGGCTCAGTGGACACCCACGGTGTGGAGGGAGGCAGCAGCCGAACCCACATTTCTTTTCCTGCACACCGAACCCTCCAAACAGGCCCCAGCGGGCGCTTCTGTTTTTAGGGACACGTTGTCTGCACTTGGGACTTTATGGAGGTGAGGTGGGTGACCGTAGGGGCCCTCTGGTCCAACCCCTAATTCGGGGTGTATCCAGGGCCACGCACTGCAGCGAGAGGCAGAGGCCCGGGCTCCTTCCCTCCGGTGGTCCTCCACCTCCTCAGCCTCCCGGCCCCTCGCCTGGACTCCAACTCGTCCTCTGGAGACGGCGGAGCGGCCGCCCTGCGAGCTGGCGTGACGGACGCCCACGGAGCCATCGCGATAAGGGCGGGGCGTGGGAAGAGGGTCGGTGCCAGAGGCGAGGTTGAGGGGCTGCATCAGCTCTGGGCTCCCCACCTGCAGGTACCCCAGAGGTGAGGATGCTGAATCCTTAATGGTTTGAGGTTTGCAAGTCTTGGGGTTCAGTTGTTTTCTGACGAGCGGGGGGGTCTGACGGAGGGGAAGTCTCCCCGATGGCCAAGTGCAGCGTCGGACGCTTGCGGGGCTCTGGAGGAGCGGGCGACCCCCACAGACCTCCCAGGCCCTCGGGGGTGGCAGGGAGCTCCGCCCTGGCCCTGGGAGGGAGAGGGGCTTGCTTCTGGGGCCGATTCTTCCGCGTGGGGGCGGCTGAGCACCGCCCCCGCAGCCAGCAGAGTCCGAGAGCCGTCCGGGCCGTGACAGAATCTGGCAAGAGGCTGCGGGTCCCTCCCGCCGCCCACTCCTGCGGATGGCTGTGCTGGGAAACTCCGGAGATGCGCTTTCCAGGGCTGCCCAGCGAGCACACGGGGCCCGGTGGGCCTCGAAGTCCCGGGGCTGCGGCTCGGGTTTCCGGCCCGTGGGTGGCTGGGTCAGGACGGCCCCCCGGAGCTCTCTCCCCAGGAGCCCGGACTCCGGGGTGCACTCCAGGAGGCTGTGAGGGCGGATGGGAACAGAGGGGGTGCAGGGGGGTGCAACGGGCCTGGTGGGACGGGGCCTGAAGCTGCCAACCCGGTGCGGGGGCAGCCTGGGGCGGAGGGCGCAGCCCCGTCAGGAGGGTGTGTGGTTTGGCGCCGGCGGGTCGATACCCCGAGAGCAAGAGCATGGGCGTGAAAACACCCCGGAGACAGAGAGGCAGGGAAAGGCCTCCCGGAGCAAGCAGCACGGCCAGAGCAGACGCCGTGAAAAACACTCGCCCTGTACAAACGCTGAAGTCATGTTGCATCGGTGACCGTACTCACAGCGTGTCATGTATGTGGTTAGAAAATTGAACGTGAGAGTCCAAGTGAACTTCCGTACGTCAGCAGAAAGGAGACAGACACCCACACGGAAAAAGGTCAAACAAAATTTGAACGGGTAAATAAAATAAGAAAAATAAAGACATATTTCATTATATTTTTGTTTATGCACATTCTGTTTTATATAAAGTAGACATCTTTTATATGTAAATATAAAAATGAAAAAGATGCCCATTTTCACTAGGAAAATGCAAAAACCCCAAATAAAGAAAGCCAAAGCCAAAGCAAACCAGACATTTCGGTTGTTGGAAATTATAAGATTTGATCACAGTAAGAGTTGGCAGAGGTATGGAGAAATGGGTTCTCATCGTCTTCTGGCAACTTGACAGTCTCCGAAACAGAGTGTCCCATCACCTGACAAAGCAGTTTCCCATTGCAGAGAGAGAGAGAGAAAGAGAGAGAGACAGAGAGAGAGAGACAGAGAGAGAGACAGAGAGAGAGAGACAGAGAGACAGAGAGAGAGACAGAGAGAGAGAGAGGGAGAGGGAGAGAGAGAGAGAGAGAGCGAGCTTGCGCCTTGCAAGAAAAGTCAGCAGAGCACATGCAAAATCTCGTTCACGGCACAAGGCCCGTCCGTAGGGAGACAGCCGCCTCAACAGAAGCTGTGGTGGCACCGTGGAGAGGTAGGCAATGTTGAGCTAGCATAGGCTAGATTTCTATGTCATCGCAGAGAGAGGCCTCCGAAACAGGTTGCCAAGGGAAAAAGAGCGGGCTCCAGAGTCATAAAAAGAGTAACTACCCCCCCACCCCACCAAAAAGAAAAACCCATCACCCCCCGCAGTATTTTAGTTTCTAAAAAGAAGGGTGAGTTCACACAAACACACATCCCACGGATACGAGTGTCCATGGCGCCCACGGGTGCTGCGCAGAGATGGAAGGACGGAGGGGGAGAGAGACGGGAGCTGCCCGCTGTGCACCAGGGGGGCGGTGGGGAGGAGGTGGGCTGCGTGTTCCTGACTGTCCCCCCACCCCAGACTGTGCGGCATGTTCCCCGCCCCCCGAGACTGTGCGACGGCTCTCAGACGTGCCCCGGACAAGCCTGTGTGGCGTGCTCTCCCGGACCCGGGCTGGGACCGGCTTCAGCACGTGCCGCTGAACACGGACACGTGTAAGGGAGCCCTTCCTAACGCCCTCCTGCTCCGACGCACTTTAAAAACACGCTACAGATCCTTGCGCTGCCGGTGCCTGTAGCCGATCCACTGAAAAATAGTGTTTGGTTTCTTAAGCTTTAAAATGTTGTGTATTGAAACTTGCACCAATAATGGCCAAGACTTGGGTCGACACCTCATTGAAAGAACCAAGACTCCAACAGAAACTCTGGGTAACAAACCCGGGAGTTCACGACTCCCACGGGGGGTGCTCTGTCCTCGGTCTCTGGGGACGGGGCCTTTGGGGGACAGTGAGGGTCGGCCGAGGCCCTCAGGGTGGGGCCCTGGTGCAGGCGTCAGTGCCCTCGTGAGAAGAGACCCCAGACAGCGCCCTCGCCCTTCCCTTGGGCCAGGCGAGGGAGACGCAGCCGGGAGGCGGCTGCTGGCGTCCAGCAGGAGGCGCCCCGCAGACACGTCACCAGGCAGCAGGGCGCCCCTGCACTTCTCAGGCCCAGGGCCGTGAGATCGGGCGTGTGCGGTTTCAGCCGCCCGGGCGGTGGTGTTTTCCCACGGCTGCTGCGCTGACCGGGACGCTCACTCCCGAGTTCTTCGGTCCCACGCCGTGAGTCTGCCCACGGTTATCCAAGAACCGGTGCGCTCAGCCCACAATGTCCCCTGCCCGCCACATCCTCCCTGCCACCCACGGGGCCCGGCTGCCTCCTCCCTGCATCCGCGGCGTTCCTGGGAGACACTTTCCCAGAGGAGTCTGTCCTGGGGAGCGGGGTCAGGAGGACGAGAGAGCAAAGCACAGAGTGGCCGGGAGGGAAAACCTGCAAACGGACACACATTACATTTCACCCCAGCGTGACTGCGGAAGTCCTGCGTGCTCGTTCTGAAAACCCAGACAGCACGGAGCGTGGAAAATGAAAAGAGGAGCCAGGAACCCCCTCCTCGCTGCTTTGCGCTCTCCCGTTTCAGCCCCTGCTCGCCCCGGTCTCCGCCGTGGACGGGTCGGCAGCCCCGTTTCCAGACGGTTTCCAGACTGTGTGCCCCGGGGCGCACACGTGTGTACGCGTGTGCTCACAAATGTGAGCTTGTTTTGAAAACAAAAAGCAGGGTTCAGCAGTTTGCTCTGTTGTATTTAAGACTAGACGATGGGGACCCATCTCCGTGATGCGGCTCTTGGCTTTCTTTCTCCTGCCCTGCTAAACGACGGCATGGAATGCCGGCCGGCGATGCTTCACGGCTTGTTTAATCATTTCCCTTAGGATGAACATTAAACCCCTTTCCACTTTCACTTTTCCCGTGTTGCCCGTCACGTTTCAGAGAACGTGCTCATTCTTGGGTGTCTGTGCTGTTGCTGGAATATGGGCTCAGCCAGCTCAGGCTGCCCCCACAAAACTCCGCAGGCCAGGCGGTTGCAACGGCAGAAATGTGTTTCTCCCGGTGCCGGCGGCTGGGAGTCTGAGGTCGGGGTGTGCCCGGGGGTGGGTGGGGGGGGGGTCGGGTTCTGGCGGGAGCTCCCCTCGGGCGTGCAAAGGGCTGCTTCCTTCCTGCGTCCGCCTGTGGTGGGGGGTGAGTGGGCTCTGAGCCCTCTCTCTGCTTACAAGGACACGAACCCCACCTCGGGGGGGCCCCCACCCTCAGGGCCCCCTGTAGCCCCGCCCACCTCCCAAAGGCCCCGCCTCCTGCTGCCGTCACACTGGGGGTTGGGGCCTCAGCCCGTACATTTAGGGGGTGGCGTGTTCAGTCGGTAACGACATTTCAGCAGGCTGTTCGTTCCAGGGAAATCGCCCCGTCGAAGGAGGCCCATGTTCAACGTTTCCATTGTCGTCCAGAAGGCCTGTGGCGCTTGGTGTCCCCGCTGAACTGCGTGGTGAACGGGGACGATCATCTTGTTTAATGGGCCTTTTCTTCTTCGCCAGTCAAGAGCATGTACGTCCGTACGTGGTGTTAGTCATCTGTAGTTTCCCATGATTGGTCCATTCATGCGCTTACAAAGTTTTATCAGTGCGTTTACCTTCTGTTAGGGACCCTTGTGTGGATGTTATGGAATGCTTTATATTTTAAAACATTAATCCTTGATGTATTGCAAAGTGTTTCTCTTTATATGAATTTGGAGCTTTTTTTCCCTTTTGCCCTGTTTATTCTTTTTCTTTGAAAAATCTTAAAAAAGGGAGCCATTCTGCCCCCTTTCCAGACCCTCTGTTCTTGGGAAGCTTTTCTCCCCGCGCAGAGCCGCGATCGCTTTGACGAGATCTGGTCCCCAACAGAGTTTCTCCCACCTGCAGCCCCCTCTGCATGGAGCTCCAGCTAGAATGATGGGGGCAGATGGGGGGTGCTGGTGAGCTCGCCCTGAGGTCAGGGGGTGCCGTTGGGGGCCATGGCCTCCTCTTGAGAATGGCAGCTCAGGGTCCCGGCAGCCATGGCCCTGGGACACTCCCTGTGTCTGCCCCTATTTGCCGGGCCTGGCCCCTTCCTGTACGAGGGGCTAAACCCCCCATCGAAGGCACTGGACTCCGAGGGGCTGAACCCCTTCCCAGGGGGCCTTGCACCACCAGGTTGGAGGCTCCGGACGCCAGGACATCGGGGCGGCCTGGGGACCCCGGTGGGAGGGCACCCAAACCATCCTGATTTGCTTCTTCCTCCAGGACCTCATTCCCCCGAAGTCCTGCCCCCACAGAACTCAGGCGTCACCTCAGCTCTGCCCCGGCACAGAGGTGATCGCTGGTCGTCAGAAGGAACGCCGCCGACTGAGCCGTGATTTCCCTGGGCGTGAGTCAACGCTGCCCGCTTACGGGCGGGGGTGAGCCTGCGGAAACCTGCCCCAGCTCCTGCCGTCACCAACCCCCGCTCTGTGTGAAGACCCCAGGAGGGGCACGAGGGGACAGTGGGGGGAGGGAGCAGTGGGTGGGGGGCTGGGCTTCTCTTCCTTGGGGGTCGGAGTCCACTGGGATGTCAGAGAAGTCGAGAGCCTGGTGGACGACCCCACAGGCCCCCAGGTGCTAGTTCCCCTGGAAAACGACGTCAGTGAGCCCCACCCTGCGTCTCCAGCCCTCTGCACCCCCCGCCCCCGGGGCCATCCAGGGGCTCAGGGGTGACTCTGGCCCCCTGGAAGCTGTTCTCGCCTCCTCAGAGGCATCGTCTGCATCCTCAGGAAGTTTGCTTTTTCCCAGTTGTTGAGATGAGCTTGAATCCCCAAAGTCTCGCCCTTACGGCCAGTACCAAGGAGAAACCTCTTCCCACCATTTATCTGGCCAAGTACCACAGTGTGGAGCCTGGGCTTTTACACTGCCCCTGCCTGCACCTTGGCAGAGCAGTTCTGGCAGCACGTTGAAGGGTCAGCAGGGAAGGGGCTAGGTAAGAATGCCCGGGTCTCCCCGTGGACAGGACAAGCCTCCAGAGGCAAGGGAGGTGGCGGGTGACGGCCAGCGGCCGAGTGAGTCTGCGGCCCTCACCCGCAAGGATGCAGTCCACGAATCCCTCTGCGGGATCCCGGGGCGTCTCAGCAGGACTCCGGCCGGTGCACTGTTCTCGGGAAACGCGACTTCCGGGCAATGTGGAGCAGGAGGAACTCGGGAGGAAGCCTGGGAAGCAGAGACTGGGGGTGGGGGGCGGGGGCTGTGAAATGACCGTGGAGTCCAGACCTTGAGTCAGAATGTGCCAGGGGTAGTGCAGCCCCTGGAGCGACCCGTGAGTGACCCGCGAGTGGAAAGGACCCTGTGTCCTCATCCCGCTCACACCCAGGAACCTCCAGAACTTGGACTGTGGCCAGGCCACTGGGGTGGGGGCGGCGAGAGTGAGGGAGGGTGGTGGGGGGGGAGGCAGGGTAGATTTGGGAGCTTCCTACTTTCTGCCCAATTTTGCACTTTTTGAACCTGCAGCTGCTCTAAAAATAAAGTTTATTGATGAATTTTACAAAGTCAGGAAAGAACATCTACAGTAAGTCAGATATGATCAGTAATGAACACCAACATTGTTAGCCAAGAATACAGTAATTCTTATAAGGTACAGAGTGGTAAAGAACAATGAGTAGTATACATCCAATTGTTTAACACTCAATGTACAGTCAGCATGTTCTGATCCCACGTGTAAACTGTATAAAAGAGAACTTTGCTTTTTGTTTGCACAAACGTTGCCTCCTCGCAGCAAACGTTTGTGATGCTAAAACGTACCGTGTCGAGAGGTTGTGCAGCTGCTGCTTGTTTCAAAACGAAGGGAAGTTATTGCTGCCTGTGAGGCTACTGAGTTACACTGCCACCTCTAACCCAAGGGGTCTCTTCACTTCCAGGAGATGGTATTTTATTATACAGCAAGATTACTGTGTAGTCGAGCTAGGTCAAAAGGTTTCCTTTTTAAAAAAAGAAAAAAAGCAAATGCATGGAGAAATGTGTCTGCCAGGTGCCGGGGTGCGGGTTCTCGGTGCTTCTGCTGGTGGCCTTGCGTCCATAGATGGCTTATTGTCATCCCGGGTGTCATTTAGGAAATGGTGTAAAAACTGCTTCTTAGAGCAAGAATCCTTGCTTGTCTAGAAGCCATCCAGCTGCGGAGGGAATCCTCTTGGCGTCTGCTGTTTGGCAAGTTGCTCTGCCCTTTCACCCTGGAGATAAAGGGGGCCCTGCTGCCCGAGGGAGGTCGGCAGGGGGTGGCCCAAGCGGCGGGAATGCCCTCTGTCTTTATGTCACACCCGTCCGTTGTTTAACGGAGAAAGTGGGAGAAGGGAATCTGTTCTCCAGCTCCTTCCTTTGCATCCACTGGTTGCACCCTTTCCCCTCCGATGCTTGGGCAGCTCTCCCGGGACCTGCGACCGTCCGGGTCCCTGGCACTCAGGAAGGACGCTGAGGTCTTTGTGGCTCCGTGTGCTCTCCGTCCTGAGGTCCCTGCGTGAACAGGATTTGCCTGCAAACCCACACAGCTGGGGCGGGTCCCCCGGTGCCAGTTCTCAGCCTCGGCCGCACCTCAGAAGGACTCCGGGAGCTCGGAAAAGTGCAGAATCTGGAATCTGCACCCAGAGATTGGTACTGATGTGTTCTGAGGCATAGCTTCTTGCTCCAGGATTGTGCAAATCTGCCGGTGACTTCACCGCGCATCGGGCTGAGAACCGCCCACCTCGGGCGGCCCTGCTCAGGACGGTGAGACCCTTGGCAGCCCCCACCGGCACGGAGTAACCAGATCCATGGGGCCCAGCAGAGTCTCTAGTCTGTGTTGCTCAGTACATATTCATTGTAAACAGGCAAGTGAAACCATTTGCACCAACTGCACGTCGATCGTAAAAATGCCAATAAAATAATTTGCAACAGAATGCTCCGTTACTGCTTTTTTTTTTACACCTCCAGGGTCACAGCAGCAGAGGGGTGGAGGGTGGTCCACAGTTGGATCTGTCTCTTAGTGACAACAGACACAAATTCTCTTCCAATAACAGCCCCAACCAGACTCAAAAGAACCCGCTTCACACCCAGGCTAAGCTCAATGTGCCTTTCCACCTGCCCCCTTTCAGAAGTAGGAAAATAGGATCCTCATTTCCGTCAGGACGTGGGCCCGAGCCTAGGTCTGCGATGACACTGTGAGAGCAGGCAAGCGAGAGGGAGGAGAGACCTTGCTCCCACTCCAGCGAATCCCCTCTGCAAACAAAGATCCCGGTTTCGAATTTCGGTTCTCTTACTGCCTCTGTAAGGTAAACTATTTCCTTTTGTAGGAAGAAAGGACTCTAAAAGATACCTTGCAAAGTTTAGTGCTACAGAAAAGGGTAATATTCCTCCCCACAGTCACAAAAATAGATTTACAGAGAACACCCTGTCCGACTAGCGCAAAGGTGCACGCCCCTCGCGCGGCTCCAGGATGGAGGCAGGTTCCGATCAGCTACAGCCCCCGGGGGGACAGGACCACGCCGTGACCGTGTGCTTCTGCAGAGAGAGAGAATGTCAAGTGGACATGAAGGCCACTCTCTTCAGCCGTCCCTCTGAGCGAGCAGTTCATTCGCTGGTGGAGGGGACTGCATGTCTGACTCGCTTCTTAGAAATGCACTTGGTCCAAGGGCCGAGCAAGGCTCAGGTTAGTGAGGTGCTGGTGATGAGGAATTAGAGGCTGTCGGCTTGTTGCAGACGGCAAGTGGTCCCACCCATCGCCTCCGGGGATCTTTACTGCAAGCTGGCTGTTTTGTTCTGTCCTGACTTGGGGGCATGGGGCAGACACCCGGCCTTGTACGGCCCAGGGTAACCTTGGAGGTGAGAGTTTTAACTGCTTGCTATTCGACTTCCATGGGGAGCCCCGAGATTTTGGTTAAATACGTCTGAGGGGACCCTGGCCCTCTTCTCTTCAAACTCACCAGGTGACTCTAGTGGGCAGTGAGGTGGGGACCTTGGGCCACCGAGACCTGTAAGCCTTGTATGATGCGTGTGCCGCCCGAGGCCCGTGGCCAGTGAGTCCTGAGTGGCGGCTGCCCATCATCCGAGGGCCAAGTCCTGCCGCAGAGCTTTCCTTCACCCCAGGGGTCCCCAGAACAGCCTGGGGGAGCTTGGAGGAGTCCCTGGGCCCAGGATGCCCCTGAGACACCTCGCTTGAACTTTGAAGTGAGGACCTCGGGGAGTCCCAGGGCAGCTGCGCTGGAGGACCGGCGCCCCTGCGCTTGCTCGTGCAATCCATGGTTCCCTTCCGTCTGCAGAGCCAGGGGCAGGCATGGCACCCCAATGAAGAACTTTCAGCAGGCACCTAAGCTGTGAAGATTCATCTCCGTTTTACCTCATGAGGTGACAGAAGTGGTGTCCATGGAGCACGGTCATAGGGCCGCCTTAGGGATAATCTGAAGGGGGCATCCATGAGGACGGCAGCCTGTCACACGTGTTGTCAGCACCCCCGACTCCGTGTCCTGAGGCCGGGGCTGAGGCTGGGCTGTGGGCCAGGCCGCAGGGACTGACCGAGGGGGAACCAGTGGACTGGCCGTCAGCACGGGTGCAGGACAGAGGGTGAGCTTTGCAATCTGGCCCACCGGGGCCATAAGATGCAAACACTGCCTCCTGGGACCCCCTCTCCAGACCAGCCACAGAGATCTCCCCCCCGCCCCCCGCCCCCCGCTGGGAGCTCCGCCCTCTCAGGGTCGGAAGCTTCGACAAGCCCCCTTGCACCTTTCTGAACAGACGGGGCAAGAAACGCAACCTTAAGAGAATCTGGCAACTGGATTTCAAGCAGGAAAACGGACATCCAAAGGAGAAGCAACAGCTTGAATAGTTTTTGCTGTTTTATTATGTTATAGTAAACTATTTCAAATTACAAAAATACTAGGATTTAACTGCTACCATCCGACTGGGGCCAGGCACCCTCCCTTGCCCATCACCTGTTTCCTGGCCAATGAAAGTGACATGGAATGTGCATCATTGCTTCCCGGAGCCGAACACACATCTGACGAAAATACTGACATTCTGTAGCGAACTAAGAATAAGTGATTTAATGATGATGGCCTCAAATTGCAGGTTCTTAGGGATGCCGTCTAATCATCTCACTAGTCATTTTAAAATTCCTGGTGGGGACACCGCATCTCCAAGGGGGACCTGGGGACCTAAGCCCGCTGAAGTCCCTGGTATAAAGGGGCAGGCAGCCTGGGGACCTGACTCAGCGGGTCTCCGGGGCGTGGGTGGGGGTGGGGAGGGCTGGCTGCAGTTCCCACTGCCGCCACCGGGAGCGCACTTTCTACCTCCTCCTGCCTCCGGCCTCCGCCCCCTTTCCAACCCCACTCCGAGTCCTAGACCAACCCCCGGCCTCCCCAGGGTCAGGTACTGCCCGCCTGCCCTCTGCTGTCCCAGGGCTCGGCCGACGCGGCTCGTCTAGCGCTTGTCACGTTGCTCTACGTTCAGTATTTGTGAGTCTGTTTGCTGTGCTCTATGGTCAGTGCCTTGGGATCAGGGGTGATGTTTTGTTTATTTTTATGTCTTCCGTACCTTTGCTGGGCTGGCTGGTGCAGGGGCTCAAGAGCAGGTGAGAACGTGACGGAAGGGGCTTGGGTAGAGTGTGTATTTCCACTGAGACAAGACACGAGGTGGTGGGACACACCCACGGGCCGGGAAGTTCTCGGCAGTGTTTCTTCCCGGGTGAAAGGGCGGGAGGGGGCTGGCGAGGTGTGTGTGGGACGCCACCGCTGCCAGGCCAGGTTGCGGGCACACGCAGATCGGAATAAACGTGAGCGGCCCGCCCACCCGGCTCCTCCTCCTATGACAGAGGCATCTTTTTTTAAGAAGAAAAAATATTTTTTTCTTCTAATACACCTCTAGATGTTGCAAAGGCAGTGTCTTCAATTTCAAACTCAAATGTCTTATTGGCCACTTGAATGCCACCCGCTACATAACGTCCTCTTTACTGCCTGCCACCTGTACAATGTGTCCACAATGTGCCGTAAGTAGCGGCCTGATCCTTTTATTGCCGCAGGACTATGGGTGCACGAGGGGGGAACTTTGAGAACAGCTTACCAAGGAAGAATAAAGTACCCTTTGAACAAAAAAAAAAAATTTGGAAGTGAAATAAACATACATTTATCTTCTATGAGTAGCCTAAACTAATATTTTGGGGGGGGGGAGGGAAAGGTTAAATGAGCTTTAAGCACAGCTTCATTTCTGCAGTCTGTGCATTCTGCAGTCCCCCCCTGGCCCTCCAAACACTTGAAGGATTTCCTGGGATTCAACTCGGGGGGGATGGGCTCTTGCCTGACCTTTTGCATCCTGGTTAAAGGCTACCGTCCTGGGGGCAGCTGCCGGGGCTACCCTGTGTCCTGTGCCGCACTGAACTGACGTGTGGGTGGGGAGGCCGGACCGGGCTTTGCAAACAGTGGAATGCAAAAGTAAACAAGGGAATCTGACGCGTACAGTCAGGAGACACTGGCCAACCAGCAGAGAGTAAGTACCGTGGAGACGTTTGTATAAAAGTCAGTGTCACGAGGCATCCTAGCCCTTCTGGTCCCTCCTGGCCCAGAGAGGGGTCCGAGTGGCTTGTCCTCTGCACCTGCCGTGACCGGAGCCCGTGCCCGTCAGGCCGGCTCGGCTCGCGGAGGCCTTCTTGTCTGAGCTGCCTGGCAGTGGAAGCGTCTGGAAGCAGCAGAGCCAGTGCGTGGATCGAGTGCCAGCTGGGAGAGGGGCCCTTGCTTCTCGGTCCCCGCTGGGCTCCGTCCACGCAGGGCAGCAGGTGAGAGGGACACGGACCAGCTTCCTCCTCGTCGGAAACACCCGTTCAGAGCCAACAACGACAACCAAACCCCAAGGTCCCCAAGCAATAACGCTCCGTATACATGTAGATTTTTTTCCCCCTCAAATATACCTCATTGTAAAGTGAACTTCGGTCCGATGGGCAGCGTTCTTTCCTGGACGCCTGGCACCAGCGCCTCCCAGGTTGGGGACAAAGGATGTCCCTGCGGCTTCCCAGAGTGCATCGGAGTGGGGGCACTTCCCGGTGGAAAGAGGAGTTGATCAGAGCAGAGACGGCCAAACCAGTCCCGAGGTCCAGGACGCGTGGGGGCACGGCCGTGGGGATGGGCGTGGCGGTGCCGCCGGTCCTGGGGGCCGAGGAGTCTGGGGTTGTTTCCGCTGTCGCTGCCTCCATGGTCATGCCCCAATGGACTCACTGCTCGGGGCGCCTGCCCTCAGGTAGTCCGCATTTTCCGCCGTCGGCCCCTTAAAGATGCCGTTGGACTTGGCTTCCCTGGGGAAGAAGTCCTGCTGGTAGTCGGGGTTGTCCAGGCTGATTTGGTGGCCGCCTTTCTGCCCCCAGAGGGTGGGGCCGTCGGGGACGCCGTTGACGGCGGGGGGAGGGGCGGTGTTGAGATACTCGGGGTTGCCCACGGCGTTGCTGTGGGGGTTCTGGTAGTGGGGGTCTCGGCCCGGAGCCAGGTTGAGGGGCTGGTTGTGGTAGACGGGGTTCTGGACGGAGCCCGCCGGCCGTTTGGGGATCAGCTGGTTTATGTATTCTGAAACGGAGAAGACATCGGACAGTGTCAGCAAGGGACCCTGCAGGCAGACCACCACGGCTCGTTCTGGAGCCGGAGAATGTTCTTCGGTGTTGAGACCGGTGACGGGGGTGGGGGTGGGGTGGGGGGTGGGGGAACCTGGGGAGACGACCGTGCTGCTGTCGCTGCAAAGCAAGCCGTGTCCTTCGAGCCTGGATGTCTCAAAGCAGCGGGCACGGTTGTCTTCCGCCCGCGCCCAGTTCTAAGAGGGCGGCCTGCCCTGGGGGGTGGGTGTGTGCAGGCAGGTGGGGGCGTGTCTGGGAAAAAGCCTACAGCAAAATAATCCACGGTTCGCAGGCAAGAATGGACGGAGGCGAGAAAACGGAGATCAAATCTACCCCATGCACACACGCACACCTGTGCACACATGCATACCTGTGCACACACAGCCACACACAATGCTCACACACTCACAATACTCACACGCCCTCTCACACACGTACATCTGAGCGGTTTGCTTCAAAGCCTAGAGAATCAGCAGGTTCATTGCAAAACCGAAGCTCCAGCCGAACCCCTGGACACGCCACGTGCTCACGGCCCACGCCACGCGTGCTGGGCTCTGTCGGCTTGGTGGTGCGCTGTTCCTCTGCACCCCCCCCCCGCCCCTGCTCGGCGCCTGAAAATGTGCCGCCGCCTCCCCCTCGCGGTCGGCCCGGGGGCAGCCGCCGGCCAGGACGCTGGGGCTGGAGGCCTCCGAGCGCGGCTGGCTTGGGGGCGAGCCACGGACCTGGCGCCGGGAGGAACGTGCCGTTGATGATGTCCTCGGTCAGGGCGCCGGTGGGGTCGGAGCTGTACCGCTGCAGGGAGCTGTCTTCCTTCAGGGGGCAGCTCTGCTGGGGGGCGGGAGGCGAGGTCACGTTAGTCAGGGCCCCTCGGGCGGCGGCCTGTGGGGTCATCTGAGGTCAGGGCGGACTCTGACGCGGCAGGTCGGGGGCGGGGCGCGAGGCTGCGCATTTCTAGCACCGAGACCGCTGGGCGAGGGGCGGGGTCCCCTTCGGCGACGCCCAGCGGCCCGCCTGCAGGGGCCTCTGGTCTGTGCTCCTCGATCCGGCAGCCACGGCCGCACGTGAGAGGCAGTGCACGTGAGTTGCATGTAATTGTAGTCAGTGAATACGCAGGGTGGGCAGCGGCACGCGGCCTGCAGCGTCCACCTGGTCGGGGAGCATCTACACCGAGGCTCCCCGCCTTAGGGCACCGGCACCATCTGCAGGGCATCACGCTTCACGGTCTGGGGCCGCCGCCCCGCGACTTGCACGGGCCACCGACCGCCAGGGGAGGCCGGGGCTGCCGGTCCGTGGGCCCCATTCTGAACGGCTCCGCAGTGCAGTGAGGCCTCCGTGCGGGCCGCGGGGCGGCGGCCGAGGAGCCGTGCCCCAGGGAAGAAACGACACGGCCAGGAAGACCAGGGCTCTCTCTCTGGGGGAGTCTGGGCATTCTCTTTTCTCTCTTTTTTTTATCCTTACCCGAGGACATTGTATTTTCTCATTGCTTTTAGAGAGAGAGGAAGGGAGAGAGAGAAACATCGATGCAACTGATCAGTTGCCTCCCCTGCGCTCCAGACCGAGGATGGAACCCACAGCCTAGGTAAGTGCCCTGACGGGGAATGGAACCCATGACCCCTCGGCCTCGGGGTGACACTCCAACCAACTGCGCCACACCGGCCAGGGCGATCGGGGCACTGTTCTGTGTGTAACAGAGCCACGCCTCCGTGCTGCCCCCGGGTTCCGGGTCCCTGGTTTGCATACGTACCCCGTTCCTGTCAACACAAGCCGCGGTGGAGCTGCTGCTGGTGGCACTCTGAAAGGGAAGCGAGGGTGTTTACAGGACGCTTGCACACCTCGCCCGCTTCGCTGAGTGTGCAAGGAGCATCTCACGGAGTGGAGACAGGCAAAGGTGCTTATTTTCGCCCGGACCCACTAGCTGCCGAAAAACCCGGCTTAGTTCCGAGTGAACCCCAGCCCTTGGGGAGCCTCGGAAGGTTCCGACCCCGCCGTCGCGAAGCCGTGAGACAGCAGACGCACTGAATGGGTTCGTTCCGAGTCCGGCTTCGCCGTTTGGTGAACATGCACCTCTCGGTCTCTGGGCGAGTTCCACTGGACGGGGACCCCTTTCTCGGGAACCCCGGGCGCCCAAACCGGGAGCCACAGCGTGAGAGTGAAGCGGCTCACCAGGGAGCCCAGCAGGGGCGTGCGCGAGGGCGAGGTGCCGTGGAAGAAGGCCTGCTGGGGGATGAGGTACTCGTCTGCGTCCACCACGTCCTCCATGTCCTCCTCGTCCATCAGCGCGCGGTAGAAGTTGGAGTCCGTGGGGCTGGGCAGGTGCATCCTCTCATCGCCCTGGGGCAGGGGTTGGAGACCGTCAGTGAGGCCCGGCGGGCTGTCCTGGGCTTCCTGGCCGGGGGCGGGGGACGGCGGTCTCTGCGGGCAGGCGCTGCAGCCGTGAGCCCGCGGACCAGTCCGCGGGGTGCTGAGCCGTGGGTTTTGCACGCGTATCCCAGTGCGTCTTAAACAGCGCCCCTGAGCTTGGTTTGGTTAGCCTGAGTCCACGGGGCACGGTGACTTGCGGCGCTCGCGACAGGGACTTTCCCCGATGGGCGGCGAGCAGGCGGGGGGGGGGCGAGTGGGGGGGGTCAGGGTACCTGGATGACGAGGTAGCGCTGGGGGTCGCGGGCCATCTTGGAGAACTCGTGGATCAGCTCCCGGAACTTGGGGCGGCTGTCCGCGTCTATCATCCAGCCTGGAGAAGGCGGGAGGGAAAAGGGCGCAGTGAGAAGCCTGAGAGGGCGTGAGGACGGCACCGCCGGAAGCCAGCGTCCGTGGTGAGACCCGCTGAGACCAGTGCGTGCCGAGGAACCCTGCGCTTGGAAAAGGACCCTCCGGCCCGGGCCAGGGAGCACCGCCCTGTCTGAAGGCCCTCACGCCAGGACAGCTGGGGATCCGAGGGGCACTCACGCCCCTGCTCTCTCTGCGCCTGCTCTTCCGAGAGCCGGCGCCCCGGCGCTATCCCCTCCGGTGCCCACCGGTGACCCGGTCGCCTTGTCACGCCCGTTGCTTCTTGGGACCTGTGCTGAGGGTCGGGGCTCTGGCGTCAAGCCATCCAGCGACAGCCAGCCTCATCTACGGTCACTCGGCAAGCTTGCAAGTCTGAAACCGGATTCCGTTTAGGGGAATTTAGGGACTTTCTCTAAGAACCTCGGGACTTGGGATTTCCCCTCCCTGGGGCTGTCTTTAGAGCACGTACCCGGGAGTCCCATGTGCCAGGGCGGGGCGCGGCGGGGGTTCAGGGCCCTCCCGAGGGGGACGTTCTCGTTAGCCAGTGCTTTCCGGCACACGGCCCCCCGGGCTGCATTAACAAGCTGGAGGAGCAGCTGTGAGCTGGAAATCCTCGTGCCTCTCGGGGTTCATCGTTACTTCCTCCCAGTGGGATGTCAGGCTATTTTAGGCCCGGCTGGGAGGTGACCTCAGACCAGTCACAACCCTCTCAGAATCCCAGCTTCTTCCACCCCCCGAGCAAGGAAGTTAAACCAGGAGAGCTGCAGCTCAAAGTTTGCAGAGGCATTGACAGGGACCCTGACTTTGCTCCCTGGGCCGGCCCTGTGGTCCCTTCCTGTGGGGACGCTCGGCACCCGTGTCCTGTCACCTCCAGGGCCCCTGGACGGGGGCTTCCGGGGCAGTCCCGGCATCAGCCAGGCCACGCACTCCGACCTGGATTGAGATGTTTACTCGCTACACTGGAGTGAGACCTCACGTAAACCCGCCCTCTGAGAGGTTCAAATCACAGCAGAAATGTTGATTCTACGAGCCTCGTGTGGTTACTCATTATTAGGCATTTAAAAACATCCAGTCTCTCTGGTAACAGAATGTGGGTTGGCTTTTCCCTGGAGCGACTCACCCTCGAGTATTTCTGTGTCGGGGCTTAGGGAGGACTTTGACTCTGTTTATTTGCTTCCTACCACGGGCAAATGCCAGGTCACCAGTGCCCAGTGAGTCAGGCTCGGGCTTCCCGAGAAATGTCTGAGGGGGGCAGTGACAGATGTCGCTGGGCTTGAGTGCCCGCCATAAAGAATGTGACAGCAGCCCTGGCTGGTGTGGCTCAGCGGTTGAGTGCCAGCCTGCACGCCAAAGGGTCACTGGTTCGATTCCCAGTCAGGGCACGTGCCTGGGTTGCAGGCCAGGTCCCCAGTGGGGGTGCACGAGAGGCAGCTGCACATTGCTGTTTCTTTCCCTTTTTTTTCCCCTCCCTTCTCTCTCTCTGAGAATAAATAAATACCATCTTTAAAAAAAAAGAATGTGACGGCATTTTGCGGGGTTAGGATCTAAGGCCTCCACTGTTGGCTAAGGGCGGCAAGCCCTTTCCAGGCACAGCGAGTCTGGCCGAGGTCCAGTTACGCGAGGGCCACGGCCACGGCGGTCACTCACACTTGACCATGATCATGTAGACGTCGATGGTGCAGATGGGCGGCTGCGGGAGGCGCTCTCCTTTCTCCAGCACGGTCGAGATCTCGCTCGCCGGGATCCCGTCGTACGGCTTGGACCCGAAGGTCATCAGCTCCCAGACGGTCACCCCTGGGAGGATGAAGTGGTGGCCACACTGTGAGTTGACAATCACGACCCCCTGTCCTTAGTCATCGCGGTGGATGCCGCTCCTAAGGTTCAAAACACCTAGGTTCCACGGTCTGGGGCGGCCTCGGTTTACCTCTCTGTAAAGTGGGACGTTGAGAGGGTGCATCTCCTCACATGGCTGTGAGGGTCAAAGAGGCAGCACGAGGGAATGCCCAGTCAACCCCAGGCGCACAGCCAGGGGCCACGCGAACGGCATGAACGTTGTTTCCGGGGCGGGGGACACCCCCAGACAGTGGCCCCGAGCGACCCGGAGGAGGAAGTACGGGTGTGACAAACAAGGGTAGAAACCGGGTGTTCAGACAAGAGAAAAATGAGAAACAAAAACTCCCCTATGTCCTGTTGGTAAACACGAAAAGCCCAAACTTTTTTTTGGTGTTTCAGAATCGAACATCGTGATTAAAAAACAAATCCAAGCAGCATTAACTTGAGAGTGAGTGTTGTTTTTAGACCGTGTCCCAGGCTCACGGTCTCCCCACCTCTGAGCCTCTGTGCCTGGCATTCCGTGCTCTGGAAACAAACCGGCACCCCAGGGAGCCTGGTCCCCCCCCCAACCCCGCCCCGGACAGGAAGGCGCCCTGCGGTGCCACTCGAGACGACCCTGGTGGGACCGAGCTGGGGCCCCCCGACTCCACACGGAGGGGTCAGACACAGGCTGGGCCTGCTCTCCGGTGGGGCCCGTGACCCCTCCCCTTCAGAGCGGGTTCCCAGATCCAGACGGTCACAAGTCTGCTGGATCTCCAGCGGCCGTTCCCAGACGAGTGACCGGAGCTGACACCCCGAATGCAGGGCTGGGACGAGGAGAAAAGCAACGGGCCAGGGGCCAGGAAAGGGGTCCTTTGGTCCTTTGCTGCTGCCGCCTCGTCGACACGGACTCGGTGCAGGAAAAGCAGTCTCCTTCCCGGATGGAGGAGACCCATGAATTCTCGTCTACGTGGTCTGAGCGCCGTGTCTCCACGGGCGCGTGGAATCCCCGTGGCGAGGCACGCTTTCCAGGACTGGGGCAAACGGCGAAGGGGCGTGCGTGCACCTGGCTGTGGCGGTGAGTGGGGCTGGGCGGTGGGGTGAATGCTCTGTCTTCCCCCTCCTCAGTGGGGCACACAGGTGCCCCGTTCATTAACACACTTGGCCTTGACCGGACACCAGAGCGTGAAGTCACAGGGTGTGCCCTTCACACGAACACTTCAGGCTCACGACCTGACAATCCCAGCGCGCGGTGGATTTCTATCGCTGACGACACGATTTCCAGCAAAATGGAAACCGCGCACCCGCTGCCGCGATGCTGAAGTTCTGCTCCTGGCTGTACCCTTTCCAAGGCATTGGGTTGCTGAACTGAAGAGTTTCTGGTGACTGGGCACAGACAGGTGGGCCTCGTGTGAGCTGTGGGTGGGCAGGGGCGGGGGGTGCCGGGTGGGGAGCGGGACATGGACAGGGACGCAGCCCGGGAGGCTGGAGAGGCGGGAAGCGCCAGGGCATCCCTCCGCCAGTCCACGGGTCCTGGCCGGGAGCTCGGATGTTACTGGGGACGTGCTGGGGAGCCAGAGAAGGTGTCACGTGGAGAAGGACAAGCCTCATGCGGTTAGAGACACATTCTGCCTGCTTGGGGCTAGAGGAGAGTGGCGAAGCGGGAAGCGGGGAGACCCCCGGGGCTCCTGCTGTGGTCTGACCGAGGTCTGGGGGGGTGTCGATGAGGAGGACCCAGGGCAGGGTCCAGGACTGGGGGGAAAGCCCTTCTGTCCACCTGTCTGCAGGAGTAGACTTATCTGGAAAGTGACTGAAAAGAACAAGGCATCAGAAGAGCCTAATTTCCTCATCTCGTTTGCTAATCCCACGCCGCTCAGCCCCCCAGTCCCTGCGAAAATCCACCTATTTTCACACGGACCGGACCTCTGCCTTTGTGACGCCGGCCCTGTCTCATCGCAGAGACAGACAGGGACCCGTGATGTTAAAAAAGTGCAGTTGGAGCCCTGGCTGGCGTAGCTCAGTGGATTGAGCGTGGGCTGGGAACCAAAGAGTCCCAGGTTCGATTCCCAGCCAGGGTACATTCCTGGGTTGCAGGCCAGAACCCCCAGCAACTGCACATTGATGTTTCTCTCTCTCTCTCTCTCTCTCTCTCTCTCTCTCTCCCTCCCTTCCCTCTCTAAAAATAAATAAATAAAATCTTAAAAAAAAAGTGCAGTTGGAGATACTAGGAAGTTGACGATGCTGTGAAAAAACATACTCCGTGGACACTGCCCTGAATGACTTTGGTTTTGTGATGATGCCTAGATTCCTCTTGGAAGTTCCTCTCAATACGGTTCTCCCCAAATACACATTTCTACGGAGGTGGGGCGACCCCTCCCGTTCACCCCCATTGCTTCCGCAGCTGGGGACAGACCGACAAGTCACAAGCAAACAGAGGCAACCTTTCAGCAGAGGCTGGGTGACTTGTGAGGCTGCCGCGGGGTGGCCACAGCGCTGAAGGCGCCCAGCACAGCGGTGGTCGGAACGCTGTAGTGACACTCCCTTCAAAGGCGGGGCTCAGGAAGCCCAAGGACAGGGGCGAGAGGGCAAGGAGGCCTCTGGAGGGCGCTGGAGGAGGGGCAGTGCTGGGGACAGTGCTCAGGCCTGTGCAGGGACAGTGGGACCCGCAGGGGGTGGGGTGCGGAGCGGGTGGGTTCATGGGGGGTAGTGGGATTCGGAGCGGGGTGGTGTGCAGAGGGGGTGGCCTTTCCAGGGGGTGGGATTTTCGGGGGGATCAGTGAAGTCGGGGAGCCACACGGACCTCCCGTTTCTGCTGTCTCCCAAAACATCCTCCCGGGGGGCCCTTCGCTCAAGCCGCTCTCTCTAAGACACAGGGCTCAGAACCCTCCCCTCCGTGAAGTGCCGGCCCCCGAGTCCATCAGCACCGAACCTCATGTCCCCACTGCAGCCCCGTCCCCCGTGGAGCCCCCTCGGCCGCCCCCTCCTGCTCCCTTCGGATCCACGGCAAGAGGGGGCATGTGGTTTGATCTCACAGACGCAGGCGTTTCCCAAGTCCAAGATGTCTCTCTCCCCCTGTTGTCCACACCCTCCCCCCCCCACAAGTTCCCTGACATCCGGTGGTGTTGAGTGTGATACTTAGACTCCATTTCCTGTGTCATGTTTTCTTAGCACAAAAGACACACAGCAGCTGTTGGGTCGCTGTTAGTCATTGTCTCGGACGAGCACGCTGGGGGGGGCAGCGCGGGAAACGTAACTCGGCCAGCAGTGCGGGCCCGCGCGGCCCCAGGACAAGGCCACGGGCCCCCGCCCCTGGACTCACCGTAGCTCCAGACGTCACTCTGGTGGGTATAGATCCGGTGCAAGATAGACTCCAAAGCCATCCACTTGATGGGCACCTTGGGATCATGAGAGACAACATGAATAGGCAACAATTAGCTTCCCTCTGCTGGGAAACATTAAGCCACGCTGGGACACACGATGAGTGACCCACGTTGGGGAGCCAGGCCCCCCCACCCCCGCCCACCCCGTCCCCTGGCCCAGTGCTGTCCCGGCGGGAGGAGCAGTCGCACTATCATGTCAGGGCCCCGAGCTGGCGGCCGAGGGCCTCTGGTCGGGGTGTGTCCCGCAGGACTGGGGGCTCGTGTTGGCAGCTGGGGACCTGGTCGTGCCCTATGGTCCCATCCGCCCCGTGCGTGGGGGCGCTTGCTGGGGCCGTGCAGGCCAGAGTGAGACTGAAGAGGGGTGTGGCTGATCCAGAGAGCATTCTGGAAGGCCTGACAGGAGAGCCGTGCGCCGCCCCGCTTGGGCAGACACCCCTGGAGAGCCCCGAAACCTGTGCGAGAGGAGGGACTGCACTCCACCTCGCTGATTGGTACCCGGCGTGCGTCACAGCCGCCCTCGGGGTGTCTGGGGACACCTCGGACCTCTCCGCATTGCTGACACCTTCTCAGCGGCGGCGGCCACCAACCAGCAGCGCGTCTCCCAGCGGTCTCCCTGAAGGGGGCGCTCTCCCGCAGGGGGCGGCTGAAACCTCACCCCGGCCAACCGGACACGGAGCTGAGCCCGCTACTGCCTTCGATTCCCTGGATGCGCCAGAAACATCCGCACTCTCTCGCCCAGCAAACCCTGACCCCAAGCTGCCCGGCCTTCACGGACAGCAGGCCCTAGCTAGACCCAGGTGTTGGCGGCAGGGGCTGTCATGTCCCCCGGAACGTCCTGAGGATGTCCCCCACGTCAGCAGCCAGTCAGCGGGGGGACGTGCTCCCGGGTCCGAGCCGGGCCCTCACCTTGCCTCCCTCTGCGTGGTACTCTTTCTCCTCCGCGCCCAGCAGCTTGGCCAGCCCGAAGTCCGTGATCTTGACGTGCTGCGGCGTCTTCACCAGGACATTCCTGGCCGCCAGGTCCCGGTGCACCAGGCGCCGGTCCTCCAGGTAGTTCATGCCCTGAAACCCAGGGCCGTGCCGCGCGGTGAGCGCCACCAGCTGCCGACTCGCGGGCCCTCCCCCAGCCTGGCGATGCCCGAGGTTCAGCCCCAGAGGGACCGAGCGGGGGAGGACGGTCTCGGGGCGGGAGCTGCCCACCGGGCTGCCACCTGGCTGGCCTCCGGGCCCTGCGCTGAGCGCGGCCGAGCCGGGCGGCGGGCGGGCGGACAGAGGCTGCCCGGCGGTGCCCTGCAGGCTCGCTCCCGGCTGAGCGGCCCTCCCAGTCTCACTGCCAGTGCAGAAGGTCTGTCCGAGTTTATTCTCGCTCATTATAAATGGAAGCCACATGGCTACCGAACTGGCTTCTGCAGGGTGCCGTGCCCTGCGCCCTCCCTGGCGGTCGGAATCCCTGCTGCACGAGAAACTGAGAAACACAGCTGAGAATCCTCCAGTGCGGGGCCTTCCCGGGCTGTCACCCAGAAACCCGGCCCTCGCCTCGCCTCGCCCTCCAGCTGGCAGGTGGGGCCCTCCTGGCCTCCTCCCCTGCCTTCCTCTCGGCCTGCCTCCCTTTGTCCTACCGAGCTCCAGGCTGTCGACGTGGCCGGCAGCCCTCCCCTCTGTGCAGGGCCAGGTGGCAGGAGGGGCAGGCCGTGGGGGAGGGTCCGGCCCCGCAGACCCCTCCCACTCCCCCACCCAGGCACCCCTCCGCCTGCAGCCAGGACAGGGGACATTGTTTCCCCCTTCCCTCTAGGGCTGATACTTGAGGACTCTCCAGCACAGAGTAGGCACCGTGGGAACGCCACCTGAGGTGCGTGAGAAGGATGCTCGTGGGTTGGACCAGCCCCTTGTCACTCACTCGCGTGTCTGCGGCTGTGGTGGGGGCCCGTCGGGTCCATTTGGGTGCAACAGTCGGGACTCAATCCCCCACCCCAATTTCCTGGCAAATGCTTTGCTTTCTTCCACAGAGGTATGAGGTGAAAATGATTAGTTAGCTTGTCACAGCAGAGTGAAACTGAAAATAATGTTCTTTCTGGCCCCAGCTGGCGTAGCTCAGTGGATTGAGCTCGGGCTGCAAACCAAAGCATCGCAGGTTCGATTCCCAGTCAGGGCGCATGCCTGGGTTGCAGGCCACGGCCCCCAGCAACCGCACATTGATGTTTCTCTCTCTCTCTCCCTCCCTCCCTTCCCTCTCTAAAAGTAAATAAATAAATAAAAATCTTAAAAAAAAGGAATTAAAAAAATAATGTTCTTTCTGGAGCAAAACTAGCCATCCCACCAGACTCGAATCAGTCGAGGGCTCTTTTCAGGGCCTTTCACGTTTTTCTTTGCTTTGGAAAGAAATGATGGATTCCCCCGTCTCCCCTCTCCCTGGTGTGACCCCGAAAGGTCCCGGATGAGCGTTGAAGGTGCTGCTGGACTGAAAGGCGTCCCTTCCCAAGAGGTCCCAGGTGCTGGGGAAGCAGACGGACCGGGCTCAGGTCCGCTCAGGAGGCAGCCGGAGCGGGTCTTCTCTGGACCGGCGCATCCACACGGGGGTGGGGGGGTGCCTGTTCAGGGACGGTGCGTGGGGAGGGAGAGCGTGGGGGTGGGGGCAGAGGCTGAGGAGATGCGTCTGAACACAGGGCTGACTGGCTGCTCCCTGTCCCCTCCCTGGGGAGCCCCCTTCCCCGGGGAGCCTCCTGCCACGGGCTCCGTCTCCCCGTTGAGCCCTGGGGCCGATGAGGATGTGTGCTCGGTCCCCTGTCTCTTATGAAAGAGGAATTTCTGTGTTTTTAAACAGGATGGACTCGCCCGTTCAAAAAGGGTTAGTTATGCTCGGTGCCTTGCCGGGTTGGGCGCAAAGTCTGCGTTCCCTCAGTGTTCTCCCCTCTCTCTCCTTCCTCCTCCCCTTCTTCCTCCCTCCCCTCCTTTCTCTGTCCCCCTGGCCCACTCTCGCGCCTTCCACCCTGTTGCTCTTCCACGGCCTCAGCGCGAGTTTCCGGCCGACAGCCCCGTGGGAGCTCCTGCGTGGGTGCTGAGCCAGGATCCACCAGGTCCCTGCCTGCAGAAACCTGTGACCCTGTCCCTTCGTTCAGAGTTCCCGGTGTTCCGGTGAGTGCGCTGAGCCCACGAGGAGGGCTCCGGAGGGTGCTTCCGGCCGCACTCCATGGCCCTCACGCCTGTCCTGTCCACCTCTGTGAGGCCCGGCAGAGGGTCTGGTGAGACACTGGACGTGTTTCCACAAAACTTGGCTGGAGAATGAACGGACGGATAAGTGATAATCGCAGCTGGCAGCTTGGGACACTCTGGATGTGCCAGGCATTTCAAGCCTGTTCTAGAAGGTTCTGGAAGTCCTGGCAGCCGCATGGCTGCCCTGAGAGCTGACCCAGAAAGTCCAGGGACTGGGATGCTTCACAGACCGAGTCCTCTGTGCCCCCCAGACCACCATCGGGGCCGTGTCCTGAATTTCCGGCCGGGGCCTCCAGGGGACACTGGCTTGCTGGCCCAAAGGCTGCTTGGGATGTGAAAAAAAACAAAACGAAACAAAACCCAAACCAAACCGAGACAAGGACGAACTGCCCGGCCCGTTGGCCCGGAGCCGCTGAGCAAGTCCATGTGCAAACCTAATAAATGGAGCTGAATTCCACCCCACCCTACTCCTCGCCCGCAGGCCCTTAAAGGACCAGAGCACTCTGGGCGAACTGGGACGTTTTCTCAGCAGCAGGCTTGGGAAAGGGGAGGGAAGGGCAGTTTCCAGATTCTGGGGCCACAGCGAACCAGCCCAGAGCGCCTGGAATCAGAGATAATTCCGGGACGCGGAGATTAGACTCCTTTGAAGTTAGATAAGGCGATATTCCTCGGTCTGTGTCCCACACTCCAGAGGCACTCTGAAAGGCCACCTCGGTGCCCGGCAGGGTTACACTTTAACCAGCCACCGAAGATAAGACATCGCTCGTGAACTCCCAGGGGCTCCGCGGAGACGCTGCCGGAAGCGGTATGGGCAGCTCCTCCGCGGGGCCCTGCGGGAAACTCATTTCCTGACGCGAGACCCTGACTCCAGTTTAGCTCAGCGCATTTATTTTTGTTAACTCCTGCAGCACGGCGAGGACGGATCTTGAAATACTGAGGTTCAAGGGTCTCTGACTGACGCGCCAACCTAGAGCCTGAACGCACAAAAGCAGCCCCGGGACACGCTCCCCACGACAGGGAGGTTCTTTCCGCAGGGTGGCTGCGCCGGACACTTCGGGGTCCGTCCCCGGGGGGCTGCCACATCCTGCGGCTCTCGGGGGGAGTCCGGAGTGAGACAGACCAGCCCGTGGAAAAGTCGGGGTGCATGCATTGACACAGTGGCTGGGCGAGTGGCAGAAAGTGCAACTCGGACAGCGTCCCCACGGCCGAGCCCTGTCCTCAGGGGAGGCGGGACGGCGTCCGAGTGTCCTCCTGCGGCCAGAGATCGTGGGGCACTGACATCCTACTATGCGGGGACAGGAGGCCGGCTGGGCTCGCCGGCCTGTGGGCTCCACCCGGGGCCGAGAGGTCGAGCGAGTGAGGATGAAGGGTGTGGAGCAGGGCTGCCTGGCGTCAGATGCTGGGCGCGCTGCTGGCCAGCCTGGGGCCGTGGCCAGACCCTTCGCTGCCCCATGCCTCAGTTTCCCCACGATAAAGTGGACTTGGAGAAGGAGTCCTCTGAACTCTGTCTTTCGGGAAGTTGGTCCTCACTCAGTTTCATCTTGCGGATGCAACTGAGCAGAGTCTGGTGCTGACGAGGCTGTGGCCGGAGAATGACAGCCAGATAGAAGTCGCCTTCTGAGACCTTCCCGCTGCTTGGCCACCTCTCGTCACCCTTCACCAGGGTCCACTCTCAACGGTTTGAACCTTCTGTCGCCTGTCTGGAAGCCCAGCTCTGTGAGGTCGTCATCCGGGTCGGGTCCAAGAGGTGTGGGGACGCTGTCTGAGCCACCGCCTAGGCAGCTTAATGTATCGCAGAACTTTGTAACAAGGTGGCTGCGGTGTCTGCAGAGACATGTGTGACGCCGTAGAACTGTTTTCCGAACTTCGGTGACGGGAGGCTCTTTCTGGATGAAAACGTTGTACGACCTGGCCCTGCCTCCTAAGACAGTCTGGGATTTAGGAGCTGGCTGGCGGAGCCAGAAGGAGTTGGATATGTTCTCTGAAGTCCCTGAGTCACTTCTGGTAAGTGACAGACACTCATGACCTCAAGAGCCAGGAGTTCAGCAACCTAGGCCCTTCCGAGGGGCAGGCGGGTAGGTGGCGCTTCGGCGAGCTCTGGAGAGCGGAGAGCGAGGCTGTAAGGTGGCGGACGGAAGCCCTTTCCGCCCTCGGCAGCCAGGGGCGTGGGTTCCTGCTGCACCCTGAGCCCTGCCCCCACTGCCTCCCCCGCCAGCTCTATTTTTTCCCCACCCTTTTGCCCCGCTGAGACGATTTTATTTGTCCTCTTGGCAGTGTAGCCAGGACAATCGACCAGCCTTCCCGCAATATTTAGGCAACGTCCCAAGACGGCCCCCCGCCCCGGTGAAGCCGCAGAGGACGTTTACGAGTCCGTGAATCCCGCTGCTGCGAACAGGCCAGGGGTGCCGTGCCTGGCCGGCCACTGAGTGTTTCTGGGTAGTTGGTTTCACTGAAGCCTTCCACAGAGAAAACTGTTCACTACTTGGATACATAGTCCCGAACCCCGGAGCCCGTTTCTCTCTTCGAGGCTGAGAAAACGACGGCTTTCCTACCCCCGCTGGGGGCGGGCGCTCCTCGCTGCAGCTACTGGGGCTCAGCGCCTCTTGGGAGAGTAAACGGGTCGTCAGGCCCAAGCGCCACCTGTGAGAGGACTTCAGCGCAAAGCCACGCTCCACAGGGCACACCAGGGGGCTTCACTAAGAGGCCGACTTTGCGAGTGACATCCCATACAGAGAGAACCAGCTTGGGAAACATTTGGGCCCAGGACATGCAGCTCGGGACCTGCGGCGACCCCCCACCGGACTGGACCCTGGTGCCGGGGTTGGGGTGGGGCGCTGAGTCCATCCCTGTTGCGGGCACTGCCATTTTTAGGGGACACTGCTCTAAGCAGGTGCAGGACTAGCCAGAAACTGGTGTTTCCGGTCCGATTTCAGTCATCACACCCACCCAGTCTGCCCACCTTCTGGGGAAAGACGCAGAGGCTGGCAGGTGTCACCCCCGTACCTGGGCAGACAGGTGGCAGAATCCCACTACAGCCAAGAGACTTGGTGCAAACACACAGAGCCACCTTCCTGAGCTGCCCCCCGCCGCCCCCTCTTGCCCCCCCCCACCCCCCCGCAGATGAGTGTCGGAACCAGGATTTAACCCTGCACCCAACCAGCCCACCTCCCGGAATCGTCAGTGCAGCTCTGCCTCGGGCACTGCGACCCACCACGTGACAAGTCACTTTTGGGGAGCTGTGGATCCACACGAGATAATTAGGGAACAGTGCGAACCAGCTGGTGGGCGTGGCCTTAGGGTCCGCTCACACAGAGCCCCCCTCCCAGTGGGGGTGGGCGGGCACAAGCCGCTGCACACAAGAAAACACACACCTTCCCTCCCGGCAAGCGTCCTGCGCTCCAAGGAAAATAAACCAAGGTCCTGGGGACCGCCGGGGAGGTCGGGCGTGGCCTTTGCGTTCCTGCTGCCGGGCGGCAGGGACCGGAGCCGGGGAGGAGTTTTCGGGGTGGGGAGTCAGGACACGGCCAGACAGACCCTCAGCAGCAGTTCTCGGCTCACTCAAGCCCCCTCGGAACTACCCCCTCCTCCCCCTGGGTGGCCACGGCTGCGGGCTGAGTAGTGTCCCCCAAATTCCACGTTGACCCGCAACTTCAGAGGGTGACCTGATCTGAACCTAAGGTTTCACAAACTGAATGAACTCATCCTGGATTCAGGGATGGCTGCCATCCTTCAGAAGAAAGGAGAGGGCAGTCCGGACACACACACACGCACACACACACACACGGACGACTCCACAGGTGGCGCGGCAGAAGCACCTGTCAGTCCCCCCCTGCCCCGCTCACCGGGCCTTGCGCCCAGCGCCTGCCCCACCCACAAAGCCACCAGGCCCCCAGTCCTCCTTCTAGCCTGAGCTCGGTGTGCTGGCCTTGGCACCAAGTCCCACGCGGGGAACAGATGTCCCCGATCCTACAAGTTACCAGATTACCGAGGAACCCCAGACAAATAAGAGCCCTAACACCCAACCATCCCGAGCATCCAACGGAGAGACAACTGTTCACATGCAGCTGGGTAACGAGACGTTCAGCGCGCAGTGGGACAGGCCCTGCTTGGACGCAGAAGACAATTCAATGTCATCCAAAAGAAAGTGTGGCTCTTGCTAACAATCGCACGCCCCCTGGAGCTAAGGCACCGGGCAGCCGAGGAGGCTGTGGGGTCCGGCCGTTCATGGCGTGTGCCCTCCCGGGCAGGTGACCCCAGACGTACCTTGGCGATCTGCACACACCAGTTGAGCAGGTACTGGGAGCCGATGTTGTCCTTGTGCTCGCGGACGTAGTCCAGCAGGCAGCCGAAGGGCATGAGCTGGGTGATGAGCTGCACGGTGGAGGTCAGGCAGATGCCCAGCAGGCGGCACGCGTGGGGGTGGTCCACGCTGGCCATCACGTAGGCCTCCTGTGAGGACGAGAGGACGGGGCGGCATCAGCGAGGCTCCCCGCGGGGCTGCGGGGAGAGGCCCGCAGACCCCGCTCCAGGGCAGAAAGCACGAGCATGATTTGGAGTTTGAAAGTGTGTCCGCGGAGGGGCGGGGGAAGCTGACCCACGAGACGGAGACGGGCATTTCCGCGGGGCCTGTTATGCAGCAGGCTGTGAAACCGAGCTGGTACCTGCGTCAGGGCGCATGCAGACTCCCCTCTCCGGGGAGCCCTGCGTGGCGTTCGCCGCCAGCAAAACACCGGCTGAGAGAGAGACCCCAGGTCCCGAATGTGGGCGGTGCCGAGGGCGACGGAGGAATCCCTCCGCCTCAAGGCTACGAGGCTGCTGGTTCAGATGCCGGGGGGGACCCCTGGCTAGGCATAGGCACCGCACAGGTGGGGCGGCGGGAGCTCCAGCGGAGGCCGCCCGAGCCAGCAGGTGGCGAGGGGGACTTCCGGTCTCAGCAGAGCGCTCCGCGCCCCTGCCTGGGCCGTGGGAACTGCCCTGGTGTCCGGGCCGCCTCTGTCCAGTGGAGCTGAAGAAGCCCTTTCCGGGTGCCCGTCTCCGGCTCCGGAAGGGACAGAGGGCATTGAGTCTACCCGGATACCAAACTCAGCTGGCTGCCCAGGACTCACCGTGAAGGGGGTGGGGGGAGGCCTGCGTGGCCCCTGCCTGAGTGTTAGGGCACAACCATGCTGCTCTGCAAAAGGCACCCCTGCCCCCTGAAGTCGGCTGGCCGACAGGCAGGAGTCTAGGAGGCAGGTCAGCACACTGAGACTTGGACCCCCTGCTATTCCTGGGCAGAGGAAGCTGCTTTGTTTACGACCCTGCACAGAGCAAGGCCCCCTCTTCTGCCCGAGAGAGCACCAGGGGGTCCTCCGGGATTTCCACCCACCCATCCTGCCTCTTTCCCTTTAAAACGCACAGGGCGGCGGCTTTCTCTGGGGCTGTGAAAGGGCCCACATGGTCTGCAGGACACAGTCCAGGGGCTCCGCTGCTCTGTGCCTCTCCGGCGCCGCTCCTGCAGGGAGAGGGCAGCCGGCTCTCTGCACAAGCGAGGGCCTCAACCCCCTTTCCCTGGTCTCGCCAACCCTGGGCTCAGCCCGGGACCTTGAATTTGAGCCCCTCTGGTCCTCCTGCCCAGTTCCGGCCACCCTCCCTCAGCCACCCCTCACCCCTACCCCCACCCCAGGGGCCGGCCTGGGTCTGTTCCCTCTGCCTCCCATCCCCACCCCCCTTACTCCTCTCAGGAGGCCTCCCTGACCCCTAATCTGAGTTAAACTCCCCCGGCATCTCCCACTTTTCCTTGGGGGAGCAGGCTCGGCACAGCCTGGAAGCCGAAAGTTACAGATGCAAACTCTCCGGCCTCCCTGAGCTGCAGGGAGGCGGGGCCCAGCGATCGGTGGTGGGAACCCGGGGCTTCCGAGCACTCCCCAGGAGACGTGCCGACACATCTGCGTGACCCCGAACACCTCCTCCTCCCCCCAGCCCTCCCCCTGCCTGCTCCACCCCCACCCCCACCCTGCACACCCTCTCTGGGGCCTGCACACCCGCTCCAGGGCCACGCCCAGAGCCCCACCCGGACCGCAGGGCCAGACGCCGGTTATTTATTGCCTCGACTTCCCCTGCAAGTGCTGACTCAGCGAGCGCGGTCAGCACTTTGGCGGGAGTGCCTGGCTCTTTCTTTCTCTTTTCCCTCCAGCGGCGCCCGCCGTCCAGGCACGGAGCCGCCTCGGAAAGGGCAGGGTGGGACGGCACTGCGACCTGGCAAAGCCCGGAGCCCGGAGCAGAGCCCAGGCCACGCGCCTCCCGGGAACAGCCACAGAGAGGCTGCAGGTGTGCCCCTGGTGGCGGCCTCTCATTCGGGTGCGTTCCTGAGTGGCTCGGCTCTCTCCTGGCAAGTACAGTCTGCACTTCTGTTCACTTAATTTTCTAAAAACTTAATCCTCACCCGAGGAATGTTCACTGATTTGAGAGAGAGAGGGGGAGAGAGGGAGAGAGAGGGAGAGAGAGAGACAGAGACAGGGAGACATCACTGTGAGAGGGGAGCACTGATCGGTTGCCTCCAAAGACACCCAGACCAGGGATCGAACCCACAACCTAGGTCTGTGCCCTGACTGGGAATCAAACCCGCAACCTTTTGGTGTGCGGGGCCACACTCCAATCAGCCAAGCCACCCAGCCAGGGCGGAGTCTGCATTTCTTTTCTCTTATCTTGTGGACCTATCACCACCACGCTAAAGAGTAGATGTTTCACACTCAGGGACATTCGAACACCCCGTCACCTTTGAGAAGGACTATTTATGAAAAGCGAGAACTGGCGAGGCCTGAGAATACCTTTCCTCGGAGGCCGCTGTTTGCCCGACGAGGGAACGGAGGCCCAGCGAAGTGAATGGCCGGCCGGGGACCCCGATTCCCAGCGTCCGGCCAAGTGCTCCGGCTGAAGCTCTACCAGAAAACCCTGGCCGCTGGGGCACACGCAGCACGTACATAAATCTGTTTTGCATTCTCTTTCCGTGGCCGGCCCTAAGTTTACACTGGAAAGCCCATGGAAAAATTAATAGGCCGCGGGACTGCCAGAGAAGCACAAATCACGCCCTCCCCCGAGTCTGGGAACCGGGACAACCATAACACCGAAGCAATCCTCTGGCGGCTCCCGCGTTCTCAGGGTCTGGCTGGGCTTTGGGAACATATTGTATTCATTGCGGAGGGGAGAAAAATCTGCCACCGGAGCGGTCTGAGCGGCCCATCTGCGGTGGGGCCGGCGAGGACCGGCCGGCCCGGGGCCTGGGAATCAGGGAACAGAGTGTGGCTGTGGGTGTCGGGCCACACAGAGCCTGGCGCCGCGCCAGGTCCCCGATCGCGGTAGAATCTGATGGAGCAACAGAACCGGGCCGCCACTTCCGCCGCACCCTCCAGGCACAAAGGGGCCGCTGCCGGGTCACGTGTCCTGTTCTGCACGCAGAAGTTGAAGTGAGCTTTGTTCTGGGCTGTTTATTTTGGAGTCCCGGAGGTTCGGTGACCCACGGCAAGCATGCCTGGTATTCCGCGGCGATCTCCGCACTGGCTGCAGCCCCGACAGGCGCGGGCCAAGCCCGCACCCCGGGGCCCGAGGGCAGGTGCCTCGCTCACGTGGCGCAGGTGTGGGCCTCTCTGGGGCCTGGGGACCGTGAAAGTCTGTGATTGTGTCCCAGTTGCCAAAATGATTTCTGGTTCCTTCCTTCTTGCTTGCCGTCCCCCTCTGAGAACTATTTCATGTTAAGAGTTGGCAGAAAGGACTCCCCTGGAGGTTAAGCTCCTTCAGCAGGGGCGTGTCTGACCGGAGGGTCAAGGTTTCGCAGCCTGCCCAGTTAGCTGAGACTCCGAGAGCAAGGTCAGCAGAGGCCGCGAGGCTGCTGCGTCCGGGGCCTGACCGAGCGTGGACGAGAGAGAGAGGTCAGGCGAGGGGAACCACTCACCAGGTTGCATGAAGGTGCCCAGCCCCAGGGTGGGGGTGGGGGGCCTGTATCTTCTATCTCTCTGCCCCCAGAAAAGCAGATTTCCTCCACTTTTAGGGGTCCCGGGGGGCCCCTTTTCAGTGAAACCTGCTTCCTTCCCAAAGCATAGCTCTCGTCTTCAAGACTGCCCTTTCTCGGCATTGTAAACACTGCTGAAACTCGCGTCTCAACAGCCTTTCGTGAGATTTCTCAGAAGGCCCCGAGTGGGTGAACGGTGACTTAGGCGCGCCAGCTCGGTGGGGGTCTGGCGCTGCCAGGGACGCGCCTGCACGGACGTGTCCTCCGCTCTGCGCCTCTCGGCCGCGCTAACAGGAGCCGACACCGTGCTAACAGGACTTCACATTCATTAGGGAACCGTTGCAGCGAACGCCAGCTTTGTTTGATAAGGATGCCCTCAGCGCGGGAGGCTCTCGACGGCACTGGGTGAACCCGTCCTGTCCCATGAAGAGGTGGACAGGGGGCTGATCTGCCCCGAGGTGACAGGACGGCCCTGGGGAGCCCACCGTCCCCAAACACACCGAGAAAGGCCCCCGTTGGCTCGGCTGACTGTGCGTTCTGTGGGTGAGAGACCTGAGTGGGGACGCCCCATCTGAGCTTCATCCTTCCTGGCTGTAAGACGAACGGGCTGTCCTAGGTGTCTGAGTCCTTTTCCTGGAACTCTGCTTCCCTACCCCCCTGCCCAGTCCCTGCACCTCCGTGTTCACAGGCTCTGCCTTGGGACAAGAGCGAGAGGGTCCATGGACGCCCAGTGGGCAGAGGCTGTGACTCATACCGCCCTGGGGGGCAGTCCACTGGGGTCACCCTAGCCTCTGCTGGGAGAGGCCACTGCCAACCTCCAGGATGGCCGCTTGCAGCTGCCGCTGAGTCCGCAGCCCCTCACTGGCTAGGCAGGGGCCGCAGAGGGTGCAGAGAGTTTCGGAGCATCGAAAGTGTGGACAAAAGGGGGGCTGCATGCTGAACCCCATGAGCGCGGGGCAGGCCGGCGTGGTGGGACTGAAAGTAGCCAGTGAGGATGGACCAGACACAAAACCTCCTGACTTCCAGCGAGTCACGGCGGGCGGCCCCAAAGCCTCCCTGGCAGAGGTCAGCCTCCGCCTTAGGGAGGCTGCCCCTTGTCTCGAAATCCCTCCTCCGGATCCTTCCGGGCACAACCTCCCACCGAACAGGAGGGGGCCCCTCAGTGCTATCGTGTTGCTCAAGCACCACCTCCGCGTGCTGGAGACGGTAGTGCCCCGTCCTGCACCCAGAGGGTAAAGGAAGTGTGTGAAGGAAGTAAGTGTCTGTCTCTCCGTTTTACTTCGAATCCGATCCCTGAGATTCCCTGGCTCTGCTTTCCCCGCCCCCTGAATAAGCTGCCACCAATGGACCTCATGTCACTGCCCCCTCCGCGGCCTCCTCCGTGGATTCTAATGTATAAAATAAGTGGCCAAACTGCCCTCCCCTGGAGCACTTTCTCGGTCCCTTGAGAATGCTGCTTCCTGGCAACTGTCGTCAGTTCGGCTCCGATAAACTCAAAATAGTTCTCTGCAGCTTTGGACACTTTTGACGCCCACAAAAGTACAGACACAATCATCCATGGGGTGTCCCAGAGACCCCTCCCTCAAGGAACAATCTGAAGATGCAGAAGGAGAAGAGTGAAATTGTTCTGGGAGAAAACGCAGACGGTGGGCGACCGTTTGTAGAGCTAGCAGAGCACCCCACTGTTAGTGCTAGGCACCTTTAAAAAGTCATTTCAAAGATCAGCTACCTGCATGGAGCCAAGTGACCTCACCTTTCGGGGCCAGGAGGGACAGCGGCTGGAATCCCACCCTACCCCTGTGAGGCTGAGCAAGTTCTTTACGCCTCCGTTTCTTCATTGACAAAGTGTCCAGCCTCAACCTAGGCCAGAGCGCGCCAGGTGCGGCCATGTGCATGAGCAGCCCGTATGCAGACTGGCCCCGGTGGTTGCCTAGCGACTGTGAGTGAGTGCCCATCGTTGTCACGGAGATAACAGAGCAGAAGAGGTGAATCCTCTCCATCAGAGAAGGCCTGAGAGGGACTGACACCGACTACAGCCGGACTAAAACGGACATGAAAGGTGGCCCTTTAGTTTTTAGAACGTGGTGACGACAGACGTCTAACACAGAGCCACCAGAGAGTGGCTCCTGACACCCAGACCCGCGGACGACGCAGGTGGTCCCCAAGCCAGGACCACGGCAGAGACTCACGTCGAGAATCTCCTTGTTGGCTTTCGGAGACGTGGCTTCTCTCAACTCCTTGATGGCCACAGGGATTTTGACCTTCTCGCCCTCGGGGATCCAGAGTCCCTAGGGTGGAGAGAGAGAGGGCGGACGTGAACTGGCAGTCATTGTGCCATGCCCCGTGGGGCGTCATTAGTGACCTTGTCCACCAGGGGCCAGGGACTGGGAGCTCAGCTCCGCACGCCCAGGCCCCGGTGCTGGGAGTCACCAGGGCGCAGCAGCCCTGTAGCTATCAGGTCCCATGGATCAGAACAGTCAGATAAACGCCGGAAGCTCGTGACAGTGATACAATTGGCATGTGTCACTTCTCCCAGAACTCTCAGATACGAGGTCCAACAGAAATTGGGCTTCGTGCAAAGAGGGCCTAGAAAAACTGAATGGATTAAGGGGGAGCTGTTCTGACCTGGGCTTTAGTTGGATGCCGGCTGTCCCGGAGACCCCTCTGTGCTACCCACCCCTCCAAGAGGTCACCGCCACCCTCTGTAGACATGTCTGTGTGCGAGTCTCCCAGGACGACTTATTTGTCACTGTGACGAGAGAAGAGTTCCTCTGGACAACCTGGGAGAAATGCTGGAGCTTCCCAAACCCTCGCGGACACGAGCAGCCGGTGACATCAGCAAGGGGCAGCTGGGGACTCCGGGCTGCTCGCCCAGAGCGGGGGACGGGCGGGAGAGGGGGCGGGGCTGCCGACTGGAGTCCCCAGAAGCGTCGGTGCCGCGCCTCCGGCGGCCTCACCTTGTACACGGTGCCGAAGGCGCCCGAGCCCAGCACCTTGATCTTCTTGAATTCTGTCTCCTTTAGGATCCGCAGGAGAGCTTGGTTGGGCGCTTCTCCGCTGGGCGTGAGGGGCTCCACGAGCTGGAAGAGACCAGTGTGGGTGAACGCGGGAGGGGTCAGGTGGGGCCAGACACGCGGGGGCGGCCACCTTCTCTGAAGCCCTTCGTAAGAGCCGCCCCGGTTCCACAGACGCAGTTCCTATCGGTTTCTAGGCCAGCTGGTCGAACTGGGAACATTTGGGGGAGGCGCATGTTTATGTGGGGGGTCCTTTTGGTCTCTTGCCAGGCCCCCTAACACGCAAGCGCCACGATGCCACAGCGTCTGGGGTCTCTCCTCCCGAGAGTGGCTTCCGACACTGCTGGACCCAGGTGCCGGGTGAGGACCGTCCTGGGGATCCACAGCGTCAGGAATGACGCCGTTAGACGCAGAGCTCAGAAAGGAACAGCCGCCGCTGTGGACAAGGGCATTTTCCAAAGCTACTTCTCCTCGACCGCAGCGCCCTCCCGGGGAGTCAGCACGTGACTGTGCACAAGGCTTTGCCCTGTGCGTGGACGCGGGACGGTCCTGCCCGCAGGACTCCACGCATGTGTGCACCCATGCCGTGTGACTTCTCCCAGAAACACGTGCGTTTCACTGGGGAGAAGCACCGACGCGCGCCCCACTGGGTAACGGGATATGCAGGCAGAAAGCCTACGGATACAGCGACAAATGTGAAATGCAAAATGCCCAATGTCTGCACAGGAGAGTCCTTCTTCCGGTCTGGGGTAGTGGGGGTTCCTGGAAGGAGCAGGGGGCGGGGCCCGGGGGTCGGGGGCGGGGTCTGGGGGTCGTGCGCCCTCACCTCGCGCTCCTGCAGCAGCCTTCGCAGCGTGCGCTTCCGCACGATGTGGCGCCTGCGCATAAACAGGCCCACCCCGAGGGCCACCACCAGCACCAAGAGGAGGCCGCCCACAATCCCTGTGGCGATGGATGAGATCTTGGGCCTGGAACGGGGTGCAGACACATGGGAAGGTCAGATTTGTTGACAGGTTTCATGACATCTGCATGTTCCATATTCCCTGCATGCCTTGATAGCCTGACATTATGTAACACTCTCAGAAGGTGGAGTACCGTGCAGCTTCTAAAGGGGGGAGGACAGCTAAGGATTCTGGGCAGCATTTCTAGCTCCTGCCCCCACCCCCGCTGACTGGCTTCTTTGCAGTTTTTAAATGGAGGTGTTACCTGGACCTTTCCACACAATGGTTATTTTTTAATCTGTTAACAAAACACATTAATTCAAAAAGTAGCTCAGGCCCTGGCCGGTGTGGCTCAGTGGGTTAGAGCATTGTCCTGAACACCAAAAGGTCACCGGTTCGGTTCCCAGTCGGGTGGCACACCTAGGTTCTGGGTTCCACGCCCGGTTGGGGTGCATACGGGAGACAACTCATCGGCGTGTGTCTCTCACATCGATGTTTCTTTCTCTCTTTTTCTTTCCCTTCCTCTCTCTACAATCAATAAACATGTTTAACACCCCCACCCCCCCAAGTAACTCGGACTTCAGTAATGGTTTTCATGCAAATCTGCATGTGTCTCCGGAGTCTCTCGGGCCTAGGAACAGAGCACGCTGCCTGCGTGAGACATGCATTGTGTGCTGCCCGAGCTGGGTGAGGGGGTCTTGCACAGGTGCTGAGATTCCTCCAAGGGTCCTTGGCTTTCGAGATGGGCCCATGGCCACGTGACAGGCTTTAGCAAAGGGCTCAGGGGAGTTTATACCATGATAGGATTTCACACCGAAAGCCTCGAGGTCACAGATGAGGGCAGTCACCTCGAGGCCTGAAACCTCTCAGAGGTTGTGCCTGATTTCGGAGAGAGCAAAGGCTCACAGCTCCGGTTCTAAAGCTCACTGGGGAGACGGCCGTCTGAATGTGTCAGTCTGTGCATTTGGAGTACGCAGTTATTATTCGTATGTATCTATGCCATTTTAGCGTCCGGCAAACTTCATCTTTTCGGGTAGAAATGTTAACAAGTATCAAAGATGAATTAGTAGCATCACTTTATTGTAAAAAAGGGGGGCATTGTTCTTACAAATTTCTTGTAAGTGGGTCAGATTTACTTCATGAAAATGACATGGACGATCCCTTTCTTCTTGGCAAGAGCTGCCTCCTGCACTATCTCATCTCACCAGCCCATGCAGCTGGCATGAATGGGTTTTGACTATTTTGAAGGGAACGCTGAAATATATATAAATTGTTACAGACTACGTGTTCCGCTTCCAGTTATAGTGAGGGCGAGGCAATGGCGAGGGAATGAAAAAGAACACACGTGGCCAAGACCAGCCACCGCTGGTCCCAGTGGGGCGGTGATGGCGGTCCTCATTATTCAGATGCTCATTGTGGTTTGAGAAGAGGAGGAAGTTACTGTTCCCTCTTCGCTCAGTGAAGAGCGGAGGCACGGCAGGAAACCTTTACCTCGGGGAGACTGCCTGCTTTCTCGCCATGAATGTTCCCTCTGACTGCACAAGGGACCTGTCGTCATTGCTAAATCGGGGGGCAGAGCGGGGGGGGATCAGCTGACATGGAGAGAGGGATTCCGTAGGCATGACTGGAAGCTTGTGCTTGGGGCTATCGGGACGGCAAGCGGGGGGTCTAATTCCGATTCCCCTCTGGACGTTATAATCGATAATTCCGCTCTTTGCTGCGGAGGCTGCACAGGGCCCCCCGGCTCTGCTGGTGGCAGTGCAGCATTCCAGACAGCGGCGGCAAACCAGCCCGGACGGAAATGCTGGTGGAGGGCCCGTGGACAGAAGGCGGTTGGGGGTGTGTGGGGGGGGGGAATCTCCCCAGGTGGGAGTTCCGTCACTGAAGCACAGAAAGGTCCCCGAAGCACAGGTGTGTGACAGGGCCAGGGAGGAAGAGAAGCTAGAAGAAGAGGAGGGCCCAACCACACAGGTGCGACAGAAAGCCCACGGAAGGTGCAGAGGAGGAAGCACTGGGCGGGGAGCAGGCGCCCCGGCAGGACCAGCGCTGGGGTGCCGTGCTGGCCCGAGGGGGGGCCCTGACAGGGCGGGGTCGGGGGGGCGGTCAGCCAGGTGCCCAAGCACCACCTTTGCCCACCGTGCGCTGGGCTGTTTGGATCTAGCCCGTCAGACACGACGCGGCCTCACTTACCTATCTGGGCAGCCTTCCCGACCCGGGCCCGTGCAGCTGCAGGAGCGGAAAGAGAAATGCGCATGTCGATCCTTCTCTTCTCCAGCATTTTTTTTTTTTCTTGCAGACTTGTTACGAAATCACAACACACTCCGACCTTTTGCTCAGCCACAAGGCCGCCCCACTCTCGCCTGTCCTCTTGACGCAAGAGGAAGCTGCCGTGCAGGGTGGTTCACTAAGACGCCCCAGGTCGGACTTGGGTGACGACGGCCGGCAACCCATGTGCTTGCCTGCCTCTCAGTGTCATTAGCTCTCATTGTCTAGCACAAGGTCAAGTTCCTCTCAGCCCATTAAAGCTACAGAGCCCCTCAGCTCGGGCCGGTGGCTAATCATTTGTTTATTAAGCAGCATTCCAGGCCGTGTTATCTCCTATGGATCCCGGAACGACCCTAACGACTCCCCGATGAACCCCGGGCGCCTGGGAAACCAGGCGGACGCCTTGGGAGGCCGGGCAGGGCTACCCTGTCCTTCCACCTGTCACTCGCTCCGTCTGGGCTGGACGTGCGGGCGGACCCTGCAGGACACAGTCCTGTCAGGGTAAACTGCAGGAGGCCAAGAGGCGTCCCCACTGCCCGCCGGCACGTTCTCCCTGTGGCCCTGACCCCGGGGACCCTCTGAACCAGCCAACTCCGACGCAAAGTGCGTCGCGCACCACCTGGCAATTCTGGAGGTGGTCTCGATCTACGAATTGGCAAGACAGGAAAGCTTTTGCCTGTCAGCATTGTCTTTGCTGGGGGGGGGGGGCGGCGGCCTCACTCACCCGTAGGTGCAGTTCGGGTGGCACAGGTGGCATACGCGCTGGGCGTCCGCGAACTTCCAGACCAGAGTGTTGTTCTCGCCCAGGACCCCCGACGGGCAGGCGCTGACGCAGTGCGGGCCGTCGACGTAGTGGGCGCACTGCACACACCTGTCCGGGCCCTGCGCCGAGGGGGGGGCACACGTTCAGGGGGGCTCCTCCCTCTCCCCGAGGGCGGGGGCACCTTTGACCTTCCACGTGTCTCGTGAAGGAAAGCCGGACAATGTCGCAGTGCTTAGAGCAGAGCAGAGCGCGCGCCCGCGTGTGGCTGTGCTGGCTGGACGGGGCCGCGGGGAGCAGCTCAGCGTGGGGCCTCGCCGACGTGAGACACGTGTAAGACGCCAGACTGCGCGGTTTACCGCGTTTCGCTAGGGCCCCGTGGGCCCCTGGCCGTGTCGGAACGGTCTGGGTTGGCCTTCATGTGCATTGGCAGCCTGCCGGTCGGCTGACCGCCTTCCACGTCACACTGGGGGCTACAGGGAGGCTCGTGGGAAGCGGACGCGCCACGGAGAGTTTACACGAGCCCACGCCCGCGCAGGTCCGTGGGAGGACGGTGACGAGGAAGGGCAGCGGCGGCTGCCTCATCCGCGGTGGGACGTGGGGCGTTTCATTCTGCCACCCTGACTTCTCACCTACGCTCTATAATATAGACGGTGTCACCGAACCTGTAGCGATGACCCTGAGTTTGGAAAAGGTTCGCTAGGCCTTTCTTTAAGAATGCTCCGGAAATGGTGCACTCGTGCCGCCTGAGAGCATTGTGGTGTTTGATGAAGAGGATGTAGCAGTGCCGACAGGCGGGAGAAGCAGTGGGAGCAGGCACAGACGCCCGGCCCGGCCCACCCCGTGCTCCCCTGCTCCGTGGGAGAGCAGTCAGCGCTGTGTCTGAGGACATGGGGGGGCGGGGGGGCTGAGGCCTGGGCGGGGGCAGGAGGGGCGGGTGCTCAGGCCGGCGGGTCGTGTGAGGACTTTTCCGCGCAGTCACAGCCCCTGGGACCCAGGGTGACATGGCACAGCCTGTTGTCTGGGAAGAGGGCCCGGGTGGCTGCCGGGCCTCTCGGGTCTACAGCTCTGAAGGCTTTCCCCGGGGGACAGGTGGGCAACGAGAAAACGTGCTCCTTACGTGTCCCGTGCAGGTCACGTTCATGGGCTGCGGCAGGCACTCGGGATGGCACCGTATGCACTCGGAATTCTCCTCGAACTCCCTGGGCTCGCTGCGGCGGGGAGGGGGAGGGAAGAGAGTTCAGGGCCACCCCGAGCGAGCGCCCTGCGGCAGAATTTGGGTGGCTTCCAACTGTGGAGTCGGCCTGCCTGGCGGTGCAGCTGACACAAGTCACCTCTCTCGGGAAAGTCACAGCAGCGCTGGGTGGAGGTCAAGTGGTCAGGACCCGGGACTGCCCTGCGGGCTGCACCGTCCAGTGTTGCGTGAACACAGAACAGAAGTTAACCAGGGGATATAATTTGTATCAGTGGAGGCGGACACCCCAGGAGTGGCGCACCACAAAGGGCAGACGGAACGGCCCTGGCCTCGGCCGTCCACGCTGCTGATGGCGGGTCTATTTGTCCTGGGAACTCTGTGCCACTTAGAAAATTATACGGTCATTCCAGAAAGAGAGAGGCTGTAAATCGTTAGATTCCATTCAGTAGTGAAAAGAGTTTGCTCGTTTCCTTTTGTGATTAACAGGTGGCAACAAACAAACAAAAACAGAAGAAACAAAGGAAAAGATTCAAACTGAACGACTACAACCCCATAAAAACTATCCGACCCTAGGTCTCCTCTTCCTCCTCAAACAAAGGGAGTAAGAAACAGCGCCTCACCCCTCCAGAATGTTGCATTTCTCCACGCACTCCTTGTCGCGGCTGACGTTCCGGCAGGACCTGCAGTTCCGGGGCCCTGGGCCCCAGCAGCCCTCGGGCGAGCACAGCGGGTTGCAGACGTGGCCTTGAGCCCCTGAGGAGACAGCACAGTGGTCAGCGCGGACCAGGGACCAGGGGGACGTGCTGGGCTCTCTGGGCGTGTCCATGGGCGGAGCGCAAGGTGCCTTTCCCGGGGTGCGGGGGCACCTGGATAGGAGCTGGGCCCTGTCCTGCTGACCCAGGCCGCAGCTGATGCTGAAACAGTGGGTGGGGGAGGGAGGGCTTTGGCTGTGGTCGCTCGCCCCGTGTAGGTGGGCAGAAGGCCACGCACGGCACACTCAGAATCCCCTGTCGCTCTCTCAGCCGCACGCACGAGGTGGAGGGAATTGCTGTTCTCTCCGTCCTCAGGTCGGGGAGGCGGGGCCTAAAGGGAGGCGGGGCCTAAAGGGAGGCGGAGCCTAAAGGGAGGCGGGGAGACCGATGCAAGTCTCGGGGCTGGGAAGGACCAGAGCTGGGACGTGAGCTCGGATCAGCCTCCGCCCGGGGCCAGGCCTCAGCACGAGGGGGCGGCACCCGCCTTCGGCTCTGCACGCAGGACGGGAGAGGCCAACGTGAAATGCTGGTTCCCTCGCGTGCACACGTGAGTGCATGAGCGTGTCTGTGGGTGAGCCTCAGCCGCTGGACACCGAAACGGGCAGGCAGGAGCCCACACCTAAAAGGTCACCTAAGTCATGCCAAGGTTGGTTCTGCACGGGCCGACCACCCGGCAACCGACAGCGCCAGGCAACTCTGTCCTACGCGAGAGGAGAACGAGTTGGAAGCAAATCTGATGAACTCCCCACGGCAGGGTCACCGTGGGGCGCGTATGGATTTCCTTTCACCGGCTTCTTCCGGGAGGGACAAAGCGATGTCAATTTTGCAGGTGGCCCCGCGACATTCTGCCTCAAAACAAAAGGCCCGTGGGCGCGCGATCACACCGCAGCGGTGACTCACGGCAGTCTCTCCGGTCCCGGTTCTTCTCGATCTTGGTTTTCTGGCCCGGGGTCCCGAAGAGCGTCTTCCAGTTCACCGTGTCGGCGTAGCACAGGTGGCGGTTCCCCGAGATCACCACGTCGCCGTCGCTGACCTCCTTCAGCGCGCGCAGCCCCAGGGAGCTGATGTTCAGCCCGACCACCGCGAAGGAGAAGCGGCCGCTAGGTTGGGGGGGGGGGATAACATTGTAAACAACAACAACGACAACAACAACAACAAATTACAAAAACACAACAGCACTAAAAGATTTTATTTTTTTAGTTTTTCTGGGCCACTTTAGCTTTACTGCTTCCCAGGGACAAGTGCCAGGGCCAAAGGTGTGTATTGTGACTTTCGAAATTTCCAGGTGTCTTTTCAAGTCCCCCCCCTCCCCCCAGAGAAGCTAGTTCCTTGTTCCTTCAGAACCTTTAACCCCGGGGGCTGATTAAAGGCTGGACGAACGCCTTCATGTCATTATTTTATTTACCACACGTTGAGTTTGCCTGGGGATCCAGACCATGTTTCAACCTCTCAAACAACCAAACAGAGAGGCTTTGAGAGTCACGGGTTCATGATTGAGCGCGGGCTGTGAACCAAAGTGTCGCAGGTTCGATTCCCAATCAGGGCACAAGCCTGGGTTGCAGGCCACAGCCCCCAGCAAGTGTACATTGATGTTTCTCTCTCTCTCACTCTCTCTTTCTCCCTCCCTTCCCTCTCTAAAAATAAATAAATAAAATCTAAAATAAAAATAAAAGTAGCACAATATTTAAAAAAAAAGTCACGGGTTCAGGATCCCGCAGGCCCCTGCAGCATCTTCGCGATACTTCCGCACGCATATCTCAGTTTCTAAACGAAAGCACCAGGGAGGGCCCCCCAGGGGGCGGGCCCACTTACTGCTGCTTGGTCCTGCCGCGTATGATCTCCAGGTTCTCGAACGCGTGCAGGTCCGTCCTGTTCTCCGGCCAGGCCTGGATCAGCAGAGACCCTGGGAGGCGGAAGGGCGAGGCTCAGACGCGTGCTGCGTAGACGTCTCTTTTTCGTAGGGGGCGTTCTTAGAGGATTCCCGTGAGCAGGCAGGACACACGAGAATTTGACCTGATCCCCTTTATCGTCTTCGCCCAGTGTGTACACATGCGTGTAAATGCTGGCCAAGGGTTCAGGGTACTTCCTGCCCCTGTTGTAGAGCCCCCGCCGCTCACCCCACCCCACCCCATGGGTGGTCCCGGTGGGCTGCCCCCAGCGGGCCTGGCTGGGCTCCGCGTTTGAGGATTCCGAGCAGGCCCCTGATACCTGGGAGTAGCTGTGTATCGAGCTGTTATCATGAACAAGGACACGGACATAATTTTTTAATTTAATTCAAATGCCCAAAACGGTCTTGTCATTTAGGTTGAATTATTCCCTTTTTAGGAATGAAAGAAGCAGGGCTTTGATGGAAGTCATAGACCCTAGCAGCCTACCAGGGGCAGCAGGGCTGTGAGGGTCCCTCCCTCCCCAGTTTATCCCCTTCTCCCCCCACCCAGGAAAGTCACTGGGCCATGGGGACAGCTGGTCTGGGTGGGGGGGACAGCTGGCCTGGGTGGGGGGACGACAGGTTAATTGCACTCGCATGTAGAAGTCGTCCATGGCCTGCGTCTCTGTGTGCTGTGTTTGCCCCCCACGTGCAGGGGACAGTGACTGCGTCTTTGGAAAACATTCAAGAATTCAGGAGTCATTAACGGGAGAATTCCGGAAGAACGGTGTCCCACCAAAGGGGAAGTGAACTGGGCTCGATACACGTTGTCTCTAAGCCCTGCCTCCCCCCCCACCCCCCGACGGCCCTGCGCGTGGCGAGCGGCGCCCACCTGTGATCTCCTTGACGGTCTTGAGAATGTCCAGCTCCTTGGGGTCCAGAGGCTGCGTGTGTGTGAAGGAGTCGCTGAAACGAGGCACAGACAGGTTATTGTCCATCACCCGCCCCTACCGCGCAGCAACGCCGGGCGCAGCCCGCGGCGCAGCCCGCGACTCACCCCCTAAAGGCTACCGGCAGGATGTGGAGGTCGCCGCTGATGGACGTGCAGTTCCGGAAGTGTTTGATGTTCGTGGCGTTTACGGAGAGGGTGTCCTTGAACTCTCCGATGCCTATTCCGTTACAGACTGCGGGGACAGGGCAGGCGTTAACCCTGCTCACAGAGGCGCGCTGGCTGACTTACACACGGCTCTCGAGCGAGTGGGAGCGGAGAGAGCCGACCCTGCCGGACAGACTGCCGGTCCTTCACTCAACAGACAGACGGAGGAAAACGGGGGGGGACGGCTGGCGAGTGGCTCTCCGTGAACAAAGACTGCAGAGATGGGCATTCTAATGGCACCCACGAGGCTGGGTTGAATTCTGGGGGGAAATCAGCAAAACCTGACGTCCTGGGACGGTGGGGAGAAGTGCAGGTTCCCCTGAACGCCGGGGTGGGGGGGGGCCGTGGGCCAGCGCAAACCTGAGGTCACCGGGGAGCTGTCTGTCGTTGGTTACTGTCCGGTTTGTGGGGAAAGGAAGCGGACATAGGTCGGGGTGCAAAATGTGGTAAGATCGGCGACCCTCACCTGGTGCGGGGGGAAAGCGCACACACACACACACACACACACACGCACGCACGTCACGCAGACACGGAGGCAGCGAAGGCGATGTGGCAAAGCAGGAGAGCTGGGTGAATTTACGGGAAGGGCGCACGCGTGCTCACTGTGCTAGTGACACGCTGTCTGGAGGTATTCCAAAATGTTCAAAATAAGCAACAAAGGGTAAGGGCTGATGACCGGGCCCTGAGGGTGCTCCCGGGTCAGGGCATGGTTATAGAGGAAAGAACAGATTTCTGAGCCCGGAGAAAGGGGTCGACTCCAGTCGTGCCTAAGGGCTGCCCAGGAGCCGGCAGGCGCAGAAGGACCAGCCCTGCGCCCTTGGGGAGATCCCCCTCTTCGACACTGGGCTCCTACCTTTGCGACAGGGACCTTCGCACTTTTTACACTTGCGGACGCCGTCTTCCTCCACCTCGTAGCTGTCGGAGCCGCAGGCCCGCACACACGACCCGTGGTCGGTCACCACGTAGTTGCCTGCGGGGGTGGGGGACAGGGGGAGGCAGGTGCTGACAGCGGCACCAGGTGTCTGGGGCGTGCGTGTCCTCCCCACACGGGGCCGACGACAAGGGCCCCGCGTTCCCTCGTTCTGTTTGGTTTCAGCACAAAGAATAAAAGGCTGCACACTCAAAAGGAGTCAACCTCAAGAGTTTTTTTAATAGCTTTCCAGACCGAGGTGTGGAAAAGAGGGATATTTCGTCACGGGCGGGCAGCAGGTGTGGGAGGGAGGGAACACTGTGCCTGCTCCCAAGCGTCCAGCGCCTCTTCACGGCTTTTTAGAAAAGTCACCTGTCTGTAGGTCTTACTTTCAGGACTCGTGGTTAACGCTTGAATCCTTATTAAAAATACGTGACCCTAAACAAAGACCACCCTCTTCCATCAACGCTGCTACCCCGAGGTTCCGTTTCATTCCTGGGGCGGCCGCTGGGCGCCCTGCGGCCGGCGGGGTGCTCGGGCCAGCTGGACACATCCATCCCCTCCTTGCCTCCCTCTGCCCTGGCGGTGATGTGCTGGTGTCAATATTAACACAGACATCAGCACCCTCAGGAGCCCTCTGGGTCCCTGCTTCGGCCCTCCCGAGCAGGTGTTCACACAGAGCCCCTGCGTGTGTGTCTGTCATTTTCCCGGTGACTGGTCTGCGTCTGTCCTCTCGGGCTGTGGGTGCTTCCCCAGGGTCCTGCCCAGCCACCTGGTGGTCCCTCTCTCAGAGGGTACATCTGGGTCACCGCGGTGACACCTTTTTCTTTATCTTTGTCATCTGCCCCGCACTGGCTTATTGCTCTGTTTGTGTATTATTATTTTTTTCCTGCACAGAATTTAAAATGTTTCCTCTCCGCTCCTCTGGTAGGGCACCTCTCCCTTGGTCGTTGTTTTTAGACATTGTTTTTCTTCATTCACCTCCCCTGCCCCGCCTGAGAAATCAAGATCAATCTGTAATGCTCGTCTGCTCGACGGCCCTGTGCTTTTTCTATGAGGACGTCATCGGTGTCAGCGTTACTGCAAATGCTGTCACCGCCAGCGCACTGCAAGTACGGGTGAGCACAACCCAGTCATTAAAACAAAACAACAAATAAACAAAAGCCCTCTACGGTTCTCCTAAGCGCACAGCTTTCCCCAGAATCATTTCCCCTCAAGAAGGCAGGTCTTCCGACGCACTCCCCAGTGTAGGTTGTTAAACACCAGTTTCGGACAACAGACAGACAGTGAGGGACCCAACGGCCATTGGTTTGCGCCCATTGGACAGCTGACTGTTCTGGACCCCCCCAGCTGGACCTCAGTTCGGGGGGCCACACCCCAGGGGTGTGTCCTGCTCTGGCTGCCCCGGCACGAGGCGCCCGGTGAGCAGAGCGGCGGCCACCACTGTCACCTGCGGCAGCGACTTACTCCCCGTCCGCCCTCCGCGGGCCCCGGGGACGTGCCTGGCGATGCAGCAGACACACCAGCCCGAGCTGGGGCCTCACGGGCTCCCGCGGGGGACGCGGGGAACCTCGGCCTGACCCCGAGAGGGTTTCGCGTGTGACGGACTCACGGGGACACTTCTTCACACAGGTGGCTCCGAAGCTGTACTTCCCGTCCGGGTTGACGTCCACCTGGTACGTGGTGGGGTTGTACAGCATGAGCGGCGGGCAGGTGTCCTTGCACGTGGCTTCGTCCCGGAACTTCCGGCACACCTGGGTGAGAGGGGGTACGAGTGGGGACGTGATACACGGCGGAGCCTGGGCCACCACCCAGGGGGATGGCTTTGTGGGTCTTCTACCTCGAACCTTGGTGCTGTTCGGTAGGGCGCCGCACCTTTGGGTGGGGCCCGATGCAGCCTGGTGTCCCAAAGGACCATGAGCCAAGATGACAGGGAAGTAGACGTTAGGACTAGGGCCCGCACCTCACGACCCCAGGGGGACGCCCACCGTGGCTGGGGTGCGGGTGGGGGGAGGCAGCACCCGGCACCCGCAGGCTCGCCACCAGGGGGAGGGGGCCCCGGGGAGGGGGTCTCACCAGACAGTCGCTCTCGCGGGGCCCCGTGCAGCCGGACGCACACTGGTTGTGGCAGCAGTCGCTGGGGGACTTGCCCCGGCAGCGCCCCGAACACTGCTGGGCGCAGATGATTTTGGTCACTGGGAAGGAGCAGAGGTCGCGGGTGAGCGGAAGAGCCAGGGTGACGGACAGTCACGCCCCGGGGACCATGGAGGGCGCCTGCCCACAGTGGGCGAGGAAGGGACCGGAAGGCGGGACTCCGTGAGTCCTCGGCGTGTTCAAGTCCCCAGACAGGCCCGTTGGGCCAGATGCCGTCGGACTGTGACCTTTCTTTCTGGTCCCTCTGCTTTGTTTCCTGTTTGTTTTTAACCACTTGGGAGGACTGACCAGGTCAAGCCTGGACGTTAAGACCTGCTAAATAATTAGATACTAGTGATTAAACAAATTCATTGGGTTTCTGGGTGACACAAAAATGACAAAAATGCCAGCCAGGAGACGGGGTTTAAGGGGACGTGGTGGTCACATCACGTCATGGCCAGATGGTCCGTTAAGGACGGCGGTCAGCCGTTGGGCTGCCGTGTCCCCAGACTCCTCGGCCATCCGAGCTCCGGCACTCGGCGTCCGGCAGAAAAACCCTCCCCAGAAAGGTGCTCAAACGTGGGTGCAGGTGGGTCCCCAGGCGAGGGGGAACGGGTGGCCAGACCGGCCTTGCGTCCCCAGGGGGATCTACCAAACGTGCTGACCGGCGGGAGTGACCGGCAGCCTCGGCCGACGCACTCCTGTTTACGGCTGACCGCCCCAAAGAGCCGACCCGGCGTGTTGGCCGCGGGGAGGCTGGCAGCACCGGCCGCCCACAGGTCTGCCGGGGTCTGGCCCTGCGCCGGGACCCCGGTGCTTCTGGGAGCCCTCGACGGGCCAGCCAACGCCAGCGGCTCAGTGCGAGGGGAGGGGGCCCTCGAGTGTGTGTCTGAGGGTCTGCTCGCGCAACTCACGTTTCTGGCAGTTTTCCTTCCCCGCGCCCCAGCAGCTCCCGTTGGGGCAGCTCAGATCGCACTTGGGGCCTGAAACAGAGGAGTGGTCGTTCACACCTCAGCGACGGGGAGCGCACCAGGAGACACCGGCGACACCCTCCCCGAGCCCGGGAGCACAGAGCAGTGCTCCAGGAAGGAGGAATAGCGTCCACGTTTCTTATTCTCTGCTGTTCTGTTCGGCTGGTCTGTCTGTGGGAGGAGTTGAGAGACTCTCACAAGAAAAAAAAAAAGCTGCACCGCAGGCTGCTTTGATTTCCACGTCGGCCTTGGAAGCAGAGGCAGAGAGAGGTCAGTGACTTCACAGCCCACGGGACTGGGATTTAAATGGACTGGGGGGGGGTGTCCAGACTTCAAGTTGGCCTAGGTGTGGAGAATTTTCCAGCAGCCCCTCAACAACGCTGAGAGTGTCTACCGTGTTGGGGTCAGCACGCACCCACTGCAGCCTGGCCGTGTCCACTCGTGGGGTGTGGGGTGGGCCAGTCGTCCTGGGGAGTTGGGGTCCAGGAAGTAAAAGCTCCCGGGTTCTTAGCCAGAGAGAGGCATGGACCCCTGTTCCAAGGGCCGGGCATCCTCGGTGAGCCTCACTTTGTGGGGGAACTAAACCCCCAGCTATTGATCTGCACGCTACCGTCTGAAAACATTTCCAACGGATCGATCAAATTTGTAGTTTTCACAGTCAATGGTCGACCGCAAATTACAGCTGCAGAGGTGTTGGATCTCGTTAGCTGCATTTTGCTTTTATCGGCCTTGGGAAATCTGAAGGTTGCAGTGCCCTGTCTGTGGACAGAGAGCAGGCGGACCACCCGGTTTGGCAACGAGGGGCCCGCCCACCTGTGATGACCCAGTCCCCTCAAGGAGTCAGTACATGCCCACAGTCTCCCACAGCTGGGGAGACTTTCGCTTCTGGAAGAATTCAGATGTCAAACAGGGAAGAGCTGATGACACACCAAGGACGGTGGACCCAGGACACCCCGTGAGGAGGACTGACACTGTTTACAGCCGCCCCCGGGGTGAGGGGCATGGACGCAACGCTGGTGCGCCTCAGAATCCTGCGAGACGGTGAGGCTGGACCCTAAGTGGACAGGGCTGTGAAGGAAGGGGCTGAGACAGGCCGAGGGAGAAAGGAACCCAGAGAAGAGATGGCCCGTGTAACACGGAGGAATGTTCAAAGTGACTGTCTGTACAGAGCTACTGTATTACATTTTATCTCCACCATAGTTTTTGAGTTTCTACTATGTGCACATGATAGGTTTACAAGAGAAGCACTGAAGATAATGATGCTTAATGGCATCTTTCTGAAATGCTTTCTGAGAAAAGCATTTGCAGACCAGTGAATTCACGTCCTGCCCCCAGTCCTGGTCTGTCTCAAGCAGGTCTCTTCCAGGGGGCAGATCCTGCCCCTTCCTGTCACTGCCCCTTCTTGCCCTTGGGGAAGGGGACCCCGTGCTAACGGGGCCTTCTCTCCCAGCACCCAGCCCTCCCGGCTCCGCCCCACCCGGCCCTGCCCAGCCCCGCCCGGCCCTGGCCGACCACCACGCACAGCTGCTGGATGGGTTGCTCTGAAAGTCCGTGGACATGTTGCCCAGGAAGCTGGCGTCGACGATGTCCTGCCACTGGACGGTGTCCACGCTGCAGAGGCTGGGGTTGTTGCTGAATCGCACGGCGCCATGCAGGATCTCTGCGCGAGAAAGGACCCCCCCGCCCCCGTGAGCACGCGGCGGCGGCGTCTCCGCTGAGCTCACGCGAGGCAGGCATGCGTTTCTTTCCAGGCTGCCGCCTGCTAGGAAGGTTCCGGCGAGCACTGGAGCGCCGCCCCCACTCCCCACCCCCGGACTTCAGTGCGGGCGGGTGGGAAACGAGTTTGGGATTGAGCACAGGGGAGTTCGGACTCCCCCTGAATCGGGCCTTCGAACCACAAAGGATCAGGATGTAGAACTTGGGCAGGGAAGGAAGAGAGCGCCCGAGTGGGCAGGCACAGCCTAATGCCGGGCGTGCGGTGAAATTCTCCTTCCCAGGCGGCCGACCCAGGCTGCCCTGGGACCACCGCAGGATGTGGATTCGAAGGGGCAGATGGGGCACGAAGGGTGACGGCCATCGCCAGCACCATGGGCGGGGGGTGCCGGGTGCAGGCGGTGATGCTCGAGCTGCCTTTGGAACCATTCACGGGACAGGGGCGTCCCAGGATCAAGAAGAATCTGTGTGTCTGATGGTGACAGGATGGGGCGCGCCCCGGGGATGCAGAGGATGTGCGGGAGTGAACGAGTGTTTCCGAGCAAGGAGTGGGAGGGGGTGAAACATCGGGGGCGGTGACGAAGCCCCCGGCCAGGGCAAAGGGTGAGTGTGGCGGCAGCACCGACGTGGAATGTAACAGGTGCTGAGAAGTGTCACAGGTACCGGATGAATTCAGTGCACAAGACACTGCAGCCAGTGCCGTGGACTCAGCATGACTGAGCCCGCTCTGCTGGCTTCTGTCTGAGAACGGACAGGCACGAGGAGACAGACAGGGCACACAGCTGGTGGGCATGCGCCCACAGAAGGGCACAGCACACGATTTACGTGCATCGTCTGAATTCATCTCGCAATGGCCCTGTGACGGCCACAGGTTAAATGCAGATACGTAAGCGGTGCCCGACGTCCCGTAGGCAGGAACAGAGGCACCCGGGCACACAGCAACAGCATAAAAAGGAAGGGTTCTCCCCGTCCCGGGGAAGACCTCAGAGGCTGTCAGAAGGAGTGGCGTTTCCCGGGATGTGGCCAGGAGCGGACACGGGCGGGGGTTACCGTGGGCTTCAGACGGATAAGACGGGGCAGGATGGAGGCTGGGATGCGGGGGGCGGTTTCTTCAGTGGAGGGCGGAGAATGAGGGGATCAGGGAGGGGGGCTGGGAGCCGGGAAGGGCGGGATCGTGGAGCTCCGGACGCTGGGCCAGGGGTGCCGTGGGCCACTCAGGTGAGAGCATTCTCTGGGGAGAGGCCAGAGTGGGGTGCACAAGCCCCTTTCGGCGGGCCGGAAGTGGAAACGCAGGACAGGGGTGTCAAGGGTGCCGTGACGATCTGGGCGGCAGACCGAGGTGCCGAGACGGCAGGGGGAGGTGGGGCCTCACAGCACACCTGCCGTCGGCACGTGTGGGGAGCAGAGGGCGGTGGCGAGGTGCCGGGGACTCAGGTGTCCCCGCCGGGCAGCTGAGAGGGGAAGGAGGTGGTCCTGAGGCAGCCGTTCTTCTACATTTACTTCCAACACGGGGCGGCTCTCCCTCGGTGGCTGGCCCTGGGTTCACCGCCAGTACCCGCTAACTCACAGTGGGGGATGGTTCAATAACATCAACTTGAATTTATACAACGTCAGCGCCAATGACAGAAGCAGTGCCAACAGGAGGAAGAGGGCGTAGGTGCTTTACCCACCGTAATTCACTCAACTGTCTCAACAACCCTAGGACGTGCGTTGCCGTGGTTACCCGCATCTGGCCCACGAGGGGGCTGAGACACAGAGGGACCCTTCTGCAGGGTGTCTGGCGGGTGAGGGTGGAGCCAGGGCTTTGAGGAGAAGGCGTGGCGTTCGGGACGTTACCGATTTAACCCGCCCGGCACCGTGCCTGCCCCGTGGCGAAGGCACAGCCATTGCTATCTTCAATTTTAAAAAACGGACTTCCCCCCTCCAGTGTCCTCTTCCCTCCTGTCCGGCCACGGGACCCGCACATGTGTCCTGGACCCAAGAGCTCGATCTTCCCCTGCGACACCTTCATCCCTCGCCCTCAGGCACACATGGTTCTCCACGCGTGTCCGTTACACCCGAGGCCCAGGTAGTGAGGCTGGTGGCTTATTCTTTCCCCGGGCGCAAAAATTCTGGCCATACCCTCTTTTTCCCAGACCCTCGACCCTTTCTTACTGACTCTTGGGATGTGTTCCGTGATCGTGGGGTCACAGGTCCCTGGGCTACACCTCCCCTTCCCGTCTCATCGGTCACCACCACCTCTCTCAGTGACTTCCGCCCACCGCCTCTCGCACATGGCTGACGTGCAGTGCGTGTGTGTGTGCTGGGTGAAGGGGAGTGAGGAAGCGGGTGGCCTCCCGCGTGCCCAGCCCCTGCCCCCCCCCCCAGGGGCCCCGGGTCTCACCCTGCAGGTTCCGCATGGGCAGCTCCCGCAGCCCCGTGCGGTTGGGCCCGTAGTTGGATAAGACGGACAAGGCGTGGGTGTTCTCCAGGAGCACGTTCCCCCTGATGATCTGCAGGTTTTCCAGAGGGATCTTCTCCACCACGTTGAGGGCGATGAGGACGTAGCCAGCCACCTCCTGGATGGTCTGCGGGGACGAAACAGGAACGCGATGTTTCTCCCTGGAGGGGCTCAGGAACGCCACGGCTCCCCTGGGTCCCCAGAGCCCGGGACACCTCACGGAACTACACACACGCACACGTGGGGCTGACGGAGTGTCAAGCCCGTCGGTGACCCCGCTGAGGGCGTGGAGGGTGACAGGATGCTCGGTCATTCCCGCATGGTGCCTCCCTCGCCTGCGGGCGGGAGGGAAGGGCGCTGGGACTTTACAGCGATGCTGGGGCTCTGGTTCTGATCGGTGGTCGCCACACTCGCGTGAGGACAGAAATGTCTGATTCATTTATTTTGTACCTGTCTTGCCTGTTTTCTCATTAAAAAAAAAAAAGAAAAAGAAACAGCCCTGGCTGGCGTAGCTCAGTGGACTGAGCGCGGGCTGCAAACCAAAGCATCGCAGGTTCGATTCCCAGTCAGGGCACATGCCTGGGTTGCAGGCCATGACCCCCAGCAACCGCACATTGATGTTTCTCTCTCTCTCTCTCTCTCCCTCCTTTCCCTCTCTAAAAATAAATAAATAAAATCTTAAAAAAAAAGAAACAGAGAAAAAATCATCAGGAAGCCAATCAAATCTGACGTTCCATGACTGTCACACCCTGCAGACTTCAGAGCTGGCTCTCCCCGCCCCCGGCTTGCTGGCGCCTGCCCAGAGCTCTCTGGGACCGCTGTGGGCGGCGGCCAACCAGCTGCGGTGGGAGTGTTTACACTGAGAGAATGGGCAACACCAAGGCAAGTTTTTAAAAAATTAAGAGCCAGTCTACCAGGATACCACGGCTGAAGCCACAGTCAACGAGAGTCCTGTCGGCGTCTATGGGGACGGGAGGATGCCAGCCTGGCCCGTTCCTCTTTGCTACCCCGTTATGCCTCAACACTTCTTGGCAAAGCGGCCTTCTCACTAAACCCGCCTCGAAGGTTCCGCGGGACTTGGAGCCGCCGCAGCAGGAGCAGACCCGCGTCCAGGCCCGTTCTGTCCGGGCCTCCATCTGCTCCCCTGCGCCTCTCCGATACTCGGGTGGGAGGAGCAGACTCGCCGCACTGACCTTCAGGAAGGAGAGGTCGTAGTTCCTCTGCATGTAGGTGATCTCCAGGTTCCCCAGGACCACCTCGCAGTTGTTCAGCATCCTCTGGAGGCTCAGGAAGTGGTCGTCCAGTGTGCCCAGCTGCGTCAGCTTGTTGTTGGTGCCCTGGCAAACTGCGGGGGGAGAGAGAGAGAGAGAGGGAGAGAGAGAGACCTCGTGAGGTGCCCAGGAAGGGGGCATGGCTGAAACCGGCAACATTCACAGACGTCGGCCGGCTCTGCGTGCTTGGGTGACGCACAGGATTAATTCTCTCTGATCGAGGCAGAGGTGATAAAACATGTCCAAGTTTTATAAGGCGCAGTTTATAATTAGGGAGCGCTCGCCCCTGTGGTGCAAGAACTTGTTTCAACAGGCTACCCGTGCAAGGAGACCCAGGTGGAATTCCATAAAAATCTCTAAGACAAAATAGTCCGTGAGTACCTCAGTAGGCAGAATAAACACGTATCGTAAAGCCTATAAAAATAATGTAATTACAACGTCGAGTTAATCACTGCAGGATGAACACTCTACTCTGCAGAGGGAGCGCCTGCCGCATCCCAGGTGTCCAGGGCCTGTCTGCAAACACACGGTGACTCCAGGCACCCTCTTCTGACCACGGAGCTGTCCGGGGGAAAGTCCACAGTGAGAAAGGAGAGTGGCAGTTAAAACCCAAATGGCTGGAGATGGAAAATACTCTTCTAAACGACTGCCTCAAAAACAAAAACAAAGGAAAGGTCTAGTTCTACGAGACTTAGCAGACACCAAAAGGAAGACACACATGTACAGACAGACGCAGCTCCGGAGAAACCCACAGCCCTCCCGTGTGTGTCTACCCGCCCTCCCTCTGCCCGCAGCCTGCCAAGCCGGGCTGCCCTGCCCGCGCAGCCGGCGGGGGGGCCTCGACGCCCTCACGTCTGGAGGTATCAAGGTTAAGGCACGAAAACATAGACCACTAGGGGACCAAGTGAGCCACGTGGTAGTCTGCATTTCAAAGCGAAGGAGAGGATTATCCTAAAGCTGTATTCACAGGCCCAGCTCTGTAAAAGACACGTTGGGGCAGGCATCACAGAACACAGAGAGGTCGGGGGCTTTGAAGCAGGAGCGTGCTCGGGGACTCCACTTTGAAGCAAGGTGGTCATCAGGGTGGAGAAACAGGGCCCCTGGCTTTGGAGTGGGATCCAGAGCCGTCCAGGCGCTTCCCCGTCTGCCGAGGCGGGACTGCGATCGGCACCCCGGCGGCTGAGCGCAAAGGCAAGGCCACCGTCAACAGGCGGGGACTTTCTTCAGGAGCTCTTTCTAAACTCGCTCTTCTACCGGCTTCCCCGGTCCCTCCTCACGGGAGCTGCGGGACCAGCACCGTCCGACGCCTGCCCTGGCTTCTCCGTGTGGCCGTGCAGAGCGAGGGTCCGGAGGCCGCAGAAGCAGTCCCCGGCGATCACATCGACGCTGGGCGTGAAGCTGCCCACACCTCCTCTTCTATCCTGTGGGCCCCCCCTCTCCTGCCCTGCTGGGGTCTCATTCCCATTCGGGGGCGGAGAGAGCTCTCGCTCGGGAACTCTGCCAGTCGGCACGATGGAGCCAGGTCGACGGGCTCCAGGGGTGGAATGGCTCCGCGATTCTCCCACCCACAACATGGGAGCGGCCCAGCGTCCCCGGGCTGCTTTGGGCCCAGAGTCCAGGCTGCTTCGAGCTCAGCCCCAGCTGGGAGCCGTTGCACCCAGTGGGCAGGCAGCAAGGCGTGCAGACGGGGCCAGACGGGTTTCCCCATTCCAAGGCCCTTACAAGTGCCACCGCGGAAGCACATCCAGGGTTGTGACAGTAACCTGTGATCCTCCACCAGTACACCTGGGGACGGACCCTGCTTTCCTGGTGCGCAGGCGCGCTCTCCAAATGTCAGCCTGGCTGACGGGCTACAGTCTTGGTCGCCGCAGCGTGGGTCACGCTCTCACGCCAGCCGGGAGGACGGTGTGGACTAGAACTTGGGGTTGCGGCACGTTTCGGAAGAGGCTCCTCCAGCACACAGAGCGACGAAAACGACAGTCGCTGCTCTCGTCCGAAATGATCAACAATGTCGGCTTGTGCGTTCCTCTCTGCCGAACCAAAGGATGCTTATTATTAAACCAATCAGGACGCAACTGGTGTCGGTGAGCCAGGAAAACGCGCCATTTCAGTGTAGCTTGTTTTATGGATGATTATTTATTTATCTATCTAAAGATTTTATTTATTTACTTCTAGAGAGAGGGGGAGGGAGGGAGAAACAGAAGGAGAGAAATAATCATTGTGTGAGAGATACGTCAACTGGTTGCCTCTCAAAGGCCCCCAACCCAGGCATGTGCCCTGACTGGGAATCGAACCAGCGACCTCTCAGTTCTTCGCAGGCTGGCACTCAGCCCACCGAGCCACACCGGCCAGGGCCAGCCTGTTTTATTACAGAAAAAAATAATCTCAAGAAGACGGTACTTGTGCACGCATGCACCCACTCGAAAAGTAACGAATGAACACCTGAAAGTATTCATTTGATGAATACCCATCATGAGTCATCGTGGTTTACAAGTGGCAGGAATTGCTTTGATATTCAGAAAAAACACCCTACGTTTGGAAGATAATAGCAACGCTACTCATTACTGGTGTGAATGTGAATTCAGAAAACATTTTGGGAACCCGCCGGGCAGCTTGTGAAAATACATAAATATGCTTAAATTCCACGTCAGGGTGATTCCAGTTTGGAAACCCCATTTGAAAAAACAGACCTAAATATTTTAAAAAGCATCACGAAAAATGTTGATCATTATCTATTTATGTTTTTAATAATGGCAAAAGAGTTGCAAAAGACCCTAAATGCCCAACCGTCTGGCAGGTCTATTCTTGAGAAGCAGCAAGCAGCTGATGTCTATTGGATTCAGTTTGAGGCAAGTGCACCTCGAATCCTCTGTCCAGAGGTAATTTCAGAAGTGTCCAAAGAGGTCATTAGGGGGCTTTCTCCTACCATCTGCCCGGGAGGGGACAATGGCATCCAAGTGAAATGCGGGGTGAGGAGCGCCGTAAGCTGATTGGACACAGTGTGATCTTGGCTGCATCTGTATCACCCACCTCTCACGCTAGGGAACAAAGCAATGGGAACACCTCAACGTGAGATCCCTGAGTCAGGAAACTTATTTAAAACATAAAAATCACAGACCTGCTGGCGGATGGAAGAGGAAACTTCAAAGAGCGAGAGCCTCTCAGCTCATCCAAGAGAACATTGTAGTTTCGCCTCTCCCTCACTAGGTGACCTTGAACTTCTTCCCACAGCTCTTTGCGCCACACTTCCCTCCAACAGAGACACGGTGAAAACACTGCGCCTCCCAGAGTGGCCCTGAAGGCTGGGCGAGGAAGGCGAAAGGTTCGCCCTTCTGTGGTGAAACTAACGACTGAGAAATGTGACCGTAGTGTGACACAGGGAGCACGTGGACGGACGTTAGGGGACGTCTGTGGACTCACACCTGCCGTGAGGTGTTGTCTGAGGTGGGGGTGTCCGGGTGTGCAGGTAGGCTTGGTCAAAGGGCCGGAGTTAAGCGGAGTTACTCTGTAGAATATTCACTGAGACAGAGAGAGAGAGACAGAGAGAGACAGAGAGAGAGAGACAGAGAGAGAGAGAGAGAGAGAGAGAGAGAGACAGAGACAGAGACAGAGACAGAGACAGAGAGAGAGGGGAACACATTGTACTTTAAGAATGTCCTTAAAATACGCATTTAGGATGAGGTGTTTATGCAGTTTCTTCGAAGAGAAAGTTAATATCGCGTTAGGGCTATGCATTTGACAGTTGAAAGTGACTGCGTGCAGCTCCTCACCAAATACTGGTGACGCGCTCCACCCCGGCGCACCTGCAGACAAGTTCGACTGGGTCACGGGCAGCGGCGGGCGCCGGGAGGAAGCCCCTGCCCGGCACTTGGCTTTTCCTCCTCAGATTTGTGGAGGGAGATTCGTAACTGCAGGGAAAAGATGCAGGAACCGGACTGCGAGCAAGCTTTGGTGACATCTGACTGTGTTCGCTGTATCACGTATCGACCCGTTTTCCTCTGATGCGTTTTAAAGGCAGGGACAGGTACCAGCTCACCTGACCTGCCGTGGCCTCTAGTTCAATGTTCGTTTGCAGATGCTGCCGAGGTCACATCCCCCCGTGGTGACAGAATCAGTCTGAAGTGTAGCGTTCCACGCGAGGCCCCCAGTGCACACCCGTGTGCAGGCAATACCCTCCTCCCAGGACACAGAGCTAGGCCATCACCCCAGGGAGCTCCTCGCACGCCCTCCCAGACAATCCCTGCCCCCCCAAACCAGCACTCCCGAGGGTCTGCACTCAGAACAGTCTTGCTGGGCTCAGAACTCCATGTGTGTGGGACGACGCAACGTTGCCCTTTCGGCTAATGGCACAGCGCAGTGTTTTGGGGACTCACCCACCTTGATGGGTTGCCCTCCACTGTGAGTGACAGACCCAGGCAAGTGTTCTATGGGGAGTTATCAAGAGCCCTGCAATTTATCCGAGCTGAGAATAAGAGCCATCTGCCCCCCTTTCGTCTCGAAATGCCCCTTCTTTTATGGGGAGAGCCTGCCATTCTCCCATGTCTTTATGGGGGGAGGCACCCCTCTTTGCCCGCATGCCTGGGCACATCTGCTTTGCTGGTTGAGACACAACATCAAAACAAGTTTCTCCAGATTCCCCCAAATCCACTCAGACGCCTTTGGAATTGCCTGAGTGAACGTATAATTGTTTTAATTTGTTGTTTTCTCTACCCCATGTTGGTGGCTGCCAAGGCCGCGGGCCTCCGTGAACCTCTCCCTGGGGCCTCCTGAGCTGCCGTGGCCCGTTTTGCATGAGCGCCTCATTTTGAAGCAGATACCACACATTTGAAAAAAAGTTCTTCCCTGGAGTCTCCTCATTTCTCAAAATGTCTATACTAACCACATATGACTTTACACGCCGAAGATAAAATTTACAAAACTCTGTGATGAACAAGGCCAGACGATGGGCATTTCAATACAACACACGTTTTTAAAAAAGAAAAAAATGGAGACGTGATCACGTACAACTATTGAGATCCTTGAAGTTTTCCATTATTCACGACCAGAAGCTTAGGGAAAGCACTTTAAAAATTAGAAATAATGGACAAATAATGAAGCGCTATATATGGAATGTGTTAGACAGGCAGGCAACGAACCCGTGGTTTACTCACGTCCCTGCTGTTCAGAATTATTGCTCATGGCCACTGTGTGGCACACAGGTGGTTTCCAGATCTGCAAACACGTGTTCTTACATGTTGGTTTTGGGGAACACGGAGTCAATCCACCCCTTAGAAAAGTGCTATAAAATGTGAGGACAGTACCAGAATAACCTATAAAACCCACGCAACAGTTCGTAAGAACAGAAAAGTAGACCCTCCACGGTTGAGTCACAATAACATGATCAGGAACACAATAAAAGTAAGTAGAAAGGAGCATTTAAGTTTTCCGAGTGAGTCAAAGGCTTTGTGAAGTGGGACAAGTCTCATGATAATTGTGGAGTTTTTTTTTTTTAATTTTCCCTAACTTGATGTTTTTTCAGTCGTTCCTCATTTATCGCGCTTGACTTCATAGCCAGCGAAGAGCTCTCAGCTCACAGAGCTCCAAAGACAGCTGCTGCGCTGGGTTTGGGTCTACGCGGCAACTCGGAGGCGCCCAGGGAGTCCTACTCCGGAGTCCGCCCGCGCCCTTGGGAGCTTGCCCCGCGGTTGTGATGTGCCCACCGGCCCGAGCCGGCCGGGCCCCGGTGTGGCCGGCACAGCTGCAGAGGGAAGCGGCTCTAACTGAGTTCGCAACAGAAGACTTGAAACTAACATCTCCTTTCTTTTTGACTTAGGGACCAGAACACCCAGATGGGCTGATTTCCACCCCCAGGTTCTCTGCTAGCCACGAAAACAACCCCACGCCAAGTTTATGATCTAAAAAAAAATAGACACCAAGTAGAGCGGGGCCGGGTGGGGGGGCCTTTGCCTGCTGTGTCCACTCTCTCGGGCGTGAACTGGGGTTTCTGAAACTGGACAGGCCCGTTCTGTGAGGGACCCTGGAATACGGCTCCGGTGACACCACCCGACATCTCCCTGTCCGTGTAACGTACCATCACGGCACGGTCTGCAGCCGGTTGTCTCAACTCTCTGGGTCTCACTGGTGCGAAGGGGACCAGCCCGATGCATCTGGCAGGGTGGGTGCGAGCCACAGTGAGGTCGTGGGCGTGGAAGTGCTTCACGGACCACCAGCCTCCCTACCATAGGAGGACCCGCAGCGACCGAAACTTGAAACCTGCTGCTGCCTGTGTGTTTTCGGTGATACCAGCAGCCTACCCCCCACCCCCAGGGACGTTCTAAGCTTTACAAGGACTCAGCAGAATCGGTGAGCTGTGTTGAGACTTGGGGTGCTTTAAACATCTGAGATAAAACACATCACTTTTTATCACTGTAGGATGCTGTCCAATGGACGGTCCTAAGGATAGAAATTTAAAATCTTAAATCACAGACCTAGGAGCCCATTCCACTTTTTTAGAATAGGTAGTTGAATGGCTAGTAAATCACAAATGAATCGGACCTCTTACTGGGCGATCAGAAGCTGATTTGGACTAAATAAAGATCTCAGAGAGCGACCTCTCTTCCTCTTTTTGTTCATTCAAGCCAATGCATCTCCTTTGAGCACCTACTACGGGCTTAGCAACGTCTCTCGGCCTGGCAGCCCGGGTCTCTGGCCATCTGGACTTGGAGCCCATGCCGTGCCCTGAACAAACACTCACGGCTACGTCAGGTTACATGGATTCAGACACACGTGTGGCCGGAGTGTTCCCTGACTGCACAGGGACGGGGAGCAGGGTGCCCCGGAGGACAGACGGAACACCGGGTTTGGTGCATGCGCACTGCGGGCGGAAACACGAGCCGCACGCACAGTGTGCCTGGCTCCTCCTCCCTGGAGACCGGACGAAGCGCCTCCGCGCTGGCCTGGGTCCTGTCTCCCTAATCCCCTCGCCGGGGCGGCTGCTGACTCACGTTCAGGGACTCTCCTCACACAGGGGCATGCTTTGGAGATGAGTAACGCCACTTCCCTTCCAGAAGTCCGCCGGCTGAGCCACTGAGGCCCCCCCCCCCAGCTCCCCCCACTGCCACGCCCGGGCTTCTGATCCGCGTGGTCCCCGACGTGCGCCCTGGACCTGCCGGCGCACAGTCAGGAGCAGCACGCGCCGACGCTCCCCCGCGCCCCCAGGGTGCAGAGCGCTCCCTCCAGGGGGCTCCCGCTGAAACCTGCCTGCCCCCTGCTGGGCAAGAGGTCACCCCGGGGGGCCCCACTGCTTTCCCATGGGTTTGCCCGCCTCATCGGGTGCCGGCACCACGCACGCTAGGAGCCCCGTACGAACGGGGCAGCACGGGGCGGGGGAGGGGTTGGCGAAGACGCGGGAGATGTGGAAGTCCGAGGTGGGGTTCGTGTCCAAGGCCGCTGCTTGAACGCCGGGGTCAAAGCCCGGCTGAAGTTGGACCCAAGACGGCCCGCGGTTGCCACCCCCTCTCACCTCGGACTTAACGGCACCCTGTGCTCCAGAGAGCTGGGGGCAGCGAGGACCAGCCCGCGGCTCCCACATCCCCATGGCCCCCCTGGCAGCTCTGCTCTCCCTGGACACGCTCCCCGTTCTACGTCATCCCCAGCAAGGTGACGTGGAGGCAAAGCCAGGCGGTGCCGACCAGACCTCCTCCGCGGGCGCGGTCCCCGCCCAGCTCCCACCCCTCTGTCCCGGGCTCTCCTCCGGCGCACGTGAGTCACCCCCGGAGGACGACACGGGCTGAATGGCGTTCCCCACGCTGGGCTGTTTACTCACGGAGGGAGTCGTCCCTCCCGAATTCATCTGGATGCCACGTGTGGCGGGAAACCACCGCGGCGAGGGGGCGTGGTCAGGTGCCGCCGCGCCCGCCGAGGAAGGCTCCTTCCGCGCGTGCCCCGAGATCTGTGCGAGGGCCACGTTCACGCACTCACTCAGCTGCAACGTCATCAATAAGGCAGCTCAGTGATGCCTGCCAAGGATGAATCACAAGTACTCACCGCCCCAAGGGACCACGTGGGCCCTTTGGGGAGATGAATTCACACATGGAGTAACCACAGGACATCCCAAAGCCGTGCAGGAGACGTGCTCCAGGACCACGAGCCAGACAGGGGAGAAATCACCAACCACCAGTTGTCCAGGATGCGGACTCCTTATTCCTCCTGCCCCAGCCAAGGGAGGCGTGACAGTCCCCTGTTCAGAGGCACAGAGCAGTTGCTGGAAGTGCCAGACTGGGTGACCACACCACACTCGGTCCCCAGACTTACCACCCCAAGGGAGGAAGCTGTCTCCGCTTCCGAGGTTTGTTCCCTGCGTCCCCTCCTCTGGGCCACTGCCCGTATGCTAATGTGGGGGTGCGAGGCACCCTATCTGGGTTCGCCGACGGGTACCTGGAAGATTCGCTTCCCCAGCCATTCTTCCTGCGGGACCAAGTTCTCGTCCTTGGCTAGGAAACAAAAGACTTCTGATCCAGAGCGGGCGATAAAGAACTTTCTGGTGTCTCTCTGCAGACAGACTCTGTTCGGACTCTGCCTGGCTCTGCGTGTCTGCTCCCCACCCAGGATGGTTTAACTGTCCTTCACACTTTTCTTCTATTACCACCCATCTTAAAAAAATAGTTTCTATCCCACAGTTGTGTTTTAAGGCTGTCTCCCTAAATAGACACACATTTAAGTTGGTTTACCCATGCACATTAGGAAAAAAGCCACTCATACCCCCAAAATCCCAACCCCCAAACGAGTGACATCACCAAACAGCTAAGCAAGGACCCTGGTGCCCTCCCCTTGGCACGTCCCCCTGCGAAGGCCCCGCCCACTTCCTCAGCTAGCCAGGGTCCCGCCCGGCCTCTGCGGGGCAGGGGCTTCTGAGCCCCCCGCAGAACCACAGGACAGCCCGAGATGACGTGCGGGGACCTCACGGAGGACTTCTGAGGCTCCCTGCAGGGGAACCTGTCGGACCAAGGGCAGACCTGGAGTCTCCCCGAGCACTGAACACACGGAACTCTCTGCTCCCGCGGGAGCTGGAAGGTGAGGCGAGGCCTCTGGGGGGCGGGAGGAAGCCCCCTTGCTCTCCAGGGTGCTTGGGAAAGAAATGGGTTTGGAGGTGGGGAGGCAGTCAGCGGGGGGCACATAGCTGACACGCCCGAGACTCCTTTTTCCTAAAAAAGATATGTTATTTATTTTTAGAGCGAGGGGAAGGGAGAAAGACAGAGAGGCAGAGAACGATGGAAGAGAGAAACATTGATTGGCCGCCTCCAGTTCACCCCTGACTGGGGGCTTGAATCCACAGCCCAGGCACATGCCCTGACCTGGATTCGAACCAGGGACCCCTTGCTTTGTGGGACAACTCCTGACCAACTGAGCCACATGGGTCAGGGCTTTTTGAAAAATAAAATTTCTGCCCTGGCTGGTGTGGCTCAGTGGATTGAGCATGGGCTGCAAACCAAAGGGTCCCTAGTTTGATCCCCAGTCAGGGCACATGCCTGGGTTGCAGGCCAGGTCCCCAGCAACCACACATTGACATTCCTCTCTCTCTCTTTCTCTCCCTCCCCCTCTTTCTAAAAAAAAATCAATAAAATCAATAACATCTTTTAAAAATGTTTTTTCTGTATTTGACACGCCTGCCTGACATTTCTAAGCTGCTCCCCAGCCCGAGCTTGCCCGGTGCTGCTGCAGGCTGGGCGCCTGCCCTGTGTGGGGGCATCGCGTCCCCTCGCGGCTGCGGCTGCGGCTGCGGCTGCGGCTGCGTGAGCGGCCGTGGGAAGAGGAGAGACAATCTGCCTGGGATTTTGAGTGGCTTGCTCTCACGTCCCAGAAACACGTCAGGTCCTCGGCACAACCACGCACGCCACCGCTCCACGTTTTTGTCAGGCAGGATTTGAAAAGCAAAAACAGAAAAAGAAGAGTGGAAGGCAACCACACCTCCTCCCCCGAGTGTTTCTGATGACAGAACGATAAGCAGACTGTTACCGGCACCCCTCAGGGCCCCGCGGCCGGGGAGTCACAAGGGCGGGCGGGGCGAGGACTCTGGTTCCCTCCCCTCCCAGGCCCCATCCTGATCACGGGGTCCCTCTCCGCTTCGTCTGGGACATGGGGACTTCCGACTCCAGGGAGGGCCTGGGGAGGTGGGAGAGCCCGTGGCCAGAGCCCCTGACACACAGGCAGACCCTTCTTCATCAGCGCCGCGGGGACTCACCGCTGAGCTGAACCTGGACCGGGTCCCAGTGGGATGAGCCGCTTCCTTCCTCCCGAGCACGCTTGGGGCCGAGCCCTCCGCCCTCCCGCCCGCCTGCTCTCTGTTGTGTGTGGCCTGGCCAGCAGCCCCGAGCTCCTGCTGCCGCGGGAGGGACAGCTGGAGGGGACTGCGGCCAGGCCGCCTGCCCCGGCCACAGGGGCGAGCCCGGGGCCCCGACGGCGTCCGGACCCACTTCTGCCCGGGCGGCCCGAGCTGGGCACGCACCCCTGAGGCGGCCACACCTACCGTGTGTGCCTTTCAGGAGAATCCCCTTAAGACAACTCCCAGCTCACTGCTCAGAACATTCTCTACCGCTGTGCTTTTTCATTTAGAAAAAGGTCTTGACCCTTCGTGGTGGTTTTGTGAGTGTAGCTGGCTTTGTCGGCTGTGTGTGTGCACGTGCATTTTTTATTTTACCCTTGTTTTTAAATGGACATTCCCCCCCCGCCCCAGTTACTCCTACTTAATTTAAATGTTCTCCTAGACCTGCTGGTGCGGCTCAGTGGATTGAGTGCAGCCTGCAGACCAAAGGGTCACTGGTTCGATTCCCAGTCAGGGCACATGCCTGGGTTGCAGGCCAGGTCCCCAGTAGGGCATACATGAGAGGCAACCACACACTGATGTTTCTCTCCCTCTCTTTCTCCTTCCCTTCTCCTCTGTCTAAAAGTAAATAAAAACTTTTTTTTTTTAAAAGAAGACTCCTTTGCTATTCACTTGAAGAGAAAGTATTCTTCTTAAGTTTCATTTGAAAATGGGAAAAGGAAGCGGCAGTTCAAGAGGGCGTACCTTGCCTTCTGGGGGCGGCCTGGCCCTCTCTGGCCCTGGGTGGCTCTGCAGTGCGACGCCCACTTCCTGGGGTCACTGAGCCGGAAAGGCTGACTCAGAATTCACTAGCAACCGCTAAGTGAACTCAGGGGCCGCGCAGGCCAAGTTTCTGCCACTGAAGAATCTTCATTTGGCGCAAATATTATTGTTTCTAGAACATGTTAGCCCCTGACGGGGAGAGCTATCACTTAAAAGTAACAGTTCTCAGAGGCAGCCCCTTGCTGTTATTAGGTGGAAGAGGAAGAGCTGGTGGGACCAGCCAGAGCTGGCCAGTCCTGGCTCAGGTCTCGAGTCCAGGGAAGAGCCTGCAGCCCCCTTCAGGATACTCCAGGACGGGGCGGGCGACCTTGTTCTGAAAAGAGCAGGGAATAAATATTTCGGCGTTGCGGGTCCTGTGGTCCCTGTCCCAACCTCTGCGCTCTGCTGCACCAGTGCGAAAGCAGCCAGAGACGAGGAGCATGCGAATAGGCAGGACACCATCGTGTGCCAATAAAACTTTATTGACAACAACAGGCAGCAGCTGCATTCGGCCGGTGCGCTGGACTTTGCCAACCTCTGTTTTCGAGGGAGGCCTAACAGGAGGTCAGGAATCACAGATGGTCCGGGCATACGATGGGCCGGGTTAGGGTTTTTCCACTTACGATGGTGGGAAACGAATACATATTTGGTAGAGACTGTGCTTTGCATTTTGAGATCTGAACCTCTCCCAGGTGAGGGGTACGAGGTGCAGACTCTCTCGAGCTGCTGGGCAGGCACGGCTCCCAGGCAGCCCCGCTGTCTTGGGGGTGAACCGCCGAGGAGCTACAGCGCACCGTGCTGCCCTCGGTTTTGGAGGTCGCATTGCGGGTCTGGTTAGGGTCGGCCAGGCCAGGCTGCAGTGTTCGGCGGGTTGGGTGTGGGCAGTGCGTGTTCTACTCACGCATTTTCAACTCAACGATGCTGTGCATCAGGGCGTAAGCTCGTTGTGAGTTGACGGGCATCTGAACATGATTAGAAGTCCCCCTCTCCTGTCCTTTCTAGGAGACACGGCAGGTTAAAGCGATTCATTCTCCTTCAAGGCCGAAGTGCAGAAGGGTTTTCTCAGGGTCAGGTCCTCCTGTTTCATCCTCGGCTCCATGGAGGTGTCGGGGACAAGGTCCTGAAGAGAACGGACAGGAAGTGGGGGCCGGGACCGTCACGGGTGTTGGTGTGGCGTCGTGTCCGGGGTGCTGCAGCTCTGTGCTGGGGGTCCCTGGCTTTTAGAACCGGACTGGCCACCCCAGGTGTCCCCACTCTCTCCAGGACCCCTGGCTTCCCGCCTCCACGACGAAGGGCCGTCCAGTCCGAGTGCCTGTTTGGGGTGACCGAGGGCTCTGATCCTGCTCGGAGCGTGAGGACCCGCTCAGGCTGGTCCTGACAGCTCGGTCAGACTCCTCCCTCACCTTGACCTGAGGCTGGTCCACAGTGCGCCTCCTCCGGCTAAACACGGACGCAACTTCCTTCCCTTCCTCATGGCCCCGCAGGTGGCTGACAGCGCTGACCCTGGTGACGGTGTCTCCCTGCTCCCGCACCTCCGCACTCACGGGAAGTCCGCGTGTGTGGACGCCTGCACGGCAGTGTCCACCAGAAAGCGCCCCACGTGGCTCCCCTTCCTGGCCTCCTCAGCCCAGGGGCCGCCTCTTCGAGACTTGCCTTCGCTCACACTTGGCTGGGAGGACCGTTCTGTTTTCCCACAGCCCATTTGGTCTCTTTAACGCATAATATGTCATCTGGAAACAACAGCCAGCATTGTGTTTCCCTCTGGTGTCCCTTTAGCTGATTACCCCCGGGACAGTCCAGGAGCAATAACAGATAAATAAATGTTGCTGAGTCACTGAAGTATAGGCATAAACATCCTATATAAGTTTTCAGCAGCCTTAGCTCACTCTTTTCGCAGTAGAACAGCTCGTGCAGCAGTTGAGCAATGGAAATGGAATCCCCACTCTGTCTATTAATAGCAGGGCTGACGGTAAATTCCTGGATGAGGAGATATTTTTCCTCGCTTGGTCTCCGTTCGGTTTTGGTGTCTATGGCTTCCTGCCGGCCTCAGAGCGTCGGGTTGCCTGCTGGCTGGAGTGGAGACTCGGGACACCGTGGTTGGAAGCCCATTTCTCCGACTGAATGTGTCTGGGATTTAAACAGAGCGATGTCTTCCCAACACAGGGATCCGCTGGAGTCACAGACGGGGGAGCGCATCACCCGGCCCTCCTGGTTTCACTGTTAATTATTTGCCAAGATAGCAAGAACTTAAACATAAGTCACAGGGGGATTCACAGGTTTCCTATCATTTTCCGAAAAAACTGCAACCATCGACTTTTCTCTTGTGTTTTTGTCTCGCTTCCAGAAAAGACCGGGTCTCTCTTCTCTGTTCGCCTTGCTTCTCTAGCCTTCCCGTTCAAGGGTGACAGTGACGGTGAACTGGCTCCGTCAGGACAGTATCTCCAGGCCAAAGCATCCCGGTGTGGATTTCCTTATCTCTGAGCAAGAGACGATTTGATTTTTCCCCCCTGGGGGACACTTAGAGATCATCTCCACGCGCCGTCGAGGCGGCTTGGGGCCATCACACACGCAGGTACGGTGCGGGGTGAGGGCAGCCTCGCCCGTTTCCTGAGGCCGCACGTCCAGGAGACAACTGGCCGGCGAGGCAGAGGAGTGAGGTGGTGAGGAGCCTGGCCCCAAGTCCCTGGGGCCTGGGACGTCACCGCGCACGGGAGCTGCGGACCCCACGTCCCCACGGGACATCTCAGCACCACGTGCAGGCTCCGCGGTTCTCTCCGGGAGATGATGGGAACCGCGCCCTCACCCTGGTGCCTGCCCCGGCTGCCCCCCCGGCTGTCCCCTTCAATCCGACAGGACACACCGACAAGATCAAGTTGTCCCTGGCGATCTGGGACCCCGCGTGTCCCCGCAGGGCCAGGACGCGTGAGGACGGGCCCAGGGAACGGCTGGGAGGCCCCGGCCTGGCGCAGTGGGCCCGTCAGTCGGCTGGCGAGCTGCAATCAAAAGCACTTTTCGTGTTTGTGTTTTGGCTTCCTAAGCTGACAATCTGGTTACCGAGGCCAGGAAGGACAGAAGTGAAAAAACTGTGATGTGCGTTTTATGTCTTAACGGAACTCCTCCTCGCGCTGTGTATGCTGGCCTGCTGCCCCACTCGGGAAGGGTGGGGTGGGAGCTGAGGGGGCTCCTCCTCGGGGCCGGGGGAGGGACCCCACTCCCGAGACCTGGAGTGGCCACTCCAACCCGATCTCTTTTTTTTTCCCCATGAAGCTGAGAAAATCTTCTACACAAGGATTTCTTTGTGAGTCTCAATCAACTTTCACAATCATTTGTGCTTTTAGTTTAAGAGATGCAGATGCTGTGTGGGTGGTGGCAAGGGTGAGGGGTGGGGCGGGAGGATAAAGGAGGAAGGTTATAGCCGTCTCCCCCTTTGGAAAATGTGGTAATGCTTTCTTCCATGGAAAAAGCACATCAGTTTGTAGGATGACTAAGACATGTAGATGGCGTGTAGAGCAAATCGAGAAAGTCTGTTGGGTTTGGGAGAGGCCAGACTGGGTCCTCTCCTGCCTCCCAAGGAGACGCAGATCTTTGGGGCGGGTTATCTGGAAGGTATGCTGAAAAAGAGCCCAAAAGTTGGGAAGCAGAACCAAGCCTTCCAGGTGAGTGCAAGCTCCATTTGCAAAAGAAACACAAAACCCCAAATATCCAGGAACAATTAGGAGTAAGGATTGATGTGCCGAGGAAGAAAACTCATTAATCAGACAATAAATTAATTTTCACTGGGGAATGGTTTTTACCATTACAAACACCTTTGCCCTTTTTCCTCCCTAAGTCTATTCACTGAGCATTTTGTGTCGATTTGAGGTTAAATGGAGGCATTTGGGTTTTGCTGAATGTTTGTGGCTATTTCATGAGATAATTCTTAAGTACATTTTAAACCCAAACCCCACGATGCTTTACATATCATGAATGCGGCATTCATTATGCACCCATCACTTACAGATAAAATAACATTTACAAAACGCTTTATGGTTTAGACTCGCAAACACTCGAGGCTTTCTAATTCACGTCTGCCTGATGCTTAAGCTATTGACGGAATCAACCGAAGAGGGAAACCACGGAGACGGAAGCCCACGAGAATGAAGCGCTTCCTTTGTCATTTCTGTGTCTGTCCGTCCGTCCGTGTGGTTAATCAGAGCCGGCTCAGGGGACGCATCCCTCTGTCCTCCCTACGGCGGGTGGTCCCCCACCTTCCCGGGGTGCACGGGGGCCCAGTGCGCAGAGGTCAGCCCCCAGGGCAGCACACGGCCCTGGGTCAGTGTGTGAGCTCCGGTTCCGGGGGCCCACCTTTGAACCAGCTCCGTGGGCGCTGGTGGTCCCCCCTCAGACAGATGGCTCCTCCTCGCTGGCCCCCCCTTTCCTCCTTTGTACCGTGAGGCTAAAGGGCCTCCACCATGAGGTCATCGTGAAGATCGACATTGTTAATATCTGTAACACAGTGCGTGGCTCATGGAAGCTGTTGCTATCATCATCATCATCATCATCATCACTATCATCATCACTATCATCATCGCCGTCCCCGCTGTCATGGCCATCGCTGTTGTCATGTTAGTGTGTCCCAGGAAATGTGTGGGACCCAGGGACACGGCCAGAGGGACCACGCTATTCCTGCCCCACGGAGCCCACAGTGCAGCTCTCCACTCGGGCTTGAGTCAACCACGGGCATTGCCCCCCTGAGTTCTTTATCTCCAGGCCAGACCCGCGCACAACGACAGTGGGGAGTTCACAGCGATCCCGGGACCCGTGGCACTCGTGGCACTCACGTCGAGTGCCCTGGAGTTCCCAACCACGCGTTGCCACCCAAACATATCATAAACAACGCCGTAACTGCAGAGCTTACATTTGCCACCGGGAAAAATCTGAACACCTAACAACGGAGACAGACAACTCCCTGGGCCTTGGTCCGCGCCTTCTGCCGTGTTCAGCATCCCAGCTCAAAGGTGTAGTTAACTTCCAGCCTCCTGGGCCTTTGCAGAAACTTCGTGGAGGTCTGAAACACGCGGATCCCAATAAAACGTGCCGAAACAAAGCTTTTCGGTTTGGTGGAAGCGGTGTGGGGTGTCACGGGGACGCTTGTGCCAGCAGCACGGGGGGGACAGCAGCAAGTCTGGGCATTTTAAAGCCATGACTGATCTACCAGAGAAATCTTTTCCTGTGACCGAAGTGATAGCCTTCTTGTGCGTACTTCTATTTCTTTACATTCTCTCCCTCATTAGACTGCAGAACCACACACGTGCACACGGATGCACACACAGATGCACACACAGGGTCATATGGCTGAGGTTCCACGGCTGAGCCGGGAAGGGTCAGCTGCTCCAGCTTCTCATTACGTTTCCTCTCCCCTGGGTGCCTCCCTGTCTCCTGTGGCCTCCCTCTCCAAAGCTGCGCCTCGGATCTTTGCTGCCATTCACGTCGGTGGGACACCGCAGCTCTGAATTCCTCTGGCGGAGCCTCGCCAGACACACAGCACACGCTCCGTACCAGAGGAGGCCCCCCAGGGACGCCGCCCACGGGTGGGTCTGTGTGCACACGCGGGCTCCGAAACACTCTACAGGGAGGTGCTTCACGTATGAAGAGATGCACTTCCCCACAGACGCTCTGCTAAAGAGGAAGTAAAGACCAAACACGTGTGTGACACACACGCCCTTTCTGGGACTTACCCTCTGGAGCAGAAATAACTACTGGGAGTGAAATCTAAACATAAATCTTTTCGTTGCTTCAACAGATATCTACGTGCCAAAGAATGCCTCTTTCACCCCTTCGCTTTCAGAATAAAACGTCACTACCATTCAGTGAGACTCACTAGGTCACACCGGGAAGGGTCTCTAGCCGCACATCCCATTTTTCCCAGACAAGAAATTTAAGGCACCACCTGGTGAGACGCAGAAACCAGGGGGAGCATTCTCAGTGCCTTTTGGAGCAAGCCAGCAAACAGAGCCGGTGACTCGGCCTTGTGACATCTGCTGATGGCAGACCGGCCCGGTGGCCCGTCCGAAAGAACCCAGCACGGGGGGTATTGTCACGTGTGGCCTTTGCAGGGCAGGTGCGCCGCTGAAGTCTCTTCGTCAACCAGTCACGTCGTCACCCACTCGTCAGCGTCTCCCGCTTGCAGGACCCGGTGCGCTGGCCCGTGTCCCGAAGGGAGAGACAGAGGCAGAGACAGAGGGGACACGCTGTCACGGAGGTTAAGGCACTTGCTCAAACTGCTAAGCTTCCGCTAGGAGGGTATAGGGAGCGCACACACACACACACACACACACGCACACACACACACAAATATCTTCCTGAAGGATTCGATGCCGAGCCGGTCTGCGAAGAACACCTTGCAGAGGAGAAGAGGGCAGAAAGAGACGGAAGGGAGACGGCACGAGCGGAGGTGGTAGGAAGACACAGGTACGCTTGCGGACGGGGTGGGGTCCCAGGTTGGGAAGAGCTGCTGGGCGGTCCCTGATTTGGAGGGAGGGGCCCCACAGAGGGCTGGGCCCTGGGAGGGGTGGGCGGAGCCACCGTGACGGGGAGACTGTGGCACGTGGGCTGGGTGGGTGAGGCTGAGACGGCGTTGCTAGGTGACAGTTCACCTTTTGGAAGGGCAGGGGTGGCTGAGATCCGGGCTCCCCAGGAGAGAGGGTGAGCGCTAGGAGGAAAAGTGGGGGTGGGGGGCGGTGAGGGAAATGTGGGCGTTTGAGGGCTTAGAGGAGGAGCCTTCTGGTTTATTGGTGGGTCTCACAGGGCTCTTGGGAAGAACCCGTTGGTGGGTGGCAGGCTAGTTTCACAAGGAACACCTACATCGTCACCATTTCGTTCAGATCCACCCTCTAAATCTTTTTTGGGTGCTAAAGAACCTCTACTGTGAATTAAAGGACTCCAGTGCTCTGGGTTGACTTTTAAAAAATCAAATAGAGTGTCTACTTGATTTTTAAAAATCTCGTTGTGGCTAGACACTTCGCACGAGACCTGTGCTGGTGACCGTCGTGCAGCGCGGAGGACGGCGTGACTGGAAGGCGTGGGGCAGCCAGGAGCCGCACGCACAGAACAGGCCTGCCAGGCGGCCCCGTCCCCAGTCTAGGCCACCTGTCGCACCAGGGCGGCCAGGGCACCTGTCAGACACCCGAGTGAGTCAGGTACAGCCAGCACCCGACTGCGTCACCAAAGTGCCTTTCCATCCTCCTCCGGGGAAGTTCCCCTGATCCTAAGCACGACTAATCGAAGCTACGCAGGAAAGCTCGGTAATCTAAGACAAAAGGCGCAAGCCACCCATTAGGGCGCAGAGTGTTGCGTTTCTTCCAGTCTGCTTTCAACGGGGGTGCTCCGGCCCAGGGGTGCCATGGGGGGAGAGAGAGAGAGCAACTGCCCTGTGAGCTGGGCAGCAGATGGCAGTGGACGGCACGGGCGGCAGAGTCACAGACGGCCTGCCTCCCACCCGCTGGTTGTGAGCACCAACGACATCTCTAGAGTGGGGGCACTTTTTGTCTCCCCCTCCAGGAAAACGCAGAGGTGCTGGAGACACCTGTCTGACGGCAGAGCCGGGGGCTGGGGGGACAGGCAAGGCCCCCTGCTGCCCCGTGGCGTCTGCTGCTGGCAGTGCCGGGAAGAGCAGTCCGGCCTGTCCCCTCCCCTCGGGTGAAATGCCTTCTGCGGGGGCGGAGCACAGCAGGAAGGAGCAGCCGTCGCCGGCCAATGCCTGCTGAAGACGACTTCCCTTTGGTCTCAGACCCTTCTCCCCCAAATCTGCGCATGGCTGCACCCACCCTAGCACCCTGAGGTTCCAGTCGTCTGGGTTGTCCCAAAGAGGATGGCGGGACGAATTTTTGTGTTCGTGTTCCACCAGGGGCGTCATCGCCCCGCACAGCCCGCGACAGCGCCGGGTGTCGTCACACTGGGACCTGGTCCATGGAATCTTCCCCGCTCTCAAAACACATGACCTCTCACTGGAAGACTCAGTGAGACTGGGGGAAGTTCTCTCTTCCCCCCTTGGCCCTGGAAACCCGTCCAGCGGAGTCCTGACTTGCAGCGAACAGGCAATTCGCTCTCCCAGAAAACAGTTATCTAATCGCCCAAAAATGACGCCGGGCCGGTTTCTCGCCATCATGCCCCGGGACTCGCTTCCATCGACCGCTCTTCCTGAGAGCAGGGCAAGGAACGCCTTTTACGTGTGGAGGGACCGTCACCAACGGAAAACACAGGAAGACGACCCGGCCTGGCCAGCGGCCGCCAGTCTCAGGGAGAGTCCGAAGACGGGCCGACCACCTTCGAGGACAACAGATGAGCTCACGCACCGCTCGTCAGAGTTCACTGCGCCCCAACGTGCCCGGGCTCTGGGCTTGCTCCTGGACACTCGGACGAAGGGTCTTTGCCCGTGTGGAGCGGGCACTCCAGGAGGGCAGGCAGCCAGACTCGCCATGTTTCAGGGGTGCGCTCCCCGCGCCGGCGCGGATGGGCGGACTCAAAGGGAGAAGGAGCCGCTGCCTTTGCCGATGGGTGATTTCCACATGTGTGTCCTCATGGGTCATGCATTCTTTCCTCTACAAAGGGAAGAACTTGCACATGAAAGAAGGGAGCAATGACTGGTCCACCCGACAAAGGGCCCTGATGGAGTTGCTCAGCAGCCACGCGGGGAGCGAAGTTATTCCAACAGAACACCGGGAAGCGGAGACTCATCCCCAAAGAGCCAGCCTTGGCCACCCTGCGTGTCCGCAGGATGGACATGCCAAGCAGGGGGCCAGGCCCCAGCTTTGGGAGACGGATGTGAGATAGACACCGAGAAAGAACAGCCTGGTCCGGCCCGAGGGGGTGGCCTGGGGTCCATCCACGCTCACAAGAAACAAAAGGTCCCCCACTTGCATCCAGCTCCCCAGTCAGAGCCCTGACCTCTGCCACATTTGTCCTTCAGGAGCGCTTCCGACGCCTCTGACCTCCTAATGGAAATAGGAATTACTGGGGAGTTTGCGCAACGGCAGATTCGGGGTGCCCCGGGGTGTGAGATGCTGCATTTCTCACAAGCTCCAGGAGAAGGGGGTGCGGGAAGGGCACAGCCTCAGGGCGGCTGTGGACTGCAACAGAGAGTTCTCCCCACAGGAGAGGCCGTCGAAGGCCCCAAGGAGCGATCAAGGAGACAGGAGACCAGGGCGGGGTCCCCCAGCCAGGTGACAGCGGCAGACACGTTTTCAAATGCACTAACGGTCTGGGCAGAGAAGAGGGAAAGGCATGAGCTAGACTTAGCCCCAGAGACAGCGTAGAGTAAGTTCTTTGAGCCTTTCCCAGACGCGTTTCAGGGGAGTGGCTAGAAGACATCCTATGTCCTGGAGACATTCAGATGTTGTCTGGAAGGAGAAAACGCACAGCGATATTTCTTCTCATGACATTTGCCGGGATCAGACCACCCCTGGTCACATCGAAACTCTCGTTTCCAAGAATGAGACGTTCGCCGGAGAGGTACGGCTTCAGAGCCAGTGCGATTGCCACGGAGTTTCCCCCACTTTGTTGCGGTGTACTCGACAAATAAAAGTAGTATATTCTTCGGGTGTACAATGGGGTGATTTCATACACATACGTGCTGGGGCATGATCACCACAGCCGAGTTCACGAACACGCCCGCCCCCTCGCCTAGTTACGGTTTTTAATGAGGACAGTGAAGACCCACTCTCCAGCAGATTCCATGTATGCAGCGCGGTCTGTGCCCTGCGGTCACGTGTGGTGTGACGTGACGCCTCCAAAGGCAGGGGTCAGGTCCCATCGTATCAAGGAAAGGGAGAGTGTGAGTCACTTCTGGGTCTGCCACCTCCCCAGGTTCCGTCTCGTGGGAAAAGGATTTGTAGGCCGTTCAATGTACGGTGTGCAGAGAAAAAAAACAACAACTACCCAATGTATCGTCAAAGAAAGCTTTCAAAAGGCTTGGAACTTTTTGGCATTCATATGCTTATCAGATTGGACAACGTTATAAACCTAAGTTCTTCATGATGACACATTTCTTTCTTGCAATGATAAACACACGGACACTTTATACAGTGAGTGATGGGGAGCCCTGGCTGGTGTGGCTCTGTGGATTGAGTGGCAGCCTGCAAACCAAAGGGTCGCTGGTTCGATTCCCAGTCAGGGCATGTGCCTGGGTTGGGGGCCGGGGGGCTCCCCGAGCCAGCAAGCAGGGGTCTACCTGTGCACAGTCCTTGGAACGAACACCATGCGTGACTTTCTGGAGCTCACACTGCCAAGGCTGTCTTTTCCTCGGGTCGTCGTTTCCAGCATGATGAAGGTGTGTGTTCAGGTGTCAGACACGTCAGGTTACAGCTAGGACGGTGGACCCACCCATTCTGCCCCCGTTCCACGATGAGTCAGATAATAGAGAACGCCGGGCCCTTGCTCAGGGGTACCCGTGTTTCCGACTTTGGAGGCTCGTCCAGGTTTTCGGGGGGTGCTCTGGGTGTGTGTGCGCCTCTCCCAAACATGACCCACGCCGTGGGAAATCTAAAATCGCAGCCGTGCACGACCCACACACCGAAGTTCCCGGGAGCTCTGAAACCTCTGCCACCGAGGCAGTGCCCCGACCCGGGACTCGAGAACCCGAGTTCCCAGCTCCCCGGCGGCCCCAGGGCCCCTGCAGGAAGGCCTGTGTCCTGCTCCAAGACTGGTGGGCACTGGGGCGGGCCTTGAACTCACGCAGAAACATCCCGGAGCTCAGACAAAGCCCTGCTTCCTGTCAGACCGCCCTGGGCCCACGGCCAGCGCTGCGTGTTCAGGGGCGCTGGTGTCGGAACCGGACTTGCGCGAACCCAGGGGAGTGGACTGCAAACTGTGCGTGTGGACAGACAGTGAACAGACCCGCGGCTGTCCCTGGATGTCCCCCCACTGGCTCCTCGTTGGAGGGTCACTCAACAACCGTGGGGGGGGGTGTGGGAGGAGCTCTGCTCGACCACAGGGCATGACCCTCAGGATCATACACCCCCCAGACGTCACGCTGCTGGAGGAAAACCAGAACCAGCACCGAGACCACCCTCCCGGGGACATGCCGTGGTTTCCGCTGGTGTCACCGGGGAAGCAGAAGGAAGCCGCCCCGAGCCCGCCGGTCTGACGAGGCGTCGAGCGGACGGGGTGGCCGCGGCTCCCGGGTGCTCCCTGTCCAGGCGGCACGCACGCGGGGGTCTCACTCCGTCGCCACACCCCCAGACGAGCCAGCACCGCCGGCCCGTGTCATCGAGTCAGGTGCTCAGGGAGGGAGCCGGCCGCGTCTCTGCACTTCCCAGCTCACCGGAGGCTGGAGACAAAGCCTGTTTCTGACTCGACGTCCGATGAAGTCTCGGAAGCGTGTGGGGGTCCACACGCCCTGCTCTGCCTGTGCGGGGGGTCCTGTCGAGTGTGGTCCGGTGATCACCCTCCTTTTACTCTCAAAAGGGTGCTGGCTGGGAGGGAAAACTGTGTGGGTCTACCGGGCAAAATCTGGTCTTCCTTCGGTAACTGTCTCGGGACCCCCCGGTCAGGGGGCCACCTGTCGTGGAAGACCGAGGCTGGGATCCGGCCTCTGGTGGCTCCCGTGTGACCGTGCGGCGGGGCGGTGTCATTTACAGTGCACAGGGCTGATGGCGAGGGGACAGAGGCCAGGGCTGGGATGGTGCCACTAAGCGCCCATGTGATCTTGGCTACGTACAAAAGCCCCAGGGCCGGCACCGGCACAGCCTCCAGAAGGCTTGTCACAGTGTCCCATGTCAGACAGGTTCCCGTCCATTGTTTCTGATTTTTCAGCACGAACAGGCCCCCTTTTCCCGGGAGGCTGCTCCTGCCCAGACCTGGGGGCGCCTCCTCGCTGCCCAGCCTGCCTCGGAGCCTGCCAGGGAGCCCCACCGGCCTCATTCTGAGGCCGTGTCTAGACGATGCTCAAGCCCTTGATTGAAAGTGACAGCCCCCAGCTAATCATCTGTTTGTTCTGACCCCAAATTACCGGGTTCGAGCCGCGGAGCCCTCCCACCAGCTGCCTCAGCCTCTTGGCCGCTGTGCTGTCAGGTTGGCCCGGACTCCGTCACCTGCCACGCGAGGCTCTCTGCCGGCTGCACCCCGACCACGGAGACCCTGGGACGAGCGGCAGCCGGCGAAACATCCCCACCAAACTGTGCCCAGAGAGGGTGCCGTGAGCCACGTCGATTTCCAGGAGCCTCGGAATTGAGAACTCACTGTGTGAAGGTTTTTTCGAACTACACGGCGTGTCAGGGCACGGGGTCCAGTCTCGTGGTTACCGTGCTGGGGTTTTTCCAAACGGGGGGGGGGTCTGTAAAAGGCAGGGGTTCGGCACCAGGCAGAACGGTCGTTGCTGCCTCGTGGCCTGGGAATCGTGTGCCCCGGGCAGCCGAGGGTGTTTCCGGGGAGGCTCGAGGGCCCAGGGGCCGCAGCCAGGCTGCCCACGGGGTCCAGTTCCAGTTCTGTCTTGGAGTAACGTGAGACCCCCCAGCCCAGCCCTGCTCCCGACTCCCCAACCTGGTGGGGGTAGGAGGGTTAAACGTGATCACGTGGACACAGGCGCTGAGCACAATGCCCAGCGCAGAGCCGTGCCCTGGGCCTCCCGCCTGTTTTAAAAACATTCCCTCGTCTTGACACCAGCCCGAGCCCTCCGCATGGGCTGGCTGCACGGTCTCCACCGGGTGGGCTGCTAGTGCAGAAACGCAGGTCTGCAGGAGAACTCCCGGACACAAAGGCGCCCACAGACTTCCCAGGTTAACACTTGTCTGTTTTGATCTTATCTCGTTCTAACTTATTTAACTGAACTCGTTCACTCCTGAAGTAAAGCCAGGTCACTCCCACTCCCACTCCGGGGCTTCCTGCCTAACCAAGGATGCTATTCGCTCTGGAAAGTAACAGCGCTTCCCGCCGCACCCTTCGGACCACATCTTGGGCCACTTGACCCCTCCGAACCCACTCCCGGCTGCATTTTATTCCAGCCGGCGGCTCGGTCCTGCCCGGAGCCTGCCTGCGGCAGTGGTAACGACGGGCTCAGGAAACCGAAATCCAAGGTGTGAGCAGGGAAAAAAAATCCAGCAAGCAAGCCAGCAAGCCAGCAAGACGAAACCTGCCTCCTTCACAGCTGCTCTGAAACCGGCTCCCATGGACTGCAGTCACACCCTGCTTGACTGAGCCCCAAACCACAGACTCTCCGGAGAAGGGGGCCCACACGCTTCGGTGCTGGGGTGCACTGCTGTCAGCCGCAAGCCCCGCGGAGCCGCAGGAGGACCGGGGGCCGCGGAGGGCCGGCCCGCCCGCCCGCGGGAGCAGGCCCCACGTGGTGCCCGGCCCAGCTGGCAGGCCTCCTTGGGAAGAGTGCAGTCAGCTGTCTGCTAGCATTCAGCGATTCCAAATCCAATTTCTATGGTTTCTGAATCAGTTCCTGGGGGATAAATGGAAGGGGGGGGAAGCAACAATGATGCTTCCAAGAATAAAAGCCGCGGACGCCTGGAAACCCCCCAAAACTCCACTCACGAGGAGGAAGCTTTTCTGCAGGCACTTGAGCCCCCCCCTTCATTTCTGCAGACTGTCCATGGAAAATGAAATCACCCCCTCCTTGGCCTGGAAAAGCTCCTCCAGCCACCTCACACCTGGGCCCAAGATCTGCCAGGGGCCAGCTGGCCATTGTGCAGAGCCCGCTGGCTGGCTGGCAGCCAGCAGAGGCAGGGGAAAGGGAAGCAGGGCCGCAGTTGGTCCCAACTCAAGTCTGAAAAGCGGCATTTGAAACTCGGCATCCAGAGAGGAACACGCAGCCACGCGGAGACCCGGGGTGGAGAGTGGCCGGGGCCCCGGACGCCGTGCGCGAAGACGTTATCTCCTAGGCACTTCTTGGCTAGGGCTGGATTGCTAATGGAGCTGTGAATAGTCGAATCACCTTAAACCATTTAAGGTTCAAAACAAAGGCCTGTAAGTCACTGAAGCTGGAGCCACTTGGGCTGTGCCCAGCCTCTGCCCTCGCCACCCAGAGGGCGGGGGCCTCCTGCAGGGGGTGGCCGAGGGCAGGGAGGGCTGTGCCGGCGCAGGGCCTGTCCCTGGAAACCCACGTAGGTGTGGCTGCCGAGAACCAGGGGCGCCCCCCCGTCCCACTTCCCCCGGGGTTGCCGACGGCCGGTCTTCTCCCACTGTGGCTACATCCCTAGGAAAGTTTAAAACTTCCCTTTGGAAATTCTCGTAGATTCGTATGGAATCTCCTCCTTCTCCCTCCTTCCGCAACAACATCTTATGATGCTAGTATCACACCTCCTAGCAATCGAAGTTTGCATTGCAGTATCTCCACATTTTCTACATTTTCTATTTTGTTGTGAGCTAGACAACGGTGTCCAGAAGTCGTGTGTCGCAAAAGCACAGACCAGCCTTGGAGGGGACCCGGGTCTCCTCTCCCCGCTGCACTGCACCGGAAAGCCATTTGGGGGCTCACTCAAAAGGAGCACGGCTTTAGGTCTGCTTCTGTTGTTTGAAATGCCCCGCCACGAAACCCCTGCCCACAGCCCCAAGCACAAAGGACCCACAGACTCTGTCCTCAGAGGCGCGAGTTTGCACCTCCACCAGGAGGAAGTATCCCTTTAAGGTCTCGGACGGCATCCAGCCTGTCTGCAAAGGTAATACTCTGACTAAGGGTGACTCATCTGGGAAAGAGAGGGAGGCTTTGAGGTGCGGTTTCACGGCCTGTCCTGTCTTGCTCTGAGCGCGGTCTCTCCCAGGAGGATCACTCACAGCCCGTCCGTCCGCAGCCAGCAGGACGCTTTGAGCCTTTTTTTTTTCTGTTTGTTTGGTTTTGAAGAGGGCCACAAGGCTGCCCCTCGGGGGCCAAATCAGCCTGAAGTAGCAGTTTCCTGGAAACACACCCCACTACCCCACCTCAGACGCCTCCGATATCCCCTTCCACCGTTTCTGATGGCAACAGCATCCCACGTTAACTGCAGTAAAATCCGATACTTGGAAAGCATGAGCCATCCTTGATACCTTTTGTTTGGATTACATCAATATTTTATGTGGAAAGAGGCTTTAAGTAACTCTGCAGACGGCATAATGGAATCCTCGGTGCACACTTCTAACTTCCAAGGCTGCGGAATTTGCTGCCTAATAAGGCAGCCTGTTCCTCGTTCGGGGCTTTGCGCTGCTGCTGCCGCCTGACGGCGCCCCTCCTCCCCGTCTCCCTCCATCACATTGCTGTATTTTTTTTTTAAGAAGATTGTATTTATTCATTTTTAGACAGAGGGGAAAGGAGATAGAGAGGGAGAGAAACATCCATGGGCTGCCTCCTGCCCATGCTCCAGTCAGGACTGAACCTGTGACCCAGGTTCAAGTGCCCTGGCAGGGAATCGAACCAGCGACCCTCCAGTGTTGGGGATCGATGCCCACCCCGCAGAGCCACACCCGGGCAGGGCCGCATCGCTCTGTTTTTAAGGAGCACCGACCATCGTCGGAAACTTCCTTGTTATTCGTGCGTTTGCTTCTGCACCGCCCGTCAGGTTTCCAGGAAAACGTAAGGCCCAGGAGAGCAGGAAGCCGTGTTCCCACTGCCAAGGTCACGGCCAGGACGTGCCGGGCACCCAGCCCGTTTGTTAAGTTCGAGCAATTCTCGGCCTCAGGAAGTCGGAAGTCAAACCTCGGTACCGTTTCCCTTCCACCCATTCATCGTCCCGTGTGCGGCCACCTGGAGCCTGACACATTTTAAATCTCGGTCTGGTTTTGAACGGCAAGCTTTACAAGCTTGAGGACCGCTGCCTGTCCTGTCTGCCACTCGGTCTCCCTGCCTCCTGTCCCGACTCAGGGCCTCAGCTCCTCCCTGGCACCCATGTCTCCCGGGCGGGCTGCGTCCCTGACTTCCTGCAGTTCCTCACGTCCTTCCCGGGCAGCCCTGAACACAAACCCTTGTGGGTCTCTGCCCGGAGAGCTGGCCCCCGGGGACTGGCCCCGGAGACCGGCCTCTGTGCCTCAGAGGGGGGTGAGTTCACCGCAGCCCTTTTCGGATGTAACCCAGACACTCAGCAGCGGCGGGTGGGACAGCCCAAGCCTCCTTCATGCACCGAGATAAAGGGCCACTGAGAACAGGGGGAGAGGGGGGAGGGGCCTGGACGACGGTCTGCTCGCGCTGTCGGGGGAAGGGAGAAGAAAGAGAGACCCTCGAGAACACGATTACGGGAGAATTATGAGCTCCAAATTGTGACATAGAGCCCGGTTCTATGTTTGTGGGGGTTTATCACATGTATCTATCCGTGCACACAGGCACTGAGACACAGAGGGGGGCGGACGGTTATACGGAACGAGTGTCGACAGCATTTGGGGAAAGCCGTAAACTTGCTACTTCTCAGCCGGGAGGGCGATGGGTTTATAGGGATTTTCATTGCGTGTCCTGGATTCCCGCAACGTCTGAAGTCCGAATGAGGTGCATCTGACACCGCACTGACTACCAGGACGGCGGAATGCTGCTCTCGTTCGAAGCGGTCCAGCCGGGGACACGCAGATCAGAGCCGCTCGCTCCCTGGCCCCGGGACCCGGACATCCTCCCGGGGATTCCTGAGGGGCTCCCGGGGTGTCCTGGGCGTGGCGGCGAGCGTGCTCTGGTTTTCAGGGTGGGGGATGGGAGCCGCCCCCGGTGGGCCCCCCAGGGAGCCTGTGTCAACCACCAGCGCTGGGCCGTGCCCCGGTGCTCCAGACCCACGCATCACCAGGGAGCCCACGTGTGGCCAGTGCCTCGGCCCGTGGCCTTTCTAGGCTCCCAGAAGGCACAGCTCAGGGCCAGCGAATCCTGCATTTGGAATGACTCTCACCTTTGAGCAAAGAATCACCTTCCAGAAGTTCTGCCAGTTAGAGAGAATACAACTTTTGCTTCAACGCCACCTCTGAATAATAACAAGCTAGAGTGGAAACACAGATCGTCCCAAGAGAGCCAGTGGGATCCAGTGAAAAGATGTTTCCTTTACGCGGCAGGAGAGCCGCTCACGGGCTGTTCCTTGTTTGTTGACAATTTCACGCACACTGTGACACAGCACAACCATCTTATGTGGATTTCTTAAAATCCTCAACCGAGGACGTGTTTTTATGGATTTGAGAGAGGGAGGACGGGGGGGGAGAGAGAGAGAGAGAGAGAAGCATCCATCGGCTGCCTCTTCCATGTGCCCCGACCGGGCATCAAACCCACAACCTTTCGGAGCACAGGACGACGCTCCAACCAGCTGCGCCGCCTGGCCGGGGCCACTGGCACGGACTTCACATATTTTTCTTAGTGTGCAAACCATGTGTTTCACGCGCGGGCCTGTCTGTTCGGCGGCTTGTTTCCAGTAACGGAGGAGGACCATGCAGAGCGAGTGGACGAACGTCCCCCAGATAAGGTTTGGGGGGGCATCCACACACACACACCGTCTCCCAGCCCTGCATGCAGACGCCCCTGCGTCCCCCAACCCGCGGCCTCCGGAATTTGGAGGTCACGGGGGTCCTGCTGGCGCTTTGCTGGTGCTCCGCCCGCAGCCCGACGCTGAGACAGGACTAGGGGCGACGAGGTGGGGCCTCGGCTCCCTGCTCCCTCCCTGTGGTGTCCACTCCTCTCGGAGCGTCCCTGTTTCCGGTTCCACGGCCCCTAGTTCACGTGAAGTTCATTCCACGTGAGCCCCTAAAACCAGATCTTTTAAAGACCGCCTAACCCCACGGGTGCTCTAGAAGGCAAAACGAAACAGCCGAAAGGAAAAGGTCTCGATCACGGAACGGACGCACCCCAAGGGGCATTCTTCCTTACGGAGGGACCGAAGTCCTTCTAGGCACCGTTAGTTGGCTGGTCCTGGGCCCGCCCGCGGAGACGGGAGGGAGCGCAGCGTCTGCTGTCCGACAGGAGGAAGTGGAGAGCGAGAGGAAGCGGTGGGCAGGCAAGAAAAACAGCTGCTGCTACCGCACGGCCCATTCTGTGCGAGCCTCGAGGACACTCGAGTTCCGATACACCAGACGCTGCTCAGTCATGCTCACGGTTACAGTTTCTTTTTCCCTGGCAGAACAGCCCGACTTCCCTGGCACTGCAGTTTCGCTGGGAAAGGCACGAAGTTGGAAATGCATACGTGCATCCCCTCGTTCGTCTGGATTCACCACGTTTGCCACGCAAATGAACTCGAGCACACCTGAGGTGTGGGAGTTGGAGACAGCTCCCTGGGTGAACAGGTAATGTCTCCACTCCCAGATTGTTAACCAGATCACCAAATGCATTTGAAAAAACAACTGATTTTAAAACTCACGTTTCACAGGTTTCGGGAACACACAATAAAGTCAGCGCTGCATTAAGCATGTGTGTGGACAGGGAGCCACGAGACTGGAGTCGGGAAAGCCACGCTGTGTGGGTCGGGTGTGGACTCGGGCGTGAAATAGTTCACGTGGACGGTTTCCCGCGAAGTCTCCATGTCCGAGTGAGTCTTCCTCGGCAGGGCCGAGGCAGGTGCCAAGGCACCGACAGGGCCTTTCGGATCGCGCAGAGCCGAGGGGCGCGGGACGGGGGGCTGAGGAGCCGCCCCTGGGGGACTCGGCGCCCAAGGACACTGACTGCCCCGGTCTCACGCGGAAGGAGCAGGGGACGCTCAGGGTGACGTGCGGGGATGCTGCTCCGCACGTGAAGGCAAGACTTGGGTATGCAGTTGGGGGGGGGAGGGGGCGGCATCGGTGACCTCTGACCCGGGGCTTTTGAGTGGCAGGTGCTGCAGCTGTCCCTCCTGAACTGAGACAGGGCACGGACCTCAGCCGGACCCGCGGGCTCCGGCCACTCCGCCCAGTGCTGTGGACGGGCAGGTGCAGTGTCCACTCTGTCTCTGGCGGCCGAGGTCCAGCAGGAGGACCTGGCGAGACGCTGCTCCCAGACCCTTGGACCCACCGCGGTGGGGCTGTCCCCAAAGAAGCCGGTGCAGCTCAGCGCCCCCCGACCTGGGTGCGGGCGCCCTGGGGCCCCGTGGACCGCTGGAACGCCTGCTTTACCGAGTCCCCGAGCTCTGCTGTTTTCGGGGGAGAACCCAGAAATCCACGAGCCCGCCCTCCTCATCTCCCACCGAAACTTTCCGTCGCATCTCCTCACCGCTCGGAAGCAGGAATAAAAACAGGCTCCCAAAACCCACTCCGCACACGGAGTGCTCGTTCTAAATTGTGTCGCCGCGATCAAATAGGGTTTTTTTTTACCCAAAGAGCTGCATGAACGTTATACACTTGGAATCATGTTCCATATACGTGAACTTGAGAGTACAATCAGGACACTTCTTCTGTTCTGCACCTGCTCTAGTTAGGGAAGTCCTGGGAGGGCCCTGGAGGTCGTCACGGGTCCGCGTCGGGTGCCCGTGGCCCAGGCTCGCCCCCAGCCCCCACGGGCTCCTCGAGCAGTGCCCCTGGCTCATTCCCTCTGCGGGGCCTTGAGGAGGGCGCTGCCTCCGCGAAGAAGAGGAAACGACTCCCGTCTCCCTGCCGCGCGCCGGAGCCACTGTGCCCGGACGCTCCAGCCCTCCCGGCTGTACCCAGGGGGAGCCCACGAACCTGCCTGCGTGTGCTTGCAGGGTACGGCGTGACGGTTTCATCGTATGCGCTTACATTGTAAAGTGATTACCAAGATCAAGATCATTAACACAGCAGTCACCTCCTGCAGAGAGCTCTGTGGGTGTGTGTGTGTTTGCAGTGAGCACCCAAGGCCTGCTCACAGCCACTGCCAAGTGCACAGGGCACCCCTCACCCGCTGCAGCCACCACGCGGCACACGGGGTCCCTGGAACGCACTCATCTGACAGCCGAGAGTGCGTGCCCTCTGACCCCCACCTCCCCAAGACCCACATCCTCTGTGATCATGGGCGACACGGCCGACACTCCTTCATGAGGACGTGATGGTACCCCTTCTCTCCTGACACTGGAAAACCAGTTTGTAAACTGAGGACCGACCTGCAAACCCACGGAGAATGGGAAACAAAGGCACAGCAAGTGCGCCGGTTTCCCGGGGAAGGTGGGAGCGGGGCAGGCATGGGCTCCGCTCGGTTCCCCTCCTCAGCCGGGAACCGCCCCCAGACGTGCCTGCCGCTGCCCCCCCACCCCCAGTCCCCCCAGTTCTGCGGCAACTGGACGCAGCATCCCCGCCCAGGGCTTGACGTCAGGGGAGGAAGCTAAAAATATGCGATCAGGACAAAGACGCAACGGCCACCAGCTCCTCGGATGATTACAGCCATTGGGTGTATTCCAAATTCTAAAATCAAAAGCCAGCACCCCTTGTCCGAGGAACGTTTGAAGGGGTGTATCCTTGCAGCGTGCACTCGCTATACGAGTCACAAGACGTCGTCGTGAATCACTAACACGTCTGTCGCTGGACAGGCTGCTAACCCACGCTCCCCCCCTTGCTTCCTGCGGAGCGGCGTTCTGAGAGCAGCTGACCTGCGTTAGAGCGAACGGAGCCAAAGCGTAAACAATAAATGACTCGAAATCGCTTTCCCTGACGGGCTGCCCACTTCCTCCTTCACTGGAAAGTGACAGCAAAAGACAAAACCAAACACAAAGCTCATTAACATGGACAGCGAATGCTGGTCTGTGTGGTGGAGTGACTGGGCTGAGCCTGGCCTCCCTGCAGGGGTGGGGGGGACCTGGGGGGGGGCAATGAGGCGGGTGGGCCACCACCCCCTGCAGACAGGCCGGCAAAGGCGGCCTCGGGACCCGCCACACTGCCCCTCCTCGCTGAGGGTGGAGGGCACTGCCAACCACTGTGGAGACTCGGCGCCCACGGGGTTCTCAGGACCACACACGTCCTCACGCGCCCTAAGCGAGCCCCTCACGTGGCCCCTGTTGTTCTTGGTTTAGAGGAAGGTGAGGGTTAAGAAAGCAGCCCTGCTCCGTCACACGGCCCATAGGCAACTGGGGTGGGGTTTGACGCCGGCCTGTCTCCGCGTCCGGTGAGATGTCAAGTCTCCGGCTGCCCAGGCATCTCTCGTCCCCCCGCCCCCCCCCCCGGGCGGCTGTGACGGAGGACCTGCAGACCGGTGGATGAGGGCTTCGACCCAGAACCGGTGTGACTGTTCCTCAATCCCGTTTGGCACGTTTAGGTTCAATGACAAAGGTGTGGAGGGGAGAGACGGGTCCCAGAATATCGAGGGTCTTCGACAGGACATTAGTGTCCAGACGCGTGTGTTTGGAAGAACAGACGCCGGTGTCCAAGCTCCCCCGACGGTATTCCTTACTGGGATCTGGATCCCCCCCCCCACCCCCACCCCGATTCCTTCCCAGAGCGCTCCACCCACATAGCTCTGCCCACACCCACTTTCTTCCTTAGATCAGGTTTCAAAGGAAAGAGGCCAGCTTTCAGCTGTGTCTTTAAACGGGTCACTACAGGTTCACAAACACAGGATTGATTTCGTGGTTATCTTGACAAAAATGCAGGAGGGAGTGATAACAAATAGACATGTTTTAAGACATATTTAAGACGAATATGGACTTCTGCAATGAGAAGAGATCTACTTAACTAAACCATAATTTTAATTATTAAATTAATCCTTCCTCCCTCCCTCCCTCCCTCCCTCCCTCCCTTCCTTCCTTCCTTCCTTCCTTCCTAAATCAAGCCAAAAAGATCCCTTTCTGTACATCAAGCACCCAGTTCAGACCAAGTGCACAGAGGGCGTGTCCGTCAGGGCTTGCCCAGACCTGGCGACCACGACCAACTTCGTAACACCCCCTGGCTCTCCAGGGGGAGGTCTCACACGGAACCGAAGCCTCAGCTGGGATCGTCATTTAGCAGTCCAGCCTGCGAAGACGCTGGGTGCTGGGAGAGTCCTCAGCGAGAAGCGTTCACGAGGCTCACGCCCCCAGGAGCTGCGAACCTCGGACGCCTCGCGAACCTTCCGGGGCTCTGCAGGAGTTCACCATCTCCGCGCACAAAACGTAGAACAGATCCTAAGAACTCTGATGCGGAAGGGTACTTGTGACCCACTGGGGGACTCTTGTCCTTGTTCTCTCCATCTTCCCCCACTTCCCAATTTCTTCAAAGGAAGAGAAACCTGTGCAGAAGTACTAAGGATCCACAGAGTCAGATACGTGACCTTTCTACTATACGGTCCAGGATTTTCCTTCCCGCTGGAGGGAACGCAACTTCTGCAGGGGCTGACTGGCCACCCTCCCCCACACTCCGCACAAAATGTAACTTCACAGTTTACTCTAGCTGAGGATGCCAACCCCCAGCTGCACGGCCGTCTTAGGAAAATTTTTGCCAGGATTATTATTATTATCATTAGTATTAATTATTATTATTAAGGAGCAGTGTAAGGTCGGGGCAAAATTGGGGGGAAGGTACGGGGGTTTCCCACGTGCCCGCGGTGCCCGCACACACAGAGTCTCCCCCGTTATCAGCACCCCCACCGGGGGGTTATTTGTCACGAGTGATGAACCCACGCTGGCACGGCAGAACCCCCCAAACGCCACTGCTCACGCGAGGGTTCCCTTTGGTGTCGTGCATCCGATGGGTTTGGAGAAACGTACAATGACTCACATACGTACCACTGAGGTATCTACCGTACTGAACCGTTTCCCTGCCCTAGCAGTGCCTTCTGCCCCTCCTGCTCCCCCAGCCACAGGTCTGCTCTTTCCAGAACGCCGTACAGTCGGAGCCACACCGTAGGCAGCCTGTTCTAGTGGGCTCCTCTCCCTCGGTAACGTGGATAGGGGAGTCCTCTCTGCCTTTTCATGGTTCGACGGCTCATCCTGGGACTGGAGACCGTTCCGTGGTCTGGACGGACCTCAGTTCCTTTATCCGTCACCTACCGCGGGGCGTGTTGGTGGGTGGCTTCCAAGTTGTGGCAACGCTGAGAAAAGCTGCTCCACACACCCGTGTGCGGGTTCTTGTGCAGACACGTTTTTGAGTCCTTTGGGTACACGCCAAGGAGCACAGAGGAATCTCCTGAATCATTTTCTCAAGGCTTCATGTAAGACACAAAAACGGAATGGGAAAGCGATGAGAAGGACGTGAGCCGCGACCGCTGGCCCCCGGTGGTTCGACCCCAGCGCGCCCCCGCAAACGCAGCGGGCTGTGGAAACGGTGGGCAGGGACTCGTGTGCTGAGGTTCAGAAAGGGAAAGGTGATGAGGACGAATCCCCATTTCAGGAAAAAGATACAGCTACTACAACCCCACGTATGTAGCTTTTAGACAGAGGGCCTGTTGCTCCCGCCATCGCCATCGGGGAGTGCGGGAACACAGACTCTGTGCGGTTAACTTGTTTCCTTTGGGGCGGCGTTACAAGTTCACAGGCCGGGCAGTCGCTGAGGGCCCTGGCTACATAGACACAATGTGACTGGCAAGTGTCCCGTGAAAGGGCAGAGCGATGGCTGGGAGGACTCCACTGATCCCTGAAGGCTCAGCAAACCTACTGACAGCGGGTTGATGTCCAGGCAGATGAGGGGTCATAGATTTCCTTCAAGATTGGGTACAAAGCCAGAGGAGGCGCAGTGAAACCACGCCACGCGGAACTGAGTGTGCCAAACGGCAGAATCACATCGCCTGGAAGCTAGAACGAAGACGTGTGGACAGCAGTATGAATTCTAAAAGGGACAAGTGGCATGTGCTCTAATTAGGCCCCACACCCGGCTCTCCACAAGGGAGAGGGCAGGCCCAGGGGGTCACAGGTCTTGTGGACACCTGCCACTCCGGGCTGCTCTGCTCAGGAAGCACCGGGTCCCCTTCCGAGCAGCCTGAGCTGACTTGTCACTAGGTCAAAGTGACGGGAACTGTCAGCTGGTGGCAGGGACGGGCCGCTCAGCCTCGGGGCGGGGGGAGGACAATCAGCTGTCTTTGAACGGAGTTAAAAATGTTAGTGTGTGGCAGCAGAGGGACCAAATAAAGGCGAGGCAGGGACCCAGGGCCCGTGAGCACGCCTGTGGCTCCGAGGAAGGAGCAGGCGCTCTGGGAGGCCTTGGAGAGGCCGCCTGCCGTTCAGGTGGGCTGGCGCACCCACCATGAACACGGACCTTTTTTGGACAAGACTGGGAGCCTGTTGGATGGCTTGGCATGCTCCCCGCCTCGTGCATCTTAGAGAAATGAAGAAAAGACTGGAGCCACCCGAAGCCGCCCCACCCCAACCCGTGACAGCTGTAAACAGCAGCGCGCTGAGCGCAACCCTGCCAGCTCCGAGATTACAAACAAGTCATCGGTCCATCCTCTCCTTTCAAAAACGGTCCAGTTGCTCCGTGAGGTTGAGAACGGAGGCTCTTTGTCTTTTTTCCCCTCTGACTCCACATCTGTTCGTGGAAGTTGGCAGAAGCCCTGGGAGCGGTTGCGAGGCCCCTGCCTCGCTTTCCCACGTGTCTGACCTTGGGACGGGGTGCAGAACTGCCCGCAGGGGGGGTGCCTGGCTGCCCTGCCCCCAGCCCACTGAGGCCGGCGGGGCAGCCCTTGGGAGGGTGGCCCGGGCAGGGTGAGCCCTGCAGGGCCTGGCCGAGGCCCTCGAGGCTCCACGGGGCCCGGTGCTCCTTCTCCGGCGGCGGCGGGCGCCTGGGTTCTCGCACCTCCAGGACCGAGGGTCCCGCTGTCCACGCCGCTGTTTCTCCTCTTCACAGAAAGGAGCGTTGCCCTGCACTCCCCTGGTGTGAGCCACCATCGCACTGGCCTGCAACTCTGCCAGCTAAATGGTGGCTTTGAATTCTTAAAAGGACGTAGCATTAAAAACAAAAACCAAAAAACCTCGCCCATCCCCTGGCCCAAGCCAGCACGGGTTAGATGGAGCTACAGACAGAGCGGCTCACGGCACCGAGAGGCGCTCCCCACCCGCTGAACGAGCGGGTGGGTCTGTGCTGGGAGGGCTGACCAAGGGGGGGCAGTCGGGGGGCTCTGCCCGTTGCAGGTCGGCAGGTCGGGTCGCCCCAGCCGTCAGGAAACGCGGAGCGGACACGGGGCAGGCGCCTGCTGAGTGAGTGAGTGAGTGAGTGACAGTGAGTGACAGTGAGTGACAGTGAGTGACCCAACCCTGCGGGGCATCCCCGGGAGCCCCTCGGGGCACGCGGGCCCGTGTTCCCGACCCAAGGTCAAGGAACAGCCGCTGGGGACCGACCCACTTAGTGCACACGCAGCACCCGCACAGCCGCAGGCAGGGAGCAGCTGCCGGTTCGCCCTCCGCTTCTCCAGAGAGGGGCCCTGAGCTGCATTCTGATTGGCAGGGCCAGCCCGGCTATAAATAGAACCCAGAGCGGAGGTCTGGAAGGCACCAGGCAGGGAGCCTGCACTCGCGAGCAGGCGCGTCCCAGGGAACACAGGCCCCGGCTGGCTGCGTCCCGCGGAGGCCCCGGGAGGCTTTTAAAACCGTGACCTGTGCCCTGCCTGGTGCGGCTCAGGTGGTCGGAGCACTGTCCCGCAAAGCGAGAGGTCGCCGGTTTGACCCTTGCCGGGGCCCCCGAGGGCCCACCGGCGGATGTTTCTCTCTCACACCATGTCCCTTGTTCTTTCTTTATTTTATCCCTCCATTTTCCTCTCTTTAGAAAATAAATACATGTAATCGTATACTACGTGCGGAGAGTCTGAAGTAACCGCCCAGGGGTTGGCACTGGCGTGTAAAAGCTCGTCGGGTGGTGCGGCCGGCACCGAGCACCCTTGAACCCAGGGCTGGCGAGGGGCGTGACTTCCAGGCTAAGCACAGCGGCCTGGCGGCTGCCGGCGTGCACGTGGCCAGGAGCGCCCCCCGGCCGGGTGTCACACGGGCCCCGGATTTCAACGCCGCCGCCTCTGCGGGGCCTTGGCCTTCCCGAGCGGGGCTCCTGCCTCTCCGACGTCGGTGCGTTTTCCTCGTGTTGGTCCGCAGTCCCTTTCGGAGGAGCCGCAGACGTGTCGCCGTGTCTTGCTCTTGGACCGCGTCACGACGGAGTTCCAGAGCGAGACATCACAACATTCCAGTGTTTACTTTCTGAGTCTCAGGGCGGCTGAGAGAAGGTGCCACCCAGCAGAGGCCGAGGTGGGTGGGGCCTGGGGCCCCCTTTGGTGCTTCCCTGGCCGCGGACCGAGTCTCTGATTTTCCTCGTGCGAAACGTCGAGGGAGGTGAGCTCCACTGTCTCCTCTTCGACCAGCAGACACTACTGTGTGTGTGTGTGCCTGTGTGTGTGTGTGTGTGTGTGTGTGTCTCTGGGCGTCCGTGCGGGTCTCCGAATGCCATCCTTTGAGCCGGACAGTCATTCTCTCACTGCACAAACCAGGAAACGGGGGCGCTGAGATGAACCTGGCCCAAACTCCCACCACTGCCCTGGGCGGGGCCCGGCAGGGCACCCCCGAAAATGCTTTAGAAAAATGTGCCCGAGAGGAGACCGGCACCGCCCACAGCTGCCACCGGGACTGGGCACGTGTCACGCGGCGGCGCTAACCTGACACTGACAATGGGCCCGGCGGGCACCCTCCCACTCAGAGAAGAGGACATGGAGTTTGAGGGAGGTGGGAGGACAGCCAGCAGATGAGACGAGTTGTCCCCATCGGGAGGATCCACGTGTCGAGAGGCCCGGACCCTGTGAGGAGGGGAGTGGGGGGCTTCAGAAAGGGTTTGTACCGATCGTGAATACACACGTGGGGGCAGGGCCCGGGCTGTGCCCGCGGGAGGCAGACCCCGGACAGGCGGCGTCATCGGCCTCACAGGGAACCTGCCTGGGCCACCGCTTTCTTTAAACGATGCACGTTTTTTCTCTTCCCCCGGGAGGAGCGGAAGCCCGAGCTAACACACAGGGGAGCCAACACGGCTGGGGTTCAGCGGCCCCGGGTGGCCGCTGGGGCGGGCCCTGGAGCTGCTTCTGCCCGGCCGTGCGCGGCAGGCAGGGGCCGACTCCAGGAGAAGGCCTGCACCCCGGTTCCTCCGAAGCCTCCAGGGCAGGTCCCCGAGTCTGGGTGTCCCCGCCGGACTGCGTTTTCGTCGCTGAAGCGAGCGTTGACGACTTCCCGTCACCACGAGTCACGGGTTTGCATGGTCCAACGGGCCTCCGCTAAGCCGGTGGGGGCCCTTCTAGCACCTGAAAGACGCCTGAAAGACGCCTGCTTCCTCCGTCGCAGAGCAGGGCCTGTCCGGGGCCCGCGGAAGGAGCCCCCCAAAGCCGTTCTGTCTTCTGATCCGGCTTCCAGCACCGCCTGCAGGCTCCAGCGCCCGCCGGAAGTGAAGGTGGAAAGGAAAGTGTCAGGATGCGCCGGAGGCCGCTGCCCTGCCCCTCACAGAGCCTTGTGTGCACGCCCTGACCCCTGACCTCCGCGCTGGTCCCTGACTTCAGGGTTCTCCGAGCACCGGTCCACCCACGGCCCCACACGGTGCGGGGGGGGGGGCCTGGGAAACCTCTGCGTGACTGGGCTGCCGGACGCGACAGGCCTGTCTCTCCTGGAGTGATCCCCCAGGCGGCAGGAGGGCCCAGGACCCCGAGGCCCACGGCGTGCTCCTCCGGAAGCAGCGCTGTGCCAACCTCCCCGGCGTGGCCCTCGGACCAGGCGGCTGGCTCTCCCGGCCGACCGGGGGCCTCTCTCCTGAGGACACGGGGCTGGAGGCTGGGCCGGGCCAGCTCCTTTTTCTCCTTCCCCCAGTCCACGGAAACTCGCTTCTGAGATGAATTGCTTCCAAGCGAGCAAATGTCATCACCAGATGTCCGCCCGCCAAGCAGCAACACCCCCCCACCCCACGTCCCGGAGGGAACACTCCTGCCCTGTGACGGGGAAAACACAGTGTCCCCGGACCCACGGACCGTCCGCACCACGGGTTCCGTGTCTGCTGTGTCTCGCAGGCCTGGCGCTGGCCGCGCCGGCGGCTGGGGGGTGCATGTCCTGCCCCGTCTGGTTTTGCCATCATCTGCCCTTGGACGGAGTTCTGTGCCGCCAGCTGCTGCGTGTCCGCCCGCACCTCCACACTCCCGTTTCCTGCTCGGAAACCGCCTGCGCTGTCAGGAACGGACGGTGGGACGGGGACGCCATCCACGCCGCCAGCCAGCACGGGCGGAGCGCAGGACCATCCACCGGGAAACGTGAAACAGCACCACTGACGCCCTCACGCCCCTACAGCAAGAAAACTCCGATACCCAGAGACAACGCTAGGCGAGCCCAACCCCAGCCTCTGGCAGAAAAGTCCCCATCCCAATCGGCGTGGGCGCACCTGCGGCCTCCTCCTCCGGGCATTCTTCACTGCGGACTGGCAACAGCTGTGAGTGGGGATGGCCGTTTGCAGGAGAGAGAACTGGGCGCACCCCGAAAGGACCAGGACCAGCGGGGCAGAGCGCACCCCATCGCCGTGAGAACTACTCTCGCTGTGCGGCTCGGCCACCGGGGCTCAAGCGACGGGGCCTGAGCCTGGCTCCGATGCTCCCCTCTGTGATTTACTGCGAACCGTCGGCCACCAAGGTTTGGCTGTGAACCAGCCCGGCTAGTGACGGCGAGACCAAGCGGAGGGAGAATAACCACCACCACCACCAGCACAAAGCTGACTCCGTTTCAGAAGCACAGAACCGTGATTCCTGTAGGTTCAGGCAAGGGGACCAGAAGGCGAGACGTGACCAGAGCGTGAGACGGGTCTGACCCCGCAGGAGGGCTCACAGGCGCCCACGGTGAAGGGACCCTGGGGCCCTCGGGACCCTCCTTCTCTTCCCCCCTCTTCTCTGCACGTCTGCCGAGGAGACCGGGACACACTCAGGCTAACTGGGCTTTCGGGCCCCACTTCAGTTTGGGTTCTGTATATTGAAACAAAGAGGCCCACGTGCAAATGTGGGCAGGTCAGGAGGATGGAACCTGTGCAGGTGGCCAGTGAGGCGAAGCGAAGCTGGTCCATACAGACTTTCAGACCAGAGCCCAGTGCTCTACCCCAGGGGCCCCCAACTTCCGGGGCCGCACGTGGGTGTCGGTCTGGGCCTGTTAGGAACCACAAGGCCAGCGCGGAGGAAGCGGGGTGAGGGATGCCAAAGAAAGGGCCCCCAGTGGGGCAGGGACGGAGCTCGGCCCAGGGGCGGCCGTGGGCCCCCCCCCCCCGCCGTGTGGGCTCCCTGGCCCTGCATCCTCAGCCACTCCCCGCATCCCTCTGAGGTGCCCGTCCTCCCAGCAGCACACAAAACCTGTGCACCAGACAGGTGATCGGGAGACGTTTCCCGGGAAAACAGACACTCTTATTTAAACTAAAAACGTGCCCGTAACCCCGGGGGCTGTGAGACGTGGAGCCCGGGAGTGACAGCGAGTGTACAAGACGGCCCAGCGGGCTCCCCGCACGCACACACGGGCGGGGGAGACGCTCCGCTCCCACCCGCAGTCACGCCGCCCCCCCCCCCCCGCCCCACTGCGGGACGGAGTCTCGGGGGCTCCTCCAGGCGGGCGAGGTGGTGGCCTCATTCGGGGCCACGACTCCGACAAATCGCCCATTAAACCACGTTTCTGAGGCAACTCGAGAAACGTCCACGAGGCCGGTTGTCAGCGGACATAAAGGGTCCGCGGTGCAGTTTCTAGGGCGCGAGGCCTGGAGGTGATCGCAGGAGGAACACCCGAGTTTGGAGGGATTACGCGGATGGGTGGGGTGGGGTGGGGTGGGGCCTGCAGCCGGGAGGGGACCCGCTTCCAAGTACCCCCGGGGCGGGAGGGCGGAGCGTCTTACAGGGAAAATAGCCCAGTCGCGTCTTACAGCATCTGCGTGGGGCTAACGTGAAAATGCGTTTATTGAAAAACCCATGTCATGGAGCCTCCCCTTGCAGACGGCTTCCGGAGGATGCCCCCCCGTGTCCCCCCAAGGTGCCCGTGACCCATGCTCGCCGCTCGTGTCCGTCTAACAGGCCCAGGGCCACCACCGGCCCACCAGCGGCGCAGGCCTCTCGGGGGACAAGGCGCAGTGACACAGGGTTCGTGCAGCGGGCAGTTCGGAAAGCCCTCGGCGAGAGGAAGTTTCCTCCCAAGGGGCCCGAGGGGGCGCTTTCCTATCTGCCCTGGAATTTAAACCCAGAGAGACACGTGAAGACCCGGAGGCAGGAAGGAGTGACGGAGGGCGTGCAGGACAGAGGACAGGCAGGAGGGAGGGCAGACCCGCTGACTTCTGGAACCGGGTGCTTCCCGGTTCCCAGGACGGGAGGGGGGCACACAGTGGGTTTACTGGCCAAGGTCTCTCGTTCCAAAAGGAAGCCAGTGTCAGCATTAGAGATAGGGGAGGCCGGGGGTGGGGGTGAGAGCGCGGCAGGGTCCCCATCGGCACGAAGGAGGAGGAGTTCCTCGGCGCCCTGGGCGAGGCCGCCTGCTCCCCAGGGCATCACGGGGAGAGTTGGGGTGACGGTGAGGGCCGCGTGGCCACAGGTGCGCCCTGTAATTTGTTCTCACGCGCAGTCCGGTGCCGGCGCTTAATGGGCAAGGGCAGATGCCCGGCGGTTCACTTGACAATGACTCTGAAGTTGCTGCCGTGTCGTCTGCACAACCGGAGGCGGGACCGGGGCCCCGTGCAGGGAGGGCTGCGTGTGGGGGCGGAGGGTGGTGAAGGCGTTAGGGGCACCGGGTGGACTCACGGAGACGTCCTGGGGATGTTTCCTGCCTTGGCTTTGCGGTTTTACAGACTGGGTTTGGGGCTCCTTCACGGGGCCCCTTGTGCCAAACGGGGGCCTCCTCCCACGTTCCGAGGCGGGGCAGGGGGGGATGGAATGCAGAGTCCGACCTGGGTCCTCCTCTCCTTGCCGGTGAGCGAGCACCCCGCTCCTTTCTGGGCCCCCCCCGGCTGCGCCGGGCTGTGTATCTGATGGGGGAGACAAGGGGGCCCCCTGGGCAGGCGTGGCCGAGGCCAAGGGCGGGCCTCGGACTCCACTGCGTTCTCTCAGGGTTCCAGGACGATCACATCGCCACCTGTCACCTCCTCGGTGGGCCCACCTGGGTCACCTGAGAAAACACCCCCCCTTTTCCCTTTCTACTAGAGGATTAAGAAGATCCAAAGCTACTTCTGCGGCTCCTCCCGTGGCCGGGACACAACCCTAAGGGCGTGTTCCTAAGCGAAGGCTGCCCGCCGAGGACGGAGCGGAGGCCTCTGCACAGCAGGGACCGGAGTGTCCCCGTGCTCACCTGCACAGGTTCCCGTAAGCCCTGACTCACGGTCCCGTCCTTGGTGAGATCACGGCCTGGGCGAGGGCCGGGCTCACACTGGGTGCATGGGTGTTCACCCACGGACACACCCCAGGGTGGGGGGAGCCTCCTGTGCGTCACGGAGTCACAGTGACCGCAGTTCTCCCTCCGAGTCTGGTCTCGTGATGAACGCCCCCCCCCCCCATAAAGCCGTCCATCTCCGGTGTCGAGAAAGCATGGTGCCATGCCCCTGAGACGCACCACAGGCTCTGGGGCGCAGGCCCCCCTTCCTGACGGCTCCTCCTCTGTGGGGGGCCCAGGGTGGGACTCAGAAGGCGCCTCTCCGGCACCCCCTCCCACAGACCTCCCGCAACGGGGCGTCGGGAGTAAGTGCCGATCAGCCGTCTACACAAAGGGGCTGTGAGCGCGAGCTCAGGGCACAGACGGCGGAAACCCACCGGGGGTCTTCCTAGAATGAGGATGCAGCCTGCTGAGTGTGTGTCGCCGCCGCTGGAGCCCGGCCAGCGTCCGAGCATCTGCGGTCACATGGAAATCGCACACTCAGGGAGAGGGGAGAGGGGCGGGGGCGGGGGGGGCGCCGGGGAATATTTCCCCTTGTTTCAAGTGGGCAGTGGAAGTCTCGAAAGCTAAGTAAACTCTGGCTGCCAGATAATGGGCCATTATGACTCTGGACGACTTCCTGAACGGCCCGAAACCAGGGGCCGCTCATTTCCTGCCGGGAGAGAAGAGGAATATCAGGGCAGAGCCGCGGGCCGAGCATGCCAGCACGCGGGGGCCGTGGGCAGAGCGGGGGTGGGGGGGTGTGGGGGTCGGGGGAGGGGGGCGGCGGCCAGACCGACGCTGATTCACGGCCGGAGAGGGGACACAGAAGGAAGAGAAAAACGTCCTGTTCTTTCGTGGGCCCTCGAGCCCCCACAGCCCACACGGTTTTCCCACCAGGGCCGCTGGCCACTGGCCCGTCCGCGGCTGCCTCTGCCCCTGGCCGTCCCCGCCGGAGCAGGAGCCGGAGCCGGGGGGCCTGGGGAGCCGGGACCGGGTGACCGCAGGTGGGGTGGACGAGGGCCTGCAATGAGCATGGCCCAAGGAGGGGCGGAGGGAGGGGAGCATCGGAGCAGGGACAGGCGCCCGCAGCTCCTGGGACCTGCAGGCTCTGCTGGGGGTGGCCGGGCCCCTGGGGGCCACGGGAACTCGGGCTCAGGGAGGCCACAGCCTCGCTTCCTGCGCCACCCCCCCCCACGGGGCTTTCCCGCGGAACCCTGTCCTCCAAGGAAGCGAAATAATCTCGCTCTTTTGGATTTCCACGCACTGTCTTTTTTCTTTTTCTTTTTTTTTTTTGGCACATCTGACAACCTGTAATGATTGGTTTTAAAACATCTAAATGAACAAAATAATCCAACAAGCAAAGCTGAAACAGATGCACAGACACAGAGGACAGACGGACAGCCGTCAGAAGGGAGGGGGGTTGGGGGGCTGGGTGAGAAAGGGGAAGGGATTAAGCGAAAAACAAAACCAAACCCCCAACCCCCAAATCTCCCAGACACAGCCAACAGCATGGTGATGACCAGAGGGCAGGGGGGTGGGTGGGGGGAGGGGGAGGAGGGTGAAGGGGGGTAAATGAGACTTGACCTTGGGCGGTGACCACACGGCACAGCGCACAGATGACGGATCAGAGGACCGTACACCTGGGACCTATGTAACTATTAACCAACGTCACCCCAGTGAACATTCAAAAGAAAGGCTTACGTTATCTAGAACGTGGGGGATAATATATAACATATGATGAGTATTACATATTGTCACTATTGAATCAAGATAATGTTGCCTATTATAAAAATTACTCAGGTCCTGGCATTATTATTTTGTGACCTATATTTTCATGGGGCCGCAATCATTCGTTATCATCCTTTTCTGTTTATTTAGCCACATGGGCTATGAATAAGATAATAGCTGACAGATGAATACATCGTTTTTCATGGTTTAACGTTGGTGGAAATATAATCCGTAATAATAGTTGAGGATTATGTTTATGTGCTTAATAAAAGCATGTTAAAAAGTTTTTACAAAGTCATTAGGAGCATATCTGGGTCAGAGGCCTGTGACTCTGCACGGAGCAGCTGTGCGAACCTGAGCGGATTATTCAGACTCTCCGAGCGTCACTGACCTCGGCTGCGACCTGCAGCAATGGCCAGGCCACACGGGAAGCAGATAACCCATAGCAGTTACTCAGCGGAGCAGGGCCCCAGGCGCGGCCAGCGCCGGGCAAACCACACCCATTGTGATGTATTAGCACTGGCTTTGAACGACCTGTGGGGCATACAGGAAGTGGAGGAGGGCCACCTGCTCGTTGTGACAACTGTCAAATGCAGGGCGACCCGGGCTAAAGCCTCGGGCTGCACAGGCAGGAGCTCAGGTCCCGCTGTGTCCCCTGGGCCTGACGGGCCCCATCTCTCGGTTTTAGAATGAAAAGTCACATTGTGAGAGCTCAGAGACGTGGTGTGTGAAGAACCGAGTGCTGTGCCCCAGACACACGCACCCCCGGAAATGCCACTTCCCGGCCTGGCACTTAGCAAGCTCGTCTAGCAGAAGTCCAGGCCACGGATGCTTACAGCGAACGCCTCAGCGTCCAAGGATTCTTGAGCCGTAGAGATACCGTCCAATTACCGTAGAGATAGTTTTCAGAAAGGGGGAGGAGTGCTAGTTATGAAGCACCAGCTGTTTACTTTGTTCGTCTGTTTCCTTAGAGAGAAGAGTTGTCCCGTGTTCTGGAGAAGAAAACGGGCTCAGTAACACGGAGCTGGCGTCCAGGGTTGGGCAGCACAGGCCGGCCTGGGACCTAAAGCCACGCCCACCTGACCGCTGGGCCCGTGAGCTGCCCCTTCTACCACGCGGAATCCCGCGGAAAAACGTGCGCTTCCACCGGTTTGTATCCTTTACCCGATGGAATACAAGGTACCTGTGAGGATGCTGTTACTCCAGGGAGGCTGGCAGAACTTTCGGGGCTCCAAGCGCCCCGACTTCCTGCTGCCAGGGGAGCACTGGAAGGTGCAGAGAAATGGAGGGGGGGAGGGGCTCCCTTCCCTGGGCTTGATCCTCCCAAAGAAAACGTGCTCTGTCAGGTACCCCTCCGTGTCCAGCCCACGCCCGAGTGCTGGAGGTCACGGACGGGCCGTGCTGTTCCGGAATTCAGAAACACGACCGATCTGGACAGGCCAGGGAACGAGGTCACAGGTGACCCTCGGGGCTCCGCGACCGCCCCGGGGAACCTCGTCACTCCTCTCTGGAGGCAGAAAGGCCAGTCTGTCCAGTTGTTCTTCCCGAGAACAGCCCTCCACACATCTGGAGACAACTCTCGTCTGCTCCCTTGGTTTCCTGCCTGGAAAACATCCCCGTCCGTCTTCTTTGGTCACAGCGACGTTGCCCACGTGCCCCCCCCACCTCCGGCCCATTCCTGTTTGCAGACGCCCCCACCGAGTGTGTCCCTGCTGCAGACCACTGCGTGTTGGCCTGAGCTCGTCCAGCTTTGCAGCTCCAGCTCACCCCTTACTGCCACTTGATCCAAACGCAGGACCGGTGTCACCCTTGGGCTTAGGTAATATGCCAAAGGGGAAGTCATTTTGCGGACGTCCCGAAGGTCCCAAAGCCAAAAGGAGCCACCGTGGGCGGTGGGCCCGACTTGATCAGGTGAAGGTCCCTAACGAATGGCCGTGCCCTTCCTGGCGGAAACACTTTGGCCACAAAGAAGCAAATCGCCCTGCTGGGCACGGCCGGGGAGAGGGGAGGGGCGATGGGCCTCAGGCCTGCGACTGCAGTGAGCCGGATTCCGCCGACCACCCGGATGAGCCGGGGTGACTGTGAGCTCCAGAGCAGAGCCAGCAGAGTGCATGCAGCCTCGGGAGCCCCCAGCACCCGGACACGGAAGGAGTGCGGGGACACGTGTGTTGCTGTCATGCACGATGTTGGTGAAAGCCGGTGACAACACCATAGTTCGGGCTCTTATTTCATCACAATTCACTCAAGCAACTATTTTCACAGGTGCATTGTTAAGCCAGTGGGTTGGCTTGGCCTTGACCTTGTTATTATTCATAAGTTCCCTCGTTCTCTTCCCTTCACCACAGGCCACGTGTGGGGATCCTGATCTTGCTCACCTGTGCCTTCTGGCCTCTCTCATTTCTTGTACTGGGTGTCCCCCCGAACCCGTGTGCTCACCCCCAGCACGACACCTGCTCACCTCTGTGAGCAGCACACAGGATCAGAGGACTTCCTTCACCGAAGGCTTCCCTGTGTGTTCAAATGTTAATGACGGTCTGCATTGTATCAGTCCGCATATTCCTAGAACACAGGTTTGATCCACGGAGTGGCAATCTGGGGGGCGGGGGAATGGATGCCCCTTCCTGGGGCTCCACCTGTCAGCAGGAGGCCCACCCGAGGTCCCCACCCGAGGTCCCCACCCGAGGTCCCCACCCTGCTTGGAACTGACTCAGAACCCGGGGTGTACATGCCGTGTGCCTCACCACGTCATTCCCTTCGTGACACTGAACATAGATGTTGGGCCCCTGTTAGAGTCACCTACTGTGTGTCATTCTCATTAGCGCATTCACCAAGGACGGTGCCCGGCAGAGGGCTCCAGACCGTCAGCACAGGCACCTGCTCCAGTCCCAGACGGCGGCGGCGGCGAGGGCTCCGGGGGGTGAAGGAAACGCACAGGAACCCCCTTGCTGGGGTCAAGGCCGGCTGAGGCTACGCGCTCTAAGGAAGTGGACGGGATGCTTTAAAGGCATGTCAGAGACCACATGCCTCTGCTGCTGCCTGTGACGCTCCTGCGGTTAGGGCCACTAGACTCGCCCCGGCTGGTGCGGCTCAGTGGACTGGGCACCGGCCTGTGACCCAAAGGGTTGCCGGTTCGATTCCCAGTCAGGGCACATGTCTGGGTTGCAGGCCAGGTCCCCAGTAGGGGGCGCACGAGAAGCAACCACACACTGATGTCTCTCTCCCTCTCTCTCTTGTCCTCCCTTCCCTTCTCTCTGAAAATAAATCAATAACATCTTTAAAAAAAAAGACCATTAAACTCAAGTCTCCAGGGAAGCGGGTGTGAATGACGGTGTGGTGAGTGGAACCGTTCCATCAGACGGATTCCAGTCCTGTCCTCTGGCACCCCTGAAGGGGACCGTGCTTGGACGTGGGATTTCTGAAGATGCAATCAAGTGAGAAGGGGGTCACACCGCATGAGGGTGTCCCTCACCCAGGAACAAGTGTCCTTGCAGGAAGAGGGAGATTTGGACACAGACGCGCTGAGAGGGGACTCGCACGCGAAGGCGGGGAGACGGACGCTTGGTGGAAGGCTGCATGAGGACAGATGCAGAGACGGGGCGATGCCGCTACAAGGCGCCTCGGGGGCGGGGGGGCTGGCCACACCAGGAGCCAGGAAGGGGCGAGGACGGATTCTCCCCTGCGGGTTTCAGGGAGCGCGGGGCCCTGCCGACACCTCCGTTTTGGACTTCTGACCTCCAGACCCGAGAGAGAGACAATGCCTGTGGTTTGAAGCCACCCACTTGGCTGCCCTTTGTTAGGTCAGCTCCAGGGAGCTGGTGCACGCTAACTGCCCACTGCCACCAGACGCCTTACGGAGTGTCTCAGACAGAGGTGACTTCCAGGGGGGCACGGAAGAGTAGTGTGTTGTTTTTATAGACGAAGGGACTGGCGGTCTAAGGGGTGGAGGTGAAAATGCGAGCCCTGGACAACGAACCCTCACAAAACACGTCCTTGTTTGAGGCTCCGGAAAAAACCACACTGGGATTCTGCACCGGGTGGGTCTGTGTGCATGCCATCTCTGAGACTCGTTTCAACCCCACCAGCTGAGTTTAAATAAACTTTATACATCTCCACGAGGGCATAAATTCATAGGTGGGAGACAAAGGAAATGAGAGGGAAGCAAAGATCTTTATCGAGGAAATGTGGGGGAGGGGGAGGGGCAGAAGGGAGGAGAGGAGAATGGGGAATGATACGAGAATTCATCTTCCACAGACACACGCACAGGTTCAAGATGATCCCTCTCCTCACGGAGGTACTAAGAATGACCCAACACCACACATGTGATGTTGCAACAGCCTTGTGATCCGGACTCTGCCACTTTGTAACTAGCTTGCCACATCTTTGGGTTAATCCCGTACCTGTGGCCTCAGTTTCTTATTCTGTACAGCAATGCATATCCCTAGCCTGATGTTACAAACTGTGGTTCTCAACCCAGCTGCGTGTGGGGACGTCATCCCAGTGGGCTGAGACCAACCTACCAAAGAAGACACAGGAGAACAAGCAGACTAGAAGGAAGAAAAGAAACGGGACGGCTCTGGGTGATATTGTAAAGACAGAGATTATTCCATGAAACTTGACACACAGCCATATGTATACGGCATGCTTTTCAAATGCAATTCTTACTCTAGTCCGATCAAAACTGCTTGGAAGCCACTGAACTGCATGGTGTCTTGGAGCCTTCCTGGTGGCTACTTTTTGTGAGGCTACGATAGGCTTAAAAATATCTTACACAGGAAATAGGGAAATGCAAACAGAATGTTCTCGAGAGAGACAGATTGCAAATTAAAAAAACTTTACTACTGCAAATAACCTCGATATCCACTCTCCTTCCAGCAAACACTGGTGAATTGTACAGAAACAGCCCCTCCTGCTCCAGGTTCGTGGGTAATGTGGTCCCTGCCTGCTTGCCAAGGGGAAGAATCACTGCCCCGCCCCGGGGCCCATGGAGGAGTCCACCTCTGCACGGGAGTGGGCAGCTGAGGGCAGGCGAGCTCAGGGACTGCGGCTCCGGCTCCCTTGCTCCCACACGACAGCTTCCTGAGGACCCGGCCTTTATCAGGAGAGCTGGGCCCGGCCCCACCAGACCGCTCCCTCCGTGCTGGCGGTAGGAGTGGCCGTGCAGAGACACCCGTCTCCCCTCAGCTCCGGGGGCGTTCCCCTCCCTCTCCCGCGCGGACGAGGAAGGAGACAGTTTGCAGGACCCGGCGCCGGGCCGCACGTCCTGGGCCCAGACCACGTCAAAAGGAAATGCTCCGTCTGCGGCTGGAGCCCGCGGCTGATAAGCGCCCGGTTAATCATTCATTCCCACTCCCTCTCTGCGGGGAGCCCGGCCGAAGCCACTTTCAAAATCAAATCCCTGTTCCCACACAGCAGAAAGGTCTCCACCTGCAGAACGGCGGGGCTGGGCCTGACGGCGGCAACCAGCTGTCCTAGTTCAGCGTTTGAAACCCAGGACTGCGCTTTCGTTCTTTGCCTGCACCTTCTGCCGGTGGGGGGGGGGGAGGGGGGAGGGGGGTGTTTCTAAGTGAGTGGGGGCTGGAAACTGAGAGTCACCACCAGCACCTCAACCTCCCGATAAGTAACTGCGGTCACCGGGTCACCCTTCGGTCATAGATCAACAGGAAGGAGTGTCACACCTCTGTCCCCGCATCCGGCTGCAGTGACGGACATCCACCGAGAACCGAACCAAAAGAAGGAGCTCCCGGTTGCTTAGCGTCCAGGCGGGCAGCGCCTCTTCCCCCGAAGGAGCAACACCATCGGGGGCCAGAAAAGGACCCTTGACCGAAGCCTCACACCTCACATAAATATTAACTCAACACGGGACACAGAGAAGTCTGAAGCACAAAACCGTCGAACTTTTGAAAGAAAACAGAAGACGAGTCCTTCAGGATCGAGACTTCGGTGCGGAGTTCTTCAACATGACCACGAAAGCACGACCCGGGAAAAGAAAAAAAGGGGGATGAACTGGACTTCACAGTTAAAAGCTCTGCTCAGCAAGCCCTGGCTGGCGTAGCTCAGTGGGTTGAGCGCGGGCTGCGAACCAAAGTGTCGCAGGTTCGATTCCCAGTCAGGGCACATGCCTGGGTTGCAGGCCATGACCCCCAGCAACTGTACATTGACATTTCTCTGTTTCTTTCTCTATCTCCCTCCCTTCCCTCTCTAAAAATAAATAAAATCTTAAAAAATTAAAAACAAAACAAAACAAATCTCTGCTCAGCCAGAGACCACGTTGAAGGGCTGAAGATGGAGATGGGGAGTGAGTGCTGGGGAGGGACCCACGTCCTGACAAAGGACTCGTGTAGGGAACCCAGAAAAAACTCTTTACAACTCATAAATGCTCACTTCCGCTTTCCCGAGAAGATACCTGGGCGGGAGCGTGGGGATGTTTTCTTACCAACTACCGGGTTTTTTCCTCTCTGGTCTCGGGGCTTCAAGTGTCATGTCGTGATCAAAGGTAAGAAACAAGCATAAAATCTGAGGGGTGGGGGCGTCAAACGACTCCATCACTGGGATAAATAACATTTAGTGCAGTATTGAAAAGAAATCCAAGCTGTGGACGAACACACAGGCTAAAGCAAACGTCAGCGTTCAACTGCGGGGAGGACCCGACGCCCATCTCCCCACCGTCCCCAGTCCCGGTCCCGCAGGAAGAACAAGGCGAAGACGCAGCTTGGGGGTGGGGGCGATCGGGGGCAGATACAGTCCCGACCTCTTCCATTTCCTGTCCTGGTCACTCTCAGCCCTCGTGCTCCTCCCAGCCCCGGTGTCCATGGCCCTGCTCCCAGACCCGTCCACCTCCTTCCCTGCGCAGCCTCGCTCTCTGACCGGCCGGCCGCCTCAGTGCTGGCCTGTCTCTCTTTACAGGCAGTGGTCCCTGCCCCACCCCGCCTTCTGGTCTCTCTCCCCTGGGCGGCTGGAGCCCCTCTGGGGGGCGCTTTCTCTCTGCCAGGCCCTGGGTGTTGGCGCCCCGTCCCCCACCTCAGGCTGCCCTCCTTGTTGGCAGGGCTCCAGCTCGGCTGGTCCCAGCAGGGGCCGCACTGCCCGCTGCCCCCCCAACCTGCCCATCACTCAGGAATGAGGGCAGAGCTCCTGAGGGCCGGACTGATCCTCTCTTCTCCCCTTCGAAACCGAAGCGGAACATAAGGAGGTCGCTTAGTGTCTGGGGGTGGGCAGAGGTGCGGGACGGGGTCTGGGACCCTTGTGCCACGCTCCACGCCATGCAAGGCTGTGGGGGCCACTGGGAGCCTGCTCACTCCTCGCCCATTTCTCCGTGGAGGAGCAGGAGCAGGTGGTGGACAGGCGCTCTGGGGCCCAGAGACCTGGTACCACCTGCAGGCTGCCCAGGCCTCCGCCCTCCGGAGCCGGAGAGGGACCGATGACAGCATCCCAGCTCTCAGCCCGCCAGGCCCCATCGGCAGTGACCGAACTGGACGCACGTGGTGCCCACACGTAAAAATTTTCTGTGGATGTGGGAAGGCACGTGCCAGGTGAGGAAACAGCCTACTCAGGGTGTAGGGCGCCGAGGGAGGAAGGAGGAAGCTTGGAAACTCCTGATAAGATGTTCTTTAGTATTAAAAAGAACAGTGTAAAAAAGTGTCTTTCTGAAATGTGCCTGGTAGCTGGGGAGCCGGTGGGTACCTGCAGGGGAGGCCGTGCAGGGGGGCCCTCTGCATGGCCCAGAGAAGGTGTGGGGTGCGGAGGGCAGCGTCGCCATGCGCCCTCCCGCCCTGGGCCCCACCCACAGCTGTCACCCAGGCCCCTCCCCTCCCCCCATGTGCTCAGAGGCAGCAGCACGTCAGGGCCTGGAATACACCACGAAGGGGAGACGGGGAAGCTCTCCGAGCTTCCAGAAGGCCGCGAGGAGGCTGGGCGGCCTAGATCAGGCAGCGCCTCTGCGCAGGGAGGGGAGCCGGGCAAACGTGTACTTTACCCCAAGACCGAGGCGCCACCCTCCTCCGCTCCCCACACCCAGTGCTGTCGGCTCACTGCCCGTCGTGACTGCCCGGCGAACCCCCACAGCTGGGCGAGCTCTGCCGGCCAAACCCGCCAGAGCCCACGCTCCGCGCCAGCCCCCGGACCATGCCCAGCTCTCTGTCTCTGCCTTCGTCTAAAAGGAAAGCCGAGGCTGTGTCTGGAAAAGGACCTGCCCGAGGTTCCCTTTTTGTGAGCACGCAACCACCGGCAGCACCGAGGGGTCTGTGTGGCCCCCCAGAAGTCGCCCTCCCTCTGGAGGGCCGGGAGGCCCTGCTCTGGCTGGGTTTCCAGGCCTCCAACTGGGCAGGAGCTCTCGGGCGGCGCGCCACCCGTGCCTGGGCCACCCTGGGCCAGCTCCCCGGGACCCGGCGTTTCTGTCATTCGCCACATCACAGTCACGCCGGAGAGTGTTAAATGAGAAAGGGTGTGGCTGGGCCCGTGAAGGGGCACACATGTACAAATGTGTCTTTTCACTGTTAGAGGGAAAACACACACCCCCCGAATGTGAACTCCTACTTTCTACGTGAACGACAAGGCCAAGATGGGACAATGCGGCGGCAGTGAGACGGCGTGCTGTCAGTTATTCACTCTGTTAACCCACCCGGGGCGGAGCCTCACGGGGCTCACGGCATCCTCCGGACAGCGGCGTCCAGCCTTCTCTCCAACGGGGCCCGCTTCCGCTGGGCTGCCTGAGTCTTGCTAACGAAGCCGTCTTGGATGGCTGAAGACACTGAACGCGTTTTCTCGGGTTTAGGGGATATTCAACCTTTGTTACCATTTCTGTCGATCTGTCCAATGGTGAGAGTTATGTCTTAACTGAGAATTTCAGCCAGGTATGGCACCTGAGGAACTACTGAAGCTCACGTACAGCTGGGGCTTGAGACACCTGCAGGCGACGAAACGGAGCTAAGAGAATGTCACGGTCAGCCGTGGCCTCGAGGGAGGCTTTTCCTGTCCCGTGTCCCCTTTCTTCCCGGTCCCTAATGGGTACGTGCGGGGCCGGACAAGGGGACAGGACAATTAATCGAGGTAAACAGGCTCCGACGTTGCCAGTTGAATGGAAATTGCCATGCAACGTGCTGGTCTTTTTTGCAAGAACCATTCAGCGGGTTTTGGAGGCCCCCCCCTCGCCCATTGAAAGCCAGCCTGTCTAATTTAACGGTCTTTTTAGCTCAGCAAATTCTGATTTGGAGGGTTGATTTGCATGGATTTTTGTACAATCCTATTTACAAACCAACTGAAAAGAAGAAAGAGTTCCAGGCCCAGAGTACATCGTGTAGCCCGGAGCGTGCCAGAGAAGGCAGCTGTGGCCGCCGTGACAGCCGCGTCCGTCCTCGCCGCTGCGGCGGGCTCTGCCCCCCACGGCGTCCGCGGCTCGGGGACCCCAGCCTCAGGCAGCCTGCGGTGCTCACGTCCAAGAACAAGTGTCCCCAAGACTCGGGAGGGACGCAGGTGTGTGTGTGTGTCAGGCTGTGATGTGAGTGTGACCCAGTGATGGGAAAACTCCAGAGTGATAAGTTTGTTCCAAAACATATTGGGTTTCTCGTCGTCTGTTGGCCTGCGGGACTGTTGTTGCCGAGTTCACTTCTCAGTGAGCGTGCTCTAAAACTCCCTGCGAACCATTTCTGTTACAAAAGCCCTAAGACAAGAATTTCTGTCATCCTGTCTACAGCTCAGGTGCTAAAATGGCCTGTGCAAGAAGGTCTGGGAGCAAGTGAAACATGGCTGCAAGCGAGGGGGCGGGACCTCGCTCCCCCAGAGATGGGGGAGGCGGGCCACAGACCGGGGAGGGGCGGGGCCAGGGCTGGCGGCTGGAATGGTTTGCTACCTTGGTTTGCTGTAGCTTTGTCTCTACGGCGTCGACGTGCAACTCCCTTTGGAAGAAAGAAGACTAGACCCTCTTGCCCCCGATGTAACAGCTAGATGGGGGGCCCAGCCCCCTCCTCGCCCTGACCTCCTGCGTGGTGGCCTCCCCACCGTCTGGCTGTGTGAGCCACAGCCAGAGTCTGCGCGACCTGGGAGACAGCCCTCTCCAGCCACGCTGGCACCTGACCTGGGATTTCCCAAACAACAGAATGACAAGAAATACATTTCTGTTATTAGCTTAAAAAGATTAAGAAGGTGACAAAGTGATTTTTATGAATATTACCAGATATTTTTTAGGTTGTTCTTCCATTTGATTTCTCATTCAGGTGACACTGTGTCAGCAAGAAGCTTCACCAAAGATGCCTAAAATAGGTTTTGAAATGCTTCACAATCTCAAGGTTCTAATTCTGGGTGAAAATGTTGTATTGCAACACCCTTCTAAAGAAAACGCTTCACTTAGTAGTCAGAACGATAGGTTAGTCATTGTTCCTTAGCTACCTTAAAAAAATAATTATGATTTGGTGAGCTCCTTAGCATACAAATCATGATTATAATGTTTTTTTTACCTCAGTGGGTAGGCCCATTTGTGGAAGTTTACAATAAAAAACGTGCATGCCCCAATGTCACATGTTCTTTAATAATACTGTTCGTCCTGCACCACATCCGAACATTTGGGGGTCCCGTGCATGCCTTCCCGTTGGGGTGCGGGGTGTGGCTCACTGTCACTGCTCCTCAGAAAACACAATTTTAACTCCATCTAAGAAATGATTATTTCAATTCCAAAGGGACAGAGAGGCAAATAGTACTGCCATCATAATTTGCTTAACTTATTTATTTCCTGTGGAGGACATGCATTCCTCTAAGTAAAGCATATGTTATAACTGCTTGACTAAGTGCTAGAGCAAACAGAATATTTGCCTTTTTTTTTTTTTTAAATACGAAGCAGATAGCATCTGAGCGGGCGGGGAAACCCGAGGGAGAGGCAGGTGTGGGTGTCTCCGTGCAATGAACAGGGCAGCGGAGACCAGGGAAGGGACCGGGAGACCCTGGACTGGAGCGCAGGTCCTGCTCCTCCTGGTGTCCTCACGGGGGAAACGGGACCGAGTAGACGGCATCGCCCCTGACAGCAGCTACGCGTCCCCGACGTCACGTAAAGTCAAACCCGGGCTCCCACTTGAACTTTGTGAGATGATACACATTTCGTGTCCCTACAGGCCACGGGCAGCACGTGGGCGGGCGCCAGGTCTCGGTCAGGGCGAGAGCGTTCCCACCAGTGCGCGCCCTCGCCGGCGCTGCACCAGGCTCAGCCGCGGCACCGGTGTCTGGGCAGGGCCTGCTGCACACGCCGTGCTAGAGCCTCCTTAGGGAGCATGTGCTTTCACTCTCACCAGAAACCCCACCGGCGAGGCGAGGCACTCACCCCGGCTCACAGGCGAGGGGGCGGGCTGAGGCTGGAGCCGCTCTGCAGACCACGCTGGTCCGCTGTGGGTGCGACCGTGGCCTTGCACTGCCCCACCCCCCAACCTCGAGTCACCCCTTCCTTGAAGCCGGGCTGGTTTGAGTCCAGGGAAGCCCTTCAGCATTGGGAAACGTCACAGATAACTAAGTGGTTACATAACAGAAGAAAAAAAAAAACCCTCCGAGAAAGTTAGGTGTGCGCGTGTTTCCCAGGGAGGAGGACCCAGGACGAAACCGGTCAGGTCGTCCGCGGAGGGCGCGGCTTCCTCCGGTTCCACCGGCCAGGAGACTCAGCAAAGCCCGAGTCTCACCTGAAGGTGCTGAGACGCCGCCGTGGTCTGACCGTCAGGGAACGTTCCGGATGGAGAAATGACCCAAACCACAGCCACGCGTCCGAGAAGAGAGGAATGGTGATCGCCGTCCTCGGTTTCTAACGCGTTAGAAAGGGGCGAATACACAGGGGGAGGGAGCATTTGGAGGCGTCCGGAGGTTGCTGCCGTCTCTGCGGCCGCACCAGCGTCTTCGGGGAGCCCCTTACAGACCACGGAAGGGGAGCGGGTGGCCGATCGGTCAGCGCCTACCCAAAGGCCACTCAGCAGTGGGCGTGGTCACAGAGCGACCGAGGAACCCGCCCGTCCTGGTCCGACCAGTGGGAACACCGGGAAAGTGAGCCGGTGCGAGCGTCCTCCTCTAACGGGTGCCTTTGCAGGGGAAAGGCACCTCCTGGGACAGGGAAAGCACCCCCAGCGTCACCAGTGACAGCAGCCAACACACCACGTGCCACCCACGCCCCAGCCCTCTGCGGCGACACTGTTACGAGCTCCACGGTCCCCACAGGCCCACGCAGGCGCAGACGGCTTAAGGACCCCACCGACATCCCACATCTGGGAGGTGAGGGGGCCGGGGTGTGCACCTCGCCCACCCGACGCCCACGGAGGTGCTTCTCCACAGTGACCCACACCACGGGTCGAGTGCGAGTACCCACCGGGCCGGGGCTGCGCGCGCCCAAGTCTGCCAAGTTCCTCCTGGGGAAGGAGAAGGTCCCCAGCTGCTTAGCTAACGGTGGCTCTGACCCGCACAGTGACGCCGAGCGAATGGAGGTGAGGCTGGCACTGGAACTCTGTCCCGCAGTGCAGCCTTCCACGCCCCTGCAGGTCCCTTGCAGCGCGGGCGAGAGCTGCGCCCGAGCCCAGGTCCGGAGCTTCGGTCACGTGGGTGCGCGCACGCATTCGGGGAGCGGTCCTGCGGGGAGCCGCTCTGATCTGGCCGCTGGCGCACGTGTCCAGGTTGCCCCCCTCTCGCTTCCCCGTGGCCCTTTGGGCACCGATGCGAGCAGAGCACGTGCTTCGGCGCCGCCTCCGCTCCGTTTCTGCCGTCGCTGCTGACGTTCTCCCGGGCCTCGCCCGGAAGACCGAGCTGCCTGTGTTTGCAGAGATCAGCCGCGTTCCGGAGCATCTGCATCTACGTGGCCTCAGCGTGCTGAGTGGGCTTTCGCCAAGGAAGTTTGGTGGGTACTTTTTTTCTCTCTCCCATGCAGTTTGGAGAGACTCGTGTGAGCCTGTGCTGATTGGAAACGAAGATTCCACGTTCATCAGTCCTGAGGCGGACGTGTGCCCGTGGGGAGTCCTCGAGAGCCACATGCGTGCGCGCACGGACCGGTAAGACGGTCTAGCGAGGAAGGACCGTGCCTCCTGGAAGCGCCAGCGAGACCGGGCCAGCCCTCGAGCCCCCGGACTCGGCCCCTGCAGAGAGGATGGGGCGTGAGAGGCAGAGCGGCCTGGGCCTCTGTCTTCAACTCTCTCTTCAGAAGAAGTCCGTGAACGCCTTTCCCGTACTTCTTGGTGCTTCTGAGTTTGAAAAAGTCAAGAAGAAGAGGCCAAAGACAAGGGTAAGTGGCGGAAGGCCCTCGGGAGCCAGTCCCTTTCTTCTCACCCCGAAAGCTGTCACAGAAAAATCCACAAGGCCGGCCTGGGAAATCAGCCTCTGTGTTTGTATCTTTTATGAGTTTTCCACGACTGCATCCATCAGTGGCATGCTTCCTGCTTGTGAACATTACACAGATTCTCCAAATTCCTTCCTGCTTTCTTCCTAACTGTGCCGGGAGCTGCCCGCACGGTAGTTACTCGGTGACAGAGCTGAGTGTCCGGCGGCTCCTTCTCGGTCTCGGGGCCAGGGCCGAGGTGCAGACAGGTGACACACGGGTGGCATGGGGACCTGGGGCTCGTCTCCACGCCGCCTGCGGCTGGAAGACGCTGGCCTGCCTGGGCTCACCTGCTCCCCGCTACTGAAACCACAGCGGGGTGTGTACGCCCCGGTTGCCAGGGACTGAAGCAAAACTTTGTGAAGCTGGGATTAAGTAAGATTCTTCTGGGAAGAAAGCCCATCCGCTTTGCTCATTCCTTTTTCTTTTCTTCACCTCCTTCTCCTCCTGCAAGACGAGTGCGAGGGAGTGGGAGACCTCTCACGGCCGCCCCCTTAGTCCGCCTCAGGGTCGGATTGGCGAACGGGAGGAAAGCCAGGCCCGGGACATGTGCTCTCCGCCTGCCCACGGTCGGTCGTGCAGGTGCTTCTGAGGCCGGCGCCGGCTGCGCGTTGCGACAGAGGCGGGGCATTTGCGAGCTGATGTCCGCCTGGGGCTCCGTGGTCTCGTCTGCAAAGGAGACCCCTGGACCGGGGCCTGCAGAGCCCCACGCTGACCCCCACAGCTCAGCGTTTTTAAAGGGGCTGATGCCACTTGCATTGGTGTGTGTGTTTCTGGGTGTGTGTGTGTGTGTGTGTGTGTGTGTGTAAATCCTGGAATTCTAAACAGAACTTAGATAAGAAGTTCCAGGCATAGGTCCCTTCCCCACTCTGGCTTCCGCAATCAGACAGCTGTGCTCTATTTTGGGTGGCGGAGGCTGTGCCGGCGCAGGCACGTTGGTGAATCTTTTGAACACCCTTAGGAGAATACGTTGATGATATCAGGGGACTCTGAAGAAAAAACCTCTAGTTAGCGAAACCTGCGTATGTCTCCCTGAGATCAAGGAAGGTTCGGTGCGCTGGGAAAGGCAGGGGCCTGGGGCCTCCCCAGTGACAAAGACAGAGCAGGTGCCCTTCCGTTTGTCGCGGCTGCAGCCTGAGACGGGGAGAAAACACGACCTGGGAGAACGGTGGCTGAGGCACGGAGCATCACTCTCCTTTGAAGTGATCTGAAGCCTGGTTTCTAAAGTTTGCTTGTGTTGGGGTGCCTTTCGGGGGGGGGGTGTTAAAGCCGTCACACAGCCTGTGCTGCTCTCTGTGGACTCCCAAGACCCTTCAGGTCATGTCTCATGGGGCATGTGATGTTTTCCTGGAAAGTCTTCTGAGAGTAGGTATCAGAAAGTCAGGCAACAAGATTTCGTGCGTGTGTGCATGTGTGTGTGTGCATGTGTGTGTGTGAGAGAGAGAGAGAGAGAGAGAGAAAGTGTGGTTGTGGGTGTCATCAAACCTCCCTGGCTGGTGGAGATTGCAGGCACCACCGTTTTGGGGTGCCCTGTAAATATTTAGCTCGCATGACCAGGGAAGTCCATTCAGACATCCAGGCACCACTGCATCTCCCCAGCCCCGCTGACGGCGGACTAGGATGGGAATTCCGGTCCGAAAAGCCACTGAGGCTGTTGGGTGTTCACCTGCAGGCCCGCTCACCGAGGAGGTGCCTCGGCCTTTGTGAACACCAGCACCACGTGCAGTGACAGACACTCAGTGTGAGCTGAGCCCCCGCCCAGCGAGGACCACCCATCTGCACATCCGAGTTCAGGACCTGCCCTGCCCGCAGCTCAGCCAAGCAGACCTGACAGTGAGGAGAGCTGCCTCTGTGAGACACCAGCAGCGATTTGTTCCAGCGGCTCCTGAACTGCTTTGCTTCTAGGATTCTTCGCTTGACGTGGTATTTACTCAGCACCGAGCTTTCTCTGGTTTGCGGGCTGGACTCTCCGGCCAGCAGACATCAGTCTGGGCGACCTGGGCCCGGTTCAGTCCGGCCCGGTGGGGTCTCCTCGGCTGCACCACTTCGCAGAGCACGCTCCACAGAGAACACTTCTTTGTGTTAAAAGAAGTGCTACAAAGGTTGGAGAGTAAGAGAGTGCATGGCAGTGACTCACTTGCTAATTAATTGCCACAGTATTCTGACCACAGCGTTAATTCTCCAGGCCTCAGTTCTGTGCCTTTCTAACACGCGGGCTGTAGTTCTCCGAAGTCACATGGATCGTGGTGATTTGCCAGTGTTACTGCATTTCTGGGGGAGAGAACAACACCTGTGCAGAGGCAACAGAGTCTTTCCAAATTGAGGGACAAGGTTGACTTGCGAAAAAAGAGAGGCAAGACAGGGCCGTGGCGGGCATACAGGGGGGTCCTCTGTGCTCGGGGAAACCGTCTCAGCACTGTGTACAGATGTCACTTTGGCACGGGGCCTTAATCAGGTCGCCACTGTGAGGGGAAGATATGCTGGGAGCAATCCACTGCCACCTACTAGCAAACTATAGTACAAAACCACAGTAATCCAAACAGTATGGCACTGGCATATAAACAGACTCGTAGATCAATGGGACAGAACAGAGAGCTCAGAAATAAACCCGCATCTTTATGGTCAATTAATATTTGCCAAAGGAGGCAAGAACATACAATGTGGTAAAAACAGTCTACTCAATAAATGGTTTTGAGGAAATTGGACAATTATATGCAAAAAAAAAAAGTGAAACTAGACCACTCTCCTGCACCATACATAAGAATAAACTCAAAATGGGTTACAGACTTAAATGTTAGACTTGAAACCACAAAAATCCTAGAAGAAAACAAAGGCAGTAAGATCTCGGACATTTCTTGTAGCACTGTTTTTTTCTGTTACAGCACCTCAGGCAAGGGAAACAAAAGAAAAAACAAACAGATGGGATCATACCACAATAAAAAGTTTTCGCACAGAAAAAAAAATCAACAACATGAAAAGACAACTCGCTGACACTTGTGGTAACAAGTTAATGTCCAAAATCTATAAAGAACTTACAAAACTCAACACCAAAAGACAAACAACCCAATTAAAAAATGGGCAAAGGACCTGACTAGACACTTCGCCAAGGAGGACACACAGAGGGCCAATAGACATATGAAAAGATGCTCACTGTCACTCATCATCAGAGAAACGCAAGTTAAGAAAGACCACAACGAGACACCACCTCACGCCCGTGAGAATGTTTATTTTTAACAAATCAGCACAAACAGCAAGTGCTGGGGAGGCTGCGAGGAAACGTCACCGTCGTGCACTGTCCGTTGGAACTCAGACTGGAGCAGCCGCTGTGGAAAACAGTGTGAAGACATCTCAAAAAATTAGAAATGAACTGTCTTACGACCCAGCAATTCTACCTCTTGGGATATACCTGAAGAAACCCGAAACACCCCTCGAAAAGAATGTAAGCACCGCTATGTTCATAGCAGCGTTATCCACGACAGACAGGATTCGGAAGCAGCTGAAGTGCCCGTCAGCAGAGGAGTGGATAAGAAGGCTGTGGTGCACTGGCACAGCGGGACAGCACTCGGCCACACAAGAGAGGGCGATCTTACCCTTTGCAGCAGCGTGGACGGACCCGGAGAGCATTACGCTACGGGAAATAAGCCAGTCGGAGAAAGACAAGTGCCGTATGATCTCCCTCATCTGTGGAACCTGATGAGCACCATAAACTGACAAACAAAACAGAAACAGACTCACGGATACAGAGGACAGACTGACAGCTGTCCGAGGGGCGTGGAGAGGGGGCTGGGTGCGAAGGGGAAGGGATGGGGCAAAACCAACTCAGACCCGGACAACAGCGTGGTGATGGCCCGAGGGGGAGGGGGAGGGGGAGGGGCGGTAGCAGAGGGTGCAGGGGGATAAACGGTGATGGAAGGAGACTCGCCTTGGGGTGGTGACCACACGATACACGTGATGTATTACAGAATCGTACACCTGAGCCCTATATAGTTTTATTAACCAATGTCACCCCTAGTACGTGCAATAAAAAATAAAAACAACGCAAAACCGAAGACTTATTAGTGGAGAGAAGAGGCAGGGAACCACAGTCCCTGTCCCCTAACAGCCCCAACACCTTCTGGTGATGCCTCGCGCCACCGCCGGCTGTTGTGACAGCCCCCCCCCACCCCCAGCCAGGCTCCACAGGTTTGCGGGGTGGCTCACGGCGCCACGCCCCCGAGCTGGGTCCTGCTCCTCCTGCAACAGGGCCAGTGAGTACCCTCGGCAGCGGGGAACTGGCTGTCAGCCTTTAACAGCCTGTCAGCTTCTGCTCTGTCCTCTTCGTCTTAAAATAGCGCTGGTCTGTCTAAGGCTACAGAGCTGTGAGTGGTCACCCAGATGCTTGTGGTGGGCAAAGTGCCCCCCCGGAAGAAGATGCTGGAGGCTCCGGGAAGCGCGGTAACTCTCCGGCCCGCCCCGGTGCAGCTCCTCCGCACGCGGCGTTTCCGTACGCGCCGGGGTCAGCGGCAAGGGCGGCTCCTCGCCCGCCCTCCGCCTCCGAGCGATCTTCCTCGGAGCGTCTCAGTGTCAAGACGTGAAAAGCCCAGAATGCAGCAAGACGAAGGAAGTCCAGAGCTGCATTTCGGAGAAGGCGGGCGGGGCGGGGGGGGGGCATCTCCATGTGGCCCTCTCATTTATGAAGGATCAAGCCACCACCAAGCAATGTCACCTTCCAGATCGCTTCTAGGGGAACTTCTGTAAGCCCCCAGAATGCTTATTTGAAATGCTTTGGATAAATAGTTGGGAACCATTTGTCGTGGGACTTCCAATGCCATTGGACTTGGTGAGTGGTATGGCACGTGGGTGAAGCTTTTCGTGGGGGTCACGCTGCCCAGGCCATGCTGGGACACGCCTGTCTCCTGAGGCTGCTGGCGTGTGTGGGGGAGTGTTGGCTGTCACACAAACGACCTGGTTGGCTAGGTTTGTGCCTTCTCTCCCCAGCCCTCACCCCCGAGCTGCCCTTGGCTGCCGAGTTGGAGGCGAGCGCCCGCCAATGGGAAGAGCCGCCTCCGTGGGGCTGGGCAGCCTTTCTCTCGCTGGGTCACTTCTCCAGCGTCTCTTCTTGCTGCTGCCCAGACTTGTAAATCCTTTGTGGACGTATAAGAGCTTCTAGTTTCTAAGGAGGTTTAAACATGAAGGAAAAATTGTTTTTTCCTTAGGAGTCAGGACAGTAGAATTCAAATGACAAAAATTTACCAAAGCCTCTGTTTCTTGTGTTGGACGTTTTACTCTGTGAGGGTGGCGAGTGGAGGTGAGAAGAGAAGGAAAACAGGAACACCCAGCACAGAGTCCTCAGAACAACCGCCCGCAGTTAGGTCTCTTTCTGGTTCAAGACGAGCAGTTGGAATTTACGACCCAGAACGAGATAAGAACCAGCTCCGGTCCTGACCGGCCCTGGTCGGTCTGACTCATCCCGGCCTCTGCTCCCTGATAACTCACCCTCCATATCGCTCTGTGCCCTCGCTTTCTGCGGAGCTGCGGTCAGTGTGTCCATCTGGGTGGGCGTGGGCCTGGCCCAGGCTACGCGGTCCAGCCCACCCAACCGGGGACAGCCCCCCTGAGTGCCGGCGGCCACGCGCCCTGAGAGGGTCTCCCGGGAAGAGAACGTTTTCCGTGAGTGTGAAGGTTTAGCCTTCATATCAAAAAAAAAAACACCCTATTTTTTTGCTCATTTCTCTTTCTGCTCCCACACCTGGTCTTCTCATCCCCAACACACGGGTCCAAGCCCCCCAGGCGCCCAGAGAATTCCATCCTGCCTCGGCCCGTGCGGCTGCCCCCGAGCTGAGGACCGAAGTGAAGGAAAGGCCAGGGCCTTGATGACTTCAGCAGGGGTGTGGTTTCCAGCTAGATCGGGGAGGAAGCGAGGGGGGGGGAACATTGGCCCGTGGTCCAGAAGGATGGAGAGGAGAGGAGGTGAATGGGGCCCGTCCTTCTGGTTTCTGGGCAGAGGTTTCTCCATTCATCTTACTGCTGGAAACCCGACCCCGTCTGTTCTGTCCATCGGGCCCCAGCTCTGGGCTCCGGCTTGGGCTCTGTGAGTGCGGAGAAGCCATTCACTCCCCATCTCTGGTCCTCCTCCTCACCGCAACGGGAAAACAAAACCCACGACGTCTCTCTCGCAGGCTGACTGTGAGCACTCAGCTGAGGGCACGAGGGGCGCAAAGCACAGTTCCTGGCACGGAACAGACCCCCCCACCCCCCCACGACATGGAGAGATTCGTCTCATCTGAGCAGGGAGGCCTCCATGACCTTTGTACTAAAAGCACATTTTCAAATCCAGAGCAGAGCGATACACTGCAAGGAGCTTCTCAAAGACGCTGTGAGTGAGATATTTCCGAAGAGCGGGGGAGAAAGAAGGCAAGTGGGAATTCAGAACAATGCTCCCCCACGCACACCGCCTCCGTGTAAAATAATAATGTGAGCGCACAGCACCGCGTGGCCGTCTGCCTGCCCGTCAGACACGATCCAAATGGCACGCGCGTAACGGAAAGGAACACCACCGAACCGTACTCAGACGCCCGTGCTCAGTTTTCCATGCGAATGGGCAGCGATGATAGAGAAAACACATGTCCATTCAAGCAACGAGGCACTGAGCAGAAATAATCCACAGTCCTTTCTAAGTCGTATCCAGAACTATGGTCTTGGCTCGAGGGTGGAGAAGGGGTCCTTGGGGTGGGGGGTCCTCCCCTTTTCAGTTGCACCTTTCTCTCCCTTGCTCTCCTCCAACTTTTATTCGTATGCCTCTGCAGCCAGAGCCACAGATGCGAGAGACAGTGTGCCCCGATGCCCTCCACGTCCCTGAAGACGGGACTTAATTCAGAACCGGAGTTTCCTTCTCTCCCACGTCTTGGGAGCTGCCAGGGCTGGGGCTGAGACCCGTTCTAGAACAGTCCCTCCCTCCCTCCCCCATCTTCGAACCTCTCGCTTTCAGCCTCCCAGCTCCCTTGCTCTGAAGTCTCGACTTCTGAGTTCCCACTGGTCCCTCAGCCTGTTTCCACTCCTGGTTAATGGGGGTCACTTAGCCCCCCGCCCCCCAGGTCCGTCCTCTCCCCCGGAACTTAGAGCAGAGCTGACAGTGCTGGGCCCTCAGGTCCCTCCTCCCCCACCCCGGCCTAGTGTGACAGTGAGTGCGGGCCGGGCCCCTGACCTGCTGACCGAGGAGCAGTCAGTCCAAGCCACCCACCCCCAACAACCGGACCCTGTTGGTGACTCGGGTGTTTGCGATGCTTCAGGGATTCCCTCCTCGGGGGCCGCAGAAAACGTGTCTGTCGCTACAAACCGCCTCGTAGGCTAAGGAGATCAGATCACAGCGAGTCTACCCCTTCTCAGTCTCTGGGCTGTGCTCCCCTTGTCTCGGTTCCAAAAGTGCACATATGGAAAAGGAAGTCTCACAGAGAGAGATGTTTATACGTATCCAGTGATTTATATATGACATCCGCAGAGACCACGGCCCTCGGGAGGGGAGGTCTGTCTGGCACGCAGTCCGGCTGGCCTGGGAAGCGCAGGTTCGGAGCACGGGAGGGAGAGCGTGTTACAGAAGCAGCGCCGTGGTCCCCTCGCCCGCTGCGGTGGGAAACGAGCACGGACACGGGAGAGCGGTCCTGACAGAGAAACAGCCCGGGGTGATGTGCACTGGGTCTCACATGGGAAGCCCGAGGGGATGTGCACTGGGTCTCCACACGGGAAGCGGCTGAGAACGCTGGGAAGCAACGCTCGCTCCGCTTGGCCGGCTGCTTTCCTCTCCGTGGGTGGGCCGGCGTGGCAGGGACCGCGGCCTCCCCAGGCCTGGGACCAGGGAGGCGCACTGCACACGCCCCCCCCCCCCACACACACGCAAAAGGCAGAATCCCCATCCACACAAGAGGCCGCCACGTCCACCCCCACGTGGCCTGCTCAAGGCGGCGAGCAAAACCCCCAGATTCGCTGGACGTGGTTCACGGAGTGGCATGCTGTTTGCGACTCAACCACGGCCGGTGGACGCGTGGCCGAGGAGAGTCCCCCCGCGTGGGGCTCGGGCTGCGGTTTTCGCCTTGTTTCAGCAGCACGAGGAGCCTCGCCCCGGCCCCGGCCCCTTGGCGAGGGTGTCTCTGGAAGACAGAGACATGTGGCCGCCGTGGACTTGCCGTCCCGCTGGCCTGTCCGTGCAGCACCGTTGAAAACGCTCACTTGCTGAGCTCCTATGCTGCCAGGTGAACCAGGCAGACCTGTCATTTGCAGGCTCACGTGGTCGCACAGTTGGTCACTGGCAGAGCTGGGACTGAGCCCGGGCCTCCTGGCGGCAAAGCCCGGGCCTCTCCCTCCAGGCCACGCAGCATCCCTAGTTCCCAAGTCCTACGCGTCCACTTTCCAGAGAGAACAGGCCCAGGTAACCTCCTAGATTACAGTGTCTCCCCGCAACCAGCCTGCTGCCCCAACCACGGACGGCTCCCCAAACGGGGGGTGAGAAGTCATAAAGTGTTTTCAGGAAAGGAGGGCAAAATAGCAAGCAACCCACAGGGGCTGTACTTAGGATAGTTGTTAGACTTTGGGTTCTAGAAATAATCTGTTATTCTGTAGACAGAGTGGGGTGGGAACGATACTAAGAAAAGGTCGATTTACAAAGATTTTTAAAATCCTCACCCGGAGATATGCTTATTGATTTTAGAGAGGAGAGGAGAGAGAGACATCAACGTGAGAGAGAAACCAGTCGGTCGCCTCCCCTCTGTGCCCCGACTGGGATCGGACCTGCAGCCTCCCGGTGCACGGACGATGCTCTGAACACCTGAGCCCCCCGGCCAGGGCTACGGAGGATTTTTTGTGCCTTATTACACTCTCCGTGCAGAACGCGGGACCTCAGAGAATCAGCTCCCCTTGGGGAACTCAAACATTTACCATGGACCACGGTCACTCCACTTCTTGAGTAAGACCTCGAGGAAATCAGCCAAAAGAGAAAAATACTTTTGGGTAGAGCTGCCCAAGCACTCAGGAACACCGAACCGTCAGGGAGCCACGCGCACGGGCCCAAGAGGAGAAGAGCCATCGGACACACCGGAGTCCGATATTTTAAGGATATAAAACCCTGTGAACTTAGGGGACAATGTTGTGACAGAAAGTACACACAAGTCTCACCTGGAAAGGTGAGCAAACTCCAGAGAAGAGAAGTGAGTTAGAGTTACGTTTCTTTCGTGGGGTTGGGGGGGAGCCCTGCCGGTCTCCGCCCAGGGCGCCCACACCAGCCTCCGCGCCCGGGCCCTCGAGCGGCCCAGGCCCAGGCCCAGCTGGGCCGGAGGTGAACGCCGGCCTGTGCACTGCAGCTCCGCCCCCGCCCAGGCGTTATCTGGGTCAAGAGCACGTCCAGCGTCCACTCAGCACATCTCGGCGAGAACACAGTTTTCTCACAGCGATGACGCGATGGATCGGCAGTCTTGCAAAACTCTGATTGTTCATGCATCCATGCAAATATTTGTTCAACAAATGCAGTGGGGCACCTACGAGAAGCCAAGTAGTTTCACATGGTCACGATACGGTAAGCGTGCCGTAACACAGGGCGTACGAACAAACACGTTTAGGAGAAGGCTGGCGGCGGCCAGCAGTTCGAGGAAGGGAGGGATGAACAGGTGAGTGCAGGGGACATTTAGCGCCCTGACACCATTCTGTGTGATGCTGTGAGGGGGGGACACGTGACATTATGCGTTTGTCAAAACCGATGCAACACCGAGAGTGAGCCTTGGACTTGGGTTAGTAACAACTACCAATATGGGCTTGTCAGTTGAGATAAACGCTCCATGCTAATGCGGCGTGTTAATGAAAGGGGGTCTGGGGGTAGGGGGGGCGGGCGGAGGGGGTGCAGGAACTCTCTGTGCCTTCTGCTCAATTTTCCTGTGGCCCGAAGACTGCTCCGCCTGGCACGGAGGACACAGACAAGATGAGTGAGGACTTGCTTCGTGGTCTTTGTGGTCTTTGGACCCCGGAATTTCACAGGTGACACTTAATCCTTTGTTCAGTCTGGTCTCTGGCATTAGTGTCCATGGGACTCCGACGTCCACCCACAGAGCTGGACCCTCCGGAGGCCACGCCGAGCCCAGCAGAAGAACGAATGGCAAACATGCCCGTCCTTCCTGATCTCCTCGGCCTCACCATCACCGGCCGCCTTATTCTTCTTGATTTTCACTTTTTGGCTAAGAGCCCTCCAGGCACATATTTTCGAGCTGATGCCATCGACGTTTCCCGAGTTAGATTCTTAACTGAGATGTTATGTTTCATATCCTGCTTTCCCGGGTCCGGTTAATAACAAAACCACCTTTTGCTTTTAAGCAACTTTGGTCACGTATTTTAAAGCAAGACATTGGTTCAGTGGAAGGGACGTCCCAGCGTCCAGGTCACGGGGCCCCCCTGCACCGTCTTCACGAGGGAGGGTCCCCACACGACAGCCCCACGGCGGGAGGACACCGCCCGGCCTCTCCGGGGCACAATCAGCCAGCCCTCCGCAGCTACCGAGCGTGCCGTCTGCAGAGAGCGGAGCGCGGGGTCACCACATTTCCAGCTCCCCCCTCACCGGGCGTTAGAGACTCAAGCACCGGAGATGTTCCATTAAGTGACTTGACCCGACCGCAGAGGAGGGCTGCATCTGGCACCCACGTGTCGGTGCCAAGTGAAGTCCAATGAAACGCTAAGATGCACCCACACCCACCGTACACGTCCTCCTTCTCCCAGACTTCAGCTCTGTCCTGACCCACACCCTGCGAGTTTTTGGTGGTGTCCGCGGAGGAGTGGGTGGTTTGTTTAACAAGGTGACGGAGAAACGCGGGCTGCAGAGCTCGGTGTACATACAAGGGCTGCTCTGAGATCCTGAGTTGTGTTCGTCTGTGGGATGCTTGCAGTGAGAGCCGCTCTGAGGCCCGGAGCCCACCGTCCTCGGGGCACCAGCGGCGCCCCCCCGCCCCGCAGAGAGGCTGCAAACGGCCCGTCCGGACTATGCTCCAAGGCTTCCAGGGTGTGGCTCTCGAGAACAGCTATGTCCATCTTAGGACAGTGCTGGCTGCTGCTGAAGTTCTCCTCAGGTTGCCCCACAATGTGCCTCTCTCTAACTTGACACCTCGTGTCTCCGTTCTGGGCTCTGGAGCCAGAAGAGCACGTCGGCCTCCCTTTCCCACGTGACAGCACCTCACACACCTGAGGACAGCCGTCAGAGCGCCCCTCAGCCTGTCTGCGGTGCTCAGCACCCCCACACTTTCGACTGCTCTCCGCGTGGACTCTGACCCTCTGCCCTCCTGGCCCCACGCCACACCACACACTCTGGCTCACTGTGGTTCCTTTAAAATGTGCCCTGAATCACACAGCCCAGGCCCCATGCCTCCTGAGCAGCACAGGGCATGGCCAGATGACTACCTTCTGAATCCAGGACACTGTCCTTTTATTAGTGAACTTGGCCATCCGTGTGACGCCGCTGTTGGCTCACGCTGAACTTGCAGCCAACGGAAACACCCAAGTCTTTTTCACACTTACGCAATCCGTGCCTTTTCATCCCCTCGGTCACTCAACAAATATCGCCTTCAGGAAAATTATTTCCACACCAAGAGCGGACGGTTTTCCATCCGAGGACCGGGCGACACGCAGACGGAGGGAACGCGGGCTTCTGACCTACAGCTGAACCTGATGTTAGAATTTTCCATGCTAATTTAGGGCGCTGACCGAAGTATCTGGCGGCGGGTCGTTGGAGACCCAGCCACCAGGCAGAGCTGTGGCGGGAGGTGTGACGGGAACCGCGGCCGACAAGCAGGGTGCTGTCCCACCCCAGCCATCTCCCATGTTCAAAGCCGTCTGGGTAGCGGGGCACGAGGGGTTTTTCTGAAAAAGAGTCGGATCCTGGCTGTCACTGGTTTGGGAATCGGTGGAAACCCATCTTCAGGTCCAAAACGCGAGCCTCGGAGATTATATAAAAGCACCAGTCACCACTCCCGACTATGACATCAAACAAGTCCTTTCGTTCGCTAGGTGCCACCCTACACGTAAACACAGGGTGATTTTACTTAAATGCTGAAAATACTCATGAGTTTCCCATAGAACTCTTACACTGCCCAGATGGCCAGAGAACCACAAGACGCCTTTATTCCAGCTGCCCGGGCCTAGTTGGTTCCCCACGGTTTGCGAGCTGCTTGCTGGTGGCCAGGGACCTCACTCGGCTTTCGGATTTGGTTTCAGGGCGTCGCCGAGTGAGTCCACCATGAACAGCGAACACACGCTCAGAGCGGGAGGGGCCCAGCGGGGCACCACCGAGGACTCTGAGGCCCCCCAGAAGCTGCCGGCCCTTCACGCAGGTGCTCTGAGCACCGGGCGGGGCGATGTGAGTACTCGAAGCCAGAGAAACGGCCTTTCAGTTGGTGGACATCTAAGAGAAAATGCACAGAACCAAGAGCGAAACCTGCAAACCCAACTGAGCTCAAGAGGACACTGCGTCTGTGGCAGTGACCTGGTGTCTGTCTCAGGCGGAGGGTGCGGGGGGTGGGGGTGTTGGGAGAAGGAGAGGAAAGCGCGAGAGACGGCGTGCCATGCAGTTCAGAGGGAAGTAACACGCGTGCTACTCTGCACACACTCCGTTCCGCACGACTACGGTTCCTAACTAGTGCCCACAGGCTGAAGGCATGGAGGCCCACGTGCACTGATTTCACATATTTTCAGTTTTGAACTGCAGGTAAACGGGGCTACCTAAAAAAAAATAATTTCAGGAGCTGCTAACGTGCCCAGGTTGGCATTTTGAGACACCGTGGAGCATGCCCGTCTGCATACGGTCAACTGGAGAGCCGGCAAAGGACGCCTGTCAGCCCCATTCCAGATGGTGTAGAGTGGTTTTTCGGGGGACGGGGCCAGCGTCAGGGGGTCTCACGGCTTCCCCGGCCGGTTCCACGTGCAGCCGAGGCTGTGCACCGCTCGCTAGGGGCGGCTCTGGGGACGCGGCGGGGGGATCTGAGGCAGAGCGGGAGAAGGGAGCAGTTATGTCCATTCTCAGGAACGACAGCGAGGGCGGCCCCCAGAGGGTCACGCTGGGGGTCCGCAGGACAGGACGTGTGGGATGGTCCCTGGATGTGTGGGACGAGACTGATTCCTCAGAGCGCGGCGGGGGAGGTGCACGTGGACGGGCTGACCTGGGCGCGTGGCAGGGCTGCCGCTCAGCCTCCGAGAGGCTCCGGAACAAGGGGACAGGTGCGCGGTGGGGCGGTGGCGGTGCTCCCACCCGTGGGACGAGGGGGCCTTCACCAGGAGCGTGGAGAAGAGCACCGAGGACCAGGAGAGGGGCGGGCTGAGGGGGGAACGGGGGGTGGAGGGACCCTGACGGGACAGTGGAAGGGCCGGCGCCACAAGGAAATACAAGGACCCACGGCCAGACTGTGAGGAATGTCACTGTGCAGGCCCCAGGCACCGACGGACCCCGGGCTGCAGCCTGGCACCTTCGGATGGAGTGTCCTGAGCTTTGGGACGGAAGGCGCCCTGCGTCTGTGTTTAACACGGAGCGCCGCCCGATCGGCTGACCCACCTAGAGCGACACAGGAACCCTCCCCTCTCCCCGAGCCCCGGTCCCCGCAGGGGAGCCAGGAGCGTGCACGCGGGCACTGGAGGAGCGGCCGGCGTGGTTACATCAAAGCCTTCTCTGCCCAGGGCCGGCCACTCCTGCTGGACACACGCGGCCCTTCCTCTGTCTTTCAGACGGTTCTCCGTCCTCCCGGGGTGCTTTCTACCCTGCACCCGCCGAAGGGAGGGCCACGCAGGGGTGAAATGCTGCGGAATCTGCTCAAGGTCATCCAAGGTCGAGTTGGGGTGGAGCTAGCACGGCCAGGTCCTTGCCGCTGGCCGGGGCACTGGATCCTCAGCCCAGGGGACCTGCGGCGCAGGGGTTGGGCGTCTGAGGGAGAGAAGCATGCGGTGCCAGGAGTAACTGGCAACCTTCAGTGCCTCCAGAGCAGGGGTGGGGTGGGGTGGGGGTCCGGGGTGGGGAAGGAACGGGACAGGCGGCCTGGGAGGCGACCCTCCCTCCTCCGGAGCTGACAGCAGTCCCAGACACGGACTGCCCCGGGCAACCCGGAGGGAGCGAGCGAGCGAGCGAACCTGTCCTTCTGGCAAACTGGGGGGAAAGAAAGCTCCTGCTGGGAGACTGAGCTCAGCGCTGCCCCTGGGGAATCTAGGTTGTCTGCTTCAGACAGAACCGGTTCATTGTGGAGCAGATCAGTTAAGAGCTCAAAAGAAAAAAACAAAAAAGAGTATGAGTTCATGTGAGTCACCTGAAGGGAACGGCTGGGAATCAGGTGTCCTCCTAGGACATGGGCCGCCCCGCTGAGGTTACCTGGGACACCAGTGGGCTGGGGACAGGAGTGGGCAGGCCCGCGGGGCGGGGAGGTCGGAATTCTCGGACTCCCGTTCCGCCGGCCTTCAGATTTTAATTGTCGCCTCTGCTTCCCGGCCCTGGCCAGCCCACGATTAATTACGTGAGCCACGTCCCTCCCGGCCCGCCCGGGAGCAGGGGCAGCTGGGGATGCCTCCGCCAGGCTCCCGGGGGTGGGGGGGGCAGCCCTCCCGCTCCCGTCCCTGGCCGCGGCCGACAGGGCTGGGTTGGATGGAGAGCCGTGTAAACTGAGCTCCCGGAGGACGCGGGCGCCGTTCTGGCAGAACACACGCTCTGCGGGGAGGGAGGCAGCTCCAGGGACGCTCAGGGCTAGGAAACCCCAGACATGGCCCCCAGACACCCCGTCGCAGACCGGTCTGGACAAGATGCCCGCAGCCGACTGCAGCCGGGGGTGCATGTGGGGCTGGGCCAGGCCCGGCCTCTGGGGCCGAGACCTCACTTGGGGCCGGCTGACAGCGACCTCGGCTGCATGGTCGGTCTCGTTTCCAGAGCCGCGTCCCTCCCTCCCTGCTGTCCCTTGGGAAGTGAGTCCCCGCCGGAGTCGGGCCGTGAAGTCTTATTTACTCAAACGCAGAGTTATGCCATGGAAGCATGTCAGGGGACCACAGGGATTTTCCCTAGATAAGCAGAACACACATTATGCTGATTAAAATAGTCTGCCCTGGAGAATGGGTGCCCGGCTGTGTCTGTGCCCTGGCCCGGGACAGGTGGGCTCGCCCCGAGAGTTAGAGAGCTGAAATCACATCTTCCTCCTGGGACGTGTCTCTCTGCAGTGTTGGGAGGGCACCGCTTTAGAGGTTGGAGAGGGGAGGCCCCTGAGGCTGGGAACCAGGTTTTCCTGCTGCACCCTCTCTCCCTGCCATGACCCCGCTCTGTCCTGGAGATCTCCGGAGAGCCGGGCTGCTGGGGTGACCCAGAAACAAGGAGTCGGGAGCAGTCTCAAGCTCTCACCTGCTGCTTTCTAGAATGGTCCCCCCGCTTCTGTCTGCTGGGAGACACAGTGCAGGCCGCAGGCCCCGGCGTCCCCAGGGCAGCCGCTGATGCCCCACAGGCCTGCCTGGCCACATGCCCCGTCTGTCAGGTGCTCCTGGGCCATTTACAGGGACCATCGCGTGCAGAAGCCAGGCCGGCACAGCCCAGCTGCAGATGAACTTCTCTACCTGGCCGCCCCTTTCCTTCATCCCGGGGACCCACACACCTGAGCTCGACAATCACCCTGAGGCTTCTGGGGACAGCGGCGTCCAGGTGGCTTTGGGTGGGACACGGCCAGCGTGGGGCAGGAGGACTCTCACTGCTGTTATCACCCGGATGATGGACGGGCTCTGAAACCACTGAAAGTCTGACGTCTGTGCCGTGGACACTCCGAGTCTATCGTTTTATACTCCAGAGTCCTGCCCGCTCCCTGCTGGCCGGCTCCTGACACCGGCCCTGCTGGACCCGAGGCCTGGCTTGCGCAGCCCCTGGAGGGTGGCGCTGGGTGACCATGGGTGGGGACAGCAAGAGGCCTTGGGAGGTGCTGACGACGGGGGGGGGAGTCTGGAGGAGGAGCGGGGGGAGAGGGGAAAGTGAGGACCCGATGCTAAGGAATGCCTGGGCCCCGCGGTGAAAGACGGATTAGGAGAGAGGCCTCGGATGCTCTTCTCTAGAAGTGTCTCAGCCTGACGCAGGTGCGGACCTGCAGGTGGGGCCGAGGCTAACCGTCCAGGGCGGGGCCTGCGGGGAGGCCCAGGCAGCTGAACTCCCCAGGGGGCCACGACGCGATTCGGGTTAGAAACCTGGGGCACAGCTTCCTCGGGGGACGTCAGTGACCATCGCTCCGACGGCCAGTCTCTAAAGATCGTATCCTACTGCGTAATGTGGGCGGGACTCCTGCTTTTACTAATCTGAGCGTGGAAAGTCGTGCACTATCACACGAGCGAAACGCAACCGCTGCATACTGCTGCCGCGTACTTTAAAGGGTTGACAATGTGTGACATTTGGACTTTGAGTTCTGGTCCCGTCGCTGCTGTCCCCGTGGGCTCCGTGAGGCTGCCGGGCGGCTGTCCCTTTAGTGAGGGAGGGAAGCTAGCTGGCCCCTGCGTCCTTCAGCCCGGCGTCTCCTCTCTCCTCCTCCGGGAGCCACCAGCAGGCCGAGCTCCCAGACGTGGGCTGTGATCCCCACTCTGCACTAACTGCCCTGTGGCCGCCTGACCGCGTCCCCTCGGGACACCGGTGCCCAGTTCTGTGAAAGCCTCGGATGTCCATCCCAGTCCCACCTGCACGGGTCACTCCCGGCTACTAAACGTGCCTCCTGGCAAAGAATAGAACTTCAAACTGCCTTTCAGACTTCTTGTTCTTGTCAAATCGTGAGTGTGTGTGCGCGTGTGTGTGTGTGACGGTTGGGACTTGTTGAATATCTCGAGTCACAAACACGAGCAAGCCCGCTTATGTGGAAATTCGTGGGGAGTGAGGTGGCTAAGCCTTAGACACCACACGCACTCAGGACGCAGTGTTTTTTTTAAATGTTATATGTGGACGAAGCCTTCCAGAAAGGCACGCCGGTTCAAGCAGACAGGGCGAGCATGTGGGGAAGGTCATGCAACTCCTGCAAAGCCCGAACGCAGGGAACAGTGCTAGGCTTTGGGTCACGAGGACACAGCTGAGACCGCTCGCCTTCAAGGGCCACGCGGTGCACAGAGGGTCAGGTGTCTTCACAGACAAGGACCAGGAAAGGCAACGTGTTCGGGGCTGATTCGAATACGGGTCACGCCCTAAGTTTCCCAGACGCCCCTGCAGCAGCCCGACGACAGTCAGCCTCGGCGATGTGCTTGCAGGAAAGATTTAACTGTGGCTCCACGGCCAGGCAACAATGGTCTGATGGCTGTGTGTCTGCTTTACGGTGCAACTCAAACGCCCAGCCCATCGCACCGCAGACGCCCCTCCCACTGTGGGGCGTCAGACAGTATCCCCCCGGCAGGGCAGGCGGCGGGGCAGACTCCAGGGCTGCTCGGTGTCTGCACGGAGAAGCTGCTCGGGGAGCAAGGGAGCTACACTTGCTGAAGGGAACCGGGGAGCCTTGCTGGGCTGGGTGTGTGGCGGGCTCGGCCTGCCATTTGCATGAATAGCCTGGATTTCCTTCAGAGGCAGACCGTGATTTCAGTAACAGTGCGTGCTGGGTGTGCAGCTCCTTCCTGAGCCTCTCCAGCGTTTCACACCGTTGGAATTCTTAGTCGATCAAAAGAAGAAAGTCTGTTCTAGGCCATTTCGCTTGTCTCCCTGTCTGCCTGTCTGAGTTCTGAGTCTGCTGCAAGGGTGCTCTGCCCAGCCGTGCCGGGGGCGGAGCCACGCAGTGACCGTGAGCGCCCGCCCCGAGCTGCAGACTGTCCGCTCAGGGCCGCCCGCATTCCTGGGCTGGGGAACCTGACCCTGGATCCCGCCCGAGGCCATGCATGCGCCCGTGAGAGATGCAGCCCCGGGTGAGCCCGGTCTGTGCATAAACTACTCTACCGGCTCCACAAAGATCTGCTAACAAAAACACAGACAGACAAAACCACCAGAAAGGCACCGTGCAAGGTTCTGCCACGGCACAGAGCTGGATTTTCGTATCTCCAAAGGTAAACGGCAGCCAGGGTCAAGGTCACCCAAAGGCCACGGGGCAGTCCCAGCTGTGTTTACCTAAACTTTGCCGACTTCATCAGTCAGTGCTCACAACTCACATTCCATGCAGGGCCCTGGACCCGCTCATGCCGCTTGTTGCCTACGAGTCACACGGCACCCCAGTGTCAGGTGTGTGTCCCTCTTTGTGGACTGAAAGCTGGTGACAGCCTAGGATGGCAGGAGCTACACATTTCTGCTCATCACCCCTGTCACCAAAAGACATTTTTAAAGATGTCCCCCCAGTAACCGATTAGTTACTTCATTATAACGCACATAGACAGTATACTGCTCCCCAGGGGGATGCTTTCCTAGCTAATGAGTGTGTTAACACAGTTTTGAGTTACTATTCCCTAGCCGTGTTGTCGTATGTGCTGGGTGGTAAAGCACACAGGTCTGTTTTCGAGCCTTCCATCGCCACACAGCTGTGCGCGTGCTGGGAACACGGGAGGTCCGCTCTCCCGGCCGGCTCCATGTACGCAGTACGGTCTCGCCACCTACAGCCCACCGGACCACCAGGAGTCATTCCCCCTCTAGCGGAAAGTCTGCACCTTTGACCGACGTCTCCCCACGTCCCTCACCCCCCAGCTCCTGGCGGCCACGGCTCTGCTCTCCTTTCTACAAGCTCAACCTTATTATTCTTATTAGTTTTTTAGATTCCACACATAAATGAGATCATGCGGGATTTATTATTCTCTGCCTGGTTTATCTCACTTTGGACAACGTCCTCCAGGCCCGTCCACATGGCCGCAAATGGCAAGAATTCCTTCTTTTTATAGCTGAACCGTATTCCAATGTATCACATTTTCTTCATCTAGTCGCCCGTCTACCACACTTAGGTTGTTTCCTATGTCCTGGCCGTTGTGAATCCTGATGTGGTGAACTTGGGAGGCCAGATTTCCCTTTGAGATACGGATTCATTTGGTTTGGATAAATACCCAGAAGTGGGATTACTGGATCATACGATGGTTTTATTTTTAAGTTTCTGAGAAGCTTCCGCACTGTTTTCCGTAAAGGTTGTACCAATTCACATTCCCACCAATTACGTAAGAGTTCCCTTTTGTCCACATCCTGGCCACCATTTCTCTTGTCCTCTTGACGGTAGGTAGGTAGCCGTTCTGACAGGTGGGAGGAGATACCTCATTTGGTCCTAATTTGCATTTCCCTGACGTGGGTGCCTTCTTCTGTACCTGTTAACCATTTGTGCGTCTTCCTTGAAAAAATATTTATTTGGATTTTTTGCCAATTACTTGATAGAGTATTTGTTTGTTCTTTGTTTTTTGTTTATTGAGTTGTATGATTCTTTATATATTTTGGGGATGACCCCTTTCTCACAGATATGGTTGCACACAGATAAATCTGATGCCAGTTTTGATCTTGTAAAAGCAGCCGGTCAAATCCAGTACGCAAACACATTTTTCACTTGAAAACCATTTTGGCTGAATGCATTAGGTTTCTTCCTTTTCGAGCCTTTCCCACTAGGAAGTTTTTCTGCCTAACAACACTCCAGGGAGGCGCAGCCCTGCGTGCTGAAACCTGCAGTGACCAGGTGCTCAGAGAGGTACCCTGAGGAGGTACCCCGAGGAGGTACCCCAGAGCAGGCAGGCACACTGTGACCGGGCTGACAACCAAGCCAGGAGCTGGGACCATGGCCTCGCCGAGGCCCTCCCTGCCGCTGGGGGCTCAGAGCTGGGTTTCCTGCTGAGTGGTGGCAGCCCCCAGCGGCCAGCGCCATTTCTAGGAGGTCCGCCTCTGTGTGTGGCCGCATCACTGTGACCTCTCTGGAGGTCCGTCTCTGGGGACCGGCTCTGTCATATTGGTACCTGTCATGAGACGCCTCAACTACTTCCAGGAACTAGACCGATTATACATAAGCATACATGAGAGGCAGACCCTGCGTCGTTTTGTCCTTATTCTACTTCCCCAAACAAGGCTTCCTTTTCCAGTGCCCTTCCTCAAACCAAGGAGAAGGACAGGTTTGTAAGAGGGGACAAGCTTGCTCAGCAGCCATTGTCACTCTCTCCCCCTCACTCGTTTAAGAGGAGCACACTTATCGACGACTTCCTCCAACAGAGGCGATCGGCACACAATGGTGTCCCACCCCTTCTCAAAGGGAGGCTTTCAGCTTGCTGTCCCTAAAAACTAGCACCCAGGGGAGCGGATCCTGGTCACTGTTTGAAAGACTGTCTCTGCAACTGCTGTTCACGTGGGGTGTGCGGTCTCACAGGCACCCTTGGAATACATGGGTCTGTGGTCCAGCAAACCCGAGTGACTGTGGGCTGTCACAGCGTGAGCCAGGCCTGCTCGTGGTGGGAGTGTCCGGACGCTTTAAGGTGCAATGTGCACAAGAAGTCGTCTTGTGGATGCCGAGTTTTCCGAGCTTACTGGACCACAGAATGCTGCTTTATTTTTGAGGACATCTGTTAACGTGAGCATGTGTCTAGGGCGCAGAGCTGGGAGCCGCTGAGGGAAGGCGCACCCGGCCAAGCGCTGCCCGTGACAACCATGCTGACTGTTGGCCCCGCGCCGCTGAGAAGCCACCACAAGGGTGGTGGCCGCTTCCCGGTGGGTCTCTGGGAGCGAGGAACCGGATCTCGCCCCATATACTGGAGGCAGATTTATGCGTCCACAGTTCCTCCCCTTGGCCGGAGGAGAAAGGCCCGAAAGCAAATTAAATCCGTGTTTGTCTAGATGCTCATTCTTTCAAGCTATGAAAGCCAACCGTCCAGAGAAAGCAAGCCCAGAAAAGTTAAGGGTTTGGGCCCGAGATGTGAGGGCTGGAAGGGAGGAGACCAGGAGACACTCGGAGGTTTTAAGCGAACACGCAGCACATTTCTGGGCCCTCCTGGTGCACATACCCCGTGGTCCATCCAGTCCTGGCGTGCGAACACGCGTGTCACCAGAAGCCAGGCTGGTAAACAAGTAGGAAGAGAAAGCTACAACTTCAATATTCAGGGTCTGGCACAAATAATGCCCCTGTTTCGTTACAAAAATTTTTATTGCAGAACCGTAAGCCTGTGATTCTGCAACACAACAACATCACACTCAAGCACACTGTATGGCATCCTAGGTAAAATGTTCAAAGTAAATCTATAAATTATTGCACCCATATTTTGACCCTACCAACTGCACTCAAGCAGGCCTTACTTCTGCCGGACCCTGCATACTATTCAATGCAATAGACTTTCTGTTTCAACGTGTGTAATTAATTTCAAAATATATTAAGGAGATTTTTAACCTATTTTTCTTGTACTACGTCTGCAAAAACCCAGCGTGCATTTTAACACTCTCTGCACCCCTCAGTTTGGATGTGCCACACTTAGAGGGCCTAGCGGCCACCAAACGTGGCTCATGGCGACCACATCGGATGGCAACGGTCTAGAAACGACACCGTGGACGAGGACGGTGTCAGGAGCAATGAAACAGTTCATGTTTGCTGAGCACTTTCCACATGCCAGGCCCTTTTCCTGTGCTACCTCCCGGAGTCCTCCCTACCGATCTACGTGCCACGTGGTCTTTGACGGGGAGCGAACGGAGGCACCGGGAGGTGCTCCCGGTACACGGCGCAGCCACTGCGGGTTGGGGCCGATGCCGGGGCTCTGCGGCCCCCCGGGAACCCCCTCCAGAGTCCTCCCTTGGAGCTCATTTTCTTAGATCTGTAAGTGGATGGGGACGCTTGGGTAGTGTAGGCAGAGCAGGAACTGATAGACAGGATAACGCAAACTTCCTAAAATCTTGCTGAACGGAGTCAAACTTGTGAAAATCTCTGCTTCGTTGTTTTTCAACAAACAGTTCTGTCGAGGTCTCCAACCTCATGGCCGTTCTTTTGATTTTCTCACCTGGCGGGGTGGGGGCCGTGATTTGAATTCTGTGGATCTGCAAGCTTAAGCAATTTGGGGGGCTCTTTTTCAGAGGGCTGGGCACAGGACCAGGGAAGGTGCCCATGCCAGAAGGGTGCTCGTCATGTGTTTCGGGGGCGTCTGTGCGAGCACACGACTCACAGGACCATGCCAACCGCACCGGTGCCCTCGCTCCCTGGCAACAGCAGGGGCCTATGGACCTCGGGATTCTGCTTCTGTGAAATGGGGGAGTTGGGCCCGGTTCTGAGCTCCTTTATTCACTCAGCAAATACGTGTGGAGCACCCAGGCACTCTTACAGGTGTGACTCCACGGTTCAACAAATTGTATTTTATGATACATGATGGGACAAAAGGTGTTATTGGAATCAAACTCCCAGCCACGATTTGTTTTGTGAGCTGGCCTCTGATTCCAACGAGACCCTTGGTTGCCCGCCCTGCGCACGCCCCACGGGTGTGCAGCTGCTCCAAGGTTCTAGTCGCTTCCCTCGGCACCGCTAAGGGCGTCCTGACTCCGCAGGAGGTGTGGGGCGGCTGGTCGGTGGTGCCCTGGCTCTGGCGTGTGCTCTGCCCGGCGGAAGGCGCACCGCTGTGAAACCTCAGCGCAGACACCACTGTCTCAGAGACCCAGGAAGCAGCAATGGGTGTCCTTTGCCACCGGCTGCCGCGATCCACGCTCCTGAGCACATTATCCCCCCCCCCCCCCACCCCCGCCACGGGCAGGCAGGCTGGTGTCAGAGAGAGGAGCGCTCAGAACCGAGCAGCTGCCTTCTGTCCCAGACAAAGCCAGGCCAGAACAGGCTGGTTTTTCTTCTGGTTTGGAGGGAGGGAGGTGGCGCACGATTGCTTAACCTCTCGCTGCCCCGGCGCTGCCCTGAGAGGGAAAAAGAAGGAAAAACAGGAGTCCACGTTTTATGTCCGATGTACGTGGTCTCTCCCATGGGCGGGGGGAGCCAGCCCTGACTCCGAGGCCTCCTGGCTCCTTTGTAAGCAAGTCGATGGGTGGGGACAATCAAGGCGCCTTCACACGACTCCTGCTTTCACTTGGTAAGTGTTCAGGTTGGACAAGCCGGTGCAGGTGAACTTGGAATGCTGGCCCCGGTGCACCTCTCAGGAATGCCAACCTCCCTGCTGGTTGTTGCACTTGGGGCCCCTACAAAACCCAGGCCAAGGACTGATTAACTCCAAAGCGAGAGGCGTAATGAATCGGAGCGCAGGCCAGGGTAGCACAAAGACAACAGACGCGTCAGAGCCAACTGTGGCGGGGCAGGGCCCATCCGGGGCCTCTCTCCCCAGCACCACGGCCATTTGGGGCCGGGGTCGTGCTTTGTGGCGGGGGCCGTCCTGTGCACGCAAGAATGTTTGCAGCAGCCCCGGCCTCTCCCCACTAGACGCCAGTGACACACCCCAGTGTGAACACCAGAAACGACTCCCAGCGTGGCCAGGTGTCCTCGGGCGGTGAGGTGCAGGGAGCGGCATGCAGAATTGTCCCCAGCTGAGAGCCACTGGCCCAGTTCTCCATGTTCCCGAAGCTACGGCTTGATTTGTGACCCCAGCCCCGGGCTGTACTGTGAGTCCTCCCTCTGAGGGTGGCGAACACCGCGCCTGGAGCAGACAGTCGCTGAGTGGCAGTTTGGAGGACAGGCGCCACTTGATGTGGAGTAAGTGGAACATACGCTAACCGAGTGCTGTGTTTTCTGTTTGTAAAGGGTGCCCGTTTATCATACCGGCCACGTGAACGGGGCAGTCTGCTTGACGGACAACAAGCGGAGATTCACAGACTGCTCCTACGCCCCGACAGAGTCACCGGCAAGGCTGGTTTCCATCCGCCGAGGTGAGACGGGAAAGAACCCTTTGCAAACCCTGTCCAAGCAAAGTCAAGTCCATGCTCCCCTGCAGACCCACCTGTGACAGCAGAGTCTGGCCCTCGGACATTACTCTGCTTTGATGTTGTTTCCCATTCCCTCTATGCTATGGCTTCTGGTGTAAAGATTCAAGAAAATCACCTAGTAGGTGGTTCAAAAGTTTCGAAGGTCGTAACCCCCTCACATGCTTATGCAGAGCGCCCTGCATGGTCCCCCTTGTGAAGGAGACTGCCACCCCGTCCCCGCCCCTTGGAAAGATAAGTCAGAAACGGTGCAAACTGTGCCCAGAGCTGACAAGCAGGTGCTACTCGGGACAGGAGTCATAGAGTTAGACCAACATTGCTTTTCCTGCCCCTGAAATTCAGTTTCACTTCATTAATGACTCCTCAGTGAGGGCCTGTGATCTCCTCGCCATTGCCCCAACGCTGGGCCGGGCGGGACCCGCAGGCAGATAGGACGTGACTCCTGCCTTTGGCCACGGGGACGGTCACAACTTTCCAGGGCGGAGCGAGCTCCCTGGGCCCAGCACTCCTGGAGGTCACAGTCCATAGTTACTTCCCAGCCAAAGAGAGTCCAACCTACTTCTCTTTGATGTAATATTGAAGAGTCGTCATGGTTACCCCCTTCGATGAGGCACTTAAAATCGCTTCATCGTCTTCCATGCAAAAAAATAATTAGCTTTCTCTTCATTACGACGGGGACTCGGAAGGTCGTATGTTACTCTGAACTGCCTGCCAATTTCTACTCATCTGAATTTTTGAAAGGAAACAGAAATCGACACCCCTGCGTCACTGGGATGACGGGGCAGACCGCAGAGAATTCTTCGACCCTTCCCCGGGCAGGGAGCTAATCACGATGGCACGAAGCAGGTGTGCTCTTCCTTGATAATTCAGTTTTAACCCAACATCTAATTCCTCAAAAACACTTTTAAGCCAATGCATGCTCCTCACTTCAGAGGCGAATTCCAGGAAGAGTGAAATAAGTAAGGAGCCCTCGCCACTCTCCTTGAGACACGCTTGTTCCCTGCGCTTCCGAAGCCGAGGAAGACCCACGAGGAAGTTCGTGGACTGGGATCCCTCCCTCCGACCCCATTGTTTGCTGGTTTAGACCAAGTCCCACGTTTTACAAGGCACTCATGCTGGTCAGTGAGCCCACCTGGCCTGATTCAGAGCCCACCTGGCCTGTGGGCCGAATGACCGACCCCATGGCATCTTTTCGCACGGAGCTTACAGCCCAGCGAGAAAGCCGAACCGGACCTTGAACCTCGGCCACGCCATTCAGAGCACTGCAGCAGAAGCTCGGGCTGCCTCCGCTCCGTGCCTCTGGGGAAACCTCCATGCACAGCCGATGACTCTGACACACAGCCGGGACATTTGCCACTAGGGAGAGGCCCCGCTGAACTCACTCAGGGCTGTCCCGAGGGGCCTCGCTGACTCAGGGGAAGAAGACCAGGAAGTTGTCGGGATCCCTGCCACGGAAATGGAGATTTCCCAGCAGAAGCAAATGCACGTCTCACACACAGAGAACGCTCGTGCTGTTCCTAGAGGAGCAGCAGCAAACGTCTTCTGCCGGGGGACGGCGGCCCCCACCTGCTGTTTACAGAGCCGTTCCGGCGTGCCGGTGACCTCTGCCCCAGTTAGCGGCGCACCGCACCGTGTATACAAGGGTGGCTGCGTTTCTCCTGCTCCCATAAACAACGTCAGATAAACATCCAGTGCCTATTTTTTTGTCAACCTGAGATTTCCTGGGAAAAGGCACGCTGTCCCCAAAACACAGCATGTTTCATAAGTAGGCACTGGAAAACAGAAGCAAAGAATGTCTCTCTCTGATTACAGTGGTCATGAGATGACAAAACACAAAGTAAAAACTAGATTAGGGAAGTGCTTTTCAATGTGACTTCGCAGGACACCAAACCAGTTCTGAAACACTGCAAAGGTCCAATCCACCCACTTACGTGTTACCAAAGCTTCGACCCCTTGAAAAGTTGCCCATGTTTATCCAACAGAGAACTCACATAATTAGCAAATCTTCAAAGTGCACCTTTTTCTTAAGTATCTCTGAACCCTACCTGAATTTAGCCATTGGTCTCAGCATTCATATCTCTTTGAAGGAAGGCAGGATAGATGAACAGCGGTCCTGCAGCCAGTGTGTAGGCAAATCCGCCTTTTCCATTTTCTTGGGGTAAAAAAACTACTCCTGACCTCCAAAGGGCCAGATTCCAGGCTTGAAGCAGAAAACTCAGCAAACATGCGGGTAAATATAAAACAACGGCTTTCTTTTCTCTGCTTCATTTCTTTAAGATGCAAGTGACTGTTTAAAATAGTAAGATCATCGTTAGGTGTGACTTACACACACACACGCGCAGTGGTTGTGACTTATTGCTTCAGCATGGCTCCGGCTCTACATAAATTCAGAAGAATTTAGCTTATATCCAAAAGGAATACACAAGATTTTTAAATCTTATTTTAAAAAAAAAGGCCCTGGCTGGTGTAGCTCAGTGGATTGAGCTTGGGCTGCGAGCCAAAGTGTCGCAGGTTCGATTCCCAGTCAGGGCACGTGCCTGGGTTGCAGGCCATGACCCCCAGCAACCGCACATGGATGTTTCTCTCTCTCTCTCTCTCTCCCCCCCTCCCTTCCCTCTCTAAAAATAAATAAATAAATCTTTAAAAAGAATTAAATGAATAACATGGATGAGGGCATTTCCAGTTGAAAAAAAGATCTTACAACACTCTCTGGCCCTCCCCCAAGTGCACCCTCGGCTACGAGAAGACGATTTCAGAGCAGTATCCCAAGTGTCCCCTGGTGCTCAGTCGCCTCCTCGAGCGGGAGACGGGAACCAAATACACATTTGCATCCCGGAAGCAAGCTCAGGCCGTGGCGCATAGTAGGTGCTCAGTCAAAGGGGGTGGACGAGCCGCCCACTGGGCAGCGGTCGCTCCCCTCAGGTTGTCACGGGTCTGAGCCCGTCCTCTGTGGGCCGCTGCACGGCTGCCCATGGGGTCCGGGGCACCAGGCAGGGCCTGCTTCTTCCCCTCCCCTGCCCCCCTGTTTCACCCCGCTGCCTGGCCAAAGACCTCGGGCTCACGTTAGCAGTCCGCGAGCCAGGGGAGTGTCCCCCGTGGTCCCCACGGGCTCTCTGGGGAGCGGGGCACAGCACACATCGCTTTGCGGTGGGTGCCCTCTCCTACGGCCAAGCCTCCCGAAGGCTCCAGGCCCTCTTCCCCCCGCCCCCGTCACAGTCCCCCTTCCCGCCCGTCGTCACCAGTGCCCCCGTGCGTGCTTGGCCGGGGCGCGGACGCTCCGGGGCGCCCCACAGCGGGACGGCGCCGCACCGCTGCGCTCCAGGGGGGAGGGGCAGCTCCGGGTGCGCCCGCCGCCCTGCCCCGTCCCCCGTCCTGGCGTCCCGCCACCCATCTCGGAGCCGGCTCTCAGGACCGACGCGGACCAGTCCGGGAAAGCATCCACAGCATTTCTGATCTGGAATAAACGTCGGCAGAAGGTACCTCTGAGCCGACTGGCTGCTGGGCCGCACGACTGAAGGGACCCCTCACCGCCGGGGAACAAACCTAGAACTGAGAGGACGGCGCCGATGTCCAGGGCTGACCCTGGTCCCTGTGAGCACGGAAGCCGGGGACTTGCTGCCCACTGCACCCCCCCCGCCCCGCCCCCATCGCCAGGTCAAAAAGGGAAACGAGGCAATTCTCGCACGATTATGCAAATGAGGCGAAGTGTGTCCACAGTTCTGAGAAAGTGGGACGTGCCCTGCAGAGCCAGAGGCTCTGCGGAACGCGCACACACGTGCTTTGCCGGGGACCACGCCGAGGGGCGGCATTCCAGTCTGAAGTGCTCACAAACCGCGTGGGGGCCTGCGGACCCAGCGGGGTTCCGGCCGGCCGGCTCCTGTGGGCGGAGCCCGCATTTCCCACGGACCCTGATTCCCAGCAGCTTGTGGGCCCACGGTGCGCAGGACACGCGCAATGCTTGCCTGCGGGGTTGAACTAAACTGAAAAAAATGACAGTGAAAGGCGCCCCTGAGATTCTGCCCAATCAGGCGGATCTATGGAAACAAATGGGCCCCCCCCGGGTACTGCCGCCAGAGTCCTGGCTGCGCCAGGTCACCTGTGCGAGTGTCACTGGCCGGCTCGGGAATCTCCCCCCGGAGGATCTGCAGAATGAGGACGGGTTTGCCCAGTGGGTGGGGAGCCGGCTGCCCTGTGGGGGTGAGGTCCTCTCCTCTGCGCCAGGGCGGGTCTGCAGACAGTCCCATGAGAGCCTGGCCCTCGAGTCCGGGAGTGACAGGGAAGGAAGCGTGTCTACACCCCCAGTGACGCTGTCTTCCTGCAAGGATTCTGCGGTCAGTGCGTGCCTGCGGACGAGGCCGTCCGTGGAGGGACTTGGGCACGTGGTGAGGAGGAGGAAGACACCACGTGGCCGCCACCCTTTCTCGCCCCTGTTTTTTAAATAATTTGTCATCAACGAGGAGTAAATTGGAGTAACAGTAGCGTCTCACTCTGAGTTGGAGAAATCTTTCTGCCACGTACACCAAAAGGAAGAACAGACGCACCGCCTTGACTTTGAAGTCGGACGCTTTCCTTGAGATCCCGAGTTTTCTAATAAAACCTCGCTTTCCCTCCAGGTCTCTGCCACTTCTCTCCAGCGACCGTGAGTCGAGGACTGAGAACTCTGATTACGGGACACCCGACACCCAGGGATGTGTGCGGACCAACCAGGAATGCGTCACTGAGGGACCATGTTTGCAGGCTCAGTGTCCGCACCGAGAGAGGGACCGCTGCCAGCGTCCCGGAAGGGCCTGGTCGCAAGCACCTGCCCTTACAGTGGGGGAGGCCAAGGAGTCCAAGCGGACGACGGTGACATGGAACAGGTGACGCGGACGCACAGATACCTAACCACAGGCGACCGGAATGGCATGTAAGTGCAGCACGTGCAAATTACTCCAGAAGCTGCAGGAGGGCCTGGCTTTGTTGAGTCGATCGCTCAGCCTCTCTCTGTTGGCGGACCTGTGCTCTCCCTCCACCCTCGACCCCCTTTTCCTCCTCCTGCCTCTGAGGCCTCCCAACGTTAAACACAAAAACATTTCATTTAAACAAAAATGAACTGCTCAATAGTATTGTGGAGACTACGATTTCTGTGATGTCACCTCACTAGCTGATGAAGATGGCGAGCATTTAGCCTAGGTTCATTTGAGATAAGATATCAAACTAAATATTTAAAACTTAGCTACTAAGACGTTACCATGGGAACGGGGGGTGCATGGGACCTCCCTGACTCTGTTTCGCAACTTCCTGTGAATCTGTGATTCTTTAAAAATAAAGAGTTAGCAACAAAAGCTTTGCCTTCGCAGCAAACCACGATTCATATTTACACAAGGTGGTCAGTGTTTTGTTTTTAGTGGTTTTTCCCCCTAGGAACTACAACGATTAAAAAAGTCTTCCTGACTTCTCTATGAAGTAAAAAGATACTATTGAGGGAAATCGCATCAAAGTATTACGCTCACACAAGTACTCTGAAATGTGTTTTGAAAGTTTTTGAAAACGCTATCTAAGGGCCATACAATTAACATCCTCAATCCTTCCTTCCTAACCATGTATTTTTTCTCCCCTTCTTAAATTAAAAAAAAATGCTCACTGTAAAGTTAATATGCAAAGAAAATAAATGTTTGCCTCCCAAAGCCCCACGTGCCAGGAACGACAGTCGCCTCCCTTTGTGTCCTCCACGTTTTCAGATGGACCCGCCGGGCACACCCTGCAACCCCGCCATCGTGTCTCCAAACGCTCAGGGGTGGAGAGGCCCGGCCCGAAGGTCAGACCCCCTTCCGACCCGTCTGCAGAGCAAGTCTCTCGTAAACCTGCACCCTGTTTGAAGCAGCCACCGGCAATGCCGGTGAGGTGAATTATCATCTTTGAAGTGTTAGCTCTTCCATGTTTGGTGTTTCTTGCAGCAAAAGCCATTTATTTTTACTCACGGATTTAAAACAACTTTAAAAACAACTTTTATAGGCTGCTGGTAGGAGACGGCAGGGCTCTAGCATACGTTAATTCATGACCAGCTGTCACTTGGCCCATTCAAAAACGATGGATGGGCAGGTAGGTAGACAGGTAGGTAGGTAGGTAGACGGTGCATCTTCGTGGTTCCCTATGAGCACCTGCAGGCCTGCGTGTGATGAATGGGGGGAACATGGGAACCCCAGGGCAGTCCCCAGGCTGGAGTCCTGGGTGAAGGTGGCGGTCCCCGGGACAGGGTACAGCGCTCAAAATCCATCACACGTGCACTGCCTGTTGCCTGAAACAGCCCGGCTCATTTCAGACCGAACATCACTGGGGGCGGGGGGGGGGGGCAGCACAGATCGGTTCTTTTCTCCTGTTCAGGAAGCTCAACTGCTGCCGAAGGGGCCGAGGGCCGTGGCAGGGTGCTGGTCCTCCTCCGGGTGGGATGGCCCCGGCGTCCAGGGGACCACAGGGACACAAGCAGCCTGGGGAGGCACGCGGCCATCACTGCCACTGGTGCTTCAGGGGCAAAGGGGCGAAAGGACGAGTGGGGGAAGACAGATGGGACGTGGAGCCTTTGCAGCAGCCACGTCAGGTCCTGCTGCAACCACGGCCCGGGAGTTTGCCGCAGCTGCCCAGCGAGGGGAAGAGCGTTTTAAAGACAGGCCCAGGCTCTGCAGGAAAGAGCAGTGGCCCAATGATGGACAGGCAGACCCCCCGCTGTGGAAGGACGGCAGTGGGGGGCAGTCGGTGTGCTCTGGGGGTCCTGCCACGGGGCTGAGTCAGGCTGGTGGCACTGCCCGGGTCCTGAGGCCTCCACAGGCGCCCGAGCGGAGGGTGGGCAGCTGGGACAGAAGGGGCCCAGCACGCCTAGTGGGGGTGACCTCAGGTAAGTGACATGAGCATGCCCAGGTTCTGCACACATAACAGGGATCGTAAAGGTTGTGCGGACGGGTGGGGGGGACGAGGTTAGAGGTCACAGTGCAAGTCAGCCCTCCGACGGGCTGGAACGGGCTCCGGGGGCCGCCCTGCGCCGCGTCCTCTACCCGAACCATCCCTCCTCCCGTCCTTCCTGCAGCCCCACGTGATGGGCGCTGTGATTATTTGCATTCTGCAGATGGAAATCAGGACTCAGGTGCTCGCTCACCTGGCCTGCATCGCCCTGCAGCCAAGGTGGGGCCCGGGTCCCCTCCCTGCACCTCCTTGAGCTGTGGAGCAGGGACAAGCCTCAGTCACTAACTCTGGTCCCCAAAGGGCTTGCACAGCAGGTCTTGAGATATTCGAGTCCATTTTTGTTTGTTTGTTTGTGTGTTCGTATTTTATGCCCCGTACACATTTTTTCCTACTTACAAAAAATTTAACGTCACATAGATGCTAGAGATCAGGTTATCGTTGCCTTTTCTGGAGCCAAAAAGCTGTGCCCTCCTCCGACTATTAGTGAGGACTAGTGCCGGGGTCACCGGTCTGATGTGTTCTGTAGTCTGTGGTGACAACGTGTAGCCTGGGGAGGTCGCTCACTCACAGACACGGCGGTTTTGAACACACGCGGCACCAGAGGAAGCTCCCAGACCCCCACCCAGTGGTAGTGACCTCTGTGTGCACAGCATGGTTATTCCAAGAGCCCCGGCCACCGGCACAGGTGGCTTTTTGACCTCTGGCTCGGCGAGTCCCCTCTGCCCCACAAGTCCAGTCAAGTCCTGGCCGAGAGAGTATCCCCTTTCCTTCCCTGAGTCAAGAATGCCTGGACATTTCCCGCATTTTTAATGAATGACAGGCACATTCCACTTTCTAGCCAGAAAAATTACAATGAGACAGAGACTCCCCAGGAGAGCCAGTTCTATACTGACCAGCAGGTGCTTATTACCGACACGTTTACATTCACATCTTGTGTGCATTCGTGTTTGCTTTGATGTCATAGGCGCTCCAGCTGCGAGGAGCCTGGGCGCCGTCTAGTTTATTGTATGGAAGCTAAAATGGGGAAGAGAGACTCTAACGCATTTTATTTCCGGTTGTAACCAACGACAGAGATCAGGAAAGCAGTTACATTTAGCTACGTCCCAAGAAAAACTCCTTTAGCAAGAGCACCTTGCAAAGTATGAGACACGCATAGGCATCTTATGTTAGAAATAATTACAAAGACTGACTTTGATACCTTGTAACTTTAAAACAATATATGGTGTACTTTTGCAGTCATTTGTCAAACTTTCTTTCTCAGTGGAGGTTTATTCACAGCAGCGTGCAAATAAGAAAGGGAGGAAAAGAGTGAGGGAGGAAAGGAGGAAGAACAGACTGAGGTAATGCAGTAGTCTCACTCATAAATGGTTCCATGCATGATGGCTAATAGAGCACCAGGAAATGGCAGCAGAGAGAAAGACATCAAGAAGTAACTATAAGGTAAGAGAATTGTCCCGAAACGCCAAGATTGTGGGTTCGATCCCTGGTCGGGGCACGTACAGGAATCAACCAATGAATGCAACAGTAAGTGGAACAATAAATCTCTCTCTCTAAAAAAAAATCAATAAATAGAAAAAATAAAAAGGAGAAGTAACTATAAGGATAAGGTTTCCGACTATCTATGAACTTTGCAGCAAATCGAAGCCAAGAAAAAGCTCTGAAACTCATCAGATTTCAAAGCCCCTGAGAGTCAACACCTTAAAAATCAACAGGTGCCACGGTAATTCTTCAACTGCTACCACTCATCTTTCTGTCACTCATCTGGACTCAGTCAGAGGCAGAGGAAATGGGGGTCCTTTTCTCGTACAAGAGATAATAATTGTTTCACCATCTAGTACTATATTAAAATACATGTTAGTAAAAAAAGAACCCCCAATACAAAAACAAACACGGATTTTGCAAGTTAGCACCAGGGCAAACTGGAAACAGTGTGCCTAACCGACCTTGCTGAGCACCGCTTTACTCCGTGGTGGCGGCTCACGATTCGAGGTGATGACCTAGGGGACACTGTCGGGTGCCGGGCCATGGCCAGGAGCCCTCCCTGCAGCGTTCAGACGGTCAGTGTTGCTGAGACAAAAGCCAGCTCAGGTGCTTCCCGAAGAACTTTCTCAAATCCCGTTCACAGTGACGAGACATTTTCTGGGCACACTCCCCCCCGCCCCTTAAGGACCTGCACTGATTCAATGAGTGATTGGCTCTCACTGCAGACTCTAAAAATACCAACGAATTTACAAGTGGGGCAAAGACTCGAGACTCTGGGCAGTGTTCACGCTCCCAGCTTCAGCCTGTCACACCGGAGAGGCTGTGTGCAGGGCACCAGCTACCCCCAGAGCCGGGGGTGAGCGAGGGACACATGGGCACAGGGTCACGATGACGCCGTTACGACATCGCCGGCATGCCCTGTGCATCACAGGGAACCTTCAGGTACTGCCTGCCTGCCTTTCCGAGGGAACCCTTCACAGATGCTCCTCCAACGAGGGCTAAGGAAATGGAGATCTAGAAGCACTTGCTACTTCCTTCCCGGTGAGGCCAGGGGGGTGGGCACCCCAGGGAGCTCGGCCCCCATAGCCGCACTTTAGCCTTCCTTACCAATCCGCCCGTTCGTGCCCACGCCAACCGCACACACACAGGTGCACCTGCGTGGTGCTCCGCGGTGAACCAGGAAGTGCATGCAGGTCTACGTCACAGGTGGCAGTGGCCCAAGGAACCGGACAGACATTTTCCAAGTTCAATGTGATTCAGCGCGTAATCACTGTGTCTACAATTACACAGACCCTTGCTTCCTTTCTCCCTCCGCTTTCTGGGCTGGGAGTTACATAAAGGATGGGAAGTAGTCATTTTTCCTATTCCTAACAAGTTTTAGGGTCAAATCATGCTGCGGAGAGAATGTTAAAACTATCAACATTCCATTTTATCCAGACTCTACTTCAGTTCTTCCCGTTGAGTTGTTACTTGAAAAAAAAAAGAAGACCGAAGGACCATTTTGATTTTTAAGTGTGAAGTGTGTCACTTCTCTGGCATTTTACTTTTGACATTGTGTATTTCCTCGTGGCCACTTAGAGTCATAAAGCAGGGAATCCTAAGACCTCGGCGTCCATGCTATAAGACATTTGAATCTATAAAAGGACAAGCCAGGGCAGGCTAGCTGCAGGGCATCGGGCCCACGAGTCTTTCTTGTTCTTCTCCCTGTGCCTGGAGCCCGGGCAGAAGTCTCATTTTTTTTAAAGATTTTATTTATTTATTTTTTAGAGAGGGAAGGGAGGGAGAAAGAGAGAGAGAGAGAGAAACATCAATGTGCGGTTGCTGGGGGTCATGGCCTGCAACCCAGGCATGTACTCTGACTGGGAATCGAACCTGCGACACTTTGGTTTGCAGCCCGCACCCAATCCACTGAGCTATGCCAGCCAGAGCAGAAGTCTCATTTTTTGAGGTCCACCTAAATGTTCTCTTTTCGAGAAAGTCTCCCCCACCCCCCATCCCAGAGGTAGAATCAGCCCCTTTTCTACTGGGCTCCGGCCGAAATCCCAAACCACACCCGTTGTAAGGCGCATCGCGGAGTGCCGGTCAGGAGCCTCTCCCCCGCTCAGCCCCTCGGACGCGTGAGTCCCTGACGGGCCGGCACAGTGGTCTTGTCCCCTCAGCGGAGCCAGAGCCCGGCAGGGCGCGGGCAGGTGGAGTGTCAGGGCTTCGTCAGCCTGGGCCTGCGGAGGCGTCTCCCGGGCGGTCTGCGGTCACAGACCATCGGTCCCCCCCCGCCCGAGGGTCCCAGCCAGAGGCCCGGGCTGGGGCTCTAAGAAGGTGTGTTCTACGAAGATCAAGGCGCTCCTGCTGCTGCCTTGGGATACACACTGTGAGGGCTGCCACAGTAGACGTTTCACGGATTAATTCAATTTAAAAAAATGCAACTTTGAGGCTGATTTACTAATGAAATGTAACGGTTCTTGGATCTGGAGGAGGCTGGTGCAAATGAGTGAGGTCCCGATGCGAGTCAGAGAACAAAGACGTAGTTTCTTCTCTGCCACGAGCTACACACACCACTCGACGCACTCATGGGCTTGCCCTCGGACTTGTAGCCCCGGCGGGTGCTGCTCCGCCCCCAGGTTCCCCGGGGCTGGGGTGCGGCAAGGCCCCTCTCTCTTTCCGAAGCACCCTGGGTGAGTCTAGGGTCCGTGCAAGGTTCAAAAGCCACTGCTTCAAATGGAGGAAACGGTCACCTCCTACTCTTTGTCGTTCAGCCACTAACGTAGCAAACCAAGTAATCACACAAGAAATGGCGATTCCCATCTGACCACCCGCAGCAACAGACAACTGTGATTCCCAGCGTGCCTGCACGCACAGTGTGTTATTGATCAGTTGCTGATCGCTGCGGCGAATCAATGAATCTGGCTGCGAACCAGAGCTGCCTCGTCCAGAAAGCAGCTGGGAATCCAGGCCCCGCCTGGCTCGATGTGGGTGTTGCCAGGAACCTGTGACAGGCTGGAGGCGGGGCGTTCTACAGCCAAAGACAACACCTGCGATGGAAACAGCTAATAAAACAATAGTTCAAGGTCACACTGCTCTCTTGGGCTCCGGACCCACATGCTCTAGTGCATCCTGGGCTTTGCCATCCGAGCCCTTGAAGTCCCCCCAGCCCACCCCAGTGCTCCTGAAGCACTCATTCGTCGCCTCCACGGGGGACTCTGTGTCTCTCCAGGCTCCCGCGTCAGAAGCCTGGGTGTCCGTCCTCCTGGGACTCTACCTAACACACTCACTACACGTACTTATCCATGAGTCCTACCTCCGGATCAGCCCGAGTGAGTGGCTGGTTCTGCATTCCCTTTGCTCCTGCTCCCCAGGCGCCTCTGCACCCCTGCCCTGACCTCCCCGTTTGCACCGTGCCCCGACAGTCCCTTCCCCATGTCGTGGCTGGAGTCCATTTTCTGAAGCGCCAGACACACCCCACCAGTTCCTGGCTTAGAACCCCAGGGTGACCCTCCTCCCGCACGGGGACAGCGGAGCCCTCTGTGAGCTGTGTCCTCGCCACCTCTCGCTTGTCTTCCCGTCACTGCCTGGAATTCCCAGCCTCTTCAGGCCCTGCTGGTCCGGGCACTTCTCTCGGAATATCCTCCGCGTCGCACTTTTCCGGGGAAACACCGTGCACTGTCTGCGGGCTCCCGCGAGGACTCCCTGCCACGTGGGGCCCGACCTGGGCCCCTCTGCGGGCGGAACGAAAAGCGAAGACTGGCACCGGGGGACGTCTGCCCTGCAGAGAATTCTGCCGCTGCTCCTGTGCCCACTTCACACCTGTTATCTGGGGATCTCTCTCCCCCTAATTGACCGCCAGACACTTGAGACAAGCACCACGCGTGACTCATCCCTGCAGCTCCAAACTCGGACAGGACAGCCCAAGTCACTGACTGCGGTTGGGACATAAAGGGAAAAATGCAAACAAAAGCCCGAGTTGTAATAGGTCGCCATGCTTGCTCTTGTACGGAAGGGCAAACAACAGTGGTTGACTGATGTAATTATTTACACGAAATCAAGGCCATGTGTAGGCCCCGTAGTGACAGGGTGCAATTGTGGGTGTATTTAGTCCCGGGGACAGGCACTCTCTTCTAGCCATCAGGCCCCTAAATTGCATTTCGAGGCTCTCGTTAATGAGACGTTCCAGATATAGTTGGGAAGGATGCTCGGACTCCGGGTCTTCCTGTGAGGAGCCGCCAGGGTAGGACGTAACGTGGGGCCCAGAAGGAAATTCTACCCTCCCGTGCTGGCCGGCACCCTCGGCTCTCTGGAGCAAGCCGCTGACACTTGGTAGGAGGGACATTTATTTTGAGCGTATGCAGTTCAGGGCTGCTTAGTCAACGGGGTCAGGCGTCTGACATTGTGCCCAGGTGCCTTCGGAGACCGCAGGGTCAAGTCCAGCACGTAGCTCCCACCCAGGCTACGACGACAAGCCGCCTCTGCACGCTGGCTCCGAACCACCTCTCCGGCTCCCGCGGGCTCAGGGAACTTTCTGGACCCCTGGATTGAGTGCGTCTACCCAAATGTGTAAGAAGAAAGCAAGAAAGCGGGGCTTAATGACTCTGAAAAAGTGAAAATTTCAGCCAAACTGATACTTTGACAAAAGGCTCAAAACCTGAATCTTGCCCTGGCTGGTGTGGCTCAGTGGACTGAGTGCCAGCCTGCACAGCAAAGGGTCACTGGTTTGAGTCCCAGTCAGGGCAGGTGCCCGGGTTGCAGGCCAGGTCCCCAGTAGGGGGCGCACAAGAGGCAACCACACATGGATGTTTCTCTCCCTCTCTTTCTCCCCACCTTCTCCTCTCTTTAAAAATAAATAAATGGAATCTTATAAAAACAAAACCAAAAACCCAGATCCTGGTTCAAACTCCAACTAAGGTGCTTACGGCCGTGGGCCGGATGGCAGACCGCCCTCACACGGTGTGGAAAGAGCCAACTGCTGGGATTTTCCTAGAAAAGGCAACCCTTTAGGAGGGAGACGAATGGGGAGGTGTAAGCAGAAGCTCTGACGTCGAAGGGGACCGGCCCTCGAGAACCAGCTTCATGGTCTGTCCCGTCTGTGCTCGTGGCCCAAGAACAAACCAGCCTGCATCGCCCGAGACCAGGCAGGGTTCTCACCGTGTTTTCAAACGTCCGTAAGGGGCAGAAGAGAACAACGCGACATTCGTTCAGGGGAGACCCGAGGAGCCCACTCTAGTCTCTTTGCGTTTCCAGGGAAACAAGGCAGGGGGCAGCCCCTAGAGCTAGAACCAGAACTTCAACCTTTCCTCAACACGTAGCCCTGCGAGCAGAACCCGACTTGCAGTAAGCCCGTGCCTACTGGATCGCGTATAAACTGAAACACAGGCGCAAACACACAAACACAACAATCATAGGGTGAGGGCCGTGTGATTCCCTAGGCGGGTCCTTCCACGAGCTGGGTGTCCCCAACACTCGAACCCCACGCCCCACGTCAGGGCCCGGGGTACCCACGTGGGGCTGTTTTCCCTTAAACACCCACAATTATTCATTTGATATTAGAGCTGGCTTGCCGCTCTTGTCGAAAAAGTTTGATGCCAGCTGCTGGTCCTGGGGCTTAGATCAAAGGAAAACCAAAGAGTGTTTTCTTCTGAAACACGGCGGAATCCTTCGTCTGGACTGATACTGCCTCTAAGAACATTCCCGAGCAGGTACTGCTCTCATGGGGACCCGGTCCAGGGAAGGCCGTCCGAGGGATCTTGGCGGTCGGCCCCTACCAGCGGCAGAGTACGTTTTGGGAACACCGTGGACCGTGAAACTGAGCATTGGAGGCTGGGCGTGACAGCCACCAGACACGAGAGTGTCCAGAGGTGGGGCCAGGGCAGGCTCCCTGGGCGGAGGGTCCCTCACCTCCCCAGTGCCGCCCGGGGCTCCCCCCTCCCATTTCGCCAGCGCCAGGGGCTGGCTGAGCGCCCCCCCATTACTCTCCAGACTCTCTGTTCACTCGGTGGCCGGGCTGCCTCCAGGGACGGCGGCCCGAGCGACTGCCGCGTGACAGTGAGCGGGGGTCTAGACCCGAGCAGCAGGCCATGTGTTCCAAGTTCAGCCCCGGGACCGCTCTGGGGAGCCCAGTCCCCGGCCCCGTTCCTCCGCACCCCCGGCCCCTGACAGTAGATGCTCTCCTAAAAGCAGATCTCCCGCCAGGCAGTGGAGTCCGCTGTTGGAGGGGAGGCTGGGGCCGAGAACCCCTGTTCTGCCTCTTCTAGCGGCTGGAAAGTCGGTTTGCTTCTCTGTACCTCGGTTTCCCCACACTGGAGAGCACCCATGTCACGTGCTTGCTGTCAGGGTCGGAAGGACCCAGAGGACACGCCAAAGCGCGCCTGACAGTGGCGCCTCGCGCAAGCAGCACGGGAGAAACTCGATCTCAGGACCAAACCACTCTCGCTCAAGGGAGCTGCGTTTCTTGAACAAAACCAAGTGAATTTGTTTGACGTGGGCCTTTAACACTTTTTGTAAATAGATCTCACGGTATTTTTTTAATTATCCGCCCCTTAAATTGTGGCCTTTTTATGTCACTCTCACCGAATGACATTTGCTTGCCTAGCCTCACTATTTTTTCCTCCAGGAGCAATTCTGTGTTAAGCAAACACAGGACTAACAGGCAACGTAAGTGGCATTTATATATATATATATATTTTTTCCAAAACCAACCTCCCAGCACTAACAGCCCCGTTCACAAGGGCAACAGCAAGGAGCTGGGGATGTTTCTGGGGAAGAGTAATGCTGGAGGTACTCGCAGAGTTTAGTTTAAAGCAGGGGCACGGGTCCCCTGCCGCAGGAAGGGGGAGCGACCACTGCTGGGGCACCCCCCCTCCTCCGCTGGTCGGGACCCTCAAGGCTCGCAGCGGGAGGAGGGGCGCCCGTCAGGCTTGGAGGAGGACAGGCTTCCACGGAAAAGACATCCACTCTTCCTGCAATCACTCCCACCTCCTCTTTCCCGGATTTTGCAAGACCTCACAACTCCAGATGTTCCCAAAGAGCTCTGCACTCGCCGGCTGGTCTTTCCGGAGTCTTTACCAATCTCTGCTCAGTGCCAGCGATTCCCCACACCTGGCCGCCCCGCCGGGCCACCTGAGGAGCTCAGAACAAACCACCGCGGTGGGCAACGGCCAGGTGTCACCCTCTGCAGACCAAGGCCCCCGAACGTCTGGGGGGTAGGAGGCGGCCGTCGGTTTGTATTTGGGGAGAACCGGTTTGGTTTAAAACGCCAAGCGATTCCAAGTGGAAACAAAGTTCGGGACGGCGGCGGCTCCCAGCGCTAACGCCGCTCCAGCACTCCCAGTCCGCACCAACCCCCCTCGCGGCCTGGGCCAGTGACATCAGCTGCAAGCACAGACCTGCTCCTGCAACCCGGGCTTCTGGGTTTTGAAATGGAGCAATTAACCCCCCCCCCCCAACGCATGTTTCTCACGTTAGGTGGGTTGATGGTCCCTAGCCACGAAGCCAAACTCCTTCACGGCGGCTCTGGGCACTGTGGGGGCACGTGAACCGTGGACACCCATCCGCTTTTTTTTAAAAAAAAAATAATAAACGTAATATTTTGGTTGGCCCAGTGTCCACATCTTCAGAAAGCTCAAAGAAAGATCCCCAAGAGAAAATCGCGGCACTTTGAGGAGGGAAGTTTTTTGTGAGCCCTATTTTGGAAAAAAAAACCAAAAACAGAAAAAAAACCGGCGGGGAGGGACCGGATCGCTAGGAAGTTCGGCACCGGCTGTCCCTCCGCCGCGCCGCCGGTCGCACCTCTCCGTCCTGCGCCCCCCGGAGCCTGGAGACGCCACGGAAGGGCTGCAGGTGGGAGGTGAATCTCGGGCGTTACCGAGGCGAGCGTCAGACCCCACGGGCTCCCGGGGTGCGGCTGAGCGGGAGGGGGCTCGGGGACCTGCGCCCTGGGGCAGGGTCCGACCCCACCCGCCTCTCTGCCGACCAGAACACCAAGTCCCTTGCAGGCAGCGACAGGTAGTTCGCGACCGAGACCAGCCCTCCGGGCCTCCCGATCCCGGGCTGCAGCCGCAGCCGGGAGGAAGGACCCACGAGTCAGGGGAAGACGCGGTGCGGGGCAGCCCGGGAGGTACGCGAACGGTGGCAGGGGTTCTCGCGGTCCTTCCCGAAGCCCCCGGGGCGCACTCGCCCGGACGCCCGCCCGCCCGCCCCGCGTGGGAGGGCAGGAAAGTGAAGAAAGTTGCGAGCGCGCGCGCGCTCCGGGGCGTCCCGCATCGCGATCCCCTAGCCCGCAGTTGCCTCCTCGGGCCGCCGCAGGCTCGCGCGGACCAGAAACGCAGCGCCGCGCCCCTCCCACGGTCCGGGCCACAGGCGCAGCCGTCCTCGGGCAGCCGGAGCGCCGGGCGCGGGGCCGCGGGCACGCCCTTACCTTTCTTTTCCTCCAGCGCCAGCCCCGCCGGGAAGTGCGCCGCCAGCAGCACCAGGAGCGCGGCTCCCGCCGTCCCGGAGGGTCGCATCGCTGCCCGCAGAAGCTCGCTCCGGGTCTCCGCAATTAGTCCGGGAAGGAGTCGGGCGGCCGTGCGCGCTGGAGGTGGCGGCGGCGGCGGCGGCCAGGCGGGGACTCCGGAGGTGGCCTGTGGTCCGGACTGGGAGGCGGCGGCCGCCGGGACTGGCCGGGGACTCGCTCGGCACTCGGGCCGCCCTGGCCGCGGGCGTGCGCACCGAGCCGGGGGCGGAGGCTGCTGCGGGCGGGCGCGCCGAGCCGGGGACTGCCCGGACGTCTAGCTCGCGGGGCGGGGAGGCTGGGCTGGGAGGAGGAGGGACCAGTCGGAGGAGGAGGGATCGGGAGGAGCAGGGAGCGAGGAGGAGGGAAGAGAAACCGGCAGCTGGCACCGCGGGCAGGCAGGCAGGCCGGCCGACGGAGGCTCGGAGGCGGCGGACAGCGGTGGCCCCCGCCGGCCCCAGCGCTCTGGCGGGGGCGGGAGGGACGAACGGCGAGCGGGAGACCCCGGTTCATCCCTGAGGTGGGGTTCCCTGCGCTGTCCTTGCAGACGCGCCCCGCGACCTGGCCGTGCTCTCCTGGTGACCCAGCCCGCGTCCAGCCCGATCTGTGCCAGGGTCGCCATTTCCCAATTCAACTTGCAGAACAAAGTGGTGCCAGCTCCCGGCGAACGCGCCAAGCCTTAGGCCCAAGGCCGGATAATGGCACCGATCGGGGAAGCACCCCTTAATCCTCTCCCAGCTCCTGCATAGCACCCCGGAACCCTAGTGGGGACAGAGGACGGCCTGGCAGCCAAGTTGGCCCTCGCCGAGCCCGCGCGGCGGGAGCGCCAGGCTGCTGAGTCTGAGCTCTCCAGCCCAAAGGACCCTTCACATCCCATCAAGCACCCTCGAAACCGTCTGAGATGCGGGCGCCGGACTCCTGGCACGCGGCCGGGCCTTGGGGAGTGTTAACGGGATGAATGCACGAGGACCCGGGCAGCCCGCAGCCCTCGGAGGCCAGGAACCAGCCGGGGCACTTGAAAAGCAGACGCGCGGACCATTGCTCCCCACGAGCCAAGCGCTTAGGAGGAAGGCGGGACACCAGGGCACACAGAGGTGCTTCCACGGAAAAGCCAGGTGCCCCACTCCCCCGAGACAGGCGCCCCCCCGCCGTGACTGAGTCAGGAGCAGCGCCTGGGAGGTTCCCCCCGGACTGGGCAGGGAGAAAGCAGGCTTTCTTGGGGCTGCAGGGCCGCGAGCTAAATAATTCCGCAGCGTCGCTCCTGCCCTGCTGGACAGATGTTCTCGGTCCGTTCTACACCCCGGTCCCCAAGTGTCCTCGTAAGGCCACCTACCGATGTTGAGATGGGTCGGTCTGGCCTCCCCGGGGTTTAAGCAAAGTAAGTGGAATTCAAGTGTACCCTGTCTGGTCTCGGGAGGACAGGAACACCTTTCCTCCTTCCCTTCCCGCAGGTGCCAGGCCCGGGGCTCCCCGGCACCCCCGGAACTGCCCCTTTTCCTCTGCATTTAGAGCCGTTTGTGTTCCTGTGTTTGACCAAGTCAGGACACCCACTGAACCCCCCCACCCTCACCCCCGAGCTCATTCTGCCCGGAGTGAGGAAGGCTGTGAAGACTCCGGGGGTGGGTGCTTGGTTCCCTCCCTGGGTCCCCAACGAGGCCCCGTGTTACCAGTCACACGTCACAGACGTACACCCAGCGACAGACACCACACACGTTAGGGAGGGGCGAGCCAGCAACTCAATGGCGGGACATGGCAGGAGGCCAGGAGCGAGTCTTCCGCCCAGGTCCCATGCTTGTCCCCGACAAGGCCCCCCTTTGGCTCGCCAGCCGTCTGTCCAGCAAGTTCCATGGACGGCACAGATCGTGTTGTTCATGTGGCAACTCGTCAACCGATTGAAGCTGCGACTGACTGTGAAGACCACGTGGGAACCCCTGCCCTGCGTCCCCCAAGAGCAGACAGTGTGTGAAGGCTTCGGAGTTCTCACCGCCCACCTTTCGTGACGCAGCACCCTCTCCAGGGCTGTTTCGTGAGCCCACCCTTCCATCCGATCTGATGACGTCGTGAGGACAGAGCTTCGTGGCAGCGATGACGCGAGGGGGGTGCGTGACAGGCACACACCCCACACGAGGCTGACCCCGGAAAATGCAGGAACGGGCGAGCTCAGCATCTCCTGGGGTACCCTTGCAAAGCCAGGGTTCCTCCTCTGAGCTTGCGACACAGGAGTGAGTGACAGTCAGGGTAACTTGTCACCTCCTGGCAGGCACGTGGCGTGTACAGGTCACTGCGGCACTTGTTAAGCACAAGACTGTATCAGCGAGCTCGGGACAGTGATGTCTTGGGGGACAGAGCTTTGCCCGGCCTGGGCCCCGCATAGACCCTGTCCAGGCACGTCCCAGGCCACGGCCGGGGCAAAGGCCACGGCCATAGGGACAGCAAGAGCAGTCCTGACCCCAGGCTGCTCAGCGCCGTCAGCTCTGACCCCTGTGAGCCAAGCTACACGTTGTCTGGTTTTATGGAAAGAGGACGCCGTGGCTTGGGACGTTCCCACAGATAACCCGCCCTAGTCCCGAAACACGCCTGCTAGTCACGAGGCCGACCTTGAACCCAAGCCCCAGACGCATTCTTGGCCACACAGAGTGCAGCTTTCCTGACCGCGGGACGGATAGCCTTGGGGTCTTCACATTCTACCTCAGGGTGTTGAGGAAACTTTGTAGAGGAGACACAAGCAACATTTTTGGTTGGCCAAAAAAACAAAACAAAACCTGGACAAAGCGTCCACGCACACCGCGTTAACAGGGACATGCGGAAGCTTCCGGCAGTTCCCGCATTAAAGCTCGCGTGGCCCCTCGCTGTCCCCACACGGGATCTTCATTGTCCTCACGTTTCTCCTCCTCTGATGAGCAGCTCCCCTCCTCGACGAGGCTTCTGAGCATTCTGAAGGTGACTTTCGCCCTTCCCAGAAGGAACGTGGCGGCCAAGGCCCTGAGGAAGGGCAGGAGGAGCGGGGCCCCGGGCCGGGGTGGGCGGGGGAGAGGGGAGCCCTCACTTATTCACGTCTGTCTCGGGCAGGAGGCTTCTCGCCGCCTGTTTCCTCCGGCCTCTGAGGTCGAAGCAGGAACGGGCGAAGGAAAACGTCAAAGGGGTGGACTTCAGAATTGCAAGGCTTTTATAAACGACTGGCACCGTCTGGAAGTGGAACGGCTGCCTCCAGGGGAGCAGACGTCTCCGTCCTTAGATGTGTGTCCAGGAGCGGTAAGCGCGAGCGAGGGGCGGCTGAAGGAGGAACTGGATTCAGTCCCTCCCCACCCTAACATTCCCCAAGACCATGCATGTCCAAAACAGGCTTCCCTTTCGGGTGACATGCATGCAACCGCTCTTCTCGGGATATTTTAAGAAGACCCCAAAATGTGCTAACCGCATCGCCCCTGGGCAGCACGGCTAGGGGGCTGGGGGTGGAGGGCGGCAGGGAGACTTATTCTTTCACAGGCGTCACCTATTTCCGTGAGGTAAGGGTCCGGGACCTCTGCAGGCGCCCTTGCTGAGATTCCGGCGCGCTCCTGGGGGCGGGCACGCTTGGACTTCTCCGCCGCCTCCTCTCTCTCTCTGGGTCACTTTGTCTGCGGAGACCTGTCTCGGCCGCGTGTGGAGGAAACAGCTTCTCTCTCAGGAATCGGGCTGCTGACGCACAGCTGCTTTGGCGTTCATCTGTCATTAGCATTCTCATTAGTGGTTATGTCATGAGGCTGCTTCATTATCTCCAGGGCGGAGGGTGACGAAGTGCCTAGCAAGCAGGACCGCAGTTTTGAATGCTGGTTTCTGGCTCTGCTGCTCGCTCGTGCCTTTGCACGGGGGTCTCGCAGGAGGTCGCTGCACGGTGCTTTGCCCACGACGCAGGCTTAAAACCGACGGGAAACGACTTTGTCCGAGGTGTTGCCACTTGTCTCGGGCTCACAGTCGGAACTAGACGCAGGAGCCTCCAAGTCCCAACTGGTGGCCTGCAGACCAAGTTCAGGAGACAGAGGTGGTTTCGTGGGGCCCGTTCAATATTTATCTTAATGGAATTAGTGGTGACATTTAAAAATGAAGAGGTTTCGTATTTAAAATGTGGATTCTTGGTTTCTCTTGACAGATAGGAAGGGCTGGCCAGTTGGGTCTGCTTTCACGTGCCTGGGTGGGTGATAACTGTCCCCTCCGGAAAGAAAGGATGTCAAGTGTCTCGCTCACGTCAACACCGCCAAACCTGATTCTCCGGTTCACGGGGCCGGCGAGGCTGCTGCCGGCACCCCGGCCTCTCCCTTCCCCGTTTGGCAGCGCCGCCGCCTCTTCAGCCCCTGGCTCTCCCCTGGCCCTTACGTCCCTTTCTCCAATGCGTTCCGGCTCATCTCGTGTGTGTGTGTGTGTGTGCGTGTATCTGCCGATAGGTTCTGGTCCGGCGGTCCAGTACACTCTACCCACCACGATAGACCTCACTTGAAACGAGCATGTTTCGAATATGGAGTATTATAAAAACACAAGAGTTTATATCACAGCTCATAATCAGATCTTATCATTATTATGGTTGACGTTATAGAAACACATCCAACTAAAAATTACTAGGGGAGAGTACAGTCCTGCCGTGGAAGAGAGAGAGAAGGACCTCCCCCTCGATTTATGGGACACGCGCCGTGACCGTGAACACAGGCTGGCCGGCCTTGGCGGGAACCAGGAGTAGGATGTGCAGGGCGAGGAGGTGGAGCTGGGTATCGTGTGGCTTGCCAGGCAGCGAGTTCTGCCTGGCTTCCTTGTCCGCATAAACCGTAATAATTGATGGAACGTGCAGTTTATGAGGGAACGACTCAAGAGGCATTTTGAGGCCTTTGAGCTACTTACCATTGAATCATGGTAATTTCCTCTCGTCTCATGTCATCAAGGCCGTGTGGCCAAGACCCCGCGCCAGGCTTGTGTCCTTCCGCAGGGACACAGACACTCCCCGCGCGGAGAGAGGCCTTACGTTTGTTCACCAAGGACGTGGACGCAGAGAATATTTTGGAAGTCTTAAAATGTTCTCTCGTGTTTTATTTGAGAGTTTTTTTTTCCATTTTAAAAAAACAAATTGACACCATGTGCAAAGAATTCAAACGGCCAGGAAAACTACTGCCTGGAAAGTGTCGCCTTTGAGTGACAGGCGCTGGAGAAAGGAAGGAACCGCTTTTGAGGAAAGGTGCAGGGGCTGGATTCGAAGTGACTTTTCAGGTGGTGGAGGGTCTGCAAGCGGGCGGGGGCAGTGTGTTGCAGGTTAAACAACGAGGAACACAGCCAGGGAAATCCAAACCAAATGGCTCCCCTACTTCTGCAGTTGACCGGAGAATTAGAAATCGCCGCAGTGGTTCGTTGTGTGGCCGGAGCTGCCAGAAAGAAGGGGGAGGGATCTCAGAGACAGGCCCTGCCATGGCAGGTGACAGCTGTGCCCTAGAAAGTGGCCTCCTCCTCCTCCCCCTCCTGGGTCAGGGCAACAGGGGGTGGACCCTTCAGCTGGACACAGAGGCGACGTTTCTGTGATGGACGCGGAGAGCGAGAGAGACACGCCTCTGCCGGACCACCTGGGTTCCCAGGTTGTTTCTCACGCCATCACACACCTGGATTTGTGCAAGAAGGTGTTCCGTCCCTACTTAAGTATCTACATGATGTATTTTATGAACACTCTGTATTACACTGTGTATTTTATATTTGATATGTACACATTCATGCATTATGCTTTTCTAAAACACACATATTTGTATAATATATACATATACCTATATATTTATTACTCACACACATATATACATATTTAAAGGACAGGAATGACCAAATGAACAGGGATTGAAAAATTGCCATGAACTCAATGTGACCTTGAGCATGCTCTATATTTTTAATCTTTCCAACCGAAAGCTTTCGTTTTTTCCTCTACGAATGGTGCTAAGTGCTTGTCACGTCGGGTTGTTATAACTCGAAACGGCACAGGTAAGGCACTTGGCGTGTAGCCCTGGACAAAACGATAGAGTGCCTGCAGTTTGGTTCGGGGCTGCGGGCTGCTGTGGCTGCGGCTGCGACGCGCCTTCCGTTGCCTGGAGACGCGCCGAGCAGACAGGGCCGCGGAGTCCACGTGCACCGCTCAGCCCTGATCCCTCCGCGGAGCCCAGCCCGTGCACCTGGTTACGCGCATCCCTCAGCGAGTCCTCACGGTCACGTGAACGACCTGAACGTGCAACCACTCTCTGGACACTGCGGAGAAAGAAGACCCTTTCGCCTCCCGTGGCTGGAGTTAGCGACAACGACTTTCCCCCGAGGCTTCTCTCGTGAGCACCCTTGGGGACCAGCGCTGCTCCTCACCTTCCAAAGAGCCGCTGTTCGTCGCCGCAGCCGAAAGGAAGAGAAGGGCAGTGAAGGGCCCCAAGCGGCTGGCCCCGCAGCCCGGGCCCACGCCGCCCGTGGATGGACCGGCTTACAGGGACCCCGGCGTGTGCCCTCAGTGGGCACTGCTGGCTCGGGCCGGCCGGAGGGGCTTGGCACAGCCCGCACCTCCGCACGATAGCTGGCCACTGCCTTCAGTTTCAGGGCCTTGTGAGGCCTGCTCCCCGCATGGAGGGTGGGGGTGGGGAGGATGCCCAGATTCCCCACTGACACTGTGGCTTCAGGTCAGCCGGGAAGGGGACAGCGGGGGTTTCGAGGTGGAGTGCAGAGCTGGGTGTGGGGAGGCCCCAAGCGCTGTCTGGGCCCTTGCAGAGGTAAGGGGTGGGCGCTCAGCGACCCGCCCTGGGTGCACAGGTGACCCGGGCCTGACATTGGTTTCTCCCGAGTGCAGGGAGCTGGCGCTGCCTCGGGGCCCCCACCTTGGGACTCGGTGCTCGGTGACGTGTTTATCTCTGGTCGGGGCAGACGGGGTCGCCAGGCCCTTCATGGCGACTCTGCTAGTAAGGATTTGTCAGTGACCGCTTCTCCTTCCTCTTTTAACCCCGCCTTCCCCAACCTGAACGTGTGTGTGTTTGTTTCACGTCTGAACGAGGATTGAGTCCCCCCGATTTCTCAATCGAGGAATCAATATCGGTGGCTTTTCTTACCCCTCCTGTTCTGAGACTTGGAGACGTCTCTAAAGTTTGCTTTTCAGGCCGTTAGTTCGATTTCCTGCGGTGTCTTTGCTCAGCACCTGCCGCAGAAGAGGGAGGCCCGGAAAGTCTCCCGGGAGACCGGCTGCTGGGGGCAGGGGAAGTGTCTCTCTCTGTCGGCAGCAGGAAATGGAGCCGGGGTTCGAGCTCGGAGCCCCTCCAGGGAGGCCCCGACTCTGCACCGTCAAGGTCATGTCCCGAGGTGAGTGGCTCCGCAGCCAAGCACCCAGGTGTCCCCTGTCCAAGCAGCGCTTTGTGTAGTGACCTGCGCGGTCACCCGACGAGACGCACGCACCTTGTGGAGCGCCTCTGGGTGCTGGGCGTGGCTCGCTGTCCACTGCGCACGGGGATGGACAGACCACCCGAGCATGCAGGCATCATGGGGTGAGTGCTCTGCAGGGTCACGGGGGGCGGGAGGAGCAGAGAGGTCAGTGGGAGGAGTGGCAAGGTCAGTGGGAGGAGCGGAGAGGTCAGTGGGAGGAGCGGAGAGGTCAGTGGGAGGAGCGGAGAGGTCGGTGCAGGCGCGGACAGACAAGGGGCCACAGACGAAAGCTGGCAGGCTCAGGAGAGACACTTGAGGCGGCTTCACAAACTCAGAGTCCGAAAGCAACCTCCTAGGATGGTCCGAAACCAAAACTTCGGACCCGAAAGTGAGTCACGCGGGGAGTCCTGTCCCAGGCCTGTAGCGTCCTTGACTAAGGTCAGTCTTGACCTTAAGGCAGCCTGTCTGTTGCCCGTTGCATCTCAGATAACAGGCTTCAGATTGCCTGAGGAATCTCGTTTGGTCCAGACCCCTCAGGACACAACCTTGCATCCGAGCGCGAGACCACGGGACCCCCAGTTGTCACCTTGCTCTCTGCACACCAACTGCATGTGTGTGTCACATAAATGTTCGTCGTTAACTGCCCTGCACCCAGCCATGCAGGAGAAGCGTGGCTCTGTCTCTTTACTTCACTCTTTGTCCGGGTCCCAGAGACGCCCCACCCCCCCAATCCGTCACCAGCGGGCTTCACGTGGCCCTCCCGGCACCTCCTCCGTGGACTGTGACACATAAAGCAAACAAGGTTCAGCACCGCCATCCCTGGAGCGCGTCCTCGTCCGCCGAGAGGCGGCTTCCCAGCAGCGGTCGCCAGGTTGGCTCCGATCCGCTCATAACGATTCCTGCAGGTCCGGATGCTGCCTCCGTGGACGCCCACTAAATGAGATGGGGTGCGGAGGCCCGCTGGGAGGGGGCCGTCGAGTGCCCGGCGGAGAGGCGGGGGGTCAGGCAGGGGCTGGAAGCGGCGGCTCAGTGGGCTGGGCGGAGTCCCACAATGCAAGGTCGCCGGTTCCGTTCCAGGTCAGGGTATGGATCTGGGCTGCGGGCCGGGTCTCTGGCTGGGGTGTGTGTGAGGGGCAAGCTATCGATATTTCTCTTCCTCCCTTTCTCCCTCCCTCCCCGCCCCCCAAAATAAATCAGTAAATAATATCTTAACAAACAAACAGCCAGTTCATTTAGGTAGCAGCCAGGGGCCAGCGTGGCCAGAGGGTGGTGGGGAGAGGGGCAGGGGGCGCAGGGTTCAGGGAGGCCATTGCATCGCGTCCAGCTTCCACTGACGCCGGGACGGGGGAGACACGGGAGGACTTCGTGGAGAAGTCAGCGCCGCGCCGTCGGCGTCAGTCCTGCCCGGATCCCTCCCGCAGCCGCGTCCACGTCGGAAGGACGACAGGTGAGGGGCGGTTTTAACAGTCCGGGTGAGACGGGGGGGGGGTGCTGGCGTGGCGCTGTGGGGGTGCTGGGGTCAGACCCCAGGTGCGTTTCAAAGGAAGAGCCACCACGGAGGACAAGGCACCGAAGGTGGGGCGAGAGAGAGAGTCCTCAGGGAGACAGAGAGCAGCGGGGGAGGGGGGGGCAGGGGGGTGGGGGGGTGTGAAAGGGGGGACCTGGGAGTCTGGTTTGGGCTCGCTGCGTTTCTGCCGGAGGCAGGGCACAAGTGGTTGGACTTGAGTTTGACCTTCAGGAGAAAGGTCGGGCGGGAGGTAGCCCGTGGGATCAGCAGTGGACGCAGAGACGCTGCTAGAGATCACTGAGCTCCTGCAGTGGGGAGAAGAGAAAGCCAAGGGCAAGGAGGGGGCGGGGCCCGGGGCCCTGGGGCCTCTGAGGGGCAGAAGAGACCCAGGAGATGAGGCGGGAGAAGCAAAGCAGACGGAGGAGAGGCCCGGCCTGGCCGCCCTGGAGGCCAGTGGACGGCTGGTTTCGAGAGGACGGCCCACGAACCCCATCAGAGCCGCAGACCCACCTCTGAAAAAGTCTGTGCCTCCGTGTGCCCACCAGGAAGAAGTGTCACTGTGGGGGTGGGGGCGGGGGGGCAAGGGCTAGAACGTGCCCGGACGAGGAGGACACAGGCCATCGCCTGTGCTGGAACAGTGCGTCATCGGCTACACACCGGACCACCAGGTTCCCCAGTGTCAGAAGCGACTGAGACGTAGCCGCTGGCATCAGCCTGGAAACCGGCTGAACCCTCAGGGCACCTCCCCTCTCCCTCCAGCTTTTCCCAGAGGCAAGGCCGGCCCTCTCCTGGGCTTTCCGTCCGTCTGAATCAGCCATCCGCGATCAGAGGACACTGTGTTGCAAAGGGCTAACCCCGGGACACCTGGGCCAGGTCAGCAGGGTGACTCACCCTCCCTGGGAGTCTGCTGCACGCACGCATGTGACAGCCCTGCTGCCCTTTTCCTCGTGGCTGCCCTCCCACCTGACGGCAGTGCTCCGCCTCCGATAAGAGCCCTTAATGGGACCTCTGTGGCTCCGTCCTTTCTCTGCCACCCCAGCCACCTGACAGCCAGAACCCCCCTGGAGTAGGGTGTCAGCTGGAATTTTCTTGAATATGTAGGAGCATTTAGGAAGTACGGACATCTTTCAAATGTTTTCTCACCTCTTTACAAGATTAAATCTTCACGGTCCGAAGAATAATGTCTTCCAGGTCTCTGCTCCCTTTTCCCCCTCGTGCACCGCACGGGCGGAGGGCACGAAGGCCAGTTCTGCGGGGGGTGGGGTCTGTGGAGGCGGACAGAGGGGCGGTGCCGCTCCGGGGAGGGGGGTTGCCACTGCCCACGGGCTGGGAGGGAGAGATGCCCAAACCTGCGGAGAGTTTTTGTGAGCCTTTCCTGGAACCAGCCCGAGAACGTTCGCCGGGAGCAAGGTCTCAGATGCTCTAGAGAATGACAGTTGTTTTTTAAAAGTGCATTTGGAATGGAGGAGGCAACGAGGGAGGGAATGAGGGCGGGAGAATGCCGGGGTGGGGGGGTGGGAGCGGATAGTTAATAAGGTTAAGCACTCTCCGGGAGGGTTAGGACCCCGCAGGGGCATTGCCGTGCGCTCTGGGAGGCTTGCCAGCCTAGAAGCACAGGATCAGAGGAGGACAGGGCTGGCCTGAAGCCTTTTACCGAGTCGTCGCTGGCCTGGGCAGTTAGGAATTTAAGACCAGATCACCCTGTGAGGTCACATTCCATAGAACCCTCTACGCTGCTCCGAGCCCCCCAGTCATAAGGAACTGGGGTGGGGGGAGGGGGAAAGGAGAACTCTGTTCCCTGAGACTTGCCTTGTGGTGAGGTGGGGGTCCCAGGGACCCTCCAGGGAAGACTCGGGCTTGTGATCCGAGTAAATATGGAAGCATTTCAGCATTAGAGATACGGGGGGCTGTTGGCGTCCGCTTAACTCAGTAACCTATTTCAGACTTTGAGAACTTGACACGTTCACCTAGTTCACAACGAACGAGGTTTAAAAATGTGCTGAGCGGTGTCAGCTCCAGAAATAACCCAAACCAGCGAGAATGTTCGGAGCTCCTCGGAGCCAGACCCACGACGACAGGTGTCGGGACGGGAAGCAGCATCCCGGCGGACCGGGAGGCGCTCCGGACAGCGGCCGTGCTGCGCCTCATTCTCACGTCCCAGCTGGAGGGGACCTGGGCAGGGGGCTCCGGGGAATCCACTTGGCTGCAGACTGGGGAGGCGGAGAAAGCAAAGCGGGGAGCGCTCTGGGTTGGATAAAGAGTAAAGTGAAGGACACACACTTTGACATCGGTGAGTCCAGAATAGTTCACGGTTAGCAGTTCGCGTGATGACCGTCACACTGGGGGTGCTTCTGGTGTCTGCTCTGGCGTGGGGGTGGGGCCCACAGGGGTTGGGGGAGAGGGGAAGGAAACTGCTCTGGGGTTCCCATGGGGATAATGGTGCGTTGCCCAACATGTCGTTGTGGATGCAAGGAGGGGCGCAGGGACGGGCCCGGTGAAGGTGAAGGCTGACCTTTGTCAAGGAAGTGGCGGGCTTGGGAAGCGACTCCCTGCCACGACTCGGCGGCAGTCAGGAATGTTTGTGATAAGATCACCCCGTGTGGCTGCTTTCGGTTTGCGAGGCTTCCTCGCAGGCCTCGCCCAGCTTGTCGGGTTCAGCGTGTGGCCCCTTCTGGTCCATGGCGGAACGCGCCCGCCCCGTCCCCCGACGCCAGGGGCTCCCAGCCCGTTGGCCCTCCCCCACACAGGGGGTCCAGCTCACCAGCTCTTGGGGCTTCTTCAGATACACGGTGCGTCTGGACAATGCTCTTTCTGCACGTAAATACGGAAACTCGGACTTAATAATACATCACGGGTTCATTCCAGGCCAGAGTTTAACGGTTCCAGTTCCTCATTCTTGCCATAGTGTATGGTCTCTCCTTTTATGGATGTGCTATAGTTTATTACCTGGTTCCCAGGGAAGGACATTCAGAGTGTTTTCCGACATGAGTAACCCGTAGTACTGATCACACATATTTGCAAGTGGGGTTTCTGAGTGTTTTGTCTCTGATGTCTCAAAAGGTTTGTTCTCTTTTTTAAGACCTGCACTTTAGAATTTAAGGTATAATTTACAATGATAAGCATGTATATATCCAGTGTTTTTCTGTGGTTTAAATCTGCATTTAGCTATTGTCTGAGGGTGTGGGCCTTTATCTTTTCATGTACTTCCTGGCCATTTGTGAAGTGCCTGCCTTAACTCTTTTGCCAATTAGAAAACAGTACGAACTTGATCGAGGTACAATTTACCTGTAGTAAACCGAGTCTGCCCCAAGTGTGTGATTCAGTGTGTTGCCACCGTAAGCCCCTGTGAAAATACCAGACGTTTTCACCCCCCGCGAAGTTTCTCACGCTCGTTTGCAGACCCCTTCCTCTGCTCCTTGCCCGAGACACCCCCGGGGGACTTCAAGCCGCTGGCCACCAGTTTGTTCCCTAGAGTTTCGGGGGGACCCTGGGGCTCACGTGGAATCGCACAGGAGGCGGCCCGCTGCACCTGGCTTTCCCCCGCCGATGGTTTTGCCATTCGTTCGTGTCGTTGTGTTTATCAGTGGTTCGTCCTTTTTTTAATTGCTCGGTCAGTACCCCACTGCATGCAGAGGAGGCCGTATTTCATTCCCACCAGTGGTCGGACGTGGGGTTGTTTCCAGTTCTTGGCCATTATCGGCATCGGGAAAGGTGCTGCGAACACTCACGTCCGAGTCGTGGCGCGGACAGAGGCTTCCGCTTCGCGTGCGTGAGTGCCCAGGAGCAGGACCGCTCGGCCGCAGGGCACATGCGCAGTTCACTGTCCCTCACCCCCCCTTGGCTGCTGCGTCATGCACATGGAGGGATGGGTGGGAAAGGATCTTAAGGTAAATCAGACGTGATGTAGACAGCTGGTTAGAGAGCTATCACAATTCAGAGCACTCAGAGAGGGGTCATGCTCGCCTCTCTCCTGCAGGGACGTCTACCAGGGGCCCGAAGCTGGGGAAGGAGAGAAACTGGGGCAGGTATAGGCGGGCAGGGGAAAAGGTACCTGGTGTGTGGGGACTGCGGAGGAGCGAGCTGAGGATCAGATTAGGTTCCCGCCTGGCCCAAATGGGTAGGTGGGCTCCTTCCTTGATATTGGGGCTACTAAAAAATCATAATTGGGGTGATTAGTTTATATTTAAACATATTCCATTGGAACTGCCTTTAAAATATCCAGACAGCAATGCCAAGTAGACGATTGGTAAACCAAATCTGAAGCTCCCAAGTGTAGTGAAGGATGGGAAATGAAATATTCAGGAGTCATCAACCTGTCAATAGTATTTAAAGCCATGGGAATGGATGCGTTTACCTGCAAGGAGCGAGAGAGAGAGCTGAGTGGAGCATGAATGGAAAGAAGAAAATCTGGCCTTGACCTTGAAAACCCCCACATCGACCGCCCAAGGGGAGGAGAATCCAGAGGCGAAGGAGCCTGGGACAGAGCAGACACGGAGGTGAGAGGCAGACCCGAGGGAGCAGTGGGGACCCCGAGGGGCGGACAGTGATTCACGAGAGAGGAAGCGGCCAGACTGTCAGATGCTGCCCAGAGGCCAGGCACGATAACACGATGCATGTGACCCAGGGATCTGGGAGCATCCACGTCTTTGGACACATTAGTAAGAGCTTTTCTGGGGGAAGCTGGGGTGGGGACGCTGAAGCCAGATTCGAGTGGGCAGAAGGATGAGTCAGATCCTGTTTCCAAAGGACTCTTGAGTTTTGATTCTTTTAGAATTCCACGTCTGCCCTTTGAACTGGGTCTCCCCATCTCGGCTCTCAGACCTGACTCAGCCCCAGGCTTCAGGGCCTTCCTCCCTTCCTACTCAGTCCCCTCGGAAGCCAGGTCCCGGGCCAGGCCCGGGCGGCACCCAGGTCATGCGCACGAGCTCCTCAGTGAGTGCAGGTACCTGAAGCTTCACCCATCTAAGCGACGAGATGCGACCTCTGGCTCACGTCCGAACTTCACCTCTAGTTGCATAAAACGGGAAAGTTGCTTCACCTCAGTTTCCTCATCAGTGAAGGGAGGACTAATCATCATCACGAGGGTTAACCTTCCTGGTCCATGACTGTTTCTCAGTAAATGGTGATAACCTTCTCCCAAACTTCCTGGCCTTTCAAGATACAGCATCCCTGTACTCATCCTTCTAAGTGTTTCTAACATGATATGTTGTCATCGAGGAATGTCGATAGTGCCCTGGTGACATTTCTTCATTCATCCATCACGTACCTTTCAAGCACCTTTCATGCCACAAGCGACAGAGCCAGGCTTTGGACAGCCAGCGACGAACAGGAAGAACATGGCCGTTTGCCACCTGGAGCTCAACATCCAGGGCAGCGGGTGGACAAAGGTAACACAGGTCAAGCCAGACACACCGTCAGTGTAAATCGGGACAGGAGCTGGGGAGGAGACAGAAAGGGCGCCGAGGAGCTGACGGATGAGGGAGGGCTGCCTCAGGTGGGGTGACTGGAGGAAGGTTTTCCCGAGACGGAGATGTGTCCGCTGCCCTCGGAAGCACGCGGAGGAACCAAGGACCTCCGCCGTTCTTGAGATTCGCGGACAGACCCGGCTGTGCCCCGGCGACCCCCGAGGAACTGGCGACGTGTGTTGGTGTCTCAGCCTCTGAGCGGGGTCCCCGTCTAGGTGGCTGAGCATTTATGAACGTCTGTTCACTGAGGACTTGTCCTTCTCCTTCACCGCCGTTCAGCTGGTCAAGTCAATCACCTTTAACTGCTTGCCATTTCTCATCTGTTCGTGGTGCGAGGAACCTTGGAATCATGCTGGCTGGAAAGACATGACGAGGAAAATGGAACTGACCCTGGAGGCGTCCTCTCCCCTGAATAAAGTCCCTAAACGTTGCAGCCTGAACTTCACCCCAGCTCACCACGAAGTTGCAGGGGTGGGGGGCATTTCTGCTCCTGGGCTCTTGGCTACGTTCTGACAAGTGAGGTTCAGGGAAAGGGACCTCTGCACACACGGGGTGATGCAGTGCAACCCCAAGCAATGAGGGTAGGCTCCCCTTGTAAACTAGGTGCCCAGTTCAATAGGCCCCAGCGGTCACAGGGAGAGAACGTAGGGAGTTTTCTGTTTAGCAGACTGAGGACATATCAGCCCTTTGGAAAATAAATGCTCTATACTTAGAGAACTCGGCAGTGTAAATGATCGGGTGGAATGTTGGCATCAGACACTCCTCATGCCCGTTTCTTTTGTGGAGTGAGAAATTGCACAGAGACACAGCTTTTTCTAGCAATACGAGGGTCATTAAAACCCTCATCTTCGTTCGAAATTCCTCATTTTTTTTTGTTATTTACATTGGTTCTTATTCAATACTTCTCTCGCTCTATATTTCAAATATAGTCAGTTCTTTTGTTCTATTTTTAGTGCTACCCCCTTTTCCTGCCCAAATGTGGAGAACGGATTTCACGGCCAGCGTCGGACTGCGTGCCGAAAGCCCGCCAAGACCTTCCCGCGCCCTTGGTCCCGCGGGGAAAAGGGTTCTCTCTCTCTCTATTGGGGAGGGAACGGACACCCTCGCCAGCTTCCCCACAGGGACTCCCGTGATGGGAGCCGGCCTCGGGGAGCCTGCCACCTGCTTCCACCCACCTGCAGGGCCTCTGGGCTCTGCCTACAGGTGCCGCTGTGGTCCAGCAGGTGTCATTTATGCTCCTGCAACCACCGGTCCCCGCTGGCTCCTAGCGGCACGAGTCCCCAAAGGGTCTGGGACTGCAGATGCTCCAGAGAGAACATTGGTGCTATGGTCATTTGGACCCCGGCAGGGTTCTCTGTGGGGTCCGCGCACTTTTCCTCTAGGTCATCTGTGAGCTGCTCCGGGCTGTGCACGAGGGCCATCTCAGCGCAGGCCACGCAGAGCCCCGGGGTGATGGGCACCTCGCTGTCACGTGCTTTTGGTGAATATCGCTTGTGCATTCATTCACTCACTCAGCTGTTCGCTGAACGTCAGTAACGTGTCAGACACCGTGCCGGGTAGGAGGGATTTCTGGAGGAATTTAAAAACCGGCGGAGCCTCCCAGGAGAAGACCAGTATGAACGCTCCGACGGCAAAGCAAAGCTAACAGTTAGATTCGTTAGGCAGCATCGGAAGTGTGGCTGAGCGAGCGAACCGCAGAGCGCAGCGGGAGCGAGGGGGAGCCCCTCCTGAACACAGCGGAGGGGAACGTTGAGCCCCACTTTTGGGATGGGGTCGGAGAGGGAGGAAGACGAGCACCCTCAAAAGCAAGGATGTCAGAGCAGTCTGCAAGACTTTCCGTGCTGTCAGGACACAGGTTTCCGGGGGCAGAGAAATCGCAGGAGCTGACGCGGGAGAGGAGGACGGGGGTCCTGTCGGGACAGGTGCGACACATCCTGTTTGAAGGAATCTGGGTCTGTCCCCTGCAACAAAGAAAAGAGAAACATTGCCTCTGAGGCAAAAGGTGTGATTCTGAAAGGGAATTCTCTGGCAGGTGGAGGGTGGGCAGCCGCTGGAAGGTGGTTGGGTCGGTGCATTGAAATAGTGGGCAGCTTCGGAAGTCCTGGGGTGCACTACATTCTTCCAGAGGAAGGGGACAGAGGGCCAGCAGGACCCGTGACACAGCCGGGGCGGGGAGGGGTCGGTGAAGCCCGGGAAGCACCAGCGGAGGTGGCTGGGGACACGTAAATAAAGGTCGACGTCCGGCTGACGCGTGCTTGTTCTTGAGCATACCAGGGTGCCCTCGGGGCCTCCCGGGGTCAACTAGGCAGAGGCGAGTAGGGCTGTGCCGCTGGCTGAGATTTGGAGCCATTGGACTTCGGCTGTGAACACTATCTGCAGGTGGGTGAACGTTTGGGGGAAATCGGAAGCTTTGTCCTGAGGTCTAGACGTAGTGTTGGTGAAGCGTTTGTCACGCAGTAGGTTATGTAACCGTTCAAAGTGAAATTTTATTTCTTCCCGACAAAGAAAGCAAAATTCAGGCTGCTTGGGCAATGTCCCCAGTGTCACACTTCCTGCCCGCCTGGGAGACAGCCCCAGCTTCTTGGATCGATTTCCAATTCTGTCTCCCGAACGAGACGTTGTCGTATCTCCCCCCACCCACCTCCCCCGGGAGCTCGGCCCTCACTTGGGGTGGGGAAGCTCAAACATCGCCCCTATTGACATAAACAGCAAGTTTCTGTAATCACATTTGTGTGAAAATGTGGTTTTTAGTAACCGGCCACTCTAGGGCGAGGCAGGCCCCTGCTTCTGTTCCCACTCCACTCTATTTATTTTTCAAAACCATGAACAAGAGGAAACAGTATACGTTCCGAAACACAGACGCATTTGCATACACACGCCAGGAAAGACAGCCTGAGGTTCTCATGGACCGGTCTCGGCCACGGGGTGCGCGGTCTGAGTTACGTCCCCCGCAAACATCATCGCCCACGACCTTCAAGATGGGATTTCTTTTATGTGGTGTGTGGGCACTTGCGCCATCATGCATGGCTTGTGTTATTAACTTGTGAAAGTGGCTCAAACCGTATTTCATTGTCATAAAAAATGGCATTAAGTGCCCCCATGTGCGGTGCGTCAGGCCAGACGCCTGGGAAGCGCCGTGGAGCTAATAATGCAGGCGCTGCCCGCGACGAGCCGCTCACAGGCAGCCGCCGGGCGAGCCAACAACCGGCCAGGCAGCGGTGAAAAAGGGGAAAGTCTCTGAATTAGCAAGGTGAAAGGTATCCATCCCAACGGGTAATCTGGTGGAAATATACGGATGTGTTCCTCCCTCCTCTCTTGCCCCAGAACTGGCACTTCTCACCGGGGACTCGCTGTGCATCTACCAGCTGCTGGCGGGCTGAGGGCCTCCTGAGTCCTCCGTTTCACAAGAGCTCAGGCAGGGAGAGGTGCGCAGTCAGGGGTTGATGGCCGCGCTGCTGAGAGCAAGGCCCGTAAATGCCTAATGTGTTTTTTATTCCCCTTGTGGGTTATTCTGTTTTTAATTTATATGTTCTTGTTCATGCTGGTACAGTTGTCCCAATTTCCCCCCCTTGCCCCACTCCACCCAGCTTCCCCCTCCCTCTGGCAATCCCCACACCATTGTCCGTGTCCACGGGTTGTACATACATGTTCTTTGATCTCTTCAGCTTCTTTTGACCAGTCCCTCCCCCACTCCCCTCTGATGGCTGTCTGTTGTCTGTTCCACGTGTCCATGCCTCTCATTCTACTTTGTTCATTAGTTTACTTTGTTCATTAGATTCCACATATATAAGTGAGAGCATATGGTATTTGTCTTTCACTCACTGGCTTATTGCATTTCACGTAATAGTCTCCAGGTCCATCCATGCTGTCCCTAAAGGTAAGAATTCCTTTTTTATTGCTGTGTACTATTCCACTGTGCAAATGTGCCGCAGCTTTTTTATCTACTCATCTGCTGATGGGCACGTGGGTGGGTCCCAGATCTTGGCGCGAGGTCCACGGAGCAGCAAAAGTCCCAAGGGACGCTCTGTGCTTATTGGCGGCGGCGGTATTTCCCGGGTTCTGTTGTGCGTTTCAGCGTCTCCCCAAAGAGCCCCGAGGACTTCCTCTCCTTACACGTGATCGAGATAGACTCTGTCATTTGCAACCTATACGCTGTTTGAACACAAAAAGTGATTAGCATAAACCTTACCCCGGTAGGACTCTAGAACAGCAAGATCACTCCCCAGCCATCTGTTTAGACGGGGAAGAATGTGGCGGTCGTGGAGATAGACCACCTGGCGGGTGGCGCGCCTCCTGCAGCGGGAGGGGCTTCAGCGGGAACCGCGGGACCACATGTCAGGGTAGCTAGGGTTGTGGGCAAGACCGGGCTGGCGAATGCCAGCTCCATGACTTCATGACGGCCAATTATGTTATCACTCAATGAAGCCATGTAAATCGATGGTGACAGGCGCAGTCAACTGTGCAAATATTAGACATAGATTCAGCGAAAGATATCGACGGTGTATCCCTGCTAATGTGAGTTGTTGGTGGGGCACCAGCTCCAGACTGAAAACATGCGAGTTGTTTGTGCAGAGATGAAGATAAGATAGCACATTAATATCTGCTTCTTCGTGATTGGGAAAATGTCCAACTAACCATAGAAATGAATCATCTCAACACTCTTATATATAAATGAAAAAGTAGGTTACTAGTGCCCTGCAGTGTTTGACTCCAACAGCATCTTTAACAAAGATGTCCATCAAGAAAGTGATTGTTGGAATAACGAAAAATGAACCAAGCAAGACTTTATTTATTAAAAACATTCTCCCTTAAAATGAATGCCCTCTTGGTCGCCAAGTCCATACTATGTCACGTAAGGTTTTTCGCCTTTCACAGCGTCACGCCAGGGAGTTATCAGAACGAACCAGAGTGGGTTTTATCCTGAAAAGTCTGATCTGAAACCGTTTTCACCATGGCATGCTTTTCCCAGGTGGAACTTGTACAATTACTGAGAAATGCATGTTTTTTAAAACAGTACTGTATGTGCTGCATCGGCCCTGGGCTACCTCACTCCGTCCGGGTCTCGGGAAGCGTCAGCTCCTTCCTCCTCTTGTCGGGGGACCCTGGTCCTCCGCCGAAGTCCCTCGACGGCCTGCCCTCCCGCCACTCTGTGACCTCCGCAGGGTCCCGCACGGCTCTTTTACGAAGTCTCTGTTTTGTGTTTTGGATGTTGCTGAAGATTAAAAATGACACATATCCGCAATTAAAATATCACATAAGTATAAGAATAAGAAAGTTAAAAAATGTTCCTCCAATTTCATTATTGAGAAGAAGCCGTTCTTGGCGAGGGGGTGTATATTTTTCTAAATATTTCTTAACATATAGCTGCAGATATATAGGAAAATGGCAGAAATCATTTTAGAAGAATAGAATCTACTTACATATGCTGTCTCAAAATAAATTGCACTGCATTTAATTTTATTAGAATGTAAAAAAATAAAGTAAAATTAAAAGAACTGAAATTTATTGTTTAATTAAAATTGTAAATAATCTCTTTAAATTTTTAAAAAAGATTGGGAAAACTTTTAAAGAGCAAACTGATTATTTGGGTTGGCCCAATGTTTCAGCATTAGGATTTAGCTATTTATTCTTCTACAATCCCCAATTTTTCTTGTTTACAGTATTATTTAAACTAAATAAAATTTTTATTCTGAGATCATCATAGATTCACGTCTACAAAGAATGTAGCAGGTGATACAGGGAGAACTTGTCTACCCTTCACCCTGCTTCGGTCCAAGATAACATCTTGCAGACACACAATGTCGCAACCAGGGAATCGGTGGGCAGGCGACTCCTGCATCTACTTCAGATTTCACCAGTTTCATTTGCACTTGAATGTGTGTGTGTGTGTGCGCTCAGTGCTGTGGAATCTGATCACAGGTGTGCATTGGCGTGACCGCGCCCGCCGTCAAGATACAGAACAGTTCCAACACGTACCCCTCACACCTCGTGCGTGCCAAGAATCTGTTCTCCGTCCTTGTAGTTTTTGTCATCTCGAGCCTATTACGTGCAGGAGTCCACCCATTATGCAAACGTCTGATACTGGCTTCTTCACTCCGCACGACCCCCTTGACCCCCATCCCAGCAGCTGCGTGGATCCTGAGCCGCCTCCGTTCCATCGCTGAATCCCATTCCGTGGTTCCGATGTACCCCCGGCTTGTCCGACCCCTCCCCCGGGGAAAGGCGCTTGTATTCTTTGTAGCTTGGGGTGGCCGCAAATGAACCCGCTGCTTGCATTCGCACCCAGGTGTCTCAGGGAACACAGCTCTCCATCTCTCTGGGGTCAATACCCAAGCATGCCACGGCCGGGTGGTGCGGTGAGCACATGCTTACTCGAGGGAGAACCCGCCATTCTCTGGACTGGCTGGGCCATTTTGACTCTCACTCACGGTGCCCGAGTGGTCCCATTTCTTGTCATCCTCGCAAGCATTGGGCATTCTGTATCTGCTTCCTATACGTCTGTGTCGATGGCCCTCCTGTCTTTTCTTACAATCACCGTTTTCTACAATCATTTCTTCCTGTAATTATATATACTTAAGTAGATTGGATACTCAGCACCAATGCATGTGGTAGATATTTAGATTGGCGAATGGATTTTATTAAGCACTTCTGTTGTGTGCCTTGTGTTCAAGGATCTTCTTTAAAAAATCTTACGGGTATAATGGCCTCTAGACTCTTCCATGGTCGAGAATATTTTGGCCTTTATACCTGAAGGATATACAGAGGCCACTTGAGTGTGTCACGGTCTGGTGGCACCGGCCCATTGTCTCTTGGCGTTTCTGGTTATTGCAGATAATCCGGCCCTCCCCTCAAACTGTAAGCCCTCTTGTGTGCCTGGGTCCTCCCACGATTCCTTACCCTCAAAGTACACCAGTTTCACTGGCTGTGTCTTGCTGTGCATTTTCTTGAACATGTTTATCCTGAGCCAGACTGCACAGGTAAACATTTCTTTATTTCTGAGAAGCTTTGCTGTACCATCAGTATTTTCTGTTATCTGTTTCTGTTCTGTGCTTAATAAGCAACGATCCATTTGCCCTCCGGCAGGCTCTCCGCTGGAGCCAGTGGAAAAGGCTGGTTGTTGATACAGTGTCTCCCCCCCCACATTCCGTGGTGTTGGAATGGTCTTCATGGGGACATTCTCCTGTCCCCATGGCCTCGCTGCACCTGGCGCCTGTTACCACGGCGCCGTGGTGGATGCCTCTGTCTCCCGACCGGGGCTTTGGGCGGAGTCCTGGGTCCCGTCCCACCACGTGTGGGTCCAGCTGTGTAGACTCGGCAGGTTTGGGAGTTGCTCTGACTCATCTTTTGTTGAATCTTGTTTTGGGTGTTTCTGAAGGGTCTGAGGTAGGCGACTAGAGTAGAATGCCCAGTATGTTCTTCTTGGATAGAAAGCACCCTTGACCTCACCTTCACCTTGCTCTCCTGTGGCATTGCAGGTGGAGTGTTGACCCAGCGTTGGGTAACCCTTACTGAATTATTGAACGAGTAAATAATGTCCCGTACTGGGCAGGAGTCACAGAAAATGACCGAGGCTGCAGTCAGCTGGGAGAACTAACCAAGACGGACTCTGACAACCCGGACTGCGGGGCCCATGAAGAACTCCTTTGCCATTTCCACCATGTCCTGAATTGCCCATACACGACTCAAATAAATAAACCATAAGTAATCCATCCTCACTGGGTAACTTGCTGAAATACAAGAATCACTGTAGTCTAGTAATTTTGGTTGTAAGAATATAGCTATTTTCGTTAAGTGTATAGGGTCTGCCAGACTTTAACGGTTGCAATTACTGTTAAATGTCATGGCAAGAAGAAATGAAAGAACTTCCAGAATAATCTTTGGGTTTTCTCACTGACTCTGTTCTCTGTGTTCAACACAGGTCCGGTCACCCGAGATAGGGTATCGGGGCCCCAATTTTCTGAGAATACTGGTAAAATCATAGTCAATTATTGCAAGGGTTAGAACTCTGAAATCCTTTCTGTCTGGGGTGCAACTGAACTGAACAAACGCTAACTAAGAGAATACATGAACTAGGGAGCTGCTGTTGCGCACTGCTGGTAGAAGAAATCAAAGAGGTTCGGTCATCAGATGTGGGAACCATCTATTAAAGTTACAAAAGGCATTCGCTGCAAACCAGTAATTTACAGACTAGATTTAGACCCGACAGAAAGGCATGCTTACATGCTCCCAAAGGCACAGGCAAAGTATTTGTGGCAGCGTTCTTTGTAATAGCTCCGACTGAGGCACAAGCCAGTGCCCATCATGGAGAAGGAACTGCCGCGACCCCAGGAGGCAGTGCCCCGGTGCACTGGCTAAGCGAGGACTGTTTGTAGGGCCTCCTTCCCCCCGTTCTTTCAGAACCAGCTGGTGGGCATGTGGCTTTCCCTCCCCCCCCCCGGCCCCCGCCGTGCTGCAGGGGTGCACTGCCACAGGGCGCCGCCAGGCCCCCTCCGCCGCGACTTCCTCGTAGTACTGTTCTTTCTTAGGAGAGAGTGTGGATTTGTCCTTCGTCAGCCCGATACCGTCCCAATTTCATTTCATCGATAGCCCTCAATTAGCTGCCACGTTACTCATTCTCGCTAGTTCTTAGGGACCTTGCACGCGTGGGAGTGCAGGAACTGGGCGGTATCCCCAGCTGGCTCGCAAATCACCAGAATATCAAATGGTAATTAATTAAACACATGAACAAAATCATTGACCCAAAGTAAAAATAAATAAGTTGGAAAATATTTTCAGCTTATATGGGAAAACGTGTTTGTTACTTACTAACTAACGAGGATCCAATAAGGTCTCCGAATTTAAGTATGGAAAATTTGCCCAGCGGAACGTATTTTTAATTGGCAAACCTTGAAGGATGGTCAGCATTGTAATTTATAAATAAAATGGTATTTAAAAGACCAGTGAGATGTCTCTGATGCTCGGTGGGATGCTGCAATAGCTGGTGTGTTAGAGATGAGAGTGTTGCTCTCACCTGTAACACGTGTCGTGCAAATTAGCACAACGCTTCTTCCCATGAGTTCTGCAGCACCCATCACGGCAAAGGTAACGGACAGATAACCAACAGACAAAATCACCTTCTGATCAGAGCTCTACTTCTGGGAATTTAAGCTGAGGACTTTACTTAAAAGCAAAAGGATGATTATTGTAGTACTTATATGACAGCATAATTTTGGCATCGACCTCAATATCCACAAAAATTAAAATGAAAATAAATTAAAAGATGCAGAACTTAAGATAATAATTATAGCATTTACGAAACATGAAAGTTCTTGACACAATAGAAAAATCCACACTCAATTTCTATAGCAAGCTATAGCTCTGCAGCAGTTATATTCTTTTTCTGCAACAGAAAAATGGAACTAGTTTGGCATATTGGGTAGTAGCATTGATTTAATTGAACAACAGTTAAAGGAGCATTAATTATGAATGTAGTGTTATTAAATGCTGCCTATGTATAACCTTAAAATACTTTCATTCCTTATGACAGATTTGGTGGTGTTGAAAGGTGCTGCAAATGTCAGTCCCAGTCTCTCCCGATTCCAAACTGTCCCTGGAACCTCGGCCCTTCTGGGCCCACGATACGCTCACCTGGGCAGGTTGGCAGCTTCCCCTGCATTCCCCTTGTGTGTGGGGTCCAGATGGAGGTCTAATTTGTCATGTGCACTGGATATATGTAGGCTTTGGGACATCGCTGACCTAGTTAGGAAGAGATCCAATTAGCGCTGTGTCTGCCGTATACCCTGTACACGGCGGCTTCTCCTGGGTCACCTAGTCATTTGTTTTCCGGCCTCAGTCTGACTGACCCTCGCTGGTGGGCATTCCCGGCGGGACTCGGGATGGCACCTGACGACCGAGAGCACCTGGCTCCCGTCCCCCGCACGGGACCGGGGCCTGTTTGGGCTCTCGCTGGCGAGGAGCTGCGTTCGCTGGGCTGCGAGCACATAGCTGGAATAGTTGGCACCTGTGTGCGGCTCGGCACATTCCAAGGACACGTTCAGGTGTGCAGCCACCTGGGCTGTGGCAATCCATGGAAATGGGGTGAGCGCGATCTCAACCAGTGCAAAGTGCAGGCGTTCATGAACTTGGAAGTTTTCTTCGGACTCCCCACGGGACTAGTGAATGCCGAAACCCCCTCCCCCCCACACACGAACTAATCCAGGTTATAGATGAGTGACCGTGACAGTATCGCTTGGGCTGTCGCTTGGAATTCAGGTGCTTATCTGAAACTCGGCATCTTGGAACTGGAAGGAAAAACTATGACAAGAATGCCGAACCTGCTCCCTGCAGAAACCTGACGTCCGAGCGCTGTTCAGAGAAACAGTTTTGATCGTCTGTAAACCTGACGTTTGGAACAGCCTCGTTAATGGAAACCTCTCGTCTTTTTAGCCACGCTTGTGCGTCTCAAAAGCACACCTAAACACTTACTGAACATTGTTTATTGATGTGTTTCATTTATTCTTTCCATTTTTAACAACCGCTGTAAGTATGGGCCAGACACTGAGAGGGCCGTGACACAGTCACGATACTTATGTGCATCTTACAGCTTGGAGAACGGAGACCCGGGAACCTGCCTTAGTGAGTAAGAGCCTTAGGGGGTCCCAAGGCCCAGGAGCTGCGTGGCTGTCCTTTGAACTGAGATTGTTGAATTCCAGGTCCGCTCCTGTCCTCGCCACCGTGCTGTGCGGTGCACCACCAACACTAACAAACGCAACTTTGAAGGTCAAGGCGGGTGTCCCAGCGTCCCAGTGCCCTCTGCTCACGAGCGTCACCGCTGTGTCTCCATTCCACTGCGCCCTCTGACCCGGGAGGATGTGACCGCAGCAGGGACAGGGCGTGTGTGTGTGTGTGTGTGTGTGTGTGTGTCAGTGGCTGGGTGGCATTGCTCAGATGCCACGAGGTGTTTGTCCTGGACACGTCGTCCGTCCCAGTGCACGGAATCTAACCACTGTGTCCGTGGGAACCGGTGGCGAAACAGAGGCCACAGTGACCGCCTGGCTCTGGAGGAACGCCGACCTTCCCGAAGACAGCCGGGGGCCTCCGGGCCGGCGCAGGCCTCCGGGCCAGGCCTGCGCCGAGTTCTGATTCCTCCCTTCCCGAGAGAAGCATTCGGCCCTGAGCCTTCCAACATACCGAAAGGCTTTGGTGAAGTGTGTCTGAATGCACCTGATCCCAAGTCGGTAATGCGGAGAACGAAAACACTCATCGTTTAAAACCAGTGATGGATCACCGACTCCTAGTTCCTGCTTGCGGCAGAGAAGCGGTTTTGGAGAGGGGGAGCAGTGCTGGTTTCACACGCTGCGGGCCGTCCGTGCCACTGCCGCCCACGTGTGCACACAGATAAAACGGCAAATTTTATGATATGCACACACGTATAGTATGGGTATTTCACCATAATCGACAAGGCCCGCAGTAGTGGCTTCCTCGATTTTCAGCTGAAAGCAAACTAAGACAGATACCACTGCGAGCTTCGGCTCTGCTCGACGGCTCTGAAATGCCTGACAGGCTGAGCAGGAAGGTCAAGGTGTGAGGCTGGGGTGGGCAGCACCCCAAGAGAAGGGCCCAACAGCCGAAAGCACATAAGGTCAACTTGCACTGAGTCTTCCCACTCGCATGACGGGGAGAGGTCCCTTGGTTCTGGGGCAGCAGCAAGACCTTGCCGGCGGTGTCATTGAGGGGGGCTGGAGGCGGGAGGGCTTGGAGCAGGACTCTAACCAGCAGTGGATGCAGGGAACAGCGGCCCGGCCGGGTAAGGAATTAGGGCCCTGACGGCAGGAGGCGCGGGACAGAGCTGCATATTCGGCAGGTACCTCGGGGCAACACCGAGGGGAGACCTTGAACTCTCGGTGGCTACAGCCAGCGGGTAGCATCGCTCTGCTTGGAAAGGTCAGCCTCCCCCAAGGATGGCAAACAGCCCAGACGCATCTCCTTTGTCCAGAACACCCCCTGGTCCAGGCCCCCCGCTCGCGCAAGCCCCAGGCCCACAGGGCTGCGTGCACCGAGCTGTGGCCAGGAGCTCCAGCGCATCTGTGGCCGTGGGATGAAACACTTGGGTCCCAGAGTCGGGGATCAGGTTTGTTGCTCTGGGGACGACTCGTATTTTAGGGTCTCCCAAGAGATACCAGCCAGGAGACTGGCAGGGGAGTGGGGTTTGCTGTAGGGAATTCTTCAAGGAGGGCGGCTCCCCTCTCCTGCGGACCCCGGGCGGTTCCCACGGCCGACGGCAGCGCTGAGCCGAACCCCCATGAAATCAGGTGACTGCCTCGTCATCGCCTCTCTCCTTGGTGCTGGGAAAGCCGGAGACCCCAGAGGGGCCTCCACACCCCAGGGCCCTCACATTGTATCCAGCGGGTCCAGGTGTTCACACGGCTGGCTGTTTTACCACCCCTGCCCCTTTACAGGCAGAGAGAAAGCCCAGGCGAGGGGACAGGCGAGAAAAATATAACTCCTCGAGGCGTCTGAGAGTGGAGGGCTGTCGAACCAAGCTGGTGGGAGACCGAGAGGAGCTTCAGCAGCGATGCCACTGCAACGGGGCCTAACAACGTGCCACGCAGCCTGGAAGAGTGGGCGCGTTCCCGGAGCCCAGAGGACGAGGAGGGGAAATCAGCCAACTCTTGCGCTGCTGCGCCCGGCCAGATCTACCCCCATCCCGAAAAACCACATTTCCGTCTTTTCCTTATCGATCTACGGTGCTTTGTACATTGCGGGTACACGCGAGCTGCAGGAAATACGTAATGCAAACATCTTTCTTTTCTCCATAGCTTTCATTTCCATTCCCACGATGGTGTCTTAACGGGTAGATTTTTAAATTGTTCATTTCGAGTATAGTTTACATTCAATATTTTTCTGTATTAATTTCAGGTGTGCAGCATAGTGGTTAGACAGTCACATACCTTACAAAGTGGTCCCCTGATATTTCCAGTCCCCAGCTGGCACCGTGCACAATTAGTACACTGTGAGTGTTTTCTAAGCTGTACTTTACATCCGTGAGACTATTTTGTAGCTACCAATTTGTACTTCTTAATACCCGTGAATAGATTCTCTTAAATCAGTGTAGCCCACTTTATTATTTTTCTCCTTTATAGGATGGGTGTTTTTTGTGTCCTGTGTAAGAAATCTTTGCCCCTAGGAGATCTCGAAGATGTTCAACTTTGTTTTCTTTGGAAAGATGCATGGTCTCACCTTCCGTATTTAGCCGCGGCCCATCAGGAACTGACCTTTTTATGCACCGTGTGAGGTAGGAGCCAAGATCAGACATTTTCCTGCTGACCCCGCCCCGTGTACGTGGGAAACCTGGCGGCCGCATGTGTGCGGGGCCATCCCTGGGCGCTCTGCTCCTGCCGTAGCCCGGCCTGTCTGTCTTTGCACGGATTCCGCAACCCATCGTCTTCATGGCTGCAGCTTCCTCATAGGTTTTGACAACTGGCCACGTGAGTCCTCCGCTGTGTTTTTGTTTCAAGATTGTCTTATCTGTTCCTGATCTTTGGTGTTCCCCAAAAAGTGTTTAGAGTCAACTTGTCCACATCAACACAGCCGCCCACACCTGCCGTCCCCACCTCTGTGCACCCACCGGTGGGGAGTGGAGATGGTCACACTATTGCCTCTTCCAGACCACGAATACGGTGCATTCTTCTTTATTTATAACAGCAACACTTTATAGTAGTTCTTTTTATTTGTTTTTTTTCTGGAGAGGTATTGCACATATTGTGTTTGATCCATTCCTAGGTATTAGATATTTTTCAATGCTTCCCCAAAAGGGATCTTGTTAAAATTTTTATTTGTTTGCTGTTACACAGAAATGCAACCATGAAAATATTCACACACCTAGAAAATTCAAACAAATTTACAGCGAACACTTACATGCCACCACCTGGCTTCAGTCACTAACATCGTACCGTAGTTACTTTCTCAGGCAGTCCCCTCTCTGCGCCCCTGCACCCACCGACCCGTCCGGCTGCGTCTGAGGGCCGACGCCCAGCTCAGAGACCTGCGGGATGGGCAGAATGGGGTGGGCGATCTGCTTTGCCCAACGGACCGACGCAAACGTCCGTCTCTCTTAGCGACACCCTCGGGGGCACACCCAGAAATGCGATTTCACCCCGTGGCCCAGTCCAGTTGACACATGACATTGACCGTCACCCTGGTAGGAGCCCGAACTTGGGAAACGCCGGGAACAGGGTTCACACTCTTCTCGGCCGTGCATTGGCTGTGAGAACTCAGCGGTCAACCTTCTTAGCTTTCAGACACAGTTTGATGAAAAACCCTATCTGTGGTTGTATTTTGCTGGGCTTTAATTCCCACCCCCAGATGTTAATCCCTTGGGTCCTTACTATACAAGGAGCCCGGCGGCTCCAAGAGTTCTGGCAAAGTCGGAGAGCTTTGGGGGAAACGTCTTACCTCTTCGGCATACCAGGTTCCACCACTTTGGAAATTTCTCTGGCTGACTCTGTGCCTGCTTCTTGGTAAATACCGCGGGGATAATTTCCAGATTGGCCCATGGCTTCCAAAAACAATACGAACACTCATCAAAGCCTTTCATGGTCCCTTTCTGGTCTAAGATTTCTGAAGGACCCGTTTGCCAGCTGGGGAGCGTGCAGGTGAGACAGGAAAGAATAAACGAGTTCCCTGTGTTCCTGCTGACGCTCCGGCCACGAGTCTCTCTCCTTAGAGCTGGAGGCTTGTAAGTGCTTTCTTTCTTCTTCTTTTCTTTTTTTTTCCTTCTTTTTGCAGCTTGCTTCCCAGCTGGCAGCGATGTTGCCACGGCCCCAGAGATTTGCCAGGATCTGGGCAGTGTGGGAGGTTGTGCCCTTGACGGTGAGTCCAAGGAAGGGAGGTGGCGTGATGGGTCTGTATTCGGAGCCTGCGCACGGCCCGGGCAGGACCCGGCTATGGGGCCTCGGGGCTGGTTGTTTAAACCCTGAGAGACTCCGGGGTCAGAGTTTGCATTTTGGCGGCGGTTCTTTGATAGTCTGAAACATATATCTCCTTATTCCAAACACAAACTCTGAGATGGAAAGTGCCAGCTCTGTTGTACAGGTCTTATGCAAAATAATAATATAATAATAATAATAACAACCATCAGGGTCTTAATGTAATTTGCTTTAGTTCATCCGTTTGGCAAGAAGCAGAGTGGGCACCAGGACCCATGTTTGTGTCTGGCCCTTTTATGTGAAAAAAGCTTCGTATTGTCGTTTTAAATTTATTGGCTCGTCAATGGGACTTTCCTTATTACTTTTGATCCCGCCTACTGCACGGCTAGTTTTCAACAGGTAGTTTTCAAACTGCCGGGCTTCACCCCGCGGCCCCCCGACAACCCTGGAGCCCGAGCCGAGAGGCCCGCGGCCGGACCCCAGAGCCCGGGCTGGCCGGGTGCCCTCTTCAGAGCCGCCCCGCCTCCTCCCTGGCTCTGCCAGCCACTCGCTGGGTGGTTTGCTCTCGTCTCTCTGGCCGACGCGTCTCTGATCTGGGATCTTACCGGGTCACTTTGGGTCGTTCTGCTTCCCTGCCCCAGCGTTCTCCATGTGGTGATTTTCAGGTGGTTCCCTTGTCTTCCTAATGGGGACTGGTGGCACGCAGGTCGTGGGTCCCTCGTGGCAGGGCCCGCGCCCACTTCCCATTACACTTGGAAGGGTCAACCCTCTGGGCCAAATGCCCCGCCCTGCCCACCAGCCTCGTAAATCGGCCTCCCTCAGGGGAAGTCTGTTTGGAGGTGGCAAGGGCCATGTCAGGCCCCCCCCCAAAAAAAAACGAGAATGTCCTTTGGGTTCCTCACAGATGGTAATGAAACTGTGGTAAGGAGCGTGGTTTCTTGCTGTTGTTTCTAAATGCTTTTTCCGTCCTTTGTCTCATCCGATGTCTTTGAGACATCTGTCCGGCGCTGCGGACTCCCCCTAGTTGTAGGAGAGTTCGTTCCTTCCGTGCGGGTCCTCCAGGGCGCTCCCCTCCCGTCCAGCACCTTCTCCTTCAGGTTCTCTTTCAGCTGCTCCGTTCCCTCATTTCTCCCGAGACCTTGGGACTGCCCGGCGCTGTCCCCAGGCCCGCCTCCGGGTGACCCCTCCAGCCCTGCCCGGGCTGTCTCCGGACTCGCCGCCATCTCCTCCCACTGACGGAACACGAGGAAGGACGGCCGGAGCTGAGTGTCCGCCTCTGTTCACGTCCAACGAAGGGACAGAGCCACGCGCTGCCGGCGCTGTTCGCGTTTGCTCCTTTCCCCCAAGGAAGGCAGGCGGACACGGTGTGGCCAGTGGCGGAACTATACAACATCCCCTAGGTCGTTTCTTGTTAAAACTATGAACTCAAATGGGATCAGATGTCTAGATTTAATTACCACTTTGTGGGAAATGTAGAGGATAGCGTGTAGTCAACAAAATCTAGAATATGTAGAATTCTCCAGGATAAGCCACTCACTTTCCTCAACAAATACACTGAGAAAGAGGCAGGGAGGGAGGAGACCAGGGGGAGAGAGAGAAGCACGAGAGGGAGAGAGAATAGATTTAGAATAAACCTTAAGAGAGATTCTTGCTTGAATTTTGATTGAGACAAACTTAAAAACATGGATTGGTCAATTGGTCGTCAAGGGAAACTCCTACACCAGCTGGATATTGGAGAACATGAAGAAATTGTTTGGGTGTGATAAACACATTGGGGTTATTTTTTGAAACAAAAAGTCTTAACTTTTGAAACATTTTTGGGTGAAAAGATATGTCTGCTATTTAGTTCAAAATAATCCAGGTTGGGGCTGTGGTGGAACACGGTGACACAAGATCGGCAACTTCTCTTTCATCTCGTCTCTTTTGGGAGACGGGAATTTCTAAAGCTGCCAGAGAAGGCTTCCTGGAGGAGGTGACGCGTGAGCACGAACTTCGAGGAGCTGATGCGGAGCCACGTGTCATAGAGGAAAGCAAGTTCCAGCTGGGGGCTCCCCGGTGAAGGGCATGTTGAGGACAGCAAGGACACAGGGTGTCTGGAGGGGGCGTGGTGGCCGACACAGGAAATGAACTCAGAGCCGGAACACTGACCTTGACCCTGTAAGGCCTGGCGGGCCTTCCACGAGATTTGGCTTTTCCTTCTCTTCTGTTTGGTGGCCATTGCGTGTTTTGGGCAAAGGCATCTCACCATTGACTCACCTGTTAAGAGAACCACCTGGGCTGCTGCGTGGACAGGCAGAGTCCCAAGGGTGGAAGCCAGGCCATCAGCTGGGGAGGTCTTCCACGAACGCATGCGGGAGTCTCTGACGGCTCAAGGCAGGGCGAGAAGCAGCGAGTTCTGCATGTGCTCTGACGGGACCGCCGACGGGATTCACCACAAACGGGAGAGAAACGTGGGGGTCAAGGGTGAGAGGACCCACCGTAGTAGGTGTGCACGCAGGCACGCAGTAGGTGTGCAATGCACCTTTGGTCAATTCTAACATGTTCTTCCTCACGAAACTGAAGTACCCTTGAGGGCTGGGGTCGCGCCCTGCCTGATGTCACCCCACGACCACCCTGCCTGGTCCTGATGCGTGGGAGGAGCCCACCGAGGGCTCCCCCGAAGTTAAGGGCTCACGTTACCCCGACTGAGCAGGGAGCAGACTCGCTGCAGGAGCCCCGGGGGACGAGGCCTGCGTGCTGACGGAAGGAAGAGCTGCCCGGGCCCTCCGGACGCCCCTGCCAAACTCCCAGACCCCCTCGGCCCCGACGGACGTGCCCGTCAGTGTGGAGCTCGCAGTGTTCATTCCAGGGTGTCGGGCGTGTGTCGGACGAGTGTGTGCCACAAGGATGCAGCGGGTTCGGTGGGAAGCTGCGACCACGGACGTGTACGCCCTGCTTTTTGTAGGTTGCCAAGCGCTCAACCCAAGGCAAGGAGCACCGCCGTTGTCTCGCGGGGAACAAAGGCGGATCTTGCCCAAAGCGAAGAACAGGCAGAGCTGTGGTTCTCGAGGCTCCATTCAGACGGGCCCCGGTGTGCGGCGGGTGCAGATGAAGGGCCGGGTGAGGATGGCCAGGACTCCAACCTGACCTACTAAGACTCGGCCAGGACGCCAGCTGCTGGCGTTGACCGCAGTCCAGAGTGCTGGACCCAGAGAAAAGGAAACAGAGGGGCTGGGACTGGCTGTAATTTTTTTTTTTCCCTTGCATCCCAGAAGGGCCAAACCACAGTTGGCAAGACTTGAAATTTCCCTGCTGCTCCGTGCTTCTCGGCGCAAATGCGGCCCCTTCAGACGGCGCGTTAGCTGACCTCGAGACGTGGCCCGGCGTCACCTCTCACGGAGGGCGCCTGCTGTGACCGCCTTCCAGTCTCAGGAGATACACGGAACTCAGCATTTTCTGGTACCCGCAGCAAAATGCATCAGCAGAGAGCACTCGTACGACTTGTAAAAGGGCTAAACTTGGTGACGTGGCGGGAAAGGTGGGGGAAAAACTAGCTTCGTATATTCTGTGTCAACTAGACACCAAACCCAAACCAAAACGCACTTGCAGAATCCCTGTCTCTGTCTCTCTCCCTCCCCCATAACCAGGCCTTACGGACACAAGATCACACACACATACTTATGCACAATCACACAGAATTTGAACCGTTTTCAGGGTATTTAGTTTAGTTAGACGAGTACACAGCTAAGAGTGTGCCTACCAAGTCACCATGAAATAATTAAATTAATGCAGTAGGTCTGGGAAGATTTAATAGTTCAGCTCAGACACAAAAAGTAACAGATACTTATTGGAATATCATCCCTCTTTGCTGAAATTCATTTAGTGCAAAAGAAGTCAAGGCAAATGATGTTGGTACACGTTCACCTTTGTTGCCAAGGGCAACTAGTAAATTTAGGGGTGTTGGAATATACTCTAAGTCAATTCTGTGTCCTGATTTAGCTAAGGCTCTTCACGGTTCGTTTCATTCAGTTGGTTGTTTTTTTTATTCCGACACACCGAAGTCACAAAGCCTAGAGCTTTCTCGACCGATACGTAACGGGATCCTGAGAAATGTGGATTGGCTCTCAGCTCCAAGTCTCAGGTGTAAGAGCCTTCCGGAACCAGACGAGCCATCCCGCCCCTGGTCTTCCCACATCCTGCAGGCAGGCTCCCCCCCGCGTCTGTGGGACCAGCCCCGAGGACGCCTCGCTCTGCCCGAGAGCGCCAGGGGCCCGCACAGGAGCCACGCATTTCCATACTTGAGTCTCAGAGGTATGTGCCTTCGTTCCTTGGACCTGCCATGATGTGTAAGAGAGAAATCGTGCAAGATAAACCTCCCGGTTTGTTCTTTGCTGCCCCGGGATCCCACACGTGTGGGTGGCGCATCCACCCAAGGGGGCAGAGAGGGCGGAGGAGCCTTGTGCTGCTGGCGCTGGGATTGGAAATCCGGGAGCGGAGCTGCGTGAGGTGCACCTTTCAGTGTTTGGTGGGATTCACGGGTGCGGCGCTCTGCACCTGGGCTTTCCTTTGTGGGCAGTTCTTTTTTTTTCCTTATTCAGTTTCTTTACTTGCTATAGGCCTGTGCAAGTTGTCTACTCCATTTATCTATTTATTTATTAAAAGATTTTATTTATTTATTTTTAGAGAGGGAAGGGAGGAAGATAGAGAGAGAGAGAAACATCAATGTGCGGTTGCTGGGGGCCGTGGCCTGCAACCCAGGCATGTGCCCTGACTGGGAATCGAACGTGCAACGCTTTGGTTTGCAGCCCGAGCTCAATCCCTTGAGCTATGCCAGCCAGGGCTTATTTATTTATTTATTTAAAAAAAATTTTATTGAATTTATTGTGGTGACATTGGTTTTGGGGGAAAGTCCTGACAGTCTAAATTCAGGATTTTAGACACGGAAAGCTATAGAACTGACACGCACATAGCCTGACTCAAATTTGGAAGTACTGGAATAGGAGGAACCTGCATGTACCGGCGAAGCAGCGGCTCCCTGCGGTGGCCGGCAGGGAGGAGCCCACCCCCTCCCAGGGCAGGGCCCCTTTTCATAGGGGGTTGATAAGAGTAACGTCTTACGGTGGGCAGTCAGGGAGACCACCAGAAGGGACGGAGCGTTCCCGAGGTCACAGACAGCACCAGGCTGCCGTCCACACTCTGTGCTCATTAACCTCCTTCCTGGGGGCACGGTGTTTGTCTTGGGGCAGGATCGGTTTTCCAGGGGGCCAGACGAGCCTGGGGCTACAGAGAGGTAAACAGTCACAGCAGGTCAAACGGAGAGTCTGACCTTTCCCAGACGCCTTTGCTGCTGGAGCCATATTGCATCTCCGACTTCCCTACAATTGGTTAATAGAATTATACAGGTTTCAGGTATAGAATTGTACAACACATCATCTGTGTATCGGACTGTGTGTTTACCACCCCAGTAGCTAGTCCTTGTAGAGTCAGTTCTGGGGGCTTGTGTTTTTCTACGAATCTGTCCATCCAAGTTATGTCATTTTTGGCTTACAACTGTTTGCAATATTTCTTGACAATCCTTTCCACCCCTGGAGTAATGTCCCCTCCTTCCTTTATCTTTCTAGGGACTCGAGTCTTCTCTCTCTTTTACTTAAACTTTCTAAAGTTTTTTTTTTAAATTTTGGCCTTTTTATGGAACCAGAGTATGGTTTTGTTCATTTTCTCTGTTGGTTTTATATTCCATATTTTATTCATTTCCATTCTAATCTTTATTATTTTCTTCCTTGTGTTTGCTTTAGGGTCAGTTTGCTTCTCTCCGCATTCTGACGTGGAAGGCTTGGTTATTTATTTGAAATCCTTCTCCCTTCTCAACAGAGGTATTTAAGGTTATGAAGTTCTCTCTGAGCATGGTGTTAAATGCATCCCATATGTTTTTGCAGGATATGTCTTCATTTGAGCTGTGTTTATCTTGAAATACTTGCTCATTTCCCTTTTGGTTTCTCTTTTTGGTTTTTGACGGTTCGAATATGCTATGTGAATTTAAATGCGAATTTATTTGAATTGGAACTCATTGAGCTACCAGGTCCCACCGTTTTTTTGAAAAAAAAAAAAAAATGTTTCCAAGATTTCTGGAGAATTTTAGTTTATTTTCTGAGTTCCAAAAATGATCATTCTGGCAATTTTTGCCAGTAGTGTCATGGCTTTAATGGAGAAGGTGGTTTCTGCCATTTCCTTACTCTGCCATTTTCACCGACATCACTCACTAAATTCTTTTTGATGATAAAATACACACATTTACTTACGTATCGTTGATGCTACAGATTGCTCCCTCACTAGACCACTGTCGGTATGCAGCCGCACGGCTTTAGAGACTGTGTTCACGAAGTCTTGGTGTCCGACACACCGCAATGACGTCACACAGGCTCCGAACACAACCGACGTGGGACCTGAATCGTTTCGTCAGAAGCCGTGAGCTAGACACGGCGTCCTCTGTTCTCCCGACAGCTAATTGGAGCGGGCGCATTGCAGAGATTCGGGGTTAGGCCGCAGCGAGGAGGCTCCTTCACGTACAGGGTGAGCCTCAGAATCCTGAGCAACCAGTGAAGGTCAAGGTTCCCCAGTGGCCTTGTTACCGCCTCCCTTTGCTGTGTGACTCTGGGCAACAGGGAGAGTTAAAAAAATCCTGTTGCTTCATTTGTAGATGACAACACCCACCCCCACACGTACACACGTGAATGAAATTTAGAAAAAAATGGTAGATCCCTCTGTGTTCGACGAGAAAACAGCAAATGGGCTTTAATTTAGTGTCAGTTCTAAGACAGGACCTATGTGTTCATTGTAACTGTCAAATCATTTTGAGTTGTTCCAAGAAAGAGATGAACTCCCTGGTTACGAACAACCAAATAACATTCTTCCTTCTTACCTTCCCACCCTGCCTCCTTCCCAGACACGCCCAGGGGTGACATATAACATGTATTTTTATTCAGTCTTCTGTGGGAGATTTCTGAGGAAGGAGTTTACCGCGAGGTGACTAGAATCTGTCTTTCTGAGAAGGAGATTTGTCTTAAAGCCGAGTTTTTCTCAGCAGTAAGTCTGACAGGGGCACGGGGAGAGGCTCTGCCCGGGCTTATCCTGGGGCACCTGGCGCCACACCTGTTTCAGAGGTGCTCAGCCCAGGTGTGAACAGGGTGGGGCGGGCGGGGCTGGTCTCAGCCGAAATCATGAATGGCATGTTCCCAGCCTCGTCTTTGCTGCATTAGTTTCTTCTTCTTGGAACTTTGCAAATGCCCAGCATTTCCCCCTCTCTTCCTACTGCCTCCAGTAGGAAGATTGGAGAAATTCATCAGCTCCACCAAAGATGGAGGTCTCCTAATCGCGATCCGGTAGACAAGGACGGTGGGCTGGAGGAATGTGGGGGGGCCCCGTCCTTCCTGCCACCCTGCCAGCCAGGAGCCCTTCCAAGGCCGGTGTGAGTCATTGTAGACCTCGCGCCTCAGTGACAGCTTCTGCCCACCCTCCTTTCTGGAGGGCGACATGTGACTTCACTGATGACACCCCTGTCCACCGAACAGAAAGATCCTCAAAGTTCCCCTACGAATCCTACGAAGGGGAGTGGGGGTGGTAAAGGGGGTCAAATATTTGGTGACGGAAGATATTTGACTTTGGGTGGTGGGCACACAGTGCAATATACGGATCATTTAGCCCAGAAATGTACACTTGATTAACCTTATTAACCAATGTAATCCCAATAAATTTGATACATTTACTAGGTATACTTAGAATGTCATATCCGATTAGCAAAAAGTATCCTTACTTTGCAAATACATAGATGCTGTTTACTAAAATATTTACTAAAAAAATCAAAGCTTTTAATAAATGTAAAAACATAGAAGTGTCACTGGTTCCACTCAACACTAAGAAACAAATCTAGATGTTAACAGAAGTTTTGCCAACTGAAAACAGAACCCAATCCTCGGAAAACTTGAAAGGAAAAGCATCCCAAGAATAATAGCCATCGTGTGTAAATATTAAGTCAAAAACAAAGCTAAAACTCTAATTCCAAACTATTTAGAAATAAACACTGTAAAAATACTAAATATTCAAAAGCATCGCGGTCACCTTTTGGCGGGGGCCGGAGAGAGGCAGAGTCAGAAGACGGTGCCAGGAATGCTGTTTCTTAAACGGGGCGGGGGGGGGGAGGTGTGGTGTTTTATTGCTGTTCTTCAAACACGTGCAAACATACAAGCAAACCCATGTCCATTGCACTCTCCTTTTCTGGATGTATTACACATGTAAGAACACAATTTTCAAAATTGAAGTCCTTTTAAAATTCCCAAACAGAAAATCTGAGAAGCCCTAGGAGACTCCCTCAAGGTTTGGTTTGGTGTAGGCGCCCAGGAAATGTGGTTCAGATGTTAGTGTAGTCCTTCTACTGACAGTAATCGCTCATCTTTTAAAATAAAGGCCTCTCTATGCAAAAAGTATGTTAATCTAAAGCCCAAGGGAAATCAGGTCAGAATTTGAATAGGGCCACTGAGGTCGGCTCGGAACAAATCAGGGCACTCGATCTCATGCTGAGAACAGTGGAGTGGCTCTTTCCACCCGGGAACCTGGCCTATATTTCCTTTCATTTTGCTGGTTTTAGGGCTTTTTGCTCATTGTAGCATTTATTTTTCCCATAAGGGTTTGCTTCAATTTGATCAAAATCTATTTGTTTTTTCCTGGTAGAGGGAGGCGAAGGAGATATTCTTTCTTAGGAAAGAAAAACACACATGACAAAAACCAGTGCCGGTCACCCAATCGCAGGGCAGAGGCAATCTGGCCTAATTAATGGACAAGTCTGAGTGGACACACATACCAAAAGGGACGGAGCGCTCTGAATTAATTATCTAGAAAGTTCCGGTTTGTACACGGCAGAACAAAGGCCATTCTCCGGAGTTGTGAAATGCTCCGTGGGCCCATCCCTCGCCTTCTGGACAGTCTCCTCCGAACTCGGGTCTCGGGAGACAGTTTTTATTTTCTTTATTGCATGTGGAATTCATTTTAATTTTGTACAAATAGGAAGCCAAGACTCTGTCGCGTAAATCTTTTGTCTCCCAAGTCGCCGCGCACACGTGCGCCTTCTGAGCGAGCGCCCGCGCCCCCGTGGGGGGGTGCGGAGACAGCCGTCCATTCTTCAGAGGTGAAGTCAGTTCCGGAGACTCTCCCCGACGCCGCCGAGAACTCGTCTCTGGGGAGTTGGGTCAATGGGATGTGTTTACTGACAAATCGGCTGAATTAAGTTCTGGAACCGTCTCGTGGCTAAGGAGGCTGATTTGTGGATCTGCACGAGGCTCCCTACGGATGTTCGACCCTCCCAAGCAAGAGGCGGCCCCTTCCCAAACAGCCTGGTCATCGCATTCCTGGGCTGCGGGGGCAGAGCTGAGCGGGTGGGCGGCGGGATCACAACCTTCCAGAGGATACGATTGTGATGACACCTCCGAAAAGAGACTCATTAGAACCTTCCGGCTCTTCTCGCTGGTGCCTCCATTTGTTACGGGGAAAAGGGGTTATGGGGACGTGGGCACGATGGCATCTGTCCTCGTGACTCTGATGACGCACCTTCCAGGTGCCCGCAGCGTTCCGGATAGAGGCACCTGGACGGGTCGTAACCCCACAAGCCCTGGTTTCAGCACCTGCCCCTTTGTGGCTCCCCGGACAGTTGTCCTAGCTCCTTGTCTTTAGTTCCAGGTGCCTGCCTGTACGGCTGGCTACACTTTCTGTCCTTAAAGTCCTCGGAGGGGCCCCAGTTCCTCTGACGGTTCCTCCCGAAACTGGCTCTCGTCGGGGTCTCCCCTCCGAAAGCACAGGGCGTTTGCCCACAGCGAAGGTCGGGGAAAGGAGAACCTGTCCCTCGGGTTTTACGTGTACGCCAGGCTCTGAGCTCAGGGGTTCGTCGTGTGTGTACCTGCGTGTGCCGTGCTGTGAGCCTCACAACACCGTGTGAGGTTGCACGGTGAAGGTCGTGGTCTGCTCGGTGCCCCGCAACCTGGAAGGGACGGCCTTGAGCAGGACCGGAGGCTCCTCCCCGGACGGGCGCAGGATCCCCGACGCATCGTCCACGCACCGCGATCACGTCCGCCGAGCCCGGCCCGCAGTCGGAGACTGGCCCGCGGCAAACTGAGCGGACGCCGGAGCTGGGGTGGGGTCCCAGGGGGCGGGGAGACTGTTTCCGGGGTTCCTTCCGCCCACGGCCTCGCAGCTGCAGCGGTCGGGTGGTTCTCGCCCTTCAGCGCCGTTGAAATGGGGGTGTTCGCCTTGTCTTACAACTTACCCAAGTCTTCCATCTGCAGAGGATGCTGGCCACGTCTAGCGCACGTGGACTGCATGTATTTCCCTCTGTTTACTTTTCCTTTACCTTTGTGGGTGGATGTTACAGACTGTACATAAGACCTAAATTACACATAACGTCATACAGCGACGTGTATCCCCTCGCAGTCCCTTCTAGAATGCTTCTCTCCTTGAACTTTGCGGTCTATTCAGACAGTAGAGTTTCAGATTCCGCCCTGACTTTTGAATACATTTTATTACCTCGTAGTGCACGACCCATGCTGCTCCCCGTATGTTTTAGCAGAAGCTTGAGAACCGTGCACGTATGACTAAGTACAGGAGGAAGCGATCAAATAAAGAGGGTAATGAACAGTGTGATCGCAGACGCTGAGCTCCTCGTTACACCCTGGGGCCTGAACCCGGAGCTGGCTCGCCTCAGGGGCTCCGTGGACGCCGGCGGAGTCCACGGCGGGTGAATCGCGGCCTCCGTGTTCTCACAGCCAGAAGACACTCCCGTGGAGCCGGTACTGCGGGTCAGGCATGCCTTGAAGGTTATCTTTACTGCTTACATCAAGCCAAGGAACACACGCGATTCATCCAGGAAGGAGAGCGGCAGCTTCTCTCTCCACGCTTGTTTGGGTCACGCGCCTGAGCAGAGGACACTTTTGCTATCGTCCCCGGGGGCTTCTGTTGTTCACCGAGAGAGTCACACAGACCAGGAGGGTTTAGTCCTTTGCATAGATCCAAAGGGCAACGTTGCCCTCGCTGGGAAATGAAAAAAAAAATACAGAATGCCCAGTTAAAAATGTGAAATGTGGCTCTAACTGCCAAAGTTTTGTCATTTGCTGGCAGAAGCTGAATACGAGGCATTTAGGGCACCCTGATGAAGTCAACACAGGTGCGAGAGCCGCGCACACGGTGCAGGGCGGGCCTGCCCAAACACCGCCATCCTCCTCCGGCCCTGCCCGCAGCAGGAGGACCGCCACGGTCCCTCGGCAGCCCCCGCGCCCCCCAGGCACTGGACGCGCCCACGCACGCCTGCCTCCAAATGGTTCTTTCCACACCTCACACTCAGTCGTATTTACCAAAAACTCGCTTTATAAGAAGCACCCGCAGAGCTCTGAGAGCTACAGAAAAGTGACGGAGCCCTCGCCCGCTGGCTCAGGTGGTGAGAGCGTGGCTCGGACACTCCGAGCACGCAGGTGCCACCCCCCCGGCCGGGCTCAGACCAGAGCCAGCCAATGAATGCGTCAGTAGGTGGAACCACGCGCCGATGCTCCTCCCTCTCTCTTTCAAATCAATGAATAAAAATTAAAAAAGATTGAGGAATAGTAGTGCAACGGACTGAACGTTTGTGTCCTTTCCAAATCCACAGCAGAAGCTGCAACGCCCCCTGTGGCCGTATTTGGAGGCGGGGCCTTCGGGAGGTAATGAGGTTTAGGCGGCTCCTGAGGGTGGGGTGCTGGGAGGGAGTCGGTGTCCTCGGAGGAGAGGGTGAGGCCAGAGCTTTCTGTCCCCCGGAGCACACAGAGGGCTCATGCAGACACACGGACAGGTGGCGGCTGCCCACAAGCCAAGAGGAGAGGCCTCACGTTGCCCCCTACCTGGCCAGCACCTTGACTTTGGGCTTTTAGCCTTCCCAGCTATGAGAAACAAACTTCTGCTGTTGAACCCTCCCGGTCTATGGCATTTTGTTGGGACAGCCTGAGCAGACAAATACAGTGTTGTTTTCAACAAGTTTAAAACTAGGCAAAAGCGTAAATACCCTAACATATTGTAAACACACACACACACGCCATGAAAGAGATAAAATGTTGCACGCCAGGTGTGCTTACTGATTAGAGAAATCCTTCTTTCCCTCCTTCTACCTACTGCCGAGAATGTGAGCTCCACGGGGCAGACGGTGTCGTCCGTCCCCGCTTGTGTCCCGAGGCCCAGAATAGAACGCGGCACATAGTAGGTGCTTGCCATATATTGACCAGGTGAAAGAGAAGGCTGCTAAGTGAGCAAGCGAATAAGGACCTTCTCACAGGAAGGGGCAGAGATTCCTCCGTAAAGAAGGGCATCGGAGCTCTGTGGGGACGGCAGGAGCCTGGTTCCGTCCATCTGTCTGAGAGGATGGGGGGCGGGGGCGGGAGTCGTGGGGAGGGTCTGCACCTGCAGCCGGAGAACCAAAGGATGAAGGACGGGGAGGGAAACCCTAGCTCGGATCCCTAGGGGAAGTCACGGTGAGGCGCCCGGAACTCCCTGGGTGAACATTTCGTGTGCTGTGCTCCATGGAGGTAAGACAGGGGGTGTTTCATAAACCTGGTGCTCTGCCGCACACGGATTTGGGACATGCTGTTTTCACAGGCCCCCTTCAGAGATCCGTGAGGACACGACGACCTTAAGAACTCCTGCGGTAACGCCAGCTAGCCAACCAACCACACACACAACACTCCGTTTACCTGGAGGTAATCCAATCAACTCTCAAACTTCCATGACTGTGGACTCTTTTCTGCAAAGGCCACTTCCACCCCGTGGGTTGAGAGCTCTCCTCTGTCCACGTTCTCTCCAGGTACGAGGGTCTGTCGGGACCTGCCCATCCCGCCCAATGGTGAGTTCATAAATGCAGGGACTAGGGAAGAGACCTGTATTCTAGTCCAGCTTGCAACTAGGTCAGGCTCCTTATTCAACCTCCATGAACATTTTTTTTTTTTTTGCAGCTGCAGAATGAAAAGATTGAATGAAACCATTTTTAACTTCCATGATTTTTGCTCAACTGTTCCCTCGGGGAGCCTAGCCTTCAGCTCAGCAAGAAGAATGACCTTGAGTTCTGAGGACAAGATGACCTCAGACACGGGATGATGTTGCAACTTCCTCAGAGACCCGCTTCCAGGCTCTTACATGTCTTCTTTTTCTCTGGATGCATCCTTTATGTATCCCGACACCAGCCAGACCCTCCTTCCATCTGGCCTGTTTCCCTGGAGAAGCAGGTGGAGCTCCCTGGTATCGGCTGGGTCATAACATGTTGCCAATAATTTCGAAACAGAACTGTTAAGGTCAAAATTCTTCTCCAGATGTTTTTCCACACTGCAGCCCAATGTTGGGAATCTTTGAGGGTGTTCATCGCTGATCACTATGATTAATGTATACGAGTAATAGCGTGACAAATAAACATTATACCAAATAGCACTAGACAGATTGGTCACCCGTTTAAAACGTGACTAATTTGAATGGCTTCGTGTAAGTGATTCTGTCTGACAATATCCTCAGAGGACATAAAATAGTCTAAGAGCCCTTATTTTTATATAATCAAACAGAGAAGTATCCTCTGCTCTATTTTCTCCACCAAGCTGGCAAGGTATGCATTTTGCGTGTATGCAGGTTAGTAATATTTCCCGCTGATCAAAATTCGAAATGGAAGAAAGACAAGACCGTGAGGGGTGCCTTTCCAGCCTCGTGCCCTTCCTGCACATATTGTTACTTTCTTGCAAATAAAACCAGTGTTTAGTTTTGCCTTAGATACAATGTATTTGGGAGAATATATTTACCAATGATGACATCTGATAGGGGGTTTGTATGCAAAATTTATACAGAACTGATAAAACTCAACACCCCCCAAAACAAACAATTGAATTCAAAGGGAGAGGAAATAATGAATTGGATGAGGATGCATTTCAGAAGGAAGTACCTGAGTCAGAGCTTTAGATGGTCTCTGCTCCCTCTCTCCCCGCTTCTGCCCAAACTGTGACGAGCTACCATCTGTCCCCTGGAAAGAGGAGCGCCGTGATTTTAAAAAGTACACTTGGGACCTGGGCAGAGATTCTGGGAAAAAAAATAAGGCAAAGGACATAAACAGAAGGCACACAGACCATAGATGGCATGAAAAATGACCCTATGAAACAGAAAAATAATTCCAGAGTCTCAAAAAATTAATGCATAAGCTCCTCAAGCCAAAGGGAGGGAAGAAATCCTGCAAGAATTACGCATTCACCATAGAGCCATAAAACAGAGAGAGGAGATAAGAGTGAGCTGGCCTGAGTCCCTCTGCCGGGAATTCAGGAAATGCAAATTAAAACAAATGAGATAGCACTTCCCAATCCGGTTTGGCAACAAGTGAAGTCTGGCCCCATTCACTGCTCTCCTGGAGAGCAAAGGAAATGCATGTACCCACACAATTTGTTTCCTGGTCATTGAGAATGTCACACATCACGGCCCTTTACCCCTAAATCGCCAGTGTGTATTTTCCAAGAATAGAGATATTCTCTCACACAGCCCCAATACATGCATTACTTCCATTAACTTTAACATTGATACAATATCTTAATCTCCTGGACACAGACTAACTCGTTAGCTGAGCCAGTAAATGCTCCTCACGGCGCTTCTCCCCTCTCAGGACAAGACTCACTGTGGCATCAGCCACTGCATTAAGTCATTTTGTATTTTTAGTCTCCTTTAAGGCGGAACAGCTCCGCACACTGTCTTGGTCTTTTATAAACCAGACCCAGTCTGATGGCTTGTGTTTACCAGGGTTACCATGAGCTGCTCTGTCAAGGACACTCGGTCCAAAGCTGAGACAGAATCAGCACAAGAAATAACCGAGAAAAGTCGGAGGCCTGACAGAGAGGGCAGGAAAGAGACAATGAAACTCGAATGTGCAGAAATGACTTCAAACGGCCCACAACGTGTGAACGGGTTAAGTTTCCTGGTGAAAACACAGAGACTCTCAGGTTGCGCGGAAGTGCCTCCCCCTGCTCCCCACCTCTGCGCTTGGGAACCAGCGAAACATTCACCATAACCTTCGCCTAAACAGTTCTACTCATGACAAGCGCCCTGTTGAAATCCTCGTCCACGCTGGGCGGGTTCGGTCAACGGCAAACAGACGCCCCAGCCCGACCGAGGTGTGCGGTACCGGCATGCGGTGCTTCAGGCATCCGGGGTTCGGAAACCCGCCCGGGTGGGCCGACCCCGCGGCTCCCTGGCGTCGTCACCCACCCAGGGTCGCCCGTGGCTCTGTGAACGCCGAGTGCCCAGAACTTCCTCTTGTAAGGCTGCTCTCTCTCTCGATGATAAGATGAACCGCGCAGTCTGAGAAAGGGATAAACGTCTCCTTGCGGACAAAGAGGGGGCCATGTGCGGAGCCTGACAAGCCCCGGGGAGGCCTGCGTGGGGGCCTCGCACGGTCGGAGGCCTGGAGCAGCCCCAGCGGAGGGATGACCTGATCACACAAAAATTCCGGACCCACAGCCAGTCTGGCGGGCGGTCACGTCCCAGGCCTGTGGCTCCCGGGACAAAGGTCAGTCTTCACCTGGAGTCTCCCCGCCCGCGGTCTCCGTGCCTCTGAGATAACAGGCCTTTGAAACGTCAGAGTGACCTATTCCAGGCATCCCGGGGCACAGCCTCCGGCACCAGGACCCGAGACCGCAGAACTCCGCATTGTGACCATCTCCACCGTAAACCGTGTCTGGGAGCAGGAGCCATCCCGTGCACAGCCGTGCAGAAGCGTGTGTGCATGCTCCTGCCCCTTTTCCATCCGGTCTCCGAGACCCCCCTGCTTTGCTTCTCCCCACCCTCTTAACCTGCCATCAGCGGATTTCACGTAACACCGCCCCCCCCCCCACCACCCCGGCCCCGCTTACGCCTCCCCCTCTGAATCTCGTGTATAAAATAAGCTATAAAACTGCCATTCTCTGGGGCAATTTCTCAGGCCACTGAAATTTTACTTCCTGGAAACTGTCACCCGTTAACCTCATAGAAACGTCTTACCTCGACCTCCCGTGACCACAGCACCTCAGTTTCCCCTTTGGTCTGACGGGCCCCAAGCAGGGCACACATGGGGGCACCTCGCCAGGGGAGGCGGAGCTCTGTCTCCCCAGGACCCACCTGGGTCTGGGGACTGCGTCAGGGTTGTTCCAGGTCCAGACAGATCCCCTACGTAAAGAAACGAAAGGGCGATGGGAACGCGCTGCGGAACAAGGAACACACGGGGCACTGCGGGGGCTCGCCCGTGCAGGAAAGGAGCACTCCGCTACGTGGAGTGACAGTCCACGGTTGGGGGAGGGGCAGGGTGGAGGCCAGGACGGACGGGCGGCTGCGACCCCCGTTGACGGGCACGGAGGGAGCCCACCTGCCGCGGCGGTGTGACCTCCCAGCAAGTCCCACGGCCCCTCCGGCCCTCGGGGTCTTCATCTGTACGATGAGGGTGAGAGTATCGCCCTCGCAGGCTTGCAGTGAGGCTTAAGGGAAAGACTATTAGGGAGTAATTATACATAAACCTTTAGTGGAGACATGCATTGCTTTTAGAAGAGAAAATGAGTGAAAAGCAGGCTTTCTTTTTTTTAAGATCTATTTATTTATTTATTTATTTTTAGCGAGGGAAGGGAGGGAGAAAGAGAGAGAGAGAGAAACATCCATGTGCGGTTGCTGGAGGCCGTGGCCTGCAACCCAGGCATGTGCCCTGACTGGGAATCGAACTTACGACACTTTGGTTCTCAGCCCGCGCTCAATCCACTGAGCTACGCCAGCCAGGGCCAAAAAGGGGGGTTTCTTTTAAGTGTGAAGACAGTGGTGCCGATGTCCGTGGGGCCTCGCACGTGCAAGGAGAGGGTCGGGGTCGGGGTTCGTCGTGGACGGACTGGGCTGCGCAGAGGGGGGCTGGGCCGAGGGGGGTTCACCCTCTGGCCTTCCAGCTTCTTTCCAGAGAGTCTGTAAAGGGGAAGGCCTATGCTTTCCTTGCAGGAAAAAACCTAAAGTTCAAAAAAACTTTTCTTTTAAAATACGATTTTGTGCCTCATAATACAATAGAGTGGGAAATTTTCTTGCCATCTCCTTCATTCACTGCCTTCAAAGAGCGATTCTTCCTTGCAGAGGGGGCCCACTGCAACTGCGTACGATTTGGTCTTTGTGAGCCGTCGGGCTGGGTTTAAGTGCGACAACACCAGGCAGTCCGTCTGCCCTTGTCTTCCCCCCAGCAACCAGACGATCTCCGTGACGCCTCTCCGTGTGCGTTTTTACTTCTGTTTGCATGGAAGCACTTTCGTTTCGTGGGGTTCAGCGTGCGCACACGGTCTTGTGTCTTAGTTTTCCGCTGGACGGCACATGAGCAGCGCACATCGATTCGTGCCGGTGTGGCTTGTGGAGCTGTCATGGGGCCGCGCTGCACGGCCTGTCACATTGATCAGAGGAGGTGAGAGGAAGCGTCTCGGGGGGGTGGGGGGGGCGGGTAATCTCCGTAGGTCCTCCCAGCCTGCACCCTGGATGGGGAGAGGGTCAATTCCGCTAAAACAGTCTCCGGGTATCAGGGGCACATCCCTACACGGGGGTGTGCGGGCGGGTGTTTTGTCTGGTCCCGTTTTGTTTTCCTCGCTCTGTTCAAGAAGAAACCGCGTCCAAGGCTGAGTTCAAGGCGTTCACGGCTTGGGAGGCAGCCAGGCGGGCCGGTCCCCAGCGGTGGGCTCCGGCCGGGTGAGGGACAGCGGGCCCTGTGCGCGGCTCGGCGGGGAGGGCGGCAGGTCCCTCCTGGCAGGCGCCCCGTGCCAAGTCCGATTGTGCTCCCTCATTGAGCCCGAACAAGGACGGCGGAGCAGCTGCTAATGACGGCGTTTGGACACTGAAGGGAGGACACCATAGAGATGGCGGGCGGCTGCCAGAGAACCCTGCGGCTGCAGCGCCTCCTGAAAGCACAGGAAAGTGACACTGACAAGTGCGTGCCCGGGGGCCCGTTAGGGGGAAGACAGAGTGTGCTACGGATCAACACAAAAAAAGAGAGAGAAATGCAAATCGGTCATCCTCCGGGGACTAGACAAATGATACTAAACCAACAGATAATTACCGGCCTCCAGTGCTCCCAGCCCGCTGCGCTGGGAGACAGAGCGGAGGGGACGGGGTGGTGGGGGGGGAGACCGACCGTGTGCAGGCTGTGGCTGGCCTCCCAGCTCGGAGGTTCACAGCAAGATTGGCCAAGTTGCATGTTTTCCTGGGAATCTGGGCCACGTTTGTGAAGTACATGAAATACCCTTTGCCATGAAGGTGGAGAAAATTAATACAAAAATCGGGTGTGCTCAGCAGAAAATTTGAGAAGCAGTTAAAGCTATAAAAATGCAGAGAAATAAAATACCTTTCACTCCACACCCAGAAAACTAATATTAACATCTGAAATATTTTTTCAGGAGTTCTCCCTATGTATTTTTTTTTAGAGTAATTGAATTTGCACTGTACACACTTAAAATTTGGCTTTGGAGACCTGGTGTTATTGGAAAGCATTTTCTCCTGGTAGACAAAGGCTTGATAAAGGTGATTTACAAAGTTGTATAACATTTCTATTTTATTGATGCATTGTGATTTAATCGTCTCTAACTATATTACAGAGATTTTTAGTGTTTTCTTTATGAAAAATAATCCTAGGTTGAATATATTTGGCTGAAATACTTGTTCGCATCTCAGATGAATCTTAGAAGAAGCAGATTCCTCAGAAGTGGAATTCCTGTGTCAATACGCTTGAAAAAAATAACACCATTCTTGCCAAAATTCTTTTCAGAAAAGTTCTGCTCGACTCGCTAGCGGTGTCTGAGGGCACCTGGTTCCCTCTCTCTGGCACCCGCATTTCTTTCCTCATTCTGCCTTAACGTTTCCAATCACCTCATTTTTAATTGGAATATTTTAATAATTAAGAGGCTTATCTCTCTCACATGCTTACTAACCGCTTATGATTTATTTTATGACGTGGTTGACTGGTTCACGAGTTTCGTTTAAAAGATGACTTTGCTGATGGGAAGCGAGTGTGTCACTTAGACACACTCGCGCACTAGAAGCCACTAGAAGATGCGGCAAAAGATCTGCCCGACCACCTCGGAGAGCTGACAGCTCCGGGACCCGCGGAGCCAGGCGACGCCGGGATGCCGGGGTCTGCGTTTGGGGCATCTTTGCGGGTTTCCCAGCGAGCAGCTGAGAGGGCCAGCCGCAGTGTGGGCAGGCTCATCGGGGTCGGGGGGTGGGGGACCACCGAGGTTCCAAGGCCTCCCGAGAGGGAGGGTGAAATCTGGGGAACCCCCATTGCCTTCGGTGACGCCCGGGAAAGCTGCTCCCCCGCAGCGACCTACGAGGCGGCAGGACTCCCCGGGGGCTGCGGTTCCGCTGGGAGTCGTGGCCTCCGTTCCTGACACAGGGGTCGAGTCGTCGAGGGCTGCTGACCCCCGGCATCTGCAGACACCACGGGGGTGAGTCATGCCGGGTCTGCCCTTTCCCCTGCAGACAGTTGTGCAAATGTGACATCTGCCCTGGTCACCTCTCTCGTGTCACTCAGACGTCCCCGGGCCCACCTCTTCCTCCAGCGGGGGGTGGAGCTGTCGGTTCCACGCGGGTGCAGGGGACTGGACCGTCCCTCTCCTGGCCCCGCCCAGACCCCTCCCCCTCCCTGCCCGGGCGTCTCCACTGCCGAGGGTCGGGGTGCCGGAGCCACCCCGCTCTCTGCCCGCCATGCACAGCCCAGAGCCACAGGGAGCGGACGCCCGTGGGCGCCTCCACGGAGCGTGGGTGATGGAGACGGCTCCACACAGGCCAGCCGGCCACATCCCTCCCTTGGAAACACGTTTCATCAAGCTCCTCGGGGGTCCCAGCGGCCGAGCACCGCAGTGCACGCCCCAGCTCCAGCCCGACCCGCCTCCTCGCACTGGCTCTGTGTTTCCTGTCTCCCGGACGCTTTCCAGACCAAGTCCTGGCAGGGATGCTGTCGTCCCAGGCTCCGCTCTGGGCCGGGTGGGCAGACGGATACAGTGGGCTCAGGAGGAGGCTCAGAAACCAGATCCCTGGGACGGGATTTTAAAGCTGGTGGATCACTCACTGGTCCCGTGGAAATGGGACGGACGTCACTTCGGGTGGTGACCGGAGAGTGATTGCCCCGGTAGAAGACAGACAGGGAGAGAGGGGTCCCTTTTTCCCTCTTTTGGTCCCGGGGGTGTGAGCTTAATTCACACTGTCACCTCGCAGGTGGTCCAGGGGCCCCACTCCTCTTTGGGGCGAGGAGTCCCCACTCCGGGCCTGGGCTGGTCCCTGGGAGGGGACTTGGGCCGTTTCTCAAACACTGGCCAGTGTCACACCAAACGACAGCCTCGGTGAGTGAGGGGTGACTCACGGACAGTCTCCTAAGGTGGCTAAGGGAGATGACTCGGCTCCTCCATGCCCTTCCAAGAAACGTTCCTCCGCTTTCACAACTGCAGAATGAGGTGTCTCCACGTCTTGCTCCTTGTAGTGGTTACAGACTCCACTATCACCACCATCATCACCATCACCACCATCATCATCTTTCTCCTCAGGCTTCGGGCTGATCTCCCGCACAGAGAAGGCACCTCACCCCCCAAATAGACATCACACGCGCGGCCTTTGCTTCCGTCCTCACTCCGTAGACTCGCTCCTTGGGCGGCGGGAGGCGAGAGAGAGAGGGGAGGCCTGGGGGGCATGGGAGAGCATTACCGCATTTGTGTGGAGAGGAGGAGCACACATGAAGTTTTAGACCTACTTTCCGGCCACATTTACGTTTCCAACGCAGAACCGCCCTCTGACCTTGCGAACGGTTTATCCGACGGCCGATGCACAGCTTCGCCCGCGCGCCCTGCAGGGAGCTCAAGCTCAGCACCCTCAGCCGGCACCTCTGGGTCCCCCGCTCCGCGGCCTCCATCCCCGGGTCTGACAGTGAGTGCAAAGCGGGCTGTGGTTGAGTGTCAGCTGTCGCTGAGACGGGTGGTTAGAATGCGAGTGTCAAGTTCTCCGTGAGTTACCGAGTGTCGGGGGCACTGACGGCACAACAAATGCAGCACTTGCCTTCCAGAACTTTGTTTCTGATGACTGAAAGTGAAAGGCACCCACGGTGGACATTTTTCCACTCGAGAGGATTGACGTGTATTTTACTCATCTCGAGTGGCAACGGATGGTACTCACGGCTTTTGTTAGAGCTCTCTTCAGAGACTGTCGCCGGGATCGCGGTATGAGAGCATGTTGAGTTTTAGAGGTAAAAGGAAAAGATTTGTCAAAATAAACACTGGATTGATCACTACTTATTTGAACTTGTAACTCCTGCTGTTGATGACGTTAAAAGTAACGTGTACTTGCAGAGTGCAGCGGAGGAGTAAGCCCTGTTAGAAATTCCACCCCCAAAACTACATTCAAGAAATATCTGCATGGATTTGGTTCAGTTTCAGTTTCTGCCGTGAACCCTCCTTTTCCAATGTGATCAACACAGTAGGATAAGCCGGGCCGGCTGCTAGAGGTTTGTCTGTACAGGTACTGGCTGGTGGACACTGTCTTTGGTTCTGGTAAAACATTTTGTCAACATGATATTGTAAATATAAAAAATGTCATACTCGAGGTGTGCTGGCCTCAACGTAAAGTAAACTCAACTCAAAGTAAAAACATTCACAGGAGAATTTGGAGACATACTAGGTCAGAAAGAACAATTTGGAGAATTTGGAGACATACTAGGTCCCTTGCTTTTAAGGGACAAACTCCTCTCGCAGGAGAAAAGAACAAAAGCCAAGCACATTGATGCCATTGTGGCCTCAGATAAGAGGAGGAACAATATTGGTACAAGGGAATATTTAAAGAAATGTGGTTGAAAACGTCTGATACTCAGTTAAATGGGTGAATTTACTGATGAGAGAAGAAGCCCAGCATCCGACGCAGGAAAAGGTCAAAGTGCAGTGAGCCCGCTCGCACAGGAGACAGTGCCATGCCGGGCGCACATATTATAATCCCTAGAGTAACAACCAAAATTAAAAAAAAACAAACACATAGCCAAAACCCAATATGTAAATTAAAGTGAAATACTGAAAACTCTTTCAGTGATTCAAAAAGTCAGAACAGGAGTAACAGGGAGACCAAAGCAATAAAATCACAAATGGGTGGCTAAGTCCAAACGCCAGTAGACACCCCCACTACACGTGGTCTAAACGCATCAAAACCAGGCTGTCGGCTCTGACTAATACACAGGACTCGACGATAGGCTGGGTACGAGAAAGCCACTTTAAATGGAAACACGCAATTTCAATTACGGTAAAAGGACCAAAAAGGTGTGTTACACAAATAACACTACAAAAAGCCGGAGAGGCTACATAATATCAGACAAAGCCGACCTCAGCCCGAGGACTGTGGCTGGAGATAAACAGGGACGAGAGGGCTATTTCACCACGCAGATGTAACAACCCTAATGATGTATCCTCCTAACAACAGCTTTTTCAAGTGTACGAGGCAACACCTGATGCAGCTGACAAGAGCAATAACAAAATCCATAGTCCCACCTGGAGACTCCTCTTCGAGTCGCCAAGAGCCAGCGCGGCACGCAGCACCCAGAAAATGGGCGAGGATGGGTGCGCCCCGAGCGGCCCGGCCAGCCCCCCGGCCTCTCCGAAAAGCCAGGACCCTCAGCAGCAGCGGCAGAGCACACGGTCTAGTCAAGTCCCTGGGAGACATTTGTCAGAGCAGGTGATGTGCGAAGCCATTTAGAACACTCGCACAGACACCAAGGAGATGAAAGAATACAAACTTTCTGTTCGTGTTGGTTCTCGGAACACCTGGGGACAGACGGCCCACTGCGTGTTGAGAGTTTGTCTGCACCACTTGCATTGTCATCGCTAGTCACGTTTTAACGCCGCCGCACATCCTTGTCCACATTCTGGCCCTTTCCCAACAGCGTTTCTCCACTTCGAGGTAAGGGGTCTGCAGGGCGAAGGGGACATGTTCGCCTTCTAGACTGTTCTTGAGGACCCAGGGCCCTGGCGACTGGGGACACCAGCTCCAGGGCCGGCAGGTCCATCGCGGGCCCTTCCCCAGACCGTGTGCAGCCTCAGGGCCGCGGGTTGCCAAGGGCACCGCACGCAGGGCGGACGCTGAGCTCCGAAGGCTGGTTTGTAAGGGTCTGGGCCAGGGGCCTGTGGGGACGGGGACGGGGGACGGGGGTGGGGGTGGGGATGTAAGGGGGCAGGCCACGGCTGCCCGTTCCTGTGCTGTCTCGGAATCCTGGGGAGTCCCAAACTCCCCAATTCTGTCCTGGCCTACAGGTGATTACAGAGAACGTGAAGATAGGGGAGTGGAGTGTGTCTTCTGTAATAGCCTGATCTATCGCTGTACGACGTTCAGGCCTGTGCTGGGCGGGCCGCCATGTGTACCTTTCCCTTGGGCCCGGCTAGAGGTGACTCCAGAGCCCTACGTGCATAAACCTCAGACACACGCAACGGTAACTCCTTAGGTTCGTCCGGGGTGGCCCCCGCGCTGCACGGCCCTGGCCCAGATGAGACTGGTCCGCACTGGGAGGCGCGCAGGCACCCGGACCCTGCTTCCCACTGGGCCCGCCTCCTGGCCCTGCTGGCCCTGGGGCCCCGCAGCAGCGCAGGGGGAGGCGGAGGTTTTCAAGCAGCTCTTTCCTCCCGTTTCTAAAGGTAATTTATACCAATTGTAGCCAAGCCTGAGCTGAGTGGAGAAACAAGTTAAAATGGCCCAGAAAGTCACAATCCCGTCGAAGGGAAATTCAGACATTTCCTTCTGGGACTATTTGCGCGCGCGGCGGTACGTGTGAGCACAGCGCGCACACGTCGGTCACCTCTTCCTCCGCGCAAACAGGCCTCCTGTGGAGCCTGCTGTGTAACTGGAATCGTTTTTAGATGGGGTTTTGCATTCAAATGTTTTTTTAAAAGATTTTATTTATTTATTTTTAGAGAGAAGGGAAGACAGGGAGAGACACATCAATGTGTGGTTGCCTCTCCTGCGCCCCCTGCTGGGGGCCTGGCCGGCACCCCAGGCCTGTGCCCTGACTGGGAATCGAACCAGCGGCCCTTTGGTTTGCAGGTTGGCACTCAAGCCACTGAGCCACACCAGCCAGGGCTCAATTTTTTTGTTCTTAATCCTCATCTGAGGCTATGTTTTTTGTTTTGAGAGAGAGAGAGAAAGCAGGATAGAGATGTTTGAAACATCGATTGGCTGCCTCCCTGTGCACCTCAGCTGGGGATCAAACCCACTGCCCGGGCATGTGCCCTGACTGGGAATTGTGCAAACCTTTGCTGCACGGGACGACGCTCCCACCAACTGAGCCACACTGGCCAGGGCTACATTCAAATGTTTTTACTTAGCCAACATAAATATTTCCTTGTGTCCTTGTTTGCATTTCCAAATAACCTTTTATTTAGTTGTTTAAGCTGTACTAATGAATACTAATACGTTCTGTGTGGCCGTATACTGGTTTGCGGTTATTCATGATCATAAAGGGCACTGCAGTGAAGGTCTCAGAGCATGGCCTGTGCCACATGACCTCTGAAGGAGTTTCTCCTCCAGCAGCTTTAGCCTGGGGAACCGCCTCCCACCTGATCTGCGGGCGGTGGGGGGGCCGTGGACCCATGGCCTGACCTGGCCCAGAGCGGCAGTCCTGCTCAGGTTCCCCCGGTCGGAACCCAGAGGGCGGAGCGCCCTGGCTCACTTGAAAAGCTGTCCGTCTCCAAGGGACGGTCCCCCAAGACCAAGCCGCAGCCGGCTCTGCCATCCACTCTGGGGTGCCGCTCAGTTCTGACCCAGCTGCGAAAGAATGACCTCATCAGGCTTCAAGTGACATTCACACACACACACACACACACACACACACACACACACAGATTCTCAGACTAGGTCATAGGGTCGTATACCCGCACTGTTGTTTGATAGGGTGTGCGGTATGTATTCCTACAAATAAGGGACAACTAAGACATGGAAATGGGTGGAGGAGTCAAAAACGCGAGAAACGGTTGAACAACATGACTTGCACACGTACAAGATGGACTGTCCTATGCACTGTTCTGTCTCGGTAAATTTATTTTCCTTTGTAATAGAAAGCGGTATGACCATCTCTTTTCCCCGTGGCAACTGCTGGCTGATGCATGCTTCTGTGACAGAGCGGCAGCCCCTTAGGTTAAAGGACACCCCATAAAAATAACTTCTAAGGGTACACGGTTTATACTAGCGGCGCGGCAGCTCCGCCTCCACGCTCGGGCTCCGGCAGCTGTGTGTACAGAATCAATTAGTCACTTGCCCCCGCCAGGGCCATTAGGTCACTGCAGCTTCTAATTCAGGCCCTTTTCTGCTGTCAGGGCTTTGCTGTCCTCAAAATATTTGCAGCAGACCTTGACTCCTACCTTATTGTACACAAATACTGGATTCCAAGCTGCCCGAAGTTGTCAGGAGACAAGAAGACAAACCCCGCTTGGGGCCGGAAGCAAGGTCCTGATTCGCGTGGGACCCCTCGCTCCCGGGGCGAGGTGCGCTCCCGTCCCTCGGCAGTTGTGTGTAAAGCGAACTGCATGCTCAGGCCGGGGCCCTTCTCAGAACCGACCGCTGGGAGCCTCTCTCCTCCCTGGTCGCCGAAGGAAGCCACGCGGTGCGGGGACTGGCGGAAGCAGGGACCTGAGGATCAAGGACCAAATCCGATGCCTGGTCTGTGAAGGGGAGATGGTGAGATCTTGGGGAATGAGCTCACTTCGTGGGCCCTCAGCGCTTTCTCCTAAAACCAATCTAGTTGTTGCAGATCCCCTGTATGGGTAACATCTTTTGGGGCTGGCTAGCCTTTTATAAAGAATGACAGCCAGAAATTCAAGACGTGATTCCCAACAGAGGATCATTCTTCTTCCCTTCAGTGACCTCGGCTCCGAGGAGAGCAGAGCAGAGCAGAGGGAGTTAGTTCCCAGGTCCCCACGGGGCTGCCGCCTGGCGCACAGGCCCCCACAACGCTGGGTTAGCAGCTCTGTTCGCACGTACGAAGGAAAGGCTTGCTTTATGCGCTAGGAACACCAACTTAAAGGCATCTCTGTGTTCCTTCTGGAAAAGATGGGGGAAACAAGGCACAAAGATAAACACAGAGAGATGTAATTCAAGAGTGCCTTTTTGAATAGCACACTCACCTTAAAAAAAAAAAAGAAGAAAGAAGAGGGGTTTGTCCAACTAGATGTTGACATAGTATTAAAACCCTGCAGGGCTGCACACGAACAGACAGGCGGACCGAAGGAACTGAACACAGACACCCGGGAGAAGGGAGGGTGTACGGAGGGGAACTTAATATGCCGTAAATCACACAGCGAAGAATGGGTGGTTTCACAGACTCCATTGCCCAAACTGGCTCCCAGTGCAGAGACAACAAAAATGGAATCATTGCTTAGCACCACAGGAAAAGGTGGATTCCAGATGAATTAGAGATCCCAGTGTTAAAGGTAAGATTACAAAGTCAATAGGAAAAACTATGCAAGAAATATCCTTTCAACTAGGAACAGAAAAAGTCTTCTTGAACGAAACTTGGAAAGGACGAACCCAAAGGCGAATCTTGACGGACTACGCAAGAATTTCTGTTCAGGAAAAGGCAGCTGTGGGTCATTCCCGGGACGCCAGGAGGAAGGGTATTTGTGATGCCCCAAAGCCACGGGCACTTCTGGTTTCTGGTCCAACGCATACCTGTGCGGGAAGAAGCCCTAACTCCTGTCTCGGAAAAAGAGACGGAGCTGGACAAACCGAAAGTCAACGACTCCTCGTAGGTCTCTCGGAGACCGGAGATCAGAGTGCAGCCTAGCACCCCCGAACTGATGGCATGGTCAGGTGGGGACTGGGATTCCCGGCTTCTGGGGAGCAGAAGCTGCTGCTGGGAGGAGCCCCCTCCAGGGGGGCTGGAGCCGGAGCTCGAGCCGGCTGCGGGGAGATGACGACTCCGGGGGACCCGGCCGTCGTCTCGCCCCCAGGAGCTCCCCTGGGTCCTCGGGGTGAAGGTGGGGGACACAGCCACCTCACGCTTCCGGCAGAGGGAGGGGCGAGGAAACGTTACCATCTGAAACACACGGGAGTGTTCCGGCCTCCTTGACCAAGACTGGCTCTCGGGGAAAACCGTGTGGACGGAGCCCAGCCACCGCGGGGAAGAGGGGACGCCCCACTGCAGTCCCCGCCAGCCTCGGACACGGGGGAAGAAACACACCCGATTCCTTGTCCTTCGGGTCTCCCTGTCTCACTTATGGTCTGAAGGCTGGGGCCCTCAGGGATCACCGGTGAGGGTCACGGCCCAGGAGCACAGGGCCACTGAGAGACCGAGACGCAGGTCCTGGTGGGGTCGCTCAGGTGGTTAGAGTGTTGTCCCGACACGCCGAGGTTGCAGGTTTGACCCCCGGCAGGGCATGTGCAAGAGGCAACTGATGAATGAACACAGAAATACGTGGAGCCGCAGATCGATGTCTGTCCATCTGTCTGTCTCTCTTTCTAAAATCAATAAATAAAAGTTAAAGAAAAGGCTGAAACATACTAAGAGAATCATAGAACATTCTCCTCCTCTCTGTACCACGCCACCGCACGGATGGGGCTCCTGTGTAATAACAATGAGATTATGGCAACACAACTGCAAGGTGCAGACCCTCCTGGAGAAGAAGACTCTCGGAAAACACAAAGGCAATAGGGGAGACAGAAGCAAAAACTCAGGAAGATATTTTAGCCTTGAACCTCTGCATCTACAGCAAATGTGAAACACAACTCAAGTCCTGGCCAGATAAATGCACAGCCTCACACGATAGGCCTGTTTACCTCCATTCCTTGTGCCCAGATTTCTCATGTCTAGCCTTCAACAAAAATATCACCCAGCCTGCGAAAGGGCCAACACCTAGCCCAAGAGTCAAAGAAAGCATGAGAACCAGGCTCAGATAGGGCAGGGTTTGGGGATTATCAGACTAAGAATTTAAAGTAACTGATTATGTTGACCCTGAAAAGAAAACACCTGCCCAAGAGGAGTGCTTGTGGTTAACTGGGCTCAAGTTCAAAACCAGAGTCCAGCAGACGTTGTTGGCAGAAGCCCCTCACACTCCCTGCATTTCAGGGAGAAGTTACAGGCCAGGCCGCCGTGCCTCCTGCGCTGTGCTCCTCCCACTCTATCTCATCGGCATCCGCACTGACCAATCAGAGTGGCTGCACTCCCACCAGTCAGGACGGTGCTATCTGTGCCGACCGGTGAGGACCGGGAGTCCTCGTGCGCCCAGAAGTGGACCCGTCGGGACTGGGCGGGGGCGCCGGGGTCTGCACAGGTCAGCCGCACCTCTGCCTGAGGGGCGCGCACTTCCAGCGTCCATCGGAGCCTGTGTCCTCCTGATCGGATCTGGGTCCCCAAGGCCGCTCCACCTGGGCTGCTCCGTCCGGTCTGCCTCACCTGAGCCACCGTGCAGCTGGGCCGTCTCACTGCGGAGCCGCCGTCACAGGGTGCCGTGGAGTAACTTCGGACTCAACGTCCCCCAAGTCAGACACGTCGTCAGCTCCCCCGAAAGCTGACGCCTGCACGTCTGTGCTGGCCTCGCTCGCTCACGGCTTTCTGTCCCCCGTGGCATCTGCCTGCTGGGCGCCACCTACATCTGCCCCTGCCTCCGTCCTCACTGCCCCTCACTGAAGTAGCCCACTGGGGCTCTTTCTGGGCAGTTACAAGCACATTCCTGTGGGCTTCCTGACCACACTTCATAAACCAGATTTGCTCAAGTCTCTTCTCTAGTGAAAACCCATCCGTGGGACTCCGTTGTCCAAATTATTCACCATATCTCTTTGTGAAGGATTTTATTTATTTATTTTTAGAGAGAGGGGCAGGGAAGGAGACAGACAGGGAGAGAAACACCAATGTGTGGTTGCCTCTCACATGCCCCCTACTAGGGACCTGGCCTGCAACCCAGGCATGTGCCTTGACTGGGAATCGAACCAGCGACCCTTTGGTTCACAGGCCGGCACTTGATCCACCGAGCCACACCAGCCAGGGCTATTCACCATAAATATCATTAACACATTAGAGAAAACGGCATTATACAGTTCTATCTCCTGTCCATCACGCCCATCACACAGCCTACCTCCGGGCCACACACTGGGTGGGGGCAGGGATTCCCAGAACACCTGAAACTGTTTCCTGTCTCTGTGCCTCCTGCCGGCCCGGGCCAGAGCAGGCTGGGTGCTGCGTTCTGCTGGGGTCACGCTTCTGAATGTGCAAGCAAAACAAAGGCTTGTTTCTCAGTCCCGCTCCGTGTCCCCCGTGGGACAGCTGCTGCTCTGATGCATGTCATCTCCGCTCTGGAATGCGGGCTGACAGGGCTGCTTCTCTGGACCCCGTGGGGTCAGGGAAAGCAGAGGGCCTGGCAGACGCCGGAAGTGCTGCGAGCCGAAACAGCTCGCATTCCACGTGGTCCGGCCTGCCGGGAACCGGCCCTGCCCAGGGAGGGGCTGCGCATACTTGAGATAACAGCAGCCTGTCGTACTCCGGCGCTTCCCGGCCGGCCGGCCCCTGAGCCTGCTGCCGCGTTCCCAGGCTGGCGTCCTCCTCCCTGCATCCCCGACTCTGCAGGTACAGCTCCTGTGTGCTTCCTCCGTGTCCCCGCGGCATCTGCCAGGGGCGCCACACTGGCTGGACGGTGTGTTTGTCCTCCCCATTGGGTTTTGACCTCTGCAAACACACGGGGTGCAGCCTGGAGCATTTTTGTGTTTGGAGCATGGAATCGTGCATGCGTGGTGTCCCGAGGCTCGATAAGATGGATTGGTGAATCCACGTTGGTTGAGCACTGTGGTGGCCATGAAAATGCGGCTGACAGACCAGCTGAGTACAGAGTGTGTAACTGAGAGTGGCCGTGCTCTGAAGTTCATGGCCGAGTTTACCTGCAGGCGTACCTCCCTCCCAGCCCATGACGGGCGGGACGGGAAGGCTCGCTCTAGGACTTTCCAGCAGCCTTTCAAAGACTTGCAGCCACAGCCCCGCATGTCCCCCTCCCCCCACGCTCCTTCCCTGAAAGTCAGACTAGCATGGGGGTCTGCCCACAGGTGCCCACTCCCCCGGTTTCTCTCACAGGTGTTTCCCAGAATAAAATTCTTGTACGTTTAATCTCTTCTCGGCATCTACTACGAGAGGACCCTCGCTAACACAAGAAGCTTCCATCACGGCCACTGCTACTGGCGGAGTGTGATAAAGCTTCTCCAGGAGGTGAGGAGAGGTAGATGTAACAGGTGAGGAATTCAGGAAGTTCCCTCCTGGCAGAGGTGGACCGGAGCCTGGCCCCGCGGTGGGTTTGCCAGGACGTCGGTGGGAGGGGCGGGGTGGGGGGGAATGAAGACACGGGAAAGGAAACCCTGTATGTTCACACACAACGTGGCCCTTTTACTTCTTAAGTCTCCAGACTTGCTTTAAACACCGGGGAAAGATTCTTCTCGGACACGTTCATTTCCTCCCTCTGTTTTCCTTCGGGTTGTTTGTCCTGTTCCTTTGCTGGGCTTTCTCCTCCTCTGGGAGGGCTGATTCTTCACGGCGGGGGCTTGTGCGGACTTCGCTCCGTCTGCAACGCCTTTCCCCGTCGTCGTCGCCTTCATCCCTCCCCTCGATGCCCTGGGCTCGCGTCTCGCATTTCGCCCCACTTCCAGGGAGACGGCGGTCCGCAGCATCAGCTTGCTCTTCTCTCTCTCCCACAAACGTTTCCTTTCGGCTCCCACGGCTTTCCATGCAGCCTCTTCTTGCCTCGGTTGCCATGCGTCTTTCTTTTTTTTTTTCAGAGAGAGTACAGAACAAATACATTCTAAGATAGATTTGCTGTTTCCTGCAGCAAATCTATGGGGGGAAAGGTTTTCCTCCCGTTCCTTGAGCACGGTTCCCTCTCTCGTGCTGCTGCTCTCGGTGTAGTGTCCCGCGCCGCGTCATCCGGCCCCTGCCTCCCGGGGTTGGGGGGGGGGATCGGGGGCTCTGGACCCGGGCCGGGTGCAGACGAGGGTCTGGGAGAGGCCCTGGGACGAAGGTCTGGGAGAGGCCCTGGGACAAAGCCCATCCCGTTCACAGACCGGGAGTGTCTGGGAGGACAGGGGCGAAGCCTCACGGTGACGTGGGTCCCTCGTGCCCGCGGTGAGCGAGGAAGGAGGAGTGCGCGGTCGCGAGCTCAGGGCGCGGAAGCCAGATGAAAGCGCCCCACCGCGTGGGAGGCAGAGCCCCGAGCGCCCCCGGGGCCAGAGGCGGTCGGAGGCGCCTGCGCACCCAGGGCGAGCGGCCTTGGCGCGGGCGGGAAGGCGGATCGCGGGGACGCCAGTCCGGTTGAGACACGCTCGTTGATTATTTAGGTTTGTTTGTCTTAGAACGAAGAGGAACTCTTCCAGACCGATTTTTTTTTTTTTTTCTAAACAGTCATCCTACACGGAATCTACTTAGCTCCCTCGCAGGCCGCTTGGGTGTGGCTGGTGCCCTGGCACGTACGAACCGAGTGTCAGAGGATTCTTGAGGGCGCGCAGGCAGGTCCACTCAGGCCTGAGCAGGGAAGGGAGGGAGCTCGCCGCAGCGGGGCTGCGGTTGGGAGAGACAGAGGCAGGGGCATGGTATCCGGGCGACAGACAGCTGGGGGGCAAGACCGGACCCGGAGCTCCGCCCCTCCGCCCCGGCCCTCCCCCGCCCCCCGGGCACAAGGCAAAGGTGAGCTCTGCAGCACCTCCCACCACCCTTTCCCCACTCACCTCCCATGCCCGCCTCCCACCTGTGGCGTGGGTCCAGCCCAGTGATCCAAACTTGAGAGTCTTTTCAGAGCCACGCCCCCCCCGTTCCCAGGCTGGGTCGGCACTTTGGTTCTAAGGAAGTTAGAGGGACTTGGCTTTCTTAGAAACGTGCTCTGTTTCCATCGCTGGCAGGGCTTTTATGGGAGTAGCTCGCAGAGACACAGGGAGGCCCCAAGAGCCGCGGCACAGCCCTGAGTCGCCCGCCTCCCCGGCGCGCGCTGAGGTCTGGCGCGGGTTCGGCGGGGCCGGTCCTGCCTCCGGACCCCGGTGCCCCGGCCCAGGACGCCGGGCACACGTGGTCGTCCGTTGTCAGCAGAGTCCCCGCGTCGGCTGCCCCGGGGGTTCGCTCAGGCCCACGGCCCCCCGTGTTCGGTGCGTGTTCACGGTTACCTTTGATTCCCCGTGCTGGTGCAAACCCCTTGTCTTCCCGGGCATTTTAATGGAAACGGAGTGACGCCTGTTACTGTTGCTTCCTCGGGTTTAAAAAAAATCATTGGTTGATTTGAGAGAGGGAGACAGAGAGAGAGAGAAACATCGACCTGTTGCTCCGAGTACTGGCGTGTTCACTGGTTGACCCTCGCGTGCGCCCTGACGGGAGATCGAACACACGACCTCGCAATATCAGGAAGATGCCCTGTCCGGTCGACCCGTCCAGCCAGGGCCCCTCCCTAGGGCATTTTTTCTTTTTCTTTTTCTTTTTTTAAGATTTTATTTATTTATTTTTAGAGAGGGAAGGAAGGGAGAAAGAGAGAGAGAGAAACATCAATGTATGGTTGCTGGGGGCCGTGGCCTGTAACCCAGGCATGTGCCCTGACTGGGAATCAAACCTGCGACACTTCGGTTCGCAGCCCGCGCTCAATCCACTGAGCTACGCCAGCCAGGGCTCTTTTCTTTTTTTTAATGACAACTAAGAAAAAAAAATCTACAGCTTTGAATTTGCTTTTTGCAAATGTGCTTTTCAAAGAACTCTCACTGCCTCCTACATTATGTTACAAACCATCTGAAGGCAGGGGTCGAGTCCTGGACGGCGCACGCATGGTGGGAAGAACTCTGCCTGTCGCAGGGGATCGGTTCCCGATCTCGGCTGTAAGACTCCGTTCCTCAGCAGGGCAGAGAAAGGAAAGGGATGAAGGCCCTACGTCCCATCTTTTAAGTTTTCTTGTTTAATCAGACTGGCTGTCAGAGCAACACGATGTGAGAAAAAGATGCTTGAAAGCGATGTGATTTTCTATTTTTATTAACTTTCAAGAAGACAAAGACCGCAGTTTGGTATAGTGGTTCTTCCAGGGGAGATAGGGGAGGCGGGTGCCCTCTGAAATTCAGAATCCACAAGGTGACCATAATTTTCATGACAACACTTAGTTTTTTTGTCCTTTTCACCCTCACTCCCCCACGAGCACACGACGGAGTTTCCTGTCTGCATGGCGTGTGACGTTGTCGCTGAGGATGAAAGCGAAGTGTGCGCCCACACCGGGCTGTCTTCTGTGACGCAAGGCGTGGAAGACGCTCGCGAAATTGTGAAACAACACTACTTCCCGCACTGTTCTGTGGCATGTGTACTTTTTTAAATAAAAAAATGTTATTTATTTTAGTGTGTAGTGCGTTTACGACTTGCCGTTTTTGATGAATTCACTGGGTAAAGTTCTGTTCTCATTTTGAATTCGGAAAACACTAATAAATACATCCCACCTAAATATGGGCCCTTCGGGGGCCCTGGATCAGTCTCAAGAATGTGATGGAGTCCTGAGCGAGAAGGTCTGGGGACCCCGGAGCAGGGCGGAGTCAGGCGTGGTATGAAGTCATTCACGGACAGCCACGCCACGCCCACCATCTCTGAGACCCTGAAAGACTCGCTCTTGTTTTTAAAACCAGCGTTCGTCAGGCACCAACGATTCGAAACTGTTTGTAGTGACTAAGGGGGCACGTTTTTCAGAGAGTTCTGAGGCTCTCTATACATTTCAAAAAGTTACTGTGTTTATTATTACTACTACTAATTGTTATTTATTTATTGAGCAATTACCTGATATCAAGCATTTTACATGTATCAACTCCTCTGATCATTTTACTGTTGCTATTATTACATGGGTTTCAGGCATACAACATTGTAGTTCGACATCTGTGTGCAGTGCCAAAGTGGTTGCCCGAAAAGCCTGGGTACCATCCATCACTATAAAACCTACCCACTTTGCCCCTTTGTCCTACCCTCCAACCGCCTTTCTCTCTAGTAACCATCTGTATATTCTCTGTATCTATAAATTTGTTTATTTGTTGTATTTGCTTTCATTTTTGTTTTTGTTTTTTTAGGTTCCAAAGACAGCAAAATCACACGGTATCTGCCTTTCTCCGGTTCACTTATCTCGCCTAGTATAACCCCTTCAAGGTTCATCCTGGGTTGTGGCAAATGGCAACATTTCCTTCTTTTTTATGGCTGAATAGTATCCCTTTTGATAGACAGAGAGGTAGGTAGATACCACTTCTTTGTCTGTTCATTTATCCATGGACACTTAGGTTGGTCCCATATCTTGGCTGTTGTAAGTAATGCTGCCACGAGCACATGAGGACACATATCTTCTTGAATTGGTACCTTGTTCCTTTGGATAAATACCCACAAGTGGAAGCGCCGGATCGTACGGCCATCTTCACAAGAGCCACCTGAGGCAGGTGCCACAGCCTCACTGTCTCACAGGTGAGAGGACTGAGGATTCGAATGACAGAGTGACTTGCCCAAGGTCACCTGGCTGGTGACTGGGGGAGCGGGGATTTTAACTAAGGTTTTCATGGCTGTTTTTACTATACCATCTTACCTTCCTTATGGCCTCAAATCTTGATTCCGATTTCCAGTTCATCACCTGTGGCCATCATTTGCGGTTAGACTAACGTCTTGCACAAACATCGATTCAAATGAATGTTCACGCTCGACCATAGAAGCGTGCTCGACTGCAAGCATTAAGTGGCTCATGTACCCATTTCCTCATTCAATGTGCATTTATCGAGTGCCTACCATTTGCCAGGTTCTGTCCTGTTTTGTCTAAAAGTGACAATAATCTCTGCTTGCTTAGAGCTGACATTCTAATCAGGTGACATGGAGGATAAACAAGAAATAATGGATAGAGGACTTAGGCAGGATGTTGGAGGTTTTTAAATTTTATGGAAATAACATCGCAGGCTCGAGGGTCTTGTAAGTGTGGGGGCAGGGGGTGGCGAGGGGGCCCTGGGGTTGCAGGGGGCGAGTGAGCAAGGGGAGCCGGGAGGACGTCCGGTGAGAAACGTCCCAGGACCCGAGACCCCGCCGCCTGCCAGCCCCGGGTGAGGCTTCCGGTGAGACTCAGAGTGCGGCTTGGGGGACGGAAATGACGTGGGTTAAATTCTCTAAAGGGGATCACGCTTCGTAAGAGTTATGCTGTTTAAGGGTCACCCTGGCTGCCGTGCTGGGAATGGCGTGGACAGCGGCAGCGACCCAGGACAACACGGTTTGGGACACTTGCTGAAACCCAGGAGAGGCATGAGGGTGGCCCTTGAACCAGGGTTCACGGTCAGAGCCAGGGTTCCGGCTTCCCGCGTGGTGAGAGGTGGTCGAATACCGGAGACGCACGGAAGGTAAAGCCGCGGAGCTGAGCTCCACCAAGAGGCAATCCCACGCCGCATAGTGTCATCGTTTCCGACTAAAGCCATCCCTGTCCTGTGTCATCTACCGTGACACGAAAGGGAGACGTCTCCCGCCTCCTGTGTCCCGTTGGCATTGTTGCACTTCTAGAACTGCTCTAATTAAAGCCAATTAAAAGCAGCAGGTCTGAAAGTGACAGGAACTGGTAAACAGCTGTCAGTGAGTAATCGCTACATTGTTCAGAGGCCAGAATGAGTGTGTGGCTTCAGGCAACTGTGCGAGGTGGCGAGTGACTAAAGGATGACACGCACAGGGTTGCCAACCGATTTCTGAGACACTGCGGCCTGGTGGAGCCCTTATCACCCTAGGGCTTCGGACTGAGTGGTCGGGGATTCTCACGTCTACTCCAATCCAAGTACAACCGTTAGCCTCGTCTAGAGAAAGGCCGATCGTTCAATGTCAAAGGCGAGTAAACACGCAATCCCACTGTTTGTCTTTGCTCTGAATATCTTTTAGAAGAGAGCCATGTATATATAAACAATCTCCAAATACATAGCCAGAGCATTTTCCCTTGAAGAGAGGTACCGTTTAGGATGCCGGCAGTTGAACCATCAGGGTTTGAATCCTTATGCCGTCCTTGCTAGCGGTGACCCCCTGCAAGTTGCTGAACCTCGGTCTGCATTTCCTCGTCTGAGAAGGGGAGGCGCTGCTGCTGCCGCCGCTGCTGCTCACAGTAACTGTGACCCACGGAGGGGAAAGGAGCTTGTCCCCTGTGCAGTGCTTGGTGCGGAGCACGGCACACAGTAAATGCCCAGTAAGTCCCGTTGTTATGGTAACGGCTCACTGAAAACTTCCAGGAAAGCGCCCTCTTTAACGCACAGCGTAATGAATGTCGCGATGGGTCAACTACTTCTTCATTCAATTCCCATGAGCGACTTAAAGCAAAAGACTTAGGGCTGTTGGACGCAGCAGCGTTTTGTGTCAGGCAAGGAACAGACATTCTGGTACTTACCATTCCCTTAGTGATGACGGAGAAGTTCTCCCACGCCCGGGACTGTTCCCTCCGGCACTGAAGCAGGCGTACCAATCCAGTCGTCACTACGGTGAATGTCGAGGTGGGAAAACGTCTTCCACGTGGGAGAAAAGCCACCTCTACGGAACCTGGTGGGTTCACCCTTCCGCGTTGGCCTTCTCTTTGAAAATAATTCTCTCTCAAGCCTTGTCGGCTCAGCGTAGCATTTCCAGAGAAAAATATATCTTTGCAAAGCAGAAACTAGATGCTTCTTCATACCAGAATTAGTTGTAATTTCGAAAAGACTTTTTTTTCCTGGTTGCATAAATATTGCTCACCCAAAACAACAGAGAAAACTCTAAATGAGGTCACAGTTTACATACGGTGGAAATTCTTGAATTCCTTGGAACTCCGTCAGTATGTATTTATGACCGTGCCTATGCTGCTGCCATAAATACTTAGATATAATAGAACTCTTCCATGCACGATGTTGGCATGTTTATATGTAACATGTCATTATGTATGTAGCAATGTTATTGAAATTATTCTGGAAAAAGGGAAATGGAGAAACAGAAACAAAAGCGATGATTATGAATGATTAGCACACTCCTGCGGGGCCAAAGAAAATTGCAGGACAGTAAGGCCGGCACCGGGAAAGAAAACAGTGCATGGCCGGCACCGCTGATGCAGGACATCCCAGCTGGGGATCTTCTTTCAGCCGCGGGGCGCCCGGGGCCCGGAAGATTCCAAGTTTGTTTGAACAGAGCCGCAGAGGAGCTGCCGCCGCCGCCGCCGCCGGGGATCTGTTTCAGGCTCTGGAGAGAGCCCTTCCAGAGCCAAGGAATCCAGCCTCACGCGGGGTGTGGGATTGTGAAGGCGTATTTGGAAGTGTGGGAATGGTTTCTGCGCCGACGCAAGGGGGCGGGCGGGGCAGCAAGGGAGAGGGTTTTCCTGCGCCCTGGCGGACGGAGCGCGCGCGAGGGCGCGGTGCTCCTGCAGGCGGGTGCTCCTGCAGGTCGGTCAGAGGCAGCGTGGCTGTGTCTGTGAGTCGACTGACCGTGAGCGCCCGGCCAAAGGGATGCGCGTTTTCCAACGCGGCGAAAACTGCGTCGGGTCGGCGCAGCGGCGACAGGCAGACTCCAGTGTCTGCAGAGCCTCGAAGTCAGCCTCGGGCTGTCTGCGTTTTGTCTCTGGCCAGGGCGTCTCTTCAGGAAAGACGAGTCATCTGGGGCTGGGAGGCTCCGAGAGCACGTTCTTCCGCCTAAGTGGTTTTCCTTTGAAAAAGTCAGTCTCTTCGTTTCCAAAAACAACTACTTCCTCCGGGTGCAGAAAGGCCTGTAGTTTCTGAGACGCTCCTGTCTTTTGCAAGTTTGGTCGGACCTCCTGGTTTGCGTGGGCACTTAAGAAAGGGGGAAGAGATGGGGGAGGGGGAAGAGATGGGGGAGGGGGGATGAGTGGTGATGGAGGGAGACTTGATTTGGTGTGGTGACCACACGACACAGTATACAGATGATGTGTTATGGAATTGAAACCCTGGAACCTACAGCATTTTATGAGCAAATGTCATCCTAGTGAATTTAGTTAAAAATAAAGGAAGAAAGAAAAGAAAAAGAGGTTTCAAAGTGTTTTTGCTAAAGCCACAAGAAACTAAGGCCAGTGACCTACTGGACTCGGTCCTGCAGCCGGCCAGTGGGTGTGACGTACACACTTCAGTGCTGCTAATGGCTGATTCGCAGTGGACAGAATTTAGAAGTCCCCACACGCATAGCATGCATGTGACCAACACAGTCACTCTCTTTAGATGGAGTGAAAGCTAATTGAGGTATTCAAAATGACCACTAACTGTTAAACTAGTGACTTTTTTTTTCTCTGTGGAAGTTCTTAGATATTGCAAATATCCAGACAAGAATTTGTGGTGTTTCCCCAAACCACAGACTTCTTCTTGTGTGGAGTGTCTCGAAGGGCTAATGTCCAAGGACTAGTCTTAAGGAACCACTATTTTTAGAATTTGTGACCTTAAACATGAACAAATACTAACACAAAAAATGTTCCTCTGTGTTTATGTTTCAGGAAATCAGACCGACTCTCCAGTGAAACAACCATAGAAAGACAAAACATCAGGGTAACTCTGCAAAAAACTCACTTAAAATACCTTCCTTGTGATCCTCTGGGGAACTTATCCATGTGTCTACTAATTTTATATGAAAACCTTCATCTAATATCACAAACTGTTTGGCTCTTTCTATCCTGAGTTAAAATGAAAAGTAGACTGTTACTGGATGGTGGAAGATTGAACTTCTTGAGGAGTCTCCACCACACTAAATCCATGAAAATACTAAGTAAAATATTTGAAGCCCCACCTTCAATAATAAAATAGTGACGTCCATGCGAACACCTAGAAATCTTGCCATTTGTGACAACAGGAATGGACCCAGAGGGTATCGTGCTGAGTAGAATAAGTCAGAGAAAGACAAATACGTACGATTTCACTTCTATGTGAGATCTAAAAAACTAAACGAATGGACAAATAGAACGGACTCACAGATACGGAGGACAAACTGATAGTTGCCAGAGGGTTGGATGGTGGATGTGGGGAAAAGACTGTGGAGGGCGTTAAGAGATACACATTGATAGTTACAACATGAACACAGCCCATATTGCAATAATTTTGCGCAGCGATAGGGGGCACTAGACTTCACGTGCTGATGACTTGGTAAGTATATCAATGTCAAATCACCACGTTGTGCATCTGAAACTAATATAACATTGTTTGCCAACTCTAATTAAAAGCAGCTTTACATTCCAAAGAGAAAAGAAAAAAAGAAAACCATGTGAAGAAATGAAATCAAGAATGCAGAGAATGTCGGTGTGGACACCGACATTCCCTGTATCTTGCATCTGTCTGGACAGACATCCTTAAATTTAATTCTGTAATCTCTTGGAGTATGAGTTCAGAGTCTTGAAGTTCTCAATGATTTTTAATTTGGACTTCCTACTGTATTGTACTTTAATTTTTTAATGAACGTGCATTGTGTATAATCATATATAGATTACACTTCTAAGCATCATTTTATAAAAGGTCTATTACAACAATTTCGTGCATGTCATTTAGGTACCGTATCACACAGGAAAAGCTGAATAGTAGCTCTCTGTGTGATGAGGATATAATTAAATTTTTTAAAAATGTTTTTGTCACTCTTTTAAAATATTTTATGCATTTTAATATTCATTGTTAACAAAAGAGAACATGCAGTATCGTAGTTTTTTTAAAAAGATTTTATTTATTTATTTTTAGAGAGGGAAGGGAGGGAGAAAGAGAGAGAGAGAGAGACATCAATGTGCGGTTGCTGGGGGTCATGGCCTGCAACCCAGGCATGTGCCCTGACTGGGAATCGAACCTGCGACACTTTGGTTCACAGCCTGCACTCAATCCACTTAGCTACACCAGCCAGGGCCAGTATCGTAGTTTTTAAACATGTCCCAATCATTGTGTGGGTGAGCAGGGAAGCTGGATTACCGGGGTGTCTCACCTTCCTCCCTGTGGCATCTGGGCCAGTGACTTAGACCCTCAGCGTCTCAGCTGTAACGTGTGTACAGTAAAGGACACCAGTAGAGCGGACTGTCGCGGTCTGCCGTGTGGGGCGGGGGCTGGTGTGTCGGAGGTACCGGGGCCCGGAGAGCACTGTGCTGAGCAAAGTAGGCCAGTCGGCGACAGACAGACGCCACACGATCTCACTCACGTGTGGAATCTAGCGGACAAACTGAACGAACAAGCAACATGGGGACAGACTCACGGACGGAGCGCAGAGTGACAGCTAAGGTGGGGGGTCGGGGGGCGGGGGGTCAAGGAAGAAGGACAAAGGTCTCACGGACACGGACGACAGCCTTGTGGGGGTTGCTGGGGGGTGGGGGTATAAGGAGACTAAATGGTAATGGCAGAGTACAATAAAGATTCAATAAAAATAAATCATCTGACCCAGTTAAGAAAAAAAAAGAGAGAGAGTGCAGCTACGACAAGGATCCTTATTTCTAAATTGTGTTTCCACGGAGGGCTTGCAAGAGCGCCCCTGTGGACACGGGCTCGTCCTGGAGGGCGAAGCGCTCGGAAACACCGCGCTGGGGCTGGGCGTTCTGCTCCCGCCTCAGCGTTGCTCCTTTGCCTTAAAAAAAAATTGTTTTTGTTAGATGTATTTTTTAAAAAAACATTTTATTTATTTATTTAGAGAGAGGGACGGGAGGGAGAAAGAGAGAGAGAGAGAAACATCAATGTGCGGTTGCTGGGGGCCGTGGCCCGCAACCCAGGCACGTGCCCTGACTGGGAATCGAACCTGCGATGCTTTGGTTCGCAGCCCACACTCAGTCCACTGAGCTACGCCAGCCAGGGCTGACTAATACTTTTTAAGAAAGCATTTTTGGAAGACAAACTTCTCTCTGAAGCCCGTGACTGGATATTCGGTCGCACTGCATACTGCCTGGACATACGGACACAAAACCCACAGCTCCGCGGGTTCGGACTCGCCCCCGACGTCATGGGAGCACTGGCCCCCACCGAAGCGTGCCCTGCGGAAAGCCTCGCCGACCCGGGTGCGGGCTGGGCGCCTTTCCCTGCGGGCCCACGGCGTCGGGGCGGAGCCCCGTGAGCTCGCTGGCCTGGCCCTGGCAATGACCTGAGGGTCTCTAACCCCGCCGCTGAGGCGGCGGCAGTGATCTCGGTTCCTGCCAGGTCACCCCTGACACTGAGGGCACAATAAACCTTGGCGAAATAAACGGGTCCTGGGCTTCCATACGTTTTCCGGGGGACAGAGGCGTCGGTCCCTGCCCCTGCAGCCCGGCGTTCCCGCACCGCGGCCCTGTTCTGTTAGCCGGTGGGCCTGCAGCAGGGGTCTGCCCAGGCCCCCACCGGCAGCCTCAGCCTCACCTGGGAGCTTGGTGGGAGGACAGATCCTCAGTCCGAGCCCCAGACCGGCAGAGACTCTGGGGCGGAACCTGGCAGACTGCATTTTAACGGGCCTGCAGGTGGTTCTGACCACCTCTGCCCTACGGAGTCCGACTCAGCAGGTCTGAATTTTTTAAAGACAGAACAACTGTGTTGAGGTTAACACACACACACACACACACACACACACACACACAATCCCTCAAAGCGGCAGGCAGAGTGGGGTTGCAGGGCGCCACCCCTGTGCTCGGAATCCTCCGGCGACTTCCCCCGTCAGTCAGAGTGACAGCCAGGGTCCTGCAGACTCCCTGGGAGAGAGCACACCTCCCCCGCTGTGGCCCCGTCGCCCTCCCTTGGGGGCTGCAGCCACACTGGCCCCAGGGGACCGAGGGCAAGGCCACCCCCGGGGGAGGGCAGGCCACCCTCGGGGGAACGCCACCCTTATCTTCCACCTTATCTCGCTGAAATCCCAGCCCTCCTCACACTGCCTCCCCCGCTCTCTGGCTTTGTTTTTCACTTTGAACTTCTTATTACCAAATCGGCATTTGCTTTTCTTATTCATCTTCTCTACCGTCTTGCTCCTGAACCAGAAGTTCCATGAGGTTAAGAGTTTTGTCTTGCGCTCACTGTTCTGTCCCCGGACCCAGAATCCCAGAACGCTGGTTGGCCCGTAATAACACTGTGTCGAATGAAAGGATGAAATGCAGTTGTTGTGGCTGAACTAGAGCTCCATGGATTATAATAATAACTAAGATGTATATAGCTCTTTTCTTCCACCGGTGTTTACGCACATCACCTTGTTTTACCCAAGGGCGGATGTACAGTGATTTTTGTACAGCAGTGGGGAAATTCGCTGTGCTTTTCTTCCCAAGAAGCCTGCAGGGGTGACCCGCATTAGATGGGTCATTTTGATGGGAGGGACGAGTTTGAAAGTTCAGGTGTAATTTGAAGTGGCTTCTAGTGTCTTAACTTGTGCTGTGGAACAGGGCGGGGTCCCCAGGGGGGTCGGCGTGGACGGAAGCAGGGACCGCAGAGCTGATTTGGGAACTGGGAGGTGACTCGAGATGAGCTCAGGAACCCTTCGTCCAAGTCCCCGGCTGTGTAGTGACATCCGTGTGGCACCGGGGGCGCATCAGAGAGCCAAGTAGCTCAGGAGTCCCCTCACCTAAAAGCCTTCTTATGAAATTCTACTCGACACCGGCCATTTCATTAGCTGTTGGGAACTTCACCCTGAACTTGGCCCGGATGCCCATCCTGTTCGCTCAGGATCTGTAAGCCCCGCCCGGAAGGGGAGGGCAGTGCAGGGCTGCTCTGCGAAGAAGCGCAGTCCTCAGGAAACACAGGCGGACAAACTCATCTCGACTGGTCAAACACAAGCGTGCGTTGTTCTGCTTTGACATGGAGACACTTGTCTAACTGAAATAGCCCCGCGTGCCCGGACGGCTTTAACCATTAGCAGTTTGAAAAGTCAGAGAAAACAACTAAAGCAAGATGCTACAACTCCCAAGCAGCTGGCACCTAGGGTATCAGAAACGCAACATCCACCGTGAGCTGAGAGAAGTTGTGCAAGGCCCCCAGACCGGTCTTCCCTCGCGGGGGTTGTTTGCCGAGAAGTGTTGCGCAGCTTTCCCCGCCGGCACTTTTGCCCAGCCCTGCACCACGGTGGCCGTCTGAGGGGCGGCCCCACGGGCACTATGGACTCTCTCCTAGGCCGTCCCCTCTGCCCAGGGCCCTCTCCAGCCGGGCCGAGGAAGCCAGCACCCCCGGGTAAGCAGCGTCTGTGTGCCTGGGCCCATAAACTCCCCCTGAGCCCCGGGGGCGGGCTCTTGGGTTTCATCAGTGACCGAGTCCGGAGGGTCCTCACCCTCGTGCAGGGGCGAGTCGAGTTCATTAGAAACCTCATGACTTCTTTCTTTTTTCTTAAAAACATACTCCAGGCTGAGAGCCTGGCTTTGCTTGGGGCAAGTTCCACTTGTTTCCTCTTTTTGAAGTCCCACTCTGTGCCCCGGAAGGTGTCAGACACTGGAGACCAGGGGACAAGCAAAGGGACGCCCCTGGGGTTCCTGGTCGGGCAGACAGCCACCCAGGGGCCTCACAAGAACCATGCAAACGTCCATAATGCCTGTGTGGTGGGCAGGATGGCCTTAGGAGACTTTGTAAGGAGGGTTCCACTCCCGGGAGGGGGCAGGGGTGTGAGAACTGAAACGGGAAGCTGGGGAGCAGGAGGAGGAGAAGGAGGAGGAGAGGAGAGAGAGGAGAAGGAGCTGGTAGCTGGGAGCGAGACGAGGGGAGATGCCGAGATGCAGAGGAGGAGCCCCTGGCAGGAGGCCGCACAGGGAGCCTGAGGGTGGCCGAAGGGCCGCCGTGCCTTCTCTTCTTCCTCGGGAAGAGTCTGGAATTGAACCCGGGCGTTGGGGGTGGGCGGACGGGCGGGGGCAGAGGTGCGTGAGGAGGTGTGGGCTCTGCAGTGACTGAAGGGCATTGATACAGTAAATCAGTGCGAGACTCTGCTGACCTCGGGAAACAGCTCGTATTGGGATATAACTGCACAAGCGATGCCCAATTTATGTCCAAAATTAGGGTACGGTTTACAGCATCTATTGCCAGCTGGATTTCTGCAGAGAAAGGCCATTTCGCAAGGTTTTGTTTTTTCATAGATTCACATTTCTTCTAGGACCTTACACCTCACGTTAAGTTCTATTTAAGCAGCTGCTAAGCAGTAGGTTCAACAAATCTCTAATTCAGAGGGAGACGAGGCGAGTCTTTGTACTCGGTGCAGGTAATGGAATGCAGTTCTCACATGCTCCGTGGACAACGGCCTTTTCCGGCTTCGGTGGCACAGCCGGCAGGTTCCCAGCACAGAGAGCTGCTGGGGTCCGCACTGCCTGGTCTCAGGAGGCTGTCACACTGCCCGCCCCCCCCCCCCGCCGGGGCACAGCTGGCAGGTTCCCAGTACAGGGAGCCACTTCAAGACCGGCGAGAGCCCAGGTTTCAAGCTCCCGTCCGTGGAACGGACCTGCGCTGTGCTGTCCTCCCCACCATCCGTGTAACGCAGCCAAGGTACTTCCCACCCCCCCCACCCCCCGCCTCTGTCCGACTGCAACCGCTGCCCCAGAAGTGTGTTTACACGGAGGACCGTATGGAATGGCGGGGTCACTCCGCAGTTCAGCCTCCCCCGTCTCTGGCAGTGGGAGGCAGCGCGGGCCGGCGTTCTCACGGGCCCCAGAACCGGGGCAGTCCTCTCCCGGCTTCGGCAGACCAGAAGCAGATGTGGCCCGGGCTCCCCCACGCAGCTCCTGCAAGCCCGCTCCCCCCGACCCCCTGTGTGTTTACAGCGGGGGTCCCTGGGCCGAGAAGACGGGGCGGGGGCAGCACAAATAGGCGCGTTTCTTTCAACATGTTAAACCGAAGTGAGGACCGTGATGGGGTAGCTGCAAGTCGAGGTTGCTTGCTTTGGAAAGTGTGGTGTCTTAAAGTGAAGGTGAACTTGAACATCTGGAAGTATTTCTGGAAATAAATCACTTCTTAACTGAAACATGAAATGGCAATTTCTTTCTTTTTTCTTTCTTTTCTTTTCTTTTTTTGGCAAGTGGTGTATCAGCATTACGGAGACATGAACTCCTGGCAAACCATGGGCTTAATGCTCCCCTTATGAGATCAACACGTAATCCGTTGTTTTCTTACAATGATTTTGCTCGAACTGTCTGGAGATTCTGCCCAGCAGGGAGCGAGTCTGGGTGCAATGGAGACGACAGGCGCCCCAGTTCTCACAGCGGCCTCGTCGGTGGTATTTACAGCTCCGTGGAGCGGTGTCATTTGACAGGAAACCTTTGCGGATGTGGTTCGGGATCTCAGTCCCTGGAACCACACTCGGACTCGGAATCCGTGAGCACCGTGTCTGACGGGGGCAGAGAAACTGCAGAGGGAAACAAAAAGCACTAAAATCTAACTAAGCAGGTTTTTATCTGAAAGAAAGGAGGATAACTGTGTCCAGACCTCAGAGGGCGGGAACCTCCTCCTCACTGCGAAAAATCCTTCTTGTTCAGAACTGCCTTCACATTTCCATAAACCTCTATGCGTGCCGAAAGCGTGATTTCTAGTTGCTCTGCGTGCACGTGACGAAGGCACCGTTTCTGCGTGTGTCTTCTTTCTGAGAGATGCTTCGGGAAACACAAAAAATTAGTGATGTAGCAAAACCGTGCGTGTGCGGAGAAAAACCAATGAGAAATCATAAACAAACTGCCATTAATTATAATGATAATAAGGATAAACAACACATTGTATTCATGTAAGTAACCACTGGAAGGTGCTGATAAATAGGACCCAAGGGACCTGCAAGAGAAACCAAAGCACATTTTATGGACGTGGTTTTGTTTGTGCATTCATTTCACCAGGAGCCCCTGAGAAGGCCTTTGGAACACCCTTTAGGTTGACACGTGTTCTGGGACTCCCAGGGAAGAAGAACGCTGGTCGGCGAGAGTTCTGCGTGTTTCTGTCCGCCTGGCCGCGTTTTCACGATGAGTCACGCTGGTGTTTCGCTGGCCTCGCCTCGAATTGGTAAGAAAATATTTAAGATGGACACAATCTCACTTTCTCAAGGAAGAAGGAAACATTTCCCCAAATTTGGAAGTGCCCATGAGGCCTGTGTAAGGAAGTGAAATAATCTTTGACCGAGTATGTATGCCAGCAAGGGACAAATGACAGTCTGTTCTCGGTGAAAAGTGACAGGCGGGGTTCCCATGTCACCTCTGCAGAAACGCTTCGCTGTCTGAACTACCCACTGGCCCAGCCGAGTATTCCACAGTAAGGACATTAATGGGCACTAACCATGGGTGAGATCATCCACCTTTAAAGAGTGGTGTGATTTCATTTGTGTCCTTACGGATGTGTTTACCCTAACATGCAGATATTGTGGCAACAATAGGAGTGGGTTTGCTCCTCATGGCTGCTGAGATTTTAACGTGCACCCACAAGTTCAGAGAAAGTGTGTCAACCAGTGATTTTACTTCATGAAGATTCATTTCATCCTTATCCCTAGTCTTTCATGAAAGGCCGTTAAAACCAAGGTAAACACCTGTTTGAACATAGAAAAGAAGAAACAAGTTTGATAGTCTTTTTCATTAAATCTTGATGTATTAGAATTTTCTAATGTTATGATTCTCAAACCCCTCAGTGCACATCAGAATTACCTGAAGGGTTTGGTAAAACACAGGTGTCTGGCCAGGGCAGGGCCCGAGAACCTGCATTTCTGACAAACTCCCAGGGCACGCTGCAGGCGCTTACCTGGGCACTGGGCTTTGAGGACACTGAGCCAATGGGATTCCTCCTTAAGCCTCTCTGAGTGACAACGGCATGACAAATGTTGGCGACCACAAAGTTACCGCTTTCACTTGGGTTGGCTTCTCTAGGTCTCAGCTCACCCCTTGGGGATCTTCGTCAAAGAAACATGCAGTGGCCTCGCCCCATGTCTCTCCCCTGCAGTCTTCAGAGCGGGGCGAGGGCACGGTGCCGGCGGTGGTAGCGGAGACCCTGCCACACGAGCACTTTATACATCGGAGGGGCGTGGCTCAGAGGGTATCCAGGAATGGAGCTCTTCCTCAGTGACATCTCCAAATTACCACTCTCGGTGGGGGAGGGTTTGTTGTGGCTGTCCAGAAATTATGGCGTCGATCTTGTTTTGAGAACTCTACTTCAGAATCAGGTTTTCGCTAAGGAGATTAAAATGTCCACACTCCCCCCACCCCCCCTGCTCCCCGCCCCGCCCTCCCCCCGTCCCCACCCCCGTCCGCCATCAGATGATGGAGACCAGGAGGGAAAGGCGCTCCTCTGTCACAGACAGACGCCGATCACTGCAGCAGAGCGGAGCCCCGAGCAGGGGCGGGGTGTGGGGGCGAGCTGCTCTCTGTGGGCGCACAAGCCTTCCCGGTGACGTCGCCGACAAAGGCTGCTCCCCGAGGGTCTCTGAGGGAGGGCACATGCAAAGATGAAGGACTTCACGAATACTTACAAAACGTTTCCGTTTCTCTCCTGAGAGTTGAAACGGACACACCTCCCAGGGGACACACCTGTCGGGGCTGGGGGGATCCTCGCCGCCCTCCAAGCCCCAGCCTGGGGGCCGGGACCAGGCACCGCCCGACCTGCAGCACCCCTTAAGGAGTGCTGTCTTCACAGAGTCTCCTGCAGGGGCAGCAGAATGACTAGGGATTTGGTAAGTGGCAGCTATGGGGAGGGGCGAGGGTGTAGGTGACGAAGGTCAAGAGCCTCAAAGAAGCAGAGATGCCTAGGAGGACGGGCGATAGCATTGACCCGAAGGTGGCCGTGAGGACTGCAGAGAACGTGGGCCTCTCTTTCGGCTCCGGGTGCGGGAGAACCACGGCCTGAGCTGGATGGAGGTGGCTGCAGGGGACCCGTCGTCCTTGGGGCAGAGTCGGGTGTCATTCAGGCCAGACCATCTCGGTTCCACAGAACTTCACGGTGCACAGGAGTCTGTTGACTGCATTTGTGGTTCCCGAGGGGACCGTGAAAATGTCTCCTTGCCTCGTTAACAAACCTTCTCTCCATCGTTACATTTTTGAGAGTAAGAAGGTGTGAATTTGTATCAGCCTCCCCGTCCTGAAGAGAGCACCAGGCACATCGCAGACCCCGGGGGGATGTTTGTGGGACGAACCGGTGAGCGGGCCGGGCACGGGGGCCACGAGGCGACAAGACTGCCGGGCGGCAGAGGGGTCCGCAGGCTCCCAGGGGGACAGGAGACCGGTAGTTCAAGCGGACCTGATTTAGAACTGCTTCGGTGTGACTAAGGCTGTGACAAAAGGCTGTGAAAGACTTCCTGTGTGTGCTGGGGCGTGGGCAGGACCTCTCGGTGGCCATAGGTCCCCAGACCCCTGTTGGGAACTGCCCTACCTGGGTCCAGAAGCTGTAACCCCCCATGGCTAAGGCTGAGGGAGCGACCTTGGGATCATAAGCCACTTAGGAGACAAAGCTTATCTCCCTGGCAGGGGCACTGCTTCTGCTCCTTTTTCTTCATCCATAACTGGCCCCCAGTGCTTAATCAGTTAGCTAGTGATGGGTGAGATTCCTCAAGCGGGAGGACAACCTAAGATAGGCATGATCCCAGGGAGGCCCCAGGGAAGGACTTGGGGGGCTATAGCAAAAGCGGGTGATGGACCCTCACCCCTCAGCTTGGACAAAGCCTGAGTCCTCATTGTCAGCAAGAAGTCTCCTAATCTCCTGGCTGCCTTACTTCCCCTGCCTGACTTAAGCCTGAAACAATGACGGAGGGCGGTGCAGCCCTGTGCTGGAAAGGGTGGGTTCCCCGGGTGATCAGGCCTAAGAAAGAATACATAAAGTCCTGTGAAAACTGCTTTGGCTAAGAATGCTCTCAATTAAATGGTAAGGGTCCGAGCAGGATGCGAGTTTATTTCCCACAGTTTTGTAGCCCTTTAGCTAACAGACCCTGACTCAGAATAGGCCCTCACAGTTCTTTGCATGTTATCTACTGTTTGACCCTCACTGCCTGGCAATGATTAATGAGTGTTACCTGTGTTCCTGTGCACAATGAACCTAGTAAGAGCCCATTGAGGAAAAGGCTTTTGGTCCTTCACCTTTGAGAGATCCGCCACCTTTCCTCCCCTAGCAGATCATGTCTTGGTAGTCTGATTCTCATCCGTGGCAGCTGCGGGGGCCTGGCAGGCGGAGCCCCCCGAAAGCAAGAACACAGAGAGGGCTCCTGACGCAGCCCTGCTCCAGGGGCCGTGGCGGGGAAGGACGGGCCTGAGGCAAAGGGCGGTGAGACCCCATCCCAGGCAGAGGGAGGCCATGGCCTCCAAACACGATGTGGAAGGTCAAGTCCAAAGAAGGGCAGCCTGGAGAAGGGATGCTAAGTACAGAAGGCAAACTGGACTGGCTAGTTTGGGGAGCCGGGAGAGGCTCTCTGGACCAGCACCCCGGCTGCCGAGCTCCATGTCTGCAGATGAGGGGCTTACTGCGGACGGTGAGCAAGTTCAGACGCAGGTCAAGTGCACTCCTCTCCCGGCGACTGGGTCACGTGTCCAGAGCCACAGCCTCCAGAACACAGACGCCCCCGCGCCCCAGACGCCGAAACAGAAACGTGTTGCAGGACAGGAGGAGGAGTCAGACGAGGGCCCGAAACCTGCGGTTCTCGCTACCTCCAAGAGCCCCAGAGGTCGCCCTGCAGCTTCGGCCGCAGCTGGCCTGAACGCCTGTGACGCGCGCGAGAAGAGCCAGACGGCGCCCCTGGGGACCCGCGGCCGGTCAGCACGACGCCTGCGCTGCTCCGTTTCCAGGAGGAACATCCAAGGGACGCCCCGCCAGGGTGACTGTGACTGGTGACCGGTGCCGGGCTTTGGCTGGCGGCACAGGGCCGCAGCCGGAGCCGGCAGGGAGTGGAGCGTGCTGGGCAGAGATGGGAGAGGTTTGCGTTTCAATCAGGCGGTGGGAAGAAAGACGGAGAAACGGCAACGCGGTTACTGCTCAGAGGCCCACGTGATAAACGCCAGAGGATTTGGGGCAGCGAGGCATTCGGTGACAGCGTGAGGGAGGATGAGGGTGCTGCCCAGGAAACGGGTATCCCGGGGCGCAAGGTCCTTGGGCAGATGCCGGTGAGACGGTGCGGCCGCCCACGCGCTCACGGGGGCGCATAACCCGCCGCGGCTCCCGTGGGCAGAGGGCCGGGGTGGTGCACGGCCAGCAGATGGCATGTTGTTAGAGGAGTTGCTGGTTCCTTGAGATTTGCCAAAGGATTCTTAAAAAAAAAACACCAAAAAAACCAAACTCTCTTGGAATAATGGAAAACAGTAAGTTTAAGCGTGGAGACCTACCGCGGGCCTTTGCTGCCGGCCGACGGTGCAGAAGGATTAGCTAGCTGTAGGGGGCGAGGGGGGGGGGAGGGCGTGTCAGGGTGAGAGCCAATGGGCTCTTGCCTCCCTGTCACGTGCTTTCCCACGGGCTGGGGCTGTTGAAAATTTCCCTCCCTTTGCTCTCACGTGACTTTCATCTCTCCAGCTTAGGCAACTTTTCCATAAAATTGATTCGAAGCTGAAATATTTGCTAGTACTTATTCCATGACTTTATCCTTGTTTTTCTTTCCCATTGGGGTTATCTCCCAAACACTGAGTGGCCTGGTACATAAACAATTCCAGCAGTTATTCCCCACCCAAAAATGCTCTGAAGTAGGCGCGCATGTGTCCTGCCAGATGGAACCTAATTAAGACTGGGAAACATCTTCTGGCTGTTTGTCCTGTATCATCATCCCTGAGTTCAAGCCATTCCACGTCTTATCAGCCTTGGTTACGCAACACGGAATGCTCTGCTTGGCTCAGCTCCCCCTGCGGAAGAAGTTCAAGCGAATGTCTTTGGGGTCAGGAACTCCTCTTACATGGATGTCCGAGTTAAGTTCAGGGCAGCGGCCACCAGGGAAGGGGATGAGCCAAGTTGAAAGTTCAGTGTGACAGAGGAAACGAACTAGAGTTTAGCGACTTCAGAGTCCCGGAGAAAATGAGTGACTTCTCAGGCTTCCACTGTGAAGGGCTGACTTCTGCTGCTGCACACGAGAAAAAGGTGGGCGCCTGGGGAACGTCCCCCCCGCAGAAAAGAGATCCTCAAAGCCTGGCACTCACTGATTCAGGGACTCCCTGAAGGCTGAATTTTTTTTAAGTGACGACATGTTGCCAGGAAGTTAAAACTTGCCAGTTCTCACCACCTTAGTGTGAATCAGTCAATGAAAAACGTGAGCTTGCTTTCTTCCCAACGTAACTGGTTGAGATGCTGGAACTCAGAGGCCCTGAGACACGGGGCAGAGAAGTAGCCTTTCCCAGAAGGACGAGGTGGCTGCGGGGTGGGGGAGGGCCTGGGGGCAGCGTGCAGGGTCCTTGGGGACGGGGAAGTGATGGGAAGTGGGGGGGGGGTGCAGAATGCCAGCGTGAGGGGGTCTGTAGGAACAGCTTTCTCTAATTTGCGATCCTGCCCCCCAGGGCCCAGCTGGCCACATGTCACCGGGGTCAGTCGCTTTTCTGTCGGTGTAGTCCCCAAGCGCATTGCTTGTTTAAAAAGTGGTTTCGGACCTATGCAAGAGCACAGGGGCGTGGTCAGAAGCTGACATGGTACTGCACTGGTTAGGTAGTGACCGGTGGCCTCGGCGGCTCGCCCACTTGGGAAGTGTCCTCTAACTCTCTCCCCTGACCCCCGGCTTCCCGTGGGACCAGGGACTCTGCACACCCGCCCTCATCCAGCGGGCAGCAGGACGCTGGGCAGACATCCATCCACCGGAACGCTGCCCTTTCTGCTTCTGTACCCCCAACACCTCCTTCCTTTGCCGCCTAGATAGCGTCGGGCAGCTTCGGGCCTAGGACCCTCTTGCGTCCTGGCCCAGATCTCGGCGGCCAGCACCGACCGGGACCTGCTGCAGAAGCGTGCCCTGCCCTGGCACCACGGCGTCCCCGCGGGGCTGGCCGGCCCTTCTATTAGCAACCTTGGGACTGGCTGTTCCCTGAAGTCTGGCGCTGGCCCCGGCCACCCTTGGGAAGGGCGCACAGACCTAGGACGACAGAAAGACACACACTGGTCTCTGCCTCAGAAAGCATCACAGTCTTTAGGGGACAGGGGACTGCAGTGGCCGTGACCCGTATTGGCCTTTGTGAGCCCAGCCCGAAGGTTGTGAAGAGGCAGCTGGTGTCTCTCCTGGTGCCCAGCCCAGGTGCCGGGGGTGGGGAGACCGTTCAGAGGCGGAGGCAGGGGAGTTAGTAGACGGCGGGCGGGGGTAGAGCTACCCCCCAACACCGTCGTCAGCTCTGCCTCCTCGGTGCTCAGGACACCGTGCAGCAACGGCAGCGGATGGGCAGCAGCCTTCGCTGGGGGATGGGGACCGCAGTGGCAGCCTTGTTCTTCCTCCTCCTCCTCCCCCTCCTCCTCCTCCCCCTCCTCCTTCTCCTCTCCCCCTTCTTAAAATTATAACCAGTGGAGGAAAACAGACAAACAGAGGCTTTGGAATGCCACTGTAGCTTGCACAACTCTGGAAAACCAAAAGCGTCTGGAGCAGTGTTCCGGCATGCCTAATAATGCCGCCTCATTGACGAAGCGTGTTTTCGTCCAGCCTGGAGCCTCGAGCAACAATGAAAGGAGTGAACAGATGGAATTACCCGCGTGTCTCCCGAAAGGATTTTATATGATGCCATTGGCCAAATATATGTGCTAACGTTATTAGAACACTGCTTGTGTGGGAAAAGGTGACTCCACCGCTTTGATTCCGGTGCAGGGCGTTTTGCAGATGGGGACGTTTGAGGCGCCCTGTTCAGCCCCGCTGTGGCGTCCCCGAAACAGACGGCAGGCGATGGCGGCCTTGGTTCTGACCCGTCTGGGCCCCGGGGGCACCTCTCCCAGACCCCACGGAGACCGAGGAAAGACTGGGTTCGGCACATGGCTGGAGTGTCAGGCAGAGGGATAGTTTGGTGTCCCTTGAGATGGGGACCGTCCTTGCCCAGGGCTTCTCCAGAGAAGTCCGGGTGTGCTGGGGAAAGGACGGGGCGAGTAGGAGCCCCGCCCTGCCCCCCAACCTGCCTCCCTGGAGACGGACTAGCTCCTCCCTCGGGAGTTTCTTCGGCGTCTCCCTCCTGAGTGTTCATTCACACACGGGCCTGGTGGCCGCACTGAGACAGCCTTCCGCCAGCTCCCCAGGGACGGATCCCTTGTCCCGAGTGGTTTAGCGACCCACAGGGATGGCGCTGCAGCTGCTTCCCCCAGCGCTGGTTCGACACGTCATTTTCTGTTTGGAGACAAAACTCAGTGCAGAGCCTCTGCCTCCTCGGGGCCTCCGTGAGTCAGGCGACAGCACCTGGTGGCCCCCTCCGTCTAGTGGGCAGCCCGCAGGAGTGGCCCGGAGCCTGCTCTTTCGCCACGGCAGGCCCGGGCCGTCTAAAGGTTGGCGTGAACGGCGCATCTCCCCGGCGCACTGAGCGCTTTTCAACACGTTCCTCGTGCGAGACCCTGACGCCTTCCGTGCGGCAGACGCGCCCTGCACGTCTGCACCGAGCTCGCAGCCGTCTGGGAAAGAAGCGTGCAAGAACCACGCTGGCTCCTGCTTTCAGAGACACGAAGCGCCATTTCCACGCCCGCGGGGGATGGGAATGCCGGCCCGAGAAATATGCTGTAACCTGTGTCAGGACAGTCAGAGTCTCAGGAACACCAGGGCGAGGTGGACGTGAACGAAGCCGGAGCAGAGGAGGTAGATAGGAGGGCCGGTGTCCCCCCCACACCGACTGGCCGTGAGCGTGAGTCACCCGCAGGACGGATGGAGTGCTGCGGAAATTGTCACCACCATTGTCGCCAGTCACACAGCAGAGCGCACTGACAACCGGACGAACACAGGTCTCAGGGAAGGGCCGCCAGGGTTCCTCACCGTTTACAGGGAACCGAGGAGGACCATGGGGTCGACTACGAGGACACGTTCACGCATTCAAAGTGTCTTGAGGAGGCCTCTGTGGAATGGCCTCCCTGGGCGAGGACACATCCTCAAGAAGAAAATGCCCACCCATGGAAAGTCCGCCTGAGGGGGAAGGAAGAGAAAGGAGGCGATACGTCTCTTCTGCTACCAAAATGGTCTCTCTTTAGAATTGCATTTTTACGAGCGTAGCGTTCCGTGTTAGCACCCCACCCCCCATGGTAAAGGAGCCCTCCCGTAGTAAGTAGCTTCCTGTAGTAAGTAGCTCCCTCTGCAAAGCGCCCACCGGTCCCTTGCGGGGGGAACACGGCCCCAGTACACCTGCGTGTGGGCGGCCGTGAGTGCAAAGCTAGAGGGTCAGGGAGGGGTCTGCTCAACGACTGGACACTGGCGACTCTTCCCCAAGTGCAGGGTCTGTGCAGAGGCGCACTGTCAGGGCAGACAATGTCTCCAGGTTGACTCTAAAGTCACTGGTTTAGGAAGTTTTGTCACAAACACTCTGCTCTAACAACTCGGCGTCTCCCCACCTCCCCCAGCTTCTTACGCCTCTGCACCTTTGCTGAAGTTGGAAGGACCCCCTGCACCTCCAGGGGGGCTTTCCTGGGAAGCGTGCCGGCTCCGCCCCACAGGTGAAGGGCTCTCCCCTCTGCCGGGGCTCATGCAGCCCTCGTGGGATGCACCCGTTTTGTGGTGGGACTCGCGTGGGCTGGGCTCCTGGACGGGTCCGAGAGCCTTCCCGGCAGGCCCAGCCTTGGGCTCCTCTCTGTGACCCAGCACCCGCACATTTTCTGAAATTGTGGCCAAATAATAAGGTGATGCATCGAGTTGCATGGGGCTGAGGGCCCTCCGCTCCCCTCGCCTGTCCCGTACACAGAGCACCCGGTGTCCGATCGGACTTGTCACCTTCGGGACACGTTCTGAGTTCTCCTCTGTCTCTCCAGCTTCCTCCCCCGGCGGCTGTGCTCAGGCTGCCTCGCCCAGGGAAGTCTCCAGAGAGCACAGAGACGGCACAGAATTCATGTGGCCGCTGGTGCCACGCGAGCACCAACACATCAGCTCCGTGTGCACGGCCTGCCTTTCTCTCTGGGTTATTTTGGCACAACTGGCTGAGCAAATACAGGATTCTGAAGTATGCCGTGATGTAGTGACATGTGAGCACGGAGCTGGAGGGGCACCAATGTAATGCACTCATGCTAACGGGGCTGAAGTCAGAAGACGGCGGCTCCGCCAGCGTCTGATATTTTATGGGGACGGAGAGACTAATTAAAGTGACTGCATTACGAGCACGGCTCCGTGGTTCTGTGTGCTTTGCTCTGACAGAGAGGGCCTGCAGTGTGAAGTCTGAGCTTCAGCGGAGGCTGGCCATGACGTCTCCTTTCCTGCCCCGCGCAGCCAAATTAAAGTTTATATAGTTTTCCCTTGACGCCAAAAGAAATACAGGTTTGAGTTAAGATTGCCTCTACGGCTCCCCGACGAGGAGCGCTGGCTGAGCTCGTGGCGTTGAGGCGCCCCCGGCGACACGGCTCCTGGACACGGAGGACGGCTTCCTTACCCGGGGCATGCGCACACGAAGGCTGGGGCCAGGCGTCTTCAAAGCGGAACGTCCACCCATAGGACTGTGGGCTCTTGTTTGGTTGGTTCCTTTTTTAGCGTCCAGTGTTAGTTTCTGTAAACGTAACAGAGAGACGCAGAGAGGAGGCGCTGCACCAAGACGAGCTGTAAGGGCGTCAGTTAGGGAGAACGCCAGGACAGGCAGGGGGACGCCGGCACGAAACGGAGGCCCTGGGCGACTCAGTTCCGGAGAAGGACACGCAGGCTTCCTCAGGAGCGGGGACCCCGTGGCGCCGGCTGGGCGTCCGCGGGGCTCGAGCGGTCCACCGGAGGGTGACTCGCTGGGCCGCTGGGTCAGATGGCACGTGCGCGATGGGGAGGGAGAAGTCCACGGGTCCTCGTGGCACTGAGCGCAAAGCCCTGGGGGGCCACCCCAGGGTGTCTGTCCAACGGACCCTGCAGGGAGAGTCTCGAACTGGGGTTGGGAGGGTGCAGACGGGGGCCGAACACCTAACGCAGGAGCCCGGGAAAGGGGGGTCTGCCTCTCACGCGGGTTGGGTCACACCCATGTTAGAGGGGGTGTTCTTGTGTAACCGTTTAGAATACGCAGCATCGATCACGTTCCAGGGTACGGTATCTGGTGACATCTGACATGGAGAGTGTATGGGATATTGGACCCAATTTCAAGGTTGTTTTAGGGGGTTTCTACTCTGAAGGTTGCCTGCCTGGCAGGATTGGGCAGGAAGTGCACGTGGGGTGTATTCAAGGATTTATCAGGAACGGGATATTGTCGTTGGCCGCTCTCTCCTGCGCCTTGATGAGGGAGATAGGCGAGTGCTTGCCACAGATGGGAGGGAGCCTCACACCCTCTGAAAACCTGGGGCCCATGTCCACGCTGCTTCGCCCACTGCTCCTGCTCCCACTCCTCGTGGTCCCACGGAGCAGGGCCGCCCCCTCTCCCCTGGGCCTCCCCCGCTCTGCCATCGGTGGAGACGTTGGCAGGGTCCCTGGGTTCTCTTTCTCAATCAGAATGCCTTCGGTGCCTTCAGAAGTTCCTCCAGGGACTTCCCGCCCTCCCGTGCTCTTGGCCGCTTTTCTCCTGAATGTGCTCGTGGATCCAGAAATACCGGTCCCGGAACTGATCACGGGATCCCTGCAGAAACAGTCGTGAAAGGCATCGAGGAGCTGGTCCGAGTCCCGCCGAGAGTGCAGACCCGCGGTGCGCAGGTGTCTTCTCCGCCGGCGTGTGCGGGCGGCAGCTGGAGAGCTGGCCGCGGCGGCCTGGGGCGGACGACGCTCACGTGTGCCCACTGGCCGCAGACCTCGCGCATCGCTGCCGACAACTGGAAGCCGCCCGAGTGCCCTTCACCTGGGGAGCTTGTGAACGAGCCGAGGTGCATTCATACGGCGGATTAGAAGAAATGGGCTATTAAACCATGGAAAGACACAAAGGAACCTTACGTGCATTGGCACTCAGGAAAAGAGGCCGATCTGGAAAGGCCCCACGCTGTGTGATTTCGACCAGACGCCATTGCGAAAAGGGCGAAACTAAAGAGAAGTGCAAAAAGGTCCGTTGTTGCTGGCGGTTGGGGGCTGGCGGGAGAGCGCCGAGTGGGTGAGGCGGGGGTTTCTCAGGGCCGAGACGCTGTTCTGTGTGGCGCTCGGGCGGCGGACACGGTGGGCGTGGTCAGGACCACGGAACCAAGCAACGCGAGGAGTGAGCCCTAACGCAAACGACAGGTGCTAGCTAATGATGGCGCATCTGAACTGACCGGTGCCACACGTGAAAATAGCAAAACAAAACAAAACAAAAACAGGCCCCCAACCCCCCTGAAATCCACCCCTCAAACAAAACCTAACTACCCTTTATAGTCGGTTATATGCCATGTCATCTCATCTCGTCATCCCGCTTCCCTGTCACCCTTCGGGCTGGACGGCGGATTTCTCCTGAAGTCCCGGTTCACTGCTCTGCTCTCCTGAAGTCCCGGTTCAGTGCACTGCTCACACCCTCGCCTGAGAGCTTCACACGCTGACTGGGCACGCCCCAACACGCGCCCGCTCCTCTTGCAGGTACGCGGGTGCACGCCGTCCAGAAATGGGTGGGCGGGTTCTCTATTCCCCTAGAGGCCATACGTATCAGCGAATAAAACAATTTATCCAACAACTGCTTGTTAAGCAAGTGGACTGTCCAAGCAAGGCATTGCTCTGGGGACCAGAGGGCACAGTGGACCCTGACCTCAGTTCTGGAACTTCCATTCTGGCTCAGGGAGATGAACCATGAGCATCGCCATCGCGAGTGAGCTATGCAGCAGGTTAGGGGAGGCGAGGTGCTGCGGGGGAAATGACGCCCTGACCCCGAGACCGGAGGGTACGAGGCAGGTCTGCGGTGGTGGGAAGGGGGCTGGTCCGCCGCGTGCCCCTGGCGAGCCAGGACACAGGTGAGGGGCCGGTCCTGCTGGGCTGTGTAGGCCAGGGAAGGATTTTGAACATTCTGCCCTCCTCCTCCCGCTCCATCCCAAATAGAACGCCATTCCATCCTTCCAAACAACAGAGATGGAATGAGTGGGGGAAGGTAAGGAGAGGTGGGTGAGGCCAGAACCCGCAGTCCAGAAGGATCGCATGGTGGCTGGAGAGGGACAATGGCAGAGAAGGGGACACCATGGGCAGTGGGCGCTACTGGGAAAGACTGCGGTCCAGCATGACGCCGGCCCTCGGCCTTGGCCAGTCGGGCGGGACGTTCGCCGAAATAAGGAGCCCCGGGCCAGGAGGCGCCGTCCGGGGCCAGCTCGTTAGTCCGAGGAGCCCGCCTGTGGGACGCTTCCCGCTGCAGACCTGAGCTGGGAGCTGCCGCCGGCCCCGGCTTCCCGGGAAACCGGCTGGACTTTCTGAGCTGCAGCTCCCCCTTCTGCAAGCTGGGCTCGTTGCTGCCGCGAGGGACTTCCGTCGTCGGGCTTGAGAAAGGTCCGGTGCGGAAGCTCCGGCTGACTCCGGGAGACAGGAGTCCGGGTCTCTCTCGGTCTCTGCCTGCCACCCCCCCCCCCCAGCCTTGCCTTCTCAGTTTCTCCTTTGATAGTTTCCTATTTTAACTAATATGACTTTAGAAGCATTTGTTCTCACAGGCCTGTTCCTAGTGTAGCTATGTGGTCTACTTGGTGACTAGTGTGTCTCTAAGAATCTGTTCCAGCTTTTTTTTTTAACCTCGAATACAAGAAAGTGAAAGATTTGAGAGTACATCATATTTTCTTTCGTCAAGGATTTGCCTGTTTCTGCCAGCTCAAACCTCTGCATGCAATCCCAAATGCTGGGGAACAGAAGCCTGTCATAGCGTGTCACCAGACGGCTGGAGAGGAGACACTGGGAGGACAGACAAGCTGGGGACGGGCCACACAGCATTTGGAGATTTTAAGACGCTCCTGGTGAGACTCCCCTCCACTCCCTGCTTCCTTAATTCCATGCGCCTCACAATGATGGCCCATGCACTTGAGTGTTTGTTTGTGTGTTTTCTTTTTTAAGAGAGAGGAAGGGAGGGAGAGAAACATCCATGTGAGAGAGGAGCATCGACTGGCGGCCTCCTGTACGGGCCCACACCAGGGATCGAACTGGAGACCTAGGTATGTGCCCTGAGTGGGAATCGAACCCACAACCCTTTGGTCACAGGAAGGTGCTCCAACCCACGGAGCCACACCAGCCAGAGCTATAGTGCAGCTTTTTTAATGACAAAATGATCACTTAATCCAATATGACTACATCCACAAAATTCCCAGGCAGTTGAGTCATCTGTCCAATACCGGCCTTTACTCCTCCGGGGGGAAACCTCTAGGGGCCACCTGCAAATGTGTGGGAGCGGCAGGGCCGGACCTAGAAGAGGGAATCGCATGCTCCCGGCTGTGGTGGACTCCGCCTCCGGGGGACTGAACAGAGGAAAGGAGGGGGCCCTCCTCGTGACCCTGTGGGGGTGCCACACCAGCCGCCCACCACCTGCACGCAGGTAACCTTTCCAGGAGAGGAAAACGGACTTCTGCCTTGCTTCATTAACCTCTCGTGGCTCCCAGTCTGGCTCTGTCAGCCCGGGCGGAGCCCCCCTGTGCCGCCCTCTCTCTGGCTCCAGAGCACCCAGCGACTCCAGCAGAACACCGGCCGTCTGTCTGCTCAAGGACTTCCCACCGAGCAGCCAGGCGCACACCCATCCTCCGACCTCACCTGCACCATCCTCTCTCTGCCACCCCCTGCCCTACCTCAGCCCCAGGGCCCCGAGGCCGAGCTCCCGGGGAAGGGGAGGGGGGGCGCCCACACACTGCTTTCCCGCAGGCACCGTTGTAACACGCCCGGCCCCGGAGCGAAGTCAGGAAGAGCCTGCGCCCCTGAACTTGGGAATCTTACCCCACTGTGTCGCCTGCACCCCTGCATGGCCCTCACCTGTTCACCCGTCTAGACTAAGGGGCAGGACAGCAGGCCCCTGGGTCCTGGCGCAGTTCTGGACTGTGCTGATTTTAATGAGTACCTGATGATCGAATCCAGTATTGATGACTTAATGAACCAGGAACGTCATGAAGGTGTCGGCCGGGACTTACTCCGCTGGCTCCGCGGCGGGCGGCCCAACCTCTGTAACCGTCTGAGAGCGGCAGCCTCGCCAGCGGTTGTGAACTGCCCTGGACCCCTGTCTGCCCCCCGCCCCTCACCCCCCACCCCCCCACCGGCGCTGACCCCACACGGAGCCCAGCTGCAGCCCCAGGTCCCTCAAGGAGTCCCCTGGGGGACCTCCCAGAGGAGGGGTGGGAGTGAGGTTGCGCAGGACGTCCCTGCGAGCCAGGCCGGTCTCCTTAACGTCGCCCTCACCGCTGGCCCCTCCCCTGGATCGGGTGGACGCGGCGCTAAGTGCTGCGGGGTCCAGGTCAGGCTGCGGGGAAAGTGGAAGCACGTGTTCCCGTGCGAAACAGAAGCGCAGGGAAAACACTGGTGCTTCAGGAGGGGGCTGCCGCTGGGAGCGCCTCCGCAGCGACACCCGCCCAGAGCGGCCAACTCCAGTTTGCAAAGCCAGACAAAAAATGCCCCATGAAAGCCGCGCACAACACATTTGCATTTGAATGAGCCAAGTCCACGGCCTCCAGGGTGCACAGCGGCAGCTGCGGGGCTCTGGAGAAAGGGTTTGGACCAGGAGCAGGCGAGCTGGGCTCCAGGCCCGGTTCGCCTCTCAGTGGTGGCCCAGCGCTGTCCACTCGGTGGGCCTGAGCCTGGCGGGTGGTCCTCCTCCCGAGACAAAGGGCTGGACTACAGGAGCTCTGAAGTCCCGGACCGAGTTAGCAGCTAGCGGTTGTCTGCAGGGGACACAGGGGGCGGCTCCTACGGTGGAGGCTGAGCCCACCCATGCCCAGGTGAGTCTGGGGGTCCGAGGTCCCAGCCGCGGAGAGGCTGCTCACCCGCAATTCCCCAGCGCTTCTCTCCGGTGACTGAGAGCGGCCAGAAAGTGCTCTCGGGCCCAGAACTCGCTGGGCCCAGGTGAAAGGTGAGTCTTAGACTGGTTGTATTTAAAGACCATAAAAGTCCACACGCCTTCTTTCTTTTTCTTTCTCCACGTGGCAAACTCCTTTTTCCCAGAAGCTGAGGAGTGAAACAGTATTGTTTCTGTGGCCCCGTGGTGTCCGAGGTGAGGCCACCCGCCCGCGACCCCTCTCCATCCCCGACACTCGGACCTCCTTCGGGAATGGCTGGGCACTCTCCCCAGTGGTCTCTGTGCGCCGGCGTTTCCCTGGCGACGTCCTTACTCTGTTACTGAAAGCCATGGTCGACGCTTTACTCTTTGGGTATAAAAGCGCCGTGCTCCTGTGTGTTAACAGTTCCCAAGTTGCTGAGACGGAAACTTCATGTACGATGTTATTTATCTGCCAACACGCCCGTGTGAGTGAGATGTCATCTTCAGTTGCCAGATAAGGAAACTGAAGCTCAGAGCGTGTGGGTGTCCTGTCCAGTGTGAAACCCGCGGTGGACGTGAACTCTTACTCAGGCCACACTAACCTTGGTTTTCCACTCCCTTGCCGCTTCTTCTAGAGGTCAGGCTCATATCTTTCACGTATGCAGTTATCATTCCTGAATTCTTATTCACTTTTTATAGATAAGAAATATTTGTGGAGATAAGCAATACTGGACTTCATCTCAACATACTCCCTAGAATTTCAGGAGAACCGATTTAGACCCTTATTAATAACGAAGAGGTTGTATTTCATACAAAAGTCCTAGAGGGGCCTTGAGGCGGGTCCTAAAGAACCTTTTGGTTCAAGGTTGCGGCCTCCTAGCTGCCAGGAGCCACGGCGAGTGACCGCTGAGCTTCAGAGAGGTCGCACATGCGGTTACAGCTGTGCTGGCGAGAGCGGACACGTAGAACGGCGTGTAGACTATGAGGCATGATTGATGGCTGGTTGTGGAGAGTGGTGCTGAGGGCCAGGGCAGGCTCGTGGGCTTACGGATTGGCAAGTGGGCGGGGTTCATCGCGGCACCACCGTCAAGAAAGCCCGCGGGGTGGGGGCGGGCACAGAGCGGACATGGTCAATGCCAGGCGCCAGTAGGGCCTGAACACACGGGTCCAGCTTTACATGCGGCTGCAAAGGTTGTTCAGAGTTTGGCTCGAAGTCTATAGCTAAGTGAACGTGGGAGCTACATGATTACTTGAGGTTTAAGAATGTGCAAAATGTGAGAGGAGTAAGAAATTGACTGTGGTTTAATGAATGAGTAGGAGGCCATCAGAGGAAGAAAGAAAAAATCATCCCACGGCCCAAGGAAAAAACAGGAAGTGCAGTGGAAATGAGGAAAACATGATGTTGGAAAGACTGTTAGAAAAGAAAGTAGCTAAGGGTGTGAAATTTCAGAGGCTTTACGACGGTCCCATGCTAATCATTAGTTGAAGAAAACGGCCTTGAGATCACCGCAGAGCATGACTCGTAGAAACACACAGTGGGCTAATTTGTGCAATTTCCCCATCATGTGTCACTCCTTAGTCCCCTGGGCCCGAAGCACAGATGTTACGTTGGTGGAGGAACATGATTCTGGCAATGGGTCGTGGTGGAGACGACCAAGGATTTGTTTTGCCCACTTTGCTGTTTTTTATTGGTGTTATGAAAGTAAGTCCTGTTCAGTTTACACGCCAACAAGACCCATCCCCAGGATTTACGTTGTGGAGTAGGCGGAGCCAGAACACTGACCTAAATTAAAGACCAGGGAACTTCGTTACAACGAGAAATCCTCGGGGGGTGCGTTTGGTCCGGTGCGTGGTGAGTGTTTTACATTGTTGTATTAGTCACTCTCCTGAGGATTCCGCTGGGCACGTACTTTCCCTTCATCTGACAATTTTTGTTCCTGTTTTGCCAATATAGAAGCATTCCAAAAACAGATGAGTATGCAGTCAGCATTACTAACATTGACCCTGTCGTAGTGGAAATGACCTCATTATCACCCCTGTTGCCAAAAGCCATCTGGGACAGATTGTGATCTTAGATTAGGATTTAAAAAAAGTCAGAATGAAAAGAGACACGTGGAACACGTCTCCTTTTAGTCATTCACTTCATCACCACTCACGCTGTCGTTCTTTCACTCGCTCAGGAAATAGTTTTTGGTCGCCTTCCTATGCGCAGGGCCCTGTCCTGGTGGCCAGCAGGACAGTGTCACCGCAGAGAGCTCGGTCAGAGAGCTGGGCTGGTTGAACAGGGGGACGGGCTGACCGTGGACGGGCTGACCATGACCGGTCGCCGTGTTCCAGAGGAGCTCCTTCTTTCCAGCCAGGGAAACACGTGGTCTCGCCGGTGTTCCCCGACCCCGCTCCCCACCCCCAGATGCACAGCATCAGCACAGAACATCGTGGGGACGGCTCTGCTTTATCGGTGCCTTGGCCACGGGACACGCAGACTGTGTGCACCCAGCCTGACCGCCACCTTACGAGCAACACGAGTCAGAAGGACTGCGCCGGCTCTGCTACTTCTCTCAGCGCTTTTCTCTGATAAACTCTGCTTGCACGTCTGAACCGAGTGCTGCTGCGACAGACAAAGCCACGTTCGACTGCGGCAGGCGCTGCGAAGCCGCACGCCAGTGGCAGAGGACAGAGAGGGACCCTGGGACGGCCGGGGCCGGGGCCAGTGAGGACCGCTTTAGTTAGCACAGCGAGGAAGCCCCTCTCGGAGGAGACAGGACAGAATCCACGCGGGGGTGAGCGGGGGTGGGCAGCCGGGCGAAGAAAGCACACGGGGAGTGCGGGCAGTGCGGCGGCTCGGACGGACGGGAGCGTGCAACGCTCGTGGGCAGGAAGCCAGCCAGGGCCACAGTGCGGGGGAGGAGGCTCAGCAGCGACTGCAGGGAAGTCCCCAGGGGCATGCGAGGAGATTGGGTTTAATTCTAACTCCAGTCAGAAGCGATGAGAGACCTTCAAGTGAAAGATTCATTTGAGCTGATAAACATACTAAATATTCTGACCCTCTCGGCTGGGGCGGAGAGCGGCGTGCAGGCGTGTGAGTGGAGGCGGGACCCGGGCCGGAGGCTGCCATGGGGTCCTGGGGACAGGCCCCCGGTAGAGGGGCAAGGACCGGCGGGCCTACAGGGCTGGTGGGTGTGCGGTGATTGGATGGGAGAGGCAGGATACAAGGAAGAATGGTAGATGACTCCAGGATAGAGGTCATAGTTCTTTAAATAACTGGTCCACACCGTCACTCATAGGCATGTAAAAGTTACCACTGAGAGAGAAAAAAAGAGGCAATAGGAAATAAAGATTAATAAAGACTAGAGAGCCCAGACTAGATAGGAAGCCAGAAAAGCCGATGTCGAGACGGGCAAACGGTTCCGAAATATTCCTTGGGAGTTGGTAACCATCTCGGTTATTTAGAGGCTACAGGCATCAGAGGCTTAAGAAGCCTGGCAGCCTAGTGCCCGCTGCAGAAAGGTGGCAGCTTACTCCTCAAACCCGGAGTTAAAAATGGGGATGGATCACCCACGCATGTTAGAAGCGAGCTCACACGGCTCTTCATGGAGTTTCAGGACCGGAGTCGCATAATGACCGGGAGGTTTTGCCGCCAGAGTTTATCTCAGAAATCGGGAATTAGTCACGGGTTCCGTGCAAACCGCAGAAGAGAAGTGGGAAGCAGACTCATACTTCACTCCTGTGTGCCAGCAGCTTATACACTTTAGTGACGATAATCCTCAAAAATAACCCCGCCAGAGAGGTGTGGCTCCCTTCGCTGGCTGGCGGGACACGCGGAGGCCCAGGGCGGTTTAGAACGGGCTCGGGGCACTAGGCAGCCGTCGGGGGCAGAGTTGGGCTAGCCCGGGCCTTTGCGGCCCAGCTCGGAGAGGCACCGGCGGGCAGCGGGGGAAGTCGGGGACGTGCTGGGGCTCAGCTGCAGCCGCTCCACGTCGCCTTGCCCTGTGTGAGCAGGATTCAGGGGCAGCTAGAAGTTAGAGTTTACACTCTGGCGTTACTTTTCCCTTTCTCTGGCTCTTTTTCTTGCTCCCTGCCCCTCACTTGCTAGTTGCTGCAGTTGCCCTGAACTCTCTCTTGTGCTTCCTTTGGCCAGAAAGGGAGGTGTGCTGTCTGAGGTTCCCGTGTCCCCACGGCACAGGCTGGGGTCTGCCCTCAGGGTGCAAGCCCTAAAAATGGCTCATTCACCAAGTGTCTCGTCTTCCTCCCTGCCGACGCCCCTCCCGAATCGGGAGCCTTCAGGTCGTAGTTGCCCCGACGCTACAATTGTCTTCAAGAGGGTTTGTCGATGGGAACTACACTATTACTGAGAGATAATGTCTTGAACAAGAAATTTTGAATCACATAGATGGTTTTCAGAAATACATTCATGTTCTTTTCACTTTTGATACAACGGATGCTTCTCGGTGCTAATAACCTGGTGGCGGTCTCCTGCTGTGGACGGTCTAGCTGGTTCCTGCAGTGAGAATGGAGCTCCCAGAAACCCAGATCCAGGGGTGTTTCCCACGAGGCAGGCTGTGTGGCCACGCTTGTGCGTCTGCACTGCCCTCTGACGGCTGAGGGTTTGAAACACAAATCCCAGTACCAGTTAAATGGAACCAAATTTTCCAGGCAGCTCGACTGGTAACAAATTGTCGTAATCATGAGTCTCCCTAGGAATAAACTATCTTGTTGATTGTGAACTATTTATTGTTTTGATTTTTATTAACAACAATAAAAAAGGACAAAAAGCTCTTAGAAAGCTTTTGAGATGTTTAAATGGTCTGTGCCATAGTCATGGAATGTGGGCAAAAATGAAGTGTATTATTAGGTAAGACACTACAGAGCTGAGAAGGTGAGGACAGCAGATGGTCCTGAAAGACTTCAGGACGTCAGGTGAACCTGGGCTGAGTGTGTGTGTGTGTGTGTGTGTGTGAGAGAGAGAGAGAGAGAGAGAGAGAGAGGAGGGAAAAGGACGGAAGGGGAGTCTCACACACACGTGTTTTCTTGGAGTAATATCGCCATCTTGTGTCTTTCCTGGGTTCTTCTGCTAGTAAAGATAGGGAAACCCTTGTCGCTTTCAGGGCTTCTAAATGTTCTCTGTTGATCTAAGAAGAACACTGTAACCTACAGAGAATTTTTATGAGTTTGTTTGAGCCAAACTGAGGACATGCCAGGAAGCAAGATCACAAATGCTCTGGGGAACGACCGTTTTGTACTTTCTTGCACACTTTTGAGTTAAGGAGGAAGCCTGAGGAGGATTGCCTGTCGGCGGGAGAAAGCAAGGCAGGAAAATCTCCGGTAGGATTACAGGAGCACGCGTGCTCCTTGTGCGTGTTGCGAGGAGTTCTGTGGGTTCTGACAGATGCCTCCTGCCCCGTGCCCACCGTTGGGGGTCACACAGAGTAGTTTCACCGCATCAGAAAAACCCCTGTGCTCCACCCATTATCCTTTCCTCCCTCTCCTCAAGCCCCTAGTAACTACTAACCTTTTAAATGTCTCTACCGTTTCGCCTTTTGCAGGATGTCACAGAGCTGGGATCACACAGCATGTAGCCTTTCCAGACCGGCTCCTTCCACCGAGCAACGTGCCTTTGAGCTTCTCCTATGTCTGTCCATGGCCTGCTAGCTCACTTCTTGTTGTTATTAAATCATAGTGCATTGTAGGAGGGTATGGCAGTTTGTTCCACTCAACTACTACTGAAGGCAAGAGTTTGACGGCCTCCCCCTCTTGACAATTATAATTACAGCTGCTGGCAACATCTGTGTGCAGGTTTTTCTGCGGACGTTAAGTTTTCAACTCGTTTAGGTAAATACCAAGGAGCGTGATTGCTGGATAGCATAGTACTATGTTCAGCTTCGCAAGAGACTGCCAGCTGTCTCCCGAAGCGATTGTACCGGCCTGCGTTTCTACCAGCCGTGAGTACGAGTTCCCGTGGCTGTGCATCCTCATCAGTACTCGGTGTGCTCAGTGCTGTGTGACACACGCGTGTGCGGCGTGTGTTGCGCCGTTTTACTTCGCAGTTCCCTGAGGACACCTGACGCTGAACACTTTTTCACACGCTTGTTTGCCCTCTGTGCATCTTCTCCGGTGAGGCATTTGTTCAGATGCTTTGCCTATTTTTAAATGGGTTTTGAGATTTTGTATATTTTGTCCTTCATCAGGTATGTGTTTGGCAATCATCTTCAACCAGTCTGTGCCTTGTGTTTTCATTCTCTTATCAGTATCTTTGGAGAGTTTTTAAATTTTTTATCCTAGTGAAGTCAACAAAGGAATCCGCCCTCATTTAGGGAATATCCCCAAACACCAACAGCAATGGAGGGGGAGGGGGTGAGGAGGAAATGTGTCAATTTCCTCATCATGGCAGAGCACTGATTTTTCTGTCTAAAACATTTCTTAGGATGTACATAACTTCTTTCACTCACCATGTTTTTGATACTATCAATGTTGCATAGAATTTTTTCTCAATTGTGTGGTATTTCATTGTGGAAATATGCCTTTTTTTTGTTTATCCATTTCCCTGTTGATGGACCCCCTGAATCACTTTCAGTTTCTTGGCTGTTACAAATGTACTTGCTAGGCACTCTCCTTTAAGTCTTAGTTTTAAGAGTCACTTTTAAATTTTGAATTGACCTGGGTGTTTGAACAGTTTGCATCATTCCTCACCCCTGGGATGAGAGCCCCGGCATCATCGTTTCCTTGGAATCCCGCGGTGACCACCCAAGGCAGTCCTGTCTCTGTCCCACCTCTCTCCCCACACCACCCTTTTTATGTGCTACACAGCCTTTATATTAAGTTAAAATGACTTTGTTAACTTGTCTGTCCCTCTCCCTGCATTCGGAATTCCCTGACCAGATCCTAACAAGCTCCAAAGGGGTGAGCGATGCCAGGTTTACGCACAGCGCGTACTAAAGTGTTGACGCACAGCACGTATTAAAGTGTTGTACAGAGGAGGTGCACAGTAAATACCTGTTGGAAGACTGGGTCATTCTAAAAAGTAAGTTACAGGTCGACAAGTTCACCAGTGGCCACCACATGCCTGGGTTCACAATATTCCAAGCAAAATACACAGATGATAAGCACGTCCCCAAACCAAATCTAAAGCACCAAACGGTAGGCTCAGTTCCCGCGATATTACCAAGGCTGGCACGGGAGGAAGCCAGGTTTGGGGGCCGGGCAAACACCGTTATGCGGGTTACACGCTTCACTGTGACCCATAAAAGTGCAAGGAAAGTGTGGGCAGTCGGGAGGCGCACGGTCCGCGAAGACCCGCAGGAAGCGCGAACTTGGAAGTCATCCCGCCCAGTGGAATCCGGGGAGATGTGCCAGGTCAGCGTCCAAGAGGGCGGGCCCCGCGCGAGGGTGCGGCCGGGCTGGTGGCGGTGCCCGGGGCTCAGCGGGGGACGAACAGGGTAGATGCCAAGCTCAGACATATTACAAAGTCAAGACGCCTCCCCCCGCCCGCGCCGCGGCCCTCTCCCGGAAGCGGGGCCGGGACACTCTTCGAGCTGCGCCTGCGTACTGAACTCTACGCGCAAACGGCCAATGAGCGGAGGGGTGGGCGGGCTGTAGGCCAGCGAGCCAGTTTCCGGTTCCGGCGGGCCGTGGTCCCTCCGCTCCAGAGCTACGTGTCCCAAACAACCGAGGCGTCGGTGGGCAGGTAAGGCGCTGTCTCCCGGCGGGGCGTGAGCGAGCCTTTGTGACTCGCGGAGGCGAGGGGCGCGGGCGGGCCGGCGGGGCTCCCGGGCGGCCGGCGCGGACCGGCGGGCGGTGAGAGGGCCCCTCGCTCTGGTCCGCGACCGGGGTCCGGCCGCGGGAAGTGGGGAAGCGGCGACCCGAGGCCGCGGCGGCCCCGGGGAGAGGGACGCCAAGGTCCGTGGTCCTTCCGGGCGCGAAAAAGCTCAGAAGTCGGGTTTCTGGTCGCTCATCCCCGGCCAGCCGATGGCTTGCCGCCGGGGTCCCCTTCGGGGTTGTCTTTGGGGATGGGAGCCCTCTCGGATGGGTCCTCCGAGGACCTGTGGTCGGGCGGCCCTGCCTCCGCTGCCGTGACCTGGGAGGGTCGCTCTGGATCGCAGGTCAGCGGATCGCAGTGGGGTATCGGCTTCCAACCCGGACAGTTTTGTGTCCGGTGCACCCCCCCGCCCCTGGGAAAGGGTCCTTAACTTCTGTCGCGACGTCTGTAAAAGTTTAAGCCCAGTTGGTTTGAAGAACCAAGTTCGGCGAAATACTAAGACAGCAGGCACTAATACATGTTTTTGGAGGGACCCCACACACTTGGCGCAGAATGTGTATAGAATTCCTGGTGCATTTTGAATGTTTTCATGTTCATCACTGTGACTGCCCTCCCCGGGCCAGGAATCATTGCACAGACCGGGATTCGAACCCCCGCCTGGCCTTACAATGACGCTCGCCCACTGGTTTCTCAGAAGCGTAGTGTTTACGGCCGCTGTCCCCGAGCCCTGGAGGTAATAGTAAGTTACAGGGACGCACTGGCCTCCGGAGCAGTTGCATCCGTGGCTCCCAAAGCCAAGGTCCGTGCGGACAGGAAGTTCTGACACAAGGAACGAAAGAAAAAAGCGAAGACGAGGCGGCATTTCCTTACTAGAACCAGTGTGAGAAACGCACTGTTCGCTCAGGGCCGCGTCCAGACCGGCCGCCTGTGCCCAGGCCCGAGGCCCGAGCCCCTCGCCGCAGCCAGGCCTCGCGGTTCTGAGAATCCGACCGGTCCGCCCCAGCCAGCAGCCTCTTCTCTGGGCGGGTGGGTGGCCGCGGGGTGGAACAGGCGGGGTGGAACCACGTTTTCCTCCCTCTCCTCTGGCTCTGCGGGAGCCGTGGTTGGGAATCGCTGCAGGAGACACTGGGTTCCGGGGAGTTTAAAATGAAATATTTGTTGGGTTGCCAGCACCGGTGGCTTCTGAGCAGAATGAGAGCCGCGCGGGGTGGGTACCAGTTGGAAGCAATGTGATCGCCTGACTGCGTGTGTGCGTCCTTGTCGGCGATGACGGCGGGGTAAACCCGTGCGGCTGCCGTTGATGGGATGCTGTGCTGGAATCTGTAAAAGTCACGTCTGTGTTTTCTCTTTTGTTTGTTTTGTGGGATGGGATTGACCGTATCAGGCAGGAATTTCTGGCCGGTCTCCTTGGCAATCCGGTATAACTGAACCAGCCCTTGCCGTATGGTAAATGCCACTGAGGGTCCTTTCTCTCGTGTGTTTTTCTAAAACAGCATCATGGACCAGGTAATGCAGTTCGTGGAGCCCAGCCGGCAGTTCGTGAAGGACTCGATCCGGCTGGTGAAGAGGTGCACGAAACCCGACAGGAAAGGTAATGAATAGCTTTAATGTGAGAGGAGAAGTTCCGTCTTTGCGTTTTCTAAGCCTTTCGTTCGATTACTGTTGTCCTGTTTAGTAGCTGTTAGTTACTGTTTCTCATCCACATTTTTACTGATCTATCTGCCTTACTGCTTTGTAGCATTGTCACTTCCTGAATTTTGCGCGCGTTAGTTCCCAAACGGTGTAAGATTATTTATTGCAGCCTGTTTTTCATGTCATGTTTGTCTTAGTCACACTTAATGATTTCAGAGTTTTTGGTATTGTCCATGTTTCCACTTTGGAAAATTTGGGGGGGATTCCTCCGTGCTCTGTACGCCCCGCCTTCACTTCCCCCAAACAGAGCCCCGACATGGATCACCAGAGGTGTTGCCAGCCTAGGAGGGTTAATTTCTTATTGATCACGATTTGTGCGTTCAAAGGGGCACCAGAGTTTGTCTGCTTGTATTCATTTAGTGACTGCGGCCTGGGTTAGGAGCGGGAATACAGTGGAGAAAGGCATGCGTTGCAAGTATCGTGAAATGCGTAAAAGAATAACGGACTAGTCCTCGCTCTCACAGAGCCCCGAGGTTTTCAGGGAGGCCGCCTGAACCCCTGATGTCACTGCCGTGGTGAGGGTTGTGGGGGAGACGTGGAGGGGACCCCCGGGAGGACTAAGCCAGCCCGGGCAGCTTCCCCGGGAGAGGAAATAACGTCGGATGGAAACATTACAGCGTCTGAACCTTCGCGTAAAGTTGTGCCCCCCCGCCTGGTTTCCAGCCTTATTTTTGGCCTCATAGCATCAGAGGCAGTGGCCCAGTTTTTATAAAAAGTTATGGTTTGTGCTTTTATAATTTTAACAATGTTAAAAATATCAATGTTTTTAGCAATATTACAAAAATTTTAAGGTAAATACTCTATTTCTTCCATCTGTATTTTATTTCTTTTTGGCATCCTGGTCATTTGCTGAGAAGAAAATATTCTGCTGCTTGTTGATGGGTTCACTAGAATGGGCGTATACTTTATTTCTGTGTTTCTATTTAAAAATCGATCAAATAGCTTATTTGTCATTAATAAATAGTGTCATATTTTATTTTATTTAAAGCTATATGTTTACTGTCAGGAAAAAGATACACCAGTAAGTTTATGTCACTGCTAGTTTTTTCTCCTGTTCTTGCAACGACACTGTGAACATGATACATTTTGTGTTTTTAATCCAGAGTTCCAGAAGATTGCCATGGCAACAGCAATAGGATTTGCTATAATGGGGTTCATCGGCTTTTTTGTGAAATTGATCCATATCCCCATTAATAACATCATTGTGTAAGTAAACTTTTTGAAATAGCGTTTCGAATGGAATGAAAATGGAAACCATTTGGGCTGACAGTTTGCCATTTCACTAATGCACACACGTCTCTTGACTTGTTAATGCTGTCCGACCCCACCGGGGTTCACCGACGTTAATGCTGTCCGACCCCACCGGGGTTCACCGACGTTAATGCTGTCCGACCCCACCGGGGTTCACCGAGAACCCGGTCGCTGGGAGTGACTGTCCTTTTCCTTAGGGTTGGATCAGGTGTGTGGGTGGGTGACTGCGGTGAGCGGTCGTGCCTGAGAATCGTTTCCCTGGTCTGAATTCTTCATGCACAGCTAACATGCTGTCTGTCACACTGAGAAGCTTCCCGCCGACCGTCCCGTCCCGTCCTCCGTGTCTCTGCCTTGTCCAGAAGGACATTATGCTGGACTGCACACACGTCCCGGGAGGGGTCTGGGCTGTCGGCCCAGTCTGTTCTAGCAGCCCCGGCCTCCGCGAGGACTTTTTCAGTCCGAGCTGTTCGAGTCCCGTCCTTCTCTTGCACGCTACCGGGCGGTCATGTGGGCGTGGTTCTCAGGGCACTGGTTCTGGGTCCGCAAAGTCACAGCAGACTGCATTTCAGATAGCAGTAATGATTATTACTCGAAACCGACCGTCTCTCTTTCTTTTGCAGGGGTGGCTGAATGCCTTTTTGGAGGAGGGTTTTTCCTCTTGGGGACGGGTCAGCAAGAGGATTTCAGAAGCTCGTGGAGTAAAGAAATTACCTGCCTATTTTGCGTTCTTTCATTTTTCCCCAGATGTTTTCTATTTCTAAATTAAAGTAATTTCAAAATAAACAAGCTGCTCTGTTTTCTGTCACACTTGTCCCATCTTAATGGTGGGAAATAAAGGGTGTTCCCCTCCCTGTCTCCCTTCTTTCCCACCAGCCTTCCTGTCTCGGTCTGCAGGCGGGGTGGGGGGGCGGGCTGGACCGCTGCCCGAGGCTGGCGCTCTGGTGGGCGGAGGATGCAGCCCGTGCAGGACGGGCAGGACCGGGAGGCAGTGAGAGCCTGAGGCTGGGCCGGAGCGGTGCCCTTCTGCTCCCGAAACGGGGACAGCCAGTCGGCTCCCACAGACGTTGCGGTGCTGCGCGAAACGGCCTCCCGGAAGTCACGGTTACAGCTGCCGAGCAAAGGGGCCTCCCCGCAGGAACCGGCTAGTCACGGCCACGCACGCTGGCGCCCTGGATCCTGGAGTCCGTGGAGAACTCACTGATAATCGAATGGGAGGTGAAAAGGAGCCTTCTTTACCATTAAAAAAGTAGTAATAAAAAGTAGACAGTTTATGTGCCTTACAAACCTATTTTATTAATCCATGCAGTGTTCAGTTGCTGAGCATTATTTCCCAAGTTCCAATATTGTTCCAGATTCGCTCTGTAGCGCACGCACGTTTGGTAAACGTCCTCGGGTTCTTAGTGAGCAAGGCGGGCAGGTGTCTGGCCGGCGCCGCGGGCAGGGGCCCTCAGCTCGGGGACTCGGGGTGGGGGAGCAGGTCTGGTTCATAGTGACCGGGGCGGCTCTGCCTGTGTCTGACACGCTGAGCGTGTTTGTCCTGAGTGATGAGTGTCCTCTAGGGAGTGGGAATGCAGCCGTGGCCGTCTCGAGTCTTGGGGACGCCGGAGAGCGCATTTCACAGATGCTTAGCTCCGTAAGGGTTGAAAGTGTGCGAGTGTGCATGTACGTGCATGTGTGTATGTGCACATACAGAACACACGTGTAGTAAGTGTTAAGGTAAAATCTATGTAGACCTGTGCTTCAGGCAAATGAGCATTTTCTTACGACGTATAATTACGAGTTCCTGTGCATAGCATACATCTGGGCTGCTTGTTTTTCATTTTGCCGACTCCCTGGGTTTTGACTCCTGGTGGTGAGGTAACACACAGACACCGTGCGTGTGTGCACGTGAGATGCCCAAGAACCGGTGACAGAGCCGAGTCACCTTCAGGAAAAAACAGGTGTCTCCTATTGCCCATCCTCCTAGTATACCTGAGAGCTGGTGCCTTTGTGTTACCAGATAGGGCCTCTTAAACTTCAAGGGTAAAAGTCATCCGAGGGAGTTGCTTTAAAACTTGGGTCCTACCCGCCAAGACTCTGACTGAGTGGGTGTGGGTGGGCCTGAGGATTCTCATTTCTGTGCCCCTGCTGATGGCGGGTGGTACGTGGTGCACACACGAGTAGCATGTTCCTCACGTTCTTGATGGTTTTCCGGAGCAAAACACACTAGCGCCCTCTTGGGGCAGTGCTGCCATTTCCAAGAACCCCCAAAGCTTACAAGCAAGTGGTTGGCCGCCTGTAATCTACGCGAACAACCAAAAAGCCAACGTGGAGAGGGAGGGGGAGACAGCAACGCCCGGACAGGAGGATGGCGGACCTGCGGGGAGCGCGGAGGGAGTCAGGCCTGCTTCCGGAGCCGGCTGCTTGGTTCTGCTGGAAAGCAAAGCGTCGCTCCAAAGTCTGCCGCTGCTGGGGCGTGTCTCCCGCTGGGTTCTGCTGGGAAGGCAGGGCCGGTAAGCTCACCCGCGCGCAGGCTGTGTTTGCAGGGAGCGCCCTGTGCCAGCCTTGGCTTCCAATGTGCCGGGTCTACTTCCCACGTCATTCGCACTGGACGTTGTTTTATAGGTCGGAGTTCGATTCCCTGGTGCTGTCGCCTCGTTTCCCAACCTCCCTTCCTGGGGCCTCTCCCTAAACTCCGGGGTAGTCTGCCAGTGTGCGCCTCCCTCACGACTTCTGACCTTTTTTTAAAAAAAGAACTTACCTCCAAAGTGTCACAGGTTCCATTCCCAGTCAGGGTACATGTCTGGGTTGCAGGCCATGACCCCCAGCAACCGCACATTGATGTTTCTCTCTCTTTCTCCCTCCCTTCCCTCTCTAAAAATAAATAAATAAAATCTTTTTTTAAAAAAAGAACTTACCTTTGATGAAAGCACAGTTTTGTAGACAGACTGCTGGAATGTCTTGATTTTGCGATTTCGTTAAAGCTCTCGAAAAGAGCTCATCGGACAAGTCACTAACTATAATACAAATGTATCTGCGTCCTGTACCACACACTGCCTAAATTTCCAAATGAAGAGCATCACAATGAAACTTTTGGTTAAAGTTATCGCTTACTTCTTTGTTCTGCCCTAAGAGATACTGTTGAAACGTGCTGAGGATCCGAGGTCTGACATCAAGGATAAGGGGCGGAAGAACCCCGCGGGGCCTTCCTCCTCCCCCAGGGACTGAAGCTTTACAGTAAAACAGCTTGAGCTTGCACTAAAAATAGAGGGGAGAGAAGAGGGAATTTCAGGGGAGAATGGGAAGGGTTTACAGGAACAAATTTAAAGGACACATGGACAAAAACTAGGGGGAGGGTGGTAATGGGAGGGAGGAGGGGAGGGCTGGGTGGGTGGGCTGGAATGGGAGTAAAAGGGAGAAAACTGTACTTGAACAATGATTAAAATGAAATAAAAAATAGATTTTCCTTTCATTCTTTTTCCTGGCTAACTATGTTAGGATAAGTTTTCTGATTTCCCCGTGTATTTTCTTTCCAAAAGGCTCTTCTGGATGATAGTAAATAGATTGTAGACAATTTCCGGTTGAGAAGAGCCAGGCTATTGGAAGACAACTTTTCAGGACCGCTGTCTCCTGCAGAGTCCTCTGTATTTGCTCCCTCTTCCTCCCATTGTGTGGGGTTGGGTGGGAGACAGGGGTCCTGAACGCCATTCATGCAAAAACGATGGTGCTGTGGGCCGAGGGTCCTGTATTCTGACTCCCAGCAGCTGTCTCTCTGCAAGGACATGACCGAGGTCATGCAGTCAGAATTTTCAGTGCAAGTAGCCTTTGATTTTTATGCATGTAGCTGAGAATCTAGAGTGCGTAACTATAGACTCGATTTAGAGGAATGGGTTCCAACCAAGTTCCTTAGACATTTCAGTAAAGGTTTATGAAACTGTCTTTATTTAAAAGGTGCCATTTTCAGGAAACTTTCCAGAAAAAATGTACTATTAGTGATTTACATCAAAAGTAGAAAGCGAGCTGAAATGGTTTTCTCAAGCGAAGGGAAAGTGGTTTCCTTTATGATGTGAGTGTTCTGAATAACGCGGCGTAAGCCTGCAGCTCCGGCAGCGGCGGTCAGATCCCGTAGCTCTTCCTGCACCTGTTTGGAAGCTCTTTATGTTTCCGGTGGTTCCGCGGTTCAGCGGTTCATTCATCACTCCGTATGATTCATTCATCGGCTCCAAGGTTTTGTCCTTGGGTTTTAATACGCATTGTCACCCCAGGTGTCCCAGAGTTCTTCAACTATTCACCCACCTAGCAAGCTTCTATTAAAAGCTGAAAATAGAATCTTTTCATGTTTTTGAATAGTGGCATTACAAAAAAAAAGCCACGATGGCACGCAGTTGCACAAAATGTGTGCCTACACTTATTTCCGGTGCACAATCTATAAATAAACACACAGATTTCAAAACACTTCCAATCACATAAATCTCTTGCATTGCTTAAACATCATTATTATTAAAATAATATTTTTCATTGACTTAGCAAGGTGCCAAGTGACAGAGTGTAAATGATGCACGTGACATTAGAAATGTTGATGAGAGAATGAGAACTTGCTTGGCTGTGCGTGACCTGATCTCTTGGTTTTCCCGGGACTGAGGGTTTGGCCGGGGTCCTAGGTTTTCAGTGCTGAACTCGGGCCGGTTCGTGTCCGTTGGCGGCCCTGTTGCCTGTTCGTTCTGTGAGCCAGGCTGTGTCTGGGGGCAACTCGTTCTCAGTTCGGTGCCGACCAAAGCAGCAGCTGAGTCCGGGCGCTCAGGCCACGCCCCCGGCCGGGCTCCAGGCCGGCCCGCCGCCTGCAGACCTGCGGCTCCTTCGCGCGCTGGTGGCCGGCGTGGGCGTCTGAATAGCGTGCCCTAGCAGCTGACTGCTTCCCTGCCGTGTCTACCGAATCGTCACATTAGGTTCTGTTCGATTCTAACCTTTATGGCTGGAGTTGAATTTTGGTTTACCTTCTTGACAATTCCGTTCCCGATTGGCTGTCGGATAAATCTGTTCACATGACCTCGCTTGCGAAGGCCCTAAAATCCTGGATAGTTCCTGCCACTCATTCCGCCAACCCAAGTCTATGCCTCCTCCCCGGGCCGCCTCCGCCAGCTGTGGCTGTGGTCTTGCTCTGGCTGCCCCCCGCCCAGCAGTGGGGTGACCGGTCCGCCCGTGTGTCTTCCCAAGTGGTTTTGACTCCTTGAGTTGCTTCTCGCACTTCTTGCTTCTCAGACCTTTAGTGCACTGGAGGCTCTCCCCGGGAGCTTTCAGCACACCGTGTTCCGGGCTCTGTCCCCGGGGATTCTGATCCAGTAGGCCAAGGAGGGAGCCCTGAAGGGGCACTCTGACAAGGTCGCAGGGACAACCCCTGGTTCAGAGTCACTCTCTGGGAAGCAGTGGTGTGAACCAAATTGTGTCCAGCGGGGCCAGCCTTTGTGAAGGCCAGTTCTAGCGTTTCCTTCCCATCCGCTCGCTTTGGCCGGCGAGGGGCCTGGGCACAGGGGGCACACGGGAAACACCCGCCGGACAAGGACGCTGCCGCTGACCTTGTCCTCCTGCGACATCCGTCACCTCGCGTATCGCGGAAACTGCCTCAAATTTTAACTTTCGGTTCTCTCTCTAAAGAGGGGCACACGCTTACCACATTAGGTGGGCAGCTGGAATGGATTTAAATCCACCCAACATCTCTGCCTGTGTCCTCAGTGCGTTTTTACGGAACGGAACAAGGTGAAGTGGGACACAATACAGAAGTTCGCCCCAAGCAGCTTCTGGCTCTGAGACACGGTCTTGACTGCCCTGGTGGACTGGGTGTGAATTTAATAAACTGGGTGCACACACCCCTGCAGTCACCCCCTCCTCCAGCTGGACTGCCGGAGTGTGAGGGGAGGGAAGGTGCCGCAAAGCTCACCTCCCGGAAGGAGGGGGCACGGATCACCAAAAAGCCCCGTATTATTTCCTCGGTGACATTATCGGCGGTGGGGGTGGCGGCCAGCATCTCATCAGCAGCGAAAGGCAGGAAGAGCGACGAAGCTTGCTGAGACAGGATTTCTTTTATTTCTCCACGAGGTTAGGAGATAAATAGGGACTTTGATGACTGCGGCCTTTTCTCTCATGGCTCACATCGTGGGACAGAGAGCAGCGAGAAAAGAGGTTTAAAATGAGAGAAAAATAAATAAAATTAGAAAAAGGCGATGTATTCACTGATTCATATTTCGGGTACCAAAGAAACAAAAATTCCAGAATAGTTCTTAGGCGAAAGAGGAAATGAAAACTATAATCACAGCTTACTGAGCCAATGACATTAATAAGATGGCAATTAAAAAACTGAGATTTGGTCAAAAATTTCTGAAGCCCAAAATGGTCTTTCTTTGTGTCTTTTAATGACTTCATTCTTTTTTTAAAAGATTTTATTTATTTATTTTTCGAGAGGGAAGGGAGGGAGAAAGAGAGAGAGAGAGAAACATCAATGTGCGGTTGCTGGGGGCCGTGGCCTGCAACCCAGGCACATGCCCTGACTGGGAATCGAACCTGCGATGCTTTGGTTCACAGCCCGTGCTCAATCCACTGAGCTACGCCAGCCAGGGCGTGACTTCATTCTTTTTACAGCAGTTGTAGGCTCACAGAAAAACTGAGGAGAAGGTACAGACATCGCCCATATACCCTCACCCCTCACTCCCCCGCTATCAACACCCTGCAGCCGAGTGGCGTATACCATTGTCACCCAAAGTCCGTAACTGACACTGGGGTTCACTTTCAGTGTTGTCGTTGTATGGGTTGCACATATCTATAATGACGCGTGTCCGCCATGATAGCGTCACGGAGTAGCTTCACCGCCCTAAGCACCCCCTGTGCTCTGCCTGGTCACCCCTCCTCCCCTCTCCGACCCTGGCCACCACCGGTCTTCTTACTGTCGTCTCCAGAATGTCCTAAGGTTAGAGTCATCCAGGGTGGAACCTTTTCACGTTGGTTGCTTCCACTTGGCAGTAGGTATTGAAGGTCCCCCCATGCCTTTTATGGCTCGATAGCTCATTTCTTCTTAGTGCTGAATAATATTCCTCCAGAAGGACCAGTTCACTTATCCATCACCTCCGGAAGGACGTCTTGGATGCTTCCAAGTTTTGGCGACTCTGAGTACAGCTGCTGTACACATCCGTGTGCGGGCTTTCGTGTGGACGTGAGTTTGCGACTCCTTTGGGCAAATACCAGGGGATGCTGCTGGATCACGCGGTCACAGTGTGTCCGGCTTTGCGAGAAACTGCCAAGCTGTCCTTCGCGGCGGCTGCACGTTATTTGCGTTCCCCTCTGCAGTGTGCGAGTTCCTGCAGCTCCACGCCGGCACCGGATGTCAGGGTTTGGGGTTTCGCCGCTCTGGCCGTGCGCAGCGGCATCTGGTTGGTTGTCTGACTTGGCAGTTCCCCGGTGTGACGTGTGACCGAGAACAGCGTTTCGCAGGCTCGTTTGCCATCTCTGTGTCTTCTTTGGTGGGGTGTCTGTCAGTGACTGCCCCATTTTCAGCCGGATTATTGCTTTATTTTATTGTTGAGTTTTCAGGGGTTTTGCAAATTTTGGAGAACAGCCCTTTATCAGATGTATCTTTGGAACTAATTTCTTTCAGTCTATGGATTTTAAAGATTCTCTTGACAGTGCCTTTTGCAGAGCCAAGTTTTAAAAGTGTTAATGATGTCCTGTTTATCCGTTACTCCTTCCACAGGGTACACCTTCGGTGTTTTATCTAAAAAGTCATCACCGAACTCAACTAGATTCCCTGCTTCGGTACCCGCTAGGAGTGTGATGGTTTTGCATTTTACGTGTGGGTCTGTGCTCCATCTTGAGTTAGTTTTCCAGAAGCTGTGAAGTCTGTGTTTAGATTTTTTTTTTTCGCAGTGGCTGTTTAGTTCCAGCACCGTTTGTTGGAAAGACCTCCTTGGCTTCATTGTTTTGCCTTTGCTCCTTTGTCAGCTCCCAGTCGAGTACACGCATGGGGTCTATTTACGGGCTCTCTGCTCTGGTCCATTGACCTGCGTGTCTGTTCCTTTGCTGACATCGAACAGTCTCGATCGCTGTGGCTTCTGGGAAGTCTGAAGTCGGGTTATGTCGGTGATCCCACTGTGATCTTCAATACTGTGACACCCACGAAATGACTGGCTGGGATTCGGGGACTGCGCCGACTCCACAGGTCAAGTTGAGAAGAGCTGACGTCTTGAGTGGAAGAGCCCCTAGTTCTTTAGCTCTTTGCCTCCATTAGCCAGAGTGTGGCCAGCAGCTGACCTGCTGTCTCTAGCTCTGCAGGTTTCACGGGTGGGGTTCAGAAGCCAGCCCAGCGGGTGTCCCGCACTCCCCAGCTCACACACTCGGCCCCTGCACCGTCCACTGGAGCCTGGGAGTGGGAGTTGGTCCCCGTTCCACCCCACCAGGGCCCTGCCCTGCAGAAGGAGGAAGACGCGGCATGGCTCCGCCCCACCGTCTCTCACGGGGTATCTGGAGGTTGTCCAGCCATCGCGAGCCATCTCCTGTGGGTACGGGGACACTGCAGAGGGTTGTCTGCCTGGGGACATCCTGTGTACCTCGGTGCCTTGAAGGTTTCTGGTGATCCTGCTGGTCTCCACGGAGGTTGTGGAGGGACGCCTTAGCCACCCTCTGCCCACAGCTCCCCGGGCCCCCACGAGCAGCTGCCCTTGTCTGTCCCTGTCGCACAGGAGGCGGTCCCTCCTCCGGGTCCCTGGTGTCATAAAAGCACTGGGCTTCCTTGTTGTGTCCCTTGGGCGCAGTGCAGGCGCCGGAACCACGTGGCTGCGTGAGAGCTGCTCCTCGGTGGCTGAGAAACCCGCTGCTCACACTGCGTGTCGCCTGGACCCTCCGGCTCAGGGTCACCCTGGGTGACTAAGGACTTGGGGAGCTGACACCTTGCAGTTTGGTCTCTGCTGTAGGTGCCCACCCACGGGAACACGCTGAGGCTTGTTGTCTCCTCCAGACTGAGTGTACGGGGAGTGGCAGGCCGCTTACCAGATACGAGACAGACCCTGGCAGCTCTGTGCGCCCCTTGTGACTGTGTGAGGTCACGAGTGCGTCGGCGGCGGAGGCGTGCGGTTCTGAAGCAGAGCTGGTTCTGATGCCTGCCTCGGGCCGCTCCCTACAGCGCCCGGGCCTCAGCGTTTTCTTTGCCCAGGGGGTCGTGATGCCTGTTTTCCAGAGGGGCCGGGAGAGGCGCCGGCGGCACTGAATCCTTCAGGCTTAGAACAAATCCGTGCAATCGACATCTCGTAGGTGGAAGTAGGGAGTGAAATGATGTGAGATTATTTTGTGCCAAAAAGTTTTCCTAAAAGGCTGCAAGATGTAAAGTGAGCCATGAGGATCTAGTCTGATAATCATCACATCCATCGGGGCTTTATATCATTTTTATGCTATATTTTCTGCTATTGAGTAAGAGAAAGATACTCGGCTACGGCTGTAATTTGCATTTTTGGTTATTATTTAGGATTATCTTCTCTCATGATTTGTTTACTATTTTAACTCTCTATACAGTTTTTTTGTGTGAAATATTTTAATCTTTTTTCCAGAGAGCTAATGGGATGTTAATATAAAGAACCATTAAAATGCAATATTAAATTGGAAAAATAGGATTATTTCCCAATTGTAATATTTAAAAAAATATTTTTCTAGTTTGTTTGCATTTCAGTCTGTTTCTTTTTTTTGTTTCCTTCCACAAGCTGTAAATATTTTATATTCAAATACGTTTGTTTATCCCGCTGTGACTCCTTCTATGGCTTCCGAGCTGAGATGGCTCTCGCGGTGTGGATCTCATAAATATTCCAGCAGGTTCCTCACCGGCTCTGTTTGCAGATTGCTGAAGTTTTGTTTGCTGTTTGATCTGGAACTTATTTTGTTTGAATTCATCTTAACCATGTTTTCACAATTGCTAGACACGAGAGAGGCTAGGTTGTTGAGTGCTGTGTTACTGCTTGCTCCCGAACACTGTGGATCACACCCGCACTAACGAGGCAGGCACCCTGTGTGCGACCTCCCCACTCCGTCTCATGCGGCTACTTTCCAAGACTGAAAGTTTTCCTGTTGTCTGGGGACTGTGCTGGCTCTGCAGGTCACGTTGAGAAGACCTGTAGGTAAATGTTCCCTCCACTTATTTGATCTGTGTTTTTGTCAAGTAACTGATTAAAAAAATCAAGAGTGGTGCTTGTTATCCCGACTGTAAAAACGATGGCAAAAAGGCAGACACGTCCATGAGAAGCACTCAACTCTAAACCATTCCTTAGTCAGCTCTTGTGAGATTTCATTTCCACTTTTATTACATGTGATTTTTGCTTTATGAAGCTTCATCATCTATGAAATTGGGATGACACTGGTGCGTCCTCATGTCGTTGTCAGTATTATACCAAATCAAATGTATAAAACCGTGCCCTTGCCTTGCTGTTGTTCTCTCATTTCCCCACACCGATGGCCGTGTTATTTATTTATTGGTTCATTTTGGGGAGGGGATGCAAGAATATACACCACATCAGGGAGGAGCTTTTGTGTATCGCCGTATCCACATCACCCAGAATATCATCCCTGGCACCATCACCCAGGATATCATCCCCGGCACCATTCAGTGCTGGTTGGCTGGATGCTGGTTGGCTGGATGCTGGTTGGCTGGATGCTGGTTGGCTGGATGCTGGTTGGTCACACAGCTGTGTGTTGCGCACCTGCCAGGAAAGGATGGATCGCTCTGCAGTGATTAAGTTGTTGGGGGTCTTGTCTTTGGGATGCCCTCAGTTTTCAGGACCTGAAGACATGTTTCTTTTTGGGAATGCTTAGTATCTGCAGCAAAAAAGCCTTCGTCTTGTGACTGGCGCGGGGAGGAGGAGAGACGGGGTGGGCAGGAGAGGGTGGGAACTCCTGGTGGACTGAGGTTTCTTTCTCTTGTTAAACACACATTACAAACCATCCCATGAACGTGCGTGTCGGCCTTGTGCAGAGGGCGGGCGAACCTCCTCTGTCTCATTCCAGCGTTTGTCCATTTGCTGCGGGAACCAGCCCCGGCTGGGTCTTCCACCGTTACCTGTGAGCTTCCGCTAACTCCTTTCACCTCCGTGGCTCCTGGAGCGTTTGGGGGAATAAGTCTCCACCCTCCCTTCCTGCCCGGGGAGGGGCGGACCTGAGGCCGGGGTGGCTCTGGATCCAGACCCCAGTGGGCCCTTCTTTCTCTGTTCCTGAAGTCATCACATTTTCTTGTTCCCGGCACCCCTAGGTGCTGCAGCCTCGGGGGGGGGTGTCTCAGGGAGAAAGGGGGGCTGTGGTCTTTCTCACAGTCCCTGCTGGTGCAGGTGCTGGGCTGTGGTTGCCATCATGTCACCGTCCGCTTTTGGCTTTGAAAACATGAGTTGAACCCTCCCCTACTCTTGTTCTCTTCTTTTGTAATTGTCATCCTTGTGAAAAGTCCTTTATCGTCACTTTCAGCCAATTCTTGGGAGACAGAAAAGAGAAATGTTTGGCTTGCTACTTCAAACAAACGTCTCTGGATTCTCTTTTATTGTATAGACCCAGGGCTGGTACGAGGCAGAATAAAACCTTCCACAATCCAAATTTATTTCATGTTGTATTTATCTTTTTTTTTTTTTTTACTATTTAGAACATTTGTATGACTTCCCACTCCTCCATGCAAGGTGAAGCACAAAGCAGGATAAACAAACGAACAAATGAACGGGAGGAGAATGGGAGTTGGCATGGCTGGGAGGCACAGGGGGAGCTTCTGGTGTCCCCCGCCATCCAGGACTGGTGTCCCCCGCCATCCCCAGACCTGGCCCCTTACAGGAACCCACAGGAACCAGTCAGACACAGGTGCACACTGCTGGAGGGGAAACCTTTTCCTACGTTATTTTCCTGCGTTCACAACACAGGGGAGGATGGGTGTCCCAACTGTCTTTCTACAAAGAGAGTCAGGACACCCATTCTGGGCAATTTATTGAGATAGACGCCCAGTGGTTTACTGCTCTCTGGCATTGCTCCCAAAGGACTGAATTCCAAAGAGCAGTCTGCAAAAGTGATTGCTCCCCACCCCAAAAAAAAACGGTTCTGCAGAAAGAAGAAATACTCTCGGAATGCATAACTGAGAGGGAGAAAAGGAACCAATCAGCCCGACAAATAACACAAACCATTTGCCCTAGAGCTGCCTCAACCATTTTGTGAGCTAATTATGAAAAGATTGCTTAGAATTGTGTTTCTTAATATGCGTTGCATAAATTAGAAGGAGGGAGAGTCATTCACAGCGTAACTGGCAGCGCTTCAAACTTTTCTCTAAATCCCAGAAAAATCAGCTCTAAAAAAATAACCAAGCAAAAGCACCCATAATTCATATACACTGAGAAAATGACTGTTAGCGTTTTTAAAATGTGTTTCTTTCTCTTTTGCTCTTGATTTCTCATATTGTGCTTCACCTCAGCACTCCAGTGTATAAACCGAACACAAGCATTCAGCGCACACGCACACGCACACGCATGCACACGCAAACCTTCGTGGGTCTGGCTGCCTCAGTCCTCCCCAGTGAGGTCCGGCGAGTCATGCAGTCCCCACTGAAACCCCAGTGACGTTTTCTGCACAAATAGAAAAACTATCCTAAAATCCATCTGGACTCCCAGAAGACTCTCAGTAGCGGAAAAGGAGCAGAACTGAAGGACTTGTACTTCCTGATTTTGCAACTTACTACAAATCTATAGCAATCAGAACAATGAAGTACTGGCCTAAAGACAGGTGTGGAGACAAATATAATAGGAAATTCAGAGATTAAAGCCTCACATGTTTATGGCCAAGTCATTTTCGATAGGCCTGCTCAGACTGTTCGATGGGGAAAGGACAATCTTTTCAACAAGTGGTGCTGGAAACACTGGATATCCACGTGCAAAAGCATGAGGTTGAGCCTGGATCTGACGGCACATGTAAAAACTGATTCTAAATAGATCAAAGACCTACATGTAAAACCCGGAGCAACAAAACACTCAGAAGCATAGATAAAAGCTTCAGGACACTGGATGTGGCAATGATTTTTTTTTTTGGATATGACACCAACGGTACAGGTAACAAATGAAAAAATGGACGAATTGAGTTTATTGAAAACTTAAAAATTTTGTCATCAGAAGACTATCAACAGAGTAAAAAGGCAACCCATAGAATGGGAGACAATATTTGTAAGTTATATATCTGATAAGGGATTAATGTCCAAAATAGATAGAGAACTCCAAAAACTCAAACACAGAACAAAACCAAAACAACACTCTTCAAGAATGAGCAAAGGACTTGGATAGAATTTCTCCAGGGAAGACATACAAATGGCCAGTAAGCACATAAGTACATGCTTACCATCACTGACCATTAGGGAAATGCAGATCAAAACCATATCGAGATGCCACCCACTAGGATGGCAATTATGGAAAAAACAGAAAGTGCATGTTGGTGAGGGTGTGGAGAAGTTGGTGCTCTTTCGCACTGGTGGTGGGAAGGTAGAAGGGTATAGCCACTGTGGGAAACAGAATGGTTGTGCACCAGAAAATTAAAAATAGAATTTCCATATGGCTCAGCAATTCATTTTCTGGGTAGATGCCCAAAAGAATTGAAAGTGGGGCCTCAAAGAGATATTTGTGTACCCATGTTCATAGTAGAATTATTCACAACAGCTGAAATGTGGAAGCAACCCATGTGTCCACTGATTGGTGAATGGATAAGCAAAATGTGGTGTGTACATGCAAGGAAATACTATTCAGCCTTAAAAAAGGAAGGTAATTCTGACATATGTTACAACATGGCTGAACCTTGAGGATACTGTGCTAAGTGAAATAACTCAGCCACAAAAAGACAGATAGTGCACGATTCCATCTATAGAGTAATTAAATTAATAGGAGTACAAAGTAGAATGGCTGTTGGAGAAGGAATAAGGAGCTATTATTTAATGGGTACAGAATTTCAATTTTATAAGATAGAGTGACTTATGGAGATGGATGGATGGAGATGGATGGATGCATAACATTATTAACATATTTACTGCCACTCAACTGTATACTTAAAAATGGTTAAGATGACAAATGTTATGCTATTTGTACTTTACCACAATGAAAAAAATTGGGGAGATAAGTAATTGTGTCCTTTGAGAACCTATGAAACACGGCTACCTTCTCAGAGGCAGATACGACTATGAAAACACTCGGAATGGAGCGTCTCTGACACACGTTGGGGAGGGCAGTGCTTTCTGGGCTACTCTTTGTTGTCTGCGGAAACCCACGGAATTACAATGCTCTCGGATTTCAGGAGATGTGGGGCGCTCTGGGAAGACAGAGGTCAGGTCGCAGGGCTGCCTGGGGCAGGAGAGGTGGACAGCGGATGTGGCCGCCGCCTTAGCCGGTGGAGCCAGGGTCTAAGGAGCCAGGGTCGGTCATCAGAACGGTCTGACCAACCGAGGTCTCTGTGGTTCTCCTTGCCATTTCTCTCTCGGTTAATAATTACTGCATTGGGAGGATTTGGCTGCAGTTTTTGCTAATTATTATATCATTAGCACATTAAGAGTATCCTGTAACCCAGGCAACTGTGAGTGGTGCTGATGCAGTTTAATTTTAGCTGGAATGTTTTCTCCACTTGATGGAATATTCTCGTCTCATCTCTTTCTTAGGTTCCAAAGATTGGAAATAACCAACCTCTTTCTTCTTTATCTTGCCTATTTCTTCTTACACTTTGCCTATCAGTCATGGCTTCCTAAATTTTCCAATCTTATATATTCTGTTTCTATAAACATAATACACAGAATGGAATGTTTCCAACACATGATTATGCTACATTCTCCAATTTTGTTTTTTATAGTTAAATTTTACTCTTTAATCCATTTTGAAATGAATTCGGAGTGAGCTTATTTTTCCTAATTACTTAATCAATAATCCAATTACCATTTATTAAATAATTCCTATTTTCCCCATTGATCTGAAATAAAAACTCTGTCATATTCTAAGTAATCATGTCCTTGGAAAGATTTCTGTATTTTCTTTTCAGTGTCATTGATGTGCCTGCCCACGTTGATCATGATACTGTCCTGTTAAATGTATCATTGTAAGTGGCCATTATCGCGTCTGGCAATAAAAGTGGCCCTTAATCTGTTCCCTTCTGCATCCTGTGTGTGAGAGAGAGAGAGCGAGGGTTAGATGTCATCTACACTGCACAGCCTTCAGGATGACCCTTAGCTTCTATTTGTGGAGTTTGGCATTTTGTGTAGAGCTACTTGAAGTTTAAAAATAAATTTTGACAACATTGATTTCCTTACAATGTAGCACCCTCCTTCACTTCCGCATCTCTGCCCTGGAAGGAACCGAGTACACCTCTCAGTTTTATGGTTTTTTAAACGTATTCTGAAATCATTTGTGTTTATTTTTACTTAAGACCTTAATCTTCCTTCTTATGCTTCCGTCTACACGTCCTGTGTTCTGTTCCGACATTTCAGACCAACATCTGATAACAACCGAGTCTGTGCTGCGCACGCAGCCGGCGGGGCCCCAAACCCCTGACCTCCCTGGTTGCACTTATTCTCCCCAAATCCCTTATGATGTAGGCATTATCGTTATTCATTTTTTTGAAGGTAGATTTAGTAATTTGCTTGAATTCACATGATGTCTGCTCTTATTTATGTCATCAGGGAATCTCAAATTTCAGAGAGAGGGGCTGTTTAAAATGGTTTCACATTCGAGCCTGTTAGCCTGAGTTCCCAAATGTTGAGTTAGGGAGTCTGGGGTGCATCTCAGGACTCTGTGCCTTTCCCCTCCCTCGCCCTCCGTCCCCTCGACCCCCCAGTTCTGCGGGCGATGCGTGATGCGTGGCCTGCGCCTTGAGAAACACTGCACTGAGCCAGGGAGAATGTGGGCGGGGTCTTTTTCCGTTCTGTGTTCTCACTGGCTCTTTTCTCTGGAACATGCTTAGGAGACCAGCTGATGTCTGTGTGTTTAGTCTCTGTCTTGCCATCATCTAAACCATTGCGTTCCATATAGAAGTTTGTGCGTCATCCTTTTGCGACAGCCAGATAGGTGAGCATGGCCGCTGCTGCAGCGCCTCGAAGACTACTAAGTGAACTAAGCCACTGAGAATACTGGCAGTCCCTGTCCTTGAGGACGTTTCTGTTCACACCGTGGGGCATCCTCTGTAGCTATGACTTCCGGAATCACGTCCTCTAACAGTATCAGTGGCAGGTGGTGTAAGTGACTGCATTGATATTGTCAGGTTTCTGCTCTCTGGTCTCTGCACCTTAATGGTCAGTGTAGGTAAAGGGCAACAGAGCTGTGAGTTCTGATAGGCTGTAGATATTTTCCTAAATAGTCACTGAGCTATTATCTGTTTTTTCTCAATATAACGAACACTTTCTATATATTTTTATATTCCTAGAATATTATAAATACATTTTAACACTGATTTTGAATTTACTTGACTGTCTATAAGGTAAGTTGATTAAAAAAAACCCTCTCTTGAGGTCAACTTCCTTAATTTCTCACTAAAATCCATTAACTCACCACACTAACAAGCGCCAAAGAAAGCTTGCTTTCAGAACTTGGAGAAGGTCTCACCCACACCACATCTATAGGGTCGATTTCTTCAGTTTTACATAAAATCTGTGGCAATGTGGAGGTCTCTGGGGAAGAGGGAACTCTAAAGATGTGATTGGAATAGATTTTTCAGAGGATGGAGGAAGTCAGAAGGGACAGTGTTTGATGTAGTCTCATTTGTTTATTTTCTTCCCTTATTTCCCTTGCCCTAGGAGATCCATTGGCAAACATATTGCTACATGGGATATCTGAAGTTTTCCCGCCTGTGTTTTCCTCTAGGAGTTTTATGGTGTCATGACTTACATTTAAGTCTTTCATTCATTTTGAGTTTATTCTGGGTGGGATGGGTGGAGAAGGGCACAGGGGGAAACATTGGGACAACTGTAATAAAGTAATAATAAAAAAATGATTGAAAATAAATTAAGTGAAATGCGAAAGAAGAAGAAGTGACAGTGTATCGTAGGGATAGCTCCCTGGAGTAGATTTGCCTCAATCTGGGGCAATAAATCAACAATTACTTGTAAAGAAATCATTGCCTCCCCTTCTCTTTCCATATAAGTTGATAGTTTAAAAATTCTCTGGTATAGTTTCCTAAAGAATCCATGTATTTCTTATTGGTTTTAGAGGGAATGAAAAGGAGGAGAGACAAAGAGCAATGTGAGAGAGAAACGTCATCAGCTGCCACTAGCACGCGCCCCAACTGGGGACAAAAGCCACCACACAGGCATGTGCCCCAGTGGGGAACTGAACCTGCAACCCTTTGGTTTACAGACACACCACTCCAAGGCACTCCAGCCAGGGCTGAATCTGTGTATTTCTTTTTTTTTTTTTAAAGATTTGATTTATTTATTTTTAGAGAGGGAAGTGGGGGGGGAGAGAGAGAGAAACATCAATGTGCGGTTGCTGGGGGCTGTGGCCTGCAACCTAGGCATGTGCCCTGACTGGGAATCGAACCTGGGATGTCTGGTTCACAGCCCGCGCTCAATCCACTGAGCTACGCCAGCCAGGGCAAATCTGTGCATTTCAAAGAGGTTTTCAAATTCTCCAAATTATGCTCCGAGTATAAACCTTGCAGGGACAGATCGGAGGCAACAGAGAAGGAAGCAGATGGCCTTCTCGTTCCCATTGTAACATGTTAAGCAAAACCGGCGTAACTAAGCAAACACAGACACGAGAAAACAAGAACACCCTTAGTGTGATCTCACGCCCGCTTTGTGGGCTCCTGCCGCACCAGAGCTGCAGCGTGGAACAGGCTTCCTTCGTGCCTGCTTCCTCCCAGCTTCTCTTCACAGCCCTCCCCTTACCCCTGATGGTCGTCATCCCGTCGGACGCCGTGAGACTGATGCGTGGCAAAACCACCACGAGGTCCAGACAAGAGAAAGAGACAGCGCTCCGGTGTCAGAACGCTTTGTGCCTCTTTCAAGAAACAGCAGCATGCCCCCCACCCCGCTTTATTACAGCTGCAGGCAGACTCCATGTGGAAAACTGGCAAAATGAAATACAACATGCAGTTTTAAATTTGCTCCCTAAAGTCATTTTTTTATATATATTTTTAAAGATTTTATTTATTTATTTTTAGAGAGGGAAGGGAGGGAGGGAGGGGGAGAGAGAGAGAGAGAGAGAGAGAGAGAGAGAGAGAGAGAGAGAGAAACATCAATGTGCGGTTGCTGGGGGTTATGGCCTGCAACCCAGGCATGTACCCTGGCTGGGAATCGAACCTGGGACACTTTTGGTTCCCAGCCCGCACTCAGTCCATTGAGTTACGCCAGCCAGGGCTAAAGTCATGTTTTTAAATGACAGTTAAAACCAAATAGAATTGGATCATCCTGCCGATGGGGTTTTGCGTCCTGATATTTTAGGGGTCACATGGAGTTGTGCTCACAGGATCTGCCCTAGAGGACCAGTCCAGTCCCAGCGGGAGCGGGGAAGGCTGGGTGAGCTATCCACACAGGTCAAGTTCCCCAGCAGGGCTGATGGGCGACGTTTCCTCAGTGCGGTTTTTAAAAAAGATTTTATTTATTTATTTTTAGAGAGGGAAGGGAGGGAGAAAGAGAGAGAGAGAGAAACATCAATGTGCAGTTGCTGGGGTTCATGGCCCGCAACCCAAGCATGCGTCCTGACTGGGAATCGAACCTGCGACAACCTGCGACACTTTGGTTCGCAGCCCGTGCTCAATCCACTGAGCTATGCCAGCCAGAGGTCAGTGCAGTTTTTAGACAGTTACTAAGGACTAAACATGGAGTAGCTGCTCTTGTCATTGCCAAGGTGCCATCTTTTCCGCTCAGCAGCCTGGTTCTTTGACCTGTCCGGCAGAGGGGAAAGCTTGACCAGCTCTGGTGGACGGTGGAAATTCTCACACCACCCGTTTGCCACGTGCTGGCAGCATTTGGCCTGCAGGGCCCACACCTCCCAAGACGCAATACGCCGCCGACCAGTCCTCCCCACGGGGCTTCTGCCCGGGTGCGCAGCGGCGAAGGGCCCCACCTGCAGAAGTGCCCCCCCAGCCTCACAGGGGCCCTGCACTCGGTTCCACGCTCTGCCGGCGCCACCTTGAAATTCTGAAACTTGTTTGCTCTGAACGTGTATTTGGTAAGTGAAGTCCGATGGGACAGGGGAGCACACTGGGGAGGAGAAGGGACACGCCCGATCTGTGCGTCCGTCATTCCTCCCGGCCCCAGGCACACGGAGCATTCGGTCCCCGCCCCGTCCCCCCACCCCAGCACAGAATCCCGGGACCCGCCGCGCTGGCGCTGCAGCGACTCCCAGCGAGCGCCGGGGGAACTGCGCTGTGTCTGCGTCGGGGCGCGCAGGGTGCCGCTGCCCCAGAGGGCCTATCTCCCGTCTCCCGTCTGAACTAGAACTCGCATGCTAAGGAACGTGAGCCACCAGGGAAACCTTTCTCATCCTTGGTACTTGCCGACAGTAGCTGACCACTTCTGCTGAGAAATCATGCCAGAGACGGACATGGGAAGACGGGGCACCCATTGCCCCCTTTCTTCAGTCCTTCCTTGCCCTGGGCAAGCCGCTGGGAGTGTGAGCGGTGCCCGTCTGGTGAGAGGCGCAATAAAAACAGTTCTCCTAAGAACAAGGTGCATGAACTCGCACAAGCTAGAAGGTCCACCTTCGTGGATTGTGGCTGTGCATTCTTTGTTGCCGTTCTGATAGTTGCTGCTTCCACAGAGGTGCCCTGGCCCCCAGGACGGGGACCGCCGACGGAGCAGTGCTAAACCACAGGTTCTCTGGGCCATGCTGGGTGCTGTCTGGGGCCAGGTGGGCCCCCGGGCTCAGGCAGTGTTTTGGACCCGGCATTTAAAGAAGTTCTGCACTCCCAAAGGAAGCTGTGGGAGTCTGACCACATGAGGGCTGCCTCCCTCAGCCTCCCGGCCTCTCTGCGCAGGTCTTGCTTCCACACCCGCCTGGACACCTGCGTGTTCATCTGTGAGTCTGATCATTACGCTCTTTCTCCTAGAGGGTCTGGAGAAGCAGGCCGTCTCCTGTTTGGAGGCTTGATGATATAATCCTTGTCACTAGTACTTGACCTACCTCTCCATCTCCTCTATTTATAAAGACAAAGCGCAGAACCTCCCTGGAGATAATGCCGTATGATATACCAGGGCAGTGAAAGCATTTTCCGTCAGTAAGGTGAAATACCCAGCTTTCATTCCCTTAGGTTTTATGATGCTTTATTGGGATGGCAGAGAAGAGGGAATTTTATTTCTACTAGTTGATATACAGACTGTGCAGAAACACCCATGTTTCAAAAATTTGCAAGGTGCGTTTAATTTTTTTTCCTTATTCAAGCCACAGCTTTGTCTGGTAGCAGGTGTTTAGTGTATCTTTGTTCAGAGAGTGAATTCCAGATGCTGTTCTTTAGCGGTTACTGGACATCTTAAACAACTTTGAAAATGGGCAGCCTGCCATCGATGATGCAGGACGGTGAGGTGGGGGTCGGGCTTTGCACGTGCGTGTGTGTGTGTGTGCGTGTGTGTGCATGCGCACACGAGCACATATTCTGTAAGAACAGAGTTCTTGTTTGGTGAGTTTCAGTTCTTTAGTCATACAACTCGCTTTTAAAGGAAGTTCTTTTAAAGGAAGTGAGGAACCCACCCCCACTTTCCTGTCCTCGGTGAACTGAATTCACACAGCGTGCCCCTTGCTCCGGGAGGTTAGAAACTCTGCGCATCAGCACGCGCCTGAGAAATGAAACGAGCTGCCTGCTCCCAACGGCTGCCGCTTGTTCTGGCTCTTGTTCGATGGCCTTGCACCAGCTTTCCCTCCACGCCTTTGCATGCACCCGAAGATTTGTTCTGAATAGTTTTCTAGGCTTTTCAGAGACACCAGATCTCAGCGCTAGTAAAGCCATCATCAAATGAGTTGGAATAAATGCACTCCTACTGATGTATTCACATTCAGAATCCACAGTGAACGTTCATTTCTTAAGCCAAGAGACATGTTTAAAAGGATGCGGAGCTGAAGTGTAGCTCGCGGCTTGCAGCGTGTGTAAGGTGCTGAATAAACCAGGCAGAAGAGAAGCCTTGCCTTGCCTTGCCGTCTTCCTGTGCTGGGACGTTTTCTTGTTATTACTGTGTAATCGTTGCCCCGAGGACGGCTGATGGCTGTTCCTGGCTGCTGCTTGCACTGATCCTGAAGACGGAAAACCTTTCTCGCTTGTGCACCAGTGAGTCACTACTTAACAGCAGCTTTGGGCTGCCAATTGAAGATCGGTCGGCGGGACTGAGAACGCTCCCGTTTAACACTAGTGCGGCCGGAGCTGGGCAGCGCCCTAAGACGGCAGGGGCTGCATGGGGGGGTGGCTACTGGGGGTCTCCCTCATGGATGACGAGTTCAGGGAAGGGGTAGAGAGGTCTGTCTCTGAGGACAAAGCATCGATGAGACACCATCCAAAGTCAGAGCGCCACGCTGGGCTTCTCAAAGGGGCTCTTTACGTGAGTATCTACTGCCAACTTGACCTCTCTGCTGGGAGCTGTCTACAGTTCTCACCTCAGTGTATCCGTGATCTCCCACCCACGGCCACTCTAATCAGACAGTGTCCCTGGACTCAGGGTGGCGCTGTCCCCTGCCCCATCGTAAAAGCCAGAAACCTCAATATTTCTCCCCATCTTTCGAGAGGCTAATTTCTAATCTCCCAGGGCCCAGATGAACGCTCTATGACCTCTGTTGACTCCCAAGCTGGAATTGTCCTTCTGCTTTCTTAGACTGTTCCGCACTCCTCACGCCTACCGTTTATTAAATTAATCCATCTCGGTTTCAGCAGGTGGTTATTTGTGTGTCTGTCTGTCCTGCATTACAGCGTGAATACCACAAGAGCAGAGACCAAACCAACCTGTTCGCCGTTGCATCCTGGGCTCCCTGTCCTAGCTTGGTGCCTGGCACTTAGCCGGCACTCAGGAGCAGCTTCTAGTGTGAATCACGAACAGACTGTGACTGTTAGTGAGCACCAGAACGGGGGCTCAATGTAACCCCCCCTCCCCCGCCCACCCTGCGGCCCACAGGTTCCTCGACAGCATGAGATCCCCCAGTTCTCGTGAGATCTAAATGGCCTCTTGAGAGCCTGATGCCGTCGTTGCCATCTTGCATGTATCTGACTTCTTACATATCACTGTAAGTCTGGAGGGAAACCCACCTGCGATGATCTCGACACTGTGGCCGAGGTGGCCAGAGCTCTTCCCCGTCTCCCTTTGTTCGTCTTCCTGGCGGCGGAGACAAGTGGCCTCCCCGTGAGCTTGGGCCGGGCTGGGTGGTGAGCGTGTTCTGGCCCGCGCGGGACGGGGGTCGGGGTGATGCCAGCGGTCCTGGGCTGCGCGCGCACAGCTCCTTCTCCTCCAAGGGCAAGCTGGGGGGCTGCGAATCGAACCCAAAGAGGCCACAGATGGAAGAGGCCGGGTCCTCGCGCCACCGCGTGGAGGAAAACCAGCCAGCTCTGACTGGACTGTGATGTGAAGAAGAAACATTTATTGTGTTGAGCCGCTGAGGTTTGAGCATTGGTATAGCAATTAAACTACCAGGACTCCTACAGAATTGGTACTTCGAAAGGCTGTAATAACAAGAATCTGATGTCTGACATCAACTCAGAGTCAGGGGGCAAGAGAAATGGCGGTCCACGTTCTGCAGGGGGAGTATTTAGTAAAATTATTACCTGCGATAACGCTGGTGGTAAATCGTGGGCCTCCTGATTTGGCAGCCCTCGCGAAAGCCGTTGGAAGAAAATCAAAGTGTTAATGTGTATTTGCTCCGATCGACTGCATTGGCGCGCTACGGAGAGAGAAGAACTCAGGAGAAAACTGGCTCGTTTGCAAAAGCAAAGTCCAGAAATGTGGGTCGGTGGAGGGCTGGAGACTCCAGCTGCCTCCGGAGCAATGCGCTCACGCGGTAGGAAATGAGATACGGAAATAAAAACCTCTGGGCTACAAAGCTGTATTGTGACTCAGCTCCACGGCAGTGATCAGATTAAGAAGTTGTTTTCCTGCTCTGAAGCAGATCTGGGAGGCACGAGGAATTAAAAAGAGAAAAAAGCCTCGGGTGTGCTTACAGCCCCATCGAACTGTTTGGAAACAAAGAGACCAGGAGCTCTCTACGTCTTTGAAGGACTTGCATTGCCAAGAAACTGCACACCTAGTCCAAGAGGACTCCGACGGGGTCACGGGCAGAGGGAGGATGCACAGCCTGCAGATCCGAGAAGGAATCCGCCCAACAGCCAGTCCCGAGAAGGGGGCAGCAGGAGAAGGGAGCATTCCCAAGCGGGGGGGTGGGGGGTGTGTCCAGGGGTCTCAGGAACACAGACCTTGGCGAGAAGCACCAGCACCCGCCTATGGTTCCCCCAAAACCACAGGGCGCAGGGGCCCAGGGACCCAGCGACCAGCGTGTCTCCGTTCTTTTCCGCAGCGGCAGTGTTTGTTGTTACTGCACACCTCCTGCCCTTGCAGACGGAGTGGGAGCAGGGTGCTCCTGTCTCTCTAGTTTCTAGGTTGGGCCACTGAGAGCAGGCGCGTGGGGCCCGATGGAGTGGCATTGCTGGGGGGTCCTGACCCACGAATGAGAAGCAGTAGCTGGTAGAAATCGGGCAGCTCCCTGGGGAGCACCAGAGCGAGTTCTGTGCACTGAAGGAAGGGTGTTCTGGCCCAGTCGGCTAGTGCTCTGCAATACCTCTTTGTCCTCTTCCTGGGCACACATACCTGCCAGCACCCTGGCATTAGTGGGACTATGTCACCCACTGCCAGTTAATGGCTCAGCCCTCAAAACCTCTCACTCATGTGGAACAAGGCCTAACCAGTCGGTGTTCCCTCAGACAGCAAACTGGGGGGCCGCAGGCTGGATGAACAGGGGAGGAGCCCGAGCTCCTAAGTCATGTCTCGGTGGGCTCGGCCGCCGGCCTTGGGTGGGGGAGTGTGAGAAGGGAACGTGTTGTCTCCAGCCACTGAGATTTTGGGTTTTTCTGTTTCAGAAATTAGCGCACGTGTTAGGGGTCCGTGGACCCGAGGTGATGACAGAGGCAGCTGTGTCACGATCTTGGTCCCAGGGTGCACAGCTCGGCGAGTCCGCGCAGCTGCGGATCCCCTGGGGACAGGGCTGCCCTGGACGCACAGCGCGCTGATCTACGGGCGTGCACGACCGCCATCGCCCGGCGCAGTCTGCAGGCGCAACACGTCTTGTGTTTGCTGAACTGCCTCCTCACTCTCTACCGACCACCCTCTCCCTGCGACCCAGGTCAGATGCTGCGACGTCTTTCGTCCCCCACCCCGCCGGCAGACCGCAGGAGTGGCTGCTGCCGCCCCGCGCGCGGGCTGCTGTTGGCTCTCTCTGGGACAGCAGGTGGCGGTGTTGCGGAGAGGTTAGGAGCCCGGAGCCCTGCCGCAGACGCCCGCCGCAGCTCGCGCCGGCTCTGTCTTCTCCGCGCCGGTTCTCCACGCTCCACTTCTCCGCTGCAGAACCTGGCTGGCACCTGGAGGTGGCGGGGGTGCAAGGCGACAGGGCAGAGAGGGTCTCGCTGCCAGCTCCGCCCTTTGCAGGGAGAGGCGAGGGCAGCCTAGCAGCTGGGTCACGCGTCCAGACTCCACCCACCCTGCTCCCCACTCTTTCTGCTCTGCCCCACCCACTTGGTGCTTGGGACAGGAAAGGGAAGAGGCCTTTTGGGGCCCTAGAAGCAGGCTTGTTTGGGTCGGGAGCTCCCGAGTCCAGAGAGCAGAGCTTGGTCAAGAAGGGTGGCCCCGGGCCCCCGGGGCACCCTCCTTTGTCCCCCAAGAACAACGTGCCTCAGCTGGCTGTTGGGCACAGCTGGAGCTGGCCAGACTGAGACCTCCAGAAGGTTCTCTTCTCCTGTTGCTGGCCAGCCAGCCAGCCAGCCAGGACTTCCCGAGGAGTCTGGAACCCCAAGCCCTCCTGCCCTGGGGGTCCTCCGCACTTTCTCTTTCCCTGGAACGCGTCAGGAGTCCAGTCCTCCCCAAGCCTGTGCCGACATCACCAAGGGGCTTCCCACCTGCCTCCCCAAGCACAGGGCTGCTCCTCGCCTTTCCCCCCGCTGCTGTTTGATTTCGTCCATCCCCTGCTCTTGATACGCTCATCATCACCTTCTCCTCTGGAAAGGAGGCCGCATAGGGCTGTGGTTACGGGAGTGACGGGGCCTGCGTGCTGTGCTCGGTACGCACCGACCTGACGCCCCGCCCCGTGACGCAGGAGGGAGCGCGGTGCGCTCAGGGTCCCCCCTCCTGCGCCTCCTCTCCGCTGATCTTTGCGTTTACCCGCAGTCAGTGCCACGTGAATCTCTGCAGAGAACATGCACCCACATATTTTTAAGGTTGGTTGAAGAAAAATAGTAAAATTAAAACATTCATCTCAGTAATTTGGTTTGGCGCTGAGTTTTCTCCAAAATTGCTCCAACTCTTTCCTCCGCTTTGATGATAACAATCTGGCTCGAAAGTGCTCCTAGATAACATTTTAATTAAAACTAGCTGAAAACAAGCTTACGGTACTACTTAAGTAAGTGATGAGGGAAGTGTGGAGAAAGTGATGATTTAGAAACGGAGCAGGGAGAAATATTAGGAAAGGAAATAGAAGTGTAATTATATTACACACTTAATGTTGCTTAACATCCCAAAATAACAACTTCAATGAACATTCAGAGTACATTTTTATTCCAAAAAACGGTCTGAGTCATGATGGCAGTGCTACTTCGTTGTGCGTTGGGTATCCTTTACTTGTCAGAAAATGTGGTGTTTGCTTCACTTACTGAAGGAAAGAGAAAACGTGCAAGAATAAGCCCAAATCTAAGTGGCCGTGTTTCATCACTGGCTTCATTTTATGGATTTCAAATGATGATGCAGTATTTTTCATACTACGACTAACCCTCATACCTACCCCTTCTAGGTTATAAAAAGAATAACTTGCTTTTGGGCCACAGGGCACTTAGTCTGGGGCTGTTGTGGTCCCCACTGGGGTAAATTTCGAACCGGGGTCGGCTGAGTCTATAGAAGCTGGGGACCGAGGTCCCAGGCAGGGGAAGCGTTGATTGGCGCGTCTTCCTGCTTGCACGGCCTCAGCGCGGTCCACGCTGTTGAGACCTTCCTCGCGGCCAGACGGTGACTAAAGCAATTGTTTCGCACACGGAAGGGCTGATCTACCAGAGGATCCTCCTGTTGCTGGTGGCAATTATTTTCGTGGATTGTAGAGAGGGCAATGTTTCGTGGGGGTCCCGGTGGGGTGGGGGTGTGGGCTACGTTATGCCAGGCCCCTACTGGTTGACTCGGCTCCAAACGCCATCTGTCCGAGCCCCCACACCGATGGGTGGGTGTGGGAATGGGCCTCTGTAATAGTTCTTCTTGGCCAGCTGGCCCGGGGTCAGCAGAAGGTGCTGGGGAGACGCCACAGAAGGAAGGGGCTTCCCTCCCTGGCTCTCAAGGCTCGTCGGAGAGATCGCTGGGGAGCAAGCTTTTCCTCGTTACTGATCAGCAGCGCGGCTTCTCCAGGGTTAAGGGCACGCACTGTGCAGCTTTCGCCAGCATTTCGGGGCAGCTTGCTTTCCGCGGCTATCCACGCGGGCCGTGCCTGTGTGGCCAGGACGGCCCCACCCAGGCTGCTGCTCCTGGCCCCGCCCCTTGGCTCCACAGGCGGGGGCTGGTCCAGTGACTGTGGACACCCAGCAAAATCCTGCACCTCCAGTGGCTGCAGCCCCACGTTCTTCTCCGGGGTCCAAGCCCTCTTCTGGGTGTGTCTGTCCTGGGTGTTCCCCTGCGGCTCTGAGCACCCTGGGGGGCTCTCTTTCTATCTCTGCAGTTCCTCTTCGGTCCTGTTTCCCAAGAAATAGCGGTTGTTTTTACATCAAACGTCCCTTGTTAATTATGCTGTGATTTGCACATTCTGGTTGGACCCAGACAGTGTAGTCCTATTGCCTGTGGAATAAACCCACTACCAGGGCACCCAGGGCCCCTGAGGCCCCTGGCCGGCAGCTGCCCACCTCCCGTTTCTCTCACACCCAGGTCCCCGGGTCGTATGGCTCCATACCAGCTGGCCTGTTGCAGTTCCTCCAACAAGCCAAGTTCTTGCTCAGCCTGACCTGACTGTACATCAGAAATCTCCGCCTAGAAGAGCTCCCTCAGGAACTGGCCCCTGAGGTCTCCCTCTCCACCAGCCCTCAGTCATACCTCTTTCTAGTTCATTCGCAGCAGTTATCCTTGTTATCCGCTTATTATTGGTCTTTCCCTCCTTTCCCAACGGGACGGGAAGAAGTCCTCTGTATTCGGCTCACCCAACTGTGCTCAGCGTTCAGCTACCACAGGCGCCCAGTAGGTTCACAATGACTGTTTTGGGAACGATCCATTGCATTGTGCACCCATAACATTCTCTTGGGACTTACATTTCGAGCAAGGTCAATGTCATGATTCACGATGATTATGATGGATGGAGTCGCAGAGGTTTCCTTCTACATTTTCAGAGCCTCTTGGATTTCTGGCTCAGGACTTTGGCCGAACTTGTCGCAATGATCAACCTTCGATGAGATTTGTCTCCATGACTTCATCAGGGTAGTTAGTCACTCTGACATTGAATAATCAATAGTGCTGTTGCTAATCACTGCATGCGGGCCTGGCCGAGACGAGGGTGACTGGAAGCCAGCGCGGCGCCGTCTGGTCGGTTACTCCCCCGCCTGGTCGGTTACTCCCCCGCCTGGTGGGCTCTGCGTTTGAAGCAGAGCTCGGGCTGTTTGCGCCGGCAGAGGTGTGCTCGTGCACCGGAAGCAGCTATTTCCCATCAGCTTCGTGTAGGTGTAGACGCCTGCACGGCCGTTCTCCAGGTCTGCTACTCCACCGGGTATTGCTTACCCGTCTATGTTGCAAGTGCGTGCCAGTCACGGTGAACACCCACCCAGCCGTCGACACCCTAAGGGGCTTGGTGACGGCCTAGGGAGTGAGGCCCCAGGGAGTGAGGCCCCGGATGGCGACAACCAAGAAAACGGGAAGTCCTCGTAGTTTAGTTTAAAATAAGACATCACACCCAGTCTGTAGCTGTGACTCAGAGTCTCCTTATAAGAATTAGTCAGTCTTGGCTCTGGCTGGGTAGCTCAGTTGGCTGGAGTGTCATCCTGATATCCCAAGATTACGGGTTTGATTCCTGGTCAGGGCATATACAAGAATCAATCAATGAATATATAGATAAGGGGAACAACAAATCGATGTTTCTTTCTCTCTCTTTCTGTCTCTTTCTTTCTCCTTACCCCTCTCTAAAATAATAATAGAAAAAGAAGGAGTCCGTTTTGCAGAGAAGTGGGTCTTTCTCCCGGTTTGGCTGACCGCAGTGCAGCATTCAGACTGCGGACAGCCCGAGTCCTCTGTGGGTAGGGAGGGCTTGCAGCTGTTTGGGAAGAACTTACCCATTTTCCACCCAAACTTTTGACAAGTTTGGATCCTCGTGGACTTAAATTTCCCCGAGGAAAGGAGGAGGCACACGAGGAGCTGGTGGCTTCTTACCTGTTGGGTGTGGCTGCAGCGACGGCTGGGTACCACCTCAGCCCAGTCCCCTCCTTCATGCAGACGCTTCACAGTACGTCGGCGAAAAGTTAAAGCTGGTGGTTTACGGTCCGAACAGCAGGACACAATGTGCCCAGAACGATGAAAATGCACCAGAACGTTTGTTTGCTTGGAGTGGAGGCGCGACAGTGGGCACCGTAGGAGTGTGGCCCTCTAACCTAACGCATTTCGGGAACGTTTGACCGTCAGCTCTGTGAGTGGCACAGGATTAAAAATAAGTCAATGAAAGTTTAATTAATGTTTCCAAAGCTCTATTTGCATATATTGAAAGACATTTTTTTAAAAAAAGAGCTTTTTGTATATATTTAAGCTATTTGTATATATTTAAAGACTTTTTTTTGAAAAAAAGATGATAGAACTTCAAGCTTATAAGTTTGTTTTCTTTGTTTTTTCCTTTTAGTATAAAATGTCTGGTTAGGTTTTAGATTTTCGTGCTCAGGATGCTTGTGTCCTCGTGCTGATGGTGTGACACTCGGGACAAGGCAGAGGCTGACAGAAGAAGACCAGGAATGAAGTATTCTTACTAGCGCCACGTGAGGGAAGAACAATTTTTTAAAACATGAACATCTATAAAAGCTTAGAACAATCTTCCTGTCTCAAAATGCATTTGAAAAAATTGCACCACGCTGTGGAAAACTGACACTTTATTATTTAATCAAGCCCTACTTTTCAGCTGCTTCCTGGGACGATACCTTATCATCTACATTTTCTAACATTAAAGGCATTAACAGGGTACAATCCGAGAACTGGGACACTTTGGGAATCATTTTGTCAAATGCCCTTATTTTCCGGAAAAGGTGGTGGGGGCTCAGAGCTGCCACCAACCGCGGTGGCGGGGGGGGGCAGGCCAGACTTTCCCACCCCAGCTCCCGGAACGAGTCACATGTCTTAGGTTTCAGAATTTGCCGGTTGCCACACCCACATGCCCAGGAGCCCACCTCCCGCCGCTCTTCCCCGCCCGACCTCCTGCCGTCCTGGTGCCCGTCCCCCAGCACGGCCACCTGCAGCCCCGTCTGCAGAAGGGGAAAGGGAGGACACCCTTGTTGCTGATTGTCTAATTATACCAGAGTGACACGTTCTTAGTTAATGGCCATTTTGCTGCGTAATGATCACCAATAACAGGGCAAACAGGTTGTGGACATCTGGGAGTAAGATTTCCCTTTGGTATTTTTGGAAAGCGCTGTGGGTGTCTCTGAGACTTCTCAGGAAAAAGTGAGCAGCATTAATAGCGAACATTTTCAAAGGGTAGTTTTTCAGGGGTCCTGCTCACGCTGAACACCAAATTCTTGACTAAGAGGCGAGGAAGGAGCTGGACAATTCAGGTAGTTATTTGCATTATAAGTATTTTTCATTTGTTGTATATTATGCCATTTTGATACCTTAAAAAAATAAGGATCTTTCTGACTGGAGAGCGATGGCCACTTTTGTAGTCAATCCTCTGAGATGAGGGAGGGCCCGGCCCCTGGCCGGAAGTGCGTCTTTGAAATGCAGAGCCAGGCTCCTCTGTCTGGCCGGTCCCCTCCGGAGGCCACATTCCTCTGCTTTCCTTGTCCCAGGGCCAGGTGCCACCTTGGTGGCTTCAAGTCCCCTCCCCCTGCCCAACGGTCCAGTTAGGCAGCCCTAAACATCCAACCCGCCTTGCCTGCACAATTCCAACAAAGGTCCCGGTCTAGTCATTCCCCTGGCTCTTGCTTGCTGCCTGCTGACCACCCAGGTGGCTTTGCCTCCAGATCCCCAGTGCCGTCCTCGAGTCTGCCTGCCTGCGCACGGGCCCACAGGACTGCAGGAGCAGGGGTTTGAGTGTCGGCTTGGCCCATTCGGAGGCGGGGGGCTAGAGCTGCACACACGTGACCCCCCCCCGTGGTGCATAGGTTACAGGTTATGCAGGGACAAGTCACGGACACTGTGGGTCAGGGGTTCGGGCCGTGCTGGGAACTGATTGGTGGGAGGTGAGGTGAGGGTTTAAAGCATTTGTTCAGGTCCTGAGGACAGTTCTGAGCCTTTTCTGGTGCCCCTCTGGACCACTTCATGGGGAAGTAGCGGCGGTGGGGGCGGTGGCTCAGCTTTAGGACTCCAGACACCGGTCAGGTCCCAGCTACTGTCCTCTGCTGCCCGTGGGGAAAGCGAGGTCCCCGAGGGGTAGATACAGAGAGGGGGTGGGGTTTCTCCAGCTGGGATTTAATGTGAAACTGAAGCAAATCCCTGAAAGATGGACCGGGGGCTCCATCTTTCCCGTGTGGTCCTGCAGGGCAGGCCACGCCATGCCCCCTCTGTCTGGGGCCTCCGCGTGGAGTGACCTTTGTTTTGTCCCTGCGGAGTTGTAAAGGGAAGGGGCCGGGGGTTGACGGGAAGACAGACCGATTTTGTGGGAAATATCCCATTGTAAATGAGGCACAACAGACGGCCGGCCTGGGTGAGAACGGGAAGCGTCCCTGGGCATGACTGACACAAGTGTCAGCTGCTCTGCTCCTCTGGGTGCTGTTCCCGCGACGATCCCCCAACTCGGTTTCGGGGGGAGAACAGGGCGCATTCAAACACTCATCATCTGTGCCACCAGCTCCCGGTTCCAAAAGCCCGGCGACTATTAATAGCCCAGATAATGAAGCACTTTTTGTAACGTCTGTGAGCGGGCTGAGGAGTGTGCTCCGCCTGTTTGTTGGCAGAGATGAAAGGCGCGGGGATGCGAGCCGCGGGATGGAGGCTCGGGGGCGGGGGGCCAGCGCCCACGCCCCTCGGCGGGCCTGTCGTCTTCCGCGCACAGCCAGGTCAGCTCCCTGCGCACGGGGGCTGCCACTGGCTGCGGGGTACCTGAGGGGTCCAAGGTGCTGTTGTTTTGGATGTTATACATTTTCCGGAGACTTTTGTGTTTTGCAAAGAGCCAGCTCCTGGCTGCGTTGACCTGTGTTGCTGTTTCCTTTTTGTTCGCGGACGTTTTTTGTGTGTCCGGTGCTTCTTCCCAGCCACCCAGGACTTCCCGTTTCTGCAAATTCTTGGGCTGGGCAGCTTAGTTTGTGACTTTGGTAACCTGAGTAATGCTCATTTAAAATTACGTGTTCACTTCGAGTACTCTAGGGAGTTTGAGATGTCGTGGTCTCAGGTTCTTTTTGCCACTATTTACGAAGTATATAACATGCATATTATATATAATAAATTATCTAGTATACTTATCTAATAATCTAACATATACTTGATTTTATCTTTACGGTAAGGACCCTATGCATGGTTTGCACAGCAATAGGGAGAACCAGAGATCCAGACCCCACGCACCCCTGGTTCCTCACAGCCGTTGTGGGTGTCCTGCCAGTCTCGCTTCCGGATTCTCATTATTTTTCTTTTGTCTTTCTGTTTGTGGCCCGACAGGCTGCCATTTCAGCCACAAACACTCCAGTGCTGTAATTATTTTCATTGACTTCTTGACCCAGAATTATTTCATTATTTATTAACTTTTCTCTTACTCAAGCAATCTTTGTTTTTAACAAGATGTTGAATGTTTTCATGCGTGCACATTTTCTTTGACTCATTTTTCCTTATTTTTTGTTGCCTCCTGTCATTGGCTACGGTTTCTAGGTGGCGACGGCTGATTCCCAGGAATGCCGTTCATTTTTTCCTCTTTGGATGATAATGGACATCTTTGAAAATATTTCATGTTTCGTGGCATTTATGAAAGTAGAAAAAAGGTAAAGGAGCAACCTTCTCTTAAAATCAGACATAGTCATCCCAAGTCCTGCTCCCCATGGAGCATAATGTTTGGCGGGGAAAAACGGCAGAGCAGCCGATGACTCAGTGAAGCTGGGGCTGCGGACAAGTGCTCGGGGGTCCTAAGGGGCAGGACGCAGGGCGGTCATGGGGGCCAGGGTTCCCTCTGGCCACACGGAGATGAGGATGCCACTTTCGGGGTGATACCGACTCTCGCGCCAAATCGAGAACCACACAGCGGAGAGATGTCCAGTCTTGAATCATGGTTCCAATGTGCCCTCTTCCCTGAGGGAGTCCAGCTGTGACGAAGGGGTGGGTGTCACCAGGCGGTCTCCTTAGAATGCACGCCCACCTGGGAGGGTTTTCCCTGCCCTCTGGCATCAAGTTCTCCGTTCTTCCCATGCAGTGATGAGGTCACCTCTGTGTTCTTGCTTTCACAGGTATTGTATGGGGACAAGGGTTATTTCTTAGCTATTGCTACATTTGTACTGTCCTAGCATCTTCTGTACGACATAGGAAGTTCATAATAAATGTTTGTTGAGTGACATTAATGCAATTAAAATTAGATTTGTGTTTTGATATTGTAGAAAGTGTCACACATTTCCACAGAAGAGATAAAAAGGTATTTATGATGACTCATAAAAGACACTCATACTATATCTTCATTATTTTTCTCTAAGTGTAAGTTTTCAGAAAATAAACACCCCAATTCAGGTCTGTAAATAAAAACAGAGCAAAACACATCCGTACCTGGCTGCGTCACAGAGCGCTCTGTGTAATTTCTAAATTAATTTATTATTTCTCTGGATAAACAAGAGTCTCTACAGTGCTGGTATCTGTGGATGGATGATAAGACTGTTTACACGATTTCTCAAGCCAAACTCCTAGAAATAGTCTTAGTTTCTTCCTCTGTTTATAATGCCTTTCATCACTAAATCCCACGGTGCCCTTTAATTCTTGTGGCTGTTGCCCCGTCTCATCTTTTCACATTCCGCTGACAGCGATGCCCTCCTGACGGGTTCTCCTGCCTTTTGGTCCAGGGCTTTGCTCTTTAATCAACTCCATTCTCTGGTAAAATGCATTCATGACTAAACGCCTTGCTTAAGGCCAACTGATGGCACCGTCACCTCGACTCCTTCTGATGCCCCTTTCTTGGCCTGGCCTACCCGTCTCCCTGTCGATATTGCTTGTCACTCCTGCCCTCTCCCCCAGAGTAATAATCTGAGAACCCCGCTCTTCTTGGAGCCACCTACACAGTCTCTCCCTTCTGCCCATGTCAACCAACCACAGCAGATGAGACGCCCTCTCCCTCCGCCTGCTCGTCATGTCTGTGCATTTTCCCTGCGGGACTAAAAAACTCAGTATTCATTTCCGTGTAATATTAATATGGAATGGACGTACTTCTATTATACTACTTATTATATTCTGTTGTAATTATTTACCCACATGTCTGCCATTGCGGCTCTTGTTTAATCTCCCTGCACTCAAGCCAAGAATCACATTGGTTTTTAAATCTATGGAATCTTGAGAAGCAACGGATATGTAATAAACTCAGAATAAGGGTTACTTGAGTCAATGACCTTTAGTTTTAAAGACGGGAAGACCTTCTGTAGCCAAATCATTAGAGTATTGTCTATTTTGATTCTTCTCTGATCTTAGACATTAATTGTGACTAATTTTATTCAGCATCTGTTAGTCCAATATGTATTTTCCCTTCACGTTTTGAACAAGGCAATACTAAAGACATAGTAAGAAGATCATGTAAAACAATAGTGAGAATGAGAAATGCATATATATTCTGACTGAGTCCCCTCAGACAGTTGTGTTGCAAGACAACGAACCTGAATTCAGGTGCTGTCGCTACCATTGAAATGACAAAAGAATCAATTTCTTTTGTATGGGGTTTTCTGTTTTTATTTATTTTATGAACAACATAAACTTGAACTGTTATTTCTTCACCAGCTGAGAGAAGAGAAGGGAACATTCTTTTTCACTTTTATAACCACAATAAAATTTGAAAATCTTGAAGGTACATGTTTTATATACTATTAGGGAGTGATTTCATGAATCATTAAAATGGACAGGCTCTGGAATTACTATTAAGAAAGGTAATGAACTACTGAAAAGAACTTTTTTGTGCAATTGTTTTTAAATGGTTTACCTGTCACTTTATGTTAGCTGGAGCTATTTTGTGGTTAAAATCATGACAAAGATAAAGATGAAGCCTTCAGCCTGTGCACCAAAGATAACATAAAAGACAGCTGAGATTCCATTACTTGAACAAATTCTAACTCAGACAGCTGCTCCTTTTGACAAAGGAAAAGAAAACCGGCTTTGTGAGGGTTGTCCTGTTTAGAGGTCAAATTCCACGAAAGAAATATGAACTTAAAAAGGAGTCACCTCCTAGGACTCCACAGTGCCAGGGGAACGCACACACTTCTCGGCCATGTAAGTGAAATCCTTACAGAATGACCACAATGTGCATTTTGTGGGTTCCGTGATCTGATAACGACAAAAGGGAGGCCAGTTTAAAGATGGAGGGTGGGGCCAGGTCCTGGAAATTCTGCCTCTTCCCAAACGCTCACTAAAATGACTGACAAGGGTTGTTAGTATACGGGAGGGGGAGAGGGAGTCTTCAATGATCGGGAAATCAGGGACAGGCGTGGTCGTAAGTCAGGAGGGTGACGGAGCTTCTGCCACCTGGACTGCCCGGGAGTCAGACGGGACGCCCAGGGCTGAGGGCAAACCCCTTCTGTGAGGAGGAAGGGGCAAGAAGGGGGGTGCTGACCGGAGGCAGCCTCTTGGGCTCCCCCTTGGCATGGCTGATGGCGTTAGAACCCCAACAGCAGCTTCCAGTACAGGTACCAGCAGGAAGCCCAGGTGTGGTGGGCGCCTTATCTCTGTACCGCACCTGTGTTGCTAGGGAGGAAAAGTCCCCAGACAAATGCCTCCCCAGCCCCCTCACCGCTGCAGACAGACAAGGTAAACTACTTCCATTTATTGGTATTTTTTTAATGCTTCTCCCACACAGATGAAGAAGAAATAATATGAACTCTATGAAAACCTCTGTAGGACCCGGGAATGTGATCTTAGAACACTTTTAGATTCCTATTACAGTTAAGCCCAAACTTGGTAAGTAGAAACCTGTGTTTTGACAGCAAACTAAAGAGAAAAAAACATGGAGTGTAACAAATTGAAAACAGGACGCTGCCATTTCTCTGAAATAGCCAGGTCTTCGATAGCCGTGAGCCTTAGAGCGAAAATGTAGAAAATGCCAGATTCATGCCCTCAATGTAAAAGAAAACGGAATTTATACTACTAATTCATAGCATTTATTCAATAGTAGAATCCTCTGAGAGTCTTATGAAAATGATGGATATCCACCAAAAAGAAAATACACCTGAGAACATTTGCACACAGAAATCTTTGCATACAATGTTAGGGGTTTCGTTGCCTTCCTAAGATCTACCCACTGACCCAACGGCTCTGTGTTAGTCAGTCTGGACTCTCTGTGGGCCTGGGACCCGTGGAAACAGAAGCACTCCACGGACACGGGAGTCGGCTCACGCGGTCACGGAGCCCGAGAGGCCCGCAGGTCTCCAGCTGGCAGGCTGGGGACCCCGGAAAGCCGAGGTGCAAACTGCAGCCCAAGTTTGAGTCCAAATGCAGGTGAAGAGCAATGTCTCAGCTTGCGGACAGGCAGAGAGAGGGAATCCCGCCTTTCTCCACTTCTGTGTTCCCTCCAGGCCTTCCCTGGGATACGTGAGGCCCACCCACACTGGGAGGGCTCATCTGCTCCACTCGGGCCAGGGATTCAGATGTTGATCTCACCCAGAAACTCCCTCCCAGGCACCCCGGAATCATGCTAACCAAGTATCTGAGCACCCCGTCACTCAGTGTAGTTGACACACAAAATGAACTGTCACAATCTCTGACCTAGAGAACGCTGTCGTGAAAATGGCACAGTGTGAAGTGAGCGAATATTGACGCAAATACCAAAGTCATAGAACGTGGCAGTTTGAGCTGGACAGACCAGCTTCAAAATGCTGGCCAGCTTCCCTCACCGGCGGTGTGGTCCGGGGCATGCCTCCCTTAGCTCATGAGGCCGAAGCACCCAAAAGTGATGAGTGCGGCTGTTACAGTCACAGAGTTAAAGAATATGATTCTTAAACTTAAATTTGCAGGGGAAGCAACGAGCGTCACACCGTACGCTGAAAAAAAATCAAGACATACTTAACAAAGTTTTTTTTAAAGATTTTATTTATTTATTTTTAGCGAGGGAAGGGAGGGAGAAAGAGAGAGAGAGAGAGAAATATCAATATGCGGTTGCTGGGGGGGCTGTGGCCTGCAACCCAGGCATGTGCCCTGACTAGGAATCGAACCTGCAACACTTTGGTTCGCAGCCCATGCTCAATCCACTGAGCTATGCCAGCCAGGGCTAACAAAGTTTTTAAAAAAGAAATATGTATCAAGTTACCTATCAAGAAACAGAACACAGACAGTAGCCACAAGTCCCTGACTCGCACGGTGAGAACCTTGGGGAGAACGTGGTAGCCAGGAGGTGGCCGGGAGACAGCTGTTTGTGGGGAAAACCACGATAGTGCTTCCAGGTGCTAAAGAAGGGCCCGAGGACAGGCGGCTCTTCTGAATGAGTGCCTGGGGCGGGGGGGTGTTTTCTCCAGAACGAGGACATGAGTACGCGGGCCAGCGCCCCCCGAGAGGAGACTGTGCCCGGGGAGAGAAAGCCAGATGCGCCGGACTCGGTCCCAGGCAGGGGTGTCGCAGCACCTCCTGAGTGGAGCTGCAGGACCGATGATGAAATGGGTTTTGTTGGAAAGGAAACTCGGTGTCATGCAAGGGTGGGGTGTGTGAGCGCAGGGTAAGCGTTTGAAAACTGGGGCCCTGGGCGAGAGAGTGTCTGGGAAGTCATCTTCGAAAACAATCTTCATTCAGAAATGGCTGAGGCACCGGGTAAGTAACTTCTAGTAGAATCACCATCTTTTTGTTTTTTACATTATTCTAAAAAAAAATTACACTAAACAGAGATCCAAAAAATAAAGATAAGTGCAAATAGTCAAAATTCTCTTTTAATTAACATTTGTATACTATTCTCTTTTAGGCGGTTGAACAAATTGTCTTAGGCAGGGCCTAGGTCTAATATATATTTTGATTCTTCCATATCCCTACTTTTCTGTTATCTTGACATGATTAGTGGAGAGCTCCAGGCTGAGATTACTTTCTCCTCACGACTGTAAGTAACGTTACCTAGTTAATCGTCTTTTAGCCCTTAGAGGGATGCAAGACAGCTCTTAAGCGAGTCTGATTTTGGCATTTTTCACTGATCTGGCTTTTTGCCTCCTCAGCTTTCCCGGAGGTAAAGTGTGAAAGGGGATGAAAGGAATCACAAGGACGTCGGTTCACCCAGCACACGGGTGTGCCTTCCAGATCCCCCGCTCAGCCCTCGCTGCCGGGGGTGGCTTCTCCCGCGTGACTCAGAGCGTCTCCGCCCGAGCCTCGGCCTCAGCTCAGCTGGCCCGTGAGCGACGTCGGGGAAACGTTCGTCCTCAGTGGCAACTTCTGATATTTTACCAGTGTGAATGCAATCATGACACTTACTATAATCCATCAAGCAAGTGCACTATTTTCTGGAGTCACGGTGAGGAATGATACAGAAAGGGCACCATAAGCCCACCAATGCAGTTTATTTCAATTTGCTACGAAGTCATTTGGCAAGAGATTTAACAACGCATTTCCATCCTCTTATTCTGTGTAATGCCACATTCTAGAATGCATTCTAAGAAAATAAGTGAAATTTAAAAAAGCTTAATGCACAAAATACGCACTTTACATTATTTGCAAACATGTTGGGTGAGGATCAAATGTCAGAAATTCAACAAATGGGAATTAAGTGAATTTCAGTTAATGAGAATATTGCTGTCCTTACTATATATTATAAAGATTTTATGATCCCATGGAGAAATTTCTGTGTTATAACACTAACTAAAAAATTCCCAGAACCAATAGCATACATGCATATATACTAAATATAGACTCTAGCTATTGAAATAGTGTAGAAAAATATTTAAAAGAAATAAACCAAAATATTGAAAATACTTGGTTTGGGGTGCCAACCATTGAATGTTTTCTCTTTCCATTTTTATTTGCACAGTTCAACTTTGGGATTAAAGAAAACACTCTTTTTTATGAGAAAAATTAAACAAAAGTTGGGTAATGCAATGTGCTAAATCAGGAAAGGCAAAAAATCTTTTAAAAGGAAAATTTAATTCAGCATTCTCTGGATTTTTAGGTTTTTACTTGACCAAACACCATTCTTTTTTTTTGTAAAGCTCTCTTTAAAAAGAGTGATATTTGGCAACATGAAGGAAAAGGACGTCATGTATCCCCAGATTCTGTGTCTTTGAATTTATTCTTTTAACCTACATTGCTAATCCAGAAAAATTGATATGACTTGTCTGTGTGAAGTCAAGAGTAACATTATTAATGGGTAAGAATAAAACGTCTCAAAGTTCTGAATGCCAGAGGGCGGAACGGCCATAGACTAATAATGTAGTGAGAGTTGTGTGATGAAATTTAATCTGGCAAGTTCCTTCTCTGCCCACAGAGAACAGCAAGGAATAGTCTAACACCGGTAAACTGCACAGGGCACTCAGATCCGTGGAGAGCCGTCGGTCGGTCAAGCCGTGGCAGAGGAAGGCAGCCGTCTTCGTCGTGATTGACCGGCACTCGTGTGTCAGCCGGGGCCCGGCCCGGCCAGCCTCCGCTCAGAGGAAGTACGACAGGACAGTCTTTAGACACATAAATGCAATTTTTCATCATCTGACCAAGAAACATGGTGGATCGAGATGGAGACCCTTAAAGCTAACAGTGCGTCACGGGTCTGGGTGTTCTGATGGAGGAATAAGCACGCACCACAGACCCAGAAATGTCGTGGGGAGCCCGCGTGTCCTCATTCGCCTTGAGCAAGGGAAGCACCCAGGCTTCCTTTGGGTTGCATTGTTGGATTGGTGAGCCCTTCTGACGCAATGTCACATCTCCGGTCTCCTCTCGGTGTTGCTGCCCTCCTCCTTGCCCAGAAACATCGACCATCATCCGGTTATTTCTTATTCGTTCCAGGGTGTTTCTTCGTGGCTCAGTCAAGCGAAAGCAGAATTGGTCACTACTCCCTGGCCCCGTGGCCCACGGCTGCCACTCACACGATGTCGCATCCCAGAGAATGACCTTTCCTCCCACCGTAGGGACCTCTCCTGAGGCCACAGCCCGTCCCTGCCCATTTCCAGGTCTTGGTGTTGTCCGTGTGTGTCCCTCATTGCAGACACGTCTTTGGAGAAGCTGCACAGTTCAATCTGCCAAAACATGCCCGGATGCCCATGTGATCACTGTCTTCTGGAGCTTCCACGGAGGCTGAATGCCCTCTCAAATGAAGCCACGATGTCTCGTGTGCTGCTCTGGGAAGGGTTTTCTCTCGCCTTGGTGCTGGGCTTAGCAAAGGGGTGCGGGCGTGAACCCTGGTGCCCGCACCGTGTGGAGTGAAAACGGCTATTTCCATTTTCCACCGCATCTCCTGCCGCACGGGGCGTCCGGTGGGAGCCCTCACCGGGCCGAGCTGGGTAAATTACTCTGATGGATTCTGTGCAAGTCTCAGCGCTGCCTCTCTTCACCATCTGCTGAGGTTGTATTCACAGGCTTTTCGGACCAACTTCCCCTTCTAGCTTTGATTCTGTCCTGGGAGGCCTTCTTTCGTGAGCAGACTCTAGACAGGCCCCTGCCTGGTACCCAGTGTGGGTAGCTCAGCGCTGACTCCATCCAGGCGTTTCCCTGCGGAGAGGTGCTTACTTGTTCAGAGGCAGAGCTCAGACCCCTGGCACCAGCCAGGTTCCTACTCGGTGCTGGGGGCGTCCTTTGTGGGCACGGGCACCCGGCTAGTTCCAGATCTGCTCCAGCTGTTACTTTCCACTGACCTCTCTCTGGTCTGGTCTGCAGGCGTCCGTGTCCTGGCCAGGGTGTGGGTGGGGTGGGTGCCCTCCCAACTTTGTGGTTCCGGTACAAGCCTCCAGTGCCCCAGGAGGCATGCAGAGTTTATCAAGCCCCCCCCCTGCCCCCCCCCGGGGGACTGTCCCACCTTCCACAGCCTCCTGTTAAGTCCCCTCTAATCTTCAGGCCGTTGCTAGCTCCCAGCAGAGCCACGGCCTAGGCAGGCTGCTGCTGGCTGCCCCGTGTGCCTGCCGCGGGGATGCTCGCTGTGATTGACAGGCCTCCGCGTCCATCAAGCGAGCCGGCCCCCGCAGCCAGGTCAAAGGCGCGGTCCGCACAGACTGCTTTGTCCCTCCCGGCCGTGCGCCCGGAGCGGATGGGCGCAGCTCTAGGCCGGAATACCCGAAGACCCATCCGGCTGGAGTCTGAAGGTCAGTGGCTCTCGTGCATTCATTCTTCTCAGCGCGGGGGCGGGGGGTGCCTCGAGTCCCCAGCCGCAGTGCGACGTTGACGTTTCTGGCGGTTCTCTCTCACTTCGCGGCGACTGTTTTGGAAGCGGGCTCGTGGACGCCATCCTCCGTGGTGCTGGCAGCGAGAATTCCACGGCGAGTCACGTTTGTGGGGACGTTTGAAAGTGAGCAGGAAGGGATGCCATGAAAACGAGTCAGAAAAAAAGGGGGGGCTATGTGTCATTATTTAACATGGAGCTGGAGGGCAGATTCCAGCCGAGAGAGAGAGAGAGAGAGAGAGGTGACATTGTGAAACTCAATAGCAGGAAAAGTCATGACATACGTAGACTTGTCGACTTTTTAAATCCTCGCTTGAAAATCAGGCTGAGAAATTTCATTGTTATTGTGGCCTGCCCTGGTTATTTTTTTTTCTGGGGAATTTCTGTGCTTATTGCTGATGGGCAAACATGGCCCCTTTTAAACAATTTTCACTCCTGCGTCGGTTTTGCTCCTTTTCTGGAACACAGGGTTCCATTTTTCCTGTCATGGCCATCAGCTGTCAGTTCCCCGATCCATTTCATACAGCAAATGGTGTTCTTTTGCAGCAAGTTCTAAAAATGACAAAATTATTTGCATAGTTGGCGGCCTGCACCAAGGGACTTAATTTTATAAAGATACTTAATTTTACTCTGCAGAAGCAGAATTACATAAAACAACATAAAAGCCATTTTTGCTTCTAATTAACTTGAATAATTTTTCCTGCCTCTTAAGACTTTATATTAAATTAACTGAGCCATTTTTTTTAAAAAGGGACACTATCTTCCAAAGCCCTTCTTTATATCTTTTTCCTTCTAAGATGTATGAATGTTCCTGTGTTCACAGAGTTACAATCTAGAACATGCATTATGATCTCTGTTAAAGATTTCGCACGAAAAAATTGGAGATCTATTAAAATACTTGCCATTTAACAATCGCTGTCTGGCTTGCAGCCTGCGCTTCAGTTCTGCTGTACCTCATTTAAAAACCTACTTGCAAAAACTAGGAAAAGATGAAAATTCATAACCCTGAGAAGTAATGAAATATCTCACAGATCTGGGAGGAATTTATACCGTTTAAGAGGCATATGGAATCACACTGGAACTCAAGTCAGCAGCTCATCCTGACAAATACTTCATTCCTGGATGACTGCAAGAATTTATTATCTTCACGGGTTCAGACGAAAAATATATAACGCTGAGCAACTTAGGCAATATAGCAGGTACCAGCTGAGGGAGAGCCTCTATTAATAATTTTCCTCCTGCCTCTCTCTGAAGCATCACCACGATGGTCACAACAGCAGAATGAGAATGACGAGTTCCGTGACCAGGAAGGAACTCGGGCAGGAAGTGTTTCGAAGGACAACTCTGAGCATGAAGCTTGTGATGAGCACACATCCAACCTTCTCTGGTTTCAAAAAGACCATAAAGCCCATAAAAAGGCAATAGTAGATCTTGAAACACTGTGTGCGTGAATTGCAAGACGAAAGATGAACATGTGTCCAGGGTCCTGGAGCTCGCTCCCAGGTTTGGCGATTCTTTGGGAGGGCTCTGGGACTCGGCTTAAGGCAATACCCACGGCCACGTGGTTAGAGAGAGGATGCAGAACAGACCAGCAATGGGGACAGGTGTGTGGGTGAAGTCCACGGGTGACCGGAGCCAAAGTTTTAAGGCTCCTCTCCCAATGGACTCCCAGAGGACGGGTCTGATCCCAAACAGTGTCAAATTGTGGCAGCACGTGTGAAACGTTACCCATCTGGGAAGCTTACTAGAGACTCAGGGCCCAAGGATTTTACTGGTGGTGCCCCCAAGGCACCTCCGCCCAGTATCCCCGAGGCTGAGCAGGTGTCCAGCGTGAGCCACGCTGCCCATCCGGACTGTTCAGTGCGGGGAGCCACCCTCCTCGGTTGGGGATGGGCAGAGACTCCCACAATACCTGCTGCCAGATGCCGACCAGCACCCACCTAGCAGGCGGCTCTCTCTAAGGAGAGCAGTCTTAAGTCTGCTGTCTTAACTCTTTTCTGCACAATACACGATTTTTATTTAAAAATGATTGTGTAAGTCAGGATTAAAAAGGCCAACTTTTTAATAGAAGAATGGCTAAAACACATGAGTAGGCAATTAACAAAGTTTAAAGATACCGGTGCCTCGTAAAATTATGAAAATATTTCTAATTTATCAGACATGAAAGGCATGCATATCAAACTGGTGAAATTAGATTGTTTTTAACATGACATTCCTTAGTGGTGCGTATAGTGCTGGGAACTTTGTACTTCCAGGGACCTTTCTGAAGAGGATAAGTCAGCACAGTCTCCCTCTCTCTCTCTCTGTCTCTCTGTCCCTGTCTCTGTCTCTGTCTCTCTCATCTCTCTGTAGATAGAAAGATTTAGGAATAAGAACATGGCTGTAGATGAGAGGCAGATGGACATAGATAAGCATATAGATGGGACTTTTCCATTCTTACGAATGTTGAAATTCATTCTAAGTTATACTAGGGAATGATAAGATTTGCTGGGAAAATTCTGGGTTAAGAATATTCACTGCATCATTATGCAATAATATTAGAATTTAGAAATCATCCAAGTGACCTACCTTGAGGAAATAAATATGTGTACTATATTTACATAAATGAGTACTGCGTAGCCATTAACATCATGTTGGAGAATAATTATCTCTGTGAGGAGAAAGCTACCCACCCCCCACCCCAAAAAAAAGAAAAAAGAGAAAAGGTTGTAGCACTTGTGCCAGAATGAATGATTAGAATAAGGCAAGGTAATAAATGCAAAATAATGTTTGACAAAGGATAACAGCAAATTAGTTTGGACAAGATGAATTAAACCACTGTGTGGCTTTGACAGCAATTTTTATTCCATTTTTTTCTAGTAAAATGTACATTACATAAAATCCGTGATTTTAACCGTTTGTAGGTCTGCATTCAGCACATTCACGATGTTGTGGAACCATCACCACTATCCATTTCTAGAACTTTTCATTAGTCCGCAAAGAAAGTCTGTGCCCATCGTACAGTGACTCTGCACTTGTCCCTCCCACCCCCCTGGCATCCTGTACTCTGCTTTCTGTTCCTCTGAGTTTGCCTTTCCTGGGCTCTTTATTGCAGTGTGTCTGACCCTGATCCTTGGGGCATCCACTTCAAAGACATTTGTCTCTAACAAACGCGATGCGCCGAATGACACAGCTGCTAGCCAAACAATTCGATTAGCAGCTGGGCTGCCCCTCCCCATGACGCTCCCTTTTAGAAGGCCCGGGGTGATACAGGTCAATACTCCTTCTTTTTCCCGTCACGTGCCCTAGTTCCCACTTTTACACCTTAAATGTGCCAAGGAACTCTACCGTTCTCGACAGCATGGATGGAACCAGAGATTATTATGCTAAGTGAAATAAGCCAGGCGGTGAAAGACAAATACCATGGGATCTCACCTGTAAGAGGAACCTAATGAGCGAAACAAACGAAGGAGCAAAATAGAGCCAGAGACATGGAAACAAGAACCAGAGGGGAGGGAGGGCAGGACGAGGGGGAAACGAGGGGAAGGGTCTAGTCAGGGAACACGTGTGAATGACCCACGGACACGGACAACGGTGTGGGGACTGACTGTGGGGGCGGGGGCTGGGTGGGGCAGGGGGAGCAACAAGGGAAAATTGGGACAACTGTAATGGAATCACAACAATAAAAAAAAAGAGTGAACTCAGCCTAGACACCCCACCTTTGACCCCGATAGAGACAGAGCCTCCGCCCACACCCCCTCCTCCCCCTTCACCGGCAGGGAGCCTTGCTGTGCGCCCTCCCGGCCTGGTGGGTAGCTGGTCTGGTCTCCACGGCTCCCGTGGGAGCGGCTGAGAGGCATCCTGGAGTCACAACGAGAACCACAAGGGCCAGGCCCGACACAACCGTGGCTGTGGTAGGGCAATGCCTGTGGGGGACCCCGCAGATGTGTGGGCCCATAACATCGCTGTCAAGAGGCGGAGATGACGCGTTTTTACAAGTGGAATCACATAGTATTTGTCGTTTTGTGTCTGGTTTACTTCACTTAACATACCGTTTCCCAGGTTCATTTGGATGGTAGCACATGCCCAAATTTTATTCTTTTCAAGGCAGAATATTATTCCGTTGCATGTATAGATCACATTTTTTTTCATTTTTTCATCTGCTGACAGATATTTGGGCCATTTCCACAGTTTGGCTATTGTTAACAACACCCAGCTGTGATGATCAGCTCTACAGAAAAGAAGGAAGGTACACAATCAATATTTAAGTTTCCACCTTCCACCTTGTAGTTTTCTTAGGAAACTGGAAAAAAAGGAGCAAATTAAATCCAAAGGAAGCAGAAAAAAAAAGAATTACAGCAAAAATCGACCTAAATGAAATCAGGAAATGCACAGAGAAAAACCAATGAAACCAGAAGTTGGTTCTTTGAAAAGATCAATAAAATTGATAAGCCTCTAGCTGTGCTGAGAAGAAGAAGAGAGCAGACACCAATGACTCACACCGGAAATGAAAGAGCCGTCACCACAGATCTTACTGGCGTCAGTACAGGAATACTATAAAAACCCTGTGCCCACAGATGTTGTAACCTAGACAGATGGACCAGTTACTTAAAAGACACAATTTATTAAAACTCACACGAAAAGAAAGAGAATCTGAATAGAACTCTATTAGAGAAATTGAATCAACAATCAGTAACCTCTGGAAAGAGAAAGCACCGGGCTCAGAGGGGTCCACTGGGAAATTCCACCAGACATTTAAGGGACGCACCATGGTGCAGGCGCTTTGGAAGACAGCCTGGTGATTTCTTACGAAACTGAGTACACTCCTACCACGTGACCCAGCAATCACCCTCCTTGGTATTTCCCCAAAGGAGTTGAAAACATATGTTCACACACAAAACCGCTTTACTCATAATCGTCTAAACTCCGGAACAAAACGAGATGCCCTTCAGTAGGTGAATGGGCGCACCGCGGTCCGCTCAGACAAGGGAATACTGCTGAGCGCTACAAAAGGAGTGGGCTGTGAGGTCAGGGAAACACATCAAGGAGCCTGAGTGCACGTGGCTTGGGGAGAGAGGTAGGTCACTCCGGAAAGGCTGTCTATTCCAGAAGACCTCCTGGAGAGGCAACACAAGACAGTGGGGACAGTCAGAAGTCCAGTGGTGGTTGGGGGCTGGGGGGAGAGAGGAGGAACAAGCAGAGCGCACAGGAGACTGTTTCAAATGCACGGTTCACAGTACGTTTTGTTCTCGGTGCTGCTGTACGTCGGATGCGTTTGGGCAAGTGTGTAATGGCACGTATCCATTACTGAACATCTTTATGCTCCGTGGAGCACAAAAACACTGCGTGGTGGGCTAGAGAGGCAGAGAGAACCGGATGGGGAGCGGCGTTTGGTTGTGCCTTTCCGTCTCCACTAGGGCCGCCCCCACGCTGGCCCTCGCGCCCCCAAGGACCGCTCCTCCCGGGATGTAATTTTCCCAACGCTGTTTGAGAGGGGTCACATCGCCCGGCTCTGCTCAGAGGGAGAGCGTGACAGCTGGGAGTGGCACCTTCCAGCCAGATGCCGGGCCCCAGGTGGGGGCCCTGTGTGTCCAGGTGGCCGTGGGCCCCTGCAGGGCGGGGCGCCAGAGCCGTGGGCTGCGAGAAACGGTGACATCAGTGAAGAGATTACAAACGGCTATCACTGTCTTTTAAAAAAACTATTGTTTATAGTTGTCCCGCCTTTTTCCCCATTGCTCTTCCCACCCTGTCCCTCCCCCACACCCCCACAGTCAACCCCCCCCACTGTCTGTGCCCATGAGTCCTCTATTCGTGTTCCTTTGCTTGCCCCTTCCCCCTTCCCCCCATTATCCCCCCTCCCCTCTCCCCTCTCCCCTCAGGCCACTGTCAGTTTGTTCTTTATTTCCGTGTCTCTGGTTCTGTTTGGCTCATTCGGTTGCTTTGTTGATTAGGTTCCACGTGCAGGTGAGACCCTGTGGTATTTGCCCCTCACCGCCTGGAGTATCTCACTGGGCATGATGCCCCCCAGTTCCATCCGTGCTGTTGCGAAGGGCAGGAGTTCCTCCTTTTGAATACTTTAAAAACAGGTCCCACGTTTTCAACTGTTAACCTATTTCTACTGTAAGAAAAAGAATAAAATAACAACAATAGTCAAATACAGACCTCGGGACATTTTCAAGTGTGGTCTTGTTCCAATCATCCCCTTTTCAGCAGATCTCCACGGACCCTCGGCGAGAGGACCCAGGAGACCGTTCCCAGATTCCTTCCCTCCCCACCCCGCATGGGAACCCAGACGTTCGGGCCGCCTGGGAGGTACGTTTGGGGAGCCCCGTGGCCGTGTGCTTTCCTGCGGGCCGGGGCTGCAGTCCGCACGCCTCCTGGCTGCGTTCCCATCGCTTTCCGAGTTAGCGACAGCGCATCTCACAGGTGTTGCAGCGCGCACCGCAGCCGCCACGCACAGGCGGCGTGAGAAAGGCTGGGGACTGGCGAGCGGCCCCGCTCTGAGGCCGGGTTCCCCGTGCGGTGACAGGTGGGCTGTGCGAGGCACAGAGGAAGCTGTGTGACCCGCACGTCCGAATGCAGACCGGCCCTCCGGGGAGGGAGTGGGCGGCGCTGGCTCGTCACCCGGACTTGCTCATTTGGCAGATCCTACGATCACGTCTGTGTTTCTTGACTCAGCTTCTCGCCTTGGATGTCGGGACCCTGAACCTGTCCTGAAATGGCCCTCAGGGTCCTCCCCTCAGCCCTCCCTTGGACCACCACCTGTCAACACACAGCCTCCATGGCTGTAGCTCACACTGTTGCAGCAGGTACCAGCCAGGACCGCGGTTCATCCCCACCTGCCCCACCGGGGGGGTGGACGCCTTTGCCCCCTGTTACTGTACAGCTGCTCACAATCCTAGTGGAAACCCCGCCAGCCAAAGCCTAAAATCTCTGGTTAAGAGACTTTGTGATGGCATTTGTCCAGAGTACTAAGGGAAAAATAAATTAAATTATAGAAGGATGCTCTCACTAAAAAAAAATGATCTGGAGACATGTGCTGGGGCCTCCCGAGCAGACCCAGCCCGCGTCCACGCGGTAGTTATTCAGCAGTGGGAGCGACGCAACGGGCAGTTACAGTGGCATCTCCGCAGGCCGGATGCATTTGTCTGTGATTGGGCCGGTCGGGATTTCACAGTCCGAAGCCTCATGCATTGGTCAGTCTTGTTCCATTGTTTGCAGCCAAGTGACTCAATCATATTGTTCGTGTCACTCAGGGAAAAAATAAAAGGGAGATGGTCTAAAATTAGCTTGTGTACTAACGCCAGGCAATTGGTCTATGTCCAGATACATTTTCCCGCTGCTGAGAGATTCCTGGTATAAAATTTAGAACCCATTTGTGACGAGTCACAGCCCATTAGCCATCTGCTCCCTGTTCTTCACCTTTCTTTTTGTAACACAAAGATTTGATTTTCACAATAATCTAAAAATACTTTACACGCATTAAGAAATGCCAGCAAGTGCCGTCAGCATCTCCCATTAGAGCAATCATTTTGATAAACCTGAGATTGAGGATACAAACATTAAGGCATGGGTAGTTCATATACGGTAAAAGTAACACGTAGAGGAAACCACAAAAATGTCTCCCCCAGTGAGTAACGCATCGCAGTGGAAGAAGACACAGCCTTCGTGCCTTACAACACGCACGGGTGATCACACCGCCGCGTGGGCGTCAGGTGGACATATGAATGCTCTGAAACCGGGCAACCCAGGATTATCATCGAGAACTTTCTGCCTTCACGCCCTGACTCCAGTGGTCACAACCTTTTCTACGCCAGCCCCCAAGAACAGAGGGCAAAGGGGAAGAGACAGAACAGCCACGCGACTGCATGACTCTGGCCAGAGGTGGCTGACAGTTCGTGTGCCCCAGTGGCCTGGACGGCTTCCTTGGCTGTGGCCTTCTGCATCTTATCCATCTTACAATTCCCGGCATTTCATGCCGCACTGGCGTGCATTTGGCACATTTAATTACATTTTTTTCTAAATGTAAACGTCTTTAGCAGCACAGAACACTTTGAAACTATGGTAAATATAAGGAATAAAAGGTATTTGTCCATAACCCTACTACTCTGTGATGAAACTGAGCATGCGGGATGCGTCTGGTGGCATTTCTGCTGTCCACGTGAGTGTGCGTGTGCCCACGTGTCTACATCCATGCGCACTCATAAATACACAACCGGGGCGATGCTGTCCGTGGTGTTTGCAGTAATTTTTATCACTGTGATGCCTGCACACATATTTTAAAAGTCAAATCGAATGGCCAGGCTCATAACACAACAGAAGTGTCTCCTGACTTACTCCCTCCCACTCTGGATTCCCGCCCCTCAGGGCGACCACCTTCCACAGGTGGAACTGTTTCTGCGGGCGTGGGGCTCTGCGTCCCTGAACAGCTCAGGCTGCGGACGCGGGATGGTTCGGAGTCCGGTGTTATTAGCTCCTTCCTGCGAAGGCAGATCACGGCGCTCTGTCTCTAAGGGCAATCATTGTTTGTGTTTTTATAACTTGTGGGCATTTGCTTTTATTCCTGTTTGTATATTTTCTCCCACCTTTCTTTGAGGTGGTGTTTTCTAATTTGAGGAGTGATTTAGAAATTTATGAATATTGTGTTTTATTTAATAGTAAATGCAACTGTCGCCTGTCCCTAAGCGTGCCGTGGGAGTGTGAAAATACGTGAGGAGGAGGGAAAAGCACGAAGGGAATAAATCCGACTCACTACATGAGAGAGAAACACAAATGTGTCGTATTCTTCCACTTTTTAAAGCAGTTCTGACTCAGTTCCCACACACTGGCACTAGTAGGTAATCCAAAATCAGGCAGTTTTCAAGACCTTTCTTTATATGCCTAGATTTTTTGGAGGGTCTTTATTTTCCTTTATTTTAATTCAATGGACAGGACTGAGAAGTCTGATTTAGCGACCTGGTTCTACAGCGTTTTTGTCTATTTCCTGAAAGTTTACGATAAAATGTGTTACTCCTGGGTCTAAACATGGGCATTGAAACAGTTTTCAACACACAAAACCCATTATTTTTTAATTGTGGATGAACTTTCATCAATTAAAAACACCTTGTCTTATTTGATATTTATTTTTGGGATTCAAGTTTGCCTGAAATTGTTACAGTAGCAATTAATTTTCATCTACATTGCTTTTCCATGCTGTTCCTCTCCCAGTCAGAGCCAGTAGGATTTTTAAAGCACATATACTTCTAATTAACATGCTGTAAAAGTAAGTTTCGTTTTCTCTGGTGTAGTAGATTTTTAAGTTATAAATCATTTTGAGGTATGATCTCATAGTTAAGATTATGGTTGATGGGTTGATAACAATGCTGATTACTTAAAGGGAATTACTGTTTAGAATAAAAAAGGAGAATATTTCATACAGAACTGAATATCACAATAAAATCTCTAGTTACAGAAAATTTTGTGTTGTTGTTAAATATTTTTATTATGGAAGAAAAAAGAAAAGTAAGCAGCAAATAAGAAGAAATTTTGAATGAACATAATTTACCAAAAGGAATCAGAATGTAGGAATTATAGAAAAAGCAACAATTAATAAAATGGCAAGCAAAAATGCAAATTTATTTGTAATACATCATCACAACATTTTTCATTGAAAAACCGATAAAACAGTTAAACAAGCAGCAAGTATTATTGAAGAAAGCAAAGAAACAGACTTGTAAATTCCAAGGAGAATGAGAAAGACGATGTAACACACAGGACAATTAAAGAAATCTTGAAACACTGCAACATGTAAGTGAAAGGCAGCAACTTTGGAAACTGAGATAAATAACACGATTTTTCTGACAAAATAAAAACTCCCCAGATTTCCCAAGAGGAAGTGGAAAAACATAACGGGCCAATCAGAACAGAAGAAATTCGGGAGGTAATAAAGACATCCTGCTGAAAAGGCCGCCTGAACAAGGCCCTTCGCAGCTGCATTTTATATGACCCATTGAGGACCAGCGGTGCCATTGGGACTGTCCTTGGTCACGAAGAAGACAGAAATCCTCCTGCTTCATTTTGCAAAGCTGGCAAAACTTGAATAATAAAGCTTTACCAGGATAACATCTGACGTCAGAGAAAAATCTCAGTAATAAGTAAAAGCCAGATCATTTCAAATACAATTTTAGCAAAAGAACCCAGAAATACATCAAAAGATGAATACATTATGCCGAAGTAGGATTTAATACATAAATAAAAAGTGGTTAAATATGAAAGCATGTATTATTAAAGAGAAGACCACAGACCCCAGCTGGATGGAGTCAGTGCTGATGCTCAGGACGCTGAATCTAGACTTACTCTCTGGCCTGTGGCGGTTCTCACCTTCTCCAGGGATGCAATGTTAGTCGGTCAGTCTGGAATGTTCTGGTCGGGACCAGTGCGACAACCCACCACGTGGGCCCTCTAATCCCCAAAGGAAGCCGAGGCGATCTGCCTGCTCAGGCTCCACCTTCCTCTAAGGAAAGGTCATGTTGCCTGAAACAACCTTTCCTTCCCTTCCTTGTGCCAATAGCTTCTGGTCTTGCCCAGTTTCTGCCTACAGAGGCGTTCCATTATTGCACAGCTTCTCGGAGCTCCTGTCTATTTATTAGATGGGATGCTGGCCAACGTATGAATTGTTCTCCGAAGCCAATTAGATATTTAAGACTTACCCAGTTGGAGTTCTGGTCTTTAGCAGTATTAAAAAATCCATTACATCAATAAATTATAGGAAAAAATGATCATATCTATCGATGCTGCAAAAGTATCTCATTCTTTTTTTTATTTCTGAAATTAATACACTGGCACAAGAGGTTGCACAGTGAGAAGGCTTCTTCTCATAATTGCCCTACAGCTGAAACTTCAGAATATCGAAAGAAAAAAAATTGTACAAACAGCTGCCAGGGTAATGGTGGCCACCTACCAAAGAATGAGCCTCTTCCAGCCAGCAGTGCGTGCACCTCGATAATCACAGCTCATACCTATTAGGACCTCAGTGTTCACTGACCTCAAAGTTCAAGGTCAAGGTGCCAGCAGGACCGATTTCCCCTGAGGCCTCTATCTTTGGCTTACAGATGGCCACCCCCTCGTGTGACCTTCTTTCCTTGTGTGTGATGCACTCTTGGTTTTGCTTTTTTATTTTTCCCTATAAGGACGCCAACTTTATGACCTCGTTGAACCTTCATGACCTCGTAAAAGGCCCGGTTTCCAAATTCAGTTGCACTGGTGGTTAGAGCCTCAACGTGTGAGTGTCGGGGACATCGGACCTTCTGTACCAGCAGCATTGAAGAGAAGCATAGCAGTTGACCTCCTCGTCTTGTTCCTCATGTTAAAAAGAATGCTTTAGGGTTTTTTTTTTTTACCATTAAATATGGTGTTTGCTGTGGGTGTTATGCAAAACCCCTAATGGTTTGAGAAGTTACCTTTTTCCTCGTTTGCTTAGTGTGTTTTTGTTCTTTCCAGGAGCAAATGTTGACTTTCACTAAATGCTTTTTCCACCGTCAGCATTCGGTTTGCATGCACACTGTGACGGACTTACGGCCCTCAGAGTGGGGCTCTGATGGACCATGGCAGACTCTCCGGAGCCACAGGCCGACGGGGCTAAGGGACACTGCACTCGGGACAGGCGCCTCTCCTCTCTGTTTCTGCCTTCAGTGCTTCCCTTGGGACGCTTACCCCTGTTAGGCTGCAGAGAAGCCTTGTCACTCCCAGTGCTTTAGTTGTTTGCTTTGAGTCCCCGTGTCTGCACGGGTGTAAGCAATGGCAGCTGAAGGGAGAGGTAAGGGTTCTTGCCTTCTGAATAAGGATGCCCACACATCAGGAGACACATGCCTATATCGGGGGCTCTGGTGACACGGTGGGTGGTTGGGGGGACACGCCGTCCTCCTATCTTCAGTGACATCGAGGTACCCATGTTACTGGGCGAGCTGAGCTTGAAAGGGTGCAAAAGAGAACACTTGGTTCTTTGCCCGTTGCCTTCCAACCCCCAACTTTGGGATCCTCTTCCCCCACCTTTCGCATGGAGTCTTGCCCAGAGCCCCAGACTTCGGGTTACTGTCGGACAGGAAAATTCCCTCTCGTGTCTTTGGTCCTGAGGTCGGCCCCTGCTCAGTCACCGAAATGCCTGCTCCCTGTGTTAGTCAGGACTCCAGGTGTCCGATCAGCCCGGCTCCTTGGCACCCTGACTCCCGTCAGTGTCACACCCAGACACCCGGCGTGGGGAGCAGCCAGTGGTCACTTCGACCTCCTCCTCCATGAGCTGTCGGAAAGATCCGGGGGTTGTAGCGCACAGCAGAGCCACACCCACTGTGCTTGCGGACGCGTGACAATGTACTAGAGTGACCATGTCGTGACCCTCCTGGCTGGCTCAAGGTGCTCACAGAGGCTCCCGTCCTGGTGCTGGCGACTCTCTCCAGCCACTTCTCTGCGTCGACCTGGTGTCTCTCTCACTCTGGCCTGGGAGAGGACTCAGCACCTGTCATTTTGTTTTAAAATTTGGGGCATTATTAAGTCTGAGTCCAAGAAGACCATATTTTGCCCAGGCTGGCATAGCTCAGTGGATTGAGCCTGTGCTGCAAACCTAAGTGTCGCAGGTTCGATTCCCAGTCAGAGTACATGCCTGGGTTGCAGGCCATGACCCCAGCAACCGCACACTGATGTTTCTCTCTCTTTCTCCCTTCCTTCCATCTCTAAAAATAAATAAATAAAATCTTTAAAAAAAGACCATATTTTAACACCTAGATGTTTGAAAAAATACTCCTGAAGTTGTATGAAGTATTATAGTCAGTGATTATGTAGTTTTTTACATGCGTACATTCATAAGAACAAATTATTAAAGTACATTGCTTCCCAGAATAATAAGGAAAATAATTTTACCCTGTTCTTATTAAACATCCCATATTGGAATGCTTATTTTATAATTCCCATCCCGAGGTGTGTTTATTTTTGCTTATATTCAGATTTGGAATATTTCTGACAAGAAATAAAATGTGTTCATTTCTTCGGCCGGCTCGCTAACGACCCTTTAGAAGTTCTGACTCAGCGCACTCGGAACAGGTGCAGGATTCACGCGCTCAGCGGGGCCGCAGCGCCCGAGAGCAGCACCGCTCTGACGGCAGGAGCCGCAGTAACTGAGCAAACGAGCTGAAATGGGTGGCTCCCATGCTGTTTGTGATTTGCAAATTAGATATACACAGGCAAGAAAAACGTTTCTACACTCGCCTTCTACAATTACGCTCAGTTCCTTACAATATTCCCCTTAAATGTGAGGATGGGGACTGTCAAACCTGGTTTCTGACTTTTGGAGAGGAAATTTGCAAATAGCCTTGGTTCGGGGGCATCGGATCCCACATCAAAGCTGCTTACAGTGTGATTGATTGGGCCGACTGCGACCCCAAATCAGGGCTGTTTAGAATTTCACCATCCCAAAATTAAAAAAAAAATCACAATGAGTTTCCTTTTTCTTTTTGGAAACTTTTCTTTTAATGAAAAATTCCTTGATCCTTTTAGAGAGCAAACACATTAGAAGAGGAAGAGCGGTAGCCAGGGTCCTGGCAACAACAGTCGGCCACCTGCACATGAGGTCACCGGAGGTGACGGTGGTGAAGACGGGCCACTGCTGGGGGCTCAGGGCGGGGCCTGGGCCCTGTCTGGGGGTGCCCCTGCGCCCAGTGGGGCTAGTGCAGGAGGCAGTGACCCAGAGTGTGGAGGAGTGGAGGGAGGCATGGAGGCGGCCCGTCGTCTCGGGAGAAGTATCTGGAAGAGGCTGGTCTGGTCCATGCAACCGCACCCATGGGACGGAAACCCGGGACTAAACACTCTCCCTCTGATTTCTGGTTAATGCTTCCTGTTGTCTGACCTCAGCTGCAAAGCCAGAGGTCAGTTCCTAGAGGTGAGCCTCCTAAGGCCCCGGGCAAGGGGGAGGGTAAGCTGGGTCTGGAGGGGCAGACGGAAGATGTGCACACAGTCCACACCTTTGGTCCCTCAGCCTCCACCCTTGAGCTTCATCCAGGTACAAAGTCCACGGCCTCCCTGGAGGGAACGTGGCACATCTCAGTATCTAACATACCTGTGCTGGGGAGGCATCTAGGTAGACACACTGTCACCTAAAGCCTGAAGCCTTAGCTGCAGCTTGGGGTCTGTATGTAAGGCAGCAGGGAATGAAGAAAAAGGGAATAAACAGTTATCATAACACAGAGCTGCTATGGTTCCTGTTTCGTAGCTTGTCACAGCCCGATGTTGGCCGTCACTGCTGTCTTCTTCCGTTTACACTGTTAGCACCTCATCAAAGCAGTGCTCCTTGCCTGATAAGGTGGCCCAGATCCTCCTTTAGTTAGGCCGTGAGGTCTTGAGATCTTATCTTTATTGGACAGTCGGGGTTCTCTCGTGCTAAGGAATCTCCTGGTTCTAGCTCGAACCTACTTGCCTGGAGGGTGGAGAAGCAGCCCACGGGATGAGTCACATCTGAGAGTGGAGTTACCCTCTTTTGATACAAGGGGCCCCAAACAGCCAAGGGTGCTCTCAGTTTCCAAATCGTGGAACCCTAGCTCTGTTCTCCAGTGGAAGCACCCCTCCCTGGGGGAGAAGGCTGAGACCGTGGGATCCAGAGGCTGAGACCGTGGGGACGGAAATCAAACATCCGTTGAGGGGTTGACCAGTAGCCAGCTCTGCGCCTCGGTTCTGAGCCCGACTAGCGCCGAGATGGCACCATGTATCAGCCACGAGTTAGAGACCAACTCCACCTCGGAGGCAGCGCCTGCTCTAGCATGTCCTGTCTCCCAGCTGGCGCAGTAACTGGTGTCCCGGCTCCTGGGACAAGCAGCAGGTGGTCAGAACAGAACCGCAATGCTACTCATCTCAGTCTGCACCGTGGAGTGAGCTCCTGGAGCAGACGCAGGGTCTACAGGATTAGGTGACGATGAGTCAGACATCCTGTACGTCTATAGATAGTGGCGCTGGCAAAAGTAGGGCAAGGAGGACTGATCTCCACCAAGAATTTGTGTCTGCCCTGTGCAGACAAGTCACTGTTCTCTCCGTGATAAGAGTCGCCCAAGGTGACCCCCTGCCATCAGGCAGCAGGTCGGCCTCCCAAATGACTGACGTCATACTGGGGGTTCGTGTTCGCCTTAGCACACATGGCCCATCTCATTTCCTCCCAGCCAACCGGGGGAGGTGGATGGAGACGCAACAGGAGACCCAGAGCTTTTCAAGTATCCGCTGGGCTCATTTGTCTCTTCAGTGCCCTGGGGAGGGTGCATTTGATTTTGGTTCCTTCTCTGGGTGAGGTTAATGGGAGGGGGAACATTTCCAGGGGCTTCCATCTGGCCTTTTCTACTATAATAGTCTTCACTCCATTAATCAGGAACCAAACAAGGACATTTTCTCAGTGGCTAAGTGTATTTATCCTGGGTCTGGGGAAATACCACAGATGGACCCACTGGCCCACGAGCCCTGCTGTGGGAAGAGCTCAGGTCAGGGGTGCACCTGTCACCCGGCCTCCACCGAGCCAACCTGGGTCAGTGGGTCGTGGTGACACTCTAGGTCTCCACGGGTGAGGATCGGGTTGGGGCTAGTGTCTCATGAAAGCCTTGGAACACCCCTGTTCTCCCTGCATAATGGTGCAGTTGAAGTTGTTCGAGTCCTGCGAAAGTGCTGGAGATGATTCTTGATATCATCCTGAGGCTGCGTGGCAGGGTCCTTCCCAAAAGGACTCAGGCTCCTCCTGTTGACCCTCAGATGCCTTGTCTGGTGGCTGTCAGCCTGGTCTGCGTGTTAGAATCTCACGGGACGCCTCACAAAGCCCTGACACCGAGAGGCCGATTCCCTGGGTCTGGGCTGTAATCTGGGCTCGGTGGGTTTCGAAACCTCCCCAGGGGCTCCTGACGGGACTGAAGGGTGAGGACCCCTGCTCCCCGGTGGCGTTCTTGTGCGGAGCAGGACAGTGTTGGCTTTGGTGCTTTTTACCAGGACCCCCAGTGACTGTGAGAGACCCAGACAACCTCCGCTGAGCACGCATGTGCACCGCCCAGTCAGTGGCTGCCGAGCTCAGCTGCCTTTTGGCAACGGGTCGGTGATGCACGCCGCCCCCCGCTGCTGGAGCCCACGCCTGAGTCCCAGCGTGGGGCGCAGGACCGACAAAACGTCACTGGTCTGATTAAGATAGTATGAAGCAGGGGCGTCAAACTCATCTCCACCGGGGGCCACATCGGTCTCGAGGTTGCCTTCAAAGGGCCGGATGTAATGTTAGGACTGTGTACATGTAACTACTCCTTCACTAGCGGCCAGGAACATGGCGCTGCCGCCGGGTAGAAACAGGGTGCTGGGCGGATAAAATGAGGTGGAGGGCCGGATTCGGCCCACTGGCCTTGTGTTGGTCCCCTGTGGTATAAAGTCTATAAAACAAAGTGGAGTCACTTATGTCAACCAAGATGGCTGCCAGGCAGCCATGACACTTTGGTTCAAGAGGAAAATCACCTAAGTCAGAGCAGAGGCGTCTGGCAAGGAGATGCACCCAACATGTCTGCACACGTGGTCCGAGTGGCAGTGTGTGCTCAGCAGGACCGCCCATAGACAGGCTGCTGGGCAGAGTCCCCACTTAGCATCGGGGGTGCCAAGGCATTTACTGAGAAGACCCAGAAGGGCGGAGGGCACTGCTTTCAAGGCGTAACTGAGGCAGCTCCAGACCACTGCGGAGACAGCCGAGCCCCACACCCCAGAGGGCGGCCCCACGCCACACTGATCTCCCTTGGCACCGGCTGCCGGAGGCCTTGCCTGCTGGACAGAGGGCTTCGTCCGCCCTGCTGCCCACCTGGCCCCGGAGGTCCCTTCTTGCAGGACGCTGACGACTCCCTTGTCCACCGTGCTGTCTCCCGACCTGCAGACCGAGACTCTGGGACTGGGGTTCATTAGCCCCCACGGATTGCTCTGCGTGCATGCGTGTGTGTGCGTGCGTTATAGTCTCTCAGACCGTTAGAGTGTGAGTAGGATATTAAAGTATGTCGATGTCCTGCTCTGAGAGAGCCCACATCCAATAAATGCTGAGCGAACAGCACGGTTACCGCGTGAGGCTCCTGTCTGTTCCTTGGTGCCGGGCTGCTCCGTAGGGAGCGAGCCGAGCAGTGGCCCGGCTGACTTACAGGACAGACGGTGTCACAGACCTGCGCCCTTGACACCCGGTCGGGTGGGCGGCACAGGCGCTGCACTGAGCAGGGCCTGGCCCACCCTGTGTTCAAACCCCACCCCCCACAGGCTCGCTGGGCTCTTGCCAGCGGAGATGGGCTTACTCCTATAGTTTGGGGGCGGGGGTGGGTTACATCTGCTTCCAGAGCAGACCTGGTGCTTCATGGTCCTGTCAGTGCCAGAATCCAATTCTAATTATGATTGTGAGCCTGGAGGCACGGGGTGAAGTGTAGGTTTGGGCCGCTGGCTAAGGGGGAGTCATTCGTGGGCTGTAAGGCAAGAGGAGAGGGGCTCCTGCTCGTGGAGAAGCTCAGCGGCCCTCTGTGCTGGTAGGAGCTCCACAGATTTTGGGAGTCCAGCGTTCCCTGCATTGTCTCTGGGTTCCAATGCTCCCGGCCCATGTCGCAGGGCCGCCTGCCCCTCTGGCAGGAGCCGGCAGGGCTGGGCATGTCCTGCGGTCCTTACGATCAGACCCCTGGCTCGGCCCTCAGCCCCACCTGCCCCCAGACTCCAGGGCGTGAGGGTTTGTTTGAACCCGTTGCCTTGACTTTCTGAATTCGACTCACATTCTCAGTTAGGTCTCCACTGCCTTCTGTCTCCCTGTGGGGCGGAGTTGCTCAGCCTCACCCCGCGGACGCTGGGGGCCAGACCTCTGTGCGGTGGGCTTCTGCCACATCGTGGGGGGGTTTGCAGCACCCCTGGCCTCTGCCCACCAGATGCAGTAGCAACCCCCGTCCCCAGGTTGTGACGGTCATACTGTCTCCACACATTGTCACAGTTCCCTGGGGGACAAAACTGCCGCCAACCGAGAGCCGCCACTTTAGAGCTATCAGAGAAAAAGCCATTTAATGTTTTTAATCCGTATTATCATCGTGGAGACTAATAGCTACAGCAAATTGATTTTTCAGCCACGTGCCCTCCGCTTGCCCTTCACCGCGGCCTCCACTGGGGTGCATCAGCGCGGTCCCGGGAGCAGCTGGGTGCCTGTGTCCCCTTCCCTGTGGCAAGGAGAATGACCCGGTCCCAGAACCCTGTGCTGAGGGTCCGTCTCCTGGAGCTGTTTCCAGCAGCAATTTCTGTGTCAGTTAACATCCCAGCAGGAAACAGATGTCACACTCAGTCCCAGCAACTGGCCACCGTTTCGTCAGCCACTATTTACACAGATGTGGACAGAATGTAGGGAGACCAGCTGCAAAAGTGCAGGGCCCTGAGCTCGAAATGGGCAGTGGGGGCTCCATGCCCACCCCTAGGCCCGAAGAAGCAAGGGGAAGAGAGAAGGAGAAGTTCCCAGAATCCTAGAACCAGCCTGGAGAGGGAGCAAGGGGCAGGGGCGGGCAGGCGGGGGAGAGAAACGTGACAGAGCCATCTGGTGGCACCTCGCTCCTGTCGCTGTCCTGTAGGAGGGAGGGAGCCTGGGGAATGGACCCCCCCCCCGCCCCACCGCCCCATCCTCTCCGCTTCCCCTCCCTTCTGTGCTGTTCCCTATCGGCAGAGCCCACCCGCAAGAGCGCTGAGAACTCACGTCGTCAACAGGTTCTCCAGCGAGCGGGACTGCCCTTTGAGAACCGCGGATTCGGACACGAGGGTTACCGGGGGGCTCCTTCTCGGCAGCAAAACTGACGGCGAACCTCATCGCTGCCTCCCGGGGGACCCTCCTTCCCCTCTCTCCCCACCGAGCCTGTGTCTCCCAGTTTCTTCGCGTGGTTTCTCCTTTTCTCTGGCGAAGTGTATTCTCTCATGACTTCTTGGAAGCAGGAGGTCCCCTTCCTGCTCCTCTTCCTCTTTCTCCTCTCCTTCCTCCTTCTCTTCCTCTTCTGCGTTGAGATTATTCAACGTTGGGCTCATCGAGACACTGTCTTCTGGCCCCGGACATGCTGCTGAGTGTCACACGTCCTCCCGACAGCCAGTCCTTTGCAAAGTGACCTGTTTTTCTCTCTGGCGACTTTCAAAATTTGCTCTTTATTCTCGATGTTGTGAAATTCAACAATTATGACTCTTCATGTGGATCTGTTTCATTCATTTTCAATCTGGCCAAGTTCTGTGAAAAAACTCAGTTGAGATTTTTATTATAATTACATTGAATTTATAGATTAATTTGGGGTTCATTGACATCTTTACAACATTTAGTCTTTTCATCCATGAACGTACAATAAATCTCTCTCCATTTTTAAGATCTTTTATGCTTTACAATAAAATACTTTATAATTTCCTCTTGAAAAGCTTTATATTTCTTTGAGATATATTCTTTAGGTATTCGATATTCACAGGTAATTCTTTTTTTTCCCATTGCAAGTGTGTCTTTGTAAAAGCACATTTTGTAATTGGTTATTGCTGGCACAGAGACAAGCTATTGAATTTTCTATATTCATCTTTGATTTACAAAAGTCATTGCTTACTGGTAAATTTCAATTATTTTTCTGTGAGGTCTCTTTAATTTTCTTTGTAATCAATCACCTTACTTTAATTATCAGCAAATAACAATTTTGTTTCTTTCTTTATGACTATAACCCTCATTCGTTTTCATACTTTTCATTAATGAACAAGAAGTTTCAGCCGGGGTCCTTGAATTCTTTCTGACTTTAAAGGGATCTCTTCAACTGCTCTAATATTAAGTACACTAACTTCTGGCAGTCTTTGGTAGATACACTATTGCGTTCAAATTCATTCCTTAGTTTGCTGTTTCTTTTTTCATTAATGAGTTTTCTATTATCAGTGCCTTTTCAGCCTGTGTTATGGTGAACATGTCATTTTCCTGAGAGTCTCTGTTGAGGTATTAATTATATTAATAGTTTTTCTAATATAAAATAACCTGGCTATCTTGGCCTCCATTCTTCCTGGTCGTGGCGTGCCTTATGTGTCCTTGGTCGTCCAGCCCTCTGTCGCCTTAGTGTTGGTTACCTTTGCACGGCTTGGGTCAACAACCCGTGGGCTCCATCTGCCCCAGCGGACCTCTGCCCCTCTCTCTGAGCACGCAAGGCCTTTCCACTTGATTTCATTCTGCCCTCCGTCCTTGTTTATCCCCATCGCCCAAAGAAGCTCAAATCTTCTCGATCATCTTTACCCCCCAGATTCTTACGTCCATGTGGCCACACATCTCCTGACACGAGTCAAGCTTTCATCTCCCTCAGTCTTACAAATCCTCGCGTGGCCCAGAGTGAGCCCAAGGGCCCACATCTTCAAGTTCCTCTTTTAACTTCCCGGTGGAACCACGTTGGCCGCTTTCCTGGAAGCGCTCGTAGGTGGTGGGCGTTTTCTTTCCACGCTCCTCCTGCCGTCCACCCCAGAGTCCAGGTAGGTGGCTGTTGCAGACTGCACTGTATCAATGCAGAGACGGACACATCACTCACTGTACACCCGCCCGTGTGCTCTTTGTTCAACGACAACACTGGCACCTTTTCACTGGGATGCAGAGTCTACCTTCTCTTCTCTTGAACCTGAATGGACCTTTGTAAACGCTTCAACCACTGGAAGGTGGCGAAAGTTTTGCCGCGTAACTTCCTTTATTTCTTTCAACCTTTCCAATCCACTTTTATTTTCTTTTTTCCTCTCCACATACAGATCTTCTCCTCACACATTTTTTGCACTGTAAAGTAACTTTGTGTTGGTCAGGTACCATTTTACCCCTGAAAGTTCGGGCATCAAAATGGGACAGGCAATCAGCGGTAAGCCCATAAAATATTCACACAGCACAGCACGGTAATCTGCAGACACCTGGCCACGGAACCGCATGGGAACAGGACGGACCTACCTGTTCGGAATCGGATGCTCACGGTCCCCACCTGGTGTCTGAAGGCGGCAGAGATGACAGGCTGTTACTTCCGAGCACGTGGAACGCTGTGACCTGGAAGCCCCTGAGTGTGTTACCCCAGCGTTGGGTACCACCCCACCTCTCTCAGGTGGTCTCACGATCTTCGAATGTCAGGTCCGGCTGGAGCAAAATGGACACAGACAACACAGCGCACACTCTGCAGACTCATTCCAACTCCTCCTGCGTGCGCGTTGTGATTTTGAACGCAACTCCCTCCTAAAGCTGGGGGCTAAGAGGCAATCCGGCTTCCTCTGCCTGACTCTCTCTCTCTCCCTGGCAGCTTGCCCCTGGGACCCAGCCCCGGGCTGGGAGGCGCCCGGGCACCCGGAGAGCACACGTGGAGACTGCTGCTGCACTGACAGTTCCCGCCAGGCCCCCACGTCGCTGCCAGTGTCAGGAAAGCATGACACTTCCCACGAGGCAAGTCTCGGGGCTTTGCTTTCAGCTCAGCGCCCCAGACTTCACAAGAGCAGAGATGACTGTCCTTTTCGCGGCTTATCCTAATTCTTGACTCACAGAAACCGTGAGTGATAATAAGTGATTATTGTTGTTTTAAGCTTTGAGTTAATATGTTATGCAACAACAAATAACTAATAGGAGTCCTTAGTGTTTCTCATTATCGTTTCCAGATCATTATGTCAGCTTCCTCCCTATTAAACCCGAGATGCGCTGGGGCTCGTGTTTTGAGAGCGCACCACACGTTATTCTCTTTTCTTGCTACCCCTCATTCCTAGGGGATTTTAACCACCAATTCCTCACTTCCTTTTCTAACAACTCGTGATCCCTACTTTTTGATTATGTCAATATTCTCATAGCAAATGTTCCCGATACCCTGGGGCCCCGGTTCCCTTGAAGCTTCCCCCTCCAAGAAACCTGCCCACTGTGAATGTCGGGCTCCCTGTGGTCATTGCCAGTAGCTGCAAACCCCCCATAACCTCCATTTTCAGCGTTCTGTTCTCTGACGACCACTTTAGGTCATCCCGACTTACTCCCTGTACCCTCCAAGTTCAACAGCGTTCATCCCAATAAACCTTCCAGCCGATTGACCCGTGCCCTTGTCATTGTCCTTCACATTCCAGCTGTGCCCGGAGTTCTTTCTTTCCGAGCTTGGAGCTCCTGGTCCGTCACTGTGGTTATTCCCACACCCCTTGCCACTCTTTCTCTTCATTCCTGGCAAAACCTCGTGCCCAGTTAATTGCAATTCACCCGTAACCCCACACCTGCCACCGAGAAGGTGGAAGTAACCGGAGAGAAATACGTGATAACACTGGCCAGTCTCACACCGAATTCATACCAGTACTCGCAAGCGAGTTGTTGGTGCTTCCTGCCACTCACATTGCCTTTCCCCTGACCTTTCCACTTCCGGATTCTCCCAGACACCTTTCTAAAGCTCCAGAACCAACCTTTCACCTCACTCTCACGTGATGACTTTTTTTTTTACTTATTTCTATAAGAAAATTTTTAAAAATTAACAAGATTAAGCAGCTTCCATACCGATCACCTGCATCTGGGCCTCACTTTTCATTACGTTGAGTGAATTCTCTGTGCTCCAAACCCAGCTCCTTTATTCATGCCATTACCTCCATTTCCTCTTTCCAACTGGGGCACACACTTGAGTCATCTCTCTTTTGTGTCATTAAATTTCCCCTCTGCGGGGCCATTTCCACCAGCCTGCATGGACGGTTAAAATACTCTTAAAGAACTGACTCTCTTAACCCCATATCCCTCTCTAGCAATGCCCCGCTTCTCTGCCCATTTATGTAAGCAATTTCTTAAAAAAGTATGTTCTGTCCTCTATTTCCCCATTCCACTTCCCCTCATTCTCTCTTGAACCTGCTCCCGTAAGTCTGCCCTCCGGCTCTTCCTGCAAAAGCTCTAGCTGCAAGGTCATCTGGGGTCTCCAGCTGGACCATGTCAACCATTATGTCTTGCTGCTCATCTGTTTACATGGGGCAACAGCAAGTAACACAATTTGCCCTCTGTTCCAGTTTCAAGGGTACCGATTGTGTCACGAGCAAGTTCTGGGGTCTAATGCACAGTGTGGCAGTCATGCAAGAAGGCGTGGTCCACTTGGGAGTTGCTCAGAGAGTAGATCTTAAATGTTCTCACCGAACACACAGGAAAGATAACCATGTGAGGCGATGCATGTGCTAACTGACCTGCTTGGGGGTAATCACATTGCAAGATAAGCGTGTATCAAACCATCTCATCGTACATTTGAAATTCTATGCGTCAACCATACAGCAAAGCTATGTGTCAATCATATCTCGGTACACCTGGGGGAAACTTTATTTGGCTTCTAGGAATGATTTCCATCCATCCTCCATCTCACTGTGTTTCTGCCCATCGTTGTAGCATCTCTTGGAGGAAGGCTCAGAGTCAGGACCTTCCAGGGAATCACGAAACAGAGGCCATCTTTCAAAGCATAGGAATTATCTTTATTCGTACAAGTGGAATGAGGGAACAGGTATCAGCAATTTACTCCCTTAAAAATTTTTCTCCTATTTGACTATCTCAGAAATACCGTGTGTTGCGGTCAGCAAACTTCTCTCTGGCTAGGCTGATGCAATTTCACTTTGTCGTTTTGTAAGCACTGAAGTCACACAATGAGACATGGAAAGTGGTTCCCATTCAGATTCCACGGGAGGGTGTGTTGGTAAAGGGGGGACAGATTGAGGTGCAAGAGTGTTCTCTCCGAGGCCAGTCATCTGACCCGAATATTTACACTCGCCACACCTTTGTCTATGGAAGAGTTCTGGAAGCTTCGAAGAAAAGTAAAACCCAAGCACACGACAAGTGTTACAAGTGGCAGTGTCACCAATAAAAATAACTTTGTGAATGTGAAATGGTGCCGAGGAGGAGGCACAATGGAATGAATCAGTTATAAGCTTTTCAGCAGACGAGGCAAAAAGGAAGTCTATTAATTATATAATTTAGTTTCTCGGAAGTGAAACTAAGTTTTCAGAAGATGCACAACCCGTCTTTCATGAGCAGCAGAGAGGACTCCCTCTCGGGGCGCTCCGTCGCTGGACGCTGTGCAGGAAACCGCCCTGCACCGTGTCACCAGCATCGGTGCTCTGGGTTTGTCCCCGGCGTCGTTACCTCTCAGACCGACGTCATCACGCGTCTGTGCTACTGCCCTGAAGTGAGCCGGAGGAAGAGTAGGAGTTCTGTGGTCAGTGGAATGTGGCCTAGGGCTCCCGCTCTCGGAACTTTCTGGACTTAGACGTGAACAGTGAGTATCAGCAGAGGAAGCTGGCAGCGCTTCCCTGAAGGGTGGATCACCTCCACGAAGCTTTCGGTCACTATGGGGGAGCAAGGAGTTCAAGGCTGTGTGGGTGTCCCTAATCCACGTTTCTGGAGAAGCCCCATCCCCACGGGTTCACTGATGATGACTCGTGGGCAGAGTTGATACTCTCTTCCGAAAGCTTGAGACTGAGAAGGCATCTGCCTGTGCAAAAATAAGCTTTCACCTGCTTCACAGATGCTGTCTCTTCCAGCGGACAAAGTGACCAAGGGAATAAGAGCTACACAGAGGAGGATGGCTCACTGGGTAAGAGCAGAAAACTCGAGTTGTGGGGGGACATGGGCCTCGGCCAGGGAGGCTTAGCGCCTTCTCATGCCCGCAGGCACCAAGCACCTCACAGACATTCAGTCCTTGTTGAGAGAGGGTGAGGGTAAAGGGGTCCTTGTGGAACCTGCAGGTATTTGGGGGAGTTGCACACGGGCCCGAGTGAACACTGGATGCCTCTCCTGTGCGTGGTGTTCGAGTGCCCCAGTGTGTCCCTCAGCCCGGACTCCGTTTCCGTTTCCTGGGACGTGCTGAGCAGTTGTGACTTCAGTGTGTTCGTAGTACCAGAGTCTTCCAGATCGCGTTCAGTTAAACAAATCGCCCGTGCACAACCAAACAGCCTCCCATCCCATAAAATCACTCCTGCCTTGTTAAAATCGCATTTGTTACAGGAACTCTTAAAAATATAAGGTGCCCCGGAGGAAAAATTATTACTACCCATATTGCAACAGGAAATAATGCTTCCTATAAATCAATACCAGCAGGGATGTGCCTATTAAACAGGGACGCACAGGTCAATTGCTAATTTCCAGTTGACAGCGTAATTCAGGGAGGCCCGCCATGCCCTTATGGCGCCTGGTGATCATTTTTAAAGAGCGCAGGGCTCCCTTTATTCAGGTGCTGATGGGAGCAATTTGCCAGGGAAATAAAACAAAATCAGAGCTTCGTGTGCCATCTTGTTTTTAGGTATTTTCTTTATTAAAAGCAGCTTCATTGAGGGGTACACGATATACACACAACTGTAGCTATTTCCTGTGTACCGCTTGACGTTTGGGCGTGTGCAAATTCCCGGGATACCATTCATGCAATGAAGTCAACAGACAGATCCAACACTTTCCAAAGTTTCCTTCTGTCCCTTTGTGTTTTTTCTTTTTGTTGTTATTATTATTATTATTTGTGTGTGTGTGTGTGTGTGTGTACATTAAGAACACTTACCAGGATCTGGGCTCTCTCAGCACCATTTGAAGTAATCAACCCCGTGTGGTTAACTATAGACGCCGTGTTGTATAGCACGGCCCTGGCATTTATCAGTCTTGTATGACCATGGCTTTGTAACTGTTGAAAAACAACTCCTCCTCCCCCCTCTCCCCAACCTCCGGCAAGCATTCTTGTGTCCTCTGATTTATGAATTGGATGATTTTAGATTCCTTTTATTAGTGGAGTCATGTAATATTTCCCCCTTGGTGACTGGCTTATCTCACTTAAGCTCAATGTTTATCCATGTTGTCAGAGTGGCAAGATTGCCTTCCATTTTAAAACTAAGTTTACACACACACACACACACGCACACACACACACACACACACAGCATCTCCTTGTCCCTTTATTTGGGGACGCAGCCCGGACACTGAGTGTGTCCGCACCTTGGTGATCGTAGAGAGTGTTGTGATGAATGTGGGGAGGCAGATGTCTCCTCAGGACCCTGATTTCAATTCTTGTAGGCACGTATCAAGACATGGAATTGGTGGACGATGAGGCAGTTCTAGTTTTAAGCTTCTGAGGGGCATTCACACTGTTTTCTACACCTGCGAAACCATTTCTCATTTCCGCCAACTATGCAACCTTGTTAATTCTTCATTTTTTTTAATTATAGCCATCCTAACATACAGGAGGGGATAATGCATTGTAGTTTTGATTTGTATTTCCCCGATGAAGAGTAATGTTGAGCTTCTTTTCACATAGCTATTGGCCATTTGTATGTCTTCTTTTGAGAAATGTCTGTTCAAGTTCTTTGCCTATTTTAAAAATAGGTTTGTTTATTTCCAGTTGAATTATAGGAATTCCTTATGTATTTGAGATATTAATCCCTTCAAGATGTATGGTTTGCAAACGTTTTCTGCCATTTTGCAGATTGCCTTTTCATTCCGTTGATTGTTTTCTCTGCGGACGCTGTTTCACCTTTAAAGATGAAATGTGTTTTCATCCGTCTTCATGGACATTAGCTTGGAACTTTCCAATAATATTTCAGTTTAATCTAGGCACAAATGTTTTTCTTACTCAGAATACTGAGGCCTTGTATTCTTAGGGAAAATAGGCCTGAGAATGTTTAAATACTCTATCTTTTGCATGTACTTCTTTTGAAGTCTTAAAGGCAATTTTAACTGAAAATTGGGGACGTGTGAGCCAGACATCAGTTTAATCTAAACCTCGATTCGGCCGCTAGGAGAGGCGGGTGGGATCGGTTACATCGCTGTGTTCGCGTCTCAGTCGGGAGGGGCATGCGGCTCTGCTCGCTGTCTGCCGCGGTCGGCACAGGTAGTGATAGGTTAGATCTGGTGTTTCTGATCCCAGAGCTCTCCAGCTGTCTCCCGTGTGAAGATAATAAATAAAGTGGCACTCTTAATTTTTTTATTAGCGCTTCAGAAGCCCCTTCACATACGTTATCTTGTTTGCTTCTTGCAGCCGCCACACGAGACAGGCAGGGCAAGACTCATAATTCCCGCTGACAGATGAGGAAATTGGGGGTCGGAAGGTTAAGTGGCTCATCACAGGCATGCGCCTGCTCTGATGAAGGGCATCATTTTTGTAGAAAGGAGCGTGGCGTGGGATAAAAGACACCAGCCCAGGAAGCAGCGTCGTGGAGTCCTGCCTTTCCCATCTCCTCGCCTTGTCATTTAAATTCCCTGAAGCCAGTAGCTTTATATGAGAAGGAGACACCTAAAATGACACACGCCAGGTAGAAACGACACCTTACCTGCAATCCTGGAGGGATAATTTGAAGGTCGAGATAATGACTGTAGTGAGCAGAGAGCCAGGGAGGCCAAGAAGCAGGGGAAGGCGACAAGATGGGAGACAAAAATGCTGAAAATGGAGAGGAAAGGTGACTTTTACTGTGACTTGTACTTATTTCCTTTGTTGGGACACCTCTCTGGGGTGTGCAACTGACCACAGACCTGTGACATTTTTAGTGGCGAGGAGCATGTGGACACGTTATCGTCCTGGATGCTAGAACACTTCCCCATCGCACCTGCCACTCCTCAGAAGGAACCGAATGTGTAGGTGTCACGTGGGGAGAGACACTCTGGACATAGCCCGAGACGCAGGCTCGGGTGCTGCGTCCGGGAATGGTAGTGTCTCGGGGCGGGGCGGAGCGGGCCGGGCCGGAGGCTATCCGGGGAGAATCCCTGTGGGACCGGACTCAGAAGCAGGGTGGATCAGCAGTCTCAGGGACCTCCGATGGCCTGTGGATGTGACTGATTCTCCATCGGTAAACTTTGAGCAAAATCAATCTGGGTGCTCACTGACAGCGTTCCCTGGCTTCCACCTGGCTTGTCCAGACTACGTGACTGTTTGAAATTCCAAACGATGTACAATGCATGGTTTATAGACAGCTGTCATTGTGTGATCCTTAAGTGATTAGATGTTTACGAGAACTGTGTCCACATTCTAATGCACATTCAGGCTGACGCCTGGGAGCGAGAGTCTTGATGCTGGCCGGTCCCCCCCCCATTCCCCACTGCTCCTTGGGGGACAGCAGCTGTGCATCGAGAAGGAACAGCGTGAGCATCTATTTCAGAGTCTAATTTGCTGAGAGTTTATCGCTGGCATCAAAAATGCTACCTGTCTCAGTTCTCACGCTATCAATGTAATTAGTGTTTTTTTAAAAAATATTTTTTATTGAATTTCTTCCAGTAATGCTTTAAGATTTTCCTCTCAGGGCTCTCCGTATTGTTGTTCAATGCCAAGAGCACAGGCTTATCTTTGTGATTTTATTCCTGTGCGTGTTCTTGCTCATGCCCAGGCACACCTTCTCCTCAGAGTTATGAGTTGCTCTTTCTCACTGTCTCATCCCCGGAAAGAGCAGACGGGTGATCACATTACTCTGTAACAGAAGGAGATGTGATCTGAAGGCATATTTCACGTCTCTCCAGTCGGGCGTAATTTTAGAAGCTTGTATAAATCACTTTCATTCACTCCCTCCAAATCGCAGATGATAAAATGCAAGGATGCGTCACCAACAAACATTTAAATGATGGGCCGATCCCGACTCTGCCAGGAACAGGTATGCCTCTGTGCTGAGGAATATGAGAAAATGTACCGTCGCTGCCAATTTAAAAATGAAGTGAGGCTCTCATGAAAAAAAAAATAAGGCGTTCCTGTCTTAGGATAGTAAAATACTATAGATATGTCAGCCTTATTTGTAACTGTCGCTGAAGCGATACACACATGAAATAGACGCTCTAAGAAAAACCTGCATGAAGGGGATGGAGATGCGAGCTCAGGTCCAAGGCCACCCATGGTGCATGTCACACTTTCTGCACAGTCCCTCCCTTCTCTTCTCTTTGGTCACGTGCAAGCATTGCATTTCTGCTCTGGGCCAGAGCCTACGCTGCTTTGGGGAATACAGAGATGCAACTCGAGGGGCTTATGCAGTGTACCACCAGCTTCTACCCGAAGAGCCAGGATTCACACTTTCAAACCTTTGAATCTGAGCTGCGGGCAAAAGGCAATCCTACAAACACAGGAATTGCTAACTATGCGTGATGTTCAGACAGTGAAATACACAACAGTGTTGTACGTTAAGGACTCATTGTTTGTATGATAGCTTTTTTTGCATATTTATTATCATAAAATGTTCAGTAGCATACGATTTTTAATGTATATGTTGCATCTTGGTGAGTGAAGACTTAATGGCCGTCTGGCTGGATTTATTTGAAGACACGGAGCTCATGACTTGGCAAGGCTGGCGTCCACTTTGAGAGACATTCAAATCAGTAACAACAGAGCGGTTGTTGCAAACCTATCCAAACCTTGGCCTTCCATCCAGCTGAGTCAGTGTGGAGTTAGGGTGTCTTGATTATCTTTCGAAACACGGCACATTGCGCTGACATATTTTAAAGCATCCGAGTCACCTTTTTATTTTAAATTAATAGATTTTTATTTTTTTATGAAAATTTTAGGTCAACAGAAAATTGAGCAGAAGGTACAGAGAGTTAAGTTACATTTTCTCTCCCCCCCCACTATTTCTCCTTGTATTGGCATCTTCCATTAGTGGGCTGTATCTGCAACCACTGGTGAATTAGCATTAATACACTCTTGTGAACTGAAGTCTGTAGCTTACATCTGTGCTGCGATGTTCAATGAGCTATGACAAACGTACCTTGTCATGTACCCACTGTGAGGGTAGGATACACATTAGTTGCACTGCACTGGAATTTCTCTGCACCCATTCACTCCTCCCTCTTCCTCCGTGATGCCCAGCGACCACTGGTCTTTCACTGTCTCCACAGTTTGCCTTTTCCAGGAGGTCATATCGTTGAAATCACACAGTATGTAGTCTTTTCTTAACATTGAGCAATCTGCTAATCTATCTCTTCATGGCTTGATGACTCATTTCTTTTTATCACTGAATCGTAGTCCATTGCATGGATGTGCCCATTCAGTTTTCGAAGGACGGTGTCGGTCACTGCCACATTTTGGCAATTATGGATACAATTTCTACAAGCATTTATGTGCAAGTTTTTGTGTGGACATGAGTTTTCAGCTGATGTGGGTCACTACTTAGAAGCGTGATTGCTGAGTCGTAGAGTAAGACTACATCTAGTTACGTAAGAAAGTGTCAAATGGCCTTCCCGCTCTCCATTCATTACCCTTTAAACATTTGCTGAGCTTACTTTCCCTCATTTCTTCTCTAAGGCTGAGTCTAACGTGATCTGGCAAACTTGCGAAAGCAAAAATAAAACAACAACAAGCTGGGACAGATCAGAGGCACCTGGCTGCAGGCAGGGTGGCCGTCTTTATGAAGGCTCGTTCTGGAAGGTACTGTGGTTTCCAGCCGATCGATTTTCTTTTGTACCCTGGCTTTTTTTCCCCTTTCATTGAAGTTTGGCTTCTTTCTTGATTTTGTTATTTTTATTTAATTGTTTGTGTTCTCAGTGTGAACACATTTCTTTTTCCGTTGTATTTTTCTAACTGACACAGAGGAGTGCACTGTTTTGGTAAATTAATAGGTATCTTCTATCATATCGTAGTCAATCGCTAGCCCTAAAGTGTGTCAGTTTCCCCTCGTGTGCTTTACAGCAGACAATTATTTGCCTACAGATTGTGATAATTATGTTCTTCCTTTCAGTTTGTGTTTCTTATTTTTGCATTTTGCACTGGCTAGATAACCCGTTCGATGTTAAATATCAACCAGCAATAACAGGGGTTCTGGTTATGTTTCTTAGCTTAATCAAAGCGTTTACAGTGTGTAAATGTTAATCACAGGTTTTGCTGCTCACTTAAGATAGATTTTATCCATTTTGTTGATGAAGCATCTTTCAAATTCAAGGTTACAAAGAGTTGTTTTTAAAGAAATTTGTACTTTATAATGTATTCTTTTTTTTTTTTTGTCTGAGGAGGTGATCATTATTTTCCTAGCCATGTCACAATCTTCCCTTGCATCACCTTATTCCGCCTTATAGTAATGCATTCGCTCAGGTTCAGTGGCCGGGGCTTCCCGCACACCGGCTGGCTGGCAGCCCGCCCCACCGCCGAGCGCCCGGCCTGCTCCGAGCCGAACCAGTGCTGAGCTGGGGACCTGGCACCCTTCCCAGGACGAGCCGGTAGGTAGGGCTGGATTACATTGGATTCTTTCCCTCACAGACAGAGTGACCATTTGTTCTGTCTGGAATGCGCATACGAATTTTCCCCCCTTGGGCGGAGCTGTTGCCAGCACCATCTCCCCAGCACTGCCTCGGATCGGGAGGGCTCACCCCATCACAGAAGCTTGCCAAACACGCACGCCGACAGCCTCCCTGTGCCACTGCAGGCCCCCCGCCCCCGACTCGGGGGCAGCGGGCCAGATGGAACAAAGGCATGGCCCACTGAAGACCTGCTTGTGACCTAATTAGCATCCGCGCCCAGAAAGGCCCTAACCAGCCTCTGACGCGTGGCGCTGAGTTTTGCGAAGCCAGCGTCCTGGGTCCAGGAACCACGGCAGGGCGTGGGGGTGGCCGCTCATGTTCACATAATCACCCTGCCACGGAAGTTTTGCTTTCTGTCCCCCCAGAACTCCGCTCCTTGGCAGGCTTCGGCTCGGGAAGGAGGTGTGTGTCTGTCAGTGACAAACAGGGGCTTCTTGGATTTGGAACCTGGGGTCGCCACTCGCTGTTTTGGGCTTTTCTCCCCCACCGAGCTCCCACAGACAATCACAGACGTGCGTGTTGTGTACTTGTGCGCACGTGAGTGTGTGCTGTCTTGTCGTGTCTCGTCGGTGGGTTTTCTCCCACTCTTTTTGTCTCAGAATTCTGTTTCTTACCATTTTTTAGACAACTTTCTCTTATATTTGCTCTCTCAGGTTTTTCTGTGATATGGTTCATTATCTGTGTATTTTTCTTTATTCTTTTTTTCTTATCCTCTGGTTCATTTAAATGGAATTGGTTTTTTTTTTTACCTTCTTTAGTCAAGAATATAATTTATATAATTTATACTGCTTTTTGTTTTATAACATTTAAGAACATCTATTTTTCTCAAATTCAGATTTATGTTTACAAAGTGTTGGTCTTATTGTTTACTTCTTTTTAAAATTTTCAGTGAGATATAAAACTTTCATGAATACTGGTGTTTTCAATTTTTTTCTCTTAAAGTTTTGATTATTTACTTCTTTTTAAGCTGAGGTTTTTCCTTTTGCTTACTAAGTTTCTAAAAATATGGAAGGACATTGATTTGGCCATATCATGTATGTCGAAATGGTTTTTCCCTTAGTCTTTTGATTTTGCATTTTTACCTACATAAACTTTAAGTTATATACTGTTACTTAATTTACACTTTCCTCACTTTCTTTTGCTCAATCTTTTCCCCCCAATAACTAATCGATTATCCCGAGTTTGCTTAGAGAACACATACTTTCCCGGTGATGTGGAACGTTGCCCTTACCATACACTGATGTCCACCTTACGTTTGTCTACACACGTGCATATACAATTCGGACGGGCAGGGGCCTGTTGCTGGGTATTCCGAGCGCTGCGTGTCTTCCAGAGGTCTCCCAGGAAGAGCGCTTTCTGGTCCCAAAGTCACCCACAGGTGGGATGCAGACTCCTTCCCCCGCGCGGCACGGCTGTGCCTCCCCCAAGCCCTGCCGCAGGCTGGCCGAGGCGGTGGTGTGCGCAGGGCGGAGCCTGGGCGCGCGGTGCTCGGTGCAAGCGTCGGAACCTTCGGGGTCTTCTCGGCCCTTCTCACTGGTGCTGGACGGGGGGCCGCGGCGGCACCCGGGCTTCGCAGGCCGCGCTGAGCCCCGACGGGCCGCAGGGCTGCCTGGTGGATTCCCGGTCACTCTCGCCCGCGTTCATTCCCGTTTTCGTGCCCTCCACCGCGGGCCGCGGTAAACGGTTTCTTAACAGCAGACGAGGGACTGGCCGCCCAAGGCGTGGCTTTCTCACAACAGCCTGACGATGTTCGCAGAGCTTCTCGTAGCAAGGTTTTCTGCGTGTGGAGAAGTTAACGAGGGAGCAGAGCCCCGCTGGGGTCAACACTCCTACGGGGTCAGGAGTGTTGATGGGAAGAGCTAGCTGCTTCCTCCAGGGCCCGGAGCAGGTAAGCGCCTTTTCCTCATATTGCTTCCAGAAACCCAAACAGGCCCAGGAATCCTGGGACTATCGGTTGGTGTCAGGGAGGACGAGGTGTGACCTACTTCTTCGTTTGGGAAGGAATTCTCTGGTACACTGCAGACACTGATTCGATTTTACACTCCTAGAGTTTGTCCAATGGAACCTTGCCCTGTGCGTCTCCTTGTGTCTTTAATCAGTCAGGTATTAATCACGGCTTTCAGAGCCCTCCACCACACTGCAAATGGCCCTAGTATATCCTTTTACTTACATATCCTACTATTAATGGTCATTCGTGTTCTTCCTAATTATGGGTCATTAAAATGCTTCCAAGAACATTATTATGTGGTAGACACATGTGGGGCGGTGGGTTTTATTGTCCTGTCCCTCATTTCTCACTGTAAAGGAAACAATACTCTCTGTGTCATAACTGAGTGTGGAATTTGCTACAATAGTTTTGAAAATACCCATCACCCGGGTAAGGAAAGATCTGTCCATTCCTAGTTTTCTAAGAGTTTCTAATCATGAACGGCTGCTGAATTGCATAAACACCTTTCTTTCGTCTACCGAAACACACATACATGCTTTTCTCTTCTCTTCTGTTAACGTTGTAGCAGAAATTGCGGTCTCTGTCCAAAGGGCCCTGGCTTGCCAGCGTGTCCAGCTTCTCCAGGCCCACGTCTTGCAATTCTCCTCCCAAAGACTGTCTCGGAAGTCACAGAAGGCTCTGCTGCCCACGCACAAGGCCAGCTTCAAGTGCCTGGAAAGTAACCCTAGTTCTGTCGCCCTCCTTCAACCCACGACGGGCAGGAGTCGGCATTTAAGTGTCACAGGTTCTCCTTCGGATGGGGACCGGTCCGAGGGGCGTGTTTTACACTGCTTGCTTAGTTCCCCCACGGGACAGAGCTCAGGTGGCCCACAGGGACGGCTGGCTTGACAACACACTCTGTCCTACTTCCTCCTCCTCTGCTTGGGGTTCGGAACCTCCCCGATAAACCAGTTGCCCTCGAATCATGGCCTCGCTGTCTGCTCTGGGGACTAACGATGTAAGACCAGCGAGGATCTCACTGTTGTTTTTTCCCAGTTTTTGCACTCCTGAAAGAAAGCATGCTCATTCTATGTGGTGCAGTAGGCGTCAGTGGGTTTCTCTTGTCACTATTCTGTAGAGGATTTTTGCACTTATATTCATGAGGCAGGTTAGCCTGTAATTGCCCTTTCTCACTGTCATTGTCAAGTTCACTAGCAAGGTAACACTCATCTCAAAAAATGGGTTGGAGACGATGCCACATTTCTGTTCACTGAATAGTTTGTGAAAGACTGGAATTATTACCTCCTTGCATGTCTCCAGGTAAGCTTGAAGCCATCGCGGCCCTACATTTTTTATAGTTTTTTCCCCATCCTGTAGCACCTGTGGAAGTTATCAAAGCCTCCAGCGGCTGTTTCATCCTGCTCTCCAGGTCCTACCAGCTGGATGCCACCTGCAGGCTGCCCAAGCGCTAGTAAGGAAGACTAAATCGTGGGTCAGACTCAGAAGGTCAACAGAGGTTTGAGGTAAGATGGTAGAGGGATACTTTCATCCCTGCCAGGTTAAAAAAACCCTTTTATTTATTCTAATTGCAACAAACTAGAACAGCACCCAATGATTAACTGCATGACCCATGCCGGAAGCTCTGCCGATTTGCCCCAGTGAGCAGGGTATTCGGATCAGCAGCTACGACTGCTCTCGGCTCCTGGCCATGCTGTGGTGACCCAGCCCCACGCAGGTGGGCTCAGCTTGCTTCTGTATGACCAGAGAAAGGGGTGTACGCTTCACCTGGGACTTGAATGGTGGCATGCATTCGTCATTGCTTTTTATTAACTGCTTGGGTAAAGAGAAACTCAAGGTTCCTTCAAAAACTTATCGTCATTACTTTATGGGGCAGGAACCCAACGTAGAAGTTTTTTTCTCCCCATTGCTAAAGGTATACAGTTCAACCGTGCTTTTGGGAGCTGGGGGAATAATTGCTGGTGGGTATAGTGGCCTCCATGGGCCAGCAATAGATTTTAGGATTATTATATTCATCATCCGCTCACCCGGTCTTGGGCCGGTGCGCCCCAGGGACCCAGGGTACGGTGTTGATGCTGAGTCACTGCTGAGTCACTGACCGGTAGCACAGCAACTTCTGGGCAGCCTCCTGCTTCGATGCACAGCTACTCCCCGAACGACTCAGTCCCTTGGGAAGATGCCGAGAGCGATATTCTCAGCATGCACACGAAGTATTATTGTCGAGGCCAGTGATCCCTGCAACGAATCTGGCTCTGCTGATAGGTTTTGATGAAGAGTGTGACCTCGCGGCGCTGGCTCAAAACTCTGTTTGCAAGAAATGGAGGATTTTCCTTATGAGGTTATCACACAGATCAAGTGTGGCTTCCCGACAGGTGCCCATCGGTTCCCGCCCTGGCGATCCCGCGATCCATCAGCTCTTCCTAACTGGGTCAGATGATGCCGCTGACCTTCCTGGTCCCCAGCCCTGCCTTTCCTCCAGGGACTAAACATCACCACCCCAAAGTCTGCCCACGGTTCCCTGGTGTCCGGGGACTGCTGGGGTGTCACGTGCTGCTGCTCTCCAGAGGCTCCCCAAGGCTTTGAGGAAGGAATGTCTTCTGGAGGGTCTCGCCATTTGTTAAGTGGGGTGGGGCTATCGCAAACACACGGGAAGGGGGTTCGGGTGATGATAAGTCTAAAATCAAAGGACAGAACCCCAAAACAGAACACTCAAACAGCAGGACGGGGTCCCCCCTCAGTGGGGGACAGAGGAGGCACACCTCTCTCTTCCCTGGATCGTCTCTGACTTCCTAGCTTCAAGAAACACAGTACGAGTTGAGAACTCAGATTATTGTTTTGTATTATATGCTGTCATTGAATTATTCTTGCCATCTGGATTACATTTTGGGATAAAACACAAGTGTGATTTTTTTTAATTTTAGGTTGTAAAACCAATTGAATGGTTTGGGACAAGTTTTAGCAAAACAAAATAGAAAATATTAGAGTGCATTTTATAGCATGCACAAAATAAGGATGAATATTGTTTTGTGAAACTTCAGTTTCTTTTCATATACAGTGAAATACAATAAAATATTGAGTAATTCTTTACATTGAATACAATCTCTTATGGTAGATGGTTTATATTATGCCTGTTTATTTTTAAAATTGTATTTGACTCCTGTCTGAATTGAAGTAGTAGGTAAGCATAGCTTTCAAGAAGAGTAGATACTATGTGCTATTTTTCTATGAGCTTTGAGTATCTCAGAATGGTTTTATTTCAGCAATGAAAATATAATTTAACACAGTGTAAAATAGTATTTCCCCGCTGTGCTTTTTAATCCATTGTCTTTTGGAAAACGCTAAGATCTTACTTTCTGGTTTTTTGATCATTTTTTTCTCTGTGTACATGTAGAGTTCTTTCATCCTCCTCCTCCCATCTTGTTACACTATTGTACCAAACAAGTGTTTAGGAGTGAAAGCTCTTTACTTTCAGTCTGTCTGTGCTTTCAATGTATATACTCCTGTTTTTATTTCAAACGACATTTGTAGTTATTGTAAGTAGTTCAGTCCTGCACTAAAAGTAGTCCCACTAACCTTTCAGTCTTTCCATTTCCCCCTCAAAATTAGCAATGGTCAAGTGGCACTAAAATACGGAGTTAGATTCCCTCCTGCCTCATACACGCGGGTGTTCCAGACTGGACTATGTGAACGATACAGCGTTATTCCCAAAGGAGTCTTGTTCACAGGCTCAACTATACGCAGTAAGAAGTGGGCTCCGGAGGGCGCCTGCACCGTAGCACCCTTGCTCAGGCTGCAAGCCACAGTGCACCTGCACAAAGTGTCCCACCCCGCTCTCCTTGGTGGCGTCTTATCTGGCTTTCCTCGTCTGATCATGTCTCCTGCCCTTCTCCCCTCACGTTTGTGCGGCTTTCCTCACTGCGGCCGGTGAGCCTGCCCGCACAGGCTCTGCCATGGGAGTTCTGCAGGAGCTTGGACGCTTCTTCCCCCAGATCCTCTCCCACTTTGCTGCTTCTCCTTCAGGTTTTGCTTCCGGGTGGCCTCCCGGGCGCAGCATCTCCTGACCTCTTACAGTTACACTCCTTCCTATCGTCCTACTGGGTTTTCTTCTTAGGATTTATCGCTGTCACGGGCTTAGTCTGTCTCTACCTCGGTACAGGAAAGGACCTTATGTATTTCATCAATCAAACTGTAAAGTCTCTGACACTTCCTGAATGCTAGATGCTCCCCTAATTAAGGAGAGGTTCTGTAATTAAAATTATTTGGGCCGTACATTTGAAATCATGTGCAGACTTAGTTTGTAGCTTCATCGTCTTAATTCCAAGATGCAGTTGTCAAAGTCAATGTATTATTTAAGACAGATTGTACTTCCTTTTGCAATTATTTTCCCTTTCAGAAACTACCAAGTTATATTTAATGTTTTATCTTTTATACAGTATCAGTGGTAGTTGCATATATTTTATAAAATTATATTTTGAGCTCTTAGCATTGGTTCCAGAAATTGAACAAACATCATCCCATGTCTGTTATTCTATGCTGTATATGAGAAATAGAAAGACACTTAAAAATATATATTTTTGCCAAATATACATACACACTATTTCCCTAAACATGTCTTATTTCCAAAACTTTAAGGTAAACTAATTCAAAATTATAATAGGTCCTTTCAGGTGCTCAAAAGCATCTAAGCATTCTTGTGAGCAAGCAGATCATAATTTAATCATTTTCAGAATCAATGACTGCGAATGGCCATCTCCGAAAAACATACACATGCAGAAATATGCATACAGTTCCAGTGGGCGCACGGGCTCCCCAGCCTTACTTACGACCCAGATTAAGAGCTTCGGATTTAGATGCTTTTGTCATCCTATGTCATCCTCAAGTGTGTTCAAGGCATTGTTTCATTTGTAAGCAATTTCTAAGTCTTTAAGAAAGAACCAGAGAGCTTGACTTGAATTCAGGTAAGCAATGTCCACTTTCTAATGATTTCCTCTCTTTGGAAAGCATTACGTAACCTGGGAGACCAAGGGTGAGGAAGTCAGGTAACTTGTTTTTGATCTTTACTGGTTTGTCTAGCTCTGGCTGCGTACAGACGGTCCCAGAGGGATGCAATGTAAGGCGGAAATGACTAGCTGACCTCCTTCATTTGTTACAGCTTCTATTCCATTTTTTTAAGGTTCCACATTCACTTGTGAGTCTGGAGAAACAGTGTCCCATGGCTTTTTCCCAAGAGGCCAGTGAGTCGGACTCTTGGTAGCCTACTGACAAAAAACACGTCTTATTCTGGGCACTGAATACAATGAGTCTACCAGCGCATTTGTCCCAAGCTATCATGTCCTTTACTACCAGCAAGCAACTGATAAAGATACACATGTAGCTGCTGTAGAACTGACCAATCTTGTGGCCTGAACTTTGGATAAAAGTGTATCACATGGTAGATTTTCTCAGCCTGCCTGAATTTGAACCAGTATACTAATTTATGGTTGAACGCATGTGATCTTGAAAGCCCAGAGAGACTTAATAAATAACAGTGATCTCACCATTCTCTTATGCATTGCATGTTTTAAACTTTGAAAGAAAATAAATTTCTAAGTTAATAAAATAGTGCAATCAAATCCTTTATTTATTTTTCTCATTAGGCTGAAATAATAAACCAAACGAACAAGAAAGGTGTCAATAAAAGATTTAGCATGAAACATTAATTCCCATAAGATAATGTCAAGAATATTATGAAAATATGCACATTGCCTCTCATTAAGTTGCAGAAAATCGATGCATTTACCTTTGAAAAGCAGAGGTATTCATTGCCTTCAAGCTTCAGGTTAGGACCTTAGGCTGGAAGATGACGGTCTCCTGGGTTTGTTATGAAAGAAAATGGGAGGATCTCTCTGGAAGGGAAACGCAGGTCATTTCTGCCCCAACCCACATCGATTCCATAGTGACTATGGAAAACCCGCGAAGTGCTGTCCCGCCATTCTTTGCCAGAGGAGAGCACAGGTTCTACAGGAAGTAGCCGGAATTGTCATGAAACCCAAAATAAGAATGGAACATTTAAAATTATAATCCACTTAACTGGCGGACACTGAGTGCACAATCTTCTTCAATCAGAAATTTGCAGTCGTCTTTTGCATATTCTATTTAGCCAACAACCAAATTTTCATTTTTAATCAGGAGACATTAAGATGTAATTAGGAGCAAATAACAGAATGACAAAGTTACACACACACACACACAAAAAAAAAACAACCAAAAAAACCAAAATGCGTCAAGGTCCCAGGAAGCACACGTTTAGTCACAGCGAGAAGCGCTCGTCCATGAATCCGGGGAATCATGGCGGCCTCTTCACCTTCCCCGGGTTCACCTCCGAGGCAAGTTGTCTAGGAGCAGCACTGCTCTCTGATGGCGATGATGGTGATGATGGCATGAAGGTTGCGGTCAAAACCAGAGAGGGCACATCGCTTAGAGTCAAGAGACCCTCGAACCTCAACAGACATCATATAGAAAGGAACGTAGCAAATTCCAACAAGCATACACACGACAGAATCAATTCATTTCTCAGAGACCAGTACAATTTTGAATACGCATTTTCCAGAAAGAAGCATGAGCCGACGGAGACCACCCGCGGCTGCCAAACCTGTGGGAGTGAAATGATGCATTACCAAATCCCCACAACATACGAGTCATAGGTGAGAAACAAATGCTTTATCAAAAGAAGTTGGCCGATGACCCAACATATAGATATTTATATGTGTATATTCATATATATAATGATAAAAATCAGCTTGCATGAAGGTCATAGTCTATCTACGTTGAAGTTATATCACACATACTATAAGCAATTTACAGAATTTGTCAGATTTGCATATGCGGGAATTGCAAAATGAATTAAAATACATTGAAATATAGAACACTCAAAATGTATTTCTATAAACCTCCCAGGATTGACAGGGATTGGCCGTAATCAGCACTTGCCACCATTGAACAAGAAGTACAATCAAGAAGAAGGAGAAAAATCCAAGAAAAAGGAAAAAATTAGAAAAAAATCCTTTCATTCTTTCTTATTTAAAATAACGTTCTCCTCGTTGCCTCGCAGTGTTGATAATTTTGTTGTTGCCCCCCAAAACCGGGGTTTTGTCTGATGATACTCTATGTTCTGTAGCCGTTTCCTCTCCGTTTGCTTCCTGCAGAGAATGGGTCTTTTAGTAGGAAATCTGCGGTATCCATAGCATGTGTTTACTATCCCGACGACATTCAGGCCAACCCCTGAGATGACATGTTAAGTAGCCAGAAGAAAAGGGGAAAAATAGATCTTGCTATTAGAAGACGTCCTATCACTTCACGCTAATTCTCTTCAAACAAAAGATCAATGATTTGCCCAAGAAAACATTATGAACAAAGCGTGGGAAAGCCTCTTCATGTATGCTTCCGGAAGCAGGCGCTCCTTGGGTAGGCAATTAGACTACAGTGGGTGCAGAGTGGTGCTTGGAGTTTAGGGTCAACTTTGCTGTCCGCTCCGTAGATTTTACAGGCGATTTGCTCTTTGCTTTAAGAAGAGAAAGTGATATTGGAAAAAAGTCAGCACTTTAGATTAAAGCAAAGCACCCTTCACAAAGCCACAAACAAGAAGCAGGACAGAAAGTCCATGGCTTGTAGCTATCCTGGCACCTGCGGAAGAAGTTATAAGATATTCGCTCATCTTGAAGATTTCCAACGCTCCTTATCAGGCTGTTTAAACACATACACATACATATTTAATTAGCTCGCCAGCTTGGCTCTGGTGCCCATGAATGTCTTGGCATGCACTGTAAATGACAACACATACAAAGCATTTCAGTCCCGGGCAATTGGTCGTGCTCGTCTGTTTTCAAACAATGCCTTTCCGCCGTGGGGACACGCAGGGGAACGGATCCAGAACGGCTTGCTTCCTGCCCTTCTCTGGGGTCGCTCCCTACGGTCATGGGGTTGTCCCTTTACTGGTGCCCACAATGCAAACGTGCCCTGCTGTCCTGCAGCTTCGGCCTGAAACCACAGGAGATGCCCCCCAGACTGAGAGCTACAGCTGCTGGTGGGCGGGGCCTGTGTTCGGGGATGGGATCCTTGGACTGAGAGCTACAGCTGCTGGTGGGCGGGGCCTGTGTTCGGGGATGGGCTCGTTTGGGCATTTTCTTTTCGAGGAAGATCTTTCTCAATGTTACCCTTGCAATTGGAGGGAGAAAGTTAGTGCTATCAAGGACTGACCATTTTTGAAAGACCTTCGAGACCTTGTAAGGGAGACAAGTCAGTTATATTTTTGCAATTTTTCTTTATGTATTTTATCTAAAAACTTCTAGTTACAAATGATGAATCAAGTACTGTTATTAGTAAGAAAACAAGAATGTAATTGGGCTGAAAGCATTTTTCTCTTTATTTCTTTTTTCTTTTTCATTGGAGGAAGATTAAAGGGGTTTGAGTGGGGTCAGGGCAGAGAAATTCAACGTCTTGAGTATTTCAGCCAAATCGTGCATAGGCCCACCTTGGCAATGACAGCAAGGTGGGCACAAGAACAGTGCTGTCACAAAGTGGCTGCCACAGCACCGTGGGGGGCTTCCTTCTCCCATGACCGTGTGGTTGCCTCCCGTGGCTGTTTCTCTGTCAGGTCACATTAGCACGGTCATAGACTCTCCCCTGCTTGGTAGGGGAGCCACATCGTAAACACAGCACGCCCTCACAAAAACCCAATGCGCGAACACCCAGAGGTTAGTGATGGGTCTCCGGAGGGTGGGTGCTCCCTCTCTCAGGTTGGGTGCTAAGGGTCAAAACCGGGAAAGTGGCAATACAGTCCCCATGAAACTGTGAGAACAAAGAGGGTACAGGGAAAATAAATGCAATCTATGCAGAACCACTAGCACCAGAATTTTCCAAAGTTAAATATGTATTCTTGTTACCCTCGGCAGAGAGATTCTTTGACAGATTTATTTTTTGAAAAAAAAAAAGAGGGAGGATTGATTACCTGTCTCCTTACATGGTTAATGGCACTTGACACAATGTCTGATATTGAATGAAAGTTCAAAAATGCTGATAGCAACACTCTTAAGTAAAATGGCTCACTCTTTAGAGAAGATAGTTTGTGAAATCACGGTTTCCTTTTTAGCATGGGCATTGCCAATCGGCTCCAGTGGGCTGGAGTCATGTATTCATCTCCCCTTTCTAAAGTGACCGCCCAGGACAGAAAGCACCTGGCCCCTCATTCCCGTGAGATACAAGGGAAATGGCCGCCACATTTGACGGCCACTTCCTTCCCCACCATGTCCAGCATGTGCAAGTTAAAGCAAAATTTGCATTGGCAGTGTAATCGCAAAGAAATGTAACCATGCGCTGAAGAGAGTGTTTGAAGGCTGCTCAAACTCTGCTCGCCACCTTACTGCTGATACACCATTATAACACAGTGCTCCCCGCCCTGCCCTGTTCATCCATGCTGGGCGCATGCATTTTCTAGCATACTTTTAATTAAATGACATTTATTTCTGTCAGGCCAATGACAAAGTTTTTCTTCCCTGCACAGTAAATCCTGAAGCAAATCACTGACTGTTTGTCTTTTCTTTTTATAGTTTATGCCTTGACTGAAGAGCTATGTACTTTACCTTTGTAATCTCAAAGACTTAGTGAAATCTGAGAAGCTAAAATGCTATAATCGGTCCCGTGTCAGTGTCACAAATATTCGTCATAGTGGATTTCATTCAGAGGTACACTATTCTGAATATAACATCATTGACTATTCTGAGTGTGCACATTGCTTACCAAACATGCGACGGTCCATTCCATAGACAGTCACACATTTTTCTTGGGAAAAGGTTTTTTCCACTCACCCAGCCTCACTCTCACTGTTACAGCAGGGACGCCCTCTTCACGCTGTGGCAAACCGGTGGGGGTTAGGGCTGCCGTCAGGAGCCCTGGCTCCAACTGCGTCTGCCACCACACACTTCTAAGATCTCACATAAGGCGCCTATTTCTTCTGTGGTTTCTAAGGTGAGCATGGTAACTACTCCTGTATTTTTCCATAGTAGTATGCCGGACATTGTGTTGGACTAGGTAGAGTCAACTTTCTCTCTCCTTCCTTCCTTCCCTCCCTTCCCTCCCTCCCTCCCTCCCTCCCTTCCCTCCCTCCCTCCTTCCCTCCTTCCTCCCTTCCTTCCTCCCTCCCTCCCTTCCCCCCTTCCTTCCTTCCTTCCTCCCTCCCTCCCTCCCTCCCTCCCTCCCTCCCTCCCTCCTTCCCCCCTTCCTTCCTTCCTTCCTCCCTCCCTCCCTCCCTTCCTCCCTTCCTTCCTCCCTCCCTCCCTTCCCCCCCTTCCTTCCTTCCTTCCTTCCTTCCTTCCTTCCTTCCTTCCCTCCTTCCCTCTTTCCTCCCTCTCTCCCTCCCTTCCTTCCTTCCTCTGTGCCCAGCCCAAGCAGGAGAAGCTCTTACGCCCTAACATGACCAAGCATTTTAGGCAACTCCTGCCCTCGAATACCCTGCTGTCCCCTGTGTCTGCCCCCACCCGCCCCTTGGAGCCCCTCTTGCCCCTGAACTTCCACAGTGCTTCGGTGTTGCCCTTCCTATGGCCATGGCATGGCTCACACCGACCTGCGGTCATTACAGTCCTATCTCATGTCACTGGTGACCCTACGAGCTCCTTCAGGCCAAGGGGTGAAGTTTCAGCAATTACTTTTCATTACCCTCAATGTCTGAAACAATGCCTCGAGAGTTTTTAAATGTTCACTCCCGACACAAAACGCCCCTGTGCGGGAGGAGGAGGGAGGGGTGCTGCCCTGTAAGTCCTGTGAGGAACCCCGGGGCCGGGGGGAGCGTGGGGAGGCGAGGACCCAGACGGGATCCAGAGAGTTCTCTCCACTGGAAGGCCCCTTCACGGCCTCCTTCGACTTCCGTGCAGGAAAGACGCCTTTCAATGGATGTCCTGCCTAAATGTGTACATGATGCTCTCCCGGGGGGGCATTCCTTGTGAGACGGGGGAGTGTTTTCTCTGTTTTGCCCGTGGGGAAGTCTGGGAAGTCTTCTTCTGAGTCCAAGGAGCATCGACACTGCGCTTCCAATTTTCAGCCCTTTTTGCTCTGCGTGCCACAGCCGGTCCCTTCGCCTTCCCTGCGGCGAGGACGGCCGGCGGTCATTCCCTCGCAGGGAGCCCGTGACAACGAGAGTCCCGCCCAGGAGAACTATGAAAAAAAAGTCTCAGGTCCTTTATCTTCGCTACGGTGATTATTTTAGAGAGCAATAGAAAATTCCATCTATTTCTTTCAAAGAAAACAGAACAAGTAAAAATAAAAGTTAACTCAGTAGTTGAGAGTGTGGCATCCTTAGCAAGGACGGAGAGACGACAGGCAGTTACCCCACCACGACACGATTGTCATTGTCATCGAGGGCCCAGCCCCCACCTCCCTGCCTCGTCGAACTCAGCAGGGCGCCCGGGACTGGAACTCGCGCCTCGCCTCGGGCCCCTCATCTGTCTGCCGGGTGGAAGCACCCGGGTGCTGCTCGCCAGCCTCCCCTGTTCGGGCGTGGACTGCCGTGTCTTCCTCCCCGATCTGCGGTCCCGAGGCGAGCACGCGGCGGGCCTGTTCAATGACGCTGCGCCCCTCTTCTTGCTCGGGTCAGGCTCCAGGAGGACGAAACGGGGCTGGGCATCCGCCACGTGCCAGGGGGGTGCGGCAGGCACTCGCACACAGGGCGTCCAGCCTCCCCACCGCCCCGTCACCCTGCAGATCAGGGACATCTGACTCAGCGACGTGGGGTGACGCCTCCCAGGTCCCGTGGGCTGCAGGCAGCAAGGCAAAGGCGCGGAAACGAAGAAACAGCGATGCCGTGAGCACACCTGGGACGTAGGTGAGCTCCTTCCTGGAACCCCTGGGGCAAGCGCCCTGTCCCCCACTGTGTCCCCGCATCTGTTAAATCGGGATGGGAAGCCACGACCGAAATGTGCACTAATCTTTTCAGAGGAAATGCACTGCTGTAACACGCTGCAGTGAAAAAAATGATTGCTGGAACACTTCTTTCCCCCAACTCTGAGCTGATAAATACTGAACATGAAAACGTCGGCTTCTTCGTTTTCTTGGACATGAACAATAAACGAGGTCTGTTTTGCTCCATGTGGTGTAGTAAATGTCTCATAATGGTATTTTGAACTTTTCATGTCACAGACTTCTTAAAGTTTCCTCCGAAGTCATGTAAATATTTGGGCGGGAGGTGGCTTCACCATTGTTCGTAGATGTCTCCTTCTTTCTAAGAGCTTCTCTTTTCCAAGCTTTTTATTCACATTTGAACGACTGGGACCCGTGATGAAGCTGACTGGTTGTTCAAAGGGCCACTCTTAGTTAGCGACGGGGACAGACAACCAGAGCACTTGTCCACTAAGACAGATCATCAGAGAGAGTGTGAGTGTTTAATTCAAAGGACCAGGCGCTGAGGCACGATCTAGGCAGTTGACCACCCCCCCTTTGCCCCAAAATGCTGGCCAGCTCTTCAGATGGCCACTCTGCCTGGGGAGCGAGTCTCTGACGGCGAACTTCCTGTATGAGTACACCTCGCAGCTGGTTTAGGTGAGACAGGGGAACGGCCACAGTTCGGGGTCCCTGTCTGTAGATTAGGGTACCATTCTCCGTACGCTCGTCTCTTCCGTTTTTGGTGTGACTATCTAGTGGGATCAAAAGAAGTCAGAGAAGAGAAAGAAAACAATTTCTGTCGCTGGGGCTCCATGGCCTGACTCCAGGTCCTGTATTCTGTAGAAGTGACTATTAGCGGTGCTTCTCACACAAACACACCTAAAAGCGGACATCCTCCAATGACAAAAGGAGCAACAGTCTGAGGATTTTATTTCTGTCTGGGAAGAGGCCCCGCTGAGAAGGCACGGCCGGGCCTTGGACACACGTCTCCTTCAGTGTGGTGACAGCCGGCTCTGGGCCTGGCTGTAGCTGGGGGAGAAAATGTAAGCTTGCTTTTCATGCAATTTTTACTCTGGCTTGCATATACTAAGTGACTATTTAAGGAGAAAAGTCAAATAAGAGGATGATTCTCTCCTAAACATTTTTTTTGAAAAGAATACCTTTCTATTAGAATTCTTATGGGTCCAGTGCCAGTTTCTTCCAGAAATCCCCTATTTAAAAAAAGAAGTGCTTCATTTTGACCTAATCCATAAACTGCTTCTTTGACTGAGCCCGCTCAGGCCGGCAGTCCCTGCGTAAGTGCCTTTCCCTCCTTCCCCGTAGTCAGCAAAGTCAGTCTTGGCGGCTCGCGAGGAGGCCTCTTACTACAGCTCAGGGACAGAAGGGCCGCTGCCCACGGCCACAGGTCTAAATGACACGGCACACGGGGGACAGCCCATTCACCTCGGAATGTTCCAGGCTCTCTGGCTCACAATGAGTTCCTCCAGGCCGTCAGGGTTTCCATCTTCCCCGGAGTCTCAGAAAAGGACGCATAAAAGCAATTCTGCCTCCCGCCTGCTGAACCCACAGCGCATCGAAGACAGCCCATTTTCGCTGTCATTTGCTCGCCCAGCTGCTCCGGGTCGGATGGGATGATGATGATGATGATGATGATGGTAGCAGCTAGTATTTCTTGAGCACTTACTGTGCCTTCACCCCTGCCCCGTGACCTGTGAGGCCGCTGTAACTGTGTTGCCGAGGGAGGAAGCTGGCTGAGAGGGGCAGCTCCCTGCTCAGGTTTCCGCAGCCGGCAGGTGACGCAGCGGGGGTCCAAACCCAGTTCTGTCCCACCCTGCAGGCGGACTGCATCGTCATTTCCCTTGGCGACTCCGCATACCTGAAAACCTTACTTTCTCAGTCCTGCCCGGTACAAATATGTGGAAATGTGAGTGGCTTTGATGAAGTGGAAGGGACAGCACATATATTAGTGGAAAAACAAATAAAACATTTTTAAACAAAGATGTTTTAATACCACTTATACTTAATGACTGCACGATGCATAAATAAGAGTGATTTATTATTAGCATGGCGTTTACAGGTATATAAATAAATGCTGCTAAAGTGCTTGAAACTATTTACTAATGGAGCTTAAAGCTGCCACCTGCACATACGTTTTCATTATTAATCAGCAAACTGCGTGTATTCATAACACAAAGGTAGAAAGTAATCCATGCCTTGTGGGGATGATCCCAATTCTGGATTAGGCATTGCACAGACATGCGCTTTTGCTGCACAAGGTTGCAAAACGCCTGGTTTGTCCAGGGGTTTAAATAAGTACTCATCTTGGGGAGCGGACTGGGGAAATCATGAGGACCACCAAGACCGATGTGGGGAGTCTTTGCGGCAGGCTGGAATAGTTAGCCCTGAGTGAGGGAGCTAGAGTTGCTGACTGCTGGGCAAGGAGGTGAGACAGGCGCCACCCATATTGGAGTGATCACTCACTGATGGGAGGGGCCTCTCGCTGTCCCGCCCACACCTTCTGCCTGTTGTCACAGACCCCTCCCCCCGTCTCCGGCTGCACCAGATGGAGAGCCTTCCTCAGAGATGGAGACATCTTGTAGTTTAGATCAGTGGCAACCGAGAGACTCAGAGTCAAGAGGCAGAAGTAAAAGAAAGAAGGGAAGAAACAGCTGTGAATATGATTTCGTTTTCCATATACCTTCTCAGGTAAGTGGAAAGAGAGAAAGCTATCAGCATAGTTTATAAACACAGCAATTTGCCTAAGTTAAAAAATTCATTTTAATTGTCTAGCAACTGTTTGTTCTTGAGGAAAACATCAGGTGAGGCCCTAATGCCATAGGCCCTAGAAAACCATCAATGACACAGCTTCGGAAAACACACCTGCTTTGCCACAGTAAAACCTCTTAAGAGTTTACCCACATACTTTCCAAGTCTGAGCCAATGCTTTTACCCTTTTCCTTAATATAACGATTTCAAAATTAACTGACCTGGAATGCTTTATAAATTATCTTCATAACAGAAAATTTCTTAGCCATCGCAATTAAGTAATAAACAAAGATAGTTGCAGTTTTAAAAAATCTATATCCTATGTATCAAGGCATGCAAATAAAGTGGTAAACTACATAAATATAATTTGTCATGAAACATAATTGGAAGCAAATGAATATGGTTGTTGTCAGGGGTATGGAGTGAAGGATGGCCCGAGTACTATCTCCTGATCTCCTCTCTCCTAATGCACAAGTGGTCTGGGGTGGTTTTCTTAAAGATCAGCCACATTACATAAAAATTCATGTATCTTGTTAGCAGTGGTATTGTCCTCAAAAATGCTTTGCTAAAACATAGTAGTCAGTCTGAAAACATTTATTGAGCCTAACTGTGTGCTAAGGACAGCGCCAGGTGCTTCAATATCACCCAAAGTGTCAGGACCCAACCCATCCCTTTTTCTCCCCCTTCATTAGCGTTTGACGCTAACTCTCCAGGGCTTCCCCGAACAACACGAACAACACTGTTTTGGCAGATGTGTTAGAAGCAGTCACACCTCCTGCATTTGCGTGGTGCCCTGCAGTGCATAAGCACTTTCAGGAGCATAACTTTATTTCTTTAAAACCTTTATATGTTCAGATCTTTGGAAGAGAGTGAGTTTTTGAATTCTAGAGTTTTTTTTTTCTTTTTTCTATTTAGTGCTTCTGAGTCTACTGCTGGGTCCCCAAAGCTAGCATTTTTTTTTTTTCAAATTAACTCTTCACAATGCTAACAGAAGTGAGCAAATTGCCTTCAGGGCAAAGAAATTTGTTTAATCAGAAAAATTAAAAATCAGATACTTTCCAAACGGCTGAAGAAGTTGCTGCTAAGGATGTAGCGACAACACAAGACATTTAAATAAAAGAAGAAGAAAAAATTTAGCCCTGTACTAGACCCTCTTCTTGACCAGTGCTTGACCCCTTTGTATTTTGAGGTTTGGAGTGTCTGGCTGCATCGTTCCATCTTCATTCCAATTCTGTGAAGGGATTCAGTTTGTCTTATTTAACTGCTTATTTTTACTTTTCCAATAGTGGTAAGCTGCACAGAATGAGGAATTTTAACTCCTAGCTTTTACAATTTGCTCCAATTCAAGCACTGAGAGTTTAATTTATGTTGGGTCTGTTTTGTGCATACAGGATTCTGAATTCATGCAGAAATGGTTTTGCAGGCTTTTTTGAAGTGGTCCTATTAAATGCAACATAATCACCCTTTATAAATATTCTAGGGTATTGATTTCCCCTGACACTCCCGGTGAGCACACCATCGCCTGTCACTCTGCTCTAGCTGTGCACTGGGGACGAGGGAGTCACACCACGGAGAGGAAGAGTGATTGCCTCGTATTGCACTTATGGACTTCGTGTGTGCCTGATGTACTTAGTCAATGTATGTTTATCAAGCACACCCACTGTTCAGAAAGACAGAAAAAATAATGTGATGGTCAGATTCCCCACTCAGATCCCAAGAAATAAGATATAATGATCTTAATTTCAATGCTACTAGCAATTTCTGACTATACTACCTTCACAATAGTACCTTTAATATTCACATGTACATGCATGTATATATGTGCACATATACATACATGTACATGTGTGCATGTATTTTAATTTGTCATGGGCTCCACAATCATTCAGCATCATTGTTTTACTTCACCTTTAAATTTTTATTGAGTATATTTTATTTGTTTAGTTTCCCTCTCATGAGCCTATTTTTAGATTTGGGAAATTTAAAATTTTTTTTAAGATTTTATTTATTTATTTTTAGAGAAGGAAGGGAGGGAGATAGAGAGAGAGAGAGAAACATCAATGTGCGGTTGCTGGGGGTCATGGCCTGCAACCCAGGCAAGTGCCCTGACTGAGAATCGAACCTGCGACACTTTGGTTTGCAGCCCGCGCTCAATCCACTGAGCTACGCCAGCCAGGGCTAAATTTTAAATAATTTTTATAACAAAATTAATAAATCATCATTGTGCAAGTGTTATCAATAGAGAAAAATAATCAAATAATTAAAATCATAATTTATCTTGACTTTTGATGTACATTTTCATATGTTTTTTTCCTGTGGTCCTTCTATGGACATGTCTCAGGTAGATTTATTTGTAGTCTCCATATTTTTTATTTTAAAGTTTTGCATCCTGTGTTTTTTTACACTAAATTTGGTATTCAGTCCTTCCTAAGTTCACTAAACATCCCTTGAAAACACGATTCTAGGAGCTGTTGAATGTTCGTTGTACGGTTTTAACGCATTCACTTAACACAGTCACTGGGTAACTTTCCTGCCGTCCGCCGCATGCGCAGGTCCGGCTTCGGTGGGCCTCTGAGGCCCGCGCCCTGCGCGTGGCCTGGGTCTGCCCCGCCGGGCCGTCCCTGGGGCGTCCTCCCCGGGACGTCCTCCCTGGGGCGTCACCGCAGGGCAGCCCTGCCACCCACGTGGCCTCCCCAGTTTTCCCCCAGAGGGGGATGGCCGAGCCGCCGTGCGAGGAGTAACAGCGGAGGACCTCAGTGACTGTTGCCTTGATTGATGGCAGGCGTTGGTTTTAAAAAATCTTTGCCAAGATTACATGTGCCAAATTTTAAAAACTAACTAGGGTTTTGACCGAGGAAACCTGACATATTTATAATACTGAGATTGCCCACCCCCAACAATAGCAAGGTCACTCATTTATTTAAACCTGAACTGTTTTCACAGAGTCCCAATGGTCTTCACATTCATACTACTCATTTGTGAGTCTTTAAAAAACTACATATTTTATAGTTTTTTGTTGTTACCGTTGATGGTTATTATATATTTTGCCCCAGGTATTTTCTATCTGAGTATTGCTGTCATGTAGCCAGTTGACTTCAACTTATATCTTGTTTTACCTTCATCGATATTGTACGGTCACCTTTGACACATCTAAGCCATTTGGAGTGGATTACATAATCCTAGCATCTGCACAATGACAGGTTTACTTCTTTTCAAGTATCAGACACAAACATTTCCTTGTCTGCTGCATCACCTTTTGGTTACATTTGTGAATTAAACACATTTTAAATTATCTACAGTAAAACATTTTCATTTGCATTTTTGTAATTGTCAGCCTTCAAAGCCTCAGGCCTCTGATTTTATGCTAATTTTCTATGCCTGATTTTTTCTTTCCTACTTAGCTCCTTATTTAGTCAGATTTCATTTGGATATATATAAAATAAATTGTGACAATGTTCCCTTTTGTCATTAATTAAATAAGTCCTTCCTTAATTATGATCTCTTAAATTCGGCAGATATTTATTATTTTACATAATTTTAGAGTTGTCTGGGCTTCCTGTTTCCTTTCATCTTTAGTCATGCTTACATTCCTCGGTTATTCTCCTAAATCACGGTTATTTAAAAACACGCTTTAACACCCGACAGGTAAAGGGGAAGAGAACTGACCGTGGCCGAGCTCGGTCACCTGCCGGGTTTGCTCTCCTGTCACTTAGTGCTCGCGACGACCGCGGAACACACGCGTCACCACCTCCGCGTCGGAGGTCCGCGCTCCGAGGTCCGGAGGCCGCGAGTGCATCGGGCTCCGCCCTCGGGTAGCGAGGGCATCTCGGGCTCAGATCCGTATCCATGCGCTACCCTGGGCTGTGCCTCTCTTCCTAGAACCTTCCAAATCCTTTCCGTTTTCCTTCTCTTTCCCGTTTTAACAGTATTTTCCCTGGTTTATGATTTAAAAAAATTCCAAGGGTTATTGGAAATTTTTTTGAAAAACTTCCAAAATTAAAGAGCTCGAATTTGATTAAGAGAGCAGCTAGCGTGTGTCACTGCAGCTTCCCAATGCGGATGGTTCATTCAGGGCGTGCCGTTCAGATTCTTAAAGACCCTTTGGAGTTTCATCGTGTCTTACGGTGAGGATCTAGTTATGACCTTGGGCAAGAGAGCTGGCGGCTAATCCGGTCTGGTTACATAGGGGCCCCCTTATCAACTAACAGCATTGTGACGGGGAGCGGGGGGGAGTGGGGAAGGAACCTCTGAAATGACAAACAAGAAGGCACGAGCTGGGAACGAAGACCCCGGTCTCCTTGGAACTCATTCACCGGTGACACGCCCAACAAGGCAAACACTCGCCAGGGCGGCAGAGCCGGGTGGCACCCGGCGTTGCCGTCACCCTCTCACGGCTGCGAATAACGAGAATGCGTAAGCCCGGTGCGGTGATCGTCCTGCTAAACCGGCAAGCAGCGATCATTCACGGGGGCTCGGTCGGCGCCGTGCCCTCTCTGCACAGAGCTGCAATCAATCCTCGGCACGAGGAAACGGACACACACACACGCAGCTCTGAGCGGTGGGGTGGGGCGCGAACAGCCTCCTACCGCCCCTGCTGCTGAGCGGCTGGGGCAGAGGCAGAGGGTCAAAGCAGCACCTTCCCGCTTCTCTCTGCTCTTTGCAGCCCCGAGGAACGCTCCGGTGCCAGGCTATCGGTGGTGGCAGCAGCACCCCTTGAGAAGGAGCCCTCCTCTTGCTTTTAGGACCTGTGTTACCATAATCAACCAAGGGAGGCTTTTTCCAGCAACTTCTCAACCCTGTGGTCACCTGTCCAGAAAGCTGCTTCTCTGGCACCTTTGTGACAACGTTGGAGACAGGAGCTTAGGACTGGCGAGTCTGCTGGTGTCCCGCCTCAGTGGCAGAGCTCCTGGTCCTCACAGCTGGACCTCACTGTGGCCCTTCACGCCCTGGCAAGCCCCGCCGCCTGCAGCTAGCTAGCACCGCATTCCAATGAGTTGAGTTAAATACGGTTTGTGGGCGAACTTAGCTAATGGAGACTATTAATTTACATAATTCCAGTTCAAACATTATCTCCAGCAGATTCACTGGCCTGTACTATCCAAAGCATGGCCTCAAATCTATTCTTCGCCTTACTCGTAGACCCTCCGTTTACACAGCAGCCATTTAACTGATAGAATTGCAATGATCAAATTAATTTTACCAGTGTAAGCAGCTGGGTTGCATCATTTAAACCCAAATCAACATTAAGGTCTGAATTACATGCCTGGCTCCCTACCTCGCCGTGGGGCACTGGTTTTCCTTATATTTTCGATCAGGAAAACACTTCCTGCCAGCCCCTCAGCCCGTCCCCTCTCCCCCCAGCAGCTTCGACTTCTGTCTGAAGATCATTTCTGCTACATCTGGCCACGTTTGGAGAGCTGCCACGCTTCTCCTCGGCAGCAGAGGGGCGGGGAGCTTGTGGCTTCTAGCCACGAGAACAGCAGCTGCCTCTCAGGCTCAGCTCACGTCGTGGCAGAAACACAGTAACCATGTTTCGGAGTTCAGAGAATCAGCGCTCCTGCTGAGTGACTAGAGAGTCCACACAGACTCCACTCGGGGAAACATCGCTGCACCTTAACCAGGGCCAGTGCATCCCAGCGCCAGCTGCGGATCACAGGCGTGAACGGAACAGCTTTGCTGAAGCCCAGCTCAGTACGGGGGAGAAGATCGTGGCAAAAACCAGCATCTCACCCACACACACACACACACACACATGTCATAGTACATGATACATTTTTTTCTCACCCATAAGAATGTTTTAGCGTCAATGATTCTCCTAATTGACTGCTCGCAAAAATGCCTATTTCTGATTCTAGACTCTGATTCTGACCCGGTAGGGGCTGCACGCATGAAGTCCTGGAAGACGGATTTTTCCAGCTGGGGTCTGGCAGGGGTCACCTGCACCACGCACTCGGAGAAGTGCTGCTGAGGGGCCTCGATCCGTCTCGGGGGAGAGGCAATACTGTTTGTGTAAGTGCAATCACAAGAAGGAGAAGAAAATGAAAACAAAGATGGACCATTCCTCTCACTTTCCCTTTTCTCCCCCCAAACAAGCCCCACTTGCCGTAGGCACCTAAAGAGGCGCACTTGCAAGCTGTGACGCTGGTAGCCAAGAAGTTGTCCTCGGGGACACCAACAGCCTTGCTGTGCCTGCCACTGAGAGGTCTGAGGACACGGGACTCTGGTCCTCGGAGGAGGAGAGTCCCGAGAAAAGAGGCCCACGGGGCACAGGATGGCGTCAGGGTCGGCACAAACACGTTGCTTCGGGACCTGAATGAGACAACCGTCGATGCTGACCGTGACAATAGCAGAAAGCTCTATAAAAGAATTTGCATCAGCCCTTAGGGGAATGACCCGCACAAAAAACCGTCCCTTCCAGGGTCACAGAAGGAAGGAAGCATCGCAAAACGCTCAGGAAATACCACTCAGGAAGAGTGCGTGTGAGGACGAGGGGACCTGGGAGGAGCGGAGCTGGAAATTGGACCAGCAGAGGCGGCGCAGGTGCCTCGGAAACAGCGGTGCTGAGCACCTGCTCCGCTGAGACCCGCTCCTTGAGTCGGAGCCGAGACTGGCACGCTGTGGGGGCCCGCTGGAGCGGAGGAGACAGTGGAGAGGGCTGTGCCGAGACGTCGGTCCATGTTCGAGGAACAGACGAGATGCCCTGTTCAAGAACAGTGTGAACAGACACAATAGGACCGGTGGCGGAGGCATTGTGGCCACTGACTGCAGAAGAGGGATGACGTTATCCAAAGAATTTGAGAACACCGGAGAAAGAGCATTTGTGTTTCGGGGAAAAAGCTAGTAAATTCCGTTTTGGCTATTTGGGTTTAGGGGCCTGACCTCAGATTGTATTGCTCTGAAAAAAAAAAAAAAAAAACATTCGAGGACCGAGGGCCTGGAAACACTGCTCTGCCCGTGTGCATCGCTCCGGAGTCTGTGCACCGCTCAGCTCTGGGGGCAGCGCAGCTTGGGACCTCTCACGACTCGGAGAAGTGGCGGCTGGGGCTGGGCCTTCCCGCTCCCTAAGGTGGCTGCACTGCTTGCACGCCTGCTGGCTTCTAAGGGGCCACGGCAGAAGCTGCCGCTCCTCTGAAAAGCCTGGTCTGGAGTGAGCACGGCATCCCTTCCCACCCTCCTGTCCAGCGGTCACGGGCCCGCCCAGAAAGGGGGCTGGGGGGAGCCTCTCCATGGGAGGAGTGTCCAGCATTGCGCAGCCGTCTGTACCCTGCCACCGTGCTGACAGGGGCCACTGTGGGGAAGTGTTGGGGGGCAAGAGGGACTCTCAGCCTGGCTCCCCTGAAAGAAGTCAGAACTGGAAATGTGGGTGGATGGAGAGGGAGTGAATGAGTGAATTAACGATGCCTGGGTACTGAAGTCAGCTTTACTTGGGTATCACCTGAACAGCTGCACAGCAGGGGTATAAGCAAGGATGCCGGTGTTGCTGTGGGTGTAAGGGATAAACACCCATCCCAGGAACTGTACGCTGGGACACAGCTGCGCCAGCTTGGGAACTTACACGCGAGGAGGGTGGGTGGCCGGGCCCCCAGGGTCTGCGCCAGAGGTCAGAAAACGTTACATGGATAGAAAACACTTCCCAGCATTCACTGGTAGAAAAGACAGACCTGAAACGTTTCGATATAGTTCGGACGAATCTTTGCTCTAAGCCGACGCTGCTCAGTGAGCGTGGCTGGCGGTGAATGTGGGCTACCGTGAGTCAGCATTCCTCCCTTCTCAGTGGGTGGGGGAGCCTGGGCGTGGGGGGAGGAAGGAGCGGGGGTTTCTGCGTGAAAACTGTTAGAAGAGCGCTAGCGTTTACCAGGTAGCTCCAACCACAGTGCTAAACAACACACATCAAAGTAAACCAGGTGTCTGTAGAGTACATTACGTAATCAAAAGCGAACCGTTCAGAAACAGAAACACTTAATTCCATGCTCAGAATCCCCCACTGGACTAGGTAATAAAGTGTTTGATTTTATTCCACAGCATGGATTTCTGATAGCTGGTGTGAAATATGCTGCGGGGGCTAATAATTTCCCTTCCGTGATTTTGGCGTTTTCTCTAATTAGGTCGTAAACTGTCTGCTGAGGCTGCTTTGTAATTTTGTCTAGGTTCTTCTTTGGATAGCCAGGAAGGGAGGCGAGCAGTGCCTCCAAAGAGATGGAATCTTTAGCCAGCAATGGCTGCACAACTTAGGACCATCAAGCGCATATACAGGTGTGTGCTGTGTATGTACGCACAGAGATGTCAGTACCTATGGAAGCGCATGCGTGTATTCTAGGTATGCTTTTGTTCTTGAATTTGGGAAGCAAAGGAGACGATAAAGAGGAACATGGGACAAAACCAAGCAAATTGAGCTTTCGGGGGGGCAGGTCACCTATGCGTCGGACTGAGGTTATCGCCGCGACCGAGGCCCGCAGAGGCCGGCGCTCGCCTGCATTGCAGGGCGGTGCAAACTCGCCAGGGACCTCCGTCGAGCTCCCTAGAAACATAGCTCTTCGCGTGGGAGGCGGGGGGAGGGGACCTAGGTCGGCACACGGCATTTTAAAAGCATGGTTCACCAGACAGGATTTAAAGGTACAACTAAGATAAGAGGTAAGAATCTATACATATTATATATATAATTATATATAATATATATGTAATTACCCTGATGAAATGACCAGGTTTAATGGCTAAGGAGACCTTGAAAGTTAGCAATGGAATTTTCTATGACCCGTCCTGGTAGCAATAATGTTTCCACGACAAACTGCAAAGGGGAAAACTTCAAGAACGATCGATACTTTTACGCCCCTTCCATCCCGTAGTATGGCATTAAGTGCGGGAGCGACACACAGGGCACTCGAGGGCTGTGTGAGGCACTGCTCCTCCCGAGAAGCCTTTACCCCACATCAAGGCTGGAGCTCCAGTGAGTTTCCAGGCTCAATGGTTGCATAAATTAACGCCATTCAGAAGGGCTTTAACTTGCACAGCTGACTTGGGGGACACGTGACTAAGCCTCTCAATCGGCATCGAAGGCACATTGACGGGAGTTGTCTTATCTCTGTGCCGCTTCCTGCCGTTACCATCCTCACTTTCCTCACAGGCAGCTGACGTCTCTCCTTCCAAAGCAAAAGAAAAAAAAAAGGCCTCGGAGACTAGCCCTGCTTAAAGCTACGGGTCGCTGAAAATGTGCCTGTCCTTCATTTGCACTGTGATGAAGTGAAACCTCTTGATTTGGGTCATTTTTGAGACATAAATCTGTAGAGAAAACGAACATGCACTTACAATGCGACCAACACGACATGATTTATTGTTCTTAAACATGTGTGAGTACAGGAGGGAAGAAAGAAGTCTGGCCCTGAGGCCCCCTGGATGGGAAGCACCGGCGGCCACTGACGGCCCGGGGCGGGGGGGGGGGAGGCGGCGGAGCGCCTGGGGAAGGCCAGCCCCGGGCTGTCCGCGCCCCGGGTCATCATCTCAGCGGAGCCCGGCCTCTGGCGTCACAAACTGTCACGCACACACCTGTCTACTCTCTCTGACCAGCGGTCCCTGGGAGGGTTGTGTGAGTGGTAAAATGAAAGGCTCAAAATGGGTTTCCATACCTGATTGTGGACTTTGTTTGGGGATTTTGGCTACCGCTTGAGGGCTGGAGGTGGGGGCCGTCCGCTGGTTGGCAGAGCTGTGGACGCCGCTGCTGGGGGCGGCCGCGGAGACGTTCTTGCGCGGCTTCATGTCTTGCAGCCACATGGGCGAGGCCTCGAAGGCCTGCATCCTGCGCGCGTGGCTGTTGGCGTTGACCTTCAGGTAGGCCTGGGCCTTGTGTTCCTGCAGCTCTCCGTAGTTGGCGTCGGTCACCCTGCACTCGTATAGGCCTTCGTCCTTTTTCCTCACTTTGGAGATCTGCAGCTTGTGGGAGATGTCGTTGCCTTGGACTTTCACTGTCTGGAGGATTGCAGGGGGAAGACATGAGAAAGGGAGAGCTGCATCAAATGACGGGGTCCCCGTACTCGGCCCTGAGCTCCCTCATGTTGGAAAAGGAGGAGTCTTCTTGGCCACGGCCAGAGAGCTCGCTCCTGGGGTGTCCGCGGTGAAATGCCCAGGTCTTGTCTATCCCGGCCTACTCCGCCTGGCTTCACCGAGCGTGGCGCGGTAGTGCCATCTAGCCAGCGCCACGTTCCGAGAGCCACATGGAATGGCAGGTTCCGGGAATGGCCCTGCCCTTTTCTGATCTGGGGTTGTCTCTGCCTGGTTAGCTCGGCTGAAGGAGGCACGGACCTCATGAGGCCAAGGCAGTGCTCACGCAGCCTCTGTTGTTCGCTTTGGGCTCCGACTCTGAGAGGCCACGAGAATGTTTCGTGGGTGGTTGTGACTGACCTCGAGATTCACTGAGAATGCGCTGTTATCCCCACACGGGAGTGACTATTAAAGGCCCTGACAAACTTACACTGGGGTGTTGAAGGTTTTTCTGCTCAACTTTTTGGTACACTCTGACCTATCGTCATGGGGTGGCATGGCTCAGGGTGCAATGAACGTTGCCCAAAGTCTGGTGGCTCAGACAACCTACTCTCTGCCGTTACAGGGTCTGTGCGCTATTGGAACTTGAACACGACTTTGATTTTTAAGATTGAAAAGGGGCTCTTATTTCTTCTAGTAATTTTAGGCCATCTTAATGGCGAGACTATACATGTGTATAATAAATGAAGTTTTATATAATATATGATATATATCCATTAGCATCTTTATCAAAATGGCTAGATTTGATATACTTTATATATTACCCATGTTGGCTGAATGATGATGGATTTCATGAGACATTTGGGATTCAAGGACTTGGATGATGTTGAAAGAGCAAAGAAGTGAAAGAGACAGAAACGTATTCTGCTATTGGCTGTCACACTTTCCAACAGCCATAAATACTTAAGATAGCTTGCAAAGTGTTTACCTGTTTATTTCATAAAGTACACATTGGATGGAAGTAAAGTATGTATTGGATGGAAAGTATGTATTGGATTGTATACAGGTAGCAATGCTATAAAAATAATGGAGATTGATAGCTTCCAATATATTCTTGGTCTCCGTAAGCCTGAGAGCTTGTTATTATCCCACTTTATAGCAGAGTACACTGAAGCGGGGGGGCCTTGGTGGGTGACTCCCAGCACTGGCCGCACACTGGGCTTCTCGGAGGGCCCGTTAGCAAAGGCACCCAGGGGGGCAGTGCGGACACTCGGCCTGCGTCTCTGTGGGGTGATGCCCATGCCAGCGTTTTAGAAAATCTCTCCTGAGAATCTGAGCTAACAGCTGCTGGTTTAGGACATAGATTCAAGGTCACTCCGTGCGTAAACTGGGAACAAATTACTTTCTGTCTCAATCTGCATCTAGATCTCTTCCCAGTTTACTAGACTCGACAAATTGGCAGAGATAACACTGTTAGTTGTATCGAAGGTTTGGACCTGACTGTGTGGCTTCCCTCGGTCAGGGTGTGGGCGGCTGTTTCCATGACTGGTCTTTGGAGGCAGAGCAAGTGAGAGATGAGTCATCGATAACGACCTATCCAACCGCACGTACGTATGAAAAATGAAGTATTTATGACAAAATATTGTCCGCAATTGGTCTGAGCAGCAAAGCTTTTCTGGCACTGTCTGAAAACAACAGTTTTTGCGATATAAGAATAATTGAATTGAAATAGTCTAAAACATCAGTGAGTTTATAAATATAAATTGGAATTTCTGCTTTATATCATTTTTTGTTTGCTCTTTTCTTCCATTTTGAGATTATACATTTAGATGATATAATCTGACTTTGTTAGGACAGTATGTGTTTACACTTTCAGTTGTGATGTAACTCCAATCTTATAACCCTTTCTGCTGCTGTGAAGCCTCAGAATAAATTTCCTTCTTAAATGTGGGTCGTTGGGTTTTTAAATTCTTAATATATCTAATATCTAATATCTATTTATGATTAGCTGACCTCAGTTCATATTAGATAATTATTTCACTTCTAGTAATGAAAATTTCTTTACTATTTATCAGCAAATTAAGCAGTTCCATTAATATAAAATGATTCTGTGTGGCTTCATTTAAGGTAGAACAAAAATGTTTTTTATTTTATTTTTTAATTTCACACACAGTTATGAAAAATAATAACCACACTAAAGTAGAAACACATCTCTCTATTTTAATTAGGTTAACCTCTTCAGTTGTGTTTTCATGTTTATATTGGCTTTTGATTCTATATTTATATGATTTCATATGTTAGTGTTTTACTCCCTATTAAAGGATAATTATTGCCATGACTCTGAACAGAGAGCAGTATTCGGCTCTTTACTCTTACAGTTACGTAACTGTTAAAAAGCAGATGTCACCACTTGTGATGGCAGGATGATTCTCTAGTAACTGTTTAAATATTTATGTGATTGAAATAAATCATTTCATTGTACCACCTCTAAATCGGCTTCGGTTTTTATGCACTGGCTCTCGGACCTGCTTTGGCAAAATCGCCTTTTTAGGGACAGTAAGTTAAAAGGCTTAACACGAGGACCACAAGCTGAACCCCTAAAACGCGCTGACTCTCGCCGCGGGCCTGCGCGCGGCGGACGCAGGCGAGCGCCCCCTGTCGCCGGGCCCTGTGATACTCACACTGATCTTGGTCCCGTCGTTGTCGGGGTCTCGGTCGGGCACGAGCTCCACCTGCGGGAGGGGAGGGGACGGAAGCTCAGCGCCGGGACCCGCACCGCCCCAGCTCCGACCCGCAGCGCGGCCCCGGCTGAAGCGTCGCCGCGGCGCGGGCCCGTTTAGCGGAGAAGAGCAGCGCGGACCCGCCGCGCGGGGGCGCTGCCCGGCCGCGCGCGCTCGGCTGCGCCTGGGACCCGCGGTGCCCGGGACGCGGGGACGACGGCGCGGGGCGCGCGTGTGCGTGGAAGTTTGCGGGGACGAGACTCGCCGTCTGTGCCCGGACTGCGTCCCCTCCCGGGGGTGTCGCGAACAGATCGTCTTTCTCGCCCCAACAGCCCCGACCCGTCTGCCGCCCCTTTCGCTGAACTGGGGGTCCGGTCTGCGCTCTCACCCACTTTCCCTTCCTGCCCCCCCTCCCCTTTCCCTCTGCCCCTCCTCCCCCGCCCCTCCTCCCCACCTCCGCCCCCTCCCCCTTCCACCCGCACCCTGCACCCCGCTTCCCGAGCCCTTCCGTCTGTCCAGTCGAGCGGCTCGACCCCTCCTTCGCTCCCTTCCCGCCCCCTTTCCCCCCCACGCGGCCCTCTCTCCCACAGTGCCCCTGCTCCTGCCCTCTCCGCGCCCACCCCCTTCGCCCCTCGCCCCTTCCATCTCTCCGCTCTCTCTGGTCTCCGCTGCCAATCTCAGACGTGGGGGCGGGGGGTGCAGACACCCCCAGAATTCTCCACCCCACCCCACGGTCCCGGAGATGGGACAGCGAGTGTCCCGGGAGGGGTCAACACTGTAGTGCCGTCCTGGACGTCCTGACGATAACCAGTACGAACAGGAGGAGGCCAGTCCCGGTCTCAACCAGAAAGACGAAGGCTTCTTCCTTGGTTTCAAACCAGAGCCACCAGGACATATTCCAGCTCATTCCCTGGCGCCCCTGGGCCTCACCCGCGCCAAGCGGGCCGGCGGTTTCCAAGTGGCGCCCAGAAACCTCCTTTGGCCGCAGACCTCTGGCTGGACACCCAGAGGACTTGGGGGGGGGGGGTCAGGGGAACAGGCGCAGGGGACGACCGGAACGCGCGACTCCGATCCGCTACCTGCGCACCGGCCACCTCGGCCGCGGGCTCCGGGTCCTCGGGGCCCCGCAGGAACCACCACTGGATCTCCAGGTACACCGAGGCGGAGCCGCTCTGGAAGGCGCACGACATCTCCACATTCTGCCCCTCGGTCGCGGTCACGTTGCGCGGAAACTCAGTAAATTTTGCTGCAAAACAGAAACGCATCCCTTTAGAATATCCACACCATGCTCGCCAGCTCTCTTTCCTTGGGAGATCGCTACATTTTTCTTGGACTGGAAAAAAAAACCAAAACAAAACCAAACCCAAACCCCCTCTATAACATCCCGCACTTCGCCTGGCTCCCCACCCCCCTCTCCTTTGCCTCTTCCCTGTCTTGTTTGTGGTGGGGTGCCTAAATCACTTTGCTGTCCATCAAGTCTGGATAAGGGAAAGCATAACAAGCTTGCCAATACTCCCCCCCCCCACCCCGGGCCTCAGTTAGAAGCAAAACAAACCTTTTGTCAGATTGCAGCACTCCCCCAAATTCACGGAGGGACTCAGTGGGGTGCATTTTAGACCAATCTGTCAAGTTGATATATGGGGACAGGCTCTGGCCTCCAAGTTTCTAAACAATCTACGATGACTGGATGTTTTGTGTCGTGGAGAACAGGTCGTGATCACCTGCCAGAATGCGCATTCCTGACATACCCAAACAGTTAGCATTTGTGATCCAAAGACTACAGCACCGAGAGGAGTCGCACGCTTCCTAGGCTGCAAACGTTTCTTCCTCGCCACGTTCACTTCATGGGCATTCCCACCAAGCCCCTGCGCTGCCAATCGCCAGACATCGTGGCGTGGAAAATCAGGCACCTGGACTCTGTTCAGATGCAAGGTGGTTGTGAAGCCACTGGAGAGATTTTTCTGCCCCTCTTCGTTACCAACCCCGACCCTGCGAGTCTGCAAGATTCACGGAATCCTGGCGAAACTCACGCAGCTAAGAGGCCCCCTTTCTCCCCAAGGCATCTCTCTGTTATGGAATGTTTTGGATGGCTGTCCCTACGTTGTTGTCCGAGGGACACTTTGGGAAGAGCCGATGGTTCCCTACAAGTGGCACCGAGAGGTCTGTGGCTGGCGGTTGTGCCCAGAGGCAATGCACGCTTACGAGAGAAGGACCCGGGGGCGGGGGGTGCTGCAGGACAGGCTTGGGGTGGGTGCCCATTTCCCCCCACTTTTTACGGAGGGACACCATCCGCGCCCCTTTTCACGGCCGCGTGCCATCCCACAGCGTCTCCGTGGAAAGGGAGCTGCATTTATACTCAAAGCAAATGGGAGCCGCGAAGGAGACACTCGGACGGGAAAAGGACTTTTTTGTTCCAGCCCCAGGGAGGGAGGCGGCGGCGTTTCTGCCCGAGCAGCGATGCGGTCCTCGGGCCGCGGCTCCGAGATCTGTTCGTGGTGCTGAAACCAGAGCCCCGCAGCCTGCCAGGTTCCCGACCCCTGGGTTCAGCGGGCTGCCGCCGCTGCTTGGAATGCAAGCCGTGCCTTTTTACGGGTCCCCGGGGACGCCTGTCCTTTGATAAACACACACGCAGACGAAGCCACACGGACCCAGAAAAAAAAAGAAACTCGAAACCCGTTCTGCCTCCACGGAGCAGGAGGACTGGCCGTGGAGAGTCCCCGTTTGTTTGCGACGATTATGTATGCATGAGTGGTTACCCTGTGCATGCACACACACACACACACAACCCAACACGCACACACACACACACACACACACAACACACAACACACGCACCCCTGTGCGTCTGCCCTCCGAGCCCTCTGCCTCACTGCCAGGCACCAAATAGACTCGCCTCCGAACCTAGCAAGCCTGCTATTTAATCAACTTTAAATAAAAATGCCGAACAGAACCCCATTCCACTGTTACTTGCTAGGAAGCTCACATCTGCCTGGACACACACACACACACACACACACACACACGAGCAAATGCACGTTTGCCAACGAGCACACACTTACCTTGAGAAGAAAGCCCTTGCTGCACGTATAAAACCGAAAAGAAGACAAATCCAGCATACGCCAAAAAGATCCCCATCATTCCACAAAGGAGAGGGGGTCACATCGGTGTCGCCAGCAGCCAGAGAGCCCTAAAAGAAAGGAGCGCCGCCGAGTCCCAGGCTGCTTCAGAGCCCTGGGCGCGACGCCGCGCGCATCCCGCCGCTGGCGGGGCGGGACCGGCTGCAGGAGAGGGGGCGCCGCCGCGGGAGAAGGGGGCCGCGGGCCGCCGCGGCGCGGCGAGCCTGGGCGCGCGGAGCCGGCGGGCAGCGCGGGAGTGTCTCCGCCGCCTGGCCGCTGCGCCCCGCTCGCTGGAGCCGCGGCGCACGTCAGCCGCGGCTCGGGCTTGCGTGATCACTGCCCTCCCTCCACGCCGCGCCAGCCGGGGAAGTGGGGCGCGGGCCGGGGCGGGCGGAGGACCTCGCCGGCTCGCCGCGCCGCAACTTTTCCCTCTAATGGCTGCGATGATGCCTTTAACTCTGTGCGCGCCGGGCCGCCCCGCACCTGCCGGGGGTGGGCCGCGCTGCCCGCGGGCGGCGCGGGGCTGGGCGATGCTTCCGTCTGCGTCTTCCCTCTGCAGAGCAGAAGCATTTGATTTTTCCCCCCCAAATGCGCCTCTTTCCCCCGTCGTCGATCGGGGCTCTCCGGCCCTGGCTGGCTCGGCGCTGAGGAGGACACTACGGCCGCAGGACGGCGGGGCGGCAGGGCTGGGGGCAGGAGCTGCAGGCGGGAGGAGGAAGCTGGGGCACGTTAAGTTGGGGGGGGGATGGCGTGGGGTGGAGGAGACTGCCTCGGGGCGACGCACACGCCGCTTAACCAGTTATTAACCGCCCTCGCTGGAGTGATCGCATGCTGTTATTTCCCACCAGTTCATTGCTGACCGCTCTCCCGCGGCAGAGGACCAGCGCGGGCAGGCGCTGCGGCCCTGCAGCTGGCAAGTGGAAAAGACAGAAAGTCCGAAAAGTCACGCACCGAGAGAATTTTCCAGAAAGAAAAGCCCACCATGCTCCGTTTACTTTTATTTATTTTAAAAAATTCGTGTACCCACTGCCTCCCTCGCCTCCATCCCTGGGGTATTTGGGAGCAGGGGCGGGGCTTTAAATATCGTCAAGGTCTTCATCGCGTGATTTGCTTTCCTTATCTGCTTTTCTTCTGCCTAACACAATAATTACTTAATGTTCCCCAGGATTATATGAATAAGGAATGTTCTTTTAGGAACAAAAAGTACAACAAGTTTTAGAATTTGGATCAAATCTAGTTATCTGCCCTGGAGAAGCTTTGAGATGTATATTCCATTTCTTATTAAGAATTAAAAAACAGCATACATCACATTAAAGACTCTCTTTTTCCTCATGAAGTCCAACCATTGAGTCAGTGACTTTAAATCTTTTTAACAAAACTAAAATCATTTGCTATCTGAGCAGAGTACCAGGCATTTTATTCCCCTTATTATTTCTACCAGTACCACAAATCTACAACATTATTTGGAAATATGACTCAGTCTTAACAATGTGGTCAGGAAACCAATGCAGTGCAATGTATTTTCATTTTACTTGTAAAACATTTGTTGTTGGCTAGTTCCTTCGGCACCCAGGAAAAATTAACCTTCACATGGCTGACGCACCCTTAGCCCACGGTCTACAGCTGCATGGGGAAGCCTCGTAGAAGATCAGAACACAAAGTCACAGTGACTGCACGGCAGTATGATGTACTTTCTGAGGCTACACTGACTTTGCACTGCGGGTGGAGGCAGAATGTAACCTTTGGGGAGAGCCGTGGGGACATTTCACGTCGGCTCCCGTCTAGGCCAACGGGATGCTACCTCCTTCTGCCCTGAGCCAAGGGTCCGGAAGGGTGTCTTTCCAAAAATAAGTCTCTTCACGCTCCGACATGTGCTCGTGGATTATGTGCTCAGAATCCAGAAGCAAACCCAAGTTAGTACATCTGCCTTGTACCAAACGGTATTTGGAAAATCACACTTTCCAGGTATCAGATCCCCAGAGGATCCTCCAGCCTTGACTTTGACGCCTAATTGACTATACGTAATGTTTGTCACAAGGGCTTTAGCTGTATTTGAGCCTTCAATGTAGACCTGTGGTTAGTATGCCATGCACATGATCTGACTTCAAGGTTATCTGCGGGTGGAAGAGTTTCCAACACAGAGAAAAGGGCATCGGATGCCAGGATGGCGGCCACCAGAGGGAGGGAGGGAGAGGGTAGGAAAAGGTAGAGAGGGTCCAACCCACGGTGACGGGAGACGATCTGATCTGGGCGGGGGGCACACAAGGCCAAATACAGACCATGTATCACAGACCTGCACACTGGAAGCTTATGTAATCTTGTGAACCAGTGTCATCCTAATGAATTTAATAAAAAAAAACAAAAAATAAGAAAAGTTCCAACCATAAAAAAGGCAAGAAAGAAAAGGGCATCCATTTTAAGCAAGCAGAGTTCTGAGTTAATTTAGCAAAGCATTTCAGCTTCTTTTAAGGGGAACTTGATCACTGTCACTGCGAAGGAATAAGAAAAGTAAGATTAAAATGTGAAAAGGAAAGCGTGAGAAAAGCTTTTACAGTGCAGATAAGCCATCAGACACTTTAAATAGAAAGTTATAACATCAAAGCAATGAGAGAAAGAAAAAGGAGGGAGGAAGAAAGGGAGACAGGGAGAGAGGGAGGGAGGGAGGAAAAACTGGGAAAGGATTTATGTCTTTTTTTCTTTGAAAAGTGCCTGATAGATACTTTACTTTCTGTTTTGCCAATGTAGACCCAAATTTTCATCTTAAATGCCATCTGTTATGTCATCTCAAGGGCTGTAAACACATTTGCATGATCTCCTTCGGAACATTTGCCTCATTTAAGGCAGAATGTCTCTCTATTAAAAGTTTGAAATAAGAAAATATAATTAAAATGTAAATATATCCAGTATGTCACATGGCACGGTTGTGAGGCCGAGCCCCATTATTTCACACCAGCCCCTGCAGAACACTGTGTGACCCTGCAGGGTCGGCGGCCGCTCGTCAGGAGAGCTGGGTTGTCTGCATCCGTGGGAAGGAGAGGTGCTTCCTGCCTGTGTGTCCTTCCCCACGAGGGTGGCTGACACCTCACTCTACAACAATGACTGAAATCTCTTTTAAAAAAACTTATTCATGAACCGATGCTCCAAAAATAAAATCCTACAATCTCATTTTTTTTTGTTGTGGTTGTTTTCTTGCCCTCTGGGTGAACTTTTGGTCATTTTTTAAAAATTTAAATATCTTTGTCACCACAGCTATTTCCCCCTGCGATTTATAATAAGAATGCATGACTATGCTCCTTCCTCAGGCACCATTAAATCTGCCTGCGTGCATTCCATTGCCTTTCTCTGGTATCTTACTGCATTTTATTTTATTTTAATTTGTACACAAAACCTGGTTTAAATTTGTCTTTTTTAAAAAAGATTTTATTTATTTATTTTTAGAGAGGGAAGGGAGGGAGAAAGAGACAGAGAGAGAGAAACATCAATGTGTGGTTGCTGGGGGTCATGGCCTGCAACCCAGGCATGTGCCCTGACTGGGAATCGAACCTGCGATGCTTTGGTTCGCAGCCCGCGCTCAATCCACTGAGCTACACCAGCCAGGGAGGAATTTGTCTTTTAAACACTGCTTCCTTATGATGTCTTCAGCTCTCACTTGAGCTTTCAGAACCATGAGTCCACCAAGAGCTAAACCGGGACGGGCTCTCTCAGTTCTATGGTCACAGACCACCTCACCCCTTTCTCCTAAGAGGGCCTTGACCTTGAGGAGGACCCACATTTCACCCCCATCGCTCACGACAGAATGACTTTTCACATCCCACTGTCATTATCTATTCTAAATCGAGGCTTAATCACCCCATGTAAACTTTTCTGAAGAGTCGGAAGACAAAATTAGGCATTTTAGTTAGATGTAGCCTTTAAAGTGAAACCATCGGAGGAACTGGAAGATCGTCCTTATGATCCAAAGGCGTCGCTTCGCGTCTTCCCCTCTCCAGCGGAGTCGCATGGGCCGGTGCAACTGCGCATGCGTTTCCACCCACGTGGGAGAGGCGCACCCCGCCCTCCTCCTAACCTGTTCTTTGGAGAAGCTCAACATTGCCCAGGAGTTAAGATGAAGGAAGAAAAGAAAGTGGAAAAAGGAACACTAGAGAAAAAAAAATCCCAAATCTTTTCCAAAGCGGGTTTGACATATATCTTCCCTTTGAAAACAGATCAATGGCTGCTTTCAGAACTATTTGGGACGGCGTGTTTATCACAACACAAGGGAAAAACGACCGAGCAGAGACTATTTCAGGGTATTGAGGGAAATTTTTCTCACTTGGGGAGATAAAAGAAAGTACCAGAGTCTTTAAATATGAAGTCAATATTAATAATCCACAAAGAAAATCTTTATTGACTCAAGAAAATGTAACCGAAGGCAGGTCTGCCTGCTTGCGGCAAAGAAAACCAAACTCAGGAGACAGGTGCTGGTGAGAAGGAAAGTGGTTTGTTCAGATGCCCGTTTCTTCTTTTTCTTTTTCTTTTTTAAAGATTTTATTTATTTATTTTTAGAGAGGGAAGGGATCGAGAAAAGGAGAGAGCGAGAAACATCAATGTGCGGTTGCTGGGGGCCGTGGCCTGCAACCCAGGCATGTGCCCTGACTGGGAATCGAGCCTGCGATGCTTTGGTTTGCAGCCCATGCTCAATCCACTGAGCTACGCCAGCTAGGGTGCAAGATGCCCGTTTCTTGAGAACATGGGAGACTCTTGTCCCAAAGCCCATCTCCCCGTCTCAGCACAGGCAGAGGTTTTCATGAGGACAGAGAGGGGAACAGAAAGAGGAGATCGAGGGAGGGGGTTGAAAAGTTCTCTGTGTGCAGATGTGCACAGTCCATCCTGACAAGGACCTCGAAACTGGTCAAGCGATGGTCTGGTGTGGGCGCCATCCTGGTTGTCGCCACTTTTGTTTTACATTTGCCTGGTTTTATGGTTGAAGGTCAGCATATCTCCTGGAGCTGGGAAGCCTGAGGTGGGAGATTTACCTTTTGAAGTTAGTTCCTAAGATTCTTACACAAACATATTGTTCATCTACAAGCTACATTTTAGTGGGAGTCAGCAAACAGAAACATCAAAAGAATGGTGGGGTGGGTTACCATCTCCCACTGTTACAAAAACAAGAGTCCAGGAGAAGGTCCCTAACTCACATTAGCCAAAAACAAGCTTTTAAATTTTGTTTTCCACTGAATCATAGAGGCAATGGCTTCGTAGTACTGGGTGTACTGGTATTCTCCATGTCACGTTTTCAAAGATGTGATAAGGTCAAGGACAAGGTAATGACAAAAGAAACAACATGAACAATATCTCTTTCTATACATGCACACAGCCTGTCTTCATAAAATAAATGAACCTCAGAACTGGAATGGAGCTTAGTAAGCAATTAATCCAAACTGCTTATGTTACCCATGAGGGACCAGGGGCTGCTAGTGAAGCAGCCACTGTGATACAAAAACAAATCAAGGTTTTATTTTTTCAAGACCCTTAGATCTGAAATGCTTAAAACAGAGGGCCAAGGTTTAAGTATTTTAAGGAGAACAATGGATCTTGTTCATACTCTTGGTTGTAAAAGTTATATTGAAAAAAGGAACCATCAGAAACAAAATTGCCCTCCAAGTTTTGGTGGGACAGTGGCAAACAAGTCACTCAAAATTATATACTCAGAGGATAGTATTAGACCCGTCTCCGTACACCTTCTGGTGGTGCAATATCTTGTGTCCCATGAAGTAAGCAGTTCAGAGAGCCGGCCCGACCGGTGGTCACTGGAAGCGGCCACGCATCTTGCAGAGCCAGGTGGGCTGTACGGACTGCAACTGCCCACCCAATGGCTCCTGTTCATTTGACTCTTCCAGACGACCTTCATCCCAGTATATCTTCCTCGTCCACATGGCTAGAATGTAAGTTACCTAGATCTAGCTTATATGCCACGGAACTCGACATAACTTTCTAACTGACGTTGACAAAGTTAGAACTCCAACTGTTCCTGAGGTCATGTTATGTTACTTTAAAGCTCTGATGTCTGGCCCAGAGGTGACCTCTGAAAATGGCAGAGGGACGCTTCCTAGTTTCTGTGAAGCTGAACATCGCAATCTGCTTGGATGCCCTCTGCAAAACTCACTGACCCATATGTCCGTTTTTTCTCTTATGAGAGATTAAAATAGGCCCGTGATTAAATGACAAGTTATGTCTGTTAATTCCTCTATTAGCAAAAAAAAATGTTGACATGAGTCTTATGTGTCCACGCCCTAGTGAAACTCCAGCTAGAAACCACGAAGCAGGAAAGGCCAAGGGCTGTTACTGGGTCCGCTCTGCCTGCAAAGTTTCTATTTGCTTCAAAATATGCTCCAGTTAAAGCTCAGGGTTTGTGCTATTTATTAAATTCAAAATATTTTGAATTTAAAATATTTTGTCATTAAAAATCCCATGGGTTTTAAAAGCCTGAGCAACTCCATTCTATATCTTTTTTTTTTTGTACCACAGAGAATTATTTCGGAAAGAAAACCAAAAATACAAGAAAAGCTGCAATTTTTGGTAGAGTCTATAATTCCTGAAGTTTTCTGTCATTCGTAGCCTACATTTACAATTGGAATAAAAGCAATAACTGACAGTAATGCTGCTGAAAATCTTTCAAAAAACAAGGCAATTTATAAACATTGAGCTCACCTTGCACTTTTGAGTATACATGTTTCTGAATTATTGAGTATCACAGATTGCGTTCAAGATCACCTCTAGCATTCATTAGCTCTATGTCCTTAAGCAAGTGATTTATCTTCCCAAAATCTCACCCAGTCTCCCTGTTCAGAACAGTTTGCTTCGTACTTTGCAAAGACGATTGTCAGGTATACAGTAAGTGCTCAATAAAAGCCAAACCTTACTTTTATTGTCACTTGTTCTTATTAAAGAATTGGTACTGGAGAGAACTGGAGTTGGTTTAAAACAAGAACACTACATGGAAAACACACTAGGCCCCCGAGGCCGTGTGCCTGAGATGGGATGACACAGGGACCAAGGCCACCGTCCCAGTCCTGTGACTGGCCTGTCCCAGCCCTGTGACTGGCCTGGCAGTGTTCCAGCGCGGAGTTTTACTGGGGGACGAGTTTCCGTCTGACTCCAGCACCTGGGCATGTCCCACCCAGCCCCAGATGAAATAAGCCAGGTGTTGTAATGAATGGCTGTGAAGTAGTTGTGAATGGTCACACGTTTAATTGGACTTGGTCTGACGGCATGGAAAGGGCGCGGTGGCTGTCTGCACAGGAGCTCAGTGAACCCCCCCCCCCCCCGTCCCCAAGTCTTTGGAGCGAGCAGCACACAGGTTCCACACTGGTTAGAAATACGGCGATCACGCTGTAATGGGCTTGGTGCACGCATTTGTCTCATCATAATTATTAATTGCACGTACTTTTGCTTTCAAAAGCAGCCCTCTTCGGTTGATAAATGATAGGAACACCCTCATTAAAGAGAAATAGGAAGCCCTTACTTCGATATCAAGTTCAGGGTCACAAAGGGGTAACTTTCAAGGTACAGAAGAAAAACTACTTAAGACTCCTTTCAATGGCCAGGATTTAGGCAAAAGGATTAAGCAAAAACAAACAAAAAACAAACAAACAAGCCAAATACTCAGAGACACAGACAACAACGAAAACAAAAATGGCTAGGACTTAGTTTTGAGATTATTTGAGGTTGGATGAAAGAAGATTTGGACGGGAAGCCAGAGGGCTCTAAATGCAGAGAGCAGAAGTCAGATCGCACTCTCTTCTGGGAGGCCACCGGCGTCCCACCGGCGGGGGAACGGCCCCTGACGTCTGGGCCCAGTCGTCCATCAGCCCCTGTAGTTGCTAAGAAGGAGCAAAAAAAAAGGCCTGAGGTCTAAGGAAACAAGTGCAGGAAAGCGTAGTTTGGGAAAATGCTTTGCAATTTAAGAAGGAGAAAAGAAAAAAAGGAAAAGGAGGTCTTTAGAATTTCCTGGGCCTTGTTCTGTGTTTGGAGGCTTTGTCTATGCAAGTTTCGTTCACTACAACATTTTGGGAGGACAGGTGCGTGTGTGTGTGTGTGTGTGTGTGTGTGTGTGTGTGTACCCGAACAGTAGAAGTTAACTATTTAGATGGGATAGGTTTGTAGGTGAGAATTACATTTCGCTCAGAGGGATTGAAGTCCCATATAACCGCGCCTTACACAAGGCTGAACTTGATCTCTGGTATGCGAGCCACAGGTGGAGGGCGGCGGTCCAGCGTCAGCCTGGTCACGCGCTCCTGGAGACCTCTGAGGGCCAGGCTGGGCCCTTGTCCTCGTGGTTCAACGTTGCCACGGAAAGGACAGACAGAGACAAAGATGGGCGAGGGACTCGTGACAGACAGTGCAGACTGTCCCCGGTTTTCCTGTGATTTACGACCGCACAGACCCGCTGGAGTTACCGAACCCTCCCCGACTGCCTGCGTGGGCCAAGTTCAGAACGGCTCCGAGTGGGCTCTCTGGCACACCTGTAGCATAGTTTATCCACGAGAGCTTCTCTTTCAAAAATTTTATTTTTCAGTAACAGTTTACATTCAGTGTTGTTTTGAACTGGTTCCAGGTGTACAGCGTGGCGGTGAGACATCGTGCACTCGGCGAACGGATCCCCAGGGTTGTTGTCGGTCCCGGCACCGTGCGCAGCTTTCGCGGTGTTACCGCCTGTGCGCGCTGCGCTGTGCTTTACAGCCCCCTGACTGTTTCGTCACCGCCAGCTTTTACTTAATCTTTTCACCTTTTTCACTCTGTCTCCCACCCCTCCTCTGGAAATCACCAATCTGCTCTCTGTATCTGTAAGTCTTTTTCCATTTTGTTTGTTCCTTTGTTTTGTTCAATAGGTTCCACGTAAGTTAAATCATATGCCATTTGTGTTTCCCTGACCGACTCTTTTCACTTAGCATGATACTATGTCCACCCATGCTGCTGCAAATAGTAAAATTTCATCCTTTTTGTGGCACGACCACTGCTGAGATGAATAATTGTTTTTTAAAATGCATTTTTCCTACCTTAAGAGATTTAAAAATATTGTCAAAATTAATGAGTAAAAAGAGGCACAGAGACAAAAGCACAAAAACAACTCAATGTAAAAATATTTTCAACAAATATTTTTTAATACTTATACCTCTGTATAAAATAACAAACCTAGACATACACATTCACAAAATTTACCTTTCACAAAATTTATATCTCATCTCCAAAAGGATGAGGCAAACATGTAAAATGCAAAACTATAGAACTTCTAGAAGAAAACATAGTGGGAAATCCATGTGACCTTGGATTTTACGATGATTTTTTTAGGTACGCACCAAAAGCACAGTCCATGAAAAAGCGTACAGTTAAGTTGAACTTGAGTGAAATGCAAAATGTCTTCCTTGTGAAAGACATCTTTAGGACGATAAATAGACAAGCTGAAAACTCACAGAAAATATTTGAAAACAAGTAAATAAATTGTATCTTGGATGTACAAGAACTCTTAAATGTCAAGCATAAGGAAACAATCAAATGAAAATATGGCAAAAGATCTGCACAGACACCTCCCCCAAGATGTGAGGGTATCCAAGGAGGGTGATGCGAAGAGCATACGCAGGTTGCAGTTACGCATGGGGAACGAGACTCAGCATCTCGTCGTTAGGGAAATGCAAACTCAAGTTACAATCAGACATCATCACCCCCATTAAAATGGCTACACTCCAAAAAACTGCCACCACCAACCGCTGGTTGAGAATGGGGAGCGACAAGAGCTCTCATTGCGTGCGGGTCTGCAATATGGTGCGACCACTTTAGAAGACAATTTGGCAGTCTCTTACAAAGCTAAACGTTAGCTTCCTCTATGACCCAGTGATTATGCTACAAAAACTAGCGTGCAAAATGCTACGAGGAGCTTCATTAGCAATAGCGAGAGGCAACTGAAATGCCGGGTACTAGGTGAATGCGTACATGGAGTGTGGGAAGCCCATGTAATGAAATGCTCTTCAGCAGTAGAAGGAACTATCAGTTCATACAATGGCATGGGAAAACCTTAAGTGCACATTATTAAATAAAATTATTCAGTCTGAGAAAGCTGCATTCAGTATGATTCTGGTTGTGTGGTGTTCTCTAAGCAGAGCCGTGCTTGCCAGGGGCTGAAAGAGGGCGGAGGGTTTGAACAGGTGAACGTTGTTAGGTAAAATGCCATTTTCATCACACTTTACACACAGTTTCTTTTATTTATTTATTTTTTGTTGGTGGTGGTGAATCCCTTATTCTGCATGACATTGTAATGGTGGCTACCTAATATTATGATTGGGTGCTTGTTCAATGTGTATACATTTGTTACAATTTATGAATTGTAAAGAAGATCATATAGTTTTGTACTTACAAGTTATACATCATATGTTTATCTTAAAAAGCAACACATTGATATTTTAGGAAGTTAGGAATCGATTGCTTAGTGAGCCATTCTTTAATTCCTTTTAGTTAAATCTCTGTTTTAGAGAAGATGGTATTGGTTGCCTGGTTCTTATTTCCAATCTTTGTTTCCAAGATGATTTTGATGGCTCTCAGGCATGGAAACACCATCCAAGTTCTCAGGACTTTATTCATCTTTCTAACGTCTGATTTTCCCTGTAATGGCACACACTCTGGACTTGAGAGTTGTCAATTTAATTTAGAACAATAATGACCCTTAGAAACATTCAAAGCATAATAAGCAGAAATTGTAACAACTTATTTAAGCTCGACAAAAACAGAAGGAAAAGAAAGGCGCAGTTCTGTGGTGCATGGGAGCTACATTAAGGAACCACGACCAAAAGGAAGGAAGGGAAGAACTGAGAACACATTAAGGTCAGCCTGGAGTAAACTAGCTGTCCAAAACTCATTTTCAAATGTGCATATTTCACCATCGATGTTCTTTGACTTGGTTATTTTGAAACAACAGATGAAATACTCATGTCTAAGCCACTTACATTCATATAGACCCCGCTATTCTAAAAAGTTATCATCCACCCTTTCCATTTATGTCACAGACTGGAAAAGGCCTGGCTGGTGAAATGTATTCTGTCTAATGAAGGCTCGGCAGTGTCAGGAAGGGACCCAAGGTCATTCCATCAAACATATTCTTTGTCGTTATTACAATAGAGTATAAACAATTATATATATATATAAATGAAAAATAGGCATCATCAAAATGAGTTTGTTTCCCTGTTTTTATTTTTCTTCAACAACCACGAGGCAATAACAGAAACTTCCTTTGTAAGACAAACCCATTCCTAGTCGGGACAGATCATTAAGAACAGAAAAATGGCTGAATATATTCTCATCTTATGGTATAAGACTTTGGAAATTGACTGGCTGTGCTTTCCAATCTACTCATTTTGTGAGTTCTAAATCCCTTCTTTGTGCATTTGCCTAGAACACAAACCTCAAAAACAGTGAAAAGAGACTTGATTTTCTTGTATTCCAGTGTCTTCCTGAATTATGTTCCCAAGAATCACCATCTTCACAAATCTGATAATGTTCTCAAATGTTTTCATCCCTACCTACCCACGTCATCGGTGAGCCCAATAAACCCCCAGTCCTAAGATAATTGGATGAAATTGTTTCTGATGTTATTAGGAAACAAAGCTGAATAGGATCAGTATCTTACATTCAAACACCCAGCTCTCTGAATACCTATCCTTAAATGTCCTGTTTCTATTCTCCAGCACATTCTCACCAATACTTTATCCCATCAAAACATCCAATCCATTAACCCAATCACCTCTTCATGGTCCGCCATCCCAATTAGCTCCTTATCTCTCTTCTTACCCAGCTTATGTTTCATAATCTATACCACGATCAACTTTTGTCCTTTCTCCCTTGCCTGACAAATGGACACACCACTGAAAAAAACAGAACAAAGAGCTTCCTGATGCTTCCATGTTGAAATCTACAAACTTACCTGTCTCTAGACTGATAGCTTTTGTCTTTTTTTTAGGTTACTTTTTTTATGCTCTTAAATAACGGCAATTCCTACTCTCATGCCTGAATTTCATCTTTCTCATGCATCTCTGCCATTCCTTATGCAATAGAAAATTTTTATTCTGCACTATCACCCCTAATAGCTTAAAAACACATTGGATATACCCAATACCCATCTTAAAAGAACCTTCCCCTGATTTCCCATTTCTCTCCAGCAATGGCATGTTTTTGGTTTGTTTATTTGGCTACTGTTTCATAAAAATATCTTCACTGAGTAGTTTCCATTTGCCATTTCCTCTCACTCTTTCTCTTTTCCTTTTTAAAAATTGTGTATTTTGAAGCAATTTAAAATTTGCCCCAAAGATTCAAGTACAGGACAAGTAGCATTTTTCCTGAATCATCTGAGAGCACATTGCTGACCTGAAGCCCATGACGTCTGAATCCTGTAGTGTGTGTTTCTGAGAAGCAAAGATGGTCTCCTGCATACACACGAACAATGACTTCAATTAGTGATGCGCTGTATCCATCTGATCCTCAGACCCCAGCCAGGCCTCAACAGTTGTCCGTGTAATGTCATTTACAACAATAGCATCCAAGTCAGAATCATACACTGCATTAAACTCTTGTGTCTCTTCAGTCTACTTCAGTCTGGAGTGGTTCTTCATTCTTGACTTTATAACCTTGACCAGTTTGACAAGTCTGCTTATAAGGACACTATTTCTATTAGATCAGAGGCCCACCTTTATGACCTAGGGGGCCCCAACTCCAAGTACAGGAACACTGGGATTTAGGGAGTCAACAAATAAATTTTGGGGCCACGAACATTCAATCCATAACACCCACTCATGGGTATGTCCTCCTCATGATGCCTCACATTCCTTCCTGGGCTGCTGCACCCCCGCCCCCAAACCCCAATCCTCTGCAGACACCTACTTTAATCAGCTCTGCCTGTGGGATTTTGGGCTAAATTTGGGGGGGGAAGAAAAAAAAGGAGCTTCTCTCTTCTGTAATTTATACATCCTCTTCTCTGTCTCCCTTGGTTAGCATCCTGAAATGGTGACTTAACACTTAAAAAGAAGATTCTCAGTACTGACATCTGAGTGTGTGGTTCTCCACTCTGTCCCCTGCGACAGGTAACAGGCCAGCAGAGCCTGTTCATTGCATGGACCCACTTGCCTCTCATTTCCTTTAGATCTCAGCTCAGCGTCACCTCTGCACATCAGCCTCCCCGATGAGCTTCTGCAAATGTCACGTCATAGGCCTTATTGCTCTCTCATTAGTTCCATGGACTTTGCAATCATAACAGCCATCTCTATCTATCTATCTACCTACCTATCATCATCATCTATCATCTGTCTATCTAATATCCTGTGTGATGAAATGAGCTGTATACATGTTTGTGTGTGTGCATTTGTTCATTTGCTCTTTCTTCACTGCTTTTGTCTCTAGTGCTAAGAACCATGCCTGGCACAAAGTATGTGTTTGGCAAAAAAATTTTTTTTGCATCAAAAGTGTTGCTATGGTGTGATGAAAATGAGAGGCACTAATGTGGAGACCACCTTCATCCTAGCACCCGGGTGAGCATGCGGATCAACCAGGTTCCCAGGTGTTGGGGGGCTGAGAGCATGTGTGTGGGGCTCAGTGCTGGGGGACGTGAACAAGTATGTGGGGCAGAGTCAACCCACACAAGAATTAAGGGAACTGATGGCCATAAGGGATAGAAAAAATATAGATGGAGATATACATAGCTCATGATGTAAGTTGAGAAACAGAAAACTAGAACAACATGAAACCAAAGAAGACCATATTTACCACAGAGGAATTTTCCAGAGAATGGCCAATTTGCTTTAAAAACAGTAAAAAAATATTTCAAAAAGCAATTAGAAAAATAGAAATCAGAATATAAGTATTTTGAAAGACAAAGATCCATTGTAAGAATTCCAGGAGATCCAAACCAAAGAGCAAGTAAATATGAAGGAATAAGAGTTAAATGATGACAATATTTTTGGTGAGGAAACAGAGAAATGATCAATAATTTTGAGAAGCACTCTTCAACGTAGAAGTCAGGTAACTGTGTCACGGGACACAGCCTATGGCACACCAGGCTGTCTTGACAGGGTGTGTCCAGCTTGCTAGTGTGTGGAGAGGAAGGTACCAATTCAAAACATATGACAAAACTTGCATTAAGGGACTTACTGAATTCAAACATGTTTACCCATTCTGAACTTCCAGCCAAGACGGAGGCATAGGTAGGTACACTGTGCCTCCTCACACAACCAAAAGAAGGACAACAGTAAATTTAAAAACAAAACAACCAGAACTGTCAGAAAATCGAACTGTGTGGAAGTCCGACAACCAAGGAGTTAAAGAAGAAACATTTATCCAGACTAGCACGAGGGCTGGAGACAGGGAGCTGAGGCAGAGAGGATGCGCGGCAAAGCAGTGGCTGGTGGACCAGGTGGGCGAGGTGGCAGCCGGCAGACTGGGTGGTCCCACGTTCATGTGCAGATAAACCAGGAGGAACAAATGGGGAGAAAGACAGACCGCACAACCCAGGGTTCCCGTGAGGGGAAATAAAGCCTCAGAACCTCTGACTGAAAAAACCTGTGGGGGTTGAGGTGGCAGGAGAGACTCCCAGCCTCACAGCAGAGTTCATTGGAGAGACCCACAGGGTTGTAGAATGCACACAAACCCACCCACCCACAGTCAGCACCAGAAGGGCCCACATTGCTAGTGGGGCGCAGGAGAAGTGACTGAAGCTGGCGGAGAGCCGAGCAAGCACTACTGTTCCCTCCCCACGTGTAGCCCCACAATGCAGCCATGCGTGTTGTCCCGCCTGGCAAATGCCTAAGCCTCCGCCCCCTACCTTGTGACAGGTGTGCTGAGACAAAAAAAATGGCCCAAATGAAAGAACAGATCAAAGCTCCAGAAAAAATACAACCAAGTGATGAAGAGATAGTATCAGATGCACAGTTCCAAACACTGGTAATCAGGATACCCACAGAAATGGTTGAGTATGGTCACAAAATAGAGGAAAAAGTAAAGGCTATGCAAATTGAAATAAAGGAAAATATACATGGAAGCAACAATGAAGGGAAGGAAACCATGATTCAAATCAATGACTTGGAACAGAAAGAAGAAATGAACATTCAGTCAGAACAGAATGAAGAAACAAGAATTAAAAAAAATAAGGAGAGGCTTAGGAACCTCTGGGACAGCCTTAAATATTCCAACATCTGAATCATAAGGGTGCCAGAAGGTGAAGAAGAAGAGCAAGAAATTGAAAACTTATTTGAAAAAATAATGAAGAACTTCCCTAATCTGGCAAAGAAAATAGACTTTCAGGAAGTCCAGGAAGCTCAGAGAGTCCCAAAGAAGTTGGACCCAAGGAGGCACACACCAAGGTACACCATAGTTACATTACCCAAGATTAAAGGAGAGGAGAGAATCTTAAAAGCAGCAGGAGAAAAGGAGACAGTTACCTACAAACGAGTTCCCATAAGATTCTCTGCTAAATTTCTCAAAAGAAACCTTACAAGCAAGAAGGGCTGGAAAGAAGTATTCAAAGTCATGAAGGGCAAAGACCTACATCCAAGATTACTCTATTCAGCCAAGTTATTATTTAGAATGAAAGGGCAGATAAAGTGCTTCTCAGATAAGGTCAAGTTAAAGGAGTTCATCATCACCAAGCCCTTATTATATGAAATGTTAAAGGACTTATCTAAGAAAAAGAAGATAATAAAAATATGAACAGTAAAATGACAAGAAACTCACAACTATCAACAACCAAATCTAAAAAAAACAAAAACAAACGAAGCAAACAACTAGAACAGGAACAGAATCACAGAAATGGAGGTCACGTGGAGGGTTATCAGTGGGGAGTGGGAGGGGGGATAATGGGGGAAAAGGTACAGAGAATAAGTAGCATAGATGGTAGGTAGAAAATAGACAGAGGCAGTTAAGAACAGTATGGAAAATGTAGAAGTCAGAGAACTTGCATGTACGGCCCATGGACATGAACTAAAACAGGGGAATGCAGGTGGGAGGGGGCGTGCAGGGCAGAGGGGAATAAAGGGGGGGGAAACGGGACAACTGTAATAGCATAATCAATAAAATATTTTTTTAAAAAAAGGAAACCATGTTTACTCGTTCCGTAGTTAGGATCTAGAATCAGAAGGAAGGAGCCACGACAGCTATTTTAACAGGCAAAATTGAATACAGAGCATTTTAATTGCACACTGGAGGCGGAAACAGGACACTGAGGCGTTTTGAAGCTACAGCCACAGGGACTGGGCGGGCACAGGGCAAAGGTGGAGATGATTCGAGTTTGGAAGCATCAGGAACAGCCCAGCTCACCGGAGCTGGGACTCGGGCCCGGGACTGTGGCCCTGCTGGCCTGGCGCCGGTGCCTCCCACCTGCAGAGGCTGGTGGAGCGCAGCTGGGACCCGAGCTCTCTGGGAGTCGGGGAGGTGCAGACACGCAGTGGGGCTAGTCCTGGGGTGCTGGCGAACATGGCAAATAGTCATAGCTGCGGCTGGCAGAGCAGGCGTCGCCTGGGGAAGTGAGGCAGAGGAGGAGCAGAGGAGGAGCGGCAGGAACAGCACAGAGCCCGCCCTTGTCGCCCTTGTCCCCTTCCTCAACCTTCCGGGATCCCCCCAGCACCTCAGGTCCCAGAGCCTCAGGTCCTCAGAGCCCCGGGCCAGGTGCCAGTTAGCAAAGCAGAAACTGGGCCTGCAGATCCCTGGCCTCCGGCACGGGCAGAGCCGAGTGGCCAGGAGTGGGCGTGAAGCCGAGCGGTAAGGGGCAGCCTCACTAACTCCCCCTCTAGGGCCTTGACCTAACAAAGCGTCCCTGTTGTATGGCAGAGTGACATAAACCCCCGGACACAGTCACTGCCGAAACGTACGCAGTCATTAAGCATCACATGTACGGTCATTTCCAATAGGCGGAGCACTGTATCAAATGGGGACGCTGTTTGGAGACAGATTCCTAATTGCATATTATGTAGAAGGATGACGGTTGCATGCCTTTTAGTCACGACAGGAACTGCAGTGATAAAGTAGCGACAATGGTAACACAAATTAATAACTAAACAATAATAGTAAATATAGCAAAAGATGAGAATGACAAGAGGTAACTGTTTTTGCTAATACTAAGATACTGCTCGCTTTTGCCAGGCATCTTGCTTTTCATTTATTATGTCTTCCAGAGACGCCCCCAAGCCGGGGTGGCCAGGTAGCCGTGGTGCTCTCCTGGGGGTGGAGTGGAGGGAGGCGGATTCTCAAGGCGGCAGGTGAAGACCTGGACCCAGGTGTGTGCACCCGGGCCCCTGCCCTTCCCGTCTGATGTTGCAATATCGTACAGAGGACACACATCACTGTATGTGTATTAGACATTAATAAAGTATCTATAATCTATCAGAGCCGTGTGCCTGATACAGGGACCCAAGGCTTGGGCCTTTGAACGACACCCTCTTTCTCCTGGGACCGTGAGCAGAAGGTCGTGACAGCGGTGATGCCACCTGCTCCTGCACGACCCAGTCCCCCACGGGCCCAGAGCCATCACAGAGCGTAGTGGCTGTCATTGGCTGGGGTGCACTTCTTATGCCCACCCCCACCTCAGTCCAGTTTCCCCGAGGTGAGACTCAGGTCACAGCAACTGGGGCGTGGCGTGGGTGTTCCCAACACTGACAGCATCTTCCCACCTCCCACGGGTGACTCACACTGCGTGTTGTGTGTGGGCTGCGCCCTGTCGGAGGAAACCTCGCGTCACTTTTCGGCCGGTTGCGAGGAAAGACCACGCAGCTGCCCACGTGTGCCCGACATCGGAGGACGAGATCCTACGGCTGGCTCCCAGCGTCGGGACATTTCCTGCTCTTCCTGCACAGCTTTAGGGTGTCGTTGGAACTGCGGAGGGGGTGCGGGTGGCCACCTGTGACCTGCTGACATCTTTGTTGGGACGATGGGGAGGAGCAATCCATGGCAGAGATTTGTGGTCACGGAGACACGCGGTCCTCTCTGGATCCGGTTTTGGAACAGTGGGTGTGTGAGGGACACCGCGTTACTGTGGACCAAAGCGAGGTTCGGGCATGCGGATGGGAAGCAAACCCAAGTCCTGTGGTTTAATAGAAAGGAGCCAAGAAGTACTATTCATTAACTTTGATATCGAGCACCAATAAAATGTACTTAGGAACAGATAGTGCAGCTGACAAGTAACGCCGTGTTTTCCCCGTGATTCCAGACTCCAAAATTAGACCGAGCGCAATGTACGCAGCAAAATGCAAAGCAGGGCGATCCTGAACACAGACAGCCTGAGACAGCCCAGTGATCTTCAAAAAGAAGATGACTTCTCTGCATCTCGGATACGAACATGAAACACTGCTGACAACCAGGGCTTCTCAGCATGAGGACAAAGCTTTCCTGATGGGGGCGAGCCCTCAGAAGACACTCACCCTGGCAAGTCCGGGGGTGCCCACCAAAAACTGTGGTCACGTGTGTCTCAGGCCAAAGACCATTGTCTCTGCTTCCAGACCCAACACTGGCAGTTTGAATACTGCTGAGGTTTTTCTATCATTTCTATTATTTTGGAAAGACACATTCATTGAAAGAACACGACAGATAATATTATTTGCTACCAGGAATGGGAATTTCAGTAGAGGTGGAACTACTACAAGAGAAAAAGAGGTTTACAGTCAAATGTGAATGACTTTGAGGACGTGGTGTGAAATAATTATTTCCAAAGAAAAATGTGGTCCTCCGTTGCTCCGTACTGTTAAGTCAGATATGATTCATTTCAATTCGTTGGTAGAGGAGACAAACATGGAAGATTTATTTACTGATTTGAGGGAGCATATGCAATTCAATGGTGGGGAAGAGTACTGAATAATTTATGATCTTTTATTTTAGAAGATCTCCCCCACCTCAAATAGCTAGTAAAGTTGAGCATCTTTTCATATATCTGCTGGACATTTGCATGTCTTCTTGGGAGGAGTGTCTATTCAGGTCCTCTGTCCATTTTTTAATAGGGTTGGTTTTTGTTGTTGTTGTTGAGTTGTATGAATTCTTTAAAGATTTAGGGTATTAACCCTTTATTGAGGTGTTATTTACAAATAGCTCCTCCAATTTGGTTGGCTGCTTTTCTTGTTTTGGTGATGTTTTTCTTTTGCTGTGCAGAAGACTTTTAGTTTGATAGAGTCCTATTCATTTTTACTTTTACTTCCCTTGCCTTTGAGGTCAGATTCACGAAGTCTTCTCCAAGGCCAAGCTCCCTAAGTTTGGTACCTAAGCTTCCCTCTATGGAATCTGTTGTTTCAGGTCTCACATGTAGGTCTTCGGTGTGTTTTAAGTTAATTTCTGCCCATGGTGACAAAGAGCAGTATAGTTTCATTCTTTTGCAGGGGGCTCCCAGTTTCCCCAGCACCATTTGTTGGAGGAGTTTTCCGTTCTCCACTGTGTGTTTTTGGCTCCAATGTCACCCCAACTGCAGTGCCTGAGGTCCAAGCCAGGGAGCTGCTTAGGTATCGTGATATTCCAAAAAAAGCTCCCCGGAGGACCAGTAGATGCGGACATGCCGTTTACCTCTCATGTTACAGGGCATGCACCGGCGGGGGCGGGGGGTGTGGTGGTCAGTGGGAGGGAGACCCGCCTGCCTGCAGCCCCAGCACAGCTCACTGGGTTGGGGGGCGGCGGTGCAGCAGGGAGGGGCTGCGGTAGCCAGGAAAGTGCTGCAGGCGTGTGATAAACCCAGGGGCCTCGAGATACCACTTTCCTTGGTCCTTACGGCCGCTGGCCGGGCAGCGCTCCGCTCTCTCGGGTGGAGGGGCTGTGTCCTGAGCTACCCCACACCAACAAATTTAACAAAATTTAACAAAGTCTGTTTTCTTCATCGTCTTTCTCATTTTCATAGCACCCATTTAAGAGATAAAAAAGACCACAAATCCTTACCCCCGTGCCACTTACATATTTGATTAAGAAAATACCTTAAAGCCTTCTTTTTCATCTTTAGTTTCAAATATGTTGGAAGACTCCAAAAAAAAAGTAATATGCACAAAGAATAACATGGCCCCGGCTGGGTTGCTCAGTTGGATGGAGCGTTCTTCCCACACAGCAACTGGTTGAGGGTTCGATTCCGGTCCGGGCAGAAACCTGGGTTGTGGGTTTTATCCCCAGTCAGGGGTGTGTGTGGGAGGCAGCCCACCCATGTTTCACTCTCTCTGTCTCTCTCTCTGTCTCTCTCTGTGCCCTTTCTTTCTCTTTAAAATCAGTAAACATATCCTTGGGCAAGGGTTTAAAAAAGTAGAATAACGTGCACACGAAACAGAAAGCTAACAAATTGCACATGACAGTGATATTTGGGGACACAGCCTGGATTTCAGCCTCTTGATTAGCACTCACTCTAGGTAAAGGTTTGATTTTTCCACTAGCCTCCGTTCCCAACCATGGCACTAATAGGGCTTAACTTCTCTTCACAAGTCCTATAGACGTATTTCTGGGCCAACGGAAAAATCTTTGAAGGCTGGAGGAGTTCATTAGGGTTGGCCAAGTTTTCACGGAAGCATTGAGAAATAGTTACTTCAGCTGCTCCCTAGTACAATGCAGGATCTAACTTCAATACAAAATTGACCCAAAAGAACGTCTCCACTGCCTTTTGAAAGGCTGACCCCACAGCAGGCGCTGCCTCCAGCATGAGGCAGGTGGAGGGACTGGAGCATGGAGGGTTCTCTGCGCTCTGGGAAGTGGGACTGGTCTGGCACCCGTGGGACAGACGGGATGCGCGTGGGGGAGATGCTCCGTGCTCCAGTTCTGTGTCTGAGTTCCTTCCTCCTTTCACTCTTTGACCAGTCACCGTGCAGAGCCCACTCATTTGTCACTGCCTGGTACCAGGGCCACTTGAGCTGGGGCCTTGGAGCCACCTGGGTATGACAGCAGTGACCAGAGTAGCGGCCAGCCCAGGTGCTGGGCACTCAGGATCTGAATGTCCTCTGCCCCACAACTCACCTGTCCAGAGAAGGAGGTCTTGCTAAGGGAGGTGGACAGTACAAATGCTGGTCATAAATCGCTGAAGGGACACTCGATTACACACGGCTGGCCAGGCAGCATTGGGTCGAAAGAGGGTCATGTGCGTCTGGTGTTGATATTATAGGGTTCATTAGGCTACAATGCATCTTTGGATAAAATGTATGAGTCCGTGCCTGGCATCACAAGAACTGACCTTTCTGCCTATTACATTTAGTTTTTATTGTGTACCCTACCTGTGTGTGCTTAGTTGAGCATATAGATTATAGTGATCGATTTCCCAATTTTAATCCATTCTGAAACTATTTTGGGAGCCAGTGCCATTTTTCTTGCCATAATATTGTAGATGATTTACTAGTATTTTTCTTAGAATTTATGCATCTTATGTGATGCATTTTTTTCCCGTGAGCTCTGTCTTTTGGGTTGTATTGTGTGTGCTAATTTTATGTTTGGAGTCAGAATATAGTCTTTCTCATTTTCTAGTACCCCCAATTGAAGAGACCTACTAGATCACAGCTACTCCATCTAAAAACTATTTCAAAGTCCTTTGTGATAACGTGTAAATCTGGACTCCCTAAGCCAATCACATTCAAGGGCCAGGCAGCTGTGGCACAGTTACATATTGAGCTATTTTATTATGTGGTGGGAATAAACATTAGTTTTGACTGATGTATCCTCAGACTTTGATTCCGTGAGCAGGATTCAGGTTTCAGCCAACTTTGCCTCTTTCTCCATCCCTGTGGGCCCTTCTATATTTCAGTGTATCATCTCTTGCATGAATCTTCTAACAATTTCTTAAAAGTCTTTTATCTCTATCCTTATTCCATTGCAATTTATGATCAACCCCCTACTTAAACAAAATTTCAAAAAATGTAAATACGAGCATGCCATTTCTCCATTCAAAGGCCTATTTGCCTTTATATCAACCTCTGACCTCCTCAAGATAGCACAGCACAGCCGGATCTTTAACACATGGCCCCTGGCCCCAGGTGACCCATGCATTCTGCACACACTTGTCCCAGCACGCTCGTTCCTGGGCCTCCTTCCGGCTCACACCACCGGCTGGCTTAGGCCCTCCCATTGTTTGTTCTCCCAGCTTCCTCTTATGCTCTCTCTGTAACACTCACACCATCTTCCTGTAATACATTGTTTAGTGTCTCTGTGCTTGAGACAGACAACAAGGTCAAATTTTCCTTGTTCAAAGCCCATGATGTATACCAATGGCCAGGGTCAGGTGCACAGTAGGTGCTTAATGTTTGTTCAAGGAAACAGTGACAAGGAAATAGGCACAATAAAAACTGCAGATTTTCTGAGACATGCAATGGAAGATGTGGATAAATGGAAAATATTCTCTATTTATATGAGAAAACATCGTGTTGGCTCAAACCAGCTTGTGTAATAAACACAGCCACAACAATTACTTTAAAAGGTGATGACATTGAAGAAAAGGCATTCTAAAGTTTACCTGGATGAGTAAATACAAAAGAAAGGTCAGAATATGTAAAAAGCAGTACAGGAGTGTTGTAGTATGACCAGAAACTAAAATAACGCAAGTGTGTTTCTCTGGTAGCGATGAACAGAAAGACGAATCTGACAGAGTAGAACTTTTAGAAATAATTCTAGGCATAAACAAAATTCGTTGAAGATAGAACGGCAGCACGAGTCTGTGTTGTGATGACCGAATAACTGGCCGTAAAGGGATGGACTTTGATGTTCAAATCCCGCGCAGAAAAGCTAACAATTCTGTTTTAAAAAAATGGAAGTATCTGCCATTGAATTCACACACCATCGATTGGCTAGACAATGGTTTTTTAAACAAGACACTAAATGCAAAAAACATGTATATTTAAAATAAAAGATATGAATACACACATTTTAAAATATGGCAAAAACTGCACAAATTAAATTAAAAGACTATCGACCCATCATCTTCAGAGGTAATATTCGCGGACATGCTGGATCCTGGCCTAATGTCCCTAATGGTTCATCCGTCTCCCTTCCCGCTCAGGAGAGGCAGACGACGCAGAATCACTGCGATGTGATAGTTAGGAGCTTAAGAGAAGAGCTGCTTCCCTGCACCCCCTCCCACTCGCCCCCACCCTGGGTCTTCTCCCAATGCAGTGGCAGCGACACTCTGGTGGCATTCTGGGGACGGCCTGTCCCCTGGTCACTCCTGCTGGCGCCTGGGCTGTGCCTGCACCGCCATCCCTGAGCAAGGGTGGCAAGGGGAGCTCACACACCTGCTGGTTTCCGAACTGGCACCAGTTACTTAAAGAGGTGCCGTTGCATTCCAACACTGATGACAGGGTGCGTGTAATTAACCCCGTCTTCGATCACGTCAGCCTGCTTTTACATTTTAATTACGGGGGTCACGCTTTCTCAAGACATTCCTCTTTTGTCTACAAATCACAAAAAAGCACAAGAATAAGCTGAGAAGCTCTGGGAAGTCAGGAATCTTTGACTGTTGGGTGCACCCCAGGTGCCTAGAATGAGGGGCTGGTTCGAAGAAGATGCTTACTCAACACCTGTGGATGCAGGGGCGAGGTGGTGGTTACCGCGTGTCATCACAGAGAAGTCCACTCCACGAGTGTTCGCACTGTGAGTCCTGACTGAGAGTAGCCCTGGCCTCATCCTGTGCATGCTGCAATATCGTTATTGCCAAAAGTGTCTCCTTATGTCTATTTTCAGTAACACAAATGAAATACGAATTGTAGAGAAAACATGGGAGGATATTTTGATATATTTTCCTTACACTAATTAATTAATGTGACCTATTTCCCCCCACCCTGCACGTTTTGAAAATTGATTGCCATAGACCTTTTATTTTATGTTGTCTTGGTCTTTGGAGTGTTTCGGCTGGAAGCTTCCCCATTAAGGTTACTAACCCCGTATCGCCCACTTAGACTGAAGTTAGTTCTAAAGATTGTGGGTATTTGTGGAATTTTTGTCATATTCCAAAATTCCAATTAAAAATATTTTAAAGTCCTGGCTGGCGTAGCTCAGTGGATTGAGCACGGGCTGCGAACCAAAGCATCGCAGATTCAATTCCCAGACAGGGCACATGCCTGGGTTGCAGGCCATGACCCCCAGCAACCGCACATTGATGTTTCTCTCTCTCTCTCTTTCTCCCTCCCTTCCCTCTCTAAAAATAAATAAATACAATCTTTAAAAAAATATTTTAAAGCTTGTAACTGAGATAAATTTACTTCCTAGTTGAGTTTTCTACCCCTGGCCAAATACTACTCCTAATCATTTTTTGTTTGTTTCGTTGCCTAACTTAATCTGTCCCTGGATTAAGGGATTTTAGTGACAAAGCGATTTTCCCGCCGTCTCCCTTCGCGCCCGTTGTCAGCGCCCCCACTCACACTTCAGCAGGAATGCCTTCCGTTGCTCCCCACGCGTATTCAATTTGGGGCTGATGCTCTTTGTAAAACGTTCTTGGTTTTGGTTAGAGACTCATTAAAATATGAAAAAATTTAAGGGAGACAGAAAAGACAATTCTGATTTTGGAGGAGCGTTGTCTTATTTATGAAAGTATCGTGCTCCTCAGCTGCTGTCCCGGACTCTCCACTCACTCGGAGCTCCGTGACTCCACCCCTTAGAACCTGGGCAGAGCGGTGCCTGTGGGCTCGTTTTATAACCGGTTCCAACCTTCTCATGGAAGCTGGGCTTTGATTGACACTTCAACCTGATTTACCAGGCCTGATAATTAGCCTAACAACCCATGAGTCAGAACGCAAGTCTCAAACCAGAATGGAGAGAAGTTGAATTAAATTAGGATTTTAATATTGCTCAACTGCCCCCCCCCTTTGGAGTACAAAAGAGGGAACTGTTGATTCAACATTTTAATCGATGCTGTCACTGACTCATTCAGCTACTCACCAAGTGCCTACGACGTGTACGGTGCAGGGCTAAATTTATTTCATCGTGCTTTCCACTTTCAAACCATTGTATTTTGGGACTACTGTGTAGCCGACGGAGTCAAAAGAGGCTATGTTTATTTCTCTGAGATGCAAGAAGTTTTTTGACATAAACGTTTATTTGTCTCCCAAAATATGCCACTTGTATTGTTTCCCTAGGAAATGTTGAATTATTCTGTGCACTTACTTAGATCTTCTTCAGAAGTTTTTTCTATATTTAGCTAAATAGAATCATAATATACCATCTTCAAAAAAGAAATTAGCATTTTACAGAAAACGGTAAATGAGCAAAGAATGGTTAGAATAACAAAAATACTTAAAACTGCATATTGAGCAATGAATACATTTGTCCGTTCGATATTTCCTTCAAAGGAGTAAGTCGTCTCAGCAGTTACAAAGTGCGTTAGGCCGCACGTATTTTCAGCTATATTTCTTCGTGGTTATTTTTAATTTCCCTCCTCATTGTGTAGTCAATTATAGCGCTCAAGCTTGAAAAGATGCGTGATTATGCTTAGAGGGAGGGTGAGTCCCAGAGAGGCAAAATCACAAATCTTATGGACTGAAAGTGGTTTAAATCTTCATTTTCAAGGAAGAAGTAGCCTAAGTTTTTCTTTTAGCATCTAGGCATGTCAGCCGAGGGGGTGATTTCCTTGTGCATCTCTCACTGTCTCAAGTCCCGAAAAGCAGGCAAATTTCAGACGGTGTCAAAACCTGAAGGACGTTTTGGCAGGTGGGTCAGCTGCTGCTTGGAAGGCCCTCTTTGTGTTGGAGAAAAACGTGAACAGGTTCAGTGCTTGGTGCATTGGGTGTCGTTGCGGAAGGTCTCTTCCTCATTCTATAAGGCAATGAACATGGGCCTTCTGCAAAGAGACCAGGTGCGGGCTGTGTACTGGTGGCCAATCCAGCCGCAGCTGGCGTCTTAAGAATCATGGACCATTGTTTTCTGCAAGGAGAAGGGAGGGGGAAGAGATAAACACTTGAGCTGATCAGAATCCACTCTGTGGATACTGAGCTTCCCTTCCCCCGGCGTCACTCGCAGGTGAGCCTGGAGGTCACCTCGGAGCTGCAGCACCTGAGACTGGAGAGTGGACTCCTGACAGACAGCGGGAGGATGTCGCCGCGATGTTTGGGGTTGCAGGCCAGAGGGGCCCGGCAGGGGCGCACACAGGTAGGGCTACCTGGAGCCTGAAAACTTCCAGGGCAGCGAGTGGCCCGGTCATGGCCCAGGCGTGTGGGGAAGCAGTTGGGACTCACGAGCAGAATCTGGGGCTGGGCAACGGCAGAAGGGGGCGCCGGATGCTGAAGACGTGCTTTGTCGGAGGGGAAGGAGAGCGATGCTTCATTCAAGGGAGAAATGGGACGCAATTTGCTGGCAACAACAGAGCACCGCAGGGGCTGGTTGTATTGACCTTGGCTGGAGAAGAACCCCCTCGAAACCCAAACAAAAGCACTCTGGCCACATGGGGAACCTGAAACCCCCCAGAAGTGGCCAGCAAGTCTCCCTTCTCCACAGAGAAAAGTCCTGGGTGTCAGCTTCAGCCCTGGATGCCCTGGTCCTGAATGGGGATTTGGCTGGGATACAAAATTGTCCAACTGTTGTCCCTCTGGCCTTCCAGACAGCTTCAGGGTCCTGGTGGACAATAGGCCCACTCAGTTTTATAAGCTGTAGTCAGTGGCCACCCCCAGAACTGTGGTCTCCAGTTGAAACATTTCCCACTTGTATTTGTCCACTTTTGGTAGGCCGGGGACAAGACGCAAGATGACGGGAGCCGCCAGCAGGGACCCAGTGACGACAGTGACCAGTGGTTCCTGTGCTTTCAAGGGCGTAAGAATTACACAGCCAGCTTGCTGCGACTCGGTTTCCAGGCCTTCATTTCTCGAGATGCAGATTCTGTGGATGATGGGGAGATCCTTGAATCTGCATTTCTAACAGACGCTCGGACTTTGAGAACCTGCCTTTCCCTGCGGCGGGTCCCACGCCTCCGTGTGTAGGATCCAAACCCACGGTAGGCCTCGGTCAACCCAGAGTGCCGGCCCCACCCGCAGAGGGGGACGCTTTGCCCGGGTGGTGCTGACGTGGATGGATGGGGACGTCTGGTCCAGGGCACCAGGCCACAGGGAGCCCGCGGTCAGCCTCTTCCATATTGCATTTTGTCTTCCACTCACCGACCACTCGAGTGTTCCCAGTAACGGTGGGAATGCAAAGGAGAAGTAACAGTGAGAATCATGGGTTCCTCATTAAAATCCCACACAGCCTGGCTCTGTGTCATAAGAAGCCTTGGGGACCAGCACGCAGGTCTCAGGGTCGGGACCTCTGGCCTCTGCTCGCAGACACGTCCTCGGGGCCCGCTCCCGCAGCCCCGCCTGGGTCGTGTTCGCCTTCTCCTGTCTTGCTCTTCTCTCATCCAGAGGCGGCCTGCCCCCGCGAGTGCCGCGGTTACAATGGATAGAAAAGAATCCACCATTGTATTTACGTTCCTACCGGAGAACAAAAGCTGACAGGGTCGGTTGACTGAAGTAGCCCTATTAATAGTCTCCATGTGTAACCTGAGCTGGAAATCACAAGATAACACTTCATTCTTTCATGAAGTTCAGTGACTGAAATTGCACACAAGTGAGTGCAGAGACTAAATGAAGCAACACATTAAAGAAAGAGATAATGGAAACCGGGATGCTCAAGGATGCTTATCAAGTATGTTAGACCCTCCTTCACGCAGTTTGTTCCTATGGAAAAAAACCCATACAGGGCTGTTAATTATTAATGTGTTCAAACATTATTTTCCCCCAAATTGGATGATGGAGAGGAAACCTACTTAGAGGAAAATCTGTACAAAAATACGCAAACAAACATTTATAAGAAGGCACTTAACTTCTAGGAATAGTAATTCAATTTATATATTAAAAGTCCTTGATAGTAGCCCTGGCTGGCATAGCTCAGTGGATTGAGCGCGGGCTGGGAACCAAAGTGTCCCAGGTTCGATTCCCAGCCAGGGTACATTCCTGGGTTGCAGGCCACAGCCCCCAGCAACCGCACATTGATGTTTCTCTCTCTCTCTCTCTCCCCCCTCCCTTCCCTCCCTAAAAATAAATAAAATCTTAAAAGAAAAGAAAAAGAAATTGCAAACTGAGACCCATTTACATTTAAAAAAAAGTCCTTGATACTTATTACATGTTATACAGAAAGTCTAAACAATGAGATCTGGGTCTTCATAAGTCATCTGATTTCATTCACTAGGTACCTCCCACGTGTTACTTCTAGTAATATATTTTCTATTAGAAATTATTAAAACTGTCTTTGAAATTATCTACTAAAATATCTTTTTTTTTCCAGAATGCTTTCTCTCTTTTTGCCTGAAACTCAAATTCCTCTCTTATTCAGCTGGCTTTTCTTACCGAGTCTCCTGTCTCCACTTACGGCCTCTCCAGTGTTTCAATTACTCGAGGCAGAAACAGAATTTTCTGGGAACACTTCCTCGCCCCCTCACCGTAATTCGATCCCTGAGTTCATAAATTCTGCTAGCAACTACCTGCAGTCACTGCCTGAATCTGTCCCCTTACCGTATATAGTGGAAAATATTCCTGTGTTCTCCTGGTGTGTCTGTCTCTGCCATTAGCTTTTTTCATTACACACACACACACACACACACACACACACACACACACGGGATTGTTTACCAGATAGTTTATACACTAAAAGTACGTGACCTGCCGCTGCTCACATTCTCGGACGGTCCCCCCGTGGCCTTCGATTGCACAGACCAAATTCCTCCGCCCGGTCTGCAGAGCCTGTGCAGTTAGCTCCTGCCTTCCTGCGTTCCGAACTCTCAGCTTGTCTCAGTCCTACCTGGTCGCCTGAGAACTTTTCATGTGTTTTTCCATTTTGCATGACTTCTCCAAGTTGGAAACTGCTTGTCCTCTTTCAGTAAACAACTTCATCATCATTTCTTCTTCAGGCTTGTCTCTTCTCTCCCCTGGGACAAGCCAGCCGGCTCTAGCTCCTGTGTCGCCAAGATGTGCACTGTATTTACCCGTCTGCCCCCTGACCCTGTCCATTTCGTGGTCTCCCCGGGGTGCAGCCGAGCACTGGCCGACGCTGACTGGCTGGCTGAAGGCATGGACCCAGGTCCCTTGCTTTTTCAAAACAGATGACTAAGTTTAGGTTATTACATAAAGGATTCCAACCAGGTGCGTCTTTGATAGTACCCATATAGCTCTCTGTCCCATGAGAATGTCACTGACACTTAGTGCTTTGTTCTTGAGGTTTAGTCCAATATTTTTTTTAAAATATTTAGGGATTCATTTTTTTAAAAAATATTTTATTTATTTATTTTTAGAGAGGGAAGGAGGGAGAAAGAGAGAGAGAGAAACATCAATGTGCGGTTGCTGGGGGTATGGCCAGCAACCCAGGCATGTACCCTGGCTGGGAATCGAACCTGCGACACTTTGGTTCCCAGCCTGCGCTCAATCCACTGAGCTACGCCAGCCAGGGCTTAGTCCAATATTTTTTGAAAAAACAAACAAACAAACAACACATTGATACACCCAAGTGAAAGGAAGCACACTGGGATGGGAGAGAGAGAAAGCCAACACCTCGCACTGATGCCCCCACAATTCTTCTCAGATGTGAGAGGTTCTCACATGAGTTTGGAAGGAACTTGGTTTCCATTAGGGCCCGAACGTGCTCCCCATTTCCAGCGGGCTCGAGGAATTCCTCCACAGGGAGCCATGACCCAGCATCACCAGCATGCCTGTGGTTTTAGAAACTGCAAATGACAAACCAACAAGCCCCTGGAAAAATGACTCTGGATTTTAACAGAATCATACTTGTGGAAATTCATTCATAAAATTATTACTAACTCCTGTAGGAATGACTTTCAAGGGCGTTTGACCGGTAGCGCGATCTCTTTGTAATTACTGTCGGTCACACCAGTGCGGAACGGATCCTCTGATACCAAGTTCCAATCAATGGGCATCAGCTAGTATTTAATCACCTATGTCAAAGAATGGGGAGCCTGCATAAATCAATGATTCTTACATGACAATCATATGTAAATTCTATGCATGTCACGGGTAGTAAGATGTGTTTTCCTTTTTTTTTTTTTTTTTTGCTCCTTGGACATCTTAAACTGTGGGTTTACTTCGTGTAAATGCCCAGCCCTGCTCTGGGAAGGGTCAAAAACTCCCTTTCAGCTTTGCCCGAGTTAACTGTTGTCTCTCTGCTCTTTGGTTGCTAATTAAAACGGGAGGGAGAGGAGCTGAACCCCTCCGGTGGAGGCTGCAGTCCCGCTGCGCCTCCCTCAACTTCCGCCCCCCCCTCCGCCCCGCCCCGCCCACCAGCCCCCTTCGAATCCGCCCCGTCCCTCCACGCCCCCCTGTGTCGGCGGGGTGCGGTGCAGCCTCACGTTCGTAATGGGATCCAGAGCAAAGGCACACATGGCTTTTGAATGTGTGTAATTATCATTTCAACTTTAATTTGATTTTTAAAATTCAGTGAACATAAAGGACAAAGTGAATTTCACAATTTTGAAAGCAAAATTATTCCTGGTTATTAAGGTTTGTAAAAAAATTGAAATTCACTTTTATGCGTCAAAGTGAGAAGGGATTTTGTTTTTTTTTATATATTCTGTCCTACACTTGAGTATGTCAGTGCAGGCTGCAGGTCTTGAGCTTCCCTTTAATCTGGTCTTATGTTGAAACTATCAGAAGCAGGTGGTGAGGAAAGGCATTTTTTTAAAAGATTTTATTTATTTATTTTTTAGAGAGGGAAGGGAGGGAGAAAGAGGGAGAGAGAAATATCAATGTGTGGTTGCTGGGGGTCATGGCCTGCAACCCAGGCATGTACCCTGACTGGGTATCGAACCTGCGACACTTTGGTTCACAGCCCCCGCTCAATCCACTGAGCTACGCCAGCCAGGGCAGAAAAGGCATTTTTACAAGGGGCTCTGGATCCACTTCTGTTGGACACCCCTCACAGAAGGCACAAAGCTATTCAATGTGGATAAGCACTAGTTGAATATCATGTTGAACTGTGTGGAAATTTAGAGAAATGTTTTTTAAAAAATTTTCACTTAATGTCTTCTTAATTTACAATCAGGGGGCTTGTAACTGATACCTGACTTGGTTTGTGCCATCGCTAAAGTTTCAGTACAGAAAAAGCATGATGTGTGTCTTTAGTCATAAATATGACCAATGTAGACTTTCTGAATTGAGCAAAGTGTGGAAGTAATAGGGCAATCAATTATTACTAAGTAGCTGGATAAAAAACACACACAACAAAACTAACCACTGCATCCCAGAGTCCTACTGGGATCGTTTCTTTTTCCTTTTCTTTCTTTCTGTTTTGTGTGTGAATAATGTATGTGCAATCATTCTACCCAGAACTATCACAGCTTGAGTTGAAATAATTGCTCTAATTTGTATGGCAAAAAAAGCTCCCTCATTTGTGCTGATAAAATGCAACTCCTGGCAGCTCCAAGCCTGTGGTTTTAACGTGATTCAGAAAGCCGTCTGCAGCAAAGGGACGTGTGAGAGATGCGAAAAGCGGGTACCATTTTGTTTTCGCTAAGTTTGGGAACAATTCAGCTGATCGGGTAAAATGTGCACTAGATTTTCCGCGACGTCATTTTCCATTCACCTAAATGTCTTTCCGGACCCAGCAACTTCATTCTGCGGAGACCCGCCGAGGACGGGAGGGCCCGGGAGTTTCCGCCCTGCATGCTGGGTGCCTCTGACAAAGGGCTGCGCCCAGTTGCAGGAAGGAGAACAATGAAGGAGCGAGTGTATGAGCAAAAACACACTGTTTCCGTGTGGTCTAGTTCCCTTTAAAGCCTCTTTGAAGGACACTCCAAGGACAGAAACCGCGGAGGGCTTTACTTACCTGGCCCTCACGGACGCGCTAAAAACCGAAGCAACGGCTTCAATGACTCTGGTGTTTCAGGGTCTCACGCACGGCATTTGGGGCATAGGAGCCCTTTTTCCTTCCCAGAAGGGAGGGTCTTTACGGTGCCCAGGACTTTGGCTCTGTCCCGACATCCCAGCATCAATGATTTCGATCTCAGCTCCTCCCCCGGCTCCCCCAGTCCCTCTTTGGCCAGTCTCCCCATTCCCCTCGTCTCTTTAGAGCCGTGGCTTTTACCTGGTGCGCCCGCCACCGGCAACACCCGCCTGTGCACCAGGGGCGCTGACCTCTTCCACCTAAGGCTGTCCAGGAGAAAAACGACCATGGCCAACACAACAATTGCTGTCTGGTGTGAATGCATCAAAATGCATGACACCTATGTTTTGGTCAGGTTGGCCCAAAATATATTTCATGGTGTGCTGCAGGAATTTAGTAATTAGTTTATGTGCTGTGTGGCGGAAAAGGTTGAACATTGTTGCCTTATAATATTGTGTAATGTACTTACGTTTACGCATGTTGTTGAGCCTTCGTCTTTCCCACTAGACCGCAAGCTCCGTGGGGCAGGGAGCTCTGTCTCTTTGTTCCTTTGGGCACAACTCGGTGCGGCTGGTACGTCTGCAGAGCTGGTGTCCAGTTGGGCGGTGGTCTAGAGGTGCTGTTACCGGTGCATTGGAACCTTTGCCAGAGTACAGTTCCCAGCATGCATTCCTCTGATCATGGCGTCTGTTTGATGGCTTGTTATTTTTTTTTTAATAATATTTCTTTCTTTTCTCTCTTTTTTATTTTTCTTAAGGATTTTATTTATTTATTTTTAGAGAGGGAAGGGAGGGAGAAAGAGAGAGAGAGAAACATCAATGTGCAGTTGCTGGGGGTCATGGCCTGCAACCCAGGCATGTGCCCTGACTGGGAATCAAACCTGTGATGCTTTGGTTCGCAGCCCGCGCTCAATCCACTGAGCTACGCCATCCAGGGAGGCGTGTTGTTATTTTTACGGAGGACATCTTCTCTGTGTTTCTCGGCATTTGTTTCTCTGTGCTTTGTTCTGGACCCCAGCTGAGGAGAAATTATCCAGGTGCGTGGACCACGCTTTGAGCACTGCTGTCCTGTAGGGCTGTCCGCCAGCACCCAGCCAGCTCTCACCTCTGAACGGGCCCTGCACCCCGCGCGTCTTTTTTCTTGGCCCCGTGCGTCTTTGGGAGGCACTGTTCCCTTTCCCGGCCTCTGTGATGAGCGGGTACCCCCAGGAAAAGCCTGGCACCCCAGGCGCGTCTCTCTGGATGTTCTCCTTGAAAGTCTCAACTACATAAACCTTTCCATGTCTTTTAATGTGGCTTTGCTGTAATACACACATTTCAAATGTTTTCTTTTCTTTTCCAGTTGTTCTTTGGGGGAGGCCTGCTCCGACTCCCCGCCCTGCTCATACCCGAAGTTGGTGTCCCCCCAGAATTCCGCCACCTCATTTTGTAAAAAGGTTTTGTTATCATCTTTAATGCCAGAGTGGTCTGAGGAATAAAATCTGATCATTGGAAAATGTTGTCTTAGACATTTAAAATGCGATAGCTTTAAATAGTTAGGGGAGGTCCACATGGGCACTGATGGGAGGGATGCAGGGCGCACTGCGCCGGCGCGGTTGGATGGGCCATAAATAAACCGCTGCAATTTTATTTCTGTCTATAGGGCAGTTCCCGAGATTTGCCCACAATAAACAATAAGCAAGCAGAACACTCTGGAATATGAATCCTTTTTCAAAGACGTGGTAGGGTTTCCAGACCTGGTTTGAAGAGCCTGGGAAAAGTCCCACTTCCATCCTGAGTCTTCAAGGGTTTCACTGGCTTCGTGGGAGAGCCGACTGGGAAGGCGAGCGCACCGGCCCTGCGTGTGCACCTGCGGACGGGCGCGGCGGGGCGTTCTCTCGCCTTTCGGCCCGGAATGCGGCCCCGGGTCTGCCACCGGCTCCACCAGAAACTCTCCTTCACAGACAGGAAAAGGGCCTCTGTATTGGGCAAAACACCGCCCAGGAGTGTCTATTTTCTTTTACGATTGTGATTAGTAATAAATGTTTCTAAAATGACAAGCACATGTATTCGACACTGAAATATTACTTATTTGAAAACTTTTTATTCACCCCTAGGGGCTTCCCTTTATTTTTGAACGGCCTCACGTCACCGCCACTTTGCATCACTTTGTGGGATTAGTGTCTGTGCTTGCAGAACACGGGGCAGGCTACGTGGAAAAGGTGATTTTAAGCATTTTTAAATTTTATTACCTTAAACATTTGAAAAGGCTTTCTTGCTAAGAAACAATGTAAAATGGAAAATTTTATAACACATATAACAATACAATATCAATGTTTTTTTAAGATTAGTTTCTATCACGATGCTGAAAACATCAGGAAAGTGATGTCTTTGTGTAATTGAAATTGTGTTAATACTGCCTTTTTTAGTTTTTTTTCAAGATTGGATTACTTTACTTCTAAGCTCATAAAAATTACTGGTTTAATTATGGAATGGCTAAAATACAGCAAAGCCTTATTAATTTAGAGTTTATTAGTACAGTATTTTAGATACTGTGAACAGCAAGAGTGCTGTTTACACAATTCATGGATAAACAATATTTGCAAGTAAGTTAGGTATAAACTTGATTTCATGGGGACTATACACTGTTCTGATGGAAGGTGTTTTCAGTAACATCAGAGGGCGCTTCAGTCACTTTTGCAAAAATAAAATAATGTTACTGAATGCAGGTCCGCCCGCCTGCTGCCACGAAAGCCAGGACTTGAGCGGCAGGTGCTGATGTAAAGGGAATTGGTTCCTATTCAGGTCCTGGCCGCCTGGAAGATGCGGGACCCCCGTCACAAAGTCCGTCTCCCCATCTCAGTGGAGGCAGAGGTTTTTGTAGGGAGGGAGCGGGGAGCAGAGCACAGTGATCAAGGGAAGGGGTTGAAAACTTCTCTACATGCAGATGAGCACAATCTGTTCTGATAAGGCAAGTGATGGTGACAGGTGTGTCGTCCTGGTTTAGTCGCCTGGCTCCGCGTCGTCCTGGCTCCGTGGTCGAGGGTCCGCAGCTCTCCCGGAGCTGGGAGGCCTGAAGGGCCGGGCCTGTCTCCTCTGAAGTGAGCTACTGGGGTTCCTGCACAGACATGCTGTTCAGCCAGCAGCTACACACCAGCCAGAGTCAGCGCGTACAGAAACAGCGTCAGTAGGACAGTGGGGCGGGTTCCACTCCCCCACGGTTATGATCTTTCACTGCTACAACAACAGAATGAAAGTCATCAAAGAATGCTGTGTAAGGGTGTTGGACGCCTCTTCCTGCCCACAAAGTGGTTTTTTTTTTCCTTATAGGTGTCAATACCTGCGGCGTGAGCCCAGAGTCAGGGCTGGGCACCCCTGATGTCTTTCTCTTTCCTGTTTACACAAACGTTTTTTTGTCCCTCATAGAGATAACTACCCAGTCAATTTCTGGAAAAGAATAGGACTCCATTGGGTTATGTCTGCAGTGCATTTTAATTATTATCTTCTTTTATTCTTAAACTAATTATACCACAGCAATTAATTCCAATAAGACATTAAACATTTGATGAATATTTTGAGCAAAAACACTGTTTTTTGCTCAAAATACTGCTTCACTTAGTGCTGCATTGCACTGAGTGACGGCAGGACGTGAAGCCCATTTTTTTTCTGACAGACAGTTTGTTTTTACAGGGAATTTGTCCTGATCCTTACAAAGCATCGAACGGTGACGTCCCGTTTAGTTTGTGTGGTTGTGCATTTCGATACACGAATAGGCCCACTTTTACTTTGCTGCTGTGGTTGTGGAATAATGTACTCTATTACTTCGCCTAAATATTGGCGTTATATAGCACTTGTATTTATCCAGGTGTGGACAAGGATGGTTTTATCTTGTTTCAAAATTTTTCTTATGGATTCTAAGACAATTCCAATTAAGTATTGTGCTTAAATTCTTTAACATTGTTTAGATTTTACATTTTATTTTATCATCTTTTTAATAAGTTCTGTGCTTATAAGGATTTAAATGTGAATAGCCATTAAATTTAGTGATTCCCCCCCCACCCCCACGACTTCTTCCAGGCTGACTTGAAGGAACTCCCTGACACCATGATGCAGTTTAGAATGCTATTATAACATTTCCGGAAGCATTATTTAATTTGTATAACATCGGTTCATAATTAAAATGTAGATAATTAGAGAAAATAGAGACATGACAAAGAGTTAAAGATTCCATTAGTGCTTCTGGCGTCTTATAAATCATCCGCCGGAGAAAGTGCTGAAAAACGCCAACCTGGGTGCAGTATTGATCTTCCCAAGGCCTCTATAAATCGTTTTCTTAAATATTCAGATTAAGTGGGCTAGAAAGGGAAGGCAGTCCTTGGCTTACTAAATGGTATTGGGAAGAATTTCATAATTGCTTTCTTCCTAAGCTTTAACAGATACCAGAAGAATTTATTTATGATGAGCAAGAAAACTCTGATATAGTGTTATAATCCATTAACTTAGTTAATCTCCACAAATTAGCAAATTACTCTATTTTATGTCAATTGACAATTGTCTTTTAATGTATAAAACTTTTTTCAAGTCAATAAATTTATTTAGATGTCCTAAAACTGTTACTTCAATGAAATTAATCCAATTAAGTCCATTATATTTATTAGAATAAAAATTCTTTATAAAGTTGCTAAGCACCAGAATTTTTACATATTTCAGGAGGTATTTTATCCAAAAACATATGAAAGAATGAGATAAAAAACAAATTACAATACTAATTCTCAACATTTTAAAGTGTTATGTTACATTTATGCGGTAATGAGCAATTGAAATACATCACTATTTGTCTCCAGTTAAGACTTGAAGAGGAAACATGAAAAAAAATTCAGTGTATACATTCTCCTCCAGCTCTGTTAAGTCTACGTCCTTCCTCTCTTGAAGCAGGAACGGGGCGGAAGCAGAGGAGTAGAGATACACAAGTTAAATGTAAAGAAATTCGGGGGAAAAGAGGAGTAGAGACAACGTGAAAGGAACTTTATGACATTTCTGTTGCAGACGAAGAAGACGAAGGTGAAGAAGAAGAAGATGATGAAGAAGATGAAGAACAAGAACAAGAAGCAGCAATTCACACGCACACACAGGACAGCCTACTCTTCTGCTCTAATATCCTGTCTCCCTTTTCAGTCCCCCAACCACTGGTATACGTATAAGTACACAGGGCAGTAAAAGGTACATGGGTGTTCGTACTGTTCATGACTCAAGTCCTCTCATGCATGATTTTGCATAGATAATCAAAGTCATTTAGAAATTTATACCTACGTTACATGTCATCTTACATCTTATTGGAGATTAAGTTTTGCCAAGACAAAACAAACCGAACACGTTATATTCTCTTCAATTACAAATGAAACTAAGAGTTATTGTACATTCATTTATTAGTGTTACATGTTCTCAAACACTTGAGGACTTTTAAGAAGTGTTGCTGTATGTTTCTTTCTCAAAAATCATCTGTTTGTTCAATGGGTGTGTTGAATAGAAAGTGATGAAATCAGACCTATTAGGCTCAAATGTCTGCTTAGCTCTTGGTTCCGTAAGTTTTTACAAAAAATCTGACCCTTCCACGCTTCAGTTTTTATCCCCTGTGGCACTGTTCTTTTTGTATGATTGTTGTATTAAATTAGGCAGTGTCAAGTTACTTGCACAATGTAAAAGATGTAATTATTTTGCATCACGCTGGCTACATTGGCAGTCGCAGTTTCCTGGATTGTACTCGTCAATAGTGCTCTCGTGATTCCAGAGAACAGAACATCTGTGTCCTCCCAAAGGAAGGCTCATAGCGAGAGTCATTGGCACCGTCGTCTGTGCCTGCTCCCTCTTCAAGGTCAAGAGAATTTCTAACGCATTTCACTATAGCCATTTTTTCTTTATTTTTTTAAGGGGATTTCTTGGTCTCGGGTATAACCAGCCCTGCAGAGCCTTGGCCCGCTACCTGTTCACGAGTCAGTGGTACGGGCTGGAGCCCCGAGGGTGTGGAGGTCCTCACCGTGTTCTTTCAAAGCATCCGTGTCTTGTTGCCTGGACAACATCATCTAAGCCCAGGGATGACATGTGGTGGACGCGTCCTCTCTGCTCTCTGCTTCCCTCCCAGATGCCCACGGCCTGACACAGCAGCACCCAGGCGCTTTTAAATCCGTTCCTCCGCAGCCCTCACCCCGGCCGAGGGAGTCGGCTCCTTCTTCCTGCCTCTTCTCTCCTGTGACGTCCAGGGCCCAGTTTTCCCCGCGATTCCCAGCTTCTCCCATCAGACCTCGGCATCTTATGAGCCAATCGTAAACATACTCTCGCAAACCACGTGTCCTAAAGTTCAGCTGGATTTGTTAGTCCAAATCAAGTCATATATTTGAAATCTCTATTTTATTCTACTTTACAGAGAACTATATATTAGAACCACACATTGCTGTTGTACGTATATTTTGTGTGGCCTAGTCTTGGCTACCTTGACTTGGTCCACGTGAAGGAAGCTCCAGGCAGTGAGAATCAGGTTGCAAGTTTAACATCTGAACTTCAGGACCACGTTACTAAAATCAGTTTTTTGGTTTTTGTCTAGGGAAGTACCATTTAATTCAGGGACTTAAAAGTGAATGGCAGCGGTCCTTTTGGGTCTTTTTCAAACCAGATCTATTTTCTCCTAATTTTATTTATTTATAATATTATTCAAAGCACACATGTAATTTTGACTATCACTGATAGCCTTATACTGCTGAGAGTTGGTAACTTCTGTCTTCATCAAAAATATACATTATCACGAGGTAACTGTAATATTCTGCCTGGTAGAGGACCATCTAGACAGCAAATGACAACTGCAACGTGATCAAAGCAATTAATTTTCTGGAAGGTGAGTTTCTATAATGGCAAATATGGAGATAAAATGTGAAAAGTAGTATATTAACTGGATGTTTCCAAATACTTATTCAACCAATTGTTGAATATTTATTGGACATTTCCTGGTCTCTCCTAGATTCTTGACATAATTTAGACACCCATTTTGTTTATATTACAACAGAATATATTATCGGTCATTTGAAACATTTAAAAATAATTATTATATCTTTCTAGAATATATTTAGCTCAGCATACTCAATTATCACTGTTAACAGTTACCAATGAATAGGAAGGAATGCAGTTAATTAGGTGCGCAGAACCTTCCTCCTTTTCATCCACAAAAGCAATATTTAATTAAGTGTTTAATGAATTGAATAAAAAAATGTATTCATTAAGACAACTCTTGCCTCAGAAACATTTTTCAACTTCCAACAATCCACTCTGGCATTCCAAATGAATCAAACCTCTTAAGCAATTGCTCATCCTCACTTAATTTTATTGCACGTCGCATGCACTTCCAAAATCGAGTTCCACTTTAATGTCATTTTGTGCGTTGGGTTATTTATATTAGTCATTTGTGTTGATTCTATTTACTAGATACTTTATAAAGTTTTACTTTTCTGGACTGCTCAGGTACACAGTAATGAAATCCTTTCTTCATTAACAGTTCTTCAACATGTGAGGAAAACTTCAGAATATGAAGACCTGCCGTGAAACACCTCCCAAAACAGAGCAACGGGGGGGATTCTGAGTCCTGTACAAGTGTGAAGTGTCCGAGTATTTAGTATCTCAAGAGAAAAATGACTCCTCTGAAGGTAGCACAGCAGTCAAAGCATTCGAAAGAGGGTTCAGCAATGATGCAATGTTGAGAGGTGACAGAGTGAAGGTGAAGAATCATGCAGATGACACAAGAATATAGCGAGGAGACAGAAATGGTCAATCATGAGGGAACAGCAGGCAAAACTTGACTGTCAAACAGGATAACTTTATGGAACACTCAAAAATGTTGAAATAAATCTTGAAAGGGAAAGGGTAGAAAATAATACGAGAGGGATTGGGAAAATGCACTAAATAAAAATCAGATTATATCCTTCAATGAAAGGTGCAAAAAAGTCAATTGAAAAATATCATCCCATAAAAGGGAGAGAAGGAGGAAGAGAGAATAAGAAAAAATGGAATCATTTTTGAAATAACATTATGTTAAACTTTTTATACACATTTCCTCTTATAAGCTGCCCCCAAATACTGTAACAGGCCGAAGAGAATAATGTCCCCCTAGAGGTCCGCATTCTAACTCCTGGAATCTGTGAATGTAGTAGGTTACACGGCAAAAGGAAACTTGCAGCTATGACCAATTATCTCGGGAAGCTGATGCTGGAGTACCTGGATGAGACCCCTGCAATCATGGCGGTCCTTACATGTGACATAAGACTTGCGTCACGGTGGTGCAGCATGAGAAAGACTTGACGGGTCATCGCCGGCTTGGAAGGTGCAGGAAGGGGCGGTGAACCGAGGCGTTCGGTCGGCGCCCGGTGAAACTGCATGTGCACTTCTGACCACTAGGGTTGTAAGATAATGCGTGTGTGTTGCCGTGAGCCACCAGGTGCGTGCTCCCTTGTTACAGCAGCCAGAGGAAGCGAGCACACACACGCCCTGAAGCAGCGGGCATGCGGGTCTCGTCCTGGACGGGAAACTGACCCCTCAGAGGTCCAGGTGCCGCATTTGCTGTGCTGCGGACTCAGGGCTGCCGCTGGCCCTCCGTCCCCTGACCCTGCTCTGGTGCCCTCCTCTCTGCTGGCTGCTGGCTGCTGGCTCCAGATGCAGAGGCGAAGTAGTTAGAAAAATGAAATAAAATATCTTTCTAACAAGGAGCTCCTTGAGATAACCGATCATAGTGTACTGATCTTCTCGGCATCTGTGAGCATGTATGTGCTTGCATGCACTCACATGCAATTGAGATGATCGGGTTTGTTAAATTAAGTAAACAAGGGAGCCATGTGAAGTAATTGTCTCTGATGTCAGGAGGACCGATAGAAGCAAAGCAAAACCTAAGCCTGTAAAGGAGATAATTGAAACCTAAACACAACCAATCACGAAGAGCTAACTAGCCTTTCCCATAGCCGATCAATACTGTCCTTATCTGCTTCTGCCTTTCCTCCCCGACTCCTGACCACTTTCAGTTTGGCTCTGCCCTATTCAAATCCAGATCTGCACAAACACAGTCCTAAAATTGTCAAAATACCCCAGTTAATCTTCCCACAGGTCTTACTGTTTCTGTGATCCTGTGCCCACAGGCCGCCACCTTTACGAGTGCTTTTCCGTATTAGCACCTCCCTCTCGCCTCAGGGGAGATGGTGTGTGGGGGCGGGGGGTTGTGTATTTCCCCCCCACATTGAAGACTGGGGGGAGGCGGTTTGGTTTAGGTGTGTTCCTTCTTCCAGGCCAGCCAGGCTCTGGTAAGATAGCTCCTTTGGGGGTCAGGCCTTTGTTTGGGAGAGCAGAGCGCTCTGGCACATTCCAAAGTGTCTCCTTTCCGTCTTCCTGCTGCAAACACAAAGGCGTTTTCCTGCAGGCTTCCCCCTGAGAAGTGGGGCGGGCTCCTGCTGTGGAGGCTCACGGGAGGTGTAAGGGGGGGAAGACTTGGTATTTCCAACGTCCAGGCTGGTCCACACGGAACAATGCCTCATCCGTGCCTGAGGTCCCCCGCGCACCGGCTCCGTTGCTGGCTGTGGCTCCCTGTCAGCCGTGGGTCTCGGACGCTGCAGGACGCGCCCGTTTTTCAGATGGATCTCAGAAGTCGTGGATTTTCAGTCTGTTCCAGCATTTTCCTTGTCACGGGAACATGAATGATGACATCCAAGCTCTTTTCACGCTGGACAAAAAGCTGGAAATCGGTTCTGTCTTCTCGGCTTGACTGATCATCTTGCTTTCCTACGGTCTTGTGTATTTCTTGCTTGGTCTTAGAACCAAGTGTTTATTGAATAAATGTGACATGTTACATTTTTTAAAGGGCTACAGCATGTTATGGTGATGCATTTATGTGCTGTAATGTCATTACCGATGTAGTGATATTTATCACATTCCATAATAATAGTATATACTCATTGTTCTTTGTTACTCTACTGTTAAACACAAAAGAAAAATCACTTAGGGATCAGCAGTAGAAAGATAATAAATCTGAACGTTAGACCTAGACAAGGCTTTTATGGTGATAGTGCACTCTCACGAGGCCACGTGATTTACGGCAGACGGAACCTCACTTCCTGTCACGGATCAGTACTCTACCCCTGGGAGTACCGACCACACGGAAAATCGCACCTCCTTCCCTTGCTGCCATCTCCAGACAGCGTTACAGAGGATACAAGCGCTGGCCAGCCATTGAAACTCCAGCGGAGTGTTAAATAAGCCTCACAGCTCGCACGTGGGAATTGAAAAATGAGCCTGGAAAATCCCAACATTTCACATATCCATCTCGTCGTGGACATTACAGGTCCCGGATCTATCTTCCAGAGGCGAGTCCGCCTGCTTTTCTTCCAACATGGCCTCACCTGGGCCTCTAGCTTCTTGCCTGACCACTTAGCTAGTCTTCTACATCTGGTCCCCTCCACCACCATCTTAGAGCATTGAAAGGTGCCCCGATCCTTCATTTATCTTGAGATTGTTAACACTTGCTACACCACTTAAAAGACAGAATTTATCGCCCTGGCTGGTGTAGCTCAGTGGATTGAGCTTGGGCTGCGAACCAAAGTGTCGTAGGTTCGATTCCCAGTCAGGGCACATGCCTGGGTTGCAGGCCATGACCCCCAGCAACCGCACATTGATGTTTCTGTCTCTCTCTCTCTCTCTCTCTCTCCCTCCCTCTCTAAAAATAAATAAAAATAAAATCTTTTTAAAAAGACAGAATTTAAAACAACACATAATAAAAATAAAGTAAAAATTCCAGCAGCGTCCAATTGCAACCATATTTTCTTGTCTTGTCTTCCTATTTCTTTTCCCCCAACGAAGAACTGGATGCTTGGTGGATCTGGCCTTGGAGAGGACATTTTCTTAACTCTCTCTGTAGCTGGATGCATCCTTCAAACTATTGAGTTCTACTTAGGCATAGGCTAACTTTCCATTTTTATGGAAGGATAATCATCTCAGGGGTCAGACAATTAAACTTGTCGGTGATTGCACTGGTGTTCACCGGAGCGGAGTACGCCGGCGCAGGGCTGCGACCAGCACGTGCCTGGGCGTGAGGGAAGACACAAAAGATCCGCTTGCATCATGGCCGGCCTCCCTGCTCCCCAGCAAATGTAGGCGACGTTTCCAAGTCTCATCAAGGAGGCTTTTGAAGTGGAATTGTGAGAACAGCTGTTTCATGTTGAAAAAACCAATTGCTGATAAAAATAGGACAAAAAGGAAACACACTGTTTTTATCTCTGGTGACTAGGGAGGCTTGTCAACCACTTTGATGGACCTTTTTTTTCTTTTATTAAATTTATTGGAGTGACGTTGGTTGATGAAATTATACAGGTTTCAAGTGCACAATTCTGTGATACATCATCTGAGTGTCCAATCTTCTTCTCTCACCACATGTTTTACGCCCTTTCACCCTTTCTGACCCCCCACCCCTGCCCCCAGTAACCACCATCCTGTTGTCTGTGTCTGTGAGTTTCTGCTTGTTTGTTTATTTGTTGCTCTCAGTTTTATATCTTTCACATGAGTGAAATCATATCGTTCTTAACTTTTCCTGTCTGACTCACTTCCCTTGGCATGAGATTCTCAAGGTCCATCTAGGCAACATGTTGCTAATGGCAGTATTTCCCGTTTTGTTATGGATGAGTAGCATTCCATTGCGTGGAGGTGTGTCCACAAAGTATCCATCCATATGATATGAAAGATAGAGACTTTTACTGAAGAAGATACAAGATACAAGAGACACTGTACACAGGGCACTGATGCTTCAGTCCCCGTCAAAGTAGTCACCTTGGGACCCCACACAGTTCTCCCAGTCACCATCAGCTGCCCCATCGTATTTTCCTGAATCCATGGTTTGAAATCTCTTCCTTTTCAAAGATGATTTTAGTTTTGGGAAAAGCCAGAAGTCTCAGGGCACCAAATCTGAGCCGTAGTGGGGCTGAGTCATCTGGGTGATTTGATGTTTTGCCAAAACACTACGCACCAGATGTGATGCATGAGCGGGCTCATTGTTGTGATGAAGCTGCCAGTCACCAGGTGCCCGTGGCTGCGGTCTTCTGAATCATCTGAATAGTTTCCATGGAGGAATGTTCAAACGTAATGCAAAATTTGATGCAGATTTATTGCTCTACTCTCTCAGTCATTTTGAATGCCGTGGCCACACAGGACACATGCTCAGTCAATGGTGTCTACTACCCCCACTGACAAGTACAGTGAAGTTGTCATTCTTCATGCATGTGCATTCCAGTCCACTCTCCTTGCCTGCCAGGTGACATCGATGTCACACAAACAGTTCTCATTATATTAGCAATGGCTGGACTTTTTCTGGACAGGCCTCGTGGGTACCACAGCTTTATCCAGTCATCGACTGGATGAACTTTGGAGGGATGCGGTGCCGCGGACACCTGGCAAGGCATGCCCGAGAGGCTGGCTGGCGGAGTTTTCCTCTGCAGAATGAGCGTCTACAGTGCCGGAGTGGATGCAAACCTCCTACTGTCCCTTAATTTGTAGATCAAGACTCAGGGCACACTACCCACAGATCTCGTTCTGGTAAAGCAGCACCATTGGGAGCAGCACCCTGGGGGAGACCAGGGCTTTCTCCAGACTGTCCTGCAGAGAGGGGCGTGGACACCACCATGGCAGACAGAGTCACTGGAAAGCGTCTCTTCCGCAGTCACAGCTGGGAGCTGGTGCGGACGGTGCCTATAGCGGTGCAGGTGCCTGTTCAAACCCAGGGAGCCATAGCCGCTGAGCTGCTGAGGGCCTTAATGAATCAAATAAAAGTCAAAGTTGTGAGATAATCAGCAAGAATAAAGCACGGCAAGGGCAAGAGACAAATGACAAACACATCAGTAAATATAAGGAAGGGGGAAATGACTACGTTTCCCTATTCTAAATGACCTTACTATCATAAGAAAGTACAGGAGACCATAGATTCAGACTTGGGCAATGAAATGCTTATTATAAACACAACAAAGCTCAGACATTAGAAGAAAATTAACATTTTGATAGGGAAAAGATATCACTAACAAATAAAAGCATTGTGACAGGATTGTTTGCTGCTTATTTTAGATAAGGTTATCGTTCAGAATGTGTGAAAATCTTCTGCGGATCAGTAAGACAAAACAAAATAAACCGATGTTGGTCTATGAGTAAACCGCAATGCATAGAATTAGAAGTACATGATAATATTTACATGAATAATTGCTCAGTTTTATTGGTAGTGTGACCTCTAATTCTAGGTTCCTATTATATAGAAATAACACGATGCACAGATATGGGAAAGGGGGCATGATAAGAAAATTCTTTTAAGAAGTTATTGTAATAGCAAACATTTTGAATAATCTTTATGAATATCAATAGGAACATTATTAATAAAATTTAGTGTATTGACATTGTGCAACGCCCCCATTTAAAAGAGTGATGCATATCTGGCAATTCTAACCTAAAAGAGCTCCTGTGTGTGCTTTTAATTGAAAAAAAAATTAAGTAAATTTAAAATGTAAAAACATTTATATTGGGCATGTACTGTGTAAACATATAGCGAAGAAACTACAGTGAAGAATGGATCTCTAAGTTAATATAGAAAACATAATGATGGTAATTATTTCACAGAAGAGAAATTAGTTTTGGATGTTTAAAGAGAATCTTTTTCTTTTTTCCTATATAAGTTTTAAAATACTTGTTAACCTTCTACAAAATCATTGATGATGATTTTCTTGTATGAGATCACACAATACATACACCAATACCTTTAGAGAAAATAATAGATGTGGGATTCTAGAACAGCACTACCATTCCTTGACCAATTAAAGCGGCAACAGTGGACGAGCGGACCTGGGTGAACAGTGCAGCTCATTAGTAAGTGGGGGTGCGGAGAGCATGGAGCAAGGGGGAGAGAGAGGGGGGTTGGGTCGTTGAGAGCAGGGACTGTGCCCTTAAACTGCACGGACGTGAGAGCCACCTGGTCACTCACGAGCTGGGACGCCTCAGGCACATCGCCGACCGTGTTCATCCCTCAGCGTCGGGGTCTTTGGAAGTGGAAATGATAAAAGGCGGCCATCTTAGGAATTGCAATGTTCTTTACCTGGAAGATAATAGTGTGCAGTATTTTCTTCCCCTCTCTATACACAGATGTACATGTGTGTGTGTGTATAATATGACGCATGTGCTATAGAGCGCCCAGTCTTTTTTGTTCTTTACTTTCTGTAGTTTTACTTATGCCTAGTTTTGTTTCATTAACCTTGCATTTTCCTGTTTAAATGGGCATTCTGTATTCCTTTAACTCATCCAAAATATATTTATTCTAAAGTCACGGTGTTCCATAGAATTAATTTCACTTGCAATGCACCTGTGTTTCAATGGTTCATTCTGCTGGTGGCCTTTCTTAGCATTAGATTGCATCCAAGTGTCGTTATTTTGTATTATAGGTCTTGTGGCCTACAGACCTGTTCCGAGTGTCCGTGTTTGAATGTTTGACACTTCTTCTGCCCCTTCTGGTCCTCCTGCTTCACCCCGTGCCCGTCTCTTCCCCACTGTGTTTTCACAGCCTCGTGTGCCCGGTGCCCCAGCTCCCAGCTCAACTGTGTCTTCAGGAGGCAGGCGAGAGGCTGTGCCCCACGCAGATGCGACCACAGAACCAGCTGGTAGCTGTGCAGACGGAGCGGCACACCCCAGTGCTTGGTTTCGGGTCTTGCTCCTCATCATTGTCCCCCACATCTCAGGTAGATGGTTTTGCTCCCCTGGGTCTGGAAACCGGAAAGCCTGCAGCATCAGCCCTCAGGTTTGCGTTTCTGTTCTATTCTCCTTGCTGAGCACGCGTGTGTCTTTTTGGTTCTATCACTATTCGTGTTGTTGGAAGCACAGGATGTGTCCGCTGTGTAACCCACTCAGCCGGGCTGACTGGCATGCATGTCACTCTGTCCCAGCTCTGCTTGCCGAGAGCATCACGGATGTCCCGGCTGTGCACCTCACGCCCGTGTTTGTTCCCACCTCTCCGCACACCTCGGCACTACTCGACACAGCTGAAACACTGCCTCCTTGTTGGAGGTTGTTTTGTTTTGTTTTGTTTACGTGATGCATTGTGCTGGTTTTCCGCTTACATTTCTGGTCCGGAATTCTTAGTTCCCTCGATCCATCGCCTGCAGGCACCCTCATCTGAAGGCCACGTTCCTTCCCGGTGAGTCCGTGCTGTGTTTTCTCCCCTTCCGTGAGCTACCGTGAGCACGGTACAGTGGCCATGGGTAGAGTCTTTAGGCAGAATACGAGGTGTTGAAGTCTGATGGTCACTTGCAGGTTCCATGATCTTTTTTTGACAAGTTTCTTAACTTCTTGTGTCTCACATTCATCACCCGTAAAATGGAGTTGAAACTGTCACTTAGGTTACAGGGTGTTTGGGGCATTCATTGTGATAAGACAGGTAACACACTTAGCACAGGACCTTAGAACTTAATAAATTCTTGCAATTCTTTTTGTTATTCTGTGTCCTCTACCTACTAATAACTCCCAGGTTTAGAATGCCTGCCTGAATTTCTCTTGAAGTGCTGAATCTTCTGTCTCCCAACCTGACGTAGCCGATGGGTTCTGTAACACGTGCCTCCAGCGGCAGCACTCAGAGTCACACCCTGATCTCTCGCCCACCTGCTCTTTTTATCCTTTCCCACCTTTTATTTATTTTTTAAAAAGATTTATTTATTTATTTATTTATTTATTTATTTATTTATTTTTAGAGAGGGAAGGGAGGGAGAAAGAGAGAGAGAGAGAAACATCAATGTGCGGTTGCTGGGGGTCATGGCCTGCAACCCAGGCATGTGCCCTGACTGGGAATCGAACCTGCGACACTTTGGTTCTCAGCCCGCGCTCAATCCACTGAGCTATGCCAGCCAGGGCCTTTCCCACCTTTTAGTAAAAGGCAGCCAGTGTAAAAATCCAACAGACATTCCTCACATTAATTTTTTCCTTTGGCCCGAGTTAAGTTCATCATGAAGCCTTGACAGTCCTATCCACGTGATACATTTACATTGTAAATAGGTAATTCCTATTTTTACTCCTGAGTCTGCATCGCCTAAATGTGTATCGTCTTTGACTTCAGTGACTTTGCGGACAGATTCCGTTGCCGCAGACCTCCCGTTCAGTCTCTGCACAGCAGTTACTGTGGTCGTTTCACGAGTTAGTGAGTGGAAATTAAAGGCACTTTGGTGTATACATGTATAGAAACTATTCCAGAAGTTATTTCTCACGAATTAGTTTTGAGACTCCAGTGCCAATAGCAGAATTTTCAACGTACAAAACATGCCACAAATATCATAACCCAGCAGACTCTTCATGAGTTTTGAGGGAACAACCTGAGTTTAGCATATATTATTTTCAAATTAACAAATAGCAAATGTAATGGAGGTGCTCAGGAAATGCTGGATGCAATGGAAAATCAATCTAATAAATACTAGGCTGGGGAAATCATATGTAAAAAATAAGGAAATAATTATGATGCACAAATAGGCAAGTCACTGAAAAAGAGAACAAGAACTTCACAGTAGCCACAGCGAATGTTCCAGGGGCAGAAAGACCCTTCAGGGTCAGCAGGTAATCAGAAACTGAGGAGGTAAGAGAAGAAAACAGTGCACAAAGGAAGAAGGAGTTAAGACTTTAAAGTTCTAAAACCTCACTCATGGGCATCTAGTGCATTTACAGACGCCCGTCTTGGAACTGTGGAGGGGATGGGAGGAGAAGCTGGTGAGGAAATGGTCATTCCGAATCAATGGCTTAGATGAAATAGTCAGTAACTGATAAACATGAAAAATGAATTATGTGATAATGTGCTTTAAAAATCTGTGATGGTGCAAATTAGAATTTCTTGAAGAAAAGCATTCATGAACAATTATTTGATCTGTTTTGAAATCTTAGAGGTAACCACATCAAAGATACAAGGGGGAAATGTCTCAGGCTTCCCTGCCGCCGCACAAGGGCTGCCGACAAGGTATCAAGTCCGCGACACATCGTCCCATGAGTGCGAGCGTATTGGAGTGGCAAAGAGATAGTACGAGGAAACAGGTAAATAGTTCTGGGAGGTGAGATTTAAGAATACATACCTGAAAAATATTAGAAACCTATTAGGATTCTGCACAATACTATTAAAAGTGAAACTTGAAGGTGTGTTTTTGCTCTATTTCCAGAATTTGCACAGTCACTTTTATGACTACCTCTAAAGGCTGAACATACGTATGTGTGTTTATTGGAGTGTGTAAAATTAGAATAGCGCTTTTCTCTGTGTAAAGGGGTGTCGTTACACAATAAATCAAAACTATAGCCCAGAACTCATTTCCTCTCCTTGTATGGTCTAATGGGAAAGCAGGATGGAAGCGCGAAGGGCTGCATTATCTTCCCGAAATAACAGATGGGTGCTCATTTGCAGAACAATGATGTGCTCTGAACAGACATAAGAAAATTTCAGTAAATTCAAAAAAGATTGGTGTGCGCTTTTGGTTTTCCTCATATCTAATTAGAAGTGCATTTATCTGATGGACAATCAATTGGCGTTTGGATATAATTATAGAGTACCTGTGAATACTTGATGTAGCCTCCTCGGTAACATTTCAAAGCAGGAGAAGGATGTAATGTAATTAAGTCTGTAGAAGAGTGAAGTCATCTTTCCCTGTTTTCAGAAGAGCGGGGCTGACCTGTATGATAATCATGCCAGGAAAGAAGAGCCCAAGAATAAATTAAGGCTTGAGAAAAAATTAAGAGGAATAAAATCACCTTTCAGCGTTCATCTGTGTAAAAAATTGATAACGATCTACAAAAATAGCCAGCATTGTATTCCACGTGTATTTTTCTTCCTCGTCTATAAAGTACAGTGAGCTTAGAAACAAAAAGTAGGGGACATCCATTTTTCTGTCCGGCATGGAAGGAGTTTGGAAACACCACCCTGTGCCAACAAAGCTGAACCAGAGGAAAAGTCAACACTTCGGAGATCCGGAAGAGAAGCGAGGCCCCAGGGAAGTGGCTGTGCCCTGGACTGGGGACCCACATGGGTACAACCAGATCATTACAGCTGGCCGGAGCAGAGGCCCGAGTGGAACCTCCCAGGGGCCCGGGCCAGGGCCACCGACCTCCCCCCCACCCCCCGGCCCATAGGGCAGTGCCACCGAAACAACCTGGATGCTGTTCCCCTCAGTGAGTGGTGAACAAAATGGTCAGTTTACTCGGGCTAAGTCGGGGATGGCGTGGGAAGGAGGACTGCTCTCATGTACTGTTGGCCGCAGTGTAGAGTGATGCGGCCTTTCCAGACCCAGACTGGCCGTCTCTGTCAAAACTGAATTTACGATGTAAATGCTGGAATTCAGTCCTGACAACATCGTAACTTTTGAGTAAAATAAAATGTGCACAGAAATATGTGTTGTAATATGACTTGCAAAAAAAAAAAAAACAAAAACCCCAAACCAACCAAAAACAACTAGAAACAAATGCGGCACCAACCCACGGCTGCGGGGTTAAGTACCTTGTGCAGCACTCGTACCCTGGAACATGTTGTGGCTTTAGAGAAAAAGGATGTTATTTTGGTAACGTGAAATGACTTCCGAGTGAATGTTAAGTACGAAAAAGAAAGTGGTGGGGTAATTTATCGGTCCAATTAGATTAAAATGCTGTAACCAGACCACTGATGATGCAGAGAGGAGAAAGGCCTGGAAACTTGCGTTCAGGATGTGGGGGCGGAGCCCCCTGCGGACCGGGAGCAGGAGGTGGGCAGAGGAGCTGCGATGAATCACGAATCGCTATCTTGTTTCACTCAAAGGTTATCAAATCAATTGAATTGTTTAATGAGTGATTTTTTTTAACTTAAAATAAGAAAAAAACATAGTTGTTATTATCAAATTATAACATATGTACCAAACCAATTCTACATGGATAAAAAAGATAAAGGAAGTGAATCCTAAAAGATATAAAGAGTTCCACAACATAAGAAGGATCACTGTCAGACTACAGCATTAGGAAAAAATCAGTACACGGGCGTGCACATTTCTGTGTAATGCGTGGGTTAGCGTCAGGCATGCGTGCGTTGTTTTGATAGGTGTACAGAAGATCTGACACACAGAAAACGTGTCAACGGTGACTATTTCTTGAATGCCAGTGACGGTTGTTTTCATGTATTTCTGTAAGCGTTCTGCGTCTTTTCCCATTGAACAGTGACTGTGTTTTTTTTGTTTTTAAGATTTTATTCATTTATTTTTTAGAAAGGGAAGGGAGGGAGATAGAGAGAGGGAGAGAAACATCAATGTGCGGTTGCTGGGGGCCATGGCCTGCAACCTAGGCATGTGCCCTGACTGGGAATCGAACCTGCGACGCTTTGGTTCGCAGCCCGCGCTCAATCCACTGAGCTACGCCGGCCAGGGCTGTGACTGTGTTTTATAATAAGGAAGATTAGAACCCTGTGTCACTTTTATTCTGCGTAACTGCTGTCCAAGGTCACCGGGACGTGTGTCTTGCTCAGCCTGACCAGGAGCCGGTCAGAGGGCGAAGCAGAACAGAGAGAACAGATCGGTCCTGAGTGCCGCCTGGCGTTGGCGCTGGCGTTATTGGGTTCGGTAATGAGACCTGGAACCGGGAGATTGGATATTGATTACTTGCACTCTTTGTTTTGAGCAGCTTGAGAGGGGAGCTGGGGAGCGAACTGCGGCTTTGTCACTAACTTCACACAGCTGGCTTAAGTGGGTCTTTAGATTTCAAAGACTTTTCCTGGAACCCTTTTTCTCTTCTGCCTCAGAGCTGCAGCTGTCGCATGGACTGAGCCCCAGTCCACACAAAGAGGGCTGGGCACCGCGCAGCCACGTGGGTCACGGGCAGTTCGGTTGGTGAGCCTGCATAGGGGGGTCCTTCAGCCAGGTGGAGCCCACAGTGGCTCTGGGTTCTTGATGCCCTGCTTCTCCTGGCCGTGGGCCTGCCATTCACTAGGCAGGGAGCTCACCAGATTCCACGACGAGTGGGGCAGCAGGGGAGGCAGGCAAATGGAACCACAATGTGCTTCTAATTTCAATAAGAGCCGTAGAATAGACGTTTGTTATGGCCTTGTGGTCCCCCCACCCTTCCCAAATTCATCTGTTGAGGCTCTAAAACCTCGAACCTCAGAACGTGACGGTATTTAGATACAGGATCTTTAAAGGGACCATTTAAGTTAAAAGGAGGCTTCTAGGGTGTGCCCTGTCTAGTTTGACAGGCGTTTTTATAAGGAGGGGAACTTGGTCCACAAAGGAGACAGAGGACAAATGAGCGAACACAGGAAAGGCAGTCGGTCACCAAAAGTGAGAGTGTGCAGTGGCCAGCAGAGTGTGAGACAGCGGTGTGCAGGATGTGGGGGGTGCTGGTGACCCTAACTAGCAGCTTCAGAAGTGGACACCAAGCTGAAGTGGCCTTAGATGCCATGGGAGGTCAGGCACTGAATACACTGTTTTGGTTATTTATTTATGTTTTTAAATTATGTGGTACTAAAATTATATAGGTTTCAAGAGTACATTTCTCTGATATGTCATCTGAATATTACATTGCGTGCCCACCACCCAAAGTCAAATCTTCTTTTATCAGCATGTATTTGCACCCCTTTACCCTCTGCATTCTCCCCCACCCCACTTCCCTGGGGTACCCACCATGCTGTCGTCTGTGCCTCATAATATTCTCAGAGTCCCTCCACGCTGTCACAAATGGCAGTGTTTCATCTTTTCGTGTGGCCGAACTGTATTCTATGGTGTATGCGGACCACGTCTTCTCTGAGAAGTGTGGCTGTGGAGGCCTGGGGGGGTGGGAACGGGAGCCACTGATCGTTGGCCGAACCCTCTGCTTGTGTCCTGTGGTCTCAGCATGAGGAAACAACCTCACCTGGGGAATTTGGAAAATGCAAATTCCCAGCCCCGCTCCCTACAACCGGCTGAATCAGAAACTTAGGGGGCAGAGCCCAGAGAACCATGGCTTTTTGAATATTACTTTAGGTTTGTGGAGAGAGATTATAAGCACAAAAATCCCTCATAGTTGATTGAGTTTCTGTCTCAATTTTTAATCCTTTTAGTTCATTTGCTGCTCTCCCCCGAGGGGACATGTGGGCCTGCACACCCACAGGGTGTTCTGTTATCGGAATGCCTACAACCATTCCAAAGGTAGCAGTGAGTGAATCTAGGAAATATGAAATTCCTGGCCAGAATATCACAGCCAAGTTCCGTGAGGTTGCTTTCTTTCTTTTTTTTAAGATTTATTTATTTTTAGAGAGGGAAGGGAGGGAGAAAAAGAGAGAGAGAGAGAAACATCAATGTGTGGTTGCTGGGGGCTGTAGCCTGCAACCCAGGCATGTGCCCTGACTAGGAATTAAACCTGTGATGCTTTGGTTCGCAGCCTGTGCTCAATCCACTGAGCTACGGCAGCCAGGGCAGGTTGCTGCTGTCTTACGTTGTATGTTCAAAGGCAACTTGTGTTGTTTGTTCTCCACCATACACTCCCAACCTCTCCCGTGCAGTGACTTAACACAATGTTTATCAAGTATATTCTATTTAAGAAAAAGTTTTTAGCTTTAATAACCCCTTTCATTTTTGTATACAGTAATTTCCCTCTCAAATGATTGTTCAAAACTTCTTTCCAGTTTTGAACCCTGACATACTTGTCTCTATTAGATTGACATCCATATACTCACCATCTTTTCCAAATTCTTCATTCATTCATATTTTTGAAAAATTTGGCATAATTATGATTTAATGATTTTTCTATGTTATGGCTCTGTTTCCTGTGAACCGGTGTATCCCGAGTCTCTGACTTCCATGATGACGCATTCTTGAGGCCTCTTACACTCCGTCCTCACCAGCGGGTATGAGTGACAGTGAAGGGGAGAGAGGAGCTGCACGCCCCTGTATGTGACATGCAAGTCTCAGCACTTAATCGGGGGCACTGAATTTGAGCTGTTGTTACGGTTATCAGAATGCCTACAACCATTCCAAATGCTAACACTGACTCCAGAGCTGTGTTCAGTGGTGGGTCATCATTATCAGTTGACTCATCACTGTCTCCAACCCTAGTCAGTTATTTTGACTGTGTGAACTTGATCTTGTTTAGCTGTATAGGTCTCATGTGCAAAACCCCCTTTTGTTACTTTCTTTCTTGGCAAGAACTGTAAAATAACCATAATCATTTCCTCATGTATTCAAAATACTCTGCCTGAAAATGTACTTAAATTCTAGAAAGCTTTACACTAATTTGAATTACAATGGTCCCCTCCTCTGTGCCTGTCATGATCTCTCCTTGGCTTTCTCACTTCCATGGCAACACAGACTGTATTTTACTTTGCATTTAAAAATTATTTATGCTGAGTGATAAACTAGTTTTTATGAATATTCAACAAGGCCCTCCGCGTGGTGCAATGTTCTGAACCTTCTCTTAAATCCTTCCCACGCACAACTTCTAAATTAATCCCATGACTTACAGTTGGCCTTCAGTATTTTTTTTTATATTAGTTTCAGGTGTACAGCATAATGGTCAGACAATGATATAAGTTAGGAAGTGATCTCCCTGATGCTTCTGGTGCCCTCCTGGCGCCATGTGTAGTTACTGCAATCCTGGTCTTTGTGGTGCAGGCCCCTATGCCTGCCCTGGAAGTGAGCATCCCTGAGCCTCTGTGCGCACGTGGAGTCCAGATAGGGTGCCGGAAGGGGGTCGGGAGTGAGGACACGCAAGGCTGTCGGTTCTTTTGTGCAGATGGGGCGAAAGGAGGAGGCATGGCAAGAGGAAACGGGCAATGACAAAATTGCCTCCTTTTCTGCTCCCGCTGAGCACCCCCCTGGCTGTGAGTGTTAGTCTCCATCACACAGATGTTTGAGGGAGAAAAACCCCTGCCACAGCCTACTAAGACTTTAAAGTATTTTTATTAAACATCAGTATTTCATTTCAAAAAGCAATGGTAGTGTCAAACATCATATGAAAAATAAAAAAAATAACAGCTCACTGTAGATGAAAATGTGATCAGATACCTGTACTTGAACAACAATAAAAAATGAAAAAAAGTAATATAAATAAAAATAAGAAAATGTGATCAAATGCACAGAAATCAGAGACATTTTAAAATATCTCAATTAGAATGACAGGCTTTATTCCCATTTCGTGATGTACTGTAGTGAAGTGTCGGTCCCATGTAATGAAGAGCGCATTATTCAACTGAAGTGTCGAAAAATAAAATCAGGTTTAATCATCAGTCCTGGTCAGAGTCGAATCGCACCCTTTTAGATTCCTGTGGTTGGCATTCTGCCCTTCCCTTAATCCGTCCCACCCAATTCTGCCCTCTCTTTTACTCCTCTCTGAATTCCAGCCGACCCCTCCCATTATTCTCCCGTGAGCCATCGGCTGGCCCAGAGCTGAGTCCTGCAGGTGCGGGCAGCGGGACATCGCAGCGTCCTAAATGGAGTGTGATGTTCCTCCTCTGTGACATGCTATCCATAGTGTAGCTCCAAATTCTATTAATTTTCCTTGGCTTATACCATCAGACAAAATATCATGTGTATATTTTGCCTCTGAGAAAAAATCATAAAGCTTTTTAAAATCAGAAATGTTTATTTCTTCTTTTTGTTCCAAATCGTTGATTTTTGTCCCCATTTTCTTCCTATCACTGTTGGTTCCCTGTATATTTTCCTTTATTTCACTTTGTATGTAGCCTTCATTTTGCAAGCAAACTCAGTCATTTCTGTGAGCATCCTGATCATCACCAGTGTTTGGAACTCTGCAACTGATAGGTTGTCTATCTCTTCATTGCTTAGTTCTTTTGCTGGAGGTTTTGATCTGTTGTTTCATTTGCGCCACATTTCTTTGTCTTAGCATACCTGTTCCTTCTAAGGGGTGGAGCCTTAGGTATTTGCCAGGGTGGGCAACAGTCTTTGCCGCACTGTGGTGCTGTCTGTGGGGGAGGGGCCAGAGAGGGAACAATGCCACTTGCTCAAAGGAAATAGACTTCCAGGAAGTCCAGGAAGCTCAGGGTCCCAAAGAAGTTGGATCCAAAAAGAGACACACCAAGGCACATCATAATTAAGTTACCCAAGATTAAAGATAAGGAGAGAATCTTAAAAGCAGCAAGGGAAAAGGAGACAGTTGCTTACAAAGGAGTTCCCATAAGACCATCAGCTGATTTCTCAAAAGAAACCTTACAGGCAAGAAGTGGCTGGAAAGAAGTATCCCAAGTCATGAAAGGCAAGGACCTACATCCAAGATGGTTCTATCCAGCAAAGCTACCATTTAGAATGGAAGGGCAGATAAAGTATTTCCCAGATAAGGACAAGTTAAAGGAGTTCATCATCACGAATCCCTCATTATATGAAATGTTAAAGGGACTTATCTAAGAAAAAGAGTACAATAAAAAATATGAACAGTAAAATGACAAACTCACAGCTATCAACAACTGAACCTAAAAAATATACAAAAACAAACACAAACTAAGCAAACAACTAGAACAGGAACAGAATCACAGAAATGGAGATCACATGGAGGGTTATCAGTGGGGGTGGGGGATGGGGGGAAAAGGTACAGGGAATAAGAAGCATAATTGGTAGGTACAAAACAGACAGGGGGAGGTTAAGAATAATATGGGAAATGGAGAAGCCAAAGCACTTACATGTACGACCCACGGACATGAACCGAGGGGTGGGGGATGCGGGAGGGTAGAGGGTCACAGAAGGCGGATAAAGAGGAGGAAAAAAATGAGACAACTGTAATAGTATAATCAATAAAATATACTTAAAAAATGAAAAAGGTACATAATAAAAATCAAATAAAATCATAAATGTTCTTTAATATATTGATACATTAAAATTGATACACATGCAAACGTGTGATTGTCGCTGTTGCCAAAACCCTGCGCCTAGAGAGTGGGTGTGACCGCGTGTGAGCACACAGGCATCGTGTCCTTCCTCTTACACGTTTTAGACCAGCCTCTGCAGGGTGGCCTCGTAGCTGGGGTCTCCGTTTACACCAGAAAAAGGGGGTAACAGCTCTACTTTTTCTCTTTATCCGGCATCTGGACTGGAGACCCCTGAGGCTTTAGGGGAAGGCAAAGTCATGTGAGGGGGGGACTTTCGTGCCCTCCGCTGCGTGGAACCAGGGGGCGCGTGGTCTGTGTGAACATGACGTGAATTTCTGTTCTCGGTGTTGATATCTGGGGGCTCATTTGTAACGGCAGTTGCTGTTACCCTATTAATACAGCAGAGCCCTGTCAAAGCAATGCTCTGCACTGCCAGCCCATCGTCTGTGTGAAATGGAGATTGCTCCCTGTGTCAGCCCGGGTTCTGCAAACAGGCGAACCAGTGGAATAGGTATGACTTTCCTGGAGATGATAGATAGGTAGTAGATTTATTTTAAGTAATTGGATTGACTCATGTGGTTGTGGCGGCTGGCAAGTCTGAAACCGTAAGGCAGTCTGGCAGTCTGGAGACTCAAGCAGAATCTCTAAGTTGCAGTCTTGAGGCGAAACTCCTTCTTCTCAGGAAAATCTATTTTGGGCCATAAGCCTTCAACTGATTAAACAAAGCCAACCCACATGGAGGATAATTGCCTCTCCTGAAAGTAAACTGGTTTGTAAACATTAATCACATCTACAAAATACCTTCACGGCAACATTGAGACTCATGTCGCTGTCAACCTTGCTGAATTGACACATGCAATTAGCTGTCACACTCCCCACTGTCTGGCTGAGAGCCCACGGCCGTCTTTAATTCCCTCTCGTCTCCTTCCTCGGTGGGGGGTGGCACTTGACCCTGGGAGAAGCCAGGTAGGGTCTGGCAAGCAGTTTATGTCTTTTGAGCTCAAGAGAAAAAAAGTACATGGTATCCAGAAGATTTTTATTCCAGGAATTTCCACTGGAAAAAATATAAAAGCTGAGGAAACAACCCGAGAGGCAGAAGGTAGAAGTGTGTGCAGCTTTAAACAGGGCCGAAGCAAGCAAAATTACACACCAAGGGAAATCACGAGGAGACAGCACACGAGGCCTATTCCATGCGATTGCTGCGGGGACGGTCCTGGTTTCGGGGTACGGCAGAGATGGAGGGAGAGGAGCACGGGGACAGCACGCGGGGCCTCGTGATGCGGCCTCAGCTCTAACTCCCGTTTCCAGGGAATCGGTCCTAGTGTCAGTCCTCGCGCTGAAATAGCCTGTATTCTGGGGAACGGCTGCTGCTCGCTCAAACCAACCGGTTGGAGCTGGTTTGAGCATATTATTTTTTTTTTAAACCAAAGCCAAACTAAAAGAGAAGCCAACAAGAGAATTTCACTAGCGTAGGTAGGTGTTCAAACCCATCCTGTTTCCTCCCATCACAGTCTGTGCTCCCGCGCGGGAGGAGCCGCACCCTACAAGAGGGATGCTAAGCGGAGAGCAAGTTATACCGACAGCACTGGGGGGCCACCGAGGAAAGTCAAGTTTGTGGGGAGCGTACTGCACGGTGCACTCTTCCCCCAGACTACTCTGGGGTGGGCGAGTGAGCCTAGGGTAGGGGTCTCTCAGTTTCCCTTTGGAAATAAATACTGTTGCGTTTTTTTAAACAAACATGTTTTTAAAATTTTTTCTTTTTAACTGAATGTGTTGGAGTGACATTGGTTAATAAAATCACACAGGTTTCAGGTGTAGAGTTGTATAACACTTCTTCTGTATATGGTACTGTGTGCTCACCACCCCAAACCGAGTCTCCTTCCGTCACCACTGACCCTCACTCACCCCCTTTCCCTCTGGCCGTCACCACGCTGTTGTCACGGGGGGGAAGAATGAACGTCATTAAAATGTCCATCCAACCCAATCTATAGATTCAATGCAATTTTTATTAAGATGCCAATGGAGTGTTTTTTCAATAAATAAAATGGAAATAAAAATTATTTACGTATCTCTATAGCATGTGATACCAAGTTTAAAACCAAATATAGCAGAATTACAAATATGTAAGAAATGCCTATAGAAGCATAAAGATCTGTGAGTCCAAAGCAACTGAAAACATATTTGACCTGCTTGAGATCTGTGCAGAATTCTGTGGCCAGGTTGTGGGGGACGGGAGACGCACGCAGGACAGAGCCCGGCTTCCAGCTGGTGGCCACGGTCCCGGCCGCAGGGGCGAGGGCCGGGGCTGGCACGGCGATGATGAGAATTGATCTGGGCAAGACGTGAGCAGGAGACAGTAGATAACAAGCACACGGGGCGATTCCACGGCACTTGCTACCTGGTGGGATGTGGGGAGGATGGAAATAGAAAACAAAGACGATTCCCAAGTGCCTGCCTTAGAAATTAGGTAGACACGAAGGCTCTCAGTGAGACTGTAGATGCAAACACATTATGGATTTAGCATGGTGTAAGGGAACAGGATAGGGATGTTTCGAATCGAAGAAATACATATTAATTCTCAAAAGACTGGGAAGAAGAACCAAGAACATGTTTTTATAAGAAAAAGTGTGAGAGGTGCTCTAAGAAGTATTTTAAAATTTTGTTTGCAAGAGAGACATAAACGGGGCTATGGTGTTGTCGCAGGAGAGGGGGGAGGAGAGGAACACCAGCGTGCCCCTCGATAACCTTTAATCCTCCAGACAGGCCCCGGGAGGGCTGGCAGTGGGCTGCTCGGACCCTGCCTGTGAAACAGAGGCCCGTGGGGACCCGCCTGTAAGCGGAGGGAGTGGGTGGGCTGCGTCAGCGTCAGTCAGTCGAACGCCAAAGTGCGTGGCCTTACCCCAGGGCTCTCCACCTGACCGGGATGTGCACCCAGCCTGTGTCCCGATTGGAGGCTATTTTGAGTCACCTACGGTGAACATCAATATTTAATCAAAGTTGCCAAGTGCGCCGCGAAGGATCAAGCAGCAGTCATTCCTCAGCTCGGGTGTCTCGGCTAATCAAACCTTAAGGAGAAGGTGCAGCATTCTTAATGATACCGTCCGCTTACCGAGTCACCCCAGTTAAATTTCATTTCGGTGCACAGATCACAACACGAGCTGGTCCCTGACAGAAACGCAGCACCCAGCTGTCACTCTCGGTTTGACTGAGGGTCTGCAGCGTGTGGGGCTCAGGCCGCCGCGGGGACTCCTGCACCGCGGGGCCCTCAGGCAGCCGCACGTGCTGGGACCCCGTCTGAGGACGGAAGCAGGCCGAGGGGGCGCGTTCCTGGCCCCAATTCACTACCCACCCTGTGTCCTGGCCGAATTCCTGCTCTGTCAAGGGAGGTAAACCTTTGGCTAAAGTTGTTGAAATGCACCAATAGTATCTCTAAATATTGTTTCTGAAATATCAAGAAAATGATGATTGGGGGGGTTTTGCCATCCTCTGCTGATGGCTAGAGCTGAGATGAAGATTAAGCAATCCAATAAACATTGAGACTGCGGATGGATTCCTCCTTAGAAAAGAGAGACTGTGAAACCCTCCACAGCAGCGCTGCTGAAAACGGCATTTCACTGCGAGTTCCACTAATTTGTCTACAGCGTTACACAGAACATACTTGCCTACATTGGGGCGTACTCATTTGGATGTGGCATAGCACAGGAGATGCTATAGTGGGTGGGACATGATATGGTATGCTAGTCGGCAGTGTTAACAGACGGTTATGAGGAAGCTGCTCTCAATACTCCTTTGTTTAACTTAGTGAGGAACCCCTGAACCGTTTGGGGTCCCCCTCTCGCTGTTTGAATGTTTCTTCAGAGGATCGTTAACGGCAGGTGTGTGAGAGACTTCCTCCTTCAAGGGAAACACGGAGCTGGGCCTCCCGGGACCCATGGTCTCAGAGTAATCATGACTGTGCTTGTTAGTTTGGGTTTGGGCTTACGGGTTACAAAACCCATTGTGAGTTTTCAGATACTTTGAGAATAGTTATGTATTTGAGCTTCACGACAGTGCAGAGTAAGAAGCATAGCTGATAATGCACTTATTCAATAAATGAGCCCAGTGAGGCCCAGGGAGTTTAGACAAATACGCTTGACTCGGTGACTAGTGGGCGCTGTGGTCGGGACCAGATCGAGGTCTCCCGGTTCAATGCCTTTGCTACTGTTCTATGACACGGACTTATTTCTTTTTACTTCGCCCCAGCGTTTCCACTCAGAAAAATCGGAAACAAATGTTCAAGCAAAACTTTGTCAACAGTGATCATAACATCACCATTCATAGTAGCTAAAAGGTAGATGAGCAAACCGTGGCGTGTCTACACAAGGGGATGTTGTTCAGCTGTGAAACGGGATGAAGTGCTGATACATATTACAGCACGGACGAACCTGGAAAATATGGTGCTGAGTGAAAGGCGCTGGACACAGAAGGCCGCATGCCATATGATTCCATTTACATAACATGGAAGGTCCGGGACAGGCAAGCCCACAGAGATGGAGCGCAGGCTGGTGGTGGCAGTGGCTAGGGCAGGGGTGCTGGGAAGCGCCCCCATTATGTGGCGAGAGGGTATGAGTACAGACCCATGGATTCTTCCCGTATTCACGCATTTGTGGGGGTAACTGAGACCCGGATGACACAACCAGGGGCCTTCGTGAATCTTCTGACTGTCTCAGTCCCCACGTTCCATGTGTTTCCAGTTGTTGCTAAAAAAACCCCAGAAAACTAACCTTTGTAGATTGCTGTTTGTATGAGTATGTGTTTTACACTGAAACATTATTAAATGTGTGTGTGTGAGTATAGTCTTCACTGTATAACCAGACTGTCCACTTATGTTTATGTATTTATTTTTTTAATAAAAATATGTATTTCAGTTCCATGACAGCTGAAGTTGAAACTTCATTAAAAGTGATTCATAGTTGATATTTGATGGTATATATTTTAGAAAAACATGCAGACTTCTAAAATGTGATCTGTTTTTCCTTGGTTTGAAATCCCTGAAAATTATATTTGCTTTACCTAATTCTGATGGTAACTCCTTTATTCACTACTTTGAAATAAAGTATGTTTTTTGATAGCAAATGAAAGTTCCTGTATTGACCACACACCTGAAGAGAGTTGGGTTTTGGTATAAAAAATAATTTTTGAAAAGTATGGGTGGATTTATTATATAATATCAGATGTACGAAGCCCTAGGTAATTTTGTTAGTGACTTACTCACTAAATGGCTTATTTCTATCAATTCTGAGAAGTAAAGTTTTAAGGGCACGAAATAAAAAAGGCAGCAAACTCCTATTGATTCATGTTGGCCAAAGATATATTTAATTACTTCTGTTCATGTTGTCCACCACCTAAAATCAGTACTTTATCAAAAAAAAGAGTCAATCTTAAGAAAGGGGATTTTTTTCAAAAAACAGCAAATCAGAGGTTAGAGAACATTCAAACAATCAAAAGATTGAAGATAAATTTTATTACAAAATCTTATCTTCCTATTTCCTAACAGGGATGAAAGGGAACATATAAATGAAAAAAAAAAGCAAATATAAATGATAAGCTTCTTTAACTGATAAGTTTATATCCACTGAAGCGCAGATGCATACAATGCATTCAGTGTGGTGAGTATTAGGTACAAGTCACTAGGGATACAGAGATGATTAAAGTGCGGTGCTTTGAAGAGACAGATTTACGCACAAAATAATGGCTGTGTAGGCCTAGGGCAGGGGTGCGAGAACACACTTGCCAGCGCCCTCTCTGGGCTGCCCCCGGCTCTGCAAATGTCAACCGGCTCCTGGATTGCAGCCCCTTCCAGACGACGATTCAAGTCTCGGGCAAGATCATTCTGTCCCATGGCCTCCGCTGCCAGCTTGGAGCCGAGAGTCTCCCGATCTACACCTCTAGCCCCGGCGCCTTTTCTGAGGGTTAAATCACATGTCCCGCCTCTACCTGCCATCCTCCAAGAGGAAGGGCATACACCATGTTGCTATGGCAACTTCTTAGTATTTAAAGTATTCTCAGTGGTATGTAGGGCGATATGAACAAATGGGATTTTACATATATGTATATATGTATGTTCATATGTGTATGCCAGCATTTGGAATATCCCCTTAAGTCCATGACTCGTCTCCATGTACCCACGCATGATTTTGCGGGATAAAGAGTAAGGAAAAGACCCACTGGAAGAGCAAGAGAGAGGGAGGGTTTTAGTGTGCGGAAAGTCCGTCGTGCTGACTTCGGGTCCCCGAGGCGTTCATCTTTCCAGAACGGCTTCTTGCAGGGTTTTCGTGCAGCGTCCGAGAACGTCTGCTAAAGCGTTCGACCGTGGGTGTAGCTCAAATACACACAAGTTTTGGGGGTTCTCAATTTTTAAGAGTTTACACAAAGGGGTCCTCAGACCGGAAAGTCCATGTACCCATTTGCTTTCTGTCCCTTCCCCCTGGAACCTGAGATTCAGGGGCACAGGGACCCGCCTGACTTGGCCGCCTTCGGTGTCCACTTGCCGGACCACGGGGGGCCATCAGCTCTGGCAAGCATTTTCTCAGCGTCCTCGCTTGCCAATCGAGTTTGTTATTATTGTCATTTTAATTATATTTCATTGTTTATGCTATGACAGTTGTCCCCAGTTTTCCCCCTTTGCCTGCCCCCCCAGTACCCCTCCCCCCAGGCAACTCCCACACCGACGTCCGTGCCCACGGCCATGCACGCGCATTCTTTGGCTGCTCCCTGCACCGTCTCCCACCCCCTTCCGGTAACTCCTGGCCACGGGTCCAGCGGCATCTTTTCAGGTGTTTGTCGCTTGGCACCTTCAGTGCCAAGTCCGAGTTTCCTAGACATCTCCTCTGTCCTCCCCGGGCTGCTGGGGTCCTACCAGACCTCACCAGAGCCAGGAGAGATGAAGAATAGATATTTTTTTAAAAAGATTTTTATTTACTTAATTTTAGAGAGAGGGGAAGCGAAGGAGAAAGAGAGGGAGAGAAGCATCAGTGTGTGGTTGCCTCTTGGGTGCCCCTCACTGGGGGACCCGGCCCACAACCCAGGCAGGTGCCCTGACTGGGAATCGAACCAGCGACTCTTTGGTTTGCAGGCTGGCACTCAGTCCACTGAGCCACACCACCCAGGGCAAGAATGGATGTTTTAATGTTCTGTAAATACTGTTTCATTACTTACATAGGAAAAATGTATCTGCTGATGACAGGTCATAAAAATAGAATCCAGACTATAACTTGAATACTTCAGAGTGCTCTGTAGTTATTAAGCTCTGTGTCTTGGCAGGATTTTTAAGAGTTATTCAATGAATGTACCTGCCAATATATTTATCCAATTATATTTGAGATCATATTTACATTTCCCACCATTGTGTATTGTGGATTTGTAAGAATTGCTATTGTAATGATTGACACTTTCCTTAGCCAAAATTGCACTTCAGAAACGGTGTAGGCTATCTTCCTAGATTGCTTTCCAAAATTACCTCGCAGAAGTGTTATAAGCACAATTAATTGTTTGCAATTTGATTTGAGATCTGCAGGCAGAAAAGGTGAAATGTAATTTCCAAGTAGTTATGTTTACCATTATGGTCTAATGACGTATATTAGCCATACAAACCCGAAGGGGACATAGCCTAGGGACGGCATTCTAGCACTTTAAGCACAGAGGCAGCTGAGCGATTCCTATTAACGTTAATAGGAGTCAAACCCACTGTAAACCGAAAGGCAATGATGGTGGCCGTGGCCGGGCACCGCGACAAGTAAACACCATCGAGGAGACAGTGGTTCCTGCGTGTGCATTTCAGAAACCGCTTCCTCGTGGCATTCACGTGAGTGTAAACTGGTAATGAGAGTGTACCGGGGCATAAATAAAACTCACTTAGTTTCAGCTGGTCGTATCTGAAGAGCTGCAGCTCAGAAAAGAAGCTTCAAGCAGAAATAACGACCAGAAGAGCAGTCGCATATCATCTGCTCAAGTGACTAACTGTATCGAAGATCCAATTTCTTTTTCATTGCATCTGAAATATTGAGATTTCCTCGGTACCAGGAGCTGAGCTCGATACTAAAGATAAGTTACTGAGTCTAAGGATCACAGTTTCTGTCTTTCTGAGTGTTGCAGAGGATACATAAAAAATAAGGTCACAAAAAAAGAAGTATTTATAAGCTGTGCACTCCAAATAAAATGTGGTTCTGCTTTTCTGTTTAGTATGTGATGCGCTTGGAAGTGATCACTCCATCCTAACAAAGAAAACGCTAAAGGTGCTGAAATTAAACATCAGTGAGGGCACAGGACAGGTGGCGGTCTCCCACAGTGGAGACGCACAGGCTGGTACAGAAAGTCACAAGTTACCGGAGTACACACCCGTGAGCAGAAGACTCCGCAGGACACGGAACCAGGTGTGCCAGGTCCGGCCCCCCCACCCCCAAATTCCAAGGCACTTGGAGAGGCAAAAAGCACAGTTCGAAGGGACAGAGCAGGCATGGGGACCCCACTCAGGTGTGGCAGGTTTCCTGGGATTACAAGGCTGGTCATACAAACAACCACAATGAATACAGCACAACTATAATGAACACAGCAAGGACTCCTACGGATGAAGTAGACAGCACGTAAGAACAGATGGGCGTTATAAACAGAGAAACACTTTAACTTTGTTGTATTACTGAGGATAAATACTTCCTGTGTGTTCACTCCACCAGGCACTCCATGCATTTAAACTTTGCTTTTAGAAAGCCATGATTTTTCTTGGTATGATAGACAAGTTCTAAACATTTGGGCCGTATCCACAGAGGTAGGTGGGCCCCGCCGGCATTCACATTCCGGCTTGTCTTCTGGGACCACAACCCAATCTAGCTTCCACCTCTCTCTCCGACACCACAGAGACTCCCAGTGCATGCCCGCGCTGGAAATGCAATTATTTAACGGGGAGCCCAAATAGACCCTTGTCTTGAAAGTGATTTTCAGAAACAATGTTCCCTGAAGCAGAGCATTCTGGAATATTATATCCCTCAAAGTATGTGGGCCCTTTAGCTTAACTGTGTATCTCTTATCATAAACCATTACCTACCTTGAAGTTTGGGAATACAAAAATCCGCTGCTTATAAATAGCATATTTATATGTTAACTATCTGCAGCTCATGGACCTTCATTCCTTTTTTATTCTTACTGCCCTGGAGACAGTTTCTAAAACAATTTCAGAGGCAGGGAGCAGTGAACGGGGTCGTCCTGGGGAAGGGCACGGAGGGAAGGCAGCTCAGGTTCCAATGTCCCAGGAAGTCGTTTGGTTGTATATGCGGGCTCCAAGGCAGGTTAGGAAGGGACAAAGGAGTGACGGCTTGCTCTTGCACCTGTAACTAGAAGTACAGAGTCTCAGAGATTTACGGAATAGAAACCTCTGATGATTAAACCACTAAGAAAAACGCAGTGCACTTTTTAGGTGGCCAGACCACATCCATTGTCAACATGATGCAGATGTTGACCTGACATCCTGTTGTCTGCTTCCACATTATGTACTTACAACATCACAAAGTAATTTATATTACCAGTTTAAATAGTAGTTTCGTAACTGGCACGTTTTTGTATATATTAATTTGTGGACCACCAGTACTTAGCGCTGGTCTCTGCTTTCCAACTTACTGGGAGGATCAAAACAACACTACGAGTTCGTGGAAACTGTGTTCTTAACATGAAGGCTTGAAATGTGTAACTTCCTCCTGATGAAGACAGAATCAGGGAAACCTCATGTGAGTCACCCGTGGCCTGAGACGTTTGCTATGGCTTTGCCTTAAAATAAGTCAGCGGGTGACTCTGTCTGCTCTCATGGGTGCCTTGAGGCTTTGCTGGTTTTGTTGTCCAGACAGCCGTCGTTGGCCAGAAAAGACAGGGGAGTCGGGCTTACTACGGCCTCAGCTGATTTTCTGAATGACATCCAAGTCTGTCTAACGTTACAAACAAAGTCTCAAAATACTGACCTATTAGCACTCAGTTTTTCTTGTCAAGATTTAGAGAAAATTGAAGACGACATTTTTTAGCAGGCAAATGTCAGGTTTTGTGGAAAACATTTTTTTTATTTACTCCTAATTATTAAACTGTTTGTAATATTTTAATTTAGACAAAAATTAAAACATAGATAGGTTTTATATAGTTCTGAATATGAATATGTGTGTGCTTATATATTGATACATATAGCTACAGAATAAAAGTAGTTTGAATATAAAAGATATGTATCTTTTATTCAAAGTTTTCATTGGAATCTTTCATGTAAGATTCTTTTAAGCCCCTAGACTGAAAGGAAGTCTTTTTTCATTCTTTCTTTTTTTAAAGATTTTTAAATTTATTTTTAGAGGGAAGGGAGGGACAGAGAGAGAGAGAAACATCAATGTGCGGTTGCTGGGGTTCATGGCCTGCAACCCAGGCATGTGCCCTGACTGGGAATCGAACCTGCGACACTTTAGTCCACAGCCCGTGCTCAATCCACTGAGCTACGCCAGCCAGGGCCGGAAGTCTTTTTTCTAAAGTGCTTTTTACAAATGAGCGCCAGCTAGCGGTGGCTCCCCCTCCCCCGGCCTGCTGCCCCCACTCTGTGTCACTTCTGGAGGCTTGTGTCTTTATGACGGCTCCATCCTGGGTTACTCCTTTATGTAACACTTGGAAGTAGAAACGGAAGCCTCACTTTATTTTCAAAATATTTTTGAATTTACATGAGTGGATTTTACTCATTTGTTTTTACAGGAAGCTGATAAAGTTTGTTTGCTGTTCTCAGCCATAAAGGAAGGAGTAAAGAATGAGGCTCTGGGACAACGTGAAACGTTCCAATATCCAAATCATAGGGGTGCCAGAAGGAGAAGAGGAAGAGAAGAAACTAAAAACTTATTTGAAAAAATAGTGAAGAAGAACTTCCCCAATCTGGCAAAGGAAATAGACTTCCAGGAAGTCCAGGAAGCTCAGAGATTCCCAAAGAAGTTGGACCCACGGAGGCACACACCAAGGCACATCATAATTACATTACCCAAGATTAAAGAGAATCTTAAAAACAGCAAGAGAAAAGGAGACAGTTACCGATAAAGGAGTTCCCATAAGACCATCAGCTGATTTCTCAAAAGAAATCTTACAGGCAAGAAGGGGCTGGGAAGAAGTGTTCAAAGTCATGAAAGGCAAAGACCTACATCCAAGATGACTCTATCTAGCAAAACTATCATTTAGAATGGAAGAGCAGATACAGTGCTTCCCAGATAAGGTCAAGTTAAAGGAGTTCATCCTCACCAAGTCCTTATTATATGAAATGTTAAAGGGACTTATCTAAGGAAAAGAAGATAAAAAATATGAACAGTAAAATGACAACAAACAGAACTATCAACAACTGAACCTAAAAAAAAACCAAACAAACACAAACTAAGCAAAAAACTAGAACAGGAACAGAATCACAGAAATGGAGATCACAGGGAGGGTTATCAGCAGGGAGGGGGAGGGAGAGAGGGATAAAAGGAGCAGGGAAAAAGAAGCATAAATGGTAGGTACAAAATAGACAGGGGGAGGGTAAGAATAGTATGGGAGATGTAGAAGCCAAAGAACTTACATGTACGACCATGAACATGAACTAAGGGGCGGGGGATGTGGGTGGAGGGGGGTGCAGGGCGGAGGTGAAGTGGGGAAAAATGGGACAAGTGTAATAGCATAATCAATAAAATATATTAAAAAATAAAAAAAATCATGACCGTTCAAACCAAAATTTATTTCTATAAGGTAATTCTACAAAGAGCCAATGTGATTTGCTTGAACTCTTCACTTGGGTTCTTTAAATTAGAATGTAGAAATCTATTCTTTACAACAGAATGCAGGTGTAAATGGGTTGTATTGCTTTCAAGAATTTCTCTTCGGAAAGTGTATTTCAACTGAGCTTTTCTTAAATGAGGAGTGACATTGTGTTGGAAATTATTATATAGTCTGTGCCCCAAGCAATCACAGAGCAAATGTGCCTATAGGGTTTCTCTCCCCCATTTTTTTGTGAGGGGTTGGGGAGAAAAGAAAGCATTTACAACTCAAGAACACCTACCTTTTATCCTCTTGGTGCTTAGAGAGAAATGGCACCTTCACAAGAACAGAGACCAGCAGGAGAAGATTTTTAAAGCACAGCTGGGCTTCAGCCTTGGATTCCCTCACAGAGCAGCGAGTGGGGAGTGGGCAGGCCCATTTTTCAGGACCCAGCTGTCCTCGGAGTCTAGAAAGGAGAGAACTATCTGGTCATTTGTTTCTTTCTCCTGCTCAGCAGACTTAGGTCTTCTCTCTTAAATGCTTTTCTTTAAAAAGTGCCACCGAATAGGGAAAACGCTTGCACACAGACCCGTGTGTACAATTCTTAAACACCCCGGTCTTGGGCCTGCTCTATCACGTGTACAGAGTATTCGCGTACAGCTTCTAGTTCTCAGCACGGCCGCGGGCCCTCCGTCCCGACGGCACAGGGCCAGGCACCTGGAAACAAGGTGCAGGGAGTAGCGGACACCCGAAAGCCAGCGGCGCTGTGCGCGGGCAGCAGCACCTGACCTGCTTGCCCGCGGGCTAGTCCCGTGCTGCCGGCTCCGTCTGCACAGAAGTGCAGTCAGAAACATCGTCTGTGAAAGCCAAGGTCAATAAAAAGCCAGTAATGTCACAGGCGCTTTCATCTTATCCCTGCTACACACAGAGCTGCGGAAGAAAGAACGTGCGTGAAGCAGGTCATGCCCTCTGTGCCGCAGACGCCGGGCCCGAGATCGAGCGTGCCCAATTATTTTAAAACAGCATCAGCGATTTGTCTGTCAGAGTGGACGGAGAAAATAGACGATTCTTTTAACTATGAAAGAGGGGCGGATGTTCATATATTTTCTAAAACTCTATACGTACATTCACAAATGTAAATATCACGCGTGATGATTAACTAGGGGAAAATAATTCCTTGGAGATTGTGGGCTCCCTTTCCAAGGTAGTTCAAGGACAGGTGTTTAACGGTTACTAGATGCAGAAAAAAGAGTATAGTTTTGTATACGACACTTCGTTTTCTAAGTCTGTTAAATTATTTCCTTCGGTATGCTTTTATTATTTAAAATTCCATGTCATCCACCAGAATCAGCCACTCTTTTCTGAGTTTCTCTCACAAGCAGCTGCTAATTAGGCGAGTCTGCGGTCTCAGAGCTCCGCACAGAATCCCATCTGTCAGTACTGGGGAAGGCAGAGAAATCTACAGGAAACAAAAGGCTTATAAAATGCAAATAAAAACTGGATTATAGGGGGATTGTAATATTTTGCTTCTGCATGTGTTTTGCAAATATTTTACAGTTTGTTTACCTTTCAATTTTTTCACCAATAAAAGTAAAGTGAAAGAGACACAATGTACAAATTACTGGCATAAACACAAGCAACAACCTGGAACCAAAATTTCAGGCGATCTCAGGAACCTGGGGACCATGAAATGAGGGAAGGGAATAATGCTATGTTTTCCCATCTCGCAGCTACTGACTAATGCTTGAGATCGTTAGGAAAATATAGATTGATAACTGCTTGCAAAATACGGAGGGTGTCCATTAGGAAAATAAAATAATATACAGAACACAAAAATTAACTTTAACTTGTAGTCTAGCATAAACAGATATGGAGAAAGTAAAAGTACAAAATATATGTAAATTTTAAAATAAGAGCTACATTAAGATGTGTGTAACTATTTTTTAAAGACAAAGACTTCCTGTTTGAAAAAAGTAATTTAAAGAAGCCAGAGTCACATGCATTATGCAATGGTTGCATCTACATTACAGAAAGACTAACGTGAGGTGGCTATATGGCCCATTTGGTATATACAGAGCCATAAAAACAGACCACCTGTATCTCCCCCCCATAAAAAGAACCAAGGAAAAAAGATTTGGCTTTTGGTGGTGGGCAGGGTACACAACGCTATATACACAGATGCTGTGTCGTAGACTTGTACATTTGAAACCCATGTGATCTCATTAGCCAGTGTCACTCCAATCAATTTGATTAAAAATATTCTTGAGAAAATAAGAAAAAAACTGCATGCAAAGCTTAACATTGTTAGCATGATAAATGCCAGCAATTATAATCATTTTGGGACCTTTACACTATTTTAGCGTCTAGTTTTCTCTGACTTCACCTGCATCTACATATATATCTGTGTACACACACACACACGTACATGCAAGAAAAGCCCCAAAGAGCAACAAAACAGTATTTTACATGAGCAGATGTGTTCAGCTGGCTTGTTCAGAGATTAATCCCACGGTGTAGGCTTTCCTATGTAGAGAGATGGCATCCCAAACATTTTATATAAATGCCATAACAGAGTTCTGTTAAAATTAAATCTAGTTAAGGGTTTGTTTTGTGCCTTAGCTTTGTCATTATACAATTTTGTGTTGTTGTTTTTTCCTGCCCCACATTCTCAGTAAAATTCTTCAACATCTGAATCTAATTCTGTTTTTCTTTTTTGTATTAAATGGATTAGATGATCCATTAAATAAATGGAGGGAAGCAGCATTAATGATATGTTGCACTTGCATTATGAAGTTAATTGGATTAACTAAATTGGCCCTTTTACATTCAGCCCTGCATATGTTTTTGACATTTAAAGCGGGAAATCATCAAGAGAACCCAGATTTTTGTGATTTTCTCTCATTGTCGCGGTGACAAAGCTGAGGTCAGTCATGCGTTTATTCCCCAAACCATCATCAAGACTGCAGACCATTAACAAGCTTAAAGTTTTAAAGAGAAAAGAGAACGGGCAACAACAACAACAAGAGTCAAGGAGAATGGAAAGCAGAGGAGAAAGGAATCCCAGAGACTGCAGGAGGTAGTGTCCTCCACGCCAGTCTACCCTGGTTTGGAGAGTGCACTAGCCACCATGCAAGAAAATCACCGTCCGCTGCAAACCACCAGGGCATTCCTGGGGAAGCCCTGGCCGGCGCCGTGGGGGAGCCCAAGGCTCTGAGTTCCCTGTACGGTTGTGGCCACACAGCACCAGATGTTTCGGTGAACCACAGACCACGTACACGACGGTGTCCTATAACAGCGTAATGGAGCGGGACAATGCGTTTAGATACACAGACACCTACCTACCTTTGCGTTACGGTTGTTTAGAACATTCTGCAGAGGGACACGCAGTGTGGGCTCGTAGCCCAGGAGCGGCGGGCTGAACCACAGGGCTCCCGCGTGCAGCAGGCTGCACCCCGGGACTCGGGGAAGTGCGTGCGCTCTGTGGTGTGCACCCAACAAAACCGCCCAAGGTGCACCTCTCTAAACATGCCTTGTAGCTCTGATGGGAAATCTTTAACACCTTGCCTGACAACCTAGGTTGACCTTAAACTGGAGCTCCCTGGGTCCTAACGTCTGTAGTTGTCCCAGCGACACAGCCCCGATGCCCCGTCGAGGTTAAGGCCCACTCCCGTGCTGGGGGGTGGGGTGGCATGTCTTGGCTGGGCACTGGGGACACTCAGCTCCATTTCAATGTCAAGGACCTCACTGCACTAGGAACACACACACCAGAAAACGGTACAGACGTGATGCCTTGGATGCGGGAGGAACGGGGCAGCAGCCCGGTACGAGGTGGCCGCGGTGTGAGGGAAGGTGTGAGGGAAGGAAGGCCAAAACTTGGTTTGCAACAATAAAAAAAGGAGCCAGCAGTGAAAGACTAGTACCATACGAGCTCATTCATGTGTGGCACCTAATGAACACAGCAAGCTAACAGGCTAAACGGAGTCAGAGGCCCGGAAACATGGAGCAGACGGCTGTCGGAGGGGAGGGGGCGGGGGCCGGCTGAAAGCAGCTGAAGGGGTAAGAGGGAGAACACACATTCACGAGTGTGGACAGGGACCGCGGCGCGGGGACAGCCGAGGGAGGGGCTGGGTGGACGCGAGCACAGGGGGGAATTGGGACAACTGTAACGGCAGAAACAATAAATTATAATGTAAGTCTAAAAACAACCAAAGGGGCCGTTAAGATGCTGGAGGCTTTAGGTGTGTGTTTTCTGGCCTGCTCCGAGGCGTGAGTGACGTAGGACGTAAGGAATCGTGGGGGCATTTCTCCTCCGAGGGCGTGGGGTCGAATCCCACCGTTCTTCTTCCAGTTACCGCCGCTCGGAAGTGCTGCTCTGCCACTCAGGGGCTTCGCTGCCCGGTGGCCGGCCCTCCGCGCCCAGGGGAGGATGCCGGTGAGTGGGGAGGGGGCGTTGGAGCGATGGGCAGCACACCGGCTGCCCGTGACCGTGTAAGGACGCACACAGGACAAAACACTCGGTGCCCCTCCCGTGCCTCCCCAGGTCCAGATACGCCTGGGGTAATAGGGCTAGATAGAAAATAAGATACATTTCAACTTTTTAAAAATTAAAAGAAGTTTTTATTGTTGTTCAATTACTGCCGCCCCCCTTTCCCCCCTTGCTCTCCCCTGCCCCCTCCACGTCCCCCTCCCTGCAGCCCTCCCTCAGCTGTCCTTGTCCGGGGCCTGTGTACCTGCTCCCTGACCCGACCCTTCCTGCCCCTTTTCCCTCGTCTTCCCCTCCCCCTCCCCCTCCCCTCCGGCCACCGTCACTTTGTTCTTCGTTTCCATGTCTCTGGCTCTGCTTTGCTCCCTTGTTTGTTTTATTGATTAGGTTCCACTTACAGGTGAGATGGCACGGTGTTTGTCTTCAACTTTTTACCTCCCTCTGGGTGGCAGAGCACAGCTTGGCGACAATAAATACGTTTTAACCTTTAACCATAAATATCTATGCATTTCTGAAATATTTCTGGACTACTCAATATAGCTGCATACAAGTAGTTAGAATAATTTGTGAAGTAAAAAATAAGGGCTTAGCCCTGGCTGGCGTAGCTCAGTGAATTGAGCACAGGCTGCGGACCTAAGTGTCACAGGTTCGATTCCCAGTCAGGGCACATGCCTGGGTTGCAGGCCACAGCCTCCAGCAACCGCACATTGATGTTTCTCTCTCTCTCTCTTTCTCCCTCCCTTCCCTCTCTAAAAATAAAATAAATAATAACTGAAAAAAAGGGCTTGTTGACACGGACGTGGAGGCAAGGGAACCACTGGGCACCGTTGCTGGCAAACTCAGGTGGTGCAGCCACTGTGAATACTGCATGGAGGTCCCTCAAAAACTGAAGAGAGAACTCTGACAGGGTCCGTCAGTTCCACTCCTGGGGGTGCGTCCGAGGGAACAAACCACTGTCTCAAAGAGGTGTCTTCACCCCATGTTCACTGCAGCGTTCTTTACAACAGCAAGGCCTGGAACTCAGCCCGAGTGCCCCTCGACAGGTGCCTGGATAAACGAATGTGGCCGTATATACAACGGACTGTCTTCCTGCGTGGAAGAGAGGAAAAACTTCGTTCGTGACAAGGTGGCTGGACCTTGAGCCCGTTATGAAACGTGAGTGCAGTCATTCAGAGAAAGGTGAATACTGTATGATCTTACTTAGAGGTGAAATTTTAAAAAAGCTCATAGAAATGATCTTATTTACACGTGAGACTTAAAAAAGCTCATAGAGACAGAGAACGGGCTGGTGGTCGCCAGGGCCGGGCTCGGATGGGGGAAAGGGGTGGGAGGAGCCAAAAGGGGCAAACTTGCGGTTGTAAGATAAATGAGCTCAAGATGAGCACACTTTCAACTAGTAAAACAGTGAGTTTGGTATTAAAGTAACCAATTCTAATAAACAAAATATTAGACATAAAAATCGTCTTATAAATACGGAAGAATTTTGAATTCTAAAAACCATAGACCAAGAAGGTGTTACATGACGAGAAAGGACGTATTTTGTTTGCAAGTTGCAAAAACTTGCCTGCACTTTTCTTGTTCATTCTACAATAGCAGGTGCATTTTTAATAAACTTAGGATGAAGAGAGTTATTGGTCAAGTCAGAGTTGTTATATATATTTTGGGTACATGCATTCCTTCTGACGGTTTTCTTTTAGAAGTGATAAAAAGCATTGTTTTTTTATTACTGTTTGTGCAGCTTTTAAGGATGTTCTCATACGTTGTTGGCAAGGGACCATTAGAATGCTGATGATGGTAAAAGAGTAGCTTTGATTTTGAAACTTTATTACTTAAATTTTTGTTGCCTTCCCTGGACTTGCGGAATACTGATGCATGTTAGTACAATAATTACAAACATTTCCATGAAGGCATTTTTATCTGTCCAAGGTTTCAAGCAGAAACAAGGGAATTGAAATCTGAATGTACAATGCTAGTTCTTTTGATTATCCTGAGTGTTACATTTTAAAGCAACTCATACCTAATCCACTAGAAGATTTTTTTTTTTTTGCTACCAATTACTTTTTATTTTGCCTTGGTAATGAATGCTCATGCTCTTGGGATGAACTTGAAGCATACTGCTTGAATGCATGGTTTAAAGATTATGTGAATTAACAATACAATCCGATGTATTAATTTACATATAATGTAAATCAGTAGTTATTTAAAGCATATAGTTATCTTTATGATAAAATGCCATAGTATTGTATTAATCAATTTTGTAAAAATGTGGGTTGCTCTTAATGTCTGTTGTAGCCTGACTTGTGTCTCTTCCAGATTTATCTGTAAAGTCTTAATCCCTAGCACCTCAGAATGTAACCACATTTGGAGATAAGGTCTTTTAATTAAGTTGAAGGGAGGTCCTTAGGGTAGACTCCAACCCCGTGGGGCTGGTGTCCTCGCAGGAAGAGGAGGCGGGAACTCGGACGTGCACAGAGGAAGGGCCGCGAGTGGACGCAGGGAGAAGATGACCGCGTACGAGCCCAGCAGAGGGGCCGCAGGCGGAACCAGCCCTAGTAATTCTGACAGGGCACTCAAGACTTGGAAAATGTTAGCTTAAGGTAAAAAGCTGTAAGTCTAGCAAGTAATGTGTATGTTAAGCTTTTGTTTCAGAAATTATAGATAAGGCCCATCCTGGCTCCTGGGAAAAGCAGCCGACCTCCTGGGGCGCTGGCTAGAGATTACCGCCTGGGGACACGTTGGAGACATCCAGGCCTTTTGTGTGACCACCCGCCCCGACTTGGGAACAGCTAACTGTGGAGAACAGGAATGCCGCTGTTTCACTCACCTGCTCACCTGAATTCTCCCTGAATTTCAAAGCCCTCACCGCACCTTGTTTGTCCTCCCCCACCCCCTTTATAAAAGGTCTGGCCAGGAAAGAAAGGGAAGATGGTTTGTTAGGGTATGAACCCACCATCTTCTCTGATCGCTGGCCATCTGAATAAAGCGCCCATAAAGATCCAATCAGCGCCCATAAAGATCCAATCGCTGTCATTGCTTATTGGATTTGGTAGTGACAGGCAGCCCGAATGCCGGTGTCTTTTCCAGTTACAATTCCTTGACCTTGGACTTCTAGCCTCCAGAGTTGTGAGCAAATAAATTTCTGTTGTTTCACCCACCTGGTTTGTGACTCTTTGTTATGCCCGAGCAAACTAACACGTCGTTGTGCCAACTTATATGGGACGTGGCAAAAGTAATTATATGAAAGTATTCATTTTGCTGCTATATCTTTAACATTTGTGTCACGTTAAGCATTTGGTGCCATAGTTCATGAGTTCACCTCTTTCCCAACCCAAATGAATCTTTTTTTTTCTCTTCATACAAGCAAAGTGACTTAGACTTCGGGATAAAATGCATGTGGTTAGCTGTGGCTTCTCAAAATATGTTTTCCACCTGGGAAGGGATACCAAAAAAGCTGCAAAATCACAACTACAAAGATGCAAAGATTGTAGCACAAACTTTTCTACGAAAGTGAACTCAACACGTGCGGTGGCTTGGTGGTGACTTCAGCAGAAATTGTTCTGCCCCCGACTCCTTGCCCCCTGCAGCAAATGAGTGATTTCAAGCTGGTTGGTTGTGGGTGGGGCGGGGCGGGTCGGTGGACGGGAAAGTGCAAGGAAGCGGCACAGAATTTGGGACGAGACATACCTGGTCTGGCCTCTTACAGGACAACTGATGTTGGGAAAGTGACTCATCTGAATGTACGTGATTTCCTCATGATATTCTGGACCTTTGTAATTTAGAAATATGGAAAAGTGATATTAAAAACTTTCCAAAAACTTCTGCTTTATCATATGACTAGAAAACCTCACTAAGATGTAAATGAGAAACAAAATAAGTGTTTTTATTTATTTTTATTTTTTTAAAGATTTTTTATTTATTCACTTTCAGAGAGGGAAGGGAGGGAGACAGAGAGAGAGAGAGAGAGAGAGAGAGAGAGAAACATCAATCTGCGGTTGCTGGGGGTCATGGCCTGCAACCCAGGCATGTGCCCTGACTGGGAATTGAACCTGCGACACTTTGGTTCGCAGCCCGTGCTCAATCCATTGAGCTACACCAGCCAGGGCCAAAATAAGTGTTTTTAAAAGTAATTCCTGAATTATAATTATCACACAATAGAGCTAGACTAAGAAAAGTACTCGTCTATAGGAATTTTATTAGGATTAAATGTAAAGGAACAAAATTAAAAAATAAACATGCATCCTTTTTGGAGTCATGGCCTCCTCCCTTCCTCTTGGTGAATATTTCTGCCCTGATTAAGGACCTTACTCACGGATTGTCACCGGTTGTTCTTGGGCCCTTGGGGTGCAGCCCCCTCTCCTCCCCATGGGGCTCCTGCTTCCTCTTTTGTTTGCTGCTTTCAGGGCATCCCGAGAAATCCGTATGCAAATTTAGATACCTTTGTTTGTGGAAGCTCCTTGTTTGTTAAACAATGTTTCTACCTCCTCATCACATATATAATTTTTTTTCTTTTCCTTTTTTTCCTAATCTTACCAAAGGAACACCAACCAAAAATAGACGCTAGAGATAATTGTACTGTTACACTGTGTGGCTGTCTTCGAGGAACGTGGGATAGGAACGAGGAATAGAGTGCGCCCCCTTCCTCACTTTCCGCAGTTTCAGCTGCCCTCAGTCAGCGGCCGTCCAAAAATATTACACGGGAAATTCCAGAAATAAGCAATTTGATTGTTTAAAATCATGTGCCCCTCTGTGTAGAGTGATGGAATCTCATGCCGTGCATTCGTCCACCCGTGATTCACGTAGAGCCGGCCTCAGTTATCTATCACACCGACTGCCGTGGTGTGACAGTGCTTCTGTCCAAGTCACCCCCCCCACCCCGATTGCACCTAAGGACAGCCCTGGGGCACAAGGGGAGGGATGCTGGCAATCCGGCTATGCCGCAGAGAAGCCAGGAAGTGCCTCCTTAAGTGAAAAGGTGTTTATGAATCGGAACAAACCAGTATTGCCATCAGTCAGTGCTTTCTGAAGTTTCAGGCACCTGCTGGGGGGCTTGGAAGCACCCCCCGTGAATGAGGGGGCCTCCTGAATAGATTGCGTGTGCACATAAGTGTTCGTGTGTGTGTGTGTGTGTGTGTGTGTGTGTGTGATGTGTACTGATGTGTTTTGTACGCAACATGCCGTGATTTTTACGGTAGGGTTCTACAGGGTCGGATACAGGTTTCAGTAGGCCCAGGCATAAGCATGGAGAGCGCTCCCCTTGGTTGTGGGTATTTGAACGGAGAATTAACACACGCGCGTGTGTTCACCGAGCAGCGAAGGGGCGATGAACACTCCACATGCCGAGCGGCCACATGGAACCGGCAGTGGGTCAGAAGGGAATCCGCCACTGGCAGTGACTGCAGTCCCTGGAATCCGGAGGACGCAGGTGCGAGGAGCAGCACGTCTGCAGGTCTAGACGGGGGAAGGCGTCGAAGGGGCACACGGGCTGTTACCAGAGAGTTCGGACTTCGTCCTGTGTTCAGTGAAAGGTTTTAAAGCAGAGGAACCTAAGTGTAAGCGTTAGATCATTCCATGTGCCGGGCAGAGGGGGAGGTGTTCAGGAGGGGAAGAGGGAACCGTCGAGTGAGGAAGGAACGTGGACGTGAACCCAAACCGTGGTGCAGGGCGCAGAGGGGACAGATAGGTGGACAGTGGAGAGACATGCTGAGGCGTGAGCGTCTACGGCAGCTGTAGACGGACTGAGCACAGAGGAAGGTGGAGTGAGGGAGAGGCTTCCGGCCTCTAAAGTAACGTTTTTTCCCGCGTGGGTCTCTGAATGCACTGGCAAATCAAGGTAGGGTATAGAACCGCCGTCAACATAATGAATTTAGATTCAAACCTGTCAAGACTAAGATATTTTGGGGTTACTAACAAGGTCGAACCATATAAAATTAACAACGTTTGACTATTTTGATTTTTTAAAAGGCAATTTTATATTGAACAACTTCATACACATTTGCGTTTCTGTTCCAAAGAAACCCCCCCCCCCCGCCCACCCCCGGGCCCCAGGCTCTCTCCTGCCTGGCGTTCAGGTGAAGGAATATACGACAGCGAATATAAACCAGATGCACCCTGTTAGAGGGACGTTTACACAACCGTATCCAAACTTCCATAAAGCGAAGCATTTGAAATTGGCTCAAGTGTTTCACATGGGCAGACACCTACGCAGACACAAACCACAGAGGTTAAGAACAAACAGAAGTCCGAATGGATCTACAACAAACAAAGGGATTAAATTGTTAATTTTAAAACTTTCCCACAAAGAAAAGCCAAATTTCAGATGGCTTCATGGGTGACTTCTGCCAAACTTGAAAGAATTAGTACCAGTTCCTCACAATCTCTTTTAAAAAATAAAAGAGTAGCTAACACTTCCTAAGTCATTCTATGAAGTCATCGTGACCCTGATAACAAAAATGTATCATAAGGAAACACAACAGACAAAACCCAAAGTTACAGATGAGTGTATTTTATAAATATAGGTACAGAAATCCTTTACACGGTGCTAGCAACATATACATCATGATCTAGTGAATTTACCCCAGGAATGAAACCTTGGGATGAAACATCTAAAAATCAATTGATTTCATGCACCGTTTCAATGGGATCCAGGGCGCACTAAGCCTGTCCTTTTGCTATTCTGTTTTCTGTTGCTGGGACACCGTGGGCTCTTGCTGCCCCTGGAGGAACTGACCCCCCCCCACCCCGCCCCCCCCAGAATTAGTCATTTACAGGAGGTAGCAAATGACTCGCCTCCAACTGTGCCTTTCACATGCAAACCAGCCAACTCCAAGCCCACACACCCAACCCCCTCCTCTGTGGTTTCTTAAACTCAGGGCCTCAACCTCCCGGCCTTAATCTTCAGGGCCGGAGACCCCAGAGCTGAGGGACAGCCCCCTATCCTAGAGTCTGCTGCAGTGATTCCACTCAGCCAGTCTTAAACCCGCTTACCTGTCCTCATCCATTACCTGCTATGGAAACCACGGTGAAATCTCCTGCCCACGGTGACCCCTAACTGCCCTCCTCCTCTCCCCCTGTAGCAACCCTGTGTGGCTTTGCACAACATACCTGTCTCTTGTCTTTAGGGAACTGAGTAAACTTACTCCTTCATACACGGCCATTTCCCTGTCTGCGTGTCTTACCGTGCCTACTTTACCATAAATCCCAGCTACCCCTAAAACACAGGGAAAACCACACGATTATCTCCATGGACACAGAAGAAGCATTTGACAAAATCCAACACCCTCTCACAATAAAAACACACACACAAACAAACAAACAAAAAACCACTCAGCAAACTAAGTGGAGAAGAGAACTTCCTGAACCGGGCACAGAGCATCCGGAAAACGCCCACAGCTGACACCCGTTTCGTGCTGGAAGCCCAGGGCCTTGTCTGTAAGGCGAGGAACCCGATAGGGGGTCAGCCCTTGCCACTTCTATTAAAAATTGTACTGGGGGTTCTGACAATGAATCCGGAAAAAGGAGTAAAAGGCATCTGGTTTGGAAAGGAAGAAGTAAAACTGTATTTATTTGAAGATGGCATCATCTTGCACGTAGAAACTTCTAAGGGATTCACTAAATGACTGTTAGAACAATGAGTGAGTACAGCAGGGTTGCAAGATACAAGATCAATGTACAAAAGTCGAGTTGGTTTCCACATCCCAGTGCAGTGTTTTCTATGGCTCCTGTAACAAATCACCATACAATTTGTGGCTTAAAACAAACAAATAGGAGTGAATATATTATCTTTACCTTGTGCAGGTCAGACATCTAACATGGATCTCAATGGGTTAATTTCCAGATGTCAGTAGGGCTACATTTTTTTTCCTGGGGAAAAATCATTTCCTGTCTTTAAAAAGAATCCTGTCAACTGCCCATACTCGTTGGCTCATGGCCCCCTCCCTACACCATTCCAGCCCCTGCTTCCATCCCCACGGCTCCTGCCCTCCCCTTGGGAGCTGGAGGAAGATCCAGGAGTAATTTCTAGTGGATATGGAGTTTCTTTTGTGCTTTTTTGGGTGATGAAATGCTCTCAACTTGATTATGGGGATGATTATGTAGCTCTGGAAATGCACTGGAATCGACTGAATTTTAGACTTTAAGTGGACAAATAGTATGGCATGGGACCTGCATCTCAGTAAAGCTGTTAAAAAAGATGCATAAAAATTAAGGACAGTAACATGAATAGTACATGCAAATAAAGAAATACAAATGGATATCAATTTCCACAATATAATATCTACACAAACTTGGACATTTTTATTTGCAATACTATTATTTCTTTATAAATATTTTAAATTCATGGTAAAATTATAAGAATGTAGTTAAGAAAACAGAGGAACATTTGAAAATAATTGAGAAAAGTTACCACCAAGAAATGGCTATGTTGTATGTTTTAGGGCATAACTTTGTATTCTCTATTAAGTCACGATGGTTTTTTATAATGAAGCCAAGACGAAAGGAGCTTCTGTAAATTGATACCATTTTTGAAATTCGCCATAAAGCTGCTCGCTTTGATTATTTTCAGCACAATTTCCCATCTAAATGAGCAATTATTAGAACCCTCGTATGTCGGTGTGCTGGAACAGTACGCTGGGACGATGGCGAAGAACTGCAACATCTGAAGATATGAAAAGGGAACGGTTCAGCCTCCTGAGGTGACGGAGTACTTGACCTGTGGTTTTTAACTCGGGCATGGAAGTCTGTTAAGTCTAGGGCGACACTCCGGCACTGGGAGTGGATGTAGCTCTTGCTTTTAAGTGAGTTACGAGCCACACAATGGATGAGTGTGATGTTCCAAAGGTCTGTGTGTAAAGTTTGTCTTAGAGACACGCGGGAAGATTAAGAGGACAGTAAATCCAGAGCATCATAGAAGAAATATTTCTTCACGCAACAGACACTCACCCGGTGGACTCATGGTCACGATAAGATGGCTAAATTCCTCTGGAGCCCCAGTAATGTTATGAATGATAATAAAGGTTTAGGTTAACTAGTATATTGATAGATGTGCCAGCAAGGAGGTGGCCATAAGTAAGCTGTGTTAAAATCTGAACAGACACCGGTGTATTCACGAAATAGGATTTGGCCCTGAAAGATACCCAAATGTGGAATTACAGTGAGAGACGTACGGTCAGCTCTACTGACCCTGCAGGTTTGTTCGTGCCCGGGTCCGATTCCCTGTGTCCTCCCCTGACCTTCTGCCTGAAAGGTATGTGTTCCCTTCGTGCCTCTCCTTGGTGCATGAGGGTGACATCCCTGCCTGGAAACCTCACAGAAAGGACTTGACTGAGGAACGGTCAGCTCGCAGAACAAGACGCGTCATGGACAGAAGCGTGCAGAGCAGTGCCGTTCCGGGGCGGATATTTAAATGAGGGTTTCCACAATGTAACAGGATAAAGACTGGTGTCTCCCACTCAGTGTTTCGCTTTAAACTTGACCTGGAAGGTCTGGATTTAGCCTAGTAGCAGACATCATATTTTTAAAAATATTGTCTGGAATGTTCATGAAAATATTCATGAAAGTCATGATAATCATCACGATCATTAGTCCGAAGATGATCCCGAAAATAACCCCAGAACCCAATGTACAAAGAGCAGTTGGGGCCAAAGTCCAGCTGAAACACTCTCCGATTTCAGCCTTCGCAGCCATGGGGCGCCGAGAGAGCGGGCTGCCAGCGGTGTGCGTTTTCCTCCGAAACGCAACAGCGGTGCCCCGAACTGCTGACAGCTGCCAGTCATTAACACTCACTGTGTGTGTCGGGCACGCCCCTACCATTGGTCAGGGAAGGCCCACGCATTTGTCCCTAAAGACAGAATTATGTGTAACGAGCTGCTGGGGTGGAGGGATGGAGGGTGAGGAGGGGTGTTTGGTGAATTACCTGAGCACAAGATGGGCTGGGACTGACCTCTCTCCCTGGCACTTCCTGTGTTGTGTCCCCAGGGCCACCTGAAGCCGACAGGTGTGCGTCTGAGCCCAGAGCGTCTAGTCCGCTGTGTCTCTGCAGGCCTCTGGGGGGCTTGCCCCCCACAGGGGCAGGGCAGCAGGGCCCCGGTGTCCCTCTGCAGGGGTCAGGCCCCCAGAGGGTGCAGAGGAGCTGGGAGCGGGCTCTCCCCGCCTGGGAAGGGCACAGAGCAGGCCCAGCCCTGGGAGAGGGCCAGTCTGTGAGCCTGGAGCCTGCTCGTCACACCGTAGTCCTGATTCTGTCACAGCCGTGCAAGGTAGCTCTGCTCAACTGCAAGATAAAACCACCTCCTATTTACCCCCTAGTTCTTTGATAAGAAACAAGTCCAATATACTAAAAATAGGAGGGACTCTAATTTTCCTGCAAAATTCAGTGCCTGAAGATCTCCATCTACGGTGTCCGCACTCCTCCTGGGTGCTAGGCGACACGCAAGGGTAGGAGCACCCACAGCCAGCCTCTCTCTCTGGTGCCCTAGCTGTTGAAGGGGAAGTGCTCCTAAATTGTGTGTGCGTGTGTGTGTGTGTGTGTGTGTGTTGCCTCTCCTTTGTGAGGCTTGGAAATTAGGTTTCTGAGCTATGGATAGCATGAGAGGTCATATTCCTACATTTTCCTGTTTCATTCCTACCATGAGGCTATTGTATTTCAGGGCGTGAGAAACATAGGCCACGCATCATTATTCGTTTTGAAATCTCTCTTCCTGATGTCCTTCCGGGCCCTGATGGCAGCCCCCTCCCAGCCTCGGGTGGGTGCACCTGTGAAGACCCCCCCTCCGTCTCTTTCCCTCTCTCTGCTCTAAGTCTCTTCCCTTCTACTTTTCTCCTCCACGCTCCTCTTTTCCTTTGCAGCTCTCGGACTGTGTCCCTCACCTTTATTTTAATGTTTCCTCGGGCACATTGCAAAGGTTCTCCTCTTCTAGGAACATAAATACAGGCGCTTTTATAATTACAGCCTGTGAGCGGTGGCTTCTGTTGATAATTGCACCATTCCTCTTCCCTCGCGCAGAACGCTGGCCGAGGAGGAAATCTGGGAAGGGAGCGTGCCTTGCCATTTGAAACGTGGACAAGGAGCGACAAATAAGAGGCGGAACTCAAAGATTTCGGATAATAATAGACACACTCGATGGTAGTTTCGGGATGGAACTGAAGCTCTTATCAGGAGGGTATGTGTCCGAATGAATTCAAATTGCAATCACATATACTGTAAGCTGCTGCATCTTTGTTTATTTTCATTCTTCCGGGAATTTGGTTCATTATTGATCTTTTCCCACTGACATTAACAGGCCATTTTGCATGAAAAGGCCTTTCCTTATCTTTCCAGGCACACTCAAAATCTCAATTTTATTAAAAGATAAAAGATACGTGTTGAACGAATTGTAACATTAACGAATATTACAATTCTTTTAAAAGATTTTAGCTTCATGATAACATCAGATTTATGTTATAAGGCATTCAACAGCCCTGCTGAGTAAGGATCAAGGTATATTTTGTTATATTGACTAACAGACTGACCTAGAAGCCTGTTATTGATTTACACAAGCTCTGACGTAACCAAGTCCTATTTTGAATGTTATATGTTTTTAAATTCAACTGCCTTGTATCTATAAATATCATATATGAATCTACTGGATAAATTCTAATTCTTAAACAGTTTCTTATTTAGTGGCCCCAAAAGGATATTTAAGTAATAAATATGGTTCATGGGTTTTTAGTCTTTAAATAAGTGTTTACTAAAATGCTTTGGTCTCAAATTATATTATAATAGGTATTAATGATAAAAGACACTTATCATTGTCATTAAATCACACAAAATAATATCACTGAGGTATTTGCTAAAGGAATGATTTTAATTTGGTGAATACTTGAGCAAAAAACAATGAGATGTTACATGTATATATTCATTCTTAAGAAAGTATTTTCAAAATACCCCCGACAGTGAGATTTTTCACTTCTGGGAAGATGGGGTAAACATGTTTTTCCCTATTCTTTCCCACGAAGTCCCCATAAAAAACCTGGACTCTGTATAGAAACAAGAATATTCTGAGAGAGTGAGGCTGGCCAGAGGGCGCAGAACCCAAGGATGAGGTGAGTCCTGTCTGACCGCGGGTGCTGGACAGGCAAGGTGGCCTCGGAGACAGAGTCAGAGCCTGTTCTCTCCGGCCAAAGGACAGGCAACGGGCACCTTAGCAAGATGCAGCTGTTGGAGAAGGCTGGCTGTGCCCCAGCCCAGCCCTCAGACAGAACCGTGGCCCATGTGTCCCCCAGACAACACAGGCTCGTTGTGGAGAAAGGACCCCCACACCTCCCACGTGGAGACAAGGTGCCCCTCACCTTCCCCATCGCGCTGGCGCCAGAGGACAGCCAGTGAAGTCCGGGGAGAGCCAGCCGGGACACCGAGGCACGCAGACATGGTGCAGTTTGGAGATGAAGAAGTAAAGCTGTTCCTCTTTGCTGGCGACATGATTGCCAACATAGAAAATAATCAGGGGTCCACAAAATAACCATCAGAGCTAATGATCGAGTGCACAAAGGTCAAAGGCTACAAGATCAACATTTCTAGAAAGTAGCAGGGAGCATCTGAGGTTAAACCTAATGGCGTCACAGTGGCGTCAGCCATGAAACGTGTACGTCTAACAAAACCAGCACGGGAGCCGCCGGCTGGGAACCACACACCACCGACGGGAGGAATCAAACACGATCCGAACACACGGAGAGACCGACATTCCATAGTCATGTTTTAGGGGACGTGTTGTAAAGATGTCAACTCACCAAAAGTTGATATACAAGATTAACACAGTTCCTTTTCAAATGCCAGCAGTGATTTTTAAAGGGGACAGGTGGTTAGTAGGAAATTTACATGGAAAGACAAAGGAACAGGTAGTTGAATAGCTAAAACAATGAAAAAAAAACCACAGTGAGATGAATCGGTCTACCCAAGTTGAAGACGTATTACTTAGCTACAGCCGTCCAGGCAGTTTGAAATGGTGGCGGGAAGGAGACTTAGAGCAATGAGACAGGACAGAGAAGCAAGGAATAAGCCCAGTGACACATGTTGGACCAAGTCTGACCAAGGTGCAAAAACAGTTCCATGGGCATAAGTCAGCTTTTCAACACAATGGTGCTGCAGTAGTTTTTCATCCACCGGCAGGAAAAAAAAAAGAAAGAAAGAAAAGAAATTTGAATGTAAACCACATATAGGATTACACAAAAATTATTACCATGCATAACTATTAGACAAAAATGAACTCCCAATGGATCACAGCTGTTAGTAGAAAATGCAAACTGTATGTAACACTTTCAGAAAAAAAATATAGTAGAAAACCTTTAAAACAAGAAAGTCTTGTATTAGACAACAGTTCTTAGAGTTAATGCCAAAGCACAATTCATAGAAAGGTAATTAAAAAGTAGTAGTTCACCAAAATTAAAAATGCTTGCTCCGTCAAAGACCACGGTTAGAGTATAAAAATACAAGTTACAGGATGGAAGAACAATAGCTATAAATCACATAGCCGACAGAAGGTGCGTGTGTAGAACATGTAAAAAACTCTCTCAGCTCAACACTGAAAATTAAAGCAATTCGATTAGAAAAGAGAGAAGGCACAGGGGCAGACATTTCAGCAGGGAGGAGGCGGAGATGGCAGGTAAACACAAGGAACTCTGAGCCGCACTGTTTGCCGTGGGACCACCGTGAGACCCTCCCACGCGCCTCGCAGCCTGGCACCCACGAGCACAGCGCCCACGGCGAGTGCTGAGTGCTGCCGAGGGCCGGGTGACGGAGCCTTGGTCACGCCTGTGTCGTCTCTGGGAACGCATGATGGCACAGCCACTCTGAAGAACGGTTTGGCAGTTTCCAAAACCCAAAACACAAAATAACTAAGTATGTATCTACCATGTGACTCACTAGTCTCGGAGAAATGACATCCTGTGTCGACACGCACACCTGCCCACGGGTGCCTCTAGCAGCCTTATTTACAGCAGCCAAACCCTGGGACCCGTCTAGGTGTCCCTCGGAGCCAGCTGTGGTCATTCCCACCAGGAATGACACCACTAGCACACTCCCGACACACACGCAACAGCAGGATAGTTCTCCAAAGAATCTCAAACTGCATGTAACCGTCTTCAGGTGATGTGTTATGAATAGAAGGGAAAAGAGAGGAGCAGGTGCCCGGCGCGACGGGGGAAAGACTGAGGGATGTTTGTGGAGATGGGAAAGGGCGGGTCTGGACTGTGACCTTTGTGCAAGATGCCACCACCGCGGGGAGCCGGGCACGGGGAGCCCCCAAAGCTGCCTGTTCCATTGTCTGCATGTGAATTGACAATTATCTCAACATCAAGTTTAATTAAAAAATTCTCCTCTTTCCAATAGATATCTGGACGGGGCTGGATTTTCCTTATGTTTCAACCAAAACACCATCTGGCAAACAGTGAGTGCAGAAGCTCATCGGAATCTAGCTCGCTTCCCCGTGTCAGGCTCAGAAATGTGCAGAAACGGGAAGCCATGCCACTGTGCTCATTGAGCATGCTTTTGTGTGCGAAAGTACGCTCATTTACTTCTCTAAAGTATGATTTTGCCGGTAATATAGTGACTTTGTTAATGATCTTTTCAGTAATTTATAAATATTTTGAAAATGTCTGTTTCTTTTTCTTCCTACAGTAAACAATGAAAGGTAAAACACATAAACAATGAAAGGTAAAACCCACATAAAGAAATCTCTTTAGACTCTTCACTGATCTTTAGCAGTGCAAAGACGTCAGCAGACCATGAACTTGAGAACGGCTAAATTAGACATGGGCCAATATTCGTTAAATACACTCAGCTTTCAATTTATTTTTCTGTATAAATACTTTAAATATTATTTCCTCTCCAAAATGTAATGCAATGAGACAAAATGGGCAGGAGTTTAAGCATTGATTGATACAGTATTTAATTCCAACAGATACCCAAAGATCTGTAAACAGAAACCATCAAAAGCCTTTTCTCAAAATGTCACTTTAATCTGTCTCATTTTCTGATTAGAAGTCACAGACTTCATAAGCACTTACTTAATTCCTCTAAGCATTTAATAGTCAACAACTCTCAATGGTATCATATTTCCCTGTAGGCGGCACGGAAATGAACATTTCTTCGAGACCAAGCTCTCTGATGAGGCCTTAAATATTGCCATTTTATTTATTTATGATGTGGGAAGATGGCTTTTTACCCCTGAAGCCAACTGACGGGAAAACTGTAATTATTCGATTCTCCCGGTGCCTGTTTTTCTCCCTGCACGTTCGTCTCTGTATTAAAAAATATTCTCATCTGTCATTTTTCCGTTCAAATCTCTCCTCCCTTGCCACAGATAAATTAATTTACAACAAACAACACATTCAGGTGCCAGCAATTTGTAAACAAGCATTTAAAGCAAAAGTTGGCTTTTGTCATTGATTACCATTAAGAGAAGGCGAGAGCCCGGCTGGAGTTACCAACCTGCGGCTGCAGGACTTGTTTCCAGTGCCTTGGTGTGCTCAGGCCTCTCGGTCCGGGTCCCTCCTTGTCGCTTCTCCTGAGGAGGTATCAGGAGCGCAGGTCTGTGACACAGTCTGTCCTGTAAGTCAGCCGGGCCGCTGCTTGGCTCACCGCCTGCGCAGCAGCCGGGCACCAAAGGATAGACAAGAGTCACACACGGTAACTACGCCAATCACTCAGCTTTTATTGGGCGCAGGTTCATTCAAAGTAGGGCACCAACATGCTTTAATATCCTACTCACACTCCAACAGTGTGCGAGGAATGTAACATTCACACACAGAGCAATCCACGGGGGTTCACGAACCCCAGTCCCAGAGTCTCGGTCTGCGGGCCCGGGGGACCGCACGGTGGGCGAGGGAGTCGTCGGCGTCCTGCCAGGAAGGATGTCCGGGGCCAGGTGGGCAGCAGGGCGGACAGAGGAGGGCAGGGCCTCCGGCAGCCGGTGCCAAGGGAAGGAGCATGGCGAGGGGCAGCCCTCTGGGGCGTGGAGCTCGGCTGTCTCCGCCGTGGTCTGGAGCCTGCCTCAGTTACACCTTGAAAGTGGTCTACTCCATCCTTCTGGGTCCTTTCGATAAATGTCTTGATCCCCTGATGTCAGGTGGGGAATTTGCCCAGGAGCCTGTCTGTGGGTGGTCCCACTCGGCCGACTCGTTGTTCTGACCACATGGGCAGGTATCTCGGTGGGTCTCCCTGCCAGATGTGTCTGCTCTGACTTAGGTAGTTTCCCTCTTGAACCAAAGTGTCATGGCTGCCTGGCAGCCATCTTGGTTGACATAAGTGACTCCGCTTTGTTTTATAGACTTTACGCTGTCCTGACCGGACGAGTGCTATCTTACTGGTCCTGCTCGCCACAGGCAGAAGCAGACATCACTAGGCAAGGGTTCTCTAAAACACTACAGCTCTGTTTACTGGTCTTTAAAACTCTTACCTTATTTTCACAGTCAGACAAAACTGTGTCTTTCTTGCCAAGGCGTGGATTTCTTTCTCCAGTGTAGGGCATGCTGGGAACATGTTCAAGATATCACAGATTACTTCACAACGATTTATATCTTTATTATAAACTCAATGCACATTTATATTGGCTTCCTCTTTTTCCTTCCTTCTAACCTCTGTCTTCCTTCCTCAGTTGTGTTTCTCTGTCTGGTCATCCCTGGAGGAGCACCCAGCGGCTCCGCAGCCTCGCATTGTCACTGGCCTCTTATTTCTTCTCTTCATCCTCGTTCCAGGAATGATTTGTGTTAGTCACACTGCCCTCCAGATTTTAACTTCATTCATTCATACATTCATGTGATAAGTATTTACACTTCTTGGGCATCTACTATTGCCATATACAGAAATTAACTCAAAATGGACCAATGACTTAATGTGAGAGCTAACACCATAAAACTCTTAGGAGAAAACGTAGTGGTTTTTGATGTCAGACATGGCAATTAATTCTTAATTTAATACCAGTCCATGATCAATAAAAGAAAAAATCTAAATTGAATTTCATAAAAATAAAAAGCGGATGGGCATCCAAGGATATTATCCACAAAGTAAAAAGACAAGCTACAAAAAGAGAGAAGATATTTGCAAATCACACACCTGATAAGTGGTTAGTGTCCAGATTAATTAAAGAACTCTTACAATGGAACAACAAAGAATGTAACAATTTACTTTTGAAAAGGCAAAAGAATTTAGTAGACATCCTTCAAAACAAAACAGCCACATGGCCAACCAGCGCATGGAAAGACATTTAGCGTGAGCCGTGACTAAGGAAATACAAAGCACACAGAGCAAACCCCGGGGAGACACCACTCCACACCCGCCTGGAGGGCTGCCCTCACGACAGCCTGAAATAAGGAGCAGTGGCAAGGATGTGGAGAGACGGGGACTCGCCTGCATAGCTGTCGAGAACACAGAATGTTTCAGCCACTGGGGAAGAAATCTGGACAATTCCTTAAAACATGAAACTATATTACTCGGCAATGCCGCGCTTAGGTAGATACCCAAGAGAAGTAAACCCTCATGTCCATACAGAACGCATACACGTGCTACCCTACACATTCATGACTGCTGGGATGGGACTGTCTCGGGAGCCACAGACCCGCCAGCGGGCGAAGGGACGAACCATTGCGGCTGAGAGTCCAGTGGGACTTCGTTCAGCCGCGGAACGGAACAAGCCCCGCCGCGCGCCACGCCTGGGACGGTCCTCAAGACCATAAAGCTAAATGAAAGGCGCTACGCATAACATGCCCTATATCGGGTGATGATTTATATGGGAGATGTCCATAGTATGAAAATCCGTAGAGAGAAAAAAAGCCTATTATAAGTTCCCAGGACAAGGGGGATGGGAAGATGTGATAGTGGAGAGAGGAGTAGCTGAAAAGTGCTGTTGATGCAGTAAACGCTATGGAACTGTGCCCTTCAAAACCATTAATTCTGCCCTGGCTGGTGTGGCTCAGTGGTTGAGTGCCTGCCTGTGAACCAAAGGGTCGCTAGTTCGATTCCCAATCAGGGCACAGGCCTGGGTTGCGGGCCAGGTCCCCAGTGGGGGGTGCACAAGAGGCAACCACACATTGATGTTCCTCTCCCTCTTTTTCTCTCTCACTTCCCCCCTCTAAAAAAATAAATAAAATCTTTTAAAAAATGAAATCATTAATTTTATATTATGTACATTTTGTGTCAAATGAAAAAACATGTGTAAAGACAAAAAAGAGGTTCAAAGTTTATTTTTATCCCATCTTTTCTAGGTTCCCGGGTAGCACTGATACATACTGAAATACTGAGGATCATTAGTTTAAGAAATTAAACCTATTTCTCTCAATGTAATGACTGTCATTAAAATAGAGACCTTTTGTTATTAACAGCAAAGTAGTTTTCCATCATTTTGAAAGCAACAAACTAGTTTTGTTTCTAATTTCTCTCTCAAATAAGAGCTCTCTTCTGTTTAAATAGTTCTTGTTGTCATGATCTGTGAATTTCTATAAATAGTTTTAATACATGAACTGCTATAATAATGCGAAGTGTTAGTACATTTTCCTTCTACTTACAACACAGTAAATTTGGACAAACCAATATTTTAAAGTAACTTCGAATTTATGAAAAATGAAGACTGCGTGTAGCAACCCATCCCCAGATTCCAGCAGCAGATGAATGAATAAACCAGTTGTAGAGGAACAATGGAGTATTACTCGGCCATAAAAAGGCATGGAGTCCCGATAGATGCTACAGCTTGGACGATCTCAAAGACATGAAGCTAAATGATCGAAGCAATGCACAAAACACTGCTATTGTGTGATTTTTTAATATGAAATGTCCAGGGTATGCAAATGCATAGAGACAGAAAGGCAGTTATAGGTCACATCACTTACTTCTAAAGATATTCTTGCCCACTAGTTACCCTAACCTGTTCTCCGAGTGTTCTAAAATCATCCGGTTGTACTATCTGTGCAGTGTGGGAGGCACGCAGCCTGGGAGCAGAGGAGAAGAAAAGGAAGTTCTGTCAGTAATGGGAAATAAAAAGAATACGTTCTGCTGGCCTTTTAAAGAATACAAGAAAATTCCACTCTCGGCTGCGACTGAAGTTCCTTGATGCGTATTCTGCCACACAGAATACCCCTTTTGACGGAGTCCTGCTTCCCGAGTCCTCCGCACCCCGGGGGGCCTGCTGCTGTTCTGGCGGAGAGAGAGAAGACAATGGAGGGACTGCAATCTCCGTGGGTCGCTGTGAACCCAGCAGCCTTCGGGAAGTTTCCGAAGAAAAGCTGTTGTGGATAAGCTCCTCTGGAGACTTACTTCCAACTGTGACTGTATTTAGAGTCAAATGTACATATTTTATCTCAGATACAAATAAAACAAATGTTATCAGACAAATATAAGAGTGGAGTTTTAGTGAGACCATGGAAGTCTCTTTATTTCTTTAAAATAAAGGAAAGTACCAGTTCTTTACAAGGTTGTATTTGAGAAAGTGTTTCCAAGTATATGTGAAATCATACTGAGAAAATAAAAATAAAGTATATGATAGCCCCAAATGATTTACAGTCTTTCTAGTAAGAAGTGTATGTATTTTTTAGTTATCATTTTTGGGGGAGTTGGGGGCCTCTTCTGTCTCCTGTGTTGAAAGTGTTTTGACCTTGATAATAAAATCACCCTATTGCAAGTAATTTAATCAACACACGTGTCGAAGCACTTGGAAATGACTTTTTCTTTTAATTTGTGAAACATTTCCCTTTTGCTATTAAATCTCATCATGTGACATTGGCATGAAAATCAGTTGTAGTGTCTTAGAGTTGACTTTGAACAACTTTTAGTTGAATAACTATACAGGAGAATATCAGCACATAGCCCACAAACATTTTCTTCATCACAATTTACACACATTTTTAAAAATAGCATTGCTCTTAATTCTACAAAAAGTTATTTTATTTTGGGGGGAAGGACATCTGAAAATTTTAATAAACTTACCCATATAAATATTCTAGAAAAATGACATATGGTGCAAGTATTTTTACATAAGCAGTCCCAAGACAGGATTAGCTAGTCGTGTATAAGCAACAGATGTGTGCTTGCAACAAACACATTTTGGAAATCTGCCTCTCTGTTAGATGCACACGGATTAAACATTTCTAGACACTTGGCTTGAATTTGTAATGACACTGGAAACTAAAATCATGATAGATATAATGTTTTCAAGAAACATAATTTCTGTTAAATGTCAAATTTGCTTTTTCATACTTTTATCAATTTTTTTTAGAGACAGACCAGGGAGAGGGGGAGAGAGAGTGAGCGAGAATGAGAGAGAGAGAGAGAGACAGAGAGAGAGAGAGAGATTTGTTGTTCCACTTACTTATGCATTCACTGGTTGACTCCTGTATGTGCCCTGAAGGGGGATCGAACACTCAACCATGGTGTGTCCAGACGATGTTCTAACCGAGTTATCCAGCCAGAGCATTTTTAAAAATACTTTCAGCAGATATATTTCTGCTTGGTTCCCTATTTAAGCGGTTAAATAGAATCAAGGAAGAAGTGAGACTCCGAGGTAAACCAGGTTGCTGGGACTGTCCCCTCTGCTTATTGCGAAGCATTGTCACTCCCTGCCCAGTTGTCAACTTTGACCTTAATCTGGCGACAATGGCCCACCTGACACATATTTGAAACAGGCAATTGCAGGACATATTAAAGGAACGTTTTGATTTGACGGAAAGGAACAAAAACCATTTCCTTTAATGACGTGAGCTGTCAGCGGACATGGCGCAGCACTGACCCTCGAGGATCCCCTGCTCACTCACGGCGGCTGAGGGAAGTGCTGGGTTTGGGCAGAAACGATACTTCCCTAAGCCAGCTGCTCAGATTTAAATAAGGGAACAGGTATATTTGTTACAAAAAACGATAAAAACTGGCTGTAACACGTAAAATGTTGGGCATGTTGGTGGCTGATGGGGGCTGCGTGACATCCAGACGGAGAGGGTCAGTTTGAAGTCACCAGGGACCTGGTTTTGCAAAGAGGGGGCTCACGGTTCTCACCCCCCATTGGGACGCCGTGGGTTGCTGATCTCATGGGTAAAAGAGAAGGACGCCTTTTATGCTCTCACCTTACAGACACAGTGATGCCCATGGTCTAAACCTGTCCTCGGTCAGCAACGAAAATTAAGAACTGCCCACCGTTGTAACGAGGGTCCTGAGAGAAGACATGTGTCTGAGCGTTGGCGTGAGGAACGAGGAAAGAAAGAAACTCAGACCCAGCAATATTCTCTCCCCATTCTGTTCAGGAAATACCATTAGTTCTTTAATGAGCAGGAACCGAGAACACACGTTTCAATACACTTTAAATCTTTCACTGTTCATTATTTGAGTCTTCATAGCAAATTGCCTGGAATCTTTATCACAGAGAGTGCATTTAGTCGGGCTCTACTTGCGATTTGATACAAGTCTGAGTTCCAGAACCCTCCACACGTCAGTATGTCCAGACAGGCGCCAAACGAGACATCCTAATTGGTAAGTAGAATGGAGATTCCGGTTCCCACACTGGGCACAATAAGATCGAATGTGCCTCTTCACTCCTGGCCAATCAGGGTGACTCCCCAGCTCGCCGGAGAGTGCCATCTCGTAATGCACGTCCAGGTGCCCAAGCCGTGCCTCACCCACGTATGTGTGGTCCTTGACCTGCAGGCGACCCGAAGAAAACAGAGCACGCATTCTCTTAGGCTGGAAGGTCCTCTGAGAGAGAAAAAGGGACAGCGATGGACATCGCTGTCTGCTCTGCCATAAAGGTGGTGCTTATGGAGGAAAAAATGTGGTTCATTCAAACAGCGGTACTGTTTAAAAGGCTGCCTGGAAGAGCATAAGCGAAAAGAGTTAAGCTACTTGATGGTTTCAAAATACAGATAATGAGTTAAAAGCAAATAACAATAAACCATGAATAGAAAAGTAAGGTGTTAATAAATATTCTTATCATCCTGAGGCAAAAAAAAGATTTCCCTGAGAGTATCAGAAGGGAAACCGTATATATCACACATCGGAAATGACCGTTAACACAACGTCATGTGACAGCCTGCGGGACAATAACAAAACATGCATACCGAGAATGGCATCCTTAATGAAAATGTCTGAATAAAATCATTTAGAGAAAGACAAGTGCCCCCAATAAAAGCAAAGGCAAAAACTTGAACAGCTAGTGCATCGAAAGAAGCACATGTGGCCAGTGAAAATTTTACAATAAATATTCAGATACCCTTGCAATGAAAGAAAGCAACGGCTGTGAAATTCCATTAAGTTGGCAAACACACTTGAGAAGAGACAGCCAGTGTTGACTGAGGCAGGAGGACCTTGATGTTCACACACACACACACACACACACACACACCTAATAGCCTTGAAGCTCTGTCCATTGTTACTAGGTAACGTGGCAACATGCACAAAACAAAAGTTCCCATAAGCCACTTCTAGGAATTCACCAAAATGTGCTCCAGCAGACACTTCTGGTTTAGTAACTCTTGGTTCGTCCAGGCAACTGAATAAATCATTGGAGTTACTGAGTCATGTACGACATCATCGTGGGGGTTGTGTTACTCTGATAGTAGTTGTTCACGTCTGAAACTGACATCGAGCTGGATTTTATCTTTTCCCTGTCTCCGTTTACTATGAATGTATCTGAAGAAAATAAACTGGATTCTGAACAAAGACTTACACGAGAAAATAATTATTTGAACATTTATACACAATGAAGAATCTGAAGCTTCCTATGGCTCTCCCGTTTGCAATTGGCTACCATATTAGGAGACATTAATATGATAACACAGCCTCCGGAAGAGATGTCTCAACTTTTTTACAGCACATCATTAAGAGGAAGAACACTGACATATTCGTGTACACAGTCACATCCAGAGAGACACATTATGGAAAGATATCTGTGAAATACACAGCACATTTTTAGTTGGGGTTTTTTTTTAGTTAGCATAAGATAAGCTAATTTTTAAACATCTTCTACTTTCAAGAACTTTCTGAAATTCATGCAATAAATTTGTGTAAACAAAAATGTTATTTTTCCCTCAAAATGTGTACAGGTAGTTATGTTTTTCTTTTTTTATTTTTATCCTCACCTGAGGATATTTTCTTCATTGCAGTTGGAGAGAAAGGAAGGGAGAGAGCAACACCGATGTGTGAGAGAAACACTGACTGGCTACCCCCTGCAGGCACCCGAATGAGGACCGAATGTGCAGCCCAGGCATGTGCCCCAACGGAGAGTAGAACTGGCGAATTTTTGGCTGTGGACAGTGCTCCAACCACCTGAGCCACAGCGGCTAGGGCTGTAGATGGCTGTTTTTAATGCATATGCTGTGAGATTAGGTTTAAAAACAGACTGCATTTTTTTCTGCACAATATGAGCCACTGTATGTATAATTTTATACACAGAATAAAAATAAGCATAATTATGAAAGATAAAATCTTAAATAGTCTTTCATTTCCATGTTCTCAAATGAAATTTAGGAAGATGTTATATAATAAATTCCTAAGAAAACTTTTGTTCATAATTAGTTCTATAATATAAAATCTCAATATAAGTAGTTTATATTTTATCTGAAACCCATAAAGCATTTTACTGTAAGTATATTCATTTCAAAACAGATACAGAAGAAATTTCGTGATGTTATGGAAAAACACTGCGAGCTATTGATTTCCCAAGTCATGTGATGAGAAATCTTGTCGACATCATTTTTGATGTTCTTAGGGCAGGAAGGACATCTGTTGGATCTCTGATATTTAGAATTCCCAACCATTGTATTGGGCTCTTTATTATGTACACACAGTGTCGCAGGGATTTGCCGAAACTATAAAGCAGCAGAAATCAAACAACATATTATATCCAACTGTGCTGCCTGATTATTTAAACCGAAATAAAGCACACAGATTCCAAACCAAAAGAAGTCTCATTAGCACAAAAACACACGGGACCCGTCCGCTTTACTTCACTCCAGTTCTGTGATGCGTACTGCGCTAATGGACTAAAACAGTCCTCAACTTAATTACAAGGTCTTTGGTGGCTAACGGCATTCTTGTGTCATTAGACAAATTAAATTGGCCTATTTAAAACACTTACAGCGTATTCATTAGATACCCCAGCATTATTCAGTCTTGAGGCCCTTGGACAGTATCATACATAGCTTCATTAGGGATAGCGATAATAAAGATTTTTTTTCTGACTTTCGGAAACAGAGAAACATTATGTTTCATATTACTGCTCGGAATGCGCTGCACATCTTTGTAATTATTTCTTGGACCATAGCGATATTTTTTTTTCTTCTACATCAGTTTTTTGTATCGTAATCTAAGCTGGCTGGGGCGAGGAACATCCCAGGCAGGTAATGCTGCAATGCGTGTCCTTTCTGCCGTCTTCACTTTATTTCAGGGCACAAGGGCCACTTATTTTCTATTTTTTTAGAAGGGTTGTTAGTAATATGTTCTTTCAAGAACATCTCAAGTAGATTTTCACACGTTTTGCATAATCACCACCGAGAGGGCAGACACATAAATGAGATGTTTAAATTTTGAAACGAATACTTTTATGGGCAATTCTTTTAAGCCCTTACCACATGAGCATGCTTTTACAAGGCTTGCTCTCAAAAAACTCCTCTTTAAAAGTTGGCAAATAGCAATCTTCTCTTCCTTCGGGTGTGTGTATGTGTGTGTGTGTGTGTGTGTGTGTGTGTGTGTAATATTCTGGTGCAGCATAAGCAAAAAAAAAGAAACCTGGTTAAAATTGCTAATATAAAGAGTGTAATTGTCTGTGGGCCGGCTGGCTCAGTGACCTGAGCCGGGGGCAGGCGTCCCGGCCCACTGCAGGGGACACTGAGGCTGGCGGCGGGTGGGGACACCCATGTCTGTCCCCTCACCGCGGAGAGGGCTGCTGCCCCGCCATTCCGCTCGAGGGCGGGTCTCCTCGGAGTCAGCATGCTCCCATCTTGTACTTTAAAACACTTTCTTCCCGTCCAGTAGTAGTTCGATATTATTTAGATGGAAATGAAGATTTTTAAAAACAAGCTTGCTGAGATAATTGGCTAACCAAGCCAGGAAAATACTGCATTTCAATTTTAAAAGGTCACATTAACTACAAATGAATTTTATTAACTTTAAAAAGTATTAGCTGGTTTAAAGGAAAGAGGTGATTTAGCGTGTATTGCATCAGAGACTTGCAACCAAGATGTGTAAATAATGCTTACAAAGCAACAATATAAAGGCAACCCAAGTTAAATAAAATGGTGGCACAGCTGAAGAGACATCTCTCTAGTGAAGACATACAAAAATCTAACAGTGATTGTTTACACTAGTGAACTCGTAGTATGCATAAAACTACCTTAATATAATTTTTATTCTTCAGAACTTATTCAACTGAGTGTAGACTTTTGTAGACTGTTAACTTACTACTTCAAATGTATCAGGGGAACCCCAAAAACCTGGAATTATCTTCTGGAGGGCAGGACCCTTGCAGTACAGGGTTGCCCCACTAGGGGGGGATGTTCTGGGGACCCATCTGTATCAGGGCACCAGCGGGCGGTGTTGTTCAGCTTCAGTGAAATTTTTTTTTGAAGACTCAGCGCCTTTGCCCATTGCATGATGGGTGCCTTACGAGCGCACCTGCCCACACCACACTGAGAGTTCAGCGGTTTTTGACCAAATACAGCATGACCCCCGTGCCCTCCCCTCCCTGTTGACCTGATCTTGCCCCAAGTGACTTTTTTTTGTTTTTCTCATGAAATGTTCCTTAAAGGGAAATGTTTTGCCGATGTGGAAGAGGTGAAACAAAAAACGGCAGCACGATAAGGCATCAAAGTCGACGAGTTCAAACACTGTTCGGAGCAGTGGAAAAAAGTCTTGCTAGGTGTATTGTATCAAATGGAGAGTATTTCGAAGGTGACCAGAGTTTAAACACGTAAGAATAAATACACACATTTTTATAAATAAATTCCAGTTTTGGGGGTCCTCCTTCTAACTACCCCCAAAACTTTCAGCATCTGTATTCGCTGAGGGGCGGACCACTCTGAATATTTGTTCCTACTTAAAAGGCCTGTGACATCTCTCTGGAGCTTTTAAGGGTTTTATTACGTCTGCCACTGTGGACTGGTGTGAGATGCACCCAGGGATGAATTGGGTTTTGTTCATCTTCTTCTGAACACAGTGTGCTTTGTTCTATTTTAGGACATATGTTTTCCATACTTTTCAAGAGTCTTCTCAGTTCCTATATTCAATGTTGTTTTTGCCGATGTCTTGGTTTTGTTAAGATAACACCTGAGTCCCAGCTCCCTAACATGCACGGATCATGCAGTGTGAACCGCATGGTCATGGAAATAAGGAACTATTGAGTTCATTCAGTTTTCCATTTCTTTTTGAGGATTTGGCTCTAACTCCCACCTTTTCTCTCTTTTTTTGATATATTTTTCTCTTGTCTGACACCTTGAAATTTGCTATAGTTTTTGATATTCACATGCTTTTAATTTAATTTTTAAAAGGTTTTATTCATTGATTTTTAGAGAGAGGGGAAGAGAAAGAGAAAGAGAGGAAGAGAAACGTCCGTGTGTGGTTGCCTCTCACACGCACGCCTTCTACTGGGGATGTGGCCCACAACCCAGGCGTGTGCACTGACTGGGAATCGAACTGGTGACCCTTTGCTTTGCAGTCCAGTGCTCAATCCACTGAGCCACACCAGCCAGGGCCACCTATTTGTATTTGAGTGTGTATAGATTATTGTATTTTATACTAAACATTTAGGTGACTAGTGTGTGAGTGCTTGTGGGAAAAAGAGGCATTTCCATCTGCTCTCTGTCCAGGACATTGAATTCTGGCTCTTTCTCCCCCTGAATAAGTCTGCTAATCCTGCAAGACTCATTCATGTTTTTATTTCACCGCAACAACTATCTCTGCAGAAATGGGCTGTTTTTAAGCCCTGCTCTGTCCCATGGGCCATCGTGTATACATCTAATAGTATATTATATCAACACAATAATGTATTAGTTTAGCTTGTCTGTGCTGCCAAGTTGCATTTTGCTAAGCATTCAAAAGAAATCTTGAATATGCTCACAAGAATCAAGTGTTCTTTTTACTACACACTCAGAATTCCATCATATATATAAACACACACACTCACATCCATCCCTAAAATAACTGGTACTAGTGAAATAGTTAACAAGGAATATTATAGAGATTCTATCACAGAGAAAAATAAAGGTGTTAAAATTATAATGTCACATCTCCTCAATAATCTTTGTTTTTCTGTAGGCAATCAGTCTCTCTGGGGTGAAGACCAATTTGGCTTCAAAGTTCTGACACTGGGTATCACTCAGGGGTTGTGATTTTTCCCTATCACAGCCACAGTGGGTCTGGAAGTAATAATTTCCCGGGCCGAAATCCAATTTTGGAACTGTCTCTGCCAGCACGCCGCATCTGTATTGTACCTACAAGAGTCGGCAGGATCAATTGACGGGAACCCAGGGAGCCCTGCCACCACACTCAGTGTGCACTCACGCCGAGGCCTCGGAGACAGAGCTGGCAGCTGGAAGTGCCGGCAGCAAATCTGGAGACAACTGTTCGTGTGTGTGCCACACCAGCTTGCTTCGTGTGTTCCCTGCCCACAGCTCTTCATACAGAGCCATGCTTGTGCGTTCTGGTCTATTGGCATTCTTATCCACTGCGTTCCATGCTCTGGGCGAGGTTTTTCACTTGGCTTCATGGTCATGAGGAAAAAAAAGTGAAGCATAGTAGGCGTCTTGAAAAGGAATTCCATGCTTACGGGGATGGCATATCTGAATACCCTCAGATGTTCTAGGGGAGTGAGGGAAACCGTGGTGGGAAAAAGGAAGAAGAAAGCTCTGAAAGGTGTTATCACCGAAGGTCCTGGCTGCAGCCGCACGGACCCAGGGGTGGGAGCTCACGCAACCACCCAGACCTGTGGGACGCACAGAGTGGGAACTCAACATCAGCATCCATCGGATCTGAAAGTACGGATTCCCAGAGATGCAAACGCCCTGTTTCCCACAGAACACGTGGCAGCCTTGTTTCAGTAGGGGATTGCACACGAACTCTGAGCAGAGAGACGTGGGGAGGCAGGTCTTGCACACGACAGCATGAGGTTCTGCTTCCTCACACACGGAAGATGGATTTACACAGCCTCCAACGTCCCGGAGGAGCAGCCCCGCCCCTCCCCCTCGCCTGCGGTGGTGTCCTCTTCCTGTGCTCAAGGCAAATATCAATACAAAAACACAGAAGCTATCAAGGGTAAACGAATTCTTCTTTCCACCACAATTAAAAAAATAAATGAGGTGAAAACTAAATGCTATAGTCTTTAGAGATTTTTTTTTTTAAGCCAAGGTTTTGCTTGAGCTTCTTATGAAGTTCGGAAGTACACATGGTGTACTGATTTAACAGTTCGCGTGTCTCCCTTTATTTTCCTTGCGGAAGGAGTAGAGGTGATGCGCACCCAGGCTGCATGTGTTCCAAACACGCCGCTCAGGAGTTCACTTTGCGGCGAGGCTCAGGCGTGAGAGGTCCCTTCCTTGGTGAGCAGACTCACCAAGTCTTCAGTCTTGGACGACTTTCATGACCCAAGTCACAGTGTGATGTCGGGGCTACTCATAAAACACAATAAGTAAAATGGTTATTTTTAATGAAGTATGTTCCAGATCGAGAACACTAGCAATGTATTAGACCTGAAATGTAGACTAGGCAATCAAAACATTATTCCTAAGTGCAAGCCACTCATTCGGAGATAAAACACATGTGACCCATGTTATAACGAAAGCATTGAAAAGAAACAAATGGACGAGTTACTTTTCATGGTCTAAGGATCTTCTCACTTTTGTTAGACGTCGTGGCTCCGACTTTCACTCAGACGAGGAGACTGGCAAGTCCAAAAGTCCTTTCTTATTGGTGCGGAGGTGTAAATTGTGAGTAACACGGGAGTTCCTCACATCTGTGCTTTAGTGTGATATGGATTTCTTATGTCCTTTTAAAATTTTTAAATAATTGGGTATTTTTCGATTACAGTCGACAAACAATATTCTATTAGTTTCGGATGCACAACCCAGTGATGAGACACCATACAAGTTACTGAGCGAGCACCTGGATGAACGCCCTACCCCCCCGCACCAGCCGTGGTCGTCAGAGTGTCACTGACCTATTCCCTGAGCTGCACTCGGCATCCCGGGACCGCTCTGCAGCAGCGCGTCTGCACTCCTTGCTGCCTGCGCCTTTGCCACCCCGGCCCCCAACCCGCCTCCCATCCGGCAACCAGCACAATGCTCTCTTGCTTTTCCGTATGTCCTAACATCTGTTAAACCTGACGCGGAAAACCTGACTAGGCGGGCGGAAGTGCACTCAGACGCAGTGAGCCCAGACGGGTGCCCCTCCTTGCGTCTAGAATCCCCGAGAACCTGGAGTGGCCCCAAGGCCTCCGCGCTGAGGGAGGAGCTCGGAGCCCGGGAAGTGCCCGCTGGGTGGGGCTCACGAGACAGCCTTAGAAAGGGGAGTCCTGCGTGGGGGGGGGTTCTCTGGAGGTCTGCAGAGGGTCCCCTCAAGTATTTGGCAGCTAAGCGCTGGGTACTGTGTGCGGATAGCACCCCTGAGTCTTGGGGGCGAGCCCCAGTGAGGGAATGAGCACCAAGACTCCCTGGATGGAGGTCGCGTGGAGCCTGCAGCAGTGAGGGCGCCCCGGGGAGAGAGGGGCGGCTTGGCCTCAGTCGCCCGCACACACCGGAGCCACGTGCGCCCACCCACCACGCCTTTCCCCGCGCGTGCGGACGGACGTCCACGAACTGCTCTGTGATGGGGACAAGTGGCAGTAAAACTGGGGAAAAGATCAAACACACACGAAGTGAGCTTAAGGGGAACCGGGGAGATAAAATCAATACAACTCATCTCCGAAGAGAGAGGACCCTACAGAAGCGTGAAGAGGATGGCGCAATCAGCAAACACGACGAGGCTCTCGCACAGAAGCAGCAAAGATCACTTTGGGGAAAATACACGTCTGATGCCCCTCCCGCTCCCCCGACTCAGTGAGACACCGGAACAACAAGATGTTTGTCCAAGACCGGTGACCCAGGGGAACCGTGATGTGCCGAGACAGGGTAAGGAATCACCGTGAAAAGTTTTATCGATATACGTACGTGCTTCCACTTTTTGAAAAAGCACTGAGAGAATCCTGGCATAACGACAATGGTGTCAGGCCTGTTGGTTTCCACCTTTTTTTTTCCCCCTGGGAAGCATTTAACAGCAATAAAGATGGTTTTCAGTGAAAAAGACACATCCAATTCTCGTTAACACGAGGCGACATTTAAAACTGCACCCCACGACGTGCGACGCTGCCCAGAGCGATGGGAATAGAGGAGGAGGAGAGCCCGCTGCTGCAGCCGGGACAGGCTGCTGGTCTGCTGCTCTCAGGAGCAGCCGGCACCGGCGCCGGGTGTTTCTTGGAGGCGCCAGCTCCCTGAGCTGCGGGACCTAAACGAGGCGTTTACAGTCACCCAGGGGGGTCCCCACAGCTGGCTGCCAAAGCTCCTCTGGACCAAGTTTGGTTCCAGGAGCAAAGGAAGCAGAGATAAACGACTCCTCCCAAGACGAGTCCTGTTTGCAGACATCTGCTGGTGGCTGTGGACCCACACACAAGGCAACGAGAATTCACGCTGTGACCCTCAGGCCTCTGCCACGGCCCCTCCCCACGGAGCGGGTCTCAGTGCAGCCCTGCAGGGACGGACTCCGTTCCACCGACTAGACGTGGGCCATGTGAGAATCGAACTTACATTTGGCTGCTACAAACTCTCTGAAGGCAGCCCTGCAAAGACACCTGCTACGGCACCGCCGATGCCAGCCCCCAGCCTGACCACGGCTGGCCCCCTTGGTCCGGAGGGGGTGAGGCCGGCCCAGCCGCCGCGTTGGCCTTCTCCCTCTCCTCGGGCTGCTCGGGGTGAAACACTGGAAGCCCCTGAGAAGGCCTTCATGAAGCCCCTCTCCTCGACTTGAGACAGTGGGAAGTGTCTCTACTGCTCCCAGTTTTGGGGGGGGGGGATGGAATTTGCAGCATACCAGACGGTCTCTCCAGAAGCATCTCCCGTACTGAGCTGTCCTGCCGCCTCCAGCTCCCGGTCACGCTTGAGGACAGAAAGGGGCTTGCGGGCTGTGAGGAGTTTCACTGATTTTGACTTGTCTTCTTTTTGGCGAATCCCCAGAGTTGTTCTGTCTCACAGTCCAGTTCGGCTTATTATCCCTATTGTAGCTGGGTGCCTTTGAAACTTTTGTTTTCAACCTTGATTAGAGACTCCTGTGACATGCTCCATAGACGAGAGGAAGGACCAGTGGGGGAAACATAGGTTGTAGGCTACCTTAACCCGACAGAGGATCGGCCGCCAGTCACCTGCCCTGAGGTCAGTGTGCGGTGCCGGGCTGAGTGACCCGAACACCACAGGGCACCAGGAGGACACGGAGGTGTGGGGGCGGCCCAGACACGGTGGGCGGTGTAGTCGCCTCCCTGCTCGGCAGCAGCAATGTGATGTAGATGGATTCACCTCACCCCGACCACCCGTCCCCATGCCCGAGTCGCAGTGGTGGGCTCAGGCCACGTGCCCAGCTCGCATCTGCAGCCATCAGTTTGAGGCCTGGACAGCCCGAATGTTTCATAACCACGGGGTGGTCTGGGACAAAGCGGGGCTTTTGTGCAGGTGTCGACCAGGGGGCTCCAGGAACCATTACCATTCATCCTGTAGGCGTGCGAGGGCACCGATTTTTGAAATGAAACCCATCATTTAGAAGGCAGGGCAGAAAGATAAAAAAGAGATAGTTTCTCAGTCACATTACTGAGCAGATGTGTCAAATCTCATCTGTTTCTGAAATTACAGGATTCAAAACTTAATCTTTTCAGCTTTTAATTGGTTTTCTGTTACTTATTGTTGCAAGTGTCAATAATAAGTGACTGCTGAAGCAGTTTCTCAGGTGCTGTAGCCGTGCTAGGGGCTGGTGGGTTCTGGGCCTCACTGACAGTCGCTACAATAAAAGGTAACTTACAGTGATAGCTCTGTCACTGATATTTGTACCTATGAGTGTGAGGTAAAGTGACTTGTACTCCCATCCTTGAGCTGGAGGTGACCGTGGAAAGGATGGACAGACCGTTGACATGTGACTGGCTGTGTTAATTCCAGGCTGGCCCAGAGCTGAGGTGCTGGACAGTTGAAAACACACGTTTTTGAAAAACGGGGAATATTGTCTTTGGCTTGAGATTATGTCCCTATTTCAAAATGAAGAACTTGAGCATTGGAGATTTTATTTAACTCTGGTCAAGGTCTTTCACTCAGAAAAGTCAATCAAAAATTCAAATTCGTTGAAACGTTTTCTAAAAAGGTTTTATTTGTTTTTTCACAGAGAGGGGCAGGGCGAGAGGAAGAGAAAAACACTGAGCCCTGGCTGGTGTGGCTCAGTGGATTGAGCACCGGCCTACGAATCAAGTGTTGTGGGTTCGATTCCCAGTCAGGGCACATGCCTGGGTTTTGGGCCAGATCCCCAGTCAGGGGCATGTGAGAGGCACCCACACATTGATGTTTCTCCTTCTCTTCCCCCCTGTCTAAAAAATAAATAAATAAAATCTTAAAAAAAAAAGAAAAAGGAAACACCAAGAGGCAACACAGGCCTCCAACCCAGGACCTGGACCACAACCCAGGCCTGTGCCCTGACAGGGCAGCGACCTGCCCACCATGCGCTCCCCAGGCCGCCACTCACCTCACCGAGCCACAGCGGTCAGGGCCCAAGTGCGTGTCTGTGCAACCCAGGTTAGAACAGGGGTAGCTGAACACACGCATACCGAGCTGCGCAGACATGATGCTCTCATCAATTATCTGCTGATTCCTTTCCAGCGGCGCAATCTGTTTCTATTTCCGTTCCCAGCACGCCACCAGACAGGTGTCGCAGGTAGTTCCAGCACTGTCCTCTGGAATGGCCTGTTGTCATGCATTTGATGGTTCTCATCATGGTGTCCTTTCCCAGAACAGAAGGAGAAGGTCAGATGGGGGCTGGTGTGATCCGAGAGCGAAGACCGGGCGGCCCGGGCGCTCTGCTTTGCTTGGCTGTCCCCGAGATGCACGCGCGTGAGCTGCCTTCGGTATTCTTTCTCTCTGCCTCTTCTTGCCGCCTCTGCACCTTCCTCTGCGCGCGTGCCCTTAACGCCAGATGTTGTCAACTCCGATTTCCTCGCTCGGGTTTGAGCTCCTTGTTTATTAGCACGGCTGCCAGCGCAGCAAAATTCGGAGTAATCTTTCAGGTCTGAATTGCCCACATGCAATTTGGGCAGCGTGTGGGTGAGGCTCGGTGTAGACTGCGACATGAATTCAGTCTCTTTGAAGTTAATTGTCAGCTCTCGCAGCTACAGGGACTGCGGAATAGTCAGCAAAACGCCGCAATCACCATCATTAAGAGATTTTGAATGACTGCCTTTCGATGCAGCACGAGCTTATTGACGCGGGGGAGAAGGATCATTTTAGAATGCTGAACATTGATGATGGGGCCATTGCCAAGTTCTTAATTATATCTGAAGGCGCAGATCTGTGAGGGAAGCTTCCTAGGACTGAATCGGCTGTCAGAGTCTCCTGATGTCGGTAACAAGCACTGACAGAGTGGCGTCCAGGCGCCATGCGCGCCATCCGCTGTTGTTACTGATGGTTCCATGAACTTCGTTGTTATGTAACTCCCAGAGAGATGACTAAAGGGAGAGCAGAGACGTCTTGACGTGCAAGAACAAGGCAGGGAGGAAATGTCAGGGCCAAGATGTGAGTTCTGTCCTTTATGCAATGGCAGCGAGTGGGGAAAGTTCTAGCGCTGAGCAGAGACGGGCTGAGCGGTGGGCTCGGTTCTTGTCGAGTCTGGGCCCCTCCCTACTCACAGATTACAGCACGGACTGCGAGGCCAAGCCCCAGCAACAGAGCCAGATGACAAGACTGCGAGCGTTGAGCATGAAAGCGGTTTTATACAAATTTCAGTCCGTAGAGAATGGACTGCAGTCTCTTAACTTCTCAGTGCCATCCCTTTGAGAAATGTGTTTGTTGCAGTCAGGTCTATGATGGACTTGTGTGCTGTGATGCAGGTCACCTCTCGACATCCCCTTGTAGGCGCCACATCCTCCAGCCCGTGACGGACGTCTGCTCCCGTCCCGAGCTCACCTGTGTGCGCCCATCTTGATCATGTGACCACGGGACACCACGCCACGAGCAAGTGTTTTTGTGTCCACCTGGAAATGCCATTTTACCATGGCCGTGTTCTGTTTCCAGTGTCCATTCGAGCCTGATAGCGACTGGTTATTTCTTTTACGTCTCTTAACTCACTTGAAAATGCAATCTTCCTATTCACCCGGCTGTCGGATGAGGAGGCTGCCGACCGGGTTAACACCGTACGCAAAGATGAGTGACCAGCGAGGGGAAGATGCGGGCTTCGGCTCTCACAGCAATCACATGCGAGGTTTGCGACCTGCCTTCAGCTCCTTGCACTGCCTGCCAGCGAGGCGGCCCTCGTCTCCTTTGGGGTATTGCTTTGTAGAGGCTGAAAAACGTGCCCGTGCGCAGAATTTCAAGGAAGGGGATGTACAGAATCAAACAATTCACAGGGACATTATTTTATGTTTCTTCGTGAATTAGCTGCTAACATTGCAGGGTGATTTACAAAAAATAAAAACTAATATACAAGGGTGCGGCAAAGGTAGGTTTTTCAGTTGTGAATACATAAAACGCCATGTTTATGCTTGTAGTATTATTTATTAATTATTGTATTCTTTCTCATACGAACAATGGCAAACCTGCTTTGGGCCCGCCCACGATTCGATTTTCCCAGACAAAATAAGATCATTGTAAAATCTTATAATAAACACTTGTCTTTTCATTATGACTTGCTTCTTTTGACAAAAACTGACTTTGCCCCCCTTGAGGAGGCCTGGGCTGTGAGAAGGCGCTGGAATTGATGGGAAAGAGGGATCTGAGCCGAGGCAGAAAGGCTTACTTTTAAAATTGCATCCTGAGAGGCCAGGAAGAGTTCACAGGAATGCAAGCCAGGGCGAAAATGGGAAGAACAAACTCCGAACTGTGAGAATAGAATCAGCTGTATGCTGATGCCTTGAGACATTCTCAGAACAGGAAGCAAAATGTGCAGAGAAAGAAACCACAGACCCAGGTTGCGGTTTAAGGCCCCCTCCCACCTGCAGTCCAGTCCCCGAGCCCGCAGCTTTCTCCCGCAGAACCCGCAGTTGCCCCGCGGGTTCCACCCGCTGCAGGGGCGGGCCCTGCCCCTCCAGCCTACCCACGGGAGGGCCTCCGGGCGCACGTTTAACAGGACATGGCCACGCCTGGGAGTCGCTGACTCAGTCACTCTCCAACTCGAGGCTCCTCCTCTCACGGCACTCACTAAAAGCTTTGCCAAAGGCACTCCTTACTTTGACATCTTTAGAGAAACACAGCGTTGAGATCTTACCTCGCTTGCTTGGCTTTTCTGGGGTGCTCGCCACTGTGAGCCGTTTCGTCTGTGCAGCAATTTGACCTGCAGGCCAGTGTGCCCTTCCCTTCCAGAGACGGCCTCCTAGACCTGAGACTGGCCCATGCGGAGGACCTGCGGGCCGAAGGCCATGTCCCGGCGGTCAGGTCAGCCGGGAAAAGAGATGCAGACAGCAGCTGTGGCGCTGGCAGCTGTATTCGCATCAGAGGGGGTGTGGAAGGAAGACGGAGAATATAGAATTTAGACACACTCGTCTATCCGCGTGGAAGCCAACAAAAGCAGCTGGGTCTCTGCCACGAAATCCTCTCCATCCTCAGGTTCCCAAACCCTTCCCGTGTTACGTCCAAAACCTCGGGCGGTTCTTGGCTTGTTGGTGTTTGCTATTATTACCTCTGATTGTTCGACCTTGCCATGAGTGATCCATTGTCTCCATTGTCAGGAAGACAGAGGGTCAAGGGCGACTTGACTTAGTACCTGAAAGAAAATGAAAAACAATTAGATAGAAATACAGAAAATTGTTAAAGAGATGATTTAAAAAATAGAAAAAAGAAATAGAGGATAAAGAGACATACAAAAGAGTAAAAGTAAAAAAAATTACAAATGTGAAGACTAAAAAAAATGGTGGCATGTCGAGAAGCACTTGAACTAACCTGAGAGAGATGTCACCTCGGACCACGCAGGTGGGCCTCTGGAGTCCGAAGGCGGCAGAGGAACCTGGCTCTTCTTCCCGACGAACACTGCCTTTCTCGGCATTCCTGGGATTCTCGACACTAGAGCCGTCTTCTCCGTGAACCTGAGCTCACCACCACAGCCCGTGGGTAGTTCCCCAGAGATGGTCCCGAACAGTTCCAGTCACCTGCCGTCGCGGCCAGTGTGCCGGGAAGAGTGGATACAACGGTCCTGGTGGCTGAAGTCACTGTGGAGGTGACCTTGGAGCCCTAATCCATTCGGCGGTCACGTGCCTGCATTGAAAATGTTGTGTTAACGGCACCGCATTTAAGAAAAGTTCATGTGTTTATTGGACATGTGTCTGAATTGCCAGTCCTAGTAACATTTACTCCTGGTAAGCACATTTTCGAACTTAGTAATCAATCTGTTTTGTTGAATAAGCACTTATTCCATCAGATTTAACGAAGGAAAAATGCATCCTGTCCAGTGAAGAGCGTCTAGTTATTTTAGCCACCATCTCTGCTCCCAGTTTGGTTGTGTCGTGGCTAGATGAGAACTGCTCTAACTACAGGGCGTTTTTATCAGTCAGGTCAGTCATGCATACATTTATTTCCGCTGAAAATTATGGCAGTGCTTTCTGATGGAAAAAAGCAATAGTAGGTAGTTAAGGGGAGGCCCCTGGATTGAGGCTACTGGGTCCTTGATTTTTAGCTTGGGTTTTCCCCTAATTAGCTTTTCACAATCCCTTTAAATTGTGTTCCTATTTCGGCACCCAATAATTCTTGGTGACTATGAGTATTTAATAAGTTTGAATGTTGCTATTAAGCATTATTAAATATTTTATAACTCTAGACCTTAAATACGTCTGAATCATCCATACTGAAAATTGCATCTTCCTTATGCTAAAGTATAAAACTCAAGTATTTAAAATGTGTTTTTAGAGATGTAGTTTTTAATACGTGTAGAAAGTACTTCCTTCTCATCCAGGCAACGTCTTTACAGTCGGGATTTGCTCTAAGGAGGACGGGGAAGGAGGCCCCGGCATGCTCTGTGCACTTCACTTTGAGACTTTCCACATATGGGTTCGGATGTTGCCGAGTGATCCCGTGACGTCCTCTCACGGCCGAATCAGAGTCTGGAGAGAGAGAGAGAGAGAGGGAGCATTTGTCGGCCGTGGGCCCTTGACATGAATCACGTTGCGAATGCATCACTACCTTAGGACATCTGCATGTAATTTCGGTGATGGGTCGCGGCGCTCTCCTCTCTGAGAAGGATGTGCAGGCAGCTGTAATAACGCCAGAGGGTCTGATGGGGAGAAAGGTGAGGCTCGGAATCCCTGTGCTGAATTCGTACATTTATAACATTAGGAGACGTCTTCGCTGTTTATTCATCCTGTCCTGGCTGCACGCTATTTTATCCTTTATGGGGGGGGGACGACAAAAAGAATTCGCATAAAGGGGTAGTTGTTAAAGGGAGCAGAGCTCTGTTCTCAAGCCAGAAAAGCAAATGAGCTCTTTCTGCAGAAGTGTCCCATGTCCAGGGATGCTCTTGGCGTAGGGGTCGTGCTCCCCCGGTGGGCAACGTCATGACGTCATGACGTCATGCCGCATTCCTCTCCCGACTCGGCCAGGCGTTACAGCGCCTGGCTGGAAATAGTGGTTTTGTTTTTAAGGGTACAGAGAATATTCAGGATCCAGAATACAAACGATGTGTACACACTATTTTAAGAGAACCTATTGTATATAGGCTTAGAATGGTGAAAATGAAAGCCTGTTGAAAGGTTTTCTAGTCTATTGGTAATTCTTATTTTATTTATTACCAAAGCTATTTTTATATAATTTTTCTCTTTATGCATGAAGGTTCTGAAAGATTTTGAGCCGTGTTTTCTAAAACGTTTCTGTGTAAGCGAAAATACTCATATTTGCAGTTGACCGAGACATTTTCCATTTGAACTGATCATTGTAAAGGATTTTCCACTGCTTCCGCCTGGCCTTTCAGACCTCACGTTTTCATGGGTGATATTGTGAAGAAACAAAAGTCTTAATTTAGACATTATGAAACTCAATCTTACACATTATAGCGTGATATGAGAAGGTGATACACTCCACATTAAAAACCTAATGAATACTTTCCCAAAACTATCATAAATAAATTATATATACAAGGCGTTGTAAAATGTGATTAATCCCTAAACTTCAACGTAATTAAAATTTCTACCCCTTTCAAAGCTATAGCTAACATTAAGTGCAATTAAGAAAGCCATAATGGTCAAAATAATGATTCTTTCTACCTTGTATTTCTTGTCAGGGAGCAAGACACATTAATTGCTGTTTATTTAGCAAATTGCAAATTTTCCTACAGCATTACATTTTAGAGATATCAACAAAAATACATACAATTCATAAGAAGACATTTTTTTTATTAGAAACGAAGGAGGGAAGGAAGAAAGTTAACAGGACAAATGGAAGCAGAGGCTGAACAGGACAGAGGAAGTTGAGACGGTGTGTGGTGGTGTTTTTTTTATAACTTTTTTCTGTTGCTGCTCAAGGACAGTTGTCGCTGGTGTCCTCTTCAGCCCCCGGGGAACCAAGCCACCTCTTCTGCAGTGCGAGTCAGTCCGTTAGACCCAGGGACTCCAACAGTGAAACGGCGGGGAGCCCTCGCCCTCCCCGCACCGTGGGGATGCAGTTCTGGATTCTGTCTTAAACCTACAAGGTTCCACCTGGCCTCTTTGGACCTCTCTTGAGGACAGCTGCCTCTGTGTCGCAGGCGCTGAGGAAGGAGAGCAAGCAAGTGTCCCACTGTGTGCCTGTCCCCATTCCTGGCATCCCGCTGGCCCAGCTGAGAGCACCTGGGCTCTTATTAGCATGAAGGCTCGGAGACGCCTGTGAACGAAAAGGCACAGTGTCAGGAAATCACGGTGAAGGGTCCCCTCGGGGAGTCGTAGTGCTTGTTGGTGGGTAACACGCATATTCAAGTGAGCCTGCCAGACCCATCTTTACTTTCCACTCGTGTATTTGCAGTGACATTTCCATATTCGCACGGTGTTGCTGTTCAGAACACACAAGGAACAAATGTGGCAGTGATAGAGGTGGCCTGAAACCAAAAGGACAATGAGTGATTGGACTGTGAACGCCCCGGAACCACTTGGCAATGGCCGTGCGGCAGTGACTCCGAAAGAAACCTCAGGCTCAGAAAGCAAGACCTGACCTAGTTTCCCATACAAGTGTTTGAAAGGGAGCGCATAATGTTAACAGCACGCAAGTCTCTTTAAGGCACTGTTTCTTTTCAAGACCAAGTTACGGAGACTGACTCAAAGACAAAACGATTCCCTGAACTTTCCTCTTTTAAAGATGCACATGTGCAAAACTGTGGGAAAGAGCAGGTGGGAAAAGGACCGAACATACATGACGAGAGAGTTGATTACCATATAGATTATGTCTGGATGCATCACAGGTCAACGAAGAGAGGATGAACACTGTCTGTCACTGGACTCAAGTGCAAACGCATCAAAAAATTACCTGCCTTCTAAAAAATATCCAATCGCATTAAATTCTGAACTCACAGAACAATATGACTTTAAGCTCATCAATTATACAAGATAAAATTGTGGTATCTCAGTTTATTTAAAAAATGTATCTATAATTCATATACGATGATATTATTTTTAATAAATCACCATAATGTTTGCAGAGGATATTTGGCAAATAGACTTAAAATCCTCTGACTTGTTCTTACATTTAATGGGGCAATTTCACGTAATGCAAATATCACAGAAATTATCTTCAAATAGATTCCTGAAAATAGTTCTTATTTTTAATGGCAACAAAGTATTAGAAAGCTAACTAATCAGCAATTAGTGTTTGCAACTTACTTATACCATCCTATCACAAAATATTCTGTCACAAAATATTCTGTATTTCTTATCAGGTGAAGATTTAAGGTAATTTTTGTTGATTTAAAATGATGATTTGCCATATTGTGAACAAGATGGATCTTAATGAAATATGTGACATATAAATAAATCCTACTTACTAAATCTTTGATGCATGTGTCTCAGGGCTGTGTTTTAGGTACATACACTTTGATGATTATCCACCTTCAGCCTCTGGTTTTAAAATCTGTCATGAGTAGATGCATATAGTTTAGGTCAGGAAAGTACAGACTGCACTGTGTGTGGTATGAATTTTAGGTTTTATAAACCAGGTCATCTGAGAAGAAAGACGTGGTGGGAGCCATTCAGATGTGAAATGTGAGATTTGATTTTATTATATAACCCCTAACAGTAGAGATCGAAGGATGCAGACATCAATAATAGTTAGACTCAGAGGGTGTGTGTTAGGGCCTGAGCATTTTATCAGCTCTTCAAGGGACTCTGCAGTGTTCCTAACACGTGAGAACAAAAATAAGTGAAAACACACTGTGCGCAGGGATTTAGGGCTAGCATGCAACACAGCCTAGCTCTCTTGTCTGGGCGTGTTTACACACACTCCCGGGACCTCCCCTGCCTTCCACAGTCCGGTCGAGTGTGAAATGCTGTAGGCCAACATGGAACAAACGCAGAGCATGCTCGGGACCGTGGAAGCCACATGTCCTCTCTTAGGGCTCCACGGTCTCCGGAACACGGGTGCCTGATAGAGTGACTTCTGTCACAGTTTTCCTGGCGACAAGGCCACCACTACTCAACTTCTTCTGAGCATTGGCGAGGCTTCTTCCCGCTGGATGTACCTGTGGGCCCAGGTGTTAAAAAATACAGATGCGTGCATGTGATTTACTGGGTGAATGAAACATCAAATATGAACCACACGCTTACTCCTACCTGCGTGGGTCTGAGCCCATAGCCTTGTTTATAATGAAAACTTGACCAGATAGTGAATTTCAGTGTCAGGATATTTCATGTTTTCATAACACACTTCCTCAGTTACTCCAGAACAGAAGGTGACAAACGAAACAAGCAAACTCAGAGACGGACAACAGGCTGATGCCTACTGGAGGGAAGGGGGGGCGCAGAGGGGAAGTGGGTGAAGGGGTCAGATGTGTGGTCACAGAAGGAAACTGGACTTCAGGTGGTGGACACACAATAGTGCACACAGGTGTCGAAGTATAATCTCGCACACCTGAAAAACTCTGCAATGTTATTGACCCATGTTACCCTGATAAACTTAACGAAAAAGAAAGTAACTTTAGCATAGGTATTCTACCCAAGGTTTAGCTTATTTTGGTGGAATTTTTCTGTTGGAGAATACATTTTTCCCAGGAGTCTACATTCCTTTTTTAAATCAAATCTTGACAAAATTTTCTCTGATCACCACAGGTACACATAATCTTTCTTGCTCCCGGTTCCCATTGCATGTCTCCTGCGCTTCCATTGGGAGACTCATTCCTGTGTGACTCTGCTGGTTTCATGGCTATTTTGCCTCATCTTCGTGCTGACACCTTGCACTGCAGACCCTGAAATGAAACCCTCTTGAATGCGGGCACCTCGTCTGAAGTGTGTCCGAGTGCCCTTGACCAGGCAGCGTGAGGAAGAGTGTGATAGTCAGTGTCTACTGGAGTCGGATGACACATGCATAGGTTCTAAAAGTTTGTTTGCCCGATTTAAAATAAACATGAATAAGTTACAGACTCACTCAAAGTCTATAACCTAGGCCTCAGAAGGAGAAATACTTTAAATTCGTACCATAAATCCCTAGAAAGAGCTATACACACAATGGTAAATTTTATGGAATTTTATTTTCAGAAATCAGAGAATAGTTTTTTTAAAATATGGAATTCTAGATTTTGCATTGCTGCTCCTGGTATTATGGGAAATAATTCACTACTATAAGAATTATAGGCAAGACTCTTATGGAGAAAATTGTATTGTACTGGTTTTCTTTTTCCAAACAAGGAAGGTTCTAGGTATCTTAAATGATATTGCTGTTTGCATAAGGTAGACATTTTATTTTGTTATATGCCTGAGATAACATTTGTATTCAGGGTCTAATCTCAATAATATTATTAAATATTTTTAATAAGAAAATAATAAAAACAAAAATTGTAATATGTAGTGTTTGTATTCACTGTAATAATCTATACTATAATATTACACAGGCATTACCACATTTTTAAATGGTTAATGACATAGTTAATGAAATAATTATTAGTTAGGTAATGAATATGCTCTTAAATTTATAAGTAAAAACACAGACTAATGAAATTGTGAGTGTGTGTGAATACATGTATAGAAACAATGCACCAAAATATTTGCAATGATAAATATGAGTGTAGGAATTCTTAGAGTAGCATTTCTTATTTATATATTTTTCTATATTTTCTGAAATTACCTTTTTTGATCAGACAATGCCATTTTAAAACATTTTAAAGTAGTTGTGCATACAAACATTTAATTTGCTATGCCATTCTTGGCAAGAGAAAGCTACTGGGGGTGCTCATCTGTGACCAGTAGTTGATGATTTTCTGAAAATGACAGAATTCCCCACAGAAACAGGCATCCTCAGCTAACAATGCTTCACACAGTGAGTGCCCTGGGAGTCCTATCCTACTGCCAAGTAGCGTCAGCTTCAGCCACCACAACAAATAAATCAACAGCAAAAAGCTAGTAGCGCACCTCTCTGTTTTGACACAGGAATACCTGTGGCTATTGAAACACGATGCGTTATGAAAGTATGCGCTCTACAAATTACCTAAATTACCCCTGCAATGATTCCCGCCCCCAACAACAGATGGTTTAGAGCAAACATTGTCAGAAGAATTATGTGGCTCTAATTGTACTGACACAGTCAAGTTGCAAAATGATCAACTGTTAATATACAATTGAACAAACAGGGATTCACTTAAGTACTGTTTCTAAATGTGGAAACAAAATAGCTCCTAGGAAAACATCTTTTTGTGAAAATGCTTTTCTTCCTAGGTCATTTTGTACGCTGCTATATACATAAACTTAGAAATACTTTATGTTGAATCTTCAGGATTGGTGTGATTGGTTTCTGTTTCAATTCAATAGTTTAATTTTGCATTATTACTATTATATTTGAAGTAAAAGGAATTTACTTTTGCATAAATATATAGTTGGGTGAGACAAATATAGTGTATTTAAAAGTAGGGTTCTCTGATTACACTTCCAACCTTCAAATCTGAACTCTGCCACCTGTTAACCATGTTTCCTCTTTTTTATAAATAAAATTAATGACAACAGCCACTCGATACTGTTTTCTTGATGATTGAATGTGTGCATATATGTAAAGCTCTTATTAGAGCGATTGTTCTATCATAAAATTTGATAAATAAAAATATTCACCAAGAGGAAAACTTCTATGCTTTGGATGTAGTCTAAGGAATGGGTCAAGTTTGTGAATTCAATAAGACTTTGTGTAGCTACTGAAACTTCTGATATCATCAGGGATGCTCGAACAACATCATTTCTAAGAAGCTCTGATAATACTGATTATATGAAGGAAACCAGCTCTTTGAGGACAGCGAGTTTCTTCGTGCCATTTATTCGATGATTCGTTAAAAAACGTCTATTGAGCCCATACTCATGGTCGATGTCCTGCCAGATTACAAAGGTTAACATTTCTACAGTACACCTGCCGTTAGGAGTGGCTAAGCAAACCGGAAGGTGATCAGGCAAACCCTCACTCCGGAAAGGAGGAGGAGAGTCACGGGGTGTTACGTGGCATTAGTCTCGAGGGCTTGAGTTTCAACACACACACCTTTGCATATAAGAGTTCGGGGGGGGCGAGCAGTCCCTATGACTTCTACTAGATGGAGCCGTGCCAACAGGACACAAACTTCTGCACTGGATTTACACAGAAGATGAAGGTTAGGGTTCCGTGGGATGACAATGAACTCTGCTCTGAGTGAGGGCAGGAGACTTTCCGCGTAGCTGAGCGAGGGAAGAGGACTAAGGTTTCACTTGAGAGGCGACAGAAGATCGTGGCGGATGAAGGGACCGGTGTGTTCCCGAGCTGTTGATGTAAATCGGCGTGGCGCCCGCGGGTGAGAAAGCCGGGAGGGATGGGGCAGAAGAAGGCGGGTGCAGGCCAACGGCCCTGGGGACAGTGACTCAGGCGAGTGTCCCAGCAGAGAAGACCTTCGTGCCGTAAACAGACTGGGGTCACCCTAAGGTGAATGGCAGCAAAGCAACTTTCCAAGGGACATAGCCCAGTTCATTTTTCTTTCAGAAATATGATTGAGGAAAGAATGTTAAAGACAGCACAAAGGCAAACAGCACCCCGGATAAGGTTTATGTACGGAAGTTTGCTTCAGATAGGAGGGGGGCCTGGACCCAGGGGGCGGCCAGGGCTTGGGACAGAGGGTGAGGGAGATGGCGTGAATCGTCATCCACAGAGTAAGAGGAAGAGAAACCATTGTGCTAGGATGTTGCCCAAGATCAATGTTTGCTGACCAAGGGGCTGCTGAAGCCCTTCACTAAGTGGCAAGAAGGAGAGGGGGTGACGGAGTCAGGCTGTGGCTGACGGAGTCAGGCTGTGGCTGCAGCGCGCTCAGGTTGGAGCAGGTAGCCAGAGGTTAGGAGAACGTGTTTGGGGACAGAACTCGGACTGTCTCCCGTCTTGGCTTCTTGTTTCTGTGTTATCTGGGCCTTTCCGGGTGTGACCGGCAATGAGGTCAATGGAGTCAAAAATCCAAGGGAAAAGCACAGGGCGGGCGAAGGTAGGCTGACAATTGTGAGTACGCAACACTCCGAGTTTATTCCTGTATTATTGCTATTGATTCATTATTGCCTTGTTTTCCCTAAGAACAGCTGTGCGCCTACATTTGCTCACGCCTGCGTAGTGTGTAAGGAGCGTTGTCCTCAGCATAAACATTCTGAAGACAGCATGTGGGGGACCCATCATGTGATTTTCTTTTTCATTCTGTGTTACCCCAACATCGCTCTGCTGGGGGACAATTCTCCACGAGTCACTAGCATTACGGAGTCACACCCTCTGTCTTTTTTTGGGGACCCTCTTTCCCAGTTTGTACCTCTAACAGACAGGGTGCCCCCAAAGGTCAGACGGGCTCGTCAGAGATTCGGGTTCCCTGAACTCAGGGCTCCCCTCACCCCACCCCGTCCTGCAGCAACTTCACGTACGGGAAGCACCTGGCCCTTCCCGTGTTGCTCCGCGGGACCTGGAGACCAGGTAATGGGCGTGTGGACATGCTCTTATTCTGCCTGTAATGATCGGTGTGAGTAATAAAGTCCCTTGCCTAGAATGCAGAGAGTTGTGTCTTCTGCCAGAACTCACAGAACTGGGGCAGACCGACTTTCAGTGTGTGGGTCTCAGGGCCCTGGTAGCTCCCGACATCCCGTTTCCAGCAGGTGACGGAGATCACAGAAACCTAAGCAGCGCCCCACACTCTGGCAACTCCTCTCCAGGTACCGCTCTTAGCGGCATCTTCTCAAAATCTCCCCTTGAAGCCGATCCCTACTTCTTCGCACCCCGCCCCCCCCACCCCGGGGCTCTTTCCACTTCAGAGCCTTTCTTCTAACACCAGAGGCTCCTCCGGATTTCAGCGATGACTAGGTGAGGTCTAGTTTACAAAGGAAAAAAAAATAATGCGAACATCTGTCGTGAAGAAGAAAGCATTACCAGATTAAAAACATTTCGATTTGAATAATTTGATAAAAGCTAATGTTCTCATTTGAAACCATTTTCTCAGCAGCCCTGAAATTTCGTCGTACAGAAGATGTTTTCATTTTAGAAGACCAAAGAGGGATTTTGTTTGAAATGATGAAAAATCGCAAAGGAAACAAAACAAGGCGGGTATGTTGGGGTAATGCATCTTTGCACCATTAGTGCGAATACAAGTCGGAAAACAAGGACGTGTGTGTTCATTTTAGAAAAATTTGATTTCAAAAGTGGTCTCTTCATCAGTATAAAAATCAGTTTATATGTCTATGGATCTCTTTTTTCTTACCGCATAATTTCAGCGTTGAAGCCACATTCTGAACTCTGGCCCTGCTCCTCAGGCCGCTGCCCCACTGAGGGGAGAGGTGAGCAGTCCCACTCACAGCCGTGGTCCTGAGTGGGGTGTTTACGCCCTTTAGCCCCCAGCCACTTCCATCCTAAGACGTACCCTTGATCCCGACCCTGACTTTCACCAGACACAGGGGTGGATGAACAAGAGTAGGCTTTATGTGCTCCGCCTGTTCTGTTCACAGCGTTTATTTATTGACTTTTTTGAGTGGTGTCGTTTTTTTAATGCCTTACGTAAGGAATGCGGAATTCATTGAAATGACCATACTGCCACAGAGGAGATAACTAAAGTGGTTCAGATCTATGTATCCTTTTACATCCATTACCGTCATTCTATACGTTATATACGGTAAATTCAAATCCAGAATATTGTCCAGGTTAGAGCAGAAGCCACCTTTGAACACAAGGCAACATCCGAGTGCAAACTGGAAAGAAGAACTGGGAAGAATTCCAGCCTTCAGCTCCGACTCTGAGAATAAAGTTCCTGGTATTAAACTAAATTTAAAAATACATAGTATGACTTGAAGGGAACAAAACATATTATTCCTTACATTGATTGATTTTTTTCTCTCAGGCATCTAATATTGTAAATTGGTCATTGTGAGACATCCTTTAGATTTTATTTTGTATTTCCAAACCTCAAGTTTAAGGTATGTCTTGTTTGCGCCTTCCAAATACAATCTCCCTCTCATTATTTTTATATATATTCTCAAGCCTTGATGATAAATCATCATAATCTAATCATCACACTCCAAGACACACTGGAACCGTCTTTGTTCTAACGACAAAGTTGCATTCCCCTGTAATTCTCCTTGGGTGTGAAAAGCCGAAGTAAAGGGGCTGTACGTTATTATTCTTTAAGTTATAGACTCTGCTCCATTTGTGGTTGTCTTAGCCTGGTCCCGAAGGAAACAGAAATCTAGTTAAACCAAGGTGCTGCCTCATCTAGGAGGTGCAGTCAGAGAGCGTGGAGGTGAGGGGAAAGGGAGACAAAGAAGGCAAGAAGAAGAATGCAAGGGCACATGCTGAGAGGGAGGTGCCGGCCATTATTCTGCAGTGAGACCCAGGGCCCCCACTCACCTTGGCGCAGCCCTCTCTGCAAGCAGGGCGTGTCTGAGTGGGCCGTGGGGAGAAGCTGCGCCCGATGAAGTCCTGCGGCAGGAGGAGGGGGTGGCCTGGACCTGCCTGACATCCTCCCTCCCGTCTTTGGTTTTCCATGGGTAAATATTTCTTCACATATTTCTGCTTTTCCAAATAGTTTTGCACCATTTGACTGGCTTGACGGTTTCTCAAAAGCTGGATCTCCCCTCTCAACTCTCCACCCTGTGATGGGGTGCATCATTTAATTCTTGAAATGGGGTCAAAGCCAGACCCTGAGCGTGCACAGCTGTCCGCCGCCCAGGCGGGGAGTCACCGCGGTGGCCCCGGGAGGGCTGTCTCTGGCCGGGAGGTCAGAGCCCCCTGGTGCTAGCAGCGTTGGTGGGCTGAGCAGGCCTGGGCAGGGCTGGGGGGGACCACACAGCTGGTTTTTCAGACATGGAGGCAGGAGGCAAATAAGAAGTCATGTTTGGTGTTCCCACTGAGGTATAACTAGAGTGTGGACGCTATGTAAATCTAGTATGTCGTGGACTTTACCTATTTTAAATAACACCTGCATAGCATTTTTATTCTTTGTGAAGCCAGAAACTGGACTATTTTTATTAGCTTTCTGACTTGGTGACTGTGCTGTTGATTGAAAGACACATTTTACTTTTGCCAATGCCAAGTTAAAAAAATTATCATTAATAAATACCATTTATATGCAAATGCTTCCTTCTGCACTATATTTTTCCAGTCACTCGAATTTTCAAGACTGAAATGATACTGTCAATCTCTTCTCTTTAGAATTATTTTATGAGAACCCATCAGAGGCTGCTGATATGGCGCACGCACTGAACTTTTCAATTCAATATTTCTCCAACTTTCTCTTCACATGTATTATCCATCAACCAGGAAATTATCTTGTCAGCGGGCTTCGTGCCTAACAGCTTTTCTGGGAGGTTATAGATTTATGGTGTTTTTTTTTTGTTACTGTTGTTATTTTGCATCAATTAAAGAAAATTTTGTTGATAAATTAAGCTTAATAAAATTGGTGCAACATCAGTGTTCACAAAAGCATGTGTGTGTTTGCACACACACACACACTCGCCAGTTTTCGCTCTGCCCACCCCCTGCCCACCCATGAAAGCGTTCCTGCTTGCTTTCCTCCTTCCCTCTCTCTCCCCGCCTCTCTTTCTCGCTCTACTCTTCTTCTGGTTTCTTGTTCTTTTTTCTGTTTTGAAGGGGTAATCTTTTTTTACAATTTCTATTAAAAAACAATGTACTTTCACAAGTATTTTTATCTGGGAATGATTAACAAGTGGTATATCTCAGAATGCCTTCATCAAAGTCAAAGTACAAAATGTATCTATCCAAACGTCCTAATACAGATACAAAAAAAAGCTTTTTGAGAAAATGTCACTCTTCATAAGTTTCTTTAATTGAGCCTCAGTGTGACTAAATACTGAGTCTGTATTTATGGGATATTAAAAAGTAGACCAAAGATATATTGTCAATAAATTATAGAGCAAAAGTTAATACCCATCACATTGTTAGAAAACCAGATACTGAAAATGATGAAGGTAAGCATCTTACCGTGTGGGATGTATTTCTGATCTTTCTTCAACAACCTTTGAGGAAAAAGGAGTCACAAAACCTAAACTGCTGAATATATAGACAATTATAAATCTTTTTCTCCCTCTTATGCAGGGTAACTACAAAATAAATTGTAATATGGAAGGCATAGATATTTAGTTCTCAGATGAAAAGCCTAAATTAATAAACAAGAACAAGCAAGGAAATAATTCAATTTAAAAGTCCAATCCAAACAGTTAGAATGACAAAATGTGCCCAAGAGAAGCAAAAGTGAACAGTAGACTAAAGAAAGAGAAACAAATAAGGAAAAAACCCAAATAAATTAGTTCAAGAACATTTCATTTGAGGAAAGTAACTAAATAGTTATTCTGCCAGGTAACCGAATCAAAAATGGCGAAGGAATAGTAAATGCACAAGCTAGGAACTTAAATGGGGAAGCGACAAGCGCACGGGGGATTAACAGCAGCAGCAGCACAGGCTGCTGTCATCAGTTCCAGGCGAAGAAACCTAAAGTGCACAGAAGGAATGATTCCCCAGGTTGTAAGTACTCAGGCTGACCTTGGGGAGACTGAACAATCTAGACAATACCATCATCATGGCATACATAAAGTAATTTATTTAAAAGTCATCCCATAAATAACAATGTGCTCAGATGATTTCAAAAATTAATTTTAAAGCCTTAAAGAAAGAACAGATCATTCCAGTATTTTAAAAGTACTTCGGAATGTAGGAAAGGGACTCTCAAAATGTGTCTGTGCTACTATGAACTTCATACTGATCTCCGTAGTATGAAAACAACAACTACGGGATAATATTTTTAATGGATATTCATGTACAAATCCTAAATAAAATATTAGGAAACAAAATGAAGGAGCGTATTAAAATAATAACAATCCATGACATTTATTTCCATCTTATTAAGTTTCATTTTCAATGTTATTACTTTTGATATATAAAATAAAATTATTCATCTATCAATATAATTACATTGTCCATTGGACATATTAACATATCGGTACTAATATATTATGTGGGAAATTTCATCAACAGAAGAACCCACACTTTTCACAGTAATGAAAACACACACATAGTTTCCAGGGAAAATTGTGTTCAAGTTCCATTCCTGATACTTATTAATTGGGTAACTCTGGATAAACTGACATTTTCTCGCAGAGTAGCAGTGGGGTTAATGATAAAGGGCTTATTAGCCACTGAAAGCCCAGTAGGTCTGTAACAAGGTAACTAAATTTGTAGCCATCATTGTGTAAAGCTATCTAATAATAGCAAGTCACTTTATTATAATTGGACATTATTTTCTTCAAAAAATTGAGAACCTCACGTTTCCACATATTTGAGTACATTCGCCAGATACTCAAAACCTGTTCGTATAATTGATCTTTGAGATAAAGACTTTAACCATACTACCTCAAAGGTCCCTTTTAGCTTTACAGTCTGAAATAATAGGGAAAATATGCAAAGTAACAAAAATGGAAGCATAGGCTTGTTTCTTACGGGCTTACGGTGAAACCTGAGAAGAGACAAGAAAACATTGCTTTTACTCTCCATTTAAATATTGATTTGAAAATAATTACCATACATTCATCAAGTGATTTTTCTCCGACTTGCAGCATAAACAACTTCGATTGCGCGAATATTAATGATTTTGTATCTTGTACGAAGCTCTGTTGAAACGTATGCTCCCTCGAGGAAATGAAACATGCCGTCTGTTTCACAGGTTAAAACTTCCGCCGCCGAATTATATATGCAGAGCTATTGTCATATTTTATTTAATGATTTATTTTTATTGAACTATTTCCCAACTGGTGCCCCATTTTTTCCTCTGTGGATTCCAACTTTAATGAGTAAATGACAAATATCCAGCGGGTTTAATGTCGTCTTACCATGCACCCATCTGGATCCTGCTCAGGACCACGTCGGCTCCGAATTACCGTACGCTGACAAAAATTTAAATAGAAATGAACACGATTCACCCTCCAGGTTTTGAAGTGACTGGCAAGATTCAACATCAGATTCAGACGTGCAGAAAAACACATGAACAGGTATTTTACATAAACAGACTCTCCCAATGACGTGCTTGCCCTCCGCGGTCAAGGATTTGAATTATTCATCCAAACGAGGCGACTTCATGCCTTCATTCCATTCTCCACAGATCCCATGTCCTGGGGCCTGTTGGCAGTCATGGCAACTCCATGCTTATCTCCATGTGTTGCCTGGGTCCACCGTTTAACTTATGTCATGCAACAATGCAGTGTCTAGCCAGAATTTGGGAGTTCAGTCTATACCCAGTGATGAAGCTAGCTGGTCCCTATAACGCTCAAAGTGTTAAGTAGCCCCACACTGCATAATTTTCCTAGCTCCCTGAGTAAAGGAGCTATGTGAATTTGGTTTAAAATATACGGAGAACAGAATACGGAGGCGTTGAGATGCCACCGCAGAGCCACTCTGGCCCCCGGAGCCCCGGCTGTTTGGTGAGCCGCACCCTGGCACTCCTCTGCACCCCAGTAGCTGCAACACAGCATAAAACCACACCGAGCTGACAAGAGGGTGGAATACGTAGAAATGTAGCCTTTTCGCATGCCGCCATGCGCCTCACTGAAAACTGGGCTTCTCTTTTTTCCTTTATGCTCATTGCTGACACTATTGCGGATGCCCCCACTCCCCCTCTGGGTCCCCTCCTCCCAGGGCCTGCTCCCCCTTCCCTCTGACCATTACCGTCCTGTTACCTGTGTCCACGGGCCACACATGCACGATCTTTGGCTAATCCCTCCACCTTCTTTCCTCTAGCCCCCTTCCTCCTCAGCTCTGACAGCTGTCAGTCTGTCCCGTGTGTCTATGCCTCTGTTTCCATTTTGTTTGTCAGTTTATTTCACTCATTAGATTTTGCATATAAGTGACATCGTATGTTATTTGTCCTTTTCTGACTTGCTTATTTCACTTACATAATTATCTCCAGGTTTTCCATGCCATCACAAAGGGTAAGATTTTCTTCTTTTTCATGGCTGCGTAGTATCCCACTGTGTAAACGTAGGGCATCAGTCATGCTCCACACAGTAATGGATTCGAGAAGAAATCTAACGTATTCACCTTGTGTCAGACGCCCAGTGTTGTACTCGACACTTTGAACTTGTCATGGGATTTGATTATCACAATTATATCAAGTCCGTATTTAACACATTTTTTATGAATGATAATATTTTGGTACAAAGGCAGATTAAAGATTCAGATTGGTCAAAAGAGCTTACTTCAATATGAAGCATGTAAACATTTTTTAAATTAAAAAGTCATCAGTCTTGGATATAGCAGAGAAAAATCAGAAGGATACAGCCTTTGATACAAAACAAAAACAGCCCTGGCCAGTGTGGCTCTGTTGGTTGGGTTGTCACCCCATAACCTAAAGGTCACTGGTGTGACCTCTGGTCAGGGCACACGCCCAGGTTGCAGGCCTGATGCCCATGTGGGGTGAGTGCCGGAGGCAGCCATTGGTGTTTCTCTCTCACAATGATATTTCTCTCTCTCTCCCTCTCTCTCTCTTTCTCCCTCTTTCCTTTCCCCTATCAAATGAAAATAAAATAAGTCTTTAAGAGACACAGTAAAAATATTTACTGTTCTTTATCTTTGCTCTTTCCTGCCTGACATGCAATCACAGTTTTACGTTGTATTGATTTGTTCATGTCATTTGTAGTCAATTGGGCCAATAGGTTGCGTGGACAAGCTTTAGATTGTGGTAGGTAGGTTTCTTCAGGTTCCCTCCATAACTTTTACTGTTAATTTACAGAGTACCAAACAGAAATCACAGAATACAGTAACTGAAATGAAAAAAAATCCAACACAGGAGTTCAACGTCAGACTAGAAGAAGTGGAAGAAAGGATCAGCAACCTCAATGACAGGGCAGAGGGATTTAACCAATCAGAGGCTAAAATAGAAAAGAATAAAGATAAAGTAAGGGACTTATGGCACAACATTAACTAGATCAACAGACACATTATGGGAGTCTCTGAAAGAGGAAAGGAAAGGCGCAGAAAACTTATTTTAAGGGATAATGGCTGAAAAGTACAAGGTGGGGAAAGACACAGGTACCAGATCCAGGAGCCAAATGAGTTTCCAAGAAGGTGAATCCAAAGTTACCCATACCAAGACAACTTATGATTAAATTCTGACTCTCCAAGGGAACAAGGTCTTGTGCTGGCTTAAATTATTATCCTCTCATTTAATTTATCTACATAGTTTCCTTTGTGTTTTGTTTGATTACTGTTTTTTAGGGTTTTTTTTTGAAAAGCTTAATTAAGCTTCAGAAAATCTTCCTTGTTTGTGGCACTTGATTCTCCTTTGTTGTCATCATCACCATCATCACTGCTATTAATTCAAGGGTTCACGTAGTTACTCTAGCAGGAGATAGATGGGGCTTTTGTTCTGACTCTTGAAACAACTTCTCTTTATTCTGGTCCTTGAAGAGCCTTGTGTAATCAGTTGTAACAATTATTGTTATTACTCTAATTATTTGGCTTCCCTGGGTTCACAACACATCCTTCACGGTGAGAACCCCTCAGCGTGTGAAATGTCCAAATGACAAGTGTATTCCTCACAGACTGGACTCTTCCAGCACGAAACACAGGGAAACTCAGCCTACAAGTTCACCACCCTCCTGAGCGCAGAATGGGCCAACCAAAGCAGGATCAGCTTTGACCTTGGCTCAGGTGCACAGATCACGTGATTGACACACTCCTGGGAGCAGGGTCAGGTTGTGGTCTCCACGCTGCTCTCGTACTCTGTGGATTGCCCCCACGAAGTCCGTGGGGAAGAAGATCCTCACCAATTGCACCTGCGGGGACACTGGCAGAGCCACCCACCCTTCCCCAGGCTCCTGAAGCCTGAAATGTTGGTCACCTGACTTAGACAAAGGTGCCTGGAGACTGTGCGTGGAGCTAGTGTCCCCCTTCCAGAAATCTGTCCCAGCCCTACTGCCAGTGACTAAAAGGCCTCTGTGTTTTCATGTGATGATCTCAACAACATCAAATCCGTATGGTTACAAAATTTCATTTCTAAAACCGTATCTTAAGAAAAACCTGACACTTGTATATAAAAATGTATGTTTAAAATATATGTATTGAGTTGGTTTCACTAAAAGTATTGAAAATCATCCGTCACAACAGGTAATTATTTAAGGGAAGTTTGGTATCTTCCTTATGATGCAACTTGAAATTATTTTTGAGGATTTTTTGTGAAGAATCGTTACGCAATGGCTTTAACTGTCAAATCAAAGTGAAAATCGGTGTCTGCGCCCCATCTGAAGCGACACGCCCACGTTTTTTCCCTGTTCCCTCCGATGCCCCGTCTCCTGTCTCCCTCGTCCTCCCTTCCCTTCTGAGCCCCCTCTCCTTGACCTGGTCTCGGGGCGCTGCGCGGCCGTGGAGCTCGGTGCCATCCCCACTGCACTTCCTCCGGAAGGAACGTAATACCGCACACCCCATTTTTAATTTAACTTTTATTTTTATGGAGTCTGTTGGTCTGACATTCGTTAACAAAAAGACGCAGGTTTCGAGCGGACCACATCGTCTGCGCACTGGGCTGTGTTCTCAGCTCCCCGCGTCAGGCCTCCCTCGGTCCCATCTGTCCCCTCTCTGTCCTCTTCGTCCCCCGCGCCCCCCCTCTCTGGTGATAGCCGTGCTGTTGTCTGCCACTCGCTTTATTTTTTGAGAAGTGGAAACTTTATATAAATGTACGAATCCACCTTTAAAAAAAGTTGATAATCTTTCATTAAAGGGGAAGTAGGGCCTGAATCCGTCGGTGTTGTTCGCGGTGGTTAGGGCACACTCAGGGCAGCCCGCCGCCACCGCCGTGGGTGACGCGGAACAAAGCTGTATAGTGATACTGGTTTAGCAGTGGTGATGGGGCATGCGCCGGGCCCCCCTGCACGAGGTGACAGCGGTCAGAGGACGTGGCAGGTGTGGGGACGAGTGCGTGAGCACGACCTGGAAACAGGGAGGAGAAACCAGACTGATCTTGGCCTCGGTCACTTCCGTGCTCAGTCCCGTGTCCTGCAGGAGTAGCGGCCCAGGGTCACCAGAATGCTCCAACAGGAGACAAGGGCCCTGTGCAAGGTCGGCACGGAGAGCCAGCAGACCTGCACACGTGTGTCTGGGCTGCAGGGGCGTCCAGCACCCTACACCGAATTTCAGAGCTTGTGAGCAACGTCCGGCTCTCATCTTCTGCCCCCTACAGGGATGGAGGTTCTGGGAAACGTAGTTCCAGCCTGTTGCGCGTGGGTCACCGGCCAGCAGTGACCACGGAACGCTGTGGATGGCTCGACGATAAACACGCGAGAAAAAACACACATGCACAGAGACAGACTAGTTTCTGTGGGGAAGTAGGGACGAAATGGCCACCCCCCTAGTGGGGAGCGCGCTGATTTACCGTCCATACCTGCTTATATTGGGCTCATTTTGCATAATAATTCAGGTAAAGTACTGTACTCATTCGGGGGAAGTAAGGAACTATAGAAAACAAAGAACTCTGCCGGTCTATTGAGTTGGGGTCAAAGAGCTGTAAGACTGAGGAACAAAATAACTTCCTCCTAAGACCCTTCTCATTCAACTGAGAGCATTCTAAACAAAGAAGGTTTCACAGTAATTTACATGTTCTTTCTTAGGCCTGATCACCCCGGGAAATCCGCACTTCTCAGTACCGAGCTGTACCACCCTGTCATTGTTTCAGGTTTAGGTGGAGCAAGGGAACTAAGGCAACCGAGAGATAAGGAGATTTTCTTCCAGACGCTGAGAACTCAGACTTTGTCAAAGCCGAGGAGTGAGGGTCCATCACCCCCTTTTGCTGCAGCCCCCCAAGTCCTTCTTTTGGGGGGGGCCTCCCAAAGTGATCGTGCCTGTCTTAGGTCGTTCCCCCGTGGGGAATCTTACCCGTCTTTGGCTAACCGACCAAGCTTTTTGGGGTTCAGTCATAAATAAAGCAGCAGAAGCAGCATTCCTGCCAGGGAGATAAGCTTTTGTCTCCTTGCTGGCTTACAGTTCCAAGGGCGTTCCCTTAGCTTTAGCCTAGGCGGGGGTTTCAGCCTCTGATACCAGTCAGGGCGGTTTCCAACACCAGCCCCGTTCAGTTCCCACAGTGAAAACCCGGACAGTTTGCAGGTGTTGTGTAATACTGGGATGTAAATTGTATAAACAAGACAGAGCACAGAAATGGACCCTCTTCAGTCCAGGAGGCCGAACAATGCATTCAGTCACGGACTGGACAGGGAAAGATAAGAGGAGATTAAACACGACCAGTCTTTGTTTGCTGTCTCCAGTGGCGATTTTCCCTGTCGCGTTCCCTGATGTCGTGCACAAAGAGATAAGGAGTCTTGGCTTGTCACGCCGTAGGACTCAGCAGCCGTTTCTCTCCTTCGCAAATAAAATCCACGTTTCCTTGTTTGTAAACATCTCAAAGTCATGAAGGGATGTTTTAGATCATTGGAACAAGTCTTCAAACACAATTAGTGTGAGGATAGGGATCGCTCACAAATTTTACACGTGGACATTCCTTTGAGCTCCCCAAACTGCCAGTGAACTCACTCTGTCGGCCCCTTCTCCCCACAGGCATCGTGTTTGGGGTTTGGGTTCCCCGTATCAGAGGACCTAGGTCTGGATCCCGGTTTTGCCACATATTTCACCATGCCAGCTTGAGCAATATTTTGTCACTCAAATTCCCAATACGTGAAACAGTAGTGAGCATTGTGTTTATTTCTTTGGGCTGCTGTGAGGATGGAATGGGCTGACGATGGAAATCCGTAGGAGAAGGAAGCTCCAGTACAGAGAAAATCCCCACTGAATGGTTGCTTTTACGCTAACTCTCAGCTCGGACTGAGCGCTCTGTGCCGCTCACCTTTCGGGTTAAGCAGAGCAGCCGGTGCCTGGCGCCGCCGTGAAAGCTGCTGGCCTGGTTCTGCTTCGTGCTTAGCAAGGCTGAGTTAACTGACAGTGCTCTGGACAGCTCTGGGCCGACCAGCAGTTGTGTGTGTGTCCTTGATGCTGGTCAGTCTTGTCCAATCTCATGGTGTAATTGCTATAAACAGTCGGAAAATCCCTACTGTGTTTTTCCACTTTGTACTCTGGACTTCAAATGTTCCCAAATGTCTTCATCTGGAAGTCTCACCAACACCTGGATGAATGCAGGATTTCCAAAATAAAGTCACAGTTAGTTTTTTTTGACATGCATTTTTTTTAAATTCTTACTTACAACGTGTCCTGTTGCTTATGTGAAAAATGTGGATGGACGGAGTAAGTTGCTCTGCTGTCGCCTTCTTACACGAGCACTGGCCCCTCCACGTTTTCCATGTGCCATCTTTAGTGAGTCCTTCATATTACCAATAAAATAGCCTCAGGGTTTTCTCCTTCTAGATAAAAATTTCACTAAATCCTCTTCCAGCCACTCCGCAGCTGTCTACTCCTTGGCAATTTAGTTGAGGTGCTTACTTTTTATTATCCAGAGTTTCCTGTTCCTCGCTTGCGATCACCATCAATCAAAATCAAGTCCGTTTCTTGTTCTCTCTCACCTGCTGCAACAGTCATTTCCAGATGCAGAAGCGACCTACTTGTATTTAAATTGGATGCGTCATTTTTCAGCCCCTTCTGAGCTGATGTCTCGCCAGAAGATGGCCCTTGGGACTGTCCTTACTGTACCCTTCTTCTTGAAAAGCAAGCTCTCTTTGTTCTTGTTACTCTGCACTCTCCTAATCTTCCCATCTGTTCTGATTCTTTTTTTTTTTTTCCAGCCTCCATTTCAGGTTCCCCTTCACCCTACTGAACAGTGAAAGTTTCTCGAGGTCCTCACCTAGGTCCTCTTTTCAATGAGTAAAAACCCACTGTATCTCCTCATTCATCTATATGCTGACGGATAATAATTCCATAGGTAAGACACACACAATTTCCCAAAGGTAGACCTATTGTCCAATTACATCTCTCCTACGTTACTTCATCCAAGCTTCAAATTCAAGTCCAAGTTAGATTCATCATCCTCTTCACCTTCACTTTTGGTCCTTGCTCAGTGTGTCCCATTCCCGTGGATGGATCTCCGATTTGCCTGCCTCTGTCTCCTCCTCCAGAGCTCAAGGACCGCCAAGTTCCGCCATCGTGCAGAGTCAGCATTCCTGCTTCTTCCTTTACATGTTGATATCTGCCACTCGTGTCTGGCCTACCACAATCTCTGTCTTATTTATTACAAAAGTTTTCATCATCAGAGTTTTACCTCTAGTCATTCCCCTTCCCACCGATAATCAATGAAGTTGTCAAAATAATTCTTCTAAAATGCAAATATTGACATTGCCACCCCTTTTGTAAAAGCTTTCAGCTTCTTTCAACTTGTTCTCAGGTCTAAAAAAATTACTCATTGTATTACGTGCAAGTTTTTTTTCTTACTGAGGAGTCCTCTCCTCACTTGCTACACACTACACGCTATTATACTGTCCCCACCAAATACGCCGTTCCACTCGAAATGCTTGCGGTCGTGGGAGCTTACCAGCGCCATGGCCTGTTCTGGGAAGACTCATCCTTCATGTCCCTGTCTGACTTACGGCTGGTGACTGCGCCACCTAACCTCCGTCGCTGTGGCGGGTTTTTCTCAGCTCTCTGGGCATAGGTGTTACCTCTACTAATTCTTCACGGAATCTTGAACTTGCCCTTAGTAGCACAAAGAAAGCTTGGATGTTAGTGCCTGTTTAGCTCTCGAGCTTTGCCAAGAGACTGTGAGAGCGAGGGAGGTACCGTTACCTGTGGGTTTCCCATCACGGACTGTCCAGTGCTGAGTCCAGAACTGGCATTCAGTAGTGGCTTAACTCTGGTTAGTTGAATACACGAATGACGATAACCTACTCTATGATCGTCTTTTCTTACATTTCTCATTTCATTGGCTAAAGAGTCCATTAAGAATATAATCAAGTAGTTAGAGGTTCATCAGAACATTTCTGGTCCTTCATTTTAATGGGACAATTGTGGCATCCCTTGGTAATATATGGCTTTAATTATTGTTAGCAGTCACACAACACTTATTAAAATAGTGAGCCAGTGTTTATTCTCGGGGTACTAGGAGGTTTTTAAAGCCATGAATGCATTTTGGATTTTATCAAACAGCTTTTCTAAAGTAATAAAACTTAATGGGATAGAAGCCTTTCTGCGTATTTACAAGTTACATAAGTTTGGGCATGTTCCTTTAATTGCTCTGTGAAACTGTTTTCTCATCTATACAATGGACATAATTATACTAAAGAAAATAAGTGCATAATGCGTATATTGAACAAAATAGTTAGAGTCAGGGTGTAAAATCTTGGCGTTTAACGTTTCGGTGAGGAGGCAGGCCCCGCACAGCGGGCGTGGAGCAGGGCCACACGGACGACTGGATGAATGCCCATGGTGCAGAGGGGGCGTGAGGCTGAGCTGACCTACGGAAACAACGCATACCATTGGTGAAGGTGATGACAGTTCGAGGCGTTTGTTTTTGTTGGGCCCGAGAGTAAACTGTCAGAGTGCTGTAATGGGTAATTGGCCATCATCTGTGAAACTCTGAAATGGTGCTGGCCTTCACCCAGCATTTCTATAGATTCACCTCTCAGCAGTAAATATGGGGTGGGGCAAAAGTGGGCTCATAGTTGTAGTACAAATGAATAATACAGTAATTAATAAATAATAATACAGAAAAACTCTTGTGTTTCGCATACTCACAACTATAAGCCTACTTTTACCCACCCCTGTGTTTACATGTAGTTCAAAGATATAAATTAGGGTATATTATTAGTAACAGTACAAAATTTTGAAAAAAGGTAAACATATGGATTTTTAAAAAGCACATTACATGGATATAATAATTATTGTGATGCCCTAAAGAGTATAGAACCATGTATGTTGGTAAGAAAAGGTATCTACGACAGTTTATGAAGAACTAAAGCTATTTCCAGTACACTATGCTTTTGCCGTGATACTGATTTGCAAATAAATGATGTATTTTGACGGTACCTGCTGCCATGTCTTTCCCGCCTGCCCTAGCAGCCGGCACTCAGCGTGTGACCGCACCGGATGTTGCCATGCCCCTCCTGACAATGCCCCAAGTACTTGGGGTTAGCAGGAGGAAGATCGTGCTCGTCAGAATCTGCGCTTCCTCGCGCGGCCTGGCTCCCATCCAGCGCCCAGACTCATCGCAAGGCACAGCCCCTCCTCCTCCTCTCTGCACCTCAGGCGCTCAGACCCTCTCCCTCCCTGCGCACCACGTGCCCGCCACCCCTCGACGCTCCAGCGCTGGGTCCACAACTCGCCCTGCAGACCCCAGGAAAGTGCCCATCTCCTACGAGTGGGTGAGGAAGGACACGAATGCCACAGCCCTGAGACCGCAGCTAGTTCCCAGCTTACACGCTGCCCTCCCCCTTGGAGCCCTTACACCCAGTGGGTCTTTCAGCCACATCCGGTGGCTCCACCGGGTTATAAACATCCCAAGGAAGAAACACGCCTGTCTGCGACTGTGTGTCTTTCTATCATCCTCACCTAGCACGGGATCTGGCATGTGCATAACAGGGACAGAGTTTCGTCGATGAATAAGAGGTGCCCTTATCTGATAACAGATAGTTACCAGTCACGAAAGCTTTTTTTTTTTTAAAGATTTTATTTATTTATTTTTAGAGAGGGAAGGGAGGGAGAAAGAGCGAGAGAGAGAGAAACATCAATGTGCGGTTGCTGGGGGCTGTGGGCCTGCAACCCAGGCATGTGCCCTGACTGGGAATCGAATCCTGCGACGCTTTGGTTTGCAGCCCGCGCTCAATCCACTGAGCTGCACCAGCCAGGGCGAAAGCTTTTTTTTCACCCTCGGCAGAGTAGTCATGGAGACACTTGTCTCCTCTCTGCGGCAGCGCCCATTCTCACCAGTTCTACAACGCACGTGCACTGACTCTATGAGAAAAGTAAAACCAGGATGAAGGTTTGTTTTCTTGTAGAACTTGAAGGTAAGGACCATGAAGGTAAGGACCTGCAGGCTCCATGAAGGTAAGGACCGCCTCCGACTCTGTCAGATTCGTGCAGCGGGACTGGGCAAGGTGACACAGCGACTCCCCTGCGCTCCCTGCGCACCCTGCGTGCGACAGAGTGTTCTAGCCACACATTCCGGAAACGTCTTCTCACGTTGCTTCAGCTCACACACCGGGGCAGCTGCGTTGTCCACACCAACGCCCCCTGCAGCCCTCGCGTGAAGATGAAACGGACACGATCGTCAATGTCCACAGTTCCGCTCCCGATTTTATGTTTCTGTATTTAATCCATTGATCCACGGCTGTCCCCTTTTTTTGCGGGCATGTATGTTACATTTCTCTGCGTTTCTCAAAGAGAATAACTAAAATGCAATTTTTATTTTTCTGAATATGTGTCTTAAAAAGTTATAGCTCTGAACGATGTAGTAAAACAAATGCGAGGTATTATATAGCTGAGGCAATTTGAAATTATTGGCACGCTATGGAGTTGCAGATCAGTCCTTGTAAGTGTTCATGTCCAATGTCAGCGGCTCGATGTAGCCAGCCTTAAATTGGCTATTTGCAACAGATCAACACTGGAAATTGAAAGAGAGGAGCACTTATGTCTTGAAGATATACCCCTGGGAAGTTTGCAGCCTCTGGTGGTGATTGAAAGCGAAAAAGAGGATGTCAGAAAGCAGCTCAGAACTGCGGAAGCACTAGAGCTAATTTTAAGTCATTCGTGTTTGCCAGAAGGTCATTGTTGCAGTCATTTCAAAACAGCTACCCTTGAATAGTTTTAAATTACTAAAATCTCATTTTCCACTCAGGAAAAAAGCGAAAAGGTGGTTAAGGCTTGTTTCAAATTATGTTTCAGTTGCTGGAGTGTTCCCGACGCCTATCGATTGCTCCCTCGTACTGACACAATGTTCAGCTGACGTGGGTGAGCGCGCGCAGTGTGCACACTGAGCTGTCCTGCGGGGTCAGTGGGTGCTGGGCAGACTTTAGGGAGAGTAAAGAAGAACATTTCCAAGTGGCCTGGACACCCTGCAGTGGGGAGGGGTCAGAGTGCTGTGACGGTCACCGGGCTCAGGGACAAAAATAAGGGGCTATAAACCTAGGTTTCCTGAATGGGAATAAAACATACATAAAGCAAGAGGCAGAGACAGAGGAGAGGAAGGTTACACACTAGGTCGGGGTGCGCGCAGGGTGGAAGGGCCACACTACCTGACTCCGGTGTCCCTCTGGGGGAAGTTGAACAACTGGGTAAATCACATACATTATTACTCATTTGCTTATAAAGGCAAGCAAGTATAGTTTCTAAGGATTCTTGGTGCAAACTCATAAAATCCTGCGTGTGTGTGTGTAAGACGGCTGATGGCAGGAGACTTGTTTTGCTCTGTGCTACGCCAGCCTTCCCCACGGACAGCTGTGGTTCAAGGGCTAGCTCGCTGCATCCAACACACCCTTGCCCTTCTCGGACACACAGGGGCAGAAACACCCGGCCACGGCTGCCCCCGCCTGCTGGGAGGCTATCACGTTCACGGGCGAGCCTTGGGTCGGGAGCACCGGGCAGCGTTCCGGACCTCAGCACCGGGGGCTGACTTAGAGATGCGGTAATTGTCATGAACAGGTGATGCCTCAGGAATCTCGGGTCCCTTCATCCACCTTCCCATCTATTTTTAGCACACATAGGCACTCTCTAATTTATCTTTGTCTAACTTGTCCTCCAGGCCGGTGGCTCCCTTGCTCTCAACAGGTTGCACACCTACCGGGTTTTACCCATCCTACTGGGTTTACCTGTTCTCCGCGGCTGCAGTGAGTTTTGTTACATGACCGTGAACTCACACCTCAGGTGGCATTGGCAGCTAAGCCGGAAGAGTGGAAGTAGAGAGGGAGCTGGGAGAGGCAGGGTATTCTGGACGTCCATTCGTGCTCTGGCTGCTTCTGTACGAAGGGCCGTCAGCCCATCCTGCAGCTGTGGCCACAGCAGGACCGCTGCTGAATAATGCTCGAGCCAAACTGAGCATGTGCACGCTGGCAAGGGCCGCCGGAAGTGAGGCAGGAGACCATCTGTTTTAGGGAGGATGCGGTTTAGACCACAGGTCACCGGCTGACCCGGAAGGTCCTCTAGACCCATCGCTCAAGGCACGAGGGTCACGTCCGGGGAAGAGCACAGGACTTCCGGTCAGAGAGAACACCCTCAGGACAGGTGCAAGGGTATCCCAGTGGCAAATGTACCTTCCCAATCGAACCACAAAGGCTCAATCTTTATTTATTTTTTAAAAGAGATTTTATGTATTTATTTTTAGACAGAGGGGAAGGGAGGGAGAAAGAGAGGGAGAGAAACATCAATGTGTGGTTGCTCCTTGATTGGCCCCTACTGGGGACCTGGCCTGCAACCCAGGCCTGTGCCTTGACCTGGAACTGAACTCGTGACCCTTTGATTTGCAGGCGGGTGTTCAATCCACTGAACCACACCAGCCAGGGCTCAACCTTTAGAAAGTGTCTACAAGCAGTATTTGTTTTGGAATTTCCAAAACGCTGTTCCACCTCTGGGATTTTAACGATCATCATCTGCCTTCAGAGTGAATAAATTCTTGGGCTCTTTGGGTAATGCACATGTCTGAAGTCGAGATTAAAGCACTGAGCTTCTTGCTAGTACCTCATGTGTGAAGGCTAAAGCAATTAAGTGAAGAAATAAAAGCAGTGAAATCGAACCTGTAGACCACATTCATGCTGCAAGTTCTAATGTTCCCACTCCTGATGAATGTTAACCATCGGTGATAATATGAGCTTGTCAGAGAGTAAGGTCCTGCACCCTGAAGATGCCAGCCCAGAACATAAAGACAGAGAAGCTGGTGATGGACCACATCTCCAAGAAGGACAGGGGGGGTAGAGTCAGGAGCTGACATGGAGGACGGCCTCTGAAAGAAGGAACACTTTTCAAGGCGGAGTGGGCCACTGGTTGTTTTGAGAGGAGGAAGGAGGGAGTAGCGACTACAGCCCCCGTTTCTCCTTGGAAGTGGTTGGTCGCTCCTTGCACTAGGGTCTCTGGATGCTCTTAGGAACATGTATCTGTCAGAGAGCCATTGGGCATTCCACTCAAGGAAAGGCTTTGGTGCCTCTCCACCAGAGTTCCTCCATTCTGTCCGCATCTGTATTAGGGCACCTTTAGATTATCACGCAATCTTGTTGCCGAATTGCTGGTGCCAGACAATATGGCAGCACATAATCGGGGTGGGAACTAAGAATGAGGCAAGAGTCAGGCTTGGATACAAAGTGGCTTTGAGGTTCATTTAGGTGCTGCATTGCTCTGGAGCATTGCACAGCCATCCTCCGCAGAAAAATACCTGGGTTCCATGTTTCGGTGGGTGGAACATGAATGAGAGCGAGGATGTTTCTGGGTGAGATTAGCATTTGAGTCGGTGGACTCCGCAGAGTAGACTGCTTTCCCCGACGTGGGTGAGCACCGTCCAGTCCAGTGAGGGTCTGAATAGAAGAAAAGGCACAGGAAGGCAGGGCCTGCCCACCTTTCCCTTGCCTCCCTGTTCCTGTTTTCTTCCTCAGTTTTGTGCTGGACACACCTACGTGCTCTTACATTGCTATGGACGACGATTGGGACCATACACTGTAGTAGGAAAGGTTCTGTTTTCTGATATCAATGAAGTTGATAAATTCTGATATGGTTATATTCCTTTTAAAAGGCAATGGTTTTGCCTTTTTTCTTTTTTAAAGTATTTTATTTCTTTATTTTTAGAAAGAGAGGAAGGGAAGGAGAAAGAGAGGGAGAGAAACATCAATGTGTGGTTGCCTCTCACATAGCCCCCACTGGGGACCTGGCCCACAACCCAGGCATATGCCCTGACTGGGAGTCGAACCTGCGACCCTTTGGTTCACAGCTCTCGCTCAATCCACTGAGCTACACCAGCCAGGGCTGCCTTTTTTTCTTGTTGTATCTCTTTTTGACAGTTGGATGGAGACCTCACCTTAGCTCATGAAACCATGAAGGTCAGGCTCACATGCACACCTAGTGACTGAGCAGTCAGCCCGTGGCCAGCTTCAGGATTCGTAAGGTCATAGACAGAGAGGTGTTCACTCAGAGGAGAGCCAGGGAGTCCGGGAGCGGCTCGGAATGGTCATCCGCTTCCAGAGGTTCACATCACATCTAAGGGACCTTCCCCTGTGGCCCTATCTATGCCATTCTGAACGCGAATGTGGCCGGTGTAAGCCCTTTATCTATTACTATGAATTTCTGGCATGTCCTTGCAAGGCCCAAGCTCATATAATCACTTCTGACACGATAGCAGGCATCATGTACTCATGCTCGGGAAGACCCTCGGGGTCATCCCGGTCTGGGAAGCACGGTTCCGGCGTCCTCTCTTTGGGATGCTTTCCACACTGAATCCGCAGGCTTGTCGGACGTGGTCTGGACAAGAACCCCCACCTCCATGAGCCACTCCCCTGTCTCTCCGTCTCTTTTCCAAGATGTGAACCCATGATGTGGGGGCTTTATTCTAACAGCTCCTTGTAACCGTACGTCCCACTACTTTCTTCCCTTGGTGTCTGTGTGGAGAAGAATGCTATCAAGTTCATATACAAGAAGTCAAACATTAATTTGCTTTTGCTTTCTTCTCCCTTTCTCAGCCAAAACTCATTTAAAAACGTAATCTAGTTTTTAAATTTATGTGCGAATGTTGCTATTAAAATACTATTGTTTTATTAATGTTAAGTTATTTTTGACTTGTGCATTGTCATGGAAGTGTATTGTTTGCTTACTTGTAACCACTTTCTGTTATCTGATGTATTTCATGGCTGTGTCCTCCTTATTTGTAAGTTCCAATCTGCCTCATCTATTGGTTAGCTACAGTGCAAGTTAAGATGTATATGTAAGTATATGCATATGTAAGAAAAATTTCCTAAGAGTACTTGATATACAGTTTTTCTTATTTTTTTTACTCATAGTAGCAACTTGGCTTGATCTAGAAGCATTTGATAACAACCTACTCTACATAAAGCTTCATATATATTTAATTATCTTTAGGCTTCAATGCTTTAAAATAAAAATCTGAAACTGTTCTGATTTTGAAATGTATGTGTTGATTTTTGCCTGAGTACTTATGGGACTTCTTTTTTCAGTAATAATAAAATTCAGTAGGTTTGGGTTTTGCTCATTAATTGTGGGGTTATCAGGTGAGTTAATTTTTAAATCTGGATCATCAAACCTTTGGAGAAGGGACTTATATTTCCTTATTTTTCTTGCTAGTTGTACTCTTTTTAATTATCTTTTCTTTACTCATATAATTCCAACTGTACATGAAGAAAATCTTTATTATTTATCTTCTAAGATTCATATTTTTCATAGTTTTCCTTTTCACTTATTACAGAGATAATGCCTTTATTTCACTGATTTGATTTTTACAGAAGTTTATCTGATTTTCTTTGCCTATATATTTTAAGTTGGACATGATAACTTTGATTCTATGGAGGGTATTTTAGTCCCAGAATATTCTCATTTTATGAATTTACAGGGGCTTGTAAATTTTTTTAAGTTTATTTTTTGTTTGTTTCTTTCTAGGCAGAATATATAACTTTGCTCTAATTTTATTCTTGGGATGTTAGTCTTTATCTTTGACAAACCGTGCTTTTTGCTTCTGCTTTTTTTTTAAGGCATAACAATCTCTGCTCGCTCTCCGAGGGAAGGGGGCGAGTCTCTCTTAGTCACGTGTGACCTCCAGCCTCCATAACAATGCACGGTGAAGAACATCACTTTTCATCAATGCTAGTTCATAAGCAGCCCGGGAAAAGCTCGCTGCCCAGGGTGACTTAGAGCACACTCTGGCTGCGGACGAATCGTGCCCACCGTGTGTGGTCGGCGCACACTGACCCACGTCAGGAAACAGCTCAGGTTCGGCAACCGTGCGGGATGTCTCAGATAGCCAGCAAGGTCTCCCGCCGTTGGAACAAAAGTGCACACGTTGAGACAGTGACTCGCGAGCAACAAAACCATCCACTCTGCCTCTCACAATTTTTCTCTCCTTCTGATGTTTGCTGATGTCCTACACATGCTACTGTGCTTTTAAGTTCCAGGGCATAAAAGGCACAAGCAGATTCCAGGAATTGCCAAATCATAACATTTGAAGTGGATTTTCAGAGGTACATTAGATGCTAATAAAACCATGTAGAAAAATGAAATTTTACTACTTAGAACTGTGGAATAAAACAAAAAACAAACATCGAGGATAAAAGAGACCATACAATTTTCACTCAGAATAACTTAGTTATCTATAAATAATATGGCAAGAATAAAGGTCTATTTCCAGGTTCTTTTGAGATTTATAAATAAGATTGATGAAAATGTTATTACTTCCAGCATATCTTTAATCTTAATATATTTTTCTCCCTGAATAGTTTGATAAGCCCTGCAAAAGTAATAAAAGTTCTTGAAAGAGCAAATATTTGAGGAAATTATTAATATGAAATAAAACACATTTCCTAAGTGTGTCGTCAAGACGTAATCTAGAGAATAGCATTATGTTTAATATTTCCCAATCCAGCCTCTGCCAGCATTATTGATCATATCCATCTCTCCGTGTGGGGTTTTATATTAGTGAGGTTGAATGGATGATGGGCTATGGTTTTCATGTTGCATCTGATATTGCAGTGATTTTATTAGGGCTCAATGAAATATATCCCATAGTTAATTCAGCTGATGAATGCATTCTACTCATGAAGTTACAATGAGTTCAGTTTCTATAAAACAGTCCTCTAGTGCATTGTCCACAATGGCCTGCTAATCCCAACTAATCAATCCGACAGACACACAGTGGCTTCTACACAACTGTTTGTGTGTCTGCATGTAAAAGTTTATCCAGAGCTGAAGCTTAGTAGTGTGTGTGTGTGCATACGTGTGTGTTTATGCAAAGGCAATAAACATATAATTTTTTCCCATGGAAGGACACACAAAATTTAGGATCCATTTGCCTATGATGAGAAATGGATAGTTATTTAACTGATGGAGTAAACAGAGGAGACTGCAAATTGTCTCAAGTGTTTTTAAATCTAATAAAGAAGGTACCTGAAAGAAAATGATACTGTAGGAATAACAATACATTCTTAGAAGAGTACACACAAATTTTGGTGTATTATTGTAGGCATATTAATGTGTTTTCAAAGTTGATACGCTTACTTCTGCTTTTGAGAAATTCCCAATTAGGAGACACAGCAAGAAATCACAATATTGCAAAATGTAATGACCAGTCCTAGAGTAGGAACACACTGGACCTGTGCTGTTCACATGCATGTGAACTACAGAGGAGGCGGCCCATAAATACACGAGTGGAAACAGATTTCAGAAATGTTGGGCTTGTGTGAATTCTGGATGACTCAGTACTAGGCTGCTAGGCACATAGAAAAACGCAAGGTATAGACAACAAGTTGTGAAAAGTATAGTTTGGGTACTTTTGCAGATCTGATGGAAAATTTGTCTGTGGAACAAGGCTCTTTGACATGTCAGAGGCAGGGTGAACTCAGAGTTCATCAGGGGAGCATTCCGCCGGGTTATGTCAGCCAGTCGGGAAGCCTGAAGACACGTCGGGCTCTGGGGGCCAATTAAAGGCGTATGATGTTAAGAGAAGTGAACTTTAGAAAGATAAACCTCTTGTATCAGGAGACTCTTGGAAATTCCTGCCACTCTCATCAAGATACTTGGCAATAACCTTTTAACAAAGTTTACTTCAAGTGGAAAAACACGTACTGTTCAATTCTCATTAATCTTGGTGTACAGTATATCTGTGAACTCTGGGCTTTGTAGTCCCAGAAGGGGCAGAACCAGGTAGGAAGAGAAACAAGGGTTCTGCTAAGTGAGCTCTGTCGGTCGCTTCCCTGAGAAAATTTGTCTTCTTGGTACTTTCATCTGTGAGAACAAACAGAGTGGACACAGTGCTCCAGAGGAGGAAGAAAACATTGTTTGGGTGTTATGTTATTCACCCGCCATGGCTATAAATGGGGAATAACTGGGCTGTACGTTTGGAACTTATCACACTTCCTATTCTGCGTTTTCCTTCTGGAGAACTTTTGAGTTCAAGGAGAAAGAGAGCTAATCCCTCCAAGACAAGAAGGCACAGGATGTGATATCTCCTAATTGTTTTGATCCTGAGTAAAACATACAGGACTTCCTTGGAATGAAATAAATATTGATGATGTTTGTCTTTTGTAATTCTGACTCCTTTGCTCAAAGTCATGCAAATTAAATAATGGAGGAAATTAGCATGGAATATGGAAAAAGGAGTCTTTCTGATATTTCACAACGCGTGCCCCCAAATGGCGGTATGAATATGTAAATTAAAAGATATCTCATTAGGAATATTTGGGGAAAGAAGTGACACCTTAGAGCTGAGTGTAACACTAGCAACATTTCTTCTCGGGATGTAGCTGAGTCCAGAAGCAGAGTGACAAAAAAGGATTAGAGGAGGTTCTCCAGTAAGAGATGCAAGACATTCAAAACTTGGGTTCTCTCTTCACCCCTGTTTCTATGCCTACATTGCAAAATACCCTAGAACTTAACTAACAATGATTTTATTGTATTTGTAGATTAAGACTTCACGCACAGCTTAGTTGGGCAATCCCACACCACAGGGAGTCAGCTGGGGTCATTTGATGTATGCACTTGAGCTTGACTGTGGGTCCAGAACAGTGGGACAGCAAGAGAGATGGGCTCAGCAGGGCTCCTGTGTTTTGCCTGTGGTCTCTCTAGCAGAGTCCCTGGTATTCTTCCATGTGAGCCCAGGCATCCAAAAAACCAAGACAGAAACAGCTCGTGCACTTAAAGCTCAGTTTTTAAGCCAATGTAGTATTCGCTGTACGTCCCTAGCACAAGTAGGCTAATACTGATGGAGAAGAGTGCAATCAGACCCATCTCCCAACAGGAAGAGGGTCAAGGGATGACCCGGGGCCACCTTGTATTGGCCCTGAGCCTGTAAGTCGGAGGCAGAGAGGGGCTTTCCTTAGCCTGGCAGCTAAGTCTGCCTTGGAGAGACAGAACGGTTCTCGGGTGGTGAGCAATGCCTGGAAGGGAGAAGGAGTTGATGGGTATTGATGACCAGCTCTCAATGGGCCCAAATCGAAGTCGGGCTGATCCTATACCTGCTTGTTCCTGAACAAAGTAGAGAACTAGGTCCCTGGAGCACCTTCCAATTTTTCTTTCAAGGTGCGGCCGGCTGCAGGGTGAGAGAGTAAGGAATTGAACTGCAAATGCACTCACATTTAAGATTATGTACACCATGAAAGATACGCAAAATTTCAACAAGTACAGAGTCTTATCCATTATAAACAACTTTAACATTATACCCAGAAAAAGCGTTCATGAGTGTGAATCCACACTGAAGCATAAAAGAGGTCACGTACACTCCCAGTAGAACACTGTGGCCTGGCACACGGACCTTGAGAATATCGTGCTAAGTGAGATAAGTCAGGCAGAAAAGCTAGGAAACATGTGATTTCACTCATATGTAGAATACAAAACTTAAAGCAACAGATAAATAAAAAAAACCTTATAAACACAGACAACAGTATGGTAGTTATCAGAGGGGAGGGGGTGGGGGCAGTCAAGGGTCAAATATATGGTGATGGAAGGAGACCTGACTTGGGTGGCCTATACAATGTACAATACACAGATGATGCACACAATATACAATACACAGATGATGTATCATAGAACTGTACACCTGAAACTGATAGAATCTTATTAACCAATGTCACCCCAAAAATTAATTAAAAAGAAAGAAAAAATATTATAGAATAGGGAAAAGAAATAAAGATGAAGATAATAAAACAACAAAGCAACACGTTTATTGCAAAACTCAGTAGATTTTCTGAACAGGCGCCTGGACGCCGCTCAGCCGCACACCGCAGAACTCAGAAACAAAGCCGAGTGCTTTGGATGGCAGCACCAAGGTTCAACGCTGAAAAATCTGAAATGGAGACTCATGAGAATCAGAAAGGAGTTCCAGGAGGGAAGAACAGATTGAGTGGCAGAGAAACAGTAGGATAATAAGTAATACTCAATAATTTATGAGGATAATTTGAAAGCAAATGAACAGTTTCTGTAAAGAATACATGGAAAGCAACTCATGCATATCAAATTGTGGATAAACTTCAGAATGCCGGTTAGGAAGGAATAGTCTTTTTTTTTTAAGATTTTATTTATTTATTTTTAGAGAGGGAAGGGTGGGGAGAGAGAGAGAGAGAGAGAGAGAGAGAGAGAGAGAGAGAGAGAGAGAGAGAAACATCAATGTGCGGTTGCTGGGGGTCATGGCCTGCAACCCAGGCATGTGCCCTGACTGGGAATCAGACCTGCGACACTTTGGTTCGCAGCCCACGCTCAATCCACTGAGCTACGCTACCCAGGGCAGAAGGAATAGTCTTAAGCTCAAACAATGCCGGGACAAACGTGCTGACTGAGGAACGGGAACCACGCCCGTGGTCTGTCCTTGACAGAGGACAGGGACGCGGAGCTCGGGCACTGCAGCGCCCTGTGCGCCATGGGGCCAGGTCCGGGTTTCTCAGCTGTAAAGCACAGATAAGGGGTCATTGCCGTCCTGTCCAGGCAGGCAGGATGATCAACTTCAGTGTTATTTATAAAATTGTTAGAACTGCTCCTGGTACACAGCGCTAGTTTTCTGCGATTATCTTCTGATGTTTGTCATGGCACTGCCTGTAACAGAACTACGGAGCAATGTTTGCAAGTGTTGGAGAAAACCAGTGTTGAACCTAGAGCAGCCAAACAATTGTTTAAATGGAAGGCAGTACGAAGATCTTTCAAACATCTAGGAATTCAAGATGCTCTTTAAACAAACTACTAATGATGCACTTTATCAGAGCAAAAGAATGAATATATGTAAAGGAAATGCAGAAATCCACAATGACCAAAGAAATAAGCAAAACATACTGTTGCCCAATTAAGATAGGGCTGCTAAGATAAATATATTACAACGATAAGAATCTAAAATTACTGCTGTTACCATTAAGAAAGGTGGAGGAAGGTAGTGAGGATAGAGAGATATAAAATAATGCTACATTTAAAAAAATGTTATTCTGGGCTAAAAAACTGGATTTTGGTTTAAAGACTTTAGTACCTCAAAAATGACCAACATTTGCTGGTTAGAGAAAAAACCTAAATAGCATATCTACCTAAAGAATACCGACCATTGAAAGAACACCAGGCCAGTTTTATGAGACTTCTACCATCTGCCTGCACTTGGAAAGAACATAAAAGCTTCTACTGAAATTGTTTCCGAGTCACACAAAATAATCTTCTGATGTCGTATATAGAATCTGTAATAACTCACCTATGTAATTCAGCTATCAACTTATACAAATTAAAAAATACTACAGGATAACATCCCCAAAAGATATATATGTATATACCAAAAATATAATTATGAATATTAGAATATTTTGTTTTCTGTATATTAACAATAATAATCTCATAAATTTTATATCATTAAATAATTAGGCTTTGTCATTTAAAGAATATCAGTATAATTTATTATAGTAACAAATGATATAAGATAAAAAACATTGTGTAGTTGCATAAAAATATTTCATAAATTAAAATGAACTTTCATTTAAAAAACTCTTGGCACTCAAAGAATGAATTTTCTTGATTATTTAGATCACTCATTAGGAAATACAGAAAATAGCAGAGTTAATCATGAAACTTTATGTCATCCCATTAGTGTCAGAAATGAAAAAATTTAAGAGTTGACATTATTAAAAATAACCTTAATGGGGTTTGGTGATCTTGGTTAATTTAATTGTTCAAGATAAAAAGGCTAAGATATAAAGGAGATAAAACTTGTGCTACTTCTGTACATAAATGATAAATTGCATTTCTCTCTTGGAATTTAAATATGGCCACGTCGCTTGCCTGCCGACCAGGAAAATGTTAGTAGAAATGCCTTGTCGCGTTTCTGTGGCCGCAAAAATTCACAGCCAGTGTGCAGCCTGGTTTCCTGTCCTGCTGTGACAAACGGAAGCTCAGGTATTGAAGTAACGAGAACCTGAGACCAAAGAAGTTTCAGTTTAGGTCAGCCAGACTCAGAGAAACAGGAATGAAAGAAGGGAAAAGAATTAGGCAAAAAACACACGAAGGGGGACCCAAAAACCCCAGAATTTATTTATAAAATCTTGTGTATTTATTCTTACATGTGTAAACTTCAGTCACCTTCAAAGTACTCTCCACTTGATGCAACACACCTATTGAAACGTTTTTTTCTGTTGCTCAAAACAGGTTTTGAACTCGTCGATTTTGATGCAATTTAGTGCTTCTGCAGGTTTTTATTTGTTTGTTTGTTTGTTTGTTTCACATCTCCCACACTGGCAAAACATTTCCCTTTGAGGACTTCCTTTCATCCAGGGAAACAAGAAAAGTTGCCTGGGAGACAAGATTGGTGAATGGGGGGGCGGGGCACAGGGATCATACTGTTTTTGGTCAAAAACTAATGCACATCCAGTGCCCTGTGGGCAGGTGCGCTCATAAATCACCATCATAACATGGGCAAAGGTGTTGAAAGAGGCTTCAGAAAAAATTCACTGAAGCCCAGCACAGCCTCTCACAACAACACCAGCTGGTCCACGGATGCAGATGGGTTCCTAGAACACTCACCTAGTAGGACAAGCCTGTGCTACAAGGGGCCCGTCCTCCAGAAGGCAATCCCAGTTTTCTCAGGGCTCCCCATTAGGTGTGCATAACCTGCAGACACAGATAACAATATGGTGCCGGCCAGCGAGGAAGGGGGACAGGAACTGGGAGGGAGCAGGCGATGGTGGAGAAAATGGGGACATCTGTAATAGTGCCAACAATAAAAATTAAAAAAATAAAAATATTCTTTGTTAACTGCAAGGAGCTTGGGCCATTTTTACTACAAAAAAATCTCATTGAACTGAGTAATATAAATTGAAACAAGATTTGAAAGGGAAAAACCAAGTTGAAGTCTTTGGAGGAATTATGATTATTTACCTAAGAAAGAAAAAAAGCAGCTCACTTTTTTAATTTATAAGCATTTAGCAAGGTGGATAGAGGGATGGTCACAGTCTTAGTACTCTACAACAGAACCCAAAAAGCATTCACAAAATATAGTAAAAGCAAAAAGCATTCAGAAAATATATTAGAAGAAAAGATCCTAGCAATAACAGAAACACCCACCATCAAGGTGACACTATGGTAGATACACACATACAGAGAGGGAGGGAAGAAACTTTTCAAAATTAATCCTACCTGATGGAGAAAAGTACGGACGTGTGTCGCACACAAAATACTGCCATCATAACTAGCACTACCGGCAGCGGTAAATAGGCTCCTTTAAAGTGGTTACGATTGGAGGAAGGATAGAATAGGAGAGTGTGTAAAATCAACAGCTCCTGAGTCATGTAAATCAATATTGGAGGCATGTATTTACTGAGTACATTTTGGAGCAACGTAATTTATCCAGGCGCCGCAGCCGTGTCCGTCGAGTGGGAACAGCCGTTTCACCCCCTGCTGCGCCTCCGGTGACTATTGTCGACGGAGCACCAGGGGCTGAGCACGCTGCCTTACCCAGTGAGACTTCCTTGACGCGGGGTTTTGATTATCGTCCTGTTTGTGAACTGGTCGTTTTTGTTTCCCCAGCGCGCCCCGCCAGAACACAGGGGCAGGGCTGGTAAGAGGGAACAGGCTGGAAGACTAAAACTTCTAAAACTCCAGCATAAAAAGTAACTCTGCGGAGATACTTTAGATGTCGAATTTCTCCTTTCTCCCCAAGCATTTGCAATAGAGAAAAACAAACCCCAAATATCATGAAACCAGGGTGTTCCGTGTCAGCTCCTGCCACCCAAGTTGCATTAGGAGAGAAACAGCCGCAAAGGAGGGCAAGGAAAGACTAGCAGGGTTTTCGACTTTCATTTGGGGCGGCATTTATGCCCGCCAGGCGGCGAGTCTGTGATCCTGCCTCGCTCTTTGTCCAAGGATAATTACGAGCATTCAAATTTGAAAGCATAAATGTCCCATAACTCTAGTTATTTGATCTCTTTTTCCTCTTCTATATGTAGCACTTTAAAGCTGAATTTGATAATGGTGAAAATCTGCTAACACTATTATGATTTTGAAATCATTAACAGCCTTCTAAGTACTTCCCATGTCAGCCAGGAACCCAGCTCAAGAATTAGTTTATATTATATTCATAATAAGGGTTGAAGCCCCGCAGAGAGACATTTTACTTTGACATGCATAACTATGTCACATAAGGTTATTACCGGGAGAAAGTGGGGCGGATATATTTAGAATAATTTTCACACTCCTAAGTAAAATCCGTACAAGAGAGTTGTTTGCCAAAGACACCTTATCTGTGCCGATACCTGGCTGTTTTAGAGCACTTTAATATTCCAGCGAGTTCAACAAATATAAAAAAGCAGGTTGACATACCTTACCCTGGATTCCAGGATTTATACGAACCTTCCATTTTAAAAATTATTTCTGTCCTTTAGTCACATTCAGATGGAAATAGGCCAACATGTTGCAGCCAATACCGAAATGTCTTCACTAATAACATTTGAAAGTGATCTGGGTGAAGTCGAGGTGCTTTCATATTTTATGGAACGAGTTATCTGATTTTAGCATCGATTAAAAACTTACCGAGATGGGTGACGGCATGGAGGAGAGACGCCTGCTGGGAGGGTCACCAAACGGCTGCGGAACGGCCTTGGGTGTCGGAGCACACACGGACCAGACTGAAAAGGGCTCCCTTTCAGAGGGTGCAGGGCCCACGAAGCCTGGCTCCTCATGAGGACGAAACCAGCCCAGGTGAGTCCCCGGGGAGGCCGGCAGGCGGAGGTCTCGGGGCCCTCAGGCAGGGCTGCGGGGAGAGGATGGAAGGAAGGTTCCAGATAGTCTACCAGGATTACCCGCCTTCACCACCCACTCCTCATCCCCACCCTGTGCCCCGCACAGCCAGGGACTACCGCTTAACTGACTTTCTAGCGTAACACTGGAAGCTTACATTTTGGAGAGACTTTACCTCTCACTTTTTTTTACCTCTATTACCCATTTTTTAAAAATATATTTTATTGATTATGCTATTACAGTTGTCCCATTTTCCCCCTTCACTCCCCTTCACCCTGCCCACCCCCTCCCACCCACATTCTCCCCCTTTAGTTCATGTCCATGTGTCATAAGTTCTTTAGCTTCTCCATTTCCCACACTATTCCTGCCCTCCCCCTGTCTATTGTCTACCTACTGTCTGCGCTACTTGTTCTCTATATCTTTCCCTCCCTCTCTCCTCCTCCCACTTCCCTCTTGCTAACCCTCCATGTGATCTCCATTTCTGCATTTCTGTTCCTGTTCTAGTTGTCTGCTTAGTTTGCTTTTGTTTTAGGTATGGTTGTTACTAACTATGAGTTTGAAGTCTTTTTTTACTGTTCATATTTTTTATCTTCTTTTCTTAGATAAGTCCCTTTAACATTTCATATAATAAGGGCTTGGTGATGATGAACTCCTTTAACTTGGCCTTATCTGAGAAGCACTTTATCTCCCCTTCCATTCTAAATGAAAGCTTTGTACCTCTCACTTTTAATTCTTTAATTATGTGGAAGTAAAAATTAATAGGAAGCAAGAGATAGGAATCCACTTTTATTTTTCAGTTTTCCTCAGTACTATTTACTGATGTATTTGTCCCCTCTTGAATTATAATATCAGCTTCAAAGTATATTATTTTCATGTACATCCAGACTTGTCTTTCAGCAGTGTTTTATTTTGTATTTTTCTGAAATATCTGCTTTGTTCCGTGTGCCTCTTTGTTGCAATGGTGATGTGCACTTTTTAACGCTATTGCTTTAGATGTGTTTTATGTCTGATAAGACGTACTTCCTCCTTTTCACTAATCCCTTCCATGTTACTCAGCTACGCGCACAGAGGTCATTGAGATACGCAAAACACCCAACCTCGTTTTTAACTGAGATTGCACTGATACACGGAGTTTCTCAGAGTGCACATTTGACAGTGCTTAGTGGGCAGTCGGTCCCTCGGCCACTGTCAACCGCGATGGCCATTGTTGCCATCGTCAAGTCTTCCTGGTGGTTTTTATGCGTCATCTTGGTTGATAACTGCCCAGTTACTTTACAACTCTGTGCTCCACTACGTGGCATTTTATCTTTTCTGAATTAAAACTGGCAGCATATGACACCTGCGTAGGTAAAAAAGGAAACCTTTCTGACCTCACTTCTTTGTTCCAAGACACTTTCTGTTGGTTCTGTTGTTTCTTCCCAATCAGATAGACAAGCAGTGAACCAATGGTAGTTCAGTCTCTTTCCCCCCAGGCTGGAGAGGCCTTACTTGTGTTTCCGAATTGGGTCGCCAGGAGTTGCCCCACTCTGCTGGTTAGTGGAGGAGATGTGGGCGTTCTTGTCCTGGCACTAACCCGGGAGGGGACGGTTTTGTCTGCTCTGTGCCCGCCTATCATCTATCTAGTGTCTATCGAGTATTATAGAATCCATGCGAGGCTAAGGAAGTCCGTTTTTTCATTCTTAGTTCGTTGGTTTAGGTTTTAATAAGGTATTAAACAGGTAACCAAGTGCTTATTTCTTCTGTATTGGTAGGAATAATTATATTCCTTTTAATTAATGTGGTGAATTACATTTTTGAGGTTAAACCATCTTGAAACTCCTGGGATGACCTCAATTTATTGTACTGCATTACATTTTCATTTGCTGTTGTATTTAGTTATGATTTTATTTATAATTATACATGTATCAAATGGTTATATTTTATTTATAATTTTTATGTTTATATTCATAGTTGGAATGGTAACTATATTCCATTGTCATTAGCCCTTTTTCAGATTACACTAGACTCAAAAACTGAAATTGTCGGTTGTAGTTATTTTCTACTTTCCCTCTTGCATAAGATCTTCCTTCTGACGGTAGCTGGGCGCATGCGCATGTCTGTTACATGTGTTGAGTGGTGTACTCTAAGTGAATGTGGTTTGTAGTGTGTGAATTATAACCTATTAAAATGGATTTTAAATAACTCCATTAGTTTCTAATTCCTCTGCCAGTATTGGGAAGTCCAATATTAATGATTCTTGTTACTTTGTTGATGATAGATTCTTTCTCTATGGCGATTTTCTTTTTTTTTAATGTGTTTTATTGATTATGCTATTACAGTTGCCCCATTTCCCCCCCTTTATTCCCCTCTGCCCTGCACACCCCCTCCTACCCACAGTCCCCGCCCTTAGTTCATGTCTATGGGTCACACATGTAAGTTCTTTGGCTTCTACATTTCCTATACTTTTTAAAAAATTTTAATTGTTGTTTAAGTACAGTTTTCTGTCTTTTACTCCCACCCCAGCTCACCCCCCAGCCCTCCTCACCTCCCTCCATTTCCATGCTTCCTAGTTTTTGTCCACGTGTCCTTATACTTTATACTTGTTCCTGCAAACCCTTCCTCTTTTCCCCTGAAATTCCCTCCCCTCTCCCCTCTGGTCACTGTCAGCCTGTTCTCTAGTTCAGTGTCTTTGGTTATATTTTGCTTGTTTCTTTGTTTTGTTGTTTGGGTTCCTGTTAAAGGTGAGATCATGTGGTATTTGTCCCTCACCACCTGGCTTATTTCACTTAGCATAATGCTCTCCAGCTCCATCCACGCTGTTGCAAAGGGTAGGAGCCCCTTCTTTCTTTCTGCTGCATAGAATTCCAGTGTGTGAATGTACCACAGTTTTTTGATCCACTCATTTACTGATGGGCACTTAGGTTGCTTCCAGCACTTGGCTATTGTACATTGTGATGCTATGAACATTGGGGTGCATAGGTTCTTTCGGATTGGTGTTTCAGAGTTTGTAGGATATAAACCCAGCAGTGGAATTGCTGGGTCAAAAGGCAGATCTATTTTTTAGTTTTCTCAGGAAATTCCACACTGTTTTCCACAGTGGTTGTACCAGTCTGCTATCTCCCCCTGTCTATTTTGTTCGTATTATTTATGCTACTTATTCCCTAAACCTTTTACTCCATTTCCCCCTCCCCTTCCCTGCTGATAACTCTCCACGTGATCTCCATTTCTGTGATTCTGTTGCATTCTAGTTGTTTGCTTAGTTAGTTTTTGTTTTTGTTTTCTAGGTTCAGTTGTTGATAGTTGTGAGTTTGTTGTCATGTTACTGTTCATATTTTTGATCTTCTTTTTCCTAGATAAGTCCCTTTAGCATTTCATATAATAAGGGCTTGGTGATGATGAACTGCTTTAACTTAACCTTATCTGGGAAGCACTTTATCTGCCCTTCTATTCTAACTGATAGCTAATCGACCTTCCCCCACTGCCCTTGGCTCTAATTTTGAGGACACCTTCCTTTGCCACCATCTCGCTTTGGCACAGCTGAGAAGGGCATTAAGAATATGGCCCCCTGTCCTGGGGACAAGACAGCCTTTTCAATCTCTTCCTTGCCCCTTGAAGTCTGGTGAGCCGATACTTATTTTCCTTTTTGAATAATCAAAATTTTCTTTTGGCTCACACTAACGACTGCTGAAAACACACGTGTCAAAAACCAGTCCTCTTCTCAATAATTTCTGGAAGGCAAAGCAAATATTTTTGGACAATAATCTAATCTATATAAAGATGGAGCTTCTGTTTTTTAGATAGAACCCCTGAAGAACTCAATTTAATAGTTGTTCCTACCTGCCTGTTACACTTTATTGTTACACGCAGCTAGAATTTGCTATGAGAAATAACATTTCAAAAGCGATTAGAAATCAGACCTTGCAGCTCGTGTTTGCAGTGGACGCCCGTCCTGACCACGTGGTCCTGTGGCCTCCACACTAGCGGGCACGATGGGTGGAATCTTACAGCTACTGAACCTGCCCCTCAGCTCCTGACTCATCAGCTGCAAGAGCATAAATCTGTCTTCCCGCAGTGCACAGGGGCCATTCTTTCTGCTGTCCACAGATCGGCGCGCAGTAGACACAGGCCATCTCACGTGCTGTCACTGACCAGGCAGCATAACTGCTTACTGTGAGCTGATGACATTGTCTGCAAACCTCTGTTATTAAAACTCCATTTTCATGTAGCATAATGTCCCTCTTTGCCCTGCTTTCGCTGTGCGCTCTTTAATTTTACATTTTCTTTTAAAGTGTGCATTGCAAACTAAGGGCATGTTTCTAGGCATCCTCATTTTCCTAGAGAATTGGACAAGGCTACCATTTTCCTTGTTTTAAATAACCATTCTTCCATATTTTGAATATTACATATTTACCTTTTCTGGCAGCTGCATTTATGAAATAATTTTTAGAGGAATCATCTAAATATCCTATTATTCAATTGGTCATTTAACATAATTGCTATATAGCCTTGTTACTAGTCATGCCTTTTACATTTTTATCCACACGATGGATAAAGTTTTCAAAAGGACAAGCCAAGGATAGAGCCGGTGTCACTGTACTGGAAGCCGTCCTTACACATTGACACCTGTCCATTCATCATCTCTTTGGGTTGAGTTTTTCAATCAGCTCCTAATCCATCACTTTGATATTGCGCTTTTCTAAATCTTGTCCACAAATGCCTGGTCTGACATGATTTGTTCTTTGTGGGTCTACGTTTACCTCCTTCTCCGAGGAGCCATCTTTCAACTCGTGTGACGTGTTCCTCGGGAAGGAAGGTGATGTGACGTTGTGTTACAGCAGCGGTAAGCAGAATCGCTGTCCAGCTTTTTAGAGTAGAGTAATTATTTGCCAAAGCTCGACCTTGTAGTTCTTCTGAGTTTCACCAAGTTTCCTCAAATATTTTCAAGAATATGTCCAGGGGCCCATTCTGAAAAGTATCTGAATAACTTAGGATATTAATCCATCAGCTTTAGTTGACACTTAAAATAGTGATGGATGTTACTAGAATCCTTTTCATCTATCCCAGGTCTCAGAATCTTGCCTAGTGGTCATGCTCTTTGCCTCCAACTGAGAGCAATTCTAGAAACTGATCCCTGTTGTATCATTGTCAGTCATCGATGCAACGGACCCAAACCCACGCATTTTCCAGTCGTTGCCGAGATTATATCTAAAATCACTATTATTTCACCTTGTCATCCTTCCAGCCAGTTTATGTACTGCACACGGGTTAAACAAGAAAAACAGACACTTTAAGGTTTGTAGGTTGCAATGTCTCCATTAAAGGTAAGAAAGGGCTCTGGCTAGTTTGGTTTGGTTTGTTGAAGCCTCGCCCCATAACTGAAAGGTTGTGGGTTGGAATCCCCTGTCAGGGCAAACGCCTGGGTTGCAGGTTCAATCCCCAGTCCAGGTACGTATGGGAGGCAACCAGCTGGCGTTTCTCTCTTGCATCAGTGTTTCTCTCTCTCTCTTCCTCTCTCCCTTCCTCGATCTCTGAAAGCAATGAAAAAGTGTCCTCAGGTAATAATCAAAAAAAATTAAGAAAGGAAGACAGATCTTGTCAGGGAAAGATAACTGAATGTGAGTTCAGATATGTAAAGGTGTAAAGACCAAACCAATACTTTCTGGTTCTTTTCTTCATAGGTCCTAAGATGTTGTCATCTGGAGTTTGTCCTGTGATACTACGACTTTTCTAATATAGAGCCATACACCGATGACAGCACCACATAAACAGCCTTAAAGTACTGTGTAAATGGGGGCTGTAAAGCATCTCGTTGTTATCATTACTTTGCACTATAAAGTTGACATAAGAAATGGGTAAAAAAGGGGAAATGAAAGCTTCACATTGAGAATTGAGAGAAGATTTCTTCTCTCATTGATTTAGCTGGTATATGTAATTACTAGTGAGGAAATAGTCCATTCATTCATCTTTAGCAATTAAAATATGCTAATGAAAGTAAGCCAAGGCGCGTCCACAGGGGCATACGTTGAAGGTGAAAGGGAGGATTTTTGCAGTGTAGCAGCGCCGCGTGACAAGTTGTCACCCATTGGTGACTTGGGGAAATTTCAGTCTTTTTTAATCTTCATAGGTCACATTTTAAGTATTTTTGTAGTTTTGCAAATTTAAAAAGTTTAACTTGTTTCACATTAAAATGTTGTAAAGTGGAACCGGGAATATGTCTCGTCCAATCACTGTTTTTTGAAAAATACACATTGAATTGAATTTACTTGACAAATAAAAATTATAGATTATTGAACTAGCTGAGTGCATATGTTTATTAATTTTCCTTATGTTAATAATTAATGACAGGTATTCCTATAATTTAAAAATTTAAAGTATGAAATTACATACACTTTATCCATGAAGTTTTTTTTTTTACAGATTTTATTTATTTATTTTTTTTAGAGAGGGAAGGGAGGGAGATAGAGAGAGAGAGAGAGAGAGAGAGAAACATCAATGTGCGGTTGCTGGGGGTTATGGCCTGCAACCCAGGCATGTACCCTGACTGGGAATCGAACCTGGGACACTTTGGTTCCTAGCCCGAGCTCAGTCCACTGAGCTACACCAGCCAGGCCCATGAAGTTTTTTATGGATACTAATTTGGGGCCCTATATATAATATATATTATATGTATTATAATTAAATATATATATATGTCCTCCAAAGAGACTCACCTGTCAAATTTATTGTTTCTTGCTTGTTTATATATTTTCATAGTTCTTTTTGGAGAACTTCATTCTTTATGCCATTAGTATTTCAGCACATTTGAGACATCAAAAGATACAAAGTAATTAATAGTAATAAATACTGTAATTTCTTTAATTTGCTATTTATTTTAAATGAATAGTATTTAAAGAGCTAGTTATTTTTATGTGAAACATGCATTTTAATTTTAAAGACATTTAAAGTACTTAATAGAGGTGATATTTGTGCATTCATTACAAGTTAATCAATTTCTAAAATATGGCAGCATCATTGAGCTTTCATTCTGGAGTCTGTGCAAGTCCATTTAAACCAGCATTATTGTACTGTGCATGAGGATACTTAGTCACCTCAGCGGCGCTCTTTGACCTAGCCAGATTAAAGGCTGGGTGGAGGCAGCACCGATGTAGGCGATGAAACTCTTCTCTCGGCTTCTCTACTTGTGCCCGTTTCCGACGTCGGCGCCAGAGCAGCGCGTGGCCGGAATGAGCCAGTGCTGAGCGGCCAGCACTTGTCTGTGTCAGCACAGAGAGAAGCAAAGACATCAACGGCTGCGCGTCCCTTCGCCTCGGCCAACTTTCACACAAACGTGCTCATTTCTTTCCGCTCTGGACCCTACGGGGGCGCTTGGCCAGCTCCCCCGCATCACAAGAGAAACATACAAGGACATTTGTTTTGAATTTTCTTTGTTCCCTCTCCCACTCCTCCCCAAAGATGAGCACGGGCTGGTGGGGAGGACAACTGGTGGGGCTGGGAAGTGGATGCACCCAAACCCTCTTTTTCAGAACAATGGACACTGTCTGCGAGGTTAAGTGATGCCACATTCAGTTGGCCCTGGTCTTGGACACAGTCCTAGACAGGCCCCTTGGCTGCAAATCTAATCCCCATTTTCCAGACAGCTGTGGTTTTAAATAAGCTGATATTTTGTTCCAGTTTCTATGATTCTTATACCTTTTCAATGAAATCCAAGGTCTGAGTATACAGGGTACTATAATTGATTGGTATTTCTAATTCTCCTCAGTTGAAAAAGATTTGCTTTCCCCCCCTTTTATGCATCTGTCTTTTTCACAATTTCTGGTTGAGAAGGGGCTACACAACCACATTGGGTCCTACTAGGCACTTACTTACTGGAGTATTTGGGGAGAAAACAGTCTTCCACTGCAACGCCGCGCCAGAGACGAAGGGTCGTGGCTTTCCTGCGGAGCAGAGCCTGCTTGGGAGAAAGTGAGAGGCAAGACCCAGCGCGCACAGGTGGTGGCAGCCACGTGCTCCCCTGTTGCATGTTGCAGGTGTGGCTGTTGTTCCCATGTACACGGGCAGATAGATTTCCATGTCTCTGGACTAGCCCAAGCTGGATTTCTATTTTTTGCAGCCAAGAGAGATGGTCTCATGGGGAAGCCGGAGGACACCAACGCCGGAAAATGGAGCTGGCTGCAATGAGGGCAGTTCCTAGCTAGCGGGATGCCCCTGCTTCCGGCTGAGATAAGAACCAGGTAACCATGACGAAGCTAACGGGTGACAACGGGACAGGGGAATTGTATAGACTCAAGAGATATGATAAAACTGCCTTTACATTGTTCATAGACAAATAATAATTGATAATATTTACCAATCAGTAATATCAGTAGATGCAATTTATTTAGAGGAAGTCAGACCTATCTGTGAAAAGTGGGAAGTGGTTGCCATAGCCAGTTCCAGTCAAAAGAGAGCATCTAGAATCATACTTTTTCTCCTGCCATAATGAGCTATAGGAACTAAATAGATAAAACAGTTGTTTTAGGTACCAGCTAGCTACCAGTGCGAGGTCATGGTGACCGCCGGTGAGCCCCCAGCTCCCCCACTTTCTCCCTGCAGGCTAGGACACAGGGCCTGGGAGGGATTAGAGGACACGGGAGTCCATGTTCAGGAGCACGGAAGCAGCTGGGATGTGGGGAGAGAAAAACGCCGGAGAGAAAAACACCCACAGTGGATAACAGTTTTCCGCATGGCCTTGGTGGGCACCCGAGCTGGGTTAGGGAAGACCTAACCGAGGCTGGCAGCTGCAGAGCTGGGGGTCCAGGTGGCAGCCCAGGGGTGAGATGCCAGGGAAACCACGGGTGCGGAGAGAACCTTGAAGGGGCAAGGAGGGCGTGGGCCTCTGACTCGGGTGGGGCCACGAGGGTGACTGTGGCTACGCTTCTAAGTGATGCAGCTGGAATCCGGTGAAATAATTGATAGAGACAGACAATCCGGGTGAAAAAGCTACAGAGTTGATTTGGGAACTATTTTAAAATATTTTAGAAAGATTGTGCAACTCTGAAGTTAATGAGCAGAGTTTGAAAATTTATATCCATACCTCAGGAGAACAATCTTCCCCAGTGACATGGATGTGTAAGTCATTTGTGACTAGATTACAATGGAAATGTACTGAATAAATGAAAATTTAGGAGACAAAATGTAGATTACAGGAGGAGCCAAAAACAGTGTGTAAACAATGCCCGTTATGCAAGGGGCAGGCGCAGGAGGAGGAGGGAGCCAGCTACGGGACCTGCGAAGGAGCAGTTCTAATAAAGAAAAATAAGAGGGTGGTGCCGCAGAAGCCGAGAGCAGCAAGTAACAACAACTCCTACCTCTGGTCTGGAAAGGCACCAGACACCTGTCGGGGACGCAGTAAATATTTGTGGAAGGCATGGATTAATGAATGAATGAATCAATGAGGCTAATGCCACCAGATGAGACGCACGGGCCATCACGGACAGCAATTATGAGATGATTTAATAGCCACGGGGTTAGTGGAGTGTGTTGTGCACACGGCAAACTGCAGAGGAGACGGCACTTTGGAAAGCGGAGAGGAGCGGATTCTCACGGAAAGTAGGCCCGCCTTGTCCAGTTCAACAAAACCCAACATGGCACCACGGAAACAGGAGGGAAGCGCTCAGTCCTCGCTCTGCGGAAAACATCCTCGTTAAACCTGCTTGTCTCCTTGTAGGTTATGAGAAGTTTACACACTCTAAGTACATGCGCACTTTCAGGTTCAAAAAATGAGTAAAGCTTACTCATTTCCAGCAAAAAGGGGAAATGTCACCGTGTAGTGTATATAGAAGAGCAGTATTTTCGATGGTGTTATGGGAATAGACACATTTCTAACTCCTGTCTTTTCCTTCTGCAGGAAGCGGGGAGGGATCTAAATTATGTGCCGTTTGAGAGTTGCACAAAAGAAGGGGCTCACGATAAATAGAAGAAAATCAGCACACAGTACTTATGGGCATCAGAAAATGCCATTTAACCACATCCAATAAATATGTAACTGGCACTTGAATTGTTTAAGAATTGCTATCAATTAATACAATGAATTAATTGAGCAGATTCTAACACTTTCATGCAGTCGATGTGCTAAATAGAGAATTTAAAATGTTTTGCCAGGTATTCGAAATATAACCTTACGGGACAGCATGTTTTCAAGACTAGGAATTTGTTGGCAAGCCAACTCAAAGTATCACAGTTGATACCTTCTGAAGTCCATGGCTCAGAACCAAAATAGGCCAGTTCAGCACAGAGTTTCTGGCTGCACGCCAGCACCCGCGTTCCACGGTGAAAGCAGAATTAGTGATCAAATTCCCTGTTCTCTGACAATAATAGGACATGATTCTCCTCAATGAGATCCATCAGTCGGGGACAGACCAGCATAATAAGGGGATCACGCGAACAAGTCAATCAAAGGTTCTGAAGAGGAAGGATGCTCTAGACAAGAGTGTAGCCCTGTTCTGCTAGTAAATACATACTTAAATAAATGTAATCACTGCAGGTGTAAGGCAGGGATAATCCTTATATAAGTGCGGGGGATGGGTAGCTGCAAAGTTTGGTTTATACGCAGTCACGCAGCCGAAGAGCATGCCTTGAGCATCCATCGGTCTGCCTCCCTTCGAATTCCTTCACACCTTTTACCTCTCACTGAAATGACGGTACTGCGTTTTCATTCGAGTGAAATGCCTCGTGGGATGGGTCTTCACGTTTCTGCGCCTTTGGAGCAGAGTCCCTTGCCGCCTCCGCCTCCGTCCCGCCTACCTGCAGACAGGTGTGTGTAGGGAGAGAACGCCTCAGGAGACGGAAGACGGAGCCAGCAGGAGCGCCTCCCGCGATGGCAGCAGTTGGGTGGGCCCAGCGTTCCCGAATTTGCTAAACGAAAATATAGGCACCCAGGTCAGTCTGAATTCAAGCTCAACAGCATTCTTTGGGGAAAGTATGTCCCGCATGCTAATTGGGATAGATTAAAGGAATTACTCCTTATGTCTCTATAATTCAGATTTGACGGGCACCCTGTATTTCACGTGGAAGGCTTAGTTGTCACCCATTAAAAATTCTTGTCCCTGAGTTTGAGTTCCTGGCCAGCAACACAGGCCCCGGTCTGGCAGGCTGTGCCCATGAAACCGTGGTTGGCTGTTCTAGCTTCTAAATAGAATAAAATCGCAGACGCCTCCTGGTTCTTGACATTCCTCTCCCGCACTCAAATATAAGCACCTTCGACAGCAGAAACCAGTCCTGTTTTGCTTAACATGTATGCCTGGCATGCTGCCCAGGACCTCTCACTGGATAAATAATTATGGAAAAGGTGAATGAAAGAATAATTGAATGAGCTGTCAGTTCAGCTTTAGCTGCTAAACTCTGGGAGCCTTTGTGATGGAAATTCAACCACATTCCTTTGTGTTCCTTCCTCTGTCACCGGCTCCCTTGCAGGTTTCTTCCCAGCTTCATCTCCATCTTGTCTTCCTCATCTTCTCTTCCTCCAGCCTCAGCTGCAGTTCTACCAGGACAACTGTGATTGAACAACAATAAAAAAAAAATAAAAACAGCTAAGAATGCTTGGAGGGCCCCAGGGGAATGACTGCGTGGAAAATTCTAAGAAACCGGAGTCCAGAGCATGTCCTCACCTTACACTTCAGTTCCAGCACCTTCACCAAGACCCTCCTGTCTGATACTTTCCGGGGCATTTTAGAGCCACCTGGAGCTAATCGCTGGTAAGGACCGCTTCATGAAAGAGTAGGCCGGGGAGCGAGGGCTCGCCCAGGACTGACACATGAATTTCCTTTGTAACTGTCTGGTCCCAGTCCATCCTTGCACAAAAGAAAGGGACCTCAGAATCTGGGATGTACCTGAATTTACAAATCTGGAGGTCAGGAAGTGTAGCTTAATGCTGACTTGAGCTTCCAGAGTTTTTGAGATACACTCAGCTATGGTATAAAAATCCACAGTGTAAACGTGGCCTACCCACCGAGTGGTTTAAGGCTGTATCTGCTATGTCTCTAGGTGGGTCTACCTATTGCTAAGGTGACTACAGTGCAGGGCGATTTTTCAGAGGAACGTCAGCCCCCAAGAATCACCTGCTAGCTGTACGCCAGGCTGACCTCCTCCACCTCCACCCTTAGGGCATCTCTATCACTGTCCTGTGTCTTAAAATCTACTCCACGGACAATAAAACCAGGATGATCATGAAGACTGACTTCCTCCTGCACTTTCTCATCAGCTGCTGACGGTTTTCTGTATGTCATTTATCGTTCTCTGTTCTGCTCCCCGCACCCAGAATCCGCCTCCAGTGTGGGGATGTGCACCCCGGAGCGGGCGACCGACTCCGTCCACTGAGAACCACAGTCCCACAGCCAGAGCTGCCGAGTCAGGGTAACCACGTCTCGGGTCTTGGTTGTGTCACCGCTTCGTCTGTGACCTCATGCACTGGGAGGCCGGGGTTTTCCAGACTTTAAATAAATAATAACTGCCACTGTGAAGGTTAAGCAAGAAATGCCTATGAACTGTTCTCCCAGTAAGTGGTGCAAAAATTACGTAAAGTGAGGGAACCTGTCGTTCAGGGAGTTCAGCCCAGACTGGTGTGCGTGTCAGCAAGAGGCCCAGGTGTCACGTGAGCCTCTGTGCACCCGGCGTTTGTTTCCAGGGGACTTTCGCGTTGGTTTCACTGAAGAAGGGACCTCATGTCTGTGCTAGGAGAGAGGCACCAGGGATCAGATACCTGGGATAAGTACAAGGCCGGAGACAAGACACAAGATGAGAAATAAAGACTCGGCTGGATGTGCGAATGCCACAAAATGCAGTTCAGTGTCAAGCACTTCTCAAAACGGGATGCTGTGACTAAGACAGGCGGCAAGGGAGGGCTTCTACTGGCTGTGGGCCCTGCTGGGGTGGGGCTGGCGGCTGTGAGGCCGAACTAGCCAGAGACAGGATGTCCTGACTTCTCTGTGCTGCTGCAAATAAATAGTAAGAAAACATTTTCAACAGACTTCCAGGAAAGCTCAGCAGCAATGAGGCATTTTAGCCTTTAAAACCCAAGGCAATTCTCAGTGTAGCCTGTTGTTTTTCAAATTGTGTTCCTTGGAGTCCCAGGATTCAGCACAGGCACGTCCAGGAGGACGGTGGGAGCAAGACGTGGCCCTCGGGACCTCGGGGCAGCATCCGCACCGCATTTCTGCACACGCTCCTGCAGCTAACGGGGACCCTCCCTCTGCGGCCGGGCCGGTCTCGGGGATCGAGTTTCCGGTTGGCTCATTTGCGTAAAACCTGGTGCAGTCCCTCCGCCAACGAATCTGGTGACTGTTGGAGAGTCAGTCCACAGCTTCTCTCCTCCAGGCTCCCGGGGGCCGAGTCGCACTTAAGTCACAGCTCCACAGCTATTGGGAGTGTACTTTTCTAACAGAACCTTTGAGAACCAAACTACACAATTAGTTTTCAAAAATCACTACTCCACCATGTGAAATGTGAAATACTATGTTATGTTCTGTTTTGTGAGTTTTTCTAGGCTTATTCTAACATTCCCAATATGTCATAAAAAGACACCTACACGTGAGCGGTGCCTTGTGGTACGGCACTCTGACATACACATTTTCGGCTCCGTTATAATCGTGTGGGACTGCCGAGGTATCTGTGGCCTGCCCCTTTAAAGTGAAATCTTCTGACGACCAAAAGGATCAGCTCCTAATTTCTTACATCCCCTGGACTAGAGCTGAACTATGGAGTGCAAGCCTTGGTCAAAGGATTTCCCTAAGTAGCTGAGAATCTTGATGAATTTGATGAGAAACACAACACAGTCATGCAGACCCAGCAGCCTGGGATTTCTGACCGGTATCGTCCAGTGTCCATGTTTGCTGTGCAGAGCCAAGCCGGGCATTGGCTGACGCTGGCTGCATAGAAATAGCTGAAAGGGATTTAGAAATACAAACCCCTAATTTCTGGCAAAGTGCTAGAGCACTCGCTTGAGACCTCCGCTGAGCAATTACGGTAACCTTTTCAAAGCCCGCTGATTGGAATAAAATTCAAGCTTATACACAAAAGTCTGATGAACCTGCTTATGATTATTATAATTAACTTCAGATTGTTTTCACAGGAAATTGTCATGTTCCTCCAGACGCTGATTCCTCTCGGGCAGCCTTTACCTCCTTCTGTTTGTTAACAGCTGAGCGGAGACTTCTTCCTTTTGTTCCAAAGGACAAAAACAAAATGGCAAACTACGTCTCCTCAAGAGGTAGGTAACGTGGCCAATGAGCTTGCTCACACCTTAGAGGAGCCACTTAAAAGCAAGACTGCCAACATTCTTAGTCTTCAACCATGGCAAGTAAAGTTCTCGCTACGAAAGCCCACACTCGGTCAAGGGCATTTGCAATGCCAACGAGCCGCTGGGGGCTTGCGCGGCGGGCCTCACGCAGCGTCTCCCTCCTCGTGGACGTACACGTGTTTCAGCCACGGTCTGCACGATCTCCAGTGCACTGGGCTCTTCTTGCAGACAGGCCCGGGCCTCGCGGGTGGCCGCGGAGATGTGCAGGAGAGGATCAGCCCGGGGACCTCCCCTGGAAGTCCGCAGGGGGCGCGTGGACAGAGCTCGCACACCCTGTGTCCTCGACACAGCCCACCGAGATGAACTTTTCGTTTCTGCGAGCCCCCTAACTCTCTTTTCTCTCCACAAAAGAATTTCCTCTTTAGCTAACTTGAATGTGGCTCATTATGGCTGCAAATTCGGTTTGTGATTCTGTTTTTCCGGAATAAATCCTTTTTGTTGGAGGACTATCTAACAGACTTTTAGTCTAAAGTCAGCAATAAAAAACAAGCAGCATAATGAAGGATGTGGGGATGTCTGTCTCAGAAAAAAGGGAGGCTGTGGGCGGAAAATCAGAAGCGTGGGTTACGGGAGGCCCGCCGTGGGATAGGGGCTGCGTGGGGCCCCACGGGTAGCCCTTGGTCCGGGAGCGGATGGCAGAGAAAGTTACTCCCAAGAGGCAATCAGACCAAGTCTAATCCATTATCGAAGGGACTGCAGAAACAATGATTTGCTTGTAATTGGAATTTTACAAAAGTAATCAGAAGGATTCGGGGGTAGAAAGGGGAGGAACGTAGAGGTAATTATTTTAAGACTGGATTGAAACACCTCCCGTGTGCCACCTTTACAGTCTTTATAAGCTGGAAGAGCGAGGAAGGCATTATTAGAGATTTCTCAGGGCATGCGGTCTGCCAGCATGTTGTGCTTGAACTTCTGGTCTACAGAACTGCAAGAAAACAAGTTTCTGTTGTTCTAAACCACTCAGCGTGAGGTAATTTATTACAGTCACCCTAGAAGATGGTAAAGCCATTATTTTTTTATTTGATCAGAATCTTACTTTTAAAATATGATAATTCCATAGTCATGGCTCAGGGAGAAATACTTTATAATAAATATATATGGTGGGGCAAAAGTAGGTTTACAGGTTTTTTTTGTATGGAAAATAATGCTAAAATTAAGAAATAATAATACAAAAGTAAATTCTGCTTCTCATACTGACAGCTGTAAACCGACTTTTGCCCATTCCTGTATATTATGTGTAATGTATAAAAACGATAAGAGGAAAATCGGCCATAAAAACCAAGTTGCCTGAAGCAGTAGTCAATGCAGTAGGAAGTCAGGAAAGGAGGAATAAGTGAGAAGTTATGGATAAGCCCCTTGGTCTCTGCAGAAATTAGTTGTCTGGTGGCCTTTTTAAACTTTGGACCCACCTGGCTGGCATAGCTCAGTGGATTGAGCGCAGGCTGCAAACCAAAGCACCGCAGGTTTGATTCCCAGTCAGGGCACATGCCTGGGTTGCAGGCCACGGCCCCCAGCAACCGCACATTGATGTTTCTCTCTCTCTCTCTTTCTCCCTCCCTCCCTTGTCTAAAAATAAATAAATACAATCTTTAAAAAAAAGAATGATAAAAAAAAACTTTGGACCCAGAGTGATTTTTCTTGTGGTGGATGATTTTAGCTATTTATGTTTAAGCCACACTGTGGACCATACACCAGCAAAGTCTGTAAAAGAAGCTGCAGTAACCTCGACTTCCTGTCCTGGAACAGCAAATAAGCATCTGGACTGGTCATTGGTGTGCCAGGCACGTGGCCCCTATTTGAAATACAGCTTTCAAGTAAAGTAAGTGAAACTCGGAATGGTTCAAAGAAACCACGTCAGGCATTTTGTCATTAAAAATATATACATACATGGTTGCCCTAAGTGGTTCGACCCTGCGGCCAGTAATCTGTCACCCAGCTGCCACTTCCCCTTTAACACTGACGTGATGGGAACAGAGCAGGCGTGCCGTGGAAGCACAAGTGCCAGTGAGGGTGGGGGGGCACAGGCACTGGTCCTCAGATACGTGTGAATTTGGTCGGGCATGCTGTTTGTCTGGATGAGATCGAGGGCCAGTAATTTGTAAGGACACCAGTGACAAAGTAAATGTTTAGACTGACTGGCTCTGGTTTGGAATATGAAGGGAAACACATGGTAAATTGGAAGGTAGGTTTTTACTAATGCACATAGACATTCTCAAAAAGAATAAGAAGAATTTTACATTCCAGACTTGTAGCTCGATCAAGGCTGCTAGGCCAAATACATTGTATCCTTAAATAGTTTCTCATTAAAAACAAGATAAAAAAGCATGAGCTTAGACCACAATTTAGAGAAAAATAAAATCAGGGTAGAGATATTCTATTGCATTTTTTCTTACATGTAAACCTTATAATGAGTTTCTGAACCTTCGTCACGAGGAAGACTGGCAGGTGGGCTGACACGGCGCTGCCTTCACAGATCAGTACTCCCTCTGTCACTCCGGAGAATGTCACGCTAAGTAGGGTGAGCCAGACAGGAGAAGTTCAGAGCTACATGATCTCACTCACGTGTGGAATATAAAACTGAAGGCAACAAGTGCACAAACAGGAAAAACAAACAAGCAAAAGCTCACAGACACAGACACCAGCACGGAGGTTACCGGAGGGAAGGGGTGGGGGTGGCAGAGGGTGAAAGGGTAAAGTAGACGGAGATGGAGGGAGATTGCACCTTGGGTGGTGACCACACAGCAAGATCCACAGGTGATGTGTCACAGGGTTACACACTTGAAACCTATCTAATCTTATTAACCAGTGTCCCCCCCCAATAAGTTTAATTAAAAAGAGTCTTTGCTTAAAATCATAAGTTGATATCGAAGTTTATCAAATAATGTTTTTTCCCAACCCACAGCACGTTTATTTTATCCGTTTCTCCATTAGTCTAGTGGCGTGGCGAGCAGATGGAGAGCACTTGCCCCTTTGGTACACTGCTGGCGCAGGAGAGCTAATTTTAAAGAAATAGTTGCACTATGGTCACGTGTGAACTGAATCCACTGTTTGTTCTATCATTGTTTTAAGGTAGTATCAGGGCTTTTCTGGATTTGTTAAATGACATTTTCTATATTCAATAACGTTTATTGTCTCTTAGAAACTTCCTTGTCTGTGTGTTAGAAAACAATTGAAGTGAAGCTACTTAGGGCTAGACCTTCCGTGAGGTACACTGGGGGCCACTGTCATTTCTCACGTGTTGGTAAATCTGAGTTTCAAATATCGTTTTCAGGTGACTTTGACCATTTAAAATTTTTATGACAATTTAATTGTTTTAAAGTGATGAACCTGTATGATCACACACAGTGCTCATTAAAAAACCAAACTCTCGGGAAAAAAAGCAAAACAAAACAATTGCTTTTGCCAGAAGCAGCATTCTTCTGGTTCTTAAATAACTGTTTCTGTTTTTATGTTTATATTTAGTGAGATATTTCTCCAGAAATTTATCTTTATCTTAAACTCTGTTTTCTTCAAATCTTTATTTTCATTACTTTATTAACATTTGATAATTTTCATTGTTTCTTTTTTTAAATGATGAAATTTACTCAGAGGGCTTTTTTGCATGTGACTATACCCTTGTTTATGTTTCCTACGTATTAATGGCTAATTTTGTATTGCTGTTACGTTTTAAATATTCTGTAGCTGACATTTAGAGCTTCTCAAACAAAGTTAGGGCACCGTTTTGATTTCCGATCTCTGGAAACACGTTTGTGCGAACTTTCTGAAGTGTATTATTAATCAGTGATGACAGGCACTTCGGACGACCGACCTGCATTCCTGCTCGGGGGGCTGGCCGCCGGGCTCCCCCGCGGGTCCTACTTCGTGCCGCGCTCGCCGTGCGAATGCAGCCCTCAGTAAAGGGGGTGCCTTCTGTCATTGCCCCCAGAGAACATCGTCTGCATTTGATGCTCTCTCAAACTTACTGACGTTTGATTTGTGGTCCAGGATATAAACGCATTCGTAAATATTCCAGGGTACTTGCAGAAAAGAGATACTGTATTTCACTATAGATTGAATTTAAAAACACTCATCGCAACTATGTGTGGTGCCAGGAGGGCATGGGAAACATCGGGAGAAACATTCTTTGAAGTGTAGGATTGTCTAACTACTATGCTGCATCCTGGAACTAATACAGGATAATATTGAATGCACGATGTACTTGGAAAATAAAAACATATTCATACTGATATCATTCCTCTAACTAAAGCTGTTACTTTCCCTTTTAAAAAAAAGTCGGGATAAAAACTTGAGGTATGTAAGCCATCCTTCCACTATAGCTAATTTTGTTTAAGGTCTCCAGTTGTATGATCTTCACACAAAGTGAGTTTCCTTGGTTCTAATGATTTTGGCTTTTGTTTATTGAATTCTCTATTGCCTGGCTGAAGACTTTCATGATAACAGTATATTATATGAAAAAGAAATCTACTATTTAGTGTGAAATATACCATTAAAAAAGCCTATATCTTGCTTCACATAATTTTCTCCTGCTATAAACATATTTACAATGGATACAAAGCATACAAAATGTAATATTTTTTAACAGATAAAATTCTTCAGTGAGGAAGCTTTTAAAAATGTTTTAAAGCCCCATGTCTTAAGGAAATGTGATGGGCACATCTTTGTTTCATCACGGATGCTGTAGGAGAATGGTAACATGGCATCCAATTTCACAACGTAACACAGGCTAGGAATTAGGAAACTCACTCTCACTGAATTAATTGAAAATTTATAGCTTAGAATAAATATGCCCTAACATAATGCTAATGCCTATAGTGCTAAATGTTTCAAATAAAATTTTCTTAATTAGACATCTGTTTTTTTTAATGTGTGCTTAAAAGTGCTTTTTTTCAAATAACAGAAAGACCCAAATTCGCTATTAAACGATTATGGGAACTGCATCCATTTGACAGTTTCCACTGTGGGACGGAATGATATTTCTGTCTAATGAACACTACTGGCTTGCAGGAAGTATTTCTATGTCATGCTGTCATTAACATGAGAAAATTATGGTATGAAAATTCTAAAAGATTGTTTATCATTAGAGGGAAGGTTTAATAGGTGTTTGGTTAGAAACCGATTCAGCCCGACTTGTGGAAGAGACGCAATGATGGAAGCGTCCCCGGGCGCAGGCAGGGAGCAGGGTGGCCGAGAGCCGAAGGAATTACGCGGGAAGAAATGATGGGTGTCCAAGCCGGGTGACTTCCTCTAAGTTCCCTCCTGAAGTCCTTCCTCATGATTTGCTGAGGCAAATTGGAAACTCACTGCACAATCACATCGCAATTACAGCGAGATGAGTTGGAATGCATCCTGCCGATAATTTACAAAGCGACTTTTATTTATGAGAGGCGTAGTAAAGAGCCTGAACAGGGTGTGGGGTTCCTTTAGGGATCACACATTATAATTACTTGTTCTCATAGTTAGTCTCATTTTTTTAAGCTCACACACTCAGAGCATCTGAAATTACCAGCGGACCCAAAACACCCAAGGCAGTGAGCTCTGCACTGGTTTGAGTTCACATCTGTAATGCAAAGTGGGTTTATTTACTGTCAGCTGTGTGCTTTTTGTATTTTAGCTTTGAGATTCCTGAGCAAGAAAAAAATACTTCCAGTTTTTGAGAGGCTTGAAAAAAAAGGTGGATTCAGCTGAGATTTCCTGCCAAGATTTGAGTGCGCCGAGTCGATGGAGCAGGCCAGAACCCCCTCCTGGACAGCAGGGCCCCTTTGGGGACAGCAGTGTCTCGGCACGGGACGTCTGAGGAGCAGCAGGGCTGTGCCCAGGACTTGGACGTGCTTCGCTGGCTCAAGGAGCAACAGGGCACAACACTTCTTTGGAATTTTCACTTCCTCACCCCTCGCACTATGCTTAGCAATGCAGCAAGGACCCTCTGTGGCGGCCTGGAGAAGATGCCGGGGGGACAGGGAGGGCCGGACCCCCCCCCCCCCGCCACCTCTGCAGCCTGAAAGCTGCCTTGCGCAGTTCCGTGTCAAATGGGCAGGAAAGGAAGGACACTGTTCCTTTCTCTTTTTTTTAAAAAAAGATCTTATTTATTTATTTTTAGAGAGGGAAGGGAGGGAGAGAGAGAGAGAGAAACATCAATGTGCGGTTGCTGGGGGCCGTGGCCTGCAACCCGGGCATGTGCCCTGACTGGGAATCGAACCTGCGATGCTTTGGTTCGCAGCCCGCGCTCAATCCACTGAGCAACGCCAGCCAGGGCTAAGACGCTGTTCCTTTCTGTGCGGCTCGCCTACCTTGTTGAAAGGTGGCAGGGCTCTTGAGCAAAGACAAAGAAACAGACAGACAGACAGACAGAAAAAGAAACCGGAGGAGGACAGCTAAGGAGGCTCGGAATCCCATCTTCTAAGGCGCTCGATGCCGGACTCCTTGGAGATACTAAAAAATTACTTAAACAAGTGTCCACAAAGACTGAGTGATATATCCTATAAATATTCCCCCAAGACAGTTACAATACTTCCACAGCATTTGCCTAAACAAGAAACGAGTTGGTGCGGCTTGGCTCAGCTGTCTTCAGAGAGAGAATTACGAGAGACGCGTCTGGATTTTATCAAATATATATTCTGCCGGAGTTCGGGTAGCGGGTGCAAAGTCTGAAAAGCCTTGCATTTGTTGAATTAATCTATTTTGAGCTGCGTTAGGAGGATAAAGTTTGTGACAGCAAAGGGTATTTTTTATAATGAGAGTGATGTTCGGTAATCACTAAAGTGCGGTGGCAAGCGCTTTGTTTCAAAGAAAAATGATTCCTGAGGGGGTAACACATCATTGAAACTGCGCGGTGCGCTGAGGAGGGTGGCTGCCTCATTTGGCTGGTCCGCCAATCAATCAGAGAACGTGCCGCTGGGGTAGTGACGTGCTGGGAGGGCCTGGACCGCGACTCGCTCCCCCGCCCCCCCCCCCACCCGGGGTTGCCTCCCACTCCCCAGGAAAGCACCAGTGACGATCCATCCGCGGACACGGGGAGTGCGGCAGCAACCATGGTCCCGCGGGGGCACGCGCAGCGCCCGAGCGCCGAAGCCCAGGGGATTGAAGTTTAAGGCTCAGGAGCGGTGTAAGCATAATTTCAGAAATACGCAATGCTAAATCTAAAAAAAAAAAATGCCTTGAATGACGCTGTCACCTGTAGTTTATGGCATGTCCTTCACTTTTATGCAGGAGAGAAGACAATAAGTGGTGTTCTCTCAAGAACTCAGCACCTAGAGTGGATACCAAGGTGGAGTCGCTGTGGTTTGATGGGGATGTGACTTTCTCAGGTGCACAAAAGTCATGGCCGGGTTTTGGTTGCTTTGTTGCTCGGTGGATGTATTTGTTTTCAGGCCAAATGGAATTCAAAGCAGTGGCACTGGAGAAAATACAGGGCTGTTTCTATCATAAAGCACAGGGCACTATGGGGTTAAGTATTGGAAAGTATACCAAAATATTTGGAGTAAAATATTCATGGATTTGAGGTTTGCTTGAAGAAATCCATACAAGCCATGGGACCCTTCCCAAAACATGTATGTAAACATGGACAGTTCACATGAGCACATTCAAATGCGATGTTTCACATACTTTTTAGAAGGTCATGAAGAAAAAATTATAAAAGAAACAACAATAAAAATGTTTTGTAAAAACTAACAAGGACATGCGGAAAGTACATGATAAAAACTAGTAAATGGTATAAGAAGAAATATTTTTTAAAAGATAAACTATAAACTGTGTCTGAATGTTTACAACTTGCCTAATTCCTAACAATGACCATTTTTAAAAACTAATTTATTGCAATAAAAATTTTTAAAAATACTGACATTTTACAATAAGATATTGTTAACCAGAACAAAAAAATGTGAAAAAGGCTAACATCCACTTTAAAAAGAAAAAAAGGACTGATGAAATAAAAATATTCTGGAATAAGAAAATTAACTTCCACCAGTTTTTGAGGGTGTATTACGTATGGGTCAGGGGCTACTTAAGTTGTTAGCACCTATTAACACAACTATTCTTCAAAAAAAGTCTTTGAGGCAGGTACAGAAGATGAATCACAGAGAAGTCTCACACTGGAAATGGAGTTATCCGGGATGTAATTGTAGATAACCTGCACCAGAACCCAGTGTTTATTCTGTACGTTATGTTCCCTGTCTGTACAGAGAAGCGCAGCAATGAGAAGTGGAGAGAGAAGAACCCATTAACAGGACGGTAGGCATCTCTGAAAGAGAACATCTCTGAAAGAGAACTTCGTATGTGAGATCAAACTTTGTATATAAAAAGGAAGTCTGACAAAAAAACATCAGCGTTATTTGAGCAACTTAAGGACAAAATAATCACAGAGTGATCCTTTCAAATAAAAGTCAGATGGTCTCTTTCCCTTGAGTCTTCTAATCATTCCTGATCTCGGTGTTAAAGCTGAGACTCTTACGAGGACCTTCAGAGATCTAACTCGTCCCACACCAGCCAGGTGGGGTGGCGGTGATTCAGGATGCGGGAGGACCACGTCGATAAGCTCACTGCTGTGACTGAGGCAGGGAACTTGACTCACATCGTATCAGACAGCCCGGGACGGAGGTCAACCACGTGGGCAATCGATCGGTCATGCCGCGGACGGAGCTGCAATAACCACTCTGAACCCTGAACTCGGGCGAATGCTCCTTCAGCGGCCCGTGCACCGGCCGGTCCGATGCAGGTGCCCAGCGGAGCCTGACGCGCCCGTGGCGAGCGGATGTTGCGTGGGGAGGCGCTGGCAGGCCCCTGTTAGGGACTCACAGCACAGGCCCTCAGGATTTCCAAGCAAATACGTGCCTGATTTTCAGAGAACGACTTTCCTTTGGAGAGAAAGGTCTGGGCTTGCTCCCGGGCCTCAGGCGAGGCTAAGTGCTTGAGTGTGGGCCACGGAACTGTCAAGCCGCCTGAGCTGCGCATTGCAGACTATAAGCAGTTCCTCAAACCCCAGCCCTGACTGCACACAGGGTGACCCCCGCAGGGACAGTATCGGGCGTCCACCCGCGCTGTGGCCACGTGGCCCCGGCTCCCTCGCACATTGAAAACCCCTGGGATTTTTTTTGCTTCTTGGAATTCACTTCTGGTTGATGTACGGCAGCCCACAAACTAGTTCTCCAATGTGGCGGAGGGCGCTGTCACTTGCAGAAATCAATGCACGTCTCTAGGGGACATTCCAGTCACATGTCTGTTCTGCGTTGGGCTCCTGCTTCCAGATCCTTCTCCCAAGTCAGGCGCTAATGGGACTGCCTGTGTTCAGGCCATTTAACAGCAGCGTTAGATCTTTGGGTAACTGGTCACCCACGTGGTCTGGGTATTTCCTTCATTAAGGGGGTTCTTTTTCAGCCATTAGGAACCCAGACTCACATGGGGCCCTCGGAAGAGGATTCCTTTGTCCCCAATGGTCTTACATAAAATGGCAACACACACAAACACACACGTATAAACTGAAATTTGCAGTAGCTCCCGACTTACCAAAATGTGTTTGACTTTTATTATCATTGTGATATTTTTAGTGATCTCTGTAGAAATTGAACAGATGGCTCCATGTTATAATGAAAGAACAATTATCATTAAATGGGTAATGATCTACAGCACGCGAGAAAGAGAAAAAAAATAAAATTCCTTTTATAGGCTCCCAGAGACGTTTCTTTCACATATAGGTCATAACTCTGTGCATTGTTTTACACTTCCGTTGGAAAAAAAGGCAAAGATACAAATACCAATTAAAAAGCCATGCATAGCTTTACTCACACCGGGGTGTGTGTTCCTAGACACGTGCGTGCGTGCATTCCTCACCGATCTCCACACCTGTGACACCGTCCCACCGACTTGCACTGCAGAGGGTCACAGACACCAGCAAACACCGGGGAGTGTGGCAAAGCCTGCAAACCCTTGGGCCCGGGCCAGAAGCAGCACAGAAGAAGGAGAGAACTCTCTTAGAAGTTGCTGGCTGGGGACAGATCAAAGAGGAAAGTTTCGAAGGCATTGGGAGGAAATAGGGTTGAAGAAACCAGTGAGAGAATATTGAAACGACTCACGGTCAGCAACAGCATGTAGCCAAGCGCTGTTCCTGGAGTGGAAATGACCGTGTTTTGAGCAGAGGACAGGATTCGGGGAGAGAGAAAGATGATGCCAGAGATGCAGTTTCCCTCCCCCTATTTCCCTGGGTTTAGAGGCACCTGGGGCCCCCATGCATCAACACAGCCACAACCTTCCGGCTGGCCTCCAAACCCTGCCTGCTCAGCGCTCTGGGGCCCCTCGAGCTCCGAGGGCTGCCTCGGCCACTGCTGCGGGCCAGCGCATGTACCTGCCTGCTGCCCCAGGGCCCGCGGTCAGGGAGACGGAGGGGCAATTTATGGAGCCCAGCAAAAGACTAGACTGACTCAAGCGGGACTTGGACGGTCATGCCTTTGGGCCCCACCCAAAGGATTGTAGTCCCCAGGGACTGCTCACGTTAGCCTCAGAGTGATCTGAACCTCATCACTCTCCTTCTCACTTCTCTCCTGTACACACAACTCCCCCTTCCACTGTGCCGTGGAGGTGGCCGCTCTCCTGTCACCAAAAGTCCCTCACATTTCCCCTCCAGTGCGTGCTGGGTATAACTCCTCTCCTTAACTGACACACCATTTTGAGTAAGATGCTTCTCCTGAGAGGAGCCCGTCTCCTCTCCCCTCCACACACCGCCCGGCTGGGAAGCTGCTACCAGGTGGCCCCGCACCGGTGGGAAGTGGACGCGCACACTCGGAAATGTCACTGTCTGTACTGCCTGCTGCTCCCCTCGGTCCCTCTGCCCGGGGCTCTCCCACACCCACAGTTTCTTCTCCACTTCCGTTGCTCCGCGGCCCTGTGGACTTAAACGGTCATCTTCAGCTTTCAGAATTCCTTACGCCGCGCTGTAACCACTCATTCTCGTAGCCGCTTTCTGGATCTTACTATTCCAAGACCGTTCTACTTTTCTGATCTTCAATTCCCAGGCACTTCAGTCCTCTCACTCTCCCACCTCCCGCCTCCCGCCTCCCGCCCACAGTCACTTTTCAGTGCACAGCCGGGACTCGAGACATCCCCTCTGTCGCACTCACGAGTTTCCCGATCTTCTCACGTCGGCCCGCCACTAATTGCTATCCCACGATCGGAGATCTGTGCCGCTTTTGACGATCTGTGACACGCACCTGAACCCCTGGACATTTCCGAGCGCTAAATTGCTTGTGGAGACACGGGCATCACCCCAGCGATCTGGCTACTGCAGATTCATGACCCACAATCTGCACTCTTGCAACCATCTGTACCAAGCACTTTTGACCCAAATTTCCCTGCGCACTTCCATCTTTTGCACAGTGGCAGAGATTCGGAAAAAGGAGGCATCTGTTAAAAACCATCTTGCCCGTACTCAGTCCTAGTCGCCACCTTGAAACAATGATGACAACCCGCCAGGGCAGCTCCTCTGTCTCGTGTCGGGAGGGTCACCGCTGGTCCGCTGTGCCCAGGCGAGAGCTGCCGCCCACGCTCGGGGGTGAGCTGGAAGACGGAGAGAGCCACTGAGCAGTCTGCACGGCAAGGTGGCTTACCGGAAGGATGCTATGGTTTGTCCAGTTCTTACCTTAAAGAGGACGAGGAGCAAGGTTATGACAGGCAGCTTGGTAACAGTCAGGCGATTTACTGTCCTGGGTATAGTTTAATGTGAACTCAAGCCAATACTTCCCTAGCAAGGCGTTTTAAACGGGAAGTCCCTTGAGCCCCGGTGTCAGACTCCGACTTCCTCCTGAGATTGTCCCCTGTGCAGCCTGAGAGCATGTGAGTCAATCCAAAGTCAGCCTCAGGGATGAAAGACACCTTCCTGCCACCCACGGAGAGGGCCTGATCCCTATCTGACCTGCTGTAGGAACTGGGTTCTGTTTAACTGCTATTACATGCTTGTATAATTGAGGAGGGATTTTTATGGACTGTGTATGCTGCAATCAACCACCATCCCTCTCAGATTTGGTCTGAATATCAAAGTGGAAGAATATCAGAGAAGCGTGGGGAGTACATACTTCATGCAACATCAAGGTTGGCCTTTCCAGAATAGGGAGCTCGCTATTGGATGTTATAGTACATGGTCCCTTCCTGTGTTGGGGTGAAGTGGAAATAGCGACATTTATAGAGTAAATTTGGGGGTTTCAGGGTGTTTTCATCAAAATCAAAAACGCGGTCACAGTTGGTGGAAAGATTAGGTCGCCCTTGTTTGTGCGAGCTGAGTTTGGGACAGGACAGGATCTCACCGAACTCGCCGATCCGTTTTAGCTCTATTTTCATCCCCGCCGGCCCCTCGGGCCCTTGGTTAGGCCACGCAGAGCACCGGTTACGGTCCCAGCTGTCTTGCTTTTGCTGTGCCGGTTGATGCGTTTCTCCAACTCCACATTCTATTTCATTCACTCAAGTATTGTCTCCGCAGATCATTTGCATTTTATGCTGAGAGAGTGGAAATTACTCACAGTAAATAGTGTTAAAAAGTAACTTGAATGAATGCTTCATGGACAGCGAGCCAATGGTAACTGAGCATGATTTCAGTTAAGTAAAGGCAGAGCAGAACATAATGACCGTTTACGATGATTTGAAAGCCGTAGCCTACAGCTTTAATAAATGATAAACCGAGTAATAGTAATTCCGATGCAGAGTGACTATGAATATGCATAACGGAATATAAATTTTTAATAAGTAGTACATCAGCTTCCTATTGCTTCTCTGACAGAGTCTCACAAACGTAATGACTGACCACTGCTACCACCTTGCAGGTCTGGAAGTCACAGGTCTGCCGGGAAATCGAGGTGCTGCCGGAGCTGTGCTCCTTCTGAGGACTCCGGGGGGCCTCTCGCCTGGTCCAGCTTTGGGGGGGCCGCCCGCGTGCCTGGGCAGGCAGTCCCTTCCTTGCGTCACCCCCACCTCGATGCCCGTCACCGACTCTCCTGCCCCAGCGGTGACCTCCTGCCTCACCCCTACAGGGTCCCTGTGATGACATGGAACTTACTGGTGTGACCCGGGAAAATCCTCCCACTTCAAAATCCTTCGGCCAATCCGTGTGTAAAGTCCGTTTGATCGTGCAAAGGAGCGTCTTCACGCGCTCCACAGACCCGGGCGTGCCCGCCTCCGGGAGTCGCTCACTATTCGGCCGTTCGCAAATAGTTACTGTTTTCTCTTTGATTGTCGAATGACGCGATTGAGAAAAACGACCGGTTTGTGTGGGTCACATCATAGGTGACGACTGGGTAAACTCAGGGAAAAACATCAAACATATTTACATGCCTTTACCTTAAAATCTGTACCATCATTGTTATTTCATGTATTTTCTTACTTATTCTTGATGGAGTTTTAAGCCTTTAAAGTGTAATAGATCTGGTATGCATGTGTCCTAAGAAAAACAACTGCTTTATGTTGGTTAGGTAATGAATGGAAATAGAGTAAAAATGAGCAGAACTTAAACATTCATAAAATAATATCAGTAATTCATTATTCTTGTTTTCATCTTTAATTTTTGTTTATTCTACTTCTACTTTAAGAGTGAATTGAATCTCAATTGCAATAAATAATCATTAATGTAAGCAAATGTGAAAGTAGAGATTTCTGTCTCTTTAAGTGATGCTGACTTATTTATGAATTCACTAGTATTTTAACTTATATTTCATTAATTTTGTTATTTGTAGAAACAATGACACCAGTTCTAGTGATTGATACTGTTACATCTACTTCTTACTCACTCATCCTTGGGGATCTAGGATGGGCCCCCGTGCATCCCACGTGGTCAGGGGTCTGTGGGGGCGAGGGAGGCCTCTCCTCCCCGCAGGCTCTCTGCGTGCCTCTCCCCCGCCCTTCACCGCGGAGTTGCTGACGCTCCAAAGAACACCTGGAACTCAGTTGATGCTAAACAATATTTGTTGGATAAAAATACTAACCATGATGATAATTCTGCCAGAGATTTCTGTCCCCTAGTTGTTCTCGATTATTCATTTGCTATAAATCCTTTAAAACATGCTGCATTAATGAATGGATAGCTCTCTGACAAGAGGCGGTTTTACCAGACAGAGCAATGGTGTACAATGAGTTCTAGTACAAAGGTTATGCTTTGTTTAAAATAGGTTAAAACAGCGTATCTATTGTTGCTGACCAAAGACCTGGTAGGCATATCAGTAGTACATTTAAAACAATAAGCCATGCCTTTCTAAAGTTAATGTTGATATTTTTAAGATATAAACAAAGTGTTACGTCTGCTTATGAATGCTATTTTAATTGTTAAATGGCAAAATGCAAATACAAATCCCGACATTATTGTTTGCAGTGTGTGCTAGTTTTTAATAGAGATGTTATCAAATTTGGCAGGATCCAGCCAGCTATGATCAGCTGTCATCTATTTAGCAAAATATTTTATCAATACTGCTGCTAAAACAATTGACATATAAAATAAAAACTGCCAGTGAGTGTTGTTACCATATGTAAAGTCTTCTAATAGCTATAGAGAAAAAGTAATTTCAGAACTATCAAATGATTATAATACACAGGTTTTATCTTTAAGCTACTTTTCAGTTATTTCAAAATTTTTGTTTCACAAGGACTTTGTTGTTTTGTTTGCCTGCTCTCTGAAAATTTTGGTACATTGTAATTCATGGTCAAGGCATATCCTTGAAGAGAGAAATGCAGAATCCATACAAATGCACTGGGTACTAACTAAATTAGAAGAAAATCAGTGTGGCATATTTTTCTGAGTACAAGAACAATGCCGCATGTCATATTATTAGCTGAATAATGTAAAGTTATGCATCTTCCAGGGAGCTCGGGAAGTATTAACATATGGATTTAGAACCTACAATAGCACCCAGTCCCGCAGCTGTTACCTCCGCTGTATCTCAGTGAGGGTACACAGTAAACTGCATAGGACAGCTTCTCCTTAAAATAATTTATTGCAGAACATAAGATACTAGTTCCTTGATTTATATTTCAAGGAACTGTTATATCTCTTAGAAAATGTTTGTGAGCCAGGATAGGACAAATATATAACAAGTATTTGAGAAGTGAAGAATTGTGGACTTTGTCTCCTTATGGAAAATTTTATTCAATTTATTACTTTATGGAGTATTTCCACTTGGAAGACTTTGAATTTATCTGAAGTTTCAGTTCAGCAATTATACAATACACTTGAAAATTAGCTAAGATTTCTAAAGGGAACCGTGATAGGAAAATAATTGTATAGAACACGTTGGTATTAATTCACGGGTAGTTATTGAATATCTTCACTGTGTGGAAAATAATTACACATAAAATGGACAATTACTGGGAATAAATTCATGGTGCTTTTCACCTGAAAAATGGCACTCTAATTTTTTTCTATTTGTAAAGCAGCAATAACATGTCGAGAGAGGAATAATTCTGTCCTGGAACATTGATGTTTCCCACACAATAAGCATCTGGTTTTTAACTCCTGTTTACAAAGTCGACTCTGTTGAACAGCACAGTGCTTGGTGGAGAGGGGCGCTGGGGGCGAGCAGAGAACGGGGAGCAGAGCACGGAGATCTCGGGTCGATGGGAGGCCCCAAGAGTGGAAATCACTTTAATGCCACCGCACAGGCGTACAGCGCGGGGCCGGTGGTGGTCACGCTAGAGGTATAAATGGACCGTTTTGGGTTAAAGGCATATACCTTCAAAGGCGCTTTAAACACTTTCTCATATGTAACCTTTAAAAGATAGGAAAGGTAGTATTATTATCCCCGTTTTACAAATGAGGAAACGATGCCGTGAGACGCATAACAACTTGGACAAGATGCTAACCCAGATGTTCAGAGCGCACTCAGCTCGCGTTACAATTGTGAAGCTATTCACCACTCTCAGACTGCAAAGCCTTACGTCCAGATGGAAGTTGCCTGCGTAAAGGAATGTGTTTGTTTAAACGAGTAAAGCCCGGCAGCGCCGGTTAGAGATCAGACCAGGCTGCAGGAGGCCCCCTCTCGTGACTGTCTCCTCTTGTCTCACTCCGGGGAGCGGAGGGGTGGGGAGGAGGGGGGACACGCCGGGGAGGCTGGGTGGATCATGCGACCTTCACAAGGTTAACCACTGCTGCCTCCTTCTGGATTGCTTCCTTCTGGGTGTCAGCACCATTTTCCCACCGTGGCAATCTCATTATCCCCATACATTTAGATAATCTAGAGTTTAAAATCTAATGATAAAAATCAGGGGCATTGTCCTGGCTGGTGTGGCTCAGTGGATGGAGCGCCGTCCCATGAACCTAAAATTCGCCTGTTCGATTTCTGGTCATGGCACATGCCCGGGCTGCAGGCCAGGTCCCCAGTCCAGGGCGGACCAGAGAGAGAACCGACAGACATTTCTCTCATACGTCCACGTTTCTCTCCCTTTCTTCTCCCTCCCTTCCCCTTTCTCTAAAAATATGTAAAATCTTTAAAAAAAATCAAGGACATTACAGCACATTATTCTTAGTTAACTTCACTGGGGAAATGGGATGATAGGAATTAATTTCATTATTTGACTTGGTCGAATCTTAAGTGTTGTTCTTGACCTTGGGTCGCCCACCTCCAGCAAACGCATCGGTGGTTGCAAGGCCACCTTCCGAGCTGAACCGGACTCCCTGAGGGGCTTTCCCACGGTTTCTGCGAGTTTCAGAGCCGGTATTACTGCAAACTCCCATCGCCCCCGCCCCCGCCCCCGACTCACCTTTGTGAGCACCCAAGTCAGGACGACTGGGGAGGTCACGAAGAGCCAGGCCCCGTCCTTACTGGGACAGCCAGCTTGTGACATCCACCACGGCCATCTTTCCCAAAGAACATCAGTCCTTTCTCGTTCAGTTGTGAATTCTCCTTTTAGGACCTTTGTCACCCACTCAAGACTACTGAAGCTCATGACTTGTATGCCTTTATTTTGAAGTCACAGACCAAACCATGATTAGTATACGTTTACAGAGAGTAAACATTCTTGCTATCTACATGTACACGGCTCTTTCAAAGTACTGTGATTGGGCCAAAGTCAATGAGAAGAAAGATCAGCTGTTTTCGAGGTGCATCGTTATGTAAGCCTGTCCTTTTCCTGAGGTGTGTTGGCACGGACTCGGTGGAAAGCTCAAAGTCTGAACACTGAGCGCCCTGTCCCAGCTCCCATGCCTGACCTCTCTGTGACTGTTAAATGGATGACTCAACGAAAGGCCAATTACAGTTTTGAGAAAATTGTTAATAGATTAGTCTCTCAGCAATCATTCCACAGGCCTGCTAAAGGTCTCCAGCTGGGGACAAAGTAGAAGCCAGCATGGTGTAAATCTCTGACCTCTACCAACCTACATCAAAGATGGGCCGTAAACCATGCTAGGAATAATGGAAATAGGTTGCTCAGAATGTATCATGCGATCTACACTTGCTAATGGAGTGGAATACGCCTGCTCGGCATGAGAAAAGTCCTCTGGAAAATCGTGACAAGATGCTCAAGGACCAGAGAACTTGGCCAGTGGAAGAAACTGTTCGAAAAACAGAGAAATGGCGGGGAGAACATTGTTTTCAAGATCCAGGCAGAAACCGTTTGCTGAGAGTACTTGTTTAAAGAAATGTGTCACCTCAGGAATATGGGGATGGGGTGGCTAGAATCCTATTCTTTAGCCTTTGATCACAAGCAGTCATGTAGGCTACTGGCTAAAACTGCTTTAGCTGAGAAAGCACCTGCACCTACCCGTACCAGGAGAGACAATAGATGTGTTCTGGGTTATCATTCGACTCCACTGGGAGTTCATGCTTACGTGCAAGAAAATTCAAACATAGTACACTACACGTGCTTTTTTTTGGAGTGTTGACCTTTAAGAAGACTTCCTGTTTTAAACAATAATTTCCATAAAATAAAATCCTAATTAACTATTGATATTTTTGTGAATTGTTATATAAATGTACTTTTTCAAAAAAACATTAAAGTATAGACAGATGAGAATAACTTGAAAACATATTTAAAGAAAAGAGTGAAATATGGGAACTAGCCTTACTATTTCTCAACATATACTCCAGAGCTCTGGCCTTTGTAAAGAAATAAAATAGAATCAATAAGAATAAACTTATCTGCGCATGACTATTTAAGATGTGACTGAGAAGAATTTTAAAAATTCTAGACAAATTAGTTAGTTTAGAAATTGTGTTGACATACAATCATTGGAGGATTATTTTAAACACATACGATATATGGGGGCCAATTTCCTTAAAGTCAAAAAGTTTTACAATGAAAAATACTTCATAAAATAATGGGTGAAAAAATACAAGCAAGCAGTGCACAGATTAAAAGGAAATATAATTAGCCAATAAACCTGTGAAAAGCATTTCACCAAATATATACTTTTTTATTTACTTTCAAAGGACACATCTTTAGCAGGGAGAAGTTACTCGAATTCATTTGATTAGCGCGGAGAAGTTATTTGCACGGATCTGAGGAACGAGGCAGAGGAAGGCAGTCATTAAAGGAGTCTGAACGCGAGAGCCTGAGGAAGGACGGATGGGGGAAGGAGCTGGGGCGGAAGCAGCGAGGAAAGGGTGCAGGAAGAGTGGGGTGTTCAGCGGGGTCACATCCTGCAGAAAGGACGATTAGCCCGGGAGCTCGGAGGAAGCCAATGGATCTGGCAATTAGGAGGTCATCGATGACATTTAATCCTGCACCTCACCGCACCAGTCAGCTAATGAAGACAAAGCGGTCTGGTGCCTCCGGTGTATCATAATATCAGCCCTACGGTGAGCGATATTATTCACAGGGAAACACTTAATGATGAATAGGATTGTGATTAAATTGCTCTAGAATACCAGTGGGAACGTTCATCGCAACCCTTTAAATACCAACAGCACGATTAATACTGCAGAACAGACGTGCAAGAAATAGATATTGGTTTGCCACTTACATCACTGTCAAGTCTTATGTCACCCTTGGGGGTTTATTGATGTGAGATGAAGTGCATTTATTCAAATAGAGTTAGTTCTGCTTTATAAGGAATAAGGAATTATTCAAGTGGGCTTATACACAAAGTACAAAGGAACCATTTTCTGATATTCACATGTTTTTGCTCTCCTATAATTGCTAAGGCTGCTGTGTCTATAATTTGCACTATTTTTTAAAAAAGAGCTACAGTGACAATTGTCAGGTGGCAAACATACCTTTGAGAAAGGTCACATTTTTGATCACTTGAAGAACTGTATCTTATTCCATGTATTCTCTGTATTAAAAAAGCCAGTTCTGCAGAACTGCGTTGCCTCTTCATGTACTGTGAAAGCATGTATTTTTCTTTCAAAAGATTATAAATGTCTAGATTTCCCAGACTACTTTCCATTTATTCTTATACCTTCAAAGAATTGCTAGACCCACAGTATAAGCAGTACATTGTCAATACTTTATCGTGTTGGTTAAGATTTGCTTCACACGTCTAAGATGTACGCGTGTTTGCACCTGTGTGTATACATTTGCATTGCGTGTGATTTGTGCGTGTGTGTTTCTAGATAGAGGGTTGACAAATATTTTACAGAATAGTTAGTGACCATGGTTGACTTTGCCAGCCACGGGATCTGTGTCGGAATTACTTTTCTCTGCCGCTGGAGAGAGAAAACGGTAACGGAAAACGTGTAAACAAAGGAGTGTGGCTGTATTCTTATACTTTGTTCGCACACATGGTGGGGGGAGGGGGTTGGATGGCAGCTGCGGTTTGGGGAACTCTGATAGAACAACACACAGCGCTTCATTCTACACTGTCATTGCTTTCTAGAGTGAGATTGGGTCAGTATGTGCAAAAAACACTGACACTTTAGAACTGCAATAGTAGTACAAGCTGTATAAGTCAGATAACAAAGTCAGTCAAGAAATAGCAAATTAAGTAATCTGTAGCCTATCACAACAGAATGAATATAGAGCACAGGCAGCACTCCAGCAGATAGTAGGAGTGAGACAAGTGTCTTCAGTTAGAGAAATAAATGTAAATGGGCATATGTTTCCTAAGTAAGAGAAATACACTCTGATTGATTTTGCTGTCAAATCAAAATTATTTTCATATATGGGAAAACGGCCTTTTAATTGTAAAAGTACAAAGACGTACTAACCAAATACACACAGATAAAAGATTAAACAAGAAGTTAAGTAAAATAATTATACCAGACAGCAGAGCAAATAAAAAATAGAACAAAGGAATGAATTTACTACAGAGAAAGACACCAATGAGTAGTTTTCCAACAAGGATATTTGTTCCAAGTGTTGTAAGAGTTAATTATGTTTAAATGTGAAAAAATAAAAGAAGAAACACATGGGTATAAAATAAATACACAAGAGATAAAATATTGCCAAAATAATTAGTTTAGACTGATGGTTTTGTAGTGTAGTTTACCATTTGGAGAATAGTCTTAAAAGCTTACACTGGATATTTGCCTGTATAAGGGCAACGATGTGTATCAGATCTCAATCTTGTAAAACCTGAGCCTGGATGTCTAGAAAGGTTTTATTTATTATTGCCAAAAGTCATAAGCAACCAAGATGTTCTTCATAGGCAAATGGATAAATAAATCGTGGTGCATCCACGGAATGGGATATTTTTCAGCACTAGACAATGAGGCATCAGGCCGTGAAAAGACATGGAGGAGTCTTGATTGCAAGTTACTAAGCGAACGTAGCCGGTCTGATCCAGCTAAATGCCTCGTGTCTAACTACTTGGCATTCTGTAAAAGGCACAACCATGAGCATGGTAACACTGCCAGTAGTTGCCGGGGGTGGGGAAGGGAGGAATTCAGAGAGAGCACAGACACTTCTGGGAATCGTGAAACTCTGCTGTCCTGATACACTAATGGTGGACACTTGCCATTATACAGTTTCCGAAACTCCAGAACACACAGCGCCAAGAGTGACGCCCGATGCCAGCTGCAGGCGTTAGGGGAAGCCACCTGTCCGTGCGGGTTCATCCCGCACACAATGCCCCGCCTGGTGCTCAGTGTGGACAGTGGGGGAGGCTCTGTGTGTGTGTGTGTGTGTGCGCGTGTAGGGAAACTCTCCATACCTAAGGCCTCTTTAAAAATATGAAGTCTATTTAAGAACAAACAGACAAGCGAACAAACTCTAATGTTGTCAGTATGCACATCTCCATACTGCTACAACTGCTATAGTTCCGATTCTGCGGAAATGTGACGGAGGCCAGTGGCAGCTTGTGGGGTGTCCCTGTATCACACGTCATTCAGCTCCAGGGCGGGCCTGTCACTTCCTGTACTGCAGGCACTCAGCACGTTTCGACCAGCGTATTAAATGGGGAGCTGTTGTTTACTTTAAACTTGCCTCACGACACATAAAGCCCTCCCAGGCTCACGTGGTAGGGTGGAAGAGATCCTGCCAAAGCTCTCCACCTGCGACCCTCAGAATCTGTGACCGTTACCTGATATGGCAGGACGAAGAGGAGTGTTTACAAAAGTGATTAATCTATGGATCTCTCGAGGGGACTGTATCCTAGACCAGCCAGGTGGCCCCTAAAAGCAGTCGCACATGCTGCTCTAAGAGGATGGCAATGGGAGATGTTCCCCACACACACGTGCAGGGGACATGGCGGTGTGAGGATGGAGGAGAAGGACCTTTGGAGAGGCTGGTGTGGAAGGTTAGCGTGATGCAGCCACGTGTGAAGGGATGTCGTGGCCACCAGACCACGTAGTCCCCAGGCAGCGAGGTCCTGATGGCACCTTGGCTGTAAACAAGGGTCACACACGTTGGGCTAACACCCTCCATGGCTAAGAGAGAATGCATTTCTTTTGTTTTAAGCCACAGCATTTGTAGTAATTTGTTGTAGCCACCACAGAAAAGTAATACAGCTCAAAAAGTTGTTTTGGAGCAAATTATCTAAAACCAGTGAGCCCAAACTGGGGGCCCTGAGCTGAGACGCACCATCCCTCCTCCGTTTCTGAAGGATCATGTGCTGAGAATGTACTCCTTTAGGAAACATACTGTAAAATACTATGAATCTATCATGAGTCCATTCATCAAAACCAGCTTGGTCTTGAGCCATGCTTCCATCTCCTGAGCTCAGTGACGTGTGAGTGTGAGTGTGAGTGTGTGTGCTCTCCTTCCCTGGTTTGCTCTGCCGTGTCAGCAGAGGGCTGTCCTGCACGTGGAAAATAAAACGTACGCACAGCACAAAGATGCTCTTGCCAAAGAAATGGTGTCTGTGTGCACATGCTCCGTGATGAGCATCCCCCCGCGTTTAGTCGAGAAGAGTAATAGAGACATCCTGTTCACCTCTTGGGCATTTTTTTTAGACAGCTAAATCAAATCCTACTCATCTTGCCTAGTCTTTCAATTATTTGTATTGCTTGCATTACTCCTGTCTCCAATTTATTCTTAGCCAATTTAAAGTGGGAAATTACCAGTGGATGTAGCCTGCATTTTGTTTGTGTTCACCACACAGACAAAGCATATAGCTTGCCTAATATCACTGGAGGATTCTTTATTTGGCTTTGGCGGATCAGTAATGACTCTATTTTAAAATCATCCTCACGGCGTAGACACAGGCAGACAAACGCATTTCTCTGAAGTAGTCACAGCAGGTGGAACCCTTACCTGGACCCTTGCTCTGCTCACAGCCACCCACCTCTCCTTTGCAGCCATTGCTTGTGCGGGCAGTTTCCAGGTTGAGCCAAACACGTACACCTCATGATCTGAAAGTCACGATTATTTACAGTAGCCAAGGTCTGGGAGCAGCCCAAGTGCCCACCAGTAGGTGAGTGGCTAAAAAAAAGCTTTGGTACATGTACACAGAGGAATTCCATGCAGCTGTAAAAAAGAAGGAGCTCCTACCTTTGTGACAGCAGCGCGTGTGGTGCTAAATGAAACGAGCCAGTCAGAGAGAGAAAAGTACCATGTGATCCCACTCGTACATGGAATCCAAAGAGCAAAATATACTGGTGAGCAAAATAAAGCCAGAGGCATGGACACATGGAACAGACTGACAGATCTCCGAGGGGCGGGTGGAGGGCACTGGCAGAGGTTAGCCAAAGAACGTATATGCACATGTGTGCAGCCCATGGACACCGATGACAACAGGTGAAGGCTGGGGGCGGGGCGTGGAGCGGGGGAAATCGGGAAATTCAGGGCATGTGTGGTAGTGTCAACAATTAAAAAATGAAAAGAAGAAAGTCACAATTCATTTCATTTTGGACAAGAACAATATCCAATTTTATCAACCATCATTTTTTGTCCACTCATAAAATGTTAGTCTATATTTTAGGGATTTTTATTTACCACATTGAGGATATTTTAAAGGAGGGTTTCTGTTAAAATAATGTAATTTTTCTCTGGGTTGTGGTACACCTGCTTGCTCGGTCTGAGTTCCTGCCCATCCTCGCTCTGGCGGAGTGTGTGCTCAATGTTTAAAGAGACTCCTTCTACAGAGTGAGGAGTTCCAGAGAAGACATGGTTGAAACAGGAGTTGCTCTACATTCACACAATGAAATTCTCAATGGAAAGATTAACATGACAATAAAATGATTATTCATATTTTTCCTGCATAATTTAGGCACCACATGAACTTAGGCTCTTCATGAACAAAGAGGAGTGACAGCCTTTGAGAGTGTCATTCAATGCTGCCCAATGGGTGACAGATGTCATAAATAATAATGTAACCAGCGTTAGATAAATAGAATAGGGGATTGCGAAGGCTAAAAGAGCTAGACTGTTTTGATAAAATGACCCAGTGAGCCACAGGGTTAGTAATAGGAAGTCTGGCACCTTTTTCTTAGGTGGGAGAAATGAAATGACGAAGAGATGGTGCTTTGTCAATAGCAGACACAAGGAGATGGTCCGTAGCCGTGGCCGGAAGGAGATGGTGCTTGAACAGTGTGACGACATCCTCTGCACTGGACATGCAACAACTATTAAAAAGTGTCCTTTCTTTACACATTATTTTAGTCTTCATAAATAAATCACCATACTTTTTATGATCATAAATTTTGTAAAATCTTTTATTTTGTAATAAAAGTGTTTATTTAGACAAGGGACCCACTCACACAAAAATGTTTGGTTAAATTCCTGGACGGCCTTTGGCAGCCCTGCACTCTAGCTAACCAATTATTCTGACTCAGAGTCACGTAACAGCACAAGGATTTGTGCTGTCATTGATCCATCTAATAGATAATACTGAGCTCCTACAAAGGGCCAGAAACTGTTTGTTGAAAGGAATGAAAAGGAATATACAAGAACATCCTCTTTCAAGAAGTGACACTTAAATTGAGGCCCTGATGAAGCAAGGAGTAAGCCATGCAGACATCTGGAGAAACATAATTTTGGGCTGAGGAAGCAGAAGGTGCCAAGCCCTCCCCACCATGCTGATGCGAGATGGCCGGGGTGCTCAGGTCAAGGTCATCCCGTGGTTTGTGCGTCAGCACATCCCATGGGGCTGGTCCTCCTATAGTTTTCCCACAGGGAAGATTATAGGTTTGTCTCTGAGTAAGACTGAGAACCATTGGGCTATTATGAGCCATACACTTTCATGGTTTATAATTTTATGACATGATCAGTGACCATGTTAGTTCTTGAGTAGAAATATTGTGTGCAGAGACATGATTAGGAGCAGAGACCAACCATGGATTTGTTGCAATAGTCAGGGTGAGATTTGATGGTGACTTTGAACTGAGTGATGAATACTAAATCATTGATCAAAGAAAGAACTGCAAACACTAATTGATAAGTGGAATGTTGGATGTAAAATGCAAAGGAAACAGGAATGTCTCCAGGGTTTTCTCTGGAACAATGAATACGTGGGGCATCACGTTATGAGAAGTGCGGTTCTGGGGCTGGACTCAGGGCCCCGCAGCGCTGTGGAATTCATATTAGATCACAAAGCAATTGCTGATCACCTTCGGAACTCATTTAAAATCAGTGCAGAGCTATCCTTTGATACCTGTGATAGTTACATGAAAATTGACAAAGGAAATACTCTTAAAAAACAAACTCAGGGTAAGCCACAGACAAGAGGCAACAAGTAGGTAGGCGGGAAATATTGCTGAAGACGAAGCTGTTCTGTACCTATTTCTATGGTGATGGTTTCACGACTTATTTTTGGCAACCCTCTATGAATTTGTAACCCCAAACAGGTGAATTTTACTCTTTGTAAATGGTACCTCAATAATAAAACTGACTCAAAGAAACTTTTGTGTTTGAAAGCTAAAAAGGCAGCCTGAAACAGTAGATTGGGTAAAATGTTTGTAATTGCACAATTAAGAAATGTTTATCAATACTTGTGGGGGAATACTAAAAGAACTAATTAGAAATGTATTTATCTCTTTACACATAATGAAGCAGAAAATTTCAAGGGAATAATATATAATTAGAAGTCAGAAAGTTTGGTGGATATGAACTTGTTGAATTCAAGATAAATATACACCAGCAATAACTGAATTGAAATATAATAGAAAGAGCCCTGGCTGGCGTAGCTCAGTGGATTGAGCTCCGGCTGCGAACCAAAGCATCGCAGGTTCGATTCCCAGTCAGGGCACATGCGTGGGTTGCAGGCCATGGCCCCCAGCAACCGCACATTGATGTTTCTCTCTCTCTCTTTCTCCCTCCCTTCCCTCTCTAAAAAATTAAATAAAATCTTAAAAAAAGAAATATAATAGAAAGATAATAAAGGACAATAATAGTTAATATAAAGAAAAACTGCATTAGATGGGGAAATCTGCATTTCCAATCATTACAGTTGCTATAATTAAACAGTGTGCCTCGGGGCCGGTGAACTACAAGTCGGCGGAACGTACTGCAGAGTGCAGAGACGGCCCCTCCCCCGCAGGACCCGACCTGTGAGTGCGAGAGCCTCGCAGATCAGTCGTGAGTTCGAGGAAAATGCGACCGTGCTTGCCGAATGAGTGTCAGCGAGAACCCCCAAACCTACTTCTATCTTTAACTTGTCTCCTATAAAATAATTTCAAATCAATTAGTCATTTAAATCTGAAAAACAAAATTTAAAAAAGCTTTTAAAATTTAAATGAAATAGTATTAAACATGACTAGATAAAAAGGTAAAGCATCTGTATGAGAAGACATATGTATTGCTTTTAAAGCAAGGACTCAGCCTACAGGAAATTTCAAGTCCTATACTCATCAAAGGAGCACCTCCCAGAACATGTAAGTCAGGCCTAGAATCAGACAAAGGTTTACAACATAACAAGGGGCAAAGTAGATAAAAAAAGCAATTCGCAGAAGAGGAAACCCAAACCTCCAGTCTATGAGAACATGTCAATCATCATTGTAATCAAGTAGATGCGAATGCATCTCACACAGGTTGAGCTGGCAAACATGTCAAAAGTCTGAGCGAAACATATGTTGTTGGTCCGGCGGAGGAAATTGGGTCCTTGTGGTGCTGCTGGCAATCAAAATTGATCAAACCAATGTAAAGCAACTTGACAGCATCTACTCAAGTTGAGAATGAGCATGTTCATTGAGCGAGTGATTCTTGTCTTATTTCCTGGAACTGGTTGCGCATGTATCTAAAGAGACGGGAAGGAGGATTTTCACTGCACCGTGGTCTGGAACAAGGACAATTGAAGGGGCCTTCCTTTGCCTCTAGCAGAATAACCAGGACATGAGAGCTTCGTACAATAGGACGGCATATGGCATCTTAAGTAAATGATGTGCTTCTACATAAAACAGTGCAGATAGCCCTGGCTGGCGTAGCTCAGTGGATTGAGCGTGGGCTTCGAACCAAAGTGTCGCAGGTTCGATTCCCAGTCAGGGCACATGCCTGGGTTGCAGGCCACGGCCCCCAGCAACCGCACATTGATGTTTCTCTCTCTCTCTCTCTCTTTCTCCCTCCCTTCCCTCTCTAAAAATAAATAAATAAAATCTTTAAAAAAAACAGTGCAGATAAATCTCAAAGCCTTTCAAAATACAGTTTGAAGAACTGTATGATATACTGTGTATGGACCTAAACAAATGCTGTAAAAATACTCAAATATAAAACTAGGCTAAAATTCTAAAATAGCCATTACTTTTAGAGGGAAAAGCAAAAGTAGTGAATTGGGAAAGGGGGCGCTGGCATTTCATATGATAAATATTTAATGTATTAAAAAGTCAGTGCGAGCTAATGAACAAAATAAACACACAAAATAAGAACGACTCTTAGATACAGAGCATAGACTGACAGCTGTCCGAGGGAAGGGGGTTGGGGACTAGATGAGCAGGGTGAAGCGATTAAGCAAATAAAAGGGATTATAGTCACGGAGGACGGTGTGGTGGTCACCAGCAGCAAAGGGGCATGGAGGCAGGGAAAAGAGGGAAAAGGGGGGCCAATGGTGACGGAAGGAGACCTGACTTGGGGTGGTGAGCACGCAGGACAGTGTACAGCTGACGTGTGATAGAACTGTACACTCGAAACCTGTATGGTTTTATTAACCGATGTAACTCAAATTCGGTAAAAATATTTAAAAAGTCTGAATATCTTCCCCTCCTCAAATTCATTTGTTTATTCACACACACAAAATTACTTAACACAATATGCCTATTTATCCTTGTGAAATTGTATGAATCTTAATCTGGTGGATTTAGATATTAGACTAATGAATTTGCTACTACTTCTGTGAGTGATTATCCTCCATTATAGTGGATTAAGCAAGTGGAGAGATTGGCTAAACATCTTGTGTCCCAAGGTCTCAGCTTACTTTCTTTGAGTAAAATGTACATAAAGATTTCCCTTGTCTTGCAGAAGGAGTCTAGTCTCGGCAAGTGTAACAGCTGAACAAATAAAACTCTTCTTGTCTAAAAAGATGGCAATGTTTACCAGTTCCTGCTAATTAGAAGTGAATGCATTAAATGGTGCAGGTAAAAAAATGTACCATCTACAAATAATCCTTAAACGGTTTCGCAGGCCTCATGGGTCGGGCTGTCACTTCTGTCACTGAGTCCTGACTTCACTTGCTGTGTCTGTAGCGTAGACAAGTTGGTTTCTCCCTTCTAAGTCTCTATTGCCTCCCGGTAGTATGGGCTCACTCAGGATGAGACTTGAATTTGATGGTTGAGGGGTTCTAGGAGTAAATAATTGGTATATATACATTTTTAAAAGGAAAAGTTACACAGTAAAATATTTTGGTTCTAGTTATCTAATATGGGAGGTAGTACACTATACCTCAGCGATGATTGAAAGCACACCCTCTGTGTGGTGTAAAGAACCCCCCACACTTTATAAAATATACAGCGATCGAAAAAGTGTAAGAAACAATGCAACGTGTCAAATGTGCTAAACCTTAGGTGGTAAAGTTATTGGTGAATTTTACCTTCATCACAATATTTCTAAATTCTCTATAGTTAACATGCAATACTATTATAAACAAAAAAGTAAATGTACCCTTCCCTTCCAGAAAGAAGTACATGGGGGCCCTCGGGGAACTGAATTAACCTTATGTCAAAGGGATGCTTAGGACTGGGTTATCGCCATAGACAAGATGTGAGATACATCTGTTCGATTCAGTCATGTTTAATGCAAGAGGCATGGGACCATCTTCCCAAAGCCCTGTGCTAGGTGGTGGAGTCGAAAGCAGAGAGGGAGGCTCACTCGCACGCCCAGTGCTCTTCTGTTCTGAGTGCATCCGTTTATGCGGACACCGTGTTCCTGGTGAGAACAAGCCATCGGCAGCTAATGCCGCCGACCCGTCTGCTGTGTAGCAGATGCCTACCAGTGGACTCCGTAGGAGCTTTCAAACCGGTGATTCTTTCCCTTCAAAGGAGAATTCCAGAGTTATAAACCCGAACGGATCAATAACGCCCCTGATCTGTTCCCAAGGACAGCGTATCACCGTACAGGATACAACAATTGCTGAGCAAATGAAGGTTTTAGCAGCCCAGGAGGGTGCTCAGGTGTTTCTTGAGAATAACCCGCAGTTAGACACTGGGGAGGCAAAATACTCATCTTCTAACACTAGAGAAGCATATTTTTAAAGACTTTTATTTGCGAGTCATTTCATGTGTTACAGAAATGTTGCAAGTACAAGGTTAGAGTGCATGCATGCTCCTTCCCCCTCACCCCCCAGTATTATCAAACCACTGTCCATAGTGTGGTTACCAGAGCCAGGACATCGACATCCTAGTGCCCCCCCCAACCCTACCCTGTGGAACTGACGTCTATAAAAGGGTCCCCCATGGTTTCCCCATCCGCCGGGGACTCTCTGCACACGGACCCCTCGGGGAAAGAAAGGCTCAGAAGGAGAAGTAACTGATAACTTTCTGATTCGAGGCAGAGCCTAGAGCTTCCCTCAGCGCACGTCGCCTGCATCTGGGTGGACACGCTGAGCAAGGAGATAATACAAAGAGGCTTTCTCCGTGACACACACGACGCCCCGTTCCAGAGAGGACGTATGCCCCCACTTCCCGACCACAGAAGCCCCCCGCCCCGCCCCGCCCCCCGAACTAGATTCACAGTCTGCAGTCAGCTCAGAGTCTGAGGCCTCCGTCGGCCTTTGCTTTGGTGAAGCCCGAGAGTGATCGGACTGTGGAATTTGCAAACCAGCTGTTCATTTGCGGGCACGAAATTTATCTCGGCCTTTATGAGACTAGTTAATCTGCCCTGTTTATGAAACGAGGCTTCAAGCGTTTAATCCGCCCCAGACTGAAGTTGGAAATCCACCCCCTCCTACTCACAGAAATGCAAAGAAACAGTCGGTTATCTGTAATGGCTTTGTTTTCTCCACTCGAGCATAACCAATAACCTCGGTGATTGTTTTTATTCTCGGGAAATAGTTAATCGTACACAGACACTGTAGGGAACAAGAATTAGGCGGGCAAATACATCTTCTCAGAGACTCTTATGGGAAGGGAATGAGTTCTCAAGTATCTTTCTGGATATTCCAAAGGTCAGTTATACGTATGCCCACTCTTCAGCTATCTTTTTCTTACTAAAGTATTTTTGTTCAATTGCTAGCCAGCTTTGATCGTACTACAAATGATTAAACATTTTGTAGATAGACTATCCAATATAATGTTTTGAAATACAGATGAAGATACTGTTATGAAACTTAAATGTAGGGTTAGCAAAAAGTACTGAGTTGTACGTGACAATGTAATTGTTTTGTACAATAATAACAGGTTCTTGGTTTTATGGAAAAGATCTTGGTTCTTCGGTCATGAGTGACTTTGCAACTTTAAACAAATAAAGAAATAAAATATGTTCTTTTCCATTCTGATAGCTTTTGAATTTACCACGTTTTTAAGAACATGCAGTGTATCACATCTCAGTGTGAGCTCCAGTCTTCGTGTCCAGCCCTGAACCTTTCCTTGCCTCTGTATCCGCAGTTATCCAGTGCATCTCATGGGTGATACACCCTCTGTTTTCTCTCCAGGATGTCATGACTCTTTATCTTTTGAGAATGTTTTAAAATCAACTCGACCTGTATGACTTCCTTCCTTCCTCACTCCCTCCCTTCCACTTTTGTCATGTTTCAGTCTTTGTTTCCTTTTAGATGAGATATACATTTAAAGATAGAGTAGATATCCCCTGAATGACCATCATAGGTAATCAAATCAAATTCCTGAAACATCAGTTATCCTTCTCATTCCATACTTTTATGTTTCCTAATATGTAATATATTTTATATCATTTGTGTACATATGGGTGCTTATATATGTCTGTGTGTAATAATGAATTGTCTGTTTAGAAAACTTTGATAAATGACACGACAGTACATTGCATTCATGTCTTCTAATTTGACAGAAATAACACTCTGTTGAGCTCTATTCATGATGGCTCCTGCAGTTCAGCTCTATCACTTTAGAAGCTCTCTAGCAGCAGTGTCCACACTGTGGTTCACAGGTGCGATACAACAAATGTGCTCCCAAATCCTCAATTTTAGTAGGTCTTTTCTGAAAGGAATCCTCCCAGGAATAAGTCTTGGTCAAGGTCAAGGTCTTCCTCTGCCCATGACCTTCCTCCTATTCTATTTTACAAAAGAATTACAAATGACTGTGTAGCATTAACGCTCTTTTGCATCATCAGTTTCATCTTTGTTTCAAAATATGTTTTATACTTTAAATTATTTCAATAATAACTCCATCATGTCTCTATTAGAAAGTAATATATGAAAAGACATTTAGAAAATTCTCTGTGATTGTGTGTTTCCAAGTTAGTAGTGTGGATTGATTTATGACAATGACTAAGTAATAAAAGTGGACCAAACTGTAGAAACGTATTATACATTTTAATAAATCTTGAACATAAAAGCAGAAACATCATTTAACTTTATTTATTTGCCTGAATGCGTGACATCATGACATTCTAAGCCGTGTCCCTGTGCCTCTGAGTGAGCACTACTTGCTGTTTAAAGGGCCAGAGTGTGGCTTCATTTCTCTAGACCCAGGAATGCAACCTCTGTTCACTCAAGTTAACGCTGGCGGTGATGGGAATGTGTTGTGTCTTCCCTGTAGCAACGTACATGTCCTGGTTGTGATGCTGTAATAGAGTTCTACAAGTTGCTACCTTTGGAGAAAGCTGGGTAAATGAATGGTACGTGGCATCTTTATTATTTTTTGCAACTGCACGTACATCTTCAACTATATAAAAATTAAAATCTTAATTATGAAAGTGACTTTGGTGAAGACGGCATGGTATTTTAAGATTACATTCACCAACATACTGAGACTAGGTTTATGATAAAGAGGCTGCAGACAGACATTGAAAAGAAGAGAGTCACTTTAAATATTGGTGCTACTGTAACAGGGTGCAGCCAAGGGGGGGGCAAATAGGGATTTATAATGGGGTCCAGGACTCAGTGTCCAGGAAATATTAGGGAAAAAAATAGGATGTCCTCACCCCCACAAGTTTGAGCTGGAGAATGGGATGCATGGAGCAGGGCCATTGAGAGTTGTGTTGCACAGCAACAGTTTTGTGGGTAACCTCTAGAGCAGCCATTTAACATGTCTATAACCTTTAACTGGTTTCATAGATCTGTTAAACAGCTGTGGCCCTGCTTTGAGCCAGGGGGATGGGAGTGACTTCAACCTATGACGTAACTGGGAGGCAACTTCCCCTGGTTACAGCGCCTGCGTAAGAGCTTGGAGATGATTGGCTCCACACCACTGGGCCACACCTGCCCGGACTTACTATGGCAGCCCAGTAAAGCTGGGAAAGTACAGGAATACTGGCAGCTGTGGCCAATTGTGGGAGGAGTCAGAAACGGTGCAACAGAGGGTTGGTGCTGGGATTTAAATCCAGGTGTGGCAGCCATGGGGTGTCTTTTTGGGACCATGTGGCTTGGGCAGAGAAGAACCACGGACTTCTTTTTCTGAGATACAGTACCCCAAACTGGGCAGAGAGGGAAGGAGGGACTGTGTGTTTGTGGGTATTCTAAAGGACTTTGGGATCTCAATCCCAAATTTTATTTGCAGCTAAATATGCAGATGAAATTTTCATAGGAGTATCATGTTTTTTAAAAATGGAAAACCAGGAATGACCAACATATCCATCCATGTATGATGCATAAAGAGATTATGGTGTATTTGTACAACAAAACACGATGAAGCTATCAAAATGGATACCATATTACTGCCTGCAGGACACGCTGACACCTGAGATATAATCTTGAGTGGAAGAAGGCAGAGAAACTAGAATATCTTAAGTATCCCTAGGTATAGAACTTAAACACAAAACTTTTTTCCAGCAATCTTGATGAGACCTGTCATGTGATTTTGTGTTTGTTTAATATTTTTCGGTTTACCTGTTTTTTGTAATTATTCTTTGCGGGCCCTTGTCACCCTCACAAGAGAATGCAAATAGACAGGAAGGGATCTCTGCTTTTGCATTAAGAGTATTTATTCTTCTCACGGAAAGACATTCAGGGGAGGAGTCCGGGGCCCGGGGTCCAGTGACTCATACCTCTGCTCAGCCTCTGAAGGAGCTGTGGGTGGAGGTTCCACCACGTCCATCCTCCGCGGCCTCGAAAACTTGGAAGCGATGTCAAAAGGCCGTTTCCAGTAAATCCGGTCACCGATCCTTTTCCTCCACGATCTTCCTATTCAGTGTCACTTTCTGGAAACTTGTAGCTTCATGCTTGTTGTTTTGGAAGATTTTTGATTTTGTAGGTGGGGGGAGCAGAAAAGTGTTCCAAGAGTGCGTGGGGACTCAAAAACTATTCATCCAGATGAGACCTGTGTTTATTTTCTGGTTTCCTGGAAGAAGCACGCCCTGATTTCTGAAGCTGAAGGTAAAAAACACTGATGTGAGAAGGAGGGATAAAAAGAAAAACAACGTGTACTCATTGTGTTTGCTGCTGAGCGGTGAAGAATTTGTCGGTACCTTTTTCCTTGGGCATTATGTTCAGTTAAACATGCTATGCCTTTATGGGAACTTTGCTCGGCACATATGAACTAGTTGTTACTTTGTTTTGCTGCTAGAGCATTTCATCTGTCCTTCCCCCAAATTTTAAAGACTGTTCTTGTAGAAAACTCAGGAAAGATAAGCCAAGGATTTAGGTACCATCTTAAAACAGGTACTTTGTGCTAATAGTTTAGTTGAAAACCAGCCAGAAAAATATCAACATATAGAAGAATCCTTGAAATTTTTTAGCTCCTTTTACTTAGTTTTACTACAATAACAACTCAAAAATGTTTTATATGTTATCTATTAACTTTAAAAGACGCTACAAGCATTTATAAAAATAATTAACAGCCATTATTTCTACTTCCCCAATGAATATAACGACTTTATCTATCTTTTGTGCAAACAATTCAAAGTTAATTACATGGTTGTCCATTCTTAAGTGCTATCATTATTATTATCTTTTTATTAATGTATGACAAACTGCTCAGCTTAGCTGGTAATAAGGAGTTGAAATATTATGGGAGCCACAGAGAATTAAACAGTTGGAAGTCATAAGCTAGATGACTGTGGGGAAAATAATGTCAAGTTGCTTAAATATCTCATGTTGCAAAATAGTTTATTTTGCTGTATTCTATGCAGAGATAAATACTGCACACATTTATTGAATTTTCTACAACTCCTATTTCTTTTTTAAAAAACATGTTTAAAAATGATTTCCCAGGAGCAGAGCTGGTGAGGCATGAAACAAACTCCAGAAGACTAGCGTGTGGCATGAAAGAGATCGGTCCCCTAGGAGACGAGGGTCTCCCTTGACCACGCCTTGCCAGGGACGGGGAGGGAGCTTGTAGCAGCCCAGTGGGAAGGTCCGGAGCCTCATCCCGCTGAAACGGAAACACGATCCCCCGGCTCTCTCGGAGTGTCTGCAGTGGAAGTGAGGGCACTGATGGGGAAGAGCGGAGATCCTCCACGTTGGACGGAGACTCATAGGCAGATCCCAGTGAAGCTGGAGACATCGACCTCTCAATTCTGTTGAGCCTTCTCGCCGGTGGAAGCAACAGTTCCATCTCTAAGGCCGTTAACTCCGTTTTGCCCAAGAAGGCTGCCATAGAGCGGCAACAGATCCCTCTGCTGAGAGCCTTCCGATCGGGCTCAGGTTACAGCGGCCCCAAAAGGTGACTTACAACGGGTGACCCATGAAGGGCCACAACACACTAGACGGGTTGTATGATTTTTTCTGTTCATTCAAACGGAAGTCTGGGGGCTGGAGGTGGGAACAGGTATCCAGGCTGTGGAAGAATGGTGAAAAGAAGGTAAAGCTGGATAAGATCAAAGGTATTCATGCTGACCTAAGAAGCAGCGATTCTGCACCTAGCGCTGTAGCTGGAGGGGTTAGGAAGGGCTCTGTAGGTCTGTTTGCGTGGCTGACTGAAACACAGACCAAAGCGTGGCCGACACTCAGTGACGCTGAAACCCTGGCACTAGCTTGGCATGCTGCAGGTTCAGGCAGGGGTGTCCAGCCTTTCGGCGCCTCTGGGCCGCACTGGAAGAAGACGAGTTGTCTTGGGCTGCACATTAAATATACTGTGACACGGAATCACACAAAAAAATCTCATAACGTTTTCAGTAAATTTATGGTTTTGTGGTGATTTCAATAGTTTGCAGAAGTAATTTATAGCATAAATGAAAGAAACCTGTAATTTTTAAAACATAGATTACTGTATTTAAAATCTCACCCAAACTTTTTTTTGTAGTGTCTTTATCAGATGGTTTTGGAATTAGGATAATGCTGGCCTCGTAAAATGAGCTCGGGAGACTTCTGTCCTCTTAAATTTTTTGAACTAGTTTGAGAAGCAGAGGTGCTAGTTCTTCTCAGAATGTTTGGCAAGATTCACCTGTGAAGCCATCTGGTCCAGGGCTTTTGTGTGTTGGGAGTTTTTGATCACTGCTCCAGTTTCACGAGGTATCATCTGTCTATTCAGACTCTCTCATTCTTCTGAATTTAGTTTTGGAGGATTGTATGTTTCTAGGAATTTATTCATTTTGTCCAGCTTGTCCAGTTTGTTGGTGTGTAGTTGTTCATAGTATTTTCTTACAATCCTTTGTATGTCCTTGGTGCCAGTTGTTATTTCTCCTCTTTCATTTCTGACTTTGTTTATTTGGGTCCTGTCTCTTCTTTTCTTGATGAGTCTGGTTAAAGGTTTGTCAATCTTGCTTGTCTTTTCAAAGAACCAGCTCTTGGATTCATTGATCTTTTGTATTGTTTTTTTTAAGACTTTATTTTATTTTTTTCTGCTCTGATCTTTATATTTCTTTCCTTCTACTCACTTTGGTCTTTGTTTGTTGTTCTTTTTTAAGTTCCTTTAAGTGTAAAGTTAGATTGATGATTTGAGGTGTTTTTTTTTTAAATAGGTAAGCCTGTCACACTATGAATTTCCCCCTTAGGATTGCTTTGCCTGTGTCTTACAGATTTTGGATGTTGTGTTCTGATTTTCATTTGTTTTGAGGTATCTTTTGACTTCTTCCTTGATCTCATTGTTGATTCATTGATTGTTTAATAACCTGTTATTTAGCCTCTGCATTTTTGTGTGCTTTTCAGCATTCTTGTGATTGAGTTCTGTTTTCATAGCATTGTGTTCAAAGAAGATGCTTGATATGATTTCAGTCTTCTTAAATTTATTGAGAGTTGTTCTTTCTCCTAACATGTGGTGTATATATACTAGAAAACATTCCACGTGTGCTTGAAAAATATGTATATTCTGCTGCTTTGGGATGAAATGCTCTGAAGATATCAGTTAAATCCATTTGACCTAGTGTGTCATTTTGCTGCTAACTTCTTGTTGATTTTCTGTCTGGAAGATCTACCCTTGGACGTCAATGGGGTATTAAAATCCCCAACTATGACTGTATTTCTGTTGGCCTCTCCCTTTATGTCCAACAAGATTTGCTTCACATATTTAGGTGTTCCTAGGTTGGATGCATGAATGTTTTCTAGGGTTATATCCTCTTGTTGAGTTATTCCTTTTATCATTATGTAGTATCCTTCTTTGTCTTTTACTATAGCCTTGGTTTTGAAGTCTATTTTATTGGACATAAGTATTGCTACCCTAGACTCTTTTCCTTTCCATTTGCATGAAATATCTACTTTATTGAACATAACATTGATCTTTTCCTCACGAAGAATTGCCATAGAGTGAATTCTGGAATATCCAGTTCTCTTAGCATCATCACGCCTCCTTTGAACTCTCTTACTTCTAAATGTTCCATTTTGCAAATACAGGTGTTTCCTTTGGTTCACCAAGTACAGTATATTCCAACTGTGTGACTCTATTTTCACTCATGGGAAGCTCTGAGCCAGTGGCGTGATGATCCAGCTGCTTTTTTGCCGACATTCAAAACTTCCACAACCTAATGTTGGATACATTGGACCATCTGCTTTTTGAGCTTCTACAGCTGAAATTCTGAGTCAACGCAGTAATCAGAACAGCGTGATTGACACAGGCCTCAGAGAGAAAAAATCACATCACTTAAGAGATAAGTCTTTTCAGATTGGTGCTGTTTTAGCTGGGGTCTCAAAGCCGACCTTACATGTTATGTAAGCTTACCTAGAAACTCCTTTCACACTCCACAGAAGTTATTCCATAACTTCTCATTCTCTGCAAATCCAAATCCATTCCTGCCACTCTTCATTTACCAATCATTAACAACAGAGAATAATAAGAAAGTCTCTCTAGTCAAATTGATTATGCAGCCAGAATCAATGTGTACATAATAGTATAGAAATAGACAGATAAGTCAACCAAGCTTACTACAAAGTCCAACCTATAGAACAAAATACATACAAAATAAATTGCAAAATAAAGGTGGCACTTCACAGCTGTGGAGACATAGATGGATTACCCAATATATGCTGCAGGAACACTTGACCAGCTAAATGATCTCATGACACAGCCCTGTCTTTGCCCAAATCAACTCTCCTTCAATTTAGGTCTCTGGAAATATTGAGCTATTAATACTTATGATCCTCAGGACATTACTGCCAATGTTATATCTCCAGGCCACTGAATATTGTAATTTGTCTACCTTGAATTGCCTTGTATGATTTTATAGCAAACTCTACCTCACTATATTCATCTTCAAAGTCATTTCCAGCTCCCTCAGAATGGCTTTGTTTTTCCTCCCGGCCCTCCGTGGAGACTCGCATATCTCTGTTACTTCATTGTTTATAAACATGCTCTGTCCATACCTAATATTACCTCCCTTGCAGGGAATGCATTATTTCCCATTTTGGTTGGGAACTCTTTTGTTCCACAAACATTTATTGAGTGTCTACTGTAAACGTAGAGGGTGGTGTGAGTTAGGACAGGCCGAGCGATGATGAACGAGGCCAAGGGCTGGTGCCACATGGTTTCACAGCCCAGTGGCTGAGGCAGTTTGACCTGCAGAAAAATTTATTATAAAAAAAAAAGGATCAGAATGCACTTACCATGAAAAACAGAACCATTAGGGATGATTTAATCACAGTGTCATCATATTAAGGCTGGGAAGGAGCTTTCCCCAACATCTCTCTATTTTTCTGAAGATCTAAGAAGACTATTATATGCTAAATGAAGATTATGTCCCTATAAATAGTTGCTATAAAAATAGGGTAACTCTGAGTGCAGGGTTATTTCTACTGCTATTTTAGAATAAGAATGGACCCACCTATATATAATTTTTCCTGACCAGGAAACACTCTTTTCCTTTGCACATTATTTTATGCACATGTAATAATTTTAGTTTTATTAGTGCTTGACAATCAGTTCAAAAGGATATTTATTTGGATTAATCTTGAGATTTAATGGTATCAACTTGAAAGTGAATGATAACACATATTATAAGGCCCTCTTGTATAAAATATTTATGGAATTCTAAAATAGCTCTTACACATTTATGAGTATTCAAATGTTTCTGCTCAGTTATTATACTAAAGATAACTGGAGAATGTCATTCCTATTTCAGGGGATTATATGCATACTATCTTTGATACAAAGTCAAACTTCAACAAACTAGATGAATTCAGACCTTTAGAAGTTGTGACATTTGCATATAAATTTAAACTCTGCCCCTGAGCTACAGGAATAAATTAATAATCCAATTTAAATATTTGACAGATATGTCTTATAAGAAATATGGTATTAAAAGATATATTATAGTAGAAATATACTAGGAAAGATATTCTTCCTAATGACATTTAATTTACTATCACAAGGACTAGGTATATGGAGTTCATGCAATTTGTTTTATAGATCTAAAATACACATCTTTAATTAAGAAATCTGCCCTAAGGCAGACGAGTGCTCTCATTCACAATTAAGGTTAATTCATAAATTTAGTGATAGAGAAGAAAAATGATTCTGTTTTACAGAGAAAATTAGGTTAAAAAATTCCCAAAAATGACAATGGAGGAGCAGGGGACTGGATGAACGGTGAAAGGCCCCAACTGGTATGGCGCAGTGTATTGAGTGCCAGCCTGGGAACCGAAGGGTCACTGGTTCGATTCCCAGTCAGGGCACAGGCCTGTGTTGTGGGCCAAGTTCCCAGTAGAGGGTGCATGAGAGGCAACCACACATTGATGTTTCTCTCCCTTTCTTTCTCCTTCCCTTCTCCTCTCTCTAAAGGCAAATAAACAAAATCTTTAAAAAAAGAAAACAAAGAAGGGGAAGGGATTGGCCGAAGAACATACGGACACAGACAGCAGTGTGGGGATGGGCAGAGGGAAGGGGCGGGGCGGGGCGGGGCAGGCAACGGGGCTGAGGGGAACGTCTGTGACAGTGTCCACGATGAAAATAAAGGACAATGTACGACAATGTTTTCTCCTTTTTCAAAATTTTATTTTTCAGTTACAGTGTGCATTTAATATTATTTTGTGTTGGAGTCAGGCACACAGCGTAGCGGTGGACAATATCTTACTCTACCCATCCCTGGTATTTCCCATATCCACCACACATGCAACTGTGTTTCTGTACACAGGAAATGTTTTTTTAAAAGTACCTGCCTTAGTACAATTTTAATTTAATACAGACTTTTCTGAACTGGCAAGTTAAAGCTAAGTGTTTAATTTTCACTCACCATCTAGGGAAGGATAAGCACTGAACCCTCTTGAAGTCAGCATTTTCTCCAAATGAATCCAGTTGCATGGATAAGAAACTAGAGAAAATGGTATGCTGTTTTATTATTATATGCAAGCACACATGAAGATACATGTTACAACACGCATATATTACGGGAAGTGTTTCACTCCTGTGTCCGTATGGGCCGCACCAACGCCACGTGAGTGAGTTGGCTCCCATTAAAATGCAGTTCACTCAATTAACGAACCCTTGGAGGGACTTCATCTGCGTGGTTCTTCTGAGATGTGATCGTAATCACGTTAGTTTTTGGAGATTTGACTTGTGTTTAATTGAGAAATCATTGTTTAGTTTTGTATAATCATATCATAGCCCCTACATGGAAAAAGACAAGAAAAATAAGTTTACCTCAAATACTGGAATATTATTTAAAATTCCCTAATATTTTAATATTTCATAGCCGTGATCTTGATATGAACTCTTGCACACGAGACTGAAAGGGAAACACACACACATTTCCCTGGTGCTGGCCGTGAGCCGTTTCTCCACCACCGTTGTGCAGCACGGCTTTCTGTGTCGCCTACTCTGTGTTCACAGGGAGGGGACTTGCCGGTGTGGCGACCGAGCTGGTTATTTGTGTCTCAATAACGTTTGTTCTTTCTCTCTGTGTAGGCAAACTGGCTGGGAGATGAAAAAAAAAATTGAAGGAGTGTTCATTGGCTTAGGTTTATCCTGGACAAAAGGATATCACTACTGAAAATTGTTCCCCAAATGCCTGCTATTCAACACTTGGGTTCATGTCTCCTTTATAGATACAAAGGTGAAAGAGTAAGTTTCATTTCCCAAAGCGACCCCATCCCAGAGCCCCGAGGGGCTGTACCTCTGGCCGGCGTGGGCTGCGGTCAGCGCCGGAAACGGGGTGTCAGAGGAAGCATCACACCAGCGGCGTGCCTCGGGGAGCCACGCAGGCCCGCACGAGGGGCGGTTACACTCTCAGGAAGGCCATGAGTAGGTTCCAACCACGGCCTCTTTTAAAACTCAAGAAACACAATTGACTAAATCATATTAAACACAAATTAAAACATATTCAAACTATTTTCTTTCTTAAAATGCCATATTTTACTATTATCTGTGTTCTCTCTTCAATTAAAACATAATAATAATAACAACATCTTTACCAGCACAAGGAGGTGTGGCTATTCATAACGATGAAGGATGTGAGAAAGTGAAATTTTACCCCCCTTGCAAGCAAACAATCTAGCCTGCCGTACGGTTCCACAGAGACGCAAGGCTCCTGAGCCAGAGAAGACACGGTGTCGCAGTGTCAGTGTGATTTCCAAGCTGTGTCCTCACCCCCTCAGGGGATCCTGCACACACACGGGGGACTGTCCCGGGGAGCAGCGCCGCGCTGGGGACGCACTACTTCACCGTGAGCGAGGTCAGGCCTGCCTCTGTTGCCCAGCCCCCCCGGTGTGCTCAGCGGACCCCAGCCCTGCGGGGAGGCCCACGTCCAAGAGGGTGGTAGGCCCCGCCTGCCTGGCAAGGAAGAGATGCAGAGATGCTCAGAATTCAGGTCGGATTGCGTCCCGATGGTGTCCCTCAGGTCCAGTAGGTCAGGGAGGGGGCCATGAGGGAGGGCGTCTCCCTCTAGTCACAGAGCAGTCTTCTCCTAAACTTTGGGGGTGAAGTCTGGGGGACTGAAGGAGATCCCTGCAATAAACAAACTGACCGAGCACTTTGCCTACCCTTGCAAAGCCGAGCAGTGCGGTACGGGCTAAATGAAGCGTTTCTTATTTTTCATCCTTCACTGTCTCCAGGAAAAAAAAAAAAGGTGTGGGTTAGGTAATAGGCACAAAAAAAGGAGGCTGGAGGGCCAGAGTAAATCCTTTCCCTTAGATTTGATTTTTACCCCCACATTACTTCCTCTTCCCAAACCTTCGCAACTTCCTGACAGCGTTTAACCTTGACTGATTCCTCTCCCAGCAGGAAACCTTGCATCAGGCCCCCAACGTCCCTGCCATCCCGAGGGCACGCACAGTCCGCTCAGTAGCCCCCGCTCAGTAGTGATGACGTCCGTGCCTCCGCCCTGGGTCTGCCCGCAACGTGTCTGTCATCTTTCCTCTGGGCGTGGCAGAGCGCTCTTCCCGACTCGCTAATTCCACCTATGCCATTGGTGGGCAGTCCATACCTAGCGTAGAATCATGTTATGAAAACTCACTCATCTGACATCTGGTCCACCGCAGTGCCTAAAGCGACACGTCACATCTCCCGAAAGGAATTTTCAGTCAGGCAGCTGCCGACGTCAGCACACACTTTGATAACACACACTAATTATTTAGCATATTATCACTTCCCAAGAAGCAAGGAAAAGTGCAAGGTATGTAGAGATGTGTCGTTGTTTACAAGTTGGCATGACTGGTATGGGCACACTTTTCAGTGGGAGTTCAACAGCAGCAGTGGGGGTGTGTGTGAGCATCCCCCCAGCACCCGGCCATGACCTCTGAGTCTTAGGGACACGTCCCACTTCCCTGCACCCCGGGAACTACCCTCCCGGCGGTTTCACGCACGTGGTTTCCATGTCACCTGATTGGACCTTTGATCCCCTCCTTCCTGCTCCTGGGGCTTCTGGAAGTTGTCCCAATTCTTGCAGCCACGGGCCCTTCCTACACAGAAAGTTGAGTCAGTCCAATATGGGTTTCGAACACCTGCAGCTGAATGCGCTCTGATCCACACGGAATGTTGAGCCAGGTAAGGAATATCATGGATAAGACCCTAGAAGGTGAGATGAGCTGAATCGGGGTCTGTTTGCCTCAAACACTGAGCGGCAAACCTTTTCGAGAATCTGCAATAGGGTGCGGCTTGTTTGAAACCCTTGACCACTTTTCATGACCATTTTTACCACCTCCATATACAGAGCTCTCTGGAACAATATACTATTATTCTTGCCCTTGTCAGGAGAACCTTTAAGCTCTACCCCCCACACTTCTATAAATAGAGAAAGGAATTCACTGCATCCCTAGACCTGGTGGTGTGTTTGGCTGGTGGCCTTCTCCTGAGGTTCAAGGTCAGGTGGCTCTGGCCAGGCTTCTGCTGCTCACACACTTCTCACTATTGTCGAGGCTCAACATTCATTCTAGCGAAAATTTTTGATAGTTACTGAGGAAGAATTCGCTTAGCCTAGGAATACAAAAGTGAAGTTCATAAGCGTCACACAAGATTTTGCACAAACAAATCGACTCAGTCTTTGATTGTGAGGAAATAAAAGTTGCCAGTATTTTCAGAGAGCAACAGATATAATGAATTGATCACGAAGAGTCATTATGAAGAATCATTTAGCAGAATGAAGGGCTTGCTTTTATGCAAAAAGCATGAAGGTCATTGCAATAAAATGTTCTCTAATAAAAGATTTCCACCAACTGGAGATTAGTAACGTGATGTTCGCAAAATGGGTATGAGGAACATCAGCTCTCAGGACCGGGAGAACTGGGTCGACCGAGTGGCAGTGGGAATGGATCTTAGACAGTCACTCTCGCTGCAGCCACAGGCCGCTCATCCTGCCGTCCACACTCATTAATAGCCTTAATAGGCAAGTCAGGTGAGTCCCGCTGGGGTTCGCTTCACTGCATTCCTGGAGGAAACAGGATGCTTTAAGTTACTAACTAAATACATCTCCAAATAGTTTCCTTCTGTGACCTACTTGACATTCTGCCATGGCCACGAGCATGGCGCCAGTAGGGCATCTGTGCCCGTTAGAACCCTGTGGATCAGCGAGCGACCTGCTGTTCCTGAGCTGGAGAGCTCGCCCGTCCCGGAGTGTAAACAGTGGTGGGGTCCTTCCATGTCTTCTATTCAAGGCGGACGGTGAAGGAGTCTGTTCCTCTCTTTCCTGATTTCTGAATCCAATGCAAAGTGTCCAAAGTCGTGAATATAAATAATTGACTTCTGCGAAATTAGGAAACAGAGCTCTGTATCCGAAACAGTGAGAAAAAACATCCCAAAATACAGATGAACTTGGCCCTGAGTCCAGGAGGAATCTTGAGCTGATGCTATTTATCTTGAGGCTCCAGAAAGACACTGACTCTCCTATGGGAAGCGTCATGGACTTAAAAGGTCTATCCGACCATTTAGTAACCAGAAAAATGAAATAAATATATGGGCTTACCAAATGCAAAACAGAGAGTGCTTTGGAACTGAAGTAAAGTGAGAAATGATTTCTTATCAGTTGTGATCACCGAGAGGCAGAGAGGAGGAAGTCACATGGAGGAACGGGCTGCGTCACACGGAGTGGCGGCTTACACACGCATGGGGGGCACCGTGTGTGCTTGGGGTGAGAACTGAGACACCTGCAGAAAAGAAAGAACCAGGAAGGGGATGTAGGAAAGAAGCACAATTTCATCCCTTAAAGAATTCTTGGTGATTTATATCTGCAGCACTATCTCACAAGTGCTTGTAATTTTTCAGCACCGACCAGCCAGAAATCAGAGATCCTGTCCTCCGACAGTGATAATTCCTCGTGTTGTTTCTCTTGTTCTGACATAAAGTTTCCGGTAGCCTCTTTAAGTGGGTTAAGATGACATAGAAAAACAAAGTCACTTATTGACAGTTTTTTTCAGGGGACATTATGTCTTTTGAGCAACTTCATCCAAAGCCAAAGGATTACAGTATCTCCTAAGTGAAACAAATATTTTCTGGGTGGATACCTTCGAATTTTTTTTTAAAAAATTTAGTAGGTTTTATTACACATCTCATCTCAGACCTGCGGCTTCTGGAACAGTGTGGGGGGGGGGTAAGTCTGTGTTGGTTGGGTCCCCAGTCTGCCGTCCTTCATGACGGCTGCCCTGACAAACAGACCCAGCATCTGTCTGCGGTGCTCTGACACCCCACACAATGCTGCACTTCAAACGAGGCCGGCGAAACTCCTTCAGAGAGCTATGGACCAAAAATGGCTTTTTAAATGCTTACATAGTAATGCAATTTGTGGGGGGGGACCCTCAATTATCCAAATAGTGAAATATGAAAAGTTTTATTACATTAGGAAGACTACATTTTCTTAAGAGTTCTGCATTTCAGCATTGAGCGTTCTTAGTAACCTTTAGTTTTTTTTAAAGATTTTTTATTTATTCACTTTTAGAGAGGGAAGGGAGGGAGAAAGAGAGAGAGAGAGAGAGAAACATCAATGTGTGGTTGCTGGGGGTTATGGCCTGCAACCTAAGCATGTACCCTGGCTGAGAATCGAACCTGCAACACTTTGGTTCGCAGCCCGCGCTCAATCCACTGAGCTATGCCAGCCAAGGCAGTAAACTTTAATTTAATCAAACACTCACTTGATGTATTCCTTATATACTACGATGCCAGCTCAGAGGAACTGACAATATGTTTACCAACAGAAGGAATGCCTTTGGCTCTATCGTGGCGCCACTGCTTAGCCAGCTAATGCTGGAGACATTGAGGGAGGAAACCCGGTCATAATTTCGGAGCCCCCCCAGCCCCAGCCAGAACGCACCCTCCAAGGACACCTACAGGAAAAGGAGTGGGAGACTGGAAGAACATTATTCCACAGGAGTGAAGGAACTTCAGAAAAGGCAGATTTCCGGCGTACCGCCCGAACAGTTACCGGTATGAGAGACTTACAACTTTGGGGGAAAGAAGACACACGCACAGACTTTGATAGCTATTTAAGACCCCAAGCAGACACGGCTGTCTCACAAGTGCGACAAGAACCCACGGGCACGGAGCGCTGAGCCTGGGGCCTGGGAGAAGCTTGCAAGGCAGGCGGGAGCCGGCTGGTAGCGCGGGCGGCTGCGGCTAAGTCCCAGGAAAAGGGCGAGGGAGACACCGTGCGCTGCAGAGGGAGGGAGGGCAATGACAGTGTCAAAGAAGAGGGTGGCATTTCTTATTTCACTGCGAGCACTCCTACTTTCCGCTGAAGGAGAAAAGACTTGTAAAGACCCACGTGAAAAGGGAATGCAAATTTACATCTTTTCAAGAAGAAAACCTCAAAGAATAAGGTCTCCATAGAACCTGTTATTCAAGTATGACGCTACTGCAAGAGGTCAGAAAGGAGGGAGGGAGGGAGGGAGGGAGGGAGGGAGGGAGAGGAAAGTTGTTCCAAATCCTGACCCGCCGTGGGGAGCAACTCCTGAGATGCGTGGGTAACTGGACGGCAGCATGAACCACATCCTTCAAAATCCGCCATCGAAGAAAAACCTGGTGTGAAAAGTACACTGTGGGCTCGGGCCCTTTTGTGCTAACCCCTGGGGGGCTTGTAAAAGACACCTGAAACACGGTTGCTCTGAGTTCTGTTATGTTTCTAATGAACAAAAACGGCCTCTCCCTTCTCGGCAGACCAGACTGAAACCTCCAGTGAGCTGGACACTCACCGTCATGCGGGCTGAACCTGGGAGGGAGCGCCGTGCGTGGGAGACGGCGTGGGCGCATGTCTAAGAGCGTGAGGGTGGGTGTCTTTAGAAGTGTCTGTACCATTTTACAATTCGTGTCGTTGTCACGAAGATTGAACAGACTCCATAGTCCACCAAGGGACATCAGTGTGAAAGCCTGTCCATTACTTAACTTGATACATGGGCATTTATTCTGAGGTTTCCTTCTCCGCCCTTAACAGGAGGGGTGCGAAGAGAGTAATGTGGAGATTCCTGGCAAAGGCCTTGGAGTCGGAATAGCTGGGCTGGGATCACAGCTCTGTGAGCCCCAAGCAGGGCATCAGACAAGTTATTTAATACCTCAGCACTTGTTTCTACATCTCTTTAATTGGGCTGATATTACCTCTTTTATATAGCCTGCATTATAAATGACGAAATGCATTCAAAACACCTAATATTATAACTGGTATTACAGTAAGTACTTAGCAAAATGTGGCTATTAATATAACTTCAGAATAATTTCAGTTGAAATATCGATTGATTTGTCAAAATGCTTACTGTAACAACTTCTATTTTATCCTCTTCTATAAAATTTAATACTCTTATGAATTAAGGAGATTTTATTTTAGGAAGAGGGATAATAACGGTTTTTCTCTACAAAGTCCATAATATTTAAAAATTAAATGGTTCTTGAACAATTTTTCTTCCTACTCCATGAACATAGATCTCATGAATCAATTTCACTCACAGCTGAAAAATGCGTCATTACTACATCAACAAACAAAATATGCCAAGCCGTGACTTAATGATATTTTCCAATTTTTATTACCTAATATGTGTCAGAAGCTCAAGAATTCACCTTTATATTCATAAAAATATTCATACCGGTGATTGAAATGTGCAGACTTTGATTTTATAATATCACATTTTATCAATCATAGGAAACAATCAGCTATTCTGAAAGCAATGTTTTGTGGGACTAGTAACTTTAAATGTCCAGGAAAAAGATGGATTAAAGTCTTTTAAACATGGGCCCCGACCGTAACCTTGCAGCCAGTGCCCCACTTTTTCCGGGTGACGGTCTCTCAGACACTCGTCCCTCAGCCAGGGCGGACGTGCTCTCAGCCGTCCCGACACCCGGGCTGGGTCTCCATCCGGCCAAGGAAGCGTTTGACTTCTGTTGGTTGCCGTGGCATTCCCCGCCATCCTGTTCTCCAACCGTGCCCTCCCTTTGGAGTGGATGGCCGGGATGAGTGGGAAACCACCGAGGGCAGAAGGAGCTCATGAGGTGGGCCGGCGCTGCCTGACGTCGCTTCTGATTCCGTGCTTTTTGCATGCCCAGCGGCGGGCTGCCTTTATCTGACAGAGCATGTCTCCTTACAGTCCGTTTGCAGCCAGATCTGGAGGGGGCAGTGAGCACGGAGATGCCCGTGTAGGTCTGCACAGCATCAATAGGAGGCCAGTCGCCATGACTTTTGTCTGCCTTTGTAGTAGGCACTCTTAAACCAGTGAAGGGAAACAGTTGGAAATAATTTTTAAAATGTGTTTTATTGTATTATTAATGATCATTAATGTATTATTTAGTTTGGGCAAAACACGTAAAACATCATCATTTCAACATGTGGATAATGCTAAAATCTGTTAGTGAGGTATTGTACATTTACGTGTGCGCTCTGTTTTCGAACTAGCAGGTGCACTCTATACTCGCCCACCTGGCCAGGCTGCCACACGGCAAACGTTCTCCAGCCGCCTGTGACCGCTGCCTACCGAGCAGGACCGTGTCGCTGCAGAGGGTGAACCTGGGGAGTCGCTGACCTTGCCCTGTGTAGGTCAAGGGCACGAGAGACACAGGATGCGTTCTGATCCGTGCCCCAGTGTGCACCTAGGGGCAGGTAGGGGTGCCGGTGCACACGGCTTTTCTCTCTCCTTCCCGCCATCCGCGGGTGCTAACCACACCCGTGTTTTCTCATGCCATACATGCGCTCTCTTCGACGATACCTGTGGACTCATCCTTAAGTACCGTGGTTTCTGGTTTTCTTTTCCGCCTCATATCTACAACTCGTTCTCTCCTCATCCTCATTATATGCCATGGAGACCCTGTTTCAACCGCGAATTTAGCCTTCTCCTGGTCAGCAAATGGATCTAAAGCTTTTGACACACGCGGGCCTTGCCCTTGATTTCGGTCAACCACAAGGCGAGTCTGTACTACAGTGCGGGCAGAAATTCCAGCTGCTGAGCTGTTGCCGGAAGGTTCGCAACCTCCCCCTGTGGGCATCGGTTCAAAGGTTCTAGCAATCTTGACTGCCTGAGCTTTCTACAAGGGAGAAAGGAGAAGCAGGGATAAAACAGAACAAGAATGGAAGTAAAACTAAAACAAACAAAACAACGATGACAGAAAAGCAAGTCTACTACAACTAAAGCCTTAATGTAGATAGCAGTGGTAATCATAGTTGTATGCCCAGTAATTAAGATTATCTTGCTTTATTTAATTCCACAGCAACCGTGTGAAGTCGTCCTTGACTTGCTACCTCTCTCTGCCTCCACCCTGCTTCTCTTTTCTCAGAACAGGCGTAACAATGTGACGGAAACTACCTGCTCTCTCATCTTTTCTTCTAGCATTCTTTTGGAAAGCTCTCAAATTAAAACTGTCTCCTGTAAAAAGGTCTTGTGAACCATCAGAGGGAGACATACGGGGAGGCCAGGACTCTGCCGTGAAATCCCACTCACTCACATTCTTAAAACCCATCGAATGTCACCTGTCCCAGGTCTGATTGCTGCGTCGCTGGCTGACACACTCCCTCATGACGAGACCCCTGCTCCGTGACGACAACCCCTTTGTCCAAGCACTCCTTCCCTCGAGTCACACTCTCAGCCTTCTCCTTCCCCAGCTCTTCTAAGGTCCCCTCCCCCGCCCTGGGCTCACTTTATTTTATTTTCTCAATGAAGAGAAAGGGGAAACCGCAAAGAAAATGCGAGCTCTCCGAGAGCTGTGCCTAATGTTGCAAAATGGAGCTAAACTGTGCCTTGATTATAAAAGAAAAATCAATTTGGAAAGTATTGACTTGGAAGAACTTAATTGCTCATAAAATTAATTTATGGATGGCTTTATTTGATGTTTGGAAACAGGAATACAAATGAAGCCGCGCCGACGTGTCTGACTGTCCATGGCCAGCCAAGAAAAGGTAACTGACAGGAGTGGGAAATTGAAACAGATGAGAAGGCAGTGGCTGCCCCCGTCCGCCGAAAACGCCCCGCACTAGGTTGCAGGCCGTGGGCAGTGACACAACAGTTCTGCAGTGTCAACTGCAGACAAGTTTAAAATTCGAAAAAATTATTTAAATTGAATTATATCTGTTGGACAGATTGGTTTAATTCTTGTACTCCCATTTTCTCATTTTTCCATCGTAAGGCGTTTTTTCACACTCAGTCCAACCCCACAGTTGGGCGCCTGGTGAGGCCCTTTTCCTGGCTTTTTTCTCTTTCTCACTGTGTTGGGAGATTGGCACGATGATAAAGCTTCACGTGGACGTGGTAGGCATTTTTGTCTCGGATGCCGTGAAATTTTGTGAAATCTTGAATCCTATCTACTGAAATGACCACATTATATTTTATTGCTGTAGTTAAGGATACTTGCTGTCTTTCAAAGGTTACGTTAACTCTCTTTCTGGCTTAACATATTTTGATAATGCATTTCTCTTCTTTGCTGTGTTATTTCTTTACTTCTACCTTCTTTGGGTTTGACAGTTATTTCTGAAAAATTATTTCAATTACTTTCCTACACTTTTCTATACTTTTGTCCTCATTATTTATGTATCTATAGTATGGATATATTTCTTTAAATAATACATGTTTGGATTACTTTTCTTACCCAGTCTGGTTATTTTGTCTTTAAATAGCAGCCATTAGCCAATTCCCTGTGCCCCTTTCCCCTTGAACAAGGTCATTTAAACAAAGGTAAAAATGACATATGAAAATTAACATATCTCATTTAAATTTTAGTGATTTTGACACATGTATACACGTGTGAAACCATCCTAGCCATCGAGCTGAAGACAGTGGATCAGCCCACCTGCGCCCTCATCTGAGCTCTCCCACGATCAGTGGTCCTGAACACCCGCGACGGAGGAGTCCGTCCCTGCAGGGCAGTTCACATTTTCGAGGGTTTTAGTTAAATGGAATAATAAAGTATGCTCTGGTTTTGTATGGCTTCCTTTGCATAGCATAATTATTTTGAGATAAAATTATGATATAGTGAGTATTAACAATCCAATACCTCTTACTGCTCTGTGAGAAGGTTTTCTCCTGAGTTTTGGTTGTTGCACAAATATAGAGACTGTGAACATTTGTGCAGATGCCTTTGTGTGAACGTAGTTTTCATTTCCTTTGTTTACATACTTAGGAGTGCAATGTCAGGGTTGCAATCGATAATATTTTTATCGATTTTGTGTCACTTTTAAATGCTAACCAGCAGTTTATGAGGGTTTTAGTTGCTTCATGTCCTTGTTACACTTGACGTGATTTGTCTTTTTAACATGGACTTTTCCGATGGGTATGCATCTCATGGTGATTTTTACCTTGCATTCCTTGCGTTCTTTTCCTTGTGCATATTAGTCATTTTATGCGTTTGGACACTAAGTCAGAAGTTCTACTTTGAGGATCCAGCCCCAAGTGGAGAGTCTCAAAACTCTCCACAGTTCTTGCACTTGGGCAGCTTCTGGAGCGCATGCCCTCTTTCTAAACTACCGAGGTCGGGAAAAGTCATACTCAGCCTCTTCCCCTTGCAGTTGTCCACTTTGGAGTAAGTAAAATCCCATTATCAAAGAGCAGCACTGAACACTGGACTCATTTCCCTTTTCCGATTACTTTCCCCAGCCATATCTGGTGGAATCCCGGTGACCTGCGAGCGCTCCGATGCAATCAAGTAGAGTCTTATAAAAGATTCCTAGTTGTTGCAATAGGGGAATTGGTCTGACTCCAAAAATGCTTACAAGATAGTCAATAAACACTTCTTAAATGGAGTAAGAGAATAATTGTGTGAATTGTAAAATAAAAAAGAATGTGAGCAAACTGATTTCATTGTAAGAATTAGAAAATAAACATTCATCAGGAAGTGTAGGGCTCCTGTGCTTGCACTCACTTTGCTACATTTGTCACGTCTACTCTCCGATGGCCTGGCACTTACAGGTTATCTTTAACTGATGAGTACTGCAAATTTCGTGTCACGAACAGAGCGTAGTATGAGAACACAGAATTTAAAAACTTTATTATTGGGGAAGGAAAGATAGTATGGAAATAAATAAAAATAAATTCAAGGCAATAAATAAGTGCACCATATTTCTGTTTCCTAGTAAAATTCACCCCACAGCTTCCCCCCTCATCTGTTTAACTTTTCCTTCTATTGAAAACGTGGTTCAAGTTTCACCCTTAAGTCCCTGGAAATATAATCCAGAAGAGATTTTCAGTTTCTTTAGCATGGATTACTATCATCTATGCCCTGCATCCCTAAATGATATTTCATTGCCTTCTTTCTCCTTTTACCATTTTGCACAATTTGCCTCTACTATTTTGGTTTTGGTAGCTTTTTTTTACATTCTGTGATGATTTTATTCATTTACACAAATTAAATGATTGCCTCTTTAATAGTGGTTTGATGCAAATCTATCTTATGTTGATTTCTTGCCCCAACCGGACATACCGATTCCCAATCACCTGCAAAAACCACAGACCAGGGAGGTTCTCGATGAGCTTCCCCGTGTCAGCGTGCTCCAAGGGGGACGTTTCATCTATTAGCTGCCATTATCCATTCCGACGTCCACCTTCTCCCAGCACGCTCAGCTTTGTCACCGTCACAAAACACTCCACCGTTAACGGTCCTGAGAGGCAGAGACATTATTAATGTGAGTGCAGGGGAGGGAGCCGAATTCAAATCAGAAAAGCTTTTCAGTAGAAACTGACGGACTAACTAAATATAGGTAGAAAACACCAGCAGTTGCTCTCTGTCTCCACGTGGGAGGAGCTAGGAAGGCACTGCTCTGTCCCCACGCGTAAAATAGGAAGACTAAAAAACCGACAGCTCCCCTGGGATTTAGAGGAGCAGTGGGGGCGCGGGGTGAACTGCCACAGGAAAGGGCAGACGGGCAGGGGTTGCTGGTTTCTCCGCCCTCGAGTTCTTGGATTCCCTTGGAAGTCGTATAGACATGAATCCCCGTACTACTAGATATGTGGTTTGCAAATATTTTCTCCCACTTTATAGGTTGCCTTTGTAGTTTGTCTAGTGCTCCCTTTGCTCTGATGAGGCTGTTTACTTTGGTGTGGCCCCACTGGCTTATTGTTGCTCTTGCTGCCTTTCCTTCCGATGTCAAATCTGAGAAAATGTTGCCGAGACCAATGCCACAGAGTTTACCACTTAGGTTTTCTTCTAGGAATGTTATGGTTTCCAGTCTTACATTTGAGCGTTTAATCTGTTTTGAGTTGATTTTATGTGTTGTCGAAGAGAGGGGCCCTGTTTGATTCTTTCGCATGTGAATATCCAGTTTTTCCAATGCAATTTATTGAAAACAGTATTCTTATCCCATAGTAAAACTTTGTCAGCTTTGTCAAAAGTCAACTGACCATACACACATGAGTTTATTTTGGAATCTTTGTTGTGTTCAATTGGTTTGTGTGTCTGTCTTATATCAATACAATATCGTGTTTGCTCAGGACAGCTTTGATATGTAGTTCGAAATCAATAAGTGTGATCCCCCAGTTTTGCTCTTCTTTCCCAAGATTTATTTGGCTGTTTGGGGTCTTTTGTAGTTTTATAGTAATTTTAGAGTTTCTTTTTGTATTTCTGTGAAAAATAACATTGCTGTTTTGATGAGGATTGCATGAAATTTGTAGGTCATTTTGGGTAGTACGGACATTTTAAAGATGTTAATCCAATCCACACACACAGAAAGCTTTCCATTTATTTGTGTCTTCTTTAATTTCTTTCATTAATGTTTTAGAGTTACTGTGTATACCTTTCATCTCCTGGGTTAAATTTATTCATAAGTATGTTACTGCTTTTGATGCCGTTATCAATGAGATTGTAAGAATCACATATAGATTTAAAAGTGTGTGAAGAAGGCGATATTATTCTCAGACTAATCAAAAGAAGGGTTACAGCTATAGTAACTTCAGACAGAGCAGGCATCAAAGCAAAGAAAATTATCAAGGCCACAGAGAGCAACATGTCGTAACAAAGGGGCCAAATCTCCGAGAAGACATAACGATCCTTCCATTGTGTGAGCCTCACAACCAAGCCCCACATTTCGTAAGGCGCAGCTGGTAGAAAGCACTTCAGGAGGCAACAGGCGGACCCGCTATGGCAGCCGGAGACTCCGACGGGGCCTGTCCGAGGTCGGCAGATCCAGCGGCAGGAAACCAGCCCAGGCGCAGCTGAAAATGTCAACCTCGGAAATGAGCCAATTTCAAATGTTCTTTTTTTCTTCAGGCAACCCCTTGTTTCCTGGAGCCTCCTATGCCCTGACTCTGACTCCAGTGTCTGTGGCTGGGACTGCCAAGCTCCCCTCGCCATTTCTGCTGGCCGCCAGTGGAGGTCGGGTGCTGTGCGTCAGGGGCCGGTCTGAGTGCCCTGCGTGCATTTACTTAATGGATTCTTTCACGAGGAAACGGGACTCAGAACATGTGTAACTTGCTTGGGTTGATACTGCTTATGACAGATCGTGGATTCAAATTTTATGCAGCAACCCATTTCCAGAGTCCAACCCTAGACTTAAACAAATCATATGGGAAACGTTTTTTAAAGATTTATTTATTTATTTTTAGAGAGGGAAGGGAGGGAGAAAGAGAGAGAGAGAGAGAAACATGAATGAGCAGTTGCTGGGGGGCCGTGGCCTGCAACCCTGGCATGTGCCCTGACTGGGAATCGAACCTGTGATGCTTTGGTTCTCAGCCTATGCTCAATCCACTGAGCTATGCCAGCCAGGGTGGAGACTTTTTTTTTAAAGAAATATAATAGGCAGATGATAATGTTACAGACATGTTTCTACTCGATGAGGAAAAGATTGCTAGGAACAGTCTTAACTTATGATGAATGCTCCCTTCTCAGAGCATTACTAGTACATAACAGAAATCTTCTCCTTGGTTTCTGCAGTCAGTGTCCCATACCCTGCTGAGAAGACACCCGCATCTCAGAGCCTCTGCCTGTCACTGGCCATCAGATTCCCCTGCTGGCCCCAGTGTTCAACCAAAACACAACAATAAAATGCAGACAATCAACCACCACCTCACTGCAGAAAATCCATCTGCTTGGCATCCTTATGAATATCGTGTGTGTCGATTGCTTTTGACTTCCCATTTCTGAAATCAGAAGAAGTGTATCGCTCTATTAAATGGCAAGTTTCGATATATATCCAGCCTCTTCCAGCCATGATTTTCATTTCTGCACCCCGCCCTGCATTGTCTGATTTATGGATTATAAACTGCTTTTGAGTACATTCTCTCTGTGGTCAAATTAATGCTCGTTCAAAAAACAGCTTTACCACATTACAGAAAAAGGCAATTAAGTCATTCTGTAACCTTGGGCGAGTAATGTCACTCCTCTGGACTTTCATTGCTCATCTATAGAATAAAGGTGTTGGAATAGATTACTGTACATGCCTCTCCCAGTCCTGCCGTTCTGTGGTATGCTCTGAAATAAACCAGCTCGCTGTCCATTCGGGGATCTCTCCAATAATACGATATACATGACTTCCATTTATGGACGACATGACCTTTAACAACCTTGTGATAACTTCTCCAGATTCGCACATTACAGCTAATAGATGCACGTACACTTAGCTCCATTAAACATTATGGCATCAGGCGAAATAAGAAGTGGTTCTGAATCCAATCCCTGATATCTCCCGGTCTCTACTTCTAAACTCCACAGCAGCAATAACAATGTAATAAACCCCCTTTCTCGGTGCTACTCACAGTGAAAAGTTAGTGCCAAGGATGCCACACCAAGGCTGCCTGTAAAAATAAATTTGAAAACGAAACTAAAAAGATTGTAGAGAAAATGTCTGTTCGTATTTCCTCGGGGTGAGTCAGCCTGGGAGCAGTTCTTTCTCTTTCAAACCAGAAAAGGCAGATAAGCCACCCCCATCCCGCTGAGAAGAGGGAGCTTGGGGCCCTTTGGGACGCGCAGGACAGCACGTCGCTTCCCTCAGAGGTCTCCGTCTGCAGTGTCTGAACTCAGCTGGGAGTGCGGACCAGCTGGGAGAAGGGACCTGGGCACTGTACATAACAAGATGCGGTTTTGTAAGGAGCTAGCAGCTCAGCAAAGCGTAATTATCATAAACCGGTAAACCTAGGCATCTCTTCGGAAAAAATAAAAGATGGACCAGTCTCCTTGAGGCCCACGATGGCAGGCAGGCAGAGTGACCGCAGACCAGCAGATGACACAGCAGATTGCCCAGAGTGACCCCTGGAAAATACCACTGGGGGTGGGTGCCTGACCCCACGATCCCCTGACGAGGCAAGGGTCACATCTGGGACAGGGGCATGCGGGAACTGGACCTTGTGCCTAGAGGGCAGAACAAAGAAACGTGGACTTAAAGAGGATGGGGCATGCACTGCAGGCTAGTACGTAAAGGGGATGGAGGTCCTTATAACGGGATGCAGTTAAAAATCAATCGGGGCCCCAGAGGGAGTGACTGAGGAGTGGATGTGCATTATCAGTAATAACAGCTCCCCACAGTTCTGGGCAGTACATCTTTAAACGTGGACGGCTGTGCGCGGGGATGGGGGTGGGGTGGCAGGTGGGGGGACTCTGAACGCCCCGGCCAACTGGCAGAGGGGCCGAATGGGAACCACAGCCTATGACGGGGTTTCAGGAACAAAATATGACGTAAAGACACGACCATTTCCTAGGGTGCCTCGGGGGAAAGAGCACAGAGTGAAAAACACAGTGCCTGTGGGACACGGAGCTCCCTACACCTGGGGGAGCGGCGGCATCACGTGACACACCGGTAACCGCCCGATTGCTGCAGCCCCCCCTGGGAGATTACGCCCCGCGGGTGGGCGCTGGGGCGGGATCTCCCTGAGTTCCCCACGAGGGAGACGTGCATTCCTGGGCAGGGTCCCCGAGACCTGTGTTCATATCCCCGTGCACTCACTGTTTATATATGTCAGGTGCAGCTTGTCAATGACACTTTCTTTGAACGTCCGAAGAATGGTTAAAACAGAGCGAGACGCAGGGCGATCTCGTGTAAGAGTCAGCCGTATGTGCTTATAAACGTTCCAGCGACAGACACGTCTTCTCACGCGTGCGTGCGTGTGTGTGTGCACACAGAGGTGTCTGAGCCAGGCGGGTGCACGTAAATCACGCGAGGCGGGGCCTCCCGGGTGGCTGTTCGGCAGCGCCCTGCTGCTGGGGAAGGCCCCGAGCTCTCGGGGTCCCGCGCCGAGCCCAGGACTTCGGGGTGGCCTGAGCTCCGGCGGGGGCCCAGGGGGTGCTGCCGTGTCTGCGGCAGTGACGCAAACTACGTTCTTCCTGTGCCCTGAATCACGTGACTGAAATAAACAGAATAAAATAGAAGCGATGACAAGATCGATTTTTAGGATGAAAAATGGCTTTGCTTTGGGATCTTTGGGACACTCTCTAACTGCTGCTGGCGTGTCAGACCTAGACTTCTAATGCTTCCCACCCATCCCAACTACTGTAATCAAGTTCTCACGTGCCATTGAACTGCAGCATTAATGAAGGTGATTGGTCTATAACGTGCAGGGTCAGTTTTATCATCCTTTAAAACACCCGAATTAAGATATTTTTATCCCAACTACTAAAGGAAAGAACTACTTCAATGTATATTCCCTAAGGGGGGAAAAAACGAGAAAGTCTAATTAAATTCTGGATAAGATCTTTAAAGCTTGAAGGTCTCAAAATGTAATTGAGAGTCTACTTTTTAATTTCATCTCCCCAAAGTCACTGGAAACCGTACTGACCCTGAGTGTGACTTTTTCCAACCCGGCAGCAGTGCCGGGGGAGGATGCCCTTTGGGGCGCCAGGAGCTCCCATTGCCCGAGTATCGAAAAGCGTGGCCTCGTGTGAACTCCCGCGGCCGGCTGGTGTGATGCCGTTCAGCTGGTAGGTCGAAAGTAATGTATTGGGGAACTACTCTATGTCTAGTGACAGGACTAGGAGGCTGAGGACATAAAGTCGCTTGTAACTCAAAGGAAATCTGAGTTACACAGGAAGTGGGGGGCAGGCCCGGTGGAGGGGTGAAGGGGGAAAATGGGACAACTGTAATAGCGTAAACAATAAAGCATTAAAGAAACCCCAGAAAGGGATAATGGTCGCTCTGATAAGGGAATAGTGATAGCTCTAACAAAAGGTAGCTCTCTCCTAGTTGCCGGTATGTTTTGGCCACCGGGCCGTGAGTACAGACGTCAGGGAGACTTGCTCATTTTTGCACAGCTTCGTTGAAAGATGGAGAGGGAGTAACTGAAAACAAAGGCAGAAACTATGGAAGCCTGACTACAATTCATGCAGTCCTTTATTTGCAGCGTAGTGTTCCCTTTACGAATTACATTTCCCTTTTTAAAAAAGATTTTATTTATTTATTTCTGCAGAGAGGGGTAGGGATGGAGGACAAGAGGAAGAGAAATATCAACGTGCGGTTGCCTCTTGTGTGCCCCCTCCTGGGGACCTGGCCTGCAACCCAGGCTTGTGCCCTGACTGGGAATCAGACTCATGACCCTTTGGTTGAAAGGCCAGCACTCAGTCCACTGAGCCACACCAGCCAGGGCTATTTCCATTTAAGTACACATGTTAAATTATTTTCAAGAGTCTAACATTGTAAATTTTCTCTACTTTAGGCACATCATGCTACTTATTTTTCCTGAACATTTGTATTTTTCCGTGTTTGTGTTGTCTGTGATTCTATTATTCCTCTTCAATATCTTACTTAGCCTTTTTATTTTTTTCCAAATGCTCATTTATACAGACATCCCCCCCAGAGTAAATTCCTCAATCTCTTTTAAACCAGTCAAATCCATATAGCCTACACTTTCAAAACTGTATCTAGAAATGATTATTTTCACAATTTTCTTTTCCACTAAATATGGTTTCTAGAGTAAAAGTATCCTACTTTATATACGTTTATAACGATCAACACTCTAAAATATATTGGATGCCTAAAGATGAAATGAAACACTTATCTTAATTAAAAGATACCCATTACATATATGCAGAAGCATTATATAAACTTAAAAGTATAACGGACACAATAAATGAGTTTGTTAGAATTTTAATACAGTATATTTTGAAACAAAATGAGGAAAAAAATTAGTGGAAGATATGCTTTACCAATCAGAAACTTCACAGAGAGCTGAGTCACTGTGCACCATAATGCTAATACCTCAGGCGGCAGAATAAGTTGGCAAGAGATTTGAAGCCAGCAGAAGTGTTGGGACATTTCTGTGCTAGCTGGTTACTATGGAAATAGAGACAAAATGAAACAGAGTGTTAAGCAGAAAAAATCGGCAGGAATTGTTTGTAGCTTAAGATGTGGGCAAAGACATTAGCTAGAAACCGCTGTAAGAAGTGTCTGTCTTACAGGGCTCTGTTGACAATAAAACCTGAAAGCATTCCCACTTAGCATCTTGACACTCTTTAAATATTCAAATTCTATGCAACTATCTGGCCGGTTAGAACTTGAAGAAGCCTTGCTGCATTTGTGATTTTTAAACGTAGCATTTGTCTGAGTATCAACTTAATAGTTATCTTTCTAGGAAAAAGCATATACAGAGCACTGTAAATCAATTATTTAAAATATAATCATTAAATCTATGATAAATTACTTTTACCCATTTGTTTTATTGTGCAAGAATAGTTTGTATTACACTTAGCTCATGCAAGTGAAAACTCAAGAAAAGCTTATAGAAAATTCACCCACAAAATACCTGTCATGTACCTAGAAAGCATTTTGCTTCTTTTAGAAAATTAGATCAGATGCCAACATGGAATGTTAGGCTATAATATTTTAAAAGAAGTCATATAGAGACAGTCTTCATAGAGATAACATGTGCATAGCAAAGGCTGAAAAAAGCATTAAAAATATAACAAAAGGGAACAACGTAACAAGAGAAATTAAAATTGTAATTTAACCTGACAAGTACCTATGAAGAAGACAGGAAGAAAAGATCAATGATTGAATGCACTTGCATATTTACTATAATGTGTCAATGTTTGAGAGCGTTCGAGAGCTCATTCTAAACTAGGGCTAAGTTTGTAAGTCACGGTGAGATTGAAACACGTGACTAAATGCAATCGCTTCCTACGTTAGATTTGGGATAAAGACGCCAGCCACCATCATGTGAAGGGCAGGACTCAGCACAAAGCACTCATCACTGGTGACGATGAACACCAAGTATGCAGGCATACTTATTATAGGTTGAATACAAAGAAAACAAAATAATAAAAGTTTTAAAAGCAAGCAAGAATATTTCCAAAGTGCAAGGGAAACTCAACCTTCATCCTGGAGGGTCAGAGTGAAAACAGAGCTTGGAATGTTTCCTCCAGAAATGGGAATAAAATTTACACAGCGTCCTAGTGTACTCAGCAGGAAACATGAGGAGACTTCTGTGATGAAAGCAAAACTAAGAGATGAGGTTAAAAATATATTTCAAATGGGAAAATTAAAAAGAAAAACCATAAACGCACTAGAAGAAAATATAAACACACACCATGCAGAGAGGACTCACCCTCAAGTCTTCCCTCTCCCGGGCACACTTTCTGTCTGGGGCATCTCACCCGCTCCGGTGGCTCTAAGTACAGTGCAAGCTGTCGGTGTTCGTGCGTGTTCTGGCCTCAGTGAATTCTCTGCACTCCCGACCCACGTAGCCAACAACTTGCTCGATTTCTCCACTGAATATCTACAAAGCATCTCCAGCTTCCCAGGTCCAGGCCACATCTAGTCATTCCCACGGCTCTTTTCCAAACCGACGCTCCAGCAAGTTCTCTGACTGGAGCGGGAGGACTGCTGTTCTTCACTGGGGCAACAGTCGGGGAGTGACTTTTGTTTTTATTTTGTAACTCAGTTCACCGGCCAATTTCGCCCTGTCTGTATATACAGCACACCCCGCGTCAGCCTGCCTTTGCCCCCTCGGCCTCACGGGCCAGACGTGGGGTCGTCCCAGGGCCCACCTGAAATCTCCTGATGACATTATTTCTGGGCTTCCTGCTTCCTTGCCGGCCCCTCTGCCCACTCTTTTCTCCCCATAGCAGACAGGATGGTCTTTGAGCTGAGCCTTAGATTATGCTGAGTCTTTATTTAAGACTCTCCAATAATCCCCCTTTACTCATAGATCAAAATCCCTAACCAGTGTCTACATTGACTCTCCTCCTGTCACCCGTAACCCCCCAGCCAAGGCAGCGTTCCCCGCGCCCCACAAATTCTGCTGGCTTGTTCTTGACTCGAGGTCTTTGTGTTTGTTGTACTAACATTCATAAGCTTCATGTATACTAACTTTTCAGCTTTAAAATTCCTGATATACCGTATTGGATCTGGTATATCCTAGGTCTGCCCTAAAGAGGTCCAGCCATTGGTAGTATAATGAGAAGGTTTGCGTGACGTGATGTGACCTGGCAGACAAAGAGAGTGGACTTCACTGTACTGGTCAGTGGGCGTGGTAGATGCCGCTGGGTGAGCGCGTGTACTGTGTGGCCATCACATTCACAATGACTGAATGACAGAGCAACGGATCTGCATCCAATTTTGCGCTAAGCTGGAACGTTCCTCCGTGGAAACTATTGGGATGATTCAGAAGGTTACAGCTATGGGCAACTGGAGATTGGCAGCTTCATCACCAGCCATCTGTTTATGCACTAGATGTTGTGCAGAGTTTTTTGGTAAAACATCCAATCACCCAGGTGACTCAGCCCCGCTACAGCCCAGATTTGGTGCCCTGCAACTTCTGGCTTTTCCAAAACTAAAATCACCTTTGAAAGGGAGGAGATTTCAGATCACCAATGAGATTCAGGAAAATACAGGGGGGCTGTTGATGGCGATTGGGAGAACTGTGTGAGGTCCCAAGATACCTACTTTGAAAGGGACTGAGGCGTCATCATCCTATGTACAATGTTTCTTGTACTTACATCTTCTTCAGTGAATGTCTCTATTTTTTCATATTGGATATCTTCTGGAAAGACCTCATATTTTTCATATTTAATGGCAAAACTTAAATCAATTGGGAATAAGTCGAATGCTTCCAGTTTTTAAGGATTTTAATACTTTGGCAATGTTGATGGAATATTAGTATCTGCTACAAAAGTATACTGTATTGAAAAATATTTTTAAGAGAAAATTTGCAATTGTTTATAAAGAAGTAGCAAAACGAACACCATAAACAAAGGAACAGCAAAGGCCAATCCCATCCGATTCTTTTCTAAATGAGTTGAAACAAACCCTTTTCCGGGTCTTTCAACGGCAAGAACAAAATGTGGATTTGGATGGGAAAGACACGGTAAGGTCTCCCTGGCAGCAGGGGCCTGGTTCAGAGAACAAATCACACAATGATAATGCGATTTTATTAAAAAATAGACACAGTCATTAAAAAAGTCAAAATAATTTCCTGCCATGAACTACCCGGTGAAGTTGAGAACCACACTGGTCCACAGTGTCCCATGTAGGGGGCATGTGACAGGTAAATCAGCACAGGTGCCTAGGTGACCTGTCACAAGGCCAACTTCAAAAGGTGAGCGTCATAGAGAAAAGCCCCTAGAAAGGAGATTAGAAAACAAGACTCTAATTGGTGAGCTGAAATTGAGGCCTACTGAAATGTCTTTTATACACATATATATATGCATAGGCATATATATATGCATATATATAGGCATATATACATATATATGTGTATATATAGTTAAATTGTAACATTACAACTAACTTTTAAGATAAAAGATAAGGGACTCTCCAGTACTTAATTATGCTCTAAACTGAAGTTAAGCGATGAGGAAGTACATTCCTGCATTTAATACAAAATCGAGTCTTCTGTAATAATCATTATTTCTCATATTCAGAAAAGTCTTCTAGGTCTTAAACATTTTAAAGTTTGCCCAAAGAAATGTCTGCCAAAGAGGATGACACCAAGAGCTTGCTCTGGGAGAAGAGACATTTCCTTCCTCTGATTTCCTGTGAGCACAGTTTCTGTCTGCAACAGGAATGAGAAAACAGGTTTTTATTTTGTGCATGTTACTTGACTCCCTGATACAAATACAGATAGAATTCTTTATTGCACATAAATTAACAATTAGCTGTGTGTTCAAAAATATTTTTCCAAAACATGCTATGAAAATGTCTTTTGTATTATAAAAACAAACTCCACAAGGTGAATATTTAACAAAAACTGCTATCATAATTTCAACCATGTTAGACAACATTTTGGGATTGTGGAGTTAATTGTCTTCTTCAAAGCAGACTGGTTAGAAAGAAAAGAAACTAAAAAAAAAAAAGACCCGGGCTCAAAGGAATGGGCTCATTTACTTGGCAGTAAGGTAAGCGCTTCAAAGGTCAAAAATATCAAATGCTAACTTCTAACGTGCAGAGCGGCTTTGGGAGATGGATGGACCACAAGCAGCTCCCACAGCCTGAGCCCACGGGCCTCTGCGGTCCAGACTCGGGGAGAATCCATCCCATTATCCGTCTGATCGCTGGAGCTGCACAAACACGTTATATAAGACAGTTCGGCAGAATAGCTTCTGCATCCCCTGGAAATGTTTCTAGTAGATGTTTAATTTCTTTTCTTTACCTCCTCGAGTCTCCTTCCATCGCTTCTTTATTTATTTTCATTGTTCCCACTACCTTACCTCTGGACCACACTAGATACTTTTCATACTACAATCTCAAACAAAAGTGAACACTAATGTAATGGACTCATTTAAGTCAAGATGAGTTGACCCAGCTCCCTGGTAGTTACTATCATTTTATCTGGACAATCCGCCTTGTCATGGACACGTCCGGTGGAGGGTGAGTGTTGATGGGACTCACGTATATATGGAAGGTCCCCTTCGTTCTTCTCTCAGGGAGAGAACAGAAAAGCAGACGGGTCTCAGGACAATGGAAAATCAAGGCAAATGCAATGTTATTCATCGTGGCCACCACTTGTGGCCTGGTGCCCATCCTCCGTCCGTTACTCCTCCCAGCTCGTGCCGTGCCCCATCGCTGTCCGGCCTCCCTCTGGAAAGGTCTTCCCTGACCCACTCAGTCATCGCACTGTCCTTTCCTTCCTCCGAAGAGCCAGGCAGGGCAGTGAGCAGAGGGTGGCAGCGCCTCATTGCTGCATCTCAGGTCGTCGACTGGGGTCAAGGGGTGGTTTTGGCTCATAGTCAAGAGTACACTTTCCCTCTGGCCTGGCTTGGTGATTCAAAAATAATCAATATTTAATCTAAACTTGCTACAACATTTGTATTTCTTCTTTCAGGAGGGAGAAATCATAACAATATTATGCAGGAAAATCCTGACACCTCAGCTGACAACTTTATCTTTATTATCTCCACTTTGATTTTTTTTTCTGATACAGCTAGAGCAAAATTTAAAGCAAATACTTGTAAAGAAGCTTCCTAGCCATTTATTTTAAATAAAAAATTACAAGTTTTCATGGGAAAGTGATGCACATGCATTAAAAACAACAAAAATAAGTTGGAAATAAGGAGCTTATTCATATACTCTTCTTAACAAAGGAAGGAGGGTTTGGGCGTTCGGAAGGCTGGCGTGCGGGGGAGTGCCCGGGGAGCCTCGGGAAGGTGGGAGGGATTGCGGGCGGGTGTGTTCGCGCAGCCGCTCTGCGCCAGCTCTGCATCTCCGCTGATAAGAGGCGCTTCCTCCTCTTGCTGCAGGCCAGCGGGGGAGGGGGAATGCACGCCACCTTCTCAAATGTATGCCTGGCTTTTTTGGCAGATAAGAGGAGGAAAGAAGACTCTTGTATTTTTTTATTCTTTTTTAAAAAGATTTATTTATTTATTTTTTAGGCAGGGAAGGGAGGGAGAAAGAGAGCGAGAGAGAAACATGAATGGGCGGTTGCTGGGGGTTGTGGCCTGCAACCCAGGCACGTGCCCTGGCTGGGAATTGAACCTGCGACACTTTGGTTCGCAGCCCAAGCTCAATCCACTGAGCTGCGCCAGCCAGGGTATTTTTTGATTCTTGATTGCCTTCAGTGCAAAATATTCCTGATGCCAAAGTGACAGATCTGGTGTGGCGTATCCTGGTCCCCGTCAAAGGAATTACCCAGGGTGTTCCAGCTCATATCCCACTTCCCTGACTCAGTCACAGGCTCACCATTAGCTCCCAGGGATGTTGGGAAATTTAGCATCTCATTTGGACGCAATGGATCCAGTTAAACGTGGAGAAGTGGACACAGAGGGAGGATTCTGTTTCAAAAAGGACAAGGGAGAATGTTAGCATTTCCACCATAATCTGTTCTTCTGGTCAACCAACGTGTTAGTCCCTCACACAATCACACCCTCGCCGAGGATTTGCACGTGGAGTGCGGGGAGGAAAGGGTGGGTGGAACCAGGATGCACTCCCTAGGGGTTGGGTAGCGGGCAGTAAGAAAAGATGTTTCAGCCTGGGAAGCAAACACCTTTCCCGTGCCGTGCTACAGCAGATGTTGGCTAATACACTCACTTCAGTGACTCGGAAGATACATCCTGTTTCCCAGAGCCCCAGGCTTTAGGGGAGTGGATATGGAAAGCAGAATTCCGGAGGGTGCTGGAAGCATGGTTGCTGCTTTAAGCAATGACCACAAGTCGGATCAGCGCAGGTGGGGCGCGGCCAGCGTGTGCTGTGCTGATCGGAGGGAGCTCTGCGGTGGGAGAAGGCTCGTGCTAGCGGCCTGAGGTCTCCCTAGTCTGCAGACGCGCTGAGATGAGGCTTCACACCACTCTGAGAGTCACTTGCTCCAGGACCCCTTACCGCAGAAAACAGGACTTACTCAGAGCCTTTGCCAAAGTTCCTCCTCCTCATGTGACAAGGAGAGCCGGCCCCAAGACAAAGGTTAGGCGCTGCCTTCTCCCACCTGCGCTGCACAGGGCCCCGAGCTAGCCTGTAACAAACCAAGGGGTGGAAGGGTGGGCCAAGGGCAGGGGCTGGAAAGAAAAGATGTTTGGAAGTTAAGCTTCAAACCAGAGAGCAAAAGATGCACACTCTCTTTTTATTTTTTAGTTTTTGTAGTTATCGCATTACTCAGAAATAGAATCTTAGTAATATGTGGGGACATGTGTACTGACAAGAAAATAAATATTGGCCTAAAAAAGCGTCTCACATATTTGGCTTCCAAATTGACTTGGTAATGCTTTACCCTGGGAGGACAGCATCTTCCCCAATGAACTTGGCAGTGGGAGCTGGAGGGAGTTGGGGACCAGGGCAGTCTTAGAGCGAAGTCAGTTGGCCGGCACGGCTCTCCCTCAAACCACATCTGACGCCGCCTCTGCTCTCTTTGTCAAGCATTTTTTCCCCCTGAAAACCTCATCATTACACTTGGCCCTGCACCACCAAGGACAGTCGTAAATATTCATGGTGCTCCAACTGCACTTCTCAGCGCCAACGCGAGCCACAGGCTGGCCGCTTCCTCAACTTCGTTTTCTAATCTCCTATCAACTCACCTTGTTGCTGGAACCTGATTTATATCTAAAAGACTAGGATGGTAAGACTCACTGAAGTGATATTACCACTAAAGCAACAGTAACACAATTGGGAAAATAGCTATAAAATTTTAGGAGAAAATCGGAGAGAGTGTTTCATGAATACAGGTTACAAAATAACTTCTTCAACATGACACTGAGAGTAAATAAAATGAAAAAAAAATCATGACCGCCCCAATAAGATTTAATGTCGTTGCTACACAAAGACCCCACGAACAGATGAAAGCCAAATGGTACGTGCCCAAATAATAAACAAACAATGGATGTGCCTTCAGATAATAGGATAAACAAGAATCCTTAAAAAATTGAACCCACTCGAGAGAAAACTGGGCATAGGTCATTGATAGTCTTATCAGGAGGACAGAAACCCCAATGGCTACAGATGAAAGTTTCTCAACCTTAACAGCAACCACGGCCATAAAAATAAACCACATAATATGTTTAAATGTGTGATTGATACCAATATACGCAGAAGAGAAGGGAGTATAGTAGATACCATATTTCTGGTATGTGTGACCAGCAATGCCACTGCTAATTACGTGTTTTCAAAACCATGGCACATGATTATGGGAGCAGAAATGGATGAGCCCATGCCTTTCAGCACAATTTGCAAGACAGACACATTAGAAAAAATACCACCCATCCGTTAGTGAGTGTGTAAATAATTGGAGGCATATTCCTAAAATTCAATTGCCATTAGCAGTTAAAATAAGCCCAAACCGCCTGCATCAGCAGGCTTCGATCTCAGACTCATAGTGGTCGATGCATCGCATGGAGCGTCTGGTCCCACTGATACAGAGTAAGGAACAGCGTGTACCCTGCACGTGCAGTGACCATGGGGGGCCGTATGAATTGACAACGTAGTTTGCTTTGACGGAGAGGAGCAGGACACGGGGTCTCTATCCGTCGTTGTGTTTTTCATTTTCAAAATATGAACACGGCAAAAAGTTGAGGTTGGTAAACGGAGTGATGAGAAGGCAGAGGTGCATCATTTTCCGCGAGATACACATCCTGCGAACAAAAGCAGTAAGAATAAAAAGTAGTCATAGTACTAACAACAACAGTGATTCAAGGAAGGCAAACCGGGGAGCCCCTCCTCCATCCCCGAGACACGGGGCGTCTCCTGAGCGCACGGCGGGGTCCTCGCGGAAGCCGCGGCCACACTCCAGCGTGTTCCCACCCTCCCAGGACCTGCCGAGGACAGTTAGTTTGGCTCCGCAAAAGACGAGCTGAAGATGCTAATTCCCGAGAACTGAACACCACATACATTCAGTTGCTTCACATTAAAACAAATGAGTGTGATAGATACGTTTAAAACTTGGGGGGCTACATTCAGAACTAAATTGTATTCCTGTACATCCAAATTGCATGATATTTTAACCATGATCTCCTGTTTTCAAGTTAAACACATGACTTTGTATGAGGATATTAATTGTGGACTGTGGATTGTGGAAATCAAATGTTCTCGAGTTCGGTCTCTTTTACCTGCCCGTGAGGAAGAGTCAAAACGCCGTTTGTAAGATGCTAGAGCACGTGGATGTGACCTGCGGCTCTTCCCGTTCTCCGGGTGGAGATCGGGAGTTTCTGGTGGGGGCACTTCTGTGGGTGCTGCTCATTACTCTCACGACGCCAAGGGCGCCCACCCCCACCTGCAGGTGCAGAGGGGAGCAGCTGTTCTTCATAGCAGGCGTCTCATCATGGGTGTCTTTCCCTGTGCGTTAACTATCTGTTGGATACACGGAGCTAAATATTTGCAGGACAATTACTTGGGAAAAAAAGACAACCTTAAGTTTAGAAAATCTAAACAATGGACCAGGATACCCTATCGTATGCACCTGAACAGTCCATGTCCGTGTCGCACAGGTGTGCTTAGGACGTGAATGACTATATCTAAATTAGTAGCTATTTAAAAATACCCTGCTGTCTCACTGTGAAACAATTTACAGGCACAACTTTTCAGTGTGAACCGAGTAACTTTTTCTTCCCTGCTGGAAATAAAGCAGAAGCTGTAGCAGTGCTCTCCGCGGCGGGTTCATCACTGCTAAATAATTAACCTTGACCTTCATTAAGACCCCTGCTCTGCTGGCAAGATTTATACCTATGAAGTGAGACATTTTCTTGCTGATATAATAATTTCATGGGCAGCAGTGCTGCCCCAAATGGGAGGACATTAGGACTTCCAGAGGCTTTATTTTTCTTCAAGCGAATCCATTATCAAGAAAATTTAATCCCTTTTTGACTCTAGAATTACAAGGCAGAGTACTTACGTGATGGAATTATACTAGACTCCTAATTATCTGCTGTACATTTGATATTTAAATAATTTCACTTTCCATAATTACTTTTTTCTCATTTTAGTTTCAATAACCAAGTTCACTTGTTAAAATGGCATGACAAAGAAATATTTGAAAAAAAAGTGACTCTAAAGATTTAGAATTAGAATTTAAATAAACAATCATAAAAATTTAGGGTAAATACTGTCTTATTTGTTGTGCTTGTCACCAATAGAAAACTCCTTAGCTATATTATGAAGGATACATTCACTTCTAAAGTGGATATATTAGTAAAGTAAGGACAGCTACCTTCTTACAAGGTCATTATTCTTTGATGTCAAGTTGAACATGTGTTTTAGAAACTTATATAAGTGTTTTCTATCATCATTATTGTATTAACATAAACTATGCTTTGAATTTATTAAAGATTAAGGGAGAATTACAGTTTTAACACTTCTTAATGGTTCATAGTATTAACTTTTATCTATTTATTTATTTAATATATTTTATTGATTGTGCCATTGTAGTTTTCCGATTCCCCCCTTTATTCCCCTCTGCCCTGCATTCCTCCTCCAACCTGCATTCTTCCCTCTCCACCCCTTAGTTCATGCCCATGGGTTGTACATATAAGTTCTCTGGCTTCTACATTTCCTACACTATACCATACCTCCCCCTGTCTATTTTCTACCTACTGTTTATGCTTCTTATTCCCTGTACCTCTTCCCCCATTTCCTCCCTCCCCTTCCCTGTTGATAACCCTCCACGTGATCTCCATTTCTGTGATTCTGTTCCTGTTCTAGTTGTTTGCTTAGTTAGTTTTAGTTTTAGTTTTTTAGGTTCAGTTTTTGATAGTTGTGAGTTTGTTGCCATTTTACTGTTAATATTTTTTATCTTCTTTTTCTAAGTCCCTTTAACATTTCATATAATAAGCGCTTGGTGATGATGAACTCCTTTAACTTGACCTTATCTGGGAAGCTGTTTATCTGCCCTTCCATTCTAAATAATAACTTTGCTGGATAGAGTCATCTTGGATGTAGGTCCTTGCTTTTTATGATTTGGAATACTTCTTTCCAGCCCCTTCTTGCCTGCAAGGTTTCTTACAGAAACCAGCTGACAGTCTGATGGGAACTCCTTTATAGGTTACTGTTTCCTTTTCACTTGCTGCTTTTAAGATTCTCTCCTTATCTTTCATCTTGGGTAATGTAATTGTGATGTGCCTTGGTGTGTGCTTCCTTGGGTCCAACTTCTTTGGGACTCTCTGAGCTTCCTGGACTTCCTGGAAGTCTATTTCCTTTGCCAGATTGGGGAAGTTCTCTTTCATTATGTGTTCAAATAAGGTTTCAATTTCTTGTTCTTCCTCTTCTCCTTCTGGCACCCCTAGGATTCAGTTGTTGGGACATTTAAAGTTGTCCTGTAGGTTTCAAAGTCTCTTCTCATTTTCTTGAATTCTTGTTTCTTTGTTCTCTTCTGGTTGAATGTTTATTTCTTCCTTCTGGTCCAAACCGTTGATTTGAGTCCTGGTTTCCTTCCCATCGCTGTTGGTTCCCTGTGCATTTTCCTTTATTTACTTTTCATAGCTTTTACTCTTTCCTCTATTTTGGGACCACACTCAACTAATTCTGTGAGCATCATGATTATCAGTGTTTTGAACTGTACAGCTGACAGGTTGGCTATCTCTTCATCACTTAATTGTATTTTTTCCTAGAGCTTTGATCTGTTCTTTCATTTGGGCCATTGTTTTTGTCTTGGCGCACCTGTTATGTAGTAAGGGGGGAAGTCTTAGGTATTCGCCGGTGTGGGGCAACCCATGTCACTGCATTGTGGTGCCGTGTGTGGGGAGGGGTCCGAGAGGGAACAATGCTGCTTGCTCAGCTCTCAGGCAGCTTTTGGCCACTTCCCCCACTACCCACAAGCAAACTGGGCCCTTCTGGTGCTGATTCCCAGGTGGGTTGGCTTGTGTATGTTCTAGGACCCGGTGGGTCTCTCCAACAGACTCTCCTGTGAGGCTGGGAGTTGCTCCCACTGCCACCAATACACACAGATTTTTTCAGTCAGAGATTGTGAGGCTTTATTTCCCTGCACTGGAGCCCTGGGTTGCACTATCTGTATTCCTCCCCAGTTGTCCCTTGTGGTTTATCCACATGCGAATGTGGGACCACCCTCTCTGCCAGTCACTGCTTCACCTGCCCCAGCCGCTGCCTCGAGGTTAATCCTCTCCTCCCCTGCTACCGCTCTGGAAGAATGTTTCTTCTTTAACTCCTTGGCTGTCAGACTTCCATACAGTTCAATTTTCGGGCAGTTCTGATCATTTTTTTGTTTTTAAATTTGTTATTGTCCTTCTTTTGGTTGCTCAAGGAGGCAAGGTGTATCTACCTATGTCTCCACCTATGTCTCCATCTTGGCCAGAAGTTCTTTAGTATTCACTTTTACATGGAAAATTGTCTCTAATCTTGCCTTTATGAATATCTATCTGATTGTTCTGATCATGTGAAATTTTTATACAAATTTGAGAGTTCTGGCATCTACTTTCATAATATTTTGCCACCATTCTATTGTGAAGAAGGAAGACAGAATGATTTAAAGCTATTGTAAACATTGGTAGTCATTAGTAGTTTTATTTGGGAACCCCTTCTATAAATTACTGAACTCCAGAAGAATTTTTCTGACATAATCAGTCCATTAGTTAACAGAAAACAGATTTAATTTTGCCTTAACCAGATTGTATTATTTCTTATAAAGATTTAAGACAAAACCCGTATCATTTGATAATTGCCATTTATAAAGTATTTACTGTGTTTGATTGCCATTATATACGTAGATGTGTTGCCTTTATTACCTAAACTAACTCATAAGGTGTGTGTTGTTAAGTGAGCTTCAAACGAGGGCCTGAACATGCACAAAACCAAGACGACTGCAGACCACACAGGCGGCAGATGTGAGAGTCACCCTATTCACCCTCTGCTGGGTGGCCCTCCCCGTCCCTCGCCCTCGGCTCATGACCCGTGGCAGACCTGACAGGGGGAGTCACAAATCATGCACGTGTGCTGTCTGCTCAGCAGAGTCCGGCCCCCGTGGGAACCTCAGAAGCAATCCAGATGCTGAAGGAGGTTGTGAGTGTGTGAGTGTGTGTGTGTGTGTGCACAGTCACTGAAACAGTAGCAAACACACACCTGTGCGGCGCTGAAACACGAAACATGTGGAGGGAGACCTTACTTACACGTTCACAATGTCCCGACTGTTAGAAACATCAGAAACATCTCATGTAAGGGTTGGTGCAAGGAGGGCTCTAGTCAGACAACGATTTCTCTGCAGAGAAGTGTGTGAAACTCCACGCTCAGTAAGATAAACATCACAAATACCTTCGTTTAATGAGCAAATGAGGGGTTTGCCAACCTTTGTATTGCCTTTTAAACATTCTTTCGGAATTGTGCATGGGAGGGGGGGCGCTGCTCCGGAAGGAGGGCGGAAGGGCCCGGCAATTACCGCGCGTGTGGGGCGGGCTGCTCGCGCGCCGCGTCAGCTTGTCCACGCACCTGCGCTGCACCTGCGCTGCACCTGCGCTGCACCTGCGCTGCACCTGCGCTGCGGGGCACGGCCCAGTTGTCCCGTTTTATCCAGCCTTAAACTTCCTCTGCCTCGGTAATTATAACTAAACAAACCAAAACAACAAAAAAAAAAACAATACACCTTGCACACTCAACGGGTGTTTTCTAAATGAACATTTCCTCAAAACTGGTTTAAAGTGGTAAGTTATTACGCACATGCATAACTTCCAATGGACACTGGGATGATACCGTTCTGTTGGTATTGACCAGGTGACAGCACCTGCTGACCGCCAGCCTCTCACTCACCATCGGGCAGGCGGACCTGGGGTAGCACTGCGTGCAGGTACCCGGGGTTGGTTTTAGGACTTGACGAAGGCAGTTACATCACCGTGGCAGAATCTGATTGTTCTGTCACGAAACCGATGGTTTTCTTAGTTTTATTGGCTTATTCCTTGAAGCAGTCTTTTCTCCAACTTGTGTTATGACCTCATGGGATTCCCCATTTTCTTCTAAACTGCTGGTACATATGGTGATAAGAAATTTTGGTTAAAATGTATCCGTATGGGCTTCTTTCAGTCTAAAGTGGATGCTTGTCAAATATGTTAACATTGCTTTAATAATGTCTACAGTACCATGGGGCATGACTGAGAATGTTTTGAAATTAAATCCATATTGAAAGCTTATAAAAAGTAAATATTATTTTAATGCAACAAGATGGATGTGGCATAATGTAATTATTCCACAGTGAAAGAACATAGATAAAAACTTCTGAGACTTGAGCTTTAGGTTGCTCTTTGTGGGCTTTTTAATTAACTCACTTCTCATTTCAGTCAACTAATCTGACTCTTTTTCTCAGTATACTGACATCACGAAAAGTGAATTTTCACTGGCTCAGTTCCGTGTACTTCTGAAATATTTTGCACGTGTACTCACAGGGGGTATAAGACGGGTTAATGTTGTCCCCTCACAGAACTTTTGAACAGCCCTACTATGATCTCCTTACGTGGAGATAATTCTCATTAACATGCTCATTAGTCTTGACCCTCGATAATACTGATGGTTGATAATATTGATACTTCCCGTGTGTGTTGAGTGCTACACATTTTAAAATTCTATGAACCGGAAACAGGAACCACACGTCATAGGGAGCAAATGACTGGCAGAGAGACACGCAGGAACAGAGGAGTGGTTGTGGCCCTGTAAACCTGACCTTTGTGCATCAGCTGTGCTGAATGCAGTCATTCAACTCCGTAACGATCCATTTCTAAAATCTAAGGCCCATCAAGTGACTTCATTTGACCTCGACCTTGACCCGAGGCATCTGCCATGGTTTGAGGGTGGCTGGAGAACTACAAAAAGTGACGGTCCCATGGTCCCACAGCCTCCTCTCTCGACTTTTGCGATGGCGTGGAAGTGAATTCCTATCGCACACATCCGTAGTTACATGCCGGTATTTTCCAAAGGCAGGGGACTGCCACTGTCCCTTGGGTGAGGGTTCAAGATGCGGTACTGTTAGTCACACACCGAGGATGCCACCGTCTTGGTGGGACAAGAATGAGCACATTGGTCCATTGGTGTTTTGAATTTAGACCACAACAAATGTAACAGCCCATGCTCTCTGGCTCAGCAAGGATTTAACTGAATGCCTGTTTTTTTTCAATCTTTTTTTACCGCTGTTTGAATGCAGTTGTCTCTTCCATCCCACCCACCCCCACCTCCCACCCTCCATCCCTCCCCCCTGGGGCTTTGTCCACGGGCCCTGTATGCGTGTGCCTCGACGACCCTTCCCCTTCTCATTCCCAGCGGTGCGCAACTAACTTAATGAATCTCAATACCAGTAATGATTAATGACTGATTGCTCATGAATGTACCATACTTATTCGGGCATTCTATATCATTTCAATACCCCATATAGAAACAATGTGTCAACCTGATCTTTCTGGCTCTTGAGCCTGAGAGGCCTATTTCCTCCCACAGTTCTCCTTCACGATGATTCGCGAACAAACATGCCCACGGTCTGGCGTGTTAGCAGAAGAGATGACTAATGAAATCTAAACAGCCGTAAAAGGAAAATGCCCATGGACTGGGTAAACACAAAAATTATACATGCGACGAATAGGAATAGGATGCGGCAGGAAATTGATATTGTCGAGCGTGTCATTTCAACCACATGGCAGTCCTCCCGACAATTACTTAGAAGCAGCAGCACCACACAGCTAATCAACGGCGTGTGTTTCTCTTCACAGCTGTTGCCCCGGAGAGGGCGCCCCCTCCTCCCCGCTCGGCCCCAGGCCCTCTGAGGTCGGAGTGAGCACCTCTCCCCCGGAAGAGTGCAGCCGGCATCGTGGAGCAAATCCAAACAGACGGCCACCGGAACGCCGGTCGGAGACCCGCAGTTCCCAGGGAAACTCCTGCGAGGTCCCCAGAACGGTTTCACGGTGAGTTTTGTGAGTTCGTTCCATGCCAGCATCAGTCTGCTGTCCCTTTTCTCTTATTCCTCTAAGATGGTGAGAAAACAAAATAAAGTTATAAATAATACAACCAGGCACACATGTAAAAGACTAAATGGTGGAGTTATTCATTCATTTGTTCATTTTAAAAATATGTATTATTTTTCAGTCTTTTGTGAAAGATTTTATTTATTTTTAAAGAGAAGGGAAGGGAGGGAGAAAGAGAGGGAGAGAAACGTCAATGTGTGATTGCTTCTCGTGCGCCCCCTACTGGGGACCTGGCCCGCAACCCAGGCATGTGCCCTGACTGGGAATCGAATCTGTGACCCTTTGGTTCACAGGCGGGTGCTCAATCCACTGAGCCACACCGGCCAGGGCTTTCAGCCTTTACTAATGCCCTCAGCCATTTACACACATGTATGCCGTCGTGGCTGTGGAGTGGGGATGGAGAAGACTGGCTGGAAAAGTGCAGCGTAGTAATTCCCTAGTTACCACTGCTGCGCCATGTCAAGAGAATGCTGAACAGGAGAACTCACATAGTCAGGAAGTTCAGGATTGGCCGGTTTCTTTGAAAACATGTTCTTGAAGCTAAATCGGAATGGAAACCTTATTGAGAGAAGGGTGGGAGCAAGCTGGGAAGAGTCACGAGATGGAGAGAAGCACGGGGTTGGCATTTTTAGGTAAAGCAGTGTATGGCGTGGGTATGAATGGTCAAAACCAGGGCGGGAGGTGGCCAGGTGAGGCCCCAGAATGTGCCTTACCTGTTCACGTTTGTAAGGGTCTGGGGCTTATCCTGAGAACAACCAGAAGTTCCGGATGGTTTCTGAGCAGAGAAATAGACACAGCTTCAGAGAAACTCTGCTTTGGGGATGTATGACCTCTTCAAGGGTAAATATTTCCCCTGAACGTCTCTGTGTAGTCTGTCTGAGTTCCTCCAGTGCCCAGAAAGTGCTAGAAACCTGCCCGTCACATCCTGGCTGCTCGGTTGTCAGCACGAGGACTTCGGGAAACAAACTCTCTCCTTCTCAGTCTCCTCATCCGCAAATTAGGGGTAATGTCACGTAGTACACGCTTTCCATGAGGTGTTAGGATGATTGAAGTGTGTGTGTGTGTGTGTGTGTGTGTGTGTGTGTGTGTCTTAGAAGAGCCCCTAGTCCGGCTCAAATTCAACACTTGTGTAATTATGATTTATATATTACCACTGCTATTATTGTTATTAGTTTCCATATTTCCTTCTAGTTGGCAATTCTTCCAATTCCATAAACTTCTAGCTCTCTATTTTTCAATAACGAGCAAACCGGTACAGAAGGAGGTAATAAGACACTGTAAGTGACAGTTGCATTGCCGTGTTTAGGGTCTGCACATGTCTAGGGCCAGAGACTGTTGACGCTGTGGCTGTCCTGCAGCCCCCGGGGTTGGCCTGTGGCTCGCAGGACAGCTGCGTGAGACCTGCTGGGCCTGGACACGCGGGAAGGGACTCCTCACGCTTGGACTCCTCCTTCCTGGTACCCGCGCCCTGGCCGGCCCACCCACCCGTTCCCAGCACCTGTGAGAAACTCCCCCTTTCTCTGCCATTTCATTCCCTTCTCCCCTCCACCTGGTTCCCAAACAACCGCTGTCCTGTATGCTCGAAGCTCCTTATCTGAAAAGCACTGCCCTTTCCTAAGGCGACTGTGCATATTACTGATTCTCAGAAATCGAATCCTTACCAGTCTTCTTTCCCAAAGCAAGCAGGTGAGATTTTTCCAGCAACTAAATCTCCCGTGTCTCCTGCTTCAAGTCGGCCAGCGGGACTCTGAGGGGGGCGGCAGGAAGGCAGTGGAAACACAAAGCTGGGATATTTGAATAAAAGCTTATATAAGGAACAACTTATTATTTCCAGTTGAGGAACTGAATAGATAGCTTCATGAAACAGGCAGAGACCACTGTGTCTCATGCATTTTTTATTTCAATGTTATTCTATACGTTAGTCCCTTTGCTCTAAACAATGCTTTTCCCATTTATTCTTTCTGCCTGCAGTACGACTCGGACCCTTCCCTAATTAGAGCACGTGCTTGTTATTCTGGTGCAGGTTCATCTGTCTCCACACCCTTTCTCATTAACGGCCATTAATAACCATTATGAGAAGAACTCCTCAAGCCTCTATCTTCACTCATAACCTTTATTTGTAGCCAAATGTCAAATTAAGCTCTGTTCTAAAATATATGGATTTTTTACTTTTAATTTTTTAAAGATATTATTTACTTGTTTTTAGAGAGGGGAAGGGAGGGAGGAAGAGAGGGAGAGAGACATCCATGTGCGGTTGCCTCTCCCACGCCCCCTGCTGGGGACGTGGCTCGCCATCCAGGCGCGCGCCCTGACTGGGAACCATGCCCACGACCCTCTGGTGCACAGGCTGGCGCTCAGTCCACCGAGCCACACCAGCCGGGGCAAACGTATGCGTTTTTTAAAGAAAATGTCACATATTGCTACGCCATTTAAGATAACAGCACACCGAATAGGAGACACCGTGCCATGAGGTAGTTCCGCACCGGTGGACGGTTCTGCCGGCCGGCAGTGACGCTCCCGAGAGAGGAGGAGGAGGAGGAGGAGCAGCCCCGGGAGTCCCCGAGTCTCGGCAGACACGCCCCCCGGACACCCGGGAGGAGGCGGCGAGTGTCAGGCTGCGTGGGTGGGCTTCACCCCACCAATCACAGTCCCATTCACAAAGCCCCCACACCCCACTGCTGCGTTACCACCAGGCTTCCGAGTGTGGGGAGAGCAGGGGCCGAATAGAGAGTGTGTAGCGGAGACTGCCCGTCCTGCTCTAAGGTAAGAAACACCCTCTGATGAAGTGTGAGTCCACTTTTTGTGCTTTGACATAAGTGGACGTTTCTCGGACACGCTTCTCCACAACCACTGCTCTTCTGTGCTTCCCCCCTTCCTCGGAGCACCGCGCCTCTCCACCACCACGCGTAATCAGCGACCCTCTTTGCGCTTGGACCTGCTCGGGCCGCCCCCGCGGGCACTTCTCCGAGCTGGAGTCCCGCCGGCGAGTCTTCAGGCGGCGCGCAGTCAGGGCTGCACCGTGACTGCACGCCCGTGTCCCCAAACCCTTTCTTCTTCAAACTTGGGGCAGCGCTGTCATGGAGGTTACCGCTTCCTCCTCGTTCTCTTCTCTCTAAGTAATTAAAGCAGACATTTCGTGGACATTTCTGAGCTACCCACGCGTTCTTTGTCTAGGACAACAGGACACTATACGCAGGCACCTGAGGTCGTGTTCATGGGCTGCTATGTTAAAGACGACGCATGCACAGTTCCCAGGAAGACGCGTTGGGAGGTGCTGCTCCGTGCTGTATCCACGGCTCCGTGCAGCTGACCCACAGGGGATGCTTGACCTGACGGGAGCCGGCTGACTGGTTCATCTTGGGAGACTTCTTTTCTTTTCTAAAATATTAGAAAAGTGATGAGAAAACCGCTAAACTGAGGGCCACACGGACGTGAAGTGTGGCATAGACGTAACAGTGGATCACAAGAGTGACGGTGTGTCGTCACCGGTGCTGAGCTCAGTCCCGCCCACGGCCCCACCCTCCGCCGGCCTGGCCCCCGCCTCTTCCTGCACCGAATGTCTTACTTCAGCATCCTGCCGACAGCATTGCGCATCCCCATTAGGCTCATCCTCCTGCTTCGACCCCACTGCCCACTCTTTTAAAAATTAGTTTCCCTGATAACTGCTATGAGGATTTTGTACCAGTCAGCTACTGCTGTGTAACAAACCACCCACACCTCGGTGTCGGCGAAACAACAAGCACTGAGTATGTGTAATTACTCAAGTCGGCCGTTTAGTCTTGTCTTAGAGGGCGCCTTTCACGCTTCTGCACTGGGTCACAGTCAGGACAGGGGGGTTCCCGACCCTGGCTGTGTTCCTCACCCCCCGCCAGGGGCTGCGGCTGAAACGGCTGCTGCGATGTGGCGCTGGTTTGCCCGGCTCCTCATTCCCCAGGGCGCTAGCCGCAGGCTGATGCTCTGGTTCACAAGCAGGGACCCCAAGAGAGACGGAGGGAAAGGACACGGGTCTCCTGCCCCTCACCACCTCCGCTGCATCTGCTGAGCAAAGACACTCGCAAAGATATGCCAGACTCACAGCGGGGAGGCGTGGACTCCACCTCCCAACGGGACGGGTGTGTGAGGCATTGCAAACGGAGCTGGGGAGGAGGGAAGGAGTGCGACCAGCTTTGCCGTCTGCTACAAACCAGTTCCTTCGCCCTCCTGTCGCAAAGCCACACCTCCCCCCCTCCTGAGGCTGCAGCGCCGCCGGCCAGAAGCCCCGTCACCTACGGGCTAATCCCACGGCACGTTCACTGCTGCCATTAGAGGTGGGTGTTCATGTGCCTCACACAGGCTCGCAGGACTTTGTCTCGCGCTCCTCATTGTCTGTCGCACACACTCCCTTCTCCCTGAGGCACGTGTGTAACTACTTCCACCCTGTGAGGGGTGCGGCGGACAGTGCTCCGGTGACGTTTCAGCCCCCGAGAGCAGCTGCCGTCCCTCTCTGCAACAGCTCAGTGACAGTGAAAGGCCTGCGAGGGGAAGGGGATGCTAACTTTTATAAAGAAGTGGAGCATAATATCAAAAATGGCATTATTTGAGGTGCCGGTCACCTGCAACACAGAACATTAATGCGTCATTTAAATGAGGAGCGGGGACCATGCATGTGGTGTAGAAAAATGGGGAAAGCCGGAAGCTTCCAGCGTTATATCGCCCTCTTTCAATCATTAGCTGTCAAATTGTGGACAAGCATTATCTGTTCTTGGGCCTCTGTTTATTCATCTGCAAAACAAACAGGTTGAATAAATAGCAAGAAATATATGTTCGACTGGGGAATTTGATCCGCAGATATAAAAGAAAACATAAGTTTAATGTTCTGCAGAAATAAAACAAAATAGACCATTTGATGTTTAATGGATAAATATTTAAACACACTCAGAGATATTTTCCTCATGTATTTTTAAAACTTCATTTCTTTCCTTTACTACACGCATATTTAAAGAAAGGCAAAATTATTCCGTAACAGATATCCATCTGTTACTTCTTTTATACTTGGTTGCAAGAACATATTTTCATAGCTCTAGTATAACCACCTCCATGTAAACAAGGACGACATCACCGTTGAGGACCGCAGTGACAGGGGGCGGGGCAGGGACAGGGCAGACGCCGCCCGCGTGGTTGCAAACACGCGCAGCGTGACGACGCGGCGGTAACGACTGCTTAGCTGGCGGGGCGGCCAGCCCAAGTTCACATTCATGTCTTCTTCACTGCTCAGATGCCAGCGGGGCATGCGGTGCTCGTCCAGGCCCCGTGGAAGGCCCCCAGGGAGCCCCGGTTCTCGCACGTGGCGCTCCCACACGGCGTCCACGTGCAGGACGTCGAAACGGAATTTCCACCCCCTGCCCCTCCGCCAGAGACGGCCCCCAGCCTGGCGCAGGTGTCGCCTGCCCTTCACAGCCTGTTCCCAGGTGGGCGGCCGCCGGGCAGGCTTGGTAGATGGTGTATTCTGTCCATCATGTGGATTGAGGGTACTCCCTCAGGATGGGGTTTCCAGAAACTTCTCTGGATGCCAGGGCTTTCACCTTTATCGTCCGAGTAAGGACTATATTGTACGCCCTCTTATTGAACAGCTAAACTCCTGAAAGTGAAATGACAGGTAGACATTTAAAATAATGGAATGAAGCCAAATGAATTCTCATCTCTCTTTACACCGTCGCATTAATTTACCTCCGCCGGCAGCTCGCCGTGCTGCTGCCACAGACCCCCGCCTGGGGGCCGGCTCCCTTCCGAGCCAGCCTTCTCCTCGGCTCCACCTGGGACGGCGAGGTCTCCCGAGGACCCCGTTAGTTTGATGTGGGTACTTCCCTGGAGAAAACAGTACCGTTGTTCTGCGTACCATTAAACAGATAGCTGATAGAGCCTTTGTAGATTGATAACGTGAAAGCTGTTATTTTCAATAACAATTGGTTCAAGATGCAGGTTCTCAGTCAACACACACGCCTTCATTCTCACAACCAAGACACAGTTCTGGGGGATGGGCATCACTTCTCCATTTGCAGTAGGGAAATGGGGCTCGTGCCGCATCAGGGACCTTTGCACAATCCATCCATCAGCTGGTGAGCGGTGGAGGCAGACTCCCGATCCGCTCCGGCCGCCCTCAGCGTACTTGGTACCGGGGGCTGTGCCTGCGCCACGATGCCAGGTTTTCGCTGAGCTGGCTGCACCGTGGAAGCAAAGGCGAGGCCCAGTGGTACCTCTCACCCTGTCCAGTGCTGACCCACCCACCCACGGACGCGAAGGTGCTGCGAACCTCTCCCCAGGGAGGCACCGGGGCGCGCCTGGGGCCCTGGGTCGTTTAGTTTTATATCCAGCATCACTGACTCAGACGAGTAGCAGCTGAGTTATTAACAGTGGCTTCTCATTTAAGAGGACAGGAAGGCAACCTTTCCTGATTTACTCATTTTTAACTCCCCGTTCAACATCCCGCCAAACACAGAAGAAAGGCTGATACTCGCTGCCGCTGTGTTCCGGCTCTGAAGTAAATGCGGCGGGTTCTCGGTCCGCGTGGCGCAGTGGTGCTGTGCGTGGACTCTCCTCCAAGGTCAGAGCTGCCACGGAAAACACAGACAAGGAAGAAGCGGGAAAGCACGGCCCGGACGCCAGGCACAGGAACCGTCCTGACAGGCAGTCAGGACCCCCGGACGGAAACCAGAGAGCAGCTCACGGACCCCGCCCCCGCTGTCTCTGCTGTACAAAACCACCACCGCGTGGGGCTGTTTCTGTGCCCCTTTGGGGGCTGGATTTGGGGCAGGTTAGGCTTTCCCTCTGCTTACACTCCGATAGGAAAATCCTGCATTCTCCTCTCTAGTCTCAAAACACTCTCTGCTCAGTAATTCATGTGGCCAGTCCCACGTCCCAGTCCACAGTTTGGAGGACGGCTCTCCCTGTCCCCAGAGGAGGAATGGAGGGATTCTGCCCCCTCCCCCCGCCTGCCGTTTCCCCGCCCCCCCGCCCCCCATCTTCGTGATGGGCCATGCCTGGGGCCTGGCAGAGGCAGGGCGGGGAGCAGGGAAGGGAGGGAAGAGCCGTAAGGGAAATGGGCAAACCGCTCTTTGACTACCACGGCGGTGAGTTCTTCTCCTGGCCGGTACCGACCGTCAGTGCTACTACCAGCTCCTTACAGAACCTGGTCTCCCCGCCTCACACCTGACTCAGACGCGTGCACTCACCTACCTGCTGGCGAATCGTGACTTTTCTGTCCTTAGCTTCCCACAGGGTTCTCCCCTCCCGCATCTATGGGGGTTCTAGGTGGTCCCTGGGAGGTTTCTACTGTTACAATAAAGGGGCAACATCCACCCACCCTCTATACATGCTCACGGACTCACTCCAGCGTGGGGGACGGGCAGGCCCGGGGGACCCCCTGGAAGCTGGCGGGTGTCTCCGCACACACCTGTGTATACTCGCTCCTCACCTTGACTGACTTGCCGTCTCTGCAGACTGTTTCTTAGGCTGCAGATGAGCTCCTTGTTAAAACGCCGCGGCTCAGACGCTTCATCTTCCTGAAAGGAAGAGTATCGTCTGACACCTCACTTCGGAATATGTCAGCTGTAACTCAGGGACAACCACCGGGATGAAAATAGCTCGGATTGTATTTTTAAAACCCTGTTAAAGAGGTTTTGGATGGAAAGAAATGAGGAGGCATTGCAACCCGGGGCTCGGTGAATTTCAGGCCCGGGAGCGGGAGGTGACGACGAGACCGTGGGTCCTGGGGTGCACACTGTCCGCGAGGCGCACGCTGCACGCCGTGAGCGCGAGGACTGTGCGCACGGGGAGGCGGACCCCTGCGGGCGCCCCCCAGTTCACGGTTATGGAGGCGCTGGGGCCGAAGCACAGGGCCATGCCACTTCATTCCTACCGTCGGTGTGCGTGGAGAGTGTGGGGCTTGGTCCTGGTGGCACTGGCCAGGGGGAGCCCAGGTAGGTGACCACACCGGGCTATTGACACCTGAGAGTTCAGCAAGTGCTTCCAGTGCCCGTGTTTGGCCGTGGTAACTGACAGACGTCACCCATGTGCAGGCGGCTGTAAGCACGCGTGCAATTCCACACAAGAATCCCCGCCACACCTGGAGTGGGTGCTTGGAGAGCAGACACCACTGATTTAAGCCAAAGTCTTAACAGAGAGACATGGCTGTCATCTAAGGATTCACAGAATGACACAAGAGGGAATAAAAGTCAGGAACATACATATGAACATAAAATAGAAAGATCTCTAGGAATACAAGGAAAACATAATTCCACAATGAAAAGGAAACATTTTAATTAGAGATACAGCCAAAAATTTAAGGTTGTTATTTCATATATAAATATGTAAGTATTTTGCAACTGCTCAGTGTTATCCATTATCAGCGATCACACAGCCATTGCTGGGAACCCGGAAAATCTTTTAGGATTGCCAGCCTGCAGGTGCAAAAGAGCCCGATGTCCTAGTGTTCTGCAAGTACTTGTGCATTGATGGAAATGTAGAAAATGTTAAGCAGTAACATACACAGGACGCAGATCACTGAAACATGGGAAACATGCAAAGCTTTGTCCCCTGAGATGTTTTTGTCCACGTTTCATCTGGTGTGATGTATGGAGGGTGGCCAGCCTACCTGCGGACAGCGAGGAGAGCTAGCTGTCTGCTGAGGCTAAGCAATTGCCAAGCGTCCTTGGAGCCGGTTATTGAACAGCTTTGTTTTCTTCTTAGTTTTATAGAAATGGATCAAAATCAAATTGATTACTGTTTTATCTTGAAGTTCATTGAATTTTACTGAGAGAGTTTCTTCTTTTACTGATATTGTGAAAACTTCATTAACTTTTTCGTGGCTACTTTTAATGTGGAAGATGTACGCCAGTCACAATATGAAAGGTGGTTGTAAGAACACGACCTCTTGCAGTGACAGTTCATACGCCGACAGTCATTTACATGAGTTCGTGTGAGAGCATTCTGTCTCAGCGCTCCGACCTCTCGGGGGACTCATGGCATCTTTCGGTGCTAATCCACTCACCGGACAATGGATCCCCTCAGTGCGGACGAACATCAGAACATCAAAAAACAGTTTTCTTTTCGACACGGAGCTACTGGCATATTTCAACAAGCCAAACTGAGCCAAATAGACCTCCATTACCAAATAATCATGAGTATTTCAAGACTCCTCATTAAAAACTTGTCTAATGAGCATTTTTCAAGGTTGAAATGTGCTTTTACGATTTATTGTTTGTTTTTATTTCACAGTTTAGTGGGCAATTTAATAAATTTGTGTTGTTACCTTTTATTTATGGCAAGTGCTACTGGTTTTCCATTAATGCTAGTGATATAAAACTTTCATTGTAAATATATTTTGTAACTATATAAAGCAAACTACTATTAGGTATATTATAATATGTGTTGTCAAAAGTTATTGCAAAATTGTATAATTGGTAAATAAATAAATGAAGCTTTGGAAGCATTTTGCCACATAATAGCTCTTAAATATTCTAATGTCCTTGTTATATACCAAAAGATGTAAGAAGAAAGAGAAAGGAGAACTTTTTAAAAAAGTAAAATAATTAAAGTTCTAACCTCTGTTGGGTGCTGTAGTTGGCATTTTGCATAGGCTATTTCATTTGGTTCCTATAAAAATATGATTTTTTTACCTTTCATTTTAAAGCCTAAAGTGGCTGCCAACTTAAAATCGCATTAACCACCATTGGTATGAAACCCGTTGGAATTCCAGGCTTCCGTACTGGACAGGGGGCTGCCTCAGGTGCGTGTCGGGAATGGGGTGGTAGACACGGACGACACGATGCCTGTCCCCGAGGCCTCGCTGCAGAGATGGACGCAATGAGAAGGAACATGGTTCAGAAACGCAGTGCGAGTCATGTACAGAGGCTCCCAATGGGCCATTCCGCTGGCGGCATCGGGAAGATTCGAAAGAGGAAGACTCGAAAGAGTCTCGCTCATGGCCTGGGGGGTGGACTGGGGGGTTCGGACAGCAGAGAAGCAGGCGGGTCCGAGCAGAAATGAGTGAATGGATGGAAAGAGCGTGAGGCACCACGACCTCACAAGCAGCTCCAGTGACAAATCTGGATGCTCCCAAATCAGATTGTAACGTTTCTCTGCGGCAGGTACCATGGCCAAGACATCCTTCTGCCCGATGCTTGCTGAATGAAAGCCTGTGCTTGGTCCTATCCGATTGGCTGAGAGGAGAATTCAGGGTGGGGGGTTCCCGCCCACGTTGGAAAGGATGCACCTGGCTGTGCCCTGTGGTTCTCTCTGCCCTGCTGGGGCAGCACGTGGCCATACGACGTCTGCCACCATGGTCCTGGTTCTAATCCCAACCCCTTGTTCCCCTCCCTGATCGTATTTGTTACGGAGGGTCGCACCACCCGAACTAGGAACTGTTTTTTATGATAAATGAACCTTCAGTGTATTAGGTTACCAAGATTTAAGGATTAACTTGTTACAAAGCACACAAATTCGGACTAGTACGAATACAATGGATATTTTATAATTAAAATGATAAACTGGAAAAATAATGGCAAAATAAGACAGAAAGAAGCGAAAATCAATCACATGAAAAGTTCACACAAACTAATTAGAGAATGATTTATCCCCCCAAAGACAAAAGCCTCAAAATATGATGAATATGAAAAGCGGATAACTCCAAATTATACAAATAGACACTGTTTTTTCATTACTAATTAAAATGAAGTTTTAAACAACTACACATATTAATTGCTTTTTATTCAAAGTTGGTTATCACTTGAAACAATAATGCCAAAGATTTGAAGACTGCACTCGAACACGTGGCAAGGCAAGTCTGCGGCGTGGGCCAGCTTCAGCCCTCTCCACTTTCCCCGGGGGTTTGGATGCTTCCCAGAATTTCCCACAAGCCTGCCATAATTCTATCATCAGGAAAACGTTTTCAGTTAAAAACTGAAATCATAAGCAAGAGTAAACGTATTTAGGATATTTGATTAGTACCTACATGGTGAAAGGTTTTATAGGCACACAGACATTGCAAGAATTTCAAAAGCATGTATCTAGCAACTTAAATACATTTTAAAAATACTTGATTCCTTAAATTAATCAATTGAACAGTACAAAATGTTTTGTGTGAGAATAAAAAAAAGCATTTAAACTTGACCAATGGTGCCCTGGCTGGTGTGGCTCAGTGGAGCCACACTCCACGCCCGCAAACCAAAAAGATCCAGCCCACAAACCAAAGGGTCGCCGGTTCGATTCCTAGCCAGGGCACATGCCTGGGCTGTGGGCCATGTCTGCAACAAGGGGCACATGAGAAGCAACCTCACATTGACGTTTCTCTCCCTCTCTTTCTCACTCCCTTCCCCTCTCTAAAATAAATAAATAAAATATTTTAAAATTTTGAGAAACGGTGAGATAAAATTATTTTAATAATCTAGAAATAGCTAAATGTCTAGAAAGGGAAGAGGAGGGAACCAAGAACCTTCCTGAGGCGGCCTAGATCCAGGGACCCCGCCGGGACTGGGGCAAGCTGTGGTGGGGGCGGGGGGGTCCTCATGTTCTGTGCCCTGGCTTCCCTCCCTGTTTCTGCTGCTCAGGAGACGTTGGACGAAGTCTTCAGACAGTGTGGCGAGGCAGAATTTCCTTTGGAGGAGACATGTGTCCTCCTGAGACGAGGAGAGAGTATAATAAATTGTCATTTCTGCCAGGAAAATATGACCAGAAGAGAGAAGTCATGTCTTGAGTGAACTTCACACATTGTAAATGTCAGGAGGGAGTTTTCTAAGTAGCCGTGGAAGCTGTGAAAACAGAGGAAATTCTAGCACAAGAGAGACCACTGCAAATCTTATGAAAGAAGTCCAGACGAGCACAGTGCCGCCTCTGCAGCTGGAACCGGGGGGATCGTGCGCCGCTCCGCGGGGAACGCTAACCGGAGCACAGTGCCCACGCTGGACGGCATGCAGGTCCTTCAGGGCGCCACTCTCGCTTCTGGACGTGACATTCACCTCTCTCCCGCTGACGGCAACTTCTTCCGGGTGGCACTTACCTGAGCACTGCAACCCACCTCCTGCCCTAGAGAGTCCGTTCATACAGTCAGTCTGTTTTGTCTGGCCCGTCCACGGGGAAATTCTGAAAAACCATTGAATAGTTTTATTCATTTCAGTGCCAAACGACGATTGGTTATGGAAAACTGGCTAACCCTCAGCTTGATGGGTAAACAGATAAGGCATTTGTTGGAGAACCACGCCAATTAAACTTTCAAAACACAGTCGCTGACAACAGGCCTCAGAAGTTCGCAGCCCCAGGCATGGAATCCAATATGCCACTTAGTTTTGTATCATCAGCCAAAAATCGTTATTGCTTTTAAACTGTCAGAAACAAAACAAAACAAAACAAAACAAAACAAAACAAAACGGATTGTATTTTTTAACACATGAAAGCTATGTGGAGTTGAAATGTAAGCATGAGGATAGAGTAAAGATAGGGAATATGTACAATGGAGTAGCATTAGCCACGTTGCTAACATTCTTACCTTTACAAAGGCTGAGGCATGATAAAAACCTGTTCTTCTTCTGACTTGAATTTTCAGGCCCTGTGATGCCCATGTGGACCAACACCAGCCCCCAGACACCCCTGCTCACCCCCTGCAGCACCCTCGAATGTGGGCCACCCAGCATCCACCGGACACTCATCATCTTGTGTCATAATTTTTGTATACTTTTTTGTTATTTTATAATCGTTGCCTCTCCAATACGCTTGCTTTATTTGTGTATTTCTATACCTACATATATATTCATAGAACCTTCCTCATCATAGTCAAAAGTCGGGAACACTCTGATTATCAATTAATAGCTGAACTGATTAATATATTCCAGTACATTTATACAATGTCGTACCACAGTAACAAAGAAAAACTGGAAAATAAACCAACTTATCTAGAAGCCAAAAGTTAATTAAAAAGTACCTATTTTCATTTCAATCTAGTCCATGGTTATTGGTTGATATATATATATATATTATTGTTCTTATTGTTTCATATTTATATTTCACCTTTCTTCTTAAACTTATTAACTTTCTTATAGTTCTTTAAAGTTCACAAATAGTGTCTCACTCTACACATTTAAGGAAGCATTTGCTCAGTGCTTATAGCTCTGTAGCCTTGCTTTGCATTAAAGGTCCTTCATATCTTCAATTACTTGTATTAATAGTACTAATTTTACAGTGTTTTTAAAATTGAATTTATTGGGGTAAAACATTGGTTTAAAAATCATACAGGTTAATTGCATACCAGAGTCATTTATGAAATTAGTGCAGAAGATTCTCCCCAAATCTTCTCAGGTGGATATACAGGGTTTGGCACAAATAACACCCCTTTTTTATTCCAAAATCATAAGCATGTAATTCTGTAACATAACAACATCACACTCAGGTACGCCATGTGACATTTCAGGTAAAATGTTCAAATTAAAACTACAAATCATTACCCCCATATTACGACCCTCCCAACCACACCGACGCAGGCATTACTTCTGCCGGACCCTGTATTTTTACTCCCATTTGGCAAACGAGGGTGCTGTGGAAAGAGAGGTTAAATAAGTTGGCAACATTATACAGCTAGTAGGATGCAGTTAGCAGATGGAGACATAACATTTTTTCAATTTTAAAGTTTAAAAGATTTTTATACTATCAAAAAATGTTACTGCATAAAGGGTATGGATCAATGCCAACAGTCGGTCCTCTGCATCCAGACTCCCCGCTGCGGATGAAAAACAGCGCGGCACTTTCCGAAGCAAATCTGCTTGTAAGTGGGCCCGAGCAGTTTAAACCTGCGGCTTGTAAAGATCAACTGCACACATAAAATAAAAGAAATGTTTTATACAGGCAGAAATACGACATGAATGTTCTAAAAATATCTGTCACACCAAGAACTGACTTTTGAGCTTATCCTCTGTGGCAGAAAGGGCGACAGCCAATGATCATTCTGTGGGCAAGTAAAACAGAGTTGTGCCCTCACGGAGCATGCGGTTTAATGGATGCAATAGATTACGAAAAACTAGGCAACACAATATAAGCAAAAAGCCTTAGCAACAGAATGAGATCTTTCGTTGCCAACTCCAGAGGGCTTCAGACTACTCCGTATGTCATCATCCTTTATGGCCCAACACACGCGTCTTTCAGCGCTGCAATTAGTCTCCTGGACTGGTCACTATAGCCGGCCTGGTCATGCTCCACAAGCTCCACTGAGCAGGGGGCGTGGCTCAAGTTCAACGGTACACTGGAGAACAGAGCAGCACACAACTATTCTGGTAAACCACAGCGGTGATGAAGCGGTGGAAGCTAAATGTTTATTACATAAAGTGTGTAGGTAAGTAATCGGACCTTTCAGGACTCCTGGACCCATTCGAGTGTGGCTACAGGAGATGAGCCTGTGACTTTGCCATGTTGGTATTGACAACAACGATGCCCAAACAGATGCAGAAAAGGAAAAACTTTGTTCAGGTTTCTCTTTATTCAGGTCTGCAAAGCAAGGGAAACACAGTTTCTGGTAGAAATCAAAAGTGCACTCCCCAGAGGCAAAAAGGAGGCTACTTTTTATAAAGCTCCCACCCAAGTTCGAAAATAGTCCAATTTTATGTAAATGAAGCATCCAAATTTGTGCAGTTGTGATTGGTGGAGTCGTGCAGTCCTGATAGGTTGTTATTATGCATTATGATTGGTCATCCGGGAGCAGTTCCAATCGGTGGGCATGGATGCAAATGAGGATATAGTCGTGCAGTTCTGATTGGATGGGGCAGGTCCCAGAGCATTGGTGGGAAGATGCAAGCAGGAGCGCCCTTACCGGGGTGGACTCCGCAGCAGGAGCGCCGTGCCGGAGGCTGACAGCTCCGTCTGCGGCTCTGCCCTGCCGGGCTGAGAGCGAGGGAGGCGTCCGTCCGCAGCGCCCACTGCACTCTGGGGGTGGGTTTGGGCCCCCTTCGCCCCAAGGAGTCCTTCTCGGCAGAGATGTGCCTTTTCAGGGGTCACGGTATCACCCACCAGATCATGAAAGTTGCAATCAATGTCAGCCCTCACTGATATAGGCAAGCCATTCATGTAATTGTATTTGAAGGAGTAACGTATGATGAATTTAAAGAAGAATTAAGGCATCAGCAATTCTAGGACTAATACTTCACTATCCATAGTAATGAACTTTACAGTTTATTAAATCTTTTTCCACATATTGTTTTATCCGGCCCTCAGGACAAATGGTTAAAATCACAAGGCCATATTTCATTTATGTATTTTGTGATTAGAACGTTGTCATTTCAGTGGCACGGTGGTTTGAGTAAGCTGCTGTTGTGAAGGGATTTGAGAGCAGAGCTGGTGACACCCTAGGGTTAGTAACATAACATAGGGTGTGAGGAGCGAGGCTACTTTTCCATTTTAAGGGTTAAACGCCCATCCTCGCTCCTCCTAGTCAACCACGTAGGCACTCTCCCCGTGTTCCTCCACCATTGCTATGTTTATCCCACTGATACGGTGCTGAATATTACATTTTTTGAACATTTCAGGCCAATAAAGTTTAAATGTATAAGATGTGTAATATTTTCTATGTATAACATCCTTCATTTGAAATGAGGTGTTAGTTGCACTTGAGAACAAGTGCTGAAGAAAATCCATATTCATAAATGTTCACATGCAGTTAATCATACATTTCTACCTAAAAACATCCATGAGATTAAGACGATTTTCCAATAGAGTGATAACCAAGATAAAATAGTTCGCTTAATGTTTTGTTCTTATTAACTTTTATTCCTATGGACTCCATAGAGCTCTCGGAATACAGTCCATTATGTAAACCAACAGAAGACCAGATGAATGGTACCTCCAACACCATAGAAATCACACACAAATATATTGTTTTCTAAGTGAAAATTCAATATCGTCTTCATTGTGTTGCTAAAACTGTGTAATACAGGAACATACTCTAAACCAGTGAAGTGACAGCACATTTATTTTCTCCTGAATACCTGTAGTGTTGCCTCATCTGGAGCAGAAAGTGGAATTTCCAGTTCTCACATCCAAGGTCATTTGTGTTTAGATATGCTAGTCCCTTTCAGCCAGTTCTCAGATCACAGTGGAGACGGAGACAAGGTCTCTAATTTGCAGAGATGAAATAGCTTGTCTCGCAAGTTAGTTTGAAGTTACACGCAACTGGAACCATCGTTTGTGAAAGGATCACTTGGGAGGTGAAACCACGTGGTCCCTTCCTATGAGAAACACCTACACATTTGCTAAAAAGAATAATTGCATTCCATAGTTACAGGCAGATATTATATTTTTGTAATTTATTGGCGTATATCTTTGAACTATCATTCCTTCTGCATCTCATTAAGTGGAACAACATCTAATTCAGTCTAATGCTTTGCCTTTAAATACCACGTCATTGGGGTCGTACTGTTATTTATCTCTGCACGTGCACTCAGACGCTGCCTTCCCCAGTTTTGACTTGTTGTGGAATACTTACAGTAGCGACTTATGTGCATGGCTAAGGGCAAAGTTAGTGACACGTCCCTTGACCTGAGTCATTAGCTGCAGTAATTCTCACCGTGACCTTGGCGATGCCTGAGTTTCACCTGGCTACCGTGAACGTGCTCACCCGGAGGACACCACGAGTGAGGGTAAATTGCACGTCTGTGATGATGGACCAGGTGGTGTTTCAGACACTGTGTGCGTTTTCTTTCATCGCTGAACTACCCTATGAAGTAAACACGATTGTCTATCCCACTTTAGAAACAAAAGAGACTTCGCCACGTGAACAAACCTGACCGCACCCGCACAATCTCTTAGACCTGAAGCGGGGGTGATTCCACCCCAGGCCTGCCTCACTCCTGAGCCACCGCCTGTCTCTTCCACGATCAGGATCAACTTTCAGACGCCATCGTCTTCCTCCCAGAGACTCGGTGTTGCGCTGGTCCGCCATGGCCAGAAAAAATTCTGCCTCTGGTCTTACTCTAATACGTCCCAGGTTAAGTTCCCATTTGCTCAGAAGTCTCAGCCCTCGTCTTGGATGATGTCTAGGGATATCATCTCAAACAACAAGAAATGAACGTTAGGAGTCCAACAGGGACATGTGTGAATTTTCAATAGGAGTTTAGGTTAACTTGAGCTTAATTCATAAATACAGTTTGGTTGTGTAGAAGCCTGGGTCCCAGTCCCTGCGCCACCGCTTGACCATGTGACCCCACTGTACAGGAGTGATCAGTAACTAGTGATCACACGCCAGGGTTCAGCAGAAACTGTGCGGTGACATACGCATGGGGTTTTAAAGTGGAACAAAGACGACTGCTGAAGAAAGACTAAAATTTCAAAGTGGGGTCAGCACGGACTAGAAAAACATGGGTCTCCTTCTGTCCCTTCTCCAGCAGGGAGAGGTGCACTGTGGCTCGCCTTCCGGAGGGGCAGCGTCAGCCCCCGGGGACTCCTTTTCCGCAGGGCACATGGGAGGACGTGGCCTTGGCCCCGGGAACCTTGCAGACTGTTTACTGGTAAGTGATGGAGTTTAAGGGGGTGCGAAGGGCGGGAGGAGTGTTCTGGCCACATCCAGCGCTCCGCCACCCTAGACCTGGGAGACGGGACGCTGGAGCGCCCCCTGTCGGGATAAGGAACGCACGCATGCCCGCGGAGAATGAATGCGCTCCAGCCCCGGAGAAAGGGGCTCCCTACCAGGTCCGCAGGGTTGTCGGGTGTCCCGCTGAGCCAGGCGAGACAGCTGTGCTGGTGGCAGCACAGTGCCTCGTGCGATTCGCCTGTAAATGGTGCCGGTGGCATCGGCTACCTTGTTAACACATGAAGCAGAGGCCTGGAATACAGCGAGAAGTGTTCTTACGAATTTATTCTATGAAACGCGTCCTCCGCCCCAGGTACGGGGACCAGACGGCTGCACGTACCAGGAATACAACCTTCAGCGTATTAGCACATGCCAGCCCATTTACTAAATATCACTTCTATTTTATTACTAGTTAGTGTTTTTTTTTTACTTTTAATTACCTATGTGTTGGCTATTCAGTGGGATATTTGTCGTAAACCGTTACAGAGCCGGATACATTTGGGGGAAGTGAGGGGGGGCTTTGGAATCTGGAGGGTCTGCTTTGCATTCAGGTGTTGCCACTTTCAGCTCTAGTGGCTTTGGTCAAGTCACTGAGCCCTTGTGAGCCTCAGTTTCTTGGTCTGCAGATCAGTTACAACTGACACTCTGAGGTCACAGGGATGATAACATTGGGTAGAACTCAAACACTGCCTGCCATATTATGGGGGCTTAATTAATGCTAATTCCTTTCCTCATCCTGGTCATGATTAATAGTCTTCTCAAATGTACAGTTTATTAAAAACCAAAATTAAGATTTACTTGATGTTAAAATTGCTTAAGAAGCAGATACTTTGGCTGTTTAGGTGACTCAGCTGTCTGCTGACGTTTCTTAGAACTCGAGTGATGTTAGTGCGCTGGGTTTTTTTTTTATGAGATGAAAGTTACATAACTGGCACCATGGTCTAAAACTGCAGCGTTAGTAGTGAGTGACGCTCCATTTCAGAGGCATTCAGCAAATTAAGCAGTTTTGGGTAGGATGCTTTGTATTTGCCTAGCATTCCAAAACATTTAATCAGGTCACCTAATCATTTCTGTCCGCTTCAGGAATCACGAAGGAGGATATAAAGGCACTCCTTTCCAGAGCCCCTTAGAGGACAGACAATTCCCTCCTGAAGGAAAAACGTCACTGCTCCTTTAAAGACTCACCAACTCGTGAAAGCTTAGTAACCTCCCAAGGTCTCTGGGGGAAAAGAGGCTACAAGGAATAATGGGATCACCCAACACCAGTCAACACCTCCTCTGCTGCTGTAGTCCCTCAAGCCACCTACAGAGGTCGCTGCACTCACTGAGCCTCAGGGGCCTCTCCACCATGAAGGGACCACCTCCCAGTCTCCAGCCTGGCTTGTCTCCACGTGATACCTGTGGTCTTTTATTTGGGTGCTTTTATTATTTCTCTCTTTCGTATATATTATGAGAAATCTATATTGAATATATCATTGGACATACTAATCACCAGTTTTTCTACACATTTATTATCAATTACAGGGGTAGGCAAAGGTAGATTCACAGTTGTTTGTATGGAAAATAGTACAATAATGAATGAGTAATAATGCAAGAGTAAACTCTGTGTTTTATGTAGTCACAACTGTAAACCTGCTTTTGCCCCACCCTGTATTTGAGGTTGATGTCCCACTTAACAGGTCCTGGCTATGAGGCAAACGTGCCGTCCTAGGTTTGTTTCATTTGCTTTAGAAGAAGCGACAGACTGCCACGATCAGAGAATTCTTCCTGCTGCTTACAAGAGTAATATGAAGTCAGGTTTGAGTGCAGCGCAGTGACGCTTCTCAAATATCATTTGTTTATGTGTCGTTTTATAGTCCCGTGATGCTTGCACACGTGTTATCTGATTTGATTCTTACATAAAACTTATAGAGGAAGCAAGGCATGCCAAGTCATCCCCCAGTCAAAACAAGAGCAGGGCAAGGCTTAGAAGATTACGTTCTCTGGTGCTTGGCAAAATCTGGGTGAAAATCGGCAACCCACGACCTCTGTCTAGAGTTTATTTCATGGTGTGTCCTCATTCGGGCAGAGAATGTGAAAGTACATACCGTCCTGTTATTTGGAAAGCTATTTCCTTTGATGATGCTTTTGATGAGTCTTTCCTATGACTTGGGAGTCTTATCACCTGGGATAATCATTCACAAATTGAAACTGGAATCAATAGCTGCATTGTAAATGCATTTCACACTGAAAAACGTTATAGTTACGTTTATTGTCCATGAAAAATGTGTCAACTTTATAAAAGTATTATTGACTCTCCATAAAAACTTCCCTCGAGTTTGTAAAGATTTATTCATTTACTTTTTTAAGAGTCAAGTTTAGAAAAGAGGCAATGCTTCTAATTTATAGTCCATTTATCTGTTATCTATTTAAGCCAGATAAAGGAAATGAGATAAAAGAAATAGGCACCAATTTATACCAGCTATTAACTTTCCCAGGGGTTCGCTATTAGAACTAAAAAAAGGATTGTTGAGATTGTCCTTTGGTTCCATTTCATGTGCTAATATCACTAATGACCTCATTAAGGGCATTAAAAGTTTCCTTTTTTGATCAATCTTTAGAATATTGAACTCCATAAACTATCGACTGACTAATCAGCTAAGTAAACCAAGGTCACCTTTAAGGTGGTATCCAAAAGCTAACTGCGGTACCAGGGTTGTTATGTAACTCTCACCCGGAGGGAGTTATTTCCATTTAGCACCAGGATTGCACCAGATTACTTCACTTGCTTGTTCAAAAGTCTTTTCTGAGGGCAAGTTTACTCAGGGAGGCTTGCAATAATTTGGAAGAAAAGGCTGAAGTTACAAGCTTTTTCAAGAAGATACAAGAAACGCTGTACACAGGACAATGATGCCTCAGTCCCCTTCAAAGTAGGCACTTTGGGACCTCACAGTTCTCCCAATCACCATCAGCGACCCTGTATATATTCCTGAATCTCATCGACGGTCTGAAATCTCTTCTCTTTCAAAGGTGATTTCAGCTTTATTTAAAGCTAGAAGTCACAGCACGCCAAGCCTGGACTGTAGGGGGGCTGAGTCATCTGGGTGATTTGATGTTTTGCCAAAACACTCTATACGAGATGCAACACATGAGTGGGGTCATTGTTGTGATGAAGCTGCCAGTCACCAGCTTCCCGTAGCTGCGGTCGTCTGAATTAGAGAGAGAAAGAACATAAAAAATCCTAAACACCACCAGGTATTTGGTACGAAACAGACACGAGAGGTAAAATACAACTCTACTTACAATTTAATTAAAAATATCTTGTTTGTCTTAGAAGAGAGCCATGGGAAATGATTTAAATGAATTATGTTTCTTTCAAATACAACAAGTGTAAGTTTGATATTGTGTCTCTGTTTTCTGGCTGAACACTTTTTTTCCCTGTAGAAGCACAGATGTCCTAATGCGTGCCATTGACCTTCGGGTTACCCCACAGTGGTTTTCTGGACCTTCCATAAATGCTTGCATTGCTGTGATCTTCATGACGATGATGTTTTTTCTCAGGGAAAGACAATTTTCACTTTTTTTAAATGAAATTTTGTTATTGTTGTTCTGTTATACTTGTCCCAATTTCCCCCCATTGCTCTCCGTTGCCCCTCCCACCCCCACTCCCACAGCCAATCCCCACTCTGCTGTCCTTGTCCGTGGGTCGTTTATACTCGTTCTTGAACTGGGTGCTTCCCGTTCTTCCCTCCCTTCGCCCCTCCCCCTCCCTGCTGGTCCCCGCTCCAGGGAAAGTCGTGTTTTAATGTGAATCTGGGCCCTGCGTTTGTCCCCTAACTTGCTCTCATTTCCTCAAGTTATTCAAAGCTGACCCCAATGTCTTACTCTTGAAAAGTTACTAGGAAACTGTACCTACCGTGGAGTTGGTAAGTATTCCTGCTTTGTTAGGCGTGACAAAAATTACTATGTAGTTAGCTCTTAAATAGCACAGAAAAATTGCTACTATAGGACACTTTAACAGTTTGGAAGAATGGACTACCTCAATCAAGTCATACTTACTTAGAAGTAAAAAGGCCTCCTGGAACGTCAAAGACCGCATTTCAAGTAGGACTGGGTTCTAACCTGCTACTTTCTGGCCCTCTGGTGTGAAGGTCTCTCTCTTTTCTCTCTCTCTCTCTTTTTTTGTTCAAATATTCTTGGATTCCTCCCAAAACTCTCTACAGCAATGCAAGTGGATTACTTTTTCAAATGAAAGCTGATTTCTCAGATGTTTAAATATAGACATATGGATAAATAAAAGTATATAACTACTAGATAGATGGACAATAGATAGATAGATAGACAGATAGATAGATGGATAGATAGGTAAATGATAGATAACCCCTTTGCGAGTGTGTAGGAAGGCGGAGAAGAAATGAGGACTTCAGGAAGCAGGCGTCTGCAGCGAAGTACCCGGGGCCGTGTTGGGGGTCAACGCCAGACCCGGCACAGGTGGTCCCGTCCATCTGGTTTCCGCTCCGACAGGTGCTCTGAGGTCAAGGCCGCTTCCCGCTGACAGAAATATGTGGGAAGGAAGAGGCTCTGTCTGGCACCCCGAGTCTGTGAGCACTGGTAATAAGACAAGAAAGCCATTTTGGGATGAGAAAAACTGAATCTTTTCAGGGCAAAATGTAGGAGCGACGAGGACACGGGGATTAAGACCCTCTGGGGTCAGCTGTGGGGGCGGCGGTTCGGGGGGAACTGGACATGGCGAGCGCCTGGGGGTGAACAGCAGCCACAGGGGCGTGGGCCCCGATCCGCAATGAGCGATTCAACAGCCGTCAGCAGCGCGGACCCGGAGGACGCACCAAAAAGCTTAAAAGTGAGAAAGTACGGTCAGATTTAAATATCTGCGTGGCCTAAAAGCGAGGGAGGATATCTTAAAAAGAGGGATCATCGAGAACCTCAGTGAAGACTTTTGCGGCAGGGCAAGAAACAAATGGAGACCAGGCTTACCCTCCCACCGGACACAGACGGAATCGAACACTATGTATGAGAACGTGGGTTCAGAGACACTGGACGTGAGGCCAGAAGGACAGGGGTCCCTGACCGACGGACACCAGTGAGCTGAGCCCTGGGACTGCCCCGGTTTTCCGTCCTAAACGAGCTTCCCGGGCAAGGGCCAGAGATGGAGCACCCATCAGAGACGTGGAGCGGATGCTGGCTGTGCTGGGCCGCTGAACTCCGGGGTGGTTTTTGCACGGGGACAGAAGCTGGAGCAGGGCCGAGGGAAGAGCGCACCGCCCCACTGTGGCTGTCTCCCCGAGGCCAGCAGCCCCAGCCGCAGTGCTGTGCTCCCTGCGGGGCAGGCTCAGGGGAACAGGAGGGCGGCCCCTCTGGTCCTGCAGGGTGATTGGCAACCTCAGAAACTAGGGTGGGTGGAGTGGTCAGCGGGCTTGACAGGCGCTGGGGCTGCGTCTACAGACGCCCGCGCAGCGCACTGCGGCTGCAGGGAGGGGCCCAGCAGCACACCCCACTACGGTCATCTCCGTAAAGAAAACTGCCCAGAGCCAAATGGACATCTGAAGGTTTTATCTCACCTGCCTGCTGAATCCAACTCTTCCGAGAACCTAGATTTCTTGGACAGTGAATCCCTAATTAAGGAGCATTCTTTCAAACAGAAGAGTAATTCCTCCTACTATTCTGCAAGGGATTCATTCGACCGGGACCCAGCGCGGGGAGGCAGGCCGTATCCCGTATCTGAAGTGGACGGAGTGTCCCGAATCTGTCACTGAAATTCCTAATGGGCTCACCTCAGGATAAGCTAATGTCAACTTGACGGCACGAGGGATGCCTTAAAAGGCCTAATCAGATTTAATGGCATTTAATGAACTGCAACTTTGGTCATGCAGCCAAAGGACTAATTTTCATTTATGTTCACGTGAGTGACTTTTGCTAAACTTTTCAAGGATTCCTGAAAGGTTTAAAAGTGAGAATACAAATGATAAGAACAAAGTTAAATAATAACCGACATGGGATCATTATTTTAGTTATTAAGTAATGTATCAGATTTGAACAGGAAAATATAAATTCCGAAATCAGTATTTACTTTTCAGCCTCTTAGATGAAAACTTTTATTAATCATAGAAGAATTTACTTATTAAAATATGGCTTCCGGAGCTGGCAGAGCTTTGCTACAAACTACATTGGCGTACGAGGAAGACTCACTGTGGATGTGTGTGCGGAGGTTCAAATGGAGTCTCTCGTTGCTTAGTGTAGGATGCGTGAGTTCGCATCCTACAATCCCAGATCTGTGTGTGTCCTCGCCATCCCTCCGACTGACGACCACGCCTTTTCTGGACCGAATGTCGTCCCAAGTTCTGTCCTTCAGGGACCTGCCCCGCCGCCCACACCGCCACCTGGACAATTAGCCGAACAGCATGTTTTGCATCTCACAGAATAGTTCCAGAGTAATGGAAATTCAGTTGTTATATAGTAAAAGGAAACCATGGCAGTATGAGAGAAGTCATAAAAGCTTTATTTTTTTGCATTAATTTTGGAATGTGGAGGTTTCTGTAATTGTAAAAAAGTAGAAAACATAAAAGAAATGCTTGATAAGCTTTTCCTTATAACATATTATAAACACAAAGGGAAAAAGCATCAGATAAAATTCAAAAGCAAATGAGATACCAAGAAAAGTATCTATAAATCTTAAAACTCATAAAGGACGATTTTCTTAATACATAAAATAGCTTCACACAAATGACAGCAAAAGAAACAACTCAATAGAAAAATGGTTATAGAGTGCAAATGTGGTAGAAAATAAAATTAACATGACTCTTAAATATGAGCAAGCATGCAGAGCTCCTTGCATAATAGGGGAAATGCAAATTAAAACTGCAATATACCATTTTGCATCTTAGGAACGATTCATAAAACTATACATATTTATGTGCATATGGACATGCATACATCATATAAGCAGGCAAATATGTAGATGGGTCGATGGCTGCTGCAGGGGGAGCGACAGCAACAGATGCAGAGAGTGTGTATTTCTAGGACGCACTTGATGGTGAGAATGCATGTCATTCGTGCCCGTAACGACACCTGGAGTGACTCATGCATGGATGCACTTGTATTCTCTGGGGCATTGTTCACATTAGTGCAAGCTTGATCACCCGCAACTCTCCACCTGCGCAGCGCTGGTGACGTCGAGGGGGCCGTGCCCGGCGCTGTCCCTTCTCTCAGGGGGCCTCAGCCTTGTGCTGTGCATTGCTGCTTCCCGTTCGGGGCCTAGCTGTGTGCTCCCGTGTAACTGCAGAGAGAGTCTGGTACGACTCAGTGAGTCATGACTTCAAGGAGAGATCCTAGGACTTTTTAATACCTCCAGAATTTGGCCGCGTATTTGCATGTGGTTATGATTCCATAAACTTCATTGTGATGATGAATTTGGTCATAGTTTGACCCTGCTTAAAAGCCTGCGAGACTTCCGATCTTCTGAAACGTTTTCCAGTTGGCATGGTGATGAGGAGGATAGCATTTTCCGTCGCCTCTTCTTCCCTGGTCTCTTCCTTGCAGTTCATCCTCCTGCACTGCTCTTGGCCCTGCACACCGCACAGTGTCTATTTCACCCTGACTTTGACCGAACGGTCGCTGGTCCTGGGTCCTCCGTCATCTTTCACACACACACACGTTCTCACTTTATCACTACCTCCCCTCCTTTTCTGCCCCTATAATACTCTCAACATGACTCCATTGTCAGACTTGACACGGATTCGGTTAAAAATGGTTGCTGCACACAAAACTCCCACAGGAACAGATACCCAGGTGAACACCTGATCCGCCGTGTCCGAGGCACCTGACCGTGTGGGGAATCCTGACATCGCTCCGCGGCTGGGCGGGGCCTTCGGAGCGCCGCGGAGGTCGTACTTGCACTTGCGGAGCAGCAAGTCAGACACGCTGCTGCAGTTCTGCCAGTAATTCCCCGGCACTGCCTGGGTTCTTTGGGTCAAGAGAGGGGATGTGTTATTCTTCACATCCATTCCAAAGACAGCGACTTGGCTATCCCTGTCCTGTTCTGACAAAGGCGAGTGTTGTTCTTGACAGTATCTCCGCGGGGGTCTCACGGTGGAGAAGACGTAGGGGATGACGTATTCAGCTGCGGGTGGGTCATGGCACTGCGTGAATGTTAGGGCACTTGTCACGTTCGGGGGGCACTTGGTTTTGGGGCTCACCCGGCCTTTACCACCAATGCATATATTATCAAAGGACACGGGAACTTCAAACACGATTTTAACTTCAGTATAAACATGGACTGGAAAAAGTGGTACAAATAAAAACAAGAAAGTAGCATTATCATAAACGTTTCATTTTTAAAAAAACATCATTCAAGTGGCTTATGGGATGTAGAGGACGTATTTGTGACCTTGTGGAGAATAAATGCGAATCCGGTCAGCTCCACGTCACCGGGCGCAAAGGTCCCGTTTCTGTGCGCCGGCAGAGCGGCCGCGCCCGCCTTAGCGCGCGTTCCCGGGCCTGCTGGAGCGACGCGCGGTGGCACTGGTGTCTGGTAGAATAGTCTTCAGCGCCGTGGATCGTCATGACTCACGCCAGAATCAGGGGGACACTGAATGGAGTTTGGCTCAAGTTCAGGTCCAGTGATGTATACGGTATCCACGTTAAAATCAAGCTCTCGAAAATCAAAGAGAAAGAATGTGAAAGCAGCAAGGTAAAAAAGTGACTCACTACATACAAGGGAATTCTGATAAGACCATCGACAGATCTCTGGGCAGAAATCCCAAAGGCCGGGAGGGAGAGGGGCGACATGTTCAAGCTGCAGGCAGGCCCCAGAACAAATTTTCAGTCATGATGAACTGCATATACGGTAATGGAGCTGGAAAGTATCTCCCGTGGTGACGTCAAGGCGGTCCTCACGTCATAGCACAGGGCATGCCTCACATGTCTGTGCTGACGCCGGTGTAAAAAATCCACCGTTCTATCAGTATTACAAAATTACAGCACATGTAACTATGAACAGCACATCATGAATGATAACGCTAATAAATGCCTATGTTACTGGTTTATGTACTTACTACACTATACTTATTATTATTTCAGCGAAACATCAATGTGCGGTTGCTGGGGGCCGTAGCCTGCAACCCAGGCATGGGCCCTGACTGGGAATCGAACCTGCGATGCCTGGTTCGCAGCCCGTGCTCAATCCACTGAGCTACGCCAGCCAGGGCTGTATAGAATTTGTTATGCAACTGAAGTTAAGTTGATATCGGTTTAATAATCCTGCCCCCACTCTAAGGTGCGGGGGCTTCGCCCACGCCGACAAGCAAGTCCCAGGCACCAGGGGGAGTTCTACAGTCAGCACTGCTCCGTGACTCTCTGCCTGGACACAGCATCAGACCCAGGTTCAGGGCTGAGTCCTGCACGATTGCCCACCCGTCCCCGACCTCAGATGCCAACTGCAAGTCCAGGCTATTACCTGTGCTTCTGGTCAGGCAGCTGTAGGTCGGGAGTTCCAACAATCCCCTCCTTGGGCTCAGTTAGTTTTCTGGAGTGGCTCACAGAGCTCAGGGAATCGTTGCACTTGCTGGATTAGATTGCCGGTTTACCCTGGAAGGGTGCCGCTCAGGAACAGGCAGAGGGAAGGGAGGCACAGGACCAGGTGTGGGGGCAAAGCACCGAGCGACCACGTGTTCTGCCGGGGCCCCGCGCTCCCTGCTTCTCCAGGCAGCCGCCAGCAGCTTTGCAGCTCCTGTCCTGGGGATTTCAGGAAAGTGTCACCACTTAGGCACGATTGATTCGAGCGTTGGCCGTTGGTGGTTGAACTCAGTGCCCAGCCACCCCCGCCACCCTCCCCAGAGATGAGGGGTGGGGCTGAAGGTTCCAACCATCTGAAGACACAGTTGGTGCCCCTGGCATCCAGTCCCCATCTTTAGGCACTTTTAACAAGTCACTTCATTAACATAAACTCGGGTGTGGTTGCATAGGTCATTATAAATATCAAGACACTTTTATCACTCTTATCACTTAGGGCATCCCTAGGGTCTTAGGATATCTATGCCAGGAACAGGGACAGAAAACATGTATTTTCACTGTAAATCTCACTATATGACACAACTAAAAATTGACTGTTATAAGATGTATTATGAAAGCTGTATAGTAATCACAAAGCAAAGTCTATAATGGATAAAAAAAGGATAAAAAGAAAAGAATCAAAGCATACCACTACAACCAACCATTAGCTCACAAAGAAAGGGCAGCTTTTTGATTTTCTTTCTTTCTTTCTTTCTTTCTTTCTTTCTTTCTTTCTTTCTTTCTTTCTTTCTTTCTTTCTTTCTTTCTTTTTCAGCTAAGGACATTGATAATAATTATATCTTTAAAGATTACAAGAAGAAAGAAATTAAGTATTCAAAGTAGCATGGAAGGGAAGAAATAGTACTGTAATTCTTCTAAGAATAATTCTGTAATGCCAATGACTAAAAACTTTGGTCTAGAAAACCAAATTCAAAAATATCTGTAAGAAATGCTATAAGAAAATGCTATAAGAAATGTGTGTGAGGGGGGAGGGCCCGTCAATGTATTTCGATAGTGTAAAGAGCTCATACGAATTTAAGTTACGTTAACAAATGAAAGTATGCAGACAATAGATTTCTGATTCCTCTTAAGTTTTTGCTGATGAGATTATATTGTATATAAAATGTTCAGTTTAGCTTCTAAGGTATGATGAGTAATAGATAAAGAAAGACTTGCAAATACCATTAAAAGAGAAACAAAGGGTTCTTGAAACAAGAAGAAATATGAGATTTTTACCTTGTTAGTGTGAAGATGCAAGGATTACAGCTTTTACATTGAATTTATTTTCTGTCAAAATAAGAGGCTGAGACTGGTATGCTGGGTAAAAAATAAATGGGTATTTGTATTAGCTCAATAAAAACTTTTTATGAACCAACGCTGTGATAATGAAACCTTTCCTTGTCTGGGAATCTTCAAAGAGAAGATCTTTACAACGGCGTGCAAGGAATTTAGACATTGATTGATTGCAGTGCGTTCAAGTCTCATCTTAAACGTACAATGTTGTATAAAATTATGATATATAGGTCAGATGGCAGATTTGATTAATATTTAATAGTTGCTTTCTTTAAATTTTAATGCATACAACAAAGTCAAGTTGCAACCCTGAGCTTGCAGGGGCCAATCAACTCTCCAGCTGTTTTCAAAGTGCATAGTCAAGTTCTGCAAACTATTAATGGGTGATACTTGTGGTATAAGACCTGTACGTTTTTAATTTTAGATTTTTATTGTTAAATATTCTTAGGTTTAGGGGAGAACTGTTGAGGCGGTACAGTGTCCATGTGACTGTCACCCTTCGCATAACCATGGTACAACGATAAAGATGAGGACACAGGCATTGACATTAGAGTATCACCTCAAGTCGAGTTTCCGCTGCGATTTCACCAGTTTTCCCTTGCTATCCTTTTTCTCCCCCAGGATGTAGTGCCCTGAGCACTCTGAGCAAGGTGTTTCCAGGTGAGCCATGTTCCCACAGTGGCCTCGTTGCTGACTAGGCAAGGTAAGTCTTACCCACAGTCGTCCTGCTCTAGATGGTGGGGGGAAGGGGGGCAGAGACCCCGAGGAATTGTTCGGGAACCAGGGAAGCTGCGTCCTTTTCCAACCATTCCGAGGAACCCACGAGTCTGTCCTTGTCTATGTTGGTAGGATGTTGGTAAAATGAATGAAAATGCGGAACGGTCTCATGAACATACTAAGACTGGGTACATGCGGGAATATGTTGAACCTGTATTCTGGTTTCTCACTTTCCGGTGGGGGGGGCCGTGCACATCAGCGGGAGGGTAGTTGGGGCAGACGTGAGCCCTCTTTAATTCCTGCTAATGCGTCTGGACACGGGAGTCCCCTCAGCAACCCTGACCATCCCCCAATCCTCCTGATGTAAAACCCAACATTAAGTTGCCTTTGTGCTTGTCTGGTCTTCGCAGAATGTCCCAGGGGTGACAAGAACCGTCGCCATGGTGGCACCTTGTGTGGGAACAGGACGCCTCTGCCACGCATTGGGAGGCGAGCGAGTCACCCTGGGTGCTCGTCTGGGGCAGAAGGTGTTGCCCCCGGACTGTCCCAGGGCTGTTTGCAGAGACGCACGAGATGCCGGCTCCTCCATCGCCCCTCCTCTCTGCTCCCAGGTCCAGTCCGCCACGTGTCTGTCCCCTTGGCTCTGCCTGTGTCTGGGGGCCACTGAGGTCCAGTTCAGGCAGCGGCCTTCCTCCCCGTGAGGATTCTAAGCTTCCTTGCTCTTCCCCACCTTTCTCTCCCGCCTCCCGTGTCCTAGTGCACAGCCCCAGCTGCTCTCAAGTGAGATCTTCCTGATGGGGCTCCCTGCATGGATGGCCAACGGCCGCCCTCTGGACCCTCTTCCTGGGTGTGGGGACTTGGGGTGCTCATTAGTCTGTCCACTGCCCCGTGTCCTGCCTGCTCCACTGAGCATCCCTGGCTCTCGGCACCCGGTCTATTCCCTGTTCTGCGCAGTTCGCCTTGTTGGAAGTAACACAGAAAAACCAATTACAGACATGGTTCAAGGTATAAATATTGAACAGTTGGTTGAACGAGTTAGTTATGAAATTTTATCAGCTTCAAAAATTACACAACAGAAGAATCACTCGGAAAACGAAAACTATGTTCCCAGGCTTCAGGAAGCGCCCAGAACAGGCGTGAAGACAGGGACCGGGGAATGTTCCAGCCCGCTGCCAGACGCCAGCGCTCAGTGGGCCGGCTCGGAGCTCCCGCCTGCACAGTCCTCAGGCCCACGCCTCTCCGCCCTGCACCGCGAGCACGCCGCCGCGCGGTAGACTGAGGCTGCGCCGTAGGACCGCGCATCTGAAACCCATATAACCTCATTCACCAGTGTCACCCCGATCAACTTCATTTTTAAAAAAGGCACAATGTCAACCGACCCCGTGGGTAAGATGAGTCTTGGGGGTTGCACTCTGGTATCTTCCAAGTGAGAAAGAGAGTTTACGGTGAAGTTTGTCAGACTTGGAGGAGGTTATAAACAAAAACAAAACCACAAGAGTGACTCCACTCCCTTTGTCCCCTCCCAGAGCAGTGACCCTGGGCCAGCAGGCATCACAGCTCTCGACAGAGCGGTCACCTCTGGGTCGTGCAGCTGGCGAGGCCGGCCCAGGGCCACGCGAAACACTGGAGCTTCTCCTGCAGCGGCAGATTTTCTCGAGTGTTCTGTAGGGTTTTCAGTCCTGTGGGCTCTTCCGACTGTCACTACCAATCACTCCAAGACGCACATCTATTTCCCAACAAAGGAGAGGGAAGCGATGCCTGGAAGGAAGGAAGGAAGGCGACACGCCGTTTTGTCTTCCTCATCAAGCAATTACCCGTGCGGAACTCAGATGTCGACAGAACGCACAGAAAGAGCCGCCTGATTAATTCCTCTGAACAGGTAACATCCTGGCCGAACAGATGCTGCCTGTCTGTGGGGCGGCCCGCTTACCAGTTCAGGTACATCCGTGACAACTCCACGCTGGGTGCGTGGTCTCTCACAAACGCCAACACTCCCCGCACCGTGCCTGCTGCTGAGGTCCCGCCAGCTGGTTTCAGGACACCGGTTTCTGTTGTCATTACAGGATGCAAAATCCAGCACGACAATCCAGCGCGACAGAGGCCAGGCTGCAGCTTGGGGAAGAAACCTGTCCTTTGTCCTTAGCTCCTAAATGGACGTATTATCTCGCATTAAATAAGAAATGTGAACTTCCCTGTAACTTATTATCTTTATCTGCAAGATGAAAAGAGTCATCTTTTGCCATCTGCTTTACAAGGTCTGACAGGTAAATGCAATTTTAATGTTGGAGCTTCAGTACTTTCCACACGGCGTCCAAGTCTCTGCCTCCGCCCCGAGCAGCCGCCGGCGCTGCTTCGCCTCCGAGTCCGACGGGCGCGGAGTTCTCGTCTCTTCGGCCAAAACATTTCTCCTCTCTGTCTCTCCTCAAGGATTAGAACTTTCTTGACACAAATGTTATAGTATGAGTAACATCCTAAATGTCCCACTTCAAAGTCAATATCACCAGTTTTTTTTAAAAACGTAAGTTATTCTTACCAATAGGTTTCTCCAGAGAAATACAACCAACCAATAGGAGACGTATATCCTAAAGTTATTTTGGTGATGGGTCTACTGATTTAATTTTTAAGGTGCAAACACCAGGGGTGAGTAAGGTTTGGGTTCAAATCAATCAATCAAATCTCACAATCTATATTTAGATCTGAAACCCCCAAATATTTAAAGTTTGAGTGATGCGTCCAGTACTCTCAGCAGAAAGAGCTGCTACATAGATTTCCCTCTCCATCAATCTTACCTTTCTCTTTAAAAAGCTATCAAATTATCATTGACCAGATAACTTTTTTAAAGGGTTCTTTGTACTTTGTAACATTTGCTTTTTAAAAAATGTTTTGGCTGAATTTTATGTGCATATGGAAAAGCTGGATATTACCTCGCACCTCCATGTACCGGTCACACACCTGGGTGAATCTGCTAAAGCTGAGCTCCCTGGGGGACCAGCAGATCAAGGAAAAACAGGTGACTAGCTTTTGGCCCCTCCCACAGTGTCCATGAAGCTGGCATCTAAGAGCTTGGGTCCAAACATTTACATGTGATATGTATAAAAACAAACTTATTCAAGGAAAACATAAGTACTCCCCACTGGATTCCAAGAAAATTCCTAACAGCATTAGTGAAAAGAATAAATATTATTTTTCCAGGATGATTGGGTTATGACTTTCATCTACGGAAAGCTCGCTAGCCTAACGCTAAGAAAAATGATAACAATTTATTAAAAAACAAAGACAAAAGAATCCTGTGATAGCCTTGTCAAATGAAACACAGTGGTGAATATTTACCGTAATAGCTATTGATGTTGTTGTTTTTTTGAAACGGTTAGAGTGTTATTTGTTTTTACCATACTAATAGTTTTTAAATGAAAAATAGGACAGCAGTCAGGGCTTTATTGTGGCACATTTTTTTCCAGTAATGGGAAATAGATGATGTCATTCTCCCTGGGCTATTTTAAGTTTAAAGAAGGCTGGAGCACCATCTTTCTATAATTATAAAGGCATTCTCTGGGTGCCCACTGGATGCTGCCTGGCTTTGGGTAAATGAAGGAAAATTCAACTCTGGTGCCAATGCGCTGGTCTCAGAGTTTCTGGAAGTTTGTTCCAGTCACTGTCCCTATAAGTGCGCGAACTTGGACCTGGGGGCCCCTCTCTCTGAGCCGCCGTTTCCACTTCTGTGGAAGGACTGACACACCCGCCGCCAAGGGGCTTGGAAAGTCTTAACTGAGATATAGCCAGGGCACAATCGAGGAGCTTAAAATGGTCTTATTAGGAATTGGCTCACTACTTTTTACTTTTGTGTTACGAGGTACGTATTGTTCGCTTAGGTCCAGGTCTAACCCGAGCCAACCTGGGCCTGACTGGGCCTGCGGTTGTAGTGCACACCAGCGGTGAGCGCCGCGCTCGCACACACGCGTGACACTAGTGAGTGAAGGGACACATTTCTCCGGGGGGCGGGTTCAGGCGAGCGACGGAGAGGCTGCATCCCGAAGGCCCCGTGCTTCAAGTCACCCCGAAGTCCGGCTCCTCTGTCGCCCAAATACAAGGTAAAGTGTTAGGGGACCATCAGCTGGCACGTGACTCCGGGTCAGGATCCTGTAGCCCAGAGGAAGCGTCAGCACCGGCCCCGGGAGGTCCGGTTCCTGTCTCCTCTGAGTTTGAGATGACAGCTCTGACAGGAGCATTGCTTTTCTGGGGCTCAGTGAGGCCCAATGGCCTACATTTCCCCCTGCGTGCACTCTCCCATTAGCAAACCTGCAGCGCATTCCAAGTTCAGTCGGTTGTCCTGAGTGACCCCGTGGAGAGCGGTAGCCGCACTCTCCCACGTCTCACTGGCTCGATGTTCTCAACCGGAGGGAGTGAGGTCGTAACACGTTAATATAAGACGTGCAAACCACGTCGTCCGGGGTTTCTCAGAAGGTCTCGGGGAGCGGTCACACCGACCTTAGGAGCTCCTTGGAGTCCGGCTTCGGCTCAAAGCCCACGGCGTGGTGGTGGTTCGGGTCTGACCACAGGGGGCTGATTACACGGGTTAGCTGGCAGACCTTATGGGGGGGGCTGCGCACCCACCCAGGCGTGAGCACAGCCTGCGCTGCAGGCTCGGGAGGGAGCGGCGTGGTGCGCTGGTGCTCTTTGCACGCTCGTGTGCCCAAATTGCCGCTTCGTTCGTTGTCCGGCCTCTGAGGTCTGGGCAAAGGTCTTCTTCAGGAGCCTCTGGTGGCACCTACTCACGGGGCGAGGACGGGAGATCGGAAAGCACGTTTCCCGCGCGGATCCAGGACTCGGCGTCTTTCCCACTCCCGCCCTTCCCAGGGTCCCTAAAACAGCAGCGACCTTCTCTCTGCGGGGCTGGGGCGTCCTCATTCCGCAGGGGAGAAGGGACGAGGGCTGCGGGCACGTCCCCAAGCTTTAGACTCTTGCTTGCCCCACGTCAGTGAGTGACAACGGCCTCACTCTTCCATTTCTGGCTCCTCGCTTCGATCGCCCTCTTCCCCACCTGACGGCCCACCCCTCCCTCCGCTCACCTGGGCTCCCGGCCCCACCAAGCTCTCCTTTCTCTTCCGGTAATGGAGACGTTTCGACCACGTGTATTTCGTCTATACTGTGGGCCTGACCATGTGTAAATCAGTGAGGAAGCGAGGTTCTAGATCATTCCTTTAGTCCAAAGTATTAGATCAATATACTCGTTTGCATATCTACATTTTCAGTTAAATTTAGGAAACTAAATGGAAGTAAAAAAAAACAAAAAAATTTTTCCAAGAAATTAAAAACTAATAATAAAATTTTAAAAGTATTTTTTCTGACCTGAACATGGTTTAGCTAATTCAGGTCCATTAAATTAATTTTCTAATTATTAGTAAAATTGGTCATCATTAACTAAGTTCTAAGTAAATAAAATTAACTGCTGCTGTTATTGATAAGGACATTTACTTATCATTGGACATCTATAAATTAGATACGCGGAAAGCTGGGGTGCAGTGGTTTCACTGCATTTTATATGGTAACTGGATGCAGGCAGCGCAGCGTGGAGTTAAAGCAAGACCCCAGGAGCCAACCCACCCCGCAGGTCGCAGCCGCTTCCCAACGGGGTGAGCCCAAGGGTGCAGCCTCCCTGAGGGGGGTGCCCCTGAAGCTGGAAGCCACCTGCTTCCATCCCAGGCTTCCCAGGAGCGGCCAGCAGGTTACTGGTCATGAAGGACCTGAAATCTGTCATTGAAAAAATCAAATACTTGTTTGGAGTCATTTTTTTTTTCTCTTTCTAAACAGCAACAATCTCGACTGCTTTTCTGTTGTTTCTGTTCCTCAGATGAGACTTGTCTCTGTGGCTACCTTCATACGAGGCTATGCTGGGCCTTTAGCAATGCACGGGGCACTTTGGCGATGTTCTTACCTGCTTGGAGGTATCACCACGTCTTTGTTCTTCCCGTGCTCTGCCACAGGTGAGTCCGGGCTTGCTTCTCACGTCCGGTCAGACGTACCTGTCTTTCTTGGGAGTTCAGGGTGCTTAATTGCATTGAACCCCACCTCTCTGATAGGTTAAAAAACTTATGAAGTTGAAGATCATCCAGTTTTTTTCCATGTAATTTTTATAGACAAGACATTTTACCAGCCGTCTGCACTTTTGGTGGAAGCTGGAACTTCCCACAGTAATTATTTGACTGTATATTTCAGAATTTGCAGAAATCAAAATACAAAACAGACTTACCTTCCAGGGTTTGTTGTCTGCACCTTAGTAGCCCTTCATGCCCTGAGACGGCGTCCTCGCTTCCTCCCTGAAGACTGAACCCCGTGCTGACACGCGCCTCACACCTGAGCTTGTCCTGGTTCCTCGTTCTCCAGGGCAGGACCTGCGCGCTGCACACAGGCTTTCTTAATGGGCATTTTAATGGAAATGTGGTTCCATTATGGAAATGCACATATTAATGTACAAGTGTCAAACTAGTTCGAATATTTCTTTTTACTGTTCCTGGAAGGATTATGAATATATCTGGAATACATTTTAAAATTTTCAATGTATGCTTTATTTTATTGAGTGCTTCTTAAAATTTTAGGTTGACCTAATTTCTTGAAGAATGGCTAAAATGGTAAGTACTTATAGCATATGTTATGTCCAAGAGTGTGAAATTGTAATAACTGACAATTTAAAAATTCTACACAGTATAATTTAAGACTGAAGGTGATGAATGACATATTTTAAGAAAATATGATAAGATTTGGTGAAATATATTTGTAAATAAATATTGATGCTGACCAATCTCAGTTTAACCAAAACTACAAGAAAATCTCTTTGAAATTTATAAATATTTTGGTCATCATAAACTCTTAATCCATTGTCTTTAAAGAGAAACTTATTATTATTTTTTAATCTTTTTAAAGATTTTATTTATTTTTTTAGAGAGGGAAGGGAGGGAGAAAGAGAGAGAGAGAAACATCAATGTGCACTTGCCGAGGCCGTGGCCTGCAACCCTGGCATGTGCCCTGTCTGGGAATCGAACCTGCGATGCTTTGGTTCGCAGCCCGCGCTCAATCCACTGAGCTACACCAGCCAGGGCTTAGAAACTTATTATATTATAAAATTTATGCTATAAAATTGGTAAGTATTTAGCAAAGTGAACAAAATAAAAATAATTTTAAGACGGTGGCTAAGATGAGTAGAGATTTGCACTGTGACGTGACAATATCTATTGAGGATTTGGACGTTTGGGAGGGAGACGTGAGTAACCAGGATGCCCCGCCCCCGCCGGAGTATCTGGGTTTGCGCCAGCCAGCCAGCCCCACGTGGTCACCCCTGCCGAGTTATGCCTCCGTTTGGTCTTCTAGTTCCGTTGCTGCTGTGTCATGTTTTCAGTCCCTGTGTGTGCTCTGCCTGGGGACGCTCTGTGGTTTGGTTCAGCACCAGGACTGTCATTGAGGTATTTCTGCTTCCTGTTTAAGTGCTCAGCTGCTGTCCTAGCAGGAGAGGAAAATGAGGCGTTTGCTCTGATTTATACACCGGCCGTGGTCCTTACCACAAATCTCTCACGTCTGGCAGAATTACAGTAGCTGCCGGCGGCTGCGCGTTCCCGAGCTTCATCCCTTTCATCGGAAGAACACAGCGTACTGGGTGTTTCAAAGGGACATGCAGCAACCCTCTAGGGCCTTCTGCGATCATTTAGAAAACCATCTAGGGCCACTCAGGAAGTTTTCTGCCCCCAGTAATGGTGTCGTGATCCCATGCCCCACGGTCCGTGGGACCTCTTTGCAATTCCTGCGTGGCGTCGAGACGCCCAATCGTGTCTTCTCCCAAGCTGGTGGTCACACGCTGAGGACCTCGTGGTCAGAGTGGGCCGTCCCCACCTGGCTCCTGCGGTCCGCACTCTCCAGCCAGCATTTCCTCTGGGAGGGACCTCTCAGGCCCTTCATCCGCTGCAAACTTAAAGGAACTGTCTGCTGTACAAGCATTTTCTTTTTCATTAAGAAACATTCCAAATGTCCGTGATTGAGAATATTCTTTTAAAAACATCCAAGAAATAGAAGTCTCCCACTGTGCTATGAAGTGATTCTTAAAATGGTTTTTATAAAATACATGTGGGGGAAATATACACCACCATGCTGAGTACCATGCTTTATAAGTTAGGATAGTTTGGAAAGGAAGAATCTTACCATTAAAATTCATACACATTTAAAGGTAAATACAGGTATGGATATATTAGATTCAGTCATGCCATAAGCCTTTAGAAGTAATATTTACCTTCTCCTCTACCATTTATTCTAAATTAAATGTTAGAAACAGAACAACATATTTTTAAAAGCAGTGCTGAATTGTAATCATGCAACTTTAAACACACAAAAACTGGTCAATATCATGAAGTCCAAATTATTCATAAATGATGGCTTTAACTAAATAGATCTGACATGCATAAACTACAAGTAATATTAGAGTCTGCACATTGCAGCCTTGAAGTCCAATATTTGGCTTAACGGGCTGACAGTGTGTGTTTACCGATCTTTAACTACCGTATTTTGTGGTGTATAATGCGCACCCACGTTTTTGGCCCAAACTTTCAGGAAAAAAATAATGGTTTGTTTTATTTTCAATTAATTAATTAATTAATTGATATTTAGAGACAAAATCAACTCTCATATTCCAGGGTATTATTTTATATATGGATATTGTTATTGCTTCCTAGAGTTGCACTTTTAATGCATAAGCATAAATAAAACAATTAAAAACATTTATATAGATATGGAATTAATACTACCCGAGTATAAGGCACATGCTTATTTTTCCCTCAAAAACTGGGCCAAAAAATGTGCATTTTACACGGCGATGAAGGTGCTTGTAGAGACCTAGAAGACAGGGAGCTGAGACTGTGGTTTTCTCACGGACAGACAGACATACTGGCAGCAAGAATCACGGCACTTGGAAAACCATCCTATTTTTCCACCTTAATCATGGCCTCCGTTTCCTACCTTCTTGAATCATTTTACTACCATTCTCTGCAACTTTTAGGGGGCAATGATTTTATCCAGGAACAACATCCCTGCTGTGTAAGTGGATATCTATCAGGGATGTGGCTTTCTGGATGAAAGGCAAAGATGTTGAAAATTACGTTTTGTTTTTCTTTTTTCACCAGTGATCCCTAATTTCAGTATCCCAAACAATCCTTATCATCAATAGTGTCATTTTCTGAGATTTGACATAAAGACTTCAACATTAATAAAGTCTGATCTGAGTTCTTTATTTGGGGGGGATTATTGAAAATAATGTCCGTTTGGCTCCGGGCTCTGAAACAGTCATACCGTAATAGATAACTGCACATTCGCAGGAAATGCTGCTGTCTCTGAGAGAGATTGCATCCCGGGCGAGTCTGCAGCCTGGGAATCGAAGCAGAAGAGGAACACTAAATCCCCATCCTCACCTGTCGAGGTGAGCACCTTGGATAGCAGCAGGCAAGCTCCCCGGTCCGCACCTGCCTTGTAAGCAGGCTCACCCACAAGTGAGTTGACAGAAGAAAAATGGATGTATAAAAATTGCTGAACGAGGAAAGTAAACATATATATCTTTGATCAACAGAGATGAGGGGCCATCAAAGCAACGTTTGGTAGAAATAAACTATACCCATAAACGTAATCCATTTGATGTCAGATAAATTTAGTTACTCTAAAGAAATTCATCTCTGTCGTGCTCCAAAAATATGTAAAAACCTGCACTTCATATTTGAAAGTGAAGTAGCTCCACAATAGTTTTTCTTCAACAAAATGAATATTGGGAAAATATTTTCTGCCTTGTTTATATTTACTTTAGTAAGCTTTGTCCTGACATGGGAAGTAATATCATGTAAGTGTAAATAGATATTTAAACATTTAGATGAAAACATATCTTCTTAGGCTATACTCCCCATAGGACACCCCTAATAGCTTTCTAAAATATTGCAGTCCTATCTGGTTGGAGGTCTCCACCATGGAATCCTGAGACCAGATAACAAAGGCCTCGTTAGAGCCCAGGTACCTGAGTTTGCACGGTCCCCTGACACAGCCTGTTTCACTCCATCCGCCCGAAACGCATTGCTGGGGCTGAACGGAACTCCTGTCCCCCCCCACACCCCCCCGCCGAAACTCACAGCCCCAGCCCCTCCCAGTCGACGGGACTGCCTTCCTTTCTTTTTCATATTTTTTAAAAATATATTTTATTGATTATGCTATTACAGTTGTCCCATTTCCCCGCCTTTATTCCCCTCCTCCCTTCATCCCTCCCCCCCGATTTAGTTCATGTCCATGGGTCATACATATACGTTTTTTGGCTTCTCCTTTTCCTGTACTGTTCTTACCCTCCCCTGTCTGTCATGTACCTACCATTTACGCTGCTCACTCCCTGTACCTTTGCCCCCTCTCCCCCGCCCACTCCCCCAACTCACGACCCTCCACATGTCATGCAGTCTCTAAAGAGGTGATGAAGTTAGAAAGAGGCCAATCCGTGTGGGTCCCACTTCCAATTTTCTCACAAGACGAGGAGATCTGAATGCAGAGGCACAGAGTCAGATGCACGTGATGACACTTCCAGCCAAGAAGAGAGGCCTGAGAACCTACCAACCCCGCCTCACCTTGACCTCGGACTTGGAGCCTCCAGGATGGAGAGCACATTGTCTGCCGTTTGTGTCGCCCCGTCTGGGGGATTTGTTGTGACGGTCCTGACAGACCAGGGCCTGCGCATCCTCTGAAAATGGGGAGAAGTAAACATTCATTTCAGGGGTGTTCTGATGGTTAAGTTATCACTGCTCACCAATACTTTCTGTGCTGGCCCCCTTTCCCCGTGTTCTGCAGTTGGGGCAACCTATCTGCCTCTCTAGTCATGGTCGGCCTGTGCTTTCGCTCTCCTTCTCACCGAACGTGACCCTACGTGCCTCCAAAGGGGCCGCTCTGCCCCTGGTCGGCGTTAGCGGGCGTGGCCCGGGGCTAGCGTCACTGCAGCGTTCTGTAACCCACGTCCGGCTGCTCAGAAGCCCCGCCCCCCGCCCCCCAGTACACAGAGCACTTCTAGTTACACCACGGCCATTCACATCCAGACACCTGAAATCTTCCTCTGCACATAACCAATACGACTCAGAAATAGTAAGATTAAAATAGCAAGTTGTCTGAATAAAGCAATGTTAATAATGCCTAATTTGGTTAATACAAATGAAATAATGGAAGTTTAAATAATAACTCAAAAGATTTTAAAAATAATAACTCAAGTAGCTTTTCTAAGAGAGATGAAGAAAGAGGGTATTTTGATATTAGAATGTTTAAGTTAAACAGGCATGCAAAATTTTAAAATGACCTTTAATTCACAAGAAATAATGTGTATAGTTTGAATCTAAACTAAAGGAAATGTATATTTAGAGAAATAGAACACATTTTTTAACAGTTACCAATAAAGAAAAATCGCCTCAAGACAATAAAGAGAAAGAGAAAATCAGCTTTAAAAATCGCAAGATAAGACGTAATAAATACACCCAAACACATCATCAATGACAAGCAGCGTAAACTGGCTTTGCCAATATCTAAGTTAGATTGTTATATTCCACCCCCATGGCGAACATTCTGGTTCCCAAGATAATTTTCTATGTCAAATCTAAGAATGTTAGAGTAACTACTTACATCTATTACCTATATATGTCACTGAATTTAAAGTTATTTGGAATAGCTTCACTCTGCTTGACTTCCGGAGCTTCCCTCGGTGGTGTGGGAGGACCAGTGACTCCTGCGTGAGCCCTCAGGTCTATTCCCACTGCCCCCCCCAGCCCCGTGATTCCCTCCCCCGACGGCGGGAGCCAGCCCACGTGCTCTTCTGCACCAGGCTTATGACTCACACGGGACCCTCTCTGCACCGCGGAAGCTTTGTCACTCGGTCACTCTCTCCTCTCTGGCCCTCCGTCCTGGGAACGCTAGTGCCTCGACTTTTCTGGGCTCCTGGTTCCACCTTTCCAATGCAGGGAGAGCCGGGTTCCTCCAAGCGCCCCCTCACAGGTCTGTGGCCTGGAAGGTCTCCCCCAGATGTCGCTGGGAACGCCCCAGAGCCCCCTCTGTGATCCATTCCAAGGGTCCCTGCCCTGCGTTGCCCACGGTCTGCGGTCTGTAAACCAACCTAATGCCTTTCCTCCAGGGTTTTGGTAAGTTCAGGTGAGAGATATTTTTCTTGAACACTGAATCTAGGTCATCAGGATTTCGTTTTTGTTTTTTTTTTTAACTTTAAACAGTCAATTTATTCTTGCCTCCAACATTTCTTTTGAGAATATATCTGTCACTGTAATTGTAATTTCACTTAAAATTATCTGCTGTTTTCAGGATTTTTGCCTGTTTCATTGATTTCTCAGCAGCTTTAGTGAGCATTCCCCATGAGGCTTTCTTCACCTTTATCCAACCCTGCGTTCACCGACCTCCTTGAAATTTTGGGTTGATATACAAGGTCCGGAACAAGTAATGCCCCTTTTTATTACAGAATCCTAAGCATGTAATTCTGTAACATAACAATATCACACTCAAGCACACCATATGACATTTTAGGTGAAATGTTCAGGTTAAACCTATGAAGTATTGCACCCATATGATTACCCTACCAACCACACTCCAGCAGGCCTCACCTCTGCTGGACCCTGTATTTAACCAGTTCTGGAACATTCTTAAACATTGCCTCCACTTTTCTATATTTTATCCATTTATCTGATTTTGCAATTAATTGGCTTAAAGTAGTTCATTGTACTTTTATGATTTTCAGAATCTCCACTTGGCTTGTGATTCTGTCCCATTCTTATTTTATCATTATTTCCCTAATGTTTCATTTTCTTTTTTATTATTTAGGTTTTTTTTTGTTTTTGGTTAATGTCACCATAATTATTCCTATTTCATTATTCTTATTTAAAAGACAAACAGGTTGTATTGTATTTCCTGTTTATAATTCTTTAAATTTACCTTTTTTGATCTTACATTTTTTATGTAAGATTTTCTGTTATATTTTTTACTTACTGAGATGAATAGGTAATCAAGTTTTTAATGTACTTTATTTTTAGAACAGTTTTTGGTTTATGGAATATTGCCAAGAAAGTAAACAGAGTTCCGCTATACTTTGTACCCAACTTTTTCTACTATTAACAACTTACATCAACGTGATCCATTTGACAAATTAAAAAAGAGACAACGTGAACGCATTAGCAACTGAAATCCGTGCTCCGTCATCTGGGCCCTGCCACGGCAGCTCCGGATCTGCAGGGGCTGCACCCAGGCCTCGGCATTACCCTCTCGGTCACCCCTCCTGCCGGCTCCATGAGAGCTTAGCCCCACGCAGTGGGCAGTTGCCGTGCATCCATCCGGCACCCGTCACCTCGGCCCGTCACTGTGCCCTTCCCGTTCATCCGGTGTAAACTCAGCGCCAACACTTATCCCCGGTCCCGCAGTCACGACCATCCGAATCCCTCCACAGCGCAGGGCTAGCTCTCGTTAAAGGGATGTCTTTGGCAATCCCGCTCCGTGCCCCGGCAGCCTTCCGGACGGAAGCAAAACGGGTAACCATGGTGAAAGGGAGCCTCTGATGTTCCCAATCACTGCGCTGAAATGAGTTATTGATCCTGTGCAACGATCCTGCGGTATCTATCTCCCTATTTTGTTTCTCCCCCAACGCTTTGCATCTGACCCATTTACCTTGAACCTGCAACATTGCTCCCCGCACCTGTGCTCTTGGTCGACAGTCTCAGTATTGACTGTGCCTGCTTCTTCCTGCGCCTGTGCCCCGTAAACCCAGCTCTCCTTCTGTCACCGAGGCTGTGGTACCGTGGGGTCGTGATTATGTTTACAGGTAGAACACAGGGGTTAAGACGGAGCTCTCTGCTGAACTGTGGGTTTTGCTGTATGCCTGGTACCCCTTTTCCATCGATCTGTTTTCAGCTCAGCAGCCAGAGGCATCCTGTGAACAAGGAAACCAGATCCTGTGGTTATAGCACATTGTGGGTGAATGGATGTAGCAGAGACTCTAGTTTATTCAGTAATAACCAACTTTTCCTTAAACCCTGGCCTTCTCGTCACCGAGGACCTTGCACGATCCACCCCAGTTGCTCATGACCATGGGTACAGCCTGTATTGTATATGCCAGAACTTTCCTACTTCTGTAATAAACATAAAAGTCAGATTTTCTAATCTTATCCTGACATTCTTTATGTATATCAAGAAACGTATGTAAATGTATGCATATATAGAGATAGATAGATTATGAGTATTTATTTGTTTTATACTGAGGTTTCCTGGAGAATTTCGATCAAAAGCCCAAATTAATGCTGCTGTGACTGCAGGACGATGGCTTCATCCCGGGCCGTCCTGTCACGTGTCACCTTTATTTCGCACGTCAGTCCCCTTTCTGTGGCCCACAGCTGCGGTCCCCACACCTCCCTCATTCCTCGTGCGACGCATTTCCTGCTCCCTCCGGACACACGTTCTGGATGTTTCCGAAGTGAAAACAGAACGCTGAGGCAAAGTGTCTAAAACGGCTCCATTATCCCCAAGCTCCTCCTCCCCACTACAGGGCGAGGTGTCTCCTTCACAAAGCTTTACCTTTCTCTCGCCATTTGCACCCAATTCCTTCCTCATTTTCCGGACCCACGGGCCCTGTGCTGACACGCTTGGGCGCTGCAGCTCGGATTCCTTCCCACCGCCATGTTCCCACCTGGCCCCACAGGTATCAGCGGTGCCTCCACTCTCTGCTACCTGCCCTCTGCTCTTCTCCGTGGTTTTGTTGTTGAGCAGTTGCCGCCATGAGCCAGCCTTTCATTTCCACCTACAAACAATGCCTCCTTCATAGACGTCTCCAGCCACTCTCTCCTGGTTTATATTTTGCAACTTCTTTTGAGACTCTCTGCTTGGATGAGTCACATCAGCCCTAACCTGTCCACAATCTTCTCCCTAAATTCATTCTTCTGATTCCTACTGTAATGAAAGGCAGCACCATCTATCATTTTGCAAAAATTGCAACAGGGATATTACCTTTAACTCTTTTCATTTTTCCTCCACATCCAAGCAACATGCTCTGCTATTTTGACACTCTGTAAGGCCTGGATCCACTCCGCTTATTTGCACAATGCTAACTCTTCCTTAGAAGGGGCCCCACCGTCTCCTACCGAGAGTCCTTCGACACACACAATACTGTTCTCGTGGCCGCAAGCGTTTCTTCCTTTCTTCTCCTGACTCATGACGCATTCAGAGTGGTCCGTCTTTCTCCAAACTGTGAGCAGCTTACTTGGAAAACACTGTAACGATTTCTTCAAGTCAAATTCAAACTTGTTGACATGTATACAATGGCTTACATAGCCCTGTACAATCCTGTGCCCACTCTTCCCAGGTGAGCCAAAGCATCAATTTAGCTCTTAGTCATAGCACGCTGTCATTTGCTTTGCATATTTATTATTCTTCATATCTTCCTAGGATGCTTCTAACCTCCTCCTGCACCTTGTCAGCAATTCGTGCTCACAGACGGGCATGTTCTCCCGTGTGATGCTCGGGTGTGTGTGAACTCGATTCCCTTGTTCTGTGACTGCCTGACACTTGGCATCTCCCGCCCCATTTATTAGGCTGGTTTTGCTTGGAGAACTGTCTGCTGGAGCAACACGGTTGCCGTCCCTCAGAGCAGGAGTGATGCCTCCTGTAAATCACCTTTATATTTACACGCTGACAAAGAGGAGACACTCAGTAATTATTAGGAGGATGAGTTAACGGATTTTTGTCTCAGCTGCTAAATGTAAAACACATCAATCTAGAGAAGATATTTTAACTCTCTTTGAATATTTAAATAGCTTCCTCAAGACAAATGAATTAAATGTATTGTATGTCTAGTGCAGAATCAGGAGCAGAAAGCAAACACTATGAAGAAGCAAAACCAACTTGGATACATTGAGGTTCTCTCTCGTGGTGGGAGATGACTGGGAATAGAACATGTTCACTCAGGGGTGGGTGGGGGAGCCCCCCCAGATCGGAGGCTGGTCTGTGACAATAGAAGAATCATGCAGGCTCAATTCATCGGTAGTCTGTCTCCTGAGGATTTCTCAGAGTCATACTGTACTATGAAGAGTTTTGAGGCATTAAAGAAGGCGGAGTCACTTATGTAGTATTATCCAAAACCTGCTTTGCTTCTGCAAAAGTTGACCATGACCCGCGTGTATGGGGAAGCAGCACCAGTGAGCACGGTGGGCTCACGGTCACATAGTCTGAGCCTATGCGGACGGACGGAGCTGATAGCAGGTGAGCTCCACGTCGTCCATGACTGAATCGCTCTCTCCACCCTCTGGAGGGTATTTCTGAGGGGGGTGTTTTAACTTTCCCCAGACAACGGAGGATACAAATCTAGAGGCAGGATGAGCTTCATGGGTTGTTACCAACGTGGTCCCTTCGTCACACATGCTGCCCGTGCTCAGGGGTCCGTGCTCTGCGGTCGTTATCCTGAAATCCACACAATTTTAGTTTTGAATTGGTGCTTTGTAGCTTTGGTCCGATGGAGGAACAGAGCGTTTGTGAGGGGCTTGGAGCCTCAGCTCACGTGCAGCGCCAGCCCCCATTGCCCCCGCCCCCCCCCGCCACCCCCGGGTCTTAGCGTCCACCCTCTTCCTGCAACAGCTAGTCATCTTATTCACGGGTGGGGTTGATGTCTCACTATGAAACTTGAGACTCAATGTTTTCAATTTTCATCTATTACAACAATTTTTTAATGTGTGTGGTTGGTAGGCTTTCCTGTACTTTTCTTAGCACCTCGTTTGTTATGGCATTGTTAGACGGTTGCTCTTTCAACAACGTTGAAAAATTGTTCCTTGTTTTCAGAGCCAATGGGGTTGTCCTGGCCCACCTGTCTGGAGGGGCTCTCTCGGGGAGCTGTCAGACAAGTCCCGCAGGCTGTCCAGTTTTCAGATTTCACAAAGCAAGCTCTCTCTCATTCCGCATTTTGTTCTGAAAATGTAACTGGGAACTCCTCCGAGGTGGAGGTGATGATGATGATGATGATGACGACGAAGTCCATGATAAAGTACAAAATGCTGAGGTCCATCTGCTACCAGGCCATATATACACTTTTATTATTATTCGTTTGTTTTTTAGTCCATGCATTTTGAGTGTTCTGTTGCAAACGGATACAGGTTTCCCACCTTGAGCTGGGCCTTGTCATTCAGGGAGTGGATTTCGGCTGGTTGTTTTTACCTCCTGATATCCTCACCACTTATTTTTCTCTGTGACGTGTGTGTCCTTCTGGTCCTCCTTATGCAGCCCACCTGTACTATTTGATGTGTAAGGGGTTTCAATGTATCTCACACTTTAAAAACAGAGCTGTTTTTCCCTTTGTTCTTAAATAATTTTCAGGAGCTGCAAGTGTTAATGCTGAATTAGTATGCTATATTCAAACTGTAACTATAAAGAAATGTATATATATATTCATGTATATACACACACAGACATACTATGGCATATATTAAAAATATGCCAGGGAAAACCCTTCATATACTTATGAATAAATTATATGTCACATACTTATATGTTCATAAACTTATGAATAAATTATGTTTGATAATAAATTATATTTCTGTCAAGAAGAAGATTAAAAATGAGGTTTATGTCTTTAATTAATATTATTCTAAAGCAATTTATATTAAATAATTGCCATTTGAATATCCAACTAATGAAGGTGCTTTAGCCCAGTGGTCCCCAACATTTTGGGAGCAGGAAGCGGTTTCCTGGAAGACGATTTTTCTGTGGCCTGGTGCAGGGGCTGGTTTTGAGATGATTCAAGCACATCACATTTAAGCTCACCTCCCACTGTGCGGCCTGGTTCCTAACAGGCCTGGACTGGTACCGGTCCTCGGCCCAGAGGTTGGGGACCCCTGCTTTAGCCAATGCACTGGGAGATTAGGGTTACCTCATTCTCCAGAAGATCACCCAGAGGACTCACACAACCTTGAATATTAATAATATATGTTAATTTTTTATGGAAATAAACAGAACGGTGAACATAGTATACAATTTAATCTATAATAAGTTTTCTCTACTTTTCTGGGCACATAGTCTGAAATCCACAAAATTATTTTTTAAAAATATATCAAAGACTGAAATGTGAAAATCCATTGGAGTACGGTTATTAAGATAATGCCTGAGGGAAAAGGAGAAAAGCTTCTTTAGCTTCCGGTGTAGATATGCTGACCTTCGCGGATGCTTTTCTCTGTGCCATTTTGTGCATTAATCCAACTTAATTAAAAGTGCTTTGTGTGCGTGCATGTGTGTGCGTGTGTGTGTGTGCGTGTGTGTGTGTGTGTGTGTGTTGGGCAGCATCTCTGAACGTAGCCCTCACGTCTTCCTGCTTGTAATACTACTGTTTTGGATTTAAATTTCATGTGGGATGTTATTTATACTGCTGTTGCTTGTCTTTGAATACTTCCTTGATACTGAGATGTTTCTGAAAATAACATTTTTAAAAAAAAATTATTACATTTTTACCTATTATGGCAGTAGAAGGACTTTGGTCGGTGTGATGGATGGTTGTATCCCCCTTCCCCAGTTCATCAGTGAAAACCCTAACCGCCAGGACCTCAGGATGTGACTGTATTTACAGACAGGTGCTTGGCAGAGGTAATAAAGTTTTTTTTTAATTCTTTTTCTTTTTTTATTAAGTTAAAGCGAGGCACCAGGGTGCAGCCTAATCCGATGCGGTGGCGGCCTCACACAAGAGAGTTAATTGGGACCCAGACTCACACGGAGGAAGGAAGACCGTGTGTGGAGACACAGGGAGCAGACAGCCCAACGGAGGCCTCAGAAGAATCAGACTTTGTGTCCACATTGATCTTCCATTTCTAGGCTGCAGAACAGCGAGAAAATAAATTTCTGTGATTGAAGTCACCCAGTGTGGCAATTTGTTATGACAATCCCAGCAAAGCAGTGCGGTCTGCAGGTTATTTCGGGATGTCGTTATAGATCAAGAAAACAAAGAAATACAAACACACTCGTTTGTCAGTACTCACATTTAAAGATGGAAAGATTTGTACAGATTATTTGTTCAGAAAGTGATCCGGTCTCTGAAAAACCGACCCTCTTCGAAGATGTATTTTTGTCTTGACGATGTTTACTTGATCGCCTTCAGTGGTCAGGTAAAACGCTATTGCAGTGATCAATAAACTTCTCTTTCATCGTCTTCTGTGGTGACCACAATTTTGAGTTGCTTTATTTTTAAATAAAATTATTACTATTTTCATTGAAAGTATGATACGAAATAATAAAAGATGGCCTAAATGATCAACAGTAGGTTATTTAAGAAGTCAGTAAGAGAAAAAGTCGCACGGGTCAATTTAAAGAACCAAAATGTGAAACAGGAATGATTCCCCTTCCCCTTGGAAGGCAGTGTACACCACGGTCTCGGTGGCATACGGCGAAGTATAGAAAATGTAGATAATAAACTATGTTTAAAAAACTTTAAAGACTCTTCTTGTGTTTTTCTGTAATATGACAATATTGCTTCCCCATTTCTTTTCCAAATGGTGTTCTCTGTACTTCCTAAATAATCTACTTAGAATTGCCTTCCTAACTTAGGGTCTGCCGCTGAGAAACCCGATTGGATGGTGGTTACACCTTCAAGGAAAAGTACAGTTCTTAACCCAAGAAACTGTAGCTCAGTGCCTGTGACATAAGTGTGGTTTCAGAAGTAACCTTAGGGAAGAGACCTCCAAATAAAAATCGGGTGATTCATGGGGAACATTCTCAACTGCACTAAATATCAGATAACTATGTTTTCTATGTAAATAGCAAGCGAATTTGAGGATAAGCATACTTTTGAAATTATTGTAGCTAACATTTCCATATAAGTGTGTTTGAGCTCATTCTGCTATAGAAACACATTTTTTCATAATTGTAAAAATATATTTATCCCACAAAATTTCCACTGTAAAATTGTGTTTTTAATTTTCAGCGTTAGGTATGGGTCTGTATTTCATTTTCTAAGAGGAAGCTGAATATCTTAGCTCTCTTCTTTCTCTACTGCAGCTAATGAAAAATAAATAAATAAATAAATAAGGACATGAGCCAGCTTCCATTCCAGTATGCTGCCTTGGTGATCAACTAGCTTCTTCCATCCATCTCACCGCATCTAGAAACCACGGTCACATTAAGGTGTACCTGGAACTGAGGCCAGAAGGTAATCTATTTTGGCGGCAGCCCCGTGGAGGGGAGCCACCTCCCCCACCACGCTCACAGGCTGCCCCAGTGCCTGCGGAGAGGGACAGGTCACCGGCTCACTTGGCGGTCGGGCCTGTGTAATCCTTGGATGTCATTCTTTGACATTAAAATAAATCTGAGCAAGCTAACTTAATTCCGTGCTGACATCATTTGAAACATGTTCCAGAACCTTTCAGTCCCTGTCTCATCAATGTTTCAAATGGGCTGAAGGCAAATGGAGATACCGTTCCAAAATGTTATCCAAATGTTCACGATAAGCTTTCCGGTTGCTTCAAATACAGTGACATAAAGTGACATAATTCGTGTGCAGAAACAGTGTCGAAGGGAATGCTGTTGGTGGGTACAAGCCAGGGGGCCGCCGAGATGCGTGTCCCGTGGAGGGCAGGTTGTGACAGCCCTAAGTCATCCGGTGCCTCCGATCAGATCGAGGGCGGGATTGAGAGTCATAAGAATCGTCTAGAGTGAATGAGATGTTATTCATACAGTATTGCCTCAGAGTCTTCATTTCTGTGTATCAGTCATACAAACCTAACATCTGAATCTTGAGATGGATAAATTTATATTTTATGCACATTATGGAAAAATGCCAGTGACACTATCTAATTTGTTACATCCCTCAAGAAAGCCACGCCGCCTGCTTCAGGACAGGAGAGCTATAAATCCTGTCCCAAGGAGATAAGAGAACCTTCTCATCTTCCTAACCGCTTTTAAGACAGTCAGCATAACGTTGAATCATTTATAAAGGGCATGGAGACATATTAGATCAATGACATTTTTTAGGCAGAATAGCTTATGTGTATACAGAGAAGTCTATGTTTCCAATTAACATGCCGAAAGCAAAGATTTTGAGCAACAACAAAATCCATATATATGATGCAGTATTTGTCATTAGTGTTTTCCTTGAGTTATGAGGCAGGCCTTCTTGTTGATGACAGTTTATGGTACATTTAACTTTGATTCCTGGTCTGTTATTACTTGCCACTTATGACTGTTTGCTTTGCGTTTACGCATTTATTATCAGAGATTATGGTAAAGGACGCAGATGGACCTCCCGAGGGAGGAGATGCGCAGGGCGAGGGGTGCGGGAAGGGTGCGGAGCTCCCCTGCCTTCCCCAGGCGCGCCAGCCTCCCGGCGCCCCCACGGGCTCTCCGGCCCAGACGCTCTCCGAACCCCACACTAGCGGGATTTTACAGGGGTTTCATCACACAGGCATGGCGGGTCATTGACTCCGTTTCCAGCCCTGCTGCCTTCTCAGGAGAGTGGGGACTGGGCCTCACAGTCTCCAGCTTGTGACCATGACTCAGTCCTTCTCGTAACCAACCCTTCTCCCCCGAGGAGCCCACCAGGGTCACCTCATTAGAACAAGAGACGCTGGTAGGATTGAGGGTGGGAGGTGGGGGTGGGTGGGGCAGGGGAAGTGGTAGCGGGAAAATAGGGGCAACTGTGTTTGAATGACAATAAGAAAAAGGAAAACACAAGAACAAGAGACACTTGACATAGAGCCCCTGAAACCCTTGCCATTTATGCCTTTTACTTCAGGCAGAGGGGAGGCCACAGGAGTGAGTCCCCAGACACGTTAGCGTAACACCCAGGCAAGTTCACGATTGAATATACACCATGGGGCACATTCACGCAGCCGGATGACTCGCACGTGGCATTTCCAGCGGGAACACGGAATGACTAGGAAAGTAAATTGTACACATGGTTACGACGTAAAGCATGGCGAGAATAAGACTCTGGGCTGGTGGCGTTCAGTCCCGTGCATCCTGTGCACTGGTCCTTCATCCCGGGGTGTCAGTCACACTGCGGATTCCCTGTCCCACCTCATGGGGCACGTCCCCTTTGCGGCAAACTGACAGGAGGGGACCTTACAAAGTATAAGCTGTGGCATCATTTTGAATAATGTGTCATCTCTAATTCTCTTTATGTTAGTCAAAACACTTAACTAATCCAGTTATTATAGAATATCGATCACGTCGACAGAGCCATTTGGAAGCCCAGGGGGCCCAGCGGTGGGGCCACGACGACGGCGAAGCAGACAGAGCAGGCGTGGGGACGAGCACTGTTCGGCGTGAGCGGCCCCCGTCTTCGGGAGCTGCTGTACGGCTGCGCGTGACCAACGCTGGGCACTGCAGAGAGGACAGCGGGTACTCTTTCTGTTCACGTTTTTTTATTGTTGTCAAGTACAGTTTTCTGCCTTTCCCCCCAACCCCAGCCCAACACCCCAGCCCTCCCCACCTCCGCTGTTACTGTCCATGTGTCCTTTATACTTGTTCCTGCAAACCCTTCCCCTTTCCCCCTGAAATTCCCTCCCCTCTCCCTCTGGTCACTGTCAGCCTGTTCCCAACTTCAGTGTCTTTGGCTATATTTTCCTTGTTTGTCTGTAAGAGGTAATGGTGTGGCTGGTACGCAGGTGTTTCAGTAGTGGGGATCTAGATCAAGCGTGATCCCATGATTAGGACCCTTTTCTCAGCCTCGCCTTTCATGTCCTCCCGGAGAGAGAGGCAGTGTATCCACCGCCTTGTATCCACGCCGTTGACACCACAGGCGGCGCGGTGGGTCCCCGTCAGCCCTCGCCAGGACCGGCGCAGGCTCAGCAGACTCCCGTCTTCCCTTTCTCCACTCCTCTGGGCTCCTCTCGGAGCAAGGAGAGGTTTCGGAACTGGCACTGGTGACGAGGGACTACCGGCACCAAAATCCCTTCAGCGATATCCCATTTTCTGTGTTACGTGTCTAACTCTGTTCACATCTCCTACAATTCTCCATGGTGTTTTGCCTCCTTAACTACCCAAACTCCGTCTGACAACTCTGACCTTCAGACTGTGTGTTGAGCAGGTACCACTTTTCCAACTCCTCCCTTGATCCAGGCTGTATTTTGCAGGGACACTTTATAGACGACAATTCGGTGACCATTACAGAACACTCCCACTTGACCTTGTTCACCGTTACTCTCCACTAAACCTCAGTTCTCCTGTCACTTGTCAAGGAAGGCTTTCTCTGTTCTCCCGGGGAGTTAAGCTTTCCCTAATAGATGTTTTCAGAGTCTCCTCTTTTCCTCATTCTGTCCATCTGACTTCTTTTTTAAGAACTGGTTTAATTCCTGTTATTCTCTCACTGCACGTTCAACAGAGCCGCCGAAAAGCCTAGGTCAGCTCACGGCGAAGAGGAGGCTGTTGTGTAACAGCTTCCATGCTTTGAAGTGTTCCGAGCCGTTAGAATGCCTTTGGCATCCTCTGCAGATCCTTGAAACACGCCGGAGTTTATGGTGGGGAGAGGACTCAGCACTGGGGGCTGGTCATGGCAGAAAGACTAGTCGCATGATTAGAGGACTGGAATTTTGAGCCATGTGGTATCGGTCCAACTTCCTGGGAAGGGAGAGGGCTAAAGATTGAGTCCGATCATGGAGCTCATGATTCAATCAATTGTGTACCAAATGCCACCCCGATAAATACATCAAGGCCGCTGCGAGCCTCCCGGGTGATGAGTGTGTCCACGCGCTGGACGCGGGAGCTGTCCTGATTCTCTGGGGCCGGGCTCACAGGTCTGGGTTTGAGACCCTCTTACTCGTTCTCTCTATGTCTCTTTGCTCTCCTGGCCCCGGCTTGCATTTTTCACAGTGGAGCTGCACTCATAAATGCCATGCCTTTCTGAGTTCTGCCAGCCATTCTAACGCACTTCCAAACCCGAGGTGTTGCGAGGCCCTGGAACCCGTCGTGTCTGCAGCGTGTGCAGTCTCGCTGGCTGGGGGCTGGACCTCGGGCCTGCGGGGTCCGCAGACTCCAGCAGCTTCGTGTCCGAGTGGCACTGCAGCACTGACGGGCGCGCCCATCTCTCCGAGGAACAAGTCGATAAATGCATGAATGAACCGAAAAGTGAGGCTTTAACGCTGATAGAGAATGGGAATCTTTAAGCGATCTCCCCCCCCATATATAGGTATATATATGTATAGTTGGCACAAATAGTGCCCTTGTTTTATTACAGAACCATAAGCATGTACTTCTGTAACATAACACTATCACACTCAAGCACACAGTATGACATTTTAGGTGAAATGTTCCAATTAAAACTATAAATTATGACACCCATATTATTACCCTACTGACCACACTCAAGCAGGCGTTACTTCTGCTGGGCCCTGTATGTATATGCATGTGTGTGTATAATACTCACATATATGTTATATATATAATATATACAAAAATATTTTTTCCTGTGGGAGGCGGACCTCTGAGATGCCCCGAGGTCGCAGTGCACTAGTGCACACGGCTCTCCCAGTGGGCGCAGCGACATGAGTGCACGTGACAGGGCCGCAGTCCCGGGTCAGGTCACCCTGGGAAGCGAAGGTGGTGGGACATCATTTCACACAAGACTCTGTTTCAGGACATGGAGTAAGAGTCCCGCTGGTTGTCCAGAAACCAGCTGCCACACTGTGAGAAGGCCGTTCGTCCAGAACCGGAGGGCGGCGCGTAGGAGGAGAGAGTGCTCCCCTGGGCAACAACCGGGAAGAATACGGGGATCTCATTTCTACGCGAGCGAGGAATTAAATTCGCCCGACCACCTGCATGAGCTGGGCATCAGACGTCACGTCCCAGATAAAAGCTCAGCCTGACAGACACTCAGGTTTTAAACTTTTGAAACCCTGGCCAGAGGTCAGCGCCTCGGTGCCTGGACTTCCTGACTGTAGAAACTATCGGGTAAAGAACGGGGGGATGCCCCACAGACTTCATGGTGATTGTTACAGGGCAATAGAAAACCACCACCTGTCCCCCAACTTTAGCCACAAAGGAAAAATGTTAGCAAATTTGATGTTCTCTTATAATTAAAAGAAAAGCTTAGGAAGTATTTTTTTATGTTGCTGATTAAAGGAATTTCTACATGTTTTGATATTTAGCTAAGCATTGCAAAAGGTTGGCAACTTCTTAGAAAAATTAAAATTTCATTTTCTCTGTAGCATCTTAAAATAGGAGGCTCAGGGTTGACCATTCCTATATAATATGCTCTACACATGAAATCAATTTGGGGAAAAACAGACACAGACTTTTAATACACAAGCCTTTATTTCATGTCTCTAATGTTTCCCACCAGAAATACTAATTTATAAAACAACTGAAAGTTAGCAAAAATACAAATATAACTTATTTAAAAATCACTCTCTTAGGGGCTTAGAGACCCTTATACTAGAAGACCCACCATGGCAAAAACATAAAGTGATGCAAATATAGAAACAGCCTTTTTGTAAGAATAAGGAGTTTGAGAAATACCAAAGACTGACTAGAAGGTTTTCGTATCGATCAAATGCTTGCCATTGTGTGCTTATGGCGTTGAATGCACCCTTTAAGAGAATTAATTGTCTTCTCCGATCTTTACAAGAGTAAATGCCTTGCAATGGATGTCCTTTTCCCAGATCTCCCCTTTCTGCTCATGAAACTTTGGTGACATTTACATCTGTGTCATGCTTTGGGGGAAGAGGGAAAGAAGGGACGATCTGGTACAAAATCAGAACTTGTGCATCGTGAACACTGTTCCTCACGCTTGAGGATTTAAAGCTGTCTCGTGCAGTAGGGCCTCCTGTAATTGGATAAGCATGTCACCGCTGTTATGTATAATTGGATAAAAATGTTCAAAAGAATAAAGCTGAAGATGTTCACGTGAATCACTTTACAGAGAATCCCACTGAGTTGGGCAGTTCCTTCTTACTCAGCAGTGAACCTATGCCTAATCACTCCCCCCACCAGCGTGGCCACAGATAAATCCTCGGGATCTTAAAAAAAAATGTCCTGTTAAAATTCAAGTAAAATACAAATCGCCATAGTCTCTGGATGAAATTGTAGACTTATGCAAATTTCTTGGAATAGACATATAAAAAACTAACCAGGTAATTCCGGCTTCATCTTTCTTTTGCAAGATTTAGGTAAGGTGTATGCAGTTAGCCATTTTCATGGCTTGTGTATAAAGACTATTCCATATTCATTTCTGCATAAATTGTCTGCACCCAGCAATGTATACTTCTACACCTTGTCTCACTCTGAAGCGATATGTATTTTCCTTTCTCCTCCCAGTCCTTAAACGCCAAGAAAAAACTTATCACATCAACATACCATTTAAACAGTTCACCTTTTTTTTGTAACTAGTTTCTTTTTGTTGCGTTATTAATTAACAGCATTAAAGTACATTTTCAATATAAGTTTGGTACTGATGCCATCATGAAACTTGCACAGCCCTTGATTTTCCCAGATGAAATTCGGTAAGCTTCTGTTTACGCAAGCCCCTGAGTCTCACGTCCTCTCGGCCGGGGCAACGGAGGCGCTAGGACCTTGGTGGTATTCATGAGGGGCGTTATCCAGCTGCACCTCGCCTGCCGGGCCGTAGGTTTGCAACAGTGCAGAGCAAATGGTTTCCACGGGTCACAGGCCTAATGTGTTAAGCACATAAACAAAGACTGCCCACGGAGAGTGTTAATCCACGCTCATTAATTTTTGAATTCGCATTCTGCAAGTTCATCCAAAATTTATGAACCACGTCCGAGTTTGGCTTCGACAGCCACGGAGACACACCGAAACAGACGGCGGGGGCGCCCGGGGTCCTTGGCAGCGCGGCGGCGGACAGCCAGGCGAAACGGGGGCGTCAGTCCTCGGCCGCGGCCCGCCGGAGAGGAGCGCCGTGCGATGCCCCGGACGCTGGGAACGGCGGAGCAGCCCCCCGCAATCACTCCCAAGGGGAGCCTCGTTGCCCCCGATCAGTGGGTTCTCCTTTCAGAGTATGTATGTGTGCGTGTTCATTCAAATCACGTAAAGTCCATGACCTTGTTTTTCCACATCCCATGTGTACACCATACAAACATGTAGCTGAGCGTGTATATGAGTATGCTTGGCAGGTGTATATATATGTACATGCACACACACACACACGCACACATTAACCACTGCTCCAATATTTCATGTAAATCATGAAAAACATACAAAATCTATTTCTAACAACAAAGCCTATTTTAACTTATTTTACACTGAAATAACGGGGCAGACAGTCTTGTGCCAATCAAGTATCATTTTAACAATCTTACTGTATTGGCCATAAGGTCATTACCTGACATTTGTCCAATAATCCCTACAGTAGGAAGAGTGACATTCCCCTAAAGATATCTCTGTCCTGACCTCTGACACAGTTAACTTGCCCCCGCACACAGCAAAGGAGACTTTGTATTTGTGACTCAGTTAAGGGTCTCGACGTCGGAAGATGGCTCGGGTTATAAGTCTGGCTTTACTGCAGTCACGCCATCTGCACGGGGGCGAGAGAGAGGCGGGAGCGCCAGACGGGGACGAGATGACGGAAGCTGAGGCCTGGCCGATGCGACCGCCGGCCCTGGGGATGGCGGGAGGGACGGGGCAGGAAGGAACTTGGGGCGTGTCCGGAGGCTGGGCGGGCGAGGCGGGGAGGCAGAGGTTCCCCTGGAGTCTCCGGAGGAACCAGACCTTCCCTTTCACTCAGTGGAACTGGGTTTTGGGGCATCTGGCCTCCAGAATATTAAAGAATGAAACTGTGCTGTTGTAAGACACCCACATAAACGGTTTGAACACTAGCGTGTGGCTGGGGGCGCCACTACAGACGGGGTATTCCGACACCTTCTCTCTAGGGGCAGGCGCTGCCGCAGATGTTAGCATAAACTGACGCCGATTCAGACTCGGAACGGTTAAGTTTCCAGGAATGCCTGTTTTATTCTTACACCTAGGGGCTGTCACTCACAGCACTAAATTTGTTATTAATTTGCATTATGTGGTTGGCAGGTTCATGTAATATCCAGTTCCTTAGCACACCCCCCCACTTTGTGATTAACATAACATAGAGTGCGAGATTTCCATGTCAGAAAGTTCCGGATTAATGTGACCTAGAAACTGAGATAGGACATCACTCCTATTGGGTCACGGGCTCCTACTCCGACCGCTATGAGAGCAGCATTTATTAAACAATAAAGAAGTATGACCATACAATGTCCATAACTCTGTAGGTCATTGTTCTTTCCAGAGCACTAATGGTAAGTGCAGTGGGTTTAATTAAATTGGCTAAACCCATTTGCCCCAGCGCAAGAACTGGTCATCACTCACCCGCATCAGAGCAGGGAGCCCATGCGGCACTCGTTGTCTCTTGCGGCAAAGCCAGATAATCTCATAGGGCCGGCCGTGTTCAAGAGTCCAAGGCTCTTAGGTTAAACGGTGAATGTGAGCCCTCTGTATCTCAGGTGCTGACACACGGGGCTGCTGCTTTACCAGGTAAAATCTCACAGTTGGATGCCTGAGAGTTATAAAATCTGGATCAATTCCTGGGGCTGATGCTTTTCAGATTAGTGACTTGGGCAAGTCCCCTCAGCCCTCTGTACCTTAGATTTTAAATTTCTACGTATGTCCAGCTCACAAAGTTCCTGGAAAGTAGGCACTGACTGTATATAGGCATCTTGTCTGAATGCGATGAACTCAAACTGTATTCAGGAGCCCCCAAATTTCATTTTCTTTCTTTCTTTCTTTTTAAATACTATCTTTTTTTAAGATTTTATTTATTTATTTTTAGAGAGGGAAGGGAGGGAGAAAGAGAGAGAGAGAGAAACATCAATGTGCGGTTGCTGGGGGTCATGGCCTGCAACCCAGGCATGTGCCCTGACTGGGAATTGAACCTGGGACACGTTGGTTTGCAGCCCGTGCTCAATCCACTGAGCTACACCAGCCAGGGCCCAAATTTCATTTTCTAAGTCATCAAAATCCAATATGGATAAGCCTCTAGTTGTGCTTCACCTTCAGAAAAAAAATAATAAAACCCTCTTCCTCCAAGACTGCGAAGGTTAGAAAACAAGTTATCTGCTTCCGAGTTAGAACAGTGGGACGGGCATGGGGCAGACAGCTGTAGCAAAAGGGAGAATTTCGATGATAAAAATAGGTCTGTTGTCTAACTCGAGTTCACACCTCAGCAGAGCAAATTCAACTGTGTTCCACGACCTGAGAATAATTCTCTGTAGCTTGTTGCTGTCCTCGGGCCCCGGCGGTGGCCCCAGTGGCTCGGCCCTGGGCATGGGCCAGAGCTCGTGGCACCAAGCAGGTGAGCGCAGCCTCTGGGATCAAGGACATGTTCCTGGGACTCTGCCCTGGGACCCCACCCCCCGCCCCCGGTCCCTCATTCTCACTCCTCTCAGGCCCTCGGGTCCAGGCTCACAATGTAGCTGCTGGGTTACCTTCCCCAGCCCCTGGCTGGTTTTCCGTAGATGTCAAGGGGCTCTGCCCCGTTAGATAGAAGGGTCCTCCACGGGTCCTTCCCGGATAACCACAGCTCCGCTCTTGGGTTCTCTCTGCTGGTGGCCAATTGGATCCTTAGTCACACACCAGATCGCTTCAGCAAACGGTTCTCCAGCCATAGCCTTGGCCCTGTGCTCCAAGAAAGCATCTGGAGAGGTGCGGAATTTTCCAAATCATTAACTGCTGGTTTCTTTACGTTGAACACTTCCTCCTTGAATTTCCCCTTTTCTCATAGTTTCCTACAAACAGGGAGGAGAAATCAGAACTCGCCTTCCACATTTCCTCTGGGAACTTCCTCAGGTGAATATTGATGTGTGGCCCTTACAAGTCCTCATGCAGTATGACCGTGTCCCCATTGAAATGGGAAATTGGGACACAGACGTTTGCACTGGGAGAACCTTGTGTGCAGGTGAGGGGAGACCAGAGTGGTGCTCCTACAAGCCAAGGGACACCCAAGACCGGGGACAAAGGGCCGGAGATGGGGGGGAAGGGAGGCGTGGCACAGGTGTCCTCCTCGCACGCTCAGGAGGAAGCAACCCTGGCGAGTCCTTGAACTCAGTCCTCCAGCCCCCAGACCTGCGAGGAGATGCGGTGTTGTTGTTGAAGCAGCTGAGTTTGTGTCATTTGGCCAGGCCGGCCCTAGCCGACGAATGCGCGTGGATGCGGGCAGGGGTCCCCGTCTGTTTGAGACCGCGCTCATCATCTAAAAAGAAGCGCTGACACTTTCCCTTCGCTCGCTCGGCCCTCCCTCGGCCCCCCACCCACAGCCCGAAGAAACCAGGATCAGCTTTTCGTCACTGTGTGTGTTTTACCCATCCTGGGCACTTTACATATGGAGTCGCATTACGCATGTTCTTTTGTGACTGGCTCCTTTCACTTAGCATGACATTTTCAAGGCGTATCCGTGTAGAGGATGTATCAGGGCCTCTTTCCTTCTCGTGGATACTACTCCATTGTATGGGTGTGTTGCATTTTGCTCATTCACCCACCAGTTGATGGACATTTGGGTTGTTTCCTCATTTGGCCCTTAGGAATAATTCTATTCTAAACGTTTGTGCACAAGTTTTTGGGTGGGCATATGCTTTCATTTCTTGTGGATATGGGCCTGCTAAGGTAATGATGGTGCACTTGGCAAATTGAGGTTTAGCCATGAGAGCGACTGGTAGACTGTTTTCCAAACTGGCTGCACCATTTTCCATTACGACCGGCAGGATTATGAGGGTCTGACTACTCCATCTCTTTACCAACCAACACTTGTAATTAGCTGATGTTTTGATTCTAGCTGTCTTAGTGGGTTTGAAATGTTGTCTTATGGTGCTTTTAATTTTGCCTTCCCGGATGACTAATGATTTGGGGCATCACTTGGTGTGCTTATCGGTCACTTGCTCATCTCCTGTGGAGACTCAGCCATTCAGATCTGCAGCCTGTTTTGTAATCAGGGTGCTGGTCTTTTTATTTTTGAGTTAAGTTTTTTTTTCAACTCTAGGTACAAGTCTCTCATCAGTTGTATGATCAGTAATTACTTTCTTCCATGCCGTGAGCTGTCTTTTTACTTTCTTAATAGTGACATTTAGAGCACAAAAGTTTTTATTTTGGATGAAGTCTAATTTATGCATTTTTTGTTGGTCTTGAATTTGGTACCACATGTAATCAATTACAAATCTAAGTCGTAAACATCTCATTTTTTTCTCATATAGTTTCATTGTTTTAGTGTTCCCTTTTTGCTGTTGTTTTTGGTAGTGGGTTTCATGTAGCTTTTTACTCTTATTTTGCTAGTGTTTTACAGGAAGGAGGGGGAGTAAAGACCTAGATGGGGAAGAGAAAGGATGAAGAGGAAAATGTCCTTACGTGCCTCAAACTATCGAAGCATGTGCTAGGGTAAGAGAGTTCAGCAAAAGCATCACATTGTATCACTGCAGAGCTCTTCATAGAGAAGTGTGACGGACATGTGCCAGTCTTTAGCTCTGGTGGAGGTAACTGGTGACAGACAATGAATGTGGCACCCAGGGAGGACAGGGCCCCACAGCGGCTGCACAGCTGGGCAGATGAGACGCTGAGTGTCCGGAATTCACCCGTGAGCCTGTGAGTGGGAGCGTGTGTGCTCCTGCTCTGGGCCGAGTTCCTCTTCCTCTCCCGCAGGAAGTCGAGTTCTTGTGCACGGCATAGCAGGGCAGTTCTCCTTCGTTCTTCTGCATGTGGCAACCCAGTTGACTGAGGAGATTCGTTGACAAGACTTTTCTTTGCCAGTTGAAAGATCTTGGCACCCTCGCCAAAAATCAGTTGACACATGGCTTTATTTTCAGGCTGTCAGTTCAATTCCATGGACATACATGTGGGTCTGGTGCAAGCGCCAGCATGTCTTGATTTTCATGTGGGCGGGGAGTTAGTCAGCCTACACCAGAGCTAACCTTTTTATGTTGTTTTTTTTTCTGATCATGCTCTATATTTTTAACATTTCCTTAGATATATGGGACTCCAACATCCTAACCTATATACCTTCAAAAACGGATAGGTAACCTAAAACAATGGAAGGCATAATGGCATAGCTGGCAGGTAAGCTATTTAAATGCACAGAGACACGTGCTCCACATCCAGGTTCTGAGAGCAGAGAGTTCATGTGGCAGGAGCAGAAGGAGCTCCCCAGGAGTCTAAGGCACAGAGACCAAGATAAATGTTGGTGGCAACACTGTCACACGGTGACAGTATATTTACTCTCTCTGGGGTGACCCAAGAGCTCTTTTGGAAAATTTGGAATGCTAACATCAAAATATTCCACTACATTCATCTAGGAATAAAATATGAAAGATAACCTGGCATGCATTTCTAATTAGGAAGCAACAGTTGGATCAGCTATGCCAAACTAAGAAAGAGGGTTGCTGAAGAAAAGAAGGAAGGAAACCTAGACTTTTGCATCTTAAACCCCCAAATCTGATACGTGCTTGCGTGTCGCCCACGGGAAGAGGAGCCCTCTCAGGCTAACAAGTCCCAATCGTATCGACCACTGGCTTCCCTTTTGTGAAGATGGGCATGTGGGAGTCCCCAAACCCAAAGCCTGTCATTATCCAAACCATGTAATCAACTACCCAAGTTTAGATTCTAAGCCAGCAAGTAGCTCTTGGACAATGTGGCTTCTGCTCACTTTGTGTTTTGGAGATAAAGTACCGACTCACCTCACATAGCTCTAGTGCTCGTATCGCTCACGGAAACGAAATAAACTGCAGCTGGAGAAATGCACATGTGAGCACACAGTGACGGCTTGCACAATTTTTTACTTCTTGGTTTGTTTTCAAATTTCAGTATACTGTACGAGTAACATACCTCATGCATTATTTCTGCAATCAAACAGTCATAAACAGTTACGCATTTCATGTAGGATAAAGACCGAACCTTCACAAGCAAGGCTGGGGTAAGAAGTGATATGTGCTTTTAATAATGACCTTGGTTTCACAATACCGAAAAGCCCCAGTTTTGGTTTGGCTGCAGTGTTTCTCTCTCTGTACAGGGCTTTTCTTTATGTGCCTGTGTCAGAGCTTTTAAAAGTATTTAATATTTGTTTATATCTCTACAGGAAAAGGTAAACACACTGTTTAACTCAAGGTTACTATGAAGTTAAGGAGACATACATATTTTTTATGAACTAGCTGTTCTCACGGTTTGTGATTTTTTTTCCTTTACTGTTCCCTACAGCACAAAGCAATTAGAATGTTGTAAATATTCCAGCGATAAGATTTTGGAAGACCATTTCCATGGATCGTCACCGAGGAATAGTGAGTCATTCCAGTGACCACTGAGGGAATCAGGTCCTGGACTAAACGAAGACAATGAAGAGTTCCAGGGCGCGGGGTCGTCTGGAAAAGATGCCCAGGGATTCAGTGGGGTCTTGGTAGGAATCAGAGCACTTGTCTCTCGCTGTTCTCTGCCTGATTTTTATGCAATGCTGGCATAGTGCTGATGTGAACTTGGACCTGTTTTTCCGTCCAGAGAGGTTATAGGAAGTGGAAGAAAACAGCACTTTATTTCTTCTATTATCAATAGGTCTCCAGAGACCACCTGATAGGTTGGGTTTTCTTAAACACATTGGGAAGAAATGTGCTTAGAGTGCAGACATGAAAAACAATGGCTTATCATCGCCCCTGACACACAGGTTTTGGTTGTGGCCTTTTGCAAACACGATGAACAGGAAGTTTGTAGAGTTCTATACACAGTATCATGGGAGTCATGTAAAAACACACAAAAGTTAAAAGAATAAGCATCAAATTCTATCAGCTATGTCTTTGTGGGTGTGAATATGCAATGCTGTGCTTCTCACTGTTTCTATATATTTCAAAATTTTAATTAGACAAAAATATGCGAAATTAAGTATCAGAATGAAAGGAAATAGCAGGTAATTAAACATCTCAGAGTATTTTAACACTGATGATGTGTGCTAAAGAAATATTATGTTGACATTATGAGAGTCAATTGACTCTAGAAGGATTTCCAAACATTTGACTCGCCCTTGATAAATTTACGTTTTCCCAAGTATTTGATGAGCCCTTGGAAACGAGCTGCTAGAGCTCCGTGAGCACGTCTCGCCCAGGACCGTCCAACCTTCCCAAGCGAACTCCCACCCCTGCCTGCAGGAGCCTCCCCTCCATCTCCCAGCCTCCATAAATGGGCTGGCATCACTCGAGTTTGTGGACGTGTTGGTAGTATTCTCTCCTCTCTCTCCCCCCCACCTTCTAAAATCAATAAATAAAACATTAAAAGTAAACCTGTCGTGTGACACCCATTTAGTCCATTTAAATGACTGTTTTTCTCCATAACGGAGTGGCCGTGTGGTATCTTAAGAAAAGCCTAAAATCTCTGCTGATGTTGAAGTACTGATTCAGCACACAGGACAGTCTCCTCTTTAGTTCACACGTGCAATCTCTGTTCCGAGAAGGCAGAAAAATTGAAGTTCTCTAAACTTAGATATTTTGTCTGTTCATGTCACTCCACCCATGGCGGAGGTTAAGGAAAAACAGAGCAAGACTCTTCCGACAGAGGAGCCTCCTTCGCGGAGAGCACGGCCTGAAGCGGGTGGACCAGAGGTGCGGGTGGGCACGTGTTGCCTTCCCAGCAGCTAACGGTTCCGGGGGGTAGCTCCCTTCTGCCACACACAAAGGGGCCATGTGTGTGCACAGGACGATGGCAGGAAATGAGCTCCCCCAGCCCACCCAAGGGAGTTGGTCATGGCACTGAGGCCCGGACGTGTCATCTCCGGTCACACCTGCACAGAGGCGACGCTGGTCGTGGAAACTGAGGTGCTACCCAGAGACTGCTGGGCTTTGGAGACCAGCCAGCGAGAAGTGCCAGCAACACCCCTCTTTCCCCCCTTCCCTAGTCAAAGCCGTGGACTCCTAGTTAAGTCTGAGTCACCCCACAGAACTGGAAATTCAGTAGCACGTATGAGTGCGAGAGAAGCCTAGAGCTTGCAGGAGAAACAGAAGAAAACTAATTTTTGTCTGATATCCTGTAATGAAAGAAACTACTATGGAAATTGTTTTATTACATCTCTTATTCCATGTTTAAAATAAATTTCTGTCATACATATCCTTGGTTGTTTTACTTAGACCTACGGCGCTAACTCAAAACACAGAACGTAAGCAGAGCTGGAGGAACTGGAGGGAAAACACGTGTGACCTTAAGTAGCGAGGGAAAAAAGAAACAGAAGATTGTTTGTGGTTTATTTAGAATACATTAGAAGTACAATTTAGAAAATGGTATGTAAGGAGAAAAAATCTGGGAAAAATAACAAATAAGTTTGGAGAATTGATGTCACAGATGACACTGCCCCTGTGGTGGCCCTTGATATATTTTCAGCCTGTGGCTCTGTTAGCAATGTACTGTTGTGTGGTTTTTTTTGGGGGGGTGGGGGAGATGTGGAGATGATGCGCCAATTTTTGTCATTAATATTTTATTCATAACAATTGTATGTTAAGGTCACTCTCAACATAGAAATTCTTAGGACTCCAGATAGCACATGCAGATTAAATAGAAGAATACTTTATGAGTAAAATTACTTACTGAAAGCAGATTTTGCCAAACAAAAATAAACTATAACTCAAGTAAACTGCGAATGATTTGTTTTTATTTCCCGCAACCAGAGGAATATAATCGCTCATTGTGGGTGCAGGTTCGTCTATTAGATGTCACCCCCAGCACGCCGGGACCGGTACAGGGGTGCTGTGAGCACCTCGGCTTGAAGCGCCAGCGTGCGGGCGTGCGCGCCCCCAGCTGAGCTCGCCACGCCCCGGTGCTCCTCTGACAAGCTGCCGTCCAAGGTGGCATAGGTCAGCGGGCTTACATGTTTCTAGAGTCTCAGGTTCCTTGTCATTTATAAGCATATTTTTTAAAAGCCATTCCTAACCTTACATTATGGCTTCATCTTTACTGTCGATGTCTTTGCTCCACCTGCCCTTATTTTTTTCCATTTGTCTAAACCGCACGCGTAGATCCTGAGAGCCGTACCAAGTGCCGGGTCCCTTTACGGGGCTTTAAATTGCCTTGTGTGGTGACAGCCATCTGCTCAGCGCTTCACTGACCTCCTCCACCGGAGCAACGTGGAATTAAAGTGGACGGTAATGCTCATCCGTGGGCACGGATTCAGACAGCAAACGGTGCACAGCTCTGCCGATGAACAATCGGGTGTCTTCATCCTGATGGGGCTTCGGTATTCAATTACAGCGTGACACCGTGTGCTCTGTAAAAGTACCTCGACACTGCGGGGAAAGCACGGCCCCGCCAAGGAGGCAGTCTGGGTGCTCGAGGGAACCTCACCTCCACGGCAGAAGATTAAACAGGGCGTGCGAATACTTAGATTTCTCGGACCAAGACAGAAGCTGTTTAGAGTCCGAATGGTAAAAACTCAAATTAACTTATATAATTAATTACTTTACTAATAAGGCCATTTAAATAAATGACCTTTGCTAAAATCTCTAAAGGCTGTGTGATAAGAATAATACCGTGTTTAAGTGTGGAATGGCTGGGCTTTGATCCTCACCCTATGGCCTCTCAGCTGAGTATAATTGGAACATATGTTTAATGTCCCCGTATCTGCCCAGTTCTCCATCTAATGAGGATTGCTTACAAAATTAAATAATGCCATGTGTTAATATTTGCTTAGCAGCAAATAACGCATGGAGTGAACTTTTGAGGATATTTGCAGTACCTAAAGGAAAGGCAGAGCCGTGCGGTCCCAGCTGTGTGGTCAGAGCCATCCCCACTGGACCTTTTTTTTTAAAGATTTTATTTATTTATTTTTAGAGAGGGAAGGGAGGGAGAAAGAGAGAGAGAGAGAGAGACATCAATGTGCGGTTGCTGGGGGCCATTGCCTGCAACCCAGGCATGTGTCCTGACTGGGAATCGAACCTGCGACACTTTGGTTCGCAGCCCGCGCTCAATCCACTGAGCTACGCCAGCCAGGGCCCACTGGGCCTTTATTAGTCCCTCCCTAGCGGGTCAGAGGCACCTCTGAGGAAGCTGGAAGTCAGGTTGCAGTTGGTAAGGAAGAACCGACATGTGATAAAGAAAGAATTTTGAAAAATAGGAATCCTCATACAATTGCCGTATGCTGCTAATTTGCTTGCTGGCTCACATATCTGCGAAGTGCAGAGCAGTGGGAGCATAAGAATAAACTCTGCGGATGGGATTCCCAGGCCGGTGCTGTGTCATGCCACCTGACTCCTTTGTGAACTGAGGTCTCCTGCCCCGCTGCGGTCAGGAGGGCGACCCCCCGCTCGCAGAGGCTTTCCTGTTTGGGGACTGGTCAGTGAGGTCCCCTGGCGCTCCAGTCCGCCTCCCTCCAATGACCAGTCAAGGTGGGGTGTGAAGTCTGGCCCTCGCAACGCCATTCAGAACGTGCTTAAGTTGCAACGGCTGCTCCAGATTTCCCCATAGAAGCAGCCGCTGCCTCTTTTGCAACTCACTCACGGGTCTGTACGTTACACTCAGCGCAGCTCCCCCATCTCTTAGAGGGTGTGTTTTCCGAAGATCTTCCCTGTGGATCTCCTAGACGCCACGCCCAGTCTCAGAGTCTATTTCCAAGCAACCCTCCAACACGTCCCATTCCAAGAGCAGCCACTGGAAGCAAACTCCCAAATAGGACTTTGTAGCTAAAGCAACCGCTGGCTTCACTGGACCCTGTGGCCGGCGGGAGATGAAGTCGACAAGATGCAGGTAGCTCTGGGAGCTGCAGTGGGGTGAAGGATGAGACCGTCGCTCCTGGGGGAGTGGGAGGGGATGACCGTGGGTGGGCACTGGCAGGGGAGTGACTCGGGAGCACAGCCGGCTCTCTGGCCCGGTATAGAGGGACATCTCGGGTGTCGCGGGGTTGGGGCAGTGGCCCTAATGCAATGGGATGGAATTCAGTATCTGCTGTTGGGCGCTGTTTTAATTTGTATTCCATTGTCAGAAACGACACTTTACGTTACCTCAATGTGTTTAAATGTATTGCTACTTTTTGGTGACATAATTTAGTTTATTTTTGCAAATTTTTCATTTTACGCATTTTTAAAAGCACGTTCTGCTGGTTTTCAGTGGAATCTTTTCTCTTTTTTTTTTGAGGAGAGATCTTTGATTTGTGTCAATTAGGCCAATATATTTTGTTTATGTATCCTATTAATTTTCCAAGACTTATTATTGAAACCACTAGCTACAGTGATTCATGTATTTACGTTTTAAGTTCCATCAGTTTTTATCTCCTGCTTTGAACTTCTTGATGAATTGATTCACTGCCATTGTAAAAAATTTTTCTTTATTCCTCGTGACTTTCTGTGCTCCTGGATGTATTTCATCTGATAGCGACACAGCTATCCTTGATTTATTTATCTCTATTGTGATGAAATAGACATCACATACAATTTACCATTTGAAACGTTTTCCAGTGCACTGTGCTGTGACCTTCACACTGCCGTGGCCCCCACAGCACCACCCAGCTCCGGAGCCGACACCGCCGTGAACAGGAACGCTGTAGCAGCGGTGTGCCGTGCCGGGTGGGTACTGGGAATACTGGGGGACACTCTGTAAAGGATGTGATTGTCCCCTGTGCTGTGAATGCAAAACCATCACAAAATACTACTGGATGTAAAAAGAAAGTGAACACATTTTTGATAAAAATAAGATGATAAAATGTTAATAGAAAAATAGAAGCATCTCCCGTAGAACAATTTGTTGCCAGATAGCTACTCTGCTTCATCAGCTTTATAGCATCTCAGAACTATGGGACAAAAACAAGGATACTTACTTGCAGTACAGACATAAATGAAAGATGCCCGAGCTTTCTGAAAACCCCGCAGAAGTCACAGTCTGCGCTCCCAGGAGGCTGCGTGCGTGACCTGGTGAGTTCACAGGCTGTGCTGTGCATCACGGAGACACTGTGCTAGCCTATGCTGCACTTTGTCTTACTTTGGATTCTGCTGTTAAGTTTAGAGATTCTACAATGTTCTGTACAATGGTAGAATGCAAAATGAAGGGTGTGTATACATAAAAATAAAAATAATATAAATGTTTGTGACTCTCTGTTCGTAACTTCCTATTCACGTACATTTTTATTAAATAATTTAAAAATTATGTTAACAATGCATCTGAGAGATAAATAGGTAGGAAACTCAGTGACGCTTTGGGAATTCGGAGGTGACCATGAACTCCGCGCACCTGGGGGAGGCAGGCATGCGGGAAAGTCAGGAAGAGAACATTGTGTCTGCGGCCAGTCCCTTAGTACCCAGCTGTCGTGTGGATGGGGAGGGGCAAGGAGGCCGTTGGAGCAGAGGTGCGGTGTGGGACGGCGGAGGGCGGCCGTGCACACGGGCCACGACCTGAGAGAGAGCGCGGGAAAGGCTCTGCGTGGCCGGACGCCGGCCAGCGCCCGCCGGCCGCAGCGGGCTCTCTCCAGCCGTCTGAGGGGCTGTGCTGCACATCACGGCTTTGTTCTGCCGGCAGCACAGACGGCGTCTGAGCAGCGAAGCAGGGAGCTAAAACGCGGTTTATTCACATTTTTTCATGTACCCCCCAAGAAGGATTTCTTGGGCTATTTTCTCAAGTTATTGGTTACTATTGAGGCTTAGTTTTTGGTAACCATCTCTGTACCCAGCTTCGTACTTGAGCAAGGTAACTTATTTAGTCCTAAACCCAACTAGCATCCTTGGAAAAAAAAATATATATATATACATAAAACTTTTGTATCATCATTTGTACCGCCAACATGTTTTATGCACAGATACATATTTCTAACAGTTTATTCAACAACATGAAAATAAACATGCCTATAAAGGAAGCCATGATTCCCACCCATTTTGGGTCGTGGGCCGCTGTCCCCACCTGTGCAATTGGCACTACTGTCCGCCTGAAGCAAATCTCCGTGTCTCTGTCGCCCACTGTCCCCATGTTTCAACAAGCTCTCTACATGCTATCTGCTCTGTTTTCTGGATTCTCGTCATTTCCTTCCGCACGCAACGGAAGGAAGCTTCCCGGGTGCGCAGCCTGGGACATGGCACGCCGTCGCGACTGTCCTCTCCGCGTGCGCTTCTGCCCTTTTCAACTACTCGGGGCCGGATTGAACTTTAAGCAATGCGCATGTCGCCATCCTCCTTGGAACATGGAGGTGATTTATTATTTTATTAAATATAAAGATCAAAATGATTCACATCAGCCTTCAAGTTCTGTACACTCCTGCCGTGAATACACCTCTAGCTTAATTCAGCCCCTCTGTGTCTGAGTCCCCTTTTTCTTTCTTGAAAGTGACGTGCACCCTCTTCGCCAGCCCATTCCTCTGTCTCCAATAAATGTTATTTATACGCCTTCCTTTTCTCTAATGACACCATTGTTACCCTTCAGTATCTCCGCTCAATATCCATCTCCTAGTGCGTGTCACCTCCTTAATGGAACGACCCTCAGACAACCTCCCGCACTGGTCAGAATTCTGTTTATGCTCTCATAGGTCTCATCTCAGTGTATAATTGTCCACTCACTGCAACACACTCAGGACTTTATAAGTTTGTTCAGTGTCTTCCTCTTCTGCGCACAGACAGGCCCCGGGACGGCCACGCCCAGGATGCTCGCACACTCCGGCTGCAAGAATGAAAAAGTGGGGAGATGAAGGGAAGTCAGAGAGGACGAAATGTCTGAGAAATATTTGTTCTTTTGGGGACTCTGCAAGTCAAATCTATTTTGATTTCTGGCCTAACATATTCGGGAGTGTGATTTAAGCCCATGAAACAAATTATAGTCATGCACGAAGGACTACTCAGTCCTCATTAATAATGCCCATGACATTGTAACAGCTTGCAAAATCTTGCAAATCCATGGAATATCCAAACCCCGAATTTCATATGCCTACACTCCATAGAGACTAATATCCAATGATGAACTATTTCCATGTATAAATCAGGTTTTGATTCAGGGAGCTGCTAAGCTTTCTTCCAGATCCAGCCGCACAGCACAGCCCTAACTCAGGTAAAGCAAGCCCACGTTGCAGACATAACTGGCCAAGAATCTTAAATACTCACTGCGTGTGACCACGGGTATGATCCTTTAGTTCACATGCAATTAATTGCTAATAGGATCTCCAATACTCAGCTGTTATTTCTAAAAGATATAGGAGGTGTTATAAGTTATATCTAGGTTATTTGTATATTTTGCAAACCTGAGCATATCACTGTTGAATTTAAGTTTTATGTAATAGGCATCACAAAGGCAGGGGACTGTCCTCTGTTTCAGAAAACTCATCCCCAGGGCTGGTTCCGAGTCCTGCACTGAGGGCCCGGCCGTGGAGGCTGAACGGAGAGTGAGGGCACCATGGAAACGCTGCCGGCAAAGAAGGACGCGGTGGACAGACTGAACGGACTAGATTAAAGACAAATTAATGAACAGAGCGGATCCAGTTTGCAGTCCATTTATACAAGTGTCATGGAGAAGAGGGGGTTACAACAGATGCCTTTGCCCAGCGGCATGGCCAGCAGGTCCAGTGACCAACAGTGAGCATGTCGGTGGGACAGAGTGTTGCAAACGGTGGGGAGTGTGTGTTCGGTCCAGGGCACCTGACTCCGGAGGCTGAAGACTGGGACTGAAATCCAGTGTGGATGTGACAGTCGTGAGGATAGACACTGTGAAAATTACGTCACAGGCCGACCCTCGGAGATGCAAAGATCCAGGGCACACACGAGCACTGTAAGGTGCAGGGCCAGAGTACGATGAACACATTGCATCCGACGTCACAGGAAAGAAGGAGACAGGATGTTCAGAAGGCAGAAATCTTCAACATGAATCCAAATGAAAGTGAGCAGAGGTAAAAATACAATAAAATAAATGTTACTTATTTGTTAGACGATATATGAGTATAAATTAAGTCATAATATGCAGCGTCATAGTGTCTTTTGAATAAAGAAAACCATTTTAAACGTTGAGACATTGTCATTATCAGAGGTGCTTTCTAACTCTCCAAAGTTCTAACCTTATTGAGGCAGGAATTGAAAATAAACTAGCTTTTGAAGAAACAGTTATTTTCATAGTGTTTTTAAAAAATCTCGAAGAGTTCTTCAACTTGCGATGTAAAGCTGAAAGAGACAGCAAAAATGACCCTTCTCTCATCACCATTTTTTGTTGTTTCCGTGTCTATTCTGAGGCTGGAGGGCGTGTCCGGTCACATTTTGTATTTCTTCTATTGCGTAACAATATCATCTCCATATCCTTCACCAATCTGTTTGCCCAAGACATTTTAAATTTTGCATGCCACTCTTTAACTTAATACTTAATAAATGAATTATAATTTAATAGCCTTGTGCATCCTCATTCATCCACTTACTGAATACTTTTAAGCTCAACACCAGAAAGTACTAGGTGTTAAGGTACAAATAAAAAACAGTTTGAACTTAAGGCGTTCAAACTCTAGTGGGAGACAGAAATGTAAAAGCAAAATAATAGTAATGAATGAAGTAAATTTTTACGGGTAAAATGATATAAATAAGTTAAAAGGCAAAATCTGAAGGAGAAAGTGGTCAAGACTACCATCGTTAGGAGAAAAACATAACCCTTAGAGGGCAGATGATGTCCGAGTTGTGTGGCGTAAAGATAACCACCAGCAGGCGTGTGCTTGGTACGTGGTGGGGGGTGCTGGGCCATCCAGGTCTCGGGCTGCCCCTTCGGCTGTCTGCCCCAGCCATCGGAGAGTTTGGAAGACGGGGAGAAGACACACTTTCTTCCTTTCAGACACGCGATGTTTTAGGCCTGAACCAGCTTTCCAGTTTTCATGACTTGCATAATTTGAGTGAATCACAAATAACCCTGTGCAGTTTAGGACATCATGCTTGTCTTTAGAAAAATGTGGAAAATACCCTAATGAACTGAACTGAATTTACATACATACAAATCGTGTTACGCTCTTCTTTAACAATTCAAAAAGTTCTTTGACTGGGCCGTGGCCATTCCCTCTTTATTAAATGCTTTATTTTCCTATTGTGGCATGTGACACCAGATATGTTAAGTGCATGTTTAAATTTTTATTTCATTTGATAACACTGTAAGCAAATCTACGTTTTGTATCATGTTCACCTTCTTCAGATATTTGCCTTTTCAGCTTACCATTTTTTATTTTCAATTATGGTTGACTTACATTATTACATTGCCTTCAGGTGCACACCCCATTTGCCTTGTGATGAAATTATTATTAGCCTTGTAATTACATTCACAAAATGAGGGCCTTGTAATTCTGATTGTCCTTTACTAATGATAAGTCTCTCTTTTTGTTTTCAACAGGGTGATTGCAGTGCGAACACAGGCTTTCGGAGCCGAAACCCCTAACTGAACTATCATCAGAGAGCACGAGGCTTTCGGGGCTAAAGAGGGAGTTTTCTCGGCTTTAGGAAACTTCCGGTTCTGGTGAACAAGCGGCCGTGTGGTCCCGAGGCCTTCATCGGTAAGTCGGCGGTGGCGGTTTTCCCACGCTTGATTTTCGTTCTTAACATTGTTACATTGATGCAGATATTTCTTTAAACCCTGTCTAACGCGAATGCAGAGGAGGAAACTGGTTTGAACTCTGCTTCTGGTGCCAACAGCATTATGTAATGAGGTAAACACTGGTAATTGTGTTTAGTTCGGTAACACTTTTAATTACCGCCCAGCTCCCCTTCCAAGTCTATGGATTTTACCGATCCCAAACAAACAGCCCGGCGCCAAGTGCGGGCGGCCGCATGGATTTCCGTTGCCTCATTAAAGGGCAGACACGTCGCTTTCCCGTGGTGGCTCTATCCAGAATGAGCTCTTTGCTCACAGTTTTTGCTTTAAAATAAGAGGCTAATAATATTATGTGCTTAATTTGGGGGTATCCTTTGTATCCTGTATATCCTTGCGTCGGGAACATCATAGGCACCTGACTGATGTGTGTGCAGCGAAGAAAGGATAGTAAAAAGGCTTAATGGAGAGCAAATGCCATGCGCTGATTTGTGGGGGTTTTGACCATGTCTAGGCATGAGCAACGAAGGGTTAATGCCTCATGTTTTCAGAACAGGTTTCCCCCACTTCTTTCCAGTTTTAGCTCGTGACTTTTCTCCTTCCACAATCAGTCTAAAAAGGGAACAGGAGAAGAATGTTAATGCCCTTGGGCCTGCTGAGCTCCTGGCTTCTGGCAACATGTATTTCCTTTGGAGGGTTTCATCCGTATTTGCTAAATACATAGTGACAAAGTAAATCAATGGCACAATTAATTGCAATCCATCTTCGGCTTTCTTGTTCGCCCTCCAGCTGCCCCTCTGCCTCCTGCGAAAGGGCCGTTTGGTAGGAAAGACGCCGTCGGGCACGCGTGCCTCTGTGCCTGCTCCGGTGTTTCCGGACGAAACGTGACAAAGGAAATGATGGAAAACCAATGAAAATATCATCCTTACGCTTCTTTTTCCTTTTCATGCTTCAGGTCAGGGTCATCAGCACCTGTTGGCCAAGAGAAATAGGCTCATTTCTAGAACATCCGTTAAGGGAGGGAGCCCCTTATTGTTTGCCTGAGCTTCTCCCCAGGAGGGGACACGCCCGGGATCTGCGGCATCTGGAAGGAAGCATTCGCTACATCGGAAATGACTGTTACAACCACCAGCAGGATGACCAGAAACCGACCGAACAAACGGGAGGAAAACATGAACACCCCTCAGAGACTGCCAGGAGGGACAAAGTTGGGGTCGGCTGCTGGGGGACCGCTCTCCCCTTTCCAGATTCTGTGTCACTACGGAGAGGACTCAGCCGTCAGATTCAGGAATCTCTCTGTCCTGCTTCCTCTGTTCTCTGAAACGCCACTGTCTCAGAATCATCCTGGGGAGCCCACGTACTCAGACAGACGCCCTTCTCTCGGGAACCGGACACGTGTCCCATTGTGCACCTAAGACATTTCGGCATCCACATTCAGAGTTTTATCTGCATGAGAGTAAGATGGAGCCCAATGTTTCCTGTGGGTTCGTAGATGGAAATACGTTATCCTGGTGTCAGTTAAAAGTTACGAGGTTTTCTACCTACATCACAGATGAACATGTTCGGGATTTTTAACTGAGTAACAACTGTAAAACTGTGAATGAAAATACTGCTTTTATATTCTGATGTGATGGTGTTTTGCTTTTGCACAACATAGGCATTACTTAAAAACAAATGCCATTTTTATTCTACTGTTTAGGTGAATTAGAAGCACTCTTCTTCTCCTTACTGAAACCTCACAAGGTCTGTCGGCGTCCCAGCAGAATAAACATAGTATTCAACATGTGGCTCACAAATACAATCTGGTAAGCAGTCTGTGGGATAGAAAAACTGTGAAGTGAAAAAATACATACACCAGAAATTTTTTAAACAGGCTTATAGGAATCTTTTCTATCTCAATGCGGTTTTATCATGGAACAGATGATTTTGCTTTGGGAAGAATAAATCCGCTCCCACAAAGAAAAGGCACTCGTTGACCGGGGTCCGGTTCTGCTGTTTGCACATCTGTCCCTCATGGTTTCTGCACCTCTGCCTTGGAAGATGACAGTCACGACTGACATGCCGTGGCACTTTACAGGACTAAGCTGAAAGATGAGCATCTATGCCAACTCCCTTTTAGGGCCACGAGTGAATGAGTTCCTACAGAATCACGCAGAAGAACGGACGAGGGAAACTGCCCTGGTCTGGGGTCGGGCATGTGCCGGGGAGCTGGGAGGTGGCCCTCACGCAGCAGCCTGGGGGCCGGCAGGAAGCACGACACTCCGCGGGCACTAGAGGCACTCGCAGAGCCGGGAGCCCGGAAGGCAGGAGGGGCCCCCTGGGGGAACCTGGAGAGGCGGTGAACAGGCTCCAGGAGTAATCCTGGCACCTCTGCCCACTTGGGCCCACATGTCTACAAAACTTTAGGAACTTTAATATTCCTACTTCATAGAATATTAAGGTAATAAGTTAAGTACTATTTTTTGCACAAATGATAGAAGTATATCAGATTTTTAATTCCACGGTCTTTAAGAGACTGATGAGGTATTTTTTATTGTTATTTTAACAGTCAAAACTGCAGGTGAATATGATCTAATATTGGCTTTTCTAAAGTAAATATCTATAAATAAAACGATCAAGACGTGTTCAAAGCTAAACTGAGGCGCATCAAGATTGCTAAGGGCTTACTCAAGCAGAAACCAGTCTGACCTGGGCAGCGTCCCCCGGCAGGTGGGAGGGGCTCTGGGGAGCTGCACACCATGAGACAGTGTTACAGGCGGAGGGGATGAGGAAGGAGAAGGTTCCAGTTGGCAAAAAGTGGGCTGTTACCGCAAAGTCTCCTCCCTTCAGGGAGGCCAGGGGTCTCCCAGGTGGACCATGCCTCACTGACAGGCTCCCGGTTCCAGCTCTGGGGGAGCCAGACTGGAACCCAGGCTCTGTCTGGTGGCACGGGCCTTAGCATAAGCGACTCCATTTCGGGGCTGTCATCTTGTGTTTAACCGAAGATCTAACCCTTGGAAACTTCTCTGATGTGTTTTTTTTGGGGGAAATAGAGTCATTTCAGCTCTCCGACACCAGAATACCTGTGGCTATTGCTTAGATGTCTCATCCCACCTTCCCCCCAGGGAACGGAAGTAATTTTGGAGTAATCTTGTGGAGAAAAAAAAGAGAAAACAAGCAAACAAACACAGGATACAAATGCCCATTGACTGTGGGTTAGAAACTGTGTCTTTTCAGCCTGGCTGTAATACCTCTTGTCATCTGGGTTGGGGCGGTCTGAGGAGTGCCATCGGGTCACACGTGCCCACACACACGGAGCCTTCCGGGCCCTCCACCCCTCTCAGATGTGACTGTGTCCCCGCAGGGCCCTGCAGCGGGTCTCCCGGCCCTTCCCCACTTTCCTGCTGCAATTAGTTCTGAGGCCGGGACTGTGAAAAGTCAACTAACAGAATTCGGAAACCCCCGCCTATAGAGTAGAATAAATTAGCATTTAGGCTAAACTGCTTTAAAACTAAACTACAATGACATAGCAAGAGTAAAACCATAGGAGGAGCAAAGAAATAATCGTATTTGAACAAAAGCAAAAGTTTTCACTGGGACAATATCTTCTGCCGGAAACATACCAATGTTTTCAAGATGTTTATTGTAGGTAAGACTTCTTCATATAGACGAAGATTCCAATAGATAAATGTGTGGATAATGGGCTTAAAATTAGGTCAAGGGATTAATACATAATTTTCATCAAACCATGTTCAAATACACTCTTAATATTAACAGTACCTTTGTAGTAGTTATGCCATCTTTCTCTTGTAAATTAAGTCTACAGAAATGGTATCGAGTTCGTGCATTACCCCCACACATCGACACGGGGAGGGCTGGCGGGCTGTGCTTCCCAAGTCCCTTCGGTGGCGTGGTCAACGACCAATGAGGATGTCCTTGAGGAATGACTCAGCGAGTGTGTTTATTTCTGCACGAAGGGTCTATAAAAGATGCTGCTCTGTGAGATTTTCTTTGTGCACTGCAAGGTTGCGTAAAGCCTTACTTTTTAAAAAATTACAATACAGTTAACATACAATAGGACACCAGCTTCAGGTACACCACACAGTGATTCCACATTTGTGTACTTGACAAAGTGACCACCACAATACGTTTGGTAACAAGCTGAGAGCTTAAATGGGCTGCATGATTAAGAAAGTAAGGAACGTTTTCTCTTGTTCAAGGTCATAGAAATGATAGATGATAAAAGTGGAAAACCAGCAATGCCGTGTGACTCTCACTCGGACCCGGTTTGTATTGATATGACGCACTGTGATTTTGAAAATCCATTCAGGAAAAATGGAATATGTCTTCATGACCACTACTAATTAATTGGCTCTAAAACAGGTTAAAGAAAAAGAGAATTTGAATAGTATTAGTTTTTAAACATCTTGAAATGAATGTGATTTCAGGTAATGCATTTCTATAAATGAATTTCTTTTCCCCCCAAAAATGGAATATTAGAGTTCTTATGACTGAATGCTCTTTTTCCAGAAACCATTCACAGTCCTGGTATTTATTTATTAAACAGTTACAATATAGTATCTCTTTGAAATTCTGTGGTTTATTTTCAAATTCCAAAGCCTCTACCACAATTAAACACCACAGAGAGGACTGACCGTTGGCTATTATAAGGCCAAGTAGAAACTAATTCAGATTCATATTTCTACTTGTAGTGAGCTTCTAACAAATAGAGAGATAAAATGAGATTAACTCACTTCCACGGGCAGGAAGATGGATAAAATGGATTTTCAGAAGCAGGGACAAAAATGTATTTTGGGAGTGTTACATAAGCTATGCAAGAGCTCCCGTTTTTGGGTACATGTACAAATTAAGTTTTGCTTGTGGTCAGAATGTGACAGATAAGTATCATGGAGACCTTTGGTTCTCTGGGCGCAACTTCTGGGCGCAGGCTGGCGTGGGGCCGCCACACTGGTGGGTTCCAGCTCGTTCCCCCAAGGGAACTGTTCACCTCAGAGCAAACTTTGATTAACCTGCTCAGGTCAAAAATATCAAAAGAATAAATAGCAGCAGGGAAAATCAAATGTTCCTGCGGGAAAATATGGGAGCAAAGATCAGACTGGCAGGGCTTTCGGTTTTTAGATCCGTCGGGCTGGTGACAGTGGCAGCCAGGGACCGTTCCCAAGTGCGACTGTCACACGCGGGGGAGAGTGTTTCTCACAGGAGCAGCTGGGACTTCTCCCCACTCTCACTCGTCCCCCCCCCCCCCGGGTCTGCGGGTTCCTCTGTCATCGACACTGGGTGACGTCATGTCCCTTATCAATCTGCAAAGTGCTGACATGCTTTATGAACATGTTTCTCACACTTTGGCCACTATATTAATAAAAATGGGAAAAATCAGACAAGTGGCACTGACCTTTGTGGCATCCTGCGCGATGCGCGCACTAGCGCGAAGACTGCTCTGAATGTCCTCCCAGACCATGTCTGAAACCTTTTGGCTGAGCTTCATTTCGGGGGCCGCGTGTGGATTTCTTAACCTCTGAAAACCCCATCCGAAATACGTGCGCTTTGTTCTCCTCCTTTCCCGAAGGTTCTCTTTATCATCCGGAAATGAGCTCGGTAGACGGGAACACCGGCAGGCTGGCCTGGCCGCCTGGGCGTGCTGGTCTACAGTGTGGATACCTTCCACAAACAAAGATAAAAGGGGCTTAAGTGAGAGCTGTTTGCTTCCCTTTCAGAAAAGTTGCATTTATGAGATAAATGGAGAGTAATTGGGTTATGTGTCTATCCTTCATTCCCAACGCATAATTTTATTGTGGCAATATAAATTAATTTTAAGGCATTTTGAGTGTTGCCTACTTGATCGTAATGTGACAAGTTAACCACTTCGTGTAAGACGTTTACAGCTCAATAAACGTTTATAAATACTCCATAAAATCCTCTATGAACTAGAAACCCTAGTGATACAAAAGCCTGCTTTGATATAAGGATGTGTTTGCTTCTACATTAGGGAGAGGTTCTAAAATACAATTAATCGTGATATCATGACTACCCTCACCGAACACATACTACGTGGTTTAATTTAGCTTATTTTTTGGTAGACTTTGTAAATGCAGATGTGGCTCTATGGCGGTGATGTAACACATTCCCTTTCAAGGCTACATGCACTTTTCGTGCATTTGACGACAAGTAAGTCTAAGTCAGCTTGTTTTTCAGTTTGGAGATTGAAAGTAATAACGCACAGCTAGTTACCATTAGCCTTGTGGGAATGAGTCCCAAAGCCGTAATTTCGTGGATCCAGCCAAATCACACTCTTCAGGGAAATGTGCGACTCTGCGTACTTCTTTTTCCTTCAGAAAATTAGAATCAGTGTGTCCCAAATTATCAAGCATTCCCTGCAGTCACGGATTGCAATGAGATATTTTAAACTCATATCTGTCATACCTGTGTCCGGTCGTTCGCTTGTTGATTCGTCTTTCGTGACAGATAAAGTCATTTTGGCGGTCACCTGTGAGCCAAGCCTCTGAACTGTCTCTACGTCATGCCCTGACTGTGTGGGTGGGCGGGGACTTCAGATTATAGGCGTGTAACTCAAATGGCCAAGCACCTCCGATTTAAGCCACCTCATCTCTTACTTGTGCTCCGATTCTTGCCTTGAACAGAAAACAAATAAATGGATTCTTGATTGTTTCCGTCTGCGGGGTCACTGGCTTGATCGTCTTCCTCAGCCTTCAGTCCTATTACTCCGTGTACTGAGTTTGCTATCATCTGGAAAGAACCAGCCTTCTATCTGAAACACGCAGGTTCACAGCTGGGCCACGGTTCCCTAATGATGAGTCTTTCTAAGGCCCCTGCCTGATCATTTCGTGTCATTTTTTTCCACACCTGCCCTTGTCTCACTTCCTGCTGCGGAGCGTGAGAACAGCGAAAGGAGGCCCAGGCCACACGGTATGTGCCTCCCCCTGGCATCTTCTCCTGGAATCAAGACCATTTCGTCTCTGTAAGCAGAACTGCCGACATCAGAGCTGTCAGCGGAGTATCAGCCGCTCAAGACACGCCGTAACTCTCACCCAGCCTGGCTTCCTTCTCCAGAAACTGACTTCAGACTGACAGGAGCTGCTCTCTACCTCCTTCCCACTCCCCGACTAAAAAAAAAGTTGTTATTCCTTCCTCTTATTCTTAAGTCACTGACAGGCAAATGTCAGATTCTAAATAAAGGACACATCTTAAATGTGCACAAATGAGATATCATTTTTCCCACAGACATACTCGTACAATGTTTACACTGTAACATTTAATAACACTACTGGGTACCAACCTATTTGTTATGGTAAGCTGCGTCAATGACACGAACGTTATTCTACACTAGTGACTGAGATCATAGAGGAGAGAAAGGAATGGGGGGGTGGGGAGGGCCATAACCCTATGATACGTCTTCAGTTCAGCCAAACTCTGACACAAGGCTAGCACACTAACCTTCTTCATTTAATGCTGTCAGTTTTGAAGACTCTCTGGAATGGAAATTAATATTAGAAATATTACCTGCTGGCGATTTGCATGGACTTTAATGAAATCATTCCAAGGCACCTGTACAGGGAGCTCAGCCTAATTAACTTCATTTTCATGCAAACCCCTCAACAGTCAGGCCAGGGTAATCAGAAAGGATTTTTTTCTATCCTTAGACGGATGGTGGCAGACACAAGTTTGTTCGATGAAGTCTGCAACGCATCACTTCTAAGAGAAGAAAAGCAGCAAAGCAGTGAGATAAACATCAACGGAAGAAAGATTTGCAATGTTGGAGGCTTTCACTTTCTCTTAGATTCTTTATTTTCCTCTGGGCCACAGACACACACACACAATGCAAAAAGTAGGGGTGATGTCCACACAACGGCCAGACAAGAGGTAGCTACATGCCAAACGATCAAAAACAGTCAGAGGCCAGCTTTCTCATGACCCGGCCCACCTGCTCCTGGTCCGTACTTTGTTTGCACCAGTGGAGTCGGTAATCAAGAAGCAACCCCGGAAGGAAATGTGGGATGCTTCCTCCTGAAATGATGGAGTGACTGCATCCCGCATCCTTTGGTTCCCACCGACTATTCCGGTGTGCAGTGAAGCGAGGGGCATTGACTGCATGCCTGATCGCAGAGGTTTACATCTCCGCCAGTGCCCACATTCGGGGTACATTTAGCTAGAAAGTGCTTCAGCCAACCTGCCTCCAACATCAGACCTGGTGTTTCCACACCTGACTACAGTGTTGGCAGGCACGGTCCCTGGACGATGGCTCCTTCTGGACTCAGAGTATCCTATGTGGTCCAACCCTATATGTTTGTGTTACTCTCAACACAGGTGGATAGAGGAATAATGTTATGATTATCAAAGAAACTTCTAAAGCGTAAAGATAGGAATGTTTGTTTCTCCCCAGAAAAGCTTAGGAAAAATAAGGTAAATTGCAGAAGTTCGATGATGAGTGGTAACTCCTAATGGGACTTTTCTTTTATTGTCTACATTAATAGTAAAGACCTTTAATCAGAACCACCTAAAAGAAGGACAAGAACAAAAAGAATAAAAAAGAAAAACTAAGTTATAGTTTATATAGATACAGTCAGACCCAGGAACGAAGTTAGTCGATTTTATCCCTTTAGAATTTATAAGAGCAAATAAACATTGTCCAAATAAATGTGTTTTAAGAGTCAGGTTGACTTCCAGTCAAGTTTTATTTTTCACTATCTTGTGAATAGTTAACATTTATGCCCTCTGTTATATTCCAACAAAGCCCTTTACGTGAATTATGTCATAAATTCTACAAAGTGAGGGCAGTAGCAACCAACTCACTGCGGCTTGGGCAGGATTACATGACATAAAGAATAGAAAACATTCTGTAAAGGAACAATATTCTTATTTTAGATGTGACAAGTCTAGAGCTTATCATCAGGCATCAGAAGAGTCAAGACTAACACACAGGATCTCTCAGTATCAAACCCTGGGGCTGCAATGACCATGTTTTGTGGTAACTCGTGAGAGCTGATGTGTGTGAGGGCCCCACAGAACAGCTTCCATAAGGAGGAATAAGGTAGCCAAGGACTGAGACCTGTCAGGCAGAGAGTGGCTGAGAACTCTCCCGCCAGTGGTGAGAGGTGACCTGTGTCAAAGCACCTGGAGAGATGAGAGGTGGAGGCGGATATTCTAACATAATTAAAAGAGGTGAAGAATCTCTGTGTTTCATTGAATTTCCTTAGAAAACACAGAGGGTAGTTTTGGGAACCTCAGAAACAGAAGAGGCTCCTGGTAATCAGTCTAGTTATAGGGGAAAAAAGGTATATCGTTGCATAACCGAGTTCTTCCTACAAAATTCAGGCCCATTCTTCCACTCCTATTATTTCTTCTTCTTTCTCTTCCTTTTCTTTTCTGCCCTTTTTTTCTTTTCTTTTATTGAAACTCTGGCTAAAATTGGGTCATAATGGTATTTACCAATAATAAATAAAAATGACAAAATTTAAGTTTTCAGCTTAAGATTTCTTCTTTAACCTTAGGCAGGAAGAAAAAAATAACTCCATAATTCCCTTTGGAAAATTGTTGATATGGTAATTCACAGCTACCAACTTGGGCGATCCCACTTCTTCAAAGCTTTCAAGCATGGAGAATCTTTCAATATTTCAATATTTTTCCTCTGCCGTGCAGAAGAGGAACTTCTGATTTCCGTAGCCAAGGAAACGAATTCCTCCAACTCTGAGCCAACATTGAACTTCACAGAAGCTGGAAGAAATACATGCAGCACTTTGAAAAGCACCATCAGCATTTGCAAGGAAAGTGGGACTCAACCTCAGGATCAGCTAAACACAGTGGCTTTTGGGTGGATGTCATTGAAATGCAGCTTCCTTGTTGATGAAAATCCTGATGTTAATTTTAAACAAATGATCATTACATTTTCAAAAACGTCTCGAACTAATTTTAAGGTTGAATATTGGGAAGTGCTGTATTTTCTATTTTCATATTTATTATTGCCTTGCTTATGAGTCCTTGTGTGAAATGTCACACTGACGTAACCCAAAATCCGTGTCTTGAGATAGAGGAAGGGACAGAAGAGGAACAGAAAGCTCTGTGGGATGGAGAACTGCATGGGATTTCCAGATTATATTGTTGGCGAATGTGTACCAGGGGTGCCCAACCGTTTGGCATCTCTGGGCCACACTGGAAGAAGAAGAGTTGTCTTGGGCCACACATTAAATACACTGAGACTCATAATCACACAAAAAAGTCTCATCCTGTTTTAACTAAGTTCACAAGTTTGTATTGACCTGCTTTCCCAGCCATATGGACTGTGTGTAGTCTGAGGGCCTGCAGATTGGACACCCCTGGTGGACAACAACACTCAGTGCATGTGTTTCAAACAAATCAACAAAGCACCTAAGTAGTTGTGTTTTGAATGGAGGTAGCCTGTGCTCATGAAGTTTTACGTTTTTGCAAAGTTAAACAGAAACTTTTACTGAAGGACTTCTTAGAGAGTTCTCAGCCAGGGCATTATAAAACTCTGAGCAGCAGCATTCCAAACTTTTTGACAATGGACTTTTCTTAAGGGATATTTATTCAGTTCTTGAATAATAGTGTTTTTGATAGTATTATTCTGGGCAACATTTGCTTAGAAAAATCTGTAAAAAAATGGTCTCTTAAAAAGCAACTTGTCACAATTTTTTTTACATTTCCTTTAGTCTGTGAAAAAGTACTTTATTCTTGTAATCTATATAATTGTTAATATATAAAAGCTAAACTGAACAAAAGAGAGCACAAAATGAAATTTCCATTCACAGCTAGATTTCTCACCTTTCTCTTGTAACTTTTTGGGGTAATTTTAACATTTACAAAGGAGAAAAATGTCTGCAAAATGTATTATATATGGCATATTTTTTATACATGCACAGTAGTCACACAAAGTAACTTAAATGAGTCTGTGGTGAAGATAGCAAGGAAATAGACCATGATTTTATAATTGGGAAGACATTTATACTTCCATAATTATTATGGTTGGATAGGTCAATATTCATATCTTAACCCAATATAAGTCCATTTCAAATGGGTGAGGTTAAACATTATTTAAAGAGTAAATTAACAATGAAAATCTATCAAAGCAATGAACAAAGTTGTAGTAATAAATGCTATAGATTTATGAATGTAAAATTTAATACAGATGTTCCTTAAATACATGATTAACTTCTTTTAATCAATGGATACAAAATTGTCATTTCTCGATGAACTCATCTCAAATGCTTCAGTGTAAGTTTAGAAGATGTTTATTTTCTAAGTTAGAATTGAGAGGCTATCGTAATATCGTGTGTCTATTTTTGACTTGTAAGTTTAGTTAGATATGATAAATAAACCAAATGATGTTAGAGAGGATTGAAGCCAAGTTTCCCTCTACTGGACGAGACTCATGTGGCAGAGGGGGAAGGAAGTGTACGATGCCAAGAGGTCCACACCCAGACCACCGCCCACAGAAGCACCACTGGGCAGTCAGTGTGATCGAGGATCAGCTCAGCATAGGGCACCACGTGACTGTCAAACAAACTCTGTATGTGACAGCTCATGTTTGGGAACATTCCTTGTAATAGTGGGGAATTTTATACAACTCAATGTGAATCAACACTGGAGTAAGATAAATTACAGTTTATTCTTAAATAGAATAGGACAGTGCCCATGAAAAATGCTGTAGATTGACTTCTGGCCAAGATGGAAGCATAAGCAGATACACTGTGACTCCTCGCACAACCAAAAGAAGGACAATAACAAATTTAAAAACAAAAAACAACCAGAACTGCCAGAAATTCGAACTGTATGGAAGTCCAACCACCAAGGAGTTAAAGAAGAAACACTCACCCAGACCGGTAGGAGGAGTGGAGATGGGCAGCTGGGCAGAGAGGACTCACAGCAAGGCGGTGGCCGGAGGACTGGAGTGGGGAGTGGCTGGCAGAGCAGGTGGCCCCACATTTGCGTGTGGGTAAACTGGGAGGAACAACTGGGGAGCAAGACAGGCCGTGCAACCCAGGGTTCCAGCAGGGGGAAATAAGGCCTCAAAGCCTCTGACTGAAAAAGCCTGTGGGGGTTGCGGCAGTGGGAGAAACTCCCAGCTTCACAGGAGAGTTTGTTGGAGAGATCCACAGGGTCCTAGAATGTACACAAACCCCCCTGCCCGGGAATCAGCACCAAAAGGGCCCAATTTGCTTGTGAATAGTGGGGGAAGTGGCTGTAAGTGGGCCAAGAGCCCAGCAAGTGACATTATTCCCTTTTAGATTCCTCTTCAACATATAGCAAAGAGGGTTGCCCTGACCTAGCAAATATCTAAGGCTCTGTTCCTTACTACAAAACAAACCTATCAAGACAAAAAATGGCCCAAATGAAATAATAGATCCAAGCTCCAGAAAAAAATACAACTAAGCAATGAAGGGATAGATAAGCAACCTATCAGATGCACAGTTCAAAACACTGGTAATCAGGATGCTCACAGAAATGGTTGAGTATGGTAGAAAAAAGAGGAAAGAGTGAAGGCTATGAAAAGTGAACTAAAGGAAAATGCACAGGGAACCAACAGTGATGGGAAGGAAACCAGAACTCAAATCATCGTTTGGACCAAAAGGAAGAAAGAAACATTCAACCAGAACAGGATGCAGAAACAGTAATTCAAAAAAATGAGGAAAGACTTAGGAACCTCTGGGACAACTTTAATCATTCTAACATCAAAATCACAGGGGTGCCAGAAGGAGAAGAGGAAGAACAAGAAATTGAAAACTTATTTGAACATATAATGAAGGAAAACTTCCCCAATCTGGCAAAGGAAATAGACTTCCAGGAAGTCTAGGAAGCTCAGAGAATCCCAAAGAAGTTGAACCCAAGGAAGTACACACCAAGGCACATCACAATTACATTACCCAAGATGAAAGAGAAGGAGAGAATCTTAAATGCAGCAAGAGAAAAAGAGACAGTTACCTACAAAGGAATTCCCATAAGAACCATCACCTGATTTCTCAAAAGAAACCTTGCAGGCAAGAAGGGGTCAGAAAGAAGTATTCAAACTCATGAAAGGAAAGGACCTACATCCAAGATTATTTTATCCAGCAAAGCTATCTTTTAGAATAGAAGGGCAGATAAAGTGCTCCCCAGATAAGGTCAAGCTGAAAGAGTTCATCATCACCAAGCCCTTATTACAGGAAATGTTGAGGAGACTTATATAAGTAAAAGAAGAAAATGAAAACTATCAACAGTAAAATAACAACAAACTCACAACTATCAAATACTGAACCTAAAACAAACAAGCAAACAAACAAAGCAAACAACTAGAACAGGAACAGAATCACAGAAATAGAGATCACCTGGAGGGTTATCATTGAGGAAGGGGAGGAGGGAGAGAGGGGGAAAAGGTACAGAGAATAAGTAGCATAAATGGTAGGGATGAAATAGACAGGGGGAGGTTAAGAATAGTATAGGAAATGTGGAAGCCAAAGAACTTATATGTCCGACCCATGGACATGAACTAAGGGGCAGGGGGGATGAGGGTGGGAGGGGGTGAGCAGGGCAGGGGGGAATTACAGGGGGAGAAATGGGACAACTATAATAGCATAATCAATAGAATATATTTTAAAATGCCATAGACTGAGGGAAAAAGGGGAGATAGATGCAAACACTTAGTGTAGTTCTATACATGATGAAATTATGAAGATAAGATATATTATAATCATGAAGACAGAGTAGCAGTCATTTGGAGGGAAGGGTCTGTGACCGGGGCCAGGCACGTGCAACACTTTGGGGCTACAGATAGTATTTGGCATCTTGATCTCTAGTGGTTCCCTAGGCATTCACTTTCAAATGGATTATTCAACACACCCACTATGCTCTGTACTGATACAGAGCAGTGTTTGTTTAGTTCCTTTTAGAGAGATATTTTTCATTGATGATTTGGCTTGGCTTCCTTCCTCAATATAATTACAGCACATGTAATGGAGAGAAGGTGGATTTGGGAGAGAACCGGAACCAGACACAAGTTCAACTTCGTCACTTACTAGGAGAGATGAGTTAGCCAACTTCTTTTACCTGTCTGAGCTTCATTATTTATTTTCTCTAAACTAGGAGCAAACACTAGCCTCACAGGGTTGTCTGAGATTTCAACAAGAAGCTATAATTTAGCAATCATATGAGGGTCTTTCATCTCGCCCGGCATTTTTCAGTCCAGTCATCTGTGAGATCGTCACGTATTTTGGAAGCCAGAAGTACTCTGCTCAGCAGGTGTGAGTGAAGGGTCATCTGCGCTTATTGCTTTTCCTGCAACAATAGCTGCTCTCTGCCGAGCAAGTTGCACGGAAGCTCTGAAGTGCAGAGGAGTTCTTGTAAGGAATCACCAGATAACTGTGAATCGAGGAACCAAGTCAGGAAGTCAACGGAAATGTGTGCGGAGGAAGTGGGAGTCAGGAGACAGTGTCTGGTATCCTTTAAAGTTTCACATGGAGGAATAGGTATCCGTGTTTTAAGAAGACTTCCTGGTGATCTGGTTGGTTTCTGAACGCTGAGAACCACAGGCCCCAGCACCGTACCCTGCTGCGGGGTACGTGACAGAGAGCAACACACGGCTGGACCCCCAGGGACTGCGGGGACCACTGGAGGCTCACACCGCATTAGGAGCATTCTATTCAAGTGTCAGACGAGGATGTGTGCCCTCAGCAGCCCCAGCTGGGGCCCGCCAGAAGATCCGTGGAGCACCCGAAAGCTTACGTCTCTGCAGGGAGAATAGAGGAATATGAATTTCCTAACCGAAGGAGCAGGCTGGAGAGAAATTGGATTGGTCACAGGACAAGGAAGAGGAGAAGGAAGAGAGAGAGAGAGAGAGAGAGAGAGAGAGAGAGAGGGAGAGAGAGAGAGAGGAGAATCATTTGGCAAAACGAAAACGTCACAAACCCAGGCTTATGTTGGCTCGGATGAAGTTTGCATCTCGAGCCCTGCAGCTCACGCAGGACCACATTTTGCTCCTCCCCCCAGGGGACATTTGACAGTGTCTGGAGTCCTTGCAGGCTGTAACAAGTGGAGGTAGGCGATGCTACTGGCACCTAGTGGGAGAGACCAGGGGTGCCGCGGCAGCGCGGGAGAGCCCGCCCCGCAGAGGATCCACAGTGCCGAGGGCGAGAGCCTACTCGGGCTGCACGTATGCAGTAGGCACATCCATTGAACGCCGCCGTGTGATTCACGTCTGTCCAGTCTGTTAATAAATACAATTAGCCAGGGCAGGCAAGTTAAATCATTAGGCAAACAGTAGTTATCAGTAAAACACCACTATTTGTTTGCACAGTTTGGTCTGAACTCTCGGGCTGCTTTCTCTCTTGTTCTTCCATTTACTCTTGAAAGATAATAACCTCAGAAACATTTCTTACTGTCCAATTTATTAGTTTCAGGAAAAGAATAGGGCGACATAGGAAAGTATCATTTGCATGTATTTGACTTTTATCTCTTACCCATTTAGTTTCATCAGTGATAGAAAAGAAACGCAAAAGAATTTACTAGAAGCAGTTCGGGACTGCCTGGCTTCCTCTTTGTCGCAGAAATTCACTTGCAGCCAGTGCTTCTTCACTCCTGTTGGCTTCCATTACAGAAGAATTAATTTTGCCTGGCAAGGTTAGTCGGCGCATACTTAAGGTATAATATTCTCGGAGTTTAGTAGTAATTCATTTATATTGTGTCTATTAAATAGACTTAAAGCTATCTTCAGTTTAATTGGTAGGCCAATTTTTTATACCACTGACTGGTGAGTCACCATATCTTTTTTTTCGAATAAGTTGAAACGTATCATATCCGTGTAACGACTACAGATGTTGCTCTGTATGCTCACTATGAACGAGGAAGGCCTGAAAATGGGTCTTTCTCTAAACATCTAACTGAAGACAGCAATGCACTCTTAGTTAGGGCTTTTATTTTAAAGATTTTATTTATTTATTTTTAGAGAGGGAAGGGAGGGAGAAAGAGAGAGAGAGAGAAACATCAATGTGCAGTTGCTGGGGGCCGTGGCCTGCAACCCAGGCATGTGCCCTGACTGGGAATCGAACCTGCGATGCTTTGGTTCGCAGCCCGCGCTCAATCCGCTGAGCTACGCCAGCCAGGGCTTAGGGCTTTTGGAGATGCTGGGGCAACATTTGCTCTGTGGGGCCTGTATTTCCCAGTGAGTGAGTTAAACCATGTGTCTACATCGCTTCCCCTTTTGTGACTGAAATTCTGTATCGCTTGACTCTGCTCTAGTATTATATCATACATGATTTTGTATAATATTCATGCTAGTTATATTATAATAAATAGTAAAACCTCAGTTCCAATATACAAATAATAAAACACTGATAGTTTCCTTACATGTATAGTTATTTCTTCATTTGTATACATAATTTCAAGGCCTTACATACCCACAATTGGGAACTTTGTATTATTTATTGGTGGTCTAGGGAATTCCATGATCTGATTTATAGTTGAAATAGACAGTCATGTGTCATCCATGCAATGACCCACACACACATACAAGAATGTATAGATTTGTGTGTTTTGTGGAAGAATATCATTTCCAGGAAAGCGTCTTGTCCAGGACAGAGGAAAGGATTCTGAACATCAGTAAGCAGACACGGAGAGAAGGAACTGCTGGGTAGCAGAAGTTTCTAGGGTTTTTTTTTTATTTAAATACTAATCACAAGATTGAATGGAGCTGTCTTCCTGATTACACAAAATGTAATCATTTCCCCGTATTTTGATGAAAAGATTTCCCAGCCGCTCTGTCTTGCGTATCCTCAGTGCTCTGGCAGAGCGAGTGTGAAATGCACTGATATTCAATACTGGGTTTGAGATGGAAAGTCTAGCACTTATACAATTATCCTGAGAGAGACTTTGAAATGTAAATATATTGAATCGTACTGAAAGGTTTAGGATTTTCTAGCTGCCTTTGTTATTGATTTGTAGCTAATTTCTCTACGGTCAAATTAAATACTGTGAATTAATATAGTTCTTTAGGCTTATTGACACTTGGTCTAGACGGGTTATGTTCTGGTTTAATGTAACAATGTTCCTTGCACACTTCAAAGGATGTGCATTATGCCAGTTTTGGCTAAAAGATCATAGTCAGATGATAAATCGATGGATCAATAGATAGATTTATACTGTTTTTAAATAATATAATTATGCCTACAAACATGCCACTTATTCTTTGACCTTGTTTTCATGGCGATGTCACTGACTCCTGTCTCCTGTAAAAGTAACCGAACAAGGAGGCCGTTAGTGTCAGGTGGCTTGGGTATCCTTGCAGCCTGCAAAGGCGAAGCAAAGCCTGAGCCGGTCAGTTCCCGTAAAAGCTCCCAGGTTAAGGAGAACCGGTCACACACAGCCTGCAAGGCAGCAAGTGAAGCTGCAGCCAACGAAGTCACTCCCCTTGCTTGGCTTCAGCCTCTCCTCCTTCAGCAAGAGCTCTCTCTGGGCTCCTGCCAGCCCTGCAGCCCCGCCCACTCGCAGCTGGGTTCCTCCTGGTTCCCCCTCCCGTGAGCTCAGGTGAACCCCTGAGGACTTCAGAGTCCCTCATCTTTTAACGCTCTGTTTTACAGTGAACAGCTCTGGCTTTCAGTTACTTATTTTCACTAGTCGAAGAACCTACATCTTCTTGTAAGGAAATTTTGTAAGATTTATAATCCAAAAAAATTACATAAACTCTTACAACCAACAAATAGTTTCACTGGTAACTTCTTTACTTCTTTCTGACTTTTTTTTTCCTTTTGCAAACCTCCACACATACACAGTTTAGGAAAATGAAATTAGACTAGACATCTCTTGAAACATCATTATCACAAATACAATTCTATAAATATATTTCCATGACAACAGATTTCATGTGATCTTGAACTCGCTAAAATTTCAGTGTTTTCTCAGCTGTTGAAAAATGAACACATGTATACTTTAAAATATTAAGTGATTATTAAAAATAATAATCTATGTGTCATCATTCTTTTGGATCCATTAATACTCCATAAACATTTTTAATCATCATTTTTAAAGGTGATTCAGATACTCAGTCATCAAACCCTGTCAATTCCTGCCAAAACGTTCTCTTCCACCTTGTTTCTATGCAATCTTTCTGCTGTGGAAGAAGTCACTTGTAACCTTCAGTCCCGGGCATCTCATCCTAACGCCCCTGTGGATGCGTTAGGGGAGCAAACTGGGGAAATGATGATGGGGATCCGTTATTTGGGAGAAATTAAACGTGAATAATAATGGTGAATGCCTCCATCACAAACGACTGGGCCATAAGCTGGATTTGAAGGGAGGGGACTTCAAACAGTGGTATTTAAACAGTACCCGGGAATAAGCTTTTCCTTCCCCGGGGGGCCTTGTGGGAAGGGAAGCAGACGCCTCCCTGGGAAACATGCAGATAAAGTCATTGCCACAAAACACACAAGCTTCTGTATTTTTCACTCAAGCCAGAATGTTCTGGAAGAGGTAACACCACAACTCTTCTCTGTGTTAAAGAAAGAGATGGTGATGCAATCCTGTCCGACCCTACTGAAATCGTTTTTCTAGAAAAACAATTTCACCCTAAAAGGAAGTAAAAGATGAGCGAATGCCGAATTTCTGCATAATACACTCATTCATATATATGTGTGTATACACACGCACATACATATATTTCTACTTTCATTTTTCTAGGTTGCTGCCATGCAGAAAAAGGAGCCAACCTTAAAACCGCCTGTCCTAAAACACCGAGATGAAGTCCGCGCTCGCATTCTCAAAGACTGGTACATAATGGATGCGCGTGGTCAGGTAGGCTCCAAGCAAGGCCTGTCGCTGGCCCGGCCCTCGCGAGGGTCGCTGCACCGCACAGCGTGCTCGTCTGCGATCTGTGTTTTGAGAGCCTCGCGGTGCATCGCACGGTGCTTAATCTATTTTCATGCCCTTGAATTTTAGATTGCTTCCAATTTTTACAATTCGAAGACTACCTCGGCGAATATCCTTACAGGTAAGTTCTTGTTAACACATTCAAGGAAGTGGAATCGTTTTTCAAATACTTTTTTTTTCTTTTTAGTGAATGTACTGGGGTGACACTCGTTACCAAAATCAGGCAGTTTCAGGAGCCCAGTTTCCCAGCACACCCCCGGTACCTCGGGGTGCGTTCGCCACCCCGAATGCCTCTGAAATGAGCACACCCCGCGTCGCCGTGACAGCGTTTCCCTCACTGGTACCGATTTAAACTCCGACTGTCAGCACCGAGTGGGGGAGGAATGTTCGCTTCCCTGAAATTACCATTCTTCCGAATTGGGACAGAAGATAAATGTCATCTTGTTAATGTGAATGTCTTTGATTTCTAGTGTTGGAGGCCAGTGTTACGTGGCTTCTATATGCATGGAATTGAAATTCTTCCCGGGCCTTGACTGTTTTGTGGAGCAAAGTGAATAATGGGGAAATCTAATACCCTCGCACCCGGGTCTCCAAGTCCCCGGAAAACCGTTTTCCTATCAGAATGTCACATATTTCTTAGGGATGTTTATGAATATATACAATCACCGTATCATTCTTATCTTGTTGGGGAGAGTTCATTTCTCCCTGAATTCCATCAAGATTACAAAAAAGTTGCTTTCTATAATGTATTTTCTTCCCCTGAAGCAAAACTTCATATTGGAAGGTTCTTTTTCTCTTTGTATTATTTCACTTTCATTGCGTTTCGTTGGCTTTATCTTGTGGTTTCCCTCTATTTGCTCGGCCTTTCTTTCCTTGGACTTTAGCCTGTGTTGGAACGTAACGTTAAATGCCATTCAACGAGCAAATTCTAAAATTCCCCTTGGTGGCTCAGAGAGTGAAATCTCCTTACTTTTAATTTGAGATTATGTCTGATGTGCACAGCTTGTCACCAAAATTTGGTTGGCATTCTATCTTTTATTCAGTTTATATATTTTTGCATCAAGGGATGTCTGCTAATCTTGTTCCCTTGTCTGATAAAAGCTCATTTCTCCTCCAAATAGCCCAGCAGCTTATCCCGATCTTTAGTGCCTGGCTCTTCCAGGACTTGGCCTCACTCCCCCCGCGCAGTCTAGGTAACTGCCGTTCTGGAACCGCTATCCGCTCCCAGGAAGTGCCAGGATTCCTCTCCCCGCCACGGATCTGTGTCTGTGTAGCCATCTGAGCAGAGCTCCATTCTTCCACTTTTCCTGATTAAAATGTAAATTCACTCAATGTGCTGTTACTTCTCCCCCAATGTTTTTTTTCTGAATTCCAAACTTCCTTCTAAGGACCTGAATTTTCTGACTCTCTAATATATTCTCATACCACCCCCTACGTTTTCCCTGTTTATATTTGAATTAACTGTCCTACAAATCACTTTTCTTATGCTTATGATCTATCCTCAGCTTCCTGAACATGGCCTTTGTGTTACTCAGGTTTGCATCTCATCTTAACACACTGATTCCCCTGACACGTAGCAGGCGCTCAGTAAGCTCTTTGGGAAGTAAGTAACAAACGTGCACTTTATTGTAAGTGAAGGAATTTGTTCCCGAGCAGGCCAGTTGGGGCATTTTGTTGCAAACAACACATTAACAAACAAACGCAGGACACATGTGTGTACATATTAGGGCTGCCGATGGAGGCCCCGGTTGATGCGCCCATCATGTGTAGACGCTCTGCAGGCACATACAGCGTGAAGAGCAGCCAGCACGCAGGGAAGGGCAGAGCCCGCGCTGGCATGTCCAGGGGCACTGTCCTGTTCTGTTCTCGGTGGGCGCGCCGTGCCGCCCTGGACACACCCGCCCCTGCCATCTCTAGGAGCGCATTGTCTTTTCAGCCACCATTTACCGGAGAGAAATTTGCTTGCACCTCTTTTTCCATATCCGTTTTGAACAGGATTATCAGGCAGGGGCATAATTGGAGGAAATCGCATGCCACGCATGAGATTTTGCTGCAGGGGGAGTAAGAAAGCAAGCCTTAGGCTTAAGAGATAACAGAGATTAAAAGATACCCCTTGGAAAAATTAAAGCAGTAGCTATTCATCAAATACTTAAACATTGAAGAAGTAGATCTCTTCTTTTTTTAAATTTTATTTTAATTGTTGTTGCAGTACAATTTTCTATCTTTCACTCCCATCCCAGCCCACCCACCCAGCCCTCCCCACCTCCCTCCCATTTCCACTCCCCCCGAGTTTTTGTCCACGTGTCCTTTTTATTTGTTCCTGTGAACCCTTCCCCTTTCCCCTGAAATTCCCTCCCCTCTCGCCTCTGAACACTGTCAGCCTGTCCTCTATTTCAGTGTCTTTGGTTATATTTTGTTTGTTTGTTTGTTTTGTTGATTAGGTTCCTGTTAAAGGCGAGATCATATGGTATTTGTCTTTCGCTGCCTGGATTATTTCACTTAGGACAATGCTCTCCAGCTCCATCCATGCTGTCGAAAAGGAGCTCCTTCTTTTTTTCTGCTGCATAGAATTCCATTGTGTAAATGTACCACAGTTTTTTGATCCACTCATTTACTGATGGGCACCTAGGTTGCTTCCAACACTTGGCGATTGTAAATTGTGCTGCTCTGAACATTGGGGTGCATAGGTTCTTTTGGATCGGTGTTTCAGGGTTCGTAGGTTATAATCCTAGCAGTGGAATTGCTGGGTCAAAAGGCAGATCCATTTTTAGTTTTCTGAGAAAATTCCATCCTGTTTTCACAGTGGTTACAAAGCCCAGTAAATTAAGTACTCAATCTCTTAAGATATATCCTCCATTTTTTTCCCTTAGTGATTTTCTGTTTCCAACTGTAAACTTTTGAGAGTCGCGCCCATCCCTTTCTGTGCACAGGTAATAATAATCCCTGCCATCACGTGGCCATCTTGCAGAGGGCTGAGGGGAGGGGCGGTCTGGCTAACGGAGAAAGCCCACCCGTCCGCTGTAGCATCGGCATCCAAACCCTCGCAAAGGCCCTGTGCCTGAGCCGGGCTTCTAGCTGAGCGTAGGTTCTGCGCCAAAGCGCTCACTTTCCAGTTTCACCACTTCCCAGCTGTGACGGTAGCGAGTTCCCTAACCTCTCTTTCCTCACTGCTGTGTTGAGTATGATAATGAGTCCCTACCTCCCTGGGGAGGGAGAGGACTCAGTAAGATAATGCATTCAGTACAACACGTGGCACGTGGCAAGCAATTCACAACGGTGTGTCACTCACGTTACCCTTCCAGGAAGCAGCTGGACCCATGTCCCCTCCCGCTCCCCACTGTGTGCCCCTCTACTGTCCCAGAGACACACGCGAGCCTTTCTTTACCCGTGAAGCTTCCTGACAACTGGATGGATTGCCGATTAATATTACTGGACACAGTAGCTTCTTAACCTTTGTGCATTGTCACGGATATTTCAGTGTTCCTGTAAGAAAATAGGGAGTAATGTATTTTTGCCTGCAGTTTGATGGAACCCTTTTTACGGCCCAGTGGATTCTCATTGATCATAGTAAATCCACTTGTGCTCTGCTTTAGTGATTCTGAGTACTCATCACTTAAAGTAATTGTCACGAACAGATTGGCGTTTGAATCAGAGTAACGTTTTATCCACTGGGTATAGGACCGCTTTCGGTTCCTGGTTTCTGGCCATCAGACACTTCGGCTAGAACTGGCCAGAGCATGCACCGGTCCATCCAGTTTTGCTGTGACAGAGTTTGTTACTTATTCCAACATTAAGACTTTGCAGATGACATTCAGGGACACAATCATGAGACAATTAGAGTGAAAGAAGTTCTCATTATTAACAATCTCCCAGCCAAGATTTATACATTTGTAAATGTCACAGAACGTAATTGTGATTTATAACATTCTGTGGGACTTTGGGTAGACGGGGACAAATCTTTACTGCCAAGGTGCGTTCCTTAATCTGCGGGTCAGCGGGGAGCCACTCTGGGATTTATGTCTGGACTAGCCTCGCCACAGTAGTTCCCTGCCCCCTCCTCCGTCCGGGCCCCGTGTCCCAGGAACCTCTTGGAGGAGCGTCTGCTCAAGGGCTTGGGTCTTGTCCTGGCCTTTCACCACCCAGGGTCGCCTGTGGTCAAGGCTTGGTCTGCTGGCTACAACCCTCTCACACAGCAGTGTTCCTTCAGTTGCTGGGCAACGCAGGCCCCTCTCCTGCTCCTTCTCATCTGCATAGGAATCATCTCCTCTTTTAGAGACACCGGTCTCTGCCTCAGTCACGGCAAACCCTGGACATTTTCTCCACCCCAATGTGTCTGTGCTCCGCCTCCCTGGATTTCCTACACTAACACTGCTATCCGCTCAGTAACTTAAGAGTAAGGGGGTTTGCACAATAAAACAACATCTGTTTCTCTGACCAGCATGGCTCAGTTGGTTGGGTGTCGTCCAAGAAAGTGATGTGTCGCCGGTTCGATTCCCAGTCAGCACACGTGCCTGGGTTTCCGGTTTGCCCCTGGCTGGGGAGTGTGCAAGAGGCAACCAGCCGGTGTTTCTCTCTCTCCCCCTCCATTCTTCTAAAAAGAAAGTAGCGTGTGTTGTGTTCTGGATTTTGCACAGTGTTCATTAACATTTCCGGGTAGATATAAAAATCATGTTTCCCAGGACTGAATCGGCAGAAAATAATAAAAATTGCTGTACTATCTTTTTTTTTGTATTCTGTATATTTAGGGTATTTTGACCTTTCTGGCAGGAAAGAGACAGCCCGCCCCCTGCCCCCCAGGACTAGGTGATCATGAGAGACGGCAAGGGGTTGGCGGCCAGGGCCCAGGGAGGGAGCGCTCTGTTTCCTTGGGCCGTTCCTGGGCCTTCTTGTGCGGCCGCGCCAGATGGACCATCATGTAGAACAACTGGGAATGGTCACCAAACGCAGTTGGGGTCCATCATCAATAAATTCCCTTTAAATATCAGAGATGTGCTTTTTTCTCATTATATCCAGCTATTTCTCCCAGAATCCTCTCTTTTTCCACGTTGAGTCCCATCAGGCTCCCCAGGCTTTCCTCATTCAGGGGCATGTTCAAGGCTGGAGCGGACCATTCCACGAGCCTGGACGTGGGGCACCTGCCGCGTCATTTCCACAGGGGCGGCCCCCGGGTCGCAGAGCTGGGCCCTGCTCTTTGACGGGCCCTCCCTGCCGGTGAGCTTTTGGGAGAAATGACACCCTGTTGGGAAGAGAGAAATTACTAGAGAGAAACTGGATCCACATGGGTCTGCACTTCGAAACTGAAACGAGGGAAAATAAATGCTAGACCTTCTGATTAACAACATCCTTTGTAAGAAAATATATAAGTGCAGCATTTATTATTTACTAAGATGTCAAATAACTAATGACCTTTACCTCTGAATATTTCTTTGCACTTTCTTGATTTATACTTGTTATTATAAGTATGAACAAATACGGCACCTCCTTGAAAATAACTTTTCTCTTCTGCAAATGGTTTTTAGCCTGAAGAAAAATCACACATAAAAAGTCAAGCTGAGAAAACATTTTCCTTTGGGTATAAAACTGTTACTATTACTCTACTAAGAATCTTAAAACCCTAGTAAACACCACTGGTTCTTCAAGAATAAGAGAGTTCTCAAATGTAATATTTTAAGAAATTTTGTTGACAAATAAAAATGTTGAGAGAAAAGTACATATAATCATAAGTAAATAATTTATAAAGCATGTGTATTCTTTTATGATACTTATCAGCTGAAATCCATGAATTCTTATAATCTACCGGAATAAGTTATAAATGAAACAACAGCTCCATATTCAACTATCTCAATATATTTATAAAATATATATAAATAGCTTCCTATTTCATTTTACCATCATTCTGAGTTTTCCTACACTTGTAAATAAAGCGTGAAAACTAAACCTCTTTCACCTATTTACCCCCGTCTGCTATCAGTAAGTAGAAATTTGAAAATATAAATTAGTATATGGATTTTTCCCCTTGCCTTGTTCATTCCAAATAATTACATTTCTCACCTTTTCTCAAATCTGCTCAGCCTGAAAGTCCTTTCACTCCAATTCATCATGAATTCTACTTTTTTTTTTTTTACCTAATACTTTATACAAAAGGCTACAATCAGAACAAGTAAATCTGGGTTGTATTTGGCTTTGAAAATAAGCAAGGATAATGAAAGATTTGTCTGCGTTTTTCATTGTGGTGAGAAGAAAGGAGGTTTGAGCTATTCCAGGGGTCTGGAAATGTGACCGTCGCCAGGGCTAGGCCGGAACGTCTGCATTGCTCTGCTCGCAGTACTCGCTGCATTAGAAGCTCGAACTCATTCACACATCAGAGCCCGATGACCTTGCCGCTCTCTGCAGGATGGCGCTTGAGTGAAACCATGGCTGACGAAGAACTCTTTAGGAGCATCCAGGGAGTTGGCACAAAGTTTCTCTGAACTTATATGCAGGTTTTTTTTAAGTACATCTTGCAGTACACATAAAAGATGAACAGTTTGTAAGTACAATTTGGAAATAGAACATATGACATAAATGTGTTTCACTAACCTTCTGTTTCTCTACAACCAGGGGACTTTCATGAACTTGTAACGTTAATGAAAAGCTCTTTTTCCAGATAGCACTCGGCACTGCTCAGACATTTGCATTTTATGTAAGAAATCAACACACTAATGAGGGGACCTGCTATTTGATTACATAGTTTTGTTATGCTTTTTCCAAAGTGTTGTTTTAGAAATGTCTTAAAATCCATATCAAATAATTGCTTGGTTTACACTGTTTACTGGTGATGATAAATCGTTACACTAAAAATACGAACTGAAATTTAATTTTAACATTTAGACTAGACCAAGGAGAGAAGCTGGTGAGGCCACATCACAGGCTGCAGAAGGGTGGCGTCTAATACGACGTCACACCGATGCCCGCGTCCGGAAGAACCGCAGCTTCTGTCAGATGTACTCGTTTCATTCAAGGTGCATTTGCGTAAAGATTCCAGAAATTTTCCACATAAAATCCAATTTGAGAGTGTGTGTTCTTCACAATCCATTAGGCTGCGCTGCAGGAAATGATCAGAGAGTTTGTATTTCCTGTAACAAACAATGTTTAAATTTGAAACTTTGGATCTAAACTTAGATTCACAGATTCTGATTTAATTACTACCCGGGAGCTTGGTCATTTACAGACTGAAATTGATTTTCCTGGGAAAGTTGAAAGTGCACAGCCATGTTACTATTTAGTTTGTTGCAGATTTTTTGTGGAAACAGTTCTGGAGATCGCTGCAAAGTCCATGAAGCTGGCCTACACACTGGTTACCCCTGAAGAATGTTCTCCAGCATGAAATCTCCGTCCAACGACAACAAAAATTGACCTCCTTGTTTATGCGTCTCTAAAGATTTTAGGTTTTCCATCTTGGCAATCACAACTGGAAATTTGCACTTATAAAAATGTGTCATGGCCTTTTCTGGATGGTGATGATTAAGTTTTAGGTCTCTAATGACTAAGGCCTATAACTAATAAAAATAACCATACATTTCAGCTTCTAATAACACTTGCAAATACTTTCAAACTATTTCTGCTGAAAAATGCCAAGTGTCAGGTGATTTACATGAAACATACATCTGAATACGTAACTGAGCTTCCAAGAACATGAGAAATACATCATAGTAGGTGTGGAATAAATACTAATATGAAACTTGAATATCTTGAAGACAAAAGCCCATCAGAATGGAATTTTAGTTTAGTTATTTTTTTTTAATCCTCCCCCAAGGACACGCTCACTGATTTTAGAGAGAGGGGAAGAAATGTGGGTGTGGGGGGAGAGAGGGGGAGAGAAAGAGAGAGAGAAGCATTGGTGAGAGACAGAATCATCGATTGGTTGCCCCTGGTATGTGCCCTGACTGGGGATCGAACCTACAGCGTGTTAGTGTCTGGGACGATGCTCAGCCAGCTGAGTCCCCCTGGCCAGAGCTCATTCACGTCTCATAAAAACAGTAGAGATAATGACACAACTAAATGTATAGTTGGATGAAGATGAATACAGAGTTGGAGATGGATAGAGGTATAAATATTATATCCTTTTCCACTGAACGGTGCTAATGTCCCGGGGCCTTAAGTAATGTGTCCATAGCCACGTGTCTCCAGCTTGGTTGGAGCAGTTGAATGTGCTGTGTGATATCTCCCAGAGTGAACTGCGGTCATAAAAGTTGCTATTTTTTACATTAAGATATAATTGCCGTAACAATATATTAGTTTCAGGTGTACGTTGCAATCATCCAATATTTGGATATATTGAGACATGATCACCACACGAATTCTAGTGAACATCCCTCACCACGCATAGTTACAATTTTGTGTGTGTGTGATGAGAACTTTTAAGATCTACTGTCTTATCAACAGTCGGATACACAATGCACTATTACCAGCTACCGTCACCATGCCACGCAAGACAGTCTCGTGACTTCCTTTATGAGAGGAAGTGTGTACTTTGGCCCGTCTTCATCCCCTTCCCCCACTCTCTCCCCCGTCACTGGCAGCGAGCAGTCTGTCCTCTGTGTCTGTGTGTCAGGTTCTGCTCGGATGTTCCTGTGCCACACACGACACTGGCCTTTCTTGGTCTGAGTGGGTTCACTCAGCATAACGCTCTCTAGGTCCATCCATACTGTTGAGAGCAGCAAGGTCTCCTTCTTCTTTATGGCTGAATAACGTATAGGCTGCTATTGGGTATTTCACTGCATGTGCATTCTTTGTGTCATGTATGAGTGTGTCCAAGACAAATATGTCACATGTACCGCATGCAAAAAACACGTTTTCTTGAAACCAATACTCAGAAACCTGCCACTGCCTCTCCTCTCCTATTGCTTTATTATTTATTCTTTCAAGAGACGGAGGGTTCTGTGACAGACCATGACGTAGAATAGTTTAACTTTCCAAGTCTTGCCATTTGTTCTTTCATTCATCCGCATCCGAGGCAACCCCATAAAGATAAAAATGCATTCCAGAAACTTCTTGGCCAGCACCGACTACTGCTTTTCTAGCATCACTCTTAACGCGGGGATTATGTGCATTGAGGACACACTGGCTTCCGGAGGGGAACGCAAGCTCACTTCGCCGGGAGGACCACCGAGCCCGCCCGTGAGGAGCTGGAGAAAGCAGGAGCGATGAGGCGCGGAGGGAGGGTAAGACTGTGGGGGAGCAACGGTGGAGCTAAGCGCTCTGCTGTGAATCTTGCAGCACAACACTCTCTAACCTTACTGAACTTTTTCTCTGGATTTACAGCGGCTCTTTGGTTTTAAGGTTTATGCCCTTTACTGGTTAATATTACATAAATTTAGAGAGTAATTCTATTTTGAGAGCATGACTTTACCTGGGACTTATTCGTTTCCGCCTAGTTATAAGATTGAATGGAGCGGAGAGTGATTAGCATTTGTTGAGGCCCTACTGTGTGCCAGGCATATATTGTCACATTTTCCACTGACTTCAGGGTGACCCATTCACTTATTTTTTCACTCCTCCCATTGGTTGTCACTTCAAAAGCACGCTGTGACCACAGTGCGTGACGGCTGGTAGAGGGACTGGTGTGCCCCAAGCACAGCCGTGCAAGAAGGCAATGAAGGTCAAAATGCACGTCGCTTGCAGTCAGCTAACTTACATTTCAATGTCTTTAATTGGTTGAAAATTGGGTTATCAAGAATTCGAGTTCTTTGAAGCAATGCACTCTTTTGTAAGTAGAATATTTTATTTTATAAGCATTCATGTTGTTCCTTGTTTTAAACATTTTAAATATTTTTTTCTAAAAAAAGTGGTTGTTCCCAGATAGCTGAAAGCTGTCTGAGTGTTGTATTAGAAACCCGTTATGGAAATCTGGAAGGATTTTACAGTGTAGATTTTATGAGAATAATGTGGTTGTTTCTCTTTAAGTAAAATCAAGTATAAATGGTACATGTGCTACATCCAAATGAAAGATTAAATCAGGTCAGTTGCATTTTATGAGCTTACTGCTTTCAAAGCAGAGCGGAGGAGACACTGAAAGAGAAAAAAACCAAAGACTTGGCTTCAACCCTGTATTTTAATAATATCACATGGAAAAGCACACATTTTCAAATGTCCAAATCTCAGGTGGCCTATTCAGTTTTCTGGAAATGCTACTTTATACCTCTTTTTTTATCTTTAATTGGAGAGCATATTCTCTTTTTGATGTGATAAGCACATATAAGCATCCCCCAATTCACAAATTGGGCATATTTCAAAAGATTGTTTTAATAAATTGAATTTTGAGCTCACAGCCCTTCCCCCAGAGACAAGTTTTAGAATGATGCTTGATTCCTATATTGACCATAAAAAATGCATTTTTACCCATTGTGTGACTGAACCATTATAAAAAAGAGAATGTAAAATCATATCTAATGTAAATTTTGTCACAATCTAAGCAATTCACTTTCTTTTGTTCTAACAACATTTTTATTAAGTAATTTTGCACCAAACTCTGAAAAGATAAACACAGAGCGGCGTGCACAAGGCCTTGAAGAGTTCACACTCGGACTGGCTGGTCATTATTATTTGAGGATTGCAGTGTATTTATGGGGGCAATTTTCCCAGGCACTAACCACGGAGTCAGCACGCAGCGTGCAGTACGAGTCTGCAGGGGGTCGTACAAAGTCTCCAGGGCCTGGAGTAATTGACTTCATCAATCTCATCTCAATAACATTGTGTGACTCCAATGTGATTCCCTTCTTCCGGCCCAGTTCCCCCTACCTGGTGATCTCATTGATTTAAATTTCTTTTACATTAATTACTTGCTACAGGAAGCCCTAAGAACGCGCCATGATTGAGAGGCGATGACTCCGATCGCAAGCGCTCCATCAATCACACCCCGTTACTGCCCTTGTCTCTCTTTGGAAATGAGAGGAGAATGTTCTCAGTCTGGGGTGAGAACCGGTTCTTCAGAGCAGACGAGGGGCGGAGCCTAGACAGGCGGGGGCGGGAGGAGTCCCTCCGTCTCAGCTGGGTATCTGGGGTTGGAACACACCTGAGGCAGGAGTGTTGGGGGTGGAGAGGCCACGGCGAGAAGCTTTGAATGAAAGAAGACTGTGGAGTTATATGATAAATTGGACTTGACCCTTCTTTATCTGAGAGTGACCACAGCACTATTTACTGCACAGTGTGTCTGAAAATTTTGAGGACCTGCCAAAAAATCGCATCACAGGCAGACAGAAGACTGACCGTAAAGGAAGTTTTAAGAGGACGAGTAGAATAGGATGAGAGTATTCAACGACCTTCAAGGAGAGAAACAGGAAGATCTTCCGGTGCTTCCTGCACTACTCCTTCTTCCTCGCGTCCTGGGCTCAGTCCAGGGGTTTGCTGATTCAGTCTATTTGTGGCACTCTCTTGACTTGCATTTTCCTGCTGGCATTTCTCTTGGTTTCTCAGCAAACATTGTTTCTGCCTTACTAAAGGATTCATCATTGTCTGCCTAAACAATTGTAAAAAAGCATATGCATGCAGATTTTGACTCTTCTGTACAATTTATTTTCCCTGGTTAGGCAAAAAATCTCTTTATAAGAATGTTACCATAATTGAACAATCTCCAATGAAGGAATTAATTAAAATAAAAATAAGATAAAATTATATAAAGCCTAATAAAAATGAAATGCCCCTAAAATTGATATTTGTGTTTCTGTAACTCAAGAGAAGTTTTCCGAACATCATGTAAAAAAACTCATCATTTTATGTCAACTTTATTGTATATTTAGTTCCCATATATACATACATTGTTTGCTTCCTGAGCTCTCTATTCTCTTCCATTGGTTAGTTTATTTACTCTTTTGTTGATACTATAATGCGTAAATACATGGGGGAATCAGTGCAGAGAAGAGATAAGGACCAAGAATGTTTTCCAACTTTAAAGGCAATATAGAGGCACTTAGAAAGTGAGTGATAGGTCAGATTTTATTCCATATGGACAGGAATCATAGGTATTTGCAATCAGTGAGACCACGGCCCATGGGGTGAGTGAAGGCCATCTTGAGGGGTGAGATGACTAACAAATGGAGAGAAATAGCGACTCACTGGTGTGTGTTTTTGAGGCGTGTTCATATTCATAAATGAGGTATTATGTGGAAAAGTTGTAGTCATCGATGCTAATACTTACATATTATTTACCAACAGAACAGTTAACTGAATTCTTCCCTGAAGTATGTAACGTTTTTATAAGCAGAAGTGGTATTTTTTTTAATGGTGGCTGGATCCAGGTGTTTTCTTGCGTGTGGGTCCCCATCACGTGAGAAGCAACCCGCTGGGCCACCCATTTGTGTGACCTACACCGGCCCCAGGGGGCCGTCAGCAGGCCAGCGGGAATCGTGACTGCCGCCTCATTACTGTGACTTTTTGGGGCAAGTTTACAAATAAAAGTATGTCTAACTTTGTGTCCTTTCATGAACATTTTCTCTTTCCCCTTTTTTTTTTTGCTTTTTCTAGTACTGCTTTTTCTATTTTCTCTGTTGCCCTCTTTTCCTTTCTGTCCACAGTTCTCGCCTGCTTTGGAATCTCCGTTGGCAGTCTCTTCTTGTGTCCCTTATCACGGTCTCTCTGCATCTCTTCTTGATCATTCCTTGTCTGGTTGGATTTGTTAGACCCGAGAAGGAAAAGAGGCAATACGCTATTTATGGAAGCAAGAAGAACATTTTTGCAACTCAACAGGGATGAGAATAAGAGAGGGATACAGTTTATAACAAACATAAAAACAAGGTACTACTGCTTGTAAATATGACTCTGCGATGAACTAAAGATAAGAGTTCAGTATTATGGAAGGGTGTGTGTGTGTGCATGTGTGTGTGCGTGTGTGTGACAGAGAGAGAGAGAGAGAGAACGGTTTTGCAAGGATGTTACCGATTCCCTAAGAAGGGCTCTTGAGTAGAAACATTTCTGAGTTTTGCATGTGAAGCATGCCTTTCTGTAGTTTTCAAGTTGGAAGCATGTGTTGGATACACGTACAGCCCTGGGCTTACATGTTCTTCCCAGGACTCTCCTGAAAGCATTGCTGTGGTCATGTTTTGATTTTTGCTTTGGAAGAAGGTCTCTATCATCCTGATTTCATCCCTTTAAATAGGATGTAGTCTTTTGTTTTATTATTTTTTTTTGCTAGGAGGCTTAGCTAAACCTTTTCTTATTTTATAATATTTAAGTTTCTGATTTGCGTAGTTCTTGTATATTTGCAAATGCTTATTTATCAATATTGAATTTTTATTGGGATGTTTTGTGATCGTTCTCCTCTGCTTTATGGTTTGTATTTTGGAAAATACCCTCATCAGTGATAATCCATCTTAATTTTTGCCTCTCTGGGTGACAGGCTACCTGAATATCTTCGTTATTTTTAAGATGTCTTAAAATGTCAGATTTTTCCTTGACCAGAGATCACAGCTATTTCTATGGCATCAGTGAGATGTTTGGGCGAGTTACTGTATTTTACATCTAAGAAAATGTCCTTTCGTTCAGTTCAAGCACTGGAAAGGTTGGGGTGTGTCTGCTGATATGAGGATACTTTTATTTCTATGTTATTCTTAAGTTCTGTCATTTTCTTTCTTCTCGCCTTTCATCCCAAGACCCCAGGGAGCACAAGCTCATGCTTTTATTCTGGAATCTGCGTTATTTCAAGTCTACGACCCTTGGTCGTGCATACTTCTGGCTCTCCATTCTAGCTCGCCAACAGTGAGCTCTCTGATTGGCCGTGTCCAGACCCTTCTCAGTATATCTCCGCTTAGGGCAGAGCCGCTTTCTCGTGTGACTGTGTCTGTTCCTCATTGTTAGGGATCAGCTTCCTGTTTCTGTTTCCTCTCTGCCTGGCTTTTTACCTCTGCCTGGAACTAGCCATGCTTGGCTGCCAGCTTCCACACCGAAGCGTGACTGAACTTCGGTGTGTTGTTTGTCCCGGGTTCTGAATGGTTTCGTGCATTCCAGTTTTGGAGCTGCTCAGTTTTGGAGAATGTGGAAAGGGACGTGAATTTGCTCAGCTCTGCGTGTCCAAGGGAAATCTCAAGTTCTTTCCGATTCTATTTTGAATATTAGAATATGAAACTACTTCTTGTCAAATGAGCCTTTTGCAATGTGAATGATATTCGTGGTGCCATAATGGGGTTTTCCATTATACATGCATTTAAGGAGGATATTTAAACACTTGGAATTCATCTATTTTAGTGTTTCCAGAGTAAAACATTTGTGAGTCATGATTTCCAATGGCAAATGCACATATTCCAATATTGCATTTCTATAAATTATAAGATAATAAACAAAAAATTTCTTTTTGAAGCTTGTAACCTAGAAAAGCAATCAGTTGTTCTAGCCAATGGTAAAACTGTTCTGTATCACCCAAGACACTTGCTCTTGAACTTCACTGGAAGCAGGAAGTCCAACAATGGAAAAAGTTATGAAAAATGTGTATTTCTTTGCAAGAGCTACAGAAATTCTGATGTAGCAGGTCTCTGGACTGACCCCCCAGGAGTTTCATTTCTTACAAGAACCACAGGTCATTCTGCTTGAGAAATATATTCTTTTGCCTTTTGTATTATTTTTCTCCTCACATCTTTGTAGCTTTCCTTCATTGCACTAATAATAGTTCAAAATTATAGAGGATAATAGTACTCTATTTTAATTAGTTGCTATTCATTCCTTTAGAATGTATATTCCCCATGGGTCTATATAACACCCTTAGTATACTAGTATACCCTAGTATACTTAGGACAATGGTGTACCTGTTGTAGGCAGCCAATGGATATTTATTGTAAATGTGAATGATTAAAGTACCAAAGTACCAGAGCCAAGCTCTGGATAATCATTGTATAGGTTCTTACACTTCGGATGGTTTTAAAATGTTAGTGTAAATAGAATATAAATATAGTCAATTTATTGATTTTAATGTGAATTTCTTGTGCTATCAATCCCAGACCATTAAGCTGTCAAGATGCCTGAAATAGTAGGAGAAGAAACAGTGGGATGGAGAAGCAACTGTTTTGGGGAGTGTGTGGAAGTGGTAAGACTTCTCTGTGGCTGTGGGGAAGCAGGTGCCCGGGAACACACGCAGCCTGGCCGCTCTCGGGGCAGTGAGCGCCCCGGGGCGGGTGCCCTTCCCGAGGACCTGGCGCTGCCCTGTGGGTAGCGGGTTGGAATACATGGAGTTTCAGTCCAGCAGCTGGGGTCAGCCTTTGCTTGAACTGTGTTAATAAAACTAACATTCCATACTCTAGCCCCCTTCTAGCATTGCTCCTTGTGCGTGGGCTTTCCGATTGTATGGTCGTCCTTCTCGTCCTGTATCCAGTGGGTCCGAAGTGTCGCTGCCACACGCTTTATCACAATGACCTTGTCTTTCCACGGATGTATACGGATTCGCTCTTATGTCCAAGATGCAGAAAAAGGATGTTAATGGGGCCACTCGCTGTAAACCGCTGCAATTCAGAGAAAAAGAATGGTATTTGCCACATCCACTTCCGATCATCCGCTCTGCTCAGGGGCCTCACAAGCATCGCCCCGTTTACGCCTCCGTACAGCTCCGCGGCGACCACGTGGCCACTCAGGTCACACGGGTGATGTCGCTGGAGCCCAGACCGCGTGGACTTGCAGTACTGGTCCGCACACTGGCGTCACAGTTTCATTCGTTACGGAACGTGTAAATCGTCCTTCTTAGAGTTCTGTTAGGCAAATGGGAGCGTATTGGGCGCAAAGGCCAGTCTTCGGCTTCAGATGAAAGAGCCAGAACTCTTCATTCTTGTCACTCACTGAGGACTTTGTGGCTGGAGTGCTCCGGGTTAAACTCACAAACCACGCTCCCCAGCGCTCCCTGGGGCGTGGGCTCTGCACCCGGCCTCACAGGAAAGGGCGTCAGCACAGCCACTCTTACTGTCGGTCCTCACCTTAAATGTAGTTACAGGTCATTTCCCTTCCCTCTTCTTCTGACATTACAGTCCAAGTCCCCTTTCTCAGTTCTAGGCTTTGTTAAACAAACAAACAAACAAACAAACAAACAAATGAAATAGTCTAGTTTGAGTGTTGCATATAAAGGAAATGTCTGGCCCATGATGCACTTTAATTATTTAGCTGTCATCTGCTCTTAATGAAATACTATCTCCTCTCCAGTTTTAAAGCCCTTGAAGTATCACGGGAAACTATGCTCTTCTGGCTTCATGAAGCTGGCCAGTGGATTATCCTCCTTTCCATCAAGAAGATGGCGTTTTCGATGCACTTCCTCCCCAGCAGGCTTCCCACGACACAGAAGAAGATGAGCTCAGTGCTGCCGTACTCAGGCCCCCCAGCACCGCTCACCTGAACTTAATTAATTGGTCTTGCTTCCCCTCCTGGCCTACTAAATCTGTTCCCTTTTCCTGATTAATGAGCACAAATAACACGCCTGCATTCACACGGTGGCGATGAGACTCGGGGGGATTTACAAATAGCTCGTGACTCACTGCAGCTCGGTATCCTGCGCACTGTGCCTGGACGCTTCTGAGTGCCCATGCTGCGGGCCTGGGCCAGGCGCGCACCGTGGGGTGGAGACCGAGCATCCGCGCCCTCCCCTTCTGCCTGCGGGTTGTGTATGCGGTGCGCACAGCGCAGTCACTGCCCACACAGTTTTCAGAAGCAAGCAGCTCCCAGGCTTTCTGGAGTGAACCCAAAAGTCCAACACTCCCACGGAGGGCAAATGTCCAACCAACTCTTTCGATTCCAGGAAGGATAATATGCCCCCCGCCCTTTTTTGGAAGCCAAGATGAGAACCACCGCATTTGCGACTTGATGCTTCACCGAACACAGAGAGCAGAGACCCAGAGATCATTTGCTGTGCGGAGAGCTCTCTCTCTCTCTCCCTCTCTCTCTCTCTCTCTCTCTCTCTCTCTCTCTCTCTCCCCTCTCTCTCTCTCTCTCTCTCTCTCTCTCCCCCTGTCTCTCTCCCCCTGTCTCTCTCTCCCTCTCTCTCTCTCTCTCTCTCTCTCTCTCTCTCTCTCTCTCTCTCTCTCTCTCTCTCTCTCCCTCTCTCTCTCTCTCCCCCTCTCTCGCCGCTCCCGCACCCTGGCAGGGCCTTCACCACCCTGACCTGGGGCGCAGTCCCCTCCGCTCAGTGCAGCAGACTCGCACTCCCGAGCGCAGTGTCTGCGGCCCCTGCCCAGAAGTGTCCTACCTAAGCCATCACCTTCGCAGATGGCGGAGTGCGCGTGTGCACTGGGCTGAGGATCCTGGAAGGTGCGCCTTGTCCTGACGGGAAGCAAACCCAATGTAGAGAATTCTATATCTAAAAATAGCAGAGAATCACAGTGGCTGATAAATGAGGAGTAGAATGAGGGTGAGTGTGAAGCTTTATGTGTCGATTTGCAAATAATGTGAAATCGTGATTTTTCTCGGACAACCGGCTTAACTCAGTTTTGCTTACTGGCTTTAAACATATGTGACAACTGCAGCTTCTACTGAAAACATAGAAAGCTACCACAAATACAACACAAAATCCTGAATAACCCACAAAATCACAACTGTCTTCAGTCTACTAGAGAGCCGTGGACAGGACAATCAGCTAAAAGAAGACAACATCTTCAAGGACACGAGGAAGTGACCTGACTGGGTCACCTGCTTCCCCTGAGCAGACAGGGGACAATATGTGAACTAGTCAAAAGGACTCTGTTCAAATTCACAGCGAATTCCTTACGGCCGATTGTGGGCCAGGGTGAGAGTAAAGAAATCCTGGGCACTGCGGCCGCAGAGGAATTCGCCACACCTTCTCAGAACCTCATGAGAAAGCCTGGAGTCTCCGTGAGACAGAAAAGGAAACCTGCTTTGGGGTGCAGGTGGGGGAAAGGGAGAAAGCAAAGTCCCCCTAAACTCCTTTACTCCTATGTCTCTTACACAAAAGCAAAATAATAACAATAATAATAATAATGTAGTATTCCATTGTGTAAATGTACCACAGCTCAAAAAGAAGAAAACGTTATTTTACCCAATAACTTGGATGGATCTGGAGAGCATTATGCTAAGTGAAATTAACCAGTCAGAGAAAGCCAAATACCATATGATCTCACCTACATGTGGAAGCTAATAAATAAAATAAACAGACAAAATAGAAACAGACTCATAGAGAGAACAGACTGACAGCTGTCAGTGGGGAAGGGGATTGGGGGACTGGGTGAAAAAAGGGAAGGGCTTAAGCCCAAAAGTAAAATAAATAAAAACTCACCAGCACAGACGACAGACCACAGTGTGGTGATTACCGAGGGAGATAGAAGCGGGTAAAGGGGGGGTAAAATAGAAAGAGACTTGACTTCGGGTGATGCACACACAGTACACTAGACATAAAATGTATTGCAGAATTGTACACTCGAAACCTATATGATTTTATTAACTAGCATCACCCCAATGCATCCAATACAATGTTTAAAAAATTAATGGGGGGAGGTTTGCAAATCTGTTCTTCCCATTGAAAATGTATTGTTCCTGTGATAAGAGGAGAGGAAGGGGAGGGAGGAGGAAAGGAAGGACTCTGTGGACACTCGGTAAAGGATGGGAAAGCATCCCAATGACCAGACATGTCACGTGGCCAGAATCGCTGAGAAGTCCTCTATGCACCGACATGAGATTGTGGCCAGACCGATATTTCTTAGGATACAGTAGCTTTTCCCCATCTCTGCTCTTTTCACTAGAACTTCACATCCTCCAAAAAGAGCTTGGTGGTCCTATTGTCAATATATGCTCTGTGTATTCAGGATGTCATCTGATGTAGGTAATAGACTTTTAAAAATAAATGCAAGGCAATTGTTTTGGAATAAAAGAATAGCACGTACCCTTGATAACCTGGAAAGACATTTTTGGAGAGAAGTGGCATTCGCTGTCAGACTTCAAGGAGAGGAAAGATTGTTAGAAGCAGATATGAGGATTGAATAGTTTAAGCCAAGTTTGCAGACAGGTGCACAAAGGGAGAATTAGCGAAGTATTAATAGGCCACTTTGGCTGATGCGCAGTGGTTTCAGGAGAGGTGCGTGATGCTGAACGCAGTTTGGATGCACGTTAGATTCGGTCACCAACACGTCAGGCGTCAGTGTAAGAAACTGAATTCTGCCAACGACGTAAACAACCTTGGAAGAGCACTGGGAGACTCAGACGAGACTGCGGCTCCGGCCGACACCTTGATCTCAGTCTGGCAGGAAACTGAGCTGAGGCCCTGGTTACCCTCTGCCTGAAACCAGGCCCTCGGAACCTGTAGAGCAGAACACGGGTGCCGTATTGGCTCCAGCAGCCAGAGTGTGGTGACTTGTCATGCGGCAACAGGAAAACAATACAACCTGCCTCATCTACTGGATGACCTTACCCTAAATTCCAGAGGCATATCACCAACAGCTATGAACATAAAATGACTGTGTAGAATTAGTAGTTTAAAAAATTCACGTGAAAATACATGTCTGGGTGTCGCATAAATCTCAAGTGCTTCGACAATGAGAATGGAGTGTAATCAGTGATAATTCGGCATGAAATACTACACACTCTAGTTAACACTCGCTTTCTAGCTTCACATTTCATACTCATTTTATGTCTTCGGCAGTTGCCTCTATAGTTTCCACTATTTTCCATATGATATGCGGTTTCTATTACTTTACAATTCAGCTCATAAGGTCTGATTCAAGCACAGAATAACAAAATCAGCAGTATCTATTCTTTTGAAATACCTAAGCAAATTTAGATGGCAGGTGTAGAAATTGCATGACTAATTCAGAGCGCCTGGGATTGAAAAGCTGGAAGGTAGTTGGCCCATAAGATATTTCCATCTCATTCAATTCTGATGGCGTAGCTCTCAGCATCACCTTTTATTAGCAACATCTTTGAGGACTGATATAAATTTGAGTAAGTGGCAAAGCAATTTGTCATAGATCGAAATGCCTTTCCTCCTTTCCTACGGAGACATTTAAAGCCTTGAATGTGGATGTTCATTACGTTCATTCCATGGGCGCACCGTGGCCTGATAAAGCATTAAGGGCACCAAACAAACTAAAGTGCTTAATAAGTTCATTAAAATATTTACTGGCTATAAATTGAATTTTTGTCTAAATTAGTTTCTCCAATGAGAAAAAATATATATATTCATTGTAGTGAATGTGGAAAAGACAGATAACAAAATAAATCAGTAGCTGTATTTCTAGGACTCAATTTCACACATCCTTAGTCGTTTGGACTAACTATATCTGTAGCACATTTGAAAATATTAATTGATAGGTTAAAAATAAAGATATTGTTCTCTATATTTGCCTACTTTTGATTAATAGTAAAATTGAATTTTTAATATAATATACACGTTATTTATTTTATGCTGGTATATTTAATGGCAACTATGTTCAAATATTTTACTTCTTTCTAGTGAGGTATTTATCATCAAATATGTAAGAACATCACTCAGTTGCATTTTTCGGTATTTTAACTGTGGGTGCATTTTGCTGTGTGTGATTTGACACTGAGAAATTTAAAAATGTTCATGCAGTAAAAGCTACTGACTTAGTCCTTTCTGGGTTTTGTTTTTGGCTTCATATTTAGAAAAATATTCTCCATCACAAAAGTATGTCAAAAAGCCTAGCATTCCCAGAAAAGTCGTCAGCACATGGAAACCCCTGGAAAGTCTCCCTTGACCTGCAGCTTAAACAGCGCCAGCGTCAGTGAGCATTTCCAAGGGGGCGCGCCCCGGAGGACGGGCTGGCCAGACTGGCCCCTAGGGGTGGGTGACACACCCACCTGGAGCCCTCTTCTCTTCCGCCAAGAAGGTTTCCTTTCTTTAAGTCTCTGATGATTCTGAAAGTGAATGTGTAGATGTTTTGAGGTAGTCAACTTAGAGATTTTGCCCCCACAAATTGTTGTGTTGTTTAAAGAAAGAATAAATTCAAAATACCCTTGCTAATTCAAATTCACTAAGTATTAACGAAGGCTTAGTATTCTTGAACCTGCCCCTGCCCCTGATCTTGACCCTGACCCTGGCTCTAGCCCTAACCCTTAAGCCTTTAAAAATCAAATGCTGTCTATTCACTGAGAAATTCACATTTGTTACATGAATAATAGTGAATAATAATTCTTGGTGAATACCTGGTCTAAAACTAATCCCTAATTTGAAATAAAATATAGTAAAACATTCATACTGTAAGTCTGAAAATTCTCCTGTATCCAATTAAAATTTGGTATTAAGGCTAACAGGAGAAAACTACTTGAGCCATGCGGATTAATTATGTGAGGTCACTTGTCTTTGATTCAATGATGTCCACACAAATTAATGGACTCGGTTTCACAAATGCTCGCCTTAGGTTGGAATGTGTGATAAATCCTTTTAAAAATCAAGTTTAAAATTAATTTGCTTTCTCATAAATCCAATCTGATTATTCTCATATTTTCTGGCTCTCAGCTGCCTTCCAAGCCCCCGCAGACACTGGCCTCCAGCAAGGAAGACAACGTCAGCTGGCTGTGAGGAAACCCTAAGACGGTGGCACACGCCGCGATGTGAGGGAGAGAGCTGTGAGCGCACTGTGTGTGAGCTCGCCTGCTCCTGAGGTTAGACGTGGAAACCACCTCCATCACCTCCGCCATCCAGTCTTCGTTCCCAGTGACTCCCTCTGCTCTCCCATCGGTTGCAGGAACCCCACATATCTGAGCCGACTCTGCGGCTCCCAGACCTGAATTCTGAACGCAAACGCAGCTGGGCATCTGCAGTGACAGGAGGCCCCGGTGACCCATACAGGGGAAGTTCCGCAGTGGAGTGTCGTTTGTGGTGTGAGAACTTAGCGGGCTCTTAACCTCTCTTGTCTTCGTGTACGTTGTCAGCAAATACGCATTTGTGTACATCTATCTGTCTGTCTGTCCGTCTGTCCATCTTTCATCTATCTAGAAAGAAACCGAGGGAGACAGACAGAGAGACAGGGACAGGGGACCAGGGGACCAGGTCCACGTCGGCTGCTGCTGCAGACTCCGGGGACGGGACCCTAAACAGAGCTTGGAAGAGCCTCTGCCTCGTCGCATGTGCTAGAGGAGGACAGCTTCTGTCTGCTACCCGAGGGGAAGAGGGGGGCGCAGACAGGGCTAGCGATTGCGGTGGCCGGTCGGGTGGTGGGCGTTAAGGAGATCTGCGCAGGAAAGGTCCCCTGAGAAAGTGACAACGTCTTGAAGAGGACAAGTGAACCATGGCCTTTCCTGAGGTGAGAACAGCCCAGGTAGGGGCCGCACAGACCTGGAGACTGGCCAGGCCAGGGCGTGCACGGCCCGAACCAGGGGCCCGGCCCTGGGGCTGGAGTGTAGGGGGCGCGGGGAAGAGCCGCACCTGTGACCTGGAAGTACTGGGCTCTGGATTTTGTGGGGTCACTACTGTGGAGAAGGAATGTGGCCCAGCCTTTTTTTCCTTCTGAAGATATTGTTTTCTGCCTTAGAAACGCCACTCTTTTAAAGTCAGCGTGTGACAAGGCAAGGATTCTCTCCCGCCCTCACTTTCTGTGTCCTGAATCGCCGTCCCCTGCGGCGTTCACCAGCTGTCCGCCCCAGCGGGGACTGCGGTGTGGAAGGGTAGGCGACACCCTGCGCGACGTTTCACGCGTTAGCTCCGAAGAGTCACAGCGGAGGTAGAACATGTGTGATCTGGGATTTAACGAAGCTGGATTTTCCTTTGCACAGGTAGGAGAAGCCACATCAAATTGCCTTCCCAGTGAGCACCGCTGTCAACATGCACAGCGCCTTGAAAGGCCTATTGTAAGAACATCTGCTTCTAATCACTCTAACTGAAAAAAAAAAAAAACTCGAAAACCAAGACAAAAATCCCCAAAACCCCACTCATTTGCTGTAGGTCTCTGAAAAAACAGGATGTGCTGTGCTTTGCAAAGAGTGGATTCAGCACAGCCTTGTCTTTGACCTCACTGACTTTGCAGCCCGCCCCGGGGACGGCCCGTCACAGAGAACCCATCGCACGGCAGGGCAGGCCGGAAGGGGCACGAAGCCACGGGTCCGATGTCTCATAACAGGCAGGAGAGTCATTGCGTTGTGGGACCAGGAACGGCATTTTATAGAAGGACCTATGTGACCTAGCTGAAGGATAATTAGGAACCAGAGACACAGTGAGCAGGTGAGAAAAACAATCCAGCCTAAAGAAAAAAAAATAAGCAACGACAATTCTGGCTTTTCTTCACTGCAGACTTTTCTGTTGTCAGATTGCTTTTGCTCCTGTAGCCTGACAGCTCTGGCTTTATTGCCGTGACGTCCTGCGGGAGGTCTTATGCTGGGGAGTCAGGCACTGATTTATTGCTCTTGATGTCTGTTTGCAAAGGGGGGCCCCGAGGGGCAGTCCTTTGGATTTCCCAGGGAGGTTCTCTTCTTCTGGGCTGTGGGTCATCACAAGCCATAAGGACCCTAAATCCGAAGGAAGTCCTCCCCAGGATATTTGAATGTGCTTTTCATGGAGGCTTAAACTAAATCATCGCCTTGCCTGCCTTCTTCCTGTTCTTCCAGGTTCTAGAGATGTTTTTATGATGCGGGGATTCTGCATCTCACTGGCATCTGACCTGTGGGCGACCGCCCAATCCAGGAGGAACCCTGCGCCCGCACGTACTGTTCCAAACAGCCTCTTGCTTCAGGGAGCTGTGCCCGTGTTGGCCTGTTAGTGCTGCTGCTTGCTCCACAGTCTCACCTCACCCTTTTTAATTAGAAGGCCTTATGAGGGGTTCCTCCAACTACTACCTATATTTTCCACAGAAGAAAAAAATTTGCAAGTCATCCTATTATTTTTAAATCGTTTCCACTCTGTACTATATACACAGACGTGTTTCTGTCCCTAAAAGATATCTTTCTTAGTTTTCAGTTTTATAATATGCAGTTTTTCCCCTTAGAATTTTTTAAACTTTTCTGAGGGATTTTGAGAAATGTAGTGTTAGTATATCTGTGGTATACTATATCTGGACGTATACCCTGACTTGCTTTTAAATATGGAAGAAGACAACTATGGAAATGCTAAGATGGCAAATATTTCAACTGCTCTGATATGTCATAAAACCTATGGAAAGAAAACATATCTTATTCAACCCCTATACAAATATTTATGGGTAACCGCCTCAGTAGGAGATATTGTTTAGGTGCCCAGAATGTGATAAAAATAACATGGACTTCCAGTCCTCTACCCTGTAGTCAAGAAGGGAAGAAGAAACAATAAACTTGTCATATATCATGAACAAGTAGGTGGTGGGAATTAATGTGTATTTCAAAAAAAATGCGTGGAGAAAGCATGAAGCTCTGAGATTAGGAAATTCACGGGCAGGACCCTCACGCTAGTCACTTGGTCCGTCTTTTTGGGGACGAGCAAACGGAAGATTTGGAATCCATCCTCTCTCACTGCAGCCAAGGTATCAGCTGACTCTGGAGAAGGGCGAATGTTAACGCCCACCTCAGGGACACAGAGTGGTGGTCCCTACCATGTGTGTACACTTGATTCAGGGTGAACCCTAAATCCGCATGGATCGTGAGTGATCATTGTAGATTACCATCACCTCGGCCAAGCAGCGGTGCCACTGCTCACCTTGCATTAGATCTGGTACCTGCGCTGCATCCCATTAACGCAGCGTCAGGTATGTCGTGTGTGGTCACGGACCTAGCTGAAGTTTGCTTTCCAGTACTGACAGAATTCAAAAAAGGAAAATAGTTCATTTTCTTATTTAAGAGATGAGTGTACATTTAGTCTTGGTTAAGAGATTATGCTAAGTTTTTTCCTCTTGCTTATAGTATAATCAAGACACAGGCCGTCTGAACAGAGTAGAGACCATCACCCTGGTCAACCATAATAAGGCTGTTCTGTTTCTCAAAAGGGTTAAAGAAAAACTGCCTCGGAAGTCACAGGCTTGGTCAGACACCTGTGCTCCAGAGGTAGAGAATAAACCTGAGGCACAATCAAGGGGTTGTTCACATCAGTAATATTTTTAGGGGGCCGGGGACCTCGAGTATTTCAGGAATTCCCTTACAAAGGAAATAATATATCGTTGCCTTTTTCACTCCCTTCGCTAAGAAGGAAGCACCAATTTTGGTTAGCTTCTTTGAGGGATGGAGGCAGCTTAGTCCCCACCTGGGAATACTGTCCAGTTCGCTTATCAGGAGACCCACTACGCTGTCAGCGCTGAGTAGGACTCAGAGCAGGAAAGTGCTCTCCAGGATGTTCGGGCTGAGCACGCGCTGACTTGCCCCTTGGGCCACGTCGCCCAGGACATGCTGTGACAGTGACATGCATGGGTTGGATTAGACACCATGCAGAGTTCTGGGTGATCCCATTAGAAAAACCCCATGATATGTACTCTAGATGTTGGGGCTGTAACATCTTTGGTGGAAAATGGTGTAGATTAAAAAAGTAGTTCCTAGCATGCCGGGAGTGTCGAGAAGAGCATGGCCTAGACCGGCACTAGGGAGAGAGGCCCGCTAACAGTGTGCACCCCTGTGTGGCTGTGTTCGGCATCCCACGCCCATGTTCTGACATCCATGGCAGTCCTGTGGGGCTAGGCTTGTTGAAGAGACTACCTGTCATCTGTTTTTTCTCAGTGTTGCTCTTTCACTCTTTTTTCCTGACTGTCCGAATTCTCTGTTTTAAGGGCATTTGCAGAAACCTAAAATGCTCTGTGCCCAATTCCTTGTTGTGGCCACCGTGTCTCTGTGGCAAAGTGTATTTTAAATCTTCAGTGTACTCTTGCATAGTATTTCAAGGCTTTTTGACAGTTGTTCTCCCTAGCTTATTTTTCTGAATGAACTTTATTTATGTTTTCTTGCCTAATTTCACTGGGTAGGATTTCCAGCACTCTGCTGAACAGAACTGGCGAGAATAAACATCCATGTCTTTTTGTATGACTCTCAGAGGAGAAATGCTCATCACCGAGTGTGGTGTTAATCGTGGGCTTTTCACATATGGCCTTTGTTTTGTTGAGATAATTTCCTCCTGTTACTAATTTGTTAAGTCTTTTTAAATCACGAAAGGGTGTAAATCATTTCAAATACTTTTTCTGCATTAAATGAGATAGCAATGTGTTTTCTCGTAGCAGAAAGATAGCAGAAACTTGTTTATTCTTTGAAGGTGTTGTATTACACTGATTGATTTTCATAAGTTGAGCCATCCTTGCATTTCAGGAATAAATACCATTTGGTCGTTGTTGATAATCCTTTGAAGAAGTTGTTGAATTGGTTTGCTGGTGTTTTGCAGAATAGATTTTTTTGCATCAATATTCATTAGAAATATCAGTCTACAGTTTTGTTTTCTTGCAGTGTTACTGTTTTGCTTTGGTATCAAGGTAATGCTGGGCTCATAGCATGTTGGCTTTTTCGATTTTTTTGGAAGACTTGGAGGAGGATTGATGTTAATCCTTCTCTTTTAAAATTATTTATTTATTTTTTTAGTCTTAGTTATACATTCTTTAAAATTATTTTATTGTTCTAGAAATCCTTCTTTAAATGGTGAAAGAATTCACCAGTTAGCCAGCTGATCCTGAGATTTTCTGTCAGGAGGTTTTGATTGTTTATTCAATCTCTTTAATAGTTATAGGTTTGTTTGGATTTCCTATTTCTTCATGACCAGTTTTAGTAGGTGTGTATTTCTAGAAATTTATCGATTTTATCTAGGTTATCATTTTGGGGGCATATAGTTGTTCACAGTATTTCCCTATATTCCTTTTAATTTATATAAAATGGATTGCAATATTATCACTCTCACATCTGATTTTATTTAATTTTTTGCTCTTTCTTTCTCCCTCCATCTACCTAAATGTCAACTTTTAAAATTCTTATTCCAAGAGCCAATTCTTAACTTTGTTGCTGGTCTCCATTGTTTCTTCTCCTCTCTCTACTGTTATTTTTGCCACAGTCTTTATTATTTTTTCTTCCTTTTAGCTTTGGGGTCTTTTCTTTCTTTCTTCCCCCTTGAGGAGTAGAGTTAGATTGTTACTTGAGATATTTCTTTCTTCTTCATACAAGAATGTACAGCTATATGTTTTACTCTTAGCATTGTTTTCACTATAATTCATAAGTTTTGTAATGTGTTTTAGTTTTACTTTGTCTCTAACACTTTAATTTATCCTTGTGATTCTAAAATGTTAAAATTCCAACTGCCACAATATTCCCAGTACAAATATGATCTCTATCTTATTTACAACTATTTTTTTAACATAGTTGTGTTTTTTTAAAGATTTTATTCATTTATTTTTAGAGAAGGAAGGGAGGGAGACAGAGAGAGAGAGAAACATCAATGTGCGGTTGCTGGGGTCATGGCCAGCAACCCAGGCATGTACCCTGACTGGGAATCGAACCTGCGACACTTCGGTTTGCAGCCCACACTCAATCCACTGAGCTATGCCAGCCAGGGCTTATTTATGACTATTTTTTATGACAAATTTAGGGACAGAGAAGTCCATCTTCTTTTGTCTCTCTTAGTGCTGTCGGGTGAGTATTAAAGAAGTCAGTGAGTATGTGATGTTGCGAGTAATTGATGGGATATACTATTATGTAAGTATGTGAAAGAGGTAAAGAAATTTTATTGATTAAGCCAGACAGTGGGAATAAAAGGGGGTGGCAAAAGTATGAGTGAGCCTATTAGTAACGAGTAAGAGAGGTAGTTCCAATTCCTAAGATTTTACTCAGTGATATTTGATATAAAATGAATAGTGAAATTATTTCGCATGCCTAAGAATGTGTTTAAACCACCTAAGTGAGCATAAATAAAGTGGTAGGGAATATATTTTTATTCCCTCGTGCAGTCCACTAAACACAGAAAACGGAAGAAAACCAAGAGTGAGAGAGAAAGGAAAGCGAGAAACAGCAGGCTGGCTCGGGTAAGTGGGCTGCGGTGGGGTCCGACGATGGGCGTGTGACGAGGACAGCACGAGGTCACTGCAGGGGGGCATCTGCGTCCACCCCACAGGATGGCCATCGTGTTTACGATGTCAATCTGGTAGAATTATTTACTTTTCCTTATAAACTTTTAATTCTGTAGAGAAAAAATAAAACGCAGCTCACTAGTTATAGGAATATTTCACTTCTTTTAAAAATACACAAATTGGAAAACATGGTCGTAACGGTTGTACCCGAAATCCAACCTGGCACTGCGGAAAGCGACCTGAACACAACCCAGAATGTCTGGGCTAATAAATACCGGCACCCACAGTTGCCACCGCCCCTGCTCCAGTTCACGTCCAAACACCCGTGATGCTCAAAGCCGTGCTCACCGACCGCATTTCTTTATCCTCTGCTCCCTGGGAAGACTTCGTCTGTTCCGGCGCCCATGGTTCTGCTTGTTCTCTTGTTTGGGGGTGTGCTCTCCTCCTCCTTTCCCACCCCGTCGAATATGGCACATTTCTTCAGGTCGAACTGATACATAAGCCGTCCATGGACTCTCCTGTGTTCCTAGGAAGGATTAATTCCAAGGCAGGGGTGCTTTCTCTTCTCTCCGAATTCTAGCCTGGGGCAGAGAAAAGGCACTCCATTACATGACAGTGCAGCCAGTGCAGTTAACATTTTTCTTTCTGATTGATGAAAATTTTGATGTTTCAGAACTTTTATCCCTTTATGTCTTCTGCAATTAAAAAAAGTTTAATTCCTTTTTTACAAAAGAGTCTTGAAAAATTTGGGATGTTATAATAAGTGTCTTAAGTTACTATTTCGCAGGCTAAACACATTCATTTGTCTTTGTGACATGATTTATGGACTCTTCAATATCCAGTCACCGTCCCCTTAATGTATGATAATTACATTCATCTGGTGTAATAAAATAGTATGGACCTTTTGATTATGCGATTAAATGAAGAAATATATCAAGTTCGAGAATGGGAAAATGTAATATTATAAAAATGGCATATTCATTTACATTCATGTAAAATATCAATAAAATTACAATCGTAGTATACAGTTCTGAAGACTGAGATGAGGGGATAAATGCCCAGGAAAAACAGTAACATTTTTTTTATATATTTTAGGCTCTGCAGGTCACACAGTTTTTTTTTTTAAGATTTTATTTATTTATTTGTTTTTAGAGAGGGAAGGAAAGGAGAAAGAGAGAGAGAGAGAGACATCAATGTGCAGTTGCTGGGGGCCGTGGCCTGCAACCCAGGTATGTGCCCTGACTGGGAATCAAACCTGCGATGCTTTGGTTCACAGCCCACACTCAATCCACTGAGCTACGCCAGCCAGGGCAAACAGTAACATTTTTAAAGGAAGAACAAATGCATGAAATAAAATATAAGATTCTCAGATTTAAAATAATTTTTATAGGTCAGAAATATACAGAGTTAGATTGTGTGTGACTATATTTTTATCATTATGTGCATATTTATCTAGAATAATACGATAAAATATGTTTCAAGTCAGTTACAAAAGGAAATATTTCTCCGTATATATAGTATTAGAATATTTACAACTTCTTTGAAGAAATTAACTGAGTTGTATTCAACTTTCACGCCATTTAAATAGATAAATGTCAGAGTACACAAAAACCTAAATACAGAACGGAAACAATCGCTCCAAATTATAATTATATGAGTTCAGTCTTGTACCTTATGTCTTGGAACTTCTGACTTCTCAGCTTCCTGTGGACCTTATGACTGCAATGCAAGTCTCTTCCTGTGCTGGAGTCCTGCCTGTATTATAAAGGCTTGTTTGTCACACGCAGTTAATATTCTCCCGTTAGTCCCCATTCCCTTCATTTCCTCCCATTTCTTTTCTCCTGCTTAGAGCGTAATTATCTTTAAAAGCTTTCTTTATCCCTGTCTCCAGTTCCTCAGCAAGCATTTTATCTTCACATCTCTGCAGTCTCTGTTTCACCCATTTTCTGCTTTGAATTCTTCTCTAGATAAGGGCTACTATTGCCTGTCTGCCTTCACCAAAAACTTGGGTCAAGGCGCGGTCTTAACTGTCAGCGGTTTCTCTCTGACCTTCGGCAGGGGCGGCGCTCTGCCCGCGCCCCCTCCCCTCTTTACGTCTGTGCGGCCGCCTCGCCCAGCTCTCCCCGGAGAGTTTTAGCTGTCTGGGCTTCCTTCTCCAGAACCTTGCCCTTGCCACGCCCCGAACTTGATGCTCGGTCGTTTTGTTTTCCCTACGGGCATTCTCTTCCCGGGTGACCTCATGGAATGGCACGGGTTTAGAAGTCACAGCTACGCCCCAGACTTCCACATCGATTTTCGGGCTTGGCTGTCTCGCAGGCCTACTCCGGGTGACGCGACCCAGTGCTCCGCTCCACCAACGTACTACTGCTCCCAGGGTTTCCATCTCCAGTACCGTCCCCATCCTTTTACTGAAATCCACCTTTAACTGGATAGTCGTTTGGGATCTTAACTTTCTTCTCATATTATATCCAAATTTAACAGTAAGCCCTGCTTATCAAGCTAGATAAAAGAGTCCTTGAACTTAGGTCTCCTTCCAAGTTCTACCATAAAACCAAGTGTCAGCCAGCAACTCTCTCCAAGAGCGCTTCTCGAGGAGACGCAGAAACGGCCTGGGAAGGGAGGCTGGCCGAGCACAGCCTCTAACACCACCGACGCTGACGCCCTGGCTGGGTGGCTCAGTTGGTTGCCGCATCGTCCCCAAACACAAAGATTGTGCCAAGATTGTGGGTTCGATCCTCCGTCCGGTCACATACACGAATAAATGCGTAAGTAAGTGGAACAACAAATCAATGTTTCTCTCTCTTTCTCAAATCAATAAAAGAGCCAGTGCTAAAACCAGGTGACTGGATTTAAATACAGATGTTGCCAATCACTACCTGCTGGGGTCAGGTGACTGGCGACCACCTGCTGCCTCTCTGTGCTGTAGCTCGGGGGCTTCTGTTATTTTGTGTATGATTTTTTAATTTTATTTTTTAATCACAGTTTACATTTAATATTATGTTGAATTAGTTTCAGGTGGGGATCAGTAACCGTGCCTACCTTGTTGGGTTATTTTGGGTGTTAGGTTCATTAATGTGTATGTATACGATGCACAGAACAATGCATATACTGTACATGATGTGGAACTCTCTAAATAAATGTAAATTCTATGAATGTCACCGCTTTAAAATGAGCATTCCTATAACATAAACATCATTAGCCCTGTTAAAAACAATGAATAAGAATAAAACTACAGGACACCAGTAATCCCCAAAAAGATATAAAATTTAAGAGAGGATAGCATTGGAACGAATTAGAAGATGGACTCTCATAGAACCCAGACTCAGACCTTGGCGTTCATAGAGAGATGCCTGACGTGGACAAGCGATGGAAAGCACCCGCCAGCCGCCTGGACTCCCCTTGGGGCGAGAGAGTGATACAGGTGAAGAAGCCTTGGAAACAGAGCTTTGTTCTTTGGTCACGACAGTGGTAGAAGCAGGTGGTCTTTCAAATAAATTATACTGGATATTTGCATATTCATGTTCTTAAAAAAACTTATTTTGATGACTAACCTACAAAATACACAACAATCAATTCCAGATGGGTTATATCTCTAAATAAAACAAAAGATCAATATGGGAAGATAACATTGGGAAATGTATTAATGTCAATGAAGGAGATAAAGATTTCTTTACCCGATTGCCAAGACAGTAATCATACAATAAAATGATATTTATTAAAACAGTTACATATTCATCATAAAAAGCATAAAAATTAGGCAAGCCACAGAGTAAGGTGGCAGTGTTTGCATATATGAAACTGACAAAGAGCTCATATTCATAGTATATAAAAAAACTCAAACTAGTAAAAAAGAAAAACAAACCAATTAAAATGGATGAAATATTTGAGAATGCACTTGAGAAAAGAGGGTTCCCAAGCTGACGACGGACACAGGAAAAACGCGCTCCGCACCGTTAGAAATCAGGAGGGGGCTGTGAGGTCTGTGCGGTCTCTCAGGACCCTCCAGAGCGAGTTAACGGACGGGGTCAGAAGGGCAGTGTGTGGCTGGCGTTGCAATGTCTCTTAAAGCCGAACAGCACACGCTTCCCTACGGCCCAGTAGCTCCCCGCTCGGCACACATGCACACTAGAGCACGGGCAAAGGAATGCCCACGACGGCCTCATTTCCTTAGTCAAGCGCTGGGGAAAAGGGAATCACACCCATGTATTAAGAGCATAAGTAAATGAAAATTAAGCTTCTTACAGCAACAAGAATGATTTAAACACTTCGCAGGGTAAATGTCTCAATGGTAACCGTGAAGGAGAGTGTCCTGTGGAAGGCTCTGTGTGCATAACGTTTCACTTATTTTCCTTAAAAGCACAAACCACAAAAACCAAAGTCAGATGCTTGCGCTTAGGAAGATGGGTGGTTCTTAACTTCGGAGGGAATTTTGGGGTGTTGGTAACGTACTGTTTCTTTTGAGGGGACTGTGTGCACGAGATCTCTCAGGGTAAGACCGCCAGCTGCACACTCAACTGTACACATGGCCAGAAGAAACCAGAGTGAAAAATAAAACAAAGGTAGTGGTAAATAAGTGTCTAAAGGTAGTGCGAGCGGGTTGAACACTTCTTAATGTTTGGCTGAGAAAGTAACCTTTAAATAAATGGACTTGTCTCAGCTACAGTGGAATCAAAAAATGCTTTCTGTTTTACATGTAAAGCAAATTATTCAATAAAGTGAAAGGCGGAAGAGAGAGGAAGTAGCGGCCCCAAAGGTGAGAAATGCAGCAGGGGGTAGTATCCAGAGGTCAGCCATCGAAAGAAGAAGTAATATCTTATCTGTTGATAGAAATAGAAAAGAATGCATATAATTTACAAAATTAATTCAAAATACATAGTAATAGAGGTTTTAAATTAAAATATGTTTAACGTGTGAAAAGATTTGGTGTAAACCATATGAACTCATTTAGATAGAATTATACCCTAAGGTTTACAAGTGTGTTTTTAAACTCGATTTCACACCTGGATGATGCTTCTAAATGCAGAGGTCTTCAAGAAGAGCTCAAAACTAGCCCACGGGTGTGAATGAATGATTTATCCCTACCCAGCCTCCCTCCACGGTGGCACCCTTCTCCTTGCTTGCATGTTCTCTTGAATCAGGGACATAGGGACATATCCACAGAACAGCCACAGCTTCTTTACTATATCCTGACCTTTACTTATGTACAGGGCTCTCCCTTCCTTTTTCTGAATTGCAGCTGGGAACAGCACGGTTCTCTGGCGTGGCCAGCCCGTCTGCCCGCTTCCGTCTGATGAGCGGACTGCTTTCCATCCTCCGTTCCAGGAGACGACACCGCTGGGTCCTCTTCCGACCGGTCTGGGTGTCCCTTCATCGCCCCGTATCATTATCTCCTCGCTTCTCTGCGAAATTTCATTTTTTAAATTGACGTTCGCTCTTAAAAGCCTGGTTGTCAGCCAGCTGGCCTTTCGGGCTGGAAGGCATATTTTAGTTTTGCCAAGTTTTATTTTAAACATTGTCTTAAGGCTTTTGTCAAAACCTCCTAATGCCGGTGTATAGTGTCTTCTTCAGAAGGTTGGAGTTCTTTCTGCCTCATTAATCTCCACCCACCTAATGGATCCACTGCTCTTCGCCACGCTTTGAAACAGCGTCTTTCGTGTTGTTTTATTTGTGAGTCGTAACTTGAGCAAGGACGTTTTGTTCCGAATGCCTGTGAAGTGAACTGAAAAATTTCAGTCCAGAAATCCCGCCTCGGTTTCCTGCATCTTCTGCTAAGAACCTCCTCTGCATTTACCTCGTGACTCAAAGTCGTGATGTTTCATAAAGCCAGCGACTTCTCGGGCCTAAAAATAGTTCGTGAACCGCCCGTTTCTACAATATCATTAGCCGGTGAGACTCGGCCTGTCCGCTTGGAACACTTCCGAGACGAAGAGTGTAATGGGGGGAAATTAAATGTGCACACTGCAAGGGGAGCAGGGCGGGCGCCTGGCTCGGAGAGAACCCGCAAAGACCCTGGCATTCAGGAGAAATGCAAGCATTTGAAGGAAAGTGGCAGAGCTAGGTAACTTCAGATAACAAAGGACAGTTCTCTTCCCAGATGGTGGATGTGTCACTCAGGTGGGGAAGTCACAGGCTCAGCCGGTGGCAGGAGCGGGAACGGAGCCCCGATTCCTGGTTCTCGCACACACAGCAGCTTCAGTATCTCGCTAGCTACTTCTTGCTCCTTCCTTTACCCTTTCTCTCCTTGTCATTCGTGTTTTTACTTTCAAGTTCTGGGTAGTGGGTAGTGTTTTCTTTGACGCTTGCGTCGTCCCTCTCTTTTCCCCTGCAGATCAACGACAGCAATGCGCACAGGTGGTCCATGGTGAACTTTCTCACAGAGACAGGTGTGCTGGGAAACCGCCTCTTTATTTCCTGAATTCTCTCTGATGGGATTAGGCCGGGGTGGCGGAACAAAATAGAACAAAAAGAAAAACAAAACCTTCTCTAAAGGATTGATCACGTACATGATGCTGCTGATGTATTTTTTTAATCCTATAATTTGGGCTTGAAAAAAAAGTTAAGTTAAATAGTATGAATTTGCTGACATAATAAGCATAGCCAGGAAAGCCATACATTTCAAGGATTAGTCCCAAATTAAGCAATAAAGAATTATATTTAAATTCCTGTACATTGGACTTGGTGCCATTTTGAGAAGTGGTTGATATAAAATCATTTTTGTGTAATCATTCTCAGTGGAAAAATTAAAACTAATGTGGGTTACTTAGTTTAAGTGTCTGGACTTCAGAATAGCTGGTGTTGTTAAGCATGTTAACTGTGTCCAAAGAGCTCAAAGAGAGTCAGGGGGCTTTGGCTATAAATACATGATAGAGATTTATTCACGGCTCTTAGGGTTTGCAAACCAGAAACACAACTGCCCAAAGTGTTCCAACAGAGGAAGAAGAGCTGAAGGTTCTGAAACCAAGAATCGGTTCTGCATTCTCAGCCTCCGGATTGGTCCGAGATGGCTCCTCTGGACGACCAGTGGTCCAGGTGCTGGATGCCAGGCGGTCCGGATATGGGAACTTTCTTTCCTTAGCCCTTTAGGGAGTACTCGGAGGCTTATCTGGGGGTTGGATGGAAATGTGGCATTGATGAGGGACTGGAAAGTTCAAGAGTTGAAGTTCCCAGGTTATTTAAAGCACAAAAAGTTCTTTGCTCATACCTCGGGCTACCTGACTTTACTAATTTGGCAGCTTGATTCTATTGTATTTCCTCACTTTATTTCTCAGCTACGATCAGGTATTTTGTACTTATTTCGAATTACCACCATTCTCCCAATTCCAGGAACTTCAGGACTGCCGGGCAATGAATACAGCTGTTAACATGGACAAAAGCAATTTCTGATAGATGAAAGAGCAAGAAATACACAATAGTTTACTTTTTATTTACTATGTTTATCTTACATATTATAATTATATTATGATGTTAGGTTCATTGTATATTTTTAAAAATCATTTTTAATGTGTAATAAAGATGTTTAAACTCTTCACAGCGATTTCTATGAGCACACAAAGTAGTTTGTACATTAAAAGTTTTGCATAATTTTTAAATAAAAAGAGCTGATTGAAAAATGTATAATACATTTTGACATTACTGATTAAAACATATTACCCAATGGGAAATGGACTTACTCAAGTATGCTAATTAAATTTGATTGTTAAGTGAATTATGCTAAAAAATGTTTGGACATGAAAATATTTTTCTGGCTTTCAAATTCTAATTTAAAGTTTCAGCTACTATAATTAATAATTTATAATATGTATGAGACTCTTGGGGAAAAGGAATTTAGGTAGTTTTATTTTTATAAATATATATTCACATAAACATTTTTGACATAAGTATATATATTATAAGTATACACAAGCACATAGAATGTATATAGAATATACTATTTATATGTTTATGATATTTACATATAAATATTATGTTACCATGTGTGTATATATATATACATACACACATATATCATGCATAAAATGTTATTCTTCCATCAATGGCTATATGTTATATCTGTAAGAGTCCTAAGATGTAAAGCTGAAGAAATTGGTAAAATATTGAATATATATATCAATAATTTAAATTTTAAGTAAATTTTTTTCAAATGCAAAGCAGTAAGTGGCCCTGAGTGAAAAACTATAATTATTTGTAAAATGGAATTTGAATTTGCAGTAGCAGAAATATTTTCTGATGGTTGACTCTTTTTTTTAAAGATTTTATTTATTTTTTTAGAGAGGGGGGAGGGAGGAAGAGAGGGACAGAAACACTGATGTGGGAGAGAAACACTGGTCAGTTGCCTCTCGCACGCCTTTTGACCGGGGGCCTGGCCTGAAACCCAGGTATGTGCCCTGACCGGGAATCGAACTGGTGACCCTTCAGTTTGTAGGCTGGCACTCAACCAACTGAGCCATGCTAGCCATGGCTTGATGGTTGACTCTTTAAATAATTTCTGGAAATTTTTAACTTCTCAATCTACTTTGGTTGTTTTTGTACTGTTCGGTTATTTTTTCTCATATATATTTTTCTCTGCTTCTCATATATAATTTTCTCTACTTCTCATGTATAATTTTTTTTACTTCTCATATATAATTTTCTCTTCTTCTCCTGCAGCCTGTTTTCTTTACCTCGGTGCACTAAGTATGATGATCAATGCTTCCTTAGCTTATTGAACAGGTAGTTCACCCAGTCAGAGGATGAAACCCACAGTATAGTATACCAAGGCAGCACAGTCATTTGAATCTCTCTGACTTTATTTTGCTGTGGTTTGCAGAACTAATCACACACGCCTTTGAGGCCCGTGGCAGGGATGATGGTTTGCCCCGTGTTAATCGGGCGGCTCTGGAAAGGCCCGCGGCGGGGAAGGTGGAACCGCTGTTTTCAGAGAGCGACCTCCGTGGCTCTTTCCTTCTCGTGTGCAGGTTTTCGGAGGCAAGGCAGCCCTTGGTCGTCGGGCCTTTCCTTAGAGAGAGTGCACGACACGGAGGAAAGTCTTAACGAGAGGCCTTGTTCCTTCCTCTGAAGCTCATTATCGCGCGTCCTCAAGGCAAGACCTCAGCCCCCGCCTCCCGAGCTCCTCCGGCGCGTGCAGAGGTGACAGTGGCGGTGCGCCCAGCTGCGTGCGCCTCTGCAGGACGCTGCGCTCTCAGTCCACGGACACTGACCAGGCGCAGGGTCGCGTCCAGGAGCTTGTCCCTGTACGCCCATCACACCTCCAGGGGCTGGAAGAGTCCTTTCGGAGCGATGAAGTCCAGTTTAAGGGGAGAGGACCTTCTTGCCCTTGACCTTCTCATACTCTTTCATCCGGCGTCAGTAAATTCTGCCTCCGATGTCCTCAATATCCAGGCCCCCTTTTGATGTTCAGATCCGTCCTCCGATCTGTACGCACCTCATGCCGCGCTGAGCTGCTGTGAGATGAGACCAGTGCACGTGACGAGTGTCCATGGACATGACGCGCTCGGGTAAGACAGGTGTACCGACCTAAGAACACGCAATGGGGATCAGACACCCCGTTTGCTTGTCTCTCCGACAAACGGTGCTGGGAACATTGGACAACCGCATGCAAACGAGCGAAACTCCGTGAACGACTAAGCGCTCCGGTGTTGTCGTCAGTTCAAGGTTTGGCCCGGGGCCGTCACCGAGCCCCCGGCGGTGCGTCCTGACGCTCAGTTCTCAAGGCGTCCCCAGAACCTAGTGTGTCGCAGCCCATTCTCTTTGTTTTATCTCGGAACCACAGTGCTGCAGCGTGAGCCCAAACACTGATGGAGCGTCTCTGTAAAAGTCACGCAGCATTCAGAGTCACCCTCAGCCTTCTCTCCGTGCAGACGCGGAGGAAAGAGTCCTGAAACACCAACCCCTCCTCCGTGCGCTCCCGAGGCTTCTGACCCCCAGGCCCTGGCTCCACTATCTGCATGCGACCCCCAGGCCCTGGCTCCATTATCTGCATGCAACCCCCCGAGCAGCTGCCAGGTTTACTTGCATGCCGAGATCCCAACTCCTGGCGAAACGTCTCTGTTACCTGTTTTGCAGCCTTGGTCTTCTTCCCTCTGGCCAGCGCGGTGCCGCCACAGCCACACCTTCCCGGTGTCCCTGGCAGTGAGTGCTTCAGGACCCACGGTGACATTCATCCCACGGAGCACCAGTGACTGGTCAGCCCTGGTAGGTCCTGGGCTCTCGCCCACCTGCTTCTGTGGCTTCCTAGTGAAACGGAGCAGCGTCGGCCTCCCACGCTGGGAGTCTAACCCTCCCGGGTGCTGCGTGTGGACAAACTCAGCCCCACGGCCGGGAAGGGGTCCCAGCTTGTCTCTCAGGCCACATCCCCGCAGTCTCAGGCCCTCAGACATACGGGGGCGCCCTCCTGTCAACACCGCCCCAACCTCTCGCTTCTTCAGAGACCTCCATGTCGGTTCGTGTTCCACGGTAACAGGACCCCACACAGACGTGTCAACAACGTGTCGGAAAGCATTTGGGTTCCTTGGCAAGAAGTGCAAGAAGCCACTTACACCTAAGAGTAATATTGTATTTAACATTATATTATTAAACACCTCATTTGGAGCATATTGAGACACCAGATTATTTGTGTGCTGACAGGTACAGGCGCTGGAAAAGGGCACGCAGGTTGGTTAGCCAGCAGGAAGGAGCCGCAGCTACTGGGTGAATTAGTTTTATTACGATGGGACTCGCTGGCCGAGGTCTCTCTCTCTCCTCCCTAGTCCGCTCTCAAGTAGCAAAGCTCCGGACCAGCTGTGCAGATTTCATGGCAAGTTGTTGAACATGCAAAAACAGGTAGTGGGTCATTTCAACATTGAGAGCTTGGATTATATTCCGAATCCCTATTTACTAGAGAGATGTATGCATTTCTTCACTTAGGCAGATGCAAGTGTCTGAGCAGCTGCTGATTTCCGAGTTATTTCCTGCATTTATTTATACACATTCCGAACACACGCCCCGGCGCGGCCACAGCACTGCTGTAAGCTAAAAATAAGAACGGAGCCGGTCTTCCAGATGCTGCAGGCTCGACGCGGCGCCGCTGCTGCCGCTGCTGCGGAGAGCAGAGCGGGCACGTGACTCCAGCACAGGGGGCAGCATCGCGTCCGGGGGCTCTGGTGGAGCCCACTCTCCGTCTGACAGTTAGTTGGAATGAAACTGTAGAAATACAACCTGCTACCAGGATCGTCACAAATCAAATAGGAAGTTGTCACTGTGGCTGTCCTTTTCTTTTTAAGCAGCGGAGAACCCAGCTAGGGATTCCATGATCTAAGTAATTCCGATGCCCTCAGGTTTCCTTTGATCCGTGTGCGGTTTCTTTCCCTCAGCGGCAAAGGTCCTTAAGATGGACTTTCGAAGCTGCGCTGTCATGCTACGCTTTGGTCTTGGGCGTGGCTTCACTGATCGACCGCAAAAAAGAATTTATCACCATCGTGGTTGTTGCATCCTACTTCAATGGCTACAGGATGCACAAAGCAAATCTCCCTGTTTTTAAGTCAATAATGAAAACATTTCAATGAAAATGTAAGTATAAGTGTTCTTCAGTGACTTCATACGCATATTCACATGAAGAATATGACAGAGAAAAGGTTACTGTTCTATTCTCTTCTAGATTGACCTATGACCGCATGTCCCCATTCTCAAATAATGGTAGAATCAGCTCAAAATACATACTCAAAATTATCTTAAAATAACTGTGTATGCATACATGCACAGACACAGAGAGAGACAAAGAGAAAGAGAGAGAGATGTTTTAAAACCTACAAGGTGTATGTACTATATCTGGAAGCAGAGTTCGCTATACATTCATTTCAATCAGAATGAAAAGGAAAATTAGTCCCATTGTCTTTGTCTGGAAAAAGTGGGTTTCTCAGATCACTGGAAAGGGCAAAACATGTCACGATGTTAAATGACAAAAGCAACATGCCTGTTGTAAATGATCTTTCATGTTTTATATGTAAACAAACAGATAGGGTATTTATTTGAACATTTTAGTGGTGACGTAAAGCATGGCTGAGAGAACTATGTAAACAAATTCAACCTTCTGCCACACAATGGACTATTATAATGTATTTATCATGTTGCAAGAAGTCATTGCCTTTGGACTTTTTCTCTTCTTAATATGATTAATTACAGCAATATTACATTATTTTCAAAAGGAAGACTACTTTTATGAAGTGAGAAAAATTTGAGCAACTAACTCTTGAGGAACCTGTTATTCCTTACACTTAATAACAGTTATGAAATGATTTTACTACAGTGTTTTTGTTTCTTAAATTTTGTCAAAATTTCATTGAGACAATATATAACTTGCCCTGGAAATTCTATATTTAACAATTGGCAAATTTAACAGTTTATGGGCTTTACTCAACTTTCTGTTTCACTAAAATCTTTGTTTAGTTTTGAAAATTACAGTTTTACACTTTGATAAAAAGGCACTAAAGTTTCACACCCAATGAGAGCCAGCTTACATGAAGCACTCTTCCTGCCGGGAACCGTGCTGAAAGCTTTCGGCACTGACGTCATTTAACTCACCAAAGGATGCTATTCATGTTAACTTGAAAAAAAAGAAAAGTAAAATGTATAGAGATTTAGCAACTTTCCTTGGTTACATAGCTCGATTATATCAGAGCTAGGAAATACATATACAGGTACTTGTATTAAAGCTTGTATCCTTAAGCTCTAAAATACATTGCAATAAAATACCACTTATATCTGACCAGTTTAATCTATAGTGTCATCTCTGTGTGTGTTTGTGTATGTGTATATATGTACATATATACACATACATATATGTGCACATACCTATATACATATATATAGAAATCATGCTTTCATAAGTAAATTTGTGAAAGTTGAGAAAACACTTGAAAAGCAAATAAATTATAGTTTCCTAATAAAGACACTTTTTAGAATGTTTTAACTGAACATTTCAAATTAAACAAGCAAGAGAGTTCAGGAATCAAATTTATGTCTCTCACTAGAATAATGTTAATGATGCATTTTTGAGCCATTTTCTTTTACACTAGAGGAGGCAAATGCCTTGGTAAGGACAAAATATCACAGGCAAATGTATAACCAGAGTATTCCTCCTTCCCTGCATTCCAGAGGAATACTATGGGCAGAACATGTTGCTCTTGAAAGGTCTTCTTTTTTTTTTTAATGTTGAATGAAGCTATTTATTTATTTATTATTTTTAAATGATTTTATTTTATTTATTTTTAGAGAGGGAAGGGAGGGAGAAAGAGAGAGAGAGAGAGAGAAACAGAGAGAGAGAAACATTAATGTGCAGTTGCTAGGGGCCATGGCCTGCAACCCAGGCATGTGCCCTGACTGGGGATCGAACCTGTGACACTTTGGTTCACAGCCCGCGCTCAACCCACTGAGCTATGCCAGCCAGGGCACTGAAAGGGATTCTTATGCTATTTCCTCAGCTGCACCATCCCAGATGTCAGGAATGTGACCAAGTTACATTTTATCCTTAGGGCTTCCTCTGTGTCCTGGGCAGAGTGGTGTTCATTGTTTGTTGGTTGGACGGATCCATACATGAATTTTAGTGCCTGCTTTTGTTTCCATAAGTGTTCCCCTTAGTTTGGCAAACATCTGATACAATTGTGGCAAGTTGGTATTTAGCTTTGAACGAAGCTGCCCAAATGTTCTCTTGAGTGGATAAACCAGTTTCCACTCGAACGCTGGGGTAAGAGTTCCGGTAGCTCTGCATCCTCACCAACAGTTTGTATTGTCAGTTCTCACTATTTCCACCACTGAAATGGATGTGTCATTGTTGCTTTTGCTTTTGCTTACTGACAAATGATGCTGGAAATCTTTTCATGTATTTGCCATCTCTACGTCTTTTTGGTGAGATGTCTGTTCAGGTCTGCTCATTTTTGAGTTGTCTTTAATTTTCTTTTGCAGAATTTTACATTTTACATATTCTTTAGTTTCTCATTGTTGCTTGTTAAATTTCAATGGTTCTTTATATATTTTGGGCACAAGTCTTTTATTATGTATGTGTTGTGAATGTCCCCCCCATTTTTTTCTCATCTTCTTATTCTTTTAACATTCTCCTCTACAGAGCAGAGGTTTTAATTTTTAAAAAAATCTCTCATCTTTTTCCCTGCCATTTGTGCCTTGTGCTTTTGGTATTACATCTAAAAACTCATCACCAAACCCAAGGTGTTTTTTTTTTTATTTTTCCCTTGAGTATTTATAATTTTCAATTTTACACGTGGGTCCATGCTCCATTTTGAGCTAATTTTGTGTAATGTGTAATATAGACACCTAGGTCCACCTTATGCATTTATGCATCCAAACGCTAAAGCATTGTTTCTAGAAAATACTATCCTTTCTTTGTTCGGTTGCCCTGTGCCTCTGGCTCTTGGCGGCTGTCAATGTTGGTTCTCTGCTCCGTTCCACCGATGTGGCTGGCTGCCCCTTTGCCAACGCCATGCCATTTGATTGCCGTCGCTTTACAGTAAGTCTTGAAATGTGGCAATGTAAGTCCTCCAACTTTATTTTTCTTAGTGTCTAGACTGTCCTAAGTCCTTTGCCTTTTCACAAAACTTTAGAATCAGTTTATTTTCATTATTCCCGTTTCGATTGTGACTGCCTTGAATTGATAGATTAATTTTGAAAAAGGTGCCAATTAAATGATAATGGATCTTTCAATTACTTCAGTTACATCAGTGTCTCATAATTCTCTGCAAACAGATTTTGTAAACATTTTATTACATTTATACTCAAGTGTTTCCTTCTTTGGTGCTATTATAAAGCGGTATTATGTTTCTTTTTAATTCCAATTCCAATAGTTTATTGTTGACATATAGGAAAGCATCTTACTTTTGCATATTGCTCGTTATGAGTGTGTAAAACATAAATAAATTTGGTCATCGTATATATCTCACTGATGTAAGTGATATTTTGTAAATCTAAGAGATTCAAAAGGTGTTCAACGGTACACTATAAATTACAAAATATGTGATGTGGAATCAGACATTGGTTCTTTGAATAAATTTTACTTTGGCGTAATTTTAATATACTGCTGAATTCGACTTGCTAGAGTTAAATTAAGATGCTGGCAACTGTATTAAGGATGACTGGCCCCATTCATGAATATCGTGTCTCCTTCACTTAGCTTGGGCTTCCTGAATTTCTCTTAGCAACGTTTGATACTCAGCCCTGGCCTGGCCTTGCTTATGATGTATACACTTATCCTTGGATAGACATTTGCTTCATTCTGTATGAATGGCAACTTTAATTGCCTTTGAGTTAATGGACTTTCCTTTACGAGCAACTTTCAGGTTTGTAGCCAGATGGAGCAGAGGGCACAGAGTCCCCACACGTCCCCGGTAAAACTTCAGCTCAAAGCTCCGTGGAGAATCTCTCCCAGGCTTCCGAGTTTCCCTTCACGCAGCGCGGCTTTGCTTCAGCCACGCATCCACGAGGACTTGCAGACAGGCATTTGCAAAGCATTCTCTCCCCCGCTCCCGCTTCTTGGGGACTCGGCTCCCCAATTCCCGCCCTTTGGCCTCCCCAGGCTCCACCCGCCGACGTCACCACTGACCTCGAGACAGCTGGGTGGTTCTTCCGCTCCATGAGCACTTCCTTTGTTGTGCAAATAATTGTTTCAAATATTTTGTCAAGATTTCTAATTTTTTATGGCTAGAGAGTAACTTGAGTCTCTGTTACACTCTCCTAACTAGAAGCATAAGTGTTAATATATGTTTTACTCCCCCAATATTACTTCTTTTTTTGAAGTGAGTAAAGTTGCAACCCTCGAACCTGCATATCCCGTTGAAACTATTTTTCACGTTTCTTTCACATTTCCGACTGTCTATCAGATCTAACTTGGTCTGGGGGGGGTGAGATGGGGGAGGGGATCAAAGGTACAGACTTCCAATGACATAAAGAATTAGTCCTAGGGGGGTAACGTACAGCATGGCGACTACAGTTAATGATGCCCCAGTGTGCATTTACTAAGACAGTAGATCTCAAAAGTTCTTATTACAAGAAAAAAATTCTAACTACTGCGTGCTGATGGATGTTACCTGGACTTACTGCAGGGATCAGTTCACAACATGTACCTGTATCAAATCATTAGGCTGTATGTCTGAAACCAATATAATTTATATGCATGCCAATGATACCTCAATAAAAAAGACATTAAATGCAGTTATAGGGTTTTATGTGTGTCTGAGATTTATCCTGAACCCAATCATGTCTTGGATTCCTATTAGTTAATAGTAACCAGCTGAGACCTATTTGCTCGATCAAACAACAGAGAGTTCGCCTGACATCTCCCTTCTCTGCTCTTCTGCTAACACCCCGCCTGTGAACGAGATCGGACACAGGGGAGGGCGGGGTGTGCGGCTGAGAGCCCGGTTGTGGGGCTGGGCTGCGGGCATTCGCACCCCAGCTCCGCCCCACGCCGCCTCTGCAGCCTCGGGGAACGGCCTGGGCTCTGGGCCACTTTTCTCATCTGCAAATGAAATGACAATGACAATGACATGGTTATGTCACAGAGCCAGTGTTCCTAAAACAAACAGAATTACAGCTACTTCTTTAATAGACAAAAGGCAAAGCATAGGAAATAAGTTGCATTTTATAAACATTGGAATTGCACTTTTAACTTTCCATAGTTTCCTGCTGTTGATGACCAAGTTCAAAACCATTATATTTTTATACCGCTTCCCAAATCGGTCATCCTGACACCAAACTTCCCCCACATTTTGTAAATTTCATCTCACACTGAAATAAATTTATTTCTTTATAAAATACAATTCCCATTTACTGTACTTAATGTTTTTCGTTTGCTGATACTCTTAAAACTTCCTACCATGGCACTTGCCCTTAATTTGACCTCTACTTATCCTCCAAGACACATTTAGTATCAATTTTTCTTTTTCTTCGTTAACTGTTCGTGAAGAGAAGAGTCTGTGGATGTGAGGAAGTTCATCGTTGTGTTAAGAAATTGCCGCAGCCGCCCCAGCCTCAGCAGCCACCGCCCTGATTGGTCAGTCAGCCACCCACCAACAAAAACAATAGGACTTACCGAAAGCTCACAGAGCAGTTAGCATTTCCTACTAGTGAACCATTTTAATTAGGGCATGCATATGTATATACATAAGACACAATGCTATTATGTCCAATACTTACTAAACTACAGTGCAGTGTAAACATAACTTTTATATGCACTGGGAAACCAAAGAAAATCTGTGAGTTGCTTTACCCCAAATTTGTTTTATTGCAATGTTTACTTCATTGCGCTGGTATGCAGCTGAACCAGCAATATCTCTGAGATATGGATAATAACATTATGAAGGGCCACTGAGTCATAACCACATTTTAAAGATACAGATTAAGGTAGCTTTGATGGTGTCTTATAGATCCCGATGGAGCCGGGAACCAGTGCAATTATTTTGAATTCCCAGCTGTGTATTATTTCTAGACAATAATACAATGTTGTACAATATTGCACACTATGCAATAAGAAAAATAGCTCACAATAAGGCATTGGCATCAGATAATTACTAAAAGCTACAAAGAGGCGATTGTACATCCCTCGGGACGGGCATTTCGGTGGAGTCACCTGACATTCTCCCGGGGAAGAGGCTGCAGACCATCTGTTCAAGACCCTCTGATGCTGGGACATCAGAGCAGATTTTCAGCACAGTCCGCGTGAACCTGTATCTTGGAGGAGTTCTTAGGGAATGGTCTAACATCAGGTTAGACTATTAATGAGCTGAATGTGCCATCTAATTACCATTTTAAAAATTCATGAACGACACCTTCATTGTCACTTTTTGCTGAAAAATAAAAACCTGTTTCTGAGGGCCACACTGAGGAAGACCAGGTGTGCTCTGCCCCGCGGTCTAACTCTGTGACTTCGGGCATACTCGCCCTGTGGCCGGGGACGCTTTCTGAGTCCAATAGATATTCCAGGTAGGAAGCAGCCAGGGGTGGTACAGCAGGCAGGGTCAAACGTCCATTGTTTAATGATTCACAGACACACTAAGGTAGTGAGTCACCCAGGGAAGGGTTACGGCAGGATAATGGAGTTGAATTCAGACCACAGACTATTTTCAATAAGTTTTAGCTTTACAACACTGAACTTCGGTACAGTCTTTCGAAATTTATATTTAGACAAAATTGAAAACCATTTATTGAACACTTACTGAATGCAATGCATTATGCAAATCACTATAAATCTCTAAATTACCAGCATATGGAGATACAACATTAAAAATTCACAACAAGTTTTGCCAATCAAATGTTATAGACTATTTTAGTTTGACAAGTTAGATAGTTATAAAACACCAAACAGAACAATTATCTTACTGAGCCACTCGCCTACGCTTGCTTGTACAGACTCATCTCCCACAGACTCTTGGACAACGCTGTTTGTGTTCACGGTGGTTTTCTTTCAAGAAATAGGTGGTCAAATACCATCTCTTCTGCACTGCAGGAAAGTACAATTTTAAAAAATCTTTTACACATTACATTTAGTTTTTGATTAAACTGAATCAGTTATACGTAAACACAGAGACTAGATGCATATTGTTTTTTCTGTACGGATCACACTTCAGCACAGCAACAACTGGGCCCGGGCCAAGAAGCTGCGTAGGCGAGAGCATCGTCCCGACACACCAAGTGTGGGGGTCTGGTCCTCAGTCAGGGCACATGCAGGGATCAGCCAATGGATATACGTCAACAGGTGGAACAACAAATGACCATTTCTCTTTTCCTCTCCCCCTTCCTCTCTCTCTCTCTCTCTCTCTGAAATCAATAAACAAAAAATAAATAAGTAAATAAATAAGAACTATTTCATTAATAATATATTTTAGACAATTCTTTTATTGAATACCTTCTACCCCTCAAAGGTCAACTCTTAACTTTTTAGAAATAATTATTATGTACTGAAGGCATATGAAACTAATGACGTCTCCTTCTCTATCATTTACTTGGAGATTTAGTACTAGGAGCTCTGCCTGCACTGGCGGAGATCGGAGCATCCGTCTGAAATAGGAGGGACCAGGAAATGTCCACCATGCATGCCGCCTTTAGCAATGATAGAGCAATTATTTTGAACTCTTTCACAGAAATAAAAAAATATATAAATTCTAACCTTGAGAAGGCAATTAGAATGCTCTAGAAAATTCATCACATAAGAATTGAAAGATATTATTGGGTAATTTCACACTCCTGTAAGTAAAACCTTATCTTTTCTATTTGAAACGGGATCTGAATTTAATGAGGCAACTGTGTATGCCCAGGCTCTCCAGAGCAGTAGTTTCATTTAAAATAAATTAGGTAACAGACTTGAAATACATTCGCGAGGTGTGTGCATTGTGCACCATTGAAATGTAAAGAACTGGAGGAAGTAGAGAAGTTACAAAAGGAAACTAAGGAAGAGTGACTGTATTTAGAAAAACCAGTTACGACTGAATGTTCGTTGTTCTTTTCATAATGTATAATGACTTCCTCAACTAATAATTAAAGAAACCATAAATTAAATCTATTTTAAGTTAATGCCAGTGAAACACCAATCTGGGGAATAATTGGTTCTTTTATAAAAATGTGCGTTTACCTTGATGCCATTCTCCCATCTGTTGGTCAAGGACGCGTTGAGTGTCCCTGCGGGATCAGCCCTGGCGGGGGGATGGAGGCCCACCAGAAACACGAGGTTTAGCCTCTGCCCTCGCGGAAGCTGTGGTCCCGTGGGTGGATGCGTCGTCCCTCCATCTGAGTATTCGCTCTTGGAGTTTTCTCCCATCATAAATTCAGTTGATCCTTCCTTCATTTATTTTTTGGTTTTACCTTTTAAATACATTTTGCATTCACTATTATTTTGTATTAGTGTCTGTTGTAGAGCATAGTGGGTAGACTATCACATACTTTACAAATTGTTCCCCCTGATTGTTTCTTTCTTATAAAACCCCCTTCCAACACATTCCCTCCCGGGGTTAACCATTCATCCTTGCTGCTGCGACCTCTCTGAGCTGTAAACATTTCTCAGTTTTTCGCACTGTCTCACGTATAACCCATAGTGACCATCAAAAAGGACACACAGTTCTAGAACTGTGGGGAGATTCACCTCCGTTGTTTACACCCTGGAAACTGCGCTGTGCCCTGCGGCAGGGGTGACAGACTGGTAACTGCTCATGCTCCTGTGCTTCAGGTTATCAGTATGTTATTGTCCACTCTTTGTGTTATGGCTTTAGGGGCATAAAGCGAGAGATAGAAAAGGTGGAATGAGTGTATTACCAAATAGTTAATGAATTACTTCAGCATTATTCATTGCTACCTAAGTATGATAACATTGATAACCTTGATATGCTACCCTACCGTACTAAAATAGAGTTCTCTCATGTAGACACTGTCGTACACTCCCGGGTTATTATTTGTATTCCACTGACCTAATGATTCTGCCATTTCCATATCATATCATGTTGCTACTTGGTCATCTGACTTAAAATGTGGAGGTCCAAGCCCTTTTCTATTATCTGTGGTCAACTTATCCCAGCGCCACCCAAAAAGGTACATTTATGTTAAAATGTCACGACTATTTATTATCCATCACGTTTAAGTGCGGATGGGGACACAGCATATTCACGAGCCGAACCACCACGCCAGCGGGGGCCCGTGCTGCCCTGACAGGAGGTGACGGCTGCTCCCCGGCCAAGGTGTCAACAGCTCGTGCCGATTCGCCAAACAAGGTTTTACATAGAAATTTCAAAATGCTTGATTGGTGTTCTCATGAAGAGCACTGTCTATTTCATCACAATCAATTAAATGGGAAAAAAAGAAGCCAAGAAATATTCCATTTTACATCTTCATTTTGCTTATGTGGATGGAGACTTTGGTCGTGGCCGCAGGTGCTACGGGACTATATTTTTTGTTTGTTTGTTTCCTGAATCCATGCTTTCTTTATTCTTCATCATTGATTTCTGCACAGCCAACTGGAGAGATCATGCAGTTAATCAAGGTTCGTCTGGGAAAATAGACAAAAAGTCACGATAACATGCTGTCACCCAGTATTATATTTTTATTGGAGATACAGCTGTTCTATACTTTGGCCACCCACTTATTCTCTTAGAAATACATCAGAGTGGGGGGTGCTTTGCATTTCAGCCCCTAGAACATTCAGCCCATATTGGCATCAGCACAGTTCCCAGCCAAGCCATCTTTGCATCTCAGTTTTCTTTAGAATTCATTTTGCAGAGTTTGCTTATTCATATATTTGGTCATTTTAAAAATACCGCCATTCCCTCCATGTCCCCACTACGTAGGACACGCCATCCGTATAGAAGTTGCTGGATGCATGTTTTGAAATGAGTGACTAAACTAGTCAATCAACGCGAGACATCTTGTTAAAAATGATATGCGGAAAAATAAACATATGGTCTGGCACTGAGCCAGCTTTAACCTGCTCTAATTGAGTGATGAGATTTCCGCATCCAGTTTTTTCCAGCTACCTCTGTGCTCGACGGGTCCCCGCTGCTTGCATTTTGTGTAAAACATGGCCAGAAAACCCTCGTTGACTTACTACCAGGTTATACCTTTTCCCTATGTCTCCTACGCAGAAGGCGAATTAAGTTTTTTTAATTGAATGTGTAAGAGTGAGATTGGATGATAAAGTTATATAGGTTCCAGGTGTATGATTCTATAATCCATCGTCTGTATGTTGTGCTGTGAGTTCACCACCTCAAGTCCAGTCTCCTCCCATCACCTTTTATCCCCCCTTACCCTCCGCTCCCTCCCCTGCCCTCCTTTCCTTTGGTAACCATTGGAGTGTTGTCTGTGTCTGTGAGGTTTCTTTGTTTGTTTGTTTTTTGCTTAATCTCCTTACCTTTCTCACCCAGCCCCCAAGCCCCCTCCCTTCGGACAGCTGTCGGTCTGTTCTTATGTCTATGGGTCTGTTTCTATTTTGTTTGTTAGTTTATTTTGTTTGTTAGACCCCATATGTGTGTGTGTGTGTGTGTGAGAGAGAGAGAGAGAGAGAGAGAAATCATATGCTATTATAATACGGCAAATTAACTGCCACATGAAGACGTCAGAACGTTCAGGTCTTCGTTAACCCCTCTGCTTGTTGGCTGAATGGCCGACCGCAGAAGATGCTGTTTCACGGGGGCTCTGCCGCTCTGGCCTCAGCTGCCACCTGAGGCCAGCCGGGTCCCCTGCCATCAAGCACCCAGGGCGGCCTCTTTTGCCCAACGTGGACTTTCTCTCCTCCACCCCTTTGTCAGGATGGCCAACCGAGCTGGTGTGAGTGATGACAGACAACTATAATTTTATTATTTTCTCTTGGATTGAATAAATAATGGTAATTGGCAAATTTCCAGGGAAATGAAAACTAAATAGCATGCACAAACAATAATTGATAAATTCTCAAGGAAACAATAACTAAATTCAACATTGTTTTGGTGGAAGTTACGTGTCCTGTTCCCCCGAACCCCCACCCAATGGCCGAGCGCCTGCGTGAGCCGGGCAAGTCCAGCGAAGACCAGCGGGGCGGTCAGGCTCCTGTTCGGACGGGACTTGTTCCTCCCGCGGACGTCGCAGGGAGAGCGGCGAGAACTGATGAGACAAGCAAGCGCACCCGTGACTCGGCGACGTGTTTTCGGACGCGGTGTCCTTGCGGACACCGAGCTGAAGCGAAGGGGGGTCCTGCGGGGAGTCTGGGAGTGAGTGGGAAAACAGACCCCAAACAAGCGCGCACCCCCGGTGACCTCAGACGTGCGTCATTCCCGGAATATCGAGGTCGGGGCTGGGACACACCTGCCTGGGGAGCAAAATTAAAGGGGGCTCAAAAAATCTCAGTATTCTACTTAAACACTCGGTGCAATACTTTAAAACACGAAACAAATTAATGCCGAACATCCGTGATGAACAGAGCTCACAGTATGACCAAGCCAGGCTCTCGCCGTCTGCCCTGTGACCCCGGGTCACGGCGCAGCAGAAGGACCAGCGCGGCCTGCCCGGGCCCGCGCCGCAGCCAAGGCCCGGGTCGCCCGCCGCGTGGGTTCAGGAGGGCTGCCGGCGGCCTGCGCGCGGACGGGGCCGCACGGGGACGGGAAGCACTGCTGGTTTTTAACTGCAGGGTCTCGCGGACTCCGCCTGGAGCGAGAACGGGATGCTGTTTGCACAGGCGCGCGTGGTGACGCACGTTCAGCTTCGCCTCCGACTCTCACCGCTCAGCAGCTCGCGGGAGGGGCAGGCAGAGGTGGAGGTCCCCTGGAGGGAAGGGAGGACCGGGTCGCCACGCGAGGTCACTGTTGGGAGTTTACAGGGGTTTTACTTCTGGTTTGCCCAGTGCATTTAGATAGTAAAGAAGAATTGAGTGTAGGCCTGGCTGGTGTAGCTCAGTGGATTGAGTGTAGGCTGCAAACCAAAGCATCCCAGGTTCGATTCCCAGTCAGGGGACATGCCTGGGTTGAAGGCCATGGCCTCCGGGAACCCCACATTGATGTCTCTCTCTCTCTTTCTCCCTCCTCTCCCTCTCTGAAAATAAATAAATAAAAATTAGAAAAAAAAGTGAGTGTAGTCTGAGAATGATGGTAAACAAGTCGACAGTGGGCTCCTGATATTTTGTTTTGTTTTACATTTTAAGATTGTAGCAACAGCTTGCATGTCAGTTAAGAAGGTAACATATTTTATTCTGTGTCTGTAAATATCTTGGACTTGATTTCAAGTGTCTATCTTTTGTGTCCAATAGGTACAAGCCTAATAAATCCTTTTAAAAGATGCATATAGTTATAATAATTCCTGTTAATCTTTCAAAGCATTACATTAGCTTAAGTACTATACTCCTAAATGGCTTTTATTTGTTAAAATAGTTTCAGCTATTTCACTTCACCTTTTTAATATTAATAAAATACGTTACTAAAACTGCATAAATAAAACATGGCGTTGCCTGATTTTACGAAGATAAAATGTGGGATCAATCAGCACGGCGTTTCACCACTCTTTGAAAGTCCTTGTCGTTGCGGGAGTATCTTGTTCTCATCCCACAATACACGTGAAGTAATCGTAGTCCATAAGTGCTTTGAATTACAAAGCGCGGATCAGGGGACCGCACTGTTGAGGACAATTACTTAATTGGCTCAGAGCACTGAGAACAGAGATGAAGACTGAAACAGACCCTTCGCTCCGTAACACACGACGCTGGAAGCCACCATTTTGATTTCTCCTGATAAACTGTCACCTCTGAAAATTAAATTGTAACCTCCTGCACCTCCGTCTCAGAGAAAGCAGACGTTTAAAGGTTCCCGTCCTGACAGAAGTCCTTGCAGAGCCACACAATTTGAAATCTAATTAGTGCTTAATAAGCCATTTGAAATGATGTCATTCAACTCCTACAAATTAATCCTGCTCTTTCAACACCTGCGGGTATTTTGCAACAGCAATTATTTCATGACAAAAGGAGGGCTGAACCAGCCCCCATTAACACGAGCATCTCTCATGATTACTGCGCGCATCGCTCTCGGGAAGGAGTGAATAACCTCTTCCTGGCCCGAGCGGAAGGGACCGGCTGCGGACACAGGGACACCTGCTCTCCCTGTGGAGAGGGCTTACTACTATTCTACGGTGCATTTCAGAAGGTCAAATGCAGAAAACGACCTTCCCCAGCCTACTCAGGACCTTCCAGAGATTCCTGAACTAAGCTCTTGTCTGTCTATTTTTAAAAAATCAGACTTGCACTGATGGCATACCAGACAAGGACATTAATAGAAAGGTACTCTTGCACTGAGAGTGGGAGTTTTAAAATAAAGTGGCATTATGTCTATTGTACAACTTAAGGATGGAATGGGATGCATTACTAAATGAGATTATTTTTTTAAAGAAAATGAGTTCATCAGTTACTTTGTGTCTGCTTTAACCTAAAATACTGTTTATTTTCTGTTCTCCTTAGATAATGTCTTAACCTCTGTTCTCTTGTATGCATTCTGACTGCGGGGAAATTGTCCCCCTCGGAGGCACCCCTCAGCTGAGAAGCAGGGTCCCTGTGGAGGAGAGACGGGACTCAGCGCAGCGGAAACCATCTGTCTCAGAAACTGGAGCTTTGGTGCTGGGTTATCGTCCTTATTTTTCAGATGGGCAAGGCATCTTGTGGCTACCAATGAAAAAAATACAAGAAGGATCAGTTATTAAAAAATAAATGCTTTTAATTTTATGTGGTTTTTTTTTTTGTAAAAGGGAAAGGACTTCTGTGTTGTTTGTGTGTGTTGGTTGATTGTAAGTTTGTTGGTAAATATTTTCAGGTTAAGCGCTTAAATTATTCACCTGTGCAGGCCCTTGGCCATCTGCCCACAGGATGGCCTCAGAGCCATCACATTTAACGGAGCTCTTGGGCACGTGGGGTCATGAAGCAAAACTGAGTGGCGGTGAACCTGGCAATACTGGGGAACACAGGCTCCTGTCTCCCGCCACGATCTGAGCCACCGCTGCAAGGGCCGAACCTCTCGGCTGTGTCAGGGTATCAGCTCCACGTGAGACTCACCCAGAGTTACCTCTGCAGAGATGTAACACCTCTTGATTAGAAACTTAATGACTACATCAGATTTTCACAGTTAGCTATTTCTTTCTGTCCAGAAGAAACTTTCAAAATCTGCCTAATGTACTGGTTAAAAAGCATTCGGCATACAAAATGCATGGTGTATAAGCTATGAGGGAAGACGGACATTATTCTCCCTGGCTGCTAGTGTTAGAAGCACTATATATATATATATAAAGAATATATATATATATTCTTTAATTTGACCTATTTAATTTTGGAACTACTCCTACCCAAATTGAAAGAATGGCTATGGCACGGAAACTGAGCACAGTACGTTTTCTGTATTTCGTGGTACGGAGTCCCACTTCCCAAACAACTTCCCTGGGGCATAGTAACGAGAGGGGCTGCTTGTAATCACTGGAACAGTTGATGGAAAAGAGCTTCAGATTCTTTCAAAAACTCCTTTTCTTGATCAATTTTCAAAATAGTTGATAGTCTATACACACAGTAGATGCTATTCCCCCAACCAGTGTATCTATGATTGTACAGAATTGGTTTCTTTCTCCTTTATCATGTTTTTTTCTCCTCAACTTGTAATAATAACAAAGCCTACTTGAAATTTTAAATATTATTGACTTTAAAAGTGAATTAAATTACATAAATAAGGGCAATTCAAAGCTGCGGGAAATGGTAGAAATTGTGTTAAACTGCATATGCTTATGTAGCACTATTCAGGGAAAAATTAGGTTCCCACACCCAGCGTACTGGGAAGTAACGATTTGATGATACCCTTGCCAAGCAGTGAAATAATATTCTACCCTAGGAGTCTGAGACTAAAACCCAACTTTCCCTGGCTCCTTTGTGGTCGGAAGTCTGCAGTTCACCTCCAACGATCAGAACGGTCCTCCCAGACCGTGGGGGCAGCAGGGAGCCTGCACGCGCGTGGGTGAGTCCGCACGTTCTGTAAACTCAGCGGCACAGTCACAGTCGCCCAGTTCCCTTGAACACCGGAGCTGGGGCATCAGGCAGTTGCACCGATGCGTCCCCAAGAACAGCCCCACGACGGGGTCAGCGTTTTCTCGGGCTGCTTTATTCCCGGCCCATGTTATTCTGTGAAGTAACTGCCATACATGTCTGAGTGCTTACATTATGTTGTGTGTGTAAACCAGAATGTATTACATGAGTAGGGATAAAAATAAACCTTGTTCTTTTTTTTTTTTTGTGATGCCTAGTGAGATAGATGACCACTTAACAATAACTTGAATCTAAATTTATGTTTGAGGGTTTGGGGTTGATATTTACCAGAAAGGAACACTAAGTGTGTTTGCTAGTAGACCTGAACTTGACAGTATCTGAATATCCAAGACTGACCCTTAGGCGGGACTGTATGGCTGTTTCCATCACTGAGTTTTAGGGCAGACAGCCCCCGTGACGTCCAGGAGACTGGGCGGAGGCCAGAGGCGCACACAGGAGGGCCAGGAGGAAGACCGGAGGAGGACAGTGGTGTCCCCCATGGCCAACTGAGGCTGCTCTTGTATGAACCTGAAGGCAGGTCAGCGAGGAAAATGACCTCTGTCACCCCGTGGTGATGGCCTACCCCGACGTGTCCGTGCAGACACTGTAGAGCCTTAGTGAAGACACACTCAGGTGCCATATACCCCCCATCACAACGCCAGCATGTAAACGAGCTACACACTAACCCATGAGCTTTAAAAATAATCCCCTGAATCGACTGTTTCAAACGAGTGTTGAAGACCTGAAGCGGCGGTGGAATGCAGTTAGGGATTCAGGGTTAGGGAGGGTATTTCAGAGAACTCACATTAAATATGAAATAGGCATTAAAATAATTTACGATATTTATTTAAAAAGTGGAACGCTGCATAACGCTTCTGTACGGCCAGAGAGCCGAGCACCCTGGGACTGGCGACACACAGCAAATACAGTGTCTGTGGGCACCATAAACTCGGTAGAGCGACGTTTGTGTTGCACGCTGGGCCTGCAAAGAGGGAAAACTTGCGTCCTCACGTCTGAATGAAGAACAGTGTTTGTTTCTAGCTGTCTGAGCGGGTCTTCTGCATGGTTAATAACATTCAACTGATGGCGTGGGCTTTTAAAAAACTCAGATTGAACCTTATATAATATTAATATTTAACATCTATTTGCATAAAATAGGATAAAAACCAAAGCCAAGAGGAACGTTCGTATTAAACAAAAGGATTGAGGGTCGCTGGAAAAAACAAAAACACCAACGTGTGCGTGCATTCCGTGTGTGCGGGACCGTGTAAGCACAAACTGAAGACGTGGTCAAAAGGGAAGGTTGTTTTGTGTAGAATTTGTTTTGTTTTCATGTGTTTCTAATCCATGACCTGTCCCTACTAATCTCCAATTCAGACAATCCATCCACGAACAATTAACCATCGTTTCAAAAATATATTCAAGTATTTTGAGTCTCTGCACGAAATGATTGTTTATCAGATAAACTGAAAAGTAACAGAACTCGCCAGGGCTGTAAAACATGTTTACATATTCAGAATACAAGTGGTCATTTGGGCTCCAGAGCTAATCACACCCTCTCGGGGATGAGCGATGCAGCTCCTTGCAAAGTTTCATCTTCCGCTAAATGCCACAAAGCTGGCAAGTAGTATTGTTCTATTACCTCAGGGCCCTCACTTGCTTTACATAATGGACATGTTTGCTATTATTTTAAATATATAGATTTTTATTTTAGAACTTTTAGATGTATAGAAAATTAGAAAGATAGTGAGTTTACAAATACCCCACATATAGTTTTTCCTGTATTATCAACCAACATTAGTATCACATTTTTACTAAAATGAATAAAGGCCTGCATCTCCTCTTTTCTGATTCTAATATAAATGGCTTTATTTTCTGTGAGTTTCAATGGTCAGTGCTGGCATATGGGAAAGCTGCTGACTTTTGTGCATTAATGCTCTATCCTTTGAGCAAGCTATAATCACTCACTTATTAGGTCCACTTACCAGGGGGACCTAACACTCACTTACTAGGTCCAGGGTCTATTTATACATTCTTTTGCATTTTTTAACTTATAAAATATCACATTTGAAAATGATAGTTTTATATCCCACATAGGAGGGAAATCATATGGCTCTTACCCCAATACATTTGATAAAAAGTGCTTTCTAAAAAGAAAATGGTGGTCTTAGTTCTTTCTTGGTAATCTAATAAGACACTATGCTTATAGAAAACTATAGCATAATTAAAACAAAAATGCATATTAACATTGAAATGACCAGTTAGCAGCAACTTTTTATTTTATCCTTTACTGCTCATTTAACGTTTGATAACTCTTGTTGAAATTATTTTTAATGTTACTTTTCGCCCCAGCTTGATGCTCCCTGCAGGGAGGGGCGCAGCTCTCCCCTTTCCTGCGTCCGGGCTCCTCGCCTCTGTCTGCTCCCCCGGAACCCGGGCCTCAAGACCGACCTCGGTGTCTGCCCTCTGGGCAGCCCGGTCTAAACTAAGTCAAGTCCCAGCGTTGACGTCGCAACGACAGAAGTCACCCAGGGATACAGCAAGGCTGCTATGGGCACCTGCTCTTTTTCAAGATGAAACTGGCCCTGCTAACTGAACTTGAGGTTAGCATGTGCAGACATCAGAGTCCAGAGGCAGATTAAGACTTGAGAACCGTGGTTTACTCACATTTAAAATTTAAGGGGAATTCAGGTGCCTTCAATCCTCATATTTGTTGCAAATGACAAGTCACGTCGTTAAATAAATAAGCACACAGATAAAGGAGAGTCACCTCCTCAAAGACCAAGCTCATGAACGCCCCCCCACGCCACCCCCCAAACGGAAAGTCTATCTGGATGGGCAGAGCCTTCATTTCCCACGGGGCGGGGGGGCGACCCTAGGAAGCCAAGGACGTGGTCACACCCAGCTGGGCACATAATGTTGTCCATCCCGTGTTTGAAAGCCCAACATTTAAAGCCTTCACCCCCAGTGGAACAACCATTGTCGCACTAACCCGAAGACGGACGCCAGTTTCATCCTTCACGAGTCACACGCGTGGGCTCTGAGGTCGCCGTTGTCTGCACGGAGCACTTGGCAGACTGAAGTTCAGCTCCCTGCCCTTGTGTGGGAACCCGTCGGATCAGAATGAATATTCATCACGCAGACTTTAACTGAGGACACAAATCGGTATGGGGGAACAGTGATAAATCTACATCATCTCTAAATTATTTTTATGCAGGTATAGGACTGGTGCCTTAATAAAAAAAGGTCAGATTTAATAGTCTCAAAACACATGAGTTACTATTTTTTAGCATAATGCATACTACCCTGCTTTATAACTTCTACACATTTTAATGGCTTAACCCTACTTTAATTATTTAAATCCAGTTTTGAATGAACTTAAAGTACCTTCCCTGCTATTAGGCAAAAAAAAATTGTATGGATTTTGTTCAATATTAAATATGAGGTTTAATTTTCATATTGTAAAAGTAGACTCAACAGAGATTAGCTCTGCAGCCTCATCAATTGCAGAAAGAATGGCACAATGTCAAATATATTGAAACCATAATACTTCTTTTGGCAGGTATCATCCACTATTTAATTGGCTTTTTTCCAGCAAGTGCATAAAATATATAAAATCTGTAAGTTATCTGGGAGTACATGTATCACGCACGTAATTTATCTTGGGGTTCACCAGGAAGTGAAATTACTTAGCAACGGTGCGCGTGGGCTGGGTTCAGTTTCCTTGTGTGTGGCTGTGACGGAAGTGGGCAGCTTCCAGAAAACGTACCAATTGCAGCACCAAAAAATTTTATAATGGAAAATTTCAGTTTCTCAATCATTATTTTCAAATTGTTACAGACAACCTTGTGCTGTATTTTTGGAATTAAGTCGTATCCCCCCTCTGAGGGCCTTACCTCGTTCTTGGGAGAAGTGCTCAGCAATAAGGCTACCTATGCAGCTGGAGTTTCAAAAGGGTGTTAGGACTTCCTGTGTGATTTATTAAAAGTCCATAACGATCGATCTGAAGCAAGATCTCCAGAGAAAACATCACCTTCAGCTATCCACCTGCTTCTCAATTGTTATTAATAATAATTTGGGGGAAATACTATTTGTAGATGATTTTCTGACACCATGTATAGTGAAACATTTTCTCAAGTACTGTAGGGTTTTTTCTTAGCCTAAATCTATACCACTGAAGAGTTGTTCTTTTGGACAATTATTTAGTCCTTCATATGACACGTGTTATTAAAAATTAATTCAGCTTTATTCTATTGACTTACTTTAGGGGACATTTTAATAAATAGCTCTATAACCTCTCTATTATGAAAATTTCAGCACCACATCAATAATTTTTAGTGTTATTTCTCTTCACAACGTGCTCTGAAATAGGTACAGATCCACCAAATTTTTGTCACTCGTCTGTGACTAGAGAAGGGAGTAAATTCAGAGTAGGCATCTAGAAAATACTAGAAATCACTTAGAAATGATTGCAAAGTAACTGTATGTTTGTTGTATCTCATAAAAACAGGACTTTTATATATCGGATCATTTAATTTTAATTTTTATTTGTATTGCATTTTATTTGTATTTGTACAAAAGTATTATCTGCGACGATTGGAATTTCTTAAAAAGTGTCGCTCATTCAGACAGTTTCGAAGCACTGATTTCTCGCATGGTGCGCTCCTCAGCAGAACTCGCAGACCTTGACCTTGGACTTCTTCCCTGAGCTGAAATGCCGACTCTGTCCTGCGTTCCTTTCGGGCTCGGGTGGCTTATCTGGCCCTGTGCTATCCGAGTCCGAAGGCCCTGGGGATTTCCCCTTTGCCTGGCCGCTGGGGTGCCGTGATGCCTCCGCCTTGGAGATGCCGCGGGCACCCCCGGGGCCTGTGACTGCACCTGGTTCGGCTCCGCGCTCTGGCCCGGAAGGTGTGGCCCGGTTTCACGTTCTCGTCACTCTTTTGTGCCCCTAGCTTCCGAAGGGAGAGGCAATGTTCAGATCCCTGTTCTATCCCCAAGGTGATCAGAGCGCCGGTGCTCTGAAGAGGTAACGGTGCTTGGCGCGTGGCTCTGCGTTTCCCAGTGCTGGGTGGGAGGCCGCTGCTGAGCAAAGGGGATGGGCTGACACTCAGGGGACAGGGGACTGGGGCAGGTAGCGCCGCTGGTCTGCTCTCAGAAACGCTCGTGAGAACATTAGAGAAAGCTATTAATTTCTATTCCTGAAATTATTCCGTCTGAAACAGCATGTTCTTTTCACAAAAGTACTTTGCCCGACCTCCTTTCTCTTGAATGCATTTACATTTAACTAGTGTTTTTCCGCTGAATTCTAATGGATGAACCCCAAGTAAGTTATTGTTCCTCTGTTCTCCTTGGCATTCTAAAATCTGTATAAGTTGTTTTACATTCCTATCTGGTGTGACAGCCGATACAGAAATGTGTGGCAAAGAGGATGGGTGGTCAGGGAATTGTCAAGAGCTTCGAGAATTCACTTGATGGGGACTTCAATTTTTAAAAGAGGGTCTTGTAATTTAAGAAGCTTAGATATATGAAAAAAAAATCTTCCGATCCTAAGTTGTCTCTGAAACTGCATTTAATATGTGACAAGTGAAAGGTTCGTTATCATGCGGAAGCCTTACAACCTGGAGGCCCTGCTGGAATAGTCAGGTACAAGACAGATGTGACCCGCGCCAGGTTCTTGGGGGAACCTGAAGCAGTGAGAGCTGCTCCTTCGTTTGTTTGTTTGCTTCGGCTAACACCCACCTCGGCATGCCTTCTGTAAACGCTTTTCTGTACGAAGAAGTGATTTTTAAAGTCACCAATGATATGTTACCCCTTCAGAAAACTTGAGGGTAGGTTAATTTTAGGCCAAGAGTTTTTGGGGGCGGCTATTTGTGTATGGGTATCGCTGTTGTATTGGCACAAGGGGCCTCTGTTCTTTTTGTCTGCTCTCCCAACGGAGGCCTCTATCACCTGGAGAGACACACGCTAAGGCGATTCCCAATGATTTACTCAGTTCTGCAACCCCCTCGCACAGAGGGCGGCCCCCGCACCCCTGGTGGCCTGTTTCTAGTCCGTAGGGCATAACAGCGATGGGATATAGCACACCTGTGATCACAATTTTTATCTAAATTTTGTTTTAGCTAGGAAGAGAGACTCTGTGGTTGGCTTTGAGAGAGCAAAGAGCCGGCCCTGGGGCGAGCTGCCCGGGGAGAGCGCCCTGTGGCCAGGAACCGTGGGCAGCCTGCAGCGGGCGGGCGGGGAGCGCCTGGGCCCCGCCCCCACTGCTGCAGGAAGCAGACTGGGGACCGGAGGCTGGGCTGCGGGGTGCAGCCCGCACAGCCCCTTGGTTCCAGCCTGTGAAGCCCCGAGCAGAGGGCCCTGCTCGGCTGTGGGCAGACTCCTGACCCGGTAAAATTGTGAGACAAATGAGTATTATTTTAAGCCATTAAATGTGGCCATTTGTTACACAGCGACAGAAAAGCAGTATTATAAAGGAACGCTCCATAACCCTTTTAGTAGAGGTTATCTATTTCCTACAGATTTTAATATCTAACATTTGCATACTAATTTCTTGAATGTTGGGCATTAGTTGGGTTTCTAATATTTTCCATAACAAATATTACTATTTTCTCTGTTACAGATTCTACCTATAGGATAGGATGACAGAAATGTAGTTATTTAGTCATATTGCATTGGCAATAATAATTTTATTGCCATCTATTGATAAACTGCTTCCCAAGACGTTTTGCTACTTAAAATGATCAAAACATGAAGGCGCCCTAGCACTTTTTGGAGACCGTATACATTGTCCTTAACCAGACGATTGTGGAGAAAGTTCTGCGATCCAAGGGTGTGACCAGAAATCGTGTCATTTTTGCGTTCTCTCCCCCGGGCTGCTGGGCTAGATCGCCAACATCTCCGCGTCCCGTGAGGCCCACAGAACCTCCCCGGCTCACTGAAGTGGCAGTGCTCATTTGCACTGTGACGAATACCAGTGCTGACATTTCAACGGCAGCAGAGAAATTCCTGATTGCACGGCCCGCACCAGTTTCCGCGTTCCTCTCCGTATTTTGAATGCAGGCTTGTTGGTTCTTTTCAGCTGCTTTTCAGAGGAACAAAGCAGGAGGCAAAACCACATCTTCGGCGCTCTGAGTAATAGCTTGACACCCGGCTGGAAAAGAATCCCAGCTGCGTCGTTTCATAACTCGTACGCCTGAAAGCCTTCGCTGGCTTTCCTGCGTGTGGGGCATGCCTCTGCCTTACTTGCCGCTCCAGCTTGCCCTCCTGCAAACATCCTGCTCCAAGAGTGTCTCGAGCCCTGAGCCTGTTTCAGGAGCCAGGCGCGTGCTCCGCACAGACAGGGGTCCCCACCAGACGGCATTCTCCCGGGACGGGCTCGCCTGTCGCGCTGGAAGGTGCTCAGCCTTTTCTTCCTCCTTGGTTCAAGCTGCTCCCCGTCACTCAGCCCTAGGGCTCTGAGGCAGGGTCTGGGGAATGACCGGGGCTGCTCTCAGGAGCCCGGCTGTGCGTCCCAGCACACTTACCTCTCAGCCGGCCTCGGAAGCTACCTGGCAGTGACACGTGGCAGGGGCGGGTCCCCAACACTGTAAGAAACACGCAGATGTATGATTTCCAAAGGGATTTCTGTTTTCTGAGGACCCACATTCTCCAGCTGTGCAAAGCTTCACTCCTCCGTTCACTGGTGTGCCTAGATGAAACCAGGTTTTCCTAGACTAAGAAAAATACTTCTTGTTTCTATGGTTTTCCATTTTTCTTGCAATCCAATGATATTTGGCAGATTAAAAACTGTGTCATCCGTAACACCGTCTACCACGTTTTGCCACTTCCTGCTACTGTCTTACATGCGGCGTACGCATGGTTTCTCACCAGACTTCACAGCAGCGTGCATTTCATGTACAATTCATCTTCCCAGAGAAATCATTCAAGTGTTTATTTATGGTCTCGCAATATAATATATAATCAATACAAACATTTATAGTTTGAATTAGAAGTTAGTTTTGAAGGAAGTAGTAGGTCACAGACAACAATTTCAGACCCAACCCACTTATGTCTTCAGGTTACAAATAACCTTGGGGAAAAATGACCGTCGTTTGGCAATTCTGAAAGGCACGTGATTGTGCACGTATCAAAATTACTCTTGAAATATATTTTTCAATAAATTATTCGAGGTTTATAACATCTTCAAATATCTTAAGTGATATTTTAGTGGGAATATAAGAAGACAACAAACGACTGTGGAATCAGGAAGATTGCTACTTACTCTGCTTTTTTTTTTCCCCATGTCCGCTCACCTTCAGGGACTTTTGCGGTAAACTGAAGTTCCCCTACGGATTTTCCCTCCTCTTTCCAGTACAGAAAATTATATTCAGAGATATTTACCATCTGCCAAATGTGTGTCTCAGTTCCAGACCTCTCCCTGAGACGGTGCTCCGTCTGTCCGTGGACCTGTTGGAAACCTCCACAGGGATGGCCAGCTGAAGTCCCGGTCTCGCCACGTGCAGACAGCCAGACCTCAGCACCACACTCGCCCCGCCCCATGGCAGCGCCCGCCGGTCCTGCACCTGCGCCGCCGCTTTCCTTGACGGTTCACGCTCACAGCTTGAACTCATCTTTGACTCATCCCTTCTTTTCACCCTTTAGATCCAAAACTCCTAGGAATTGCTTAATGAAAGTGTATCCAGACTCTGACTATTCGGTCCTGCCCCCGCTGGGCCCTGACCCTGGTCCTTCCTCTGGCTGTGTGTCGCTCTGTCTCCCACTGATCACCCCCTTAACACCCCCCATTTCGTGTCACAGGCCCCACTAAACTACCCGCACGCCGCGGGACCCAATCGCCCATTCAATCCTTAATGAACATGCACTTTTCCATAGTGGCACTGAGTTATCAGGATAAGACTATAAAACACTCCATGATACACACTCACGGTTGTGAATATTATTTTGGAAAAAAAACTCTCCTGTGCATAAGTCAATTATATCTCCATGTAGCTGAATCACATATCTCCAACATAAAACAATTCTTTTCCAATCGTTGTTCTGGACAAATGACTTTGTTTCTTCCATTTTTTTCTTCCCTCGCTCTCCATTTGCGTTCCATTCCATGTCTGTGTTCCTTCTGGGTTTCTGGGAGTTAGCACGTTCAGCCGAGCGCACGGTTTCCTGTGCGACAGTCCTGCGCACTGGCGGAGGGCACAGCCGCGTCCCGGGCGGTGGGGCCCGCGCGGCCCACACCGGCAGCACGAGGCTGAGGGGCAGCAGAGCCTGGTGCAGGGACGGGTGGCTTTCCTTAGAGGAGCTGAAAGTGCCAGCGAAGGCGCGGCCTGGGAGGTCCTGGAGCTGCACAGGAGGATCACCTTCCGCCGTTCGAGTCCAGGAGTGAGAGGGTGAGCTGCCTGTAACCGAAGAGGCTCAAGCACAGATCCCATGTTTTCCCGGCGGAAGGGTTCCAGACCTCACACTCGACAACGGATTTTGGCAGTGGGGTGAAATCTTGAATGTCTGCGAGTGTGAGTGAGTGTGAGCACATGGGAGAGAACTGCGCCACTTTAAGGAAGGCCGTGCGTTTGCACCAGGCTAAACCAGTTCCCCATCCGCTCTTGCAGACACACTCAAATGAAACTGTGTATTTGGTGAATTTTTGTGAATTAGAATCTGTGAAGTCAGAGTACTAGAGAAGAAAAATGGTGATGCGGTTCAAAGAACAAACAGGAAATAATACACATGTCACAAATACATAAATTAGTTAGCTTAACGCCATTACTGGGCAAAAGTCTAAAGCAATTTATCAACATTGTGAGTACTTGCAGAGAACAGTTCTGATAGGAAAAGAAATTAAGCTGCCTAAATAAAATCCAGATGAGTGAGGGAATCTCCTCTTATCCGATCATTTCTGCAGGACAATGAGAGACACAATGCGCGTTGGAACTCGCACGTGTTAGCATCGGAGTCTGTGCGTGCCTACGCATGCGCGACAAGCTCTTCTTGGTGCAGTGGAGACGCCAGCTCGTAGTTTCCCAAAGAAAAGAATTCCAACTCGCAAAACAGTGCCTGAGGATTGCTAGTACAATGCTGTCATGCCATTTCCAGAACTACCGATTCCTTACACCGGGAACCGGTGGTTTAAAGGCTGTGATCTTAAAGCGCCTCTGTAAGTAGCCATCGACATACTTACAGAGAAGATGGAGACTCCTTGCACGAACAAGGTGACTCACTGGGAATTCTCTTGAGGAGAAGCCGATGGTTCTAAATGCCATGAGACTTTTCTGAGAAAAACAAGAACCTCGTGAAGGTTTGGGAATTAATTTTAATGCATAGTGAGAGCAATAAAAACATGTCTTCTCAGCATCAGTAAAAGAATGGCAAAGTTTGGAGAGAAAAATAAAAACTTGAAATATAGCAATTATCGATCCAAGCACCAGTACTGCCACTAGACAATTCTGTAACTTGGACAAAATGATTTGCTCTTATTATTTTTTAATTTTAGAAAATAATAATAATAATAATAATAATAAATCTAAATGGTTAACATAAAGAGTAAGTCAAATAAAGTTGATAAGACACCCAAAAGCCCTGGCTGGCGTAGTCAGTGGATTGAGCGCGGGCTGCGAACCAAAGTGTCGCAGGTTCCATTCCCAGTCAGGGCACATGCCTGGGTTGCAGGCCATGACCCCTAGCAACCGCACACTGATGTTTCTCTCTCTCTCTCTCTCTCTCCCCCTCCCTTCCCTCTCTAAAAATAAATAAATAAAATCTTTAAAAAAAAAAAGACCCCCAGAAGAGGATGATATCAGGGTGTGAGTTGCTCTTCGAGCCTCACACTCAGATTTCATCCAACATTCTGTGGAAAGTGGAGCGAGAATTTCTATTATGCTGACTTTATCCTGATGGAGAGCAACCAAGCTTTGCTTTGCATCATGAATTTTAACAAAAATCTAAGGCCAAGAGCCAATTTCAAATATTCAAAAGATGTATCTTATAAATGTTGAAAATAAAATGAAATTGAGTTCAACTTCCATGAGGAAATTTGCATGCCTTCTGCAGTCCATGTTCAACAGATGCACATTTATTTTTTAAAGAAAGTCGTTTTCACTGCATTGGTTAGAAGCATCGAGAGCATCTTTTTAAGAAGTTGTGATTGTTGCCCTCCGTGCCTTCCCGACTTGTTAGAGAATACTTTTCACCTTTGATCCATGAGGATGTGTGTTCTAGATGGCTGGGGAGAGGCTCAAGCACATAGAACATGTTTTTACATAAGAATTTCCCCATAAAACATTTAATTAAAAATAATGACCATGAATGAGCTGTGAATTTCATGAAAGAGTAAAAATCACATATATCAAACTGGTCCTATTAATTCCAAAGTAGTAAAATATACCAATTATATAAATACCTATTCTATTCCTTTTTCTTCACCTGTGGGCATTTTTTCCATTGCTTATAGAGAGAGAGGAAGGGGAAGAGGGAGAGAGAGGAACATCAACGTGAGAGAGAAACATGGATCAGTTACCTCCCTTCGGCACCTGCCCTGACTGGGGATCGAACCCACAGCCTTCTGGTTTACCAGACGATGCCCCAACCGAGCAGCCGGACCAGGGCACCTATTCTATGTTTAGTGCACACACTTGTTCATGACATAAACCTAACTATACACAAAGATATTATTAAGACATTGGCTCCCTCCTGCCCTGAGAGCTGGACTGGAAGTGCACCATCGACTCCTCTGGGTTTGCTGTGCCGACTTACCCCGCAGACCTTAGACTTTGTCAGCCTCCATAACTCATTCTCTCTCTTCCGTCTGTTTTTTTAAGGACCAGGCCTCATACACCGCCATGTAGGAAACTCGTCCAGATCATAATGAGGATGAGACAGGTGGGAGAGGCTGGTATCTGGAGTGGGAGAGGCTGGTATCCGGAGGGTGGCACTTGGATGCAGAAAGCCACTGACGCAGCCAGGTCCGCATGCAATCGAGTGGGGGCGTGGATGTCCACAGGCTCTCAGCGCCTTTGCTAATATTCGTATCTTTTCCCCTCCGCTCTTGGGAAAGTAATAAAATGACCATTCACAGAGTGTATTTGTCAGCGCAGCTGCATCCGAGGAACTTTTTCTTTTTTCTTCTCCTCACTGAAAGCAAATTGCTCCTTTTAAACACGCTCCTCTGGGCTCCCACCCTGGATGCGCTGAAAGCATTTTGATTACGCCCCACGCAGCTGCCAGAAGCAGCCGCTGCCTCCTCCGCGCGGCCTCCTTCCCGCCCCCGCCCGGCTCTCCCCGCCCCGCACTCCCGCACCCTGCGAGCCTCCGCCCCCTTGTGAGAGCGCTCGCCCTGCCGTGGTGCCGCGTTATTGGGTGTGTGTCCCTCCCACGGAGTTCTGGACCCTTCAGGGCCGAGTCTGTGTTTGTTTGCATTTGTGTTTCCGGTGTGTCTCCACGGCTCGTGCCCCCGGCAGGTCTGACCTGTGCGAGGTGTCGCTGTGACACGGAGCGTGGGTCCCACCGCACGGATGGCACCTGACCCAGATGACCCTCAACTCACTGAAGAGATTAAAGTGGGGATGCATGGCACTAGCACATAAACTAAGATGTGGAGGAGCATCACCCAAATTTGAAACAGAGGGGGTCTGAGGGTGTAGGGTTTGTCATCGTGAACTTCAGATTTGTGTCCGTGGAAACAGAGAAGCTGCGTAAACTCCCCACTCAGGGTCCTCAAGGACCACGTCAAGGCCACACCAGCGCTTCCCTTATAGAAATATTGCGTGTGTCAAGGGGGATGAAATGCATAAACCCTTGAGGCCAGAATCCAGCCAGTGTTTAAATATTAGTGATTATTATTTGATGATTTTATTTAATCTTTTACGATATCCTTAAGAATTCCTTTTAAGCATATTCTAAGAATTCCTCATCACCCTACTCGAGGGATTTTTTAAAGGGAGAAAAATTGATTGTCAGAAGTTGAGACCGCCCAGCCGAATTCAGAATATCTCAGCTCCTGGGGTAGGTTTGCTCAGGCTTTGGAGGAGTTTAAAAGCGACCCTATCGGAATGTTTCTCTGCAGCGGATGGACGGTGCTCTCTCGTCCCTGCGTCCCTGCACTGGGGACGGAGCTGCGACTGGGTCCCCGGGAGTGGCTGGGATGGTTGGAACAGCACAGGGCACCGTCTGGGAGCGAATCCACGTTGGGAAACCTTGTCCGTCGTGAAGGCGCCTGCCCCTCACGGACGCCAACAGTGGGAGACCCGCTCACGCGGCTGTAGCTCTGGGGTCTCCCCCTCGGCGGCTCTGCACGGTCAAGTCCATGACACGGGCTGGGAGCCATGGCCTCGCATGCGCACATCACTTCCTCCCTGTGCGTCCTGATTTCCATGTGGTTGACGAGGAGCCACCTCATTCAGTTCAGTCCTCCCACGTGGCCTGGTACTTACCAGCGAGATGTTTCACGATGTAGAGTTTCTCATGACCACCCAAATGCCCCACACAAACCCTGCTGTATGTTATGAACCTGTTAATCACGCACTAAAGATTCCTCAGTGTCATTAAGGATGCTTAAGATGTCGTTTCTGGGTTAGAGGGACAAACAAAGATTTGATAAATGAGGAAGGAAAAGGAAAAGCACCAGATTTGAACTTTAAGGTTGATATCTTGGGGCAGCTTTCAAGCATTCCACTGTAGAACCGGACTCTTGGGACAGATAACAGAACTTCCATGCCATCTCCGGATACACACTCAGATTTTTTAGTTCTTCACCTGGGCAACTTCCTAAGTGCATTTCATTTTGTATTCCACTGGAAGTGCAATTATTCTATGCTCCTTAAAACCCATTCTCCACAAAGAGAGAGCTGTCATGGCATCGAGGCTTTTGAAAGTAAAGCCTTGCTTGCTTACCATAAAAATAGACCAAAATTAAAAGTTAGAAAAACGCTTCTAAGGCAATGCATTCGGCTTTGGTAAGGCCATTTTAAAGCCTGTCTGAAATGAAGCTCAACTTAGTCCAATGTATGATCCCCCCAAGCTCTAGGCCTCTACACAGGCCACGTTCTCTCTGCCTTGGACCCTTCTCAGCACCCTCCACACCCACGGCCCCACGCGGTCACCACCTCTCAGTGTAGATTCCCTTACATCACCATGGAAAACCTCGGGATTTGGACGTGTGAAACCTCGTTGTGTTACCTGCTAGTGTTCCCTCCATCACCCCCTGTTTTAAATGTACTCATCTTTACCAGGGGCAGCCTGGGAGCTCCTGGGGGACAGCGTGAGTCTGGGTCCCGGCTGCAGCCTCATGTTCATTGATGTGTCTCCAAACAGTAGGTTTTCCGGTAAATATGCATGAATTCATCGACTGAGTGGCTGTCTGCTACACGCTCCAGAGCACTTGCAATGTATTAATGTTCGACACAGAGGTGAAAGGTAGCCGTGGAGTTTATCTGACATTGTTACCATCCGAATGATGAGAGGGATCTTTATTTTCTTATATTTCATTCAGTTGGCTTAGTGATTCAATTAAAATTTATTTACAACTTTGTTGCAATGCTTTTATGTCCAAGAAATTTGCTACAATTGATATGCATGGGCACTAAAGTATTTAAAGTAGAATCTTTATCTAAAAATACCTCTTATATTTGGCCGTTTGCACCTTTTAGTAGTTATTTCCATCCAAATGTAATAAAAATGGTGATCTACTTTATAACAAAGGATAAGGATAATCTAATTAAGGTGAGAGAATTAATAAGCTGGCGGGAACGCAAAGAGGAGTACAAATTGAACCTACTGTCATCATAACATTACCATCCGCTGAACAAATCAGAGGATGTGGCTTCCTCAGTGATTCATTTGAATGTGCTCATTTCCTGCATCCATTTCTGGAGAGCAAGGAACTTGGTCAGACATCCATCAGGAGGTAACCAGGGCCCAGAGGGAACCAAGTCCTCAGTCAGTGGTGAGTTGTAGCAGATTAATAACAGGAATGGAGATACGGATGAAATGCAGGTATATAAATCTCAGCCACATCGAATATTGCACGCAGATGAACAAAAGTAGGGTTTTTGCTAAAATGCATTGCTTTGGTTTACCGATGCATGAGCCTTGTTCTAACTTCATGCCAGGCAGGTGGCCAGCGCCCCATTTGCTCCTGTCTTCATTCTATTTACATCCGCCAGCAATGAAGAAATGAACATTTTAAAATAAAACCAAAGAAATAGGGAAAGTTTGCTACTCAGTATGACCTATAGCAAAGCTTGCTTAATCTTGCCTTTGTGTTTCTTCTTGTCCGTGCTCCTTCTGCACTCTGCACGATGCGTTTAAAAGCGCTGTTCGTACTAAAAGGTAGGTGGGAAAGCGATCTAAAAACATCCTGTCTACAAATATACTAATTTTTGAAGGTCATCTGTTCAGAAGACCACATTTATAACTTATATTTGTTTTGTTTTCAACCACACAGACGTGTATCCTCTGGCCAAATCCGTCTTGACTGTGAAGTTGAAGACGCAGGGAGACAGAAGGAGCGGTACTAGACTTCGCAAGGACGTACCCCATGCTTTCTGTGAGCCTTCCAGAGCGAGCACCAGGATGCACATGTAAGGAAAAACCGCATAACAAGTAAAAAGATCGAGTTAATAATTTAAAAACTCTCACAAAGAGTGCTTTAGTCTCAAATGCCTTCAGTGGCAAATTGTTATCTATATGTGTACACATATATATTTCATATAAACTCTTCACAAACTTTTTTGAAAAAATAAGGAAATAAAGAGGAGGTTTACACTTTACCAAAACCAGGCAAAAATATCACTGTAAGGAAAACCCTCTAGTTATCAATATATCGTATTCAAGGTTCTCTCAATGCATCACATATATTGTACATATAAATATACATATATTTTATATATCTTTGGGGAAATGCTAGCAAACTGAATGCAAAGAGATATAAAAAGATTACAACACAATTAATAAGTGGGAATTATTCCAGGGGCTGAGCTTGCCGTCATTAAAAACATACTGATCTAATACGCACACCGTTACCATGAAGGGGGAGAGGAACGTGATCGTGTCACACGTGAAAAATCACTTGACACAGTTTAACACCTCATTTCTATACATGGTGGACAATGACTCACGGGCCAATCTGTGGAGGCAGAGCTCACCGTGGTGGCTGCCTAGGTCTCAGGGCTGGGAGGTGGCGGGGGCGTGGGAAAGCCACGTGAAGTGAGGGGGCTTGTTCGGAGGGAGGGGCCCACGGCGGACACTGGGCCGCGGAGACGCCGCGATGCTCCAGGGTATTCGGGCAGCGAGCAGGAAGAGAAAAGGTACACACAACTCAAACGTTGCAATGGAACCTACGTCCTAAGATGGGGAGACTTTCATGATGTATTTCAGTTGCCATTTTAAATTTGGAATAAGGACTTTATTCCAAATTTAAATCAGATAAATCAGTTAATTAAATCAGATAAATCTCAGTCTGAGCAAATTCCCAAACGACACGATGTTTATTTCCCATTTTAAATGTTATTTTTCTATATAAGATTCAGAATCTTTTTTTGATTTTTAAGGAGGAAAAAAATGCCTTTACTCAATGTCACAGTTTGCTTTATTTTAATAAACACAACTTTATGTAACCCTATAAATATCTAAGAAAAAAATATTTTTTCAAACTATATAAATTATGAAATGTTTAACTTTGGCTTCATAAAAGTAAAAAAAAACCTAAGTTTATTAAAACAAGTACTATTTAAATATATATTCATATAAAACATATATATTATAAGAGCAGTCCTAATTTTTATTTATATTGTATGACATATTCCTTTATAGTGGTTAATAGAATCATGAAATATAAAAATGGTAGGAATGATTCTCAAAGCTATCCCGTTTCTTTCCAATATGTAATTCATTGAAATGCTAAAGAACAAAGATAGTTTAAAACCACACATTAAAAAATGAACATCCTTTATGTACTTTCATCTCATATACAAAACATTTTTTGCTTTTGTGTATCCATAATCACCAACAATAACTCTCTAGAACTAAACAAATGTAGTCAGTAAAAATTAACTTCAACGTAATTAGATTTGCAGTAATAAAATAGACTAGTGTTTTGTAAATTTAATGGAATGATCATATTATGTGATGCACGACATTCATTAGCTTTATTTGAATGTTTATTATATTTCTAAAATTATGCCTTCATAAACCTGTTGGGCAGAAGCAAAATAAAATTTATATTTTATTCCTTTAAAGGGTGAAACTAAACCGCCAAAACTAAAATCAATAACCTACAATCAAATGTGCTCTAATTTTCCTGTATTCTAGCAAAATTCAGCATGTTCTTTTATGATTTTCTGTTATTAGAATGCATCTCCCGAACATATTTATTAGTTGCTGTCGAAGTGCCTAGCATGGTGCTTAAATGTCTCTCAGCCAAAGAAATACGTTTTCTGCACGTTGGGGACCTTGGTCACGCTTCATCTATGGTTACGTTTCTCTAACTAGTAAAAACAAGAACGACTTTTCAATGGAACAGTTACCCACCGCATGAAGTCATTTGAATTTAGTGTAAACTTCTTACCATAGTTCTCGAAACAAGACTGAAGGGAATTTGCGTTGGACCAAGAAATGTAGCCAGTTAAAAATGCTGACAATATTAGGATATGGTTTATAAAATCCTCTTAAAAATTTGACTCCTATTTAAGTAGATATTTTTTTATCTAATCTCAGAAGCTCCTCTGAGTCTTATAAAATCTTGCGCGTGGCAGAGCATTTTGGAATTACCCACTTATCACATGGTTTTGAAAGTATCGCTTGGCTCGTGGGTCTTCTCTTCTAAACAGACAGCAGGAGCTGGGCTTCTCCACTGCTAGGTCCTAAGTGTCCAGCACGGTGTTTGGCAGATATTTAGCTCCAATAATGTTCGTTTAAAATACAGTGACTCTGTTCATTGCCGTTTTTTGTTGTTTTTTTTTTAGCTCTATGTTGGAAATATCCTATAATTTCTAAAATAATCTTAGTTTTGATCATGGGTAACTTGATTGGTCCACAGAATTTTATTTATCTTCACCGCATAATACTTTTATGTGTGCTTGATTAGTTGAATATTTGATTGTCTTAATTGCCTAGAAGATAGTGAACTCAAAATTTCGGGCCAACAGTGCTAGCTTGGAGGAAAATTATTTTGTTCCATCTCTGTCAATGTTTGACTTGTTCTTTTTCTTTATCTTCAAAAAATCTATTATCAGGATACATATATGTTTACAGGTATGAGATCCTGCTAAAATTTGGGCCTACTCTTAATAAATCCTTACCAAAACTTCATTTTGATTTTTTAAGAAAACACTTTAAATTTTATACTCAAGATTTCTGCTTATTTGTGGTTGCCAGATACGCTCTTGCTGTTTTAGAAAATGCCGCATGTGACTGGCACCATTATTCACACTTGATTCATGAGAAAGCTGGGTTTCCACACGTGGTGAAGAGGCCTCAAGTCAGGGGGCTGGTGGGTGTCAAAGCTACGGCTGACGCCCACATCCGGGTGCCAAGGAAGGGATTCTGGGCTCCCTGCCTCGACCCTTACTACATACTTAGAGATGACGGAATAGGAAATCACCTTTGTCCCGTGCATCCAAACCATTTCAGGCAATTTTTAGAGTCCATAGGGAATGGAATGTATCTGGAGTAGATTCTACCATCTATTCCTCAGTTAAAATCTCATGTTGCCTTTGTTCCAGTAGATATTATATTTCTGTCTTCAAAATTTCCACTGCATAAATAGAACATAAAATGAGTGACTAAAGAGAAGGCTTTTAGTGTGATTGATGAAGACGGGTAATTAATAGCCAACTCATTCTTTTTTCCTTCTTGCACCACTTGAGACAAATGGATTTCTCAATATTCAAGGCACTTTTAGTACCAGTGACCAGTGCTTATTAATTAAAATCGGAGGCTGTGGGGTGCGGGGCAAATGCATATTCTTTTCCTCTTCAGGATGCAAAGGGCTGGAACTTCCGAGACGTCTTGATAGTTTCTTTGGAGCTGGGAAGAGATTGCTCTAAGCAGAAATTTTCTGGAAAACTTAGGAGTCTCTTTTTCTTACTTAGCAAGGACACATTTAAGCATTGTGGAAAGTAACAGAATTGGGTTACAGTTTCAGCCTTCTAAATTTCTATTTAGTTTTCTTTGACTACATATAACCGCGGCACCAGATGACATGACCGTGAAATCTGCGATGAGAGAACTTTGGCCGAGAGCTGACGTTCCCTATTCCGCGTCAAGGTCATCATTTCGCCAAGGTTCCCGCTGTCCAGAGGACGCGCTCCGCCTGGGCCGGGCCAGAGCTTCCGCTGACGCCGAACTGACGCGTCTCTCCACCTGAGAACGTGCTCAACTCAGAGCGGTGGCTCTTCTTTTGCAGAGTGAAATGTCAATCGATCTCAGCAGCAGCGGGGATCCACACCTCTGCAGGGAGAAGTGACCAAAAGTACCTGTTTCCTCTATTTTCCTAGTTTTGAAAGTTTTCACTGCGTCTTTGGCGCACGGTTTTTCATGACCGTGGTTACAACAGTGCCATAGGTTGGAGGCGCAGGAAACCAGGGTCTCTTTCAGCTTCGTCCACGACTCGCTGGCCTTTGGAACGCAGAGGAGGCCCCGCATCCCTGAAACCCGAGGGGCGCCTGGCACAGTTGCCTGCGCAAACCGGCCCAGTTTGTATTGTTTTTAAACCATCCGATTGCATACAGCCTACGGCTGGAGTAATACCAAACCCACGGCAGTGTGATAAAACCAACATCTCTCTTGCTCATTTAACAAGAGAGCAAGATGGCTCATTTAACAGCCATCCAGGGCCCCTACCAAGGCCATGGCTCAGACACCGTGAAGGCCTCTGCAGGAGGTCAGGGCAGGCCTTTGGCCAGCCCCTGCCAGGTCCTCCCATGGCCCCGGGGAGGGTCCGGCTCACCCGCTCTCCGGCTGGGCCCTCCTGGAGCGGCCCCTGGCGCACACACACAGGTTCTGGGAGCCGGCTTCCCCGCGGCCTCCCTGCCCGAGCCGCTAGCTAGAACGAGGCAGGCTGTTTGAAATGTGAATGAGCGAAGAATTTTTAGTCCAGGCTTTTGCCATCAATAATTCTAGTCAGATACCTGTGTCAGAGTACACAGCCAAAGTTCTTTCAAGACGTAATTACAGTCCCTGATTCTTTTTAGCTCCTTTGTGTTCTTTACCCCGTGAGTTGTGTTTCCCTCTCTCTCTCTCTCTCCCCGGCACCCCCCCGCCCCGGCTTTTTAAATTAAGTTGTGCATCATTTTGTCATGGGCTCTCTGGATGAGCTGGGATTCCCTCCATACTTCCCCTGCATCTTTATTCCACGACGTTCTTCCCGTTCAGTGCTTGTTTTACACTTCTCCCATTACCTTTTCTTTAAAAACTTACAAGCTAATGCAACACTTATTTTACTTACTGTTTTGCGCGTTTATTTTATTTTGCAGAAGACGTTTAGATTTACGGAGGAAAAAATAACGGATGACACAGAGTTCTGATATAACCTGGCACACAATTTCCTATTGTATTAACATAGTATTTAGTAAGCATGGTTCATTTGTTCTGATTAGCGAACCAGTATTGCTACACAACGTCCACAGTTTATTCAGAGTTCCTTCGTTTTACCCTAACGCCCTTCATCTGTTCCAGGGTTTGGCTGCGGCCGCCTTGTTGCATGTGCTTGCCAAGTCTCCTTGGGCTCCTTTGGGGTGTGACGCTTTCTTAGACTTGACAATTTTGAGAACTACCAGTCAAGTATATTTTCGGCTGTTCCACAATTATAATTTTCCTGGCATTTTTATGATTGTACCAGGATTCTGGGTTCTGGGGGAAGGGTCGCTGGAGGGTTCGTGCATCGAGGAGCCATGTTACCAATGCGACCATGGCCGTCAGTGCGGACCTGGCGGAGGCGGCAGCGTTTGTCCGGCTCCCGAGCTGGAAAGTGGATGTTTTTCCGCCCCGCCCCGCCCCACCCTGCTCTGTCTTTAGAAAGAAGTTCCCGTTCAGAGCTGACAGTTAAGAAAAGTGTGCCCCGCCTCATTCACAGTGGAGCATCTACATAATTTATGTTGAATTCTTCAGCTCTGGGGTTTTGTCTCATCCCTGTTTGTTAATGTATACGATCATGCATATTTATTGTACATTTCGGGTTGACATCCAAACATTTACTTGCTGCTCGGATCGCTTGGATTCTGGCCACGGGGAGCTCCCTCAGTGCACGCACGCGCCCCTTGGGCACGGTCACATCTTCGAGGGGCCATGTGACGGTCTGAGGGCACCCTTGCTTTCTGGCGCTACAGCGTGGTCTAGGCTCACCTTCATATGTCACGTTTCGGTCCTAGGAGCTGCCACTTCTGCAAGGGGCCTCGGTTCCTTTTATTCAAGAGGGCCATTCAACTCTGAGAAATGGACACTAGCCGTACCCATTGTTCCCAGGGTGTCCTTTCTTTCCGGCCCTCTCAGCACACGTCTGCATGCGAACACATGTGTACATACACATCTATAAATGCTCGCATGTGCAACCAGAAGCACTTACTTGTATTAAAATGGGCATGTGCACATGGGTCATTCTGGCCTCCTCCTTTTCCTTTTCTGTGAACTCCTGCTCTTGAGCGGGGGGCCTGGCTGTACTGGGAGACGTCCCTGTACGGTGGGGTAAACGTGCGCACTGCAGGAAAACTGTACGTACTTACGAAGGCACAATGCTTACGTGGGGCCAGTTCGTCTTTTATCACAGATATCGACCACAGCTACTCAGGTTGGCCACTCGGCCTCCTGCACCCTTGGGTGCAGTTGGGTCCTGCACTCATTACACAGATGCTGGTGTCAGCCTGCCTGCTTTCCAGCATGACACAACATCCTCAATGTTTTTTATTTGCTTGCATCAAAGTCTAATCTTTATGCTGTGAGGTTCAAAAGGTTTTTGACAAATGAATAATATTATGTATTATGATTTCACTACCATAAAAATCTCCTGCACTTTTCACTTTCAACTTCTTCCCCAAACGCCTGGTAACAACTGTCTTTTCCTGTCTCCATAATTGTGTGTTTCCCAGGATGTCCTATGATGGCAACCGTTCAGCATACGGTCTTTCTGATCGTCATCCCTCACACAGAGATGTGCGCTGACGGGTTCTCCTTGCCTTTCCACATTCTGTAGCTTTTCTTTCTTTCTTTTCTTTTCTTTCTATTTTTCTACCACTTGGAGCTGTTTAAAACTGCTTCTTAAAAAAGACCAGTTCAAATTCTACTTGTCCATTACTTGTGCATTGGATTAGCAAGCGTCCTTTTCTTATTAACCTTGTATCTTGCAGTCTTGTTATACTTACTTATTTGTTCCAGGATTTATTTTTGTTGATTATCTTTTTGGATTGCAGTCATGCCATCTATAAACAGAGATAGTTGCAATTCTTACCTTCACATCTGTATGCCTTTTTTGTTGTTTTAGACTTATTACAGGCTTCTGGAATGATGCCGGACAGGAGCGATGAGAGAGGACCATGTCCAGAACATCGATGAGACCATGCTTCCTTCCTATTACGATGTATCTTTCCTTTCTACCTTTTTCTTTTGAAGCTTAGTTCTTCCACCTCTGCCCACTTCACTCAGCTGCTCTCTCATCTCGTCTGCTCTTCCCATCAGTGTCTGTAACAGACTCATCTTAGTGACTCGAAATCCCCATTGCACAATTCTAAAATCTGTCCTACTCGAGTTTGGTCCTGATGCTTGTTTTGCCTCTTGGGACTGTGTTTTTTTCTTGCCTTCACCACGTCAGCTTTGTCTGGAAAGCTGGACATAATATATAGGGTGAGAGAAGCTAAAATAAATAGACCTTTAAGGCTTCATGTTAATCCGCCTCTGAGCGGCGCTGTTGACGGTTTGCTGCAGCTGTAGGTCTGCCAGAGGCCAATTTCCGCCAGTGCCTTATTTATGTCCTTTCGTCTGATGTCTCCGGGTGTCTCTAACAACTTACCCATGATTACATTTCAGTCTTTTAATGGGCCCGAGTCTCTGGGCTGCGACCCGCAGAAGTAGTTCATAAACTTGTTATTTTCTTTCCCTGGGTGAGAGAGAAGGCCAGAGGAGGCTGCACTGGCTGACGTCCCTTCCCTGAGGTCAGCAAGGTTTGGGCCAGTCGTTTCCCACAAGAACAGACATGTGCTCTGGACAATGATCTGGCCACGTTTCAAAATAGCTCTTCTTTCTCTTCTCCCAGCAAAGCGTGAAGACCGTGGGTGTGTGTGCGTGTTTGCTCTCAGCGTGAGAACCCAGTGTGGAGTCTGAAGGTGAAACCCACGCAAGGGCCCTGCGGGCGGTCCAGACTCCCAGGACTCCCTCCCTCTCAGCCTCGTGTGCGCCCAGCCTCCAGAAACGCCGCCGAATGCTCACCCTCCCCAGAAGCGCGTGGGCACCCCTGTTCCGCGTGCATGCCGGCACATGCATCGTGAGACCTCTTGCATTTTGACATTACGGTTGCTGAATAGCATACCTAATTGTGATCTCAATTTGCATGGCTCAGATTTATAAGGCAGAGCTAACTAATTCTTCATTTGCCAGCAGAGGTGAGTTTCAGGGCTTCCCGTTTGCCATGTTGTATAACTAGCACCATTTCCACTGCTTTGACCCAAATTTGGCTGAGAACTTTGGCAGGCTCTTTGGGACATTCTAGAGCTGCTGATGAAGGTCCATCTCCCTCTTTTGTCCAGCACGTCCTGAGGTGTATACAAATGTACACAGAGTGGAGGGGGCTTCAGGTGTCTGTGTCTCCCAAAGTGACTCATGTCACCACCTGTAAAGTGCGGAATGGCTTTCTGGAGCCAGCTGGGACGGGGCGTCGTACAGGTGCAGCAGAAGCTGAGTGCCTGCTGGAGACCGTTCATCGGGTCAGAAGACGTGTACTGCCCCCTGTCCGCCAGCTTTACATGTGACAGGGAGCCCCCAGCAGTGCCAGGCACCTGAAGGGAAGGACCAAGAGACCACGGTGCCATTTTTCTTTTGGCAAATACCGCATCTGCATGGATTTTTCACAATGAAATGGTGCAAATGTAAAACCATGCCGAAGAAGAAGGGCTAGAAGCAGGGACACAGAGTCCCTGCCCCAGTGGACACAGCCCTGGCCCGCCCACGCCGTCCTCTAAGGTGACCGTGGAGCATTGGCGAGACAGGCCACACTCTGCTACTGCCGTTGGCTTACCTAGTCTTGCAATGAATATTCTAGAAAGGGTCTTGGTATCAGTAGAGGCCCTGATTGGTATACAGGCATGGAACAAAATTTCCAGAGCAGTAGTGCATGGCACAAACAGTCACGGGGAGTCTGGAAGAAGAAGAAAAGAAAGCTTGACGAGGGACAGAACGCTCACTGTGTGTGTCTTGGGTCATCACAACCCCGTGGAAGGCTCTGGAAAACGAGCAAATGGTTCTTGAACCCCCACCTTGTGTCTGCGCATCTGTGCAGCCTTTACACACTTCCTTAGCCTGTGTCGACACAGCTTTTTGACACCCATGCTTGTAGAAAATAGAATGTCTTTTAGGAGATGTCTGGATTATGTATTCCATGGATTTTTAAAATAAAAACTAAAGGTGATAAGGATATACTAGGAAAAGAGACGGACTGTTTGGACTGAAAAATAAACCCGGGAGCTCACCAAAACAGACAACAAAGCAGCGGCAGCGCTGGGGCGGGGGGGCGGGTGGACTGAGGGCTCAGTTATCATCTGCAGGCAAACGGAATGAATTTCACAAAATGCAGACACTTTTTTTTGTCTTTCTCCTCTGCAGTTAATCTTGCCCAAAGTCCACAGAGCAGTGCCTCTATGATTTTGGCAAGGAAGCCGACTACCTGGGAAAATCTGTGATCAGTCAAAACCCGTTTCTGTGTGAAGGCGGTAGAATGGGTTTCTCCAGCACTCAAGGACTCAAAAATATATTACCCACATCATAAATTTCTTTAAAAGCTCATTGCATATGTACTCGAAACTCATTTCAAGGAGGCTCCCGGAAAGATGGGGAAACCTTGACTTGAGAGAGAGAAGCTGAAAGAACTGAAGGAAGCCGTGATGTGAGTTTAGCAGGGACAGGAAGGCCCAGCCCCTCACACGTTTGATTTAAGTCAGAAACGCTGATTGCTGTCAATCTGTTCAGGCTGCAGTAACAGAATGGCATCTCCTGGGTGGCTTATAAACAATAGTCATTTATTTTTTCACAGCTTTTTGCAGATTTGGTGTCTGGGAGCATCCCCTGGTTCAGACAGCTCTCTTTCTCTGTGACTTCACCGGGGGGCGGGGACGGGGGAGCTCTGTGGGGTCTCTGCCAGAGGGTGCCAATCCCGTGGGCGAGGCTCCACCCCCATGCGCTAAGCAGTTCCCAAAGGCTCCACCTCCCACTGCCATCACTTTGGGCATGGAGTCTCAACATATACATTTTGAGAGGACATAGACAACAAAAATTTGTCAAAAGAATGAATTGAATAAACAATTGAATAGTTGCCCTGGCTGGCGTAGCTCAGTGGATTGAGCGCGGGCCACCAAACCAAAGTGTCGCAGGTTCGATTCCCAGCCAGGGTACATGCCTGGGTTGCAGGCCATGATCCCCAGCAACCGCACTTTGATGTTTCTCTCTCTCTCTCTCCCTCCCTTCCCTCTCTAAAAATGAATAAATAAAATCTTTTAAAAATTACTTATAAAAAAACAATTGAATAGTCATACTTGTAAAGATTGGATATTGTGTCTAATACTTCTTTGCCTTGCTCTGGGACTCAAAGATGTTTCCCAGTTTTTCCAAAAGTTCTATGGTTTTTATTTTACATTTAAATGTATTATCTGATTTGAGTTAATTTTTTAAAGATTTTATTTATTTATTTTTAGAGAGGGAAGGGAGGGAGAGAGAGAGAGAGAGAGAGAGAGAAACATCAATGTGCGGTTGCTGGGGGTCATGGCCTGCAACCCAGGCATGTACCCTGACTGGGAATCGAACCTGCGACACTTTGGTTTGCAGCCTGTGCTCAATCCACTAAGCTATGCAAACCAGGTGATTTGAGTTAATTTTTGTGTAAGATATGAGTTTTTAGTCAAGGTTGGTTGGTTTATGTGTGTGTTTATATTGCCTGTGTATGTATAATAATGGCTTCAGAACAATTTATTAGAAATATCACTGTACTCATTGAACTGATTTTGCATCTTGGTCAAAAATCAGTTGGACATATGTGTGTATGTCTATTTCTGGGTTCTCGAGCTCATTAACATTTTTAAAATTGTGCCAATGTCTTTGTCCTCGTTTTGAGGTCGGGCCCCAGGCCTGGGTTGAGTTAGCTTGCTATCTTGTGTTGACACTCTGTAGCTGGGCTTATATTTTGTTGACTAAAATAATTGTTTTTTTTCCACACATTGCAATCAAATCGCAGTTCTTACCTCTTATAGTTGCTTGGTATTTGGCTGAAGAATCATTTGGTGTGTTGTTGTATTTGCTTTACACCTTCTCCTCTGGTGACGTGCTGTCGCTCTGCCCAGGATCCTGTAGGCCTCACATCACCGTGTGGGTTACGGCGTTGGGCACAGGAACACCGTGCAGCGCCCGCTCGGGCAATGACCGGCCTGCCTGCCGGGCAGCCTTGCTTAGTTCCGGGGGAAAATCCGCCGTGGGAGTGGAAGCCCGGGTTATACAGTGCGTGGATTCTCAATGCACTGAAAACTCCACTCCGGGCGCGTGATGCGCTTACTGCCCTTGCTGCCCAAAGCCCACCACCGCTGGGGCGCTCCAGCTCATTCGTACCAACACGGTCACGTGCGACTCAGTACAGCTCCAACCCTCACGCCGGCCCGGCCGAATCGGGCTGAAGTGCGGACCGGGTAGCTCTGACAAGCCCTCCGGCCGGCTCCGACGCAGGTGTTCTCCGGGCAGGGAGGCTCGGCCGCACCAAGCCTCCAGGACTTCCGCACCACCCGGATTCCCAAGAGAAACCCATCTCTGCATGATTTCCTGAACACAGAGACCAGCACGGCTTTACAACGTGGCTCACGGTCCTCTCCTGGCAGGGATCCAGCTGCATCAGGCTTTTCAGAGGGTGTTCATTACCCTGGGATTGTCGGAAAGCCCGGACTCCAAAAAAAATAGGCTAGTTGGTCCAGGAGAGAGATAATCCAGTTCATCCTCTAGGGGGAAGGTGAACCAGGCACACACAGAAACATAAAGAAAAATAAACCACGGGGGGGTCGAAATCCCCGGCCTCCAAGGCCAGATTTGCTGTCACTATGAGAGTCAGCGTGGGGCGTCCGGCCCCTCCCCAAGCCCCCCTGGTTGTGTCCCGGCGCCAGTGCCCCGCAGCCCGGTCCCCAGCACGCAGGGGAGCCCTGGGCAGAGCGCTGTGTAGGCAGGGGGGCATCGTCGAGTCTGGAGTTCCCAGGGCAGCCTCGCTCGCTCTAGAACTGCTTTCCTTAACTTTGAAACATGCTCCAAATCCAACACGGTGTTTCAGGGTCACATGAGTCACAGACGTCGCCTGACGGAGGTGTGACCGCGCACCGACAGTCTCCTCGGGGGTGCGCACGTGCCCTCCCCACCTGCCACCTCAGGTCCTGCGGTTCGGGGACAACGGGCAGCACTGAGGACGGACACCCCACGACCGGCCGGCCGTGTCCTCGTGCCGACACGCATGATGCCGGGTGGGGTCTCCGTCAGACTCTTCTCTGTTTGATTTCTCAGGAAATGACAGTTTGCCTTGTATGGGGTCGTGGGTGGTGTTTTTCAATACGGTTCAATTTACATCATTTCACTTGGAAATTACATGCTTATGGAATGGGAAATGAACTTTTTCCGATCCCAGCGATGCTGTTTCCCTCCCTTTTTGGCACGTGTACTCGTGAGAGTCATCGCTTATATTTAAACAATGTGGGAAAGAGATAATACAGTTTTTCCCTTACTTTGACTTTTCCCCAAAATGACAAAAACAAAGTTTTAGTTAAAACAGTTGAGCTTTACAAAACCTTTGAGATATGATGCGATAGAGTATTGTAATACTGTATATTTTTTATGTCACCTCCAATTTTGCACATAATTTGATCATTGTTCCATTCTCACTACTACCAGCGTAATTTTTCTAAAATGTATATGTTGGTATTCTTCTTGCTCCTTTAAGTGAATAAGCGAAATGTAAAAAAACGATCTTCAGTTCAGATAAGAAAGTAGGACTGAGTCCACGTTTACTAGTAAAACCAATTAGTCAGTTTACGTAGAGAGTTATTGTGTGTTTTGAAAACAACAGGTGTCAGTCCACAGTCAGAAAAATTATCCTTTTTATCTATAGGGATATCAGTTGGGCGTATGCATGCAGAAATCCAAGGGAACTGACTTTCCCAATACTGTATCAGAGAGATGAGAGTACAGAAACTTAGAAGGCACCGGTCTTCAGGATAAAGGACACAGGGAAAATGGGTTATTTAGGTGAATGAGGACATAAAATTGAGGAGAAAACTGAGCAAAATCCATCCATGAGTTGGAGCTGGTGATTGGAACTCGATATGCTAATGTGCACTGCATCTGATCTGTGATCCCTGGGGTGACAGTGTATTCCCCTTCACCCATGTAGGCAGAAAGAATTCCCAGAAGAAACTAGGCTAAGACTGCAGTGAAACCACTCGTGGTTGGAAAGGGGAAAGTCCAGGAACGACAGTGTTTTGGATGAGAGAGTTCCAGGTGTGCCGTGGAAATCACAAAGGGTTGTTAACGCAACCTGTCAGGTCTGTATTTGAATTAGCGTTTGAATTACAAGGATAAATGGATCAAGTCTTCAGTCTTTAATAGATTAGTCTTCTTATTATGCTGAGACGTCTTTTCCCTTGCTTTTCTGCCGGGAGATCACACATCTGCAAACCTCAGCTGCTCTTGCTCTCCGCCTTGGCTAGGCCAGCAGCTTCCCAGTTCATCAATCAACGTCTCTAAGTGCTCACGAGTCATACACAGTTTTGTAGCCTCAGCTGCCTTTCTGGCTTCCTGACTTATCACCTTTATTTATTCTTGTTCATTTTCATTGCCTTCATCCTGATTGACCATGTAACGAAAATTAAAAATGTAAGCTTCTATGCTTTTATTGTTCATTTTAACCTCATTTCTCCCAAGTTAATAATCTTTGAATTTCATTTACTGTTTAAAGATTAAATTGAGCCTAAGGATAAATAAATCCGTGCCTTGTATTTGCATGATTTTGGTGCGAATTTGCTATCCTCACCCACGCGCCTGTGAAGAGAGACCATGCCCACGCTCCCACAATTCCGGACATCCAGCCACGGAGATCACAGCACTGACATTTCAGGGCCAGTGATAAATTATAGACACATCTCTTGTGCACAGATTAGCAAATTAGTTTCCAGTTGATGCTGTAGCAAATTCCCACAAACTTGACGGCTTAACACAAAGCAATTTTATTGTCACGTAGTTCTGGAGGTCAGGGTCTGAAATGGGACCCGAGGGTCTGCAGTCAAGGTCAGCAGCGTCGGGACCACATTTCTCCCAGACGATTTACGGGAGAATCTGTTTCCTTAACTTTTCCACAATGTGAAGGATGCCCCATTTGCTTAGCTTCATTCTTCCACCTAAAAAGGCTCACCAAACCCTAAGGAGCCATTAATACACAACTTGACATTAATGTTCAACTTATTTTTGAATATTAACATATTTTCTTTAAACATTTCTGGTCCTTTTCCCTTTTTCACTCTTCCAAAGCCTTCCTCCCCTTCTCTATCCCTCACCTCCGAATCCAGATACATACACACGCACACATATACACACATGTGTATATACATATATGTTTTGCAGGAGAACTGCAAAGGAGATGACACTTGGCATGTGGTGATTCAAAAAATATATGGTCCCTTCTCAGCACTTCTGATGTCTTTATCTTACAAATCCATAGGCTATGTGGTCACCATGGCAACGAAGTAGGCTTGTAATTGCAACCCCTGAGAGCTAATTTTTCCACTCAAATTGTGGCATACATTTAACCTATGTGCAGTTTCGGCAAACCATTTGTTAGTGACAAGTGTTTTGAAAGGCCTCATTTAGTCTGTTTATCTGAAGGTGCGTTCCTTCTTTATTTAACGTAGCAAACAATCTCTGAAATGGGCAGCAGGTGAAGCGGCTTGTTTATCTTACAAAGTTACACTTGATCACTTCACAGCAATACAATCTAGACGTGAGACGACCAGATTTTCCGATCTTACCTATAAAAAGCCATCACCGTTTCTTCATTGCACCGAGTGTCTCACAATACCATCTCTTGAGTCCCCTTCTGTCGACTTCTGCCTATAGAGGGCCTTGTGGTTATGGTGGGCCCGTGCTCTAGGATGCGACACTTGGCATGTGGTGATGCTCCAGAAGAATCTATTTTAAGGTCAGTTAATTAGCAATTTTAACTCTACATGCAATCATTTTTGGAGTGCCGTTATTTTGTCTACCATAGTTAGGTCTATTTACCTGTAGGTTAAAGCAACCTTTATTCCTCTGTCTCCACCCATTTCCAAAGAATCTTCAGGAATAACACTGATTGTGGCCACGAAGAAGGAGAAGGAGAAGAAGTGAGGAGTGAAGAGGGGAAATATGAGAAGCCCCGTGTTTTTTTGTTAGAGAATATATTCTACTGTTTGCAGACCTCTTACTTCTACTAATACAAGAAACAAATGTGCTAAGAACATTTACGTTTCTCCGCATGCACACAGGCGCGTGTGGCCACAGTGACGAACGGAGTCCGAGGCCCAAAGGTCATCATCTCCGGTCTTCTCTGGGCCACTCCTCACGTCTTCACCGGAAGTCCTTCCCTGACTATGGCGAAGAGTGCACACGACACTCCAGGAGGTTTTTTCCTTGAGATAGTTTGTGTAGCCAGACAGGTTGGCATGATGTGAACAAGGGGTCCACTACTTTTACTCAGTCTATGACACTTTTTGAAAATTTTACTTCCTAGTGCTTCCTTGGACCCAGTGTGCCCTTATTTTTCCGAGTTCCTTAAGGAGGACACTTGAGTCACTGACTATTAAGGAGGACATGGGGAGAGGCAAGCAGAGAGGACCTTTTGATCTGAAATTTTAGCCCTCTCCAAAGCAAATGCCATTCTTTTGTGAGGGGATTGGGAGCTCTCTCTTTTATAGCCTGTTTTCCCATCAGGACAAAATCTTTGAGTCAGGGCTCTGGAACAGAGTTGGGGACAATGACAAATTTTTTTTTTTCTGTGAGTGACGCCCCCATCCTGGGAGTGGGTGCTCTGTGGGGCGGGGGGAACCTGGGGAGATCAGCCTTCTTGTAAAGGGGGTCCAGAGAGCTCCTCGCCCCCTTCCTGCCCTGTGAGGACAGCAGGTCTCGGCCCGGAACCTGTCCCTGCCGCCGCCTTGGCCTTGATCACACCTCCAGCCACCGGAGCTGCGGGACGTAGGCTTCTGCCGCTCTCACGCCCCGCAGTCTGCGGCGCTGCGCGCTGGCCACCTGAGCTGGCTGAGACGCCAGGCCCACACAGAAGCTATTGTACCACACGCTCCTTAATCCTTGTCCTGTAAGTGTTCGGGCCTTGATGAGCTTGCTAATGCTTCCAAGAATGTCTTACAAAAAATAAATGTTCAGCTTTATTTGTTCAGAATTATCTGTCCCACTTTGCAAGTATGGGGCCTTTCGATATAAAACTTATGACACTAATACTTGTGACATAATGTGCTCATCCACTTAACAGCTATATACATGGTAAAGCAGTTATTGGGGACCCGAACACACAGCAGCGGAAACGGTCTGATCCTTATCCTTACCTGTTTTATGTAACAAAATACATAAACAAATGAGTAACTAACCAATTAATTGAAACAAACTAATTAATTAATTAGTGATACTAGAAAGAACACAAATGGTATTCACAAGAGAACACAGTCAGGAAGTAACTAATCATTCGAAATACCATTTTCACGTGGAAAACAAAGCGTCTTTGAGGCTTGGAAGTGAGGACTGACCCATGTGGAGAAAAGCGCTATCTTCGGACAAAGAGGGAAACGTTAAAAATGCACTCGCTGAGCGCTTCTGAGCAAACGCGGAGACGCGGGTGCGCCTCGCGGGCGCGGCGCAGTGAAAGACAGCCCGGGGGGACCCCGCAGCCAGACCGCGCCGGCTAGAGCCTGTGGGGTCTTCCCCACCATGGCACGATTCTGAATCAACTTGCATGTGCAAGGAACACACGAGATAACCCCAGGGTGCGCCAGCTCCGCCAGCAGGGGCCCCAGCGCCCCGGCTGCGCTCCGAAGGCCTCTGCCTGTCTGGCGCGCTGTGGACGCCGGAGTGAGCGAACGCGGAGGGGGCGAGCAATCCGGCGGAGAACGCTGGCAGATTCCCGCGCTGATGGGGGTGGCGAGAAGCGCTCCGAACAGGACCCATTTCAAAGAAAGAGCCACGAGGAGCTGCAGATAAATGGCATGTGGGGAGTGGGAAATGAAGGACCCGAAATTACTAAAAAAAAAAAAAAAGTTTACTCTGAGACTGGAAGACAAGTCCTGACACTGGAAGAAGGATGGTGCTTTCTTCCATGAGGAGGTACTCAGGGAGCGGCAGGTGCAGAAGGAAAACAAAGCTCTTGTTTGGGAGTTGACGGCCAATGTTGCCTCCAAAACGATTTGGGGATCAGGAAGCTAAGGTGCTGCGGGAGCCCATGAGCACCCAGGCTTGAACCTGAGCTTGAACTAGGCAAGGCGGCTTGTCTCTCTGCACTGCACGTCCTTTGGTTGCGACATTTTCAGCGGTGATAATTACTCCAAAAGTGACTGCAGCTGACGCACCCTAAGGCATGTAAATCTGCTGTACATTGTCTGATTCAGCTGGTTCTGAAGACAGAGGGGGTGACTTACCAAGACACAGGTCCCCTGAATGAAGGGTCCTTGAGAGCACAGCTCTGACCGGCCCCGACTTCTCATGGCACCGTGTGCTTGGCTTGACTGCACGAACTGGGGGCAATAGCAACTACTGCAGCAGAAACGATGCAGAAAACGGCACAAAAGAATCCGTGACCATCTCAGACCATTACACTCCCTGCTAAAGGCATGGCCAGAAGCTGAGCTTTCTCTCTCATCATTAAAGGCATAACAAGCATCCTGATTATTGGGCAAATTTAACAAAATAACAGAGAGGTAATCTGGTCTTGAATCTAAATTGCAACAGGAACTTCTGATCTCAGTCTTCCCAGGATTCTGACTCCAGGTGGGTCTTTGTTTAGGAATGAATGATATTCTGAAATTTGGAAACAGAAAGATTTGACAGGACTCGGCTCCAAATACCCTAGTCCCTGAAGCTCATTAAGTTTCTCGCGCGCAAAAGCAGACACTTTCAGATAGAGCAACTCCTTCCTGGTCTCAGACCATATGCTCACGCTGAGCAAACACACAGATCATCCCCCTGCACCAGCCTCTCCCTGCCTTAAGTGGCTCAGACCGCCCAGCAGTGCCGGAGAGCGGCGTGTGCAGCTGAATATTCAAAACAGAACAATTACGGAGTCAGCCCGGAATAAGAAATCTCACCGAGATAACTACAGATGTTTTTTTTTTTTTCAATTTATATCAACAAACACCTGCGGGTGTGTCAGAGGAAGGATTTCGCTGGTGCCCAACCTGGCAGGGATAAATGGTTTTCAACAAGGACAGCAGCACCCTCTTCCTACAACGTAGGACATAAAATGCAGTACCGCACCACAGGGGGGATTTGGTAAATCAGGGTGAACCTCAGCATCTTAAAATAGGAAGGAGGGTGACTTTTAGCAGCTCCACAGTGAACTTCCCCACTTACTGTTTCCACAGACGAGATGGGTCTGGGAGAACGACGGCGAATTAACATGTGTGGGTGCCTTGCACCTTCAGTGGCCACTGCCGCTGCGTTCTTCTGCTGAACGAACGAACCCGCGTCGTGGTGGGTGGCACACGGCTATTGATCAAGTCATTGATTAAGTTATTGATTTTTACTCTACCCTCACATTGTGCAAGATGGCAGATACTAGTCAAATATGGTCATTTAAATTTAAACTAATCACAATTAAACAGAGTTAAATGTTCTTTTTAGCAAGCACCAATTGGCTCGTGAAACGGTAGCTTCAGCCGCAGCCTGCTCGAGCAGAGCGGCGGCGTCTCTGGGCCACGGGAGGTTGCTCAGGTCTCTCTCCCGAGTCCCGAGGCCGCGGAACCCTGACACACAGCTCGCTGATTACACAGTTACGCAGCCTCTTCCTCAAATTAATACCCAAGGGATTACTTTATTACTTGGCTCCTGTTGCAAATCTATACTCTTTCACTGTTTGGAAAATTAGCTTATCGGGAGCGAAGTCAAATTCATCAAATGTCACAGGACAGCGCAGCTCCAGAGGTTCCCCATGATCAGCAAAGCTCCCCAGATCACTTTGGTGGAAAACAAAAAACTGAAAAAGCAGGGTTTGAGGTTAAGGGCTTGCCTTACTGTCATCATCTAAACTAATCAGTTTTCATTTTTACCTCTGAATGCTTGTTATTTTTCTTCCTCTTTTTTAAAGATTTTTTTTTCATTTTTAAATAGATTTTATTGGTTATGCTATTACAGTTGTCCCATTATCCCCCCATTATTCCCCTCTGCCCTGCACACCCCCTCCTACCTGATGCCCCCCTTAGTTTACATTCATGGGTCATACATGTAAGTTCTTTGGCTTCTACATTTCCTAGACTATTCTTACCCTCCCCCTGTCTATTTCATCCCTACCATTTATGCTTCTTATTCCCTCAACCTTTCCCCCAGCTCCCCCTTCCTCTCCCCACTGATAACCCTCCATGTGATCTCCATTTCTGTGATTCTGTTCCTGTTCTGCTTGCTTGCATATTTTTGCTTGTTTGTTTGTTTGTTTTAGGTTCAGTTGTTTATAGTTGTGAGTTTGATGTCATTTTACTGTTGATAGCTTTTATCTTCTTTTTCTTAGATAAGTCCCTTTAACATTTCATATAATAAGGGTGTGGTGATGATGAACTCCTTTAACTTGACTTTATCTAGGAAGTGCTTTATCTGCCCTTCTAATAGCTTTGCTGGATAGAGTAATCTTGGATGTAGGTCCTTGCCTTTCATGATTTCAAATACTTCTTTCCAGCCCCTTCTTGCCTGTAAGGTCTCTTTTGAGAAATCAGCTGACAGTCTAATGGGAACTCCTTTGTAGATAACTGTTTCCTTTTCTCTTGCTGCTTTTAAGATTCTGTCCTCCTCTTTAATCTTGGGTAATGTATTTATGATGTGCCTTAGTGTGTACTTCCTTGGGTTCAACTTCTTTGGGATTCTCTAAGTTTCTTGGATTTCCTGGAAATTCTATTTCCTTTGCCAGATTGGGGAAGTTCTCCTTCATTATGTTTTCAAATAAGTTTTCAAATTCCTGCTCTTCCTCTTCTCCTTCTGGCACCCCTGTGATTTGGATGTTGGAACATTTAAAATTGTCCTGGAGGTTTCTAAGCCTCTCCTCATTTTCCTGAATTCTTGTTTCTTCATCCTGTTCTGGTTGAATGTTTATTTTGTCCTTCTGGTCCAAACCGTTGATTTGAGTCCCTGTTTCCTTCCCATCACTGTTGGTTCCCTGTGCATTTTCCTTTATTTCACTTTGCATAGCCTTCACTTTTTCTTCTATTTTGCAACCACACTCAACCAACTCTGTGAGCATTCTGATTACCAGTGTTTTGTATCTGATATGTTGGCTGTCTCTTCATCACTTAGTTGTATTTTTTTCTAGACCTTTGATCTGTTCTTTCATTTGGGCCATTTTTTCTTTTTGTCTTTGGTGCACCTGTTACGTAGTGAGGGAAAGGAACCTTCAGGATTTGCCAGGGTGGGGCCATCCACGTCTCTGCGTTGCAGTGCTGTGGGGGAGGGGTCCAAGAGGGGACAAGGCTGCTTGGTTTGTTCAGCGCTCTGCTGGCTTTCAGTCACTTCTGCCGCTACCCACAAGCAAATTAGGTCCCTCTGGTACTGGTTCCTAGGTGGGTGGGTTTGTGTACATTCTAGGACCCCGTGAGTCTCTCCAATGGACTCTCCAGTGAGGCTGGGAGTTTCTCCCATTGCCACAACCCCACAGATTTTTTCAGAGTTTTTGAGGCTTTATTTCCCCCTGCTGGAACCCTGGGTTGCACGGTCTGTCTCGCTCCCCAGTTGTTCCTCCTGGTTTACCTGCAGGAAAATGTGGAATCACTCACTCTGCCAGCTGCCACCTTGCCCACCCTCCAGTCCTCCCACTGTCACCTTGCCACGAGTTCACTCCTCCCCAGCTTCCCGTCTCTGCCCCTCCTACAGGCCTGGATGAATGTTTCTTCTTTAAATCCTTGGTTGTCGAACTTCTATACAGTTCAATTTCCTGTCAGTTCTGGTTGTTTTTTGTTTTTAAATTTATTTTTGTCCTTCTTTTGGTTGTGTGAAGAGGCACAGTGTATCTACCTATGCCTCCATCTTGGTGGGAAGTCTACCTCCGAATGCTTGTGAACTCTGAAAAGTAATTTATCTAATGTGACCCATGAGAAGGAATTGGTCTATCAAGATAGGCTCCCTTTATAATAACTATGCATGGTGCCAGGTTGTCATTTGAAATATGAGGGTACCACTTCATTAAAGTGGTTAGATGATTATCTAAGCACTATGTCATATAACTGAAACTAACATTAACTAATATTGAATGTCAAATGTAATTTAAAATTTTTTACACTTTATGAAATTTCAAATGAAAAGACGGACTCCCAATGGTTAACTGAGCCTAAATTCAAAATAAGTCTTGTGACCGTTTGCTGGCGGAGGCCACTCACATTCCCTGCATTGCAGTGGTACCGCAGGCTGTGGGCCTCCGAGCCAAGCGCTGCAGGGAAGGCCCCCTTCTCGCAGACACAATGCTGCCACTAGACCCGTAGACTATGGGCTGCCCTGGCCAATCATAATGGGACAAACCGTAGCCTCGTTTGCATCTGCATCAACCCTTCTGAGCTGATCAGGCTTGAAGCAAGGGATCATTGATTTGCATGAACGGAGTTGAATGACACCCTGCACGAGAACTTCCTGTATGAAGGGCAGCCTCTCCTTTGTCTGGAGATGGGGGCGGGGCACCCTGTGGCTTTCCACCAGATGCTGCATCTCTTTGGTTTGCTCAACATTCACTTGAATAAGTTTTCTTCTTTTTCTCTTAACACTTTTCAGTGACAGTTTTATTAACACATATCTTCCTTCCAGCCTGATCTCTTGTTTCTAAACTTTCCACATACCTGCATTGTTAACACTTAATCATGTAATCTGTGTTCTATTAAAACTAATCATCAAAGTGATTAAATATGTTATATATGTACCATATGTATATCTCCCATATATAACTTGATAATCTTAAAAAATACTGCTATTAAAACTTAAAGCATTTTGTATAGGTTTTTAAAGTTAATTTTTTATAGATTATTTCAAATTTTCTTTTCTTTTAAAGATTTTACTTATTTTTAGAGATGGGAAGGGAGGGAGAAAGAGAGAGAGAGAGAAACATCAGTGTGTTGCCCCCATTGGGGACCTGGCCTGCAACCCAGGCATGTGTCCTGACTGGGAATCGAACCTGTGACCTTTTGGTTTGCAGCTCGTGCTTAAAGTTAATTTTTTAAAAAGATTTCATTTATTTATTTTTAGAGCGGGAAGGGAGGGAGATAGAGAGAGAGAGAGAAACATCAATGTGCGGTTGCTGGGGGGTCATGGCCTGCAACCCAGGAATGTACCCTGACTGGGAATCGAACCTGCGACACTTTGGTTCGCAGCCCATGCTCAATCCACTGAGCTACGCCAGCCAGGGCTAAAGTTAATTTTTTAATAATTTAAAATCGCTTATTATACTAGGAAGACAAATATATATTATAGCTAATAAATATTTAAATCTTGAATAAAATGTATCTAGAGCTAATATTTTTGTTTTCCTAATTTAATTAGATCTTACAAAGTATTTTATAAAGATTTATTCACATTCAGGATCTATGTGAAGACATGTAAATAATCTGTATGACACTGTAAGCGTGTTTCTCATAGAACTACCTCATGCAAATTTAATAGCATATGAATTGTTTAATATCCTGAAATACTCCTTTAGAGTATTTTTATAAGTAGCATAAGTATAATAGATTCTTGCATAATTTATTATAATTTTGAGTAATGTACAGCATCCATTTTTTATGCTTTTCTGCATTTTCTAGTTTATGTGTCTTAAGGTCCCCAGGAATGAGAGTGGCTGTCACAGTTGTTGTGATTTATGGAAAAGGATTTAATTTAATAAGTTGGATAATTCACCTTTCCTTTTAACTAAACACATCTGCCAATCAAACCCTCCCAAACTTCTCACGCTGCCCACTCAATGCGCCTGATGTATATGGAGTGTATTTAAATTAATTTCAGCTGAGTAGAAGCTCTTGTCATCATCTGTCTGTGTTGGTGCAGGCACAGTGATGCAGACACCGGTGCCTGGGGACCGGATGGTGCCACTAGTGTGAGTGTTGGTTGCATGAATCCCGCTAAACAAGGAGTTGGCTTGAGAGCCCAAGTAGCATTGCTGCCTGTGAGTTTCGTATTTTATTGTCTGTCTGTCTGTCTATCTATCTGTCTGTCTTATCTATTTACCTACCTACCTACTTACCTCATTCATTCCATTGTTCGTTCATTTATTCATTTACTCGTTCATTTGCACTAAGAGTGCCAAGTGGGGCAGCTGTTTGAAGCACAGACACCATGACAGGGACCTGTGTCATCAGTCCCCAAAAGTTGTAGCGTCTACTGAAAACAGGTAATAACCAATGTGCTTTAAAGGCTTATTTTAGACTATATTAAGCATGCCAATACAACATCTCTTGTAAGTTGATTATCATGAGAACTCTAAGACATAAGCAGCCTACAAACCACGCAGGGCTTTCTGAATTAATATACGTGAGAGTTACGTTAAAGACCCCGCATTTTTTATCCAGCTCCTGAATGCGGGATACAGTTTGAGGACCATGGTCCCCTGCCATCAGTGTCTTTGAGGCCCACGCCGTGTTTTACTCCCTTTTCTTAGTGTGCGCCCGGGCATCGCACGTGCCGACCAGGAGAAGTCTGGGTCCGGAAAACGCCAGCTGGGCTCCCAGGAGACAAACCCTTACTATAATACCTTCCACGTTATGTAAACATGCGCGGTGTACTCTTGCGTTGCTACAGGAAGAGGCCAGCTGTGACCAGGCAAAAGTGGGATGTCTCAGAGAAAAACGTGGTGACCAGTGAACTCTGAAACAAAAGAAAGACCACAGGGTTATGATGCTTGTCCAAAAGTTTACTTTATTAAAAAGAAAAATCATATATAAAATCAATTTCCATTTTGTTTTATTATACTGAGCTAGTTGTAAGTTGGAGGAGACATAGTTTTAAAAATTTACGTGGAAAAGCAATAATTGTCTCTTAACTGAGCAAGTATGTATTTTGTTCTAAAAATTATATCATTTCATTTTAATAGCGAATATCTATTGATTGAAGAAATAAAATACAAAAATAAGAAAAAATGAATTTGTATGTAAGTAGGAACATCTATGTACTTCTTTGTCAATCAATTATATATGAATTTTTATAAAAACCACATTGAATATAGCATACTTAGCAAGAATGTGCACCTATATTGCTGTATGTTCCCACACCATTTTAAACACATAAACGGTATTTTTATTTAATGGTTTATCTCCAATATTTTACTACTGCGCCTTCTATCTGAATTTTTCCCAGTGTCTTTGCGCATGTCCTTCACATGGATTCCTGGAAGCCAGGCGGCTATGCCAAGAGCAGGCCAGCTTTGGGTGTTCTGTTACGCGTTTCCAGATGGCCATTCCAAAAGCGCACACTGACTTGCAGTCCCCTCGCCGGCGTCTGAGAGCATTCCGGGCTCTCATTCCGGATGCATCCAGCTTCAAAGGGAGCCTTCGTGCTTTTTTGGCACAGCCCGGAGCAGGAGATGACACGCAGGGAAGAAAAATCGCAGAGAAGGCTCTGATCGCTTGAGGAATTGTGGTTCTAAGCTCTGTTTTGGACTGCAGGACATAGAACTAAACCTCGCCAGGGCTCTGCGAGGAGCTGCCGGCCCTGTTTGGCGGGACCGTGGTGCACTCCAGAGAAAGCGTGGTGTGTGCAGCACGATTATATCCTGTGCTCGATCCTTGGGGATAAGCCAGAAAGGAATTGTGACAAGGTAGTCATAACTGTAGACTGTTTATCTGTAGTTTAGAGATAAGCATAGATGTAGAATAGTTATCCCTAATTAATGTTATCTCTACCGTGGTAACATACCCAGAATCTCATAAGCTCATTCATTTCCGTGGCCACCGCCCTAGGAGAAGTCACCGTGACCTACATAGGCCACTGTCACAGGCACCTAGAGGTGCTGCTCCCTTCCCCCCGCCTCCTCCAACGGACACAGGTACACAGTCCCTTGTTAGTTCCATCCTCACTTTTTCTTAGCACTTACAGCTAGAGAAGAGAATATTTGCTTATTGTTTTCCCCATCTTTGAATACATAGCTTCTGGAGAACAAGATTATCCGCAATGTTTTCTGCTGTAGCTTTCAGCACGTAGCTGATGTTCAATAAACATTTTTAGATTAATCACTTCCAATGCGATCTAAAAATATTTGATATAAATGAAGGCAGGAATACCTTACTTTCTCAAACTTTAGAGTCCCGAGGGTCTCTTTTCATGGTCCAGTTAAAGAGCTCCATTTAATGTCTCTTCCGTTTGACAAGACTGACATTGTCACAAGGCAGGTAACAGAAGTGTGTTTTTAAATCCCTGTGTTGTAACTTCTAGATTTGAGACCACACTTAAAGAATTATTATTATTTTTCTTTACTATCAGAAATATATGTGTGATTCCACTTTTATTAAAATATAATTATCTCCTCTCCCTTGCTTTACACACCTAGTCATTTGTTTTATTTAAGCCTAAATCTCTATACTTACATAGTAAATGATTATTTAATTGCTAAAATGGTTTCCTGAACTACTTAGAGATGGAAGCTGGCACTCATTATAGCATGCTTTAACAAAAGGACCTCACCTTGTTTTCACAATAATCATTTGAGGTAGGTTTCACTTATCCTTAAGCTAAGATCCATATACCTGGGTTAACGAATATGAAGTCACAGAAATGAAATGTGATTAAACTGTGATTGCAATCATTATTTTTAATTCTCAGTCTCCGCCTTGCTGGTATACCACACGTGTTGTAAAAACAAAGGAACTTTCTCCCGTGTGTCCTCCCGCTTGCCCGCCCTTCCCACCGCAGGAAGCGTTTTTCCTCCCTTCGCCCCTGTCGCCCACTGCCGCCGTTTCCAAACTGCTGGTTGTTCAGAACAGTACCACGATCTCCCCCAAAGGAAATGGGTGTCCTGCTGTTGTCACAGAAGACCTGAGAAACACTGCAGCCCCAGGGAAACTAGTTTATAACCACACAACGGAAGACTGGCTTCTGTCCTCCGTGTTCAAAGCACTCTCGGCCTTTCGGAGTGCACAGGTGTTTTAGGGTCTGCTCCTTGGTGTGAGAAATGATGCCAGCCACGAAACTTAAATTCCAATCAGGCGATCCTCTCGGTGTTTCCTGAGCCCAGTAGCGGGGCTTTTTGTTTCCGTGTTTGTAGAGGTTTTTGTCTCACGTGCTCTCTTAACTTTTCATACACATCCTTCTGAACCGTACAGACCTTTAGGGGTTATTTCTATGAACAAAATCATACATTTTTAAGGCTACATTGAGCTATGAATTCTCAGAAAGCCTATGTTTTTGCTTTAATTTAAGGACATTACATATGTATATGATACATATTATATATAGACCAATAAACATATGAAATACCTAAACATATACACACAATTAAAATACGTATATAAAAAAACACAGAACAAACACCCAGAGAACCAATAAGCAGATTTAACAAACGTTAACTTAATGCCACTTTTTATTCAGATACATGCACTTGGAAAAAATGAGAAATTACAGATATATATGTAATGCCATTTTGTAACCGTTTCCCATTTTATTCCCAGTCTCAAGGCCCTGCGCAAACTCTGAAGTCATTGGTTAACGTAAATGGCATTACACAGTTTACAACAGGCAGTGCGTACGGCACTCTTGTGTGTCTGTATTAGATTTCCACAAATGACGCCACAGGCGGTGTGCCACTAGGAAATGCTGTTTGAATGGCATTCTGTTTTCAAGATTTCATGTGGCCACATGTAAATCTAGTTTATTATGCTGCCCTGTGGTAATAAGACATTTGAATGCTAACATTTAGAATTTTGCCAAGTTTGCGATTGCTAGGCCTGGAAGTTTGGGGCCATAGGTACTTTCATCTTAAAATGTATTGGTTGTTGCCATGTGGGTCCCCAAAGCAGTCCTGGCGGTCTGCGGTGCTCCCCACGGAGCGCGTGCGGAGCTGTGTCGCTGCCTCCCGGCTGTCCCTGTCTGGCGCTCTGACCGCGAGCAAGCTTGTCTGAGCCTTGAGATTCTCAACTTAAAAACCGGGCCAGCAGTGTCTGCCATGCTAGTTTGTTCATTTGTGTCCCTTTATTTCTACTGCCGACACTGTTGCAGAGGTCCCCACTTTCCCCCTTTTGCCTCCCAGCCCCCGATCCCCCTGCCCTCCGGCTGTTACCACACACGACTGTGTGTGTCCGGGGGGTAGCCATTACATTCTTCTGCTACTCCCTTCGCCTTCTTGTTTTAACAATCAAATGTGATGGTAGATGTGACTAGACTTTGAAACTGTAGATTTTTTACAGTTAATTCGATATTGTTAAAATCTCCTACTTTGGGGTTCTTCTTTGCACGCAAGGCCCTTGGGACAATGGGGCACCTCCGTTCCCCCAAAGCCTCCCCCCGATATCGCACCTGTGAGTCTGTGGAAGGGCGCACACTCTTCGGGACAGGTGTGTGTTTGCAGGATGCTTCCAAGGCGAGAGAGGCACTGGGGAACTCACCCCATTTGTGGATTTAATGGTTCTTTCAGTCACCAGCTAATGGAATTCCCTGAACATCTCTGAAAGTCTTAAGAGTCGCTTAAGAAAGAGACTGTTGGCCCCCCTCACCGGGGCACACAGACAAGGCAAGGACGCCACACACGTGAGTCGCTGGGCACTGCCGTCCTCGTGGTCCTCGTTCATAATTTACTACGTGATTCGGCTCAAGTCACTTAACCCCCTTGGGCCACAGATTTTGGCAGTGACATTTTGGTGGTGGTGGCTGCATTTGCCTATTAAGGGCAGTAACAGCTGTCTTCTGTAATTCCTAGAAATAGCGTGAAAACCAGGCAAGGTGTTCAGTATGTAACTATGTCGCCCTTTGTGTAAATCTCACTGCAGGAACTTTTTTGTTTAGTTGTATCCGAGGCTCCCGCAGGTCACATCCCCTCAGCAGACAGGCTGTGCTGGGACTCGGTGCGGATGACAAGCAGGAGGCGGGGTGCGGTTGCGCAGCATCGGTAGCACAGGGCTTCCTGCCCCCGGACCCCCACCGCCCGTGCGAGGCCTGGCAGACCCTGACCCACGCGCTGTTCTGGGGACGGCCGTCCGAAGCAGTTCGGCGGCAAGTGGACTTCCACCGACACTGTAATGCTTTATGGCATTTTTTTCCACAGCAGAAGTTTATCTATTAAAACGTGTTTTTTATAAAAAAAAAGTTCATCCGTGAAGATTGTTATAGTTTCCTTAATCGAACTTTTAATTAGACCACAGAGATTATGTTAAATGTTTCCTTTGATTATGTGTTGAGCGCTGTGACTTGTTGCCCTAAAGAAATAGCAGAATTGACATTTGCTTCCTTATCTCCTTGAAGGCATTCAGATAAGGCTGATTTCATTAGCTCCCGTCTGAACGAAGTTTCTCATCTAGACCCTAGAGCCTAGGAAATGGTTCTCCACTGACTGCACAATGGAGTCTCTTCTCGTAGACAAACTACACTAATCACAATATTTTTTGAAAAACCTCTAAAATCCATGATTATGAACAACAAAAATACCTTTCACATTTGTTTGAATAAGACTATCCTATTAAGCAAAACTTGTAACTGTTGCTGAAAAGAAAAGTTTGTGTTCCTGTCAATCTTTGGAGAGTTTGCCATTGGGAAATGTCAATTACATGCTGGTTTTGCCTTTAGATATTTGCTTCATTATCCACATAATCAATTATTTATTCTGTAGCTCAAACTAATTAGTATTTTCAAAGAAAAGTATCTTGGAGTTGTGCTGTTCCTCTAATATTAATGTGACTGGAGCAAACAAATGAAACTTGCCTGTGATGATGGACATGGGAGGTTTTCTCTTAAGTGATAGAATTAAAAGTCTGTGAAATCCAGTTATCAAATTGCTAGAAAACATTGAAGCAAATGGCATGATTGGAGTTTAATAATTCTTTTCAAAAAAGTAGAAAAAGTGTCAAAAAGTCCATCTCCTTTTATGGACTTTATTTATAGGTTGAATTCTTAAAAAAACCAGGAGACATTCCTGGTTTATTTTACCCAAAATCTTTAGGTCAAAAATACTTGGCCACTAAACCCATATTTCAACTGTGATGCTGTGGTATGTCTAACATTGACAAAGCAGGTTGAATGATTTAAAGTCATCGAAAGGAGTACATGGGGCATGGAAACTTTGCTGCACCAGAAACGGTGCATATCAAATGCAAAATTTAAAACATAAATAAAAGCAAGATCATGCATGATTTTATCATTTTAGTATAATTTCTACAATATTTGTATTTACTATAAAACTTAGAAAAATTGAAACCATAAGACAGTGACCCCATGCTGTACGCGTCCATTGATGAGGAGAGTGCGCATCAGTGCCGCCCCTGGCAGCCTCAGGAGGCTCCGTCGTAGAGCCCGTTTTCTTAAGTTCTGTTTTGATGTCTCATAGGGACACACTCAAAATTTAGCCTGCAGAAGGTCTGTCCCCGTGTATTTATATATACACACGCATATAGCTATGTTTTCTCTCTGTGTGTAGGGAAGGCTTATCCTATAGGGTAGGGATGTATTGGTCGTGAGAGATTTGGGACAACCTATATGAATTGTATTGCTTCATGTAGGAATCCACTACCCTGTATGATCTTTAGAGGGTCTTTGTGTGTGTGTGTGTGTGTGTGTGTGTGTGCGCGCCCTATTTTCACCGACACCAGAGCAGCTGTGGCAGCTACACCCTCTTGGTTCCCACAACATCTTATGCCTCTTAAAAATATGATTTGTTTTTATTCCCACGCCATGAGGATAGATTCGTTAGGTAAGGGAGGTCTGAGGGAGGCTGCCAGGTGTACCAAGGCCCTGTGGCTGTCCAAACAAAAATTCTGAAAGCTGTGTCAAATAAAGTGTTTTTTAAAAATGTCAGTAAGACTAAATTCTTGAATTGATTAATTTATTTTCCTGCTACAGACCAGGCACTACAACGCCATCATTAAATCTGTATTGTAATGCTTCTGCTTCCCAGGCCAGGTGACCCACATGGTTGACAATACGACACAGTCTTCCTAGGTGGGTGCTGGGTGGCGTGGCATTAATCTTCCCATTTCCCAGAATGCTTTGGAGGGAGCAGATATCTGTATTATATTCACGTCCCACATTCCCCAGTTGGACACTGTCTATGGATGTTTCTCAACTGGGAGTCATGCTTTATCGTTATTTAGAAAGGTGACAAGCAAGGAAGGAAAGAAACAAATTGGGAAGAAGAAAGGAAGGTGGAAGGAGGGAGGGAGGGAGGGAGGGAAGGAGGGAGAGAAGGAGGGGGGAAGGAAGGGAGGGAGGGAGGGAGGAAGGAAGGAAGGAGGGAAGGAGAGGAAGGAAAGGAAGGAAGGGAGGGAGGGAGGGAAGAAGGAAGGAAGGAGAGGAGGGAAGGAAGGAAGGAAGGAAGGACGGAAGGGAGGAAGAAAGGAAAGAGAGGAGGGAAGGAAGGAAGGAAGGAAGGAAGGAAGGAAGGAAGGAGGGAAGGAAGGAAGAAAGGAAAGAGAGGAGGGAAGGAAGGAAGGGAGGGAGGGAGGGAAGAAGGGGGAGGATGGGAGGAAGGGAAAAAGGGAGGAAGGGAGGAAGGAAGGAAGGAGAGGAAGGAAAGGAAGGGAGGGAGGGAGGGAGGGAGGGAGGGAGGAGGGAAGGAGGGGAGGATGGGAGGAAGGGAAAAAGGGAGGAAGGGAGGAAGGAGGGAAGGAAGGAAGGAAGGAAGGAAGGGAGGGAGGAGGAAAAGAGAGGAGGGAGGGAAGGAAGAAAGGAAGGAGGGGAAGAGAGGAGGGGGGAAGGAAGAAAGGAAGGAAGGGAGGGAAGGAGGGAGGGAGGGAGGGAGGGAGGGAAGGAAGGAGGGGAAGAGAGGAGGGGGAAGGGGAAGGAAAGGAAGGCGCAGGGCAGGTGAGAAGGGAGAGAAGGGAGATGAGGAGAGACGGAGTGATGGACAAAGAGACAGAGGCGAGAAGAGTTCTCAGAGCCGTGAGGTGGAAGAGAAGGCGTTAGTGTTTCTCGCTGCAGCCGGGGCCGACAGCTGGCCTCGCGCTCTTAGGGATGTGCTGTGAGTTACTTCCGCAGCTCGCAGCTCCACACCCTTCGCTCTGTCGCCCCCGAGGGCTGTCAGCTCCCGTTCTGGCAGAGTTCTTGATGCCAGATCTAAGCATGTGCTTCATTCGTTTCTGAAAGCTCTTTGCTCCAGCGCCGACACGTGCCAAAAACAAATCGGTGGATTCTTCGCATAGGCAAATTCTTGTGTCAATACCATAAATATTTATCGAGTCCTTCCTCTCAGCCTGTGGCTGCTCCAAGGGCTGGGGACCCAGCAAGAGCCAAAACTCCTCTTCTCACGGAGCGTGCATCCTAGCCGACACACATCTGCAGAGTTTTTGTCGATTTTCTTTTTGCAATGGAGAGTTCATCATTGTCAGGGACTCCGACTGCATTATCAGTGTGCTTCGGAGTAAGCTGGGGGTAGAAAGCAAAGCAATATTTTATTTGGAGAGGTGTTTTGTTTTGTTTTGCCTTTTTGGGGGGGGCCAGTAACTGTGCTAAACTTTTTACAAACTAACTTATTTAAAACTGAAAACCGGAATCTATTGCCTTCCTCGATTTACAGATGAGGAAAGTGATTCATAGACAGGTTCAGAACCTTGCTTTGGAGTGAACAGTGACCAGCAGGAACTCCAACTCAGCTGGCCGAAGCTGGGCTTTGACGCCTACGCTCCATAGGTGCCCACCATCCCCAGGTCATAGCTACAGCGGCCAGTATTTTGTCTGTCTTTCTCTGCTGGCTCTTGTTTGTTCTCATGGTCAATTGTAGGCATCTGTTTATTACACTGTGTTTTTTAAGTAAATCATCTAATGCAAACAAATATAGACTGAGGTAGCACAACAGTATTTGTGGGAAGAAACGTGGGATCAGGGAAGTCTGTGTGTGAACACACACTATTGCTACTTGGGCACGGGATAAACCGACTCTCAGTTCCAGGGCTGTGCTGTGGGCGTGAGAGGCAGAGGAAAGAGACGACAGGTTAGGCCAGTACTTAACCACATTGTGGGCTATTCTATGGAAGCCAGAGAGCAAACACCCTCCTTAAGTGAAATTCGAAGGGTGAAAATCTAATGGTATTTGGATTCATTGCTTTAGTATTAAATAAACATGTTGAAGGCCTGTAACTGCCCAATTCCACTCTGATCCCTACCTGTGGCTTCCAATCACAAGTACAGAGGGTGAGGGAAAATGTAGTGAGCATGAGGGTAAGGGACGGGTGGCGTGACGATAGTAATTAACTGCCTCTGTTGGGAGAGTGTCGCAGATCAGCTCCGAGACCCGCGTGGATGTCGAGGCAGAGCTAATGAGCAGAGTCAGGGAACGGCCAAACACTCTGCACCACCCAAGGGAACCTGCGCCCCCTCGGTCCACAGACAGGACTAAAATAGGCTCCTGTGCACTGGACTCTCAACACTAGAAATGTAGAGGAAATTTCAGTGTCATGGAGGAGGGTCAAAATCATTCTCTTGGTTTTAAATGATCAGGTTTATTAAAGTAGAGAGCTTTGATAAGTCACTCTATGTAAAATTAAAAATGAAAAAAAATACATACTATCTAAAATAGAAAGCAGCTTTATTTTTACATCTCCACACTTAAAAAACACAGTGCTTTGGCTTTTCCAAGCCTTTTACTATGCTCGTCCCACTACCCCAATGGCACATCTTTGGAAAACCCTTACCTGTGCTGTGCATTCATGCTCCAGCATCATCTTCACGTGTGTAAGGTAGGACAGGTGTGAGAACTGGAGACTGGGAAGTCCAAGGGTCGGCAGTGACATCCTGTGCAGACACGGTCTCTGCATGCGTCTTCATCATGTATGTGAAGTAAAGCCCTGTGATATGCTCAGGAGCACGAGCGACTCTCCAATGTTGGTGTGTAGGAGAGTCAGCACGGAAGCCTGTTAAAATGCTTTCTTCTGGTCTCTGCTCTGAGAGGCCGGATTAGCAATTCCAGAAGACCCTGCGATTTACGACTGTAGCCACACCCCCATGTAATTCTAAGGCACAAATTCAGACTGATATAGTGCTCCTTTCATGAGAATTCTTTATTAAAATGGCATGCAAAGGAACTCTTTATTAATTGTTTCTCTTTTTGTTTAGGTACGTATTATAAGCAAGGCATTGTGTGGGACAGTGCGAAAAATATAAGGAAAAGTGCAAACAGTCTAAGTGATGAGTAAATGACTCTGTGCAAATTGTAAATTAGTCCTCACTATTAGGTTGTACAGGTAAAATGACTTACCCAATCAATGTCACCAAGACTGAGAGATCGGTTAGTTCCATTTGGCCAGGAAATAATGGTTCCATGGAACAAGACACTCCTGATGAGCTCTTCATTCAAGGAGGTTATTTGAAGTTTTTTGAAAAGATAACGTACATGAAGAGGAATGTAGAGATTGGAATTTCAGGATGAATATGGGACTTTGGATGTGGTCTATTGTGTCTATGTTATATTTGGAGAGTGGGCCTACATGTGATTTTTTAGGGCATAAATCTGAGGACATTTGAATGCGACATTCAAAACTATAAAATTTGCGTAGAAACTGTGGAAGTAGCTGATACTTTCAGCAGGGGAGTGAAAGGGGGTCGAGGTTGCGTTTCAGAAGGGGACTTCCCAGAGCCACGCGGAGGATGGGGCGCACAGTGGGAAGACTGCAGACCGCGGGGGCGGGGGGCGGAGCGGGGGGCGGAGCGGGGGAAGGCGGGAGACCAGGCTGACGGCGGCCGGGGGGGCGAGGATGTAAAAATTCACGCCGGGGTCCAGTTCCAGAGCAGCGTCAAGGCGTGTTGTGAGCGGTTAAATGTGGGAGATGCTTGGGATGAAGTATTTGGAAATCTCCACCTTAAGTTTTAGAAAAGAGGTGTGTGCATGAACCAGCTCAGGAGCACTGGGGGAAGCCGGAGGCATGGTGTTAAATGCCATGGGGCACGCTGAGCTCGACCTGACGCCTGTCATCACGCTATTGGCTCTCTGTCCCGTGGTAGCATGTCCTTCTTCAGGCTCCCAGCTGAAAGATCGTCCTTTCTACGGAACCTTTTCTTTGTCACGTTCCTGACCGAGGACCCCAGAATGTGACACTTTGGCAGGTGGATTGTTTTGACCCGAAGACAATCAGGACCCAGCAGATACAAGGGACAAAAACAACTTTTACCTCTCCCTCAAGAATGCAGATGGGGCACCTGGCCCAGAAAGAGAGAGATTTCAGAGGTAACTTTTCATCTCAATGAACTATCTGTGTGACTAACTACCAGACACATCCGCTCTTCTGACTGTCCTGCAGTGACCTTCCTTAGCTCTGAAGCCCCATGCCCTCACCCCATTCTAAGGAACGGCAGATAAGCCTCCAATGCCTGCCTTTGGTCTCGTATTCTTGTGGGGCTCTCTCTCATACAAAGAAACTGAATTTCTTTTCCTTCTGTTCTTCTGTCTTGTGTCAATTTAATTACTAGACCAGCCAAAGAACCTGGGAAAAAGAGAAAAAATTCCCCCCCTACAAAAGTTTATGATAAACTCTGTTGCAGAGGTACCATGTCACAAACACGGAGGTTTTGTAAAACCTTAAAATCATTACATAAAATATGTCTCTTGTCTTCAAAAACACTAGAGAAGTTAAAAAAAAGGCAGGGTTATTTTGCACATCTTTTTAAAGTAATTTCTTCATCCAAATTAGAAAAGCACAGATTTCATATATACAGTTATAAAAGCATACTATTAAAATCCTGTTTTCTGAAAGTAAAATGCTGGCAATAAAGAGTTTTTTTCAGTTATAAGTTTCTTATGCTGCTGTGACTTTGATGTCAATATTCAATAAAGCACCTTCCGGGGCTTTTGATATGAAAATGTGATTGCTATTGAACATTAAACAAGGGATGCTGGTAATTCTATGACAATTATGTTTTAGACTTCCATACCAAAACAATGGTAATCAAATCTCCTGCTGGAGATCTGTAGCCGACTGTCGCAGGGAGGAGCAGGCGCCACCACGGGGGTGATTCCAGAGCAGCCCTGAGAGCTGTCCGCCCCCGCCCCCCGAAGGGCAGGCGAAGGCGCTGTAAACTGCAAGGTGCAGCTCCGCGCCGATGGGCTGCTCTGGCTGATGCAATCTCGTGCTCTGACGGATCTGCATTATATTCCACTTATGCGCCACGGGTTATAATTCAGTCACATTCCCGTGTTTATGGAAATGAGCCCGACACTCCCATCTGCTGCAGAGTAGATGGGTCTTCTGAGAATCAGAAACACAGGGCTACACTTGTACCCCTTAGAGTGAGACGTGCTCTCATTTTGGTAGCATTCTGAGCAACAGCTCTGCTTCTGTTACTTCTTTTTTCACTCTCTCATACCAATAAAATTCTCGAGCCCATCTTCCTGGAAAAAAAGGAGCCTTTTCTGTTTTCAAAAAAATGGGCCAAATTGGCAGAGACACCAAATAGCTGAGAATGATATGTGGAAATCAATGCAGTAATCAAGAGGTTACCACAGAATTCATTTTTGTAATTTACTAAAAGTAGATGACATAAGAAAAAGTTTGCCAGTGTTTGGTCTGTGTGTTAGACGTTGCTACGAGTTTTGTGTGCGCACCCGTGATCGCAGGGTGTAAAAACAGGCCTCGCACCTAACAGGGTTTTTGTGTTAAATATTTTCTTTAAAGATTTTATTTATTTTTAGAGGGGGGAGAATGGGGGGGAGAGACAGAGAGAGAGAGAGAGAGAGAGAGAGAGACATCAATGTGTGGTTGCTGGGGGTCATGGCCTGCAACCCAGGCATGTGCCCTGACTGGGAATCGGACCTGCGACACTTTGGTTCGCTGCCCACGCTCAATCCACTGAGCTACGCTACCCAGTGCTGTGTTAAGTTTTAAAGGGGACCGTGCCCGGTGAGCTTCCGCCGCGTGAGTGGGAGGGTGACTGCGCAGCACACACAAGTCTCTGACTTCGAAAACAGATCTCCGTGGGTCCCAAAGCACCTCTCACCTTACCGCACTGCTATTTAAAATGTGAAAGTTCACGTAAGGCACAGGCGCGTGGTGAAAACACCTGTGGAAAGTCGTTACAGCGAAACTAAAATGCCGAAGCTCTCTGCTCTTTCCTGCCCGTCTTCCATACAGGAGTTTCTCATGCACCCGGTGATCTGGGTTGAGCAGACTAGGGGAGACCAGTAAGCTGGTATCAGCCATCATCACGCATGCCTGCTCTTGTCCTGTGTGCCTGGGGTTAAACGAAGACCACACTCAGCCAGTGCCTTTGTGCACTTTGTGGGGAGGGAGTAAATATGAGGGCCAGAAAAAGTGGGACAGAACTGAGCTCTAACTTCAGCAAAAGAATTAAGAAACTTTCATATGAATAACCCTATGGCTAGCATTTAATTTGCAACGTATAATATGCATTCTATGTATGCTCCCCTTGAATGAACTAATCTTATGGGGTAGCTTTTATTTTCGCCCATCCTACACATGTAGAGGCTGACGCTTACAGAGGGATATGCAATTTGATGAAATTCTCTCAGTTCGTATACGGACAGGACTCAATTACAAGGCTGTCTAAATCACTGTTTTAATGTCAAATGATTAACAAATAGCACGAAAAAAGGCCTTTTTTGGTAGGTCTTGGCCAATTTCCGTGGTATAAATACTCTCACCATGGCTAACGCAAATTAACATATAATTGTACAAAATCAGTACTTACAAAACTTTGCGTCGGTTTTACCCTCCACACGATTGAACTCGGACTCAAAGTTTCCTAATTCCCACATTTAGGTTGTACTCTAACTCATAAACAAAACAAGAGCAAAGAAAGAAACAGCGAGAGAGAAAAACAGTCAACTCTCGGGTGGGGCCTGACAATGCGTCTCCTCCCACCACCGTCTTGGGAGAGCTCCTTTGTGTCTTCCTTCCAACGGGGGCGTCCATGGTCTGGAAAAAAAGGAGGAAATTATGTGCAATTTCACTATGGTGCCAATTCTTAAGAATGAATGTGTAAGGCAAGCCTGTGTAACTTCTAGAGATCCACACGTACGAGGAGTAGCAGCGTGAGGAAGTGGAAAAGAAAGGGGTCAAAGGTTGAGAAACGCTGTGGACAAGACTTCTCCGGGACTGGGTTGGGGCCGTGGGAGTCGGGGCACAGCGGGGAGGTCCTACCGATGTTCATTCTTCATCGTTGGCCCTCTGTGTTAGTTAGACGGTTCGGTTGTCAGAGAAGTCTTTGAGGTATATGGTGGTATGACGCTGATTATCTATCTCTATCTATCATCTATCTATCTATCTATCTATCTATGTATTCCTCAGCCCAGGACATGCTTAGAGAGAGGGGAAGAGAGGGGGGAGAGAAATGTCGATGCGAGCGAGGAGCATCCATATCCATCAGTGGTCTCTCCTATGTACGCGCCCAGAGCGTGCCCCGACCGGGAATCAAACCAGCCGCCTCCCGTTCTCAGAGACGGTGCCCGGCCGACGGGGCCACACGGGCCAGGGCCTGAGGCCGACTCCACAGGTGAGCAACTTGAGGCTTCAGGCGTGTGCTGGGGACGTTGCCCTCACCCGCACGGCGCTGCGCCCTTGTGTCCGAGCGTTTGAAAGACTCTTCGCAGTGCGTGCCCACACTCCGCACCCACTTCACACACTCTCACACCTGCCTCTCTGGGGGCGGTGCCCCCCTTTTCCCTTCGCGGTGCAACTTGGCCCCACGTTTCTGTACAATGGCCTCAGGTCTATTTCGAGAGAAGCTCTGTTACGGTATGCCTCAATTCGCCAATGCACTTGGTAAGTGAAAAGCCACAGACGATGTACAATCGTGTTTATTATAGGACTGATTCTCCCCCCTCCGGTTTCCATTCCTCCTCTCACTCTTCAAAGAACACCCAGTCTTTCCGCTTACACGTCTCCGTCTTCACAGCATCAGACTCCAGCATCGCTTGTCCCTTGCGTGGGACCTTGGACTCCCGTGCCGAGTGCCAGTATGGAAATGCAGACTGACTTCACTGCCGCTTTTTCTTTTTCCCGCCATCCCCGCCCCTACTTTACGGCCTGTAAACACAGGTAGAGCAGGTGCTCAATCACTGGTGGTTACCTGGTCAAAATGGGCCTGTAGTGATTAAATATTGAAAAGAAGGAAGGAAAAACTATTAAAGTGCAGTGCATTTTAATGAAATCACGGAGTATGCTTTGGCAGAGAACATGGAGAATATTGACTCTAAACTTTTCATTGATTGTGGAGGAGACTGGGAGCAGGGAAGGTTTTCTTCTCTGCACAAATTCATTTTAAGGATAGAATGGGATGCATGAAAGATTTTAAACTGGAACTGTTTTGCAAGGAATCACAAATATGTATGACTCGGAAGAACACGCTTTTCTGAGGCCCCATGTATTTGGGGACAAAATAAAATGCCGAAACTGTTGCTAAGAGAAGTTAGGCAGGTTCCCAGTGGCCGCCCTGCCCAGCGCTGATGGAACAGGTGTCCAGCTTCGTCCCTGACCCCCAAACCCAAAATCTCCAGCAGCATGCTAAATACAATCATTTTGTTAGCTTGTTTTTGTCTGGACTCCAGCCTCCATTAAATTCCTTCTAGATGACTGTGAATGGCCCCAGGGAGACCTACGTGTCCACTGTGGGGCATTGACCTTGACCCTGTCTCCCAGCTCCAGAGTTCCCTGCTACCGTCTCGTGCCGAAGTATGCACTGATGCCGCAGGTGGTGGGGGCGGCGTCAGCGGCCACTGGCGGGTGCTCGGCAACACTGATGTCCGCAGAACACAAGGGCGCTGCCCACACTTCTTGTCCAGGGGCCACGTCTCTGCTTAGGGGCTGGCGCCCGGGGTCCTCACCACTTAAGGGTGTTGAGAAGTCTGGCCCCAGGCTCTGCGTGGCAGGCCTCCTGGGAAGGGGCTGATGCCCCCACCGCGACCTTGGTGTGCAAAGTCGGTCCATCCCAGATTTCTGGGGGAGCCCACGGGACCAAATCCAGGTAACCCCTCGTGGGTGCCTCCTTCCTGGGGGCCTCGCTGAGGCCCTCCACTTCACTCAGACTCAGGGTCTTCCCACCCTTCTCCCTCCCCTGCCCCTTCTTCCTGGTATGAAAAGGCTGGCGCCATCTGTGGGGGCTTCCCGGGCCGTGAGACGATCCCCCTTCCGCATCCCCCGTCTCCTGACCCCCACCGGGTGCCACCCAGCCCCAGAGCACGGCGGAGCAGTGCTGCTCTCTGCCGCCTGTCCGTGCTCTCCCAGGAGGGAACACGGGCTAGACTGTCACTGTCGGTTCCCCTCGTGCCCATTGACACCTGTTGTACAGGTGAGACCTCGGAGCCTTTGGCTGGCGCTGGTAACAACGGATGGGCTCGTGAAGACCTGCCACCTGGATTTCTCAAGGCTTGTGATGGGGAAGCTTCGGGAAGGTCTTTCTTCTTAACGCCCTGCTGAGAGTTCTTTCCGTCGTCACGGACTGCCTTATTGCCCGCCGTCCTCGCCCTCGGACTCCGGGGGCTCAAAGCTGGAGCAGAGGCCGACCTGCCTGGCCGGCGCAGTTTTGCGTGTTAAACCACCTCTTCGCCCTGGCCCTTTCCTTTAGGAGTCCAGGTCTGCTTTTCACGTTTTCTTCACTCTGGAAAACTTCTGACCTAGCGATTTTGTAGAAAAGACATACCCAGGATTCTCCAGTTTCTTTATACCCCCCAGTTCTCCTGTTAGGTTCAGCTATGCCTACGTCCAGGGGAAATTCAGCCCTGGTGAAACCTGGATCCCGGCTGTGTTAATTAATCACAACTATGATGTTCTTCCCTCGCATTCTAATTTATAAGGTTCTTTCATACTGTTTTCTCATTTCAGCTTTAGGACAACCCTGCAAAGGAGGTAGGAAAAATGCCATTGTCTATGCTGCATGCGATAAGACCAGGCTCAGAGTCATTCAGCACCTAGCTAATGGCCTGCGGTTTGTGAATAATGGGCCATGGGTTTGAATTTGGTTCTGCAAAATAGAATCCACTTTTATTTCTACTTAACCATGCCTTGCTGTCTTCAGAATATATAGTTCCCAGAAACAGAAATAAGCAGCAGAGTGGGTTCTCCAAAGCTGAAATAAGAAGCAGAGTCGATTTTTCTGAAATGGTAGGTTTGCGAAGTGTGAGTCCACAGGACTGACTGTGTAAAACAGAGGATGTGATTTTTCAGTCAAGACCCTGTGCAGAGCCCCGGGGAGGGTCACCCAGCACGCGGATGATGTCATCTCTTCTCGCGCGGAGGAGAAACCCTGACAGCAATGGCTAACTGGACTCGGACAGGACAGCAGGAACACGCGGAGGGCTCTGGGGGTCTGGTGGCAGGTGACGAGCCGGGTAACCGTGCCTTCGGAGAGCGAAAGGACTCATCTGGAATTCTGCAGCTCTGTCTTGTTGCCACAGTTCTCGTCCCAGGAAGAAATACAAATCAGTAGACGTTATGGACACCCTAGGACATCTCTTCCAATCTGAGTTTCAGCGACCCCGTCTGACATTCCTTGGTCAACCTAGAAGAGCAATATATTATTCTTGATAGTACCTGATAATAAATTAAATCAAGTCACTATGTTATTAATTATGAACCTAGTAAAAAGGTAAAAGGGACATCATGAAATGGAATCACACGAAATTAACCTTGGCTTTAAACGTGTCTTCGTTTTACCTGGCAAGCACATTTTTAAAGTGTGTGAGATGAAGCACATCATTAAACACGGTGAGCCTCGTGGGGTGTTACATTTCATAACTTCAAAGACATGCCAGAGAACGGCTCCTCAATAAGGCACCTATTTTAAACATTAATTGTCCTTCCTTGTGACAGATTTTAAATGATGTTTTAAACTACAGAAGGCTATAAAAATTGCTAGCAATATCAACTCATAAACTAATTAGAATAAATGTTTCCAGCATCTGCTCATTTTTCTCCACGTTCCTCTTACACACAACTACACATATGCTGCATCTACACTCTTTATTACACAACAAAAACAACTTTTGAAGAAAGGGAAGCATCTGTCGCTGTTATTCTAGAGACTGCGTTAAATGGATTTAGCGAAATAATCTGTCTCCAGTGAGCGCGAGTCAATGTGTCCAAGCGTTCTAAGAGACAATGGCTGCATTGTTTAAATAAACATCACGGGTACGACTACCACCATCATGCCAACCTTCACATAAATTCTTCCTGAAAAACAAAGTGATTTTAGTCGTTAACTTGTATGCCCAACTTAATAGAAAATTTTGGGGGGGTTGCTCATTTAATTACTTTATTCACTAGTTCAGATGATAATAATCCTTGGTTAAAATTGAGTTCTGGGAGCTGAGAATTCAGTAGTAAATAAGAAGTTGGGCTTTGTCCTCACCACACTCAAAACCTAAAAAAAAAGAAGATGAGGAAATGTGGATATTTTTGTGACGTCAGAGCAGTTCAGATAAAGGCACTCCGAGTGCTTTGGCGTCTAATCTGGTCTGGATGGTGGGCTGGGAAGAGATCCCTAAGGCAGGGACACCTAAGGTCACACTTTGGGACCGCCACTCTGGTGCCAGCTGCCTGACTTTGTACACGACAGTTGATGGTCACGCCACGACACTCCCTTTTCTGTGTTTAGGAGATGGCTTCTTTAAACTGCCCCAGGGTGGTTATGACTGTGGCCCAACACAAAATCGTAAATTTACTGAAAACCTTTTTCTGTTTTTGCGTATCAGTTTTCATTAGTGTCTGTGCATTTAGTGAGCGGCCCAAGACAACCCCTCTTCTCCCGGCGCGGCCCAGGGAGGCCCGCAGGCCGGGCGCCGGGCCGGTCCTTCCCTGGGAGAACGGGGGTGTCTGAGCTCTAGTGCAAGTTCATTCACGGGCCTGGCAGGGGCCCCGATGCAGTCCTAGGAGCGGGGCTCGGGCCATCTGGGCTCTACACAAAGTGACTGTGGCTGCCTGTAGGGAAAGGCCTTCTATGTGACTTTTTCGTTTTAATTGTTAACACCAAATGATGGAGCTAAAACAAGTAAACACAACAATGATTACATATTATATCATACCTCAATTTATGCTTTAATGATCAATGTGTTCCTACAATTTAATTGCTCACATCTTTAATGTCTGTATGGCTGAATATTTGGGAAAGTCACCGAAAATGTTACCATGAGCATACAGCTACCCTTCAAGTGCTTTCACTAATTACTGCTTTTCTCTCTTCCTTTTTATTTCTACATGCTTTCAAAACCGTATCCTAAGAGTAAGTGTGTTCTCCTGCATAATGACAATAGGCTCCCAGGGAGTGGGAGAAATGCGCAGCGCGGTGACCCTGCCCCCCAGCTGCTCCCAGTGCTGACCCACCCCGGCACGGCTGTAGAACACCTACCAAACTCGGGCAATTGGCAGGGGTGCACTACTGCCGATGGTAAAGCAAACCTCATGCACTTGTTACCAAACCTTACAGGACGATCCCTCCTGCCCACATGTGTGCTTCTGTGCATCCGATTCCATGCATGCACCTGCGTACATCTACAAAAAACAAGTCGCCGGAGCATCCCGTCCCTGCAAGGAGGTTCCTCCGCTACCCCTTCGTCACTGCTTCCACTCGGTCTCTGCGCTGCCGGCACGGGTGTGCTCCTCCTCCTCCAGTTCTGTCATTTCTTTAAAATGTTGTATGGATGGAACCATGCTGTACGCATCCTTCTGAGATTATTTATTTTTTCAGTATGCATAATGTCCATCCAAATGTTTGCATGAATAGTAGTTTGCTCCATTTTAATGTTACGTGTTATTCCACCGTGTGAGTAAATTATAGCTTTTTTTATCCTCTTGTTTGTTGAAGGATATTTGAATTGTATCTACTTTGGGGGAATTATAGCAAAAACCATTATAAACATTCATGTACTGGTTTTTGTGTGAATGTAAGTTTTTGTTTCTCCAAATTAATACCAAAGAATGTGATTTCTGCTTACACAGTAAATGCATGTTTTATTTAATTTTTAAATGAAACCTCCTAAAGCATGCTCCAAAGTCACTCTCTGATTCCCCACTTTGTTGCTAGCATTTTTATCACTGTTTTTAAAAAGCTATTCTAATGTAGTGATATCCCACTGTGGTTTTAATGTAGAGTCTCCTAAGGGCAATATGGTTGTTTGCCATCTGCGTACTCTCCTACAGAAAGTGCCTGTTTGTATTTTCTGTTCATTTTCTAATTGGATCCTTTGCTTTTATATAGCCTGAGATATAATTCTTTTGTCAGATAAGTAGTTTTAAAATATTTTTCTAATATACAACTTGTGTTTTTATCATATTAACAGTGTCTTTTTCTGAGACAGAACATTTTACTTTTGATAAGTGTACATTATCATTTTTTAATGATTATACTTTTGGTATCATATATAAGCATTTTCACCTTGCCCCAAATGCTAAAGATTTTTTCTGTGTTATTTCTAAATGCTTTATAGTTTAGACTCTTACATTTCAGTTCATGATCCATGTTGAGTTATCTTCTGTATAAGATGTGAATCTTAGACTGTTGTTAAAAATTCTTTATTGACCTATGGAAATTCAATTGCTTCAGCACCATTTAGAAAAAGACTGCAGTTCCTCTGTTGAATTATATTTGTTTCTATATCAAAAATTAGTTGGGCATATTTGTGTGGGTTTATTTCTGGATTTTTCCCATTAATTTGTATGTCTATTCACCAATACCATTCAGTGTTGATTACTGTAGCTGTGGCAAGACTCAATATCAGGTAGAATGATTCCTCCAAATTTATTCTTCACTTCCAAAAGTAACTGACTCTTTTAATTTCTGTGTTTGTCCATATTCATGTTCAAGAAAGCATGTCTATATCTGAAAAAAAGATTGCAGGTATTTGAAAGAAATTACAGTAAATCTATGCAATCAATTTGAGGACAATTAACTGTATTACCATGTTGATCTTGTAATACATGATTATTTTATCTATTTATATAAGTCATGTAATTTATTTTATCAGTGATTTGTAGCATACAAGTGTAGTACATATTTATTTAGATTTATACATACGTATTTCATTTTCAGAGCTATTATAAGTGGTATTTTGCTTTAATGTCAGTTTCTACAGTGTCTTTGCTAATGTAGAGAAAGAAATGTTTTTTTGTGTGTGTTGTTTTATGTGTTAATCTCCAATATTCCTGAATTTACTATTACTTCTAAGTTTTCTTTCATATTTTGGAAGATTTCCTGAGGTCTTACACACACACACACACACACACACACACACATCATTTGTTAATGTGGATGGTTTACAATTTATTTCCTTTTCTTGCTCTATCACCTTGACTACTACTTCCAGCACTATGTTGAATAAGAGCAGTAGAAGCTTACATTCTTGCCTTGTTCATCACATCCAGGAGGAAGGCATTCATTCTTTCACCACTAAGCATGGTGTTGGCTGTATGTTTGTACAGATGTTCTTCATCAAGGTGACAAAATCATCCTCTATTTCTAGTTTGCCAACAGTTTTTAAGATGGTCTGTGTTGAACTGATGCTTTTTCTGTATCAATTTCCTTTTTATTCTTTCTCAGCCCCTATCGAAGTTGCCTGCAATGTTCATATTTCTATCTAGAAAGGAAGAAAAATGAGTACCCTTAATAAATCCTACCTGGAGACCTAGACAGATCAATGCCCTCAATTTAAGCTCTTTGGAATAAAACAATTAATTATCTTATTTCTACACCTGGAATTATACTGAAAGATACATGTATGCATATGACAGAATTTAGGATATGATGTGACTTTAAGTGGTTAAATAATTAAAGTATGCCTTATTTATAAGGTAGCATACTCTACAGCCTCTAAAATTATATTGGAGTTTTACAAGTGCCTTGAAGGTGGGTATTCCCTTGGCCACACCCGCCATATACCAGAGTTTTGCGTACAGATTTGCGTTTGGCACTACATTTTTAGGAGTTGGCTTTACTGGGGGAAAGGGAACTCTTACCAGGAGAAGATCAGCTGCAGGAGATGAAGCATAGGTCCCCATTGTTTCCTAAGTCCAGAGAAGCAAGGTTGGACGAGGTATAGTTTAAAGAAACCTGGGTTCTATTGGAGTAATATTCAACACGGTCCCTTGGTGGGGACCTAGGGCAGTGGTGAGAAAATGTCCTTCTGATGGAAGAATGATCAGACTTCTTTAACGACATGAAGTCCAAGTGTGGGTGACAGCTAGAGAAGTGTCCCAGCACCTGCAAATAAAGAGGGCCATGGAGGGTGACGTTGTCCTGTGTGGGAGGGGAAGCCACAGATGCCGTGGGAGGCGCTCTGGGTACACCGCCCCTACCAGGCAGACAGCACACCGATGTCAGCGGGAACACAGGAAAAACCCCGCAAGGGAGAGCTCGGAGGTGCTATTTATATGGCTTAGGCTTGAGTTCCATGATTTAAAGGAGGATGAGGAAATCGAAGCCGAAACTGGATTGTGTGCTGTCAAGATGCAGGACAAGTCTGTGATTGAGTATCTTAATAATTTTTATCTAGGAGATGGGAGGATTACAGTGGAATTAGAGTTGTCACGGAAAATGCAGCGGCAATCACTCGCAGAGCGGTGCTGTCATTATCTTGTTCTGAGCATTGTTTAGGTTGACACGGGCTGTTTATCTTTTCCTTCGGAGCCGAACGAGACGTTGAATGACCAGATGGACCAGAAGGACTCGGTTATTTTCTTTACGATAACGTCAAGGAAAACACACCCCCTGTGTGGCCCCGTCATCAGGTGCCATTTGAAGAGCAACGTGGAAAGGAGTCATCATCCAGAGAGATCAAGAAGGCTTCTGTTTGTTTGGTTCTGATTTTTCCTGCGGAGAGTGAGAGTTAGCTGAAGAGGGCGACGGGATTGTTGAAACAGGGCCGTCTAAACGAGCACCCTGACTGGGAAATGAGGGCTCAGGGGAAAGACAATGATTATCCACAGACAAAACCGCCACCTGGCATATGCTAATTTAGGGTTGGGAAAGTTCTGATGCTACTACTTAACAAAGCAATGGTATTGCTGGCCCGTCCACTGAAGTACGTGCATCTTCATACCCAGGATTCAAACACACGCAGACTCTTGCTGTCTGTGATGGCAGACCGGGTGCTTGCAACGGGGCTGTAAATACAGACGGGACTTTTACTTTTAACAGCATAGTGTTGTTTTAGTTCTCCTCATGAACTTCATGTATTACTTTTGTCATTAAAAACCGATCTATGTTTAAAACTTTTAGATAATGTCTAATCTCAAGAGTGCATGTTTTTGTACTTAGATAAACAATATTTTCTTATGAGTAATTAGTATAAAATGATTAGTAAGCAGTTGTTACTGAATACTGTTCTGAGTTATTCCAAGGTTTGGTTCTAATTTATGAGAAAAGGTATTGGCATGGTTCAGTCACGTGGTGTTCCCCATTTTGGTTAGTCACACAGCAGGGCTCTATAGTTTACTGAGAAGACTCGTTCACCACCGAGTGCCGGATGCTGATGGTGTTACTTTCTTGAGAATGCCTTAACAATGAGCTCAAACTCACTGGCTTGGTAGAGTGGAAGTTTATTCTCTCACGGTTCCGGAGGCCAGAAGTCCCGATTACGTGTCCCTGGCGGAAGATCAAGGTCTCTGCGGGCTGTGCTCACTCCGGGGTCTCTCGAGGGGAACCCTGCCCTCCCTTGTTGCAGCTTCGGGCGGCGGCTTGACTCCAGTCCCTGATTCAGCGAACGCATTGCCTTCTCCTCTTCGTCACGCGTCAAGTCTTCCTCTGCGCCTCTCATAAGAATGCTTGCGATTGAATTGAAAGGCCACCCAGATGAGCCAAGATAATTTCCCTATACCAAACTCCCTCATTCAACTGCATCTGCAAACTCTGTCTCCTTATGAGGTAACATGTACGGGTTGGGGGCATTCGAACCTTTCGTCTTTGGGTGGCCTCTACAGTGCGTGTCCGAGGAACTAGAAGGCAGCCAGTCTTGACAAGGGGAGCTGAACACTGGAATAAGAATTCCGTCATACAACCAGTGCCATGTGTTATTAAAACAGCAGCAATCCTCCAGACAAAAACTACCTCTTTGTCAGAGAAGATTATAGACAGTTCACGTCTAACTATCATTGTGAAAGCAATAATTTTTCTGTTCTTAAATACTGGCAGGTGATTACCCTTGTTTTCAGCATATGTGGGGAAATATTTCATCAGTATAAATCAAAATTGCATCTAGTATCATCACTTATTAGCCTAAACTTTTTTGGTATTTTCAGATAATTTTCACTAAACTTAAGCACTCCTTCAGTTCAAAATAAGTTTTGTCCAATCTATATAACATGAAAAGAAAATAGAAAATCTCATGAGAAGTTGTCTTTAATTTTTGACTCCCAAATAATTCTAGGATTCTCTCACCAAGTATATAATTTCCAGACAAATTACTTAATATACATTATTACTGATAATGTGTTTGACCAGTTATATTTTTGGGGGGGTTATGATCAAAAAGGAACCTCATAAATTGTATACTTTCTAGAAAAAGATAAAATATACAATAAGTAGTATACTTACTCATAATTATGACCTATTTACCTTAGATTAGAGATTTGTCCTTAAATTTTTCTGAAACATTTATCTATTTTTAGTGTTCCACATGTAATCAATCTATTGGGAATACACTCCGAGGACTAATGTAGGACTAATTAGAAATGATGTGTGCTGCGATGCTCTGAGATCCCCAGGGGACAGCACATAACTGATACATGATCTTTACCACGCGTTACTGAGATGGAGCTAATCATACCACCTTTAAAGGCAGATGATGGATGCTGCAATGAAACTGCAAACATTTCTCTGGAAATCCATGGGACACGAGCACAGAGCCAGTGCCCCACGGCCCCGTGGGTGAGGAGCACAGTGAACCACGTGCCTGTGGGGCTCCACGGGGTCTCCAATTCCACATCCTTCCACAGTTGCAACCAAGGGCCGGATTTGTTCTAGAGAAATCATTGGATTTCTCTTCCCAGGTGACTCTAAATAAAAAAGTAATTAACCTCATAAATCAAAACCGTGTACAAAAATTTCATCACACATAAAGCAACAGAAAGGGCAAGGAAATCTTGCCAATCAATATAAATAATTAATGTCTTAAACTCTCTACCAAGACTGGGCTCATTTGCGTGGTAATGTACATGGAAACAACCTGAGGCGTCTTTCTTCCTGGCAAGCAAACATCATTAGTTTCATTTCTCCTGTTAGTATTTGATTGTTTTCTATTAGGGATACCAGATAAAGCTTTGTCATCTTTTCACTACCCTTTCCCCGTGGCCTCTCACGTAAGCGCTGGGTGACACGCGGGTGCCTGCCCGCACAGCTATTACAGAATAAATAGTACAGAGCTCCGAGAGTGAGAGCTTCACTGCAACTCACTTTGCTTCCCGCATGACCAAGGCCCTGCCCAGTACCGGCTTTCCTGCATGGCCGCTGCCTGAGAGATGGAGGAGAACGTACCCGTGGCAGCCAGCCAGTGATGACAGTTCCGGGGCTGAACAGCCTCGGAGCGACGCAGCCAGCCCGAGATTATGTTTCTATGGAAAAGAAGACGGTTCATTTCTGTGAGAGAGGCTGGACAAAGACAGCCTCCTGGGTCTGTGTGGACGAGAGCAGCCGTGTATACGTGGCGCAAACCAGGAGTTCCACTGACAGATAGTATTAGTTGACTCGGGGGGTTAAATTCTATCCAAGTCTGATGCAGAAAATGAACCATCAGTGTATGTGGAATCTGATGAACAAAATAAGCTAACAAGCAACACAGAGACAGACCCACAGATAGAGCAGGCTGTCAGCTGCCGGGGAGGGCTGGCTGGGTGGGGTGGGGGGACTGGACACAAAAGAAAACAAACCCCAGGGCTGGAGACAGCAGTGCGGTGGCTGTGCAGGGGGTGGATGGGGGTGGAGGAGGGGTTGGGGCGTACACGGTGATGGACGGAGACCCGACTTGCAGTGGTGGGCCCAGCACAATGTGCAGATGACATGCTGTACAATTCTGCGCCTGGAGCCCGCACAATTCTGTTAACCAGTGTCGTCCTAATCAATTCAATACAAATGAAAAAAAAGAATGTCCTTACTTTAGTTCAGGCCAGCCCCTCTCCTCACGCCGTGGCATCGCCCCTGCCTAGCCCGCCTGCGCCTTCTCTGGTCCCCCCCTGCCCTGTGTCCCCTGCTTCTCTCCTTGACTCGCTCCTCCCCTTCAGCTCGGCAGTGTGGCCCCGCCGAGGCCGCCTTCCTGAGATCCTCCCAGCGAACACGACATAGCCCTTATTTCCCTAGACTCCCCCACAACTGTCACCATGGTCTGTTTGGCCTCCTGAGATAGATTCTTCCATCCGGGGTCTCCATCACGAGTCCTCGGGTCGTCCGCCTCTGGGCACGTCTCCGACCTGCAGTGCTTTGCTGCCTTCGAGGGCTCAGTCCGAGCCCTCGTTGCCGAGGCTCCTGAGCGCTCTGACAGCAGCGCGACCTTCTGCTGCTTTGGAAAAAGTCTCAAGTGTCACAGGTTCGATTCCCAGTCAGGGCACATGTCTGGGTTGCAGGCCATGACCCCCAGCAACTGCACATTGATGTGTGTCTCTCTCTCTTTCTCCCTCCCTTCCCTCTCTAAAAATAAATAAATAAAATCTTAAAAAAAAAAGAAAAAGTCTCCATTGCTTCATGTGCATGGTGAGGGCCTCTTTCAGTGTGCCTCTACGCCCTCCTGGAGTTCTGTGTCTTAGTTGCAATGTTATATATATTTTTTTCATTCTCTTGAGTGTCCAGGTCATCACACAGGACTAGAACGTGCTTTTCGGTAATTTTCTTTGGCATTTTCCCAAGTTCCACGTTAAAAGATGCTTCTGCGGAGAAAGGTCTCCACCGTGTCCCTAAGCGCAGTGAGCAGCCGTGCCGCGGGCTCCCGGCCGCCTCGCCGCCCGTGGGGGAGACCAGCCAGGTGACACTGCTTGCTCCTGTAAACGCTTGCTTGATCGTTTCCTCTCCAGGCTGCCAGTGTCGTTACCGAAGGTCTGTGTCTCTCTTATCAACCTCACTGTGTACAACACTTAGCAGAGCAGCGGGGACACAGTTCGGTACAGGTAACAAATACCTGCTGCATAAAAACGGCATTGATACTTTCAGAACCGAACTGGGAGGTGCATTCTGGACCGAGTGGGAGCTGGAAGCTTAGAGCTGAAATGAGTCAGCGAAATTTGGCAACAATGCCGCCATGCATCTTGCTCCTTGTGTAGGCTCATGGTTAGGGTATCTTTTATCATTCCTAATCTATCTGCCCGGTCACACCTGGCTTACCCCTTCTGTAGAGCCAGGGCTTCCGGTTGTTGTTTTCATAGTGATGGAAAAGAGCAAAATTTGTAAAAAAACGATCCCACCGTGTTGGCCCAAAATCATCTTCCTTACATAAAAAGAGTAGGCTAAATTTTAACATTTTTTTGCTTGAGAACACACATTTCCTCGTCATGTAGGAAGGATCCAGGCATGTGTTTTCTCAGCAAGCACAAAAAATATATATACATTCATGCGCTGCCCAGCAGTACATTTGGATGGCGGCCATCATTCACGGTCCAGGTGCTCCCGTCGGTCCACGCGGAAGGAAGCGGGAGAGGTTCACCTGCGCCAGATGTAAAACACGGAGCGTGGCGAGAAAGGACCTGCAGCATTTCACAGATGGCTGTGCACGCGGTGGCCAGCGTGCTTCCCCGAAGTCGGGGTGCACGTTCGCCTGGCCCCACTGCTCCTCCAGGGGCCGCCGGAGCCACAGGGCAGATGCTGCCTTCGTCACCTCCACAGCTGTTGCTCCTCTCGGTGACTCACGGCGGCAGCTCCCTGGGGAGACAGAGGGGGAAGGAAACAGAGGGGGAAAGGCCAGTAAACGAGATTAGGTGTTAGGGAAGCTCCCAGCTGCCTGCACTCGTAGAGCCGAAATTTTCCCAAGGAAGGGAATCCACCAGCGAGATAACAACCCTGCTGTTAATAGTGTTGTACGAAGCTATGAGTTGACAGGCTGTGCTGACATTTTAGAAACTTCTCAGCCCTGGCTGGCGTAGCTCAGTGGATTGAGTGCGGGCTGGGAACCAAAGTGTCCCAGGTTCGATTCCCAGCCAGGGCACATGCCTGGGTTGCAGGCTATAACCCTCAGCAACCGCACATTGACGTTTCTCTCTCTCTATCTCCCTCCCTTCCCTCTCTAAAAATAAATAAATAAAATCTTTAAAAAAATTTAAAAAAAGAAAGAAAGAATTAATCACAATAGTGAAATGATTAAAAAAAACAAAAAACAAACAAAAAAAAACTTCTCCATCTGAAATTGCCCGGGAGGGTTCAGCATGTGACCCCTCTCCCCTCCCTGGTGGCGGCCCACCGTTTGACACAATGCTCCCAGAAAACTCGCCTCTAAACGCAGGCGCATCTCCATCAGCCACTCTCACTCCCCAGAAAGGCCGCCAAGCACCCTCGGGAGGAGCGGATTGTTCACTGTGGCTCCTTGCCTGCACGTTGCACACCCAGCAGCCTAGGTGAGAAGTAGCGCTCTTTCCCCATGTTGCAATATCCCAAGGGAGCTGTCACCTAATGCAGAACATGTTTTAGGTGATTGGTATAGTTATACTCCTTGCAGTTCAAATACCTTTTGACATTAGATGCACCTTAAACTTTTCTTACAATGTGCATGGATATCCTTCATTGTTCTGTCCTCTTAAGAATGTAAGTGCTGGGAGAAACAATGTTTGCTCAGTGTGATTACAGTGCGTTGTGTCGCCTAGCCCGACGTGTGTCCTGAGGAACTCCTTGGGGGCGACTGGATAAATACAAGAACGAATGCGTCTTCAAAGAGGTATTTCCAATTTCTTTCAGTAGATGCGTTCACGGGCAGAAAAGGAGGAGTAATCCTGAAAATGTTGCTGTTTTTGGTGCATAGGAACAGGGAAGAGCTGCTGGCTGCAAGCCACACCCAGGTAGCCACTGATCCACTTACGTCCCCACGGCTTTGGCTTTTCCGGATCGTAGGTTGTGTAAGTGGAGCCCACAGCACGTGGTCTTCCGTGTCTGTCTGATGCAACTCAGCACCGAGAGTGTGCGGTTCATCCGCGTTTTGCTGCTATAAGCCTGCGTTTCCTTCCTTCCTCCCTTCCTTCTTTCCTTCCTTCCTTCCTTCCTTCCTTTCTTCCTTCCTTCTTTTCTCCCTTCCTCCCTTCTCTCTCTCTCTCTCCCCCTTCCTTCCTTCCTTCCTTCCTTCCTTCCTTCCTTTCTTTCTTTCTTTCTTTCTTTCTTTCATCTCTCTCTCTCTTTCTCTCTCTCTCTCTTTTTCTTTCTTATCCTATTGTTTGCATGGACCACATTGTGTTCCGCATTCACCAGCACAGGGACATTCGGATGGTTCCTACCGCTTGGAGATTAGGGATCATGCTACTGGAACCACGCACATGCAGGTCCTTGTGCAGATGCGTCTTCCTCTGTCTTCAGTGAAAGCCTAGGGGCGGGATGGCTAGGGCATGTGGTAAATTTGTATGTGACATTTCAAACACGGACACACCTCCCAAGGTGGCTTAGCCCAAGTGCATCCCTAGCAACAGTGTACAGGGTCCTGGTTTCTTCATGTTCTTGTCAACACCTGTTATTTGTCTTGTTACTTACACCCATCCTGTTGGGAATGTGAAGTGGTATCTCAGCAATTTTTGCTTGCATTTACCTAATGACGAATAATGTATATTTATTTTGTATGTGTTGACACTGCTACCATCATAGACATGTAAAGGTAAGTTAAAGGACAAGAGGATGTAGCAGCGGTTTTCACTGGGCAGTGACAGTACAGCTGATTTTTTAAAAAAATTTTTTTACTTTAAAATATTTTTATAATAAAAGAGGTTGTAACTAAAAATCACCTAGCCCATTTTTTTCCTCATCAGATCATAGAATCTAGTGTTAAAAAGCTAGTACTTTCCAGGATGAATTTCTAGAACCTGCTACCCCACTCTTGACCGTTGATGAGCTCAGGTACACCCTTTTAGGACAGCCATTAATAACAGCATCACTTCTTGCCAAGTCTTAATTTCTCAACTGACTTTGAGTCTGTGTACATCAACTACTTCTGTGTCAGGCTCCGGGCCCGACTCTGGCAGCGGTCCCAGGCGTCTGGTCCTCTCCCAAAGTCTATACACAAAGTCATTGCCAACACCGCTGCTGGTCATGATGATCTTTTATACACTTCTGAGGTCAGGTGGAGTTAAATAAGGCCAGCTGCCAGCCCTTTCTTCTGAACTAAACTTTGTAAGTGAATTAATGCTTCTCTCTGCTGAAGTTACCCCAAACGTTCAGTATTGGAAACATTTGTCAGCCAGCGTAGAAATATAAATGCACGGAAAAGTATAGTCAAGAGAAGACTGGGAGAAATTAGAATCTGGAAACCGTTTTAGATAGAGGAGAAACATAAGTGCACTTTCATTGTTCTCCCTTTTGCATTCCAAATTATTTTGAGATTCAAGCACAAAATGAGTGGTGAAAAAATTGGTAACATACATCAAGGAGGTATTGATATTCTAAAACAGAATATTGATATTTCTGAAACAGAATGGAAGAGTTGAGGGCTTTTTTTTTTTGTCTTTTCATGGAAGGGTAGATTTTAACTACGGGATATTTTTACACGCACTACAGGCCCCTCTGTGGTGTTCACGATGCTGTGGGGGAGCAGCCCTGTGGCGCGCCCGTGAGGCCGGGAACACCCCGGTTACAGTTCACAGCTGGCGACGGCCCAGGACAAGCGATGCCTGTTTGGATCCTGCTTCCCTGGCTCATACTCAGACTTGTCTTTCAGACTCCGATTCTGTCAGTCAGGGCACCGGGGGGAAGGCTCTCAAAATGAACTTACCCACGGAAACCGGGTCTCATCTCAAAACGGCATTAAAACCCTTAGCAAGGGACTGCCAGTAGGGACACTCCAGGCCACCGACCCATTGTTTGAAATTTAATCCGACTTCTCCAAGCTTCATTCTTACAGCATCTCCGTAGCTGCGGGAGAAGAACGTCTCTACCTCGTTTTCCACGTGCTCTGTGGTAACCCAGGGCGACGGCCACCGGCGAGCTCTCTTGTTCGTTAAGAACGGACGCGCATCCTGGGCTCTGCAGCGCCTCCTTTCTGTGGGCACGTGTCCCTGTTTTATTTCTTCTAGACGTGAATTCTGTTAGGGGGTCCTGTTTCTGTTCCCCGCATCTCTGCAGCTTCAGCGACCCACGGGTTTCCTTCGCCGTTAGTCACCTACCTTTTCCTGGCTTAGCTCTTGAAAGAAAAACCCATCTGCCACCTCTGACTAGAGTGTGCTTGGTTGCAGGGATTCTGGCCATTGTTTTTAAATCTCATTCAGCACACTCTTCCCGGGCTGGCTGGCGCGGAGGAGGCGTGGAGTTTGCTGTTAGATCGGGCTTTCCAGCATCCCTGCAAACCAGGCTCACAGACACAGAGTGAGTGTAGGGGTGGTGATCGCCTGGAAGTCAAAGGGGGATGGTACAGTTCCGTGCGTCCATTGCTCTCCCTCTCTTCTCCCTCTGCCTTCCAGCAAACAGACCTGCCCTGAGGTACCCTGAGTGCCTGCATTGATAGGTCTCCTACTTTAAATTCTCATTACTTGATGGCATCATGCAGCCCTCAGATAAAGAAAGTGTCTTCTTGGCCCTGGCCGGGTTAGCTCAGTTGGTTAGCACGTCGTCCCGATACACTAAGATTCTGGTTTCGACCTCCAGTCAGGGCACGTACAAGAATCAACCAAGAAATGTATAAATAAGTGGAATAACGCATTGATGTTTACCTCCTCCTCCTCCTTGCTCTTCTCTCTAAAAATCAATGAATACAAAAGCACTTTTAAGAAGAAATTGTAATTTTGTGGGAGCTGTCTCTTTTCTTCCTACCGCAGCAGTCCATGGGCAGGAATGGCAGCTGTGTATTCTCATTGATAACTACATACATGCGGACACACGTCAATAGCGACCCATGTATGTTTCTCCCCTTTCTAGCTGGGGCCACCCCATCGAGGCCCAGTCCCTCCCGCTTGCGCTGATCACATAGCTCGTGCTCTCTAGAGAGGGCGTGTACGATGTGTCATGTACGCCAGGGCTGGAAGGGGCATGCACGGGTTAGACGCGAGCAAAGCCCACCGAGACCGCCCCCAGCACACAATTGTGTATTAGCTGGCCCGACTCACATCCGTGACCTTGATACTTTAGCACCCACACTGCTCACCTCCCCCCAACAACTATTTCAAATCTGCGTGGTCCTACAGCATGCTATTTCCTGCTTTTCCCCTCCTCCTCTCCAGGCCCTGTTTTCCAATGAACTTCTCCTTCTCTGAGAACCTGCAGGGGTTTTCCCCTGAATTACCCACAGCGAAGACTTGCACCCGCCCCCATACCTCCACACGGAAAATTTGCTGGGCCCTGGCAGAAATGATCACGCTGTATTGGATTCTGTTTCTTTTAACTGTCTCCTCACCCATCTTTCATTTCCTTGGTTCCTCGGTCACCATGATGATCTTGGTGTCCAGTGAAATATTTGTATCAATACAGCCTCTCGATATATTCTTCAGGCGTGCCAAACGACTGTGACGCCGACGGCGACCCGAGGGGTGCAATTGTGCAGATGCTTGACCTCCCGGTTCACCTGCTTACACGTCAATTTCTCACGCAGCTGGTGTGGCTCAGTGGGCTGAGCGCCGGCCCGCAAACCAAAAGGTCGCTGGTTCGATTCCCGGTCAGGGCACATGCCTGGGTTGCAGGCCAATTGATGTATCTCTCACACAACAATGTTCCTCTCTCTTTCTTTCTCCCTCCTTTCCCCTCTCTCTATAAGTAAATAAATAAAATCTTTTTTAAAATGTCGATTTCTCTGCTGGGTTTGACATGATCCTGTCCCAGGCCAGCCTCTGTGCCCTCCCTTGAGGGGCGAGGCTTTATCATCCTCCCGCCCCGCCACCTCCTTCCCCCGTGCAACAGCTCTGCTCCCGGCGGGGCTGCCGTCTCACGGCCGTGCAGCTGAACACCAACTGACCGCGCCCGACCACACGCTGAGACGACTGTGATCACAGTTTTTAAAACTCTGCCTTCACCCCAAACAGTCACCCACGGAAGTCTTCCTGTGTTTCCCTCTTCCTCCCCGGGGTTTTTACCTCACTGCAAATTTTAAAGCACGTCTTACCTGAAGGGGAATTTTGCCAAACTGCCGAAGGCAGGAGAAACAAGCGGAAGACTGAGAAACTGGCCCTGCTGACAGCCACCCAAGGACAGACGACAGTTAACCAGCTTTGCTTCCATGGCCCGACGGGAAATTTACTGCTTTAAAAATATCCTGGAGCCCTGGCTGGCATAGCTCAGTGGATTGAGCGCGGGCTGAGAACCAAAGCATTGCAGGTTCGATTCCCAGTCAGGGCACATGCCTGGGTTGCAGGCCACGGCCCACAGCAACCACACATTCATGTTTCTCTCTCTCTCTCTTTCTCCCTCCCTTCCCTCTCTAAAAATACATAAATAAAATCTTTAAAAATATATCCTGGAACAGCTGATTTATGTGTACACTTGACTGGGTCACACACTGCCCAGACGGTCGGTCCGACGTTATCCTGGGGGGTCGGTGAGGGCGTTTCTGGGTGACGTCAGCGCCTGCGTGGGTAGCTGTGATGCTAAGAGTGAACAGGTGGCCTGTGCGGCGTGGTGTGGGCCTCAGTCAGCCCACGGAAGGGCTGAGTGGGAAAGGATTCTTCCTCCCTGCCTGCCTGTGGCTTCCAGCGGGGACACCGGTCTTCTCCTGCCTTTGAACCTGGAACTGGACTAAAAATGACACCAGCAGAGTGTTATCTCTGGCTTGCTGACTGCACATCTTGAGAATTAGGCTTCATAGTGAATGAGCCAGTTCCTTATAATAAATCTCTTTTTCTCTCTCGCTGTACGCACTCATTCTGCTCCTCGCGAAGACCCTGACTCTCACACGCCGTAACTGCCTTGCTTCCCCCCCGGTACTCGGTTACTGCGGAGCACAACCCTGTTGGCTGTGCAGTGTGCCCCACGTGGTTAAAGCCGATGTGTCCTGAGTTCTCCTTTGTCCTGATGGAGGGAAAACGAAATGTAGAGAAAACGAATCCTGTCACCCTGAAATGGACACTTGCTATTTTCTCATAATCTTACTGCTGTGTCCACCGAACTCCTTTTCCGCTCCGAGAACTCAGATTCCCATCTGCAGCTTTCCCCAGGCCTGGGAGACGTCCCCCAGACCCCTCTGCTGGCGGCCTTGCACTGCTCAGCTCAGAGCAGAAGAGAAATGAGCCGGCCCACGACCCAGCGCCACCACCCTGGCCTTCCCATACCCCCAGGCCTGCCCACCCCCCACCCTGGTGTCCACAGATCCGGGCTCTGGGGGCCAGCCCGCCCCCTGCCAGCACTGGGCTCCGTCCCTCCAGGTCTTCCAAAGGACCATACGCTGCTGCAACAGTCTCCCTGGCCTTTCTCCAAAGAAAAGTTAACACTACAGTGAAACTGCCGTCAGCATGCCCCCGGGCCTGCTTTGCTTCCTAACCTCCTATCCGCCAGGTGGTGCCTCCAGTCCCTGCCGCCAGCCACCTCTCCCCGTGCCCTCCAGTTGGATTCAGGCTTCTGTCTCCAACACCCGAACTCGCTCCTGCTCTCCCGGTCAGCCGTGGACCGCCCGCTGTCTCAGCAGCAGCCATCACGGCGGCTGGACGTGATGGCCGCAGAGTCTTCCTCAGGAGTCTTCCCCTCCGTGTCCCCGCTGCTGCTGGCTCTTCTCCCACCACCTTGGGGCCTTGGCCGCTTTCCCTGTGTTTCCTTCTCCCCTCCTTCCCTCCCTTCCCCCTGAACCGCTGCAGCCGCAGGGCCGTCTGCACTCCACAGCCCTGTTTTTGTTCCGGCCCCGAGAAGCGGCACCCGCCCGGTGCACTGCAGAGCCCAGCCCTGGAGGGGCAGCTGGGCAGTGGATGCTGTAAACCAGTCTACTGGCAGGGCCCCAGGCCGGGAGATGGGGGGGCTATTGCCTAAACCTGGACCTCTCTGATGGCTTTTGATCAAGGGGCTCTAAAGACAAAGATTGAGAGTTAGGGGTCGCAGGTCATGGGCCAAGCTGCTTGGGGGCTCCTATGCAAGCCTCAGTGGTTTTCTGCAGTCTGATTAATGCCCGCCCCTGACCTCCTCCTGTCTGCAGCCTTCGTGACTGTGGTCGCGTGATCTGACCAGGAAGAAGTGACGTTATCTTTAAAGCAAAAGGCAGACACTAAACACCTCGTGACCACTTGTATTGTTTAGGCTATCCTCTTTTCGCCGACCTCTCCACACTTTTCTATTGTTCCAAGCCAAGGGAGCTTTTACATACTTTTCCTGGGGCTTGTTTCACAGACAGGCCTCCGGGACATGACTAACACACTTTCCTAATCTTTGACTCTAAGCTGCAGGGCAGCCAGAGCAACAGAAACATTGAACGGAAGCCTGGATCTCCCTCTAGACTCTGCGATCTAATGCCTAAACACGGCACCGTTGGAGGTCGGTTTCCTGTCCGTCTCCGTCTTCTGCCTGGGTGGTCTTGCGCAGCCCGTGGCCTCCACTGAGCACCACATGTATCATGCGTGAACCTGTGTGACTTCTACGCTACCTTCTCTACTTCACACTCTCTTGGGTTCTAGGCTCACGTTTTCAACTGCACAGGTAGCAGCTCCTGGGATCGCAAATGTCGAGGACACATATCTGGATTTCTCTGAGTCTTTTCTTTCTCGGGATCGCTCATGTCCATAAACGGGACCATCCTCATGCCGATTCTTGGACCAATGACTTAAGACTCTTGGATTCTTCCACCTCCCTAACGCTGCCATCTCCTCCCTAGGCCAGCGATTTTCAGCGGGTACACCACCAGAATCTGTAAAACAGGCACTACCTGACGATCCAGATAGAGCACTGACCTCTATTCCTTCACATTTTCAAATTTAAAAAGTGACAACCCAACACAACAGTAGCCATCACTGTGAATGAATCAAAGTTACGCCTGTGTTAGTCAGACTGGCAAAAACCGTGTGTACACTTCTGGCTGTGTCACAGATTTTTTAAAGATTTTATCTATTTATCTTTAGAGAGGGAAGGGAGGGAGATAGAGAGAGAGAAACATCAATGTGCGGTTGCTGGGGGCCATGGCCTGCAACCCAGGCATGTGCCCTGACTGGGAATCGAACCTGCACCGCTTTGGTTCGCAGCCCGCGCTCAATCCACTGAGCTACGCCAGCCAGGACTGTGTGTGTCACAGATTTGTAGTAATTAGTGCACTGTCCCTGCCGGTCCCCTCCCTCTCAGACCACCGTCCCCTCTTCTCCTGCTCGAAATGCAGCCGTGAGCCCAGCTTTCTGGCTTCGTTGCTGCCTTTCGGTCATCACCCCCGAGCACACGGCAGGCGGACAAGTCTGCTCAGAAATATCAGCCCCTGAAGTCTCTCCCTGCCCGAAATCCCGACTCTGAGAACGAAGCGCAGTCCCCTCCCACGGCCTGATGCCGCTGTGTCCCCGGGTCACCCTCCAGGTCCCCAGGACCTGCGGCCTTCGCTCTCCCCGCTCCGCCTGCCCTGCCTGGGGCTCGTCTCTGACCCCCGATGGATGCATGGGACTGATTCCCGGGGCGGGGCCTGAGCTCCCGCTGTGGTCCGTGCGCAGTCTGGCACCCATGTTCCCCTCGGCTGTGCACAAAACGCTCTTTATTTAATGTCGACATTATTTTGATGGGATTACATACTTCTCTGGACACACAGGGGAGGGGAGGAAAGAGGACGGATGCCCCTGAAATCTTGGTTTTCAGGGAAAAGGCGGGGAAGCGCGGGCGGGCAGAGGAGGGCCAAGGGGTGCTGTCCACACTCTTCAGTGCGGTCTCTGCGGACAGAGCCAGGTCCGCCGGGCCCGGGGCTGCAGCAAGGCTGTCCCCGAGGCAGGGCCGGCGGCAGACCCGAGGCCAGTCTCCCTCCGCTGTGCAGGCGTCCCGGGTTCAAGAGCAGAGGCTCCTCTCCAGAGGCCCCGGCCGGGGCATGTAGTGGGGCAGCACCCCGTTTCTGGCCAGGGGCTTGAAGGCAGAGGGCCTGGGCTGCAGGCCCCGGGCCCCGCCGCTGCCCTCCGGGGTCTCAAACCAGAGGGGCCTGTCGAACTTCCGCCTCCCCTTCTTGCACTGGCGGAGCGCTCTCAGCACGGTCTCCTTGGTACAGGGGTCGCAGCGCTCCTCGGGGGGTGGGCTCCCGCCAGGGCGGGCCCCCTGCTCTGGGGGTGCACAGAGGCCCCCCTTGTGCTCCAGAGGCGCGATCTTGATGGTCACCGGGCTGGAGATCCGTCTTGGGGACCGGGGGCTCACCAGCCTCCACTTCGTGTAACTACTCTCCCAGGCGCAGGAAAGGTCCGCGGTGGTCCCAGGGGGCGCTGTGGCAGGAAGGCGCATCCACGCCTCCCGGACCACCCTTTGGGGCTTGGCGGGCCCCCAGTCCCGCCGCATCTGGGGGAAGGGCCGGGTGCTGATGCAGCGCCCCTTGAGGTCCCCTTCCTGGGCCCGGGCCAGGCCAGGCCACAGGTTAGGGGTCCCCTGGGCCAGGGGCTGCAGTGTGGACTGAGGTGAGCTCAGGTAGCTGCCCATCAAAGCGGTCAGCGAGGAGGGGGCTTCAGATAGGGTTTCCACTCCCAGAAGGTCCGGATGAATCCGGACTTAGCTGCAAGCGAGTCGTCCAAGGCTCAGGTGACCGTTGGCATCTGGGCGCAGTGAAAGCGCGCGCGGGCGTGGGCGCTGGAACCCTCCCCACCCAGGTCCGCGCGGTGAGGCAGGTTCCGGGCACTCGAGAGACTGCGGCGCGCGCAGCAGGAGCCTGTGCGCCCTTGGTTATCGGGAAGTCACAGCTCCTTCCCGCTGCTGGTAGCAGGAGCTTGGCTCTGGGGGGATGTGCCCCGGAGCTCACCCTCTCCTGTTCTCCTCCTCCTCCTCTCTCCATCCTTACTGCGACAGAATTCATGTACCGTGCAATTCACCTATTCAAAGTGCACAGTCCTGTGGCTCTGGTACCCCCGCAGCTGCGTGCACCCGTCCCCGGAGTCATCTGCAGACATCCGGGCACCTCAGAGAGAGCTCCCCGGCCCTGCCGCTCTGGGCTTCCCATCCGCCTCCACCCGCCCGGCCCTGAGCCACCGTTAGTCTGTCTCTCTACACAGATTTCCCATCTTCCTGTTGGACTTTCATCACCACGGCAGTAGACAGTAGGGGGTCCTTTGCAACCAGCTTCTTTCGTTAGCATAATGCTTGGAGCTCTACCCACGCTGGGCCCCACCCCATTCCTCCCTGCCGTCCAGCATTTCTCCGTGGAATGGATCTGCCACATTTTATCTGCGGCCAGGAGATGGATGATGTCTGCCCTTAGCCTGTGATGGATAATGCTGTTTTTTTCCTATACATTTTTTAACATTTTATTTTTCATGCTATTACAGTTGTCCCACATGGTTACCCCTTTGCTCCCCTCCACCCAGCCTGCCCCTCTTCTCCCATAGTGAGTCCCCCCACTGTTCTGCATGTCTGTGAGTCCTTCATACATGTTCTCTTTGAAACACTCATGTATGAGGTATTGTGTGGACACATGTTTCCATTTCTCTGTAGAGTTCCTGGGTCACATGGACACTCTGCCTAACTTTCTGAGGGCCCACCGAGCTGTTGCCCACAGCGTCTGTACTGACGTACATTCCCTCGGCAGCGCCGCCCCCGTTATTGAACTTGACATCTGCAGGGAGGAAGTGTAGTGATGCCTGCAGTTCCTAAAAATTGCAGGTATGGGTATTGCCTGAAGGCCACGCTTGCTGTTGTAAAAACTGAGCATAATTCACTTAAATACTCTTTTAAGGAAAAATAAATAACACGTTTCCATTTCAGCCAAGGGGATGTGTGTTCAACGCTTGTGGAATGGGTGGTCACATGACTTTGCGCAGCTTGCCTCTGAAGGCAACGGTGACGGTAGACCACCACTTGTATTTTAGCCGACGCCGCTGCCTTTGTGAAGGCGCCTGTCATGTTAATTCCCGTGCATTCAGACCTAGGTTCTCTTCTCTCGGAGCCTTCATGCAATGCCTCTGTTTCTTCTGGATTTACTGGCAACCCACGTACACAGCAGCGTGATCTGCATTTCCAGCTGAAAATCACCTGACGGCAGAAAGAGTGTTGATGGTGTTGGGGGGGTGTTCATAAGCTGAAAAAACAATCCTTCTCCAGAACATTTTCCCCAAAAGCACGTGCAGGAGGTACCTGCCGGGCTAGCCACTGTAGACAGCAGAGGGTGGCAGGCTCGGGAGCGAGCTAAGCACAGGCAAAAGCCTCTTTCCTGATCCGAGGAGCAGACAGGTGACTGCTAGGGACATTAAGGAGCTTAATGAGAAAGCCCCCTAAGTCTTCTGCCAGAGGGGGGCTGATGGCCGGGGAGGCAGGGGCTGTGTCAGCCCAGGGCGCTGGAGAATGAGGCTAACAACCTCTCTCTCGTGCTAATCACTTGCATCCCCTCCAGATTCCTTACTGGAGTAGTGATCCCTAGTATGTGATTTTGAAAGCAAAAAGAAACCCCTATGCTGTAATTTTCTTCTTAATAGGACATTTCTTGATAATGATGGCAATGAATCTATTGCTAAGAATCCTCTTAAGGTGGCATTATCACCGTCATCAGAGGGGACAGTTAATGCAATTGAACACAGATTTCTTAAAATGCGTTTTTTTTTTCACAGTATCAACAGTTTCCCATGTCCCATTCACAATCCAATCCGCAGGGTGTCGTTTTGGTTTGTGGTTAAATACCCCCGGAAGAACCACATTCTTTCCGCGGGTGGCCTTCTTTGGCAAATCAGCGTGTTGACTAATTAAAAGTGGTTCATAGGCACTGAACTAGCCTGTTCCTTCTCCTTCTTACACACCATGGAATAACATTGTTCTTTCGGTTAGCTGACGTTTCCAGATCAATGCAGATCAGCGGTTCCCGATTAGAGACGATTTCGCCATCCTCCACCCCCGGGAGCATTAGAGAGAACGTCTCTACTCTGGGTTGGGGAGCAGGCTGGGGTGGTTACTTATTTCTGATGGGTAGAGACCAGGGCTGCTGCCAAACACCAGACAGCATTCAAGAACCCCTCTGGCCCCGATGAGAAAACGGTCTGGACCAAAATGTCTGCACTGCAGGGATATCTCATTTTCCAGCACTGCTATCGTCATGCTATTTTTCTTGAATTGTACAAATCTCATTTAAAACAATTAGAGTCAATATATGAGTTTCGTTCTCATGACCTTTAAAAATGTATCATGAACGGCCCCACTCCAACTGGGTGCAGCATGGCGATCATTTCACGGGCTTGGGGTTCTCACGCGCAAGTGTGCAGTGGCCCAACGCCAGGAGGACAGGCTGAACACAGGATGCTGGCCAGGTCCCAACCATCTGCTCGTCTGGCGCCTCCCCAGCTGACCTCCCGGTGCCCGCCCTGGGCCACACGTCGAGAAACACGGCTATAGGCTGATTTGTGTGTGTGTCTGGTTTGGGGTCTGGGATTTGTTAGGGTTAAACTAATGTCAATGGGTGTCCAAGGGAAAGGAGACCACCAGCGGGCATCCAAGTCACCCCGAATATCATTGTCCTCATTCGGGATGGCATGTATAATTATTTGAGAAGTTGCATTTCTCAAAATGGAATGCACACTCACATCACCTGGAAATGTCAACATTCCGACTGGAATTCAGCAGGTCTGAGCTGCGGCCCCCAGGTCTGCATTGCTCACAGACCCCAAGCTGCCCAAGGACTAGCAATCTTGGTCGTAACCTGGGTGTTTGTCAGAATGCAGAACCTCAGGCACCTTCAAAAGCGTCGGCATTTGCATGGTAACACGTGGATTTTGAAGTCTGGAACGTACGGAGGTAGCTGCAGAGTTCTCGAGTCCAGCCCCCCACTAGAGTCACCTGTCGACGCCGTGCCCTGCTGTTCTCCTCTGAATGGTCTGGAGGGGGGTCCGTGGATGCTCATGCGTATCCTAAAAGCCTCCCCAGTGGCTCTCACTGTCACTGTGGTTGAGCATGACTGAGCTGGCTGGTCTCCGGCTTGCGAGCGTGGCCTGCCATGGACGCCGGCATCTCATCTGTGGACAGCATTGGTTTCGTGGATGTGCCTGACTGTGCAATGCTTCCTCCCATCATTTCCCACGTCCACCTGCCGGAAGGTCTCCCCGGTCACATTTACTCATACACAGGTCTAACCCCAGGTGAAGAAAGTGACATTTTTCTGCTCTCTTCCCATGGAATGTGACTGAATCTCAGACATGTAGGCTAATGCATATACTAACTCTATAGTACCAGACTCTAAAGCCGACACTGAGCATTAACGGCTGGCACACGTACTGAAAATAAATGCTTATTAAAAGAATGGCCCTCTCAGTTTGGGAAGGCTCTGTATTTGCTTTTCATTTATGTGCTTCGCTTCTGTATATGGACGGTTTCCCATACATACTTCTGGGACGTGTTTTAGCACACAGCTTCATGCCATTGCGTTGTTTTTCCACTGACCTCTCTTCCATAACCAATAGTTTATAAATGTATACGGAGCAGAATGTGTCTTATCTAACATTCCATTCGGATCTAATCCAAACTCTCAGGCCATAAGACAAAAAAAGAGACGACACTCTACGCTGCGCTGTTTCTTTCTGGGTATGAAAGTGGTAAGGGCAAAGGTCGTGGCTCTGGAGGGCTGCTGGATGCGGCGTCTTCCGTGACACGGGTGCTCAGCACTTATTAGACGAGAAATTCACCCCCGGGTCCTGCAAGTTAGCACTGTGATCATCTCACCGAAAAATGAGCTCAGATGACAGGGTGGGGGCTGTGACAGGGTTTGTCAGGAAAGCCGGGACCGACACGCACAGTCGAGGGAGCCGCGGCTGGTTCTGTTCCTGTAACTCTCCCAAATTCATAATTCACAGTCTCACAGCTTGCATAAGATTCGTCAGACAGAAAACAGTAATTACGAAGACATAATGAAAGGATGATTTCCAGAGAAGGCTCTTCCGTATATTGGATGTCACAGTAGGAAACGTATTTTTGTCGCTTTTAAGAAAGATGAGCACCGCAGGTACTGGCATTGTAGTGCCTGCTCTCTGGCAGCCAGAGCTTTTATTAGGATCATTTCAGACAGTCTTGGGTTCAGCTGAAATTGGGAAGCCATCCCTCCAATGCGGGAGAAATGATGCAAGTCAGGAATGATTAATCACGATAAAGCACGCACGTTTCCTGTCGACTCGGCTACTAATAGGCATTCCCACGAGTGACTCATTTGATATGAAATAAGTGAAATTAAATGAATTAAACGAACCACTCCCAGGGGTTTTGCCTTGATCACATTTAACTATTAGAATAATAGAGTCAATCTAGTGAAAAGATATGAAATGTCATAGGTTAAACGATGTCAAAATATCAAGGTTTACTAGTCCCTGGCCAATGGTGTTTTGTCATCTTCAGGATCATGATGGCAAAGATAAAGCACAGAACAAATATATTCTACAGTGTGTGGGTGTATGGCTGTGCACCATATACCACATATGCACCAAATAACTGACTGCCTGTGCAGGCACTGGCCACACTGGTGCGCCTTCCTGCCAGGTGTCCTGAACACCCTAGTGCTGAGTGCCGCATCTCCGCTGGAAAGAACTGGTATAGCCACCTCGGGGCAATGCCATTCATTGGCTGGGAAGTTGATTGTTAAAACTCGGCTGACCAAACCAAATTTATTGGGAAACAAATTTTTTTCTTTTTTTAAGATTTTATTTATTTATTTTTAGAGAGGGAAGGGAGGGAGAAAGAGAGAGAGAGAAACATCAATGTGCGGTTGCTGGGGGCTGTGGCCTGCAACCCAGGCATGTGCCCTGACTGGGAATTGAACCTGTGACACTTTGGTTCACAGCCCACGCTCAGTCCACTGAGCTACACCAGCCAGGGCAGGGAAACAAATTCTTTTCAACATATAAATCGACATGGTCGGTTTTTCTTTCAAATTGTGTTTTGTACCCACCACCTTCCTAGTTTGATCTGCAATTCAGTTATTTGAGTATGTTTTCAAGCTACCTTTTTTATGGTCTTATTTGGAAGGTAATAAAAGATTTTTGTAAAATTTGGAAGACATCTGATTAAATGCTGAGGGTTTCTCAACCCTGATCCAAAATAAAAATAATGAAATGAAAGCTATAATCTGAAATTATAATTTCAGTAAAAGTTTTTGGGGTCTGAATTATTACTCAAAATTATAAGTTGGTTTCTTTAATTAAAGTAATGGACATGAACCAAACTCTTATAATACGTTTTGAATAAATTAAAATGAACCTTAAAACACCCACATTTTAATAAAATCTATCAATAAATATGAATTACTATATTCTAAGCACTAATGCATTGGTTTATTATATTTTAAAGTCAAACTCAAAAAATATTTTTTTTGTCCTAAACATATTCCGTCACAAATCAGAGTTCCTGGAATGCAACCTCAGAAAACCCTCAGGAAGGGAATGTCGTCTATGAAAATGTAGACCTGTTTTTCAAGGTATCGAAAAGTTCGATGCTGTGAGAGGTAGCTGATGAGTTAATTTTTGTTAATCGTTGGAATGAGTGAATGAAAGCAAGTATCAGAAAACCACTTCAGCCTACCGAGAGAAGGCATATCGGAGTAAGTTCCCCGCAGGTGCAGGCGTGGGGTCTGAGAGCACAGCTGCAGAGAAGCTTCTGACAAGACACTTTCCAGGCAAGCTCTCCCGACCTCAAAGGCAAGGTGACTCTAAAAACTCATTTGTGAAGTATCAAAGTAAGTACAACACATGGTCAGGTAAAAACAAAAGCTCATAGACACAGCCAACAGTATGGTGATTCCCAGAGGGAAGGGGGGGAGGAGAGGATGAAGAAGGTAAGGGGGTCCCAGAAAATGACTCGACTTTGCGGGGTGGGCACACAATGCAATACACAGATAATGCGTCATAGAATGATACACTTGAACGCTGTGTAATTTTGTTAACCAATAACACCCCGATCAATTTAATTGAAAAATGAAGAAAAATAGATAAATATCTGTCTTGTAAATAAACTAATCTGTACATTAGATACAAGTCCAAGCACTGCGAACCTACAGACAGTGGAGACCACACAACTACCACCTGGTGTAAGTAGGAGTCAAGAATCCCGTGGACGGTAGAAGCTGCGGGGCTCCGAGGAGTGACTTGGTCTTTGTGGATGTCGGTGAGGCAGAAATCTTGTAATTTATGGAACAGGAGGCCACAGTTCGGGACAAGGGGAAGCAAGGATCTGGATACAGGAAGTCTGCAGAAGACTGACAGAAATGTGCACTGTTTGCATCCGTGTCAAAACTCATCACCGACGGATGCTGAGCTGATGTCAGTGATGAGCATGCAAGCTATGCTGGTGCCTTAGAGATAGAGTATCAAGACAGTCAGGAAAAATGTGACCGTCAGGGGAAGTGGCAGGTCTTGGCTAAGTCATCCTGACGGATACCCAGGTTTCACGCTCACCTTGACACTGCTTCTTTAAACCACTGCCCCTGTGCAGTCCAACTGCTTACTTCACATCCTCAAAGCACTCTAGTTTTATCACCAAGGTGCATGCATGGTCGGCGTGTCTTTAGTGGCGTTTAAATATATTATTATAGAAGGGCTGACAATGCTCAACACAACGGTTTGAAGTGCAGGGGTACCACCCCCCAGCCTACTACGAAGGACCGGGAAGATGAATGATGAGGGAAAAGAGGGGCGAGAAAGTAAACAGCACGTACAAAGACGGTTCTCTTTATTCTACGTCCTATGAGACATGGCAATGCAATTAGAAGAAAGATTGCCCCCGCCGCTTCCTCGGCATCATCAAGATAAATGGCAGTGTGGACTCCGGACGCCACATGAAATGACAGTCCTCATCAGCTCTCATTTGGTCGCTGACGTGCAAAAGGGACCAAAGTGACACCCGGTATCTGAGCTGCAAGAGAAGCTGACTATGAAGGGTTTCATCTTAAACCTATCAATGTTTACATGAGGATGGTATTTTATTGCAAATAGCTTGTTCCTTTTATTGTGCGGAGTTTTTCCCATTGTAAACGGATGGTCTTTTTCTGCTGATCTTTCTTACCTTCATATGTTTCTCCTTTTCGGTTCTTTTCTACTCCCGGTTCAAGAGGGTATGTTCCTACATTGCGGGTTTTAATCCAGCTGCAATATTGGTGAGAACAGGTCTTCTTACAGCATTCTGGTTTCATAGTTGCTCATCCACGTGAAAAGCCAGTTGCAGTCTGATTTCCTTCCACTGGTTCTGACGCTACCGCGTTTTTGAATATGTATATTCCTGTATGGGATTCCAGGCAGGCTGTTACATTCAGTTGTCTCCTATCCACCCTTACTCTGTTAATTCCCCTCCCTTTAGACGGGGTGGCTGGCTTTTCTCTAATGTGATTCACCATCATCATTCTCCCTCCACTTTGCCTTACGTATTTTAGAACATTTTCATTCATCAGTAATCATTGCCACATCTTCTTGTCAAAATACCCTTTGTAACAATATGGATGGACCTGGAGAGTATCACGCTGAGTGAAACAAACCCGTCAGAGAAAGACAAATACCGTGTGATCTCGCTCACATGTGGAAGCTAATGAACAAACTGAACTAACAGGGAAAACGGGGACAGACGCACAGACGGAGAGCAGGATGGCAGCTGTGGCGGGAGGTTAGGGGTGGACGCACGAAGGAGAAAGGACCCATGGCCACGGGCAACAGTGTGGGGGTTGCTGCGGGGAGGAGGGTGTGGGGACGAAAGAGTAATGGAAAGAAGTACAATAATGGTTACATTAAAGAGGCTACTGGGATGTCGACTAAACTGAAGTGGACTCACCGGTGTTGAGGACGTGAAGTCATTTCTCGTGACGTTCTTTATTCTAAACGTAACCTCCACCACGGCCTCTCCAACGTTAGTCTTTGCTAACGCCTCTCAGGGTTTTATAATTTATTTATGAAGGCCTTTCATGCCTTGTGCTAGAATTATTTCCATGCCTTATCCTTTTCTTCTATTGTGAATGTTGCTTCCTAAAGAAAGTTTTATCAGAATTTCCTTGTGTATAAGATCACTGGTGATTTTTATATTAGGACCTTGTATTCAGCAACATAAATAAATTTCTGTGTTCTAATCATTAGCCTGTAGAATCTGTTTTCTATATACACCATCAAACCATTTGAAATAAACAATTGCTTTCATGTCTAGTCGATCAATATGCTACCTATTTCTATTTCCTTATTGATACCTTTTCATATATGTGTTTTCTATTTCATTATTGAATATTTTTTTCTGGTTAGCATTGTCAGACTCAGAAAAAAATAAAACAAAATAGGACACATGGTTTACTTTGAATTCAGATAAGTAACTTTTTTAAAGCCTAAGTATATCCCCTACAGTAGCTGGGAACTGCTTGTACTAACAATTTACTTGTTGTTTATATAAAATTCAAATTTACTTGACGGTCCTGTATTTATGTGACAGCTCTCTTTGATGCTTCTTTTCTTTTTTTTTTTAAAGATTTTATTTATTTATTTCCAGGGAGGGAAGGGAGGGGGGAGAGAAAGAGAGAGAGAGAGAGAGAGAGAGAGAAACATCAATGTGCAGTTGCTGGGGGCCATGGCCTGCAACCCAGGAATGTACCCTGGCTGGGAATTGAACCTGGGACACTTTGGTTCCCAGCCCGCGCTCAATCCACTGAGCTACGCCAGCCAGGGCTTGATGCTTCTTTTCTGATTCATGTTCTGCTTGTGACTTTTATTTCTTGAGGTAGATATACAGATTATTTATTTTTAGACTTTGTTTTGTTATATTTGCACTGAAGTCTGTAAATTAAGTCTCAGTGTGGTTTATCTGGGACCCTTCATTTTTAACATGTTGTAATTACATTATCATTGAGTTTAAAATATGTCCTGATTTACTTTGTACACATGTTTACACAGGTATTGGAGAAAACATACTCATTACAGAACTATGGCCAACTATTCAAACAGCCATTATCATTAAGGAGACAGAGGTCTACAATTTATATGACGCAATGTGGAAGGAAACTTTAAAATTAAGAACAAGCAACAGATGACTGTCACGACCAGAACAAATCCCACACCCAGCAAAAGCAGCTTGGAGATTCCGCTCTTCTGACCGGAGCGCCACGGGCTGTAAGGTACAGGGTGGATTGTGTTTATGGACATGGAAACGTTCTGTGTCACAATGTTAGAGGTGAGTCTGGGGATAAGTGTACAAATTTTAAGAGTCACATACGTATGGTTTATATTTTGATGGTTTGAAAATTTTCCTTTTTAGAAGACATTGAACGATAAAGGGGCAGGTTATGATTAAAACCGGGAATGAAGTTGCACCAGCAATTGCCGGTGTGGCCGATAAAGAGATCACAACGAAAAAAAATACTGAGTCTTCATTTTCTTTGAACGGTTTAACACTATAGAGCACATTCTCCAATCCAAATTTTTAAAAAAATGTATCACATTATCACCATTTTCCCTCCCTGGTTTCAGCTAATGACTTTAGACACTCACCAACTCTACTTGTTTGTTTGTTTGTTTGTTTTTTAATTTCCTGAGCTGGATACCTTAGTCGTGCTTTCCCACACCTGCTTCCTCTCCCGGTCTCCGCCCGCTCCCGCCCACTACTTTATTCACGTCCTACTTTCTGGAATGGCTTGTGGGAAAGCAATGCGGTTTTTCCCTAAGTGTTCAGAGGATTTCACTGGAAAGCCATCTCTGCCTGAAGCTTTGTTTATGGGAATATTTGAAAGAGGTAATTTCATCGTTCACTCTGCTTTTGTGCCGTTTTAACGTGGCTGTATCATTTTTCATTCCCACAAAAAAATAATTCCAGTTGCCCACAAATTCCCCAGCGTTTTAGAGGTTAGACAGTCTAAAAAGTATGTAGTGGTTTCCCATTTTAGTTTTAATGTACAAATCCCTAATAACAAATCATTATAACTTTAGTTTTTATGCTAATTTATCATCTATATATCTTCTTCAGTAATATCTGATTGTCGGTTATTTTTAATTGGGTTGTTTCCTGGGGTTTTTGGAGATTTCTTTGCATATTTTGATACAAATCCTTTGTAACATATATATTTTGCAAACATTTTCTTCTAGTCCACATCTGTGTTGAATCTCTGAATCAGTGTTCTCAGAACTGTGGCCCATGGGCCCCAATGCTGTTTCTCTATGATTTTTTTCTAGGAGTGTTATAATTTATACTTACATTTAGGCCCACCATCTATTTTGGGTTAAATTTTGTGAACAATTGTGTGTCATTTGCTTCCGAGAACATTGATTTTTATATGCGGACATCCCATCTTTTCAACACTATTTATTAAAAAGGTTATCATTTTTGCGTGAAATTGCCTTTTCTCTCTTGCCAGCGAGGAGCTGGCTGGGTGTCCGTGTACCTTGCTGTTACTGAATTCTAGCTTCACCCTGTTGTGGTCTGGGAGCATGCTTCGTTCAGCTTGTTCTAATTTGTGAAGATGTGTTTTGTGCCTGAGAAGGCAGTCCCGCGTGGTGGACACGCCGTGTGACCTTCAGAGGATCGTGGGTCCTGCTGGCATGGGGGGAGGAGCTCCGCTGCTGTCCATCGTGTCCAGCTGATTGACGCCCCGTGCATTCCCTCCTGCTTTCCCTGGACTTCCGCGCGCGAGCGCTGTCGTCGCTGATGGAGGGGTGTTGAAATCTCCAACTGTAACGGTGGATTTGCCTGTTCCTTCTTGCCGTTCCATCAGTTTTTGCTTCGTGTACTTTGGTGCTCTCTTGTCAGGCTCTGATCCTTCAAGAATTGTAAGTCTTCTTGGAGAATTAACCTTTTTATTTTTACTTAATGTTCCTTTTTACTTCTGATCATTTTCGTTGCTCCGAAATTTGCTTTGTCTGCCATGAACGTAGCTAGTGCAGCTTTTTCAAAAGCAGTATCTGTATGACATGTGTTTTCATATTTCTTTTCTTTTCTTTTAATCTGTCTGTGCTTTTATGTTTAGAGTAGGTTTCTTGTAGACAACATAGAGTTAGGCCTTGGTTTCTGATTGCTTTTATGCACTCTATTGGAATTGCTGGGTTTAGACCATACTTATTTATATGTTTCAGGGGTTTTTGCTGTACCTGTTATTTCCTTTTTTCCCCTCTTGTGCTGACTACTTTGGTTTTAATCAAGCATTTCAAATGAATCCATTTTCTTTCCTCTTGCAGTAGATCTCTCATTTGCAGGCCTGGAGTGTGCAACGTGCATCTACAGCTAATGTACGTTTGGAGGCCCTCAGGAGCTCCTAACTCTTTAGCTAATTTTTACATGGTAGAACTAATTGAATGTTTCTTTTTAACTTTGGAAGGATAATTTCAGCAAATATGGAATTTTAGGTTGGTGTTTTTATTATTTTCTTCCAACACTTTAAATATTTTGCTCCAGTCACTTCTTGCTTACATGATTTAGGATGAGAAGTTCACCATAATACTTATCATTCCTTTTCCTGTATACAGTTCAAGTTCTTTTTTTCCATCTTTTGGCTTCATTCAAGGTTTTTTTCTTCTGTTTTCTGTAGTTTGAATAGAACATGTATAGGTGTAGTTTTTTTTTCTTTATATCCTATCTGAGGTATTCTATGCTTTTTGGACGTATGCTGTAGGGTCTATACTGTAGAAGGTTCTCAACCACTATCACGTCGAATATTTTTTCTGGTGTGTTCTCCGCTTCTTATTTTGGCATTCCTCTAACAATTGTTCACAGGTCTAGGGTGTTTTGTTTAATAATATTAGTGATAATTATTATAATTATTGTTATTACTTTTCTCCTTGCATTTCAGTTTTTAAAGTTTCTATTGACCTGCCTGTCTTTGAACTGACTGGTTTTCTCCACGGCTCTGCCCAGCTCCCGGGGGAGAACATCAAAGGCACGCTCCATCCCTGATACAGTGATTTCTTGCATTTCATTGTTCCATTTTCAGAGGTTCCCTCTCTCCACTCACTAATTCTTAAACGTTTCCCAGTTTACCCCCTAGAGACCTTGCCCTGTGCGCCTCGGTCGAATCTCCCGTCTGATCGTTCTAACACACGTGCCGTGTCTGAGCCGGGTTCTCACGGTCGCTTTGCGCCTTCAGCCTCCAGATGCGGCACTGAACTCAAGGGTTTCGTCGGCCTGTGCACACCAAAGGCCAACCAAACGCAAACTGAAGTTTGCAGCAAAGGAAGTAGAGGTTTATTTTGATGTTTATAGGGCAATGGCGCCAGGCCCGGAGTCACAGGCGAGCCGTTGCTCTAGAAGCTGGCTCCAGATGGCCTCTAGGGGCCAAAGGGATTAGGCCCGTGGTCGGGGCGGTGGTCTCTACTGACTGGGCCTCACTGGGGTGGGTGTAGGTGGTCACTGCCTCTGGTCCTGATGTCAGCCACGGCGGCCCTCCGTCTGGCTTTGCAAGGATGTGGTCAATGGAGTCATTCTGTTTTTCTGCATCTGGATCTGAAAACTGAGGCCTGGATGTCCTCTCTAGTTGACCGACTGTCTCTGTGGTCAACAGACCCGAGGTCTTGTTCCCGAGACCATTTAATGCTGACCGGGGCCCCGTCGTCCTGCGGGCTTAATGAGGCAGGGAGTGGGCGTGCAAGGGAGAGGGGCAGGCGAGTCAGGGGCGGATGAGGCCTGTCCGAATGGAAAGGACAGACAGGAGAAAGGTCACGTTAAGGAAATGCAGTGTCTGCCCGGTTACCGGTGCTCCTCAGTCGAGGATGAGGTTGCAGTCTGATCAACCCATCATGAGTTAAAAATATAAGAAGTTACAAGATACATGTAACCTAGTAAAAGCCATCGCTTAGTCTAGCTGCTTTCGGCTGACTGTGCGACGTTTTCGCACCATTGTAAAGTCAAAACACCATACACTGAACCGTCAGGCACCATTTGTATGTTTCTTGCCTTTCTTGCACACCTTAGAATGTTAAAATAGGGATGGTTTTTTTTAGGATAAAGGGAACGGAGTTTTTTACTCCCTAATGTCGGGGTTTTTGTCGGTCGCTCTCGGGGCTGTGTGGAGTGTTTGCTGCCACTGCAGGTGCCATTGTGTTCAGATTCCTCTGCTGTTTTCGTTTTTGTTTGCGCTCTTGATTTTCGGCTCTCCCGAGCAGTCCTGCGAAGCGAGCATCGGGGTGGTCCAGCTCTTTCCATCGTCATCTGTCTGCTGGCGTTGCTGCCAGGTACGGGGGAGCAGTGCCGTGCCACTGTGATTGTGATGGGCTCTTCCTCCCAGTGGGCCTGCGTCCCCCCACCCTGGCCTTCGTGGGCGACTGTGAGGCAGTAAAGCTCACCCGCCCTCTCCTGTGGCTACATCCTACGCCGTGCGGGCTGGAGCTGGAGAAGTGCCCTTTCGAGATCGTGAATGTAAAAATCTGATACGATGCGTGGTATTTAAATACACAAATGCACGGAGACCTCCGGATGTGAGTTGTTTGTCTCTTCCACATGAATCTCGGTTCAGCCTCCGGTGATTCTTGAAAATGACTATTGAAGTGTTTCTGAGAGTTCATGGTTGCGACAGCCCCAGGAAAACACATCTCATTTGTAACGCTCTGGCTTCACCGCTCTTCTCCCGTTTGGGGGTGACCGGTTCCCTTATCAATTCAGTTCTCTGGCGGGTCAAAGAACAGTTGCGGACTTTTTGTTTTCATGGTAAAGATAGGGGTGGCACCTCCTAACCTCTTTAAATGTGACAGCCGGCATTAGATGTTTATCATTTTTAGTACAAAACAATTTTAAAGATTTATTCGTGTAACTGTAGCATCATAGCATCATAAGAGGAATGTAGTTATTATTAAAAAATAATTCACTTTATTTTATCCTCAACTTTCCTATTTTTTAAATATGAATGACAACAGGATTCATATATGTCACAAGAACAAATGAGTCTCTCATGGTAGTCCTTTTTCACTGTATTTTTCACAAGTGTTAGACTTTTTGGCTTAGTCCTATCTTCAGCAAGCCGCCAGACTTTCTGACGGATACAGGTAACTCTATTTCATCAAAAATCAATTTGCTGTTTTAATGAGGGTGCATTTTCCCCGCAGCACTGACTTCCCATTGTGAAGCAAAACTGAAAAGAATAATTTGTTTATGTGCAGTTATTGTCTCAAATTGGGAGTCTTACTGTTTGTGTGTAAAAAATTCTGCCTTATGAACTGATACTCCTGTCTTTGTAGTGTGGGTTGGGAGGGAAGCTTGATGAGCTGTTTCTTGATGTAACTCAGTACAAAACACCCCCGCCGGCTTTCGGACAATTTGTGGGAAGGCCTGGTGACGGCACTCACGTCGTCCTAAGAGAGGAAAGCAGAAAGTTCTTCTCAAGCATGTTGCAGAGAGAAGTAAACATCACCCTTTTTCACCCAGTGACACAACACTATCTTTCCTGTGTGTGCATTAATTAGCACAGAATTAAACTACTTTATTAAATTTAAAAAGCCATGGATTCATATCAACTTCAACCATAATTACTTGGAAATAAGTTGCCACCTTTTTTCCAACTTCAAAATGGCGACAATGGATATTTATTCATCAATCACAGCTTTATACCCTTCAAGTGTCCCCGACATGGCACATTATACCTGAGATATTTATAAGTCCATGTGTTTGGATGTGCATGTGGGAGTTCCAGGCCACTGTATATTTAAAAAAAAAAACAACGCAAGACCATTTTTGCATCATTGTTTTCTTGCCTTGTAATCCTCACACTCGGAAGAGGACAGCCTGTTAAATGGATGGATTTGTGCCTCTCCACTCCTGTCACCCTATTTTCGGCTGTGCCTATTTGTGGGGACATATACTTAGCACAGCGTGAGGAGTAAAGAAAGGGTAACCTTGAGAAAAAGTGACAGAGGTGATTGACAGAGTAAGAATCATTTCAAGAACGGGGTGGTGTGGGCACCCCTGCCCGTGAAGACACTGCACCTGCCAGAGGGGAGGAATTCCGAGTGCATCCCGGCCCGCGTCCACGCTTCCCCGCAGCCCAAGCCGCGAACTGCAGAACGTGGTAACGATGCCAACGGGACCAGCCACGGCCGCGCGGATCCGTAACCGCCTGGCTCAGCTCGCCCCCGCGTGCGGTCGTGGGCAACAGCTAACACGCCGCGCCTGGCACGCAGCTGCCTCCCTTCTTCTCGCATCTGAAAAGCCCTCGCTGCAAAAACCATGGCGTTTTCGTGTTTGTCATGTTTTCTACGCGCTTCTTGGCTTGGATGTTCCCCTGGGAACGTCTACGCTCCACAACGTCCCCGTTTTTTCAAGCAAGGGGGAGCTGTCATGACACCGCAACGGCTGAGCTCCAGCGCCCCCGCGCGCCATGTGGAGGCCCCAGGGTTCCTTTGGGTTTCTTCTTTTCTTCTTTTAAACCCTCCGTGCCTTATTACTGTTTAGGACTTTTAAATCTTTGTCTATTTAGAAACAATTGTAAAGATTAGTTGAGTTTACTAACAGGTGTATACCTTTATAATATCAACATTGATAAAGAAACTGTGTGTTTTTAATGTAGGACGAAACAATTGTGCCGGGAGTGTGTCTGACTCCGAAATGTGTCACACAGACCCGCATACATGATACAAAATAGCTGGCATTATAGTCGCACAGTTTCTGGGGCAAATATTGCCATCTTCACTCAAAAAAAATATTTCAGTTTGCAGTTGAATACGTTTGCCCATGTGAGCGGTTGGGCGGAACGAAGGCAGCCCCCTGAAGGTCGGCAGTGGCATTACAAGGTGGCGGTCAAGGCCGTTGCTGTAATGATTTGCTTTAGTTTACACCGTGTAAAAAGTGCTACTTTGCCACTTCCAATGATGTGAAAGAATGCATAGCCTTCTAAAGAAATCGCTAATGACTTTAACATTATAAAACTGAGATTATTATATGTGCACGCTATTCTTGCCGTGCAAGAAAGGGGAGTACTAAAAAAAGGAAGGCTGGAGAAATACAAAGTAATAACATTTTATTATGAACCAAATGCCAGCGTCATAAATCACCGAAAATATAGTAAACATACTGACAATCACAGTACTTTTGTAGCCAAAGATCTTTTGTTATTCTAAGCTACCGCAATTAATAATTATTAATTAATATAATATTAATTGTTTTCCATCTAAAAATGAAAAGTAACATATTATTCTAAAGAGTAAAATATATAATTAGTACATTAAAATCTGATTATAGTAAGTGAATTATTCTGGTTTCTTAGTTAATGAACTGATATTTCTACTCGAATTACATTATTAAGGCATTTAAAATAACATACTAGACAGAATACTATAAATATTATATTATCATCAGTATTTCAATAAACTTTATCACATTAGTAGTGACAAATAAGAAAGTCTCATTATTTTCATTTGAAATATTTGAATTTTCAGGTGACTTATTAAAGGAGTAATACACACATTAAAAATTCAATAGTCCTCATGTTGACTTGAAATATGAGGGAAATTATTCTGGAATTGAACTTGCACAGGGTCAGCGAGCACAGGAGCGACACGAGTGGCACCAGCAGCTGAAAAGTCTGTGTTTCTGGTTTGTTTTCAGCGCGGCCAATCAGAGGCCTGGCTGCAGGCTGCTCTCCGCCGACCTCTCCTCCCTCCGCATCCGGAGGGGCGCGCCCTCCGCGAGAACCGCAGACAGTAATGATGTGAGCGGCGCTCGGCCAGCAGGAAATTCCCTTGGACTTCGTGGCTGGTCCCACAGGATCGCATCTGTATTCCTACAACACGAGACGAGAGGTCATACAGCGTCAGAAGCCGCACAGCGCGGCTCTAGCAGGAAATTCGGAGCCCTGGTTTAGCCGATGTCGTGTGTTCTTTGCAGCTCCGGTAAACACCTGGATAACCACAGAAATGTGGGGGACAGACTGGGCCCTAGGCAATCAGGCTGATAATCAGGCAATCACTGGTTTCCTCCTGGGAGCCGCGTGGCAGCTCGCAATGCTCTGCTGACTCTCCCCCAGCTCACGGGTGCGTCTGAGATCTCCCAACCCTCCGCGCACACGGCGGGTCCCAGGGACACAAATTAGACACACATTCTAAATATTTTTAAATTAATTAAATGCCTTTTCTCACCTGAGGATGCAAACACTGCCTTTCACTTCTAGAATTTCTCACATCTGCGTCTTGATGTGGCGAAGCAAAAAACAGTGAATGTATCCAGCTCAGGGAAAACGTGTTGTCTTGCACAAACCCTTACCACGGCGCAAACACACCTCCGTTATCGAACACGGAAAGAAAGAGCCAAAGGGTTCTTGGTAAAGCAAAGCCAGAGTGACGCAGCGTTTGGTGCAGACTTCACTTGTGTGGCCTCTGCCTCACCCTCCAGCCTCAGGCACGCCCACCTCGTACTCTGCTACACTCGGCCCCCAAGCCGCCGAGTCTGCTGCAGTCCTTGACGCACCTCCTGAGACTGGGCTTTGGCGAGGGCGTCCCATTGCTGACCGCGGTGCCGCCTTCCCTGCCTGGCTGAGTCTCTCCTGCTCCTGGAGTTAGTCCAGGGGGACACGAGCTTCCCCGTGACATTTTCCCGACCCCTGTCCTTACGCCGGCTGTGTAGAGTCCCCCATCTGGCTCACACTCAGGAAGCCCAGGAAAATGCATGGGTCCCTGGACAACAGGTGTGGGGGGCACAGAGCCACCGCGACCCTTCTTGGTGGAACAGAGGGACTCCCCGAGCGTGCAGCAGGTCCGGGCCTGGGCCCCTGCCCAGCGTGTGCAGAAATGTCAGCACGGAGGCATCGCAGTGCTCTGCTGGTGCGGACCTGGAGAGGCAGCGCCCCGCCCTGCTGCCTGAACAACAGAACGGCAAGGTGACGGTGATGACGACCACCACGTAGACAGAATGCAGTCGTGATGTTCCAGACACCGAGTTAGCGACACCGGTTACCCGCTCCTGACAGAGGGTCTCACGGAGCACGAAGCGGGGAGAGGGTACGAGGGACGGGGGTAGACAGCAAAACCCTCTCACGTTGTTACTGTAGGTAGTAACTAGTTATTCACAAAAATGGGAGCAAAGCGAATGGGACATTGAGCTTAATCCACTGGGGAGCATGAGCCTGCGCACTTCACGAGGAAGCCACAGCTTCACACCTCAGGGTGCACAGCACGGCTCCACCAAGGGGATTAGCACCCCTCCCTGCTCCTCTTCTGTACCTCCTGTACCCGATTGCGGGGGTGGGGGCAGGGGGAGGTCCCGGACCATAATGCCTGTCAGTCTAACCAGGGGGTGGACTCATCAAAAACCCTACAAAAGCTTGGCAAGTTGATTGATTGCTTTGAAAAAGCACCTTGTGCATCCCAAACCCTAGCTAATATAATCCCAGAGGAACAAAGAAGCTTGTTCTCTCTCTCTCCCTCACCCACGTGTTAACGTACGGACCCCATGCATTCACACCGGTTCTCTCTCCCCCAGGAGCATGTGATCACGCAGGTCTAGCAGCTACCGGGTCCCACAGCAGGTGGCGTGGGCTCCAAAAGGACTGAGCTTTAATGTGAAGCAGAGACTCTGGACACTGGCTCTTGCTTTGGCCTTGCTGAGGACACGGCTGGACTTTTTCCATGACGGGGCACAGGGAGATGAGACGTTGGAAACCTAGGGGCAGCCTTCCACGCAAATATGGCATCTTGCCCCTCCACGATGTCCTGGGTGTGGCTCCTTCGGATGTTTCCCTTGCAATCAACCACATGCACGGGCCTGATTTCCACCAACGACATTTGCACAGCCTGGGCATTGAAGATGCTTCTTTTCATCCATTAGCACGATCAGAAACATTGGGATTCTATCTAATTTGAATCCATTGAGTAAGGTCTGTCTGCTTTTAAATGTTTCACTGATTGCTTGCAGTTTCCAAGGCAAAATTCCAGGTCCCTAGTTTAGCTCATAAACCTTTTTTTACAAATTGGCACCTGCCCTCTCGGGTGGCTTCCAGCCCATGCGATGCCTCCTACCGTCCTTTCTTCTCCTCCCTTCGGCGGCTGCTGAGCGTGTGAGCCTGTCTTACCATCTGTACCCTCCTTGCACGCGGGCTCCGGACGGGACGTCCATGACCCAACTCCTGCCCTGACTGAGCTGCGCCTGTACTGATGTAACTCCTACTCAGGCTTAAACCTCAGCGCTGAAACGACCCACCATTGGAGACTTCTGATTTAGAGACTCCTTCAGTGGTTTTACAGGATTCCGCTCAAAGTGTGTCTCACAGGATTCCGAATTCTATTATTTCCTTGTAGATTAACTTCCTTGACATTTTGGAGAACAGAGGATACAACCCTCTGGCTTTGTGCTCCCAGCGGGTCACACAGTGTGTATCGCATGGTAGGGGGAAGAGCCCTGTGGACTGATGCACAAACACTGCGTTGGAAAACAGACTTTCATATATTTTAGTTAAAAAAACTATTTTTTCTATTCTCCATTCCTCAGATCCTGAAAATATTAAATTTACCTTGAAGGCTGTGGTTTCATGATGTTGAAATTAATGATAACATTGAAAACATTTTATAAACAATTACTTGGTACTGCTTCTTACTAAGAGTAATAGGCAACTATTTTTTTTTAATTTGTCCTGGGCACATATTAAAAATAAAGACAATTACACTCTGACCCATGTTATTACGTTGTGGTGGTGCTGGTTCTTACAGTTGAATAGACTTCCCATGTAAAGTGCTTTTCAAACAGCTCAGACGCTCACCAGTGTGTTGGAGGAAAAAGAAATGAATGGAAAGAAGCGTTCACCACCCTCACAATCCTGCGTTTCTATTAGCATTAAAATAAGTCAGAAAACAAACACATTCTTTCTCTTACAATTGCTCTAACCACTTGGGTGCAAAAGGCTTTCTGGTCCAAGCTCCCCACACTCCTTCAACCTCATCCAGATTCTGGCTGGGCATGTCTCATTCATCACACTGAGGCCTCCTCCCTGAGCACTACAGTGAAACTGAGCTTTAGTCCCCATAAAAATGCAACATAACAAAGCTCCTACAGGGCAGGATGACGGCTGATTTAAATGACAATAAGGCGCAAATGAGAGGCAAGAAACAAAAACCGTCCATGAGCTTGCTGGCTATAAAACCTTAAGTCAACGGTTACTCATTATCAATCACAACATCAGCCCAGCAGTATCAAAAGGCAACTCTCAGTACCACCGAATACCAGCAGCGCGTGCATTTCACACCCAATCAAAGGAACGTGAACACGTCACAAAGCCTAAGAGCTGAAGGGGATCGTTCAAGTCACAGAAACAGTCACCTTACCTGCAAAAAGGAACTCAACTCCCAAACTCTCCCCGCCTCTTGAATCCCTCCGCGGGGCGGAGCCAGGCCCTGATAAACACAGTTTTCATGTGTCATCTCATCTAGCGCTGCACAACACTATCAAAACTCAGGGGCTTAAACACAAGACTCACGCGCTACCTCATGGCGTTTCTGGGAGAGCAGCGTGCCCCGGGTGGTTCCCGTGAGGTTGCCGTCAGGATGCGGGCGGGGTGTAAAGTCATCCCGGGGCTGGACCGCGGTGAGGATGCTGTTTTGCAGGGAGGCGAGTTCTCGGGGCTGGCAGGTTGGAGTCGGCTTGGGAAGGAGGGGTCAGCTCTTCACCACGCGGACCTCCCCGGAGGCCTCACGATAGGACGGTTGGCTTTGTTGGCCATAAGTGACCCCACAAAGGGCAAGGTAGAAGCCACACTCTTTCAGTCCTGGGCTCAGACGTCACGCAGAATTATTTTCATCATATTTTATGGGTGACACAGCTCAGCCCTATACACTGTTATCTAGTGCTGACGCCCCTTTAGCATAAATGGCCAAGCGTCAAGTCCCCCCCGTTGAAACCTGCCCCCCATCTCTGTTCCCCCCAAACCCTTAAAATCTTGCCCTGAATCCTGGGCCAGAGAGTTTTGAGCAGTAGCTCCCTGCTCTCCTGAAGGGCGGTGCCCTTCATGATAAAATAAATACCCAGTCCTCCTCCCCCGAGGTTCCCAGTGTCCAGGGCTGGCCCCACCAGTGCTGGGTGGACTCACCCTTCCTGTTCTGTAACACCACCACCCAAAGTTCCCGTACACACCGCTCAGTGTTCATTTCTCCCAGCGTTATCATTGTACGCTGCTGTGCTACTTTGTCGAAACGAACAGGGCCAACGTAGGGGCACTTCTTCATTAGCGAAAATCCAGGCTTTCTTTGGCTAACCAGTTTCTTCGTTGATGTTCTGGGACCCAATCTAGGTGCCAGAATGCACTTCCTTGGTGTGTCTGTGTAGTCTCCTCACCTCTGTCACTGTTTCTCTGCCTTTTCCTATTTTTCATAGTTTTAACAACTTTCAAGAGTACTTGCCAGATATTTTGTAAAGTGTCTCATAATTTGGGACACTGTTCTCATGATGTCTCCGGCTTTATGAAATCATGGCAATAATAATACAGAATAAGGTCACATGATATCAGCAGGCAGGTGACATTCACATGACAATAGTAGTGAAGTTGACCGTGTCTTGGGTTTGGTGGTATTTGCAGGTCTTCGCACTGGGCACTTGTGATAGCTTCCCTTTCTACCCTGTATCCTTTGGAAGCAAATAGCTAAGTCCGGCCCCCACTTAAGGGGCTAGGGATTAAGCTCCATCTCTGGTAAGGTAAAATTTCTATGCATATTTTAAGGTTTTTTTTTCTGTAGGGAAGAGTTGTCTCTTCTCCACCGCTTATGTTTGCATGTACAATATGTTGGGATGTATGCATTCCTATCATCGTTGACTTATTTTAAGAAGTTTTTAGCCCTGGCTGTTGTGGTCCAGTGGACTGAGTGCCAACTTGCGAACCAAAGGGTCACTGGTTTGATTCCCAGTCAGGGCACATGCCTGGGTTACAGGCCAGGTGTCCAGTAGGGGGCACATGAGAGGCAATCACACACTGATGTTTCTCTCTGTCTCTCTTTCTCTCCCTTCCTCTCTCTAAAAATAAATAAATAAAATATTTTTAAAAATGTGTGTTGAAACAAAAAAACATATTTTTAAATTATTTATTTATTTATTTATTTATTTATTTTTAGAGAGGGAAAGGAGAGAGAAAGAGAGACAGAGAGAAACACCAATGTGCGGTTGCTGGGGGCCGTGGCCTGCAACCCAGGCATGTGGCCTGACTGGGAATCGAACCTGCGACACTTTGGTTCGCAGTCCGTGCTCAATCCACTGAGCTACACCAGCCAGGGATACAAAAAAATAATTTTTATACTTAACTTTGTAACCTTGTTAGCTCGTTTTCCCTAACTATTCCAACTACAGCCGTGCTTTAATATGAGGACCCCCTCAGTCCACTGAGTCCTTTACTTTTTCCTCCAATCTCCTTTTTCGGACTTAGGTACTCTGGTCTGCTATTTTACTAAATTCTTACTGGCATTTCAATCTCTCTTGCTGTATTTTTTTTTTTTTGCATCCATCTGTTAAATGCACAAGCCTGAGTGATTTCTTCTGCTTGCATTGTGCTGAACATTGGGAAAAAGAAACATTAAAGATACATAAGCAACTGCCTGAAAATACAAAAAGAGAAACCTAGGCTTTCAAAATTTGTGAATCATCCTACCATGTTCTTCTAATTGGTTTTCCCATTTATCCTAACGATGGCTTCTTTTAGGAAATATACTTTATCGTTTTAGGGAAGCTTTGAGTTTACAAAAACGTTGTGCAGGAAGTACAGGGACTTCCTGTACATTCAGTCATCCCCTCCCCTCCCTTCCCCTCACACGGTTTCTCCCAGTTTTCGTGTCTTACACTGGGGAGGTGCAGTTGCTGCAGCTGGTGAAGCACTGTGAACACACTGTTAGCAACGACAGTCTACAGTGTACATTGTGTGGTACGGTTCTGTGGGATTCGACCCATGCATAAAATCACTTATTCAACATGATACTGCCATGCGAAACAGTTTCCCGGTCCTAGTACCCGCCTGGGCTTCCCCTGTTCACCCCGCCCCCGTCTCCCGAACCCCAGGCAGCCATCGGTCCTTTCCTCATTGGTGCAGGCGTGTCTTTCTCCGAGGTCACAAAGGTAGAATCACGCCGTGTGGAGCCTGCTTCACTCTGCTTTCTTTCATTGAGCAAAAATGCGTTACTGCCGTTCCGCGTCCTTTCGTAGCTCGGTGAGCTCATTTCTTTTTAATCACCGAACAATACTTCATTGGGTAGCTGTGCTGCAGTTCATCAGTTTCTCTACTGAAGGACGTCTTGTTCACATCTCACGTCTGGCAACTATAAAATGACGCGCGTGCTCCCCCTGCATGCACTCAGAAAGGCACACGGGAGGGGGTGCGCACTGTGCAGAGAGAGCCCCTCTGGGGTAGAGTCCGAAGGAGGCTGGACCTGATTTTCTAGGGTGCACAGACGCCGAGGAGCCCGGTGCACCTGCGGGTCCCGGGGTGACGGCCAGTGTTCAGCGCGGCTCCGCCCCACAGGGACCTGCTTCCCCCGGCCCGACCTCACCCGCAGCGCAGGCCCCGGCGCGGGCTGGGCGCACACGCTCCCGACGGCTGGCCCTCCCCGCCTCCTTCCCGGAGCTCTCCCCCAGGGCGATCCGCGCACGCCGGCCTTCACTTCCGGGCCCTGGCCGAGTTTTCAGAAAGAGAGCAGGGCTCAGTCAAGTGCATTGGCAGTTTCCAGGGCCAAGGAGGTGCGTCTAGTTTCTCGTGGGCCCGGACAGCATGGCAGACCCCTGGCGGGTGCTCTGCAGTCGGTCACCTCCCGAGTCCAACCGCCAAGGTCACAAAGCACACTGTGTGGCTTCACACAACTAACTTGTGTGGCTTACTCCTTTTCGTTCAGGTGGGAGGGGTAATTAGATTTTTGTTTGAAGTGTTCAAAAGTCATTAAATACGAGTGAATTAGTTGCTGTACTAAAGAAGTAAAACATCTGAGAGCCACATTTTATTGCTTAAACATGGTGTTTCTCTAATGGGACATACACACACACACACATATATGTGTATGTGTCCATACAACACAAACATTATAATGTATTTACAATGAGAAAAGAAATAGAAACCCAATATTTTGAATCAAGTGAAACTAGAAGCCTTTACCATATAAGATGATGAAACACAGCCACAGGTTTTGCATACAAAATAAGATGTATTGGCAGAGAGGAGGAATGCAGAATTGTGTCTCGGAAGAGAGTTGCTATCCCACTTTGAAACATGCCCAAAACACTGTGGATTGAATTTCATCCACCTCCAGGAATTATTTATAGGAAACAGCCTTCCCTCTGGCATAGCCATCGGTGTTCCCTGGTGACAGTGGCTTTGAACAGGGCAGGCAGACTGAGAAAAACTTCACCTTGACCACAAAGTAATTAGATGGTAAAGCACTAATGCACTGCTTCTGAGGGAGGCAAGAAGAAGATGAGCTGAGAATAAAACCGAATGAACTGTATGTGCTGTGACAGGCGAAGGTAGGCCCAGTGCACCCAGACACCCAGGCACAAGGTCACCGTATGTTTCCTTCCAACGTGAGCAGCCATTTGTCCTTCTGCTAAGTGTATGAACTGCCCGGTGTACACACAGGTCTCAGCTGACTGGTTGCAGGCCAAGGGCCGTTTCGGAGAACTGTGTCTCACCTGCCACCAACAGACGCACTGCCTGTCAAAGCGTCTGGCCCTTGGGTTGTTATGTGAGCTTCCTTGGTTACAGGCCACAATCATTAATATTCATCCTCTGATTGTAAAGAATGGGTTTTCCTCAAGTCCAGGCCAAAATTCTTCCCAGACTCAACTATGTCGAGATAACGAAAAGGATCTTGGATAAAGAATCAAGGAGCTTGGTGATGATGAACTCCTTTAACAAGCCCTTATTTTATGAAATGTTAAAGGGACTTATCTAAGAAAAAGAAGATAAAAAAACATGCACAGTAATAAAATGACAGCAAGCTCACAATTATTAACAGCCACACCCAATCCCTGACTTCCCTCCCCTCTGACAGCTGTCACTCTAGTCTCCGTATCTTTGAATCTGTTTGTATTTTGTTTGATTGTTTTGTTTATTAGATTCTACATACCAGTAAAAGCATGCGGCATTTATCTTCCTCTGACTGCCCTATTTCACTCAGCCTAATACCCTCCAGGTCCATCCATGCTGTCGGAGAAGTTCGAATTTCCTTCTTCTTTATAGGCAAGTAGTATTCCATTGTGTAACTGTGCCACAGCCTTTCATCCACCCATCTGCTGGTGGTCACCAGGGCTGCTCCCACATCCTGGCGGCTGTAAATAGCGCCGCAGTGAACTCTGAGTGCGCATGTGCTCTCAGCCAGTGTCTTCAGGTATGCTGCCGGAAGTGTATATGTAAGGCAGTTCCATTTTTAAATCTTTGGGGTAACTCCACCCCGCTTTCCACGGCAGCCGCACCAGTCTGCATTCCCTTCCTGTTTGTTGATGTATTGATGACGGCCATCTGACAGGTGTGAAGTGATACCACGCTGTGGTTTTAATTTGCTTTTCTCCGATGACTCGTGACGTTGGGCACCTTCTCACATGTCTATTGGCCATCTGTACACCCTCTTCAGAGGAGCGTTCCAAAGTGGCACTTGAATTTCGCCGAGACCCTGGCCTTCGAATAGGAAATGCGAGCACTGGCGCGCAGAAAGGCAGAGAGCTCCGCGTGTCTCCCCGGTCCCCGGACGCGTAGGGCTGAGTGGCGCCCCCCCCGCGGCACGCCTTGGAAGCTGGTCCTGCGTGTGCTCCACCGCCCTGGGCTGCAGCCCCAGCCCCAGCCCCAGCCCCAGCCAGGCGTCTCTGTCCGGTCCGTTGCCAGGAGTGGAGAGCCAGTGCAGAGACGGGGGGAGAGAGCTGGGGCGACCCGCGGGAGGGGGACGTGCACGCCGCACACTGATCGCACAGCTGCGGGAGGGAGAGAGACGGAAGGATGCTGTCTGGTCTGCTCCCATCACCTACGTCTGAACCGCTGTGTTCTCGAGAACAAAAACCGTAACAATACAGACACAAGTCAGATAAAGCTGAGTGCACGGAGCATTCCCCCCCACCCCACCCCCCCCGTCTGTGCCCCGCAGGTAAAGGCTTGCTCGTTATCGTTTTTCTAGAGATAACGCTTATTTACAGAAAGGCTTGGGCTCTGCTGTTCTTTTTTTTTTTTTTTCTTCCAGCTAATTAAATCCAACTGTAGTTATTCCCCTGCATTTAAAACAATGAACGCTACGTTTTGGGGGCTTTTCATGAGTGACGGCATGCAATGCACACCAGCTCTAAGATCTCTTAACAGGCTCTTATTTTCTTCTAAATATGTTTTTCCAAATAACGTAAAGTAGTCCTTTCACAGTGAAACACGTGGTCCCACTTCACGTTTTCTCCGAGGGCACGGTGTATCCCCACAGCAGCCGCTGAGCGAGCGGACTCCCAGCCCCGTGGGCCCCGGCCCCTCCGCCCACACCACGCCTCCTTGCGCACGGACCTGTGTGCCCACGCCGTTCTGTCGCATTTTTAGAAGGTGCTGCTTACCACAAATGTATATGCAGATGACACCTGACACCGCACCCTTGTTGTCGTCGTCGTCGGGTTGCCCTTTGTGAACCCAGCGGAGGGCCAGGAGACACCGAGGGCCCATCGGCGACTATTTAGGCTCCGCGGACCGTGCAGCCTCCGTGGGAACGGCCCTGCTCCGCCGCGGCGGTGCGACCGTGGCCGCCAGCAGTATCCAAACAGATGGCCGTGGCTGCGCCCCAGCGAAATCCCATTTACAAAACGAGGCTGTGGGTTGGATGCCGCCCCAGAGCCGCAGCGTGCGGACTGGTCCTCTCTCCAAAGGCCTTTTTGGGGTTTCCAGCGGAACGGGGTTGAATTCAAAGGTCAGCTCGTAGAAAGCTGTTGACTCTGAAGCATTGCGTTTTTCTGGTTTTGAATATGATATAATATTCCATAGACTTTTTCAAAAGAATATGCTCTTCAGTTTGAAATGCCTCCCATGAAGAACTATGGCCATGTTTATTTCTAGATTTCTTGTAGTTTCTCCGATTCCTTTCTGGTCCTTAAGCAGACGACTTTATTAACTAAACTCATCATACCTTATTTCTCCCCCTGCCCCCCTATTTATCCCCTACTGTTTGCATTTACCTTATTGTGTGGACTAGGATGGCCACTCAGAGCTGTGTAACTGTGCTGAACTTACACTTGTCTGATGGCTTCATTCAATATTTTAACATTTAGTGTAATATCTGCAGTAGGTTCTCACAGGGTAGTTTAACATATTACATTTCCTTTCTAATTTGGTTGTTTGAATACTCAAGTCTGGAATGGCCACTGGATTTTTTTCAGATGCTTTTTAATATCTAGGATGAAGACAACATTATTTTATCTCTTTTACACATGACAACTCTTTTCATGTGTTAATGAAGAGATTTGACCTGACTGGTTTAAATAAGACCTATTTGTCATAAACCATGGTTTTTTCAAACCGCGATTAAATATTGTTTTGGTTTTCTTTACCTAGATTCATTCGTGTGATTAAGCTATAAGTTACTTTGTGCTCTCTTTGTCTAACTTTGATATGAGGTTAATGGAAGTCTCATTTGGAGTTTAAGGATAATTCCATTTTCTGCTTTGCCTGAAACCATTTGACTAATGCATCAACATCAGTAATGCACATCATTAATAACTTCCGTTCATTGTAAACCCAGACATCATTATGCCAAAATATGACCAGCCCATAGCAATAGTTTCCTCATGCCAGAAAGGGAAAACCGAATTATGAGCTATAATTTACCCATTCATTCAACCTTATTACGGAGAAAGTATACACTGGGTGAGACAAATAGGAAAGTATGTACTATGTTAGTTCGAGACCAAATGATGGAGAGACAATAAAACAGGGACTGAAAGCGGGAGGAGCTGTCACTTTTGATACAGGAAACGGAGGGTCCCCACGAGAGGGGTGGCATGTGCATCAAAGCCTAAAGGAGTTCGGAGAGGAAGCCAGATTAATGTCCAGCGGGAAACCACGAGCGGAAAGGCACTACCATGAGAGAAAGTCTGGCTGATTTGGAGGACAGCAAAGAGGCGGGAAGGCTGGAGGGAAGAAGGCGGAGTCAGAGAAGTAAGCAATCTGGAGGCAGCATCCAAGGCTCCTGCAGCCGTATCCTCCCCGTGACCTCTGTGGCTGCCACGTACCAGGCCCAGCAGAAGGAACACCTGCTTGAGTGTGGTTGGTGGGGTAATAACGTGGGTGTGATGATTTACAGTTTTAATTCGACCATTTCACCTACAACATCATACGGTGTGCTTGAGTGTGATACTGTTATGTTTCAGAGTCACGTGCTTAGGGTTTTGTAGTGAAGGATTTTATAATGAAAAGGGGTGTTGAGCCCTGGATGGCGTAGCTCAGTGGATTGAGCGTGGGCTGTGAACCAAAGCATCACAGGTTCGATTCCCAGTCAGGGCACATGTCTGCATTGTAGGCCATGGCCCCTAGCAACCGCACATTGATGTTTCTCTCTCTCTCTCTCTCTTTCTCCCTCCCTTCCCTCTTTAAAAAAATAAATAAAATATTTTTTAAAAAAAGGGGTGTTGATAACTAGAACCAGGCAGACACGGACAATTGATTCTGGACAAAAGGGCAAAGATAACTCAAAGGAGAAAAACATCCTCCATGAGAAACTGTGCTGGGACACTGGGACAACTGCCCCTTCACACAAGGGAGAGCTTTAACTTAAGCCTCACAACTGTACAAAGACTAACTCAAAACGGCTCATGTATTTTAAAGTAACACAAAAATGATCCAGTTTTTAGGGGAAAAGAACAAGAATATGTTCCTTAGTATGGTAAAGAGTATGAGACACAGCATCAGAAGTAGAACACATTAAAAGCGACAATAAAATTTATCGAAGTTAAAACCACCTGTTCTCCGAATGCCTGTTGAGAGAATTAAAAGACAATCTCTAGATGCAAACATTTTAATGTACATATTTGACAAATATCTTATGTCCAGAATAAATAAATCTTTAAAGTCTTTAAAACTCTCAAAACTCAAAGTACATAATAATATGCTTTTTAAATGAACAAAGTGTTGTGTTGACTCTTTACCAAAAGAGATACGTGGCTAATAAAGAACCATATTTAAAAAATGTTCAGTATCACTTGCAATGTAAACTCAAGCTGGAGTTCCTCGCCCACGAGAGTGGCGAATGTGTGAGAAGCGCACAGAACTCATCCCTGAGGGGCAGAGAGCGACGGAACACCCGAGGCTGGTGGGCATCAGGACGGGAACCGCCACTCACCGCTCCGAGAAGTCCGGCAGCTCCTCGCGGAGGTGAGCTCGCGCTTACCCTGTAACCCAGCCATCTCCCTCCTAGGTATTTACCCTGGAGAAATGAGCATTACATTCACACAAAACCCTGTTCATGAATATTTATAGCCACTCTGCTCATAACTGCTTCAAACTGGAAAAAACTTTGGTAGGTGACTGGATAAACAAATGTCGTGCATCCATCTAATCAGATACCACACTGCAATAAAGAGGAATAAACTATTGATGAGCTAAGCAACGGAAATGTATCTCAGAGACATTGTTCAGAGTGACAGCGCTTGTTTGCAAAGGTGACTACATCTCCAAAATTCCCCGGGGAAGAGGTCGGTGTCTGGCAGGCGTTCGGGCCAGAGCCGGAGTGTGGCAGTGACAGGGCCGGTCTGCACGCACTTGTAGTAGTTCTGTGAGTCTGTGCAGGGCTTGTAACTCAGAGAACTGTGCTCAAAGTCACATTTCCTGCATGTGAATCACACATTTCAATTTTAAAAGTGCTCTTAGAAAACAATGATTTTTCTTTCTTTTTAAATATTTTTTAATATTTTAAGGCCTGTGGTGTGCTTTTCCTCAGGCTTTTTTAAAAAGATTTTATTTATTTATTTTTAGAGAGGGAAGGGAGGGAGAAAGAGAGAGAGAGAGAGAAACATCCATGTGCAGTTGCTGGGGGCCGTGGCCTGCAATCCAGGCATGTGCCCTGACTGGGAATCGAACCTACGACACTTTGGTTCGTAGCCCACGCTCAATCCACTGAGCTACACCAGCCAGGGCTCCTTTTAAATATTTTTTATTGAATTTATTGAGGTGACACTGATTAGTAAAATTATATGCCTTCTACTCTCCCTTTAGGATTTCTGGATAACAATCATCTATTGCACTTGGAATGCTCTTAAGTAAATGGCTACTTTGGAGCTTGTGGAAAGAAATAAAACAAGGATTTGTATGAAATGGCACAGGAGAATGTATTTATGGCTCCGGAACGGAGGTCACTTATTCTGAGAGACTGGGGTCTGACGTGATGAGATGCTGCTCTGCTTAATGAAACACCTTCTGCAGGCTGCGGACTTTGTTTATTTTTTTTCTAATACTCTAATTCCAGCAGTGAATTCTGACTCAGGCACCAGGCGCCTCATCATTAGATCAAATAACTGTGCTAATTGGCCAGGTTTCCCTCTTCACCATCCTCTGTGCCTGTAACTCCCAGCATTTTATGAGGAAGTCACACAGTTGTCCTTCTTGTTAACCGGCTAATCAGACGGGGAGAACTCCAGAGAGGCCAGTCAGATTCCCGCCCAGGGAGGACCCTTAGCTGGACGGTCAAGGTTAACGTCCGCTGCAGTAAGTCACGTTGGCAGTAGGAACTCTTCACACAAGAATGACAGCCCACCTGTGTGGTCTTCTCCCCTTCCCCTCAACCTTCAGTCCGTCGGACTCAGGAGAAAAATAATACAAACCCGGGTGAAGGACGTTCTGCGAAGCACATACTGGATGTGCCTCCAAGCGGCCAAGGCCCTACAACACAAGGAAAACCCGAGAAAGGTTGACAGTCTAGCGGAGCTGACAGAGACGTCGTGACGGAATGGGGCATGGCGCCCTGGGTAGAGTCTGGAACGGAGAAAGAGGATTTGATAAAAACTTAAGAAAACCTAAATGAAGTACGGACTTTACTTAGCAATGACGGGTCAACGTTGGCTCATCACTTGTGACGACCCGCCACACTCACACAGGATGTCAGCGTCAGGAGAAGCTGGGATGGGGTTGCACAGCGAGTCTCTGCACTACATTGTCAACTTTTATGTAAATCTGTTATCACTCTAAAATGTAAAAATGATTTTTAAAGTCTCCTTTTCCTTTTAAATCATTTTTGATTGTTGTTCTGCTACAGTTGTCCCAGTGTTTCCCCTTTGCCCTCCTCCACCCAGCCCCCACCCCGCCCCCACAGTCAGTCCCCACACCGTTGCCCGTGTCCGTGGGTCATTCACACGCGTTCCCTGACTACCCGTCCCGCTGTCTCAGACCTGACACGGTCAAGGCAGCCTCGCTGGTGGACGCCGTGCTGCCCATAAAGGGGGAAAATAAGAGGCTTGATTTTTCCGTGAGAATGAAACGCCAGCCGCAAGACCACGTGCAGGTCGCCTCCTCTAGCTCCCGTTCCGAGGACGCGCGTGTGAAAGTCCCGCTGACTTTCAATAATTCCGGCACAGAGAGCTTTCTGAGGACTTCCAAGGAGCGCAGGTAAGTGTTCAAGGCGGGTGGGACAGTAATCAGGATTCTGCTCCGGTGAGCTGCTTCTTTCCTCTGTGCTGCCGACACTGCAGCACAATCTAATTTAGAAAAGACAGTGAGTCCATGCTGAGTTTTAGGAGTTAGGTGAACCTTACCTTATATCTTAAGTGCATCCCGCTTTTTAAAAAAGTATCCCATCTGCTACCAAACGAGAAACTGGAAAATTCTGAGTGCAAGTGAGTGGATATTGAAAAAAAAAAAAGAATATGAATCCTGCTGCTACGAGAAAATTGCTACCATTTTTTCTTAACCAGATGCAGAGAGCGAGCGAGAGGCCTGTTTTCCTGCCCTTTCTGTCAAATGAGGACCGAGCTCGGGTACCTTTCTCGGATTTGCTACATGTGGTCAGAGGTGAGAGTCAGTGATGAGCGGCGGCAGAGCCTGCACCTCAGGGACGCTCAGAAAACAGCACGCCTGCGGGGCAGACGTGACGGCGGGCTTGCCCGTCCAATGCCGGACCGGGAGCCTGGGGTGGCGGCCGCGGGGGGTGGTAGCTGTGGTGCTGGGTGCGGGGCTGCTGTGCGAGCACTTAACCACCCCTCCCACCCCCAGACTGACTCCCCGCGAGGTGATGGCCTGATTGGGAATCATCTTTTTGAAGACTTTTGAATCCTAGTGTCTTGCTTCACCTCTCTATCCAAAAGCATCAGCCGGTCTTTCTTTTTCCTTCCTTTCCTCCTTCTTTCCATTTCTTGTCTTCTTTTTCCTTCCCTGTCTCCTTCTCTCCCCCTTTCTCTTCCTTTCTCTATCTCTTCCTCACTCTTTCTCTCCTCCCCTCCTTCTCTATCTCTACCTCCCCTGTCTCCCTCTCTTCCTCTCTTTCTTCTTTTGTTGCTAAATTATCTAGCCAGTAGGAGTGTTGTCAGAAAATCTCCCTAAATCTAATTTATAACCTTAGTAATACTATCTGGTGAATAAGTACCATTAATATCTCTCTTTCCACCCTTGACTAGAGATCAGGTGTGGTACATCACCAGCAGAGAGACCCATAGCCTCCCAAGCACCAACGGGCAAGTCGAGGATGATGTTAAATGCGGCCACGGAAGCTGCCAGCAGGTGATGGGACTGCAGGCGTGTGCGGCCTGTCAGAGCGTCTCTCTCACAGGGCCTCGGGGCATTGGGGGGGGGCAAACAAAGGCACCTTCAGTGGTCCTGTTGGGACAGCACAGAAGACAGAAAGAGACAAAGAAGAGAAAAAACTTGGAGGAAAAGAGGAAAACTTGGAGTCTCCCATAGCTGCATCCTGCCAATCTATCACCAGCACCTTGCAAGCTGCTGAAAACTACCACAACAACAGGCTGTTGGCTTCAGTTTTGGAAAATGAGAAAGTCCAGAGTGAGACCAGCACAAGATATCCTTTTACAGCTGAGAGAGCCACGCCCCTCCCGCCCACGCCAGCGAGGGGCGCTGAAAGGACATTTAGTTCACAGCGAACGGGATGCTTTGCTGGGTCCCAGGGGTGTGGTGGGCGCTCTGGACAGGACTCCAGGGCTGAGCCAGCGCCGCCGGGGGCTCCTCTGGGAAGGGTTCACGGGGGCCTTTCCAGGAGGCTGTCCTTCCAAGGTGAGGAGGACCACTCCACGTGGAAAAGCAAACACCGGCTCTTCCTCCGGACAGACGTGGATGTGATGCAGCATTTTGCAGCTCAGGCGACGGTAAGTCTATTGGAAATCTGGCTGCCTTCGTTTTCAGAAATGTTCAATACAGGCAAAGGTTGCAGACTGGGTGACTTTGGAAACCATCCTTTGTCAGGAATCTCCTGAACTGGAAAAAAATAGATTCACAGATCTGCTGGTAACCGTACACATTCCTGAAAATGTAGAACAAAATGCTGATGGAACAAAGGCCAGATGAATATCAGATAAGCTAATGGTCCAGAAGGATTTCTGAAACAGGTCATTTTACAGTCGAAATTGGAGCAAATGACAACTAAGCAGAGCGGTGGACGAGGGAAAAAATAGAGAGAAAGTCAACAGAGAGAGGAAATGGAAGTCTGTGCCACGGCATGAAGGAACACAAAGTGAAAGTTTAAAAAAAATCTGAAAATGAAATCAGATGGACCTGTCAGTTCAAGCAATGTTTACAATTTCCATTTGACAGTGGGTATTTATCTCACACTTTTCAGGCAAAATAAAACGAGCCAGAAATTCTAAAAGGGAAGAAGGCAACGAGGAGTGCGAAGTGAGCATCTGCGAAGGAGGTGGTGACTCTGAGGATCTCCATGTGCTTCCCGGACGAGCACTGGCAAGTACTGAACATCCAACAGCTCACCAGCCAACGACACAGGAGCCTGGGCTCCAGGCCTCGCCCCAATAAGCGCCCGGACGTACCCGTGAGAATGGCGGGGGTCCAAGGAGATTCACAGTGATTGCGGGAGCCCGGAGCAACGGCGTCCATCAGAACTTCTCTGCGGGGTCCCAGGGGGCGCCCCTCGTCCTTTCAAAAGACCTTTCCCGAACACTCAGCCCTCTTTCTGCTGCCAGAATTGAAAAAGCAAACATGCACAAATTAGAAAGAGATCCACACGGATTTCAAAAAAAATAATTGGGGGAAAATGCCACTGATAATTAGCAAGTCCTTGTCCGTAACGTCCATGCACACAGCATCCCGATGAAGCTTTCCTACTGAACTTGGGGCAACGCTCTGCCTCAAAAGCGCCAAAAGTGACCTCGGCGTATTCTATTCAGCACGCCACTAGCTGTTCTGCGTGACAGTTCTCAGCATCTGTAAGGCAATGATTCATTTTTAGCTAACTAGTCTGGATATTTCACTTCAGCATGTTTTCTGATTGTGTTTAGAGTGTGAGCGTGTGTGACGCCGAGAGGAGGTGGTTTCCTCCGCCAGGACGTGGTCTCCTGTCGGATCCAAACACCGATTCGAGAGATGCTGTGTCTGGGGCATCTGAGGTCACATCCCCTCTTCCTTCTGAAGGCCACGCGAGTTTCTCGTTGCTGCTTTTACTACTGTTTGCCAACTCATTCGTTCATTAATTCACCTATTTGCTCAATTGTTCATTCTTGCAGTACATAATTATTGCAATAAGCAATTATAACCAGCTCAATATATGTCAAATGCAGTGTTTTGTTAATAAATGAAGAGATAACATTATTAACATCAACTACGTTGGAATAAACATGTAATTGTATTAAGATTTAAATTATAATAAAATTGTCATATTCAATTTACTTGGGAGTTTAACGTAGAGGGATAATTAATTATAAATTAGGATTTGAATACGCCTGTTCAGTTCCCAAGTATACTGTGATGATGAGCTCATGGCCTAATAGAAAGAAAAAAGTCCTGTAAATAAAGAATCCCACCTCTTAAATGTTCAGTACGTGTAGTTATAAAGTACAGGGAAAGAGCTATTGACTGGCTTTATATGGGAGAAAAGACCTTTAGGTTAATCTTAATGGATCAGGAATTATTTATTGAGAGAAAAGTGAAAAAAAAAAACCCTCATTCCAGAAGAAAACAAATAGCTCAAATACAAAGTTACAAAAAGAAAAGGTTTATCTGAAGACCTGTGAGCAATTTAATATTCGGAAGAACAGCGTTAACGCGGAGGTATGATGACAGTCAAGAACAGGGACACAGGAAGTGCATGTTCTCCGCGATCTCTATTAGTCACGTGAGTCTGTCGTAACAAAATGCCACAGGCTGGACAGCTCAACACAACTGGTTTCTCATAGTCCCGGAGGCCGGAGGTCCAACCGCGAGGTCCTCTCTGAGGCCCCTTGCTCAGGCACAGGAACAGGAAGAGAGACAGTGCGATCTCTGGTGGCTCTCTCTGTAAGCACAGCCTCCTATAATGCCAAGGCTCCTCCCCCGTGACATGGCACAGTCTTAATGACCTCCTTATAAGCCTGGCTCCAACAACACCACACTGGGGGTTAAGACTTAAGCACGGACTTTTTAGAAGAACATTATTTAATCCATAGCTTTCCACCCATGGCCTCCCAAAGCTCACGTCATCCCTGTACGTAAGATACATCCCATCCCAACAGCCTCTGAGGTCTTCACTTGTTGCCATATCAAGTCCAACGTCTCATATAAATAACACCTCAACCAAACATATGTGAGGCTGTCATGTTGTGAGTGGACTGATGACCCTCTGATGACAGCTTGGGTTGAGTTTTTGACAAAGGAAATGGGGGGGCAAGAAGCAGACGAATGTCTGAGGTCTGAAGGAAGTAGATTTCACAAGATTTAGGGACCAGCTGGGTTTGAGGAATGGGAGGAAGCAGAAGTCCATTAGATCGCCCAGGTCTCCAGCGCAGATGAGTGAGTGTGTGGTGTGGCCATTAATCAAACACAGCGGGAAGAGAATAATTGTGGGAGGATAATAGATTCGGGGAGAAAGCACACGCAACTAACTGTTGCCTTCACTTTTCCCTATAAATCTCTAAATCTAATGCATAGCTAATGGAGTGCATCCATTTACTTCTTGCCTTTTGTCAGGCCTCTCTGACCCCGGTCTTTCTAACCTTCATTTGTATGGGTTCATGACAAAAGACTATCTGCGTCATGGAGAAAACCAGTGACACGCCACTGTACAGTCTGGTCCAGAAGCTCCCATTTGGGCATTACTCTGTTGCCTCGGGTCCGACACATGCCAGGTGAGCTCCTGTAGCTCCTTTGCTGAGCTACGTTTGAGCCTCCGCAACCTGTGGCCCCAGCTCCGGCTCCTGACCGGTGTCCCAGTGCAGCTGGTCCTGGGAAAGGACCTCCCATGGTTGAGGAGGGGGGGTAGCGGGTGACCTGCTGTCCTTTGCAGTTCACACTCGTCCCTCTCTCTTTGGCTACAGGTGGGGATTCTGTTTAAACCCAGGCGGCCATCCCCATGAACACCCTCATTCAAGCACACACGCGTGCTTTTCTTTTTAACCAGGATGTTGGTGATATCAGAACACACACACATGTTTTGCTTTGTTGTGTTTTGTTTTTTGTTTTTTACCAAGGTGTTGCTAACCTTAGAACAACCACCACCCTAGACTTTTTCTATAAATTCTCCCCCAAGACAGAGACCTTTGGCTGAGGGATACCAACAGACATCACACTGTTTTTTTTTTTCTTTTCCCAACTTAACGTATTATTCAAACTGCTTTGGGGCATGCCTGGGGCAGACTTTATGGCTTGATCAATGCCTATAGTAAAAGCCTCTAATTGTCTAACTCCAAATTAGCCAAGGCCAAGGTTATATTGATAAAGTTTATGGAGATTTACTTATACATATCCTTTAAAGAAACTTCAGTTTCACAGCTGTGGGGGTCCTACATTTGGGCCTAGTTGATTTATTTCTATTTTGCTATTTTCTGAGCCATAAACATTTTAAGTTCAGCAAAAATACATCAAGTTAATAAGCTATATATGAAACTCTATACAGATAATTTCAAATATTATAGGAATGAAAATGATGACGTATTTTTCATGTTCTTTTACAATATACACCAAATATATTCTCTAATTTACTCTTATTAGAGCTTGAGTTACTGTGAATAAACAACTACAAACTCCATATTTTATTACAAAATAAATACAGTAAGTAAAACACTTGGAAACAAATGATGCTTTCTGTAACACATGGGTCGGTACACAGCGTCATTCTTGCATTTGCGTGGAGTTTCCTGACAGTTGATAACGGCCCTTAAGGGGAAAGCACTCCTGAGAGTGGTGTTATCGCATTTCAAGTTATTGCTTTAAAGCAATTAAAATTCTAATAGTTTTTCTGCTCTTTTGGACTCAGGGAAGTATAAAACAGGAATATTAATGAATAATGATTTACCCTCTGGAATATAATTTCTGTAGGGTTTGAAAATAATAACTGCATTATCAATGATAGGTGCTTCCAATACTGGTTTAGAAGAAGGCTATACTGGGCTAGGATTTTATTACGCATTTTTGTGATTTGCTTTAATATTTACCTCACAATTTTAATGCGGACAGTTATATTGTCTAATAAGAATGAATGTGTTTAATTATTGCCATAAAATGTTAGTTCAAAACAAAGCACACTAATACCAATTTGATTAATAAAAAAGGTGGGAAAGAAGAAAATACAAAGGCTCAGCTAATCATAAAATACTGAGAAATGGTTTGTGAACTACACAAATTAGACTTTTATAGTATTTACTTTTACTTCTGAAGAAATTTAGGGTTGCAGTTAATATCTTTAAGGACATGCTAGCTTTTGAAATAGTTTGTTCATTAAAAACTGACCGGGGTCATTCTTGGCCACACCTGTCCTTCCAGAGAAAGCAAAAACAAGAAAAAAATTGCTGCGAGTGTAACTGTTACAAGGAGGTATTGTTAAGTGTAACATCGATCTTTTGCTTGATTGATGACACTTGTTATCCTCGGTAACACCAAACGGAGGTTTCGGGCAGCAGCAGGCATCTATGTTTTTACCTGCCTGGTATGCACCCCCTTCTGGTGCCAGCATCCACATCTCCCTCTGGAGAACCACCCCCTCATTCTGCAGGGGCCTGGGTTGGCTCAGTCCGAGGCTGGCCCTCTCCTCCTGCAAAAGATTGTACCCCCAAAAGTTGGACAATTAACTTCCAACAAGGCTGCACATTAGGGCTCCTCCATGTTAGGGGTCTCCTGGCTTCTGTCCTCGGTAGACATGGGTTGGGTTTTACCAAATACCCATTCTGTTCCATAAAGCTTTCTCTTAAGTTAAAAAGGAGTTGGGTTTTGTTGCATTGAATCAACTCATCATAAATAACACCCAGGCACACACAGCCATTCCCGTGAAATGTTTGAGAATAGATTCAAGTTTCTAGAAGTAATGAAAATAGAGTATAATTAAGCACCTCCACTTCAGGAGGCAAGTAGGCACACCATGACAAAAGTAACTTTCAGGGGACTAGGATTTCCAGAGATCAGAACCAGATCTGGTCTCTCCTCAGATCTTTTCTGCCCTGGTGACCTTGAGTAAGTCATTCAACCAGGTTCTCACGTTCGTCTTTAGTGGGGATAACAAGGCCAGGTCATCTACTACAAAATTTCGTATTCCCTGGGCCTTAGAGTTCCTACCCACAATTTTTTTTTTGCTTAAACAGTATTTATAAAAATGTTAAGAGCATAATCTACCTGCCCCATAGGTTAAGGGAATCATGGACATTTGTCATCCTTTGTCTCCCCAGTCTCTGCACCTCAGAGCTGGTAAACATCATTGAGCAAAACAACCCGTCAGCCCGCAATCCCCGACAGAATCCCACAGCACCAGAGAGAAGCTTGAGCAAGTCCTTCCAACAGGATAAGGGGATGTGGCAGGCCCTTCCCAAGCACACGAACACAGCTTTGGCTCTGAGTCAGGGTTGTGGGATGCACAGGGGCAGGGGCCGTGACGAAATACTCCCTTCAGACAGTAGTGCTGCAGGAAGAGAAGAGGCTCAGGAGGACACAGGGAGGGAGGCTGGGGGGGGGATGTCAACGTCCCCCTGTGGGAACAAATGGAAGAGTCACCTAGAGCATGTTCTCACCCCCGCATTCGGTGTGGCCGTTGGGACAGTGGTGGAAGCTGAAGTCCCTGCTGGATTCTGCCTGAGACTTGGACTATTGAAATGGCTGTATAAGCCCTGAGCCTGGCTCTCTGGCCCTCCTGTCCCCCTTCCCACGGGGAGAGGTTCCACACTAGCAGAATCAGCATTACTTGGGAACTTGACAGAAATGCAGGCTCTCAGGTCCAACCTTACCCCTACTGAATCAGCGACTGTGGGGTCAGGGGTGGGGATGGAAGCCACCTGTAATTTAACCTGTCTTCCAAATGATTCTGATAAACCTTTAGGTTTGAGAATTGCTTGTCCCAGAGAGCAGGTTTGAGACTAGACCAGGTTCTTTCGAATCTATATCCTTCACTGTCGGTAGGTAGACAGACGGCAGATAGTAATTCTTACCTTGTCATCTTGGACGGTTTCCATGACGCACATTATGTCCTGCATGACTATTAGCTGTCATTATCCAACAGTCACTTAATACATTTATATTGGCTTAGCACATATGGTATAAGATTATATTGCTGGCAACTATTAAAATAATATAAGGATCTGAAAAAAATAATTGATTAACAACTATACTGTAATGTGTTTTGCATTTTAAAAAAGAAAAAAGTTTGAAATAACACTATGAGCAGCAAAGAATTATAATTATCCATGAAACAATAACACTCATTCTCCCTTCCTCCCAGCCCCTTGAAACCACACATCTTCTTTCCCTCTGTGAATTTGACTACGTTGGTACCTCATTTACAGGGAATCATGCAATATTTGTCTTGTTGTTACTGGCTTATTAACTTAGCAACATGTCTTTAAGTTTTTTTCATGTGGTATCATGTGTTATGTGTCAGAATTTCTTTAATTTTAAGGCTAAATAGAAGATGAAAGTGTAGGTAGATATGTTTTGTTTCCTTGCACAACCAAAAGGAGGGCAACAACAAATTTAAAAACAAAAATAACAACCAGAACTACCAGAAAATTGAACTGTATAGAAGTCCCACAACCAAGGAGTTAGAGAAGAAATATTCATCCAAACCAGTAGGAGGGGCAGAGATGGGCAGCCGGGGCAGAGAGGACTCATAGCAAGGCTGGTGGCTGGAGGGCCAGGTGGGCAAGGCAGTGGCTGGTGGGCCAGGTGGTCCCACCTTTGCATGCAGGTAAACCAGGAGGAACAACTGGGGAGAGAGACAGGCTGACCAACTCAGGGTTCCAACCCAGGGAAATAAAGACTCAAAGCCAATGACTGAAAAATCCTGTGGGGGTTGCAGTGGCGGGAGATATTGCCAGCCTCACAGGAGGGTTCATTGAAGAGACCCATAGTGTCTGAGAAAGTATACAAATCCACCCACCCAGGAATCAGCACCTGAAGGGCCCAATTTGCTTGTGGGTAGTGGGGGAAGTGACTGAAAGCTGCCCTAGAGCCGAGGAATCAGCATTGTTCCTTCTCAGACCCCTCCCCCACATACAGCTCCACAACACAAAGATCTGGGTTGCCCTGACCTGGCAAATACCTTAGGCTCTGCCCCTTACTATACAACAGGTGTGCCAAGACAACAAAAAAAGGACCCAAATTAAAGAACAGATAAAAGCCCCAGAAAAAAAAATAGAACTAAGTGGTGAAGAGATAGCTAATCTATCAGATGCACAGTTCAAAATATTGCTAATCAGGATGCTTACAGAATTAGTTGAAGATGGTCGCAAAATAGAGGAAAAGGTGAAAGCTATGAAAAGTGAAATAAAGGAAAATGAACAGGGAACCAACAGTGATGGGAAGGAAACTGGGACTCAGAACAACGGTTTGGACCAGAAGGAAGAAATAAACATTCAACCAGAACAGAATGAAGAAATACAAATTCAAAAAAAATGAGGAGGGGCTTAGGAACCTCCATGACAACTTTAAACATTCCAACATCCTCATAATAGGGGTACCAGAAGGAGAAGAAGAGCAAGAAATTGAAAACTTACTTGGAAACATAATAAAGGAGAGCTTCCCTAATCTGGCAAAAGAAATAGAAGTCCAGGAAGCTCCGAGAGACTCAAAGAAGTTGGATCTAAGGAAGCACACATGAAGGCACATCACAATTCAGTTACTCAAGATTAGAGATACTGAGAGAATTTTAAAATCAATAAGAGAAAAGGAGACAGTTACCTGCAAAGGAGTTCTCATAAGACCATCAGTTGATTTCTCAAAAGAAAACTTACAAGCAAGAAGGGGCTGGCAAGAAGTATTCAAAGTCATGAAAGGCAAGTACCTACAGCTGAGATTACTCTATCTAGCAAAGCTATCATTTAGAATGGAAGGGCAGATAAAGTGCTTCCCAGATAAGGTCAAGTTAAAGGAGTTCATCATCACCAAGCCCTTGTTATATGAAATGATAAAGGGACTTATCTAAGAAAAAGAAGAAGATCAAAAATATGAACAGAAAAATGACCACAAACTCACAACTATCAACAACAAAACCTAAAAAAAAAGCAAAAACAAACTAAGCAAACAACTAGAATAGGAACCGAATCTTAGAATTAGAGATCACATGGAGGATTATCAGTGGGGAGGTGGAGGGACAAGAATGGCGGAAAAGGTACAGGGAATAAGAAGCATAAATGGTAGCTACAAAATAGACAGGGGAGGGTTAAGAATAGTATAGGAAATGTAGAAGCCAAAGAACTTACATGCATGGCCCATGGACATGAACTAAGGGAGGGGGGAAATGCAGGTGGGAGGGGTGCATGGTGGAGTGGAATAAGGGGGGGTAGGATAACTGTAAGTGCATGATCAATATATTTTAAAAATTTTAAAAGACTAATTTTTCACTTTTTATATTGCATGTTCCTTACAACTCTATGTATTGTCTATTTATTAACACAGCTTTATAATCACTTTATACTCTTGTCTTTTAAATTCTATGAGAGAATAAAAAAGTAGAATTGCATCACAAAGTTACAATTATAAATGTTTTTATATTTGTTAATATATTTACATTTACTGGAGAATTATATATTTTTGTCTGGCTTTGATTTATTATCTAGTGAGCTTTAGTTTTAACACAAAAGACTCTAATTAGCATGTCTGTTAAACAGGTCTAGTGTAACAAACTTCTTAATCTTTTTAAATTTGAGAATGCCTAATTTTCCTTCATTTTTGAATGCATGTGTTGTGGGACATAGACCTCTCACTTGATATTCTCTTTATTTTATCACTTTAAGTATACCCTTCTAGCCTCTTGCTCTTTGGCCTCCAACAAATTCTGCTGAGAAATCTTCCTTTTAATTACATTGAAGATCACTTGTATGTGATAAGTCCATTTTCTTTTGCTGATTCCCTTTCTTTGACTTTCAGCAGTATGGATTTAACATGTCTCGGTGTAGGTCTTCTTGGGTTCATCCTATTGTAATTCATTCAGCTTCTTGTATTTGTGTACCTGCCTTGTGGTGGCTAATTTCATTTACCAGCTTCACTGGACCAGAGCAGAGCACATCCAGATATTTGATTAAGCATTATCCCTTGTGTTTCTGTGAGGGTGATTTTGGATAAGATTAACATTTAAATCATACATAGAGTAAGTAGGATTATCCTCCCTGTTGTGGATTTGAAGGCTTGAGTAAAACTAAAAGGATTGCTCTTCCCACATAAGTGCAATCCTCCTGATAGACTGCCTTCAGACTTCGATTGTCCATTTGTCGGTTTGTTCTGCCTTTTGACCTGAACCGCCCCCACCCAGGTTAAAATGGGCTTCCCCAATAACTGGCAAATGAGGTTTGTTCTGCTCCTTCTGGAATCCGGGAATAAAATCCCACAATCCCACCAGGACACACAGGCTGCTGACTTCAAGGCAGCTGGCGAGACCGGGAGGAGGTGGGGCAAAGACAAGTAAACATGCCACACAGTTTTATTTAACATCTTTAAGTGGCCTCTTTTTTTTCATGATTTAGCATTCATTTTGAATTGCTGTAAAACTCCACCTATTTTCCAGAGCTTGGACAAAGGTGCTTCTGACTATTTCTGTGTGTTTTTGGCGTCTCCATAGGAAGAGGGGAGCTTGGTGACGCCTGCTCTGCCAGTTCGCCGATGTCACTTCTCGGTCACTCTTCATAGTACCACTTTGTGCTAAGTTCCTTAAGGTTGGGATCATTCTTACAGTCATGTAATTTCTAAGAAGACTCGATTTAAAGGTATGCATTTTGCTGTACCCTGTCAGTTTATGAGAAATCACCTCCCAAATATGTGAGAAAGCAAAATGAATTAATTGCAATGATAACAGTTCATCGTCTCCAATTTAGGTGAGCTCAGAGGATAAAAACCAGAATCTCCTTCATAGTTTCTCCCTTGCTTAATCCTTAAACCTACATCTGAGGAGCCGCCCACTAAAACTGAGGTCAGTCAACGCCCCTGGTGGCTGTGATGACGGAAGGGCACTCAGACGAAGGGCTGACGAGGGTCATCCATGTCACCATTATCTCCTGCATCAGTTGGTGTCCGTTTTGCAAATATGACTTGTGTGTTTTATTTCAAATAATTGCAGTTGCATGCAGTTAATGAAACATTAACTTTAGAAATTATACAGAAACTTAACATTCAAAGTCCAAGTTCAATGATTAACCTGAACTCCTGCCCAATGCAGTGACAAAGCCAACCCTTGACTCTTGAGGGCTTAGTTCTGTGCTTTGTTTCACAATCCCTTGCACTTTATGAAACGACTTTTTATCTTCCTTTTACTATTACAGTTGTATAATGTAAAAAAAATGAGAGCTTCAGCCAAGTAACTCACAAAAGTAACTAATTTTGACTGGAGCCAAAAACAATGAAGCAGGTCTGGAAAAGAAACAAGCAAACAAGCAAAACAAAAACTGGACCTGGAACAAAGGTAACAAATATGGACAATAAACAGCTGAATGGTATTATGCCAAGGGGAAATTCTAAAGTGCTAACTGCAAGAAGCTACAGAAAAATTTAATGTGGTAGGTGACAATCCTGTGTCCTTGGGGATGCAAAGCAAGACAATTAGAATGGAAAGACTTGAATTGAAACAGCTAGAGAAAGAGCTTATTTAAGGACATATTCAGAAGTTGAAATATTTCTCTAAAAAGTGTTTATGCATTTGTATCCAACACAGGGCATTTCTACAATGGAAATGGAAATTGGAGGTTATCTCCCGCAATCAGCATAGATCACAGATGAAGAATGTGAAACAGAGAAAGGTGACCTCGCTTCACCAAGGTGAAACTTCTTAGTGGGAAAATTACCAACAGAGCTGGCCTTGTAATAGCTTCAGAAGCATTTTCAAGCGTATTTTCCTTTCAATGGGGAGCTAGGTAATATTCAAAGGCTCAAATCTACTTCATAATAGCCCACATTTTGTTGAATGGCAGAATTATTCAAGGTTACACAAATTCAGGCAAGAATAACATCTATGGGGCTGGTTTCCTGCCTCAAATTTCTTATATGCTATTTATTCTCAAAGGATATCTTAAATGTTTTCTCTACTCACTTATTCACAATGGGCCTTAATTAGCAGTCCCTGCACATCAGAAGGACCATTTTTTTTATAATGTTACTTGTCCACCACCGTTTGGAGGTAACGCTGCCCTATAGGAAGGAGACATTACCTAGGCAAAGAATTAGACAACCTGAATGGCAAAGAAAACACAGCTTTCCCCACAGCAATGCAGAACAAAGCCCTGTGAGGAGCACACCAGCAAAAAAAACAAAAAGAAGAAGAAGAAGAAGAAGAACCATAAGAAACAGGATAATGGAGGGGAAGATTCCATGTTTTTAAAATGAAGTTAGCTTGAAGAGGAAATTATCATAAATGCAGAAAGTGATACTTGTAAAAATCATGGTAATATTCGAAGGTAACATTTCTCCCACATAAAGATAAAACTACATTAAGAAGAACTCGTAAATGATATGAGTAGACTTGCTGAAAGGATTTGCTTTAAAGGTCAATACTCAATTAATGTAATTGCTAAGATTCTGACATGGGGCCTGATTTACGAGTGCAGGACGAAAATGCCCTGTTTTTAGAAACCAAAGCCGTTTCCATAGTTTACGTCATTCTCTGCAACCTCCTGTATCCACGCGCTTGGGGACCGAACGCGCCCGTGTGGTCCGGGGAGGCCTGGCTCCCTCCCACGTGGCCCATGGAATGGACTGTGCCCAGTGCCATCGAGCACCGTCGGCTGCGGCTGCATTCCATTAGGTCTAACGTGCGTTTCAGGTGCTACGCAAGAGTCGCCGGGGCTTCAGCAATAACTGACGCATTTGAGATGTTAAAAGGTAAAGTGATCGATAGGTCAGCGGTAGAATGCGATGGCTAAAACTGCACCGAATGGCTACTTTGTGTCTGCTCGACATTAAGTGAATCTTTAAAAGCTTTAAAGTAAGAGTTCTTAGATTTTTCTAAAGGCTACTTCTCGGCTATGCCTCCTAACTTCTTAGAGTAAGCCAAGGTTCTCCTGATTCTTCACAGTTAGAAATAGCGTGCCTCACAGGTGCGCACAGCAGACTGGCAGCTGGCGGTGGGGGGTGCTGGGCCCCGTGTGGGAGGAGGTGAAGGGGTTAAGCAGAATGAAAACACATCGCTGTGGGTATAATGGCACATGGCCAGCAGTGCGGCCGTGGTCAGAGGGAAGGGAGGGCAGGGGAGTGCGAGGGGGCAAAGAGGGGACATGGTGGCAGAAAGAGACTTGACTTTGAGCAATGGGCGCACGAGGTGGTGTGCGGATGATGCTTTGTTGAATGTGCACTTGAAACCTACATGGTTTAATTAACCAACATCATCCCTATTCATTTATTAAAAAGGGCTGATGTTATGGGTTTCCCCAGAGCACACCCCAGTCCCGGCTCTACAGACAGTGCTTTGTGGGGTTGGGTAATTACACTGTATGGGACCAACCTCATTTTTATGGGTTTCTTTGAAATGCACATGTGTCTACATATACACATATACATACAAACACATATACTATATATTTACACATATTTAAAAGGTTTTATTTATTTCCAAAGAGAGGGGAAGGGAGAGAGAGAGATGGAGAGAAACACCAGTGTGTGGTTGCCTCTTGTGTGCCCCCAGCTGGGGTCCCGACCTGCAAACCAGGCTTGCGCCCTGACTGGGAATTGAACCAGCGACCCTTTGGTTTGGAGGCCGGCACTCAGCCCACTGAGCCACAGCAGCCAGGGCCGTGTTACATATATTTTGAATACCTCTTTTTATGAGAACAGGTGTCAGACACTGATGATCATGAGCATCTTGTAGGGACGAGGTAAGGAATAGGAAGCATAATTTCAGCCTTCGGACAGAGAAAATGTAACCATATTTGTGTTGATTCGATGATGCGGTGTAATGGCTAAGGTAGGAGTCTCTTCGGGAACTGTGAACCAAAGTTCTACGGCAGGGTTTTAAAAACATGTTTGACTGTGAAGCAGTTTACCTGGGCAATGTAGCAGTATGATATTGGGTTGGCCAAAAAGTTCTTTTTTTTTTCGTTTTACCTAAGATGGCTGTAGTAGTGCTCAGTTGTCTTTAACTTCATTTGAAACAATTGTGTTAGATTGCAGTGTGACAGCTGTCATACCCGTGTGCATTAAAAAAAAGACTTATCAAAATTGGTGAATTTTTGTGTAGGCATTTTAATATTGAAGATGGGAGAGAATAAGCAACATTTTCAGCATGTTGTCCTTTATTATTTCAAGAAAGGTAAATACGCAATTGAAACACACACACAAAAAATTGTGCCGTGTACGGAGATGGTGCGGTGACTGATCAAACATGTCAATAGTGGTTTGCGAGGGTTTGTGCTGGAGATTTCTCAGTGGGCAGTGCTCCACGGCCGGGCAGACCACTTGAAGTGGACAGTGATCAAGTCAAGACATCAACTGAGAACAATCAGCATTCTACCATGTGGGAGGTAGCTGCCATGCTCAAAATACACAAATCAGTGAGGTTATTGGTGAAAATGAAACAGTGGGTCTTTTCTTCCATGGACTGTTGGGCCAGCCCCACATGGAAGCAGGTAAGACAGAGGCGCTCCGATGGCCCGGGCTCCGTGCACCACAGAGCCCCGCCAGCCAGCCGGCAGCCGGCAGTCCGCGGGTGTGTAATAACCGCAAACTTTGAACCCCTCTGGTTCCTGCTTTAAAAAACATGAGTGGCATCAAGCACTCATTGCGGGGGGTGATCTGGACATCGTATTTGTAAGTTCTATTCTATTTTGTTGAGTACAGAACCTGGAAAATTTAGACAAGTCCAGTTTTTAGCTGTTGTCAAATAAGAAAGTCTGTAATGCTTATACAAATATGGCTGCCTTGTTCACCCACCAATATCACGGGCAGCGCTGTGTAGTGCTTCATCCTGCCCTACTCCCTGTTTCTAAGGATTTTCAGATAATTAGGATGCAGTCCTTTTTTGTTTCTACCCTTCAGAAGGTTGCAATTACGGGAGTGACAAATAACTGACAAAACAAGCAAAGTCATATGCGCACGAAATACAGGTACAAAAAATTGCTTTGGGCTGCAACAGAAGACAGTATTGTCATGCAGAGGTCCCTGGGGCCATGAGACCTCAGTGCAACTGTCCCTCGCAAACCCCCAGGAGCTCCAGAGGCCTTCCCTGAGAAAAGAGATAAGGATGTCCCACTCACGTGAGTGCTAGCAAGACGCAGTGCAAGGATGCTCTGCTCCGCCTGGTCCACGGAGGCCGGGGGTGGGGCTCTGCCCTTTAGGGCAGTTTGCTGAGGGAGCGATGCCAGCAGGCGTGAGACTGCTGACTGGAGATACCAGGGAAAGTGCGCCTGGACTACAAAGACGACACACGTGTACACATTCAGGGTAAGCACCGACGGGTTCTCCACTCCGACTCATGCTCCCGCAGCCACGTTCTCACTGCTGCCGAAGCTGTGGCGTGCGGTGCCGGGCCCGAGATGGGCGAGAGCACGCGCGTCCAAAGACAAACACTTTCTGTTCCCAGTTTGTTTCACTCGCCGCTCTGTGGTTCTCTTCTTGGAGGCTTATTTGTTTCTTCTTGGCCATGCATGCTTAATTAATACCCTTTTACTGCCAAAGGCATTTTATTACTCCCTAGACTGTAGCTTTTCTTGCTCTGCTGACATTTCTCTTGCATATACGGATTTGAACAAATAGTATTAGTTTAATGTAACATACAATTAGAGGATGATTAGTAAGCATTGTGGATGAACCCAGGGGTACAAAGATAAAATAATGCATGGTTTTTGGCATCAACATACTTACGAGCACACTTTCGATTTTTGTAAGGTAGTCCTTCAACTTTTCTGTCGCATAAATTCTGTGCTAACTTTTTCTTCCTTTCACTACTGATTTCAACTCCATCTGAGTACCACTGGATGGAGACTGAATTGCTAAAGGAGTATTATCTACTCATTGTGTGTTTCACCAATGGAAATGTAAACAGAACTCAAAAGCAGCATTAACAACCATCATTCCTCCCAAATTTGAGGGATGGTGCATCTTATAGTCTGAAAAATATGGTAAATACTTCTTTCAGAAGAATTCCAAATAATTTATGCAGATGCTGTCCCCTTAAGAAGGTGGAGCATTCCTCGGCATCCTTAACTGTACTCTGGGTACAGGTACTATCCTTCCAAAGAGCTCGGGGGGACACTTTACAATAGAGAAACCTGACAAAGACCATCTCCACCACATGGTTGAGATCAGCATCACCACCGATGAGTCCTGCTGGCCATGGCTCCCACTGACACGATGTGATGTGGATGGCACCTTCTTTCTGCAGTTTCCTTCCCCAAACCTCATACTCGCAGTGTAATCATAAGATAAATGTCAGATACACCCTGGTAAGGAGCTTCCAGAAGAGGCCTGACTGGCACTCCTCAAACATGTTAAGGTCGTCGGTAACAGTGAAGATCTGAAGCGTCACAGTCCAGAGGCGCTCAAAGAGGCGCGATGTCTAAAAGGACAGTGGGAGTCCGGGTGAGGTGTCGTATCAGAAAAAGGACAAACTGAGGAAACCTAAATACAGTGTAGCCTTTTGGTAACAGCTGTAAGTTAACACTGGCTCACTAGTTGTTACCAATCCCATAATCATGTAACATGTTACTAATCGGGGGAACTGGGTGTGGGCCCTATGGGAACTCTCTGTACTATCTGTAAGAATGTCCTGTACATCTAACGTTAGTCTAAAAGGAAAAGGATATTAAATTACGGGAAACAAGGGGATGCTGAATGAGATTTAAAATGACCGACTTCTCAGATGGGTGGCAGAGCGATGGGACAACGGGGTCATTAGGAAGACCCTACGCTGGCTTTTGTCATCGGTGATGGTTTCCTGGGTGAATAAATGTTCTGGAAATAACCAACGATATTAAAACGGTAGGAAAAATAGATGAAGGCACATCCGTGTCACCCAGCACTACCTGATCTTCGAAAATGACTCTTTTAGCACATTATATTCCTTGAAGAAAAACATTTAGTTACATTTTATCAGGCATCCTCTGGCAACTTTTCAGATGCACAGTGTCAAGGCTGTCACCTAGTTCACTCGCAACTGGTAAGGGACAGACAAGTGACAACCACACGCAGAAACACTGGGCGGCGTCTGGCTGGCGGAGCCCGGCTCCCAGCCACGCACCACGGCTCCGAGTCGTCCTCTGGACACGTCTGTCCCGAGTGCTGCCGGGGGAGGCAGGGGTCACGTGTGAGAATCCCCTACGAATGCGGGGATGGGTGCCCCACGGGTCACCACAGCGCAGAGTGATTCTCCGCTGCAGAGGCTGGAGAGGGGACCCAGGGGCGGACACGGTGCCATCTACTGAGGGGAGTGCTGCCGGCATGGAGAGAGGGAGCGTGAAGGGGTGACCAAGGGGGCTGGGCGTCTAAGGGCACGTGGGATGGGTTCTCCAAGGAGATGCCACGTCCCTGGCGTGTCCCTCCGCACGAGGAAGAGGCTGAGCGTCTGTGCCTCTGCTTTGCTGTGTCTGGCCCGCGTGTCTTGTGGGCCACACGGAAGGCCGGGCTCCCCTCGGGCGCGGGGACAGAATTCAGTCACCGAAGCCTGTGTTCCAGTTAAAAAGTTTCGCCTTGACATTGGATCAGTAACAACTTTCTTTTCTTGTACTGCCCACAGGTTTCCGTCTTCTCCAGAAACCCTGGGAATGTCCTTCAGAGCCGAGGTTGCTGTGGTTCAGGGCGTGGCTCCAGCTCCCCACGCCCGGGGAGCTGCAGACTCGGAACGAGCTCAGGACGGACGGCGGATCAGCTACTTCCCACCGACCTCCCCCCACACATTCTGGGTTGGAGGGCATCTGGACTCCAACTTTCCGAAGACTTGCCCTTGAATCCAAGTTTTATTGTGTCAGTACCAAAAAACAGGTATTTTATTACAATCAATCATGCCCCATGCAAAGTCTTTTTTTTTACTGCCTTTTTTTAGCTCTTTAGTAGACTGGTGATTTCTAGAAACCTAACATACAACAGGGGTTTAGCTTGGGTTTAATTTTATCAGCAGAGAAATCCGATTTAATGAGGGATTGGCACGCATTCCCGTCCTCAGGCTGGAGGGGGGGTGGGAACCGGAGGGACGTGATGGGTGAACTCGCGTGCCGGTTGGTGCCTGCCCTTCCCTTTGGCGAGACCAGCCGTGCAAATTACACCTAGGTTTGTTTACACGGTCTGCACATATATAGTCAATTACACTTCCCAATCAAATGCTTTTCCTTGGCGAACGCAGATAACTGTGCACCTCGCTCTCACCTGCAGTCTGCATTTAATTTGGTTTTCCCGCAGGCCGACCCAAATCACGGCCCGCACCATCAATCAAAAGAGCAGGCGGACACCCAATGGTTTTAATTGCAGGGCTGCCGGAGCAGATCTGTCCAAATCTATCCTTTTTTTTTAATGCCTTTTACGAAAGGACAACAGTTTGTGTTTTATAGACAGTAGTGCTGGGGAAAAAAGCCATTTGAATGCAACATCTTCTGGAATCTGGAAAAGACATTTTCACCCGAAGGAAGTGTGGACAGTGAGCAAGGGCCTCCTTCTTAAAGCTCACAGAAAAGTCTCTCGCAGAAGGTCCCGAAGCCCTGGCCCCCTGCAGGTGTAAGGGCTGCAGCGCTGTCTCCCAAGGTTCCGTAGGGGAGCAGAGGCTGGAGCTTGCGAAGGGCAGATAAATATGAAGAAGGTTATGTTGCCCTTCCTCCAAACAGTGAAAGCCAGACGGAGCGGCGCGGCTATATTTACACCAGGGTCGTTCACCTACCTGCCCCTCGCTTAGTCGGTCTCGAACTTTGATTTGTTGTTTCCTTCCTGGGTGGCGAGAGGAAAAACAACCCCCGCTCTCTTCCTCCCAGGCTCTCAATCCAAACTCTAAAAATACACCAGCCGCAATTAAATTGCAAATGCAATCATCAGGGTTTGATGCAATGGCAGTGACACGTGTTATGGAAAGTCCCCGGGAACCTTGCCCGGAGCCCCAGGAACCGGGTCTAGCCGAGGGCGGTGAGGCCCGGGTGCGCGCCGGGCGGGCGATGCGGGCGGAGACCCCCTGCGCCTCCCGTTCCTGGGATCCGGGAGTGGCGGAGCAAACGCGCGCAGTGCTGCCCTGCACGTAGTACCGGCTCCCGGCGCTTCCACGAAGCCCCTGTGAGCTTGTCTAAAAAGGGCCGCTGTTCCAAGGAAACTTGGCGAACCCTGGGGACCCCCGAGCGCTCACGCGTCCAAGGACCAGACGTCCCCGGTGTCTGTAAACAGGGGCCCGGGCTGCCGCCTCCAGTGGTCACGTTCCCAGTTCCGATCCCAGGCGCCGTGTAAGTCACACGTAACGACGTGCAAGAAGCAGGTTGTTGATTGAAGCGCGTAATAAAAACCAGGCGCGAGCGCCTTGCTCGAGGCTACTCACCAATAAAACCTCGGAAGAGGCAATAAGAGATCAGCGTGCTGCGTGTTCATTTTGCATTCACTGCAAGTTGAGACAGGTGATCTGTCTCATTTGGCTGTTTGGTTAAACAGAGTCTGTTCTTGCACATTTTTAAAGCAAAAATGCACTTGTTATAAGGGCCTCTTGACTTGCATCTAGAAAATGCAGCCCACCAGCTTGCAGGCAGATGGAAATAGTAAAACCTGGCTCCCCGGAATGGTAAAACCGGACAATGGAAGAAATTAAAATGGCTTTTTGCTATTTTAAATGAAAGTCAAACCGATGCACGTTGTGTCACGGTACACAAATGTGTACCGTGGGGGCGACAGACCCACAGCGTCTTGCAGCTGAAACATTGAAAGAGGAACGCAATACGGGTTCTGTTGCTCAAAACTAGGGGGTGAGCAGACCTGAAACTGGAGACCTTAACTGCATAGGGAGAAAAACTAGGGTCTGCTTAGGGTCTGCTTATGGTCCGGGTGAGTCGATTATTCAAGTTCACAGTAGAGAAAAGTAAAAACACGATGCATCGCGTTTCATCTGTGCGTGCTCACGTGCATTGCTCGATGAAAGGGTGCATCGTGGGCGGAGAAATTCCCGTTTGGCACATACATCCCCTGATCTCTCTCTCCTGTGCTCTGGTCTCGTCGGATCTGTGTCAAGTGTAGGTCAATGCCAATGGAGCCACAGGACAAGGCGGAGAAACGGTGCTAACACAAGAATCAAGTCCGGATTCAGAACACCAGGTGTTTATGATGAAGGGGACACAGAGGAGTTGTTTCAAGTGTGTGGTTTCCCTCTTCAAGCATGGGGAGGCGGGAGGAGATTGATCGGAGGGCTTTGGGGCAAGGCTCGAACCCGAGCAGAGAGGTGCAGAGAGCTATATACACTCCTTTCCTCATGTTCAAGACCTCCTCCTGGACCATTCATTGTTTTGCAAAGCTTGCTTCCCCATTTGGGGGGAAGGCACCAAAGTAAACATAAAGGAACACTAGCCCCGTCATCACTGAGCCGACGGGACAGTAAGGACAACCAAGAGTAAGTGAAGGGACGCCCTGCGGGACTGAGAGCAGCAGGACCCGCCGCTCGCCCCGGCCCGCGGCCAGGACCAGCCAGCTCCCAGGGACGGACCTCCTGGCAGCCGTCACCTTCAGTCCAGAGGGTCTCACCGTTGGCTCGGCTTTTGAATTTTTGCATATCCTGGGACTTTGGATAAGACTTCCAAGTATAAATGCTCTGTGTTTGTGTAGCGTCACTCCACAGTAAGAGAAGATGTCTAAACGACTACACGGAGCACCCAGAGGGACTCTGCCTCCTGCACACTCCGGCAATGACGAAGGGGCGGGGGGAGCCCTGTGACGCCACTCTGGTGTCTGATCGGGAGGGACGCAGGACACTGGCCAGCTGGTGGCAAGCTCAGTGACGCACACGGTCTGTAACGGTGTTAAGGGTAAAATAAAGCAAGCGTGATTAAATCATGCATAACCCAGCCCCGGCTGGCGTAGCTCAGTGGATTGAGCACGGGCTGCAAACCAAAGCATCGCAAGTTCGATTCCCAGTCAGGGCACATGCCTGGGTTGCAGGCCATGACCCCCAGCAACCGCACATTGATGTTTCTCTCTCTCTCTCTCTCTTTCTCCCTCCCTTCCCTCTCTAAAAATAAATAAATAAAATCTTAAAAAAAAGAATGTCATTGATAAAGTAAAAAAAAATGAATCATGCATAACCCCATGAGGGCCATGTGTATTCATTTATTTACTCTTCCTGTCGGCGACCTTGGGCAGACAGAGGTCATTTCCCACGCACACACTGAGGAGTTTCGCCCACGCTCACTGGTGGCTGTCTGCACACCCCAACCTGGAGGGCCGGCAGCTGTAACTGCGTGGGCGCCCCTCCCGTCCGGGCAACCCGGAGGGAACAGGACAAGTGGGAAGTCCCAGCGGGACAACTTTACCTCTGTCAGCTCGCCGGCCTGTGCATGAAACGGCTCTTCCAGAGGTGACCACTTTGCTTTGTTGGTTGGTTTTGGGTGGGTTTAGTCTGGCGTCTGCTCTGCCCACCGTCCACGGAGGAGCCAGGGTGGCTGCATCCTACACAGCCCCTCAGCCCCTCCATCCTTGTCTGGGTTCCACTGCAGGCTGTCTCCCCAGCCAGTGGGCGAAGGGGTCGGCCAGGAAGACCTTGGTCTTCTCCGGCGACGTCCAAGTCCATCGCCCCTCACCCATCAGTGAGCCGTAATTATCTGCCATTGTTTTCACTTCTGCCCCCTCAGCCTGGCCCAGGTGCTGCTCTCAGAACCTTCCCGCTCCCTGCCCGTGAGTGTTGCCGTCGCCTGGTCTGGGGACTGTGGGTGTCCTCAGGCTCCGGCCGGGCCGGGCAGCGGGGTGAAACCCGCCCGCTCAGCTGGAGCTGCTGGCATGGAAACCAGCCTGGGCCACGGGACGAGGGTTTGGTGCTAGTGAGTGTGCTTTATCCTGGGAGTGAATGCTGGTTAAAGCAACCCGTTCTGCAAGGGAATCTCGTTAAAAAAACAAAACAGAATCATACTAGTTAGAACATAAAGATGCTGTCAAAGACACGGGTTATTTTGACTTTGGCAAATAGTCTTTTCATTTTATTAGAGATAGATAACTCACATAAAGACAAATGTTCTGAAAACTAATGTTGCTAATTACTGACTAATAACAACTAATATGAAAAAAGTTTTACAAGTATGCTTTGGGGTTGTATCCTTGGCTTATACTGCGAAGATGTATTTGTTTTCACTTGCATGAGAGTGATGATGGAAAAAAGGCGATTGTAGGTGGTAGCAATTTGAGAATGATGCTGTTGTAATGGGTAGTGCAAGGTTTTAAATTAGACAATCTGCAGAAAAGAGAAATACCTCTAAAATATTTTAATATCAATACAGACAAATCATTGCATTTGGCTTCAAAGGAAAATAATACAGTGAATGAATAAAACATCATTCTCGCATCAATTTCAGGAAAAAGTCTTTTCTGATAATTCCAAGACAATAAAAGTGTCGGGAATACACATGTCATGTTCCCACCCTGAAGGATTTCACGGTTGGTGTCACCCCAAGACACCGCAGTGAAATGCGTGGTTCGTCACGCGTTTAGTCAGTTGAACAGAAGAAAGGAGAATGGAGGAATTCGTGGTGTCCGGGGGCGGGGGCAGGGGGAGGAGCCTGGTCTGGAGGCCGCCCGCCCTTACTCCCGGACCTGACACCTGTGACCCTCCTGGAGAAAACAAGGAAGACCTAACTCTGACGACGGCACTGCTTGTATTAAGAAATACATGTTGCCCTGGCTGGCGTAGCTCAGTGGATTGAGCGCAGGCTGTGAACCAAAGTGTCGCAGGTTCGATTCCCAGTCAGGGCACATGCCTGGATTGCAGGCCACAGCCCCCAGTAACCACACATTGATGTTTCTCTCTCTCTCTCTTTCTCCCTCCCTTCCCTCTCTAAAAATAAATAAATAAAATCTTAAAAAATAAATAAAATAAAAAAATGAAGGCTCTATAAATATGAGCTTATTTAAAAAAAGAAATACATGTTTATTTGTTCATTAAGGGTAGTGATCATTAGTGAGCATGGAATTTTAAATCTCAGAACACATCTATAATTGATATTTTAAATCTCTGCTACAGTATTTTTAGCATGTGACAAGTTTTTAATAAATGATTAGCCCCAGCTGTTGTGGTTCAGTGAACTGAGTGCTAACTTGGGAAACACAGGGTCGCCGGTTCAATTCCTAGTCAGGGCACAGGCCTGGGTTGCGGGCCAGGTCCCCATTAGGGGGTGCGCAAGAGGCAACCACACACTGATGTTTCTCTCCCTTTCTTCCACCTTCCCCCTCTCTCTGAAACTAAATAAATAAAATCTTTTTAAAAAGTAAATAAAATTAAAAACAAAAACAGGTTGCAGGCCACGGCCCCCAGCAACCGCACATTGATGTTTCTCTCTCTCTCTCTCTTTCTCCCTCCCTTCCCTCTCTAAAAATAAATTAATAAATAAAATAAAATACATAAAAATCTTAAAACAAAACCAAACAATTGGCTCTCAGATGCTCTCCTCCTCTCTACTGTTTTAAAGTCAATTTCCTCAAATAAATTCTTGTTCTTCATCTCCAAATTCTCTCCTCCCATTTTGTCTTTTTTCACCCTCTCATTCCACTGCGAATGCCAAGGTTACTGACAACTGCCGCGTTGCCACAGCGAGGCCAGCTTACTTGCTGGATCTGCAGCCTTCCGAAGAGGTGGTTCCTCGCTGTCTTCTATCGGAAACCGCAGTCTCTGGGTTCCTTCCTTCCTTCTCACTGACTGCCCTTTTTCAACCGTCTTCCACCTTCCCCCTCTTCCCCAACCTCTGAACACCCTCGATCCCCGTATGTTCAGGGTCTGCGCTCACTGTGCTGGTGCTCACGGAGCCTGGCATTTTCAAATGAGCACCAGGGCAGCGAGAACGCGTATGCGGGACTCTGGGTGCGCACCCACAACTACAGACTTCTTATCCCTTCGTCGTTGTCTCCATCTCGCGTTCCAAGACATCATGTGTCCCTATCGGTATTTCCTTTCAAGTACCACTTAATTTCTAGGTCTGCCCGAGGTTCTGTGAAAGAGAGCTGATAATGGTTATGGTGATAATCTTGATAGTGCCTGTGGTGATGATGATGATGATGGTGATGGTGATAATGATGATGATGGTGATGGAAATGACTGCTTTATGTCACATAGAATTGAGTTCAAAACCTTTCTCTGTCACTTGGTAGCTGTATGACTGTGAACATTTTATTTAACTGCTTTGATGTCAATTCATTCATTTCAAATGATGATAATGTTGGAGACTCTTGTTGTCTCCACTGCTTACCCCGTCCTTTCGGTGAGCGGGCGGTCACTGAGGCACAGCGTCTACCGACTTCTTTATACTTCTTTTTCATCTTTTCCTAGTAATAATAACGTCCTGAGCAGAACCATATTGTTATCATTTTGCAAATGAATAAATTGACATCAAAGCAGTTAGGTACATTTCCCATGATTGCACAGCTATGCAGTTACGGAGAAAGGCTTTGAACTCAAATCTGTTTGATTCTGAAGTCATTCTGAAGTCCCTCTTTCACTAAATGAGTGACTACTACTGTTTTTAATCATTTTAGCTTTATCCTCCAGTAGCGGCCTAAAAATCAAAGAAAAAGAATGCTAATGTCGTTGCCCGAGTCCTGTCTGTTTCACCGACTGTGTTAACACGCTGGAATATTCGCAGCTTTGTCCATTTTACTTCCTTTTCCACAGGCCACAGGAGCAGTTCTGTGTTCTACCGCCATGTCATTTACCCCACTCCGTGTAAGAAGGGACTCTCAGGTGACTGAAGGGAATTAATATAACGAATAAAGGTGCTATATCTTGATTAGGAACATGAGCTTTAGATTTAGGGAGTTTTACGTTTGAATCCGAATGCATGCAGCGGTAGTGGTGGTGGTTTGACAAGGTGTGCAAATCGCCTGTCCCAGTCTTAATTTCTGTAGGGCTGTTGTTTGGATTCCAGGATGTAATCAATATAAAGCCCAAAGGGCACTCTTAGCCTATTATACATATATCCAAATTATGCGCTATTGTGGAGGGCCTAGATGACTCAACCATTCACTCCATACTTGCAGTGAATGGATAATCATGGGGGTACATTTCTTTTTGATCTTTTCCTAAGTTGACTTTACTTACTGGCATGCAAGAACATGGGCCACGTGCTTGTCGACAAAGGGTTCAATAAAAAATCAAGAAGATAAATTCTCTCACGTCAAAGAAGACGCAGGCCTGGGGGCTGAGCTGAGGGCTGGCTTAGCTGCAGAGAGGGACCGGGATGCAGGGGCCAGCGGAGGCTGCCCAGAAACACATGTGCAGTTACCGCCTCCTCCCAGCTCCCAGCCGCACTCGGACCCCGGTCCTCTGCACACTCCCAGCCGCGAGGAGGCTCAGGTGAACCCCAGGCAACACTGGAACCTCCCCTCCAAAATTCACGTACCTACATCAAAAGAACCTCTTATTTACAGAAATATTTTTATTCAATTTATCTTCACAACCTCAGAAAGTGTTTAATTTCCTTTAATGGGATTAGCCACCCCAGCCTTTATTACAATATGGGACATAATTACCCTGCTTTAACTTAATTTATCGACCTCATTAACATGCTTGCCTTTCACCATGATTACAAATCTCCGAAGAACTGAGAAGTCTCTGAACAGTAGGAAACTTACTGTGATTTATTGTCCACCCTGGCAGTCCTGAGAGCAAACTGATTTATCTACGTGGATCCCCACTGAGGAGAGGAGAATTTGGGGGGGAATGTAAGGTTTGGGGGGCGGGCAGGGGGGAGTGTGTTCATTCTTCTCATCGTTTAGTTGGGAGCCTGTTGCTTCCTGCACAAGAGCCAGAAGGAATCCCAGGCGAACCAAACCTTTAGCAATAGCCAGCTTGAGAATGTCATTTCTGCTACTGGGAAAGTAATTGTGTCCCTTTATTAGAAATGAAAAGCGAGGGCGAGTCTTAAATGTTCCAGCTGGTATTCGTTTTCCTCCCTCCCTGGGGATGTCTTTTGCCCATGTCTGAACAGTCCGCAGTTACAGGAGGCAAAGCTAACATCGCCAGCTCTCACTCCCTTTCTGACAAAAGATCACATCGCCAAATTTTCCCAGGAACATTGCTTATTTGCTGTAATGATGCACAGCCAGAAGATTAAATATACTGGCATGACAAGTGCCCTCAGGGTCCAGGCGGAAGAACTGTGACTTTCAAAGCTGGTGTTGTCACGAACGGAGACTGCAGCCGCCACGCAGCACCTGCTATTGTGTTAAGTCTCGGGTCGTTTTTGCAGTCGCCGCACGTGAGCTTTGATGGCGGTGGTAGGAGCACGGAGGTTGTTCAGTGTGAAATGAGAGTTTACCGCTGAAATCAGGACATTTTCTAGTAGAGCCAGAGTGACACGTTGGCACTCCTCAGGTTCAGGGGAAAGGAACCGTGGCGTCTAGGTTGCAGAAGGCGGGAGAACCCCGTACATCATGTCCCGGCTCTTGGGAAAGACACAAGGTTTATGCAAAGACTTGGGGTTAGTAAGCCCTAAAGGGGTTCAGATTTCCCTCCTCTCCAGTGTTTCTGTGAGTTTGTTTTCCAGCAGATAACAGCAGGCCTCTTCACAGCACTCCACGGACCACCAGACCAAGTTGGGTCGAACTGGCCCTGGATGCTCGAGCAGGTACATTTAGCAGCCAAATGACCCCACGATAAAGAGAGAGATAAGAGGAACCAAGGATGCTGGAACTCGAGAACAGGTGCTTCTGTTTGAAGCCGGAACTCTTTAAAAAAGTGGGAGGTCCACCCGCAAGGACGTTCCCGAGGCTACACCCAAGGTGGACACGCCTTGGACTCACCGTCGCCCTCTGCTGGACTGGCTCCCCGGGCTGTCCCCCGCCTTGTCCCACCTTCCTTCCCTTGCGTGGCTCAGTTGCCAGACTATCCAATCAGACCTCCGAGGGAGAGTTAGAGAGTACGCAGAGCCTCTCCTTACCTTCTCCAAATTTGCTCCCAGCCTGTGTCAGGGAGAGAGGTTGGGCCTCCTCCTCCTCCTCCTCCATTGGTTTCTCTGCGGGAAGACCTATTGCATCAGGATCTGGCCTCGCTGTTCGTGACCACGTGACGGGCGAGGGACCCACCACCTTTGCTCTGGAACGCTGTGCCTGCAACCCATTTTGCTCCAGTACAGCTGTGGGCGGGGGAATTTCATTTGTGCTCCGTTTGATGCACAAACTGCTATTGACTTTTATAAATTAAGAAAAAGATTTGGAGACATTAAATTAATGCATTTTTATTAGTTGTCAAATGTCCAAAATTCAGAGAGGGGAAAAAAAGAGTTTTGCTTCTTGTAATCCCTTCGTGTTCGTACCCGCCCGGGCTCACGGTGGGCTCAGGGGTTACGGGAAGGTGCAGCCGGAGAAGGAGCCCCCCCCAACCCCCCACCAGGACGAGAGGTTTGCTCCTGACACTCCCTGCAGCTTTGCACCTTGTTTCCAAAGCATTTCACACATCACCATAAAAGAGAAATGATCTCAAAAGCACTTAAAAGCCTTTTCTACACCCACTTTTCCAATAAATCTCAAACACATGTTTCATGCTGATCACAGAATGCGAACTCTGTGACAGGCAAACTACAGCATGGCCCTGTCCGAGTGCAGTGCAGTACATTTGCTCAAGCGGAAGGGCTAATGCCGTGAAACAATGCAATGAGACTAATGGAATTCACTCAAGTTCAGCTTCCCGACCACACAAGCTGTACATCACTGCCTGACGGTTTGGCACTGTTTCTGCACATATTATTTTGACGTGATTAAACCAGTTAGGGGAAAAAAAATGTTTACACACTGCAGGTAATTTGATGTGCTTCTTTCTACTTAAATGCGTTTTTCCTATAACTTTGATTCATGAGAAAGGTAGAGTTGATAGCGGCAATGTCATTCCAGACTAATCAGAGATGTAGGCTCTAATTTGTGTTCGGCTGGGTTTCATCATAGGTGCAGAGACGGGAGTGTGGGGCGTAGCGTCTCCTCTCTGTGTGATGTGTGCAGGGTAGCGGTTGCTAGGCAGCCAGCCTCCTGTTTGCAGAGAAGAGACAGGATTTCTCTATCTACGGGCATCTTCAACGCGGCCAGGTCCTCCGAGTTTCCATCTGAGTGTCTGTGGTGGGACAGGACCTGCGTGGCCCAGGCATGGTGCCTGCCCACTCTCCGTGAGGGTCCTGTCACTGGGCAAAGGGTCAGCGCAAGCGAGCATTCCTGAAACAGGTGGTTACCGAAACAGTTATTTCCTGGAGAAGCCAGCCTGATAATGCCTAAGAGGTTTAAAAGCTGCATTATGAATGTTTTAATTGAATTTCGTTTTAGCAGAGCAATACGCGTGCACTAGCTTAACAAGTCGGACGGTAAACTAAATGGATTATAACCCAAGGTTCTCTGCTCACCTCCCCCGCCCCTACATGGTCTGCCCAAAGGCAGCCACGCTAGCTTTTTTAGTTTGCTCGATCTCCATCGTTTTAAGTGATATGAGTGAATCGCTGCCATTAGATTCATTCATTTTAGACTTTGTCTCCTGACACCTCGGGGTAGATGGGGATTTCGCTCTCTTACATTACCAACATTTTTATTTGCTTCTCTCATTCTCCTATTATAACTGCATTAGCGTGTGGGGTAAAAGCAATATTCAGTGTTTATGTTATTAAAATATTCATTGTTATTATTATTATTATTGCGCTATAACAGGATTACATTGACCTTTTTCCAATTTGTACTGAAGTTAAGTATGCCTTGCTTATTTATTTTGTTGTTGTTGTTTTTATTTGCTCAGGTTTCTTTACATAGTTCTACATCTTCCAGCATCTTCTATTACCTGCTCAGTGTTATTTCCCCCAAATTAATGAAATTCAGGGAGCTGTGAGCTCCTCCTTTTTTCGAATGTCTTACTGCTGAGACTCATCCTCTCCTACGTGCTCCGGCCCTGCCCCCTGGCTTTCGGACTCCCCGTTCCCTGCGCTGTCCCCCGAGTCACGTGCGCTATTCCCTGGGCAACGGTTTTCCCCTTTCTTTGTTTCCTCCGTGGTTTGGGTGGGGCAGACCCTCTAACTGTGTCATCGAGTGTAAAAGGCTGCCCAAAGACAGAGGGCGGGGTGACAGGTCTCGTCGCCCCTCCTTTGGAAGTCGCCACCCCCAGCCAGGCTGAGCGCCCTCTGCCTGCTGCGCACGGTGCCCGTGTGCCCCTTCTTCATTGTCCGCCTGGAGGTTCCCTGGGCTCATCTCCTGTGCTGAGTGTCCCATCTTCTGGGTAGCATGACTCAGTTCTCTTTCTGGACACATCCCTCGTTCAGGGGAAAACACGTCAAGTACCTCTCAAGAAGAGGAAGCAAGGGTGGGGCATTTTTAGAGATCCTCCACCTCGGACGGAGAGCATCCTCATGATACTCGCGCGCACACGTCAGCACGTGACTGGGCATCTAAGCTGGAAATCACTTTCTGTGTGTGCTCGACGGCACGGCTCTGCCGACGTCCTGCTCCCAAGGTCGCTGGCCGACGTCTGCTGCTTTCTGCGCCCTGAACCTTCGTTGATTCCGTCTTTCTTTCTCTCTACAACTTCTTTGCGTTTTTACTGAGTTTCACGGGGTGGCGCTGGTTCATAAAATCATACAGGTTTCAGGTGCACAGCCCCACAGCGCGTCACCTGCACACTGTGTTGTGTGTTTGCCGCCCAGGCAGACTCCCTTCCGTCGCCGTCTCTCTCCCCTGCACCCTTCTTCCCCGCCCCGCCCCCACCCCCCAGCAATACTCACATTGCTCTTGTGCCCATGCCTTTTCGCTTTTCTTCTCGATCCTTCCCACCCCTCGGCTTCCACCCATACTGCCTGCGGCCCCGGTGGTTCTCATCCTGCCCTCCGTCTGTGAGTCTGTCTCTATTTTGCTGGGTAGTTCATGTGCTCATTAGATTCCACATGTGGGTGAGATTATATCGTGTTTGTCTCTCCGACTGGCTTACTTCACTTAGCATAATATTCTCCAGGTCCACTCATGCTGTTGTAAAGGGTAAGATTTCCTACTTTTTTTCTGTTTTTACCATTGAGTAGTATTCCATTGTGTCAATGTATCGCAGTTTTGTATCCACTTATCTACTGATGGGCACGTAAGTTGTCGGCATTGCTTGAGCAACTTGTTCTCGGCCTATTCTCCTCCCAGCAGCCCCCCACGAACGGCTCTCCAACAGACCACGAGTGGACACACAGAAAAGGGTTTATTGGGAGGGGCTGGCTCACGTGGTTATGGGGACTGGGAAGTCCCACATCAGCTGTCCGCATCCTGGAGGCTCGGGAAGGTCACGTGTGTAGCTCTGGACCAAACTCCAAGGTCCGAGACCGGGGGAGCCAATGGCGTGAGCCCCCGTCTCAGCCCAGGCTGGTGGCTGCAGAACCAGGGGTGCTGACGCCCCAGTGCAGGAGGAGGGGCCGTCCCAGCTCGTGCGCAGGACAGGCCGTGCCCTTCTCCTGCTCTTGGGTCGTCATCAGGCCCCCGGCGACTGACTGCGCGCGGCCCACCTGCACCAGTGAGGGCAGCTTGTCCCTGAGCCTGCTGACTCAGTGCGGAGCCACCAGAATGTCTCCAAAAACACACTGGTAGACACGCCCCGAGGTGTCTTACTGGCTCTCAGGGCAGCCCTGAGCCTGGCCAACACTTAAAATGTTCCCTCACAGAGAGAAACATGACCCTCTCAATACCTTCCAGAACCTCCTTCCACGATACCTAGACAAGCTCCTTGTTTGCTGTCCTTTGAGCAGAGGCTGGCCAAGTGGCCATCACACTTTATGGTACTCGCCTCCCTGACTCTCGGTTCTTCCCTGGACTTTTCCATTCCCCAGTCTGCCGTGCCTGGCAGCTAGACGGCACTCAGTCGGGTTTTGTTTACTGAACGGTGACGGCTGTGTCTCCCCTAATAATGAGCAGGAAAAGGACGGCTGTGACCCAGGGGCCGCTTCCTTTTGCTCAGACACTGAGCGCTCAGGCTTCGGAAGGCCGAGAGGACACGCTCGGCTGGGACTCGGAGACCGGCGACGTGCGGCACGTGAAACAAGTCCCCGGGGCCGTGGTGTCTGTCACGGGCGTTAACAGGAGTAACTTTCAAATGCCATCCTTCCCCTCCTCACTCTATGGAGCATGCTTGTTTAAGGAAAACGGGCTGACTTTTCTGTCTGATTTCTGTTCTTTTGTTTTTTTTTTTTCTGCCAAGGAGATTTAGGACACATAAATCATTCCTGTGTGTTTTTATATATTCCGGTGGTCAGCGATGGCAGAGTGGAAGGTAACATAAATCCATTTTGCAGGTATTTATGAGAGGTACTTTCAGAGTGTAGAATTTAGTACAAGTCCTAGGGATGACCTTCAGACCAGAGCGTGGTGTGCGCCTGCTATCTGTATGCGAACGGAGTTCTTTTTCACAGTCTAGCTTCAGTAGAACGTCACGGAAGTATCATCTAGAGCTGTAACTCTTTCTATGTCATTTATAAGACGTTTTATTTTCCTAGCCGTGGAAGGATTAAAACCTGTGTCACCTGCCCATCACTGACATCAACTACAGAAGAAGAACTGCAGGAGAATTTTGCAATAATTTGGGTCAGAAATAGAAGAAAGTGAATCTTGAGCTTCATCTATGAAAACATCTCCCAAATTCCTAGGTAAAGTGAGTGGCAGAAATCTGGTTACGTTACCTGCTCTCGCAGTTTAAGTTTTCTTCATATTCATCAACATGAAAGTGAACTATCTCTATTGCCACGTGTTACTCGACTGCTTGAAGGTAAAATGTGTTTCCTTTAAAATGTAGAAAATCAGACTTTTCACAGCTTGGACTCCTCCTAAGAGTTTTCTATGTTCACTGGATTGTAATGCAGGAACTCTAAGACATACATGCAGAAATATTCATAAAATGGAAAGTCTAGAAATGAAAAATAAAAGACTGTATCATTGCAATTCTCTCCAAAAGCAATTCCGTTTTGCAGAAGCTAGATGCTAGTGTTAACGGTTCGAAATATTTCTATTTATTTCCAGGGGCCCACCTAACACTGACGTGACAGCAATGCACAGTGTCCAGGACCAGTAAAATCGAGGCATATATGTGTGTAGTTTAATGTGAAGTGATACAAATGCACCTTTTGCACACACATATATCTGAGCGATTACAGGGGCGCGTTCCTCCTTGGGCTCTCTCTGTGATTCTCCTCTCAATTTAAAAGCAGATGCTTCAGAGAATTAAAGAGACTTCAACAACAGATGCAGTAATTTGACAGGATGTGTAATAAGATCTGAAAAGCACTGTTTAATGTGTCAGGTTTTACTGTTCAAGTGCACAGATATTTACTTACGGTGGACCTTTTCTCAAAAACACACGTCGACCACCCCAGAATGTGGGGCTCCCATGAGCAAACCATTTCTTCCTCATAATCATTGCATTTGGCTTTTGGTGTGATCTCTTTTTGAGACTAACCTCTATTCAGATCTTAGGTGAAAAATGCAATACATTAATAAGAACATAATCCCATGTCAATGAAGACAGCAAAACTGTTGAGAAGCAAATAGACCAGCAAGCAAGTACAAATTATTAGCATGGTAAAAAAATGGACCCGGCTGGTATAGCTCAGTGGATTGAGCATGGGCTGCGAACCAAAGTGTCACAGGTTCGATTCCCAGTCAGGGCACATGCCTGGGTTGCAGGCCACGGCCCCCAACAACTATACATTGATGTTTCTCTCTCTCTGTCTTTCTCCCTCCCTTCCCTCTCTAAAAAATAAATAAATAAAATGGAATTTTTTTTACTGTTTCATATTTTGGGTAAGCCATGGTTAATGTCTCCTTTCTATCAGAATTTCTGGCTTGTCTCTAAAACCTATTATTGTAAGTTGCTTAGATAGGCAAGAAGAAAGTCTTACACTGAGGCCGTGGTGGGGGTGGGGGCGGCGGTCAGGTCCTGTCCCAGTTCTGTCCTCTGTAGTTTGAGCCAGCCCTGCCGCTGTCCGGGTGCTCAGACCTCTGGGCTCCTGATGAGCACCGACCTGTCCTGTTGGCGCTGTGAGAGCGAAGCGACACTTTATATAAAGCACTGAGAACCACGCCGGCACACAGTATGTGCTCCATGATGACTGTATAGGTCAATGCCAACCTTGTTAGTGTGTATCCGTGCACTTCAAAAGACCCACGGATGTAAATACTAGTCAGAGTTGGTGGGACCCAGCTCTGGACCATTCACTCCTCGTGTTCTCTTCGTGGAAGGATTCGTGGCGACTGGTTCAGCGTGTTTAATATTTCACGTCTTCTAGGATGCTGCATTTTTTTTTTCCAGAAACCCTGCCACTCTCACAAAGCTGTCACATTTGTTGGCTCGTACTTTATTTTTGAGCTCTCACTCTCTGATGGACTGATTCGCTGCAGTTATTTTTGGCCTCCTCCCTGTGCTGTCCTCGTCACCCTCCGCCCTCGTCACCCTTGGGAGACGTCTGTCTGTCCTAGCAACCTGTGTTTTAACGCCGCTTTCAGTTTTCCAATTCCCCCTGTACGACTAGTTTTTATTTAGTTAATACAGTTTTTCCAGTGTTTCCAACACTGGCTATTTCAAAGTAGATTCTGTTGTTTTTTTAAGCTCCTGAAATGTATGCTTGGCTCGCAAGCACCCCTCTCTCGTCTCCTTACCAGTGTTTACTGCTGCTGTCTTCCTTGGTGCTCCCTTCCACGCTGCGTTCCATCGTTGTTGTTACCCGTCGAGCATGTTTTCACAGTTTACACTCTACGTGACAGTTTACACTGCGATTTTTTTCATGTATGCATTATTAAAAGGCTGTGTGTGTTTTTCTCTCAACAATATAGATATTTTTTTTATTTATCCCTTCTTTACTGAACTTCTAATTTAACTGTTTTATGAGTGATTAATACTAAATATTCCACTTTTTTTTCTCTTGCCTCTTGGCACATTGCCCAGTAAGAAGATAAATTGTGTAGATGTCACATGGGTGCAGGGTTCTATTTATGTTGTTGTAATAAATCAAAACTTGTTAATATCATTATGCAAAGTATGTCTTTTTTAACTAAAGTTTAATGATCTGGAGCTCTTAATAATTTAGACATGTTGAGAACCCCCAGTGTGATAGTAAATTTTTCAGTTTAATTCATTACTTATACGTTGTTTTAAATTTATATTATTTTTTTTTACATTTTTGCTGTATTTATCCTGTAATGACGTCTTTGTCTTAAGCCTTTTTGTCTGGTGTTGGTGTAACACACACAAGGTTTCCGCGTGCAACCGAGTTCTCTCGTTTCTTTAAGCACATATGGCATTTTTTTCAATTTTCAGTTTCTTTTGAAAAATGTCTTGTTGAAGCAGAGTAGACAGGTATACAGTCACATTTAAAGCTCGATGCATTTTTGGAAACGGAGCGCACCCATGGAACCGACGCCCAGAACGGAACCAAAGGAAGACGGGCACAGCAGCACCCGCGTCCCCGGCGTCCCCCGGGCCCCGTGTCCGTGGCCGCCTTCACTCCTGGCGACCCACCGACGGGCTCTCCTTCGTGTCTGGTGCATTGAGCTCAGTGTCGTGTTTTAAGATCCCTCCATACTATTGAATTTTCTTATTTTCATTGATGAACTGTGCTGCCTTTTGTGACGATGCCCGAGTCAAGCATTTCTTCTCAGCAAGCGGGGGTCCGCCTCGCTCCCCCTCTGGGGCTTGCAGCCGCAGCTCCGAACTTGCCCGAGCGCAGCCTTCGGGTACCCCACGCTCTCGTGACCTTGAATGTCAACAGCCCGAGGCTGGCCAAGTGGAGAAGCTCAGTCGGGAGCCCAAATGCCCGGGGCTGGACTCTGAAGACGCGTGTGTGTTCTTCGGTGAACACAGTCCTGGAACGTTTGTGATAAACGAGCCGGGGCCTTTGAGGCCCCAAACGCAGAGCAGGGCCCTTCCTGCCGAGCCAGAGGAGCGTGCAGGCCCCGTCTGGCCCCACGCGCAGCTGAGTCACTGACCCCCGGAGAAGCAGGGACGCCTCGCGCTTCCCCTGGTGTGTTGTGGGGCGGGGCCCAGAAGGAGACTCTGTGGGTGCGGTGAGGCTCCAGTGGGTCCCCTCGCGGATGCACTGCGTGTTTCCGACGTGAAGTGAGAGAGAGACAGCAGCTTTCTCCAGCCCGTGCGTGCATAGGGTCTTCCTCCAACACTCCTGGCCCCAGCATGAAGATGGTGATATTTTCGTTAATTGCTTAAAATTACCAAAATTATGTGTTTTTCTTTTCAAAAGTGATTTCACAGAGGGTACGGGTTTACTTGGTACCACTATTAAAGAGATCCTGATTAAAGAAATCCATTTCTGGACCCTCAAAGGAGTTTAATTATGCGTATTTATGTAAATTGTATGCAAATCACCTTGTAAATAAAGTGTGCAAGGGATAAGAGTGATGCTCCCAAGCTGTGACTTGTCAGTCTGAAGCTGTTTAGCAGAAAAAGATGCAAACCCTGACGTAAACAGAGGCTGAATAATGGAGTGTAAACCTTACCTCCCCCGTTTCTTTGGGAGATAATTGGCTTTGGGTGAGATAAGTCGTGATTCTGGCTAACGAGATCGCCGTGTCCCCCTGGTTATCTTGAATGCTAAGCAACACAGATTGTTCTGGTAGACCTGCAGCCAACTCAGCGTGCCACCGTGCTTTCTGGCATGGCTTCGGGATGGCTCTGAGGAACCTTCAAATCCCCCTTTGCCAGATGTTGGCCAGGTCAACCCTGTCACCTCTTTGACCTTCTTCGGGTCTCGGCTCCCATCTGTGTTATCTCGGGGATGACACAACTGTTTGTCTAAGGAGCAGCTAGACCCGGGTCCCACAAGTCACCCAGTGCGCCAGGCTTAACCACAGCCCTCACCTGTGTTCACCTCTCCTTGGCATCCATGTATTGCCAACAACCTACCAACATGGACTGTTGGGTGTGTGGGCACCCATCAAAAATAAAAACTGCAAATAGAGAGACAGTGGAGGAAAAAGGTGCTTACACATCATCAGGACCTCAGAGGGAATCTTCACAAGCACAGAACGGAGAGAACCGGCTTGTCCAAGGAAAGAGAACCAGAAAACCTGAACGCCAGGTCCCACAGGGAGGCCCGGGGCTCGCGAGGAACACACACACAAGCAGGAGAAGGCCGTCCACAGTGAAGTCCGGCACAACGGTCCATGTCTTCTTCCCCGTCGGCTCTTCCCAGTGTCTGGGCTCCTTCCAGGCGGATCTGTGAGCATCGGAGGCGGGTGACCGACCGGAGGGAGTGACGAGTAGGGGCCGTGAGAACCCAGGCGGAGCTTCAGGTGGAGGCAGCTTTCCGTCAGACCCGAAAGAGCAGCAACCATGAGAGAAAGGCCTCCCTGTTCAAGAGGGACGGACACGCTCTCCTCAGCTGACTTATCTCCCCACTGTCCCAAGCACAGCTCATCTGGAGGAGGAGTGTCCTACTTACGCAGTCGCCTGGGCAGCCCCCTTAGCAATCCACGTAGTGCTCAGTCGTAAGCAGGAAGCAAAAGCCAAGCATCAGCTGGCACATGAGGAGAGCCAAGAGCCTCAAGAAGCGGACCGAGAGATGGTGAAGAAAGATGCATAAAGTTTCCACGAGAGTTTAAGCATATTTTATTAGTGTCCTAAATGAACTTAGTTTCTAACCCATCTGTAAGGGGTCTCAGCCAAGCTGACATTTGGTGGCATCTGGGGGCAGTTTCTCCTACGGGTTCTTTAAGCAGGAAGATGGTAGAGATGCTGTTGAATGTTCTGCAGTGTGCAAGAACGTTATATACATATATACCTATATGTTGTATTAATATGTATTTGAAAAGAGTGAAGGTTAAACTTTTCATTACATGGGACTAAAAGCCAAACAAGGTACAGAAATGTTGATAATAAGAGCCAAGTAAAACTCCAATAACTTAGATTTGAGAGACAAGGGTACCGAAATGATAGAGGGAAAAGGTTACCCGCCCTAATGACAAGATCCAGGGGGTGTCGGGTCCATGACTGAGGCCCGAGCAGTGGAGAGCTGAGGGGAAGGAGGGACACCACCTGGTGAACAATGGAAGGACGTTTTCCCAAGTTTTCGGTGTGAAAACACCTCTGGTGTGCCCAGCGTAATTAACAAAAATGAGCTATATTTACACAAGTCCTCCTAAAACTAAAAGTCTATTGTGATCATGGAAAAGACAAAACCCTAGAATAAGGGGCTGTGGAGAGGAGGGGACAGGGCGAGGTGGGGTGTCCTTTACCGGAAGTGCACATCAATGACATGTCAGATGAAGGACAACGCTGTTAAGATGCTGAGAGGAAATCAGAGCCGCACTTCAGGGTGCCACCTCATAAAAATGGAGGACAAAGTAAAATGTATTTTGGACATGGGAGGTAGGAAATATTATGCAGAAAAGTCACTTTAAATCCTGACAAGGCAACCATCACCAAATACTGAAAAATAACACTTTTGGATGAACTAACACGTGTGAGACCGCCCTACTTTTTTGGATGCATATCCAATGGTCGACTTCATATTAAGTTTCAAAACTTACTATGAAGCTGGATGTTTATGATTGAACACATGCAGATCAATTGGACAATTTAACACATATACAACCCAGAAAGAGATTCACAGAAAATGCAGCATTGCAGACCAGAGAGGAAGAAGCAGTCTTCTCAATAAATGATTTGGGATCAATTGGATAACCATACAAAAATTATATCTCAAATGTCCTTCATTCTATATTTAAAAATGAAATTATAGGTACAATAAAGATTTAAAGGTAAAAAAATTATAAAGCTTTTGCAAATATATCTTTATATTCTTGGGATAGGAAAAGCTTTCTTAAACAAGTCCCCAAAGGCACTGGCCATGAATAAACTGGAATCTATTAAAATTAATAATTCCTTTTATTTAAATGTCATTTTAAGAGTGAAAAAGTGAATCACAAAGTGGGAAGAGTGTTTATAACCTACATATAATCCGCAAAAGGCTCATAACAAGAATGGAAATTTAGTTCCTAATCTTCTAACAGGAAACGTCAGACAGTCTAACAGGAAAAATTGGCAAGAGACTTGAACAGATGATGCACAGAGAGAACAGTCAAAGGGCCAATCAACACACACAGTCGTTCAGTCTAATTAATAAACAGGGAATACAAAGTAAAAATCTGGAAGACGCAATGAACTACCGTTACAAACCTTTCCTAGTACCCGACGGTACTGAGTGTTGATGACATGAAGAAAGCTGAAACACTGCAGGTGGGGACATTAATTTAAAAGCTTGTTTATATTTTAAACTTTTATGCGCCTGCATCTATGCGCCAGGAAGTCCGCCCCTACTTTTGTACCCAAAAGAAATGCTCGCAGAGCAGACACGTGCCAGGGAAGGTCAGAGCGATGCTATCATCCACAGAGCAAACCGAGATCAATCAGCTCCCTCAAATAGCATATCAATAAGGACATGTTTATAAAATGTACAACTGACAACTATTTTTTATTCTAAATTGTTAATCAATTCATTTTTCTCTGCATATTTTTATAGTTCTTTAATAATCCATTTATTACCAATAGCAATGAGTTGATGTCAGTTGGGATGTTTTCTAAGTTTTTCACAGTTTTGACTTTTTTTTTTTAGGGAGGGAAGGGGGGGAGGGGGAGAGAGAGAGAGAGAGAGAAAGAGAGGGAAGGGAGGGAGAGAGAGAGAGAGAGAGACATCAATGTGCGGTTGCTGGGGGTTATGGCCTGCAACCCAGGAATGTACCCTGGCTGGGATCGAACCTGGGACACTTTGGTTCCTAGCCGGCACTCAATCCACTGAGCTATGCCAGCCAGGGCTTGACTTTTCTAAAGACCTTGTCATCTCTGTAGGACTGTCCCTAGTGACCACGTTTTTCTCTGTCTTTGTTCATCTTGTACCTTATGCTAAACCTACATATAAAGCTGTGTTTGCATGTCTTTAGCACTTGTTGCAATCCTTAATTCTGGTTTTCAACTTAGCGATGTGCATTGGATTTTTAAGAATGCAAAATACTATCTGCTCATTCTGGATTATTTCTTATAATATGCTTACTGCCTCCATGTGTCTTTAAACAAAAGCTGTTTTGAGATCAACACACACTAAAAATGTAGCTTTCCTTTGTCACTTATTTCATAACTTACAGGGATTTTAAGCCGGGCATTCAGAAGTGTCTCGCAATTTTTTGACACATGTCACAACAGGAAATTTTCTCTCCTAAAACTTCAGGTTGCCTTCCTAAATGGAAAGAAATAGGTCACACCCTTCCTCCAAGGCTAGTTTTTATTTCTTCCCTTAAATCTGTCCCTTCCATTCCAAAGGCTTCTCTTTGTTGTCCCTCTCCTTTCACAGGTAACAAACTCATTTTTAAATTTTAAACAGAGGGACAGAATGGTTTGGTTTCTGAACAATGGATTCTGAGTTGCTGTCCTCACTCACGGATATTTCCACAGGGAGTTACAGTCCTTCTGCCGCATTCCAGGCGGCCAAGTTTTGTAAAGATCATTGAACGGTGAAAAAATTGGCCTGTTATTCAATAGCGGGTAGTCTTTAGGAGCTGTGCCCCGTCATAAAAAGACAAATTATGTTACCATTTCAGAGTACATGAACTAGGAAGAATGAAAAGATTGTGCCACGTAGTGGTTGAACCAAAGGTGAAGGAACCGTTATGAAAGGTGACGCGTGACCAGCGCAGTCCACGTGTGACACGTGGCCAGGACCTCGGGCCGCCGAAGTGTGTCTTTGCGCCTTGGAAGGCAGGCCTGCGTGGGTAGCTTCCTGGCTTGGTTTCTCCTGTTGAGCTTTGGCGCCCTCCCCCAGAACAAAGTTGGGGATGGCGGTGCTTCTTACAGGATTTTCCTCCTCCCTCTGTCTTCCCCTGCAACCCTGGGGTTGCTAACGCTCCAGAGCAGTTAATCACCCAGTGTACACACTCCCACTTACGATCTTTCCACAACCTTTTTATACCTTTGTCAACTATGTCATTATCAGCTCTAATCACGCATTCTGAATACACCATCTTTTTTTTTCCTGCCGGAACTCTGACTCGTGTGTAAGGCTGGGGAGGGACAAAAAGATCAGGTAAACGGACCAGGAGAGCTGGTGGCCACCGTGGTGTGTAAAACAGGAGCCAAGGGGGAGGGCAGCTGGTCCTGACAGACCGCGTGCCCTAGTCCCAGGGCACACGTGTCATTCTGGAAATGGAAATACGGATAACACGCAAGCCATATAAGCAGTCCTCTTTTCAAAAAACGTAATGCTCGTACCTGATATACATGAGCCATCAGGCCTGAAAATGAAATCTGCTGACTGGGCTCACAGCTTTAAAAATTATATTTTGTATATACATGTCTATGTGTATATACATACATAGAGAGTCATATATCTATCTATCTATATACACACTTTTGTCTTAATTTTTTCATGTAGATCACCTAAGTCACTTGAGAGTTAACATCTCCCAGTTTTTAAAGATTGTTTTCGAGGGTTAAACTCTTTCCTAACCAGCTCACATCTCGGGCTACCCGCGAAGGACGAGACGAGACGAGACACCCTTCACCGGAGATGACCTTGCACTCTCGTGAACCATGCACTTTGCTTTTCAGAGCAAACATATTTGCCTGACGCTGGGAGATGGTTTTATGTTAGCAGCAGTTTTTATTTAATTTAAAAATATGTTCCACATGAAACACAAAGTAAGTCAGCCCAACAATAATAGCTCTGGCTGACACGAGCTATAAAACATGGCTGGTGACATACCGTCGTCTCTCTGTGCTATAAAATAGGCTTTATAGCATTATTATCTTTCACTGGCATCCATGTGCAAGAAAGAAAAATGATGGCCGAACAGGAGAGAGGCTAACATTTTTTTAAATGCGCAATTCTACTTGTTTCTATTAATCCCACTTTGGAATGTGTCCACTAAGGACTGAAGCAATAAATTTATCTGCATACATTTTTTGCCAGAGTGGCTTCAGTGAATTTGCTCTGTAAATAACGTTATCACCGGCGTAAGAACATCTTGCTCGTGCTGTTCTTGCCTCGCACCCTGACACCACCTCCATCTCCATCTCTACGTGGTTGTTTTCTTTATGCCTCATCGGCTTGGGGTGTCATTTTTCATTCCACTAAGGGGCCTCTTTTTATTTGTGTTATGTCACTGGGATGGGAATGTCCTGTTGGAATCCCGTACCCTAATCTTCTTGGGCTTTTGAGTAAAAATAAATGATAATAACCTTAAAAAACAATAGTAAATACAGTTTATTTTAATTTTACTTTATTCCCTGTCTAGCTAAATTTGGAATCATGTTTAGAAAGAAAACTATCATATCCTTCTGACCACCTATACCAATCTACACTTGAGTGTTGTTTCGTTTGCATGAGCATTTAATCGGTACAAGCTAGATTTTTGGTCGTAATAAAGAGCTAAATAATATAATTTTATTTCCTGAAAAGTGATATGTTCAAAATAATAGGTTGACCCTTCTCAAGTCCTGAAGCAATCATTAAAACAAGCATTAGTTTTTTTTTATAGAAATGTTTATATCTATCATCTATCATTCATCTTTTTTATTATCTATATTTTTAAAATTCAAAGTGCAACATTCAGTTTAGACTTCAAAATAGAACTAACACCTTTTAACCTAGTGAGTAAATGAGAAAATGTATTTGGTATGTAACTTTGTTCTTATGAGAATGACCACAAAAGTTCTGCAAAACAGTATTTATCTAGATTCAACATACTTTATTACGTAGGGATCTAAGTAAATCTAAGATTCTCAGTAAACATGATTATTCAAATTGCTGGGTAAAAGACTTGATATGTTTAAATTTGAGAGGAGCGAAAGGGAAAGGCTATAGAATACTAGGAAAAGTGATCGGGAATTTAAGACGTGCATGTGTTTGCATACTTATTGCTATGTTGTCGATGAGTGTGTGTAGAAAAGAATTAGGCTCTGGCTGGTGTGGCTCAGTAGACTGAGCTCTGGCCTATGAACCAAAGGGTCGCCGGTTCGATTCCCAATCGGGGCACGTGCCTGGGTTGTGGGCCAGGTCCCCAGTAAGGGGTTTGCAAGAGGCAGCCATGCACTGCTGTTTCTCTCCCTCTCTCTCCCCCCTCCCCCTTGCCTAAAAATAAATAGATAAAAATAAAAAAATAAATCTTTAAAAAAACATTAGCTTCCCTAAGACAGTAAAACATATTAAAAATTGAAATAGTATTTATATTTCTATAAGACTTGTGTAGAAATATGGACAAAAGTAGCCAAGAAAATAGTTAGAAATATCTAAAAATGTTTCCTTCTAGGAAGCAGCAATAGGACCAGAGAAGAAAATCCACCGTTAAGATACAGGTATTATAATTTGACCTTTTTAATTTGTACACTTATTGTATTAACCCTTATATCTGATTTATATTTTTATTTCAAAGCAAATTAAGAGCCAATGAAATTCAGGACACCTGATTTATAACTAAAACTCTTCAATCCTTCTGTTTACCAATTCCATTTAGAACGGAAATGAGTCAAGCTGCCTCAGAGGTGTTCCCCTGCCCAGTCACGTCCTCTCCAAGAGCAAAAGAGAGTGAAGCATAATTCCGTAACTTTCTGGCAATGCAACTCCGCCTAATACCTAAGTGTGGTGAATGGCCACGTCATTAGCAGACGGAAGCGTGTTATCCATCACAAAACCGGGCTCCTGCAGCTGTGGGTCATGAAGCCATTCTCCGTGAGTAACTGTTAACGGCCACACCCTAGACGGCAGCTGGGGGGGTGGGGAGCACACGTGGACGCCGTGGCTGGAACAGTTGACGTGGACGCCGTGGCTGGAACAGTTCTGTGGTTTTCCTGTGTCCTCAGGCAGCTTATCTCCTGCCACCAGCTGCCGCGGGAAAGGGCAGGCTAAGAATTTCATTTCAAATAAGTGACACGTTACCAGATGGCTTTCGTGGCAAATAATCCAACCACAAGGCACGGAGCTCATTAGTGTTGAGGGAAAAGTCCTGGAAAGAGAATAAACAGAGGAAAGGCGGCCAAACGAAATGATCTACATTCAAGGGAATAAATAGCGATAATTCTAAACTCTCATACCTTCATTTTCTTCACATTTTCTCATCTCTCTTACAAAGGCTTATTGTCAGAGGGAGGGAAAAACAGGTTCAAACTACAAACGGTGGTTCGATAAACACTGAGGTAATGTGACACGTGGTGTGAATTATCTTTGTTTCTAAACACTCAGAAAATTTACTTGGGGAATCTTCCAACACATGTTCCATAGGAACATCAGCAATTATATATAATGTAGTCATGAGATATTTTAATATTCAATAGGTTAATTAGATGCAATTTTTTCAATGCTTTCAATTTCCAATGTAAAAATATTTTGTATTTTCATATTGCCTTCTTAATGCAATTAATTATAATTAATCATATCTCAACAGAGCACTTTTTCAGTTGCTATACCAGTGAAATTCTTTTTTTCTTTCTTTCCAACTTCACGTCCCCCCAGTCACAGCACAGAGCAGCAAAGGGCCTGGGCTGGGGGCCGGGTGGTCTGGGCAGGCGGTGTACGAACACAGCCTGTGGGCAGCCCCGGGAGGCCCAGTGAAATTCTTTTTGACGAAACTGTAGAAATATTACCATACTTGTTTTTCATCATTAGATTTACCTTGATCAAATGCATTTTTAATATCACAAATCAGTGTCTTTTTTGAATGGACTGTATGCATAATTCTACCTCAGATTTTCTAGATCTAATCCACAAAATAAGGTAACAAGAAACAAAACTCAAATGAAAGGAAGGTCCATACAATAGTAGGACAGGGTAGTGAGCATAATGGGGCAGTATTGTGTTCAGAGCACCCTGGGGCGTGCACAGAATTTGACAAGTGAGAAGGCGAGAGGCTGCTTTAAACAGGCCAACAACCGAATCTGGAAACTCACATTGAAGTACAGAAAGCACGAGTCTGGCTGGTAACGTGCACAGACTTAGGTGGGTTAGAGAAGACGGTTACCACTGGGCGTACATACGGCTAGAGAAAGAGAAGCAGGCGAGGGAAGCAGACCCCCAAATGTCTGTGGCAGGTGGCGCGCAGGGACAAACTGTGTCTGTACATGGCCTGCATTTTGCAAGGTGGATGCCTCCGTGTTTCCTGCATTTATCCCACCTGGTCAGCAAGCATGAGTACTAGTTGAGTGTCTCTCTCTTTCGTTACATATTGATTTGATTCTTACTCCACCTCTCTTACCATCGGTGCAGTGAAGGTCAAGGCTTTCTGCATTTGGGGAGTGGGCCTTTGGACTGTGGGGGTTCCATCATCTGTGGCCCTGGCCAGGGTGCCTTTAGCAACCTGGGATTTACTCAATGCCTGGGAAGTGACCTCAGGGTGTTTCCCTAAAGCAGTGGATTGGATTGACTCCCTGTTAACTATTGCAATAAACACAGGAGTAAGGACCCTATTTGTTAGCGGCCGTACAAGAGGTCTTTTAAAAAACATAGGGGCATGGGGCTGGGGCAGAGAAGATATTGGGTGGCCACAAAGACAAGTCGCGACCAGGTGGTCAGAAGCAAAGCCAGAGAAGCTGGCCTCAAGAATGCCCACCCCTCCCGCTCTTCAAAGAATGAAGAAGTAGCCGATCTGGTTCTCCCAGCTGGAATCCTGGGGTGCTGGGATGACCCACGCCACCGTCTCGCCAAGCAACTTGACAGAAAGAGGCAGTCTCCCAGCCCTGCAGTGGAAAGTTCCACAAATCTGCCTGTTTGTTCAGAGTGTCTTTTCCCAGGGCCGCTGTGTCCCCAGCTAATGCAAGCAGCAGAGCGGACCCAGCCCTCCGGCCTGGTCAGAACCAGCTTCCCCCTGCGCTGCTCCTTTGTGCTCACGCATGAGCTTAACAATCAATTCTTTCTGCAAATTTCAGTGGGGCTTCCTCTCCATTTCTGCTTCAGGGTATCCGAGAACCGCAATGCAAATACCATTTTAAATTGGAAAAAGCGTCTCTATTTAAAAACAGTTAGAGGTCTCTCAATGTAGTCAGCTGCCTTCCTAGCTGCCTTCCGGGTATTTATGGGAGGGTCAAATCGAAAAGAGTATAAAGGGCAGGACAATGGCTAACCTTAGGGCAAGGCTGTCAAGGTCATTTTCACAGGGGGCCACATCAGCCTTGCGGTTGCCTTCAAAGGGCCAAAGGTAATTTTAGGGCTGTGTAAATGCAACTACTCCTTAACCAGGGGCAAGGAGTTCGGTGCTACCACTGGGTAGAAATAAGGTGGAGGGTCGGATTCGGCCCGCGGGCCTTGTGTTTGCTACCTGTGCCTTAGAGAGTCCTCAATAAAATTAAACAAAAAAATCAGATGAACAGCAAAAATTAAAACCCAAATCTCATGTAAATTGCCCTTTTCCCCCTTTGTAACTTCTCTTTTAGTCTAACTCTCTGCCCTGACCTTGCAGAACATCTTTTTGTTCCCGGGGCCCCGGTCTCAACTGCACCCCTTGAAGCTCAGCCCCAGATTCATACACAGCCCCAAATCACCAGTCAAACCTCTTGAGTTCCCAAAGTCTTCAAACTCGCACAGGAAACCCTTTACATTCCCAGATGCCTATTTTAACTATTCTTTCTCTTTCCCCCTTTTTGAATTTATTGGGATGACACTGGGTAACAAAATCACACAGGTTTCAGGCGCACGATTCTACCACACATGGCCTGAGCACTGTATCGTGTGTTCGCCACCCCACTCAGGTCTCCGGGCATCACTGTTTAAGTCCCCTAGACCCTCCTCCGGCTCCCTTCACCCTCACCCCAGAAATCACCAGCTTGAAACACGTGGAAATGGGAATGCAACACCCCAAATTTGTGAGATACAGCACAGGCAGTCCAAAGAGGGAAAGCCATAGTGTTACTGGCCTCGCTCATGAAACAAGAACCATCCCGAACGAACTCTTCTTTCTTGGTGAGACTTACAGAGGACACCGAGGCCTGAGCTTGGAGCGAGAGGCAGGCGGCTGACGGGCGCAGACGACGAAGGCGGGGAGCGGACTCAGCAGGGGCAGTGGGGCAGCCCGGTTCGCTCTGCGGCATGACTCCCCCTTTCCAGGGCTTGACAAACAGCCGCAGACACTCACAGGCCCTGTTCCTGGCGGATCCACGCTGGGCCGGTCCCCGCCGCAGAGGATGCGTAGTCTCTAATGGCAGCTGGTCTTTTAAATGATAAAATCCTCCACTTCCACTCTCTGGAGATCCTGCAAAGTTCTGAGAGAAACTAGAAAGATTAGTGGCATCTGGACTGGCTGTTGGGGACATACCGCCAACACGTGATTTATAGTCGTTATCAGACAGGCCAGGGGGCCTTCTGGAGCAAACCCCCCTTCGCTGGGGGAACAGGTGGACTGAACCTCTCCCACGTCCTTCCAGAAACATCCGGCAGCTGCTCAGCTAGCAGTTGATGCTCAGGGCCCTCTAGGAGCAATACTGAAGGCTCTCGTCCTGAAATCAATGGATCAAAAGTTAAATTTTGTGCTGAACAAGAAGAACACCCAAAAACCTTTGTTGAATGGTTTATACAAACTTTTCAGAGATGCACTTAATTATAGTCAGGAGTCTCAGAACATAAGCAACTTTCAATTTCTGTTCTGGTGGAAACTGTTCTCCCATACATTAAAAAGCAAATTCAAAATGCTGTGCTCAATTGGCCTGGGCAGCAGTGAAGCACAATAGTGAATCTTTGCAAATACTTTGCAGGAATGCAGAAGAAAAGAAAAGCATTAAAAGCTATCATTCCTTTTTTTAAAGATAAAGGTTTATTTACTACCCACAGACAAAAATATATTGCATATCAAACAACTAAATTTTACAAAAAGAGAAAGAAAAAGAAGAAAAGGAAAAGATACTCCACTGAAGGCTAACAGGTAGCCTATGCAGAATAAACCTTCCAGAATAGCGATCCTTCTAGCTTTGCAATGTGAGTCTTTAGAAAGAGAAAAGCGTGACCCTGAAAGCAGACAAAAGCCCGCTCAGACAAAGGTGTTTGTTTTCAGTCTCTCGCAGATGTTACAAGAACTCTCTGCACGGAAGGGGAGCTGCCCAGCACTGAAGCGAAAAAACAAACAAAATCACCCTCGGAAAGTTCATCTCTCTCCTCCCGACAGTTCTCTCTTAGTAGATGGGACCACCTGATCCTCGGTCGCACCCCAGAGCCAACCATCAGCCTTAGAGTTGAGCACTGAGAAGTGGGTCTCCTCACTGATGGTGGAGCGACTTTTCTCCAGCATCTGCCCAGAGGGTGTTTCCCTGTCTGTCGCCGCCGGGTCCATGCTGGCAGTTGCAGTGTCTGGAGAGCCTGCTTCATCCCCATATGTCAGTCCGCCCAGTGTCTTCGGGCCCCTTAACGTGTGCATTGTAGCTTGTTTGTCGTCTCCTGCTGCTCATCAGCATCCTTTCTTGGTGGAAAGTTGTTATGTAAATTTAATGCTGCTGCAAATGGCAACGATAAGGGGATTTTATTTCTCTGCACTTAGACCAAGCCCCATTTTGTTTTCTGTACTAGAGACTTGTCTTTATGTAAATTCCTCTGAAGAGGATGGCTCTTTCAGAGAAGTCCCCATTAGCCTCCGGGCCACAGAGCAAAGGAAGCCTGATCGCTGCGGGGGGCGGAGCCCAAGTGCTTCTCGAGAGAAAAATACACTGTTTCCTCGGTGTCCCAGCGCCTTGTCTCCAAACATGCAAAATGAGGTTCTACCCCTGTAACAGATTCCCTCGCACAACAGGGTGTATTATTCTTTCCTTTTTCACCCTGAGACAGTCCAATCTTGTCGGTGAAGAAAGAAGACGAGTGTGAATCTAGAGGCGAACAAATCTGGCCATCTGCTCGGGACCTAAGGGCCGTCAGCTGCTGTTACTCCTCGCTCAGCACCCCATGGTCCCAAACTCAGCTACCCAGGTTCTCCCCTCGCCTCCCATTGACTCAGCCTGGCTCACCTTTGCTCAACTCCCTCTTCCACTCCATTGCCCCCTGACTCACAATGAACATGGACTTGGGTACCTCAGCAATACCGTGAGTCTCCCTTCACAGCTGGCCGAGTCCCCAAAGCAGACTCAGTGCTACAGCCTTGACCCACAGCCCGCACCTGTGAGCCTATGGATGGCTCTGTGCTTTGTAACCCAGCTGAGCGGGTGCTCTCGGGGGTGCCCTCGTTCTCCTCGGGCGTCGGCTCACTCAGGCCGCGAACCCTCCAGCTCCCACCCTGGACGGGGGCAAGCCCCTGTTCTTACTTGGGACCGGAGATATCTCTGTGCATCCAAAAGCTCAGCCCAAATAGCCTGAGTCAAACTTTTCTACCCTTCTCCTCCCCAAATGAAACAAATCAAAACAAGACAAAAACAGCTCCATACATGTTTAGGGGCAGCTGCCACTGTGTTAAGGGGTCCCAAATTTTACATCCCTGGCCCACCTCTGCATATCCGTCTCCAGGCACCGCCCCCTGCCAGAGCCCATTGGCTGGCTTTCTGGGGCACAGACGTCCTCTGGAACTTTGTAATGAGCTTGGTCTGCACCACTCGCTCTTAGCTCCCCGAATTTTGATGCATCTTTTCATTTACTCTGCCCTAAACATAACAGGACTGTGGCGAGCGCTCTAGGCCCATCGTGTGTCTCTCTGATGTGTCCTGCGGCATTTCCGTCATGTCAGACAGGCCCAGCGGCATCAGGCAGGCCACCGGGTTATGGCCTCAGCTGCCACCTTGGTCAGACGGAGCCAGTCCTCTGACATTGAACTCCCCAGTCCTCTCCGTGTTCCCCTCCCCATGCTGACTGTGCTATTTTTCAAGTTCATAGGACACACACTTCTCCACGTGGCAACAACCACCTATGAACAGGCCCTTTGAACTAACCCTTCCTCCATCCTCCTCATTGTAATACTTAAAATCCACTTACTTTGCAGCGCCTCCCTGATGATGGGGCCCCACCCCACCCCACCCCACCCCGCCAGATGGCTTTGCAGCTCTACAAATGGGCTCAGAGCCGTCACAGTCCCTCGGGCATCCCTTTAGCCAGGCTAGACGCACTTGCTGTGCTGGCAGCCCCTATGAAGGGGATGCCTGGGGAGACACAAGGACCGGTCATGCCGCGGGCTCCCCACCCGAAACGCCTGAGGCACGCTCGCTGCCCACAGTTGACTCAGCGCAAGCCGCGGCACTCAGGGCTCCCACCAGACCCCGCACGCCCGCGGCAGGACCAGCTGCCCCTGGCTGCGCAGGCCGAAGTGCACTTCGCGGTCTGCCGGCCTGCCGGCACAGCCTGGAAATCCAGTGGGCTCCTCACGCCGGCCGGCAGGAGCCTCTGCTGGTGACGGCCACACAGTCCCTGCCCTGTGACAAGCTTCCCCACTTCCTTCTGAAACAGCCGCGGTCCCCTCCTCAGCCCACGCTGAAAAGACGGACACTGTGTCTTCAGGGAGTGACAAGGCTGATGAGACTGCTAATAATAGGCAGCTAAAATTGGCCCTCCTTATCCTTTCTCTGCCCCGTTATTGAAACCCACCCTTGTCCCCGACCGGCATTATTAACTCCGACGCAGATGCGCCACAGTCTGAAAGACTGACTAATGTTCACAAAAGGGTGCTGATGTTTTTCTTGGATGGATTCTATATTGAAGCAAATGGGCTTCTCACAGCTCCTTTTCTTGAGTTTCTGGTTTGCACTTCTATCTTATCCAGTGAGATGTATACACGAATATCAAGGGTGACTAAAGAACTCAAAGCCAGTTGGCTTTCCCTGGAGTCCACGAGATTTCTGACCCAGTGATTTCCAAAAGCATTGCTCCGGAATCGCACCGAACTTCGGAGACGGATCGGCGCCGCTCAGGAAGACCCCCGGGCCCACAGGGCCCTGCAGGGGGCTCCACGTGGGCTTGGCGGGCTCGCCCAGGCCTCCGGCCGTTCTCACCGGCGTGTTACTGTCCGCCTATTACTGGTGGGCAAATGCTCTGCGATGCCACGGGCCGATGGCACATCCAGAAATAAATTAATAGCTGAGATGATTGTTTTGGCAATATTTTTACAGGTTGAATCAGAGCAAAGAACTCACTTGTTTTACAGTAGAAACGAAAACTCAATGTGAGATTCGCACGAGTCAACAGATCTTTTAAAAAACACGATAGAAATCAAGATTTACATTTCAATATGTTATCAGGAAAATGGAAGGAAAGACGGGACTTAAGATAAACAGGAGAGCGCATTATCTTGAGAGAAAGAAAAGTAAATTTTCACCACAACCTCCTTCTTTTCTCTTCATCTAGTCTCCGATTCTTTGAAGAATAACTGGTGTGCCGTTGTCTTTCTGAGCGTGGACAGAGGTGACATTATTGCGGTGGCAGTTGGTTTAGTGGCACAGAGAGAGAGAAATGTATAATGAATTGGCCCTTACAAAGCTATTAAGCTATTATTTATTTCATGACACCTCCCAGGCAGAGGACGAGGAAGCGGGCTCATAGAATGGCCCTCAAATGGAAAAGACATCGATTATATCATATGCCAAAAAAAGGAAATGAAGCTAGGTGTACACAGTCAGCCCTTCTCAGCTGTTTTTATTTCAGGGAATGCCATAACACACAATTATTTTCCGTTACCTCTATACATTTTCCCCAGATTACAGAAGTTTCACCATTTCACTGGAACAATTTTGAAGTGAAAAGGTTTGGAAAGCTGACAAAGGAGAAAATGAAAAGAAGAAACTCCATGAAATTTTATTCAATATACGTTTCCCTTTTTTAAATTTCTTAAAATTGGAAGTGTTGTAATATTGGTTTTATGAATTGTGAAAAAAATGTTTTGCGAATTCTGAACTTGTTCCTGTTGACAGCAAGAAAAGGAAGTCAAATGTTCTGTTTCTTATTCACGGTTTCCCATGTTATTTTTTAAACTAGCTCTGTGACTGTGACTTCTGAATTTCTCTGCGTAAACACACTGTGGGGTGCAGAACATTGAAGTAGCTCAGCGACTTGCACCCTTGCGTCCTTCCCCTCGGCCGGAGCCTGCGGGGGCTTCGCGGCTGCGGTGTGACACTGTGCTCGTGGTCATGTGACACTGTGTAGCACAGGGGAGGGGGCTTGGCAGATGCAGCTCATCAGTTGACTCTGAGTTAACTAAAGGGAGCTTTCCTGGGCGGAGCGGCCCTCATCCAATGAGTGTTTTCAAGAACTTACTCCTTCCCCGAGCTCAGCCATCACTGGTGGCCTGGAAGAGCCCACTGTGGTCTCTAAGCTACAGGGAAATGCATTCTGGCAACATCCCTGCGAGCTGGGAGGGGGCCTCTGAGCCTCAGACGAGACCGTGACCCCACCTGGCACCTGGGGTGCAGTCTGGGCACCCACGGAAACCATGTCCGGAGAACCGCCCCTGAAACTGTGCACTGTTGCAACCTCTGGGTTTGTGCCGAGCAGCTGCACACCAACAAGAGATCAGTCTGGGCCCTGGCTGGCGTAGCTCAGTGGATTGAGCGCGGGCTGCGAACCAAAGTGTCGCAGGTTCGATTCCCAGTCAGGGCACATGCCTGGGTTGCAGGCCATGGCCCCCAGCAACCACACATTGATGTTTCTCTCTCTCTCTCTTTCTCCCTCCTTTCCCTCTCTAAAAATAAATAAATAAAATCTTAACAAAAACAAGAGATCAGTCTGTATATCACATACACAGACACCTGTATCTAGAGCATTTGCACTTGTACATTTGTTACAAATTTTAGGCATCCTTAGCTATTTTTTTTTCAGAATTGAATTCACTGGAAACGAAAACAAAGATATTCGCAGGTTGAATAAAATACTACATGCATGGGTAGAAGTTCATTCATGATCAGAAGTTTCTCTTCGTCAAATGCATCCTCGCAGGTAAGCAAAACTTCTTCCCTCTTTGTGTCTTTTGGCAGGAAGCATAGCCTCTCTGGAAGGGGAAATCTCGAGCCCACGTTCTGGCCTTTGAAAACCACACGCACTAAACACAATGCCAGAGTGCGTGTCGGCCGCACACCTGGACCTGTCGAGCAGCCCTCGCCAGAAGGTCCTGCTTTAGGCCACCACAGTTCATGCCAGTGTGAACAGTGCGTTTGCAAGCTGGGAGTTTATGATTGCGTATGTGCACTTTGGGAGCAAGGCTCGTGGGCTTAATCAGTGGTGACCCCTCGGAAGGAAATCTAACGCTCAGGTGCCACTTGGCCGCCTCATCCCCGGAGCCTGGCAGCCACGGGACCCACCCTGGGCATCACAGGGCATGCGTTCCATCCGCGCAGGACGGGTGGAGCACAGACCCTTCACAAACTCACGTCTGCTTCTCGAATGCCGCCTGTCGGAAAACCTCATTCTACAGTGTGTTGTTCTCATTCGTGATTCCTCAGAACATTTGTTAAAGTGATGTTTTCAATGACATCTTCTTCCATCACCTTAATTTTTTTAAAATTACCAAGTTCTGGGAATCTCAGGGTATTTATCGCTGGCCACTTCCCATACTATTTGTACTTGAGTTTGCTCTGTTCAGAGACTTATTCTTGATTCAACCCTATCCCTTCCAAGTGTCCAATATTAGGCAAGACAGCAGTATCTGAGGCACATTTCGTTTTCCACGTGGAGAAGTGTTCTTGCTGGGAAATCGGTCATGAAGCGCTTTGCACCCAAGGAGAGCAAGGTTGGCCTCCTGCAGCGTTTGACACAGGAGCAGCGGCTTGCCCTCGGGCACTGGATTGAGCTCCTGTTGAGTCCTTGTTTCTCATCTCTGATGTAGGTAACCACAAGGCCGCTGTGAGGATGAGGGGGTTTTTGTACAAAACGCCCTTCTTGCTTTTTAATATGAAATACATTTCAGCGGATGATTCCCAATGTCAAGATTAATTTTGGACCCAGGGTTCTTCCAGGCAAGCAGTGCCCAGTACTCCGTGGGTGTCGAGCGAACAAGTACGACATACTTGATTCACGCATGTTCGAGAGGCTCCTCTCCACACCCCCGGGGCCTTAGCTTTGGGAGACTCCCCAGTCCTAACACCCCAGGGCCTACATCTTCCTCAGACAACAGCCCTTCACATTAGACGGTTTCTCCTTCCCGCCCCCTCAGCACCACGAGACCTAACAGGAACCTGGCAGGCGTGCACCCGCCGGCCCCGTGCCCACGTCCCTACTGCCACGGAGTGTCGGTGTTCTCTCGGGAATGCAGTTTGTGTCCAGTAACTGCAGCGGTTCTGGTGTCAGAATTTCCCGTGGGTGTGGCCTCTGCCTCTTCCCACGGGGGTATTTCCATCTTTTTCTCTTTGGCTACCGGGCTGCCTGGCTCTGAGGGGAAAACCACAGAAATGAAAAGAAATGTAAGTTAATGATATCTAATGATTGCAGGCCCTTAATGAATTCATATGTTGGTTAATTGTCTTACTGTATTTCCCCCGTGTACCTTGCTGCACGCTCCTTGAGTATTCACCCTTGGTTTAATTTTATTTTTGTGTCTTTGTCTAATTGAAAGATTTGCATTTTTAATTTCTGAAAGTTTTCTGCATTTGAAAAACTATTGTGCTATTCACCCACACCTTATCTCTTTCCTTTATCCAGACATTTTAACATCTCTCTAATCTCTTTCCCTCCCCGCCCCCACCCCGGGAACACCAGCCCAGCCGCAGCTGCCATCCTGACGGTGGGTTTTCTGTTATCTGCGACACCCCGTCACAGTCACTGCACCCCGAGAGGAAACTTACTTTTTGGTAAATGCCAACTAAATGTCATCTCTCTGGGATGTCCTTCCCAGCGCCGACAGCCATGCCTGAGCACCCTTCTGTGTTTCAGTAACATGCTCCTTGTATTTCAATCATTACGTTTAATGTACTTGTTCATATATCATAAATTTTAAAAATATACAGAAGTATGAAATCTGATTAGGTGCTGAAAGTCATGCGTTAAGACGGAGGGGGCTATATTTCCAGCTTTACTGCCGCGAAGTCTTCCTGCACAGCAATTAGCGTCTAAACTAATGGCTGCCAACCTTCGCCGGCATGTTTAAGCCCTGCTCAAGTGCTAATAAATACATATTGGAAGAAATTGAACACATTCAATTTGCTTTAAATACCCATGTTTCGATGCAAGAATTTTAAATGGAGACTATTAGCTCAATACTTTTCAACCCGTTGGATTGATCATTGAGAGGACAGGCATTCTGTTATGGCTCAAATGTCCTCCTTTGGGTAACCTGGGTAGCATCAGCCCCCTTTTGAGACCAATCCCAGGCTACCTATGGCCTGACATGAACGAGGCACCCCCAGCAGAGGACGGCGTCGCTGAGGGAAGGGACTTACGGTACGCAAAGCCCTGCTCCACGTTGGATGTGTGGCTTCTGACAGCTCTGGAGCTTGACCTCTTCCTACTCCCCCTCCACCTGACCTCAGAGAAGGTCTACCAAAGCGTCCGCAGGCTCCTCCCTTCCACACCATTGGGAAGTTCAAAGCACTCATGCGCCACTCCGAACACACACACACACACACACACACACACACCCCCTTCGCCCCGCCCCCAGACAAGGCATAAACCGCCAAAGAGCCTCCCTGCCCCGACCTTTCAGTGCGTGCAAGGGCAGCCTCCTGGTGCGTACACACTGTTGTTGACCTCAACGTCCGGGCCAGATTTGGGGTAGGGGCCCATTCTGTTCTTGTAGAATAGTCACAAACTCATAAATAATCTGAACTATTGAGGAAGAAATTACTAGAGCAATGAGTAAACACTTACTAATGCAAGATAGTTTGGAAGGCATTGAAAAAAGCATATAGCTGTCAGAAAGAATTTTGGACCAAAAAAAAAGTAAATAACGTTAGTTTAAGTAGAGAGAAGAATTCATTGGAATGATACATGCTGTAAACTAGAGGAAAACCTAGCCAGGAGCCACAGAAATGTCACCCACGTGTTTGCAGCGTTGAACTCGAGATCTCAGACACTCCCATTGCTGTTGCTGTCTGCACCCGGTTTCACTCAGAACTTGACGTCTGCCCTTTGCTGACCCGATGCAACAGTCCAGGTTCTTTGGACTGCAGCGAGTCCTTGAGCTCCTCAGAAACAGGGCCGTGGAGACCAACACCACCACCCCAGACAGGACTGCCCTGAATCTCTGTGCACGCCAGGGGCATTCTGTCCTCCCGAAGCACGCTGGAGAAAGAGGCTGCTGACCGAAGTGGGATCACGGTGAGAGAGACAGAGACAGAGAGACACAGAGAGAGAGAGAGGGAGGGAGGGAGGAAGAGAGAGAGAGGCTTATCTTTCTGTCGCACTTACAGAAACATGAGGACAGGGTTTCATTAATCATCAATTTACACACTCACTGTCTGGATCAATCACTGTACCAAAAATGAGACACCCAAGGTGGGCCGCTTGTGGTCGGCGGCTCCCTCTGCGGCCAGGGGTGCTGGGCACTCACCCACCATCTTCCGGCTGGAGAAGAGAGGGCAGTCTTGGAGGCAGGAGCATTTGCATAGCTGTGATCGCTGGGTGCCTCATTCGAGACAGGGCTCTACCCCGATTCAGTGTACGGCTCTCATCAACATCCGGTTAGTCAACTAAAGCAGAATAGATAGTGTTTCTCTCATATTAAAATAAGGAAACTTGAGATTCAGAGAGATGTAAATAAGTTCTCTTTCATGGGTAATAACTAGTGGAGCAAGAACTTATTTACAGGCTTTATGATTCTAAGATTATAATTATCCTGATATACAGAGCCTTTCAGAGATCCATCACCTATGCCAGAAGGAAGAAAACTGCTTTTCTAGCGAGTGTATGAGGCAGATCACAGGGCCAGCATCGGAATCCGTTCATCTGCAGTTCCAACCCTGGATGCCAGCCCAGCGGATATAAAAATGCCCCGCTTGATTCTCCAGCTAGCCCCTTCCTGCTTGTCACTGAGTTCTGATCTACAATGTATTCATTAAATAAATATCTTAGGAGGCACCGGTTTTAAAGGAATTATACCCTCAAACTGCATTTTCTTTGAGAAGAGATAAAATGATCATTTAATTCATTGAGTTTGACCTACAAAAAAGATAAGTGGACTTACACAAAACCGCTGACATAACCTAATTTTCTCCGATGAGGTGCAAAGTAGGATATGAGGAAAAATTACTCTGGCATTTAGAAATGAGGAAAATGCAAGAGCTCCTCCTTAACCAAACTAAGGTGATGGGCGTGTGTGTGCCGGCCCCATTGTTGCGTTAAAAGACGAAAGGCAAGGAATGCTAGCTTACTTAAGACAGAAACCATTCCGAAAGACAGTGAGAAATGCTTCTCGTTTTGTTTTTGTTCTATCTCATTTTAAAATGATCAATTCCCTTTCCTCACAAAGAGATGGTAAGCACCTTTTCATTTCCAAGACACTTGTTCTCAGCATTTTCCCCGAGTCAGCGTTGTGGTAATTCACGGGGCACCGTCCACGCACTGCCCACGGGCCTGGGCTGAGCGCGGGCGGTCGGCCGGGTCTCCTTCCCGGGACTGTGTGTCTCCTGATCGGAACAGTAACACCTTCTCCTCCTGACGCCTGAGAGTAGGGGCCTGTCCTGTTAGACTCAGTGGGCGATTTTAATGTTTTGTCCTGCGCATTGTCTTGTACAGTATCCCATTGTTTTAATGTACATAACATGACTGTGCCTGAAACTGAAATTATTAGTAATTGCTCATTCGAATTCAAGTGTTTTGCCTACATTGCTATAATAAAGAGACTGAGAAGGACTTGTTTACTGAAGCGTGATGGACATACAAAGAGCTGTTCATATCTAAAGTGCATCAGCCCATGAATTTTGGCCTAGATGCCCACCCGTGAAACCATCACCTCATCCAGAACAATGAACACACCCATCGTCCCACAAGGTTCCTTCCTGCCCATTGGGAACACCTCTAGCTCCTTCGTGCCATTTACTGAAGATTCATCATTTTTCTACTGCGTTACTTCTGTACCTTTGTGGACAGTTTTATACGTGCGTTACATGTACTTTAGTACTTTATTTTCCTTCCATTGATTTCTCCCTCTGTTTTATGCTAATGCTTCGATTTCTTGATAACTGTAACATTATATTAAATTTTGAAATCACATGATTTTGAAAAAAGTCTTTTAACTGGGTCATTTATTGACTTCATAATGTTAAACCAGCATTATAATCCTGAAATAAATCTGACTGTCATGGTGTATTTTTAAAATATATATTGTTGGACTCATTTTCTCAAATTTTGCTAAGCTATTTTAAATATATGTAGATGAGGAATGTCATGGTCTAGGTTTTGCTTTACCCTGTGTGTATTTTATAGTGCATTTCCTAGTTGATATAAGCAAAGTCCATTTCATAGAAAGTGTTGGGAAGTATTGTCTCCAATTTTCATTTTCTTAAAAGTTTGGTAGCATTCATCAGTGAAAGTGTGTGGGCTTGGAGGTTTATTTTCTTTTTATTTTAACACAAGGAATAAAAAGAAATAAAGACATTTTATTGCCAATGCATGTGTTACACCTAGATAAATACTAATTTAAAAAGCTATTTTTAATCATGCACTGACACACTTGACACTTGCTACCCTTTTATATTCCAGTCAGAGGATCCGACCGTGACCTGGAGTTACAGTTAAACAACATAGGTATGACGTGGGCTCCCAGGACCCCGGGACGCCCAGGGACACCAGTGCACAGGATGAGCTGTGAGCCACTGGCTTTCAGGCCCTTGGCTTGAGATCCCTGTGTCACGGCTTCCAGCCGAAGCTAAGGACACACTGACCATGTCATCGTCTGTCCACCTTGTCCAGTGTTGGGAGCCCACGGCCACGTGGCATGCATGGGGACAAGCCACGGCTGGACGCTGCTCCGTGCCTGGGCGTGTCCTCGGCTGGACACTGGGCCGTCGACCTCACGGGCCATTGGAGGATGACATTAGGTGACAGGGAAAGCCACCACAGCCACAGCAGTGGGGCACCCGTGGACCTGCCCCTCCCACCGGCCTGGGGTGGGCGCCTTCAGTTCAGCAGGGGCTTGGCTCCTTTCGCTTGGCTAAGCTAACACTCACTTCTCCTGTTTACATTCCAGACACGGCAGGCAGACACTGTCAAGTATAACATAATCTTCCAAAAAAAAAAAAAAAAAGAGAAAAGCACCATGAATAAGGTGGGAAAAATTGGTTGCTGCCATCTCCAAACGCAGAAAACGAGTGCCCGATCTAGTTCGTAAGCAAGAGCCAGCGCCCCAGGCCTGGCGCACCTCAGGCTGTGATTTGTGTGCCCCTGGGGTCACAGCTCAGACGTGCGTGGGCACGGCCACCCCCTTCCCATCAGCCTCTGTGGCACGTCTCTGCTCCCCGCCTTCTGTCCTCGTCCACATACAAGCTCCGAACTGCGGGGGACTTTATTTTTACCCCAAGATCGCAAATCAGAAGAAACGCCTTTTCACCGACGTGTACAGACTACAATGTCTTTACGCTACAATTGTCCATCTTTAAAAAGAGTTATCGTTTATTTCATCGTGTGTTCTGATTGTGTTGATGAACACAGAGTTATTTCTGACAGCTCGTGCCATTTACAAAATGCACATGAAACTAAAAATAAACTCAGATCCCCAACTATTTGTATTTCTCCACTCGCTCTTATGTCCTTTGTAATGCAAGCAAACATTTCACCTGAGGACAGCACTCAGCAACCCCGTGGTAGCACTGTCCAGCTAGGAGGCATTTTGAAGTGTAGCATTTCTTTTTCTTTTTCACTTTGCTTCAATGTGGGGAGGGTAATGTTTTTAATTATTCATTGTTTTCACAGGCCATTTCATAGACCATTTTTAATAAAGTGTTTTAAATATGCTTTATTTTCTTCAAAAAAGCTTTTTAAAATGTATCGCTTGCTATTACCAGAAACAGCAGCTACTTGAGTGTGTATTGATCTTGCTGCCTATTGAGAAATTGCTCTCCAGAAGGCACAAGACCGTCTGTGCTGACTATGACCTAAGACGGTCAGCATTGAACTGCAACTAGTTTGTTTAGTTTTTGCTGGTATAGTAGATTCCGGTTGCAACATAACTGCTACTTAGCATTTATTAAAGAGAAAGTTTTAATTTTTTTGAATGACTTTTCCTTTTAGTTATCAAAGGTACTATGTTATAAGTGACACCTGGCCCTGACTGGCGTGGCCCAGTGGATTGGGCATCGTCCCACAGACTGAAGGGTCACTGGTTTGATTCTCGGTTAGGGCACGTGCCTGGGTTGCAAGCCGGGTCCCTGGTTGGAGGCGTGACGGAAGCAACCTATTGATGTTTCTCTTACACATCAATGTTTTTCTCCCTCTCTTTCTCCCTCCTTGGCCCTCTCTCTAAAAAGGAATCAATAATAAACCTTTAAATGACACCTTAGAGATAGATCAATACAAAAGCACACTAGTAATCTTATATCCAGTAGATAGATAAATAATAAATATATAAAGATATTATAAGTATATACGTACACAAGAGGGGACATAAAAAACCCCGAATTATCTCCTGGAGGGCGGGGCCCTGTAGTGCAGGCCTCCCCAGCTAGGGGAGTGCTCTAGGAACCCACCTATATCAGTGTGCCAGCTGGCGTTGTTGTGAGAGGCTGTGTTTGGCATCAGTAATTTTTTTGGAGATTCTGTTGATAAGCTTGACCACTTCATGATGGCTACTTCACGAGTGCACCTGCCCGCATGGCACTGAGTGATCCACAGTTTTTGACCAAAAGTTGCATGGCCCCAATGCCTTACCCTTCCTAGTCACCTGATCTCACCCTGAGTGACTTTTTTCTGTTTCCCCAGATGAAAAAAAGTCATCAAAGGAAACATTCTGCTGATGTGGAAGAGTTAAAGTAAAAGACAGAAGAAGCATGAAAAGGCATCGCACTCAATGAGTTCAAGAACTGTTTTAGAGCAGTGGGGACAACGTCTCGGTACGTCTGTTACATCAGGTGAAGAGCACTTTGGTCCACCCGTTCGCCGATGGGCGCTCGCTCGGGCTGCTCCCAGCACGGGGCTGCTGTAAGCGGACAAAGACAATGGGGCAGGGGGAGAGGGTCGGATGTGGGGGGTGGGGGTGCTTGTGGTGGGGGCAAAAAAGGGACAACTGTAACTGGATAAAAATTGTAAGAGTGCTTTGAAGAAGACTGAAGTTTAAACAGGTAAGAATAAGTACACAACTTTTAATAAATAAATTCTGCTTTGGGGGTTCATATAGAAACACAATATATATATTCATATATGTGTGTATATGTGTGTATATATAGTGTTTCTATATAAGTAAAGTTGCATGTATATACATGTGGTTATTGCATGGTAAATGTATATATGCATATACATGTATATATATCTCGCATTTCTATATAGGTAAAGTCACATGTACGTACATGTTGTTATTGCATGACACGGTATTTACCGTTTCTAACGCGACAACACAGGATGGGCATTGGTTGCTGTCAGCGGACATCTTCACTGAATGCTGCTTTAGTGACCAAATGACATTCCATTGTATGGGGTACCTTCATTTCCTTAGCCATCCCCATCACTTCATACTATGTCGTGCAAGTCTGGAGCAGTATAAGTTATGTTTCAGTGAAAGTTAACAGCTGTACACATTTATTTATATCTTTGTTTAATCCCTTAGCGTAAATTCTTAAATGCGGAATTGCTGAATTGTGGTACATTTTTAAGAAAAAGACCGTAGGGGGCCTGGTTTGTGTTCGGGCCTGCCATCCCAGGGGCACCCCCGTGTCCGTGACACACGCTCCCGGTGACGTGGGGTCTGACAACTGGGGGGAAGAAAATGAACGGAGGCCCGTGCTCTGCCTCCCGGCTCCCAGGTTAGCGTGAGACGGAAACGAACCCGTCTACTTGGCCTGGCGTCTGTGAGCTTGGGGCGCCGTGACCAACCCCCCACACCGGGGGGACACGCATCACGGAAAGCCGTTTCCTCACCGCTGCGGAGGCCGGAGCTCCAAGACGCGCCTTCAGATGCAAAGAGATGAGCTCTGTTCTTGAGGTGCAGACACTTCCCTGCTCTCTGCGTTCTCACACGGCGGGGAGAGAGAACGTGTGTGTGTGCATGTGTGTGTGTGCGTGTGTGTGTGTGAGAGAGAGAGAGAGAGAGAGGAAGTTCTCCTTCTTCAACGGCACCTGTCACTTGCGCCGAGTCGGCTTTTGCCCTTGCAGCCGGACCACGGGCCACTCACCCGGCCAGGCCCAGAGCCGTGTGGGAGGAAGCTGTCTGGGTCCCCCAAGTCTGGGAGTCCGGGCGGAGGGGGTGGCGGGACTGTGGCCATGTCTGCGCACCGTCTGCCAGACTACGAGTGGATTCTGCCCCGCGTGTGCTCACAACAACCATCTTTCATCACGACATCACGCATTGGACGCTCGGCATGTGTGTTGAATTAATAGCAGCCCATTTACTAGACACCAGGCGTCGTTCCAGTTGTTTAACGTGTGTCGTGATTTCTGAGCAATTCTCATCATGGCCCTCTTCTATAGCATCTTTTATTATCTTTACGACTAATTGTGGACACAAAGCGATCATACAACATGACAATGTTTACTCCGCCCGTGACTGTGGGGCGGGGGTTCAAGCTGAGCCAGCGGACCTCACCTCACGTGACGCCCTGCTACACTCACGCCCTGAGGAGGAGGGGAGAGAAATGTAACAGAAAGAAAGACGAAGGGAAGGACGAAAGGAAGGAAAGTAGGAACTGGGGGAGGGAGGAAGGGGAGGAAGGGAGAAAGAGCAAACTTTTTTAGAAATGTAGGTGCTTAGACATGAAGTATATACAAAGAAATAATCTCATCATCAGGCTCGCAACCCAATCCAAGGACATTAACTTATCAACTACAACACGACAGCTAAGCAGGATTCTAAACATAAACTCTTCCGAATGGAGAGAGGATAAACCACTAATGCCCCCACGCGACTCCCCAGACAGTTCAAGCAGGCGACCATCTATGGCTCAGTTACCAGAAACAGGTGAAGAACACTTCACTGACACCACACACTTCTGTTTTAGAGAAATCAAGTAAGCAAATTGTAAGTCTCCTTTTCTGGGATGGAGGGTGGGCGTTTAACACACACACACGCACAGACACAGACACATCCACACACGTGCACAGACGCGCATAAACTTACACGTTTCGCAGCCTACTCAGAGGACTCAGCAAGGCAGCCGACTCCCTCCAGCGCCGATGAGAACAATCGGATTGCTACTTCAGTCGGTCCATCTGTATGTCCCCGGGGTGATCGCCCCATTGTCTGACCAAGCGTTTGGGGCAAGGGCCAATGACCGGCCCCCGCCTCATTGTTTTAATTGAATTTACGGAGGTGACATTGGTGACTGAAAGTATTATATAGCTTCAGGTGTGCGACTCTATAAGACATCAGCTTTACATTGCACTGTGTGTCCACCACCCTACCTATCTTGTTTTAAATCAGTGAATGTGAGGAAAGATCTGTCGCTCACTTGGCCGCCGAGGTGGCAGGCAGTTCCTTTGGTGAGGTTGTCCCCTTTGAATGTGCCTTATATTCTCAAGATAAAGCGGCACCGGGTACAATCAATGCGTTTTTATTATAAACCGGCAAGGACAGCGAGAGTGGGTCCCACGGCACAGGTCAAATCCCATCTATTTTTGTCACCGTTTTGTCCGTCCCCACACGCTTTTCGGAAGCTCTGGGGTTCCTCAGAGGACACAGCACCCCAGCATTCAGCCGCTGCTTTGCCGCGGACGCCCGCAGAGAAGGGTCAGACAGAGACGCGCTCACCATCACGCCAGGGAAAGGCAGGGCAGACCCGATCCCGTCTTCCTCCCGTCTGATCTCTCAGCTCCGCGCGGAGCTGCCTTTGCTCACCTTTCTCATTCCCAAGTTCAAGGCCACCTTTCGCTGCTTGGCTCTCAAACAGGTTCACAGATTTGGGAATTTGTTTTCTCTACCCATTCTTTTGGTTTGCTGGCTGTTAGAAATGGGGAGGACAGAGGAGAGGGTCCGAGGGGGGTGGATCTGTGTGTCAGCCGGGGGATGCGGGGTCAGGGCCGAGGGGGGCTCTGCAGGAGAAACGGGCCAGCCTCCAGGGCAGCTGGGGGGACGCGGCTCTCTCCCGGAGGAGAGCCGATGGGTAAGTCAGTCGGAAATCTGAAGCCTGTAAGTGAAAAAAAAAAAAAATCGATGTAGCAGAGGAATCAGCAGGACTCGGCAGGGACACATGGTGGAGGAACGGAGTGAGAGCTCCTGGAACAGCCTCAGACGGGCTTTGGCTTGTACGGCAGGGGCGTCGCCGCAGGTTTATGGAGACAGTAAGTGAGCATTGAGTTCACTGGCCGCGGCACCAGTCCAGGCAACCAATGAAATTACTTGACCCCAACGCAGAAAACGGAATACAAGCAGAGGGAGGAATTCCAGCTCACGTGTGAACGGCGTGAGGTCGTCAGATGTGGACATAGACTCACGTCTCCCCGACTGGGACCTGGGAGAAAGGGGAGGTCCCTGACTACACGCACAAATAGGGAGGGGACCGGGGCTCTGGCGGTCATGGGAATGTGCTTCCCTGATGCATGTGCTCGAACTTGAACGTCAGCTCGGTGCCGCCCTCCCAACCCACCAGGAAGGACACGGGTACCCCCGCTGCTCCCAGACAAGGGTGCGGCGTGCGGTGGGCGCAGGGGCCGAGCGGACCCGGCTGGGGGAGTGGGACCCCGCTGCCCGCAGGCCTTGCCCGGAGACTGCTCATCTGCCTGGCAGAACCGACCCCTTCTGAGAACCGAGCCGCGGGCTGGCCCTCCAGCTCTGTTTAAATGCCCCCGTCCTGCCCCAGCGAACAGGACGGCGTGTCTGCCCCCCTTTATCCTGCACGAGGATTTCACCCAAGACTGAACCTCTTGCGTGTTTAAAACTGTTTTTTTATAATTTTTAAAAATATTTTATTTATTTATTTTTAGAGAGGGAAGGGAGGGAGAGAGAGAGAGAGAAAAATAACAATGTGCAGTTGCTGGGGGTCATGGCCTGCAACCCAGGTATGTGCCTTGACTGGGAATCGAACCTGTGACACTTTGGTTTGCAGTCCACGCTCAATCCACTGAGCTACGCCAGCCAGGGCTAAACCTGTGTTTCACAGCGGGTGAAGGGAAGGGAGATGCTAGTTCAGATGTGAGGTCACACCCGAGTCTGTGTTGCAACATAAACAGGCTATTGGGACCTGCATCCGGGGTGCAGGGTGGTTTTGGTACAATCTCTATCTATTACATAGAATCATATCTCCCCTATTTACAATTGTATGGATTAGACACATCTGTTTTTCTAAAAAATAAACTTGAAAATGGTACATAGTGAGTGCTATTGATGTTCCTACATTAAACTAATTATCTCTACTGAGACTTAATACATACAAAAAACCCCACAGGTTTTTGGAGTGAGGTTATTAATTCAAAATAAAGAAATATGAGACTGCATGTTTCTTTCATTGTTTTAGGCAGAGAATTGATTCTCGGTCACAGGATATTTTCTGTATATTTATGCTTCAAAGAATAGCTAGAAAAAATATTGTATTTGTTACTTTTGAGAATTTCTCCAGTCTCTTTGTGGCGTCGGGTTTAGTAAGAAAATTGCAGACACATTTATTTCTGTTTTAATACTTAAGCTGGGTAATTATGACAGGTCTCACATTAACGGGAGACTGGTTATCCGTCAGGTGCTGCGTTAAGTATTTATCTTCCTTGGCGTTTTTGTTTGTTTTCTCACTCGGGTGCGTGATGCTGTGTCTTCTTCCTGTGGTGGTGACGCATGATGTCAGTGAGTCTTCACGGTCTCAGCCTCCACTAAGGCTGCACTTCCTGCCCCTTATACTCCGTTGGGAATGTGACTGATTCTGGCCAAGAAATATGAGGGGACGCGGATGCCTCGGTGCCAGCCCGGGCTGTCTAATTGCCCGTGCAGGAGTCTTCCGTCTCTCCCACCTTAATAACAAGCGCCTTCCCAAGCACTGGCTGTCTCTGCAGCCGGGGCTCCGGTGCGGGCAAATGTGAAACGGCAGGGGCTCAGGTAGACTTGTTAAGAGTGAAAGATAAGCCTACGTGACCATAAATCATGGAGCCTGAGCTGTTTCTGCTGGTGTTGCCTGTCTGAGCCTCATGACTTCAGACGCATGCAGGTCCAGCTCCCGGCCGTGAGCGCTGCTGCAGCCCAGACCGTGGGCGTGGAGACACGAGGCCTCGTCTCAGAGGCGTCCCAGGGGCAACAGCCACGAGGAGACCACCGACGGAGGCTGGAGTGCAGGGGGTCGTGCTTTTGGTAACATTCACCTGCAATAACGTGGACAGTTTGTATAATGATCTACCCCCTTCGGACTTCTGCCTAGGAGAATGCACGGCTGAAATGGCGCTAAAGCAACAGCATGGCTGAAAGGAGTAGGAAGGCTCTTCACAGCACAGGGCAGGCGTGGTTTCAATGAACAGAGGACGAAAAGAGGCAACTATGGAGCAAACCTTGGTAAATTGGGGAATACGTAAGTTTAAAACTTCTAACATAAAGACAAAAGCATCTAGAAAATGAAAAGTTGTCTTCAGTATAATACAAGATGTCTTTGATGCACACATGTATCCAGAATACAGAGAAGAAAAATCTTCTACAAATTATTAGAAATGACAGGCGGTCTCACCAGAAGATAAGCAAAAACTTAAACATGTCCTTCACTAAGCAGGATATCCAAAGAACAAATACACATGTCAGAAATCAGTTCATCCTCATTATTCATTAACATGAATGTATTAACATTGATATAACATAGTTTGAACCCAAATGTAGATATTACATTTCCTTTTTGAATAGTTTAACACTTTGTAAGGGTGATAGTTCATGACTTTTATCTTTTAGTGACAATTCAAGGTTAAAAGAAAAATCACTTTATGTTTAACGTGACATATGTTTCATAAAAATATGATGAAAATGTGTTGTATGTATAATTGACACCTATGATTACTCTAATTTAGGGAAAGACATTTTCTTTAATACAGATCCATTGTGCACTTTTATAAATCTGAGGTGTGCTGCAGAATCTCAGGGATCTTATTTTAACATACATCTTGACACATTTTCCTTTTCATTATTCTAGAAATTATTTTATCTTTACTCATGAAGTATCCCTAAGCATACTAAAAAGACTAAACTAAAAATAAAATCAAATGACCTACAATGATGCAATGATTCTAGAAGTCATGACTATTTCATCATCCTTCTCTTTTTTAATTGGGCTGTCTAAAATGTTTCACCCTGAACAGGCGATCGCTGTGGCTTTTTCGTTAATCGTCATCAATGAATAGCTGATTCCTACTCTCTAGTCTGGCCCTCCCGCCGAGGGAGTTGGGGCAGCGGTTTGTGAAAGAAACTGTGGTCATGGTCATCTCTCGATTGTGATGTTTACAACAAGTCATTCAATGGCTACACATTGTCCTTAGAATAAAGTCAACATTTCATACCTTGTAACCCTCTCCACTTTTAGAACGTAAAGGGAGCCATGTTCCCTGCCTTTCTGTACTCCAGACACACGGCTGCTTTTGTGTGTGTGTGCGTGTGTGTCCTCTCTGACTCATCGTGTTGCCCTTGCATCCGAGTGTCAAAGGCTGGCGCCATCTTCCTTTCCTGCTTCAGTATCCAGATCCCCAGGGAAGAGCTTTCTGGCAATTGAACCCCAAATAAACCCTCCTAAATGACCCTACGTTATCTGCATCCCAGGGCCCTATTTTTTTTTTTGCACGGGTTCCGAGCTTGTAACGGTGGTCCGTGTTTGCTCACTGCCTTGCTCATTCTCTTCTGCGGGGTCGCACGAGCTCCAGGAGGGCGCGGACTGACCCCCGCGGCACACTCCCACAGCCCGGGGCAGGGCCGGGCACGCAGCGATGCCCGAGGAAAACTTGTCCAGTACATTCCTGAGTGCTCTGCTCGTGACTGTCTTGTGTTAATAAGGGATGTGTTTTTGCAATTGGAAACGAAACAGTGTGGCAGACGATTATACTTTATTTGAGGAAAGTGAATTATACCATCCAGGCTTGAAGATGACAAAGCCAATTTCTATCGCCTAGCACAAAAAAATGACTGCATCCTTCTACCATAAAAACTGAAAAGCATCAGGGAGTGCGTATAGAGGACCCACGGACAAGGACAACGCGGGGGAGGCCTGAGTGTGGGGGCGGGGGCGGGCAGGCCCGGGAGAGCAGGGGGAGAAGAAGGGGCCACTGTAAACGGACGATGATAAAAAACACTTAAAAACATATTTCTTGCCTTTTTTATCCAATATGAAAGCTTTCTGTACTGAATTCTAAGTAAATTTCTTCACATTCTTCAACAGGATGCTTCTCAGGTCATTAGCATTCTAAACTGAACTGGGTCAGTTTTTTCATTCTTAGAGGGGAAATAAAGCCCAAAATAACAAATACATTTTTTTAAAGATTTAATTTATTTATTTTTTAGAGAGGGAAGGGAGAGAGAGAGAGAGAGAGAGAAACATCAATGTGCGGTTGCTGGGGGCCATGGCCTGCAACCCAGGCATGTGCCCTGACTGGGAATCGAACCTGCGACACTTTGGTTCGCAGCCCGCGCTCAATCCACTGAGCTACGCCAGCCAGGAACAAATACATTTTTAAAGTGAGGCGGAGACAAACACACGGGTTGAAAAGTATAAGAACAGTTGTCCAGCATGAAAAGCAGGGAACTGCAGGCGGGACAGGCGAGAACAGCGGCCCTCGGTGCGGGGCCCCTCCCCGGGAGAGGGCCCGCTCGGCTCGGAGGAGGCCTAGGCTGCCTGCCGTGCTGACCTGCCGCTCACTCGTTTGCCTCCCGCTTCCAGGGGCCAGTGCGGGCGTGTCCTTGAAGCCCGTGGTTTAATGCAAAGTCGCTTTCGCTCCTAAACTGCGAACCCGAGGATGGTGCAGCAAACGTTTCCTGAATTGTCTGTGAGTGTGTGCGAAACAGCTTCTCAGCACCTCGGCTTCTGTGGCAGTGTTGTTGTACACAAACCCCGGCACACACCCTCGGCACACCCTTCCACCCTCCGTGACTGACACGCGGTTTCTGGGAATGCGACGTTGGAAAGTTGGCGCAAATGCTTCATAACAATAAAAACTAGTTAGAGTCAACCAGGATGGCGACATAGAGGAGTCTTGAGCGCCTCTCTCCCCTTAGCCACACGCCGAGCAGCTTCTGCGCAAGGAACCCGGGACCTGGCGGAGCCACAGCTGCTCTTTGGCGAGTGAGGCAACACCCACGTCGAAACGGGGAGAAAAGGCGGAGGCACAGGCGTCGTAACCCCCGCCCTGCACGGCGCCCTTCAACGCAGCGGGACCCTGGACTCGCAGCCCCTTCCTGCAGAGAGAGGGTTTGGAGCGCCCATCTGGCAACCCCAAAAGTAAGACTCCATGGAGGCGAGGGACGCCCAGATCCCTGGCTCTGAAAGCCAGTGGGGCCGGTGTGCAGGAGACCCGCAGGCTCATGGCAAACACACAGGCAGGACCTCACAGTGGCTACTTCCAGAGCTCAGACAGGGGGGAAGGCAAAACCACCCTCTCTGCCTCCTTTCCTGGAAGGGGTTTATCCGCCGCCCAGTGACCAGACTCCTCGTGTAAACAGGCATCCAGGGGCTGGCTGTGACCCTCCCCAGAGACTTAGAAAGCCAGCCGCAGTCCCCTTTCGTTCCCTCTGCAGCGTGCTGCAGGCCCTCGGTGCCTCCCCAGGGCAGGGGGACAAATTCAGACACCACAGGGTATCACTTTCGTGTGGACATTAAAATAAAACAATCAAACTGATTTAAGCGAAGAGTGAAACTGTGGCAGCTAGGAGCCGAGGAGTAGGGGAAACAAGGAGAGGATGGCAAAAGGGTGCACACTTTAAGTCACGAGGTAAACAGGGTCTGTCTAAGGACCTGACACACAGCACGGTGACTACGGTTGATAACCCTGTCCAGCCCGATGCAAACCCGCTAACGGAGCAGAACTTCCTCAAGTCCTCAAAAGGTAAATATGTGAGCGGCTCAATTTGTGCAGCAACTCAAAGTGGGGACTCTTCATAAAACGCACAGACGTAACAAATGATCGTGCTGTACATTTTGAACTATCTTCATATGTATTTATCTATTATACCCCAGTAAAGCTGAAAAAAACAAACCCAAAACAAATTAGCCCACTCAGGAGCACGCCCCTTCCGATGAGAGACCTTGATCCCACACTGGGTTCTTCTTCAGCACACGGCAGTTGCTCACGAAGCTTGGAAAAAGGGTTCGAATGAGTCCCATCCTGCCAAACTATAATTAAAAGGTTTGAAATTGTGCTTTCAGAGCTGAATGTTTTAAAGGCACCACAGGGAATTTTAATGTGCAGCCAGAGTTGAAAATCATTATTGTAATAAAAGAACGTAATCAGTGTCTTGGGCGTCATCACGGGAGAGGAGGCCTTGAGCGAGCTTTCCTCTCGCGGAGGAAGGAGGAGGGTGCTGAAGGGGTACGCGCACACCTCGAACTTTCCCGGGGTCACCTCTCCTAGAAAGCGGTGGGGGGAGGGGGACTTTGCCGTTGACTGTGGACCCCATGTCCACCACGCTGCCGCCCCCAGGTCAGTGCCCTGAAACCCTCAGCCCAGTACACTGTTACGAATTCAGGATTTCAGAAGCCATTCGATTATCCGATGGGAGGGGTGTATCTTGCATATAAGGAGGTGAGTTTGCGGGGAGGCAGACGAGGAATGCGATGGCCCCTGTGTTTTTGTCCCCACAACAGTCACATGTGGAAAGTCTAACCCCATGGCATAATACCATGTGGCGTGGCCTCTGGGAGGCTGGCAGGTCCTGCAAGGGGTCCCTGGTGGTGGGACAGATGCTCTTATGAGAAGACCCAGATGGGAGACAGCGTGTTCCTCCCTGGGCTCCATGTCACGGGGGGTCACGAGGAGGCAACGGCCATGGGCAAAGCAGGAAGAGAAGCCTTACCGGACACCCGGCCTGCTGGCTCCTTTACCTTGACCTTCCAGGAGGCCCCAGCACTCTGAGAAACACATATTTACGGTGTGAGCCCCCGGTGTGTGGGGCTCTGCTACAGCCACCCAGACTGACTAAGACGTCTCGTCCCGTTTATCTTGAGACCCGCCTGGGCTCTTTCCACTCAAATATTTAATTAAAAAAAACTTCTCCTTAAGTAAAATAACAGTTTTACTCCCACCTGTTTCTACTGTGGGTGACTTTTATTCCGTTTCCATAGCGGATAACCACGATGGCACCCTATTAAAAATCACAGTTGTGGCCTGGCTGGCATAGCTCAGTGGATTGAGCGCAGGCTGGGAACCAAAGTGTCCCAGGTTCGATTCCCAGCCAGGGTACATGCCTGGGTTGCAGGCCATAACCCCCCAGCAACCGCACATTGATGTTTCTCTCTCTCTGTCTCTGTCTGTCTGTCTGTCTCTCTCTCTCTCTCCCCCCCTCCCTTCCCTCCTTAAAAATAAAATAAATAAAATCTTTAAAAAAAAATCTTAAAAAAAAATCAGTTGTTTGCATTTCAGCGGCTCCTAATACTTTTATGAAAGGTAAGAGTTCTCATTTTAAAAAACTGAACTGTAAAGCAGGAACATCTGATCACTGAAGAGAATTTGGAGAGTAAATAAACTGTATTAAAATTAAAATGAGCAGCGCCGCCCCCCTGCAGGAGCCCTGGAGCCTGCGCCTCGACCACCCAGCGTTTTCTCCCCGGAACGGCGGGACCCCGCAGTTACAGCGCTTTCGGCTTAGACATCTAACTGAGTTATCACGTTTGGCCTGAAAATCATTTTCCCAACGTGTGTTTTGTGTTCTTCTATGAGTTTTGTTTTTTACCCAGAATGAAGAGTGACTGTGCGATATGAACTGGAAAAGGAAACGTCAGCCCCCGCTGTCACCGGGGTAGCTGCGGAGCAGAGTGCAGCTCCCAGGGAGAACGGCCTCTCCCGGGGTCTTGGGTTCATGAGTGCTGAGAGCCGCAGAGAGTTGCCCAGTATTTCTTACTTTACACCCGTTTTCTCGCTTGCGTCTTTACATTTCGCTTTTAACTTCCTTTTGTCTTACAGAGAGCTGGACTCTCTCCTTTTCCTGCTCCTTTCCCTTGGCCCACCTGTCTGCCTCCTTCCCCTGCTCCCCCCCCCCCCCGCGCCCTGTCCACTTTCACCTTAAGCACATACAAGGGATGTGTTTCCTATGTTTTCAATATGTATTTTCTTCACATGGGAAAAAATATCTCAGATATAACATTCTCAGATCCTTTGTTATATATCTAAAGTCTATATCTGAACTCCAGTATTTAGGTCAAGGCCAGTATCTGCTTGGTTTATAAATATTAAGTTCCTTCCTGTATATGTATGTCATTGAATATTTCCTTGGTTTTTTTTTTAATTAAAATTCTCCTTTTTTTCCTAAAACTATTGACAGTATTCGAAACGTATATACGTTGGGATTTTTTTTAAAGAACAACTCTATTTGCTTCCATGACGACTCTAGAGTCCACAGTTTTCCACAGCCCGCTCGACTTCCCAGGACCGCAGTGTGACCCCGTGGTTCGGAACCAGATGGAGTGTTGCCTCTCACATGGACACGCCGCGTGCCGGGCGCTGGGGAGACAGGAGTGAGCCAAACAGCCCACGTGCCTGCCCATGGCGAGTGGGCTGGTGGGACAACAGGCGACCGAAGAACCCATCCACACATCCCGAGTCTAACAAGCACTAGTGAACAGGGATGAGAGGGAGGACAGCATGAATTACCACAGGACACATTTTAGTTAGGGGTCAATGAAGGCTTTCAGAGAAAGCGATTGTTACAGACGGAAGGGAAGGAAGGAAGCAGCCATGAAGACTTTCAGACCACAGAAGCCACGTGGATCAGTAAACGCCAAGGTCCTGGTGTGGACATTGGCATAATGCATTTAGGGACTAGCAAGAAAACCAGTGTCGCTGGATCGGGGAGGAGTGTGAGGAGACGAGTTTAGAAAATGGAGAAAGGGCAGATCGTGCTGAGCCTGGACAGTCCAGGATGGATTCCGTCGTGGTTCTGTGTGAGCTGGCCCACTTCTGAAAGGATCTAAGCTGTCCAGAGTCACAAAACATGACGTTTGTAAAAGATCCCTATGGCCACTCTGTGGAAAGTGAATCTGATGGATACAAGGACAGGCAAAGACGTCCCTTAAAAACCTCCTACAAGAATATGGAAGAGACGGTGACATCTGTGTCTAGACCAGTGGTTGCAGATGAGGTGAAATGGGGCACAATGCCCGCTACGTCTGAAAGCAGGTGAGTTAGAGTTTCTTGGGGAGCCTGATGGCTGCACTGTCTAAGTAACCACGATTTCTTATTCGTTCATCAGCAGACTTGTCTGATTGCTTCTGACAAGGAAGAATGCAATATTGCACCCTTGGGCAACTCTAATTGATAAAAAAACTTATATTGAGGTCAAATCTATTTACTTTTTTTTCTCATGTGCTCTGGAGGAGACATCAAAGCCACAGATAAAAAATGAGAACATCATTTTTCCCACCTGTTCCCAAATGATTGTCCTTATTAATCTTCTACTTCTACCTACCCTCCTGTTCTTGCCATTCTCTTTCATATGTCTCCTATGGCATAATGTAGAGCCATTTCCTTTTTTATTACTAATTCTGATTCTACCCCCAAGCTCCTCTACCCCTTTAATGAGCAAAGCCCCGATGTAAGGGAAGAATAGTGGGATTGTCTGACTTGGCCAGAATAGAATGCAATTATCACCCAGTTCATTTTACTTCCCTGGTAAAGCAGTCGGATATGGTACTTGCTTTTCAATAACCACACCTTGCTGTCGACCAATGCCTCGCTTACCGTTAACACAGAGAGCATGATGACGTCCTGCGTGGGGCAGTGAAGTCTATACCCAGGGTGCAATATTTTAGACTGTGTATCAAAGTCAGGGCACGTGACATTTGCCTTTAGCGACCTGACAACATCTTTGAAACACTTTTTATCTCTACCTTGCTTGTATTGATTTGCAGTCCTTCCCGATCATTGCTCTCTAATAAACTCCATCGTTTATCTTCTTTGGAGCCTTTCACTTGTTAAATCGTGATCTTTTTCCCCGTACAAATGTCTGTATAAAAATAATAATGCAGTTCAGTAGCGTGCCCCAGGGCTGTTTTTCTCCTAATCAGTATATATTTAGCTCCTGGCAAACAGACCTCCGTCGGATCCTACCTAAGTGTTTAGCTGTGAGTGGTGGCTTAGCAGGGAACCAAATTAAGTCACTAAATCTTGACAGAACTGCGAAAGGCACTTTGCTTACCGTGCTGTTCCCTCTGAGTGCAAACATTAGGCGGAGACAGAAAGCGAGACGAGCACCACTCACTGAACCATAATTTGAAATCTAGCAGATACAGAAAGCTGAAAATGGATCAGAGATACACAAAGGAGTTACAATTTCAATTATGAAGAGCCATAAAAAGTGTGAAGATGAATCTTTCTGATCATAAATGGAAAATTATTAGAAAGTAAGCCTGTATTATATAATTTGGGAATAAAAAAGATAAAACTATTGGGTATATGTGTTTGTATGTTTATAGAATGAGCTTTTTCGAGCCTGTCTTGCCATACCTGAAGGCTAGTAATTAACGTGGGAACTACAACACGTGAACGGGTCGGAAGGAGACCATGAACCTGAGCTGGTGGGAATCATTTTTACGTAGTTGTTGATTTTCCTATTGCTGAGCCATATATATTTTATGAGCTGGAAAGTGGCCACGTCACATTGTTGCCCCATTGAAATTTTTTAAAGAACCTCATTTTACTCTCAAATTTACACCCTCACAAGTGCAAAAGCACAGAAATCATACAAGCTTGCTTTCAGAACACAATAAAATTAAATTAGAAATCAATAGCAGAAAGAGAGTGGGAAAACCTCAAAATACCTGGAGATTAATGAACACACTTCTAAATAACATAAGGTTCAAAGAGCAAGTCAGGAAGGAAGATAAAAACGCCCTAAACTCAATGAAAGGGAAAATACAGCTCATCTAAACAGGTGGAATGCAATGAAAACCATGCTTCCAGGAGATTTATGACACTAAATGCAGGAATTAGAGAAGAATGTGTGTGCCTGGAAATTACTCGCTGACGCCCTGAGAGTTTGGTATTTTGTGTGGCTCCACCTGATCAGATCGTAGAGACCCCCCTCCCCACTTTGAGCCCTTTTAATTGGCAAGGTCTCCATCAGCCAATCAAAAAAGTGTTTAACAATATGCGTGATATGTCGTCATTCTGAAGTGATTTTCCAGTAATTGCAGTCTGGCATTCACCCAGTGACAGGGACAACGCCACCGCAGCTGGGCGGGCTCCACGCAGCACTGTGCACGGGCCTCCGTGGTCCTCAGTGCCTCCTAAGGCCCACTGTATTCTGGTCACAGCACGGCAGGGCCACTCCCTCCACCCAGCAGTGGTCCCCACACTAACGGTGAGCAATCCAGCTTTCGTGTCATGGAGACTATACACAGCGACTCTTCTCCTCCCTGGTATTCAGTGATTGCCTGCAATTAGCCAGATAAAGGCATTGCACACATTTTAATCTAAAAACTGTAGGAACCATAGACAACAGGTTGCGGATCCCACCACCCCATGTGACTGGCAGCAGGCACAGAGCAGGTGGGAGGGACGAGGGGGCTCGCAGCCCGAGAAGAGCACCTGGGACCAGAACCTAAAGACAGAGCACTTCTTCCTTCGAGCGAAAAGAAGGAAGCCGACATCTAGGACCGGGGGGCTGATGGGTGCGCAAACTAATGATTAGGTGGTGACTTGCAGGATTTGGGTCCTTGGTTTATAGGCCGGGGAGGAAGCAGCTGCACCTAAACGTAGCAGATGTGACTGGTGTTATGCTGGCCACTGCTTAAAGGAGAAACTGAGGCGCTGAGCGGTTAAGGTTCTGCAGGGAGTAAATCACACGCCGAATACAGAAGTAGGCCTGTCTGCCTCTCTTTCCTTTCCCGCGCCACGCTTTGGGACAGATGTCTGTGCAGTCTCTGTGTCTCTAAGACTCAGGTAAAACTGCTCCCGGCCCCCAGCTCCCTCAGCTCTCCCGTAGCGGGGCAACGTGGGCAGCAAGAGGTCCCTCCCGTGCCCCCGCATTCCACCGCGCAGGGACTCTCAGGCCTTCCACGGGCTTCGAACCTCCACACGGACTGAGGTTTGAGGAGCCAAAACAAACACAGGGCTGTGCTGGTCGGGGAGGAAAGCTCGCATGGAGACAGGCTGTGTTCTGCGAGCGCTTTCGAGCGATGGCCTCGTTCCAGAAGTGGCCGTTCTTGGTCGCTCCATACCGCGCCGGGGTCCTGTGATTTCCACGCTTCTTTTAGACCTTCCCTCTTCCGAATCCATTGCCCGTTTCTACCAGCAGGGATTAATTTGAATTTTAATAATGGTAGCTATTTTTAAGAGTGGTGATGTGCTTCAGGAACAAGGATGTTAGAATCCACTTTTACTTGCTTATCGAAAGCAGCTTATGTGCCATTACTTGAAGGGGTAGGGAATTTATTCTTGATACCTTGAAATGTCACCGAACTTCAGAGCATAAACTATTATACTCAACTGAATACGGTATCTCTAATTTCTGAATTCTTTTCCGTAGAAAACAATGACATCAATATAGTATAAAGTTATCGTTTTATGGTAAATACGAACCGTAACAAAGGTATTAGACTTTGTAATTTATGAACACACTTATAAATGTGCATTGTGTTCGACATTTCATAGATTTAAAATTTTCAATGTACATTTACTTTGTGTGCTTATTTTCTCACTTTTTAAACATTGGTCCAGCTACTTTTTGCGACAGGTATAGCACAGGTGCTGATAGAGGTTTTCTTGTATCCTGATGCGACGAGGGGTTTGTCGGAGCCGTGAGCACTAGAAGCTTAGGAAGCAGGCAGTCCTTCTGTTTCTATGGGACGGTAGTTAACCTTGAGAGTTTGCGTCTCCTAATTTTGTTTTAGCCGAGTTATATTTATGAGAGAAAATGTGGCAAAAGGACTTCAGATTTTGATGAAACACCGCATGTTCTTTGGGGCCAAGTGTTTGGAACAGAAGCTGAAAGCATAAACATGATTAAAAATATTCTAAAAGCCTTTAAGTCTAATTGTGACAACTAAATCTTCCTAAATACTTGGGAAACAATTTTACACTAGTTAAAAAAGGTAAAATGCCCATGTAAATAAAATTAGTATTTCATATAATTTTTCTAATTATAATCATAATATATTTATATTGTTTATTTAGTTTATCCAAGATTTGTTCTAATAAATTTTTGCAAATATTTTGAACTGTTGGAAAACTTTCTGTCTTACCTAAGCAGTTTGGAAGAATACACTTTAACTGGAAATTGATTTTTTAAAAATTTTTACTAATGTATTTTATTTTAACTGTTATTGACATGTAAAAACTCGTTCTAATACACAATGTTTTAATATACTTTTCAACAGGTATTGAATTTTGCTTTAAAAATGTAAGTTAATCTGGACACAAGTCATACAGATCTTATTTACTTCATGAAGTGATTAAATTTGGAAACACAAAGACCCACGTGAATGATATTCCATAATTTCACACATGGGTCATGTGTTATGTGTGCTTCTAACATACATATAAAACTTTAACCTGTTGTAGTAGTCTAAGAGGAAAAATAAATGAACATGTAGTTTATAATGGACAGAAAGGATAATGGCTACCTTAAGACAAAAAGAGAATAGAATATATGCCTTGATCATTAATGGAATATATGTTACCATACTTTTTATTTTGCATAAGAATCAGGTGTCCCTTAAACAGTTCTAAGCTGACTCTGCTCAGAAAGGAGGGAGACTTTGAGTCCAGAATTTTTCCTAGTTTGTCAAATTGCACTAGAAGATGTCACTTATGTTAAGGTCAGATGCTGGTTTGAAGAAAGTGCCAAATGATATCCACAATTTAAAAAAAAATTTTCAATTTTACTCTAGGTAGAAAATTAAAAAATGGAAGGTAGAAAAGGTCAGGAACATTAAGAAAGAAAGGAACAATATATATTATTTTAATAGGTAAACATACACTAATTAACACAATACTCTCTGAGAAATCGCTAATTATGTAAACATATAAAATCTGACCTTTAAATTGTGTGTAACCTTTATGGAAAAAAAGCAAGTTTTTGATAGATAATTGTGAGAACTCTAACTTGTCACTTGATAAGACATGGACTGAGATTCATCAGTGCACCCATTAGCTATTGCTGGATAGCCAAAACATACTGATAAAAAACAACAGCTCGGGGGGTTCAAATGGAACAATTTTCTATGCTATTTTATCTGGCCCTGGTTTGGTGGTTGGCACCAGCCTCATCTGAGCAATTCTTTGCTGGTCTGTCTGGGGTTCCCCGCGTAGCGGCCGCTGCCTGGGGAAAGGCTGTGGGCTAAGCGTTCCAAAAGGACATCACTCAGGTGTCTGTAGTTGGGTGCTGCTGTCACCTGACTCTCAGCGTCCACTGGGTCTCTCGTCCTCACGAGGCTCAGCTGGACTCCCCGAGTCCCGATACCACGCTCCAAGTGGGGACAGAAGACCGAAAGCCTCCCGAGGCCAAGGGTCAGCGGCCCCATCCCGCCACTTCTGCGGTCCTCTCTGAGTGACAACGAGTCGTGAGACCAGAGTTTGAGGTGAAGAACTGGACTCCATTTCTCAAAGAGAGAAACAACTGCTCAATCGCATTGCAAACGTGCTCATCCGCACGGACAAAGGAACCGCTGTGGCCGCCCTGGCAAACCATCGTCATCAGCCCGTGTTTGAGGGTTATCCGCATGTTTTGTGCCCGGGGCCGATGGTTGTAGGCTTCCAAAATTGGCACTGGGGAATTTTTTTAAAAACTGTTTTGAATAGACTTTGCTTTTTGGAGCACTTTCTGGGTCACAGAAAAATTGAGTGAAAATTACACAGAGCACTCCTATGTCCCCTGATGCCACACGTCCACAACCTCCTCTGTTGTCACCTTCCCGCGCCAGAGCGTCCCGTGCATCGCAATCAATGAACCGACACTGACACCTCATCACCCCCGAAGCCCACGCCTGCGTTACGGTTCGCTCCTGGCGCTGCGCCGGCTGCAGGTTCTGACGAGCGTGCCGTGACGTCTACCCACCGTGGTCGCATCTGGCGGAGCAGTTCCATTGTCCTGAAAACACTCAGTGTCACACCTGTCCTCTGAAAATAATGCTCTAGAAAAGTACTTTTAGGAAAATGGAAATGGCATCACATGACAGAATCTAACCAAGAGGGAAACAAGGACATGGTTTATATTGTATATCATTCTTTGGGGTTCTCAAAACTAGGAGATCAGAGGAACCTACCATGACGATTGTTTAAACATGTTACAATTCACACAGAGAGAGATGTTTGGAAAAAAACATTTCTAAAATGAATGGCAAATGTTAAATCATGACCCTTCAGAAACAGAGTTTTAGATTCCAGAAGAGAAGAAACTCGGCGTGTTTGGCGATCACGCCATCTCTCTGAAATGCCTCCTGTAGTAGCGCGACAGTCCCGCGGCAGCTGCCTCCACAGCTGTGTCCGCAGCTCCGGCTGCACAGGTGTCTGGGCCGACTCAGGCCCCACGAGCTGCACGGACCCCCGAGGCCTCTGTTTTTAACGAATCAGGAACTAGGAGGAACCGTGCCACTTTGGTCAGTGCATCTGGACACACCCAGGCACCAACTGTCCCATGGGCCAGGACACACACTGCTTCATCGGAAAAAGAAAACAAAACAAAAACCTTCTCACTCAGTGTTTCTGCGATAATCGGGGTGCTCGCCTTGATGTGCGCCAGGTGTGTGTCCCCCACAAAGCACTGCCAAACTCACCCCTGTGAGTTATTTATGCTTGCACGTGGGGGCGCATTCCACACTTTGTGATTTCGGAGCGCTGTGACTCCTGCAAAACCAGGCCACTGGTTAGGTTCCCTCCCGAATCCAAGGAGAACACCAGCAAATGAACAGATGGAAGTTATTCCACCACAAAACCCAAAACGAAAAGAAATCTCTCAGTGAAAATTTACCTGACAGCTTTAATGAAAGAACCATGCAATTTTTGATAGTGTTTCCTGCTGTAGCCTCGTCTTGGAGATTGCTTTTATTTGTGTGAAACATTCATTTTCCCCTGTTTCTTTGTGCCTCTGTGCCCAGTCAAGTTCTACTCTGCGATGGCAGAGACCCGCACCACTCCTGTGACTGCCGGGTTCCCCAGGGAGTGCCATCGAAGCTGACATGTATTGGAGGAGAGTGGAATCACTCTTTAGGTTTCAAAAATACCTTGCTAAGGCCAACTTTCTGTCCCTAGTTCCAGAAGTTCACTGAAACCTTTAAAGAGCCCAAATTATGTGTGGTTGTAAATCACACAGATGATAGAAAAGGATTATACATTATAACTTACATATTTCTGTTGTAGTAGATTGCATGTTATGATATTCATGGTGTGATGAAATACTATCATTATACATTCTACTATTTATTATATTATAAAACTATGGTATTTTATACTAGTAGGTAATAGGCAACCACTGCTCAGTCCCTGGCGGTCGTGCAGCTGTTCCCACACACGGACCATCCCCTAGCCTTTCTCCATTCCTCTCCCCATCGCGCAGAGTGCCTGAAGAATGTGGAGACCTGAGTAGTCCGGGAGTGAGAAGGACAGACTCCCCTCCACTCAACTCCCTCCAGCCGCTCTCCCCACAGACACTTCCTCCCAGCCTCTCCTGCCGCAGTGCTTCGGTCACTCCAGGTGATGCTCAGCTGAGGGCCTCGGGAAGAGCTGGCGCAGACCCCCCCGCCCAGGTAAGGCTCTCAGTGGGGCCGGGGCCCTCCTGTGTGATGCGGAGGACCCGTGAGCTCCCGCTCCGAGTGAGGCCCTCTGGGTCTCAGCTGAGAGTGAGACGTGACGAACTCCATTAAAGGTTCCCTCACAGGCAGACGCACACAAACACACACACACAACAGTGTGGGCAAAGCACTAAGGGTGCTTTTTTCTATTTTAAGTTTTAGTAGAGCATGATAGTATAATTTTTTTATTTTTTCATTTTTAAAACATATTTTATTGATTATGACATTACAATTGTCCCGTTTCCCCCCTTTAATTCCCCTCCGCCCTGTATAGCCCCTCCCACACACACACCCCCCTTTAGTCCATGTCCGTGGGTCGTACATATAAGTATGCACAACCCCCCGAGGCCTCAGTTTTTAATGAATCAGGAACTAGGAGGAACCATGCCACTTTTTGGCTTCTCCATTTTCTATACTATTTTAACCTCCCCCTGTCTATTTTCTACCTACCATTTATGCTTCTTATTTCCTGTACCTCTTCCCCCATTCTCCCTCCTTCTCCCATGCTGCTGATAACCCTCCCTGTGATGTCCATTTCTGTGGCTCTGTTCCTGTTCTAGTTGTTTGCTTAGTTTGTTTTTGCTTTGGTTTTGGTTTTAGGTTTGGTTGTTGATAGTTGTGAGTTTGTCATCGTTTTACTGTTTGTATTTTTATCTTCTTTTTCCTAGATAAGTCCCTTTAACCTTTCATGTAAAGGCTTGGTGGTGATGAACTCCTTTAACTTGACCTTATCTGGGAAGCACTTCGCCTTTCCATTCTAAATGAGAGCTTTTCTGGGTAGAGTCATTTTCAATGTAGATAGGTCCTTGCCTTTCATGACTTGGAATACTTCTCTCCAGCCCCTTCTTGCCTGTAAGATTTCTTTTCGGAAGTCAGTTGATGGTCTTATGGGAACTCCTTTGTAGGTAACTTATGTCCTTTTCTCTTGCTGCTTTTAAGATTCTCTCCTTCTCTTTAATCTTGTTCATGTAATTGTGATGCGCTTTGGTGTCTGCTTCCGTGGGTCCAACTTCTTTGGGACTCTGTGAGCTTCCTAGACTTCCTGGAAGTCTATTTCCTTTGCCAGACTGGGGAAGCTCTCCTTCATTATGTGTTCAAATAAGTTTTCAATTTCTTGCTATTCCTCTTCTCTTTTTGGCACCCCCATGATTCAGATGTTGGAATGTAAAAGTTGTCCCAGAGGTTCCTAAGCCTCTCCTCATTTTTTTTGAATTCTTGTTTCTTCGTTCTGTTCTGGTTAAATGTTTATTTTTTCCTTCTGGTCCAAACCTTTGATTTGGGTCCTGATTTCCTTCCCATCACTGTTGGTTCCCTGTGCATTTTGCTTTATTTCATTTTTCATAGCCTTCATTTTTTCCTCTATTTTGGGACCACACTCAACTAATAGTATGAGCATCCTGATTACCAGTGTTTTGAACTGTGCATCTGATAGGTTGGCTATCTCTTCATCACTTAGTAGTACTTTTCCTGGAGCTTTGATCTGCTCTTTCATTTGGGCCATGATTTTTTTTTGTCTTGGCACCCCTGTTATGCCTCTAACGTGGTAAGGGGTGGAGCCTTAGATATTCACCAGGGCGGGGCAATGTGTGATGATGCTGTCTGTGGGGGAAGGGCCTGAGAGGGAATAATGTCACTTGGTCAAGTTTCTGTCCATTTTCAGTCACTTCCTTTGCTACCCACAAGCAAATTGGGACCTTCTGGTGCTGATTCCTGGGTGGGTGGGTTTGTGTATGTTCTAGGACCCTGTGGGTCACTCTGAGGAACTCTCCTGTGAGGCTGGGAGTTTCTTCTGCTGCCTCAACCCCCACAGATTTTTTAAGTTAGAGGTTTTGAGGCTTTATTTCCCTGCTCTGGAACCCTAGCTTACATGGTCTATCTCGCTCCCCAGTTGTTCCTCCAGGTTTATCTGCACACAAATGGGGGAGCGCCTGCTCCAGTCCTCCAGCCTCCTCCTTGCCATGAGTCCTCTCTGCCCCGTTGCCCATCTCCGCTCCTCCTACCCGTCTGGATGATTGTTCTTCTTTAACTCCTTGGTTGTCAAACTTCCATACAGTTCGATTTTCCAGCAGTTCTGGGTGTTTTTTTGTTTTTAAATTGTCATCTTTCTTTTGGTTGTGCAAGGAGGTGCAGTGTGTCTACCTACACCTCCATCTTGGCCTGAAGTCTCAATTTTTAAAAAATATAATTCTGGGAAGGATTCTGGATATATTCAATTTTCACTTATTGAAAAATAGATAGGTTTTCCAAAATATTGGATTTAAAGGTATCTTAATTTTTTCACAGATTTAAAAACATGGAAGCTAAAATGTATTGTACATGTGAAAAATTACAGAAGCACTCTTAGTTCAAAAGAAATATAAGTTTATGAAAATAAAGTAACTTCCATCATTCTTAATTTTTAAATAGCTGTAAATATAATATTTCCTTTTCAACTTATACTATCAAAGGAATAATAAGTGTTAGCTCTGTGTTTTAGAATGCAGTAAGAATTTATAGGAAAATAGGTTCTAAATGCTCTTAAAAGTAAATGGAAAGTGAGAACTTCAGTAGTCAATTGCCGATTTACTTGAAAGTGCAAGTTAAATATTACATTCATTAAAGAATTCTGTTTCCAGAAGGTTGTAAAATTATAAAAACATTTAAATGTGGCTGTAGGTTGTTTTCACTATTGCTTCCATTAGACCAGCGTGGTTACTGTGCAATGAACTAAAAAAAAGGTCTTAAGAAAAAATTAAATAAAAGTAGGTTCTTTCTTTCTAATTCAATTTCCTTGTTTTGCTTTTGCACTCACTTCATGAGTATTACCTATCTATCCAAGATAGAATTACTGAAATAAACCCATGATTAAATGCCAAAGTTAATCCGTCACTCCATTATAACCTAATCTAGTGTACTCTTCTCTAAATATAAAACTGAAACAAAATTCTACCAGAACTGTGCTACAATACTCAGCATTCTTCTATGTCTATCTTGGATCAAACGTCACTTAAACAAAACGATCGGGGACTACAGGGAGCCACCGTTATGCTCCCAACAAAAACCACGAGGGTGGAGGCAAGTCAGGGGCTGCCGGCCCCTGGCTTCTTCGATGAGAAGGCTGCAGGCTACGCGCGCAGGAGAGCACCTGGACCTCCCAGCGCCCCGTGTAACCCCTGGCGGTGGTAGCGTCCGTTGGGCATGCAGAGCTCACGCAGCAGAGACTGCGGGTAAGCTCCAGTTATCCACTCCCTTCTTCCCCTACAGCGGCCGAGTCAGCCCCTTCTCCCGAGTGTTAGCGCGTACCTGTCCATCCGTGGGAAAACACATTTCCAAAGGCCTCTGGCAGCTCGTGCCGCCGTGCGGCCGCGTGTCTGTGTTTTGATGAATGAAATGGGGGCAGAACTGCTAGGCTCAGCTCCTCAGTGGCTTGTTGAGAAGACTGCCATGCACCCAGCATTTGCTCCTTCTTCATCACTGCGGCTGGAACACGAAGTGCTTCACAACCCACTTCACACACGTCGACGGGGGCAATATGAGCACCCGCGGAGGGAATAGAGCTGTAAGAAGGAATTCTGCTTCCGGAAAATTGTGTGGAACAGTGCTCATGCAGCCTGGGCCCGTGATTGAAAACTAGACTCATGCGTGTGTAAAACAAACCTCAGTGCTGTTTGGGCTCCTGCTGAGGAAAGGAAAGCTTTTTATGCCCAACATTTTATCTGTGTCCTATTTAATAACATAACATTTTTAATTCAGTACAGAAAAATCTCAAGATATAGATAAAACTAAGGCGCAAGCTTAATTTTCTCTTTCCTTACGTTTGAAATAAAAAGAGGCTCAATTACTTGCCTTAAATATGTGGGAATTCCAACTGGCTGCCCAATACTTGTGCAAATTTACATGTTTATTTCCTTATTAGCATCCCAACACTGTTGGGTTTCCGACGGCTCGTTTGAGGGAATTTGAGGTGCCAGCGTTACTGACGTCGTGCTGTGGCTAAGGGATGTATTCTTACACGCAGCCAAATACAGGATTACTTTTTCACATCCTGATCTGAGTCACCGGCCCATGGTGGCACCAGGGACTTTCCACGTCCTCTCTAGTCCCAGGGTGTTGCCCACCCACCATGCCTCGCAAAGTCCTCCTCACACCGGCCATCTCCACCCAGCCCGTGCAAAGCACCGTGAGACCCAGAGTTCAACCGGGCAGTGTTTGCATTGAAAACTAGTTCAAATGGCAATTGTGTGGTTACTGCCATTGCTTTAATTTTTCAAAAGTATTAATAAAATGTACTTTTTCTTATTAGGTTATTGCCATACGAGATGATACAATAAATTGAATCATGTAGCAGAATGTGTCAGATGGATCTGCCATCTATCTATCCACTGATCTATCTATTTGTATCTCTATATATCCCCTTTTATGTGTTTCTGCTGGAATAAGAGCCTTATTAGCATCTCCTTTAAACTTAAATAAAATAAGCCATATTCTGCGAGTGAGTTAAAAGTAAGATTCTTACCATTATCTCAAGGTTCCAATCCATGTTCGTGTCTGTGTTCCATCAGAGCTCCGTCCAGACGAGAACAATGTAGATGTTATGGTATAAGAGCAGGTCACAGAATCAAGGACCCAGGGCAGTTAAAATACATATACCAAATATCGATGTTCACTCAAGCACTCATGTAACAAAAAAAACATAGTTGTCAAATTTCCTGCAGTCATTAGCCTATTGTTTTTCATGAACTTCACCAATTTCTTATTCCCTGGGACATATTATGAGGTAACCCTTCTTCAAAGCCGTATTTGCTCAAGAATGTGGCTGTTTGGATATGGTTAACTTCTTGTGGGAGAGGGGGAGAGGGTAAAATTAGTTCTAATGATCATTGTGCTACAAGAGCTGAGTATCTTTCCCTGGACAGAAGCCCATCTGCTAGGTGTGCTTTTGCCTGATATTTTCTAAAATTTATGGACTTTTCCCCTCCTACAGCGTGTTCCAATACCATTGGCCATTTATCACGATTGCACGTGTGTGGGGTACATATGTGCTGCCATCCAAGTTCACTGACAGCCCCATCTGTCATCAAATGAGGATTAAACTGTTCCAGTTGCACAGGCAAATGGACGCCCTGGGTCTGAGGCTGTGAACGGCTGCTGGACCGCCTGAGGGAGGGGCTGCCATGGGACAGTGACGGGCAGCGGGCTCCGGATTCTCCTGCCGGGACGCTCCCCCTCGGCCTTAGTCCCGCCCCAGCCACCTCCGCCCTTCGCACCGCAGTGCGGATCGGGCACGGCACGTGCACCCAGCGCAGGAGCCAAGGGATTCTCAGCGCTGGAGACGGTGTGGTGTTACATGGGCTGATTCGTTGGGGCTCACACCCCACTCACTCACTGCTGGTAATGGGCACACCCCCAGGGACAGGCCACAGGATGGCAGTTTCAGGTGAAACTGAGCTACAAGAGTGCGGGGCGGGGGGGCGGGGCGTGTGGGTAGCAGAGGGTAACAGAGGGATGAGTGGTGATGGGAGGAGACTTGGCTTGGGGTGCGGGACACACAGTACTACACACAGATCATATGCTATAGAGTTGTGCACCTGAAGCCTATATAAATGTATTGACCAATAGCGCCCCAATAAATTCAGTAAAAATTAAAACAGAATGCTCTGGGGCGGGGGGAAGCTAGAGGTGAACCGCTGCGCTGGCCAAGGCTATGGAGCAGCTTGGAGCAGCTTGGAGCAGCTTGACAGTGTGGGGCCATTGCATCATGTTGAACAGAAGAGGAGGCCCGTGCACCTGTGCGTGTGAAGCCAGGTGCGTGAGCGCTGTGTTCGAGCCAGGCCCATCAACTGAATGTTGTTTCATCAGAAACCTCAGCAGCTTGTGGATAATTGAGGGATATTTGTTGGCTAGCTAGGATATTAGAAGACCTTTTCAATTTTATTTCATTCCATGCCCATTTCTTTTAAGGTAGCAAAACAAAAATAAGGGGATGTACCTAAATGATATATCGCTACTTGTTTTCATCACTGTCAGACCTAAAAATAATTTTAGAAAACTGAAATATTTTAATGGCTTTGAGAACTTGAAGAAAGTAATTGCTAGGATCTAAAGATTATTCTTATTTTATCTGAACAATAAAGTAGAGACTAATTTCACCAAGTGCTCTTAAATGTCAGGTGCTGAAAAATTAAAAATTATAAGTAGAAATTGTAAGAATAAAGAGACATGAAAAGACACTGTGTTCTCTGAAAAAAGTTAGAATTTTTAGTGTCAGAACTCAGAAAATGGAATTCAACTTAATTTGAGAAAGCTATAACAATACATAGATATCACTTAAATGTAGATTAATAAAGCTTTTGGGATTCTGACATTGAAAACTGTGATAAAAACTTTATTGTGGAAGCTTCGGGGTGTGTATTGACATCTTTCCTGTCTCAAATGCACTTTAAGTTTAACGTATCCAAAACCAAAGGTATGAGTTTAATTCCAGTAACTTCCAGGGTTCTGATCTCCATGAAAGAGCCACAACCCACTGTGCTCGTGTGGGCCAGAGAGCTGGTAGCAATACTGTCACAGTACCCCCTCACTCAATCACCTCCCCGTATCTTCTTTATCTTTAAACTGTCTTGGATTTCCAGTGTTGATATTTTATTTTTATGTAATCTTTAGTGCATTTTTTCATTACCATTTAGTCCCCTTCTTGCCCCCCAGCAACCCCCACACTGCTGTCCATGCTCATGAGTCCTTTCTGTAACTTCTTTTCACTGTTTCCATTATGTTCTTTATCTTCAAACTCTTCTCAACCCATGATCCCACCCCCATTGCTGTCATCTGTGCCTTCTGTCTGCATGTTTTCACTTCGTCACCCTCTCAAACAAGTAACAACCATCAGAGTGTTTTTCTGAGAAAATCTGACTTTGTGTCCCTGTGACATTTACAGAGTCAATGGATTTCCAATGCCTTTGAAATAACGACGTGGCCTATAAGGTCCGGCGCTGTCTCACCCCTAATTAACACCCCGGAACTATCTCACCAAGTCTGAGCTTTCTCTCCAACCACGCTAACCATTTTCTCTCTGTCAGAACCATCGGCCTGCCCTCCAAGTGGAAAGTCAGGATTTCCAGAGCGTCGTGTTCTCCTAGCCGTCCATGTTTGTGGTATTCTTAATTGACAGTTGAGCACAAATGGGTTAAGGTTTTAGTGTCATCTGCATCCCCGCCTCCTTCTGTCACATGTCATTGGAACGGCCACAGGCAAGTCTGGACTTGAGATACAAGGCATAAGAGTTGGTCACATGTCGTTTTACTCTGACTCTGAAATATGTGTTAGGGCTTTTAAATGAGATAAATGTGAAATTAGAGACCTGACTTCTTATAATATGGAGTGAACTTTTGAACATTTATAGATTTATTCATTGAATTGCTGAAGAAATTGTATCTAACATTTAAAGGTTTATGAAGCACATAAAAACAGCAATTAAGTAGATGAGTACTATTCTGACATTGGAAGTCAATTATTAAAACAACAAAAATTCAATAAAAAGAAGAAACATTTCGGACTTAGTCTGTTGAACTCTATGAAACTACTTAAATATCTCACTAAATTACATGAAATACTTAAATCAATGAAGACGGCATACACCTCAAGTTAGGCCACTTAATACAGGTGTTAAGTATTGTCAGCGCAAGAAACATCTAGCATTAGTTCCTACAGAAGGAAAATTGAATTGGCTATAAATTAATCTAAAAGAAATTTTGAAACAAATTAAAGTCTTTCGAAGTTGGAAGAAGCTTTTGTAAACTATCATATTGAAAATCAACCTGTGATTCCCCAGGGCCCGAGTAAACACGGGGTTAATTTTCTGTTTTCTCTGGAGACAGTTGGAATTATGGTGCTGCCATATTACAACTAGCTCAGTAAGGGGGTAGCCACGAGGAAATCAATCTGAAAAGCCTACACAGTGTGTGATTCCAACCGTCCGACATTCTGTAAAAGGCCAAACCGTGGAGACCATGGACAGATCAGCGACGGCCGCGGGTGGGGAGGGGAGGCTGCGGAGGGGGAACGTGGCTGTGCAACCGCACTGCAGGGCACCGTCACGGCCTGGGTATGTCATTATAAGCTTATCACACTCATAGAGTATGAGTCCCAAGGGAGAGCCCTAATGCAGACTACGGACTTTGGGTAACAGTAATGTGTCGATGTGGGTTCGTCAGTTGTAACAGGTGCACCGCTCCGGCGGGGGCTGCCAACAGTGAAGGGAGCTGTGTGTACGGGGAAAGTCTGTAACTCCTGCCCAGGTTTCATGGACAGTCAAACGTCTCTAAACAACAGTCAATTTTAAGAAGTATTTCAGCCATGCATGTGGAGAGTTGGTCTTCTCTAAAGGAATTCCCGCATGAGGGCAGTCAGGATTTCTGGCTTGAGCTCTGCTGGAAGACCGTTCCCACACTCATTAGTCACGCCTGCATCGCGTTCCTTCGGCTCCGCCGCTGACCACTCGGATGACCGGCGAGGTGCGACTTCCTTCCGAACGCGCTGCCCTCCGATGCTGTCCAAATGGCCACGGCGCTTCCACTGGGTGATTTTCTTGTGGACGCGAGCGCACCCCTTCCATTTTGGTGGACAGATGCATTCTGAATACGTTTTTTACTTTGTTTGAGAATCCTCTCATTTTAACTACATTCCCCTCTAGAATAAGTTTTCTGATACTTTGCTTTAAAGAGTGATTTTCTACATTATACATTCATCAGCCATCTTTCTAGCAGGGTGCATGAATATTTCATCCTGAAATATTTGCCATTAGTGTCTGTCTATATTAGTCTGGGTTCTACAGAGAGACAGGAACAATTATGTATATTATGTGTATATATGTATAAGAATATACATACATGTCTGTGTGTATGTGTGTGTGTGTGTGTGTGTATATGTGTATATATATATAAAGAGAGAGAGAGAGAGAAAGACATGTTTGTTATAAGGAACTGGCTCATGTGACTTTGCAGAAGACCAGTGTTCCAGCTGCAAGACAGTCAGACGAAGAGGCATAATTACTTCTTGCTCAGCCCTTCATTCCACTCAGAGCCTCGGTGGGCTGCACGAGGCCCCCCATGCTGGGGAGGGCCATCTGCTTTACTCAGTCTGCTGATTCAGATGTTCATCTTAGCCAGAAACGTCCTCACAGACACACCCAGGATCATGTCTAACCAAATGTCTGCTCACCCCCGGGCCCAATCAGGCTGACACATAAGATTAGCCATCACGGCACCCGATCACATAGTTGTGTCTCATTACTGAGCTCACCAGGAGAACTTCTTTTCCAAATACAGTGTCCCTGTTCTCAAACAGTGTTGGTTTTGTGAGTGATGAATACAACTGACTTGTCAAGTTTATTTAACTGTAACTTGAATGCCGATACAAGATTTGAAGTCTCCTGTTCCGCAGGCCGTCGTGACTTGCACAGCAGCCCTCCTGTTCTGGGTCTGTGTTCTTGTTCCGATTGGAGAGTGCTGTAGGCTGCCCCACGTGACACCCCTTCGGAGAGCCTCCTCCGCTGGAATCATCTGCAACATCGCCGGCCTGAGTGGGGCCCTCTGAGGGGAGGCGCAGGTGCTGTCCCAGCTCCCGAGGTGCGCCACAGGCATCCTTGGGTGGTAAGGCACAGTTTCGAGCCCTGGCTGGGGACGGGGGTGAGATGACTTGTTCTTCTTTACACTCTTCTGAGAAAGGAGGAATCTGAGAAAAAGAAAGTCTCAAACAAACCTGGCTGAATCCACCCCACGGGTCCCTTTGGTGTGACAGGGCGGGTTGTTCAAGTTGCCTTTCAAAATAATCCCGCAGAGAAAACCCCTAACCAATGAGCACTCCCGTGACCTCCTGCTCCAGCGTTCTTAAGCGCCAGCTTTTGGCATCCCTGCCCCGCCCCGCCCCTCGCAGCCCTAACAAACGCCTGTGCACAAGTGAGTAGAGTGGTCCCCAAAGTCTGCAGAAAATAGAGTTTCAACTGGTTGTTGAGTTTCAAAGTAGTGTAATGAATATCAGAGATTAGCTTCTAATCAGAACATTGTTATTATTTCCCTGATCTTTGTTCATCAGCATTAAAGAAAGTATTAAAGATATATATTTTCTGTCCTTAAATAGGCTGTGTTTATACTTCATCACCAACATATTTTAGGGAGGGAGAAGATAAAAAAAATCAGTGTTTATTTGGCTCATATGATATTTAAACTATTTATTTTCAGTTTTGAATAAACATAATTTTTAAACACACATTAAGGCAAACCAATTAATTTGATGAAATTTTCAGGCTGATTGCCTATTCACTGGAATTAATTGACAGGTGTGAAAATATGAAATTAATTTTTAGACTGACATTACTGGAATATGTATTTTTAAATATAAATTTTGGCTACATAAATATAACAGGCAGCCAGACTCTGTATTGATAAGAATTTTATTTATTTTGGCTCGTGCGATATGATTAAAACATGACTTTAAAAGTCCCAGCTTTTCTTTCTGTCACAATAAAGTTTTACAAGATTATTCCAGTGATGACTTGGCATCCTGATTTTCTCCTTAGCATTAACTAAAATATTTATTGGCATTTAGGTACATTCCAATCAAGCAGCTTCAAAGAGGCACCGGGTTTTTTTTTTAAGATTTTATTATTTATTTTTAGAGAGGGAAGGGAGGGAGAAAGAGAGAGAGAAACATCAATGTGCGGTTGCTGGGGGTCACGGCCTCCAACCCAGGCATGTGCCCTGACTGGGAATCGAACCTGCGACACTTTGGTTCGCAGCCCGCGCTCAATCCACTGAGCTACGCCAGCCAGATGGGCACCGGTTTTGAATGATCAGAAGTAAAAGACATGGTATTTCTTTCTGGGAATATTGCATATAGACTCAGTTTAAGAAAATAAGTCATAGTTCCAGTCCAGTTGACACGCAAGTGTATATGAGTTATGTTGCACACTTTTACACATGACATAACCAGATTGGTGGAGATGGTAGGCAGAGACACAGCAAGGAGCCCTGTGAGTCTGCAAAGTCGAGTTTGTCCGTTGAGAGTTAAATGACAACGTCACCATAGACGGAACCTGAACGAACACACACAAACACTTTGATGTGGGAGAAGCCATCCCAGATCGGGCATGTTGGGAAAGCGCGTCAGCCGCGCCGAGAGGTGTAGGTGGGGAGGGATGGGCTCTGGCGCTCGCCGTCCTCCCTCTTCCCACGGCAGCGCCTCGGGGCCCGCCGCCTGCCTGCCCGGAGCGCACCGGCGGAACCGGCCGCGCCGCCACGCGTTGGACGACGCGGAACTGGACGTTCAGCGCCTCCGCTTCCGACAAACGCGCTCCCCTTGCGCTTCTGTTTCGGCCGATCGAGACGCATCTTCCCAGTCATTCCCAGCAAAAACTCCACCTTTGGTTCCTTGGCTTCTCTGGCACTCCACATCCAATTTCTTCATGTGCCTTAACGATAAAAATGTATCGAGACTATATTGGAAGCTATTACTTAAAGAAAAATAGCATTCATCCCTGACTAACATGAACTACTCTTGTTCTTGCCCGCCCTTCCATCCGCCCCCCGCCCCCTTGGCAGCTGTCCGCTTGTTCCATGTATCTAAAGTCTGTTTCTGCTCGGTTTTGTTTAACATTTTATTTTGCTTTATTATGTTCCACATGTAAGCGAGACCACACAGTATTTGCCTTTGTCTTACTAAGTTCATCTGGGTTCATCCCAAGTTCAAGAATGGCGAGATTTCATGTCTGTATTGCTACCATTCCATTGTATATAGGTACCACATCTTTTTTACCTATTGGTGGGCACCCAGCTGGCCTCCATGTCTTGGCTACTGTAAATAACGCTGCGATGAACATAGGAGTGCATGTATCTCTTCCAGTGTGTTGTTGTTGTTGTTTCCTCTGGATAAATACCCAGAAGTGCAATTGCAAGGTCATGGGGTAGCTCTACTTTTAGTGTTTTGAGGAATCCTCATATTGTTTTCCAAAGCGGCTGCACCAGTTTACAACCCCACTTAGCGGTGCAAGAGATTTCTCTTTTCTCTGCACTCTCACCAGCACTCGTTTGTTTGTGGGTTTGTGATAATAGCCATTCTGGCAGGTGTGAACCAATATCTCCTTGCGCTTTTGATTTGCATTTTTCTGATGATTTGTGACACTGGGCATATTATCATGTCTTTTGGGCATCTGTTTACACTCTTTGGAAAAACGTTTATTTAGTTTCTCTGCCCATTTTTTAATTGAATTGCTTTGTTTCATTTGTTTGGCTTTTTGGCAGTCATTTGTATGAGTTCCTGATATATTTTAAATGTTAACCCCTCATTGGATGCGTCATTGGTTCTGTAACTCGCTGAGATGCGGTTTGCACCAAGAACTGGTAAACTCACAGAGACAGAAAGTGGATGGCAGGTTGTCAGGGGCTGGGAGGAAAGGGGGAGCAAGAATAACTGCCCCTTGGGTTTCCTTTGGGTGATAAAAAGGGTCTGGAACTAAACAGAGTTGGTGGTTGCAGAAACATTGTGAATGTACTCAATGGCAAAAAAATTGTTCCCCTTAAAATGGTCATTTTCATGTTATGTTAATTTCACCTAAACTTTTTAAAAATGTGTTTTATTTGGGTCTAATTTGTTTAGCTCAACAATAGCTCAAGTAACACAAAGTGTGTTAAAAATGCTTTGTATGTATTAAAATACTGTGGAATATAAAGTCCCATTTTTTAAAAAAAGATTTTATTTATTTATTTTTTAGAGAGGGAAGGGAGGGAGAAAGAGAGAGAGAGAGAGAAACATCAATGTGCGGTTGCTAGGGGTCATGGCCTGCAACCCAGGCATATACTCTGACTGGGAATCGAACCTGCGACACTTTGGTTCGCAGCCTGTGCTCAATCCACTGAGCTACGCCAGCCAGGCTAAAGTACCATTTTATAAGCAAACTTATTTCCAACTTCACTGGAGGAAAAAAAGTAAAAACGTGAACACAGTGATAAAAATTGTGCTGAACTCAGAAGCAGCAGTGAACAGTGACCTTATCCACGGGAAGAAAGGCCCCAAGACCCTTAAGGGATGAGGACAAAGGGTAAGAACCCAGGGTCCCACTGTTCCAGGCCGCGGTCAGGAAACAGCGTGATGTGGCACTCAGGACACCCGCCAGCCCGAATGGGCCTGCCTGGACCACTCACCCCCTGTGAGACCTGGTCCAGCGCAAGGATCCAGCTATGGGATTAGTGTATCGATGAAGACTGAATGAAATGGTTCACACCAGGTGCAAAACAAATAATGTAATAAATTGGTGCTCAATCAATGGCTACGCTGAGGATGCAGAAGGTTCTGACGCAGGTGACTTTCCTCCACGTTTTCAAGAGGACCGGAGTGCTGGGCCTGGGGAACGCCCCTGTGCCCGTACTCTGAAGTCTGCCGTAACTGAGCACAGCGGCAGGGGCGGGCCCCTTAGCAGCCGCAGGAGCTCGGGGGAGGAGAGTGGGGCCTTAGACCACTCCCCCGGAATCCCTCCTTCCTCCTCTGAGCAGCTCCCGGGTGGAGACAGAGGCACTCTGGCTCGCATCTGCATCGCCCCCAGATTAATGAGTCGTTCCAGGGGAGCGGAGTGCCCTCCGTTCAATTGCCTCTCTCAAGGACACATAGGTCAATTGCCTCTCCTTCTCCATAAATAACCAAGTCAAATAAAGACCCTTTCCTGGAATTTAACTTGAAATATCTTCAGCAAGACTTGAGTTTCACATGGAGGCTATGACTAATGACAACAATTCATTCTGAGCTCATTACACAAACCTGCCCACAGACAATTTATCCCTCCTGTGAAGAACAATGAGGTGCCTGTGGAGAGAGGTCCCTCGGGAGCCAGCGTACCCACCTGGAGATTTAGGGGGAAGTGAAGGGAGAAACAGGAAAGGCTTTTGCCCTTCCCCTGTGTTTGCGGAGGGGTGTTGGTAACATAAACACTGCTTTAGCAGAGGCTAATTGCAGATGCTGGTCTCTAACAACAAGGTGACTGATTGATCCGGGCTGTTAGAGAGAACAATGGCACCAGGAGAGGTGGATGCTGCTTTGTTGTCCAACGGATTTCTCATCCACATGCCCAGGCGAGCCCGGAGCCGGAGACATCGTGTTCAGCTCGCTTGGCGGTAATTGGGATCATTTGTAACACAGCACACACTTGCTTCATAAACAGTTTTCTGTTCGTTCTTGACAGACTGCATAAAGCATTCTTAGTTGGGGGTCTGGGGAAACGATGGCATGCGTTACTCAAACCTGCGAGGCGCCACAGGCCACCTGTGCCCCCCTGGGTTTCGCTTGGAGACTTTTCCTTGGCGATGGTTTCTGGGTTACTCATGGAAGCCATTCAATCAAGGAGACAAAATTACTCATGGAGCTGCAGATAAACAGTGTGTGTGTGTGTGTGCTTTTTTATCATAGGGATGTATTGGCACTTGTTATCTATTTGTTGCCTTCTCAATCCATGGAGTATATTGTCCTCAGAACGCTTTCCGTTTCTTTTTTTAACATCACGCTGCATGGTTTCACTGTGCAAGTCAGTCTGCATTTACGTGTATAAACTGTCACCAAAGAACAAGCTGTGCTTTATTCACGGCTTTCCTGTGCCTACGCTTTTGTGTGGCGCCTTCTCTGCTCTCGGAGCATCCCGTACAAATCCACCCGAGGGATCGTCTTGGTTTCTGTTTAGATTATATAGACGTCTCCGAATGAAATCTGTAACCGGCGAAGCGCTCCGTGAATTAGCTGTAATGTGTCATTTTCTTAGAAGAAACAGAGGAGGAGCTCCGTGTGGAAAGCGCTGGATGTTTTCACATGGACGTTGGAGGTGTCACCCATTTGCCCAGGACTGAGAAGGGCCCTTGGGTGCTGGTCACCGCACCTGGGGCCACGTCCGGGGGCACGCCCAGAGTGGACGGTGCGGTCAGCTCGCTTGTCCCCGCTGCTCAGAGCGACCCCGTCATGACCCCCTCACACGCCCTCCTTTACCTCCAACAGCCTCCTCTTCTTGGCTACTTTATTCATGTGTTCTTCTTCTGCCCCGGAACTTTCTTTTTTTTTTTTTTACTGTTTTTTTTAGATTTTATTTATTTATTTTTAGGGAGGGAAAGGTGGGGAGAGAGAGAGAGAGAGAGGGAGAGAGAGAGAGAGACAGAGAAACATCAATGTGCGGTTGCTGGGGGCCGTGGCCTGCAACCCAGGCATGTGCCCTGACTGGGAATCGAACCTGGGACACTTCGGTTCGCAGCCCACGCTCAATCCACTGAGCTATGCCAGCCAGGGCTGGCCCGGAACTTTCTAATTTCCTGTGAGAACTGCGGCCTGGGCTCCATGTCTGTTGGGTTAAAAAGAATAAATAAATCAGGATGTCCATGAGGAGAATGCCAAGGAAAGTCAGAGTGGAAAAGTAGACCCAAAACGTCTTACTTATCAGTTCTCAGTTAAAATGATGTATCTCATGACGAATTTAAAATCAGTGGTGATTGCTGGGGGCATTGACAAACGTGACCTAATTATCCGTGACTTCTAGGGAACATTCCAGCGCTCTGTGAATCCCCTTCAGGACGCTCACAACAATGAAAGAGAATTACTAGCTGGGGGAGTTTGACTACTACTTTTTTTTTAGATTAGACAGAGGAGAAGGGAAGGAGAAAGAGAGGGAGAGAAACATCAATGTGTGGTTGCCTCTCACACGTCCCCCACTGGGGACCTGGCCCACAACTGGCTTGGGCCCTGACTGGGAATCAAACCTGCAACCCTGTGGTTCACAAGGTTGGCGCTCAACCCACTGAGCCACACCAGCCAAGGTGCTACTACTCTTACCGGCTCAGATTTTCCGGAGGGTGAACTCACTGTGTCTGTTTAAAGTCTAGGGAAAAGCAAGGAAACTTCAGGGTCCTCTTCAGCCATGACAAGAGTGATGAGAACACGCGGGGGGCCTCCCCCCTCCACCCCCACCACCAGGCCTCCCTTCCCCGCAGCAGGGCCCGTGCTGGACACGCCCCGGACAGTGGCAGACCCCGAGGTGCACCACACAGCCGTTCGCAGGAGCCGGACTGGCCCCTGGCCAGGCAGTGGCAGGGCTGCTGAGGCACCCCGCATTTCCTGTGGATGGCACTGCTCCGGGTCTCCCTGGCGACTGTGAATGGAAGGCAACTCGTCAAGACCAGGGCGGAGTCAGCCTCACTCGGGAGGAGGAGAAGCTCTCACCGCTCCCACTGCCTGCTCCGTGGACAGCGGGGCATAAGGGACGCGCCTGGACGTGCCTGTCCCCCTTGCACAAGACCCCTCCTCACAAAGCCCGAGCTGTAACACCTGGAGACCAGCGTGGGTCCCAAAAGCATGCAGCTAAAAATGAAACCATCAGCCTCTTAAAAAGGACCTCTCGTGTGCGCTCCCTGAGCCAGCCCCCACCCTTCAGGAGCCCCCAGAGAAAGTCGTGCTCCCTCGGAAATGGGCCGGGACAAGCCCTTGGTTGTTTTGTCGTTTGGAAGCCCTGGGTCTGCATTGCTGGGGCGCAGGCCCACGCAGGGCAGCGTCAGGCCGGCGTGTTTCCTCTGTGCCTCGGGCTGAGCGGGGCCCCGGCCAGACCCACACTGGGCCGCCCCCTCCCAGCGCCGCCCGCCGCGTCCGCGCGGCGCCGATGGGCCCCAGCCCTAGGACAGTCGTCAGAGGCGGCCGTACCAAGTGCAGTCCGATTTTCACATCCAGCTCAAAGTTCAGGGGAAATCAGGGGTGTGTGGAGGCAACTTCATCGAGCGGAATATGTGTACTCTGACGACAATAAAATAGAATCAGATAACAAAAAGAAGCTTTATGCAACCTCTTACGGTACCACCGGGAGACCCAATAAACAGCAGGAGAGAGAGAGGGAGAGGGAGAGGGAGGGAGAGAGAGAAAATGAATATGTAGAAATTCTGAAAGTCCTCTGGAAAAATGTTTGAAGGCCACCTACCTGGAGGGTCGATCACGTGCTGTTTGTTCTCCTCTGAAAACCTCTCTAATCCTTCACGCTGTGTGGCCCTGGTTCCCCTGTGGGTCGTGCACGGTGGACAAGGTCATACACGCATTTACCCTCCTTGAGGGCTTGGAAACTTTCTCAGCTTGTGCTCAGGTCACAGATTATGGATTCAAGCGTCATGGTTAGACTCAAAAAGTCACAGGACTTGTATGCTGGGCTCTGGATATCTTTCTTTAAAAGTTCCCTTTGTGCCCTGGCTGGCGTAGCTCGGTGGATTGAGCGCGGGCTGCGAACCAAAGCATCGCAAATTCGATTCCCAGTTAGGGCACGTGCCTGGGTTGCAGGCCACGGTTCCTAGCAACCGCACATTGACGTTTCTCTCTCTCTCTCTTTCTCCCTCCCTTCCCTCTCTAAAAATAAATAAATAAAATCTTTAAAAAAGTTCCCTTTGCTATGAAAAACTCGGTGGAATTTTTCCCTCCCTGTCTCTGTGCCAACTCTATGTGCTGGTAACTGTAACCTTAGTTTCTTACGGCCGTTCTATGTGTTTGCTTTCCCCGGTGGACAGTTCATGCCTGTGACAGCTTTCCCGCCACGGAGTGGGACAATCTGCCGCATCCTATGTGCAGGGACCCTGAGTGGGAAGAACGTGCGTGGGCCCGCACTGCAAGTCTCGCAGGAAACAGACTCTCCATGCCCCCCCCAGCACCCGAATCACTCAGGTCTGCGTTTCTCAGACGTGTTCTCAGAATTCTCACGTATTGTAAGAGTTCCTGCAGTTACTGAGTCTTTCCCGTGTCTAAGGACACTTAATTCTGTATTTTCTATTTCTGTTTGCGAGGTGAATGTTCTTGGCAGAGTTCATGCTTCCGTGGATGTGTGTGTGACACCTTGTGAAAAGTAGCCCACACCAACCAATATAAAACATTACAGTAGTAATCATGCTGCGTCCTTGCAGTTTCTTACAGAGAAAAGCCAGCTTAGTGTGTGTGTGTGTACAGTTGTTTGTAGAGAGAACAATACGATAATGAACAATACAAGTGTTTTGCATGCTCACAACCGTAAATCTACTTTCGCCCCTCCTTGTGTATGTGTGTGTGTGTGCATAGGTGTATATGTGTGTATGTATTTCGTGTTCCAAGATGTTGCGAATAGCAGTTTTAACTTATTAAAACACTTCGGTGTTAAGAATGTATGCGCATCACAACATAACCCAGCCGCAGATAGTATTGAATCAGTGCCAGGAGTCTTGCTTGGCTTTTAAAGATCCTGACATATGTCTCCAAAGATATACAAACAGACAACAGGCACATAAGAATATTCTCTGCTTTATCTGTCATTAGAAACATGCAAACTAAAACCACCTTGACACACCACTTCCCACCCCCTAGGATGGCGTCTTCAAGACAGTGGAGCAGAGCAAGGGTCAGGGAGGATGCGGAGAAAGCGGGAACTCGCGCCTCGTACCGGCTGGTGGGGGTGTGAGGCGGCCTGGCCGCTCCGGGAAACTCGCAGCAGCTTTTCAAACATGCCACTTACCACCCGACCCAGCAGTTCCACCCCTAGCAAACACCCAAAGGAACTGACAATGGGAGCTCAAACAAACACATGTAAACACAGGCTCAGGATTCGTAAATAGCAAAACTTCTTGACCCGCAAAAGCTGGGGACAACTGCAATGCCCCTCCGTGGGTGAACGGGTGACAGAATCCTCGTGTACACACACAGTGGAATGTTATTCGGCCATAAAAAGCAATAAAGCTCTGAAACATTCATCTTGTGATGAATGAACCTTGAAAACATTATTACAAAAATTGAGTCAGTCACATTAATCACATATTATATTCCATTCTTATGAAATGTCCTGAATATATATATATGAATATGACTGTATATATATATATATACAATTCAAATTGAGTCAGTCACATTAATCACATATTATATTCCAGTCTTATGAAATGTCCCCAATATATATATATGAATATGAATGTGTATATATATATATACAATGAATATATATATTCATTGTAATGCCCCTTGAAAAAGTTACTCCCCAACAAGAATACAGTATGACACTGGAATGTAAACTGTGGAAAAGGTGAATTTTTATGGGGTGTTTTGTTGCAAACTGATTTATGCTGAAGCTATACGCTAAACGCAAGACATTTTTTTTATCATTTCTTCTAAGGTAATACCCCAGCCTGCAAACAAAGGGTTTTTTCACTCAGCAATGCTAAAATCACAATAGTGTAATTCATACCAATGCTGCTTCCTCGATCTTGAGAACGCTTTCTTGAAATAGTCTCCAGGATCTCCAGAAAGTAGATTTTGGTTGCCAGGGGCTGCAGAAAGAAGAGGTTTGGGAGTCACTGCGTGTGAGCACCGGAAATTCTTTGGGGGGATAAACGTGTTTTAGAAGTAGAGGTGGTGGCTGCGAAACACTGTCAACGCAATCCTACTAAATGTTCCACTTTAAGAAGGCTAATGATAAGCTATCCGGATTTTGCCCCACTCAACAATTATTTTAAAATCTTAAAATACATATGGCCCCTGCTTAGCAGTCTGGCGAGAGGCAGCGGGAGAACTCAGGTTAAACTGCAGGTGGGGAAGTTGCAGCCGTGTGTTGTATCTGAAAAGACAGCTCCGGTCACACTGGGATTCTACATGGGATGATTGTGTCTTCCTAAAAAATAGTGTTTCCCTTTCCTTCAGGTGATTTTCACACTTTTCAGGAGGAAACCCGCGGACTCATCTTGGGTCAAATGCCCATCTTGGGTCGCCTGCTGGTTGGACAGGAACGGGGAGTCTCGGGGAGTCTCGGGGAGTCTCAGAACTGAGCCTGCGCAGGGGCACAAGGACCGAGGGCACCAACCCCTGACTTGCTGAATCCCGAATCCCGAGTGGGCGGGGGAGGGACCGGGACTGCGTGGGAAGCGGAGGGAGATACCCTCCAGCAAAACTGTGGCGGGAACGGGGTGCCTGCAGTTTTTCCGTGCTACAGTTTCAGAAGGAGTGTGGCCTTAGGAAAGAAAAGCAGAAAATTACAAGCACTGGAGAAGATGTAAGTAGAAGCGTATCAGCATCAGCTTTACGGTGATAACTAGAGAAGAACTAGAACCCTGTCTCTTAATAGAGAAAATGGAAAAATATTTTAATAAGCTCTAATCTTTATTTCACTAATCTAAGAAAGAAAACAACGTTCAAGTATAATAAATACTGCTAACTTACAAATGCTTCTGAAGAGTAGGAACTAACACAAGTCATCATTTTACAATGATGAGAACATAGATAACAATATATTGAAAGTGAAATTTTAATAAATCTAGCATCTCAAATTTGAAATTTTTCTGTTTATGCATTTCTAAAAGTTTGGTTCATACTAAATATGACATATATACTTAGGATATTTTTTTACTCTTGCTGTTCTTTTAAAAATGTATTAAAATGGATTTTAGACCTTACACAAATGGGAGACACAGTAGCTTAAATTGATGTAAGAGCAAATCTCATGTTGCTAAAAAAGGCTTGCTTTAGTTTTTGATTTTTTTTCTGCAGCAGATTATCCAGGAGATGAAGATTATTGTGAGTGATTTTAACAGTGAGCGGGGAAGCTGCCATTTATCACCGCGGGTTCTCTTTTTGGCGATAATTAAATTTTCCAGAACGGTAGTCAGTTCGTGCGTGCCTGTGATTGCTCACCGCCTCCAGCACTGCTCTGAACCATGCGATTGAAGACCGACCGAGTGCATCATCTGAAAGGTTCTAGGAACCTTCGTAAGCAAATTGCCGTCCCTGTGTCATTGGTCACAGGAAGCATACGCAAAGAAGGATCGATTTTGCAGTTATTTTTGTAAAGATTGTGAGCTGAAAACCTTATCTCTGATGCATTTTTCTACGGTGATTTCATTATACGTACGTTGGAAGTTTCTACCATCAAAGCAGTAAACCTGATGAATTTGGGCAAACTGAACTGTGCATTAATGAGTAAAAGTATCCAGTCAGAGGGTGAGACACCTGGCAGAGGTCAGTGTGAGCTGCTGCTCTTTAGCTACGCAACCGTCAGATGTGCAGTAGACTAATTGGAATCAACATACAGTTTAAGTCCAGTGGTACCTTGGCCTTAAGGTGTTTGTGTTTACCCCTAAAGCAAATGTGAGAAAGCACGCTGTTTATGAAATAAAAAACCACAGTGGAAGTTTGCATTCGTTGTGATGTCCTTTGAAGAAGTTACCCCCAAACAATAGGGTGTGACGCTGGATTGTGAACTGCGAAAGAGGTGAACATGTAGGGGGCATCTTTTTGAAAATTGATTTACTCTCAGGCTACATACTAAATGCAAGATTTTTTTGTCTTATCTCCTCAAAGGTAATACACCAGCCTGCGAACAGAGAGGAGTTCTTTCACTCAGTAACAGTAAAATCACAATAGTGTCATTCATAACAATGCTCCTTCCCTGGTCTTGAGGATGTTTTCTTAAGATAGTCTCCAAGATGTCATTCTCTTCAAATTTCTATTCAGATTATGAAGACGGTGGCGCTGAAGGGAAAGCGAGCATGCTGAATCCCATTCTCTTCATAAGGATGCATTTCACAAGGCACAGAAATTAATTAGTTTACAGCTTAGGAAACACATCTCTGCAGGAAGCAGGTGAAGGATGAGCAGGTGAGCCGATAATTTAGGGTCCAGATGCACTGAACGTCTATTCTGCCCAAACGCTGGATGGGAAATTATTAACCTAAGAATTTTTCTGAAGCTGGGACTGGCAACAAAGAGCACAATCAAAAGTGAAATTCTGGTGCATGCAAACACATCAGAAATGTGGCCTAGAATTCATGGTGCTGATGATGGCCATGACCCTGCTATAAATACGACTCAGTGTTACAAGGTAGAATCTCTTTACTTCCTTTTAAATAGAGGAACAATAATTTCTCAGCGCTGCCTGCAGTTGAATTGCTTCTGTGGTAATATATAGACTTCCAGTTTCCACGGAAGTTCTTGAAAAAGAAAGATATGTTTTGGCTAGCTCCACCAGTACGGATTATGACTGCTGGTGAGGTTGCTACCAAGTTATTAAGCTCCCGTCTGCTTCTCCTGTAATTCCAGCAAGTGGAGATTTATCTCTTCTTCAACTCCTTCCAGATTTGAAGGTTTGGTTGATGAAACCGATAGCATTTCTCCAAATCAATCACGCGGGCTGCACTGTGCTCACGGAAGAATCTTGCTGAATATTTTCAAAAGCAAATTGAAGATTGCTGACTACGCACTTTAAAAAATTATTTCTATCATTGTTGTCGCTAGTCCTGCTCACCACCCTTTGAGAACAATCTGCTTTTCCACTTCGCGCTCAGAACGGTGCCCCCAGCTCTGCCGCAGACTCGCCCCCCTCGCTGAGCGCGGCATCCGCTGCGCACGCGCGGACTTCTGCAGGCCGGCGAGAGAACCAAGTGGGCGAGGTCTCTTCGTCTGCTGACTGTTTGTTCCCTGTTTCATTGGGATGTCATTCACTCCCCATGAAACCTGCGTTTTTAAAGTGTGCAATACAGTGGTTTCGAGCATGCTTACTAAGCTGTGTATAAAGTGGTAGCTTCTGAATTTAATTTGATTTATCTAATAACTAATCATTTTGAGCATCTTTTCAGGTGCTTATTGGTTGGTCACGTGTACCTTTTTTTGAGAAATGTCCATTGTGAATATTGGCCCATTTTAACTGGTTCATTTGCCATTTTGTTATTAAGTTCTAAGATATATATATATACATATATATATATATATATATGTATGTATTCTAGATATAAAATCTCCACCAGGCATATGAATCTTCAAATATTTTCTCCCATATTATGGATTATCTTTTCAATTTCTTGCCAGTATTCTTTGAGCACAAGAGTTTTTAATTTGTATGAAATCTACTTTATATATTGTTTCTTTTCCTGTTTGTGCTTTTGCTACCCATCTAAGAAACTATTGCCTAACCCAAGGCCACAGAGGTCTTTGTTTTTCTCTGAGTTTCATGCTTACACTTATATGTGTGATCTAGTTTTGAGCTGACTTTTGCATACGGGGGCATATAAAGGTCTAGCTACATTATTTTGCACATAGATATATAATTTTTCCCGTAACATTTCTTGAAAAATATTCTTTTTCTATTGAATTTTCTTTCTACCGTGTCTAATGTTAATTGGTCATCAATGTAAAGATTTTTATGGACTTCAGTTCTACTGTAGTCATCTGTTTCTTGATGGTACCACACCACCTTGATCACGAAGCTTTAAAATAAGTTTAAAAACACGAATGTGTGAGTCCTCCAACTTCGTTCTTTTTCAAGATTATTTTGGCTTTTCTCAGTCCCATGCGTTTCCATATAAATTTGAGGTTCAGCTTCTGCATTTCTGCAAAAAAGGGCCTTTGGCATTTTGCTAAGGATTGTACTGAATCTGCAGATGAGTTTGGGGAGTGTAACCATGTTAACTTTTTAAAATATGACCCCAGGAAAGTCTTTAAATTTACAAGTGTCTTTAAATATTTTTTTCAATGACAGTGTTCAGTTTTCAGTGTACAATATTACAATTCTCTTGCCAAATATAATCCTTAGTATTTTATTATTTTTGATGGTGCTTTCATCTTTTCCTTAATTTAATTTTTAGATGTTTTTCTAATGTAAAGAACATAAATAGATTTTTGGATGTTAAACTTGATCTGAGCAACCCTACTGACCACTTTAATTTTAATATTTTGAGGGATTCCATGGCGTTTGTATATAAAATTCATGTAATTTATAAACACAGTTTTATGTCTTACTTTCCAATACTGATGCCTTTTGTCTCTTATTCACGTCGAGTAGCCCTGGTCCGGACGTCTAGGACCGCGTGGAACACAGGCTGTAGTTATGGGAACGAACGGTATTGTCTTGTTCCTGATCTCCGGGAAGCGTTCCGTTTTTCACTATTAAGTTTGATGTTACCTGTGGGTTTTCGGTGATGGCCCTAATAAAGCTGAGGGAGTTCCCTTCAATTATTATTTTTAAATGTGCTTAACAACATGTATCTAATGAAAGTATAATGAAGACTCCAGTCTCCTTGCCCAGCACGCATCTGGTGCTCAAGAACGACCTAATCTTTCCGCCGACCTACTGCAGTTCGCTGTGCACATGAAATACGACACATGTTTAGTGCAGCTTTTCTTTTCTGAGTTTCTCTCTCGAGCTCCGCTGCCAGCAACATAAAAACCCAAACCATCACACCCTCCAACAAATCACAGTTCCCTGGCTCGCTCCCTCTGCCTCTCTGTTTCTCTGAATACCACACGGAGGGGTTGTCTGGCTTGTGCGGAGACTGCGTGCGGTGTGGCACTTACGTCCACGACACCCAGCTTTTATGATGGTGGGCCCGTAAGATGATAACAAAGCCACAATTTTTTGTCAGAAATAAAAATGAGAGAAGATGTGATTCAGGAGATTTTTTTTCTCTGAGGGGAACAAGCACCGTGGGGGTGACAGCAGACCCCCCTCACTCATGGCTCCTGCGCTCTGAAGTCACAGACCTCACCCCAGTGGTGGGCCACACACCTGTCTGGGCACAGAGGACCTGTCCCCGCCCCCCCAGTGCCACAAGCACAGAGGGCACTCAGCCCCCCCAGCTCCAGCTCAGGGGTCTCTGGAGAACGTGGCGGCACCTCCTTTGTTGGGGACCTAAGACCCTGCACGAGGACCCAGGCCCACAGGAGCCACCTGAACAGGTAGCAGGTGCCACTGCCACGCCCGTGGAAGCGCCGTGGGGTGTGGGGCCGGCCCGTCCCTGTGCATTGGGAATATATTCAGTTGTGATGATTGGAAACCGTAGGCAAGTTTTATTTTTCTCCCCAGTGTGATGGTGGAGAGAGCCCTGGGTGACAGATAGGGTCAATGGCACACGTTTCCAAAGTCAAAACATTGAGCGGTGAGTTCCAGATCCTGTCCAGGTTAAACCCCTCTTTTCTGATGAGCATCACAGAAGTCCCTCATCTGACCCCTGCTCCAAGGCGCCGTGGCAAAACCACACGGCCGCGACAGTCCCTACGTCCCTTTGTCTTCCCGCCCTGATTTCTTTCGTCCTCGGGCCGCCTGTCACTTCTTCACGACAGCCAGCACTGCCAGGGTCCACGCCTCACCCAGCCAGTCCCTCCTCCATCTTTCCGATCGGCCCGGCCCACCCCCCTGCTCATGGAGCGGCACCGACAGCCTCGGGGCTCTGTCTGTGCGCCCGCCCGTGGGAGGGAGGCAGGGGAGGACGCGTGGGAGGGCGTTCTCAAGTCCACGGTGCGTGGCAGCGGTGCCCGAGGCCCCCCCTCCTTCACCCACTGACCCGGCCAGAGCAGGTGCGCCACTTTTTATCGTTTATGCCGTGTTTTTACTGTGCCGCTCCCATGGTTAGACGTGGTTACATACACAGATACTTCCCCCGCGCCACAGCCGCCCGCAGCCATCCGCTCGGTGATGTGCCGCACAGGTGCGCAGCCCGGGAGCAGGAGGCCGCACCGTCCCAGGTCGTGCGAGCGTGCCGTGCAATGTTCGCGCAACGACGGCATTGCTCAACGGCACACTTCTCAGAATGTGTCCCCGACATTAAGTGACATAGGACTCTGTGTGTGTGTAAATGTATATAAATATGTACATACATGTGTGTATAGAGGATGGGGCAAAGGTAGGGTTACAGCTGTTCCCGTGGAAAATAACACAATAATTAATCGACAGTAATACAAGACTCAACTCTGTATTTCACACACTCACAACTGGAAACCTATTTTTGACCCACCCTGCCTAGGTGTACCTTTAAAAGAATGTATGTATTTTGCCGGAAAATCTGCCCCCCAGGTGTGGCTGGTGCTGCGTGCTAACAATGACTGACTCTCGGGTCCTTGTTTGAGAAAGCATGACGACATCTCCCTCCCGTTTCTTGTCAACCAAATGAAGACACTGATCTCAATAAATCCATATCTCTCTCAGCTCTCAGATGTTAATGATTCTTCATTTTGATATCTCCTCGCTTAGCGTTGAGATATTACCATAGGGCTATCTCAGGCTGAAAATAGTGTTAATTTTCAGCAACTCAGACCTACTACAGTGTTGCTTAGGGTGCTTTTACCAGGAGGTCACTTTTAGCTTCTGGATGAGTGGAACTCATCCGCCAGCACAGGGTGGTGTGGGGCAGGGGGACCCAGCCAGAGCTCACAGTCCTGGACCAGAAACTCTGAAGGATTTTTCTCCAGAACGTTGAGCCGCAGAATCCGGAGGGCCGTACAGAAGTGACTGGGAGAGGGCAATATTTACAATGGGCAGAACGTATTTTCAGCATTTGCATGAACAACTCTGTCTCTTTTTTACTTAAAGCTTATATTTTACTTCCCATTTAACCCCTGGGAAATATAAACATGTCTGTGCGTGTTAAACCCCTCTTTCTTCAGATAAGTTTTAAGATCTCCGTGTCTGTGCGGTGAACGGCACAGGCCAGCGCTGGCTCGCCGGCCTCCCGGGAGGCAGAACCTTGACCACGTCCGCACGAGCCTGCGAGCCTTCCTCCTAATCTCCGCCTGGCAGTTCCGTGTGGAGCGCTCCGCTCCCTGTGAATGCGATTATTTCTCGAGCTCCTGAATATGCTGATGAGTGTCTGCAGATTGGAGATAAGGCAAATCTCTTAAAATATGCAACTGAACTTTCTAGCCCTCTAGGCACACGGGAGAAAGAAGAAAATTCCAGATAGACTCCTGTATCCCATCTACCAGGACTCCTCGTTTGAAAAGTGCCAAGAAGCAGGAAGCACGCATGCATACAAATTTTCTTTACACCTGTAAACATTTAATGGTTACAAGGACCTTCAGAAAGTGGGCATATGAGGGGTAGAGTAGTTTTGGGAAGAAATGATTTGATCCATGATGTTAAAATTTCACAGTGAGAGCAATTAGGAAAAACGGTTCAAAAGGCTGCCTGGGGCCGGTGATGACCAAACCCTGCCCCCGCCACTCATGCGGTCTTGGTCCCCCGAGGCCGGGAGTCAGCGCAGGGACGGACGGAGCTCTGGCCCTGAAGATAAACCAGGGTGTCTGCTGGAGGAGTCACCGGTGAGGTTTTCGCTCCCGAAAGGACAGAGTCCTGCAGGAGAAAGCTGCTACCTGCTCCATTGCAGTCCTGCTTTGGTACTGTCGGGGGCGAAATCAAATCCAGGGGGCTGTTTTGTTACCAAAAGGGGAAATGAAGAGCAGGGGAGGCACGGCCGAACCGCTGGCGATGGCGTGCTGCCTGGGAACCAACGTCAAGCCGGCTGGTGCTTTCCTCGTTGTGTAGACGTCCTTGCAGTTCACACCACACTGTCCTTAGCATTCTCGTTGCTTGTGACCTGCACAAGCTGTGTGGGGGCGTGGACACACTCTTGCAGTGTATCGTTTCCAGCACTTTTTATTGCCCTTGATTGGAGATTTGAACTAGAAGTCAGAATCTAGTCTCCCATTGTTACTCTTACTAATTATTTAAAGACCTTGTGGAATTCTTATTGTGTGTGCAATAAGACATAACTTTCCAAAGAGCAGACTTAGACTGCCTTGATTTTCTCACGTTCTTCCTGACCCTGTGTTGGCAATCCTAACATCTGTATTCCCTGAACGTGACAAAACATTTACGCAGCTGGGCCTCGGTAGAGATTGTTCTCTGGCTTGCACAGAGTGTAGCCCTTTTATTTTCTTGATGAATCACTTCATCCTTTTGCACCTGTTTCTATTATCTGCCTAGTTAACCTGTCCATCCCGTAACACAGCATCAGTATTATTCTACTCTAATTTTGTTCTTGTGTACGCTGTGAATAAAGCCAAGCATTTCACTTCCCCTGTGTGCAAAAAGCTCTGTATCTGAAATTCCGTGATATATACATGCTCATCATACAGCAAAGATGGGATTCTGATTCATTTTCTTTCCTCAGCTCTTATACATGAAAAATTTTCGCAAACTTTCAAAACCATATTCTAATGTTATCTTCTCCAAAATTATTTCTTAAGTTAATTTTTCCTTCCTTAGAATACCACTGGCATTACACTTAATACTAAACATTTGGAAGGGTCATTATTTGGTTGTTTTCTTTTCAGGAGGACAAGGTTTTATACAGATGGACTAAATTCCATTTACTTTTTTAATGCTATATATCGAGTTCTTTGCCTTGTGAAATGAACATTGTAGGTCCTTAAATAATGTTTTTATTTATTAATAAATACACATTTATTCATCTCACTGACACATATGGAGTACCTACTATGTGCAGATACCACATTAGGAACTTGGGAAACATTCATAACAAAACAAAGACCTTTCTTCTCATATGCTATTGTTCCACTGGGGAGTGATAGTGGAACACAGCCAATTAACACCAAACTCCATCCGTTATACAGAATGACGAGGATGGCGAGTGCAATGGCAAGGGAAACCAGCACGATGTGGGGCGGTGGGGGGGCTGGGGCAAGGCAGCTGTGCCTCGTGGCGGAGGGGCTGTCTGAGCCCCCAGGGGAAGCCTGCGGCGTCCCACACTGAAGGTGGCCAGAGGGGGTGGTGCTGTCACACGGAGACTCTGACCCGGAAGGAAGGCAGGATGTCCCGGGAAGGCCCGGACGTTGGTGGGGTCCCTGTGGCTCGTGTGACGACAGGCTGGAGGAGTGGGTGACCGGACTGAGAGGTGGCAGGCCCAGATCCTGCTGGACACAGGTCAGCGTGCGCTCTGCTCTCACTCAGAGGAAACAGGGTCCGTGGCAGGGTTTGATGGGGGTGATGCCATCACAGTTCCTCCGCCGTAGGATTGCTTCAGCAACTAGGAGAGAACCAGAGAAGGCAACCAGATGAGAAGCGTGTACAGTTACCGTGTCATGAAACGTTTTTGTGAAAATGAACAATTAAAACTAAAACCAAAGTGAGAAACTATTTTCCTGGGCAGACAAGTTCAGAATACCAAAAAAAAAAAAAAAGTAAGCTTTGCCTGTTAGATTTTTTTCTTCTTCTTGCTTCATTTCATTTCAAGGCATGGGTACAGATCAAAAGAGAGAAGACAGAAGAGGCAGAAATAATAAGAAAAAATTACAATCCACGTTTGACTGAGCTTACCCTGTGGAAACCTACCAGACAACGCGCTCAAGACTGACTCTGAAAGAGCGAGAGATCACACGTGTGGGGGTTTGGGCATGAAAACGTCCGTAATCGTGTTTTCTCCAAGCCGGATTTCTGACCACCGGTCTTCAGCGTGTTCTCTAAGCGGGCGTGGGGCAGCTCCTTCGAGTGCAGTGCTGCTGGTGGCAGCTCTGTGACCCGCCGAGGAGACCGAAATGCGGTGGGACAGTGGGACCTCCTCTTCCTGAAATCCACAGCAGGGGTATGTGGGTATCGACAACCACGGCTCCCTGCAGGGGCTGGCCTCGCGTCCCTGAGCCTGTGACACTAGTCAGCAGCCTGTCTCTCCTCCGAGGATGGAGCCACCTCGCTCGTATTTAAATGAGACGGACATGCCCACCCGGGTGTGTTTACGGCTCTAACTACCAACAGATTGCTCACATGATAGATTACATTGATTCTGCTTCATGAGGCCATCAGGAGCAAATAGATCAGTGTTCATTTCAATATTTATAACTGTCTGCTGTGGAGAATGTGAGATTTTTCCTGACTGTCGAATTTCAGAACTTAGATCTTCTTGTGTAACATGCGTTAGCTTGCTGCCCGCGACCTCAAGGCACGGTCCCAGAAATGGAAGGAGCTGCCACAGGGCCACCTTATGCACTGCTGCTTTTTTATAATCGAGGTATAATTGATATACAGAAAAAGGTACATATTTAATGTGTGCAGTTGGATGAGTCTGGACATGTGCAAACACCCATGTACTGTCCCCACAGTCCAGGTGATAGACATCCGATACTTGGCGCAGTCTCCTTGTGTCTTTCATTTTGCACAGAGACTAAGAACACGTAACACGAGACCCGCTCTCTCTAACCAGTTCTGACACGAGCAATGCTGTGTTGTTAACACTGTCGTGTAGCGAATCACCCAGCACACCTGAGACTTCACGGTCATTGCCATCCTCGATGGCCGTCCACCCTCTTCCTCCAGGCCAGACCTCAGCTTCGGCTCAAGCTCGTGGTGTGACGGGAGTTCCCTGCAGTGCGGTGCGTGCCAGTCTTCGATTTGTCCGGTGCTTGCACAGATTTCTTCTGCGGCCCTGCTTCTGAGCCCCGGGGTCGTGTGGGGGCTTTGCCATTCTCCTTCCTCCAGACAGCGCCTCCTTGGTTTGAGGACAACGGCTCCCTGACTCACAGAGAGGGCACGCTGAAGAGGAGACCCCTCCCTGCCTTCTTTCCCTCCTTTCTCCCTCGTTTCCTTCCCACTTTCCTTCTTTTCAGTAATGACACTGGCGTTTCTGACACACAAAGGTCATGTTCCTTTCTATTAATAGGCACTCCTTACTCTGAGTGCTCTAATACTTGAGTTGCCTTATGATCTAGTTTATATTTTAAATGCCTGGCCAGGATAATAGTGATTAAAAATAATAATAATATTGAGTTCATCAGTAGATTTTAAGCTTTATCAAGAGCGCATCTGTTTTTTTTCTCACCACCATTGGATCTAGTGACTGTGGCGTAGTGGGTGCTCAGTGAGTGAAGAAATACATGAAGTGAGGTATTCACAGCATCCGCGATATGCCACCCAGACACATCTGATATTGATCTGTATTTTCATCCAGTACTTTTTCCCTGTGTGCATATTGAGCTGAGAGAACCTTAAAATAACCTTGTCTGGGCAGGTCAAGGTCACAGTCATTTGCGCATTGCAATCATCTACCTGAAACACATGAACTCAGGAAACTATCAATAGGAGAACACGAAGCAACAAAATTTGACTGTTGGTTATGAAAATGAATTTCTGTAAGCTGCATCTTCACTATCTGTAATGTCTCTGGCATAGGGAAAGCTCACTTTCTGATGTTTCAAATGAGAAAGAAAAAGTGGGAATAGACTTATGAACATTGGACAATATGCCTTATGTATGTATATGTAATTATACTGTATACGTATATGTAATCTATAACATGTATATTTAAACATATATAAAACAGTGAGAGAGATATATAGAGATAGATAGATAATAGACAGATAGACAGGTGCACAGATAGGAAGGCAGGCACATAAAAATCTGATAGGAAACATCTAATTGAAAACATTGGTGTAAAAGACACACACACAGAAAACTCACTCCATTGACAAGCGTCCAGAAAGCTTCTCAAGGGAGTGCATTTGACTGTTGGAGGTTTGACTTCTTGAACAGTGAGGACATGTGGGAGCTGCAGCCATTGGGTAGCAGTCTGTGGGAGTCCTGGGGCTGGGGACATGCTGCTTGTGGAGGGAAACACGTCGCTTTGCCGAGTAAAGGGCAAGAAAGGCGGGGCTTGCTGTGCAGGGCTCTGTGGGCACAGTGGGCACAGCAAGGAACTGCGCAGACGGGCAGTGGCCCTTCACAGGGCTCCAGTGAGAGCTGGGGACCACAGCCCAGCGACTGGAATAGTGTGGTCCCACCAGTTCCTGCACTTTCCCTTCCTTCCTCCCTCCTCCTCCCTCCGTGGCAGCCGGATTCTGGCGCATGAGACCACCTGCGCCCATTCCCGTGCTGCAGAGCTGAAGAAGACATCCAGTGCCTCTGAGGGGACCGTGGGGGGCCGAGAATGTTGTCCGAAGAGTGTTGTATCTTTACAGTAAAAATAAAAAAGCAGAATTCGAAGTACAATTATTTCTCTTTCCCAAGGTTTGCCAGACATTGCATTTCATGGAAACAAACAAACACAGAGATGCAGAAGGAGCACTGGTCAAGTAGTTATCCGGGTGAGTGAGGTGGGAGAGCTGAGGATTTATACACGATTTTCAGAGGCGATGCTTTCTGGAAACAACGTCTCAGTTATTTCTTCTTCTCGTGCCCGGGGTCTTCCGGAAGGGTCGCAGCAAAGATCACGGAGGGTGGTGGCACTCGCTAGCCGGTATTCAGAAGGGAAACATAAAACAGTGTTTCTCCAACTGAATTCACTCTCATTTTTTCTGAGGAACAAATATTTTACCCAAATGGATTTCATGTTTTGTTCTTTTTAGCGCCGTCAAGCCTCTGTTAATAATTGTCTCCCTCGGTACGACTGAGGGGAAGATTAATCACTTCACTCTATATATACCCTGGCATCAATCAGGAGTTCAATCAAAGCCTAAAATTAGCTACTGAATTAAATTTTCTCTCCATTTTCTACCTTTCCCATGGAAAGTAGGTGTCATTTTTCATGTGGTTTCCTGGTCCTAATCTCTTTCTTCATCTATTTAAAGAATATCTTATAAAACTCACATGAAACAAAAAAAAAACATGAAAAGAACAGAAACAATGATCTAAAAATAATTGCTTATCAGTGGATTTGGAAACAATATTTGTCTTAATTTTCTCTGGGTACTTCTCCTACACGTGAAATTCTCTCCCATTAAAATGTACATTAAAACACCTTACTATATCATCACCCTGATGTTTCTTTGCATAACTAATAGTTGTTAGAAAATCAAATTATCCTAAAATGCAATTTTACCACTATTTCCTCAAACATTTAATCCATGCCACCCTTTGAAAAATGGAAACATTTACAGTCTCAACAACATTCTTCAGGCATGCTGTTTGGAGTGTTCAAATAAAATTGTGCCAGCAAAGTCCAAATAGGATCAGGTTCAAACACCATGCCCAACGGGTCCCACTCCCAGATTCCCACCCGGGGCCCGGAGGGTCTGGCCGCCACACAGACCACTGAGCACGGGAAGCAGTGCGCCGACCAGACCTCCCCACTCGGGGCGGGGGGGTTCAGCTGGGGGAGACTGAAGACTACATAGGGAGCGAGGGACTTCAAAGTCTCTTTGGTGCCTGTCACAGATGACAGGCTCCTTGCTTGAAGCTGTCGAACGGACTGTGTTGCTGATACGTTCAAACGTTCGCTTCCCCATTTTAAAGACGCCAGTGGTCGTATGCTCGTACGTGGTCTCCCTTTCGGAAGTTTCTCTCTCCTCCACAGGACCGCCTGCTCTCAAGCGCTCAACATGCCATTTTCCTGGGGGAGTGGACTTGGCTGTGACATGACATATCGGAACCTCAGTACCCCTATGACAAAGTATTTATTTCACCTATTTTTGTGAGGGATGATAAGACAGTACAGAACAGCACTCAGCAAAGTCATCCGTGTGGAGCGAACTCACAAACCGCGTGAGCCGTGCTTTCCTGCTTCCGTCCCCGGAGCAGTGTCTCCAGCTCTCGCCAGAAGAAGCCGTCCTGTTTACACAGCTCGTGGCCCAGGGAGAGGCCACCCAGGTGTGTGGGAGACATAGCCGCGTGTCCAGACGCGCGCAGATTCTGTCTTTCAGCTCTGCCGCCTCGGCGCGTCGGATTTGCCCCGGGCTTGCTGCTCTCCGGGTATCAGGGAAGCTCCCACAGTCCCAAAAACCCACTTCTAACATGAATGTTTCCAGAACAGGCAGACAGGAGTGGGGTTTAACGAGCTTTCTCGTTGCATATTTTTCCCTCCAGGATTCCCTACCAATCTTCCCTACGCCTCTGGTTGGCTAGAAACGGGCCTGCAGGCATTCAGGGGGGCAACAGTTCTTACAACACCATTAAGTAGAACTTTTAAGACTCTTTAGCTTCTATATCAGTGGAATGAGATGGGAAAATTAAGTTGAGTTATGTAACCATCCAAAAATATTTGTATGTTGAGTTAATACACTTCATCTTTTCCTCTAAAGACAGGTGTTCTGTGAACTGATTTTCCCCCTTCTCTTGCCCTGATTTTAGTTGTTGGTATCTTCTAAAACAGTTTTTAAATTCTGATTGTGGCAAACCCAGGTGAATTCGATCATGTAGTTTCAGACGTTATTAGGATGCAGAGCAAGCCCATATTTTGTGCAAGGCCACGTGTTAGCAGGTATTTATCGGCGGGAGGCAAGGCTGCCGGCCTGTTCCCTCGGCACCCAGAGGTGTCAGAGGGAGGCCAGGTGGTCCCGTGGACATCTGTCTGCCAAAGAGTGGGGTGAGGTTGCCGTAAGTGAAAAACCTATGACCCGTCAAGTTCATCACCTGCCCTCATTCTCACTGAGTAGGAAATCAACAAGAATACAAACAAAAAAAAGTATCAACTAAATTATGCACTAGAGAATTTTTCTGCAATGCTTCAAAGTGCTGTTTCCATGGTCAACACATTTATTATATGGCCTATTTTGTTTGAGACATTTAACATAGCACTCACTCAACAAAACTTATTGAATTACAATAAACAATGATAAATTTTGACACAAAAATATTTTTTCAATGGTTTATGAAGTAAAAATGACCAATAATGTCTCTGTAAGAGATTGATTTTTTGTAATGCATCTCCTTTGGTTTACAGGGTGTGTGTGTGTGTGTGTGTGTGTGCATGTAAAATATAAAAGCTTGTTTTTCCATAGTCAAGAATTCCTAGCGATCTTAAATCAGAAAGTTTTTTGAGCCTTCTTTGCTGGTAGACTCTGACCTTGTAGGACACCTATGTCGTGAGTTGAGTTAAAATGGAGACAAAAGAGCAGAGTGACAGAAACCGGGGAACAACACGGAAATGAGGAGCATGACCTGGTGGTTCCTGGGCTGGTACGAGGCCCCCGATCTCGCCCAGAGACACGGGCTGGCAATACATGAAAGGCCCAGGACCCACACAGTGTAGCATCATCAGTGGCTTCATGCGGCACAACGAATGCTGGGCGTAGAGGGAGGTCTCCCGTGTATCTGAAAACACGGTGTCGCGTGAACAGTTCGGTGGGAGCCGCGGGGTGTGCCGCAGCACTTCATTCGTTCTGGGAGTCGCGGGCTTCCAACGGGCGGGGCAAGAAAAATAAGGTTGTCTTTGTCGTGGCAAAATGCCTGCACTGAGGGGGTTCAATGATGGGAGACACCAAAACTATGCCAGAGTAAAAGAAATGGACCAGAATGTCATTGACACAGAGACAACCTAAGAACTTCCAGAAATGAACATAGACGCTTTGATGTTGTAGCCTGACTCTACAATTATAAATTGTGCTCACTCAACTTTGGATCGCTGCTTATTTGCATGCAAATTTTGTCAAAGACAAAGAATAATATATTAATATGTCAATGCAGCATGCCCTATAATTCTCCATGTGTTCCTGATACATGTTGATTGATGTTTGTTGTGCTGTTTGGCCTGCAAAGGTTCATATCTATGTAATTCCATTGCCTCTGGAGTCACGTGGCTCCACCCCGGAACAAGGCTGCGAAAGGTACCTCATCTCTCTCTATTTCAGGCCTCACGCGTGTGGAATGGGTGTAACACAAACTTCGTTACCAATGAAGAGGAAAGCAGATGTTTAGCACAATTCTTGTAATGCTGAAGTGACAATGATCAATATCGCTGTTGTTATTGCTAATATTACTGTGACACAATAAAAGCAAGCAAACATTGCCTTAGGGGAAACCTTGATATTTCTGTTCCAAAAAATGACCCCAAGGGACACGACATTTCGATACCTACAAACGGAGTCGGTGCATTGCCAAGAGACTGACTTTGCTTCCTGTCCGGCCTGAAGTGGGAGCCCAGTCAACTCCAGTGAAGGCCAGACGTGCCCAGGATGATTCCAGAAAAGACTCTGTGACCTGCTCAATTTTTCACTCCCAGGGTCTGTATGGCCGCGATTTTATAACGAGGAGCCATGTTTGGTGGCACTCGTTGTCAATGATAGACACACATTCTCATTGCCTGGAAGAACGCTATTCACTGGTGTTCTCTGCTCCCTCCTTACATTCTGGAGGGGGATACGCTACTGATCAAGAGCCCGTCAAATAAGAGATTTCAAATTCCACCTTTCACATAAGGTGTATCGAAAGGGCTAAGGTTACTTTGTTCTTCAGAGCGCTGAAAAAAGCTGACGTGAGAGTCACTCTGATGAACATAAACAACTCAGCAGCCCGCATTTCGAATAAACGGAACATCAGTAAGGTGTAGATCAACACTGAAGGAGAGCTCTAACTTGTGCTTGTCAACTTGTGCTTGTCGTATAGCTCTTCGGGGGATGGGGCGGAGGAGCCCATGACAGTATTTAATGAACAAACAGGAAAAAAAAATTACAGGAATGAAATGAAAATGGGGGGAAAAAAGCTTGTGGGCTGATATGATGAAACATTCATTGCTTTGTGGGAAAGCAGCCAAAGTGATTTACACTCCAATACTTGGCGCTGAAATCAAAGAGAACAGCAGAGAAATGTCGACGTGGCTCTGTATCGGGAGATCCGTGCAACTGGGCAAAAGAGTATTTTGATTGAGAGAGTTAATGGCAATTCAAACAGACTAATTATGAATTAAGGTACTAAAAATGCATGCGATTTCACTTCTGAGGCACCAGCTGAATTTTTATTTCTAGATGCAATATTTGGCTACTCATCACAGTGTGATTGGGACAATATAACTTTATTGTGAAGTGATTTTGTGCCAACAATGTGGAAACTGAATTTCAGAGCCTGCTGACGTGCACAACGGAATGTATTCACAGTCTGGGTTAAACTCTGTTGGCTCTTTAGCATTTACAAACAAATCACGTGAAAACTAGCGCTTTTCCTGGTTTTCCAAAAACGTTGCTATTAGAGAGCATTATTCTCACAAGAGCAAACAGTTTAATCCTTGACTACATGCATGTAATGCATTATGTTCCAATTCCGTTTTCTTTCCTGGGAAGGTACAAGGACTAGTCATGACAATAAAGCAAGTGAAGAGCAGTAACAGGAATTGAAGTTCTTAGAAATTTACATTTTCAAATCCTTTGCTATTATTCACAATAATAGCATAAAAATAAAATAAAAATGAAATAAATTTAAAATAAAAATCTATGTAAATTTGCATATTATGTATATAGTTATATAGTTTAGATCAGTGAGACAGAAAGTGCATGTGTAATTTATTCTAAACATTATGGGCTTCTTTTATGAATAATTTTTTATCCTCTTCTAGTTTTCATTCTTTACTTGTTATTATGTCTTCCTCTACCTGCTGTGGGTTTTTGCTTCTTCCTGAGTTTTAAAAATGCCCAAATTAAAGGGATATCAGATTAACTTTCCTATCATTACATTATTATAACAAACTAACCATGGGTTGTGCAGTTCCTCAAAATGCACACACACAAATCAAAAATAAACACTTGGAAATTGGTTTCAAATGCTAATTTGAACATATTGTTGCCATTGACTTGAAAATAGCTAATGTTAACTTGTATAATGAGACCATTTTAAAACAAAAAGCTATAATACACAAAATCTTATTTTAATCAAAGGGAAATGTAGTATCCTAATAAGGGTAACTTGCACAAAAATAATGACTCCATTAATAGAGTTTCTTTACAAATTATTATACATTTTATATAATTGAATTTTTAGTCATTTGTAGATGTCTCCTATAGTCAAAAACTAAAATATTAAATTTCATAGAGAATTTATATTAATCTTTTCATGATAAATAAGGAACATTTTAGTGTGTCTATGACAATAAATATTTAACTCCAAACACTTATTTAGGTGTCACAATTCCACATAAATAACTGTAATCACAATGCAATATTTCTCATAAAAATAATAAATGGATTTACATGCATATGTATTTACAGCTTTTTGGAACATTAAAATTTGATTATATTTTTTAAAGATTTAGTAAAAACAAAACATATAGAAAGCTGTTAGTGCCTTATTGCCAAATTTAAGAAACACTATTATAATAAGTGTATTAAAAAATTCTAAGCCCTGGCTGGCGTAACTCAGTATATTGAGCGCGGGCTGCGAACCAAAGTGTCGCAGGTTCGCTTCCCAGTCAGGGTACATGCCTGGGTTGCAGGTCCTGACCCCCAGCAACCACACATTGATGTTTCTCTCTCTCTCTATCTCCCTCCCTTCCCTCTCTAAAAATAAATAAATAAAATCTTTAAAAAAAAAACTTCTCACTACCAGAGACTTCCATCCAAGATGAAGGTGTAGGTAGACACACTGTGCCTTTTTGCACAACCAAAAGAAGGACAACAACAAATTGAAAAAACAAAAAACACCTAGAACTTCCGGGAAATCAAACTGTATGGAAGTCTGACAACCGAGGAGTTAAAGAAGAAACAACCATCCAGACCGGTAGGAAGGGCAGAGACAGGCAGCTGGGGCAGAGAGGACTCATGGCAAGGCAGTGCTGGAGGACTGGGGCAGGGAGTGGCTGGAGGAGTGGGCGGTCCCACCTCTGCATGTGGATAAACTGGGAGGAACAACTGGGGAGCAAAACAGACCTTGTAACTCAGGGTTCCAGTGCAGGGAAATAAAGCCTGAAAACCACTGACTGAAAAAACCTGTGGGGGTTGCGGTCATGGGAGAAACTCCCAGCCTCCCAAAAGAGTATGTTGGAGAGACCCACAGAGTCCTAGAACATACACAAACCCACCTGCCCGGGAATCAGCACCAGAAGGTCCCAATTTGCTTATGAATGGTGGGGGAAGTGGCTGAGAGCTGGCTGAGGGCCAAGCAAGCAGCATTCTTCACTCCCAGATCCGTCCCCCACATACAGCACCAGAACACAGTCACCTGTGTTGCCTCACCCTGGCAAATACCTACGGCTCCACCCCTTATTATGCAATAGGCTTGCCAAGACAAAAAATATGGCCCAAATGAAAGAACAGATCAGAGCTCCATAAAAAAATACAACTAAGTGAGGAAGAGACAGCCAACCTATCAGATGCACAGTTCCAAACACTGGTAATCAGGATGCTCACAGAATTAGTTGAGTGTGGTCCCAAAATAGAGGAAAAAGTGAAGGCTATGAAAAATGAAATAAAGCAAAAGGCACAGGGAACCAACAGTGATGGGAAGGAAACCAAGACTCAAATCAATGGTTTGGACCAGAAATAAGACATAAACAGTCAACCACAACAAAATGAAGAAACAAGATTTCAAAAAAAAAAATGAGAGGATTAGGGACCTCTGGGACAACTTTAAATGTTCCAACATCTGAATCATAGGGGTGCCAGAAGGAGAAGAGGGAGAGTGAGAAATTAAAACTTATTTGAAAACATAATGAGGGAGAGCTTCCCCAATCTGGCAAAGGAAATAGACTTCCAGGAAGTCCAGGAAGCTCACAGAGTCCCAAAGAAGTTGGACGCAAGGAAGATGACACCAAGACACATCACAATTACATTAGCCAAGATTAGAGATAAGGAGAGAATTTTAAAAGCAGCAAGAGAAAAGGAGACAATTACCTACAAAGGAGTTCCCATAAGAACATCAGTTGGTTTCTCCAAAGAAACCTTATAGGCAAGAAGGGGCTGGAGAGAAGTATTCAAAGTCGTGAAAGACGAGAACCTACATCCAAGATTGCTCTATCCAGCAAAGCTATCATTTAGAATGAAAGGGTAGATAAGGTGCTTCCCAGATAAGGTCAAGTTAAAGGAGTTCTTCATCACCAAGCCCTTATTATACAAAATGTTAAAGGGACTTATCTAAGAAAAAGAAGATGATCAAAACTATGAACAGTAAAATGACAACTAACTTACAATTGTTAACAACTGAATCTAAAATAAACAAAAACAAAAACAAACTAAGCAATAACTAGAACGGAACAGAATCACAGAAATGGAGATCACATGGAGGGTTATCAGCAGGGAGGTGGAGGGGGGAGAATGGGGGAAAAGGTACAGGGAATAAGAAGCATAAATGGTAGGTAGGAGATAGGGGGAGGTTAAGAATAGTATAGGAAATGTAGAAACCAAAGAACTTGTACGTACGACCATGGACATGAACTAGAGGGGGGTGGATTCAGGGGGTGGGGGATGCAGGGCAGAGGGCAATAAAGGGGAGAAAATTGGACAAGTGTAATAGCATAATCCATAAAATATATTGAAAAGGAAAACAATTCTCACTGCCACCAATAAAGACGACCATGGAGACTAAAGAAACATCCCAGCTCTTAGTAGCGTAAACATGTAGATGTAGATGCGAGAAAAAATGTCCCAATAAAACATGCATTAATCGTATTTTACAGTATCTTTCCATTGAAAGAAAATGACCTTACTGAAAAATCAGTGACTGAAAAATCCAGGTCTGGTGGAAGCAATTTTTATTCATTCATAGAATGGTGAAGTAAAGAGCCAGAAGTTGTGGTCGGTCAGTTCTGATTAGTTACTACTTCCTGGTAATTTTAAGGTTTTGCTCTATTACTTTCTAAATGTACACCTCGAAGCGTTATCTGCTGTTAATTACAATTTCTGAATTCCATTCTGCACGCTACCCTTGAAACTCTCCTAAGCTAGTGGATAAGACTGGCTAATTCTCATGTCACAGAGTTACGAGAGCAAAAGTAGTTTAAGTCAAAAGATACCTCCTTGGCATCTCGAGACTTATTCCTTACCATGACCATGCAGGGTTAAAGACAAACAATAGCAATAACAGGAGAAACACTTTTCTGTCTCGTCTGCCTGATAGAATCCTACAGATCCGTCGGTATTTGGCTAGAACACCACTTGCTCCCAGACCCTTCCCCTGACCATCCGCCCCCTGCCTGTGCGTCAGGGACATTCTACCACGCTCTCTCCTGGGCCACCAGTGCACCTCGCCCACACCACCACGGCCACTTGGATCCGTATCTATTGCCCCGATTAGCCTGAATGCTGGACAGTAACAGCAATTATATCTCCTTGAATGATATTTCCTGGATTGTTTGGTTTTTGGTATAATACCCAGGAGAGTAAATGCTTTAGTAAATGTTTTGAATTAGTTTGGAGGCCAGAGAAACTCTCTCCAGGGATTCTGCCCAGAGTCTCCCTCACAGGGCAGGACATTTCCACCGAGTCACTCAGCTGGGACTCCACTGTTGCTATGTGACCAAGTTCTGGTCAACATCGTAAAATGCAGTGTTGTCTGGACTTTCAGAAAACCTCTTTAATGAAGAAGGGAGTGCGCCATTGTTTGTATTCCTCCCAGGGCAGGCATAGGAAAGAACCGAGAGTCCAGCCACCGTCTGGTCCCACGGGACCAGCTCCTCCTGCAGACCCGAAGCACCGCCTCAGCGCTTTGGTGGCAGCTGGTGTGCCGTGTGGCACATCTACCGTCCTCTTCTTCAAATTATGTGGTCGCAACGTGTTGTTAACGCCACACGTTGTTTGTCTAGCCCCCGAGCTCATTTTCTACTCCTTACTCTGCCCTTCCGTTCTTCTCTTCATTCACAGGATGCGTCACAAGTGCTCGAGGTGTTTGAGCTCGTGGTGCTGCCACAGCGGACACTCCTGCCAGGACCCCCAGGCCCGTCGCTGCTGACTCCGCCACGTGCACCTTCCCTTCGATAAACTCTACTCTGGGTCACCCATGGAGCAAGGCAGGCGTGTCCCAGGCATGCGCCCTTCAAACGGGCCCCCTCTACGTATGTGTTCAGGACACACAGAGGGGAGGCAGGCACAGGCTGGGAGGCAGAGGGGGACCCAGCTGTCCCAGAGGACTGACACGTCCGTGCATGGTGTTGCCCATCCCCGCGCCGGCCTCCCACTCAGAAGAGAAAGCCCCGGGGCGGCAGGCGCCTTCTCGTGGGAGAGAAGAACGCCCACCCGTAAAGAACTGGCAGAGGGGAGATGGCGCTGGGAGGTGTCGCTGGCACATGTGTTCTCATAGACCCCGTCTAAACAGGTTCGTCATTGGCTTTCTCCTCAGTGCCTACAATGCTGGCCAGTATAATTCAAGCATTAAATAAACCATAACCAACCAATGGCTTCTAGTTTAAAGGAAAGGTATCTTTTTTATGGAATGGTTCTTATTTCATTGGGTGGTTCCGGTGGAACCACGCATTGATGACGTGTTTTATTTTCCTTCCCCCGTAGTGATGGGAAGTGGCCATGAGATGACAGGAGGTGACAACCAGCCATCAGCACGTGGCAAGGACAGTGGCGTTGGCACTTGCTGTGTGCCGACTGCTGCGCCCTGCTCTCTCGGCCCCCTTTCCGATACCAGCGCGCTCGGCTCTTGTAACCATGCTGTGTCTGTCTGCTGCCCTTCCCGTCCCACAGAGACAGAGAAGCCAGGTGCAACGTGTTCATTAAAACTCACCCAGTGTCGCTCAGATTCACACCCACAAGGTGGCCCTTGGTTCCAGAGTTAAAAGCAATTACCATGGCTTAAGTTTTAGGAAAAAAAAAGTTTTATTTTGCTCTTTGAAATCCAATGACCTTCTCCCAGAGAAATACAGTATCATGGGCTTAGGCTGAAAACCATTTTTGATTGTTCTGTAACTCTATACATCTCTGTGCCTTGGCTCACCTGTTGTTTTGGCAGTATGTCATAAAATGCCGGGCGTGTGCTATCTGCCCCTTTGTTTCTTCCCGCCAAACACAGCTGTAGTGTACCTCAGTGATTTATCAAAATCGCTCATCAGTTCATTTTTTTAAGCTATCGAGCTCCTCCCAAGCAATTCTCTTTAAAACTGGGGAGAATCACTTTGTCAACATAATTATAGAAGCCCAAGGTAGAAAGGGTTGCCACCTCTTCTTTCCTGTTGGGGGATCCTTTCCAAAGTGCCAATTTCATCGTGCCCATGAACTTTAAAGGTACTTAGTTCCCCCCAACTTTCCAGCTGACACAAATTGGAATCCTCAGCGGCAGAACTGCAGTCACGGCGGCGAACAGGCTGGACGCCTCGTCCCCGGATTGATTTTCAGACGCTCTTTGGCAAACCACTTGCCGCTTAATTGGAAAATAAAAAATCTCCATTTCTTCTGACTGTGGAAGGTGCAGACTTAGAGCAAAGCAGATTGTCTCCTGATTGGAAAGAAATCAAATGCTTGGAGAATAGGCGCAAGCCAGAGGTAATGGCTAAGGACAAGCCGCCGGGCCCCACGGGCGAGATGAGATCACGCCACGCTGGAGCGAGTGGTTTCCGGAGTCAGAGGCTCAGCTCCGTGTAAGCTTCAACCCTGTGTTTTCCGGTGAGGACACTGCCACACACACCTCCCCGCCTCCAAGTACACGCCACACACACACACACACACACACACACACACTACCATTGACAATCCAGCCTTGTGACAATTTCCCCACCACGTCCTGATTTTCCTCACTTGCTTGTGAATGCGAGAACCAAGTCCTGCAGGGCAGGAGTGGTCAGAGGGATAATTGTTTCGTCGATCACAAAGACCCAAGTGGGGCTCCAGTTCTGCCGAGAGAAGCCAACTCCGTACACGGCTGTTGCCGTCAGACACCTGGGTACTTGGACATGTGTTCACTCAATAAATGTGTGCTCAGTGTTCAACCCAATTCTACGTGTCAAATTTCTATGTGTAAGTCAAGACCTCTAAGCTGCATAAATAAGCAAGAACCAAGACACTGTCGGCACGCACATACCTGGCGGTGACGCCGGCGCTATGTGGCATCGTGCACACAGCGAAAACATCAAACCAGTATAAAACAGAAACACTGCGAGGGCTCTGGCTGAGCTCACGTTTCACGTATGACTGGAATTCTGTGGCTGGCAGGAGACTGGGGAGAAGATAGCAGGAGAGGGAAGTGGGCAGACGGGAGTTTACACGGCTTAGGAATCCATAGCTTAGCTGAGAATTCTGCCAGGGGCCCGGGGTTAGGGAGTGGCAGTGCAGAGAACCCCCCGTGTTTCTTAGGAATCAGGGAGACCGTGTCTCAGTCATGCCATCTGAGCCAACAGGGAGGCACAAGGAGCGCTGTCCTATAGCAATGCCTCACACCTTAGATGGTTCAGCAAGTGTGATGTAACTGGAGAAGGAGAGAGAGACACTTGCCCACAGCATGTGGGCACATACACTGTGGGTAAAGACTCCACTGGCTATAAACCAAACTGCCTCCATTTCCCTTTCTGTGATGGTCAACTTAATTTGCCTCTCAGGGACACCATGTTACTAAGTCTAATAAAGACGTACAGGCCAACACACACATGTGTAACCGATCTGTGTTCTCAGGACAGGTGTGGAAAATAGCTATCAACGTGTGTGAACACCGATATTCTGAACAAGATTTTTTTTTCTTGTGAGCAGTGTATTGAGGCAGCAATTCAAGAGCTAAACAGCCTATCAGACAACTCAAAATCTACTTCCAGGGTTATAAACACAAGACATAGTTCTGGCCTTCACTGGCAGAGGTCAGTGACACCATGCTCATAGGCAAAAGCCGTCCACAATTCTTCCCAGATGCCCCTGTTCGTTCCCCCTGCCCGCTGGGTGTAATAGCTGTGCTGCCTAGGCGCCCCTTTTTTTAATGATGTGATGAACCTTGATTATCTTCTATTCAGACTTATTTTTCAGTGTCTTTTGAACCACCTACTTGAGATCCAACAAAGGGAGAGCTCGCATTGTTGCTAAGGGCAACCCAGGGAAACAAACTCTATTGTGCATGAAACAGGCTGGGCCTTGAAAAGGCTGTGATGATGATTTTCAGTGTGGACACATCCAACAGCTAGATGGGGACCGGTCGATGTATTTATCACTCCTGTGTTCTCAGCCCTCAGCGCACCTACCTCTGCACCCCTTCGGCCCGCGGAGCGCTCACGGCGCGCCGAAATCTCTCCGGATCACCGCCAGCCACCTGTCGATACCCAGGCTAATGGCCAGCAGAGCTTGGTCTGCACCAGGCCTCCGTCAAGGGCTTTACAAATATTAGCTTGCTTGATCCACGTGACAACGGCACGCAGTAAGAACCATTACTCTCTCCAGAGCACAGAAGGCCGAAGTGGGCATGAGGAGAGATGTGCATCCCCTGCGTTTGTGCAGCCGGAGCCGGGAGTCAGGTGCGCCGCGCACAGCCCCTGTGCCGGGCTGACGCCGAGGACTGCGGTGGGGGTGGGGGGTGTCGGGTGAGGAGTGCATCCGCCCAGTTATATTGTCAAGTTATTTTAAAAATCATCTCATGATGCAGGCTGCCGTTGCTTTCCATTTTTGCTTAAATTTACTCTTTCAACTGGTGAAAGTCATGAACGTGTCTCTTTGTGGCTAAAGGCAAACATTAGGGCACTGGCCCTGGCCTTCCAGCACGGAGGAAGCCCATTCCCAAACCCTCCGACTGCAGCTGGGCTGGTGTGCTGCGCTGCTGCTGGAGCCTCGGGTGCCCTCCAAGGGCCTCCCGCTGCCCTGCCCGGTGCTCCAGCTCCCGGGGCGGCGGGGGGGGAGGGCTCCTTCGACTCCCCTGCAGGTGTCAGAGGCACTGCTTGCCATTTGTTTACTTCAAGCCAGCTGTGATCCATAGCCCCTAATGAAAGCTAAAAAGAGAGCTCAGTGAAAGCAACATCTGGTTGATAATACTCAAATTCCCAGCAACTCTGCTCTCACAGCCTAGTAGGGTGAAATCAATCTTCCCTTTACTGGGAAAAATGCTGCGAACTACAGCTTTCCCTGTGTGTTTATTGGTTTTCAACTTTTAAAACTAAATCATGTTTGCTTTTCTCAGAAACAACTGATAAGTTCTGAAGTGATCTGTCAAACCTTTGGAAAAATGAGTATATGATAAACACCTGTCAGTGTCTTTTTATGACTGCGGGATCAAACACAAGGCTCAAGTCGAGAAACAGTATCTTAACAAAGTTTTAAAGTGTGTTTGTTTTATTATAAAATGGTAAAAAATACGATAAAGAAAAAGAAAGAAGGCTTTATTCCCTAGTGTAGATATAAAAAAAGTTGTGTCTAAAGTTGAAGTTAACAATAAAAATAATAAAATTACATAATTTTACATGTGTGCATATAATTCTATATGTGTTTTTCTATAATTAACTGACTTTGAAAGATTTATTTTACTCAACTGCATGGGTCCTTCCTGTTCTGAAATAAATCTGGGCAATTTAAAATTGTTACCATTATGATTCACTATTTCTGATTAAATTATGCTAATTCAGATGTCTTGAAGTAAGAAAATATTTGAAACTACTTAATTGAATAACATCATTTGCCTTCATTATAAGCGGTTGATGTAACCTTATCCAGACTGGATAAAAGTACAAAAAATCTCGAAAAATATTATACTAAAAAATAGAACCTTTAAATAAATGTGTTATCCTGATTTTCTATAAAAATAACCTTGTACTCAGGGTTTTACCAAGGTGTATGTGATTATAAGAAAATATAATTTGAAGTTCAGTTTCCAAAGAGAAACCAAACCAAATGTCCTTAAGATGCAATATTGAAATCGATACTGCATAAAAGATAAGTAGCAGATAAAAACTATCTAAACCAATTATGTTTCCTTTGTATCTTTCAACGATAAAATGAGGTTGGCTGAACTCCTACACCAATCTAGCGTAACTCTCCCAGTCCCATGAGGCCCTCTTACATTTCGGTTAGCCACAAAAGGGAGAAAAAACATAATTCATGTTTGAATTCACAAGCCCTCTTTAGAATGTTGTCTGAAAAATCCTATCTGTGCACTTACCACGTGAAGAACAGCTTAGGAGCTCTCTTTGGTGGGGTGCGCACACCAAGTGAACACGCACTTTTAGGAAGCACCGTGCATGTGATCACCCCGAGAGAAACCGAAACTCAGCGCAGGTTCCAAACACCAGCCAAGGGCCTCGCCCAAGTGTCTCTCTATCAGAATCCCTGCAGCATTCCAGTCACTGAGGATTTTGCACAGAAAACAGACAGAGAATTTGGCCATCACCAGACTTACACAATGGGAAGAGGACTAGACACGATTCACATCCGTGTATTTCATAGAAACACCACAGAAACCTATTCTGGCACATAAACGCCACGCCATGCAGCACACGTCAGGATTCGGGTGTTAGCTTCCTCTGCGGTATGACCTTTCACAGAAAGGTGGAAGACTTGGCGAAACACGGCCCTCGGGTCAAAACGAACAAGCAACCAACCCTCTGCTTTCCACTCTTACCTTGTCAACTGTACTGCCCATCAGCTACGCCGTTTCCCGATGCAAACGCCGTGGCCTTCCGCGAGGACTCTTGCTACAATGCTAACTGTAGAAGACGCCTTCTCCTTTGGATTCTGTTTGTTTCACGTCTGGACTTTCACAGAATCCTTTTCCACTGTCTTTCTGGGCAGTCTTTTTCGAACGTGTTCCAAAAGGGCTCGCTGCCTATTGGCTCCGGAGTAGCATAACAGGGAATGTGCATCCATTCCACGGATTACTTGATCTGTTATCCGTGTCTCCTTATCTTTTCCCCAGTGTAGGACAGGGAGCACAATGTGAAAAAACGCTGGGTTTTGACACTTCCTGGAAATATCAAGGTCCTGCCTTCAGAGCTGCCAGAGCATCCGAGGCCCCTGCCGTCCGGTGAGAAAGGGAGGCTGTGGTCAGCCCGCCGCCTCCTGCCTGGTCAGCTGGGCCAACGTGGCTGCTCTAGCTGATGTCATGCCCTTCTCGCCCGTGGTTCGTGCGTCTCAGCTGGGAAAAAATGGCCTACGTGTACAGTTCTGTCACACCGCACTTCAGCAGAGCAAAAAGCAACTGCACTCGAGTCCTTGCCCAAGAACTCAGAGTTCTTCATGCCGGCACGAGGTGTTGAACGGATCCCTCTCGGTCTGATTCAAAGCGGAGCAGGTGAACTTGGAACACTCAGGGTGACCCGTAAGGGAAGTAAACAGAGACGAAAGTTTCAGACCAAGATAAGAACCCGGGGCTGGACAGATCACCACTAGGAAACTATGTCAGACAGGGAAAAAAGGAATCAGTGTAGTGCTGACAGAAGGGGAGCGAGTGTGGGAGGTTTGCAGTCAGGCAGGGGCAGGGAAAAGGTGGGTGAGACCGCGATGTGTTTGGGAATTAATCTGGTGACAACAACGGATCTTTCACAGTTTTCCACGTAAGGATGAGGAGTTAATATACAAAATCTCCATCAATCGTTGAATCGTTCCAAACCATTCCAGACACTCAAATGGTATCAGAGGAGCGGCGTCTCCCTGGGTTCCCTAATGGGCAGATGTCCCCTCGGGTCACACGAAATACTAGTGACCGTGCGTCAAGGTTTTGCTACCTTGTTTTGTCTAATTGGAAGGAATCATCGGCACGGCAATCCCGCGAGGCAGGTGGAAGCTCCACTCTGCAGATAACAATTGTGAGGCTCCGAGAAGATAAACACCTTCCACCGGTAGCGAAGGGTGAGGTCGGATTAAAGGCTCCGGGGCTCCAGCCACGTTCCTCCTCCTTTAATTTAAAGTGATAATTGGTCTGAGAATCCCACTCCTGGATCTCGCACTCTTATTAGTCATTCCATCACTGCAAGACGCATGGAGGGAACTGACTTCAAGTAATAACAGTGGCTGGGAATCCAACCATTTATTTATGGATGAAAGTCTGTTCAGGAGATGCTACAGTGGTGGAAAAAGGCACAAGATCCCTGGACCCCAGCAGTAAGCTAGTAAGAAAAAAAAACAGAAAATAAATGCATTTACATAATATGTCTGTTTGTAACCTCAGTGTGTGTTGACAGATGAATGGATAAAGAAAGTTTTATATATAGATACAGATGTAGATATAGATATGTAGCTATCCACATATAGGAAGGACACTAGGCTTAGTGAAATAAGCCATATACAGACATGCAAATCCCGCGTGATCTCACTCTCATGTGGAATCTGAAATACCTGAACTCGTAAGCAGGGAGTGCAATGCTGGTTACCAAGAGCTGGGAGGTAGGGAAAATAAGGAGATACTGGTCAAAGGATACAAAGCTTTACTTGTTCTAGAGATCAAATGCACAACACGGTGATTACAGTCAATACTGCATTGCACACTTTCATTTTCTGAGGGACTTAGATCTTTCGTTGTTCTCACCACACACACACACACACACACACACACACACACACAGAAGTTAACCACGTGAAGTGATGAATATGCTAATTACCCTGATTAACAACTTCACAATGCACGTCATAATGACATTTATGTTACATTAAACGTAACTCCTTATATTAAGGAGTATCAGGTTGTACTCCTTAAGTATACACAATTTTTATTTGCAAATTATACCTGAAAAAAGCTGGAGAAAATCTTGAAATATAAGAGCAAGTTAATCAACAAAAACGTGCAACTTTCCCACGTGCACAGCAGGTATTCACTGCAGAGAATAACAAATCCTTTTCATTAATGGTCAGATCAAAGCGATGCGGCCTGTGGAATGCAAGGGGAATGGGGAAGGGGGTATGGCACCAAGTCTCTAGAGCTTTCTGAGGACAGGCTGAGAAACCAACGTATTACGGAGTTGAAGGAAACAGCCACAGGACATATTCAAACGTGATTTCTAATACACTACATTTTGAGAACTTGAAAAGACAGTTCAGAATTTTCAGCGATATTAAACATTCACAACCATCCTTATCTCCCAGCGCACCAGGGGCGTGCTGCTGGGAATTCAGACGCAAACTACCCCGTTTTCAAGAAATGCCAATTACCGCTTCCTGCGTTATGATCCAATTGCTTCCCCGAAATCCACAGCAATTTTAGGTAAGCCTTCCCCAGTGCTGGTCATCTTGTATAGTCTATCAGCTCCAGGAGACCTCAGAGAAGAGTGTAAGACATTTGCCTCCTAGAATCTATCATCGGACAGATTCTGTGAATCTCTTATAGACCTGGAGTCTTTGCTGAATCTGACTCAGAATACCATGTGGAGACGCCTTTCGCACAGAGGTATTTATTTTTCAATAAGGTCATGTCCGGGGTAAAATGTTGGCGTAAGTGGAGCCATTTGGAACTGGAGCCAGGGCAGCCGTCCTGGGGAACCAACTTACAGGTTTTCCTCCCCCAGCGTCCGGGATGCTGGCGCCGGGCAGAGCGGCCTCCGGCCCAGGCCAGGCCGGCTCTGTCTTCCCACCGGCTGCTCGTGAAGCCCACTGGAAAGCAGAGGTCTGGACTACTGGACCGAAAATTAGAGACATTCTTTTTTAAAAATATTTTATTTATTTATTTTTAGAGAGGGAAGGAAGAGAGAAAGAGAAAGAAACATCAATGTGCAGTTGCTGGGGGTCATAGCCTGCAACCCAGGCATGTACCCTGACTGGGAATCGAACCTGCGACACTTTGGTTCGCAGCCCACACTCAATCCACTGAGCTGTGCCAGCCAGGGCAAAAGACATTCTTTAGAACTAACACCACCATGTATGGCTAAAGAATAACTGAGCTTATTTGCACATAAAGAATTTTCTTTCTTGATTTTTTGACACCAATAAAAATTTCTTCCTTCTATTTTATGTAATTTCCCCCTTCCCTTTGTCATAAAAACTCCCTTGCCTTCTCCCTAATTAAAACGTTATTGAGGTTTCTGCCTCTATCCATGCTTCCCAATAGTGGTCCCTCTAAAATCGTAAACACACACTTGTTGCCTCTCACTTTGACCTTTATTTTTAGGTTAACAGCAGCCACACTCATCTGCATTTGTAACCTTCATTTAAAATGTGTACAGTGGACACTTACTTTTTCTCAAAATCCTGACCTAGAAATAAACACTTAAGAAAATGCTCAAGAACGCTTCTTAAACTAGGGATGCGAAACGTATAATGTGGACAGCTGGCAGGTGTTGGCCCTCAAAGGTTTTTCTTGGTCTTTAAGGAAAGTACGGAAAATTTAGAAACTTGTATAGCACATTGAGATGATAAACTGTTTCTCTGTTGAACACAATAACATAAACCTAGTTGCTTGCATTTTTATGTGCTTAGCTTTTATTTCACTTTATAAAAGTATAGGTCAGGGGTTGGGAAAATTGTCCTGCCACCATAAAAATGGGCGAAGAAACAGTGGTTTAAAGAGATCTGAAGTTTCGTAAGAACAAGGATTTTTCCGATTAAAGCTGACCCCATAGTTATGCCAATGAAATGGGGAATTTGTTTTGTGGTGACGACTGCTCAAAGTGGAGTATCCCTTTGCTTCACGGTGACCGTGGCTGCAGTCGAACCACAGCTGCCTCGAATTTGTGAGGGCAGGCACTTCTTGGCCAGAGGTACCTCAAGTGTCAATCAGGCAGGGTGGGTACAGGTCACAACAGGCAACCATCCTAGGGAGGGTGGGCTGGACACAGGCTACGGCTCTGAGGAGCCCAGCTGAAGAAACCAAGGAAAATTAAGTGTACTAAAGACAGGTGCCCGAACGGGCAATTCTCCAAACGACTCATTTGCTTAAAATACAACTCTCTCTTGGAGTGTCCGGGCGTTTACTTTGGTGTCCCATTCACTTTGTACATATTTTGGATTCTGAAGAATATTGTTAGCAGTTGTATTTGTTAATATAGATTTCTATATAGTATTTTCAGATGGTTCTATTTTAGGAATGGTAGACTTATTTTGTGTAATCAGGACTCTCTAAACATGGTGTCTTCATAGAACGCTGGGAGGAATTTTAGCTACTCTACATAAAGGACACATTAAGCATTTAATTCTGGTTTTAATTTTATTTACATTTAAGATAATAGTAGATTCGAATTTTATCAAAGGTGATTTCTTTTGCACCGAAAATGCCATTAAATCGTCCGTCACTGGGGACCGGCTCTAGGTGAGGAGGTCTTCATGGGCGTTTTAAATGAGAGTTAAGTTCCACTGAGTACGGTTCAATTCCTCTTTAACTTATTCCCCTGATTTTGAAGTAACTCCCTGGCTTACTTGCGTAACCACGTTAGAGATGGTTTTTGTGTCATTTCAGATTTCCAACTGTCTTCTAGCTGTAAATCACTGACTTTCCCTAACTCACCAACAAGGCAGGAGCTATTTCTCTGGGGCAGAGCGGTGGGGAGGCATTCCATTTCAGCGCCACCTTTGACATATATCAATATTAAATAATAAAACAGTGTATCATGCCCCCATTCCGACGCACGCAGAGGAAGAGTGACCAGTGTCGGTGACCGGTGTCCGCTGCCACCGCACATTGAAAGTCGGCCGGCGCCTGCACTCTGCCGGCCCCTCCCAGCCGATCCGCACTGTGTCCTTGGCCTCGGTCAAGCTCATCTCATTAGCTTCTCCCCGGTATCACTTCTGTGGGTGTCAGCACCAGGGATGCTGAGCTTTTCCTAAAGACAGGTGTAAGTTACTCCCAGATAAAGAACTTCTCCTTTGTGAAGCCACTTTTTAAGTTAGTTCCATTTCTGTTCACGAACCATATGATAAATGTGTTTAGGCAATTCATTTCAGTAGTCATTTTTAAAAAGGTTATCTTCTTTTATTAAGCATTGCAAATAGACACAACTTTCTTTTAATAGTTATTAAATGGTTTTGTTTATTTTTTAGAGAGGAGAAGGGAGGGAGAAAGAGAGGGAGAGAAACATCGATGTGTGGTTGCCTCTCACTTGCCCCTCACTGGGGACCTGGCCCACAACCCAGGCATGCGCCCTGATGGGGAATCGAACCGACACACTTTGGTTCGCAGGCCAGCCACTCAACTAGTGAGCCACGCCAGCCAGGGCCATCAAACATATGTTTTGAACAGGGTGAGCCACACGATGAGGTGCTCAGTGGTGATGTGGCCTGCTCTGCAATCCAAACACATGGTACGGATGGGATGTCGTCTCCAGCACCGGGTGTCAGAGTCACTGCAGTCTTCACAGGGCATCTCTAGAAAGGTTGAAATACTGCTTTAAATTTAGATTATGAAAATAAATAAAGTATATACAAAATTGCCGAATTGAAATTCATAGACACTCAAACTTACATACACTTGAACTAGGCGTCCCTGACAGAGTACTTCAAACGGCATTGGTTGCACCCTGAACCCTATGGGCTGCAATGCTCTCCTCCTTCCTGCTTCCGTCTCGCAAACCAGACTCCTGCTGTGTCTCCTCTGCCCTGTGCTCGTGGGGGTGCATTTGTATCCACACTGACAAAACCCACAGGACAGGGTTTTCGGTCTTGTCTTTCTCGGATCTCATGTCTACGTGTCTCCCTCTTTCTGGCCCTGGGTGCACAGGTGCCGCTCCCACCCTGCCACTCATTTCTGGTCGGGCTGTCCCTCAGTCTGCAAGGCTCCGCGTCCCCCGTCTCTGGGCCCGTACTGCCGGGATGCCCTCCCAACGCGGAGGGGTTCCTAATTCTGACTTCAACAGCCAGAGCTGTGATGTTGGTGCCTACTTGAAATGGTTCTTCCCAAGGATAGAGTTTAAGACTCCGTAGAACTTCCCATTATTTCTAAATCTCCTCCATCTTTTAATTTAAATGTTTGACCGTCTTAAAACCCGGCTGATCACAGAGCAAGGTTTACTCTCCTTACAACAGTGTCGTGTTTAAACCTCTGCTTGTAACAGTCACCGCTAATCGCCCATCGTCACGCAGGCAAGGGTGGAGAGGAGGGAACCACCTTTTGTCTTCTAAGTCACTCCAGACATAGAGACTCTTTTCAACGCGAAACAATAATACAGAAGACAATGTTTGCTAAAGGACATGGCTCTGTGTCATCTTTTCTGGGCAAGCTTCTCCACGGGCCAAACTCCACAACACAAATGGCCTCTCCCTTAAAGCGCCCTAAACATCCCCGCCCCCTGCGGGGTGCCCGCAGCAGCCAGCACGTGGCACTGTCTCCGTGGAGCAGCCGAAGTGACGGCCACACAGACGCGCTGGCTCCCAGCTGCCTGCCTGTTCCAGTCCCCCGGCGGCGGCGGGGTGGTGGCCGACGGCTGGCCCGCCTACCAGCAGGAGCGGAAGGGCTGGGTTTCACAGTCCCGTTTCAAGCACACTCTTTAAGCCAATGACACCACCATCTGCGTCGGCACTGCTTTGCCATCGCTCACTCCGATCGGGTCCCAAACACAGTTTCCGTCGCCGACCCAGACCGTCTCCGGCTGGACTTCCCGGGGGACCGCTGGAGGACTTCCCGGGGGACAGCTGGAGGACGCGAAGTCTCCACCGGGCACTGAAAGCAGCAGAGACTGCCCTTAGGTGACAGACCTTTCCCCTCATTCTCCTCTGTGTCCGTGCTGTTGTTAAGTTAATGACCTCCTCCTGCTCCGAGCACGGCGATGGGTGCTCGGGACCTCGTGGTCTGTTACACAGGACAAGTGCCGGGCGCACCGCCCACGCACTGTGGTGGTGACAACGGTGCTCTCACAACAAGCGCTGACGGTCACAGGCTCCCTCCGAGCCACACCAGGGTCTGGGGGCTTTGCGGGTTAGCTCGTTCGGTCTCCCCAGTGAAAGTTCCACGAGGTGGGTGCCATCAGCAACCCTTGTTTATTCTTGAGGAAACTGAGGTTAATACATTTCTGAAGACATTCATCTAATAATAGGTTACATAGACACAAATATGTAAATGTAAATGTATACATACGTGTATACACACATCTAGCCTATATATCATATTCTCTATATGTTATATGCCACAACACATATATGCGTATATCCACACTATATATTTTTTTTTCTGAGAATCATCTGCTACCTGCTCTACCTGTATGAACACTCTCCTTAGACTCCTCACCCCCGGTCCCTGCACCTGCGCTGCAGGTGGTGTCTTACAGGCACCTCTGGCCCAGTGGCCTCCTGCTGTGTGGGGGAGGGGACACTGAGAGCAGTGTATGCGAAATTCTCCCAGTGCACGCTTCCTAGGATTTTTATCTCTTTTTATGGGTCCCCAATGTTTTATTAGGATGTATTCTTTGCTGAGCATCTATTTCTCAGACATCGTACCAGTATCCCCAGTATCCGTGGCCTTTCTTAGATGAGAAGGCCCACGTGTTGATGATAAGTGAGGCTCACAGAGGTGAACGGCTGTGTGTGAATTCACGCCGTGAGGACGGGAGGGGCTGCAGGCAGGCGCTGGCCGTGCAGGGCACAGGCCGGCGGGAGGGTTCGCCCTGAAGCCTGTCGCCTTGCCACCTCCAGTCAGCACCCTGGGCTGCGCCTCAGCGATGTGTTTCCACGGCCATGTGCTTTGAAAAAAACACATGACTGCGAGGTTATTTTTCTTACAACGTGGCCCTGCTTCCGTATTTCATAAGCTTCAGAGTTCATGCACCCTATTTGCGCCCGCCCTCCCCTCCGGTCCTGGGGAGAATGGTCCTGAGACCTGCCACGCAGGCTTAGCTTAGTCCACGTCTCTGCACACACACACACGTACACACACACACACGCACACACGTGGTCAGGTTAGCCGAATGCACGTAGCATGTGCTCAGCATGGCTCTGCTCGCACGCCGTGACCCTCGGACGATGTGCAGTCCAGGTGGTGCGGTGCGACCAGCGTTGAGACACCTGGAGGGAGGGCGCGCGGCCGCACCCGGGGTATTCGGTAAGTGCCTCGGTCTTCGGGCAGTTTGCGGGTTCTCCTCTCGCTGGATCGTTGCTATTTATGAATGCGGGGCTTTATATCCTTCTATAATTATTAGGACAAGAATGAGTTAAGAATGTAATTGAGTATTATTTTTTTACAAGTAAACATTTGGCCTTCACGTAACACGCTTTTCAAAATAAATTACTTAAATATTATGATTTAAAAGCATGTTCATTAAAATCAACATTTTAACTATAGCGCTGTTGTAGGCACAGAATTTTATTTTCAGGTTTCACTTCTCAGTAAGTTAAGTTGCTCTAGTCCGTGAGTTATTTCCACGGATTTCTTTCTCAGACAACACCTATCTGTGATGACCTGTCATTACCGTTGTTCCACAGCCTGTGCGTGTGGTGACGACAGACTGGGGCGATCAGACGAGAGGGTGGGGCGGGGGGCCCGGCTGGGTTAGTAATGAGCCTGCGGGCAGAAGCAGCAATCACAGGACAGCCTCTGCTTTGCGGTGGGACCAAACTCTCTCTTTCTGAGACCCCTGGTATTCCTGGCATGGAACCCGCGCCTGTGGCCTACCTTGATCTCTGCGGAGGGGCTATCTCCATGTGGGGGAAGGGCACAGAGAGGGAATACCTCAAGCCCCCCCACCCCATCCAAACAAAATTCTGCAACTGTTTGTCTTGGGAACTTGTCAGCTGCTGTGTTAGAATGACCCCAGCAGCCCGCTCGGGCTCTCGTTGCGTGCGTTCCCCCCTTCCCTGGCCCTTCGGGGAGAATCCCGCAGGGGAGACGCTGCACCCCTGCCCCCTCCCTGGAGGAGCCCTCTCAGCGGCCTGACGCCTGAGAAGCAGAGCTGGAAAGAGCCCTCCACGGGCCTCCCCTGGCCCCCAGCACGCCCTTTGGAGCGGGATGAACACGACGCCGGCCGGGCTGCGCCAGCGCATCGCCACCCGAGCTGCCCAGGTGCTCCGTGTCCTTTGTTTTCCCGGCGACAGATGTACCGTCGGCGCTCGGGCTGTCCCGGGGCATCCAACGTGCGTGCTCAGAGCGAAAGAGCAGGCCGAGGAATTAGGGGTGACGCATGACAGAAGCAATACTCATGCTAGGGTCATTTGGACACGGGAGGAAAAGCGGGCGAGAGGATGCCGGGTGGCCCGGCAACGGGACTGTGCCCTGGACACTGTCGCTCCGGCACATCCCTCAGACTCGGGATTGCGACCCTGAGACGCAGCAGGCCCAGCAGCCGCCGATGGAGGACCGCACGCTTCTCTGTGCCCGTGACGACAACTTCCCCGGGTCCCAGGAAGGCGGGATCCGCGCGTCCTCCCTACTGCTACCATACAGAACTACAATAAAAACAATACGTGCAGCCGTCGGTAGCAGTCTGCAAGATGAGCTTAACCTCTATACCTTGTCGTGTGCCGTGGTTAGCGACTTATTACTCAAAACCAGACGGGAGTAATGTTAAAATCCGAGACAAAACCCCCCTGTTGCTTCTGCCTTAGCAGCCATTCACTCTGTGCAGACGGGATGATTAATAGTGTTCATCAGCATAATTTAAATGCCAGGGGGTAAATCATTTCTGTCCCGTGTTTTGCCACATTATTTCTACAACTGTTGCTGGAGATAAATGAATGTACTCTACATACTCTAAGTCTATACCCATTTCCAAGCCCTGAGATATGATCGATTTTAAATCCTTTATGACCTACATGTGACCATTTTAAAATCTCATTAGCAAGTCCCTTGGTTTTCAGATACTTCTAAGAAAATTACTAATATTTTACAAGCTCCTTTTGCACTGGATTTGACAGGGAAAAATCCATATTGCCTTAAAATATAGAAAGATCTGGGATATATGTTTCTTTACAGGAAAAGAACTAGACTCATTCTTGACTTCCCATTTTTTTCGCTTTCTGAATTCAATTATTTAGTACATCTTTTTGTCTCTACTTTCAATAATTCACTAGCGATCCAAACAAGTTAAAAATGGACTTTTGTTCATCCTCACCAGACAGTGTTAACCTAAGTCGTCAGGAGGTAAAAATCAAACAAGCCAAAAACATGTTTTGAGACTTAAAGGAATTGTGAATCCAGGCGCACAGATTCTGGTAGCAACTCGGTGTCCTGCCGGGACGGAGCCCGGACCCCAGAGGCGGACGGGGCTTTGCCGTTCAGGAAGAATTTCGATCGGTCCCGGTGGCGGAAGGCGGACCTGGGCCGGACACACCTGATGGATGGCGTGATCGATCACTAAAAATCCCGTCTGTGTGCAGAGTTGCAGGGGCTCATGTAGCACTCCCAAATAAATCTGCATTTTCTTCTAAGTTCAAAAGTTCACGGTCTGTCCGGGGAAGACACGCGTCAGATCCATTTCCTTAATGGTCTCCTGGCTCCACTGGAAAGCCCCTTAGCATAAGCAACTCCGCTTTGGTTCCCATTTGAGAAAGGTAATGCGAAGTTCAGAGGAGCAGCCTCCTTGCCCAAGGCCGATCGCCCGTGGGGGGGTTGGTTCCCTTTGCGGGTGACCAGGCTCTTCCCCGGAATACCGACTCTCACCAGCAAAGAACCACGGTGACAGATTCTTCTGGCTAGTGTCCTGCTTGCAATGTGCTGCTTTAGGAGAAATAATGCAGCGGGAGAAGACGGGGCGAATAATAAGAGGCGGGGGTGCAAACGGAAAAGGTAATATTGTTCGATTGGGCTTCTATACATGACATGAAAGGAAGACGGCGGAAACACGGCGGGGGTGGGGGTTGAGAAAGAAAGAATCCACTCCATTGAAAGCAAGTTGCCAAAAATAAAGATACGTTTAGACTCCACATATTTCAGAGAGGACGTTCTTTAGAAGGATTCTTTTTTGCTATAAATTTATTCCAAATCCAATCATACAAACCAAAGGTGTCATCTTCATCCCAGAATACAGTGATTTACTCAAATGTGTCAAGAACACAACTATTTTTAGGCCCAAGCTTATAACCCTTATTACCTTTGATGAATTCTTTGAACTTCCTTTAATCTCGTCATCCAGTTTTCTCTGTCAGTTCTTAAAAATATTTATTCATATGTGCCTCCTTATTCCAAATGACGTTTGGGAAACAAATTCTCCTTTGCCCCCTGACAGGTGTGGCTCAGTGGCCAGCCTGTGAACCAAAGGGTTGCTGGTTCGATTCCCAGTCGGGGCACATGCCTGGGTTGCGGGCCAGGTCCCCAGTAGGGGGCACATGAGAGGCAACCACCCATTGATGTTTCTCTCCCTCTCTCCCTCCTTTCCCCTCTCTCTAAAAATAAATAAATACAATCTTTAAAAAATTCTAATTTGCTTACTATTATTACTCCTAATTTAAGAATTGAAACCTGAACCTCTAGAAGGATAAATGATGTACACCTCAGGTGGCAGACACAAGGCCCGCGGGGCAAATCTGGCCCTCCACCTGCTTTGACCTGGCCTGGCACCTCGTTTCTACCCAGCAGCTGTGCCGAGCTCTCCCCTAACTGTTAAAGAATGGTTACGTGTATACAGTCCTAATTTTACTTTCGGCCCTTTGAAGGCAACCACGAGGCTGATGTGGCCCCCGGTGAACATGAGTTTGACACCCCTGGTTTACACAATAAAAATTGCCTAACATTGTGAATCTATAAATGCACATTGCCTAATTTCAAATCTGTGTTTTTTTTAATATCCAAACATGTGCTTGAAACGATTACTAAGCTAATTATCTAAATGGTAATTCAGAGTGTCTTCTAAATTTTGGCTTTGCCACAATTTCAGCTTTGCCATCTGACCTTTATCTGCCAGAATTTCTACATCGTAATGCTGTGATCAACCCATCAGCACAGAACATTCCCCTTGGGTTGTTTATTTGATTTATATAAGAAGCAGGTGAAGTACTGTACCTACAGATGCCACTGGTAATGAAGATGAGAAAAATGAGACATTTAAATTCAGTCTTCTAAGGGAGAAAAATAACTTTTCCTCTCTCCTTCCAGGATTTTAGCTGAGCCCTCCCCATACTAAAAACATATTAACAATAGAAAACCAAATTTAATTTTGTACATATGTATAGAAGCCCTCCAAACAAACAGCCAGAAAACATTTATCCCTTTTAGACAGAGAAACAAAAAGTTGTGAAAAAAACGACAAAGGCACGGGGTCTGGACTCGGGCAGTAAAAAGGTGAGGAAGGAACACAGTTTGTTTGTGGGGTCTCCTCAGCCCTAGGCCCCCTGACGCCGGTGCTAGGGGTGGTTTCTCTCCTCCCTAGTCGGGCACCCTTCCCTTAGGAGACCCGTGTCCCGCCCTCAGGGGGCAAAGGAGACTCAGGGGGCTGGCTGTTCTTGCCACAGCTGTTCCACAAGTACCTTTAATTCTTTTTTTTTAAAGATTTTATTTACTTATTTTTAGAGAGGGAAGGGGGAGAGAGAGAGAGAGGCATCAATGTGCAGTTGCTGGGGGTCATGGCCTGCAACCCAGGCATGTGCCCTGGCTGGGAATCGAACCTGCGACACTTTGGTTCGCAGCCCGCGCTCAATCCACTGAGCTATGCCAGCCAGGGCTATGATACCTTTAATTCTTTAAAAAATCTGCACGCCAAACTCACACATTTGGGGGTTACATATTCCAAATTGCTAACCTTTCTGTTTTCCACACTCCTGTGTATCAGTGGAAACAATTATATTACTCCTGCTAAGAAGCAAGTCTCTGGGAATGTGGGATAAGCCAGGTTCCAGCTCAATTTAAGGTGATTTTTAAAATTCTGTATCTATGAAGAGCATCCAGCTGCATGAATGGAAACCTCCGTCGACAACAATCCCAACAGTCATCGGCACGTACCGAACAAGGTTCCTTCTGACATTGAAGGTGAGTCGAATCCTCGGGCCGGAGGACAGGTTCACGGCCAGTGAGGGGCACCAGCAAACCCCCTCTTCGGGAGCTGGATTTTGTGCCTTTACTTTCTCAGCGGTCGGGCGAGATGAAAGCCACCTGGCGGAGCCCTGGAGCAGCAGGTTAGATGTAGCCGCTTTGGCCGACCTCCAGCGACGACCCGCTGGCTCCGAAACACACACCCCACACCAGGACGCAGGCTGTCACCACGCAGCAGGGAGCTGCCGTGGAATGGGGATACTGACACAATCGTCTTATTAGTCAGAAGGAGTCAGTACAACCTACAAACTAATACATACAGAAGAGCACCTCCTGCCAGACAGGATGTTTCTAACACGCTGCACCCCCGCTCGTACCTCTTTGCTCGGTGACGATTGTGATGTGAGTGTCTTTACTGCAAGCAATGGGGAGTGCAATCGTTTTCAGATGGTTGCGGAAGGGAATTTCGCGCCTCCAGCGGCGCTTAATTCTAATGGAATCATGTCGTTGCCGGGGTGGGTACACGGAGGTTGCTCTTCTCCTACGATTTAAGGGGAAGCTGTTTTCCAGAAGCCAGACATGGCGGTGCATCTGCTGTAATTACAGTTCCGCCATTCTAGTTTAATAAGCTGTGCAACACCTCCAGGTACTCCGGGCCGACGGTGGGCGTGCCTGCCTGCCTGTCACGCGCACTTCGAGGGTCTGAAATTGCAGCGAGCCTTTTGACAGTTCGCACTAATGACGGTTGAGCGCACGCATTCCTCCTACATTTCAAAATATTTAAAACCCAATTAACACCTGGCTAACTGAATTTGCATTTTTTCAGGCAAATAAGAGACGGGGTGGTCCTCCTTTTCAAGTCTCCTGCAGCTTCTTCTGATGTAGTTTGCGCTCCAGAGCACTGATCTCTTTTTTCTTGACTTTTGCAAGGTAAGAAGAGTGTCTCTTGGCAGTCTGACGGATCTGGAATTCATTCTGACTCAGCCACTTGAATACACATATCTGGGCGAGAAGATTGAACTACTGAGAGCCTCAGCTCTCTTTCTCATAAAACGAAGCTTACAATATTATTATACAGGATTAATTAAGAGTCAATGAGTTAAGGTACATAAAGCGAGCAGCAAGGCATAGGGCAGCCGTCCATGATCGCAGTGACGAGAACTCTAAGACACCGCAGCACTGGGCTGCTCAGTCTTCGGTGCGCCCCACCTTCTCCTGACCTTGAGTTTGCTTCTCACGGTCCCTTACTTTTGTGCAGTGATCCCGCGTCTGTGGTCTTTAATGAGGTGACAATACCAGATAGCACATGGCGCACCTTTACTACTCTGTAGCTACGACATAGAAAATAATACCCTTGGCAGCTGCCAGGTAGGTATAATGGTAACTCGTGTGTCTCCGACATTCTACTTCATTAGCCTGCAAATGCTGCTTTGTGGACCATTTGTAAGGCCACAGCTACAGCTCAGAAAACCTGCGTTCTCATAGGTTTCCAGATCTCAGTCCACCCAGGTAAAGCACCTGAAGGCGGGCTGGGGCCTCAGTGGTTGACTGCTTGTGAATTAGTTGTTTTTGTGCTCTTGCCCCCTCCCACTGACACGGGGCAGTTTTTGCATACAGGAATATGTCCGGGTACCGCTCGTCCTGTTCTAGACCATCCCAATGCAGCCGGATATTGCAATAAAGCAAGTTGCACTTTTTTTGTCTCCTGCTACATATAAAACTAATGTCTCTATTATACTGTAGCCTATTAAGTGTGCAATAACATTACATCTAAAAACAGTGTCTTTTACCTTAAAAAACACTGCATTGCTAAAAAATGCTAACCACTATCTGAGCCTTAAATGACTCATAATCTTCCTGCTGGTGGAGGGTCTCGCCTCGAGGTCAGTGGCTGCTGACTGATCAGGCTGGTGGCTGCAGAGGGTTGGGGTGGCTGCGGCCGTTATTCAAGGTAGGACAGCGTGAAGTTCGCCACGTCGACCGACCCTGTTTCGTGGGCAGTTCCTCTCGCAGCACACGGTGGCATCTGACAGCACTTGACCCACGGAGCTTCTTCCCACACTGGCGTCAGCTCTCTGGAGCCCAGCTGCTGCTTCGCCAACCAAGTGGATGTGATGTTCTAACCTCGCTGTTGTCACTTCAGCAATCGCAGCACCTTGACCGGGAGCAGACACAGAGACACAAAGGGAGCTGGTGCCACTGGACAGCGGCACTGACGGACTGCTGGACGCGGGGGGCTGCATGCCTTCCATCTGCAAAGAAATCGGCATCGGGCAAGCTCCACACGGGAAAGCATGATGCAAGGAGGTGTGCCCGCGTGGCCGGCCCCCCCTGCACCGCGGATTAGCTCCAGGCGTGACCTCTGCCCACACAAGAGCTCAAGACAAGGACGTCAGCGCTCAGTGTCTCTGATGCCGCCTTCCCAGGGACATGAGCACCTGCACCTGCACACGTCCGCTTGCGTCCGCGAGAACCCCGGCATTCTGAATCTCCCAAGGAAAGCCAGCGTGCGCCACGTGAATTTTTTGAAAACCAAAGAACTCAGAAGTATGTTTAGATAATGCCATCGCCCCTTCAGGGATGGGCCTGTCTCTGCATCCTTGTGAGTCTTACATGGGTGTCTCAGGGCTGAGGCCAAAGGGCGTGGATTCTCAGACATACCTGCAGGAATTTACTGCACGGCGCCGGGGGAGAGGGGGACAGATCACCAGTTAGTAGTTAGTAGGTCCCTCCCAGCATCAGGGCACTGTTAATAGGCCTTTATGTGCCCTATTAGCCTAAATGCTATTTACTCTTTGGGAATTTACGTTGTGTTTGTTTGCGTGTGTGTTTTTAGTTTACAAATTGAAACTGAGAGACTGCAGCAGACAGACAATGCACTTCAGGGAGCGAGGATCAATTTCCGTGTGTTGTAGCCGTTTTACCTCATTATACATGATGCGAATCTGCACCCATCCTTCTTCAGCTAAAATCGTAACTCGTAGGACAGAAATGCTATCTGAATTTTCCTCCATTTTTCTATTTCAATCCCTTAGGCAAAAAAAAAAATCTCATATGCTCATAAAACGACTAGAATATTATTTCCCTAACTCTGCATAGCCTGTGAGTGAAAACCAAATGTAAAATAAAATTACTAAGTTTAGCTTGTCATAAATAATATGCATAAATATGCTGGGTCTTTATGGATGAGTGTTAAAAACATAGTATGTACTTTCAAGGGGATGTTTCCAGTGGATACATTTTCTCATCCACTGAATTACACTCAGGGAAAAAATATTTTAAGACATTTTGCATTTTGATTTTAGCCAAGGGCTGCTCGTAAACACTAGACATGGTTTTGGCTGGCATAAAGATCATATATTCAAATTCTTGTTCAAATTTAAATTTCAAAAGGGCTCCTCTATCAGTTCGCTAGGACTTTATAACGACGCACCACAGATTTAATGGGTTAAACAGCAGACAGCGCTCACAGTCCTTAAAACCAGAAGTTCAAGATCGAGACGCGGACAGGGTCGGCGGCTCCTGAGGCGCCTTCGCTTGGTTTACAGGGACAGGAAACCCTGCAAACCCTGGGCTGCCCCTCCTCCAGCTCTCGTTCTGACACGTGGTCTTTCTGACATGCGTCCTGTGTCCTCGTCTCTCCTTCTGAGGACACCCGTCACACCTAGTCAAAGCCTAACCCTGTGGCCTCATTTTAACTTCATTGCCTCTCCAGACACCCCGTCTGCCCATACAGTCACACTCTGCAGCACCAGAGGTTAGCGTTTCAACACGTACATTTTGGGAAACACGTTCAGCCTGTAACAGCCACAAATACGTAGTTTCAAGTAATGAAACGATCACGTGTTAGATACCGAGCCCTGTCTGGTAACTAAGAGGGTGTTTCGTGTGCTTGGCTCACGAACAATGCAGGGACCAAGGCACCGCTACACCCACGCCGTCAATAATCTAAGTGTAACTTTGGGCTCTCTCAAAATTCAACTCCGCCCTGCCCTCGGCGCCCATGAGGACCCCCTCAGGGACCACGAAAACCCGTGGGTGCTCCAGCCCCTTAAGGAGAGCGGTGTAGGACCGCGCCTGCCGTCAGCCCCCTGCCGTGTGGGTGCTCTGCCGTGAACGGAAAGTACCGTTTTCGATGCACGGCGGGCTGAGTTCCAGAAGTGAGTGTGCGGGCTGCTAAACCCCTGGGGGTCCCTGAGTGACCGGGACAATGGTGGCATCTCTTGTCGTGATAGCTGGGCTTTTGTCCTCGTTTCATGGAATTACTCCAAAACCACACAGGTGAAAGGGACGTCTTCTATTCACATCCGAGGACCCTTTCGGTCACAGCCGGGCGTGTGCCAGCGATGTGGCTCCTGGGAAGCTTCTGAGGGTGGGGGCTGATGAAAACACGTGATCGGAGGGCGACCTGTTCCACCCCGCCCCCTGGTTTCCTGGGAGGGGACAGGGGCTGGAGGTGGACTCCCGTTTCCAGTGGCCAGTGACGTAACCCATCACGCTCATGTCATGGACATGCCTGTGACCGTGAATAAAAACGAAAGGGCGATCTCTGGAGGGTGGGGGTGGAGGTGGGGGAAGAGCACTGAGCCCCGGGGCCGACGGGAACTCCACCCCCTTCTGCATGTTTTGCCTGGTGCATCTCTTCCAGCTGGCTGTTCCTAAATAAGAATCTTTGAAATACACTGCTAACCTAGCTAGTAAATGTTTTCCGGAGTTTGGGGAGCCACTCTGGCAAACAAGTCAAACCTGAGAAGGGGCTGGGGGAGCCGCCCATCCAGAAACAGTCAGAAGCAAAGGGGACAGCGTGGGCCAGCAGTTGGCATCGGGCGTGTTGGGAGGGGGGCTGTCTTGTAGGACTGAGCCCTCGTCCTGTGGGATGTGACACTATCTCAAGTAAGTACGGCCAGAGCTGTCCGTTTCCTGTGGGCGTGGCAGACAACACACGCCGGAGCGTCATCGTCGCCGTGGATCTGTGGCGACACGGCCCAGCACGTGGGAGTGAACCGGTTGCTTCTCGCACGTAGTTAGAAACTGAGCAGGTAGTTATCAGCTCTATTTCCTAGACACACTGTGAATATTTTCACTTTAAACGTTGTAGCTATTTTGCTCATGACAAGCACCGTTACCTCTCAGATTAGGTGGCCTGGTTTTTGATCACATAGAACTGTGTTTTATTTTTGAGAATCAGAGTGAAGATATAATTTAACCCATGTCAGTACAACTGTAACTGCCATTTCTGGTAATACATATTCCCATGTCAAAGTGTGATTTATGTCTTTGTTTTATTTTATCAAAGTACTACATAGAGGGAAAAGTAATTTCCTGGGAACACCTGAGCCTTGTCATTTAAGTATCATGACTCTCTCAAAGAAATCCCCATAAAATCTCTCCTATACATGCTCTAAAATTACAGGTCGTCTTCGTACAATCTACATGCGCCTTTGAACGAACTGATGAATTTCCTCTCAAATTCTGTCCTCTTGGGAGGGCTTGAACCTGCCTTCTGAAGGTAATATTCCCTCTACCATTTAATTTCTATTACACTTACTAATAGCACTTTTTAGTTTAATATTCTTAAACTATGATTATTTCTGAGTGATTAATCTGGTACAGTGATATTTCCCCCAGTGGAATACAGGCACTTTGTCACCATCATGTAACCCAGGCTCAGCTCTGAGTCCATAAAAGCTGTTCCATAAATACCCATTCATTGCCTGATTAGGTAACAGCCATTTACTGACGCTAGTTTGCCTTGTAATTAGGCTTTATTTATTTGGTTATAAAAATGAGTTCCAATTTCCTCATCGAGCGGGGGGGAGCGTCTCTTAGAAGGTAACCCAGGGACAGGCTGGAGTGTGAGGTGACGCAGACACGGCGAAACGAGCAAGCGGGCAGGCAGACCACCTGCCCAGAACCGACCGGAGGGTGACAGCGTTATTAAAGTGGTTTTCTGCAGAAAACTGAGTTCATGCTGTAAAGACCTCGCAGGTGTCTCCTGGTCATTAAGAAGGACCATAGTGAGTGTCACAGGTTCGATTCCCAGTCAGGGTACGTGCCTGGGTTGCAGGCCACGGTCCCCAGCAACCACACATTGATGTTTCTCTCTCTCTCTCTTTCTCCCTCCCTCCCCTCTCTAAAAATAAAGAAATAAAATCTTTAAAAATAAACAAAATAAATTGTATTTCTAAAAAAAAGGAGGGCCATAGTTAATGAATGCTATAAAATCTGTAACTGGAGTGTGAGGACTCACCTCACCTGTATTCATTCATGTTTAGATTCTTACATCTGCAATACAATAGAGACTGCACAAATTAATTAGCCTGTAGGCAGCAAGTTAATCTGCAGATTTTGTATCTTTAAATATGTTGTAAATGTGATGCCCATCTGAAAATCTATGGGTTAAAGAAACCCATTCTCCTGGAAGTGTCGAGAAAACATCCACGGTATTGAACAACAGAATGACCCCGTTACCTCGATAAAGAGCACGGCCTCTCCTCTGAGTGGCCTTTCAATGACACTTGACACTTTCAAAACACAAGCCAAACCCATAAAACCTGATTCTAGATCGTCTCCCCACTGAGACTGTGGAAGTATATCAAACCAAGTTGAATTCAAGAATAAGCATTTGAATAAATGCAAAAGCATTGCTTTCACATGATTAATAGAATAAGCACAATTAAGGTATAGCATTCATGAACCATTCATTACACATTAAATAAAATACCACAGCAATACATAAAGTATTGATTTCATAAGAAGTGCAATGAACACTTAACCAAAGCAATAGCAAAAATAAAATCGATCATTTTCTTTGTTTTTGCCTGCTTAGTCAACAGGCAATTGGTAGCAATAAAGACATTCCAAATAAACCATATGGCTGATTTCTATTTAATACATAAAAACATAAACGTGCTGTAAGAGAACATTTACATAAAGATGTCTATGTAGCCTCAGGAAGAGACATATCTTTTTGTTTTAAACATTACTAAGAGGAAACTTGCAGCAAAAACAGATTTGAGCCCATGAGCTTTATAAACTTCTTCATGATGAAAAGCAAGACAAATTAAATAAAAAAATATATATATATACTATAAAGCTAGAGGTAGTAGGCATAATTAATAAAGGATGAATACAATTAATTCTGTGGAATTGTTGGCAACCGTAGGAAAAACACTCAAACAAAGTTGGAGAAAAGATCATGAATAGGTGATTGACAAAACAAATTTCTATAGTCAGTAGACCTAAGAAATCACGTTCCAAGTTTCTGGTGTCTATACTCTGGGTTAAGTCGTAGGACATCCCCGGGCACCCTGGGGAGAGGCCTCCCGGTCCCCCTGTGACAGCTCTCCGCCCTGCCTCGGGGGCCCCTGGGCTCGCAGCTGAGATCGCCGCAAGAGCCCACGGGCGGCAGGATCCATCCTGACCGCAAGCAGGAGGCATGGACTTCCTGCTGTTCCGTTTAGGACACGCAGAGATGGGACAGACCTACTCCGTTTGTTCTTAGAAAGCAGGCTCGAGAAAAACGCCACTTTCTAACTTCAGTTTTCCAAATTCAGTTCCCCAGTACATTTTGCAGTAAAACAATCCTCCCCTTTTAGTGATTCGGGATGTGCACCAACACGTTAATGGAGCATGCTTCATTTCTGTGCTCCAGAAACCCACTGAACATGGCCTGTCTCTCGCCTCTTTTGAGGCAGGACCCCAGTCCAGCCTCGACCACGGGAAGAAGGAGCAGAATCGGGCCGGCGGCTACAGAAACCCTCGCGGAAACAGCTCCCTGGGTCGCTGCAAACACTGGGGCCCTGCTGTCTCCTGGTGGCCATCGCTCCCCTTTGCAGGGCTGCCTGGGGGCCGCTTCGCAGGCAGGCAGTTGCCGCGGACGCTCAGGTAGCCCCGCGCAATTCAGAAGAACACCTTGAGCAATGGCAGTGCGTCTCCTGGTCTCCACAGGCGGGTCCCGCCGCCGCCGAGGGAGACAGTTTATCTCAGCTGCCGGTGCCTCAAGCGGAGACCCGGCTTCCCCTCTCATTTGAAAACTACTCGGTTCCCACGAAGACCATTTTATCAGTTGTATAATTAAAATGATGATTTCCCCTTCTGTTATTTTTATCGATTGCTAGGAACTTACAACAGATTATTTTTTAATGTTGCATGATATTTTCTAAATGTTTTAATATTAGTGCTACGTCCAAAAAAGGCAGTGACGAGTCTGTGTGTGTGTGTTTACGTATATTCTGAACTGCACACATCAACAAAGATTTTTTACTTGACCAAACTTTAGCCAGACTCCCGAACCTTCTTCTAGACTTACCTGCGCGTCCAGGGCACAATCTGATTTTAGCGGGAACCCTGCTGGGTGAGTTCAGCAAGAACCCCCATCCTTGATATCTGATCATGCCCATCGTCCGAGTGGTTCCTCACCCTCCACCTGCTCCAGATGATGCCTCATTTCTCTGCCCTGTGTCTTCAGCAAAGATCCTGCTGGGTTGCTTTAGCCAGAACTGCCCCCAACCCCCTGCCTGACCGTTCCCTTTTAGCAAGTTTCCATCTACCAACCGCGCCCTCCCCCCGCCCCGCTATAAATTCCCTCCCGCCCGTGCGGGATATGGGACTGGACCCAGCGCTGCCGTGAGCTCTCTTCTCCCTAGTCTCCATGGCTCCGCATCAAATCTGACTTTTCTGCTCTAACTACTGCCCAAACCTACCGGGTTTTGACAACATACGTGCACAGAAACACACTCCATTTTACCAAAAGACTTCGTTTACAACGGTGATGATTTATAATGGAATGTTTACAAGGTTTACCATGAAGTTCTTCATAAAACCAGGCCAAATCCAACGTTTTCTCAAGGGTATAATTTACTCTTTCCTCGAAAGGAAAACGAAATGCTGAGGTATGGTTTTATAGGCTTAGAGAATTACTTTAAAACATTTATTGCAAAATGCCTCTTTATCCCACGACTTTGAAATTCAGTCTCAGAACAATCTGGGAGAAGTGACAGCAATGCCCAGCGAGGCTGCCGGACGGCGAGAACAAATGCTTACTTCGTGTTCGTTGCAGTGGGAGTGAAACAAAGCACAGGACCGCAAAGAAACTGAGTATATGTTTCTTTTCAGTTTCTTCAATTTGAAGTCTGAAGTGTATTTTTAGAAGAGGCTATAGTTACTTTAGCATTAGATAGATTAACTGATAGATTCTGTTTAGACACAGGGTCCATATACTACATACGCTAATTTATACATGTAAAGTACAAAATATAGGTTAGATGACTAGATTTTGACTCAAGAAAATAATTTATAATTCTCATTCGTTGACTTTACATACATTATTGTTTTTCAACTTTCCATTCTATCCACTGATGAGAACAAAAGGATTCATCAATCATTAACCCACAGCAGGTCTGAGTGTCACCAGAAACTGTCTTTCAAGATTTCTTCGCATGAATTTTATAAATTTGCTCTGATAAAAATAAATAATGCCTGTTGTTCACTAAATACTCCTCGTAAATTACGTGATCAGGGTTTTACACATAATATGTTTCTACAAAAATTAAAATTATAAGTAATTTTAAAGGACACTCTTGGCAAATTGGAAGTCTGTGCATTATACTAAAAAACCGGAGGGACAGACAGGGAGCCAGAGAGTGGGTTTTACAGATCACGTCAGCAAACCTGTGGCCTTTCTCAGTGCTCGGTCTGCCTCTCATGGTTTTAGAACAGAATATTCAGTGAGTAGCCACTTTTTAGGTTACACTAAAATACTTACATATGACTTTAAGTTAAGATAGGCTCAAGAGGGAAAAATAAAACCCAAAACACTGTTTTTCTAACTCATATTTTTATTATTAATTTTAGAGAGAGAGAGAGAGAAACACACTGGTTTTGTTGTTCCACTTACTGACGCATTCACTGGTTGCCTCATGTATGTGCCCCAACGGGGGATCGAACCTGCAACCTTGGTGTGTGAGGAGGACCTCTGACTTGCTGAGCCGCCCAGGGCTGCTTGCTCATATTTTCAAACCTCCCAGTTCCCTAGTGACTATTATATGTTGAGAACTCCAGTTTGAAATATTTGGACCTTTTAATTTTGTAGAAGCAAAAAAAAAGCAAATTATTGAAATTGAGCTCATTTTCTTTCATTTTACTAAACGCAGGGGTTTATAGGTTTCTGTTTATTTATTTTTATTTTTATAAAAGTCTCCACAGCATAATCAGTGTCTTGAAATAGGCAATTATCTTAATGTTTTAATCTTTCATATTCTTTTCATACTGAAGTGTTTTGTTCACAAGTCTCCTTCCGCAGCCTTCCCCCTCAATGTCGTCAAATATTTCTATCAAATTTTAATGGAGGGGTTGACTATGCTTACCTCACCGCCCATTTATGATGCAATCCCCGCCCCCCGTCATCATTTCCAATTACATTCAGTGCAGGTAGTGTTACTGCCTCGCCTCTGAAAACCTTCTATCACATCCCCATTCATTTTTGGACGACTTCGCTAATTGACAGTCTCACGATCTCTTTTACCTCATTTGTGTGTTTTGAGCCGTTAATGAAAACTGTCCTCTGTCACGTGGTGCACAAGGCTTTAAGCCCATCGTATGATAACGCCCACCCTCCCTGGCAAAGCGGCGGGAGGAGGCCTGGACCTCCGCCTCCCTCCTTCCCCCAACACCTTCTTTGCAGCCTCGGCCTCCTCCGGCTCCAGGCTCAAAGCGGGCGGCGGACGCGGACGTGTGGGCATCAAAGCTCTCGGGCTGAGTGTCCGCAGTGGCCACTGCCCTCGCCCGCGGTGACCGTGCGGCACTGGAGGGAAGCGAGCTTCCACTCCCACGCTGTCGCGGTGAGACCAAGCAGAGCGGTCCGAAGCGGGGCTGGTCAGCACTTGGCTTCCCACCCCGTCCCGACGCAGCTTCGGCCCGCTGGGGAGCTGAGCCTCCGTCTCCACGCGGCATCAGCGAGACACAGAGGGAGTGTGGGCGGCAGAGCTAGCTGGCCTCCTGCTCCCCTCCTGCACTCGCGTTTTCTCCTCGGGGACCAGCCAGAGGCAGAGCTTCTGTCCCCACCCAGCTGGGGCAAGGAGCAAGGCACTGAGTCAGCCTGGGCCTGCTCCCTGCCTGGCATAGCTGGGCACGAGAGGAGCTGGTCTTACACCTCCACTCAGGGTCGATGAGGCAGTGTGAGCAGGTGACTGACTTGAAGTGTGTCGTGGTGGATGAGAAACGAGGAAAACTTTCATTCCACCCACTGGCAATGAAATGCATGAGTTATGTTCCTCTTGAATGAGAATATATAGGCAAAACCTAGAAAAAATACATTTTGAATGGTATGCCCCACAGAACAAATTTAAATATGTAGTTTAAATAGGATCTTGAGACTTATTATACCTAAAATGATGGAGATACAATGGGAAAAATCAACCATAAATGATTGCACTGAAAGATTCACAAACTGAATAAAATAAAATAAAATAAGCATCAGACACCAACATCAAGATGAATCAGATGTTGGAATTATTGGGCAAGTGTTTTAAACAGCCCATTAAAAATACTTCAGTAAGAATTTAAATGATCTCTTGAAATAATGAGAAAATAGAAAACACCTGTGAAGACATAATAAGTGGAACAAAGAACCAAATGGAAATTTAGAATTTATAAATAAAATCATTGCAGCAAAAAAAACCCCAAACCTGGTTGGTTGCAATAATACAGTGGAAAAGACAAAACATGGGATCAATGAATTTGAACACAGGCAACAGATTTTACACGACGGTAACAAGAAAGAGAAAACAGGTTTTAAAAATGAAGAGTTTTGCCCTGACTGGCGTGGTTTACTGGGTTGGGCGTCATCCCCAAAACTGAAAGGTCACCAGTTCAATTCCTGGTCAGGGCACATGCCAGGGTAGCGGGCCAAGTCCCTGTTTGAGGGTGTGGGAGAGGCAGCTGACTGATGCTTCTCTCCCTCCCCTTCCCTTCCCCTCTCTCTAAAAAAATAAATAAATAAAACCTTAATGGATGTTGGAATAACAATCAAAGAGTTAACACTGATATAATGAAAGTCCGAGGAGATGAAGAGAGAGTAGGACTGAAAAAACTGTTCATAGAAATGTTGGCTGCAGATTATCAAAAAGAGGAAAAAGGCACAAACTTATAAATTCAAGGACCTGAGTGAATTCCAAATAGGATAAGCCCGAAGCATTTATGCCAGGACATGTCATGATTAAATTTCTAAAGTCAAAAGTCAAAAAAAAAATAAAGTTCGAATGCAGTTAGAGAGAAACACTAATTTAAATTATGTAAGCGTTTATACCTGAAACAGCATAAGGCAGAGGAAATCATCACAACATTTTCCAGGTATAACCACAAACAATGTGGCATCACTACAGCAATTGCAGACAAAATGGATGTTAAAATAAATACGTTATTAAAGAGAAAGGGGAGCCTTTCGCACTGCCAAAAGTGTGAATCCTTCACAAAGATGGGAAGTACACCCTCACCTCAGAAGAGAGCTCTGACATACATGAACCGAAATGGACAGATTGAAAGGAGAAATAGAAATTTTTAAAAAATGCTGGAGACTTCAATCTCCATGTCCACAATGGATAGACAAATAGTAGATCAATGGGGAAATTAAAAATTTGAATAAAATCGTACACTAAGTAACCCTAATAGCCATCTATGAAACACGCCACGTCGCAGGAGCATGACACGTTCTCTCCCACACGCACGTTAAAGGCCGCGCACTGGGCCAGGAACCGTGTCTCCGCGCACTTACGGAATGTGGGCCACGCCCAGGGTGTCCCCTCCCACAACCCAATGGAATTACCAATAAACAGCAAAGAAAATGTTGAGTTCACAAATATCTGAAGACTAAGTAAACACCACCTTCCCTAAAAACAAAGGGGCCAAAGAAGTAACAGCAGAAAATGTAAAAAACCACTCTGAGATAAATGAAGACGAAGGTACAAGGTGCCAAAGCCTATGGGACGCACAGACGCTGACGCTCAGAGGGACATGAGCAGCTGTTAAAGCAAACTTCAGAAAATAAGGGAGATCTTGTACAATTTTCCTAATCTCCCCCACTGAGATACGGAAAACGTCACAATATACACGAATGAGGTAAAAAGAAAGAAATTATAAAGATCAGAGTGGAATGAAGAGAACAGTACAGCAAACACACACACACACACATATACACACATACACACATACATAATATATATTCAATTAAAGTTTGGGTCTTGAAAAGGAAGAACAAAATTGACAAATGAAACAGACCAAGTTAAACAGACCAAGAGAAGAAAGTTAGAAGACTCAAATTACTAACGTCAGAAATGAAAGGAAACCTTTAACGCCAATCACACAGAAAGTTAAAAAGAAGCTTCCGAGGAAACGGCGGGGAAGGTGACTGCGTGCGATCGCGGGAAGACCGCGGCGCAGCGACGACCTCGGCTGCGTGCAGCGATGACCGCGGAGCAGTCCTCCTCCAACCGCCTGCCACCTTGTATTTGTTCTCTGTGCCGCGAACCACAGATTTTTGTATGAAGCTCTGCATGTCCAAAGCTTTCCTAAGTTAACGCCCATCTATTTGGTTATTTTATTCTTCCATGATTAAAAAGGATTTGAGGTAGCAGAAATGGAGAGTACGCATTCTACAATGAAACCCCACAAAAATGTACAGATAGGACAGGCCAGTGTTGGCAGGGCTGGGGGACTGGGGGTCTGGACTCAAAGGGGCGGCAGGAAGGGTACTTTGGGGGAGACGTTGTCCCACAGCACATCTGGGGTGTTGATTACACACACCCGTGCTGAACACGTGAATATTCTCTATGTAAAACAGAAGTCGGCAAGAACATTTAAAAAGATATACTGCAGACCGAACAGCGGGAAAGCAGTGCCACGAACACGAGGGTGTCATAAACCCAGGATACTCGCGCAGAGCAGGGTTCGAGGGGAGTGTGAGCGGCGCATATACACCGGGATCAAGGCACGCGTTACTTTAAACGTCAGGACTCGGAGACAAGGAAAGGTTCAATGTGCTGCCATCGGCCTTGAAAAGTTTTCCAAGTTTCCCACACCAATATTTACCAAATAATCTAATGCAGTGGCTTAGCAAACGATTAGATAAAGCAGACCGAAGGTCATGCAACTTTTTGTGAATAAGACCTGATCTTTTATCTATCAACAGGGCATTGGAAAGTGTAAATGCCAAATCACAGGTTCTGGAATAACAGCTCTCCTTTATGAGGACCATAAATGTTTCTCTGTTAAATTAAATTAAAACTTCGAGGAAATAAACTTTATGCCCTTGAAATTAACCCGAATGACTATAAATCACTTGGCAAAGATGCTGTTCCGTACCGTCCCCCTCCGAGCGGACAGGAGGGAGGCTGTGGGTCGCCCCTCCCAAACGCTTTCCAGGGCGGGCGTCAAAGACCCTTCGTGTGAGCGAACAACCGTCTGTGGGTCCCCGCCCAGACACAGAGTCAGGCCCAAACTGTAACAAACTCATTAGCTCCCTGCCTGGCTGCTGGCCATCTCCAGCAGAAAATATTTTAACATTTACCTTTAAAACTGTAGCTCTCCTCATAGTAGAAACCAGCAGATGATACTTCTTCAGCAATGAATCAAAACTTTCCCCAAAAAGGAAGCCACTTGATAAACTACTCATCTCCTCCCATATTTTGTGAGTTTCTAACTAAAACAAAAAGTAATTTTATGGCTTGAACCTAGTATGATTATTAAATTGAGATTAAAACCCTCATCTAAGTTTAAAGCAAGTTTTGTCCGATATGCGAATGGTAAAGGAAATATGTCTTATTGCCCTATAATATATTTAGAATATACAAAGAAGGAAAAATTAAATACGATGAAAATTAAAATTAAATTTAATCCCCTGAACACAGAGCTAACATCTCAATATTTCTTTTTATTGAGTGTCACAGAACTTTGTAACTTGCTGCTTTCCCTAAAAAATGTCTTTCTTCCGTGAAATACAGCTGTACATCTGTGGAGATGCAGCCCCGTGACTAAAATTGCAGACATTGGAGTTTACAGCTAATGGCTGAGTTCTGCTCCTTGTGTTAATTAGCTTCATGCAGTGGCTGCATTATTTAACCACTCTAGGCCTCATTTTCTATGAAATGGGAATAATAAACGTTATCAAACTCTCCAAAGCCGATGCGAATAACTCCAGTCTTAGATTTCTGGGTGCGTAATAACTGCCAAACTGCGGTGGGTGTGAGCTATCTAATACCTACCATCTCCCTGTCGGGTTAGAATAAAAGCGAATCTCGGCCTCAGTGGTTTACACGGCTCAGACAGGTGCATTTTATTGCCAAGCAGACACAGAACAAGTCGTGTAACCGGCTGGACGCCGAGGGCAAAGGGCCAGCGCTGTGCCACAGCCGCGATCTCGCAGCGAAGATCATTTGAGCACGAGGCGATGCGAGTCTAGGCTGTGTTCCCCTTGGAGTCGGCATCTGTAAAGCTGAAACACTCCGGTCGGGTGTCCACAGGGGCGCCCCCGATGGCGAATCTCCTGCTTCCAGGAGGGAGAGCTGAGGCACCCGTGACAGCCACACCCTGAGCGGGGCTGCGTTCAGCGCCTGCCCGCCCTCGCCCTGGGGGAGAGATTCCCGGTTGTCGGCTTCAACTGAAGAACTCTGTCTTGCCCTGGCTGGCGTAGCTCAGCAGATTGAGCACGGGCTGCAAACCAAAGTGTTTCAGGTTCGATTCCCAGTCAGGGCACATGCCTGGGTTGCAGGCCACGGCCCCCAGCAACTGCACATTGTTTCTCTCTATCTTCCTCCCTTCCCTCTCTAAAAATAAATAAATAAAATCTTAAAAAAAAAGAACTCTGTCTTTTGCACCCTGGTGTCCATGGAGAGCACGTAAAGGTAGATTATGGTAAACTGAACAATAATAGCAAAACCTTCAGTAGGCTGTTGAGGGTTAAAGGTAGGAAGCACAGAGCAGGTAGGGAGCACCTGAGGCAATACTAGCACCAACCGAGTTTCTCTCCCGAGTAGACATGTCGCCGCCACACCCACGACTCTGCATGAGAAGCGCCCTTGGCCACACTGGAGAGGGGCGAGAGCCACGGGGCTGTGGCCCCAGCAGCATGTGTGAGCCTTGGTTCTCAAAACGCGTGGGGTCTTCAGGACCATAGAGGGAAAACTTATATTTTTAGGTAGAAAATGATTATTCCACAGAAGGGCTCTTCGACCACAAGGCGTAGGGTCGGAGGCCTTGACTTCTCACTCCACGTTAATTAGTATTGTCGCTTTTTCTTATAATGACCCCTCTTCCCAGGCAGACCTATTCTATAAACATGCACTGCCTGTTACGGGCACCGAATGGCCAGTGCAGTGGACATATGAGGCCATGTTGGTGGTGATCTGCCCACGTCCCTTGGGATTCCTTTTGACCTTTCTAGAAGCTCCTCCTATAGCTTTTGGAGCACTTTATATCTCATGACCAGTGTCTGCGACTCTCGGTGGAGGAGGGTTCGAGAGACCCTGCGGGGCCTGGGGTTTACCTCCTCCCTGCCTGCCTCTCCAGCAGAGCTTCCGCGGGGCCCACGGGAGACCTGTGGAGGGTGGGAAAGCCCAGCTCTCTGTCCTGTGACTGTGGGACAATTTCAGGTGGAATTCAGGGCCCGGAGTTCTCAGGTGGGAACAGGTGGGGACTGACGCAGACAGAATTTTCACGCTTACTGGCTTCTGCCTTCCCGGCCACTCTTACTAGATTGTTCTGTGGGCATTTCTTGTGGAATGTGCTGCTGCTGCTGCTGCTTCAGCAAAGGCAGTGCGGCGGTTAACGTGATGACGCTTCTGGACGGGAAACAGAGACATCCTCCCCCCACCCCGCCCATTCCCAGCCTAAGGACAGTCCGTAAGGACCGCTCCGGGCTGTGGGGACAAATGCCTTCATTTCCCTGGGAACCCATCAGTGCACTGGAGTCCTGCATGGAGCCTGGTTTTCTTTCTGACGTATCTGGGGCAGACGGAGGGCCCAGAGCGAATGTGTGCATTTGGAACTTGCGTTTTCTCTGGTAAAACTCGGCAGGGTGGCGGCGGGGTGGTGCAGGAGCTCGGGGCACAGACAAGCTCCGCCCCCCAAGCCCCGGAGTACGCGGACGCCGGGCACTGGGTTGGGTGGCAGGGACACCTGACGCTCCCCGAAGAGGCCGCAGAGACGCCGGGTACAGAGCACCTCTGCCGGACGCTCCGTTACTCCCTGGCACACTGCGTGTGCGAGTGAATGCCTACACCTGATCGCATTTAAAACCGGTGACATCAGCCAGGAGCGTTCTCAAGGTCACACTGTTCTCTCCTCTCTACTCCACCCCGATCTCCAAACTTCAGACACCCCCCCTCAGAGCGCTCTTGTCCTCCCAGCAATATGGGAAACAGCTGAGAAGCTAGAATGTTGAGAGGTACAAGGGACATTACAATGTATCCAATTTTATACCTCATTTCACAGTTTGTTGAAGGCACTGGAAAATAAGTCACTGGTGAAATTAGGTGTCTAATTTTAGTCCTTGGTAGATTACGGAAAACAGCTTTGTTTAATAAAATGAGTTGCACAAGGGTTCACGTACAGAGAGGGAAAATGAAAATCCTGGGGTGACCTGCCTTGACTTGTCTGTCTGTGTTGTCACCGAAGAGTCTAAGGACCAGGCAGGTTTATTGTCCCAACGCTGATGTTCGGAGATGTGACGTAACAGTGACGCGTGACTCAAAGCAGTGGAGGGCACTTCAAGGAAGTCGTCTTCCGGAGAACGGAAGCTGTGGCCGAAGAAGATACAAGTGACGATGATTTGCCAGGCCGACCGGGAGCAGGTCGTGGGTGGCGGCTGAGCAGAGCCTGGGTTCCCACGTGGGACGTGGAGCTGTTCGCCCACGTCATGGTCACGACGACGTGACCACGCTTGTATTCCAGGCTGCTCACACGCCCAGAGAACTTGCAGCATCTGACACATCGGATGCATTTGTTATGAAGAGGGAGAAAGTCTCAGAGGCAGAAGGTATTTCCAGTTGGGAAAAACGTGTGGCAGAGAAGGCACGTGTGCTTGGCTTTAGCGGTGAAGGGGCGGAGCCATAAAATAATTAGTGTGAGTTGTAAAATAATTAGTGTGAATGGAGAAAGGAAACCCTGACTGGAGGCGGAAGTTCAAGAGCATGAGGAGACGGAGTCTTGTACAGTAAGTTGATGTGCAGTAAATTTAGCCTATTGATAAACGAACACAAACTTTGTGTGTACCCCTTAAGTAATTTCTACAGAAAGCAGTTATAACGTTGAAATTATAGTCGGCAATGTTGGGTGTATTTTAGCAAGTTTTTATTAAATTTCTCTATAATTTCTCCCTATTCTCTATAATAAGCAAATAAGCACCAGGCTCAACCCACAGATCTCTTCTGATATATCACATAGTATATCATGACGTATTCCATCTTCTTGGTAAAAAATTTGGACACTAAATTCATACTGGTTTTCCAGGCCCTTGATCTCCTATGAGTCCAATTGTTCTACAGGAGGACTCTGCTTTAATGTCAAATATGAGGCCAGTTCAAAGCTCTTCCACATCCTTTGGCTTCCTTTTTGCCACTGAAGGAGTAACATCTCTCCCGGAGAAAAAAGCAAGACAGATGATTGACTGCCTGTTGTTAACTCCTTAGGAGTCCGGAGAGAGCCATGTTCAGGTCTGTGTTTCAGCCCCTAGTAAATGTAAGTAGTAAGAAATAAAAGTCAATTTTAGTAAATACTAAACTACGTTGGAAAAGGGGTGGACCACCAGGGACTGTGGTTGGCTTTGTCTATCCATGATCATCAAGGTTTTTCAGGCTCCTAGGTTGTAGATGACAGTATATGCTAAGAACGTAGAATTCTGCAGGTGCACCTTGGGTCAATTTGACTTCACTCTAAGACCTGCTGTTTAAATAAATCTCATTAAGTCCCAAGTCAAGGCAAGGATGAAAGCAGCCTCCAGAAGAGTGTTCAACAAACCGTGCCTTTGAAGGTCACCGCCGTGATCAGTTGCTGTAGAGGCGTGTTTTGCCAGCTGTTTGATTCCCCGCCCCTTTCAAGGACTGGAGCTCCTTGAGCGCCGTTCGATTGCTTCTTCACTCTGTTGACTCTCCTTAGAAAGTTTATTTTGCCTCCACAGTTGCTATTATACTCCAGTGACTAACGTGTAAATCACCGGCCCATTTGAGCTCCTGGCTTGTGTACCAGGTCTGTTCAGCAAACTCACTTCCACTTTTCACAAACATCACCATGCTTCAGGATTAAAGTGGGATTTCTCAGTAAGTCCTCTCTCGATGTTGATGCCACTCTTCGAGTAGGAATAAAAAACACCTGGGGCTCCAGGAAATGTTGAAATTCTGATTCACCCCCATCCTGAGACCAGATCCTTTCAACTTTAGCTACTAATTTTACCCTTAAACTGTTTCCTCTTCTTCATCTCTCTTAGTTTGTTGTGGCTGCTGTCATGGAATGCCATGAACCAAGTGGCTCAGAAAAACCCAGAAATGCATTTCTCACAGTTTTGGAGGTTGGAAGTCCAAGATCAAGGCACCAGCAGATTCCGTATCTGGCAGGGGCTGCATCTTGGTTCATAGACAACCACCTTCTCACTCTTTCCTCAGGGGGTAGGAGGGGCCAGGATGCTCCGAGGTCTCCTTTGTAAGAGCAGGAATCCCATTCACAAGGGTTCTGTCCTCAGGAGATAATCACCACCAAAGTCCCTGCCCCCCAGTTCCATCACATCTGGAGACGCAGGGATCTGGGAAGGATGCAGACCTCAGGTTCATGGCTCCACATTTCCCGAGCCTAAATTCTTTTCCCTCAACTACGGTGGTGGCCTCCCCACTCTTCCTGATTCCACTCTTGCACCTAATTCTTTGGTGCCGTCAATAAGTAAGTTTTTTAAAAAAAATTTAATTTCCCCATGAGTTAGCTGACACTGTTTAATTGTTCCAATATTTCCATGGCTATTAGGAGAAGGCACAACATCCTAATCTTGACCACACAGGCCCTGCACACTCTGGCTCCTGGCCAGCCACACGCACCTGATCTGGTTGCAGCTCAAACTTGACCTCTGCAGTCGGAGCCGCACTGGTGTTTACTCCGCCTCCCCGACGGGCCTTGCTTTGTCCTGGCGCCTATCCCATTTTTGTGTTTTTGTAGGCTGCTAGATCCCATCAGTTTTCTTTGCGTGTGATTTCATATACTTCTGCATACCACACGTGTGTGTCTGTTAACACGCACATAAACTCAAAAGTTACTTTGCTGCCTCTCTTTCCTCTGCGAGACCGCGGGACCCAGGGAGGCAGATGTCCACTTGCCCTGCCCGCCATCTTTTCGCATCTAACGCAGGGTCTTGGGGAAAAGGCGGCCAGATGCTCGTGTTTCCCCGGAAGACACTCGTGACTCACACGGAACACGGGGGCCCTTGCTCGACATGTGCTAGGAAACTTACGAGTCTACACCTCTTTCAAGTGCCAGCATTACAACATTCAACAAGAACAGGTATGTTTCTTACCAAAGGAAAGTTTAAATTCCAGTAGATAAACAAAGTAAGAAAGAAATGCCATCACCGTGGGGGAAAATAAGGGCAACGACGGGTGGGAATGACAGTCTTTTCTTAAAGACACGGGAAGCCGTGCACTTCGGCCTCCCTGCCGAGTCCGGCGTTCCTGCGCGCGCGGTCAGGGCGCCCCGGGCGGCGGCCCTGGGAACTGCATCTCAGAGTTACCGGCGAGCAGGCGGGAGCAGGAGCGGACCGCACTCCAGAGCCCGGGTGGGGTGGGCGTCCCGATGCTTGCCCACCGCCGCTCCTCTGAAACAGAAGCGTTCACCGCACCGACGATTCGGGCCTCGGCCGGGCAGCTGCTGTGGCCCTCCGAGAGCCAGCCCTCCTCCAGGTGGGTTTCCGGCGAGTCCTTCCATGACAGATGTCAGATCACAGGTTTTAAAATTAAGGCATCTCAGAGGGAACTGACACACGGCCCCTCTATTTAATGTTTGCAGGGATGTCCGTGTTCAGGACTGAATAGGGCGCCCCTGGTCTACAGGGCCTGGCCACTGGCCACTGGAAAGGGGGCAGGCTGGCCCCAGCGCCTCCAACGCGACACCCACTGAAGTGACATCAACACTGTAGTAGTAATAATAGCAGTAGCAGTGGGAGTGGTATATGTCATGACAACTACATCTCACTGAGAGCTGACTATTTGGGGGTCATCATACCTGTGGCCACGATACACCGACTTGTGTATTCCTCACAAATCTATAAGACGGCATTAGTCCTCTCCGTCAAGTACGGACGACCTTAGATGTTAACCCACGTTTGCGAGGTTTCACACAGGGCAGCGTTTTAGCTCCTGTGTCTGACATCATGTCCCTAAGCATGACATTTTATAGCTCCCCTTTGCTCCCCTCCCCCGGTGACCCCTGTCCCAGCGCCCCAGATTCCCCCTTGCACGGATATCTCCCCGACGGCTCTTTCCCCAGACCCTGCCCTGCACACCCAGTACCGTTCCCTCCAGAACAAAGCTGCCCCATCCTTCAGCCACATTCACGTTCCCTGAGTTGCCTTATTTTCCAGGTGTTCCTGCCCTGGCTCCTGTGCCTCGCTTCTGAGCAAACAGAGAGCTGCCCCCTTGAAATCTTTCTCGGTTAAATAATTCATCAGCGTTCAGAACTTCCTCTGGAACTTGGAGGACTATAAACACGAGTTATGGAAACTGTCACCAGGCAGCTTCCGATGCCTCCCCCTTCGTGTGATGGATCCCCTGGCCGTCTGCGTTGCCAGGTGTGACACCTGGTGACGCATCGCCCCGAGAGCTCCAGCTCTCCATTCTGCTTCAGCGGCGGAGCGGGACTCCGTCATGTGTAATGTACGTCGGACCCTCCCCCTTTTCTGAGCCTTGGCGCTTCGCAGCATTTTCTAGCTTCACGTTCACGACAAATGAAAAGAGCAGTGATTCAAGATGCATGAGAATGGTATTTTTTAACCCTCTTGGTTTCGCTTCCTTCGGAGCATGCCAACGGCGTAGGGTTAGTACTGAGTCGTGTCAGGGTAAGGGACTCATCCGCACGTGGTGCCCTGGACTGTGCCCCGAGAAAACAGCCGCATCGGCCCACGGCCTCGCAGGGCGCCCAGCCTTCGGGCATCGCTGGGCCGCGCCGGAAGGAGTCCTCTTGGGCCACACAGTAAACACACAAACATGAACAAAAACTGATGAGCAAAAAAAAATTTTTTAAGTTTTAAGTAAGTATTTTGACCTTGTGTTGGGCCATAACCACAGCCCTCCTGGGCTGCGCGTGGCCCGCGGGTGGGCCCGGGCTGGACGCCCCTGACTCCCTTCGTAGATCAGGTCACCCACTGGGGCCAGGATGCGAAGAGGACAGAAGGGAAATGAAGGTGCTGCTTAGATGCTGCTGTTATTTCAGTTACTATCGGAAAGCTGTCGTCTGCTTTTCATGTCATTATTGTTATTTTTTAAAGGTTTTATTTATTTATTTTTAGAGAGCGAAGGGAGGGAGAAACAGAGAGAGAGAGAGAAACATCAATGAGTGGTTGCTGGGGGCCGTGGCCTGCAACCCAGGCATGTGCCCTGACTGGGAATCGAACCTGCGATGCTTTGGTTCGCAGCCCACGCTCAATCCACTGAGCTACGCCAGCCAGGGCCTTATGTCATCATTATTAAATTTGAACTGTGACATAGCAGAGTCTGCCTTAGTTAATGACATTGCTAAGCACACATGTTCTTGCCACAGACATAGGCGCTTTCCAAATATTATCCGACCGTGTTTTTGAAACAAGCTCGGGAGATAGTTACCGGGGTTGGTGACTCACAGAGCCGTTAAACTGCCGGCCCCGAGTCACAGCTGCTGATGACAGCTCGACTACACGCCAGGAATCGGAACACAGAGCCACCCCGGTGGTCCCGCTGCTATTCAGACATCACAAGAGTGACTCGAGTTACCCTCATCTAGTACAAAATGAGAGCTTTGGGCAAGCCCCAAGCAGTTCTAAAATGATTAAACCCCTATTTGCATCTCTTCAAGTTATTTGTTTTCCTACTAGAATGAAAGAACCAAGAGACCCTGGGTCTCGAGCGTCTTGTCCACGCTCGTGTCCTCGGTACTGAAAGCAGCGCCCCGCCTGCCGCCAGGCTCCCTGAGCTCGTGTGGACCGGAAAGATGGAAGAACAGAGGGGGAAGGGACCATGGAGGGACCACCTGTGAGGCTGATCGCTGGCCAGCGTTCACCTTGCACTTTCACGTACACAAATCTGAGCTAGGTGGAACTCCCCACTCCCCTGTCCGTCCAGGTGATGATCCGTACTGTCGTGATAGCAGGTGGAGGGAAAACTCACGGCAACCCAACAGCAATCTGTCTGACAATGTTTTCTCGGGAGTCCTTTGTCACCCTTGGGACTTAAAAGGAATTCAAGAAACTTTTTTATTGAATTTGCTTGCAATACTTTTTACATTTCAAAGCCAGTCTCTTCAATTTTACCAAGTTCTCCTCCAATATATATTTAATAATACTTCTGTCATTTTCTTTCAGAATATCTATTATTTCAAAGTTCTTACATTTCTTACATTATAAATATTGACTCTATTCTAATTTATTAGTATCTATTTTAATTCCCTCTAGAAATTAAATCTAGATATTTAGATTCATTTTTCATTCTGCGTCTTTGTTCTAAACGTCTATGATCAAATATTCAATTCTGAAAACAGGCCAAGGAAACATAATTTTAAATAAGATAAGTGATCGAAACCTGGGCAAGTAAAGGACAAAACAATAAAACAAGGAAGACATAAAATTAATAAACAAAAATAACATAAAATTTGTAAAAACTACATGAGGATAGTGATACAATGAAAAATTAATTTACAAAAGATACATATAGGAGAAATACAACAAACTACTTAAGTTATTTATTTATTTATTTATTTATTTTCCATTTATCCCACTGCACCCTCTTCCACCCCCCACGCCCCTCCCCCCGCAATCACCGCACTGTTGCCTGTGTCCTAAGTTCTTGCTCTTTTAACCTTGTTTGCTTGATCCCCCTGCCCCCAGCCCCCCCAATGAACTCCTTTAAAGAATAACAATGAACATAAAAATTGATTTTTAAAATAAAGATAACCACCACTAACTTTTGGAGTATTTTCTTCTCTCTTTCTCTCTCTACACACTAATGTGAACAATTCTGAACCTGTAATATACACAAGTTTGGGTTCTGCATTGTCACGACATTGTGACAGAGGATGAGTCATATACATAAAAGTTAGTTGAGAAGTTAATTTCAGTGGTAATTAGATGCTAATGTATGGGTACATATTTTTTTGTAACCAGTCTTGTGTTGTTAGATATTTATATGATTTCTAAACTGTGCTATTATAAATGATGTTGTAGCTCTTCGATATAATTTCAACTTTGCTTTTTCCTCAGGATAAGTTTTGAGAAGTGAAATTGCTTACTCAATAAACATGAATTTATTTTAAGCTTTTGATTCCTCTACCAAGTTTCTCAGTGGAAGTCGTGACAGTTCAGCATTTCACAGCCTTGTGAAAGACGAGAGCACATTACTTCAAATTATGTTTTGTTGTTTTTGTCTGAATAACAGCCTCCAACTCTTAGGTCTCTTTCGAGACCAGCTGAGCCGCCTCAGGTTCAAGGCTAGGCGGGGCCGGGACCCGTCAGAGCACCGCCGTTAGTTTCAGCTGCGAGAACAGGTGAACACGTACCTGGGTATGGCCACCCTTCCCTTCCCTCAGCCCCTGCCCACCTGCAGCCCCTCTTGAAGTGGAGTGGGCGCTGCTCAAGGCCCTCTGCTGCGCCTTCTGCATGCACCTCGTTGCAGACACAGCCCCAGATGCTGCCTGCTGGCCTGGTCCTTGACGCAGGAACCATACGCCCTCAGGGCGGGAGCTGCAGGAGGGGAGAGTCCATGGGGACCCTGCTCAGCACAGGCGGGCCGTCCATGCCTCCAGGCGCCGCTGCAGCAGAGGCCGGAAGCACGAAACTGAAGTCCAAAATCCAACCCAGTTTTTCAATGCCAGTAACACTGTTTCCTCAAATAATCTATTTTTAAAAACCAGGAACATATCGTAAATGACATGGGAAGCTGGGGAAAAGGGGGACTCACTGGATGATCTCAAGACAAGAGTAAGTTTGAACAGCTTACCTGGAACCTATATGGTCTTATTGACCAATGTCACCCAATAAAGTTTATGAAAATTAAATAAACAAATGAATGAATGAATGAATGAGTGAATGAATGAGAAGCAGCTAGGCAGGCCCCAGTGTGACGTTTTTGGTAGGTAAACGGATGGAGAGGCTGCGGGCTCTCTCTGCCCAGGTGTGACGGAAGCAGACTGCGTGGGACAAGCAGATCACGAGCGGTCACTAAGTCACCTTGAGAGGAGCGGAGGGTCCCGGGGTCGGGAGAGACCCCAGGGCTGGCACGGTTGAATGCGACAGAGCCGGCAGTCGCATGAAGGAGCCGGCAGTTTCTGGGCCGGCAGGATCGGGACCCCCCAGGCGCATGCCGGTCTGGAAGCTCCGCTGCCGTGGGCAGGAGTCATCCGTAGGAGCAGAACACTTCTGTGTATGTGGTTCACTATCGCCTTTCACCTTGCAGGGTGCGGGGTGTGGGCGGGGGAGTAATTTCACCAAGTCTTCAACTTCTCAGCTAAATTTGGTTTTTTATCTTGAGTAGGAATGCCCTGCACTGTAGAGAGAAGGACGCAGACAACACGGCGTTTTCTGAGTGCAGTGAACCCTGCGGTTCCGAATCCTACCCTCCTGCCTCCAGAAGCGCACCTGTGGGACCTGCTGCCGGCAGAGCTGCAGTTGGGCAAGCTGGCAGCCAAGGCTCACCCTTCCTTGTTTGTTATATGTGTTCGCTCCCTTTAACGATTGACAAATTGGTCTTTCCTCCTTGTGTTTTGCTGTCCAGAATGACACATTATTTGTTTTCATTCTGATCCACTTTTGTGCAAGGGTAACACTTCTGTCGGTAGGTTCGGAGTAACTGGCCCCTTTGGTCTGTGACTCAGGTTACACGAAGAAAATTGAAAATTTAGACAACTCTTCTGTTTTGTAGAAAGCTAGTGGCCCCAGCATTCAAAGTAATTTCCTTTCACAGATACAGAGGAAGGAGAGAATTGGGAGGGGGGGGTAGGAGGGAAACAAAGGACAGGAAAGATTAATAGGAAAAAATAAATCACTACACTGTATTTGAAACAAAAGAAGGTTGAGTATCAAAAAGGTATGTTGTAGAAATAATGGGACACCACACACTGATAGTTTTGGTTAGAAGAAGCACAATTGACTAAAAAAGAAAGAACTGGACTTTTGTCGAGAATGAGACCTGATTTTCCTCCCATACACACTCACAAATTCAGTGCTGTAAGTACAGGGCGTAAGTATTCCTAGAAGTAACGCTCCGCAAGAAGAGTCCGCGCGTGAACGTCAACATCAGCTTTCATGTCTGCGGCCGCCGGTCACTGCTCACATGTCCCTCACCAACTGAGTCGTGAAAAACGTGCGGGTTCTCGTCTGCGGGTTTCCCAGGGTGCGCCTTGTCAGGGACGCCGCCTGGAAAAGAGCTTCTTCACGCCGGCTGCTGGCGGCCTTTACGTTCGTGTTCCCACCTGCGTTCACCGCACAGGGCCGGGCGTTCACGGGGGGAGTGACGACGGGATGGGAGTGAGCTGACCCTGTTCTGTCGAAGCAGAGGGTTCAAACAAAACCTTATCCCCATAATGTCCAGAAAAGAGCCAAGAGGGCAGTACCAATGTTTAGAGAACACATGATCACAGAACAAAAATACTCTCATATTTTTTTGACAAAATTACAACAAAAATTGTAACAACAGGATATAAAAATCATGTAAAAATAACATAACGTTGAGATATAAGTTTTTAATAACATTCAACACAGAGAATATGTATTTCACAAATGGCTTTTTTTCTATATGCAGTTCTTATATATTTTATTAAGGGATACTATAAAATACTATATATACTGTGTCACGGTGCTCACGGTGAACTCTCCTTTGTATTGTCGTCACACTTACTTCTCTACCATCTTTGGTCACATTTGCACTTATGTTGCTGTGGTTGAATACATGTCCACACCTTTCTTCACCTCTCTCTCTCTCTCTCTCTTTCTTTCTCTCTCTCTCACACACACACACACACACAAACAATATTAGCGATTCAGGGGTAGTAGGAGTCTCCACACAATTGTGATGCTCTGGCAGCCTCACTTTATTCAGCATCTGGGAGTTTCCGTGTGCTGGGTTTATGCTGCAATGAGCGGCCTCGCACAGGCGTCCTTGCTGACAAGTTGGAACGGTCACGTGCAGGGCGTGTCTCCGGGGAAATCCCTGGACCATAGACTCCGTGTGTCCGCAGACTCTCGGGCAACGCCCAGTGGTCCCTAAAGTAGACGTGTCCACTCACAGTCCCGCCTAGGGTGCCTGAGAGTTTCCGTCTGCCGGTGTGCCACAGACACTTGTCATTGTCAGACTCTGTCACCTGTTGTTGCGTGAAGTTTTCAAAGTGACATTTCTATTTTAATTCACATTTATTCATTGTTCTCCTTCGTATTTATTGAACATTTTATTTTTATAGTCTCTAAGTTAATTATATATTTCCCTCCAGTTTTTATTGTTGTTTAATCTGTAATGTGCGTGAATGTATATACAAAAACGTATAAAAATGTTTGAAAATAATAATACAATGTACATGATACACGTAGATATTTAATTCTGGTCCTTTGTGAGTGGATTAACTGTTTTCAAACACCTGAGACCTTCTTAGTATTAAGACGTGGCATGTTTTGTAAATGTTTTAATCTCTTTGTTCACCCTTGCTCCAATTTTTTAAAATTTGTTGAGAGAGAGAAAGAGAGAGAAACATCAATTTGTTGTTCCACTATTTATGCACTCATCGGTTGAGTCTTGTATGTGCCCTGACCCAGGATCGAACCTGCAACCTTGGCCTATGGGACGACTCTCTAATCACTGAGCTATGCAGCCAGGGCCACTGTTGCTCCTTAGAACCTCCTGTTTCCTTCTCCGATCCAACTCCTGACTGCTGAAGCACACGTATCAGTTCTTTTAGAAAATATCTATTGGAGAAAAATATCTCTGCCTAGGTGTTTGCCTAAAAACTGCCTGCGATTTATTTGAGCACATGAAAGAGAAGTTAATGGGAACAGTTGAGCAGAGAATTCTTCAGTGTTTTTTATTTTTTCCTCTCCCAATGCTTTAGTAATATTCTTGTAGCACCTATTTTGTTTCTTGCTCTTGAAAAATCTGCTTAATTTTTTTCTTAAATGATGAAAGTCACCCCCTCATTTCTTTCTCTTTGCCTGAAGGATTTTCTCTTTGTTTTTCGGTTCCGCAGGTGCTCTCAGAGGACAGCTTTTACTTATCCTTCCCTGGGATTTCATGTAATTCTTCATCCTGAAGACGACGCATTTGATCAAGTTGGGGGAGACTTACCTTTCCTGCCCACTCTGTTGCCCCCTCTGCTTTGTCTCGACCCTTCCTTCCGACCTCTTACAAAACACGTGTCTGGGCTTTGCGGTCCCTTCCTCCCTTCTCCTCCCTTTCTTTCGTGTTTTTCATTTCTTTGTCTCTTTGCGCTCTATTCTGAGTCATTTTCTCACGTCTATTGTTCTGTTTACTCATTATCTCGGTGGCATTGTCAGGAGCATGATTCAATCATATCGGTTCAATTTTTCTCCCTTGACTTCTATCTTCCCTATCGACTTCGGGGGCAGAAAACTGGAATAAAGCAATTTCTTGTTCATCCTGCAATCTTATTACTGATATATACATGACTTACTCCCATTTATTCGGTATTAGTTTTAACCTTTTCAGTGTACAAAGTCAATGCTGGGGCTGTGACGACACAGAATGTTCCCATAGAATCATCTAGTGCCAACAAGAAATGCACTTCTTTCTCCCCATGCCTCCCAAGCCAACAGGACCGTCTATCCTGCCTTTCTTATTCTTTTCACTCCCTTTGATTTCAGTTTTTTTTAAGGTTGTGTTAATGAAAAAAATATTTTTATATATTTTTAAAGATTTCACTTATTTATTTTTAGAGAGGGAAGGGAGGGAGAGAGAGAAAGAGAGAGAAACATCAATGTGCAGTTGCTGGGGGCCGTGGCCTGCAACCCAGGCATGTGCCCTGACTGGGAATCGAACCTGCGACACTTTGGTTCGCAGCCCGAGCTCAATCCACTGAGCTACTCCAGCCAGGGCTTATTTTTTTTTTTTTTTGATTTGAGATACTAGATTAGCTGCTCAGAAAACATAATCAAATATTTACAATTCCTAACCCTAACCCACGCTCAATCCACTGAGCTACACCAGCCAGGGCTGAAAAAAATTTTTAAATATTGATATAATGATATGTTCTAATCTTTATTTTTGTTATAGGTGATTTTATATCATATTTATAAATCGCGCTTAGCTTTTTCTAACTAAAACCTTTATGTTCTGAGAGTTTCAGAAACATTTCACTACAATGTTTTTTCCCTCGCTCTCACAGTTAAATAGATTACCTCTAAGATAAAACCGTGTGTCCGTACACGCTCCATTTGGGCCTTTACCGCCGTGCCGCCCACCTGCCCCAATCCCCCGTGTCTCCCAGCAGGCACCAGTTTTGAGTTGTAAAGGCCGAACCGCTTTCTCCTTGGTTAACCCCCACCGTGCCCTCAAGGGGCGTGCGAATATCCCTGACGGTACACAACACCCGTGTCTCAAATGTCCTCAGTTAATGCCAGGCTGAAGACTCGACTCAGAGCAGAGGACACGAGAATGAAAACTTCCGACTTCACCCAAAGTCTCAGCTGTTTTACTTGTGGAGCGACTCCTGGAGAGACACGTGCTGGCTTTTTTCCCTAAATCTTGAGTTTCTAAGGGCTGGCTTCATGTAATTCACATTGAATAATCTTACATCTAGAGAAAGGGAAGCATGAGGTGTCCTCGGGAAGGTTTTTTAAAAACTGAAAGGACATTTAGACCATGACAATGAGCTGCACATGTATTTTGGATTTCTTTTATGATTTCACAAACAATAAGAACCTTTTGAAAACATTGCAGAAAAACTCTATAAAATGAATCAGTGGTATTCAAAGAATATAGCTTACTGAACTTCGAATATTTTTTTCTGATGGCAACATTCGCCATATTTTTATTGTTAAACACAATTGGTATGATATCATATTCATATTTAAAACACTCATGTTTCCTCACATGAAATGTGCCCTTGATTATGATGAGCGGGTGCATTCCCAAGGTCCAGAACATTAAAAAAAAGTGAGATATCGCTATTCCTACCTAGAAGGAACGTTTCCCCCTGCACCGAATTTAAATACACGCGCACACCACCCTGAACGCATCAGTTTTATTTTAGTCTGTGGGGTAGCTAAGCAAGGAGGTTGTGTTTGGATTAGAATCCGAGAATTTGCATTAAAAAACAACATGTTTTGCACCTGCATGCTTCCCTAGAGTCATTTAACGTTACAGCTTCTGACAAGATAATTTCATCTTCACCGCGGCCGACTGTGGAGCAGGCTGCTGGGAGGAAATAAATGTGAGCCTGCAGTGACATAGAGAAACATCCCTAACTCGGACCAACTCCGCGTGGAAGCGTGAAAGCCAGACGATGCCGGGCTGGGGAAGGTCGGTGCGAGGAGACGCCGAGTCTGAATCTTCGCCTTGGCATTCCCTCCCTCCCAAGGCCGGCGCCGTGCGTGCCCAGTGTCTCCGTGTTTCCCACAAGTGGCTCCGCACACTTGGCCAAAAGACACTTTGCAGTCACAGGAACGTCCTGTCGCAGAACGGCAGCATTCGAGGACAAAAAGAAAGTGGGCCACAAGCGCTTCGGAGAGCACTTAAAAATAGAGAATTAAATCCGAGCATTTCCCTGCTTCCAGCAAACTAAGGAGATTAAAGGTTAGACATCAGCTCTCCAGGCACGGGCGGCAGAAATTCTGGGTGGGCAGGCTGATTCTTTCTGCTGTCCGTATTCCTTTGCATTGCTTAGAAATTCATTTGATTTTTTTAATCTGTTTTTATGGAACGTTCAGTAGAGTTCCCAATCTGTCCCTGCAAGTGACCGTCAGAAACGCTTCTCAAAATTGAACCGACACTTTGTTTCCGAACAGGATGTGGGCTTGGGTCACCGACCGGAACAGTGGCAGGCGGGTGTCTCGCCGACGGGGAGTTAACACATATTTCCTACACTCAGAGCATGAATCACGCCATGTCGACCCTCACTACCTTTGGAATTTTGCCATAAAATATGCATCTCTGTGGCAATGATAGTAACGTAAGTGGGCCATGTGCAAATAATTTTTAAAACTTGTTATCAAGTACCTAAATTATTTTATAGCATTCTGGAACTTGCATTTCTGAAGAAGAGACAAGCTGACGACGCTGACCGAATTAACTTAGCTGAAGAAAATACCATGCAGCAATGCTATCCCATCCCCGATTTTTTTTTTAAAAAGGTTTGCTAACTCAGCTTTGATAAACTGGGCCACGTTCAGTTCTATTTGAACACTTATAAGTATAACCATTTGAGAACAATCTAATAAGCTCTGGTTGACCCTGGAAGGAAAGGGCTGTCTGAGACTAGACAGTCTGGACACATTCTAGTCCCTCTTCCACAATTACACGATTCACCACTCACCCTCCACTCCAAAGGGCAAGCCACTTATCAAGGAATGAATACTTTACTGCTTTTTTAGATATGTATTTCCTTATGTAACTCTTCTTAGTATCCCAGGTTTTCCATCTTTGGTAGAATTTTTGTAATTATCTAATGCATCTTAATCAAAGCTTGAATTTTTTTTAGCATCTGTTTCCTGAATCAATACTTAATATTTCTAATCACTAGACCATTTACATTGTGAGACTGAACAGCCAAAAGAAGGATGGTTCTAGAAATAAAGTGATTCTATGGACTAGGTGCAGGAGAGTTTGGAATAGCTGAGTCTGTAATAAATTCTAACAAGAAAGAAAGAAAAAGAAATGAGAAATTCTAGCAAACACTGAGGTGTGGTAGATAGAATAATGTTAATAGTATTTGAGACAAAAAATGTTCATGTTTTGATTCGATTAGGAATACATATTTATGTATAAATAAAGTACGAATTAGTGTTTCTTGAGCTTTATCCCCCCAGTTTTATTTTGAATCTAAGACTCAGTGAGGAAGCATTGGAGTATCTTCCCCCGCCCCTGGGGCCTTTGCCCACATCTTCAGGGTCTGTGAGTATCTCACGTTACGCGGTGAGGGGGATGAAGTTCGGCCATCAGCTGAGCTCACATGGACGTCACCCTGGACTGGATGACCCGGGTGGGCCCATGTAAAACGAGGGTCTTTAAAAGTGGAGGAGGACAGAGCACAAGGTGCAGCTATGGAAGCCGTGTCAAAGTAACATAATGTGACAAAGACTCAACGGTCATTAATGGCTTTGAAGATGGAGCAAGGGGCCATCTGCCAAGAAACGTGGCTAGTCCGTAGAAGCTAGCAAAGACAGGGGAACAGACCGTCCCCCAGATCTCCAGAAGGAAGCACAGGCCTGCAGACAGTGGAACTGTCTCCACATTTTGGTTCAACAGTCCCTAAAGGTTGACATCCAAGTATAAAACATGACTAATTCCATCAAAAGGAAACATTTTGAAATGCGTTGATGTTCAACGTAATCAAGACAAAGGGAAGACATTATTGTCGATTCCTGACATAGTGTGAAGTACTGTAAAAAGAGAGCATTTACATATGTCCAGGTGAAGACTATCTATGTTAATGGCATTTTACCATTGGTTCTGCCCAGGTAGCTGGCTCTGTGGCCGGTGGTCAGTAATGGACACTGAAGCCAGCTGTGGCCTGGTTTGTCATCAGTGTGAGAAACAATACAGAGATGATACATGCAGACATAGACACAGGCAGAGGTATACATACCCACACATAAATAGATATATACCAAACAACCTTAATTTAACTCATGTGTACATAATCTTCTAGAATGTACTACATTTGCATGTAAACCTAAAGAATTAAGAAAAAATGATATAATTTCAACATTGCATTGAGTGTACCAGGCCTTAATAAATTATTGATGACTGGACAAAGTATTGATGTTAATGAGGTCAACACACTCTTCTACATTTTGGCAAAGTAAAAATGTATTTTGACATCCTTCCCATTAAGATGTGCAATTTATACCTCACCCCGCTGACACGGAGGAGCTTATGACGGCTTTGATTAATTGGGAATGACTGAAATGTTATGTAATTTTGAGAAGAGCTCATAAAGTGCCTTGTGCCTTCCTCCCGTTCCTCTGGGGACGCCCGCTCTGGAAGGAGTCGGAGCGTGTGGAAGAAGCCGAGGGACTCGAGTCAAAGAGTCGCCACGAGACCCTTCCACTCCACCCGTGATCCTGAGCTCTCCGCACACAGGCCGAACCGCTTCCCGGTGGACGGAAGGGCCGTCTTGGTCCAGCCCAGCTGGGCTTTGGGATGACCGCAGTCCCCAGTCCGTGTCCCGCTGAAATGACAAGAGATCCCAAGCAAATGCGTCCCAGCTGAGCCCTTCCTGCATGGTCCCTGACCGAGTCAGGGCTAAAGCACATTGGTTACCTTACGCTGCGTTAACCAGCGACGCGGCAGAGCGCTCCGGAATCCGTCTGTTTGTCTGTCGGTGTGGCTGAAAGAAACGAGAGAACCCTGGTACGCGCACAGTTTCCCCTTTTACTTCTTATTGACAGCATGATTGGGGGGGCGGGGGGGGGAGTAACTACATCTACTTCCTCTCTGCACTGTCTTCGCAAGGAAGTTCACAATGACACGCGGGTCTTCGGTGGGTGTAAGGACAGAACGGGACAGAGCGAAGTGCAGCTCTCGGCAGCCGCCGCAGTCAGCCCGGCGGGCCAGCCTGAGGAGTCAGTGGTGGGGCACCCGAGCCGCGCGGGCGTGCGCGGCGGCAGCCTGGACAGACGGCCCCCTCGGCGCGCTGCGGCCCTGCCAGGGGGCGCCCCACCCCTGGCTGCCTTGCCTTGCTGGGGCCCTCGGATTTTATTTTATTTTTTTAAAGATTTTATTTATTTATTTTTAGAGAGGGAGGGAGGGAGAGAGAGAGAGAGAGAGAGAGAGAGAGAGAGAGAGAGAGAGAGAGAGAGAGAGGGAGAGAGAAACATCAATGTGCGGTTGCTGGGGGTTATGGCCTGCAACCCAGGCATGTGCCCTGACTGGGAATCGAACCTGCGACACTTTGGTTCACAGCCCACGCTCAATCCACTGAGCTACGCCAGCCAGGGCAGATTTTATTTTTTTAGGAGAGTCCCTGTGCTCCAGTCTCCCCTTAGAATCGTTGGAATAAAAGTGAACAACTCAAGGTTACTTCCTATTTTCTTTCCTCACCAGAGTTAACAAAGATGACTCTAGGCCGAGCAAAGCTTCTCTTCCCCACCAGCCCAGGCAGCGCTTGTCAGCTCACGGGCCCGGCGGGCAGAGCTCTTCATGAACGGTCGCTGCAAGCTCCCCGACCTAGAGCAGCCGTGGACGGCGGCCTCTCTGCTTCATCCGCTGCGATTGGCCACGTACACACGGCTCTCTAACGGTTTCGTTCAGATGGAAAAGCAAGCTCTGAAATTAGGAAAGAAACGACATTATAATAATTGAATTATACCCTGAGAGAATGAACAAGAAATCAGTGGAGAAGATAACTCAGTTACTTAAAGAAATCATTCCCATTTTAACCGCATTCTTCATGGACACAGGGCAGGGTCCCAGGCAGGGTCATTCTACCAGAACTTTTTTTTTTTTTAAGTTAGTAGAAAACAGTTCCGCTGTCAGTTTTTCCTTGACCACATTTATAACAGCCTGCAGGAACGGATTTCTCTCTGCTTCCCTACACGATCAGATACACACCAAACCACGCATACAAACCACAGACATTGCCCTCTGAAGAACTTAAAGTATTAGCAAAACAGATTGTTTTTCCCAACGGCGTGTTTCCACGAGGAAAGTACTTGCAAAATGTTAGTGTTAAGAACGGAGATTTGCATTCAAGTGCGTTTGAGATGCCAGCTACAGGATTTCAAACTGTCTGGTAGATCACTGCTTAGTAATTCCCTGGGAAGGCACCACGGCGCGCCCTCTCACAGAACCAGATGGCTGGAGCTGCTCTTGAGAAATATAAGAGAGCAAAGGAAAAGCCGCAGTAGGCGGAGCTTGATAAAACCTAAACCGCCGTACGAAGAAACAGGAGCTTCTCCGCAGAAGAAGGGGATGAAGGAGACGTGAACGTGGGGTGATGTTTAGGAGGTGGAGCAGGACCGGCTTTAGTCACCCGGGTGCCACGATGGGGAATCAACTAGCAAGGACCTGCTTCGGAAGCTTAAGCATCCATTCGGACAGCAATGTACTGCTCTGGTTTAAAAGGGTGATGGGTTTATAAGAAATAAACAAGTAACTGAAACCACGCAGGTCTAGGTAGACATTTATCTAGATGGGGACGGCATGTGGCAGGCTTCCAAGCAGTTAAAGCCATCAGACCAGGGTCGCTGGAGAGGGAGTATCCATCCTTTGAAATCCAGTTCAGATGCCAGACCCTCTCTCGGGAAAGCTCTGTGCATCTTTGCAAACAAACCTCTCTGGGCTGACCAGCAGTGCCTATTAAATGCATGACGATTCTTACTTAATAATTGTAAGTGTTCTGCTTTAAAAACAATTTATTATATAATCTTGCTAATCCATCAGGATTCTGTTTCTCAGAGAGTTTTTTTAAACCATGACCTCTACAACACAATGTATGCGATCTCTTTTGAGTATTCTCCGGTAATACAATGTTGAGTTTATTTTGCCTCTTGCTCATAGCAGGAGAGAGCCAATGAGTGAAAATGATTTCAGAAAGGACACTCCTTCTCGTCCGCCCAGATGCGGGTGACACTGCAGCTGGTGGTCCGCGGTGACTCCTGACCAAGCCGGGTGTGTAACTCCGCAGCCACCGCATGCTGGCTGCCCGTGGCGGCTGAGCGCCGGGAAGCAGAGGGCCGAACACATGGGGAGAGAGACAGATAATAAATGGAAAGGTTCAATTTATAATTAAAGCAACGTCATGGGTTAGTACACGCATATTCTGAAAAAAAAAAAAACACGTTTAATTATTAACACAGGCCATAGCCAAAAAAATGACCCAATTATGTTTTTGAAAGATAATGGTATTCTTGCTAAGCACAGCTCCCACATTGCTGACATAAAAATGAAAATAGGAGGAAATTAAAAACAATGAAACAAGACTGGAAAAAGTAAGTCCAATTACACCACTTACAACGAGAAATAGCAGTGGACTCATCTAAGAAGAGCTCAACTATTTACTCTTGTAGCACATGCACACGAGCAAGATGAAGACGACGAATATTGACCACAGATACAGTAAGCAACTACGAAGAGCAATGAAGCATAGGTGAACACATTTTAAGCACAAACGCATAGATGTTCTAGCCGGACAAAGTGACGAAAGGGAAGGCAGTGGTGAGGCAAGAGCAGAGAGATCTAGATAAACATATGCAGAGGGGGGCAGGTGTGGCGAACTCAGCACGCCGTTTCCTCAGTTTCCTACTTTCTGCAAATTCCAGTTCTAAGTTACCCTTTGCCCGACTTGGGCACATTGTTCGAGTTATGTTTCTGGTCTTGCTTTCTCCGGATGAGGGTGAAGAGAGCTCCTCTTTTCCGTGGTTATTTTGCAGGAAAAGTAAGATACATCATGTAACATACTGAGCCCAGTTCTAAAAGCAGATTAATTATGCAAGAAACGTTCACTAGTTCCGTGTGTGTGTGTGTGTGTGTGTGTGTGTGATCACCAAGGACACAGCCAAACCACTCGTCTCTTGATGTTGGGATTCAAACTTTTCCTTTCCCATGAACACCTGAATATTTCAACTCTCTCTGTATATTGCTTTTTAAAAGTATTGTGAACATTCTGAGAAAATGTTTTAAATCCAAAGATTTGCTTTTTATCTCTGCGTGTTTTCCTTGCCGAGTTGTTCTGAGGATTCGGGAAAAGGCATTAAAAATGGCACGCGCTGGGGGAAGTGCTGAAAGTCTGTTCATTTTGCTCTATGGTTAGACAGGTCAAGGGCACTGGTAGAGAACTTTGTTCCTTATGTGAATGTTCACACTTTAAATTCCAGTCCATTTTCCCGAAGGCCAGACATCATTTTGGGGAGCTCTCCTTTAGGAGATCATATGGAACATTCCTGGGACTTCAGTGTTCCTTGTTACAGGACTCAACTACTCATCTCTGCACAGACCTTGAGGTTCAGAAGTCTATAAAGCCGACACATAACTTTGCCCACTAACTTCTTCCTCAGAGCCTTTGAACTCGATGTACGCACGGACTTCCTGCCTGCTCTCTGCGTTACAGCAAAGGTGATTCGATGCACGTGAAGGGCCTGCCTGTATCTTCAGGCCAACCAGACCACTGGGACGGAGGAGCTGCCTTCTTTGCAGGAAAGAGGTTAATGTGTCTCTCATTGTCAAATGTAGCAGAGCATGACAGATAGCACCTGTGGTGGAATGGCTCTAATTTACCTGATCTGCTGCAATTCTATCCATTGAAGTATTTTTTATCTTATTTTGAGGGAAAAATGCAACAACAATTAGTGATACTTTCAGCTCTTGATTTTGCATGCAAAACCATTATCGTGAAATTGTGGCTAGATTATAACACGGACGCACTGATAGGTACAGTAGGACCATGGTGCTTTGTGCCCATAAATGATTGTAAACTTCTAAACGGTAATGAAGTAAAAATAGTAAAGATTATACTATAATATTAAAAAAGCAACATAGTGTGTTTATTAACAACTACACTAGTGTTTGTGTTCAATGTACTTAGAAGACTCAAATCAATGACAGAGATTGTGAAACCAGATGTTTACAGAAACACACAATACATCCCTTACACAGATGTTACTCTCAATAACTGGAGGTAGACATGTTGAGAATCAAAGGGTAGAAAGGCATGCTGCGGACACGCTGTCTGAAAGTGGATGTTGAGGCCAAAAGCATCCCTGGAGTTGAAGAGGAACATTTAAGGACTAAATTATTAACCGAAGAGAAGGATATGACACTTCTAAATGCATCTGCATCTGCTACAATAGCATAACTTACATGTAACGATAACAATATAAAGTGGAAGTGATATAAATTAAAATAGAAAGTAAAATATAAAATGAAAAGGTTATAGAACTAAAGGGGAAATAGACACATACACAATCGTGGTAGCTGATTACATTAGCATATTAGTAAGGAAATAGAAGATTTAAACTATACGACTTGAAAACTTGATATAAATGAGGGGTATAGACTTGTATATTTGAAGAGTAGAATACTTCATTGAATGCACCTGAGATTCGGAGAAAATGTATTCTGAGCAAGAAAACAAGCCTCAGTAAATTTAAAAACATTAAAATCAATCTCTGTGTGTGTCTGACCACCGTGGAATTAGAATGGATATCAATATCAAAAAGGCAATTGAAATTTTCCAAATGTATGCAAAATAGTCCTTATACTTCCCAATCATTTCTGAGTCAATTAGCAAGTCATAATTGATATTATACGCTATGTGAGCTGAATAACAATGAAAAGAAGACATCTCAGTATTGGTGAAATGCATTTAAAGTTGTGCTTAGAAGGAAATTGACTCTTTCAGGAAAATGCATTTAAAAGAAAAAAGGCTGAACGCCAATGATTTAGATTCCATGTCAAACAGCCACCAGGAACTCAACCTGAGCAGGTACCTGGCCACAGGTAGGCTCCCCCGGGAGTCCCTATTTCCTGCCAGGAGCACAGCAATTCTCGCCCACCTGCCGCCAGGGGACGATGAAAGACAGACGCCCGGCTACCACCGTGGAGACACGCGCTGTTGTACCTGGAGCTGGCGTTGGTGAACAGTGCAGCGAGGAATTTGTGTATGGAACCATCAAACACAGGCACAGGTATCCTCGTCATCCTGAGACTCTGACACACAGGGTCGTCTGTAGAGGCACAAGAGAGCAGACAAGGGAACGATCACTGTGTTCACCTTGCGAACTTCACTGGAATCGATGTGCAGGCTTCCTCGCCTGATCCGCAACCTCAAACCACTTGGCTGCCCTTGAAGTGCGGTACTTTTCTTTAAGAATACACACGGTGCCCCGGCTGGCGTAGCTCAGTGGACTGAGCGCGGGCTGCGAACCAAAGCGTCGCAGGTTCGATTCCCAGTCAGGGCACATGCCTGAGTTGCAGGCCACGGCCCCCAGCAACCACACATTGATGTTTCTCTCTCTCTGTCTCTTTCTCCCTCCCTTCCCTCTCTAAAAATAAATAAATAAAATCCTAAAAAACAATTGAAAACTGAACTTTCTCATCTTTGTTATAAAAAAGAAAAGAATACACATGGTGTCTGCTGGATGTACCAGAGTTGCTGGGCACACTTTTCTGGTGGTGGTGCTGGTGTGAGAAAGCACTAGGGATGTTTTTCTGTCTTCTTAGGTTTATCTGCACCTTAAACAAACGTTCTTCATGTGTACCTAACACGGCCTTGTGAAGAAGCTACTGCTACCCCAAGCCTGAGAATGGAATACAGACGTTTGCCGTAGGAGCGCCTGTCGAAGCAGACCAGAGCGTCTGCCCAGGGCGCCGAACCACGAGGCCCACGTGTCCGTCACTGTTGGCACGGTGATACCGCGGTGAACTTGGAAGCACACTGAACGCATGCTGGCAACATCACTGCAGCAGACGTCAGACTAAGACAGCCCTGCAAGGCCACGTGTCCCCCTCCGGTATCTCACCGTCCCCATCCGAACGTGGATTCCAGCAGCCACTCTGGTCTCGGTGACTCTCCGCTCACTGTGCCTCCAGGGCTGACCAAACCCCTGTGACGGATTTCTCTCTCTCCGTATTCATTAAGACCGTGTGTCCTTGCTCGTCCCCACGTTGCTGGGCTGAGAGCCTCTCTGCCCCTTGTTACGAACACCTTTCTGCTTTAATGTGTAGTTTACTTGTTGTTTCAAATCTCCCAGGTCCATTCTCGCTGGCCCCTGGACGGAGTTGCGGCCACCTGCCCGGGACTCAGCGCTTCGGCTGCTGTGGCCGCAGACGTCCAAGCCCCAGCGTCCAAGCCCCAGCGCAGGCGAGTCCCAGACTCCGCATCGCTGTGTATGCCGCACGGGGCTCCCTCCCATCAGCGGTTGAATCCCTCTAATGAGTAAAGGGGTTGAGCTTTATGTTCCGAGGCACCGTGAACATTCCGGTTTTAAGCACATGACCTCCATTATATTCAGGCTGGTATTTGATTCATTGCACTGGTGACCAGGCACTGTCACACACACAGCCTCGTGGAACCCTCCAACGCCGGCTAAGGGCAGGTTGTCATTTCAGGTTGCTGACAGCGAATGGAAGCTAGGTGAAGACCCTGTGGGCCATGAGCTGCCTCCTTCGGGAGCTGAATCACCTGGGGGTACATTTGAGTCTTTCTGAACTTGCCTCCTCTTCTAACGACGAGATTAATCTTGTCCTATGGGGGTGGTGACAGAATTTAGAAACATATGTGTGTGAAGAGCCTAACTGACGATGTTAAGACAGACCTTGCCACGCAGTGTAGGCTGAATACACTTGTGGCAAGGTCTTTGGCACCCTCGTCTCGTCTCACTCCAGTTCCGTCTATGATCCTCAGAAATGGCAGGAGGAGAAACGCAGGTCCTAAGGCTGCTAACCCAGACTGTGCTGGGCAGTGCCCCTGCGGCCTGGGTACAGTGAAAGATTGGGATGTTTTAGACATTCACACTGTCGAGGTGCTATTACACGGTCTTGGAGAGTTACACATTTTTCGTTTTCTCTATAATTAACGAGTCTCGTGAGGCATCACTCAGTCTGAACCATGCCAGGATGAGAACCTCTCGAGTCGCCAGGAATGCTTTCATTAACTTTCTTGGTGACCTTGGCCCCGCATCTCCTCAGAGGACGCAGCCTGGATGAACGGTGATCTCATCCCGCCCCAGTGAAAACGGTCCTGGGGGAGGAGGATGCGAGCTTTGAGGTCAGGCAACGACGCCACATAACCTACTTTTCGTTTTTTTTAATTACCAGTATTCTTGAAAACACATCGTTCTGAACCACGCCATGTAGTAGTAGCTGTCTGGCATTCCCTGAAATTATAATTCGGTCTCATGTGAGAGTCCTTTGAGTGATGAGGTTTTAAGCTGGTGGGTGTCTATTCATATGCAGTTGCTATCATGAGGAATGTCTAGGGAATACTATTTACATGCAATGGCATTCCACACACGTGGGGATTCACTGTTCTTCCCCTCGGTGTTTCTCTAAGCCTTGTTTGGGAAATATGAAGACTTCATTAGCTTGAAAATGATCTTTGCTTAGAGTGATTTAGTGAAGAAGAAAGTTTCTCCTTTTGTGCAAATGCTTTGGATAATAAATTTGATCTCCTTCGAGAACCAAGCACTCAGAATATGACACACGACACAGGGTGGAAGAGCGGTTGGGAGATATTTTTAAAAACTCATTTGAAGTCCACGGCATTCAAAGTCAGACTTAATTAAATTGAATTTATCATTCAGAAAATGGAAGTAATTCTAGCATATTGCATTATTCAGTACCTTAGACCCTGCATTGTTATGGCTGAACATGTCACCCTCAGACTGCCATGGAATGTGTACTGTATGAGTGTGCGTGTTTTCAAATAACCATTCATCAACTATCTTAACCAGCAATACAAATAATGCATTCGAAAATATTTCTCCTTTAGCACATAAGGTTTTTATTTTCATTTAGACATATTTTTAAAGAGGAACTATGGAGAACTTAACGCAGCAAGTACGACTAATCACACAGATAGCTTTTTTTCTTCTTGACAGAAGTAGGTCCTTTATTTTTCAGAGTTGGGAAACGAGCTATTGCCTTGGTGAAAGGTGACCTTTCCCTAAATTCAAGGTCCTCGTATCTGAATGGACAACGAAGTCCACACAAACTATCAATCCAACAAAGTAAGACCAGGAAAACCAGAGTGAATTGGGGCGGGGGAGAGGGTGGTGAGGTCCCAGGAGGGCTGGTGCTGTTGTCCCAGGTACAGAGAGCTGGACCCCGCTCACAGTGCGGGGCGTTGGGCACTGGAGAAGCCGTGTGGTTGCCTGGAGCAAATGGGGCTGTACTGTGCATCCCAGCTCCGGCCATCCCAGCGACATCCCGCCCCAAGGCTGGGCCAGAGACCCCACTGGGCCCTCACAGCAGACAGCAGCCAGAGGAGACCAGCCAGGACGGTGGCACCACTCAGCGTCCAGGGAGAAGGGCCGAGAGGCTCAGGTGCGTGGCAGATGTGAACCTGCGCGGTGGCCCACCCGGCGCTCACAGACAGCACCCCCGTGGCTCAGGAAAAAAAGGAGGGAGATGGGTCTTCTCACTTAGAGCCGAATTTGCTTTGATTTCGAAAAATAAAGACGTGCAACATTTCTTAAGTGTCATTGGGCGTTACAAATTGCCTATGTATTCTGAAGAATCCTGTAAATGGAAAATGAAACTCTGCAAATCTCTTCCTCGCTGCGCCCTCATAGTTATTTACTTCTCGTTTTCACTGGGGCCGTGGTAGAGAGCCGTTGGCTGGGAAGAACAAGAAGAGAGAAAACGAACAACAAAACAAGCAACAAACAGAAGCTATTTTAAGTTGACAGTGCTATATTTTCAAGGACTTGCCCGGTAGCCCAAGTTACCAGAAGAGGCATGTGGCTTTTTCTGTTTCCCCCCTCTGCGGCTGTCCACTTTATAATCTGGGTGCACGCTGACCGTTCCGCCTGCCTTTGAAAGCATACCTGTCTCTGTGTGCCCAGGTGCTGAATTCAGAAACAGGACAGTAACTTCTCCTTTGGCCTTCGGCCCAGAAAAGTTTGTCGTTTGGGTCGTGGGCTACAAAGTCATGCTGTGTCTGCACAGACAAACCAAATGGCCAGTTGGTTTTCGTGAGGCTCCTGAGTGTCTGGGCATGCTGATCGGTCAGCGCTTTGGAGGGGACACAGGGCAGGTGAAGTGTCACACCCTTATCGGCCATGTTCATTTATTTATGGACCCCATTGTCCCTCGGCCCAAGCCTGAGCCCTCGCTAGACAGGAGCGACAAACACTTCTGCATCTCGGCAGCTACTGCGGGGCTGTACGCAACTCCGCCAAACTGGCCCTTCATCTCTGCAGTTTCCCCCCTCCACCAGCACTGGCTGCACTGAATTATGGAGAAGCCACTCAGAAAATATTGTTTAAAGTCTCTCCTATAGCCCTGGCTGGTGTGACTCAGCGGACTGAGTGCCAGCCTGTGGACCAAAGTGTCACTGCTTTGATTCCCAGTCAGGGCACATGCCTGGGTGGCAGGCTCCAGCTGGAGGTGGACAAGAGGCAACCATACACAGATGTTTCTCTCCCTCTCTTTCTCCCTCCCTTCCCCTTTCCCTAAAAACAAATAAATAACATAAAAAAATCTCTTCTATAATACAAATGTTATATTACCACTATTTTTTCAATTGCTGCTTATCTCGAATGACCTTGTAAGCTATGCTCCACACCGAGGACACAAATCACAGGAAAAAGAAGTCAAATTCTGTTTGGGAAGTGGTGGGTGAGGGCAGACTCCCCACTGTCTCTGCCCTCGAGACACCGTCAGCATCACCCTACGTTGAAGACACTCAGAGACACCGAGAGCACAGGAGCTTGAGGGGGAGCGCGACCAGACGCATTGATGGGGGACGGATGACTTGGCTGATGCACGGGAACACGCACGCTCCTCTCCACTGACCAACATCCGCCTCGGAAAGACACGGGGCCCCTCCGCCTGCATTAACGTGTCTGTGGCAGACCAGTCTGAGGGGCCCTCGGGGAAAAGCGGGCAGCCATGTTCACAATGAGGAGCGTCAGAATGAAAGTTAAGGGGGGACACGGAGCCTATCTTTTGCATCACAGCACGTGCATCAGGAGTGTTTCTTCCCATCACATTGACTGAGGAAGTTGCTCACTAGGGTTCGATGTCAATCAAAGATCTGATTGAGCACAGCAGCACATTACAATTTTCAAGTATCATTAGGGACTTTGATTATGTGAAGGATTTTGCCTACCTATATTCATACATCTTTTTTACTGATGAATCTATTTTAAAAATCTCCCAGAGAGTCTCTGGTAAGATGAGTCTGTATTTGTACATGCGTTTTCAGGTATATGTGTGTTCTACTTATTTATGTGAGTGTTAATTGGCACTGCTGAAAATATATTCCTTGGGATATCAGTGTGTAAATGTTTTGTTTAAGAAACATATTTAGGGACAATAAATTTGATACATTCTACATTTAGGTAGGGTTAGACCATTTCTTTCCTTCAGAATGAGTCACCATAGGAATCTTACTGGGTGCAATCATGCATTTAGTGACTTCAAAAATCGCTGGCCAAGTAACACCCAGTGGCATCTGGAATGAGTTGAATAACGGCCCCACACAAACATGCCTGTGTCCCAATCCCCAGAACTTATGAAAGGTACCTTATTTGGAGTAAAGGTCTTTGTAGATGTACTTAAGGTCAGGATCTTGGAAGGAGAGATCATCTTGGATCATCCAAGCGGGTACGAAATCCAATGACAAGTATTCTTCCAAGACAGACGCACGGCGAAGACCCATGTGAGGGTGAGCAGAGATGCGGCCACAAGCTGAGGAATGCTAGCCGCCCGCAAAGCAGGGGGGGGGAAGGGACAATTGTCCTCCCAAGTCCCCAGGGGGAGCAGGCTGCATCAACACTCTGATTGCACTGCTCACTTCTAAAACTGAGAGAGAATAAAGGGCTTTTTGTTTGTTTGTTTGTTTGTTTGTTTTAAGCCACCCAGTTTGTGATAATTTGTTATAGCAGCTCTAGGAACTAATATAGCATCTATGGCAATGAAACATTTCTGTAGACATTAAAAATTGGTCCAATATTCAATTTCTCTTTAAAGAATTGTATATATTTTTGGTAAATAACAATATACCAAATCCTGAAAATATTAACCATTCTCGGTTTGTAAAAGATTTCTTATGTTGATTTCTATATATAACATATATGCTAAACACAATTATACATATAATTTTTATTCATAACTCTGATAATGTATAAAGAATGTGTCATCCTATAATTATTAGTTATTTATTTTACTTTTAGAATAATAAGGCATGTGCAAAAGAGCTTAGTTTTCAGATAAAGTAAGTATTTTAGAGTGAACTAGTGTATTAGGCAGGTAGTGTCTATGTCTTAGCACACGGATATGGGTTTAAATAGGACTTTTAAGTATAAAAATAACTTTTCTTCAGTCACATGGATAACTCGTACTCTACTGCCCACTTTGGAAAAGAATTCCTGTTCTAACACCCCACACTGCAGTGGGGCCCCTGACGCCGTCTGCCACGTTCGTATTTGTGGAAGAACAGCGGCACGCGGACTTCATAAGAAAACGCTAAGACAAAAACAGCGCCAGCAATAAAGATGATAATGACTCCCATGCGCTGAGGGATTCTCATGTAGCTGACACCGTGCGAAGTCTTTTACATAAATTATAAAACCCAGTCCTCGTGAAATATGTGCAAGACATTACCACCTCCGTTTTCAGAGCACAAGTCAGAGCCTCCAAGAAGTTACACAATTCCCCTAAATATCTTATATATATAAGATAAGAATTCGTGAGTGTAGGTGCCGGTTCATCCGGAGCTAAGATCTTCTGCAGAGCGTTTGCAAATCGGCCTCCAGGGCGCTTTCTTCTGTGGAGAAGACCTGTGTTCTCACGCTGAAACCACAGATGGGTTCCGTGATGGCTGTTTGCACCCAGCATATCAGAAGAAGCCAGTAAGACACATTCACGTTTTCCACCCGCAGAAAAGCAAATAGGATGTTCATAGACCCAGATTTCGGAGATGCACAGGTGGCGTGTCGCTTCGAGGACGGGGTCGCCCTGGGCGGGAGAGCGGGCGGCAGCGGTTTCCCCACCGTCTGTCCTTGTGCAGCCACCGCTGCTCCGGCTGGGTCGAGGGCTTGCTCCAGCCTGGGGACATGGGGCGTGCGACACGTGTGACAAAGCGGAATGCTCTTCTAAAAAAAACACACACACGCAGACAAACAACTTTCTGTGAAACAACATGCTATGAAAATACGGGGGAAGCAAACCTCTTCGTGAGCACCGTTCTTGGGTGCACGGGTGCGCGCAGTCTTTGGGAAGCGAAGAGGACCTAGTGCCCACGTAAAGGAGGCGGCGCCTGCTCTGGCCTCTGGCTGCGGCGTCTCGCCCATTCGGGATCATCCTGATCTTCTGGCTTTTCAGAACAAGTCCCCGCTTCCCAGGAAACACCTCTGCAGGGAAGGGGAAGAAGGAAATAGGCCCCTTTTCCTGCCATTTAGTCGGACGTCTCTTATCAGACGTGAAACTCTGATGAAGCTACATAGTGAGCAAACGTTTTCAATTGGCAAAAGGGGAAAAAAAATGACGCTTCGTTCAAACCCCTTCGTCTTATTCATTATTCACAAGTTCAATGTTTGCCTGTGTCAACCGTGTAAAAGTCTCCTGCTCGGGCCACTTCTTTGATTCTCGGATCTTTGTGGGGGCTCCCACACGGATATAAATAATTAAACTGGCTGTTCTGTTTATCTGTGTTTTTATGACAGGAGCCTCTCAGCCAAGAACCTAGAAGGCTAGAGAAGAATTATTATTTCCTGCTCTACCGTCTCTTCTCCCCGACCTTAGCAGTATTTGCATGCTAGCCCTTCAGCTCCTTTACAACATAGCTCCTTTCATCCTCTAGGAGCCCAGAATGTTACCAGCCTCATCCACCTAGATGCCAGGAGCAGAGGTGGGGGCGGGACCTATGAGACGTGCATGTTGTCTTGCAAGACAGAGACATGTCCTCATGTCATCAATCAACAAGCAGTGTCCTGGCCTTACTGCGAAGCATTTGCTTAACTCAGACCAACAAGTCACTTTGCAGGATAAGAGGGTCCGAGGAAATCTGGAGATTCACGAGGCAGCTACCCAGAAGTCCTCATTCCACCTGTCCATTCTTCTCTACCCGTGGTCCTGCCCTCGGCGTGAAAGAACTGCCCCGGGTGGGGGCCCACCTCCCTGAAGCTCGGCCACTCTCCCCATTAGGCGCTGGGCCATGACCTCCACTTTCTCTGTCTTCCAGCTTCTCCTTACATGCAGTTAGCGAGGCCCTCCTGCCCCCCAACCTGGTGTTTAGTGACCAACCCATCACTCCTGAGCTTAGTGATAGCCACGTGACTCCATTCTCCTTGCTGTTGCTACTTACCCTGCATTTCCCAAATGCCGGGTTCCACCAGCTAATGCACTTCTCACCCACAGTATAACACGGCAGTTCACAAACAGTGGAAGGTTTAGCAATTGCATTGTAGTCTTGCGCCAGGGCCCCACGGCGCCCCACCTGCCAGTCTTTATCACCAGCTGGGTGGCACCTGGTCCTGGTCCGAAATTTCACTTTCCCCTCCCTTCATTGGACAGGTCCTGGCACCGACTGCCATGGTGGAGGTCCCTGGGCAGTGCACTCTGAGACTACTCACATGCAGTGCACTCACTGGGGAGTGTGATTGGGACCAATACCTTGAAAGAGATGGAAGGTAGGGGCAGAGGGAGTGGTTGATTGTGGTGCACCCCTTAGTGACTTAAGTCACACCCGCGGCAGCTCAAGGACTAAGGACCCCTGAGCACCCCTGAGTGTCCCTGAGTTGTCTGGAGTGGGGCTGGGGAGTCGGGGCCTTTACCATTCACGTTGCTCTGACATGGAAGACTGGCCGCTTGTGAAAGGAATGGGGAGCTTGGACCCGTGAGCCCCCTAAGAAGACCTTCCCTGGGACCTTTCACCTGGCAGCACCCCCAGAAGCTGAGCACACAGGTGCAGTGCCCACGGGGAGATCTGAGAGTCTCCAACTGCTTGAAGAGTGTTTAATACTAAAATGAAAGAGGCCTCTCTTGTGTGGTAGATACATACACAACAACTAGGGATATCATTATATCACTTTAATTTTGTATTTTCCAAAACATCGAGCAAGCAATGTAGCACAATTCACCTTCGGCTTGTCTTACTTATTTATTTTTTTAAATGTATTTATTGCCTTAGGAGAACACCACTGACTTTGAAAGCGTTTACACGGCCATTTGGAGCCGCAGCGTGGAGGTCTTCCTGTGCCGTCCGCCCGTGCACCTTCTGAAATCCCTCTTCAGTGGACAAGAACATGAGCAACCACCTCCGCAGGGCAGGTGCCAGCGGGCGAGGACGACCGCACGCAAAGACGGGCGTGTCCCGGTCAAAGGTCACTCGGCAGTGGAGCCGATCCTTCTGAAACGGGACGGTGAGGCGCTGGGATGGCCTGACTGTGCGCTCAGCGCAGATTTAACACCCTGACAGTGCAGATGTAGCACCGACTTAAGAGGAACCCCCTTCCTGGCTCCCGATGAAGTCACGGACATTGAACTCGAGGGTCTGAAGTGCCGCGCCTCGGGCACGCAGCACCACGAGGACCAGCACGCACAGCTGGGCTGCGCGTCCAGGTGGCTCCGTGTGACTCTCCTGCTCCCAGGCCCGCTGCCTGCTACGTGTGCCCAGGGACCACATTAGGAAGATCATCCTGCACCGTCCCCAACCCAGGTGTCCCCTCAGTGACACCTGAGAGGCACGGTTGGTACTCCAGGATGAGGCAGTGACGTGAACCCCACTACATCCAGTTTTAGGAGCCCGGGGCCTGCCGGCAGAACACCCCTCGTAGGTGACTTCTCCCGAATAAGACCTTCAGTGATTTCAACTTCTGGAGAAAAAAAATTAAACTTTATACTATGCAACTGAAGAACGCCGTAAACACCAAAACTTCACTATCCACCTCCAATTACACACACTCTACCCAACGCCTGAAATGCCCTAATAAACCCCCTCTCCCACGCTTCTGTTGAGAACTGTCATTGCATTTTAATCGCCAAAATTTGTGTCAAGTTCTCTGTTGCTAAACATCTTTCAAGTGATCTCCGGAGATTTTCAGTTCCAAGGAGCATTCGAGGAAAGGGACATGCATTTGGGGCTCTGTTACTTACCAAAAACTGCAGCCCGAACAGAGAGCAGCTGCCTCTGCCATTGGACAGGCAAGGTGCAAAGTCTCCTGAGAACAACCTCGCCAACTGTCTTGTATGTTATGCGCATCCACTAGAACTGCCCGCCACTCGGTTTTCTTATCCTAAACGCCCAGCTCGCTTCCTTGGGACCCGGGAGAACTCAGCCCTGGTGTGTACTGTGCGTGAGAGGTCCAGCCGGACAGCAGGAAGAAGCGGTCATTGGAACCCAAAAGTCCGCTGCCCAGCCTCCCCTGGGCTACTTTTCTCTCCATCTACCAGTTTTCTCCATCCCTAGAGGGCAGGTAAGAGCAGTTCTTTCCCAGCAGGTGTTTGTGTGGATTACCTGGGTCAGTGTTTATAAACCACTGACAATGCAGGTTAGCTACTACCGTCATCCAGCATAATGTTTAGCATTTTACTTGTACGGGAAATATTAAAATCTCACTAATTAATGCATACACACATGCAGGTGCAGTGTGATTTTAAACGATATCTCGAGGAGTTAAGGGGCCTGCTGTGCACCCTAAGACTGAAATGACGTCTCTGTGACATGAAGTCCGAGCTGGACCCTGTCTCCCCCTTTCCCATGTGAGGAAACGGTAGACCTGCTGCTCTAATGTATTTTCGCCAGTCCCCGGCTTCAGAGGAGACAGCTCTGTAAAGTGAATGGAGAATAAATGAAGTAAACAGTTAATAATAAAACCAGTGTCTGATGGATGGCGTGTGAGTCTGTAGAAGTCCTGGTGAGTGCTCCGTGGGAACCACGCCCCGTGGGAGCCACGCCCCGTGGGAGCCACGCCCCACCGTCGTGCAGAGCAGCTGAGGAGTGAGGGTGGGGGTCCCACGCCACTGTGCGGTCTGCCTGCAGCGAGGGGAAGCAGCGTCCCTACGCTTTCAGTCCCTGGGTCCCGAGTTCCCGCCTGGGGAACTGTGCAGGGAGGCGGGCGGTGGCTGAATGTAGGATGCGCTCAGGGCTACCAGCAAGGAGATTTGCTGCCTCGTGAGTTATCGAGGACCCTGTCACCGCCGAAATACGTGCGGGGGCCGCGCGGCCATTTGTCAGGAGCGGTGGAGGGAGAGTTGCTGCATTGGGTTCAACCGGACGCCCACACAGGTCCCGGTGAGTGATAAGATTCTGCGACTCTAAATCTTGCCAAGGTCATGCAGGGCCTCCAGACAGGCTATGCTCGTGGAAAATACAACTGGGAAAAGGAGTTTTGTAAAATAAAAAGAAAACATGACTTGTGTGGCTTCTGCGGGAAGGAAGTATTTCACAGCGTACCTCCCGGTCAAGCAGAGGGAACAAATGTTTGCCGAGGTGGGGGGAGCCCGGCGGGCCCCAGGGGCCCATGCGGGTGCTGCAGGCAAGCCGCTGGGAAGAAGGGGTGGGCTGGGGAGCAGGCCCTGCCCTGTGATCGGGTTCTTCTCTGCATCCGTAAGGGGGCGTGCTGGCAGGGAGGCCGTGATGGGAACAGGACGGGGATACCCAGGGAGTGCAAGGTTCTGCACAGGTAGCCAAGGTCGACAGCACAAATCCACCAGCAAGTGTCAACAACATAAATTCAGATCACTGTCACAGCTGCATCATACTGTGTGTGTGTGTGTGTGTGTGTGTGTGTGTGTGTGTGTGTGTGTGTAAAAAAAGGGACCCATATAACATGAAATACTTACATGAAAAAAGCCTCAGGGTGATCCCAGCTGGGTAGCTCCGTGGGTCAGAGCATCCTCCAGATACACCAAGGTTGCAGGTTCGGTCCCCAGTCGGGGCACATACAAGAAGCAAACAACGAATGCATCGGTCAGTGGAACAACAGACCGATGTTTCTCTCCCTTTCTCAAAATCAATCAATAAAAAACACTAATAAAAACGAATCATTTTTTTAAAAACACCTCGGTGTGGTGTGTGGTATCTGATACTATCAATTGAATAGCGTCGGTTAATAGTAGGGAATGAAATCACTGTGACTTTCATTAGCTAAAAATGGATTTCCGTGACCTCCAGGAAGCCATCGCAGCTCGGGCGAAGAGAAATCTGATGCTCACGTGACCGCCAGTTTTGACCCTAATGAGGGGGTGACAATACAACCGTGCCAACGGTCGCCGCCAGGCCGTGAGGTTCTGCGGGAAGCGGGAAGGCAGGGGGCAGGTACACAACCCAGGTCTCCTCCCTCCGACGTGGCGAATGAAAATAATGACATTTGGCAAGAGGACTTGGCGTCCCCTGTCGCTGGGTTGTCCCTGGAAAGGCTAACGCTCATTGATGTTCTGGGTCTGTCCCTCCAGCAGCTTGTCACCCACAAGTTGATGGGTGACTCTCTACAGCGACGCTAGGAGGAAGCTCCTCCTTTGGACCTACTTTTTCGGAAGATAAACTGAGGCTCAGAGTCAGCAGAGACAGAGGTCGTTTCTGAGATACAAGGTCTGGACACAACCTTTAAAGCTCAGCTTCTGGAGAGGCGAGGTACAGGGACAGAGTGACAGGCGTCTGCCCAGAGTGGATGCCTCCTAACATGACCAAGGGCTCGTTTTTTCCCACGTAACTCCTGGGTAAAAGACATTTCGCCTTATTATAAAATTAAAAGCCAATAGTTTTGTTAAAGAAACATTTTTGTTTGGATCCAGAGAAGCCAAAAGCTTTAGGGTTACCTAAATCCAGATTTTGGGGGTAGACTTTAGGACGAAGTGACTTTTCCATGATTATTAAGTTTCACATTACTGTTGAGTTGGCCAAAAAGTTCATTTGGCCTTTTCCAGACAAAGGCCCGAGTAGTGTTTAGTTGTCTTTAACTTCATTGGAAACAATTTTGTTAGACTGCATTGTGACAGCTGTCATATCAACATGCATTTTTAAAAACTTACAGAGATTGGTGAAGTTTTGTGTAGCCATTTTAATGTCGAAGATGGGAAAAAATATGCACAGTTTTTGGCGTATTATGCTTTATTATTTCAAGAAAGGTAAGACCGCACCTGAAACACAGGGAAAACAAGGCCATGTGCAGTGTGTGGAAAAGGTGCCGCGACTGATCGAGCGTGTCAAATGTGGTTTGCGGAGCTCCCTGCCGTGGATTTCTTGCTGGACCGTGCTCCGTGGTTGGGCAGATCAGTTGAAATTGATAGTGATTCAATGGAGACATTAATTGAGAGCAATCAACATTGTACCACATGGGAGATAGCCAATATACTCACAATATTCAAATCAATAGTTACTGGTGAAAATGAAAATGTCTTATTTTACAAAAATAAATAAATAAATAAATAAATAAACAAACAAACTTTCTGGCCAGCCCAACACATTCAGTCCCTTCAGGTGGCTTTGGTGCATCAAGACAAACAAAGACACAACTCGAGCTGCTGGATTTCACCTTGGCCCAGCGTCCACGGCCGTAAGGACACTGATCCCTAACGGCTCCGCAGCGAGGACCCGCCCCGGGCCCTGCGGGGCAGCTGGGCAGAACACTGGGTTTTGACCCCCAGCTCTCTTCCCTCATTCAGCCTCTTAACGTGCTGAACAGAGCACTTTTCTGATTTCAGTGATGAGCTAGATTTTGACCAAAAAAGAAGACATCTTCCCTCATTTTGAAAATATGTACCTTTTTACCTTCACAATAGAAGCTCCCTGCTGAGTGCGAAGAGGTGAGTTGGACATGTACAAGATGCACCTCAGTGAACCTGGGAGCAACTATGAAGCATGAGGGGGCTGCGGCCCAGAGCTCGCGGTGCAGTGTGTGGAGAGACCACCTCACATGGGCGCGCGCACTGAGAAATGCGCCCCGCAAGCCTCCGCTGCTCCCCAAATATTGAGGAGGGGTGCACGGCATGAGCTGAGTAACAATTAACTACGAAAACTATAATTAAACAGTAAACTACTAGCAACTTTGAAAACACATAGTACTGGAAAAGTTCAAGTGTATCGACAAAGTGAACTTACGTCAGCCTTAAGAAAGTCGCTGCTTTCGTCATAACAAAACTGGAAACCGTCCCAGCAAAACGGAAACGCAGGAAGCCAGAGGTGACGCCAGCTCCGTCAGAAGCCAAAAAGGAATCGTGTCGTGGGACCAACCAGTGGTCAGTGGCTTCCTCCGCAGCTGCTGGCCCCCACGGCGCTGGCGAGCTCTCCCTGGTCCCTGGAGGCCCGGCACGTGGACTGACCAGTGTCCACGCGGTCAGGAGAGAGCGGGCAGGATCAGCGCGTCACCTGCGTGGGCCCAGAGGACATGCCGAGGGCTAAGTTCACCCGAAATGCCACGTTTTGCAAATGAAGTGTCAAGGATTTACAAAATGTGAGAATGTTCAGCAAATTTGAGAAACCTGAGGGCAATGATAATTCAAAAATCATTAATAATTCATGTACTTTGCCATGAATTTCACTGTTTTGTGGGGGAACTCAAAACACAGCATTTCTGATCTTCGTATGTTTTTAATCATAAACACTAATTCCAAGTATAATGCTAAGTAGTATTTCCAGCTGAGACTGTGTAGAACATAAATTTCTATGAAGTAACATGAAACAAGGATAGCCTTATTTTTAAGACATGACTTTTATTATGTCCAATTACATATATTTTCTAAATTATATTTTGAAAAGTATCTTCTAACAGTCTTTTTTTTCAAATATAACTTTTTTAATAGAAAGCTGACTTTAATTCGGAGTATATGAATTTAAGCTTTGATTACAATCATTCATCTGGAAGATACAACTTGGTATTTTCTCTCTCCCTCTAAATAGATTACAGTGATGAATGTAACCATTCTTCGCACCCACTCCCACTCCCCCACAGGTAAATACAGCTTTTGTTTAAAGCAGTACAGGTGTTGTACCCCTTGAAATCGGTGACTCAGGCCCTTGCCTTCAGGCTACTGTTGGTGGCCAAGGTCAGTACAGCTTCTTCAGCTGCAGGGTCCGGTCACAATCCGGGAGTTACCATGGCGACGGCGACAGCGGGGGGCCGGTGCGCCTTCTGGGGAAGGGACCCTGGGCTAGTGTCCTGGGATGCGCTTCTCCTTCCTGCTGCCTGGAAAACGGGCACCTGTGAAGTGCCGTGTGGGTGCGTGTCCATTTAATCCTCAGAGAACACTCACCAGGCAGCGTGCTCTCACTGGTTGTGCTTGAAGGCGAGGAAGCTGGGGCTCAAAGACATTCATTGTCTTGCTGAGGGTTGCCTGGCCCCCTGGTGACCAGGCAGAGACCTGCTTACTCTCGGTTCTGAGCCAAAGCCGGAGGTGTCTACGGGAGCCTTGACCTTCAAAGGCCTGAACACTGCTTAGGGCAGCGGTTGGGTCACGGGGGCCAGGGGCTTCTCGGCTGTGATGGCAGCACTTTTGCTGGGGAATGCGTCCACTCTGTTGGGGGTGGGGGATCCCCGCTACATAAGATGGCAGGGACCAGGACTGAGGTATAGACTCCCAGAAACCCTGCTATCCAACAGCGTTGACAAATGGCCATTTCTCTGTCCAAACCCCATCCCTCCCCCCACTCACGAGATCTTGGCAATGAATCCGAAGCGTGAGCAGTCCCATCTGACCAAGGCCAGTAGGTCGCAAGGCAGCTGCAGTGCATTTGCTCCACATCACCTCTTGGGCGACCTGCTGCTTGTCCCGGCCCCACAGGTAGGCGGGTTGCTGTGGGAGTGTCACAGACACCGCCACCAATTAGTTCCGCTGTGAGTGTTCCGAGAGGCTAGAGCAGGGGGCCGGCGGAGGAGCCCTGGGCCGAGGGGTGGCTACCCCAGACGGTCCAGCGGCTGCAGAGGGCGACTTCTGTAGATACAGGGATGCGCTGTCAACCACGTCAGGCCCAATGACAAAAGCCCTGGCTGGGAAGGGATGACCCCACCGTCCCGCGCTGCAGACCCCAGGCGCTCCGACCACCCGGGAAGCGCCTGTCACTCACTCGGAGGCTGGGAGCTCCTCCCCTTGGGGCCCAGGAGCCCCGCCCCCGGGCCCTGCGGCTGCCGCTGCGTCCTGGTTTCCTGCAACCTCCGGTGAGCGCACTTCTGAGCAATTCCTGATTCACTTCACCTTCCAGAAACGACGTCAGAATTCCCACAGGAGGGAAGGTTACTCGTTATTTCAAATCAATGCGGCGAGCGTGAGGACTGTGCATGCCCTTAAGTCTGTCGCAGGGAGGAAGGGCCGCAGACCCTCGCCGCCCCCTGAGATGAGAACCGAGTCCAGGCTGGCTGGTCCCGCACCCCTCCTGCTCCCGCCGAGCGTCACCGTGGAGGCGGGCTTCTCTGCGGACTCTGCACAGACAGTTCACGTTGTTAGCCACGGGTCCTGTAAATCAACAGACAGAACGCGTTCACACTTCAGTAATGAGCAGAGCGGCAGGTACTACGCTAAGTGCTGCGACCATAGTATACAGATAGTCGCGTAGCAACAAAAGGTAGGCATCAGAACGCAGGTCGTTTTTCGAAATTTACAGTTTGAAAAAAACTACCTCTGTGTTTTCATAGTGTTTGTAGATTTTTATTTTATTTTATTATTATTTCTTATCAAAGTAATAATAATTATTTATTAAATAGCTTAATAGATATTAAACATTTAAAACAATAAACAGTATTTATTAAATTATTTATTATTTTCTTGTTCTTCAAGCACAGTTGTCTCCACTTCTCCCCCACTTCCCTGTCCCGCCCCAGTGTTAGTAAAACTTTTTTAAAAGGTTTGTTTTGACTTCAAACAAATGACGATGCTTCTCGAACTCAGGCGGTCACGTCAGGTTTGCCGACTGTGCCGCCTGCTAACCTGCCCTCCGCGGGGACAGCCGCAGCGGAGAGTGTGATCCTTGCAACGTGAGCGTCGGAGCAGCCCGGTTTTTATCATGGCGTGTGTTTCAGCGACTCCGGTGGGGACGGAATCCTGGGGATTTACAACAGAAACATTTATTTCTAATATCAGCTGGCCCACTGTTGGTTAATTAGGTCATTTAAGCAAATCATTGATTGGGTTTTAGTTTTCCCATTAGTATTTGCAGCGTTGAATTGCTGGATAGCTCTTGGTACTTAGCAGTGCCCCGCGCTGCCCGTGAGTAACCCTGGAGACGATCAGCCTGGAGCCTGTCCGCCCTGGGCGGGGAGTGTCCCTGGCACACTCCGGACGGGCAGCTGAGATCGTCTGAAATGGCAGGTGCGCTTTCTTACAGGGGTAAGAACAGATCGCTGGTGTAGATGTTCCTGGATTTAGTCATACTATTAGTCTATAACATAGAAAATGTGGTTCAGGTCACTGCTTTAAAATCCTTGCAAGCTCCCAATTCGAGAAAACGCAAAATTCGTTTCCTGTTATGAATGGAACGCACCCCCTCCCATGCATAGGTTGAAGCCGTAAGTCCTGAGGTGGCTGCACTTGGAGAGGTGGGACCTCTAGGAACTTCATTTAAGGTTAAACGAGGTCAGGACACGGGGCCCTTGTCGGATGAGATTAGTGTCCTTACACTAAGAGACCCTAGAGGCCGCTCTCTCTGCGGGTGTGTGAAGGGCCCGTGAGGACCAACCTGCCACCTCTGAGCCCCGGGAGGGGAGCTCTGACCAGACACCCAGCCCCCTTGCATGTTGATGGGGACTCTGCCGCGCGGAACCCCTTTCTCTGGTTTAAACCACCCCGTCCTTGGGCGTTTCGTCCTGGCAGCCCGCACAGACCGGCGCTGTGTTGAGGGGACGTGGCCAGACGCTTCCTAAACCTGAGTCACAACCGTCGTCATTCCCATAGGACATTCTTCAGACGAGGTCCATGCCCCAAACTGTCTTGTGCACTTGGCACCGAATTGGCCCAAATTCCCCAATGAAGCCTTATCTTTCAGCTTGTTTTCTTCTCTTGCGATAAGCAAACACTCAAGAAATAAAGCCAAGATGCTGCCTCTCTCTCAGAGGGGACGGGGTGGGAAGGACCATGGTAGAGCGTGGGCAGGGACCGGTGTTGCGGGTGTGACCCACTGAAGACCCCTCCACTGTTCCACTGCGTGCCGTCTCCCACCCAGAGGGGCGGCGTCCCGGCAAAGCCAGACCGAGAGTATGTATCTCTTTGTCTGCCGTCTGCCATTGAAGCACAACCCTGCTCCCAGGAGCCTGAAGGTGACACAGCCCCGGTCCGACGTGGTGACGCAAGCTGGCCTCGGAAAGGCAGCTGCGTAGCTGCTTCTCGCCGGAGGCGACCACGCCGCCACGTTGGCTGTGCAGACACACCACCGCCACACCGCACGCCGCACGCCTCGGGTACAAACCAGCAGCAGTGCCTTCAGATGCCGCAGTTTAAAACGTCTCTTTAAAAATGCGTGACCCGTATTCCCTCTTCCCTGACCGAAGCAATAACCCTGCACCACGCAGAACACAAATGGGTTTGACACACATGTATAAAATAATGCACATGTACCCAGAGTCTGTTAACTATGCATTTGTTTCTGAAAAAAAAAAGATAATCAGATTCGGAACTGGATTGGTAGAGTGGTGGTCAGTCCAAGGCTGGACTCCATAAGCAAAAACAAGTATGCCGAGTGCTGTTGACGGGTTTGTTACGTAGACTCAACAAAAATATGCTTTAAAAAGGCAAGAAATCCATAGATATGAAGAAGTTTAAAATGGTGTCAAATCCCAAAGCAGAAGCCTTAGAGCTTTCAAAGGAAGTGAAGTAAATAATGTCTATTAACTTCCACATCAAAACCTCTGAACATTATACATGAGAGACACGCCTACATGTGAATGTAAAACAATATGAAATATAGAATACGTCCAGAAATAAAACGCTCTCCTTTTAGGCACGGAAGATTTAAAGCCACTATTAAAAAAAGCCTGTAGTGGAAATTTTCTTTTGTCATAAATAACTTCAGAGCAAACATAAATCTGGTGAGAAATCCACACACCACAAATCCATCACCGTGACTCTGCAAACGTTTGCCGAGCACTGGCTGTGCGCAGGCCTGGCCCACCCTGGCGAACCCGGGGTCCTGGGGCCCTGTGATCAGCACCCATCCTGGTCCCTCCATTTCCAAAACTCCTTGCCTGAGTGTGCACCGAGGCAACCCTTATCGTGCAGAGACGGGGAGGGAAACGCGAGGGGTGGAGAAGTCCCCCTCTGTGGAGTGCGCTAGCTCATTAGAGCAAAACTTTCCTAGAACGAGTCGGTGAATCCAGCCCTGGGTCGGCGGCCCACCGCTCTCGCAGATGGCGCTTTTATTTCGGAAACAATCTAATGCTAGCACCCCAGGGTGGGTGCTAAATCCGACTGGATGCTGGATACGGCAGACCAGATCCGTTTCTCCTTCTTCTGGCTCAGTGGACATAGAGGAACCTGGCAGAACCCAGGGTACGAACGCTTTATGCGCTCCCAGACAGTGCTGGTGACGCCGGGTCGCACACTCCACGACAGAAACGACAGCGGTTGATGACAGGGACTCTTGTATTCCAGGCTGGGAAAGAATGACTCAAGAAAAGGAAAGAATCAAAAAGAGCTAACAATTTAAACTCTTTGGCATGGATTAACTTTTAAGGATTCGACTATATTGGCAATCACATGCATTTAACCGTTGTGATATTGAGCTGTAAAAAGAGTTGTTTGGAGTTTTTCATGCTAGAAGCCGAGTGTGTCCATCCCAGCTAAAAACTACGCTGAGGTTCCTGGGCCCCGCCCTGGAGATCCTCAGATAGGGCTGCGCTACGGTGGGTGGTGGGCGGGACTAGGCAGGCTCCATCCAATCAGCAGTTTCCCGTCAAGTGTTTTTGAAGCAAGTGGCTTCCCGATGGCTGTTTAGAAGTAGCAATTTATAGGAATCTACAAAAGAATATCTTGTTCTTATGCTCAGTAAATATACAGCGAAGTTTCAGAGAGAAGGGGTGTACACTCTCCAGATCACTCTAAAAGGCTTCAGAGAGAGGGAGCTGAGAAGAAACTGGGGAGACCCTAAGTGGTTGGTGAATCTCGGGAAAGGGTGCGTGGGAACTTATGCACCACTTGGCCAATTACCCCGCGTTCGGACCGAGATCTGACGTCCGCAGATCCCCGTTGCGGTGGAGCTTGTCCTTGAACCAGAGCAGAAGAGAGCAGTGGAACTCAGCTGGCAGCTCGGGTCGGCGGTGTAGGCCCTGGACACACGTCACCGCCACGGGAAACCTGAGAGGCACAGGTGCGGCAGGTCGCCTTGCGTGTGCACGTGCGGGGGCGGGGGGTTGTGTTCAGTTCATGTGTGTGTGAGTGCGTGACCTTGCTATACCTGGTCTGTATACACACACACAAGGACACAACCCTACAACTCCATCACGCCTTTGTTGCAGCTGCCTTTATCACGTGAAGACACGAACGCATCCTATTTTTCAACGAATATGTGTTTTCATATATATAATAACCACTTACTACTTCTTTATGTGCATTATGTTTCATCTTTGTAAGAATCTTGGAAGCTATGTAAAACTGTAATTTTTAATTTACAGGAAAAATCGCGTCATTGTTTTAAGATATCCAGCTATTAAGTAGCAGAGCCAGGATTTAAATTGCGTTGTGTCTGATTCCAAACGTTATGTCCATCCAACCCCTTTAAGCTTTCCAACCTCCTAGGAGACTCCACTCACCTGCAGCGAGCCCAACTCCCCCGCGGGGTCTGGTTCTGTGGGTGAGCTGGAACATCAGCTCTTTAAGGTCCGTGAACGAGCTCAAGAAACCGCCACAACCAGCCAGAAGTGGCACGGTGTGTGGGGGGGGGGGTGTTTCTCCCGGTCCTGGTGCAACTAAACTCGCGTGAGGTTTCACACTGACAGAATCATGCGACAATTCCACACAAACAGGAAAAGCGTTCGCTGCAGGCCTGTGCGTGAGGGGGGAGGGGATTCACGCGTGAACTTGTTCCCTTAGCGAACGTGGGCGGCGAGGTCTGCCCGGCCCCGCTCTGGGGCGTCCGCTCGATTCCCTCACTCTGCAGATATTGATTAAACATCTCCCGTCCGCCTCGCACCGTCCAAGATACGGATTGATGCTCTATAGTGAGACACCAAAACTGCCTCTCCAACGCAGGCAGTGATTTTTAAAACTTTCATAGATCCGGGAAAATAGAAAAGATTAAAATTTTGAAAAATAGCTCTAAGAAGTTCTTCCTGGGAGGCTTTGTGTCAGATCTCCGGAACAGAAGGGTTTCAGGACAGGCCTCCCAGAGGACGCAGAGAACGCGGTCTCCATCCCGTCCCCTCTGGCTGCTGCACCTTGACGCCGTGTGCTGAGGCCCCGCCCACTTCTCATTTCACAGACAGACGCTTCTCCTCGGGTCCTCCCAAGGTGGGAGGGACAAGGGGTCTCTCTGGGGTAGTGTTCATCAGGGCACTGCTCCCGCTCAGGAGGGCTCTCCACCCTCGTGACCTAGTAGTCAGCTCCCCAAATCTCCGCCTGCAAACACCATCACCCTGAGATTTCCACGCGTGAAATTTAGGGGCACGTACATATTCAGTCTATAGTAGACGTCCAGTTCAATTTAAATTTCAGATAAACAAAGAATTGCTTTCTTGTAAGTGAAGCTTTTCCAAAAGGCTGCATGGAACACAGTTAAACTAAAACAAACATATGTTTGTTCATCAGAACTTTAAAGCTAACTCATCAGCTTGTACCATCCTTATTTTACGGAAGAGAGATGAAGTAACCCCCAAAACCAGTGAGTGTTGGAGGTGCAACCCCCACCCAGAAGCCTGACTCAGTGTCTCCACCACACCCACCGTAGTTCACAGTCTCGCCCTCAGCAACTGAGGGTGTTCATATGAACGGTAGCAAGTATTCCTTGCAACAATGATTAAATGTCTCTATTTTGTTCCACTGAGCTTTCTAGAATTCAGATTCTGCTGCTTTACGTTGTTTTTTAAAGAACGTTTCTGTTCCTAATTTTTCTAATCATGCCTTCATTTCTTTATGTTAAATTTCTAATGTCTTTGGTACTGTCTTAAGAGATAACAATGTTTTTAGGCAATCGTGAGAGATCACTGCTATTTTTCTTACTAGTTCTGGTGAATCACGCTTCTCTGCTCTCCAGAGAGAGGTCACCGGGAGAACCACCTGTGGCTGGACGAGGGGGGCCTGTCCACTCAGTGCCCCCAGAGGGACACGGTGAAGAAGTGGAGGGATGAGGAAGTGCTTGAAGGTGGCCCCTCAAGGTGCAGCACCCGCATTTCTGGGCTGTCCTGCGGAAGGAGTGGGCAAGCTCCTAAGGCAAGCTCTCAGGCGCTGAGGAATAGGACCAGGAAGATGGAGGTCATTAAGTTGGCCCACTGGCAAACGAAGTACTGGTGACGGTCCCCCTTGTTACTCAGAGGGGGGCCAAGGGGACATCTCAGGGGACACGAGGTGGCATGTCACCATGTCTCACACAGTCCACACCTTTCACCCAGGACTGCTCACACTCCCCTGTGAACCTGCTGCATCTGCTCCTTCACGGATGCTACCTGACCTCTGCCACGTTCTTCCTCCCCTCTGCTGCTAGCTCTTCCTGGCTTCTCCCTTCTTAACCCCCACATCTTCCCCAGTGGACGTTTCCTGGAAGATCTGCACAGCCTCAGCAGGACTTGGTGGGCATTGATGTTTTTAGTCCGTGAGCCACATTGCTGCTGCTTTTGCTGAAAATGGTGATTGTGGCGTCTCTCACTGGCTGCCCCCCACCCACCCACCTGGTCCCTTTCGTCACATCCCGGAAAAGAGTAGGAAAAATATGGTCTCAAATGACTCTGCTTGCAGAACAATTTGCAGATTAGGGCCATTCAAAGGTTTTTTTAAATTTTGTTGCCTGGTAAGTAAACTTTAATATATAGAATTCAAGTTTAAATCTCCAAAACTCTGCTGAATTTATTCTGACGACACTGAAGTGCAGAGGGAGTGAGCTCACCAGCTCTCCCTGGAATCGCTGTGCCCACCGCGGCTTTGGGTCCGCGTTCAACCGGTCCCAAATGCATGCCTCCTTTTTCCTCTTTTTTTTTTGCTCCTTCTTTTACATGACAGCATAACACATGGGAGTGCTTGAAGTCTCACTGACAAAATAAGGTCAAGGTTGTTTATACTTCAGAGAAGGACAATCTCATTCTCCCCAGAAACGCTTGACTGCAGACTAAACCAACCGACCCACACGCCCCAGATACCTGAATGACACGTTAGCATCACGATTTATTTCTGGTTAGATTTCATTTGAATGTTTACTAAAATGCCACATACCTAGATTATACCATAAACTATAGTCTCCTAATGATAAAAATAGATATTGAAAATCATTTAACATTTAACCAGAGCTCCAGTTGACATTCACATCATACAGTACTTTTCTGCAACATCTTAAGCAATCGCAGAGGCAGGACAACTCCCTCGGTGCCCACCGGCATGGTGTGGCGCTGGCCTCGTTGAGAGAGGATGTGCTCTTGGGTGTGAAGTCTATATACCATTGTTAAATGTCAAGACTGTTTTTCTGAAGTGTCCTTCTTTTTTCTTGCTACCATCTGAAGTATTTGTTAAGAAGACTGCGGTTTGCCATATATATCTTATTTGTTATTATATTCTGGGCTGAAATCCGCAGAATATCCCAATCAGTATTTTAAAAACATTACTCTTTGCTTCTCTCTGGTCTGTACATTATAATTCAGTAGAGTAGCCCCCCGCCCCGCCTTTTGTCTCTGTGATGTTGAACTTCAAAGCTATTATCAGACATGTTTCTGTCTTTGTACTTCCTCACTGCTAAGCTGCCAAATGCTGTCAGAATCCATCAGAGCTGAGGTATGAATTAAAGTAAAGAACATTTTACTCACTCCACATCCATGATCTATTAATTCCTGTCCCGTGTAATCTCTCGGCCTCATTTGGAGGATTAGGGAGAGTCAATTTAAGCATGACATTGCTTTTCAGTTATTGGATGGGAGATCAGGCTTACATTAAAGAGACTCTTCTTTCATTTGTGCAAAGGTTAAACTACAATTGATAATTCAAAATCAGGTCCTTGTATTATCTCTGGATTAGCGAGTAAGTAGATCAAAATGAAACAGAAACAATATTCATTAGATTGCTTGGCTAGGTATGTGTAAGAGTTGACAAGGCGGATGGTTAAATTAAAAGTGAAGGATGACTCAAAAGACCCAAGTGCAGAAAGAGAGAGAAAAGGACAGACACACACAGAGTAAAAGGCGAGAAGCTGAGAATCAGAGGCGGACACGGAAGACAATAGAGGAAAATGTCCATGTAAACTATCTCATGACACTCACAAATAACACCCCAAGGCTTGTTTCAGTTTGTCATTTTCTCGTGTGCCCCCCAGTTCCTCTGAATCTTCACCCACCCTCTCATACTCTTGCGAACGTCCTTTGTTTCTCCACAGCAGCACCCCTCCGGCCCGCGATCGCCCTGGGTGCAGTGGGCAGGGTCGCCTCAGCCTCCCCTTCCCAGCCCCGCCGCCCTCTGCCCTTTTTCAGGGCATAGCTCCGTGGGCTCTCTGCCTTTCGCCTTACGGACAGCTGGGCTCCACACGGGGCCCTGCATTGAGGAAATGGCGAGGTTCGGGGAGATAACTCGCACCAAACAGGCTGGTGCGTCTAGCTTGCTCAGGGAAGGAGACTCCCATGGAGACAGAGGCAGCCTCCTCGAGAAAAGATTTGGATGCGCTGTACTCACGGGCACTGGGAGGAGCAGGGAGAGACCGCGGGCACCGGGGCAAACCGTCCTGGGGGCCTCAACTCGCAGAAGCTGCTTTGCACTGGTACGCCCAAGAAGTAAAATCGGGGCTGAAAACGGACGTGGAAGGCGACAGAAACGGCGTGCACGTTGGAATACGGCTGGGAGCAGGCGGCGTTGTAGGGTGGGGTGAGAACGGAGAATAAGGCAGGACACTCGGAGGATGCGAAGGACCGTGGTGACCGCGAGGTCAGAGAAGTCAGTCTGCGAGGTTTGGGGTGTGTGTCTGCTTCTGTGGGATGGAGACTCAGCAGTCTCTGCCCCCCCACCCACCCACCCACCGCCTCCGCAGCCCTGCGGGAGGTCGGGCGGCTGGGGCGAGAAGCGCCCTGGGAGACGCCCCCTCCCACCGCTCCTCCGGGCAAATGCGGGGTGTTGCAGGTGAGGGCGGGCTGTCAAGCGAGGGCCGCCGAGAGGTCATTTGGTGGCAGACATGAGAAAGCTCCCCGGGGTTTTGTCTGGAAACACCCAACCTCCTTTTTAAGGCACCTGGTCCACAGCCACGACTCACACCCCCCGCCCCGCCCCCCGCCAGCCTCTCCAGCTGCCCTGCCCCACGGCCGTAGGGCTTCAGAAGCGTTTGGTAGCTTGAATGCCTCCGTCTTCACGATTTGCGTATGCCGGTTTGGACAGGCTGAGAACCAAGTTACGAAGTCTGGAAAAGCGGTCAGCATTTCAAGCACGCCAAGCCGCCTTGGCCGGGACCCTGAGGGACGCGCGACCTGAGCCTCGCTGGGTAAGGCGGGGAGTCATGCGTATTTCACACGTGGGTCTCGCTGTCCAGATAAGTGCGCCTGGAATGGCACTGGAACGGCGGTGACGAGTGTAAGGGAGAGGACCGTGTTCACAGAGTTCCAAACTCGCTCCCGTGAATTGAACAGGGCCTTTCTCCCCAGCCCTGCGGGGCGGCGGCAGAGTCAGGGTGGAAACGGTGACACACGTCACACAGAGCACGGACTCTGCAGGTGCACTGCCTTCTCCCGGAGAAGCGGAGTTCCCCGGGAGGGAGCACTGGTTCCCACTCGGGACTGTCACACGCGCACACCCACGTTCAGGCGGGAGGCAGGCAGGGCTGGCTCCGCGGCGTGCCCGCACCCCCACGACGACGTGTGTGGGTGAAGTCGACGTAACGCGTGCATTTTACCAGCAGTGGATGTGCAGAAGGAGGCCGGTCACCAAGGCCCGACCACCAGCCATGTGCGGGGACAGCCCAAGGCTCTAACGGTGGGAAGGGGGCTTGTCTGACAAAGCATCTGGAAGCAGTGGCCCGAGAGCGCTCTGCAAGCCCAGGCCTTCGGAACCTCGGCCAGCGTTGGAACCCACCGCCCAGGCTGCTTTACGTTTGACGGGTCTGGTGGAGGGGGCCCCAGCGGGAGGCAAGGTCCTCCCTCCAGCACAGGAGCGGAGCCGCGCCGGGGCTCACCCATGAGGAGGCGGTGTCCGTGAACAGGACGGCCCGAGAGAAACGGACATTCCCAGCGAGACCTCCCACCCAGGCGGCCGTGCCCCTCGTTCCTGAACACCCCGTGTTTCTCGCTGGGCTCTGGGACGGGCAGGTCTGAAGGCTTTAGTTCCAGGCTACTGTCCCACCCCCCTTGCAGCGTGGGCGTAGCCCCCAGAAATGCGCATTTGTTGTTTCCCGGTGTCTTGGAGAGGAGTTTGAACCCATCTTAGCCCAGATTTGTCTCATCTCTCTGCAGTGCCCGGACCTCGTCCTCGGGGGCCGGATCGGGGCTGAGTCTCCGCAGCACCACGGCCAGCTGGCGGGAGCCAGGCGCAGCCTGTGACAGCAGGGGATCACGGCGCAATCCTCATTGGACGCCCCTCCTTGGCCGTGTGACTCGGGGCAAACTATCTTATCTCACAGCCTCAGTTTGCTCACTTGTAAAGTGTATAGTTATTCGTGTCACGATTAACACTGTTGACATTTAAAAATGGAAGTCAACCATCTACTGAGACCCTCACCCCCCAGAGGAGCAGTGCTGACTCTGACAGGTCACACCTCTTCAGTGTCAACGTCGTCTTTTTCCTCGACCAGTTCTACCTCCGCACGTTCTTCAACTTCTCCCTCGTAACGCTTTCCCCATCTTCAAGAGGCAAGTGTTTTGAATGAAGACCCTGTATTTCTAGTCAAATCCCCACAACATCTAAGGATATTTTCTATATTTACAACTTGTATGTGCCTACCTGTATGATATTTCTATCAATAAAAGTCAAAATTTTCATCCTAAAAAATTATAGAAATAATTTACAATATGTCCCATGCAGAGTCATTGTCTTCCCAAAGAGGTCTCACTTCTTTCTTTTTAAGATTTTATTTATTTATTTTAGAGAGGGAAGGGAGAGAGAGAGAGAGAGAAACATCAGTGTGCGGTTGCTGGGGGTCGTGGCCTACAACCCAGACACGTGCCCTGACTGGGAATCGAACCTGTGGCACTTTGGTTCACAGCCCGCGCTCAATCCACTGAGCTACGCCAGCCAGGGCTCGAAGTCTCCATTCTAAGCTCACCGAGTGCGACTGTGTCAGAGGACGGGTGGGGCGGGGGGGGTTTCAGGTTGCGGGTAGAATTCAGACTTCTAACCATCTGACCCTAAGATAAGACAGTCATCCTTCCCGATCCAGGCAGACCCCATGAGACACATTGGGTCTGTGAAGTGAAAGGGAGACTTGGAAGATGACCACAAACACGGCAGCAGGAGAGGCTCCTGGCCCGGCGCTGCTGGCTCTGAAGACTGCAGAGGGGCCCTCGGTCAGGGGCGCAGCTGCCCACTACACGCTGCAAAAAGCAACACAATGTGCTCCATGCTGAATCCTCTGGAAGGCGCCTTCCTACATCGTAATCTTCATCCAGCGAGGGCCACGGCGGACTCCTGACCTCTCGGGCAGCGAGGAAGGAAGTTCCTGTTGTTCTGAGGCACTAAGCGTGTGCTCATTTGTTCCGGCACCAGCACCAAGTTAGTGCACAATGACAGCGATACAGAAAACAGGGGACGGCAAAGATTTCACCCCGTTGTGTTGCAGATGGAGAAGCCTTAGTGCTCAAGGGGACGGCTGGGTCCCGCCCAAGGACTTGCTTCTGGGCAGCTGGCCTCGCATCCGGTCCCCCTTCGGAGACAGACAGCCATGCCCTCTCTCACGGCACGTCACGAACAGACGGTGAGAGCAGCCTTTGTAGAGCGAGGGCTAGAACGCGTTGTTACCATGCTTGAGAAAATATAAGTCAAGTTGTATGTGATGACTGCAATTTATGTTCACGTGTTAATGTAGATTTGTGCTTATAGTTCATAATGTAAATTACATATGATGTAATGAATATTTTTGAGTATGCTGTGTCTTTATAAATCATAGTACTCAAATATATAAGACCATTATAATTATTTTACACATTGGCCAAAAAAGGTTTGCACAGGCCACATAGTGTCAATTTAAGGAGAGAAATAAACTTCATCACAAGGAAGTGACCCCAGTTATGCCATATAACTAAAAATAAGACACACAGTAGAATTAGATAGTTTTTGCTGCTGGATACATTTCCGTGATACTTTAGGCTAAAAAATAGTGTCTTCACACTTTACTGTACTTGTAGAGAAGATTAAAACACTGCAGTGTGGGCAATGTTTGCTGGCAGCAAATGGTGGTGATTTCAAGACTATTAGGTAAACCGTCTTATACTTTCCATCTGGAGGTTACCACCGCCTCCATCTACGGCACTGCAGCCGAATGGCCGATATTAAGTAGATAAACTTTTGAAAACAGAATGCATAAAAAGTACCAATTCCGTGGTGTGATTCTAAGATAATAACCTTTTCTCGTGCCTGCTAAGTGTTCGATGCAGAATAAAGACAAGAGTCCCTGCATTTCTCGCTGACAAGGCCGTTGTGGAGATTATTGCAACAAGAGTAAAAGCGGAGAGCAAACCCGTGAGGACTGGCTGCCGTGAATTTAATTATTCAGTAGATCCTCATGGAACTCGGACAAGGAATCATTTTAAATTTCCCATTAACACGGAAGCATCCAACAATGTGTATGTGTTGGGTTTTCAAGTTCACAGTTTGCCACCACTCCACATATTAACTCCGAGATGTGTGCCTGCAAGGGAAAAATAAGTTCGGACAGACACACCACAGGCGTCCACTGATTAAAAGTTTTCGGAAAACACTGCATGTTCGCGGTAAATCATCTCAAAACAAAGAGAGATTGACAACCAAAGAAAATAAAGTTACTGTGCTTCTCCCAAGAGAAGGTATTTAAAGTTAGTATTTTAAACACTGTTAAGGAAGTCATAGTAATTGTGCTACGTTGCAGCTTAATTAGTCATAGTGGGGTTTTTTTTAACAATTGGGCTGTTTTCATTCAAAGAAAAATGTCGTTGTAACATTATAATGCCCCATGCAGGTAAATCTTTGCCTTTGCTAAGCCACTAATATGGGACTGGATTCCAAGAGTGGGATGGCTGAATTTAGAGAAAATGTACGACTTAAACATTTTGACAGTTTATAATCCTTTCTGCCAGAAATATTTATACATGCCCATAAACCTGTAAACTTGGCAACACTAAAATATTGCTGTTAATGTCTTTTTTATGTTGTTGGCTTTTGTGAATTGTTACTTTTATCCTTTCTTCCTTTTAATTGGGATTTTTGTGCTTTTTGTTTGTTAGAAATTTAAAATATGTCGTATCTTAATGGATATCATGAGCATTTTCTGAACTAGTGAATATATGTCAATTATTGTTGTTTTAAAACATACAATTTAACGTCATTACATATCTCCTGTACACGGCTAAATAAAATGACAACATGATTTTGGCCTTTCTGCTATTCCTATTTATTCTTTTGTGTGTGTGTGTGTGCGTGTGTGTGTGTGTGTGTGTGCATGTGTGTATGTCCAGAGAGGGAGGGAGGGAGGGAGGCAGGCGAGGGGGGACCAGGAAGACCCTGCCTTCGGCGCGCACCCCCGCGAGGTGCGCTGCGCTGTCTCTGGGTCCTAAATCCCCGTGAAGCAATCCCGGCCGGGGCTTTATGGAGCCATAACCTTGTCTTTGGGCCCCATCACACTCTCCCTCCTGATCCGTATTTTCATGACATCACTCACATATTTGCTCTTCCAAATGGATTTTGCAGCTATTTTGTCAGGAACAGAAAGAACCATAACACGGAGAGTTTCACTGGAGAGGTGGCACAGACACACAGACTCGAGGAGGCTGAGGGGTATGGGACGGTGGTGGGTTCTCCCCGGGACACAGAGGGTCGCCCCTTTCCTGCAGCACTCCGCGCGAGCCTTCGCCGGGCCCCACAGCCCCCTCGCCCTCCTCATTTCATCGCCGTAAGCAGTCTTTCTCTGCAGGAGGCAAGCAAGCAAGCAAACCAAAAAAACCACTGAGAAGCAAAACATCAAACACCTTAGGGCTCTGCGTCTCCTGCACTTACTTTAATTCCCGGTACTCTCTACCATGTGCAGGCGCCCGCTGGTGTTGCCCCTTCCTGAGAGTCACGGCCAGGGGTCCTCAGGCTCGGGGGCCGTGTGCTGGCAGCCTGTAGGGGTCTGCCCGATGCCTTGCCTTGCCTGGAGGTCGGGGTCTGCACACCCGCCCATGCGGCTGCCGATGACCCACAGACCCCTGAGCTATTAGCGACACCCCAGAGAGGACCTGTCCCGTGGTCAGCCTCCCCTGGACTTGGGGCTCGGCGGGCTCTGCAACCCCCAGGCCACAGCAAAGTCCTCTCCGAGTATCCTGGCGAGTCTTCCAGAAGGTTCCCAGAAAAGGCAATAAACAGTCACTTCTTTACAATGGAGAACCCACCGGAGTCAGGGGGTGGGGTGGGCGCAAAAGGTGTTCCCCAAACCATGCATGCAGAGACCGGCCATGCTCCATGCATTCCTGGGGGGCACCTCCCCCCACCCCCGCCCCCGGCCAGGCTCTCCGGTGGCTCACAGGCAGGACGGCAGCCGTCCCTCCCGCTGACTCATCCCACACAGCAATGTCACTGACCCACCACAGTCCCCCAGGGTCCGTGGCTCACGTGCAGGTTCACAGCCTGTGTTCCGCGCTCACAGAGCCTGCCCGAGCGCGAGAGGGGCACCGGCGGCTCGAAGGGGCGGAGGGAGGACTGAAGGTGGAAATGTTGGAAAGCGTGCGGGAGAATGAGACACGGAGCCGTAAACAGAGACTTGAAATCCAGCGCTGTCCACAGAGTCGTCACCCCGGGCCCCGGCCCCTCCGTAACAGAAGCAGCGTGGACTGCAGGCAGGTTTTTATTGCTTAGGCAAAATATTGGAAGATGTTTCTCTAAAGGAATTCGATCAACCCTTTGGAGGGAGTCCTGGGACAGATATTGAGGCATTAACTCAAGTAAAAATTTCCACTGTCGGAGAAAACAGAAGCCAAACACCATTTGAAGGTGATAAAGAGAGATTTTTATCCGATAATAACTGTTGCAGGCGGGCAATAACCACTGTAACCTGAGGTCAACTCTTCCAGAACAAAGACGGGAGAGATTCCAGCACTGGGGAGTGCTGAGGGGAACGCAGCCAGGGCGGCGTGGGTTTTCTGATCAGCGCTTACGCAGGGGAGAACCAAACTCTTCGTGTCTGTGGGACAAGATGCCACGGTCCAGTCGGAGCAAGGCCGCCCCCGAGGGTGGGCCGGTGGGTTCGTACCCTCCCCCAGGGCTGGGGCCCCGGTGAAGCCGTGTGTCCACACTCACGTTTGCACTTTAGAGAGACCCTTCCGGGCCCTGGAGGAGACAGCTCCGGGCGGGAGGAGACTGGCGTCTCCAAGGGGCAAAGGCAGACTGTCTGACCACCAGCGTCCTAAACCAACTGCTCTAAGAGGCGGTGCCAGGTTCCACCTGCTCATCACTGGCCGGAACAACCGGCACATTCTCCCCGAGGCCAAGAGCTCTCTCAGGAGGAAAGCGATCTGTAAGATTAAGTGTGGTTCTGGGAGTAATATGAATAGTACTAGAGAAAGAGTTCGGAGTACGGTAGGTAGAGGCAGTAGCCACGGTAAGGTACACTAACAAGAAATGCAAATAAAACCTCGGCTGGTGTGGCTCAGTGGATTGAGTGCCAGCCTTTGAACCAAAGGGTTGCTGGTTTGATTCCCAGTCAGGGCACATGCCTGGGTTGTTGGCCAGGTTCCCAGTAGGGGGCGCTCAATAATCCTTTCCCCCTTCTCTAATAATGAATCAATAACATCTTCTTTAAAATGCAAGTACACACTGGACTTTTATAAGGAGCTGGGGACATAACCACATTGTGGGAAGGGGATAACAGTGGCAAGATGGCCAGAGGAAGATGGGGGAGCACAGAACTCCGACGTCAGTGTCCCCGGAGGGAGCCAGTGCTGTTCTGGGGACTGGCCCCAGTTTCCAAGACGAAGCCCAGCCCCCCGGGGGCAGAGCACAGAGTTTGTTCCCCATCCCGCGCCATCTGCCTAACGGCGACCTCGGGGCCAGCATTCTGCCACTAGGATGACTGGCAAGCTATTTTTGAGCGTTTTATTCTCCAAATTTTTCTTCTGTATGGCCTGTTGTATTTGGAATTTGGAAGAGGTTTTAGGAAAGGCTGCTCGCCAGCTGCCATTCTGTACTCAAGTTCTTTTGATGGATCTAAATTACTTGGTAGTGCTGGTCTTTCCGGAGATATTTCCTAAAGTAAAGAAACCCAAGGAGCATTTTTGCTAGGGGAGTCTGGACACAGTGAATGCCTCACCGGTAAGGAGACACGACCATGCATCTCTCCTTCCTGTTTCTTGGTGATTTTATTTTGTTTTCTTCTAAAATGACTCATTTTGAGTTTTCATTTTGTCTTGGTGATTTTGAAAGTCATCAAGCGGAATAGTGTGCTACTCAGAAAAAACCATAATGCATTTTTCCGTTTGTTTTATTGTGGTGAGATACGCACACATAAAATTTACCCTTTTAAGTGTAGAGTTCAGCGGCAGTCAGTGCATTTACAAAGGTGTGATCCTCTCCGCCTTCCGTTTCCAGGGCTCATGTCATCTTATAAAACTGCAACTCGATCTCCATGAAACCGCAGCTCCTCCGACCCTCCCCCTCCATCTCCGGCAAACACCAGCCTCCCTTCCCTCTCATTCTGACCACCCAGAGCGCCTCCTTCCAGTGCAAGCACACAGCGTTTGGGCTTTGTGACCGTCGCATTTCTCTTACTGGAATTCACCTGGGTTGTAGCCTGCGTTAAAATTTCTTTCCTTTTCCCGGCTGGCGCAGCTCAGTGGATTGAGCACAGGCTGCGAACCAAAGTGTCACAGGTTCGATTCCCAGTCAGGGCACATACCTGGGTTGCAGGCCACGGCACTCAGCAACTGCACATTGATGTTTCTCTCTCTCTGTCTTTCTCCCTCCCTTCCCTCTCTAAAAATAAATAAATAAAATCTTTAAAATAATAAAAAAATCTCTTTCCTTTTTAAGTCTTAATAATCGTCCATTATGTGCGACCACAACCAAACTCTGCATATTGAATGAGATAAAGCAGAAAATGAGTTAATGGCCAGGCTCTCGGTCTGCAGGCTGGGAAACTCAAGGCTACGAGAGGGGTGAGTTCGGAGTCACAGACTAAGGCTTGTTTAGGGGCAAATGTGGGAGGCATTAGGCTTTTCGGCCGATCGGCTACCTGATGGTTTTTCTCATTTGGATCAGGGTAGCCGAGTCGCAGAAACAAGGAGTCCGGAGATACACAGACAGATTCACTTTGAGCACTGGCTAGTTTCATCTATTGATTTCTGAGAAGGGCTATACATTCCTGGAAGGTCAGGTGAAGGTGATTTTGTCTGTTTGGAGTTTTCTCATGTGCCTGTGTTGAGAGTGTCCATTTTGTTCTTGACGTAAGTGACTCCGTGTTAGTTTGGTTCTATTCACGTTTGTACTGCATTTTGCTTATCCATCCATCTGTTAATGAACACTTGGGTTACACTGAATCCAAAAACAAAGACTTAATTTCTGACCCCATACATGGTCTACCCGGGAACATACCCAATGCACTGTTGAGAAGAAGAAGGTATTTGCTCCTGTTGTGGGATAGTGTTTCTCTGTATGTCTGTTAGACCTGCGGGCAGGATTGCGGTTTCCAAGGTCTCTGTTTTCTTGTCTTCTGCCTGCTGTCCATTCATTATTGAAGATGAGGCGTTCAAGCTTCCAACCGTTGTTGTAGAACCATTTCATTTCTCGCTTGAACAATTATGCCTATGGTTGCTTTGTGACTTTGGGTAGCCTGTTACTAGACATGATTGGTATATTTCCTTGTTCCACTGAAGTTTTTATTAACATGTATTTTTCTTTGTCTTTTGTAAACTGTTTATTAAAAGTCTATTTTGTCCGATATTAAAATAGTCGCCCCTGCACCCTGTGGGCGATTCGTGTTGAACACGGTGGGCTGTCCTTTCTCCTTCGCGCTGAGATTGTCTTTGGGTCCACGGCGACTTTCCTATGAACTGGGTATAGTTGAGTCATGAGTTTTTGTCCACTCTGCCAATCTGTTTTTTTTTCATTGCAGAGTTTAATCCATTTACAGGCAGGGTAATTACAGGTGAAATGGAACTGTCATTTTGTCACTTTGTCTGTATTTGTCTCCTAGCTTTTTGGTCCCTCATTTCCTCAACTATGCCTTTCTTCTATGTTTAGGGTTTATTTTGTGTGTAAAAAATTTAAATTTCTTTCTCCTTTCTTTGGGGGTATTTTCTATGGCTACTTTCTTTGTGGTTTCTATGGCTACATGTAACATCCTGGAGTTCTGACACTCTGACTTGAATTTATACCAAGTTGACTTCATAACCGATAAAACACCTTCTCCTTTATGCATTCAGCTCAACGCCTTTCGGCTGCTGATGCCACGAAAACACACTGTTTACCGTGTCCCCCAAAACGTAAAGTACTAACTCTTTTCAAAGCATGGTTATGTTGTATTATGCAGAAAACAATGGCTGAGTTACAAAGTGCTATTCGCTATTCGCTAATGCGAACTTTGACCATTGCCCATGCATTGACCCTTCCTGGTATCTTTATTTCTTCATATGGCTTCAAGTATGGGCACCCCCATGTCTTAATTTAACTCTGCAAGACTCACTTGAGCATTTTTTGCATGGCATGTTTCATGGGAACACACTCCCTCAGCTTTTGTTTGTCTGGAAATATCTTAAGGGGATGAGAATCTTGAACGTACAGGATCACGTGTCTGGGATAGGTACTGTAGTCACAGAGCAACTTCAGTAATTAAATAAACACCACTGCCGAAGAGCAGTGGCTTGTCTGAATAAACGTGTGTGAGCAAGGGAAACCTTGCCACGGACTGGACATTCCCATCCAAGCGGTGATTTGCTAAACACTTCTGTCTCTTGGAATCGACGGGTCTTCATCCCACCTACACAGCAGAACTATTTGGAGATTTTTTTTTGTAACGGCCGTCTGATTAATCATGTTGAAGCCCCATTTTTCTCAAAGATTCTCTAGTTATTCCCATGTAAAGTCAAGATGAAGAGTTACATTGGTTTCCACGCTAGGGAACCAAAAATATCAACAGCCCTCAGAGCCACTGCCGAAGACCCGCTGTTCCTGTCCTCGGTCTAATTTTGATCCTGTCTCAGAGAGCCTGGAGCTGTCCTCGGTGTCTCCAACTGTCAAACTTGTCTTTCCCTGGAAGCCCCAGACGTGCTTGTCACAAGCCAGAAGACTGGGTTTTCGCCTTTCTCTCCTTGGTGTAGAAAGTTTCGCCCACGCGTATTCTGGCCTTACATAATCCAACCCTGTTGCTGTCGGCTTGCAGGAGCGGAGCAGACACGCATCAGAATCGGTATTTCGGGCAGCAGACGGCCGCGGCTTAGCAGTTGCTCGAGGAGCTCAAGACCTTCTTCCTCAGGAACGCTGGGCCGCATTGAAATTCGCCGCCTGAGGCCTGGAGTGTCACCTGGAAAGGGCTATCGGAGATAAATAAGAACTCTGTTCAAAATGTTTGCTCCCACAGATGGAATTCCCTGGCCCTAGTTTTGACAAATGGTTTCTTTCTTTCTCAAGTGGGTTGTGCTGTGCTTGAGTCCGTGCGTGCCGGTGCACTAGCAGGGACCCGCTATTCCCGGCGATCCCTGAACAACTGCTCACATGTCTGCTCATCTAGCGGCTGCGGCTGTTCCCACGGACCCCAGGAAAACACGCAGTGTCAGGCCAGGCCACTGCCACACTCACACGGGCGGGGGCGTCGGACACTGGCCACCCCCACGGGAGGTGGGCGGGTCTCCTGCTGTCCAGGCAACCAGGGTGTACAGATTGTGCCAGAGGATAAAACCTTCTTTTTTTTTTTTTGTCTTGGAGGCGGGTCTGCATTAGTGCCAGGTGCCGTTTTTCAGGTGACAGGAGTCCACACCCTGTGTTATCAGGCAGCAGGGCCTGGTGCTCACACGTCCCAAACGGCAGTTAGTGGTTTAGCCTCTGTTCCTGCGTTTGTCGTTTTTGAGACCTGACTTGTGAGCCCGAGTGTTCTCATATCCTGAACAAATCCCTGACATGCCGGTGCTGGCCACCCCCGTACCCCACATTCTAATACATTGCAATAATCCTTTACCCGGACCAGTTCTGGTTGTGATGCAAGGATTGAGCATCACGTCTGTCTTTATCCAAGAAATACTCGTGTGTGGAGTGAGTGCTAGGGGCGTACAGTCTGGCCGAGATAAATGGCCCGGGGATTGCACTTACCGTACGGCCACTAAGCCGGCCTTGCACTGACATTTCATCCGGTCTTTAACCCGCGTTCGGGATCTGTGTCGCCCAGACTCCACAGTTTATGGTAGTGACATTAAACTTTCCACCTGACTCTGGGTATTTATTAACAGGTGCATTGGTGTTTATTTTGGTGTAAGATCTTGACTTTATTTCCTGCAAGGTGATTTGCTCTCTTGCACCTGCCCACAAAAAGTGCCATCTACAGTCACAACTCTTGAATACAGATGATAAAATGACCTGCAGGTCAGTGTGGAAGACATGGTGTGACGTAGACAGATACTTTAGTAGCTCCTGAAGACACGTCCTGTGCGCGGGCTCCCTTGGACAGACATGCTCTTTCTTCCTGCAGGTCCCACGCTCCTCTCTAGTTCGTGATGCTGAATTCGGGGTGGCTCCACAATTGTTTGGTGAAGCATTTCTTCCAAATGAAACGGTGTTTGAAGGTGTTTTGCCTTCACAGGGATTGTATAAACTCCCAATAAAATGGTCAGGGGGCTTGACCAAACTGTTTTTCTAATTTGGGGAATTGTTTTTTAAAAAATTAGGAACTGGTAAATTACTTTGAGCCTAGTAATCCCCTCCCCAACCATGGAGAAAGCTTATCCTTCCTTTAAAATATATTTGCTGGACTAGAACCCGTGTACCATGTTCCGTAAGGGTTTCTACACCACTTCCCGGGACTCTGGGCCCTCGGACTGTGCAGCTTGGACACCGGTCCCCCACTTGCGCCCCTTCCCGCACAGTCGCTAGTGTTCAGTGGGGGTTCCGTCAGTCTGATGCTCCTGCTTCTAACCTTGTACGGTTTTCGTTTTCACTCGGATTAAAGCGCACCAAGGACTGAACTATTTAAATCATCTGAATCTGAAACCAGTCGAATCACTCATACTCTGAGTTCAGTATTTATGAAGTTACATTTGGGAATAACTCAATCAGTGACAAAAACATCAGCAAAGGCTGCATTCATGATATATCTTCCTACTTCCGCTAGTTTTCCACCTAAATATGGGAGGATTTATATCATTGTAATAAATTTCTCAATGTGAGCGGGTTTACATTAGTATTCTGAAGTTACTCTGGAGGCTGAATTTCCAGGTAGTTGAAGGGTGGCAGAAGATGCCACCCCACATATGCATAAAGATTCTTTGGAGTTGAGGACAGTTGAGAAGAAGCAGACAGGGAACAGCATCCTGACCTCCCCCATTTGCCTTAAGGCGAGACAGAGATTTTTCAAAGGGTCCCCCTCCCCCGACCCCTTTCTCCCAGGAGGGACAGATGTTAACCCCTGGAGACAACTTCAGGACCAAAGGAATCTAAACAACCACCTTTACCAGCCAGCCTTTCCGTACCATTAGTTTCATATGGATGTAGTTTTCCATACGTTATCACCTTTGGAAGCTTTAAAACTGCTTTTTTTGTTCTGTTGTTTCTTACGGATTTATTGTTTTTGTTGTTGTTGAAGTTGCTGTCCTATATAAGCCTGAATTCTAAGCTATCTCATTAAGTTCCTTCCTTCCCCAGTGCACAGGAGATATATATGTTAATAAACTTCGGTTTATTTTTTTTCTTTTTAGACTGTCTTTTGCTACAGGAGTCTCAGCCAAAAGGTTAAAAGGGAAGAAGAATAATTTTTTTTCTCTCCTACATACTTTAATTACCTAAGATAGTACTCCCCTTAACCCAGCTTTTCAGAAAGGGCCAGCTGGCCTAAATAATCAGTGTGAACTTAAAAGTAACAGAAACTGCTTATTCTTATTGACACAAATCATATTATTTTTTTCAATTTATTTAAGACAATTAATTTTGCTGACTCTAACACTGTCTCTTACTTTTAAAACTTTATTTTCAATTTTTTCTCTTTTATGTATTTATTTTAACATTATTGAATTTATTGGGGTAACATCAGTTAATAAAACTGTATAGGTTTCAAGTGAGCAATTGTATGACACATCGTCTGCATATCATACTGTGTGCTCACCCCCCCAAGTCCAGTCTCCTTCCATCACCGTTTACCCCCCTCACCCTCTCCCCCCCCGTCTCTTTGGTCATCACCATGCTGTTGTCTGCGTCTAGGGGCTGTGTTTTCTTTGCTAAATCCCTTCCCAAAATGTCTTGTTTCTTTCAATATGTCTGTCTTTCTTCAACTTCCTTATTGGTCACGACGCCTGGCTGTCTCTTTCCCACGACTCATCAGCCTCTCTCTTGACTATGCTCTTTCTCTATAATCAATTCTTTGGAAAAACTGTAGCCGCACCCTTTCAACCACCAGAGCTCTCCAGGCCACCTGCCGCGCTGCTGGCACTCACGTTGTCCGCAGCGTGGCGCACCCGTGCGTACCTGCACAGGTCTCTGCTCTAGGCCAGGAATGGATTTCAGGACATCTCCATACTGGTCGTGTAGAAGAAGCACCTCAGTGCTCTTTTTGCTTAATTTTTGTATATTGAAAAAGTCTGAATTTAATTCTCCAGCTCTTGACGTGAAGGTTGTTTAGGATAATAAAAGATGTGCTAGCTCACCATGGGCTCACGTGGCAGGATAATCTATTTTTCCTCCGTGGAAAGACAGGAACTTTTGAAAATAAGACTCTTAGCTTTGGGGAAAACAAAACAAACACCTGGACTCTGGCAAAAATGTGACTTGTTTGCCCCGAAACACGTGTCGGGGTGCTTATGAAAGGGAAGAACTGAGCACCCAGGAGCCCATCTCCTGGCAGCGCCTGGGTGGTGGGGCGTGGGGCCAAAATGGCCAAACCACATGAAACACCCTCGAACACCCGTCGAGGGAAAGTTGCTGGACAGATTTGCAGGGGAGGCAGCAGCACTTGGTTGTACCCATCTCAGGTCCTCAGCTGGGGCCCTACATCAGGAGACATGCGAGGAAGAGAAAAAGAAACAGGAGTTTTTTGACAGGAAGCTCTGCCCTGTACCTGGGAGAAGTCCGGAATGAGCAAGCCTAATAGGCGGCTTAGGGTTCGGGCTTACGTAACATTCTTAACAAAGAACAACACATTTTTAGAGAAGTGGCAAACCAGAGGGAAATGGCCTTGATTTTCTAGGAGCCGCAAATAGCGTGAAGGCAAGTAAATACACGAGAAGCTATTCAGAACTTGTGGAGGAAGTTGGGCTAGTCCGTTATTTAGGTTTCTCTGGCGCCCTCTGCAGGCGACAGGGGTCTCCAGCCGTCTCCGGTGTTGAACTTCTTGCCGGTGGAGAGGAGGGGGGACACGTGGGTAAAGGTGCGCTCTGCCGGCAGGCACACAGACAGAAGACAGGTACCCCTTTTTCTTTTCATTTCCTGATCCTTAATTTCCTTCAGTTCCAAAGAATTCTTGCGTCAAAGGGATATTTTGCGGAGACATTCTGGTTTCCTTCATAGTGTGATACGGATTACGGAGAATTTATGTGGCTGGGAGCGTTGGGTAACCTGTGTGTGTGTGTGTGTGTGTGTGTGTGTGTGTGTGTGTGTGTCAGACAAATCCCCAGGGCCCATTGTCTGGCTGGGGAACACCTACCCGGCGGCCACTCTCAGTTCTTCTCATTGTCAGCGGGTCCGAGCCCCAGGGGCCACCTGTGTTTGGGGCTCTGAATAGATCCCACTTCCTCTCTCATAGGACGCCCCAAAAGTTTGCCTTCCGCAAATCGCTGCCACGACTCACTGAGCCCATACTCACGGCAGGCTGTCCTATCAACTCTGTAACTCAGCTACTTTCAGGTCGCCACAACTAGGAAAATAAAATATGTTTTATAAATGTCATTTTAAAAAAATAAGAAAGCAACAAGACTTGATTGAAATTTTAGGATACCCTTGTCTCTACCTTTTCAAGATCCTTCCCGGAATGGCCTGAAAAACCCAGGCCAGGAATTTACACACCCCGAGTTTATATAAATAGCCATGCCGTTCACAAATATCTCCAAAGGTACCTTTCCGATGAAGTTACATCTTTGACAAGCTCCTCTGCCGAAATGAGCACCTTCTTGAGATAGATGTAATCAAGTAATCAGAGACTGCCTACAATCTAATTGAACTCAATGAGATTTGATTGGAGCCTGAGGCAGTTTCCGAACACCGGAAAATCTCCAGAAAGGACCCAGGCAGCAGGAGGAGAGCAGGGGGCTTTGTCGCGGTGGCCGCGGCCCCAGCTGCCCGCCCCTCCGCCCCTTCACGGAGCTGAGTCACGGCCGGTGGGCGTGGGATGGGGCCACAGAAGGCACCCCTCGGAGCAGGTCTGTGCCGCCGGCGAGTTCTGAAGCTGGAAAAACAGGGTTTCTGCATTAAAGTGTGCCTCCTGGCTTGCTTCGTTAGTGTCAACAGGATATTCCTAACTGTCATAAAGGGAAGCGATTTAATAACCCATGCTGCTTCCCACCATCCTCCCGGCGTTACTGAAACCCTCGCCCTAGCCCAGGCTCCGAGCCCGCGGGCCAGTGGGCGGCCGTAGGAGACGCCAAGAGCCTGCGAGCATCTGCCTCTCATTTTCTCCGAACTGCTTTCCCCCTTGCCCTGTTTTCGAATTTCATTTTCATTTAAAAATTTGTCTTGCCCAGGAATGCTTTTGGTTTTCATTTCTAACCTCTTAGCTTTCTTCTGGGGTGTTTTATGTTGTCTTCATTGACACGACTTTATCCAGTACCAACAATGTCATTGCTGACGTTTGGTTTTACCACCCAAGTCTCTAAGCTCACATCTCCTGTTACCGGAAGGGGATCGATGGTCCGACAAATGATCTGGTTCAAGGTGTTGGTGGAAAGGAAGGAAAGGGGGTCCCGCGGGCGTCCTGGTTTCGGATGCAGGCACAAGAGAATGGTGATCGTAACGAAGCCGTTTTAAACGTTCTGAGTTTCAGGAGCTGTCAGGAGCTGTCAGGAGCTGTCGAGCAGTTTCGCCATAAGCTGGCAAGAACCGTGGATTACAGATGTGAGCTTCCAGAATGTGCCATGGTTCCCCGCCCCACTTTTTCCTTCTCTCTTCCAATTCCCCTTCTGAGCTGCTTCTCCATACGGTTGTTTCTTAGGAGAAATAAAGGCCTGCTTTTGATACATCTTAGAACTTACACAGTAAGAACAATAATGAATACATAAAATTAATTTTAAAAACAATGATAGTTCTGGATTAGCATACAGAGAATAGAAATAAATGCCATGAGTCTACGTGGAGAGCAACAAATGAGTGAATGAGTCAATAAGATAAGTCAATGGGTAGGAATCCTTCGTCGGGAAGAATTCCAAATATCAAACGTAAAGAAGGAAGTAGAACAGCACGCTGAGAACCAGAACATCGCACCGTCTCCGTGAAACGGACCTGCCCCCTGAGCTGTGTCCTCCTCCCCCTCAGGCTCAGAGGGAGACGGAGGGAGGGGTCGCCGGGGGCAACTGGGAGGCCGGGCCCTCACAGCCTGCCGCTTTCAGCTGTGTCTAAAATTCGCTTCGTTTCATGTAGTTCATGGCTGCATAAGATGCTGTCTCATACCCCCACCCCAAAAAAATGTGTTCGAACACAACAAACATCGTGCGACTGTTCGTGTCAAAGTCAATGAGCGAAAAGAAAGAGAAAACTACGAAACCAGGTGTTCGGGCAATGCGCTCCAGAAAGAGTTCAAGGCCTTTGGAAATACAAGAAGGGAAGTCAGCCCATCGGCACGGGCAGCCCGCACTCAATCCACTGAGCTACTCCAGCCAGGGCTTATTTTTTTTTTTTTATTTGCGATACTAGATTAGCTGCTCAGAAAACATAATCAAATATTTACAATTCCAAATGAAATACACTGGGTGAAAGACCTCCAGGAGAAACAGCCCCTAGTTCCTGTCTCAGTCCTAGCACAGTCCCGGTTCAGGAGGAAGAAAGCACCAAAGAGACTCGCGTCTGGAGCTCCGTGTCCCTGGGCACCGTGTCCCTGGGCGCCACCGCCGCCTGGCCGGACGCTGCACGCAGGAGACGGCAGCTCGCTCGGCTCCTGCGGGTTTTCCTCTCCCCTGCAGACTTGAGGGCGCGATCAGAAGCAATCGCGTAGGTGAGGCGCCTCGCCCCCATCCTGCCCCTTACACTTCGTTCTCTAAGGACACAACTTTCACTGGCTGACGTCATCCGCGGCTTCCGCACATCTGTCCCTGCAGGGTGCGGGAGGCACTTGCGCTCTGGTGTTAAGCCCGCCCCCCCCACGACTCAGCGCTCAGGGGCTCGCACTCTGGAGCCGCGCGCCTGCGCCCCGCCCCTCGGAGCTCACCCGTGCCAAGGGGGCAGCATCGGCACGTGCCGAGTCCGAGGAATACAGAAATCCTGGGAGTGAATTTACCTTCAAAACTTAGAGCAGTTCCCGGGCCGAGGTGTCTCATCGCCCTTATCGTCATTATATTATGTTTCATCGTGTGTAAGACATCCGATGGATTTATTTACCTGACATAAAGTTTGCCTTCTGGAAAACGAAACACCTACATTTTTTTTTCCAGGAGAATGTTTAGATATATAGGGATGGAGATCTTTTGAAATGTATATCTTTTAAAAAGAAAAATAGAATTGAATCTTATATCCTGGGTATGATTTATCAAATGCTAGGAGTTGTGTTTGTATTTGTCTTCGCACATTAAATGGTTTAATCTCAACGCCAGAAGTATTTACTTTCTGTCTAGAACGTTCAGTGTTTTCAGAGAATGTCAGCTCTCCTTTTGTGAAACACGGCTGTGGCTCTAATGAACACAGAAGCATGAGCTTCCTTGAAAAGGTAGTGGTGTTTTAAAACTATGTCCAAAATACCAGGTTGGGTATCAAAATGCAACAGCCTGTGATCGGGTGGGGGAGGAATGCTGGAACACCTCTTCCTCGCTGCTGGGGGCGGGGGTTGCATGACGGGAAGCGGGTGACACGCTTCTTTCGGGCGACACCGCAGCCTCCATCCCCGCCTCTCACTGCCCCTGGCGGGGTGGGACCTGGGGCGTGAGGATGCCCGCCCTGCTCCTGAGAAATGTCAGAACAGGCCCTGTTCACTGCACACGCCTCTGTCCCGCCCTCTGAGGTCTACACTGCCTGACCCCTCACACTTGTTTGAGAAACATTTATTTAACCGATGAAACCTTAAAGATCGTACTGGTTTATTCAGCGATCATGAATTGGGCAGCACGGGATGTGGCTGGCCGGAAGGGGCTCTGAGGAACCATGCAAGGGAAGCGACCTGTGTAGACAGACCTGCACGGGCAGGACACGGCCGCGCCCGGGCCCCGTGCCGATTGGTTAGCGCGGGGCCCCCTTCCTGACCCGGCGCAAAGGGAGGCCTCGCCACCAGCTCAGCTCCCGTGTGCTGAGTGACCAGGAGATGACGGGTGACTCCGGTGTTTCTCTTCTGGGCGAAGCCAGCCTGGAAGTCTAGTTCAGTTTCGGTTGACTGATGAGGGTTCAGCACCCGCGGCTGCGGCTTGGGTCCAGTCTGCGCACTTTAACGTACCCCACGCCGGTTCAGAATTAAGCACAGGGGCCGGCGAGCTGGACGGAAAGTCTGAACTCAGTGCAATCCCTTCACACCAGTCCTTGCTGGCTGTCCAGCGCGTGCTAAGCTTAGGATTAGCCCTTCTCTACGAAGGCTAAGATTGGCTACTTGACCTTGCTGGTCTGTCCTATTCTGTCCCTCCCTAAAATGGATTCTCTCCGAGAAATCTTCACAGCCTCACACTGCAGTGGCCTTCAAAACCAGCTTATCAGATGGATTTACCCCAACACTGATGAGGTGCCACTCATTGAAAACCTCGGTACATTTTCATGCAAAAACTGGCGCGTAAGCATTACTCATGCATTAATTGATCGATAATCCAAGGGACAACACTACTTGTAAAAGAGGAGCTGAATGATGCTTCTTTTGTTTCCTAGGGGGTCGAGGGTGCTGGTGAGTGACGTCATTCCGTACGTCTTGGAACGTCCCCTCCACCTACAGTGTTTTCACCCCCCCCCCCCGCCCCCACAGAGACGCGAGGAGTAGGAGAGGATGCAAGCGGCACGTTTCAAAGCTCTGGCCTTTCTTTCTTATTGCTCAGAAGCGAGGCCCAGCACCCAAAGCCCTTTCTTTGTTTTAGCAGAAACATTAAAGAGTCTTTTGATAGACAGAGACAGGCACAATACAAGCACAAAGCTAAAAGCTCAATTTCTCCGCATAAAGAAGAGAAGTGACACCCACCTGAAATGCGGCAGGAGCGAGATCCGGAGGCCAGCGGAAACAGGCGTGGGGGGAGCAGGACGCACTGCGAAGTAAGTCGCGTCCCAGGAGAGCTGGGGAGCAGAGCCGCCTGGATTCCAAAGGTGAAGAACTGAGTGACCTTAGCTAACACGTGGGTGACACAGATGTTGAGTGACCCGAGAAAGAACCTGTCAGTGTACCTATATACACAAACAAATTTATTTCAAAAGTAATATGCTAAGAATCTGGATATAAAATGCATGGATTATCTTTAATTGCTCATTTGAGTTTATATATTAAAAATCCTTTTCCCTAAAAATTTTGAAGGAGTTGCTGCATTGATTTCCTCTGTGCAGTGCTGCTGACAGGAAATCACACCTCGTATATAAATCATTTGTCATTCATTAGTGATCTATCAATGCTGCTTACGTCACCAGCTTTATGTCTGTGGGAATGTTAAGGACTTTTGATGGTGTGTCAAATTGTGCAGTTACCAGGCTACGTCAGACGTGCATCTCTTATCTTCATCCTACTTTATTGGGTGTGCTGTTCTCTGTTCTGATATGTCATTGTGTACAAAAGAGCAGTTGGCTGCTCCTGTTTCTTTTTTAAAATCCTTACCCAGGGATATGTTTTATTGATGGTAGAGAGGAAGGAGGGGATGGGGGAGGGAAGGGAGGGGAGAGAGAGAGAGAGAGAAAAGAAACATCGATGGGTAGAATTTCTACTTCTGGTAGAATTACCTTTGCTTGTATGAGAGTATGATATTGTGATTTATAAGAAATGTATGTTTGGTCATTCAGATACCCAAAGTATACTGCTCATACGTATTTGGTCTTCATCCACCATTCCTGGCTCATAATTCTCAAAAGGTTTGGAATTTCCTACATTTTGAGAGTGATAAAGTGTCCTTATTTAATCAGTGACTTTTGGAAAGCACCTAAGGATGCGGGCTGGTTGCCAGTGGAGCCGACCGCATGATTAGTGGGTGGGACATTTTGGTCCCACCCCTTGACCACCAGGAAGGGGAAAGAAGTCAGTGGCTGAATCAGTTGTGGACGCCCAGTGACCGATCAATGATGCCGATGTCGTGAGGCCTCCGTAAAACTGAGAAGGGTGGGTTGGAGAGCCGGCGGGCTGGTGAACACACGGAGGTCTGGGGAGAGATCACACAGAAGCTCCTACCCCTCACCTCGCCCTGTTCACCAGTTCTGTCTGGCTGTTCCTGAGTCGTGTAAACTGGCAATCTAGTAGGTAAACATTTCTCTGAGCTCTGTCACCCACTACAGCAAATTAACTGATCCCAGAGGGGGTGTGTTGGGAACCTCCGCTCTGTAGCCAGCTGTTCAGGAGCAGAGTGGGCAACCTGGACTTGGGACTGGCAATACCGCATGGGAGGGCATTGCTGGGATCGCCAATCTGCAGCCAGTTGATCGGAAAAATGGGTAATAACTTGGGCTTGTGACTGATGCCTGAGGTCAGGGAAGGTGAGGAGAATAAGGAGTCTTGCGGGGCTGAATCCCTCTAAGCTTTGGAGTCAGATGCTCTCCCTGGGTACTGTTAGACTTCGGCTGAACTCCCGGGCACCCTGCTGGTGCCCGAGGATTGTTTGTGGGTGTGCGGTGAGCAACACCCCCGCACTGCAAACTGGTCCACAGAACTTTTTTTTAGAGAGGCTCTTTAAAACAAAACAGGAATGAAATTCCATTCCCTGGTCTGCACTTTTACTGGAATAAAGACGCTTCTACATGAAATTCAGATACACACATTGCTTCATTATAAAATGTTTTAGCAAGGGGAAATAAAAGTGTAAAATATGTAAAGCTACTTTTTTTAGATTACCCCCAAAGATCACGTAAACTTGGTGGCCATCGGTCAACTACTTTTCTACCTCCATCTTACGCTTGTCAATTTTTCTATTCCCATCATTTTTCTTCATCTACTTTCTCTTCTGGCTCAGCCAGGAACCTGCAAAGCTTAATAGGTTCTGATATTTAAATCTCCTTTCTAACAGACTGGGTCCCAATGGGTGTTCTCAGCCCTGGCCTCCCTCTGAGCTGACAGCCTACATCAAAGACTTTCAGAGCCTAACTCAGAAAAACAAGTATTTACCGAGAAATTTGGAATAGCCTTGGGAGCACGCAAGCCAAGACTATCAGAGATCTATGGGTGTTTCAGATGTTAATAGGAACATCAGATGTGGGGAAAAATAGATGGCAAATGTAGAGCCGGAAGATGATGAGAGACATTCAGAGAGATGTGGAAAAGCTATAGCTCTTGGACGACGTATTTTGCAGGCTGTTGTCCAAATCTCCCTCGAGAAAACATATTGAACACTAATCTGTCACTAAAAGTTCTTTGGAGTCTTTAGGGATAAGATCTTTAACCTTCACGTAACAATTAAGAAAAGATTACGAACAAATGTGAACCGGGCTCTTTATTCACTTTTCGTGAATGACCTTATACCCCAAATAAGGGATTAAGGATACAAAAAAGACTATAAAATTTGTAAAAGATGATGTTGCTAAAATCCTCACAGAACATCTCCATAGAAATGTAGAGCAAAAGCAAAACTAAAATAAAATAAAACCCTCACAAAATACTGATGCCCTTGCAGAGCTACTACTAGATCTTCCCCCGCCCCCCGGTCACTAGGCAACAGTGAAGGGGAAAGCTTAGGAAAAACACCTGTAAATAAAACAAACAAAAGGACATTGGAAAACAATTGTCCAGTGCTAGCTAAACACCTGAAGGGAAAAACTGAAAAAGGAGGCTAACGAAGGTTTACACTTAAGGGTGGTAAATGAGGTGTATCTTTCTCTAAGAAGAAATCACAGTCCAGGTCCCTCTTTGACCTTGAAGCTCGCGAGGAGAGACCTCTGTAAGAACCAAAAGACACCCGGCAAACACGTTATGATACGAGCACGCAGGACCGACCCACCACTCGCCCTGGCGCCGTCACACAGCCCCCCACCCGCGTGGAGTGCCTGTCCCCTCCAGGCCCTCCCCTAGGCGCGCTTCGCTCCCGTGGTGTCCCTTCTGCCAGACGAGTGGAGTGCCGTCGACCAGGCACACGGGCTCTCCAAAACAGACGCTCCTGCGAGGGCATTTCTCGAGCTCCCCGAGTACTCGCTCATTCATGATCAGCGTACAGCTCGTGCAGACACGGGACTCTGCTATTCGTGTGTCCAGATCTGGTACGTGTTCAAGACCTCCACAGACTGGGAGCGTGCTGCGGGGAACACACTCCGCTAGGTTGCTTCCGAGCTGCCTGCGGCTGCGCGTGTTAGGGTTGCAGGTCTCGGCTCTGCCCTCCGCGGTGCCGCTTGGATCGAGGGAATCCGTGGCGGCTCGGCGTTGTTCATGAGACTCGATAATTCATCGCAACAGCGATTCCTCCACGCTGCACTGGGGCGCCCGCTCCTACTCACGGGCTGTGCGCCAGGACTGCAGTGGGCCCTAAATAGTCTCATGATTCTACCCTTAAGGAATGTGTGAGTAAAGCTTTGCCTCCTGGCTGGTGTAGCTCAGGGGATTGAGTGCCGGCCTGTGAGCCAAGGGGTTGCTGGTTCGATTCCCAGTCAGGGCACATGCCTGGGTTGTGGGCCAGGTCTCCAGTAGGGGGCATGTGAGAGGCAACCACACACTGATGTTTCTCTCCCTGCTCTCTAAAAATAAATAAATAAAATCTTTAAAATTTTGTTTGCTATATTCTAAAGATAAAATCATTCCTAAGATTTAATGTTAATCTCTCTCAGTATACACACACACACACACACACATTTAAACATGTACAATTTTATCTGGATAAATATATTATAGGGTCATAATTAATCCTTGCTATGGTCTGGACGTTTGTGTCCCCACAAAATGCACATGTTGAAACCCTAAATCCCAGTGAGATGGTGTGACTGGAGGGGCCCTTGCAAAGCAATTAGGTCCTCTGAGTGGAGCGCTCACGAACGGGGTTAGCGCTCCAACTGAAGAGACTGCGCAGAACCCCGACCCCTCCCCCACGCGAGGACTGAGCATGTGATGAGAAGTCGGCCACCCAGGAGGCCGTCGCCCAGCGGTGCTGGCACCCTGACCTTGGACTCCGTTGTTCGTAAGCCACCAAGTCAGGGGTGATCTGTTCTACCAATCCTGATCTACGACAACCCCAACGAGTTCAACACCTCCAGCCTGATAAATTAGAAGCCACCAAAATATTTTAGGCTGCTTATTAATAAGGCATTAAGAGTTTTGTTTGTTTGTTTTTCTCAATGGCTGCTGTAGGCAAAGGCTTTCCGATTTTCCTACAATCGTCAATTCTGGGTGATGGACTCGGCCCCTGGAACCTACATGGGAATGGTATTTTGTGATTTAAAACTCAGGCCTTCAACATCTTCCCCCACTTCCCTCCCTCATTATTGTAAGTTTTTATACTTATTTCTACAAGATCTATCTGGACAAAACCTTGGTTCTGACTCAACTTTAAAGTAATATGGGTATATCAGTTTCTTCAGGGTTTTTTGTTTGTTTGTTTGTTTGTTTTTAGATCTAAGAGCAAAACCCTGCTTACCTCGTCCAGACTTACTGTAGCAGCAGACAAATAAGTGGCAGTCCCCACTGACCTGGTTTCAGGAGGCCTTTTCAGCGCCGTGTCCCCTTATGCTGTGTGATGCTTGCTGCTTGCTAAACTTTTACATCTTTCAGTGTGCAGGCTTAGCTCTTACGGAACTTTAATATTATATTTTCTGTGCATTTCTCTCCCTTGGGCGGAGGTCATGAATTCTGCTGTTCTTCCCTCCTGCCTGCAGAGCTCCGTGACCCTCTCCTCCAACTGAGGGCTGCCTACGCCTTGAGCGGATCCGTAAGACATCTCCCACAAACCCCAGATTGAACCTAGTCTGTTGACAGGTCATATCTTAAGACTGAAATCGGAGACAGTCAGGCGAGACACGGCTTAACAGATTTCAGCTCATCCCCGGGATAGGCACCCGGGCCACAGGGACATCGGCTTATATGAGAGCGGCAGAGCTGCTCTCTCGCTCCACAGATGGCTGAGAGACGACGCCCTACAAACACAGGCATCGGGCATGCCTGCGGGGAAGTCCGTGACCTTGACGTGCCATGGTAACAAAGGTTTGGAGCTTCAGCAGGACTCAGATGAACAATTGTCAACATTTCAAAGAACTGTCAAAAGTATTCCAGTATCTATGAAGATAGTGAGTGTTAAAAAAGCCCATTCAGCCCTGGCTGGCGTAGCTCAGTGGATTGAGTGCAGGCTGGGAACCAAAGTGTCGCAGGTTCGATTCCCAGCCAGGGTACATGCCTGGGTTGCAGGCCATAACCCCCAGCAACCGCACATTGATGTTTCTCTCTCTTTCTCTCTCTCTCTCTCTCTCTCTCTCTCTATCTCTCTCTCCCTGCCTTCCCTCCCTAAAAATAAATAAATAAAATCTTTAAAAAAAAAACTTAAAAAAAAAAGCCCATTCAAACAGGGGTAACGAGGAGACCTAAGGAGTGTGCTTTTTCCTTGTAATTCTCTAAGTAAGCAACTTCTAATAAGACCTGGGTCCCAGAATCCCTCAAGAAGTCTGATATTTGGAGTGAATCAAAGATGATATGAAAAAACATAAAGAGTAATTTAAAATAGAAAAATTACATAAAAATAAGTAAAATATTAAAATCATTTTAAACACCGACTTTTAAATTAGTTGCAAGTTATTGGAACTAATTTTGCTTCTTAAATGCGTGAGATTACTCCCTAGAACTTTCATGGAGCTATTCTTTCCTGTCACTCAAATAACTCCGAAGTAACTATAAAGGTGGGAGGCCAAGAAGAACCAGAATGTCGGTCCCCTGGAGGTGCAGCCCGTAGTACCTCTTTCCGTGGGGCCTGACTGTTGATGGTTTGTCCTGCGCGTGGATTGAAACCTTTCCTTGGTAGAGAGCTAGTGCAGTTCTGACGTTAGAAAAAAAATAAAGAAAAAGAAACAAAGGAAACGAACAAACAAAAAACGTTTATCTTTTGTTTTCCTGAGGAATTCCAAATGCTGGCCTTGACATAGCCACTCTTAGCTGGCCCTAGTAATAGAGAACTTTGTAAAGAAACCTGATTGTTTCTATGACCCGGTCACCCTCAATCCCGAGAAAGCAAAGCGGAGCACTGCCCTGTTAAAGCGCAAAGTAGCAAAACGATAAAATGATCTGGCACTCCGGAGCTGTGCTGACCGAGAGTGTGACTTCTGGCTCTCGCGGCCTTGGGAGGACCGCGCTCCAGCCCACGACGATGGTCATCGTGTGAACTTATTCTAGGTCGTTCTACAAAGCACACCTCTCCGGGATTTTCAACTCCACCCCACTTCAGGCAGCACGGCCAGGTACCGTGAGGAATTCTTGTAACACCCCCAGCCTCGCTACCGTCAGGGATGTGCTGTCTTTCTTCCCTTCAGTCCTCTTAAGAAGATTCATATCCTGGAACCACGTTGAACACAACCGTGGGAGTTTCTTCTGACCAATGTTACAGCAGTTAAATATGAAGGTGTAGATTCCTCAGTTCATGCCTCCCAAACAAAACAACACAAAAATGACAACCTTCAACGCCTATACTGCCCTTTTGTCTGGAGGTTTATAACTAAAAAAAAGGTTTGAGAATTCTTCCAAAGCAGCCAAGTTTCAAAAGTATACAGCTTCCACCAAGAGCGTCAAATCTACCAGCTGTAGGACATTAGCAGCTCCCACCTGAAACCTGTAGGACACGGTCCCCATGACGACCATGCTTTGATTTTTTTCATCATCAAAGTGTCCACGTGACCCAAAGCAATCTTTAGAGTCTGTGCAATTCCTGTGATAATACCAATGGCCTATTTCACAGAACTAGAACAAATATTCAAAAAATGTATATGGAACCATGAAAGGTCCCAAATAGCAAGAGTGATGTTGAAAAAGAAGAACAAATTTGGAGAAATTATGCTAACCTGTACAGCAAGGCCATACTACACTCTTATAAAGGCTTCTCTGCGTCTTTAAACGGACGTGTGCTACACATCTAGACCTGTGCGTGCAGTCCACTGCATGGAAAGTTGGGGAAAAAAGCTGTCTGACAGTGAAGTCTGATAAACACAATGTTTGTTTAATTTATAACTCAGATATTTAAAAACAACTTCATAAAACACTTGGCCCTATGAACTGCAGAAGTGATTATAATTAAGTGAAATCTTAATAAATGTCTATATTCTCAACAATAGGAAAATAAACACATGAAAACAACAACAACCATTTAGAAATTTTGCAAAAACACACACTAAAAAAGCACGGGGGGACAAGGCACCAGAGACATGCAGAGGGCAAGTTAGCGAAGGGAGCGTGGTTCACGATCGCCGCCTGTGAGGGGTCCGGATCAAATCCACAACAGCTGTCACAACACACCTAACAAACACGGCTCACGGAGAAAACGTCTCCGTGAAAACACCCAAACGATGGCAAGAAGGCCGAGAAACCGGAGCACTCTTGAGTTGGTGCTGGGTGTGCGAGGTGGCACCGTGCAACCAGAGTAAACGAGCGGCCAGGAGACCTCCCCTTTGGACATTTACCCCACTAAATGAAAATGTGCACGCACACGCACACACACACACATACACACACGCAACCCTGTGCACAACGTTCACAACGCCTTTATTTTGAGTAGCCCCAAATTAGAAACAACCCCATCCCCCATACCAGACGAATGCTTCAGCAGCCCGTGGGGTGTTCACACCATGGAAACGTTTGTGGCAATGAAAGGAGTGTTGATAGACATAAAAATTTAGATATATCTCAAGGGAATTATATTGAGTGAAAAAAGTACAACCTCAAACATGCTACTATAAGATTTCATTTGTGCACCATTCTGGAAACGATGGCAGTGTAGGCGCGGAGAACAACCCCCTATCGCCGGGGGGCAGGGAAGGAGAGGTGACGGGATGGCCCGCCTGGGAGACAGCGGGAAGGGACGGCCCTCGGGTGTCAGGGATGGGCTGGGCCTTGACTATGCGGCTGGTCACAGGGACATACGTATTTCATAAAACTGCACATGCGTGAGTGCTTGGAAAATCTAAATAAGGTAGGTGGAGGTTATCGATCATCAGTTTCCTGGCTGTGACATTATATTAAAAGAGGCAAGATGTTTCCATTAAAAAATAAACTAGGTGAGAGTTATATGGAATCTCTGTATTATTTCTTATAACTCCAAGTGAATCTACAATAACTTCAAAATATAAATTAAGAAGTAAAACAATGATTTAGCAAAATCTTCCATAATGCCCTTTTTGATCGACTCAGCAGTGAACTAGGATGTTTTGTCTGGAGAAAGTACTTCCAGAGAAGAACAGAGGCGAGCTCGCCAGTTCTCTGCTTAACAATAACCAAGCTGCCATTATTTATTATTATTTTATATTTAGATCATTTTTTCAATTCATTTATACAGTTAATAACAACCAAAAACTAAGGCATTCAAAGTTTAGCGAGCATCGGCACCATGGAAAGACCGAAAGGGGTAAAGCTACCTAGAATTTGCAGTTTTATTATCATTAAAATTAGCACAAAATGGTAATTGGGTAAATATGACAACTATTTTCTGTTCAAAATTGAGGTCTTTTTAATCTGAGCTTCTGCAGACGTTACAGTGGATTTTGCACTCTTGAGTTTGACGGGGTGTGGACCCAGGTTTGGTGGCATCCATGACATTTGCAAAAGTAAGAGACCATTTCCTCGAACTGCACAGACAGGTTCTGGACGATGCCAAGAGTCACTTATCAATTAAGTAACTCATAGACAGTGTATCTCCTAACTCACAGTGACTCAGAAACCACAATTTAAAACCCCAGTTAAGGAGTAAGCGGGTCTGTCCCCTTGGATCGAAAGGAAGCACACGGAAAATCGGAAAAGACAAAATGATACCGTGTTCGGGAATGGCTGTGCGATTTTATTCCGTGAGTGCTTAGTTCATTGCTTTAATGCCAAGGTATAATAACCAGACAGCAGAAGTGAAGAACCATTTACTCATTTGAAAAAGCTGCTGTTTCCACAAGGCAGATAATGAGGAGCCCTGATTCTCAGACTTCACGGTGTGTTAGAATCACTTAGCTTTCAGAATTCCTCGGGCCTCTTCACACGCGAGACCGATCACGTCTGACTTTCCTGGGGTGCCATCAGGCATCAGCGTGCCTCAAGACTAAAGCAAGTGTGATGCTCCTCGACGTCTCAGAGCCGCTGACACGGGAAGCCCTGCTTTCCCGAGTGATTTTAACCCCCGAGTAGCCATAAATCAGCTTCCTGTTTAAATTAATGAGAAAAAAATGCCAATTTCTCCTTATTTAAATACAAAGGCATGACATCATCCTAGAAATCCAGGAGAAGTGTTTGGCCAGCGGTGACTGCTCATTGAGAAATCCGACGAAGCGTCGGAGGGGATGAATCTCAGGTCGAGGGGCTGGAGGCTCTACCTGGGAAGCGCTCAGTGTGCCAGGGGCTGATTCAACTCAACGCGAGCGCCTCTGGGCTCTGACCTCGCGAGGAGGAGGAGGAGGCGGAGGTTGGCCCAGAAAACTCCAATAGAAATGAGGGGCTATTTGAATTACTACAAACCTGTCCGTTACTTAGCTTTTCTCGGTGTTACTTGTGCAGTGAGATACTCTTCGTGAAATTTAAAAACATGTCTTCCCTTCCTAGCACACTGTGTTTTCACCATGAAGAAATGTTGCATTTTACTAAATGTTTCTCCTGCCTTATTCATATCACCCCATCTGCTAATATGATAAATTAATACCAATTGGCTTTCAAATACGGAACCAATCTGCAATCCTGGGATCAATCTAATTTGATCGGGATGTAGTATATTTTTTAATACACTTGAAATCTGATGGACAATATTTTATCTGTAATTTCCTCCTCCATGTTCATCCGTGTGATCAGATTGCTGTTTTCTTTCTTATACCTGTGTGAGTTTTATCATCAGTATCACAGAGCTTCACAAAATGAATGAGAAAACGTTTTCTCTTCTCTCCAACCTAAGAATCCTTGGGGGATTTTAAATGATTTATACCTTGAGCGTTTACTAGAATCGTCCAGTAAACTGTTTCAGTCTGGAATTGATCTCTGTGGGGAAATCCTAACAAGCAATTTTATTTTTTTTAAGGTATTCGTCTATGCAAACGTACCCTTGGTTTTCAGTTAGCTGTGGTTAGTGAAGAGCTTCCCACAAACTCTGCGGAGCCGCCCCCAGGAGCGGCTGCTTCAGAGTCCGCAGCTGAGCCTTGAGCAGATGGAAGAAACTCAGCACCACGAGGGGCCTGAGCCCCACCCCAAGAAACAGGGGTGGTGGCGCGTAAGCGAAGAGAGTGCAGAAGCCCGTTTGAACACGGACTCTGGGCCAGGCTGGCAAGGCCCCACCTGCTGTCCCAGCGTCGCCGCAGGGAAGTGAATGACACCTCAGGGCCCAGTTTCTACCTACACTGAATGGAAAGAATAATAACATTCATACAGAAATATAATTACGGTAAACACAACACACGTCTTCCCAAGCGTGATTAGCGTGCGTGTGGGAAAAGTCTCAATGTTACCAGCAGCTGCCTCAGTCTCACAAACGGTTGTCACCTTCAAACTGCAGAACCGCCGAAGACCTTCGGCTCCCACGACGTTATTTCTCAGGCCGCGCAGCACCGTGACATCTGAGCCAGTTCCCTCCTTTTCAGATTCTTTCATTCCTGCCCCCTCTTTGATCGTCCTCGTCCTGCAGACACACAGAGCGAGAGCCTGCCTGCTCCCCACGAGTGACGGATGCATGGGTTTGAGCATATGCAGCCAGGGTGGATTTATCGGCGCTCCCGAGGAAATGAAAAACCTCCTGGGGGAGAAGAGGGCACAGTATTCCTTGAGATCCTGTTATGCCAGTGCCTTGCGAATTTCCATGTAGAAATGGGAAGCATGTGTCTCCTTCACTGTACATCAATGCAGCCATAATGCCTGCGGGGCTCCCGGAGGCTCTGCAGGAAACACCTTGTTCAGCGTTTCTCGGGGGCTGCCTCCTGAGTGCTGGCCGAGGGCCTGGCCCCTGAGAGGGAGAGAGAGAGAGAGAGCTCAGAGCGCCCACCCACTCCCCTCCTATCCCTGTTAGGATACTAGTTAAATGAGCCCTGGCTGGCGTAGCTCAGTGGATTGAACTCGGGCTGCGAACCAAAGTGTCGCAGGTTCGATTCCCAGTCAGGGCACATGCCTAGGTTGCAGGCCGTGACCCCCAGCAACCGCACATTGATGTTTCTCTCTCTCTCTCTCCCTCCCTTCCCTCTCTAGAAATAAATAAATAAAATCTTTTTAAAAATTTAAAAAAAGATACTAGTTAAATCAAAAACAAGTGGTAGGGAAAAAACACTCTACAGTTAAAAAATTTTAACTGGAAGCCACGCATGAGCAAATGCAAGTGGGGAGGGCTGGTGGGGGGCAGTGGCGGGGGTAAATGGAGATGACTGTACGTGAACAACAATAAAAAAAGGTTAAATAAAAAAAGTAAATTCCACCTCAGGCTCCAACCTTTAACCCACTTAGCACTAGAAATCTTGTCCATAAAACACACCGTTAAGCGGCCCACCCACTGAGGAAGCTCAATGACTGTTTGCCGGCAGTGATGTCATAAATGGTACTCAGGACTTGGGACACAAACGCAAAACATGAAAGTCTGTGAAATACCTTTCTTTTTTTTAAAAAAGTAGGAATTACAGATGAAATAATTTGGGAAAAGAAAAGATAGATGGAACTTCACGTAGCTTTGTCTAAATAGACCACAGCAAAGGATATTGACAATTCCTATTCAATCATCCCCATCCTTAGGGCATCGATTAAAACCATTTTCATCTATATTCATTTCAGGACTGCTCTGCGTACGGAGATTGAAACATCACAAGCCCAATGGAAGGCACCTGTTTTGTCAAAGCTTCAGTCGCATCGAGAGAGTATGAAATGATGCTGACTCATAGCGAGAAGGTCAGTTAGTCGGGTCACAGCTCCACGGGGGCCGCTGCGTGAGTCTGGGCCCCGTGCGAACTTACCAGCGTCACGCAGACAGGGCCCCAGTCCGAGGGCCGTGGGCGGGGCCGCTGCTGTGAGCCGGCCGGCCGACACACCGCTGCCACCAGGCCCAAGGGCACGGGCTGGGTGAGGTCAGTCCACCTCGAACCACTTCGGGAAAAGTGATTTGCTGCTCCTGATTTACGGTGGCCGTGAAGCGTGTCCTTTTTCTTAATGTTAAAATGGTGGAATTTTCAGATCCTTACATTTTATTCATAGAGGGAAAACATAAGTGCACTAGTTTGTCTTTATATAGGGCAGGGTTTGCTGATCTTGATGGGGGTTGAAAGTAACATTTTGGCTGTTAAATCATCTGCTTCTAATGGCCATTTCTAAAAATATTTATCCTGATTGTTAGAATAACAGACAATGCAGGCTGTTGGAACAGCTTAGTGGCCGAAGGCTGAAATGACAAAAAGGAGATCGATGTCCACGAAAAAGGAAAATAAAAATAGCTCCTGCTAAGCCACTGAGTGCGTGCAGCGGCTGACACATTTATCTTACAGCCTCTCGCTTTTGCCCCGAAGACACGGCCGCAGCTCTGCGGCACCGTCCACGGTGTCCAGGGAGTCCCTCCTTTCAACTCTTCTTTGTGACCAGTTTCTGAGAGTGAAAGGCCCGGCCAAGGTTCCCGAGGACAGCACGTGTCGGCCATGAGCGGTCCGAGGGCGGCTGTCCAAACACACAGATACTCGGAGACAGAGACATCCAGTCCATGCCCAGCCAGCCCTCAGCCCAGCCCCGGGTGCTGATTTCTGTCTTGTTACATTGGGCAGCATCACCTGAGCTCAGCTCTGAGGGCAGGTTCCAGAGACTTCTGCGCTCTGGCTTCTTTCTCTAGGGGGAGGTTGGCCCCGGAAGGCAAACGTTCTTTGTCTTCTGGTGGTATCCAGTTTCTTCAAGCCAGCGCCGCTGCTAATCTCCACGCAAGTCTGATAGTCTCGTGCACACCAAAGGCAGCAGGTAGGACCAGCACACCCCAAGCCTGGTCCCAGGGACCTGAGCTCCCTGATCTTGTGCTGCTTGAATGCTGTGAATCAGCGCAGAACTGGACCGCGCTTCCATGCATCTGCTTGTTGGTTTTCTACCCCACCAGTGGGATGTGAACTTTGTGAGGGTGAGGGATTTTCCTGTTAATCCCTCTGCTCACCTTCTGGAACACTGCCCAGCATGCACCAGGCACAATGGCTTTGAGCTGCGGGAACCAGTGGATTGGAAAAGTGACCGCTTTCCGGCTTTGACGTTTTCTTCCCCACCGCTAGTGTGTACGCGGGGCAGTCCCCTTGCGCTGAGACACAGAATGTCGTCACCTCGTGTCACTGCACAGGTCTTCAACAGCATGACACTCCTGAGTATGTCTGGGGCTGAAATAAAAACACAGGTTTTTTTTTTAAAGCAAGGAACCAAGAATGCAATAGTAAATGTAAGAGCAACATATGAGACAGTAATACCAATGGCCTCACTTCACGGCCTACCAACTTCTACAGGTAGACCTGAACAATTTGGAGGTAAGTCAAATAGTTCAATAGTTTTCTTAGGAAGAAAATTAGTTTTAGTACTTTTAAGGAACAATTTATTTTAAAGAAGTAGTAAGAGGAAAGACATGAGGAAACAGATAAATTGGAGAAAATGGAAACTGAAATGTATAAAGAAAACTCAGATAGTTCTTCGACAGTTCTTCTCCCCCTCCTCTCCCCTGAGCCATTCCCGATTCCCCTCCTCAGGGTCACCCATTCTTTCTTCCGTCTGTCCCGCTGTGCTCAGTCTGGGTCCCGCTCACAGCGAAGTAAAACATTCCAATTCAAGTATGCTGAGACTTTCAAGCCCTTCCAAACTAGCTATTTATTTTAACACCACGCATTTTCACAAGATTTTGTGAAGTCAGCCTTTTCCTTATTTTCGCTCAACCCTAGGACGCATCCTATAGGCCCTACGTGGTATGTTTTTGTTTGTTGAAAACACATGATTTAAGACAAATAAACAACAAAAACCCCTTCCCATGTTGCGATAAAGCAGGATTTGTGTTTACACCTGACCACAAGACTCGAGCATTAAAGAGCAGTAAGGAAATTCTTCATGGTCTGTTGCCAACGTGAACGTCCATGATTATCTACTAAATGCATGAAGATACGCCCAGTCTTTCCAAGTTCAGTTTTAGACTGAGTGCCCTTCTAATTAAAAGCCTGATGAGATACATTATAAAGCCTTTCCAAAAATACTCTGGCATTCATTAATAAAATAAATGCATAAGACTTTTTAAGACATTCTGAAATAACAAGAGTAGAAATGAAGACATATTAGAATCTAGCATATGCCAAGAATAATGAAATTTGCATTGAGGGGACATAAAAATCAGTCAAACATCTTGAAATAATGCAAAATATTAACCACAAATGATACATTTAAAAATATTGAATGAATATTAAACTGAAAAAGCATTTTGAAACAATATCCAGATATTTTTTTCTTGCAATAAGTGGGAAGCAATTTAACGCAGAAATGCAATGCAATGTAAACATTATACATTCATCTCCTTTTTTGGAAAATATAGAGTTTGATTTGTTTTATTTCTCTAACAGGTCTGGGGATGGGTGTGGCTCTCAGAAGACATTCAGACTGGGATCTGTCACCAGGACTGAGATTATCTATCTATCTATCTATCTATCTATGTATCTATTATTGTTTATCTATTTCAAGTATATAAATGACCTGTTCTATGCAAACAAGCTCTCATTTCTAGAGCAATGCATCCCTGTGTTTTCGCCAGTCTGGTGTCATTCTGCCTGTCATTCCCTATGTGACCCCCCGTTTCACGGCCTATTCTAGACAGAGCTGCCACCAGCCTGCTCACGTCGGGATGGCCTCGCTGATTGGCTCCGAGTGATTCTGGCTCTGGCTGGCTGACGTCTGGACTGTGCAAGGTGCCACATCTCCTGAACTCCTCTGCTGGTTTCAGTCATGTTCCTTAAAAACCATCTTTAACTGCTTTTTATTTGCAGAGGTTGATCCATTGGCATTTATTGTCATACTGTTTTTCTTTCATCTTGTCAGTTTTATAGAATGTATGGAAATTTTAACTCATATTTTTGCTGTTTTCTTGGTGCTCTGTATTTTAGATTTTAAGCCGTACTTATTTTTATTTTTGTGGAGAGCCCACAAAAAGTTTTCTATCCCAGAGAGCTACAGCCTCTGGTCACACTTCAGAAAATATGTCCATGTTAAATATTCGTGAGGTTTGCATGTGAGGTTCCAATGACTCCTTCCTGAAGACTGTCTTTAAAAAGGCAGCACACACAGCGTTTTGTCATGGAGAAAACGGACACCTGTTTGTGCAGGTGGCCGGTGACAAACACTCTCTCCGAGCCCAGAGGTCTCGGGTGGGTGGGGGGGGGGGGTTGCCCGGCCGACTTTGTCAGAATTGCATTCAGGGGCTGGAGACCCGTAGGCTGGTGGAAGAGTGATACCTCATCACGGTTATAAGATGTAGTTTTTGAAGAAAGAGGAACTTTACATTTGCAAAAGATATTTGGTATTCTGTATCTGTGAAACCTGGGAAATGCTTGATTATATCATTTGCCCTTTTTTTTGTATCTAGTTAGTTATTACTACAATTGATTGTAAGTTTTGGGTGTGTTAAGAGATTTAAATCTTATCTGTTCTAGGAGTTGCTGATAATGTTCTCATTTTTGCACTTATCATTGGAGTGTGTCTATTTTTATACATTTAACTTAGCCAAACTTCTCACCTATCATTACATTAATTAGGGTTTGAAATTTTATGCTCATAGAATTTGAAAAGATATTTTATGACTTTGAATACATTAATGAAATTTTACAGAATTGTATATGAATAATTTTTTAATTTAAATAAAAATTGTGTCTATCTACTGGCAAGAAGAATTTGAGATTCATCCTGATGTATGATACTATAAAATAGTAACAATAAAAGTAACACTTATAGTAATCACAGCTACCATTTCTTTATAATAAAATAGATATTAGGCTAGAGGCTTTATATAACATATATTTTAACTAAAGACACAACCTATATATATTACTGCCCACGGTACAGTAATAGGAATTTGAGGGCCAGAAAGATTAAATGTTTTACTACAGTTAATGGGAAAATTAAGACTAAAAAATAAACTACTTGGCTATCAAATCTATTCCTTAAATTCCTATGTTGTAGGACATAAATCTTCATTTCTAATTAAAGGTTATAATATACTTGTGTTCATTAGAGATATCTAAGGGGACATAGACATTGAAATGTGTTTCAAATGAATTTGGTACTTCCGTTTCGTGTTTAGAGTTTTCCATGAGACACGCTGATGTAACTCCCACCAGTAACAGGCACGCAGTGTGCGCCACGTGTTCATCCGTTTAGTAAATATTTACAGATGGCCAGGCACTGGATATACCAGGAGAAAGAAAAATAAATGTCAAAAACAGGTTCAGGGGATGATAAAAAAGAAGCGCCACCTCCGCTCCGGGAGCGCCGTTTCCGCTTGGAGTGACGTGCGCTACCGGACGAAGCAGGGACCAGAGGCGTGGGTGGGCGCGGGTGGGCGCAGGCATTCCGGGACGTTCCTCTGCCACCGCCCAGACCCAGGTCTCCAGGCCGTCGTCGCTGCCACTCCACCCCCGGCCGGAGTCTCCGGTCTACGCCCCGCAGACATCCCGAACGCTGGCCCGAGGCGGGCTGGGGCCCTGGGACCAGTGCTGGCTGAAAGGTGGTGAACAGAGGCGAAATGCGTTCTTGCCAAACTAGAGAATGCGATAGCCGGTGGAGACGCGGAGTCTCTTCCTGCGGAACGCACGCCCCCCAGTGACTAGGGCCCGAGGCTCCTGCTGCAGGGGCGGGTAGGGACAGGGATCATTGCCTCCCGGACGCTCCCCTGCCCGAGGCCGAGGGGCAGGTTAGGTTACTCGCCCCAGACCTGCACCCTCTGCATCCCGACTCCCAGAACCCGCCGGCCTCTCAGGAGGTGTCACTAAGGTTGGTTTCACTGTCCAGCTCTCTCCCTTTTGAAACTCACTTTGCTTGTGGTCACTGGCCGGCTCCAGCAGGTGGGACCCCATGGCGGCGTGGCACATAGCAGACAGGGTCCCCAGCATATATGTGTACATGGAGCCCCACAGGGGCCTGTCCCCCTGGGGCTCCAGCAGAGTGGGGTGCATGCGCCTCCCCGCAGGGGGGGACGGCGATATCCTAGCGCACCCATGGGACAGCGCTCCCCACACTGGGGAAAGCACGGAGACATTCTCTTGGCCGCCGCATCTCTGCACTAAAAATTGATCCTCATGCTATTATTTGGGCCAAAGGACGGTCACTTGCCCACCCAGGGGACTGTTGGGGGGCGGGGTGTGGCGAGGAGGGGCTTTGTGGAGAAGCAGGGAAGCAGAGCTGATTGCCTAATCTAAGCAGGGGTCGACTCCTCCCCCCAGGCCTGGCGGAGGGCCAGGCCCCTTCCACGAGGGACGCTTTCTGTGGGTAAGTGACTGGGCGCCCCCCTGGAGAGGGGACGGGACCTGGGCCCCCACAGCAGGCGCGCATCTGGAGGACGCGTCCAATGTGCAGGTTTTGATGACTCGACTCTTCTCCTGACGGAGCCTGGTTCATTGTGCCAGACCTCGTTTAGAAGAAGCGGACATTTCTTTAAAAAGGTTTAAAATTATTTTACTCTCTGTATCTCCATATGACTTATATGACTCTTGTTCTAATTATGTAAAGGATTGTTTCAAAAATATCTCTTAGAAGGTTGAGACGATCCTGATCGTGATCAAGGGGAATTTACCTATTTTAAACATAAAATAAGCGATGTGGTAGGCTTTCATTTTATCAGAGTAATCATTGGACCTCTCTATTCTCCCTGTGCAGTTCTTATGTATGGCCAATCGTGAAATACTTTGATTTAGTTGTATTCTACTAGAATAGTAAACAAAGCGAAAAGTAATTGCTTTGTAAACTATGCGTCCATTGTCAGATATTTGCAGTGATTCAACGTTTATCTAAAATCCAAATTAATTACTACGTAGCCGAGGGAGCTTAAGGGATCCCACGGAATGAACCCCACGTCCTCAGACGTATAAACATCCAGCTTCCGCGAGGGCATCCTTATAATGGGGAAAGGCCTCCTCACTACTTACTTATGGGGCAGATGTTTGGGAGTCACTCCGGCACTCATATCACCACGTCGCTGGGCCTAGCGCACAGCGCAGGTGCTAGGCACGGTACAGGCCCCCGGCCAGCATCAGCCGAGCACACACACACATAGGAACATTCTATTTCCTTAGTGGCGTGGTGTTCAGTGACAGAAGTATGTAACATACGAGTCCAGCTGTGAGACATGGGAAGCAGGTGCCTCTGTCCGAGCCCACCTCCGCTCTCTGCTGCCCAGTTTCCGCTCCAGATGGGGGGCAAGTGTCAGAGGGCTGTGTGTCTGGCTGGCTGTCTGTCCGACTGACGCAGCCAAGATGGGATGGGGGTGGGGCGGGCGGGGCATAAACATGGCGGTAGAGGGAGAAAACTTGCAGAAAGGACTTTCCAGCTCAGACATAACCTCGCAAACATAAAAGGATTGTTTTACTCCTAAAAGAATCCAAAAATCTCAGGTTCAACAAACAATAAAAAGATATGGGAGAAAAAAATACTATGACTTATTTAGTCGTAAACATACGTAAATATACTGGTAGCCATGCTATCATTCTTCATGGTTAATTACTGAAGTTTATAAATACAATAACCCTCACGCATTTCGGTAAATGTGAGCCTGTCATGATAAATTAATAAATGAGAGGCAGCCCATAAGCATTAAAACTTATTCCTCCGCAGTCACTAAATGGAGCTCTCTCTCACTAGAACGTGACCACTACATCAACCCACATAAACGAGACACTTAACTTGGGTCTTGTAAACACCAGCGCCTGATTTTAATTGCTATTCTGTCTTCTTCCTGCCCTCGTACTCCCCGCACGTCGTCCAATTCTGTGGCTTCCCCGACCGCTGGAGACAGGCCCTCGGAGCTCGCCGAGACGAGGCTCGGGCCCCGCCCCTTCTCTGGGCTTGATGACCTCACGTGACGTTGGACAGGCTCGCCGGAAAGCTTCATTAATGGTGCATTTATGTTAATGCATGCTAAAATGTGGCCTTCCACAAAACCCCAATAATAGCGTGCACAAATGCATCTCAGGAAGCCACAACAGCTCCGTGTTGTAATTTATTTACTTATTTTTCACAAGTTTTATTTCCATGCATTTTCATTAGCCGTAGCGAGAACACTTGGTAAATCCCAGACTTGGTCTAAGTGGACATGCGTAGTCTTTCAGTTCTGAGTGTATGTTTTCAAATAATCGGTGCTGCTGAATATCCAGGCAAATACCAGATCTTACTGTTGAAATAAAGTTCTCACATATTTTTTGAAAAGACATTTGGATTTGCAATCTCATCCCTTAAGAAAGAACATTTATCCCATAATATAAAATTCAATATAACAGAACATGTATAAAGGGAACTGTTCAGAATCCTCAGGTTCTAATTAGCATTTGGATATAAGAGTTAAGATATGTTTTGAAACAGAAACAAATATAAATATCCCAGTCCTTCAGAGTGAGGTACACTGCTGTCCTGTCTCTAAAATATACAGATTTTTTTTTATTTTTTAGATGATAAAGAGAAAGTAAAGTTTATATGCTCTGATTGTTTCTTTTCTTGAGGGGAATTTATGATGCTTGAAAGGATCAATATCGCTTACAACAAAAATCCTATATTTATCCAGAGGAAGAGAAAGAAACAATAAATAAGAAGTGTCACCGTGAGGCCCAACCCCGCTCTCCTGGAGGGACCTCAGGCAGGCCTTGACTTTGACAAAACTGTGAGCCCCCTGAGAGCCCCCGGGCTCCCCGTGGAGGGCGGCTTTGCCCACTGCTCGCCCAGCCCAGGCTCCGCAAGGGGGTCTCTAAGCAGCGCCACAACCCAGGCGTCCTTCCTTTCGGTCTCTGCTCCGGACCGCGGCCCGGCGTCCTGCCCGTGTGACGATACCGTACAAAACCTCTGCCTGCCTATTTGCTGGCGACTCCTGAATAGTTGACACGGCCTCTTGGGCAGAAAATTCCTAACTCTCTATAAAGCCCTGAGAACTAAGGATCAGTTGATGATTTTCAGGACATTCAAAAAAGGAGCTACCCAAAAGAATGGTTGTGAATCAAATCCGACTCCCTCTGGTACAGGCAGGGGGGTGAGCTCCGCCACGCCCCCGTGTGGGGAAGCCACACTCTGCTCTCTCCTTGGCCCTTAGGTGAAGTCTGTGTCCGGCACGACAACCTCGGTGCTTCCTTTGCTCTCAGAAACTTGACACGTGCACAGACAGATTTTAAAATCTGTCCCTTCATCAGGGCCCAAGTAATTTTGGGAAACTAAATGACATTAAATAGAGTTAAACTAGTTTCTTCATGCAGAAATTTTTAGATGATTCAGAAGAGTAACACGGCGCAAAGAAAACGCAGCAGGAGACAGTTTCCGAAAGTTCATTTACAAAGACGTTCGCCTGTGTGTGTGAGAGAGAATGTGAACTCCGTGAGTTCACATCTCTCAGAAATGGTTTCCTGTGCACCAAGTGCTAGGAAGGTGAAGACAGACTTTTAAGAATCCTTTTCTACCTTCTGCTTGCTTTTTTTTACAAGTTTTAAAATCCTCTAACTGGTTTTAATTTATTAAATTCACCGGGATGCCATGGGTTCATGGGGTCATATGAGTTGCAATGTAGATCACCACGATGCATGACCTGTATGTCGCATTAGATACACATTGGCTTGTCATGATCTGTGCTGTCTGGTGTTTGCTAATGTTTCGAAGATGAGCGCATCGGCAAACACGTGACTCTGAGTGAAGTCCCCGCTCACAGGGACTCAGGAAGTCCTTCGGCTCAGTGACGACTTCCCAGCGAGGGTCGGGTGCACCACAGCGGCCCAGAGCACCCAGGGCTGACCAGAGAATCACACGCAAGCCCGGAGGACAGAAATCTCTGGTCTGGGATTGACATTCGTGTTTGTGGACACATCTCTGCTGTCTTTGACAATAGTGTGTCTGTTTACTATGTAACATGGGTTGCTATGGGGTGGATCCGAGGGTGGAAGAGACAATGAGGTCATAGGCACCCAGATCTGCTCCCATGAAGCTCTTCCTTTTGGGGCGGGGCTTGGAACTGCCAAACGGACAACCAGTTTGCGGAGATGGGAGGTGCGAGCGGAAGAACGCCCCAGCGCCCAGTGTAACAAACTGGCCTCCGTCTTCACCACCTCGGATCTCCGGGGAGGTCATGATTCAAAACCCAAGCACTGCTGTGCCAAGAGCAGTAGAGACTTAATTTCAGGAAATGCCACACAGGTTTTTGTCTGGCACGTGAGACAGTTTTTCTCGAATAGCACGTGGACGTCATCGGTGGGCGTCCACCACCGTTCCCACGCTGTGTCGTGCTCTGTAGCTATTATGCAAATTAAGGAAAAGTATCAGAGTCTTCCTGCGGAAGAGGCTGATGGGCTGATGAACTTCTTGAAATGTGAGAGATGAGGATATCTTTGAACTTCAAATAAATCAGTTAAGTTTGACTTTGTTGTGTTTGCGGCAGGCAGGAGAAACCTTCGCATACAGTCATCGGAAATAACATCCACTTAACATTTATTTGAGTGTGCACCGGGTTTGATTAGAGACAATTGGACGTCCTCTGGGAAACCAGCCGAAGTATTTACAGATTCTGTGGAGTTTGAAGCCATGCAGCTAAAGAACATCACAGGTATAATGTAAATAATCTGGTGCCTGTCCTTTAAGTACAATGAAATTAAAAAGACGGTATCCTGACCTCAGCATGTATGCTTACAGAAGACACTCGTCCAACAAGGAAGCGCTGAAATTTACCTCTTTTTGTCAGCCGTAGCAAAATCTGTTATTAATTAAAATTAGACAAAATTGCAAAATTTCGACTTAACCTACAACTTTCGGAACATCTGCGTAGCTGAAGAGTAAGCATGCATTTTATTTCAGGACAACCGTCTTCCCTGCACTTTCAGAGGAAAACAATGCACATTCATGATGTATTATTCTTGTTCACAAGAAGTCTTTGTCAGTGAAGGGAGTAATTACTTACACAATTAATTACAGCTAGACCTCCATGTCGCAGGCCTTACTGGGACAAAGAATGGGATCCGCCATATGCTCGCTGTGTGGCCTCTCTGACCTTTTACTTTTTTCTTTTTGTCAGCAGAGCAGGGCATTTTACCTACTTTAGGTCATCGTAAAGTTCAGATCAGAAAACCGTGTGCCTGTCTGTGTGTGTACGTCCTGTACACGGCATACACACGGCGTTGGACACACGGCCTCTAAAACAGCCAGAGCAAGTGTCTATTGAGTCGCCGGGCTACGTTACTTGGTTATGGCCGTCGGAGCTGACTGACACAGCAGCGCAGTCTCGCCCAGTTTCCACGGTGGCCGTCCTCTCACGGAAAAGGCTGCAGAGTCTGATGATTTAAAACAAAAAAGTAGCCGAAGACTAAGGTCATAAATTCTGTGGCCTCTGTTCGGTCACATCAGCGACCGCCACTGAGCTTTGGATCGCCAGGGCATCCAGTTCATGGGCAGCACCTGTTTTTGCCAAGTTCCCTCGTGGTGTGGCCGAGGTGCCTCCAGCCATCATAATAGTCATGTAAAGCCTCACCTGCTTTAAAGACAAACTTCATGAAAGCAGATACTTTATCCGCAACATCTAATGCTGAATCCCCTGTAATGGCCTAGACTAACACAGACGCCAGTAACGCTGAAGACACGCCCCTTTCACAAAACCGACTGTCACCAGCTTGAGCATCAAATACTGCCCCACGTGGCCAGGTCTGGAGAAGCAGCTGGGTTAGTTCCTATCATACTTTCCAGAATTTCTACATAAGTACCTACTGGTTTGTGCCAACTAAAGAGACCTCTTTGACAAATCAGCAATGCCGTTCAGAGGTAGGGTACACCACACGACACACACCAGCAGACAGAGAGATGCGAAAAGAGACTTCCCAGTCTTTCTTTTAAATTTTTAGCCATGAGATGAGGAACAAGTTAAATTTATCCACTCGGGCAGTTCAGGCTTTTTCTTATACATATTTGTGGGGAGGGCAGTTAAGATTCGTACGTGCCCTGGGCCAGGGATGTTGGAGCCAAAGCAGCAGTTTGTACTTTGAAAGAACTCATTTTCTGCCCTGATCAGTGTGGCTTAGTTGGTTGGGCCTTGTCCCACAGAGCGAAAGGTCACGAGTTCGATTCCAGATCAGGACACGGGCCCGGGTTGTGGGTTTGGTCCTCAGTCAGGGCCAGGAGACAACCTATCCACGCTTCTCCCCTGCATCCATGTTTTCCTCCTTCTCGTTCTCTCTCCTTTCCTCTCTCTAAAAATAAAGAAATAAAATCTTTTTTTAGATTTTATTTATTTTTATTTTATTTTTTATTTTATTTATTTATTTTTAGAGAGGGAAGGGAGGGAGAAAGAGGAAGAGAGAGAGAAACATCAATGTGCAGTTGCTGGGGTCATAGCCTGCAACCCAGGCATGTGCCCTGACTGGGAATCGAACCTGCGATGCTTTGGTTCGCAGCCAGTGCTCAATCCACTGAGCTACGCCAGCCAAGGCGCAGAAATAAAATCTTTAAAATAAGTTTAAGACTCCCATTTGACATTGTTCTTCCTTCTCAGGAAACGAGGCTGGCCGTGAAAGCTGGGCTTGGAGCTCCCACTGGAGCTGAACTTCTGGTTCCACGAAGATTCCTGAGATGAGACGGTCCCTCTCCGTTCCCCGAAGAAGCGACTGCAACCTGTGCGACGTCACGGGTCGGCCTACCTGTCCAACCACAGCGTCTCGGCTTTGCTCTTCCCCTCGCCTCTGGACACACGGTTTTACTCCAGCCTCGGGGAGGAAGCCTTAAAAATCCTCTAAGGCTCTGAGTTTTCACCTTCCGATTTTGCCAAATTTCTGATCAAAGAGTTGTTACATTTTTTTCAAATATCTTGTCAGTTTTCAGCCAAGGTATGCACATAATCTGATTTTTCTACTTGGACGCATTTTGCCAGTCCCTGGAGGCCAACTATTTGTTCCGTGTTGTTTTCTAGTTATTAGTATTACATGATTCTTTGTTTTTCTCTCACTGTGCTCCCCACAGGAAAACACTGCAAGCACCCTTCGCACGCACGCAACTCTTCACTTGCTCAGTCTGTCCCTGAGATCCGGCCTGCGTTGCCATCCAGATTAATGGTCCTTCAACAGTTAAACCGTTTTTAATGTCTCAGAAAGCTCCCGTGACCCCAGGGAAGTGTTCCAGTTAATAGATGACTAAACCTCAATGTTGCCTCCCTGATTTTAGGGCCCTTTCCACAAACCTGACTTATGTCAAAATACCTATTGGTCCGAGGCAACCTGGCTGGACTCAGGAGGACCGGCAGCAAGTGGGGAAGAGAAAGCAGTGCTCACCTGTGAGCAGGCCAGAACAGATGCACGAGGGAAGGGCAGGCATCGCACCTGGAAGCCGCGGGGGAGTGCAGGTGCAGGGGAGGGGACCACCTGTAATCTCCGGCAGCAGAGGCTTGGAGAGGAGGAAGAATTCGAATCTCATGGGGACCGCTCTCCGCTGGCTGCTGGGAAATGTTTAGGGAAGAAGGACTTGGCGGAGAACATTAGCCCTGATGCCTTCCCAGCTGCACCCTGGCCGCCGTGCTCTGGCCAAGGAACACAGACACGTCCCTTCCTTGAAACCCTGCTGTCAGGACAGCTGGCACTCCTGCGTGGACACCGGTTGTCCTTGGAGAGGCAGCCCACCTCGGTGCCTCAGGGCCCGGGTTCTGGCGTCAGACCCCCGAATTCTCACTCCAGGGTCGCCTCCCACTACCCCGGCTGTATGAGACCAGGCGCCTCACCCCTCGTGTTCGACCCTCCACATCTGTGGGAGGAGAGGGTAACGGTGTCCGCTTCCTACGATGGCGGCGCTGAGTACATGAGCTGAAACGAGCACGGCACTGGAACCAGCGTCCAGCTGGTGCACGCCAGCCCTGATGCTGCAGATCCGTGCGCCTCCCCGGCAGACCACACCTGTGCCTCCCAGCAGACCGCACCTGTGCGTCCCCGCGGACGGCACCGGCCCTCGGGGGAGGACAGTCTATCACTCACCCCGACGCGTCGCCTGAGCTGGCCGTCGCATACGAGTTCGCAAACTGCCCTCCCTCCTCTCTGATCACCCGGCGATGACACTTCCCAGCAGACGCTTCGTCGGGGAGAACCTGGCCCCTGTGCCCGTGCACCCCGATTTCCTTGGGGATCCGGATTAAAACAACCGTTAAGACTCATGAGAAAAGAAAAGAAGGAGTTAGGAAAGGAAATAGAGATGGGATGTCCCTACCGTCCGATGAGAGCAGGCACTTCCGTTTCATTTGGCTCCTGCTGGACGACTTGCCCTTAAGAAGATACTTAAGAAGCTCAATTTAAGGGCAACTTAAATCAGAGGCTGAAGAGGCAGCCACGGAAGTATTTTTATGCCACTTGACTTCCCCGAAGATATTAAGACATTTTATGACCACGGAGAGTCCAACTTGGGTTCAGGGCTGAGCACCAGCCGGCGATGACAGAAGTCAGGGCAATTGCTCCCCCCGTGGAGGGGGTGACGGGGGTTCAAATCCGAGGGCCAGTGCTGCTGGCTTTTGTTTTCTCCTGATGAAACCTCCGAAATGCGTGCCGAGGCCTCGGGGGAAGCTGGGGTGTGCGATGGTAAAATAAAACACTGTCTGCGGGAACTGTGAGGTTAAGAGATATTTATGTCCTGTGAGTGGATTGGGCAAAGGCTATAATACGGTCTGTAAATCACAACCCGCAAAGGAGGCTGCAGGGACCGGCAGGGCTCTCTATGCGTGTGTGTGTGTGTGTCCGTGTGTGCACGTGTGTGTGTGTGTGTGTGTGTGTGTGTGTGTGTAGCTGAAGGTTCAGTGGCTTTGAGCTGGGTGGGGATTGGATGTCCGTGCCAGGGGTGGGGGGGTTGGTGTGCAGAGGTCCCGGGGGGTCACCCGGGGACCCCAGCGCCCTGGGAGCGAGGGCAGGGGATGCAGCCGACCTTCATCCCCACTGCCCACCCCGCCCGCGGGGCTCCGGCGCCAACCTCACCAGAGGGACGCTGAGAGCCGTAAAGAGGAGAAGGACGGCCGAAGGGCCGAGCCTCTGGAGACGCCTTTGAGCTGTAACGTGGCGGCTCTCCCGGCCCAGTCCCAGGGGCCTGCTGCCTGAGCACACCGCCTCCTGGCAAAGGAGCCCCCCCCCCGTGCGTCTCCTGGCCCCAGGAACCATCAGGCGGCGGCCTGGGACCCCGAGTCCTTCCCTTCCCAGCACGCCACCGCCGAGTGACGTGTCTGCTGCTGCGGAGTGTCACGGTGGGCAGGTGGCCCTGCGGCGCCCACAGACAGGCGCTGGAGAGAGGCTGAGGACACCGTGTCGTCTTACATGGCTCCTTCCGCACCCCCCACGCTCAGGCCTGGGGGGCCTGGTCCTCGAAGTCACCCCTCTGGGACCCGCGGTCGCCGGAGAAGCTAAAAACCTGCTCTCCCTCCCTCTGCTGGGGTCACTTTTGTTTTAAAAACTTAGACATCAAGTTCGTTGATGTAAGCGGTCTCACAGTTTAGAGGCAAAGAAGAAATCTCTGCTACACCAGAAGAAGGTGGGAGTGGCCATGCAGTCGCAGGCGGCCATGGAAAGACCCAGAACACTGACCACAGGGACTCCTGCGGGGACTCCTGCAGGGACTCCTGCAATAGCAGGAGAGGAGTTCTTAGCCCAGGCCTGTGTCCAGGCTGCTCTGGGTTTGGGGACAGGTGGGGACAGGGTCAATGGAAAGGGACCACGTCAGGACAGCTGGCCAACTAGAGAGCTGGCCAGGAGGACGGTGACCGGCCAGGCAGCCACTCTGCGGGGTCCAGCTGGGTTGCCCTGAGTCAGCAGGACCTCGGCGGGGGAGGGGCGCGCGGGCAGCGTTCAGTGGCTGTCGCCGACCGACCATGAAATGCCCCGTGCAGGAGAACTCTGCCAACTGCGTCAGAAGAAAAATGACTCGGCATGACTCACGTAGCCCTCACCGTGAGAAAAAGCAACACTGACTGCACATCAAACAAGGGACATCAAGGCGCCCGATGAGCCCCCCACCTGGAGGAAAGGGGGTCCTGCCCGGTGCGTTCCCTTCACTGACACTCCGAGCCACACGCACGAACCTGGGCCTCCGAGAGCAAACCTCACCTTTCCTCGTTCCCCTGAGAAGGGCTCCCCCTGCCAGGTGCCCCGCTGCCAGGGGGACCAGAAGGTTAGGACCCCCGCCCTCTTGAAGGGTTTTTGCATTTTGCCTCCGCAGTCTTCTCAAGTTTCTTCACTTGTCAAGAAGGCCGACACGTCCATTCTTTCGCACCACTGAGTAGGGGAGCGTAAGGCATTAATCACAATCCCCCTCCCATTGGCACTTCAGAGATGCTTTTTGAGGGAGTTTGTTTGTTATTTTCAGCAGCAGATTGATTAATCAATTTTCCTCTCTCGGTATTCTGTGATTTATGATTTGTTTTTGTGATGCATTTTGAGTTCTCGTTCTCATCAGCTAAATTATATTTTTGGATCCTAACAAAGCATTAAATTGCATATTAAGGATAAAGCCTCTCTCCCTGTTCATCATATCGTGACTCAGGCTCACCTCCGCTTTGTTCTCCGAAAGGTGGGGAGGGAGACGATTCATGTGCCCTCCTCAGACTGCCTCTCCCACGGGGTGCATGGGATTGGAGGTGTTCCACAAAATACGTATCAGGGAGCCGTGTGCAGCAGACACCGAGGACAGAGACGGACAGTCAATGGGAGGGAGGGGTGGTCAGACACTGCCTTTTCCTCGCCAGAGCCTTGCGCCAGCATCTCCTGGAACGCTGCCATTCTTGCCTGGCCCTGCCTTCTTCCGTGGATGCCAAGGGGCCGGCGCACTGCTGGGGTGATATTCTCCTGTCCATCCGCAACGTGCACAGAGGCCTCCTCTGAGGCCGGGTCTGCGCGTGATCAAGGATGAGTTCAGCTCAGGGCCCTGCAGACCGGACCTTGCCCTGCTGCTGGCCTCTCTCCCTTCGGGTCCTTGCAAAGACTCTCTCGCTGTGTCCCCCGAGCATTTCACGGCGCTGCCACCAGAACGGCGCCACCTTCCCGTGGAGACTTGGCCAAAACATTCCAATGGACAGGGAAATCCGGTTTAAAACAATGACCCACGAGGGGTATGTCCTGGTCCTGTAAAACCACCTCACTTCAGAACAAATAGCACGCTTTGTGGGCCCAGATAAACAAAGCATGAGGCGGACAGCCATCTAGGCAAAATACAGGTCCCGGGAGAAATCAGTTTCTTGCTTCGTCTCCCTGCACCCCGTCCGGCCTGTGATTTCACTTTCTACGCTTCTCTGGAATGTCAGTCACTTTCCTTCTGAAAAATCACACGTGAAGCTAGCAAATGAAGCGAGAAGACTCCGTTGTAACCTAGCTGTAGGGTGGACTCAGCACTAACACGGGCCCAGCCCTGTCCTACGCTCACGGCGCATCAGGGTGCTGCCGCTGTGGTCTCTCTGTGAAGTACCGGTCACGGGTCTCATACAGCTTGTCTACTAACCAACAGAGTGGGGTGCCCTTGATTCAGTTTAGAATCTTGGTCAGTGATGTGATGTGTAGATAGAATTCATGTTACTCCTTGCTCTACGAGCCATTCGCCGTTGTGCTGTGTGTTAAGGGACTGCTGAGTCACGGAAAAGGTGGCTTTGGAATTAGAAAGACAGCCATGCGAACCAACATCCAAGGAAAGTCACTGCTGCACTGCAGATTTAAGTTGGCAACAGTAAAATGGGGAGCACGCTAACACAGATGAGTGTGAAACAAGTAAAGAGCTTTTCTGGAACTCTTAGCATCACAGAATGACCAACCCCTTGCTATTATTATAAGGATTACCGTTATTCGTGAGACTCAGCTTTCTGACCCACGCTGTGGAAAAGCACAGGGAAGGTGCGGTGGCGCCCACTCATGGCGGTCTCGGGGCGGTGGGGGAGCCGTGGAATCGTCTGACCGGCTCCTCGGCGCCGGGTGCTGGGCGAGGCCTGGCACCTACACACACCTGGGCTGGACCACAGCCCCGCCCCCACCTCGGTCTCCAACTCCATCTATGCTTAGTGTATTTTACACAGACTGATACATGTCAGCACTTTGCTAACTCATTTGATTACAGACCTGAGTAATACGTTAATATGTAAGTATAGACATATGCATAATCTGATGCACATCTTATCCTGGGACCCCCTCTCTTTCGGCTGAGTTCATTCGATTTTGTCATCTGATAACAAATGTAATTAATTGTATGCCTTTTCCTTTTAGCGTGATATACAAACGTGTGTCAGATAATTGCACGGATGTTTCAAGTTCCTACTGTTCAGTTGTGCTCTTTCCCTAATTTTATCCATCATGGAAGCAATTACATTGTTTATGCAAAATGTGCTTACACTCCTCATCTCCTTGGGTCAGTTTGGATCTCACATCTCTACTAGCGTTGCCGACGCCCTTCATTCCCTAGCAACAGAAAAACGCACTGACTTAAGCTGGTTCCTTTCGTCATGTAATTAGTTGAGTTAATGACTGTCGGGTATATTGCTGGCCTCTGTGACGCTTCACTGAGCACATCTGCCTAAAGACACTGTCATTTAGTGTGGTTGTTACCAATGGTCTTTGAACCGCAGTCCTTTTTAATGTCAAAATTCACATTTAACCCGCATTAAATTAACTTTTCAGGTGGAACTTCATCCAAAGGTTATTGTAGTAACTTAGAGTCTTTTATTGTCTTTTAATATCTGGCTGGAATTTGTTTTTGACTATCCTCACATTCCAGCAGAGGCATGGCATTTCGGAAATTTCCCAGGCACTTGTTTTCCTAGCTGTTATTATAATTTTTGAGGTTTTATATTGAACATAATGAGCAGGTAATGGAACTCCCTCTCAGCCATGACAGGTTTATTGGAAACCCTCGTCACCTGCTTGACTTTATAGAAAGTTGACTGTATCTCAATTGGAGAAGTGGGCATTTCTCCAGTATATTTCTTTTTGTATTCATTTAGTTTTATCTCGCCCTGTTCCTCTTTCTCGGGCCTCATATTGCTGAGGGTCTTGTTTCCCATGGGTCCTTCTACATAAGGTTTCCTTCCTCCTAGGGTGCAGTCCTGGGCCCCCCTGAGAATCCCACCGCTGCGCAGCACCTGGGTTCTCCTGCAGGGGGCTGGGGCGTCTTGTTGTCTGACTGTCCTTCATAGAACCTGTGTTTCACGGAAGTGGCGGGAGCAGACATCTTTGTCTCGTTCCTGATCTTGGGGTTGGGGTTGGGGAACCCCGTTTCTGGGGGTAGATACAATTTCTGGGGTCCATAGCCATGAGATATGATTTATGGCCGCTGCCTCCTCCCAGCAGCCTTTCACCGCCACCTCCAGCCTTCCTCAGGAGACTTTCAGGGTCGACGCCCTCCCCGCTCTGTTTCAGACAGAGCAGCTCCTCTGGCAATAGACTCGGAGCTGCGGGCTCCAGGGCTGGTTTCTCCGCGCAGGTGAGTCTCGGAGCCAGGGCACTGGAGCTGGGGGGCGGGGGGCGGTGCCTGGCAAGCTTCTTTCTGCGTGACGGCTTGCTCTAGCAGCTGACAACTTGGTAGGGCAGTGTCAAGCAGCCCAAAGTTCCCGTGACTTGTCCTTCCTGCATAGGGATGACTGTCTTGTGAGCCGGGGGGAGGGCGGTCAGCATCGTCAACCTCCTGCACCCAAGGTCGCCCCAGGAGTGATGGTGATGGGCGGAAGGGACCCCGCCTCTCAATCACCCTGCACAGACCTCACCCTCACTCACAGGGAGTGAGGGCAGGATGAGGAAGACTGAGGACAGCAGATGGAGGCGGACGGGGCAGCCCTGTGCCCTTGGGTGCAGCAGAGTGAAGGGGAGTCTGCACCCCTCGAGTTTGGAGGGGTGAGGAGGGGAGCAACCTTGGTTCACATACCACAGACTCATATCTTTCCTGGCCAATTTTTATAAATTTTTAAAACAGATATGTCTATATTTGCTGTTTGCTCCTAAGACCATTTCCAGGTGTTTTAAATGATTCAGGTTTTGGACTTTTTAAATAAAATATCTACTTATACGGTTTTCAGCATTTCCCGAGGGAGTGAATCAGCAGAATTTGGGTGAATTAATTTTACTCTGTGCTCCTGAAGATGGAGAGTCTTGGCATCACAGACATGCGGACGAGTGGAAGGTCCAGGCGTCCCCACCAGTGAGTGGAGGGGACACTGGGGGGGGCGGGCTCTGGGCTGCCCTGCAGCCCCCAACAGCCTGACGGCATGTGACCCTGCTCCCGGCAGGGTCAGCTCCAGTTTTGTGTTTCTCCCGTCACCGAGATTGAATTGTTAGATTCTGCCCGAAATTGCTCGTCAGATGGATGAACAGCATATTAATTAATGGAAATGCATGTTCACTTACGGGGAAGAAATGTAAATTAATGACATGCCAGACACAAGACCTACAGTTTCCATATCTAAGTTTTATGTGGCTGGTTTGAAGCAGCTAATGATTTTTATAACAAAATGCATTTTAGGCTGTCATTTTGCCTTTCAATTTATTCATTTTTACTTGCTAAAGAATCTCAGTTCTCCTACTTTATAAATGTCTCATGATACCAAATTGTATATTTCATGAAGACAAAGGAACGTGCTCTTCTGTTTTCCTCAGTGAATTTTATTATAAACTATGGTTTCTTAATATATTCTTCACGTTCCTTTCTACTGAAGGACTTGTTAAGTTTAAAATAACTGAGTCTCTCCTTAGGTTCTTATCACCTATTCATATACTATAAACTCAGTGAATAAGTTACATCACTTTATGGTCAAACTGAAGAAAGAGTGAGCCTAGTATCAAGTATATGCAGAAAACACTGAGCTTCTAAATGGACACTATCTGTGTTCCAAAAAGTATCCAAAAATTTGAAATCTAATATTGGGAAGTATCCAGAAAAACCTTCAAGCAGTGAGAAAATAAGTGTAAAAACTACAACTACACAAAAATAACTGGAGGTAAATATTTAGTAATTTAAATTACAATTAAAAAATACACTTTATTTGATATACAGAACTTGACAATATAAATTATTAAATGTTTATATATGGAACCAAAAAGATAGCATTTGAACTTAATCTTATGTAATAATTGTATTCATTAGCATAAAAGCTTAAATGAAGCATCTTAATCCTAAGACATAATAACTCAAAATATGCATTCAACCAGTAAAACAGATTCAAGATATCTAAACCAACCCATAGAATGGGAAGACAAGTTGGTCAAAGCATCATAGAGAATACTCGCAAAAATTCTGAAGGAGAAATAATGAGAGAGTAACTCCAGCAAAAAAAAAATATATATATATATATATATATACAGCGATTGAAAAGCTATGCTTAGTGCAGTACTGCTGTAGAAGTGCCAACCTGAAGAAGCGGCATTTCATTCAGCAGAGGGCATTGTAGTGACTGTTTGCCGATATTTAAAGTAAAAGACCGTGGCCGCACGACCCCGGCCGTATCAGACTGCATCCGGAAAGCTCCGGTTCTGACCTCTACCACACAGCTAACTTTATAAGAGAAAAATAACCGATTGGAACACGTGAACAAAGAGTGAGCACACGATCCACAGCATGGGAACAAAAATGGACTCTTGAACATCACTCAGCTTTGGTCATTTTCACTGTGCGGCCCGTTCAAGGCATCTCACGTCCTTGGTCAGCGACAGCGTCGGCAAAGGGCGGACAGTCCGAGAACACCGCGCTGCCCGCCGGACAGGCAGTCAGTGCTCAGCCTTCGTCGGGAGCGGAACTTGGAGCACGGCCTGCGAAAGGTAATTTGATAATAAAAGTAATCACTAAGGCTAAGAGAAATTTTCAGAATTCTAATGAAAAACACTTAACTATACCAACAGGCACATTGACACGAAGAAAGCAAATTAGGGCCTGTTTCTTGGGACCAAAATTCCAAATGTCACATTATTTAACCACCAGTAATTTCGCCTCTAATTATATGTCCTACAAATAAAAATCAAGATGGCATGTATAAAAATTATTTTCAGTCACTGTTTACAACGGAAAGATTGGGAATGCCGTAATGCCCATGCTATAGCCTAATTAAAGATATCAAAATGCAATGATGGGCAGCATTGAGTAGAGCAAAAAATTGTCTTAAGCACTCTTGCAAAATGATTTCAGAGATGTGTACACATGTATAATGAGCAAGACACGGACAGTTGATAGGGGTGTCATTGTAGGGTTATTTCAAATAGAGAAGACACGCCCTCGGAAGGGAAGCACACGGCAATGTGAGCGCATGGAGTCCCTGGAGCCTGGGGGAGTGATGCTCTCACGACGGGCAGGAGGGACTAGGTCGTTCTCCGGCAGCAGGGCCACCGAGCGGTCGGGGCAGCAACACCGCACCCGTTCCTCCTTGCCCACGCCGAGTGCACAGTGAGTCTGCCGACTCTCCTGGGCAGTTTTCCTCCACGGAGACCAACAGTCTTGTTCCTCTTTCCCGTTTCACCCCGAGGCCTTCTCCATAACCACGCCGGCAGAAGAGGCTGGAGTCAGGACACCGTTTTCACTCTCTCTGCTTAGCTGGTATTCCCATCCCAGCCTCCGCACTTCCCAGCCAGGAATGGTGACGCGCCTCCACCTCATGCCACAGGGCTGCGTCACCTGTCCTCTAGCACCCCCGGGGTGACACGCCCTCCCCCCGCATGCCCCAGGGCTGGGTCACTGGACCTCCCACCCACACGGGAGAGAAAGAAGCAGCACAGGAGGGGGAGCGCCAGCAACGCCGACCGCGGTTCTGTCCGTCACTCTTAGTGTTACCCTGGAGGATGTGCTAGTCTCTCCGAAGACGAGTGACTCAACAGTTAATAAAGACAGAGGCACGAAGAAATGATAGAACCCTTTGGTTGCTCTCACATGCAAACCAATATATACCCTTCTACTCCCGGCGCTACTGATTCTGATAGCAAACAGTAGGCCTGCACAAATCAATTATACTATATAATTTAATATGGCAGTTAATTAGGAAAAATATGATGACGTTATTGAATAGTCTCAAAATATTTAAAATTAAAAATAACTACATTAGATATATTTTATCAACTTTTTTCCAGAAATCATAGAATACCGTATTTGGTAACTATTATTATGTAACATATTAATATTTCCATTTAAAATAGTCATTATTTGCATCTATAAATATTCATTAACATTTGCATCTATAGTCATTCTGCTATGCAGAAGAAATAAACCAATAACTTAAAAAGAGGAAAATAAACACAAGGAACATGGGGAAAAGGTAATTGTGCTCTTTTCCGAGCACAATTTTGTAATGTTTGAACATTCTGTTCCAAACTTGTCTTAATTATTTTTAAAAGAATAAATTAATTGCTAATAAAAGTTAAACTACTCCCACGGTCAGGGAGACCGTGTTTTTAAAAGGGAGAAAAAACAAAACATAAAACAATTTTATAAAATAGAAAATGTTAAACTTTTTATTTCACTGAATTATGGGTAAATCATTTGCTGAAAATAAATACAAAATTATATGTATTGCAATATCTATGATAAAAAAGAAAGTAGAAATGTGCATCTTTTTTCTGCTGGCTGGTTAAATATTTTGAATCATGCTAATAGCATGCTCTTTCCAATTCTCAAATGCATTCACTTGTAGAGCATTAGTAACGACTGCTAATGCAGTTCAAAATTAAATCATTTTAAGATATGCTTTCTAATCTGTTGTAAAATGTGGTTACCATATTTCTCTGCTGACTTTTTTCAAGGCAATTAAGATCTCTTTAAAGCATTTTTCGAGGTGTATACTTAGTATATATCCTAAAATGTTATATGCTGTCACATTAAGGGCTTTTATTGACATAAGATGCATTTTGTGCTGAAAAAGATTCTCATAACTCTTTGGATCTGGGTGGCCATCCCGTATCTTTGTCTAGACCGTAAGTTACTTCTACCTGCATACCACTTGGGAAGAGGGAGACATAGGTGGGTTTCCTTTTGTTGTTGTCGTCCTTTTGTTTTTTCTCAACTGGGAATGATTTTCTCATTTATATCTTTGAGGTTTTGCTTTTGGATGCAAATAAGCAGATTTCTTTCTTTAGCCTGTTCATAAGGTTTTACCAAAATGCAATCCATCTAAAGCACAGCATGGCACACGTTTACAAAGTGAGCACAACCCCGTGAAACCGCCAATCCAGTGGGATACAGATCCACGCCGGCCCGCCCCCAAACGCTCCCCCCCCACGCCCTGCCCTGCACCGGCGTTCTAACCCTCCCGCCCGCCCTCAGCAGCCCGTTGCTGCTCTCATCCCACCAGGACCCTCCACCTCCCTCGGCCGCTGCCAGTGTTCTCCGCGCTGTCCTTCCTCTCGCAGAGGGGACTTCCCCGGGGCCAGGATGGCATCCCAGTCCCCTGAGGACCTTTAATCTGACGCCTTTCCGCAGCGATGATCATACCTGTCTCACGTTTCTATTCTGCCCTCTTCTCTCACAACTCCATGCTCCAGTTTCCTGAAGTCTTCTTCCAGCTTATCAAGAATGACCGTTTCTTAAACCTCTCTTCTTCTGCCTCTAAAATTTACATCCAAAGACATTACTCTAACCTGAATCTTTGTAACAAAGTTCTGTTTTTCACTCACGCAGTGTTTTCCTCCTGGATCCCGTGTGGGCAGCGTGTACTCCACCCCTGGGCAAAGTCTGTCCAGACGAGGCGGTTTCCCACAGACGTGACGCAGATAGGAGACACTCCTGTGTCCCCACAACCAGACCCACACATGCACCTGATGTGCCCAGGCCTCTCGCTCTTCCCCGGGCCCAGCACAGATGAGACCCCTGTGTTCCCGATGCTGCTCAGCGATGCAGTACACAGCAACCCGCCGGCCCTCGGGCAGGCGGTCTCTTTCTTCTCCCAGCATTTCTTCCCAGCAAATGCACCTCCCGGGTGCGCCACGGTCCCAGTTCCCTCTGCTTTCTGGTTTCCAGTGTTCCCAGTGCTAGACTTGCTGAATGTTAACACATACAATGTTAAGACATATAATTTGGATAAAAATTAATTTGGGGCTTTGATTTTGGCTTTTATTATACCAGAAGCAATATGTTAATAGCGTAGCAATGGTTATTTTAAACCCTAATCAAGAAAGTGCAAAAATAGGAAGTGATGAACCAATACCAATTAAGATTACATTTGAAAAAAAATTAAATTAAAATACAAGAAATTAAATTTGATGGTATATTAAAAATAATCTACCAAGACCAAGTAGGATTTAGGCCAAGAACGCAAGGCTAACATTATATTTGGGATCTATTTCTATAATTAAAAAACCGACAGACGGATTTTATTATCTGAGAAGTTATTCGATGCAATTAAATACAATACACTCCCTGATTAAAAAGCAATAAACAAAAACTTTCAAAGGTGAAACACAAGGATAATTCCTTTTCATAACAAGGGATACACAGCTTCAATTATTACTTATTTTTTGGCAAAGTCCTTGAGCTACTACTTTTAAAATTTAGCACCACTAACTTTTAAATCTATATTATTTTAAATGATTCTGAAATAGACAGCCAATGCAAAACCTATGAAATGAACGCAGGGTGTATGATTTTTACAGAAACAATTGGAAAATAGATTGAGAAGCGCAACTGTCTGTCTGGAAACCCCGGGAAATGACTGAAAATGTAATCGAGTTTAAATGAAATGAAAAAAAAATACACTAGACATTAAAAAATGACTGTAAATCAGAGCTAAGTGTCTGGACGTGGCCGTGTGTGAGGCCTTCGTCCCCAAATGTAGTATGTTGTTATTACAGTTCTAGTCCTCTCTGTTTGCAAGCTGGCGTCAGAAGCGTGCCCGCGAGCGCCCCAGCGCAGCCAGCGCGTGGCCTCAGCGAGGCTCCGGGGTTTCCTCTTCGACAGCGTCGCTTGGTCCCGACAGCGGCTGCCTTTGGCTGCACTGCCCAAGCTCTTCCTCCTCTTACTGCACGCAGAGCCCTGAGGGTCTCTAGGTCCAAATAGTCACGTCATTTGTACACAACTTGTGAACACACCTCGGATCCCTCCTATCCCCTATCTCCTTTATCCAGCAAGCGAAATGCTGGAATTTGCTATTTAAATATCTAACTTACAGTCTCATGAAAACATGTTCCAGAAAGGTAGAACGTAGATACTCTGTTAGTCGGACAGAAGCACACGGTTTGCTCAATTCATTGCATGCCTTTGTTATAACAAAACAATTAAAATAACAATGACGAAATGAAACCACAGCCTTCCTTTCCCATGACCTGAACCCTAGACATTTAGAAAGTTCCCTTGCAGGCTGCACGGCTTATTCTCTCAGCTCTTCCACTCGTGTGCAGCACTAGCAGATGTTTTAAAACCCTGCAGAGAACCCACGAAGAGCGACACTCTGGAAGCTGCGAGAGTGATAGGAACAAACGTGCACCAGAGGGAAGCGCCCGGAAAAGCTGGACTGCCCGGGCCGCAGCCGCTGGTACAGGCGCACCGGCGTCAGCTCTGCGGGCGCACTCCAGCTTACGGGTACTTAGAACTCAGTCTTTACTTCCCTGGGAGCCCCACGGCAGTACAAGGAGGGAGGGCCCTGGTGGACCTCACTGACTTGAAATCGGAGCCTTGGATTTATGGTGGGAGGAACCAGAGCCTACGCACAAACTAGCTTCACGCAGGTTTCCTAAAGCCAGGACGGCAGACAGGATGCGAGCGGGGACGCCGTTTCAGACATGCAGTCCCCGATGCGCAACCGGTGCCGCGCGGGGCCCCTGTGGCCACCCCACCACCAAGCGGCTGGAGAAGAAATGGGTGGAAATAACCCAACACAACCAAAGCACACTGCGCAGAGTGGGGCGCCTCTGGGCGTGCTGGGGGTCTGCAGACAGCCGCTCTGGCTGCTGCCCACGGGGAAGTCGGCCCTGGCTGGGTGCCTAGGAATAACTGGTCGGAAATGGGCCGGAGCCCATTCATGAGAGGCCGTGTCTGTGTGACAAGTTGGGGCCGAGTTCCCACCACCTGTAGCCTGCAGCCTGCACCATCCGAGGCCTGGCCTGAGAGACGGTGACCCTCCGTGTGCTCAGACTTCCGACTCCAGCGTGTTCCCCATGTCCTGGGCGTTATTGAGGTATGACCTATGGCCCAAGGTCCCAGTAGACCTGGAGGTATCACACAGAAGCACAGTGTTGATTTAGACTACACAGTGTACATTAAAGGGAGCTATGGCTGCCCTTTCGGGCTCTATTAGACTGCATCGCTTTCTTTTGGTTATCCTTGAAAGTTTATTTTTATTTTCACTTAAAATATAATGATTTGATGAATCTTGCTATTATGGTGACATATGGGATGCAGGTGTGTCATGGGCAGCAATTAACTGTCAATGAAGGCCGACATGATACGTGCCACACAGATTTGTACAATTCAGAGCAAACCAGACTATTTTCGGCCCTGTCAAACACCAAAAATCCAAGACATTGGGAAAAGTGCTTACTTTATCGAGACAAATAGGTATGTCACATCGTGTCATAAACTTAAAGGGTGGATGGCTACAAAGAAATATATCATTTATGTTCTCGTTCTATTAGACTTGGCACTCGGGAAGCGGCAAATATATCTTTCATGTGAAAACTATGATGGCAAAGATTTTCCATCATAAAACAAGGGGGAAGCTGACATTGTTATTTCTTTTGAGGGGGCCAACGCCGTCTATCCATCTGGATCCAACAAATGTTAAGGTGCAAACATGAAAGTCACCGAAGCCACTGGCATGTTTGTGGGCGGTGACAGGCACTGGGTCACACAGAAGGAGTTGGAGACTGGTGTCGCTGAAGCTTACAAAGTGTAACTATGAAAAGAGTGCTAATAACACACAGGCGAAACGATCACTTCTCATGGAGAAGGTTCAAGGGAAAACCAAGCAAGCTTCGGAGCCGCTGGGAAGTGGCCAGCAGACGCTCAGGGAGGCACGGCCACTCTGGTGGTCTGCCGCCACCTGGCTCTCTCCACCCCAGTGATGCCGGATTCACCTCTTCCTGGGTGGTGGGTTGCTGTCGCTGGCGTCGCCGCTCAGGTCCTATGTGTGGCTGAGACTTTCAATCAGACCTTTCCTGCAGGACCCTCTGTCCGGCGGGCCACCCCACTGAAACATGAGCCCGGGGAAGGAGCCCGAAAACAAGGAGGCCAGTGACGAGAAGGGTCAGCAGACACGGATCCATAACCACGCGGCCAGTCTGCTGCGGAAGCCCCTCGCGTTCCCTGGACCTTGGCCACGTGGCCGCTGCCAGCCGGCCTGACGCGCCTCGCTGGGCCGCGGTGTTCCTCCGTTTTTACTTTTAAGAATAGCGCTTACTTTTTTGATAGCTCCACATTTTGTGAATTTACATGGTAGATAAATTGTATACAGTAAATATAACAAACAAGAAATAGAATTTACCTGAAGCCCCACCGCCATTCAATTTCTTAATTATTTTGGTATATTTGTTTACAAAAACGTAGAGTTGAATGGGCATTTATTTTCAGAACCTCAGTATGCAGAAATATAGAACATAATTTTATGAGTCCAGTTTTCTCCTGAGCTCAGATAACTTCTCAATGGTGAAAATGACTAAGGTCTTTCAAGCGAATGTAGTCCTTTGCCAATCAAACCTGAGTCTCTTCCAGGTTGACTTGGCCCCTTAAATAAATGAGCTTGTTGTTCCGGTGCCTCTTCCTTCTCTCGCCCCCAGGTCCTGGAGACCACGAGGGGGCCTCACGGTTCATCTTGCGGTTCCTGAAGCCGCGGGGCGGAAAAACTCACGCTCCCGAGTGCGGGCGCAGAGGTGTTGCCCCACGTTTGTCCCGCCGCAGCCACAGCGCCAGCGCCAGCGCCAGCATCGTTGCTGAGGGACAGCTCAGCAGACGGGAGGAGAGAGAAGGGCAGGATGGGCGAGCCTGGCCGCCAACACCAGCCCAGTGGCTCTCTGCCGACCCTGACGAGCAGGTGTGGGTCTTGTCCGGGTCTCCCGGAGAGGAAACGCTTTGGTCTGGAGAGGCGTCACCAAGGAACAGAGCACTTAGGACCTCAGGGACACCGAGGGCCTCCCTCACGGGAATGTGGCTCCTCTTGCTTCCCCTTCACCCCCCACACCTGTGCTCTGCGTAATTTATCCAAACGTGTCAACAGGCATCATGGATTGCTTCCTAATTCACTCACTTCCTAGTGCCACTGTCTACTATGTACACATCACATTTGTCATGTCGCCCACGCCGCATGTTTTTGCGTGTAGCCGGCCTCAACGGTGAACGTGCAGGACCAGCTCGGTGACCACACCTGATGTCCAGGTGTTGGCCAAACGGCTCTCCAGCACTGGTTCATGGGTGCGTTCCCCAGGGACTGTCAGGTGGAGAACGTGCTCTCTGTGTGTGTAATCTGTTTCTGGAAAATTACCTGTAATCCTCTTCAGAAGCACGATTTATGGTAAATAAATTTGAACATGTTGACAGCTTCATCGACTTCCCTTTGTAGCCTACAGGAAAAAAGATGGCTCTCCTCCCAGATGTGAGCCGACTGGTGAGCTCAGGGGGAAATGCGCCAAGAGGAGACATTCACAATTCAAATATTTTCATATTAAAATGTGTAAACATTTCAGCCCAAATGCTCCCACGGATGTTTTCAACCTGCCTCCTCGCAGAGAAGCTTTCTTCGTAAACACTGCCACGGAACACAGTCCATCAAGCAGATCATCACTTTGTTCTGCTTTTGAGTGTCTCCCCAAATTTAGGTTCTCCAAAACGATAGACCTTCTTGACTTCATTCTGATTGGCGACGGAATACAAATTATCGAATTAAATGTCGGCGTCTCCTCGGAAGGTCCTCCCCGCTGCGTGAGGCATTGCACGGGGCTCCCGCGGCGCCCGAGCCCGTGTGCCCTCTGTTCGGCCCTCCCGCTGCTGCTGTGGAGGTGGGTTGCTGTGCCTTCTCCACGGAAGGCTTTGTTTTCAATGTGAACACTTTTCTACAGCTGATGGCACGTGGAGTTTCAGTTATCGCATCGTTTTGTTGCCATTTTCCAACAAAATTATAGTATAGTGTGCAACCAAATTGTAGAGGATTTGTCATTAGATATGACTCAATGGAAGTGTAGACACCTCGGTTGACTTCAGAGAGAGTTCTGCGACAGCTGCCCACCTTCCTGTTTGCCTGCTGATGGGCAGCACGGAAGGAGGGTTGCGCTTCCCGGGCGGCAGGGCACCGGCCTCTGTTCTGAGTGACTGAGTGTCTGCCTCGGCCCAGGAACAGGTCCGCCGCTCCTGCCACTTTCGGGTCTGCGTCTTAACATCTGTTGGGTCCAGATGGACAGACGGCGTTGGTCTCCTCAAAAGAAATAACGATGTCAACTTCCCCTTTGTTTTGTGATGGAAAATCTTTGCCATCCTAGTTTTCTCATGAAAGATATATTTGCCACTTCCCAAGTGCCAAGTCTAATAGAACCAGAACATAAATGATATGTTTCCTTGCCCAGCATTTCCACCTCGGGTGTTTATCTGAAGAAATTGAAAATACTAATTTGAAAAGATATCTGCCCCCCCATGATTATTGCAGCATTATCTACAATATCCAAGACGTGTAAACAGCCTAAGTGTCCACTGATAGATAAATGGATAAAAAATAGGGCATACATATATACAATGAAATAATACTCAGCCATAAAAATGGATGGAATATTGCCATTTGTGACAACATGGATGGACCTAGAGCATATTACGCTAAGTAAAATAACTCAGGCAGAAAAAGAAAAATTACCAGATCATTAACTTATACTTGGAGTCTAAAAACCAAAACAAAACACAAACGGACACATCAACATAAAGAAAAAGCTGATGGTTGCCAGAGGGGAAGGGAGTGGAGTATGGGCAAAAAAAGATGGAGAAATTTAAGAGGTACAGATTTTTAGCTATAAAATACGTTGCAGGTTGTATTATACAGTATGGGAAATATAGTCCATAACATCATCCTAACGTTTTATGGTGATGGAAGGTTACTAAGTTTGTGGTTCTCACTCTCTGAAGTATATAGGCATCTAATCACTATGCGGTACAACTGAAAGTAGTATTTTGTGTCAACTATACTTGAACTTAAAGATATACACACACACACACATATGTGTATACACACACACACACACAGTCATTACATGCCATGCATTCAGGCTGAAGATTCTATAAGTCTTAGGAAAAATATACTCTGGAGAGAATTTTTCTTTGCATTTCTTTACCAGGTCAGGAATATTAGAAATGGGGTGTCCTCATTATCTTAGGGTCCAGAGTGTCCGTAGCACCCACCACCCAGCATCTGTGGCTGCGGCCGGGTCTAAGTGGGTGCTTGGTGACTGCGCTTTCAGGAACTGCGGGACTCCTTAAACAATAGCACGCCATCCAAGGAATAAACCCCGCCCCTCCTGACCTGGAAGCAGCTATACCCCTTCTTCCTGGACCTAGCTTCTTGATCACTCTATGTGTTTAAGATTTTAAGGTTGGGGTGTCAGCAAAGCTTTGTTTGGTTTCTGTCCCCAGAAAACAAACTTTCCACGTGGAAGGGCCCCTTCCCTGACAGCACCTTTATTTTCTAACTTTCCCATTAAAACGTGGAGATGTTTGCTAATATTCAAGAATATCCACTGCATGAATGCATTGCTTCATATGATTTTACATGACATGTTATTCATCTGTGTGTTACTCTATGAAACTGTTAATGAATTCTTTTCTTATACACATCCGGAGATGACATAATCAAGCCACATTTAACAAGTGTCAGGGGTGTTACAAGAAGATTATGTTGATAATGACGTACAATTGCTTGTTTGTGAAGACAGGATTCATGAACCCTGCATATTAGAATCCTACAATTGCGTAGAACAGAGGTTTCAAACATAAAAATGTCAGCCTCTGTCAACAATGCAACTATGTCAGTATCTCACTCATTCATTCAGCCGCTCACTGAACGTAAGCAGACCCTGCGCTCCGGCGAGCAGCAGAGGACACACTGTGAGCGCCCCTTGCCCCCCGGGACGTTGCAATTTCACGGCGAACAGGTTTCACAGTACTCCACACTGACTGAGTGCACGCTTCATGCAAAGCAGTTTTCCACATTTTCGAGTCACTAACCCATTTAATCCTCACAACAGCAATATGAGACAAGTGCCATTCTATCGCTGGCGTTCACTCAGAGAAGCAAGCACCAGGACAGTCACATCACCTGCCCAGACCAGGGCGTGGGGAGCGCGGCTTGGCACCTGGGCAGCCTCCCTCCTGAGCCTGACCGCTGGCCAGCCGGGCCCCAGAGCCCGCTCTTCAGAGAGACATCGCTTGTGGAGAGACGGGCCCGCTCACCGACCCCGGAGGCCCCTTGGATTGACGATGCGGCTGTACCGGCTGAAGTGTCTCAAGCAGGAGAGTGGACAGTGTTGCATGCTGCCTCTTGCAGGCATTAATGACACCTAGGGGGTGACAGGGAAGAGCAGAGGGAAACACTGAAAATTAAAACACCTGTGTCGTGAAACAGTGAGCATGTGGAAACTGTGTTCATTGCAATGCTGGGTGAAACTTCACGGCAGGAAGTTGGCAAGATCCATGCCGCTCGTATAAATCACCTCGGCGCGATTTCCAGGCTAGCCTTATGCTCAGAGTGGCCACCCTGGCTTACCGAGAGAATAAGAGGGCCGTAATTTACATGGCCTTGACGTTTACTGTCAAAGAGTAGCTCATCTAAAAGAGAACAGAATATAAAAAACAATTTTTTTTTGCAAAAAATATCACCAATTGAACCAAGTGAAGGTCTCCAAGCTGGAATATTGGAGATACTTTCTCTTTTCCTAACTCATCTTTGATAGGCATGGGTTGCCACTGAACCGTAACACTAAAACAAAACAAAACACCTTGCTCTTAACTTAATTTCCTTTAATGCAGCACAGCGCATCTTCATAATTTAAGGAGGCGTCTGAGCTTCGAAGAAACATAACCTTGTCTCTCTCATCTTCCTGCCCGGGAGAACTTTATATGCCTCCATACTTCCTAGTGAACATCTGTCATCCAAAACCTTTTTGATGGCCATGGAGCTCCTGCTGCATCAATATATTCCCTTATAATACTGTGGGCACGGCACTGAGCCGCGGGTGATAAAAACCCCAGCGAGGAATGAGTGCTGTGCGGAGGCGTATCTTCCAAAGCAGAGCCTCTCACCACGACGCGGCTGCCGCCCCAGGGGGTGACAGAGGAGATGGGGGGCGGGCTTGTGGAGCAGGGGGCTCAGCGCTCGGAACCTCCACTCGGAGCTTCATTCTCCGCTGCCGCCAATGACCTTGGCACATGCAGCTCCTCACCAGGCATCAGTGACTCCCGTCTTCTTAGAACCCCGGCGTCGTCCCCGGACTCCCACGCACCTTCCTGACTTCCCGCTGGCCGGCCGCGAGGGGCGCTCCCTTCCTCCAGGCTGTGGGCGTGACAGTGAGGACGTCAGTCCCGGGGCTGCCACGTCCAGAGGACAGACCGGATAACCCTCGCGGGGGGCGGGGGGGGGCACCGCGCAGGGAGCGCCCGTTTGCTTTATCCGCGTGACCTCATGCGCCTCCGAATGAACGGTCCTGGCCTGTAACTTCTCGCGTGGCAGCGGGACTGACTGACGCTCACTCTGGGCTCCCTGGACAGGCAGCTGTGCAGCGCCCTCCCCCGGCGGCTGGCTCGCTACCGACGGCAGGGGCCCCAGGGGGCTCCAAGTTCCAGAACTAATTGCGTGGGGACCTTTAACAGATGAACTACGCTGATCTGATGTATCTGAATGTATCTTATTTTTGTTTTTTTAAAGATTTTATTTATTTATTTTTAGACAGGGAAGGGAGGGAGAAAGAGAGAGAGAGACACATCCATGTGCAGTTGCTGGGGGTCATGGCCCGCAACCCAGGCATGTGCCCTGACTGGGAATCGAACCTGCGACACTTTGGTTCGCAGCCCATGCTCAATCCACTGAGCTACGCCAGCCAGGGTATATGTATCTTATTTTTAAAGTATAATTGAGCAGACACCTGTTTCCAAACTTTCAAAATGTGATAATCCTCAAGAGTTTATAAATGAGAGAACAGTTGCCTCCACATCCGTGACAGCAAGTTCGAACGTACAGTGTAAGATGGCATCTGTTAACCGCTGCTGATACAATGACTATAAAAACAGAAAAACAGAAACAAGTTGGAACTAAAAATGTCATGGAAAAGTAAGTGCTGAGTGAGTAATGCAAAGGCTGTTTAGTGGATTCTCCGTGTTTTCTACGTTTGCACACCCCCAAAAGAAACAGAAGCCTTTCATCGACCAAAACTGGACGCCCCACGCCCCCAGTTTAGCCGGTCACTAGTGCACTGTCGGAGCGGAGTCCGAGCAGAAAGCAGGCCTGGGGACCGAACCCTTAGACAGTCCGGCTGGCAAGCAGGACCCCTGGCTGACGCGGGGGAACTGGCACCGTGTGCCCGTCCCACACGGGTCAGAATGCCCCCTACGTGGGACGAGTAGCTCGCTGCGCCTGAATTGTTGACGCACACACATGGTGCATGCTGAACACCCGCCCTTCTTCCGGAGGCTGCACAGTGGGGACTCGTCGGGCAGAGGGAGGGGGGCTGCGGGAGCCATCCCCGGGAAGAGTCTTGGGCGCAGCATCTCTAATGAGCTTCCCTGGCAGAGGACACGTCACACACCGTGTCTGTTGCTGGGGGGATGGGTGACGTCTGCTCGACCCACAGGGAGCAGGGGGACTCTGGGAACCTGGCGCCTTATCCCTTCTCTCATTTTCTCTTTTGTGATCACATTGCATTCATCTGTGAATACAAGGAAGATGGGAAAAAAAAGGTAGGACTATGAGAAAACATCTTTAAAAAACTGTTTTAGATGACACTGCCTTTCATGGCGCTCAATATGTTTCATGTGAAGAGTCGTACAAATTTTCTCAGAATTTCATGTGGAAAAAAGTATCTCTCCCTGCCCACGAGTCAGTATGCTTCTGTCTATTGGAGAACCACAGGTATTTACCCCACTGTGCTTCCCACTTCTCTTTTTATTAAGATGTACTTGACATAGAACATTTTTAAAATTTAATATGCACAATATAATGACTGACACACGTATGCACATATTGTGAAGTAATTACCACAGCGAGTTTAGTTAACTTACATCACTACACAGAATTACACTTTTTTTTTCTTATGGTGAGAACTTTTAAGGTCTAACCCCTTGGCAACTTTGGAATGAGTAACACCGTTTGTTAGCCAGGTCTCCATGCCATACATGCCTTCCTGGGCTTACTCATCACAAGAAGTTTGAACCTTTTGTCCAAAGTTCAGCCGTTTCACCCACTCCCTACTGTCACCCTGGCAACCACCAACCCGTTCTCTGTGTCTGTGAGTTTCTTTGTTTGTTTGTTTTGTCTTGTTGTCAGATTCCACGTAAAAGTGAGATCACATGGTACTTGTCTTTGCATGATTCAGTTCACTTAGCCTAATGTCCTCAAAGGCTATTCATATTTTCATAAATGACAGGATTTTCTTTTTTGGCTAAATAATACATATACAAACCGTTCATTCACTGAAGACATGAAGGCTGTTTCCATGACGTCAGCTGTTGTTGCTAATGATGCCGTGAACATGGAAGGGCGATACCTTTTCAAAACAGTGATTTTACTTTCTTAGAGGAAATATCTAGAAACAGAATTGGTGGATTAGACGGTAGTTCTATTTTTAATTTTTTGAGGAACCTCCATATCGTTTTCCATAGCAGCTGCACCAATTTAGATTCTCACTAACAGTGTAAAATAATGTCTTTTCTCAGCATCCTTACCACGATTCTGTGTGTGTGTGCGGGGGGGGGGGGGTATATCACTGTGGCTACAATTTGTATTTCCCTGCTGATTAATGATGCCGAACATTTTTTCCTGTGTGTGTTGACCATTTGTATGTCTTCTTTGGATAAATGTCTATTCAATTCCTCTGCCCATTTTTCAATCCATTGTTTTACTTCCATTGAGTCGTAAAATTCTTTATGTACTTTAGGTAATAACCCCTTATCACATATATGATTTCCAAATACTTTCTCCCATCCTGTGAGTTCTCCTTTTATTTTGTGGATGGTTTCCTGTGCTGTACTGAAGCTTTTTAGTTTGGTGTGGTCCCACTTGTTTATCATTGCTTTGTGGCCTTGTTTTCAGTGTCAAACCCAAAAAAACATAGTCAAGACCAATGTCAGGGAGTTTACCCCTATGTTTTCATCTCAGAGTTTTATAGTTTCAGGTCTTACATTTAAGTCTGTAAACACTTTAATTTTAATTTTGTGTGTTGTGTAAGATCGTGGTGTAGTTTCATTCTTTTGAACGGGGCTGCCCAGTCCTCTCAACACCATCTATTAAATAGACAATCCTTTCTTCTTTGTTTCCTTTCTTCTTGGCTCTTCTGTTGTAAATCAGTTGACCATGTATCTATGAGTTTATTATTGCGACCTCTGTTCCATTCCATTGATCTCTGTGTCTGTTTTTATGCCAGCATCACCCTGTCTTGATTGCTATAGCTCTGTAATATAGTTTGAAGTTAAAAAAATAGTTTGATGCTCCCAGCTTTGTTCTTCTTTCTCAAGATTGGTTTGGCTCTTTGAAGTCTTTTGCAGTTCTGTATAAATTTTGGATTGCTTATTTTATTTCCATAAAAAAATCAACTGGAAATTTTATAGGAATTTCATTGAACTGATAGGTAGTTTTGGGTGATGTGGGCATTTTAACAACATTAATTCTTCTGGGCCATGAGTACTGCATATCTTTCCACTTTTGTGTCTGCTTCATTTTATTTTTTTCAACATCTCATAGTTTTTAATGTAACAGTCTTTTACCTCATTGATTAAATTTACTCCTAGGTATTTTAATTTTTGACACGATTATAAATGGGATTGGTTTTTCAAAAATTTCTCATTCTGCTAGTTGGTTGTGAATATATAGAAACATGACTGAATTTTTGGATATTGATTCTGTATCCTGATACTTTACTGGATTTATTACTTCTAACAGTATTGTCATGGAGTCTTTAGGGTTTTCTACATATAACACCAAGTGATCTGCAAGTAGTGACAGTTTTACTTCATTTTTTATTTCATTTTTTTTTGTTTTGTCTGAATGCACTTCCCAGGACCCCAGTGCTGTGCTGGGTCAGGGTGGCAACTGCGGGCACTGCTGCCTTGCTCCCTGGCTTGGAGAAACAGCTTCCACCACCGCCGCAGAGTGTGGAGTGAGCGGTGTGCCTCACACGCGTGTCCTTGGCCTCACACGCATGCCCTTGATCGTGTCGAGGTCCCTTCCCTCTAAACCCCTTTTGCTGAGGGTTTTTATCAAAAATGAATCTTCAATTTTGTCCAATTCTCTTCCTGCATCTACTGAGATACTCACTTGGTATTTGTCCTTCATTTTGTTAATGATAGCAAACATGTTTAAGTCTTAAATCCTGTTCCAGACCTTGTTCAAAGTACTTTATTGCTCTTCTGTCTCCATGCCAATTAGAAGGCACTTTTTAAATTAGACCATCTTCTTAACATCTTGGTCCAGAGGAAGTTCTCAGCATAGATCCAACCTGTTCAGTCACAGCCAGGACGACTCTGATTATGACATTTACCAAAATATGCCAACTGTTCATGCAATGGAACAGAATACCAGGAGAGTTAATAAACAAATAAAGTTTTGTCTTCACAAAAGTGAACTCCATAAAGCAACATCATCTCCATGTTTTCTTTATTTTTAACCCAGAAGCTCAAGTTGTATATTTTTACATTTCCAGAATCCTTGAATAACGAACTACTGAGATTTTTGTTTTTACTTAGAAAGCATTACAAATGCTTTCTAATAGACCTTACTATAAATTATTAAACTTCTTTCCAGAGAATATTCCTGAGTGAAGCAGGCTTTATAAATTGGAGTAAACGCTATGACAGAATTAATGAAAATATCTTAAAAATGTTAGAAAATATACCTAAGTACATAAAACACAACATATATCTTCATCAAGAAAAGTAGGCATGATTTGAGACAAGCTCTAGAATATATTATTCTCTATTTTTATTCCTAAATTCTCTTCAGCTCACTATCTTTCTTACAGATGGCTGTAATTTTCATGTTATGATTTTATCACCTTTAGCCCAAGGCAAAGTAAGAAAATTGGAAGAAAATTAATTTTGTGCAGCACCTTGAATTTTACCCCTTCCCTTCATTTCCTGGTCGTCCCCCAGGCACACAAACATCAGTTGACCTGCTTCTTATCAAATTAGCTCAAAGAATGTATGAAAATTCATCTTGCCAAGACGCAATGGCTCTGTGTCCCCTCTGACAGGAGCGACTCACAGTGAAACCAGCTGGAAGTGTACCAGATTAAGATTGTTGTTTTCTGGTGGAATGTCAGTCACCAAGTCACAATGACGAGGGCTCTTCAGGAGCGTTGTAATATCCTCCGATATGCCCCAGCCCCCCCAGACTTTGACTGCTGTTCTCTGCTTCAGTTCACAGGTGAGCATCTCATTTCCCTCAAGGGCTTTGCCTGCAGGGATTATAGTGGCATTACTACTTATTCATTCCCACCTCACGAGTCCACCTGCATACATTAAAGTCTACTTTATTTAACAGAATTGAGCTTGTTGATTGTAGACTGTAGATACTGAGTACTATGCCAAGTCTATCTGGGATCTTGAACTTTGGCCATTCAAGAGTGGCAATTTCAAAAAAGAGAGAGAGGAAGCTCCTTGTGATGATTGCAGAGGGGAGGGGAGTGGGTGGAGGTTGAAGGGGGTATAGGCAGGATAAATGGTGATGAAAAATAAAAAAGGATTATAACAATAAATAAAAGTCAATAAGCGTTCAGGAATGTTAACCAAATTAACATTGCACTCCTGTTCACCTCCTACCTTTAATGAGTATCTTTTATTTTCTACAAGACTGATCATTAAAATTATTTACGCCTCGGTTAGTCAGATAAAGCAAATTGCTTTTATTCTATTAGACTACGTGCTCTCTTCAACTTGCATCCCTAATAGACCATCTCCTGCTGTCACAATACGCAACATGTGAAAGGCAGCCACATTTCGTGTTCCATAGCTTCCTGAAATCCTGTTCACTTTTAAAGTTCTGGAGAATTCTTGAGAATTTTTTCCTAGCGTCATCATCATCTTGTGAAAATGCCACTGTTTTGAAAGCCACTAATTAAGTTTTCTTTTGGGGTCTTTTACTGAAATTCTCTGAAGTAATCTTGATAAACTATAAGATATCAGAAATACTTTATATGTAATTAGCATCAAGCACACACCTGTCTTCCAAATGTTTATAATAATTAAAGGACCCTATTTTTTAAAATGTAGGATTAAAGATGTAACTATTAAATTCCTTCCAGATTCTATGAAGAGCCATTGATTCAATGAATTTAGATTGACATGATCTCTAACACAGTTCAGTAATAACTACTGCAAAATAAGAAAACATTCTTGACTGCTCAATTCTTTTTAAATAGCTTGTTAGGAAAAAAATCCTTATTTTTACATTTTTTATCTTGAAGTAAAACAAATACAAATTTTTCAAGGCGTTGTCTTCATATTGACTTCATGCCCAAATACTGCCAAAGACACAAGAAAGATGACTCAGGTAGGAATGGGCCCTACGATATTTAAGCTACAGGTTTATTAATTGAGGGAAGGGGATGCTATTTAAGACTCTATGTTATAGTTAGCATTTCCTCTTTACTCACTTACTGATCCAAAAAAAATGTACCTCTTCTGAGAAGTGATGGTAAAGCTCAAGTCCAAAGACCCTCTGCTGAAAAATTCCCTCTTACTCGAGTGCTTTAATCTTTTTCTTCTCGTAAGACTCTCAGCCGATTGGATGAGGCCCAACCACGTGATGAAGGTAAATCTGTTAACTTAGAGTTTACCAACACGAGTGTTCATCTCATCCAAAAGCGCCCTCTAATTTGACGAATACACTTAACAATCACAGCCCCCCCCATTAATGCGGCACTCGAGTGTCACTCCTTTAACCACACTGAATCTCCGAGTAAGAACAATAACGAGGCCACGCCTCCGCCGGAGATGAGACACCTGCGCAGTGTACGACCGAAAGCGTAGCCGCCCTTTGGCCAGGAGGGATGCAGAGTCCATGCTTGATGTTCCTCCTTCTTCCTGATATTTGTAACTTAAATACTAGTGTGTACAGTCAATGATTCTTTTTTTTAATTTTTTAAGGATTTTATTTATTTATTTTCAGAGAGGGTAGGGAGGGAGAAAGAGAGAGAGAGAAACATCAATGTGCGGTTGCTGGGGGCCGTGGCCTGCAACCCAGGCATGTGCCCTGACTGGGAATCGAACCTGCGACACTTTGGTTCCCAGCCCCCGCTCAATCCACTGAGCTACGCCAGCCAGGGCTGAGTTAATGATTCTTAATATGAATAATATGACTATATGAATATATAAAATCAATACATGTTATATTACATGAGAGGACAAGAAGGAAAAAAAGCAAAGATATCTGTGTATATATGTATACACACAAATATTTATACATAAGAATCTTAAGGAGTGACTGGTGACAATTACAGTCTTCTTCATTTTGGTGGCTGGCACGTGGTCATGGCTGGTGTTTGTACCTACATCTTCCAGGGCCCATGCCGGCTGCCTTTTGCACTCAGCAGGCACCTGAGCTGCCCGTGGTTCTCTGCCTGGGCGGTGGCTCTAGCTTCATTCCTAAAGGTTCTAGCCCATCAGCGGTCCTGCTTGCACTGGCTTCTTGCAGTTTTGCATGGACTTCAATCACAGAGCATAACAATACTAAGAGACACCCCAGGAGGTTTCCAGTCGTCTAGGCACACTTTCCCTTACCTCACTGGAGTATCAGCCCACTTTCCCCGTATTCATCAGAATCAATTATCCCAGCCAGCACAGTCCTTCCCTTCTCTGCCTGTCAGTTCAGATGTGTGAGCGGTTCAGAGCAGCCAGGGGGGTCCTAGCAACCAGCTCCAACTGGAATTGTGACTGTAGGTAGTTCACTAATTATTTATAAGGGAGAGAGAGCAAAGGGGATTTGATGGCGAGTTGAATAAACTGGGGAGCATGAGTCTGTTTGCTTTGCTGGGAAACTGGACGGTTTCCCACCCCAGGGGGGCACAGCGTTGCTCTCCCAGGGGGTAACACTCCGCCCCCTCCAGTACCAGTTGGGGGGAGGGTGCTCAGGGAAGTGCTTGGCCACGGCAGCCTGTCAGTCAAACTAGGGGGTGTAACCCTATCAAAACCCCGGGAAAGCTCGGGAAGTTGATTTCCTCCTTTGAAAAAGCACCTGATCCATCCCAAACCCTAGCTAATACAATCCCAGAGGAACAAAGAAGCTTGTTCTCTCTCCCCCCTCACCCACGTGTTAACGTACAGACCCCGTGCATTCACACGGGTTCTCTCTCCCCCAGGAGCATGTGACCACGCAGGTCTAGCAGCTACGGGGTCCCACAGCAGGTGGCGTGGGCTCCAGAAGGACTGAGCTTTAATGTGAAGCAGAGACTCTGGACAGTGGCTCTTGCTTTGGCCTTGCTGAGGACACGGCTGGACTTTTTCCATGATGAGGCACAGGGAGATGAGACGTTGGAAACCTAGGGGCAGCCTTCCACGCAAATATGGCATCTTGCCCCTCCATGATCTCCCATGCGTGGGTTCTTGGAGTGCTGACCCCGTGATCCCATGGAAGAGCCTGATCTCCACCAACCAAGGAGTCTCTGTTGTGTCTCCTGGTAGAAACATGCATCCCTGGGTGACCAAGACTCCTTGGACCAGCAGTGCATAAAATCACAGGAAGAAGAAGAAAACAGTACTTTTATTTAAGAAAAGAATATAAATATTACCATTTCTGGTCACTAGGCAGCGTACTAAAAATGATTAGTTATCACAGTGTAAAAAAACAACCACAGAATGGACGCATTCGGAATGGCCATGCTTTCTGGCACAAGAGCAGGGAGACAAGTAACTGAGGGGACCTATAGGTTTTCCAGGACCGGCCGTGAAAGCGAAGAGAGCCGGCCGCGCCACACTGCCCCAGCAAGCAGCAGCCGGCATCTCTCCCCCAGGGGAGCCCCACGGGCAGGGCTAAGCCCCGGAGAGAGTCACGGGGTCCTTTGCCAGCAACAAATCTCAAGGCGGGCTCTGGGATTCTTCTAATCCCAGATGCCATCAACTTTCTACCAATGATGACGGTGGGTGCACTATTTTGAGATTTAGTGCATTCACGACATTCATGGTTTCATGCCGCTGTGCTGCTTCACACAAGCGGGGAATGAACACAAGTTTTCCGAGATACAGGATCCTGGCACAGCACTGGAAAATCATTAGCGAGAAGGTTCAGAAGAAATGCCGTGAGAGTGTTGTTGTGGAATCTTAAGCTGAGCGTTTACTTTTTCTGCCTCCCTTATTTCTCAAAGTGGAAATGTGTGTTTCTGAAGAAAAATACATCTCAAGTCGCCTCTGGGGTTTCTATCGCCTAACAGCACTATCATTGAAATTACACTTAAATGGGTTTTTGAAATCGTAACTGTTCGGGTTCATTTTGTCTCGTTTCTAAGACCCCAGCGTCGGAAGTGTCGCCGACAGCCACCTTGTCCTCAGGCTCACCGCCGTCTGACTTCAGCGGGGTCCTTCCCTGATGCTGGCCAACCCACCAGAGCGTTCGCGGTCAGCAGCCTCGGCCCCTGCAGAGATGCTGCAGTTCCTCCGGGGGAGCTCTGCTCTGCCGGGCTCCCTGAGACACCGCGCCACGTGCTCAGCTGCACGCGCTCAGCCGCACTCGGCGCGGAGGAGCTCTGCCGTGCGGCGCGGACTGCCCTCCAGAGCCGCTGGACTCCCGGAGCGCACGCCCAGGAGGGAAGCCGGGAGGAGTCCTTCGGCGAAGACCTCCACCTGCGACTCCGGAGAACAGCCACGGATGGGCACTTCCACGCACGATCACGGGAATAGGGCAGGAACTAGACGGTGTGCAAGTGTGCGTACACTTCTGCGTCAAGGGAGTTGAGAGATGTCCACCTCCACACCCCAGGCTCTTTGACACGGCATCACTGCCCACCTTAGGGGGACCCACATGCCGTGCTCTGACACGTATGGGTTCTTGGTCCAGTTTGCTCTAAAACATGCAAAAGCCCTAAAAATACAAAGAAAAGATTACTCATATCCACTCAATGAAAATATCCTTTACTATTTTCAGGTACTGCTTTCCAAACTTGTATTTTGCTTAATTTCCTCTTTTTTCTTGCTGATGGTGGGGCAGGTTACACCATTTTATTTTCCTATGTATGAGGTTGAATCCAGTTTTTCAAAAATGTAATATTTCCCGTATTTTTCCCATTGTCATTTGTCCCCCATATAGCTCCCTCCCCCTAGGAATCACCACTCTGCTGTCCATGTCCATGAGTTCTTTTTCCTGTCTGACTTGTTCTGTATATGTTATATTTATATGTTATATGTTCTTGCATATGTTATAAAATATTCCATTCTAGGCAAGTACAATAAATTACTTAATATTTTTTGCAGTGTCTGAAATCTGGGCTATTTATACATCTGTATATTTCACTACTTACATATATGTGTGTATTTTTTCTGTGCTTTGGTTTCTCTCTTTAAATTCAGTAAAAATAAAAATTAACGTTGGTTCAACGTCGCTGGAAATGATCCTAAGGACACACAAGGAAAGAATAAACCTTTCTTTGAAGACATACCCTAAATATCAGTGGAAACATCCTGTGGCATTTGTCGCCTGTCGTCCGAGTGTACGGAGACGCACAGCTTCCCCGTGCACAGTGAGCAGCGAGACCTGAGACAGAGTAAGAATCGGGATCATCGCTGCAGAAGGGCTCAGACACGAGTGACCCTCGGGCAGGTGCCGGGACACCAGGCCTCATTACAAGCTGAGATGGTGGAAGTTGGCGACACACAGCACCTGAAATGGAGCAGGCGCCTTGGCGGACTTCGGAGCCGGCATTCCGGGGTGGGGACCCTGGTCCCGCCGACGCCAGCCGTGTGCCTCGGGTTAGTCAGCCAGCGCCTCTCCGCCCCAGTCACAGGCCTCACGTCTTCTACTTGGGTAACAATTGTACCCATTTTGTTAGGCCATCGGGAGTGTATTTATCTAAAGTTCTAAGAAGAGAGCCTGGTCGATGGTGAGGACTCAAATAAAATTGCTCATTTTTATTTTTATCCTATTTAGTTTTGACCACTGAATATCAAAAAACAGAAAAGAAAAGAGAAGAGAAAGGAGAGGGAGAGGGAGAGGGAGAGGGAGAGGGAAGGGAAGGGAAGGGAAGGGAAGGGAAGGGAAGGGAAGGGAAGGGAAGGGAAGGGAAGGGAAAAGGTTTCAGACACCATTACAAACTTTCAAGTTAACGGTCAGATCCACACAAGTGAAATTTATTTTCTACTCTCGTTGAAAGCTAGACATCGGCAGCAGCACTGGCAACAGAAGAGAGGCGGACAACTGAGGGCCGTATGGACAGAAGTGTTCAGACAGACACCTGCATCGGTAGGAAGAGATTCAGAGCGGCCTGCCAGGGGTACACGCCATTGCCTCGAAATCCCAACACACGGGATATAAGAAGCCTTAGCATAGACAAGGAAAGATACAGACTCCTTCCCGCCATCTGCTTCCAACATCTCGATATAAGGAACACAATGTCAAGAAATACTTTGAGTCATTTACAAAGGGGGATTAGGGAACTCAAGTACAGATGGCAGGGCGCACTGTAACATTTTTTAAAAAATGAATGAGCACAACGTTTAGAAACATGAGGAGTTAAAAATCAGTGGACAAAATAAAGCAAGATCAGCACCTCTGGCATGTGGAAGGCGGTGCGAGGCGCCCTCGGGAAACCCGAAGGGAGGCATGGGCGGAGCTGCTGCAACAGCGGGAAGGAAGAGGTCAGTCACGGAGCACAGACAATAGCGCTCCAGCCTGAAACCCAGAGACGCAGTGAGAAAGCAAGTAATGGGCACAAACAGTGGAGAAGAGGTGCTTGAAGAAAAGGATTTGAAGAACCGATTTCTGAAGAGTTGCTTTTTCCTGGAACTTAAAAATAAACCCCCTTGCCAAAAATTCATAAGGCTAATTGAGCTAGTTTATTGAAAAAAAAACCATAAATATTAATAAGGGGATTTAGTAGGGCTGTGAAAAAGAAAATTGGTGAAAAAAATAAATAGCTAATCCAACACGCTCAAGGTTATTGATCTTCCTTCAGAGGTGTGTTATGAGAAACAAGAGAAGAAAGGAAACTCTTTATTGTCTAGACATATCCAGGCTCTTTTCATTCTCTCTTATAAGTCACCACATTGTTACCTTCTTCTGTCCTTGTGCCCAGTGGCTACCTGTGAGTGCTTCCTGGTTTGTTTTGGGCTTCCCATCGCACCCTTGACACGGGTGTGCACATGCCACAAGAGAAAACCTTCCCTTTCCTTCCTGTCCGCCTCATTTTCACAGAGTGATTTTTAGACCCAAATTTAATGTTCTCTGATACCTAGCTTAATTTGCATTGATAGCTTTTTAAAGACTGCCTGAGTCAACTTCTCTGATCCACCGAAAACAGCAGAAATACAAGAAAGACACTGGAAATGGTTTCAGGGGGGACTCCCTATGTGGATGGACAGAATTGCATGGAACTGTGTATTAAATGTTTACGAATGTGGAACATGTATGTAAAAGATCTACCCAACGGTATACGAAATGCACAAAACAATGCCCCAGAAATCCATGAGAAACCTATGATTTTACTATGAACAATATAATCCATTTTGACATTGAAACCAAGCATAGTATGCACTTGTTCAAGAAAATGTATTTAGGCCTGGCTGGTGTAGCTCAGTGGATTGAGCGCGGGCTGGGAACCAAAGTATCCCAGGTTCAATTCCCAGTCAGGGCACATGCCTGGGTTGCAGGCCATGACCCCCAGCAACCGCACATTGATGTTTCTCTCTCTCTCTCTCTCTCTCTCTCCCCCCTCCCTTCCTTCCCTAAAAATAAATAAATAAAATCTTTAAAAAAAAAGAGAAAATGTATTTAGCACAGACACACACATGCACTTACATCACATGAAAAAAGATAAACAATAAAATGAGTTGAGCATGTTTTTTTGCTGTTGACGTGGTAGAGTATAATAAAAGGCTTTCCAACTTTTCCTTTTTAAAATCTCATCTGAGAACGTTTATAGATTTTAGAGGGACAGAGAGAGAGAAAGAGGAGGAGGAGAGAGAGAGGGAGGAAGAGAGAGAGAGAACCACTCACATGCCAGAGAAACATGGACCAGTTGTCTCCTGTACACGGCCTGACCAGGGATCGAACCCACAACCTTTTGGCATGTGGGACAACACTCCAGCCAGCTGAGACACTGGCCAGGGCTCCCCCAACTGTGCTTTAGTGCATGGTCCCCATGGTCTGTCGTGGCCAAGGCTCACACTAGCACATCTTGGTGTATGTACAGATTAGTCTTCCATTCCACCTATATTAAAGCAAAGGGTTTCCTTTCCAAAATTATTAATCAGATTGCCTATCATAGATGAAAGCTGTTCTAATTATTTTCCAGAGGTATACTCCGTAAGATGTTCTAGGGGGGAAAAAATGTCTTATCATCTGGTTAGAAATTGCTTACATTGAAAGAAAGCCATCTTTGATAGCTCTAATCACATAATTTATGCTGAACATTTTAGTAGTTGCTATGGAGACTTCAGAATCGGTTTCGTATGTTAAATATAGTGTTCTTTCGCTTGTGTCTAATTTGCATGTTAAAGACCCACTGTCCATCACTTCTCCGCCCGTAGCTTCGGTGGGGGTAGCTCCAGGTGCTTTATCCGACACCGCCCTGAAACGGTCCCCACTGGGGTCCACCGAAACTAATTTTACATCGAGCGCATGTTCTGCATGACCATTAGAAGCGCTTGTACTTTCATTTCACTCTTTAAAATAGTAGGTTATTTACAGCATTAACATAAGTGAAGCCTTTTTATTGACCAGATGTCCAATAATTTAATTTCAATTCCAATCCTGTTATAATAAATGCCATAACTAGGCATGCAAATTGATAAACCGGAGAGGTCACCATGCTTGGAGAAAGGCGGCGTGGCTGCTGTCTTCTCGGCGCTAATTACGAGTGGATGGGCTTGGAGCCCTCTCCGAGCATCTGTTTCCCCGATGATAAAAGAGGGACGACGCTCACGGAGTCAAGTGCACACGCACATGGAGCATGGCAGACGGAGCGCGTGAGAGCACTCGTCTCACAGGAAGGTGATGTGGAAATGGCATCTATTATACACTTCCCACCGGCACCGGGGGAAGGAGCTTATGGAATATTTATTTAATAAGGGAAAAACGAAGGCGGGAAGACCACTCCAGGAGTCCCGCTCCGCAAGCTCTTCGGGACCCGGTTTCAATAATGCGTGATATTTGAGTCAAACTCTCAGAGGTTCTGCTGCTGCATAAAATCATTTCATTTCACCCTGGCATGCTTGTGACTTTAAATGCTAAAATAATGGGATGTCTTGCTGAGTTTTAAAATACTTCATATTTATTCCATACAGAAATGGGCAATAAGAGGTTTTCAAGCAAGTAGATATCCTCTAAATTAAAAAGTAATAGTAAGAAAAATGGCACAAACAGGCATTTCAAAGTCACAGAAATTTGATATGAATACTTAAGGAATGTTGCAGCATGCTTTGCAAACTCTTTTTAGTTATGATTTTACTTCCTTCTTAGAATGGAGCTGGTCACCACATGTGGGATTTAAAGGAGGTAGGATACGTCTTTGCTGGGTGAGATTTTTCTGAAGAAATGATTATTTATCCTAGTGATCCTTTCTGTCCCTTCCATATTTGTCCTGACTAATTAAATAAAGGAAATTCAGCTTGTATAGCTGGAACTTCGGACCCTGTGACCATGAGCCCCAGAGAGGCACTGTACAGCACAGTGCCTAGACTCACTGATACTTGATCGCACACTAAAAATTTCACCAAGAAAGTAGATCTTATGTTCAATGTTCTTTTGACAAAAAAATAATAAATAAAGAGGTCAGGAGGACATGTTTGGAGGGAATGGATCTATTTATGGCACTGATTGTGGGGATAGATTCACAGGTGTATATTATCCCCAAACTCATCAGGTTGTACACGGTAATATGTACAGATTTTCATGCGTCTATTATGCACCAGTACAGTGGGTTAAATAACTGAGAGGAAGCAAATTAAATCATTCCAGGTATTGGTAGATGGTGGCTTAAGAGCTATCAAATGAACAAGAAAATATTTGTTGTCATTGTCTTTTCAATGACTGCTTCTTCAGTCAGAAGCAGCAATTAACTGTTCTTTTCTTTTTAGAGCATGTCTATTCAGAGGAAAATTTGGGGTAAGCAGGAAAGTGGTGCAGAAGAAATGAGACTCTGGGTGGGAGGGAAAGGCTGGGGCTAAAACAATGTATTTAAGACACTTAGCATGTACGGGGTAACTAGAGGCCTGTGGGTAATAACAACGACCTACAAATGGAGTTTTATGATAAAAGTAAGATGTCCACAGAAGAAACTTTATGAATGCCAAAAGCATTCAAGATGGGCGGACAAAGGAAGCATGGTGCTGCCAACCCCGCTGACGGTCACAGTCGGGTGTGGGCTGGGGAGGTGGGAGGGAGGCGGACCCGTGGGCGAGGTGCTGCGGTCTGCACCGTGTCTGGGGGGAGCTGCGCACCGATGGGAGGGGGTGGCTGCTCCCAGTAGCGTGAAGGTGATACGCAGGCTCCTGACACCTCTGCTTGGGAAAGACCAAGAAAGGGACAGACAATGGATGGTAATGGTGGGAAGAAATGAAAGATGCTAGGATGCCAAGTGGCTCAGAGAAGCACCACTTTTTAAGAAGAATGATGAAAAGTCCACTTGACAGTCGAGGCCCAAGACTCCTCATTAAGGCTCTGAGAGGCGAAGACAAAGCTTGCAGACAGCAAAGCAAGGGGTTCAGTGCGGCCTCTGAACCATGGTTCGATTCTCCCCATTATGTACGGGAACTGCACCGATGGTCACAGTGAATTAAATAAAAGTTACTAACAATTAAAGTGTTCCCTGGGTAGAGCTCTTGCCCCAAAGTATGGCTGTACTAGGCAAACTTAACTCTTGAATATTCATGCTTCCATTTTTACACAGTAAGACCATCAACCAAAAAAGACACAAGGAAATATTCTGAAGACAAACTAATGTTAAAACCTGTAAATTTGGATTGAGTGCAGGCTGCGAACCAAAGCATTGCAGGTTCGATTCCCAGTCAGGGCACGTGCCTGGGTTGCAGGCCACGGCCCCCAGCAACTGCACATGGATGTCTCTCTCTCTCTCTCTCTCTCTCTCTCTCTCTCTCTCTCTCTATCTATCTATCTATCTCCCTTCCCTCTCTAAAAATAAATAAGTGAAATCTTTAAAAAAAACCCCTGTAAATTTAAGAGAATAATATTTTTTTTCTCCTGACCAAAATGTTACCCATGGGAGTACAGATGCCCAGCAGGAGCTGGGGGGACCTCCACCACACCGACCTGGCTGTGAGGTTTTAGACATTGTAAACGGAGACTTCACTTTGGAAAAAAAATTAAATATTTATTTTTTACAATATCAAGATGCATGAGATATTACGACCAGTTCTAAAATATGACCATAACACCATAGCCATTCTTTAATACTTGTCAATATGCTAGGATAAATAATTAGAGTTTCAGTTCAAGGGACATTGGAATAAATATGCCATGCCTACCAATAAATGCAGTGATAAACCCTGAACAGAATGCATGGGCCATATGTTTCCGGATTCAAAAGTAAGCAGCAGCAGGTTGACTGAGGGAAAAGACCATAATTAAAACTACCATCTGAAAGACCAAGAGTGTACCTTTTTTCTTCCCTTGGGGCACCGTCCCCAGACATTCCTGTGGTGGCCGCAGCCTTGGGGACCCACAGCGCTCACATTCTGGCGGAGCCGAGCTTTCCTCTAAACTCAGAAAGCCTGCAGCCCCGACACGCTGGGGAAGTTTCGTCACTGTTCTTCTCACTGTGTCCTTTAGCCACTTCTCCCCGGCTGCAGACACAGCGACGACCGCGCGCAGCAGAGGGTCGGTGAAGCACCAGCCCTCTGGGAAGAGAACTGGACGTGGGACCCGTGGGCGCCGGGAAGTCCCGGGGGGGGGGGACGGAGAAGGAAGGACCCAGGAAAAGCACCCTGTGACATCGCTCTCGAGTCCTGGTCGGCCTGCAAGCCACCCATGTACGGATCCTGTCCTCGTCAGCGTCCCAGAGGGCGTGAGACCCGCCACTGGGGCAGCCCCCACGCTCAGACTGGGCACAGAGTGGCGTGCAGGGGGCACCGGACAAATAGTCCTTGCGCAGACTCTGAGGACAGGAGTGACATGGAGACCACAGACCCCAGGGCACAGGCTGGAACTCGCGACCTGGACCTCATTAAGTTAGTGCCTGCTGGGAAAATAAAATTCTCCACAGGCTTTAAGTGAGATTTACAATGGAGTATTAAAGTATCCAAGATGTAATCCAAAATTATTCGCTATATGAAGAAAAAGGATTGTCTCAACATAGAGAGGGAATGATAGATATTCAAGAGATGTCAAAACAATAGGATGTATATTAATTAGAATTATCTGATAAAAACGAAAAGCAGCTATTATAAAATGCTCAAACAAGCAATAGCAATAATTACAAATAGTTTCTAAACCAATGGGGGAAGAGGCCTCAGAAAAAAATAAAAGGTAGAAGTTGAACCAGTTAGAAACTTTAGAGCCGAACAATGAACTGGAGGAGGAGGAAGAGGATGGGGGGGGGGCCGGGAAGCAGACGCTCTGACCTCCGGACTGAATGGGCGCCGTAGCCGGAGAGCGACAACAGAGGAAGGAGCCAGCAAAACTGAAGGCGTTTCCATGGAAACGATGTGGCTGATAGAGAAAAAAAGAGCTTTAAATTTATGGGGGTGTCCAATCTTTTGGCATCTCTGCACCACACTGAAAGAAGAATTATCTTGGGTGACACATCAAATACATTGCGATACGTAATCACAAAAAATTCTCAAAATGTTTTAAGTAAATTTACAGTTTTGTGTTGGGCCACACGCATAGCCTTCCTGAGCCACACGCCGCCCACGGGCCGCAGGTCAGAAGTGGGCCCTGCAAAACGAGAAATACTGACACGTGGGTCGGTCATGAAATTTCTAAACCTGAAGTCAAGAGAGGGACCCCTGACTGGCACCCTCTTCTCCTGCAGAGGTTGCAGTACTTGTCCATTTACCACAAAAAAACGGGTGACAAACACCAAGGGACCCCAAGTATGTCACCAGGGGGACCCCAATGTTCAGCAACAGCAGAGTCAGCGGACGTTTAATTCCCAGAGAATAGGTTCAGTTCGCACTCCTAATTTTCAGTTATGTCTGCTTAGCCACGCAGCCAACCGCTGGAGGGCGGCTTCAGAGCGGGTATCCCTGTGTACAAATTTCCCTGAATAGAGCTAAACCATAATTGCTTAATTGCCTGCAGCGAAACCATCAAAGGCCTACTACCTCCCCGTAATAACCACCTTTTTCTTTCCTGAGAACAGGCGGGCCAGTGCACTTCAAGAGAACTAAATCGTGCTGTAAAGTCACCAGTGAAACTAAAGAGGAAGAGAGACGGGACCCAGGGGACAGGGACAGGCGGAGCGAGGCCCGTGGGGCGACAGAGAGAACCGCACAGGGACGGGCCGAGAATGTGGGACGGTCCTCACTGGGTTTTATCTTTGGTTCGCCGTTTTTCCTTCTAAAAACTCCGTGCAGGGGGCCATGGAAGACCTTGCCTCGGGCTCCCAGGACGTTCCTGCGGGTAGGTGTTCATCACGAAGGGGATGGGGACTTGGTCCTGCTCGACCTAGCCCGGGCGAAGGCAGAGGTCCCCGGCTGGCCCAGGACGTCAGAGCTTCGGACTCATTCCACTCAGGGAATAACGGAGTCCCTGCGAGCCCCCGGATTTTCTCACGCCGCTCCCAGCGTTAAAGCCGTTTCACGATCACACTGAGACACTTCCTGCCTTTCGCAGCTGTTCTGTCCTGAGAACGTGGGGAGGACGCCCAGAGCCCCGCCTGCAGGTGACACCCCACGGACGGACGGGGTTCGGGGTTCGCAGGCGCTGGAGACCCCGGCCGGCTGAGCACCAGGAGCCGGCACGTAAGGAGGTTCGCAAAAATCCTTACCGATACTGCTCCTGCATCGTTAATGCCCCGGCTTTGGAGACTACGGTTATGTTTCATGGCAATGTCACCTACGTTAACGTGAGATGGTTATTAATGGGACTCATGAAGGCAGAAGACCCTTTCAACCATCTCGGCACTGATTTCCAATCTGGTAACTCCGGGAAGGTAGGAGTCACGTCGGCTACGGCACGCGGAGTCCCACGCCAATCTGAAGGCCGTAACAACGTCTGACCGCAAGGAGGTGGGAGGGACACCGAGGAACCAACCTGATTTCCAGGGAAGGCAGGAGGGAGCCTCACGGCGCTCTCACCTGAGCAGCGACCACGGGCAGAGAGGGGATTTGAGGGGAGCGGGAGGGTTTGTGGGGCACCGTGCTCTGTGGCCCGGGTTCGGAAATCACCTGGGCTAGAGAAATGGCTTTGGAGCACAGCAGCAGGGAGGGGGCGATCAATGCTGGGGGGGGCCCAGTGCCAGGGAGGAAGGCGACAGCCCCGAGATACTGAAACTAGACCTTGCCAGCTTCAGTATGTTTCGGGGTAAGAGCAGAGAGAGGTGACCCGAAATTCCGTGGCATTGCTTTTTTATTTCTTAGTGACTGTCTTTTATCGTCTAGTTCTACTTTATTTCATACTACATCATGCTCAGTTGCTACGTTACTTATAGAGGTTAATTTACGTGTGTATAGCAACAGCATCTCACCGTGATGTATTAAACATTCTGTGTGTGTGTGCGTGTGTGTGTGTGTGTGTGTGCACAGCTTACACATGGCGCATGTTTTCTACTTTTCAATCCTCTGTTTCTCTTCAGTTTTCTTGGGCAAGTTTCAAAACCACAAATCTTTTAAAGGTGGCATAGTAAATGAATTAATATTTCAATTTCTAAAAAAAGATGATTCCCTGTGTTTGGTTACAGAATTTCTGAAGAACGAAAATATCCTTTTCCAGTGGCAGCAGATGGGCCTCATGGCCTCCCCAGTTAAGCTGCGGTGGTGTGCTCCCAGGCAACTCAACGGAAGCCGTAACCTCCGCCAACACAACAGAGATGGCGAAGGCAGTTGGGGACCCGTCATGAATTGAACATTCGGTTCTGAATTTCTTACAGGGACCCAAATAATACAGAGAGCAGCGTGGGGGTCCGTGGTAACTGGCTCTTGTTTATAATCTAACTTGTGGCTCATAGTTATAATTTAATTCTACTCTGCTTTAAGAACATATTTTAGCTGTTAATAAAGGATTTAATAAAGGATTATTACGTGATAACAGGGAAGGACTCGCACACTTAATTTCGGACGCTCCTTCCCCCGTGCGCCCTGCCCTGCACTGCGCTCCAGCTCCTCCTGTCTAGACTGGTGGTCACGGTAACTTCAGGGACAATGACAGATCACCACTGACAGGCTGTACACAAGAATGCAGGAAGAGAAACGTTCTTGGGAAACACGTGTTTGTCTGGCATCTACCGAGAAAGATGAAAACTGCACGTGGAAATGAGAAACCGAGAAACACCAGGGAGCTTCTGTTTCAAGAACTTTTTGTCCATTAGTTTCACTCATTGCATGGCTTGTGTGCGTCTGGGCGTATTTATTAGATGACAAGTTTACCTTTTCCAGTGCGGGGACCTGTAACTCTTGCCCTGTACACTTTATAGACAGCTGGAAAACGGTGTTTTGTGATGATCCATCTCTTTGATTGGAGCGAGTCTTCGTCGCAGAGCTGATACCGAGAAACAGGATGGGCTCCAGCACTGCAGGAGGCAGACCGCACCGCAGGCAGCGCCTCGGTGGAGAGTCGCCTAGACTTTGAAGTTACAGTTCTCTCTCCTTTCGGAGTTAATACATGACCCTGGGCAACGCGGGGACATAAAAGGAAGGAATGGATAGAGAAATCCAGCGACTGGACCTGCTCCCGGAAACACTGGCACATGCATTACATTTTCAGAGAGCGAGAGCTCACGAGTTCCCCAAATGCCGTGCATTCAGGATGAGCCCACTCCCCTCGGGCACTGTTGAGTGGGTGTAAGGCACATCGGCTGCCCAATGGCAGCCTCGATATTCTGTGGACACATTAAAAGTACAGAACGGAGGATTTTGTCATTTTTTAATCGTCAAAAAATAAATAGACAGCATTCTCACTTCTAGAGTGTAAGTAGGCACAGTAAGATTTGAGGGACCTCTAGGATATTTGTTTAACTTCAGTCATACACCTCTCGACATGTCAATATTGAGGATCTCGTCCTCATGAATAATTCTAATACAAGAGGAAGAATAGAACAGAAAATGTTCAGTGAAAATTGAGAGAGAAAAATTACTCTTTTCTGGGAATGCATTCACAGGATTGAATAGCCAATATATGAGAGTCTCTGCAAAGGAGGTAATAAATAGCATTTAAATGCTCTATATCATTGTAATTTTATATTTCATACTTTATTGTCTGCTTTATTTAAGATTTAATTTTGAATATAACCCAGTATAATTAAATTTCTTTAAGTGCATTATTTCAGTAATTGCATAGTAATAATTGTGTAAATATATCTAAATGTGATTTTCCCCTCATTTGGAACATTCAGTATTAAAAAATGTTATTTTTTAAAAAGTCTTTATTAATATTGTTATGCATCTTTCATTTTCTCACAAAAAAACTTTCTAAACAAAAGAATAAGGATATTTTAAAACTCTTGAAATACATATTCAGTTTGCTTTCCCAAAGGGACGTACAACATTAATTCTTTTACCTGCTGGATGGCCAGCCCTTAAATGACCAATTTCAGTCCCCATTCCAGGTGCACCTAAAAACTAGATTCTGAAGCCCTGGCTGGTGTAGCTCAGTGGATTGAGCACGGGCTGCAAACCAAATCATCGCAGGTTCGATTCCCAGCCAGGGCACATGCCTGGGTTGCAGGCCACGGCCCCCAGCAACTGCACATTGATGTTTCTCTCCCTCTCCCTCCTCTCTCTCTCTCTCTCTCTCTCTCTCTCTCCCCCTCCCTTCTCTCTCTAAAAATAAATAAATGGAAATCTTAAAAAAAACTAGATTCTGACATTTCAAATGTTCTTTGTAGATCCTCTAAGTCAATTATCTTTTTTGTTCAAATTTCCATATTAAAGTTGACTGATTTGTCAGGTTATTCTATCAGTTACTGGTAGAGGTATTAAAATCTCCCACCATGATTATGAATATATATTTCCATTTTTATTTTGTCAATTTTTGCTTTATCTAATTTAAGCCTGTAATATTAAATACCTGAAGATTTAGAACTGTAATATATTTTGGTTATATTGACCCTGCTACCGTTTTGGAACACCCTTATTTAAATCTAGAAATGCTACCCCCTTTAAAGTCTACTGTGGGCATTGGTGTGGCTCTACAATTTTATTTAATTTAGGGTTTGCATGTTTTCATTTGCTTGCCTTTTTAATTTTAACCTTTGTTTCCTTATATTTCAGATGTGTTGCCAGTACAAAGTGCAAACATTTATTTGATCCAGTAAAACTATCTTTTCATTAGACATTGTAGTCCACTGATATTTAATGCAACTACTAATGAACTGTAAACCCACAGTTTTCTTTGAAACCTTTATTATATTCCTTTTCTTTAAAAAAATTGGGAGGAAGCTATTCAATAGACTAAGGTAGCTACTTTAACAAACACCACTGTCTTAAATCAGTCTTAGATTGAGAGAATTTGAGGCTGGCATTTGGTTTCCATAAAGATCTGTCCACTTCCCCTTCACCTTTCTACTTGAGACAGAAGCATGGGTATCTGCCACAGAGACTGTTCTATGATTGGATTTGAACTTCAGTGTCTGTGTTCTCTGTTACGTGAATTGTCTAAAACCCGCCAAGTGTAGGCAGTTTTCTTCAAAGAGAAAACAAGCAGATCCCAAATGCTGGGCTCAGCTTCATCTTTCCATCTCTTTCAGATTTTGAGCCTTTAATTCCTTACTGTCTTAGGAACTCCAAACACGTGTTCTCTTGGAAATCATTTTATCCACCTTTGCTGCTTGTTTTCTGCAGAAGGAACGGTACAGACCACCCATTTTCTGCTGCCAGGAGCAGAACTCCGGTTTGAATCAACTTTCAGCCTACAGATACGTGTTAAGTAATGCTGTTCATTCAGTGTCTGCTATTATTATTGGGCTGCAATTCAAAATTTCCCTTTTTACCATTTGCTTTTCTCTGAGAGACAAAGTAATACATGTTGATTAGTCACAAGCCAAGGGATGAAGGACTTTCAACCTATAATGCCCTTGAGCCATAGTGTCAAGAGTGACCGCCTGCACCCTCTAAATCTACCTCTTTGATGGAGGACTTTGGGTGACAACGAAGGCCTTCAGCTCCTTTGGAAAGATTTGCAGATGCAGGTTTCCCTCCTTTCCCCCAGCTCCTGGCCAGGACGGTGTGCTGGTTGCGGGGGGCGGCGCCCGTGACCGAGCGTGAGCTCTAAGGAAGGACTCGGATCCGCACGTCCGAGTGTGCTACAGCGTCCACAGTCCTCTCTGGTTTGTGCTCTGAACGTCACCCCTGCCAGGCGGTCACCAAAATACCAATTTGTCTCTCTCTTCAAGGGGACGTGTTGTGACTCATCCCAGGGTCTGGTTTTCCTGTCATCCACCCCAGTTCCAAAACGTCCGGTTTCTGCATCCAGATGTCACTTGGTCGGTCCATCTGTGCCTGAGGTACCTCTGTGGGTTTTCAGACAGACCCTCGGAGGACGGCCCAGGACTGCGGGATCTCCTGGAGAGAAATGGAAGACCCTTCAGTCCAAGGTCCCAGCACATAGCTCCGCTCTCCGCCTCCTCGTTGCCAACGCCAGTTGCTCTTACTGAGCTCCAAGGCAGAGCAGGGCACGGATGCAAATCTCTTCCAGGCACTGGGGGGTGAGTCTGGCAAGAGCCCCCTGCTTTGATCTTTCCCTTCGCCCAACCAGCGCAGTGCTCCGTTCAAAGACTCGAGCCCAACGCAGGCGGTTCGGGACACTCAGTTCACCCCCTGATTTGCCTTACGTCCTTACTTAATCCTTAAGGTCGTGGCGCAGTCACCTTGGCACATCAACAGAACGTCATGGGACCTCCGTCTCTGGGGCAGAGGGAGGCGGTGGGCGAAGGTGGGAGCGGGCGGAGGCCGGGAGCAGGGGGTGCAGAGGACGAGATGCGTGCACGCCGTAATAACAGGCCGTCCCTGAGGACAGTATTAAGGTGAACAAAAAAAGAACAAGAAGCCATTCCATGAAAAGGCTGGAGAGAGGGGTTAACAAAGATCAACGGCAACTGAAACATTCAACGTTCCGGTTTTCAGTGTCCTGCTCCCGGTGGCGGCCACAGGGCTCAGGCTCAGACTGTGAAGGGTGACGGAGCGTCTGCTCTTCAGGTCCGTGCTCCCTGAGCTTCCACGTCACCAGCCCTTACCGGGTGGTTAGGTCAGTGTGCCAACCCCTCCCCCACCTTCCAAGTAATCTGACAAAACTTCCTGTGTGTGTGTGTGTGTGTGTGTGTGTGTGTGTGAGAGAGAGAGAGAGAGAGAAGGGAGAGAGCTAAAGGGAGACTGGTTGTCTTCATGAACTTGGGGAGTTGAAGTTCGCACACACTGGCGTGTAGACTTTCAAGCACCTAGTAAATGTTCGTGATGGCTTTTGTGTGGGCGTGGTTGAGTTTTAGTTCATGGTTTTAATCACTTTCATCTTCTACCACAATCGAAATTCTCTTCCAAGTACACACACATGTATCCAAGTTAATCAGCATTGATTTCTCCAGCATAGTTTAATAAGATATTAAATATTAATATTTAATGATATTGTTTTAATATTGTCGAATAGTGAGTAACCAGACCTGTGTAATAGAAGACAAGAGTGTGAATTCCATTGAAGTTAGGGGTAAATATACATGAAAAAACAAAACATCTATGTAAAAATGTGCTACAATAGAAATTTATAAATACAAAATACAAATGTAAATGTATAAATAAGAATTAAAACAGGGCCGTGTGAAATGCAGTGTAAGAAAAATTAAACTCACAACACAGGAAGCGTGTCTGAGCCTCGGCACATACTAGAGTTCAGAGTCCTCAGAGAGTTTTGCCCGAAGGCGCAGAAGGCTGCTAACACTTATTGGGTTCTTTCCATGGATGTGATTTCATATTAATTCCTTACAGCACACTTTAATTTAACACTGATACCTTTAATTAACAGAAACTAAACTTTAGGGACATTGAGCGAGCTCACCACCAGCTGAAGTCCAGGACTGCACAGCCCACACCAAGAGAAATACGAAGGGGAATTCTCCCCACAGAGCGAAACTGTTGGTAAAGCATTTACCCGGGAAGCAGCAAACAGTGAAGAACCAGAAACTTTCTTGAACTAAAAGCTTTGAAAAAGCAAAGAGAACCATCAACAAAACTCAAAAGCAACCTATTGAATGGAAAAAAAAATGTTTGCAAATCACATATCTGATAAGGGGTTAATATGTAAATACATGTAAATAATTCATACAGCTAAAAAACATCCAATTTCAACTTTGCCAGAGGGTCTGAATAGGCATTTTCCCCGAAGAGACGTACAAGCGACCGGCGGGGAAATGGGGGGATCTTCAACACCGTGAGCCACCAGGGCCCTGCGTCAGCACCACGGTGCACTCGCACCCGCCCGCCTGAGGCCGGCTGCCGTCAGGAGGACAGAGGTAAGTGCTGGTGACAGTGTGGGTGGGAGGGAACGCCCACGCACTGTTGGCGGCGATATAAATTGGTTCAGCCACTATAGAAAATGCTATGAAGGTTCCTCAAAAAAAAGAAAAGAAAAAATAGAACTACCTGATGATCCAGAAACCCACTTCTGGGCATCTGCACAAACCATTAAAACAGGATGTTGTAGAGACATCTGTGACCCCGTGTGCATTGCCTCCCTGCAGCCTTAGTCACCGCGTCCAGGATACAACCCGAGCGTCTGTCAACAGACGAAGCTATGAAGTGAATGGGATGCATCTATGGGCGGCGGCCCATCACTCCGGCGTGACGGAAGGAGGGCCTGGACTCGGTGACAATGGGGGTGGGCCTCGGGGGCGTTATTCTGAACTCAGTATGTCAGACAAAGAAGACAAATACTGTGTGACCTCACTCACAGGCGGGATCTAAAAATAGCCAGTGTGTAGAACCAGAGAGAAGAGTGGGTGCCGGCGGGGGGCAGGGGGAAGGGGGGCCCTTGGGGAGACGTCGGTCAAAGGGCACCAGCTTCCAGCTGTAAGATGAGTGAGCTCTGGACGGCAAGTGCACCGCATCATGGCTGTGGCTCATGATATTATATCATATACTTAAAAGTTGCTGGGAGAGTAGATCCTAAATGTCCTCATTCCGAAAGAAATTATAATTATGTAATGCTACGGCATGTTAGCTAATAGTAGCAATCACATTGCAATATGCAAGTGGGTAAGATCAGCATCTTGCGCCCTTTCTACTTACACAATGTCAACTATATCTCATAAAAATAAAGACGCATCCAGTTACAATGCTGACGCTTCCTGAAAGTCTGCCTGTTCACTGGTGTGACGGTTCAAACTCCAGCTGCCCTAGAGATAATGGAGTCTGCGTGCATCCGACACTCCTTCTACCGCCCTCTCGATTGCGTATGAGAAAGACATAGTGCAGGACAGAATAAAAACAAAGACAAACAAACGAACGAACGAAACACCTCTTCCATGTAGGCACACCTCAATCAGAAGGCGATCAGGGAAACCTAAGAGAACCCTCCGTCCCCACACTGAGGATATAAGGAGGCAATTTCTTCCCATACTTTATTTTTCGGTGCTCCTGGAAATAACGTAGTTCCACTTGTCGGTGCTGATAGATGGCAATAGGACAGCTCTTTGTACATCCATCTTCTCACTTGAGGCCTTACTGAGCTCATCTTCATCCTTAGGGAATTGTTTGCAGGTGCTTCGTGGTTTTATACAATAAATAGGCACATCCTCTGTGAATCGAGGTAGCTGTGTGTTTTTTCCACATGGCTGTGGTGGTCCTACCGCTGGAATGGTACCGTGGGGCTGTCTCCAGAATCTCCATCTCATTTTTTCTTGTGGTTTCCATTTTTCTGCTGAAACAAGTGGTTCAATCTTATGTGTTGTCGATATTTTCCATGAGGACCTTCATTGGATAGTTTCAGCCTTTCCCCCCCTCAGTCTGGTCCTGATGCCTGGTTTTCTTTTCTGACGGCTGTTTCTAGCCTGTTCGTATGCTTTGTGAGTTTTGGCTGAAAGACACGGTGCTGGGCACTCGGGCTGACCTTTGTTGTGCTCCAAGGTGAGCACGCATCCCCTCCGGCTGGGGCTTTGCTTCCCGGGTGTCTGTATCCGTCTGCTTCAGAGCTGGGCTGTGCGGCCAGCCTGCTGTTGCCGCGGCCTCCCTCGGGCCCTGCAGACTCCTGATTCCCGCTGAGATGGCATCCAGGTCCGAGCACACGTGCCCTCGGAGGGGTTCGCCCTGTGGGAAGCAGACCCCCACCCAGGCTGGGATGCGGGTCCTCTGCAGACAGAATCGGTCTCCCGCTGCTTCCCCGCATGCGAATGCCTGTGTGTGTGGCTGCGGGGGCGGGAAAGGGAACGTTCTCTGCTGTTCCGACTAAGCCTCAGTGGCAGGCAGGCACGGTCAGCCTGGTCGCCGGGGCCTCACGGGTGTGGGCTCTGTTCTGGACGCGATGCCGCCCCCGGGAGGGTGCAGCCCTGCCTCCCCCAACATCAGAGACCGTGGGGAGCTGCGCACTCTCACGCCGCTCCACGCCCCGTGTTCAGCAGCTGCTGAGAACCGTCCGCTGAGTCCTCCCATCCGCTCACACGGCATCTGATGACACGTGTCCAGAGGAGCACTAGCCCCCGGCCTGCCTTCCTCTCCGGGACGCTGTCTCTCTAGATGTCAGGCTGGTTGTTTGTCCTGTGACGTCAGTTTTCTGAACAATCCAAGGAAAGCGGATAGTCTCCAGTTGCTCAGTGTTTCACTTATTGTAAGAAGGCGGGTGGTAAGAATTCTGTTCTTAACCAAATCCAGGCCACGCCTCCGCACCCCCTCCTCAGCTAGGCTGACCTTGGCCAGCACAGACTCAAACACACACTAAGGTCATCACTAACAAGTTCAAGGCTGCGTCTCCAGGGTGACCTAGTTCCTCCAGAAAGTGCCTGCCCGACAAAACTCGGGGCTGCCGGAGGAATCTACTCTTGGTTCCAGCCAAGACTGGAAGATGGGGCCCCCGTGGCCCAGCCTCTGTCGGGGGGCGGGGGCGGCACCTCATTCAATGAGCGCCAGTCCGGAACCTCGGTGGGTGTCATGCGGACCATCTCTCCTCGCCTCCCTGTGTGACTTTTCACCTTCCCGATTCTCCTCGGCCCCCGCTTGCCTCTCTCCCTGTTCCCCCACCCCCACCCCCTTTAAAAAGCCCGGTCACCTCCCTACGGATCCAAGCCGAGGGCATGCTGGACTCTCTTCTGTGTCCTGAGAGTTACTACTGACTAAAATCTGTCTTAACGCTTTCATTAACGCCTGGCTCTGTTTGTCTTTGACGGGAACGACACACATTCCAGCTTTCTCTGTCTCTGAGCTCAGGTGGATCGTGCATCTTAGGACCTTAGGACGTGGGTCTAGGTGCGCCTCAATGTATGCTTTTCCTTGTGCGCGAGTGCCGCCCCTATTCCAGCACAAGTGTCACTCCCCATCTATCCACTCGACCCCCGCAGAGGACTCTCGGTAAACTGAGTGCGTCAGCAGTCCAGCCTTGAGACCTGAGAGGTGTGATTTCCGAGTGTCTAAGGGACCCACCCACACTAAGCCAACGCATTGCGGTCTTCCCCATAATGCCCCGCCCTGGAACTAGAGGGCGCCGTTCTGCGTACGCACGGCCTCTTCCTTCCCTAACAAATACAAAAAAAAGTGAAGCTTTGTGCTTCTTGGACATAAAAGGAAGTGACTTTCATTTTATTGCCGAGATCTGTCAAGTTCCACTTTCCGATCCGGTGCGGCAGCCCCGTGTCCCTGCATATTTACCGAGAGCCTGAGTCTCTGACGTGCGTTTCGCACGTTTGAGTGGTTCTCGCAAGTGCAGCGCCCGATGAAGTAGAAATGCCGCATTCGGTGACTTGCAAATATAAAGCAAAAACGCTTCCTGGGAAGTTAACTGATGTGCTTCCATTACTGGCGTGATGACTCGCGTTGGAAATAGAAAGTTAATAAAAGCAGCAGCAGCCCCGGAGAGAGATTTAGAATGGCTTGCTTCTGCTGCAGCATTCAAAGGAGGACAAGATGAAATAAAAGGTTTCTTGACTGCATGCCTATTTTCCTGATAAAAATATGCACCTATAACTGAAAATACGTGCTGGCATATTAGATGCAGAACTGCAAGTCATTTCTGCGTGCAGTATGCTGCAGGCCTCTGGGTGTGCTGTTAAAGTAACGGCTTGTATCATAATAAAACTTAGGATAACCCAAAGAATTGTCATAACCAAGAATCTTGCTTCTCCTTAAATTCAATAACATGAAGAATTAGGTTAAGGAAAATTAGGATAAAGATAAATGAGGCAAGTTAGGATAAGGAGACATAATTATAAAGACTGTATTAAAGTTTCTTAAAATCAATGTATAACTACTACGGACAAATAATATGAATGCATTCTTCAAGTGAAATACTGAATTTGACTGTTTTGTTCCAAGAGCAAAATAATTCTTACCTGACCTAAATTCTTGCTACCCTCTCTACAGTGGAAAATGAAGTGGGTTGAAGAGGCGTGGATAACTAGTCTCTGATCCTTTTGACAATTAGTCAACGTAATGATAATATTTGCAAAGAAAAATGAAATCTACAAAATCTCCTACAAATACTCATGCAAAACTCAAATTACTTTAATGGCAATAATAAAAGTACTAATGTGAGTGAATAAATGCTCTTTTAGAAATTGATTTGTTATGCAAAATCACTTAAAATTGTACATTTTTCTGCTGTTCACTAACCTAATTTACGAGAGAGACCAACATTGATAGGTCTGTTTACCAATCCCACATCTGCCTTTCCAAACACGTATGCTGAGCGGATGGCCAAGCCAACTGGCATCCGCCGGCTGTCCTGGAGATCAGGTCATCCGAGTTACAAAGAATGCTCGTAATAGCTGTTGCACACTCACGTTTACAAGGCACAGCCTTGCCTCCCGGTACATCCTCTCTTAGTTATTCGCTCAGATGCTCAGAGCACATTTTAGAAGCATCACGAAAATAGCTTTTAGCCTTGATTAAAACATATACACACTTTAATCCCAGCACACATTAGTTCTTTATTTTGGAACCCAGCCGCAATTACCATTCATGAATTAATTGTCTTGAGTGCTACAAGAAAAAAATAGAATGAAGAAAAAAAAAGAATCTGAATCATGGTGGCATTCTCCTAGAACACAAATACGTATCCAGTTATTAGAAAACAGAGAACAAATGAAAAGTAAAGCCTGTCCTCAAGGTTGCAGGGACCAGATTTAGAGTGTGGCACAGTCATGCACAGGCTGGTCACTGCACACAAACATGCGAATGGCCACGGGTCTGGGCATTTGAGTCTCGGGACCAGCATAGTTAATGTGGTCAAACACAGTTTAACTTTGAATCGTATCTATGTATATAACAGCAGACTATCTCTCTTTCAAATCTGGGGAAGGACAGCTTCACCACTTGGAATTATTTTCTGTTCCGAATATGTATGGTGTTTTCAGAACATCAGGTAGCAATCTCCCTTCCGGATAGTCGTCTCGGATATTCTTAAACATTCTGTAAAACGGAAGCCAGAATGTTGCTTTTCCCTCCAGCAAGCCATCAAAAGGGCCGAAATCCCAATTCGGTGTTTGTGAAGCACTTTGGTGGTGATCATAGCGACTGTGACGAATGGTGCGTCGGCGCCACAGACGACGAGGAGCCACGGTAAGTGAGCGCGGCCGGGCAGCCAGTCCCCCAGGCGCCACGTCATGCTCTAAAACACACCCCCCCCATCTGCAGGAGAGCCGGCTTCTGTCCACACGAGGGTCCGCGGCTCCCGGAGGGAACGTCACGTCCCGTCCCTGCCCGGCCGCCTGGGTTGAGGCCAGGGGAAGGGTTTCTCCGCTACATTGAACGCCCTGCCAGAGGTCCCCCTGCAAGCTGGAAGACACACGCGGAGGGTCCCCGGAGACTGGGTGGTCCGGGCTGCGGTAGCTGAGCAGAAAGCTGGCCCCGCAGGTGCCAGGCCGCTCAGGAGGACATGCAGACCAGCTGCCGGGCGTGAGAGGCCCCCTTCCAGCAAGACCTTCCTGGGCAGGATGTCTTCTGACTGCACAGTCACGGCGCCCTATAATGACGAAGGGCTCAGCGAGTGTGGGGCCCTCTCAGGGGGACGCTGGCCACTGTGCACGCCGACCACCCACCCGACCTAAAACCGGGGTGTGGAGAGGTCACAGGACTGAGGACACTCGGTGCCTTCTCTCCCTGTCAGCTTCCTCTTGTCTTTATCTGCACCACGCGATGTGTGTCCCATTAACACAACACTGAGCCCCATTAATAAGCCTACCTCTGCACACATATGTGTAATTTATTTGTACATATATACACATGTATGTGTTGAATGTATCAGCTACTAATTGTATATGTAATTAAAAAGTTGTCATTTGTTTTTTGACATTTAAAAAAATGCTTTTATTGTTGTTATCTTTTGTTAGTTTATATTATGCTCTAAAACACAGAACCTGACTACGCAGATAGGGGAGCAACTGTGTTTATTTTCACCTGGATGCAAGGTATCTGGTAGGTGATTCACTGGAAAGACTTCACAGTCACAGCAACTTCCCCATCACCAGACAGGGACCTTGTTTTATCAAAAGTCACTGCATCATTAGGAAGTGTGACTTCACCCTTTGAATATCTGTCCCTTTACTGACAATGAAAGTTAATGGTCTTACTTCCTGTTTTGCTTCCTTTGGAGTAACAATAAATAAGGGAATGAATTAGTTTAAAAGTAAAATTAGCCCTGGCTGGCCTCACTCAGTGGATTGAGCGTGGGCTGCGAACCAAAGCATCACAGGTTCGATTCCCAGTCAGGGCACACGCCTGGGTTGCAGGCCAGGTCCACAGGGGGGGCCTCATGAGGGGCAACCACACAATGATGTTTCTCTCTCTCTTTCTCCCTCCCTTACCATCTCTAAAAATAAATTTAAAAAATATATTTTTTTAAAATAAAATAGAATAGAAACAAGCTGACACAGCGCCTGGCACCAGTGATGCCGGAACGACGGCTACGGTCTTCCCAGCTTCCCCCCTCATGGCTCCTGCCTCGTACACGTAACGTTTGTTCATAACTGTCAAAGGGTTTCTGGGGACTTGAGCTTAAAGACGCATTGCATGATTCTTGCCCTTCGTACAAAGGCCTGCTTTTGATATTCTTATCTACCTGTAGCTGCGCGCCGCCCGGCAGACATCACGGGCACACAGTGGTTCTGAGATCTGGCGCACATTTGCACACTTTAAACCTTCACATGTTGTTAAAAGTGACGCGCGAGGCTCCAGCCGGGAGCGAGTCTCATTGCTCACAGGCGCCCAAACATATGCCGCTGGAACTCGGTGGTAATTCACTCCCATCCATCTTAGCAGGCTTAGAAGCTCCATCCCTTGCCAAAGCTGATGTTTCCATTTAGCCGGGACTACATTACACCGATGTTTGAAGGCGTGATTTTTAATCAGCTCTGTCAGCCTGCTCAAGGGCTCTTAAGACTCTATTCTCTCAAAGTCAACACGCACAGAGTCCTTAGAAGCCGTAAAAATATTCACCAGCTCTCAGGAGCACTTTTCTGATTTAGATCCAACTTTCCAACTCTTGTGATTTTTTTTCCAGTCTCCCAGAATCGCAAGGTGGGTGTTTTTGTGCAGAAGAGTTCTTAAAAGCAAAGATCTCAAAAGATGAAGAGGAACAGAAAGGGAGTTACTGTCCCATCTGTGCAGCAGGTTTCGGTGTCGGGGACACTGCAGGATGCCTGCCGTTGCACAAACCAACCACCGGGGCGACGGCACAACCGTCGTGGACAAGGCTGGAGGCTCCCTTCCTTGACTGGAGAGGTATCGGTAGCCCCGCCTCTTACAGACGGACGTGTGGCCAGCCCATGACTGAGTGGATGGGAGACCTGGCGTGCGTCGTGCGTCATGCACAAACGTGCATACTCGTCCACCACCCCCTGCTTGGTTTCGCTGGTTGCCTTTGTCCGAAAGCATACACGTGGGCAGCCCGGGGGCCACACCCACCCCTCAGAAGTCCCGGGGCGCTGGGGCCTGCACCACAGACCACGGAAGTGTGGCGAAGGCCTCTACCCAGGAACAGGCTCCTCCCCGGGCGCCTGTGGCTCACCGCCCGCAGGCTCTCGTGTCCGCTGGTCACACACTCGCAGTCTCTGTTTTCTCTCGGAGAGAGCTGCTTTTTAAAACTGTTGCACAGTAATGGTGATAGTCAATATTTTCTTCATAGTATTTGGGAACAGTGTTCTCAGGCTGAGATTTCTGGCAGGGATTGCCCTAGTTTTTGTAAAGACTTTATACCAATAGCAGCTTCTGTCATCTATCTACATATTATTTATCTATCTGTAACTCACACACAGGTACAGAGACAGGGTGTCAATGTGAAAAATTAATTAAATGCACAAAATTAACTAATAGACATCTATACTATGAATGCGTTCCACATGTCCAAAGATGTAAATTGTACTATAAATCCCTAATATTACATGCCTTTTAGTCATCATTTTCATGCTGCATTTCTAAAATTACAACCATCTTTTTAGATTTTTAATCTTACACTTCATGATTTATAGAAGCTTGGATACTTCACTCTGCATGTTTTCTGCGTTTACCTCGTGAAAGGGTTTACATCCTTGAAAATGCACGCCAATTGGATGAAACTACACTTTTCACCCCAACATCGGTGCTTTAATTTTTTTCTGTTTCAACTTACTTCGTGTTCCGAAGAATACAGTAATTAAGAAAAATGCAACTGAATATTTGCATAATTGCTGAAGACAAAATTGTTCCTGAAACAAGCATGCCCTCTGCATGTCAGCACGTGCAAGTGGTACTCTCCGGCGCGTGCTTATCTCCTGATACTTACAGATTCCTCACTGGGCGGCTCCCAGGGGACCGAGAGCCAGGCACGTGCCTGCCCCCTTCAAAGTCCGGACCGTGAATTCCACATGTACGTGTTTGTGGGTGTTGCTCCATTATGTTCGTGAGTATTACTAAAAACTAAATAGGCATGTTGAAATCTGCCCAAAAAGTGACCAGATTTAGTTATATATTTTACATAATTTAGGAAACTACTCAGTTTTCATGTATTTTCTACCTTGACTGGTGTGGCTCAGTGGAGTGGAAGGAGTGACAGCCTGCAAACCAAAGGGTCGCCGGTTTGATTCCCAGTCTGGGCACAAGCTGGGGTTGCAGGCCAGGTCCCCATTAGAAGGCACATGAGAGGCAGCCACACATTGGTGTTTCTCTCCTTCTCTTTCTCCCTCCCTCCTGTCTCTCTAAAAATACGTAAAAAAATAAAAATGTATCTCCTTGTTTTGGTCATCAATTCCAAATAGTCTCGCCCTGACCCCACTGCTGCGTGACAGATTCCTTGTGGACGTCTGAAGGGGTGACATGCAAGTGACTACACATTCTCTGAAAGTGCGGTCATTCGAGCCTTTGGACCGGTCACACATGCACGTCCTCCACCACACGCTGCAAGCCCCCGGGTCCCACATCCCAGGATCGTGAAAACGAGTGGGACGCACTTGTTCTAAGGGATCGTTGGTGAGCTGAGGGACGATAATAAAATGTGGAAATGCATCCTTACCTCTACAGGCCACTCACGGGCTTCTTTGCTTTCCTGGATGCATACGGTCACGGAAGAACACCCTGTTGCAGGCGAAGCGTGCAGCGAGGGCGCCGTGACGAGAGAAGACAGGTGGACGGTGTTACCCAGCTGCACCCTCTCTGCCGGACACCCGGCTGCACTTTCAGTTTCTTCTCTCTGCGGGCTGCTTTTAGACCAGTTCCCCTCGTCCCCGCGGCTAAAATGAGACGATGCCTTAACTCCCTTTCTCCAGCACAGTTACCCAGACTAGTGAAGACTTAGTATCTGGCTGCCCAGTTCACGGCTAGGGAGCGGGACCTGTTATGGGGGTCATCTGTGCTGTACGAACAGTGACATCAGGCAGACGGGCAGGAGAGAACGGGCCACGACGGGCTGGGGTTCGGTGGCTCGGGGTCCAGTCCGAATCTTTTTCCCTGAGACGCACTTCCAGGGGGAGGTGCAGTTGGCATGGCCACAGGCGGAGACGCACAGACGTCTGGAGGGACAGTGGGTGCCGTCTGGGAGCTGAGCTCTGATCCCTGGAGCCTGACGTGCGTGAGGTGAGTGCAGAGCCAGACTGAGAAGGGCTCCTGGCCCAGGGCCTGTCGCACGGCCCAGGGAGCACCGGCCTGAGTTTCCGGACACGGCATGGGAAGAAGTCCCCCGGCGCTAAAAAGAAGCACTCGCGGCAGGAAGGGCTGCGTGACGTTCCCCAGAGAGCTGCCCGTCCCTTTGCGCCACCACCCCACCCGCCACATTCGCAAACCAAAAGCAATGAATGCTGCATCCCCAGGATCAGAGGTGGCTGGCACCAGCGACTTCTCAGTGACAAGGGACGCATGGGAGGTGGAAAACACCAACCCCGGCCTGACAGCGTGTGACATGCGTGTTCTGCAGGTGAGCCTGCTCCAGTTCAGCTCCGCCACGCTGGCGAAGTGCTGGAAGGCCGGTGACCTGGGGCATCTCAGGGCGCCCCTTCTGAGGCCAGAAGCCCGGACGGCACCCTGCACCTCCCTCCGTGAAAACGAGAGGATGTGGCCAAAGGGAAATTAGCCACAATGAGTGGGGTCTCCGACACCCTCAGCCTCTTCTGCAGCCAGTCCGGCTGACCGCGGAAGCTGGTTTTCCGGGGCAGCCCCAGCGTGCGCCCGTGTGCCCGCCAGCCGACCAAACTGCGGACACGTTCCTGCGTGGAAGACTATATATACATTTAATGCACTAAAGACACACTCGCAGATACATGTAAAGTCTGTCCCTGTAAGCTTGTGACCTTGTGACCTTGTGGATGCACTTACTGATGATGCCCAGACATCAGGTGCTTACAAATGGAAATGCAGTCACAGTTTTGGTGAAGTGGACACTGAGTCTGTCCCCTGGTCATCAGCTTCTGGAAACCAATAACGGCACCATCAGGGAAGGGAGCCGCCGTCCTGTCCGGAGGGGCGGACCTAGGCTGCATAGCAGAAACTGCGTTGCTGCGGAACAGTCCAGGGGAGAACCGTGTCTGCAGCGCAGGAGGTGGCTGGGGTGCCTCGGAGCCCTGGCCAGTGGGAGACTGAGTCCCGTACGCGTCAAAGGAGGTGCCAGCAGGAAGGCAGATAAAGAACCCTGTCTAGGCCCTGGCTGGCGTAGCTCAGTGGACTGAGTGTGGTCTGCGAATCAAAGCATCGCAGGTTCGATTCCCAGTCAGGGCACATGCCTGGGTTGCAGGCCATGACCCCCAGCAACTGCACATTGATGTTTCTCTCTCTCTGTCTATCTCTCCCTCCCTCCCTTCCCTCTCTAAAAATGGATGAATAAAATCTTTAAAAAAAAAGAACCCTGTCTGGCCAGGGACTGCAGAGGTGGTGGGGTATAGCATGTGTAATTTAAACAGTGGTTTCCAGCAGATAAGTCTTCTGACATGTAACTGCTTCTCCATTTTATCCTGTGATGACAAACATAAAGCGCCCAGGTAGTGGCTAGAATTTAGGTTTTCAGTGGGGAGTACGACCGAACACCCAAGACGATCGGGCCGATGCAAAGACTGCAGGTTGCTGGAGTAACCCCGGGGCGTCTCCCTGGAAACCCTCCGAAGTCCCCAACAAAGGCACATTTCATCCTTTCTCCCCGCTCTCTGCCCAGGAAGCTACGTGAGGATCGGATCCTGCCACTGGCACCCTCTCGTGTCCTGGTCTCTCACTAGGATAGGCCAATAGGAGGTCCAGCCCGAGACGGGGCAGGAGAGAGAGGCTGAGCTACTGACTCCCCTGGTCTTCTCCCCACATACCACTCACCTCTGCCAAGGTCACGGCCACTGTCAGGCAGCCTCTGCACGCATCTGTGTCAGAGCAGGTCCTGGTAGACCTTCCTGGGACCCCTGCCTGATAGCCCTGGGATATTGCACTGTTGTTTCCTGTATTTTGCGTACCTCTTTAGCCTCTTCATTAGACTCCCTTTAAGTTCCCCAGTTTCCACGGGATACCTGGCTCCGTTCTGTTCTGTGCTTCAGAGCCTCTGCCTGCCACGTCAGCCTGGGCAGGCTGTTTTCCAGACTGCCTGCAGGGGAATCTGTGAGCCCAGATTCTCAGCGCGGCCCGGGGAGCTGCAGCAACCTTTGCGTCGGAACTGGTGGGTGGAGAGGGGAAAGCAATTTGGAGTGGGTCAGGCGGCTTGCAAAGATTTTTACAGGCCCGTATCTTCCTCCAAGTTCTTCTGTCTCGGTAACCAATGACCCTGGCTGACTCGGATTTATTTCACTGCTCAGAAGAACACACGGTCTCTGGGCCAGAGACAAGCTGACTCAGCTGAGAGTGTCGGCACCACAACAAAAAGGGAGGGGCCGCAGACACTTCCCCGAGTGGATGCTTTGAGCAGAGCCTCATCAACAAAACAAACAAGCGAGCAAAATATAAACAGACACATTGACGTAAACAACAGACTGACAGTGACCAGAGGGGAGGGGGTAGGAGGAAAACGGGGGAAACAGGGGAAGGGTTGTCGAGGAACATGTGTAAAGGACACACGGACAAACCAAAGGGGGCAGGATGGAGGGTGGGAGGCGGGATGGGGGGGTAGGGGGGAGGGAGAAAAATGGAGGCAACCGCACCTGAGAAGTTATCAATGAATAAAAAATTATAAAAATAATGTAAAACAAGTAAAATAAATATTTCATTCTCTCCTCGACAAAAAGGGACCCCATACACCTCCTTCTCCACTCTGCTGGGCCAGCCGGTGGTCAGTCAGAGTGATATTGTTGCTGTTGTTTTCCTCTGAGTTTTCCGACAAGCCGAAGGGCAAACACAAAGCATAGGAATGAGAACTCCCCAACGAACAGCCCATCCTTGTCATCTGACAGCGAAGCTCAGGTCCAGCGAGCCCAGCACGCACTGGCTGAGGTGACAAGGGTTTTTCATGCTCCAAGCTCAATTACGAACACCCAGCCACAGTTTCTGGGCACCGGAGAACAGGGGTGATGTGGAAGAAAGAGACAAGGAAAACTGAGACTGAGGTCTTTGTGGCGGAGAGAAAAACACTTCAGCCCCGTCATTAACATCTCCACAAACACAGGCGACATCTCCCCTGCAGGGCAGAGCCTGAGACGTCCAGAGGACGTACCAGAGCCCTTGGAAATGAAGTGCCTAAGAGCAGAAGTAACAGGTTCAGTAAAGGAGTTCCTCTCTGTCTCCAAGGAAGGAGAGTGAGGAAAAAAAGACAAAAAAAGTATAATAAAATAAGTGCCCAGGAGGCTCAACCTTTGAATAAGAAGAATTTTGTGACCACAGCAAAAGTGAACTAGATGAGGATATCATCAGTGAAATAATTCAAGAAGTTTCTATTAGCAATGAAAAGGTCCCTATGCACTTGTGCATTGAAACAGATCCACCACAAAGAACGTCATTAGGAAATTCCAGAGTAATTACAACCAGAAGATTATACAGGCCTCAACACACACACACACACACACACACGCACAGATTGTAACCTCTCATTGGGCAGATCTAAATGCAACACTGGACACAAGACAGTGGAATTTGGAATTCCTTCTTGAAAATTCTAAAGAAGCATAATATTTGACCTAGAATGACACCTCTCACCAAGCTATTGAAGAGCATGATGGTGAAATGTCTTCAGATACCTACAGTCACAAAATGCTGATGTCCCTTGCACTGTTTCTGAAGAAGGTAGGGACATACGTGTTAACAAAACGAGACAGGACATGGAGGAAAGGACAACATGAGACCCAGGAAATGGTTAATCCAGTTCGGGAAAGAGGGCAAAGGGTCCCAGGAGGACCGTGCCCCTGGAATGCAAGGTGGCAGCTGGCCACAGACAGTGGGACTCAAGAGACAGAAGGCTGAGGAATGTCATCAAGGTGACACTGTTTATTCAACAGTTATATTCAGGTGGACGATTGCAGGTTGCAACTACACCCAGATATTTAATATCTCCGGGAGCCACCTCACTCTTCCTTTCTCACCTGAAAGCAGCCCCCTCCCACCTTTACTACAACAAGCTAGTTGTGTTTCCAGCTGACAATTATTGAGATAGAAACATAAAGTTTATCGTGTCTGTCTTTCCTTACTCAACATTTTGTTGCATGTGGCTGTGATGCAGTCAATACCCTTGCTTTTTTTGTGGCTATTTCTGCCAATGTTCTCTTTTAAAAAATTTATTGAATTTATTGGGGTGGCATACGTTAATAATAAAGTTATATGTGTTTCAAGTATACGATTCTATGAAACATGATCTGTATGTTGTGTTGTGTGGTCACCACCCAAGTCTCCTGCCGTCACCGTTTATCCCCCCGTTATCCCCTACTTCCCCCGCCCCCTTCCCTCCGGTCATCCCCACACTGCTGTCTGTGTCTAGGAGTCTTTTTAATTTTTTTTGCTTAGTCACTAAAACTTTTTCACTCAAAATTTGGAAGCAGCCCCAGAGCATGTCAGTAAATGAGTGGAACATTACTCAGCCAGAAAAGAAGGAAATCTTACCTTTCGCGACAGCATGGATGGGCCTGGGAAGTAGTATGACAAGTAACATAAGCTGGTCAGGGAAAGACAAATACCATGTGATTTCACTCACATGTGGAATCTAGTGACTGAAATACCATTGCACTTTAAGTACTCAGTTGCATGAATAACTAGTTTGTTTAGCCATTCTTTGGTTGGTAAATACTTATTTGGTTGTTCCTTACTTCGTGCTGTTACAAATGATTTTGCCCATGTCTGGGTGAGTATGTGCATGAATTTTGTTTGGGTATGTATCTGGACTGTACACACATGTTTAGTGTTTATAGGTAATGATTTACTATTTTCCAAAGTGACTATAATTTATACTTCCGCCACTGGTACACAGGAACTCCTCATCAACATCAGTATCTGCAGTCCCCTCAGTTTTAGCTGTTCTGGAGTGTTTGTGCCGGGGTTGCGTTGCGGTTTCACTCAGCCGCGAAGTGATCAAGCCAGCAGTGAAAGTCAAGGCTGTTTCATTCCAAAGTGCACCCTCCAGTCTACAGCTTGGTGTACTCACTCCGTTAATCCAGTAAAACGAGAGCTTTGAAATGTCTGTATTTTTAATTATATTTGCACTGAAACAACCACATAGAAGCATCAAATATTCTTGTCAAGTAGTCATTTTGTTTTCTTTAAATTCCCATCACGTAGGCATTGTTCATGAAAATACCCAGTGAGCTGTCATTAAAAAACTAGGGTTTTAAGAAAGAGATAATTCAAGGAAAGAAGGAAGGCAGGGAGGGAGGGAGGAAAGAGAGAGGGAGAGAGAAAGATAGAGAGAGGGAAAGGAAAGGAGAGGGGAGGAGGGGAGGGGAGGGGAGGGAGGGGGAGGGGAGGAGAGGAGAGGAAGATTCTGATGTAACTGTTGACATTATCTCCTTGCCCTTTATTTTTAACAACAAACTTGTCCAGAGAGAAATAATGATACGGTGCAAACTAACATTATTTAAATTGTGTCTGCGAGTGTAATTAAAGCTCTAAATAGACGTGGCCTGGCGGAAGCAGACTGGGAGAGAACACACGTCTGGACGTGGGTGCTGACCCGGGTGGGTCTTTGCCACAGATGCCTTCCTGTCGCCATGGGTCCCGGCTCACAGGGCCCCAAGGACGCGCCGCGCCTGTCTGCTCTGGGGGCGTGCAGAAGAGCGAGTGTTTGACCCACACCCCGGGTATAAGATGGGGCGACATCGCCAAAGCAACGTGTGACAAAGAATGTTTAAGTATACTTTTTGAAATATCGTGGTTTTTATCAAGAAATGTAAGCATCAGAAGTCAAAACAAAATACCAGCTGAAGCTAATTTTATTAGAAAAATGTTAATTTAAGCAATTAATTAGCATGTGGTAAAAAATGTGAAAATTAGGTTTGCTATATTCATTATTTCTCTAGGCAAAAGCTAACTGGATGTCTATATATTTGATGTAGAAGACATTATATAAGGGAAAGACATTAAAATTATTGGCCAAGAAAATGACTGATAACATGTCACCAGGTAAATCCAGTAAAAACATGCACTTTAAGTAACAAAAATACATTATTTTGTTCTTGTAAAAATTGACACATGTAGAAGCTTTCACTCAGAATAGGAGAGGAAGTCACTCTCAGAAGTGACGACTGTCAAATGCGGCCCCCATCTCACTCAACACACGTTGACGAGGAGACAGTCAGTCGTGCCCTCTTCCTTCATCACCCGTCGCATCAGCCGGGAATTTATGCTCCAGTGGAATGCACTTGAATTAATTACACATTTTACTTATTTATGCACACATCACTGTGGTTTATGAGGAGAGAAAGGAGAAAAAAAGAGGACAAAATCTTGCCTATCTTCTTCCAGTGGTTCTAAAATCCCCGGAGTAGAAATTGAGCTATGTGCCCATGAGATAAAACACCTTTCTAAAACATAATAAGTTGATATTTCATAAATAACTGAAATACGTCATTATATTGATATAAAGCCATTTTAAATTCATATAAAGTTAACATAAGTTCCTCAGCCAAAATGAATCAATGCCAAAAGCACTGCATGACCATGACAAAACTTGAAGTAAAGAAACTATTGTTTATGTTAATCCTTACCGAAATTGCAAATAGTTTGGTTTCGCATTCTTTAAATGGGGTGCATAAAATGCGCCCTATATCCATCCCCCGTGTGCACTTTTGTTGGCAGCACGCGCACACACACACTTCCGCTGCACCTGTGAACGGGCACGCGAGCCCTGGTGTGCGGCGTGCTGCAGAGTGCGCTGAGCGGCCCGCCCGTCGCGCGCAGCCGAGCACTGCGCCAGCTTCGTGCGCTGCGCCCAGCGGACTTCTGCGCGCTGTACAATGGGGGGCGGGGCGTGGGGGGGACCACACTGCTGCTGCTCTCCCCAACTTCTCCTGGGGCAGATCTAAAGCAGTGGGCCCATGCGAATACGTTACCTTGGATACGGCAAGACGTAAGTCATACGATTTCAGTAAATGCCGGATCTTATTATCATGATATTTGGGCCTATCATTATTATTATTTATAAGGCAATATTGCATGTTTTCAATGCAATCTAAAAAATACCTTCTACCGCATGTTTATTACCCCGTGAAGGGCCCTACAGGACAGACATATACGGGCTTCTCGCCTCCGTCTGTCTCATTTCCTCTGTCGCAGTCGGAAGAGTATTTACACTCCTTAGTTTGTGACGGAAAGGAGTAATGTCAACGCTGAAGACCACCTTTTGAGAAGAAATGTGAATTGATGAGTAGTTTATTTTTGCAGTATTTCTCTAACTAAAACCATATGATATTTTGAGGCTTGATTTGCCTACACAGAAGGACTCTTGTGGGGGGGGGGGATAACCTGGTTTCAGTGCTAATATAAGTCAGCTGTCCTGTGAATCCAGAAAATCCTGGAATTCCTGTGAATCCTAGAATTGGAGCTCTGAATTTGACCGTGCTAGCAATGACATTTGGGCCATGGTCCCAAGCCGAATCAAAGGCACGTGACCCCTCCAGAGCCAGGTGACTTGCAGTCACCAATGTGTCACCTAACGTAGTTCAGTGTAGAACATACTGCAGGGACAGAAAAGCAAATAAAATATTCATGCTAAATTAGGAATAATTATAAAATAGGCACTCATTAAACCACCTCTAACACCCAGTCACAGCCTCCATCTCAGCACAGGTAAGCGCCTGCCTGCACTTGGTTTTCTTGCAAAAGCAATTTATTAATGACATACACTTCCCCTAACAGCAATATTTGATTTTTTGTCTTTGCATTCTACACTAACCTGCATCATAATTTGTATATTCCTTTCTTCCTCATTTTTGCACTCGAAGTTATAACTGCAAGAGCCATTCACATTTGTGGATGTAGCTGCTCTCTTCATGGACGTTTCTCTACATTCTTTCATTATGTAAACACACCCCGTGTGTTTATCAGTGCTGCTTCGGGCAGGCTTTTGTCTTTCCTTGTCTCCTACTTTTTAACTGTCACGGTACTCCGTACCTATGTTTGAAGCACATGAGTGTATCTCTTAGGACATCTATCCACAGGTAAAATCCTAGGACCTGGGCCCTTTGTATAACAGGGGCAGGTTCAGCTAACGTTCTCTTAAAACCCGTGGGAGTTGCCATTCCACTGAACCCGCACATCTCTCAGTGTGCATAGTCTTTAACTTTTCCCAATATAACTGCCCCACCAAGGTCTTGCCCACAGTTTATAACGTGTACTTTAAAATTCCAGGTTCTTTAACATTCCATTCAATTCACTTCTTGGCTTTTTAACTATCACCCCATTATGTGTATGTATATACATATAAAAAACTTTATGCTGGTAGCTTCAGGGATGACCATACAATTCTCCACTTTCTAGTTTACTTAGAGTTAGTATTGTACCACTCTCTGGAAACTGTAAAAACATTGTATTTGTGTTTGGCCCTTTATTAGGAACTCCATTATTTGTGACACTCTAAAATTTAAAGAGGAGACTAACGTGTTTCATTTAGCCACATATTTCCCCTTTCCCGAGTTCTCCCTTCCTTTCTGAGCGGCTGTCTGATATCATTTTATTCCAGCCTAAATAACTTCAGCATCTCTTGTGCTCTGGGCCACCTGGTAATGAATGCCTGCATCTGAAAAGTGTAACTTCCATTTACATGAAATCAAAGAGAAGCAGTAAGTTGCTGGGTAAGGAACTCAGGGAGATTCTGTTACCTAGAATGTTGACATAAGCTCCAAGTTCCCAGAGCCCACAGCAGATGGCCAGATTTAACCTCCCGGTGGAAGAGTTACGTGACTGACTGCAAGCGCAGCAAGGGGACAAGGACCACGCGAGGCTGTGACAGCGCTGTTGTGTCAATCTGTTGACATCATCACCCAGTAGTAAACCTTAAGACGAATGAACCGTGAGCCCCAAGATTCTGAACACATTTAATTTCTTCAATTATTTTTATTAACTTTATTTCAGTGTCACTGTTGATAAGATTATATAGGTTTCTAGTGTGGATTTCTATGAGGCACGGTCTGTACATTACATTGTCATTTATTTCTTAACAGAGTTTCTTGAGCGCTAATGGGTGGTTAGGTCAATATTAAGTCAATTGTGTCAAGTGATCCATCGACAGCCGCAGTAAATGTGAGCATCTCCCAAGTCCGTTGGCGCAAGCAGCATAGCGCTGCGCATCTTCAGGGAAGGCCTAGCGACCCAGTCGCTGAGCGACACGCAAGCCCCAGCTCCGTGCTGCGGACGGTGTTCAACCCCAGGAGGCTGTTCACGTGAGAGGGCTTCCTGAAAACCTTTATCTCAAATTTGAAAAAAGTCTTGTTTCATTATTATTTCTCCTTTATTAAAATTGGAGCGGTGTAAAGAAATTTACAAGCAGAGGAGGTTTGTATCACACACTAGAAAAAGGAAACGATTTCATCTTTGCTCTTTTCTGACAAGTAATGTTTTTAAAATTATAAGACAATTTATAAGATGCCAAATTTTTACTGTAAAATAAAATTGGTCCTATGTAAAAAGTTTCAGAGAGCAGAAAGTCTAAACTATAATAATCCTACCATCCAGAGATAATTAGTGAAAGCATTTTATTTTGTTAGAAACAAATGTACCTATCTTGCAAAATTATCTTGTGATATTCTTTAGCTTTATTGCCTCAGCACACTCACAGCTTCTTTTCCTTGCAATTTATTGTTGCACTGTTTCTTAGAAACATTAGTCTTTATAAATGAGATATTCTCTGAGATGTGAGCTATCCATTAACCCACCCTCCGCCCCCCCTCAGGAGAGAACAATGCCATGCGGGGCGTGGGGGGAGGGTTCTCAAAGCAGACACTCTTAGAAGACTGAACACTGTAACCTCAGATGTTATGGGACGCTTGCGTTTACTTATGAGTTCCGGATTGAAAAGAAGCATGACTTCCCTGGTAACGCCATCTCTTCCCTTTCATCTTTAGAGATGAATGGTGTTTTCAAAGTCGCCAATGTGCTTAGAGGCCCTTTGGGGGACACTCGCCTTGGTGATATTAACAGACTAAATAAAACAAAGCAACTCTTCCACTGAGAGAAACTAAGGGAAAATGGCCCAAACACTTTAAAAGGAAACATGCATACATAAATAAGTGTGATTGGTGGGATTATTTGGATGGCACAGAGCTAAGGAATCAAGAGGATGACCGGAGAGAGTTCCTTGACCAGAGCATCTTTACGCCTAGCTCAAAGGCTGGGGCCGAAGGAGAGGGCTGAGGAGTTTTGAGCAGTTTTATTTTACTTTTTTATTTTTAGCAGTTTTAATAACTACACGGGACTGGAGATTGGGAATTGGAGCCCAGGCCTTCCTGGAGGGGATCCTGAGGAATGTTCCTCATTTGGAGCTGTGACCTTAACGAATCGCACCGTAGGAGAAAGATGATCAGAAGTAAATACACTGTCACAGGGGTATAATGGCTCAGTTTTAACTTATTTTAAACAAAATGAAATGTGTTGAGTTCACCTCAGATTGTTAGTGCTAAGTCACCACGCAGAGGCAAGTGGGAATATTCTGTCCCAAAAAATAACAGCTTAGACCTCATGCTATTTCCATGAATGACTTTGAAAAGACAACACTCTGTATACAATAACAAATGACCAGGCACATCTGGAGACAAGATCACATGAATAAAACCAAGATATACAGTAGAAAAACAGAAGCAGGTCCAGAGGAGCACCCAGTACGGAAGTTATCACACACAGGTGTTCATCATGCTGCTAAATCCTACAGGAAAGATGGCAACATCAGCAGGGGACTGGACCTGTGCAGTCCTCCCCCCGAACTGGTAAATGAAGTAGGTCAGCGAAGAAAAAGAAGAAGAAGACGAAGACAAAGATGAAGAAGAAGAAGAAAAAAAAGAAGAAGACAACGAAGGAGAAGAATCCAGACAACTTCTACAGCAAAACTAATTGATAATATTTTTCTAAAGATATGGCTTATGAGGGGGAGGGTTAATGCGGTAATGACAAGCAAGGAGTTAAAGAAGAAGCATTCATCCAGACAGGTAGGAGGGTCGGAGACAAGCAGCCAGGGCGGAGAGGACTCGTGACAAGGCAGTGGCTGGAGGGCTGAGGCAGGCAAGGCGGCAGCTGGCAGAGCAGGCGGTCCCACATTTGCGTGCAGATGAACCAGGAGGAACAACTGGGGAGAGAGACAGACCCACAGCCCCGAGTTCCAACATCAGGAAATAAAGCCTCAAAACCTCTGACTGAAAACACCTGTGGGGGTTGAGGCAGCAGGAGAAACTCCCAGCCTCACAGGAGAGTCCGTTGGAGAGACCCACAGGGTTCTAGAACGTACACAAACTTACCCACCTGGGAGTCAGCACCAGAAGGGCCCAGTTTGCTTGGGCGAAGTGGGGGAAGTGACTGAAAGCTGCAGAGAGCGGAGCAAGAGGACTTGTTCCCTCTCGGACCCCTCCCCCACAGACAGAGCCACAACGCAGCGATGTGGGTTGCCCTGCCCTGACAAATACCTAAGGCTCTGCCCCTTTCTATGTAGGAGGCATACTAAGACAAAAACAAAAAATGGCCCAAAGGAAAGAACAGATCAAAGCTCCAGAAAAAATACAACTAAGCCATGAAGAGGTAGCCAACCTATCAGATGCATAGCTCAAAATACTAGTAATCTGGATGCTTGAAGAATTGGTTGAGTGTGGTAACAAAATAGAGGAAAAAATGAAGGCTATGAAAAGTGAAAAGGCACAGGGAACCAACAGTGACGGGAAGGAAACCAGGGCTCAAATCAATGGCTTGGACCAAAAGGAAGAAAGAAACCGTCAACTACAACAGATTGAACAAACAAAAATTAAAAAAAAAAAAATGAGTAGAAGCTTAGGAACCTCCAGGACAACCTGAAATGTTCCAACATCTGAATTATCGGGGTGCCAGAAGGAGACGAGGAAGAACGAGAAATTGAAAACTTATTTGAAAACATAATGAAGGAGAACTTCCCCAATGTGGCAAAGGAAATAGACTTCCAGGAAGTCCAGGAAGCTCAGAGAGTTCCAAAGAAGGACTTTGTGGACCCCAGGAGGAACACACCAAGGCACATCATAATTACATTAACCGAGATTAAAGGGGAGAGAATCTTAAAAGCAGCAAGAGAAAGGGAGACAGTTACCTATGAATGAGTTCCCATAAGACTATCAGCTGATTTCTCAAAAGAGACCTTACAGGCAAGAAGGGGCTGGAAAGAAGTATTCAAAGTCATGAAAGGCAAGGACCTTATCCAAGATTACTCTATCCAGCAAAGCTATCATTTAGAATGAAGGGCAGATAAAGTGCTTCCCAGATAAGGTCAAGTTAAAGAACTTCATCATCACCAACCCCCTATTATATGAAATGTTAAAGAGACTTATCTAGGAAAAAGAAGATCAACACTATGAACAGTAAAATGACAACAAACTCACAACTATTCAACACCTGGACCCAAACAAAAGCAAAAACAAACTAAGCAAACAACTAGAACAAGAACAGAATCACAGAAATGGAGATCACAGGGAGGGTTGTCAGTGGGGGGAGGGGGGAGAATGGGGGAAAAGGTACAGGGAATAAGAAGCATAAAAGGTAGGTACAAAATAGACATGGGGAGGTTAAAAATAGTATAGGAAATGTAGAAGCCAAAGAACTTATAGGCATGACCCATGGACATGAACTACAGGGGGTGGATGCAGGTGGGAGGGGGTGTGCAGGGGGGAATTAAGGGGGGTAAATGTGACAACTGTAACAGCATAATTAATCAAATATATTAAAAAATAAAACTACACTAAAAAATATAACATCATGCTTTCAAGTTTCCTCCACCTGAGCTGACCCTCACGTTGGTCTCAGTAATGAGCACTGTTGCAGCCCGTCTTCCTGTAGGACATGTAGCTACTCCGTCAGCATCATTGGCACAGGCGCACGCAGTGACTTCTCCGGCACTCATGCCATTCCTCTGCGCTGCTGCTGCTGCTGCTGCGAGGTCAGATGTGACTGGTTTTCCCGTGTAACAGGGGATCACAACGGCATGCCAAAAGGTTCGGGAATTTTCCATGCCTAACCGTACTATGTGACGCGATTAGGCTTGGAAAATGCTGAACTTCTAAAATGCTGTCAGCTGGGTGAAACCTCGTGTCAGAGTACTGCCTGATAGAAATGTGTATTATCCACTACCAACAGATTAATTCAATGTCATGTGAAATACTGATTTGCAGTCACCGAACACTCGCCTTTTCTGAAGTCACACAGGGAGCTGTCGTTTCCAGCGTGTGGGCACCATCGCAAGCACGTGCGTCTCCTTATTTCTTCCAGATGACATTTCTCATCAAATCCACGACCACACTGCATTGGCGATCCGATTCCCTCTCGGTAAAAGTTGAATACATTGTAATATTTAAAGGGAACTTGGCAGCTTTAAAGGATAATGCTTTTGTTAATGGGGCCTCTCTGGTGTAAGATAATGCTTCATCACTGTGCGCTTCCCCTCAGGGTAGAAGAGGAAGCAAGTGTGAGGTTTGGCACCTGGTTTTGATCTCGCCGCCCCAGGCCGTCAGTGCTCCTCCAGCAGCAAGGCTGCGGCGCCGCCCTGCGGTGACTGGCACCCTCGGCCCGAAGCATCCAGCGTCACCTTACCAAAACTCACTCGAGTTCTCCCACGTGCTGGCTCTAGTTTCTCAACAGGGAGTAACAACTTCCCAAGGTAAAAATCATCCACTTGTCTGAATCGATCGCTGTACCCTTCTGTCTCTGCTAACAGTAACTTCGTCAGCAGAAAACTGGGATGGGAGGTGGTGACTGAGACCCCACTCACCGCGCCAGTGGGCTCCTTCCAGTCAATGCGCCACAGTCAGGGAAGGTGTGGTTTCCCCCTCACACAGGACCGCGGTTTCTGTCACACGTGTGTTTAGGCACTTTAAAAATAACACACGTTGTCCTGTCTTCAAAGCCCCCCATCCCTGTAGGGCGATCATCACACACAGGAAATGAAGAGTTAGATCCCTGAACTCACAAAGGAGGATCGAATGCGTTGCGTGCTGTTTGAAGATGAATAAGAAGACCGATCAGAATACACGGATTTGCAAACTCAGTAAAAACGTTTAGGCGCGTGGTGGCCTGCGGTTTTCTCCACATCCGTGTGAAACGTGTGTGTGCCTTCCCTGAGGGCCTCCCAGACTCAGTTTCTGCAGGAGCGGGGCGGTCTGGGGTCGTCACTGGCTTGTACCCAGCATCCCCCGAAGATGCAAACTTGAGAGGATCACAGATTAAGGCTTCAGAACTCTTTGGGGTGCTTTATGTCACACGGGCCGCTGTTTTCCATTTGGATGCCTCGATGCCCTGAGTTCTGGTCCTGGGTCTTGCTCTGTAAGGCACGTGTGTGTACGGAATATACACTCCTCCTCACGTGAACTGACACGTTCGAAACCAATGTTCTCTGAGCTTCTGAACGGCATACAGTCCATTCCACCTCCGTTCCCGCCTCCATGCTGTATCTCACTCAAAAACCAAGTGGGAGAAACACCTGCCTGCAATGTGTTGGATGAGCTCGTCTTGGGGAGAGTTTTTGGTTCCTTGAGGTCCTGCTGAATTTTGGGTTGGCACAGTGCCTCCCTCGTGTTCAACAGAAAGGCACACATGAATCCTGCATCCACATAAAATGTGCATTCATTTTGGGGCTGCTGTTCCGGGTGTTGTCTAGTATATCACTGTTTGCCTCTTTCAGGAGGACTCGAGGGAGTAACTTCCCTTCAAACCTCCGTGTTCCTTGGCTAAGAAAGTGTTTTGTTCTCCTCTTGAGAGCATATTTTATTTGCTCTTCCATCGATAGCAATTATTTAAGACCCTATGATAGTTTTCACCTTATTATCCTTTACTACAGATTTCTTTCTATTCCTCAGCCTCATAGCATGCTGTAGACATTTCTGCAAATTACACCATACCGCTATTTCAAAGTTTCGATACGCAGATAAACAAATAGAATACATTATCGGCCTCATTATACTTTTGGAATAAATAAGTAACACAGAGATTACTGAACACATTTGTAGTCATGGTAGAGCGAACATGATTAAGCCCAACTTGCAATCTAAAAAAAAATAGCCTCTGATTATACTTCTGCCTAAGAAGCTGGAAGAAGAGTCGCTGCAATGCTAGCAATGACGACGGGATGGATAACCTAGAAAACTGTTACGCATTCTGAAGCCATCAGACGAGAGGATTTCACCTATTTGGATTGCTTAATATTTCCCTCAGGCAGCTGATGTTCTGGCCACGCTTTCTGATTGCATTTCTCTCCATGCTTATTCTTGCTATATTGTGTTTTGGTTTGTCTGTAATGTTTTGAGCCTTTCTTCTTTAGTCTTTAATAGGTTGTTGTTCATCTTATCCTTTTTATATTTTATTTCAGATTATTTATTTTTCATCCTTAAAAGTTATTTTGTGATTTGTAATGTCTTCCATTCCTCAACTTATTACAAGATACAGGTTTTCACCCAAAATTATCAGACATGCAAAGGACAAGGGTAATATGAGTCAATCAGCAGAAAGAGATTCTGAAATGACAGCCATGATGACACCAACACACAAGGACATTAAATCACACTATAAATATATTCCATATATTACAGAGAGTAAAGAAAAATAATAATTATTTTTTCTTTAAACAGTTTATAGTCCTGTTTATATTAATTTTTTTCTGGTTATATAATGTATTGGCCTCAAGTTTGGGGGACAATATTTTTAAGAATCTGGATCTTAGCTTTATGGCTCCAAAAGCTGCTGACATTTTTTCACCTAATGTTTTTGAGATGTGTGTTCAGGCTTTGGCTGAGGGGGTCTAAACCGGCTTGACTTGGAATTACTCCATGCAACACCCAGCTTTTCTGAGTGTCCGGCCTTCACCTTGATTTCTCGGGAGCTTCGCGTTCTCAGTATCCGTGTTTATCTTATACATCCCCAGTGGCTGGCGTCTCCCAGCTCCCAAAACATCCCTTTTCATGGGCAGCTAAGTACAAGACCAAAGACCTTAGGGTAATTCTATGCAACTCGGGGTGGCCCCACCCCATTTTGCCTGCGGGGCAAGGTCAGCTACCTGGGCTCCCAGAATCCTCTCCTCCACCGCCTCACCGGGCAGAACTGTTTTACTCGGCCTAGACTTCCTGTGCTTCCACCTGGAAATGACTTCCGGGCAGACACCCGCCTTGATGTCTTGCCTGTCTCCCATCTCTCAGGGATCACATGATTTAATATCTGTAAAGAGCTGTTCCATATAATATTGCAGGTGCATAACTTCTGAAGGCAGAGCAGGTGGTTTGGTAAAAGATGCTTCGTTTTGGCCAGAATCACAGACAGCACTTGTCAATTTTTCATATTAATGTTACTTATGATGGGTTATAAAAATGGGAAGAGATGCTATTTTATCTCAGATCCTCTGAGAGAACTAATGCAAAACTGTGATTATTTCTATTTAAAGATTTAATAGAATTCACTGTTGAAGTCAGATATGTTAAAAAAAATTAGGTTCATTTAAATTACAAATTCAATTTCTTTAATAGAGGTGGGACAACCATGTAATTAAGAAAAAAGTTATGAGTCCTAAAAAATGAAGTTTCCGCAGAAGAAAAACGCCTGGCTTCAGACTTCCACAAATCCCGTGTCTACTGCTCCAAAGGGTTTTATCTTGCGAGGCAAATATTTTATCCTCAGACAAGTCATCATTCATGTGCGGGAACAAAGGAACTTAGACAAGCAAGGACTGCAGAAGTGCAACACCCACACATCCTTTCCAAAAAACTACTTGAAATGTTTCAGCAGCTCGAGAGATGAATGAATCTTTCAAATCAGTGTTTTCATAAAAAGGAGACGAAGAACGAATTCAAGAAAAGCTTCAACAAATTTGGACACAGGGGAGCAAACTAGAAGCTTAAAAAACAAAATATAAAATGGCATAATTAAAAGCATACCTATCCTCACTTATTATGAATAGTTGTTGCCGCTGGATCAGTAATTTCATCGCAGGTTGGACCTAGACGCTGATGAAACGCACCTAAGCCAGCGGGCTGTTGAAAGACGTAAACAAGAGAGGTGGGCAAAGACTCGGAGCAGCAAAGGACGCAACTTGAACTCGGATCAGCTGGAGAGAAAGCTGATCCGTTCGCTCCCCTCACCAGGACGGCGGCCAGAACCGGTTCTAGCTACAGCTAATGCCCTGGTGTGAAGGAGGGCTGGGCGCTCCCCAGTCCCATCCTCCGTTTCCAGACGCCGCGTGACCTCCTCCTTGGAGCAGACTGACTCTTCACGGCAGGAACGAGGGCTGCCCAAGTCCCGGACGCACACCTACCGCACAAAGCCGAGGTCTCTCCGGGAGTGCGTGCAGGAGGTCTGATCCGTCTAGGTTGGGTCACATGCTCACACCTGAGCGGTCCCTGTGGCCCCGAGTGTTCAGGTTGGACCCGTGACCCCACCTGGGAGAGCGGAGGTGGGTGCAGTTCATTTAAGCCGCATGAAGCGTGTGCCTAGCAAGAAAGAAGTACATGCCGAAGAATGAAGAAATGGATCTCAACCAAAAAAACTAACAAAATCAGGGGGGAAAAAAACAAGAGAAATTAACAAAACTTTATTATAATTATGTATATTTAGTCTATTTCCATTTGTATATTGGATGTTGTAAATACATATAAAGAATGGCATACTTTAACATTCACTGTGAGTTATAGCTTTTGTATTACAGTATACGAAGAACAGAGAAAACTTAAACCCTCTAAAATGAAGTATCTTGGAAACTGTAACCAGAGATAGTTTTATCATTCAAGCAAACTTCCTCCATAAAGTTATATGGGTTGCTTCACTATCCTCTTTAATGGTGACCTGGGATTTCATTTTACATGTGAAATTCACAGAGCTAATTGCCTAATAATGAAGATGTAGATTTTTCTGTTTAATATCTAGTGTGTGTGTGTGTGTGTGTGTGTGTGTGTGTGTGGAGAGAAGGAGAGGGAGAGACACCCTGTGTTTAAGAAACGATGTCAGACAGAGCCTATCAAAGCACATGTAACAGCTTCTGAAATGCTTCACGTGGTTGGGTTTTGTTCAGTCTGCACAATAATAACAACAAAAAGAAGGTGACATATGAAGGTTTCTTGTCTTATGTTGGGCGCCATGGTTCTTCGGGACTTTCCTTAGCTGACGAGAGGTGGGACACACAGGGCGTCAGGCCGTGGGGTCGGGCTGCCCCCCAGAGGGTTGGGTGCAGGCCCGCAGGGCGTGAATAGTGGGAACCACAGATAGAAAGTTTGCCGGGGCCCATGCACGGCAGGCCTGAGACGCTGCATCAGAGACATCGAATCTTGGTTTTGGTGGGTGAAGAAGAAAAGAGGAGAATAACATTTCTGAATCTCTTCTTTAGGCTCTGAATTGATTAGAGTGGAAAGTCCACTTTAAAATACTTCCCGTAGACAAAGAATGGGAGCTTTTATTATTTAGGTTCAATGCACATTGCTCTCGGTTCCTTTTCTTCCCAGGGAACTACTTCAATGCCCCGTTTCCCTCGGTTCTGCACAGTTAATTCTGGTACATTCGGCCCAGCCTGAGAGGTAAAAGGGTCTGTAAGTGTGGCCTGTGTTCTAAATCGCAACTTCAAGTAGCAAATAGCTTTCTCTGACAACTCTCTAGAATTGTATCTCCTTGTGTTGTACGTCCTCTTGATCTCACAGACACACCCGAGGCTTCATACTTCTTGCAGGTGAATTATGAGTAAACAGTACGGACTAACGCTGCTCCTGGAAGCTGTAACTCTCTGGAAAATGACCCTGTATAACGATATTAACTTAAATGTACTATAAATTTAGACTGTTTCCCCTTTGTTGGGTTTATAGCCAGATTACTGTAAACAATTTATATACAGACCTGGAGCTTTTTGTCTGATTTATATGCCTGTTGTTTACCCGGCGTGCCTCCTCTATATGTTATACCCTCTCTCTTTCTTGGGCCTTGTTCTCTGTTCCAAGTGTATACAATGTAAGGAAGCACTTCCAGGTGTTAGCCAGTGAAATTATTCTCTACTCAAGACCTCAGCTCACTTTACAGTTGAGGCAAGTTTAACACACACCCGCGAGAGCTGAAGAGAAAGCTGCCGAAGCCATCACTCCTACTTCTTTGTGTTTCTGAAACTCACTGCAAAAACCACCTTTTCCTCTTTCTGTGCTGAAATTGTTTTTAGAACTAATTTTAAAACTACTTTGAGCATCTTGTATCCGGTAAGAGTGGCGTCACCATTAAACAAGCTGACGGCGCACAAGGAGGAACTGAGTAATAAACACGCTTAGACAGTTACGGCAATAAACCCTGTGCTTCCTCCTCCTACGTAAGAGGTCCACGGAGCAGAACCATCTGTCTTTCCAAAGTCCAAGCGCGTGTCCCGAACCGCAGGGCCTCTGCCCGCTGTGCAGAGGTGACGTGACATGACGAGGTCAAGAGCGAGAGGCTGTGCGTAGGGTCGAGTCAAGGAGCAAGTGTAAAGGACCCGGGACCAAGACAGCCGGGGGAGGACTGACATGTTTTAAATAAAGAACTGAAGACAAAGTCCGAGGGAGCAGATTCAGGAGAAACAGATAAAAATAGCAAAATAAATATTTTGATGCAACTTACAAAATTTTTAAACTGTAAGAACAGTTTAATCATAAAATCGATTGTGTGAGAATGAAGTTCGTTTCCTGTCATTTTCAAGTGTTCAAGGAAGTTGTCACGTAAAATGGATTTCTGATATGGGAGGAAACGAAAGTCGGTGTTTTATCTGATTACACCGGGGCCGAGGAGGAAAGAAACAATGTCAACTCGAAGGATACGGTTTCTGTCACGATACGGGCTTAATTGAACGTTAATTGGATGTTGATGACGTCCTTAATGGAATATTGTGACCTTAATGTTATTCTGCAGTTCACTTAGCAACTCCTGATAAAATTCATTTTGTCTCTTTTACAGCCTTTTTAAACCTCCATTACGTTCCCCACATGCAACACTTGCCTTTTGTTCATCAGCCAGCGACCTTGTCCCGAACTCATTAAGAACACCAAAACTGACAAAGGAGAACCCCATAAATCTATCTCCTACGATATGCCGTGATGACTCAGTCTCTATTATCAGCGTGATTTACTGTTAGCAGCACTTTCTGTGGCTGTTATTAAACATAGCATAATTTCCCAATATGTTTTATCTGTAGGAACCCGTGGGTAAAAAACCCTGCCTCCCAAACAAGGAGTCCTCTGCAGACTAACCCGCACCCTAGAAGTTCATGTTCTCACCCCCTCTTGCTGACGTGCTGTGACTAAGGAGGTGGAGTCACTGTGTCCATACACCACGTTTCTCCTCTGGGTTCCACGGCTTGTTTGGAAGACTCGGGAATCTTCTTCAGGAAACCCCCTGAAGCGTATACAGTAGGTGTTAAAGGGAGAATGTGCCGGAGTGGCTCCGTTCTCCATCCCGTGACACCAAGTTAGCAGCTGGGTAGGAAGTTGCCCGGGGAGCCAAGTGTGCTCTGACGCCGCCAACCAGTTCTGGCTCGGGGGGGGGGGGGGGGGCAGAACGTGGCACCGCTTCGTAATGTGACAGCCAGGCAGACGTGTCCAAGGCTCCCGGGTCCGCATCCAAGGGGCATCATTCTGCAACTGTTGGAAAACATAAAGGGAGCAGTTCTGCTTGAAGGTGACCTGATGCTTTGCTCCATTAAACTCTTCACGGCATCTAAGAACTCAGAGTTATAGAGAGACCTTAGGAGGAAGAGTCAGCCGGTGGAAGGCAGGGCTCCAGGGTGGCCCCCGCAGGTCTGATTTCCTGGTGTGCACACCGCACAGAATCCCCTCTGTCGTGGGCGGAGCGAGTGCATGTGAGGGGACGTCACTCCCGTGGTCGGGGTGCTGAGCAGCTGACTCCGAGTGACTCAGAAGGGAGAGGACTCTGAAGGAACCTCACCAGGGGACACCTTAAGAACAATGCTGTCCCGCTGGGCTGGGGAGGAGGCTGACAGCCACCGTGCCAGAGGAGCCCCGAGGCAGGGACCTGCGGGCGGCCTCGAGGAGCAAGAACACAGGGACCTTGGTCACACTGCTGCACGGGGATGACTCTGCCAGGAGCCACCAGGGGCTGAAGGGCCCTGTGCTTTTGCCACTCTGGCATCTCAGAGGTGGCATCTGCGTGCAGAGCTGAATGAATGTCTGCTCTGTGTCTTTGTCATCTAAAATCCAGATGTCAGGCTGGGCTCTCCAGAGCCAGTTTGTTCGTGAAGGAGAGGACAGGCCGAGGGGCCGGACGTGAACTTCAGCGGGTCGCCCTCCGCAGACCATCACGTGGATGGAGGGTGCGCACCAGCCTGGAAAGGCTCCCTCCCCAAGGCCCAGCTGAAGACATCATCCCCTAGACAGACCATTAGAACTGCACTGCAAGCCGCATTTGCCGACCACTGACGGCTGAGTGGGGTCTGGCTCCTTCGTTCTCACAGCTATTTCCTGAGTAAATGCACTCCCAGTTCGGCGAAAGGGTCTAACCTTTCACAGATAAAGAAATAAGAGGATTTTCATGTAACCTCTCTTCCAGAAAGCTCATGTTCAAGTAAAACCACCTGGCTGAGCCCTTGGAATTGTATGTGTATTTGTAATGTTTATACATTTAACTCTACCTTTACGAGAGGGGTTATTATTATACCACCGTTCCTAAACGGACAGGGGTCAAACAGCAGCATGCACACGGTGCCGACATACGGTTCCCCCACAGATTCACTTTACTTGGCCTGTTGGTGTGGATATTGTCAAACATTTAATTTTCCACACTAAATTTAATTTCATCAAGGCAATAAGTATTGTAAGCGTATACATTTAATGCCAGTATCCCAAATGGCATGTAATAAAAATCTAGTTAAAATTTATGAAAAATGCAAATATCTAAAACGAACGGAGCTCTAGGTTGAAAGAATCGTGAAGTAAAAGGAGATGAGTCAGACAGAGCCCCCCTCACCCAATGCCTGTGAAATCCCCCCCTTTCCCACTATTATAATACTTCTTCTCCAACTCCTTCCTCCTTGCCCTCCATCCCACCCTCTGCCTCCCTGAAAAATCTCGGTTTCCTTCCTCTTTCTACGCCAGCTCAGCCTCTGACTTCCCCATCATGAGCGGTCCTCCCCTCCCTTTGATTCTACTTCCTGTCCTTCCTTCGGGATGCGGATCATACCGTACCCGACGCACAGGTCTCTCTCCTTTCGGTGTGCACCCCTCAGTGGCTGACTTCTCCAGGTTAGGAAACCGCGTTTGCCTTATTCACACATCTCCCACTGTGGTCTTCAGGCACAACGCTTATGGTTTCAGTTTTTTTTTAAGAATTTTTTTAAAGATTTTATTTATTTATTTCTAGAGAGGGAAGGGAGGGGGAAAGAGAGAGAGAGAGAAACATCAATGTGCGGTTGCTGGGGGCCATGGCCTGCAACCCAGGCATGTGCCCTGACTGGGAATCGAACCTGCGACACTTTGGTTCGCAGCCCACGCTCAATCCACTGAGCTACGCCAGCCAGGGATGGTTTCAGTTCGTTCTCAAAAGACACCTTGACTCTCTACTCCCCCTCAGGTGTCTCCTTCTCAGGCTCCTGGACTATGGTTCTTTCTGAAGTCCTTCTTGTTCCGGTGCCCTTCACCACTGGCCACTGTCATTTCATTTCCTGTGCTGGTATTTTGTCTAGACCAGGCATTTCGCTGGAGGGGCCATCGGTATTGAAGACTATTTTACTCCGAGTGCAACAGGGATGCTTCTAAGCTCCGACTCGCCAGCCACGCTGGTGCTGGCTAGCCCACCTCTGCAGAGCGGACCGGGCACAGTCAGGCTGACGAGCAGGGGCGCAGGCCCGCCTTCCTGAGCGTGAGAGCAAGAGCGGCATCACTCTTGCTCAGAGCAGCCATGAGGCCACAGGCGGTTCCGAGGGAGAGACCGCGCTATCCCAAAGCACACAGCCCTGTGGTATTTTCTTGCTGCAGAAGGTGGTGGCCGCCACAGCTGGTGACAGATGGTGCCCTTCACTGTTGTCCTGCGTCAGAGCCTCGCAAGCATGCCTGTCTGATTCCTGGCGCTGTGGGCAGCTTCACCAACGTCACGCCTTGGGGATGGGCGTGGCTTAGCATCGCCAAGTCTGTCTCAACAGACTCCACGTGACACTGGCCAGGCCAGAATTCTGCTTTTTAAAATGGTGCACAGATGGTGGAGATATAAAACCTGATTCCTTTATAGGAATAATTCACATGACACAGGGTGCTGAAAATAAGAGGGCATGGCTACCTTGTTTATAGCACCGTAGAGGTGGCTGTCACCTGGTGCACGTTCTGTGCTTGCTCTTGAATTCAGCACTGTTGCCCATTCCATAGTCAAATCTCCACTTACAGTGGTGCCCGGGGCTGTAAATATTACATTCTAAGTACCATGCTGAATGCCAAGGTTGGACTTATTAAAATGTCAACTCTCAGGTCCCATAGCAGCACGTTTCCTTGGCGGGGAGCATCGTTCTGAGGAGGCCGTGGGCAGTAGCAGTGGCAGGGGCTCGCAGAGGGTGCTGGGACTACACCACCGCCCACCTGTCGTCTGCGGTCTTGAAGGTCCCAGAACAGGAGCAGGAAAGCTAGTGTCACTGATGCATTGGTGGCAGACCTCTTTGTCAGACTACTGGGGAAAATAATAAGAAGAAGATACTCAGCTCGCAAACCTACTTCATGAGGACCTTCAGCCTTTCTGCATCTTTCCTCCCCAGCAACGCTTTATGCTTAACTGGACAATAGCACCATCGTATCTGAGTAAAATCAGATTTTCAGCAATAACAATGAAGATCACTTGATTGGGCCTGTTACAACTGTGTGGCCTTCCCAACCTTTCAGTGCCAGTGAGAACACGGAGCTCAGGCCGTTCCCTGCCCCGATCAGGGCCGCACACTGGCCGCCCTTCTCTGTGTAGAGCGCCAGCGACGCAGGGGTGAAGGGCAGCTGGCCGTGCAGCAGCGTTCGGCGGGGTCTGGGTCCGTGGAGACAGCATGGATGCCAGGACTGAAGAAGTGAAGCTGCGTTTAATGGGTGAGGCTACTCTGAAAATGCACTTCACGTAACAGATCTCTGTGAGAATGAATTCAGTGTCCGCCCTTCCATTGAATTCATGTCTTTACGCTTCCTTACGCGTCTATTTTGTTTTGTTCATAAGGCTTCGTTTTGGAGGGCTTCCCATGGCTGGTGTATTCCGTGAAGAAAATGCGTATTGCGAGCGGCTGCAGGAGGAGGCGTAAACCACCCACGTGGGGGTGGCAGGTGGCCCTCTCAGTACGTGGGCTCCCAGTCTGGGGAAGTGAAAACCCATCAGGTCTCTTGGATGAAGGCGCAGTTTCAGTACACTCACACTCGAGAAGTCAAGTCAGAAGAACTGTCACTCGCAGATCTTAGAAACGAGGGCGAGGAGGAAGAGGGTGGGGCCCCGGGAGCCTGGGGAAGGGCGGTGCGGGCTCTCAGGTCCCGGGAGGAGAGGAGAGCAGGGAGGCCCGCACCCGGTGCCCACGAGGTGCTCGGCGTGGAGGTGACCGGCGTCACTGGCTCCAGTCTCAGTGGTCATTTTCAAAGATGGCCCGGAAAAAGCAAACAGGAACTTCGGAAACCCAAGGCCAGGTCTTTGCCTAAATAAATGCGCGGCCCCTGGGTGTGAGCAGAGCTGTCCGAGGGTCGGGTGCCCAGCCAGCGCCGCAGGTGGTTTTCTTCTCGCCGCGGGCTGTGCCCTGTCTGCCGCCTTATTGAGGGCAGGAGCCTGGGCAGGGGAGGCACTGCTTACAACTCCCCTCGCTGTCCACGTGCCTTTCGATAAAAATGCAAAATGGTATATATCTTGGAATAATGATTCACACATAACATCTTTTAACTTCTTTGTTTTTAAGTATGGAGGCTTTATACTGTTTGCTTCTCCCTCCCTCTCCTGTCTTTCGTCATGTTGTCGGTTGTCTCCCTGTAAATTGGGACCCCCAGCCCTGACAGCTCCCCTCCGTGGGTAGCTCCTCCGAGACAAGTCTTGCGTTTTCCAGCACACCGCATCTGACGTCCTGCTTTCTGGCCAAATCCACGCTTCCACGGCCTCATTTCACAAACTTCCCGTTCTACGCGGCGGCGTCTCTGATGTGGGTGTTATTGTATCTAGAGTCATTTTGCTTGGGGTGCAACCTCTGTTTTCTGCATTTCTTTCCCTCGGCTAAATATATGTCCCTCCTCAGTTGGTTTCATTAGCAAAAGCAGCATTAGGATACCGTGTTACTTTTTATGTAAACCAACCCTCTGAAATGAAAAATGTACTTAACTTTCTTTAAGTGCTCAAAAATAAAAGATGTTCACATCCCTCCCAGCAACTCGTAGAAAAAGTGTACTGTGAATTCATCTCCCTGGCACCTTAGGTAAGAACTAGTGTAACCGGAGAATAAATACTGTTACGCTGCCGGACACGCTGTGATGGCAGTTCTGATACCGGGGCTGGAAGCATCGCGTCCCAAGCACGAGAGGGTGAGGACAGCAAACACGCTGGGGCTCCTCCGGAGAGTGGAAATCTTAAGCAGCGGGGTGGAAGTGAGGCCCAGCTTCCTAAAACAAAACGCCCCTCATAATGTTTGCTCAGCTGTTCCCAAAGAGCATCCGACCAAAGCTGAGCATTTCCCCTGAGTCACGTGACCGGGAACATAGTAGGTGCTTATAGCATGCCTGCCAGAAAAATTAATAAATGCATGAATTGACATATTGAAGGGGAGATTAAAAGGGAGAGGAAAACCAGAAAGAGAGCAAAAGGGAAGAATACGATCACGTGAGCCGAGCAGCTTTTCCCTTATTCAGCTCTGAGCACTCACGGGATTTCCCGGTTCACGGGTGAGTTGGAGTGGGTTCCCGTCGAACTGTGAAGGTTTCCTGCAGCCGTGGGGAAGACGAGGCGCTGAGATGCTCACTTCATGACCGCGCACTTCACAGCATGCCACAGTCTGAGGTTTGGGCAGTCCTTTTAACACTGCATATCTCTTCGATTCCCAGCCAGGGCACATGCCTGGGTTGCAGGCCACAGCCCCCAGCAACCGCACATTGATGTTTCTCTCTCTCTCTCTATCTCCCTCCCTTCCCTCTCTAAAAATAAATAAATACAATTTTAAAAAAAAACTGCATATCTCACTTAAATCCACCCTCTACAAACGACTTCCACCTTCCCAAATGAGTGCCCACACGTCTTAATGAAACTTTAAAATGAGAACGGTAATGTCGCATGGTACATACGACTCTGCCCACAACTTCCTTTTTCAACGGTTGGGAGAACACCTTGCTGTGGTGTCTAAACCTGCTCGTAGGGAGGGGCGTCTAGCACGTGCGCTCACCGGAGGGATGAGATCCTGCTCCACTCAGATCCATCACGGGTTCAAGTGCAGGACAGACGTCTTCCTTGCTGCAGACACAGAAAAGCTGGCTGAAGCTGGAAAAGCAGGTGCTGTCTGTGAATAAAGGCAAACGTGCCTTGTGATCACAACCTTTGTCCCAGACCCCGGGGTCGGGGTGGCGGCGGGGGTTCGTGCCCAGTGGGGACGTCCCGGTGGCGGGGCAGGGGGTGGCGGGAAAAGCCTCCCTGCTCGACGAAGGACGCATCGACCGCAGGGATCCCAGCAACGATAATGAAGGCGACCACAGTCAGCGTGGCTCTGCACCACCAATGCGCCTGTCCTTCTAAACATCGCCCTCCCACTACGGCTGACCCAGAGCCCGCCCCCCAGCGTCTGCCCTCCCCTACAGACCCGCAGGCGAGACCGGGAAGGTTCGGATGAAAAGTCTCAAAAAGGGGAGCCCTGCCCTGGGAAGCCGTGATGTAGTTCAGCTCCCTGCCACCCCACTGTGGTCCGGGCCACCGTAGCCTCGAGCTGCCTGAACGCACCAATGCTGATTTCCGACACAGGCCACAGGCACGCAGCAGGGGGATGATCAAGGCCTTACACTCACGTAGGGATTGACTTATTATCCTCATAATAAACGTATTAACATATGACAGCTCATTTTTTGTGAAGAATAAAATGTCCTGATTTCAACTGTCATGTTTGGGACATTAGAGTTTCCACCCCCTGAATAGTAATCAGATAACCCATAGTAATCTGACTCATTACATATATTAGGATGGTCCTGTTTTTGCTGTCAGGTTATTAGTGTGGCCGGCATCAGGTGGGCTGTTATAGAAGTTATTGTCAGTGTGCAGTTTCTGCAAAGATGATGAAGATTTGGTTCCATAAGAGGAAAGTAAGTCGAGAGTGATAGGCAATAATAATCTAAAGTGATTAAGATAAACAATTCTTGCTGGAAATAAAGCCATATCACCAGTCCCAGACTATCGTTTGGAGAGGAGGAATTCACCCGGAAGTGCTTCCCTGGCCCGGAGGTAGGTTTGGCCCTGGGAAGGGACTGTGAGAACCTTCAGGTCTGTGGGACCTGAGGCTGGGTCCTGCCTTCTCCGCACCAGCACCTCCAGGCAGCTGCCGGCATTGGCCGGTGTAAAGAATGCGGCGCACTCAGGGTAGCTGATGTCTTTGAAATCAAGGGTAATGCTGTCTGATTTATTTTTCCCTTTTCCTCCTAAATGGCATTCAAGTTCTGCAGGAATTAAGCAGTGCATGATTTTGCCTGGTAGAGTTCAGAAATTGTGGAATTAATCTTCTTATAAAGCATGATTTCAGTGTGGGTAACTGTTCTGTTTTGGCTTCAACTTTAAGTACCCAAGAATGAAAATGAATTACTGATGACAAAGCAATTATTTCAGCTCTTGTAGTGCACAGTTAAGCTGGAATAGAAGTAATTCCACTGCGATGAAATAAATAAAATCAGTTCATAATAGGCAGAGAGAAGATCTGGGTAGAAACTTCTTTTGCATTTATATTTTTACAGCCATGAATCTAGCTTCCTCCTAATGGTTCAAAGAAGAATGAGGGGAAGAGAGATGAGTGTTTTCTGAATTTAATTATGTCCCAGGCTTGTTTGTCAAATGGAGTCCTTGAACAGATGCAGGTCTTCTGCAAGGAGCGCGCAGTTTTCTTGGGGGGGCTTGAGCCGATACCACGGTTCACCCCTTAACTATGTATCCAGTGTGGATATTCTAGGACGTTCCGGGAATCCAGAAAACCAGTCAAACATTTCTCTCGTTAAGGATGAAGATGAAGGCATCCGGCGGTCCCGTGTCCCCTGAGGAAGGACTTACAGGCTGGGCCGCCCTCCTGGGGAAGCCTGAGCGCTCCTGAACACCCGGCGAAGCCAGACTTTCCGGGGGGAGAGTCCGTCCACTTTTCACAGGCAGGCTTCATTTTGGTGCTCGGTTATAATCTCCCCCGCAATCCCCTAGAAAGAGAGGCTGGGGTGGCAGGTTCTTCTTCTGAAATCATTTCTGGCAACACAGGCTTGTGCAGAGAGGAAGAAGGGCGGACGGGACTCGGACAGCAGAGTGGGGAGAGCCCACTCTAGCCACTGTGGGTTGGGGGAGCAGTAGACTTGGGGTCGTGAGCATAAAACACATGAGAAGCTGGTCAGCTCACTTGGCAGCCCTGGAGACCATCACTATGGACACCAGTCCCTTGGGGACCCTTCGTCCCCCAATGGTCGTATTCATTCTGGAGCTCAACCAAGCCTCTCCCTATGAGCTCTGGAGAACCCCAGGATGATGCCCGGCCTTTGGGAGACAGCTCAGTGTCTGAGTAAGCATAAAGAAGTGTCTCCTGTAGTGCAGAAATGAAACACTCTGTGTTTGCAAAAAAGGCTTGGCCCTCCCACCATGCACAAGGAGTGACCTGGGAGCTGGATTAATGGAGTCTTTGCGGTCTAGGAGGCCATTGGTCCCTCCTTTCTAATGCAGACCACGTTTTTATCGGGCACTAGTACCTACAGAGGTGGCCCTTGTCCACCAGGATTCACTGGCGTGGGATTACAAGTGTGACCTATTTTTGTTGTTACTGTAAATTTCACCCCCACCGCGATCATCATTAAATGCATGTTTTCCCCAGAATTTCATGTTCAGATATTTCTTTTTACATATTTATTTTAAAATATAATAAAAACAATGAATATGAAAGCGTTCAATAAAAATTTATCCATCTTAGTTGAGCTTTTCAAGAATGGTCATATCACAAACAATTCATTGTAAACCTGTATAGAAATGGATTGCTGTACACATACCCAGGCAATTTTATATTTATTTTTGAAAGTAAACAATCTGAAGTTGAAAAGAAAAAGAAGGAGCTGAGCAGACAACACAATGCCACAGGGCAAGTGGGAGGCTGACCCCGCCCGACTCCCACGGCCCAGGGACACACCCACACGCGCACCGTCAGCTGGTCCTAACAATGGGGCAAGGCAACACAGTGGGGCAAAAAATAAATCTAGACTGTGACCTTACACACTTCACGAAAACCAACTCAAAACATACCATAGGCCTAAATGTAAGACATGACTTATAAAATAAATAGTTGATAAACTGGACTTCATTACAATCGGATGAATATTAACTTCTACTCGGAGAGACACAAAAACGTCCTCCCTGAGAATGACAAAGAAGATACTCAGTTGACAAATGAACACGTGAAAAGATGCTCCACATCACATGTCGTCAGGGAGTGCAAGTTGTAACGGCACTAAGACACCGCTGCACGCCTATGAGAAGGGCCACCATCTAGAACTCTGACAACACCCAGCATCCGCAGAGGCGTGGAGTGTTCATTGTTGGTGGGAATACAAAAACGATGCAGCCACTTCGGAAAGTGGTTTGGCAGCTTCTTGCAAAACTAAACATGCTCTTGTGACATGATCCAGCAATCATATTCCTTGGTATTTACCCAGAGGAGCTGAAAACTTACATTCACACAAGAACCTGCATGCAGTGTTGATAGGAGCTTTATTCATACATGTGAAAACCTGGACGCAACCAAGACATCCTTCAGCAGGTGAATGGATGGATGAGCGGTGGTCCATGCCGACGGTGGGAATATTACTCAGTGCCAAAAAGAATGAGCTATTAAACCATGAAAAGACATGGAGGAACCTTAAAGGCATATTACTAAGTGGAAGAAGCCAGTCTGCAAAGGCTACATGCTGTGTAATCCCAGCTCTATGACATTCTGGAAAAGGCGAAACTGAGCCAGCAGGAAGATCAGTGGTGGCCAGGGGTGGGGTGAGGGAGAGGAGCGGGCAGGGCACCGAGCAAGTTTAGGGCAGTGGAACTGCTCTGTGTGGTATTATAACGATGGGTATGTGCCAAGATGCGTTTGTCTAAACCCATAGAATTTACAACACCAGGAATGAACCGTAAGACAAATTGTGAGTCTTCTGGAGCCAGACCTGGGTCTCCCAGAGCACGGGGCTCCGCCCAGGTGCACACCAGGGCAGCAGGCCATGCTTCGGGGTCACCCCCAGGATGCACTTCCCAGCAGAGCTGAAGGACTGAACACCCCTCAGACCGACGTGTCTCTGCCCATCGGTGGATGAGGGGGCCCGATGCTCCCCAGAGATTCTGCGTGAAAACGGGGGGATAGGCTCCATGCCTGTGTCAGGTACACTTGAGAATGTTCTAACATTGGAAATCTCCTCAGAACACGCTTTCTAAGTTGAGAAAACTTGCCTTTGCAGAACCCACAGACCTAACACAGTCTTTTACATCGTCGGCCAAGTCTTGTGTAAATATTTTCTCCCCAACTCTCATTTAAGAGTTTGCCGTAAGCACTGCTGTCTTACACATGATCCTAAAGAGGAAATAAGGGATAACAAGAAAGACCACATCACAGATGAATTTAAGGTGTAAGTCTAGACCTTCGAGGTGCACGGTTCCTCCTTCACAGCTGTCTGAGGCCTGAAAGCACTTAGAAATCTCCTCCTATCATCCTGCCCCACGCCCCACAGCAGAGCCCCAGAGACAGACGGGGTTCATGCCGCACCCAGAGTCCGGAGGGGAGTGTCTCACCCTCAGTTCTCGTCGGGCAGCTACTACCATCCGTTTGGTTCTTTCCCACTCCCTGGCACTGCTGTGGAGGCTGGTTTGTTTGTCATTTGTATTCTTCTAATGCGGGAATTGCTTGTCACTAGGTTTTGCCGTTTTGAACAGTCCACGTACATACACACCCAGCATCGCGTGGTGACCAAGCCTGAGGGCCAGGTTCGGTTCGAACCGGAGGCCGGAGCACGCGCGTTGCCGGAGGAAGAGCATATTTTTGTGTCCCCGTCTCTGCTCGGCAAGCAGATGGCTGGAGCCGGAGCCGAGTGCCAGGGAGAAACAGCTGGCAAATCAAAATATCCTGAAAGTGGTGAGAAGTGTTTATGAGCGTTGGGAAGAAACAACATTTTGAAGGACGGGGAAAAGTTCAAGCCATACTTAACATGCAGAGATGAGTCTGACGCAGGCAGCTGGAATGCTGATGGTCTCGTGCAGAGAAGCAAGCTCCTGCGCCGACCCCAGCCCTCCTGCCCTGCAGACCTAGCTGCTGAGGGGGGGCGCGGCGGTCAGAGTGGGCATTAAAGGACACGTAATGCCCAGGCAATGACGGCGAGGACAGAAAGGAGAGGCCAGGGACCCAGTGTGGCAAGTCAGAGGGAAGAGAGAAGAACCAGAGGATGGAACCATGCAGGGAAGGGAGGGGAGAAGGGGAGACAAAGGAGAGGCAATTGAAAACGAGTGTCCTGGGTTCCTGACGCCAGACCCGGCAAGGCCCCCGTGCTCCCTGAAACAGCACCCAGTGTGGGCCGCTTGCCAGAAAGAACAAGGCCCGGTTCGAGGGCCGGAACTTGCAGCCCCAGCCCCAGCCTCCACCCTGCCATGCCCAGCTTGCTGTCCTCCAGCTCGGCCCGTCCTCCCGCCATCATCGCTGCATCACTCAAAACAGGACACGCCCGGCTCTTCCCTCTCCCTGGAGCCCCCTTCCCACAGGCACACACGGGGCTCTACCCCTCCTTCTTTCACGGCTCTACCCAAGCCTCCCCTGCAGAGAGAATTTCTTTGAACACAATTTCCAAAATAAACCGACGTCCTCACTCCCTATGCCCTCCGCTGCTTCATTTTTAATAGGTCTTATCAGCACCTGACCCGGGATGTGTGTATTTGTATCATTTGCTTTTACATACAGTGTAAGTGCCACAGGATACAGCCTCAGCCACTTCTCTCCCTCGTGGTCTTGCTGTAGACACGTAAGCGGGTGGATGAAAGACCAAACAAATAACAAGCTAGCCCCAGACCTGAATCTTCCCTGAAATACGGCTCGTTGGCTTAGTCATCACACCATCTTTGCAGTCACACAGGATTCCGCTGTCAGGAGGGCTCAGACTTGCCCCATGCTGTAGAGCTACTGTCTGGAAATTCTAATAAGTTTTGCACGTGGGTCTTGATGATTTCTTTTTGCATGGGGCCCAGCAAATTGCATGGCTGGTCTTACCTTCTGGACTATATTGACCAGAATGTTAGATGCTTCCTCATTACATGTCCTGCAGAAATTTGACAGGCTAGCCCATTTGTTTCTTTTGACTTTGTAGCCAGTCTACCTTTTAGCTGTTTTGAACCTGCTGTCTTCACCGTGAACATGGAAAGTCTGTGTTGGAAAGATGGGCGGGGCCAGCTTCATCGGAGACCAACTCCCCAGTCCCAGGGCACGCTGGGTCCCACAGCGGAATGAACGCAGCTGCTGTGCACTTCATGAGTCATTGGGAAACAGTCTCATATCATGATGCTACTCCCTCCACACTGTTTGTCACAAACTTTTCCAAACTGCCTCCATCTTTCATTCCTTTCCCATCAACACAAACTCAACAAGCCAGAATTATTTCCATCACTCGCCCCCATCACAGGATGTTTGCTCTTAGGGTTACTATAATACCCATGATCTCGTGGGCCCTCAACCATTCGTGGCACTTACGATGCACAATTTAGTGCAACCGTCACCTCTAATTTCCAAATATTTCATCATCCCAAAATAAAATCCTGTATTGATCAAATAGTCACTCCCCACACCTCCCACTCCCCAGCGCCTGGAAACCACTCATCTGCTCTGTTTCTGTGAGTTCGCCCTTCTGTACAGTTCGCGTACTGAAAATCGGGCAGGACATGAGTTTTTGTGCCTCGCACTGAGCAATGTGTGCCAGGCGCATCCACGCTGCCGCAGGTGTCAGCACATTTCAGACTGAGTGATTTCCCACTGCACTACACTTCTAATAGACTTCCACAGACTTGTTTTAAGCACCATGCATTTAAGCACCATGCCACAGTGTGTTTGCCCATTGATTCCCTGATGGACAGTTGGGCTGCCCCACCCTTCAGCTACGGTGAGTAGCACCACAATGAATATTGACATGCAAGAATTGGCTGGAGTATCTGATTTCAGTTCTTTTGGTTATATACTTGGATGTAGAATTGTTGGGTCACGTGATTATTCCATGTTTAACTTCTGACAAAAATTCCAAACTGTTCTCCACGGTGATCAAATTCTTTTATATTCCCACCAGCACTGTGCAGGGGATCCAAGGTCTAGTTCTCCATATTCCCACCAATGCATGTTGTTTTCTGAGTTTTTGTTTTATATTTTAAGTAAGAACAGCCTAATAGCAGTGAAGTGGTTCTCACTGTGGTTTTATTTGCATTTCCCTGTGATAAATAATGTTCAGCAACTTTTCACGTGCTTGAGGACCATTTGTATGACTTCTTTGAAAAAATGTTCATTCAAGCCCCTTGCCCATTTTCAAATAGGGGGTTTCATCTTTCCGTTGTTGCATTACGACCCCAGCCCTCTCCTCTCCATCCCCCACAGTGGACACTCGTTCCAGTGGGCCGCTCTCAAGACTGTTCTCTCTCCCTCCGCTCTCTCTCTCCCTCCCTCCTTTCTAGCTTAATTGTTTCTGCCTCAAGGCCATCTAAAAATAGACTTGGAAAAAATACCCCTGAGTTCAATTTTTTAAACCAAATTTTTCTTTTCTTGGCTCTTGAAACCATCTTGGTCTATCTTACTAACAGGCTTCCAGAAGCAGTCAGACTTTCAGCCTACAGCTCCTTGATCTGGGAACTCTTTATTTCCTTTTATTGCAGCTTGACGAGCCACCTATTTTAGTCTGAACTTATGTTTTATTAAATAATTTCTTGCTGAGGCCACCCGATAATAGTCGACACCCACTAACAATCTGGATCTTTCCAACCACTTCACTGAAAGCTACAGGCTTATCAGGCATCTGGTCTACCTGTCACGTTATTTAAGGCAATGGTTGAACCAAATACCTCCCCTGCAGAATGGAGTCCGAGGTTCTAACTTAAGATGACATTTTACCTCGATGCCCATTTACTAAGACAATGTTCCAAGCTAAAAAGTATCATTTTCTAATTTAGCTGAGGTATTAAATGAGCCCCCAAATTCAATGGTGTACACAGAAATTGAGTAGATATGAGGTGAATGGTTCCACTAGACTTCTAATAGACTTTCACAGACTTGTTTTAAGCCCCACGCATTTGGTAGATTACAGCTCTGGAGATTCAAAGTCCAAACTGGGTCACATTGGACTGAAACCAAGGTGTCCGCAGGGCTATGTTCCTCCCGAAGGCTCCAGGGAGGGTCTGGTTTCTTTTCCCCAGCATTTAAGGTCACCTACCCTAGTTAGCTCGACCCGTCCTTCCGTCTCCAAGGCTGCATCTCTCACAGTGAGTGGCCGACACACTCGCCCCGTCTGCCCCGCCCACTGGAAAAGCTCCTGTGGTTGAGCCCAGCTGGACACTCCAGCACGATCTCCACCTCCCCAGGTCAGCGCATGAGCCCTCCTCACTCCATGGGCAAACTTCCGTCCCCGTTGTCACATAGCCAAACCTAGTCACGGCTTCCAAAGGCTGGGAGGTAGACATCATTTGAAGGATGGAGGGGAGGGGAGCATTATTTCATTTATCTCGAACGATAGCACACAGAGTAAGTTTCTCACTCCCTTACAGTTCAACGAGGGTCCTCCTGGACAGGTGATGGTCCTTCCCTTGGTTCCTCAGGGGCTCTATCACTTCCCGGCTCTGCCATTATCAACCCACAAGTTCCAAGTTCTCTGTGCTTGGGCCAGACGGAAGAAGAGTATTGGGACTAAAAGGTCTTCCTAGGCCAGGCCTGGCAGCGGAGCGGGTCACTTCTACTCAGACTCATTGCCTAGAGCCCAGTCATATAAATTCAACTCACAGACTTCTACAAGGCCTGACTGTGTTTCAGTCAACAGCCGGTTAGGCTGTGCCACAGCTGGCACAGGGTTTTGGTGGAGAGCTGGAAGCACCGGAAGAGCACAGTGTGGTCCAAAATGTCACCTTAATAAAGTCAAAGCTTAATAAAGTCAAAACGTATTGCTGTTTTCATGTTACATTGAATGTGATAGGAAATGGTCATACAGATACTTTTACTTCAGCCATGCAAACGTTCATCGGTTTCTTTGTGACAATGCATTGGAGAGCTATGGAACATAAAGACCAGTTCATGTCTCTTTCATGAAACCCTATTCTTTCAAATTAGTTCACTTTTTCTGCTCTCATAGGCATCCAGTCTGGCGCCTGATATATAGTAGGTATTTTTAATTTAAAAAATCCATTTTAACCTGTACCTTTAAATTATATAAAATGCAAGAAACAAACTGCATTTTGGAAGCAGTTATTTGAAAATGTTTTTATTGTATGTGATTTTGTTTTTTTTAAATGACATGTGAAAACTACAAAAATACTAATGTTTTCACACAACGAACTTGGCAAACAAATTTTCTAACTTGTTCAAAATTCTCCTAACTAAATAAAGCATATTTATATTCTATGTTAAAATGTTTAAAAGACAAACTATTTTGAATAGTTTGCAATGAAGTAGCATCAGAATAAAAATAATTCACTAGTTAAAGTTCATTCAAAGTTTGCTAATCTGCGAGTGACACTAAAATGTCTAAAAATACATTTGATTTCATAAAGAAATAATAAGGAGAAAGGCATGTTACCATTTTAGAGACGTTAAAATACAAGAGCAAACAATGTGCATCTTGAAGTCTGAATTCGGTAGGGCACAGATTCAACCTCGCATGTCTTCTATTTATAGATGCATATCAAATGTTTCTTCTTCAGATATGACAGCCACTAATTTTAATCAATGGGATAAAGCAAACTTAGAACTAAACCTTCAATTTGCTGCCTCACAAAGTGTTAAAGAAAGATACTAATTTATAATAAGGTATATTCAATCATGCTTTGCTAGGATATGATAAGAATAATGTTAAGAGATATCAAGGGTTTTATACAATTAGGAGGTATAGTAGATTTAAAGTATATTGAAATATTGTTCATTTCACTACTTTTAAAGTGCCATTTTGCTTTATTTCTATACATTATATAATTGCTACTGTATGCATGCACAATTTTAAATGAAAACAATCACTAAACAGGATGTATAAATTTTAAGTGGAATGAACAAATAGACAAAATATTTTAGGGAAGGATTTTTACCAAAATGCTTCCTTAGACAAGATGTTCTGCAGGCGTGGGTTCTCCCCCACGGCCTGGTGTGCAGGCCGCTGTGGTTACGTGCGCCTCTCCCCTCCCCTCCCCGGCGTGGTTTCCGGACTGGCCGGTACTGCATGCGTGTGGTCCTCATGTGCACCCTGGCCGAGACCTCATCCCAAAGAGCCCCTCCGTCGTGGTGCCATTCCTTCTGCTCTAGAGAGTAAATACTTTCTCCCCAGTAGACACTTTATTTATTTATTTGTTTGTTTGTTTGTGTGTTTGTTTTAATGTATTTGTATTCCTTTTTTAATTCTCATTTATTCTATTACAGCTGTCCCACACAGGCATGAAAAGACGGCCAGTCCTCATCATACACCTGAGTAGGTCTCATGCCGGAAACATTGTTACTTCTGAGACCAGTGAGTCTTTTCATCTTTTGACTCTTAGAATTGACTTTCTTTTTCCATTTAGGCTAAAGCTGTACATATGTGCTCCACACATTAGTCTAATTTCTGTTTCTTTGTGAGCAGGAAATTGTGTGAAATTCAAATATGGCACTAGACATGTCCGCGTCACGTAATAAACTTAGGGATGTGAGGTGTTCCGTTTCTGCACGTTTTATCGTGTTGTATTATGTTCTTTTAAGACAAGGATTTTGACCTTTAAGAACAGCATGCAGAAGACATCCAATTACTATCGGAAAACCTATAAAGACACAGCAGTATTTTAGATATACATAAAAGTACACTGATAATGGAGTAAAGTGGAAATGGGGCTTCGAGAGGAAGTAGGGTGCTGAAGGCATGAGAGGAGAAATGAGTGGAGGGAGGAATAATAGGGTTTCTCTGGGACACCCTCAACAGTCAGCGACTGTTCTTCATGAGGAGGTGAGGAGAACAGGCTCGGAAGCCTCTCTCAGTGTCATGAAGCTGGTTAGGAGGACTTCATTTAAAGTAATATCACTCAAATATTCTGCCTACCGTGCGGCGATCCTTTTTAAGTGATTCACATAGGTTAACTCATTTCATCTTCCTGGAGCACCCATGAGGCAGTTGCTATTACTCCTTTTTAAAGATCAGGGAAATGAGATGTATAGGTAGGAATAATTTGGCCAGGGTTATATAGCAGATTAAGACAAAGTGTGGTCTTAAGCTCTGACATTTTCCCTTAAAAGGCCAGGCTTTTAATTATAGTCGAGACTGACCCTTGGAGTAAGAAGCGCTTCCCATGTCCTAATAGCTAGGAAGGGTTATGTCCGGGGAGACAAGGACTTTGCGTGCTTGAAGTCCAAAGACAGCAACTCAAGGGTCCTGGTTAAACACCCAGGAGGTTAAATGAGACTATAACTAGGGTAATGGTATAATTTATTGTCCAAAATAGGGCACTTTGGAGAGCAACTAGGGCATCTTGAAAATTAAATTAAAACAAAATTACCAAGAACTTTTCACAGTAAATCAGAATAAATGAGTATAAAACCGTTTTCTTATCATTCCTATATTATGAAGCAAGGCTCCATCAAATCAGTTAAAGTTTTAGATGTCAGAAAGAATTAGAACGAGCAGGTGTCTCTCTCGTGGATGTGAATTATTCGTCTCTGTCATTGATCTTCTGTGCAACAGTAACATTTACCTTACGTCAGCTCATGCGTCAGAGAAAGGGCATCTCAGCATTGAAATACAGTAGGTTGGCACGACCCTGAGAGGTCCTTGCTGTCCCAGAGACGGGCGATTTTTCTCTGAAAAGGATTTGTGGGTGGTTTTCAACATTGCAATGGCTGTATCCTTGGGTCGTGCACCCCCCCACACTCTCCTTTGTCACTCCGAGCATCCTCCCGTGTGTCCCTTCGCGTCTGATCGGAGCTTTTCCTCCCCGCAGAATCGCAGAGCTTCCGCCTCGCCCCGCACAGTGTTCTTTCATCATCAGCTGCAAAGCTGTGCTTCCCGTTTGTCCCAACAATAGCCATCGGATAATAGGAACAGGAAGTGTGACTGTCTCTTTTCAAGTCATTCATTATATTTAACACAATAGGTAAAAAAAAAAAAGGAAAGCTCTTGACAAGTTTCTATAGATTTGAGGATGATTCACAAAACTGAACAATTATGGAAAACTTAGAACAATTAGGCTGCCTGTCAACTGTTAAGAAGAAAAAGCATGGTACTCTCATATTTTCCTTTGTAAAACTACCAGGAATCGATTCTGAATTGATCATCGGGTGACTCTTTTGTTTGCAGGTTCTTACTAGTTTCAATTCATTTTAAGACTGCGTGGTAAAGCTGAATTACCTAGCTAGATCTTTAGTTATTCTGAAGGAGAAAGATGAAGTCCACGTGGCAACCTAGAACCCAAAGAAAGAAAAGTCACACAAGGAGACTCCCTCATTTGGGTGACAATACTGCCTTTTTCTCCTTAGTAGATGTAGATGACCAATGTTAAGAATATATTTATTAAAGAATCAAGAACAGATTCTAATACATTCTGGACATGAGTCCTTACTCAGATATGTCATTTGCAAATATTTTCTCTCTGTCTATAATTTTTCCTTTTGTTCTCTTAGCAGTGACTTTCAGAGAAAATATGTTTAATTTTGATGAAGGCCAGTTTATCAATGATTTCTTTCATACACCAGGCTTTCCGCGTAATGCTTAAACACTCATCTGCTATGGTTTGTTTTGTTTTGTTTTTAAGATTTTATTTATTTATTTTTAGAGAGGGAAGGGAGGGAGAAAGAGAGAGAAAGAGAGAAACATCAGTGTGCGGTTGCTGGGGGCCGTGACCTGCAACCCAGGTATGTGCCCTGACTGGGAATCGAACCTGCGATGCTTTGGTTCGCAGCCTGCGCTCAGTCCACTGAGCTACGCCAGCCAGGGCCATCTGCTATGTTTTATTCTAGAACATTTATAGTTTTAAACATGGAGAGTTCAAAATCATGTGTTGAAAGACTACCCTTTACCCACTGAATTGCTCTCGCAAGTCTATTAAAGAGCAATGAGCCGTGTTCGTGGAAGTTGATTCCTGGACTCCGTGCTTTTTCGCTGGTCCCCGTGACTACCCCTTTGCCAGCACCACACTATCGTGACCGAGCTGCCACTTCCGTAGTGTACTAAACTTTCCTGTGCATTTGGGCCTGATTGTGGATTTTCTGTTCTATCTACTTGTCTACCAGTATGCCAGTAGTCTACTGTTTTAACTAAAGAATGTTATGTAAGTTAAAATATTTAGTAATGTTAGTACTGCCTTATGGATTTTCTTGTTCCAAAGGTGTTTCCTTTTTTTGTCATAGTCCCATAGAAAAGTTACCAGTATTTGTTAAATGTATAAGCTAGTGTAGGGAAAATCAACATGAGCAATTAAAGTATCTTGCCAAAACTGTGACATTAAGTTTAAATATACAAAAATGAAACTATGCCCTGGCTGGTGTGGCTCAGTGGATTGAGTGCTGGCCTTCAAACCAAAGGGTTGCTGGTTTGATTCCCAGTCAGGGCACGTGCCTCGTTTGCAGGCCTGGGCCCCCAGTAGGGGGTGTGCGAGAGGCATCCGCAGGTCGATATTTCTTTCCCTCTCTTTTTCCCTCCCTTCCCCTCTCTAAAAATACATAAAATCTTTAAAAATAAAAAAATGAAATCAAATATAAACCAACAAAACATAAGTTGTAATAAGTTAATTGAATAACAAAAATGCATGTTTAAAAATCGGTTCCTTAATTAGAGGATAAAATGGCTTTTATTAATCAACAAAGAAGGAAACTTGGATGTAAGGAGAAAGAGTCAAGCTTGGTCAATAGTCTGATATCAAGCACTAGTAGAAATTCCATACTCTGAATACTTATTTCCTATAAAATACAAGTGTGTAAACATATTTTCTAGTACAAAATAAAAATCCTAATCAGAATTGTAGAAGTGCATCTCAGTAGAGACCGATGTCAATAAGTCAGCCACAGAACTCCAGAATCACTGCTGCAGGGTCGCATTCTTTGACAAAGTCTGCAAAATGATGGGAGGAAAATGTTTTTATATTCAGTTTGCTTTATGTTTTCAGGAAAATGTTTATTATGATGTTTATATTAAATATTTCAATGATTTCTTCAAAAAGTTGAAAACATATGAGTTCAGAAAGCTATTAACCAGTTTGTTCTGACAATGAAAAGAATCAATTCCATTAAAACCAATGTCTTTAACCTCTTAGTTTCAATTTTGTAATTACCACAATTACTTGATTTGTAGAATGTTGCCTTATAAACTTAGATTTTTCCAATGAGCTGGCATTCTAGCAGAATATGCTGGAAAGTGCCACTTTGCAAAGGCCATCATCCCCCATGGTGAACTTGAAGTTTATCTGCAGCTTGTGTGGACTGCGACTATTTCTGTGAAGAAAGCAGGAACCTTCACATAAGCCAATGTCTTGTAGACATGGTATATTGCCTTTCAGAAAGCTGACGCTGCTGATGAAGAAGTGTCCTGCATTAACATGACGAGTAATTTTATAAAGGCTGTGAAGTGCATCTCTTTAGTAGGTGTTCATAGATTAGCGAAGGCCGCTGTGTATGTATGCAGCCCCCCACGTTTTACCCCAGGAACTACAGATTAAATGGATGGAAGAAACGAACCCCCTGGGGCAATGGCAGCCTTACTACCATCTCTTCCTGACTTTCTACCATACTCTCAGTTTGTTATTTTTTTCATGAAATCAGGAAGTCTAGAATTCTCTTCTTCAATTGTATTATTTGTCCCCCTGGCTGGTGTAGCTCAGTGGATTGAGCACGGGCTGCGAACCAAAGCATCGCAGGTTCAATTCCCAGTCAGGGCACATGCCTGGGTTGCAGGCCACGTCCTCAGTGAGGGCCACGTGAGAGGCAACCACACACTGATGTTTCTCTCTCTCTCTTTCTCCCTCCCTTCCCCTCTCTAAAAAAAAATAAATAAATAAAATCTTAAAAAATTGTATTATTTGTTACTAAACATCTTCATAGACTTTTTTATTTTGTTGAGAGCTGATTGAAAAAATAAAAGATTAAATGCATTGACGATATCATTTCATTTATCTTTTTTTAACTGACACATATTGACTTCGTTACATGTGTGATAAAAATGGCTGGTTTTCATTGTTGGTGATACCTCTAACTCTACAACCAGGTGTGTTATTTGAAGTAGGTATAAAATCAATCATGTTGTAAGCTTTTACTTTTATTATTTTGACCACTAGGAGGAGGTAAAATAAACGTCTCATCAATTATTTCACTAACTCCTTTATGATTCAATAAAGGAGATTTTCAGGGCTTTTGTACTTTGAGCCTCTGTCCATCTTCAGGCCATTTCCTGAGGCCCGCCCACTTTTTTTAGACATTCACACATTGTGCATGTCATTCTTTCTGAGCTTCCAAATAGCATTATTCCAGAATTTGTACTTCCAAATGTGTATACAGAAGACAGCTTTATTTCCACTACCTCATTTATTAAGTACAAATGTAAAATAATTTGCATCATATTACATGAGTTTTATTGTCTTTGTGCTAGAGTAACAATAACAGATATTTAGTTAGGTAGTCATTAGTCTGCTTTGACTCATGTTTATATGAACATGTAGTACTTACTGTATTTCCTTCAAGAAGTAATATTGCCAACACAACCTTCTCTTCTGATATGTACAACACCCAGTATTCATACACGAATTTGTGTCGAGTTCGCCAGAAAAAGGAAGGAAGGAAAGAAGGAAGGAAGGGAGGGAAGAGGCTGCCTTTCCTATTTTTCTTATCTTCCTCTAAGAAATATCTGGAACTACAAAACTCCCTTTATTGTTTTTTTGTAGTTGTAAGGTTTTTACACTTTATTTGAAGTGGTAAAATGTTAGGTTTAAGCCTTGAAGAAAGGTTAATATATTGTAATCACTACGGAAACCACTAAAACACTAATACAAAGAAATACATTCTCTTCATAACCAATGGAATAAGTAAATAGAAAATGAGCAAAGATACAGGAGACCTGAAATTCTTTCAAATGCATGTGGACCATCATGAAGACAGACCATATAATGATTCATAAAGCAAACCTTAAGTCTTCAAAAGAATAGGAATCATACAAAGTATGTTCTCTGAAATGTTGCCAATAAAAACTTGACAAAAGTTGAGCAAACACAGTTTTTCTTCTACAAATGGTACTGAAACAATGACCATGCAAAAATGTCAACTGAACCCATACCTCACATTTCATGTAAAAAAAAACATTGAAAATGCATCACAGAGCTACATGGGGAACATAAAACCATACGTGTTCCAGGAAAACACATGGGAGAAAGTCTAGCTGTTGTGAATGAATTCAAGGTCCTTATATGCTACCCTAGGTCACGGTTCCTTCCATCGCCATTTCTCCTCCGTTTACCTTCTCCCACCTCCCCCGCCCCCTTGCCCTCTGCTCTTCGCCACACCGTCTCCTCCGACAGCTGTCAGTCTGTCCCCCTGTACCTGCGGCCAATTCCTACCGTTTGTCAGCTTACTTTGTTCATTCGATTGTATATGTGAAATCATATAGTACCTGTGAATTCCTATAGTACTTGTCTCTCTCTGGCTGGCTTACTTCACTTACCTGAATACTCTCCAGATCTATCCATGCTGTCCCTGAAACCTATTTCATTTTATTAACCAATGTCACCTCAGTGAATTCAATTGAAAAATAATCATTCTTAGATAGTAAAAGCATGGTCATAAGAAAAAAAGAAAATAATCATTTGGACTTCACCAAAACTAAAAACCCTTGTCCTCCAAGAAATGGTTTCAAGCATAGCATGAAAAATGAGAGGACATAGATTAGGAATAAATACTTGCAAATCATCTGAAAAAAGGTCTTGTACCCAGACAACATAAAGAACTCTCAAAACTGTGTGACACTGAGCAAAGGATCCGAGCGTGCCCCTCCCCGAGCGAGAGCCACAGGGGGCAACCGAGACACGCTCACCAGGACAAGGCAGGTCCAGACCACAACCAGACGCCAGCACCCGCTATGAGCACGTGAAAATAAAGTAAAAGGGGACCTGACAATCCTGGGTCAGGGTGAGGATGCGGAGCTCCGGCCGGGTGGGTCCCCCACGCCCTTCCTCCGCCGGTGAGGACTTCTCCCGTTGCCTGCCCCGGGTGGGTGTGGAATCAGTGGCCCCCGCACTGGCCACGGGCTGGCTTGTCCCTGATCTCCCACCTCGTATCGTACTCCTTTTCCTCAGCCTCGGACCCCGTGGTGGCGCAGGGGTCCGCCCACAAGACGACTTTACCCAAGTTCTGTTGCTTTGTAAAAGCGCGATTGACCTGTAGAAACACAGGGAGCAGCTGTAAAAGCTTTAATGCGAGCGGGTGACCCGGTCCGCCAGGCCAGTGACCGAGAGAGCAGAGCCTACCAAAGTCAGTCTGTGTAGGTCGGTATCGCGGGGAACTGACCGATTTTATTTGCAGGGACACAGAAGTATTGCATATATTTGATTAAAAATAAAACAGAACAGCTTCTACCCGTTCAAATGATCCAGTCCTTTGCATTTTTCACCCAGACACGGCTGGTAATTCACATTCATTTCCCATGTATGAATCACAATGGTGTTCAACATGTGTGTATGTACATGGGTGCACACACATGCACACGGGTGCACACACACACAGCTTCACAGGTGTTTTACAGTCGCATCATGGAAAGAATAAATTAAAAAAAAAACATTTCAAAATGAGGTGAAACTATCTTTCACTTTTCCAGAGGTCGCTCAGCATGAGCCGGAAAACCGCCGGAGCCCCCTCACCGCGGCGCTGCAGCCCTCAGCCCACCGCCCACCGTTTCCCGTGCTGCACCGTCAGCTCCACGGCCGCTGCACGTGTTTCCTTCACAGCCACCGCTGTGCACACGCGTCCTTCCATCCCAGCGCCAGCGCGGGCCCGGTGCTCAGGGGGGAGGTCCAGTCGGCCTCCGGTGGTGAGTAAGTGCACGGTGTCTGTCGGCTCCGTGCGAGTCCGTGTGTGAAGTGTCTGCTCCACACGCCGTCTCACAGTTCCGCCCATGAGCTTGGGGGGTTTGCACTGGGGCGATGCCCTTGCGGGTGGACGTTATCGCAGGACGTGTTATGTCCCGCGGTGCCTGTGGGCGGGGCGGGGGGGGCTGCTTCCTCCACTCCGACAAACCGCCCTGGGGTCTTCACGTCCACCTCCCCCCTGCCCTCTGCGGGTCAGGTTCAAGAGGGAACGTGGAGGAGGGAAATCTCTCGCTATGCACCAATCTCTCGCTCTGACGCTTGTTCCCCCCCATCGGAACATTCCGGATCACCCATGACACACACTGGGAGGGAGAAGAAGGGCCCACACCGGTCTGGCTGCCCTGTCACAGGGACATGGAGGATGTTGAAAGCCCTTTGTCACAAAGGGGCCCCACCAGCATCCTGGGGGGTCTGCTGGTGCATGCCTCTGGCTGCACGTTTTCAGTGTCAGGAGCACCCCTTCTCTGAACTGTGACCCTCCCCCCAGGCTCCGGGCCACTCATGTCACCTGGCCCCCGATAAGAATTCCCCCTCAGCACACCTCCTTTTGAACTGAGCACGGCAAACCCCTCTCCCGTGGGCCCCTACCTTCAGTGACACTGAGCAAATAAAAACAGGGGATAGCCAGTTAAATGTGATTTAAGATAAAAGAATCATTTTTAGCGTAAACATGCCCCAACATCGCACCGGACATGAGAAGCAGACTTCCAGGGAGCCCTGTGCCCTGCCCGGCCGCTCTGGGCCCCTGCAGACCAGGGAAGACCGCTGAGAGGTGGCTGGTTTCTGCCATATGCAGGCACGCCGGCGCCATGGGCCGCTGCCATCTCTTTCCCCCTGGAGACTTTTCCGGCACCTGCCCGTCTGCCTAGCCCCAGGCGCAGCCTCGGGCTCCCCACGGTCTGTGAAGCCCTCGGTTGGCTCTGAGCTTCAGGTGCGGGGGACACACCTTCCAGGTCTCCGCCCGCCACCACCGTGGGGGTGGCTGCAGGTAAGGGCCTCGCCCCTGAGAGAAATCCCCATCGGTCGTCAAGGTGACGGCGGAGCTACGGTCACACCCCACCTCCCTCTGTGCCAAGTCCTGCCCCAACCTGAGGCAGGCAGGAGGACTTGGCCCCGGTGGTGGGTTCCAGGTGCTCTTCTCGGCGTCTGCCAAGTTAACGCACGACGTTCTCCGGCGCACACCCCGTCGTGCGTGCGTGCTTCTCCCTCTCTTCGCATCGTTTCTTTGGGAGGGAGTTTCAATGGCGTGATTGTATAAATATGCATGAGCGTCTTCGTGACTCATGAAAGTCCTCTGTATCTCATTTTAGTCTGTTTTCCCCAACTCCTCGCAGCTGGCCTTCCGCCCGCCCCTCACCGAGGGGCCCAGGCTGCCTGGGGCAGCTTAGACCCGCGCACACGCCAGGCTCAGACAGGCACACGCCAGGCTCAGGTAGGCACACGCAGCCTGCTCACGGCAGGCTCAGACGGGCGTTTAATTCAAGGTAAAGAGGGTGTAGGCCAGGGCTGGGGTTCACGCAGACCGCCCGGGGCTCTCACTCCACGTGCTGCCTCTGTCTCTGGATTGCGCCCCGAGACCTGCGGGCAGGCTGAGGGCGCCAGTCCCGCGGGTCTGCGCCTGGGTCCCGGCAGTGAGGTGTCACGCGGGTGAAAACCCCCAGAGGACCCGCCGGCCATAGAGCTACCAGGACAGTGAGGGGCTTGGAGTGGCAGGTTGCGGATCCCATTAGCTGTGAAGACACGGCCCGGGTGAGAACAGGACCCCCAGGCGTCAGAGGGAGAAAGCGAAAGCTTTTCCCATCAACTTTGTCCGACGTAGCACCTCTACAGACTCACCTGAGGACTGAACTTCCACCCCCAGGCCTGCATGCTGTGTCTGTGGGATGTAAGGAGCGCCACGGCTCCTTGGCATGTTCCGCAAGCCACCTGTGTGTTACCCAGGAGCTGCGTGCCACCTCAACCTGTCTCCGCCTTCTCAGGCCCCGCCTGCCCTGGAGGGATCATTGCACCACCCCTGCTCCAGGAGCTCCTTCCCCTAACACCTTCTTCTTCTTCTCCTCCTCCTCCTCCTCCTCCCCCCCAGGCCCCAGGCCCGAGAGCTCCCCTGCTCCCGCCTGGGTTGCCCAGTGCTGCGGCCAGCCCCCCGACAGCACGTCCCGCCCTGCGGGCTACCTTACACCCTGCGTATCACACCCCTGTCGTTAAACCGTGTTCAGGGCGGCTGAACACACAGCTGTGCCGTGGAGTCCCTGTCACCAAAGTGTAACCCGTTCGGCAGTGAAAAATTTGACCATTCCCTAAAAATCATCGCAAATAAATGTTAAAAATGGTTTTGGAGAATTTACACAGGCCTTACGTATGATATACCTAGAGTCACGATAAAGGGGAAAACAATATGCTGCAGTTCAGAGGCTCGACAGCCCTGCCATGATTGACTCGAAGTGGGGCCCGTCCCCCTTTCCCCGCGGCGGAAGGGGCCCTAACACACAGCTCTCACTTCGAGCGCGGAAACCTCTGCCCGTAAACCTACGCTTGTCCCCCACGGAAATCTACCAGGAAGCCACCACGCTGGTGTTTCTGAGAAAACACACCGAGACCGATTTCGCCGCACTAATTTTTGAGCGATTCTAAGTAAAATCTAAAGGCATATCACTGCAGTGTAACTCAAAAGGCCCTCCTCTGGAAGGCTAAGCTTTCAGTGAGTTCAATTTAAGGTTAAAATTTAGAATATAGGATAGAACGGAGACTGACATTTTTTAAATTTTATTTCAGTTGTTGTTCAAGTACAGTTTTCTGTCTTTTACTCCCATCCCAGCCCTCCCCACCTCCCTCCCATCTCCACCCACCCCCCCTAGTTTTTGTCCACGTGTCCTTTATGCTTGTTCCTGTAAACCCTCCCCCTTTTCCCCTGAAATTCCCTCCCCTCTCCCCTCTGGTCACTGTCAGCCTGCTCTCTATTTCAGTGGCTTTGGTTATATTTTGCTTATTTGTTTGTCTTGTTGTTTAGGTTCCTGTTAAAGGTGAGATCATGTGGTATTTGTCTTTCACTGCCTGGCTTGTTTCACTTAACCTAATGCTTTCCAGTTCCATCCATGCTGTTGCAAAGGATAGGAGTTCCTTCTTCCTTTCTGCTGCATAGAATTCCATGACATTTTTTATTATGTATTTCCTAAACAGCACTAACAATCATCAGGTACACCAATATTTTACATACATTTTTGACAGTAAACAGAAGACAGCACGGGTTGGCCTTTCTTGTATACCCAGTACTGAGGATACCCCAGCACTGGGTACAGCGGACGCGCCTGGGGGCGAGGGCGTGGAGTGTCCACGCTGCAACCCAGAAAAGCCTGGCCACTTTTCTGCAAACCTCGCTCTCCCTTCCCACCATCTCTTTTCCCGTAATAGAGCAATTAGCTCTATTATTGCTTCTAGTCTCTGCCAACATGTTAGTTCCCCAATCCTTTTAGAAGAATTCGCCTTTACCCCATGGGTGTGTTCTCTTTATCCTTGATTCATCTTTTTTCCTCTCTCACTTTTTCCGAGCTCTGGAATGATGAGGTCTCGACGTCCTCCGTATTCTACGCCAGAGAACAGGATTCAGTGAGGCCTGCCAGCCACAGCGGCCTTACCCCATGAGTAAGAGCTTGGGTGTTTTGTTTTTCAGCCCAGCGGAACTCAAACTTGTGTTTACTTCTATTTCGATTTAATTAATTTGGAGCTGCAGAATTTGAACAGCGACTTCGAATTCTGGGCGTCAGATAGCCTCATTTTACAAATTTATGAAATGTTTCCCAGAAAGGTTAATAAGCATTATTCCTCACAGTAACAAGACTACTGCTGAAAGCCTGCCCAACCTGAACCCTGTTGACCTTTCTCATGAAGCCGTTTCTATCATAATCAAAGCTATTGGTTTTTGCCGAGTGTGGAGGGGCAGGGGCCACGGGGGTGATGACTACGCCCACGTGATCCGACAATCTGGGTCGAGGAGAGGACGGCCTCTTGCTTTGACTCTCTGGGACACTCAGCGGTGGATGAGTCACCACATAACTGTCACTGAAAAGCTGCAAGTGTGAGCCCCTGTTCTCACAGCTACCTCCAAAACCCTGCTGAAACCACCGGTCTCCAATGACTCCGACTGACTCATTACTCTGTTAGCCTTTACTCAGCAACGGGTAGATGGAAGGCTGCCGAAATGACAAACCGTAAACTTTCCTTTGTATCTTCCAACATTCACGGCATTTGGCAGGAGCATTCATTGGAGGAGAGATCATTATTTTATCCAAATTTGGGGGTAGAAACAATAAAAGACCAGTGAATGGTTTTGCACAAAGCATCACGAACGGCTGCAGACCATGTTCTGAAAGTGATATTTACCCGGAGCTGCAGATGGCTTGAAATGACAGGCTTTTAGTTTATCATTTGGAATCGTGATGACAAGGAGACTGAAGTTATTTTTGTATTCAAACACTTGTGCGCATCAGTAATGAAGAATTTGAACTTTCAGGCGTATTGAGTTTAAAATGCACAGTAATCCATACATCAGTGATTCGGACGGTGAAACCAGTCTGGGTTCATAACAAATGGGTACAATTGGAAGAAAATTATGAGAACAGAGGGTGAAAATCACTTTAAAGTTAAATGGACATAAAAGTTGCATCTTCATAAATTCTGGTTCCAAGAGTCTCTGATTGGAAAGTCACTTTTAAAATTAAGTCCTGTGAGCTCAGGGCTGACGTTGGAGTCATCCTGTCACCCTCTGCATTTGGAGCACTGCTGCCTGTCCCCTCCTGTCCTGGCTTCCACAATGTCAGCGATAAAATCTTTCTGCACGACAGAGCGCTGCGGAGTATGACCGCAGAGCCCCCTGACAGCTGACAGCTATTTGCTTTTAGTGTTTATCAGACAATTATCAGACCCACTGTCACGGCAAAGAGTGCGAACCCTTAAAGCAAGCATCTGACCTTGCCCTTGGCTTCAAAACCAGAACAAGCCGTATCTAGGGCAAGGGAAATTATCTTGCCTGACTCTGAAAATAAAAAGACGTGCACAGATGTGCACGGGCTTGCACAGACACACAGACACACCCACCTTCATGGCCGTTCAGGTTTTTCTTGGACTAGGGAATTGCTCTTCTCACTGGTTTTACAGAAAGCTGTAGACTAAAATTGTGTAAATTAGCAGTCACTCTCACAGGCAACAATAAAATCACAGTCAATAATGTGATTTTATTCAAGCATGTGTCTAGACTGGTTGGCCATTTTTACTTCGGATGTTGGAGTAGACTCTCGACTCTGTTCTCAAAGACCAATATAGGAAATACAAAACTTTCAAAAATTACACCTAGACATGTAAAACAATGTATAATGGTGAAAATAAACCATGGATAGAAATGTGAAAGAAATAAGTTATCCCTTCTTACTGGTTTTACTTGCTCCTTTTACGAGCTTAAAGAACTACATTAAAGCAAACAGGCAATTCCGTAGAAAGCAACAGTTTTGACGTGATCTGCAACAACGGTGATAATACTTTTTAGGCCGCAATCCTCTGGGTTGAATCCATGCACATAAGCTCAGTTCCAGAAGGCCTACTCTTCATTCCAGGCAAAAGATCCAGCAAGTTCTCCGAACAGAAGCCCTGTGAGGACTCAGCAAAGGAGGGCGAAAGGCATGTCCTTCCCGTGGGCAGGGCCTGCCCCGACGTCTCATGGGGCAGGCTGGGTGCTTGTATCTGTCTGCATGTTGACAGTTATAAAACACACCTCCTCCGGAGTGGTATGAGTAGATTCTTGCTTGGCTGCTGGCTCAGGCTACCTAGACCTGGAGAAAACCTTTTTCAGATCCATCACTGTAGCTCCATCATTATTTGAGAGCACTCTTAGAGCGTCAATTTTAGGACCCACCATCTCAACTCTATCAGGGGAAATCGGACAAAAAGAATCATCAGTCACCTATAATTGGCATTCCATACTTTTTGCATATTTATTATCCCCGTGGAAGTGTTAACGATTTTCAGTAGACAGGGACTAGATATGACAATCTCCTGGTGGTGAAGCATTTCTTTCTGATGAAAGGAATATTCTTTGATTGCTTTTAAGGTTGCCTGTATTATTTTTAAATGGCATAATGTTTTAGTGAATAATGAAAATTAGTTCAGTTTTTTATTCATTTAAGTGGTAAAAGAGTTCTCCAGGTTTTACATGTTACTTTATCCATGTTCCATGTAACACCCAGAGTCCTGACAATGTGGAACATGGATAAAGTAACATGTAAAACCTGGAGAACTCTTTTGCCACTTAAATGAATGAAAAACTGAACTAATTTTCATTATTCACTAAAACATTTGGCCATTTAAAAAATACTACGTGCTGATATTCTACATAAAGTTCAAATAGAAAAGATGACTTTAAAAAAGAAAGTGAAAACATTTTTGGAGTTTCAAACACAAAAGAATCCCACCCTAGTCACTAACCAGGAGACATTGGGTAAGGCATTCATTTTCCCTGAGTTTCGGGGACGTGAAAAGAAAAACAAGGTCATGGTATTTCTATTGCCCCCATTACAGGGATACGCATAATGCAACTCTAGGTGCTTTGCCAGTTATATAAATTACAATACAAATGTGTACATTTTCATCTGTCTAGATGTTGAGCAATTATGAAACACACCTTATACAGAGTGTTATGAGTAGATTCTCATTGATGTCCAAATCCAAAAGACAGGTTTTGTTTCCAGGGGACACTATTTTGGCTGGTTTGGTTTGATAATTGAAGCTGACATAAAGCAGCAGGAACTTCCATGGATATTTGGCTCTCACGTCTAGACTTTGTTAGTACCTATAGTTGGGAAATTCCTCCTTCATCTTTTTACTGGTAACTGTCAAAAAAAAATTCAGCTTTGCTATGGTAGTTTTTTAAAAAACTGAAAAGAACTGCGATTGTTTTATTTTCTGTATTGTAGGGGTTGATTCCAACAAGAAGTGTTTCTGAACAATGAGGATAAAAAGGTTAAGAGAAAGGAAGTGTCTGCCCACATTAAGGCTGATAGAAGGATTGCCTTCCGGTTAAGTACTTCTTCATAACTCTTATTATTTTTCACATATTGGACTTTTATTTCTAGGATAAAACTTAATGGGAATCACTTTAAAATATAATATCTACTCTCTACCTTTCTCTACTATTCTAATTCAAATCTTTTTTGCAAGCTATAGATATGGAATTCTCTTGTTCAGATGGCTGCTTTTTGTGTTTAGGAGATTATATTTGAATACTAAATTTTAGCTGAGCCCTGAGCTAACAATACATATAAAAATAGCACATCAGACTAGTTCTGAATTTAGAACAGGCATGTAATTGTGCTTCCATTTTCTTCTGGTATTATTCAAATTGCCATATTAAGTAGACAAAGCAATAAATTTTTTAGTTGAGTTTTTACATTTCAGCAAACCTCAAGAATTCAATTTAGAGAATTACGATGGCACGCTGAAACCCAGACTTGAAAACCTGTTCAGTCCTCTAACGTTGTTTGGAAAGAGCCCTTGGTGAGCCCTAGCGTGGAGTCAGAGGGCTCTTTAAAAGTTCCGAGCACAGACAGAACTCTCGTGCCAAACGAGGCCCCAGGTCTCTGATGCAGTGAGAACACGGGCAGGAATAATCGGGGCTCTAATCTTCTGGGATTTTCTGCCTTCGGCGGTTATTCTGGGGTGTGATGTGGACAAAATGATTTTGGTACAAATCAAGAATACTAAACCCTATTTTCCTCTAAATTTTCATTTTGCAAAATGCTCACTTATTTGTTTATTATGACTGCATTTGAAATCATTCTCTCTGTCCTCTACAGTGTAAAAACTCTAAATTCTACCATGCACTTTGTGAGACAGCAAAATAAACAATCAAATAAACCAACAGAGCTTACCAGAAATCTGTTCTCCTGGTGGAAACAAGAAGCTCTGAAATGCAGATGGAGAGTTCTAAACCATCCATAAAGAAGGTTATGAAAGGCCACTAATGCAGGCATGAAAGTAAGCCTAGAAAATGCCCTCAAGAGCTTTAATTTGCTAATTCCGAGAGCGAAAGATTCCGCATTTTCTATAAATAATTGTCTTAATCTTCCAAATATTCAGGCTTTCCTTTAAAAACACAAATGTTTGGCATGCTCAGCACACAGCAGGCACCCTGGTAATGCTCATTGATTGCTGGGTTGATTTGATTTAGGGGAGATCAGCTAGAAGCAAATAGATTTCCAACAAGACAATAACTGCTCCTCCAGAAAGAGATGGATGGGACAAACATGTGGATCCGCCTGGGGCTGCGCCTTCCTCCTCTTCTTTTGGGGTGCTGTGTCATCTGAGCTAACAACTACCGAAATTACATTCTCACCTCAGTGTGTCTCTTGCACTCCAGACCCATGAATCCAAGTACCTAAAAGGTCTTGAATTTGTTACTTCTCCAACTGTCTTAAATCAAACTCCTGATTTCCCCATGGTTTTCCTTCCATCGGTAAACATCACAGGATTTACTTGGTTGCCTACACACACACACACAGAAAAACAAAAAGCCCTAAGACTTATCCTTGGCAACTTCTTCCCTCTTATTTCTTTATAAACCAATTCTCAATTAGACTGCAACCTCTCAAATGTATCTTAAATTAGTCCACGTGTTTTCACATCCTGTGGTCCCTTCACCTTGTGGCTGTTTTCACCAGCCTTCTGCTCTTGGAGTCAATGTCAAGTCCCTTCTGAATGAGTCTACATCCTTGGGCTCCCTGTTCTCTCCTCCATCTTGTGTCCTGTTTGTTTGATTTATAGGCACATCACCAACTCTATCGTTTTCTCTTGTTTACTCTTTCTTACGAATCCTCCCAAAACTGTATGTTCCGTGAAGGCAAAGAGTTTATCTACCGTCTTATGTATCTAACCCAAAGCCTGATGCACATGTTTTTTCACACAATAGAGTTTTTTGAACAAATGAAAATATGGTCGCTCTTCATTCATGTGTTGCTCCAAAACTTCCCCAGGACATAATAAGCAGAGTGATTGTTTAAAGAGAACCAGTGGGCTTCATCATCGGGCCCAGGTAGCTGGAAGTAGAAAGGTGTCCACAGACAGTGTTCAGCAGCTCTGTGACCCGGGAGGACAGAAAGTGGCACCGGTCTGGACTCAGCCTTGCAGTCAACTACGAAGCAAGGACAAGAAGCTAGGGCAGTTCAGGGGCTGATCGAGAGATGACTGGAAAGATGGCTCACTGGAAGTTTTCAGAAGAGAAAAAACTGCAGAGAGGAAAAAATTTGTGAAAAACAGCAGAAAAGAGGGACTAGAATTCCTGAGACAGAAGGAGAGGAAGTGACGTGGTGGAAACAAACAAAGGAGCATCTCAAGGCTAATCAGTTACTCGAGTCTGATGCTCTATAAAACTGTAAATTGAATTTCAGATACATATGTATGCCCATGTACATACATATGCATGTATGTATGCATACATACATAAGAGCAATCTTTTTGCATGTTAAGATTCTATAGCATCCTATTGTATTGAATGTCATATAATTCATGTACATGCAAACAATAACAAGTGTGTTATTTTCCTGTAAAGTGCAACTTTCATTACTCTGCCTGCTGGTTTGATTTATCCTCAAATTCTGAAAGGCCACCCTGCAACCCAAAGGCAGCTTAACAAACAACTAGCCTCTGAGGATGAATATTAAACTAATGTCCTGTGCCTTGTACAGTTCATATTCTTTGACAGTTTACACGATTTCTACTTTTCGCCATCCATTTGAGATCTGAATTATTTGTAGATCCTAACTGTCCATAGGGGTTTCTTCTGTCATCAGCACACTCAGATTGATCTTCACCAACCAAAATAGTAAAAGGAATATATGATTAAGATCTATTGCTTGATTAATGTTATTCTTATTTATTGTAAGAGTCTTGTTCACCACTGATCTTGTAACAAGGCACTGTATCGTACCTTTGTTTGACCACACTCATTTAATTTTCTGTGCCAACCAGCCTCTAACCTTAGGATCTATTATGCTCATTGGCAATATTGCAGTAACTCTCTTACTCTGTGTAGGAAAAGGCCCCACATGAGAAAGGAAGGTAGGTGCTCTGATCAAAAAAAGTTGGAAAGCTCCGGGTCAAGCACAGTTAACTGAGTAACTTTTTGATGTTCATTCTGAATGTTCAGAAGCTGTTCAAAACTATGCTTCCCAGACTTATTTCATAAAGCTCCTTTTTTTAAGTGAGATTTGAAGGGGATAAAATATCCTGGGGCTTTCTCCTTAAACAGTTCTTTCCTAAGTGCTCTGTCTCCCTTCATCTTTTCCTCATATCTACTATGCCACTCCCTTCCAAAAACCACCTACAGCTCCTCATTGCCTGCAGAAATATGTCCACAAGTCAGCACAGCCATCCTGCTGGTCTACCAGATCTCAGCAGACTCCATGCTGCAGCCAGTGTTCAAGCACTCCCTCAATGTTCACAGGCTTCTCGAGCTGTTTTCTTGGTCTGGAACACCTTTCCTTGTGCCTGGAGAACAAATTCACACTCAGCCTTCTATTCATGGCACAAACGCTATTTTCCTCTCAGAAGCTAATTTTCTTTCCACCTTATAAAAACAATCCAAAGTTTTTTATCATCGACTCCGAAGTCCTTAAATGTCCCTGGCTGCCTTTCCAACCACATTTCCTAGAAATTCAATTTCACCAACCCAGGGTCCTTTCTCATTTCAGAACCTCTCACTTTTATTTTTTTTGTTTAAAATACGTTTCAGTTTCTTGCTTCTGTGGTACACCCTTCACCGCACTTGTCTCGCCTGAAACGCCTTCTCCTCCTCTGAGGCCTCCTTGATAACCACATTAGCATAGCATATTCTCTCTACTCTTTTCTCTCTCTTTTTTAAAAGATTTTATTTGTTTATTTTTAGAGAGGGAAGGAGGGAGAAAGAGAGAGAGAGAAACATCAATGTGTGGTTGCTGGGGTCATGGCCTGCAACCCAGGCGTGTATCCTAACTGGGAATCGAACCTGCGACACTTTGGTTCGCAGCCCACGCTCAATCCACTGAGCTACGCCAGCCAGGGCCTCTCTACTGTTTTCTCTTAAATGTGTTGTTTATCTTATTACTGACCACTGCCATTTTTTGTTGTTGGTTTATTGTCTCTCCCACAAGACTATAGGCTTCATTATGGCAGAGACTCAGGCTCTTACGTTCATTGTGATTATCTGTGATCTCTCCATCATGGAAGAATTTTTGGCTTAATAAAAATATATTTAACAATGAAAGAATGAGTGGGTGATTCAAAAATTACAAATTGGAAAAAGTGAAAACCACTGTACTAGACTTTCCCCTTCTTCTGATTCTTCAGAATATAGAGATAGAGAGATAGAAATGGATAGAACTTGTACTGAACACTTCAGGGCTTTCTTGTGACTTGGCATCTGCTAAATCTTTTTCTAGTAGCTGCACTTGAGATACTTCTTAGCATTTCTTCTCTACTATATTCAGTGTTGGTAGGACTACCAATCAAGTTGGCTTGCCCTACTCAAGCATGGAATAAAAATTAAATACACATATACATACGTGGTTTGACCTGATTCATCCCAAGGAAGAAAAATCCTAGTTACCTGGAATCCTGACCTTTTCAATTTTTTCAGCTATAAGTGAAATCTGTGAATTTACCATCCTATAATTGCTGTTACTGATCCAGCTAGAGATTGTTCCTGTTCCTTATAGAAGAATGGCCCTGCTGGTTGTTTATGTCATAGCATTACTGAGTGTGTCTCACTACGTGCTACACTAACGGCCTTGGCTGTGGTTACTGCAGCCTTCGTCTTTGAAGATATTCTTGTTCTTCCTACCTAGTGAGGCATCTAATAGGCTCTTAATTAGCTAGTGAGTGACGTTTGTTAAATAAACCTCAATCGCAGATTTGTCATTTATTTATATTCAGAATAACAAAAAGTTATTTCAGAGAGAATCTTTGAGTAGTTTTAGTAACAAATAAGAAACATCAAGCTAAAAGATTCTGAAACAAATCAATCATCATATATTGAGAAAATGGTAATGTGCTGACAATAATTCAAAACAGGTAAGACCTGGACTAGGTTTTGATTTCCAAGTCTCGGTAAACATCACATTTTTCTTTCTGATCAAAATTTCTTATATAGCAACTTTTAAATATGGAAATGAACTTACCAGATTCATAAGGTATATCCTATGGGTACATAATAAATTAAAACATATTGTTTTAAGTGCAATTCTTACAAGTAGGGGCTGTATAACTTGAACAAATTACTTAAATCCCTAACCTTCAGTTTCCCTTGTTCTGTTTTTTAATAATATTACCTTCCTAAACAAATTGTATCATGAATTAATCCAAGTGAAGCACTGACCACATGGGGTATATGATAGAGCAGAAATATTGGGCTCAATTTCTGACCATTTTGTGGATTACCATTGTTCTGATGAATGTATAAAATCGGCTTTTAAAACATCAATATTTTAGAGGCCAAGTGCACAGAAAGCTTTTAGTGCTCTTTAGAACGTTGAAGAAATTATTCAATTGCATACAACATTGACTTTGCTCCCACCTTTGTGGTTTGAGCTCCATAAATGTACGCCAGAGCTGCTATTGGTCTCGGTTTGTATTCTGTTTGTTATGTGGATCAAGAAGTTATGGAGCATCAAAAGCACCCAGATAAGATATGGGATTGTTTAAAATGCTGTGCAATTCAGATAAAAATATGTTCTGTTTTTCTGTGATTTTAAAACATAATCACCATTTCGTACAAGCCCTGTCAATTCAAAATGTTCCAAACTATTGTCCTACCAGTGAATGTGACAGTAGGAAGTGTGTATAGTCCTGGAGGTTTCACATTTAGTAGCTGTTTTTGCATGATTTTGCCTTCAGTAAAATTGTTATGATGAAATACACATTTCTTGTGTCCTGATTCATTCTTTCATTTTAATAACACACGATTTCCCTAGAAGTCTTGGGAATGGGTTGGGGCTGTTTGTTTAATGGCAACTATGTGACAACCTGTGCACTATCTGTTTTTCACAGAAAAAAGTTTCAGATTCCTAAGTGAATATTAGATACCAGCCTGTGACCACTGGAGATTACGACGCAACCGATATTTTCAGGCAAATAAAGAAAGAAGAAGCAGAAATTTCTCTTTAACCTCCAAACTAAAGAATTTTATTCTTCTTTAAAGACTGTGCATAGTTTGAAATTTGAAATTTTCACAAATAATTCACAAAAGTGTTGACAATTAACCCAACGTAAATACGATAAAAGTAGTACAAAATGATATAAACATCTTGTAGTTCTATTTCTCTACCCTGGGTTGCTAATTAGACTGGTTATTATTTTCATGAATAAATGAGTACATAATTTATATAGTTTTGACCCCTCTCTACCAAAAGACACAATTAAAGTTTTCATCAATTACAACCTGTGTATGAGGTTTTATGGGTTTGAGCTGTCTTTATTCATTTGCTTACACAATACTGAGGGGGAGTGTATGTCATGCTGCTCTACCCCATAAATTTTAAATGATAGTCTTCATCCATCAGATTAATAGTCCAATTAAGAGTGCACAGCGTGCCTTAGCTCCACCTGGCTCACCTCCCCCGGCTAACAAGGAGTTGATGTTTCTCGTTAGACTTGTGGTATTGAGATGAGTGGGATAATGGAGATTTGAACTTGCTGCTCCATTGTTAATCAACCCAAATATAATTCTTTCAAGCAGGAAAATATAATACCATAATTCTCATCAACAGCACATCTCCTGTGGGACTGTGCTAGCAACAGGGTCTTCTCAGCAAAAAATAAAACCTATTTGTTGCTCAGAGTTAATTGTAAACTATTAAAGATGTGACATTATCCAATGTGCCTAGACCTTTCGTGAGAGTTGCGATAGCACCACCAAGTCAATTGGTTAAAATACTATCATTTGTCTGCACGACTCTCTTTCAATGTAAAATGTTTCACATTATTAGGCAATGGAGTAGTCCTCACAAAGCTCAAGCTTAATCAAAGTAATGAGCAACATTAATCAAAGTCCAATAGGACTAATCAGGCTTCAGACAATGCAACCATTTTTTAAAAAGTTTGCTAATGAGTATTTCAAGTGGAAGTGAACGATTTTATTCTTCAGTAAAATACCCCTATTCATGAGCACCCACCGGAAACGGGAAACCCTGGAAGAGAGGCCAGCGCTGAGCCTTTCATAATCACCTACAAAAACTGCCTCAGCCACGGTCAGGTATTGAATATATTTGCATAATATGCAATTTCAGTGCCCGGTGGTTTTCTGAATAATGCGTCACTTGTCAAACTCCATCTTAGGTTAGCATAATGTTTTCCTCTAGCCACGGAAGGAGGCCGAGTCCATTTTGCATTCCTTTTCTGGGTTGAGGGCCGAACAAATGAAAAGAAATTACAAAATTCCAAACAAATTAAGTCAGCTCTGACAAAGCAGCAAGGGAACGAGACACAATGAGAGGTAGGGAGTGATTGTGTCCAGACCTTTGCCCGCCTGGCATTTATTTGCTCCTTTTTTTCAAACCACGTTAGCAGGAACAATGCTGCTCACCCCAAAGGCATCCTCAGAGATCCGCAAACACCCCTGGGCCCTGCGCGTACTTTACCCCACTGGGCGGAAGGGCCTTGCAGGCGTTATTAAATTAAGAACTTGAGATGGAAAATAACGCTGAATTATCCGGGCGAGTCCAATGTAATCAAAAGGGTTCTTTTTTTATTTGAATTTATTGGGGTGACATTGGTTAACAAAAGTGTACAGGTTTCTGCTGCACGATTCTACAACACATGGTCTGTTCACTGTCTTGTGTGTTCGCCACCCCAGTCAGGTCCCCGCCCATCACTATTTATACCCTCTCCATACGCTCCCCCACCTCTTTCCATCCCCCCCCCTCCAGCATTCATCACACTGTTGTGTGTGTCCATGAGTTTTTTCTTTCTTTTTTTTTTTTGCTCATTCCATTTACCGCTCCTCACCAAGCTCTGCCCCCCCAACAGCTGTCAACCTTCTCTCTGTCTCTGAGTCTCTCACTGTTTTGTTTGTTAGTTCATCCCGTTCATTAGGTGGAGACGAGAGGACTGGAGTCGGACAGGGATTCGAAGGTATCACCCCACCGTCTGTGAGTGAGGAGGAGGTGGCCACCAGCCAAAGAAAGCAGGCCGCTGTTAGAAGATAAAAAGGGCGAGAAAAGAGACTCTTCCCTGGGCACTCCAGCATTGTGCCGGCAGGCAGATGCCCTGACTGGAGCCTGCTGAGACCCACGGCAGCACCTGGCACCCGGGGCTGTGGGGTCAGAGAACTGGGCTGTTTTAAGCGCGGTACGGATAGCCTCCTGATAAAGCAACAGCAGGGGGAGTAATCACACCACTCACACTGCACCCGCCTTCCTGTGCATTATCCCACTGAAGGTCTTTTACGTGCCTCTGAACAGCCCCTCTTTGTTAGAACATCACATGGGCCTCCCTCAACTATTTTTCTCGAACACACATTGGGTGCGCACCTCCGGGTACCTGCGAGCCCGCTGTTCACAGGAGGGCTTGGCTGTTGAAGCGATCAGGGCTGAGGGGCAAGGAGAGACCCGTTCTTGTTGTGGGAGTCAGCAGATGTGCTGTGGGTAAGTATCCCTGCTGCAGTTTTCACTGCTTTTGTCTTCCTTCGACTTTATTGAAGACCTTGCAAATAGGCTTTCCTTACAAAATGGGAAATAAACCCGTCAGCTTGGAACTCATGACGCACCGCAGGCGGCTGTCAGCTCGCCACGTGCTGTACACACATCAAACACGTTTCTACGACTAGGAAATCACGTGGGCTGACACAGAAGTCCTGGGTCCCTCTCTTTCTGTGAAATTTAGCTATGTTGATGTACAGTGAATCCCCTTGGGGAAGTGTTCTGATCATTATTATCACTTTTTTTTTTACAGGCACACAGTTCATTTGAAACTGGAGAAACCACGACTCCAGTAATCTTGATTATAACAAGACAGTGGCCACACTGGGTGCATTTCTGCAGTCACGCCTCTGCTCTCTCCTGAGTCTGCATTGCCTTCCTTCCGTAGTCACCACTTAAACATTCTTAGCAAGAAAAAAAAAATTGAGATCTTTAAAATGTCTCTGATTTACGCTTGGCCGGTCGAGAGCTATCAAGGGAGGATGTAAATCCTGTGACCGATGACTTGTTCTCTTAAAATCAATGGCTGATCGTCCACATCCTAGAGAAATTGATTAGACATCACCCAGGTCTCTGCCCAAACTCTAATTAGATCATTATCTTAACTAATAAAGGAATCTGCTTCCCAAGGCCACTAGCATACATGATTTAGGCTACCTAGCATTCCCAAGGCCTTACGCGCCACCACAGGCATGATTTCTTGTTCTAACAGGAAGGAAATTTTACTCTAATGATCTCCACTCTATAAAAGTTTCCCTAGGATTTCACTGGATGAAAGCAATAACTCAAAATACTGAGTTAGTCTTTGACACAGTAGGTCACCAACAGTTCCTGGCGTGCTACCGTCTGGACCCGTGGTAGGTTTGCTCTCTGAAATCCCCGGAGGCCCCGCAGGCCCATGTCACAAGTTCTAGCCAGGGCCTTTGAAGGGCAGCAAAAAGATGTGTGCACCTCTCACTAACCGCACCGCGGACGCCACCAGGAAGTCTGCCCCCAAGCTCCTAGGGATGCTTCCCTCGCAGATTCCCTCAACTGGTGCAGGCGCCTCCAACACTCCACCCGCCTCGCTGGCCCCACACCGTGCTCTGTGGCGGGCCCACTGTGCACACCTCTGAGGGTAATGAGAGCGAGCTCTGCAGGTGGCTAGTGAGCATGCACAGGAAGCCGGCCTGACTCTGCTGGGCGGGGAGGAAGCACACGAATGTGAGCCTCCGTGTCCCCTGGGAAAAGCAACCACAAGGCCGCCAGCACCTGGCCTGGCTTTACAGGATCAAGAAAAGGACCCTGGTTGGCGTAGCTCAGTGGACTGAGCACGAGCTGCGAACCAAAGTGTCGCAGGTTCGATTCCCAGTCAGGGTACATGCCTGGGTTGCAGGCCATGACCCCCAGCAACTGCACATTGATGTTTCTCTCTCTCTCTCTCTCTCCCTCCCTTCCCTCTCTAAAAATAAATAAATAAATAAATAAATAAATAAATAAAGATCAAGAAAAGGCATACATCTTAGGGAGTCCTGCCCAGGACATGATAAGAAGTAGGGGGCATGCACATGCATAAAGAAGGTCTGAGAAGCCTCGAATCCCTAACGGGGCTGATGGAAGATCCTTCTTTCTTGGATCAAGTCAGTCAATGCCGGAGGAGGTGGCTGCTTCTTCAAGTGTGAAGACAGCAACATAAGACATTAAAGAAGACAAATAATTAAGGAAACATGATATGACCAATGGAACACAATGACATTTTTCAGTAACTGACCCCAAGGATATAAAAATCTAAAATTTTGCCCAAGAAAACTTGACTTAAGGAAGCTCTATTTAATGGAATGAGGAAAATAATACATAAACAAAGTAAGCAATTAAATGGATATGTAAATTATTAAAAAAAAACAGATATTCTGGACCTGAAGAATGTCATGAATAAAGTATTTTTTAAAATGCAACAGAGAGCATTGCCAACATGTGTGACCAAGCAGAGGGGTCATCTGTGGTGAGGGATCATGTGTAATTACCCAGCCAGGGGAGAACACAGAAGAAAACAATAGAAAAGTGAAGAGAGTCTTGTCAACGGTGAGTTACCATCAAAAGAAACAATTTAAAACTACTGAAAACCCAGAGGAGAGACAGGGAGAAGGAGACAGAATGCTTGTTTTTTTTTTTTAAAGTGTCTAAGGTTTTCAATCATTTCAATCTGGGGAGAAATTTAAACATTCCAACTCTTGGAGATCTGAGGTTTCCCAAAATTTGCAAACCAAAATAACCTTTTTCAAATCACATTACAATAAAAATAAGAGACAGCGAGAGAATTGTAAAAGCAGCAAGAGAGAAAAAACTGCTCCCATATAAGGGAACGCTCGTAAGTCCACTGGCAAATCTCTCTGAAGTCCCGCAGGCCAAAAGAGAATACGCAGATGTGTCCGAGCGAGCCGAGGGGGAACCTGCCAACCAGCAGCACTTTACCTGGCGAACTTGTCCCTCAGGAATGAACGCGAGGGTCGCGGAAGAGGGAGTTTGTGAAACACTAAACTCGCTTCACAAAAACGCTGACAGTTCTTCAAGCTGGAATGAAGGACATACTAACACTAACAACACACTAACAACATGAAAACATCCAACACACTGGTCATGAGTACGTGTAGTCAAAGTCAGAATATTCCAGTCCTGTAGGGTGGTCTGTTAATCACTAAACTCCAGAATAAAGACTGAAGGACAGAGTATTAAAACAACTATAGGTATAATAATTTCTTAACGGATAGTTAATTGTATATTACTACTACACAATTTATAATAAATCATGACATCAAAAACATAAAGCAGAGGGAGGAGTAAAAGACAGCATTTTTGTATGGGATCAAGTTGCTATCAGCTTAAAGTAGACTGTTATATCTATAAGATGTTTTATAAAAGCTTCGTGGTATGTAAGCCACAAAGTAAAATCCTGCTGTAAATATATGAAAGATAAAGAGAAGGGAATCAAAGCATATGAACCAAGGATACTCAATGAAGAAAAAGTCTCTTCAATAAATATTGAAAATTAATGTATAGTCACATGAAGAAGAATAACATTGGGCACCCAGCATCCTGCACAGTGGCTGTAAAACTCTCTTTCGTGGAGGGACTGCTCTGAAAAGAAAAAACATGTCGCCTTGAGTCTTAGTTTCTAGAAGCGGAAAAATCCCTTCCGAAAACACAAGCATTCTCTCTGCAGGTCTTTCTGGAAAGACTCACACCTAAAAGGAGGTGAGGAGTGGGAAAGCCCGCCACAGACTGGAGATAGAAAGGGACCTGCCCATCCTCTCTCTGTGACACTCCCTCTGGGCTCTGGAGTCTATTGAAATGCTCTCGTGTTTTCCTACTGTGGAGAGGGAATCCGTCTGCACCATGAGAGGTACATGGCCCTGTCTGCAGTCAAGGAAGTAGCCTTCGAAGACACAACGGAGACTGTCGTGGGCGTGGTCTCCAAGAGCAGCCTGAGAGCAGTGACGTGCAAACAGTGGCCCCTCCTCACCTGCAAGTGGGGGGAGCAATCAAGTCACAATTCTAAACACAGAGTGCGTCCATGCAGTTATTTACTTTGTAAAAGTGATTCAGGAGTTCATTTTTCCAATATCTTTATATCTCAAAGTGCTCTTGTTTCTAGTAGTCTGTCTTCCTCTGTGCCAGGCATTTGGAGGTGCATTGCATCTACTATTCAATGCACTCCCCGCGGTCCTCCCATCTTAAAGCGCTGACAGCTGATGGAGCGCGCCCAGGTGCAAACATCAAGCGCCGGCAGAGACAAAATCCAAACTCAGAATTTCCAGCTGCAAAAACACATACTGCTAATTGCAGATCCAGTTGTACTGAGAAAAAATGCAGACAGTAAATTTAAAACCATGAATAGCCTTCTGAAAATTTTAATCCTGCAAAAGACCGACCCATAGTTTTATAATTTTATTATCAGCACTAGACATTATCACCACCTATAACACCTTGTTGCCCTCTAAATAATTAATACGTGTGAAACAATGTCATAAAGCCACTGATAACTTCATATCTCCAAATAATGTCAGCTCCTCTCATATTTGTTCCCAAGGATACGGTGACATTAGAAGGTTAAAATCAATATTTTGAAGAGTCTAAGTTGATGTCAGAAAAGTTAGTAAAGAAATACAGTTATAGCTCTTTTCCCTCGAGCTACTTTGGTTCTCATTAGAGGAGAAATGTTTTTCAGATGGAAGTCACTTCAGGAGCCCGCCAGCCAAATGCAGTATCATGTGCAATTACTGAAGTAAGACATACCCCCAAATTAGGCAAAATTTAGTGTGACGCATTCTCAGGGACCCACAAAGGCAATCTTTCAGTCTTTGCCCATATGTCCTGCCCTCAATGTCATTTCCACCACCCCTATGTTAAAATGCCTATGCCAGCGCCCCCTCCCCTACTTCCTAATCTCGATTTTCCCATAGAACATACCACCTTTCTAATATCCCCTGTAGGTTATTTATTCATGCATTTATTTGCTCTCTTTCTCTTCCCTACTAGGCTGCAAGGACCATGGGGTAAGAGTTTTCTGTCCAGTTTGTTCACTATTGGATTCAAAGTATCTAGAACAGGACCTGAGAAGACACCCACGTGTCTGAAACCCATGACAGGCGTTTGCCCTGAACGCCAGCTGAGGCGTCGCTGCTGCTATTGATACTTGAGGAAATCATTGCAGACGCTGAGGTGCAGCTACGTCCTCAGACATGGGGTCTGGAGATCAAGCAGTGAGGACAGCGCAGAAAACAGATGACATGGGTTCAAGACTGCTAGTGTGGGTGGCGCCTGGCTTGTCACCCTACTGCAATTGTCCGGTGAAAGCATATGAGGACGTGACCTAGGCCCACTGGATTTGATTCGAGAGACATGCAGAACAGGCCTCAAAGGTGTGCAGGTGTTATTATTAAACAGTTTGGCAAGGGGGTAGAAATAAAATATAAAGAATATGGAGACGATGCATTGCGGTGCAATTTTGAATCCTGGGGATGTTGAATCCTCCATATTGCCATGAACAGATGCATTAATCAATGAAAATGTAGGTGTAGAGAGAAAAGATGAATTCAATATTAGGCACTTGTTCTTCACGGGAAGCAGTTTTGCCCTTCGGGGGACATGAAGAAAGTCTGGAGACCATTCTCGTTGTTATAACTTCAGGTGATGAAAGAGTGTCACTGGAGTCCCTTTGACCAGAGTACCTACAATGAGTCCTTTATACTGCAATGCACCCACCCTGCATTTGCACCCTAAGGTGCTCCCTCCATGAACCCACACTTTATGGCACTCCTACCAAGAACCCAGACCCTGTGCTGCTCTTACCATGAATGCACGCCCTGTGGTGCTCCTACCGTGAACCTACACCCTATAATACACCGCAATTACAGGGTCCAAAATAGCAAGAGTGCTGAGGTTGAGAAACTCTTAGTACAGACCTGCTGAATTTGAGACACCTGCTATTATTCACATAAAACCACTCAAAAGTCAGATCTAGAATTCAGAAGAGAGGTTTTCTCCAGTAATATAGTTTAATATTCATATGCTAAGTGGTTCTGATGGTGTTGTGGGAATAATTAAAATCATCCTGAAAGCGCTGTTTGAAACGGAAGCCAAACACAGACCCTGGACAAACACACTTACACGTCCGTGGACAATTACGGAAGGCGAGTCGGAGAGAAGGACGGAAAATGTGGGTGAAATGCTGGAGAGAGATGCTATAGTGGTTTAAGAAAAATAAAGTCGAAGTAGATGTTCAAATGGCAGGAGATGGTTTTTCCTTTTTATTGAGTTTCCTGGGGTCAATTCAGTCGTTACACTGGTTAACACAATTGTGCAGATTTCGGGTGCACAGTTCTACAACACGTCCTCTGTACCATCCACGGTGTACTCGCCACCCCAGTCAAGTTCCCATCCATCACAGATCCGAGCATCGGTGGGATGATTGTGGGAGCATGGGGGGAGGAGAGGGAGGAGGAGATTATAAGGGTGATGGACACCATTTATCAATGGTGATGGACAGTGACAGGTGAAACTACATGTTTCTTTCTTTCTTTGAGAAATGACAAGGAATAGGCAAGATGCAAGACACAGTCTGATCAAGTCTCCAAGTGGCGGATGCTGGGCCACTGGCACACTGCTGGTGCCATTACAGGGAGGGAACAAAACCAGAGGACACCATTTCCAGGTGGAGCTCAGGCAGAGAGAGAGACAGGTGTAGGCAGGAGAGAATCCTACTGGTCTGGGTGAGTCTTCCCTCTCCTGCTTGTTGACTTTGACCTCCCTGATCCTGGGTTTCTTCTTCCGTGAAGCAGTGATAATAACTCAGCTTACTCAGGTCTGCGGGCAGGAATAAATAGGGGGTGAGTGGGGGGTACCCACTTCCCTCAGATCCCTTTCCTCACCTTCTCCTCCTCAGGGCTCTGAATCCTTCTCCTCTTCTTCCAACCCCCCCCCAGGGAGCTTTGGCCGATGGCAGCCACTGGCAGGGTAGAGGGTAGGAGGGAGGGAAAGGTCCAGACATTTCTTCTTTGTTTCCTGGGCGCCTTCCCCAAGGCAGCAACTCCTGCTGCATGCTCACCTCTCCAGTGCCTGCAGCGCAGCTGTGTTGCAGTGGTGGGTCCCCCATGCTCCGTCATCCTGGCTGTGGGACACCCGTCCTCTTGCCTTCACCCATCCCTAGGCACCGTCCCAACGCCCTGTGACACCCCATTGTGCACAGTTTAGCTGCTCTGCTGCTGGAGCCGCTCTGCAGACCACCCGGTGGGAGAAGTCGCCCCGTTTGTCAGCGCCGTGGTGTTCGGGGAGCCTGACTAGTGCGGAGGCAATCATTAAGATGATGCCCACATTCCCTCATGGGTGTGTTGAGTTGGAAATATTAGTAGCAAGTTCAGGAGGGTGTATAATTCATAGAGGGCTCAGCATGACTTACTCACGGGTGTCTGACTCATTGGCACAGCACCTCACCATCAATAGATAATGAATCCATCCCCGACTTACTTATTTTTTATATTTATTATTTTCTGCTAAAGAGAAACCAATACATTGTTTAAAATGAGATGCTCTTCTTTCATGCACAAATTCATGAAAATTATATCTCTTGAGTTTCCGTATAAAGGAGTCTAGAATCCACAGGGAATGTTTTCAGCTACTGTGAGTTTCCAATTCTTCAAATGGATGTTTCTTCCAAGGGCGCTCGAGAACAGTGACGGGCAGAATAGCAAACGCACTGGGGAAAGTTGTGTCTGTACACGTGTAAATTAGTGGAGCCAAGAAATGTTGGTGTCCGATGCCAAAACTGAGTACAATGAGGAGCTTCAGAAAACACGAGAGAAATTTCAGGAACGTTCCATGCCGTTACTCAGCATCCTTTGTCAACTACACCACCCTCGACAGCCCTAATCCATATATCTGTCAAAGCCATTCATCTCATTCAGTCTAACTCTTTCATTTTAGCATTCTTAAAATAAAAAAAAATAACTCTTTGAGGATGAGGACTTAATTCTTACGTTAAAGCCAAACTATGGGCAAAGGGGTTTTTCCTCAGGGCTGGTGTGGCTCCCTTCCCCCAAACTTTGCTCTTCTCCCTCCAGTCCATGGCTCGCCGTTTGAAGCCCCCCGAGCCGTCTCCTGTCCTTGTCACTCGGCCAGACCCTTGGGCGCACAGAGAGGCCAAGTCTGGAATGCTCGGGGAAAATGAAGCGTGAAGAAATATTCTCTCCCTTTTCCTTTTGATCGCCCCAATTTGCTAGGCAGGCTGACAGATCAAAGGCCTGAGCTGCAGGCGCCCGTTGCAGGGCCCCCCCGCCCACCTCACAGCAGGTAGGCGTTGCATTTCCTGGAGCCCGTTTCTCGTCTAGAAACAGAGGTAATAGTAGGTGTGTGCCCACCCCTGTCATGAGCAGTAAGAACCAAATCACATGTGTACAAATACCTGCTTGCCTATACGGTTCCCAAAACCACCCTCATGGAGGTTTAGGATCCCAGGAGGAGGGGCATTTGTGAGGGGGGAAGGCTTGACCAGCTGCACCCATCAGTGATACCCTGTTATTCCCGGGCCCCACGCCAGCCCCGCATGTGGGTCACCCTGGCGTTCACTCTGTCACATTAGGCTTCTCCCCTACACGGGTGGTGGTTGCAATTGTGCAGGCTGGACGGTTACCGAGCCACGGTTCACGGGTCTGGAAAGGCAGGCGGGAGGACCACGGAACGGGCCTGTAAGTGAGCCGTCACCAAGGAGGTGCCCCCGCAGCGTCGGGCCGCACAACTAAAGGGCACGGACGGAGGCGGGACAAAAGCTTTTCTGCTCTGCCCTGGACAACACGTGATGTTAGCACCTGTGACTCTCCGTTGTATTTGATTAAATGGAAAAAATAAAGCTCTGATGAGGTCATGGCCACCATCGGGGGTTGCAGGACTAGTGACCAGGCCACTAACTGGGGAAGAGGAGAACCTGGAGCCCGCACCAGGTGAGGGCGGTGGTGGGCCATCGCGGGCGTGGAGAGATGTTTGCCCGCCACCTCATGTCACTGTGTCTGTGAACAAAGAGCCGGAAGAGTCGCAGGCACAGTGGTCGTCGGTTTGCTGTGACACCTGCAGCCCGCATGATGTCCCCGGGGGAACAGCAGATACAGGGGGGCTCCGCACTTGATGTGATTGCTTTTGGCTCTGTGCACAGTCCAGTCGGGCTGCTCAGGTGGACACAGGCCATTTCGTGCCTCTGCCACTGCCCTCGGGGCCACCAGGCCTCCACCCGCCGGTGAGCAGGCCTGACTCCCGGACCAGGTGGCCACCAATGAGAGGGGGCAGGGGAGACACGGAAGGTGAAAACAAGGACCAAAGCAGCGAGGCTCAGACAGAAAGGACATCGCCATCACACAGGCTGGAGAGGACCTAGGCCCAGACATGGGGGCCAGTGGACTTCAGGGGCCTTCCAGGTCCGGAGATGATCACGGCCTATGGTGACTGATGACAACGTGCCGGCTGAGCCTCGAAAGACTCTCGATCCATTCACTCCTTCCACCCTCAGGGGGCCCTCCACCTGTGCCCCCTCCACCTGTGCCCCCTCCACCCCTGCCCCCTTCCATCCGCACGCAGAGACGGGGACCTGAAGAAGGGACGGTTCCGGGCCCAGCCCTGCATCACGGGGATGCAGGCGGCAGAGCAGGCGTTGGCCCTGCTGCCTGGCTCTGGGCCCAGACTGCGCCCTGCCCCTGCCCCCCCAGCTGTGCACTGAACCCCAGTCTCCACACCCTTCCTACTCCCCCTCCCCCCGCAGACCTGCCTGCGGGCTCCCTGCTTGTCGCCGGTGGACTGTCACTCGACCCCCCTGCCACACAGCACCTCTGAGGTGGCCACGCAGCCTGCCCCTGCACTTGGCCGCCCTCCGTCTCCTGTCGAACTGATCACTGTTTCTCCTGCTCCTCCCTTCCTTGCGTGGGGCTCCTCGTGGCCCCGCTGGGCGGTGTTTGCAGCCGCATGGGACAGGGGCGTGCTCTTCTTTTCTTTTTGCCAGCTAAGGACTAGATCCCACTCTCCCTGGGCCACCTCAGCGGGCAGCAGCTACATGCTTCTCACGTGCTGTCTCGATTACCAGTCCCTCGGTGGGGCTGAGGGGTGGGGCTGAGGGGTGGGGCTGCCCATCACGGTGACTGGTCTCTCCTTTCTTCTCCCTATTTTTTTTAGTCTCTTGGAGCACTCGGAGGGTCTGCTCAAAGCTCTGAACCTCCAGTGAGAGAGTTTACATATGCAAATAGCTGTAAAATGAATATACGCTAACATTAAACACTTCCCCCCTCACCTGTTTCCTATGATGGTGAATCTTGCTTCCAAAGTGACCGTTTCGCCTCTCAAGTCCCTTCCGAACTTGGCCCCCACCTTTCTGTGTGACTCTGGCGTCACAGCAGCCCCCCGGGCAGAGCCACCCTGTGGCCGCTTCCTGGCACTCCAACACTCCGTGCAGCGGGCACTTGGCATGTTCTTAGGGAAACACGCACCCTCAGCACCCACACCCACTCACAGACGCGCCCGCTTCTCCTCCCCCTCTGGCCCTGTCCCGCTCTGTCCACGAGACTTGAGATGAGCAGTGTCGCTCTGTCCTTAAAACCGGACGAACACAATGGAATATGACTCGGCCATAACAAAGAAGGAAATCTTATCTTTCGTGACAGCATAGGTGGACCTGGAGAGTATTACGCTATGTGGAATAAGTCAGTCATAAACACACAACACCGTAGGATTTCACTCATGCGGAATCAAATGAACAAAATAAACTAACGCGCAACATAGAGGCAGACTCACAGATACAGGGAGGAGACCGGCAGCGGTCAGAGGGGAAGGGTTTGGGGGACTGGGTGAAAGAAGGTGGCGGGACTATGAAAAAAATCCTCATACGCACAAACAACAGCGCGGTGATGGCCAGAGGGAAGGGGGCTGGGAGAAGGGCAAACGGGGTAAAGGAGGGATAAATCGTGCTGGAAGAAAGCTTGACTCTGGGTGGTGAGCACACGGTACAATATACAGATGACGTGTCATAGAATCATGTGCCTGAAACCCGTGCAATTTTATTAACCAGTGTCGCCCCAACGAATTCAATTTAAGAGAAACAGGCCCGCCCGAAGGGTGAGCATCTCCCACGGCAGGCGGTGAGCTGCAGCTTCTGCGCAGAGGCGAGGTGACAGTGCTCACTGCCGGTGACGGTCCGCGCCCGCTTCAGGGAACTCGTTCGCAAGGCAGGAGCCTAAAACCTGGCGGTAACACACAGGCACCCCTGCTCTCAGAACAACAGCCGTGCGTGAAACCGAACCCTGTCTACTGTGACCACCATCTTCCAGAAAGGCCTCTTGAGACGCCCTGTTTGTGTGAGACCGCCTTAGCACACTTAGGGCGCCCCAACTCTCCCGTCTTGTTCTCCCTCAATTTCTCCTCCTTCTCCATGTCTTACGCTGTTCTTAACAACACAGAGGATAACTCGGAAGAATATACGTTTGTATAACTTTGAAGGCCATGAAGGGGCCACTGTTACATTCAAATTGTTGTTTATGCCAACAGAGTGCTCAAGTTTGTAAACAAACATGTCTTAGGATTTTGCCTCTCAATTTAGGCTTAAATTTGATGTCATCCTTTCTTAGTTCATAGAATGATGATGGACTGAAGCTCTTTTTTTCCTCCATTTGGTGATTTCGCTTATTTTGCAAGAAAGCGCTCTGCTTTACACTTCTCCAGACAGTTGCGTGTGTTGGCAGTTCCACCGACAATAATACCCAATATGGGATCGTTTCAGAAACACCGTTTCCCCAGTCCTGGGCAGCACTGACGCAGGGGCCCACGTGGTCAAACCGACCCGTTTGGAGTGTGGCCCGGTAGCCTGTGGGTGGCCAGGGGCACTGGGCCGGCTCAGGCCACGCAACACCAACTGCAATTCCAAGTCCGCTGAACTGTCAGCAAAGCTGCCACCGTATTTCCAGTGGCCCTTGAGAAGCTAAATGGATGGAGCATTACGTCAGGCCCTGAGGACTGTTCTGGGCTGTCTTTGAAGCAGAAAAATAGCAGGCTCACTCAGACACGCACTTGAGTATCTGCTCCTGGGCATCAGACCGAATGAATAGTTACAATAACCAGGTCGTCGCCAGACCTTAACTGATAGGTCAATTTTTCTGTTTGTTTTGTTGGACTTTGAATTTTTTAGAGATTTTCTTCCCAAAAGTCGCTGGTTAAAGACCAGCCGTGGGGTCCCCAGGTCCCACAGAATTCTACTGCACTAGTAATTTAGACAACACGAACTCAAGGTAAACAATCCTAATGGTGAGGAACAAGCTTCCTGAGCCAACATCAGCATCCATGATAGTTTTTCTCCTGGAAAAAAAAATGGAGTCCAGAGTGTCTCCTTGGTGCAGGTTTCTACTCCTTAAGACAGTGACTTTGCCAGGAGGGTGACTTCGGGGAAGCTCTTCGACTCGGCCTCTGTGTGGCTCAGCAGCGAAACACAGGGAGCAATGCAAGAACTGGACTCACCTTCCACTGCTTCCCTGGCCGCAACCCTTGCTTCCTGCAAGCTCCTCCGAAGGCGCTGGCTGGTGCTTCCTCGGCCTTGGCACGGGTCCCTCCCCCCACTGCCCACTTACTGTCCAGGGCGCGGGCCGGCGGGTCGCACTGCCACACCCGGGCAGTCCCCACAGCTCGTCATCCTGGTCTTTGAACTTCCCTGTGGCTTTTAAAAGCTCAGTAAGAGTTGGGGAAAACATAAGAAACCAGCCGGATAAAATTTTTACATGGAGCGCATGTCCAAAAGGTGAACAGAAACAATGCTAGTCACTATTCCACGGCTTGCTGGTAAGGTTTTGTATAGGCGCCTGTATCCAATGACCTCATGTTTACGTGGTTTTCTCCTGGCTTTTCACCTGTCACAGAACTTGGTTAGCTGAAAGGAAAATGTGCACATTATATCCCTAACATTACGGAAACACTGAAAACAAATGCGAAGGGTTATGCTCATTTCATACACGGGTTAATGTTTAGTGCAGCCCTTGAATGACCTGTTTTTCTTCCCCGAGCCCTGCTGTGGTTATTAGGATTACCATCATATTTATAAGGTAAATAAGATGATAACACAGGCAGAGCACGGAATCCGGTGTTAGGGCAGGGATTTTCCCCGCAACACCGGTTCAGGGAGATAGCACGAGGGCCGGGAACAGGTGCAGGCGGGTGTCCGGGTCCTGGCCCCAGGTCCACTGCTGGCCACGTGCCCCGTCCTGGCGATGTGACCTTCTGCCCACTGAAGGCCTCCACTGGCCACAACATAATCACGAGGGAAAGAGCTTCAGTTGGACCAATGACCCATTTTGAAGAACTGCGTGTGGCTCTTTTCGAAAATCTCTTAAGAGGTGCAAAGTTTTGTTGTTGTTGTTCTGTTTTTGAGAGGCCACTCGCCAGTGGGAGCACCAGGCTCCTCTCCCGTCGGGCGTGTTCATTGTCCCTAACAAGGGGGGACGCATCGAACGGTCCCTCTCCCCCAATGCAGTGCACCCTTGGGTTGTTCCATTAGCTGATTGCAATCACCTTTATGTTGAACGTCAAGTGTGTAATTGGGACACGAGTGCTTTCATCGGAAACCTTGCATTTCCAGGTCGCGCAGATCCTCACTCTTCGGTTTCCAGGGACAGCGGCCCCTGGGCGCCAGGCCCTGAGACCTCAGCCACAACCCACCCACGGATGAGATTAGACAAAAGGGGCAAAGCACCTCCTTTCTAGAACCCTTCTTGGGGGCAGGGGGAGCAAGAGGGGTCCAATAGAAATGATATTAAAATAAAATTACCAGGCAAGTAAGAGGAATCTTAGTCTTACATAATTCAGAGATACAGGCTATCTTAGAAACCTCCAAGTCCCTGGTTCTCAAACTCAGTCTCGTGAGGGGCCTCTTGACTTTCTATTTCATTTACTCGTTTCTGTTCACTTGTCAACCTCAGACTTCCAATCTCGAGGAACCACACTCTATCGACGGCCGGGACGAGTTGGAAGGGGACCCTGAGCACCAGGTGAAACGCACCCCGCTGACGCCTTCTTTCCACCCAGTTGGACCCTTAGCACGGTCCCCGGCTGACCTGGCCTGGGTCCTTCATGCATTGTGGTCATAGACTGTGAGCTGACCTTTGTGTAAACAGGACAACCGTGCATTTGGATGGAGGGCACTGAAGAGTTGCTCAGCGTCGACACACACTCCATGCCTGTATCTACAACTGTTTTCACACACAGGCAGCAAGTCCTCTGAGGACCCATGCTCCCAGGTGACGGCGCTTTGAGTACCTGCACACGTGTGCTCGCAGAAAACTGGGACACAGAGATACGACCTAGCCCATCAAAGCCACGCAGACCAGCTACCTCAGGACGGGTAGAGTCTAGACCCCCTTATTCCGGCACCACCTGTCTCCTCAAAGCAAAGCTCAGCAAAGGGACACCGTGGGAGTCGCATGTTGGAGGCCATGGCTGGGCCCTGCAGAACCACCACCGGGTGACCGTGGAGAAAGTACGGAAGGTGTGAAATAATGAGCGATTTTGGAGCTGAGCAGATCAGGGATGCACGAGCATGAGCAAAGCCGAGACGCTCTCCGGGAAAGCCAGAGGCCTGTCTTGTGGCCAGCGCTGCCCTGACAGCACGCTCCCCAAATTAGAAGGCGGCACCCACGCAGTGAGCAGCCTCTGGGAGACGGCTCTGCCTCCCTGACAGCCTCTGTCACCCGCAGAGCTTCAAGAAGACACTCATGAGTGACAGCCCTGCTTGGCTGGCTGGGACTTTTCCTCCAGTTTTTTCTCTTTCCCCATGAAGAGTTTCTTTTTAAACTGAAGTGATTATTCTCTAAGAATTGTACAAAGTTCATCGTAAGAGAGTCCCAAGCCAGGGCAAGCTTTTTATTTTTCTTTATTTTCTAATTCTTCCACAAGTATTTTAACTTCCCCAAGAATGCCCAGGAATGGAAAGAGTATAAATACGATGAAAGAAATCTCAGCACAGAAACACCTAAGAAAGAAATGAAAGAACACCTCCAAGAGCCAAGACTGCTTTTCAAGGAAAAGGAGAAAAGTAGCACTCCAAACACCAGAAAGAGAGGCACGGTAACTCTGGCGGAGACCGAGCGTCAACACAGGGAGAAGGTGTCGGCCACGCGTCTGGGGAACACAGTTTGGTAACATTCAGGCAGCTCCTCCGCCTTCCTCTTCCCCATTTCCAGAGCCTGGAACAAACCACAGAGAGGAAACCTGACGGAGGTTTTCATCACCTAATGAGAAATGCTCAGATACTTGAATCTTCACCGTGTTTTACAAAACACAAAAATTAGTATGTAAAAAGTCCGGTCTTCCCCGCAAACAGCACGCTCTCTCGCGACACGCTGTTAATAATCTCCGGGAGTGAGTCACTGGGCGCCGGGGAAGTAGCATCCTGCCAGTTGGAAGTGATTAATATACGTCTCTGGGCTTTCAAGCCCTTTTTCTTATAAAACCGTTGTTTTTCCTTTTATACCCGCCGCCCTAAGCTGAATTCTAGAGAACTGAAGCCTAATTTAATTATGTTCATTGAATTCCAGTAAGTAGATTTTCACTGATTTTTCCTCCCATTTTTCAAACGTTAGCTCCGCGAGATAGAGCAGCCCTTGAGACTGGCGCACCAGGGAAATGATCGGGGCTCTTCCACGGAGTTTGCGATGGAGACCTGAACTTCCCAGCCAACGCTTTGTTCCTCTCCTCTTTGCTCAGGCCTTGAGCAATGCCCACAGACTCCGCCCCTTCTGCCCGAACCCTGGACCAGATTTCAGCTCCCTCGGTGATGCACAGGGGGTGGCCCCAGACACCCAGGCCTGAGAACCCGACTCAGCCTTTCTTTTCCACCCACGTCTCCAAGCCTCTGGCCTCCGAAGTGCCCAAAGTCATTGTTTAAAGTGGGGACTGAGATAAGCCAACGGGGATGGGTGAGTCCTGGGTATTCCAGAGCAGGAAAAGGGTTTCGGGGACCTCCTCGGACAGACCCAGCAGGGTCTGGGGGTCCGTGCAGCCACAGGCGCCGCTCCCCCGTGCGTCCAGTTTGTCACGCGTTTCCCAGCATCTCCCGAGGGCCTTCCACAGCACAGGCTGTGATGTCGGAGCAATCTCGAGCGTCGGAGCCTCCTGGAATATCGCCTCCCTTCCTCTGCCTCTCGCAGAGTGGGTTCCAGAATGATCAGCGCGGCGGGAGCTGCGCAGGCAGGCGTGCTGCCCCAGGTTGCTCTGGCAGCAGGAGGCAGGGAGCCAGAGGCGGAGCACGCGGAAGCCAGAAGGACCCACAGACAGGACCATCCTCGGAGGAAAAGGGGGGAAGTGAGTGGCGGCATGACCTTGGGGCAGGAGGGGGAGGCAGAGCCTTGGCCAGCAAGGGTCCCAGGATGCTGTCTTCCCTGTCAGATTAGGACTCGGTCACTCACTGAGAGACGAGGGGTCCGAAACAGACCGGGTGCAGGAAGAACACGGAGCACCTACACATACCGACCTCGCTCTGTCCCATGTGGAGACTTCAGCACACAAACACGGAGCCCAGGGGCCCCGATGGAGATCTGGAGACTGGGGGACACTGATGGTCCAGTTCTCTGTCTCGGTCCAGAGGCAAAACAATCAGCCAAAATAGGTAAGATAAAGCCTTTTGCCTGACGGCGAGCGCTCGGCACCCACCGAGTGGAGCAGCCCAGGCACACCGGGGGAAGCAGAGATGATTATAACCACTTTTCTGGGGTCCCCACAGCTCCGCGGGCCTCGCTGCGTGTTTTAATCAGACTCCGAGTCAAGGGGCGGTCCGTTAGAGAGTCTTGACTGGTTGGAGCCGTTATTCACAGACACATTTTCTCACTGATGTTAAAGAAGTATTTCTCCCAGGTAAAGGAAATAAATAAACATTGTTACGGTGCTTCCAGAATATTGGAACGTTTCTTATAGACTAGAAGGACCGTTATCAATCCTTTGAAAGCTTTTTTGTCAAAATGTTATGACTTAAATTGCACAGGAAGAAAATTTTCCCATCAGCCCTGCGTGCCTGGTAGCAATTTGGGATGAAAAAGGAAATGAAATACAAACAAATAATGAGCCGAGTGCAATAAGCCCTGGTGGACAATTAGGGGCAAAAACCAAGCACACATTTAAGAAAGTCCGGGATGAAAAATGACCCTATTACTTTCACATCCACGCTGTGCACCTGATGAACCAATTTTAATTAAAAACAGACACTGTAATATTTCTAAAGAATGGAATGGATTCTCAGTAACGGCAAAGTTTACAAAAACCGTAGGAATGAATTGAGGAGAAAGGACAACCCGTTGTGGGACAATGTCTTGTCTGCGCTCACTCTGCACTGAGCGTGCCTGGGAGAGTCCAAGGAGAAGACACCGAAGCCATATACAGAGATAGGTATAGGTATAGGTATAGGTATAGGTAAATATACACATATAATAGATATATACACATATGTGGTACAGGCTGTGCCCCGTGATGCATTAAGGAGAAAATACTCCATCAGGCAAAGGCTGGTGACAGCAACCTCGATGCTACTGAAATAAACAGCAGACAGTACGTCTCCCTGCGCCAGGCCAAGCACCAGGCCTGCGAGACCCGGACTAGACGACGATGATGCTTGAGCTTCTTCCTTCACGTCCAGCCCACCTTCTCCCAGCCACGGAGCCAGCCAAGCATAAGGCAACATTGGTCCTGCCATTTTCTTAATCACGACACCTCACTGGGCCCTGGGGACGCTTAGGCAGCATGTGAACTGAATACGCAAGCTTCTCCCAGGCCCACACAAGGCTTTTCTGAACACGTGTAGATGATTTCTTGCTGAGTACGTCATCTGTGTTTGTTTACATGTCGGCTTAAGCTCCTGGAGGTGTGTGGCTTCACACTGTGTCCAGGCGGCATCCCTTCCGGCCTTTCTGTGGTTGCCTCCCGGCTGCGGGGAGCTGCCGAAGCATTTTAGACTCTCGTGGATTTCCAAGCTTGTTCTGACGTCCAGCTGAGTGGAGGCAATGGCACGGGTCTGCTTTGCACACCGGTTCCCCATTCTGCAAGGTGAGCTGGGCCCTGTACACCCCACAGCCCTTCCACACTCCCCCGAGCCGTCCCCACTCCGCGCTTGTTTGCTTCGTTAATAGCCCCACGCAAGCCTCCGCAAGTCTCAGAGGCACAGGTCAGAAAGTCGTGGCCAGCCGTGTGCCACCGGCATTCTCGGCTCCACTTCCTGGCTGTCAACTGCGAACACAAGGATCCAGCGAAAGAACCCTAAGGGGCCGAGTGTGGTAACCTCGAGTTCGCCCCAAAGCTTCCCTTCACAAACAAAGCTCGAACTCTAAGCTCAACAGTCATTCTGCTTTGTTTCCACACACTAATGTGCTCAACACAGTCGGGCGATGCCGACTGTGCACATGCCATGAAGTGATAAATACTTTCTCAGAAACAGAAGACATCAGCAAAGATAATGGACGTCAGCAATAGCTGGCTCCTTAGATACGAGAGAGAGCCTTATGTATAGAACTTTCCCAGACCCTTTAAATCTCCAGATTCACTGTCTTAGTGTATATATTTAAATAAATTAGCATAAGCATAAGCCTCCAAGAGACTCTTCCTAGCAGCACGCTTTATTTATTTCCAGCGCAGTGCCGAGACGTCTGCGGTGGGAACCAGGCACTGAGGGAGAGGGACCGCTGCCTATTCCAAAGCCGTCTGAGTCACCTGCTGCAGAAGCGTGACTGTGCAAGATGGATTGTGCCAGCCAGAGGACCGTACCGCCAACTCAATCCGTGAAAGCAGTTTCTGAGAAGGAAGGACGTAATTTGTGGTTACCGGGAGCGTGTGTGTAGTCCTCGGAACCATCTTCCCTTCTGCATTGGAAAGGCAATCTCGGGAGCACTTGTGAAGACACTGGATTCATATTAAGGACGTAAACCGTGTCGAGTAAGCCTTACACCCCCCCCCAAGTCAAGGAAGTGCTTCTGTGGGAAGGAAGGATGGGGGCGTGCAAGATACATGGATGTAAACTACAAAATGTTGTGTGTTTGTCCACCAAGTGGGTCGCTAGAGGAGAAAAGGGAAAGGCAGGATATCAGAAATAAACAAATAAAGCTCGATAAAGCTCAGAGTGGGCGAATTCCATCCGCCTTAGAGCTCGGCTCTGCTCCACGGTTTCCGATTGCTCCCCGGGGCCCCAGGGCACCCTGAGGGTCACAGACCTGCGGGTTGGCTGTCTTGCAGACGATATGATCACACCATTCTCAGACACACATGCCTCTCAAAGTGTCTTCCTCGTTCTTCTTGAGCCGAACTGACCAGTCCAGTCTTGGTCCCCTGCTCCTGCTGCTGGACCTTGTCCAGCTGACGATGACCCCAGGAGCGGTGGTGGAGACGCCGTGGGCAGCCCTCTGAGCAGCCCGCCGTACAGTTCTGCCCGTGTGGCTTGCTGTCTGCGGCTCACACGGAACCGAGGGGGTCCGCGTCCAGGAAGCAATGGTTTCGAGCAAACTTTTCTCAACTTTCCTGTTCTCCACAACCCCTCTGTTCCATGGCGTGTGTACATATACCCCAAATATAATGGTTTCAAAATAGGTTCACTTAAATGGTTAATGCAGTGACCAACCCAGGTAAGATTCCATCTAATTATAGTCACGGGCAAGCCTGAAGTCTCTCAGTGGAATTCATCAGTCTACAGGAAAACAAGAAAAAGCAAGTCCAAAAAAGACATAGTTTTGGTTAAGAGCAACCTTTCTCAATGGCCTCTCCTTAAACCGGATGTTTTTGGCGTTCTTCCCCCAACTCATTATTTCTGGGTAGCACACCAAGCACCGATGGAGACCACCTGTCTGACTTTCCCAGATCATCGGGACCCCAGAGACCGCAATGTATCCATGTCATCCATTTGCTTAGATTTTTACCTTCATCTCTTTGTTCTACAACTGTGACCCTGGGGGGTCACGTCAGCTACTGCATTACTAAGCCCAACCGTAACTGCTATAATGAGTTTGAACAACGCATTTACCTAGAAAATGTCACAGGGATTTACAGGAGAAAGTCATGGGTATAGCGAGGTTAAGAAGTATTGATGAAAAAATAAACTCAAGTTAGAAAAGTGTCAGGCGGGTATGAGATTTATCAGGATGATCACTGAGTAAGTTATGTAATGTCTTATCATTGGGCTGTATACCTGAAACTGATATAATATTGTATGTCTACTGTAACTGAAAAAAAATTTAATGATTTTAAAAGACTTCTTTAAGCTCTGGCTGGCGTAGCTCAGTGGATTGAGTGCAAGCTGTGAACCAAAGTGTCGCAGGTTCGATTCCCAGTCAGGGCACATGCCTGGGTTGCAGGCCACAGCCCCCAGCAACTGCACATTGATGTTTCTCTCTCTCTCTTTCTCCCTCCCTTCCCTCTCTAAAAATAAATAAATAAAATCTTTTAAAAACAAGATTTCTTTAACACCTAAAAATGATTGCAACGAAATTATAATTGACCAGAAGACCACAGATCAGATGAGACTGGCAGCTGGAGGTGCAAACTTCAGCTCTTTGTCCAGTGAGAGGCCTGTTCCTCTAACCCTAGAATCTTTACTGTTCTGTCGAAAAGAATTTGACCTTTTAACATTATCCCCAAAGACTTGTTAAGCCATGAAAAGAAGTTCAAGGCCACAAACATTTTGTTAGTATGTATCACATTTGTATTGATTCATCAATCTTTAAAAAAATTCACAATGCAAACTGTATTTTAGGGAAAACATTTTAAAAAAATATCTTTCTGCCTGGCTGGCATAGCTCAGTGGATTGAGCGCGGGCTGGGAACCAAAGTGTCGCAGGTTCGATTCCCAGTCAGGGCACATGCCTGGGTTGCAGGCCACAGCCCCCAGCAACCACACATTGATGTTTCTCTCTCTCTCTCTCTCTCCCTTCCCTCTCTAAAAATAAATAAATAAAATCTTAAAAAAAGAAGAAGAAGAAAAGGATTTACTGTTTTAAAAAATAAAATAAAAAATACCTTTCTACCCAACTGTTCTGCAAACTGTCAGCCAGGGTAAGTGTACACAGCGGCACCTAAAAGAGCCATTTTCTTTACCTGTGCACAGGTGGAGAAGGAAAGTAGAAACAGAGGAAGTAGAGGAGGAGGAAGAAGACAAGCAAGGGAATAAACATTCAAAGTAAAGAACAGTCCCTGGCATGCGCCTGTCTTTACAGAACACCCGAGAGTCCAGCAAGTGTGACGTCCAAACAATTCCTAGTTGGGGCTGCTTCCCGACCCTCAGCTATTGAAAATGTCCTTCACTCCCCTTCCCTCCCTTCGCTGCGTAAGGCCCTCCTGCTTCCTCAGTCTCCCAGTTCAAACCCCTTGATTCCCAGTTAGACTGGACCCCAGACCCTCACCCCGCCGTGATGGAGGGGAGCACCATCTCAGGCCAGCCGCGGTGGGCCTGCGGGTGTGAGGAGACAGGAGGGAAGAGAACAGACACATAGCTTGGTCTGCCAGGGCAGCTCCGATGCAGAAGAGAGCGATTTCCCACGGCCACGCGAGGCAGTGGGGAGTTAAAGGGAGGGTCCGAGTCGGGCCTGGCTCACAGGGCCACAGGTCAGAGCCGAGAGCCAGGGGGCACGAATGATGAGCTATTCACAGTTAATAAAATGCCCGCGCAAGTCTGGGAGGCCTGACGCCAACTTTCACCGCTCTCCTTCGGCAGCGCCCTGTGCGTATTTCCACGTCGTCCCTAAACATTTCCATTTCACCAAGAAACCGTGATGACCCCCTGACCAGTACACATTTCTGATGTCAAAGGGAATGTATTACAATAATTAAATTCTAGTTGTTAACCTCCAGACATAAACGCATGCACATTTGAACTGCCCTAAAGTATACTAGTGAGTGCAAAGGCTGCAAACAATTATAGCTTACTGTTTCTAATTTCCCTTGGATAATGGTTCTGAGGTTGCATCACAGTAACGTCATTATGGCCCTCCAAATGTCCTTCAGAAGTGACATTTTTAACCATTTTCACACCCACTGCGCTATGAGGCAAGTCAGGAATTATCCGAATTACAGGTGTGTTCTGAAGTCCCTTGCCGCGATGAGCGGCACCGGTCAAGCTCAGGGCCGTCATCGGCCTTGGTTGGCCTCACTGTTGCCCGACGACCAGAGGCTGCCTTCAGCCTGTCGTCTGCTCCTCCTTTCACTTTGTCAAAGCAGATGAACGGCTCATCCTCAACACTAAAACCAAGCCTGCAACCTCATCTTGCGTCCTAAGTGATCAAGGCCGTGATTGTGTGTGTGTGTATGTGTGTGTAGGTGAGAACAACACCTTTATCTACACACCTGCAAGGAAGTGACTGTCGAGACCAAACTTATGTTTGAAGCAGAAACAAGTTAAGAGGCAGATTTTCTTCACCAGACCACGTCTCTCCTGAATGTGCTCGCCGTTCTGGAAGCTCAAGGGCAAGTGGTACCCTGGACCCCGAGTGGCCCCTCCCAGTGGTATTGCCAGTGCTGGGCTATGAAGAGCAAACGGGCGACTTTGCAAAGGGACCCGGGAGCTCCAGGCAGGAAAGGACCCTTCCCTTGGGAAGTGGGTGCTTGGGTGGGTTGGACTGGACCTGCCGAGGGCCGCTGGCAGGGGCCGGCCTCCAGGGGGGTTCACCGTGGAGGAAGGTAGGCTGGGCCTGGGAGGGGGACCAACGGGAGGGCCCCCGTGCGTGGCCCACCGGCCTGGCTGGTTCCCGAGCTGGTGGTCCTTGCTCTAGAAGGAGTCAGGAATGCAACACCCGCATCTCACACACACACACCCTGCGCACTCACCCCACCCACTGGGAAGGTAAGACTGGAGGTGGTTTTCGTAACAACCGGTTACATTCTCATGAAGAATGGTAAGGGACCACAGGCTGTGTGCTCGCTGCGGCTGCTGAACCGCTCAGGTGGCCTGTCTCTGACCGTGGGCGCTTCGATTCCACTCTGTTTTGGCTAACATAATTTCACGTCATTTCCAGCTGTGTGGTTGTCAACTTTATGTCATGTTCTGCTCTGCTGTGTTACATATTTAATTCAGAAAATTGATTAGCTGAGAGAAAGTAGCTCACTAGAATGTAAATTTAATGATGAAAATAGTGACTAAATTTTTATATGTCCAAATAATTTTGTAAACACAAATAGTAAACAGGATTCAGGGCTGCTGTGCAAACAGAGATAATAATGATACATTCATTGTGAAACATACCGCACAAGCAGAATTAAAAAGGATGGTGTGATTATGAAGTATAAATATAAATCCCTAAAAATCAGATTTTATAGGGCCAGTGATCCATTTGCATATAAACATCAGGGCATAACCTTTTAAGGACCTGCTTTCCTATGAACAAAATAAGAATAAAAATTAAAAAGTGTTACCTTAATTCTACCTTTTGTTTTAGAGAATATGATAGTTTTCCGATATCAGTGAGTAAAATAAGGAAGAGAAGGGAGCCCCAGAGCAGTCGTTCAGCGTTGCCCTTCTCATAGCAAACACGTGCCGTCGAGAGACCGAACGTAAAACGTGCGCAGGTAACAGCAAACGCGGCCCAAGCTCCCTGAACGGCCCTGGAGCTTGCTGGCTCCGAGTCCGCCGCCCGTGCGCCCCCTAGCGGACACACGCACAGTGCGTCCTGATCGCCGTTTGTATCTCCTTCCCTGTCTCACGCCCATTTCTGCCTGCGCTTCATGGATGACGAGCATTTTCTACCTTGTGCCCGCCCCCCATTCCTAACACTCTGCCTGAGACAGAGCAGGTACTCCGTAATGAGTAACTCGGTCACTGTATCAGTTAGCAGTGTTTTGTCCGTATACCCACAGCTTCTTTTACCAGGCCTGTCCTGCCCTGCCCGGTGCGGCTCAGCGGGCTGGGCATGGTCGGGCACAGCACAAGGTCGCCAGCTCGCCCCCCTGCCAGGGCACATGCCTGGTTGTGAGTTTGGTCCCCAGCTGAGGTGCCTACGCGAGGCAACTAATCCATGTTTCTCGTGTTCATGTTTCTCTCCCTCTCTTTCTCCCTCCCTCCCCCTCTCTCTAAAAGTAAACAAAGAAAATCTTTTCTTATTTGTTCTTTTATTTTTTTCCTTTCTTTTATTATTGTGGAATTATAGCGGTCCCCATTTTCCCCCCATAGCTCTCCCCAGCCCTACAACACCTTTTAAAAAATAAAATAAAAGGCCTGTGCTAACATTCGTTATTTAGGTTATTTACTAGGCATTAAGAGCGGTTACACACTAAGCTGGGACATGAAAGGAGCCTCAGCCGGAGGCGTGACGGGAAGGGGGCAGCACCGCACTGGAGAACCTAGAGGAGCTGCTCTGACTCCGATCACCCTTGAACACTCCAGGGGCCTCGATCGACTGTCTGCCTTCTGAGCTTCCGTTTTCTCACCTGTAAATGTTGAATGAGACACTTTTCTAGCCCTAAAAAAAGTGTTCATCGTTTTGACAAAAGACAAAACTATTCAAATAAATAATCTGATAATTTAGCATTTCCTCTTCTCTGGCTGTGTTTGCAGAGATAATTAAACATTGATAATATTCCATTTAGAAGCCTAGGGTGTCACTGCAGACGAGGTACTTCTGGCTTTTCCTTTTCAGAGGCTTTCATTTCCAGGATGGAGGAAAAAATAAAAATGTTTAAAACAGAGGCTCAAAAAGTAAATGGGAAGTTGACACAGGAATAAACGGTTATTTTAAAGTCTGAACTATCTCCTCTATTTACTTTCAGTTTCAAACAATAAAAGCGCATTTATTTTCTGTTTCTCTGCCCCAAGTCATTGAAAAAAAAATTAAGTATTTTTACCTTTTCAACTCTGAAGTGATAGAAGTGTTCTTCAATTTTGACTGGAGTTGTCACACTTTCCTATTTTCAGCTCATTAACCGAGAAAGACGATCAACCCACATATGAGTTGCTGGGCCGGTGGTCTGCACAGGGTCCCGCCGCTGCCCCGGGGGTACGTGGTGCAGGAGGCGACAGCACGGCAGTTCTCCACTTTTCCTCGGCTTAGAGTTAACCTCAGGGTCACGGCCGTGCCTCTCCGCGGCCCAGGAGCCGCAGGAAGGGGCCAGGCGCCCAGCAGCGCGGACCGCAGACCGGGGATGTCCGGGCGGCATGTGAGCAGGCCCGCGTCCACCAGCAGGGGGCGCTCCGCACTCAGGCGGTCAGCGGAGGGCCGTGTCACGGTTCTAACGTGTTCCCCATGCCACACTGGACAGCCGTCGCCTCACTGTCCCACCCGTCCCATAAAACACGCCGAGAGAACAGGAACGTGTGCCTGCATGAGTGTGAGAGTGTGTGTGTGTGTGTGTGTGCACGCGCGCGCAGGTTTCAGTTTTCTCTTTCTCCTGGCCTGTGGGGGAGGGTTAGCTTGCAAATCCATTCTGACCGAATTAGGAAGGGATGCTCTTCTGTGTCGGAGCCAGAATGTTTTAAGCCTGGCGCAGATTTGGGGGCGTTTGCCCCAGGCTTGGGTCTGGGGTCTCGGGGAGCAGTACAGTACCTTTCGTTTCTCCAAACGAATAATCCGTTCAGTCTCGGGGCAGCGCCAGTGTGGATAATGAGGAGCACGCACACACACACAGGGAGGCAAGTCCGTCTTTCTCTTGCTCTCTGTCCGTGGAAGGCAGGGGTTTGAAGGGGGGACAGTCTGCTAGAGCCTGGGCGGCCCGCTGGAGAGGAGGCACGGGCTCCATCCACTAACCGAGTGTCGCAGGTCACTGGCTCTGCAGGAAGGATCTCTGTCCTTTCTCTATCAGCACACACACGAGACTGCCTTTCCCCACTTGGGGTTGCAGTTCTTCTCCCCCGCCAGGGGCCTAGGTTCCCACAGTCACCTGCTTTGATGGGCATCGTGTCCCGCCTTTCCAGAACGCAGCCGGCTCCGTGACACCGTGTGCTCTGGGTGCTCGCCCCTCAGAGCGCCGTCCCGTCGCCCCGCGGAGAAGCAGCTGCTGGGAATCGGGTCGTGAGAACAGCCTCCGGGGGCTGAAGCCACCGCTCCATCACAGCCTTGGGGCGCGCGAGGCTCATAGATCTTGCAGCCGATGGGGCCGGCGTGCGTGGCGGGGAAGGAGAGGGAGAGAGGCGATGCCTGGGAGCCTGAGAAGGTAATGACCGTGGGGGCGACGCTGACTTCGCGCAGCAAAACAGTTGCCGGAGCGTCTCTGCTCGAAGCCCTCATTCCACAACACAGCACAGGGGCGCGTGGAGACAGTCAGCAGCCCCCCCCCCCAATGTGTCCCTGGACGTCTGTGGCAGAATTTCCACTGCAATTCCACAAGCTACTATTCTCTTATTCTTTCCTATCGTGCATTATGTTCGGTAAGGCAGAAATGTTTTTTTCTTTCAATCTGTCTATCTCTATACTGTTACAGGCATGTGCTAGAATTAGTGTTATCTCTTCTTGGGGAAAGAGGATATTTCCACACATTCTCCTTTTTATATTATCATGTATTATAATTATTTCTATATCATAACTATTTATATATCATAATTATACATAGGCATATTTCTAATATGTATTTAAGTATAATTGTGTATGCATCTTAACACAAACCAGCTTAATCTTATATTTATATATTATAATTCTGTAATTGTCTTGCAGATAAAAAGTGGTTTAATTTGTACGTAATTTGCTCAAGTACCTCTCTCCCTTGGAAAAAACTCCCCTGTAATTTTATATTTTCCACCCTGTGACACCAAGGTGTCTGCTTATGTGACACTTCTATCTGTCCTCTGGCCCTTCTCCTGGGGCGTCTCTGTCTGTGACACCGTGGAGTGGCTCAGCCCGGCGAGTGCTCCCTGAAGGGCAGTGACATGGGACGGAAAGATGCGCGGTTTGGCACTGACCTTCACAAGCATATCCGCGTTCTCATTCCCCAGAATTCCTCCTCGGGTACCAGATCTATTCTGATTTGTTGTCATACGTTGAGGGATGTGAGGATGTTTCAGAACATTCTTTCGGGCCCTTTCTTTCCCGGTGACTTTTACTCCACGGCTCAGAGACCACCGTGGCAGGGCGGTGGCAGCCGCTGTGCCAGCCGCTGGGGGGTATCTGTGCTCACTGTCCTCAGGGAGGAATTGTACGCAACCAGGACACCCTGGGCCGCTGCAGCACAGACTCGGGCTGGATGTCTAGCTGACACCTGGATTCCTTTGGAGTCCGATCTAACTCGAGGACCATGATGACGCGTGGAGTATCTGGCATCGGTGTTAGTTTGTGTATGACCTAGTCTGCTACCGCCCAGTTAGCCTGGCAGGCGGCTGAAGATCTCCTTGCCGAGTGTTAGGGGCCGCTTACCACGGCTCCTGGGGAAGGCGTGCAGGTTCTCTCCTTAAGGAGGTCTACCTGTTGAACGAATAGGCCTGTGTCTGTAAATTGACTTCAGTATGAAAATGAAGACCGCAGTTTTCTATCCAGCTCTCTCCCTCTCCACTCACCGAGACTCCATGCTTGTTTGCGGTATAAGGGAAACGACATCCCGTTTGGCCGCTCCTCCTCACTGATCCGTCAGCCTCCGCCACAGCCCCCAACTGCTGCTCCCCGCGCTGTTATTTCCTCTCGGCCTCTGGCTGCTGAACGCTGCTGTGTGGCGTCTGCCGCCTCACTCTGGAGCCCCATGCCATCATACCCCACTGTGAGTCTGTGCCTAAAGACCACAGACCCCCCACTGAGCTCTGCGCTCCCCCGGCACACGCAGCATCCGCAGGACATCTGGTCCCCTCTGACGAGTCCGCCCTAACAGTGGTGCCTCCTGGGGCCTCCCGGCCGCTGCTTCTGCACCGTGCCAGCCTCTGGTGCTTTCGCAATACTACGGCAGCCTGTGTGTTTGCGTGTCCTCCTGATCAGCACGGCAGTCACAGCATTTGGGGTCCCCCCTATCCCAGTGCAACCTCATCCTGACTTACTGAATTACATCTGCGGAGCCTCTATGTTCAAAGGAAATCACGTTCTGAGGTTCCAGGGCGCATGTGCTCGGGGCTGGCAGTGCCACACCCAGCGCGGTCCTGCGCGGGTGCGAGCTGGCTGATGACGGCGAGGAAAGGACAGTTCATCACTGTCACGAGTAAAACATCCCATTCAACCCATCCGCTGCGGGTGCACCCAGGCTCCGGAGGGGCCTCACACGGAGCCACAGTGTTCCATAAAACAGTATCTCTGTTAAGCCCATGTCCTTGGGAAAAGATAAAGGGCAGTTTTTGCAGAGCTGAGCAGATGTGCATAACAATCGTCTCGCTTTTCATACAGCTGATTTTCACGAGCCCTCTCAACAGCTCTCTGTTTTGAGAAGAGGCACCACCTTTATGTATGTATTGAAGATGTACGTGTTTGGGGAGTGAGAGCCCAGGCCACAGGCACCTGGTTTTCTCACCTGTCTTCCCATCTCGTATCGTTCACACTGGAGGAGCGGAGCGGGTCAGATTCTAGTCCAGGCCCCAGGCCGCACATCTGAGTATCCTTTTTACGGAGAGCAAGCTGTCAGGCGGAGCCCGGCATTGGCTCCCACTAACCCGCTTTGCTGAGCCGATTGCCCGAGATGCAGCGCCGGGCTCCGCGGCGGCCTTCTGGCGCGGGCAAGTCAGGGCGCAGCGAGCGAGGTTAAGGCCCCGGCCACCCCGTGCATTTCCCGGCTCGACGTGGAGCGTGTCGTATTCCCTCTCGTACTGCGACTTGGGAGAATTACCATATCTTAGAGGGAAACTAATTGTCAGGGAGGATGGAAGTTCATTTCCACAGACGAGCTAGCTCCTGGGGCCCGAGAGGAAGTGGTTTCCGTTTGTCCTTATTTGCGTTCTCCAGGATGACGAGGGAGACGTGAGCGGAGACGTTCGCACTTACAGCCGCCCGGCCGCTTCGTCTCCGCTGCTGCTGGCGCGGGGGGGTCTGCAGCTGCATTCAGGCCGGAGAACAAAAGGCTGTGATTCTTGGGCTAATGGGCGCGAGGATGACGATGACAACTAATGATTAAACAAAGCTGCAGGACGTCACGCCGGGCGCATTATACCATAGCTTTGTTTCACTGTCCTCGGAGGCGTGTGGATCACATACGTATTGCACGGTATTTAATGAATGAGGAAATAAGCTCACGGAAGCGAATAGTTACTCAGGATGGGAAAACGAAACCCATCCTCTTTCTCATTCTTCTTTGACTGTAACGGAAAGAAGGAGCTATGCTTTATGTAGAGAACGTTCTTCAACTGGAAGAGACCGGCCAAATGTCGGAACCAGGGTGTCAGGAATGGGGTTGAGGCCTTAAAACCTTTTCACACTTAGCCCCTTGTTTTGGAGACCAGGAATGAACGGCCACAGAGCGTCAGTGACATGCTGAAAGGCAGGCAGCTACGTAGAGAGACGGCCTTAGTGCAGCGTTTAACCGACTGACGCAGCATGGAGGGCCACACCCCCAACTGCTCCCACAGTGACACTGCGCCTGGATTAAATTTGTTAACCAGGGCTGGGCAATTATGCAATGAATGAAAGATCGTAGGTGTAATTTCACAGAAGATTGGATCTGCTTCCGATGTGCCTGGGACTCCAGTCCCGAGAGCAGGTCATCAATCAGTCACTGGGTGGCCCCGCCGGCAGCTGGCGGGGTCCCCGCAGGCTCAAGCCTCCCTGGTGCCAGGGAAGTGCCTACCAACCCCAGCCCCAGGGGGTGCTGCTCCCGGGGCATATTTTCTGTTTTCCGTGGCACGTTTTCAAAGGCACTGAAGTCAAGTCTGTGTGGAATTGCACAGCCTGCTGAACAAGGTTGGAGAATATCACTTAAGTTATGATGTTGGCCGACAAGGCCCACAATAAACCGACATGAAGTTTGGTTGCCTAAAGCATAAAAATCCAAACTTGTGAACATCATTCAGAGCTTCGGGGAATAATATTTGCAGAAATTTCGATGCATAAAAGAAAGCCAGTAGCCCAAATTGAGTTGTGCATGGTAACTTATGTAGGCCTATGCTTCAAAAAGTTTTCTTTCTCTTTCCCAGATGCAGAAATCTATCTGAATCAGATTCTTTTCTTATGTCATTTCCTGCATGAACACACAGTCTTGCGCTGGCAACCAGAGGCAGAGTCTCCGGGAAGCAAATGCAGCTGAAACTTCAGGGGGTCTCACTGGCAGGGCTCCTTCAGGGCCCCCTGGGGCAGAGCCTAGCAACTTGTGCACTTGCCCACATGCTCCCATTAAATCTGCAAAGGAAAATTCGCTAGGTTGAGACCCCTACCTGCCTCCACACCTCCTGTGACCCTGGAGTAACTGGGCATTTTTAAAATCTGGCTGCAGGGAAAGTGACTGGAGAAATTGGAAGTGTGGTTTGCAATGATAGATAAATGTGGTTTTCAGTGGCTTCCATGTGTAATCGAGCTATTGCCAGCATCATTAATGCAGCAGAAAACTAAAGAGATGTATCTACTCCCCTCTCTCCTGGTTCTCTCAGGGACGCCACCGACATGTGGGTCCTTGGGGGCCAGCACCAAAGGTGCACAAGACAACAAGCAAACGCTCACAGACACAGACAACAGCACGGTCGTTACCAGAGGGGAGGGGTGGGGAGAGGAAAGGGTAAAGGGGAGTAAATATGAAATGACAGGAAAAACTTGACATTGAGTGGTGGGCACACAATGCAAAATGTAGATGATGTGTCATAGAAGTGTACACGTAAAACCTATATACTTTTATTAAGCAATGTAACCCCAATAAATTTAATTTTTGAAAAATGTGCTTGCCCTGGCTGGCGTAGCTCAGTGGATTGAGTGCGGGCTGCAAACCAAAGCATCGCAGGTTCGATTCCCAGTGAGGGCACATGCCTGGGTTGCAGGCCACGGCCCCCAGCAACCGCACATTGATGTTTCTCTCTCTCTCTCTTTCTCCCTCCCTTCCCTCTCTAAAAATAAATAAATGAAACCCTTAAAAAATACCTATATTAAAAATAAAAAAATGCGCTTGAGTAATGGAGGAGAAAAGGAGTTTGAAATATGTCAGGGATGTAAACACGGTTTTCTTTGACCTTGCCTCTCTGCCTTCTCATTAAGTCTGCCCTGGTTAAGTTATACAGGAAAACATGTGTGCAACCTGCACGGTGCAACCTGTTGCCCGGGCGCTCATCGGGAGAAGCAGTGTGTGCTCCGCCGGTCCCTCATCCCGGCCCTGCCTCCCCACACCAGGGATGGGGGGCCGCTACTGCTTCCTAGCTTCCTGTGACGCTTGAGCGCATATTTCGTCTGTCGGTTTCATAGCATACATACTAATTCTGTTGCAAAGGATCGGCGTTTAGCTGCTTTAAACCTTGCCCTCTCCTCCGCCATTTTTAATGATTATCATTTTAGTTCTTTTATTCGTGGCTCTTGAATACCATATGTTTCATTCCATCAACCTGAGACATAATAATGCAAACACTGCGAATAGGTTTTCTACGGTGAGAACCAGTCTACAGATAAAACACGAAGGAAACAAAATCGCTGTAGAGTAGAACGTCTAGAGAGCCACCCTGCCGAACTAGAAAGGTCTGCTTAGCTGACGGGAGACGAACGGTGGAACTGGGCGGGGGCGGGGGAGGAGAGGGAAGAGGACTGGTCCTCACGGCCAGGGCACTTAAAAGAATGAACTTTCTAAAAGGCCAGTGAAAGAGGGGAGAGGGAAGTGTGTTTCACACTGATGTGTCTTGTGTGGCTATGACACAGATGGATCGATGGATGGATGGATGGATGGATAGATGGATAGATAGATACGGGTACGTGTGTGTTCCCCACTAGCATAGCTTTATCTTACCCCCCCTCAAAATGCTTCTACCAAATCTTTAGCACTTGGTCAATTTAAAGTCATCTGTTCATGTTGCAATAGTTTTTACTTCTTACAATACAGAGTAGTCAAAGTTAGTATGCCCATCTTGAAAAAAAAAATGCCAACATTACACTAAGCGTTCCCCCTACATAAGTATTTCTGTGGATCACATTTCAAGGTACCTGCCACGCGATTTTGAACAATGAGACAAAACGACTGCCATTGCCAACCCCGGTTTACAACACGGGGGGTGAGGAAGGCATCCCGCTATTGCACTTAAGCGCTTCCTGATTCACAGTCTCTCCATATTCACCGCCGCTCCGGGCTCTCTCCCCAGCAGCCAGAGGTTGCTGACGCAGGCATGGCAGCACTGAGAGACCTGTGAGAGCCCCAATTCCCTGTGTTAATTACTTGTGGCTTAAAATCTAGATTGAGGCTTGATTTGGCCCGTGGAGGTCTCCATGCTCCCTTTCCTTTCGGGATGATTACATTCATTGTAGCTGTTTGAAAGCTGCACTGTTAAAGAACCGGGGACATTGTGAACTGCTGATATTCTGACTGTTGGAAAATACAACCTGCAATGATTTATAAAAGAAACTTTAAAAATAGTTTTGCTAAATGAAAAGGCAATACCAAATTATGCTCTGGGAGACTGATTGAATTTAGTGGCCTCTTTTTTCCTAAGGATTTATTAAACGATGAAAGTGGGTGCATGCTGCTCCATTGATCAGTTATTGGCAGGATTTCCTGGTTGTAAAGGAAATGGTTAGCCTCTGATTTGAATACATCAGAATTGCAGAACAGATGTTTTAAGAGGGAGAACTGGAATCGAAGTCCAGTTAAGGCCGCACTGCTTGTGAACATAAAGAAGAATCCCATAGAGTTAAAGGGGGCTTTAAATACATTTTTCTACTTCAGCACCTGGGGAAACCATGACTTCGCCCCCACCACCACCTAAAAATAAGCCATTTGTTGCATTTTACAATGGTCTACACTTGAATAAGCTTATTGCCGCAACAGCGTCATGCGTGCAGTTGATGTCTGCTATTTTTTCTTCAACTTACAGAGCAAACCCACCAACGTTGACTTAGAACACATGCGCTCTCAGCTCGTCCTTTCTCTAAACCTCCCCCACGGCACATGCTTTCTCGCAACTGAATAACCTCAACATCTTACCCGGCACGTCCTAACTTTTCTTTCTTGGAGGAAAATCAAGGGAAGTTGTAGATTCAAGAGCAAAATAGACTACTCGAAAAATGTCTTCTTTGTGCTCAAGACACTAAGCTCTTCCTTCAAGGAAGCTGCAAAGGCCCTACAGGCAAGATCAGTAAGATCTTAAACATTAAAAGTAGAAAGTAGATTTGAACTAATTAAACTGGGATGAGTCTGCCCCTCCACAATTAAATCCCTCCTGTTTCTGCATCCACACTCTGCCCGACTCTCGGCCACTGTCTTGGGGCACACAGTGTCACAGCAAGAACAAGCCACCTGAGTTACCTGCACATACGACCCAGCTGGCTTCCTATTGACAAGGGTGGGATCGCTTAGGCACCAAAAAACTTACTTCTGCAGTGTGGTTCTTTTGTAAACCTGTGATGAAAGTCTGTGACACTCTGGGAAGTGACAGAGAGGGCACGAGACATTCAGTTACTCCTTCTTACGGTTTCTCACTAAGTTCACTCAGTCTCCAAAGGTTATTTTCTCACAGGCCTTGCAGAACAAGAGGTTCATATCGGTTCATATTTATCCAAATAGGTCAACACGAATTTATTCATTCAGTCAATGGAAAAACTGCTACTGACTGGTTCCTGGAAGCTGTGCTTGGCACTCAATCTGATTCGGCAGGCAGAGCAACGGCGGGCCACGCCCAAGGAGAGACGGGACGTCCATCACTGACCTAAACCCTGGAGAGCGTCAGGCCCTGGTGTCGGGTTTGGGAAGCAGAAGACCCCTAGGAAACCACCAGGGTAGCAAGGGGGACAGCAGCAGTGGTGGTGAGTGCTGTTATCACAGCTGTTTCATCCTGCTCTTAGTTGTATCTTGTGAAGACACCAAAGATGTCTTCTAACTGGCCTGAACCCCAGAACTCCTCTCTCCCTTCCCCAAAAAACAGCTCTGTATTTCCTGCGTGATCTGTCTAAACATAAACATTACTTCTGTTTTTTAAGGCATTCAACTTTTCTTCATTGTTTACTTAAGGGTACTATCCAAGAACTAGTGGATCTGCAAGCACCTGTGTGGTCTAGCCATTTTCTGCCTCTTTCTGGGCACATTGTCATTTTCCTCACGTGCACCTTATACCAGGTGCCTCTAAATAGTTAGCCTTCACCAACCATGACACATTTTCTAATGTTGTTTTACATATCTGCAAATTCTGTTCCCTTCCATTGGAAGGCATTTTGCCCATACAAATAGTTCCATATGTGATTACCTTCTAAAAAGCTCCTTCAAGGTGCAACCTGTAGTCTTTCTTTATTGAACATCTGCGTGTCTCCCCAGGTAAAACAACCAAGGCTGAGAAAACACTATGCCCTTGCTCTCTGTCATAGCTTGGCACCATAACCAAGTGTCTCCTGCTCCACCTCCCAGACCAGAAGAACACCCATGGACTATACCACGCCCATCTCTTCCATCAGCAGAACTCCAGGACCTGGTCTGCTCCCTAAATTCATTGTCAGGGGGAGAGGAAACTGGCAGAGGAGATGGGTTGGGAGCCTCCTGACAAATGCATCCATCTCCTCCAACAGCTAGCTGTGCCGCATTCATAAATAAGACACAGAATTAGCTTCAAAATATGCACCCGGCTAGGTCGCTTTTATTCACTTTATGTTGAAATTAGCTCTGAGCTGGCTTGTACATTTCCTTAAAGATTATCCGTCGACCCAGGGTTTATTGGCAAAACACAGACCTGCAGTACTCCTTTATTTCTTCAGGCCATACCCACTGTGAGCAGACTTGCTACAAAAATACCCTCACTTGGACCATCTGAGAGAATGTAATTTGTTGATGCTAATTCCTCCCTAGCCACCTTCTTTTCCAGCTTAATTACACCTTTTAATTATACCTTTCCGCTAATGCATTAATCTTCCAATGGATTTTATTTTAATGTCTTCTTCATTCATGAACGAAACAGAATTTAGAGATGGGAGCAAACTAGGGAATCATCTCACATAGCGCTTCCCAAGCTTGAAAACATAAACCCCCAAGGGCGTATGGCTGCGTGCCTGGGGGGGTGGGGAGGGGCAGGACCTGAAAAGTGACAGGAAAAACCTCTGTGAAAAGATTTTCCCCAAAGGTTAGGGCGGGAGGGAAGTCAAGCCATTTGGTTCACAACTAACTTAAAGAATAATTTTACATTAAAAACATGTATACATGATGAACTAGAATGTGAAACTCACAGTTGTCTTTAATCAGGACATTTCAAAGAACCTTGAGTTTGCATTGGTTAATGAAGCAGTGTGTCATTCATCATCGATTCATTCTGCTACGGTCTCAGGTATTCAAATGGGGTAGGGTAGTCTATTCATTAAATGGTATTGAAAACATTGGACAAATACATACAAAAAACTGAAACTAGACCATTCTTACACCACACACAATAAACTCAAAATGGACTAAAGAATTAAAGCTTAGGCTCAAAACCATGAAAAATCCTAGAAAAAAAAGTATAAGCAGTAAAATTTTGGATATTTCTCTTAGCAATATTTTTTTCTGATAAATCTCCTCGTACAAGGAAAACAAAAGTAAAAATAAACCAGTAGGACCGCATCAAACTAAAATGTTTTTGCAAAGCAAAGGAAACCATCAACAAAATGAAATCACAGCCCACTGAATGGGAGAACATATTTGCCAATGATACATCTGCTAAGGATTTAATACCTAAAATCTATTTAAAAACTTACAAAACTCAACAACAAGAAAAATCCAATTTAAAAAATGGGCAAAGGACATGGATAGATACTTCTCCAAAGAGGACACACAGATGGCCAATAGACACAGGAAAAGATGCTCACTGTCACTCATCATCAGAGAACTGCAAATGAAAACTACAGTGAGATACCACCCACACCTGTCAGAATAGCTGTTATCAAAAAATCAGCAAACAACAAGTGTCGGTGAGGATGTGGAGAAAAGGGAACCCTGGAGCCCTGCTGGCGGAAATTCGGCCTCATGGAACACTTTCCACACACTTCTTTTCGCACACTTTCTGTGGAAAGCAGTATGGAGATACTTTAAAAAAAATAAAAATGGTACTGCCTTACGACCCAGTGATTCCACTTCTGGGAATATATCCCAAAAAACCCCTGAAACACTAATGTGAAAGAATACATGCACCCTTATGTTCATTGCAATGTTATTTACAACAGCCAAGATTTGGAAACAGCCCAAGTGCCCATCAGTAGAGGAGTGGATAAAGAAGCTGCGGTGCATTTACAAAATGGAATGCCACTCAGCCTTGAGAAAAAGAAGGAAATTTTACCTTTTGCAACGACATGGATGGACCTGGGCAGTACTATGCTAAATTAAATAAGCCAGTCAGAAAAAGATAAATGCCACATGATTTCACTTATATGTAGAATCTAATGAACAAAACAAAGACACGAAATGCAAACGGACTCAATGAGCTGACTCACCAAGATGGAGGCATATGTGGATACACTGGGCCTCCTCCCACAACCAAAGAAGGACAACGACAAATTTAAAAACAAAAAACTATCAGAACTGCCAGAAAATCAAACTGTATGAAAGTCCAGCAATCAAGAAGGTAAAGAAGAAACATCCATCCCTACCAGTAGGAGGGGCAGAGATGGGCAGCTGGGGCAGAGAGGACTCCTGGCGAGGCAGCAGCTAGAGGAACCAGAAGTCCCACATTGGCGTGTGGGTAAACTGGGAGGAACAAATGGGGAGAAAGACAGACCGCACAACCCAGGGTTCCAGCTTGGGGAAGTAAAGCCTCAAAACCTCTGACTGAAAAAGCCTATAGGGGTTGAGGTGGCAGAAGAAACACCCAGTCTCACGGGAGAGTTTGTTGGAGAGACCCACAGGGTCCTACAACATACAGAAAACCACCCACCCAGGAATCAGCACCAGAAGGTCCCAATTTGCTTGTGGGAAGTAGAGGAAGTGACTGAAAGCTGGCGAAGGCTGAGCAAACACCATCATTCCCTCTCAGACCCCTCCCCCACAGACAGTGCCAAAACACAGCAATGTGAGTTGCCCCAGCCTGGCCAATACCTAAGGCTCCACCCCTTTCGATGTAACAGGCATTCTGAGACCAAAAAATATGGCCCAAATTAAAGAACACATCTAAGCTCCAGAAAAATACAACTAAGCAATGAAGAGATAGCCAACCTATCAAACACACAGTTCAAAACACTGGTAATCAGGATTCTCACAGAATTGGTTGAATATGGTCACAAAATAGAGGAAAGAGTGGAGACTATGAAAAGTGAATTAAAGGAAAATTCACAGGGAACCAACAGTGATGGGAAGGAAACCAGAACTCAAATCAATGGTTTGGACCAGAAGGAAGAAATAAACATTCAACCAGAACAGAATGAAGAAACAAGAATCCAAAAAAATGAGGAGAGGCCTAGGAATCTCCGGGACAACTTTAAGCATTCCAACATCTGAATAATGGGGGTGTCAGAAGGAGAAGAGGAAGAGCAAGAAATTGAAAACTTATTTGAACAAATAATGAAAAAGAACTTCCCCAATCTGGCAAAGAAAATAGAATTCCAGGAAATCCAGGAACCTCAGAGAGTCCCAAAGAAGTTGGACCCAAGGAAACACACACCAAGGCACATCATAATTACATTACCCAAGATTAAAGAGGAGATCATCTTAAAAGCAGCAAGAAAAAAAGGAGACAGTTACCTACAAAGGAGTTTCCATAAGACCATCAGCTGATTTCTCAAAAGAAACCTTACAGGCAAAAAGGGGCTGGCAAGAAGTATTCCAAGTCATGAAAGTCAAGGACCTACATCCAAGATGACCCTATCCAGCAAAGCTATTATTTAGAATGGAAGGGCAGATATAGTACTTCCCAGACAAGGTTGAGTTAAAGGAGTTCATCATCACCCAGCCCTTATTATATGAAATGTTAAAGGGACCTATCTAAGAAAGAGATGATCAAAACTATGAACAGTAAAATGACAACAAACACAACTATCAAAACCAAACCTAAAAAAAAAAACAAAAAAAAACCCTAAGCACACAACTAGAACAGGAACAGAATCATGGAAATGGAGACCACATGGAGGGTTATCAGCAGGGAGGTGGATGGAGGAGAACAGGGGAAAAGGTACAGGGAATAAGCAGCATAAATGGTAGATACAAAATAGATCAGGGAGGTTAAGAATGGTGTAGGAAATGTGGAAGCCAAAGATCTTGTATGTGTGACCCATGGACATGAACTAAAGGGGGGAATGCAGGTGGGTCGGGGGGTGCAGGGCGGAGGGAAATAAAGGGGTGAAAATGGGACAACTGTAATTATGCTATTACATAATTAGCATAATTATTGATTATTAGCATAATCAATAAAATACATTTAAAAGAAAAAAAGAAACAGATTCATAGATACAGAGAACAAACTGACAGCTATGAGAGGAGAGGGGGCTGGGGGTCTGGATGAAAAGGGTGAAGAAATTAAGCAAAAGAACCCCAAAACTCACGGGCACACGCAGCAGCGTGGGGATTATGAGAAGGAAAGGGAGTGGGGGCAGAGGGGCGAACCAGGCCTTGACTTGGACGGTGAGCACATGGTGTGCGGATGATGTGCTATAGAATCATACACCTGAAACCTCTATAATTTCACTAACCAGTGTCACCCAGTAAATTCAATGAATATGTTTCATATAGTACAATAAATAAATAAGTGAATAAAGACTAGCATGGGAATAACAAAGAAAGAAAGACCTTGAGACATAGGAACCTATTCTTTTTTCTTCCTTTTATTGACTTCTTTTTTCTTTTTTATTTCATTTTATTTTTTTACCATTGTTTATTGTTGTTCAAGTACAGTTGTCTATTTTCCCCCACCACCTCCCCTCACCCCAGCCATCCCCACTCCCCACCCCCGATCCTACCCCCTTCGGTTTTGTCCATGTGTCCTTTACAGGTAGATTGTTCCTGAAAACCCTTCCCCTCTTCCCCCCATTATCCCCTCCCCGCTCCCCTCTGGTTACTGTCAGTTCCTTCTTCGTTTCAGTGTCTCTGGTTCCGTTTTGCCTGCCTGGTTGTTGCAGTGAGTAAAAGTTGCTCCAAGCGGTGTCTGTGACCGTGAGTCCAGCCCTCTGTCCTCTCTGCTGGCTCCTGTCTGCCTTGGCAGGCTTCCTGTGACAACCGTGACACAGAGCGAGCCCTGGGAGAGCATTTTCTTTTTTTTAAGATTTTATTTATTTATTTTTAGAGAGGGAGGGGAGGGAGAAAAAGAGAGAGAGAGAGAGAAACATCCATGTGCAGTTGCTGGGGGTCATGGCCTGCAACCTAGACATGTGCCCTGACTGGGAATCGAACCTGCCATGCTTTGGTTCGCAGCCCTCGCTCAATCCACTGAGCTATGCCAGGGTGGGAGAGCATTTTCTTCTCCCCCAAGGTTCCGGTCCCGCCCCTCCCAAGGTGGGAATGCAGCGTCTCTGTGTCACAGCGGAGGACATTTTGGTTCAGTGAAATGTATAATACGGCAAAATAGTCAAATGTTCAAGTGCTAAGATCAACCCCCCCATCTAAGCCCAAATGCCACACGTGCTCTAGAATGCTTCCTAGTCTCGGCTAAAGCCCGTCTGTAGAAGCAGTAGCCCACAGGCTCTGTGTCTGTACCACAGCATTCAAGGGCTGGCTCCAGCTGGGGCTCCCACTGGCAGTTGAGCAGAGCACCTGGGTTCCCGCTCCCCGGGCCCCGACGGCACCACTCACAGGTGACGGGCCCACTGGGTGTGCCCACTCTGTGCCCGCAGGGGCCAGAGCGTATTGCTGTTGCAATCCTTTCATTTTTCCTTTGACCTTGGAATCCACTCCCTGACAGCCCTAAATGGTTTCTCCCTCTCACAGAAGCAAGATGAGCAGGAACTCACTGCTGGAAGAGCTCTGAGACACAATATGCTCAAAATAATGGATTGAATTGGCAATGCGAATCTGTAAAACCTATTTCCTCAAAAAAATCCTTGTCTGTGTGTAGCCATAGATATATCTTATTAAAATAAAGAATTTCCTAAACTAGAGCTTACTTTGCAATTATGAATCCATTCCTTTTGCTTAATATTGTGAAACAGAGCAGTTTTGCCTAAACACATGCTAATAGTTAGCCTTAAATTGCAATGATAATCTGCTTAATAAACCCGAGCGTGAGGTCGGCTGCCAGTTGCATTTCTGCGCAGGCAGCAAGAACAAGTGGCTCCTGTCTGGCTGTCACACACCATTTAGGAGTTGGGAAAGGTCGTGAATGCCACGAACACTTTTTTTCATTCGCTTTATTTAGAAAGTCCAGCCACGGGTCCGAAGCAGATTTTTTCGGATGTGTAACGTGTGGGACTCTTTCAAGGGGATAGGCTACTGTCAGAGGGAACTCACAACGCATTGTGTAGGGGAGGGGCCTTGGAGAACCGCCCCCCTCCAGGGCAAACCCCCGAGGACAAACGTCTGATGCAGTTGGTAAAGCTAGAAGAGGCAAGGCCCTCGCTGGGTCTGCCGTCAGGTGGGAACCTGAACTCCCCACTCACAGAGAGCGTGGCCTTCTGAGTTCATGAGGGCCCTGTCCCCAGGGGAAGTCCAGGTGGTGGCTCACGATTCCGAAGGGTTTCCCAGGCCGTGCTGAGGCTGCACGGGCATGTCGTCTGCAATAATGCGGTCCCCTGTCTCCGTCACTCAGTGTCCCTGGCCTGGACAAAACCGACTGAGAAAAGAGTGCGGCTGTGGTAGGGAAGAAGATCTTGCACTGACCCCTGCGGTGTCCCCGCATTTCTTCTGGACCTCGGAGAAGCCACAAAGGACACTGGGGGAGGAACGTCTCCCTTGGCAGGAGGAAGCCCACGACAGGACGTGGTGTCCCAGAGGCCAAACCACTCTGCGCTTCAGCGTGGACAGAGTGGGCCATTGCTTCCGAGGCAGGCAAGAAGTTGAACAACAAGTGCACAGAGCACTGGTCACTGGCTTAGGAAAGTAAAGCCACCGCAATCTGGTGAAAATGGAAGCAACCGGTTGAGGGAGACAAGGCAACATGAACTGAGAGAGTGTGGGTGACTGGGGCAGGGAGCTTCCTTGGAATGAACAGCACAGCCACAGCCAGACCTGAAGGGGCTCAGGGAGGGTCCGAATCTCTCAAGTTCATGATGCCTTCCGTAATGCAGTTTGGACCCTTGTCTCTCTTGCCCCTGAGTTCAAACAGTTGACAGCCTAGTACTGGATATTTATGGATGCATTTGAGTAAGTAGACAGAGAGTGAGGGAGAAGAATGAAGAAGGGGTAAGTAAAACCCCAGGAGACTACTCCTGGGGTTGGTGCGGAGGGGAACCTGGGGACCTTCCCGGGGGCGACTGCCGGAGGCGGCCCCTGCAAGGCTGGCGGGGGAGGGGGGGGATTGCAGTCGCGGTGGAGCTGGGCGCAGCGACCTGCTTGCTCCGCCTCCAGCAGAAGAGCGTCTGGGGGTCAGCAGAAGACGGGGAAGTGGCCGAGCGCAGACGAGTCCCAGATGCCCCCAGATAGTTGCCCCCTGGTGGTCTCACCCCCGGCTGGGGGCTGGGATTAGAAACTGGTTTCCAAGGCACGGGCTATGGCAAAAGCGATGCGAGGACGTGGGGAATGTGGCAGCCCCACACCGGGGTGCACCAGACCAAGGAGCACATTGTGCGGCAAGAGAGAGCTAGAAACGGACCGCGGGGCGCCCCGGCCTTGTCTGGGTGACGCCGCAGGTCTAACGGAACTGCGCAGTAACCTGCGTCAGCTGCGGGGAGTGGACACCTTGGCGGCACGCCTGCGCGGTGGGGTGCCGCACCCTGGCAGGCAGCACAGCACGTGCGCAGAGGCCCAGACCGGTGGTCCACAGGAGGCCTGAGTTCTCGCAATCTGAGGGTCAGCCAAGGTGGGGGTCTGGACGCCCAGGGAAGGGTGCTTCTGCGGAGGGAAGCACCACGGTGTCTCGTGGAGCTTGCCTGCGGCCCCCAGCTGGTCACGTGTGTGAGGGGCAAGGACCGCTGGTTACTGTGAGGGGCCAGGGGGCCGCCCTGCAAGGAGCGGGGAAGCAGTGCCAGGCACCTGCAGGGCGTTGTCCAGGGACAGCAGGACAGGGGTCCATGCAGCACGGGGGCCAGCTGAGAACAGGGCACCTGACGGCCTACTACCTCTCCTTTCAGAGAGGAAGTGGGGACCTCCTGGTTGCACGAAAACGGAGTCTCAGGGGGTACTGTGGGAGTCACAGGTGACACAGGTGGTGCGGGGCTGAGTGGGGGTCACGTGCCACGCAGCTCCGCGGGCCCACTCGGGCTGCTGTCACAGCTGCTGTTCCTGGGACCAGCCCCATGTGCACGGGGCAGACCCATGCAAGCCCAGGCGGCCAGAAGGTCACTCTGTCCCTCCCCGGGTCCCATCCGAGGCCCCTGAGTGTCCCACTCTGACCCTGTGTGTGTGTGTGTGTGTGTGTGTGTGTGTGTGTGTGTGTGCTTACCTTACAGAAACCGGACATACACCCCTGGGTACATGACTGTGCGCTTCCTGCCTCTTCCTCCCTGTTCACGCTCATGAGCAGGGGTGCACCTCCTTCTTAAAGAGAAAGCACAGCCCCGCCCCTCAGCCACACTCTCCGGGGAACTCCGGCTGTCCCCACCTCTGTCTGTCCTGCCACAAGTCACGTCTATTACATCCTGGGCGTCTCTTCCCTCTCACTGCTGGTCTGGGCCGGGACTATGTCCACACGCCTTCCAGGAGGAGGCGGAGGCTCCCTGGGCTCATGCGCCCTGGTACGCTCAGTGCCCGGGACGGTCCCTGACAGATCTCTGGCACCCCATAGTATCTGCGAAATAAATAAAAAAAAATAATCCTCCAGCCATCCCCAGAGCTTAGGGCTCCAGCGGCAGCTCCAAAGTCCCCCTTATTTGCTCCTCCGAGAAGCTAGGAGGTGACAGACAAGCAGGCGCCCTGCTGCTCTGCTCTGAAACCCCGCAGTTCCCACGAGCCCCACCCCCGCCCCCCGCCCTCCTGTGCCCGCGTCCTCTCTCCACGGAATGAGCAGCTCGTGGGGGGTCCACGTGACCAGCCGACACCCCCGTTCTGATGAGAAGCCCCCACCCCTCAGAGGCTCACGCAGACTCACGTGTACAAGGGAACTAGCCACCGACTTGGGAACTGCTTCAGCACCAGCGTAAACCTCTGGGGAGTTGGGGGACTCTGCTTAAATACTTCCATTTAAATAATATTAAATATTAAGTGATTTGCCTCTAACTGATAAATGATGAATGAATTTTCCTTCCCAGCATGGTTTAATAATGCAGCGGAAAAATCTCTCCTTGCACCTCCAAAATCATCTATTTCCAAATGGAAAGATAGGAGAGAGGCAATAGTTATTTTGCAAGCTCCGATGCCTCTTAACACCACAGATGGTCAGGTCCCCCAAGTCACAAAGAATCCCAAAGGGTTACCAGGAAGGGAGTGGCCTTGGGCAGAGCCCGGGAAGGAAGGACCTGGCTGGAAACCCTTGTGTGGGGCCCCCCAGAGCAGGACCCAGTGCAGCCAGAGGCCTTGCCCTCTGGGGGGGCTTGAAACTTCCTGAAGTGGGTCCCTGGCATGCGTGCATGTCTGCCCTCCGTGGGGAGGGCCACCCGAGGCTCCTGTTTTGAGACCATGCCTGGGAGGTATGACCCCTTAATACACAGCGTGGCCATTCTGGGAAGAGAATACAGTCCCTGGCCGAACTTGACCCATGGTGGAAGCCTCAGGGCTAGCAGTGAAGGCACCTGGCTGCACTGGTGCTGAGGGCGGGAAGGAGGAGCTTGGAAACCTGGGGCTGGAGTCCCAACCCGCATGCCTCTGTCTCTTCGTGGGAAAGCGGTGGAAAGAGTAAAGTCACAGGGTGGCAAGGATAATTAAGTATGACCTTGGCCTTCTAAAATCTTAGGTGCTGTATGTACAAATGTAAGCTCTTCTTCCCTGACTCTGACCTAATCGAAAGGGGAGACTCTGATTCATGGAGTCTGACCAATTGTCACGGTGCTGAAGGTCCCAATCCTGGCTCTTCCGAGTCCTGGCCACGTGTTCTTGGCCAAGGGACCTATCCTCCCCAAGCCTCAGTTTCCTCATCTGTGAAGTGGGGTGCACGCCAGCACCGAGCCCACCGCCTGCAGCACGGTCTTCAGGACTGAACAAACCGGCCAGCACAAAGGGCTTGGGAGTGCCTCTCACAGGCCGCACACCATCATTATTTTACGGAGCACCTGGAAGGGTCTTCCACACTTCATGGGAAACAAGCAAATCCTCCAGGGTGTTTAAAAGGCATATTTAATTCTGGAAATCTTCATAGTCATCTTCTAACTTCACTTTTATGCCAACTTTTCCACGCACGTACGTGAACTTCTGGCAGCACGAGTCCACGGGCGACGGAACGGCACCTCCCAGGACGCAGCCCTCCGTACCTGGCTGTCCCCACTCCTGCCTCCCTCCCAGCTCACAGCACAGGCTCCGGCGCCCTCTGCGGCAAGCAGAAAGCGACAGTGACACCGCCTGGGAAGGGTACACGCCCCTGCACCCCTCTGCCTGGACTCATCCTCCCCAGGAGCACTCCCCGAAACACGCTTTCATCGGAATTCTGCAGTCACGACTCCGCGGAGAAACCTTACCCGGTGACTCCCTCTGGACCGTTGCTCTCGGTCTGGGACCCCCACGAGGATTTCTTGAAAGCATGTGTCTGACTCAGTGTTACGGGTTTGGGCCTGTCTGTCTGTTCGTTTTGCTGTCACTACCTGCATTTCTTTGTTGTCTTTGACCTAGAAGGGAAGAGGAGGCCGTTTTCTTTCCCGAGAACCCTCCTGCGCGCTAGAATCTCGTTGAGGGAATCACGCGGCCGGTTGTAAGAGACCAGCTTATGATAAGTGGACACCCCGGCTGGGTCGGCTTCTCGAACGTGACACCGGACCGTAGAGTGGGAGCGTGTTTCTCCAGTTCACAAAGTGGGCACGGAGGTGGTCCGTCTCGGACCCCTTCCTTGTTCCAGCTCCATCACCCCGGAACATGACGCTTGTCTTCAAGGTTACCTCCCGCTCCGGGGCAGCGGGGAGGGCCCAGCCATCACGACTGGGTTCCACTCTCGGGGAAGGACAAGCCCTGACTCCTCCACAACGGTTTCCCAGAATTCCTGCACCTTTGCCCCTACCGGTGCCCAGCATCACCTGCTCCACAGCCACTCCTAGCAGCAAGCGGGGCTGGGGAAACACGGCCTTCACGGGGCACCAGAATAAAAGGGGGCTTGTGTTAACCAAAGGATGGGTAACTGGTAGACGGATGAAATGAGTAGTCAGTGCTACATGATCTACTAATGCAATTATCACGTCACTGAAATGGTTTCCTTATGGGCGTTACTTTCCAGCTTGGGAGGGCTGTGAGGACAGAGATCTCGTTTACTTATTGTTCATGTCACAGAGTCTAGTTCAATGCCTCTGTGCCTTGAAGAGATTCAATTTGCTGAAGGGGTGATTAGAAGGATGAATAAATAATTTAATCAGCAAACAAACAGATGTCGGAAATTAAAAGAGAAACACTTTGAAAATGCACTTCAACAATCTCATTCTACTTGAGCTTTTTCAATTATTGAATGCAATATTTATTCCCATTTAGAGTTTAACAAATTGCTTAACAGGAGATCTGAGATTATTCTGACATTTCAAATGAGAGAGAATTTTTCTTTGCAAACATCACAGTGCTATAAATTTTCATTAGTTAAGTTAGCCCATTCTCTAACATGGATGTGGCTTTTTTTTCTTTTCAAAGGTTAATTGTGTTTTTCAAATGTCTACTTTTGTTAACCTACATCGGGTACAATATTTAGACATAGTGACCTCATCCTTTTTCATATTTTACTAGCATTTATTCTAATCTTGTTACTGAAGAAATTTGAACATAACATTCCGAAATCTAATTCAGTTGCTTTCAAATGACATTGACTTAAATTTACTTTGGATTTCTAGAGCTTTTGCAAGAATATGCTGTTTCTTTTCTAAAGTAAACAGGTGCGTTTTATTGAAATTTGCTACTATAAATAAAATGTGAAGGCGGGGCGTCTATTCCTCTAAATCTTTAGGTTTTAAGAAATGGAAGAGTGAAGTGCTGAATTTCAAATATCCTTTGATTTGAAGTTAATTGCTGACTTAGATACCAGGGCTTTTATCATCTGTGCGCATTTAGCTGGAAGTGCACTTGGAAAAGTAGCACATTTCATGCATCATTAAGCACTTTAAATAATTAATAGTTGATTATTGTCTCTTCTAAGACGGTCTCATTTGTAATTCTGCCTCAACAATGAGATTGACCTTTAGGTTAAAATCCAGTGGCATTTCTATTTGGAAAGCAGGTCTTTATTCAGAGAATACAGCAGGTGGCACTGTCAAGCTCTAGGCCATGTAAAGGGCAAAGGTTTGGCCAATGTTATATAAACATTCAGTGGGGGATCAATGATCATTGTAATAATGCAATGCTCAAAGTGGCGTTTTCAATGCCTGACCCCTGGGGCCCTTTGCTAAGCCACCACTTGTCATCCGGTAAACAAGACACCACCCAGGTGGAGCGTTCATCCTCTGACCAGGGTTGCAGTGGCAGCCGTTGTAAAGCCAGGCCACAGGGAGGGCCCCCCCGCCCGCCGCAGCTGCCAGCCTCGCCCAGCGGGTTGATTTCGTGGCCCCCCGCCTGCCGCACGCGGGGGTTGAGAAGGAGCTGGGGAGCCTCGCAGGGAAGGCGTTGGCAGAGAGGGCTCGAGGTCCCTCGGGTGGTGGATGGGCTTCTCCAGCGCAGTGCCGAGTTCCCGAGTCTAGGTCCACCCCGGAAGGAGCCTTCAGCAGCTACCATCTAAGCCTTTGCGATCCACTGAGATCAGAGCAAAGGGGAAAATGTATGTAGTTCCTGGGGAGAAGTCCTCATGACAAGGCAGTTAAATAAAACCGTGTGGAGCCCCAAAGCACAAATTCTCTTCTCTCCACAACTGAGCTCTGAGCAGAGCTTGCATTTAAGTAAGACGCTAACTTCAACCCCAAGTTCCCCCAAGTCCCCAAGACAAAATGTGAAAAAATTTCAGGAGGGTCCAGTCAACCCTCCATAGCGTCAAGTGAAGTGAGGTGCCACTGACTGGTCTGACCTCTGCTGGTTCTCACGAAGAACCTACCCTTTGGCCTTTACCTGAACCCAGAGGTGTTCTGCGAACATGTGTTCCTCTTTGGAACTGTCGGAACCGTCAGCTGGGCCCTGGCAACTTCGGGTGCACGTGACCAACAAAGAAAATTGGCCTGGAACCGACATGCCCAGTGGCTGAGGAAGGCTGCCCCACCGAGGAAAGGAGGAAGAAACAGATGCACAGAATTCGACAACTGTATTTACAAAACAAGCTCATTCAATCCCCTTGATAGTCCTCTATGGTATACAAAAGTTGTCCAACTTCCAAATTAGGATGTGGTGGCTGAAAATGGTTTTAACTTAACATTTATTTAAGTAAATTACGAGAAGTCTGCAATTCCACAATGTTTGGGAATGATAGATGACGAAGGGAGAAACAATGTGGCTTAAGAAGGAAATAAAACCGTCACGCAGATACCATCTCTCTGGTCGTGAGCAGATGGTGAGGTAGGGGGAAAAGTGAATTCACGAAGTACAGACTTGAGCATCTGCTTCTCAGACAGAGCTTTTCAGTCCTGGAGTCAGAAATCTTTCTCCACGCCTCCCTAAGTGTCCTAAGGTACAGTTCCACCCACAAGTGATGCACGGCCATTCTGCCGTCGTGGGTGGTTCCACTTATGGTACATGAATCTTGTAGAGATGGCTAGCTGGAAGGCCAATAGAATGGTGGGGTGTTTCTGAAACCTCATCCTGCCCCTTGGCCCGCCTGGGTTCGTCACGTGCTGCAGGTGGGTTAACTTTACTCACGCACTGTGGAAAACATATAAATCTCGGTGCGCTGCAATTGTCTTCAGGGAGGTATTGACTTTTTATGGATGTAATTACTTTATGAATGATCACAATGTCTTAGGCCTTAGAGTGATATTTCACAGTGAGTGATGGTGTTTCACTGCGTTAATAGTTTCACGGATCCTTCCATGGCCAGAAAGTTCCACAGCAGGGACAGCAGGCATCTGAGCTGCCGGACTGAAGGGAGGGGGGTCTTGGAAGACAGACCACAGGGAAATCTGAGGCTAAGTAGGTGGAGATCGCATATGGAACATATGTTTGGACTCTTTCTTAACCCAAGTCGGCCGCATATTTGCAAAATCAGGGGATTTATTATAAGAAACATGTACATCTCAGAACACCGGCGACCCGGAGGCCGTGAAGAACCCCAACGGCTTCCTGCTCATCTTCACCTCCACTTCCTTCCGTGCCTCCAATGATTCTTCTCTTCTTTTTTTTAGAACACCTTTTTATTGTACATCAAATGATGAACATTTTGATTGCTATGTTTTTTATATATTTTCAATTCAAACAGTAAAAAAAAAAAAAAAATACCAGCCCTGTCTGAGACAAAACCGCTGGCTACCGATCCAAGATTGCAGGGCCAGGTTTGCCAAGCCAGCTCCGGATGCGTGTCCGGTCCTGAGTGCACGCACCGCGGGCTCCAGGGCGGCCGGCAGGTGACACTGCGCCAGCTTGGCGCAGAGCAGCCGGGGCTGCAGCTGCAAGGCAAGCTCATTGACGCTGGAAGCCCGACTGCAAGTTGGTTACACATGTAAGTTGGTTCTGCGAAAGATGAGTGAACTGGGCATGACTCCTCCTACTTTTCTCTTCTCCCCAGCACAACACAACACAACACAGTCGGAATGAAAGAAATAAAAACCAGGAGGAAGCGTGCACAAGGGCTGAAACCAGGCAAGAGAATGCTGCACATCAACCTAGTCCTGAGGGTGGCGCAGGCGGGAGCACGCTCCCGTATTTCCCTGGTGCATTGGGAGAGCAAACCCTGGGGAAGCCCCAAATTCAAAAGACCAACAGTGGGAACAGAGTTAGTATTTCACATGAACCCACTTCACTCCCTGGAGCTCATCAATGTACAGAAGTGGCCACAAGCACGGCAATGTTCGCAGACAGAGCTCCACCGACAATTGACAGACGTGCCCCCCGAATGCCAAGAACAGTGCTCCTGGCTTCTACGACCAAGAGTGGGAGCAGGAGCGCAAACACAGGCAGGTGAATAAAGATGGGGTCCGGGCAGACCCCATCCGTGGGTTGATGGGACAAATGGGACACAAAGAAAGAAAGACTAAAGCAACAAAACAAGCTAATGGATGAGATGTCATTGTGTGTATGTAATATAATTTCTCCATCCATTCAGCTGCTGATAAACATTTAGGCTGTTTCTTTGCTTGGCTGTTGTAAACAATGGTGCAGTGAACGTGGGAGTGTAGATACCTCTTTAAAATCTGGACTTCATCATATGGTAGTTCTAATTTTTTAATTTGGGGGGGAGCTCCCATGGCAATGGCACCATTTTGCATTCCCACCGAGGACACGCAAGGGTCCCAGTTTCTTCGCATCTCTGCCAGCAGTGATCTCTGTTTAATAGCAGCCTTTCTAGCGTGCGGGAGTGGTACCCCGCTGTGGTTTTGGTTTCCATTCTCCTGATCGTTAGTGATACCGAGTAAGTCTTTGTGGGGGGGCCATTTGTTTGTCTTCTTTTTTTATTTGGAGAAATGTCTGTTCAAGTGCTTTGCATATTTAAACTGGCCCATTCTAATTTAATGATTTTGCTATTTAGTTATATGAATTTCTTATATATTTTGGAGATTAACTTTTCATCAGATGTATTATTTGCAAACATTTTTTTCCATTTTGTAGATTGCCTTTTTAGTGTTTGCATTGTTTCCTTTGCTGTAAGGAAATCCTTCCCCTGGAGGAGACAGCAGTGGGTCTGGGGGGCTCTCCGCTCTGAGAAGGAATCAGTCCCGTGGGACAGACGGGCGGGGATGCCCCTCGCAGGAGGTGCCTGCCTAACACTGCCACACCCACAGAGATAGGAGCTGCAATGGCCACTGCCAGGCCATGGGCAAGGGGGAAATGGCAGGTGTGTTCCACGGGAACAAAGTTACAGCTGGACCAGGTGAAAAAGTCCTGCAGTACAACTAACACAGCCCTTGTGGTTCGCACTGCGGTGCGGGGCCCTTGTTAGAGGGCAGAGCCGGGTCAGGCGTCCTCACACACACACACACACACACACACACACACACACACACGGAACCTTCTGCAGGTGTTGGGTATGTTTATTACCTCATTATGGTGATGATACCACAGGTGTGTGCATATGTCTAAATTCATGAAATTGTGTACGTCTCATAGATGTGGTTTATCGTATATTGATTTTACCTCAAAAAGCGACCAAAACAAGGACACTATATATTATAACAGTAAAATAATATGCGGTCATAATAAACAAACTAAAATAGGAACAAATAAGAAATTAATGACTTTTTTAAATTAAAAAAAATAAAAATAAATCAGATTCTATTTTTAATGGACAACATAATGCAAAATTAACTAATAAAAATTGTACTGGAACATGACAAGGAGGCATTAAGTCTATAGTGAAGTTAAAGACAAGTTCTCCCAAATTTATAAAGGACAGAAAATTCTCATTCCAGATCATGAAAGGGAATTAAAAATAACAATTAGTATTTTCTACTCTCTCTTAAAAATCCAACAAAAGGCTGACATCAAAACTAGTCGAAGCAATTCAAAGAACACAGCATCTTCGAATGTGTATGCAGGCATCCTGACCAGAATTTGAACAGATTGATTTTAGCATTACATTAAAAGAGCAATGTATTGTGGTCATGATACAATAACTTAAGAACAATTTAATATTAGCAGAAATATAATAATGAATCATCACACTGATAATTAAAGGGAGAGAAAGCACACGACAGTTTTGAATCATTCTGAAAGACTTCTCATAAAATTCAGTCTGTTACTTGCAATATTGTTACTAAACTAGTAATACATTCGTACAACTATGAGATGATAGAGAAAAATCACATAAAAACAACACAGATCGTAATTAATAGAGTATCACCCACAAATCTTAGAAAATACGTCAGTGATGTTTACCACCCCGCTGGTTAGCATTGCTGTGGAAGCCTGTTCCTTCAGACGTCAGCATGAACAAGAGACATAAATATGGGGAAGACTAAACCGTCACTATTACTTACAGAATTATGGTGCACACTAGAAGAACAAACTGAAAAGCTCTCAGAAATAATGAGAGATCACTAATGAAGTCATATATAAAGTAACTATTAAAGTAACTGTTCTTCATTACAGCACTGTTCACTTCCATACACAAAACCCTTTCAAATAGTTTGAAAAATACAAAGTGCACCCAAATAGCATTCAAAAAGAAATAGGTATACCATATGAAAAAAAATTACACAGCATTACTGAGGGAAATAAAGGTTGACTAAATGAATTCAGGTATCAGGTTTCAAAACGGGATCTTTCCACAACTGTAAAGATTTAAAAATGCTACCATTTTCACAAAACTGTGATAAAATCACATTGGTATTGCTCTGGAACTTGTCAAGTTTGTTCTAATTATCATCTGGAAAGAAATTGGAAGGGATACGATGAGAGTTAAGTTTTGTTCCCACTGAGTGGGTTCTGCAGGCGCAGAATTCTATGGTCCATGTGGAAATAATTTTTTTTAATGAGAGCATAGAAATAAATGGCAAAGAGTGAATAAAGTGACTCAACCATTTATTTAAATTGAAAGTGGGACAATCAGATTAAGCTTAGCAAATTTCCACATGTTAATTTATCAGCTGGATATTTACTCTGATACAATAATTTGGGGGGATATGATATCTCGTTTGAAAGAACACCCACATCTAGGAATTCCAAGTATGGAGAAATCAGGCATAAATTTTGCAAGCATTAAAAATACGAGGGAATACAATACCATTCTGGAGACGACGACTGTGGCACACTCTCCTTCACATGTTTTCCCTGAGCCTACTGTGTGCAGCGAGAAGGGCTACATGCCTACTGAGTGTAGCGAGGACAGCTGCAGAGCCAGCCCCTGTGAGTGGTAAGACCATAAGATCCTCCTTCCTTCTCCACCATCAGTAAAACTTATCAAGAAGATGCCAGCCTAAGTGATTCGGGGACAGGTAACAGGGTTTCTATTTTGGAAAATACGGTGCATTCTTCCACCTGGGATCTATCTGAAAATGAGTAAATAAGCGTGGGGACACAAACCACCTTTTCCCTCTGGCGCAGTTCCAACTGGAAAGCCAGAAAATGAATTGTCATTAAGGTTCGGAGCCATGTTTTATCCTGAATTAGAAACAGGAAATTGATATATGCCCCTGCCACTAAATTAATCTCCCCTCGGTATTTCATTTTATTCCTCTCGTCAAAAATCAATGAACTCCCACCACCTGGCAAATATTACGTGAATCACTTAGTCCGCCGTTCTGTGCCCTTGAGGTGCTGACTTAAGCTTCTCTCTCCCCAAGACTATTTCGTGCTCTGGTCCAGCTCTGTCCAGCGGACATACAATGGGAGTCGCAGCTGTAATTTTAAATCTTAGTCACCCATTGAAACATGAGAAGAAAACATGAAATAAATGTTGACCATAACTTTATGATGATACCCAATATATCCAAAATAGTAAAATATTAATGTCCTATATTTCACTCCTTTTTGTTTCGTTTAGCACTAAGCCTTTGCTATCCAGTACACCTTTTAATAATTTGCAGCACCCCTCAGTTTGGACTGGCCACGTTCTCGGTGTTCAGTCGCCAGGTGTGGCTGGCGGCTGCCACGTTGGACGGCACAGCCCTCGCTGGAGCACGAACTCAATTCTCCCTTCGCTCCGTCGCTCCGCACGCCCCCTCTGCCGGCACTGCCCCTGTGCCTGTGGGGTGCGGCAGCCCCCACATTTTGAAGCCTCTTCTGTAGGGTTTCCTCTACGCCACGTCCCGTCCTGGAGACCAGACGTTTCAGGTCCAGGAGGGGCGTCGCCGATATGCCCGATCACGTCACTCACGCGGAATGGGGCGGCGCTGACGGGGGCCCGCTCTGCGATGCGCCCTCTGCGGTGTGACTCGGTGACGCGGTCCCAGCATCACAGCAAACAGCACGCTTGGTGTGCGTGCGGGTGCAACCTACAGCTCTCCCGGCTTTGTGATTCCAGTCCCCGCCTTCCTCTCCTCACTACGTGCTATTCTAGCCTAACATGCGTCTTCTTTTTTTTCTTACATTTTTGATACCTGTTTCTTGGAAAAATAAGACCAGTGCAAGGGAACAGTGTGGCCGCTCACACAGAGCTGGTTGCCCTCGTGGCACCAGTTTACAAATGGAGCGTGGACGGCTCGTCCTGTGGAACAGCCTGGATTTTGCGGATCTCGGAGGCAGGGAAATGCCAGAGTGACAAGGACAGATTGCAGGGCGAAGGGAGCTCACTGGGCTCCGGGGATGGGCACACGCTGACAGGTAATCTCCAGAGCGACGGGCGAAGGGGAAGAGAATGCACCTGGGAGGAAAATCTACCCCATTTATAAAATGATGCGCTGAGCTCTCACTTTTGAGGCAATCGTGGAAGAAGAAAGAGGTGAGCGGCTCCTTAAGCACGAAGGGCCATGGGTACTGAGTTGGCTTGCACAAGGCAGCAAACAGCGCCAGAATTAGCCAAGAACTAGGAACCAGCGCTGCGCTGGAACTTACGATGAGCCAGCTGCCAAGGGCTGAACAGGCACGGCTCACAGGAGAAGCCAGGAGTCAGAGACCCAGAAACGGACGTGCCTGCTGGGCGGTTCCTCCAGAACTGCCTGGTCTCTCCACCCCAAAACCTTATCAGCAGCACGCAGCGTTGTTTCTCGCCTGCAAACCCCTAGAGAGTATGTTTCTATGAGGGGGGACCCAACAAACCCCGGAATCATGTTCTGGAGGGCGGGCCCCTTGCAGGACAGGCCTCCCCCACTAGGGAGTGCTCTGGGAACCCATCTGTGTCAGTGCACCAGCTGGCGTTGTTGTGAGAGGCTGTGTTCAGCTTCAATGAATGATTTTTTTTTATGTCTCTTTCAGTGCGTTCTGCCCATTTCATGACGGGTGACTTACGAGCGCACCTGCCCACGTTGCACTGAGTGTTCCACAGTTCTTGACCAAACACGGTGTGAAACATGTCTCATCCTCCCTATTCACCCAGCCTCACCTCCACCCCGAGCGACTATTTTTTTTGTTGTTGTTTCCCCAGATGAAAAAAAGTCCTCGAGGGGAAACGTTTTGCTGATATGGAAGAGGCGGAACAGAAAACAGCAGGAGCTCTAAAAGGCATCGAAACGGATGAGTTCAAACACCGTTTGGAGCAGCGGGAAAAATGTCTCTGTAGGCGTATCACACATGCTGGAAAGCACTTTGAAGGCGACTGAAGTCTAAACATGTGAGAATCGATACACAGTTCTTTATAAATAAATCCTGGGTTTTCGGGGGCCTCCCGCTCTTACTCCTCGTGTTTTAAAGGCTGCCAGGTTCAGTTTTTAAAGCCCTCTGTGTTTCCTCTGGAATCCACTTTATCATCAGAAAATAGCGCTAGAAATACAGTCTGCCGGGCTTTTGTTTTCTAAACTGTTCCTTGTTGCGGAGGTCAGGGAAGGCAGCCCGCCAGGGCCAGCCACAGGGGGTTGCGGGAAGCCCCGCAGAACGGCCCCGCGTCGCGGTGTGTCTCTGTGACACCTGGACTGCGCTCCCTCGTCATTTCAATGTCTTGTTTGCTCTCCCCCAGCTTTCAAACCGCATCGAAATATCCTTCGGGTTAGTCTGAATTGAAGCTAGATTTAGGGGGGAAAAAATAGAGCAAAAGGCACGCATCTTTCAAAGAGTTTTTGCCGTCCTAAATATTTCATCGGGGAAGAGAGGGCGGTTTCAGCCTGAGTCCTTCCCTTTTGCAACACGCTGCTCTCCAGGGGACTGGTGGCCTTCCCCACACGTGCCCGCTCGTAGTTCCCGTAAGAAACACTGGTGGCCTAGATGTGAGCCCTAGGGACGCTCTTCATTCATTCTGCCTCCGTTATCTCCTCCTGTTGGGAACCGAAAAGGCAGCTGCTGCGATGCCGTCACTGACTGGCACGAGTCTCCATCCTGGTTACTCCATCTAGATATGTTAAAGGGCCCTGACTGTAGGCACTGACTTTAAAACTGTGAAAACGCAGGTGATGCAGGTCTGACCAGCGTGTTTATCCACAGCGGAGGTGAGGAAGGGCAGCCGATCACCCGCGCCCCCCACCACGGGGTGCCTGGAGGGCCCGGGCGGCTGTGCCCGCGTTGGTTGTGAGGCCTGAGCACCTGTCACTCCCTCCGCCCTGTGTCCAGGCTCTCGGTAGACACCTGTTACTGGGGCCACACTTAGAAATGATTGGAAACCTGGAGGGCTGCACGTTTTGCCCTGAAAATCTGGGAGAATGTTCTCAGTCAACGGGAAGAAAGTTGCATTTAAAAAAAAAAAATCTCCTCTGCTCCTGATGCGCTGGGAAGGCGGAGGAGCGGGATTCCTTCAAAGATGAAAGCGCCCTGGGGGCGGGACTTGGTTCTCAGGGCAGACGCTGTGCCCCCAGGCCCTCAGGAGAGCTGGCCCCGCCCCCGCTACTGCCCCGCCCACCTTTCCCCTGAGTAGGCGAGTTTTCCAACTGGTGGGGAAAACTTGAACTTCATAACGAGTCAGGTGCTTTTCCTTTTTCCGTGGAGACCCTCTGGTCTTCCTTCTTTTGCATTTGACAGTCCTTACATCCTCAGCATCGCCGGTCATCAGCCCCCCGTGATCGCAGTGCCCAGCGCAGCCCCCACCTCCACGTCCAGTGTTGGGGGGTGGGGAGAGAGAGGATGCATCCAGGCATCGGTTTCTGGGGATGTAGCTACCAGCAGACTAGCCAGGCCGGACGTTCTGCCAGAAAGGACAGAGCTCAGTTACCCACTGTTGAGGTGAAAAGACAGAAGACAGACACCTGGTTGTGGGGGCCCCAACGAGTCCTGGGGCGTTCGCTCCCCCCTCAGGACGCAAGAGAAGTGCACGCGCTGTCAGGCCCGCAGACTCCGGGAGGAGCGGGAACAGGCGGGTGCTCGGCCACAGCGGCACAGCCGTGGCGGCGCCGGGACAAAAGGGAAACAATCACTGCATTTCAAGTCAGGACTCCTAATTATCCGCTCCTTTCCAAATCGGGGGAGTGCTGCTATATCCGTCTTCTCACTATAGAACACAATGCATACTTATGTCCGTCTAGGACCTCAAGATACTGTTTATCTTATGCAAAAATGTCCCCCCATTTTCTAGCATTATTAGTGTATTAATATCGTTATAATGTGCCTGGTTTCCAGAAAGTATGGTCAGATTTAATCTATTGCAGCTATTTCTTCTTCTGAGGCTGTGACTCTATGAATGAAACATAAATCGGGCTTTGAAAGATGCTGTTATTTTTACGAATTATTTTCTTCTTTTCCTTGTATTTGGCATTATTATGCCTGCCGCTGAAGAAAAGCAGGGTAGTGGGGAAAAATAGAAAACCGTGGATTTTAAACCTAACCCTGCCATGTAATATTGAAGGGAAATGTATTAACTTCTCTGAAATGCATTTTGAAAAAAAAAAACAATCAAGGAATAGCATGAATTTCCTTATACACTTGAAAATTAAATATAATAATGATTTTGTGTTAATTCTCCCACAGTGAGACAGTAGCAAACACTAAGTATGTGTCAAATGCGGGGATACAGAATCTCATCACTGTGGTCCCTGAAGGCCATACCATCCCAGACGGGGTGCTGCCCGGTCGGCCCTCGGCTGGGGCTAGCTCAGGGGCCGGCCTTGCAGGACGGCGCGAGTGCAGCCGCCTCGCCGGATGGCCGGCTGCCCTAGAATTCGACGCTAACCAGGGAGACACGCTCAGCTGAGCCTGGGCAGTACACCATCATCAGAAGGGCGCTACCCTTGGCATCCGGTAGACTTCGCCAGGGGCTGGCTCTGCTATCCCTGTGCCACCTTGACCTTGCAGCTCCACTGCTCTGAGTGTCTAGCTCCTCCACTGCCCCATCAAGAGACAGCTGCCACCTCAGCTGCTGGGTGCGTCACCTGTTAAAATTCTAGCACGGTGCTTGGCCTCTGAGTCTCCGATCACTCTGGCCACCGATGTGGTTAATTGTGTTCGCCTCAGCTTTACTTTGTGTGCCCGATCCGACTTCCTTCCAGGCCTCCCGCGGGTATAGACACCCTCCCCCACCCACACACACACACAGCATGAACAGCATTCACGTACACACAACACACCACGCACAAAGCCCACACCCAAGCTCCCGTGGGCAAGCCCGCAGACGTGAGCTGGTAGGACTGAGTCATTCCATCGGACTCAGAGGTCCCCACGCCATGGTTAGGAGCCAGCCACAGCGTCCCAGGAGACCAGGTCTAGGCACCCAGGTTCCCCACGCTGCAGGCCTCCCTCAGCCTCCAAGCCGTGGAGACACGGCTCATAAACCTGTTCCTGCACTGTCCTTGCCCGTTCCCCGCTATCCCCGCTCCCGCGGGGTCTGGAGCGTAGCCCGGTGGCCAGGAAACAGGGCCCTCTACAGGCCGTTGTGAGAGCAGAGCCTGGTGATGGGTCCCTATCCCCGACCACAGGCCGGCAAGAAAGCCAGGTGCGGAGTCCAGGTGGGGCCTAGGGGTTATTCCACCCAAACCCCCGTCAGCTGGCTCAGCTCTAAGCACTCCCAAGCCCTTTGCTAGTTTTTCTCATTTCCCAGTTTTTCTGCTACGAACAGGTGACTTCTCTACCAAGAGTCCCCTAAGCTAGGGAGAGACAGGAAACTCCTCCCTCCTAATGCCCGGCTGCCCCCGCCAGAGCCGCCCCGTCTTCCCAGGAGGCTGGTTCGGTTTTCAGTCACGCACTCCTAGCTTAAAGTGGCCTGGGACAGGCCTGGACTCCCCCTTGCCCATGACGTGGGGGTGCCATAGGAGCCCGACATTGTTCCCACCCCCGCCCCAGCTCTGACCACCTCACCCCCACACACGGACTCAGACTCCGGGGTGCATTCACCCTCCATGCCCTGCGGCACGGGGCAATCCAGCCCCGGGCACCGTGGGGGAAAGCACTTCAGGGTCAATTTCTTGAGCCTGCTGGTGGGATGGACTGCAGTGTTCGCCGGCGGAGCGGCGGGGCCGAGGCCATTAGAAGAAAAAAGACGGCACCATCCCAGGGGGGCCTCAGAGGGAGCCAGGAGCCTAAACTCATTTGAAACGAAAGGGCAGAATGAATCAATACATCTGAACTTGCAGTTCAAGGTTATTCATTCAGCTGAAACCTCTTGAACATTTCAAGTTTCCTTCCTTTAAGTTCAAAAGGTTCATGCATTTGAAATGTGGGAAAAAGAAAGGTCAAACTTTACATTTTCACAGAAGGTGGCTCGTCTCTGGAGTAGTGGTTATTTGGGCTTCTGTGCGTTGGACCATTTAGTCAGGAAACTGCTGCTATTTGACTTTGTCCCGCAGCAGACGGGAAAGTTGAGAGGTGCTTTGGTGTGACACACTTCATCATCTTGAATCATGTTCGTCTCGTTGGGATGCTTGAATCACGCCTTTCTTGTAGTAAGTCAGTTTAACTGATATCCTCCTTTTGATTTATCTAGCCTTTTTTTTTTAATGTGAAAGGCAGCTCGAAGACCGAAGCCGGATACATGTCCGTCTTTGGACAGAGAGCCAGACCCTGCAGAGCAGAACACGCACCCAGCTGCCCTCCTGCTCTAGAAACATAAACACTTTCCGGGCGGAGGATACCACCCACCGCACCACTGACAGACACCCCCGCACGGACGGGGTTCTCAGAGCAACGAGGGCACAGATGGGAGTCCCCCCAACCCCGACGGCGAGCACAGAGGAGAGTTCCTCCGGAGGGAGAGGGGCCGGGAAACCTGGCGCGTGTCCTGCCCTCCTTTCCTAAGAGGGCGCTGGCTGTGCAGGAGACCACAGCCGCTGTGTCTCCTGGGGTCGGAACGGGAACAGGCGGGAACCTTGCTCAGCTCCCCGTGGCCCCGGTGCTCACCTGCATAGTGAGGACTGACACCATCCCCCTGCCCCTGCAGGGCTGTTTTGAGGGACAACTGATCTGTAAAGCACAGGGGACAGTTCGGCCACGAGATAAAGCGCTCCCTAAATGTTGCTATCATTATCCTCATCGTCCTCCTCACCTTCGTTCTTATCAAAACCAGTAGGGGCACTGTATATAAGGAAAAAATTTAACATGAGTATTGAAATCCAGAAAGGTTAACTAATTCAGGACCCCGAGGGCAGCCAAAAAGAAAATGGCATTCATTCAGGAGGGGTAAGGTGATGTGAAAATCACTAGAGATAGAAATGCCATTTTGAGAAACTTTTTTGCTGCACAGACCACTAGATTCGAGGTGAGGGGAATCGGGGAGCCAGCTTCACGCGGCCCGAGCCTTGCGCGGGATGACGACGCAGGGCCCAGCCCCCTTCCTCCCTCCGCTCCCCGTTGAAGAGCCTCTCTGCCCCCTGGAAGTGTTACAAGAATTCAACAATACGACAGGGGAAACACTCTGAGAACCACAAAGCGCTGTGAGAATAATTACAACAGCTAATATTTACCATGAGCTTAATTTCCAAAGAGCCTGCTGATTTTCTAAACTCTTTCCCCATGTTAATTATTTCAGCGTCCACAACTTCGCGATGAGAAGACACCATCACTCTCCTCACTAGACAGGTGAGGCCCGGGGGTGAGTGGCCCGTCCAAGGCCACACAGGTGCTAAGGCGTCCACCTGGCGCTTCAACACAGCCTGTGTCCAGGCCCTGACCCCAACCACAGCACACACAGTCTGGAAAACCACACAGTCAATCGATTGCTTGTTTGATCCCACAAGTGTGCCTTGAGCTCTCACCACCAGGGCCTGACACCAACACAGGCCCTGGGGTTCAACACTGACCCTGAACGACAAAGCAGCCGTCCTCAAGGATACTGCCTTGTAGTGTAGGAAACTGACCGAAAGGCAAACTGCATCGTTAGGTGGCAGACGTCGTGAGGAGAGAAGTAAGACCATGGAAAGGGGCAAAGGCGTCTCAGGGCACAGACACACCCGAGAGGACCTCCCAGGCAGGACGCTCTGCTCACGCAGCACAGGCAAGCGGGCAGAGGGTGTGAAGGAGGAAGGCAGGGGTGGCCACAGGCAGGGGTGGCCACAGGGCGGACAAATGCCAGACCCTTCTCTTTGTCTGTGGAGCGCACGGGCGGTCTTCGGGTAAGACAGTTGCGGGACAAGAAGGGCCAGCGGGTTCCAGGGAGAGGGAAGAGCAAGGGACGGCGTTGTGGGGCCAGGAAGCCCGGTGGGGCGGCGCTTAGCGAGCACAGAGAGAGAGACGGTCGGAGTGGCCGGGTCCTGGCTGTGTGGAGTGCACGTGAGCCTTGACGTGGGATGCCTGGGACACAGTGAGGAAGTGCCTACAGTTTCATTTGCGTCTTGGCACCCACAGTTTTATTGACAATTATAGTGTCAAAATCTTAAGTGCAAGCTCATGAAAAACGAGTTAACTTAACCAGACCACACACTGAACCAGAGGGAAGCCAGCCGGAGGGAGATTGGAGCAAGCAGACACCCTCAGCGTGAGGCACTGGTCGTCGGAAGGCCACTGAGTCACCCGCCAGTTTGATGGAAACCACGCTGTCCCTGGTGAACACCACTCACCTGCAAAGTGCTCTACACACGTGTGATTTCATTATCCAAACAGCTTCCAAAATATGCCCGTAACCAGGCATCCAAACAGCTTCGTATAGAAACACTCAGAGACAGTCATGGGAACTATAGTTTGTTGTGCGTTAACAAAACTTTATCCGTTTTCCTATTGTGTATACTTGTCAAGTGAGAGTGGCCAATCATCTATCAAACACCCACTAAAGTTTCTGAAACAACTGATTTATGCTCTCAGTAGGAAAGGTCAGGGTTCTTGGATTCTAACAACATCTGAAAGTACCCATCTAATTAGACCTTTAGAAGTCTGAGGAGAATTCATTTTACCTGCCTGTCACCTGAGCTTCCGTTGTCGAACTTTCTAACCAGTGAAAAGCAGCTGATGAGGTTACGCCGCCAACGAGACGACAGCCTGCCCAGTGCTGACGCCCTCGCTCGGAAGGGGCAGTGAGTGCCGGCCGGTGTGGTGTCAAGGAGACACGGCTGCTTTGTTCGGGGGTCCCCAGCCTCCGGTCCCCCAGCGCGCGTGCTTGTCTCTGACTTGACTCCGGCACCTGGCGCAAGTGCGTGCAGCTTTGCCTTTTAAACCAGGGACGTGATGTCACTCACGCTGACACGGCTGTCCAGTTACGCCATCGGCGCGCCCCAGCGGGGCTTCCTGGGGCGGACGATCCCCGGCACAGCACGGGCAGAACGGGACGGAGGAGACGGTGTTGGTGTTGCTGGACAGACATGCAGGGTGGCTAGAAACAAGGCAGAAGAGGTAACCCTGGACTACATCGAGGAAGGCCTTGGGCGTCACATGCTGTGACCGGTCCCTCAGGTCTGCTGCCAGAGTGCTGCCTTCCCCACAGAGGGGACAGCCGTGGGGACCCGTGTGGATGTAGACAAGGAGAGGTCGCTGACAGTGCCGTCAGTCCCCACTTCACGTTGTTGGTAGGTCCGGTGAATGGGAGCAAAACAACTTACAGTAAAACCAATTTTCCATAGTCTAACTCACACAAACAGGAATTAAGTTCCTTCCGTATCTCATCAGCATTATAATGAAACAACTTTGAGCAAAAGGACATTATTTGAGGACCTGCTCTACTCTGGAGGTACAGCTGCGAAACCACGGGCATCCAGGGTGGGAGTGAGAGCTTCCAGGTTCCCAATTCTTACAGCTGAGGACTTGGTGTAGTAACTCCTGGAAGGCACCGCGTGTCCCGGGCAGCCGCGAGGAACCCCGATTCCATTCCCACACCGTGACACATTCCCACCGACGGGGCTGACACCCGAGAGGGTGGACTCCTTATGAGCGCGTTTACTCTGCTCTGTTGGGTTTTATTGTTCAAGTAAGTGTGTCAGACCTCCCTCAAATGATAGAGCTAAAATGCTCTTGTCAACAAATACAAAACACAATGCGACTGCACCTTGGAAACACTGGGGAATCGTGGGACGTTCTTAAAAGTAATCAGAACAGGACTGGAGGGAAACCACCTTGGGTAGTGATGTAAGGAGAGGGTTGGGGGTTACTGAGACTGTCCCAGCTATTTAAGCGATGCAGACACAGTGCAGTGTCAGAAGGTGACGTGTTGACCAGGCTGTGGGAGGTAGAATAAGGGACACTCACCAACTGAACGCAGAGGGTGAGTCAGAGCAAGACTCCCGCAGCGGAGCTTAGTGGGCTGGGGGCTGGTATTACTGTGATTTAGGATAAAGGATATAGAAAGAAAATAATATGGGGGGTAAAATTAAAAATTCTTTTCTTAACAGGTTCATTGATGAAGTTAGGAGACTCAGTGCTGAGATATCCGCTATAGCATTGTTGCTCGAAATGGGATTCTGGACCAAAGGCTCACTTTTTGAAGTCTTGGGCAGATGGAGAACAGTGGTCCCCCGGGAAGGACGCTGTGGGAGAGATGGAGAACAGTGGTCCCCCAGGAAGGACGCCGTGGGAGAGATGGAGAACAGTGGTCCCCCGGGAAGGACACCGTGGGAGAGATGGAGAACAGACATGTGTTACTCACAGTACAGCCATTTGGTTGGGAAAAAATAATAATAATGGAGACGAAGAGGATAATAATGGAGAAGAGGAAGAAGGAGAAAGAGGAGAAGGAGAAGAAGAAATCAGCTTCCTTTGCATAAGCAACTATCAATGAGAAAACAGAATAGAACACTTTCCAGCCAGGACGTAAATGCTAGGACACTTAAAAAGATATTTAACAGGGATGGTGCAAGGCCTTTCAGAAGGCATGTGACTTCACCAGCAGCTTAGACTAAGCACACTTAGACTAAGCATATTATTACCAAATAAACCATCCCTAAACTATCAGTGACTTATAGAAGCACAACCTGTATCTCTCCTCCTGCTACCTGTACATCACGGTCAGCCGGGGCGCGACTCTGCTCGTCTTTGTCTGAGGTTCAGGCTGGAAGGACAGACCTGCAGAGACGCTTTGAAGGGAAAGAGGACACAGGAGGAGAAGAGGACCTGGTAGGGTCACCCCACGTTGGAAAGCACCTTCCCGAGTACGAAAGCGCCCCTTCCAGTCACAGCTCCCTCCTCAAATGTCCAGGTCTGACGTCTGTGCAGCCGATGGGTGATAAATGCCACAGAATTTAAACAGTCAGACTTTCCCATCCATTTTTACTGGCATTGATAAATTTTATAGCAAAAAAAAGGTGATTTTTTTATAGAAAAGTCAATCTTGTATAAATAAGGCAAAAAGAAAATGGACAATCATTGGCAAACTATTGGGTTGGCCAAAAAGTCCATCTAAGTTTTTTTTTCCATAAAATAAAAGACACATGTTTCATTTTCACCAATAGCTTTATTGGTTTGGGTATTTTGATTATGTCGGTTACATCCCCCATAGTAGAACATTGATTCTTCCCAATTAATGTCTCAGTTTGATCCCTATCAATTTCAGCTTGCCCACCCAACCACGGAGGATCATCCAGTGAGAAATCTCCAGCACAAAACTTCCCAAAGTGCTTCTGATATGTTCGACCCATCACAGAACCTGCTCCATACACTGTACAATTTTTTTTGCATTTCAGTTGCATTTTTACCTTTCTTGGGAAAATGAAGCTTAATATGCCAAAAATGTTGCTCAACTCCTTCCATCTCCAACATTAAAATGCTCACACAAAAGTTCACCAATTTTGATGTTTTTTAATGCATGCTGATATGACAGCTACATTACAACAAGATTGTTTTGAATGAGGTTAAAAACAGCTAAGTGCTACTAGAGCTGTCTTAAAACGAATGAAGGAAAACACAAATGAACTTTGTGGCCAACCCAATATACAAGATGAATTATCACCGCAGACTTAAGAGCAGTCTCCTAGAATGCAGGCCAACTGAGTCGTTCTGCCCTCCTTGGAGCCGCCCTCCCCAGGGGACAACTGCGCGGGAGGAAGCAGACGTATCTGTGTCCTTGGTCCACTTCACACCAGGCCTCTGGGTAAGACGGCATCGTACCTTCTCTTTATGCGTCTTTATACATATTCATTGCTTTTGCAATTAGCAAGTATCTTTTTCACAGGAATGGTAATGATCCTAAAATTGTAAGAAAATGGTTAACACTCCAATAGATGGATGGGTCATTATTATGAGTGGAACCATCACAAATTAGAAAATAGAAACAATACAGAAACATATGGAAAATGTCCAAGAACATTTTGTACTAAAAAGCGTAGAAATCTAAGGAATAATAAAATTCAATTTTACACCTATTAAATTAACATAAATCTAAATACATGTTAGGATTTAATCAAAAACGAAATGGAATCACACTAATTCCTTCCCAAGAATATTGCAAATTGGTTCAATTTTGGAAAACATAATGGGAATACATTTCAAGAGCTAAGAGAAAGTTATTAATCTTTGACCCATTAATCCAACCCCTGGGTGTATATTCCTGAGAAATGATTCAATGGAGGAACTCTCTCCAGAGCTTCATTATTTTGCTAACACAGACTTTAATTGAAACTTAGCTCATAAAACCATTTCCCCTTAGCCCTTCCGAGTGGAGCTGCCCATCGGTTGACACGGCCTAGAGTTGGGGTGAAGGGGTCAGCACGCACCCTCCTAAAGCTCCGCAGCTCCCACAAACCCCAGGCTTAGATGCAGCTAATTGGGAAGAAGCAATGCAGAACATGGCGAGAGCTCAACGACGGCTCCTCGGATGACTTAATTAAGGACCTCGCCATAGAGAAATTATCTTAATTATAAAACAGTAGCACCCAAGAATGTTATCAGTGACATAATTGGCCAAACTACTGAGTTTGAAAAATAAAGAAAGATGAGCTGAGTAAGGAGTAGTTTGAAAGGTCAAGCTCATTACTATGCGGCTGTCACTAAGAGAGATGCTTCTGAGGGGAACCTCAAGGTACGTCCTAAGCAAGGCAGTCACTGAGAACTGCCTTCCTTCCTGCTGCACGCAAGGAACACGCGTGCCCCCCACAGCCCCCCACCTCGGTCACAGCTCTGCGGAGCACGAGGCACACACCTGCACACTGAGACGTCATTCTTCATTTCAACGTTCTGCAGAGCCCGTGCCTCAGGAAATGGGGTGCGGAGTTGGGGGGGCGGAACCTGGCTGCCGAAGCTGAGGGCCAGGCTTCTGCGGGCAGCGCCTGGCTGCACCCAGACCCCTGTACCCCCCAACTTCGATGTGCTCCATGCCCACCGCCAACAGCCTGCTGACGGGACCCTCTGGAACATTCCACGCATTGCACTTTTAATCTTTCAATTAATCATCACCAAACTTCTCCTTTTAGTATCGATTGACTTAAACTCCAAATGCCATTAGCCCAAATTTTGAAGAACTTATCATATCATCCCTGCCTACTCTGATGTTTCTCATGTTCTTCACTTTGGGTGTGCGGTGCCTTTTCGGACGTGAGTTCTCTCTGCCCCTGCAGCCAATTCTCTCCTCGTTGGGTCTTCATTAGCCCCCACATGGGCCGCAGCGTCTGGGCCGGCAAGTCTCCTTCTGCAAATGGTCTCTCCCTAAGGAGCTCCGTCCTCAGGCTGCCCACAGGGTGATGAATTCCCGGAAAAAAAAATATGCCTGTATCACTCACTCTTTCTCCCTTGCTTTAAATGAGCTTCTCGCTTCCTTTCGTTTCCCATCTTCTCCAGTGACGGTCAGCGAGCGAGACTGAGCGCAGGTGCCGGGAACCACCCACACGGCACAGGTCTCCTTGCCCAGCCGATGGAGTCTTCTCTAGGTCACTTCTCCCGGGGGGGAATCCTTGCTCAGTCGCTCCAGGTCGCCCCAAAACAAACAAGACAGGTGACAGTTCAGGCCGGTTGCCCTCCACCCATGCTGAGTTTCTGAAACCTGTGAAAGTCTGGAAAGGCTAATGATACGTGGGCACCTGCCGTGAGCTCTCAGAGGAGCCCCGTGACGAAAACAGGGAGGTTTGTCTAAAACTTGCTTCTGTTCATTCACATTTTGATGTTCGCATTTCATAGTCCAGGTGTCTGATCTTGCGTTAGCAATTTCTGTACTTTTGAGAGTCCCTCATTTTTCTGGCAAAGTCTTTTTCATCCCACTCACTTCTCACCATTATAGAGTTCTTACCTCTGCCACGAGCCGCAATTGCGTTTCAGAATCTAATCTGCCTGACAAAACACAGACAGTGAGACGGGGCAAGAAAGCAGTCCCTCGCCACGAATTTCAGTGGGGCTGCCGGCAGCACATGCCCGGGCTGGGTAAACAGAGGAGTGGGTAGGCAGTCAAGGCCAAGGAGGGGCCACGTCTGAGACCCTCAGTCTTGCCAAGACCCTTCCGTGCAGGCTTCCCTGGGGTTCCGTGCAGGGACCCAGCGTCCCACGCCAGGGAGACACACAAAGGCACAGTCAGACCCCGGTGACACTGTAGCTAAAGGCAACACGCACGGCTGTGTTTCACGCCTGCTCGGCCTGCGGAGAGCTGTTCAGGGTAAAGTCAAAAACCTCCTCGATGAGAAAACAAAGAACATCAATCACCATAACGTGAAACTTGCATGCGATGGGGGCGCTATAAATAACTCCGAATGTTTATTGAACGCTACAGTTGCTTCAAAATATATAAATATAATCAGCCCTTGGATTGATGTATTCCACATCATGAACATTATCAGTTCCGCAGAAGGTAGTTTCAGTCCTTCTTCTAGGATCACAGAACACAGACGTAACGACCCAGTGCTGCGCTCGCTCCCAAAAAGGTCATTTAGCGACGAGAATCCTCACGAAAGGTTTTGAGCCGTGAAAACTGGGGCTCACGGGGTTCTGCCCCTTCCGTGCGTGGCTGTGGGGGGACATGTGAAGGGGTCCGCCCACCTCGGAATCTGTCCTCTGCCCCCCCCCCCACTGTGCTTCCCGTCCTCCCAGGAGGGCCCGCCCCACCTGCAGCGCGTCACTTACCAGAATTCATGCATTTTTCAGCAGCACTTACTTTACACCCAGGGAATAACTTGGGTATTGAAAAGTTTATGTCTCACGGTCTAACCTAGGGGCGATGTATTTCTGTTTCTTTCCTTTTCCAAGTTTTAACTGATACTTCATGTCACCAAGATGGAGAAGTAAGTGAAATTGGTCCTTGCTTCCTCCTGAACTCATCTTTGACACTAACTACTTGTCTCCGAGTCTCCTCCTGGGGCCCCGAGAAGTAATCATTAAGTCTCGCCCACGTGACAAGGTCCCGCCTAGGTGCCTCCCCCTCAGAAGACCCACCTTCTCCCACTGGCCGAGTTCCTGTGTCCAGAGGGCTCTGCGATCTGGAAGTCAGTCCCTCGCTGGTGTGTTAAAGAATGTAGCTGTTTAGACTTTGGAAAACTTGTACGGGCATTACCTAGCTGAACTGTGAGATAACCTGGTAGAAGTATTTCCATGTGATATAGATGGAGACATGAACCAAGTTGCCCAACAGTTAAATATCAAGTGGAAATTTTTAAGTTCAAATGTAGGTCTTAGAGCCCCATTTCCAAAGCTCCCGGTATTTCCAGTTTTATTCAAGGTGTGTTAACAAATGGCATGGACTTAAAAGGTGACACCACAGAATTCTGACAAGGGACTGGTCATCTCTGGCCCAGTGTCTCATGGAGTGGTCCCTGGGCCGGCGCCCTCCACCTCACTTGAGGACGTGTGCCTGCAAATTCCTGGGCCCCTGCCCACCCCTGCTGAGTCGGGGGCTCTGGGAGCAGGCCCGGCACCTGCGGGAGGGTGGGGATGGAAGATGTGTATGGGATGCAAGAACCATCGCGCGGCCGTAGGAGTTGGCAGGAGTTCAGCTACCTGGGATGCAGGAGCCTGCATCTGGCCATCGTTTTCAACCTGTTCCACCTCTAAGAGCTGTACACACGGGAAGCTGACATGGAAAGTTTAAGATGGCCTTCGACCCTCTAGTGCTGGATGTCCCGGGTGAGGCAGGGCCGGGGGGGGGGGGGGGTGGCGGGTCACAGAACTGGCCGCAGAAGACGGAGAAGCCCCGCAGCCCCACCGGAGGGGGGAGCGGAGCGGTGGCCCCACAGACTGCTTTTCTTGAGCGCCCACCTGGAGGGGGAGGAGGTGCTTGTGCTGACTGTTGCTTCCAGATTTTTAGAAAGTCACCACCAAGGGGGTGACTTCAAATAAGTCGTTAACGTGTTTTCTGAGTCTTACTTCACTCATCCGGAAAATCAAGGATTTGACTCACCCGTTCTTGAACTACGCATGACACAGTGTGCACAGCACTTCCTGTAAGTACCACTGGAAAAAAGGCAAACCGTATCTTATCAAACTTTTAGAGTGCCCCCTGCCGCAGTGACAGGAAATCAAGGGGTGGAGGAACGAGGTAGGGGCACCAGGGGGTGCTCAGATACCCCCATGGGGGGGGGGTCGGCCGACACACTCAGTGCCCTTGACATTCACTGCCTTGGGCTTCCGAAGTCAGGGGCTGCTCCAGAACTAATGAAGTTAAAGAGATAGATTCACAGACGCAATGTAATGCGTGGCACGTGACTGTTTCTTTGGTTTAGAAACATTCGGCTGAGAGAAGGCAGAGAGAGGCTGGCAGACATGCACGTACAGAGAGACTATTGCAAAATGGTCACCGGTGTTGAACCTAGATGGGAACGGATGGTCATTTTACTGCTCTCTTCGAATTTGTGTATGTTTGAATTTTCTTCAAAATTAAATGTTGATGAAAATAACAAAAATAAAGAAGGTTATATATCAGGAAGGATATTTTTAAATCCTTGCTATGTCTCTCTTCCCTAACCATCTATGAGTAAAGAAATCTGAATAAATATTTTTTTAAAAAAATAGGGAAGCGAATACACTTTTGTTGAACCACCTAGCCTATTTCTTCACCCTGTCCTATGATAAGAGACCAAAGCCCCTGGCTCTAAAATACGTCTCTTCAATTCGTATCAGGACTCCGAGGGCTGGGAGACCGTCCAAACATCTGCCAGGGCCGTGAGACAACTTCGAATCGGCTGCTTCAGGCTCCTCTGGCCCCTCCCTCTCCTGGGCTGCTGTTCTCCATGGCCTCCTTCTTAGACTCTGAAATATAACACGGAGCGTAAGGAGGATTGAGCAAAAGGGTTTTCCAGTCCTGGTGATGATAGGTATTAACATACACACACGTACATGCATCTGGGCGGGGGGAGAGATTGGTTGGAGGAGGTGGGCATCAACAGTCTCTGAAAGCTTCGTGAAATCATATTAAATTCTTTTTAAAGTTTGTACAAATAACAATCTTACTTCGAACTCTTCTAAATATTCCATTCCCAAATGAAAACATTTCAAATATTTCAGGGTTACATCACAGAACCACATTTTTTAAGAATTAAAAAGATACCGCCATGGCTCCTGAGGCTCGTACACCACCCTCTCAGGCCCCCCCCCGCCTTCATCTGGGGGCCCTTGCACCTCCCAGCCCCGGGAGGAGAGTGGGAGGCCCGTCTCTGGGCGGTGCCAGATCTCTGAGCCCGTCTTTCCCACACCACACTGCACGCACGGCGACGGAGACAAAGGGCGTGCATAGACAGGTGTGTGGTGTGTGTGTGTGTGTGTGTGTGTGTGTGTGCCCGAGACAAAACGTGACTCGTGTGTGTGCACGAAACCTTCCCTGGCTGCTGCTGTTTGGAACGAAGTTTTGAGAAGCAGGGGTTTGCTTCATGTCCTAGGGGTTGCACTGTTGGGTTATTTGCTTCCTTTCTCTCGTGAAATCTTCCCCGGGCATTTATTATTTGGCTGAAATGGAGCAGATGCGGGCGGCAAAACCTCCAGCTACGGCACCGCCGCCTCATAAAATAACGGTACAGCTGCCCAGGCCCCGTCCCCAAGAGGAGAGGAAATAACAACCTCGAGATGAGAACACGGAGGGCTGTTAATCACTTTCTAATATTCCGTGCACGGCAATATGGATGAGCCATCGGAAACCAGGCCCGCGGGGCCTGGGGTTTTGCTTTTGCGTCTTAGAGGAATGAGGCCGCCGCTGAATGTCGGGCAGTCGTGGCGCCATGGGACCGGGGAGCCCGCCTCTCCCCTGCCTCGAACAACCCAAGTGTCACGGTGACCTCATCTCCCGAAGAATTAAGTCCCATGGACTGCTTCAGGGCTCGAGTTTTCCTGGAAAATGTGCTCAGACCTCAAGTGTGTTTTGCTGCTGTGGCTTCTCAGAATATTCCAGGGAGGCTGAGGAGGAACCGGCCCAGGAGTGCAGTCCCTTCGCTTTGGGGTAGAACACAAGAAGCACCAGTGCGAGTTTCTCTGCACTGCTGGCCTTGTGTCATATGCGTGTCGACTGGGAACGAGACCCAGAAACACCCCCTAAAAGTGAACCCCTCTCCTGGCTCTGCCACAGCAAAGGGACGCTGTTCACAGATTGCTAATGATAAAAAAAAGAAGTTGATAAAGTTGAGCTACCATCATTTGCTGACAGAAGTTTGTTCTGTAAGAAAACCTAATATGTATTTGATATCATAAAAACAGGCCACGTTTATTTAATTGATTTTCTACGCCTAAAAATAAGGTGCAATTTCTTTTGCCAGGAAATAAATTATGGTTTCATCCTTGATTGAACACCCTGATTCTAATTTTATTTTCTCCAATAAAATGGCAGATTCTGAAGCTGGATTGATTCTTCCCTTTCTTCGGGCCCAACTCACTGCACATTTCTGCTGAAACAGAGAACTGCTTCATTTGGTGTTCCAGCAAATTCGCAGTAACAGCACCGATAGCCTCTGTTCCAAACATTTCTGGGAAAAAATTCACAAAGTAATGGAGGAGCTGTTCACTGTACGATAGTATCCAGACAGGAATTCAATACTCGAGTGCCTCAATTTCACTGAAACAGCCACTATAAGTGTGAATAAATAATGGCCCCTGGCTGGCGCAGCTTAGTGGATTGAGCGCGGGCTGCGAACCAAAGTGTCACAGGTTCGATTCCCAGTCAGGGCACATGCCTGGGTTGCAGGCCATGGCCCCCAGCAACCACTCATTGATGTTTCTCTCTCTCTCTCTCTCTCTTCCTCCCTCCCTGCCCTCTCTAAAAATAAATAAATAAAATCTTAAAAAAGATTGTTATTAATGGCGCAGTAATGACCAGTCCACACCTCAGGCCTGCTTGCGCCGCCTCTGACGAGCAGCGCACAAACACGCGGTCAGTCCGTTACGGGCCTCACGAAATTGTTGTTCACGTGTCAGGTGAGGAGCCCCATGTAAACAACTCTACCTCCCTAGGCCATGCAGCCAGAAGGCTCAAAAACTGAGATTCAAACTCATGTTTGTCTCAGCCCAGTGATGAAAATTTTTAAGTCTTGAACTAAAAGGCTTCTCCTATCAACCCCAAAACTATCGCCAGAATACCTTTTTATCAATTTCAACATATACAAATCTGACATGGAAATTAATTATAACTTGCAGTTTGTACAGGGCATTTTTTTTTTTTTTTTTACTTTTCTACTCGGGGGAGAGGGAAGCCATCGTCAGCAGGATGGCAATTTAACGTGTGTCTGTCGTGTCCTCTCCCGAACCTCCTCCCCTCGAGCCCGCCAGCCACCGGAACTGCCCTGCTTCCTGTCTCGGGGGAAGCGTCACCTCACCTCTGGGGGGGGCTGGGAGGAGGCGTGTGAGGCCAGGCATCCCTGAGAAAGGAAGCCAGTAGCCTGAAGTGCAGGGTAAACGAGCAAATCAGTAACAGAGGGCGCTCAACGGAAACATCAGAAACCCCAAGCGTGGCTCTCCTTTCGCGACAACCAGTCTGCCCAGGCAGGCTGTCCTCCACGTGGGGGCGGCTTCCCTGCTTCGTCAACACGGCTTCACGGTTCTCAGTGAGAGCATGACCGCGACTTGGAGAAGACAGCCCGCTGCCCAATCCTCGGTCTCCTCCAGCAGGTGCTGAGCCCCTGAGGGCGAGGAGCTGAACCCTTCACCCACCAGAGCCCACGAGGGTGTGAAGCTTAAGCGCTTTGAAGACAAGGAGCAGTGGGCACCCACGGGAGCAGCTCTATTTTAAAATTTGGAAGAGACACCAGAGAGGAAGATGCCCAAATGCCAGCGGTTACCAGGACTGGGCGCACCCAGCACCACCACCGTTTGAGAGCATGGATTTGAACCTGATTGGCGCCCCTCTGCGACCTCCGGGCAGGCTGGCCTCATGGGCAGGTTCAGTGTAAATCGCACAGACTGTGCCGGTGCAGGTTGGAAACGCACGGAGACGGAGACGTTCCCAGCCCCATTCACAAAGCGCAGACGTGGGGCCTGTCATCCCCAGGGGAGCTCGCGAGGTTAGCATCTTGGGAACAGCAGCTCACTGACAGATTCTTAATGAGTGGTGAGAAAGAAGAAGGAAAGATGGGTAAAGGGTACGTTGTGATCGCCAGTCCCCTTCCGTTCCGTGTTATCAGACAATGCCACGGAGTCCACCACCGACCCACCCCGGTAACTGGAATAGCCTCACTTCATGCAGGCCTTCAGACATTGGACACATTCCGTCACTCCAAGTTTTAAAAATCAGCTCTGTGCCTGATCATTTCTTCAGAAAATAGACAAACTATCTAGGAAAAGAACACTGTGGCTTGAGAAACATTTGACCTTTTTCACCTTTCTCTGCTATCAATTTTGCACTCAAAATATATGCTCGTGTAAATATGTTCTTAAAATCCCAGCTGTTTAAACACATTTGAAAGGTAATGGAAGAAACGTCCCAACGCATGTATATAAAAGGTGAAACTAAGGACAAAATAGTGTCAGCCTTACCACTAAAAATCTCACAGTTATTGGAATAGCGATAATAATCTCGGTTCCACTTCTTCTGTTTTAATATAAAACACCGAGGAAACCAAGCCGGCAATGCATTTCATTTCTTTTCAGTGCTACACCACCAAGAAAAATGTTAAGGTTTCATTGTTTTACTCTCTTCTCTGTTTTCTATTTCATTCTCCTTTGCATTGAAATTACTTACTGAAATACGTATTCCAAAGTGACTATATGATGGTTTAAATATAAAATGACTGTAATATAAGCCCTGTGAAGGAAAATGTCCTCTCTCTCTCCTCCTCTGTTGGCATCGCTCTCTGTTTCTTGATGTGTCTGTACTGCTACCATTTCAAACAGATTTAGGGCAATCCAAAACGTCAGATTACAATGGAACCAAAAGTCGACATCACACAACAGCACGCACGGTGCAAAGAGAAAGGGGAAGAGAGAATGGAATGCCAGGAACCTGACTTAGAAGACCCACAGTTGCAGAGAACTGTTAGCTCCTCACTCGGTGTCTCTGTTTAATTTATCTCCCCCTTCTCACGCCCCCGGGAAGAGGGATCGGAGCTCTCCATGCATCCCTGCCGAAGTCACCATGGGGAAGCGGCATCGGAGCACCCACTCAGGGCTGGGCACCACCCCCCACAGCCCCCTCCTCCTCATGCTGAAACCATGGAGAACAAACAATGCAAAATAGTTCTTAAAGACAGATTTGATGTAGCTCCACTTGACCGTGTTTTGCATTTGTGCTTGGGCTTTCTGGTTCATAGCCAAGCAATGATCGCCAAGACTAATGTCAAGTTTTCCTACGAGAATTGTATAGTTTTAGGTCTTGAATTTACATCTTTTTGCCAATTTTGAAATTATATTTTTCCGTATGGCATAAGGTAGGGGTCCAATTTCATTGTTTTGCATGTGAATGTCAAGTTTTCCCAACACCATTCGTTGGAGAGACTGTGTTTCCCCACGGAGGGTTCCTGGCACCGCTGGTGACGAGGAGTGGAGCGTACCCGTGTGGGTTTATTTCTGGCTCCTCTATCCTGTCCCATGGGTCTCTGTGTCATAAACAAGGGGGATTAAATCAAACTAAATTGCTCTGAACAGCAACCGAAACCAGGAACAGAATGAAAGGGCGACCTATGGAGTGAGAGAAAATATTTGCACGCCGCATGTAACTCTCAGGGTTCTCCTGAGACGTAGAACTAATGGGGATTACAAGGGGCCGACATGGCGGTTCAGGGCGCTGACCCCGGTGCCGTCAGAAGTTTGGACTCACCAAAAACTTCTAATGGCGCGCTGTTGACTGGGGGAAGCCTTACCAATACAAAAGCAGTTAATGAACACATGCTTTGTATGTTATGTGTATTACATGTTGTATTCTTACAAAAAAGTAAGCCAGAGAACAGAAACTGTTTTTAAGAAAACTGTAAGGAAGAGGAAATACATTAACAGTGTTTATTGAAAAAAATGCACATATGGGCAGCCCCATACATTCAAATGTGTGCTGTTTGAGGGTCAGCAGAATATATAACATTGTGAGAACTGACTGAGAGGGATTGGCTCACACAGTTACGGAGGCTGAGTCTCAGGCTCACGATCCCCTGTCCGAGAGCTGGAGGGAGACCCGGGAAAGATGGCGGCAGCCTTTCAGTCCTAGTGCAAAGGCCGCTGGTGTTAACCCAAGTCCAAGGGCAGGAGAGGACCCATGTCCCAGCTCAGCAGGCTGGTAGGAAACCAAAGGGGCAAATTTGTCTTCCCACCACCTTTTGGTTCTGTTCTCGCCCTCGATGGATAGGATGCGGTCCACCCACACTAGAGAAGGCAGTTTATTCGACTGAGTCCACAGACTCAAACGCTAATCTCACCGAGAAACACCCTCACGGACACAGCCAGGAATACTGCGCACCTGTGCACCCTTGGTCCAGGCCGTGACGCATAAAGTTAACTGTTGACCATATATTTGATAAGGGGTTAATATCCAAAATATATAAGTACGTCCTACAACTCATTTTACAATAGTAAAAGCAAACCAAAAAAAAATAACCTGTTTTCAAAAATGGACAGAGAACTTAAACAAATGGTTTCCCAAAGAAGACATGCAAGTAGCCAACAGATACATGAAAACATGTTCAACACCACAATTCATCGGGGAAGTGCAAATCAAAACTACATTCAGATAACATCTCACGACAGGTGGGTGTCTAGTATCCAAAAAACACTGCAGAACATCGTAAGTGTTGGTGAGGATGTGGAGAAATCAGAACCCTTCTACCCTGGGGGTGGGAATATAAAAGAGTGCAGCCCCTGTGCCAAACATGGAGGTTTCTCAAAAATTAAAACTAGAACAGTCAGATGACCCGATAATCCTACTTCTTTGTATACATGTAAGAGCTTTGAATTCAGGGTCTCTGGGAGATACCTGTACTTCCATGTACCGTGTAGCAGCATTGTTCTCGAGAGTCAAGTCATGGAAATCTTCCAGATGTGCACTGCATGTGTAACTGAATAGTACTCATCCTTTAAAAAGAAAGAAATCCCATCATCTTGTGGCAACTTGGAGGAACCCGGAGAGTAATAGGCTCCATGAAATAAGCCAGTCACAGCAGGACAAATACCACATGATCCCACGTATATAATATACCCAAAATATTCAAACTCATGGAAGCAGAGAGGAAAAGAGCGGTTATCAGGGTCAGGGGTCAGGGAGAGGAGAGCTGTTCGACTGGTCCGAAGTTTCAGGTGTGCAGGAGGGGTCCGATCCGGAGACCTGCTCTACAGCATGGCGCCCACAGTCAGTGACACTGCATTGTGCACTTAACATTTCCTTAAAAGGGCACATGTCACATTAAATGTTCTTACCACCAAAAGGAAGAAAGAGGAAACAAAGGGACATGCGGAAGCTTTCGAAGGTGGTGGACAGCTCTTCTCCCTTGATTACGGCGAAGGTACCACACATGAATGCAAGGACATGAGACCCAAAACTTCTTTTTGTAGATAGAGTTCAATCCACATGAGTCTCCTCCCTATCACAATATTACATTCCCAATAAAATCTGCTCTCATCACGCACTAGGGTCCAGCTATTTTTTTAATTAAGTATAGCTGGTATAGGATCTTATATTAGTTACATTCCTTTCCAAAGCCTAAACTACTCCCTCTCTGGTCCTTTATAGGATAAGTTTGCTGGGCCTGCCCTGGAATAATGCCCTCTTTTCGGTCATATCTGAAGAGAAACCAGTGTGCCCACGTGCAAGTCCTGGAACATAGAAAGGGGTGAAGAAGCGGAGTGGCCGTCACTCAAGGACGTGCGCTGGAAGCTGTGCGTTTTCCTCGTGTCCTGTCTTGTAGACCTGAACTTGGTCAGGTGCAAAGCAGACTGGGGGATTTTGCCTCACCCTGTGTGGCCCTGGGCCCAGGCACAACATTAAGAACCCCATCACTCTGTGAAAAGGTGAGAATTGTGGCCCTCGGAATGAGCACTAAGGCTGTCCTCATTTTCACTCAAGCAAGAAACAAGCCAACGCAAGGGCATCTAATGCCTCCGTATGTGTGGTGCTGCACAAAGGTGTTTCTTGGAAAGCGACAGTGGTCCTTCTCTCAGTCAGCCCCTGATGCCGTTTCCTGGAGCCCCGGCATTTTACGACTATACACAGAGCCTCCTGCAAGCCATGTGCTGGGTTCCGATTACTTCACAGTTCCATGAGGATTGTATTTATGGGGCTTTGGCCAGGAAAATTCACACATCATTAAGGACACGGTGAGGAAGCTGATAGAAAAACATGCATGTCACCCTTCCCCTTGGCTACACACACCCGGTCCTCCTCAATTTTTGATCAAAGATGATCAAAGTAAGTTCAGGTGTGTGTGTACAATAAATCTGCCCTCATTAAATTTTGCCTGATGATTTACATAAATGTGGGAATAGTGCAAACTGATCACATAAATCATTCTTGAGGTTTGCCTAGCTGAAATGTGTATAGATCTCTGACTGGGCTTTTAAAGGTCCTCTCTCTCAGAGCTACAGAGGCAAGCCAAGAACCCACCAGGACTCACCTGCACTTAGACCAATTCCTCCCTTCTCAGAGGTCTTCACGTGCACTAACATCACTGTGTTTCCCCACCTGGGGAAGGCACTTAAGAAAGAAATTGATGATCATCTGATAAATAAAAATAGCAGATATTCTTAAACTCTCTGAATATCTGCTTATTTAGGGAGGACCATAACTAGTCCCAGATTATTAACTGGTCCCAGATTAGGAAGTATATTAACTTACCAAGTTTGTGTCTCTGTTAGCAAAAAGGAAATAAAACAATTTTGCAATAAATATGATGGTCAGGGCCACTATCTTACCTACTTTAGGGATGTGTGACATACTGCAGATTTAAAATTTTCTGGGTGAATTTATAATGCTGCTTTAATAATAGGCATTCATTTGAATGTTTTGCAGTATAAAATATACTTGTTCATTTAACATAAAATCATAAACATTTTCAATGTTGCTTAATAATAATTTGTTTGAATTGCTGCTTAAAACTCCAGTGAATACACTAAGAAGTTTTGCACAGAACGAGTGACTATCAACAAAATGAGAAGACAACCTAATTCATGGAAAAAGTTATTTGTGAATGATACATCCAATAAGAGGTTAATATCCAAAAATATAAGAAGCTCATACAAGTTAAAACCTAAGAAGTGATTAAATTGAAAAACAGACAAAGAGCATGAATAGACACTTCTCCAAAGAGGACATACCGTTGGCCAACAGACATATGCAAAGACATTCAACGTCACTAATCACCAGAGAGATGCCAATCAAAACCACAGTGAGATATCACTGCACACCTGTCAATGTGGCTATCACCCATAAATCAACAAACAAGAGCTGTGAGGACGGGGAGGAAGGGGTGCCCTCACTCACTGTTGGTGGGGATGCAGAGTGGTGCAGCCATTGTGGAAAACAGTATGAACATTCCCCCCAAATTTAAGAATAGAACTGCCATACAGGTGTTGTTCTGGGCATGCACACACAACCTGAGTATGAGCCTGAGAAACAATGTGACTCTTGTTCCCAACACCCACACGTCACATCCCTATTAACAGCCACAAATAAACAAGTAAATCATCGCAAAAGACCTGCCCTGTTGCCTCCTGGTCAGCGTCAACATCTGTAAACCCACATCTTCCAGGATGCCATGGTGACGCAGTCCTGAGGAAGCCCCGGCTCCGTCTTCACTACTCTCAGTGTACGGGGCCTTGGGGGAAGCAGTTTATCTCATTGAGGTGGCAGGGGGTGGGGTCCTCTGCTGTAACATGGTGGTACCTGAGGATCGCACACCTGCGATGGCTTGGAAAGCAGGTCTGTTAACCCGGAACTTGGCAACACTGAACCGTGGGAGCTCGGACGGCTGTGGCATCGCTGGGGCCGTTCGGTCCCTGGACGCTCATCTGATTCCCTTCAAGCACCAGGGAGTCAGCGTGTGGGGGAGCAAAGCCGGGTGCAGAGCGGAGAAACCGCCGAGCTGACCGGTGGGAACGGCGGCAGGACGGGAGCCCAGAGCTCGCCCTGCCGCATGCCATGGACCTAACCAGTGGCTGCTCCGGCCCAGCATCTGAGAGACGCTGTCGTTTTTCAGTTAATCACAAGCCATCCGTTCAGAAGAGAAAATAAAACTTGTGTTGTGTATAAATTTGAGAAAATGTCTTGTAAGAAAGACGTAAAGTTTTCGGGGCTGTTTTGAGTGACGAACACGTTCTGAGACTGCCTGGGATGTACAGTTGCACATATACTAAAAATCGCTGAATTGTGAGCGGTGGGTAGAATTATATGGTGAGTGGATCTTATGTCCATGAACCCGTCAAAAGTAATTGAGGGGTTTGAATAGAGAGAGCACGCCGTTCCTTCCAGCCACCTGAGAAAGACGAGGAGCACACACCACAGGTGAGCTTGAAACTGAGGAGACTAAAGCCTCAGCTTAGATGCACTTCACTCCAGCTGGCGACAGTGAAAAATTACCCTGCTCCCCTGGTCCTCGGTGCAGGAATCAGCGAAAATCGGTCGGTGTGAAGGCGAGAAATGGAATCCAAGCACAGGGTTTTGGTGACTGTATGTGAAAACTCCTGTCACATCAAAAAATGTCCATTTTGTTTATTGTTAAAATTCTAAACTATTACTGGCTGGCGTAGCTCAGTGGGTTGAGCGTGGGCTCTGAACCAAAGTGTTGCAGGTTTGATTCCCAGTCAGGGCACATGCCTGGGTTGCAGGCCATGGCCTCCAGCAACTGCACATTGATGTTTCTCTCTCTCTCTCTTTCTCCCTCCCTTTCCTCTCTAAAAATAAATAAATAAAATCTTAAAAAATTTTTTAAAAATTCTAAACTATTAGAGAGCTGGCTACATTGCTGTTTAAAATGGCGTACCCTTCCTCAGAGCAAGACTCTGGCTATCAATAGTGCACCAAGGAGCCGCAATGTTACATACAGAAACGCATGCCCTTCTCCAAGAGCTGGGCAGGTAGGTGCCTTGACGGTGTGTGGCTTTATGAGTGCAAATGACATTCAGTCTTGTGTCAACCAGCACCAGCTATGATCCCACCAACCTTGTCAAATCTTCTTACCAGTCTAAAGAGAAATCGCTATATTGGGACACGGGGCTGGTGGCAGTGTCCCTTCCTCTAGTCGCCATGGGCTCCAGGTGGCCCCGGGAGCAGGACAATGAGCTCCGTGCCCACAGACAACCGCTTGCCTGCCTGCTGTCCACTTGCTGGCCCTTCACTGCCAGGCACAGGCCGGATCACGCGGAGGCTCACCCGCTTGCTTGCAAAATGCTCCTAACGATGCCTGTCTCGTGGACTCATGATAGAAAACCAAAGGAGTATTATGCAAATATCGCCTAGTTCCACAGGAGAGGCCCATCAGCCTTTGCTTCCTCCTTCTCCGTGAAAATGCAAACTGTGGTCGTCAGATCTGCGACATAGACAGTCCCAGATGCAGGTGGAGCCCTACAAATTGTAGTTCGTTAGCTCGGCTTTCCTTCTGCCCCGATATCTGGGGGCTGACCGCGGGGTTCTCACCTGAAACGTGTCCCGAGGGTTGGGAAATGGAAACCCCTGCTCCTGAGAAACCCGTTGGGGCCGTGAGGAGCTGGCCGGGACGGCCGTCGCAGAGACAGGGCTCTCCGTCCCAAGGGTCTAGTGTGTCGGGTTCGCACTAAACTGAGAAAGACTTTTTTTCCCTGCTGTCCCAGCATCGCTGCCCTTTGGCTTTATTTTTCTTCAATTCTTGGGGGAAGAAAACATAAAAACTCCCCAAACCCTCGAGTCTTTCCATCTCTAACCGAGGGTGGTGAACTGCCCTTTTCTCCTGTGTAGATACGAAAGGACATGGGCTCCCCTCTGGTGGTACTGGCTCCGTGGGAGAGAAGCTGAAATAACGCTCGGGACGCAAATAGACTGCAAATGAGCGGAGCCCTTTGAAAAATCACTCTCTCGCTATCGATTTTCCTGGGAAGGAAAGCCAGCGGCCTCATGGCAGCCGGCCCTGGCTGTGCTGCCCCAGGAGAGGCGGGCAGGCCCTGAGAACCTCTCATGGCCAAGGGCACTTAGCAACCTGCCCACCAGCGAGGCGAGCTTTCACCGTCTTCCAGCCTTTGGAAGCCACCCAATTTATTCTCAGCACACTCTTGCCCGCAGTCAAGTGAGGAGTTTGGAAAGAAAAATGAAATTATTATTGAATACAGTTGCTGTGACCAGCAGAGATATAGTAACACCATACATTTTGTTTTCCAAAGCTCCTGCCCGAACACGATGGCGCTGGAAGCCTCCCACATACCTGTGAGGGTTCACCTTCCGTCCCCAGGGGGCCTCCCGGGGCTGCCACAGGGCCTAGCCTCTGACAGGAGGGGGCAGGTGGGACCCCCAGCCTCTGATGCCTGCTTAGAGCGATCACGCCTCACTAGGAGCCTCCGGGGCTCGGGGCAGAGCTGGGAAGGCACCTTGAGCCTCTGTGCGGGACCAGTTAATGACTCATGTTAGAAACACACACGGAAAGTGGTTTAGGCTTTTGACACATGCGGTAGCATTGGGCACTGACACGGAAACAGCTCCATCTACACTGTTTTGGGGGGAGAGCAAGCAAGAACGCCAGAGGGGAACAGAACAATTTAATTGCAGTTTGGGAAAACCTTACGACATTTTAAGTATCTTTGCAAGGAGGTGTTAAGGGGGGCTCACAAAGTACTTAACCAAAGGCGTTACTCCCTCTGGAGGGAGCGGCAGGACTGGTTTGGGGGAGGGTGTTGGGGACAGAGGAGCAACCAGCACCTTCTACTTTTTCCAGCGACAGAGAAATGGCACCAAGTCCCTCGCCAGCCAGCCTGGGCTCGGACGTACCCAGCCAATGAGGTCAGAGTTGGGGCCTCGACGTTCCTTCCAGCGTGTTCGTCAAGTAACAGAACCATTTTGAACAAATAAAACAGCCCCGGGGCTGCAGTGCCTCTCTGCTCCGTCACCACCGCCCCGCACGGGAGGCGGCCCTGCGCGGTCGGCCCCCACGTGACACGTAATGGCTCCTCCGTACGACTGCTGCTGGGACAGGAGAGGTCTGCGCAGCGCAGGTCCCCCTACGTGGGAGGAGACGCCAGGAGTGAACGGGAGGCCCGCCCCTCGCACCGCACAGCGGGTGTCGTCATCTCGGTGTACCTCGGAGAATCTGAGGCCCGGCCAGGGGGCGCCCGAAAATGAAATCATTGCTGACTGCAGTAGCTGTATTCCCGCCGTCTCACGCAGAACCTGCACCCGGATCCGCCACAGCGGTCCACACTCAGCCCCCACTGCGGAGGCGAGCACTCACGGGAAGGGGGCGTTTACGGAGAGGAAGACCTTAGCCCTGGTCTCGCTTCTAAGACGAGCAGAGAACACAGGGAGGGACAGAAGCCGTGACTCGCCCCAGTCTCAGGAGCAAGCCACGCTCCTCCAGCCCCAACCTCCGCTCTCAAGGTACAGTAGCGACCTGGCCTGTTGACCCGTCCGCCCTCTGCATGGTCTGGAGGACACTGGCCTTCTCTCTGGCCGCCGTCCTGGGACCCCTGGGACGGGGAACTCTCCAGCTCGTGAATCTCAGGGGGAGGCAGGGATTGCCTTCGCTCTGGAAGTTCACAACACACGAGAGTCCCCTCCACAAGGCAAGGACAGGTGGCCTGGGTTCATCGCTCACGTCCCCACCCCGGCTGGGAATAGAAACCCAGTCGTCCAAAGTCGCAGAAATCCCACAGACTGCACCATGGGAGTGACGGCCTCCCTCTCCAGGGGCTGCGGTCGAGGTAACCCCAGAAGTAATATCTACCAGGAAGGGCCCAGGACTTGGGGTGCCTGCCAGTTTGGCAAGCAATAGATTGGAGGCCGCGCAGAGCAGGGAGTGAAATATTCATGATTCCTGATTTGTAATGTGATCTCAGACTCTGGGTTCTGGCATGGTCTTCGAGCATGAACCTGAAGCTCCCCTGGAAATTGTCTCAGCCACTCGATACCTTATAATATATTACCCTTCTGCTAAGGTGTGCCAAAGCCCATTGCTGTGGCTCAGCACCCAGATTAGCTGCTGGCTGGGGATTTATTGAGTGCACGATAAATGTGAATCAATGGTCAATGGGTGAGTTCTTCTTAGTGTTTCTACCCCTTGACAATGTCAAATCAATTGCACACGGACAGAAAACTGTATTTATTCCCTTTGTGTGTTCCTCCCCAGTCAGCAGCAGAGCATAATCTTTAAGCTCCTGGGAATACTATTTCCAACGGCGAGTTCGTCCCATTCACACTGTTCTGAGCCACACGCTTCCCTGCATTCTCCACTCTCCTCGTGGCGACCCCGACGCCACAGGGTGCGGTGCATTCAGCACAGGGCGGCAGCGGGGAGACAGGGGGCCCCTGCCGAGCTGAGCAGGTGCACTCGGGTGGAAACAGAAAATATCCTCCTGGTGTGTGCGGTCCTGAGGCCATTTGGCCACACCCCTGCGGCCTGTGCTGGAGACACGCCCTCTCACCGCCCCGCGCAGGCACGCCGCACACAGCCCAGGAGAGGACAGAACTCACCAGAGCCACCCTTCTCAGGGGACGCATCGTCCCCGTGGACTGCGCCAGTCATGGGCACCCGTTTCACCTCCCCGGGAAACGGGCGCTAGTTCTAGCTCCTTCTCTCTTGTTGGTAGAACCGTCCCGTCTCCACCATCCCATCGTCCCACCCAGGCCAACCTGGGGCTTATCATGCTCCTCGAGACACCGGGCACCAGACTCTTCCATTCAGAATCACGGCCAAACCTCCAAGGAGACTCTTTGCGTCCCGCCCACTCCCGGCCATGCAGCTAAAATCACCAGAGGGGTGGGCAGTGGCCACGCAAGTCAATGCTCCTCCATGTGGGTCTCCTAGGCCATCATTCAGACACTCGCCGGCCTCGCAAATTCTGCGCCCTGCCCAGGCCGTCCAAGTCAGAAAGTCTGGGGGTCCCAGAGGTCCCCATTATCACAGGCCCCAGAGGGGGCACTGCTGTCCACTCAGCTCAAAAGCCACCGTCATAACTCACCCCCGAGCTGCTCCTCCAATCCTCGTCCGCAATTCGGACGTGCCCATGTGACAGAGCCTCGCTGCCCACCCCCGCCTTGCTCGCCTGGGGAACCGCTGCCGCCCGGCAGGCATCTGGGTGACAGTCAGAACAGCACGACTCTGAGTTTGGTTCTGTTTGCTTGCGGCTCTGTGGAACACTGAGCATCCGTGTGTGCGCACATGCATGTGTCACCTGTGTGCATGTGTGAACACGCGTATGTGCTGCACAGTGCCAGAAAGGATAAGAAAGCGCTTATTGTCTCAAGCTCTTGCCACAAGCGAACCTTTTCTAGCTCATCCACCTGCACCTTCTTTAAGCAACTGAAGAGCCCGCCTGCCTACTTCCGGCCCCCGACCTGACCCGGGGCTAGTGACACCGGCCCCGTGACAGCACCTGGAGACTCAGCAATCTGCCCGAGGCCCAAGGGGCCTCCTGAGGGGAGTTTCTGGGGCCTGAGTAGGCCCCTTCCCACTTTTCTCTCCAGGATTTCGTGGGGCCTGCCGCCCCCTTCCTGCTGCAGGGATGGGCGTAGGAATGGGACTGTGGGAGGGAGAAGGGGTGGCGTTGGCCGAAACGACTCTGCACCCTCTTTCGGGCAGGTCTTCCGGGAGCACAGGGACTCCGAGCCCAGGGCGGAGGCGAGCACCGAGCTCTGTGCGTGAGCCCATCACGTAGGGGCCGGAGCGACCCCTTCAGAGGGGCCGGCCGTGGGGCAGAGGGGAGCTTTGGCCTCCATGTAGTTCAGGACGAGAACTAGAAGAACACTTGGAAGCAATCGGGAGTTTGGTTAAATCCAGTTTAGAAAGACAAATAGGGCTCAGATGTGTGTAGGTGCGGGGGCACCAGTCACCGAACTCCAAGGGCTGAAGTTTTATCGAATAAACACCCTTGGCACTGTCGGGGGTTTCCGCGTGCACCCAAGACTCATTTCAATCGCTACATGAGAAAAGGTATGGAAACAAAGTTGAAATAAGCCTTTTGGAACCTGTAGCTGCACAAAACCATTGTACATGGAAAGTGCAGAAAAAACAATTGGAATTATTTCAGGCTTTGAAAACTTATAATTATAGGTGAGTGGCTATTATGTTATTGGAACAGCCATTATAACTGAAAGGTGCAATTTGAGACACTATACGTGGGAACATTAATACACCATTGGATTTTTAAAGCAAGAGCATCCTCACACTGCATCCAAGTTCAAGTTCAGGGTCACCTTCCCAGATTTTTTCTGTGTTCAGCCCTTATTTTTAAATAGAGCATTTAGGTGAGCTAATGGCATCATTTCTCAAAAAAAAAAAATTACAATAATTTTTGGTTGGGCATTTTTTTACTACCATTAAAAGTCTCCAAAGTCTTTAACATTTAAGGAAAATAACCAAAATCAGAATTACCCATCATTACATTCTCCACATGGCTGTCACCTCTAAATTACTTTTGTTAATTGAATGGAGCTACGGCGTGGATAATCCAGAGGGAGAGCAATGTGGAAATTATCTGTGTTTACGCCTGTAATTTACATTTAAATGGAAATGTGGTTTGTGCTTTGAGGACGCCCTGGCTGGCCCCTCAGCAGAGTGAGGGAAGGCAGGGGACAGAGGGGCCGAAGGGGTTCTGTCCTGGCCTCTCTTCCCTTGTCATTCGGGAACAGGCCCAGTTCCCTGAGCCTCGGCGCCCTCATGAATCGAACCTACCCTGTGCTTGTCCTGAGAGTCACAGGGATGGACAGAAGGACACGCACGGGCAGAGGTGAGGGGCCGCGAGGGGGCCCAGAGAGGCCTGCACAGAGGAACAGGTGCAGACGCCGTGCGTGGTCCCGCGTGGGAGGCAGCTTCCTCCCGCCCCGTCAGGCGGATGGCCGGCGGTGGAACGGCTCAGCCGCCAAAACCGCATGAGCCGATTCCCACAAATAAAGAAATGAGACATCACATATTTTATATAATGTGTGATTGTCTGTGAGTCCTTCTCTCTGTAGAAGTACGACTAATTCTAGGGCCCAGAAACCAACAAATAGAAATCAAATCCCTGCCCTCTGGGATGGCACCAAAAAATTCTCTTCTTTCTTTACCACCCCCTTCTCCTGCTCACACTCGCTCACTCCTGAGTGACAGGACGCCTCACCCAGTGCAAATGATTAGATGAGCTTTGTTCCACTGATTCTAAACATTTTAAATATGAGTGCACAGACAAGGAAGAAACAAAAAATCACAACCTTACTCTACAACCAACCAACTTACTCTTTTGGAAACACACACACTGAAAAGGAGAAATTTTTGCTCTCACAGCCTCTGAAAGAGAGGCACTGTGCTCTCGCCACCGCCGCGCAAAAACAGTCCGCGCAGGCAGAGCCTGCGGGCCGTGCCACCGCGATCCACATACTCTTTCGACCCGGCCGCACGCTCACACGCGGCATTCCGTTTTCAGAACGCATTTAATGGGCAATATGGCCAAGTTACAGAAATACTTCCCGAGCATGTGCTCTCATAATGTACGAATAACTGCGGTGCAAATTAGCTGAATTATTCATCGAGGCGCGGTGCCAAACCACATTATCTAGGCTCGAATTCCTTACAGGTTTTGTTCATTTTTCAAAAACCGGAATTGACAGCTCCTTATGATGCCTGAGCGCACACCCAGTTCGCGTCTATGTGATGGTAAAGCGTTCGTGGGGAACAGGAGGCACTCGGCCAGTCACCCTCCGCGTGCCTCTGCCCACGGCCCAGCGCATCTGGGTGAAGACTCTGCACAACGGCATCCAGTTGACAAACTACGATGTTATGGTGAAACCTTGAAACAGGGTTGGTTTTTGATGGTTTTACAGAATGTAAGTCAAAGCCCTGGGTGTCGTACGTGGGGCGGAGGCCAGAACACGCTGAGTGACCCACGCCGACGGCATCTCTGGCAGCTGCAGCAGCCAGGGCAGGGGCGAATAGGGGCCCTCTCTTCACCCGAACACATTCCCGCCCTCTGTTTGCCTCCGGTCGTCTTTGTACAAATAAAACCCCTGGTTCGGGATAGATAGTTTCTTTAAAGGGAAACTAGATTCTCTTCCCAAAAACTGTCACGGAAAATTATTTGCAGCTGGTGTTCCGTATGTTCCGAGGGGAGCACCCAGCCAGAGGCTCGCTGGATGGGGTGCTCCACGGGGCTGTGGGCCCGATTCCCGTCCCAATTCCCTTTCGTGTGAGCCTTAGAGGGTGTTTTCCTGCACACCCAGCCCTGGGACCCTCCCGCCCGACCCTCGCCCTGGCGCTGGGGGCCCGCAGGACTAAGGAAAGCGGTTCTGCAGGAGTCTCTGAGTCGAACAGAAGAGGGAGGGAGGGTCGTTATGACGGAGATGATGACCTCCGACAGCCCCCACCCCACCGCCGCCGGTATGTTCACACTGCCCCCTTCCCTCTAAATCTGGGTGGACTTCCTTCCGGCTGATGCTGCTGTGCCACTCCTAGGTCTCCTTCTCCATAGGCCGGGCAGCTTCCACCTTTTCTCTCTGGGGCCCCAGGCCCCACCCTCAGAGGAAGCCGGTCGACACCGCCGCTGGAGGGAGGGACCTCAGGCGGCGTCCAGGCCTGTGAGTGGAGCCTCTGGAGAGTCCCAGACTCACTCACGGGGCCTCCGGTTTGCGAGTAACGGAGGATGAGCGACCCCAGCCAATTGGGGCTTGGCTGGATTCGGCCGACGCACAGAATTGTGACGAGCAAGAAATTGCGGTTGTCTCGATCCCCTGGGAGTGGCATTGTTATGCTACAGCGGACAGCTGAAGAAAGAGCTTCTAGTGTCATAGCACAACACATGTGGGCGACTTTAACTTCGGGCTTTTGAGTCAGGATTGTCACGCCGCATGAAAAGCTAAGGCAGCGGTCCCTCAGACGGGGGGTGAAGCGTCGTCTCCCAGAACCTGAAACAGCCGCCGCCCCCCACGTAACAAGCAAGGGGGAGCACCCTGTCGGGAAATGTGGAGGACAGGAGAGAAATGCCCAGTCTGTTAACAGGAGGGGCCTGACTCTCCGTACTGACACACGCGAAGATCAGCCAATCTGTTGGCGCGCGCTCGGTCTATCAGTGATGCAGCCCCCCGGAAGAGAATGGGCCAAGCTAAGGCTGGGGGGTGGGGGGCGGAATGCAGAGGTTCAGGGCAAAGCAGGGCGGCAAAGGGAAGAGCCGCAGCAGGCCGGGGTGGCGAAGTCCCCGGGCAGCCGGAGAGCCCAGAGAGTGAGCCCTTTGCTCTGAGGACGTACGTAGTTGGGGGGGTGGGAGTAAAACGGTTACATATCGGTGGCAGGTAGAAGTGGTGCCAGCTTTCCCAGGGAGACGTGACGACCCAAACTTAGGTAAGTGCAGGGGGCGGTCTGTTAGCCTGAGTCCTTATCCTGCTCCGACTGCATGTGTTCGCCTTTTGTAAAACAGACACATGACGGGTAATGAAAGTCGGGCAGTTACCCAAAGTTGTTCATGGGCTGTTTCTCTGGACACTGTGGACCCTCGCCCGCATTTCAGGCCTTGGGATAAAAGCACAGTTTCAAGGCTTTTCCCCCAGAGAGTGGAAACGCTGTGTAGAATTCCAAGGCCTTCCGTTCCCCCCACCCCCCCGCCCCCGTGCTAACACGGTGTTGCTTGTGGTGTTGGGACAGCTGGCGATATTATCGGACCAGGCTCGGGGCTGCTGAGTTGGCGGGTGAGACTCGTCTCCCTCCCCCTCCTTGCCTCGGTTTGCTGTTCATTCTACCCGAGTGCGAAGAGGCGTTTCCTGGCAACCAGGATGCTTGCCGCTGGCCGGCAACAGCGGTGCAGTCCCCGAGTTCTTCCTGTGCCGTCTCCTGCCTCAACTCTAACCGCAGAGGCATGCTGGGCTCCAGCCCTGTGATGTCACAAGCATCACATCAGTGAAAGTCCCTAGCATGGTGCCCACATCTGTCATGTGTGTCTTTCGGAGTGTGATCCCCAAGGGGTGAGAAAAGATCACCAGCGTGTGCACCAATGTGGAGTACAGGAAAAATACAGTCCCGCGGACTCCGGATCTCATTTCCCTCAACCCGCCGAGCGGGCAGGGCCGGGGGCGTGCTGGGCTTGTCACGCCAGCCAGGGAAGTGAGATTGTCATGCACGCTTATGTGCTTTCTTACGTCCCCCGCCATCTGTCCCCAGCACGGAATATACGCCGTGGCCTCGGCGATGTCCCCTCCTCAGTGGCGTCCTTTCGCCGCTCACCGCACACAGAGCAGGCCGGACCGCGCCACGGCTACGCGCACAGGTTCCAGAGGGCGAGGGATGGTGCCGCCACGCCATCTCCGTCGAGCTCAATGTTCCGTTTCACAGCCTTTGCAAGTGGGAGAAACCGGGCGCCCGCAGCCCCAGTCATCCGGAACTCTCGGCTGTCCTGTCACGGGACGGCGCTGTTTAGTCGCTGAGCCACGCACAGATGAACTCGTCGATGAGAACCCCCGACTGTCAGAGCTAAACCTGGGCCCCTTCGAGCCGGTGGCCAGGGGAGCACGATGGGCCCTGCATCCAGGGAACTAGAAAAATCCGAGAGACCGCGTGCAGAGTGCCGCAGACGCCTAGAGAGGAGAGGACGGCGGCCCGGGGATGTTTTATTGGATTCATTCAACTTCTATTGAGCACCTCCCCTGCGCTGTGTGTGCATGTGTGAGAACAAGACGGGCAACAGGACTCTGCTGAGTGAACACTGCTCTTGCCTCTGAAGTCCTCACCCCTGGGGATTTCAGCAGCGAACGATGAAAAAAATGTCCCGTTCTATCATTTAATTAAGAAAACATATTTTCCCAGCCCTGGCTGGCATAGCTCAGAGGATTGAGCGCGGGCTGCGAACCAAAGTGTCGCAGGTTCGATTCCCAGCCAGGGCACATGCCTGGGTTGCAGGCCACAGCCCCCAGCAACTGCACATTGATGTTTCTCTCTCTCTCTTTCTCCCTCCCTTCCCTCTATAAAAATAAATAAATAAAATCTTACAAAAAAAGGAAACATATTTTCCCATTATGTGGCCAGCTTGGCCCTGGGGCTGGAAGTGGTTTAGAAAGAGCCTAGACGGCACAGGCATTGTAAACATCCGGCACACGGTGCGGCACCTGGGTGACAGAGGCACACCCGGATGCCGCAGGTGTGGCTTCGGGGCCCGCTTTCCGGTTTAATCCAGTTCTGGAGACGGATGGTGGAGAGTCACGCGGTGTGAACGTCCATCATGCTACCGAACGTGCACCGGGAAAGCGTTGGGATCGTGAGTTTCATGCTTTGTGCAATTTGCCACGGTAAAAAAAAAAAAAAGTGTTTGTAAATGAAAAAAAATACAACGGGGGAGATACGGTGAGTTTTCAAGCAAAGAAGGAGATCATGTTTTCCGCACTGAGGAAAGTCAGGCACCAGGCAGAAGAGGCCGGAAGGCAGTGGAACAGAAATACTGGGAGGAGGCGCAAACACACACCCGAACCGGCACCGCGAGTGCTGCGTGTGACAGAGCGACGGGAGACCGCACACTCGGAGACACGTGTGCACCCACCTCGTCGGAAGCAGACGGGAAACCCGGGACCTGGCCCGCGCCTGTCCGGGCTGGGGAAACGGAAACGGCGCCGAGGAAGCCGCGGAGGCGGCGAGGGCGCTGCGCAAGGACCCCTGGAGGGATGTTTCCCACGTGAAATGACCGGGCAGAGCCCCGCCGACCGCCCGCCGGTCTCGCGCTCCGAACAGACTTGGCCCGAAATACGCAGCCGGAAATGCGGCCCTGGGGGCCGTGGGAGCCCGTGCGGGGGAGGAATGACCGCCGGGGCCTCGGCGCACCGCCCCCCAACCCCGGGACACCGAGGCTGGAGGGACTGGGCCCCCACCACCACGTGCAAACCTGACCACTCGTCTGCTGTGTTCCCTCGGAGCAAACGGCGGATGTAAAATGATGGCCAGTACCGTTTTGGAAATCACCATTTTCAGCACTGCGAATCTGCAAGTCACAGCGGTTTGGGATAAGGAAACAAATCCTGTGAGGGGTCAGCGGTTACCACCTCAATTTTTAGAAGAAAACATTGCATTAACCTCTCTGGGCGCCCCTGTCCGGCAGCAGAGCGGTGAGCCCTGGGCTCACACCGTCAGGGCACAGCCGCCCGGGGACCTCCTGCCGCAGCCCGGAGCTGAGGGGCTGCAACCTCCGCTCGCGGGGGCCGGCTCCTTCCACTAGAAAGGGCGGGGGACGGCGGGACCTCAGCTGTCCCCCGAGGCCACATTGTTGTTGCGGGTCAGGTCTCCCTTCCGCACAAAGCCCCGGGTCCCCGGGTCCCAGAGCGCGAGCGTGGTGCTGTTTCCCCGCAGGAACCCTCCCCACGGGGGCAGTCGGCAGCACCCACGGAGGGCGGGGTGTGCCGTCCAACACGCTGGGGAGGCGGCGGCTCTGTTGTCTGCACCGGCGTTGACCGCTGCGTAGGTGATGCACGTTCTCCGAGTCCGGTCTGTACATGCGAGGGCGGGAAGAGGGGCCCGCCCACAGCGCCAAGGCCAGGCCCCGTCGCGCCCCCACGCTTCGGAGAAGACCAGGGCGGCGGGGAGGGAACCGTCTCTGCCCAGGGCCTCCGCCCGTGGTGGGTCGTGTCAGCCCACTCTGCAGGGGCACTACGGGGGCCACCACCCCCTACCGCTGGCCTGCATTCATCCAGGGGTGGCCACCGTGCTGGGGACGTCCGGCACGGCGTCCCGGGAGGAGGTCTGCCTGCTGGGGGTCCGGAGGACAGGCTGGGGGGCGCTAGGAGGGGTGTCCACAGGATTAAAGGGCCGTGCGGTGGGTGTACAGGAAAAGGCACGTTTTTACTCGCCCGGATGCAGGGTCGGCACACTGGGAGTCCTGCAGGGAGGGGCCGCCTTCCCCAGGAAGGGCAGGCAGGGCCTCTGGGTCAGGAGCACCCACGGTCCGCAGATCCACCTGCAGGCGACCAAGGTCGCCCTGAACTTCCTGCGCGGCGCCCCTTGGCCATGACCCAGCCCTCCCCCAGTAACACTTTCGGCAAGAAGATCCTATCAGGGAAATAAAATATTCTGTGCTGCAACTGCGTAAAAGGAATTTTTAAACCTCCAATTTGTTTTTTTAAAAAGACGTGTGTGGTGGAAGATTATTTAGTGGTTTCAATCAACAGATACTTCAAGTCAAGAATTCTGTTTTTTCCTCAATCAGATTTCCCAGCCCCCTCGAGAGCGGATCACCCAGGGGTGTTTTATCAGCGACGCCGCGTGGGAGTCACAGTTTCAATTACAGTTCCGTCTCTTGTCTTCTGGGCCACACGGTGTGGGTCCCTAATTCTCACTTGTAATTTGTGGGTAATTACTCATGACTTGCCTTGTGGTCTGAAAACAAATAAGAAGTCGTGTTTCAAGGGGTGAGAAGGGTGGGTGTAAGTGAACTGCCTCCCCCCACGGTGTGCACGGCACGGGAAAGGTATGTTTCGAGGACATTACAAAACGATGAAGTGCGTTAGGTGAGGGCACACGCAGAAGGGAACGCTCACATTGTTGCCCACGGAGACTGGGCTCCCGCAGAGTCCGGAGCGTGAGAAGGCCAGGGAGGTGACATTTTCACGCACACACGCACTAATTACAGTCCCTGCCAAGGAGTCCAGAGCCGTTTTTACTTTCTTCAAGGAATGATAGATGCGGCACCCAAAATTTTAGTGGGAAAATTAAAGACGACATGTTGGTCTCTTTAAGAATAATTGGGTCGTTTAAGGAAATGAAACCCAACGTGAAACATGCGTGGGTTTTCAGCAAAATCTGTGAGTTCATTGTGCGGCGATTGTCCAGGACGTACAGATAGGATTACATCTGAAAGCAAAGACAAGCGGCACGGACCGGCGGTGTTGCATTTGTCTGGACTGGAATTGCGCATGGTGGGGATCAGTGTGTCCCTGGAGGCTCCGTGAGTGAAACACGGCCGCAGGGAGCCTCGGAGGCGGCCATGAGCTGAGACTCCGAGACGTAACTGGGAGTCCGGTCTGGACGGCAACCCAGACGCAGCAGAAACCGGGTACCGGCCGGGGCAGCGAGGGTTATGGGCAGCCTTCCAGCGAACAGAGCCCCAAAGCTGTCGATTCTTGGGACCCAGTGCAGTCAGTGTGAAATGAAGCAGTTGGAATTCCACGCCGATGGGCTAGAAGTTTTTCCAGTTTCTCATTCTTTTTAATGTTGCTTTTTACATCTTCCCATGTGAACAGCAACACGGACTACATGTATTCACTGCACACCAAACGACGGGCGTGAACCTCTTGCTTCTCGCGTTAACGCTCCTCAAGACGGACGTGGGGCTCTGAAGCCTCAACTGTGTCGCTGTCACTCGGCACCAGACGTGCCAGCCGCAGGCGCCACACTCAGAGGCCCGCCGGGGGTCCGCCTCGAACTGCCCCTCCTTTCCCGCGTGGTCAGAGACTCCTGCCGCCGTGCCTCTGCCATGGTCCTCATGGCGTCCTCCCTTGCAGCTGTCCTTCAGTCACCAGCCACTCTCCCCAAGGACAGGCACAGAGGGGGGCGAAAGGTCCACCCGTGGAGGCGCCACTCTCAGCTTGCCCCCCACCCAGTTTAGGGGAGGAGGTGGGCTTGTAAGCACCCAGGTGAGGCGTCAAGGTGGGAGGGGCTACTAGTTCTAAGGCGACAAGCCCTGCGAGACCAGCACAAGGGGGAAAGGTCAAGTTTCCTACAGCAGGGAGAGCAGAAACGGACTGGGAGATGGTAGCCATCGGGCAGGATGCTGAGACATTCGGTGCTATTTGGGCCTTCGCCTGATTGGACGAGGCCCACCCACCCGAGGGAGGGGAATCTGTTTTACTCAAACGGGTGATTTAAATGTGTCAATCTCATCCAAAAACACCCTCACAGAAGCACCAAGGACAGCAATTTTCCACCTTTTGCATCTCACAGCACACATAAACTAGCGACTAACCTGCAGCACGCCAACACACGTATGTTCTGCTGATCCGACAAAAATAGGTATCATTGTGATGGCTTCCCACTGGACAGCTATTGTGTTGGCTGGCATCAAGGTTTTTTTAACCGGACAACCTAAGGGGAAAAGGTCAATGCCCCGACCAAACACTCAGGTGTTACACATTTAGAAAATTTCTTGCTGCACACCAGTTAAAAATCTCTGACCTGGAATCACCTTTGACCAGACATCCAGACATGTTGTGGCCCAGTCAACTGGACACGTAGAACTGGCAATCGCGGTATAAAATAGAGACAGGGTCAGTGTTAGCAAATCATTGCCTGCCTCAGGCTAGTGCATAACTCGCCATGGTCTCCGCACAGCTCCTCCGTGAGACGGTGCCTCTTAAAAGCGAGACCCCTGTGACGCCAGCTCTGTCCCCCAAGGTCTGCACCGGGCCACGTGTGAAGAGAGGGCTCCGTAAGTGTGCATTTCGTACACAGCGACGCAAATTAACTTGTTTGGGGAAGGAAGGCTCTCCGAGGTGACATCAGCCATATACATGTACCGGCAAACAGCCCAGAATCCACTTACATTATTCCCTTTGGATGTTACTGTGAACTGCTGATACCAGGTCTGCGAATGAATGGAGGCTAGTTACACTCTCCCACCTTTCATGAGTGTGACCTAATGGCTGTAATTGCAGGAAGGGTGGTCCAGGACAATGGAAACAGATTCTCAGCAGACGGCTGCGCATCTTGCAGGCTGCCTGGTGACCTGTGCGATGGGAGCTCAAAAACCGAGGCTTGAGGGCGTGGCTTACCTTGACCTCGACGGCGTGTTCAGGGGGCTATGGTCATGTGACATGACCACAGGTCACACCCCAACTTCGGGGATCCCCAGTATTGCCTCCATGATGATCTCCCTACATGTGTGAAACATCAAGAGGCCACCCAGCGCCGCTTCCCTGAAATGTAAATATCGTTTGTTTTAGGATGTGTACAAACAGTATGCCACTGATTTCTGCTTTTGATTTGTATATCTGCGCCGAAATGCCACCGAAGCACAGATGATTTTGAAAATATCCAAACGCCATTCAAGCCTTTCCTCCACAAAGTCAGTGTTACCTGAAGTCGACTTAGAAGGGCCCACAGCACTGTTCCGGTCAGGCAGAGTAAACACAGCGACGTGAAAACAAACTTCAGCAGTTCTCCACCCCCAAAATTCGACTCTGAATAGGCAATTGTTGTGGTTGGATTCCTTGTTTGCATATTTTCTCGATCCGAGTTTGTATTAATGTTAGCTTCTTACTCAGGTCAGATAGATGCCTTTCCCCCCAACCACACTGTTCTAAAGTGAAAGTTGAGAATACGTCTCCCCCAGATCTGCCCATGGCTCTGACCGCCCGACAGACAAGGTGGTTGCCTGTGTCCCCTCGCGTGGGCGCCAAAATGTGCCAGCACACAAAATTCCGGAATGTCAACTAAAATGTTTCTCCGCAGCACTGCTTGTTACACTCTGACCTTCCTCTGTGCGACGGCTAGACCCAGGGGCATCCCCGGCTTCAAGGAAATGTTTTTATAACACGAGCAGCAAAGCAAAAAATAAAAAAGGCAAATATTTGGCTTTGAAGTTTTGAGAGCTGAGGTGCAGGTGTCAGAGACGAGGGATTGGATGTGACCCGTGCAAATCACCTCGCGGGCACGGAGAGAGAGCGGGGCGCCTTAGAGGATTTCGGCTGAGAAAACAGATGATAAAGCCGGCGACCCCGGCGACCCAGCATCAGCTCTGCAGACGCACGGCGCCCTGGCAGCAGCTGCTGCATGAATCCGCCCAGCTGACTGGGGTTACACCTCTAATGCTAGTGGTAAGCACAGGACACGTAAAGTAACATTTCTTACCTACCTAAGACGGTGGCTTAAGATTTGCATCTGCTGCAATAAAAAGCGCCCCTCTAGGGCCATCACGAATATAAAGTGAGGTGAAAAAATAATACCTCTTTCATGTTTGCTGTAGGTAGACATCCAGTTCTGGCTCCCACTACAGTTTGCATTCATAAACGAAAGTACCTCTTTTTTTTTAAGATTTTATTTATTTATTTTCAGAGAGGGAAGGGAGAGAGATAGAGAGAGAGAGAGAAACATCAATGTGCAGTTGCTGGGGGTCATGGCCTGCAACCCAGGCATGTGCCCTGACTGGGAATCGAACCTGCGACACTTTGGTTCGCAGCCCACGCTCAATCCACTGAGCTACGCCAGCCAGGGCTAAATAAGTAAAGTCTTTAAAACAAAACCACAGACAACAGAGAAATGAGCTTTGTTATCTAACACACACGATTGGCAGCAAACATGCCTAAATGTAGCATTTTTGTCCTCGTTTTTCCCACTTACATTCCTTCCTTAAGTGTCTTGGGTGTCCCTATCATCATGATTCCTACCAAGATATTTCAGAATTTCGCTCCTGTCTTTCCTTCGCCCCATCTGGCTGTCACTGTCCTGGTTCCCCAGGTGCCGCTGGTTTCTCTAGAGGTGACTCTGCTGCCTCTGAATTGTAGGGCGAAGAGGTTTTTTGTTGTAGGGGATCAGTCACAAAACTACAGGAAGGACAGGCACAACACTACGCAGCACAGGCTGAATGACAGTTTCCTACGCTTACTTTTATTCCAAGCGACTTTTTAAAAGGCAACTTACAGCCCTCCCCTTTATGAAACACGGTGCCAGCATCGCATCTAAACAAGAAAACAGCCAAGTGCAGCCCTGCCCTCCCTCTGCGAACACCGCACTGCGGCAGAGAACTAAGGCGCCGGACACTGGCAGGCAGACACGCACGGACAGGAAGATGTGAGCGGACGGATGAACGGACAGCTGATGCGGGTGGACCGTAAGGAGGAATCTAATGCAGGACGGACTCAGCAGAGAGAAGACATGACAGGCTTTTAAGACGCTGTCCTGCTCCTCCCACTTGGAGTTTGATAGGAATGGGGCTGTGGGAAGAATGCCAGCGTGAAGAGGACCGCTGTGGCTAGGAAGCGTGGTTCCGAAGTGCTCCGGAGAAACCGGACACTTCGGGGGCGCGGCAGACCTACCCTCCTTGCAGGCCGCAGCCCTGTTCCCACGGCGGAACCGCCGAAAAGTCGGACAAAACCAGTTAACGGGGAATCAAATGTCATCCTCTAGTTGGAACGTCTAGATTCAGTTATTAGACATAATGAAGAAGAGTGTCCCAGGTTCGATTCCCAGTCAGGGCACATGCCTGGGTTGCAGGCCATAACCCCCTGCAACCGCACACTGATGTTTCTCTCTCTCTCTATCTCCCTCCTTTCCCTCTCTAAAAATAAATAATTAAAATACTAAAAAAAGAAATAATGAAAAAAAAATAATGAGGAAGAAAGAGGCCCATGTTTATTCTCATTAAGTTTGCTTTGTTCACCAAGGATCAGCTTGCAACTTAAAATATCCAGAGAGAAAACAGGCCTGATTCTCATCATAGGACCAACAAACTGTGGAAATCAGTATTGCAACTCCCAACGCTGTGGCCTGAAGCAAAGCTTCCTCCAAAAGGTTTGTCTTGAGGTTGGGCTAGTTCTTGTCACATCGAGCCCCAAGGCCCCCTCCCACACCTCAGCAGCCAGGCCCAGGGGACAAGCAAGCCCACGTCGGCAGGATTTAAGGAAAGCCAACGCGGCATCAGAACGCGGTAGTGAACTGAGGGCCTCGTGGGTCCCATGCGTCATAAACAAAGTTCAGGCAGGTCGCTAGGGGACACCGAAGAGGCGTCGCAAATACTGAGGTCTGACAGACAACTACAAATATCACGAGTCGTCCGGCAGAGGAAAGGACAAAGGAATTTCGGGGACAGTGCTGGCAGAAAAGCAGATTGGAGGCCTCAACTCTGAAAAACCAAGAGCAAGTATTCCATCACAAAAAAATGTCATTAATAGCAGTATCATAAAGTTGTCAAGTTTCTTTAAGGCCTTTTTAGTTCCAGCTACTACTCTTTATTCCCTGGAAGGAACCTTTACTGAGCCCACATTCTGTAAGAGAAGCGGAGGGGCAGGGTCTCAGGAGCGAGCCCAAGTCACCCAGCGGGCAAACACGGGGGGATGAGTCCATCCCCGATCCCACTCCGAGTCCTTGCTGCTGTGAACAACGGCATCTCATGAAACTGCGTGCATGCATGGGTGTGCTCACGTAGGAAGATTTACACGTTTTGTGCACACACGCATACATACACATTTTAATTAGTGTGCGAGTGCATGAGTGTCAACCAGACCCCGCATGTGCAGGTTTGCAGAAATGCTGTAGGATCGTTGTTGGGAGGGCAGCGTAACAAGGCCCAGCTGCTGGTCCTTGCCCGTCACTGGCGGTGCCCTCCCACTCCAGTCGCGGGCCCTCTCTACGATGCGGTTTTATCTGTCAAATGGACATGCTCTTAGTACCAATCTCCCAGCATCTCGAGATTACACGATTTTTGTATCTAAAATGCTTAGAACCTTCCCTGGCACATTGTAATCGCTATGTAATTGTTGGCTATTGTTGTCACCATTGTCGCTATTGATGTGTTTTATTGAAAACTTTTCTGTTTCCTTTCTTCTTACCTTTTTACGGTGCAGGGATTTTGTGTATTTGTAATTTCTTGTTTTATTTTCCATAAGGAAACTCCAGCGGATTTTATAAGCCAAATTTATCTGAAGCAATGAGAGATTCAACTGCTTCCCAGGAGAGAAATCTCTATTTTATTGGCCAGAGTAAGACCTCTTCGCAACTGGCAGACACCCCAGCAGGGCAACAAAATTGACATACTGCCGCAGGGTTGAGCCATCGTGCGGTTTTTTCTTCGCTCCAGAGAACGGGTGGTGGTCACAAGAAAGAGGAGGGTCTGCCCATGCAGGGTCCACAGTGGCCATCGCAGGACATGTGCTCAGCACACCTTCCGAGGCCCCGGGCCAGATGCATCACGGACCTACGGCATCACTGGCCATTGATCCGAGTGTGGACAATGTAAATGCTCCCATGCAAGTTCCAGAGTCCAGTCTATCTTCTGTCTCCTGCTAACAAAACATGGCCCAGCCTATTTTCTACTCAATTAACTATTTACTATTTTCAGTTTCCCAAAAACCCAGTGTATCTCAACAGCCTCCTCGTCTCAACATGCACTGAGATGTGCATCCCACGTGTGCATTCAAACTTGGGTTTCCCCGGCCCTCTGAGAAGAATTTGCTGGAAACTCAAAACAAATCGATGTCAGCTTTACAGCATCATCCTAAATCTCAGCCAGGAGAAAACCATACTCTCATCAAAGTGACTTTTATAATTTTCCGAATGAAATCCATTTTTACAGGGAGCAACCAGATCTAGGTGCTTAGAATAATGCCATAAATTGGCTGAGCCAAGTACAATGGAGAAAAAAAACCAGTTAACTCAAATAAATTGTTCCATCCTTCTTGAAACTCAACCACCCACTCCCATTTCCACAAGGAAAGGCCAAGCTGAAGCCCTCTGCACTCAGTAAGCACATGGCAACCAGTTAATTCTTATCTACAGCCAACACACACACAATGTACATACATAAATGTGTGGACCCACACACATGCGCACGCACACACACACACACCACGAGGAAGGGGATAGTAGAACCTCCACCCTCCTACGCCTTTCCACAGTTGTGTTTATACAATGTGTGTTCTATTCTGCAACAGGCTTTCTTATCTTGCTTAAGGGAACTCAAATAAGTCTGTTATATCCAACCAAAAGCAACTTAAAATAACGGTTATGTTTTTAACCTATCACAAGGGTCTCTTTTACTTTCTACATGTTGAGGGCTGCAGAAAGGATCTTTCCCTGAATATTTCACCTGTTCTAGCAGGAGGCCCCATCTACTGAAAAAAAAAGAGACCTACATGTATGAATGCACACATACTCCTCAGTAGCATTCCAATTATTTGTAAAGAAATATCCTAAAATGTCTCCTTTGCAGATTTTTTGGAAAATAAAAGTTGGTCCAAACAGAAATGGATTTAAAAAACAAGCATGTTGAAAATGTTTTAGGTCCTTGGTTTTTTGTATTTTGTTCATTTTTATATGTAATTGGTCATTTTATTATGTAAGTTTTACAAATTTAAAAAGTTTACTTATTTTTTAATTTTATGTTCAATTATGTGCTAACAAAAGGTTTTCTTTCTTCCTCCCCAGTCTGTATGATTTATATTTCCTTTTCTTATCTTATTGCATTTGCTACACTGTCCAGTATCATGTTGAATGAGACTGATCAGAATGGACATCCCTCACTCGTTTGTGATCTTAGGGAAAACGCATGTAGTTTCTCACCATTAGCTCAGATGTTAACTGAACATGTTTGTAGATGTTCTTTAGGAAGTTAAGGAAGTTTCTTTGTAGTCCTAGTTTGCAGAGAACTTTTTTTTTCATTAAATGGTGTTTGATTTTGTCAAATATCTTCTCCAGATATTGATAATGATTTTCCCCTTTTTGATTTATTGATATAATAAGTTACAATCATTGATTTTTCTAATGTTAAACCAGCCTTGCATTCCTCACATAAGCCCCACATGGTCATGGTGTGCATTTCCCTATAAACATTTTTGCATTTAATTTACTGTTGTTTTGATGGGGATTTCTACATCCACCTTTATGAGAGATGCTGCTCTATAAGTTTTCCTTTCTTGCAATGTCTTTGTCTGGTTTTGGTATTCATGTCATGCTGGCTTCAGAATAAGTTAGGAAGCATTCCCTCTGCTTCTACTTTCTCTGTAGATTATGGGGGATGGGTACCATTTCTCCCGTAACTGTTTGGTAGACTTCACCAAAGAAAATATTTGTGCCTAGTTCTTTCTGTTTGACAAGATTGTTAATTTTTTATTCAATTTCTGTAATAATTTGTGTTTTCTCTCTATTTCCTCTTTGTTACTGTGGCTAGAATTTTATCAGATGCATTGATTTGTCAAAGAAGTTGCTTTGGTCAGGTTAATTTCCTCTACTGTGTTCCTGTTTTCAATTTCATTGATTTCTGCTCCAACATTGTTTTCTTCTATCTACTTTAAGATTAAATTTGATTTTCTTCTTTCTAGTTTCCTAAGGTGGAAGCTTAGATTATGGATTTTAGAGTTTTCTCTTTTCTAACAATACTGTAAACGTCCCCCAGGTCACTGCTTTCTCTGCACACCTCACACATTTTGATAGGCTGTATTTTTGTTTTCACTTATTTTAAAATATTTCTAACTTGTCTTGAGACTTCTTCTTTGATCTATGTGTTACTTAGAAGTGTGTTTTTTTAATATCTCAAATTTGGGGATTTTCCACCCATATATTGTGACTCATTTCCAGGTTAACACCACTGAGGTCTGAAAGCACACTCCATATGATGATCTCTGTCTTGGCAAATCCTGGTAGGCTAGGCCCTGGTAAATCAGTGCCTCCCGAGAGCCGCCCGGGCTAAGGAGAACAGGAAGCCTGGGTGAATCTAAAAGTGGTGGCTTTCCCACGGCTCCTGCCTGAGCCCCAGGCGTCTTCTTCTGCTCAGCACTGCGAGGACCCGCTGTGAAGCTGGCAAACTCGTGGAAGTGGAGGCCCGAGACTGGGAAACTTCGGAGGTTTCGGCTCTCAGCCTGGCCCACCCCGATCCCCCAGCCAGCCAGCCAGTGTTCCTGCCCGTGCTGGCTCTACCTGGCGCCTCTGCTTCCGGCACGTCCTCCCCATGGGCAGTGATTTTCTGAATCCTCCAATCCGCCTCCTGGTTTCCGGGCAACAGTTTTCTCTGTGACCTCGATTCTGTCATGGGGCTAAAAGGAGATGTTAACTTTCAGTTTTGTTCAGCTTTTTTCTTGTTGTGAATGTTGGAAGAATGGCTTCCAGGCACCTTCCATATAGGATCAGAACCCAGAAGTTTCCTGACCTCAGTTAAATACCTAGAGCCATGGCTAGGAACACCCAGCAGTGTTCTCCCAAGTTAGCACTTCATATCACCTTTTCATTCCATTGACTCTGGTATAAGGTAAGCTCATTGCACCAGCCCCAAGCCAGTTCTGCTGATTTCTAAGCCAGTTCTATTTCTCTTTTTTTTTTCGTGCCCTCAGCTCTGATGACAATACAGAATTAAATCTTAGAAACTGACCATTATGCTGAGATTCTGGGTCAAATGAAAGTGCCAGGAGAGTAAATGGTTTATTTCGAGTCAGTCAGCACATATCATCGGGGTGCTATTGCTGCAAGGCATAGATTCATGCAGGATCGGCACAATGTCTGGATTAGCAGGATGCTTGCAACCTGTCACGATAAAGTAAAGAATTCCTGCTAAAGGCTTGTATTCTCAAAGTCAGAATGGACCATTGGTCAATAAGCCAATAGAAAAAGTCATTTTCTGATCCTACAAATCTCAAACCAGTGGTCATTATAGATGCCAGGTTCCCAGAAGATGAGAACTATTTCTCTCCAGGGTGCTCTTCTATCCCCTGTACTTAGTTATCAGAGTGGAATGGAACAGCTGCTCATAACTATTTGTTGACTTAAATAAATGAAAAAATAAATTGCAAAATGTCTGCATCCAATCAGAATCATATGGAGATTCACCTGATAGCAGAACCTTAGAATTTCGGAAATTGAAACAGGATGTCAGCGCCTGAGTTTCTGCAGCAACTTCATTTTGAAGGTGAAAATTAGGGAGGGAGGGCGAATTGACTCAATAAACTGCCATTATTCACACCCACTGTATACCCCAGAGATCCCTGAGGATATTTTACTGGAACAGAAAATATATCGTTAGCTTTATCAATGTGGAAAGTTGAGGAAGAATGCATTTCATTAATCCTGAAGCTGACATGTGCCTGTCAGCCAAAGTGAGCTAAAACAGGTATACACAGCATCTGTTATTTACTCCCAGAACCTGTACTCACTCCGCAACCAGAAGTCCTATGCGGGGGTTTATGAATGAGCTGTGGAGGTCTTTGAATCCCCAGCAATCTTGTGCAAATGCTTTGCATATTCCTATACTTACGCAAGAAGAGCAGCGACTTTCGTCAGCTGCTGAAGTGATTATGCCAAATGGAGAAGGGCAGAATGGTAGGAGCAGCGGGGAAATGCCCCAGGAGCGTGTGCGCCACCTGCAAACGTGCCCTGCTGCCAGGGAGCAGGGGATGCCAGACATCAGAGAGTGCACACTCTGAGGAAGGAAAGACGGACCGACTGGCCTGCACGGACATCATGCCGAGCACTGAGAAGCCTCATCCCTGCCTCTCTGTGCAGCCTGGCCCTCAGGCAGGACAGAGAACAGACGCAACAACTGGCAGGAGAAGTTTTGAGATTGAAGTCTGTTTGAGATCTATTATTCATTTCCATTTATATAACAGCTGATCAATCCTTCCACTTTTATTTTGACACAAAGTATCTATTTAACATATTAAATTGTCATCAGCTAATGAGTAATCATTGTCTTTAAACAGCTGCACCACAGGAAAACAATAGAAAAAATCCAGAATCTATAATATTTTCATTTCCATTATGGCTGATTTAAGGACTCCTCTACACATCCCAACTCGGCAGCATTTTAAGCAACATTTCATGGAGGCTGATTCTTTCCTGCCTTCTCGCTCCTGCACAATTTATCACACTCCTTCTTCCTTCACCTTTGCCAGCCAGGGCACAAAAAAAGGCCAAATTCTCTTGACTTGCTTCACTTAAAAAAGGGTAAAGACCGCAAAGAGAAGCAAATATAGCAGATGCTCAGCACACAGCTCAAGGCAGCAGGAGAAAAGGTGTTTTGCCAAGTCAGGAAAGGGCAGGAAGGGGCGGGAAATGATGGTACCAGCAAAGGTCAGCAGCATCCTTAACCGTGGCAGCCAAATGTTGGCTCACTAATTGGACCATTTGCCTCCCAGAACTGTGACAGGCTTGCTCATCTGCAGTTCTCGGACCTCTAAACCCTTCTACTGATCCAGGGGCTTAGAAACTAAAAGATCCTGCTAATTAGTGTTGATTCCACAAGACGTGATTTTCTGTGGCGCCATGTCCAGAATGCCCTTCCTCCTGACAGGGAAGGAATGTTCTTTGTGTCTGGCGGGTAGCAAAGAAAGCCCTGAATGAGCAAGGGAAAATAAGGCACGTGATTTTAGCAAGAAAAACCAGCGCCCATGGACATTTTTTCTGCCACTTTGCCTGAATTTTGGTCTTTTGTTGGCACAGTTTCTGCACCCATGCCAATGAGCAGGTGCCAGGTGAAGGGAGAGGAGACATCCTAGGTGAACAGAATTCAAGGGAATGTTACAGATCCATGTGGAGACAAGTCCCTGTGCCTACACATTTGAAGGAGCTAAGAGCTTCTTTGAGGATCTAGACACTTATTTTTTAAAAAATATCCAGACCTAATTTCTTTCTCTGTACCTGGTCATGATGCTGAAGGCATCTCAGACACAGGAAACAATGACAGACTCATGGGTTTGAAGTCTTTACCTTAGTGATTTTGGGTTGAGTTTTGGGGCAGACATATTTTAAGGTACCAGCCTTATAAATAACATATTTGTTTTATAAGAGGCAATTATACAAAAAATTTCAGGTTGTACTTTCTTAAAAGTATTCTAATAAGCATAAATGTGTGTGTCTTTCTGGAAGCCAATTCACAGCAAGTATCAAGAATTATGTATACAATGTACACAATATGCAATGCACACATCTATACAATCTTATACACACATATACAGTACACGCAGCCTCACACATGTGTGTGCGTGTGTGTAGCTTTTGACCTAGTAAAATCACTTTAGGGAATTTTTCCTATAGAGGTGACTGAACACACATGCACAGATACATACAAAAAAATAAGTTTCCTGACGCAGTGCTGTGATCGTGAATGACTGGAAACTACTCTCCATCGATGGAAATAAATTATGGTAACGAATTATGGCACATCCACCCCAAAGAAAAACCTCCATCCGTCAGTGATGATGATACAGATTTATTTATCCACATGGAGACATCCTGAAGATTTAGTTGAGAGGGGAAAAAAATGATTAAAAATCATCACGTATAATAATATAGTGCCGTATGTTGGGAGGGAAAAACATCTGAGAAGTTTATTAAAATGTCAATGTCTGGATGGAGATTGTTTTCACTTCTAATATTTAATGTTTTTACATTTTATGTATAACCCTAAGTAACGCAATAAACCCGTTCTCCTTTTAGAGAGGAAAACCCCACATATAAAGAAGCATACAGAGTAGCTTCAGCAGAGTGTATCGAAGTAGCAAAACAACGGACAGTGATGGCCGCAGAAGGTCACAAAGCTCCCACGTGGGACCTGCCTCCAAGGCCGCCGGGCCGGGCCGGCCCGCGGGTCCCACCGGACGTCTCACGCTCTGCACTGGAAGCCGGCAGCTTCCCAAACCGCTGGGTGGTCAGAGGTTGCCCCAAGGTCGCAGCGCCGCAGCTCCCTGCGGCCGGGTGTGTCCCTCTAATTTCAGCCGTGCGGCACCTGCCACCCGGGGCCGGGTGCGACGCCGCCGCCGTTTCCACCCGGCCACACCCCCCGGAAGAAGCCAGGAGTTCCGAGGAAGACCCGCCCCCGCCCCCCCGCCCCCCCACCGCAGGCGCGAGGGTGCGACGCCAAACGGGCACGGGCGGGATGCGAGCACAGAAATCACAACGTAAAAAGGGGAGAACGCTCTCGGGGCCGTGAGACAGGCCCCGCGGGGAAGCGTAAGAAACAGCTGCGGCCCACGACGCTTGGGGGCAGAAGGGACGAAAGCAGAAAACGGCTTTCCAAGAGGGAGAACCCCCCAAAAGTCCAAACTGTGGTCACACCGGAACCGGAAGTGAGGGACCGGAAGTGAGAGCCCCGGAAGTAAATAGCTGGGGCGTGAGCAACAGGGAAGTGTCAGTCCCAGATGTTGACCCCAATGACCCGGCTTGGGAGACGGAGAAAGGGAGGCGGGCCATGGAGAGGTGCTTTGCATTAGGATGACACCTTGGCTAGCCTAGTAGTGACCTTAAAAAGCTGCGCTTGCGCCTGGCGCAAGGGAGATGGGCGTGACTTTGGTGATGCAGCTCGTTGTGGGAGGAGGCAGAATTTAAATGGGGCCCATTTAAACGAGAGTGGGCAGTGAGAAGGGAGAGGTAAGCGAGCAGCTCGGTGGTTCACAGTGAGGACGGAGGCCGGGCGGCCTGGACTGATAAGAAGGGAGGCGCTGCTGCAGCGATCGTGCCCGCTGTAGCTGACCCCGGAGCTGCAAAGGACTTCCTTGCCACATCCGGTCATCCCTGCCGCACCCGGACTGTACCTCGACTTTTAAGACCTGTGCCTGTCCTGAGTTTCACCGTGACCCAGAGCAACACAGGCGCATGCTTTTCTCTACTGTCACGCGGAGGCTGATGAGAAGTATTTCAGGTCCTGCACAGATACGGGCACGGAGAATTTGGGGGGATGCTTTAGGCTTGTAGTCTGGTGGGGAGCATGGGAAGTGCTGGGTCTCATGGGAAGGGAGGGGTCCGAGTTGAGGTGCTCTGAGCTCCCCCCGCCAAGGTTGCAATGTTGTAAATAAAGGTTTGCTCTTTACAGCGTTAATTGTTGGGTCATTCACCAAGGCGCCATGTGCGTGGGCCCCAGTGGGCTCAGCAGCAAAGTGAAAGGCAGGAAGTGAAGGGCAGGAATGTGAGTGACCGGAAGTGAACCCCCAGGAACACACTGCCCCAGGAACAAACTAGAAAACACACTGGCAACATAGGGTTCCATGTGGATCTGTGAGGACATCTCAGCACCCCTTAACCATTGCAAATAAAAGCCCTTAAGAAAGAAGAAAAAAATGGGTGTCTCTGAGGAAAGGGGAAGAGATGAAATAAGTGCACACATAAATTCACATGTCCAATTAATATGCTGAAAGTGTTGAACATCTACTGGCAACGGTTATACTACTTTTTTGCATACATGAACATTCTTGTAAATATTGGATTTATTCCCAGTATTGTGGAGCACAAGGACATGGACACTCCCATAGTCTTTCCATAAAAGTCTACTTAGTGCAACCTGCCTGGAGGGAAAATTAGGCAGCAGGAAGAGAAAGCCTCAAAAAAAAAAAAAAATAACAGCATGCATTTTGATGAAGGAGTTTTATTTCTAGCAGTTCGTCCTAAGGAATCAATCACAGATGTTTAAAAAGATGCATGTGCAATGCTGTTCCTCGCAGCATAATTTATAATAGTGAAAAATTGGAAACAATCTAAATGGCTGCCAATAAGAAATTGGTTTTTAAAATATGGTACATATAAACTATGATGAAATTCAAGAGAATGATTAGCAGTCATGTGCAAGAATACCAAATGAAACAGAGACATGATCAGTGAGAGAAGTAGGCTCAAAATAATTTACAGTGTGACCTAAATTTGGTTAAAATATGTGCAAATATAATGCTACTATCTGTATGTATAAAATATATGCAAGGGAAGGGGCTGCCTTTAAATAGAACATCATGTTACCGGAGACCGTCTAATTCAACTTTACAAATAAAGAACGAAATGGGAGGTCTTCCACCGCCAAATAGTGAGATATACTACAAAGCCTTGGAAAATGCCAATATTTATTGGCCCTTAAGAGGTGTCTATAAGCCATGGGTCTGGGCAGAGATACCAAATGTAGAAGGATTTGTATACAAAAATTTATCATTTGATGAAAACGTCACCATAATTAAATGGCAAAGTTTGAGATAATGTTCAGAAAACTGGTTTATTGAATGGGGAAAAATAAAAGTGGGTTTCTACCTTAGTGACAGATACAAAAGTAGACTTTAGCTATATTAAAGACTTAAATACAAAAGCAAAAACTTACAGTTAAGAGGAAACACTGTAGGAGACAGTTTTTCTGACACAGAGAGGAGTCCTCTCTGTAGTTAACAACCTAATTAAGATACAAAGAACTGCACATACTCAGTGTGTGCCGTTTGGTGAGTTGGGATACATGCAAACGCCCAGATGCCTTCTCTGCAGTCGAGATGGCAGACACTCAGCCCCTCCCAGAGCTTCCTCGAGTCCGTACGGTGCATTTGTTTTGTCTTTGCGCTAGAACCCTTACCACGAGATCTGCCTCCTTGGCAGATGATGTATTACAGAATTGTACACCTGAAACTTACAGAATTTCATTGCCCAGTGTCATTCCAATAAGTTCGATAAAACTCTTTTAAAGTATTACATAAAGAAGTAGACACGAGGCACAGAAAGAAGTTGAATGGTGTTTCTGTTAGTTATGTAAACATAGATGTCTGTTTTTTGCTTCTCCCTCCACCAGCCATTCATTTATCAAGCTGTATCTCTGCAATTAAGAACCAGTCACATATTTTCAAAATTAAAATGCACTATTAGATAAAAACAAAATGTCATTCCTCAGAGATGTTTAAGTAATGTTGCGGCATAACAAGTAAGCCTGGGTCACACCTCACAGAAAACGCTATGCAAGGGAGTCACTGAATACAACATGAAAATACTTTGTTCATGAATCAGTAAGAAGGCCGGACTGTATGTTTCTGTTCTACACAGTCAGGAATACGGTGTCAGCACTGGAGTCCCAAAGGATGTAATAACATATACAATGTAATGCCCCCCCGAGAAGTCACGCTCAGGCACCGCCATCAGGAGTAAGATGATGTCTTCAGGCTGATGAGTTCCTCCGCCCTTGCATCCAGACCCACTGGAGAGCTTCAGCTACACCTCCACAATTTGTATTTCCAGTGAAAAAGTCAATGAACTGAACATGCTAACTAAATATATTTCAGCTAAGTGAAAGGAAGGCTTCCTGACTTACTTGCATGAGTAATTCAAAATGTGGTCGTTCTAAGGAGGAGAGAAAAGTATAAAACAAGAAAATCCAGGGTCAGGGAGAACCACCACCACCCCTGCTGTTCTCAGAGGCATAACCAACCTCTTAGCTCAGCCTTGGTCGACAGTACTTTTTTTCTCTACCGGGAAATGGCAGCAGGGAAATGCCCGAGATAAATCCAAGCAAAAACACAACAGCGTCCACGTGCAACTTGAAATCTCCCTGTGGCAGAACAACTCAATAATTCCTATTAAACCCGCGGCTGATTTAAAAGTAAGCTCTGGCTTAGCGGATGAAGAGTTATTTTATAAACAAGGGTTTGGATGAGAAGCAGGAGAAAGCAGGCAATAAGTACATGTCCTAGACGTACGTTTGCAAATCGATTTTTCCAGACTGGAAAGCCATCGCCCCGGTGAATTTCCCTGGAATGTTTTATGGCTCTGCCTTCTAGTCCCAGCGCTTCTTTCCCTTCTGTCTGAGCGTCTCCGAACGGAAGGCTAAATAAAAACAAATGAAAGAATCGCAATAAAATTGCCTTCGAGAACATTTTAAAGATGTTTCTCGGATCAGTCCAGAAGCCGTTGGATGACATTGGCGGCTTCGTAGGACAGCATTGTGACATTGGGGTTCGCTCCCCGATTGGAGCCCTGCACCTGGTCAGGGTAACTGGGACAGAATGGTTCCAGCTAATGTGACTGGACAAGGGAATCTTGAGAAGAATATCAAGTACAAACAGAATTGAGAGGAAGGGTAGAAAACCAGGATCACAAATATAAGGGTAGATTCAGGAGCCTTAGAATTGAAAATTTAATAATAACAAAATTAACAGCAACGAGAAGAATGTTAATAATAGTTCATGTCCATGAACGAATACTACATAATAAGCATTACACTACACACTCTACAAGTATTGTCAGTAATTCTCACAATGACTGGGAGACAGTAACTATTGTCCTGCTTTAAAACGACAAATTGAAACAGAAAGTTCCTTGCCGAAAATTCACCTGCTTGGGACGCGGAGTCTGTCGAGAGACACATTGTCACTGCCCACAGTGACTCAGTCCCTTTCAGGGCAAAGGGCCAAGGGATTGGCCCCAGTTTTCTCCGTCCCCCCCACCGCTGTGTTCGAGGCCCGAAGGCCTGAGGAGACTCTGGAACCGAGGGGCAGCAGGTCCTCACACGGGGCCTGGAGGTCTCCCCGACTTCCGTGCCCAGCTCAGGAGGCTGCACCAGAGCTGATGCGCACAGTCTCATGTAGCCCGAGTGGCTCTCTCGGTTCGGATAGTGTAGGAATGCGTTCGAAGCAGCACATTTACTCTCCACTAAAAAGTCTCGTCTCACACATGAGGCTTGCGCATGGCGCACACCAGCCCTAACGGCGTCCGGCCGCACCCCGGTTGTGACCAAGGACAAGTAGAGCCTCGAGCTAAGGAGGAGCAGCCGGGACTCACCAGGTGGCCTCCGCACCGAGCCCTGAGCACCGTGGCTCACAGTGGCATTCTCACCCCCTGCTCCGAGGGTCCCGGGAGCGCAGGTGTGGCGTTGTAGGTGAAGACGTCCTGTTCAGAGACACCGGGAAGCTCTCAGGGTGAGCACCGGCCAGCGGCCCCGGCGTGACTTCCACCCAGTGTTTTTGCTCCCAGAGCCCACGCTTCGGCCCGCAGCCCGGGTCTGGCAGTGCTCGCCTCTGTCCGAAGTCACAGGAAGTGAAGGCCACACGTGGTCGGCAGGACCGCTGGGTCGTCTCCGAGAAGCTGGAGCTCCGGCCCTAACTCGCCATCATCTACGCGGAGAGAAGCTGGCGAAGTCACCCCAGGGCACGATGCTTGACCCCCGATGAGCCCGGAGAAAGTCGGCAGACCCGCAGAGAGCAAGCACACCGGGGCCGCCCAGTTCCCGTGGACAAGCAGAGGTCAATTCCCCTGGAGACAACCAGCCAGTCTCTGTCTCTCCAGCGTCCTGCCCCCTCTCCCGGTGCCCACGCGTGCTCTGTCACGGTGCCCTCGACGGCTCCTGAGACTGCAGGGCTGCATCGAGGTGCGTCTTCCAGTTCTGTCCCGGGTGCCGGTCTCAGGTTCCGGGGTGCCGTCACAGACACAGCTTCAGACCTGGATTCCAGCTCAGGGAAACACGAGTGGGAAGGCTGCTGCGGCAGAGCTACCCAGCAGAGGCGAGGAGCGGCCGGCCGTCTCCTGGTTCACGGGGCCCACCCGGCCAGCCAGCTGCGAGCAGTGAGGCGGGAGCTGGGGCCGGCTTCCGAGCGGGAGTCTGAGCAGGAGTCCGAGCAGGTTCTGCGTGAGCAGTGATGAGAGCTCAGCGAGGCGCGGCCTCCATCTGCTGCTCCAAGAGCAAGGCTGGCTTCAGGCTGCAAGGAGGAAAAAACGGCAATAAAACGTTAAAAGCCGTGGAAGTAAACGTTCCAGCTGAGCTTCTCAACCAGACTGCGGTACAGCGACAGAGCGTCTTCCCCCCCGTCCCAGTTCCCCTCTCCCTCCGGGCTTCCGGCTGGACTTTTTAAATTTCTCCATAATTAGATATTTTCACTACATTTTTCCATAATTCAATTTTTTGCAGTTCTGCAGAGCCCCTAGAAAAGTGTTTTACTGTGCGACTGAGAGAGAAAACTGCAGGCACCCTCTTCCTTGGGCTGATCAAGGCTTCCTGAGGCCGTGGCCGCGGCCGTGGCGAAGAGGGTAGCTCCCCGGGGATGCACCGCTGGGATTTCAGGGGTGGGCCCTGGGCGCCAGTGTGGGGAATGCTGCCCCCACCCCCCAACCCTCTCCGGTGGGTCCCACCTCCTGCCGACCTGCCCGTTCTTGAGGAAAACCAGATCCAGCCTAGCCAGGAGTCTTACTTTTTATTGTGATATGTTTGATACACAGTGTACATTCAAGGTGTGCAGTGTAATTTGATACATTTACATCCTGTAATATCACTGTCGTGGCAGTGATACTTAGCACCTCTATCATGTCCCATGATTATCACTCATTTTTGATAGTTGGAATAAACATGATCTAGTTTCTTAGCAAGTTTGATGCCTATAACACGACATCACTGTACTGTGCAGGAGGTCTCTAGGACTCGTTGAGTGCTCGTTGCAAATCTGAGAACACTGCAACTTTGTTTATTCGTTTACAGATACACCTCTGAGCCCCGGATGTTGAGAACGCACTGCCCGCCGTGTCCCCCTGGCTCAGCGAGGGCGAAAGCAGCCTGCACTCCCGAAACGCAGGGCCCTGCCTCCTGTCCCCCACGTCGGTGAAGTCACGCATTGGCGTTTTCCTGCTCTGGCCCCACACGCCTGGTTCCCCACCGTCTCGGCCTGCTCTTTCTCTGCCACCCTCTGTCTGCGCCGGCTCCTCCAGAACATTCTCTCAGCTCGTTCCCCAGTCTGTCCTCGTCCTCACAGCTCGCCCAGGTCATCATTGGCCCCTCCCACACCAGGAGCGAGTCTGGAACAGCGTGACTCCGTGACCACGGAACGAGAAGCACACGGACAATGCTTGTAGTTCTCTAGCGCCTGCATGAGAAGGGAGTGAGGAGAAATTAGCTTCAATCGTATATATAGCTGCGCCCAGTCTATTCAAACATCATTATTGTAACATGTGACACCAGCCACAGTGCGAGTGCTGAACAGCGAGAGGGCCCTCCCCACCGGCAGCCACAGCAGGGGGCGGGCAGACCCAGCACGCGCCGAGAGCTCTCACCGTGGGGGACGGACTCTCCGTCTGCCTCCCACAAACCCTGTCCTCTCTGCTTCACAACGAGAGGCCTGCCCACCAGGACACCATTCGTGGGCGGAAGAGCTGGCCTTCCGATTCAGATGTCTCTCTCGCCCCAGAGGGCACGCTCTTCCCTGTCACCGCACGTGGGAATCCCTCGAGCACATCCCTCGAGCACAGGCCCACCGCCCTGTCCCACGGCCAGCTGCTGCAGAGGGGCAGCAGCCCTCGGGAACCTCCTCCCTCCAAACACAAGGTCAGGCACAGGACAATGTGTTAGTCGCCTCCTCCACTCTCTGTGCCCTTGATATGTGGAGAAGGAGGGGCGGTGGGGAGAGAGAGTGGGGTAGAGGAAGGAAGGGGAAGGAAGAACCTAACCTCTATGAACGTGCACTAGCCAGATGCTGAAGCACTCTCAAAGCTGCTCAGCAAGCTTGCGATTTCCCGTGGACACTGGCTCACGTCTTGATGTGTTTAATAACCTTAACGTCTGGGTCACGTGGCTTGTTTTCCTCCTATCCTACTGAAACACTTTCGGAGGTCATCTTTTCACATTGTATCAAGTGGTCATTCCTCAGCCTCCCAGGCTCATGGGGGAACCCGTTCCTCTTGGGGACAAACCTCAGAACTTGTTCCACCTCCTCAAGTAGGAGCACAGTGCCTTGCAGATCAAAGGTGCCCAGTAAACATTTTGGTAAGTTATTATTCACACAGAGTCCTTTCTGTTTCTGCTGAGAGATGCTATACCGCCATCTCAATCTGCTTGAGCTGACACTGGGCCAGTTATAGGTCCATCAGAAGAGAACTTCTTCAAAAACAATGTCCCTGTGTTCCCTCACATTTCAGTAGAAAATATCCATTAACCTACCTTGGTCTCTAAATATATTGATTTAGAAAACTCTCTAAATGAGGATTCATTGGTGGTCTGTCTAAATAAATGGCAATCATGTCTAGTTTTAAATGTTGCTATTTCATCTATGGTTACAAGACAAATGAGGCTTCAGTAGAAAAAAAAGAAAAGTATTAAGTTCCTAAAGCACAATTTTTCCATAAAATTGTTTTATAGATCTCAAAAGTTTAAATTAAAATAAAAAGATTCTAGAACAGTCTGTGCCTGAGTTGAGGATGATGACTGTCTCATTGGCCAGTGCGGGGAGTGCGGTATTCTCAGGGAATGAAGAGATTCCAACCTTCTCCTTCGTGAGAAAAGTGCTCAGTCACCTACATGTGCCTTGCCCTTCTCCCTCTAAACCCCACCGCGTTTTCCTCGGCTCAGTGGCTGTCCAGGACGAGTGTCTCTGTTGCTCCCAAAGGCCAGCATTCCCGAGACCTTGATCTCATGGTCTGATCCCATTCACTCCTCTCTTCCTTTCTCACAACTTCCATCTAAGTTCTTCTAATATTTCTCAGTAACTTACTTCCTTCCCAAAGACCTTCTGATGGAGTTTTCTAGAAGGTCAGTAACAGCCAGCGGGCTTCTTCTCAACCTTGATGTGTTTCTGTTCCACTGACCAAATGTGTGCATTCCCGTACACCCCCGGTGCCCTATCGGAGGTTTGGCATGAAACTGTGCTCAACAAGAAGCTCTGGAATGAATCAACAAATAAATGGATTGATGGCTGAGTGACTGAGTGAATACGAGTTTTAGGAGGTACTCAACAATGTAGACTTCTGTGCACAAACACTCTGGGAACTGCCCCTACCGTACCATCTCCGGACAGTGCACACTGGTGCATTGAAGAAGCAGAGCCGGTGACCCCGGATCAGCAGGACCCCAACCTGTAAGCCCCTGGAGACCAGCTGGGATGCCGCAGGGGCTCACGTGTGTTGAGGGCAGAACCAGTGGGCGCTCGGGCACTGAGCTCTCAGAGTCCATGCTGCTGCTGGGACACAGAGGCCGACCCTGTGTCTCCCTCCCCCAGAAGTCCCCCCTAGAGCCCACAGGAGATGGCCCAAACCGCCCGGAAGTTGGGGTCGGGGCCTCTGGTGTCTGCTCCAGCCCAGGTAGGAGACGTGACTGTACTAGGCATTCGAGGCTCAGGGTCCCCACATCTGCCCTCAGGCTGATGGGTAACTCAGGGCCCAGAGAGCTGAGCGGGGGGTGAGGGTGGTCCACACAGGGAAGGTCTGGGTGGGGAGGAGTTGCTTTGTTTCTGCCCGTGGAGATAAGCAGTATATGTGAAATGGACACCTATAAAATAGTACGATACATTACACATGGTGTGTGTGTGTGCATATAGGCATGCGTGTGTGTACAGTACATATGTGTGTTTACATATTTAGTGCATGTTTAAAAAACAGGATCCATGGTTAACAGTCTTACAATTCCATGTTTATGCCCATTTCCAAGACTGACCAGTCCTTCTGACGTTACCAGGAGATCCCATAGATGCTGTTTTGAAAAGACTCTGAAAACAGGGAAATCTGATTTGACCACGCTGGATTTAATGCTTGCCCAGGTGAAGGCTTGCTTGATTTTAGTCTAAGCAATACAATGAACAATTCCGGTACTCCGCAGCCAGTGGAAGCACTAAAGAAACATGCTTCAGAAGTTCCGGAAGTTCGATCACTTCAAACAAAAAGCGAAGCGATGTAAGGGAATGGGGGGACAGTCGGTGGGCTGGACGTGCCTCTCTCTCTGAGAGACCACGCAGGGAGGGCCCTGGTGCTTGGGACTGGGTTTGTAAGTCAGATTAAAAATAGCGTTATTGTTCTCTGCCGCAACCTCTGGCTCGGACTGCAGACGGCCCTGGGGACGTGTCAGGAGATGAGGAGTGGGAGGGACCGGAGAGGCAGTCCGGGGAAATACAGGGCGTGCGGAGAGGAGGAGGGGAGGGAGAGGAGCCCCCAGCCGCCTTCTGTTCGGTCTCAGAAAACACCAGATAGTGATTCTAAGGAAGTAAAGGTTTCAGTGATACAGTCAGGGCAAAGATTTTTAAACAATATGATAGAACTTTGTAGTTGAAAGCAGCCTCGTATGATGCTGTTCTAAAAAAATAAGGGAGAAAAGATGTGTTTCTATCTTTAAGATGTGCTTTAATTCTCCCAGTTAATTGACCTGAGGGACAGGTGCGGACCGCTAATGAGCTGCGGATGTCCGACAGCCAGAGGCAAGCGAGAAAAGCATGGCTTGCCGGTGCTTTTCGAGAAAAGAGAGGAATGTATCTCCCTTCCTTCCCCATAAGCTCTGCTGTCCTGGAGGAACATCTCTGGCTCCCTCTTCAGAGGAGTAGTGTGCGTGCAGCTTTGAGAGAGGCGCCGATCTCCGGAAGCCCAGACCGGGGCGCCGCAGCGACCCAGCACGCCGCCCCCGGCCTGGCGTCCACCAAATTCCCGGACGCCCGAGACAGCGGGGCACAGACTGGCCGCCTGACCGTGGCTTTCTGAGCTTCACTCTTGCAGGCTGAGAACACGCTTGCTTCCAGGACGGATGCACAAGGTGCCTGGAAAGGTACGAGGTGCAGCAGGAGGTGGGCTGGGCTCCGGGCGTGTCTCTGGAGATGGAGAAAGACCCAGGCGGCTGCGGTGGGCGGGCAGCGGGCGCGGGGTGCCAGGACGCCCGTGGGCAGTCATGAATCGGCTCAGAATGCCGTGGCTTGCACCTTCAAGAGCCTGCTCCGAATCGGAGGTAGCTTGATTCTGACGCTCTGACCCACGTCTAGGGCAGAGGGGTCAGGGGAGGAGCTCCGATGAGCCCCAGGAGAGCCGGCTGTCCCTCACGTGGGACAGGGGGCTGCCGCCTGCCTTTGCAGCCAGATGCCCACGGCCAGTACCCCGAGCACCCACCCACAGGAAGCAGGGATGTCCATGCAGTGAGGGGTACTTCTCAAGGTCAAAGAATAAAGGAGAACAGACACCCAGGTTTCTTCCCCGCCCCCTCCTGAGGATGAGCTGGATTAAAACACCATTGCAAGGACAACGTGGCTTTCTGTGGGGCCTGGGGTAACAGGCAGGAACTTTTCAAAGCCGCCCCACGGTGCTCGCCAGACACGCACAGGCGGCCGTCAAAGCACCCGCCCGGGTGCCTGCCTGCCGACAGTAACCGAAACTGGAATGCAAGAGAGCCGACGCTTACAGGAGTTCTGCTTTTCAACAGGAAACTAGGGAAAGCCACTCGAGCTGGGCCTTCTTTCCAGAAGGTACCTGAGCACGAGCGGGTGCGGCAGGCCGTTCGCGGGGCTTTCTGCTGAGGGTGGGAGCAGAGGGTGACCCCACGGCTCCTGGACTCGACCCCACTCGGGCCCCACCACCGGTCAGGCCCGGGGGGGGTGCCTCCTGTTCTGTCTCCTCTGCCTTCCTCTCTCTCAGCCCCTGGGGACAAGACAAAACAAGCAAACAACATCATCTCAAAGACGCTGGTAGGAGCTCTCGGAGGTGGGACTCGCGGCACTCACATGAGGTTTGTTTCCTTCAGCCGGGTCACCGTCTCTCAGCCGGGTCACCGTCTCTCAGCCGGGTCACCGTCTCTCTCAGCCGGGTCACAGTGTACACAGTGAACGATGCTAACCGCGGAGCATGAAGGGGGAAGGATCAGTCTCAGAATATTTAGGTCACTTTTCACTCCAATTCCTTTTTTCCTTCTAACGCCGCCTAGAAAACATGCCAGCGCTGTTTCAAAGACGCCTCCTCACTCACAAAAGGCTGGGCACGTGCTCGCTGCTCGCTGCTGCAAGAAAACTTCAAGTTCTGGCAAACTGCCGCTTTCTCCTGGCCCTCGGACAAAGAAGCTGTTTTGAAATCCTGACTGCATCTTGGGGAAGAGAAGACATACCCCAGGTTTTTAGAAAACAAGGCTAGCTTATTGCCCAGCCTGGCGCGTGTCCGGTTAGCGCCTGCAGGGCAGGAACCGGCTGTTGAGCACAGATTGGGGTGAACGCAGCACCCGTGCCCCCGAGTTCCCACGGGGATTGGACTGTGCCCCTTGCCTGGACCCGTGCACCACGCCCTCAGATGCCAGAGGTCCCCTTTTCTCTGGAGCCCCCAGCCAGGCCTGCCTCCTCCTGAGGGAGACCCTCCTGGGGGCCGAGAGTAGCCAACGCAGGCCCAGCTGCCCGCTGCTTGGGAAGGCAGTACTCGGGAGGCAGGTGCTGGTGGGAAGGGAAGGGAAGCGGTTTGTTTGCAGGCGCCGGCTTCCCAGGAGAAGGGGAACTCTTTTCACAAAGCCCGTCTCCTTGGGGAGAGAGGGGACTCACATCTCAGAGCCCGTCTTCCGGAAGACGGGCACTCACGTCACAATGCCCCCCTCTCAGGGGGGAGGCAGGGGTTTTAAAAGGAGGGAAGGGAACAGGACAAAGAGGTCAGAGGAGGGGGTTGCAGCGTTCTCTACATGCCGACGGGCACCGTGCATCCCAGTAGGGCAAGTGACAGCGAGGTGTGCGCTGTCCTGATTTAGTCCCCTGGCCTCACGTCACCCTGGCGCCACGGCTGAAGGTCAGCGAGTCTCCCAGGGCTGGGAGGCCTGGAGGTCAGAGTCTGCATCTTCTGAAGTGAGTTCCAAGGATTCTTGCACAAACATGCCGTTCAGCCACCAGCTACACATCAGAGTCAGCACGTACTGAAACTGCCTCAAAGAAAGGTGGGGTGGGTACCAGTTCCCCACGGTTCCAATCCCCCACGGTTCCAATCCCCCATGGTTACAACTCCCCGCAGTTCCGATCCCCACGGATCCAGTCCCCCAGGGTTCCAATCCCCACTGACTCCAGTCGCTCCTGAGAAACGACTCCCCCGCACCTTTCTCTCTGTGCCCCGAACAGCACTTGCCCTGCGTCTGATGCTTTCCACCCCGCTCCAGCTCCTCCCTTTGGAAAAAGAATGTAAAACTTTCTTTAATTAGAGACTCAATCTTCGCTTTGCTCGAGTGGATGCGTGATCATTTCCACAGAGGAGGTGGGGACCCAAACTCCCTCCGGTGCCCAGCCTGCCAGTCCCTGTACCTACCCCCCTCCCACCCGCCGGCTGCCCTTGGAGGGCTGCGACCCATCTGCTGCCCCAGGGGACCTCGTGGTGAGATCCCCAGTGGAAACGCAGAGGGGAAATGGCTTAGCACCACAGTTATCACCCAGACCCCCACCCGCGGGGTTCAGTTTCCTGCAGGCATTCTCCAAGGTATTTGTTTGCTCGCCACCAAGCCCGGTCCTCTCTCCCTAGAGGTCCACCGGGCACACGCTGAGAGGACCCGGCCCAGGTGGGCCTCGCAGGCGCCCGGCATTTGGTGGCCAGAGGTGCAGCGTGAGCCTGGAGTCTCGTTTGTTGACGGTGAGTCAGTGAGCAGCTGTTCCTTAGAAAAATCAGTGGGGTTTGTGCCATTGTTCCTGGGAACAGATTTAAATCGAAACAAAAATAGAGCTGCATTTCCTGAGTGAGTGTGGGAAGAAAACAGTGTTTTCTCTCGTGCCCCTAACTCTCCGGTGGTCCGGGGGCCTTCCCCCCACCGGGGAAGTGGGCGCAGCATCGCCTCCTAGTGGTGAGACTCAGCAGTTTCAAACCCGGTCTCTCTGAAAGGGAATGTCCGTGTCAGGGTGGATTTTTTTTATTTACGCCTCGCAGGTACATTTTCGTATGAAACGTGTTTCCCGAGCACAGAAACACAAAGCGTGGAGGCGTGAAGAGTCTTCTTCAGTAAAATGGCAAAGGCGGCCACAAACCACAGCCACCCTCACGGCCCGCGGTCCTCCATCCCAGCAATCGGAACTCATTTTCCTTCGTGGGAGACACTCGCGCTCGTCAGCGGTGGAGGCGCTGTGTGCGCCCAGGTGCTGCCGGCCTCTGCCCGCAGACAGCGACCTCAGACAGTCACGTGGGACCCTCACGTGGGCTCAGCCCCAGAGCCGTTACAGCCCAGGCGGAGGCGCTTAACTGGGCGTTCAACGTCTCGGCTAACTAAGTGCTGGCATCCATGCAATGCATGAATATATTACATGCCGTATGGATATAAAGTGTGTTTTCCATGAATCACACAGTCCACACGCATCAGGGACATTTACATGTGCGGTTCCCTCTATGTACACCAGACACGCCGGCCCACGATGCTCTGGGCGTTAGTTATCATCCCACGACTGAGGGGGCGGGTGCAGATGGGTGAAAACGCCTACAGCGCCTGAAACAAATCCGCACTGAGGCCAGTTTGCACGTGTAACGTTGAAGCAACATTGCTGCGAAGTTCCCCGCTGCCTTTGAAAAGTCGCTGGCTGGCACAGCACAGCACCCCGAGGACCTGGGCTGGAGGCCTAGGGCCGTGCGGGTCCCAGCCTCCAGGGCTCACGCGGCTGCCTGCACAGGTGGCAGGTCCGTGCCGACTCGGGACGGGGAGGGGCGTGAACTCTGAAAGACGTCTGGGAGCCTTTTCTTCGTCCGCTGCTCGTCCAGTAACCTGTTACTCCTTCTGCAGCGGGGTCCAGCTGAGTCATTGTTAAGTGACCTCTCCTGGTGTTTATTCCGCGCCCAGAGGGGGGCGCCACAGCCCACAGTGCGGGGAGCCAGACAGGACCACGGGGGCCCTCGGAAACCTCCCAGGGTGCCAGCGCGGGCGCCGTGGCTGCAGGATCCCCGCGGCGTTTCTGGGAGAACGCACCACGCTGTTTGGTCAGCCAAGACCCTCCGGGCACCCCGGCCCCCACCCTGTCGTGCGCTTGTTTTCCCGGCGGAGATTTGAAGCCGCTTTGGTCGAACAGACTTTAAAAATGCCGCCGCCACCAGAGAAAAGCATTAGAAGTAAAATGTACATACAGCAGATCAGCACAGTGTATACAGTTCACACATCACAATTTATGCTCGCAAACGGAAGTGTGTGCAGGCCTTCCTAGCACGGGGAAGAAGAGGCAGACAGTAAAGCTCATTGTATAATAACCAGCCTGGTTTTATAAAGGAGATATTTTTCTCATAATGATTTTCTGACAGAATTAACGAATGCCCAGACCAGTGCATTAAGAAATAATAATATTCTCACCATGGTACTTGCTGACGAGGGTCAGACTTTCCACGCGGCTGGGCCTGCGAGCAGATAATTCAACGGCCGGGAGACGCGGGAGGTTATATTTTCATTTTACAGTAATTAAAATCATTTTTTACTCTACACAAAGAATCAATGGCATTTCTTATTAAATTCCATCTTGCAAGGAAAAGAGGGAGAAAAATCCTTTTATTCCGAGACCCCAGCACAATAATAGGCTTCAAATGTTCCCTGGTGTTCCCAATGCCCGACGGTCAACGCGGACAGAAGAGCAACGCTGGGCGCCGTCCCCCCCCTCCCCGCCCCGTGGGGCCCGCGCAGCCGGGGGCGGCAGAAGCCCGCAGGCAGGACCCCAGCGTGTGTGCCCGTCTGGCCACACCCAGGGCCGGGCGACACGTCAAAGTCGGAAAACCTGAACGTTTAATTCCACATCCAAGTCCTTGAGGGAAACCTCGTCGAATGGCACTTACTTAGTGCCATCGACTTTTTGTTACATGCGCGACCACAGTGCTCACAGGGGTCATAACGTGACTTTACATGCGAGGACAGCCAGGCTCTCGGGGGCTGGAGCCCCCCCAGTTGCGTGGCAGTGGAGCCAGCGGGGAACCGCAGTGTCTCTGCCCCTCGGGGCGTCTGTCCGGTTGGCCAACGTTACCCCCCCACCCCGCCCAGGTCCGGGCGAGAAGTCTCACTCGGGACCGCAGGGGAAGAGCAGGTTTCAAGGGAAGGCGGAGCCAAGGACTAGGTGTGATTAGGTGCGTGCCGGAAACCAGCTCACAGGAAGCACGCAAGGAAGGCCCGGCTCCGTGGCAGCAAAGGAGGCTGCGAGGTCGGCTCCAGGCCCCCTGAACTTCCGGTCCCCGGTGCAGGGAGCTGGTGGCCTCCGCGTGGAGTGACCAGGGCATGTGACTGGAGCACCAGACCTTAGCAGCCCAACAGGGACCAACTGGTGCAGTCACTTCCTGCTGAGCACCCCCCGCGGGGGGCGGGGGGCACCCCCAGAGGAGCTGGGTGGGAGAGAAGGAGGCAGGAGCCGGCACTTCTCCGCACTGGTCAGTGCGGAGACGGGCTTCCCGGTTGGCGGGTCCCGCATCTCCCGGCGTGGGGAAGCCGTGCCTTCTCTGCAGTCTGCAGCCATTACCAGCCGGTCGCGCGCGACCCCGTGCCGGGGCTAGGTACGCTCCCACACGCAGAAACCCATTCTCGAGTTCCTTTAGCGGACCCCCCACTAGAGGGCTCCGCTCCGACGTCCAAAGACAGGAGATGAAAACGCGGGCTGCTTTGAGGGCGGGGGGCCGCCGTGAACAGCCAGGTGAGAGTGTTCCCGCTCAGGTCCCTCGGGAGGAGAACCTTTTACATTATTTATTTTTAAACTGAAAAGAAGGCTTCCTTTTTTTCTCCTTTCCCTGCAAAGAGAGAAAGAAACATTCATCAGAGAGGAACCAGAGAGCACAGGAGCTCTGACAGAACCGCAGAGACCCACGTGGGCGCTGCTCGCGCGGAGCCGTGGTCCACACTCTGTGGGCCTCCGTTTCTGAAGCGTGTGCATGTGTCTCCGCGCACGTGTGTTCAAAGGAAGACAAGGAAGAGCCGGCTCCGTCTCTGGTGAGAGGGCTGGAGTGGACATGCAGCCGGGAGAAACTCCAGCCGCGGGGGTAGCTGGCCGGCCTCTGGGCCGTGGCGGCCAGCACTCAGCTGTGTGGTGTTGGCTGCCCTGGACCCGATGTCCCCAACCACCTCCACCACCGCCCCCCCACCTTCAGCAAAGTCTTCTCCCTGCAATGGTTCTCCGAGCGGCCATTTGGCGCAGAAGAAAAGGGAAGAGGCACTGTAATCAACGTTTTAGGTGAATTGAAGTGGAGAGAATTCAATACTCAGAGGAGCCAAGGTGCAGAGCGGAGATGGAAAGTTCCATGTGAAAATTAAATCCGCGGGCCCCGAAAGAGGCCCCCCCGGGGGGGCAGGAGACAGCCGGGGCTCGTGGTGCTACGACAGCAGAATCTCCAGACAGAGTTCTGAAAGCACGGGGCTGGGGGGTGCTCCAGAGTGACCTAGAATTCGGGGACACAAGAGTGACTGAGAAATCTTCTCCGGTCTTGAGATGTGGAGGGTGGCACCCCACTGCATACACCACAGCCCAGCCACCAAAAACAGCTCAGAGTGCTTTGAATGTCCGTGTAGTCTTTCCCGGCAGCGCCCACGGGAGTGCAAATCCGGGCTTCAGCCCTGGGGCGGGTCCTGCCCCCCTGCCCCCCACCCCGAACCTGACTCTGTCCTCCGGGAAGTGCCTGGCCAAGCACACTCACGCCACGGCTGGGAGCGCCCACAGAGCAGGCGCGCACCCAGCACCCGCTGGGGAACCCGCCGTCCTCTCTTCCCAGCCCTGCCTTCTCCTGCACCCGTGCTGGGCTCCGCTGGTACCCCGCCCCACCCCCCCCACCCCCGCTCTCTGCAGCGTCCCCCAAACCCCCGCTTCCCACATTGGAGTTCCCTGGTGAGAACGTGGCAGGTTCCTGTCTCACCTTCCTTCCTCGGATCAGACGCTCAGCGCCTCGCAGGGCGGTGATGCCAGACGGTGAGGTCGGTCGGCAGGAATCGCCGGTGAGAGAGGGGCAAGCAGCGTGCTCAGCCTCCTGGGCCCCCCCTGGGAGTCTCAGTCTGTCCCCTTTCGGATGCCGCACCCCGGGGACACCCGGACAAGCTGGGAGACGGCCGGCCGGGGGAGAAGAAACGGGAAGAGGGGCTCTCGGCGGCGCCACCTGTGAAACCCCTGCAGGGCCGTGCTGAGACCCGGAGGGGAGAGGAGACTCGGGACAGGACACGGCCATCTCCTCCTCGAAGACCACGGCCGGGACTGGTTTCCCCCTTCGACACTCAGCAATCGTCCGTCAGGACAGGTAGGCATTTGGGAAGAGTGTGTTAGTGACGCACGCAATGGCGTCGGGGGGCGCTTCCTTTGCTGGGGGCCCCAGATAAGTGTGGCTGCTGCCTCCCTGTCCCCCGAAGTCCAGGGCGCGAAGGGCCGGGGGAAACGGGACTGAAAGATGGCTGCGCCGGGAACGCCCAGAAGCCCCCGGGGCTGGCGCCGCTGTGCCCGAGGCGCAGAGGAAGCTGTGCCACCTCCTGGCGGGGCCGGGCGTGTCCTGGCCGAGAGAGCAGCGACGTGAAGTAAATCTCGTGTTAAGTTTTCATGCCTCAAGACTTTAGTTTATCTACTTCATTTGCACGGACTGTGTTGGTTATATTCACTTTGGGTAATGAATGTACGCAGGTTGCGGATGTACAGTTCTACGATACGTCGTCCGTCTGTGGTGCCCTGTGTCCCCCACCCACAGTCACGTCCCTCCCCACCAGCATGTCCATCCCCTCCTTCCCCTCCCCTGCCTCCCCCTCTGATGGAGTTCTGAGCCCCTCTGGTCCTCAGAACCCCGTCAGCCCCGGCCGAGACCCCATGCTCCTCAAGGGGGAGGGGGTGCGCTCACTCTCAAATCCGTTATCCGACATCTGCAACCAGGTGCAATGCGCAGCCCCCCGAGGGCCCGTCGCCTGGGCTGACGCGGCGGCTGCAGGCTGCACACGGGGGCCTGGCCAGCACCTCCGGGCCTCTTCCCGCTGCCCCTGCCGGAAGGGCCTGGGGTCAGACAGAATTGCAGACTCACCGTGATCGCGCCTCCGTTTCTCCTGCTAACGAGATCAGGATGGAGAAGGAACAATTGTGCCCTCCTGATCTGGATCTTTGTGCGAGGACTCGGTGCAACCGTGAACTTCAGTGTCTGTGGGTCAAGGTTAGGTCAGGATTAGGATCAGGGTCATGGCTAAGCCTAGGACTGGGGTTAAGGAAGTAGGGTTAGAGTCGAGATCAGAGTTAAGGTCAAAGCCAGGGTTAAGGTCAAGGTCAAGCTAAGGACTAAGGCTAGGGCTAGAGTTAGAAGTAGGTTTAGGGTCGGGTCAGGAGTAAGGAGTAGGGCTAGGACTGGGGTTAGAGGAAGGGCTAGGATCCATGTTCAGGTTAGACGTACGGATGCAGGGAGTGCACTGTCAAGTTCTGTGACCCCCAGTCCTGCCCTGGCTGCTCCGAGCGTGGGACGACAGCAGGGGGCGACAGCAGGGGGCACCCAGACAGTGTGGCCAGCCCACAGGAGCCCGCACGGTGCCTTTCCGGAGCAGGCGCGGCCCAGCTCACGCCAGCTCCGCCATCCTCACTGCCGTTAGCCCAGAGTAACGTGAAGTGTCAGGAGACGCATCGTGCCTTCAGGTCCCAAGATAAAGCTTGTAGCTACCAAATTCTCATCTGTTTTTTAATCTGGAGCTCTGTGGTCCATACCGACCCTCGGGAGTGTTGGGTTTGCCGAGTCCCCAATTTAACGTGTGCACGTGACCTGGCCCTGGCCCTGCCCGTCCCCTTCACTCTCGCCCCACAGCCCCGCGCACCTCCTGCAAGAGCCTGCCCTGGGCAGGCCGCCCTGCCGGACGTGCGACCACTCCTCGGGCAGGAGGGCTGTCTCCGCCTCCTGCTTCCCGGCCCCGCGCACACCCCACACTGACCTTAGGTGTGGGCTCGGGCTGAATTTCACCCCTGTGAGCAGTCCTGGCATCTCTGTGAGGTCGGGAAGTCTGGTCTCCTGGCTTGTCGGGTGGAGGTGACAGCCCTTGCCCCTCGTGGCTACGGTGAGATTTGGGAAGATGTCCCAGCCACGGGGCTCATAGTCACCTCAGTCCTGCCCTCTCACCGTCACCGAGCAGCTGTCCCAACGCGTCCAACCAGCCACACCCGGTCTCTCCGAGCCCCCACAGGGCTCCCCCCCTCCAATAAGGACTGTCCGCCCAGCACCTCGATACAAGTGCCTGTTCTTGCCATAAGAAACAAGACTGCAGTAAAGAAACACACAAAAAGCCCCGGCTGGCGTAGCTCAGTGGATTGAGCGCGGGCTGTGAACCAAAGTGTCGCAGGTTCGATTCCCAGTCAGGGCACATGCCTGGGTTGCAGGCCACGGCCCCCAGCAACCGCACATGGATGTTTCTGTCTCTCTCTCTCTACCTCCCTCCCTTCCCACTCTAAAAATAAATAAATAAATAAATCTTTAAAAGAAAGAAAGAAAAAGAAACACGCAAAAGCCACAGCCCAGCCCCGAGGGCCTCTCTTCTCCAGCACCAGGGGAAAGCCTCTCACACGTGGTTGCGTCGAGGGTGGGGAGCACCAAGTAGCTGCTGCCGTTTGAAGAGCTGGTAAACATTTTCTAGGCCGCCTGCCCCCCCGCAGAAGCATTTTTTTTATTTTTCATGTGATAGGAAGCACTGCGTTTCTCAGGGGGTTAGGGAGCACTCGGAGCTGTCTTCGAAATTTCCATGAGCTGCTACCCAGATGCTGTTCTTGTGGAGATTAGCGAATGCCGGCTTCCCGCAAACGCAGTTAGACGGGGCTGGAGAGGTTCTCACTGCAGGGCCCGGTCGGGGAGCTGATTGCATTCGGTTTCCTGCGCTGAACCCAGTTTCCTCCTGCTGCCGGGGAGCCTTCTCTCTGAACTGGGTCTCCCCGCGTTTTCTGCAGGGTGAGCCAGGACCGACGGGCGTTTGCTAGGAGCTGAGGGTGACGGGGCTGAAAACAAGACCCTGCCTGACCGTGACCTTGCAGAAGCTGGCACCTGTCAGTGTGAGGGGCAGTCGTGGAGCGAGTCTCTGCGGCTCCATCACCCCCCCCCACACTCACATCCAGGTTTCCTGGGCCCCCCCGCCCCTGGGGGCAGGAGCAGGCGATGACCCATCCTCAGCGCCACCTCCTTCTCCCTCGTGCATATCACACCCTGGCCCTGCTGGCCTCGCTCCCTCCGCCTGACTTCTGTCTCCTCAACGGCAGCAAGCTCCGATCTCATAATGAGACCGCAAGGTGACCTCGAGGAGGTGGGCGGGGTGTTACGTGTTTGATGATCGCATCGTGAACAGGCTCTGCCCAAAGCAGCTCCACCGCCGGGGACATCGTGTGGTTCATATATGGAATGTTCCGGTGTCCACATTTAAAAGCGACAAGGAGCCACACTGATTGTAATAACAGTGGTAGCCTAGTATGTTCAACATGTCATCATGTCAACCTGTAACACATGTGAAAAATGTTCACCATCTTCTCTTCGTACCAAGTCAAAGCCCCGTGGGAGCTGTAACTTGCAGACACGTCCCCCTGCAGCGGGCCACACTTCCCGGGCGCCGGAGCCCCTGGGGCCCCGCGGCAGCCTGGTGGGCAGAGCGGCTGCGGGAGTCACTGTGCCCGGGAGCAGAAGGAGTCCCGGCGAGCGAGACCAGGACCCCTGTCCCCAGGACGTGCGCTCGCGCCGGGGTGGCCCACAGAGGGCCATTCAAGCCCTCCATCCTTCGCTGTCCCCAGCACATCCAGGAACCTCTAAAGGTGCCAGCTCCCCTCCTCCAGGGCGCTTCCTGGGGGCGGCTTTTACAGGGCACGTGCCCCGCCCCCCCCGCAGCGGCGCGAGACACCTGGGAAACGCCCTGCCGTCTCTCTGGGTCTCTCTCGGGCTGCGTGATCGCTCTCCCCCCTTCCCCGGCTACGGTCTCCCCGGTGGTGTCTCCAAGGGCACCAGGAAACATGCCAGACTGACTGGCCTCTCCCGAAAAACCCAATTAATTTATTTTAGCTACGCCGAGAGATTAAAAAAAAAAACCCAATTTGCTGCTGGTCTCCTCCTCACATGCTCACTCCCCGGCTCACTGAGGGGCTGCACCTCGTCCCCCCTCTAACCTTGGCCCCTGGGACTGGGGTCCAGCCTGCTCCCCCGTGCTCATCTGCAGACGCACAGCCGCGGTTCGCTCCCGGGCGTGGAGTCCCACCTAGCCCTGACCCAGTAGCAGGAGCAGGTTCCTGCCGCCCGCTGGCCTCTGTCCTGTCGTGCCCGCAGAAGCAGCATCCGCACCTCTGGCCCCAAAGGTGCAGGCGCGCGCCGGCGGGCACGAGGTTTGCCTCCCGCAAACCTGAGTCAGGACGGCGCCTTCCGGGGGCACACGGTGCTCCCCCCTCTCCTCTTCTCTGCATCCGGTGCTCCGGGGGGAGGCCCCTGGGCGCCCTGCAGCCTAAAGGAAATTCTCAGGCATCGGGGGTGCCGTCCTCGCCAGGAAGGAGCTGAGTGGGACTTGGATGGGAGAGGCAAGCAGGCCTGACCGGGCTGGGGCTCCCAGATGGCAAAGTCAGGAGCCTGGCCTTCCACCCGGGGTCCTGTCCCGGGTTTAACGTGATTCTCCACTGAGCCGGATTGTCTCCTCTCCTCTGATGTGGTCGCTGCGTGCCCACCGTGCGCCACCCCCGAGAAGAAGTCAAAGATGAGTAAGTCGGTTCGTTCCCGCCCCAGGAGCTCACGGCCCTTGACCCGGTGTGGCGAGGACCCCAGGCCACAACCAGGAGCCGGGCACAGAAACACACACGGTGACTGACGTTCAGAACACCCCAACGTGGAAAGTAACCATCTATCCAGCCGCATTGAAATGAATAAGTGAATTGAGTTATAGTCTCATCGTAAAATAATACGTGTCGATGACAATATGTAACACACACCACCGAGCCTGAACCTGAAAAAGGTCGTGCTGAGAAAAACAGACCCTACAGTGCGGTCCCACCTCCGCGGGGGAAAACCAGTGAGGACGGCGCGTCGTTAGGGGTGCGCAGGGTGGGGGGGCGGCGGGCTGCAGAGAGAACCAGGGGTTGGTTAGCACGGGGGCAGTGGTCGTCTGTCTGACTGTCTGTCTGTCATGAGAGGAAGGACATGAGCGAGTTTCACAGAGGGCAGCCGGTGCTGCTGCGGACTCCAGCTCAGGGGCCCCGCCGCACCTGTGGCCCCCAGTGGCCAGCAAAGGTGGAGAGTCACAGGGCTTCCTGGGAGCTGTCACCAGCCTTGCGGCTCCGTAGAGCCCAGGAGAGAGGCCCCGCCTCCGCTCCCAGGCCGGCTCGCGGGACTTCCTCTCCCTGGTCCCCGCGGCCCTCCTCGCCCCGTCCGCCCCTTCCATTTGTGGCTCCGCCCCCTCGTGAAGCGGTCTGAAGTCCTTCTGGAACAAACTGGGGGGAAAGCACGAATATGTCAATAACTGACCAGATGGAACCATGAGGTGCCCAGGTCGCTCCTGAGAGACGCCAGGGAGCTTTGCAGACGACTCTGGCTGCCGCCATTGACCGAGCGAGCGATTCCACCCTGGAAGGTTCCGGAACAGTGAGTCTGAGGAAGTGCCCTCACCAGGGGTCCAAAGAGCAGGGCCCCTGCAGCCGCAGGCTCTGCACACGGAAGGGCACCGACAAGACCTGCTGTGGCCGGCCCCCAGGGAGGGCCGGGAGAGCTGTGGCAGAGTGTGGCCTGGCCGGGGACAGGGCGTCTGGCCCTCAAGGCTGTGGGGGTGAGAGCAGGGGACACGGGCTTCCGAACGAAACTCCCCGTCAGCCTCCCTGGCATCTCATCGCTACCTGGCAGGTGTCACCTTCACTTGCAGGGGTAGCTCGCATTGTCGGGACCGTGGCTGGGCCCAGAGTGAGGCTGCGTCTGCGCCTGCGCCTGGAACAGACACCTGGCCACGGCCCACGGCACCTGCTGGGCGGACTGCACCACTCGGGGCCGTGCTGACCGTCACCCCCCACGTCCTCGCCCCGTCTGGGGCTGCTCCCCCCGGGGACGGGGGCGTGACGCACGCCTGCTGCTGGGACCGTTCAAGGGTCCACGTGACAATCTGCTGCCAGTGCCATCCCCAGACTCTCAGAGCAGAAAACGTTCGGGAAATGTTACACTGTGCATCTCTGGCTTTTAAGAGCTCGCCCCCGGGAGGCGGTAAACCCCGAGAAGGCAGGATTATTTTACCCAGAACTTCAGAGCAGCGCCCGGGCCATGGCAGCCCACTGGACAGGAGGAAGTAGCCCTGCTCCAGTCCCAGGGCCTCCCAGGAGGGCGAGGCCGGCTCTTGTCCTGCAGCTGCTGGCCAGGGGTGGGGGGCCATCCCCAAGTCCCTTCTGACACTGACCCGAAGACAAAATGTCCTCCAGGCCCACCTCTGCCAACACGGGCAGACACTGGAACAGAACTGTGGGTCTCGCCTAGATGGCCTCAATGTTGAGGAAGCAACAGAAGCAAAAACAAAGAATTGTGAATGTGTGTGTGTCTGTGGTGTGTGTGCACGTGTTTGTGGTTTGTGTGGGGGGTGCATGTGTGTGGTGTGAGTGCACATGTGTGTGGTGTGTGCCATGTGTGTGCTGCATATGCATGTGTGTGTGGTATGTGCACACGTGTCTGTGGTTTGTGGGGGTGTGCATGTGTGTGGTGTGTGCCCGTGTGTGGTGCATATGCATGTGTGTGGTGCATGCATGTCTGCGGTGTGTGTGCACGTGTTTGTGGTTTGTGTGGGGGTGCATGTGTGTGGTGTGAATGCATATGTGTGTGGTGTGTGCCCGTGTGTGTGCTGCATATGCACGTGTGTGGTATATGCGTGCCTGTGGTATATGTGCACGTGTTTGTGGTTTGTGGGGGGTGTGCATGTGTGTGGTGTGTGTGCACATGTGTGATGTGTGTGTGTGAGATGGAAAACCTGCCCGAGCAGGAGGGACCGGAGCTCAGACGCCCGAAGGCGCCGTCCCCTGAGCCCCGTGCAGAGCTGGCACGCGGAGGATGAGGCGGGCGGCGGCAGTTGTGAGTGGGAGGGAAACGAAGTGATCCACGCAGCTCTGCTATTCTGGCCGTCCCTAAAACCTTCTGTCTTTAAAACGTTCTGTGCCTCTAAAGTCAGTTTCTGAGGCTGCAGCTGCAGCCGGTAAAGAGGTGCCCGGCCAGCTGAGAGCCAGAGGACCCTGCCTCCCGCCACCCCGAGCTCAGCGCCTGGCTGCCGGGGACAGGCCCGGGCGTCGGCGGAGCCCTCCCAGCTGTGACCACCGCAGGGCACCAAACAGTAACAGGTAATGCGGGGTCACGTTTAGCACCTGCCGACTGTCCTGGAACCCTGACAGGCAAGGGCCATCCCGGCAGGCGAACAAGGGGTTTGGGAAGAGTGCTCATGGCTCCACCTGCCCGGGTGCAGTGACTTGGGACGTGGGCAAGTTACTTAATTCTGCTCGTTTTCATCAACAGTGAAATGGAGATAATGGTCCCTCCCTCCTAGCGTCGTATGAGGGTTAAGTCAACAGCCACAGAGGGTTTAAAATGACACCTGGCTCACGAAAGCCCCGGCAGCGTCGGCACTCTGCCGGCTGCGAGTCCCCGACCAGCGTTCCCGAGCTCCGCCCCTCCTCTCCCACGCCTGGACGCGGAGGGGAGTCCCAGCGCACCGCCCCTCCTCAGGGCCTGTGTCCCCCCGGCCAGCCCCGGCCAGCTCCGCCACGGAGGCCGGCCCCACACCTGCTCCCCCCGCCCCGCCCCCGCTCACGAAGGCCAGCGGTCCCCGCCACGGGCACCGGGCCGCCACACGCCTGGCTCCAATGCAAGCTGCCGCGTGTCTCCCTCCCACGTCCGTGCAGGGAGCCTTGCGGACGGGCAGCCCTAAAAACCTAAAAGCACGGATACCGCGCCATGTGACGCCGAGTGCAAACACTCGCCCTCGCTCGGCCGCAGTCTCCTGCTCCGCAAACGGGACCAAATGGCAGCAGCGTCTTCTTCTCCTCGGTGGTCACAGAGGGTGCGTGAGACGGCGGCCGTGGCGAAGGGCTCCGTGGCCGGCGCGCATTTCGGGGACTGTGGTTCTGCCGACACCGCGGGGCAGGGGGCGGTGGAAGGACACTCCAGTTGCCTGCCACCAAGTTGTCAGCTTGGCAGGGACGGCTGAGCCTTCGCTCTGACACCGACCGCAGCCCCCGGTTTGGCGTGCACACCGGTCCGCACGACGCCACACCCCAGCCCAGCTCGGTGGCGCAGTTGTGTGATCTGCCCCCCACCCCCGTGCTCAGAGCTTCAGCGGTTCGTGAAAGCACCCGCACAGCTCGTCACCCCCCGGCCCAGCAAATCCCAGCTTCCGGAGGGGACGGTCCCAGGTGTCGGCAGGACACCTGAGCGCCCGGAAATGTCCAGTGGGCCACCAGTGCTGGGAAGCACAGTGCCTGTCTTCCTCCCCGCTGTTCACTCAGCTGCGGCCCTACTGTGTGCCGGGCACTGCTGTGGGCAGCAGCGACACAGAGGCAGCAGGGTGACGCTGCCCCCCACAGCCCACCGAGAGCTGCGAGTCGGGGAACCAGCAACGAACCACCCCAGCGCCAGTCCCCGGGGCACAGCCCCGAGCGCGGGGACCACACGCACGCGGGCGTGGGAAGGCAGGGAGTTTGTGCAGAGGAAGAGGCGTTTTCGAAGGAGGGAGGGGACTGGGGGAAACGACCTTCACCGGACTGAACTGCACTGGGAGGCCTCCAGGGTCTACTCGGGGCCGTGGTCGTGCGACACTTGGCTGTGGGTTCTGTTTGTGAGACGTCTCCCCGGGCGCCTCGGTGCCCTCCTAAAGGGTTCTCATCAGAAACGGCTTTCTGGGCCTCCTCCTCGCTCTGCAGAACAGAAGGAGTGTTTTCTTTTTTCCTCTAGCTGTGGTTTCTGCAGACGTGTCCCTGCTGGCCTTGAACTCCAGACATTTCGCAGACAGGTTTCTATTCACCAGTAAAGGTTGCACGCACAATTACGGGTGGACTCCGGGAGCATTTCTCCTTTTATTTTTCTCGCTTCAGGATCAATGCTGTTATTTTTAAAATTACCTCCGACCCTCTTCTTTGGAGAAGGTGGAGAGAAAATAATGAAATACAAAGGTCACTGCTCTGTAATCCCTCCATAGCCAGACACCGGTGGCTCCCACTCCCCGGTCTGGCTGCGGAGAGCAAGGACAGAGACTCGAGTTTGTTCAGCGCTGGGTGTGCGGCGAGCCATTCGCTCTGTGCTCGCGTGCGGTGTCTGAACCGTGTCTCCCGGGAACACCAGGGTCTGGGGCCTCACCTCCCCCGTTTCGCAGCCGCAGGGAGGAGGAGGTTCGGCAAGCCTGGGACCCCAGCCCGAGAGGGGCCTGGAGACCTGCGTCGTGGTCGGGGCCACCACAGCGCTGCTGGGCCCCTCCTCCGCCCCAGGCTCCACTGTGTGGTTGTCCGGGACCCTGTGCCTCTCTCTCCAGGGACTTCTCGGGCACCAGTCCCCAGGCTCAGCCAGTCCCCATCCCGGGTCCCTTCTCGCTGATTCGATCAGTTAAGCGTATTGTTGGTTGAGTCCCGTCCAGGGGGCGAGTACTATATTTTGTGCATTTCAGGGTTGTTCATCGCACGTATTGTGTAGCGTTTTTCTTGAAAGCGTTCCGTGCTCCATACTTTCAGTGTTTCATCATACAAAACACTTACTGAAGCTGTTTAAATCGTCACACGATGCCATACTTGCCACAAAGTAAATAGACTGAAAAAAATGTATAAAACTATTATTTAAAGTTCAAAATAGCCCTGGCTGGAGTGGCTCAGTGGGCTGAGCCCTGGCCTGCAACCAAAGAGTCGCTGGTTTGATTCCCAGTCAGTGCACATGTCTAGGTTGCAGGCCAGGTCCCCAGTAGGGGGTGCATGAGAGGCAACCACACATTGATGTTTCTTTCCCTCCCTTTCTCCCTCCCTTCCCCTCTCTAAAGATAAATAAATAAAATATTTTTTAAAGTTTTAACATAATATCTCAATGATGGTTTTTAATATTCAAGGGAATTACTTTTAAAATATCAGTAGATTTAAATATTCTTGCGGTTTCTCTGACTTTTATCAATAAAGATACTCTGGCTAGAAGAAAGAAAGAGATAAATTAGAGCTGCAGCCTGCTCCCGGAAGGGAATTCACAAGCTGTTACTGGAGGGAGAAACACACACACACACACTCGTGAAAACCAACACACGGGCACATCCTATTGGAGACGTTCTCTGCTCACTGTCAGGCGGTGAAGGCCACGGGCAGACGACCCCCTTGGGAGCCCGCCAGGGGGTGGGGGGTGGCGGTGAGGTGGGGCCTGAGGAGATCAGGACCTGGAGCCAAAATGAAAGAGAGAAACAGCCCGTGGCCCCCCACGGGCGTTCACCGCTGTGACCTGAGTCGGCCCCTCAGGGAGCTAGTCACAGGGCCGGTGCCGTCTCAGGCGGAGGGTGGGACCCGGGGTCCTGCATCTCCACCCAAGCCCTGTGTGAGGCCGAGGCTGCGAGTTCGGGAAGCACAGTTTGAGCAGCGAGGGCAGAACTGTGAGGTCCACGGGAAAAAAGGCCTGAAGGCCAAGGGGCAGGACACAGGAACGGGCCAAAGCAAGGGCGACGTGGGGGCCCACCGTGGGAGGGCGCCCAGGTCAGGCCCCGAGGGCATGGAGACGCCGGGTTCCCTTCCGAGGGCTGGACGTGGCCGGCCGTCGGCCCGAATCCTCGAGAGGAGGGCGGACACCCACGGGAAGCTCTCACGTGAAATCACTAGCCAGCGAAAGGTGAGGGTGGCGACCCCTCGCACTGCTGAAGTGTGCCGCGGCCCGGGGCCCACGCTCACCTCCGGGAGCCCGCCCATGTGCCTTCCTCCCACGTGTTCATCCACCTCCGGGAGGAGGGCGGCGTTCAGGTCGGCGCTCGGGTCGGCGTGGGCGTATTCCCAGCCCCCGGGGAGTTTCAGGACGGCCTCTGCACGCTGAGCTGCCCTCGTGCAGGAGCTCACAGGTCTGTTCCACGTGGAAGGGCTGATGCCCAGGCGCTGTGCAGAGCCAGCCCCGTGGACAAACAGGAGGGGGTGTGAACACTTCCTGGTGTCCCTCGCTGGTGCCGGGAAAATCACCCTGCAAAGCACCATCTCAGCCTGGAGCCCCGCAGCACCCCATTATTCTGTAGCATGTATGCAAATGCGGCTGCACAGCCCGCTGAGAACTTGGGGTTTGGAATCGTTTTCCTCGTTGTTCTGGTTGCTGCAGGAGCGCGTGTGGTTTTCGGAAGGAGTCTGACTTCTCCGTCTGAAGCAAAATAGGAGAGTGGCAGGCAGGATAATTTGACAAAATGGGCTGTTGCAGAAACTTCACACCCTGTCCTCCAAGGTCACCTTCCAGAGGCGGGGAGAGCTTGAAGGTGAACGCCAAGGACACAGAGATCAAGTACACGCCACCCCAGCGGCCCCAGGTCAGCGGCACCCACAGGTGAGCCCCGGGCCTGCCGGAGTGAGACACCAGCTCTTCAATAGTGAGGGAAAACCCGCTTGGGTCTCAAGTTCGGTTCCCGGTTCCACGTGATATAAAGGAACAGGATGTTGGAGTGAACAAAGACAGGCTGCCCAGCTCCAGAGACACGAGTCATCTGAATTTACGATAGATGGGGGTCACCTGCAGCAGGGCCCGGGAATCCACTCCCAAATCCAGGTGAGGGACAGTCTCTGGGGGTCCTGGCAGCTTGGTTCGTGGAAATACCGTAGTGGGACTTTCAAACCGTCTCCACTGTCCTCCAATAGGTGATGGGACGAGGGACGCATATTGGAGGGGGGGCCCAAATCGATGGGAACCTCACCCAGTGACGGCCTCTGTGATTGCACGTGGACGTGGAAGACCTGACGCGAACACAAGGGAAATGTGACCACGTGTCCCACAGGCTCAGAGCCTGACGTCATCCCTCCCCCATCATGCACTGGGGCAAGCAGCGGGCCAGGAACAGGGGAGAAGGGGTATTTTCGGTCCCATTTCTCGGTCCGACCAGGGACCGTGGCTCTCCAGACTCGGCAGATGGCAGACTAGACAGTTTTGCCTGATGAGCTAATTAGTTTTCAGCACCTCATTATCACCTCACAATGGATCTAAAATAAAAGCTTGGAGTGCGGAGTGTTTAAAGGGCCTCTTTGAAGGCAGTCAGGTGCTTTTCTCTAAGTTGAATTCTCTCATCAGAGCTGGGCTTCGTCTGCTCAGGAGATATTTGCACAGGATGAAGACTTAGGGGAAAACTGTTAATAAAATAGCAAGTCTCTAACACTGAAATGTTGTCAAAACTGTGACGTGCGCTCCAGACCAAACCCCGGTGAGCACAGTTTGTAGTAAAAAGGTCCCGGGGACCAGAAGATCTGATGCTCGTTTCATCTCAGCCACCGTCCGACCACCCGGCTGGAGGCAAGTTGGTTTCTCCTGGCCCCACTCCTGCATCCACGAAATGAGGTCGCGGGCCGAGCAGATGAACTCCACAGAGCCTTCCAGTCCTAAAATTCGCTTGTTTGCATGGGCTGTGAACCAAAGCATCGCAGGTTCAATTCCCAGTCAGGGCACATGCCTGGGTTGCAGGCCACAGTCCTCAGCAACCACACACTGATGTCTCTCTCTCTCTCTTTCTCCCTCCCTTCCCCCTCTAAAAAATAAATAGATAAAATCTTTAAAATTCTCCTGATTGACTGACACTATGATAGGGTCCACTCTGCAGCCATCCAAGGCACACTTAGGGGACACAATTTTTTCAGATAAAACAATGTGCAACGTTGTTCCGAGTTACAAAGCATTTTTCTTTCACAGCGTAGTGGCTCTGGCGGGTCCAGCCCGCCTCCAGCCACGGCGTCAGCACAGCCCGTGCCCAGAGCTCTGGTCAAGCTACAAATGCTGAGCCTGTCCAGCTGACAGTCAGGGGCTGGGGGTGAAATGAGAGCCCAGCTCCAACCCCGCGGCGGTCCGGGCCCAGTGGCATGCTTGCTGAGTGTGTCAGAACCTGCTGGGGGACACTGCGTTGTCCTCTTTCAGCGTCCGGCCCCCGTGCGGTGCTTGGTGATTTTTGCATAAAGACATGATATAAAGCGTTTTTGCACAATGGTCAAAACGCACTGAGATGAAGAATTTTTCCCTCCTGGAGTCAGGTTTTTCTTTTCTCTCTTTTTTTTTCTGACATGACGTAAAAGCTGCCACCATTTCCAAACCTCAAACGTTTCTCTACCTTGCACTCTCACAACTGCCCCATCGGATGGCCACAGGTCACGTGTGCCTATTTAAATGTGATTAGCATTGGGCAGAATTTAAAATGCAGCCTCTCGGTCACACTAGGCCATTTCACGTGTTGTTGACTGTCACGTGTGGGCTGGCAGGTGCCACGTGGGTCAGCGCCACATGCGGACTGGTGGCTGCTGTGTGAGACGGTGCCAGCTGACACCCCTTCCGTCACCATGGTGAGTCCCGTGGGCAGCGCCGGTCCAGACCGACCCACCCTGACACCACGAGGACACGACCCGCACTGAGACAGACACTCTCTGTGTGTCATCGGCCCTGTAGGGACTCTACTGCGGGCCACCAGGGGGCAGCAAACACGTGACTTATCTCACGGTATCACCCAGCAATTTCTGTCATTTGTCTTTGGACGAACGCCAAGGGCTCTCACCAAAAAATGCGCTAAAAGCAGCTAAAATTGGGCAATCTTAGGTCAGAGTTAGAGGTGTTCGAGGGAAAGTGACCGGGGAACAATGTGCACCTTTGTCGTTATTTCGTAAGTAAAGTGTCGAGCTGACCCAGCCTTCACTCCCTTGCGGGAGCAGGGCCGGGCGGGGTGTCGTGCGGGAATGCGGGCTCGGAGAGGAACTCTCTGTCCCCGCCCGGTTTACCTCCTGCCCTCCCGGTATTCACCTTTGTTTTCCTACCTCCATTTCTTTTTTGTAATACTTTATTGTCGATGCTATTAAAGGTGTCCTAATTTTTCCCCAGTTGTCCCAATTTTCCCTCCATCCAGCCTGCCCCCAACGTCCATAGTCAACCCCCACTCCAGCGTCCGTGTGCACGGGTCCTTCGTGTGAGGTCTCTGACGAGTCCCTTCCCCTCCTCCCAGTCGGCCCCGCCTCCCCTCCCCCTTCCTACCGCCGCCCGGCTGCTCCTCGATCCCGTGGCTCTGGGCCTGGTTCGCTCATGAGTTTATGTTGTTCGTTAGATTCCCCTTAGGAGTGAGACCCTGCGGTGTCTGCCTCTCACTGACTGGCTTATTCCCACTTAGCATAATAGTTCCATCCACGCTGTTGCAAAAGGTGAGGCTCCCTTCTTCCTAATGCATGGTATTCCGTTGTGTAAGTGCAGCACGGTTCTTGTACCCACTCCTCTGCTGACGGTCACTCAGGCCGTTTCCAGATCCTGGCTGTTGCAAACGGCGCTGCTAGGAGCGTGGGGGTGCGTGTACTCTTTCGGACTGGTGTTTCAGGGTTCCTAGGGTACAATCCCAGCAGTGGGATCACTGGGTCAAAAGGCAGATGCGTTTTTAGTTTTCTGAGGAGGCCCCGCAGCGGCCGCACCCGTCTGCATTCCACCAACCGTGCGCGAAGGTTCCCTTCTCCCCGCGCCCTCGCCAGCGCTTACTTGTTGATTTGTTAGTGACAGCCATTTGGGCAGCTTCCTCTCTCTTTGCTCTAATCCAGAGGCTGGTTTTGTTTGCCTCTACGGTCTTCTCATTGTAGAGATTTTTCTCCTCTTGACCCCTCTTCCTGGAGAAAGGTTAACTCATAAAAAAATGCTGATAATTATTTCTCCATGATCACGAACACTTTGCCTACTTTGTCCTCTTTCTTAGAGAGGTTCCCTCCCTGTCCCTCTGTTCGGGGTGGTCTCCTTGGGGCGAAGCATGGCACACGCCAGCAACCGAGGCTGTACGTATGTAGAGATTGCTTACAATGCCTTCAAACACTTTTTTCTTAAAATATGGACTCTCACAGTACTGGGTCATGTCAGAAATTATTTTGGCACGGTGCATGGGCTCGTGTCTCGGAATAAACAGGGGATACCCGTGGGGTTGTCATCTGTCTCTACTCCCTTCTTCCAGGAGTGACTCCTGGCTTTTCTCCTGCGGCTCCTGCCTCCTCTGCTCCAGGGAGCCAGCCAATCAGAGACCCCCTCCCCCGGGCCCAGGGCCGGGCTGATGGGCAGAACCCATTCAGGGCACCACCATCCACCTGGCCCAGCAAGGGCTGGCACCAGGTCTGCTGTCATGTGCTGTGCCCACGACAGCGATCTGGAGGGAGCAGAAAACCTGCACAAGGGAGAGGGTTTCGGGGGACACACAGAGAACCTGCAGGCGGGGGAGGGGGCATCTGCCCCCCTGAGTCCAGCTAGCCCGGCTGCCGGTCTCTCTGCTCCAGGACCTGTCCCCACCTGAAGCCTATGACAAGGATGGCACCTCGTGGGACTCCCGGCCCACAGCCTGCACATTTCTTCAAAGTGCGGGGCTCCAGCAGTGAGCGTCTTTCCAAAACACCTGAACGTGGTGACGCCGCCAAGCAACTTCCGTGCAAACACTGGCGAGGATTTCGGCTGAGGGCGGCTGTCCTCAAACCTTCCCACGCGCAGCGACAGCAGCCGCAGCCGCAGCCGCAGCCGCCGCCGCACGGGCGGAAGCGGCCAGCCCCGCTGTAATTAATAGGCACCTCGTTAAGTGAATTACACAAGATTAAAACACCGGCGAGGGGACGGAACGGGAGATGGATGTCCTCATCGGCGCTGGATGCAGCTCTTCTGGGGAACGGCGCTAGAAAGTTCTTTAATTCAAAAAATTACATTGCTGGGGCCTAGTATTGTCAGAAAGACAAATAATCTGGCTCGGAAAGAAATATAGATTTAGAGGATTGTACTTAAGGGCCCAGCTGGGTGGCTGTACATCACTGTCAGGCGGGATGTGGCCGGGCCGCAGGCGCCCGAGCCTGGCTCCACGGCCGAGTGTTGGCAGCCGAGGTGGCGCTGACCGGCGGCCCTGAGTGGGAGGCGGGGGGCCAGCCTCTGCGAGGTCACACGCACGGTCCTCACACGGGCTCGTGGCGACCCGGGGACAGCGAGGTCCACCAACCAGAAGACAAGCCCTGTTGAAAGACGGTTTCTTACTCACACACCCCGAGAAGGGGGCAGGCCTCACCGCAGGGCGACCAGGGAAGTGCCAGGACCGAGACGAGACAGACCAGGGCGTACCGTGGGCGAAGCTGCGGTGTGCGGAGGAAGGAAGCGGGTTCAGGGTTAGCGAGACGGAACACTTTCAGTGGGCCGTGGGGCCCAGGGCTGCCCCTGGTTGTTGGTCCTGGGCCCTGCGGTGATTGGTGGGGGGAGGGACCGGTGGCTTGTGGGAGCCCCACAGCAGCGCAGGGAGTGTGAGCTCTGCATCCGTCAGTTTGCATGTGAAGTTTGTGTCTCCAGGAATCTTACTAAGAGCGGGGCCTGGCCCTCCTCTGTCAGCAAGGCCTGGCATGCTAAAGAATCAGAATACCGAGAACAAGACATGTGGTCAATGCCCACAGGGACGGGCCCGCCCTCAGTGCCTGCAGGGACGGCTGGCAGTGTCACCGGGCGGTGCCCTTCCCAGCTCATACTGCCCGTCCCTGTGACCAGACCCTGCAGAGCCAGCCGACAGCCTGAGCGGGGCCAGCCGGCCCACCGGGGCGTCCCCACGAGGAATGTGGGCACTCAGTTTCCCACCCTTGGGACCTGAAGTGCCCCGAGGGCGTCCCTTTAAATACATGGACAAGGCGTGGATTCCGGAAGGGGTGCCTGCTCCTCGCAGCCCCCACCCTCTCCCGAACCCCTCTTGGCAGGGCTGCAACAATATTCTGGACTGGGGAGATGGCGGGCCCCCCACAGGCCCCAAAGAATCTCCACACTTTTGAGGGCCCCGTGAAGACCCGCAGGGGAGGAGAGGAGGCTGCCGCCCGGTCGTTCCCGGGGCCTGGAAATTGCAGGGCCCGGCTCCGGGAGGAAGCGGGCTCCGGCAGAGCAGGGCGGGCCGGCCTGCGCCTCCTGAGCATCCGGACGGGAGGGGACCAGGAGAAACGAGGCCCCAGCAACAGCCCCTGTCCAGGGGGGCTGCAGAGAAGCTCACTCTGCCCCGCCCTGGGGACAGGACAGCCGTCTCCTGCGGCCCCACCTGGACTGGCCCCCACCTCTCCATCAAAAAGCAAAAAACAAACCCAGAAGCCCAGCCTGTCGGCCCGAGGGAGCCTGGCCCTTTTCTCCAGCCTGGGGGACTGTGACAAGCGAACAAGATGGGTTCCCTGACTCCGAGCCCACCCGTCCCCGGGGCACCCGAGGTCCGAGCAAAGGTGCAGAAGAGGAAAGAGGAGACCCGAATCATGGGGGCTCGTTACTGAAAGGAGGCAGGTGCCCGAGGGCCCAGAGCAGGGCCCCGACTGCGCTGCAGGCCGAGGCGAGAGGACCCCACCCCATGGGCTGTGATCCTCCCCAGCCAGGTCCCCCGGCCGCTCTCAGAAGGACCGGCCGTCACACCCCAGGCGTCGGTCAGACTCGGCCGCGGGACCGGGGCGGGCCATGCGGGTTGCAGAGACCCTGCACACTCCAACCTTCAGCCCCAGCTGGGAGGCACTGTGAACAGACGGCATCGCAAGCCATTGTTTCTGGTTTTTAAATGTAATAAAGGACATTTATCATGAATGTTTATTATTATTATAAATAATAAGAATGTCATAGTAGAAGAAATTTTCCTGAGCCGAAGACAGACTTGAATGGTCCACAGACATAAGCCACCGTGCACCTCGCGGGCCCTCGCTAGCCTCCCGCGTGACTCGGCTGCTTGGGGAGGAAGCAGGACGAGACCCACGGGGCAGGCCGACCAGCCACCAGGATGGACGACGTGCGGGGACAGTGCTGGGGACACACACCCGAGGTGCCGGCAGGGGGACTTCCTTCCTGCGCAGATCCACCTTGGCTGTGAGCGGGCGAGGGGCCCAGAACCACCCCCCCGCGCCGCAGGATGCAGAAAAGGGGGCCCCCAGGCTCCCCACCAGCTGCCTGACGACCACGCTCGGTCAGAACAATGATCGCAAAGTGCAAGAAACCAGAGCAGGAGCGAGCTTTACAAAAATCCAGATTTCCACCCCGATGGCACCGTGGCCTGGCTTAGCGTAGGCAGCGTGGGTTGAAGGAAGACAATTAAATTTCGGGTTTCAGGGAGAGGGGGCCACGAGGCCGGTGGGCGGGGAGACCAAGGTGAGAGAGAGGAGTGCGCTCAGAGCGGGTGCAGCCCGCGGGCCGGACCCAGGAACCCAAGGCCTCGTGTCCGAGGGGCTGGCGCTGGGTGTTTCAGAGACTCGCCCAGGACGCCTGTGGGAAGGTACAGCCTCAGGGACCTTCCCTCCGACTCAGTTTCCCCTCAAAGACCTTCCCTCCGACTCAGCCTCTCCTCCTGGGTTTTTCTCGGACACCGTGGCCCAGGTCCCTTCCCAGGACCGGCCTCTGACAGCCCGCACCCTGCGTGGGGGGAGAGCAGTCTCAAGAAGTATCCGTGTTGTGCCGTCTGTAATGTGAACCCACGATTCTGACCTAGACTTTCAGGAAAAAGATCTTTCATTTTAATTTTTTTAAGATTTTATTTATTTATTTTTAGAAAGGGAAGGGAGGGAGAAAGAGAAAGAGAGAGAGAAACATCAATGTGCGGTTGCTGGGGGCTGTGGCCTGCAACCCAGGCATGTGCCCTGACTGGGAATCGAATCTGCGACACTTTGGTTTGCAGCCCGCGCTCAATCCACCGAGCTACACCAGCCAGGGCTCATTTTAATTTTTTAATTCATTTTTTTATTTACTTATATTTACATACTAGTTTTCTGTGTTATAAAGGAATTTTTAGCATTTATTTTTGCATATGATATCATTATTGCTTTCTAGAGTTACTGTTAATGCAGAAGCATAAATAAAAGAATTAAAAGCACTTATATAGATACAGAATTAGTACCACACGTGTATAATGCTCATCCTTATTTTCCCTCAAAAATGTGGACGAAAAAGTGCACATTATACAGGACAAAATCCAGTTCAGCCGTCAGTGGGCCAGACCCCAGTTTTCCAGCTGGTGCTGGGGACCTGATCAGGGGCTGGGAGGCCAGCGGGGTGGGGGAGGGAAACTGGGGCGGGGGCCGCCATGTCCCACATGAGTCCCAGGTTCCATCCCGGGCTGGCGGCCTAAGCAAGCAGGCACATAACGCTGGTACCCACAGCATCGCTGCTTCGCCACCTGTGCCGGCTCAGAGGCGTGAGAGAGAGAAGCTGGGCCCTGGCCAGGTGGGTCTGCCGGTTGGAGCGGTGTCCTGTACACCAAAAGGTTGCGGTTCGATCCCCGGTCAGGACACATGGGGGAGGTAACGAGTCGCTGTTTCTCTTTCTCTCTGTCTCTCTGCCTCCCTCTCTCTCTCTCTCTCTCTCTCTCTCTCTCTCTCTCTCTCTCTGCCTCCCCTCCTCAAATCAATAAAAATATACACACATCCTCCGGCGAAGATAAAAAATTTAGTTCACCTGTAATTCTGCTACTGGAAGACAACAAGCAGGTTTTGCTCCTGCCGCTGTGAGTGAGCACACGCGCGTACAGCGCCCCTGCCTAGCGCGCACAGGCCACGTGGTCCCTTTTCCAGGTTCTGCTGCCCGGGGCCGCGTGCAGCGTTTGAGAGCTTTGCATCGCGCCCCTGGACGCGTTGCCCGTCCGTCCCTCGGGCAAACCTGGATTGCTGCGCCGTTACATTCACGCGCTTTCAGAACGGGTTTCTGCCCCGTCGGGAGACACAGGCACAAAGGGCGAAGCGCTCTCCTCTGAGGGTTTTGCCGGTGCTGGGCGCCAGGCCGGCAGAGAGCCGGGAGGCCCGTGGGGCGACGTGGAGCGGGAAGGACCCGGCGCCCCCGCGACAGGAGGCTGTGCGCAGGCGCTGCGCCCTCCCCTCCCCCCTCTGCGAAGCCCCTGCCCTGCGAGGGGCCCCACCGCACAGCGACTCAGACCGCACTGCTCGCTGCTGGGTCTGCCGGCCCAGGGAGCGCTGGACGGGGAGCCGCAGCCCTGGGCACCTCAGTTGGACAGGCAGGGTGGGCAGCGACCCCGTGACACCACCCTATGCGACCTCTGCTTCCCGCAGCTCCGCGAGCCCCATTGAACAATAGTAAATATAACGACAACGTGGCTAATATTCATTAACTGCCTGCTTTCATGTAGTTACTGTTCTGAATGTGATCCTGTATTTATTTGCATCTGGAGCGTTTGCTATTCCATTACAAGCCCAGTCGGAACTGGACGAAGGTCACCTGGACAGAAGGTGCGCCCTCGGCCACAACCACCGAGCGGGGGGAGGGAGGGAGGGAGGGTGGGGACCTAGGTCTATAGGCGGTAGGAAGGATTCCTCAAGGGGGTGAAGCTGCTGACCCCAGAGCTAGGCGGGTGCAGTGCATGGCCCCACCTCCGGGGGGCTGAGGGGCGTGGCATCAACTCCAAAACAGTGCCTTCCCGCCAAGTCCCTGTGCCAACGCCAGCCACGTGGTGCGCTCTGAAGGCCTGTGAGCCGGAACTCAGCACGGGAGATGAACACGAGGCGGGACCCCAAACACCGTGCAGCTGCCCGGGATTTAACGAGGGACTGCGTCAAATGTGGGGGACTGTCCTGGGCCCTGAGGATCGCGTCCTTCTGCGTGCGTCCCGTTCCGCGCAGCTGCAGCCACAGCCACAGCCACAGCCACAGGGAAGGCACAGCGACCTCTACCGGCGGCCCGCGCGCGCGCGCACTTTCTCGGTTCCCCTTCCTCTGCCCTGTTTCAAATACTGCTTTCCCCGCATAGCTATCGCCGGGAGAGTCTCTTCTCAATATAGAAACTACCCCTGGGGCATCTCAGTTTTGCCGTGGCTTCATACAGCTGTAATTTAGGTGAAAACTCAACCCAAATAAATACACCCACTCCGGATCTGTCTCCTGAGCCCCCGCCTCGGCGTGCAATGCCTTAGAGAAATCACGGGGGCGTGAGCGCAGGGCCGCACACGCCCCACGGCGGAGAGAGTGGGCCTCCCTCCGGAGGCCCACTGTTTGCAGCTTCACTCTCAATGAGGAGTCTGCCCTGTGCCAATTTCATCTAATTACTCCCCCCTCTGCTTGCTATTTATACTCTATGTATGTATGATGACACAGTTCTCCCACATCTCCTGCCACCGCTCCTACCACTTCCAACTAAATCGGTGGATCTCCCCACAGTCCTGGTGACTCAGAACAGAGGTCTCGTCCGCCACGGCCGAGGCTGGCTCCGAGGGGCTGGCTGGCTGGCCGGCCCTCCCGTCTGCCCGGGGACAGTGGGGTTTCAACATGCCACTGAGGCCGGAGCCTCAGCCTTGGTGGCCTCATTATACGAGGGCTTCGAGGTGAAGATTTCAGCGAGGTGAAGTCAGTGTGACACTTCTGAGGGTCCAGCCATTGACGCGTGAATGTTCGAGTTGGGAGGGAAACTTCCACGGGACGTGATCAGCCAAGTTCAAATGCAAGGAAATCGGAACAACCACAACTGCCCCGTGCCTTTATCGTCTCGAGGAAGACACTGGTACCCCATACCCAACTTCTGAACCCGACACCTTTCCTTGCCTCCTTCCGATCGCAGCCTGCCTTTCCCAACTGCTGGAGCTGGGAGTTCCTTCCATCGGTAGCCCCATGAGGACACCCCCACTTGCTGAGCCTCACTCGCCATCACGTCCCAACGCGCCCTGTGCAGGTAACTCCACGATGACCCCACAGGAGGCCAGTGCGCATCTCCACATTTTACGGGTAAGAAAACTCGTGACTGCAGTCGAGGAGCTGCCGGGGGTCCCCTGACTTGAAACTCCGTCCCTCCTCTGTTATGTCCCCCCACACTTCTGAAATGCATTGCCAAGGGGACTCTTCCGGTTGCAGGTGGAAATGAGACAGGGGCGGGGCCTTTTCCTTTCAGTGAAGCCAGAGGCCTCGAATGGGTGGGGAAAGCGTTTGCCCTAGGGACAAGAACTGACGCTGCCCGTCTGCAGAGTGTCGGTCTGGACGTGGAGCCCCCCCCCACCCCCAGCTGGCCCTGCCTTCGTGTGAGCGTGAGCACAGAGTGAGGCCCTTAGACGCAGTCCGCCTCCAGCACCTCGGGGTGGTGGTTGGGGTGGGGGGGACTCCACAGTCGCCTGAGAGGGACTGCAGCGTCCCCAGATCTGCTGATTTGATAACCGTGTCTCTCAAACCCCCAGGGGTGTCAGCACCACTGTCTGTTCCAACGCCCAGCAGCGAAGCCGGATGACCTATCTGCAGAAGGCAGTGCATGTACGAGAGACACAAACACACTCAGACGGCCCTTGTGCCCGGGGCTCCGTGCTGGAATGGCCAACGTCCTTCGGGGGCCCACGCGGCACGGGTCGTCACCGTGGCAGAATAACCGCGCACTCCCCTCGCCCCCTGTCTGGCTGCAGGGCCCTGGCCGGGGCCTGAGGCCCCCGGTGAGATGTTTTCTGTGGGGCACGCCTCAGCCTCCTCGGTCCTCCCGTCTCCAGATTCTGCCTGAACTCCCAGGCTGCATGGCTCCGCAGACCTGCCCCGGCCTGGCGACCCCGGAGCGTCTCATCCACCAGAGAGTCTCCTGCTCAGCGCCGCCCAGGTCCGGAGCGGAGCAGACCCGTCTGGCGGTCCGGTGAAGGGAGGGGAAGGGGCAGAGCAGAGCCGGTGTCCTCGGAGCCCGGGGGGTGCGCTGGGGCTGGAGGCGACCTGGGACCGGTGATTTGATTCCGGGAGTCAGCTCCCGGGTCCCCAGAGCAGCTGCTGCTGGGCACGTGGTTGACGCTCGTTAAACGGGAATTAATGGTGAGGAATGAGCGAATGCAGGAAACCTTCGTAGTTAATGAGAGACAGAGAGACCTTCTCGCCTGTCCTTCAACCGTGGGGCTTCCCGGGGCACAGCCGGCAGGGGGAGCCTGGCCTGGGGTCGTCCCCCGCCCCCCAACTGAAGCTCAGTCTTGACACCGGCCTTCACGGTCGTGACGAGCACGTGACCTGAACGGGCGCCCAGCTCGGGGCAGGTGCTCCGGAAACGCTTGTCCTCACCCCACGGAGCAGCTGCGCCTGTGTGTGTGTGTGGGGCGGGGGGTGGGGGATGGCTTACAAACAACGTGACTAGTAACGATTCCAAGAGCAAGGAAGGTCAGCGCAAAAGTCTTGACAGATCGGATCACCTTGAGTCGAGTTCAAGGTCTTCGTTCCCCGTCTCGGGGACTCCTGTGTGTCCGGCCCAGACTGATTCTTCTCTCCTCATTTCACTGTCTAGGAGAGCTCATTAAGAGATTTACCTGATCAGGCTAAATGTTTCTTTCCTTAATCCATCTCATTATGCTTCCGACACCCCCGTACTGGCCTAAACATTTGAATTTCATAGCTTCCATTAATGCAAATGGGATCTCATCAAGGTCTAAAGCTCCCTAGGAGAGCGGAGATTGAATGTCTTCATCTGAATGCATGAGGCAGCCGCGGCTCCTGGGACAGGCCCCTTGTTTACAAGGTTTCCTCCGTCGGAGGTGAGCTCATCCGCTCCAGGCGGGGTGCACGGGTCCATTCCAGGGTCTCCAAGTGCCTGGAGGGGGCCCGCCCCCCTTCTCCACCTCAGACCCCGTCCGTCCGGTGGGGCACTCTCCACGAGCTGCGGGAGGCGCGGAGGACAGAGCACTGGCAGAGCATTGTTAACCTGCAGAAGTAGTCGGTCCTCAAGCCAACCACGAAAGAGAAGACAAGCACTAAAGAAGGAGACATCCCTGCCCCACGTCTGGGACCCGCGAGACGCCCCCGCTTCTCCGTGGGAGGGCGGGAGGCGTCGGGGTTCGAGAGAGCAGCTGTGGACTCGCACCCGCTTCTCGGCCCCACCGTGTGGGCAGCCCGGAGGCGTCAGTGAGCCTGCCTCCGCCTCCGCCTCCGCCCCCGCCCTCCTCCTGGGGACTGGAGTAGGAGTCCTGACCCCGGGAGGGCGGAGAGACAGCGGAGCAGGCGAGCGCTTAGCCCTCATGGAGGGCAGATGACGTGCAGAGAACCAGATGCCCTGAGGCGTACATTTCTGTGTCTGTGAGGATACATGGAAGAGCCCACTGCTGACATCGGCACATTCAACACCTTAGGTGTAGGCCCTGGTTGGCACAGCTCAGTGGACTGAGCGTGGGCTGTGAACCAAAGTGTCACAGGTTCAATTCCCAGTCAGGGACATGCCTGGGTTGCAGGCCATGGCCCCCAGCAACCACACATTGATGTTTCTCTCTCTCTCTCTATCTCCCTCCCCTCCCCTCTCTAAAAATAAATAAATAAAATCTTAATTTAAAAAAAACCTCAGGTATAACGGACGATTCTTAAAACTGGATTCAATACAGCTGACCCACGAGAATGCAGACTGACAAAAGTTGTTAAAGAAACTGAGGCGGTGTTCAGTAGCCTGTGTGTACCCACGCAGACACACAGACACGTGTGCACACAGACACACGTGTACACACAGAGACACCCGGCAGGCACGCACACACAGAGACATGCAGGCACATGAGACACGTGTGTGTGCACAGACACGCAGAACCGCCCACCAAACCACCCGCCGGGTCACCCTGACCGTGGGCGAGAATGTTGCAAACTCGGGCCCTCGGCGCGCTACGAAGTAATCGTGTTGTTGTTGTTTGTTCGTTTCTGTGCAGAGCCGGGCACCACTCACTCTCATAGAGGGTTAGCTCCGGGAACGGGCCAGGCCCTCCTGAACCCCAAGTTCAAGGCCGGCGTCGTCAGCCAGCAGGAGGCTGCTCACACCCCTGACACAGGACGCAGGGCCCTGGGCAGACCTGAGGGCCCCGAACCCCGTCCAGGGCAGCCGATCTGGGCGGCCGACAGAGGGTCTTCGGCCCTCCCTGTCGACCTCCGTCCTGGCCTTGGGCCTCCCGCCTGCTTTCACGCGGCTCCTGAATATCCTGCACATTTGTCCCCTTTCCCGTCTGTGGCTGGCTTCTAACAAGTCCGCGATGTACCCCTAAGACCGGTGCCATCTTGACAACTTGCTGGACAGTCACGAGACGCGCTGTGACCGTGTCCCTCCGGGCATCTCCCCAGGCGGGCCAGAGGTGCACTGTCCTTCGGGTGTCTGGTCTGATCAGTAGCCTCCACAGGACGTCTCGCGGGAGGCGCAGGTCCGTCAGATACTTGGAAGGCGAAGGGGCAGTTGCTCTCCGTGGGTCAAGGACCCACACGGAGACGACCAGCTGAGATCCCTGAGGACACGCGAAGGCCCGGTGAAAGCCCCTCGTCTCGTCTCGGACCAACGCCCTCTCTCCTAACGGCACCCGGCTGCTCGGGGTGGACTGTGTCCTCACGAGATGGCAGCGTCTCGGAGATGTCGGGACTGAGAGCCGTGATGTCAGGACGGCGGACTCCACCAGAGAAGCCGTCGTGCAATGCCAGCGCCTGTAGACCAGCTTCCAGATGCGTCTTCCTGACGTCAGGGTTTTCTGCTTCTGGCGTCATAAGGTCAGTGAATGAGTTCCCCTGCTGTCCTGAGACCTGCAGGGGGAGGTGCTGCTGGGGTGCGCAGGTGGGGTGCCGAGGGGTCCCGGGCCTGGGACGTGGTGCCTCTGAGTGCGGGCGGGCCTGGGAAGATCCCTGGACGATGAACTAATTCTCACTGTGGGCATTTCACTTAACGCAGGTCAGTCTCAGTTTGCCCACCGACAACATGGGCATAGTATCTTAGAAGTCTTCTGAACAGGACGATGCACGTCTAGAACCTCGAAAGTAGTAAGAATTATTGTTCATTATGTTATTTCAGGGTCAGAGACGTTAGTGGAACAGTTCGGAGAAACCAATTCACGAAGACTTTCTGTTTTATGAAATAACTTTTTCAAAAAATTTCCTTGTAACTCTCCACCTGACGTTCCCCAAAACACTGTAACTAGTTTCAATATATGTTTAAAAAACCTGACGGCTGAATTCCGGCTGAGACGCGGCTGTCAGGTTCAGCCCCTCAGCCGCACTGCTCCGGAGAAACCCGAAGTTAGGCGCTCCTACCCGAACAGAGCCTTCCCTGCGCACAGGTAGCTCCAGTGACGGCCACTTCTCACCACCGTGGCCGCGTGTGAGCTCGGGCTGTCCCCGAGAAGGAGGCAGAGCCGCCGCGGCAGGGCCGCTGCTCCCGACCCCGGCTCTGGACAGGAGGTTGGACGCCGCCCCCGCAGCCACGGGGACACACAGTTTCCAAGTTTGCAAAGCGCACGCATGGCTTCCCGGGCGGAGTCCGTGTCCTGTTGTTCCTCTTGCTCCCACGGTCGCCTGTGTCTCCGGGACGTTCAGCAGCTTGTCCAGGGTCACGAGAGGCAGTGCGCAAAGGAACAAAGCGCTGTAGCCGGATGCGTCCTGCTCTCTGAGACCACGGCTGGCTGCAGATTAATATGCAGATGGGCTAAAAGATTTAAGGTGGTGAGAGGGCTTAGCAGTCGCCGTTGGAATCGACCGCCTGGCCCCGCAGACAGGCTGCTGCACGCAGGACCCCCCCGCCCCCGCCCCATCCCCCCACACACGGGGGTGTCGGGTCCAGGCCTGGACGTGGGTCCCACAAGCCCCCTCTTCCCAAAGCGCCACCTCCTGGAGCTCCTCGGAGAACGTGTCCTCGCCACACTGGACACAATTTCCCGAGACCCTGGGAGGAAAACTGTGCTGGGTTTTTTCCAGCCGTCTCCATCCTGAGCTGTTACAAGTAGCCATTTCAGAAATGGCCGTATTAATTGGGTTCAATTAATCCCCCTCTGGGTTCGCTGCAGGTGGGAGGAGAGAGCTTCCCTCCGACATGGGAGGCTGCTGGACAGGCAGAGAGTTTTGCCAAAAAAAAAAATAAAAATCAGGATACGTTTTTCCTAATTACCAAAATTACTGTAATTCACAGAATAATCTGCAACAGCTGGTCATCTGTCGAAGAGACAATTTCACACTTTCTCGTAAAGTCAGAACCAGCCAGGACCGCGGCATCTGCCCGTCCCTGCCCGCGTCACCTCGCGGCTGGAACAGGCGATGTGAACGGTGGGTGTCACCTGCGTCCCAGCCGGGCCGACCTTCGCCACTGTGTACGTCTGACAGTGGGAAGTTTTCACCAACTTTCCGTCGGCAAAGCAGAGAAGTCGTTTTAAGACTGCATCTGGGGTGGGGGGGGGGCGTGGAATCCACCCCCTCTTGTCACTCTGAGAGAAGACAATTCTTCTTGATTTCTTTACAGGAAGGCACAGGTGGTTTTAAAATTTCAAATCAAGAGGGCTTAGGAGCTTTTTGTGTGTTTGTTTGTTTGTTTGTTTTGCAAAGGAAACGAGGCTCCCGAACCTTCTGAAGCGCTCTGGCAGATTTTTGAAACTATATCAAAATGAGACCAGCGTGCAGGGTGCCCAGGGAGAGAGAGAGCCGAGTCTGTTGGGCAGCGACACCTTGGTTGTCATGTTCTGTGTATCTAGTTGGGGTGATACCACCTTCCTTTGTATCGCCGATAGAAAGTGATAGAAAGTGTCGAGTCATGTACTGGAAACTCTCACCGACGTTCCGTGTGCAGCTCAGCCCGCGTTAGCTCAGCCACAGGCGGGGAAAGGGAACAGGCAGGTGTGAAACCGTGTCCCAGGAGCTTCAGGGGAGGCCACGGGAGGGGGAGGGAGAGGGGACAGAGCCGTGAGTGCTGCGATGTCTTTCCCGAGTGTGATCTCGGGGGACAAAGCAGGGCTGTGAATAAAGCAACTGTAAAAATCCATGTGCAGCCCTGGCTGGCGTAGCTCAGGGGATTGAGCGCGGGCTGAGAACCAAAGTGTCGCAGGTTCGATGCCCAGTCACGGCACATGCCTGGGTTGCAGGCCACAGCCCCCAGCAACCGCACATGGATGTTTCTCTCTCTATCTCTCTTTCTCCCTCCCTTCCCTCTATAAAAATAAATAAATAAAATCTTTAAAAAAAAACCCACGTGCAGCTTTCTGGGCGGACATCCGTTTTCAGTCTGTCAGCAAACCCCAGGGAGCGAGGTTGTAGGGTTGTTCTTAACTCGTGAAAAATAATTTCATGGGATACAGAATTTTAGGTGGGTGACCTTTTGTTTTGTTTCTGTTTGTTTTTTTTTTTCCATCTAAACGCTTCAAAGATTCTGCTCCACTTCCCTTCTGCTTGCATAGTTTCTGAGGACGTGTCAGATAACATTCTTATCTTCGCTCCTCTCCAGGGAAGGTGTTTTTCCCTCTGGCTCCTTTCAAGATTCTTGTCACTGATTTCCTGAAGCATCAGTCTGATATCCCTGGGTACCGTTTTCTGCGTTTATCCTCCTTGGCGTTCTCTGCGTGTCCTGGAGCTGTGCTTTATGGCCTGCATTAGTTTGGGGGAAATTCTCAGCCATCGCTTCTGTTTCTTCCTATCTTCTTCTTCTGGTGGTCTTGCCATAGTTGTGAATACATTTTTTAATTGTCTCAGTTTTTTTAATATTCTATTCCAATTTTTTTTCAGTCTTTTTTCTCTCTGCTTTTTACTGCTGGGAATTCCTATTGTCGTATCGTCCAGCTCAGAGGTTCTTCCCTCAGACTTGTCCAGCCTCCCAATGAGTCCGTCAAAGACACTCTCAGTTTCTGCTACGGCAGTCTGGGTCTCTGGGATGTCTCTCTGGTTCTTCCTTAGAATTTGCATCTCTCCACCTGCATGACCCACCTGCTCTCGTATGTGGTCTACTGTTTCCCTTAAAACCCTTAACACACTAAACACCGTGTTTTACAGTTTCTGCTCTGATACTCCCAACCTCCTTTTGATCTCTGTCTTTGGTTCTGACCCTTGCTTCTCTTCTTCAAACCCTGCATTGTGTCTTTTCACCTGCCGTCTAATTTTTGTTGCAGGGTGAACGTGGCGCAGCAGGGAAGAGGAACCACAAGGTGAGTGGGCTGCAGTTACCTAGTGCCCAGGAGTTGGGGGAAGGGAAACATGTTCTCTAGTCCTGGGACAGGTCTCCGTCTTCTGCTGAGCCTGTGAACCCCCCCCCAGTGCCTCTCAGGTTCTTCTCCCTCCCTGCCCCCCACCCCCAGCCCCACCCCCAGAACAGGATGCACTGGGGGCCTCCGGAGGCTCAAGGTGGGTATTCCTCCTCCCCAGCAAGTGAAGCGCTGGTGAATTTCCCCTGAGGGCACACCTGGTTAAAAAGAACAGAGTGCTCGGAGGTACTGCAGAACGGTTTCTTTTCCCTGCCCTCCGCTGGAAACACCAGGGGATTTTTCTCTCATTTTCTGTACAAGAACCTGGGGGAGCTCCGGGCAGGAAAATTCACAAAAGTGTGGGACCCTCCCCCATGACAGAGCCCCCCCACCTGCCTTCAGTGCGCCCACGCTGAGCCTCCGGGGACCCATTAGTCACCTGCCCCAACACCAGTTCTCACTCGGTCTCAGCTCTGCGGAGCCGTGGCCCTCCGCCCCGCCTGCCTCCCCAGTGTGGGGGCAGCGCTGTGCCCCGTGACCTCGCTTCTCTGACCCGTCTAAGAAGATCTGTTGGTTGTTCGGTCTGTTCCACCTTTTCCGTGTCGTTGGCACCGAGGGGTGGCCCCTGAGCCCCTTGTGTGCCCACCCGGACAACGGAAGCCCTCTCCTCCACAACTCTAAGACAGAGACCTCTATGAAGAAAATTCTCACTTTCTAAAAAGTTCAGTTACAGTATTGATTGCCCTGTGGCTCAGTCTGACTTTGACTTAAAGGAAAAACTGCTCAGAGCCTGAGCTGAGACAACTGGCACCTCCCACAACCCTCCAGAGCTGGTTCAGTGAAGCCCATGACCCCACCTCCACCTGAAGGGCCTGGAAGTGGGGAGCTGAGGCGTCCAGCGCCCACGGCATGCGACCGGCTCGCCCCTCAGCAGAGCGTCCAGGCGGGTGCCTCTCACCCAGGCTCTCGTCTCTCTTCTCTCGTCTCTCTTCTTTCGAGGTGACGATTTCCTCACCGCAATTGGCTCCCAGTCTCCTGTGCAGGTAAGTGCGGTATAAATACTCGTGATCCGTTCAGAGCCAGTCCTCTTTGTAAAATGTTCTCTTGAGACCCTGAGAGTTCTTCAGGAAGGTTCTTACATAAACCAGGCGGTGGTTCAGGAGGTGGCAACACAGAGTCCCCCCTTCTCTGCTTGCAGGGACCCCGGAAAGGGTGAGGGTCCACCCCGTCGAGGCTGGGCCATGGAGGAGGATACACAGAAAAAAAGGACAGACTGTGCAACCGACACATGAAAGTGATGGGTTCCACTAGCCGACCGTTAAGAAGAACCTACGTAACCAAGGGCACCTGCCACAGAACCCTCTGTGCTGGAGTCAGAGCTTCGAGATCTGACTTCAGCCTCAGTGCAGGGAGGGGGTGCGGGGGAGGGGATGGGGGGAACCTGCGGGTTGGGGGACAGGGACGGCCGTGCGAACGTCCACCCTGGGGCCTGGGAAGGACAGCACTCCTGCCAGCGCCCCTCCCTCGCCAGGGCTCAACATCGGCCCAGAAAGCCCCCACTCTGGGGGCTTCCCAAAGGACCCACACCCAGGGTCCGGGCCTCGGTGGGTGGAGACAGTTCTCCTGACACCCCCTCCAGGCCGCGTGCCCAAGGGGCAGACCGCTGCCCAGTTCTCCGAGGGGAGGGCACTTGCCGCCTGGTGACAGCTGGTGCCCGGAACGGCCCCCTCTGCACCCCGTCCAAGGCAGGTGAGCAGTGCGCAGGGAAGGTGCCTGGCCCTGTGTGGCCCCCTCGGGGTCGGGGCCCGTGAGGCCCCTCCCCCTCCGCGTGCCGGTGAGCCCTGAGCTGCCAGTCCCGATGGCAGAGAGGAGGGGCCTTCTGTGTCGCCAGGGTCACCCTTCCTGCTCACACCCACCGACAGTTCCCTGCAAGGGACAGGAGAAAGCAGTGTTTTCCCAAGGTGTCGTTGTCACGTTCTCGGGAAAACAAGGGTCGCAGGTGTTCAGACTGACTCCAAGCGTCTGTCTCGGGGGGTTTCGAAGGCGCGAGCGCGTCAGCACCAGGCAGGGACGGCGACCTGAGGACTGGACCTGGGGGCAGAGGCCCACGCCGGCTGCAGACCCTGGGGGGCGGGGACGGCGAGGAGCCGACCAATGGCGAGGCGCTCAGACCGGGGCGGGCTCCGAGGGGCGGAGACAGGCGGCCTGGCCCGGGTCTCAGTCGGAGTGGAGTCCAGGGAGCCGGCGTTTTGGGCAACGAGGAGGAGACGTGGTCGGGTGGGCGTTTGTAAGAGGCGACCCGGCCTGGTGTGGATGGGGGGCCTGAGCGAGGGGGGCGTGGGGGGGGGAGACACCGAGGGGGGGGGTGATTTGTGAAGCAGGCAGCGCCCGGCCTCCCGACCGGTCTGGGAGAGACCGCACAGACACGTGCGGCCTCGCCAGCGCTTTCAGCCCGAAGGTGCGAAAACCAGCAAGGACAGGCCGTGAGGGCCAGACAGGTGCATCCGTGGCGGCCACCGAGGACCCCCCCCGCCGGGGTGCATTTCCGGCAGGAACCTGGGAGACCAGGGCTGCAGACCTGAGCCGCCCGAGATGGCCCACCCTCTGCCCGGGGTGACGGTGACCGGCCCCCCTCGCTCTCCGCACAGCCCCGTCTCTCCCACACCCTCCGAGACAGGCGCTCGGGCACCGTTGCGTCACGCCGACACCCACGCGGGGCGACTGCGGCACCCGCAGAGCCAGGTGTCACCGGCAGGGGAGGGCGCGTTTGTCCCAGACGAGAGGAAGCCAGCGCCCTGTTCCCCGGCCGCCCAGGAGAAGACGCACTGGGCTGGAAGGGTCACCCGGCCATCCACCGGGAAACAGCCACCTCGGGTGTGCGGAGTAAACACCATGTCCGTGCCTGTTCTAGTCTAGTCCACGCCGGGCTCCCCGCTCTCTCCCCGGGAGCTCGGGGCCTCGCCCGCCCGAGGCCTTGCTCATCACGGGAACAAGGGGGGGGGGGGGGCGGTGGCCCGGGCCCGCATCACAGACACAGACGAAGATGGGCTGGTGTCCCTCCGGGGCCTGAGAGTCCGCACAGCACGGCTGCCGCCACGGGTGACGCCCGGGAGGGCGATGCTGGACCAGCAAACGCAGAACGGAAGGCGCTTTCGATGGGAACCAGCGTTTCACACCCCTTGAAAGACACACGGCTGCGTTCGTCTTGCCCAGATAGGTGTTTATTTATATTTATAAGGTAATTTTAGTCCCTTATATCCATCATGGCCCTCGCCCAGATCTCAGCGTTCCCTTGAAGCGAATTTCCAGCGCCAGAGAGAGAAATTGATTGTGCTCTGTTGGAAAGAATTAGGTCCCCCATTTAAAAGGCAATTATTCTCACTGACACCGCATTTGGCAGGGAGCCCGGTGACGGTGTCCCGGGCTGCATTTGTGGAGTGACAGGGGCCCGCGGCGCTCGCCTGAGCGCTGGCCCCCGCAGGGACACAGCCAGCGCGACCTCAGACCAGCCTGGGGGCGCAGTCCCCGCTGCCAACGGTGACGCCAGCCTGTGGCTTCCGATCCCATGGAGCCGGGTCCTCCCCTTTTCCAGGAGAGCGGGAGGCAGCGCTGCCCCTCCACGGCCGTGTCCACATCTGCAGCCCCCGCGGGCTGTCTCTGGGCCTCTCTCTTCCCTCCGTCCGTCCGTGAGCCACAGCGGGCGCGTGGCCGCCGCCGCCCCCTCTCGCGGGGCCTCCAGTGTGCAGACCCCGCCGTAGACCGGTGTCGGCTCTCCGGCCTCTCGATTCCGGGGCTGCTGCAGGTTTTGTTCTAAGAGCCGGGCGTCGGCGCGAAGAACCCGGCCTCACGGTCTCGTCTGAGAATGAAGTCAGGATAACAGAGCGAGGGGATGTCCTTGTCTCCGGTCTCTGCGCCGCTCTCTCTGCCTCTCGTTCTGCGGTGCGAGGTTTTAGCCTGAAAGTACATTTTTCAAAGCGTGTTTCCTGGGCCTTCCCTTTTCAGGTTGAGTCTAAGTTCCCGGTCTAGGCCCCCGAGGCCCCGGCTGTGAGGCCAGGCTTGCAGGACGCGAGCCGTGCAACGCGTGCTCTCCGACGTCTAGTGCGTGTGGGCGTTCTTTCCTCCCATGCTGTTGTTTTAGAGCAAGGGACGGGACCGAACGGCGGGAATGCGCACCCCACGGGCCCGAGCACCGAGTCGGGGTCTGCGCCCGCTTCGAGCTTCGTTCCGCGGATTCTTCCAGAAATGTGGCGTTTCCCTGCAAATCACTGCTGTGCGCTCTCTCTCTCTCTCTCTCTCCCCCCCGACTCCGCCTCTCTGGCTCCGGGCTCTCCCCACCCCAACCGCGCACGCCACCCCCACCGCCGCGCAGGGAACGGGGTGCGCCACCCACCGCAGGTGCACAGGAAACGTAACCAATACCTGGAGGAATTCGTCGCTCACCAACTGACTATCAGTGGCTGCCACTTGGAACCACTGCCTCTCGTTTGTCACCGCCTAAGGGGCTTCCTGCGCAGACCCCAGAGGGATCCGTACTGAGAGAGGTGGGAATCACTTTAGTTCTCAACCTGTTTACCCATTCCCCCAAAAAAGAGAAAAAAGAAAGAAGCGACAGGGAAGTGGGACCCTCTTTTCAGGTGAGGGGTCAGAGGCAGGCCCAGGTGACACCCTCCGCCCCCAGCAAACACGAATTCCACCAAACCCCATAGGCAACCCGACTTTTGACCTTTGCGGTTTCAGAAAAGATACTTTTGTTGAACGAGCAATGGAGTGTTTCCACCTGAAACAGTTTTTGGAAATACAGCTGTGGTGGTTGTCGCTTGGGAGACAGCTTTGCAGGAATTCCGTGGTGCAACAGCGACACCCAGTGGCAGGGGCCAGAACTCCCTCCTCCACCCCAGAGGAGGGAAGGGACTCAGGAAGAACCCCGAGGAGGAGGTGGTGAGAAAGACTCCGTGAGAGGGACAGGGACAAATGCATGACAGACGGCGATGTGCGGGGGCAGAGGGACATTCCGGTCTGATGTCACCAGCAGCTGGTCGGCGAGAGAGGAGCCAGCTTCAGGCCCCTGCCAGTGCCGACAACCCCAGCCAGGTGCAGGGGCAGGAGGATGCTGTGAACTGGGCGTCGATCGACGACAACAATGACAGGGCATTCGCGCTGGACCAAACCTCAGAGGCAGAGAGAGGTCAGGTGAGGCCCCTCAGCCTGTGACTTTGTGGTTGGGACAGAAGCCCAGCCCTCCTGGGCGGGCCCAGCTCGCCACGGCATCGGCGCACCTGCGGTAAATAGAGGGCGTGCAGAGTCGACAGGGAAAGGTAGGGCCTGCTTCTGACCTTCGTCGGAGGGCGTCGGGCTGGGGTTGGGGTGCTCGGCCTGGAAAATGGTGCAGATCACACGGGGCGGGGGGGCAGCGTCTCCTTCCCCTCCTGGAGAGAGTGGTGGTTGGGGGGCAGGGGCTGGACACTGTCGGCCCCGCTGCCGGTTGACGGTGAGACCAGCCCCCGACACCGCAGCGTCAGGAACTCAGAGTTGCTCCCAGCCATGGGACGCGTCTGCCCCCCGACACCCCCTCAGTGCACACAGAAGATGCCTGGTCTCCTAACCAGCAAAAGGCAGGGGCATTGCCGGTGGGAACCATGGAGTTTAGGTCTGGATTAGGCGGGTGTGGACGTGAGTTCTCGAAGGTGTCTAGGTTTGGTAAACGTCCTCCGACATTCCGGAGCCCAGGTCCCTAGTACACTTTAAGGTAATAAGAACACCTCACACAGAGAGTGTTCAAACTAACAACAGAAGCAAGTTTAAAACGACGGCATTCGAAACGAAATTGTAGCTATTCTGACATTTTATTATGAAACATAGCCCCCCATACAGAAGGGTCGAGAGCATTCCACAGTCGGCTCCTATGTACCCACCATCTGGACGCTACAATTAACATTTTCCTGCATTTCTGGGTCAGGTACCTCGCTGTCTTCCGAGGGTTTTTTGAGGCGGGTAAAATACCAGTCATAGGCAGATGGGAGGTCTAGTCCCCAGTAATACATTAGCAAACACTTCTAGGCCCCCAGATCCACGGTTGCTTCATTATTTCTGCATCTTGGTTTGTGGGAGGAGTTGCCTCAGTGACAGACGCACCTGCAGAGGGGAGGCCACCACCTGTCCAGGTGCAGCGCGATACCATCATCAGCCCGTTCTCTGGCGGGGCCAGCAATGCCAGACGCCGCCGCCAGGTGGCAGCAGCGGCCTGCGGTCTGCGGTCCGCGCCTCCGGCCGGTCCTCCAGCTCCGGGAGTTACCCGTCTTGCAAAGCCGAGACACGAAAGTGACGTTTTTGTTGGCGACCAGACGCTGGCAATGACGAAGAGCACCTGTGTGTAGGGATAGCATTTCTGAACGGGGAAATGAGTTGGAAACGAGAAATCCACAGAGGAGGCTGATGCCCGTGGGAGAGATCCCCGAGGCCAGGTCGCCGGTTGTCCTCCTTGGTCGCTTTCCCCAAAGCCGCAGGGGACGCAAATCGGGGGGCCGGTTCCGTTTCTAAATAAGATGAAACGCTGACACACTGATTGCTAAGCAAATCCTTAATCCAGAAAGACACTAAAAACTAAATGTGAGTCTGCGCGTGGAGGTACTGTGCTTTGTTGAGGGATCACATGTGTCTGAAAAGTATGAAATGTACTTGCCCGTCAAAAAGACCGTAAAATGCATTCCTAAATTTGCCAGTCTGAAGCCCATAACTGCGTATCTTTGGCAATAAACCCACGTGACAGGAGTTTGGCAAACTCACAATTATAAGTTTCAGAGTACTTTTGCATATTCAGGCGATTCGCGGCTGATGGAGCTGCTACAGGCCACCTCGTGTCTTCAGTCTGTGGTCGAACCACTGTCCAGCAGACACAGACGGGGTAGTTGCTGCTTGCCGGTGAGTTAGTTCTAAGCAGGCGGGACACAGGCCTGATCTGAGTCAACCAAGGGTCTGCCCCGCGAAGCTTGCCTTTTGCGAGGAAGAGCGGACCGTGTAGGAAGGATGTTCGTTGGCCGGAGCCGCTGGAACCGAACACCGCAGGCTGGACCACGGAGGTTTACCGCCGCCGAGGTCTGGGGGCCAACAGTCCAGACCCGAGGGGTCCCCTGGGGCCTTTCTCCTGGGCTTTCTGATGGTCACTGGCTCCGTGTCCTCACAGGGGTCTTCCCCCTGGACGTGTCTGTGTCCAGATGTCCTCTTCTTATAAGGACCCCACTCCTATTGGATTAGGGCCCACATTCGTGACCTTATTTTAACTTCGTGACCCCTTTAAAGACCCCCACATCCAAGTACGGTCGCGTTCTGATCTTAACATATAACTGAGGGGGGAGGGGAGGACACAGCCAGCCGGCGACCGTGGGTAAATGCTCCGTTAATGTCCTGGTGCCAGTGACGGCCAAGCACAAGCTCAGGCCGGGGAGGGGCGGGAAGGGCGATTTGATACAAGCCGGGAAGAGACCGCCCCTCCAGCCCCGAGGCCGGAAGAGAGCACAGCCGTGAGCTTCCGTGTCACCGCGGGAGGAAGGGCACTGGGGGCGGGGCAGCAGCAGGTGCAGGGCCCCGAGGCCTGGGCGGACCCGTGGGTTCAGGGCGGAGCGGGCCCGTTAGGCAGGCGGAGGGCCTGGCCCGGCGTCGGTCACACCAGCCAGTGGGGGCCAACGACGCAGTGGTTCAGGGGCCCGTGTACAGGCTGACTTCCCGCTGGTCGCCTAAAGCTGGCTGTGATGGGAGGGTTCACCCCTTAGAAATGGGGGACACGGCCAGTCAGGGCCCCCCAGCTCCCCACCCTTCATTAAATGTTGAGGACATCTCAGTGGACAGGGGCAGACACAGCCAGAGGTCTGGTCCTGAACGCGTCATGAAAGGCCGGCCGTGGCGAGGGCATTGGCTTTGGTCCTGAGGGAGGTCAAGGGTCTGGGGAGGCTCTGAGGGGAGAGGGGGGGCTGCTGGTTTCCATGGTGATGGGATCGCTCTGCAGCAAGGTGACACGCAGACCTCCGGGCCGGGAGCCTAGAGCAGGCAGAGCGGCCAGGAGGCTGCTGCCAGAACCGGGCGCTTGATGGTGATGGGGGACCCGCGGGAGGGCCCTGGCTGTGTGGAGACGGGGCCAGACCCCCACCGGCCTCGTTTCAGGGGGGGAGGCCATCGGTAAGGCTGCAGAACAAAGTGCACGGGGCAGGGAGGGGGAGCCGAGCCCGGGAGGCCTTGGGGGCTCAGCTGGAGCTGCAAGGAGGGGGCGCTGTCGGTGGAAGAGCCGGTGCCACGCGGACTCTCAGAGCCCGCGCCTGCGTAGACGCCCCCGGGTTTCGGAAGGGCAGCCACGCACACGTGCCCCTCGTGGGGTAGGCAGAGCGGTGTGTTCAGCACCCCAAGTCCTGCCGCCTCCCACCCCCACTGATGCCCCTCTACCCTCCGCTGCCTCCCCACCCCTTTCCCTTGGTCACCACTACACTGCGGTCGGGTCGGTGTCTGTGAGGGCTTGTCTGTCTGTCTGTCTGTCTGTCTGATCCCTTCACCTTCTTCGTGAACGTTTAACGCAGAACCACACAATGGACTTCAAGGACTGGACTACAGCCTAGTGTCAGTGAAAGCCTGGGCCGGTGCAGCGCTTGCGACCACGCGCCACTAGAGGGCAGTGTGGACCAACATTCCCTTCCGTGCGGCCGGCTGCACGCCGGGTCAGCCCGCCCACCGCCCACCCGCGAGCTTCCCCCTTAGGCGCTGGGTGACGTCAGCGTTCCCCGGTGTGACCGGTGCCCCGGAGCGGGGAGATTTAAAAACCGGCCTGGTCAGAATGAGCGAAAAGGTCGTTCTTCGCTGGAGTTAGACCCGCTGTTTGCTCACTGTGTTTGCCCAAACGGCAGGCGAAGCGCTGCCTGTCGCCTCTCGGTGCCTTAGCGCGCACCGCGGCGCGGCCGGGAAGAGCGCGGCCATGCACGGACCTCTGGTCGGTGAGCAAAGGCAGGGGCAGGTCCGGGCGGCCCGGAGGGCCCTGAGTAACGGGCCTTTGCAGCTCGTCCGCCTGGTTGCAGTTTTCCAGAAAGGGCACGGCGTGGCGGGGGAGGGGGGCCTGTTTCCCGAGAGAAGGATGGCTGGGAGGCCACCCTGGGGGGTGATCAGTAACCAGGTGGGACGCATTAAAGGAAAGTCTAACGGGAGCCCAGGAAGGAAGCAAGGAGGACCCACGATCGCCGTGGGACGCACCGCTCGGAGAGGGCTATCTCCACGAACTAGGAGGGAAACGTCAGAAAGACACCCTCGTCCAGCCCTGGGTCTGCCCCCCGCCAAACCGCCACGCCTGCGCTCCCACTCGATGCAGTCCAGTCCTCACAAAAGACACTGAGACCACAGGGACGGTGTAAAACACATACAACTGTATGACAGTTGTGTGTCTGTCTGAGTTTTCCTCAAACGCTTGGAGGTGTCCGGCGAGCCCCTGAGGCCGACACAGCTTTTACCTGTCTGGCTCCTCCTGGGTGAGCCAGAGACCCGCACCTGCCTTGGGCCCCGGGGATCGCACCCGAGGCTGTGCCTGAGTGTCCCTTCCCCGCACAGAGTGAGGCCCAGGCCGCCGGAACGAGGGGGCCCCTCGCAGCGGAACAGAAAGGCACATCGACCGTTGTTCCGGAGCTTACACTCCAGCCTGCCTGTTTAAAACTGTGCTAGCAGCACAGGCGCGTGTTTTCAAGTGAAATCTCGCCGGAAACAATGTGTATATTTTGAGTAAAAAGCAAATCTGCTGCATGTGCATGGTAATTTCTTAAAATCAAGGTTAACCCTGAAAAGGACACGTGTTGTTTCACGGTCCAAACCTTCAGGACCTGGCAGTCCGTGGAAAGTGTGCCCACGCCCCTGGGTCAAGGTTCCGGCTTCACGGCCGCGGCTCAGACAGCAAATGTGCGAGTTGGCACCCCACGGCCAGACTCAGCGTTTCTTCCAGGTCCCCCACTTCCGCTGTGGGGCCCGGGCACTGAGGACGGGAGTGCACGGCTCACTCTCCTCCAGCCCCACCCTGTCTCGAATCTGTTCACGTCCCACAGGCAGCACCAGGCCCCTGCCCCGTCCTCCTGTCCCTCTGGAATCCCACCCACGGTGCTCGGGAGCCCCCAGTCTGTCCGTCCCTCCTGCTTCCCCATCCGTCCTGGCTCGTGGTCCCTAACCCTAACACTAAGTCCCTCCCTTGCCCGACAGGTGCTGAATGCCCCGGCCTCGGCAGGATGAGGTCCCCACACGCAGGTGCAGGGACCAGGCTGTCAGCCACGCTGCCCTGCCACTCCGCTGTCTCGCCGAGTGCCCCCTCGTCTCTGCAATCAGCCACTGTCGCTCTGGGGAAGGTCACGGAATGGGCCGGAAGGACACGGAAAGCAGGGCGTCCTGCGGCTGGGCTGCTTCACTCCCGGGAGGTCAAGGTCCCTGAGGGGAAGAGCAAAGGGGGGAGGGGCAGTCCGTGGGGCAGGATGGACACGTAGGAAGAGATGACATCAGAGTGGGCAGGGCTCGGGGGCGGGGCTGAGGGGCTGGCCGAGGGGAGCGGCTGAGCTCCAGCCCACGTCTGGAAGAGGGTGCGTCAGGCAGCACCTCCCCTTCGCTAAGGCCCCGCCGCTTGAGTCCCGGACGTCACGCTGAAGGCAGCGAGTGCCATGTCCACCTCGCACGCGTGCGAAGAGCAGGCACCGCAGCTCCCTTCGGAACAGCCCAACCCCGCAGTCAGCCCGACGGTGAACCAAGAGGAGATAACCAAGAGGAGCTAACTTCCTGCCGGACACCAAAAACGGCTGCGCATTCGGTCCCGGGTCAGGGCACCTGTGGGAGGCAGCCAATCAATCTCTTTCTCTCCCCACCCCCTTCCTCTCTCTCTCTAAAATCAGTAAAAACATATCCTTTGGATAAAAAAGAATAGACCAGATAAATAAACTGTGATGTGGTCGTACAACAGAATAATGTAGAGTGATGCCAGGAACAAATGGCTACTGCTTGCAATGCCATGGGGGGTGCATGCAACACCATGGGGAGACATGCAATATCATGTGTGGCACACACAACTCCGTGGGTGGTGCATGTTATGTCATGGGGGCACGTGCAATGTCATGTGTGGTACGTGCGACACCATGGGTGATACATGTGGTGTCGTGGGGGGACACCTGCAACTCCATGGGAAAACATACAATGTCGCATGTAGTGCGTGCAACACCATGGGTGATGCATGCAATACCATGGGGATGCATGCAACTCCACGGGGGAGACATGCACCTCCATGGGTGAATCTCACAGCTAAAAGAATCCAGACGCAACGGACACACAGCACCCCCTCTAGTGTGTTGGTCAGGAAGGGACCCCGAGCCTTTCTGAGCACTGGAGGTGGCCCTGCTCTCTCTGTGGACCCCCAGTGTGACACAGGTGTACACACTTACAAAAACCCCTGAAGCTGAATGTGTAAGAAACATGAACCATGCACTTAAAAACATGTATGACATAGAGCAAAAATAAAACTAGAGAAGAGCTTTGTTAGATGGTAAGTAGCAGTTGTAGAGTGAAACTAAGATTTTACTAAATGAGCGAGACCTGTTTTCTCTGAAAACAGAATGTCAGGTCCCCAAAAGGATGAGCTCAGACGCCTCTCTGCTGCCTGGGGAGCCCCTCTCTGATAAAACAGCCTGCAGATGACCGCACCCACTCAGTACACATGTCGGTGATTTGTACACTGAAACCCATCAAAAGGAGCAATTCAATGAAGTAGCACTTGGAGATGAAAACGTTAGTTTAAACCGAGAGTAGACACAACAGCAAAACAGTCCTTTGAAAACCCTCTCTGGCTCTCTCCTCCTCTTTAAATATTTCTTTGTTTTTAATGACTGTATCCTTTGTGGTGGAATCAAGGCTCATATTTGTGGCTCAAGAACTATTTGTTTCAATTTTTATAAATCTGATACATTCGGGAAACCTTGTAAACCAAGTTTTAATTCAGTGTGGAAACCCTGGACCTTTGCCAAGAGCCGACGATACCGGAATGAACAATGGCGAAGTGAAACTTCCGCAGGTGACGGATAAAGCCTCTTTGTGGGACTCCGGGCCAGAGAAACCTGCCCGGCGGGTGGAGTGTGGAAACCTGGACAGCAAGGCCCCCCCAGGCCGCCAGTCCCAGGCTGCCACAGAAAACGGTCACTGAGCACAGGAAAGATGGGGCGCAGCCCGAAGTGACTTTTCCCACGTGCAGCTGCCTGGGGAAACAGCCCCCTAAGCGTGGGGCACGGCGTCACGCAGGGGGCTGGCACAGGTGGCTCAGCGAACCAAGCTACTGCGCCATCATGCGCAACAGCCCCTTCCAGATTTCTTTCTCGTTTGTTACTCACTTTTGCGTTTTTTCATTTTGGAAAACATTTCAGTTAGAGTCGACATTCAACATTATAAGAGTTTCGGGCGCGCAGCCCGCGGATAGGCACCGACGTAATGCATGAGCACCGGTGAGTCTAGTCCCCGCCCGGCCCCAGGCGGTGATTACAAAATTAGTGACCGCGTCCCCTGAGCTGCCCTCCGCGGCCCCTGACTACTGCGCCACTGTCTCCTTGGACGCCGCTGCTACACTTTCTCGTCATGCCTCACCTTTTGGGGCTTCGGCATTCCGACTGTAACAGCCCAGCGACCCGCTCAGGAGTAGGGGGCGCCCGCACACCCCGCAGGGAAGGGCGCCCGCAAAGGCTCTCCTCCGCCTGAGCATCCCGGGGGCGCGGCACCGCCTGCTGGGCCACAGCGCCACCTCGGGCGCCTCCTGGTAGTGCAAGGAGGGCGAGTCCCAGAGTCGGGTGCGGCCTGTGCTAGGACAGGGTTTATAGTTCAAGGTCGTTTTGTCACAACGTTGACGAGATGCCGTAGGAACGGAACTGCTGTTTATATCAACTAGCCTGCAGTGAAACTGGGTTCGCGGTACGTCGTTCTGCCTGCAGTCGCAGAACCTATGGACGCCGCTGAGGCTTCGGGGTTGCGTGGTTTAGAAGTGGGGGGTGGGGTGCATGGAGGCGGTCGGGAGGAGCTCAGCCCCGAATCTGACCACCAGCCTGCACCGGGAGGTTGCTGTGTCGTGAGGGCCCAGCCCCGACTCGCTTAAGGAAAACGGTTCCCACGCACCAGACGCACGGGAGGGCGATGCAGACAGACACCGAATAACTTAACCTGGGACGCGATGTATCCCTACGGAGAAGAAATGTTACCCCAGCCTGCAGGGGGCGTCCGTGCTCCTGTTGGACGTGGGACACAGACCAGAACCAGAAAAAAAGGAGAAAGAGGCATGTGTCAGTCTGAAGGTCAAGTCCACGGAGTCACCGCGGTTGAAGGCCACCGTGTCTCCTGGAGACCCAGAGGCTGCCGTGGCCTCCTTTTTCTGGGTGCTCTGAAGTACGCACCTGCTGCGTATCAGCTCTTTCTGCACCGATGTTTGCGGGCCCCAGACTCGTGGGCACACTCAGACGGGCCGTTCTTTGGGGTAGCTTCTTTTTCTTTTTAAGATTTTATTTATTTGTTTTTTAGAGAGGGGAAGGGAAGGAGAAAGAGGGAGAGAAACATCAACGTGTGGCTGTCTGCCACGCACCCTCCACTGGGGACCCAGCCTGCAACCCAGGCCTGTGCCCCGACTGGGAATCAAACTAGCGACCCTTAGGTTCACGGGCCGGCACTCCATCCGTGAGCTGCACCGGCCAGGGCTGTCTTCATTATTATTTGTCCCTATTTCGTAGACGGGGCTGTGAGGCTCAGAGGTTTTCGGCACTGGGCCCTAGTCTCTCTCTCCGGTGCTCAGAGGCTGTGTGTCAAACAGGATTCAAACGCAAACCCCGCCCTCCAGTTCCATTTGCCTTTTCACAGAGGGCAGGCGACCCAGAGCCCAGTGCGCCCTGTGGCAGCCTGCGCGAAGACATTACCACCGGCACGCTCCGCAAGCGAGGTGTGAGCACAGGCAGGTATGAAGCGCAGCTTCCCGTGCATCCCGCGGGCGGGGCCCAGAAGCGGGCTGCCCCGTCTCAGGAGAAGACGCACTCAGGACCAAGGAGTGACCGCCGAGCGCGTCCCTGAGTGTCTGTGGTCTCCCGGAGGGAAAGGGTGCCACCGGGCACACTTGACACCGGGCGTCCCAAACGTCCTTCCGCGGGGGTGGAAACTCCACACCTGCCTTCCCCACGCACAGCCTGCCGCCCCGCTCCTTATTTGGAAGGTGCCGCCGGCTCCGGCCTGAAACGTGAGCAGCCTGCCCCTGGGCCGCCGGGATTGTGTGTCGCGGGAACATCGGATCCAGAAAGAGACACGGGATGCTGTGCGCTCGGGCGTCCTGAGGCTCAGCGCGGTCCCCACTCGCCGGCCGCCGGCCGGTCGGCGGCCGGAGAGCACACTTGGGACCGCAGGAGGCCAGACGAGGAGGGCCGGCCAGCGCGGAGGGCTCCGTCAGGAAGCACGACACTGTGCGCGCTTCTCTTCACGTCGACGCGAATCGACAAAGTCCGCGACTGCCCCTGTCTAGCCAAACCCACCCCTCTTTTCTTTGGAGGTGAGCCAAACTGCACATGCGCACGAGCCGTGGGGTTTAATTACTCTGTCTTGGACCAGACAAGTCAAAGATCTGATGTCCCGTTATCTTCTCCAGTTGCCCCGCAGCAAATGGGAGACAGAGACAGAATTCATATGTGCCCCCTCACGGGTGCATTCCCAAACGAAAAATCGAGTTTAAAAATTCATGGTGGAGCTATATTTGATAGTAATGAGACCTGCAAAAACACACATTTCCTTAAGACTCTGTGTTTGAAAAGAATACGCAGTCATAAGACCCCAGGACAATATGTAATTTCCATGGGAAACAGTTCACGCAGTGGATGGAGTACAAAGTATCCATGTGTTCCCACCAAGTTCTTAAGATAATAACCCGGTTTCCAATGGTGCTGGCCACCCAGTCTTCATGCTGACCGGCAGCTCCATGGAGTAAGCCAAAGTGTTGGCCTCTAAATGTATTTAGCATAAAACAAGGACAGTGTTTTGTATTTTTGTTGCTGCCTCTTTTACAAACATCACCACCAATGTGAGGAATTCATCTAATTCCTAGGGTGGCTCCTGAGACTGACGTTTTTATAAACCCATTCTATAGGTGGAACCTGAGTCACGCGACTCCCTTGTTCAGGAGCTCAGCCAATGGGAGCCCTCGATCTGTGCCCACTGCCCGCTGAACATATGTACATATATGTGTATAAATGTATGCATGGACATAAAGTCACACACAAAGGATCATGGTTTTCCAAGTTATTAGGGAGGCATGATGGGTATAATGCCATTAAAGTGACTCAGTGACAGAATTCTGCAAGCAGAAGGCCTGCTGGACTGGGCAGCCCAGCCCCTTGGACAATGACCCTGTCCCAAGGCCACCATGTGCTTCAGCTTGGCGTCTAACCCCTCGTGCAAACCCTCTGTGGGAGTTTATTGCTGAAGCCTTCATAGCGTAACACCACAACCTTCTGGTCTGCAGCTGCCTCTGGGAAGGTGGTTAGAAGTTACATTCAACCTGAGAAATGTGTCGAAGTGCAGATGTTAAACCGAGAATCACTAACCTAACATCCTTTAAAGATGTCCAAAGAGCGTAACTGACTAGTGGTCAGTCACGTGAGGAAAATACCAGCCCTTTCACTGAGGGCTCCAGGACGGCGCCAGGCTCCAAAGGTCCCCTCCTTTCGTCACTGCTGATGCACTGTAGCCAGAAAGCTTTCTTTTCCAAGCGGAAGCAGCCTGAACCCTGGAGCAACGCTTCCTGCCTGCCTCTCCCGGTTCCTTTTCCTTTGATGGGAAGGAGGAGAACGTTGTCTACATAATTTTTACTTTTATTTGTATTTTTGCTGCCGCCAGGGGACTCTGTCCAGGAGCGGGCACGTGGCACATTTTTGCTAGGCAGGGGCTGGCATTCCTTCCTCTCCAGAGGTGCGGCGTGGCGAAGGAAGAGGGGCGGGCGGGTGGGTGGCTGCAGACGCAGGGAGGGAAATGCAAATTGTGGAAAGCTCGTTGCCAGCCTAACGAGAGCTGACAGCTTCTTGTCTCTCCGTGGGGAATGGCATTTACTAGCGAACCAGATAAGAGGGGGCTGGGCTTGATCCGCCCGCCCGGGTGAACAGCCTGGGGGTTCTGGGAACCCGGGGTCTGGGAACCCGGCTGCATCCCCACCCCCTCAGCGGAGCTCAGCTCCCCAGAGAGCGCGAGGACCCCCGGTCCCAGGGAGCTGTGCAGAGAATGGGGACCAGCTTGCACACTGGTGAGCCCGCTGGGCCATCCACACCTGGTGGCAGGTGGCAGCGCGCCTGAAGACAAAAGGCTTTTGTGGGCGGGTTGGCGCCATCTGGGAAATGCTCACGGAATGGCCATCTGCATTCTGTCTCCCCCTCCGGCCGCAGAGCGGGAGAAAAGGGGGTGCCCAGCTACGAAGGGGGAGGCAGGAACTCCCCTTTAACCCTTCGAGGCCCTGCCTGTTAGACCTGAGACGGGGGATGGGAGACCACGAGCAGACTTTGCGGCGTCCGTCTGGGAGCCCACGGGCACCGGAGGGTCAGGGGGCCCACGTGCAGGAGGGGTCAGGGACAGGAAGTTAGAGCGGCGTCTGTGTGACGTCCGGAGCCGAGGACCAGGTAGGAAGGCCCCTGAGCCTTCAGGGGGGACAAGGGTCATCCACAGGGTGGCGAGAAGAACAGATGTTCAGCAATTAACAGTTTGCCCTGCCCTACAGATGGGCCATAAAAAGTTGATTCTAGTGATAACTCTTATTATAAGCAAAGTCCCTAGTTTAAATTCTCGAAGGGGAAGAATTAAAGTGTTTCTTGAGCCTGCAAGGCCTCCCTTGGCTTCAGCTCGAAATAATTCACCTGCTGATGTGGGCAACTGGGGGAGGGGGTGTCATTCTTAACCCCGTCGCTTTCCAAGGCGGAAGGTGGTGCCACGCCTCCCCAGAAAGGCCGGAACTTACCCTGATTGCAGAAGTCTCTATGGGGGGAGTTTCACCGCCCACATTAGCCACCAGCCCGTGTAGGGAGCAAGGCACTCCCATCGGAGCTCTGCCCTGGGCCCTGGGTTGAAGCTTTCTGCTCGTCAAGCCAACCCAGCCCATTCTGTCCATAAAACGGGGTGTTTCCCGCCACCTCGTGCGTCCGCTGAGAAGGGCTTCAGACTAACCTCAGGCCAAGAGGGACTTTGCAGGGTGAATTTTACGGCGAGTTACAGCCCCGTAAAGAGAAAGCAAAGACAGAGGGGACCCCACCTGGTGCACACGCCTTGTCTATGTAAACAGCTGTGCACTGATTGCTACTTTGTTTCCTCGCTGGTCTCGATGCCACAGGACACACAGTCAGTATAAGACGGAGGCTGCCGCACGGCCGTCAGGACAGAGGACGGCTCCTGTCTCCGGGTGTGAGGCCCCCACCGGTGGGAGCCGCAGGCTGCCGCTCTTCCTCCTCTGCTGACGCTGAGCGCTGGCTGCGGCCTCTGCGTGTAAACCGTCCTTCTTATCTAAATGGGCATTCACGTTACATGACCTTACAGGGTGGGTTGTTGACTTTCGCTCGCTCGGGTTATTTATCTTGTGTGGTGTGACATAATCAGGGCCTCCGGGGCAGCACCGCGGGCACACCCTCCCGGGAGGGACGGCCCGGCCTCGGCTCCGCCCAGACGAACCTCCAGAGGCAGCAGGTCCCGCGGGGCGTGGCCCACACCTGGCCCACCTGGGCAGCCCCTCGGCTGCCTCCCGGTCTCCGGGCGTGCGCGGCTGTGAAGGACCGCGTGCTGGGCGGTGCACAAGGACACCCCAGCTCTCCTGGGCCATCCTCTCCGCCGGGCTCTTGACTTTGCTCCGGGCCAGTCGGCCGACTGCCGACAGCAGACAATACTTTCTACTTCCTTCATAGCTCCCCTGCTCTCCCCCAGCTGTTCGCTGCCCACGGAATCTAGGCCACGCGTGCTGCTGAACCGTGGCAGCCACAGCGTGCTTCCGTCTGTATGAATTAGAGCCACTCCCCTGGGCCCCCTGTGCAAACCCCGCCCCACCCCCGCCCCCACAGAGCTGCGTGCCTGCTGCACGAGATCTGAGCGTGCTTTCCTTCCAGTGTCAGCCAGGTCGTCGATAGAAGACAAGGAGCAATCCTGGGCCCCGGCCCCCCCCCCCGAATAACACCTCCTCTGCTGCGCCGGCTATCGACGTTGCCTGGATAGCCACCCTCCAGGCGCGCACCTCCGGCGGTGCTCTCAGCCCTGCTGGCGCTGCCTCCTTCCTCCCAGAGCCCAGGGCAGCTGTCCGTCCGGGGTGCTCCGTCCGCGAGGCACAACCGCAGGTGCGGGGCGGGTCAGTACCTCCCGCGGCGCTGAATCCCTCGCTCCCTGAGAGAGCACAGCCCACACCTTAGCGAACTGTCTTCTAGGACAAGAAAACAAGGCAATTAACTGTTGTGAAGGAGGAGATCTGTGCCCACGACCTGGTGTCTCCACTCGTCCCCACGTCCCCAGGCTTATTAGCAGGCTGTCTGTGACACGGTCACTGTGGTTCACCTTCGGGGTGTCCCAGAAGTGGCAGCTTTCGCCAGCAGCTCTCTCTGCGCTGGGTGTTTCGTGTTTGACCTTGCCCTCAGTCTAGCTGCTGCTCAGTCACAAATGTCTGGCTCGGGTCACCTTCCCACTTCACGACATCGCTGGGTGCGAAGGGGACACGGTCACGCCGAGGAGAGCCAGGTCCTCAGGAGGGGTGTGGCCTGAGCAGTGTCACCCAGAGTTTTACTGCTACTTTGTGGTCGACTCTCAGAGTCACAGGGTGGGAGGAGCCCCGTGGGAGGTCCCTCTCCGCCACCAGAGCCCAGCCGGCAGCCCCCCCGCCACCCCGGCCCGGCCTGGCTCAGCTGCCACTTACCTGGACGTACTTGACAGGTGACATTCGTGAAGTTCACACACATTCTTGTTTTGCTGAGTGTTGTTTTTCTTTTCTTTTCTTTTTAAAATCTGGAATGGATATTTAAATTTTACCACATGGTTTATTTTTCTCCATTGACTCAGATAATCCTATGGTTTTTATTTTTTTGTTTTATTAACATGATAAAATACATTGATTGACTGTTTCAAATTAAACCGTTTATTCCTAGGACAAATCTCGCTGGCCCCTAGGTTTTATCATATTATGTATCTTTTTACATAGTGTTGAATCTCACTTGCTAAGACTTTTTACATCTATGTTCGTTTTAATTATGATCGTCCTGTTCTGTCTTTCCCTGGTCCTGGCATCAGGGCCGCGCTGGCCTCGTTGAATGAACTAGGAGCTCCTTCGTCCTCACTCTCCAGGGCACTTTCTGTCCAGTTGCTCTTCTTCCTTCCCGAAACGTTTCGCGGAGTTCGTTAATGAAACCATCTGTGCCCGGGGTTGCCTTTGTGGGGAGTTCGTTAGTGACAAATTGAATCTCTTTAATGGCCATTAGGAGTTTCAGGCGGCTTCCCCCTGAATGCGATTTGGCAGTCTGTGTCTTTCTCGATATGTGTCCGTTTTATCTAAAGTGTCAATCATTTTAGAACAAAGTTGCCCGTGATGTTAACTTTGTTTCTCTCCTAATCTCGGCAGAACCCCCAGAAATGTTCCCGCTCTCATTTCGGATATCAGTCATTTGTTTCTTTTCTCTCTCTTTTTTTTCTGATTAGTCTGTCTAGAGGTTCGCCAATTTTATTGAAAAACTGGCATTCGGTTTCATGGGTTTTCCTCTTAAAGCTTTGTCTGCGATCATTTCATTAATTTCTGCTCCAATCTTTATTTTATCTGCTTAGTGGGGGTTGTTCACTTTCTTTTTTTCTGTTTTTTTTTAAGATGAAAATGGAGGTGATTGGTTTGAGACCCTGCCTCCTTTATTAGCAGGAACTCCCTGCCCCCTGCGGTCATCCGGTCTGATGCTGCAGCGGCCCACAGAACCTACACACGGTGTTTCCACTCCCACTCCACTGAAAATACTTTCTAATTTTTGCTTTGACTGCTTATTTGGCTGACTCGGGTGTGTGGCATGTGGTTCTCAAATCCGAGGGTTTTCCAGATATTTACTTTGTCCTTGGTTTCTTCTCTTTCTTCCTTTTTTCCCCTCCAATGCTCACAGTTCTCCCAGGCAGAGCTACATGAGGGGGTGGGGGGTCGGAAGGGCCCTAGAGCTGCAGCCTCTGCCCCTGTGGGGTCAGGGCAGCCACCCTGCTCGGGCACCAATGGGCTCGCCAGCCCAGAAACTGCCCTGAGCCCCTGGGTGCGGATGTTTAGGCCTCGGTTTCGTGACACCGTCAGGATGAACTAAAGCTGCACCCTTGGCCACGCGGGTGACTCGGCTGAAGGTTCTGGCCCTCTAGCCAGGGCTTGCTCCCTCTGTCACAGGGACTCCGGCCGGGTCCCAGCCGAGGGCCCCCCAGCGGTCCCTTCACGAGCTTTGACTCGGGTGTAGTCCAAAGTGACTCGTGCAGAAAAGACAACCCTCTCGGGAGATCCCAAGCATCTGGGGGGCTCAGTGCCGTGACCCAGAAACCCGTAAAGAGATGCGACGTGCCCTGCACCACACCACACGGGGAGTCGGGGACTCTCTAGTGACCGTTTCCCAGCGTCCCCCCCGGCTCTCGCTCACGGCGCCCAGAGGACGTGCTGCCAATGGGCTCCGGTGGTCTGGCCTGTGTGAAGGTGCCCTTTGACCCAGCACACTATGGATTGGGGTTGACCCCCACGGGCGCACGAAGACCATGTGCACTCCGCAGCGGTCAGGCGGGAGGTCAGGTTCGCCCCCGTCGTCGGTGACACGACTTCAGTGTGGAAAGTGCACGGTGGGTCCTTTCCCTAAACCGACTTCACAGCCGGCACACAGTACTGTATCGGCTGCAGGGGCACGGTGTAGCGATTCCACATTCGCACACCCCACAAACGGGGGCCCCTCACGGCCCAAGGTCGTCACAACGTCACCGACGCTGTTCCCCAGGCCGCAGACGCACCCGGGACATTCCCCCCTCCCCCCCTGCTCTCCCCCCCACGGCGGGTCGTCAGTGTGCTCCGCTCAGCTGAGAGCTTGTTCTGTGTCCTGCCCTCGGCTTGTCTTCGCGTTCCACCTCCCAGTGAACTCACCGCACGTGTATCTCTCTCTGCCCCTCCGCCATCCGCTTTCTGTTGGCTTCCACTGGGCCCAGAGACTGCGCCTGGTGTGGCTGGCCAGCTCTCCTGGTTTTCTGAGGCCCTCCCCTAGGGTTTTTCATCTGGAGGGGTGCCGCCTGCTACCTGGGTGTGCGCTCCCTCCCCCCCCCCCCCACCGAGGCTCAGGAGCTGGAAGAACAGGAAAGTCCGCAGCAGGAATGTGCGCCCAAGGTCAGCGGCTGTCCTGGGCCTGGGCCGGCGCTGCGGTCTGCACGGCGTTTGCCCCGCGGCTGAGTGTCCCGGAGCCCGCACGGCGCTTTGAAGTCGTCCCAGCCTCCAAAACTGGGGCCGGATTCCCTGCCAACATTCCAGCTCCCGGACTCCAGACCCCCAGCCCCGAGGGCCCGGCCCAGCAGGGGCCCCTGAGTGGCCCATGCAACCCCACGGACCGCGAGAGGGGCAGCGGAGCCGGATCTATCACGGGCCTGAGGGTGGCACACAGTGTTTAGACTCGACTTTGTGTAGTGCTGGGAGCCACTGGGGGCCAGGGAGGGCGAGAGGTGCTGGTTGGGGCCTCGAGCGGGGATGTGTCTGGCCAAAGCTGCCTGCGGCAGTGTGGACCACGGGATGGGTGTGGAGGCCACGGGGTGCGGCCCCGCCGTGGAGTCCCTGAAGCCACCAGCGGTCTGAAGGTCACCAAACCGAGGGTCCTTCTCTGGCCTGGCTCAGAGGGGGGACGTCGGTCAGGCCAGCGGCCTCTTAGGGGTCAGGCAGGTCAGTCCGGCTAAACTGAGCTGTTCAAAGGGCCTCTGGGAATTTCCTCTGGCTCTCAGATCACCCTCCCCGTGTTTTCTCATCCACCAGAGCGGCCACATGAGCAGGAAAATGAAGGGGAAGTTGAGACAAAGCCCCAGATCGGGGGCCGACCACACGCAACACCCTGTCCTTTCAGCCCACAGGACCGAGACAGTGACGGACCCCGTGCGCAGAGGCGTCTGGGACTCACTCTCACTGCCCGGAGTTTAGGATTCCCCCAGCCACGTGTTCTGTCTTCTGTGTGCACTGACCACGGTGAGATGTGCCGGGGCCCTGGCTGGGCCGCTCAGTGGGTTAGGGCGTCGTCCTGATGCGCCAAGTTTGTGGGTTCGATCCTCCGTCAGGGCACGTACAGGACTCAACCAGTGAACGCACAGGTGAGTGAAACAACAGAGTGATGTCCCTCTCTCTCTCCCTCTCTCTCTCCCCCCTCCCCTTTCTCTCTTTCTCTGTCCATATGTATATGTGTAAAATTTTGCAAAAAGAAAAGAAGCCAGTATATTTCCCAAGCATACATTCTGAGATGACAGACGTCACTGGATTTTGCGAGTGTTTTGCTCGGGGCCCTGAGGTCGGTTGCCTTACGGCCCCGCCGCCGGTGGTGTCCACAGATGCTGGGCTGGCCAAAAAGTTCACTCGTGGTTTTTTTTTCCCTTAAGACGGCTCTAGTGGCACGCCTTCGTCTCTAACTTCATTTGAAATGATTTTGTGAGACTGTGTTATGGGAGCCATCACATCAGGGTGCATTTCAAAAGACTGACCAAAAGCGCTGAATGTCCGTGTAGCCATTTTAAGAAAAGAAGCGACACTTTTGGCCCGGGATGCCCTGTTGCTTCCAGAAAGGCAAAAACGCGCAGCCGTGCGGTGAGTGGAGCAGGTGCTGTGGCGATCGAAGGCGTCAGGAGCCGTGTGTGCAGTTCCGCGCTGGGGATTCCTGCTGGACGGTGCTCCCCGGCCGGGCGGACCAGCCGAAGGTGGTGGCCATCACACTGAGACATTACTGAGAACAATCAGCGTCATGTAACACGGGACAGAGCCAACACACTGAAAATGCCTGAATCAATACAGTTACTGTGGAAACGAAACGCGTGCCTTCGATCTCACGGAAAGACACGAGACGAGACGGACTTCTCCCCGGCCCAGTCCTTCGCTGTGCTCTCAGCAGCGGCTCCCGGAGCTCAGGGAAGCCAGCCCTGCGCCCGGGCAGGGCTCCCATGGCCCCCCTGCCCCGCCCCTCCCAGGGTGTCCCTCGGGACAGAGCAGACCCCTGCGCACTTAGAGGCACCCAAGGGTGCTACCCTGCACCCCTGCCTCCTCGCTCTGAGGCCACGCCCGGCTGCTGGAGCCACCGTCTCCGTGCCGCAGGGACCTCCTCACGCCACACCGCACTGCACCGTGACACTGACGTGGCCTCCAGGGTCTGCCAGAGCCGCGGCATCCCCAGGGGTGTGGACCTGGTCACAGGCTGGAGTGAGTGTGACCCCCTCTGACGACAGAACCTGCGCTTCCCCACCCTCTACGGGCAGGATGCACTCCTTCCAGAAGGTTCCTCGGCCCCTCCAGAGACGGGAGTGCCGCAGCCCCCCCCCACCCCCCCATGCCCCACTGGCCTGGAGCTGAAGGCAGACACCGTGGTGGCAGCCGGGAGCCCTCCCGAACACTAGGTGTTTGGGGACACGAGAACCCAGAGCCAGCCTTCCCTCCTGTGTGCAGAGTGTAGCCCACAGACTCCATGTAAGGAGGAAATTGTCGCGTTGGGTAGGAGGCCTCGGAGGGTCCCAACGACCACCAATTTTCAGAGCCTTGAATTGACAGTTTGGAAACTGCGGCCGTTGCAGCCCGTTGGCTGGGTCCTGCCGCTCTGGAGCCACGGTAGGCAGCAGGGTGGGCAGGCAGGGCGGCGGGAGAGGAGACGGACGTCGCTCCGGCCAGCCTGGTGTGGGGGATGACGTCAGCTGGAATGACGTCAGCTGGAATGACGTCAGAGCCGAACGCCACCGAACCCCCGCGGAGGGCGGGCACAGACGCTCACCCCTGAGCCCCCGGCTGATTTAAAGAACTCCCGCGAGTTCCCAAAGGCAGAGTCAGGCGTGAAGGCAGAAGACACACTGGCCCAGGCCGAAAACCCTCTCTGGTCACACCTGCGTGGGTGCCTGTGCAGGGCAGGCTCGTCTTTCCACAAAACGCTGCAAGAAACCCTAAACCCCCTTGCACAGCCCGCGCGTGGGCGGAGGGCAAAGGTCGGCGTCCCAGGAGTTCAGGGCGGAGCGTCTCTGCCGAGGGCCTCGACGCCTCCCCTCGCTGTGCCCACGGGACCGCTCCGCTCCTCCTGTGACCTCCCAAGGGGGGGGACAAGGGTGACAGCTGGCGACTAAAATAAAAGCTTCGGGACGTAGTGGCAGGAGAGCCGGACCTACACATTCCCCGCATCCGCCGCTTGGCAGCGAGCTCTGCGCGCGTGTGCCGGCACGCTGCAATCCCTCCGCGTCCGCGTGGAACGGTCGCGGGGGAACTCGGTGCTGGGCGCGCATCACAGCCGGCGTGGGCGCGTGATGGCAGACACTCCAGCGTCTCCGGGGGGAGGGAGGGAGAGAAAGTGCTCACGGACCCGGGGTTCGCTTCGGGGAGCGGGGTTGATGACGTTCTGAGGCTGCAGAGTGGCGGTGGTCGCACCACTCCGCACAACCAGAGATGTCTGTCTGTCACCACCGGATGACACACGTAAAGTGACGGGCTTTGTGGTAGCGGAGTTGTGTCTCCATGACAATGCAGGGCTGCTGTCAGCCAGCGATGCTTACATACACACATCCTGTTTCAATAACGTACTGTGTTGTTTTAAAAAAAATTATTAAAGCCTGGTCTGAAGCACACTTGAGAGTGTCTCTTCCTCTTCCCAGGAGGCCCCCAGTCCTGAACAACCAGGTCCCCACCGCCACCCTGGGACCTCCCTGGATCTCAGTGAACTTCCAAAGGTCCCACCTCCAAATACAGAGGAAAACTTCAACCTACGACTTTGGGCAGGGACACAGTTCAGCCCATAGGACATTCCAAATAAATACCCACTGTGGCATCTGTATATTGATCTTCTGCTGGCTTTAAAAAAAAAAAAAGTTTGTTGCCCTGGCTGGCGTAGCTCAGTGGATTGAGCGCGGGCTGCGAACCAGGCATCGCAGGTTCGATTCCCAGTCAGGGCACATGCCTGGGTTGCAGGCCACGGCCCCCAGCAACCGCACATTGATGTTTCTCTCTCTCTCTCTCTGTCTCCCCCTTCCCCCTCTAAAAATAAATAAATAAAATCTTTAAAATAAAACAAAGTTGGTGACATACTTCAAGCGGGGTGAGCCTGCCCTGCAGACCCCGGGTCGGCCCCCGGGACCCTCCCTTCTCGGGGAAGGCGAGCCAGGCCTGGAGAGCGAAGGGAAGCGCTCTCAGGGACCCTGCCGGGGAGAGGGGGCCGGGCCTGAGCTGGTGTGTGTGTGCGACCCTGGACCTTGCAACTCAGACTGGGGTCCCCGGCAGCCACTCTGCCTGGCTGGGAGCTGTTTCGAAATCCAGACTGGCAGGTCCCGTCCTGACCCCGCTGGGTCGACGCTACATTGTAACAAGATCTCAGGAGTGTCTTGACCTAGTCCAGTGCCTGAAGCACTGCTAGGACAAAGGTGGCCCTGGGGTGCAGCGTCCCTCCTGTTTTCCTCCAATGCCAGGGCGGGCTCAGGGGCTCTGGGCACTCCAGGCCCCCCCCCCCGCACTGGCTGTGGGGAGGACGCTGGGGCTGCTGCGGTCCAGGGCGGGCCCGCACCAAGGAGAAGGTGAGGCCTGGGGGGCAGGGAGTGGGAGCCGGGGAGGGGCGCAGGGTGTGGGGGCGGGAAGGGCAGGGGAAAAAATGTCCCAGAAGTGGCCGCAGCAGCCCTGGCCTCAGCAGCAGGAGCAGCTGTTGCTCCCCGGGCGTGGAGCTGGCCGCATGGCAGTGGGGAGCGGCGGGCAGGGCTGTGCGCTGACAGCTGGCACAGGGCACCAGGGCACCAGGCCGGCGCTCAGCTGTGCTCCCTGGAGCAGGCAGGGGGCTGCAGGGCTGTGCCGGGGCCCGGCGGCTCCAAGTCTCCCAGGTGCCAGCGGTCACACCACTAAAACGCCCTTGGGTTACCTGTGACCCACGGGCCAGACCTTCTCCAGGGGGGTCAGGGGGCCTGGGCCCCGGCCACAGCCCCTTCTCCCCTCCGGGCTCCCTGCCTCCCAGGCTGCGGGTCTGCACCTGCCGCTGTGCCCAGAGCAAGGCAGCCTCTGCAGACGCTGGGAAGGACTGCTGGTTCCCATCCTACAGGTGGGAGGACAGCCTGGAGACACACGCACTGGCTCCCCGCACTCTCTTCTGTGGAGCAGCCACTGCCCCACCCCCACCCCCAGCTCCACCCCCACCCCCTAGGCCCCTGCCTCGGTGCTGGGGGCAGAGATGCAGGGAACTGAGACTGATGGGGCGGGCAGGAGACTGCGGACACCCTGGGACAAAACGTATACTGAACACGCCGGCTATCGACACATCTGTAATTCATCCACATAAACGCGTACACCCATGTATTTGTTCCTACGCGGCTACCCACACCCACATAAACTGTTCGCTATAGGCGTAAACAAACTTTTGTTTAAGTACACACACAGTGATAAGTGCTCAGACGAAAATCGGCAGGACAAGGGGAGCCGGGCCTTCCTACCCAGGAGGCTGCGGTCAGAGCATAGGTGCCAGCGGCAGCGCAGGCCGAGCCCCAGCCCCAGGCCCCAGGTGGCGGGCCTCTGGGGAGCGGTGAGCTCCAAGGCCAGGCGCACAGGTAGGAATGCCATTCTGGGTGGGCACCCCGCCTAAGCCCCAAGGCCTTCGGTGCAGCCGCAAGGACTTTGAACTCCGGCTGCAGGCTGGCCTCCCCGCTGTTACCGACAACGCGGGGATCCGCTGGGAGGGCTGGGGGAGGGGACTCGGCACCTTACCGAGTGCAGGGTCCCCGGAGGGGCGCCTCCTCCCACGCCGACCACTCGGGCCTGCGCCTTCTCGGTCTTTTATTCCCAGTCCCTTGTGGGTCAGACTTTCTCCCCGGCCCAAATCTCTTTTTCTGCTTTGGGGTGAGTGAGGAGGAGTGTGAGGGTGAAGTCGGGGCAGATCGGGGCGCCCGGGTGACTGGCTGGGGCGCCAGCCTGGGCTGCTTCTGCTGCGGTTTCGGCCCCGGGGGCCGCCCTGGGCGCCTCCACGGGGCTGTGCAGCCTCAGCGCCGGGCAGGGCGGCCTGGCAAACTTTCCCGTGCTCCGGGTAGGAGCTCCGGCTCCAGCCCCAGCCCCAGTGTTTCCGATTTCCCAGGACGGGGGGCGGGGGCGGCGCATTTCCAACCAGCCCCCGGGTGCTGCGGGACAGGGACCCACTTTGAGACCCTCCGCACTAGGTGTTTGCCCCGCGCAGGCAGGTTCAGTTGGGCTCCACGGTCTTCCCGGTCCGGCGACACTGGTCACTCGCTGCTGCTCCTTCTGCAACCTCAATCCTGCCCACGCCGGTCCGCCCACCTCGCCCTCCTCCCGCCGCGCCGCTGCCAGGTGGTTCCCCTCCCTCCGCCCCACCCCGCCGCCGCCTCGCAGCCGCGCCTCGGGCCCCCACCGGCCCCGAAGCAGCGCGCTCCCTCCTGGGGCGGAGGTCCTGGGAGCCGGCCGGGCGGGGCGCTGCGGCGGGGGCGGCGCTCGGTGGGCGCGGCGGAGCCAGCCGGGCGGGGGTGCCGCGCACCTGGCTCACAGCCCCTCCCCGCGCGGCCCGGCCCCCGCCTGCCCCGAACGCCTCCAGCCCCCGCCCGGAGGCCCGCGGCTGTCCTCCGCCGGCGCGCGTGGGCGGACGATGGGTCAGCGCGGAAAAAAGTGAGTGAGGACGGCGGCCGCAGCGAGCGCCTGACTCGGCCCGGCCCGCCGGCTCCATGGACGCGCCGTGCGCCTCGGCGGCCAAGCCCCCCACCGGGTAAGGGGCCGGGCGGCGGGGACGCGGGCGGCGGGGAGGGCGCGGGGACCGGGGGGGAGTGCGGGGCGCCGGGGAGAACGCCGGACCGCGGGGCGGGGGCGCAGGCAGCAGCGCTTGCTGCGGGCCGGGCGCCCGCCCTCTGAGGGGAAAGGGGTTGTGTACTTTCTGCGCTCCAGGCGTTGCCCAGGTGACAGTGTCGGGCGGAGAGGGCCCGAGCCCTTTTCGCGCGCGCGCGTGAGTGTGCGCGGGCGCGCGCCCTTTCCCGGGTCCCCGCAGGCAGAGCCCCGGCCGAGCCCCCGCGACCCCTCGGGCCACGCCCCGGGGGGAGGAAGGCGGCGGAGGCCCGGAACTCCGACTCCAGCCGCGTCTCCGCGGTGCCGGCGTCTGGGGCCTGGGATCCCGCAGGGCGAGGGGGCGGTTCCGAGCCTCGGCAGCCGCTGGGCCCCGCGGTCGCGGAGGGTCGTGTAGAGGGCACGGCCTGCAGGTTTTCCTGACAATCGCCCCCGTCCCCGACTTTATTTTCCGGGGCCCCGGGGCAGTGGACGGAGCGCCCGGTGGAACCCAGCTGACCAGGGGCCACGGCCTTGGACCTAAAGTCAGGGCTTCCGGCCCGGCCGCTGCCGGCACCTAAACGGCGTGTTTCCGTCTCACACCTCGCGTGTGCGGATCACAAGCCGCACGCACACTTGACTCGCAGAAAGAGTCACCCCCCTCCCGCCGGAGAAACACCCTGCCCTTTGCCGGGGCCCGAGCTGGCGCTGGAACCGCGCGCGACCCAACCAGGCCGCGGGCCTCGCGCAGGGGCGCGCGCCGCTCCTGAGGGCAGGAGCCGCCGCCCGTGAGTCCTGCGAATGGAATGAGCGGGGCGGCGGCACCTGCTCCCCAGGGGCCCGCTTTCCGCTGGGCAACTGCTCTTGAACCAGGCCGCTTTGGGGACAACTAATCTCTTTCCTCCGCACTTGCGTCTCCCTGACTCACCCTGCCCCGTGCGCGTGGGCCTCTGTGCCCCGCGCCTGCAAGAGAGGCCTTCGAACTGGCTGCAGAACAAAACAGAACAGGACGAAAACCCCTCCCTTTCGTGCCAGGAAACAGTGAGCCAGGTTAGCAAACCGAATAATGCTGAGGCCGAGGAATGTTGACTACAACTTTTTTTTTAATTGCACTTGGTGGCGGTTATGTAATTCCTGCTGAACAAACAAATCACACCCCCCCCAGAGGAAAGTAAGTGTGGGCCCCGCCAGGACAGGGGCGCGAGTCGCAGAATCACCTTTGACTCTGCGTTTCCCTGGGAGACTGCGTCATTGCGTCACTGCCACCTGAGGTGGGACCGTGGGGAGAGAGCACTTCGAAGAGGCCGGAAACAGTGATGAGAGTGCCTGTAAAGCATTTGGAGAATTCAGACTGCGGAAGTGTGACCCGGAGACGCCCCTTTCCCGCCTGGGGCTGCACCCAGGGTGTGGTCCTCACGGCCTTTCGGAGCTGGGGGGGGGGCCCTCTAACCCTGCATCCCCAGAGACGCGCAGGACGCTCACTATGATAAGGCTGAGACGTGGCCTGGTTCCCGCCCCATGTGCACACCCCCAGCACCCGATCTGCTTCTCTGGCCAAGCAACAGGGGCGCACGGCCTGCGACCTCTATGATCCCCAGTTAGTTCCCCCACTGGTGTTTGTCCGAGTGCCTTCAAGGAGAGGCATGGAGAAAGTATCCATGTGCTTCTGTGTTCCAGACAGGAATTGCCTGTTTCATAACAGGGTCCTGTGGGTTAAAGCCCAGGGAGAGAGCCCGTCTTGGGCGTTTTGAATCTTTTATATCACATAGGTGTATCGCTTGCTTCCAGGAGAGATAAGGAGTGAGATTTCTGGCTTAGGTGCGGGCTTGGTGGCTTGGTGGCCATGGGGTGCTGGTGGCTCTTTGGGGCAGTGGGGGTCCCCCCTCTGAGACCTGCTCCTCTGTTGCCTGACAACGAGGCTGACCCCCCTGCCCCCGCATGCCCCCTAGCCATATCCTGGCTCTCCAGGGGAATAAATGTGGTTTCCCCGGGGCTGCCGCCGAAATGCTTAGCCAACCAGACAGGCAGTCGGCGATCAGTTTTCCGACTGATGTCACGAACGTGACTCACTCTGGCGTAGAAAATTGCTAGTTGGGCACGACGAAGGGAGGGGATTTCACGTTGCACAACCAGCTCCCCCGGAGCCCCTCCTGAGGGCTGCTGCAGGGGCTGGGAGGTTCGAGAATGCAAATTCACGGATCGGATGTCTGACTGAATTATTCATAGGCAGTCGATTCCTTATCTTTGCTGAGAACACAAGTCGGCGTGTTTAGTGGGATTGAGATTGTGTGTGTCCCTTGGTAATTCTATTAAAACAACGGCCGGTGACTCGTTTCACCGCTGGGGAAAACCGTGCTTCTAGGAAGGAGGACGCACTCAGGGAAACTCCCGAGTCAGACTTGGTGTGACCTCAAGGAATTTTACTGCTCAGCGGACGTGTGATGATGGGCAGAATGTTCTAGACCACGGGGAAAGGCAAGTTGCCTTTTGGTAAAGTTTTAACACGTGTTTGTCAGAGCCTCCCCATGGCTGGTGGTGGCCCACAGGGCCGCGTCTCCCGCGGGCCCGGTGCGGGGAAGGGACGGGGTGTTCGGGGTCTGGCGGAACACGGGTGACGTTGTTCCTTAGGGAGGAAACGCGTGTTCCCCGAAGTGGAGCGCTCTCCAGCGGTGGGGAATGCCCCAGCGGCGGCGCATTGGGTACATGGCCGTATCCAAGCCCTGTGCTTCCAGGAAACTGGGCGGAAGTTTCCGGTCAGTTTTATCCACAGGAGAGCTTCCTGCCGATACAGCTGGCATTCATCACTCTAGCAACTTAATCAAGTTATTAGCACAAGGAATACTTTTTAAAAATTAATTGAAGTGGGGAACTTGAGTGTACCCACTTTCTATTGAGGACAGCAGGCCTGCTGCCCTTGTAGCCAAACACAAGGACATTTTTCCCGCAGCTCTTACAAGCGTGCAAATACTGATGGAGTGTCAAGTGTGTGCCCTAGGAAGACACTTACATGGGTAGCTTTTTTTCCCCCTAAGTTTTCTGGGAGTTTGACTAACATATTAGAGAATGTGTTTGCATTGTTTAAAATGATCGCATGTATCATGATTTGTCCCATTAAGTTTTTCCCATTTAATTGGAACTGTGTTTTTAAAAGAGGTTACTTCTGAGCTATTCTTTTTTTTTCTATTAAATTTATTGGGGTAATACTGGTTAGTAACATCATATAAAGGAGCTATTCTTTATGTAGACAGTTCATCCTAGAATGTAGAAGTCAGATATGATTTGATGTGAAGTAGAAAGTGGGCCTAGGAATTTTATTATTGTGTAATTACAATTTTTCTTAATAAATGCAAGGGGTCAGACACGTTCCTGACACAATATCAAACAATCTTAGAGCGTTCCGAATGTGTCCCAGTGTTTGCGGCTGTGTGTGCGTGTGCCGGAAGTAACAGATGGTTGAATGTGCTCAGTGCCAGGCCCCCGCCTCCTGGAACTGCGTCCCCGGCATCCCCGCCTCTGCCCTCTGCCCTCTGGGTGCCCCGCGGAGGGGCAGCCCCACACACGCAGGGCCGCACCCCGGGGCCCCTTTAATTTGGGATCTGGGAAGAGAAGCCGTAAAATCCGTGTGCACCCGAGACGGCGGCCATCATTATGAAGGAAACAAGATTATAGGCTGTGCCCACAGACCGTAATGAGTGGTTGAGGTTTCTAGGCCCTGCCGCGCTTGGCTATTAAATTTATCGTGAAGCATCGTCTTAAAACTGATGAGACGTCTGAACGAGGGAGCAGGAATATTTGATAGTAAGTGTGTTTGGGTCGAGGAGGCACAGATTTAACACACGGGCTCTCGGCTCTGTCTGCCGTAGCCGTACACGGGCGAACACAGTCGTCGGAGGGAGGGTTTCGCTACCTGTGACTCCGCTCTCCCTGCATCCACGTCCGATGGCCGGGGTCCGGGAGCTTGTGTGTCGGTTCGTTTCAGTCACACATTTCCAGTCGCTTCCACCGCAACAGAACACAGATTTGGTATATATATGGACGCTTTTATGTATCTTCATCTTTGTACTTTTTCTCCACTTAAAATATTTAACACGGCCTATTAGTGATAGGTAAATAGATAAATAGATAGAGATAAGAGGCCTTCGTGATCAATTTTAAATTTCAGCCCCGCGCCCTCCCACTTCGTACCTTGGCTTCCTCCCTGTCACCTGCGCCCCGGGCATCCACTGCTCCGGGCCACCTGCTGGCTTTCAGAGCCCGCACAGGTGGCCGTGGCCGCAGCCTGTGGCCTCACTTTTCCTCCGTGTGTCCCTAGGTTTTCACGTTTCCCTGTCTCTCCCTGCGGTCCTGTTAAACTTCCTTCTCGTGTGTGGTTCCTGGGCTTTCCTTTGCGTCTTACGAAGCTCCCAGTGGTGGCTCTCTCCCAGCCCCGACGGTGCTGATGCCGCACGGGGTCTCGCTGCGTGCTGGGGGACGGGGTGGTGGGGGGGGGAATCCCCACAGCGTCTGCATTTCCCACTCCTGGCCCCCATCCCACACCTGAGGAGCAAGCTCCCGTCCCAGCTGCGAGGGGCCGTGCAGCCTCAGGAGGTCCCAGGATTCCTTCTGTCTCCTGCAGGTCGAGCCCAGTGAGAATGCATACATCCCACAGCGAAAACCACTTTTATTTAAAAAGAAAAAGGAAGAACAAAGGAAAAGCTTTTCAAGCAACCGTGAGCACGCAGTTTGTTCAGTTGCGTGTGACTGGGCAGGCTCCCAGACCGCACACCAGCGTGCAGACTCGCCCCCCCGACACCCCGCCCCCCGACACCCCGCCCCCGGGGCCTGCAGACGCTCCGGCTGCTTTGGCTGCATCAGTGGCGTCCTTGTCCCCGCCCCCCACGTATGTGTCTGACACGAATCCCCAAGGATGAGCCAGATCCCACGAGGTGTGGTCCTCATTCATGACCCCCCCCGCCTTGCCCCCTCAGCTCGGTGCCCGAGAACCAGAGGAGGAGCCGTTCACTGTGTTTGGGTCGCTTTTGCCTTCCGGTGGCCCGCTGTCCTCCGTCGGTCGTCGGTCGGTGTGGCAGGCGTTGCTGCCTCCTACTGAGTGCAGGGGTGGGGGTGGCGCCCCAGGCTGTGGGGGGGGGCAGCGCTCCCCAGTCCCGGATGCCTCCTGCCGGGTCACGAATCCTGTGTGCCTTTCTGCGACCCTGGCCAGCCAGGCGGGCCTAGTGGAGGGGACCCGGGCTCAGGAGCAGGGAGCCCGGTGGGCCCCGCCTGGGCGGCGAGGGACACCCGGTTGTCCCTCCCTCGGGAGTGTGGTTCCGGGTTTCGTTGCTCCACTCCGCCTGGGCTCCACTCCCTCCCCGGGCTCCGCGGGGCCTGCACCGCCCTGCCTCCCCACCCAGCACGCTCGAGAGCTCGGGTCCTCCCCGTGCTCACCGCCGGGGGCCCAGTCTTCACCGGCCGCCGAAAGGCCCGGGGGAGCGGGCCCAGAAACCAGGGGGTTTCAGCCGTCTGTGCTGAGAGGGTCCTATTCCTAAAGCTCGGTGAGGACGGGGGTGGGGGGGGGAACAGCCTGATGGCTGACCCTGCCCCTCCCCCCAACACCAGAGCCTGAGAGACCCCGGTTTCATCCGCAGGGCTCCCAGCGGAGCCGCCAGAGGCGGCGGGGCAGGGCGCAGAGTGTGGCCGTGGTGACGGGACCAGGCCCGGCTGGCCACTGGCGTCTCTCTGGGCAGCAGTGCCCCTGCTTCTGAGCACAGAGAAGGAGGGTGTGCCCGCCCCACCCAGGAGAGGGCTGCCACCCAAGGGTGGCGGGGACCGGGCTTGTGGGTCGGGGGCCCACATTTCTCTTGGACCAATGTCTGTTCTTGTCATCCTTGCTGCACCCCCATCTTGGCTTCTCGGGAAGGGGTACCAGCCGAAAGGGGGGGAGGGAAGGGGGTTTCCGAGTCTGAGCTCCTGGCGTGGCTGTGGCGGGGGGGGGCACATCAGGGCGTCGTCCTCCCTGCTGGCCTGGGGTGGGGAGGGGGGGGCTGGTTCTCAAGGACGCCGGGTGCTGGCCTCCGCGTCTGCGCCGAGAGAAACACCCAAGGGGTGGGCCCTTCCGACCCGTGTGAATAGCTCCGACCAGCAAAGAGTGGGTGAGCGAGTGGCATGTATGTGTGTTGTGTGTGCGTGTGAGTGTGCGTGTGAGTGAACACACGTGTGAGTGTGTTCACACACGTGCCCGTGGGAGGGAGGTGGGAGCTGACTTCCAGCCCTTGGCCCAGCAGTGCACTCCCAAACCAGATTCCCCAGCCTGCCGTGTGTGTGGGGGCTGGATTTAAACGCCCGTGGGCGGGCGCGCTCAGGCAGCAGCAGTGTGTGTGCGTGCTCTGTGGCCGGCTCCGGGGGCTCCGCGCAGCTCCGCTGGCCGGGGCCCGGTTCCGCAGGACAGGAGCGGAGCCCAGCAGCGTCCAGAGCCGGAGCCCTCAGGCGGCCAAGGGACAGACGCGCCCCGGCCAGAATCCCGGCATTCGCCACTGAGAGCAGTGTCCTGCCAAGGCCCCCGTGGTCCACCCGTCCGCCCACCTGCGCCCCCCCAAACCTCCGTGCGTCTGTGATTATCAGGTGGAGTCGGTCGGGGTGGAGCTGAAGGCTTTCTCCCGCCCTCTCTGGGTAGGAACCTCCCTCACACGCGGTGGTTAACTCGGTGTCCTGGCACCGCCTCGCACAGGGAGTGGGGAGCGCGGATGGCAGACGCTCGCAGATGCTCGCAGACGCTGAGTCACCGGTTCGATCCCCAGAGCTGCGGGGGGAAGGAAGTCTGTGCACGCCCCACGCCCGAGGCCCCGGAAGCCCCGCCCATCCTCGCCCCTCAGACGGGTCTGATCGTTTTCACGCACAGACCCGTCGCTGAAGAATATGCCGGAGTGAGGTCAGGGTGCAGGTTTCACAACGTTCGACAGAGTGTGAAAACTAGTTGGGAAGCTGGACTCCTTTAAACTGAAAAGGACTGTAACTGAACTATTTCCTCCCTCTTTGTCCCTATTTTCTCACCGCAATGTTTCACATGTGTGGAGTGGTGAACTTGGGGCGACACATTTTTCTAGACGGAGGAGACAGGACTGCCTCACCTCAGCATCTCAGTCACCTTGTTGGCGGTGACATCCTGCCGCCAGCAGCAGACCGGTCCCCTGCCCTGCACTGGGCGCGTGCACCCCCACCGGCCCTCCGCTTCGGGTGGCAACGCCCCCGTCCGGTTTCCGGGTGGGACTGTCACGTGGCCCGGGCGGGCCTGCTCCCCCTCCTAGTGGTCCTCGCAGCACGAGAGCTAGAAGCCCGGGACACGGTTTCCAAAGTCCCTTTTCCTAAAGCCACCGCCTGCTTCATGCAGGAAGCCAGGGTGTCTGTCACTCAGCTGTGTCTACACCGCCGACGTTTCTCAGCCACGTTTTCCTGAAGCCACAGTCACTCGGGGGCAGCGGTGTGCCTGCTTCCTCCTCGTACGGGGCCCTCGTGACGTTACCCGCCCCCCCCCACCCAGCCGCCACCACGTGGATGTGTCTCCAGATGTTTAACTCCTGGGGCCCACAGGGGGAATGTGCCGTGTGGGAGGCACTCCCACGGTGCGGCCAGCGAGGACCACGCCCGGCCGCCATGGTGGAGCCCAGAACGGGTGTGTGGGTTGGCGTGGAGCGTCGGTCGAATCCCACCGTCTCTTCTCTCCCGGCAACTGGGCAGCCGGGACCCAGCTGATGGATGGGGAGCCGTCTCAGAGCGAGTCTTGTGGCCTGGGTGCTGCCGCTCGCTCCTCGGTCTCCGGCCCCCCACGGGGGGGAGCTCAGAAGGAGGAGAAAGGCCGGGTGGGGCCTTGCAGAGCTGGCTGCGGTCCCCTGTGTCTGGCCGTGCTCTCCGTTTGGTTCCAGGGGCCGTGGGGGGGGACACGCTGACCGTGTCAGCAAGGCCCACTCACTGGGCATCCCACCAGCGTCCAGCCGGGGGCTGCTGAGTGTCAGGCAGGTCCTGTGGACACGTGAGTGAATTTGACTGTGAACTCTTCAGTCCATATTGGCTGTCTCCTGTCTCCAAATTTTATGCAAGGGCCTAAAACATGTCTGAAAGGGTCACCCTGAAAGTGAGGTCCGCTCTATAACTGTCAGTGAGGCTCGGGGGCCTGTCAGCTCAGCCCTGCACCCCGGAACACTCTGGTGTGTGGGCCCGGGGCCTGCAGCCATGGAGGGGGCAGCAGCTTGCTTCTGAGCCCGCGGCCTGGTGAGGGCCGTGTCGTTGCCGTGGCCGCAGCATTACGTCAGGGGAGCCGGGCCAGCGATTTAGCGCGTGCCAGAAAGTGAGTCACCTGCCCGCCTGCCCACGGGGGCGGCGGCAACATCCGTGATGCTCGGATCCCTGAGCTTTCCGCCTGGGGTCCTGTGGGAGAGTTGGGGTGCCGTTCCTGGGGGCCACAGTGAACCCAGGCGAGCGCCCTGCCTTCCGGAAGCACCCTCGGCACCGGCAGGGCGGCTCCTGGGAGACGTGTGTGCTCTTCCCACGGTGCAGCTGGGAAGGGTCCCTCCACTGCCTCCCTCATGGGTGGGGGGGGAACGTGGAAAGAGACTCACAGGAGGCTCTCCCAGGACGCTGCCCTCCTGACCCCCTGTCTGGGGGGGGGGGACATGGACGGGAGTGCGCGCGGTGTGCGAGATGGGGACGCTCAGAGGGGCAGCGGAGTGCTTGGCCGTCTGTTTAAAGTTTGGGGGGCGGGGGAAGGCTCCAGTTCTAGGGCCTGCCCTCCCTCCAACACGACCTGTGCGCCCTGTGGGCAGAGGGGGGGGGCTAACACATGGAGAAGGTCAGGCGTTGCTGTTTGTGCTGAGATAGAATTGATGGATGCGTAACATTGTACTCGTTTTAGCTCTACAACGTGACAGTTTGGTACGTGAGTATGTGGTGAAACAGTTACCAGGGGAAGTTCGGTTGATACCCACGCCTCACGCAGTCACCAAAGACACTCTTTTCTGGAGACGGGGACCGTCCACAGGCGTGGAAGCCGGGAAGCTGGCCCGTGCGCACGCGGCAGGATTGCCCGTCCCGGTCTGCGAGGGCCACCCTGGGGGCTGGGAGGGGACTGTGGGGGATCCGCAGGGGGCCCTGCGGGGTGCGGAGCCTCGAACACTGTCGGCTCTTTCCATCCGAGCCCGTGGGGGCCTTCTCCTTTCCCTGCGTCCCGTTCCCCGGGGGCTTTCGGTGAAGACCCGCCTCGGCTTCTCCCGGGGGCCCTGGGCAACCTGCTGGCCCGTCCCGGCTGAAGATGGCTCCCCCATTCGCCCATTCATCCATCCGTCCTCCGGGTGAGGCCTGGAGTGACCTGTATGAGTGCGGGCACCGCCCCAGCTTCTGGGCGTGGGCTTGCTCTGAGGGAAACTGTAGGCGTGGGGCACCGTTGTCCTCCGCCACCAAACGTGCTCCCCGAGGCCTGTGTGGGTGCATGTCACTGCGCTTCCCGTGGTTCAGGCTAGTGGCTTTGGGGACGGGCAGCCCCACTGTGCATCGAGCACTCCTCGGTCCCCGGCACCGGCCGTGAGGGGGCCCCCCCCGGGCGGGTCAGAAGCAGCTGCTCTGGGAAATACCTGCGCGCCCGTTTGTCGGAAGATCAGCTGCTGATCGAAAAGACGAGAAATAGCCAGCCTCTGTGAAAGAACGCTCTGGCGAGAACAGCGAAACCACAGAAAGAAAGTGAAGCCACGCTGAGTTCTCTCCTTGCCCTCATCCGATTCTCTTCCAGCCTCGGAAGGCCAACTCCGAACGGAAGTCCTCTGCGGGGGGTTATTCCTGTGCGCACTTTGCACCCCATCTGCTCCCACAAACGGGATGGGTGTTTAAGGACAATACCATCCATGTTCACTGGTAGAGATCCCCTCTAAGTGGCATGCGTTTCATTAGCTGTAATTTTTTTTTCAGAACATCAGAGTGCATTGAAACGCGCCCACGCGCTGTCATCCTGGGTGGGTGCGGGCACGTTGCCCCCGACCTGACAGAGTCCAAGTGGACGGGGGAGGTCGGGTCCCCCAACAAGCGTCCCACGCGGAGCTGCTGGGGGGCTGGGAGCCGAGCGCCCCAGGAGCGCCCACAAGGGAAGGGCAGCCCGTCCCGCTGGCAGGGCGGGGCCGCGAGCCAGCAGGGTTATTTTTATGAAAGGCCTTCTCAGAAAGAGGTGGCGCTGAAACAGTTGTTAAATATAACACCCCTGCCGACGCCCAGAGCGGCCAGGCGGAGGGGCTGGCAACGCCGCGCCGAGATCAGCTCATGGACACCGGCACCGGGAGCTGCATTCGGTGGGCGTTCCTTTTCCCCTGACAATTGGAGAGGAGAGCTAAGAGGTGTGGACAGGTGCAGAGGACAAGCCTCCACGAGGCTGTCAGCATGGGGTGCCCGGTCTCCGGGAGGTCGCGTGCGCTTTGCCGAGGTGGGGGGGACCCTGACCTCGCGTAGACGTCCCCCTGGATGGGGCAGGGCAGCCGTGACTGCTGGCGCCGCCCACACTCCCGGGAGTCTGCCTCTCCTTCCGGTTAACGGGGCGGCATTTCACAAAAGAAGTAAATCCAGTAACGTTCATGGAACAGGTGACACAGGTGAAGCTTTTAATTCTGCGTCAGCAGGGCAGAAGCCGAGCATGACGAGCCCCACGCTGGGTCCCCAGACGCAGACGTCCGTGGGTGCCCCTGGGCCAGCGAGAGCAGGGGCAGGACCGCACCCAGCCGTCATTCAGACGCTGCCGTGGGGACTACAGTGGCCCCTGCCTGACGGAAGCTGAGGCTAACCGCTGTCGGGCAGGGGCTGAGGCTCTCGTGCTGAGGTCGCCGCGTGGCCAGGTGCCCCTAACACGCCACAGTGACCGGTCCTGCAGCCAGCGGCCCTGCGGGTTCTCACAGACACGCTCGGTCACGCTCTTCTCCCCAGCGTTTTGGAGAGGCCTCTCTCAGACAGTGCGTCCGTTTTTCTCCGTGCCATGGAGACAACGCACCGCAGGCCGCACCCGCCGGTCAAGATCGGGGTGGGCTCGTACACAGACGCCGGGGCGCACGGGTCGGAGAGTGTTGGCCGACGTTTCCGCCTTTGCAACAGTCACCCGCAAAGATTCAACGCCCTCCTGTCCGGGCCGGAGGCTTCCGGAGCCTCTCTGCAGCCGGGCAGCCACTGACCCGAAGCCTGTCCCTGCAGGCGACTTTGCGCATTCTAGAATCTTCTCTGAGTGGCATTGTGCACACTCGTTCTCCTCTAGTTCTTGTACGCGGCACGGCTGTGTCGACGTGCAGTTACACCGCAGTGTCCTGTATAGTGTGGCGGGGCGTGTCACTCACCGAGTCCTTTACAGCACGCCTGCCTGTTCTCTCGTCGACACACGTGGGTGTGGGTGGCTCCGGCTTTGCTCCTGCGAACGTCCATGTGTCGTCTTCCCGTGGACCTGCACCCCCTTTTCTTGGGCGACTACTGAGGGACGCGGTAGCGGAGCCCCACGGCAGGCACATGTCTGCAGGGAGTGGAACCGCTCCACCCAGGACCGGGGGGGTTTCCGCTGCAGGGGGGCCCGGCACCTGCGACCCAGTGAGCACCCACCCCAGGGGCCCTGCGGTCCCAGGGGTCCAGGTCCTCGTCACTCTGGACGTGCCAGGAGCACAGACAGCTGGCTGGGAGCTCGCCCCCGGGCCCCGCCCCGGAGGCGGGCCCAGGTACACCTGCCCGGCTCCGATTCAGCCCTTTTATTTCTATGTCATTGTCACTTATGTTTAAATCATACTCACCCTGAAAGGTGAGAAAAGATCACTTGGATTCGATGACTTTTCAGGGAGCTTCCCCAAGACTCCATCCACTCCGCCCAGTGAATGACTTCAAGTGACAAAAACGGTTATTTTTCTTTTCCAAAAATACGATGGAAGTGTGAAAACACATGAAAGTAGAGGACAAAAGTACAGAGGCTCCCAAGTGCCCGTTGTGGAGCTTCTACATTTTAATCTCTGGGGGGAGGAGCATCACTACTTCACGGGAAAGGCCCAGGGCCGGCTGAGCGGCGTTCGCACACGCTCCCTGGGCACCGCTGGCTAACGGGGCCGCCGGGACTCTCCTTCCTTCCTTCCTCCTGAGCGCCGAGCTTCCTGTTCCCGCGGAAACCTCCCAGGCCGCCCTCAAGGCCGCCGTGTGCACGATCGTGGGAGCTGCTCAGGCTGAGCCTGCCGGTTGGCACCGCTGGTCCGAGGAGGAGATGGCCCCCGTCACCTCCGGCCAGGCTGACCCCTGCCGGCCCCACCACTGCCAGCGCCTCCTCGCTGCCTTCCCGTCTCTTCCTGGCCCTGCAGCTCCCTCTGCGTCTCGGCCCCGCGCCCGTCTGCCTGTGTGCCTGAGCCACCAGGGTGGGTCGGGGTGTGTGCTGTGTGCCCCGTGTGCAGATTCGCGCTGCCCCCCCCACCCCCAGGCCCGGGCTTCCTTCTAGCAGGGTGGGGGCGGGTCGTGACCCCGCAGCACAGGGCGATACTGTCCCGGCAGGGACCAGCCCAGAGCAACCAGCATCGCTCCTGGGGTCGTCTTGCCGGAGGCGGGAGCCCGGAGCCCCCGGGAAGCTCAGCCCTGCGTCTGCGGGGAAGGGTGACTTGGCATTTACTGGGATTCTCTGAACCTTCCGAAGCTCGGGGAGCAGGGAGGGGGCTGCGGTGGTGAGTGGGGTCGGGGAGGCAGTGGGGAGCGGAGCTGTGGGGTTGCCTCTGGGCTCTGGGAAGACGACTCGGTCCTTCGAGCACCCCCTTCCCCCCGAGTCTGCGTCTGTCTGGGGAAAACCCACTTCTGGGCCAAAACAAGATCCAAAGGGAAGCCGATCAGTACCCCCGGAGACTCCCTCTCCTCCAGCCAGGGTCCCGGGGTCCCGGTGACCTCTGCCGGGGCAGACCCTGGCCCTCGGCGGGCAGGCCCCACCTGGCCGGCTGTTTTACCTGTTGCTTCCAAAACCCAGTTCCCCTGCCGGCCGCCAGCCCCCAGATTTCCAAGTCCAACTGATCAGAGGTGCCTGTGGCACTTCCGTGGCCTCTGGTCTCCAAGGGCACCGAGGACAGGCCTGGTGACCGGCCCGTTGCCGTGTGTCCCCGTGATAGTGTCTGACACCTGATTGTGTTTGCTCAGGGCCAGTCCCCCCCTTGCACAAGCGCTGTCTCCCTGGTTCGACTTGACCCTGGGCCCAGCCCGAGTCTCCGTGGCTTCTGTGCACGTGACACCCCCCAGCACTCTCTTGGGGCAGCTCCGTCCGTCGTCCTGCACGGCCGAGTTTCTCTGTCCCCCTTGTGTCCCCGAGGCCTTGGCGCAGGGCCTGCGTCCAGGAAGGCTGATGGCACCAGAGAGAGAAAGCTGGGCCGGGGAAGGGCGAGCGAGCAGAGCTCTGGCCAGGAAAGCGGTCGACGCCCTGGGCAGCTAGGGGCGTGCTGCTGCCCGTGGCTGCCACCGTGAGAGTGGGGCACGTGCCGGTCCTCAAAGGGGGCCTCATTTTCCTGGCCCTGAGAGGGAGCCCATGACTCACGCATGGTTGTTCCGGCCACTGCTGCCCACGAGCAGTCTGTGCCTTGCTGGAAATGTAACTCCGGTCCTCCCCCAGAAAGAAGACGTCTACCAAGAAGGGGCCGCCAGTGGGTAGCTGGGCTCTAATTTGAAAGCAGAGCCTGGCAGCCAAGTCTAAACGGGGGCTTCTCGGCAAACCGCCCACCTCTGCACTGCCCTGCCCGCGGGCACTGTGTTCCGGCCACTGATCAGCCCTTATAAAGGAGCTCCTGGGATCCTATTTCCCCCAATAGGACTGAGACTTCCCCCATCCAATCAGAGCTGTGCTGCCGTGTCCTCATTAGCATCTTCACAGAGCAATCAGAGCAGCTCCATTCCAGCCAATCAGGACAGTGCTTGCTGGGCCAATCACACTGTGAGGATTTGGAGTCCTCATTTGCATGAGAACTCACCAATCGAAGACCAGAGGCGAAGACTGCTGTCTCTCTGTCGGCTCCCCTGGGGGTGGCGACCCCGTTCTCCCCTCCAGGGAAGCCTGGAGACCACGTTTCCCCAGCTGGAGGAGGGTGTCCGGCTGCAGCAGAGCTGTGCAGCCAGAGGGGCTCACCTGCCCGTGGGTCCCCTTGGAGCTGTGCTGTTCCACAGCCAGACTGCATTGCACTTGAGCTGTTTGCACGGAATAAAGTTGCTTGGTCACCGTATCCCAAATTCGGAATTCCTGTCGGTGTTGAATGGGTGCCGATGGCCGTCGGTGACCCTTCTAATTGACGCTAGTGGTGGCCCGCCACTGTGTGGGGGGTGTGGCATTAGTGGCGGGAAGAGCGGGGGCCTGTGGCCCTGTGTCTGCAGGTGGGGACGAACGGCCCGCTGCCCTGCATCTGCGGAAGGCACAGAGGTGTGCGCGGTCCAGGCTGTCTCTTAGGTTGGACTTGTAAGGTTCTTTTTTTTTTAATAAAGATTTTATTTATTTATTTTTAGAGAGGGAAGGGAGGGAGATAGAGAGAGAGAGAGAGACATCAGTGTGTGGTTCCTGGGGGCCATGGCCTGCAACCCAGGCATGTGCCCTGACTGGGAATCGAACCTGCGACACTTTGGGTAAGGTTCTTTATGTAATGTGGATACAACTCCTCGGTCACATATGTGATTTGCAAATATTTTTCTCCCCTTCTGTCCTTTGTCCTTTGCTCTTTTAACTGTCCTAGAAAAGTAGAGGCTTTTAATTGTGAGGAAGCCCCGTATTTTTTGCACTTTATGGTTTGGACTTGCATTGGGTGCTGTGTCTAAGAATTCTTGCCTAACCCCAGGCTACGAAGATTTTTCTCCGGTTTCTACTTTTCCATCCACCTCTGCAATGAATTTTAAGTAAACTTTCATACAAGGTGTGAGATTTAGATCAAAGTCCAATCTTGCCTTCCTATTCCTCTTGGTTACCATCTTCTTTTTCTTTGGTTGAATTGGTTCCTCCCCTATGTTTCTTGGGCTGTGTTTGTCATTAGAATTATCCGGATTTTAGCAGCAAACTGGAAAGACATTATAATGTCACGACTGAAGTTCACGTCTAGAATGTGTCTGGCCCCTTTCACATGGACCAGTTGTGAGGCCCCGCAGTAAGTCACTGGGTTTTTACCCAGCCAGGCCCTATGGTTATTAGCTTCTCGGTGCTGGGCCAGCGCACAGGGTGGGGCCTGCTAGTAATTTGAGAGTGGCAACAGCTGTGCCAGTCCCCACAGGGCCACAAGTGTCCTGGAGGCGAGGCCAGCCACCCGCCGGCCGCATGGTGCGTGGGCGCAGGGATGGGTCGGAGGGAGGCGTAGAGAGAGCCAGCGCGCCCAGCCTGTGCCGCCGCCGGCTCTCTCTGTCACTGCCTGCTGCCTCCAGCCCGAAATCATCTGGACGGGCAGGCCTCGCGGGTGGAGCGCTGTGCCCGTTGTCCAGATGGCAGCTGTCGCCGGTTTTACTGCGCGGAAGCACAGCGCGGTGGGGAGAGGCTGGGGCGCAGCTCTCTGGCGCCGCTGCCTGCGATCACGGACCTGTTCTAAATATAGCACCCTCGTCTCCAGTGCGGCTGGGGGGAGGGGGGGACGCGAGTGGCCGTAAATGGGAGCGAGGCCGGTCCCTGCGCCCTGACTGCGCCGCCCACACGGACGGGACAGGCCCAGGTCTCATTCAGTTAATCTCCGGATCAGATTCCCCCCGTTTGGTGAGCAGGTGTGTGGGAGTTTCTGTGAATGTGGAGCTTCTAAATTTGCACACCATTCGATACGGGTATTGACGCGCCAGTGTTTGCGGCGCTGGTACGCGAGGCCGGCCACCGTGCCGGAGTCCGGGGATGGGACCGTCCTCCCGGCATCCCCACGGGCCACACGTCCTATTGTTTGTGTCTCTCCGTGGCATCTCCGGTGGGTACAGGGTGCAGGCCGGCAAGTGACATAAACTGATCTGCTTTGTGCTGGTGACACGTGCGTCCTCTCTCGTGTGTGACCTTGGGAGATGCAGGAACTCCCTGAGGAACTTCAGGCCACCAGTGGGGGGTGACCATCTCAGTTGCTGGGTCACTCTCCTGGTCATTGTACTGAGGGGGTGAAGGTAAAGTAACCACTTCCTGTGAGATTCAGTGTGGCGTTCTCCCGGAACACTGGGGGGGCAGGGGACAGGGGACAGGGGACAGCCAGTGACGGGCCCCGTGGAGCTGCTGACTGGGCAGGGGTCGCCAGTGCCCCAGTGCCACCTGTCTGCCGACAGTGGACGCGGCTGGTGGTGTGGAGGCCCGACGGCTGCTGACTCCAGGCAGAGCCGTGTCCTCGGCCGTCTCTGCAGGGTCGCTGGTGGGTGGGCTGCGGCCAGGACGGGGCCCCCCCAGCTCTGCATGGTCGGCCAGGCGCCCGGGACTTCGCGCTGCCCCGCCTGACAGCCCTGGCAGGCCCAGTCTTCCTCTTTGCTTGTGAGTCCCCCGGCCCCCTCTCCCCTGTGTGCTGAAGCACACAACCTGATCCAGGTGCCTCCGTGGCCAGTCCCCACCAGAGAGTCCCCTTCACAGGAGGCACTGGGGAAAGGCTGGGCCCGGGCCCCGGCCACCCCCGTGAGCCCCCGCACCTGCGCACGTCCCCCTGGGGACCCCTTCCTGGAAGGAGCACAGCAGGACAGGCAGGCGCTGCTGCCCGCCACCGCCCGAGGACCCGGGCGTCTGCATGACGACGCCTCTGATGAGCAAAGGAACATCTTATCACAAGTTCAGAGTGTACCCGCCTGGGCGGGGGCCGCCCAGCCCGGCCCTGCGAGTGCTGATCAGAACAGATGCCCTGGGCTCCCTGCCCTGTTGGCGAGGAAAGGAGGAGCCGTCTCCAGAGCCAGGTGCCCGTCTTCCCGTGTGAGCACCCGATGTCGCTGGGTGGCAGTTCCTTCAAACCACACGCTCCCCCCGAGTTGATGGCCGTCACTCAGCTTCTATCCGTGGGGAAGCAGAAGGTGTTTCCTGGGGAAGCGACCGGCTCGCTGCCTGGAGGAGGGAATAAGGAGGCCGTGAGGGCCCCTTCAGTAAAACACAGACACCCACAAACCCCTGTGGGGCAGAGGGAAGGAGAAAGGAGAGAGAGCCGGGGACAGCATGAGACCACAAAACGTCATCAGTGTCAAAACCACGGTCCTCGAAAGACGCGGAAGGAGCGCCTCCTCTCTCCCCTGCCAGGTGGCAGCTGGACTGTCCCGGGTGCTGGGTGACCACTCCTCACTCTGTCCCCGCCAGGTGGCGCGGCCTGAGGAGTCCAGGGCCCCCCAGCTGACAGACGGCAGGGCGGCTGGGCGGGGACCGCTCCCCCCTGCCCTGGATGGCTGAAGCAGCCTCAGGGGATTTGTACCTGGACGGTGCGGCCTGGTTCCAACAGAGCCTTTTATGTGGACACCAGCATCGGGATTTCGTGTGATTGTCCCAGACGAGAAAATCGTCGCCTTTGGGTTTTTTTCTCCGACCGTTGCAAAGTTGTGGACACCACCCTCGGTGTGCCGGCCCTAGGGAGACACAGCAGGGAGGGGCCGGCCTGCCCACGCCTGGGCCGGACCCGCCTGCCTTCTGCAGCAGCCCGGGGACCAGGGGACGCAAGCCATGCCCACTGTTTACGCTTCGCTCTAGAGCAGTCACTCCTGGATGTCGCAGCCCCCGGACTCAACTGGAAGCAGGTGCCTGCAGCAGGGCGTGGATGGAGGTTCTTGCTCAGAAGGACCTGGAATAAGGACCCCCCCCACATGAGGGCTCACGCCCCACTGCCCAGAGCCTGCTGCGCATGACCGTGATGTGTTTTGCATGCTCCGGAGTCAGAGTCTGGTAGGGAGTCCGCATTTTTCAGAGGCTCTCCCTCCGGGTCCTCTCTGCCCTAGAGCTTGTGAACGGGTGCACAGATGCACAGACCCCCAGCACCGGCGTGAGCCGGCTCTGACCGGCTGTCCCTGGGGGGTCCCCGGGAGCAGGCTCTGCGGGGTCGAGGGCCAGCAGCATTCGGTGGACGCTGGAGAGGCAGTGCCCGTTCCTTAGCTGATGAGCTGCCACAGCGCCTCTGTAAACATAATCAAATGCGACCAAACAGTGGGTGAGATCTCGGCACCGTGCATACTCGCAGGTTTTCCCAGTGTGGTATTCTTTGGGGCTCTTTTTTTTATATTTCTGCTTTAAGTGGAGCAGTGCAATGCAGTTCGGCACTGACTTCACACTAAAGGAACGGCCGTCAAATCCACGTTGACGAGAAGGACCTGGGGCTCTCAGGTCTCCATCCTCGTGACTTCAGTTTCCGTGCCTACCCTCCCCCTTCCAGCGCCCTATCTGCTTTAGAAATAGCCTGCCCCCAGTGTGGTCCCGCGAGGGGATGGAAGGGTGGTGCTCCCTCTCCACCCGCACGCCGTCTCTCTCCCAGGCATCCGGCGTCTGCATTTTCTCTGCTGACCCAACGCAGAGCGTTCTCCCTCTTCACAGTGAGCCGAGCACCAGCCGGCCAGCAGTCGAGGTCTCCTGGCCCGGCCCGTCCTTCCCCTCGAGGCCCTGTGCACAGTGCAGGGCGCACCGCGGGCACGGGACGCGGGGGAGCCTGAATGAGCCCATTGAGGACCCCCGGGCCTCCGACCGACAGTGCGAGCCGCTGGGGGAGACCTCGCTCTGAAGCCTGCCCAGCGGAGCCCCCGCCGTCCGGTCGGCCGCTGGCTCTGAGCGGGCCGTGCTCCGGCGGCACAAAGAGGCCTTTCTCGGGCCCGTGTCTCTCTCCCCCGTCTCCTGACAAGGCTGCCTTTCACTGCCCGCCAGGCCAGCCGTGCGCGCTCAGACGGGCGCCCCGAGCCGGCCGCCCGCCCGGGTTATGCTTGGCACCGAGAGCACCTGAGACAACACAGGTGTCGGCAGCCCCTGGCGCGGCCGCCCAGGTGCACGGGCGGGCCTCAGGTGGGAGCGGGCGCACTGCAGGCTTTCTGGCCTGTCTCTGTTCTCCCGGTTTGCCGGCTTGATTGAGTCCAGACGGAGGGGGGAGGAGCCCCACCCACCATGGGGGCTTCTAACGGCCCCGTGTCCTGGCGAGCCCAGCTGCGCACTTGCTCGCCGAGGGCTGCTGCAGGGTGCACGCGCCCGCCGGGATCGTCGTCGCGGCTACAGAGCACACCTTGTTTCCCCACCAAGGCTGCTTTGACGGACGATTGGCATGACTGTGCACGCCAGTTTTCTAGCTGAAACTCTGGCAAACTAACAGGCAGTGTCTGCAAAGAAACTGTCAAGAAATCTCGCTCCCTTTCCTGGCTCTGGCTTTCACGGATCAAAGGAGATTGGGGGCAGTGAGCTGGGGTCACGGCCGTGCCTGCTCTGGTCCAGGCTGTGTCTCGTCTGTCTGCTGCCCTGGAGGAGACCAGGGCGCCCTGGGGTGGGACCGGCCTGGGGCCGGCGCTCTGGACCGGGACCCCGAGCTGCCACGGCCAGGGTCCAGCCTCAGCAGGTTCCGACCCAGCGCCCACGTCTGGCGAGAGCCTCACTTCCTGGTTTGACCAGTCAGATCAGGGGCCCTGCGTGGCGGCTGTCCCTCTTGTCCCTCTTGTCCCACAGGAGCAGAACGTGACGCCCTGGCTTCCCTGCAGGGACACGCCCCTCTCCCCCTTCCTGAGCCGCGGACGGTCAGACACCAGGTAGAACCCAGCCGTGAGGATGAAGTCTCCTTCCTTCCGCCCGTGATGTTCCTCGGAGACACAGCTAGGATTCTGGGGCCTGTCCCAAGGGGCACTGAGCAGTTAGCCGGTCACAGAGCTGGGGGCACTGGGGACCTGCTGTCTGCTGTCTCTCCCCCACCGCCTCCCCCGCCCCATCCGCCCTGGGGTTGCGGGACCTGCCGAGGCGCCAGCCCCTGACCTGGAGCTCTGTCGCCCAGGGAACGTGAACAGCACAGCTCGCGCTCCCAGCCCCCCACCAGCCACCGGCTCGGCAGGCACCTGCTCTGTCAGGCCCCGGAGGTCCCGCTGTTTGCCCGTCATGACTCCTCACATAGAGTGGACGCTGGGTCCCTCGGGGCCCCTGTGGCCGTTTTTGATCCTCGTGGGACGAGGTGGGAGGGAGGGCCATCGGGGGCAGGGGCAGCGCTCTGTGCACACTGCCGACCGTGCTGCCCCTGGTGAAGGGCATGTGGCCCCACGGAGGGCTGCCCCCGCTAGGGGGTGCCCCCTCCTGGCAGACACCCTTGAGCTGTGGGCGCTGCTTCCCCCACCCAGCTCGGGGACACCTGTCCGGAGCACTGCCCCCGGTTTCAGGTCACCTGCCCTCCTGGAGGGATGCAGGAAGTTTCCTGGCTGCGGAAAAGAAGGCACAGGGCACCCAGGACATCAGCCCCGGACACCCTGCCCTCCGGGGCGGGGGCCACACCAGGCCACACGCTGCTGCCACAGGTGTGGAGCGGGAGGTGGCCCCCGAACAGAGGGGTGCGCCCCGCTGACCTGCCTGCCTCCCCTTCCAGTGGGCTTGGGGGAGGAAGTGTTTGTTCTTGTGCTCTCCTTTCCAAACGTCTGTCTCTGCATAACTTCTGTAGTGTTCACAGTAAATAGTGTGCTATTAGGGTTTATAAGAAATATACAGTCGGCCGTTCAGGGGGCCGAACTCTCTCTCTCACATGTATTTGGTGTCCCCGGCTCGCCGCCCCCGCAACTCCGGAACTTCCTCGGTGTGGGGGGTGGTCAGGGTCATGTGAAGGGCGGGGGGCGGCTTTGGAGGCAGGTCAGAGCAGGTTGGGAGAAATCCGACTTTGAACACACAGCAGCCACATTCTCCCTGTCCCCTGTCCCCCGGCTGTGCGGTGAGGGGGCCTCGCCTCTCCGGGTCCCCGGCCCCCTCTCTGCAGTGTCTCTGAGGCGGGGCAGCGGGGTGCACGCCGCTGGGCTCTGGGCACCGGAACCGGGAGCGGGCGACCGTCTAGACCCCGGGCAGAGCCGGGGCGGCGGGAGACCTCTCTGGGGTGCCGCCCTGCAGACGGGCCCCGCCCGGGTCTCCAGTGGGGTCTCCGCGGCGGCTCAGCCCCGGGCCGCTGCCCCCTGCCTTCCAGGGGGGCTTTGCACGGGGTCCGGCACACAGAACGTCCTTGTTCTCTTACAAAATCCTTTCTTACAAACTGCGGCGAGCACGTAACTCTGCAACAGAACGGCACTGCAGCACACCCTATGACATTTTAGGTGAAACGTTCAAGTTAAAACCATAAATGTGACGCCCATATTATTACCCCTCCAACCACACGCCAGTGGGCCTTTGAAGAACCGAAAGCTGGGGCCCACCAGCACCACAGAGAGGCCATCCGTCCGTGCGTCCTGGGGCTCAGGGGAGACCGGACCTGGCGTGTGGGGCCCCTCCTGCTCCACCGTTAAGGGGTAGCACGTACTTATGGAATATTTCTTGCATTTGTGTGTGTGTGGCGGGGGGGGTCATGGGGAAGTCACCCCCCCCAGATCAAGGCCGGGACCGCCCCAGGCCCCCTTGCACTCCGCCCCACCCTGAGGCCCCTCCCTGGCTGGGCTGGGGTGTCCCCTGTCCCGGCTGCAGGGGCCGTGGCGAGTGCCTGGCTTCGAGCGTCAGGGGCTGCTTGGGGGTCACGTTTGGTTTAGGGGTTACGTCCACCGGCCCCACGGCACGGAGCGCCTGCCCTGCCCTGCCCTGCCCGGCCTGGCCCAGCGGCGTGGCGCTGCGCGGCGGGAGCTCGCCGTCCTCGATTCAGACCGCTGCCGCTGCTGGAGGCAGGTGTCGTCCGGGGAGGTCTCGACCCCGCGTGGGCCCGTGGCTCCGCGACCCCCCCAGGAGGCTGCGGCTCAGGCGGGGGCTCAGACCGAGCGGGGGGTGGGGGTCCGCTCCTTCCCTCGCCACCCCCCAGGTGTTGTCCCCTCTCTCATGGAAACGGGGCCGTCCGGGGCACTGAAGGAGGCCTGGAGTCCATGTGCGTGTTCGTGGTCGGCGTGGCGTGCCCGCCGGCCGTCTCCCGTCCTCGCTGGAAGCGGGAGTGGCAGCGGACCCCCTGTCGAATGCTCCCCCTGTCTGCGGCGTCCTCACGAAACGGGGGCCGGCTGCCAAAAAGGTGTCTAGTGACGGGGACGGCGTCGCCACCGGCAGTGCGATCCGGTCCAACCAGTCTGGCCGGCTCCCTCCGGGCCGTTCCAGTCACCGGCTGCAGCTGAAACCTGCCTGCCCCCCCCCACCCCACAAGGAGCCACACCTGGGTCCCTGCCCTCACAGGTACCCGGGCCCCCGGCGCCGGCGCGGGGGAGACCCCCAGCTGCTGTGGGGACAGGCGGTGCCCAGTGCACCCACCCGATAACCCGCCAGCGAAGGTTCCCCTTCCCGTCCACGGGGCAGCTGCAGCGCCATCACACACACTGCTTCCCCAGCTGGGCTCTGCCGCTCGTTGTCCTTGAACCTCCAAGGAGGGTCAAACAATGTGCGAGCGTCTTGGCCACGTGACTGATTTGAGATCCCGAGGTGCCCGAGGACGGGGCCCTTCTGATGGGGACTCGGGACCCACCATGCTGGGTGCGCCTGCTGCAGACCGGCATCCGAGCCGGCACCTGCGGCCCCGTGGAGGTCAGCGCTGCCCTACCCCTGACAGCAGGCTCGCGGCCATGGGGCCCAGGCGCAGGAGCGGGACGGTGCTGGAGGGAGAAGGTGACCCGCACCCTGAGCTCCCAGTGCCCCCTGGGCCTCCCCGGCCCCCACCCAACAGCTCTCCGGAGGCCGTACAGACACGAGCCCCAGGGAGCTGGTGGCCTGACCCATGCGTCCCCCTGTGCGGCCTGCATTCCAGTTCCGGCCCCCAGCAGCTCCGCCCGGTTTCCTTGCTGGGGTTCGGCCCTGGGCTTCCCAGTCCCTCCCAAAACCTTGCCCCTGTTACGTAAGCTGTAAGGAGCCCTTGAATGCATTCGATGAAGGACACCCACTCTCTGCCGGGGCCTGGGCCTCACACCCATGTCTGTGGAGAGCAATGCCCACTCCATTTAGACCGTCCCTTACGGAAGCAGGACGTGGGAGAGGACATGGTTGTGGGTTAAGCAGTGCAGCAAAGTCATAAAGCTTCTCATCAGACACCTGTGTCAGGTACCCGTCGGGGACCCTCGTCGAGTGTCACAGCGTCTCTGAGTTCTCCCGTCCTGGCTGGTGACACTGGCCTGGCCCCCCCCCCCCGCCACAGGGCTCCCGTGAGTGGGGACATGTTGGAAGCTGTCTGGGAGCTGCACGGAGCACCCACGGGTGTCCCCAGGTGGTGGAAAGTGCACGCGGGTCCCGAGGCTGCCGTGGCTCCCTTCCTGCGGGAGGCCAGCATCTGACTGGAACGCAGAACCACGCTGGGCCGTCCGTGCCCGTCCGCGGCTGTGAGTCGCGGTGCCTGCAGAGAGGCCTGGACGGCGGGCTTTTCTGCCACGGAGCAGCGTGCCCGTGGCCCGGACGGGTCGCTTCCAAAAGCCCCGGGAGGAGCGTGGCTGGAGCGGCTGCTGCTGGGCCAGACCGCCCGGGTGTCCGCCCTTCCGTTCAGGAAGCACAGGAGGAGGAGGAGGACGAGAACTCGTGGGCCTAGGCGCAGAAAGCACCCAGGGGCCCACTGAGCGGCCCGAGTCGTGGGCCCGCTGCCTGGGAACTCCCCACCTGTGTGTCCGGGACCCGCTGGGCAACTGCCACCACCACGTGCCGTGGAATCTGAGGTCCCCCCGGAGCCGCCCGGCTCTGCAGAGCCCGGCTCAGAAACCCCTGTGTCTGCGAGCGTGTCAGAGCAAGGAGGGAAGACGGCCACCAGGCCGTGGGGGAGGGATGGCCGCACTCTGACCCTGGGTCCAGGCCACGGGGCCACCCCCACTCTGCCCCCCACACACAAGGTGGGTTCGCACGCTCCACGGGGGCTGGGGGCGCAGCAGGGGGGGGGGCCGGTCTCTCAGGGGCCTGGGGGCTGACCCTGCCAGCCCTGCAGGGTGGCCGCGGGGCCGTGGTAGTTTCACGAGGGCCTGGCTCCCCACAGGACAGACGCACGGGGAGAACCCTCCGCCACCCCCTCGGACCCGGGGTCCTCTGTCCCGCCAGTGGGTAGCAGGCCTCAGCGGGAGGATCGCCCCGGGCCCCACGACAGGCCATCTCAGACCACGTTTCTTCTGCCCCTCCCTCCATCCTGGGCGAGCCTGTGCCTGGCCACACTGCCCAGCACGGCGCGCCAGCCGCTCCGGGGTGGGGCCGCGGGGGCGACCTTCCCCAGTGAGGGTCAGCACGGCGTGGGGGTGGGAGACAACTGGTCCGCCCGGGGCGGGGGTGCTGTCTGCCCTTCCTCCGGTCTGGTCACGGGTAATGCAGCAGAGAGGGAACGCTACAAAACCCGCGGTGCGGCTGAGTGTCCCCTCCCCTGAGACGGCGAGGGCACGTCCAGCAGCAGCAGCAGCAGCAGCTGGGTGTCCAGTCTCCCCCTGGTGGTCTCCCCCCGGTGGGCTTCCCGGCATGTTCCCCGTGAGCCCTCCCAGCGGCTGCGGGAGGCGGCCGGCGGCCTCTCTGAGTCTCATTATGCATCTTGAACATGTATTTTTAGGCGGCGGAATCTGGCATCCTCCACGCAGCGGGGCCAGGAATAGAACGGAGCGTTCGGGTTGACCCCGGCCTCCCGTGGGAGCCGTGGCTCGCGAGCAGCTCTGAGGGACACGCGTTTGGCGGCCGGCTGCCACTGCCCAGCAGGCGGGTCGTAATGAGCGGAGGGGGGGCTCGGCCGAGGTCGGGGCGCGTGGAAGGAAGTGGCCTTTCCCATGCCGGCACCGCTTCGACATCACCCGCCCACAGACACCGTCCCGGCGGCCCCCGGGCTCGCTCACGGGGCTCCCCGCCGAGGGCTGAGGGGGTCGGGGGGGTGATCCGTGGAGCTCACCCTCCCGACGGTGCCGTCTTCACGGAGACTCCCCCCCACGGCCTCCGAGGTGGCCACGACGCCAACAAAAGTTGCAAGGGTCACTCACGGGGTCGCTCTATCGGGCCCACAGCCTCATGCAAACTCCACCGGCCACTTTCTAGGAAACGCTAGGCTGTGGGCATTTCTAGGGTCTAACCTGGGGAGTGGAGGGGAGGGTGGGGGCTGTTTTCCAGGGGACTCTCTCCAGGAAGATGGACAGGAGGAGGGGGCAGAGCCCGGGGGTGGGGCGTGGAGCCAGGGTGCGGGGGTGTGGTCTGCGTTTTTCCTGAGGCTTTGGCGTGGTTCGGGTTCCAGGGTAGACGCGGAAGGTGTTTCTTGTTCGTCCCCTGTACACCCAGTGGCACATGCGAAGAGGGAAAATTATAGAAAGCTGAAAACAAATACAAACAAAGAAGCGTAACTGTGCAGGTTTGAACACACTCCTGCCCAGAGTCAAGGGTCTGTCCTGGGAGTTTCAGAGCAGAGCTCCCTGACCGAATGTCCTCAGTGGAACGCAGTTCAAGAGCAAGAGGGACAGCGAGGAACTCGCGAGCTCGCGGCCGCTCAGTGACCGCTGGTGGCGGTGGCGGTGGCGGTGGTGTCGCTCTGAAGTGACTCCGTCGGGGTGCAGGGCGGGGGGAAGGGGTAGGGTACGCTAATGGCATGGAACGTGGAAGTGGGAACTGTGGGACACTGGATTCTCTCTCTCTCTCTCTCTCTCTCTCTCTCTCTCTCACACACACACACACACACACACACACACACACTGTACAAAACAGCAATGGCCCCTGCCTTACAGTGACACTACCCGTGATTCCCCACGTAAAGTCTTTGGAGAAGTGGCTTATCCCGGGTGTTGACCTGAGTGCGTCGGGGCCGCCTCGGGCCGGAAAGCAAGGACGAGTTCAAAGCCCCGTGAGACTGATGTCACGGAGGCCCAGGAGCTGCTCCAAGGGCCCCCACCAACAAGAAGAAAAGTAACAGACTACAGGAGTTCCGTTTTAAAAATGCAGCAGTCCCGAGTGTGTCGCGAGTCCGTGGTGCTACTCAAACAGGCAAAGGAGAGAGGAAGGGAAAACGTCGGCTAAATATATTCCGAAGAAATCGTGCAGCTTAAACATCCCCGACGGGCGGTCCAGGCCTGGGCAGGGCTGGTGACCGGACGCTCACGTCACGGGGGCAAGCGTGGCCGGAGCCCCGGGCGGCCAGTGACCCTCGTCCTCCAGTGTCCCCCCACAGAGTGCCCACCACTCCGAAGGGGGAGCACAGCCGTGCGGCGGAGCCGCCTGGCCGGGCCCCCCCACCCCGAGTTGCGCACAGGCTCCGAACCTGCGGCAGAGGGGCGGACGGCCTCACTCCACGGGCTCCGCGAGTGGTGCCGAGGAAACGGGGGTGCTTCCCTGCGGTTTTCTTGTGAAAACAGAAACCGTTTCCCGTGAGTCCGGGCATGAAGACGCAACTGGGCCCACGGGGGGCGCTCTGCAGACGCTGCCGCGTGCGCAGTCTCCCCCGCTGCATGTCTCCGGCAGCTCTGGGAGAGTGTGTTGTCGCAAGTGGGGCCGGGAACGAGCAGCTACCTTTTTTTTAAACATCTATGATCTTTTTTTAAAGATTTTATTTATTTATTTTTGAGAGGGAAGGGAGGGAGAAAGAGACAGAGAGAGAGAAACATGAATGTGCGGTTGCTGGGGGCCATGGCCTGCAACCCAGGCATGTGCCCTGACTGGGAATCGAACCTGCGATGCTTTGGTTCGCAGCCCGCACTCAATCCACTGAGCTGCGCCAGCCGGGGCAGCAGCTACTTCTAAAGGTCACGTACAGCGGGGACACTGGCTGAGTCTCTGATGCAGCGCCGAGCCCCCGCCTCCAGGTGCAGGCAGAGCAGCCCGCCCTACCTGCTGTGGGCCCTTCTGTGGAGGGGTTCCGAGTTGCTGTGCACCCTCTCTCGGTGGGACGCGGGGGTCTGCGGCTGCAGCAGTGCGGGAGATTCGTCCAGCGCCCCGCGCTCCGCCCTCACGTGCCGGGGGGCTCCTTGGGCGCAGACAGACTCACTTCAGCTTGCTCCCCCACCGGGCTCTGCGGGGGGCGGGGGGGTGAAGGAGGATTTGGGGAAAGCCTCGGGCTCCAGGCTCAGCCAGAGTTTCCTGCTGGTGGTTGTCACCTCCCGCCCTTCCCCGTCCAGGTTTCCACTTTCTGAGACAGGGTTAAGCCCTGCTTTGTGTCTGCGTGGCCCGAGTCTCGGGTGGGGGCCGTTTCTGTGGCAGGAGCCCCCCCGGGGCCGTTTTTACCCCTCCCTCCGTCCGCACCACCTGTCGGCGTGCCTGACCCTGTCAGTGGCCCGCGGTCTGGGCCAGCGCAGGCGGCGTGTCAGGCGTGAGGCACATGCAGATTGGTTCGGCAGTGCCGGCCTGTGAACGCACCGGACAGGAACCACAGCGCACTGAGACTCAAGGTGTCTGCCCCAGGACACAGTGTCTCCAGCCAGTCTTCTGCATCCGCCCAGGTGTCCCGGTGTCTCTGGACGCCTCGGATGGTTGAGGTGTTACTGCAATCAACTTGGCAAAGTTATTTTCCAGGACGTGAAGGTCAGGAAATAGATCTGACTCTTCTTTGGCATAGTTCTGTTGCTTTGGCGATGACTTGACTCATTTTCCCCTTAAAATCCAGCCCGGCCAGCAGGTGGCATGTTTGAGGCTTCTCTTATTTTTATTTAAAAAAAAAATTGCCATTGAAAATATTTTTCAGGGTCTTTTAAATGTAAGCTCCTATTTAGATAGTTACAGAGACTGGCTGAGCCAGGGGCGCTAGAACAAATAAAAAACGCAGTGATGATACTTTGTGTCTGTGGGAAGTAATCTTCAGTGAAACATCTGCTCCCTGGTGGTAACTTGGAGGACAGTGTATCACGTGTGCGCTGCACGCTTCCAAAACACGCATTTCAGCTCCTGCTCGGCACCGGGAGCCCTCCGGCCGGCAGCCCTCTGGGGAGGATTGAACAGGTGACTGAAAGGCTCCTGCCTTGGGTGGCTCGGTACCAGGGGTGGGTGGGGCCCGAGTCACCGCCCCGCCCCGCCCTCCCCCACGGTCCCGGTGTCCTTCAGTTCAAGTTCCGGGATGCGAGAACCCCGGCAGCCCAGGGCCACCCCTCTGCCGCCAGCTGTAGCTGGGCGGCCGTCTGATGTGTTCTGGTAACAGTTCACTGGTGTGGACCGTTGTTTCTCGGGGACCTTCATAGCCATAGCTGGAAATGTGACCGAGTGTCCCGCGCGCACACGCACACACACACACACACACACACACGTGTGTTCTCACCGAAGTGTGGACGAGGGCCGCCGGCAGGGCCGTCTTCAAGCCAGCACACCGTAGAATGGCGTCCCCGAGAACGGACCGCTCCTTCACAAACACTCACCCGCCTTGCTGCCAGTCAGCGTTTCCTGCGTTCGTGAGTTATATGACCGTGATACGGTGCCACACCTGTGCCAGGTTATGTAAGCGCCTGGCTGTCCCCCGCCCCCGCTGGGGCGGATGGCGGGGCGCGCAGGCCCGGCCTGCGTGTCAGGGACGAGGGTCACTCCTGCAGTTTTGGGGAGTGACCCCGTGCAGGGGTGGGGACGCACAGAAACGCTGGCGGGGAGGAGTCACGTCTACAGTGGGTGCCCGGGCCGCCCCGGCGCTGGCAGGACGGCGGGGCTCCTGGGCTGCCGGGACTTGGAGGAGGTGCCCGTGGCTCCCGCAGACGCCTGTGGCCTCCGTCCCCCGGGCCGAGCGGACAGTGACAGCCCGTCCGCTTACTTCACTCCTGTCATCCCAGTAGGTGCTTCCTTTTTTGCATTAAGACTAGGATTTGGGGGGCGGGGTGGGGAGGATTTAAATTCATGGAGTGATCAAAAGAAGTGAGATTTTCTAAATGCCACGAGATATTTTTAGTCCTTTCTGCCGGAAAGTCAATGGCACGTGCACGGCGCCCGGTGAGACCCGTAGGCGCCCGGTTTTGCGTTCGCAGGGATCTCTGTCCCATCGGAAACTGAGTCTTGCATCTCGCACTGCCCACCCTGTGGTGGTTTCCTTACCAGATGCTGGGTCCTCGGCAGGCGGCTCTTGTCTCCTCCCTAACTCTGTCCTTCCGACTCTGATCCTGTTGGCGGCGACCGCAGGAAACTCCTCACCTCCGAGCGGGGCGTCTCGGGGGACCCCCCCCCACTTCCCTCTGCTGCGCATCCATGAGGGGTCTGTCCTGACCTGGGACTCTGTGGTCGCAGGCTCTGTCGGCTGCAGGTGACCGGGCAGACACCAGTGAAGTGTCCCCTGTGCGCGCCCCGAGACCTGGGGCCGTGCCGTGTGGATGACAGGACGGCCCCGTGGAGAGTGCCCTGTGCGCGCCCAGCCCCAGTTACGGGATGTTGGTGTCCGTTCGCAGTTTCACGGTCTTTGCGGGAGCAACACATCCCCTGGGTGGGGACCCATCAAGGCCACGCTCTCGGCAGGCGGCCGGCTGCCAGGAGCTCCTGGAGGTGACGGCTGAGCGGGAGGACACAGACTTATGCTCCAGGGAAGGGGTGGGGGCGGGGGTCCAAGCCCCCGTGGGGCCCTGGGGAAGGCTCTGAGCCCCCACATCGGACCCGAGATTCAGCGGTGGTGGGGATCAGGCCCGAGTTTGGCTGGGACGCCGGTGGGGTGAGGGAGACTCGGGCAGTTTAGGGAGAGCGGAGGTTTCCGTTGAGTCCTGAGGCCGCTGCGAGCAGAGGGACCCCAGCAGCGAGAGCCTGGGCTGGACGGCAGGCGGGGAGGGAGGGGAGGGCGGGAAGGCCTCGCTGGGGCCGGAGGTGGACACAGGCCTGAGGACTGGGTGGGGCGTCCACACTCTTTTAGGGGTGTCCTCTTCAAGACACCCAAGAGCGCCCCAAAACGGTTGAAGTGCACGGTCACGCCTGGGTTTGCTCGCCCGGAAGCACCCGGACGGACCCGGAGGACGCGGGCGTTGATTGTTTCGCTCCTTCCTGTGCTCCTCCGTGACTGCCCCCGAACGTGCCGGTCGTTTACCAGGGACTTTGGGGGGCAAAGGCTCGGTCAGACTCAGCCCTCCCTGTCCGGAGCTCCCCGCCTGGACGTGGGTGAGCTGCAGACGCCCAGGCCAAGGTCGCGGGGCCCTGGGGTCGGGCACCCGTGTGCTGGTGACGCGTGATCGCCAGCTCTCTGGAGCGGTGGCGGTGTCACTGCAGATGTCACGGACACGGGACCCTGCGTAGAGCCCGATGCACAGCAGTGAGGCGGACGGTACCCCGTCGGTCACGAGCGGTGCGGTGTGTGTGCGTGGAGCCCCCGGTCGGGGGCGGCCGTGGCCGCGTGGACGCGTGGTGCGGCTCCGAGTGGGCGCTGGCGGCGTTTTCAGGGACCAGTGAGACGCGGGCGGGGGCTCCGCCCTTTCCTCGGTGACCCCGCCTCCTCCTCCTCCGCCGCCGAGCGGCGGCGTGAGTGTGGGGGCCCGAGGTGTGTCCCTGACCGTCTGTGCTGCTGGCAGTGGGGAGGGGGGGAGAGGGGCTCCGCAGCCCTCTGAGCCGCGTGCGCCCCAACAGCGTTCTGTGTCCCCGTCTGAGGTCAGGCCGGTCGCGGCCCACGGGCCGGGCTGCGTGTGGCTGTGCCCGCCGCCTGCAGGAGGCCTGCACACTTTTGGGGGGGTTTCATAAAAAAGCTAACGGAGAATATTATTTTATAAGGCAGAGGCGTTTTGTGACATTCCACGTTCAGGGTCCGTAGGTAAGATTTCACGGGACCCCTGTTCCTTCTTTCCTGACACATTGTTCTCGGGCTGCGATGGGGACACGGAGGGGCAGCACCGGACGCCACGCGGCCCGGGAAGCCCAAGAAGTCTGTCCCGTCTGGCTGCTCGTGGAGAAAGCCTGCTGGTGCCCCGTCTAGGCACCCGGCCACCGCCGAGGGCGCCCGGACCGGGAGTGCGTGCGCCCGTCTCCGGCTGCACCGTGGGGCGAGGCCCGAGAGCAGGGCGGGGCAGGGGACGCGAGAACGCCAGGGGCCTCGCCCCTCCCGCGGCCTCCCAGCCCCGGAGACGCCACCGCTGTAAACAACCTCAAGGGCACAGATAACAGTCCTGGGGGGGCGGGGTGGGAGGTGACCGCTGAGAGTTTATTAACTTTGTTCCTGACGCAGTTTATGTAATCGTGAGTGCATGGAATGTAGTTGTTAACAAGGGCCCTGTTCCTGACATTCCTGAGGCGTGAGCACCTGGAGGCACCTCCAGGGCCCCCTGGGGAAGGCCCCCGCTGGGCAGGGGGGATGGGGGCTGGGAAGGGGGGCTTCCGGGGCTGGGACTTTCAGGGTGAGGCGGCCGGGCCGGGGGCCAGCAGGGAGAGCTCCCGCAGAGGAGGGCGGGCGTCAGGTGGGCAGGGACCGACCGGGGGCTGGGCTGCAGCAGCTCGGGAAGGCGGCTGGGGGCTGCCGGACACACCCCGAGCCCCCGCCTCGGGTAGAGACGCGGGAAGGGGGTGGCAGCCGAGTACCCAGCACCAACGTGGCCCCTCCCTTGGCTTGGGCTGAGGAGAAGACACGGCCTTCCAGCTTGTGGAGAGACGGCGTGGGTGTGAGCACACGGGGTGTGTGTGTGTGTGTGTGTGTCAGCCCGTGTCTTCTGTCTGTCCCAGGGACACTTCCGGGGACAGGGGCGCGGGTGACGGACCCTCCTCGGCCGCGCTCAGCCCCACCCTCCTGGAAGTCACGAGGAAAGGGACTGTGTGTGTGTTCCCAGGACAAGGGAGGCTCCTGGAGCCGCAGGGGCAGGCGTGTTGTGTCAGAGCCCCCACTGGGTCTCGGGTCCGCTAGTGAGTCCAGTGTGGGTGGGATTTCCTTCTCCTCCTCTGTCCCCCGTGGGGTCTGAGGGCACAGAGCCCTGGGAGGCCCACGGTGTCAACAGAGCCCCCTGTGGCATCGGCCAGCACGCCCTGGGCTGCCTTTGCAGGGCCCAGCCCCTCCCCCCCAGCTTCCACTCGGCAGGTGAACCTGGAAGCTCCAGGGGCGTGTCCGGCCGGGGCGGGGGTGGGGGGGCCTGGGCCTGGTCCGAAGAACTACATAACTGCGGCTCTCTCGGCCACCATGCCCTCGCCCCGCACTGCTTGCAGTGCCCTGAGTGACGCTCCGGGACAGCGCCCCCTGACACGTCTCCGTGGTCACTCCTAGCGCGTTAGTGTTCCTAGACGGAGGTGGCTTTTAAAATCCCCCCTTGGAGTATTCCAGGGTCCTGCCCGAGGAGACCGATGACAATGGTTCCAGGGTTTTCAGTAACACCACGTGAAGGTTTCTGAAGCTGGCGTGGAACGGCAGGCGGGTCTGCGTTGTTACTGTAGCCCCTTCGTCCGGGGGAGGGGGGGCTGGCCCCGCAGGGCAGCCTGTGGTGCAGCGAGGTCAGCAAAGGCTGAACGCGACTGAACTCGACTTGCGCCGGAACGTCTCCCCGGACTTGACCTTTGAACATTGTTGCTGTTTGCGTTTTTCAGTGGCCTTGGCAGAGCTTCGGTGTAACTGTCTGTTGACTTGAAAAACTCCGCAGGCACATCTGTAGGAAGATGTAGAGAAGAAGTGTACTGCTTTATTTGCTTAAAAGCTTCGTGGGGTTTTTAAACAGGTTAGAAATGTCACAGGTTAGGGAAATGTCACATTTTAACACTGAAGAGACAGACACTAGAGGGTCCCAGTGGAGTGCCGGGTGAAGCAGACCAGGATGCAGGGACGGGGGTGGCGGGTTCTGGGGTCCGAGACCGGGAGCTTCAAGGAGCTCACAAGGAGGATTCAAGGACTCCCAGGCGCCCGGCCCTGAGCTGTATCACTTCGGCTTTGATTCGAAGGAAGCAAGCGGCAAGGAACAGGGTTGTCAGAGAAAATCCAGGAGGGCGGGGCTGCTTCCCGGGCCCTGCTGGGAGGCAGCCGCTGCAGGCCAAGGTGAGGGTTAGGTGAGCAGTGGGTGCAGACTCCAGCCTGGGCACGCAGGACACCAGGGGGCACCCCCACACCCCCTGCGTCAGGAAGTGGTGTGGGTGGGGAGGGCGTCAGTGGGCTGGGCTGTCCCCAGGGCTGGGGGACAGACAGTCGGGTGTGGTGGGCAGACCGGGAGCCGCCAGCCCCCCTCTGCAGACACCCCTTGTCCCCTGAGCGTCGCCCACCCCAGAGGCCTGCCCTGTGCATTCTGCACACGCCGCCCCTCCCCCGGGGTCGGCGCGCCTGTTCTCAGTTACTGGCGGGGGCCCCGAGCTGCAGAGGGATGGCCAGGAAGGAGCCCACCCCGGACCCATGGGACCCCCACATCAGCACCGCCCCCCCCTTTAGACGGCACTGCCTGGAATTATCCTTGCCCGAGGGCTTTGAGCTCCCACCTGGTGCGCGTCAACACCAAGCGCGAAGGAGTGTCTGTTACCGGCCATGAGCTGTTATATGCAGGAGGGGACCCACCCCCGAAAAAGAACGTGCTCACCTGGGGGGAAGGGGAAGGGCCCCGTGGAGCTGCCCACCCCCCCACCACCCCGCTGCTCCCTCTGCAACCCAGACCCCCGCCCTCCTGCAGGGCGCCCTCTGCTGGCTGCCGGCGCATCCAGCCCCCTCGGGACGGGCCTCCCTCCTGCAGAAATGGATTTTCTCTCCTTTGCACGACTCCGGAGACCCTCCCTTCTCTCCTGGCACCGGCTGTTCTCCCGTTTGCCCGCTTCCGAACCCTGCGTCACAGGTGAAGTCCCGTGCGATGGGACCCGGGTTTCCTCACTGCCAGGTGTCCCCTTGCCCCCACTCTGCCGGTGCTGGGTCCGGCCGGTGCTGCCCAGAAAAGCCTGGGGCTTTGGTGAGTCTGGACCCCCAAACTTTAGGCCGATTTCCTCTCCCGGGAGGTGAATGGGCCAAGGCCGGCCCCCGCCCCCAGGAGGGGGCGTAGTTGAAACTCTCGTTGCTTGATGGGGGGCGTAGCCCGGGTTGAGGGACAAGGGTACGACTTTCTGCTAAGTTGTTCTTGTGACCCTTAGGGAGTGAGTGGCCTCTGGCTGGGCAGGACAAGGTGGGGGCGATGGGGGCTGGGGGCGCTCTAAGCAGGACGGGAGTGGAGGGGGTGGGGGGGATGGCCGGGCTGGGAAGTCCACCTCATCTCACCCTTCCGGCCACCACAGCTGGATGGGGCGCCCGCCCAGCTTGGACACAGCTGCTGTCCCCGGCCCCTCTGCTCACGTGTTGTGCTCTAGTATCGTTCTCTTAAAGACACCCCTGCGCAACCCGGGGCCCCTCCAGCCCGGCTCGGCCCCTGGGGCAGGTGCCGCAATCAGGGAGAAACCTGGGGTGCCAGGCACAGGGACCGCTCGGAGAGGCCGAGACTTCGGACTCTCCCTTCCCCGTGTCCGGCGTCGGGCTGACCGGAGGCGACGGCCCCCGGAACCCGCAGACTTGCAGTAAAACCTCTGGCGCTCCTGCGGGGTGGTTTGAGGTGGGCGGGGCTAAAGGCAGGCCCCGGGCAGCAGGCAGAATGGACCTGTCTGGGGACAGGGAGGGCCCTGCCTCCCTCCGGCCCTCTCCCTCTGCTTCCCGCAAGGATGGGGGGAGGCCCAGCGGGCGGCGGCAGGCCCTGCCCGGAGCCAGGGAGACTGACAGAGTGCCAGACGACACGGGACCAGCGTGGCCCGGCCGACCTGGCCTGGCGTTCCCCAGGCTCCTCGGGGCGTGCCCTTCCCTGGGAACTCTCGGTTTTGGTGGTGACCGGAAAGCAGGCCTGGCTTTGCTGGACAGCCCTGTGCCCCCCGGGGGCTGTGGGCAGGTCCTCGGGGCCCGGCGGAGCCTTGGGGGCCGCGGCAGTGGAGCCCTGAAGCCGCCGGCTCCAATGTCCCCAGGCCAGGGACCGGCAGGCCCTATTTTGAGCCACAGTGTTCCCGGGGGAGGTTATCAGGTGTCATATTTTCAGAGGAGAATTAAAGGCGCCCAGGACTTCGCTCTCGGCCCAGCAAACGTCCCCGTCGACACCCAGGGCCCCGGGGCCTCTGGCTCCGCCTGTGCTCTTGTCGTGCCCCCCCGCCCGCAGTTTCTGCCGAGGCCGCCTTTGATTGCAGAGCACGCCAACCTACACACAGTGCCACTTCTGTGTGTTCTAGGTGGCGAATGTCAAATTCACTGCCAGCGGCAGCGGATGCAGGCTATAGCTGTTCTTACGTTACACACGCCCGAGTTTGCTTGCAGGAAGGTCCCCACATGCAGGGAGGCAGTGAGAACCCAGGCTCAGAACTCAGAGGTTCCCCAGGAGACCTCCGGTGACAGGGGACACAGGGACGGCCCTTCCCGGAGACCCAGCGTGGCTCTGTGAGGCGGGGCCGGGAGGGGGCGCGGCTGCGGCACTTTCCGGCAGGTTCCCAGGGCCCCGCTCCGATCCAGTTACTGGCCGCGCCGCGAGCGGGCTCGTCAGATTTCCCGCTTTTCAGTGCTTCACAAAAGGGGCAGAGCCGGACCCGGCTTATCGCCGGCGGCGGCGGGTGCATTTCAGAGCCCGGGCATCCTGTCTCCCCTCGCGCCCCGCGGTGTTTATCCCAGGGTCCCCACTTGGGTTCGTTCCTGGTTTTCACACGTTGCTAGAGGGAACTCGATCCGGCCCTGCCCCGCGTTCCCACCGGAGGGGAGTGGGCCCTGGTGTGCGGCTCCCTGAAAGCCAGGCTCGGCCGCCCCTGGGCCTGGCGCCCCGTCTGCCCGCGATGGGCGGTTTATTGATATTTCCCGCTCCCTGCCCGCCCCGCCGGGGGGGACTGGAGGGACACCGGGGGTCTCCCGTGGGGCTTTAGAGCTAAAACCAGTGCCAGCGAGGCCGCGTGACTCCTTGGGTGCGACAGCGAAGCCCAGAGGTTTTCTGTCAGTGCAAACAGTCCCACGTCTGCTGCCCCCCCAAGGGGGTGAAACCAGAAGGGACTCCGTTTCACTGAACCTCTGCGGGCGTTCCCTCTGGAGTGCACGCAAGAGCGGCTCGACCCCCGCGTTTGTTTTCTCTCCTTCCTCCTGGGGTCGGCGACGACCCGCCGTTTCCATAGTGACGCGTGGTGTCGTTCACTCCGGGTCCACTCTGTGACTATTTATAACTCGATGCCGCAATCGGCGGGCGTCCCCGGTAGTTTCGTGGAAAATGGCCACCGATGGCCCAAGCCGGGGAGAGGGGGCTGCCGCGCACCGTGGGCAGGAGCGCCGCTGCCCCAGGCGGGTCAGCTCTGTTGGGGGTCGGGGGCAACCCCTCTCCAGCCGTGAGGGCGCCTCCTCCTGGGTGCTGCCCAGCCTGGAGGCTCCCTGAGACGTGGCCGGCTGCCCGGCACCCTCCTCGGACCCCCGCTCTGCCTTCCTGCCCACCCTTGCGCAGTTTAGAAAGCCCGCGACTGTGAACGCGGGAACCAGGGCGACTTGTGCTTCCGCGTGCTGGGCCCGCGGGCGGCGGGCGGCGGGGGCGTGTCGGCGGGCAGCGGCGAGCGCGGCCTGAGCCTGCATCGGGTGGCACCTGCATGAATAAGTCACGAGGCCGCCGCATCCCAGGCCTCCCCCCGGGCTTGGTCTCACAGCGCGGCTCCCGCCCCGACGCTTCTGGACGGCGACTTTCCTTTCCTGGGGGACTGGCTACAGGGCCCCCCGCCCCCGGAGAGCCCCCACTCTCCCCCGGGGGTGGAGAGGGCGCTGGCTGGGCATGTGCGCCAACACGGCCAGGTGGTTGGGGAATCGGTGAGTTTGCCCCCCCCGCCCTGACCTGCCCCGCTCCCTCCGATGGGAATGCTCCCGGCCCAGGCGACACTGCGGCCTCTCTGGACGGAGGGAGCCGCCCTCCTGTCCCGCTGCTCAAGGCCTGCGTCCAGTTCTCTCTGATACGCGCGGGCCGCTCTGCGTGGCTTCCCCGCGGGGGCTGTGCAGGGAGGGCCGTGGCCCACACCCACTGGCCCCGGGGCCCCGGGCGCCGGGTAATCGCTGTGGGAGCCCGCGCCCGGTGCCCCGCTCCGAACACGAGCCGATGTGCGCTGAGATACCGGCGTTCCCACGCGCCCGGCCAGGTCTAGAGTTCGGCGGGCCTTACGGGGGGGGTTTTGTTTTTGTGTCTCTGAGAATCCTGTCGGGAACGTGAGTCTTTTTGTGCCGCGTTTCTGAGAGCAACCCCAACCCCAGGTCAGAGCTGAAACTCTGTGGTGAGGGTGATCCCGCAGTCGGGTTGGAGTGCATGTGCTGCACATTGGGGCTTTTCTCGGGCGTCTTGGTGAGCGAGCTTCCACTCCGACCTCCGGAGACAGGAGGCCGCTTGTGTTCTTTGCTGATTAACCCCAGAGGGCACACCCCCTGTTACAGGGAAAGTAACTGTAGCGGCCGGCCACCGGGCGGCGAGGGCCGGCCAGGAGCCAGAGCCGCACCCGAGACTCCCCTCGCTCATCCCACTTAACCCCTCATGTAAACCCCCCCAGGTGAGCCCGGAGATCTCTCTCTGGCCCACAGGTCTCGGGGTGTCGGCCGAGTAAAGCCGCCTGCTGGACCGGGGCTTGCGTCTCTCTGACCCGGAGCGCGTCTCCGGGGCTGGCGGGCGCGTTGCAGCTGTGAAACGGTGTGCAAAGGCGGTCTGTCTGTCTAGGTTGCCCTCGGAGGTGGTGTTTCCGCGGGGACAGCCGTCCCCCTGCTTGGTCGGGGCAGCGTGGAGGTGCTGTGTTTGCAGCCGGGCGTTCCCTCACGCTGGAATGTGGCTTCTAACGGGACGGTTCCCTGGGTCCCCTTTTTAGCCCCCGCGTGTGTGGGCCTCGGGTTGAGGTTTCTCTCGGTTTAAGTTTTGTTTCTCGGAGCAGAGGTGACGGGAAGCATCAGGGGCCTTGGCTTGCTTCTCCCCGGTTAGAAGGAAGGAATTCCTGTCCTGGCAGGAGCCTGGCCCTGGTGTTGGGAGGGAGATGCTGAGCGGGGGGGGGGGTGTGGCGGCGACTCTCCCCAGGGCCCCTGACAGCGCCCGGCCGTGTGCGGAAGTCACCAGCCTGCCGAGGTCCTGGGTGCCTCCCGCCCGGAGGAGCCCCGGGGGCTGTGGGGAAGCTCCAGCAGGGGCTGGAGGTGGAGGGGGCTCCGACTCTACTTAGAAACACGGCAGGTTCACCCAGACCGTGTCACCACAGAGGGCTCGCGTCGGAGACTCGGGGCCACCGAACCCACCAGGGGCAGGGGTGCCCGTGGCGGGGCTGGCCCGCTGCATGGAGAGGCCTCGGCCGCTGCTCTGGCCTCTCCAGCCGTGCGAACCTCCGTCCGTCGCCCCACCCGCGGCACGGGAGGCCCCGCCGTCCCGTGGGGACTGACCGTGCACGAAGGCCCGGGCCGCGGGCTCAGAAGTGTCCCCGAGCCAAGAGCCACGAGCCCAGTGGCGGGACCCGGGACAGGGAGCAGGGGACCCGACGGGGCCAGTGCTGTCCCCTCAGCTGTGCCCGCCGTCCTCGGGGCTGGGCCGGGCTGCCTGCACGGCTCTCCCTTCTCCGAGGTGCTCACTCGGGCGGGGGCAGCCTGGTCCCCGAATCCCAGTGGGGGTGCCCCCCGCGCTGGCTCCAGCAGGGCTGCGAGCCGCTCTGGGCCCCTGCTCTGGGGTGGGGGCCAGCCAGCTGCCGGTCAGAACGCCCCTGATCGAGGAGGACCCGTGAATGTGAAGTGGGCGGTGCCCTGGGAAGGGCACGAGGGGCCACTGCGCCAGGCGGGGCCCTGGTCCTGGGGCGTGCGTGCGGGCGGAGAAGGGGGGCGGGGACAGTCCAGAGGGGAGGGAAGAGCGTGTCCAGCAGGGGGAGCGGCCTGTGCGGAGGCTGCCGGTGGTGGGGGGGGTGGACCTTGCCAGTCAAGGTGCACACGGAGGGGCCGGTGGGCGGACACGGCCAGGGGGTGGGAGTCGCTGAGCTCGGGACCTCAGGCCCCACACAGCGTCGTGTGCTGTCCCGTCCCAGTGCCAGCGCACAGGGACCGGCTGCGGGGCTGAAGCAGCGACATGGCCCTGCGGTGGAGTCCGTTCTGAGTGACACTGTGCAGTGGGACCTGCCAGCAGAAACGGGGTGCAGGGCGGGGAAGGAGCCTGTTGGAAATCAGGGGGCTGCCAGGGGGCCCCGGTTTTCCTGCATGCCCACAGCACATGCTGTGCGCCAGCTCCCTGCCAGGCAGCCAGCGAGTAAATGGGTGGAAGTCGCATAGGCGTGTCGCTCGGGGGAGCTGCCGCAGCCCAGCCGCCGACGCCAGTGCCCACGGAGCTGGGCCGTGGGAAGCAGTGTGAGGGGCAGCAGGAACCCTCAGGGTGGCCGTGGGGCTGCGCGGGAGAGGAAAGGTGCGTGGGCTTCCCGTCCCGTCTGCAGGTCTTGCCCCCCCCGGGCTCCTGCGCCGGGCAGGCTGCTCCCCTGTGCAGCAGCGGGGTTCTCTGTGGCCACCCAGGGGCGGGGGGGGGGCAGGCACGGAGTCAGCCCGTCGGGGGCCTCTGACTCGGGAGCAGGCCCCCGCAGCCCTGTGTCCCCAGGCAAGTTCCCAGACCCAGCGGGCGGCCCTGGGCTCCGACGTGGGACCCGGCCGGCTCGGCCCGGAGGTCTGGACAGCAGACACGGGGTGGTTTAAGCTCAAGCCACTTGGAACCCCAATGGGTGACCTTCGAGATGCCAGAGATGTTTCCACAGACAGTGTTTGTTTTGTAAGTAGTTTCTGCAGGACACGGCCGGCCGTTCAAGCTGGAGGGCGCCGAGGGAGGGCGAGCCCCCTGCGCGGGGACCCACGGCCTCTCCATGCGGGGCTGAGAGGGCCTCCCCAGCGCAGGCCCCTGCTGCCCGCCGGGGCACCTGCCCCTGCGCCCTCCGAGCCAGGTCGCAGGGGCGCCCCGCGCACCGCGCCGGCCAGACCTTCCGAGAGCAGCCTGTGGAGGTGTTCGGGGTCTCAGGAGACCTCTTAATGTTTCGCTTTGTTTTGTTTTTTCTAAGAGAGCCAGAACCTCATTCCGTTCGTGTGAAGTGTCTGAGGGTGTTTGCACAAGGCGCACACACGTGTGCCCACACCACACACTGCGCTGGAAAACGGCCTCAGTAGGGGGGTGGGGGTCGAGGGTGCCTGTGGAGTGAAGGGATCCCCGTGGGCCTGGGACGGGCAGACGGGGCTGTGGGACGGGGCCCATTTGGGCAGACATTGGTGCTGAGGGCTCCTCGGTGCTGATGACGGGCGTGGGGGAGCGTGATGGGGCTGTCTCTCGGGGGGCTCTGGGGGCTGGGGGCGTGGCTCGTTGGGAGTGGAACCCTCACACCCCCCCCACACACCCCCTGCCCTTGTGCTGGCTGAGCCAGAGAGGGCGTCAGTAGCGTCTCCCTTCTTGACTCTGCTGTGGAGGGAGTTCGAGCCGCCGCATGACTCCCCGGCCGTACACGCAGCCCCCGCCGGGAAACCCTCTCTTCCTGGACACGGGCAGCAAGCCCGTCTTCTCTGGCGCACATCGGGGAGGGGGTGCTGGCGGCAAGGGGGCCGCTCGGGATGGGCCTGCAGCCGAGACCCTCGGCGGGTTCACCCGGCCTCCACCGCCGCCTCCTCTCCGCGCGGATGTCCCAGTTGTGGGGTGTGGGGACAGCTCCTCCTCCTCCTCACGGACACCGGAGCTCAGGGCGGCTAACGGCTCTGGCTCAGGAACAGCCATCTGGGTTTGACAGTAGCCCCGGCGCCCCGAAACCCCGGAGCGGGGCGCCCAGACTCCTTTACCCCTCAGACAGGGACGGGGCCAGAGCCTGCTCAGGGCGGTTGTGAGGGGCAGATGCGTCATTCACATTCCACCCTCGGACCAGGGCGACACAGGCTGGCCGCCCCGTTTCTGCTCCTACAGATGGAGAGAAAGAAAGAATGGGATGGGTGAGAACGAAGCATAAATATTATACCAATGGGCCCTGGCTGGTGTGGCTCAGTGGATTGAGCTCGGGCTGCGAACCAAAGGGTCGCCAGTTCGATTCCCAGTCGGGGCACATGCCTGGGTTGGGGGCCAGGTCCCCAGTGGGGGCCATGTGAGAGGCAACCACACACTGATGTTTCTCTCTCTCTTTCTCCCTCCTTTCCCCTCTCTCTAAAAATAAATAAAGTCTTTAAAAATAAAATACACCAGTTTCCTAAAAAAAATTTTTTTTTAATTGTACAAGTGATGATGCAGATGTAAGGCTTTTAACCAGGAGGAAAACAGAATGGATGGCTGCCCATTTGTCATAGGGGAAGCTGTGACCCCGAAGTCCCTCCTCAGTCTGGTGCCCACCACGTGACGCGAACCACGGTAGTCCGTGGCCTCCTCTGAGCCCCGCTTGCTGTGCTTCCTTGTTTGTACATGGTCTCGCTCGTCTGACGAGTAATGCGGGTGCCAGTGCTACCAGTGCTGTCCTAGAGAGACCGGGAGAGGCCGAGACGCGAGAAGAGTGAAACAAGCGTCCTATTACCCGCCACCCAGGGATCGTGGTTGTTCGTTCTTTGCTGTATCTCTCTAGACGGTGTTGTGGCGCATGGCTACAATGTGTACCTTGCTTCGAAACAGGATTTCCCTCAACAAAGGATACTTTGAAGCTTGTTTCCTAACAAACCCGTATTGAGCGTGCTGGCCGGTCCAATCGTTTCCTCCGAAAGGCTGTGTAAGCAGCACCGGTGTGACATTGTTTCCCAGCGCCACGACCTCCGGGGAGTGTCTCGCACGGACTTGCGGTCGCTCTGTCTGCTCTCACAGAGGATGCTCTGAGCACCCTTGAACCTGGCACCGTGCGCACCTGCGGGGCTGGTTACTCCTGCAGGACACACTCGCAGGAGTGGGGCGCCGTGTCTGACACTGCCCGCCCGGGTGCGGCCAAGCAGCGGGCGCTGCAGGAGGGGTTAAGCCGCAGGGGCCGGGCTCGCCCGCCGCGGGCTGGCCAAGCAGAGCGGGCAGGAGGGGGCGGCGGCGGGGCAGCCGGGCGTGTACCCCGCTTCACATCCCGGCGTCCGCAGCCCCTGCCCTGGAAGACGGGTCTCTCGGACCCTCAGTTTTCTCAGCGGCAGGTCTGCTGAGGACGCAGTGAGGCCAGCTTGCCGGGGTCACTGTCACCGTAGGTCCCCATGTCTAGGAAGTGCGAGCTGTTATCATAAAACACCATGGCCCGTATGAAATAGGTTCTTATACATAAGTAAGTGTGCGTATGTGCACTGATAACATACACGCATACAAACACATGCACGTACATAGGCAGAGTTCACAGAGAGTGAAACACCTGCACAAAGCAAGGGCGGGCCCTCCCTGAGCGTCTGGAGGAGACGGGAAGTTCTCAAACTGACCACCAGGGGGCGACTCATGGTCAGGGGCCGGGGTCTCCTGCCAGGGGGCCTGAGACTCACGGCCTGGCCACACTCGCCGCCCAGCTGGCCGGCCGCCCGGCCAGGCCAGCCCCAGTGCTGGGAGCTTTACGACCCACAGAATGTCTAGTTTTGTGTTTGATGCTTGTCCAAATGGATCGTAATTATATTGTTTGCTCAGGTGTGTACTGCTGCTGCTGTTGCTACTGAGAGCTTTATAATTAAAAAAAAAATAAGTGCCCACGGACCGGTTTTAACCACAGACCGGTTTTAAAAGGCCTCTCCCAGGGTGGGGCGACGGCGCCCACCCAGGAGTGGGACTCGGGCTCCCACTCAGGGCCACCGCGGGGCGCTGCCCACGGCGGGCCGTTCCTTCCCGAGTGGGAGACGTCGCTTCATTCCGTCCCCCCCCCCGCCCTCGTTCCAGGAGGAAGATGAAGGCGCGCGCGCCCCCGCCCCCCGGGAAGCCCCCCACCCCGACGGCGCAGAGGGGACAGAGCCCCCACCGCAGCGCGTCCCCCGCCCGCCCCCAGAACCTGCTGCACCTGCAGGAGAACCTGCGCGACAGGGCGCTGGACCTGACCGTGGTGCTGCCCAGCGGGCTGGAGAAGAGGAGCGTGGTCAGCGGGAGGTAAGGGCCTGGCCGCGGGGTCGGCCTGGGGGCCCCCCCGACCTGCCTCACCTGGCCGGCCCCGCGAGCTCCCCTCAGTCCAGGACCCAGAGCGCAGCACGGCACACCTCCCCAAGAGGCGCGCTGGGCTCACGCAGGGCGCGTGGGTCACGTCCCATGCCAGGCGGGCGCCCAGCCACCTGCCTGCGCTGGCACCCCGGGCACTGCAGTTGCACCGCCAGGGGCACCCCTGAGTGAACCGCCCAAGTGTCCACTCACGGGCTGACCCACTGAGGGTTCGTACACTGGCAACCCACTCTCTGAAGTCAAGTTTAGGCTGGGAAATAAAATCTTGCCCTGGCCGGTGTGGCTCAGTAGATTGAGTGCTGGCCTGTGAACCAAAGGGTCATCGGTTCGATTCCCAGTCAGGGCACATGCCTGGGTTGTGGGCCAGGTCTCCAGTAGGGGGCGTGTGAGAGGAAACCACACATTGATATTTCTCTCCCTGTCTTTCTCCCTCCCTTACCATCTCTCTAGAAATAAATAATTAAAATACCTATAAAAAATAAAGTCTATTTAAAAAAATCTGACCCACGGATTTTAAACGTAAGGGAATCGGTCTCCAGACTTGTGGGTTCCACTGGTCTGAGGATGGGGACCACTTCCATTCTTAGGCCCAGCCCGCTCGGGCCAGGAGCCAGGGCTCCGGGTCGAGGGCTCCTCCTCTCCCCGCAGGGGCACAGCCTCCCCCCCCCCCCGTCCACGCGCCGCGGGCTTCATCCCCAGAGGAGCTCCTGTCCATGGGCTCGCCACGCACCACGCTTTACCGTGGTCGTGTTGCTGATCGATTTTGTGCAGCTGCTACGGTCGTTACTGATGGCTTCGCTGTAAAAAGCCTTCACGAAGTCACGGGAAATGGAAACGTGAATGTCGACGCAGCGCTTACTGCAGTGGGCGCGACGGAGCGGTCAGCTACGGAGACTTCCCGGCAGGACCGCCAGCTCCCGCCTGCTGAGGCCGGAGCAGCCCTTCTGTTTTTTTTTTTTTTTAAGATCCCATCCATCTATTTCTAGAGAGGGAAGGGAGGGAGACAGAGAGAGAGAGAGAGAAACATCAATGTGCGGTTGCTGGGGGCCGTGGCCTGCAACCCAGGCATGTGCCCTGACTGGGAATCGAACCTATGACACTTTGGTTCGCAGCCCGCGCTCAATCCACTGAGCTACGCCAGCCAGGTCAAACAGAGACCTACAACGGTATGGCAGCGGTAGGATTCGAACCCACGCCATTGAAATGACTGGAGCCTAAATCCAGCGCCTTAGACCACTCGGTCACGCTACCTCCCCAGGAGCAGCCCTTTTAAGGAGCAGAGGTGGGGAGGGGGCGGGGCCATTCGGGACCTGGGCATTTTATTCTCGTGAATACGCTGGACTCGGTGAGGCACCAGTTTTATTTTTAAGTATCAGTTTTCAGGGTCTACCTAAACCTTATTAATGAAAATTTATATTTAAACTTAAGCTTTCTAATGAACATTCCAGGTGCTCGTTTAATGGGTAAAGGGGTCCATACGTTTTTTAAATTATCCACGGGCCCTGTGAACAGATGCTGGAGAAGCAGCCCTCAGCCCCACCCCCCGGCCGGGGCGTCTGCCGGGGCTGGAGCTGCGAGGTTGGGGCCCCAGCACCTCCCACACAGGCCCTGCCCACCTGCCGGGGAGTCCACAGGCTGCCCCTCTGGGTACCTCCTGATGCCCTGAGGCCCTGGTGCCGAAGCGAGGGCTGCATGGGACCCACAGGGCGGCACCAGAGGCCCCCGCGGCGGGGATGGCGTAGATTCGGCAGACTTTATGACTTCGGTAGAAGTGCCGTGCCCTGGACAGGGACGAGGCCCTCGGCCGCCCCCACTGCGTGGAAATCGGACGTGGCCTCTCCGGCATCCCTGTCCCTTCCGTGGGGTCCCTGACAGCCCGCTCACCGTCCCCTGGTCCCGAGCGCCCCCACATTTGGGGAGCGGTGCGTACTCACACTCTGCTCTGTCCAGCTCTCCCCCAGGGTTTCAGGAAGAGCCCCGTGAGAAAAACAAAAAGACCAGTTTGCTTCTTTTTGACACCACTAACTCATGCGAAAACATGTTGAAGTCTCTTTGTATCTGGAAAGTAATACTTATTTTTAAGAAAGAAGCAGAACAATTGTACTCACTTTTTAAGTTTAAAAATAGAGACCACACAAATGATGACAAATAATTTCAAGTCTACATTCTGGGCACTTAGAAGATGTTTGGGGAACAGAGATAAAGAAGTAGGAGAAGAAAAGATAGGAATAAATAAATAAATTTGTTTAGCAAACTCTGGCATCAAATTGATAGGCTGGCACTGTCCTAAGAAAGGCATACTTTCTTTAGGAAATAAAGAAAAAGAAAAGAAAGAAAGCTGTAATCTTCTTCAAGTTAAAACTTTCAGGGGTTTTTTTTCAGATTTTATTTATTTATTTTTGGAGAGGGAGCAAGGAGGAAGAAAGGGAGAGAAACATCAATGTGTGGTTGCCTCTTGCACGCCCCCTACTGGGGACCTGGCCCACAACCCAGGCATGTGCCCTGACTGGGAATTGAACTAGTGACCCTTTGGTTCTCAGGCCGGCACTCAATCCACTGAGCCACACCAGCCAGGGCAAAAATTTCCTGTTTTTAAGGCACACAAACAACTGAAAATCTAACATCTCGTGCCCCCTGGGTACAGCAGGTCCCCACATTACATCTTGTTCAGCTGTCGTTTTGTTAGAACGTTGATGAGATGCTGTAGGCGGAACTTACTCTTGCTTACATCAGTTAGCCTTTGGCAAAACGGGTTTCGTGGTATGCGGTGTCCCCTAGAAGTCTCGCGGAACCCACTGATGGGACTGTGGGAGGACTCCATGCACTGCCGCCGTGGTCACTGCCCCGACGAGATGCCAGCCAGCTCACCACGGAGGTAGCTGGAAAGCTGACTCCTTTCCCAGCTCGGTGGTTTGGGCCTGGCACCAGCTCCGAGAATGCCAGGGTGTGGCGGCACCCTCGTGCCCAAGGACTCTGTGCGCGGCCGCTGTCTTTCCTGGGAAGCTTGCCCACCCACCCGCTGGCCCGCCCATTCTCTCCCGGCCTGGGGGGAGGGTGCAGACCCCGCTGACCACGCCCCGCCTCCCCTTGCAGCCACGCCATGATGGACCTCCTGGTGGAGCTGTGCCTGCAGAACCACCTGAACCCGTCCCACCACGCCCTCGAGATCTGGTCTCCGGACTCCCAGCAGCCTTTGAGTTTCAAGCCAAACACGCTGGTGGGGACCCTGAACGTGCACACCGTGTTTCTGAAGGAGAAGGTGCCTGAAGAGAAGACGAAGCCCAGCCCCCCCAAGATGCCCGAGGTCAGTAGGACGGGGGCCCACCGCAGCCCAGGGACACACAGACGCCTGCGGTGGGCGCAGGTGCCGACGGGGGAGCCCCTGCTACCTCCCCGACACCTGCACACGGCTGGGGAGGCGGGACTTCCTCCGTGCCAGGCAGGGTCGGGCACTGAACTGGGTTTATTTGAGAGGATGGAAGTTTCTGGAATTTTAGAATGTCCGTTGCTGTGACGTTGTTCCTTCGGACACGTCAGAAGAAGACGTGGTCTAGAGTGCAGGCAGCCATTCCGGCTCCCAGCACAGGTGGACTCGGTCTACCCTTCCGCACTTGCCAGGTGACAGCCACGTGTCACAGGCAGCTACTGAGCCGGTGCAGCTAGTGTGACCGAAAAACTGAACTTGCAGTTTATTTCCATGCCAGTAACCACAGTGGCCACCCTACTGGACCAGGCCTAGAGGGTCCAGTTCGGGTCTGGGGGTCTTCCTGCCCCAGGGAGCAGGCCGGATGCGGATGTGAACATTTTCCTAGAGATTGGGGATGAGGGCAGAGATTTTCTTTTGAAAAATCGGTGTGAGAAATACTCATTACAATTGGAAAATATTTTATCATATACATAGATTTATTTTAGGCTTTTAATCATCGATCCACATTAATCCCAGCTGCTTACTGTGCTTTTTAGTAAGCATTTGCTATGGTTCTTTAGGTCCAATTGTGAGTAATGCTATTTCATTCATTCAGATTCTTAGAATATATACAAAGTTTTCCTGCTTTTAAAAATGGCAGTTTAGCCCACAGTCCATGTCCTGGGAATTCTAGGTCCGGGCAGTTAACACATTCTAACTGATGCCGTCCGCCCTCAGTGTGGAAGTTTCCCCGAATTCTTCCAGGAAAGCCTGTGTTTGGGGCAGAGATACCTTGGTTACACCCTGTGGCTTCCCTTTCCTTCCCGCCCCCCAGGCACAAACTCTGCGGGCAGGTGAGCCCAGGGCGGTGCCTGATGCCCGTTCCAGAAACACGGACGAGACCGTGTGCCCCGTGTCCCAGCCTCGCATCCGTGGACCCCCTGCACTGAGGCTGGTCCGGGGTCTGAGGTCGGCCTCAGTGCCGCCGTAAACCCCCGGCTCCGCATCTGCCCTGCAGGCCCTTGGCGCCCGGGGGCGGTCGGGAAAGGCTGGCAGAGGCAGCCGCCGGAAGCTTTGCCAGGTTCAGTGTTTCCGATGGGCCACGCTGCACACACTTAGAATCAGCTCTCGGAAAAGTGACTGTTTTCCCTTCTGATTATCACAGACCTCATGTTCAGAAACACTAACATGCTGTGCTAGCTTCAAATACGTCTGTGTGTATAAACAGGTGTGTGCCCAGGCGTACAGACTCAGGCTCTGTATGTAATGGGTATTTATACACTTACGTGGATATTTTGATTCCTTTTTTTTTGAGAAGGATTGTTGTTAGTTTCTCTTTTTTAAGTATTTTTTTAAGATTGTATTTATTTTTAGAGAGGGAAGGGAGGGAGAAAGAGAAAGAGAGAGAAACATCAATGTGCGGTTGCTGGGGGTCATGGCCTGCAACCCAGGCACGTGCCCTGACTGGGAATCGAACCTGCGATGCTTTGGTTTGCAGCCCGCGCTTAATCCACTGAGCTGCGCCAAGCAGGGCGATATTTTGATTTCTTAAACAAGACTCTGATGTCTTGTTTGCTGAGGGTTTTTCTTTACATTGAATTGTACTCGCAATACTTCTAAGCACGTTTGCTTTACAAAGTGCACAGAGGTGCCTTGCCTTCGAGTGTAGTCGGAATTCTTAGGAGGCCCCGTGTGTGTTGGTCTTGAAACGGGGCCCCTCTCCGATGTCCACTTCCTCGTGTCCTTAGGGGTCTGTCCCTCAGTGAGAGAGACTCTGAGGTCAGTTTCCTGTTCCGGGCGTGTCTGGGCCGCTGCCCTGTCTGCCGTTTCCCCACGACCCGCTGAGTCGGAGGGGGAAGGTTCAGCCCACACGAAACCTTGCCCGACCCAGTCCGGGGGCGGGGGGGGGGGGGGAGGCGGAGGGCGGGGCCGTCGGGAGGACACGCCCACAGCGTTCCCCCATCCAACCCCGCCGTGTTCCTGCAGAAGTCCGTGCGCCTGGTGGTGAACTACCTGCGGACGCAGAAGGCCGTGGTGCGCGTGAGCCCCGAGGTGCCGCTGCTCAGCATCCTCCCGGTCATCTGCGCCAAGTGCGACGTGCGCCCGGAGCACGTGGTGCTGCTCAGGGACAACGTGGCCGGCGAGGAGCTGGAGCTCTCCAAGTCCCTGAGCGAGCTGGGCATCAAGGAGCTCTACGCCTGGGACAACAAGAGAGGTGGGTGCCGCCCGGGGCCGGGCCAGGGGGCTGGTGGGAGCATCGTCCCGGTGCGCCGAGTTGCGGGTTCGACCCCCGGTCAGGGCACATGCAGGAATCAACCAGTGAGTGCATCAGTAGGTGCAGCAGCAGCAAAACGAAGGTTCTCTCTCTCTCCCAAACCGATAAATAATTTTTTTCATAAAGAAAGAGAGGGGAGCCCCTGCCCCTGAGAACACACAGGGAGCACACCAGGTCCGCCGCCCCTCAGCACGATGCCCTGCACACCAGGTGGGCAGGTAACGTGAACTTTCGGGCGACTCAGGTTTTGTCCAGACCGGGTTGAAGTGGGCAGGAGACTAGCCGAACTCGCTGTCATGCCCTGGTTGCAATTCTGCCTCTGGGCCCCCGTCCTGGGCACGCCCCTACCCCCCCGCCCCCCGTCCCCTGGGAGCTTCTGTGGGATCGGGGGAGGGACGGGAGGCACACCGGAGCCTCCCCTCTGCGGGGGCCTCCCAGAACCCGCCCGGGGACCGCGTCCTCCTGCGCTTCCCCTCCAGCGCCCTCTGGCTGCCCCTGCGTCTCAGACAGTCACCCCCAATCGCAGCCAGTGGCGAAAACACGTCCAGCCGATCCCTAGAACTGCCCAAACGACCACCCAGTCCCTCGAGACAACTCAGGGTGCCTGGTCCCCATCGGGGCTGGAGACACCTTAGTCCTCGTGAGAACACGCCGCGTGGCCGGAGGTCACAGCTAGAGCCACGGGGAGCAGCCGGCCAGCCCAGGGTTGGCACACAGACGGATACGCTGTGTGAGCAGGTGTCTCTGGCCGAGTCAGACGGCAAACTCTCTGAACAGCGGTCAGAACGTGCCCGCCCCCGCCACGTACACACACAGTTTACTGTTGTTTGACCTTGGGGTTGTTAAAGGGAGCCTCACTGAAGCGTCTAGTGTAATGAGCCGCCCTGGGCATCATTATCGGTCACCTTTGTATTTGTTCCACACACACGGGGCAGGTTGGGCTTTAGAAATATAGACATATTCAAGTTTCTTGAGTTTTCCTACAGCTTTTTAAAAAGATTCTTGTAATCGAATAATTGCTTGCTAATTATAAAACTTATTGGGAAGTCCACAATCATAGCAGAACCACGCCCTGCCCCCACACCTGCCCCCACACCTGCCCCCACACCTGCCCCTGGAGGTTCAGGAACCCAGAGGGCATTTGACATTCGAGAAAGGGTCTCAGGTCCGTTGAGTGCGAGATGCTTGTGCTGTTCGCTCCTTCGTAAGGAGCGTTCTGACACAGGAGAGCGCGGCATCTTCTCACGCAGACACAGCTGACACGGCTGTTCTCAGCCTCCGCCACGCGGGCCTGGCAATGGCGCGTCTGCCCGGTTTCGTCTGCCCGGTTTAAATCGGGTTTCTGGGAGACTTTGGGAGCAGCGCTCACTCGGCGAGACGGAGGAAAGGAACACCGTCCCACCTTGGAGCGGTTTTTAAGAGAAAGCCTTACTCAAACACGTATTTCGGCTGTGTGACAGTCACAGATCTATCTTGAAGGGTAGATGCAGAACCTATTACCGGGGAACCGTCATAGAAAACCGGCCTCTCCACTCGGGGGGCGCCGCCCAGCGAGCCCCTGGTGCCCGGAGCTGGGGGGCTGAGCGTCCCTCTGGGAAATCTCCCCCAAGCCGGGGCCCCGCGGTGACCCCCACGTGGGGAGGACGCCTGGAGCAAACACCTTGGATGCTCAGATTTGCCACCACTTCCGAGTCAGGGAAATGGCGCTGCCCACGCCCCCGGGTCCCCCCTCTGCTGCCTTGGGCACCTCCCTCCTGGGGTCCCAGCAGCCTCCCAGAGAGTAAGGGGAACACCTGGCATGGTGAGGGGGCGGGGTTCCAGCCCAGGGGGCCCACGCCCCTTTCCTCTGGGCCAGACCACGCCCTGTGCATGCAGGCTGTGAAACGTTTGATGACCGTCCCTGACGAAGGCCTCCCCGTGCCCAGAGGACAGTGCAGTGTCTGAGCAGAAAAGAGAATGTTCCACAGGCCGTCCCCCAGGAGCCCCCCTCCTGGGTCTGTGGTCCGTCCGGGTCTGCCCCCTCGCAGCCAGCAGCTGAGAGATGGGTCGTTGGGTAGTGGCTTCCTCTGCTGGAACCCCGGCCCCAGCGGCCTGCAGAGGCAGAGGACTCTGCTGCCCCCTGCTGCTGCAGTGGCGCTCAGCAGCCAGCGGCTGCCAGCGCTGGGACAGCCCCCACTGCTGGAGGGTGCGGCCGGCCAGGGGCGGCGGAAGGTCCCTCCCTGCCCACCCTCACTCTCTCCCCGCCTGCCTTTTCCAGCTCTCCTGAGCAAGACTCAGTCGGAGCCTTCCCTGAGCTGCCGAGGTACGGTGAGCCCGCGCTGCACCCCCCCCCCCCGGGCTGCGGCCTGCATGGCTGGGGGCCGGGGCGACAGATGCACGGGGACCGTGGGCCTCGGGGGTGCCTGTGTGGCAGCTCTGGGGAGGCTTGCTGGTGCACCTGAGGCTGTGGTTTGGGTTCTCAGCACTCTGGTTGGCTGAGAAAAGAACGTCCTTTGAGGGAGGATTTGCTGTGTCGTGCTGGCTGGTGGCACAGGAGGCTGCTGTGTGGAAAATGGCCCGTGGGAAGGACCCAGGGCAGAGCCCAGGCCACCTGTGTGGGAGAGGCAGCATTTCTTCTTACCTGGGCTTACCTGGGCTCACCTGTACTCATCTGTACTCATCTGTGCTTACCTGCACTCATCCGTGCTCACCTGTACTCACCTGTGCTTACCTGTACCTATCTGTGCTCACCTGTACTCACTTGTGCTTACCTGTACTCACCTGTGCTCACCTGTGCTTACCTGTACCTATCTGTGCTCACCTGTACTCACCTGTGCTTACCTGTACTCACTTGCACTCACTTGCACTCGCCTGTGCTTGCCTATCTTTGGGATTCATCCTGCCTGCTGCAGAATGTAGGCCAGCGTGGTTTGTGACATTTAGCCTTTGCTGTCCTAGATAAGTATGCAAATGATGAGTCTGGATTTTGCATTTATTATGATACCTATTTCTTATAAACTGTGCATATGTACTTAGATACATAGATATTTGCACACACACACAGGCACACACACATATGTATTCATATTTTAATGAAATGTTTGGTGCATGCACACACACAGGAAGGTCGTGAAAATCCCAGTGAGGTTTTACATTGCACAAAACCTTCTGTCCTCGTGAAAGTGTCAAGCACTAGGTTTCGTTTCTAGAAAAAGAGACGAATGCAGGACACTCGGCGCTGGCCCGGCACCAGTGTGGGGCATGGCGCCGGGCAGCGGTGCCCTCCTGGGGGGGGGGGCGGTGGCCGGCCGCTGTCGCTGTCCCAGGGGAGCCACCAGGGGCTCGATCTGGTGGCCGTTGTCTGACCCCCGTGTCATTTTCGGGAGGTGTCCCAGCCCGAGTGCCAGGAGCGTGCTCCCCTGTGCTCGCCTGTGGGGCACCGCAGGGTCACGCATCCGCCCCACCCGTGTCCCACACGGCCAATCGGTGTGGACAGAGGCCGGGCTCACCCGCGCACACCCTCGCTCGCAGTGGCTGACGCCCAGCCGTACCCTGCGGTGCAGCGCACTCTCCTTTCACCTTCCCAGCCGTGTGCCCTCGGGGCTTCGATGTGATTCACTGTGAGATCTGCGTGCACACGTGCGTGCACACGTGGGCACACGCGGGTGCCCGCCCGCCGGTGTGGACGTCTGTGATGTGAGGCTGCGGACGGCTCGGCCCCGCCCAGCGCCCCAGCGCTCGAGACTGAACCCGAGCCTTTGCTGCCCGCGGAGTGATCTCATGCGTGACCCGGTGCGCCCCGGGCTGCGCCGTGGGGCGGCGGCGTTGGTGCGCACGCCGCTGTGTCACCGACACGCCGACCTCGGGTCCGTGTCCGACTGGACCGTCGAGTGCTGGCCGGCGCCCAGGAACGGGACTGGCGTCTCCGTGGCAGACTCTGCCCCTCCCCGCCCCGATGCCCCCTCCCCACCCCGCGGCCCGGCGGCCCGCAGCGGGCAGCGGTGTGGGGGTGTCCTGTGTCGGTCCCTCGGGGACACCCACATTTCCTCCTCCCGCCATGTCCTCGTGGCTCAGGGGAGAAGACGGGACGAGTTGGTGGCACAAGCCTGGGCTGGCCCCCGGTGTGTCCGCACCAGCGCGTGATGCCGGTCCGCCGGCGCGTGGCCCTGGGGTGCGGCAGGTTTGGGTGTCCGTCCCCCCACCCCCCGTCTGCAGGCGGGGACGCCGAGGCCCAGGGCGCTGGGGCGGGCTGCCGGGGCGGCCCTCACTGCGGTGCCCACCCCCTCCACGCCCCCGGCCCTCAGCGCTGCCTGTGCCCCTGACGCATCCCTGGGGGTGCGCTCGTTGGACGCCCAATGCTGGGCCCAGCCCCGAAGTTTCTGACTCCGGGACCAGGCCCGGGCCCAGTTCCTGGGCTGCGGACACTGCGGGCCCCTCCCGTCCCGGGAACCACAGGCCTCAGCTGAGCGGTCACCTGTCTGACAGGGCTGCACGTCCCCGTGGGCGGCACAGGGGTGCCTGGTGCGAGGTCCTGCTGGCCTCCAGCGCAGGGGACCTACCGGGGACATTGCAACAGCTGCCTGTGGGGCCAGGTGGGGGCCGCGGACTCTGGAACTCTCATGACGGCCTAACCCCTGTGCTGTGCCCCTGCAGCCAATGCAGAACAGTGCTGAATGCCAGCTGCACTTGAAAAATGAAAAATTAATAGTGAACAACCCCCAGTAATGTAATAGTGAAACTGTGATAAAAAAAAATAGAATCCTGATGAAGAAGAAGGTTGAGCATTTAGAGCTCAAGAATTAAAAAAAAAAAAAAAAAAAACAGAAGAGGAAATGCGCCCCCTAGAGGCTGTCGTTAGGAAGGAAAACAGGCTGGCCAGGCTGACGGAGGAAATCTGGATGTGTGACTGCACCCTGAGAAATACCGCCCCTGAGCCCACTAGAGAGCGTGAGACCCTGTAACGATTTCATGAATGGGAACTGGGGGCTTTGGGGGGCTCCACATGCTTTCAAAGAAACAGTTGGTGGTTTTACTCTCTAGTAAGAACTAAAAGTGTAAGAGTAGAGAACATATTTTTTGAGATTTTAACCGGAAGGGCTTAATCTCTCACGCTGAAAAATAACTTGGTGCTTTTTGCCCCCAGAGCCCTTCAGAAAAGCGTCCCTTGGCAACGACGAGACAGATAAGGAGAAGAAAAAGTTCCTCGGATTCTTCAAAGTCAGTAAAAGAAACCACAGCAACAAGGTAGCGGTCACTGCGTGAACATGCTCTCTGGGGGTGTTCGGGCTCTAGCCCCCCTGGACGGTCGGGGTGCCTTCGGGCAAAGGGGGGCTCGTCAGTGTGCACCGCGGTGACGGAGCCTCCTTCTGCGTGTGGACCCCGAAGCCGTTCTCGGGGCGAAGGGGTGTCGCTCACCAGCGGCCCCTGCGCCTTGTGCCCGGGGCTGGGGCTCAGGGAAGCTGCTCCCACGCAGGAGTGGGAGTGGGCGGAGGGTGGGGGCTGGGTAGCGCGTCACAGCCCGGATCCCCGCCGCCGACGAACCCAAGTGTCAGAGGGAGCCCGCAACGCCCGCCTGCTTGTGCTCACGCCTCGTGAGACTGCGTGCTGGAGGCCGGCCCCGGACTCCCTGTGCTCCTGGCCGGGGGACCCCGGGAGACGCCGCGGTGGCGGAGCCCGCCCGTGGTTACGGGGACTGCCCTTCTCCTTCGGTCCGTCTCGGACTGGCTCGGAGAGTCTTCCTTTCGCAGGCGCCTCATCTGGGCCTTTCCCTCACGTTAGTGTGGTGTCAGTTCTCTCCGACATCGTCCGTCCGTTCATGTCCTTATTGGCTTGTTGGTGGCTGCTGCTGGGGGATTCAGGTCTTCCTTCCTCGTCTCTCTCCATTTCCATCGTTCGAGATGCCGCACTCAGTGCACTCTCAGTCCGCCTCTGCGGACACCTGGGGGGAGCGGTCGGTCGCCCCCCCCCCCGTCACGGGGGAGGAGCCCGGAGTCCCCGCCACGCCCTGAGCCAACCCCCACTCTGTCAGGGCCCTCACTTACCCCTCCCCCACGCTGCAGGTTCCGGGACAAGCCCCTTCCCCCTCGGGAGGGTCTGCAGTAAACAGTTATTGTAATGATTTCTGAAATCCCGTGATGCCTGACAGCGTGCACACGTGTCGGAGCACAGAACACGGAGAGCATCCAGGCATCTAAGCTGAAGGAGCCTTCACTGTCTCTCCTGGAAGGAAATAAGTGTGTGTGTGCGTGTGTGTGTCTGTGTGTGTCTGTGTGTGTGTGTGTGTGAGGTCTCAGCAGAGACTATACTGAGAGGGGTTGCACTTTGGTTGGAGTAGATGAGAGCAGATACCCTTTCTTGTTTTAAAACTTTGGTGCTTTGATGTTTTTAAAACACGGTAAGTCGGTGCCACTTTGACATTTGTTCTGCCGGCCCAGTGGTTCCCAGAGCACCTCAGCCCCTCAAGACAGTGCCTTCCCGGGTCACGTCCCCAAAGATGCTTACTGGGAGGTCAGGTGGGGCCCCGGAGCCGGTTTTCCCACCGAACCAGGCAACTCTGAGCTCCTGGTGCACACACCTGGTCGGTTATGCCTGTGTGCACCCACGCGACGCTCAGCAAGATGCTGAACTGAGTGTAAAACTCACCAACGCTGCAGCCCCAGCCAACCAGCGGGTTCGCCCCAGCTCCCTCTGTCACTCGGGTGCACCGCCGCCCCGCGTCACCTGTTTTCTGAGCCAAGGGAAAGGAGCCTCAGCACCTTGAGTTGGGGGGGTCAGAGCTCTGGGCTCCAGCCAGCGAGCCTTTGAGGGCGGCTTCCAGGGTCACAAGCGAAGGACGTGGCCGTGGACTAAAAGTACGTAGGCCACGCGGCCACGTGGGCAGCGCGCCTGAGCGTTTGCCGAGGGAGAGGCGGTGGTTCGTGCCCGCTCTCCCCTGGAGGTGACGTGTGCTGTGCCCCTCTTCCAGGCGGAGCCCCCCGGGCTGGCGGGAGCGGACAGCGACGAGGACACCTCGCGGCCGGCGCCCGGCCAGGGCTCGAACGTGAGTACCGCGCCGCGGCGCCCCTCGCGAGCGGGCAGGGCTGTGCCATGGCTTGCATGGCCTCCCACAGAGTGGAGGCATGGGTTCCTCTGGTCGTATGGGGGGGTTGGGGGTGTCTGCTTTGTTCTGAGCCCAGGGAAGCACACGTTGCATCTGGCTTCACGTTCTGCGGCCGGTGCCGCCTTGGCCGACGTGGGGGGGTGTCCTAGTTTCTACCGCCCCCCCCCCCCCCCAGCACCCGGCAGCCTGACCGACCTCACTTACGCTCGCCCGGCCGAGCGCTGTCCGTGACCCGGCCCGGCCGCCGGCTCTGCAGACACACCGCGCCAGGCCCGGGTCCGCCGGCCCCCAAGCTCCGCAGCCACCCCCCTCCGCGGTGCTGTCATCACCCCGCCTGGGCCCTCACCCCTCCACGCTGGCCTACGGAAAGGTCCTTCTTGGTTTTAAATTCTTGGAAGGACATAATTGACAGCCTCTGACAGATACTGGCCTTTACAGTGTATCTGACGAACGTTTGGTTCTCGCCATCGCTCTTTGCGTGTGGCAGAGACCAGCTCGTCTAGAACGTGAGGCGTTTTCACGACTGTTCTTTCTCTGGGCTTCCCATCTGCACGCCAGCCGCCGTGTAACCCCCTCCTCCGCTCAGGATGGTTTCATGCCTGAAACTTTTTTTATCAACGCGTGCAGTGATAAAAAAAATTGAAATGAAATGGGATAGAAAATGTAAATGTCTCTCTCAATTACATTTTTAATTTTGTGTGATCGTATAAAGCGAATTCCGTAATTTTAGCGGCCCCAGCCCCAAGCGGACGCTGAGGAGCCGGAAAGTGCGTTGAGCCAGCTCGGCCACCAGAGGGCAGTATCTTCACAGGCACAGGGAGTCGGGCCACTCCACCATCCGCCCTGGAGAAGAACCTGCTAAAATTCGTTGTTGTTCTTAAAGTGCTCGCAGTGAATAACAGAAAAGTGTCCTGAGGGCCGAGCCGCATGTTTGTGCTGCAGAGCTGATTTTTATTACAAATCAGTACTGACGAGGCATTTTAAAAGTGGAGCTTGGACCTTCCTCAAGTGCTTCATGCCCAAGCTCACAAAGTCAGTGGGAGACGGAAGGTCGTCAGAGCAGGTGCCGGCAGCCCGGCGGAGCCCCTGGCCGCCCCGGCCTGCACAGAGCCGGGCTCCTCCCTCGGGCAGCCCCTGCCGCCCACAGTCGGCTCCGGCGCGCAGGGCTGCTGGTCTTTACAGCTGAGTGTCTCCTGGGAACTGGGGACAGGGCGGGTCTGTTTCCCCCCGGGGCAGCGCCTCGTGGAGCTGCCTGCCCTCTGCCCGGGACTCCTTGCTCCTCTTCTCCGGCGTCGTGAACAGTAGGGGGGCCCTCGGCCCCCAAAGCCCTTTCCCACTGGGGTGGGGGGATTCCTTATGCAACAGACTTCAAAGGTGTCGGGGAATCGAAACCAAACCGTGGGAAGGAACTCGGAGCCCAAACTGTGGTTCAGAGACATGATGCTTGGGTGCTTTGCACACCTGTTTGCCCATCGAACGTAGTTTTGAGAGTCTCCATGTCACACACTCTGTCGTGCGATTCTGGGAACTGTCAAAGAGGGTTTTATTTTTAGAGCTTCAGCGAGGTGTCTTTTTCCCAAAGCACTCAATTCTTAGAGTAAGCGTGTCACTTAGGTACATAGGTATGTGGGTAGGAAGGTCGGTAGATAGGTAGGTCGGTGAGTAAGTAGGTAGGAAGATAGGTGGGAAGGTAGGAAGGTAGGTACATAGGTAAGTAGGTAGGTAGGTAGGCAGATAAGTAGGTTCGTAGGTCCATAAGTAGGTATGTAGGTAGAAAGGTAGGAAGGTAGGTGGGTATGTGGGAAGGTAAAAAGTTAGGTAACTAAGTAGGTACATAGTTAAGTAGGTAGGTACATAGGTAGGAAGATAGGCAAGTAGGTGGGAAGGTAGGTAGGTAGGAAAGTAGGTACATAGGTAAGTAGGTAGGTAGGTTCGTAGGTCCATAGGTAGGAAGGTAGGTGGGTAGGTAGGTAGGAAGGTAGGTAGGTAGGTGGGTAGGAAGGTAGGTGGGTGGGTGGGTAGGAAGGTAGGTGGGTGGGTGGGTAGGAAGGTAGGTAGGTAGGTGGGTAGGAAGGTAGGTGGGTGGGTGGGTAGGAAGGTAGGTGGGTGGGTGGGTAGGAAGGTAGGTGGGTGGGTGGGTAGGAAGGTAGGTGGGTGGGTGGGTGGACAGCAGAGGAGGGGGCGGTGACAAGCCACACAGGGGCCCACTGTCACGGAGGCTCTGCTGTGGGAGATGCAGGTTTGGGGGGCGCCGTGGATACAGAGGGGTGGGCCACACCCCAAATGCAGGAGAGAGGCATGGGGAGCCCCTGGTGGGCGCCACTCTGACCCCTGGGGCCTGGGCCTCTGGGTCTTGTGAGAATGCAGATGCAGGGCCCTGGGGCGGGGCCCGGACTGCACTTCTGGGGAGATCCCAGGTGAGGCCGCGGGAGCCACGGCGGGCGCACCGCTGCAGCCCGGAGGCAGACAGACCCAGAGACGCCCTCGGCACGAGGGGGGCAGCGGCCTGGGCAGGACAGCGAGGAGGGTCCGGGCTGGGCAGGCTCAGCTGGACCCAGCCTGCGATCAGCCCTGGGGGTGGCTGGTCGTGCCTGGGACGGGGACGCCTCCAGCGGCGGGGACATCCCGGCCACGCAGGGTTTTCCTGATCCTCATCCGTGGTGTGTGCGTGTGTGTGTGGGTGGGTGTGCATGTATGTGCCTGCGTGTCGGGGCAGTTTTTAGTGACTGGAAACGTGTACGTCCAGAAGGAGGCCACAAACGACTCACTGGTTCCCCACCTTTCTTGCTGTCACCTCCATCCCGGGTGACAAGGGCCAGGGCTCCCTGTGCACCTCATGGCCAGAGACGTGCCCCCCCTCCCCTCCCCCCGGCCGAGGGTGTCTGCTGCCCCGGGTGACAGAGCGCGGGTCTGTAATTACACCCCAGGAGTCACTCTTCCAAATGATGGCCTTCGACAAAGTCCCACTCGGGGACGCGGCCGGCGGCCAGCTGACCCCCGGGGAGCCTGGCGTCTCCTTGCGGAGGAGACGCCGAGAGCGGTTCCGGCCAGGCCACCCGAGAGCTCAGCGCCCCGCTGCGGGCCGAGGGGCTGTGGTGCGTTCGGGCGGGAGCTGCTGTGAGGGCGTTCCCGGGGGATGAGAGAGGAAGGAAAACCAGGATCAGGGAAAAGGTAAAGGGACAATAGTTTCACCTCCGTGGCTCAGAAACGTGTGTATGCGATGTGATGTGTGTCTGTCAGTTTGTTGGTTGAACTACAAGAACACGTGTTTCGTGGCATGTCCTCCGTGGGCTGTCCGTGGTGCTGGTCTTCCCTCAGCAGAATGGATTTCTGTCTTCCGTCGTCTGCACGGCGTTTGAGGCTCGTAGCGGGAAATCGGGCAAACCGTGGGGGCCGGGGACGGGGGAGCTCACTCCCGTGGGAAGGTCTGGATGCACAGAGAAAGACCACGAGTCTCACCTGCATCTGGCTTGTCCTGACACGCCCTCCCCGGTGTGGCGTGAGCTCCATGTGGGCGCACGGAGAGGGGCCGACGGGACTGTTGCCACTGCCGACGCTGACGACCCAGGCCCGAGTCCGGTGTCGTTCTGGCGGGACCGGGCGCAGAGGCGAAGCCGCTCACGCCCTGCGACGGCGAGTGTGCTAACGAGAGGTTCCGGCCGAGGCAGCTCCGTAAAACGGCAGACAGCCCGTGAACGGACCTGGAGTGGGGGACTCCCGAGGCCCAGGGAGGGGAGGGAAGGAACCTGGGGGCCCACCTGTCACCTGGACACTCAGGTGGTGGGGTGGGAGCGGGGGGATCTCCAACAAGCCACAGCCTTTCCTGCTCACGCAGAGCCCTTGATGTAGTTTGACTTGAACTTCACACGGTCCCGTCATTTTCGGTTCTGTCTCGGCAATTACCGGGGCACGGCCCCAACAACCCAGCCCGGAATGTGCTTCCCCCAGCTTTTCAGTGTTGCTGTCATAGGTCCTATTATTTGTATTACATTTTATTTCAGCCCTTCCCGTAATGCTTCTCACATCCTTACAATGTGCAGGTAGATGAAACTCCTCCTCACGTGTGCAGGAGGACGCAGGACTTGGGAGAGGAGTGTACTTTGTCCTGAGACCACACGAGGTGTGACTTAGAGGTGGCCGTCACCGCAGCGTGGGCACAGCTAACGTGTGGACACAGGCCACCGGTGGGCAGGTGCAGGGGCCAGCCCCTTTCTGCGCCCGGGGAGGTGGCGCTCGTCCCGCTGACGAGGGAGCCGCGGCACGTCCCCACTACTGTGTGCTGGGCCGGTGGCCCTTCAGCTTGTGTTTTCGGGGGGTCGCTCCCTTGATTCTTTGACAAGCCATTAAGAAAAGCGCTGAACTCTTTCAGCAGCGGGCAGCGTGGTGCAAGGAGAGGCAGGACTCACACAGGGTCCCGGATGGCCGGAGGTTTAGTCCCAGGAGCCCCCCAGCCCCCCTCCCCCGGGCCCTGGTTCCCTCCCTACTGAGAAAACCAAGTTAAAATGTGCCCATCCACGGCAGTCAGAGCGTGCACGCGATGTGCAGTCAGTTTGATGGAGAAAAATAACTTTTGGGGAAGCACATGGGAAAACATTTCAGTTTCCGTGTTTTATATTTACATTCATTTCCATTTGTAATGGTGATAGATTTAAATTTCCCACCCTTGGGGGCAATAACCGTTGAAAAGTCTCCTATGCCGATCACGTCCGTGGAACACAGTAATTATTGAAAATGATTATTTCAGAGATTGCATGCCAACGAAAGTCTAAAACAGACGTGTTACAAATGAAAAGGAAACTCTGAAACCGTGCCGCCCTAGCAGTGTCCGACCTCACTTTGGAGAGCCTGTGCTGAGTGCACTCTCCATGGTGCTGTCGACCAGCCCGAGGGCGGCCCAGATGGTCCCCGGGACCCTTAGCAGCCTCCGGTCCGAGTCCCTCCCCGGCCACGTCCGGAGGCCGCGCAGACCTGGTAGACTGGCTCACGTGGCTGGTGCTCACAACGTCCTCCTTGCCAGCGTGGACAGTTTGAGAGATGGGGGCACCATCACGCCCCACCCTTGCTTCTTGGGGGTCGGTTTGTCTTGAACAGAAGGGTTGCAAGCACAGCACGTCCCATTTGTCTCCAGAAGCATGTTCCGCGGGAGTCTTGCTCTCTCCCCCCACCCATCATGGACAGGGCTCCCTCCCCAGGCCACATGGCACGGTGCATGCCTGTGTGGCTGGGTGGTGTGTGTGAGAGCACACGGGTGGCTGTGTGCTCCCGTGGAAGAGCAACGCTCACCTCGGCCCCCAACACAAGCCGTCCCCGCATGAGGTCCTGCCCGTGTGCGCCTGGCGGGGGGGTGGGGCTGCCCAGGAGAACCGAGGGCAGTGCCCCCCCCTCAAGGAGGGGAAAGGCCGGGACGTCAGCATGCCACAAAGGCAGGGGTGCTGCGGAATCCAGCCTGACCTCCGGGCACAGCCTGGGAAGTGCTTTCAAGGGCCGTTGTGCACAGACCTTCAGAGACCGCGCAGGGCACTCGAGGGGCAGAGCGGGCGTCAGGCGGCCGAGCTGCGGGCAAGGGGACCTGGACATCCCGGGTCCAGACAGGGTGCGGGGAAGAGAAGCAGTCAGCGTCGGGGCTGGGGAGCGCAGTGTCGAGATCGGGGTGCTCACGGGGCCCTGCGGAGGGCCCGGGGGACTTCCGAGACAGCCATGCTGGAGAGCGTGGTGTGCGCCCCTCCCCGGGTTTCACACGCCTGGACGAACCTTGGCATCTTCCGTCCGCCTCCCCGTGTGGGGGGCGGCGGGGTGTGAGCCAGCCCCCACCCAGGGAAACCGCGGCACCCCTCCAGACCCTGGCGGCCCCCCCTCTGGCCCCTGGTCTGTTCGGCAGCCCCGAGGTCTGCCTCCTTGGGTCCTCACGGCTGCCCCGGAGGTGGGCGGAAGGCAGAGCGTCCGACCGAGGCCACCGTGCAGTGACCGGTCCACCCGGTCACGGGCCTGCTGGCTGCAGAACTCACGGCTGGGACAAACATGTGTGCTTTTTCTTTCCTCGTTTCTGTGGGAGCCCAGGTGGGCATGGGTGAATTTCCCAGGTGTCCACCCACGTCCTGCAGATCCGCACCTGCTTCCTTCGGGAGCCTGCAGTTGGTGAACGAGGTGCCGGACCCCCGGCTGCCCGGCGTTTCCCAAGGGAGCACGACCTGGCGTGCCCAGCCACCTGCGGGGCCCTGCTGGACAGGACAGGATGGCGGGGCGCGGCGGAGAGGGGGTGCACGGGGTCGGGTGGGGCTCGGTCCCGTTTTCCATCTGAAACTGGGGTGCCGGTTCTTCCAGCGCCCCTTCTGCACGGGCCCTTCCTCTCGCCAGGCAGGTCCTCATGGGAGAGTCTCAGAGGTAAAAGTCCGCTGTGCTGTTCATGACCAAGAACACGTGCGGTGCTGGTCTTTCTCGGGCTGACTCATGCCGCCGGGCACCGTGCCCCCGAGGGCCACCCCGGTTGCGGCGAGTGCTGAGATTCCACTCTTTTTTACGGCCAAGTCGTGTTCCGTTGTGCAAAGGTGTCGCAGCTCTGGCATCCCCTCGCCTGCCGAGGGGCCCTGGGCTGCTTCCCAGCCTCACAGCAGGCGTCTGTCGTGTCACATCTTCCCGGACAGTTTTCCTGCAGAAGCGAGAATGCGAGCCCTGCCCAGGCTGGCCACGCCCACCCGCCCGCCCGTGCACCGACTGGGCGGAGCTTCGCGGAGAGAGGGCGTGCCCAGTGACCACCTGTGTCTGTCTCTCCCCCTGCAGGGCTGTCTGACCACGCCCAGCTCCCCGTCCGTGAACTCCCGCTCCGGCACGCTGGGCCCGTCCCTCTCGCTGAGCAACATCTCCGGCGTGTCCGTCCGGTCGGACCTGAAGAAGCGCCGCGCCCCGCCCCCTCCGGCCCTGCCCGGGGCGGCACCTCCAGTGCACGACAAGGCCTCGGAGAAGGTAAGGGGAGGGCAGCTCTGGGGACAAGTGCTTGCTTTGTTTTTTTCAACGCGCGCATCAAGATGTTTTTCACTGTCCTGTAACTTCAAGGGGTGTCTGATGTTTTCATGGTGCGTCTTTTTTTTAAATATTGTGCTATTTTTATTTGTATTTATTTTTTAAGATTTTATTTATTTATTTTTTAGAGAGGGAAGGGAGGGAGAAAGAGAGAGAGAGAAACATCAATGTGCGGTTGCTGGGGGTCATGGCCTGCAACCCAGGCATGTGCCCTGACTGGGAATCGAACCTGCGACACTTTGGTTTGCAACCTGCGCTCAATCCACTGAGCTACGCCAGCCAGGGCCCTCATGATGCGTTTTTTTATTATGTATTGGTTTCAGGCGTACGGCGTAGTGGTTAGACAATCGAATACTTTAGATAGCGTTCCCTTCGATATTCCCAGCGGCCACCTGGCCTCCCACGTGGTTATGATGACATCACTGACTGTGTCCCCTGTGCTGTCCTGGACATCCCTGTGACCATCTTGTAACTACAGTGTGGCTTCTCAGCCCCCGCACCTCTTCCCTCCAGCGCCCACCCCCTCCCCCCCCACCCGCAGCTGTCAGTCTGTTCTCCGTGTCTGTGAGTCTGTTTCCGTTCTGTTCGTTCATTTATTTGTTCTTTAGATTCCATGTATAAGTGAGGTCATATGGGGTTTGTTCTTCTCTGGTCAACTTAGTTCGCTGTATTATAACACCCTCTGGGTCCATCCATGCTATCAGAAAGGGTAAAATTTTATTCTTTTTCATGGCCAATTAATATTCCATTATATATGCGTCATACAATTCTTTTTATCCACCCATCTATGGATGGACACTCGGGCTGCTTCCAAATCTTGGCGATTGTAAATAACGCTGCAATGACTATAGGGGTGCATAGATTCTTTGAAATCAACATTTCAGATCTCTTTGGATGTACTCCCAGGAGTGGAATCCCTGGGTCATAAAGCAGTTCCATTTTTAATCTTTTGGAGTGACTCCATCCTGCTGTCCACAGCGGCTGTGCCAGTCTGCACTCCTACCACCGGTGCACGAGGGTTCCCCTTCTCCACATCCTCGCCAGCACTTGTTGTCTGTGGGCTTACTGATGGTGGCCGTTCCGACAGGTGGGGGGTGATAGCTCAGTGTGGTCTTAACTCGCACCTCTCTGATGGTCAGTGGCCTTGCACATCTTCTCATGTGCCTGTCGGCCCTCTCTCTGTCCTCTTTGGAGAGGTGTCTATTCAGGCCCTTTGCCCGTTTTTTAATTGGGCTGTTGTTTCTTTGGCGCTGAGTGGCCTGAATTCTTTATAAATTTCGGATATAATAAATCCCTTATCAGAGGTATCACTGGCGAATATGTTCTCCCACTTAGGAGCTTGTCTCTTCACTTTGTGGGTGGTTTCCTCTGCTGTGCAAAACCTTTTCAGTTTGATGCCTCCACCTTTGTTTATCCTTCTTTTGCTTCCCTTGCCCGAGGAGGCACGGCAGACAAAATGCCGCTCTGTCAATGAACCGGCGAATTCCTGGACCTCCGCCGGGCGCGCCGCAGTCGTGCCAGGCTGTGGCTTTGGCGAGGAGAGTGTTGAGGATGCATGTTTAGGCTTTACCTGGAGTTGACGGTGAGATGCCGCCCTGCGTTGGTTACGGGAGGCAGGAAACTAGCTTTGTGCCAACCGTCCTTCCAGTCCTGTGCTTGTTGGTCAACGTCATGTTATTTTTAGCATTGACATTCTGGGCATCGTCGTGATTGCTTCCTGGGGAAATGGCACAGGCAGGACAAGGTGAGACACCTGGACTTGGAGAGACGGGGCGGGGGTGGGGGGGCACGCCCTATACTTTGGATGCCCCAGCGGCCGAGTCACAGCCAGGCGGAAACGCGTGTGCCTTGCGTTGCTCTGTGTGATGTCACAGTTGCCTGGGGAGCCGCCTTTTCCAGGGCGGCCTCCAGCGCCGGGGGCTGTCAGTACCTGTGGGCCAGAGGCACCTGTGTCTCCGTTCTTCCCTTCACCTGCCTGCCGGGGCCTGAAGGTAACCTGACTCGGAATATCAAACCCTCACTTTTCTGGGGTGCGGGGGCACTCTTGGACAGTGACTCCTTCTTTCGTGGCTGGGAACGTGACAGGGTAAAAGACAGACACATTTTTTATGTTCCAGCTCTCCCTCCGTCGGGTGGGCATGGCCAGGGCGGGGCCAGGCTCCTGGCTGGTTAGAGGCCGGGTTCTCCGGGCACGCGGAGCGGCGTGTGCCCGGCAGCAGGCCCGCGGGCCTCCAAGGCTTCGGGCCGACCTGCAGCGCAGAGATAAGGCCGCCGCGTGCTCTGGAAGCTGAGACGGTTCCGGGGCCCTGCGCCCCGCTTCCTGGGGAGGTGTCGGGCACGCACTTGAGGCGCGTTTACAGGGGACGGACGCGGGGAAACCCCCTCGCTGGCCGGGGAAACACCTCTTGCATCCGGAGAAGGCGCCGTCTTTCCCGGATTTCGATGTGCTTGGTCAGGGTGCACAAAGCGTGCCCGAGGGGGAAAGAGCTCAGGAAGTAGGAGACCGAGGGTTCCGAATGGAAGACAAGCAGCGCGCCGCCCCGCGGAGGGAGCGGCGTTCCCCTCAGGCACGGGCGGCGGCGTCTTCACTGCAGTCGGCCTTGCTGGGCACGGATCGCCCGGGGAGGCTGGCCCACGGGACCGTCTCCTCCTTCAGGCGTATGCGTGGCATATGGGTTCGCTTTAAGCATGTGCTATGAACATGTGTTTTTTTTCTTTTTTAAATGAAAGCTATGTTGCTGTTTACTAATTTCCGGGAAAGGAACCCAAAATGTGTTGTCGTCACTGTCGGGGAAGAACGTCAGTTCCTTCTTCTTGAACTTCCTTCCCTGTGAAGATAAGGCGTCTGTTTGGGGAGCCTTATTTCTGTGCCATGGCTACCAACACCAGTACCCTGAGCGAGAAGAGAAGGGTGGTTTTGAAGGGCATGGCGGCTTTATAAGAAAATGAGCATGCCTGTACTAAAGTCTTTCTTCTTATCACCTAGTATTAAAAATCCAGCATTTGCTTATTCAGGTCATCTAGGAGGAATCATTTCAGCCATCTTCCAGTTCATCTCAAACTTTTTAAGAAAGGTCATCTTTGTATCAGCATCGGTTACCTGATTATATACTCATATTTGGTCATTAGTGTTTGTTATTTTTTTCATCCTCACCCAAAGATACAGTTACTGCTTTTAGAGAGAGAGGAAGGGAAAGAAACAGAGAAGAACATCACTGTGAGAGAGAAACACGGGTGGGCGGCCTCCCGCCCGCGTCCCACCCGGGGATCAAACCCGCAGCCTTTTGGTGAAGAGGCCGAGGCTCCAACCAGCAGAGCCACCCGGCCAGGGGTGCGTTTGTGTTATTTCTCAAAGCGCTTTCCAAAGACCTGCTCCGGTGAGAGACGTGAGTGCTGCCCTCGGTGGGGTGCGGGCGGGGGACGGGCAAGCCCGTCGGCCAAGGACCAGACCAAACAGGCGGCAGGACCGGCGGTCTCTCAGGAGGCGGCACCAGCCTCCATGCCAGCCGCCCCCCCTCTCTTCCCAGGGCCTGGGGTGCAGTTTCAACCATGTGGGACATTCAGCCGGGCGTGACACAGCACACACGTGTCATGACCCCCTGTGCCGAGTGGGTGTCCTTCAAACCCCAGGGGGGTCAGAATCACCCTCCTGTCTCCTGGGCTCCGCGACGAGAGTTCTGGGGCAAGTAGGTCGGGGATGGAGCCTGAGAAGCTGTGTTTCTCCCAGGGGAACCCCACTCTGAGAACCCCCGCTCCGCAGCCTGCCGCCTCCCCGTTCTGAATCCGGGCCGGTCACGGGCGAGAGAGGGTCTGCTCAGCGCCAGTGTCTTTCGCAGACCTGCAGAGCTTCCTCGGCGGGAAGCTATCTAAAATGCGGGCATCCGGGCTGTGCGATGGTAACGATGTACGATTAGCTGAGGCCTGGAGTCCCGTGGCGAGGAGCACGTGGCTGCCCCTCCTCGCGGGGACCCCGGGGTGGGTCACGGGAGGGACCAGGCACCCTCGTCTTCCACCTTGGAGGACGACGCCCTGTCCCCGCACCGAGACGACCCGCTCCTGTCCTCGGCCCCGAGCACCGGCTGCAGTGCTTGCGGCCCCTGGGTTTGGGTCCGAGCCCCCTGGTCCACCAAGTGTCGGCCCCCTGACCCCAGGGCGGTCCGTGGAGCCTCCCTCGGTGGGAAGCAGGGACTTCCGAACTTGTGTGCAGATGGCATGTCATGGATTGCTTTGCTCGGGGAGTCAACCTAGAAAGGGGGCAAGTCCGGACAGCACCTGCGGCGTTCGCTCATCTCCAGGGGGCAAGAGCTGCCAGCGAGCCCCGGATGCGCAGGCACCCCTGGGTGCTGGGGCTGGGAGTGGCCGTAGCAGTGTCTCTGTGCAGACCTGAGCGGCTGCCGGGTGGGACAGGGACCCTGGGGCGTGGCCGCCCTCCGAACGGGGCACAGTGATGCCACTGCTTCTGCTGTCCTTGGTGAGGAAGAGCAGGGTGGGCTGTGAGGCGCAGACACCATGAGCAGCGCTGGGTCCTGAGGGCCGGGCGAGGGAAGGAGCAGCAGGTGTGCCCGAAGGCTGGGCGTGTCCCTGAGCCTCTGTCTCATCTGCACTGCAGGTGCCGGGGGCCTCCCACGGGGGGGAGGGGGAGGATGGGAGCGGGAGCACCAGCGAAGCCCCTCCTGTCCCCCCTCCCCTCCCTTCCTGGGCTGTGCTGTTCCGTGACCCGGGCGTCTGCCACTCGCACGCTGGACGTCCTGTCCACCCACCACCCCCGTCCCTGTGGTGTCCCGGCGCCTCTTGTGCACGCTTCCTCCTCGAGGCCCCACGCACACGGGCATCACGCCTCCTCACCGCTTGTAAAAACAAATGGTCTGAAACAGCCCCACAACCTTCCAGGCAGGTTTGCTGAGGACGCCGTCCCTTCCCCGGCTGAGCTGGGGAAACTGAGTCTGGCACCGAGGGGAGGGGCACGCCAGGGGCCACGCAGCCGCTGGCAGCCCCGCCGGCTCCCCGTCCCCCAGCCCCACGGGGCCCCGCCCGCCCGCCGCCGCCCTCCACCAGGGAGGCCGTGAGGGTCCCGCCTTCACCGGCAGGAGGAGGAGGACAGCCGAGGCCCAGCGGGCGTGGGGAGGGTGCACGTCCCCCCTCCCTGACTCTGTCGGAGACGCACACAGACCCTGGTGAGGGAGAGGCCCTCGGCGTCCGGGCGGGGCCCCGTGGCCCCCACGGACGGCGCTTCCTTCGCACCGGCCGCCAGGACCCCAGGTGCAGCTGCAGGCTTCCTGCTCCCTCTGCCACTGGGACGAGCGACACGCGTCTCTGTCGTGGATACGAGGGGCCGCCCTTCCTTCCACTTCTCGGGCCAGCTCCTCCCGGGAAGGTCAAGAGCAGGGCAGGTGGCATTTCGGTTCAGCTGCAGGTCAGAACCGCCAGGGCCCACCCACCCCTCCTGCAGAGGAGCTGAGCGGGTGCTGGTCACCCTCACGCCCCCTGTGCTCCTGCACCCCCCGCGCCCCCTCACCCGCCCCCCCCGTACCCCAGCGGGTCCTCCCTCCTCGTCTGGACAGGAAGGGCGCCTCCCTCCCAGGGCCGAGCCCTGACAGACCTTCTGGATTCTTCCGTGTGTCTGTTTCTGGGCTGACGGGGAATGCCTCTTTCTGTGGAAAACTCAAAAGTCCTGGAACAAGAGACATTCCGAGCCCCTCTGCCCGCAGTGTGCCCCCACCCCCCCCTTTCTGTCCCCAGCAAGTCACTTCCTGTCAAAAAAAGCCCTGCACTCCCCCCAGCACCCTCCCCCCCCAGCCCAATGCCAAGTGCCCTGCTGTGGGCCCGCCCACTCGGGTCCCTGGCTGGGGGGGGCCCTCCCAGCGGCCCCTGCACTCGGGGTCACAGACGGCGGCCCCTGCACTCGGGGTCACAGACGGCGGCCTCTCTCTCTCCAAGGGCCCTGCGGCGCCCTCCCCAGGGGCCCGTCTGTCCCCGTCGTCGGGGTGAAGACCTGCTGCAGTGCCCGCGGCCCAGGCCGCCTGCAGGGCCCTGGTGCTGGTTCAGTCTCACGTCGTCATAGTGACGACCCACGTCGTGAGCTCCTTTCGGAGCGGGGGCAGGGGCCGCTGCGGACAGCGACCGCCGACCTCCGGCACCGCCCGACAGTGACTGGCTCCCCACCCCGCCCCAGCCCCTGGTGCGCAGGGAGGTGTGGGCTCGGCAGCAGAGCAGCGGGGCAGTGTCACTGCGGCTCCGGCTCCGGGGCCTGGCCGTCCCCGGTCTCCTGGAACAAGCCCTGGTCTCTCTGGGGGGAGGGGTCTGGCTCTGGGGGAGGGGGGGAGGGTGTGCTGCTCCTCGGCGGCCTGGGCGGGCGGGTGGGGGTTGTCAGCATGCAGAGCCATGTGACAAGCTGGGCCGCCCGTCAGTGGGCGGTCGTTCGGGGTGGGGGCAGGGGGTATAGAGGCCAAGCCAGGGACTCCGGGGGCCCCAAAAGCAGTCACTCCTGTGCCCCACATGCTCTCAGTCCCACATGAGAGCAGCCCCCGCCCCAGGTGCCATCCAGTCCCCTCCCTACGACCCCATCCAAGACTGACCCTGGGCCCCTCGATTCCCAGGGCAAAAGGGGGCTGTCTGGCCAGTGACAGCCCCCAAGGAAAGGGCACAGGTATCTCGGGGTGCCGGCCGTCGGCCGAGGCCATGCAGGGGTGAGGATAGCCCTTGCCCCCTGCAGTAGACGCGTGGCCGTCGCCCCGCCAAGGTGACGCCGGCCCCACTGTGCGCCGTGCCGATGAGGCTGCACCTGCGTGGCCGTGGCCGACGCCTGCTTTAAGAGACGAAAACTGACGGTGCCCAGAAGAGAGCATTCTGGGAACTGAGGAGACCTAGACGTCATCCCGCACGAGTTCGCCTTCCCGTGTCCTCACGCAGTAGGCGCTGTTCTTCCCCTCATCGCGCTGAGGCCCACACCGAGGCGGACCCGGGAAGGGCAGCCGCGGCAGCTGGACGCCTGGCCTGCAGGGGCTGGGGGGCTGGGGGGCTGGGGGCTGACTGGCATCACAGGGGACCGCGTGGCCAGCAGGTGGCGACGTGCAGGGTGAGGCGTGGGCGGGATCTCCTCCGCGCCGTGGCCCGTGCTGGCGCCCCAGCCGGCGCGGTGGGAGCTCGGTGGGTGCGTGCGCGCCCCTCCGCCGCCCCGGGCCGCCAGGGAGCCCTTCTCGCAGGCAGCGAGCGTTTGGAGTGGGAGACTCCCGCGTTTGCGTGTCACCAGCAGGGACGCCGCAGGCTGGCTGTCGGAGAGAGCCGAGACTCGGAGGGTAAAAAAGCGTGGACACCCTGGAGGGAGGGCAGATGCAGGCTCTGCAACACGCGGGAGAGCCGTTCTTGATGCCTCGCGTCGATGGCAGCCCCCTCGGCCACCCCCTACACCCCCAGGGCCCGTCAGGGAAGGAGTTCTGCAGGGGGGACATCAGGCGGAACCAGCGCGGAACCAGGGTGCTGCCGTGCCTTACCTTGGTCAAGGAAGGGGCGTGAGCCGGGGGCCGGGGGCGAACAGTTACCTGCTGTGCCGTGCGGCTGCTGAACACACGGAGCCCGTCCCAAAGGCGAAAACTTGGCGGGTCTGAAACCCGCCCTCCACCGTGGGAAAGGAAGGAAGGGCCCCGGCCGGGTGGCGCAGTGGGCTGGGGTGTCGTCCCGAACACCAGCAGGTGTGACAGCTGGGGGAGGCGTGCGTGGGGGGCAATAGATCCATCTCCCTCTCTCTCTCTCTCTCTCTCTCTCTCTCTCTCTCTCTCTCTCTCTCTCCCCCCCTCCCTCCCTCTCTCCCTCTCTCCTCTCTCTCTCTCTCTCTCCGTCTCTCTCTCCCTCTCTCTCTCTCTCCCACCTCTCTCTCTCTCTCCCTCCCTCTGTCCCTCTCTCCTCTCTCTCTCTCTCTCTCTCTCTCCCCCCTCTCTCTCCCTCCTTCTCTCTCTCTCTCCCCCCTCCCCCCACCCTTTCCTCTCTTTCTAAAATCAATAAACATAACCTAGGGTGAGGATTAAAAAAAGGAAATGAAGCACCCAGCCTACACTGCAGGTGTGGCCACACACCCCGTACGTAGGAACATGTACTGGTACAGCTCCGATTGGGCCTCTGCTGACTTTTCGGGGTGCGGCCTGTGTTTTCTGGCGCCATCCCAGCTTCCAAAACCCTGCTGATCTGCCCGATCAGGACGTTCTAGGGCTTCCGAAGTCTCTGGGCTTCGAGAAGTGAAGGGTAAAGCAAGGGAAGACCTGGATGCGGGTGTTTTGGACCTGGCCAGACTGCTTTTGCGTCTGCGTTTTTTAAAAAATAAAGGTGTCCTTTCCCCTTCCAATGTCCCAGAGAGAAAGGAGAGCTGCCCGCTTGCTTAGTAAAGAAACAAAAGGAGGGAAAAGCCGCACCGTGGAGTCACACGAATCCCTTTCGCCACCCACAGCCGGGGACAGGTTCCGCCTCTGTCCGAGGACAGGGGAAAGCCAATGTGAAATTTATTGCGGCGCAGAACAACCCTTTTCAAACGGCTGGAGGAAGCGGAGGCGCCAAGGAGTTCCGCCGCTGGGCTGGGGACATCCCGGCTCCCCCGCTCCCCCGCTCCCCCGCTCCCCGGGCCTGGGCCCGGGCCTGGGGCGGAGGAGGCTGCATTGTGTTCGGGAAGTGCACTTCCTTCGCCAGAGCAAACAGCCCTGGGAACCGCGGGCCCCCCTGCGGAGCGGAGGGAGCCGTGAGAGCGGCCCTCGGGTGCAGACAACTGGGTGGCCGGGCCTCCGCGTCCCCGGAGAAAGGAAAAAAGGAAACGGCAGCCCTTTTCCTCGTTTCCCATCCACCTTTTGTTGTGGACTCTTCCCCCCTGGACGCCTGCCTGCAGCTGGAGAGGCTGGTGTGTGTTTAAAGATTAGAGCGCTGTGTATTTTTAGCTTCCGTAGCGTGTGTGACATTTCGCGCAGGGCCCCTGATAAGATCAGAATGAAAGTCAGGCTTGCCGCGTTCCTCCTCGTCGGCTTTCCCGGGGCACCGCGGGCACGAGAGGCTGGGCCTCGCATCCCAGTCGAGCTGTTCAAACAGCCGCTGAGCAAACACGCCGTTCGCAGCCTCAGGCGCCCGCGCTTCCCTGCAGGTTGTTTTGTCTGTCCGCCTCGTCAACGGTGCGCTTCTCGTTGTGAAGGGAAACTGGCGTGAGTGTGATTTCATTTTCACCTTTTTATTTTGCTTCTTTTCTGTTTTCTTTTTATTTTTTAATATTTTGTTTACTTTTTGAGAGAGAAGAGGAGGAGAAAGAGGGAGAGAAACATCAATGTGTGGTTGCCTCTCATGCGCCCCCTACTGGGGACCTGGCCCACAACTCAGGCCTGTGCCCTGACTGGGAATCGAACCAGCGACCCTTTGGTTTGCAGGCCCATGCTCAATCCACTGAGCCACAGCAGCCAGGGCTATTAGTTTGCTTCTTTGCATCTAAGTATTTTCATGGTCCTTTCCAAGCACCTTCATAATCGGCACTCCGACAAGCGGGTTCTAGAATGGCAGCCACTACCGGCAGTGCACAGTGGGGAGGGCCCCGGTTCCATGCAAGGCGTCGCTCAGCCCCTGGGGCCCGAAACAGCTGCCGAGTTCTCCCCCAGCTCCGCCCCGGCCTGTGCGTCCTTGCCCAGCTCAGCCCGGTCTGATCTGGGTTCCCTGTGATGAAGTGACTTTCCTCTTTAGAAACAGTTGACCTATTCTTCAACCAAACTCACACTGCTTCAGTTTCTGGGAAGCTTTTACTGCTGTCGCCCACGGGACGTGCTCAGCAGAATGAAAAAGGCAACCACCGAAAGGGGAGAAGAGACTAGGGCTCTCGGGGGGCGGTGCCCTTCAGCGTGTCACCAGCTGGCTGGAACGCAGAGAGGCTCACGGCAGTGTGGGCGGGGGAGCCGGCGTCGCGCCCGAGAGCCCAGGCGGGAGGGAGACCGTGGGCCCAGGGAGTGCAGGCGGACGAGCGGGAAAACAGGCCGCCTGGTGCGCACTCGCCTGCCGGAGCCCCCGGGGCCTCCTCCCACACTCCTGCGCAGCAGCCACACAGCAGGGATCCGTAAATTGGGGAAGCAGCGTTAGACTTGGAGGTGTCTCCGGGTTACTGTTCTTCACCTCTGAGGTTGCAGTAAAAGGATGTATTGAAACCCCCAAAAAGAAAGAGAGAAAGGAAGAGAGAGAGAAAGAGAGAGAGAGAGAGAGAGAGAGAGAGGGGAAGAAAAGAAAAAAGAAAAGAAAAGAAAAAGAAAAGAAAAGAGGAGAGAGGAGAAAAGAGAAAGCAAAGGGGAACAGACAGATGGGACAGCCACAGTCACTAGGGTGTTCTGAGCGTTTGGCCAAAGCCAAAGCACCTCGGTGTCCCACCACAGTCCGGGGGGCAGATGGAATGAGGGCTCGTGGGGCGCAGGGTGGACCAGGCAGCTGAGGAGATGTGGCCCATCACGATCACGTGGGCTGGGCTGCCCCCCTCCTCCTGACGCCCCCGGAGATGAAAGAACAAGGGTCCGTGCACCACACCGAGGAGGGAGGAGGAGTCACAACCCTGCTCAGCGGAGTCTTTGGAACAAGAATGGATGGAGGCCGAGAGCTGACTGCCGGGGCGGAGGGCCCACCGGGAGAGACCGGTCTCTGGACGGCGCAGGAGGGGAGGCAGAGGCCCCCCAGCCCCCCAGCGTGAGGAGCCGCTGACACAGGACCGAGACGTGGGTGTGTGGCAGGGAGACCTGCAGACGCAGCCCACCACGCGCAGCCAGGGGTCGGCCCTGCAACTGTGGGCGTGAACCAACCTAGAAACTCCGACGCCAGGGCCCAGGCGCGCCGAGTGCACCAAAACAGGGGGAGTCGCACTCCACGCGCTGACCGGGACCCAGCCCCCCCGCAACCCTGCTCTGAAAGCCAGCTGCCACCTCAGGCAGAAGGCTGGGAGGCCCCCTCGTGTGGAGACCATCCTTGGCTACTTGGGGGTCCCCCGAGAAGTAGCCGGGCTTCTGTCCGGGCACCCGCAGTCTCCAGCCGTGCCTGCCGACCCGTCCACAGAGACACCTTGATGAGCGGTCAGCCGGGGGGAAAGGTCACAGGATGACCGACAGAGGCCAAGACAAAGAGGGGGGAAAGGGACTTGGAGACAAGGCATAAAATAGGAGGAAATGAAATAAAAAAAAAAAACATTTCAAAAGATGTGCATGACAGCCTCGGAGAGACAGGGAAGGTGTTGTGTCCAGGAGAGCCAGTGCTATGGATATCTAAAGCTACAGAACAGAAAAAGGGCTCTTGCACAATCGAAGCGCAGTCACAGGATTTTGTAAATTCACGAAAGCTGGTAAATGAAGTCAAGGAAATTTCCAAGAAAGAAAAAAGAGTGTTTTTAAGTTAGGCAAGAGTATCCCAGGAAAGTTAGAAAACTGATTTAGAACCTTCAGCGGTTCAGCTAATCAGAGCGCCGAGAGGGAGAGCAGAGAGGGAAGGGAGACCCGGAAGGCCCAACACCAGAACGTTCTGCAGAATGCAGGGGCGCGCAGGTGTCCGGCGGGATTGCAGGTGTGCGGACCGCGGGGAGGACTCCACCGAGGACTCGCGTGGTGAGATCCAGGGCTCCGGGAGAGACAGCACGCCAGCCTGCGGAGGAGAGCAGGTGCCCCGGGGGCCCGGGGGCGCCTGGCGCGGTTTCCACCTCGGAGCCGGTGGGCAACGGGCCAGCATTTTGAGAGGCACCCACTGACAGCCTAGATCCCATACGCAATTACGCTGACTGCTCAGGGCGGTGGACTAGAAACCCTTTCAGATTTTCAAGGTCTCTTAACGTCAGCTCATGCGCATCTTGTCTCAGAAAGCTGGTAGAGGTGGTGCTCCGCGGAAATGAAGACGTGACCTCTTAAAAAGGCGGAGGATCCGAGAAGCGAGGGCTAAACAGACTGCGGGGGGCGGGGGGCAGGAAATGATAGGAAACTGAGAAAGCAAGTCAGCCGTCCAGTTCAGAGAAAACAAACAAAAAATACCCTAGAAAGAAATGCAGGCAACAGACACATCGCATCTCTCAGCTGGGAGAGACGCCTCCGGCAGAAAACTTGGTTTGCACAATTGTGGTATCTGGGAAACCCGGTAGGTGGGACTGAACAGGGGATGGAAATCTCGCGCTGTGATTTTTTAAAAGATTGGGGAACTGGATTGAAGGGTGTGTGTGTGTGTGTGTGTGTGTGTTTATCAAAGAACTAAACCCTTGTGTGTACTAGGAAGCCAATATCTAACATGGAAACAGTCAAGAAAGAAGCTTATTATTTGCGAAAATAGAGTAAATTCTAAGAGAAAAAGGAGCTCGAAGCAGCTGGGGCTGTGGAGGGGTCGGCGGACCAGATGCTGCTGGTTAGACCCGGAGCTCTGGGGAACTACTTGGCTTTTTCTCATGTCTGTGTTTTACGTAAAATACAGAGGGTTTTTTGGTGTCATTTATACAATGATGTGTAATTACTGTTTTTTAATGACAATGTTTTTTATTTTTTTAACAAACATTTTTTAAAGATTTTATTTATTTATTTTTAGAGAGGGAAGGGAGGGAGAAAGAGAGAGAGAGAGAGAAACATCCATGTGCGGTTGCTGGGGGTCATGGCCTGAAACCCAGGCATGTGCCCTGGCTGGGAATCAAACCTGTGATGCTTTGGTTCGCAGCCTGCGCTCAATCCACTGAGCTACGCCAGCCAGGCTTGTAATTACTCTTTTTTATTTTGCATAGGTAATAATATAGTATAGAAGGAAGGAAAGAATATGACTTTTAAAGGAAAAACTAAAGACCAGAAAAACGTATGCCGAGTGTTAGTGGTTAAACTGAGTGTTAATGAAGGGGTTTCTCCCTCCCTTTTGCTTGTGTATGTAATTTTCCAAACCTTTGAAACTATGTGTATGGTTTTTGCTCTTCCCCTGCGTGGGCACCGTCATGGCAGCTCTTTGTACAGCTTCCAGAAAAAGTAGTTTTTCTTCGTGTTTCATTGGGAGCGAAGGATCCCCTTTCTCACCTCCATGCTGAGAAGTTACCACGTTGCCTACTTTGTCTGGGTCCCGGGGGGTTCTCTGAGCTTCCCTGGTCGCCTTAGGGCCACCCCAGAGTGACACAGCAAGCCTGCCCTGTCCCCTGGGGCCCCCGGACCCAGGAGGGCCCGCCCCACCGAGAGCACTGTGTCCCCCGAGCTGGTGTCGTCCCCACGCTCGGGGCCCCACGGGCACCCCTCCGCAGCAGGGCCCTGACACGGATGTCCCTTTGCGCCCACAGATGTCGCTGGGGTCGCAGACGGACCTGCAGAAGAAGAAGAGGCGGGCGCCGGCACCCCCGCCGCCCAGCCCCCTGGTGCCCCCGCGCACCGAGGGCCGGGAGGAGCACCGGAAGAGCACGACGGGTGAGTGTGCAGCCTGCCGCCTGCCGCCTGTGCCCGCCCCGGGGCGGCTGTGCCTGCACCCTGCCACTAACCTCGCGGCTGCCACTGGCCTGGCATTAACACGGAAGCACTAACGCTGACGAGGGGGCGGGTGGACACAAGCAGTCCGGCCGAGGGCATTCACACAGTCTCACGGGCGCACAGGAGGCAGGTGGGGGGGGCGGGGGGGCAGCGGACAGCGGGGGGAGCCAGGGAGGGCAGGCGTGGACAGTGTAACTGCGGGTGTGTGGCCTGCGTCTCCCAGAGAGGAGGCACCCGGTGACATGTATGCACGGCGCTTCGGAATCAGACTTTGGTTGACGGCAGTGGGGTCATTTGTGACCCCCTCGCTTGGAACTGATCTGCACTATATCGCAAAGGCCCTGATATTTCAGAAAAGGAAAAAAAAAAAAAACAATCCAGAGGAAAGAGGGAAGAATAGTAATGTCCCTGAGCAGAGACCTAAATCCCGCCCCCTTGTGGCCGGGAAGTGGAGAGAAGGGGCGGACGTCTCCACCTGCCGGCGACGGTTGATTTATCCTGACGCCGTTCGTGGCGGTTTCCCTCGCTGGTGCAGCGCAGAAGCAGCTCTTCAAGCTCGGGGTGCTGCAGACACCCCCGAGGCTGCAGGTGCATCATAGCCCCTCACGGGAGCGGGCGGGTGGCCACCCTGAGGCCCTTTCGTCCACCTGTCGCCCCATGCTTTGCCTTTGACTCAATGGCTGCAGCGCCCCCTGCAGGGCGAAGGCGCCTGGGGCACGTGGTCGCTGTGGGTGTGTGGGCTGCAGGGAGAGCTCCTCCGCTGCTGGTCAGCGTTTCTCCCTCGTCAGCCCCTCCCTGCTGATAGCTGGGCGCTTCCCGGCCCGGGAATCGATGGCCCTGAGGAGCAAGAGCCTGTCTGTGCACCCTCTTTCCGAAGGGAGACAGGCTCAGGTTTAAAGCAGACAGGCTCAGTAGCTCACTAAAATAAGCCTCGTTTCTTCCTTTCCCATGATGAGACCCCACCCTCCCTTCCAAGCCCGCCCCCCCCGCCCCGCCCCCCCGCCCCTTCCGTGAAGAGGCAGCAGCCCGCAGATTCAGCGTTCCTGGTAGAATTCTAAGAAGCGGCCCCTTTAAGTGGAGGCAGGGACATGGCTGATACAGGCCGGTCCTCGGGCCACAGGGCCCCTGTCCGCACAAGCAGGACCTCCTGACTCGAACCCGAAGGGCCAGGGCCTCGTGTCCGACGCGCTCGGAGAGCCAGGCCTGGGGCGGGGCACGAAGCGGGGTGGGCGTTTGAACATAAAAAACCCCGGACGGAGAATCCCCTCCCCCGGGAACACGCCACAAAGCAGAGGTGTGGCTGGTGCTCCCTCACCACGGACCTGTCCCTCTGGTCCAAAACTTTTGTGTGTGAGGGCGGAGGGGGCCGGGACCCCTTCCTCGGAGGTCACGGGCTAGCAGAGAAGGTCCTGGCGGACGTTTGGAGGCAGACTCCTCCCCCCACCACAAATCCCCGAGAACGAACGTAAAGCATAGTACTGTCACCACGAGGAGAACTTACACCCAAAGTCTACACTTTAGTTCGAAGGTGCAAAGGTCGAGCATCTTTTTCTACTCAGAAACGGTAGCTGGCTAGACTCGGGCCTGACCCGGATTTCACAGCAAACAGGAGTGAGCTTCCGGCGGCCCTGCCGGCCCTCCCGGGGGCCGTGCCCAGGCCGGGCGGCGCCCACCCACACCCTCTCAGCTCACGGGCTCGTGGGGGCAGGAAGTGACTCCTCCAGTGGGGAGACACGGCGAGGTCCCTGTGTCCCCTGCCTAAGGAATGGCAACCAAGAGCAGGAGTAAGTGGGTGTATCTCTCGATGGAGGAATGATGCTTTTCTTAATAGTTTCACTCATAACCTGATCAAGAGCATGAAGCAGTAGATCTGTTCGTTTCTAGAAGATTCTAAACGTTAAAGTTTGAAGAAAGCATCTTTGAGAGAAATGATAGGAAGCTTGACTTACGACACTAGTCATTCACATCACCGATGGAGTCACGGACTTTCAAAAACTGCATTAACAGAAGGAAGCCTCATTTTGGTGTAGAACTGGGAAGGGAGCCCTGGTGTGTAAACTCCCCAGCTCTTCCGGACAGAGTTTGAGTGCAGTTGCCCCCAACGGCGGAGCAGGTTGGCCGTGTAGCGAGGCTTCGAGGGCTGAGCTGAGTCAGTGGTCAGTCCGCCGTGGTGGGAGGGGCACTGACAGGCAACGAGAGGGAACTAAACAGCAGGTCTGTGGGCCTGGGACAGACCGACGTGAATAAAATGAGTTCCTTTTAACTTGACAGAGAACATTCGGGCACGTTTAAGAACAGTTTCAAGCCCAGTGTTTAAAAATAGTTGGGCCTACCAGAAATAAATTGCAACTGAGCAGGAGTTTCCGAATGGGCCAGAGGATCATACGCCGTGTGTGTAAAATGTTAAACTTTGAGTAAAGTCAGTTTGCTGCCAGGCATGTGTGGGTTTGGGGCTGGGTGAGGAGGGATTTAGTACGTGGTGTGGTTGAATCTGGTGTCAGGTGTGGATTTGAAGCCATGTGTGGTTGGATTTGGTGCAGGGTGTGGTTGGATTTGGTGCAGGGTGTGGTTGGATTTGGTGCAGGGTGTGGTTGGATTTGGTAGTGGGTGTGGATGGATTTGGTGGTGGGTGTGGTTGGATTTGGTGCAGGGTGTGGATGGATTTGGTGCAGAGTGAGGTTGGACTCGGTACAGAGTGTGGTTGGATTTGGTGCAGGGTGTGGTTGGATTTGGTGGTGGTGTGGTTGGATTTGGTGGGTGTGGATGGATTTGGTGGTGGGTGTGGTTGAACTTGGTGCAGGGTGTGGTTGGATTTGGTGGGTGTGGATGGATTTGGTGGTGGGTGTGGTTGAACTTGGTGCAGGGTGTGGTTGGATTTGGTGGTGGTGTGGTTGGACTTGGTGGTGGGTGTGGATGGATTTGGTGGTGGGTGTGGATGGATTTGGTGGTGGGTGTGGATGGATTTGGTGGTGGGTGTGGATGGATTTGGTGCAGGGTGAGGTTGGACTCGGTACAGAGTGTGGTTGGACTTGGTGCAGGGTGTGGGTGGAATTGGCGAGGGGAATGATGGCAATGTGCCTTCCGTTGGAGGGCGGGAGCCTCTGGCCTTAACCTGCTGAAGTAACCCTCATTGATCCCATCAGGTGTTGGACGGCAGGTGCCACAAAAGCCGCCCCGAGGCACTGCTCGGGGGCCCCCCCAGTTAGTGCTGCCCCCGCCCCCGCCCTACCCTCCTCCCGACACAGACGCGGCAGAGCCTCTCGGCCTCCCCGGGGAAGGCGCCGCTCCCGAGGCCTGCGAGCCGAGACCCACACGTAGGTGCCTCTCGTCGTCCTGTCTGTGTGTGTTGACCGCTCACCTCTCTGGTCCCTGGTGTCGGGGCTGGGTTTCCGGACCTTCCGTTCTCACCCCGGGGTGTCTGTGTCTGTCTTCTCCAGCTTCTCCTTCCAAATGCTCACAGCAATGTGTCCCGGCCACCAGTGAGTGCCGTGCGGGGACCCCTAAAAAGTGATCTAGCCCCCCTGATCCCTCCGACTGTGGTTAGACTGCAGCCGAGGTCGCACCAGGTGGGCGGAGACAGCCGGCCGGGAGCCAGGGTCCCTCGGGGCAGAGCTAACCCCGGCATGTCTGCAGGCAGCGGCAGCGCAGCCCAGCACGGCGGCGGGCAGGCCTGGCCGCGGGCTCGCCCGGGGAAACGGTGAATGCAAGGTGGGGCTGTGCCCGCCAGGAGCTCGGAGGGCCGGGCAGCCAGGTCCCGGCCATGTGGCCAGGGGCCAGCTCCAGGCCCGTCCTCCGCAGAAAGGGACACAGGGGCGCCAGAGGGAGGAACGGCCAGGCGTGAGCGCAGCCCTGGCCAGCATGAAAGCCTCCTCCTGTTTCCGTCTTGTCCCCGTGGGGTGAGGCCGGGCTCACGCCGTCCCCTGCGCCTCCTTTTGGACACTCGTGAGCACTGCGTGTAGCAGCCCCGCCTCCAGATGGGGCATGTTTCATATGTTTAACCAGGTCCGTGTCTTCCTCGCCTGGCATCACCTGGCCGCGTGCCGGCGCGTGTCTCCACCAGGGCGGCCTGTCCCAAAGCAGGCGCGCCCTGGGCTGCGTGTTCCCAGCGTGTCCGTCACCCTGGGCCCCACTGCGGGGAGGGGCCAGTGCCCACAGGAGCGCCAGACAGTCCATTCTTCTCCGGCCCTGGGCCGTTGCGGCGTTCTCTGTCCTCTTTGGAAACGCAGACCTGCCCGCTGCCTGCTTCTGGGTGAAGGAGGTCATGGCTGCCTTCCTTCCCCAGCAGAGCAGTCCTGGTCCGTTTCATCTTTCTTCACAAACACTTCGTTCCAGCCTTAAAATGCGTTTGATCGTCTGGACGTTGGGCGCGCTTCCGAATGTGAATGGGTTTTTCTGGGGCGTCGGAAACTCGGGGTGAGATGCAGGAGGCCGAGGCGACAGCCGGGGCTCAGACCACCCTCAGCGTCCTGGGCCTGAGGCAGTGGGTTCAGCTCACAGCCACCAGCTCTCCGTGGCCTCGCCTGGGGCTGCCGCTGTCCCCTGAGGAGTGGGTTCCTGGCACGTCACTTTCTTCTGACGCCTGAAGTCGTGGTCAAGGCTTGAGGTTCTCTCTGTCTCTTCTCTGCATCATCTTGGCGGCTGCCCTCCTCAGGCCGCGGGTGAGGGGCTGTGGCTGCATTTTCAGGGGGGGAAGAGAGGCCGTCTCGTCCAATAGCTCCGTAGGAAAAGGAAACCTCTCCCAGGAGCCCCCAGCTGGGGTGTCTGCCATGCCCCACTGACCGTAGCTGGGCACTGCACGGCCCCAGTCCCTGGGGAGGACAGAGTCGCCGTGGGTAACTCAGGCCCCGCCGACCGCCCGGAGTCGGGTCCGCTTTCCCCAGGTGTGTGGGCGGGTGTCACTGTGCTGGTTGACACTGGAGCTCGGTTCCTTGGCAATGCGGGGACTCACAGCTGCTAGGCAGCTGGCAGCGACCCCCACACCAGGCCCGCAGCCCCCAACGTGGTTGCAGCCTGGAGCGTGGAAGACGTGTGATTAGGAGTGCTCAGAGGTGTCAGTGGTGACGAGTGAGTTGGTGACTCACAGACAGGGTGGCCGTGCCTCTGAGAGTCAGAAACGGCCAAGCAACCGTTTGGGCCTCAGAGGGGAAGTTTAATGAGGGCCTGGCTTCCGCCGTGTCTAGCATTTCCTGCTTGCAGCCCCGAGGAGTTGCCGGACATGCCCCTGACGTTAGGTGGTGCCCAATTAGTGCCTGGCGACAAGCGGGTCTGGTTGCTCGATGACCCGTGCAGCTGAGAGCAGAGCGAACAGGGCTAGCAAAGTCGTGTGCCGGACCTGCAACTCTCTGGAGCCCTGTGTCTCACTGGCCGGTACTGCCTGCTACACGGGGCATAATTGTATCTCTTGCAAAGTGAGCTTGCAATAGACCAATGTAGCCGTGCAATGCCAGCTCAGGGCAGGTGGGCAACTGCGTCCACCATCACCTGGTGCAGAATGGAGGCTCCTCTCGGCTGCTCTGTGGCGCCAGCTCCTTCCTGGCGGCCACCACCACCGCCGGGCCGGCCGGGGAGCCGGAGCCGGCGCACCCTCACTGCATGCGGCACGTGTTGGGGGGGGCTGCGGCCGAGCTGTGGACCGGCTCCAGCTCGTGGACAAGCGGTCATGGCGAATGGGCCTCTGGCGATGCGTGCGGACACCACTGTGGTCGAGCAGGACAGTGGTGGGCTGCTCCGTGTCCCATGACCCTCCTCTTCTCACTAACAAGCTTCCCCGTTAACCGCAGCGGCGGTGCCCTCACCCGTGTGTCCGAACCAGCAGACCTGCATGCGGGTGGTTTTTCTCGTAACTTCCTAACGAGCCTGCTCGCTGCTCGCATGCGATGCCCGTCGGACCTTGCTGTGAAATGACGCGGACGGGGCCTGCCCCGCTCGCTCGCTGCCCTGAGTGGCTCGTTTTGGAGGTTTGCGGGGCGGGCCGTGATGGGGCTGCTCTCCTCTCCTCGATGCCTCGTCCCGGCGAGAGGACCCTGGGGACTTCAGACAGCGCACAGAGAGCTCACACGCCAGCCCCTCAGTCTGCCTTTTACGTTTCCACTGAACCGTCTCCTGAGAGCCATTGTCTGACACGTCTCCCCCCGCCAGCCTCGGGCAGCTCAGCCTCGGGCAGCTCAGCCTCTCCCTGGGTATACGGGTCCAGGGCAGCTGGCAGATGATTTTAAAGGGGAAAGGGGGCCATCGTCTCCTGTTCCAAGGGACACGTGGAGTTCAAGAGCCTCCGCGATGCTTCCAGCCGGTCGGTTTTCAGGTTGTGAACGGGCCGCTCCTTCTACGGAACTTGAAAGCAATTCCGAAACAAGGAAATGGAATCAGAGAATCAAACCATGCATTTGCAATCAGAAGACAGTAATTCGAGTTTGCGCGATGTAAAATCGATACGAGTGACAGTAATCGTTCACAGAGTGGGCAGCGAGGCTCAGCAGGAGGACCGAGACGGGGGGGGCAGCACGGGCGGAGCCCGGCGGTGTCCTGGCAGGTGGACCAGGCGTGTGGTGAGGGCTGTGCCCGGGGAGCAGCCATGAACTCACCTGAGCAGGCAGCGTGAAGCCGGAGAAGACAGGACAGGAATCTGGCCGACGCCCTCACCTTGGGGCCCACCTGCTTCCCAGTCACCCAGCGTCGTGCTCTGAAGTTTAAACCAAAATTAAACAGGTCGCCCGTTTCAAAACAAAGCAGCTAAGCCCAAATCTGTGAGACAGTGTGATTCTGAGAGTCCTGTTTGTTGGGGAAGCCCCCTTGACCTCCCGCTGGTGTGTGGACGTCAGGGGCCAGCCCAGGGACGCACGCTGGCCCTCACCTTGCACTCACTTGCCACTTTACACGCCCCGAGGGGAGCCGGCCACGCAGCTGCTCCTGCGGCCCCACAAGAGGGCGCTGCAGCCAGCGAACAGGAAGGGGATGGGATCTCGGCTCTTCAATGGGCAACATGGGAGGAAATCGGCCACTGTGGGAGCACAGTCCGCCCCTGCTGAGAGGTGCACTCGAGAAAATGGAACTAAATGCTTAGCCTGCTGGTATCGACCTTGACAACCGTTCGGTGCACCCAATCTGAGCTAAAGATCGAATTCTCCTTAGGTGCAAAGCAACGAGAATCTTAACAGAGCTGTGTGATTGCATTAGAAAAGGAATCTGATGAACTCATTTCCTTTTGTTCATCATTTTTTTTAGTCCTTTACTTACAAGCTACTGTGTCTCCAACTGGAGAGAGATTAAAGAACTCAGTTACAGCTCATTGGGGCCTGAATGTGGGGGAGGGGGGCCCAGACCTGGACACATTGTTGCAATTTCAAGAATGTTGCAAGCCAATCACTAAATGCAGCCATTATTAAAGAGTACATTGTGTCAGCTTATAATTAAATCAGTGATGCTACAAACGAAAGTAACAAATGCTGAAAACTCAGCACTTCCTCCTTACTTACTGCCTTGGACTATTTCTGCTCGATACATTACATGTATCGGGTCAGTACGGTCCGACAGTCTGTAACAGTGACAATCCTATGTAGCAGTCAGCTGCCGGGAACCTCTCCCTCACGGCCCATTCGACAGCCGAGGTCCGTGGCTGGAAGTCCACAGGAGGGGCATGCACACCACGGACATCAGCAAAGGTGGCGGGCCAGCTGGCCGCTGTCTCCGCCAGTGGAGACCTCAAGGTTCACGTCAACTCCAGATAGTTGTACCTGACAACCTAGACGCAGCGGCGAGAGCCAAGACGCCCACAACTAGCTCCTCCGGGAGACGGAACCGTGCGTGCTGGTGCACAGGGCCCTTCCCACGACGGCCGGAGACAGAGACGGGAAGGAAACGCAGGGGCCACGGCGGAGGGTCCCGCGGGTGCTCCCTCTCTGTGCGCTGCCGAGTCCCCAGGGCCTGCACGGTGCATGCCAAGGCGACGTGTGTGCTCACGGGCGCATTCTCACCCTGCCGTTTATTCCCCCACAGTTTACTGCTGCGCGTCGTTTCCTAGCCACGCCAGGCGCTTCTGACGACGGCCCTCACGGAACTCCATGCCCCTGGCCTCTGGCCCTCCGCAGCCCCGGCCCCGACACTCCTGTCCTCGACACCACGGGGCTCGCTCGCGCGGCACGGTCGACTCTCTCTAGAACTGACCGACACGCATATCGCCGGCAGAGATCGGTTTGACCAGGGTCCCTGTGTCCCCGTAGGCGGCAGAGACTGTCCTACGTAAATTCTGGTGGATGACCCTGACCCGCCTGAGATTCCACTTTCACCGATACATGGACACGCTTCTGCTACGAACCTTGCTTTATTTTAATTCATTATTAGTTCACATCTTTCTCCACTGGTACCCGGTTGCAGGATGCCGTCCCTGTTTGCCTTTGAACTAGATCGTGTCTGTAAATCGGCCCGTGCGGTCCGTCGGGGTAGGAACAGTCTGCCTACCCGGTACGACTCAGTGCTTGCACGCGTGAGCTAGAAGTTTCTGTAGGAGCTCACGGCTCATGCCTGGACCTGCGTGCTCCGGGATACGCAGGACCCCACGTTTTTGTAAGGGTTCTCCAGGGTTCCCTATCACTGTCTTCTCCTGCACTCGGGCCGCTTGCAAACCGAGGGGCGAGGAAGAGCACCTCCGCCCTCCACTCGGTGCGCACTCCGCCCCTTGCCCCGCCCCCGACTCGGAAGACGCGCTCACCGCCGGCCTCGCACCGGGGCTGCCAAGGGAGCAGCAGGTGGCCGCACACCTGGGTTCTGCTGACCTGGGCTCCCCGTGCCCAAGGAAGTAACAACCACTCCGTTTGACAAATGCTGGTCCGGAGGGCTGTACGCGGAATAGTGGCGTCCCAGGGTGCGGCCACCAGGTCCCTAGAGGGGCGTGGCCAGCTCTTCCAGGAGCCACAGACCCCTCTCCCTTCCTGGGAAAACCCATGGTCACCTCAGCTCTCCTGAGATGGACAGGCAGGGGGCGGCAACCTCGTTAGGGTTCGGGGCTCAGGGTAAGGGGCTCACTTGCTTGGGTTAACGTTCGTCATCATGCACAGGTGCAGCTGAACTGGAGAAGCTTGTCGTGTCTTTCTCCAAAAGACTTTTTTTAATGTTATTGCTCAAAGTAAGAAAAAGAATTGGTTGGTGTTTTTTACGTGTGTAACTGTTCTCTGGCGGATCACGCTGCAAATGGCAGTGATGACAATGTAGGGTCATCGCCGCTGACATTGGTGTCCATAACAAGGAACCCAGAGCTAGAAGGTGTAGAAATGCGTAGCTGGAGCTCTGTGTAACCGATCTCGTGCCGTATGTTGGTGCCAGGAGGGTACCAGAGAAAAAAAACAGGAGGTTATAGAAATCACTCACAAGAAAACAAAACAAGTTTAAAGTGCCTTTTTTCCCTTTTGCATCAAAATAAAGAACTTTTGTCTGATAAGGAGCCATCCCTTGCCCTCAAATCATTAAGTGGGGAAGTCTAACAGGACGAGGTAATGTGTACCTAACCGCTGGGGAAAGCCCCGGGGTCCACGACCCGGACTTCCCGGACCCCGGAGGACGGCGTGCAGTGGCAGCAGGAGGCGTGCGAGCAAGAAGCGGCTGTGAGGCCGCGGCGGGGGGAGGCAGGGCAACGCCGCAGGCGCACAGTCCGGAGAAGGGCCGGGCAGGCCCGGGGGCTCTTAGAATGGTGGGTTAAGGAGGCAAACATGTAAAGCAAAAGACAGCGCCAACTCTGTGAGAAATAGAGGACGCGGGCGTGGAGGGGCGGGGACAGGGGGAGAGAGACTCAGCCTTGGCACCCTGACCGCCTGGGGCGTGCAGCTAGCCGACGGCCTGGGTCCTGGACAGAACCTCAGGGCTCCCGGCCCCCAGGGCGGCCCGATACGGGGCTGCGCGGAGCTCAGGGCGACGCGGTGAACGGGTGCTGGGGATCCACGCCTGTCCCGACACGGTGCTGACCGGCGATCGCGTCGTCTAGGAATCCGGCAGGTTCACTCAGGGACACCTTTTTCTCCTCAAAGCCCGCGCACCCCAGAGCCGTTCTGGCGTCTGGCGCAACCTCAGAACCCACCCCTCCCTGCAGATCGCTCGTCCTCCCTGCAAGCCAGCACGAGACCCACCTGCCTCCTCTCCTCCCTGACGCAGCATCGGGAGCGACGCTCCAGGAGCTCGGGTTGGAAGTGGCCCCCGCCCCCCAGCAGCGAGGCCCCGGTCGAGCCGGCCTCCTGCGGCCGGTCCCCGTGGGAGCTCACAGCCAGTGCCGAGGCCCAAGAAACATGGACTCTGAATCACCGTCCGTCCCCAGTTGGCTCAGACCCTCACATTTTCACCAGGGAGTCCTGTGGGGGGGCGGGGGGCTGGGAGCAAGCAGCGGCCTCTGACCCGCCCCCCTGTTTGCAGGGTGGGGTGCACTTGTTTGGTGTCCCCGCGGCTCTCGGCCTCCCGAGAAGGCTCTGCCGGTGCTCAGCGGTGAGCTCAGCCGCGCCCAGCTCCGCGGGGGAACGCCCTGGAGGAGCCGCAGTGCAGTGTGCTCGCCGGGCGGCGGTCGGGCCTCGAGCCTGCGTGTGTGCTGCCGGCCAGCCGCTCACGCTCGCTCCCGTGCGGTTTGGGTCCGTGACCCGACACCACCTGTTTGCAGCCTTCGTAACGCGTGTGATCCGATGCAAAATGTGTCCGTTCGCAGGCTACCGCTTTTCATAGCAAAGTTTCCTGCGATGGGGGCAGGATCAGCACCTCGCGAACACTCGGAGAGGAGGTGAGGGCCCCTCACACAGTGCTGGAGGCGGCTCGAAGCAGGGCCACCGTCCGCTGTCCAGGATGTCCTCCGCCCGGGGAGAGGGGGCCCTGCCCTCTTCTCTGTGTTCTGAGTGGGGTGTGTGTGTGTGTGTGCGTGCTCTGTGTTCCTGCAGCTGTGTGTGTGTGTGTGTGTGTTCCTGCATGTGCCCATATGTGTGTGCATCTGTGCACGTGTGTGTCCCTGTGTGTTCACAAGTGTGCGTGCAAACTTGTGTGCTGGTGCGCATGTTCCTCTGTGTGTGTGTGTGTGCGTGCACACATGCTGTGAGCATCTGAGTGTGTGCTCCTGTGTGTCCACAAACTCGTGTGCACCTGTGTGTGTGCACACGTTTCTGTGTGTCTGTACAAGTGTCTACACACCAGTACCATTGTGTGCACATGCCTCTGTGTGTGTGTCCCTGCACGCTCATAGACATGTGCGCACACCTGTGTGTTTGCATTTTTGTGCACACACCTGTTTGCACGTGTGTCTGTGTGCATGGTTGTGCACACACCTGAGTGTGTGTGTGCATGTATGTGTGTGCACTCCTGTGTTCACAGATGTGCCTGTCTGTGTACTCACACCTGTGTGCATGTGTGTGTCAGTGTGTGTGTGTGTTGGGTACTTCATGGCTTGCACCCAACAAGCACAGAGCAGGAGGAACACTCAGAATACCTTACCCCCCATTAGTCGCCGTGGTGAAATGCTGACAAGTGACAAGCAAACTTCAGAGGCCCCGGCGAGGACGAAGGTCCAGGTCTCACCTGCGTGAGGCTCAGCGTTACCTGTGCCTGAGCTCCCGGCTCGGTCTGCCACCTGGAGCGACACGGGGCCGCTCACTGTCCCCCCCGACACTTTCTTCCCAGGGGGCCGCGAGATGCCCGCCTTCTCCTCAGTTCATTCTGCCTCGAATCGCTCTCTCTAACCCTCCTTCTTTCTCCTTAAGAAAACAATAAGCTTTTATGACTCTGGGTGAAGCTACATGACAGTCAGAAGGTTGTATCCACCCATACCCTTCAGAAAAGAAAGAGAAAAGAGAAGAGAAGAGAAAAGAAAAGAAAGAGAGAGGAGAGCTTTGAGACCGCCGGGACGGCCACACCGTCCCCAGGCTGGCGGTCCGAGGCTGGCTCTGGGAGGAGAGGGAGGGCCTGCGCCCGGCTGCAGCGGCCAGCGTGGCCCAGGCACCCTTCCCGGCCTGTGAGCGACTCGGGGGACAGAGGCGACGTGCGAGGGTCTGTTTTGCGTGAGTGAGGACTGGCCTTGTAAGACTTCCTGTGCGGCCCGAATCCTAACCTCCAGGAGAAAGTGGGGGGCAGACGTCACTCATCCACGGCCGTGTCCCCTTTGAGGAGCAAAGTCGCCAATGTTAAGGAAGGGTTGCCTTGCAATTCTGTCCCCCTCGGGGCACAGGGTGGCCAGGCGTCTAGGCAGCCCCGCCCCGCCCGGCCCCCACCAGCCCCTCGCCCTGCGGGGTGAGCCGGCTGCTGCAGGGGCCCGCCGGCCGGCACGGGTGCCCGTGGCTTCCCCACCCCGCTCCTCCACCAGGGGGAGCCCAGGCCCTCCCAGCGGTGGCCGCCTGAGCTGGGAGACAAAGGTCCAGCTGGTGACAGTGCGTGCTCAGTGGCCGAGTTCAGAGGGGGAGCCCTGCTCCTCACAAAGAGGGGACAGTGAGGCCAGCCGGGGCAGGACAGCCTGTGCCCGGAGGGCTGACTCTCCGTCCACTCTGGCCGGCGTGATGCAGACTGGGACCTAGAGGGGAGCGGAGAGCTGACGTGTGTGTCCGTGCATGCGTGTGTTTGGGTGGGCGTGGGCGTGTGCACGCAGAGCACGGACGCCGACGCCGCCTCTCTGTGCCGGAGTTCAGTTTGCCAGCGAAGGTGGCTCTGAGACCAACCCGTGCAGGTGACCAGCCGTGCAGGTGACCGTAAAGCATTTAGAGCAACGGCCAGCTCCCAGCGAATCCCGGCCACGAAACAGGCCAATGTTTAAAACACGGGGGACCGCGAGTTAAAACCCTGACCGCTGCTTTCTCAGCACCATCAGGTGTGGCAACACCAGTTCCCCTCGTGAGGGAGACGCGTGGGAGGCGGTGGCAGCCGGCCCTCCTCCGAGCCCCGTGCTCACTCGCGGCCCCACCCCGTCCCTCCCCGGCGTCCCCTGGAGGTCCCCGGCCCCTTGAGGGGGTCAGCTGGGCTTCCCCGCCCTGGTCAAGCTGCAGAGATCAAGGAACTCAAGCCCTCGTTTTTGAAAAATCAGAAAAACGTGAAGGCTCTGTTGTCCAATAAGCTTCGCTCGTTCGATTTTCTGCGTTGCCCGCTCTCACGAAGGATGCAGGGCCGTGTCTAGCCTCCGGCTTTTCCTTCGGATTTCAGCGACTGTATGTGTCACCCTCAGAGAGATTTCTTTAAATGAGTCCCTTTGCAGCTCCCGACAGTGCGGTCCCCGCGCTCAGTGCCTGATGCTCTCTGGGCCCTCGGATGCAGTGCATCCGCCCAGCCTGGCTCTGAGCGGCTGCAGGGTGCCTGCAGCCAGGCACGTGCCGGGTCAGCGAGAACACGGCCAGGCTGGCTTCTGCACGTGCCCAGAGCCCTCCGCCTGCCGCCGAGACCCTGAGCGCGCGCTGGGAACGGAGGCCGGAGCCCGGGCACAGCCTGTGAGGTGATTTGGGGTCCTGGTGGGTTTGGCTGAGGTGAGCACCTTCTGGCCAAGAAAGCTGAGTTATCTGGGGCCACCACGGTTGTGGGTTAGACAGGTGGGTTTTGTGGGAGACGTTGGCTTTACCAGCTGCGTAGTCTGCTGACTTTGCACAAGGCTGGAGACAGTTCTGTACACGTTTCCTGCAGTGACGGCTCTGACTTCACAGACGCCAACTAGAAACGCTCACGAGTTTAACAGACCTCATAGACGGCCAGGCGTCAGAAACCGCCATCAGAAAAGGGAAGGACAGGCAAACCAAGATGCAGCTTCATAATCAAACAGAGTCCAGGAAAAAAAAAAAGGCAAAAGGTGTTGTTTTTCTTTTGATCTTCTCATAACAACACCAGCTAAAACATTTCCCTGCAGAAGGACAGTGACCATTCTGTCTGCTCCCGCCGACCTCCGCCTTCCGGCACAACCGGAGGATGGGGGACCGAGGCGCGGCGGGGGGGGCCAGGGGGTGGAAGGCAGGGAGGACATGCAGGCAAAGAGCACGACTCTGTTTGACCAGAAGAGGGAAGAGGAAGATGAGCTGTCATTTCAGGACCAGTTAAACGGACACTTGCGTAGAAGGCCTTGCAGGGCGAGACGGACCCTCCGCCCAGCCGCGGCCCTGCACAAAATACAAAGGCCAGCTTCATGCGGCCACTTTTAGGTCAGTGTCCAGTGGGCGGCAGCGGCCGAGCCCTGCGCTGTACAAAGCCAGACACGCATAAGCCCCGTGCTCATCCCTGCAGTCCTCATCACGACTGGTAGAACTTGGGGGGCAGGGCCAAGTTTTCCTTGGATCATCGATGTCCCATGGCAGATGAGGCACCCCCACTTCATGCCACAGCTGAGCCCTGGTCACCTCCAGACTGAGTTCCCGGGAGACCTGGCAAGTCCCGGGAGGCCCGGTTTCCAGAGGCGCCGACTACATGCCAGCCCCCGTTCTTTAAGACGCCAGACCACCTGGAGGCGGCCTGTCCGTGTGGTGTGGATGCCGTCCGCCCCCTGGGCCCACACCTCCCGTTCCCGCCTGCGCTCAGCCCCAGGAACGTTTATGTCAGAAAGGACCCGATTTTTTTTCTCAGCACCCGTTTAGAATATACTGAAACCCCTGGACAAATGGAGCAAGCTTCTCCCTGAGAGCGTGGAAGAACGGGTTTCGGCAGGAAAGTCTCGGCGTAGCTGTGGTGCATGATTCCTTCAGCGTTTCTCGGTGAAGTTACTGCGATTCGGCTCGTGCCCGACACGGGACCGTGTGGCCCTGAGTGGACTTGCCCGTTTGGGAGCCTGGCCCAGTGTGTCTCTGCCACACGCAACTTCAGGAACCACGTGCTGGCCAGGGCTTCTTATGTAATGTGCAGAAGAGAAACAATGACACCCACCCTGCAGGGGCACTGCAGTAAATCAAGGGCTGGGTGGATAGGATCCGCTTGAACGTTACAGTGTCAAACCCAGTGACCCCTGTGTGGGCTGCAGGTCCCGGGGTTGGGCTGTGCTCCTGGACAGTAGTTAGCCAGCGGTCTGATATTGGAGGCCACCCTGCAGCTATGACACCCCCTGGAGGAGGAACCCCATTTAGAAATACGCCAGAGCAGACGCGTGGAAACACAAGGAAACCTCCATTTCTGGAGGGAGGACCCGCGCCCAAGGACCGTCACCCAGGGCCGGCATTCAGGCTGCTGAGGGGAGCCGGCCACCCCGCCCAAGGGCTCTCTCCCCGGCAGGTGCCCCCCTCCCCCGCCCCACGGACGGGTCCTCAGTCCGACCCGCCCAAGGCTCCGAGTTCCATCCTCAGCAGACAGCGAGGGCATGTGCGGAAGGGCCCGTTCCTCTCATCACCGACCGGGATGCTGGGCGTCGCGTTGGCTGCAGAAAGGGGGGACTCACTCAGCACGGACACGGAGGCAGGGAGTGTGGGGCGGCCGGCGGGGCCACCGTCTCCTACCCGTCTGTAAAGGAACAGCAGCTGGGACCCGGCCCTGCTTGACAGTGAAGAGTCGGAGCTTCCCGGCCCAGACTGTCCAGTTGGCACTTCAGGATTCTAGGGTTCGAGTCATGGTTCAGGCGCTTGAGAAGCACCGGCTGATGGGCAGCAAGAATACCGTAGAACCTTGGCTCTGAAGAGAACCCAGGTCTATTTTAAATCCGTGGGCTCTTTGACGTTCTTCATTGTCCTGCCTTCTTGGAAAGAGTTATATTTACACATGCACGCACACAGAGCAACGGTCTATAGAGAGCGGGCCGCCCTGAGACCCCGCCTGCAGTGTGGTGAGGGGCCACGGCTGCGGGCCCCTGGGGCTAGAGGGTAATATAACAGGTTAAACCGGGCCCCACTAAAGAGTCCTCGTGTCAAACAGCGTGACGAGGTGAGCGTCACTTTGAGGAACCAGCGGGAAAGAAGGAAGCTGGGATTGGAGCCCCAAGTCAGGGCAGAACGGCCGTGGTGCCCGGGACAGAGGGGCCCCCGAAGCCTCACCCTGAGCCGGCCCCACCCCCTCCAGAACGTTCGCAGCAGGCGTGGGTGCAAGCGCACCCACCCCCAACTCTGCCTGGGCGAAGGGGAGCTCACTCCTTGTTACACGGAGTCTTCCGGACATCAAAGTGCTATCGTATTGGGATTCCTTTTAGTACATGTTTTAAAAACAAAGGTCCGTTTAAAAATTAATATTTACAACGCAGTAGAAATTACATCTGTCGCCACCAATTGAACTCATGATGGAACTCTCCAGATGCCAGTTAGAAGTGGGATGGACAGCGGGCGGTTCCGAGTCCCCCGGGAGGGGGTGTGTGAGGAGCGGTGCTCATCTGCACCGGGTCGGGTGGCGTCCCTCGTTCGGGGCGTTGCTCTGCAGCCACCTCGATGCCCCCTTTCCTCCCAGAGCCCGGACCCCGGGGAGCTGGATCCCGGTGGCGGGGGGGCAGCAGCGAGCACTCCGGCTGGCTGCGGGTGGTGGGCAGGGCCTGAGGCACCCGCGTGGGGCGGAGGGTGAGGAAGAACTCTGTCTCTGACACATTTCCTCTGGGCCGAGTCCGCCTGCCCAGACTGACTCTGGAGAAGTTGTCCTTTGTGATGGCCAGCAAGGAAGCGATGTCATGGGATGTACGGCCTGTCGTTTGCATTTGATAAGAAGAAAAACCTGAATCCGTGGGAAAGCTCTCGGAAGAAAGTGACACTTAGGGCTTGAGGTGGTCTTTGGGGGCTCCGCACAAGGAAAACTCAGTGGGATAGTTCTGAACCGAAGATGAGCGAGTTCCATGTTGAGACATTCGCAGCTTTGAGCTAGCCCTCCCTTCTCTCCATTTGATCCGGAGAGTTCCCCCAAGGTCTCGCTTACGAGCAGCTCTGAGGGCGTTTGGGCCGCGGGATCATACACGTTGCGTGGAGGAGCACGGTGTGGGGGCTGGTATCCCGAGTCAGGCTCCGTGGCTGTTCCTCTGCAAAAGGACTTCATCACGGGTTTCTATTAGGCTTCTGCTAAAGACAAAGTAAGTGTGTGTTTCACATTGGCAAAACTCATGCAATGACGACTTTTTAGTTCAGAAAGGCTGTTCGCACCTTAAGGGAGGCCACGGTGCCGGCACATTAATCGACTCAGAAGTGACGACTCCCACGTTCAGTGAAGACAGAAATATCGTCCGGAGAACGGGGACACCCAGGTTCCAATCGGGGGTCTCAAAGACGGTGGAGCTCCAGCTCTGGGCGGGGGGGGGGGGCGTTTGCAGCCTGTCAGAGCCCCCTTGCTCGTTTGGCTGGAAGGGAAAGGCCTGCCCGCAGTCCGGAGGAGGACGGGGACCAGGGGGCGGGATCCGGACTCTCGCTTGTCCCCCCGCTGGCCCGGCGCGGGGGTCCCCGCTCCAGAGGCTTCACGGGAGCCCCTGGGGCGGAGGGTGGGAACTGGGACACAGGGTCTAGAGGACAGCCCCAGGCCCCCACACCATTGTCTCAGTCAGCGATTGTGAAAACATGTCCCGGCGCCTGGGGTTAACAATAGGGGCCGGCCAAAGGAGGGACGATAATGAGGGGACGGGGGGGGGGGTCCTGGGGGGGTGGGGGGGCGGCGTCTGATTCCGAGCTAGACTCGGTCGGGCGGAGCTGAGGGCACAAAGAAACGCCGACCTGCAGGGCGCCTCCGGGGGCCCCGCCCCTGCCTTCTGCCCTCCCCCGCTGTCCCCGCCGGCCACCCCATGCCCCTCCCGGGTGTACCCACCGCCCACGGCTCACGTCAGCGCACCGGGCCCCTGCTCCCTGAGGCACACGCACTCACACACACACACATGCTCCCTGACACACTCACCCTTTCGATTCCCGGGGGACTGCCCTCCCTTCGCCCTCCGCCCGGGTGCTCTCCCGCCCAGCACCAGCTCCCCAGGCCCGGCCCGGCCCAGGCGCCTGTGGGGGGTGGGTGAGCCCTCACTAAGCACCTATCGGGTGGGCTCAAGGGCAGTGTCCCCCAGCCCTAGGGGAGGTTACCCCTGAGAAATGGAGGGCTCGCCTGGGCAGGAGGGGCCTCTGGTAATCACGCCACTCGTTGTACGCCCAAAACAGTCTACCCTGTGCCCGCTGAATGGCCAGCCGTGCCCCTGCCTGTGCAGACACACCCAGAGGGGCGTTTCTGTAGGCCACGGACCGTCCGTCTGTGCGTGTCTGTCTGTCCCGTCATGAACTGTGCGCCACCACACAGCCCGGGCTCTCGGGCTGGAGACCGGTGTCCCTGGTTCCGTCTCGGGGCCTTTCCTTGCAAGGTGCATCGGAACCCCGTTCTGCCTTGCTGCCGCAGTCCTGCGGGCTGCACCCCACCCCCTCTCCTGGGTGCGCCTGAGACCAAGGGTCCAGGCTCCCCGCCCTGGGCAGCTCTCCCCCGTTCCGGCTCCACAGGGACCTGAGGCCAGGTCCCTGTGACCTGGTGCTCATCCGCACTGTGAGAAAGAAAACGTGTCCCTTTGGTTGACCTACTTTCCAGGGACAGTGGTGGAGGGAGGGCCGGAGACTGGGGTCTCCACGGCCGTCAGGGCAGCAGCCCACAGCGGGGCGGGGTGGGGCGGGGCGCAGCTGGGAGCGGAGGCCAGAGGGTGACGCCTGGAGGCTGAGTCACGGGCTGCACGGCCGGCCGGAGCGGCGGGCCACCCTCCGAGGTGTGACAGCTTCTCGGCGAACCGCTGTCAGGAAAGGGCCGGCTGTGCTAATCCCTGGGCAGCGCTGCTTCTCCTCTTCGCCCTCTAATTACGGCCCCGCAACAAAAGCCAGGAAGGGAGCCGGGAGAAAAGGGGCATTGTTGGGAGGCGGCCCCGGGCCGGGACACATCGCCCTGCGCATCGGGGCCTCTCGGAACAGCCCTCCTTTGTGCCGTGTCTGTCTCTGCACCCCTGTCCTCTGCTGTGTGTCATTGCTTGGGGCCGCGGACGCCCCAGCTGCGGCAGGGGCCTTTCTTATTTCTTATTTTTCTGTTAATTCTGGGTTGCCAGTCTGCTGCCCCGGGGGCACGATGGCAGTGTTGAGTGTGACGGGGCTGCCGCCGGACCGCTGCTGTCACTGGACTCCCGGTGGCCGGTTGCGTGGGGCGTGTGCCGGGCATGCCGTGGCCCTCGGTCACCTGAACGCCGTGGGCGTTCAGTCACTTACTGGGGGGGCGGTCTGTCAGCAGAGCACAGCGAGGCCGCAGCACAGCACACCCCCCGTTTCTGGGACCACCCCAGACGGAGCCTGCTCCTGTCACGCGTCCCGAGGTGTCAAAGTTTGAAATCTATTTCTACGTGACATTAAAACAAGCAGCTCGGGTGCGGAGCTGGCTCCCGGTCACACGGGCACACGGGCACACACCCCGGCCTCCCAGCTTCCGCACCAGGAAGAGTTTCCGCTCCAGCCGCAGGTTTTACAAACCCTGGAAGCTCAGTGGGAGAGAAAACAGTAACCTCGCTGTCCCGAACACGGTTTCAAACAGCCCGGGGGAGGTGCGGAGTGGCCACGGCATCCCCACCGTCACCGTCGCTGTGGGCGGGGAGGGGGCTTCGGTGATGAGTTGCAGCTCGGCGCACGCCAGCGCTTCCACGGCGGGAGGCCCCACGGCGCTCAGGGCCCCGGCACCGCAGCTCAGGGTGCCGTCGTCCTGGTTCCCCTCAGCCCCACGTGGAGGTCCCCCTGCAGCCCGTCTCTCCCCCGGGCCGAGACTTGCTGTCTCCATGGAAACACGGAGGGACAGCCGGACGTCCACGGGGGCCGTGCCGTCACTGTCTCAGGCCAAAGTTCGGGTGTCCCCCTGGTCTGTTGGTCACAAGCTCCCACACAGACATTTGTTTATGTCTAAATTTGTTAAGATTTTTTCAAAACCCCACTTTTCAAAGAAGAGAACTCGTTTTAAAATAACGTCCACGACACTGAGGGTCGGTCTGAAAACCGATGCCTCCGCCATGTGGTCGGCCTGCACCGTGAAAGGTGTGCCCACCGTCCGTCCACACAGGACCGAGAGGCCAGCGCACAGGGTGGTGATTTTGGGGGGGCTGTTTGCTCTCCGCCACACGTAGGCCTGGGGCCTCCCCGAGTGGAGGTGTGTCTGGAGGAAGCCGTGTGTTTGAACCCCTGCCTTCCTGGCACCCCAACCCCGAAGTGCCGGTGGGCCGGCCGGGCGGGCTGGGTGGTGCGGGCACGCAGGTGCTGGCTGACGGGTGTCCTTGCCGTGTTCCGCGCAGTGAGCCTTCCCCTGGGGCCCGGCGGGCCCGGCGGCGTGGACAGGGTCCCGCCGGCCACCCCGGACGCCGAGGAGACGGTGTCGGTCGGCAGCTGCTTCGCCTCGGAGGACACGACGGAGGACTCGGGCGTGGTGAGCTCCCCCTCCGACATCGTCTCCCTGGGCTCCCAGCACGACAGCACCAAGTCCAGAGAGAAGTGGGCCACCGACCAGGAGGACGGCAGCGACCAGGACCTGGCCAGGCCCCCCGAACCGGGCGCTGCGAAGAGCCCCACGTGGGAGAGGAACGGCACCGGGCCCTGGCACTCGGGGTGAGTGGCGGGACAGCTGGGGACGGGGGGCCCCACCCCAGTCTCCGGGGTGGAGAGGGGCCGCTTGTCCCAGGGACCGGGGCTTGTTTCCCACGGTGACGTCGGCCTGCTCTTTCCGGGTGTGCAGGCACTGGTGAGTAACTAGGGGTGGTGGTGGTGTGTGTGTGTGCGTGTGTGTGCGTGTGCGTGTGCGTGCACACGCGCATGTCCATCGATGCCCGGGGCCCTTCACGCAGGGTGCTCGTCCACCCAGCTCCCTGCTTCCCAGACTTCTCCACGGCCCCCCACGTCGTCCTCTGTGCCTTCACTTACTCTACTTGTCAACAAGCGGGCACGCGGCTGGTCTGGGTCCCCACCGCCGGGAGCCAGGTGTGCACATGCTTCTGCTTGCACGCCGGGAGTGTCCCGGCGGAGAAGGGATTGGGCTCTTGGAGGAACAGGCTCTTGACGTTCTCGGTGATGGGCGCGCTGCTCCCGGGAGGACCAGCTGGTGCGCCCGCCCAGCAGGGGGCGCCCCGCGGCTGCACCCACCCGCGGGGTGGCAGGCGGATGGCGTCGCGTGGGGCTCCGGTTCGCGCTCCCCGGGCCGTGAGGACGGGCGGCCTGCCGCACGCGTGGGGGCAGCCCGGTCTTCCGAAAAGACTTGGGGCTCTTCAGAAAAGGGCGGTGTGACTTCAGAAACAGTCGCCCATCTCCCCTTGGCCAGTGGTCACACACGGAGAGTCCTGCAGACGCTGGCTTCGGTGTGACGCTCTGCTTGCTGTGTAGAAACTGCTGTTTACTTTTGGCATTGTTACCCTCGTCCGCGTTCCCCCAAATAGGTGCGTCCTCTGTGTATTTAAGGGACCCTTCTCACGCCCTGAAGCAGCGGTCCCCGACCTTTCTGGCACCAGGGACTGGTGTGTGGAAGCCAGTTTCTCCCCGGGCGGGGGGGTGGGGGGGCGGGGAATGGAGACAGGAGGCGGAGCCTAGGTGGTGATGCGGGTGGTGATTGGCTGGCTCGCCGGCCCGCCGCCCGCCTCCTGCTGTGCGGCCCAGATCCTAACAGCCCGCGGGCTAGTACCCGACCCTCGCCCGGGGGTTGGGGTCCCCTGCCCTAAAACACCAAACGTTGTCTGAATTTCTTGTGAAAGTTTAGCACTGCTTTCTCACATTTGGGCTTCTGGTCTACCTGCGGTCTATTCTGGGCTGTGATGTGAAAAGGAAACCCGCTTTCTCCCACTGACTCCCAGCCCCACTCGGGTCAGGTGTGAAGTTTGCAGACGCACGCCCGTCTGCCCCGGTGCCCTGCTCCGCGGCTCCCGCCCATGCGGCCATCTCGGCCACGGTTCTTTTTTTTTTTTTTTCCTCTTTCAGAAAAAAAGCAGGTTAATTCTCTATAGCCCATGGACTTTTTTAACCTTTTGGATAATTTTAAGAGCCAATCACATGATGCCGTGAAAGCATTAGTGGGAATAAATAATAAGTAGAGTAATAGGAAGCAGCTCGGGAGTCACTCACCAACGTGGATGAGGGCTTTCGCCCTTCTGCTGTTTTGCTGCACCGGTGTCCAGGCGAGCGAGAATGTTCGTCTGATTAATGTAACGTTGCCATCAATATTATGTTATTTTGACTCATTTTTACCTAACGGGCTTGTCATGGGCATTCCCCGGTTGTTTGTTTGTTTGGTTTTTACACTCTAATAGTTTTAATGCCCGGCTCTTCCGTCTTAATGGCAATTCCAAGGACACGTGCGTGTCTCATCAGGCAGGAGATTCGGAGTTGGCTGGCAGCGGGGTTCCTGTTCCCCGCCCCCCGCCGCGTGGCTGAGGTCAGCCTGCGCCTCCTGCCTGTGTGAGAGCAGAGAAAACGGCGCGTTTCCTTCTCAGTGCACTGAACGGGAAGGAACACCACGTTCTCCGCGAGCCCAGGTCCCGTCTGTGGGTTTGCACGGGGCCACCCACACCGCGCTCCGCATCTGAAACGAACTAAGCAGGCGCTCTCGGCTGCCCCGGGGCGGGGGGCCGGGGTGGGGGAGCAGGGAGGTGTAAACTCCAGCTGACTTCCGCCGCCGTGTGAGAGTTCGTGCTGCCTGTGGCCTCGGCCACGACAATGACGGAGTCTTTGCAGGCTCTTGCTTTGCCCAGGCAGGGGGCAGGGCACGGTTTTCTGCCCCCATCTCAGGTGCACCAGGGTGTGGGGGGGCTCCGGACCCTCACCTGCCCGCAGGGGAGTCCCACCGGCACAGACCGGTTGTCCGGCCCGCGAGAGCCCACCTGACTCCCCTGAGCTGTGCGTGTCGCTTACGCACACTCAGAGGACGCTGCCCGCCTGTCGGAGGGGCGGTGGGCCGTGAGCCCCCCCCCGCGCCCCCGTGCTCGGGGCTCCATCGTCACTGCCACTGCTGTCCACTGGGAAAGGGAGCACCGTGAACACCCTCAGCAGGTCGCTCTCCGTCGGGGGTCAGCTCAGCTGCCCACAGGGGACGGCGGTCCGAGCCCCCAGCCCAGCTCGCGCTGTCCTGTCCTCTGACCCGGAGCTGGGCCCCACGCCCCGCCCTGACTCCCCCGGAATGACCACAGTGTGTTTCCCGGGAGTTGCTCCCCCGACAAACTCGAGCAACTCGGAGCTTCACCAAGGTGTGTCAGGCAGGTGTGTCAGGCAGGTGTGTCCAAGTGCACGATTTTCAGAGAAGCTCGGGACGCCTCGAAGGCAGAACCCACTGTGTGACATCAGGGGTGGGTGCGCACTCAGAGGGAGGCGCGGAGACAGCTGTGGAGAGCACGCCCCCCCTCCGAGGTGCCCCCTCCCCCCCAGCCCCGCCGCCCGGCCCTTGCTGCCCCAACAGACCACAGACCTGGAGAAGCCAGAGATCTCCCTGTTACTCAGGGTCTCCTCAACTCTAAAGGCTGGCAACCGAAGCACGTCTGCGCACTGGGCATGTCCTGCCCCGAGTGTGCCCGCTGCGGGCTGTGAGAGGGCGCCGGCCCTGCCTCCGTCCCCGTTGTCCAGCCACAGAGTGTCATCACTGTGACTCGGGCTCCCCCCCCCCCCCGGGAACATGGCTCTGCAAAGTATTTCTTCGCAAGCGAACCCGGGAGGTCGCTGCACCTTCCTCTCGGTGAGATAGGGCAATCCCGTGCCCATTCTGCAGCAGGGAGGCCGGAGCTGTCCAGCGCTGGGCCTGGGGAGCTGTCCAGCGCTGGGCCGGAGGGCGTGCCGGCAGAGTCCAGGGGAGCCCCGATCAAGCAGGCTGGTTCCGGGTTTCCAGACTGGTCAGCGGTCAGGTCCAGTGCCGGGGGGGCCCTGGCGGCCCGAAGCAGGCTGATGCTGCGTGGGAGCAGACCCCGCCCCTGCCGCCGCGGAGAGCGGTTCTGAGCTGGGACGGACGCGGCCGTGGGAACCCTGCCCGGGGCAGCACTGTGTGCAGGGAGCGGTGGCAGCGGCAGAGAGAGAGAGAGAGAGAGGCGGCCACGAAGAACGCATTCCCTGACACCTGCGCTCCCAGGGCGGGGCGGGCTGGGCTCTCTTCTCGCACCCCAGACGTGTGTGTGTGCACCACGGCCGCCCCGGGGGGCAGGGGGGGGACAGGCCGCTGTATCGGTGCCGGCTGCTGGTCCCTTCTGCAGCCTCCTGGCTCTGCCCTGCCGGTCCTCCTACACGGTTTCTACGGTTAGTCCTCCCACGGCCATTCGTGTTCCAGAGGACGTGGCCCGCCTGTGACCACGCCGCCTCTCCATCCCCTGCACACGGCAGGCCTTAGGGGGTTGTTTGCCATGACTGGTGAGGCTGGGCCTCTCTGGGGGAGTGGGTTCTGAGGTGGTGAAGCCGTCCCCGGCGGTCTCAGACCCCTGGGCTTGCAGAACCGCCCTGTGCGGCCAGTCCCGGTGGACTGAGCAGTGCCCGTGGGCTGCCGCGTTGCCCGAGGGCCCGACACTGTTGCCGCCCTCCTGGTCCTCGGGAATCCGCCGAGTTCTGTTGGGGACGGGTAAGACCCTCCGGGGCCTGAGAAGACCGTGTTCATGAGGTCCACACGGTGAAGTGCCCGCGTGTGTGGGTGCTTCTCCTTCCTCTGCACCCCGTGCGCGGCACAGTCCTGCAGACGTCCTCGTCTAGGGCGGCCTGGGGCTGCCGGTTGACAAACTGGAGGCCAGCACTATTTCCTCCAGAGCTCCCTCCTGCTCAGCCGAAAGCATCCTCCTTAGCCTCTGCAGTCCCGGGGCAAAACTCCCGGCTCCTGTCCCGTATGGGTGCTGCAGAGGGACCCCTCTGTCAGGGCTGCTGCTCCCCCGATGGCAGCGTTGGTGGGGCTCCCTTGTAGGGGCGCCACACGGCGGGGGGGGCGGTGAGGGAAGTGGGGTCAGTGGGCTTCGGGCCCCGTGTGGGGCAGCAGGGTCTCAGAGAGGCCGTGCAGAGCCACAGGAGACAGCAGGTGTCCCGGTGGCGGGCCCCTCCCTGCATTGCTCTCTGCCGGGACACCCCTGGGGTTCCTTCTGGGCCCCACTTGTCAGGGAGCTGTGGATGCGATGGCTGGGGGAGCGAGAGAGTGCTGTGGCCCTCAGGGTCATGGTTTCAGGTCCTAGCCGGAGCCCTGGTCGTTTGCACCAGTAGGAGCTCCGGCCTCAGGAACCTTCAGAAACATGTTACAGCCTCCAGAGCCCCGAAACTTTGTAACTGTAGGAACTTACTTTGGAAACACTTTATGCCATCCAGAGCCCTGAAACATTGTAACTATGGAAACTTTGGGCCCATGGGAACATTCAGGAACATTTTAACACCTCCGAAGACCCGGAAACTTTGTAACCACATTTACAGAGACCCAGGAGAATGAAGCTGTGCAGGACGGTGGCCCCTGGTCACATCTTGGCCGCGAGCGCCTGCCACGTGGCCCCGCCCACAGCGGGATGTGCCGCGAGTGTGAGCCACGCTCCAAATGTAGCCCGAGGACAAAAAGCAATTTTATAGTAATTACACGTAGACATGGTGGAAATAATTAGGGTTAAAGCTGAGTTAAATAAGGTGCGCTAATTGAAGCTGAATAAGGAATCTCTCTGCAGTCGGTCTCACCTACTTCTGCCTCGGTCGGTGGGGCTCCGGGGAGCTCTGGGGTCGCACTGGCGGGTCACATTGCGTCCCTCTGGGGCACGGAGCCCTGGAGCTCCGTGGGGCTCTGTCACCACAGGCCGCCCGCTGGCGGAAGGGGCGGCGGCACAGACAGGCCGTTGTCAGCTGTGTCTTCTCCCCGGCTTCTCGCCTGCGGTTTATCCGGTCCTTGTTCTGAAACCCTGTGCGTTGGCTTTGTCGGCATCTGCTTGTGGTATCGCCACCTGAGAGGGGCATCTTTTTCTCTCCCGACTCTTTTTCCTCCCGTGATGTTGCCGTTGGATAAATTACTTAAAGAAACTCTTCCAGCCACGTCAACCAGGAGGATGACCGAATGGGTCCTCATTAGCCCAGGCTCCTCCCCACCCCCTTCTCATAGAACATGAAACCGAACCCAACCAAAAAGCACCTATTTTCCCCGGCACCGACTTGAGCAGCTGCCCCCGGTGCATGTGACTGCTGAGGCGATCGGGCCCGCGCCCCCTGGGGCTCCCACCCCGTCCCCTGGCCCGAGGGGAGCATGCAGTCCCAGCCGGGGCAGACTGTGGTTTCAAACTCACCAGGGTTGCCCTTTGGCCCTCATACTCGACGCAGCCGTGTCCTGAATATCACCCTGTTCTCTGCAGGGTCACACACCCTGTGTGAGAAAATGCCACTGGCCATGTTTGTTCAACGTGTGCAGCCCGGAATCCAATGTCTGGGCCGTGTTTGTCCTTTGTTTGCTTGGTCTTAAGCCAAAGCAAAGGGTCACAGGAGCCGTACGTAACTGAGGGCCGGGGAGCGAGCCGGGCTGGGGAGCGATGCCGGAGAGGGCCTCCGTGCGGGCGCTTCCAGCTGAGAGACGCTGGCGCTTCTTGCCAGCCCCCCGCCCCTCGGGGACGTGACCTCGGCCCTGCTGCTGGTCCTCAGCGCGCTGCCCGTGGCCAGGGGCAGCACGCTTCTCTCTGGCTTTGGGGGGGAGGGCGGGGGGCAGAGAGAGAAAGGAAAGGAAAGGAAAGGAAAGGAAGGAGGAAGGGAACAGAAAGAAAGAAAGGCTATTAGTAACCCTTGGGAGAAGCCGGTGGCGGTGGGTGAGGAAGGAGAGACGAATCCGGCTGCATCCCTCCGTCCTGAGATTTTTTCTGGCACAGACCGTGCCAGTGGCTGCGCACTTGCCAGACGGTGCATTCATGCCGAAGTCCAGGGCCCAGAGCCCGTGGCCCAGCGCGGCCCCAGGAAGAGCCAGCTGCAGCAGCCAGGTGACCTCTCTGCCCAGGGACGGCAGGCTCCGCCGGCCCGGGAGACGCCAGCCCTGGCCCCCCTCCCCCCTCCCACCCTCCCCTCTGCCGCCCAGCCTGGGTGCTCTGGCCACTTTGCAAAAAAGAATTGCTCTTCAGTGGAGGACCAAAGGATGATTTAAAATGTTTCCTGTTTAAAAGATCGTTTTATCCCTCAAGCTGCTTTGTAAGAACACGATTCTAAAAAAAAAAAAAGGGACAAACTATTGGCTATAATTCATCCATTTCTCCAAAGCCCGCTGGCCGGTGGGTGCCCAGATTGCTGCCTCACCCCCATTCACAGGTGTGTGCTGTTCTTGCATCCTCGGTCATTGTGCGTGACACACAGGTGACCCTTGGACGATGTGCAGGAGGGACCAGGGCACGCAGCCCGTGCAGCTGAAAATCTGAGTGTAACTTCCGACCCTCCAAACACGGAGCTGCCCCTCCGTGTCTCCAGCATGCACCCCTCCCCCGTGGATACCAAAATCCAAAGACACTGGAGTTTCTGATACAAGGCGGCACAGAACGGTTCCCATAGTTGGCCCGACACCTCTGAGGACGCCCCGCCACGAACTGGAAATGTTGGCTTCCATCCTCAGTTGGCGGAAGCCACGGACACGAGACCCGGGAGTACGACAGCCCGGCTGTGTGTGCGCTTACCGATCAAAACCAGCGCCAAAGTGGACCCGTGCACTTCAAACCCGTGTAGTCCAGGGCCAGCCATGCACGTGTCGGTCTCTTCTTTGCGGGACATCGATGTGTATTCCTACGTTGACATCACGGGCCCCATGCTGACCGACGGCCACGCCCTGGGGCACCGACCGACGCCCGGTGGGTCCGCTCACTCCCTACCCTCCTGTCTGGAGACCGTCCCGTGAAGGCAGGGACGGCATTGTGTTTGTGTGTTCCCTCCCGCGGGGCTCCCTTCTCAGGGTGAACTGTCGAAGCAGACTAGTGGGCCAGCGTTCTCACGACGTGGAAGTGACACTTTTCTTCCTCGAGGGCCGTGTCCCCCGTGCTCCCCGGTTAAACCCAGGAGCGGCGGGCGAGCACCTGAGTCGCTGCCCTTTTGTCAGCACGCTGTGCCTTGTCCCCTCCCCCGTCGCGTGTGTGTCCAGGGAGACCGCCGTCCGCGGAGGGGTCAAGGTCATTTTCACTTCCCTTCACGTCGTTCCGTTCTCATCGACCGAGGTGACTGTGCACCGTCCGATCTGCAGGCAGACGCTTTAAAGCGGAACCGCGGCTGCGGGTTTGCGTAGTGTGCTTTCAGAAAGCACGCTGCGCGGAGAGCCGGCGTGTCCCACGTGCGCGGTTTCCCCGGCTCAGACGCCGCCTTACGCAGCGCTGCCCACGTTCCCTGCGCCACAGGCATCGTCGAACATTTGCATTCGGTGTGTCGAACCTGCCCCGTCCCGTGAGAGAGGAAAACACAGCTTCGGTGAGACGCACGGAGACAGGGCCCAAGGCAGATGCCGTAGGACAGGCGGTCCGTGCCTCTGAGGCCCCTGTTAACTGCTCCGCCGGCACACGCGTCTGCCGCCGGCCCCTTCGTCTGGGTCGTCGGGGGACGTTAGCGGAGAGAAATCTGGAAGCCCCCTTCCTGGCTCCCCGGAGGGCCCAGCGACCAGGGAAGAAAGGCGTTTGTCAGAAGACAAGCTCTGCTGCGTGGGGGCCGTGCAGGGCGCCTTTCCTGCGCCCCGACCGGGGGCCGGGGGGCCGTGCCGGACGCCGTCCTCCCCGGCTCTAACGAGCAGCGGGGAAGACCGTCACCTTCTCCCCCTGGTGTGGACACTTGCCGAGTGCACATCTCCGTTCTGCGTGTGGCCGGAACCTAGAGACGCGTGTCTCCGCCAAGACGGTCTCCCGCTCGCTCTCCTAGCGGTTGTCCCGTGGGCGCTGCTGTCCCGGCGATGCACGAGGCGAGGCCAGCCCTCCAGTGCAGGCGCAGGCGCAGGCTGGCGGATGTCCGCCCAGACGCCCGGGGCCTGGGTCCAGGCTGTGCCCTGGATGCCAGACCTGGCCGGTCCTCCCCCGGACCTAGGAGTCCCACGACCTCGGGCCGGCCTGCTTGTCCCTTGGCTCCGTCTCCTGTGGGCGCAGAGGCAGCAACGGGACGCTCTGCCTTGCGAGCCGCTGGCGAGAGTGACAGCGAGAGAATCGGTGCGGAGCGGTGCCGGGACACGCGATGGCCAGTGCCACCTCCCGCCGGGTCTGGGAGGAGGCCCCTGGCGGGGCACGAGTGGGCGCGGTTACTGCTGTGTCACCGCTGCCGCCGTGACTCTCTGTTGTCATCGCTGTCACTGTGATTGTTTCTCTACTTCCTGTTCCGGAATGCAGGAAGCGTGGCTTTGTGGGTGGCACACTCTGGCCCTCCCAGCCCTTGTCCCCTCGGTCGCCTGTCCAGGGTGCACGTTAGGCCAAAGTAACAACGTGGAAAGGGACGTACTGGGCCACGTGGCACCCTGCAGGGGCGAGCGCCCCTGGAGGCCAGGAGCCTGGCCGCGCCTCTGGCCAGAGCCTGCAGCCCCCACCCCCGGAGGCTCCGGGACCTGAGGGCGCCTCCTTGTGGGCTTGGGGACACGCCGGCTGTGCAGGGCCAGCGCAGACGTGTGCCTGGCCGCCACGGGCCCTTGCACACCTGGCCCCCGGAGGGCCTCTGTCCTTACGACCGTCGAGGCGGGGCCAGGTGCTGTGCTGACAGGTGCTGGGCACGTCAGCCTGTCCGTGCTGCGGCGGGCGGTGCACATGCAGCGTGGTGGACTCGGGACTGCGGGTGAAGAGAGCCAGGACGGGGCGCGAGCTGTTCACTCTGTGGGGCCATGCACACGCACACACACTCACACACACCACACCCTTCACACACCATACACCTCACATGCACACACACTCCATGCATGCACACTCCATGCATGCACACTCCGTGCACGCACACACACCTCCCCCACACACACACCACACCCTTCACACACCACACACCTCACATGCACATGCACACTCACGCCACACACACCGCACACATGCACCGCGCGCCGTCTGTGCCTCGGCAGCCCCGAGGACCCGGCGGTCCAGGGAGCACGGAGCAGCACACCTGTGAACAGGGGCTGCCCCTCCCTCCCTCTCTCCCTCGGATGTCTCTACAGAGGCGTGAGGCACACGTGTGATAAGGCACATGCGTGCCCTCGCTTCCCCTCTGCTCCCCTCTAGCGCTGAGAACGCTGCTGCAGCCTCCGAGGACGACAGAGACCTGCTTGTCACCGCCAGGCGGCTGGAGCCAGCCCGGGCGGACCTGGACGGGGACCCAGAAGGTAAGGGCGCCCCCATGCAGGTTTTCCTGGGCACGTTCCGTGCAGCGATGCCCCAGGGGGCAGCCCGCCCGCGGGAGCAGGAGCTGCCCAGCTGGAGGACAGCCGGGGCGGGTGGAGGGGCGGGCGGCATCTGTGGGCGTCCATGACTCACTCGTGTTTCTGCTTCTCCGCAGACGGGGAGGAGAACTATGAGACGGACACCAGCTCTCTCGCCGGCTCCGTGGACGGCACGTCCGGGCGTGGCACGCAGGACACCGACCCTGACGCCATCCCGGTGACCTTCATCGGGGAGGTGGACGACCCCGTGGAGTCCGGGCTGTTTTCCAACAGGAACAACAACGCTGGGTCTTTCGACCGGGGGCGTGCTGCCGGCGGGCCGGCCCACCTGCCGCCGGCCCCAGGGGGGCCCCAGGAGCAGCGTGGGCAGCAGAGGGTGGGCGGGTCGGGTGCGGCTGCTCCTCCCCGAGACGCCGGGAGGGACGCCCGAGCGGCCTGGGCCGACACCGGCAGAGACACGCATCCCGTCAAAGCGGAGCCCTGGGTGACTTCCCAGCTCCGCCAGCGCGCCCCCAGTGCGCAGGAGACAGGCGGGGAGCCCGGCTCTGCTCTTGGCGGGGGGGCACGGACCACCGAGGCCGTGAGCACTCCGCCACGGAAGGAGAAGGACAGTGACGAGGAGAAGGACATCTCGGTGCCTCCGTCGTGGTGTCAGCGAGGCCAGAACCCAGGGGGCAGTTTTGGATTTAAATACGGCCTCACGACGTATAAAATCGTCCCCCCAAAGTCCGAGAGGAGGTGCTACGACAGAGGCGTGTCACTCTCCACGGGCGCCATCAAGATCGACGAGCTGGGGAACCTGGTGAGCCCCCACGTGAACGGGGGCAGGACCGTGGCGCTGCCCTCACCTGCTCTGGAGAAAGGCGCCCAGCCCCTGGGGGGCGTCCAAGCACTGCTCCGGCGGGCCGGCTCCCTGGAGAGGCGCTCTGGCCGGCCCCTGGGGAGCCCGGCCCGGGGACCCCCCACCCCCACGGCCCCGGCGGAGGCTCCACATCAGGACGGCGGGGGCGGGGCAGAGCCCAGTCCCCCGGACCACACGGCACCGTCGCCCCCGCAGCCCCCCGCCCACCAGGGTGACGGCAGGCCGCTGCCCGAGGGGCCCAGCCGACCGCCCTCGACAGCCACCTGTCCCGTGAAGGTGCCAGCAGCTCACACCACCCAAGTCCCATTCCTCAAGCCTCAGAGAAGGACGTCCAGTCAATACGTGGCCTCGGCCATCGCCAAGCGGATGGGGACCCCGCGGGCCCACGCCGACTCGGCGAGGAGGCATGACGACGCGGAGAAGACCCGGGGAGACGGGGGGCTGGAGCTGAGAGGGTGGCCTCGTGCCACGGAAGGGGACACCCCCCGTGGCCCGTGCCCAGAGCCCCACGGACGCGAAGGGGAGGCCAGGTCGCCCTGCAGCCACCAGCCCGACACCAACGGGGAAGCGTCGGCAGGGGGGCAGGTCGGCAGCCCCCCCGGGAAACCGTCCCCGCCGGACTGTGCGGCCGGAACCCGCGGAGGCGCCCGTGTCCCTCTCGTCACGGCGGCCCAGAGGGACCGGGATTCTGCGGGACCGAGCCGTGGTCCCGGCGGAACGCAGGGCGCGGGCGTCCCCAGGACCGGCTCGGCGCCGGACCCCAGACGCACCCCGGACGGCCCCGAGCGCCCACTCTCCGGCTCCGGAGGCGCTCAGGCCCCCGGCGGGCCCCTGGTGAACGGCTCCGGGTGGGTGCCCAGCCACGGCGAGCCTCCCCACGCTCCCGGGACAGCTGGCCCGGACCGCCACGCCGCCCTCCAGCAGGGGGAGAGGCCCGACGTGCCGTGCACGGACATCGAGGACCCCGACAGCACGCCGCCCCCCAGCATCTTTGGGCCGAAGAAGAAGTTCAGGCCCGTGGTGCAGAGGCCGGCCCCCAAGGACACGTCGCTGCACAGCGCCCTCATGGAGGCCATCCACGCGGCGGGGGGCAAGGAGAGGCTGCGCAAGGTGAGTGCGCAGGGCGGGGGGGCCTCCTTCCACCCCTGTCCGCTCGGGGCGGGGAGGGGCGCTGGGGTGTAGGTGGGACCAGGCTCCTCTCTCACGCACACGGAGGGGCCGAGCGGAACCGGCGGAGACAGGCAGCGGGTGGTGTGGGCTGTGCACCAGCCCTTGGGGCTCCCCCACCCTGGGGGCACCCCGGGGCACCCCGAACAGTCCGGGGAGCAGGAGGCGGGCAGTGGGGGGAGTTCATGGTCAGCCTGGGGCCCCTCCTGCCCGGCATTCTTCAACAGCAGTAGGCATTGAACTTGTTACAGGTGTAACCGCATTTCACTGTCACACCAAGTAAAACAGTCTCTCCGAAACCAGAGGGCAGCATGAGGTCAGGAGGGTCGCTGTCCACGGGCACCTTGGAGGTTGACGAGCTGGGGAAGCTGGGGAACGATTTCCTCTGATTTCTTTGTTGTTATTTATTTGTTTGTTTATTTGTTTATAGAGGGGGAGGGGGAGGAGAAAGAGAGGGAGAGAAACAACAGTCTGTGGCTACCTCTTGCACGCCCCCTACTGGGGACCTGGCCCGCAACCCAGGCCTGTGCCCCGACTGGGAACTGGCCAGTCGAGGTGACCCTTTGGTTCGCAGGCTGGCACCCACTCCACTGAGCCACACCAGCCAGGGCTCCTCCAGGTTCTCGATGAGGAAACTGAGTCACGGCGAGGCCCAGTAACCTGGCCCAAGGCCACCCTGCCGGCTGGTGGGGACCCAGGTCTGCAAGACCCAACAACACATTGTCAGCTCTGCAAAGCCAGGGCCAGGCACAGGAGGGACCTGACATCACAGGCCAGACTCAGATGTCACCACAAATGCACGGCGGCTGTTACTTAGCACAAGGTCACTACCGCCTCTCAGCACGACAGGCACCCGGCAAAGGCCCGGCGTTCCTGCATGCCAGGCCGGCACGGTCGGTCGGTCCGTCGGTCGTGAGCGCGACGCCGTGGTTTTCTCTCCTGCCACCTCTTGGTGCGCGTGTCCCCGTCGTCTGAGTGACGCGACGCGTGTTGACACTTCCTGTTCTAGACGGTGGAGCCCGGCGCAGAGGGAGGGCCCAAAAAGCCGTCCTACGTGGAGGCGGAGAGCGAGCACTCGGCCCTGCTGGCCGCCATCCGGGGCCACCGCGGCGCCTGCAGCCTGCGCAAGGTGAGGCGAGGGGGCGGCCGGCCGCGCGTGCCGGCGGTGCTGGGTCTTCCCGGCCGAGGGGAGCCGTCCCCCGGTGGCCCCCCGCCCCCGCCGCTGCCGCCCAGACCGGCGCGGAGGGGTGGTCACTGCACCGGGGTGAGAGCGCCCAGGAAGGCTCCCTCCCTTCCCCCCCTGCCCACCTGCCCACCCGAGCATCTCCCGAGTCCCCGGAGGGAGTCCCAGTGCGGCTTCGGGGCACAGAGCGGCCGGGGTCCCCAGGAAGAGCGTGGTGGACACACTGCGCACTGAGGAGGGGGTGGGTCCTCCCAGGCCCTCGGCCAGGTCGGGGGTGTGGCCTTGGGCCTGTCACATGCCCAGGCCGCAGGGAACCCGAAGGCCCCAGTGGGGCAGGACAGGACTGCCACCCTGCGGCTTGCCCTCGGTCACCGGCCACGGGGGGAGCCCAGGGACAGGGAGCAGACATGCCTCTGGCCTGACTCGGGGCAGGGCCATGTGCTGCCCTTGGAGGGGACCCTCGGGGTGCTGTCACTTAACCGCGTCTTCTCCAGGTGGCGTCCTGTGCCTCTGAAGAGCTCCGGAGCTTCCGTGAGGCCGCGAGCTCCGCGAGCGGGTCGGAAGCCTCGAGGCTGGAGGACCTGGCCAGCCGGCCCCCGCCCACACTGCCGCCCCCACCTCCTCCAGCCGCCCCAGCTCCCCTGGCATCCAGGACGGCGACCAGGTCCAGCTCCAGCCCCCTCAGCAGCCCCGGGGACGCCAGGCAGGCCTTGATGGACGCCATCCGCTCCGGCACAGGGGCGGCCAGGCTGAGAAAGGTGAGGGGTGCTGTGGGCATCACCGCGGAGCAAGAGGGACACGGAGAAAGGCCACTGCCTGCAGGCAGAGCCTTGGGCCCCGGGCAGCAGTGGGGTGAGGGTGGGGGTGGGAGGGGCGGCACTGCATCCCGCACCGCGCTGGCCGGAGGGCCCCGTGCTGCGCACCTCCCCCCGGTGGGCCGTCAGCCTGACCAGCCCCGGGGGGCGCAGGGGACGGTGTGTCCTGCCCCCAACCCCTGTGCATGTCCATCACCCCTGGCCCCGCAGGCCCAAGGACGTGCCGGACGGCAATCTAAGGTGCGTCTCACGCGGCGCAGTCCTCAGCCCGAGGGGGGCCGCCCCGTGACTTCTCTCGTTTCTTCTTCCCCTGTGTAGTGTACGAAACGGCTGGTTTCACGCCCGTGGGCCGGGCACACACACCGCGCGGCCTTGTGCTGTGCTGCCCGCCCGCCTCGTCCCGGGGAGGAAGCGGAGAGGGTGTGTCCCTGGCCACGTGGTCCCCAGGTCAAAGGGGCCCCGGGCCCAGGGCTGCTGGGACCTGTCCCGGCTCAGGACGAGTCTGAGACTGCGGGGACCCTCCCTCCCCGCCTGTTCCCAGGGGCTGGGCACTCGGGCCGACTGCAGGGCGGCGGCCGGCCGGTGTGGTTTTCTGAGCCCCCAGGCCGGGACCCTAGGCCGATGCTGCCGCACGGCCCTGCAGGGGAGGCCCCTGCGATGTCGTCCTCGTCTCCCAGGAAAGTCAGTGGGCTCAGAGGACCGGGGACCCACGTGGGGCTCAGCTCGGGCACAGGGAGCACGTGCAAGCAGGCAGTCCCTCTGCTGCGTGCCTGTCGGGGCGGGCGGCCCGCAGGGCGGGGGCCGCTGTCACACAGGCCTGCCAGCCCTGCCCGAAAGGCCGCTGCTCCCCACTCGGAGGACAGAGTGGGGGCCCCCGTCCCTGCGGGCAGACCTCGCCGAAGCCGGAGGTGCCCCCACATTCCCGGCGTGGGCACAGCCTGAACACCCACTGTCCCTCGCGGCCCTGGAGTCCCCAGGGCTTGTCTGTTGTGACACTGAGGCGTCCACGGCTGTGCGTGGCCCTCGGTGCGGCCTGAGACATCGCACAGCAGGGACGCAGCCCCGTCCCCGGGAGCTCGGCCCCCCCGCCCCCAGGTCAGGGCGCTGGGGGTGGGAAGTGACTCTGACGGATGGCGTGGGTGGGGCGGGGGTGGCAGACTTCACACGCTCCCTGTGGGGGGGGGGGCCCAGTTGGAAATTACTGACAGCTTCTAGGTTTTTGCATGTTTTAGTTTTAAGTTTCTACTGGTGAACTTAGGCAGTTCTATCCCGTAGAATGGGGGGACGTGAGGAAATGGGGGTGCATGGAGAAATGAGGGCCCTAGAGTCTGGGGCGTGCGCGCTGGGAGGGAGACGGGTCTGCGTGGTCAGTCCCAAGACTGCCCCTCGGCCGGACACGTGCCAGGCCACATGGAGAGTGCGCCGCACCCCCCGCCCCCCACCAGAGTGCTTCTCCAGGGGTCAGAGCCATGCAGGGGCGGCCACCTGGCCGCCCGCGGATCCCCAGGGACCTTGCCCACTGCCTTTGACACCGTTTCTCCAAGGGAAACCCGTGGGACATCGGCAGCCACAGTCAGGTTTGGGGGGCTTGAGCCTGCACCCCTGCAAGTTTCGAGTATTGACTGAGTGACTTCCCACTCCGGTTTGTCGCCGGAGCTCTGAGTAGCCTTTGAGTAACAGCGAACACGGTTGCTGCTCACCCATGTCGCTGCCGCACTGAGTGACGTTTGAGCTTTTCAAAGGAGACGTTTCTCTCTCCACCTTGCAGGTGTCCCCAGGACCCCGGGGCTGGGGGGGCGTGGGCGTGCCAGCAAGGGGCCGGCACTGCGACCGGCCGCCTCGGGCTGCCCCTCTCTCGGAGCACGCGCCCTGCACCTCCCAGAAAGCGGGGAATCAGCTGGGGATTGTTGGATAGAACGGAGAACGTTGTTGGTGCTTCGGGAAAGGAAGTGATCGGGGGGTGGGGGGGGGACGCAAGGACAGTGGCCGGAGAAGGGCCGGCTGGGCACCCGGTGATGGTGCAGGCGCGGATGGGGATGGGCGGGTCTGGACCCCAGGCCGGTGGCAGGACACCTGGGTGAGAGGGGCGGAGGCCAGGCCAACCTCCCCACCACCTCAGCTGGGGTCTGGCCGCCCCCAGCGGCGTCCAGGAGTGCACGTCACGTCCTCACTGCTCCTCGGAAACAGTCGGAGTGTGTGTGTGACCCCCCCGCACCCCCATCCTGGACACAGAGGCCTGGCAAGTGAACACGGGCGCGGCCTGTCTGAGGCCCTGACGCCCGAACCCTTTTCAAGGTGCCCTGGGCCTGAGAGCCAGGCCTGGGCGACCAGCATGAGTGTGTGACCTGGGACACCAGGTCCTTTCGCCCTCGATCACTGCTGCTCTCTAACGCGCCCCGACTTCCACGGCACCCCTGGGCGTCCGGGTGTCTCTCCGGATGCCGCCGCGGCCGGGCACCGGGAGCGGCCGAGCGGGTTGCTTCTGCGATCTCTCCTCCGGCCCGTGAGGGGGATGGGGACCAGGGCCGAGAGCCGTCGGTGTTTGGCCCCGGCCGGGCGGCTCAGTGCTCGGAGCGGCATCCCGTACACCAGCAGGTCGCAGGTTCGATCCCCGGTCAGAGCATGACCCTAGGTCCTGGGTTTGATCCCCGGTCGTGGTGCCTGCAGAAGGCAACGGACTGATGTTTCTGTCTCACGTCAACGTCTCTCCCTCTCTCTCTCTCTCTCCCTCCCCCTTTCCTCTCTCTAAAATCAGGGACAGCACCTCGTCAGGTGGGGGTGAAAAAAACACTCAGTGTGTCGGGCCAGGGATGCAGCCATCACCGGTGTGTGCACCCCTCGGCCCCCAGACGCCTGCACCCACAGCTTCCCACAGACCCTGAGTAACCGGGGCTGCCTCTCCCCTGCAGGTGCCCTTGCTTGTGTGACCCGCCGGGAGGACGACGGGACCGCGGCAGGAACGCCCCCGCCGGACGCCCACCACCCCAGCCCCCGGACGCCACGCGGCCGGGGCACCAGGACGTGGCACCCTTCCTGCCTGCAGCCAGACCCCGCTGCTGGTTTCTGGTCCCGCCCACGGTTCGGGGGGAGGCGCCCGCGTGCTCGCTGCCCCGGCTGCGGGGCTCCTGTGCCAAGGAAACGTGTTATTCTGCCTCTATTTAAAGTTGCCAATCAACGGTCCTCGCTGGCAGGCCGCTGGGGGCCGCTGAGACTGTGTCCACGTGCCGCCGAGGGGCCAGCCCCACCCAGGTCTTCGCGCTCGCACTCTGGGGGAAGACGGGGATGGAAGGGCCGTGCACTGCGGCGCAGGGAAGCCTGAGGTCTTGTTCCTGCAGGGCCTCGGCCGGGAGCCTGGAGGGTGCAGGGGGGACAGCAGACCGGCCATGGGGATCTGACCCACTGAGGCTCCAGAAGCCGGCGGTGACCGCCCGGAATGACACTCACACGGCGCAGAGAGATGGGGGCGGGAGGGGGCGCTCTGAGCCCCGCCAAGGCAGCGCCGCTGAGACCCGCAGGGCCCTGCAGGGGGCGGTCGGCACCCCGCCTGACAGCCGTCCCCAGGGCTGGGGGGTGGGGGGCTGTGAAGCGGCATGACCCTCCCCCTGGGGGGGCTGAGCGTGGAGCCCTGGGGGCCTTGCCCATCCCCCACGGGGCCAGGGCCGGGGACGCTGGGTGTCGCCGCGGCAGGCCCAAGATGGGCTGAGGTCTCATGATTTGAAAAAAAAAGGAAAAGGTGTCGACACGTCTGCCCAGCAGGCCAGGGTCCCCCCCGTACCGCGTGGCGGTCTCCTGGTCGGGCGGCCCGCAGTCACCGGTATTGATGAGGACAGAGGCCGCGGCGGGTTCTCACAGCGCCCCCCAAACAGAGCTCCGGAGACCTGGAAGGCAGCTCTCTCGGGGGGAAGCCCCCTTCCCAGCGAGGCCACCGGCGTGGTCAGACGCGGGGGACCTCCGGGACCATCTCGGCAGCACGGGCGCTGGGCTCTGCGGTGCCTGACGGACGTCACTCACCCTTCCCGGGCGGGCGGCGGGGGCACCGGCCAAGGGCTCCCAGACCTCGCCGTCTCCACACGCGTGTCTTTTCGTGCCACAAATAAAACACTCTGGAACGGTAGCCACGGTGCACGTGTCATGGCTTCGGCATGTCTGTGTGCACTGCCCCCTAAGTGGCGGGACTGCACTGGCTCACTCTGTGAATGCGGGTGGCACTGGGGGCCAAGGTAGGTGTGCCCTCACGTGGGTGAACCCCAAAGCTGGCCCCTCCCTCACTGCCCTCCCCCCGCCCCCCGCCGGCAGACGATACTGCGAGAGGAGGTGTTCCCGCGTCAGGAGGTAGCGGCACGGAGCATGCTCAGTGCTGTCTTGGACAGACAGGGAGTGCCCGTTCCTTGCTCCCCCGGGGACACGACTGGTAGAAAGGCGTCCCCCGCACGGCGCCAGGGGCAGGGGGTCGGCAGGTCTGGGACAGGGATGACTCGGGCCTCTGCTCCTGGAACTCCAGAGCTCGGGGCCCCACCCAAAGACACAGCTGCAGTCCTGTCCTCGAACCGGGTGTCCCAGCAGCACCCAGCAGCACCCAGCAGGGACCGCCGTGTCGGCAGGTGGGTGAGCTCGCCCGCCCTGCTTCTCGGGGCTGCCTGGGGAGCCACCAGGGCCCTGCGGCGGGGGGGGGGGGGGAGTGGGACTCAGAGAGCTGCACGTACAGGCGCACTCTCCCAGTGCACAGCCCCATCGGGACGCGCCCTGGGCCGAGACAAGCCTGGGGGGCTCTCACAGAGCTCGCTAGGGGGCACGGCAGGAGCCTGACTCGGGGCAGGGGGCGACCTCCAGGGGCTGCTCCTCGGCCCCACCGGTCCCGGTGAGGGGGGAGACTTCCTGAGCTGGAGGCTTCTGGCTCTGCCGCCCTGGGCCTGGTGGCCTTGAGTAACGTGTGGCCTGAGCCCTCCCTGCTCTGAGGCTGTGACCCCGGGAGGGGGGCGCGGCTCTTGGTCGCACGGTGTCCACCTGCTCCCGGCTCCCACGTCCCCGGTTCCCGTGTGCTCGGCAGGCTCAGAGCTGACTCTCGGTGCCGGCCGGGGCCCCCCACACCCTGGCGTCGCCAGCGACCCCCCAGAATGGCCTCGGGGTTCCTGTGGGCGCCTGCCTGAGAGGGGTGACGTTTCCGGCGTGATCTGTCCCATCGGAACGGCTGTTTCAGCTCCGGACACCCGCTCGCTGCGAACAGAGGGGCCCCACAGCTGCCCTCAGACGTGGCTCAGGTGTCGGCGCACAGGACAGGCCCCGGCGGGGGGCTGCGGCGGGGGCGGGGGGGTAGGAACGGCACTCTGGGGTCAGAGAGCTGGCCGCGCCTGGCTTTGTCGTCGTGAGTCCCCCCAGGCCACCTGATGGGGACAGTGACAGTGCCCCGGAGTCTCCTCATCTGCAACCCGGGCAGAAGCTCAGCAAGGACATTCCAAGGTCGTGAGCACAAAAGGGCGAGGGAGCAGGGTGCAGTCCATCGCCTCCAGCCTCCCGAGGCAGCAGGGAAGGTGGGAAAGAGACAGAGAAAGTTCTGGAAAGGCGAATGAAAGGTCCCTTCCAACGCCTCATGAGGCAAAGGAAGCCAACGCTCATCAAAGCACACGTCACAACCACGCTGTGTGGAAGGTGGCGGTGACCAGCCCCCAGCGAACATCTGAGTCCGTCCGGCGTCCACGTGCAACCCCTCCGACGACACGGGGCTCCCCCTGTGCCAAGGGCTGGCCTGAGCTTCCTCTTCCACCCACGTTTTTGGGGGGCACGCCTCCACACCTCTCACATCCCAAAGGTTAGCGTGGCCTTGTGCGTCACCTCCCTAAATGACACGTGTGGCCGGGGAAGAAGTCCAAGGTGCTCCCAGCGCACCCCACAGTGAACATGCTTGTCCACAAAAAGTCGGGGTCTCACAATGTAATCATCGTGATTTAACCAACTCCTCTATTCCCGGCTCCTCAGGGGCTGGGATGAGCCAACTCCAACGGGGAAAAAACGTTCAAGAAATTGGGCGACATTGATGAATCACTGATTTGTTGCAAACGGCCGTGGCTCGGCAGCAATGCGGGATTTCCGGGCACCCGGAGGGGACAGCAGCAAGCGTCAGGCACCAACAGTGTCCAGCGGGTGACCGCACGGCCTCGTGACGGATCCATCGGCTTTGGGACCCACAGGGGATGTGGGGATGAAGAGAGGACAGGTCTTGAGCAAAATCAGACGTGAGTGGGCCTCCCCGGGGCTGTCTCTGTCCTCTCCTTAAATCCCACCACCTCGGAGGCCGCGGAGCCGGGCCCTGGGTGGCGCGCGGCCAGAGCAGGGGGCCATGGCCCCTCCCGCGCTCGGGAGGAGCTGGGCCTCGTGGGGGCTGGGAGACAGGCGGGGCGCTACCGCACGCAGGGTGCCGTGGGACCGGAACAGAGGCCCCAGCCCCCCGCCCAGGGTGTCGGGAAACTTCCCCGGGAGAGGAGGCGACCTCCGCGTTGGTAGCCGAGGAACGAGGAGGCAGCCGGGGGTTCCAGGCAGAGAGAGAGTGTGCGCGCCGCGGAAAGTGCCGGAAAGCGTCCCCAGAGGCGGACAATGGAATGGTCGGAGCAGCAAGTGTGGGCTTCGTCCTGAAGGCGTCGGGGTGGGGGTAGGGGTGGGGGTTAGAGTCTCTCAGGAGAAAGTAAGGAGGTCCTTCCAGGGACATCGCGCTGGCGGCAGCGGGGGGGTGGCTCAGCCGGGCGCACGGGTGGGGGAGCGATGCCCGCATCAGCGTGGGAGCCCCAGCCCCCAGAGCGAGGGGGCGGGGCCAGGACCAGCTGTTGTCTATGGGGAGCGAAGGGGGCTTTCCCGACACCCCAGCTGCAGCTCCAGCAGGGAGTCCCGGAAGGAGTTGGAAGCTGAAAGCAGGCACCGGGCCACTGAGGGGGCGAGGTCAGGCCCCACAGGTGAGGTCAGACCGAGGACCCCCGCGATGCCCCGCCACCCCGTGAAGGGAGCACGAGGGACGCGAGGACAGGGTGCTCCGAGCTCCCTCCTGTGGCTGGTGCTGCCCCGCAACCACGGTGAGAGCGCGTGCTTCTGCGTTTCCCGAGTCCGAGGCGCCCGAGCCCGGGCCCCGGGCCCTGCAGCTGTCTGCGGCCCCTGTGCAGGCCGCCTGTCACCTGTGACAGAAACCCGGGGGGGCAGTGAGGACGAGAAGGGGGCAGGTGTCCGACACCCCAAAATGCACCTCCTTGGGGTATTGACCACCTTGAGTTGGTTATTTTTAAGGAACAGAAACCTCCGGGAAAAGCTCCTGTGGTCTTCCTCTCCGGGGAAGGTCCCTGTCCCCGTGGAGTGGGGCGTGGCACACCGTCCCGCAGAGCCCCCCTCCCTCCCGCTCCACCCCCCCACCAGGCGAGACGCCCACCCGGGCTCAGCCCGGCGGCCACACCCCACCACACCCGAGCCCAACCGGCCCTGCTGGGCACCTCGGAGCAGCGGGGCAGCCTCCTGCCCCCCTGTTTAGAGCGAACGCTGGGGGCCAGGGAGGCCGGGTCTGGCTCCCCCTGCCCCAGGTCCCGTGGGCTGGCCGGACAAAGCCCCTCGTACCCCGAGTCACGGGCCTCCTCAGGAGGTCTCGCAGGAGGGCAGGCAGGCAGGCAGGCAGGCAGCAGGGGCCGACTCCCAAGCCCCTGCGTCCCCAGAGCTGGCGGCCCGGACACACCTGGGCCTCCCGTCCCTCCCCTGTGCCGCTGTCCCCACCCCGGGCCCTCGCTCACCAGTTTCCTCCAGGAAAAGTGCAAGAAATTCCATCTGTCGTCCAAATAAAACTCACGGGGAATGGCTCTACAAAGAAATGACTCAAATAGTCTCCTTTAACCCCGGTATACGACGCCCCCCCCAGTGGGAGGGGGAGAATGTCCGTTACCACGGGAGCTGCTGTCTGTGTCTCGGGAACAGGAAACGCTGAGGAGGGGGTGCCCCGAAGCCTGGGTTTCACAGCCGGGTGCTGTCCCACTGTGGGCGTGGGGTTCAGGCAGGCCCACCCCTGGGTGCCCCCACCTCCGCCACCCTCGAGCCCCAGGACAAGCCCGGAGGCCACCGAGCCTGGTGTCCCGAGCTGCAGGGGTCCCTTCTCCCACCATCTGGCCATTGGCACTAACTCCGGGGCACTCGGCGACTCAGGGACCCTGGCAGCCCCCTGCTGCCTCCCACCCCCAGGACTGGGGTCAGGGCTGGAGCGGGACCCGGGGTTTCTTCATGACTTTTACCAAACCATCTGCCCTGCACCCCCTCTGGCCCCCGCCCTTGGAGAAGCCGGGGTCTCCAGGGTGTCTGTGTGGTGGCCTCTGCACCCCCGGGGCGTCACTGAGACGTGTCCGGCGGCCACTCCCCTGTCCCCACGTCACTCAGGACCTCGGAGAGCGGGACGGAGGAGCAGGGAGCGTTGCCCCCACGACAGACCACGTGTGCAGTGGCAGTGGCCCGTGGCTGACCTCCCCTGGGCCAGGCGATGCTGCCCTGTGCGCATCTGCCCGCCCGCGCTCCTGGCCGCCGTCCCCCCCGTGCGCCCTGTCGCCCGCCTCCGATGACGTGGGGTTCACTGGGACGCCTTGGACCGAGTCCTCCAAAGACTCGCCCAAGTGTCTGTCTGCTCTGGACAGTGTGGGTTCATGTTCTCTGGATGCGGCACGTGACAAAGCTGTCACAGTCCGGCCGTCCAGACAGCCTCAGGCCGTGTGTGGAGGCCGTGGCCCTGCCAGCGCCGCCCTGCCCGCTGCCAGCTGGGGGGGCCGACAGAGGGGTGTGCGGAGGCAGGTCCTCTCGGGGTTCCGTCACGCCAGGGATTGGACCCCACACCGTCTCTGTGCCTTCCCACTCTTGCTGGGACCGGGCTGTCCTCTCCGCAGCCCGGACTCTCCCAGGCCCTCGGCGGCGGAGCCCCTGCGGCTCTCGGCACCGGTGCCCCATGGGAGCCCTCCACACCCCCGTCCCCGGCGCCGAGAGCTGCCGTTTCAAGAAGTGACCACCCACCTGCCTTCCGTCTGCAGCCCTGTCCTCTGCGGCTCGCTGCCAGAAACGGACGTGCTGCCCGACGAGCTTGGCCGTGGTGGAACTGGGACGGGGCCCGTCGCAGAGAACGCCCGGGGCACCTGGAGCAGAGCCGCAGGCACTCCACCGCCCGCTGCGGGTGCCAGCCCGGGTCCCGGTGCCAGCAGGAGCCGTGGCTTCTCCGCGGGCCCGGGCCACGCCAGCGCCTGCCGCCGGCCCTCTCTGCACACACGCGACTTCTCGCCGCTCCACAGGGCACTTTTTAGGGCGCGGAAGCCTGCACGGGCTCCTGGGATTATCGGAGTACGAACGGCCGGAAGCGGGAAGGGGCCGGCTTTGTTCAGCTGGCGGCTTCTCAGGGGGCAGGGCCGCCCGCAGGCGGGGAGGCCCCGGCAGGCAGGACCGGTCAGGGAACGGTCATTGGATCGGTTCTCTTGTCTGTCCCTCCCTCTGGACGAACCTCTTCGGGAACTGGAGCCCCCCCCACCCTCCGTGCCCGGCACTCTGGGGTCGGCGTTCAAGGGCTGGGGTGTGGCCTGCAAGGTGGGTGGCCCGGAGGAGGCCGGGAGGGAGGGCAGGAGCAGGGCAGAGCGAGGAGAACGAAGCTCATCCTTCACGCCGTCCGGTCACCTGGCGGTGCCAGCAGACGGGGGAGATGCGGCTTTTAAAAACCACAGCCTCCGGGATTAATGCTGCCACCCAGATACGCTGGCCCGTCATCGGCCTCCGTCACGACTCATGAACACCCCGCAGAGTCAGACCGCGCCCCGGCGTTCCGTAGCTCGTCCTCGCCTGCACCCCGGGCGTGGGCGCGGGATGGCAGGTGCCGTCGGGCCATGCTGGCGCCACGCCATGAGTGGAGGTGAGGTGGATGTCGCCGAGCAGCCGCACCCTCAGAGCCCACCCAGTGGACCTCACGGAAGGCGCCCGCAGCAGGCTGCCCCCCTTCCCTGCTCTGCCAGGGATTTCTGGGGCTCCGGGCTGCACCGGGTGTCGTGGGAGGCTCTCGTGATATTCCGTGCGCGTGAGACATGGAGCCGGGCCTCGGAGAGACGGCCACGGAAGCAACAAGAAGAAGAACTCGACGGTCCAGTGTGTCACGACGGGAGCACAGACTCGCGCACTCTGGGGTCTGAGGACGGACACTCGGAGAGGGAGGCCCCCCCGGGGGCAGAAGCAGGGCCATGGGACAGAGTGCGAGGCCACTCCCTGGGAGGAGAGGGGGCGGACGGGGGCCTCTGAGCACGTCCGTGGGTCCCTGGACGAGACCCTCCTACCCCTGTACCTCAAGACGATGGCACCACTACACGAGACGATGACACGGTGTAAAGCAGGGGAGCGTACACGCACGCACGCTAGCTGGCGGACTCGCACTTCCTGGTGAGCGGTGAGCGCTCTGCACAATCACACCCCAAATGTAAAGAGACGGGAGACGACCTGGAACTTGACGCGCCGCCAGCACCCACATGGAGTGGGAGCTCCGTCTCCGGCCCCTGCAGTGGCCTGGGTCTCTGAGTCTGGTCGGCCTTGGAGCCCAAGGAAGTTTAACAACGAAATCATACTTTGTTCAGTCAGTGGCCTTTATGGAACAAAATAAAATCACAGAGGAAATGCACACGGGTCCTCAGTAAATGTTCGGCGACGCTGGTGATCAGGGAAGCATTGGAAGAGTAACGGCTGGTGTTTGCTCATCCCAGAACCTGATGCTGTCGTCAGCAGGTGAAGAAACAGGACTCTCTCCTGAGTGGCCCGTGGGACTCCGGCATCCCAGGCCGCGCGGCCGGGCACTCGGCAACGCCAGCCAAGGAGCCGCAGTGCTGCCACCTTTCATGGGGTTGGAACGAGTCATTGGAGTCCTGGGCTTTCATCCTAGAGAAATAACCACCAATATGAGCAAAACTTCAGCCAATAGGTTATTCATTACATATTGGTTTTGATAGCAATACATAAGTGAGCAAGTGGACAAAATAATCTAACCCCCCCCAAAAGGGAAAATAGTTTAATATCCGTGAGTGTTGTGCTTTTTATTCTCCACATTGTCCGCTTCGCTCCCCCAGCACCAGGTCCTGGGGTGGGGGGGGCATGTGCCCACTGGCCCTGCACCGCTGCCCTCCGCTGGGAGCTCTGCCCCTGCCCCCTGGCCGGCACCCCCACCACACACCACACGCCACCGGGTCCGCGCCCACTGTCCCAGGGAGGTGCCTCGGGTCCAGCCCCAGGGCAGGGGACCCGGGCGATGGGAGGGCACCGCCCCTCCCCCTGCAGGAGCTGCTCCAAACGCCTCCGTCCTGCCGATGGTGAAGGTGCTGATGCCCGGCTAACCGTTCCTAACAGAAGGCTCCCCGCCGTCCCTTCCCCGAGGCCCCTCGGACACTCCGAGGCTGTCAGCACGCTGGAGTCCCACGAACGTGTGGCCTCTTCCGTGAGGCGCTCACACCACAGCTCCCTCCTCGGCACCCAGCGCGGGACCGAAAAAGGTGCTGGGCCAGCGCCAGCCGGGGCTCACCAGGAGCCCCTGGGAGGAGCAGCGGGAAGGTCGACGGGGGGCTGAAAGCGAGACTGGGACCGCTGTCACAGCGCCCCGTGGCCGGAGACGCTGCCCGTGAGTGGCGTGGGTGCTAGACCCCCGGCCATGAGGGGTCAGGTGAGCGATGGCAGCAGGGGGCGGGGCTGGGGAAGGGATGGAGACGGGGTGGCTTTTCCGACCCCGAGGGGAAATGCAGGGGAAGGCGTCTCCTCGCCCCCCAGTGCACAGTCCCCCAGACGAGAGTGGAGACACCCGATGGGAGAACAGGGTGGCACGGTGGGGCGACACCCTGAGGGGCCCTGAGGCCGGCCGGGGTGGGATCGGAGCAAGGATGACGCGAGCGAAGGTCTCAGAAAATGCCCCAGGTCGTGTCCACTTGACCTTCACGGGTGAGGATGTCAGAAGAGAAAGAAACTCAAGCTGCTGGGACTTAGGGGGCAGCTGCCAGGGTGAGTGGGCAGTGCGGGGCATGGGTGTTGTTTCCCGAGGGTCCGGGTAACTCTCCCGCCACACCGGATGCGACGGCCATCGCTTGTGGCGGCTTGGCGGGCTCCCGGGCCCCAGCCAGGCAGTCCGGCTCTAACCTGCGTGTCCCCGTGGGGGTCTCTTGTGAGCATGACTCACGCACACAGTCAGCCGACGTTGTCTGGGGAGGCCGTCCTGGGAGCTGGGCGGGGCGGGGGACAGGGCTCACACAGTCCGCTGGAAGGCTGCATGTACAGAACTGAGGGGTCCTGAGGGAGAAGAACCACCGGCCCCCCCCTTCCGCACCAGGGACTCCTCGCTGGGCCCCCCCGGAAGGCCGGCCCTGCAGACCCCAGGCTCACCTGGCCAGCCCCGGCAGCTGCATAGACCTTCCAGTCTGCCTGCGTGTCTGTGCGTCTGTCCGTGCAGGATCTACCCCTCCATCCGGGTGTGTGTGTGTCTGTCCACGTATCCATCTATGTGTCTGTCATCTGTCTGCATCTGTCTCTCAATCATCCACCTGTCTACACGTCTACCTACAGCTACAGTCTATGTGTCGTCTTCCTGCATCTGTCTGCTGGTACCCACCCAGCTGTCATCTATCATTGACCTGTCATCCATCGGCATCCACCTATACTACACTATACGGATACATACTATCTATACATACATGTACTATACAGATACATGCTATCTCTACATACATATACTATACAGATACATGCTATCTCTACATGCATATACTATACAGATACATGCTATCTATACATACATGTACTATACAGATACATGCTATCTCTACATACATATACTATACAGATACATGCTATCTATACATACATGTACTATACAGATACATGCTATCTATAATACCTAGAAGCACTGTATGTATCTATATGTATCTATATAGTGTACTATGTATATAGGTATGCACATGTTATAGTTATACACATAACTACATACATAGTTATACCTGTCACCTGCCCACCTATCTGTCCATGTACCCATCCGTCCTCTGTCCCCTGCTCTCTGTCCCGCCGACTCTCTTTCTGAAACCGGTCTCCGACCCCACACCAGGCTCTGTCGCACTGACCGACGACGCCTTCTTCTCCTTCACGGGAGGCAGTGTCCCCCGCCCCCTGGAGGAGGGTCCCCCCCAGACAAGCCCCCCTGGAGAAGAAGGCAGCGCTCCTGGGCCGTGGGAGCCCCCGCCTGCTCAGAGGACCCCTGCCCCCTCACCGCCCCCGGCTGAGCCTGCTCAGCTGTGGGAGGGAGCTCCTCCCCCGGCCCCTGCTGGCGTCGCCGCCACACCCCCGAGGGTCACACTGACGACACGGCGGCCACCTGCGCGGGCCACACACGTCCCCGGGGCGGAAGGGGCGCCGGCTGCAGGCAGCGCGGGACTGGCGTCGCCCGGGGCGCTGCCCGGAGGCTCCGTGGGTGTGGGCGGAGCCCGCGTGACTCCGCACCCTGTCCCCACTCCGCAGCGAGGGAGGACGGGGAGGACCGCGTGTCAGTGGCCGGGGAGCTGTCCCCAGCAGAGCGATCTGAGGGAGGATTCTTCAAGGGCTACGTCACCGGGTGGCCGAACAAAGGCACAGTGTCCGGCGACCGCCCGCATGACTGCCCCGCGCGCGTGTGTGTGTGTGCGCACAGCCGGGGGCGGGGGGGGGCAGGCACACCTCTCGTGGCGGCGGCGGTGGTCCCGCCGGGCAGGGTTCCCGGGACGCGCAGACCCGGACCTCGGGGCTGGGAAACGGTCTCGAGCCTTGAAGACGGAGCCCACCTCCCCTTGGGCTCTGTTCTAGGAAACCCCAGCTAGATGGCGCTGGGGTGTGGTCGGCACCAGACACGCCTCACCCTCACGGGACCCCCGACGGACCAGCCCCATCAAGACCCTCCTCTCACAGGAGGGCACCCTGGGGACCCAAGGAGCCGCTCGGGTTTGCCCAGAGACGGGGGAAGCCGGGCGTGGGGCCACCCCAGGTCTCAGGACGCCCCAGGCCCCGCCCTCCACGGTCACCCATTCAGCCAGACTCACGGACGGGCTGTTGCGTTTCTCTGCAGACAGTGAGTTTGCCTGGGATCTTAAAGGTGTAATTGTGACGTTTTTAAAAGGCCCTTTCAGGGAAATCGAGAGAATGTGTTTGCATGGAGCTTCACCGTGCTGTTCTCAGAGATTCTTGTCTCTTTGCCGGGTCGTGACCTCAGCCCCCAGGTGCCCCGGGAACGCGACGGGCTGGTCCGGAAGCTCCCCGTCCTGTTCAAGGGCCGGAGTGGACCTTGTGGGAACCAGGCTCTGCCCCACGCCCCTGTCCCACGCACGCCGCGGGGCGTCCTCCGGCCCACGGTCACGGGGTGGGAGGCCGCTGACCGCGAGCCCGGCACGGCCCCTGTCAGGGGCAGGGGCCCCGGGAACAGACCCCTGGCCGGTGCCTCTGCCCCCTGAGGGCCGGGCAGGGAAGTCAGGATTCCAGGGACCCCCAGAGGCACCGCCCCTCCCTAGAATGACCTGCGGCCTGGCCCAGGGCCTCCTCTCACGCTTTTTACGGCACAGTTTTCCATCTCGTTTTGGCTCCACGGGCTTCTCTGTCGTCCACATGCAGCCACCCAGACGGACCTGGCTGTCCCCGGAAACCCCCGCCCTGCTCACACTCACGTGCCCCTCTGTCCCCTCTGCAGCGACTGGCTGCCCCCTTCACGTCTGGTCCCTCCCGTAGGCCCCGGGGAAAAGGAAGGTCCGTCCGCTGGATTCTGGCACTGCCACCATTTGGGCCACCCCCCCGCCCCGCCCGCTGTCCGCTCGCTCCCAAACCGGGGTCTCCAGCCCAGGCTCCCCCTGGCTCCAGACCTGCAGCCCACATCCACGCAGCAGAACTCGCCCCTTTCTTCCTCCTCAAAACGCGCTCCTCCTCCCCCACAGCCATTCTCGGGGAACCACACGGTCCTCTACCCACTTCACTGTCGGGGCGGTGGGGAAAAAAGCCAGAAAGGGACCCTGCCCACGTCTCCGTGACATCTCCCCACGCAGCTCCTGCCGGAAACGCCCTGACCGCCACCGGGACCACGGCCACCCCTGCCGGGCGTGGCTGGCCCTCCACCTGCAGGCTGGTCCCCAAGGGAACTGCTCGCTTCCTGGGAATCCCCAGGGGTGTTCCCAGCCTGGACCTCGGTGCCCTGCTCCCCTCAGGGAACAGCAGGGCCACGGCCAGCCCTGCGGTCGGTGACCCCGCCCCCCACAAAGAGAGCAGACCCAGGGGTCACGTCCTGTTGACTGCCTCCTGGGCACTGATGGACCCCAACATCCGAGCGGTCAGCCCTCTCGTTGGTAACTTTAGATCTCGGTGCCGGCGCGCTGGTTCGCACGGCAAAACTCGTACGTAATCAGAAAAGTGTCAAGTACATTGTTACCCACCGCAAAAGCCGTGAAAAACTTCCCTGCCGCCGGCAGTGGGCCTTCTGCCGCTGCCCCCAGGAATTTCCCCAGGAACGCTATGAAATTCACAGGAGGACAAACGTCTAGAAACGGACACTGGGCGAACTTCCTCCCAGCGTGAGGGAAGCCGTCGGAAGAGTGCCCCGCCGCCGCCCCCCGCCCCCCCGGGTCACATCAGCGTGCCCGGGCCCCCACAGCAGCTCACCACCGCGTTCCTCCACACCCGCCCCCTCCAACAGGCCTCCCACGCTCCTGGCCGGGCGGTTTTCTCATCCCAGAACTGGCGGTAGCCGCCGGTTCTGAGAGACCTGGCCCGGCGTCGTCCCCCGGCCACGGCCCCCCGACCCCCGCCCTGCTCTGCGAGGCCGCTCCCACGTGCCCCCAAACACCTGCCTCCCGCGTCCCCTCGGCCGTGACGCCGGCAGGCAGCACCGTGCACCCTGTGTGCGAGTGACTACGTGGCCCCCACAGGGGACCCGTCACATGGGGTGCTCCCGCTCTGTCCACAGCGTCTCCCGCCCCCACGCTGAGCCCCTCTGTTGCACCCACAGCGTGTCACCCACGGGCCTCCTGCCCCCCGGGCTCTGTTTGCGCCGGGACGGACAGACAGGGTGCCTGGCGAGCTCCGCGGCGGCCGGGGCCGGCGCACAGGAGGGTCCCCGGGAGGCCTGACGCCCACCGTGCAGTCGAGGCCGAGAGACGGACCAGGTTCCAGGGAAGATGTTTATCCGGATCGACGGAGTAAATGTTGACGTTGCGTCCCCGAGAACCCCAGGGTTAATGACCCCCGAGGACAGGCAGCGCCCTCGTGTCCGCTCGGCCAGCGGTTGTCTCACCAGTGGACGCGTCCTCCTCACGAGTGGACGCGTGTCCTGCGGTGAGTTCCCACCACAGCTGACCGCCGAGGGCCCGGGGCTGCGCTCCGCCGGAGCCCCCCCCCCCCACCTGCCGCCCCGTCCCTGGGGCCGGCGGCCGGACCTGTGACGTCCTCTCGGGCCGCATTATTTTTAGGGACTTCAGCCCCACGGCGACCACAGGGCCTTATCCAAATAGCCCATCGTGGGTGGAAATTACAGACTGGACGTTGTCTTGTCTTCTCGTCCCCTGTTTTGGCCCAAGAGCCGTCTCCTCTGTTTCTAAGGAGTTTCTAAGGGTTTTTTTCTAAAGCTGGACCCAAACGTTAAGGTGGGACCTGGCCCCAGGCAGAGATCTGGGGGACAGGCCTCCTTGCCAGTGAAGGGGACCCAGGACGCCCATCACGGGGGGCGGGGGGCCTGTCACAGAAGGCGTCCGCTTAGCCACCCTATTTTACTCTAACGGGGCAGCGCCTCCGGAGGGCCCACTGTCGGTGCGCGCCGGCTGACGGCTCCGTGGCTGTTTGAAGGGGCAGCGTGTCTCGTGCGCAGCTCAGCAGGGGTTTCCTCCTCCAACCGAAGTGGCGTGGTGGCCGGGTCGCCAGACGGCTCGGCTCGTCCTCTCCAGCCCGAAGGGACCTCGCCCCATGGGGATGCTGCAGGCGGCGCCCCCTCTGTGCCACGTGCTTGGGTGGGAGGCTGCTCCTTCCCAGGGCCCTGACGGGGGGAGGGGGGGCTGCCCCACAGTTACGGGACATGGCAACGAGGCCACTGAGCCCAGAGGAGCCTGATTCCCGGAGAAGATTTCTTCTTCTATTTCTTGGGTGTTTGCCCCACGGCTTTACTGAGATGTGATTGACGGATTACATCAACTTAAGGTGTGCCTCGCGATGCTCTGAGATGCGTGTGCATCCTGAGACAACGGCCGTAGTACAGAGGGCTGGCATCCGTCCCCTCGCCGAGTCCCCGGCTTTGTGCGCGTGGACTTCTGGTGCCGCGGTTTCGGTTTGCCGGGTTAGCCTGGCGATGAGAGGCGGCTGCTCTCCGCTGGGAATACCAGACCTTCACGCAGCGGGGACTCGCTCACCTGCTTCTCACACTCAGTCGCCACAGTCCGGCACGCACCCTTGTCACGGTGCATGCCCTCCCGGGCCCCCGGGCGCCAGCGCGAACCCCCGAGGGGATAGCTCTCTGTCCAGGGCAGCGCCGACCGGGACTTCCGATGGACAAGGTCACACGTTTCCAAACTGTCTTTGCAACCAAAGTGTTGGATTTGAGTAGAAGAGAAAAAAAAAATCTGTGGTTGCTTCTCAGAGGAGATCCTTCCGTGTCCCAGGTGCCCGTCCCCTGTCCCCTGGGTCCTCTCCTGCTTTGCAGGGGGCCGGCCCAATGGGATGACTGAGAAATCTGCGGGGAAGATCTGTGCTCTGGTCAGGAGCGTCCCCGCCTGGCCGCTGCCGGTTTTCTGCCGAGCGCTAACAATCTAGGAAGCAAATTTTTTGCCTGGCCTAAGTTCCCATCTTCATCCACCAGGATGGCGTTATTATCTGTCTTTATGGGGGGGGGGCAGTTCCTGGGGTAGACATATTTATTTAGTTTAGCCAGAATTGCTAGAAAAGCTAGGTTATTTTTTTAAGATTTTATTTATTTATTTTTAGAGAGGGAAGGGAGGGAGAAAGACAGAGAGAGAAATATCAATGTGCAGTTGCTGAGGGTCCATGGCCTGCAAACCCAGGCATGTGCCCTGACTGGGAATGGAACCTGTGACACTTTGGTTTGCAGCCCGCACTCAATCCACTGAGCTACGCCAGCCAGGGGAAGCTAGGTTATTAATGTGATATCCTGTAGAATCCAACATACACACATATACTACATCAGGGTGATCCCAGCCAGCGACTCAACCATTCAGTGTGGCGAGACACGCCCCTGGTGATAGGATACTTCTTTCTCGACGGTGACACTGGCCAACAGCAGCAGGTAGGAGCTAGGGCTCAGACACCTGGACCAGCGTCCGATCTCTCCCCTTCCAGCCCAGGGACCCCGGGCCGAGCGACGCCCTCTCGGCGCCCGCTTCCTGAGGGGCAACCCCGAGACCCTTGCAGCACGGAGTGTGGGGCTGTCTGGGGAAGGCGTTAACAGTCGAAACACGCTTGTGGGAGTGTCTGGGGTACGCGTGGCAAGTGCCCTCTCCAAGGCGTCCGGTAAGTACATGCACTGGTGTCTCCTGCACTGGTGTCTCCTGCACTGGCATCTCCTGCATTGCACGCCTGCTCTCAGCCGACCCCCTCCCACCCTGGCCACGGCAAGTGCTGGGGACAATCCTCCAGGGTCTGTGCTGCTCGGCCGGTGAGAAGCCAGACCCCCAGGAGCGTGGGTGGCTTGTGTCAGGTGACTGGGCCGTGGCAAGCTCTGGGATTTGAACTCGGGTCTCTGGGCTCTAAAAACCTTGGTTATACTTTTATTATAACATCGCCCCTTATAGGATTCAAAAGCTACTTAAAAAAAAAACAACAACCGTCACCTGAGAATACTCTGTTATTACGGATTTGAGAGAGAGAGAGAGAGAGAGAGAGAGAGAGAGAGAAACATGGGGAGAGAGGAGCACTGAGAGAGGAGAGAGGAACATCAGTTTGTGCGCGCCCCGGCTGGGGGCACAACCCACAGCTCCTTGGAGTGTGGGATGGTGCTCCAAGCCGCTGAGCTGCCCGGCCAGGGTTCAGAGGCGACTGTCACCGAGCGGTCACCGTGTTCCTGCCACTTTCACACACGCTGTCTCAGCGCTAACAACAAGCCCCCTGAGGGCGCACGCCCCATCGGCAGGCCGGACCTGGCGCCCACGGGAGCCAAGGTGCCCGGGGGCAGGGGGGCAGACTCGGGGCTCCGGCTCTGGGCTCCTGAGGCTGAAGCTGCATCCCCCCGCCCCGCCACACGCCACAGCCACGCGGAGTCACGCGTGCTTGAGCGACTCGCACACCTCAACCCTCTCACGCCTGGCCTTTCAATCTGGAAACGTTCAGCTGGTCGAGAAGTGGGGAGAGAAGAACAGCAAACCCCCTTTGCCTCAGTTTAGCGACCACTGCAGTGTGAGTGTTTTCAAACGCGTGGGAAAGCTGGAAAGAAATACTCAGAGGGCCAAGGGAGGTCCTCAGGATGCCTGTGGTTGGGGCAGTGTTCCTGGCCCGAGGCTCACCGCTGGGGTCCGGAGGACTCTGCCCTTGGACTTGGGGAGCTAGCTGGCCCCCAATCCTGGTGTCTGGGGAGCTCTGAGAGGTGGTGGAAAAGACCATGCACCTTTCTGGAACTTCCTTTTTTATTCTATAAATTGGAGACAGCACTATTTTTTTTCAGTATATTTTACTGGTTATGCTATTACAGTTGTCTCATTTCCCCCCCTTTATTCCCCTCTGCCCTGACCCCCCCCCACCAGTATCCCTCCCCGCCTCAGTTCATGCCCATGGGTCGTACATATAAGATCTTTGGCTTCTCCATTTCCCATACTGTTCTTAACCTCCCCCTGTCTGTTTTGTACCTACCATTTATGCTTCTTATTCCCTGTACCTTTTCCCACTTTCTCCCCCTCCCCCTCCCTGCTGATAACCCCCCATGTGATCTCCATTTCTGTGATTCTCTTCCTGTTCCAGTTGTTTGCTTGGTTTGTTTTTGTTTTGCTTTTTTTTTTTTTTTTTGGTTCAGTTGTGGACAGTTGTGTTTGCCATTTTACTGCTCACAGTTCTGGTCTTCTGGAGACGGCAAGTCTTTGACGTGGCTCCTCCACGTGGGGTCCACGAAGCGTGTTCGAGATTCGGAATCGCTGCCCGAAACTCACCCAATCAGGAGTCACTTTAGCCAGCTCCCGATGGGACTCCCACGCGGTCACGGTTGGGACTCCGCATGGGGGGACCCCGTCGAGAGAAGACAGGAGCAGGCGCTTCCGAACCGCCCACACCCTGCGCCCCTACGCCGGCCCTGCTCGCCTCACGTCCTCCGGCGCGCGCCCCGTGGCCGTGGCCGGCATCATTTCAAGCTGGTGGATGATGTCAGGGCAACACTTAGAGTTTGTCGACAGGTCTCGTCGGTGAGAGGGAGGCCGGGTGTGTGCCGCACAGCTACTGCGGGCAGTGACCAGCAGGGGGGTGTCCAGCAGGCCTTGACCCCGTCCCCCTGAGTCCTGCCGGGTCCCGGCACGTCACGCCGGAATGACCGAGCTCCAGGGCTGTTTGGTGGGCACTCCCCCGTCTCACTGGGAGCCCGTGCACAGCAGCTGTCTGCGTTTATAGGCATCGCCCCATCCTCAGGACCGAGGGTGCTACCGTGGGGCGGAGGGGACCAAGGCAGAGTGCCTCTGGATGGGTGGGCGGGAGCAGAACAGGAGGGGCCCAGCTGAGGGCACCCCCGAAAGCTCCGGAACTTGGCCGTGAGGCGGCGCCAGCTGCCTGTGGCGCTGAGGCTCGCCTGCGTCCGTCCGTAGGGCCGGGCGGAGGGCAGCCCTGTACTGCAGGGGGTGCTGCTGCCCTTCCCATCTCCAGCTCGGGCCGGCCAGCGCCGCCGGTCCCCTGAGCGTGTGTGTGAGTGTGAGTGAGTGTGAGTGCGCTCCAGGCCTCGCGGGGTGAGTTCTCCGGGCCGTGTGGGGCCCTGGTCTTGGGGCTCCCGCTGGGCAGGCTCTGCAGGGCACGGGGAGGCTGTTTGCTCTGAGAAGTGGCTGGAAGCTGGCTCCTTCGGGCTGGAGTTCTCTGCGTGTTGTCACGGGCCGGGCCGATGGCTGACTCTCCTGCTTCTCCTGCCTCTTCCTCAGGAGCCCGATTCCGCCGTTCGGGGTGGTGGTCAAGGATGTATTTTTCTCAGCTGCCCCGCGTCATCTTTCCAATCAAGCAAATCGGTGAGATGGTTTACAGGACGCTTGATCCCCGAGAACACCAGCTACAGCCCCTCCGAAGTCCAGCTAGGACAGGGTTCCCTCCTGGGGGCTCGTTAGATGGAGGAAGATCAGTGTCCCCATCGCACAGGCGGGAGGTCTGCGGCGGCCCTGCGCCCCCTGTGATGCCCACCCCGCCGGCTGGACTCTCGCATCAGTGACCACGGGTTTGGCCGCCCCGGACAGTTCATAAAGCCCCCTCCTGTGCTCTGCCTCCCTGAGTCCAGGCGCCTGGTTAAAATCGGTTGGATTTCGGGAACCCTGTGAGTGGCCACCGTGGAGAGCGGAGAGAGCCAGGACTTGGAACGGGAGGGAAGCTGGCACCGGCCGGGAAGCTGCCAGGGAGCCAGGGGACCTGGACCCGCAGCAGCAGCACCCCCTCTCTCCCTGCACTCTTTGGTGGGGGGGGTGCCCCGGGAGGAGCCCTGCTCTGCTCAGCACAGCTCAGGGCAGGGGACCCTGTGTCCTACCAGGTGCCTGAGGGGCAGCAATGCCACCCCTGACGACAAGAAAAACGAGGGGAGCCCATCGGGTGCCCCAACGCATGATGGCGAGCTGCCTGCGGTGGGCGCAGGGCCCTGGAGCCGGAGGGTGTGGTCGGTGTTGCGCCCGGCCACCTGCTGGAGGTCATCGCTGTGACCGTGACCCTGCGGGGGAGGTGTGGTGGGGCGGGGTGCCCGCCAGCCTCCGGGACCGGAGCTCCCCCAGATGAGGAGGCGGAGACAAGCCCATCCCCCGTGTTCATCGGGAAAAGGCGCACAGCGCGTACATGGCTGACAGTTTTCGCGTTTTGACCGTCCCGGGAAGCTCACGCGTGTAAGGGGAGTTGCGACGAGGCGGAGGGGCTGAGGAGAGGTGCTCGGCGTCACCCCAATTCCCCTTTTCTTGCGTCCGTTTACACCCCCCAAAGTGAGGTCCTTCCCCTGCGTCTGCCTCGGTCCCCGCTCCGGTCCCCGCTCCAGTCCCCGCTCCGGTCCCCAGGCCGCAGGAGAGCCCTCAGGGACAGCAGGGTTGGGGGCTCGGCTCCAAGCTCACCCCGGGGCCCGTCCCTTCCCGGGGCCCGTCCCACACCAGGCCCGGACGGGCAGGGCCGGCCCCTCCGGCCAGGAGGTCCGCACTGCGGGCCTCAAACACGGTCCCCTGGCTTCCCCGGCTGCCGTGCTGAGTCCCCCTTCCCCGGGAGGGCCGCAGCCAGGGCCACGCCCGGCCGGGCCGCCCTCCCTGCGGCGGGGTGCACCCCGGCACGCCCAACAGCCCAGAGCGGTGGGGTGCCGTCCCAGCCCCCCCCCGGAGAGCAGGCACCGAGCACTTTCTGTCTACCGTATCCTGCTGTGTAAAATGTGCACTTTTTCGCCCACATTTTTTGAGGGAAAAAGAAGGAAGCACTGTATACGTGGGTAGGACCAGTTCCAAATCTGTATGTTCTTAATTCTTTGACTTACGCTTCTGCGTTAACAGGGGGAGTCTAGAAAGCAACAACGATATCTGTATGTAAAATAACACCCTGGGATACGGGAATCATTTTTTTCCCCTAAACTAAATAAATAAATAATTGAACTGAACCATGGAAACGAAAGATTCTTTTTCTTAAAGTTCGGGCCGGGAATGTGGGTGCGCCTTATACATGGCGAAACACGGCGCGTGGACTCGGCGGCCAGCCACCACCCCGCGGCCCCCGTGTGATGACGCCCCGTGTTCCCGGTGGGGCGCAGGGGCAGAGGCGGCATGGCAGGCACTGGCTCACGCGTGGCAAAGCTGACAGGCAGGCGACGGTCATGCTAGACACAGTGACCCAGCCCACGCCCGGGCCGGCCCCTCCGCGGCGGCGCGGTGGGGAGCTGACTGATGGGCAGCGTCCCTCCGCTGCCGGGCTCTGCTCCTGTCGTCTCCGGGAGAGATGGGTGGGCACACACCGCGCCCTGCCCTTCAGAGCTTCTTGGGACCTGGGGCGGCTGCGCCCATCCCGGGCCTCTCACCCGGAGGCGCTCTGCAGCACGGGGTGCTGAATGCCCTCCCGTGGCCGGAAGACGCCCCTCAGCCCCGCTCAGAGTGACCAAAACCCCTGAGCGAGTCCTCACGGGGACGGTGTCTCTGGCAACGTGGGGGACAGCGGTCCTTCCGGAAAAGCCACGTGGGACTCTATCAGGCCGCAGCGCGAGGTTTCGGGTCGACGAGGCACGCCGCTCACCCACGGCGGGGCCCGGCGTGCCCTCGGGTGCCGCACAGGCTGCGGCCTGTCCCGACTCACGCCGCGCACCAGACCGAAAGGAAGAACCGGAGCCCGGGGCGCCTGGCTCCGAAGCGCTGGGCCTTGACCGGAACAGCAGTGCTCCATCTGGGGGCCCATCTGGGCGCTGGGCCGGTGGCCTCTGGGGGGACAGTCCCTGATCCCCCATGGCCCTGCTGGAGAAGCCTGCCGCAGTTCACGTGACAGGCGGAGGCGGATGCTCCGGGGAGCCTGCTGCTGGCCCTGCCGACTGCCCCCCTTCACCCCCAACCGCCGGGGGCAGTCTGGGAGCCTAGTCTGCTCATGCTCCTTGTGTGGGGTGCCCCTGGGAGCCTCTGCTCCACGCACCCTCCCACCAGGAGTCGGCTCCGACCCCGGCATCCTGCTCGGGAGCCCTCGGGAGACCCACGACGCCCTCTCCGAGTGGCCTTTCCAGCCCCGCTCGCTCAGCATTGCTCCGGACTCTGCTGAGCGCACGCGGTGTGTGAACACGTAAACCGTGCCCCCACGGCCCTGGCCGGCGGATGCTCTCCGCACGGGCACCAGGTCCGCGCCGCTTCCTGCCCGCTCCCTCGCCCCTCCTCCCGAACCCCCGCGGCGGCTGGGCCTGCCGGGTCTGGTCCCAGGGGACCCGCAGAGGTGCCGGGATCACAGGACCCGCGGAGGCCTGTGTCCCAGTTCTGGCTGTGGGACACCACCTTTTCCTGCTCGCAAGGCCTGACCTCCTGACCCACTTCCTGCTGGACCGAAGCCCAGCCTGGTCCTTGCCCAGCCACCGAGCACCTGCCTGGACTTCTGTCCTTGCCTGGACCTTGTACCCACATTGATCCACTTGCCCAGCGACGAGCATTCAAATGTCACCTGGAGTCTCCTCACCATGAGGGCCGCCCACACACGTCTCCTAGCTCTGCTGGACCTGGGTCCTCGGCCTGGCTGCATTCACTCTGACCCTGCTCCCTTCTCCCCCAGCTCCTCCCGCTCCCTGCCTCACACCCGTTTGGCCCCAGGGGGCGGGGTGGGGGGCCTGGTCCAGGTGGGCTGAGTTCCCACCCAGGCTCCCCGAAAGTGAAGGGTGGGGCTGGCACACAGGTTAACACCCCCAACTTGAAAAATAAAGGATCTAATATCTTCCTCCACCCCGGATCCGGGGACAGGCAGGGAACCCCAAATACAGGAGAACGGAAGTGTAAAGAAAAAAGTCCCAGCAGGCCATACATTTAAACAGCTGGTGCCATGGAAAATAATAAAACGGCAAGAAATGACCATGGAGACAGAATTCGTGGAAAAAGGCAGGTCTTGGGTCAGCCCAACATGCTGCCACTTATTGGTTGTCTATTGATAAGTCATCCTGAGGAGCCACGTGGCTTCTGAGTTGACGCCTTCAGCCAGGAGACGGAGCGAGACAGTGAACCGAACTGTCCGCGTGCACGGTCGGTTGCCGTGTGTCCCATGGACTGTGTGTCATCCTCCCGTCACCTGACCTTGCGTTGAGGCTGAAGGGAGAGGAGAAGAAAGAGACGACGAAATGAAACATCAGGGAGGAAGAGGAAATACAGGGTCCCTCCCTGAACAGCCTGCCATATGCCACCACTCCATCTTGAAATTGGACGAGTTCTAAGTGGTGGCGACCCCGAGCGAGGCTGACACGTGAATAGACGAGACGGACCGCACATGACCGTGAAACCCAGTTCTCTGCGCAGCTGGAACGTTCCCACGTGTCAGCCAGCAGCGCCGGGCCCAAAGTGGCTGCCAGGCCTCACTCACACACCCTCCACCCGGGCCCGAGTCTGGACGTCACGCCGGTGCCCGTGGGGATCCTTCATCAGGCACATCTCTGGGATTAGCCGGTCTGTTTTCTGTAGTCTCACACCTCCCGCAGGCAGGTTAACCCTCTCAAAGAAAGGATGCTGACTAGTTGAAGTAGCTTCAGGTTTTCACAATGCAAACATCACCTTGAAGAGGATGCCTTCAAAAATGTGCATTTGCTCACCTCCGCACAGCCGAGGACATGGTGCCGAGGCCGAATGTCCTGTGGCGGGAACTGAAGGTTACCCGTCCTGTAGTTCTGTTCCCATTTTGGATTCTATTAGCTCGGGAACTCCGGGGGTGACAGCCCTCAAGTGTATGGAGCTGCAGAATATTTCGTTAAGTGACGTTTGTCAGATACGGCATGGGACAACCTTGAAAGACAGAAAGCAACCAGTGGCTTCAGGCAGCGGGGGCCAGGTGGGTTTCAAGGGCTGAGAGGGAACCTTCCGGGGTCAGGAAGTTGTTCTGTGTCTTCGCGGACTTCATGGTCACACGACTGAATTCCTTTCCAAAATACTCCACACAATGTGACTTCTCTCCTGTAGGCGAATCCAATCTCAGCAAGTCAGACTGAAGCCACATCGTGGGTGAGCCCCCGATTCGGCTGTGAAGCCGGTTTGTCTCGGGAAAGGGGGAGTTCGTACGAAGTTATTGTGGGGAAAATGCACCTCCATGGAAGCCTGACCCAGGGGCCCGGGGGGGCGGGAGACAGAGGGCATCTCCTTGGGGCATTTTCGGTGCCTCCGTTCACACAGGGGGGCTGGCTCAGCTGCCCCTCCCCGGGGTTCCGGGCTCCACAGCCCTCCAGGGCTTCCCGTCAGACTGCCAGGCGCAGGCGTCCGACTGGCCCACCTTTCCAGCCCGAGGCAAAGGCACCCAACGGGAGCCCTTGGACACAGGCTCGTCCCAGCAAACCAACTGCCAGGCGGGGGCCCAGGGGAGGGGTGCTGCTGGTGGGACCACATACAGATGGACGGTCCCACCGAGGGGGAATTGTGCTGGAGACCTCGCACCCCGTGACACGTCGCCTCTGGGGGAAGGTAAAGACAGCGGAGCATGGCGATGAAGTCTCCTCTGACCTCTCCAGCCTGGCTTCTCACCAAGCCCCCAACCTGCCCCGTGCCCTCCAGCCCCAGCCCCGGCGCCCCAGGAGGAGCTGCAGATGCCAGGTGAAGTCTTTCCTGGTTGGGCACTTGCCTCTCCCTCTGTCAGGCCCTCCCTCCCAGCGCCTCTGGGGCTCTGTTTGTCTCGGGCGCCCCAGGACCCTGCTGGCGCGTGGCCACTCCTTCCCCAACCTCACCAGGTCCCCCAGCATGTACTCTGGGGCAGCCTGTGTTTCTTCTCTGTAGAGGATTCAAGGGATCACCTGGTGCATTGTGGACCACGGGGAGTCTGTTCAACATGCAGGGGTAAAATCTGTAGGGTGGGGGGTACCAGTGGTCTGCAGGGGGAGCATGTGCCCACGGGGGCTCAGAGGCGGACGTTAGGATGGTACGCAGTTGCAGAGTGATCCCGGCCCCCTGGGGAGGGCTGGCGTGGGCCGGCAGTCCTCAGGGCCTGTGATCGCTGGCACTGAGTGCCACTGGCGGGGGTGGGGGCCGCGCTCCCACCCGTCCCCCCTTGCGGGCTGGGCCATGGGACCGGCCTCGGCCCCCGTGAGCAGAAGTGAGGGCCACGCCTGGCTGGAGCGTCTCACTGCCAGGGTGCCACTCCCTCGCTCTCCTTCCCTTCGCCAGGGCTGCCGGCAGGTCGTAGACGGTGCTGGGCACTCACAGCACCTCATCGGTGAGCTCTGCTGGTAAGGCCGTTGGCACGATCTTCCTTCCCAGCGATGGCCTCTGTCACTAGTGCCCGCTCAGGGCCAGGCACTCCACCTGCTGGGACGACACCGGCGAACAGCAATCAGTTACCCTTGTCACACGCTTGGAGTCAGCAGGGGAGACGAGTATCCACCCATTCATCACTAATTATAATCAGTGTCTGTCCAATCCGCTCCCTTCAGCTGAAGGAAGTCTCTCACTCCTTTGGACAATGGGTCTCTCACTGTCACAAACCCTGCTTCCCGCCCGGACACCTAGCTGCAGCTGGTGCGCCTCCCCTGGCTCCTACAGTGGTCCCGGGGAGGGGCACTGCCCAGAAAGTAGCAGAGGTGTGTCGGAGTCTGGGCAGACCAGAGCGCTGTGGGGAGGGGGGCGCCCGTCCCATCCCGGGGATCCTGGGGACCCACGGCAGCAGGAGAACACTCGAGGACACCTGTAGACCCCTTCTAGGTCAGTGGCTGTGAGGCAGCTCAGTGCGGCCCCTGCCAATGGATCTGTGCTGAGGCCAAAGAAGTACAGTGAGGGTCAGAACGGTCGGCACCGGAACATGGACCTCGATTAGACACGCGCCTTTTATCGATACAAGCTTATGAGTTTGGTGACCGCACGGAGGTGATGTGAGATACCATCGCTGTTCTTCTAAAGGACCTGGCAGAGCACCGTGGAGAGTGCCCACAGAGTGTTCAACCTGCCTTCAGGTGGCGCAGAAGGAAGGACAGGTGTGCTCTCCGCACGCCTGCGGGAGGCCCGCCTCCCGGCCGGTGCGGGCACTTGGTGCTGATGGGCCGGAAGCACAGCGGGGAGGTTCAAGCTGCCGCGCTTGTGAGACGCTGGCCCAAATCGAGTTTTCTCTCCTTCCGTTTTCTCGGGAGTCCCCTGCGTTTGGGTCTCCTGGGAAGGTGCCGCACTGGCTCCCCCACGATTTTCCTCTCCCGGTCGTCTGAGCGTGGGCCAGCGGGCAGACATTTTTCAGGGGGGCTTGGGTGCAGCCACAGAAAAGGGTGGCCTTTCCATCCACATTGCCGTCCAAAACTACAGGAACTACATAAAAAGTGCCAGAAAGGGGCTGGGGGATCGCCCACGTTGCGCACCGACCACTACCTGACTTCCGGCAAGTTGCTCCACACCCGGGAGGCGAGGCGGCTCCCTAGTCCGCCCGGGTGCCTCTCCCAGGGGCGGCTCTCAGGCCCAGAGTCCGGGCTGGCGGGGTGAGAGACCCCTCGGTGCTCTTGGCACAAATGCATGTTCAGCGAAAGTGAGTTATTGTTGTGGCTGTTTTTTTCCAACATCGAGCCCCAGGAAAAGACATCATTATCATCCTATTTGCACGGTAATGTCGACTCCGTAGAGACGTTAGTGATTATATTAATGACAATGACCTCATGCCGGGCACTAGGTGTCAAAAGTGGGACTTTATCTACCCCCAGGCCGGCCTGCTGCCCATTTCAAAGATAAGGACGGGAGGCTCGCTGGTATTAAGAACCTGTGTAGGGCCTCCACCCTCCACTAGCAAGCACTAGCAAGTGCTCTCACGCAGACGGGGAAACTGAGGCTCGGAGAGGTGAGGCCCCGGACCTGGCTGGCTGTGAGCAGACAGCGCAAGCTCAGGAGGTCCCCTTTCCCGCCCAGGAGCACCGGCTCCTGCGCCTTGCCCTTCCGCTGCGCCTGGATGCAGGGATCGGAGTGCACGGGGAGGACTTCTGAGTTGCAGAGAATTCGCTTGCAAATTGCCTCTCGGGATAGGTCCGATGTGTCCTCCGCTGGCGCCCGGGCCTGGGATGTGGGGATCCCGCGTCCAGGGGTCCCGGGAGGCAGGACGAGGGGTCCGGGCGCCCACGCCCTGCTGCCTGCCCCGCGCCCGGCCCGGGCAGCTGCCGCTAGAGGGTCCGGCCCCGCGCCCGCGCCCGCGCCACGCCCTGCGCCTGGGCCCGGGCTCCGCCCGCGCTGGCGGCGAGCGGTCCGGGCGGCGGCGGCGGGAGGAGGAGCAGGAAAAGCGGCCGGGGGAGGAGGCGGAGGCGGCGGAGGCGGAGGCGGCGGCGGCGGGCGGGGCCGGGCCAGTTTAAAGCCCATCGAGGGGGTGGGGAGGCCGTGAGGAGGCTGGCAGGACCGAGCGGCGCGCCGGCAGCAGGCGCAGCGCTCGGAGGCCGCGGACACCCGCGCGGAGCAAAGTTTGCGCGCAGCCCCTCGGGGCCCCGGGACGCCCCGCGCGCTTCGCCCGCTTGAGCCGGGACGAGGGTCGCCGGCAGCCACGCGGAGACAGCCGGGAGCGGAGCCGCGCAGGTACGAAGTTGGGCGGGGAGCGCGGCCGCAAGTTACTTTGTGGTCGGCGCGGCGGGGCCGGGCGGGCGGGCGGTCCCCGCGCCGTCATTGTCTGCGCGCTGCCGCCGGGCTGGGGACGCCGGGCGCCGCGGGGGCGCGGCGGGCGGAAGGGCGTCGCCTGCGGGCCGGGGGCTGCGGCGCCTGGGGCTCGGCCGGCGGCGCGCGGAGGCGGGGAGCGGGCTGCGGGCGCGGGCGCGGCGAACGGGCCGGGCTGTGCGCGCGGGTGTCGGACCCCGGGGGTCGGTGGAGTCGGCGGCGCCTCCGGGAACCATCCCGTCGGACGCCGGCCACTCGGGGTGGAAGCCAGGGCCGGGCTGGGTGGGGGCCGCGCCGTCAGGGCTCAGGCCAAGCTCCCGGGCCGCCCCGAGGATGGGCGCCCGCGCTCTTGCAACCCCTGGTGCGCCCGCGCCCGCGCGGCCATGCACTCCTCAACCCAGAGCAGCCCGGCCTCGCTATATAGATACACACATATATTTTTTGGGTTCCGTTAGTGACCCCGTTACCCGCCGCTGGGGCCTAACCAGACTGGAGGGCTCGCGGATTAGCCGCCCGCCAGCCGTGGAAACGTGATAAGAGCCGTGCGGTTTGCAGAAGGAAATTTCTGATGCAACTCTCCGCCTTCCCCGATTGCCTCTCCAAACGCCCGCCTGGAGAAGGCCCTGCAGCGTGTGCCTTATGGAAATTAGGGTATTCTCTACTTTTTATTATGTTCCCCTCCTCTCGGGGTTGGAAGAAAAGCCAACTTTTGGTCGTTTGCCTTGACGGGAAGGTTGGGGACTGTTGGGAGCCACAGGTGACCGGGACGCGGTCCTGGATCCCTGCGGCCCGTGCACTGGAAAGAGTGCTTTCTTGCAAACACTGTGCCCAGTTTCATTCAAGAGATGCAAAGAAAAGACCCAAACAAGTAGCGCCCGTGAGTAAATACGCGTCGTTGCACAACTTTTCTGGGTGCCGCTGTTTACAAGGCCAGGCCCGGAACACTTTGTTTCTGAAAACGCTGAATCAGCCGTTTGGAGCCCCCGGCCTCAGACGCGGCGCCCCACTCCACACCGCGCTGGGCCCCGCTCAGAACACATGTGAGCGCGGCCCCAGCGCTGACCGCGGCTCCCTGCACAAAGCTGGCGACTCCTCCCGGGAGCTCCCTTGCAGCCCCCTCCCTCCCTTTCTCTTGGGAAGGAAAAATAAGTAGAGCCTAGGTTTCTGTGGCAGGAAAAAAAAAATTCTGATTTATGGGCACAGGGGAAGTGTCTTTTCGGGGAGGATTTTATCTGGTCAAAGCCCTGAAACCCAACGTATTTCCAGGAATGATCTGGATGGTTGGGTTTTTGTTGATTTTTTTTTTTCTTTTCGGTTCCAGATCAGAACTCTAGGATGGCTACACATAAGATTTGAGTTTTATTGGGAATACTTGAAAGAGGAGGGCCGCACAGGCCAAGCTCCAGATTACAGGGAGTCTGAGGGCAGCCTGGGTCACCCGCCTGGCCAGCGCGCCCATGTAACCGAGAAGCGCGGCCACCGGTGCTCCCGGGGCACGGCCGCGCGCCAGGCACGTCCGGAGCCCCGTCGAGTTGCACCCCCCGCAGCCCCCAGACCCCCATTTTACAGGCGCGGACACCGAGGCTCAGGAGGTTACATCGGCACGCCCCGGGTCCCATGGCCCGCGTGCAGTGGGGCCGTCACCAAAACCTCAACTCCGGATGAGTTTTCTTTTTAGTTCTGTGCCTTTTCTGCTTCTGCCCAAGTCCCTGGGCCTCAGAGAGAGCGGAGGCTCGAGGGCGGCCCCTGCCAGACCCGCACCCGGAGAACCAGGGGGCTCTAGGGCCCTCCCGGGGGGCTCCCGGCCTGCCCGCGCTCTGCCGTGACAGCCCGAGCCATCATCAATATTTTCCTTTGTCCACCCGCTGTTTACACTTAAACACACGTTTATTTTGGAAGGAGACGTCGACGTCCACAGAGTCGTGACTCTGATACGCTCGCCGTGTTTATTGTCACCACAGCCGTGTTTTAATAAAAGCCGTGCGCACCCCCGAAGTCTCCTGTTGCCTGTGGTCCGTGGTCTGTGTTGTCTGGGGGGCAGCGCCGGGGCTGGGCCAAATGCCTTCTGTGTGCAGACCGGGACCCTGGGGCTGGAGAGGCTCCCGCCCGGTGCTCGGCCAGGGCCGTGCATGGCGGTGGGCGCCAGGATCGGAACCCAGGGCAGCCCTGGCTCGGGGACAGGGACCGTGTGTGTGTGTGGACGGTCGGCCTCCCCAGGGAGAGGGAACAAAGTCAGAGCCCGAGAGCCAGTCCAGAGGTATTGAGACGGACGGTCCAGCTGCTTCGAGACCTCACGGCGTCTAGAGACCAGATTCCTGCTTGAACAGACGTCCAGTTGTCCTGGAGCTGGAGAGGTGTGGGGGTGGCGTACCCCATGAGACCCCGTGCTTTAAAGGCCGTGTCATGAGAAGACCACAAGTCCTCGGGATTCTGCGCGACCCCTCACTGCAGCAGAAGAGACACCGGCGTGAGACGGGGGTGTGCGAGCGAGCCCCCAGAACTCAGCGCTGGCGCAGGGACTTCTGTCCTGTGTCCTGGGGAGGTGGCCTGCCTGTCTGCAGCTTGTGGGAGACAAACCCTGTGTCCGTCTCACCACCCTGAAATTGCATGGGCTCGCGAGGAGAAGATATTTGCTTTGCTTTTCATCTGAGGCACCCATCTTATGTCCAAAATGTAAATAAAACTCTTCCTGCTGGCGGAGATTTTTTTCTTTAAACTTGTCCCTTTTTTTTTTCCCACTTACCCTTTTTTTCCGCTAACCCTAACCCTCAGAAGTACGGGCGAGCATGGGAGAGACGAAGACAAGTCAAGCCACGTGGTAGGTGCGGCTCGACAAACAGGGGCTCTGGGGGGCCCGGGGGCCTTCCCCAGGGTCGGGGCCGATGGGCGTGTGACCGAGCTCATCCATTCCGGCCCTGGCTGGTGTGTGATTTGTGTTCGTGTTTCAGCTGCACATTTCTGGGGCGCCGTCTCTGTCCCCTGCCTTCTCCTGAGGGGCTGCCGCCCCCCTGCCCGCCCGCCCGCCCGCCCGGGCTCAGAGCTGCTTCTGAGCTGCTCTCTGAGCCTCGGGCTTTTCTGTCCGCGCTCCCAGTGACCCTGGGGCCTGTTAACCCGGAGGAGAGGCAAGCGGGCGAAGCTTAAAGCCACCAGCTGCTGGCAAGGCTGACGTCCCTCCTTGAGTAATGGAAGGGAAGACGCCATGGCTGTCCTTGGAGACGGCGACAAGAGCAGCCATGTGCCGGGGGCAACAGAAGTCATCTCAGAGGTGGGACCGAGTGTGTGACTCCCTGCTCTGGGCTGGAAAGGACCGGCCGGGTGTCAGAGGAGCCCCGCTGTCCTCTGCGCTGCCCTGCCCACACGTGCAGATGGGGTGTCGGGTGGAGACGCCTTCCTTGCCCCCGAAGTCGGGGTCTGGCTGTGGGGTTCCCGCCTGGGACCCGTGGGGTGGGTGACGGCGGCTCGTCCCGACTGGATGCCACCGGGAAGAGAGAATGTCCTTCCTATATGTTCAGCCGCCAAGTTTCTTGTGGGTTTGGGGGAGGGGTCCCTGGAGAGTCAAGATCCTGAATCTGAGGCTCTTCTTTGGGTCGGGGATTGGGTGATTCAGCACCCACAGCGGGAGTGGGGTCCAGGGGGAATGTACTCCCCCTCTTGGCCCAGGACAGTGGCCAGCGCTGACCAGTGCACACGCACACTGCCTTGGAGGGACTCTGCTCTCTGCCATGTGCTAGCTCCAGGGGCCCGAGCGAGCCAGCTCAGCTCGTCAGGAAAGGGGGAGTCACGGGTTAAAGTGGGTCGGGAAGGTGAGATGCTCTTGGAGTTGTGTGCACCACACCCCCCGGGGCTCCCCCCCAACCCCCCCGCACCGTGCGTGGCTCCTCGAGAGAGCGGGGAGACGCCGCTCCTGGCACGTTCAGCCCTGGCTTTGAGCTGCTCGAGTGCCCTGCTTTCTATTAATCTGCCAGGTCCGCCAGAAAGAGAACTCCGCTTTCAGTATTTTTGTCTCCTGGTGCTCTGCTCGGGTCAGCCACACAAAGCCTCTCGGGCTGAGGGTCTGAGCAGCCCCCCTGCCCCCCCCCCGCCCCGCCATGCCTGTGAGTTCTTTCCCTGCCTGCAGGCAGCAGACAGCCGGAGCGCCCTGCAGGCGGGGGCTGCAGGAGCAGAGGTGGGTGGTGGGATGTCCGCCTCCCCTGGCTGTGCACCCATCCGGGCCAGCCGGCGGTGAAGAACAAGTGTCAAAAGTTGGTCCCTTGAGACCAGGAGCCAGCAATGCTCAGGCTCAGGCTCAGCCAGGCTGCAGCACGGGCTGCGCAGAGGCTGGGGCCTCCCTGTCGGTGGTGGGGCTGGGGGTTTTGTCTCTAGGACCCCGAGGTCGGCTGGTGTCTGAGTGTCCGGAGACCTTGTTCTAGCTGGGCCTGAGGTGCGTGGGCACTGCTGGTCCCAGCCGGTGGGCCGTGCCCCTGGTGGGGGAGGGGGACTGTGGGAAGTGCTTCTGCACACAGGTGGGCAGCCCGGCAGCCCTCTGAAGTCCTGACCGGGTTCTTGTGCCAGGTCAACAGGCCTGGGCACCAGCAGGTACAACCTCACCTGGGGACGCGGCTCACGACGCAGTCGGCACAGAAAGAGCCTGGCGCGTGCCCGGCTCCTCCCGCGGAATTTCTCTGTAAGTAGAACGCATGGTGGACCGCGGCCATCGGGCCCCCTCTGTGAGCTGTCCTGCGTGTCACTTCCGGAATCCCATGGGGGCCGCCGAAGGCCGAGACCCCCAAGGGTTGCCTGAGACCCCTTCTCCCTCATCCGGTCAGGTGGCTATCCACAGCAAGGGCCTCCGGGGCCACTGGCCGCCAGCTGCCGGGTTCCTCTCGCGGTGCCCTTGGAGCGCAGGGACCCTGCGCACCCTGGCTTCTCCGACGAGCCGGGCCTCTGGTTTATGATTTGTTTTTTTAACTTTCATCCCCGAGAGTGTCTGGGCAGTGGTTTCTTCCAGCCCTTTGTGAGTGGAGCACGAGCACTCTCTTCAGTATAAACATTTTATAACACCGCGTATCTAATAGGAGCAATAATTTCAGGGTTCCCTGCCCCAGGAAACCCGCAGTGACCAACAGCCACTAGGAACCAAGGAGCTTTGAAATTCAAAAGCTCCAGCAGTTGCCTCAGGCGTGGAGGGCGTGTCCCCTGGCCCAGGGACCACGCCCCTCCCCGAACCTGGGCGCCTGCTGGGAAGGGCTGCTCCCACCCGGGGGAGGGGGTGCTGGCCGGCCTCCAGGGTCTTCTAGGTGTTCTGTGTGGCCAGCACAGGGGGCGGATGTGTGGCCTGAGAGTCTCCTCCTTGCTCTTTCTAGAATGCCCTTCTCTCTTCCAAAGAACTGGGTGGATCTCATGGAACACCCTCCCGCTGTTTCTAGAGAAATGGGACTGAGGCCTGGGCCAGCATCTCCTGGAGGTGATGGCACCTTGGCGGGGGGGACAGGCAGGCAGAGCCCCTGGCCCTGTAGCCGGCTGTCCCTTCAGGGGGGCCCCATCTCCTGCTGGCCCCGGGGGAGCCTCGCCAGACACGTCCTGTCCATGGGAAGGGTCCCCCAGTGGTGTAACTCTCCACTCCCAGCACAGGCTGTTTTTACATTTGGTTTGATTTTTTTTCCCTGAGTGACATCTGTGCGTGAAGAGTCCAATCGTTCCCCAGAAGTGAGCAGGCTTATCAGTTGGGTTTTCCTGCCTTTGCCTTCATATTTCTAAGCAGATGTCTGCGTATTGAATTGCAGCTCCTCCCCACCTGTTCCCTCCCCCACCCCCACCCTCCCAGCCCCCAGCTCCCTGCTGGGGAGGTCCTGTGTGCACTCTACACTTGAACTTCCCTCTCCGCCTCATCTCTTCTGGTGGCTCAGGCTCGGGCGGCACAGACCGCGGCCCCCGGAACGCCGCTCCTGGCCGGGCCCTGGACTTGCCTGGGGTATCTCTGTCCGTCTCGCAGGACATTTTGTTTTCTCCGGGAGTTGCTCTGGCATCTGCTTTGTGGTTTACGTACTTATCGCTCCCCGCCCCCACTCCAAACTGACACGGTTGTGCAAATGTCCTTTCACACACACCCTCGGTGTGGGGCCAGTTTTATCTCCGGGGAGCGATCTCTCGCCGGGGCCTGGTTGCCCCCAGACTCCATCCTGGCCACCCGGCACCCTCCCTGCCCATCATCCCGGGGAGCTGCCCTGTGCTCTGCTCTCGGACCCCTCCCTCCTGGTTTCTTTCCAGCATGTGAGGGTGTGCATTCCATCGTGACTTCCAAAAAAGAGGTGCGTGCAGATTTTTTGGAGACCTCGCATGTCTGCAAATGTCCCTGGTCTCCGTTCACAGCTCAGAGTTTGTCCAAGAGCGCACGTCTCACTGGCCACAGGTTTCCCTCGGAAACTCGAAGGCTGTGGTTCCCTTGGGGCAGCCCACGGTGGGGAGGGCAGCACATCGGATTCTTGGTTTGTCGTATGAACATTTCCCCCCGTCGCTGTTGGCTTGTTTTCCCCCCTTTTCCACGTCCGGAAGCTGGTAGGCTCTTCTCTTTGTGTCTTTGTCTGGGAATCTCTCGAAGATGAGGAGGCTTGCTGAGGCCCTCGTCCACCCTGCCGGCACGCCCAGGGCCCCTTCAGACTGGGAGCACAGAGACCCTGGGGGTGGGACCGATTTTTGAGTTAATTCCTTCATTTCCTTTCTTCCACGTACTTGTTCTCTCTCAGGAGAACGGCTGTTCTTCGCCGATCCTCGGCCTGGACGGCGTCTCCAGCTCCCGTCGTGTCTCTGTGGTGGCGTTCGGGGTTGGGGAGCAAAGCAACTTGACCCTCTGACTTTTCCAGCAGATCTTTCTATCTTCATTTTTCATTCCTAAGGACCTCTTTGTTTCTTTTGGTCTCTTTAAACTGACTTTATTTCTTCAGAACGGCTTTACATTCCCTACAAAACACTGAGTGGAAAAGAGAGAGATTTCCTATCTGCCCGCCCACCCCCCCCACCCCCCCACCCCCCCCCCAGGGGCTCCACCGCCCCCTCCCCCGCACCACCCCCACCCGACTGGGACTCGGGTCGTAGGCAGTGCACCTACCATGACGAAACATCACCCACAATGATTATCCCTATTTTAATGGTGTAATATTCCCGTTTCATAGATGCACTGTTTATTTTTTTTTAATCTCTTTTTGGAGATACTGGTTTCTGTTTTAGTGTTTTTTCTGCAGTTTCCTCTCTCCAGTTTTTCCAGCATTTATTCATTTTTAACATTTTTTCTGTGCGCCTGTGTCCGGCTGACCCAGAAAGCAGAACCTCGGGCAGGCAGGAACTCCTGCGAGTGTTTATTTGAGTGTGCAGGCCTGGGGGAGCGGGGGGAGGGGAGGCAGGGCAGGCCCTCGGCCCGGGGCCGGGCCTTCTGGATCCCTTCCTGGCCTCTTCCTGTGTCTTCCCTCTCGCTCTCCCACATCCTGAACCGGCCGCTGGGAGCCCGGAGCCCTGGGATTCCTCCAGCGCCCCGTGGCAGAGGGGGCCCTCCCGGCCGGCAAGCCCCTCTTCTTACCCTGGAGGCTGCGGGAGGCCGAGAGGGAGGCTGGGTTCTCCCCCACCGACAGCGGGCTCTGGGACCTGAGGCACGTCCCTCTGTCTGCACTTGGACTTCTCCTCGGCTCCCAGGGGTGGACGCCGTGCCTTGGGTCCCTCTTGCAGCCTCTCTGTGGCCAGGAGCAGGCCAGGCTCGTGGTGACCCGCCCCACAAACCGAGGGAGGCTTGCTGCCCTTCGTTTTGGGGTGGACACTTGGCTCATGGCTGCTCTCAGAGCCTGCCTCCAGTCTGCTTGCATCTGATGGAAACTAAGTATTAAAAGAACATGGGCCTGGTCTCCCAGAGCCCCTCCTCCTCAGGGTGAGTACCTGCTATTGCTTCGCCCTCCTGGTGTGGCCGGTTAGGGGGCCTGCCCCAGGGGGCCTGGCTGCTGGTCCTCGGGGCGCCCGCAGGCAGCTTCCGTGTGCCTTTGAACACGGCCCCCCACTCCCTTCGCGCCTCTCAACGTGAGGCGGGGTCTGAGTTTCCGCATTCACCGCCCCCCTGGGCGCTTACTGTCCTTGCTGCCATCGACAACTTCCAGCCCTTCCTGCCGTGCCCCCCATGGGGAGGGGTGTCGCCTCTGTGCACCCATCCTGTCACCTGTGCAAGTCACCCAACACCTCCAGCCTTCTGTTTTCCTTCATGCGCTGCAGGGTTGTGCATCTGTGCACGCACGCACTCGCGCGTGTGTGTATGTATATGTATAGGTTGTGACTAGCAGGTAGCAGAGATCCCATATGCCGCGTCTACTTTTCTTGCTGACTGTCATTTTAAATGGCTCTTTTTTGCCCGTGATGTCCAATGGCTTTCTGCCTGTGGCTCTGAGACCCAGTCTCTACCTTGCTGTTCTCGCTCTCACATTTTTGGGGAGGGATGTCGGACAAAGACGACCCTGGACAACCAGAACTGGCTGGCTTTGGGGTCCCACGGTCCTCTGAGGCAGGTAGGGAGAGGGATGGAGCCCTGAACCGTGTCTGACTGGTCTGGTGGGCCTGAGATTTCCCCCTGGTGCAGCGTTCTGTATGGCTTCACAGGTGGGTGGGGGGAACTCTGGGGTTCTGTGAGTGGCCGGTGTGTGTGTCCTTGCCCATCAGGGTGGAGGGGGCTTTTAGCGGAAGACAGGACAATGGAGGGTGCAGGAGGTTCTTTGGATTTCCACGAGAACCAGGGATCTGGGGTCAGAACAATGGAGGGGCCCTCTGGGGCCTTGGAACACGACCCATCACACCAGGCTTGGCCCTGGGATTCCAAAAGTGCCTCCCCCTTGAATTGGAGAAGTGTGGCCCCAGGGCAGGGAAGCTGGGGCCCTGCTGTAGCGGGGTGTTGGGGGTGTGTCCCATTGGGCGTATTTGGGAGGCAGGGCGGTATCCCAGCCTTGCTAGATGGAGTCCCCGCTTCTCCATGTTGGAATATACTAGGCTGTGTCACGGGGGCCACGGACTCGAGGACCAAGTGTCACGAGCCAGGCTCCGGGGTCCATCCAGGCGGAGCTGTGCGTCAGCGTATCAGCTGAGCGGTCTCCCACGCTACAGGCGCTGCACTGTACTCTGGGCCGCCTGCGCCAGTGCCCAGCTGCGTGCGCGCAGCGACCCCGTGCGGCAAGTCCCTCGCAGATCCACCAGCCAATCCGTTCGCGGTGTGTGGCTCCGCTGTCCAATCCTGCACGCCAGTCTGCGGACCAGCGCGCAGTCTCCCACGCTGTGCGCTATGCACTGCGCAGCCTGTGCCGCTTGAGCCGCGCGCGCGCGGCTGCGTGCGCGCAGCGACCCCGTGCGAGCGGCAAGTCCCGGAAGCGCAGCAAGGGCCGGCACTGAAGCTGGCGCAGCTGCCGCCATGTCCGCGATGTCCCCGCTTCTGCGCAACGGCCAGCGGACCAGCTGAGCGGTCGCCCATGCCGTGCACTGTGCACTGCGCCGCCTGTGCCCGCACCCAGCTGCGGGCGGCAAGTCCATGCAGCAAGGGCTGGGCACCCTTGTAGATGCATCCGCCTACCTGTCCGCGGCGTGGGTCTGTTGTCCGCTTTTGCCTACTGGCCGGTGGACCAGCTGAGCTGACTTCCACACTGCGCACCGTGCGCTGCGCTGTCGGTGCCTGTGCTCTGCTGTGTGCGCATGCGCCTAGCGATCGTGTGCGCGCGGCAAGTCCTGGGAACGCGGCAGGTGCCGGCACCGACATGGGTGCAGTAGCCGACGCATCCGCTGTGTGGCTCTGTTGACCGCTTCTACGCGCCGGCGGCGGACCAGCTGAGCTGTCTACCACAATGCGCACTGCGCCGCCTGTGAACGCGCCGGGCCCGGTGCGCGCAGCGGCGCCATGCGCGCGGCAAGTCTTGTGCGGCAGAACTTGCGGGGCACCCTCGCAAGTTCATCCACTGACCTGTCCGCGGCATTCTTTTATTGTCCATTTCTGCGCGCTAGTCCGCAGACCGGCTAAGAGGTCTCGTATGCTGCGCGCTGTGCACTGTGCCGCCGGTGCTCGCGCCCGGCCGCGTGCGCGCAGCGGCCGCGTGCGCGCAGCAGCCGCATGCGCGCAGCGACTCCCTGCGTGCAGCAAGCCCTGCGCAGCAGGTGCCAGGCACCGACGGGAGTGCAGCGGCGGAGCCATCCGCGGTGTGGCTCTGTTGTCCAATACTACACGCCGGTTGGCGGACCGGCTGAGCGGTTTCCCACGCTGCGCACTGTGCACTGCGCCGCCTGTGCCCGCGCCCGGCTGCGTGCGCGCAGCGACCCCGTGCGGCAAGTCCCGCGCAGCGGGTGCATTGGCCGACCCGTCCTCGGTGTGGCTCTGTTGTCTGCTTCTGCACCTCGGCCTGAGGACCAGCCCCAGCAGTCAGCCGCGCTGTCCCCGCCGCCTGCCGCCTGTGTGGTCCAACGGCTCCGAACGCTACGCGTTCTGGGAAGCACCGCTCCCAGCCCGGCCTTGGCCGCCCGCGGAGTCCAGGGTCCCGTAGCCTCTGTGGATGGTAGCTGTCGCACGTGTTGTGTAACCCTTTCTAATCTTAATTGTTTAATATGGAACAAGTAACGACTGCACCCAGATAAACCCGCCGCTATCTCTTAGCCAAGTGGCAGGCAGTGGTGTGGGAGTAGCTGGAGAAATGGACCCTTCTGTCTGCCAAAGACAAATACCAAGGCCTGCCTGGACTTCTTTTAAACCTTGATTACGTACATGGTCTGGTAGAAAAGCCTGGGGTACACCCATCTGGTCACATTGCCTCTTGCTCCACAAATCCGCCTCCGCCATCGCCATCAAGGGACCGCGCCAGAGGGCCGAGGTGAAGAGAGAAGATGTGGGGAGAACTCCCATTTCTGACGGCGTTGGACTCCCTGCTCCCCACAGGGGCGGGGCTGTCTCACCCCGGCTCTGCAGAAAAAACAGTCAGATCACCTGTGTCACACGTTGATTGTCCCTTTGATCAACTGCCATCTGTGCGTTGATGGCGGGAGCCCCTGCCAGGGAGTGAATGGAGGTCCGCGAGGCGCTTGCCTGCGCACGGGTAGGGGCCGAGCGCGGAAGCTGCCGTCTGCACTGCCCAATGGCGTCACTCCTCTCCCGGTGAGGGCCCGGGGGCCTGGGCCCCTCGTTCTCTGTAAGTATGAGGGCCGCGATGACCGCGGGGATTTTGGCGGGCGACGCCCCACAGTGCTGGGCCTCAGAGGATGGTCACGAGTGGCGGCGGGACCAGGCACTGCCTTTGTCTCGTGCCTGTCCATGCCCTTTGCCTTCTGTGGGGTGTGCTGGGGTGTCCCCGTGTGCGGTGGGAGCCGGCGGCCCACGGGCTCTGGGTTGGGTGACAGTGAGGGGGGAGGGGGGCAGGGGAGGGGACTTCGGGGTTTGCCTCTGCTCTGGGGCTCCCGTGCACAAAGGTGGGGGCAGCCCACCCGCTGCAGAAGCAGGTTGCGTTGAATGGGGTGCGCTGAGGGTGGGTGCCGGTTGCTTTCCTCGTCCCTGTGCCAGGGAGGCAAGGACAGTGGGCACCCTCTCGTAGGCAGAGGATGCTGCGCCCCAGCTCCCGAAGAGCACAGCGGGGGGGACTAACGGGAACCTCACTGCTGACTCACAGGCGTTCGAGGAGTGTCAGGGCGGGCGGGTGCGTGACTCGTCGCGTGTCCTCGGGCTCTCCGTCCCTCGTCCCCACCCAGAGCTGGGGCTCTGAATGCCCGGAGAACACTGGATCTTTTGAGTCTCGGAACTTGGCGACATTTCACAACCCGTCGACGCTCAGCCCTCGAGGTCCGGCAGAAGCCAGGCCGCCTCTCGGGGCGTGGGCTGCGATTTTGTGCGACCGTCTCAGGCCCTGCTCGAGGGCTCGCCCAGGGGCACGCTGCTTCCCGGACAGGCGGGTTGCACCCCGGTGACGCCCAGGTGGAGGAATGTTGGGGGGAGCGGGCAGCCAGGCGCAGTCAAGGTGTGAACCCTGACTCACCTGTGGCGATCGCCTGCCTCCCGTCACGTCCCGGGCCCCGTCGCCGCCTGGGGAGCTCACGGTCCGGGGTCGGCCCTGGAGCCCCACGTCTTCGTGAAGCACCCAGAGACTCCTGCGGGCTCAGAGCTCGGGGAGTGTCGCTTTGCTGTGTTGTCACCCGAGCTCAGGGGCTCTGTCCTGGGCCTGGCCACCACTGGGCCCCTGGCGCTAGGGCCAGAACGTTGGCATCTCCCACCTGCCCGCGCTGTTGCCCAACTGGGAGGCTGAGGACAGCTCAAGGTGCGGCCTGCGGGGGGCCAGAGCCCCAGGGCCCGGAGGGTACGGCCTGTCTTCTTCATCAGACTTCAGAGGGAAGGTGGCTCGGTCCCGGGGCTCACCCAGCGCCTCCCGGGGCGGGACGCCGACAAGCTCGCCCGGCACTTGGCACGGCCACACATCACATCCAAAACTGGTGCGAGAGGCCGGGTTCGGCCGTACTTCGTGGGTGAGCTCTAGATGCCCGCCCCAGCTCGAGGCCTCCGTGTGTCCACGGTGCCTTGGAGTCCCTGACCGTGACCTCCCTCCGTTCTGGGACGGTCAGGGGAGTTCTGGGGGCTCACTTGGCCCTTTGCCTTGGCCGCCCGGCCTAAGGGTTTTGAGAAGGCCCCCGGGTGGCTTGTAACCAGGACCTGTTCAGTCATCCACTCAACGGGTGTGTGAGGACGCACCTTGTCTGCAGTGCCCCCCCCCCCCGCCCCGCTCGGTCTGAGAACAGTGACACCTGTGGAGGAAGGGGCAGCGAGCAGGCGGATGGCGTGGGCAGACAATTAAGAAGCGATATAAAGGTATCTTTCACTTGCTTCCCTGGAGGGTGCTGGCAAGTCTCAGCGCTGACACCAGTGAACTGTTAACAGGACTGAAAACAGGACTTAAACCTCCATACCAGCGTGTCACCTCCCGGAGGGCTTGGGAAAATGCAGGCTCCGCTCCCGGGGGCGCAGGGCGGGGCCGGAGCCTCTCCGCATTTCTGGTTCTCCCCTCCCGGGGCTGTTCCCACTGCGGGGTGGGGGGGGGGGAGGGCCACACGTCCCGTCCGGAGCTCTTCATGCATTTCCTCCCCTTCCAGCCTCAGTTGCTTTGTCTTTACAAGTCCCTGGAAAGGACACTTTTCTGTCAGGCTCTCTTGTTACCAATGCTGTTACTTAATCTAGGAACTCTTCCAGGCATTTTTCAGCGACTGGCCCTGCATTGTTACAAGTGGCATTCTTAAGTGTGTCCAGACTTTACTGCAGTTATAAACATGGGCATGTCCCGCCTGGACGTTGTCTTGGGTTCCCGTGGTCTTGATTCAGTGGTTTCTCTTTTGTTTACGATACGAGAACACTTAGGAAGGCCTGACCGCTTCTGACTCTTGAAAGATCTGGGATGGATCCCACCCTCATTTTAGGGGGGTGGGGGGTGTGTCTCCATTGAACCCCACTTCTCTGGAGGCCCTGCTGAGCACCTGCACCTCCCAGCATCCCCGGCGAGAACCCCACTCGGTGCACTCGAGGGCCCCAAGCCGTGGAGACGTGAGTCCACTGTCCCCAGGAGTCCGCCAGCTGGGACCCTGCATGTGTTGTCAGTGTGAGCTGTGATTTAGGTGGGGCTGGGCTGTCCCTCCCTCCCTGTGCTGGACGGGGCACCCCAGCAGCTTGAGTCTCCACAGTGCCTCTCCCTTGTTAGACCTTTGAGGGCACCCTGCTGCCAGAGTCCTTCCTGGGGTCACAGGTAATGGGCTGTTGGGGAGTTGGTGGCCTTGCCCCCCCTAGTTACTCAGCACCTGTGCGGATGGACCCCTCGGGGCTTGGACCCTTTCCCTGGCCCTCCTCTCTGCAGCGTCTCCCGGGCATGGGGTGATACAAGACAACTGAGGGCTTCCCTTTGGATAGTAGGTGCCGCAGGGCTCCTGTCTATGGCCTGGCGTGCTTGGAAACGTCAGGGCAGGTAACGTTCGTTTCTTACCTTACATTTTTTCTTATCAATTAATTTTTAGAGAGAGAGAGAGAAGCAGGGGGAGGGAGTGAAAAAGAGACATCGATCTGTTGTTCCACTGACTGATGCGCTCATTGGGTGACTCGCATGGGCGCTGACATGGGGTTGAACCCACAGCCGTGGTGTATCGGGACGACGCTGTCACCAGCTGCTCTGCCCGGCCGGGGCTGATGAGGTTCGTTTCTTACGGCAGAACTTTCAGAAAATTTAGGGGGACACTCCCCGCGGAAGACACATGACGGCAGTTCCAGATTTGGGGGCACAGCGCCCCTCTCTGTGCTGATTATGGGTGTCATAAGGCTCATCTTCCATGGAGTCCTCTCCTTTTTCCCAAAGCAGCTTTATTGAGCTGTCATCCACAAATCACACGGTTTCCCCGGCTGCAGGGCGCCGCTCGGTTGCAGTGACTGCATTACGGATGTGCAGTTAGTGTGTGCGTGTAGGTAGGCGGGCAAACACAGCACCCACCGTGTCCAGTCAGCAGAGTCACAGAGAGACAGGGCCGCCCCCTCTTGTAGAAGGACTCGTGAGGTCAGAAAGGAGACCCTCCCCATCGTTAGCGCTCTCTCTCCATCACCCCCACCCCCAGCCCTAACGACCCCTCCCCCACTTGCCGTCTCTCCACCGAGGCCCCTGTCCGGGGCGTTTCTGTGACGAGGGCTGTGTGACCTGTGGCTCAGTGCCTGGCTTCTTCCACTCGGCGTGAGGGTTGCGAGTTTCTCCACGGGTGGCCCGTGTCGGCACGCCCTTCACGTTCATGGCCGAACCACGTCACGCTTCTTCCCCTAGAGGCACACGCCACCTTTCGTCTGTCCGTGCAGCTGTCTGACCGTCTGGGTTGTGTGCACTGTTCCACTAGCGGGAAGAGTGCTTCCACGCGCGTTGGTCTGAGTGCCCACTGTCCGTGTGTGGGGGTGTACCCCGACCGGGGAGGGGAATCGGGGGTCGTGGGGCGAGTCCCTGCGAGCATTCGGAGGGACCTCCTCGCTGCGCTCCACGGAGGCTGCAACGCTGTGCGTTCTGCTCAGCAACGCACAGGGATCCCAGTTTCTCCACATCCTGGGGACCTCGTGATTTTGTAAAGTCATAGCCGCCCTAGTAGGTGTGAAGCAGTATCTCATCGTGGTTTTGATTTGCCTTTTGTTGATGAGTTGTGGGAGTTTTTTCCCACGTTGTGGATGTTAATCCCCTATCAGATATATGGGATCCGCAACTCCTTTGTCCCTTCCTGTGGGTTATCTTGTCACTCTCTCGTCCTGTGATAAACGTTTTTCTAAATTTCGGTGCAGTTTAATTTATCTATTTTGTTCTTCTGTTTCCCTTCCCTTGGTGCCATACCCGAGACGTCACTGCCACATGCAGTGCCATGAAGATTTCCATTTTCTTCTAGGAGTTCTGTGGCTTCCGCTCTTGCATGGAGATCTTTGATCCATTTCGAGGTCATTTTTATGGGGTAAATGAAGGGTTTGTGTCATTCTTCTGGGTGTGGATGTGGGGTTTTCCCGGAATCACTTGTTGAAAGACAGCCTACCGTTGGCTGGTCTGGGCGCCCTTGTGGAAGGTGACCCCCCCGCCCACCGGCGTGTGAGGGTTTCATTCACGGGGCTCCCCTTTCTGTCCAGTCGGTCTGTGTGTCCGTCCTCACACCAGAATCACGCTCTTGGTTTCTGGAGCTCTGTGGTGAGTTTCGAAATCAGGAAGTGTGAGCCCTCCAACTTTGGGTTTCTTTCTCAGTGTTGTTTTGGCAGTTCAGGGTCCCTTGGGAATCCATATGAATTTTAGATAGCTTTTCAGATTTCTGCCAAAACACATTGGTGGGATTTTGTGAGGGACTGCATTCAACTGTCGATGGTTTGGACTTAACCATGTGAAGCCTTCCAGTCCGTGCACATGGGATGCCTTTTCTCAGCTCGGTCTTCTCTCTGGTCCGGCGGGTGTGTCCACAGCCCTCGCCGAACTCGTCTTTCACGGCTCGCTCACATCTTCTTCTATTTCATTATTCCCGATGCTCCTGCAGATGGAACTGCTGTGTAATTGTATTTTCAGACTGTGCACCGTGAGGGTGGAGAAACGCAGCCGATCTTCACACGCTGGCTTTGTCCTCTGTAACTCGGAGGGATTTATCTGTTACCGCTAATAGTTGTGTGTGTGCATGTGTGTGTGTGTGTGTGTGTGTGTGTGTGTTCAGAGCCTTTAGAGTTCTCTGTGTGTCAACACTGTGTTCTCTGGGAGCAGAGATAATTTTCGTTTTAGCTTTCCAATGTAGGTACCTTTTCTCCCCCACCATGCCTGAGTGTTATGCCTGAAGACCCCTGACGGTGTTGCCTAGACGTGGAGAGAGCGGGCGACCTTGGCTTGTTTGCGGCCCGAGGGGGAGAGCTGTCACTGCTCAGCCTTTAAGTGCACTGTCGTCTGAGGGGTTTCCGTGTGCGGGACAGTCTACCCTGGTTGGGAGTGTTCTCCCGTTGCGGTCTGAACGTCTCGCCCCAGGCTGCCCGTGTCAGAATGCTGGAGGAGGGGGCCTCTGGGGGTGTCTAGGTTGTGAGGGTTCGGCCGCCCCCACTGGGATTCGTGTCCTCGTAAAGGACGCCTCGAGGAGCTCTCGGGCTCCTCCTGCCAGGGGAGGACATGGGGCAGAGTCTGTGGCCCGGACGAGACCTGTCACCGGCGCCGGCGGCGGCCCCGCTCTGGGACTCCCACCTCCAGACCCGTGAGTGGTGATGGTCCGTTGCGTGCCAGCCCCTCGGTCTGCGTGTTGCTAGGGCAGCGAGAGTGGGCCAGGGCGCCGTGCGGGCTGTGCGTGAGTGGCCGTGTCGTGAAAGGGCGTTGAATTTTGCCCAGTGCCCTTCCTCGACCGAGCGAGTTTTCCTCCTCGCTCTACCGACGCGTGGACCACCCTGGCCGATGTGCGCGTGTCGAGCCGTCCTTGCATTCCACCAACACATCCCACTCGGTCAGGCTGGACTCTCACACACACTCGCCGCTCGGCCTGGCCCGCTCGCGTGCCCGCGAGAGGCCTTCACAGCAGGGTCCATCAAGGAGGTCGGTCTACGGCTGTCTTTCCTCGCGGTGACTTCGGCTTTCGTGTCCGGGTGACGCACGCGTCCTAGAGTGCTTTAGGGAGGGCTCCTCCTTCCAGAAGAGCTTGGGGGGAGGTGGTTGGGTGGAGTCCTTCAGCGAGGCCCCCTCGCTCAGGGCTTTTCTGTGTCCGGAGGCTCTCGGTGACTAAAGGAATGTCCTACCGGGTGCAGACCAGTCCGGACCTCCGGTTTCCCCGTGATGTCACGCTGCTACAGGGTGCGCTGTAGGCGCTTCTCGACTCCGCTCAGGTGGCCCATGTGTTGACGCACGGTTGCTCACAAGTCCCCCTTGTGATTCCTTTTATTTCTGGGAGTTCCGTGGTGGCATCCTTCCTTTCATTTCTAATCTGAATAATTTAACTGGCTCAGTCATTTCAGTTTGTTCTTTTTGTGGCCCTGTGTGGTGTAAATTTAGGAGGTTACTCGCATCGTTTTTAAGGGAAACATTTGTAGCCATAAAATTTCTTTTCTGACTCCACTTTTTGAGGCATCCCATAAGTTTTGGTATTTTTTTGTGTGTTTATTTGTCTCAAGATATTTTAAAATTACTCTTGTGAATTTTTTTTCTTGGACCCATTTGGGGTTTTTGTTTCTGGTTTTTTTTTTTTTTTGACCCATTGGTTTTTAAAGAGTCTATTAATTTCTACACAGTTTTGAACCTTCCTGTTTTACTTTTGTTGTGGATTTTTAGTTTTAGTCTATTGTGGTTGGAAAGATGCTTTTTATGACTTCAATACTGTTAAATTTGTTAAGACTTTTTTTGTGGCCTAGTGTATGGTTTATCCTTGAGGATCTTCCATATGCATTTGGAAAAAGTGTGTATTTCGCTGTGACTGAGTGGAGTGTTCTGGATATGTCTGTGGCCGGGGCAACCCCAGCCCTCGGTGGCCCTGCCGATGGCCAGGCTGCCTGTTGTCCCCATCTCTGGAAGTGGGATGTTAAAGCCTCCCACTGTTCCTGGAGAACGGCCCGTTCCTCCCTTCAGTCCTGCCAGTATTTGCCTCATATCTTTCGGGGCTCTGGCTTTTGGTGCATGTATGTTTGTAACTGTTACATATTTTGCACGAGTTAACCCTTTCTCGATACACGATGTCCTCCTTTGTCATTGCGACAGCGCGCACAGAACGTGTAAGGCGGCTGATGCTGGTACAGCCACCTCGCTGTTTGTGTTACTGGCAGCACGAAGTGTCTTTTCACTTGTGATCCAGTTGTGTCTTTCAGACTGAAGGGAGTCAAGGCTTGGAGGCAGCGTTTGTTGGACTGTGTGGTTTTATTCTCCATGCCTCCAATCTCTGCCTCTCGATGGGAGGGTTTAATCATTAGTATTTAGTTACTGCTCAGTCGGTGCCTCTGCCATTTTGCTGGTGTGTGTGTGTGTGTGTGAGAGAGAGAGAGATATGTATCTTAGAGCTTCTTTGGCCCTTCCTCACCCTAGAATTCTCATCTTACAATGACCCTTCTGCTTTAAGGAGGGCTGCTTGTACTCGGACGTGAGCGTGAACGCAGGATCAATTATGTTCAGCAGAACCTGTTACAAAACCCAGACCCTTGAACCGGTTGCTCGGGGGACCCCCGCCCCCGCAGCCCGGCCAGCGCTCCGGTGGGACGCTGGGGAGGGGTCTCCATCTCCCACACGGCTCCCGAGCCTGCCGGGACATGACGGCGTGCTGCCATTTGAGAAGGAGGAGAGCAGGAATGTGACCGGGGGGCGGCACATTCCTCACTGTCCCCGGGGCCGGGTTTCCCGGGCTGCACTGGGTCCTCAGGACAACCCTGCAAGGGAGGGAGACGAGGAAAGGGGGTCCCCTGAGGGTCAGATTCCGTGTCCGGGGCCGAGTGGGCGTTGGTGGAAGAGTCGGAACTACACCCTCAGGACCCCGGTCACGGGGGCTTTGAGCCCTGGAGGGCCAGAGGAGGTGGGAGGAGGTGGGAGGGCGAGTCCCGTGTTTGCACCAAGAGCCCCCCAGCTGGGATGCGTGGGGGGTGGGGACATGTGTGCTAAGAAAAGGCCTCGCTCAAGGATGTTGCTTCTTTGTTCTCAGGGCTTGTAAATATTAAACACAATTGCGCGTGAACTCGTGCCCCAGCCGTGCCCCAGCCGTGCCCCAGCCGCCCCTCCTGCCCCGGGAGGTACTCAGTGCCCTCTCCCTGGGGAGGTTTTTCAGGAACGACTGCGCGTCCACACAGCCCCGGGGCTCGCGGCTGCGGCCCGGCCTGGAGGCTGTGAAGTCTGGACACGTGGGTGGCGGCACGTTGTCCCGTGTTGCACGGAAACGCCGTCCACCTTGCTTCCAGGCGCGGCGGCCCCCTCCTCGCGTGGAGAGTTGCGGCAAAGGTCTTGGGTTTTGAGTGGGTTTTGGAGGCAGGGGACAGGGATGTGGCATCGTGGCCTGCACCATGTCACCCCGCCTGCATTACTCAAGACGTCTGAGACCGCCGGGGTTGCTCCTGGCGTGAAGGGGCCACCCTCTCAGCGAGGCCGTTGCTGCCCTGGCAGGTCCTCGGGCACCCAGGGGCCCTCGGAGTGTATGTGACTCTTCCAGCAGTCTCTCGGGGTGGGCCTGGGCTTTCTGAAGGCGAGAACCACAGTGCAGTACGCTGCCCTCCCCCCCGCCGGGCTGAGTCTGGGGGGGACGCAGTAGGTATTACCAAGGTCCTTGCCCCAGTTAGGAGAGTAAATCTCACGTTCTCAGGTCAGAAATAGATCCTCTTTCCCCGTTAAGCGTGTGCTGGGGCCTGGGCGTGGTAATCCCGTGGCCGCCGCGGGCTGGGGAGACACAGCCGCCCTCTGTCCCCCACAGCCCGCTCCGCGCGGGCTGTGGGTTCCGGCCGGCCACGGCACCAAACGGTTAACACCGAGGCCGGCACACAGCCGGATCTGCGTCCAGGGAGGAGGCGGCCTGCGTTTTCTCCAGGGTGGGGGCGGGGCGCCGGGCCCGGACGCTGACGTGTGTGCGCTGAGTTCAGGCCCCTGGCTCCGCGCGGGGGGGAGGGCGGCCAAGCGGCCACGCCCTGGTGTCTGTGGGGGTCAGGAGCCCCCGGGGGCCCGCAGGCCGGAGCTGGGCTCTGCTGCAGAACTGGAAAGACTGGCCCTGTGACATTTCCTTCTGACTCTCCCTCGGGGTGGCTCATTCTGGAGGCAGGAAAGAATGTTCTACGCGACAGAGACGTGCCTCCTGCCAGGAGCAGGCGGGACGCGCCTCCGGGCAGCGCGGCCGAGCCGCCCTCTGAGGTCACGGCCCCCGGCCGGTCCCCTGCCCAGAGCCACCCTCGGACGGAACGCCCACCCCAGGGGTCCTGGCCGGGGACATCTGTTTACACGGCCACATCTCCGGTGAAAAGTTCTGAAACAGGATTAGGAAAATATTTTCTGGCCGGAGAAGTCTCCTCACTTTCTCTGCAGAGCTGCGTGGGCGGCCACGTCAGGGGCCCGGGCGAGGGGGCTGGGGGCTGGGTCCCACGGGAGGGGCTGCGAGCCGTCTCCCACCGTGTGCCCCCCCCGGCACCCCCCAGAAAGTCAGAGTGACTGGAGGTCCTCGCGCCACTTGAGTCCCTGTGGCCACGCGTGTCTCCCTCGCGCCTTCAGCGTGAAGACAGGCGTTTCAGGGGGACTCACGTCTCCATAGGGAGAACGTTAATAAACGCGTTCTGTATACGCACAAGTGGCATCTTCTAAGGGGAAAAGCACCAACTGCTTTTCACGTCTACAGCAGCGGATGAGAGGGGGGAAAGGCCGCGGCGTATGGGTGCCGGGGCGGTGGCTTTGACCTCCGCCCCGTCGCCGCCTGCGGGACCCCCCACCCCGGGGGAGGGCTCCGGACGGGCGCAGGCCCCGGGCCACCTGTACTTCTGACCCCGTGGCTGTGAGTCGGCGGGGGGGTCCCCGCAGCCCCCTCTCTGGTTCGATCACCTGATGGAGTTTACAGGATCAGGAAGACGCCCTACTTACGTTTACTGGTTTATAACAAAGGACACCACTCGGGAGCAGCCGCAGCAGGGCAGAGCAGCGTAGGATAGGGGTGGGGGGGACACGGGGCACCCCCTCTCAGCGTCCCCCACAGGGTCCCCCAGCTGGGAAGCTCCGCACACACTCTCCTGTGGGGAGTTTATGGAGGTGTTGTGGCCTGGCACGGCCGACCCAGCTGTGGGTGACAAACTGGGCCGCCAGGCCCCTCCCCTCTCTGGGCAGGCTGAGGGTTCCAGCTCCATCACCTCGCCCTCGCCCTTCCGGGGGCCGACCCCCAGCCACCTGCACAAGAGACAGGCCCCCCCCCCGGAAACTCTCAGAGGTTTAGGGGCTGTGCCCCCAAACAGGGGTAGAGACCAGGCCCATGTTGTCGCGTGTCATAGGGGAAAGCACGGGAAGCCACAGGGCATGCTTGTCCAGGGGAATGTCCAGGGGACTGCAGAGGGAAGGGCAGAGTAAGGGACACGGGGGACCCGTCATCTGCATTTGCAAAGAGAAGCCCTCTCCCTAGCTGATGCCGCAGGCTGCTTCTGTCAAAATGAGAGGTTCCGGAGGTTTCTCCTCGGGCCCCCACTCGAACCTCCCTGCCCCTGGAGCCCCGACCCCGTCGGTGGGAGGATGGCTCCGGCCTTTGGAGACAGCGGAGCAGAGGAAACCTGCGTCGGAGAGGGTGCGGGCTGGCGTCAGCCGTCTTTGCAGGAGGCCCCTGGCGGTCAGTCCGCTGCGACCGTACTGGTGGCTCCTGGCCGGGGGAGGGGCACTGCGTGACGCGGCGCCGAGCGTGCGTCTCCGTGTCCGGGGGCAGCTGCCGTGGGAGCCGGCGTCGCAGGGGAGGCCCCGGGCCGCCGGCCGAGGCTCCCGCCGAGCGGGGGACAGTTGGGCCGGCAGGTCCTTTGCTCAGGATGCTGCTGCCTGAGGCAGGGGAAGCAAGGATGAGATTCTCTTTCAAGTACAAAGTCCCGAAACTGTATGTGTGTGCGGGGGGCTGGTATTGGACCTCCAGGCACACCCCGGGGGTGAGGGCAGGCCGGCTTTGAGGACGGGCGGTTCGCAGAGTGGCCGCGGCCCTCAGCGCGAGCGAGCCCGCGTCCCCCAGACTCAGCGCCGGGGGCGGGGCGGGGGGGAGCGGTGCCCGCCGCTGGCCATGCCTGCCCGAACACTGAGAGTGTGTGTTTTCTCCACAGCACCAATGTCTTCACTGACTTGGCTCTTTATCCTTTTTTTTTTTTTTTTTTTTAGCTTAGGGAAGGACGAAAAAGCCAAAGACGTGAAAATGGAGGGGCGAAGTCCTTCCCGAGTTTCTAGAAACAGTCTGCCCAGAACAGCGGCCGTCCTGCGGCTGGGCTCATGTGACCTGCTGGAGCGCTTAATGGCCCCATTGTGTGAGGGACACGGCAGCGATTCCTCTGGAATTCCTAGAAAGGGCGGGAGAGGCAGGATTTGGGCAGCGAGGGGACTTGGAGCCCGGGTTCTGGGGTGGGGGCGGGAAGGCAGGGGACGCGCCCAGGCCCACTGGTCTGTCACGGGGGCGGGGGGTGGGGGGAGGGCCTCTTCCTGGGAGACAGACTCCAGAGTCACGTCGTTGGGTCGTTGGTGGCTGGTGTCCCTTGTTGTCCCCCTTCTGACCCCAAGACTGCAGAGAGCGAGCCCCCTCTCTCGGTCTGCGCTCCCTCCCGGGGACACTCCCTGCCAGCCCGCGTCCGGCCGGGTCTTCTGGGCCTCTCTGTGCGTGGAGCTGGTGACGGGCACACGCATGTGTCACCTTCCCCCTTTTAACACCGGCGTGTGTGCGCCCTCCCCTTCTCAGCGCCTCTCCTCCGGCGACATCTTTCCTGGGCCCCCCCCCGCCCCCCGCCAGTCCGTGAGCAGCACTTTGGGACCCGAGTCCCTCAGCCCTGGCCCCCGGCGGGCAGCCCCACGCCCGGCTTCCCGCTGGGGGAACTGAGGCCCCGGGAGGCGGGCTGCCCCGGCCGCGCCGTCTGGCCCCGCCGGCCGAGCATCCTGGTCCTGAAAGTGGGGATTTGTTGAATGTCTAAATAGTCACTGTTATTACTCTAAATATTTAGTGTGAGAAAGCTAAACAGAAGGAAAACTTTATGTTAACTCAGGAATTTTGGGAAGATATCAAAGATACTAAACAGAAATCAAGAGGCCCTTTCTGAAATATTTTGGAAGTATGTTAAGACATTTATTTTTCTTTGCCCGAGTTCATATATTCTTTCACATTTCCAGTCGGTGTCGCGTCTGGTGGGAGGCTGCGGGCAGGGCCGAGAGGGGCTCCCTGCTCTGTAGGTGCGGCAGGCAGACCCCGCCGGGCAGGGAGCCGGGGGCCTGGGGGCGGGGGGCGTGCGCCGGGGGTCCCGGGGGTCCCGGGGGCGCTCGGGGGCCTGGCTGCGGGTGCTGGGCAGGCTGCCGTCAGCGAGGCCGCGAGGCGTGCGTGCCAGCGGCCTCTGCCACGTCGGCGCTGGGCCCTGCGGATGCCGGGGAGGCCCCCGTCCCTGTCACTCCTCACCGCCCCCGGGCCGGCGGTCATATGGTCTTCATTTTGTTCACTGCAGAGCCGGCGCTCGCCCGCCTGCAGCTGGACAGAAATGGTGGACGTGGCGACCAGCCCCCCAGGCGGCTGCGGGCCCTCTTCCTGTAACTCGAGATGCGTGTTCTTGCCCGTATCACAGGAAGCAAACCTCCCCAGCGTGCGCCGTAAATTTTCTGGGTGGAGGAGGCCGCCCGGGGGCTGTGGTGCGCGAGTGCAGGGAGAGACCCTCTTCCCCGGGGGGTGCGGGGGCTGGGGGGGGCAGAGACCTCGGGCTGTGCGGGTCGGGCCGTGGGTGCCACAGGCATACACACCGACCCTGTGACCACGGCTCCCATCCCAGCGTCCAGCCCCTTGTCATTCCAGAGACCCCCGGACTTGTGTGACCACCCGCCCCCCACCCTTAAAGAAAAAAACCAGCTCGGGGTCAAAGCAGCCACCAGAACTCAGAGGTGCGCCTCTCACCCCCGTCGTGGTTGTGACACAGTTCAGACTCGCACCCCTGTGCGAGGCAGACGGCCGGCACCGTGGGTAGGACGCCTCCGCGGCGGCGGAGGGGGGGGCCAGGCTGTCGCGGCATCCCGCGTCCCCCGTGACCTCTCTGCATACTGAAGACCGGCGTGCCCTCTGAGCAGCCGAGGCGTGACCGCCCGCGGGCAGCCGGCGTGCTGAGCACCTGACCGTGGGAGAGCCCGGACGGCCCAGTTAATGGCGACGGGCGTTCGTTGAACATTGACTCGGGGTGAGACCCCAGTGGTGAGCGCTTCGGCGCCTGTGCCCCTCGTTCAAGGCCCTGGAGGGAGATCCGGCTTTGGGGAGGGGGGACTTGGGGGCTGGGGGCGCCGAGGCGGGGAGCTTGGCGGTCACCCGGTCATTGCGCCCTGAGATGGGGCGGTGGCAGGAGGTCGCCCAGGCCCCCCGCTCCCACGTCCGGTCTCAGCCAGGGTGCCGGGCGGGTGTCTAAGGTCCTCCACGCCGGGCAGAAGCGCGGTGGTCTCACTTCCACCGTGTGCGACCGGGGCGGGTTGGTGTGTGAGGGCTTGGTGGGGGGGTCAGCTTCCCACCCGAGGGCCCCACCCACTCGCCGTCCCCACGGTCACTGCCCGAGGAGCCCTTGCTCCGTGCCGGTTGCCCGCCGGCGGCGCTGGGAGTGTGTTTCTTCAGACACATGGCGCTGAGGGGTGGTCTCACTGCGCTGCAGTCAAATCCTGGGGGGAGGGGGCTTCCTCCGCACGGCCGTGCAGAGACATCAGGGTCGGGGGACAGAAGGGAGGTCACACGGCCCCGGCAGGGCACGTGTGAGTGGCTCTGCCCCTCCCACCCCCACCGGGTGGGTGCGAAGTGCAGAAGGGTCCCTGCAGGGTGGGGTCGGGGGTGGGGTGGGGGGGTTGCCTCCCTGAGCTGGGCTGGAAGCGTGGACTGGAGCGGCGCTCGGCCTTCCCCGCAAGAGGTCTGGACGGCCCCTCCCCACCCGCCCGCCCGCCCGCCCGGGGCTCGTGGGGGGAGGGCCGCAGACGGCGGCCCGGGGGCCCATGGGTCCTCCCCCCGCACGGTAGCCTCAGGCCCTGCTGTCGCTGACGTGGCAACCAGAAACCTCCTTCTGGGACACGCCTTCCCTGTGCTGTTCTTCGAAGTCTCTTCAATTATCTGCCTGAAGGAAGAAAAAAAAAAAAGAAAGAAAACATTCCACGTGTCTGGTGGAAGAATGTTAGTCCTGGGCGTGGAGCATGGCGTGCACAGCCTCACAAGTCCGGGGCCTGCGGTGACCACCTCTGGCTCTCAGTGGGGGGGGCGGGTGAGCATGGTGCCGACCCCCGGAGGGAGCTGCGGGGGGGCCCTGTCCCTGGGACCGGCAAGGGGTCCTCCCGGGGGTCCCCTCGGCCGAGCCAGGCGGTCACCGGACAGCCAGCCCGCAAGCCCCTGGCGGGCGAGGCCTGCGCGGCGCTCACCCGAAGGAAGCGCCTCTCTCGGCAGGGGACCGGCTGTTAAACCGCGATTGCGCCGGGATCAATAAGTGCATGTCACTGCCGGGGAGCGCGACAGGAGACCCTTCATTTCCGTGCGTCTGCGGGGTCTCCCCACCTGTGCCCCGGGTCCTCTCCCTCCCTGCCTCCGCTCCGTGCCCGTTCTCGGGGCCCTCGAAGCCCGGCGACCTCGGAACCAGGCTGAACTCGGGACGGCGCCTGTCTTCCCTCTCCCCGGGGTGGAGAGTCGCCGCGGAGCCCCCGGCCGTGGGCTCCCGGGAGTCAGAGACACTGGTGTCCCGTCTCCCTCTCCGGGCGCCCTCTGCCCTGCGGGCTTCTGGGACAGCGTGCCTCCCTCTTTGTTCTGCGGCGGCTGCTTCCCCGTCCCCTCTCTCGCCGTCCCCCCTCGCGGACTTCTGCCGTCCACTCCACAGCGAGCGCCCTCCCCTTCTTGGCAGGAGTCTTACATTCTCTGGGGCGAGTGCATGTGATTTCTGCCTCACGGGGGGCCCCCGACGGGGTCAGCCGGCCCCGAGAGCCCACGTCGCCTGCGCGCCGCCCTCCCCGGACGGGACCGGAAGGCGAGGAGCGGGCGGCAGAGCTGGGGTCCCCAGTCAGCCTGCGGCACAGCCTCACCCGGGGTGGGGCGGCGATGCCCACGCCACCAGGCCGTCTGCTGTGTTGGGTTCAGAAACGCTGGAGTTTTAGCACCTTGTTCCTCTCTCTTTTTTAGGCATTTTATTTCTTTCTTTGTAGAGAGAGAGGGGAAGGGAGGGAGGAAGAGGGGGAGAGAAACGTCAGTGTGTGGTTGCCTCTGATGCGCCCCCTACTGGGGACCTGGCCCGCGACCCAGGCATGTGCCCTGACTGGGAATCGAACCGGCGACCCTTTGGTTCGCAGGCCGGTGCTCAGTCCACTGAGCCGCACCAGCCGGGGCTAGCGCCTCGTTCCTTGAAGGAAAGAATCTAAAAGTCACTCCTCTGAGACGGGAGAAAGGAGAACAATCCGCACCCCCCTGCTGCCAGGCGCTTCAGGAGGCGGCTCCTCGGCCTCCTCTGGGCCCAGAGAGTGTGCGATTTGGGGGAAGCGCGGTGATGGCAGCTGCTCTGCGCTCCCTGCCGGACACGGACCCGCCCCCCCAAGTCACCGGGGCGCCTGTGCACGGCCTTTCCTCGTCTGAGCCCCCGTGGCCCTGGGTCTTGGAACGGCAGGGCGTCTTCAGCCCCGTGCCGGACACTGGGGCCTGTGTGGCTTCGTCTTCTCAGCAGGCAGTTTCCCTGCAGAGGTGCAGCCGCAGGCTGGGGGGCTGTGGGGCTGTGGGGGCTGTGGGGCTGTGGGGCAGGGGTGCCTGCCTCCTGTCGGCCCCCCTGGCGCCCCCGGGAAAGGGGGAGCGCTGGTGCGGGCTCACATAGCCCGTGTGGGCGGCAGCACAGCTCCTCCTTGGCCCCATTCGGACCTTCCCAGGGCTCTGCTTCCTCGGGGGCCAAGTCGGGGGGGCGAGGGGGGGATGCAGCTGTCCTCTGAGCTCCCTGAGAGCAGGGCGGGGGGAGGGGTGAGGGGCCCCCAGGCACAGCTCCATCCCTTGTGGGGGGGCTCAGCCCCCACTGGACCCCACGGGCCTCCCCCCTAAAGGGGAGTCGGGTGTCTGTGCCCACCAGGTAGGAGACATGGAGTCAGCCCCTGCTGGGTCAGCAGACGCCGGGGCCCCCCCCCCCGCCGGGGGGTCTGAGTGTGGCCGCCTCCCTCTGCCAAGTCGGGGCGGGAGGTGGGGGGACGTCAGCTGCGCCTGCCTGCTGCAGCCAGGATGGCGGGGGTGGGGGGCGGTTTTTCCTATGGTATTTGGCTGAAATCGAGGGGGGAATTGCAGAGATGGATTTTGGTTTAGTTAGACCACCCTTTCCCGGGCCTTTGTTGCTGGGGGAGGGGGAGGGGGCCGGCTTTCTTGCAGCTTTTCTTGTCTGAGCCTGCTGGCGGCTCCTGATTGGAGATCCCTGCAGGGTCCTGGCCAGGACTTATGGGCTGTGATAAGGAATGTCAGAGGCCGGACGGCACTCAGCTCTTTTTTTTTTTTTTTCCTTCCCTTTTCTTTTTTTTCTCTCAAATTTTTGGCTCCATTTATTTCTACATATTTATATAGTTTATGGTTCTGCTGATGTTGTAGGAGACATATTTTTGCATTAGAGTTTCTGAGTTTATTGCTGACGCACAGAAATTTAATTTCTTTTTGACTTTTTTTTTTTATTTTTTTTTCCCCCTACATACCTCTCAGTAATGGCTCTGCCTCCTTCCCTCGGCTCTCGGCTGTAAACAAGCGACCTTTTCTGCCGCCTGTTTGGTGGGGCGCTTTTCACACTCGTGTGTTTTTCTTGCTGATTTTGCCGTGGAAACAGCCCCAGAGCCTAGTGCTGGGTGTTCCTAAGTCCGGGTGTCTGCTCAGCCTCGGGGGGCGGGGCGGGGGGAGACTCCGTGCTAATGAGGCGACCACGTTTACAAGGTCATCTTGAAACCTAAGCGCGTGAAGTAGTGATGGGAGAGCCAGCTGCGAGGAGAGGGACCCTCGGAACCCCGACTTCGTGCTCCCCGGGCCTGCGGTTGGGAAGTCACCGCCTCGCGGTCCGGGGCGCCGTGCTAGGGCGTAACCCAGCTCCCGCGGGCGCGGGGGTCCAGGGTTCTCGCTCTCAGCCCCACCACATCCCTCGCGAGCCTCTTCTCCCCACATGTTGTCTTTTTTTTTTTCTTTTAACAGTTGGAGGTGTAGCCGAGGCACAGTGACATGCACACGTTTAACATGTACAGCTTGATGAGTTCTGAGACAGGCCACTCCCGTGAAACCGTCACCTCAGGTTCACGGCCGTGAGTGCGTCCCCCCCTCTCCCCCCCACCCCCCACCCCCCCGCCGTGGGCGAGTTTGCATCTCCCGTAGCGCCACAGGCGGGAGTCACGCCGCCTGCCCCTTTGACCCGGAGTCCTCGCTCCGACAAGACCCGTGGGGAGGCGCGCGGCGACGGCGTGCCCCTGCGTGGCGCCGAGTCGGCCCCCTGCACGGGCCCATCCCCGTCGGGCCCCCCGCCGATGGCTGGCCGGGTGGTCTCCAGGTTTTCCCTGTTGCAGTGCAGCTGCCGTGGACCGCTTTCTCCACGACATCTTTCCAGTCGGGCAGGAATGCCCTGTCCTGCCTTCTGCCGCGTCCCTCCTTCCTGGGTCCTCCTGCTGCCGCGGAGGTCCGGGTGTCCGGTCCGAGGCCTGCCTGCGGGTCCGCCGGCCGGCTGGGCTCCGGTCTGGGGGGCCCCATCTTCGGGTCAGCAGTGACTTATCTGGGGGCCCTGGGGGTCGGTGCTGGCGGAGGCTGCGGCCCGGGGCAGTTCCTCGCCGCAGACGGTGATTTTCACCCAGCATGCCACAGGAGTGCGTGAAGCCTGCCACACCTGACTACTCACTCACTCAGTCAGGGCCACGGACCTCTGGTCCCTTATGCTGTCAAGCAACAACAACAACAACAAAAATATGCCACCAGACAGCGCAAGAGCCTTCTGGTATGACCGAGTCAGAAGTGTGCCTGTTTTTTTGGTCAGATCGGCCAAAAATACATTTTTGGGGGGTGCTGCGGACTTTTAGTAACAAGTTCATGCACCGGGAGATGACAGAGGTCAAAAGTCGCCTCCCCGAGGGTGGCCGTCTTTGTTCTCCGGCGAACTCGGGCCCAGCACACAGCAGTTCCGCCGCGGCGGGGGCACCCACGTGGGGCGGGGGTGCGGGGACGTCGGGCGCGCTCGTCTGGGCATCTCCCACTGACTGCCGTGGGCCATTCGGAGCTGGGGGTACCCCGCACGCCGGGGCCCTTCTGGTTCCCCGCAATCGGCATCCTGGGCGCCTCCGCTGCACAGGGGACCCCGGAAACAGAGGGTGGATCAGGGTGACAGGGAGGGCTGTAGCTGTGCTCCTGCCTGGGGGGGGGGGACGAGAGGAGAGGCAGCGAGGAGTCCGCCTGCTTGTGTGTGTGTACGCGTGTGCGTGTGTGTGTACGCATGTGCGTGTGTGTGTGTGTTGTGTGTCTTTGGTCCTTTCCCAGCGTCACGGCTCATTTGTCTTTCCCGTTGGGTTTTGCGTGTGAGTGGAAAGAGCAGCACCCACCAAGACGCTGGTGCAGAAGACTTGCCGCCCCTGCACCTCCCTGCCCCCCGGCCCCCCGGCCCCCCCCCCCCGAGGTGGCAGGGGAGCTCCCCCCGCGGAGAGCAGCCCCGGGGCGCCTGTGCTTCTCCACGTGACCCGTAGGCCAGACATTCCAGCCGTCGTCAAGAAATAGATTTTCCTTTTTTTCTCCCCCCGAGCCGGGGCAGTCTGGCGACAGTGTTCCGAAGGAGGAGCAGGCTCCCCAGGCGGTTACAGTTCAGGCTACGCGGAGAGGAGGATTAATTCTTTTTTAGTTACAGTCGCAATTAGGGAAGATGGAGGAATGCAGTCGCAGGCGAGGAGATTTATGGCGAGGGCAGGCTCCGAGCAGTGCCACGTAAGGAATTTCGAGCTCTCGGAGCGGACAGCTGAGGCCCGGGGACAGGGTGGAGGACAGCGGGGGCACGTTCCGCAGGCCTCCTCTCTTTGTCCTGTCCGGGTTATTTTGACCGATTGCGTCATGGAGGAAGGAGCCGCGGTCCGAGGCCCGGAGGGCGCTGCAGGGGTGTGGCGGCTCCTCCGGGCGGGCGAGGATTGCAGTCTGGGTTATCACAGTTCTGAGAACTGCTGGGGGGGGGGGGAGGGGGGAGGTGTGGCCGAGGAGGGCTGCTGTGGCCGGAGTGGGAGCACGTCTAGCTTTTCAGGGAACAAAGCCGTGTGAAATTCCACGTTCCTCTCACACAGTAAAGCACTTTGTGTTAAACATTCACATTTTATGCACAGTTTATTTGCAAACACCTAGAACTTCAGAGTTGGAATGGTTTCTGGCAGCGCCCGTCTGGCCCAGCGTAAAGCCGAGGTGGCTGAGAAAGCGTGTTCTCCGTGAGCACTGCTCCCCACGGCCGCGGTGCCGGCCTTCCCCGAGGTGCCCTGCAGCTTCGTGCCTTTGAGGGGGGACCCCCCCATCCATGGAGCCAGGCTTGCTCTTCCCGAGTCTGTGTGTCCAGAGCAGATGTGGTGACGTTTGTCCCGGCCAGCCTCTGTTCCCAGAGCGCTGGGCCCTACAGTCCCCTTCTCAGCCACGACAGGACATGCTGGTGTCCCTTAAAGCCCAGACCTGCTGTCCTTGCCTCCTGGACCGCAGGGAAGGAGGGGGCGATGCGTGGTGACCCTGGGCTCAGACGAAGAGCCCGTCCCACCTCTGGGGCCTTGGTTTTGTTGTTGTTGAAGTTGTCCTTTTAACATCCTCACCCGAGGATCTGTTCATGGAATTCGGAGAGAGAGGAAAGGGGGAGCCAGACATCCATGGGAGAGAGAAACATCGATGGGTCGCCTCCTGTAACACACCAGGACGGGGGCTCGAACCCACAACCTAATCGGTGCACAGACAATGCTTCCACCAACTGAGCCGCCCACCGCCAGGGCCACTGGGTGCTTCCTCCTGGTTCCCAGCCTCCGGCTCTGCCCGATCGCTGCCTCTGTCCCCAGCTCGGCCCCCACACCTGCCGCCACGCGGCCCTCTCCGCCCGCAGAGCCCTGCTCCTGCCTATGTGTCCCCACTTCACGCGTCGCTGGAGGCAGTTTGCAGTCGGGCGTGCCCCGTCCAGCATCGCCGCCCCATCCTCCCCCAAGGGGCTGCCCCACAGTGCCCACTGGCCAGGGCTCCGGTGCTGGGAGGCCCGTGCTGTCCACACCGCCCATGCCGTCTGGGTTCCTCCTGCCTGGCCCAGACACAGGTGGGCCCCCGTCCCCCCAGAGGCCCTCTGTATCTGGGTGACCCCACGTGGCGGCGGAGCCCTGCAGAAGAGACGGGATCCTATGATCCTGTAACGTTCAGGTGTAGACCATACCCAGACGGGAAAGATCTGAGCTGGAGTAAATGCGGGCTTTGTTGTACAGCAGCTAGCAATTGCCCCGGAAGGCACCAAGCGAGCTGAGAGCTTTCAAATGGATTTCGGGGTATTTCGGGGGAAATGCCGAGGGTGAGCACCCACCGCTGGGTGGGCGTCACGGGCCCCACCCTGCACCGGAGGTGCGCGTCCTGCGCTCACGAGGTCGCCCGCACCCTCGTGGCCGCCCGGGGCTGGCTCTGACATGCGGTGGGACCGGGGCGGGGCCCGGCCCTGGCCTCGGCTGTGGGTCTGAAAGAGGGAGCCCGGGCGCAGAGCAGGAGCCAGTGCCCGGAGCGCTGGCTCCACACGAGGCGTCGGGAGCAGAAGGGACTTCGTAGAACCACAGGTCAGTTTTACGCGAAGCCAAGTGGCTTCATTTTTTTCCCGTCCTCCTTGGAGCCGTCGTCGCAGCGGAGCAGTGGGCGCGGGCCGAGGCGCTTTGCAGCAGGGCTGTGCCCCTTCAGAGTCTCGCGGCCTCCCCTCGTCCTCCTCTCTCTCCCCCGCTGCCCTGTGTCCTCTGCTTCCTTTGTCCCGACCGCCCTGTCTCCCCCTCCCCGCCACCAGAGGCTGGGGGTGGGGGTGGGGGTGAGAACCACTTTCCAGGACGTCGCCGTAATGTCAAGAGGGATGGGGTCCCAGGGAGCCTGTGAGCGGGTGGGGCGGCGCGTCGGGGCCTCGTTCAGGGTGTGGGACCCTCTGGGGGTGCGGGGAGCTGCACCGTGTGCTGGGACAAGACACGGTGGCCGAAGAGGTGGTTGGAGGCCGGACCGATCCGTCCGGGCCAGTGGACGCAGGCGTTCCGCGAGTTGGGATGGAGAAGCCATGGCTGGGGTGGGGGTTGGGAGCGGCTAGGACTTGGGACAGTTTTGGACGCTCGGGTTGAGAGGCCCCGGGGACAGCTGAGCGGCGATGGGCAGGGGGAGCCGGGCAGGTGCTGCAGGAATCCAGGGGGCGGCCGCCATGTGGGCGGGGCCAAAGAGCCCGGGGTTTTCCGCGCCTTGTCCAGTGATGGTGGCACATGAGCTGCCGGGAGGGGGGGGAGGGAGGGAGGGAGGGGGGAGGTGCGAACAGTGGGGGCTGAGGCCCCCAGCACTCAGAGGTCTGGTGTTGCAGAGTCACTGGGCAAGACACCAAGAGGGCTGCCCTGTGAGGGAGGGGAGGAGCAGGGGAGATGGCCTCCTGACGGTCCCTTTAGAACCTTCTGGAGGCCCCTCGCTGCTACATGACAGGCGTGCAGAGACAAAAACACAATGTCCAAGTGAAAGAACAGATCAGAGCTCCAGAAACAATACAACTAAGCGGTGAAGAGACAGCCAACCTGTCAGACACACAGTTCAAAACACTGGTAACCAGGGTGCTCACAGGATGGGTTGAGTGTGGTTGAAAAATAGGAGAAAATGGGAAGGCTATGAAAAGTGAACTAAAGGAAAATGCACAGGGAACCAACAGCGATGGGAGGGAAACAGGGACTCAAACCAACAGTTTGGACCAGAAGGAAGAAATAAACATTCATCTAGAACAGGATGAAGAAACAAGAATTCAAAAAAATGAGAAGAGACTTTGAAACCTCCAGGACAACTTGAAACGTTCCAACATCCGAATCACAGGGGTGCCAGAAGGAGAAGAGGAAGAGCAAGAAATTGAACACTTATTTGAACACATAATGAAGGAGAGCTTCTCCAATCTGGCAAAGGAAGTAGACTTCCAGGAAGTCCAGGAAGCTCAGAGAGTCCCAGAGAAGCTGGACGCAAGGAGGAACACTCCAAGGCACATGGTAGCCCCATTAGCCAAGATGGAAGAGAAGGGAAAAGCCAACCTCCCCTGTGGCGAGGGCAGTGTGCCCTGGGCCCGGGTTCTGGGCCCCTCGCCGAGGCTCACGCCCGTGCTGACCCCTGCCTCTCGCCGCTTCGTGGCCCCCCAGACCCTGGGCTTCTCTCCCGCCCGGCCTCCGTGGGGCCACGAGCTCCGAGAACCGCCACCGCAGCCCCTGTGCCCGACCCACCGAGGCGGCGCCGGTTCTTTGAAGAACTAAGACACAGCGACTGCGCTCACGCACCTTTCTGCACGGGTCATTCCCGCACTTGGCACAGCCGTTAACAGGTCCAGAGGGTCTTCGGCGACGAGTGTGCCGCTGACCCCCCGCCCCCGAGTGCCCCCCGCAGACGCAGGCCTGCTGCTCCGGGTGGTCAGGTCCCCGCCTCCCCTCCCAGCTGCCCACAGCACTTCCCGCCCTCGCCCACGCGCCTCGGAATCCACGCGCCTGCACGGAGGGCCACCCGTGTGCGTGGCCACAGGACGCCTTGTGATCCAGGCAGCCCGAGTCCGGGGCCGTCGGGCTGTCCGCGGGAGTTTGCCCTCGTCAGCAGCCCGGTGGCCTGTGCGCGGGTTCCCCTGGTCACTAGGCCGTGTCACTGCGGAGGACGGTGCAGGGCTTTGGGGACCCGTGTCCCCTCCTCAGAAGCCCCGAAGACTCCAGGTCCCAGCAGCTCCCACACCAGACTTGGGCCCAGTTGGGGGGGGGGGGAGTTGGGGAGGAGCTGCAGACTTCCTGAAGCTTCCATGGAAAAATGAGATGACGCCGCCATCTCCAGTGCTTTAGTATCTGGCCGGAGACCTCGGTCCTGAATCTGGGGCAGGGCGCTCAAATGCAACTTCCTGGGGCTTTTTTCCCAGTTTCTTTTTTTTTTTTTCAGGGGAGAAGGCGCCGCCCGTCGTCCATCGGCTGGGTCTCACGCCTTCAGGTGTGAGGGGAAGGACTCCGGGGTGGGTCTGTTCCGTAAAGCACCCAATCCCAGGCCTGGGTCAGGGGGCGCCCTCCGCTTCACCGGTCACACGGGGGCCATTCCCGAGGATGTCGGCTCAGGCTTGAGGGCGGCGCAGGCACGCCCAGGTGCTCCGGGTCATGTGGGGGGGGCCTCACGGACCCCCCGCGCCAGGGCTCTGAGCGGTGGGGGCGCTGGGCCCTGTGGGTGGCATCCTGGTAACTTTTCCTTTTTTTGACTTTTAATTGACTTAGTCTCTTAATTTTTATGTCTCTCTCCGTCGTGCGGATACACAAAGCTCCACGCCTTGGAAGGCAGCCAGAGGCATTCAGTCATTTGTAATTATTCATAAAACTCGAGAATCCAGGATTATCCTAAGTCATGATACCCGTAGCGGAAACAAAACTTCGGTGAATTAAAAAAATGCAGGTCGGGGACAACGAGTTCCTTTGAAAGGCCTGGAGGTTTAGACGTTCGCGTTAAGTGGCCCCCACTTTCAGTGTAGAGTGAGTTACGCTGGTTTTCCCCCTCCCCCCTCCCTCCCTCACCCCCCGTGTCCCCGGGTCCCCTGCTGGCAGCATGTCCTCACCTGGAAGCCACCCGAGGCCCCCTCCCCTCTGACTCGGGCCGCCTCTGCCGGCTCCACGTGGTTCCCGGTCCCTGAGGTGCTGTGTTGGCCGGGGGACCCTGGATAGGGAGTGCGGCATCTCAGCCCGCGTGCTCACCTGGGGAGTCGGGGCAGGTACCCGCACGGGTCACGGAGCCGCCTGAGGTCCCGTGCACGCACGTGGGCTTCATCTTGTCCCCTGCCCAGAGTCACTCACCCACCATGGAGGGGTCTCCTCACGCCGACTCCAAGCTTGCACCTGGCGAGGGCTGAGCATGGCGCCCACCCCGACCCCTGCGCCTGCTGTCGGGACCGCAGGCCAGTGTCGTTTCCCTGGGGACACGTTGGTTTGTGATGGGATGCTAGGCAGCTCTGCCCGGGGGGCCCCTGGACATTTGTGTTCACTGACCTTGTCCAGGGATGCTTACCTCTGTCACCCCCGCCAGAGCCTTCAGGGACTGGACCAGCAGTCCCTACACCATGTCCCACACGCCCTCCTCCACGTCTGTGCCTTGACCCTGCAGAAGGGGACACCCCGCTCGGACCCGGAGTCCGCATGGTGAGGGCAGCTGGGAGTCAGAGACGCCCGACTGCCGTTGGCCGGACCCAGGGCCCACGGACCGAATCCCGTTCCCGGGGGTCTGCCCCGGTGCTCGGCCCGGGCTCCCCATCGGGCACAGCAGACCGCTGGCCCGCGTGGGGGGCCACGGGCAGGTCCCGCCCACCCGTAGGCTCCTGGCTGTTGGGCAGGGCGGTCACGGTGTGTCCACCTGGATGGTGGAGAGGACCTGGCGCTTCACACCAAGAAGGGAACAGAGTGGACAAGGGGCGGGCCTCCTCGGGCCTTGGCTGGTCACGCTTGAGAAGAATATCGCAGGCAGGGCTCATACTGCGAAGGTCAAGTCAAGGTCACTGTCATGGCCCTCTCACAGGTTCCTAGGCGCTGCCCGTGGGGTCCGGCCAGGGACCACCACTTGGAACCAGGGACTGCGGGGTTCTGCGGGGCGTCCCCTCCTCAGGCCCTCCCCGCCCGGCCTCCAGGACCTGGAGCACCCAAGTCATTCTGCTGCTGTGAATGACAGTGAGGACGCTGGTGTACGCTCTGCGTGTGTGCTCGCACACACTCGGCCGCGCACACGCGCCGGCCCGTGCCTGGCCTCACGGGGACTCGGAAACCCGAGTTTTCCTTCCTGACACAGTCGATGGTGAGAACCTCGGGGTCCGTGGCTCTCTCTGTACCGGAGGAGCACCAGGGGATGAGTGTTACTCCGTTTCGTCTCCAGAATGTTCTGTCTTACGGTTTTATGTTTGTTTGTTTCTTTATTCTGCTTTGAGACTATGATTTTCATAAAAGCTACCATTTTATCGAGCTTACCAAATGGATTCCTTTACCCACGTCCGTAAAATAACTACGTACTTAAAAAGCCATGATCCCGCCCGTCCTTCCCTTTTGGGACAACTTTACGTGTCGGTGCCGTTTTGTGCTGTGTTCGCGACGGTCCGCTCTTCACCGTCCTCCTGGGGTTTCCCTGCGTGTCGTCCCGTGTCTGCTCTCTGACGTGCCTCCGGCCGGATCTCCCGCCTCCGGTCCCGGGAGGGGTGCGTGCCGTTCACGTCGCGTCCCTATTCTTCTGCAGACGGCGCCGAGGCCGCGGCACGGGCTCTCCCGCCGCGGTCTCCCCGGTTCCCTGTTCTCCGCCCTCACGTGCGGGGCGCGCGCCGTCCCAGTGGTCCCGAGACCGTTCTCGCGTTAATTTCCCCTCTGGACCCGCTACTGACACCAGCGCTTGTTTTTAACTTCCGAGCGGCCGGGTGGTTGTGGCCGCCTCTCCCACTTGCATTCCTCATGGCGCGGTGCGCCACGGTCAGCTCTGCGCGGCGCCCGGCGGCACGGCGGCCACCTTCGCCTGCCCGCCCGCCCTGGGGCGCATGGGGTCTGGTGCGTGTCTCCGGGCCCCGGCAGGTGGGGCCCGGGCCCAGGTGCGTGTCTTCAGCTCCTGAGCTCCTTCCGTGAGGTTCTCGGCGGCTCCGTCTTTTCCACCACGCTCACCCCGGAGGTGTCGGCGAACACGCGCCAACGCGCCTCCTCGTGGGCGTCCCCGCCCGCTGCCACACAGAACACGTGCTCTCGCTCTCGGCTGGCCTCCCTCCTCGGTGCTGGGGGCCGAGCGGAGACCCCCGGCCGGCGGCCGGCGGCCGGCAGCGTGCGCAGCTTCTCCGCGGGGGTCTCCGCGTTCCCGTCTCCTTGTTGTCTCTGAGCGTCAGTGTCCCATCGGAGCTGGGCGTCCAGTCCGCTCCGCGAAGGTGCGTTTGTGTGGCTGCTTGGTTACCTGGAGGAGGAAGACCTATGGTGCGTATTTCAGTGCCCCCCACCCCGGATGGCCCTTGTGTCAGTGGGCGGTGCTGCTGAACCACGGCTTTGTATCATCTCTCCGCTTTCGGGGGACGCCGCCGCGCCACCGCTGCCTTCCCACGGTCCTCGGGTTCGCGCCCCCGCTCCGTCCTCAGGCCTGCGCCCGCGCTGTGTCCCTCCCTCCCTTCCTCTTCCTCGCCGTCTCTTTAAAGCGCGGCGACTTGGGTTTGCCCTGGGTGGTGTTGTTTTTAATTGGGGTGTTTTTCAGCATTGTTTTGAAAGGAGGGGAGCCGGACAGCTGACACTTATTGCCGCGTGTCATCGGCCTCGGAGTCCATTGTTCCTGTCTGGAAGCCTCCTTCCTCTGCCCGCGTCCCAGTCCCCTTTGATGGTTAGAGTATTAATTTCTTTTTATCCCCTCATTACGGCTGAGAATGCAAATGCTCTGTTTTCAATTCTACCAGCGGTTGTGTTAATATATCATGAAATTTACTCAATTATGTATTTCCTAATAAAGAACAGGATCTTCTGTCTGTTACGGAAGGTACAGCTTTCTTCGTTTTAAAACCCCGCCGAGATTTATGGTAAGACTTGAAATTTCTCTTTTTGCACTTCAGTGTTTTGATTTTTCATTAAACAGTTTTTTTTTTTTCAGTTCCATTAAAGCCTATGGGTGGGGGCGAAAGCAGGTTTACGGGTCATCTGGGAAGAGACACGCAGGTTGTGATTGTCACAGCAGCTTTGTCTGCGCTAAAGGCCGCCGCGGCGCCACCGTGAACCTGCATGCTCCCGCTGCCCCGTGAGCGACACACCGCACGGTGGGTGTCAGGTGCCCGGCGTACAGACCCCAACAACACGCCACGGAATGGTTACCAGACAGTGAACTTTCACACTGGATTTTGTCCTTCATCCTCATCAGCAGTTGAGACCAGTGAGTCTTCTCAGGTGGCGGGTCCCTCTGGAGTCCCGGCCGGGTGCCCTGGTGGCGGAAGCAGAGGCAGAGGAGCTCCTGGACACGAGGGGGCGGGGGCTGTGTCACGTGGGAGAGGAGGTGGTGCCGTGGTGCTCCGCTGGCGCTGCGCACGCTGCAGGGCTCTCGACGGCAGGCGTGCTGACTGTCGCCTGAGCGCCCCTCGCGTGGCTGGTGGGGGCCGTGTTTGGGGGACACGGCAGGAAGGACGACACAGACGCTCTGGAGAGCGCGAAGCAGGTCTCCTCAGGAAACGTCCTTGTGTTTCCCAGCAGCCGTGAAGGCCCACGTTGGAGCTGTGGCTGAACAAAAACGGAAAGGGTGCACGTAGCACAGCGGGTGCCTTCGAGAACCCTGCAAGGGCCGGTCACCGTCGGCAGACCAGTTGTGTGTTTGCAGGGGTGGGTCAGAGGAGGGGGTGGGCACGGACGCTCGGCTGCGCCCGGGGTGGGTTGGGGGGGACCACTGACCCCCCGCCGAGGAGGGGGTGAGGCGAGGAGAGCAGGGCCCGGAGCGGCCGGAGGGGCGGGTGTGCAGGGCCCAGCCGGTGAGCGGGGAGGCCGGGCGCTAACCACAGACCCACACCTGACCTTATTTGCAGATGTGGGTGGCGACCCGTTGTCACTCCTTGAAACCAAGTTAGTAGGTCACAGAAGCGTGCCTTGATAAGGAGCTGCTAGCACAGCAGAGGGACCGGCAGAGTGGGCCGGCGGGGTCCTCGGGGTGCCCTGAGCCCGTGCCAGCGGTCGGGAGCCAGGAACACCAGGAGGTGAACACCGGGACCCCTGGGTGCCCCGGCTGGCACCGCGGCTCATGTTTCTCAGACCCGAAGCCCTTCGGGGGCGGAGGGGGGGCAGCGTGGGACGGTTTAATCCACCGTGAGCGTAACTCGAGTCGGCTGCAATGTGACAGGTGTAAGAACGGCATCTGCTGCCTGCCCGGGGCCTCCAGAATCTCAGTCAGGAATGCCCCATGTGCTCTGCAGAGAAAGCGCTGGGCGCAACGCCTGTCCCAGGCCGCAGTTGTATCATTTTAGCCTCGCCAGTACAGATTGCCCTGAAAATGGAAACAAATCAATAAACATGAAATGGAAAGAACAAAGGCACGTTCAAGTTCAGCCACTGGATCCAGAAGTATAAATATTGACATTGTGAAGAAAAATGTTGACTCTAGAATCGGCAAACTTTTGACTTTGCTTGAACTAATTTTCTGCCCTCTACTCTAATAAGGGAAAAAGCGCCAACTTTGATGAAAGTTATTAAAATGTTCATCATACATTCAAAACTCAGTTAAAACGGGCAGACTCCAGTCCATTATTTATGACGGCTCCTTGCAAAGGTGGGCTTAGCATTCACCGTGCAAAGCCCACGGGGGACCAAGGCAGCAGGCAGGGCGAACCTGGCCGTGAGCCTGGAGTCGGAGGAAGAGAAGGGACGGCCCTCGTCCGCAGCCCCGCGGTCATCCCGCGGTGCCCGTCCTGACAGCCGTGAAGAAGTGTCCGCCTCCCTCGCTGCTCAGGGAGCTCTTCCTCGGTGTCTGTCCTCGGTCACTGCTGGGCAAACCAGCCGAGAACGTGGCAATGAAACTCTCGGTCGCACGGGCCGTCCCCTCTGCCGTGGCGGGACCCTGGGCAGCGGGGTGTGGTGTTCAGGCGGGGAGGGGCTTTCCGGGGCGTGGGGACGGACCGTGGGTGCACCTTCGTGGGGTGGGGGTGGCCCGACAGCTGGGCCCTGTGGAGTCCCTGAGCCGGGACAAGGCCTGGCTGGTCCCAGACACAAACACGGAAAGGCTGGAAGCTGCTCCCCGTGACGGAAGGAGGGTGACCAGAAAGCCTGACGGCATCGTTTTTAAAGAACGTGAGACTGTGCAAAAGCGATGGCTGGAATGGCCGCTGTACATATCACTGAGCACCCACATCCCTAGACATTCTGCTGGGTCTCGTGGCTGCAGTTCAACAACAGCGGAAGTTGTTACTCCTGCTAAAGGGAGCTCACCGAACAGCCAGCAACTTGACCGTTTCTGTTAGGAGAAAAAGACACAAAATGGGAGATTCGCCACTCTGAAAAGCTCACCGTGGGTGAGTGTGCACGCACACAGCGCCGCGTGACCACCGCCGCTGCCCCGAGTTCCCTGCACCCCACACGGCCCCCTCGCCCCCCGGCTCCCGGCAGCTCCTCCCCCGAGTTCCGTCCCCGGGACTCTGCCCGCGGCGCGGACCTCACGTTAGCGAGAGCACGTCTGTCCTTTGGTGACGGGCTCACACCGCCCCGCACCGTGTCCTTCAGGTCCAGCCGCGTCGCGGCCTGTGTTGGAGTGCCGTGACTTGCGAGGTTTGATAATAATCTCACTGTCTGCCCCTACTCCGTCCTGCTCACCCATGCATCCGCCTGTGGACGCGTGGACCCCTCCACCTCTGGCCGTGGTAAATGGGGCCGTTGCGAGCGGGGAAGTGTGAGTGTCTGCTCGCGCCCCTGCTGTCACGCCCTCGGGGCGCGCACGGACACACGGAGCTGCCGGAACAGATGCCGGCCCACATTGCGTTTTCGGAGGGGCCTCCCGCCGTCCCCCGCCACGGCCGCCCCCTGTGGTGCATTCTCTGCCGCGGTGCGGTGCGGTGCGGTGCGGCGGGCCTCCGGTCTCCCCGGTTCTCGCCGGCACGTGCTTGCGGGGCTGCGTCCTGGGGCCATGGCCGCGTTTCCCCACGACTGGTGGCGTCGAGCACCCGTGTGTGTGTGTGTGTGTGTGTGTGTGTGTGTGTGTGTGTGTGTGTGCGCGCGCGCCCATGCGTGCTCGTGATCTCTGGAGCAATGTCTGGTCGGGTGCTTTGCCCAAGAGTGTGGACTTGGTTGGTGTTCCTGTTGTTGTCGCGTCGCAGGAGTTCTTTACGTATTCCGCGTGTCCGTCCCCTGTCAGACTCGCAGCTCTCCTGCCCCTTCCTGCGGGTAATCTTTTCACACCCTTGATATTTAATTTTGATGACTCCCAGTTTCTCAGCCTGTGTGTGTGTGTGTTTTTTTCTTCTTGCGTGGCTTGTGCGTGTGCTGTAATGTCCTGGAGATCGCTGTGATACCCAGTGTCACGAACTTTTTCCCTCTGTTTTCTTCCAAGGGTTTTAGGGAAACAGGTATGTACAGATATCCAGGGTAATCTTACCAACCCCCCCCGACTGCTGGGTGGCACAGAGGTGGGTAAACCTTTCTAAAACTCACACGGATCCTCCTGGGCCCCCAGGTGGACTTTCGTGGGTAGCACGAGGTAAGAGTCCCGCTGCACCCCCCTGCAGGTGGCTGTCCAGTTCTCCCAGGGCCACGCGTTGAAAGACAGTCCTTTTTCCATTGGCTGGTGCTGGCACCCTGGTTGAAAATCAATACACGTGAGGGTTTATTTCTGGGCCCTCTGTTCTATTCCGGTCGGTATGTCTTCATTACTGTAGCTTTGGAGGACCTTAGGAAATCTTCTGAAGGACCCACACTTCCAGAGGTAGTTCTTTTTTCAAGATTCTCCCTGGCCACGTGGGGACCCATGAGAGGTTCCCTGAATTTCAGAAAGGCTTTGTTTCCGCACCCAGCACCGGTGGGGTTTGGGTCTGTAGGTCAGTCTGAGTAGCAGCATTTTCATCCCAGTACTGAGTACCCCAGCCCACGAACACGGGATTCTTTCCCCATTTCTATCCTCTGGATAGTCTTGTCGTTTTGCACGCTCCAGTTTTCTGCCTCCTTGGTTAATTTTTTTTTCTAATTATTTTATTCACGATGCTATCTTAAATGGAGCTTTAAAAAAATTTCCTTTCCAGATTTTCCGTTAGCGTCTGGAAGCACAGCTGATTTTGGCCCGTTGATTTGTGCCACATAACTCCGCTGAGTGTATTTATTAGCTCTAATTGTGTGTGTTGTAACTTTTAGCGGTTTTTGCAGATAAGATTTTGTCATCTGTGAACAAAGATACATTTAGTTCTTCCTTTCCGATTTGGAGACTTTTTACTACTTTATCTTGCCTCCTTTCTGAGGCTAGAACTTCTGATACTATGTTGCACAGAAGAGGCCAGAGCAGGCTTCCTTGCCTTGTTCCGGATCTTAAGGGAAAAGCTTTCACCTTTCATCTGGGTGTGAGGCTGGCTTTGGGTTTGACACATTTTATTAGAGACCAGAGTTAATCCAGCGCTGTTACCGTATCTGACTTGTCCCCAAGGAAACGACTCAACACGGCTTAGGAGACGTACATTTTCCTGGCCGAGAAGCAATCTCATCTGGCAAACGCTTTCAAAGGTGCTGTTTTGGTAATAAAATTGGCATACTTAAATGATGTTTTTGGGATTCCTAACGCCCGCTCCATTTGAAACTTCAGGGGGAAATAACAGCATGTTTCCATACGTTGAACACGCCCAGGGTTCCGGAGGGCAGGCAGGGCCCCGGAGCGGGGAGAGAGTGGGACGTGGCAGGCGGCGGAGGCCGGGGGGCGGGACAGCGGGCGGTGGGGGCGTGGAGAGGGTCCTTAAGGGACCAGGAGGAGCCGCTCTCCGTGGCAGGAAAAGGGGGGCCAGGAGGACGCTGACCCCTCCCCCAGCCCTCCGAGATGTGGGCGAAGGCACAGCCAGCAGCCCCGGGAAAGCAGGGCTGTGTTCGGAGTGGAAGGTGGAAGGCGTGTTGGGAGACAAGGGGCCGGAAGGTGGTCCGAGCACAGCCCGCAGACCCGCCGTGCTGGGGGGGGAGCGGGGGAGCGGGGGCGGGAGGCCCCGGGGCGGCGTCACGGCGTGGCCCCGGGGCCTCGCGGCCGTCGGTTGGGCGGATCGGCCCGGGCTCTCCAGTGAAGCAGAACCTGGATGTGTTTATATAAAGAGACTTATTGTAAGGAACTGGCTCCTGCGCCCGGGGGCTGGCAAGCCTGAAACCCATCGGCCTGGCCAGCAGCCGGGGCGCTCGGGCAGCGGTGCGCCGCATTCCTCCTTCCCCCAAAACCTCAGTCTCGCTCGGCAGGCCCCGCGCCGGGGCGGCGGAGGAGGCCCCGGGCTGCCGCGGAGGGTAGCGGCCTCCGTTTAAAGGCAGGCGATTGCAGATCTTAACCGCTTCCACGAAATTCCTTCCGAGCAACCCCCAGCTCGGTGTTGGATTACACGGCCGGCTCCAGAGCCTGGACAAGTTGACACATGACACTCACTATCACAGGGGCAAGGTTGACGCGCAGGCCAGAGAAGTTTCAAGGCCCCGGGACTCGCGGGAGGCTGGGGGCGAGTTCCCAGCCAGAGCCCCGTGTGTCCCCCCCCCGCCCCGCCCCCGTGAGGGAGGGCAAGTCAAAGAATCCGGCACTCCCCGCCCTCACTCCACTGCTCACTGGTCTTTCTCAGCCCGGGGGCCCTGCTAGGGTCTTCCTCCTGCAAGCCTGGTGGTGCTTTGCAGGACCGTGCACAGACACAGGCAGAAACCGTCGCTGGTTGCGGGGGGGTGTTTCAGATTCAGGGTGCTGCTGGTCCTTGTAGCTGCGGGGTGTTCGTACTTCGGGTCTGTGTTGGGTTTCTGGAGCCGCCGTAGCAGTGCGGCGGAGTGGTGGGGGGCTCTAAAGCCCTCATGTCCCCACAGTTCCGGGGGCCAGAAATCGGACGTCGAGGTGTGTCCGCAGCCTCTCCAGACTGAGGCCTCTCTCCCGGGCGCGCAGGGGCCACTTTCTCCCCACGTCTCCTCGTGGTCTGCCCCCTGGGTGTGTCTGAGCCCTCATCGCCTGTGCTCTAGGGACCTCATTTTAACCAACACCCTTTGGAGACCCCACCTCCTGACAGAGCCACATTCTGGGTCCTGGGCATGGGGGCTCCCCCGTGTGAGTGTCGGGGTCCGGGGTGGGGGGGGACGGAGCACATGGTCCGGCCCGCAGCCGGGCCTCATCTCGAATTTTCTGCCCTCTGGACGGGTGCAGCCTGTGTCCCCAATTTGATGCCCCACCGGGGTCTTTCACGGCCCCTCCGGGAGGCTTTCATTCCCGAGTCCCACACAGATCCGACCGCAGCGAGTTGGAGGACCTCGGCTTGGCCGCGGCGTCTGCCGGGCGTGGGGCCCCGCTCAGCCCAGCTTCCGGTCCCTCTGGGTCGGGCGCCCGGGCTCCCTCTGCCACTGACCTTTGCTCTCCGTGCCCCGAGCTCTACCGTGACCTCGCCTCGCCACCCGCCGCCGCGTTTCGGCCCACCGCTCCCCGGGCTATTTTCAGGCCCCTGGAACCGCTCCCCGGGATTTAGTGTTCTGCAGCGCGGACGCCGGCTGGCCTGTGCCCAGCGGTCAGCCCGCCGAGTCTCGGCTGTCTCTTCCCCTCCTGCAGTTCTCTCCGGCGCTCCCCCTTTCTTCCCGGGGCCGCCCCTCTGCCTCCGCGGGCCACGACCCACTTCCTAAGTTTCTCCTGGTTTCTTTCTTCCTCGTGACACACGTCTCTGGGAACAACTCTGTCCATGCCCCCCTCCCAGGGGGAGGGCGGGGGGCGGTTTCTGCGCCGCGTGTCCCTGTCCGTTCACCCAGGCAGCTCCTGCTGCCTGTCACTGACCCTGCTCTTCTGAGACACAGCCGCGGAGGTGGGCCGGTGCCCCCGCGCCTGGGCACCAGCCTGTCCCTGGGCACCACAGGGGAGGGGGTGGCCAGGGACAGGCGGCCCGTGGATGTGGTGGCCCCGAACCTGGTGGGGGGCCCTTTGGGAGCTGCTTAGCGATCTCCCTGCTTGAGCAGGGTGGGGCCGGAACCCCCGGCACCGCCCCCGTGAGGCCGCCCCCCTGTGGGCTGGATGCGGAGAGCCCAGCGGTGCTGGGCCGTGCCCTGGCCCTCCTGGAAGGCAGGCCTGGGGCCCGCGCAGCGCGTGTATTCGGCAGGAGCGACACCGAGAAGGAGATGTCACAGCTCAGGGTGGCGGGCGGGCGGGAGCCCACCGGGTGGCACCTCCTTGGGGCCGTCTGCGGGGGCTTCCTGAAGGAGGCACCCCAGGTTCTGTCCCCACGGGTAGCCAGTGACAGCAGCTCTCGGAGCTGGAGCAGCCCCTGCAGGAGCTGAGGCCGAGGCAGGCCGGGGGGTCAGGAATGGAGGCTCGTTCTGGGGCCCTGGGCCGGAGACACACTCTGTCGTTCTCCCCGAACACGGCTGTGGTCCCGGCGGAGAGGAGAATCTGCTCTCTGCGCATCCCTGACGGGGAGGAACGGTGTTCGGGGAGGGGGGAGGAGAGTGGGGTGTTAGCGCAGCCCTCTCCTCGCCCCCCAGACCCCCTCCCGTGCCCCGAAGGGTGGCCAGCAGCAGCGTCCCCGGCCTTCACGGGGAGGGCACGCTGATTTATTTCTGCTGCGGTCCGGGAGGAAGGCCGCGTCTCCGAGACGCTCACCCCGTGGGTCGTCTCTGCGCACCGGTCCCGGGGCCTGGCGCTATGTTGCTGTGTTTCGAGGCAAACGTGCTCCCCTGGAGTCCAGGCCACGCTGCTGGGCCCCACCCCCCAGCCCTCTCCGCCAGCGGCGGGGGGGCCCTGGCTGGAGTCAAGTTCGACGTGTCCACCGACCATTTTGTTTGCATCAGGCGTGTGGCTGGTGTGCCACAGTGAATTAAACAGCATTAAGACGACGGGACTTCTGCTTCCTGCGGCTCGGGGCTCCTGGCGGGAGCGGGGCGGTGGGGTGGCATTTCGTGGACGGGAGGCGACGTGGCTGCAGGGAGCACGTGGGGTCCACGTTGTGGCCGGCTGCTCACCAGGAGCAGCGCTCCGTCCCGGGCCGTGGCCGGCGCAGCCCGCCTGCACGCGGACAGCCCCCGGGGGACTCCCACCCACGGCGCACACTTCTCCGCCCGGCGCGTCTTTGGAAGGAGGCTGAGGCCTTACTTCCCAAGCCTGACACAGTCTTGAGGGTGCCAATGAGCGTCCTGAGACGTGGTCCCGTGGCAGCGGGGTGGGGGGGGGGGTGCCGAGGGCGTGTGAGCTCCTCTCAGGGGGCCGCCGTCATGCTCCCCGACCCCCCGCCCCCCGCGGGCCCTGTGACGAGCACACCGGGTGTCCGGCGGGGTTGCGGTCGGCCACGAGGAAAGCCGGCCCCTCGGCCCACAGCAGGGGAGCAGGGGAGCAGGGCCGGCCCGGCCCGCGGCGGGCGTCTCAGGGCCGAGCGTCGGGCGCGTCCTGTGTGGCGCGGCTTCTCACGGTCCTTCTCTGTTCCAGGTGCGGCCGCGCCGTCGTAGGTGTAAGCGAAGAAGGCAAGGAGGAGCCCATGGCTTTGGCCGGCCGCCCAGGCCCCCGCCCGCACCATCCGTACTCCCAGGTATGGGTGAGCGCGGACCTCCGACCCCGGCCGCACGCGGCGCAGGCGCGTTCGCCACCTTGGCCCCGGTCCCTGGCGAGCCCGCCCGGGGGGGCGGGAGACCCGGCGCGTGGCCTGCGGCCCTCGCTCCGCTCCGGGGCATCTCGTCCTCACGTTCCTCAGACCCCGACCTCCACGCCTGTCCGGTTCTCGCGGCGGCACACGCAGCCTGCCGTGTTCATCACCTGCCGGGCCCTAAAACTCCTCCCGACCCGTTGGGGTGACAGCGGGTATCAGGGTGCTCGAGGGGACACGTGAATGCACCCAAGGGCAAGGTCGTGGGCGAGGAAAGGGCTTCCGAGCCGGTGGTTTATGGCCCAGGTGCCACCTGCTTTTTGTGGGTGGGGTCCTCCTTCCAGAGCGGTGCCCTCCTCCAGCCCGAGAGTACCAGGGTGGGGTTTGGGGGGGCAAGTTCATCTCTGCCCCTTTGCCCTTCCTCGTGGACTGCTGGGCGGGACTGGCCTCTGCATTTCCTTCCCCGCCCCCCGAAGCCCCTGTAGCTTGACTTTTGCAGCGTGGTGCAGCGGGCTGCACGTCACGGGACGGTTGGTGCCTGGGGCTTCCGGCTCGGACTCCTCGGTGTTCGACCGCCGAGAGGTCGCGCCCCCGCCCCCTCGGCCCCCCCCCGGTCCAGAGGGAGCCCCCGTGGAGCCCTGCCCTCTGCCCTGCCCATGCCCCCGCTGCCCCGGGCCCCGGAACCGGAGCTGCCCGTCCCCCCCCCCCGCCCCCGGGCTGGGAGGCGTCCGCGGCGGCCGTGACGAGTGCTCCCTGGATCATCACGGCGGCAGGCAGACGTCTTTGTAATTTATTTGGTCTCAAAGTGAAACAAACCTTCGAAGAAAGGCTGAAGATTAGGAACACTGTTCATTGTAATCACTGCCTTTGACACGCAGCCAGAGCGGGTCTCACGCCAGCAAAGAGGACTAGAACCTTAGCGGACCCGTGACGTGTGCGGGTGACTCACGGGCCAGCGTGGTGGGTGAGCCCTGCCCCGGCTCGGCCCTCTGCCTCCCGCGGGACCGGGCCCCGGTCCTTAAAGGGGCCGGGGTCGTCTCGCCCCGCTGCCTGAGTCCAGCTCCACGCTGCACCCACGGGCCCTGGGTCCAGTCCTCGTGCGGCTACGTGGCTTCTGCCCACGTGCAGGCCCACGTGAGATCCCCCCGCTCCACCCCCCCCCGCCCCCCGCTGGAAAACCTCCCCCGAGGGAGCCGGTCTGAAAGTTGGTAGTGTCTTCTTCAGCGGGTACAGAGCTGGCCTTCAGGGAAGGGTGACGACAGGGGCCGTCTGAGCCCCCTCCCTCCCTCTGGCGTCCGGTTTCCTGCCGGTCCGCACCGAGACAGCAGCAGCACCCGCTCACGCCAGCGGCCTCTTGACGGACGTGTCAGCTGCCCGTCCCTGCCGCCCCAGTTGCTCACGGCTGCTCTTCAGGAGGCGGGCAGCCACGGACACATGGTGGCCGTTCCCAGAGGCCCCCCGCCACCGGGGGAAGTGCTCGGTCATGCCGGTCCATGGCTCCTGAAGACACTGTCTCGCTCTTGTAAAAACCCCGCAGCCGGCCTTGGCAGCGCCTCCCCCTGTTCCTGGAAACTTAGATGACAGCTCCAGAGTTTCTCAGAAAATGGGATGATTTACAGCGAGGTCCAGTCTTGAGCAATCGGCACTTAGAGCAGCGAGATTTGTCTCCAAGTTTTTAGAGAGAAGAATTTCTTCTCCAGATTTCCCCCCCGTACAAACGGTTTTCTGATCCTGGCCGATCTCTAGCAGCTGCGGCTTGGATTGGACATGGGGCCCGGCCTGGGGGCCGCTGCCCTGCGGGGTTTCTCATGGACACAGGAGCACCCGGGTGGGTGTTTGCAGAGACCTCCCACTCTCTGCTTCGGCGACACGGCAGAGACGGCCTTGGGGCGGGGGTGGGCGCTGGGGAGTAGGGGACCAGCCACGTCGTCTTTTACACTGAGAACGGGCCCGTGTGATGGGGTCATTGTCCTGTGGCCTCGGGGGGCCGTGGCCCTCGGTTTCCCCGGGGAGGCACGGGGTCCACAGCGTCCTGTCACATGCGGATTGGGGGACGTGCCCAGCCCGGGGCCCGCCGCTCTGCAGACGCCCAGCCCGAGCTGTCCCCCCCTCCTGTCCCTCAGCCACTGAGTGAACACCACCAGGTGCCAGACGTGGTCTCGGGGCCGGAGGGGCCGCTCTGCGGAGCAGAGAGATTCCTGAGGCTCATGTGTCTCGGGGAGGGAGGCCAGCCTGGGACAACTGGCGGGTGCCGTCACGAGAAGAACGCTCACGGATCCGAAGCCAGGGAAACGGGGCTTCTGCGGGCGAGAGGGGCTGAGTCGGGCCAGGAGGTCCGGAGGCCTCCCCGCGGGAGTGCCCGGGGCCGGGTGGGGCCCGGGCAGGACCGGGCAGGGCTCCGTGCAGGGCCCGGGAGGAGAGGCCCGGCCTGCCCGGCCTGGGAGGAGTTTGGGTTTCAGTCAAGTAGAAATGAGAGATCTTGGGGAGCGGGGGGAGGGGAGTTATAAATAGAGGCCTACAGCCGTTGTCTGCAATTTTAAAATCCGAAAGGCTCAGGACTGAGCGGTTTTTTCCATTGCTCATGTCGGGGCAGAGTCCAACTCCACTGCCCAGAGCTGGCCCTGGTGGGGCGGGAGGCCGGGGCCGCCGGGACCCTGCCTCATCTCCCTGCAGCCCGAGACATTCTGAACCCCCAGCCACAGGGAGCCGCCGGGGTTTTGAAGAAGGGATTAGGCGTGCCTATTACCAGGGCTGTGGTGAAGAAAAGCCACATTCATTATCCCTCAGAAAAATGCAAAAACTGGAAGCCGAGATGAGTTCAGGTCCGAGCGACCCGAACAGAATGCGGAGCTGCCCTTGGGAGAGGAGGCTCTCGCGTGCGCGGTCTCATCCCGGTCCGGGAGACGCCGGCGGGGTTTCCAAACCCTCATTTCAACACTTTATCTTTTCTCATCCCCCCCCCCACCCCGCCGATTTCTGAATTGGAAACACACGTGCTTCTTTCGGACGTGAGGCGTCGTAGAAGCTGCCCTGGGGACCCGGCCCTCCGGGGACGCGGGGTCCAGATGGGGGCGAGGACAGAGCATTCCCACGGAGCGGAGCCTTGTGTCCCCTGTCCCGTCCTGTCGTGGGGTGGGGGGAGGCTCATAAGCTCGGTCCCGGCCCTGGGGCTCCATTTCGGGTCCGGATCCCGGGCCTTCAGGCCAGGGGTCAGCTTCTGCAGGGCAGGAGCTGGCACGGCATCGCCCGTGTGCCCCGTCGGGCCCCCGCCCGCTTTTGTAAATAAAGTTTTATTGGAACGCATCCACGCTCATGCCTCCAGCCTGTGGTTGCTTCGGGGGCCCCCTCAGCACCGTGGAGCAGAGCCGAACCCTCCCCAGCAGAAGTTTCCCCGCTGCTGTTCGCCAGCACCGATGGCTTGAACGCATCCCCTGGGTGGACAGGGGCCGGGGCGACCTCCCCCTGTCCGCTCGTCCCCCCCATGGAGGAGGGGACAGGGCTCCCGGCCCTCGGAGGAGACTGGGCCTGCTGATTGCATGCAGCTGCGGGTTTTGTGTTGGGAGCCCCGACATCTGGATTCCTCCCACTTTTTGGCAGTGTCCGCGGGAGCTGGACGGTGACATCATCCCTCCGAGGCGATTTGGGATCAGTCTGTGGAAATGAATACCATTCCCCAAGTCTCTCCCTGGGACTTCTGTGTGTGTGTGTGTGTGTGTGTGTGTGTGTGTGTGTGTTTTGTTTTCTGTTTTCTGGGGTTTTTCTTTCTTTTTCCAGAGTAGTTCTTTCACTTTTTTAATCCTCACTCGAGGATATGTTTATTAATTTTAGAGAGGGAGGAAGGGGGGAGCGAAAGAGAGAGAGAAAGGTGGGGGGAGAGACATTGATGGATCACCTTCTGCATGCACCCCAACCAGGGCTCGAACCCACACCCTTCTGCTGTGCAGGGAGACGCTCCGAGCAGCTGAGCCACTGGGCCAGGAGTGCCGTCCTCTCGTGTTTGATCTCACACACCCGTCACCTGGCACAGGGACATGCATTGTCACGGGACACGTTTTCTTCAAGAAATCTGTAGGCAGTCGCTCCGCTTGTCCCCCCACGTCAGTGTCCTCCTGCCCTGGTGTCGGGAGGACACCGGCATCGTTGGAGATGGCCCTCGTTTCTATGCGGCTGTTCCCGCCGATGAGACGCCAGCCCCCCGAAACGGTTTTGCGAACGGTTTAGGTCGATGCTTCTGAACGTGGCCACCACTGTTTCACAGAGATAGTTTGCGCGGTGAAGCAGGTGACCTACCCAGTCGGGTAAGGGCTGCTGACGGGCTGCCGGTTCCAGGGAGTTCACATCGTTTCCGCACACAAGGGGGGCGTTCCGGTCTCTGTTCCCCCCCCTGCAGGCCAGGGGGCGGGCTCCCGGACGGACGGACGGAGCGGGCAGCGGCAGCTGTGGACCTCAGGCCCGGGGGCTGCTGCCCGCCTTGCCCTCCGTCTGCGGCGTCCCAGCTCATGGGGCCACCAGGCCTCCCTTGTCCTTTTGTCCGTGGGACCTCCTAGCACTGTCCCCTGTGCCTGGGGTGGGGGGGGGAGGTCACTGGCGAAGGAGGAGGAAAGGCCACGCCGTGGGCCCGGGGCGGACGAGCTTCGGCAGCAGGACGGACGGACTGACTCCCGGGTGTCACGAAACGGCACGTGCTCCTCTGGTTAGTGTGTGTCTGGGCCAATCCGCGGGGCTGAGTGAGGGGGCCCCGAGGGCGGCACTCCCTGAGTCAGACTCGCCGCGGGGAGGGGGCGCCCGGGACACCTGGCACCGGGCCTGCCCCCCCACCCCGCTCTGGGGGAACAGCTGCCGGGGGCTGAGAACCGGGGGCTCCAGCTGGAGGCCTCGCTGTGGGAAAGCATGAAAAATCCTAAGGGGCCTCTGTCCCCTGCACCGTGACCATCCTGTAGACACGCGTGGCTCCCGTACGTGGCTCCCATGCGTGGCTCCCACAAGACAGACTGAAGAGCCACGACAGAGTTTACGGTGTTGTCGGCAGGGGCCCCGGGCTGTGACCCAAACCCGCCTCGGTGGCTCGGGAGGACCCTCTGCCGGCTCTGGCCGCAGGAACGGCGCAGGGAATGAACGCGGTGCCTGGGGTCCCTTCCGGCTGCATCGTGGACCGCCAGGGTGCCCGCGCGAACGACCAGGGCAGAACCGGTTCTGATGTGGGGGACACCGTCCGCCACGACCGCGGGCTCTGCGCGCGAGGCTTCTCTGTCGGGCGACGGAAATGTCCCAAATGCGACCGTGGCGACGGGCGTGCGCACCTGTGACTGCACTGACTGTCTTGGGACCGCACGCTCACAGCAGACGGCATTTGCCGTGCAACTCACATGTCGAGAAAACTCCTTAAAAACCGTGCACGGCCAGCGGCCTTCCCTCACCCCGTGCATGGCCAGCGTGGGTCTCCCTGTGCCCCCCCGCTGTGCGGGGCAGCCGAGCTGTGCAGCGGGGCAGCCGAGCTGTGCGGCACGGCGGCCGAGTGGAGAGGGAGGTGGCCCTGAGCCGCTGTGACTCACCGCCACGCCGTCGGGGCGGAGGGGCTCGGAGCTGGCCGCCTAGAAAGCAGTGCCCGGAGGCCCGTACCTGGGGCCGTCTGAGTCTCGTGGTGCGTCGGGTGCGTGGGCACAGCGAGAGCTCGGCGGCGGCAACAGGCACTTCCCCCTGCCAACGCGACACCATGCCATTTTGGAGGAAAGCGTCTTGACCTCGGCCGGGAGGCGGTGCGGGCACGTCCCCGTCGGAGGCAGCATCCTGTGCCGACGCGGCAGGCACGGAAAGCGCATCGCCGGCTGCTGGGCGGGCGGACCGGCCCGGGGAGCCCGCCCTCTCCCTGCGCGGGTTCTGGGGAGCAGGCGGAGCCCCGGGCGTGACCTGGTTTGGGGTCCGTTGGGTGTGAATCCGTGTTCCCTGCGCTCTTGGGGAGATAGCAGGCGCTGTGACTAACAGGCCGTGTGTCCGGGGCCAAGAAAAGGCTCTCTAGGTCACTGTGGTAACGGTCACGTCCAAGGAGGGCTGACTCTCCAGACCTCGCAACTGGCAGAGTGTGGTGTGCTGACGTCGCAGCCCCCGCCAGCTCGCCTGATGTTTTAGGGGTTCGCGTCGTTGGTTAGTTATCGTGGGGGGGGCGGCGGGTGCCCCGCTGTATGGAGCTGGTCAGGGCTGTCTCCTGCCCCAGGGCCTTGGGGTCCCCATGCCGTAACTAGCTGTGGGGCCCTGGGCCCATCCCCTTCCCCCCTTTTCCTTGTCTGCGAGAGTGGGGGTGACACCAGCGCCCGTGACGAAAGGACGTGAGTGAGAACGCAGCCGTTGCCTTCCCGGCCTGGCCCCTAGGAACCGCGGCGTCTGCCTCCATTGCAGCGCAAACCGTCGCCGCCTGCGTGGTGGGGAGGGGGTCCGCATGGGACTTTCGCCCGGCCAGCTGGCCGTGTCTGTCTGAGGCCCCCGGGGCGAGGCCTGCACACAGCTGGCAGGAGCAGGCGCTGGGCGAACAAGAGCATTTATGGCCGGTGGTCGACGAGCCCCCCCCCTTAGAGAACCTTGGGCAGGCAGAGCCCCTGGCTGAGGTGTGGTCACTGTACTGGGGCTGAGGGGCCGCCGTTTGAGGGCCCCCGGCTGGACCCAAGTAGCGTCGTTCATGGGGCTCGTGTGAGACGACGAACTCGGGCTGTGACTGCATTCCCCACGGGGCCTTCGGGGGCGTCTGCCTGCTCCATGTGGGGTGGGGTGGGGGTCTGGTGGCGTTCCCCCGCATCAGGCTCTGCAGGCCGGGGATTGGGGGGTGCTACGGGTGGGGAGCGGCGGGGTCCTGCAGGGCGGGGTCCCGGGTCATGAGTCTTCCCCCGGCCTTGCGGTGGGGTTGGCCGGGGCAGCTGGAGGGAGGCCGTGGGGTGGGGCCTGGGGGAGCTGCATGATCTGTGTTGGGAAGGCCCCTCCTCGGGCGAGGGCCCCTGGCTGGCCCCCTCCTCCCCACACCACCCTCCTCATGGCTGGCTGGCTGGCCGGTCAGTGGGTGGGTTTTGTATGCCTGGAGCAGTTAAAGCTCACCCACATGACGCCTGCAGCCGGTGGCTTTAGGTGGAGGGTTCACGCAGACAAAGACATTCTGGTCTCTGTGGCTGTGAGTTTTGCGTCTCTTAGCAGAGTTATCGAGGGCGGCAAAGGCTGTCCGTGCCTTCATCCGGGTCCCCGAGAAGCTTGTGCCCAGGGCAGGGCGGAAGGCACAGCCCGACACCCCCCGGAGAGAGGTCCCTCTCAGAGGCGCCCCATCCCGGCCGCCAGTGCTGCCGGCACCTTCTGCTCCCCAAACACCCGGGGGTTTCTGCCCCAGGCAAGCCCTTCCTTCCCTGCCACCGTTTCAGTCCCCCCTCAAGCCCGTTTTCGAAGACGCTGCTCCACTCCAGGGAGGCACGGCGGCGCAGGAAGCTGCCTGAGGCCCCAGGACACGGTGACAGGTGGGGAGCCGGCCCCCAGGGTCTGGCCGGCCCCCGGGTCTGGCCGAGAGCCCTGCGTGCCCATTTGTCACCCAGCAGCTGCCGCACTGACCGCCGCACTCCCCAGCTGCTCTCGGAGTGAGTGTGGCTTCCTTTTTTGGACCGAGAGAAGCTGCCGCCCGGCTCAGCGGGCCTTCTCTGGTCCCCAGCGGGTCCGCCCTGGGCCTCTGGTGCCGCTCAGCTGCCGGTGTGGGCGAGGCGGGGCGGGGCAGGTGCCCTGCCTCCCCCGCATGCAGGGGCCGGCGGGCGGCTGGCCGGGGCCGCGCTGCCCCGCGTCTCGTGGTGGGCTCTGGCAGAGTGGGGGGTGCCGGTGACAGCGGGCCACGGCGTTCCTTCCACTCCGGGCCTTGTCCCCCCTGCACCAGGTCGGGGGTGGAGGAGCACACTGGTCCGCTCGCCCTCCTGCGGCTCCCCGCCCCGAGCTAAAACAGGGCAGCGGGAGGAGGGGGTGCAAGAGCATTTCCCCCCGACAGTCAGAGGGCGCTCCCAAAGGCGGTGGCGTTGGGGCGAGGCCTTGAGGAATGGATGGTGTGCGTGGAGGGTGGGACGGAGAACATTCCAGATGGTGAGGATTCCACAGGCAGAGCACAAGGGACGGGGAAGCACAGGGGCCGTGAGGCGTGGGCTTGGCGTCGGGGACATGGGGCCAGGCAGGCGGCCCCCGGAACATACCTCGTGAGAGGATCACCTGAGGCGAGGGCCCCAGGCCCCACCCTCCCCGTGGCGGGGACCGAGCAGGGCGACAGGCCTGGGGGCCAGCATTTCTAACACACTCTCCCGGGGGAGGCTGGCGCGCCCCTCGCCCCGTGCTGACCACACCCGGACGCCTGCTGTCCTGCAGGCGGGCGCGTGGACCCTGTCACCAGGCTGGGGACGGGGATCTTTCGCCTTCTTCCCTGCTAAGTTCTTCCGGCTGGACTAAAAACCAGACCCACACGAGACAGATCCGCAGGAGCAAGAGGCCGAATCCGTGACGTGTGCGCACGTGGGGGTGCCGTGTTCACACGGGACCCGAGGACACGTGTTCCCAAGGACATGTGTTGGGCTGTCGAGGGTCGTGTTCCCGAACGGGGGACAGCTGTCTGCGGGGGCGCCTTCCACTCGGGGGCACGGGGAGGGCTCCCCCCCGCCGTCTGCCGCACCTGGCCCCCGTCCCACCTGAGTCACCTGTGAGGACGGCTCCCCCCCGCCCCCCGGAGCGGGCCCTCTGTCTGCGTTCTCCCTGGCGGTGGTGGGAACGGTGAAGGTTCGTCTTTGTTCTGTGCTGAGTCTTTTGTTTCTTAGAAGTAACCGGCTCAAAGCAGTCAATATCCCAACAGGCACATCCTGGGGCAGGGAACTCGGTTCCCTGCAAGAGCCCAGAGTCCACACCCCGACCCGCGTCTCAGGTGTAATTTCTAAAACCTCGGGTCCTCACCCCAGCCAGGTGGGTCAGTGGGTTGGGGCGTTGCCCCCTATGCCAGGAGGTTGTGGGTTCGATCCCCAGTCCGGGCGCCCCAGTGGAAGGCAACCAGTGTTTCTCTCCCACGTCGATGTTTCTCTTTCTCTCCCTCTCAAATCCGTGGAAAATATGCTCAGGTGGGGGTCACAACGAAGCACACAAACCACGGGTCCTCTGTCAGTGGAGCGGGGGACTCGGACCCCCCGGCCACCCCGCCGTGGTCGGAGGTCCCGGTGCTGGGCACTGGCCGTGTTCCTGGGACTGCAGGAGGTTTCGGGGAGGGGCGGGAGGGTCAAGAGGGGCCGGGGGCGGGGGGTGCCATGCCTGGGGCCAGAAAGAGGCCCAGAGGATCCAGGCCAGGGACATTCCTGCGAGTCCTGGGGCGTGGCGCACGTAGGAACTTTCTAGAAGCACAGCACTGCTGAGCTGGAGAGGCAGCCCCGGGTCCCGCCCTCTCTGCTGGCGCCCCTTCGCCGAGCCCGCGGAGCCAGAGGACCGGAGTTCTGGCCGAGGCCACCCCCGCGGGCCCCCCGCCCGCCCCCCTCCCGCCCGCAGGGCTTAGAGCCGCTCGCATGAGATCACCGGGCCAGGCCGCCCCTGCCAGAGGCCCCACGTCTTCAGCTGTGCGGAGGGAGGCCCCACCTCGGCCCCGCTGTACTGGGCCCGAGTCCGACCTCGGAAAGCAGGTCTCGAGTCACGTAGGTCCGGGGGCCGGTGCTGAGCCGTGAAGGGACGGTCACGGGGCTTCGGGGCTGTCCCTTCTCCTGAGGCAGGCAGCACCCTGGCAGCCACCTTCGTCCCCTCCCTCCCGTCCCCACCGCCTGCCGAGACCACCGCCCTCCCGGCCCCAAGACCCCAACCCTGAGCCCCGAGCAGGAACCCCCGGCACCACACACCGGCCCTGAGAGCAGGCCTGGCCAGCACGGTCACCGGTCACCAGCTTCCCTCTGGTCCCCGCTGCCGCACCCTGCGCCCGGCCCGGGGCCGGCGGCCCCTAGAGGGTGGGCACGCGCTCGCCCCAGCCTCCCAGGGCCGCCGGGAGTGGTTGTCCTGGTCCAGACTCAGTTTCCCCCAGCTGCCTTGGCGTGAGGCCACTGTGTGATAAATGCCCCCGTTTTTCGAATCGCTGCACTTTTTCTTGGCTTCTCAAGAATTCTTTTTGGAAGCTTCTAGAAAGTGTGTTTCTTTGTTGACCCAGGAATTTCACGGATGAGGGGGTGAGCCGGTTGCCAAGGCGCCGTTGTCAGTGCCGGGGCTTGTCCTGTGACCCCTCAGGTTCCGGGCAGTCCTCCGGGTACAGTGTGGGGGGCCCGGCGGACTTCGGGTACACCACAGAAACGTGTAGGGGGGTCCTGAGCCATACGTGGGGTACACTTACACCCCAAACGTTAGCAGTTGTCTGTCTGAAACTCAGGTTTTACTGGGCCTCCCGTGCTCCTGTCGGGTGAGCGGGGCGGTGCTGCCCAGACAGGGTGGCGGCCTCTAGAGAGTTGCCTGTCTTCTAGAGACGAGTCTCCAGGGGGCCCGGGGTCCTCGTTCCTGGCGAGGAGGGGACTTCTGGGACTCGACAGCTCACCGGGGACCGTCCCCTTTGAAACACGGGGTGGGAAGTTGTGCCCTCTCCGTCGGGACGACCTGACCCCGGCGGAGGACCAAGTGCCGACGCTCGTGTTAGTGGTGGGCGGGGATGGCCCGCTCGCTCCCGAGTGAGCATTCCCAGTGGAAGTCGTGGCAGTCTAGGCAAACTCTGAAACTCCCCTGACGTGTCCGTGGGGGCAGCGAGTGGGGAAGGCGCGTCTGCCGACCACGGACGTGCCGGCCGGCTCTGGGAGGGGCGGGGCGTCGGCCCGGGAGCGGGCGCGCACCTGTGGGGCCGAGGCACCGGGCGAGCAGAAGCGGACGGACACCTGTGCAGGATGTCACGAGCGACAAGCGTGACCTTCCTGGCTGGGCGGAAGGGAAGACGGCGCAGCAAAGGGGCCTGGGTGAGCTGGTCCGCCCCGGGGGGCCGGGGGACCCTCTCTTCCCCACTCTCCGCCAGAGGGACGGCCAGACGGAGGAGAGCGTCCCACCGGAGGCGGTCCCACCGGAGGCGGACCAGAAGTTAGGAGACACTCCGGTGGGTGTCCCGAGTCCCCCCGACGGCGGGGAAGGCAGGGAGCAGGCTGGACGCCACGGCCCCCGAGGAGAAGCCCGGTCAGTTGTCGCTGCACCGGCTTCGACGTCGGGGAGCCAGACGTCACCTTGGATCCAAAGGCAGACGTGGCGGGGGCCGTGTGCTTCGTGCGGAAGAGGCTGGACGTGGCCCCACCCGGCGGGAGCTCGTCCCGGGGGTCCGGGGCGCCGGGGGCGAGGCCCTGCTCTGCGCGCTCCACGTGGCAGACGGACCCTCGCAGGGGTCCCCGCTGCCCTCGGCCGGTCACCCAGGGACCCAGCCCCTGAGCGGGGGTGGGCGGTGGGGGTGGCAGCAGCCCCTCTCAGGGTGGGTGCGCAGGAGCCCCCGTGCCCTCGGGTGCAGGTGCAGCCGGCCTGCCGCGGCCCAGGAGAGCAAAGGCGCAGAGCTAGCCAGCCGGCAAGAAAACGTCCAGCCTCGGCGTGCGAGACCCTCTCGTGAAAACCGCGGGGCGAGGCGAGGAGGAAGTTCTAGAACCGTCCGGCGTCGACCTGCCCCTCGGCTATCAGGACGCGGGCCGTTCTGGGTTGGGGGCCGCGGGGTGAGCGGTGCCGGTTCGGCGGCGTGAGTGCGGACCCTTGGAAACACGCAGGCGACCTTTGGCCTGCTCGTGCAACCTCCGGGGACCCCAAGGCGGTCACCTGAAGGGGGCACAGGGTGGCGGGCACGAAGGTCCCCGGGTGATGGGTGCCCGTGCTCCCCGATGCCTGCACGCGACCAAAGGCGTGCCCTGGGGCAGTTTGGAATCCGAGGAACAGCGACCGAGGGTTTAAGTTAACCTCTTGCAGTGCTTTTCTGGGGGGCTGAGGGGGGACCCGGAACACAAAATCACGCCCGCTCCCATCTCAGCCGCGTGTGGCCTGCGGCGGGGCCCGGTGGTTCCTGTCCTGTCGCCGGGGCGAGGCTCCTGTTTGTTTCCTAACTGCCCCACGTTTCCAGAAACTTAAATAGGTCATTCTCGACTTCGGGAGGGAGAGAGCTGCTCCTCTCCGCTGGGTGGAGGGATGTTGGCCGAGGAATCGTGGAAACCGGAGGAGGAACGCCCAGACGAGGGGTCCCTGCTGGATTCGGGGAGCTGGGAAGAGTGCTGCCTCCCACCCTGTCCCCGCCTCAGCGGGGCCCTCGGGGTCGGCCCCCTCCTCTCTGACTGCACGTCCTCACCGCACCCGGGCGTGCTGCACAGCCGCCCCCCCGCACCCCTCCCCCCCGGCCGGGCCCCGGTGAGAGGGGCCGTGGTGCAGATGTGCTTGGGGGGATGCCGAGTGGGGGGTGCGTGCTGACGTGGAGCATTTCAGAAAGCTGGGTTCGAATCCAGCGCCGCTTGCCATGTGGCCAAGATTCCACTTTTTAATCAGGGTCATTTGTAACAGCCCCCATGTGATTCGGTTGCCTCTCGGACGCCGTCCATAAATATTTCAGGCGTGGCGTGCATGCACACGCACTCACACACACGTGTGCATTCCTCTTTTTCCCTCTCTCTCCGAAGGAACACCCAGCTGACGGGACAAGGGTCAAGACACTCCTTTCGACTTTCCTCTTGGTGCGTTGTTCACCCTCTAACTGTTCACGACCGGCAGGGACTACACACACGATGATGACAAACACAAAGAAATCCACTTCCGAAGGCAGAGAAAAGAGAGAGGGGTGGAAATATCTCCAGGACCTTAGGGGCCGTGTTGTTTCCCCAGATTTCCTGGGAACCGTTTCAGCAACAAGGCACCTTGTCCAAATGAATGTGCTTTTTTCTTCTAGTTTCCCAGGCAGTGTGGGTGGGAAGGAGTGTGGGCTCTGAAGCCAGCTGCCTGGGCTCCAGCCCCACCCAGGGCTACCCCTCACCCTCGGGTGAGAGTGGGGTGGGCGGAGCCCTCTGTGCCTCGGTGCCCTCGTCTGCACCGTGGGGGCCCACCCAGGCCCCACGCGGAGCTTCCCACCTGGGGCAGGCTGCTTTGCACAGGCGTGGGACGGGGTGACTGCCGGCTCAGCTTGTGACATTGTCGATGTAAGGGACACCCGGACCTGTGGAGAGTTGTTACGAGTTTATTTGGGCCAAACTGGCGAAAGCTGCCAGGAGGTGCAACCCCCGTGGGTTGAGAGAACGCTCCAGGGTAGGGCCGTTTCACAGATACTTATCCTACGCCCTGGGTGCCCCGTGGGCGAGGATGGTGGGGGTGTCACGTGCATCTCACTGCTGTGGGTTAAGGGAGAGAGCGAAGCGGGGTGAGGGTTCTCTGGGGTTGGGCGGTGGGGCCGGACAGAGAGGCGCACGCACACCTGGGCTGCACTGGTGTGTGCCGACGGCGGCGTCCGCGCCCCCAGAGCGGGCACTCGGGAGACGCGGCGGCAGTGAGGGGCCCCGGGCACTCCTGTTCCGGTGCCAGAGACCGCCCCAAGGGGGCTGCAGGAGGAGCGGGAGGCGCAGCAGGAGGCTGCCTGTTAAAAGCACGTTGTCTCCGAGGCGTACAGACTCCAGATGGCCTCGCCGGCGGCGGAGACGGACCTTTGTCCGGGGAGCCGCAGCCTCGGACGTGACTGCCGGCCACCTCCCGCTGTCGGGCAGGGGTCTTCATGACCAGCCCGTCCCGGGTGGTTCCTCCCGGCCTCTGAGCGCGCACGGCCCCCATGCAGGCCTCCTGGGGGCTGGCGGCTGTGCAGGTGGCCCTTTGTGTCGTGTTGGCATTCACGGGAGATTGTCTGTGCACACCTTACGCTTTCAGCACAGGCCTAAACCCCGACTACGAGGCGTCAGTGCGCGTTATAAAAACGCCACGGGTTTCTTAAATCTGTAAGACAAAACCAGTCTCTCCCCAGCCCTCGGCAATGACGGCTGATGTGTTACCACCGTCTTACCACTGTCAAAAGGCCCGTGTTGTTTTCATACGTGTCCGTGTGTATGTCGCCTGCTTGATCATAATCCCACGTTCTCCCTGAGCGGTGGGCTGGGTCATCCTGTTGCTGTGATAGCTTTTGCCTGAAATGTTTGTGCTCACCCTGATGAGGCCGAACCAATGCCGACGAGCGCCCTGTGCTTTCACGGGGGCGGGGCCGGGGGGGAGGGCGGGAAGGGGGGACCGTGAGAGAACGGCCTGCACGGCGGGTCCCAGACCCCCTGCGTGCGGCTGCGACCCGGCCATTGTCTCGGAAGGTGCGCCTGCTCCGCGACGCTGGGTGTGCACAGTGCTTGCTCAGATCCAGCAGCAGACGACGACTCTTCTCGAATTGCTACTCGGAGAAAAAGCGATTTCAGTGCAGAAAACACGGGGGAGCGACTTCCTCGAACCCCCTCGCCACGCGGCCTGCACTTCTCAGGACCAACGTCCCCCTATGCGGCCCCTTTGAAGCCCCCGTCACTGGTCACTGGGGGGTTCCGCGGGCAGAGCGGCGACGAGGCAGCGAGGGGCCGGGAGGGAAGGACGTGCGGGGTGGTCGGGGTGGACGTGGCCGGTGCCGTGCGCCTTCTGACCAGAACCCTCTGCCCCCGTCTCCCCCCCAGGACCCGGCGGAGCCGCCGTCCCCTCGTGGCCCAGGAGAGCCCGCGGCACCCAGCTCCGCGGTCCGGCCTCGCCAACCCGCGCATCCCCCAGGTAAGGGCGCACGCACCCGCACCAGGGTGGCGCTGCTGGGACTCGGTGTTGCCCGCTGCTGTTCTTCTTGCTCGCGCGAGGAGGTTCTCACCTTTCTCCCCCGGAAGACACCAGACCCCTCCGGAGAACGGACACACACTCGGTCGCTGCGTCTTCCTGGGCGACCTTCCAATGCACTGTCCTCAGTGAGCGAACTTCAGAGTCCGTTTCCTGGGAGGGGTCCCGGGGCTTCACAGGAATACACTTCCCTGGGCTGGGGGGGCGGGGGGGCCCTCCTCTGGGTGACCTCCTCGTGACCCTGGCCCGGCGCGTCTGCCCCCGGCCCCCGTTTGCACGGGGCCCTTGGTGACTCGCTGCTTTTCTGTGGCCCTGCTCCTTCTCCCTGTGACTTCCTGGGGCGTCCCCGTGGGCAGGAAGGGAAGGGGCCTGAGTGGGTCCGGGGTTGGGAAGTGAGGTGTCAGCCGTGGGTGGGGGGCCGGGAAGCTGGTCGGATGGGTCACGGGATGGAGCGGGACCCGTGAGCGAGGCCGGGGGGTCAGTGGAGAGTTTCAGGACCAGAGGCGGGAGGGTTGGGACTCACGGGGACGGGGATCACTCGGTTTTTTAAAGGTCGCTTGATGAGAGAGAGGGTGACCTTCGGGGAAAACAGAAGCCGAGAGCTGAGCCTGAGGCGGAGAGGGGTCCCGGGTGCCGGGAGGGCGCCCGGGGCGAGCACGGGGTTGGGGGCGCCCTCGGGCAGACTCCCGGCGGGGATGGTGCGAGGGGAGCCGGCCTGCGTGTCAGCGTCGGCTCTGACACCTCAGAATCCGTGACGTGTTGGCTGCTTACAGACGGCCTCGTGGAAGGAAAACCATCTAAGTGCTGGTGTTAACATCCGTGTGAGACCCGTGTCAGTGCTTGCACCGGAAGGGCTTCGTGCAGCCGCCGTCCCTCCCGCGCCTCTGAGCGGGGCGTTCAGGTGCCGCCGGGGCGCTGCTTGCCCCGCGGGTCACGCCATTTGGGGCGTGTGTGGTGCGGGGGGGGGGGGGGAGCAGGGCTGCTGTTCCCTGGGGAGGGGCCCCCAGTGGGTGGTAGATGCCAGGCGTCTGGCATGCCCTGGCACCCCGGAATGGGCAGGGAGACAGAGCCTGTGGAGGGAACCCGTCTCCAGGCGGAACCCGGCTTCTGTGGGGGTGCGTCCCGTGCGACACGCCGCGACACTGGCCTCCTCCCCGCGAGTCCGCGCTCCTGTCTGCGCACGGTGCATCTGGCGGGAGAGCCGAGGGCGGCCTGGCTCCGACGCGGGCCAACGTGTGCCCGGAGCAGGTCCGCGAGCGACCCCGACGCTGGGCGTCAAGGCCCTGGGGGACGGTGAGGGCCCGGGTCGTTACATGCAGGTGGGGGCTGGGGTGCAGCGCCCCTGCTCCTGAGGGACCCTGGGAACGGCGTGTGTGAGCCGGGCCGGCCCACCAGCCTCGGCCCCCCGGGCCCTACCCCCCCCCTGCCCCCCGCAAACAGCCCAGCACCCTGGAGCCGGCCGCAGACCCGCACCCCGGCACGCGGAGCTGCTGCCCGCTGCCGAGACGGACAGCCAGCAGGGTCCTGGGGCCCAGCCGACACGCACTCGCAGGGAAGGCCCGGGGGCACGACGGGCTCACGCCTGGACGGGAGGACGGGAGGCGAGACGTGCAGGGGAAAGAGGCGAGGACGGAACAGGGCGGGCGTGAGAAAGAGCTCCTCAGACGTCTCAGGAATGAAATATCTAGTTACGGGCATTTTAAAAATTCGGTCTAAAGAAGATTAATGAGCCGGAGCCTCCTCCCTGCGCCACAGAGCGGCCCCCGGGCCCAGACGCCGACGGGATGGCATCCGGCGGGGGAGGCCCCGGGGCGCGGCGGCGGGGGCGGGGGAGGGGGCGGGGGGCGTCTGAAGAGACGCTCCGGCGGGGAGCCGGCAGGCGTGCAAGGGGCCCCACCCCCACTCTGCACTCAAAGGGTTAAAAGGAGAAAGGAAGGCCGGCTCCCATCTGAAGGCACGTTGCGTTGTGCCAGAAAGCGGGAGGCGCAGAGGCAACCCGGAGGGAAAAACCAGATTTTCCAACGCGGGCTCAGCCTTTGGACCGAGAGTGGACTCGGGCGGGGGCGGGGGGGAGGGGGGGTGCAGGGTTTCCAAAGTGCAGGGAGGAAAAGAGCTCTATGGAAAATTGTATCCCAACAGCTAGGGAAAGCCATAAAGGGTTTTTCTTTCTCTTCTTTTTTTTTCTTTTTTCCTTTCTGGACCGAGACTGAGAAAATCTGTTGCTGGCAAGGCTGACGGCAGGATTATTAGAAGTTGTGTCCGGGGCCGGACACAATGGTGTCCAGGGCAGGGGTGTGGTGCCGAGGTCCAGTGCCACACGCATCATTGCAACGGGGTCACACTGGAACTTGGGGTAATTAGGTGCTGGGAGTCTGTGTGTGTGTGTCTTTGGAGAGGGGCTCTGTCCAGCGAGTCGTTAAGGCGCAGCAGGGCCCCAGCGGGAAGGGGAGTGTGGGGTAACTTGAGACTCGGCTGGGGAAAGTATGCTGAGTTATGTACTTTAAAATATAATGTGTAACTGAAATATTGACCGTGGTTACCAAAAGAGTATGTCTAACATGTATCGTTTCAAACCTAGCAGGGGGAAAAAAAAACACAGAAGGGCATTTATATTTAATAAAAACAACCAACGTCGAGCAGAGAAGGACCAAAAAATGTGGGGGGGGGAGGAAAAAGGCTGTCAGGCAGAAAGTAGAAAATAAAGAGGCCATTCCGAGGGTATCCAGAGCAGCGCGGACCGGCTTCAGGCGCCAGCGACGCGCACGGAGCCTGCAGACGGCGCACAGACCCCCGGTTCTTCTCTGGGGTCTGGGGAACTCGGGGGGAAGGGGGCCGTGCAGCGAGAGCCGGGCGGCGTTTTAGGCAATCTGTTCCACGCAAGCCGCGGCCTTTCGCCCAGTGCGGCGGAATCAGAAGTCAAGAAGGAGTGCAAAGGAGGCGACACACACACACTGTAGCGCACACACACCCCCTCCCCCGCTTCCCCCGTGGGCTCTGGAGGCAACCGCGACGCAAATGCCCACCGCTCAGCGTGGACGGGGTAGGGGCGGGCTGCGGGTGGGGGGCTGCGAAAGGCCTCCTGGGAGAGGCATTCCAGACTCCGTCTCTGAGCCTCCAAAGAAAGACAAGTGGAGACTGGAGGCATAAAAATCGAGTCACTCGAAGGAGCGGGTGAGGGGGGGAGGAAGGATGTACACGAGGACCGGGTATTCGTGAAGGCGAGAAGACGGTCTCCGCGGACAGGAGCAAGTCCGAAAGCCGGTCTTGTGCGCCACCTCCCCCGACGACGACGGCAGGCCTCCAGCCCGGCCCCCGGGGGTGGGGGGGGGGGACGCGGCCCTCCACCAGCAGAACCCTCGGGGGGGACCGAAGCGAGGGGACTATGGTGGCCGCAGGCCAGTGAGTGTGCAAATGCGAGGGACACGGACCGCGTGCTGCAGACGCAGAAAGACGAAGCGGCAGCACCAGCGCCGGCGAGGACGCGCGGCCACGGGGACCCCCGCCCGTCACTGCAGGGACGCGGCCCCCATGGGGGACGGCGGGGCAGCTGCTCGCAGAACTGACGCAGCCTCCCCGTGCGACCCGGGAGTCCCCCCTCCCAGTGCTCGCTGCCCAGAGCAGCTGAACACACGCTTTCTCACAGAGGCCCCACACGGCGTGCACCGCAGCTTTCTCCATAAAAACCTCCTGAACCTTGGGAGCCACCAGGACGCCCCTCGGTAGGTGACGGACGAGGGAACTGCGGCCTGTTGGGACCACGGAACGTTCTTCGGCCCTCAGAAGAGAGGAGCAGTGACCCCCTGAAGAGACGCGGGGGAACGTTAGGTGCGCGTGACTGAGTGCGAGGAGCCGGTCCGAGAGGGCTGCGCACGGCGGGACGCCCGCTCCCTGACCTTCCGGAAGAGTCAGGGCTGCGGAGGTGGTGGAAGGACCCCCGGCGGCCCGAGGGTGGTGGGCGGGAGGGAGGGAGGGGGCTGCAGAGCCGAGGGGACTCCCAGAGCAGTGAGAACGCCGGGCCGGAAGGCGCCGGCCCGTCCTCCCAGCGTGTCCGAGTGCCACCCGCCTGTCCCTCGGGTGTCCTTGCAGCCCCGGGTGCGCGCCGGGAGCGGGCGTGGGTGCCCTCGTGCGGAGTCACCGCACCTCCCCTGACCGTGCGGTGCCTGACTCGGAGTCTGGTGCTCAGGGGCCTCTTAACTGGACCCTTGGGGCAGCGGGCAGGCTGAACAGAGACCCGAGGGGGCTGCCGTCCCCCCCTCCTCCTCCACGTCCCGGTGCCGTCGGGCGCTCCGGCGACGGACCCGAGGTGTCGGTCGGGGTGGCTTGGGTGGAGAGGCGGCGGGTGCTTTGCGAGGGTCCTGGTGTCCGGAGGAAGGGATCCCCTGTGACTTTCCTTGACCCGTCCCTTCCCCCCAGCCGAGAGGATTTACTCCCCCGTCGTCCTGAGCTCAGCCCGCCGCCTGTAAGCGGCTTAGCTTTGAGTGGCAGCTGCACAGACGCCCCACGCGGGTCCTGGCAGCCCCGTGTGGGGTGCCCTTTTCTCTGGAAGACGGTCGTCTTTGGAACGGTCGCGCCGGCCCTGCAGGGGTCTTTGAGAGCGTTTTCAGGACGGTGACAACAGACGTCACGGTAAAACCACGTGAAGCATGCCGTTCCGTGGCATGCGTGACATCTGCGGCGATTGTCACCACTCCCCACTTTAAAGACGCCTCTGCCACCCCTGTGCCCATCCGGCAGCAACTGCCCCGGCTGCTGGTGGCCACCGTCCTGCCCGCTCTCTCGGAGCCCGCCCGCCCCTTCTGCTCACTGGCCACTTGTCGGGGGATCACACGTGATCATGCGTGTGCCCGGCTTATCTCACGCGGCCTCCCGTTTTCAGGGTCCGTCCCGTCCCACAGCGGCCTGCGTCCGATGGCGCTCCTTCTACGGCCGAGTGCTCCCCCGTCGCCCGTACAGGCCTCAGGTGGTTTATCGGCCCGCCCATCAGTGTCGCCCGGCCCCCGCGGCGGCACCCGTGAGTGGCGCCCCCCGCACGTCCTCGGCTTCCTCCCTCAGAGCTACACGGGGCGGGGGGGGGGACCGAGGCCGGGGCCGGGGTTGCAGCGTGCCCAGGAGTCCCAGGGAGGTCGCGCAGTGGTGAAATGGAACCGGAGGCCCGTCCAGCCCGGCACTTGGAGGTGGGTTCGAGGCCGCCCCCAGCGTGCACCCGTGTGTCACACTCGCCCTGCGGGGGCTACTCGTGGGGCGCCGCGTCCCCCTTTCTCGGGAGGTCATGCGTTTCTCGAGGGTGGGAGCCGCGGCCCGCTCGCCGCCGGTTCTGCTCTGCCGCCTCGTGCGGAGCCGGTTTAATAGGTGAGCCTTTACCGAATTCCTGAGCTCACGCGCCAGGAACACACACACACTCAGACGGGCCCCAGACGGGCCGCCCCCGCCCCGAGGGAGGGTCTGACAGTTCCCGGGGAGCAAAGACGAAGACCAGCTGACACAGGCCTTCCCTCCCCTCGGCGCCGTGTGTGGGGTGCCAGGGGCACCGGGGGGACCGAGGGGCCCTTCCTCATCCGTGCTGCGACCCAGGGCCCACGGTGGCCCATCCGAGGCCTTCGTGACTTGTTCTTCCACTTCCCCACTCACGAGAACCCCATCCGCGTTTCATCCCCTCCCCCCCCCCCGTCTCACGCACACACACCCCCCGTGTGCTCCCTTTGCGTCCTCTCCTTCGAGTGGCACGACGCGGACACCGTGTCCTTTCCCTGCAGTGCTCACCCAAGACAAGCCCCAGGCGGTCATGGACGCCGGCCCCTGGCTGGATGGCCATGCGGAGCCCTTTACAATTTTGGTTGATTTCACCCCGACCCCACGCCTACACTCAGTGTCTCAGGTTGAGGGACAAAAAAGCGAGGAGGCAAACAGTGAGTGTCCTGCTGTCCCCCCACAGATGAACTCCACCTGCACGCACTTCCTCCCGCCCCCAGGGGCACGGGCCGCCGCCGATCACCGCCCTCAGCGGTTCCCCTGCAGCCCCCTGTTTGGGTCGGACGGTCAGAGTCCGCCGGTAAGACACGCCACGGTTTCCCGCCCCCTTTCTCCCGCGCGCCAGCAACTTCTTCCTGCGGACACGGCGGGTTCGTAGCCCGTCGAGAACTGGAGCTCCACCATTGACCCACTGAAGTGCCCGGGCTGTCCGTTGAGGTGGGCTGTCTTTCGGGGGGGAAACTGAGGCACAGGGGTCAGAACACCTGCGCAGATCACACCTGAGGGAAGGTGTGCATCTCGCCTCGGTGCGGTCCTGCCCCGGGACCGGCCCGCTGTCCGCTCACGTCCGTGGGTATATCTTCCTTCCTTGCCTCTGCACCCGAGTCCGCGGCAGACGGGGCCGAGATGGCGGCCGTCGGGGCCGGGTTCCCCTGGTCCTGGAGAGCACCGGAGTCGATCGGATCTCCAAGGTGTCCTCCCCGGTCCTGGACCACCAGTAACGTCCTCTCCTCTGAGCTGTCCCGTGCTCTCCGCAGGGGAGGTCCTGTGTCCCCAGGGGGGAGATGGGGACAGGATGGGCCTGGAGGCGCCTGGTTTTCTGGTGCGTTGGCGTTCGTCCTCTTGCTCTGCAGGTTTTTTTCCTCCCTGTGTTCCTCCCTCCCTCCCTTCCTCCCACAAACACCTGTCGCTCGCCCAGGCCACACGAAGCGCAGGGACACAGCTGCGAGCAGCGCATCATTTTCACTTCGGTGGCCGTGTCTCATCTGGACCTGTGTGTCCGAGGAGGCCTAAATGCCTTTTCGCACTGCTGGGGAGCCGTTTAGCCGTCAGTCCTCACGAGGAGCAGTGATGAAGGAAGATCCTCTCTCCCTTCGGTGGAAAACCAGAATGTGCTGTCTCCTAAAATCGAATACTGCATTTCCGCCCAAGTTCACTTTTTTTTTTAAGGCCACCACTCACCAGCCATTCCCGGTAAACACGTTTTGGGCATGAGCTGTCATCCCTGTGTAATGTGAAGCCCTGCCCCCAGAGGAAGACCCCAAGCTGGAGATTTTGAGGAAGGAGACGCATGCCCGCGTCCATCAGGACGGGACATGCTGCTGCCCTCGGACGGAGCACGCGAACTCGCGTGTGTTGCACTCGCGGACCCGGCCAGCGCCACATGCCCCAGCGTGAGTTCATCTCATCGCCACGCGGGCTCCGGGAACCCGCGGCCCCCCGCCTGCGGGCAGGCACGGCGGATGTGTGTCCGGTTAGCCCTTGCAGCCTCCTTCCCGGGGGCCGGCGTGCCTCTGCGGTTCGGTCACCCGGCGCCGGGGCCAAGAGCCTGCCCGGTGGCCTCGCTGTCCTCGGCCGCTTCCCTCAGAACGTGCCAGCGGCCGGAAACCGACACCCGCTGCCGTGTCCGGATTTAGTTCTGACCAAGAAAGGCTTTACGAATAGTGCTGACCTTCTCGGGGGGGCGGGGGGTGGAGGACAGGGCCCAGAGGAAGTGGGGACACAGCATGTCCCTCCTTCCGCCTCAGCGCCTCTGTGCTGAATGGGTTGAAAAACCGCGCCAGCCCCGGCCGGCGGCCCGCGGGTCGGAGTGTGACCCTCCCGTAAACGGAAAGGTTGCAGGTCGCGTGCAAGAGGCAGCAGGTCCGTGTCTCTCTCTCATGGACAGCCCCCCTCCCTCCCGCCCTTCCCGCCTCTCGAGTCAGTGGGCGTGCGCTAGGTGAGGATGAAAGCAATCACCCCAGCGGGCTCAGCACCAGCTGGGGCGTCAGCAGCTGGAGGCACCTTGCATCACACATGCTTCCTCCTTGGGGACGTGACACACTGACCCCTGGCCACCGACACACGGCCACGGGACTTCCGTGTCGGAGCGCAAGGGGGTGTCTCCTGACCTCGGGGCAAGTGGGGCACCTCTCGGGGACGCTGATGCCCCTACCCTTTCCCTCCAAGGGCACTCTCCGGCTGTTCTGGTTGGCCACTAGTGTTCTTCCTGTTACAACCCAGCCTGGGGACACCGCTCACTTTCCCAGACACTGAGCGTGCTCCCGCTCCGCTGGCCAGGTCCCACTGCCCGTCACCTGGGCAGCGGGTGCGCAGGCTGCTTGGTCTTCTGGAATGTGCTGTCAAAGTCCGTCCTCCCTGCCGAGGTCTCTGAGCACCCCAGCGGCAATGCACCCTACATGGGCGTCCTCCGGGGTTCCCGCCCACCCGGAGGCCCCCTGCTCCTCTGTTGCGCTGGGTGAGCCGCTGCCTCCCGGGTGCCCTCCTCTTCCCCAGGACTTGTCGCTCTGCGCTTGTGCCAGGGGCCGGCCTGTCTTTCCGCTTTAGCGCCACGTTCCTTGAGGTCATGTTTGTGTTTCTAATTTCGGGGGGAAACTGACAGGGTGCTGGCCTGGCTGGCCACACCAGGCCAGGACTCGAGGCTCCGCCAGGAGCCGCCTGCGGCCGAGTGTGCGTTGTAACCTCTCCGAGCCCCGGTTCTCCACTCTGTGAGCTGGCACGCAGCTCTTGGCTCCTGGGCGCGGTGCAGGGCGAACGGAGACGCCGGCGAAGGCTGCGGCCCCGCCCCCGCCCCCCCACATGTCCTCTGCCTGCATCGCCCGCGTGGACAAGCTCCAGGGCGCTGGACACGGCAGGGGGAGTGCTCGTCCGAGGAGACAGCGCCGCTGAGGACGGAGGATGTCCGCGCTTCTTGGGGACGCGCGAGCTGCGCGTCTGCGACCTGCTGCACGCCTGCCCTTCCTTCCTCCCGCACGTCCCACCTGGAGAGGAAGCCGTTCCGGGGTGGAGCCCGCGTCCCACGAAGGGCCAGGTCCTCCTGGCCTCAGGCGAGCTGGGCAAGCGAGGCCTGGGTGTGAGGACAGGCTGGCCCCGGCGGTGGGAAGCGGCTGTCCCCTGCAGGGACGCCCCGTGCGTGGGGCAGGAGGAGCGGGCAGTGCTGTGTGTGGCGGGGTCTGCCCTGCGGGGCCCCGGCTGTGTCAGGGGAGCCTGGGCTGGCTGGGCGGAGGGGCCTGCGGGGGCGCGGAGGGGCGAGGGGTGCACGTGCGGCGGGGAAGCCCCTGGGAGGCACCCCCGCCGCCGGCTGTACTTCTGGGAGGGAGGCCGAGCGGGGCCCTTCTCCGGACCCTGCGGCCTCGGCGCGGCCGGAAGGCCCGCGTGGCTGGGCGGGCGGGCGGGCCCCCGGGCACAGGTCTGGCCTGCGAGGCGGCGCTTCCTGCACGGAGCCGCGGTGCCCGGGGACAGCCCCTCCTGGCCCGTGGCCATCCCTTGTTGGAAGCAGACAGTCTGGCGTTGATTCACCCCGTGGCCCGCGGGTAACCTGCCTGGCGGGGCTTTTTCCAAGGAGCTGCAGCTCCGGCGGCTCGGCGGCCCGGCCGTCTGACTTTTCGGAAAATTCTGCAGCTCGGTTTACGCAGGCCGGCGGCTCCATTTTCCACGCAGCCCACCGGCATTCGCTGAGCACCTACTGTGCGCCGGGTGCGAGGTTGGGTCGGGAGGCCGAGGCGCAGTCCCAGCCCTCTGGCCACTCAGGTTTAGCGGGGAAGGAAGCGGGAAAAGTCGCCCTGGAGAAAGGTGAGGGGGAGGCAGCCCGCCCAGCCGGGGGGCGGGGCCGTCCCGCTCGGACTCTCTGCTCCATTGGCTGAGTGACTCCCAGCCTCAGTTTCTCCATCGGGACCCTGTGAAATGCCCGCTTGGCTGCTTTGCTGAGAAGGCTAGAGACCGGGGCAGCTGTGCGGTGGGCCTGGCTCAGGGCCTGGCCCTGCTGGTGCTCCCGCAGTGGAGGCTACTGCCCCAGCCGGGTGGCTCCCTGGCTCGCAGCATCGTCCCGTGGACCAAGAGTTCACGAGTTCGATTCCCAGGCAGGGCACATGCCTGGGTTGTGGGTTCAGTCCCTGGTGGGAGCACATACGAGGAGGCAACCATTCGAGGTTTCTCTCTCTCCCCCTGCAACTCTCCCTCCCTCTCCCTTCCTCCCTTCCTTCCTCTCTCTCTCTAAAAGCAATGAAAAAAAAAATGTCCTTGGGTGAGGATTAAAATAAAAAAAAAGAAATGGCGGCTGTTGTTCATCCTCGTTGCTAAATGCAGTGTTGTATGTAGACAGAACGAAAACCAGGCACACACCGCCCCGCCCCCCGCCCCCCAGCCTGTGGAACCCCTCCCTCCGTGTTTGCTCGGCCAGAATTCAAGCCCATCGGAGCCGGATTCGGGGAGAGGGTCCCGCGAGCGCCCCTTCCCCGGACCACCATTCAGAAGGTACCATCTGCACACGCGTGTGCTGCCATTTCTCTAACGGAAAAAGAGTTAGGAGAATAACAGGCCCTCAGTCACGAGCTTTGTTCGTTTCCCGACCGGACCGCAAAGATGCGGGTTCCACACGGGTCCAGGTGAGTCCCGGACACTTGGCTTCGCAAAGGAGCCCCCCGCCCGTCAGCTGGGCTCCGGAGGCACAGGACACCACCGCGGGACCCCTGGCCACCCAGCCCCATCCCGAACGCCCCCCCCCCCACCCTCCTGTGAAACCCTGTTTCCATCCACATCCTGGAAAGCCGGCCCCTCTCTCCTGGGCCTTTCAGTTCTGGGAGCCATGCCATTTCTTGGAGCCGCCTGGAACGCTCTCCTGGACCGACTCCCCCGTGCCGAGCCTTGCGCCTCGGGCCCTTCTGAGGGCCGAGTGTTCCCCCCCTCGCCTGTGAACAGAGGGCTGGTTTGAGAGTTCCTCCGCCTGCCGAGGGGCGAGCCCGCTCCGGGCGGGGCCCCGCACGTGCCTCGCCCGGGTCCTCCGGGTGCGCGGGCCTCTCCCAGGACTCTCCGTCTCGGGGTCCCTCCCTCTGGCCGAGGCTCAGCCCCTTTCCGGGGGGGCCCCCTCACGTCCCCACAGGACGCGCCCCCACCCGCTCGGTCCCCCGTGAGCCGTCGCTGACCCGGAGCAGGGAACTATTTTTCCAGCCGGGGGGAGACACTGCAGACCCTGCCGTGTGACCTCGTGCCCAGCGCTGCCGCCCCGTCCCGAGCTCCTTGGGACGTGCGGGCGGCAGGACGCGGTCTGTGCCGGGAACACCCGCGCTCCCAGAGCCCGGGAGGGGTCACCCACGTCCTGGGGGCTCAGTGGACATGTGCTGAGGGGCGGGAACGCGGGCTCCTCGCACGGACTTCACGCTTTCGAGTTAAAGCCGCGGGCGTCGGACGTCGGGTGGGACCGTGACCGTGTCCGGGTGTCGGGCTCCCTTCTGGGAAATGGCCTTTGGAGAGCGCGGTGCAAGCCGGTGGCACTTGTGGACCGCGACCCGGGCTCTCCCCGGCCAGTCCCGGGGCTCTTGGGCTCACCCGCGTCATGGGGGTGGAGAGTGAGAACCTTCCAGAAAGACAAGCTGTGTGCGCAGTTCCCTGCGCCCGGGCTTCTGCCTGGCGGACGATGTTAGGAGAAGATCCAGGAGCTGAAATCAGAAGGGCGAGGAAAACACGGATGAAATCTCCGTGAAAAGGGCTGCCTCTTTTGCCCCCGCGGAGGGGGGACGTTTTGTGAGCGCGTCTCTGCCCTTCCTTCCCGCTGTAGCCGTCTTCCAACGCAACAGACACGCTGCCCCTCGGGGTCTGGGCCTCCGTCCGTCGTGTGTGGCAGCTCACGTCCCGTGTCACGTGGGCGCTGTGCAGACTTCAAGCCTCGGGGGCCTGGACGAAGCTTTGGGAGTGTCCAGGGCTCTCCTGCGCCCCCGCGGCCGGATGGAACTCGAGAAAGAGGGAACACGGAGGCTCCTTCCTAGGCGATGCGCCGCGCCCGCTGGGAGCTCCTTCCTGGACCTCGGGGACGAGGCCCCCGAGGGAGACGGGGTGGCCCCCTGGTTCGTGCAGGTCTCTGTGTCCGGTAGGATCGCTCCGCCGCTCGCTGACACGTGGGCCGAAGCAGCACATCCCGGGGAATCGAAGTCCAGAGCGATTAATGATTATCTCACACCCGCGCTGTTTGCTCTGCGGTCGAGGGAGACTTGCGCGGCTGCCGGGGCGTCTGCGCTCGACTCTGAGACCTGCCCTGGACTTCGTGGCAGCCCCTTCCCTGCGAGAGCTGCCGTCTCCGGGGCTGACACCTAGTCTGGAGGGACACAGTCCCGCCTCCTTCCCCGAGGGCCACTGCAGCCAGGGGCCTGGCCCCTTCCCGCCCGGGCCGCCGGCTGCTCTGGGGAAGGACCGAGCGCCGCAGGCGCCGCTGTGCGACGGGGCACATGCCTGCCGTGTCCCTGCAGGTGCCGCTCACCCGGAACCTACCTAACCCCTGGGGTCCAGCTCGGCCCGCGCCAGCAGGAGACACATGCCTGTCGTAAGGCTTGAGTGCCTGCCTGCCATGGCCCGGAGAATGGGGGAGAAGACTACGCAGTCGTCCTGAAAAGTAACATCTGTTTGAGCAGGAGTGCACGTTTCATGAAACTCGGGAGGCCTGGGCCCTCCCCAGCCTGTCTGTCCGGGCGTCCCCGGAGGGGCCGACCCAGGGGTGCCCCGCAGCCCTCAGCCACCTCCCTGCCACCCACCAGGCCTGGGGTGTCCCCGGATCCTGCTTTGCCTCCTGACGGGGTCCTGACGCCCTCAGACGAACCGTTGCTCCTCTTGAAGTGACTCTTGACTCTTCTCCCCAACTGCATCCCTGTCCCCTCTGGTCACCTGGGGCCACATTCCTGTCACACCTGCACCCCCCCCCCGCCCCCAGAGCCCACCTCTGTGTGGGCCAGCAGGGGCCACATCCCACCATTTCCTGGGCTCCGTGCTGGAGGAAGGCAGGGAGGCGGGCTGGGGAGACTGTGGGGGGGGGGAGCTTTCAGCCGAGGGCAGGGGTGCGAGTGGGCGCCCCAAGAGGGACGGCCTGGGAGGCCCCCCGCACACGACCTCGCTTCTGACTGGGCTGGCGTCGGGTGGCGGTCCTGACAGGTGCCCGGGCAGAGTAGCCAGACCAACTTCTCAAGTGGTCATATTTGAGAATCTTAAACATTCCCACTTCAAGAATGTTTTCACTATTATTCTTTTGTGAACCGTGGCAAAGCACGCCGAACACAAAATGGACCGTCTCGGCCGGTTTTCCGGGCACTGTTCAGTGAACCCTTACAGTAAATCCACTTGGTTGTCACCACCCTCCAGCCGCAACACGCCTGTTGCCGTGCAGAACTGCCACTCTGTCCCCGTAAAACAATCCCTCTCGCTGCCCCTGCCCCGGCCAGGGAGACCTCTGTTCTGCTCTCCGTGTCTGTGAGTTGGACCCCACCGAGCCCCGCACGGACGAGGAATCCCACAGGATTCACCCTCTCGTGGCTCGTGTATGTCACTCAGCGTGATGTCCCCGGGGCCCATCCACGCTGCAGCCTGCGTCTGAATCCCTTGCCGCTTAAGAACGAATGATGTCCCACTGTCCAGGTGGACACGGGTTTGCTGCTCTCCGTGACGGGCAGCGGGCCGCTTCCGCCGCTCGGCCGCCATGGCGAGCACACGAGGCTGCTAGGGACCGGGGTGTGCGGACGCCTCTTCGGATCTTGGCTTTTAATTTGGGGGGTGGGGGGCGAGAGGGCATATCCCTGCTTTTACTTTTTAAAAACGGCTTGAAGAAAGAAGAAACAGATTCAGTCCTAGTTTTTTGGTGTGCTTATTAAAGGCAAATAATTACTGAACATTAGCAAACTCACATTTTGGTGGCTTCCTTACGTCCAAACGACTCTATATATGAAAAATGGAGTATGTGTGCCTGGGGTGCGTGAGAAGGGAAGATTAACTGGTGTGCCAAAAAGGTATTTCGGTGGACTGTTGAGTTATGTTTGCACAAGGTTTTACTTGCTTAGAGGTCAACAAAAATAGCTTGCCAGCCGAACATGATCTGGGTTTAAAATACTTTTGCAGGCTGGACGTTTAGTTCGTGCCCAGAGAGAAATGTGTAAGGGCTTTGGCATGTGCACGTGTGTTCAGGAATTTCCAGGTATAATACTGTACAGAAAAGTCCCCTTTTCTTCTGTGCGTGTGGTGGAGGTGGGGCTCCCGCACTGAGAGGCTCCCCGGCACCCGCCGGGTCTCCCCCAGTTAGTTCAGCTCGGTTCTGGAAGGACCTGGGCCTGGCGTGATCCTCGGCTAGACCGGCCCTACTGAGGCGGTCTAAAGATCGGCCTGGGGGGACATGGGCTCCCCGAGTTAGCAGTTTCTCATGACAGGGTGTGAGGCAAGGACAGCCAGATGGGAGAGACACGCAGGGTGCGGTATGGGGAGAGGGTGCGGTACGGGGGGAGGGCGTGGAGCTCCCGTGCTCCCTGGGGGTGGCGCCCTCCCAGCATCTGACCCTGCTCGCCCACCCAGAAGCTCTGCGAACTCATTCTGCAGGGTTTTAGAGAGACTTCATTACCAGGCAGGCACGACTCAGTCGTTGGCCGCCGGCGATGGGCTCAGCCCCCAGCCCATCTCTTCCAGGCGCTCAGGAGGGTGGGGCTGCAAGTTCCTCTGAATCACTAGGTCAGATCTCCTGGCCCCTGGCCCCCGGCCCCCATCCTGCGGTGTTCTGGGGGGCCTCATTAGCATAAACCCAGGTGGGGTGGGAAGGAGCTGGTTCTGAATAGCAGAAGAAGCTCCTTTCACTTTCACAAAACGTCTGGAGTTGTTTCAGAACAACGGAAGACCGAATGGTATCCCCCAGATGCTCCTGGTACTCTCACCGCTTAAGACACCCCCGGGGTCATGGGGGCCAGAAGACCCCTCTCCTTCCTCTGTCAGAGCTTCCCGAGGGCCACCTACTCTCAGGGACCGGCCGGCCGGGGGCGCATCTGCTCCCAGCCCCTCATCACCCCGGGGTGTCGAGCTCTGTCGGCAAGTCCGCCCCACCTGCCGCCCGGCACGGACTGCTCCTGGGACACGTTGGGAGGAAGGTGGGAGGAAATGGGTTTGTCGGGAAGGGCGGCGCAGATGTGTCCTGAACACACCGTGCACCTCCCAGGTCTCCGAGGCGCCCAGGCCCTTTGGTAAGGCGGACCACCCCGGAGTCCTCATTACTGAGCCCGCACACAGACCCCGCAGGTGTGGTCGAGGAGGCCGGGTGGGGCCCCCCGAGTTCCGGGGCGTCTTCTGGAGCTGACCCTCCCGTGCCTGCGGCGGGTTGCTCGGGGCAGCGGGGGCGGGGGGCTCTCCTTCCGGCTCTTCCCAGCCTGGTGTGAGGAAGAGCTCCGCCCGGAGTGGCCCACGGGCGCGGCGTGAATGTGTCCCCCCGCACTTCCGTCCCTTGGAGAGCTAACCTGGCCTCGGCCTGCTGGCCACGGTGGGGCGAGGAGCGCGTGTGAGTCTGAGGTCAGATGAGCTGCTCAGATATTTGGGACAAAAGTCGATGCCCGTTTTAGATGGGGTTATTCTAGGAAGGAAAGTAGCTATTAATATCTTCACTTACCACCGCGTTGTTTGACCTACATTTGTTGCAGTGACTGCGTCCTTCCAAATGAGTGCGGAGCGAGGCGGGGGTTATAAAACCGTTTTCCTTCCCCTTCCTTCCAGCATTCCTGCTGGAGGGAGGTGCGTTCTCACGGAAAGTATTTTGGCATCGAGTTAGCAGCGCACAGACACATGATGTCTGCTTTCCTTTCCAGAACCCTCTCTCTTGTCCGTGCCCTGGTCATTCGATCCTGCAGGTCAAATGTGGCTGTGCAGAAAGGCTTTGACCGGTGGCTGGTTATCGATCGTCACGGGCTTCGCGCGGGGGCCCCCCACGGGGGCAGGCGCACGAGCTGCCCGCATGGACCGTCTGCAGGGAGTGAATGCCCCTCGGTAACGTCTTCGAGGAGGGGCATTTTGGAGTCAAGTCCTTAAGATCCCACTCTGGAAGACTCCATTCCGAGTCCTCGTGAGCATTTAACGAAGTTTAAATAAAATCAGGCAACCGTGAGGGCTTGGATTATCTAAAAAGATAAAGTGCTAATTGGCCCTACCAAAAAATTTAAAGTTTGTTCTACAGTAGGAGGTTTTTAGATTCTTTACCTGAAGCTTTATTTTTATTCTGAGGACTGTGGAAAACAGGCCAGTTTGAAACAGGCCGATACAGTGGTTGTGCTTGATGCGTGAAAATTGTAACCTACTGAGGGCAGGGCATCAGGCTGACCCGGCCGAGTTTCACGGAGCCGTAATGAAATGTACGCACGCAGGAAGTAGTTCCGTAAGGGACCCACCTCCGAGGAGAGGTGGGGCATTTTGCGAGGGCGGCATTGTGTCCGTACCTTGGCAGCCAGTTCAGCTTTAACGTCTACTTGCAGTACTGCCAGCACTGCTCTGTGTTCTGGAAAGCAGGGGGCAGAGAGGGGTGGCCTGCGAGCGACCCGGGTGGCCGAGAGGAGCAGAGAGAGGGGGAGGACAGAGGACGGGGCCGCCCGGTGCAGCGAGCACAGCCCAGGGCTCTCGGGGACGCCAAGGAAATACTCGCTCCAGTGGAAGTCCGCCTGAGGGGGGCGAGACCTCTTCTTCCTGGAAGAAGTCTGTCGACCCGAGCTGCCCTCTGCCCCGTCCCGGGGGCAGGACGACCGCGGCAGACCCCGGCCTTTGCCGTCTGCGGAGTGTCCTCCTGCGGCCGAGCAAGTCCAGAACGCAGCTGCCTGAGCCCGGGGGCAGCCGGCCTGGCCTTGGCCTCCAGGCCACCGGGGTGCATCCTGGGGGTCACTCCCTCACGGCAGGGAGCTTCGTGTCCACCCGTATTGACTCTGAAGTGGCCCCTTAGGACGGGAACCTGGAGTCGTCACCAGGGTGAGCTGCGGCTCCGGGCACTGATGGTGCCGCACAGCTTCCAGTGAGCTGCTATCACGTGTCGACCGAGTATCGGCACAGGACGTGCCCAGCGTCGACGATGGACAGGACCCTCCTCGAACGTGGCCGAGGCCCCCCAGATCTGCGAGCGGCCGCGTGGCGCGCAGCCCCTCCCATCGGGTGAACGCCCCGAGGTCTCAGCGAGTGCACTGGCCCCTGGGGCCTGACCGGGCAGCCGGCTGGCTGAGGGCGGGAGGTGTCTGTGACTTTTGCCCTTGTAGGTGCTGCTTCCTGTGTTTGCGGCTGAGGGCCCCTCTCAGCCACGCGGCCCACGGGGACAGGGGACAGGGGGCCCTGGGTTTCTGTACGCCCCCTCCCTGCCCCGCCCCCCACCCCCGGGACTCGGCTGACTTCGGCGTCCTGCCGTGTGACACATTAAATCTTAATGCCACGGTCATTATTAATGATTAATTCGGCACTTTCGTCCTCTTCCTATCTGGCCTCAGGATTAATATTTGACTGCTCGTGACCCGAGCTGCCGCACAGCCCCCAGAACTGCAGCGCCGAGGCGGGACTCTGGGGCCCAGGTGGGGCCTCCCGCTCCCCTTCCAGCCCGGCCCTCCAGCCCCGGCACCGCCCCCCCGCCGTCACTCATGTCCTTGGCGTCAGCAGCCACCGCAGCAGCCGGGCCTCCGTGTCTCTGAGCAGCCATGCCCGCAGCCTCCCACTGCCCCCTTCCCGTCCCTCTGTCCGTCCGTCCTCCGGGAGGCCCTGTGTGATCTGTCGACAGCCCCCCTCGCCTGGGTGCCCCCTACAGACGCCCGTTCGTCTCTTTGCGTCACGTTCTGTCTTTTTGTGCCCTGGCGCCGTAGCAGACATTTGTGTTGGGAGCGGGAGAGGCAGGGAAGGGAGTGTGTTCCGGGAAGTTCTGTGAGCTCATTCATTGAGTGCACACCTGGTGAGCTCAAAGAGGAGCTGCCAGACTTGTTTTCCAATTCAAGGTTCGCTACTCGGTGCTCGTGAGATCTTGGCAAGTGGCTGAATTCCTCCAGGCCCAGTCCTCCGCCGGCAGGCCAGGTTCATGGCCACCCTTTATACTGTTCCGCAGGAGTAGGTGGAATGGAGCTAATAAGTAACGTTTCCCAAGTGTTTGCCATGTGCCAGGCTCCGCTCCAGAGCAGATAATAACTAACCCGCTGCTGACACCCTCCCCCCGGCGGGTGCAGTTGCTCACCCCCAGCCAGAAAAAACAAAACCAGGGCCCCTGAGCCGGGGCCAGCGTCCGCCGTTCCCAGTGAGTGACCTCTCTCGCGCGGCTCTCCGTCCTGCCGGTCGGGACCGTGGCCTCTGGCGGGCCGAGGGTCTTGCCGCCGTGCGCCCCGGGCCCCTCGCTCGCTGAGTGGGCGTCACATGGGGCTGCTGGGGGAACAGGCGGGACTGGATACGTGACCTGCTGCGAGCTGCCTCGGAGTCACCCTCAGCCGTTATTTACCACGTTGTTAAAAAGTGACCGATCTGGAAAACGCGGAAAAAAGGAGTCAGTGTTATTGTAACGTATTGGGTTACAGGCGAGAGAAACCAACTCACGCTGGCTGCACGCAGCACACTGGCTATACGGACGCAGGAATGTTTTCCAGAGCTCCCAGCAGGAAGCGGCCAGGCCTGAGACAGGATGGGCGCCACGCCAGGCACAGCTGCCCGGAGCCCGGCCCACGTCCCAGCCTCCAGCGCTGTCCCTTCCCCGGCCCTCCCTGCGTCTCCGAGAGTCCTGGCTCCCGTCCCTCACCAGGGGATCAGCCAGCTTCTCCAGAGAGATGGGACCAGCAGGATGTGCGTGTACACACACGTCCGCACACACACGTGCAGAGGCGGGCAGTTGAGGAACTGGCTTGCGTGGTTCTGGAAGTGCACGGTCGAAGGCTGCAGGGTGGGCGGACGGGCTGGAGACCCGGGGAACGGCTGCAGGGAGGAAGCTGGAGCAGGGCCCCCTCTTGCCGAGGGGACCTCAGGCTTCTCTCTTAAGGCTTCACCTGATGAGAGGGGGCCCCCACACACTGCACATGGCCCTCTGCCACGCTCAGTCCCCGAGTTTACAGTCAGTCACGTTGAGACAATACCTCGTCAGCATTATCTAGAGCCATGCTGGGCCACATCTCAGGGCAGTACCGTGTTTTAGCGAAGTCGCTGCATAAAATCGTCCACCCGCGTCCCCGAGTGCACCCCTCCGGCGTCTTCTGTGCTCCCTGGCGCTCTCTGCCCCAGCCATCTCTGCGTCTCTCTCTGCGTCTCTGCGCAGGCCCTCCCCCCATGAAGACAGGCCTGCCCTGGCTCTCAGGCCAGGCGAGAGCAGAGGCTGGGCGCCTGGCGGTCCACAGCCACTCAGGGAGCCTCTCCACCACGGCTTTGACCGCCGGCAGCCCTCCTGGCGGGTCTCACGGGCCAGGGCTGGTGTCCTCATGGGTGCTGCTCTGTTTCCACGCTTCTTCTAGATTTTCAGGGAAGGGGGGATCCTGAGGGGCCTAAGGAGGGCTCCACGTCCCCCTGTGACCCAGCCAGCCGAGGCCAGGAGGGTGGGGTCACGTTGCCCGACCCTGGCTGAGTGCGGCCCCCACCCCGACGACACAGACGTGCACTGAGAAGGCGCCCTGAAAGGCGCCTCCTGCACGGGCGGGTGGGGGTGCGGGCGGGCTCCAATCACCGAGCCGCCTCTGGAATATTGATAAATGTTACCAAGCGTAGCAGGCGTTCGTGCTTACCAAAATTCATACTCCTCAGGTAGGCTCCGGTGCCCTCCAGCAGCGTTTCTGAAAGAGAGTTTGGGAACCCGGTTGCGGAGATGCGCCCTTGGCTGTGACCCCTCGCTGTCGCTCAAGTTTCTTTCTCGCCTCGCCTTTTGCTGCCCAGAGGATGACGTGGACCTGGAGGCGCTGGTGAGCGACATGAGTGCGTCCCTGGAGAGCCTGTACGCAGCGTGCAGCATGCAGTCCGATACAACGCCCCTGCGCCAGAACGGCCAGCACACCCGTGACCAGCCGCCGCCCTCGGGGGCCAAGCCTGCCCCGCCGCAGGCGTCGCCGCAGCAGAAGGTGCAGCGTTCCCAGCCCGTGCACATCCTGGCCGCCAGGTAGGGCCCTGGGCCTTGGAGGGCGGGTGGGAGGGGCCGGTGCGGCTGCGGAGGCGGCGTGCCGCTCTCCGCGCGCGTGACGTGCAAGGGCGTGGTGCTCTGGCCTCCTGAGCTCCGCAGGCGGGTGCGTACCTCTGCCCTGGGCTGCGTGGCAGCGCTCGGTTGGGACAGGTACCTACTCAGGAGTTAGCAGAGGGCTCTAAGGCCACACTGCCCAGACCAGGGCCCAGGACCCGGGCAGTGGCCTCCCTGGCCCTTGTCAGAAAGGTGTGACTGCAGACATTTGGTGACATCACCCAGGGCAGTGAGCAGAGGCGCCTCCGGAAATACTGGGCTGGGGGGAGGGGCCCAGAGAGTGGTGGAGAGCCCCTTGCAGGTGGCGGGTCTCCGAACTGGGTGTTAAAGGGTAGGTAGGCATCCACGCACGGGGGAAAGATTTTGTGAGCACAAGAGAGAGTCCCTGGTGTTGCAAATGGCAGGATCCCTTCCTTTTACAGGTGGACGATATTCCATAAACGCACGCACACACCAGGTTTCCTTTATCCGTTCATCCGTAGACGACCACACGGACAGGACGCTAACAAACGAGCCTGTCGTGGAGGACAGCCCTACACGGGCCCACTCACGCGCGGAATCTAGAACAGTCCGCCGCACAGACGCAGAGAGCGGCACGGGGGTGGCCGGGGCGGGGAAAGGGCAGCCGTCTGCGGAAGGCACTCTCACCCGTGCGAGGGGCGGGGGTCCCAGGGGCGCCAGGTGCACGCAGAGCCCTTGCTGGCAGTGCTGCGTTGTACGCTGAAAGTTCGGGGTAACACGTATAGGATCCCAGGGGAGTTCGTGGGGGCGTCCACGGAACCCTTCATCTCAGTGCCCGGGGCTCCCCGTACATGCCCTTGCTCCGGGCGCGTGCTTCCGGCACAGTGCCGAGCACTTCCTGTGCGTGCCCCGCCCACCCCCGTCGTCGCTGCCTGTGCGTGCCCTGCGCTTCCGGCGCATGCGGGACGCTTCCTGTGCGTAGGTCTGTCGAGTCCCCGTTTCTTAGCCTGTGTCCCGGTGTCCACAGCCCTACGAGGCGAGTGGCGTGGGGACCCTGAGTGCCCAGGCGAGGCGGCCTGGGCCCGGGGACAGACACGGCTCGCGGCTGGCTCGTGGGGGGCCCTCGGGGGCCGGAAACGCCGTGAGCCTCGAGCTGGGTGCCGCCGCCGCCCGCCGGCGGGCTCCCGGGGAACAGGGCCGCCACTCGCCGGATGTTGTCCCTCTTTGGGGATTCTAGAGAAGGCGCAGGGCCTTCCCCACCGGGCCCTGGTAAGCCCCTGGCCCCTGCGCCTGAGCTCGGTCCCCGGGGCTGCTTCCCGCTGGGACCCCGGAGGGTCTGCCCTCCCGAACCGCCGTGTTGCCAGCCCGCGTGACGTCCCGTAGCTTTGCTTTCGGCCGTCTTTGGGAACTGCTGCAAAGTCAGCTTGGAAACATGGTTTATCGAAGCAGACTTCCACACAGCAGAAAAATGACCGCTTTAAAGTGACAGTTCTGCGTTCAAGACAGCCCCAGCGCTGCGCAGTGACCCGTCTCCAGTGGCAGGACACCTCCGTCCTCACAGGGAGTCCTCACCCATCCAGCAGGGCCCTACACTCCCTCCTCCGTCATCACCACCTGCACCAGGGACGTTACTGGTATTCGCTGTAACCGATGACCCCATGGCAACGCGGCGCCGTCACCGGAAGTCCCTAGGACACGTGACGGTTCACACCTGGTGTCGGACATCTGATGGGTTTGTGCGGGCGGACAACAGCAGCAGCACGAGCCCGTCATCACACCGTCGTGTGGGGTGATCCTGCTGCTGCCTGGAAACACACGGGACCTTGTACATGCTCAGAGGGGCCTGCGAAGGGGACCCTCGGGGGACTGCTGGGATGTCCGGACGCCAGGGCCTCGTCCCGTGAACCTAACTCCTGTTCTTCAGGCTCCTGGGCCAGGTCTGGGCAGGACCACCCTGGAGGTGACGGCGATCTCTCCGGCCTGTTGTTGGGGACCACAGAAGGGATTGTCTTCCCAGCGTGGAGTCAGTCTCCCGGGGCTGTGGGCAGTCGCTCGGGCGGTCAGGGCCTCCCTCTCAGCCGGGGGGACCTGCGTCGCGCAGCAGTCACGGTGTCCGCTGCTGCGCCAGCAAGCCTCCCGAGAGACCGGGCGGGCCGTGGGTGCCGTCAGGTTCTAAAACTGGCGACCAAGTGCTGTGAAGGGGTCGCCCCGTGAGGGGAGGATGGGGCGGGAGCAGATGAGGAGCAGGAATTCCCAGCGGAGGCAGGGCCAGACAGCACCAGGCATCGGCACGCTGGGCGGTGACACCCGTGGGTGGGCGGGGGGTCCCCCACCAGTGGAGCCCGGGGCCTGCCAGCAGAACCGCTGAAGAGAGGAGACATGGGGCGCCTTGCTTGTTTTTTCTGTCGTTCTCCTGATTGCCTCTGATCTGTCCTTGGTGGGTGCTGTGCTTGGGGGCGTGGCAGGTGAGGTGTGAGCCCCTGGGAGGGGGGGCTCCAGAGAAACGCAGGAGGGAGGGAGGGAGGGAGGGAGGGAGGGGCGTGTCCTTTGGAAGCGGCTCCCTCAGCGCCGCGGGTGGGTGCAGCCAGGCCGGCCTGGGGCCCCGAGAGCGCGGGCGGCTGTGCCTTGGGGCGGCAGCTCCGGGAAGCATTCACTCGCGCTCCCTGTCGACCGCCTCTTTGCGTGCGGGGGCGTTCGCGTCACAGTCCAGATGAGGACAACACGGGCGTCTCTCCTGACGTTTTTGTTCGGTCGGAGATGGGCTCCGTTCAGGGCCGTCAGAAAACACGCCCTTGTTCACGAAACCCCTCCGCACATCGGGGGTTCCCAGGCCGGGACTGCGGCGGGGCGGGGTGAGGTGCGAGCCTGGTCTGCGATGTGAGCCTGCGGCACTTCCCGCCGAGGCAGGGAAGCCGCGCCGCCCCGCCCCTTGGAGTCCAGACGCGGGCGGTGTGACTGCGTGTGCCTCTGCGTGTGCCACTGCAGCGAGAGGCACGCCTACGAAGCTCGCCGTCTTGGCCCTGTGCACGGGGCAGTCCCAGGGCTGCGGGCATCGCAGCACCGCGCGCCCTCTCCAGACTCTGGCCCCAGGGAACACAGCCCCACACCCCACGGGCCCCGCCCGCCTCTCCGGCCCACTGCCAGGAGCGGGCTCGCCCAGGGCCCGTCCCTCTGTGGCGGCCTTCCCTCCCGTGGCCTGCGCCCTCGGGTCCGTCCGGGAGGAGCGTGTGGCAGAACATCGCACCTTTTCAAGGCGGAAGAGCATCCCTCTGTGTGGGGGGGCCACACTGTGCCCGCTGCCCACGCGTAGGTGGGTGCACGGGTCGCTTCCCCCTTCGGCGGCCGTGACCAGCCCTGGCGTGATCACCGAGCACCGACCCGTTCACCTGCCTCTCTCCCTTGGGTGTGTCCCCAGGAGTGGGGCTGCCGGGTCAGGCCGGGTGGTGGCTTTCAACCGGCGGTTGTCTCTCCCCCAGACGCCTGCAGGAGGAAGACCAGCAGTTCAGAACCTCGTCTCTGCCGGCCATCCCCAACCCCTTCCCGGAGCTGTGCGGCGCAGAGAGCCCTCCCGCGCTCACGTCCGGCTCCCTACCTCCGAGCCAGGCCACGGCGAAGCAGGTGAGCGTGCCCCCGGCGTGCGCGCCAGGCTGCGCAGCGGCGAGTGCGGGACGGGCGTGCGGCTCCTTGCTCTGGGACGAAGGGAGGGGAATCGTGCGGTCTCGGCTCTTGGTTCTTCTCTTCTTGCAATTGTATTCGCCGCCTTGCAAGACTTTTTCAATTTAGCGGCCAAAATTTCGTTCATGCAGTCAGGGATGGGCCTATACGTGTTAGGAGGAGTCTCATAAAAATGGCTAAAAATTAGTAGCAGTTTGCTGCTTAAAAGACGAGTTTTGGTTTTCTGAAACGGTTTCACCGCCACGTTGTCTTCGGCGCCAGTGACTGTGCGTACCGAACGCCGGCTTTCCCAGGCGCCTGGCCTTCGGCGCAGCGGAACGGCGTCCCCGAGGTGGGGCTGCGCGGCGGGCTGTGCGGGCCCGACCCCGGGGCACACTGAGGCAGGGAAGGGTTCCCAAAAAAAGGCCGCGTCGCCGGGAACCGACCTGCCAGGGCTGGGCTGGCAGCACCGCCCCTCCCGGTTGGCGGGGCCGGGACCTGAGCGGTCTGGCTCCGAGGGAAACGGGGGGGGATGTCCACCCCAGCGTGAGGGCGGCGGGATGAGCGTGCCGCGCCCGCCGTGACGACAGGGGCGTCTCCTGTCCGCTGGGGGCCGGACCCTGCTCCACGGGCTCTACGGCCTGTCTCCGTGTGGTCTGTCTCCGTGCGTGGGGTCTGCTCCTCAGGCCCGCCCCGAGGGGCAGGCGTCGGCGTCCCCTGCCCCCTGTGGTGGGGAGACTGAGGGCCGGTCACAGCGTGCTGGGCCTTGCTGGCAGCAGCGTGCACAGCGGGCTGGGTGTGACCGGGCGCGAGTGGGCGCAGCCCTGGGGCCTTACCCTGGGCGAGCCTTCGGCTTGGGGCGTGGCCTGGCCGCGGTCCGGAGCGCCCGTGCTGGCCGCCGGAAGGGCTCCCCGGGCCTTGGGTGTCCCTCTTCAGCAACAGCGTTTCCGGAGTTCCCCTGCCTCTCCTGCTGGAGTCACTCCCTCCCGCGCCCTCGGTACTTTTCCACGCCTGCCGTCCCGCAGGGCCACGAGCCTCTGGGCCCGTGCCTGCCGCCCTCCTGCCCCTTGTGGGAGACGTTTCTCGTCACGCCCGCCCGCCACAGCGCGCTGCCCCGGTGCCGACCTCACGCCTCCGGACGGGCCACGCCGCCGCCCTGTCCTCAGCCGGAGCTGGCCAGGCTGCAGCACCCGGTCACGTGCCTGACGTGCCTGTGGGACGCCTGCCTCCCCGGTGACCCTCTGCCTCAGGGAAGGGTCTAGATGGATCGTCTGTGGATTGGTCACGAAGGTTGTGTACAGAGTCACTCGCCCTGAAATAAGACCGAGAAAACATTATCTGGCTCTCGCGGTGGCTGGCAGGCAGGCGGGCCCCGCCCCCGTGGGCCGTCCAGCTCTGTGAGCAGAGTCAGGAAACCCAGGAATCCCGCCCGCTGCTTTTCTCAGGGTTGGCGCCGGTCCCCCATGAGAACATCGTGTCGGTGCCTGCGTCTCTGTCGCACAGATTCCTTCGGCCCCTGGGGCCCAGCAGGCGCGGGCACTCGCGGAACGTGGGTATTCCCACTGGTGTGCGGACACCTCAAGGAACGGACAGTCCTTGGTCCGCACTCAGCTCTGACCTTGGATCTTGTGAAGGGCTCATGTCGTGGTGTCGTCGGCCCTGCAGTCGAGAGGGCCGGCGGCGCGGCAGGCCGTGGTGGGCAGAGCTGCTGCTGATGGGCGTGGGCCGGGTGGCCTCCTGGTCTTCCCCACAGGCCTGGGGGGAAGGGAGAGCTGGCGAGCTCTGTCCTTCCTCGGGGGTCGGAGGGAGCCGCCCAGCCACGCTCTCCCAGACGGCCTGCACGCTGCAGGGGCGCCCAGGGGACTATGTCTCGGGCGGAGGAGCGTGTGCTGTGTCGCGGGAGGGGCTGCCAGTGCAGGGAAGCAGTGGGGGTGGGAGGCCAGACCCTGCGGCTCTGCCCGGACCCCAGCCCCCGGGGTCTGGGGTCCCCAAGCAGCTCAGAGACCCGTGCGTCACACACTCCCTCTCGGGCTGCGTGGGGCTGGCGGAGACAAAGGCCCTGGCTGGCCGCAGTGGCGCGGACGTGCACTTGCACGCGTCAGGGGTCTGGGGGCCGAGGCTCTGGGCGGCCTGGCCCCCTGTCCTGAAAGCGGCCCCCTCCCCCTGCCCCCCGCCGCTCCATAGGCTGGGCACGGGCTGCTCACTCTCCCATCACCGCGGGGCAGAGAGAGACACTGAGGCTGTGTGTGCCGTGGGCTGGCCCCTCGGGCGTGAGGTCGGGGAAGGTCCCGATGGGAGGCAGCGGGGGCAGGACTGGGCGATGGGGGAGGGCTGGTGAGGAAGAACTGGGTTTCCCAAGGCAGTGCCTCTCTCACCCAGTTCGAGGTGAGTTCTGAAGACTCACCGGCACTTCCCGGTGGCGTGGTGGGCGGGCCTTTCAGCCAGGAAAGGTTTCCACGCAGCTCCAGGCAGCAGCCACACACACACACACACACACACACACACACACACACACACACACACACACACACACACACACACAGTGACTGGCCACAGCAAGTTTTCCCGTTTGTTGTGTAAACACTAGTCCATACTTTAACCTCATTTTCAATAGGGCACAAATATGTCTTCGTGCCAAATCAGCTCTTCTTTCTTTATTTCATTTTAAAAATTAATTTTCTGGAAGTAAATTAATTGCCTTGCACGGGCTTCTGACATGCATTTACTAGCGAGCAAAGTCGGGTCTCCCGAGGCTGTAAGGACGGCTTCGTGAACGGCCCAGGCTGGTCACTTCCCAGCCAGTGCTAGTCCAGTGGGAGGAGGGTGCAGCCGCCTCCCCCCGCCCCCACACCCCATGCAGGCGGCCTCCGGCCGTCCTGGAGCCAGGCCTCCGTCTGGTCCCGCCCCTGCAGCCGCCTCCCACCTCGCCCAGCCCTCCGCTCTCAGCCCCTGCGGAGCAGGCCCACCCCGCCTCTGCTGCTGCCTTGGGGCGGGGGGGGGGCCGGGGGCACGGGGCGGGGACACTCGGGGGAGCCCTAGAGTTGGGTCTGGACAGGAGCCAGAGGGCAGTGCTCGGACCCACGGTAGGACAGAGGACAGCCGCTGTCCATAGTGGTCACTCGTGGCCTTCCCAGGGCCAGGGCCAGGTCCAGCCCAGGGTACACGTCAGCACATCCCCCCCCCCCTCCCCGCTTCAGAAGACAGAGGCCTCTCTGCTCGGCCCCCCTCGCGGGCACCTTTCCCCGCCCCTCTCCTGCCTGCTCTCTGTGACGGATGGGTGGACAGCTGCGGCTTCCTCACCGCCCCGAGGCCCCACCCCTGGGGGGACCCGGAGTCCACGGGCCATGGGGGTGACTCAGGCAGCTGCGCTGTGTCCTCTCCCAGGGGCCCCTCTGTCCCCGTCACCACTGTCTTTACTCCACCCGGCCTTTGGCGAGCTGGTTCCCCCCGAACCCTGTGCCCCCCCGCACACCCCGAGGGCACTCGCCCACCCCAGGGCTTCTGTCCCCATCCCCCACCCTCCCGGCAGACCCACCATCTTCCCCCTGGAAGCCAGCCCCTCCTCTGCTGCTGCTGCTCTTCTGGAATTTGGAGGGAGGGGTCACTCCTAATTCCTGCCTCTTTTTTTTGGCCACCACAGCCAATCAGTCATGTGGCTCCGCTGGACAGTTTTCTAGAGAAGGGATGTAAAGCATTTTTGTTGGTTTTTAAGATTACAATATGCAAATGGAACGTTGAGTTACCGACTCTCCGAGGAAGTTGGTTTAACAAAGACTTTTTTATTTTCCTTGGCCACCTCTGGGCAGCCCGGCGGGGTCCCTGCCTCCCCAGCTCTCTGAGGGGCCTCCGGCTCAGGAAGTCAGGGTGCTGCACACAGAGCCCCAGCCCCAACCCCCAGCCCGGGGGCTCTGCGAGCCCGTCCCCTCTGCCAGAGGGCTGGCCCCTGAGGGAGCTCTGCAGGGGCAGCTGGGGTCCCAGGTTGCAAGGGCACTACCTCCCTGATAGGCGGCGCAGCCCTCGGGACCGGCACACGGCTCTGGGAGCCGCAGTGGGTGCTTACGGGGTGTTTCCTCGTGGGGGGCGAGGGGCAGTCTGGAGCACCCCCCCGGCCCGTCAGGCAGGACCCACGGCCACACCGTGCCCCTCGCCGCCGTCCTCCTGTCGCCGTGTGTCACCAGGGGGTCTGTGGGTGGCAGAGGCGTCCTGGGCGAGGCGCGTGGGCAGCGCTGGGGGTCACCCTCAGGGGCCACGGTGTGGCAGGAACGGCCAGGGCGGCCCGCTGTGGTGCAGCAGAGGGCTGTTGCCGCAGCGGAGACCTCGGGGGCCCGAGCCCCGTGGGCGCGGGCCATGGCCACGTGGCTGTGCATGGTGCCTCCCCACGGAGGCTCTGGGCCGCCCGCTGTGTCCTCCTGGGTCCTGGTCGTCAGTGACGAGCCGGAGCGGGCCCCTCTGCCTTCCCACGCTGCCCAGCGCGCCGAGAGCCCGGCACCTGCCGTGCTCAGCCCGCACCTCCCGGAGGAGCCCACTGTCCCGGGAAGCCAAGGGAGCTGCACGTCCCTGCACCCGGGAAGCCCCCATCGGGTCTGGCCGTGTCACGGGGAGGGGAGCCTGTAGGGGGGGCCCCCAGAGCTCCGCTGCCGCTTCTGCCCAGAACCGCGCTCTGCCTGGCGCCTGTGGGCCCCCAGGAACCACACCGGCAGAGGTGCTGAGTTGTCTGCTGTCGTTTCTAAGGTGGCAGCCGCTGTGCCTTGCCTAGATTTCCTGGGTGTTCTGCAAACACCAAGGTGTCTCCACTTGAACAAGGCCCTGTTCCGTGTGTGTTCTAACTTCATGGCTCTCGGGAGTGTGTCCTTGTCACGCTGGGGACAGGTGGACAGGACCTCTGGTAGCACTACTGGGGACCTCTCCCCTGAGACTCGTGCTCTCTCGGCTCACCCCTGCGGTCTGCAGGCCGGCTCTTCCTGCCCCGGGAGGAAACCACGTGCCGCGGAGCCCGCGGGCGGCCCCTGCCAGGCCGGGCTCCCTGCTGAGCTGGTGGGTGGGCACAGGGCAGCCGGCGGAGCCCGGAGTGGGCGGCAGGTGTGAGCCTGCCTCCCGGGCCTGTGGGCTGGCAGAGAAGCCCAGTGACAACAGGACGGCCCCCCGGAGTGGCAGGGGCCCGGGCGGGAGCCCGCAGGAGGGCCTCGCACCAGCAGTGGGGGCCAAGGCCCGGAGGACGGCTGTGCTGGAGTTCAGCCTGTCGGGCGCGGCTCTGCCCGTCTGTCCACACAGGGAGGCCTTCTTACGGTGCTTTTGTTCTTACTCTCTGCAGAATGTGGCCATAAAACCCACGTTTGTCCCCGTAGCAGGCCGCGCACACCACTCCAGAGCAGTTCAGAAAACACGGTCGAGCAGACCAGGGTCGGTTCTCGCGAAGGAGCCGACTTGCTCGGGGTGCGGGGGCCCCCCTCGGGGCCCGTCGCCGCCCCTCCCTCGGGGCAGTGCGCCCAGGGACTCTGAGGTGGTGGCAGGGTTCCAGCAACTGTTTTGTAAGGTATTTTTAGAACTTCGACTTTTTAAGAAAGGATTTGCAGCGACTTAATGTATTTTTAATTCTCGCTGAAACCCTGAGACGGAGGAGTGCATCAGACGGGTTTCTGCTTTTCCGAGTGTGTCTCGTCAGTGTGACCAGAGCCACGTGGCGGCTCGCCCCCACCCCCGCCAGTCCTCGGGGCCCCACGGCGCTCCTGCGGTGTGGGGCAGAGCCGGGGGAAACCGCAGCTCTGCTCTCTCCAGCGAGGCGCGCCGAGCCCAGCCCCGCTGCTGCCTTGGGCGGGTGTGCACTTCCTTTCCTCCCGCCGGCCAGCCGACTGGCCTGCTCAGACCGGGGCTTCGGGGCCCCGGACGCACAGCCCCTGGGGAGGGTCCGGTGCAGCAGCATCTCGTTGACGGGCAGGCGGGCCTGCAGCCGGCACCCTGGGTTCAGACCCCGACCCCTGCAGATCCATCTCCTGGGCCTGGATAAGCCATCCATGCTGCCTTCCCCAGACTTCCTTTCCTCCTCGGTCGGCGGGGGGGCGGGGGGGGGGACAGTGACAGCTGCAGTCTCAGGGGCCCCTCCCCTCCACCTGCCCCAGCAGCTGCCTTTCCTCCTCCCGCTCCCACTGGCTGGGTCCCACCCCTCCAGGCTGGCAGGCTGGCTCCCCTCTCCCGACTGACCCTCCCCAGTGCCCCCTCCTGGCAGGTGGGTCACGGGCTGGCACTCGTCCCTGGCAGTTACTGGCATGTCCAGCTCATGCCATCACTCTGAAAAGTGCACTTCAGTGGGACCTCAGAGAGCTTTGGACCAGGGTGAAGAGTGGAGAGAAAGCTGGCCAGAGAGGTGCCCGCCGAGACCCTGCCGGCTGACTTGGTTTCTCGTCAGCGGGCCCCGGGGCCCTCTGCTCAGCTCTGCCCCTGCACCGGCGGTGGCGGCTGTCCACCCGGGGCTGTCCCACATGGGGCAGTGTGCGGAGGGGCAGGGAGATGGCTGTGCCCCGTCTCTGTGTCTGCAGGCGACCTGGGCCGAGGCCAGGCCGTCCCCTGCATCCACCCAGCACGAGGCTCAGAGCCTGCGGGCCCACCGGCGCCGTGCGTCGGTGCCTGGAGCCGGCGTCTGCCTGCCGGGGGCCCCGGGACACAGAGCCAGGCTCCCCGGAGCACAGTGGGGGCCGTGCAGACGGTGGCCCTCCCACCCCGGCGGTCACTGAGCTCCTGCCTCTCAGTCCGCTCAGATGTGAGCTCCGCTCCCCCTCCGCGCGAGCACTGTCTGAGCGGTGGCAGCGCAGCTCCGGGAAGACGGACGCCCTGTCGCCTGAGGGCTGTGGGTTTGGCGGCAGACGCGGCGCCAAGCCCGCCGGGGGCGGGGGCTGGGGCCTGGCGAGGCATCGGTCCCCCGACTAACTCCGAGAACAGCCGTGCACTGTTGACGCAGTTCACGCTCTTTAGTGTCACTCAGTTCAAGAGGCAGTCACCTGCCTGGTTTCCTCTGCGTGGGGGGGAAGGACGGGACAGTTCCGGGCGGCCGCTGCCAGCGGCCTTGCTCGTGCGCCGTCGTACGGGCCGGGATCTGCCTCTCAGCTGGGGGGTTGGAGTCTCAGACCCGCGCACCGGTTTGGGGTGGGGCGGCTGTGGGGTCCCGGAGGCCTCCCCCTGGGTGCCCTGCCTCGCCCCCAGAGCTGCACCCCCAGGTTGCGGCAAGCACATGCCAGGGGCAGGCACAGGTGACTGTCCTGAGCCTGTGCCCGGCTGACCCCAGGAGGCCAGTGTTCCTTTCGGGTTCCCACCATACTGATGAGGAAACTGAGGCACAGAGAGGTCGGGTCACGCAGCCAGTTAGCGGCGAACATGGCCCAGGTGGGCCCTCGAGTGATAGCCGCAGTGGGCTCCCGCCCTGCGTGGGGCAGGTCGGGAAGGCGGCCGTAGCTTCTGTGCATGGAGCTTTGGGCTCCTGTTCCTACCCTGGGCGCCTGTGCCCAGGCAGAGACCGGCCCTGTGGGGCCGGCCCCCCCGCCCGAGGAGCCACTGTGTCCCGCCCCTCACAGGACACCAGGGCTCCCACCAGGGCGCTACGGCCCGCTCCCTGCTCCCTGCGGCCCGCTCCCTGTGGCCCCTGGCCCAGGCCCGGCGCACCAGAGCCCGGGACACACAGCCCTTGCTGGCTGGTGCGTGTGCTCCTTCTGGAAGCGCTGGCTTTGAGAGGTGTGGCGGCCAGCTGTTCCGGTCACACTGTCCTTCTCGTCCGCACTGGAAACACTGCCACCAGCAGCCTCAGACGTGTGCCCGTGCCAGCCCGCGCAGGGGTCGTCCGGCATTCTGTCGGGCCTCTCCGTCCCTGGGCGGCAGGCCCGCGCGGGGGCCCCCAGCCCGCTGTGTCCGGGAGGTGGAGGAGGGGCCGTCGACAAAGCACAGCTCAGCCTCTGAGGCCAGGGCTGAGTGTGGACCTGGGGGCGGGGGCGGGCGCACGGGGAGGGCCGGGAAGGAGGAGGCAGTGTGGCCGGAAAGACTGAGGAACGGGCGCCGCCCTCGATCTGGGGCAGGCGAGGGACGCTGGCCCTGGGGAGCTGGGAAGCGCCCTTCCAGCTCCAGCTCTTCCAGGGAAGGTCACGTCCGTCGTGGCCCCAGACGCTCTCAGAAACTGAGGAAGGAGGACACTGGGGGCCGGCTGACTCTGCAGCCGGCAGCACGCCCGGTGCAGAGGGCGCGGTGGGCGGTCCAGTCAGCGTGTTGCCGTCGCAAGGAGCGGTGCGAGTCCACCCTGGCCTCTGAGTTTGTGTCTCACATCCATACGGTTGTAGGGAAAGCTTCTGCCTGCGTTCCAAAGACACACTTGCTTTAAGTTACATTTTATTTTTACAGACTGCCACGTCAGCTATATTTGAAAATTCAAGTTGTGTTGTAAAAGTATCACTGTCATTGAGTCATCATGGATTCTGGAGAAAGATGGGTGGATTTCTTGAAAACGCATGTGAGCTGAAAGCAGGTTTCGGGGCTGCCGTAGCACGGGGTGTCTTTGGGGCTGCGGGTGCCCGAGAGGCTGCAGGCAGCCTTGGGGACTCGCCCCCCCCCCCGGAGGGTGGTCTCTGGAAGGGCTGGGGATGGAGGGGGCTCCCTGCAGACCGTCCCCACTGCCACCCCAGCAGAAATAAATGTCAGAGCCGCAGCCATCTGGGGGGACCATGGGTGCTGCCAGGCCTGGGACCCCCAGCCCCAGGTTGCCGCCAGAGGCGGGGCCCGCAGGGGAGGCGGGGGCCCCAGGGGATGCAGGTGTCCAGGGATGTGGCAGAGGGCAGTGCTCAGAGGGCACGCTCGCTCGGAGCCCCCTGCTCGTCACCTCAGGGCCGGGGCGGTGACAGGGACGTGTCCGGCGTTTGGGTCTGAGCCCGGCATGGGTGTCCCGCTGTGGGCACCTCCACCTCGGCTGGTGCTGCGGGGAGCCGGGGGGCGGTGGCGTCGGGCCCGGGGAGGGATCTGACTGGTCTGCTCAGGTGGTTTGACTCCCTGCCCGAGGACTGAGTGGGGCGCCCGGAGCAGCTGCTCTGCCGCCCGGAGACAGCCTGCCCACCGAGTCCCCGAGGCCGGGATTGGCGGGCTGGCCAGGGCAGGGGCCGGCCCCCCGGGGACGGCGGGAGAGGCCAGAGACAGACTCCCTTTCAGGAGGCCGCAGGGCCGTGAAATGCCGTCTTGTTCCTCCGACGCTTTTCCAGGCTGTGGAGGTCGGGCCTTTCGGCACCTCGTGCTCCCTGCGGGCTGCACCCGAGGGTGTGTTCCTGGGGCAGGGTGTGCTCCTTCGGGCCTCTCCCTGGCCCCCCTTTGCCTGGGAGCCATGTGCTCGAAGGGCCCTGGACAGAACCCAGGAAACGAAGCATGCTTGTCGTTTCGTAGGGCGCAGGAGCCAGAGTTTTGTGACCATGTTCCTTCCCTGCCCTTCTTTTTGGTATTTGACACTTCAGCATGTCCATGTGAATCTTCCTCAGCTCCTTCCTAAGCCTTAGTGGACCGGAGACAGCAGGGGCACGGCAGGAAAAGGGAACGGGGCCCTGGCCAGGGAGGGTGGGCGAGCCCGCGGAGGTCAGGTCAGGGATCCTGGGGGGCCCTCCCGCTCCGCGGGGTTCTGCAGTGAGCAGTGCCCGCTGCGCCGTGCCGGACCCCAGCCACCAGCCGCACCCCCAGACAGGGCGTGGAGAAGCCCCGCCCACCCTCGGGCCTGGCCCTGGTCGCAGCCTGCACCGTGGGCACCGTGAGCATGACGAGTCGTGCTCCGGCCCCCGCGGGGTGGGGGAGTGGACAGTGACCGTCCGCGTGCCCGCCGCTGCAGGGGCGGCGGTGTGCGTGTTGGAGCACGGCGGGCGTTTCCTCTTCCGGGGCCCCGTGGTCCGGGGTTCACCCCTGAAGCCCCGCGCCTCTCATCGGCGGGCGCCCCTGTGTGTTGCAGGACGTGAGAGTCTTCAGTGAGGATGGGACGTGCAAAGTGGTGGAGACCCCCGTGGACATGACCGCCAGGGACCTGTGCCAGCTGCTGGCGCACCGGAGCCACTGCGTGGACGACAACAGCTGGGCCCTGGTGGAGCACCACCTGCACCTGGGGCTAGGTAGGGGGCGGCGGCGCCCGGCGGGGGCTGCCGTGGCCCTGCCTGCACGGCGGGCCGCCTGCTGCTGTCCCCGCACGCTCTCCTTTCCTCCCGAAACGCACCTGCAGCACGCCCCCCCCGTGATCTCGGGGACCGGCCCTGGTTGGGGGAGCAGTGGCTCCCCAGGGCCTGCACCCGGTGAGGAGTTGCCCCCGTGCGGGGCCGTGGAGGAGGGCGGGGCGGGCCGCACACTGTGCTCTGGGGCGGCCTGGCACCGGCAGGGTTCTGACGGTGGGCGGGCTGTGCAGGCGGGCCCCCGGGGGCCCCGCAGTGACCTCGGAGCTGGTTTGGGAGCTTTCACAGGGCAGGGGCTGTGCGCGTGCGTGTGTGCGTGTGTGAGGATGTGCACAGGCGTGTGTCAGCGTGTGTGCGTGCGTGTGAGGATGTGCACAGGCGCGTGTCAGCGTGTGTGAGTGCGTGTGTGAGGATGTGCACAGGCGCGTGTCAGCGTGTGTGAGTGCGTGTGTGAGGATGTGCACAGGCGCGTGTCAGCGTGTGTGAGTGCGTGTGTGTGTGAGAGAGTGCGTGCACGTGTGCTCTCAAGGGCAGAGCGTGTCGAGGGCCAGCGTCCCGGTGTCCGCCCTCCTCCGGCTGGGTCTCGGGTAGAGACGCTCTGCGGGTTTCCGGGTCGGGCCTCTCCGGGTGAGGCGCGGGGCGAGCGCACAGAGCCGCCGGCGTGCGTGTGCAGCGAGGGTCCTCCTGGGAGCACGGCGCCCCCCCCCCCCCCGGGCTCGGAGTGGGCAGGAACCGCACCGTTCAACAGTCCCCGGGCGCGCTCCCGCGGCTCCGAACTGGACGCCCGGGGAAAGCGGCAGTGGCGGCGTCCAGTGGGACCGACCGATGCCACTGGGGAAGAGGGCGCTAGCGCCCCGGGGGGACTGGGCCCAGAGGAGGGCTCTGGGGGGGCTGGGCCGGGCGGCACACGTGCCCGAGTCTCAGTGCAGGGGCCCAGCGTCTGCGGGGAGCGCCGCCTGCCCCCGCCCCTCACTGCCCGTCTCGCCCCCGCGCCCCCAGGCCCGTGGCGTGGGGGGCCAGGCCGCCTGGGGCTCTGCGTGTGAAGCTGCGTGGAGGCGGTGCCCTGCCTCACACGTGCCCTGCTCTCCCACGTGCTCTCCCCCCAGAGAGGTGCCTGGAAGACCACGAGCTGGTGGTGCAGGTGCAGACCACCATGGCCAGCGAGAGCAAGTTCCTGTTCAGGAAGAACTACGGCAAATACGAGTTCTTCAAAAACCCCACCGTGAGTCTCAGCTCCGGGGGGCTGGGCGGGAGGAAGCCCATGCACTTCTCCAGCGGCTGCTCGGGGTTCCTGGGGGCGGGTCCCAAAGTAAGGCTGGGGGGGGGAGCAGCAGGTGGGCGGAGACTAGTATCCGCTGTTGAACGAGGCTCCTCCCTCAGTTCCGTCCCCAAGGGAGCGCAGGCCCGCGCAAGGGCAGGGGCGGGTGTCTCTGCCAGCAGCCGCAGGGGGTCAGTGGCGGGGGGGAGCAGGGCCCTTGGCCAGGCAGCGGCCCAGCAAGCGGGCGAGAGCGCGTCCCCCCGCGCAGCCAGCGGACACTGCGGTGTCGGTGCAGGGAGGGCAGAGAACCGAGCGTCCCGGCGCGTCAGCGAGCCTCCTGGCGGCTCTCGGCTTTTCCCTTTTGCACGTGGGGGCGGGGGCGCTGCCTGTCCTGTGAGTTACCAGCACGCAGGCCCCAGCCCTGTGTGACCTTCGCCCCCGCCGCCTGGGGGCCAGACCGGAGCCGCCTCTGACTCAGAGAGTCTCACTGCTTTCTGCGAAGTAGGAAGTGTGCTGAGCGGTTTGGGGGGTGCACCAGCGCAGCCTCTGCACACGACTGTGCTCCTCCCTGAGTTTCGGGAGTCCTTCGTCCCCTGCTGTGACGTGCCCGGAGCCACGATGCAGAAGGCCCGCCGCCTGGGGGAGGCGCGAGCGCACGTCCAGGCCAGGGGCGCTCCGGGTGCGCTCCCAGGGGCATTCAGAAGGCAGCAGGGCCGTCCGAGGCCGGGGTCGCCACCATGACTGTCGCTGGGCCGTGTTCGTGGACTGGCTCACCTGCCAGTGTGTGTTTCCCCACGTAGACGCTGCCTCCTAACCCGTCCGTTCTCCCTTTCCTGTAGAACTTCTTCCCGGAACAGATGGTTACCTGGTGCCAGCAGTCCAATGGCGGTCAGACCCAGCTCCTGCAGGTACGGGCCCACGGGCCTCTGTGCCCGGACAGCAGTCCTCCCTCGAGCTGCCGTGCAGCCTCGCAGAAGCTTGGAGAGATTTCGTTCTTACGCACAGACTAGCCTGGGCAGCCGCAGGTTCAGGGAAATCAAAAATGTGCGCAGTGCTCACTCGGGAAGTCGTGGGGAAAGTCGTGAGGAGCCAGGTCCTCCCAGAGCGCACGGCCCTGTAAACAGGAAGAACTCCCTCTGACCCGGAGCCTCCGGGCAGCGAGCAGGACGGAGAAGCTGTGGTCCCCGAGCCCATCTCAGAGCCCCAGTGAGAACCCTCGTCTCCACCGCCCCTCTGCCTCGCGAGGCCCCGGTGCACTTGCCGCTGATGTTCCAGGGGCCGGGAACGGACGAGGGAAGGTGCCGCAGCCCCCGGCACGAGGGGACCCAAAAAGCAGAACGCGTGTGTTAGTCTCGTGTGTCGACCCCTCGTGCTCAGGCTTCAGCCCCCTCCCAGGTGCTCGCCACTGGATGCCACGCGCCCACTGAGACGGTTTTCAGCTGCTCGGGACACTGTTGGACCTCGTCGATTTTGATGTGTTTTAGTGCGTCTGTTTTTTGTTCGCCTCTTCCACGTTGGCAAAATGTTTCCCTGCCTGTGAGGACTTTTTTCATGGAGGAAACAAGAAATTGTCGTTTGGTGCAAGATTGGGTGAATAGGGAGGGTAGGGCACAGGGGTCGTGCCATTTTTGGTCAAAAACTGCTGAACACTCAGTGCGGAGTGGGCAGGCGCGCTCCTAAATCACCCATCGTGCAGTGGGCAAACGCACCGAAAGAGGCTTTAAAACAATGCGCTGGAGCCGAACGCGGCCTCTCGCAACAATGCCCGCTGGCGCCCTGGCACAGATGGGTTCCGAGAGCACTCGCCTGGTGGGGGAGGCCCATCCGGCAGGAGGCCCGCCCTCCGGAAGACGATTCCGAATCTGCGGTCTCCTCTCGCAAATGTGTGTTCAGAGCGCGTTGGGGACGGAACAGATGGTTCCCTGGGGCAGCCACGCACCACAGCCGCCCAGGGTGGGGGAGCCACCAAAGCCGGGGCCCCACAGAGTTCCGCCCGTAGACCCCCGCCTCTGCCGGTTGGCCCCCACGTGTGTCTCTGGCCCCAACAGGCCAGGGCGTCCACGCTCAGTCCTGTGGTCTCTCCCAGAGGCCCCCCCCCCCCCGCGTGCAACAGGAGCTGGGGACGCGAGGCTGTCGTGGCCCAGTCGTGACGATGGCGCAGGGCCAGCGGTCTGGGCTCCCTGTCCGGCCCGAGGTCCTTTGTGGTCCTGAGGGTGTGCCACCATCGCCGAGGCTCCGGAAGGTCCGGCCCGGGTGGTCCGTCTCGCCTGTGGGAGGGCCATGTCCCCTCTCAGGCAGGTCAGCTCCCAGCCTCTCTACCCTGGAGGGAGAGGGCTGCCCACGGGGGGAGCTCACGGGGACTCTGGGCCGTCACGAGGGGAGGCCTCGTGCGGGCAAGCAAGCCTGGGTTCGCGGGAGTAGCCGCAGGCACCTCCAGGCGGCTGCTCCTGGCCCATCCTCTCCGCCGGGCCCCGCTGACGGAGCAGGGGGTCCGGGGCAGACTGGAAGGGGAGACGGGGCGCCCCCCGAGGGGCGGTGTGCTCTGCGCCCTTCCCAGAGGTGCGCGGGTCCGCCAGGCGCCGGCTGCGTCTTGTCTGTTCAAGGCCAGGTGGACTCGTGGGCCTTCTGAAGAGAAGCACGTCGTTTGAAAGTGCTCGGCTCGGCCGAAGGAAGGAACGTCTCGCAGACTCAGGAAACTGGATGCCGTCGGCGATGCCGAGGACCCGTCTGCTTCGACCCCCGTGTGTCCGCGTGTCTGACTGTCCACGTCTGCTCCCCACAGAACTTCCTCAACTCCAGCAGCTGCCCGGAGATCCAGGGCTTTCTGCACGTGAAGGAGATGGGCAGGAAGTCCTGGAAGAAGCTGTACCTCTGTCTGCGGCGGTCGGGCCTCTACTGCTCCACCAAGGGGTCCTCGAAGGTGAGCTCCGCACCACCCGTCTGCTGGCCTCTCCCCGACCCCAGGCGCCCACACGGACCTAGGACCCTCCGGGCTGCGGCCCACCTCTCCGTGGGCCTGCAGCAGCCAGCCCTAAGGGTCGTAGATTGTCTCTGTCCCGAGGCCGCCTGCTCCGTGCCGAGGGAGAGGTTTTGAGGAGTAAAACGCCGTTCACACGCACCCCCGGCGGGAAGCGGGGGAGAGCTGGGCTCGCTGGCACTCCCCGCTGGGGTCCCCTCGGTGTCTCCGGTCCGTGGCCACCAATGGTGGCAGCCACGCCTGGGTGGCCTGGGCCACGTGTTCCCCCCAAGAGCTGAAGCGTCTGCTCTGGCCCACAGAAAGAGGGAGGCCGGGGAGCCCCGGGCACAGGAGTCAGCGGGGGCGGGGGCAGGGGCAGGCTCCTTCCTCTGCAGAGGGGGCCTCTCCCGTCTGACACAGGGTGCCGCGGGCCACTCCCCACCTCCCAGCTCTGGTCTGGGGTTTGCTCGCCGGCCTCTCGGGCACCGGAGCCAGGGACCTGTGAGGCCGGGAGCAGGGGACAGAGCAGGGCAGGAGAGTGAGCCGGGGTGGGGGGTGGGGGTGCTGTCAGGGACACAGCAGGCACAGCGGGAGTCTGACACGCCACGCAGGGAAGTGGGATGGCACCTGCTTCTGAGCCTGTGCTGTTAACCTTGACCCCCGGGTTCGGGTTCCGTCCCCTCTGCCCTCTGACTGGCTGGCTGGCTGTGGGGCTCCGACTTGGCGGGGTGGCGAGCCCTCCCCGGTGAGCCTGCGGCTGTCCGCAGGAGCCCAGGCACCTGCAGCTGCTGGCCGACCTGGAGGACGGCAGCGTCTTCTCCCTGATCTCGGGCCGGAAGCAGTACAGCGCCCCCACGGACTTCGGCTTCTGTATAAAGGTACTGCGGCCCCCTGCCCTGTGCTCCGTCCCGAGGAGCATGCCCCTGGGACTGGGACTCGGGGCTCCCACAGGAGACCCTCCCTCGGTCGCGGCTTTAAAGGGAAACCAGACCCAGTGATGTGGTTCCACACTGGACTCGTTCCCTCGAGAAAACGTTTCCCGTGTGCTGCGCTGTGCTGTCTGTGAGGAGCCCCGAGGCCCAGAGGCCAGTGCGGCGGTGCGAACGGGCCGTCGGAGGCCCGGCCGGCTGGCGCCCCCCCGGGCCAGGCGCTCACTCCCGCCCCCCCCCCAGCCAAACAAAGTGCTGCACGAGCCCAAGGAGCTGCGGCTGCTGTGTGCGGAGGACGAGCAGAGCCGCACCTGCTGGATGACCGCCTTCCGGCTGCTCAAGGTAGCGGGGCCTGCCGCCTGGGGGCCGGGGGGGCTGGGCGTCCCCGCCTCCGCCGGGGCTCGCACGCTGCTCGCGGGGGCTTCGTGGGGAGGCCGGAGCCTGTTGCCGGCCTGGCCTCTGTGGACACCGGGGGTCAGCGTGGGCCCCGTGCCCGGTGGGTCCCCGGCTGCGCCCCTGGTCTCCGCCCTGTGGTGCCGTGGCGCCCCCACCAGGTGAGCCGGCCACAGGTGCCTCTGGATGGGGCCGAGTGCGCCCCGGGGCGTGGGGCGGGGAGATGCCCCGAGGACAAGGTCCGCTTAGAGGGCTAGGAGCAGGGACAGCGGCCGGGGGACCGGCCGCAGAGCGTGCGCAGGAGGGCTCATCGTTGCCGTGACTGCCCATCAGCCCCGGCTTTCCTGGGGGCACACAAGGAGCCAGCCGCGCAGCCCGCGCAGTGACCTGGCAGGCGGGCGTCTCCGGGCAGCAGGAGCTCCCAGAGGTCGATGGCAGGGGTCCCTGGGGGCCGCGCCCTGGACAGCCGTCTCCAGTCCTCGAGCAGCGAGTCCTCACACCTCCCAGTGGGGGCGGAGCCCAGGCCGCTCGCACGCTGCCCCCTGCTCTGCGCGCCCCGCGTGTCTGCCGTCACCCGCACGTGTGACGGCCCCCCAAGCTGCACGGTAGTCGACCGAGAGGAACTGGCCACGGTGTGCTCCATCGCCCAGGGCCCACCCAGAGCCTGGGAGTGCCGTCGCTAGAACCGCAGCCCTCCCGACGCCCAGCCGGCCCGAGACTGCAGGTGGACGCCCCGAGAGGCCCGGGCGGGCGGGCGCTGAGCTCGGACGCCCTGCGGGGACGCACTCCCCACGGCCTCGGGCACGGGTGCCCGGAGCCTCTCCGCCCGGAACCTGGAACCTCTGTGCTGCTTCTGCCGCCGATAGAACAGAGAGGGACTGACAGTGCGGCCGCACTCCCTGGGGACGGGCGAGGACGGTCAGTGCCGGGCGAGCCGGGCCGCATCCTCGTCACGGCTGCGCCCCGACCAGCCAGCCCTGAGTCTGAGTGCCCATCCCTGGGGCCGCCCCCGGGAAGACGGGACGTCCAGGCCCAGGAAGGAGGCAGCCCCAGGGCCCCCTGCGGGGACTCGTGGGGGCCCAGCGTCGGAGGGCCGAGTGCGGAGAGCGCGCTGCCCGAGTCTTGCTGCCCTGTGCGTGCGAGCGAGCGTGCGTGCGAGGGCGGGTGGTGCGGGGCGAGTGTGCGTGGGAGCCCGCCAAGGGGCAGACGTGGCGGGGACCCCTCGGGCTCCGCACACGCGTGCGGCTCTCCGGTCTGCGAGCGCACGGCCCGCGCCGGAGAGAGGAGGAGACGACCGGCAGCAGGGACGGGTGGCTGGCTCCGCGGGGCTCGGGCTCCCCGGCGCCAGCCACTGACTCTGGCTCCCCCTCAGTACGGGATGCTCCTCTACCAGAGCTACCGCGTCCCCCAGCAGAGGAAGGCCTCGCTGTCCCCCTTCTCCACGCCCGTGGTAAGTGAGCCCGCCGCCCCCCCCAGCCAGGGGCCCAGCCAGCCGCTGCGTCAGCACTGGCGCCCGCCCACCCGCCCGCCCGCCCGCCCAGTGGGGAGCTCAGAGCGAGTGTGTGCATTCCAGAGACGCCATTCCGACCCACAGCGCCCCAGGCCAGGAGGCCAGCTCAGTCCTCGCAGCAGAGGGACAGCTGGGCACAGCTCTTCGGCCGTCCTGTGCCGGTCCCCGCAGCCCCAGGCCGTGTAGGTAGACGCTCTGCTCAGGGTCCGGACGGGTGGCAGCGGCAGGGCTCCACGGAGGAGCCGCTCCCTGCCTCCGCCTTCCCTCCGGCCCGAGCCCCCGGGCGCCATGACAGGCGGGCGCCCCGGTGAGAGCGAGCGCACCGCACCGCGAGCCCCCAGAGGCCCGGCCACGCTGCACCCCCGAGGCTGCGCGCCCCGAGGCTGCGCGCCCCGAGGCTGCGAGCCTAAAGACCCGCGGTGCCCGTCTCCGGGACCTCCGTCGCCCCGCGCCCGCGTGCCCGCGGGAGGGACGGCCGCTGTGCGGACGGGGCTCCGGGACGCTGCCGCTGCTCTGAGGCTGTGAGTGCCAGTCGGGCCGGTCCCCGGCACCGGCGGCCTCGCCCTCCCCCTCGGGGTGCGCCCCCGCTCCCCTCAAAGGGAGCCGGAGCTGTTTTCAGCTCCAGGGCCCTTTTGTTAGCCTCGCCTCCCGAACCTCGGAGAGTCGGGGCAGGCGGCGCCCGGCGCCCTCTCCGCCCGGGGCCCCCGCCCCCTGACTCTCCGACCTGTGGCTCCCCTTGCAGCGCAGCGTCTCCGAGAACTCCCTCGTGGCCATGGACTTCTCTGGGCAAACGGGAAGAGTGATCGACAACCCGGCCGAGGCCCAGAGCGCAGCCCTGGAGGAGGGGCACGCCTGGAGGGTGAGGTCACGCGGGGTGGGTGCCGCTGCTGCGCTCCCGGACGGCGACTGTGTGGGTGCAGGCAAGGGGCTTGGGGCCGGGAGGGGGAGGCGGGCCCGGCTCTCCACGGTGGGAAGCGGGGGCTCCCAGTTTGGGGCCACCCCACTGCCCCTGTCCCCTGGGCTCCCCGACGGAGCGGCGCGGGGACGGGGCGTCCTGGCCCAGGCACGGGACTGTCCCTGCTGCGGACCACGGGGCCTCGTGGCTGCGCCACTGGCCAGCTCCGTGACCTGGAACGGTCCTCCCCGTGAGGCTCGAGGTCCTCATCTCCAGGTGGAACGACGTCACCCGCGCCCAAGTGGTTCTCACACTTACAGACAGCGCCCGGGGCACGGGCCCGCGGCTCTGGCTCCGCGGTGCTCCCCGCATGTCTGCCCGGGGGGTGCGGGGAAGGAGGCGTCCCCCCAGCTCCGTGTCCTGGATGCCAGCCCTCAGGCCGGCGGGTGGGCGGTGGGCGGTGGGGAGCCCTGCGTGGCTGCCCTTGGGTGGGATGGGAGCTGAAAGCCCCACCCCAGGGTGCCCTGTGGTCGGGAGCCCCGCAGGCACCCCGCAGGGCACTTGGGGTTTTGTTTGGAGCAGCCACGCCCCGAGAGCTCTTTGTTCTCCGTGGGCAGAGGGGGCTGGGCGGGACCTGAATAGGCTGGAGTCGCGGCCGCCCAGGCTCGCGGGTGTCCCCCAGGGGTGTGTGCGGGTGCCTGGGGGTGGTGTCTCTCTGCTGGCGTCCCACTGACACGGGTGCTGGTTTTGCAGAAGCGGAGCACCCGGATGAACGCTCTGGGTAGCCAGAGTCCCCTCCACCCTTCCAACCTCAGTGCAGGTACACTGAGCTCTGTGTGTGTGTGTGAGGGAGATGGAGCGGCCCTCCCGCCCCCAGCAGCGTGCCCTGGGAGTGTGGCGTGGGAGGGGGTCGGCTTGCCGTGGGGCGGCCCCGTCGAGGGGCCGGGACCGACTGCCCTCCCCCCCGCCCCCCCGCAGTGATCCACCGCACCCAGCACTGGTTCCACGGCAGGATCACCCGCGAGGAGTCCCACCGGATCATCAAGCAGCAGGGGCTGGTGGACGGGTAAGCGGTGCCCACACTCGGCCCTCCTCGCGCAGGGGAGCGGGTGCGCTCGGAGGTGCGCGTGCCGTGTGCGGCTCGCCGGCCGGCGGGGGTCAGGAGCGGGCTCGGGCCCCGTTTCTGTGCGTGCTCTGCTGCCTTTTGCCGAGACACAGCACGAGCTGCTTAGTGGCGATCAGTTAGGCCACGGGCAAATGCGAGAAAGGATTCTGTCCGCGAGTTTTGGGGAAGGCGGCAGGTCAGGCAGCCTTTGCAGAGAGCAGACAGGCAGCCCCAAACACAACAGGACCGGCTCGTCGCCCACCCTCGGAGTCAGGTGAGCCGCTTCTCCGGCCGGAGCCCGCTCGCAGGCGCCGGGTGGCCTCCCTCACGCGCCCGGTGGCCGTGAAGAGTGACCACTGCGCCACCGCTTCGCGGGGCGGCGGCCCCCCCCCCCGCCCGCCCCCTCCATCAAAGCCCGGCTGCACTCGGCACCCCCGTGGTGGGGAGGGGTGCGGGCCAAGGATGTGGGTGCAGCCCTGGGGCCTCGAGGGCCCCGTCCACTGTCCCCGGCCCCGACCACCAGCTGGTCCCACCGCGCCTGCTCCCCTCCCCATGGTGCTGTTTCCTCCTCTTCCTCCTCTTCCCATGCTTCCTTCCTGCCTGCCTGCCTGCCTCCTGGAGCATTGTTCAGGAAGCCCGAGACACGGGTTGTGTAGCGGCGAAGTGTCTCAGTGCTCAGCTCTGGGACCCCCAGGCCGTCGTCTGCCAGCACGGCCGAGGGTCACCCTCACATGGGACGATGCCGGCACACACACCTCCCTCTTGCCCAGCACCGGGGTCTCGCTCCCCTCCTCCCCGACGCTCAGAAAAAGGGTCTTCAAGTGGAGCCGGTGTGAGCCAGGGCCCGCAGACCGCCCCGGTCCCGGCGTGGCCCAGTCTCCGTGCAGGCGGCCGTCTCCCACCCACCCCGTTGTCCGCTCCCCGCCCCCCACTGTCCTCTCTCCCTTTTCCCCAGCCTCCGCCTGCCGGAGCAGCTGCGCGGTCACCAGGGACCCATGGCGCTCGGCTCCCCCGCTCCCTGCGAGGGCCAGACTCGGCCTTGGCCCCGGCCCTGGGGTGGGGGGGAGGCCGTGGGGGGTGCGGGGCGGCGCGCCCCTGCCCGCAGAGGCAGCCTGGTGGCCCTCCTCCTGGGCGACGTGGGCCTGGCCCCCCTGACGGGCCCTCCCCCCACTCAGCGCGCCATTTTGGCAGCCAGCGGTCCCCGCCTGTCTGCACCTGTCTCCGCGGGCACAGAGCCCCCCAGTTCTGACTCTGCGCCCCGTCGTTGCTCAGCCGAAACCACCACCCTCGTGTGTGCGCTCTCCCGTGACGCCGGGCCAGCGCGTCACTGTGGGTGTGCGGGGCCCTGGCTTGGGGCCCGCTGTCCTGGGGCCCCGCTGTCCTGGGGAGTGGCGGGCGGGGGCTGTACTGTGTTTCACGAGCTGCGAGCTCAGGCCCTCCCGTGTCTGGCTGACCGCAGACAAAGTGCGTCCTCCCTGGTGCTGAGAGTGCCGTCCTTCTGGCGAGGGACGCCCTTCTGGCCGGCCCGAGTCCGCCCGAGACCCAGTGCTGCTGTTCAGCGTCAGCAGTGACCGGCCCCCCGGGCCCACGCGCCACGCTTCCCCCGCTCCTTCTCGCGTGGGAGGGGGCCGGGGCCGTGGGTCTGTCCAGGGGCGGAGCCGGAGCCCGTGCTCTTCTGGGCTGCGGGAGGGGCGTCTCCCTCCTCTCACTTTGTCCGGGAGTCTCGCTGAGGCCCTTAGCTCTCGCCTGGTGCTCCCCCCCGCCCCGTGCTGACGGGCTGCCTCCTGGCGGACCTGCGACCTCGACCTCGGGTGGGGGGACCCCTGACGTCCCCTTCCTCGGTGCCCTCCCCCTCCTCCCGGAGGGGCCTGCGACCGCCTGGCTGCCAGTGGCCCCCAGCGGGGCCCCGGCCTGCAGCACGGTCAGGCTCCTTTGTTCCGGCTGCTTGCTCGTCTTCTTCCTGCGCCCGAGGTTTTCCCCTTCGGTTCGAGGCTGCTGCTCTCTGGGGTTTCTGGAAGCTCTCCCCCAGTCCCCCGGTCCCCCGGTCCCCTGGTCAGAGCCAGGAAGCAGGCGTGTGCTCCGTCGGCCGCTCCCGGACCGCAGCCCGCGGAAGGGGCGCTTTTGCAGCGGCCGCCTGTCCCGCCCCGCCGCTCTGCTCGCCCACTTCCCGGGCGGGGCGCGCTCACGTTCCCGTCCTGCCCCTGCTCCCTGGGGCCCGGGCTCCGCTCCCCGGCCTGCGCCCCTCGCTAGGAGCAGGGGGCTCGGTGCCGCCAGCAGGCCCTGCCAGGCCCCGGGTGCACTGGCGTCTCGACGTGGGGGCGTGGGGGGGGCATGGGGGGGAGGGCGCGGGTCACACTGTGCAGCGTGGCCGGGCTCCCCCCGCGGGGCGGGCACCTCGAGGGACGCCCAGGAAGCCTGAGAGCCGCACTTGACCCTCGGCCTCCACCGGCCCCCAGGGAAGCAGCAGTCCTCTCGGCTCGGCTTACGTGTGGGGGCGCAGGGGGGGCTGTTCCTGGTGCCTCCAGGTACGCAGATGTCCGCACGCAGTCCCATGGTCCTCGTTTCTGCCCGCGTCCCTCCGGACTTGCGACTGCCTCGCTGTGTGGCTGGGTCCCCCCCACTTCCGAGTCACACAGGGACTCCTTCGGGCTGTCTCCTAGGGCTCCTTGTCGTCGTGTGTCTTTTTTCCTCCCCCCTTCCCTCCCTTCCCCTCCCTTCCTTCCTCCCTCCCTCCCTTCCCCCTCCCTTCCTCTCTCTCTTTCTCCCTCCGTTGCCCCCTCCCCCTCCCTCTCCCTCCCTCCTCCCTCTCTCTGCTTCTCTCTGTTTTTCTCTTTCTTTCCCTCTCTCTCTCTCTCTCCTTTTTTTCTGTTCATCTCTGTTTGTTCAGGTCCCAGATGCATTGAGAATTGATTTACTCTGCGGGACCATGTAGAGAACAGATCTATTTCATTTTCTGTTTCCGGGGGCCACACGGCTAGCCCAGAGCCGCTCGTTTGCAGCGTCACCTTTGTCGCAGAGCAGTCCCTGCCCGAGCACTGGGGACGGCCCCCCTGACCAGGAGCCGGGGTGTCTCCCTGTGGCTGCTGGCCCGCAGGGACAGAGCCGCCCCTCGAGTGGACACGGCGTGCGTCCCCGGGGAACCCAGCACACACCCACACCCCTCGGCAGCCCCGCCGTGTGTCAGGACGGAGCCCAGAGTCCTGGTTCCCAAGGCGACACTGCTTGTCCAGTCGTCCCTGAGGAGTGAGGGGTCTGCTTGCCCTGCCAGGTCGAAGGGCAGAGAGGCGCGAGTCCCGGGGGCCGTGACCCCGGGCTGTGGCCGTAGAGGCCCGAGGCTGTGGGAGGGGTTCCCGCGTCCCCGAGCAGCGAGCAGCGGTGGCCTCTCAGCTGGTGGGGGGGGGGGGGTGTTTGGAAGGCACTTCCTCAGGGATCCTGGGCTGGGGCCCGGCAGCCCCTGCACTGGCTCTCCAGGGCGGTGGGCAGCCCCCCCAGCCCCCCCAGCCCCCGAAGCGTGTGCCAGCTCCACTCCTTGCTGTGCGAGCCCCATTTGCGCGCGAACAGCCCCCAGCTTGAGTGTCACGGGGGCAGGCGTCCCATCGTCTAGGCGTGGGGGGAGCGTGGGGGCCCCGGCTCTGTGTCCTCCCCAGGCCTCCTTGTCACCAGGGTCACAGCCCTCCGTCCTGCCGTCCCACCACTGGCGCCCTGGCCGAACCAGAGACGCAGAGAAGGGCTCCTTGGGTCCCGGCGCCTGGCCTGTGCTGGCCCCCGCAGCGTGAAGGAGGGGAAGGGCTCAGGGACGCCCTCTGTGGCCGCAGAGCGGGGGCGGGGCCTGGGACAGCGGCGGCTGGGGCGATGTGGGCACTGCGGGCCGGCACACGGGCCGCCCCCACGGCGGGACGGAGGGGGGGGGCTGTGCACACTCACGCCCCACCGGCCCTGCAGGGGCGCGAGCTCCCCGCCCTGAGCCCTCCCCCGGGCGGCGCGTCTCCTCGGGCGTCCTCCTCTGACTCCTGGGACGCGGCCAGGCGCTGGAGCCAGTTGTCCAGAACGGGCCTCGGCCTGGGCGGGCCTGGGGGCTCAGGGTTGGCTCAGGTGCTGCGTGGTGGGGGGGGGGGAGGGCGGGCAGGGAGCCGCCGCACCGCGCCCTCCTGGTGGAGGTGCCCTGGGTGCAGGGGGAGGGCGTGTGCGCCGGGCGCTCTCCCCTCGGAACCACACGTGTGAGGGGTGGATGCTCCGCCGGTCCCGCCGGTGTTCGCCGCCATGGAAGGCCACCGCCTCGGTCGGCCACTCCTGCGTGGTCGCTGAGGCCAGCCTCCAGCCTGGCCGTCCGCTCGGAGGAGGAGGAGGGCACCCCCCCCAAGCCAGCCCGCGACACCAGCGAGCACGCAGCAGTCCCCGCTCGGCTCTGCGGCCCGTGCCCCGCCCTCTGCTGCCGGCTCTGGGGCTGGCAGCCTCCAGCGCCTCCCTGCTCCCGCCGCCTCCTGAGTGTGCAGCCCGGGGTCCCCGGGAGCCCCGTTCCTCTGTGGGGGAGGGGCGGCAGGAGCCGCACTCCGCAGCCACCGTCCGGCTGCAGGGGGGGTGCCGCCCCCGCCAGAGGCCCCTCGGCTGCTGAGGCCTCCAGAGCATCACGGCTGGACGCCCGTCGGGCCCGCCGGAGCCGGTGTGTGCGTGCGGGTCTGTGAGCAAGCGGCGCTCTGGGCTCGGAAGGTAACAGCCAGCTGTCGCCCGCTCCCCAGGCTGTTCCTGCTCCGCGACAGCCAGAGCAACCCGAAGGCCTTCGTCCTCACCTTGTGCCACCACCAGAAGATCAAGAACTTCCAGATCCTGCCCGTGAGTGCCGGCGCTGCCTCCCGCACCCCCCCGGGTCTCCCTCCCTGGCTTGGTTGTGTTTTTATTGAACGTACCGGGGTGGTGGCTGGTGTGATCCTTAGTTAACTAAGTTTCAGGTTGCGAACAAAGCATACGGCAGACCACCGGCAGTCAGGCAGGGCCAGGCTCGCAGACGAGACCCTCGCAGCGGTCGCTCTGAGCGGGCGGGGCGGCAGAGCGAGGGGGGGCGGGAGCTGGGGAGGAAGCACAGGCGGGCGGCCCCCGGCGTGTCCTGCTGCAGCCACGCGAGCCCAAGGCTGCCTGCTCTGTGCGGGCGTGTTCCCGGGTGACGCAGGACATGGGGGACACTCAGGGTCTGGGACCCGCACAGGAGTGGCCTTGCTCTGTCCGCTTGGCCCTGGGGTCCGTGCCCAGGGCCGAGCTTCGAGCAATCTCAGAAACACCGTCAGTGTCAGTGACCGCCAGCTCACGTGGCGTCGGCAGCCGTGTCCAGTGCGACATGGCCCTGTCTGTGCCGCGCCGCAGCTCGGACTCTTGGCCATGCCTCCCGGAGCCCCGGCCCGGCCGGGGGTGAGGCATGCATGAGAACGGCACAGGTCCCTGCCCCCTGTCCGCCGGCCAGGCGGGCTCCGAGGAGGCTGACCAGCCCTGAGTGCACGGTTTCGCACTTGAACCTGCTGGTGTTCAAGCTGGTTTGCTGCCAGGACCTCAGACCAGTGGTCCCAAGAGTCCTGCAGGGGCCGGAGGCGGGGGAGGGAGCGGCCGTGGTGCCGTGGCGAGCTGGCGGCGCTGCTCCCTGCCGCTGGTGCCCCCCGCTCCTCCCGGGAGGACGGGACGGAGCTGGGTCTGAGCCCAGGCCCTCCCAGACCCCACGAGGCGCGTGCGGAGCCCAGGCATCCTTGTGTGAGAGGAAGCGCTCTGGTCACGGTCCTCTCCGCCTCCCTGCCCCGGCCCCCGGTGCCAGGCGAGGGGGGCGAGGCACTGCAGGGTGGGCGGAGCCCGCAGTGCCCCTCCCCCAAGCAGCCCCACGTCCTAGAAGCGCGGGGGGTGGGGGGGCAGGGAGCGGGGACACGGAGTCGTGGCTCCAGCCTCAGAGACAGGCTGCTGGGCCGCCTCTGGACGCCGGGCCGAGCTCACAGCCTCCCCGGGGCCCGGCAGCCTGCGTCCTGGTGCGGCCCTTGAAGTTCAAACGGGTTGCGTTAAAACCAGTGTAGTGACAGAACTGACCCTTGACCAACACGGGTTTGAACTTACGGGTCCACTTACGGGCGGATTCTTTGTAACAGCCCTGGCTGGCGGGGCGCAGCGGGTTGAGCGCGGGCCTGCGCACCGAACCGTCCCCAGCTCAACGCCCAGCCGGGGCGCACGCCTGGCTGTGGGCCAGGTCCCCAGCAGGGGGCACTAGAGAGGCAGCCCCACGTTGATGTTCTTCTCTTTCCCTCTCTTCCCCCTCTAAAAAAAATAAGTAAAATCTTTAAAAAAAGTCAAAATTCTAGAAAACAACAAAAAAGATTTTCTTAATGACATTCTTTCTCTAAATTAATGTAAGAAAACTGCATATTTTATATATATATATATCAATGGTGTATGCCAGGGGCTTCGGGGGCGGCCTGCGAACACCCCAGGCTACCTGGCCAGCGCCCCCCTGCTCCGGGGCAAGCTCAGATCAGAGTCAGGGCTCCTGGCCTCAGGGTGAGGGTGCCCCGGGGCCCAGGCAGCGCCCAGTCCCCACCCCCGCCGCCCACCGGGCATCTCCCGGCCTGCCCGGCCGGCAGAGCCGCGGCCCCAACCGCGGGCGCCTTGTGTCTCCACAGTGCGAGGACGACGGGCAGGTCTTCTTCAGCCTGGACGACGGGAACACCAAGTTCTCCGACCTGATCCAGCTGGTCGACTTCTACCAGCTCAACAAGGGCGTGCTGCCCTGCAAGCTGAAGCACCACTGCATCCGCGTGGCCTTGTGAACCCCCGGCCGGCGCCACGCCCGCGGGGCAGGGGGCCCCGGAGCGGGCGGGGGGCGGGGGTGGGCGCCCTGGAGAGGGCGGGGGAGTTGTGCGTGGTGGAGAGTACCCTTGGATGCTGCGCCGTGGGGGCGCCCCTGTCCCCTGCGGTGCCGACCGCCACGGTCGGTCGATTGGTTTTTTGGCTTTGTGGCGCTGCGTGGCCGCGGCTCTGGCGGCCGGACCGGGGCACGACAAAGCGAGCGCACCCTCGAGGGCAGCCGGGACGACTGTCCCGCCCGGCTCCGTGCGCCTCGCACAGAAGTGATTGGAAGCGAACTCTTGCCCTGGAGTAACCTTGACGTTAAAACTGAGATGTTTACTTGTTTTGTATTGATCGCGTTTGCACTCCCCTGTCCTCCACGTCCGACTGGGCCCGTGGCGGCAGGGGCGTGGCTCCGCAGTGCACGCAGTGGGCAGGTGGCGTCCAGTGGGCCCACGGCTGGGCCGGAGCGCGGCCCCCTCGGGGGCCTGAGGCGTCCCCCCTTCCCCACATCACCGTGGGTGGATTCGGCTTCCAGACGCGCAACGCCTTCGCCCTGCTCAGACTCCCGCAGTGCATCCTCACGGAGACGGCGTCGCCCGGGGTCGGCCAGCCTCGGGCCTGTTCTGTGGACCAGCCAGGTCGCCGCAGCCCCGGTCACCTCTGGGGACCTGGCGTCCACGCCCCGTGTGTGGGGGTCCCGTCTTCCACAGTTCAGAAGCCTTGACTCCCCGGGACACCCACAGTGTCCCGCACCCTGCAGGGTGGAGTGGCCACGCCGCTGGCTGGAGACGGGCAGTCTTCCTGAGACACGCCTGGTGACCTCGCCCGCCCACCCTGGGTGCTCGCGGCCTGCTCTGGAACGGCCGCTGCCCGACCCTGATAGCGACGCAGGTCCCGCCGGGCCTGCCCGCCCTCGGGGGTTCGAGGCTCTGGCGAGAGAACGCCGCCTGCGTGGTGTCCCCCTGGGGCCACTGGCTTCAGCGGCGGTGACAATGGGAGCATTGAAAGGGAGCCCAGAACTGGAGGTCTGGGTGTCACCACCCCTTCTTGCTGACACCCTGAGGCCGCGTGCGAGGTGGCAGGAGGCTCCCCCTGCCGGCTGGAACCTCACAGCGGCCACGGGCCCGGAGGAGTGGGTCAGCAGGGTGTGCTCCCCCCAGGGAGCGCCCCCCCCCACGAGCCCCCTGGCCCGGGCGGCGCCCCCAGGCCCGCGAGCAGCTGCGCCTTCGCTCCTGGTCCCCGACGAGCACACAGACCGCTGTGGCAAAAAGTGATTTTCTTGTCCGGAGCGATCGTCCCAGCGCGCCCCTCTGCTCGTCCCACCACCGGCCTGCCCCCGCCCACCCGCCCGCTGCAGGGCTCCCCAGAGACACAGCCCAGGCCTGATGGGCCGTGGGGGCCGCCCCAAGGCGGGCCCCCGCCGGGAACAGCCCCCGCATTTACTCTCCGGGCTGCGTCCCGGCTGTTTCCCCGGACTGCTCCGTGTACCCAGGGGGCAGCCGCGGCGAAACGTGTGTAGCCGACGCCCAGTTATGCGTTCTTCCCTGTAATCCCGCCCCCTTTCAAGCCATTGACCTTTAGGCGAGTCTCGAGTCACCCTCCCTGGCGGCCAGCTGCCCCGAATTCATGGAAGGGCCTGACCCTTCAGGACACACATTCGTCCCTCCACCGGGCGGAAGTGAAAGCCTCCCCACCGCCACCGACAGACGCCTGCGCCCCCCCGCCCCGGTGAGAGGAGCGCTCGCGCCCTGCCCAGCAGACACCTGGCACTGGCCGCGTGTCGTGCTCCTCAGCACGCGTCCCTCTTCAAGGGTGGCATGTCCGTCTCCGGTGCGCACACAGCTAGTGCGACCCGGCCTCCCGCACCTCCCGGGGCCGGCGAGTCCTCGGCCGGTGCCCGCGTGCCGGGCCCCGCCCGGGGCCCCCGGGGAGGCAGGCGCCCACCGCCGGCCAGGGCCCAGGGGCGTGCGACCTTTATTTTTGTATTTCAATGACGTGAATGTAAACGGGACAGCTCAGGGTCGCCGTGGGGCCTGTTGACTCCTCGTCTCCGCCTGTGACTCCGTCTGAACGACAACGCCGCCAGCAGCCTGGACCGAGTGGAGGAGGAGGAGGAGGGCGCCGGGCTCCGGGGCCGCCGGGCTCCGGGGCCGCCGCGCTCCGGAGGGTCGGGCTTCCAGGACGCTCTTCCGTTCGCTGCACCTCGAAGAAACATGTGCCTCAGTCTAGAAGTTTTGTCCGCTTGCCTCTGCGCACCCGACGGCCTGACCGGCCGGCTCACCTGTGGGGGGCGGGACTTGTTCCCGGTAGAGTGTGACGCCACCGCAAGTGCGGTGGCCCGCGGAGCGGCCGGTGTGTACGTGTGTGTTTGCGGGGTGTGCAGAGATTGTTCGCTTGCGAGACAAAGCTTTATCCCATGTGCTTTGCTCCTCTTTGTACATAGCTCCTTGGCTCATGAACCTAATCGTGAACTTTCAGGTATTTTTGTACCAATAAGGGACTGATAATCTGTTTCTTGTAATTTGAAATAAACATTAATACAGTGTTCTTCATTTTCTATTGGCTGTAGCGTCTGTTTCTGTGCCGTAGGACTCTCCCGGGGTTGGCAGCTAACACCTCTGCGGCGGCCCTGGCCGGTGGCTCCGCTGGCCAGAGCGTCAGCGTCCCACTCGCCCAGAAGGCGGGCGGTTCGACGCCCGGTCTGGACACGCACCTCGGTCGTGGGTGTGTGCGGGGGCCAGGCAGCCCAGGCCGCTGGCTCCCAAATCAGTGCCCGTGTTTCTCCGAGGACGCCTTTGCAGCGATGTAGCACGTTAACGACACGCTGCTTTGCGCTGGTGGGAACGCGTCCGGGAGGGGCCGCAGGGGACACGCCCAGATGCCGGCAGCCCCCCTCCACCCCGTCACTGACCAGGCCAGGCGGGCTCCGCGCTGCAGCCCCAGTGCGGGGACGTGGGCCCCAGGAGGCCTCGGGGGCAGGTCCCCACCCGGGGGGGCAGGTCCCCACCCGGGACGAGCGAAGGCCCCGAGAAACCCGCAGACACACATCAGACGGGCCCGGCGGCACCGTGCCCGCTGCCGAGGCAGGGGCGGCACCAGGAACGCGGGTTTTCCGGCTGGACAGGAGAACAGCGGAAAGGGTAGGGGACTGGCCGCCCCGTGTCCCTGCTTCCGGAGGACCTCGCCCCGGGGCCTGCGTCCATGCCCCAGGCCGGCAGACCACGAGGGGCCCGTGAGCCAGCCTCGCCCCTCAGCAGGAGCTCCCTGGCGGCACCCTGGCCACCCACCCCTGCCACTGGTTTCCGAGAGGGTCCTCTGTGTCCGGGAGCCCTCCCTCCATCACCCTCCCCAGGGCTAGCCCCTCTGCCCTGGTCCTCCCCCCCCGCGCCCCCCCCCGCCGGTGGCTGAGCTGGTCCCCCGCCCCGGGCCGTGCCCCCCACCCCGGACAGCGGTTTGCACGCTCACAGACCCCGCTGTCCCGCATCCCCTTGTCCCGGCCATCTCCCCAACAAGCCTGGATGGGGGGGGCCTTCATTTCGACGGAGCCCCACTCCCGCCAACATTTCAACCTCACTTGTTCGAGGAGAAGCCCGGGGTCGTTGAGCAAAGCCTGTGGGACACAGAGGAATAGACTCAATAGTTGAGAAAGTATGTCCCTGTGGCCTGGAGGCCTGGGCCACAAAACCAGCCTCAGTTTTCAGTGGCCAAAACGGGGCAGCCTGATTGGTGGAAAGAGTCACGGTGACACTGAGGTGACAGGAAGCCAACCACCCACGGGGGGGACGGGGGGGGAGCGGGACACACACACACACACACACACACACACACGCACTTCCCCGCCCGGAGGCGCCTCTGAGACGAGCCCTGGGGGACTTTGCCCGGGGGCCGCTGCAGGCCCTGCCCGACAGCAGCCTGCCTGCTCGCCCTGCCGGCTGGCAGCCCTAGCCCCCTGTTCTCCAGTCACGGCCCAGGGCAAGCTCAGCCCCTGGCAGGCACCAGCCGACCTGAACTTGACCTCGGAGGTCAGTCAGCGTCAGACCTGGAGAGAGGTGAATCCCGCATGCTTGAGGGAAACCCCCATACACCTGAGCTCTTGTCACTTTGCACCAAGCAGGGGGCACCGGCGGGAAGGGCTGGAGGCCAGGAACTGGAAGGAGTCGCAGGTGGCGCCCCGCAAGGTCAGGCGGCGTTGGTCCCGACCTGACTGTGGGGTCTCTCCCCGTAGGGGCCACCGGGGACCCCGGCAGGGACGGCCCCGAGTCCCCAGGCCCCACGCTGGGCACGAGCGATAGTTTGGGGGTGGGGGGCCGGAGCGACCCGGCCGCCCTGTCTCTGCAGGAGGCAGCCGCCCGCGGCCCGGTTGCTCGGGCCCTCGGGGGCGTGGCGTCCAAGGGTCGCCTGCGGGCTCGAAGGGCGGTGAACCGCCGCCGCCTGGAGGGCGGGGAGCTGCGCCGGGCCCCCCGGAAGTGGGGGGCCAGCAGGCGCTGGGCGTGGATTCCCACCCCGAGGAGCAGGCTCTCGCTGAGATGGGGCCGCTCTGCAGCCCCGGACGGGTGACGCCCAGGCCACTGTCCCGGCTGCGGGCGGCGCTTGCCGGCGACCACGGCGCCAGGCGGGCCCTCCGGGGCGGCCCGCTCCCTTGGGGGCGTCCGCTGGTGGCGAAGGAGCCGGGGAGCCGCTGCGGGTCTGCGCACACGTGCACCGCCGCGGGCTGAGCCGGCGGAGCCCGCACAGCGCCCCCTGCGGGTCCCTCGCGGGCTGGCAGTCCGGGTCGCAGGGGGTCCCAGGTCTCCACCAGGCGGGGGCGTGGGGGTCGGAAACGGTCGCCACAGCCCAGGACACGGCTGCCACGTTCTGCGAGACGGGCACACAGCTCCCCCTGGGGGCGTGGGCGGGGCGGGGGCAAGGGCTTATCTCGGCCGGAAATTAATGTTTAACTCGGGGCTGAAGGCCTAAGGCCTTGGAGACACGTGTGTCTCAGCTGCCGGGTCAGAGAACCCTGGCCGCTTCCCTGCGTCCCACCCCCCCGAGCCGCAGGTCCTGGGCGGTGAGGAGCCTCGCGTCCCCGCAGGTGAGTCTCTGCTCTCGTTATTTAATCGGAGTCTTGTTGGCAGCACCTGCACCTCGGGCTGTCACCTCACAGTGCAGAACCTTCGCTTAAAGGTTAATTCCCTTGGGGGCTGGAAATGACACGGGTGACAGGCCCCTTCCGGCTGGTGCCAGCTGCTGCCGGAGTGACAGCCCGGAGGCGGCAGACCTGACCTCTGCTCCTCTCCGCTGCTCTCCGCCCCAGCAGGCTGGGCGCTGCCCCCCCCCCTCGCCCCAGCCTCTGTCTCTCCCTCTGTGAAATGGGGGCTCGCCGTAGCGCCAGGATATGATTACATGGAGTCTGGAGAGTCTCCGGCAGCGGGGAGATGACGCATAAACGTTAATACTCCCCTTATCTCGGGTCCTGTACGTAGGAGACATTTTGTTTCCATTTCTGGTGGATGCTCGTATTTCTATTGAGATGCCCTTTTTTCTTATTGAAAAGGCCTTTCTGCATTCTCTCCTAATACAAATGGCACGAATGTATAATGCACAACCAGCACTGTGCATTTTAAACTGCGTCCCCCGCCTTGGAGGTCGTGTCCCTCGTTCGTGTGCTGGAAGGACAGGCATTCTCACCAGCCACGGCGTCGCCTCGGCCGGTCTTTCCCGGCTCGCCTGTGAAGGCGATCCGTAAGAAACCTTCCCCCCCCCACCCAAGGCCGTAAGCACACACCTCTCTGTTGTCCTGAAACTTGGCCTTTCAGTGAAGGGTTTGACCTACCAGGAGGGAGAACCAGGTTCAATGTCACTTGTCCCCAAGTGCTGACCAGCTGTCCCAACGCCATTCACCAGTCCATCTTCCTTGACTGCTGTCCTTCTGTAACTGGAAAAGACACCGGCGTTCAGGCCGCCTGTCACTACCAAATCCAATAAGCAATGACAGTGATTGAATCCTTTATGGGCGCTGTAATCAGACGGCCAGCGATCCGAGAAGATGGCGGGTTCACACCCTAACAAACCGTCTCCCCCCTTCTTTCCTGGCCAGACCTTTTATAAGGTGGGGGGGTGGATAAACAAGGGGCGGCGAGGACTGTGAAATCCAGGGAGGGTTAGGTGAGCGAAGATGCAGCATCCCCGTCCTGGGCAGTGGGCTGTTCCCGGGGGAGGGTGGTCACCTGCTCTCCCCGGAGCACGAAAGGTCCGGATGTCCCCGGGCGGTAACCTCCTACCAGGGCCCCAGGGGGGCGGCTGTTTTCCCAGGGGCCACGACGGGCCTCATCTGCAGTTTCTGAGACAAAAGCTTTACCATACACATGACTTGCGAGACTTGTAACTTTTTCCCTAAGCTAAAATTTCCCAAGTCTTCTGTCCCCTGTCAGCCCCGTGTGTGTGTTTTCCTTTCTTTGTGGAATTTTTTTTTCTGGGCTCTCTCTGCTGCTCCGTTGGTCAAGTGTGTACCCTTGCATCAGAAACATTACATTTTTCCGTGACTGGCCCTGGCTCTGTTGGTTGGACGTCATCCCACAAAGTGAAAGGTCTCAGGTTCAATTCCCGGTCAGGGCACGTGCCTGGGTTGCAGAATCAGTCTCCCGTAAGGGTGTACGAAAGGCAACCAATCGATGTTACTCTCTCCCATCGATGTTTCTCTCCTCCTCCTCTTTCTCCCTCCCTTCCCCTCTCTCTGAAATAAATAAATCACATCTTGAAACCCATTACATTTTGCCCTGGCTGGTGTGGCTCAGTGGAGTGAGCTCCAGCCTGAGAAACAAAGGGTCACCAGTTTGATTCCCAGGCAGGGCACAGGCCTGGGTTGTGGGCCAGGTCCCCAGTTGGGGGCGCATGACAGGCAACCACACATTGATGTTTCCCCTCCCCTCCCCTCTCTAAAAATAAATAAAATCTTAAAAATAAAAAGAAAAAACACATGACACTTTTACAGCCTCTTCTGTCTTGATAAGGGTGGGGCTGGACCCCTGCCATATCGTCCTTCCGGAGACTTCTGCTCTTCCATTTGTGTTTGCTTTAGAGTTGAGGGTGCGCGTTGGGCTTGTGATGACCCAGTTCTGACTCCGCTCGCTGGTCTGCGGAAAACGGGGATGTTTGCAACAGGGGGTGTGCCCGCCGCCCGTGGGCATTCATCCTCGTGCGCTAGGTCAGCGGTTCGCTGGGTCCGCGGCGCCCGCCGCGCTTTGTCAGTGTCCTCCTGGGAGTCCGGCGCGTCTTCGGTCTGAGTCAGCCCCGCCCCCCCGGTCCTGACGGGGGTCCTGTCGTGTCACCCTCCTGGCGGCTGACCGCAGTCCCGGCCGCCTTCCTGCAGCCCACCTGTGCCGTGCTGTGCCTGCCTCTGGGGAGCAGCCCAGCCTGCCTCTCCCCGCCACCTGCTCACCTCGCGGGGTCGGGGGCGGAGCCTCCTCCTGGCTGGGCGGCTCCCCTGCCCGAGCCGGGCCCTGTGCCCACACGCTTGGGGCCAGGCACCTTGCTGCCCCTGGGGCCATGCCCAGCCTGCCCGTCCCCCGCCCATCATGCCCCTTGCCACCAGCCCCGCCCCGAGGAGCAGCCCCGCCCCACGGCCCCAGCCCCCGGCCTGCTCAGCCCCCGCAGTGTCCACCCTGAGGAGCCCCCGGGGAGACGCTGCTTGATAAAACCCAGGGCTGGGTGGAGCTCCCAGCCCCGGACCGCCCCAGGCCCTGAGGCCGTAGTGTGTACGTGAGTGCATACACGTGTGCATGCGGGTGTGTGTGGGGGGGGCACAGGACCCTGCCTGCCCGTCCTGGCCTGAGGGGCCCTCCCTAGGCCCCCCTCCCAGGTGTCCGGGGCCCAGCGCTCACCTTGGAAGGGGAGCGCCCCGCCCTCCTGCTCCCACCAGCCTGCACAAGAGGGCGGAGGGTGGAGAAGGCCCCCCCACACGCACTTTCCGGCCACTGTGTTCTGAACACTGGCGGCTTCCGGGCGGAGGGGCAGGGCTGAGTCGGGCGAGCCTGGACGGACCCCCCACCTGCCACTGACCCCCCACCTGCCTCTGCCCCTCTCCGACCTGGAATGGGGACGGGGGGGTGGACAGCACCTCTGCTTCCCTCCTTCCTGGCTGAGGTCCCAGCAGCCCCCGGGGCGGGGGGAGAGGAGCAGGCCCGGCATGCCGCCCGGCGTGCGGCCCGGCGCCCTCACAAAGCGGGCGCTCCTGTCTCCCCGTGCCCGGCTGGCCCCTCGGCACCCCTGGAGCGGAGCCCGGGAGCTGGGCTTGCTCCGAGGCTGCCTGCCCGGAGTCTCCGGGAGACGAGCCCGGGTCTGGGTCCCGCTCAGTAAGCCGGGGGGCCTGGGACCGCCTTCCCATGGCCCTGCCACCCCCCCAGTGCCCGGGGCCCTGCCGCCCGCCCCCCCCCCCGGTGCTTTCCAGCCCTTGCTGGCCCTCAGGCCCCGGGGCGGCTGGCTGGGCTGCACCCCAGAGGCAGGCACAGCACAGTGCAGGTGGGCTGCAGGAAGCGGGGGCTGGGGGCAGAATGCGGCCAGGGGAGATGCTGCCGATAAGCAAGCAGACGTGCGGCCGCCGGCTGCGCTGATTGGCTCGGGGCCGTGGACACTGTCTGCATGGAGGGCAGGCACAGACCCGCCGCCTCCGCGCCGCTCAGCTGTCACCGGGGAGAGGACGGAGGGCGGACACAGCCGGCCAGCGTGAGTGCTGTTCTTTGTCCCCACGCCCCGGGGGCCCGGCGGGGTCCAGCGCCGGGGCTCTGCCCCTCGGTTTGGGGGTGGCAGGAGGCCTGCCTGTTGCTGCCAGCTGGGGTGGTTTCCGTGGCGATGGGGAGGCGGCGGGAACTTTCTGAGAAAACAGTGTGACCCCGAGGCGCCCGCTTCTGCATGTCCCCTCTGAGCGACACGCGGCGCGGCGTTGGGAACTTGGGACAGGGCTGAGGGTGGGCCCTCGGAGCCGGGAGGAGGCAGGAGGGGGGAGTGGCCGCGGTTCTCTGGCTGCTCCCTGGCGCCCGTGGGCGTGGGGCTGGGGGCCAGGGCCCGGGCTGGGGGCGGGGGAGGCGGGGTTCCTGGGGGGTGCGGCCAGCCGCCCCTGCGGCCCCTGCCCTCCTCACAGCAGAGAGCCCCCAGGGGGGCCTCCCTCAGGGTGCTGGAGGAGCCCGGCCACGCTCGTCGGGCCGGGCGCGGGAGGGGCCGAGGGCTGCGTGGTGGCCTTGCCTCTCAGGGTGTCCGCTCTCTCTGCTCTGTCTCCAGGGGACACTCGAGCAGCCCACGGTGGGGGGGGGGGTTCTCCCCTCAATCCTGTTTCCCAAACACTCCAAGGACCAGGCTCCTCCCCGTCCGACCGATCCCCTCGGAAACCGAACAGGAGCCCAGGGGGCCACGGCAGCTTAAAAGGTGGCCCCCCCGCCGCCCCGTAGGCGTCCAGGGGACCAGAGAGAAGCAGGCTCTTCCTGCGTGGGGACGGCGGCGAGGCCCCCCTCGGGGTCGGTGGACGTCCTGGAACAGTGACGACTCGGGCAGGGGTGGGGGGCCCGCCCGCACGTTTTCCAGAGAGACAGAGCCCTGCCTCCTCTGCCCCCCCCGCTCGGGAGGCACGGGTGCAGGCATCCGGGTGGGGAAAATGGCTGAAACGGAAACGGAACCCCCGCCCCCGCCCCCTGCCCAGTCCAGGGGCCCCGCCGGGAGGTGCGGGTACATCCGCTGCCCCTCTTCAAGGTGGCCTCCATGGAGGGGGTGCCCCGGCTCCTCGGGGACTGCCCCTGTGGCCGGCGGTGGCGCAGGAGACGCGGCTGCCGCGGTGGTCCAGGGGAGCGGCCGGAGTGTCCGCGGGCAGGGGCTCGTGAGCGGGCGTTCCTGCGGGAGGGGGTCTCGGAGCGGACATGGACGCGGAGGGAAGGCTCCATCCTCCCGTGTTCTGCACCGGGGCTGGGTCCTGGGGGACTGGGGGCCGGAGGGAAACGGCCGAGCCCGTCGCCCCGTTTGCGGAGTGGCACCCCCTGCTGCTGTGCATCCTGGGACGGGCGCTGGCTGCTCCGCGCCTGTTCGGCCTGGGTGGGTGGACGGGGGCCCCTCCCGGGCACCAGGGACCGCAGGCACTGCCTGGCCTCGGCTGCTCCTGTTTCTGTTGGGGTCAGTGGCCCCCCCCAGAGCACTTCTCTGCGTGCAGTGAAGGGGCAGCAGCCCCACCACGCTCTCGGTGGCGAGCAGTGTCCCCCACCCCGGCCCAAGCCAGAGCCCCCCCTGGGGTCTGTGGGCTCTGAGTCCTCAGGCCACGGGGGGACAGAGGTGGCAGGCGGTGCAGGTGGGCGCCCGGCCTCAGCATCAGAACTGCCCGCAGCTCCGCTCCTGGGCCCAGCTGTGCAGTGGGGCTGGCAGTGCCCCCTGAGCCCGTGGGGGGGTGGCGAGCAGCCCGTGCGCTGCCGGCGCGGCATCGGGATGTGGCTGAGGCTTGGCCTGCGTGGGTGAGCCGGTCGGCCGTCACCGGGCCGTTGAGTCTGGGGGCCATGGGCTGTGACAACCCAGGGTCCCCCGTGCGGCGTCCAGATTTGACTTGGGGAGCCACGCGGTGATGGGCCAGCCCTGCGCCCTAGGAGCAGCAAAGAGTCACAGTGAGCCCAGGAGCCGGCATTTACCTCGGGACCGGTTGGTGAGAAACTCGGCCCCTCCCAAAGAGGGTGTCAGGGCCCGGGGCACGGTCGCAGGGCGGCAGCTGTCCCAACAGACCGTAAATCAGGCCCCGGCACGGCCGCCGCCCATGGCGCCACTGTCATGAAAAGACGCAGCCGACTGGAACCGCTGGTGTCGTCTCCGGTCTCCGGAAAAGGCAGGTGGCCGTGACCTTCCTTGGGCCGCTAATGTGACTTCAGAGGCAGAGGGGAAGGGGCCCAGGCGCCGAGGGAAGACGCGTTGAGGGGAAGGGGGGGTGCTTCCCCTCCGAGAGACTCGTCCCCGGGGGGTCGCGCCGGAGCAGATGGAGGCCGCGGAGGGAGGTGGAAACCAAGACGGCTGGGTGGTCTCCTCCGTACGAGGGTTTCTGCACAGCCCGGGTGAGGGACGAGGGTGTAATCGGAATCACTTTAAATTAATCCTCAATGTAACCGACTTCATTAAGATTTCGGTTTAACTGACACAGTGCGATGAAAGGTAAAACTTGAGGAGGTGGGGTACCCCGGCTCACCTCGCCTGAGGGGGTGACGTCTCCACGTCGCTCCCGTTTTTGTGGGAGGAAACCGGGCAACACGCGATCGCACACGCATGCGTCGGTTCCCTGGGGAGTCAGCGTCTCCGAGGGCGCACGGGACAGGCTGGTGTGGCTGCGCCGGTCCCTTGCGGCCATGCCGTGTGCCAGACGGGTGCCGCGGGCACACGGCGCTGTGGGGCCTGGGCCCTGCGCCCGGCTCACCGGGACACGCCTGCCTGCGGGTGTGACGGGACCCACACACACTGTGAGCATCATCGTGGGTGAGGACCTAGGCCCGTGGGGGCAGTCAGCGAAGGAGGGGGCCAGGGGACACGTGGGCCGAGACGGCGGCCGGTGTGTGAACTGTCTGCGGTCAGGAGAGAGTCGGGACAGCCCGCAGCAGCGGGTGTGATGTTGCCGACGTCGCTGCTACAACCTTGTTGAAGTAGAACTTCTCAGCCAGCTCCAGAGACGCCGGGTGAACACAGTGGCTGGACACAGTGGCGTTTCCGGTGGGAAACTGGTTACTATGTTACAGTGGAGAGCCTGACATCACCTCCTGACGGGCCCTGTCGGCACCCAGAGCTGTCGGCCGACAAAGGCTCAGCCCAGGCTGCACGTGAGGGGGGACGGCGGAGAACCGGCAGCTCCGTCCTCTGCGGCCAGAGGGCCAGGCCTCCCTCGGAGCCGGGTCCCGGGTGCGCCTGTTGCACGCCCCGGGCGCCTGCCCACGGCCAGGGCCTGGCCCTGAGGAGCGGCGGCCACCCTGGTTCTTTCCGACGTGAGCGATAATGACCGCGAGACACAGACGGGGCCTTGGGCCGGCCAGCTGGCCGGCCTGCTGTCCCCAGCTCCTCGCTGCCCGTTTTCAAGGGAGGAAGCGGAGGCTGGGAGTGGCCACAGAGGTGGCTGACAGCCAGACCCCCTCTTCCTGCGCAGTTCGGGCGCGACCCCTTTACTCTGAACGCAGATCCCCCTGACCCCACACCCCGGGGCTGCTGAGAGGGAGGACGCTGTCCCCTGGACTGCAGTCCTGAGGGGGCCGTGAGGTGGGCGAGGGGTAGGGGGCTCCAATCCAGAGCAGGCCGGCTGGACAACAGGGGCTCCCTGGGGCCTCCCCCTGACCAGGCAGGAGCCACGGCCCGCTGGCTTGGGCCTGTGCAGGGCCCCGTCTGCACAGCTGGGAGCGCGGAGAGGGAACTTACATGCTGCACCCCCACAAATGAAGGATCTCAGCCCCGGTAGGATGCCCCGGGCTGCTTGGCACAGGGGCCATCGCCCGGGTTGAAGGCGGAGGCCTGGGGAGGTCGGCGGCCACAGCCGGACACACCCCGGCGAGAGCAGCCCGAGGCCATGTCTCCCTGTCCCGTCCGCGGGAAGGGGATCCAAGAGAGCAGGGGCCCGGGAGGCACCGGCTCCTCCAGTGAGTCGTCTCCAGGCTCTGCCGCAGGGTGTCCACCTGCTCTCCGGCCTCGCCCGCTGGGCGGGCCCTCACCTGCGTGCGAGTCCGGGGCGTCCGCGGGCGGAGCGCGGGGTGCGTCAGGCGCCCTGCCCTCACGGCGGCTCGGGTGCCCCCGGGCAGGCTGCTGCTGGTGCGTCGGCCTCCCGGGCGGGGACAGGAGGGGAGGCTCGGGGCCGCGTCAGCACAGAGGTCACACAGAGCAGAGCCCGGGCCGAGCGCCCCGCACCCCACTCCGCACGCGCACGTTTGTGCAGACGCGCGTGCTTTCCTCGGCCGCCGGAAACCCCTGCCCCCACAAGAACGCCTGCTCTAGCCCCACCTGCAGGACAGCAGGAAAGCGGCCGGGGCGCAGTCTAAAAACCACGGCGGTGCGAGGTCCCCGGTCTAACCCGTGGGGGCTAGGCCCAAGGGGACCGAGGACCAGGCCAGGGCTCTGCCTGGCGGCCCGTGCACCGGCGTCTGTGTCCCGCACACCCCACCCTGCTCTCGCGCGGCGGTCCTCCTTCGGGCCCCAGGGCCCCGCAGGCGGCCTGCAGCCCCCCCGCCCCGCCCCCGGCCCTCCTTGTCCGCCCCGACAGAAGGAGAGTGTTCGCAGTCCTGTTCCCACGCTCCTCGCAGGAAGGAACCCCGGCCCGTGGCTCAGAAAGCCTGCCTCCCCCTGGGACTGGGAGGACGTGCCTCTCTTCTTCTGTTCCTGGGGCTCCGGGACGTGGGCCCGGCCCCGAGCTAATCCGGCTGCTTCCCCCCGGAATCCGCCGGTCCCTCCGTGAGCACGTCCCCTGTGCAGGGTGCAGGATCGTGAGGGACCCCCACAGGGGTTCAGCTTCCAGCTGAGACCATACGGAAGCTTCTAGTAGCAATGAGACGTGTCTGGTGATCAGGACGGCTGTCTGTTAACTGTTGCCGTGCCTCCACAAAAACTAAATCCCCTGAGACCTTTTCTAACTCTTCAGACTCTAGCTGACACCGGGTTCTTTAGACACTCTGTGTTACTTCGCTTATCACGTTCGCCGGCGACCAGCGACAAGCACGACGATAATGAAAGCAAGCCCCAGGAGCCCCGGCCGGGCGGCCCCAGCCCCGAGAACCTCTGTCCCGTGCTCCGACAGGCCGCGGGCGGGCGGGGTCCCCGGGCGGGGCGCGCACGGGAGGGAGGCAACCACTGTTTCTCTTTCACGTCATCCATGTTTCTTCTCCCTCTCCCTCCCTTTCTCTTTTTCTAAAGTCAACAGACATACCCTCGGGTGGGGGTTCAGACCAGCCGGTGGGAGGTCTGGTGGCCGCCCCCTTCCTACCCCCAAGGGGCCTGGGCACCGGGGCATGTCCCTGACACTGTCTGCGGCCCCTCTGGAGACGGGCGTGGGGGGCCGAGGCCGGGCTGGGCCTCCCCCAAAGTGACCCGGTGCCGCCAGGCCAGGGGTCCGGGGACTCGACCGGCTCACGCCCCATGCGGCACAGACAGGCGCCGTCACCGGAGGGTGCCCACAGGGGCTGCCCTGGGGCCCAGGGAGGCGGCGCCGGGGCCTCTGTCAGTGTCCCCCTCCCCCGGCCAGCACCCGCCCTCTCGGGCTCGTCTGTCGAACACGACCGACACAGGGCTGGCGGGGGGCAGGGCGAAGGGTTCCCCAGGAAGCTCTTTGTGGGAAACAACCGGCAAGCAAGCACCCGGCAGTGACTCTGTCACAGGGCGGCCAGGGCCTCTCTCGCATCTGCCGGGGCCGCTGCGCTGGGGGCGGGCCGGGGGGCGGAGTGGCGGTGCGTGCGCGTCTGGTTCTGCCGAGGCAGCTGCGCCCCGGGAGCCAGGCAGCCCCCGAACCCCGCGCGCCCCTCGCTCCGCATCGCCTGCGCGTGGGAGGCGCGGGCCGCCCCTCGGTCGAGAAGGAGAGGTTGTCACTCGCAAGGTGCCCGCTGCTGAGGGAAAGATCACGGGACTCGACTACGTAAAGATGGAAACTCCGAGAGGTCGGAACACAATTGCAAGCAAGGTTAGGCCAGGCGAAACAGGAAGGCGGTGTCTGCACCACGTGTCACAGGCGGAGGTGAAGGTGCTCTGCTCTGCAGCTGGGCCCAAACGTCGGGGAACGGAGCGGTGGGCGCGCAGTCCCTGAAGCAGCGCCAGGGCACCGGGACGAGGGGAACCGTCGGAAGGACTGAAATAGAGCGAGAGCAGGAGCGCCCGTCGTGCCAAATCCTAAACGCCAGCGCAAACCCGGCGGTGATGGTTCTACGGCAAAATGAGGGTTCTCCGTCCCTCCCCGTGAGGCAGTCCTTTGGTTAAAAACAACAACAACAACAAAGTTTTTAGGAGAAATTTGGCCGTATAATTTTAAAACACTAAAAGTGCATGTCTCTAAAAATTTGTTCTGGCCCTGGCTGGTGTGGCTCAGTGGATTGCCTGCTGGCCTGCGAACCAAAGGGCTGAGGGTTCCATTCCCGGTCAGGACGCAGGCCTGGGTTGTGGGCCAGGTGCCCAGGAGGGGGCGCATGAGAGGCAACCACACATTGATGTTTCTCTCCCTCTCTTTCCCCCACCCTTCCCCTCTGTCTAAAAACAAATGAAATCTTTTAAAAATGTTGTTCTAAAAAATTATAAATACTCTTCCTTTCACAAATTTTTAATGCAAAACGGTGTTCGGAAACGCCAGCGTGAGGTTGCCCATCCCAGCGTCTTCCAGAAAAGCCAACAACTAACACAGCGGATGTGTACCTTGGGCCCCTGTTCTAGGCTGTCCCCATGGCCCCATCTAATTGTCGAGGTCGCCCTGGGGACAGGGGCGCTTGTAGTCGACACGGATGGCAGCAGGGACTCACTTCAGGCCATTCGGCTGGTAAACTCCCAAGTCGGGGGGCCCTCTGGGTCCCGACCCCGAAGTCCTGGCCGCGGTGTCCCACCAGCTCCCCCCCCCAAAGGCGGGGAACTACTGGCCAGAACCGAGACGTTCGCCCACAGAAGTTGCCCTGGGACCGCAGCCCCGCCAGACCGGGGAGCACCACGCCGCCCTGGAAAATCCTGCGACGGGCCGGGCTCGGCCGGCGTTGCCGAACGGCGGAGAGGCCAGCCGGCCCGCGCACCTTCTGCGTGCGGGGCAGAGCTCGGGCGGCGTTCAGTCAGCGTGCCGAGTTCGGGAAGACCAGAGTCAGCCCAAGTGGGAAGTGAATGTGGAAGCCTGAAGGCCCGGGGGTTAGGACCGGGAAGCCACACGCACCGCAGCGGCCTTGCCCCGAGACGCCTGGGGACCGGACGCCTGGGACTGGGAGGCAACGGGAGCCTCCGGGGAAGGCTGGGACGGGCACGGGAGCGCCCCAGGCCCAGGCTTGGGGCACCCAGAGGCAGGGGAACTGCAGACCCAGGCCGTTGCCGGCTCATCCGCGGGGGCCGTTGTGCAGAATCTTCTCTCCCAGCCTAGTCGAGGAGGTCCTCTGCCCTGGCCAGAGGGAAGACGTACCCAGAACGTGGACACAACGATGGGCCTCACGGAACCTGAAACCTTCCCCTCTCGCCTGCTGCCCCGCCCCGGCGGCCGCCTGCAGCGAAGTCTGCCTGGCCGCCGTTAACTCGGGTCCTGTGAGTAGTTTGTCCGGAGCGCCCGCAGCCTCCTAAAGCCCGCCCCGCCCCCACACAGCAGCGCCCAGGACCGGACACGAGGCGGGGGACGCGCTGTCCAGGGCGCCGGGATGTGGTTCGCTCTGCGGTCCCCGGAGGGCCGCCCCTGCTAGGGAGGCCAGCCTTGAATCGCGAGGCTCCGGACGGCGGCAGGAGCCCAGGACGCACCCCCTGCTCGGCACACAGTTCTCTCCCGCGACTGGAGAGGGCGTCCGGAAGCCTGTGTGTCCCGTCACCCAGGGCCGGGTGGGCGGTGTTCTTGGGGGCGTTCGGGTCTCCGGTTTGGGAAGCACGGACGGTTCTTCTCACCCACAGACCCCCCCACAATGCACTTTCTCCTCCCCCCAAAAAATCTCCGTGCAAGCCCACCGTCGGCGTGGGAGGGGCTGGCGTGGGCCCGCGTGGACACGTGTGGACACGTGTGGACACGCACATGTTCACATAGGGATGAAACCCTGGCGGTGCCCCACCAGACGACCTCTGCGTGGCTGCGTCCACAAGTGGCCTGTTTGGGGACACACTGTCCCCACGTGGGTGTTGCTCCTGGGGATGGCCCCGTGGAAAATGACCTGGAAATGCAGGGCCGGGGGCCGTCCGGGAACCAACCGGAAGGCGGGTGTGCGGCAGCGGCGGCGCAGCTGCCCAGGCGGGCGGGAGAGCGAAGGGACCGAGTCAGTCCGTGCCGAAGGGCGTCCGACAGGGGCCACCTTCGCAAGGTCACGACGTACTGATTAGCTGATGCGAACGTTATGTAGGCTCCTGGGGACCCCTCCCCCCCGTCTCCCCCGCAGCAGTGGGCCGTGGTTGCTGACTCCATGGTGGCCACCGGTCGGTGTCTCTCCCGTCTCAGTGCAGTTCGTCCCCCCCGCCCCCCACAGGAGCAGGAAGCCGGCCGTCAGCATGGACGCGAGCGAGTTCCGGAGGAGAGGCAGGGAGATGGTGGACTACATCGCCGACTACCTGGAGGGCATCGAGGGGCGCCAGGTCTTCCCCGACGTGCAGCCCGGCTACCTGCGCCCCCTGATCCCCAGCTGCGCCCCCCAGGAGCCGGACACGTTCGAGGACATCATGAAGGACGTGGAGAGGGTCATCATGCCCGGGGTGAGTGCTCGGGGTCGGGTCGGAGGGCGCCCAGTGCGTGCGCAGAGTGGCTCCTGGACCCAGGGCGGTGCACACGTGTTCTGTCGCCTGACCACAACCATCCCGGTGGACAGACACCCTCGTCCTTCCTAGTTTACGGCCCAGAGAGGGTAGGCGACCAGACTGAGGTTGCACAGCCAGTAAGTGACAGAGCCAGGATCGCAGCCCAGGTCCGTGGGCTCCGAGGGCGGTGAGCGGCTTTCCCCAGCCCCTCCAGCCCCGCCCCTGCCCGAGACCCCGCTCTGGGAGCCAGAGAACGGGACGGCTGGGGTTCAAGAGCCCCTGGTGGCCGGTTTCCAGTACAGTCCCTCCCTCAAAATGAAGCTTCCTGCTACTGTTCCGCATGGGGCAGAAGGCGAGTGAATCGCATGCGCGGAAGGAAGCCTTCGTTGGTGTAGAAGCAGCGGCGGGGGCTGGTTCTGCCCCGAGTGACAGCTCTGGCGGGTCCCGGGGGGCCCGGCACAGGTGTGGGCAGGACCCAGGGCCGGCGGCATCCTGAGAGTCGTCCTGGAAGGAACACACTAGTGCTTTGTGTCTCCACAGTCAGGTGTCCCTGCCTGGGAAGCCGCCGGAGGCAGCAGCTCGGTGGTTGGGTTCTCAGATTCCCCACCCCACCCCCACTGTCAGACTGGACCCCGAGGAGGCCCTGGGACCGGTGGCCTGGGCCCCTCCCCCCGCCGGGGGGCCTCAGCTGCTCCGGCTGGAGCCAGCCCCCAGGAGGGCCCCTGACATTTGCACTCGGAGTCGAGTGCACATCCTGGTCCTCGCCTGGAGGAGCTGCAAGCGCACTGAGCCTCAGCGTGCAGCACCCCCCCGCAGGGGACGTGCGGGTAAAGGTCGGCCGCATGGGCTGGCTGCCACACAGGGCACCACGCGGGGGCGGGGGGGGGGCGGCTCAGGCAGCACACACGCCCCACTCCTGTCAGGGCTCCGAGGCCAGGGGCCCAGGTCACAGCCCCCACAGATCCGGTTCCCGGTGAGGGCTCTCTCCTCCGGCATGCCGACGACGGCCACCCCACGACCCACCCTGACCCCGCCCTCCAGAGCCGCCACGTCGGAGGGGGGAGGACTCCCACCCCGGACTGTGGGGACACAGCCGGGCCGGCCCTAACAGGATGGTTTGGGACGCCGCTGTGGAATTCCCCCCTTGGGGTCGGACGGGGCTTTCCCCGTGCAGCGCACCGGCCCCCGGTGGGAAGTGAGCCCCCCCCCCTCCGATAGCTGTGGGTCTGCCTGCCCTCGGCCCGCTGGAGGGCCGCGTGGGGACCTGAGTCCCCGGGGCCGTGTGGGGGTTAGTCAGAGTCGGAGCAGGCCCGCCTGTGTCCCCGGGCGAGACTCGCTCCTGTCCTGGCCTGGGTGTCAGGGCGGGAGGGGGGCCACCCACCCCCAGGGTGAGGGGCCTCCGGGGCCCAGGCCACACCCTCACGGCCGTGGGCCCCTCCTCCACGGACACGTGGGGGAAATTACAATTTGGGAGTGCGCTGGCATCAAGATGAATGTTACCTGAATGTTACGGAGTAAACTTTCTGTTCTGACCTGAAAGTATAGATTTTTTTCCCTTTGGGTTTCCAGAGAAATGAGCATGTCCCCCAGGTCCCTGGAAGAGCCGGGGTCCGGGGCTGGGGCTCGTCGCAGCTGCTCCTGGCCCCCCGGCCTCACCGGAGCTGGCGGCTGGGACCTCGGGGGTCCGGCCGCCCGCCCCCCAGCTCCGGCCGCCTTCCTGTCCTGGGGGCTCCGGTGCCTCGTCTCAGACTCGGGGCATATCCCGGGAGTTGTCCGGGCAGCAGCGTTCGCAGGGACTGACTGAGACGGAGCCCCTGCAGGGCCCGGGGCGGCGGGGACGGGGTCAGGCGACAGGGGGCGGGACCCGGCCGCTGAGCCCTGTCCCCTGGAGGCCCGAGTGACCCCCCTGTCCCTCCCCGTCACCCCCGAGCCCCACAGGGGTCCTGGGGCTCTGCTCTGCTGTGCTCTCACATGACGTGCACGTCGGGGACAAGAACAAGTTAAAGAAGCAACACCTGGGGTCAGCCCTCCATTTCCCCTCCCCCACCTTCTCCCCAAACTCCGAGGCTGTCACCGCCGTGGGGCACCCTGCCTGCCTGTCGCCCTCTCCTGATGGCGTCTGGCGACAGAGGGACACGGCAGCAGGGGGGTGATGCACCGAACAGGAAGTGGGGGACTGGCAGCAACACCAGCTGGAGAGACCTCTGAAGGCCTTTTCCCACATTTTTTCTGAGACAGACTTTTTATTTTCATGGAGCAGATTTTAAAAACCAGGCTTCTCACACACAGAGCCGGGGCCTCAGGGCGAGCTGCCCCTGACACCACGCATGCTCGCATGCACACCGGCTTCGGCGGAGACGCTGCGGCTCTCAGCGACGCCCTGCGCCGCGCAGACCCCGCGGGCCTGGGTCCCACGCCTGGGCGGGCCCCTCGCGCCCCCGAGTGACCGCCGTCTCCCCGCAGGTGACCCACTGGCACAGCCCTCACTTCTTCGCCTACTTCCCCACGGCCAACTCCTTCCCGGCCCTCCTCGGTGACATGCTCAGCGGGGCCATCGGCTGCATCGGCTTCTCCTGGGTGAGCGACGGGGGGCAGGGCCCTGCCCCGAGGACACGGGGTGAGCGGGTGGCCGTGCCTCTGCGGCACGGGCTGGGGACTCGACCCTGGAGAGGATGCCTCCTCCCCGGCCCACAAGGGCCCAGGGATATCTCAGAGCTGGGTGCGGGGCCTGTCTCTGCCACTTTCTCCCCGAAGATCGGACACAGGGGGTGCACCCCCCACCCCCAGCTCCGCCCCAGGCCGGGCCTTCTGAGAACCTGTGAACCCTCCTGCTACACGGACGGCGGGAGCTGCCCACCCGCACGCCCCTTTGTCTCGAGCCGCCCGGACGCGGCGGGCGGGGGCGGCGGCTCACGCCTCTGACCCGCAGGCCGCGAGCCCGGCGTGCACGGAGCTGGAGACGGTGATGCTGGACTGGCTCGGGAAGATGCTGCGGCTGCCCGCGCCCTTCCTGACTGAGAGCGGCGGCGGCGAAGGGGGCGGCGTCATCCAGGTGAGGGGGCGGGGCGTCGGGCTCCCCGGGTGCGGCTCCGCGGGGGACCCCCGCCAAGGCCGTGGGGGGCGGGGCGGTGCTCCGTGGGGGGGGGGCGTCCTCGCATTTCTCCTGGAGACCGCGGCGCCGCCTCTCCCTCTCCCCCCCTGCCCCCCCGCCGTGCTCCCAGGGGGACTGTCACTCGGCGGGTGCCCCCGCAGGGCCACAGCGGCCGTGGGCTGCGAAGGCTCCGAGCGCGCCCGCTCTGCGTCTGCAGGGGCCTCAGCTCCCCCGAGGGGGCTGCCTCTGCTACGGGACGCGGGAACCCTCCTCGCCACTCCCCGTGCGCCGCCGACCGAGACTGTGGGTCAGAACGCGCGTCAGGGGCCACGGCGCACGGAGTGGGGGGGCAGTCACGGTGGGGGGTCATGTGCCCCAGTGGTGGGGGGGTTGGCAGGGCCGGCGCCACTGAGCAGGCTGGCGCTGGGTGCTGCTTCGCTTCTAAGCAGGAAGGGGGCTCTGTGGAACCCCCACCCTCTCCGCCGCCACCTCTCTTGAGCCAGGTGGTGGTAGTGCCATCAGGAGAGCCGGAGCCCTTGGGACCAAGGGGCTTCTGCCCTGGGACGCTTGCGGCCTCCCCAAAGGCCCCGAGGACGGTGCAGCCAGGGGTCTGCGGCCCGAGGGCCGGACAGCACATGGACGGCCAGCCGCTGCGGCCGAAGGGAGCGAGGGAGGCAGCTTCGCGCCCAGCGTGTCTCCCCACGCGCGCCTGGCACCGGTCTGGTCGGGGGCCCTGGGGAAACTTCCCCAGATGCTTCTCGTTTCTGGAAGGTGCCTGCGTCCTTGCCACGCCCCTCCCCCACCTCCACAGCCAGCCGCGCCCTGCCTTGCAGGCCCTCCCTCCCCTCGCTGTGACCACAGATGGCTCTCCGCACGCAAGGACCCTTGGGATCAGATGGGGTCCACCCAGATAATCTGAGATAATCCCCCGGGTCAAGGTTCTTAACTTAATCTCATCAGCGAGATCCCTCCACCACGTAAGGCGAGGGGCCACTGGGCTCCAGGAGGAAGACACACGGCGTCTTCGGAAAGCCCTCCTCGGGTGGCCCGCGTCCGGCCTGCGGCTGACCCAGGCTCTGTCCCCAGAGACGGGCCTGGGGATGAGCACTCCGACGTGCGCCTCCAGCCACACTGACGCAGAGAGCCCGGGGCCACTTCGCTAACCGGGCCGTGACCGGTGGGGCGTGTCCGGGGCCCATGGGCCCACGTGGCCGGCTCAGGCCCCTTCCCTCTGTCCTCTCCTGCCCCACGGCATTACACGCTGCGTCGGGGGTGCTGACTGGGAGCTGAGGGGAAAGGATAACGGAGACGGGAGCACAGCTTTCACAGCTTTGCACAGAGCGGCCGGCCGCAAGGACTCCCTCACGGAGGCGCAGCGTCCCAGCGTCGCCCTGGATGGACGGCATGGTCCGCTCCTCGCCAGGTGTCCTGCCGCCCGCCCGCTGGCCGCCTGGGGGAGACGTCTCCCCTCCAGCACCACACCCAGTGGGGACGGGGCCTCCAGTCCCGGTGAAGGGGCCGAGACCCCCCGGGGACACACGGCCGTCCTCCTCCGAGGAAGAGCAGGGTCGGGGGTGGGCAGAGTCACAGCGGAGAGCGTGGGGGGCCATGCGCGGAAGGGGCTTCGGCTGTGAATTCCGGGTGACCCCTGCCCGGGCCTTGGGGACAGCCACTGCACACCTCAGGACGGCCTAGACGCATGCCTCGGACTCCCTTTTCCTTTAGGAGTCCCCGCAGTTTGCCCACGGGTCCCTTTTGTGGGCGTCCCCCTGACTGGAGGCCCCCGCCACGGGTGCTGTTCCCTGCCTGGTCCTCGGGAGTGTCCCCCTCCACGGGCCGGGCCCCCGCTCCTGATTTCTGGTGTCTCTCGTGGTTCCCCGTCCTCATCATCTCCCTCTTCCTCCTCCTCAGTTTGGGGGGATTTCTCCCGGTTTTCTCGGCATCCGTGTCTAGGTTGTCCGCATGACCGCCGTATCGCCCTCAGGGTCGACTTTGGTCCTGCTACCTATTTCACTCCGGAAGACAGTGCTGCCCCCTCTCTGCTGGTGACAAACGGACCCCCGTGGTTAAAAAGAAAGGCACTCAGGGACCCGTGGGGCGCTTCTCGTGGCGCCGTGTCCCCACCCGATCGTGTGGCGCGTGGACAAAACAGGCCACACCACACGGACGGGCCCCACGGCCGTGCCGGCTCCTGTCACGGTGTTGCCCTCTCTCGCCCCTCCTGAGCCCTTCCCGACACGCAAACGCTCTTTGGGAGCAAGCAGTGTCATCGCATGGTTTTCTGGGATGTGTTGCAATTCCCACCAGTAGCCCGCGAGACGCATTGTGTCGATATGTTCGCTCTCACAGATGACATGTCAGAGGGCGCCCTCAGGCCCAGGCGCCACAGTCTCCGAAGACGGCCCCCAGCTCCCGGCCGCGGGCTCCCTGGCTGAGCTCCTGCCCAGGGTCCTGGTCCCCCCGAAACCCACACCCAGCAGACATCCGCGGTGCTCCTGGGCCGTGGGACCTTGACCGTGTGTCCTCCAGTTCTTTCCCGCGGCCCGGGATGCTGCTTCTAAAGGGCTGCTGCTCAAACGATCTTCTCAATACCCTTGACACCGAGGCCATCTGTTAAGATAACAGCCGCTTTGCACCGGCTGCCCGCCCTGAGCGAGCAGGCTGTGAGCGGGCACCCCCGGGCGCACGGCCGACCGTCTTCTCCGCAGGAGAGGACGCGGGCCCCGGCAGGCGGTGTGCCCTGCCCCAGAGCGCAGGCCGGTGACAGGCGAGGCTCGTCCCAAAGCACGCTGGGCCCGGGCGTGTCTCCCCGGCTCGCCGGGCCGTCCGCTCGGTCACGGTGTCCGGAGCCCTGCGTGCTGCCGCCCTGGGCACATCTCTCAGTGGTCTTTTCCCGCGAGTCCACTCCATTTCCCAGAGCCAGTGGAAGTCCCACCGCTTGGCTGGGACCAGTCCTGGCAGCTCCCGGGCTGGGATTCCGTGCGCCCCACCCCCGCCCCGACCCCGCGGGAGCCTGACCCGGGCGGGTTGCTGGACGGGAGCGAGGCTCTGCTTGAGGCAGGGAGCGCGTCCTCGCCCTTCCCGGCTGACAGGCGGATGGTGGTAATTTGCCAGGCTCCAGAGAGCCCGAGCTGGGTGACAGCCCTCAGGCCGCCGCCGCTGCAGGGGACGCCGAGCCCCCTGGAGCCATAATCACAGCTGCTGGCACCGGAGCAGCGTCGGGTGCCTGAGTCAGATGTCACAGCCTCCTCGGAGCGGGGCGGCCAGGGCTGCAAATTGTCTCGTAATTGGGTTTGAGCGTGCTGGTGGGGGGAAGTCACTTCCCATGTGTGCGTGGGAGGCACTTGAACACCCAGGAAGTGGGGGCCCCTTCTGCTCCCAGCTCAGCAGCCAGCACCCCCCGCCGCCCCCCCCCCCCAGCATCTCCTCTGACTCTGGGCAGCTTCGCCATGGCAACCTTTGTCTGCCGTGACACAGCAGCGGTGCCGTCAGCTGTCAGCCCCCGGTCAGGCGCCCCGCTGCGCCCTCTGCAGGAGCCTGCTTCCAGCGAGGGGCCACGAGCCCAGGGCCACCCCCGGGCCAGGGCGCCGGTGCTCACAGAGAGTCATGTCACCATGTCACCCATCGGCTTTTCAAGACTCACTTCTGGTTGCCTGAAGGAGGGGAATCTTCTCTCAGGATCTGGACAGAGCCTGGGGGAAACCCCCGAGGCACCGCCGTGGACGGGGGTTCACAGTCTTTCCTGAAAATGTGGCTCAGAGCGTGGGGACACCGTGAGGTCACCTGGGTCCTGAGCGAGCCTGCAGCCCCGCGGGAGGGCTGGGGGGAAGGCTGCTCACGCGACAGCTGGGCCTCCAGCGAGGTTTCCCACCGGCAGCGAGGGTGGGCGCGGGTCCAGAGCACTCGGAACGTGGGGGCACAACAGGACAGCAGCCACCCAGGAGCAGGGTCCCCGAGCCCCATCCGGGCAGCCCAGACGCCCCGCCGCAGCCAACTCCGCTGCGCCGGCCGGCCTCTCCGACCAGGTGTGCGGGGGGGGGGGTCGACACTGCACCTGCTACAACACCCCCCCCCACCCCCGCCGGCAGGAGGGCCGCCCGCAGGGAGCGGGAACCGTCTCCGAGGCGGAGTTAAGGAGGTTCCGGACCCACGGAGAGCGCGCGCGTCTTAGAGCCGCGAGGAAGCGCGTTTGTCTTTGGGTCCCGACCGTCCTCCCCGGGGACGGGGACGGGAGCTGGCTGGAAAGAAATGAGAGCGTTAAATCGGTAATAAAAATAGGCAAGCCGGATAAATGCAGAGAGGATAAGTTGTGTGAGCAGAGAGGTTAACCTTTATTTTTTTTTATTGAATTTGCCTTGGTCAAACTCTAAAATCTCATAATCCTCCTCTCACAGTCAACAAACACCCACCTCTTACAGGTCGTCTTTCTAACCTCGGTCCCGTCCGGCTCCTGGGTTCCTTGTGGGATTTCCGTAAGGCTCAGAGGTCGCGAGCAGCCCGTGGGGGGGGCCGCTGCTCAGACGTGTGGGGGGGCCCCTGCCAGCCCGGGCAGGACAGACGGGGCTCATGTGCGCCGGGCCCCCACGCGCCGCTGGCTGGGCCAAGTCCCCTCACCTGCCCGAGCCGCAGTTCTCCACCTGAAGGTGGTGAACCTGAGGGCCAGACTGTCTCCCCATCCCCAAGGATGGCACGGTGGGCGCCGAGTCCGGCCTCGGAGGACTGAAGGCCGCCCCTGCTCCACCGCCTTCCCAGATTCCTGGTCGGCACGCGCCGCCTTCGCCGGCTAAGGGGCGGCCCCAACGGCCCGGAGGCGCTGGCTCCCGGTCCCGGAGGCTGGGCGTTCGAGCCCAAGGTGGCGGCATCCGGAGGCCTCTCCTAGGCCACTGGCAGATGGTGGTCTCCCGGTGTCCTCCCGTGGTCACCGCTCCGCGTGCATCCATGTCTGTGCGCCCCCCCCCCCCCCCGCTGCTGAGCACGCCCGCCACTTGGGATTCGGGCCCGGGAGGGCGTGATCAGCCCCTAACACGGGGCACTGGGGGAATCCTCCGAGGCGGCGGCCCCCAACCCTTTGGGCACCGGGCACTTGTTTCGGGGAAGAAGGGGCTGGGCAGCAGGCGGAGGGACGTGGCCTGGCTCCTGACAGGCCGTGGAGTGATGCCCAGGGGTCGGGGGCCCCTGCTCCATGGTGATTCCTGAGTCCCCGGGAAAGCACCCCCATTCGCCGGCCGACACAAATGTCTCTGTCCGAGTGGCCAGGCTCACGGAGCCAGGCTTGGTGCTGGCCCCTGACCCAACGGCTCCTCCGAGAGAGGAAAATCTAAGGCGGCGGGTGGTCACCGTGACCCCGGGTCTCCCGTGGGAAGGAGCGCGACCTCCGAGGTCTCGGACTCACCTCCTGAGGACGGCAGATCTGACCCCACGTCTCCCGCCAGAGTCTTGACTCCGACCCCCCCCCCCGCCCCCGCTGAGCTCTGAGGCGCGTCCCCACCCCCCTTCGCTTTAGGGCAGCGCCAGCGAGGCCACGCTGATGGCCCTGCTGGCCGCTCGGAGCAGAGTGACCCGCCGCCTGCAGGCCGCCCGCCCGGGGCTCACGGACGCCGCCATCCTGGAGAAGCTGGTGGCCTACTTCTCAGACCAGGTAAGCACGGCGTCCCGAGGCTGCATGAGCCGCCCAGATCCCAGATCCGCGGGCGCTGCTGCGCGGTGGCGCACTGAGACCGTGGGGCAGCATCCTCTGGGGTCGAGCAGCAGCCCCGTCCGGGGACGCGGAGGCGGACGCCCGCACTCGCGAGAAGGCCTGGGCCGCAGGCGGGGACTTCGTAAACCCGGTTGGAAACGAACAGGCCGTGAGGTCACGGCGGCCAGCGCTGTGGCCGCCCACAGTGAGCGGGGGGCCCCCTGAGACCCCCCGGCCGCCTTCAGAGGGGCCGTGAGGGGACGGAGACACGGGTGTCAGAGGCCTGCCCTCTCATCCCAGCTCCGCTGTTTTAAGTTCCGTGGTCTCCGGCAAACCACGTAACTCCTCTGAGCCTTCCTCACCGTCCGCCCGGACAAACGCACCTGTCCTGGGGGTCGCCGCTCCTCCGCTCCTCTGTCGGTCGCTGACCTGAGATGCGGGACCCAGGGGAGCGAACGGGCAAACAGGAGCATCCGGGGCGGGTCCACTGACCGGCCCTTTGATGAGGGGGTTAAAAGAACCAGGATCAGCAACGGAACAGGGTGAGAACCGGCAGAGGAATGGACTGGAGCTGGGAAAGGGACTCCGGGGCGGGGGGGGACCAAGGTCGGAAGGTCACCAGGAGGGCTCAGCAGCTGCGTCCTAGGGAGCCCGGGCCCCAGGCAGAGCCTCTGCGCTCGCCCTGGGTATCCGTCCCGGACGCGTGTGTCAGCCAGGCGTTTGGATGGGGACAGCTCGGTGCAGGGTGGCGAAGACAGGCGGCCGGGACAGCGTCAAGGCCCTTCTTTGGCCGCCTGCGTGGGGGCCGGTCCCCGCGTGTGGGGTCTGACGCGGTGTTCCCCGTGGATCCCGCAGGTGTGCTCTGGGCAGCCCACGGGGCTGGGGCAGCAGGTGGGCAGGACGGGACCTGGCCAGGGTGGGCTCTCCGGGCAGGTCGAGCTGCAGACTGGCCCGTGGGCCCGCTCTGCACAGAGGGGGACGTGGGGGCAACGTGGGCTGCACGGGTCCAGCTCTGCTGCTTTCTCCGCAGGCCCACAGCTCCGTGGAAAGAGCTGCATTAATCGGAAGCGTGAAATTCAAGGCCATCCCTTCTGACAACAAGTTCACCATGCGCGCGTCCGCCCTGCAGGAGGCGCTGGAGAGGGACAAAGCGGCCGGTCTGATCCCTTTCTTCGTAAGTTCCAGCGAGCGGGGTGCAAACGCCTGAGCCCGGCCTGGGCCTGGGGTTAGGGCCAGGGAGGTCCCAGGCCAGGTGGCGTGTGGGCCCCTCCTTGAGCGAGGCCGGAGCTGCGTAAGTCTCAGGCCGCAGCGGGCAGAGAACCCCAGCGCGGGGGGGCCCTGCTAGGCAGCGAGACGCCCGGCTCCTGCTTCCTGGGAAGGGACACCACACGGTCACAGTTTGTAGGGTCTTTGGGTCACGGCTCCGCCCTGCGGTGAGCGCGACGGGCGCGCGCGCCGAGTCACCGCTAAAGCGAGAGGCCGCGCAGTGCAGCTCAGCGTGGTCGGCAAACGCTAAGCCGTGACCCCGGTGAGAGACGCCAGCGAGCAGTGCGCAAGGAGGCCCCGGTGTTCCTGCGCGCGGACGGGCGTGTTCCCATGGGGACGGCATGGAGGGCGTGGCCGCCGGAACCCGGGAACTGTCGCCCCCACGTGGCGGAGGCAGTGGGCGGGGTCCAGCCGCATCACTCCTGGTGGCGCAGCGGCTGCACTGGGGCGGCCCTGAGGGTGGTGATGGTTCCGTTTTCCCGGAATCTCGAGGGCGGACCTGGGCGCTGAGCACAGTCCTCGGGGGGATCTTCGTGTGGGGGGATCCTCGTGTGCACCCGGGACTGGGAAGCGCAGCTGCGTGGTCACTCGGCTGTCTGGGTATCTCCCGGTCCTCGGGGCCGTCCCAGCGCGGTAGACGGCAGCGATGAGAATGATCACAGGAAGTTCCAGCAAACACAGCCGATCTGCGTCCTAAACCAGCAACGAGGGCTTGTGACGCCAGCAGGGGAGGCAGCCCGGACCTCAGAGCAGAGCCAGGACCCACAGACCTAGTGGTCATCACGCTGCGCGTGCCAAATAACTCAGTGTCTCTGGCTTCGTTGTATGCTCCAGGGGCTGCACACCCCTCAAAGTCCACGGCCCCCCGCTGAGAGCCAGGGGTGCATTTGGCAGGTGGGGGCCCCACAGGCCGACCTGCTGCCCTGCGGGGACGCCTGGGGCTGGTGGTGGCTCCCCCGGCTGCCTCGTGGGGACTCACCCTCCGCAGCTGCGGAGGTCAGGCCAGGGGCAGAGGGCAGTGCCCCCGGGCACACACCCCAGCACAGCGGGCAGGTCGGTGGCTAAGGCAGGAGAGAAGGCTCTGGAAGGGACCCCGTCCTGAGCAGCAGGAAGGCGGGGGTGGGGGGTGGGGGGAGCTGTCAGAGACGAGGCGCCAGCCTTGTCCCCTCCCTCCCTCCTCCTGCCCAAACTCGATTATGCCTCTGCTCAAATCAGGTTAATGTCACCGAGCCGCGCTCGCCAGGGCCCGGGGCCGAGCAGGTGCTGGGCGCTGGAGTGGCTTCTGAGAATGAGGGCGGGCTGCAAGGACACTGAGCAGGCAGGGCTGCCCCCCACCCCCCCAGGGCCTGGTCCCCACCGGCACCCCCGGCCTCCCGCCTGCCGGGGCTGCGGGGGCTGGGACGTGGCCCAGGGGCTGGGCCCTTGAGCCGGGTGGACAACAAGAGCTGACCACACCCGGGCCCCACCTCCCTGCGGCTCCCTGACTCCCCTCGGAGTCGCACGTAGGTCAGGCGCAGCGGGGACCGTCACCGCGTCCAGCAGAGGGGGCTGTGGTGGCGGCCGCACGTCCTGTCTGCAGCGCGGACACTCCCCTTCCTGGGGCGGGAGCAGAGTGTCGTTTTTACAAAAGGCTCCGAACGACGCCAGAACTCGGGTTTGCGTGAAACGTGCATCCGCCCGCACCTCGCCCTGCGAGTCCAGCAGCGCTGACCTTCGGTCAGTCTCCTCCTAGGCCCTCTCCGGGTGCCCGAGAACGGACAGAAAAGAATCCCCGCGAGGGGACTGGTCCCGTTTCCACGACCCACAAGCAGGAGTCGCTGCACTGAATCGGACCACGACATGTGTGGGGGCGGGGGGAGGAGACGCAAGGGGAGAGGTGGCTGCAACGCTTCCCACAAGGGTCAACGCATGTTCAGGGTCACCTCGGGCCCAGGGTCGCGTCTCTGCGCAGCCGCGTTGCCGGGCACCGTGTCCCAGGCCCGGGGCGGGCGCGGAGACGCAGCTGCGAGGGCCCGAGCAGACGCCTGCTTTGTGCCCTCCAGGTGGTGGCGACCCTGGGGACCACGTCCTGCTGCTCCTTCGATTGCCTCCCAGAGCTGGGGCCCGTCTGTGAGTACCACCCACACTTCCCCCCGACGCCGTTTTCTCTGGGCGCCAGGGAGAGACCTTCCTTGGGGTTCTCCACCAGGGCGCCATCTCACTGTTAGGGTTCGTTTGATCGGGCATTAAATATGACGCAGTGAGCTCTGACTTTATCATAGTACTACTTCATGCTGTGCACCGAGTGCCTGGTCGGTGCCGGGCACGCTGGGCCAGCAGCCCACGCCTCCCCTCCCCCGCCCCCGGCCCCCAGCCGCGCTGCCCCCCAGGTGGGGAGGCCTTCAGGGGCCCGGGCCGGAGACCAGCCGTCAGGCCCGCGCCAGGAGGACGTGGGCTGCAGAACTCACGGCCGCCTCTGGCCTCCAGGTAACAAGGAAGACCTGTGGCTGCACATCGACGCTGCGTACGCCGGCAGTGCCTTCATCTGCCCCGAGTTCCGGCACCTTCTCAACGGCGTGGAGGTGGGTGCACGCTTCGGCGCGATCGTGTTGCAGAAGCAGTAAATCCTCATCCGAGGACATGCTCCCCACCCCCACCCGGACCGCAGGCATCTGGAGTCGGGGGAGGAGATGTCCGGGCTGGAGGAGGTGAGGATCAGTTTTGAGCTCAGAGGAGGGGCTTCCGGAGACCCCGCCAGCCAGGCAGGGAGTTCTCAGGAGTGCGGGCCCTCGGCGGCCTGTGTGGACCCCCGCGTCACTCCAGGAGGCACTGCGTCCCCTTGGGCAGGGTGCGTGCCCTCTCCGTGTCTCCCACGACGGATGTAGCGGCTACCTCCTTCGAGGGGCGGTTGCAAGATCAGAGGAGTTAATCCTGTTTAATGGGTTACGGACCGCTCCTGGCATGCAGTCCGCGCTGGGCCGGCCTCAGATGCTGGTATTAGTTGTCGCCGGGGCCCGGGAGACTGTCCCTCAGAGCCTGTCTCCGCTCCCGCGTCCCGCCGGCCGCCCATCCGCCGCCCAGTCACCAGCCCGGGGCCGGGAACGCTGGCATGCCAGGCAGAGGGGTCGGAGGGGCAGAGCACGAATGTCCCCGCTCTGGAAGGGGCGGTCCCTGGGGCACCGACGAGTCCCTCGCCTCTGGTGTGTGCTCCCACCGCGTTTGCTCGTTGCCTCGTTCGTTCGGTGACGCTGTACTGATCAGGGAGTGCGTGGGGGCTCAGACCGATCCTCGGGGTGGACCCGGAGCTCCCGGAGCCCTCTGTGAGCAGGGGGCTGTGTGAGAGGCGCTGGTGTCCGGGTGCTGACCCCCGGCCCTCTGGCTGGCGTTGTTTGGTGCTGGGAACGGGAGGCTCCGTCCCTCTGCCCCAGAAATGCCTTTTGTCATGGGGACGGCACAGGCGCCTCCCTAGGACCGACCTCCCCCGCAGGTCAGGGGAAGGGCCAGGCGTCCCTGGGGGCTCCGCGAGGTTCCTCAGGACCAGGCCTCTCTAACCACCGGGTTTAGGGTTTCAGACCTTTTCCTGCCGTCTCTCTCGTCTTCCCTGTGAACTTGAGGTTTCACCTTTCACAGGGGTGCCTCCTGGTCAGCCCAGCACAGCGGGGGGGGGGGGGGGGGGGGGGGGGGGGCGCTCTGGCTGGGGGGGAGGGGGCGGGCCCTATCAGCGGCAGACAGGATGTCGGGTCCAGCGAGGAGGGCTGCATCTTCCTGGGACCCTTTCCTGCCTCCCGCCCCCCTCAGCTCAGCTGCGCAGATAAGGGGCTGCAATATCCTGGCGCGAGATAAGGGCCTTCTCCCCGTCGGCAGGAAGATGAAAATATCACAGCCGGGTAATGAAAGAAGTTTAAACAGATCAGCCCCCAGGAGCGAGCTAATAACGTTCCCAGCAAACAAAGCCTTTCTCTCACCTTTTGTTACCTTTGATCAACAAACGAAACTTTGTAATTTCCTGCCTGTTTCTCAAAGTGACTCTGATTGAAGTCTGGCAGGAAATGAACCTGCACCCCCCCCCCCCCCCCAGCGGGCCCTCAGCCGTCCCCATGGCCCCGCCGATGTGCATCTGGCCCCTTGTCCCCTCCTGCCTCTGTGGGGCTCATCCCTGGGACAAGTAGAGGAAGCCTGGGGAGGGGTCCGACCGCCCCCACCCCCACCCCTTAGGAGGTTTGGCCAGAGGATCGTTTCTGCCCTGGTTGCCCATTAGCCCCGTGGACCGTGGCGCTGTCCCCAGGACTCCAGGTGGACCCAGGTCCTGTCGCCGGTCGGGGGGAGGGGGGACCCAGGCACCCACTTTGAAAAGCACAGGCACTCGGCCCTTAGGACAGACAGACAGATGGCCCTGCAGCAAGGCAGCCTGCTCCCCGTGGCCCCGCAGCTGCCGCAGTCTCGTTTTCTGCTGCACGGTCCGGCGGCGCCGACCACGGGTGAGCGGTCCCAGAGCCAGTCATTTGCAGCTGGGACCCGCGGGGGCCGGAACCCATTCGCTGACCCCGACCTGCTCCTCCTCCCCAGGAGCCCCAGCCCAGGATGGGACGCGTATCAGCTTCCCCTGTTCACGAGCTGTGCTTTGTCACTGCCACTCGAAAGGGAGTGAAAAGAGGCCCCGAGGGTCCGGTGGCGGCCCCCGCGGGCCCCAGAGACCCGGCCCAAGGCCGTGGTGGCCTCACTTACCCCCCACCCCCCACCCCCACGGGGCCTCCTTGTTTTACTCAAGAAGACACACGGCTCATTATCTCGTGTGAGTCCTGCCTTGCACCTCAGCGGTCATCACTCATGTGTCCTTCTGTTTTTATTATTTCTTGGCAGTTTGCAGATTCCTTTAATTTTAACCCCCACAAGTGGCTCCTGGTGAATTTCGACTGCTCCACTATGTGGTGAGTTCCCCGTGCGTCTGCTGACCGGGGCGCCTTAGAACAGCCCCCCCCCCCGCCCGTTGGTAGCTGCCCCAGTGGGGGCGCTGTTACCCAGAGCAAGCGCCAGGAGAAGCTGGCCCGGAGAGTCTGGGGTCTGACGCGCCCAGAGCACCAGTGCGGGGAGCCCGGGCTGCAGCTCCAGCCCGGCTGCCTCCGCGGCTCTGCGCTGGGCTGTCGAGAGGACGGAAGCCTGGAGGCCGACAGGCGGGTGCTCAGGAACGGGCCAGGACTGCTCCTCCCCGGGGCCTCCCCTGCGTGCTCAGGACAGCGGGCGCTGCGGGCGCAGCGAGAGCAGGGCTCGGACCTTCAGGCGGGTCGGCAGGCTCCTGGCACAGACGGTGTTTAAAGACACAGCACCGGGAGTCGTAGGAGACCCCAGGAGCTGGTTCTTTCAGGGTTGTTAGAGTGATTCGTCTTCTGAGGACACACCAGTGCTCATGAGACGTGGGACCTTATGTAACTTAGTCACCCTTTGAGAGACTGTCTCCAAATGTGTCCTTGTAAGGACCCTCCCTGGGGCGCCACCCCTCCCCCCGCCGCAGTCGCCGACCGACCGTGGGGCCGTGCCCGGCTGTTTACACCAGGAGTCGGCCCTGTGCTTCGGGGGCTCCTGCCTCCCTGCGCTCTCGGCCCCCCGGGGCCGCTCTGCCGTGGCCGCTGCCCGTGAGGGTCCGCTGGGGCTGAGGTGGCTCCTCTCACGGAGCCTCACGGTCCCCGCTGAGGCGAAGGGTTAGCGGCCAGCCCTGCGTGACAGGAGAGCGTCGCACGCCTCACGGGACGCAGACCGGGAGCACACGCACTTCTGTGCACAGAGCAGCGCTCGTGGAGCACACGGGAGCGGCCGCCACGGAGCCGGAGACGCGGGAGAGCAGGGGCTGTGTTCTGGCGTGCGGCTCCAGGCTGGTTCGGGCCCCGGGCCCGCTGCTGCTCCTGTTCTGGCTGCCCCTGCTGCCTCCGCTTCCTCCCCGAGCCCTCACCGACCCCGGTGGGAGGCCAGGCGGCCGGATGTGGCAGCTCTGTCCTGGCCACAGGACAGGGGGCCCACCGGGCGCGCGGGCCGGGGGCAGGACCGACCGGCAGGTCTGCGAGGGCGTGGACGGGCCGTGCCCGGCAGCTGGACGACGGCGGGTCCGGGGAATGTAGATGCCCGTCCTGGGGGTCCACACCTCGGAAGACGGACTGACCGTTCTAGGGCGTCACTGCAGGGAGAGGAGGTGCCCCCTCTCCCGATGGGGGTCAGGACGCTCGTCGGGGCGCCTTTCAGAAGAAGGGCCCTGGCCCTCTGCAGGCCTGGCCTGGGCCGGAAACCAGCAAACCCGGCGAAGCGCTGACTTTTTCTCACACAAGCGCCCACGGATTCTGCTGACACAGCGAGCAGGCTGCACTCGGGTCTCTTTTTCCAGCGCTCCTTCCAGCGAGAGGCGTCTCTCTCTCTCCTTTAAGGAGACCTCACCAGCGGCGCGCCCGTGATTCAAAGTAAACACGTCGGCTGTGGTTTCCGAACACCGAGGCGCCCCAGACAGCCGGAGCTCCGCCGTCACCCGCGTGATCACGGTCCCCACGACCCCATCACTCCTTCCCGAGCTCCCCACTGTTCGTGGGGCTTTTTGAATGTTGTGAGTGACTAGGGAACGTTCCTCTCGGATGTTACTGCTGCTCTAGTGCCAGGCACTGTGCAAGGGCAGCCGCTAGTACCCCCCACACCGAGGGCACGTTTTATCGGCCTTTAGGAAGAGGCTTGATTATTTTTTTTTTCCCCAAATGAAATTAAATTGTTTTGATTCCCAGCCAGGGCACAGGCCTGGATTGTGGGCCAGGTCCCCAGTAGGGGGCGTGCGAGAGGCAACCACACACTCTCCCTCTCCTTCCCTCTCTGTCTAAAAATTAATACATAGATAAATCTTTTAAAAAATTCAATTTTATCCTGGAAAGTTTTACAGCTTTGGTATACTTCTGTTCCATGGAGGGTTTTTTTTTTCCCCCTTCCGTTACTTTGGGAGACTGTAAACCACCGTAGCTATGGGAACGCCTGGTTGTGAACCTGGCCCCGGGCCATCTGGGCTCCACGTTTTGTGTTTCGGGTTCTGTGCGCTCTGGTCCTGGTGCTGGTGGTGTTTTGGATCCTTCAAGATGGTAACTGGACCCCTTGTTCAGGGAGACTTATGAAGAGTATAGGTTTTTAATTTAATTTAATTTTATTTTTAAAAGTGTTTTTTTAAAGATTTTATTTATTTAATTTTAGACAGAGGGGAAGGGAGGGAGAAAGAAAGGGACAGAAACATCTATGTGTGGCTGCCTCTCATGCGCCCCCTACTGGAGACCTGGCCTGCAACCCAGACTTGTGCCCTCACTGGGAATCGAACTGGCAACCCTTTGGTTCATAGTCTGGTGCTCAATCCACTGAGCCGCACCAGCCAGGGCATAAGTGCAGGCTTTTAAAGACGACCTCAGCAGCCCCCGTGTTCAGCACCACCCAGGAGTCCCCTCCCGCCGTCCCTCGGGACCAGCTGGCAGGAATGTGTCAGGTGGCGGGAGACCTTCCCCAGTGAGACTGACGCGGAGGAGGGACGTCTCTGTGCGGGCACCGCCCCCCCACAGGTCTGTCTGTTTGACCAAAGCCACCTCTTCCTGGCACGGGTCCCCTCTACCAGGAGCAGCAAAGCTGGCGCCCAAACGCTTGCAGCTGATGGGCAGCCGCCGCCCCGACCCACTGGGCTTGCGGATCGGGGGTGCAGTTCAGCGGGAGCCGGGCCTTGAGGAGCAGGAGGGTGCGCAGCTGGGACTGAGCTTGTGCCTCGCGCCTTGCGCCTGGGCGGGGCCTGGAGACGGATGCCCACGGGGACACGGAGTCAGGAAACGACCACAGAACGGCCCCTGAGACCAGCAGGAGGGAAACCACACGGGGGAGGGGACACTGGTGGAACAGCAAGTCGGGGCGCCGTGGAGGGGGTCATGGAGCTGCCGGTGGGCCCTCGCCCGCCTCAAAGGTGGCGTCCCCCCCGGGAAGGCGGCCGGAGCGGAGGTCCCAGGTTGGAGCAGAGGGGAAGGCGCAGGAGCCTGTCCTGGAAAGTTGTGGGGACCGAGCCGCAGGTGCGACAGAGGTTTCAGAACCTCGTCTCAGGGACTGTGCGGCGTGTGCCGAAACTGCCCGGGACCAACAGACTCGGCGACGGCAGAGACGCCTTTCCCAAACCGACGCCCGCGAGAGGCCAACCTGGGAACGCGTGGAGTCCCCCAGGACACGGTGCCCCCCGCACTTCCAGTCGCACATAACGGGAACGCCCAGCCTTTTGCAGCGAGAAACACGCGGACGGCGGCCGGCAGACGGCGGAGGAAGCCAGCCCAGACCGAGTGTCGGCAGAGCTGGCGGGCGGCAGGACCTTGGGGACGACCTCGGGGGCGAGCCCTCCGTGCCAGACGGTGCCCTGGGCGCTCTGTGCGCGACCAGAGCGTGTCTGACCACGAGTGGGCAGCCATCTGTGGCCGGGAGCGAGCGCAGACGGGGCCCGGTGGATGAGCGTGTAAGACAGGCACCCGTGCGTTTTTGAGAGAAAAGGCAAATTGCAGACAAGGACGCAAAAATGAGGCTGCGTAGCCTTAAATCCCTTGTATCTGTGTCAGGTTTTAGAAGCGTGCGCAGCGACACTGCAGACGCGTTGGGGATTGGTGGGAGGGCAGTCCCGGGCCGCGGGCGTGGCCAGCGCCAGGCGGCGTCCCCCGGGAGGGGGGGCGGGGGCAGGGGCACGTCGCGCGGGTTGGGCCGTGTGTCCGGGTTTTCTCCGGAAGCAGCATTATTATTGACCCCCCTGCTCCCACAGTGTCAACACTGCACAGCATTTTTAAATTTGAAAAAAGGAAAACCAGCACGGATGTCCTGCCGGCATCCGAGGGAGGGCCGTGCGCCTCTCACGACCAAGGGCGGAGCTCCCCGGGAGGGACGGCTCTTCCCGCCCCTCCGCTCTCCGCGCCCCCTGTCTCCCCACGCAGGGACGCGCTGCGCTCACGTGTGCGGTGCGTTAGAAAGGACAGACATGAGTGGCCACGTGGAAGGGGCGCCCGGGAGGAGGGGGGTGGGGCAGGGCACAGCCTCCCCTCCAGGCGTGTCCGGGGTCAGCGACCCCACCGCGTCACGTGGCGTTTGTCGGAACTGTCACTGCACGGGCACGATGATGGGGCGGGGGCTCCCCGGGCACTGGCGAGGAGCTCGGCCTGCAGCCCCTCCCTCTCCTGAGAGGGGGGCAGAGGGGCCCGAAGTTCTCCCCCTGCCCACCGCCCGGTCTTGCGGGCAACCAGCCGGGTCCTGCAGCCAGGGCCCGGCCGCCTGCCGTGTCCTTGGCACATAAAGGGCGCTCCTATCGCCACCCAGACTCCCGGGCATTGGGGTGTGTGCAACGGGAACCAGGCGCAGAGACCAGATATCTGTTTTTGACTGCACCACCTGCCCGCGGTGTGTGGGGCTCCGCAGGTGCGCGCCGTGGCACTGTGAAGCCCCGGGTGGTGGGGGCGCAGGTGTGGGGCCTGGGCCGAGGGCGGGGGCCCGGGGCAGGTGGGCCCCTGCTGGGCCGGGTGGAGGAGGGGCCGGGGGGCTGCAGCCTCCCCTAAGCCCACCGTCTGTCCTCTGACACCAGGGTGAAGCGGAGATCGGACCTGATCGGCACCTTCAAGATGGACCCCGTGTACCTGAAGCACAGCCACCAGGACTCAGGTGGGCGACGGCCTCGCGAGGGCGGGCTGCTTCCGCCACGGCTGCATCCCGAGTGCCCTGGGGCCCGAGAGGGAGGTCCCCCAGCACGGAGGGTTCCCGGGGGCACTGGGTGTGGAGCCGAGAGGACGCACCTGCCCCGGGGCCGGTGGTGACGAGGCCCGGGCTCCGTGGGCCAGAGCTGCTCAGGGCAGGAGCCGGGGCCTGCAGGGCCGGGCGTGGGGGACACGGGGCAGCTCCTGGGACGGCTGTGGCCCCTCCTGCTCCAATCTTCAGAACACATGGCCTGAGTCTCTGGGACGTGGGTGTCCGCGGGTGCCGGGCCCTGCAGGGCGGAGAGGAAAGGAGGAGAGTGGTGGGAGGAGTCTGGAGAGAGAGTCGCAGGCCCGGGCAGGACGGGCACCCCGATGCCACCTTGCCCGTTTGTGCACACCTGCTCTCCGCCCGGCCCTGTGGGGGGGCCGTGACCCAGGCCCGGAGCCCACCCGCAGCGTCTGCTGGGGAAGCAAGGGGCACTCACCCCACTCGGGCCTCGCCCCTCTTGGCTCCCCAGGCCTCGGCCCACCGTCTGTCCCACCGATGGGCTCTCAGGGTGCCACCCTCCCGTCCTGGGGACCCAGGACCAGAGTCCCCCTGACAGGGACCTCTTCCTGTCTGTGCCCCCCAGTGGCTCCTTCGGGGCCATGACTCCGCCCACAGCCTCGCTCACTGCACTGGTCACCTGTTCACCATCCTCGCTCACGAGTTGGTTCTGGGGTAGGGGCCGCGGCCCCGCTGCCCCGGGCTGGGGCGGTGCCGGCCGGCCCGGCCCCGGGGAGGGATTCCGCTCACGACACCCGTGTCGGTCCCTCGAGTTCACACGCGGTCTCCTCGGGGGCGCGGCAGCCAGTGGGAGACGGGGCACCGGGGCCAAAGTCAGCGGGGAGTTTGTTTCGACCGCGGAAAACCCTTCCCCAGCGCCGGCGGCAGGGACGAGGGGCCTCACGTGGTGCGTAGGCCTTTCAGATAGGTTCTTCCGGGGTGCAGGAGCTGTGCGCACTGGGAAAGCAGGAGTGCGCAAAGGGAGAGCCGGAGAGTTCCCGTGACCACGCTGTTCTGCGTGGCCGGGAGTCCCGCTGCCACGTGGGGTTCCACCGAACCACTGCCCGGCCCACGCAGGAGCTGCCCGGCCCACGTGCGCCCTGCGTGGTGGGAAAGACTTACTACACACACAGAACGGGTTGAATGGTCCACAGGGCGAGTCGAACCTTCGCTGCAGGAGTTGCTGGCCCAGAGGGCCTTGGCTTTTTTTACGGGATGGTGGGCACCTGTAGGGGGCGCTCCGGGCTGACAGGTCTGTCCTCAGGGCGCCACCGAGCCACGGGCGGCCACTGAACACCCACTGAACACCAGCGAGGCGGCTGGTCTGAGTGAAGAACTCGATGTGCGCCTGCATTTACTTTTCACTACATGTAAACAGCCACACGTGGCTGGGGGCTCTGTGCAGTCAGCACAGTGACACAGAGCAAATGGAGGGTCCCCAGGTCATCCGGGGTCCAACCGATCCTCACTGAGTGCCGCCCCCGCGCCGGCAGGCGCTTCGGGGAGGTTCACGTTGTCTCCGTGCCTTCTGCCAACCACGGGGGACGCGTGTGTAACAGCCCCGCCCCGCCCTGGACCGAGATCCCGGGATACGGAGCTGACCACCCCTGAGGGTGGCCCCTTTTCTCCCTTCCAATCACTCTTATCTCGCACCCCCTTCCCACGCGTGAGTGAGTGGGTGGGTGAGTGGGTGGGTGAGTGGGCCCAACGTGAGCCCGGTGCCGGCGTCACCCTGGGTGCCAGGGGACTCTCGCGGCTTCGCACTCCTGTCGCCCCAGAAAGCGACCTGGACGGGAGCCCACGCGGTCCAGCGTGTCTGCGTGCTCTCTGGGCACCCGGGGAAGCGCGGCAGAGACCCCGCGGCCCCTGCCCGCCGGCCTGAGGTCTGGGTCAGGAGGCCTGACCGTGGGCGTGGGAAGGATCCGGCGCGTCACCGACGCGCGAGTCTGACGGCTTCTCTCCCCTTCCTCCCCTGTTCCAGGGCTGATCACCGACTACAGGGTACGTGCGGCTTTGCCTCGCCGAGAAGCTCAGGGCCGTGCCGACCCGGAACTCCCGGCAGGGGCCCGGCTGCGGGGGCCTGTCTCCGGGCCCCTGACGTGCAAAGGGTCTGGGGCACTGGTGTCGCCCATGCTCTGGGTCTTCTTCCTCCCCCCCCTGCCCCCCGCCAGTCACAGGCCCGGGTGTCCCCTGCCCTCGGTGCGGCCCACGCCCTCCGCCCCGACCCCGTATCTGGCGGTTCTGGGCGCTCTCGCTGAGAGCGCAGCCTCAGCTTCCCTCCCTCATGGGCGCGCAGCGGCCCCGGGCCCCTTGACGGTTTCTGCCTCGAGGGTGGACTCTGGCCAATGCGCTCCGAGCCCAGCCCCTCGCGTCCATGAGCACGCAGCGACCAGTCCGGTCTGGCCGCACCTGCCCCGCGCTGTGAGACCGGCTCCCTCCTGCCTGTGAGGGCTGGGCCGTCCCCGCACACGGGGCAGTGGGGGGCCGGGGTGGCCCCGCTCGGGGGGGGCGGTGGCCTGTCCCCTCCGGGCCCCTGAGACCCACTGTGTTCCTGCAGCACTGGCAGCTGCCGCTGGGCCGCCGGTTCCGCTCCCTGAAGATGTGGTTCGTCTTCCGGATGTACGGCGTCGCGGGGCTGCAGGCCTACATCCGCAAGGTGACCGCCCGCTCCTCGCTGCCCGCCGGGCTCTCTGGGGGCCTGGGGGCTTCCGGAGCGGACGGAGACGCTGGGGCCAGCACGCAGGCGCCCTGGGGGGTGCACGAGATGGTCAGCACGTCCATCGGGGCCGCAGGCGACCAGCCCCAACCAGCCCCGGAGACTCAGAGTGAACTGAGCCCCGTGTGGCCAGCGGCGCGGTCCCGTCAAAGAGGGCAATGGGGAGAGCACAGTGTTCTGCTTCAAGAACATTCCAGAAAGGAGAAGTTAGAGGCGGGGTGGGGATGGTGTGCCCTGGCCCGGTGGTGCCCAGACAGGCTCCCCCCACGAGGGGCCCGGATCTTGGGGGTGGGGGGTCTCGGCTGTGACGTGCCCTCCGGTGTGACAAACACCCGTCTGCGGCAAGGCCGTGACCTGCTTTGTCTTTTTAACAGTTGAGGAAACTGAGGCCTAAGTGTGTGCCAGGACGGGCCCACGGCCAGCCCACCCCCCAAATAGCCAGCCCTCCCATCCTGGCATCCCCACCCGCGGCCGTGTCCCCGCCCGCGGGGGCACAGGGCCTCCTCTGTCTCCCCGGAAATGGGGCTCACCTGCAGGTCGCCACGCTAGCGCGGTGACCTGACCGCCTGTCGGCAGCCCCGGGGCCGAGGCTGTGCCCCTGTGGCCGGGCAGGGGTCCCGGGCCCCGTGCCGTGGGACGGGGCCTGTGGCCAGGCGTCCCCCGCTCCGTGCCCGGCCCACGTCACGCACTGGCCCCATCGGCCTGGCGAGGAGTGTGGGCGTCCACAGGTGAGAGGCACCCCCCCCATTTGAGAGCGTGTTCCTGCCCACGACCAGCATCCTGCTCCTCTGGGGATGGCGCGCGGAAAGTAGGGGTGATGCCTCCGTCATGATGCCGTCTTGAAGTCCAGGGGCGGCAGCTCGGTGCGATCACGCTGCCTCGTGTGAAACACGCTCAGAGCCTCCCTCCGAGCGGGCCCCACCGACCGACCGCCGGCCGGGAGAGGGGATGGCCAGGCTGTCCCCGGGAAGGCAGGCCGGTGCTCGGGAGCCCCCCAGTGGGGAGAGGCCAGCCGCAGGCCCCGGGCTTTGGCGCCCTCTGGTGGTGCGAGAGCTGCTCACGTGACTGGGCCGCTCCTTTCCCCGGTGTTTCGGCCCCAGCCGCGCTGGGGGGAGGGCGTGGGCTTGGCTGCTCCCCAATCCCGCGGGCGGGCACCATGCGGGGTGCCTGGGTGCCTGGGTTTAGAATAAGCGGGGCACACCCCCAGACCGAGTCCCCAGATCCCGTGCCATCAAGAGCTCCAGAACCCCCTGGATGTCCAATCGGGCAATCAGGTGACCGACCATGTTCGAGGAGGGGAAGGCAGAGAGGGTGCACGACAGGTGTGAGTGAGTCTCGGTGGCAGTGGGCGCTGTCACACGACACGCAGCCACCGCAGCCTCCGTAGATCCAGGGCTGTGCCGTCGGGCAGCTGCGTAGGCCCAGCCTCGCTTTCCCCACCTGCACCCGGGTGCAGCTGTGTGAGGACACCTCTCCGCCACGCTCCCTCTAAAACCACAGGCGACTGACTGGGTGGCGTGTTCCTGAAGGCACCACCCTTTTCCGTGGGGACGGAGCTTTTCCTCAGCCTGCGTGGGGGCAGCCGGTGGGGGCGGGAGAAAACGGCCACAGGCCCAGCACTGAGTCGCAGACGCATGTAGTCCCACTCGGGGGGGCCGGGCTCTGGACCGAGAGCCCCTGGATGCTCAGGCGGCCCCTCCCTTTCCAGCACGTGCAGCTGGCTCACGAGTTTGAGTCCTTGGTGACCCAGGACCCTCGCTTCGAGATCTGCACGGAGGTCACTCTGGGGCTGGTCTGCTTCTGCCTGAAGGTATGCTCGGGTCCCTTTTCGTCTCCACTTCCTTTCAGTGTGACGCGGGCAAGGTGTCAGTCCTCCCTTCCGGGCGCCAACCCTCGCATCCCTGGACCACCCAACCCAGCCCCGACGCCACCCACCTGCCCACGGCGCCCTCCGCGGTCTCCTCGGGGGCTGCCCGCTCTCCCGGGCACACACACCGGCCAGCCCTCTCAGCCACCGGCACTCGCCGAGGACTCCGCCTGTCCCCACGCTCCCTTGGTGTCAGCCCTGGGCCGGCACCGGTGTCAGCGTCAGCGGGGGGGTGGTGACCAAGGCCCATCGTGGGCCCACCCCCCACAACGGCCCCAGCGCCTGTGTGGTCTTCATGGCGCTCAGAGTGGACGCGGGGCCTCGGAGTGGAACCTCGGCCTCAGACAGCGCCCCCTCCCGCCTGCGCTCTCCGCCCCGGCCCCGTCTCGCTCCCTCTGCTCCCGTGGCTGCTGGTCCATCTCGGGCTGTGTCTCCCCGCGGCCCTTTCTGATTTAAAACCGTTACTTCATCCAAAACCTATCTCGTCCCTCCAGTTGAAAATGCGAAAGAAATCCGTCCTAAGTGACTTCCTTAAAGAGCCTTAGCCCGATACCATCTTCGGGTGTCTGCTCCCCCGGCCGAGTCTTCCTGGTACAGTGCCGTGCCCTCCGCACGGCCGCCTCTCTCCGTCCTCACACTCCAGCGGGACGAGCCTGTCCAGCCCCGGGGTGCTGGCGTTTCCGAGTGGCCTTGCCTCCCCGCCCACCCCACTGTCCGTTTGGGCCCCGGTGGGAGCCCCACTGGTGGCCAGGGTCCTGCCGGCGTGCCCCACCTGGCAGAACTGGCTCTTCTCCTCCCACGGGCCCTTCTGCAACCCCACCCTCCACGCAGAGTGAGGACACAGACAGTCCGATCCTGCGAGGACTGCGTGACCAGGGATGCAGGGCCCACTCCCAGCCCCTTCTAGCAGCCGCTCCGGCGTGAAGGGGCTGGAGGTGCTGCTGGGAAACAGGAGACAGGATGGCCGGTGGGGGCGGGGGGAAGGGCAGGAGACGCCACGAGACTGCCGGCTGGGGGAGCAGCCTCTGGGCTCTGGGTGGGAACGTGGTGGCTCCCCAAGGCCCGAGTGGTCCGAGCCTGCCGCCCTCTGGCGCTCTCTGGCGCCGTCAGTGGGAAGCCGGGCTCTGGCCTCCCTGCCCCGGCTGGCGGCTGCTCCGCCCGGGACGCCCAGTTCCTGGGCAGCTTCCCCCGATTCTCACAAGAAGCTGACCACCACGCTCCTTTCTCTGGTCGTTGAGAGTTTCTTCTCTCCTCCTGGACGGACCCTTTCCCGGGGGACCTGCGAGTCCAGTCTGCTGCGTGAGCTCAGCAGTGCATGGGGAACACAGCTGGGCGCCTGCACTCTTTCTACAAGCCCTGGACCGCGGAAGGTCACCTCTGGGCCTTCACGTTTAATGGGACCCCCATTGTCACCCAGGGGCCAGCTGCAGCCTTCCAGGGCCACGGAACCATTATTTGGTTGAACTTTTCCTTCCTGAGACGTGGCCCCCCTCTCGCGACCCCTGCAGGGTTCCAACCAGCTGAACGAAGCTCTCCTGGAGAGGATAAACGCCGCCAGGAAGATCCACTTGGTGCCCTGCCACCTGAGGGACAAGTTCGTGCTGCGCTTCGCCATCTGCTCCCGCACGGTGGAGTCTGCGCATGTGCAGTCGGCCTGGGTGCACATCCAGGCGCTGGCGACCTCGCTGCTGGGAGCGCGGCGGGAGTGCGGGTCAGCGCCGCCGGGGGGCGCTGCAGGTGAGCTGCCCGCCTCCCGCGCAGCGGGCTGGCGTCCTCCGCTGCGAGCAGGGGAGGGAGGGGTGGGAGCAGCTAGGCGCAACCTCAGTGCTGGAGAGACTCAGACGTTTGCTTTGAATTCTTACGTGAAACTCTCAGTGGTGCGTTTCTAGAATGTTCACCCTGATTTCTCCCTGTTGGTGGAGGCAGCTCAGTGTCACGACAAGCTTACACATCAGGCAGGCACACTGTGGATAAACGAGAATCAGTGAAAGCATTGCAAAGGGAGTTTGACATGACCAACCATTTGCTGCCGGGGGAACCGAGGGGTGGATGGTTCCGAGGAAGGAAACGCTCGGGCTCCCGGGTTCCTCGCCGTGTGCAGCGTTTACGCTGAGCCATTGAGACGTCCCCGAGGACGGCACGTGGCTAACGTGTAAGGAGAACGTGCACACAGGTGCAGTGCCGGCCACGGGGAGGGTGTGCAAAGCCTGTCTGTGGGAGCCCCAGCAAGTGTGCAAGCCTTTTCTTCAGATTATCTTAAGAAGGCCGGTCCACTGGAGTCTGCCTACTTTCTCTCTGTCTTTTTAACCTGGTCACCCCGCTTTGGGGCAGGTGGGTGGTGGACGTGCCTCTGTGACCGTCTCCTTAGTTCCTGCTGCTCTTTGGGACCCTTCTCGTCCCCTCATTGCCCATTTCTCCGACCTGTGGGGCTTGCAGCCCCGAAGGGTGTGACGCACGGCTCCACTGGCGGCGTTGGAATTCACCTTCTTTGCCCTTAATTTTCACTGGGAATACCTGAAATACTATAGTGCTCAAAAACAAGAAGTTAAAAGTTCAGTTTCATTTAGGTGAAACCTATGCATGCCTCCTGACCCATGAGGTCAAAGACGCCCCCCCCCCCCGCCCCTGGGCGTGGTCAGGGCTGGTTCTGAGCTGTCTGATCCTTTTCCCAGCATAAAAAGGATTTTTCTTTAAGGTGCACTGCTCATTGGCTGGTGGACCCGCCCAGGTGTGCTGCTCATTGGCTGAGGGGGAACCACCTTGCTTTGGTGCACTGCTCATTGGCTGGGGGGGGGTGCTGCTCATTGGCTGAGGGGAAACCACCTTGCCCAGGTGCACTGCTCATTGGCTGAGGGGGACTGCCCTGCCCAAAGCGACTTCAAAGTGAGTCATAGCTGGAGCATCTCTAGAAGGTGCTGGGCAGAGGCTCCGATTTCCATTCTCCGTTGCTCTAAGATAAGATGCGTGTGTGCAGGTGTGCGGGGTGTGGGTGGGTAGCTGCTAGAAGATAAATGCAAAACAGAGCTGAGTCAGACGAACATCCGTGATGCCCATTCTTGCAGCCCTGTGTTTGCACAGAGCCCATGTGTCTGGGCCACGTCGAGGTCGTGTTCCCACGTGCCCACAGCAACACAGGGAGAGCCTGTCGCTCTGAAAAATGATCGGAAACAGAGCCACGTTTCTGGGAGAAGTCACAGTTACTGTGGGCTCGTTTGTACTTGCTCTCAAATCAAAGGGTAAAAATAGGATCTGTTCCTCGGCGTTGCCCGTAACAGTGAATCGCGATGCGCCCATGTTGTTTTGGCCAGATGCACTGGAGAGATGGAAATCTCAGCACCGCGGATTTCCTCGTGCGCGGCTGGGGCTGTCACAGCAAAGCCCACACGGCGCGGGAAGTACACAAAGACCTGATTCTGGAGTTTTTGTGAATGAAGCCATGATTTCATGTTATTCCCCCCTCTCCCCCCCGCAGAGATCTAAAGTTGAAAAGACGTACGTCTGAAATCTGCATGGAGAAGAAGACAAGCACTGTCCCAGCTCCGCGGAAGTGTGCAGCTTCACGCCGCTCTCCAGAGTTACCCAGAAGCTTGTGATTGTGTATCTTCAGTCTCTCGCCAGTGAAGAAACCTCATCTGCTGCAGGAGGCCTGGATTCCAGTGGATATAGGCTTTGTTCGTCACTTGGCTGTGCTGTCTGCTGATTAGAAAAATCGGTGGTTTGTGGTCCTGACGTCACCCGTGGTGGGAAAGCTTATTGAAATGTTTCCCAGGGCAGTCTGTGGACATGGGACAGGAGACTGTCCCTGTGGCCTTTCCCTCGCTCTGTCACGTGGCTCAGTGCTTAATAAACCATCTGCAGTGCAGTGGCCGTTGTGTCTAGTGAGCGTCCTGTGCTACGTTGTACCCAACTGATTGCTGTCATGTGGCCAAAGACGGGGCATCCTCAGGTACTTGGAGCCGGCATCCATGTGTTTGGTAATGTTTATCGAGGGTGCAGGACATGTCAGGCACCGTTTCAGATGCTTTGGCAACATCCATTTTCACCTGGAGATGACTCCAGCTTCCACGCATACCTAGGAAGATTAAGGGGCATAAAAAGCAGAAATGCCACCGCGGGGTGGGTTATTTTCAGTCACTCAGATGTCACGTGTGTTAGCTGCTGCTCAGCCGTCATTTTTCTCCACCCCTCACCTCCAGATAGCTTCTGTTTCCAGAAGGGACCACCAAGGGACCCGCTGAGCCCAGAGAGGGAGAGAAAGGCCCCTCGGGCTTCCTGGGAGTGGAGTCTCCCTGTTTCCAAGAGACGGCCCTTTATGGCACCCTTGGGTTGTGTCATCAGACGCGGAACGGCCACCTTCCAGACTTCTTATGTCATATACTGACATTAATTACCAAGCAGGTGGCTGTTAGTGACTATTCTGTCACTTGGTCTGAAAACGCAATTCCGTAAACTAATGTGAACGTGGTTCTCTGCAGCCCCCGTCCAAGGCAGTGATGAAGCATTTTTCAGCCTTCCGGGGAAGGGTCCCTAAGGAGCCCGGCGTGGGGGCGGGGTAGCGGGGTGGACGTGCCGGCTGAGGGGCGGGGCTGAGCCGCAGGGCTCAGAGCGGGCTTTCCGAATCCCCTCTTCTTAAAAACGCACGTGGACTTCACACGCCCCTGCACCCCATGTCCCCCGGTGAGGAACAGTACCTACGCACTGACGTGCTGTGTGGAGGGAAGGGGCCCGCCCCCGGGATCGCGGGGACCGTCTGCAAAGACCGCGGGCCAGGCGAGTCCGGATGAGCGCCTGCTATGGGAACTCGCTGAAGGTAGTCACCTCGGGGCCTGCGGGTCTTTATTTCGGAGTTTACGAATGCAGCACACTCGCAAGGAGGCGCAGCGTTCGTCCCCTTATGTAAACCCGCCGGCTGCACAGGTACAGCGCCCCGTTTAGCAGAATAGCCTCCTGCAACCCGAGGGACCAGACCCCGGGCCAGCGCCCCGCCCCTCCGCCGCGAGGCCCCGCCCCCGACGCGCGGCCCCGCCCCCGAGGAGCGCGCCCGGCACGCACGACGCACGCACGGCACTGGCTGAGCTCGGCCGCACCGCGCAGGCGCACGTCGGTCCGCGCGCTTTTCGGAAGCCGCAGGTAGGTGGGGACCCGAGCGGCTCCGGGGAGCCGGGCGCGGGGCGGGAGCCAGAGGCGGGGAGGGGCCAGCTCGGCCCTCGCAGCCCTTCCCGGGGCGGCCGGCGGGGCTAGGGGCTGCCCGGACGGCGGGGGAGAAGGCCGGGGCCCTGAAACGTTTCTCGCCGCGGGCGTGCCCTCCACACCTGCGCGTTCGGAGGACTTGCCTTTTTTCGGGGAGGGGACGCCCCGTGTGGGCGTCTCGGGCCCCGGCGCCCGGCGTTGCTGACGGCGGCGGCGCCCCGTGCAGACCGACCCCCAGCCCGGCTGGGGACCCGAGGCCGCAGTCAGGGCGGAGGAGAGAGGCGGCGGGCCCTCGGAGCGGGGTGGGGGGCGCTGTTGCGGGGAGCGACCACGTTTCGTGCGGCCCTTGAATGAGGGGGCGAGCTTTCCGAGCGCGAGCGCTGCGCGGGCTTAGCGGCTCCGCGGGCCGGCCGGCCGACGCAGCTGCGACCCCGGGACAGAGGTCAGGGGGCCGGCGGCGGAGTCCCGGCCGGCGGGGTCCGGGCGGGTGGGGCTCTGGCCGCGCTCTCCGGCCCCGCGGCCGGCCGGGAGACGGAGAGTAACGGAGCCCGCCCCTCCCTGCACAAGTCATCTGTCCAGGTAGACGAACAGCACATTTCTGCCACGAGCAGGGAGTTACCCAAATAAAAGAGGGGGGCATGCGGTTCCCAGGTCAGTTCTCGGGAAGATCTAGAAAGGCCATGAAAAGGGAAGGGGCTCGGGAATAGCACCGGGGAGTAGCACAGGGGCCGTGTCGTCGACCAGGTGTGTGCTGCAACAGGTGCTTGCCATCCGTGGCCACAGCTGTGGGGCCAGTGGCTGCGCTCAGGGGAAGCAGGGAGACTGGGGAGGCGAATTCTGGAGAACGGGGGAGGGAGGGAGTGCCGGGAACAGCCAGGAGAGCTCAGCCGCGGGGAGGAACCCCAGGGCTGCAGGCGAGCAGGGCCGGGGGGAGCCCGGCGGCGGGAGGGAGGAAGAGGGCGTTCCTGCAGCTTCCCGTTGCCGCGGCTGCACGAAGGGAGTGGAGATGGTGCAGCAGGGAGAGATGGTGTGGCCGGGAGACGCCCGTTCCAGTTCTGATTCTTTTTCACCTTTCTAACTGTAAGCAAAGGAGAATCTCCCTGGGTCTTACGTTTATTTTCTTCACAAAGATTTATGAACGCCTGCCCACCATGTGGCAGAGTCTTTGCAGGGCATTACGGCAGATTAAAAAACCATAAGCTATGATTATTAAGCTATATTTACAGGTAATTCGGAAGGTACGCTTTAAGATGCATGAGTTCTTGGCTTTCCCTATGTATGGCAATACTGTTAAGGAGCTTAAAGTTTTCTTACAAGTCTTCCTTGTGGGTCAGCAGGTTAATTCCACACCTCCAGCAACGTGGTATGTTCATCTGCGATTGTGTTCAAATAACTTTAACTCAATGTGAGGAGGCTCATGAAAGTAACTTGAGAGAAGAAAGCTAAACTATAAGCACTTTACTAGCAGATTGTGGGGTTCTTATAATTCATGTTTTGTGACAGTTTCACTTTTTATTTTTATTTATTTAGCTTTGTCTCCATGTGCCCTTTATAGTGAAAACCCTTCTCCCCATTGTCCCCTCCACCCTCCCCTCTGGCTGTTGTTAGATTGTTTTTAATTTTTTTTTAAAGATGTTATTTATTTATTTTTAGAGAGGGGAGGGAGGGAGAGAGAGAGAGAGAGAGAGAAACATCCATGTGCGGTTGCTGGGGGCCGTGGCCTGCAACCCAGGCATGTACTCTGGGTGGGAATCGAACCTGCGACATTTTGGTTCGCAGCCCGTGCTCAGTCCACTGAGCTACGCCAGCCAGGGCAGATTGTTTTTAATTTCAGTGTCTCTGGTTATATTTTGTTTGCTTTTTTGACAGTTTCACTTTTTAACATTCGTGAGACATTGGGCCGTGGTGAGAGGCTCCCTGGTTTCAGTGCTCATGCAGAAATAAGGCCTTAAAACAGTGACGACGGTGTCCGTCATTGTGACGCCCGCTGCTCTGGCCTCTGGTGGCGGCAGCGGCACCTGGACGTGCCTGCTGCTGGGCCAGACTGCGCGGGTACGAGGTCTGGCCCGGGGAAGCTCCCTCACAGGCTCAGCCTCAGTTTCTGCGTCTGCGCAGTAGGGCCGGTGGTGGTTTCAGAGCGTTTTTGTATTTGTTGTTTGACTCGACTCTCACGACGATTTCCCCCACTTTACAGGTGAAACTGGAGACTGGGCCGCGAAGGTACGAGGCTTGCTGGAGAGCGTCCATCGAGTTTCTCGTGGAGACCAGACGTGAGTGAACCCCGGGCTAGGTTCGTTTGGCGCGGTTCGTTTGTAGCTCCGGCGCCTTCCGTATCGCCTCTCTCTTGCTGATTAACTTTAAACCCTTCCCTTATGAATGCTTTCCCTCTTTGCAGGGAAAATTAGTAGATAACTAAAGTGGTCCAGCCCATCGTGAGGCATTATTGAGTCAGGTCTTTAATCTTCTGTGTCTTGAACGCTTGAAATGTAGGGATAGCCAGCATTTCCCTTGCGGCGGTCTGCCTTCGTGAATTCACCTTATGAGTGAAGGAAAGGCCTGGTGTGCCTTCTTTGAGATGGGCGGGGGGTTGAGCCCGCATCCCTCCCCTCAGCACGCTTCCTCTCCGTCTCCTTGCAGAGCCCCAGGATGCAGGCCCCCGGCGCTCGGGCCGCGCACCTGCGCGAGTGGCAGGAGAGCCACTTCACCGCCACGTCGGGCGCGTGCACGGCGGGTCAGAGGGCGGACGCCTACCGGGCGCAGATCCTGCGCATCCAGTACGCGCGGGCCAACTCCGAGATCTCCCGGGCCTGCGCGTCCAGACTGTTCAGAAGGTACGCGGAGAGGTACTCTGCGGTCGTGGACTCCGACCACGCTGAGAGCGGCTTGAACAACTACGCGGAGAGCATTTTGACTCTGGCAAGGCCTCGGCAGGCTGACAGCGACCAGTGGCAGTCCGGACTGTCAGCCACCAGTGTTTTCCAGAGGAGCAGCGTGCAGGAGATGATGCGGGCCGGCGCCGAGTCCCGAGACTCCCTGCTGGCGGCTGCTGGCGCCTCGGCGGTAGTCCATACGGGGGCCCCGGTCCTCGGTCCTTCGAAATCCGGCGTTCGAGGTGGTTCCGGCGAGGGCGGCCCATTCCCGGGCCCCGCCCGAGGTGCAGACAGGACCCGAGAGATCCCAGCGGGCGGCGTGTCGGGCCCTGGGAATGCCCATCCACCCGGGGTGACTGACACCCCGAAGGCGTGTCCCCCACTCTCAGCACCTCTTGGGGACTTAGGCCCTGCGACGTGGCACGCCCCCCCGTTATCTGGCGGTGTGAGGAAGGAAAACGGCAGCTCTCCGAAAGCCAGCGTGGGACTGAGTGTGTTCTTACCCGGCCGGCCCAGCGGTCCTGCTGGCAGTGACGGTCCCCGCGAAAGGCTCGCTCTCTACGGCTGCAGCCCTGCCGACGCTCTTTCGGCCCCGCCCCCGAGCAAGGCTCTCAGCAAGACAGAAGACGGCTGCGGCGGCCAGGCAGAGGAGAGCGGCCTGCCGACCTTCAAAACCGCGAAGGAGCAGTTGTGGGCGGAGCAGCAGAGAAGGCACGCCCGTGCGTCGGGGTCGTCAGGGTCTTCCTACGGCGGCATGAAGAAGTCCTTGGGCGCCAGCCGGTCCCGAGGGATTTTCGGGAAGTTTGTCCCTCCCGTCCCCAAGCCAGATGGGGGTGACCCGGGCGGGGGCGTGCAGTGCAGGCCCGAGGGAGCCGGGCCCGCAGGGCCCGCAGCCCCGGCCGACGAGCGCCTGAAGGGCCTGGAGCCGAAGATGGTTGAGCTGATCACGAGTGAGATCATGGACCACGGGCCCCCGGTGCACTGGGAGGACGTGGCAGGCGTCGAGTTCGCCAAGGCCACCATCAAGGAGATCGTGGTGTGGCCCATGATGCGGCCCGACATCTTCACGGGGCTGCGCGGGCCGCCCAAGGGGATCCTGCTCTTCGGGCCCCCCGGCACCGGGAAGACCCTGATCGGCAAGTGCATCGCCAGCCAGTCCGGGGCGACCTTCTTCAGCATCTCCGCCTCCTCCCTGACCTCCAAGTGGGTGGGCGAGGGGGAGAAGATGGTCCGGGCCCTGTTCGCGGTGGCCCGGTGCCAGCAGCCCGCCGTGATATTCATCGACGAGATCGACTCCCTGCTGTCCCAGCGCGGGGACGGCGAGCACGAGTCCTCCAGGCGGATGAAGACCGAGTTCCTGGTCCAGCTGGACGGGGCAACCACGTCTCCCGAAGACCGGATCCTCGTCGTGGGGGCCACCAACCGGCCTCAGGAGATCGACGAGGCCGCCCGGCGGCGGCTGGTGAAGAGGCTCTACATCCCCCTCCCGGACGCGGCCGCCCGGCGGCAGATCGTGCTCAGCCTGATGTCCCGGGAGCAGTGCCGCCTCCGCGAGGAGGAGCTGGCGCTGGTGGTGCAGCGCTCCGAGGGGTTCTCGGGTGCCGACGTGACGCAGCTGTGCAGGGAGGCCTCCCTCGGCCCCATCCGCAGCCTCCGGGCCGCCGACATCGCCACCATCACGGCGGACCAGGTCCCCCCTATAGCGTACGTGGACTTTGAGAACGCCTTTCGGACCGTGCGGCCCAGCGTGTCTCCCAAGGACCTGGAGCTCTACGAAAGCTGGGACAGGACTTTCGGCTGCGGGCAGTGAGCGGGCACTCGAGGGGAAAGGGGGCGTCTCCGTGGCGCGGTCTCTCCCGCTCGGCCCAGGAGCGGGCTTCACGTGTGGCGCTCGGAGGTGCGCCCCGAGTCTGGTGCCGCCACGCACGGCGGGCGCGGCAGCGCGGCTTTGCAGCCGATCGGCCGCCTGGCGCGGGGGAAGTGCGGGTTCTCTTCCGGCAGTTGCCCACGGGTGTGCCTGTTCGCGCCGCACACTAAGGAGCTTCCTCGTTCTTTCTAACAGGTCTTCGGGGGGGGGGGTGGGTGACAGGCGCCTGGGGGGCTCACAGTGGAACCCCGCGTCTTACTCGTGTACGCGGTGGAGTGGCTCCCACGCAGCTCTCGCTGCCGGGTGGTGGCTTCCGCGTGGGGCGGCGCACTGCTGAGCGTGGACGGTCTCCCCAGAGCTGCCGTGCCTGGGCCTGTTTCCACTGGGGGCTCTAGCCTCGCCCTGTTTCCGGCCCTCGTGGGGACTGACGAATGAAGCGTGTTCAGAAAGAGTGGGGTGCAGCCTGGTGCCCGAGGGGCACCGTGGGGCAGGGAGGTGAGGACGTTTGGCTGGGGGTCGGCGGTGGTTACCCTGTGCGGCAGCAGCCGGCAGCGGGGGCGCTGGCGTCTTTGGAGAGTGTAGGTGTGTGGGAGGGAGCCCTGGGAACGGTGCCTGCTGGTCGTGGGAACGCTGGGCGGTGGGGGGAGCGCTGGGAGGGAGATGGGAGGTGAAAATCCCCCTCGCCCAGAGAGTCGGTTCTTCCCGCATGTGGCGCCCAGGACGGGCTGTCCCGCTCACCGTGGCAGCCAGGCCGTGTCCTCAGACCGTGGTCGCTGTTCCCGCGTGAGCACACGCGACAGCACCTCCCCACACGGCCGCCGGCCCCGGCGTGTGCGCGGGTGGGCCGGGTCAGCCTTCCCATGGGGCGGGTGGGGCGGGACGCCGGCTCGCTCTCCTTGTGCTCCGTGCAGACAGCAGCACCCCGGGGTGCCTGGGCCTGCCGCCGCCTTCCCAGCCGCGCGGCCTTCCTGTGCCGTTAGCGTGGAGCCGGACTGAGCACCAGGAGCCACTGAAACCCTGGGGAAGGGGGGGACTTGCCGCCCGTGGCTCTCCGTGTCGGTGCGGACTCGGAGGCAGGCGCTGGCCGCAGCAGGGCGTGTGCTGAGTCCGGCGTTGCTAGGAGGCAACTCGATCCTGTCCACTGGAACCTGTCCCCTGCCGGGGGTCGGTGCCACCCAGGTAAGGTCGCCGAGACATTTGATACACGAAAGAGCACGAAACCCAAACATCCGGTGACAGAGGTTGTCGAGTCTGTTTGTGGGGTCTCACGCGGCGGTCCCTCACGACCCAGTGCACGCCCACCAGCGGGCAGCGAGCCCCGGCCCTGCGCAGCGGAAAGGCCGGCAGCGCTGCGGTCCGCACGGGGGCTGGGAAGCGCAGGGAGAGCCGCGGGGGACGCGTCCTCCGCTGTCCTGGGGGCCGAGGGTGGGGGTGGCGGTCCCCACGGCCGACTCCCCGTGCACAGTGTCGACGTTTTGACTCTTTACAGTAATGCACTTCTTGGCGATTTTTTGGTTGACTCATTGGCTTTTTTAAAAAGTCACAATGGTATTTTCAAAGTATGGAATGTCACAGTTGTTGAATAAAGTGGGCTTTCTGGCTGGGGGGGCGTGTGTGTGTGTGTGTGCTCGCGCATGCACCAACAGGATTGTTAGTGAGGGGCAGAGAGGCACGGGGTCCACCCCTCAGACAACTGCGTCGCACGTGGGGCTGAGAAAGCGGTGACCACACAGCATGTCAGTCAGTGAAAGACGGGCTTTCCGTCCGCGTGTGCACATCTGTGAGACCGGATGCAGAGGTGACCCTCCCGGGGCCAGAGTCCTCGGCAGGGTCACTCGTCCATCTCCAGACTGGCGCAGGCCCTCGGGACTGCTTTCACGGTGGCCGGGAGGCACACATGGGTTCCCCCTTCGTTTCAGGAAACCGCGTGGTCGGAGGCCCGTGTCACACAGGGACTGGGCCAGCGGTGTGCCCGCGTGGCGCCCCACCCGCAGCCCCCTGCACCCCCTGCGGGACCAGATGACCCCCGTCTTCCCGGAGGCTGGGGTGCAGGCGGTGCTGGCCTCCCCCGCCTGGGGAGGCGGCCCGGCCGAGCACACGCTTCTGACCCGGCGGGGCTCAGCGGCGGGGATGGGGGACAATCTGGACACACAATTTCACAAAACACAGAAAATTGCTGGAAAACGAGGGCATGATTGCCACTGAAGGGAAATGGTGCAGATAAATCTGTGTTAATGGACAAGCACAGTAGATGTAAAATAAATGCATTTCATTATTTATTCCCTTGGACCGGTCTACGTGTAAATTAGAGTGGACGCACCCACAGCGCCCGCTCCGCAGCTGCATAGAAACGGCAGAAGTCGTGTGTCCCCGGTTGCTCCAGCGGCTGGGACACCCGAACCCTGCTCCAGCTCAGGCCAGGGCTGCTCCCGGTTCCGCCGTGTGGCCTCCTGGGCGCCTCCTGTGCCAGACGCGACCCCCAGCCGCCAGGTGCTGGCCCCCGAGTGGACACACACCCTCCCTTTGGACCAAGTGGGTCTCCTCCGGGTGGCCTCCGGGGCGTGTTTTCGTTTAACCCCAGGTAGGTTAGCGAGATGACATCACTGCCAGACAGGCGGGTGACTGGCCAGGAGCCCCACCCGTGCACCTCAAGGGGCTGTGACCCCCTGCACCCCGGTGACCCCGGTGACTCGGGGTGTGAGCAACATTGCCGAGTGATGAGCCGGGCTTGTGTCTTGCAGCCTACCCACGCACGCACACAGTAGGTGGGTTGGCGAGGGGAGCCCAGGGTACACTTCTGTAACTTCACATGCTCCTAACGCCCTACCCAAGGTGGGGATGGAGTCCTAAAGGCCTCTTCTGAAAACTGAGGATTCGGTGTGCCATTTCCTTGAACGCATTCAATGTGTTAACTTACCTGAAACACAGTACTCACTTCATAACCCTGTAGAGAAAAGAAAGCTTTAGAAAAGCAAGGAAACCACCCTGGCTGGTGTAGCTCAGTGGATTGAGCTCAGGCTGCGAACCAAAGTGTCGCAGGTTCGATTCCCAGTCAGGGCACATGCCTGGGTTGCAGGTCATGACCCCCAGCAACTGTACATTGACATTTCTCTCTCTCTCCTTTCCCTCTCTAAAAAATAAAAATAAATAAAATCTTTAAAAAAAAAAGCAAGGAAACCAATTCCCTGCCCACTCAGTAAATCACACTATCAACCTGAGCCGTGTGGAGATCAGGCGTCCACCCGAGCGGGAAGAGCACGCTTTGGGGACGGAGCTGTGTTCTGTGCGGGGGAGCCCGCACTCGCACCGGGGAGGCCAGGAGAGCCCGGAGCGGCGGGCCCAGGCCCGGAGGAAGCGACCAGCGGCGTCTCTGGACGACACACCGGGCGGGGCGGGCGGGCGCAGATCTGCCAGGAGTGCGCCCCGCAGCTGTCGTTTCCCCCGCGCGCAGCTGCCCCGCCCTGCGCAGGATTCTGCGCGCTGGCAGCCAGACTCTGCGCGCTCCTGTCTCCTCCTCACGCCCGTGTTTTGTGTTCCTCAAGGACAGTGTTTCCTGAAAATCACAAGGAGCCCACGAGGAACGCGTGTTAGGAAATAATCGGGGACGTGCCCACATGGGTCCAAATGCTTTTCCCCTTCGTTCCCCTCCTCCCCCTCCCGTCTTCATCTCTGCTTTTCTTCACGCAGTGGACGAGGTTTCCTGGACAGTGACTGGAGGAATAAGGTGCGGTTAGGGTCTACCAAAACGAAGAGATTTCTTGTCGGGACCCTGTGTCTTGGGGGAAAGGGGGGGTGTGTGACTAGGCGTCCCTTCGGCAAACCATCAAAGGGTGGCAATCTCAAGCCGACTCTCGCTGAAACGGCGCCTCCAGGAAGCTCAAGGGCGTGGCTCGGCCACGCCGCGGGGCCAGGGCGGTCTCCGAAGGCCTGTGGGCGGCACTCGCCCGTGGCGTGGACCCAGGAAATCCACAGGAAGCCTGGGGGGTGTTTGGGAAAACGAACGGGGCCCGTGAGCCCTGCCCCAACCCTCGGGCAGGAAAGAGGCCGACAGGACGTCTCACCTGCAGATACTTCCCAGGGAAAAGGAAGGATGGTGTGGGGGGGGGCGGCGAACTCCGAGGGCACAGCCCCGAGCCGCAGGGACTTGGAACATTGGGAGACTCCCGGCACTGGCCGGGCCCTGTGCGGCCGGCCCCCCTCGTTCCCCTTGCCCCCCCCACCCCCGTGCCCAGCCAGTGCCACTGCACGTGGGCTGGGATGGGGCAGATGACGCCCCTCCCGTTCGCCGGTCTGCAGGTCAATGGCACTTAATGAGCCTCGGGGGCCGAGTGCGGTCTGGACTTCACTTCGGCGATGAGAGTCGGGGCCTGGAGTCCATGCCTGAATGGGGTGCGACCTCCGGAGGGGGGGGGCGACCATGTCTTACCAGTGTCAGGGCGGAGTTCCCGGGTGCCCAAGGGCAGGCTCTGGCGGACAGACAGGGGGAGGTCCCCGTCGTCCTGACGTCTGTCACCTGTCCCCCTTGCACATGACCCTAAGGACGCAGCAAGAGCGGCGGGATGTCCCGTCCGTGTTCATTCTTCTCGCCTTCTCCGGCCTCCTCCCACTCGCTCCGACAGGAGCTGGCTGCAGCCCCCGGAGGAGCCCGGGACGCACGCAGGGAGGCCCGTGCCAGTGGTCAGCACGGAGCTGGGCTTCCGGCCCCACAGGAAGTGCACCCTGCCAATCGCGCTCCGGACCTTCCCAGGGAACCGCCCCCCAGCTGCGCCTTCAGGCAACAGGCAAGACCTCAGCCCAACCGACGACACCTGGACGGCAGCCCGCGGGGCTCCTGGAGCCCTGGGCCCGGGAGGACAGGTGTTTCCTGTGGGAGGCCGTCCCGTCTGGGGGCGGATTTGACCCAGCAGTGGACGAGTAAAATTTCTGGCACACTGGAATTTGTGGCCCCAAATGCAAACGTACCGTGCTGGGCGTTACTTTCCTGCTGAACGCATGGTTTTGCCTCTAGGAAGCGTGTCAAGCTTGTGGTCCAAGCAGGAGTTACGGTTTGCGCCGGAAGATTCCGGAGGCCCTTCCCGCAGCTGTGCCTGGCCTGAAAGGCCAGGATCCCACTCCCAACTGGGCGCTCACCAGCCCACCCACAGTTGTGGGTTTTTTTGTCTGATTAAAACATGTTTTACTCATTGAAAAATATCTTGTATTTAAAAATTTCAGACAACAAGAAATTGCAAAAAAGTGGGACGGAGAGCTTTGTCCCTCCTGCCCAGCTTCCCCCACGACAACGCGGCCCGTAGCCGGGACACACTCTCAGCATCACCGGCCCGCGCTTCCCGGGGGAGCACAGAGCTCTCCGACAGACGCGCCAGTGGGCTTCCAGCCCGCCTGCAAGGTCTCTCCTGCACGGGGGCCTCCCCCAGAGGTGGCTGCGGATCGGTGTGCGCCAGCCGGGGGGCCGGGCCTCCGAGCCGGCCCGGGGGAGTGTGCGGTCACTCAGGGGGACCGGCATCAGTGACCCTGACCTCTGCTGCCCGAACGGCACAGCAGCCTCCAAGCGTCCCTCTTTCCTTGAGGATTTTCTCTTCTTTCTACGAAGTCCCCCGTTCCACGTAATACATTGTTTAACCTCAACAAAATCGCATGCCTCCTCTCCGGTGGAGCTATCATTCCACAGGTGGCAGACACAAGGCCCCCACCTCGTTGTATCGGGCCCAGCACCTTGTCTCCACCTGGCGGCAGCGCCGAGCTCTCACTTACCTGTCAAGGAGCAGTTACACTTACACTGTCCCGAAGTTACATTCGGCCCTTTGAAGGTGGTCCCGAAGTTACATTCGGCCCTTTGAAGGTGGCCTCGGGGGTGACAACGAGTCTGACACCCCTGAGTCATGTCAGTCCATTCCACAGACCCATCCCCTAACCCTGAGGGTGAGGGGGGCCGAGGGAACTCTTCCCTCTCCTGGCGCACATCCCGGACCTGGGCCCCGGGAACCCGGAGGGCACAGGGGCCGGAGGAGGAGGCAGGTGAGCCCCTCGGTTCCTTGCCCAGGCCGGGGTGAAGCTCGGCAGAAGCCAGCCTGGGACTCCCGGGGAGTCTGGGACAGGGATCCCCGTCACCGAGAAGGGTCTGGGTCGGAGCCGGGGCCTCCCGCAGCCCCGCGGGGCGGAGGGACCCGGCTGTTGGCGTCGGCGGCGTGCACGCCAGGCCTGCGCTCCGGGGGCAACGCAGCTGGAAGGCGGACTTAAGTGACCGGGATAAGTTTTCACCACCCGAGGGCCCCGCCTGTCCCTCCCGCGGAGCTGGGTGCCAGAAAGGGCTCTCCCCAGGTGCGGTGCAGGAGGAGCTGCGGGAAGACCCCCTCCCGCCCCCGCCGGCCGGCCTGCGCTGCGCCCTTCTCACCACTAGGGGGAGGGCGCCTCCCGGCCTCCGCAGTGCGCGCGGACCACCGCCTGCCTGCCGAGCTCCGCTTCCCCGTCCATCCACCCATCAGTCTTCTCGCCCTTTTCAAGAATCCCAACGCGGAGGCCGGGAAACGTGCCGTGAACTCGCTGAAAGCTCACGCGTCCTTCCCTTTTGTCTACATTAACGTACACCACTGACACTTAGAAAAGCATTTATGCTTAACTAAGCAGATGCCCCAACACTCAGGGTCCCGCAGAAGGAGGGCCCGCGCAGTGTGGGTGGCGGGGTGACCGCGCGGACCTCACGGTTCGCAGCTCCAGGTCGAACACGGCCCCTGGAATGCCACAGGGTGTGCTGGGGTGCGACGCTGTCACGCCACAGGATGGCACGTTTGCGAGTTTGTAATAAAAGACTTTGAAATAAAAAAGGGGGCGCCCTCGGTGCCCGGCGCCGTGGTCCGGCCTGTCTTTACTCCTGGGGGACCCCCGTCTGCCCGGAAGGTGCTCTGCCTTCCTCACGAGTGGACTTCTTTCCTGGGCCCACCGGACAGGGGCAGCGGGCGGGGGTGCTGGAGAGGGAGGGCCGCCCCCTTTCTCCTGTGTGCCGGCGCACTCTCACTATCTACCTGAGACTCCGGAGTCCAGCCTGCGGCACCGAGACAAACACGCCTACGTCCTTAACCTTGGCGTTTACAGAGGCGGTGGCGGGTGGGGCTGAGCTGAGAGCCAGGCAGCCGCACTGACCCCGCTCACACGGACCTCGGGCTCAGGGAGCGGCCCGGACTCCCCGCACACACCCGAGTGCCTGCCCTGGCGTCCCCAGCCCTGGGAGGGAGTGCTGCAAGGGCACCCAGAAGTCTGGACGTTTGGTGGCTGCTGCTGGCTGGCCTGGTCATGGGTGGGGCTGGGCCATCTCCACTCCTCCAGGGGAACCCTCCAGAGCTCATCCCTGCTGGCCCTGGGGTCCGGCGGAGCCCGGCACGCTCCCCTGGCGGTCGATCCAGGTGTCTGAGCTGGCGTTTGCCTCCCAGCGGAGACACAAGCCAGCTCCAACTCCTGGCCGTGCGGGGCGCCCGGCCGGGGTTGGGTCCCCAAAACGCAGACATGTCTCCCGGACCCCCGAATCCGCACAGGGTGAGAATGTGTGGAAATAGCAGCTTTCACAAGGAACGTTTCTCTAACTGCAAAGGAAATTAGGCAAGCAGTTTATTTAGGAGAAGCAGAAGCAAGAGGAAAGTGATTTGCCTTTTTTTCCTCTTTTTCTCCCGAGAGGAGGACGATCCTGCAAGAACCGACCGGCAGGGCAGAGCCAGTTCTTCCCTATTTGCTGGAAATCCCACACTCTGCTCCTGCCCGCCGAGCTTTCAGTTCTGCGGGTTGCTGCTCCCAGGGGGGGACTGGAGGTCACGGGAGGGCCCGGCCCGGCCCCAGGAGCCCGGGAGGGGGTCCAGGCGCTTCGCGGGCCCCGCGGGCTTGGGGGGAGCCGGTTCCCACGGTCACCAACACCTTGAAAGGACCGCAAGCCCGCTTGACGGAGAGCACATGTCCTCGGGCATGTGTGCTTTCCCTGCTGGCACAGTGCAGGGCCCCGCCCCCAGCGGGGAAGTGAAAGTTGCTGCATAATTTGAATATTGAAGGCGACCTTCAGGATCCAGTCCCCAGGGCAGGCTGTGGGGAACAAGCTGGGAACCCGCACTTGACTGGGGGAGGGGACTCGGGAGTGCTGGGCGCCGCCCCCGCCGTGTTCTGGGGGCCCTGCTGGCCCTCGGGGCTGCGGAGCAAGGTGGGTGGGGCGTGCGTGTGGGCACGCTGCCGCAGAGCTGGCCACGGCGACGGAGGAGGGGAGGTGCCATGTCCGTGCCGCCCAGCACGGCAGCCACGCCACGTGTGGCTGAGTGGGCGCGTGGGCCGGGGCTGTGGCCCAGGGGCCGGGGCTGTCTGTTTCGTTTCATGTTAATGAATGTAATTGTGAGCAGCCCCGGCGGCCCCAGGCTGCGGGTGCGCGCCGCGCAGACCCCGGGCTGCCCCTCGCAGACCCCGGGCTGCCCCTCGCGGCTGCGGCGCGGGCCTTTGCCGCCGCCCCCCACCCGCCCTCGCGCTGCGCGGGGTGAGCGAGTGCCTGCCGGTGACCACGTGGTCCTACGGGTGATCACGACTGGTTTCCCTTTTCGGTGGCTCCACCTGGTCCCACTCTGCACAAGCCCCAGCCGAGGCCCCGGGAGTCTGAGCTGCCCCCAGCCCCACGGGGTGGGGGCAGGTGTGGCCCCACCAAGTGGGGGGCCTCAGGCGGGGTCGGCAACATGCGAAGCTTCTTGGCCTTTCCTGTCTGTGCGGTGTGGCCAAGGGCAGCTCGGGCGCGGGATGGGCGGTGGGACTGCCGGCCACGGGCGTCTCTGTTCCAAGCGCCGACCCACAGACAGTGACCGCGTGTCTGCGTCTGCTGGGGGGGAGGCTGCATGTGACTGCGGGGGGTGGGGCCGGGGAGGGGGTCCGGCACCGGGAAGCCGGGCGTGAGACGCGCCCTCTCCTGGGTCCCCCTCGGAAGGAGGCGCTGGAGGAGATGGGGGCTCCACTTCCCCGCCCCGGGGAGACGGGGGCAGGAGGGACGTCTCCCTGCCCGTCAGCTCCCTGCGCGAGGAGAGGCTGGGAGAGACCCGCAGGGAAACCGGCGCCGCACCGCACCGCGAGGGCTGCGGTCCTTCTGCGGAGGCTTATCGAGCACCTGCCACGCACCTGCTCCTGCGTGCTGGCCCCGGGCAGTGCGCGTCAGCGTTTCCGAGGCCCTGCGGCCCGCGCGGCTCCGTAAACGTGCGTTGTGACCCGCGGGGACCGTCACCCCCCGGGACACTTCACGTCATCTTCAGGTCGGGCGCGGGTTTTGCGTCTCGTCAACCAGGGTCCGTGAGGGAAGCTCCTTCTGAACCGCCGTGTCCGAGACGGGGCCCTGACCTCCTGTGCGGTGTCCGTCACGGACACGTGGGCCAAGACGGTGAGCAGAACCCCCGCGGAGCGAGGAGCCCGGTGTGGGCGAGCCCCTCTTGCGTGCTGTGTTTCCCCCCGCCGATTCTCCACCCCTCCCTTCCGAAGCAGCAGCCGCCCGTCACCAGCGCCCACCCGGCACCCAACTTCGCGTCTGCAGATTTCCTTATCCTGCCGCGTCTCCCCCCAGACCATGCTGTCCCCCCGCCCCAGTTCCCGGCATGCAGTGCTGCCGGCAGGTGCGCATGGCCCCCGCGGACAGACTGGACGGTCCCTGCCCATGACGCCAGAGGCCCGAGTCCAAACCAGGACGCCTGCCTCCCTGGCGGGTGCAAGCGGTCCCCAGGGCCCGCTGGGAGCACAGGGCAGCTCAGTGGCTCAGTTGGTGTGTTTTCCTCGGGTTAGAAACGGCGTCTCCGCCGTGTTACCAAGGCGTCCTGCGGCCTCCGCGCGGTGGGCGTGTGGCCTTTACTCTGTGGGGGAAGAGGGGGCTTCCCTGGGCGTCTGGGGTCTGCGAACATCGCGCCGCGTCGGGGCCGTCACCTGCCTGGTCCGAGCCCAGGGTTCCACACCGGTCGACGGACGTGACGACACCCGGGAGAAGGGGGTGCGTGCTCCCGCGGGGCCCCCCCCCGTGCGGGGCCTGGCACACGGCGGCGTTGGCTCAGCAAGAGCGAACGCTCCTCCTCCTCCTCTCGGGCCTCCCAGCGCGTCCCAGCGGGTCCGGCCTGACGGCAGCGTCCACCGGGCCCGAACCGGAGCCTGTCGGGGTGGGGAGGGTGTGCGGCCTGCGTTCCCGGTCCCCCCACACTGACACTCAGGGCCTGCTGTCCAGGGGCGGGGCGGGGCGCACGCCCCCAGCCTGGCTACACGGTCTGCTGGCAGCGCACGGCCGTGACCTCCGGGCGGTCCCACCCCCCGTGGAGAGGCTGATTCTGGAAGCCTCGGAAGGACTCACAGGAGAACCCTTCTGCGGCAGAGCCGGCCATCGGGTCCTGGGGCCTGGGCTCCGGGCCGGGGTCCGAGTTCTCCCCCGGGCTCCGCCCCCAGGACGTGGGACGCCTCTGGAGTCTTCATCCGCGTCCCAGTCGGGTGAGGGGACCACATGAGAGACACACGGGCGTCCTGGCACCTGGGGACGGGCAGGGTGCTTCTCCTGGAGTGGGGACAGGCTGGCTGCGGTGGGCCCTGCCCAGAGGCCGTCCCTCCCATGGGGACAGCGCGTGGGGGCAGGGAGAAGGGGCGGAGGGACCCGGGCTGGACTCTGCCGGTGGGCAGCTGGCCCGCACGCACTGCAGCCGAGGTGCACGGTGATGGTCTGGGAGGCAGCGGGTGGCTGCCCTCTGCCCCTTGCCCCTTTCTGCACCCTGGTGAGGGCGTCAGGGAATGTGGCTCAAGGGTGACTCTTGGTGACCTTGAGAATGTCCCCGTGCTTCCCAGGCCCGAGTTTCACTACCTGAAATCGAGGCTCACACCCATCCCCACCCTTCCTCCAAGGGCCGTGCTGTCCCCTCCCGGGCCAGCGGCTCCAGCACCGGACAGGGCCCCCCTTCTGCCCCCCGTCCCCTGCCCAGCGGGGACACGGAGAGCCAGCCCTTCCCGGCTGCCTGCCTCGGGCCCGGCCCCGTCCTCCCACTGTCCCTCTGCCTGACGTGTTCTTGCCACCTGCCGCCCCCACACGGCTCAGCCGTGCCCTTGCCGACCCTGCCTGCGGGACCTGCCCGTTCCTGGCGGGGTCCTGGCGGGGTCCTGGTGGGGTCCTGGCAGGGTCCTGACGGGGTCCTGGCGGGGTCCTGGTGGGGTCCTGACCGGGTCCTGGCGGGGCGCGGCAGCCTGGCTGTGGCAGCCCGTCCACCGTCTCTCCTCGTGGCCCTATCGGGTCTGCCCCACGGGCGTCCACACTCGGTTGTCAGGCGCGTCCGTGGGATGGGCGCCACGTCTCCTCGGAGATGTGACCCCTTTCCGGTCGCACACGCCCCTCTCTGCCCCCGGCGGCCCCCCTCGCCTGAGCTCTGCTCCGTCTGAGGTCGGCCCCCTGCTTCCTGTGCTGAGAGCCGGCCAGCGCGGCGTCTCTCCGACCCTCGGCCCTTACAATCGGCGCGTGTCCGGTACTTACGGAGGCTTCCCGGCGGGCCTCGGAGAGCTGGCCTAGCCCGGGCCGCGCCGACGGCTGTGTCCGCAGCGGCGTCCACAGCCAGTCCCGGGGCGGCCGGGGTCGTACCGACCACGTGTGCTCCTGCGTTGTTCCCTGCTCTGGCCCGTCGTCCTTTCCTTTCCTCCTCCTCCTCCTCCCTCCCTCCCTCCCTCCTTCTCGTCCCCCACTCTTTCCGCCCCTCCAGTGTAACTGTTCCGGCCGACAGCGTTTCCGCTCCTTCTCCTGCCTGCCTCCGTCTCCCGAGGTTCAGGTTCGGCGGAGACGCCCTCGGGCCGGGGCGGCCTGGCTGGCCTGCCTCGCCCACCCCACAGCCCCTTCTGCTCCGGTCAGCAGCGCCCCGAGGACAGCTCGGCCCGTCTCCCGCAGGACGAGCCCCGAGAGGGCCCGAGGGCCTGGACACCGGGAGCGTGCAGGGGGGGCCAGGGGTCCGCGTCTGCGCCCTGTGGCTGCCCACCTTCGTCCAGGGAGCTCGCCCAGGCCCTGAGCAGGTGGGGAGGTGGGGGAGGGGTCTTCAGATGGAAGAGCCGTGGCCAGAGGTCCAGGTCCTCGCCTCGGAAGGGGAAGGACAGACCCCGGGGCAGGGCCCCGGGCCGCAAGGCCGCCCCTCCGATGCCCGCTGTGTCCCAGCTGCAGGGCCCTGGCCGCCGTGCTTGCTGCCGCGGTGCGGGGGTGACTGCGGCGTGACGTGCGCCCGCACAGTCCAGCGGGGGTGGTGGCACCCGGCGGCCACAGGGGGGCCTGGCACAGGCCGGCAGGGGGGTGCGGGAGCGCAGGGCCCTGGGCTGCAGGGGCCGCGCAAGCGGGTCGGAGCTCAGCCTGGCCTCGTGGCGCGTGCAGAAGCCAGCGCGGCGAGGGGGCTTCTGGGGCAGCGGGCTGTGGTGTGCGGCGAGGGCGTCGGGCCGGCCGGGGGGTCGGGAGGAGGCTGGACGGCTAGCTCGGGCAGGGGGGTCAGGACCCGACCGGCCCGGACGTCCCGCTGGGGCCTGAGGACCTCCACCCCGGACCGGGCGTGCGGCCCGCGGGAGCCCCGAGGACGACCCCGGGCTCACAGACAAGCCTGCTTCCTCCGGGTGCCCGTGGACGGACGGACGTCCACAGACAGTTGTTTCCCGTGGGGGGGACGGTGGAGTCCGTTTGTCACGGGAATCGGGAGGGTTCCGGGGCGGGGGGGGGCGGGGCGTGGGTCCGGAAGCCCGAGGGACGGCGGCCGGGAGGGAGCCGCACAGGTGCGGGAGCGGCAGGCTCCGGGGGCGACGCGGCCCGGGGGCCCAGCGGGCAGGCCTGCGGGCATCCCGGGAGCCCGCCCCCCGCCCCGGCGCCCCCGAGAGTGGCGAGCAGCAGCGGGGAGCGGGCCGGGGCGCGGGAGCCGGAGGCAGGGGCCGCTCCGGAAGGGGGAGCAGAAGCTCCGGGACAGTTCACACGCTCCGCGCGCCCCGACGCCACGTGGGAAAGCAGAAGTGAAATCTGTCAGCTGCACCGAGACCCAGGCCGTCCCTTCAGGGGACGGCTCGGGCACCCACCAGCCCTCGTTATGCAAATCTGCGGCCGGCCCCCGTTGCGCGTGGGGACCGTGGTGGCCCATCTGCTTCCGTCCTGCCTGCTCTCTGGGTGGCCGCAGCCCATCTGCCGGCCGGGCAGGGCCCGCTGCCCGGGAGGACGGTCCCAGGGGACGGGTTCCCAGAGCAGGGAGGGGACGGGCAGGCAGCCTGCTCCCCCGGGGCACCCACTGGCCCCGGCCGAGGGCGGCCGCGGGGGGCAGAGCCCAGGGACGCCGCCCTGTTCCTGTCCTCGGCCCCAAAGTGGAAAAGGCGAGGGGACTTCACAGTGAGGTTTCCCCTTCCTCTCCAGGAAGCTGGCATTTCTGAAGCCCCAGGTCCCAGCTGAGGCCGGGCCCCTGCTGCAGCGGGTTCCTCATTTCCTCCGTCCCCTCGACGTCTCCCCCAGCCCCCCAGGGCCGCCGCCTCCAGGGGTCTCGGGAAAGCTTCACGCGTGTCACGTGGGCTGTGTGTTGTCCCCCGACACCTTGCTCACCCCCTCCCCCCATTTACTGGGTCCGAGCCCCCGACGCCTGGCTACGCCTCCGCAAGGGATGGAGGGTGCGCACCACGGCATGCTGGCGGCCTCACACCTGTGCGGCAGCACGGAGACCACCGCCCCCCCGCAGCCCGGCCCTGCCCGCCGTGTGTGCTTGCATGTGAGGACCCCGGACGGGTGCCCGTCCTCCGTGCCGCTGGCCGCGGGTGCGCCGGCCGGCACCACGGTGCGGGCTGTGCAGAGCCGGGAGATGGCTCATCATCCAGCAACCCCCCCCCCGCCCCCTCGCTGGTGCACGCCCGGAGCTGTGGACTCGGGCGCCCGCTGTGCCGGAAGCTTCCCACAACCGTGACTGCTGGGCCGGCCCCCGGTTGGGGCGGAGTCCGCGGGGGCCACGGCTGCGCTCCGCGGCACTCTCTCCCTCAGACCCGGCTCGCGGGAGGGGTGGGGCCGCTGCCGCAAACGCCAGTACTCGAGAGGCGGGTGCTGATGGAAAGGACGTGGTTTATTTTCAGGGTGGCGGCTTCCCGGAGCTGGGGGACTCCTGTCGCAAAGCCCACCTCCACGCCTGGCTACGGTAGACCTTTCTGTAAGGGAGGGGAGGGAACAGAACACAGAGATGGGGAGGGGGGTAAAAAGTTCTCTACTTGCAGAGGAGCACAGTCCGTTCCGGTAAGGCAAGTGACGGCGCGGGGCGCGTCGTCCGGCTGGGTCGCCCGGCTCCACGCCGTCCTGGCTCCGTGGTCGAGGGTCCGCAGCTCTCCCGGAGCCGGGAGGCCCAAAGGGTCGGGCCTGTCTCTTCTGAAGTGAGCCCCTGGGGCTCTTACACAAACGAGGTGCTCGTGCGCCAGCCACACGCGTGTTAGGCAGAGTCGGCGTGACCAGACACAGCCTCACAAGGAGAGAGGGGTGCGTCCCAGTCCCCCGCGGCTACCACTCTGCACAGCTGCAGGAAGGCAGGACACTTTGCGTGTGTTCGTCCTACGGCCGCCGCAGCAGCAGCGGCGTATCAGCAAGCGTACCGGAGAGCTGCGGCGTTCCTGCCAGTGCCCCGCCTGGTGCGCAGCGGGCCGGGGACACCCCCGCCCAGAGGCCTTCTCTCGTTCGCACGCCCGCACGCGTGCGTCTGGCAGGGCCGGGCAGAGACGTGCAGCCGTGCGGGCACGGACCCATGCGGCCCTGACCGGCGCAGCACACGGACTGTAAACACGTGTATTGGACCCCGGCCATGGAGACACGCACGGCGGGGGGTGGGGGGTGGGGTGTGGGGGCGGGGACACACCCAGGAGCCCAGGCCTCCTGTGCGCTCACCCACCAGGGACGGAACCTGCGACCTTTCCGGGGAGATGCTTCCAACCAGACGCCCCGGCCAGGGCTGGTTTTTGTTCCTTTAAAAGTAAAACACAACACACAACAAAAACACAGACACACACTGAGGTGGGCGACAGTGACGCGGGTGTCGGGGGGAGACGGCGCTTCTGTGCTGCCCGAACCCAAGGCAGCGGGGGAAGGACGGAGGGTCGGCATCCGCCCACTTGGTCTGGCTTCTGTTTCGGGGAGAGGGGGGCGCCTGCAGAGCTGCAGTGTGGTCTGAACGAAGCAAGAAAAGGGCACAGACAGAGGGAAACAGAGCGGACAGCGCGGGCAACGGGAGGGGAAGGGCGGAGGGCAGAGGCAGGTCGCTTGGGGCAGGTCGGCCTGTTTCTTGCAATGCCTCCCCCCCCCCCCCCGCCCCCGGCTCTGACATCTACTTTAAACACAGTGCGGGCCATCCTCGGTGCTCAGCCTGGAGCACACGCACCGCCCACGGCAGGGCGGGCAGGCCGTGGGCCCGAGAGGGAGGCGTCACGGGGACTGGGGGACCTGTGGAACATAACTTAATCACCTGGGGCCTTGAAGGCAACCTCACTTAAATACAACGTTTCAAGGAAGAGCGGCATGACAATGTAAATCTGCAGCAAAAGGATGCGAATGCAAATGGCACTGGCCGCGAGAGGCGGCGAGCAGAAGGGGGAGCGGGGGAGCGGAGCGTGGAGCGCTATGTACACAGCCCGGCTGGGCTCCGTCCTGAAGTCTCCGGGGCGAGGGAGCGCCATGGCCCGAGGGGCTTTGCGGGCCGGAGGGGACGGGGCCTGGCCGGCGAGCGGAACTCGGACGGCTCTGGGCAGCGGGCTTGTTTGGCTGGGCGTGTCTTTCTCTGTCGCTGGACATTGAACTGAAGCTGTCAAGGGTCCAGCTCCTCTCTGTCCCGTTGTTCAGGGTCACTGACCCGTGGTTCATGTCCAGTTTCAAAATGCCACACAGTTCTGGAAGCCAGGGGAGCCCTGGCTCAAGGGCATGACCTGTGTGGGCTCCTTCCTGCCGACAGGACTCGAGGAGCTATGGTTCTGCAGGGGGGTGGCTCCCCTACGGCATTTACAGGGCCTGCGGAGGGGCGTGCGTGGGTCCCCAGACTGCTGACCGGCAGACGCCTGCTGATCGCCCCTATCTGGGGGCGTGGGTGGCACAGACCCTCGGCGGGCCCAGAATCGTCCAGAGCGGAGGTCCTTCCCCGGGCACGTGGGGCAACGCCTGGAGAGATGCTTTGTTGTCGACGGGCAGGGTGCTGCCGTCACCCACTGGCAGCGACTGAAGATGCCGGCGGACACCCCACCGCGCACGGGAGAACCCACGGCACAGGCCCTGCCAGGTGGGGGCCCTCCGGGGTGCTCACCTGCAGCGGCTCACCTGCCCGGCCGCAGCTGGGAGGCGCCGTTCCCTGCGTCTGCGGTCTGGGGAGGAGCACCTGCTGTGTGCTTCCCACTCCGCCCTGGGACCCGCTCTCGCTGTCCAGGTTTTGGTTGCTTCTCTTTTCTCTTTTCTTTCCCTTCCTTTCTCTCTGTCTTTTTTTTTTTTTTTTAACAAGATGCTGGGTGACAACAACCCACTGTTTGGAGGAGGACACTCTAGAAACAAGGGGGAAGGGGCTCCAACGTGGCAGTCTGCGTGGGTGCTGTGGTAGCCCTGTATGTAGCATTAAAAACCTTGTGTTCAAAAGGAAATCAAACTGGCAGCTAATCCACTTTAAAAAAAAAAAACAGAAACAGAACAGAAAAGCTCATGGCCGCCGTTCTGTGCGCACGGCGGGCGTCGGAGGCCGCGGCGGGGGGCTTAGCTCATGTGGAAGCGGTGCTCCCCCCGCGTGATGTGGCTCGAGAACTCGTACCTGTCCTGGCTGTGGTAGCCGCACATGTTGCACTCGAAGGGGTCGCGGAAGCCGTGGCAGCCCATGTGGATGGTGTACATGACGTGGTCCAGGAAGAGCACCCGGCAGTGTTCGCACTTGTACACCTTCATGGGCTCGCCGCCCGTGCCCACCACCCGCAGGGCGTCCTGGGAGCCGTCGGAGGCGGCCCGCAGCGCGTCGTAGGCCGGCAGCCCCTCCTCCTTGATGGACAGGCCGTTGCGGGCGTGCGGGATGTGGTTGGTCAGGTAGATGAGGCCGCCCCGGTGCTCCTCCGTGTTGCTCTCCGTGTCCGTGGAGTCTTGGCAGCTGTTGCTCGGGGACGCCTCCCTCTCGGAGGACAGGGACTTGGCCTTGGACAGCAGCAGCAGGTTCTCCACGGCGCTGTCCTGGGCGGCGTGGTTGGGCCGCGCGGGGCCCTCGCCGTGCGGCTTGTGCAGCTGGTACAGCGGGCTGAGGACCGGGACCACCTCGGAGCCGCCGGGGGGCGTCTGCACCAGCGGGCGCAGGGACTCGGCCCCCAGGTAGCTGATGGCGTTGTTGATGGCCTGGTCCATCACGTGGGTCTGCATCATCTCGTTCTCCTTCTCGTAGCTGGCGCCGCCGTCGTAGGGCACGTCCGACAGGCACTTGTCCCCTGTGGGAGGCAGGGCACCGTCAGCGGGGCCGGGCTACCTTGCTGGGTGGCAGCAACAGCTATCTGCTCGGGGGGGCAGGGGGGGCCCAACCCGGGTGTCTGACCATTCCCAACCTGGGGGCCTCGAGACACTCCTGCTGGCGGCCCCTGGCGCTGCGGCTGGCCCGCGGCGGGCGTTCAACAAAGCTCAGGCGGACCAGCGAGCACATGACCCGGCGACACAGACGACTCCCACGGGCTAAACCGGGGGTCGCGTCCTTTCGCCACGTGAGTTCGTATGTAACTAAACAGGATTATAACTAACTCCCGCATTTAAACGATGTCCGTTCAATATGGCGTTCTAAATAATTTATAACGTATTATACATTTAATTAAATGCATAATTACGTGATTATTCCCAATAATGTGCAATGCATGTATTTAAAATAATAGTATGTGATGTACTCTAAATTCGGAGCGTTCGTGTTCTGGAATGAAACTGAATCGACATGTATGACAACTCATAGTCTTCTTACCCAGAGCGCAGAGCTGAAGGGGCTCCGACTTGGGTTCAAGAGGGTGTTTAGACGTAACAGCCACCCCCCACCCCTGCCCCCACCACCTCTCTGCCTGCCCCTCGCCTGCAGCACCGAGGCCCCGCCCACAGAGGCAGGGGGTGGGGCCACAGGGAAGAGGGCGTGTCCCTCACTGTCCTTCCCAAACCTGACTGAGCAGCAGCGAGGCCCCGCCCACAGAGGCAGGGGGTGGAGCCACAGGGAAGAGGGCGTGTCCCTCACTGTCCTTCCCAAACCTGACTGAGCAGCAGCGAGGCCCCGCCCACAGAGGCAGGGGGTGGGGCCACAGGGAAGAGGGCGTGTCCCTCACTGTCCTTCCCAAACCTGACTGAGCAGCAGCGAGGCCCCGCCCACAGAGGCAGGGGGTGGAGCCACAGGGAAGAGGGCGTGTCCTTTCCGAGTCTGACTGAGCCGAGCGAGGCCCCCAGTGCCACCGCCCAGCGCCGGCCAGACGCGGCGTGACCTCGGGCTGCGGGAGAGCTCGCCTCCCCATGAAGACTGAACTCCGGGTCTAGCTCTGGCCTCCTGTCGAGCCCTGGAGCGCACGTTTTTGCGAAGACATAAAACGCATCGCTTCGAAGCCGTGCCCTCCCCACTGGCCGGAGCTCGGCGTGCGAGCCCTCCTCGGTTCGCGCGGCCGCCGCCGGGAGGGCTGCGGGTTCGCTCCCTTTCGGGGCGGCGGATACTCCGGGGGCGGGGCCGACCCGGGAAGGGGGGGCACACTTTCCCTTCACCCCCCACTCGGTCCCCTCCTGCCTCCAGCACACACTCGGGGAGCCTCTGCGGCGGCCGGCCGGGCAGCGGGGCCGGGGGGAGCAGGTGAGCGCACGGCGGGACGGACCCTGAAGCTCCGAGGCTCCTCCCGCAGCCGGTCCCAAGTCGTGAGGACAGAGAACCCTCGCGGGGACCCTGTCGCCCACTGGCTGAGGACGGAGGACAGTCGGCCGGGGGAGGGGCTCCCGCGGCCCGCGGTGGCTGCCGCAGGAGGGCACGGGCCCCAGGGAGCCTGGGGCTTGGCGGGGGGGGGGGGGGGGGGGGGTGGTGAGGGTGCCGTGGCCCGAGCCGGGGCGCAGAGCGGGCGAGGGGGGCAGCCTGGGGTCGGCAGCAGGGCTGCGCCCGGCAGGGGCTTTGCCCAGAGGAGACGGGAAGAAGCCCCCGCAGGGTCTGAGGGAAGGGGGCGGGGCCGGGGGGATGGAGGAAAGGGGGGCGCACGCAGGCTGCCCCCAGAGCCCGGGTTGTAGCTGGTGGGGGCAGAGGAGGGCGCCCTCCCCACCCCCCGCCCCCCACGGTGACCCTGACATCGAGGTCTCCTGCTCGGCCGTGGCCGCGGAAGGACAGGCTCCTCCACCGAGTGTGGGCTCGTTGATGACTCGCTTTAAGACACCTGTGACCCCTGGTAACGGCCAGGGCACGTGCCCTCACTCTGCCAAGTGGCTTTCCGTCTCCTCTGTCGCCTCGTGGTGGACGTCCACCACCCGATGGCCTGGCTGCTCCGAGGGGCACAGACCCTGCTCTGATGTTCCCTGGGGTCCACAGGTGACCGGCAGAGCACCTGCCAGTGGCCCGCCCCACCCTCTGCAGCCCCCGATCCTCAGGGACCCTCGGCGCCGGGTGGGCAGCCGGCCCCCGGGAGGGCTGCTCTCTCCGTCGGGGTCGGAGGAGGGGCTGGACAATGGGACGGAAACCACAGCTTTCTTTTCTGTCCTCGTGCCGAGGTGCTGCCAGCCTGTCGCCCGGACCCCAGAGCAGCATTCAGGGGCTCTGGCCGGGTCCGGCCTGTCCCTCCCGCACCTCCTGGCTGGGAGAGGAGGCCAAGGGAGTGTCTGTGGATGGTTCTAGGGGGCGTGAGAGAGCCCCGGCCCCGCCAGAAGCCGCGCTTCTCCCGCTCATGCCCCCGCCCCTCCCCGAGGTCTCGCGCGGTGGGTCCCGAGCAACCAACGAAAGCCGTGGGTTTGGACCTTCGGCGGCAGCGACAACACGTGGGTGCAGGGCAGAACCGTGCCCTGACACGGCCCGCAGCTCTCCCCCGCCCCCCCATGCTCCTCCAAGTCAGAAAAGAACCCCCCCAAACCTGCTTGGGCGTCAGGTAAGGAAAGGCACATGCTCCCGTGAAATGCGAGTGTTAACAAGTCAGCGACCCAGGCAAGAAAACCCCGGCACCAAGTGCGTGGCAGAGCCCGGCGGCTGCCACTCCCTCCCCGATCCTGCCGTCCGAGTCAGCCCAGTCCTCCGCGTTCCCCCGACGCCTGCGTGTCCCCGCGGCCTTCTCGAGAGAGGCGGCGGCGGCTTTCCACGCCTGGTCAGAAACACCGCGCGCGGGCACCTCTGCTCCTGAGAGCCAGGTGACCCTGGGCCAGAGAGCTTGAGGTTGGCCCCCGCGACGGGAGCGACGTCCTCCGTGCAGGGACGCGGCCCACAGCGCCGGGGGGTCCCCGTGGGGGTGGAAAACACTCCGTCACCCGGTGGTGCCACGGCAGCGAGCTGGGGACACCGAGCCCCGTCTGAACACAAGGGCAACAGAGCCGAGAGACGGCCTCTGCACAAAGACAACACCCGCCTCCCCGCCCCCCACAGCCCGCCCTTGGCCTTCTCTCGGGGTTTAGAAAGGTCGGCAGCTCTCACGGGAAAGGAAAAGTCTCCGGTACAGTGGGAAGGATGTTGAGACATCAATCGGTCTACGTCGGACCGAGGCGAACACGAAGATGAGAAGCAGCACGTTGGTTACGGTGAAAATATTTTCTCACAGTGCAGCGGGAGACAGGAAGTGACAAACCACTGGGCCACCCTGGGAGAAGGGCTCGATTCAAAGAAGAGAGGAAATGGCTCACGATGGCTTCGTGACGTGGGCCCGGTAAAAAAAGAAAAGAAAAATACTGAGAGGGGGCGCGTGGAAGCAGCAGAGGGAGGAGAAAGAGGAGACTCGATCTCAGGACCCGGACGGTGCCGGTGGCCTTCCCCCAGGGCCCGGGCGCGGGCGAGACCACCCAGCGGGAGGACAGAGCCGCCTGGACCTGGGACCGCCGGTGCAGGGGAGAGACGCACCACGGCCACAGGGACTGCGTGTGGAAAAGAAACCCGACACGAGATGTGAACAGATGCGGGAGACAGATGACCATCCAGCGTGGGGCCGCTGGCACCCCCGAGGACAGAACACCACAGATGGAACCAAAAACGCATTTCTGTAAGAGAGAATTTCCCAGAAGTAAAGAAAAGAAAGGGAATTCCCATTTTTAAATGGCAGGACATTTTTACTTAGAATGTAAAACACCAAGTCACATCCAAGTGAGGGCGTCTGACTCTAAGGTTAGACAAAGGACTCTTCAGGCATTTGGGGGAGTGTGAAAATGTCACCGTCCTCGTGAATCATGGGAAGATCTGCGAAGTTCTCAGGGGGACACATGGGGCGACCTGACACCACACCCTCAGCCAATAGGCCCCCCAGGTGTTGACAGAAAGGCAGCCGGTGGCCACCCTCAGACCCAAAATGAGGGTGGACATAGAACACCCTTGGAACATTCTCAAAAAAGGTTGCGTGACTGTGAAGTCCAACCAATGAAGACATTACTGAAACCGACAGAAACGGTGACGCCCGAAGCTCAGGTGACAGGGAATGGCCACCGTTACTGAAAAACAACAAAAACACTGAACAACGAAACAGCAGGAAAAGGACTGGGACGGAGCCTTTCCTCTAAATGCAGAGTTAACAGGCCACTCACCCAAGGGAACTCTGATCTCAGGGCCGAGCGTGGAAGAACTAAGTCGGAGGTAAAAGTAACAATGTAGCTGGTAAAAGTAACAATGTAGCTGGTAAAAGTAACAGTGTGGCTGGTAAAAGTAACAATGCAGCTGGTAAAGTAACAATGTAGCTGGTAAAAGTAACAATGCAGCTGGTAAAGTAACAGTGTGGCTGGTAAAGTAACAATGCAGCTGGTAAAGTAACAATGTAGCTGGTAAAGTAACAATGTAGCTGGTGAAAGCAACAGTGTGGCTGGTAAAAGTAACAATGCAGCTGGTAAAGTAACAATGTAGCTGGTGAAAGCAACAATGCAGCTGCACACAGGGAAGCAGGCAGGGACGGACTGCACCAATGTAAGCAAAGGAAACATGATGTGAAGGCTTTAATAGTTTTCCAAATGTATCTTCTTAATCTTAGAGAAACGCTTTAAGAATAGCTTCTGTGTGGAGTGGGGGGAAGGGTATCTATTTGAGGACGAGCTGGTGTGGCTCTCCCTCACCCCCTAGAGTTAAGACATGGGTAAGAGGGACGCTTTCATTTGAAATAGCATCTGCCAGCTGACGGAATTTTCACGTGTGTATTTGATCAGTTCACGGACTCATCGCCCTCCCTGCTCCCAGATTTACTTTCATTTTTCAGAATAAAAGGATATTTAGAATCGATCTCAGCTACTCTTAGTGGTGGTCATTTCTGGATGTTGGGTCTTGTGGGGATTTTAAAGTATTCATCTCCGCGTTACAATTCTTTATATTAGCCATGTGTCATTTTAATAATGCAATGGGGAATTTTTTAATTTAAAAAAGTGTAAACTTCTACTGAGACAGTTACGATGGGTAGCAGGGGTATCGATGGCTGTTCTTTTCTCCTTCTGTTTCCTCTCCCGTATTTTAAAAGTTCTCTCACCACAGCCACCAAACACACTGAGAGGAGCGGCCGGCACCGCCACGCAGCCGCGCCACGTCGCCCCCTCGCTGCGTGGCCCGTCCGCCCCGCCGCCCAGTGCCTGGCTGTCTCAGAGGACGAGGTCTTCGATGCCACAGAGCAGTGGGCAGTGTGACCAGCAAAGTAAAAACTGACACTCCTGCCAGGGTTTAGTTTAAAAATATAAATCGCAGGTCACACATCCACGAAGCAACAACATATGCCGCTCTGAGCAACACTCAACCCGAAAACTGTCAGCTCCTGTGGCTCAGGCGCCTGCGAGTGTTAGGGGTGCTGCCAGCCCCGGCGGCCGTGCTCTGGGGTCCTCGGAGCAGCTGTGGGGAGGGGGGGGGCGGGGGCCTCAGGCCCGATTCACAGGCAGGCACACTGAGCCCGGGGATGTGCTCCAGGTCAGCCCAGGGGCGTGCTCAAGGTCAAGCTGGGGAGCTCTGACTGCCCCTCCCCCACCCTGGGGAATAGCTCCTTCCTATGGGCTCTTTCTGAGTTCACACAGAGGATGCACGTGGCACCCAGAAGTTAAGGGGGAACTTAGAGACGAGTGTCCTCCTCGATGGTGGGGGAGACGCTGCAACAGGTCGGCAGTGGTTCATTGAACTCCTGGCACAGCGACCTAGCCTTCGGGGGCTGGGACAGCCCTTGTTTTAGACGAAGGTCACCAGTCGCCAGCCTCTGGTGGTGGGGGGTCACCAGGCAGGGTGCACAGCCGCTTCGGAGCTGGCCATCTGCGCGGCTGTGACTGCTGGAGGAGGGAGGCTTTCTCTTCGAACACGGGAGCTTCTGACTCTCAAGACAGCGCCTAAGGGGCGGCTCGTTGGGGCGGCCGCTGCAGAGTCTCCCGGTCTCATCTGGGGAGGAGTCTCCGGAAGCTCACGCCAGCTGCCTGCGTTCACCGGCAAAGCCCTGGGCAGCGTCCTGTGCGGGCCCCGGCTCCCCACGGTCACCCACTGCCTGTCCCTGGTCGCCAGCAGCCACCGTTCCTGCCTCCCGGGAGTGCGCCCAGCGCCCCCCTCGGCCCAGGGAGGCGGGAAGCCCCGTGCGGCAGCCCCCTCTGCACTGCCGCACCTTGACCCCCGCTCTGCCTAGGAAGTTGGAGGTCTCCCCCACAGCAGCCCGAAAGAGCTCACACGCGTGGGCACCTCCCCCACGGCGGCCCCAGCCAGCGGTTTGCGAGAGTGTCTCTGACTTCCTCCCCCCCCGCCCCAAGCCTGCGGCAAACCTCTCTCTAGAGCCCGATCAAAGCAGGCCTAGTTCCAGTGCAGCGGCGGGGAGGGGCTAGAACCCGGGGCCGGGCCTCCGCCTCATGCCCCCTTCCCACCACCCTGCCCGTCCTCAGGGGGTGCGGCGGCACCCTGTGGGCCCCCGCCCTGGGAACCGTGGCCTGTCAGACCCTCCTCCCTCCCAGCACCCGTGACCCGGCTCCCACGTGGCCTCTGCCCCCGGAAGTCCTTGGAGACTGGCGGACTGAAAATGGAACTCGGTTTCCTCTAGAGCCCGCCTGGGTCACAGCTGCACCTGGCACCGCGGTGACTCACGGTTTCCACCACCCGGGTCTGCGTGGGCCCACGGAACCCCCTCTGCAGCCCCCCTGCCCACCCCCTCCCCTCCAGGGCCGCCCCCCCGCCCTTCCAACCCTGCAGCCCCCGTCCGCCAGCTGGGACAGACCGCGGTCCCGTGGGAACACGCCACGCTCTGCCCCGCCTGGTGCGTGAACGGAGTCTGCGCTCGCCCCGGCGCTCCAGGCGCAGCCCCGGCCGGCGTGCACCGGGCCTTCATTGCCGTCGCTCCCCTGAGCGACACCGTTTACCCAGACCACACTCGCACCCCGCTTGCCCCCGCCAGCCCCAGCCCTTCTCGGCATTTCGGTCTGTCTGAGGGTCCGCTCCCCTCCTCCCACTGCCCGCCCTCGGCCCAGCCCTGCTGCTCCATCCAACCAGCTCGCCGTCGGCCTCACAGCTTCTGCCGACCCGCCTTCCCGGACACGGCCCTCCCCCGCGGCCCCCTTCCCTCGAGGGGACCCTCCCCCGTGGCCCTCTGTCCACATCATCCCAGAGACGACACTTGACCTTCATACTGACAGCTGCTAAATGTTCTCACAGCCTTGCTGCCACTTCGTCACCAAACCCAGACCGGAGAGAGAACCCAGGAGTAAATCCAGGACTGGGAGAGGCCCCCGCCTCACCAAGGTGACAGTGTCCGTGCGTGGCCGTGACGGACACCTAGGTGGGCCCCCCGCCAGGGCCGCCCACACTCTCCTGCCGGCCTCCGTCCCCCCCGCTGCCCTTCAGGGTCCAGCCCGGGTGGTGGCCCTGGGTGCCCCGTCTGTCACCTACACGGGGCAGCAAGTCCCCGGAGATGAGCTGTGTCCCTCCACTGTTTACCTCTCCAAGCACTGCCCCAGGCAGAGAGTTGCCTGTGACAGTGACCAACCTGGCGGTGCCCCTTTCCCCTGGGCACCGCTCCCGGGCCGGGTGCTGGCGGTTCTGCCCGCCAACCCTTCAAGGCCACCCACGTGGAAGGCGGTGTGAGGTTCAAGTGGAAAGCGGCCGTGTCCAGCTCAGGCAGGGGGCGCCCGGGCTGTGTGGGGGGCCCCTGGCCGAGCCGGGCTCCCACACGTGACACTGGGCACACTGACTTGCCCCTCCCCGTGCCCACGGGGTGTCCAGGGGCAGACCCCGAGTGTGCGGCCACCGCAACACCACGTCTGGGACAAGCTACTGGCAGAAAGTTTGCCGTGTTTCCGAGGCCTCTGGAGAGAATTTCAGGGTATGTGAGAAATGGTATGCTTGCCCGATTTTGCTTTTTCTACAAAAAAAAACCCGGGGTGCTCTTTCTTTTTCCTACCCTTGTGCAACCACCCCCTGAGCCTAGACCCCTCCCCGCCCCCCCGTCCCCCCGCACCTGGGAGTGTTTAAGAGACAGCAAACGGTGAACTCTTACCAACAAATTTCTGAGGCATAGAGCTCTTACGTTTGGCGACGTTACTCGCAAGCCTGTCCAGCACGAGGGCCCGCTCGGCCGCCGTCTTGCACAGGTCTTCCGCCATGTCGCCGTGGTTGGCTTCCTCCTTCAGGACTGAAGGCAAAGACAGCCGGAGAGGCCGGGTTAGAGAGGCGGGCAGGCGGGCGGGCGGGCGGGGAGAGGACCGGCGGCGGCGTCCGCCCAGCGTTAATCTGACGGCTCTGACACGCCGACAAAGGCCGGGCTCGCGGCGGAGATTACTTCTAATCTTCCCAGAGGACGGAGCGCCGAGGCCCACCTGCTGAAGGGGCTGCGCCTCCGCCCCCGGGACCCCCAGGCCGAGCCTCGTGACTGTCACCGGGGAGCAGGCTGGGACTAATCGTGTCTGATGAGGGGTCTTAACTGTTCACAGGCGCCCAAATCCGCTAACTCGGTCCGCCCCCCCGAGCAGCGGAGAGCTGTCAGAGCCAGAGCGGATCGGGGGTCTGACTCCTACCCCGGGCGCGGCGAGCCCAGGAGCAGAAGAAACACTCGAGACGCCCCAGCTGACGCTGACGCCGGCCTCGCGGGGAGAGAGCCCCGGGCCCCGGCCCTGGACGCACACGCACCCTCGGCACGACCGACGGTGCCCTCGGACCCCGGGGACGGAGGGGCCGCGGGGCAGCTGCAGATGGAGGGCGGCGTCCTGGGCCACCTTCGGTTTTCTCGGGCTGCCTCTCTCTTCCCGTAACCGAGGACACGGCTTTGGGTCCTGCACGGTCTCAGCTAGTTTTACGACTGGAGTTTGGAGATGGAACTCTTCCATCTCCCTGGAATGTACCCCCAGGTGCACGGAGCTGAACATGTACACTGACTGCCCTCCTAATAGGTCACGGATCCTTCCAGCGCAGCGCCTGGACAGTCCTCACAACTCCCGCCGCGGGTGTCTCTCTCTCTGGGGCCTCGCGGCGTGTATCCGTTTCCGCCGCAGCCCCGTCCGCCCCGCCAGCGGCCCTGCCGCCGCTGCACTTTGACGCAGCAGGAGAGACAGTGCTCTTCCTTCCAACAGCTGCCACCCCCCCCGGGGTTTTGCAGGTACACTTCGTGATGCGTGGCTTCCAGATCCCACTAGGGCGTCCAAAGCCACCTGATGTGCAGCCACACCTGGGCTCAGGGACACGCGCGTGCAGCGTCCGGCCCTCTGACCCCACCCGCCTGCCACGGTACCTTTCTTCCTCATCTGCCGTGCTAGCTTTCCCCCTCGTGTCCCGCGCATCACCTGCTAAGGTCATGTCTAATTGTTTTCTGTCTCCAGGGCATCCTTACGAATGCCACTTTGAACAAAAGCGTATTTCGAAGTGGTCGGTATCACAGGTGTGTCGTTTTGAGCATTAGAAGTGAGCTTCTCACTAAATGCACAAACACGACACCCTGGTTTCTATGAGAGGTGCACACAGGACCTGTGAAGTTCAGGGTCACCGGCCACACTTGGGCCCGTGGGGCGGGCAGGCTTCCCTCGGCGTCTGCCCTGCCCTTCCCTGAGAGCAGGGCGCTGTGCCCCCCGATCCCCCCGGCCCTTCCTCAGCGGGCTCCCTCTCTGCCAGGCTGCGGGCCCCTGCGGGCCGGACCCTCAGAGTGCCCAGTGAGGACAAGTGACCCCCCACCCCCAACCCCTGGCCACTCGGCCCTTCGCTGGACTTCCTGCTGAGGACTCGTGACTCCACCTGCTCCCCTAAGGCTCACGTGAGGCTGGTGTGTTTTGTAGGGACATTGAGAGACTAGTATAGGTGACCGAAATGCTTTATACTTAGGGACACTGTACTTAGGAAAATTAGTCCCTCCTGCACCCTGTCAGCTAGGTTCTGTTTGTACCTAGTCCAAAGGATGGCTCCCCAGCTGGGGGGGTGGGGGTCCCCCTGAGCACTGGGGTGGGGGCTGCTGTCTGGGGCACGGGAGGACCAGGAGGGGGCGCGGCAAAGCCACGCGGCCGGGAGCCCCCACTGAGGCCCCCCGCCTGCCCTCGGACCCCAGACGTCCTCCGGGCGGACCTGCACTCAGGGGCCTCTGTGGCTTCTGAGCCCCCGCAGCCTGCGCCGCCCAGGGGGGACCCCCCCATCGGGGGATGCAGACAACGTATGTGGGGGGGGTCAGAAGGAGCACGTCAGGTCAGGGCTGCGCCGACTCGGGGCCCGGGGGAGCCGTGAGTGTGTTTGCTGTGGACATGGGAGCTCCGGGACTCGCCGAGAGGCGAGAGCTGAGTGTCGGGCCTCAGGTGCCGGGGGGTGTGCGGCGCTGACCCCTCGCTCACACCCCCTCCTCCTCCCCTGCTCTTCCGGCCGGGGGGGGCGGGGTGGGCAGGAGGCGCACCCCACGGAAGAGGGGGGCTCGGGGCCCGAGCGGGAAGCTGCCACCGTCCCTCAGTCCCGGGGACGGCGGGGAGACCGTGGGCCCCTGCGCCTCGTCTGCCCTGTCCGTGGGCCCCGCGTGCGGACCGGACCGTCACGGGGAAACGCTCACTGTCCCACGTAACGGGGTTGGCGCCGCGCTCCCGCGTCCTTGGTGAGTGCGTGTGGGGCGGACAACGGCCGTTCAGCGGCAAACCGGCCGCGCTCATGCCTGAGACCCGCTCGCTGATTGTTCGCAGAAAGTATACTGTCTGAGCGTGCGCACTTTATTGCGAAAGCAGCATACACCGTCCTCTCGTCCCTCGGTCTCCCACCTCGGGGCCTGGCCAGAAACCAGTGACTGCTGCACGGTCCTTCCTGCTTTTAACATCTGCTCTCCTTCCTCCGCGGACCCACAGCGCCTCTCCATGCTGGGGGCCCGCCCCGGACCCTGAAGGAAGCTACACGGTCATCTCACCACCCATTCCACGCGGGGGGGGGGGAGGCCCAGGCACAGCCGCCGCCAGCCCGGGTGAGGGTCGGTGGGCCGGGGACAGAGCCAGGACCTGGGGAGTCCCGTCCCACGCGGCCGCTCCGGGCCAGGACGTGTGACTCTCCCCCTCATCTGACCCCTCGTCACCCCCCCCGTCCCCCCGCCTCCGATGGCCTGCGTGTCCCCAAGCCTGAGACGGCCGCCGAGCTGCACACAGAGAAATGGTCACACACCCCAGTCTCACGTTGGCTTGACCACGACAAAAAGATACAATACTCAAAGAAAACTTGAGTGTAAAAAATATCTGTCCCTAGTGGGTTTCCTTGACGAGACAGCCACCAGTGTCGGAGAGCTGCCTGAGACTTCCTCCCTTCCCAGCCATTAACTTGGCGGCGCCCCCTCGGTCTGGGACCGGCGTCCCAACGGCCGCGCTAACTCAGCCGTGTCTGGGGAGAGACGCCTGCAGGTGACCTGCTCAGAAATGTCTTCTGCCTCAACGAGACAGGGGGTGCCCTTGCTAGCACCACCGTCCCCCCCTGAGTCGACGCAGCCCCTGGGCCGGAGTCCCCCCATCTTTTCCTTCAAACTGTTTAAGACGGGGGCCAGGTACGCTCTGGAGATGCAGCCCAGTGCGAAGCATCGAGCCCTCGAGGACGGGGGGCCGGTCCCCGAGTCCGGGGACAGCAGCCCTGCCGCCGACCGCCAGGGCTTGCTCCCCGCTCCCGGGCTGGTGCCGCCGGCCAGCACCGAAAGCAGCCCGGAAGCTCTTATCAGAAAAACTTCATGAAAATGGTGTTTTCAAACAAGATTTCACATCTTGTCTTGGTTGCTGGGCACAAAGAGGCAATCAGAACTCCAGGTTCAAAAAGAAAATGACCAAAACCCAAAACAAACAAATAAACAAAACCAATGTCAAGGGCCCCTAGCACCTTAGAAGAGGGAGGGGTTTAAGGTCCAGCTCCCTCCGGTGACACGGGCCTGCGCTCTGAGTGGGCGTGTGTGTGTGGGGGGGGGTCGCTGGGTCCCGGCAGGCGGGCGGGCGGGTGGGCGGGCAAGCCCGGGGCGGGGTCTGGCCCCCGAGAGCGGCCGTGGCGCTTACCTGGGTACAGCGTGCCTGGGAGGCCCATGGTTTGCAAGTAGTTGTGGCAACGCTCTTTATGTTCCTCTAAAGAGCTTCGCTGTTTATAGCTTCGGCCACAATATCCACATTTGTGAGGCTTACCAACTGCAGAAAACAGAATGGAGTTCAAGTCCCCAGTTAGACGCCGGCCTTACGGGTGGGGGGTTGCAACACAGACACGCCCGAGAAGCCGGAAGACGCTCCACCCCGGAGAGCTCACAGCACCGTGCGCTCGGGCGACACGTGCACGGCCGAGGAACACCGGGGACGCCGAGGGGGTCCTGAACTGCCCCGAGACCTGCCGTGGGTCAGGCTCCGTCCCAGTCGGTCCCCTCTGCCGACCCCGGGCCTCTCCGGCCGGCCTCAGGCGCTGACACGTGTCCCGTGACAGGAGGGCACGCACCTCCGTGGCGCCACCGTGCCGAGAGGCCCCCCGGGCCGAGGCGGGAGGAAGGGCGTGTGTGTTGGCGGCTGGATAACAGTCAGATTTGTCTGCGCCCGTCTCCCCGGGGGCCAGAGCCTCCCCCACCAAAGTCAGCTCCCTCCCAGGGTGCACGCTGGGTGATCTGGGCCTCCAGGACACCGTCAAGGTAAATATCGTCCATGAGAGGAGCCTTTGTTTTCCCAGACGCGTGCTGTTCCTAGAAGGGCCCCGTCCAGCGGGACCCCCCGAGGACCTAGGTACGGACCCCAGCAGCACCCCGGTTGTGGCCGGTCCTCGCACGGCGGCCGCCGGCCGCCTGGGGCTGCATGCGGAGCATTCGCCCAGCGGTCACTTTGTTTCCCGGATTCGATTCCGACCCGAACGCCAGGCGTGGCTGGCGGCTGCGGCGCGGAGCAGCCCAGCTCCGGACGGCGGCCAGGGGCGTCGCAGCGCAGGGAGGAGCCTCCTGGGGCGGCCAGTCTCCGGACTCCCACGCGCAGCATTGCCGGGGCGAGGGGGGTGCGCGTCTTTGACTGGTCACGTAAGGAGCACAGATTTCCGTCCTAAGGCCAGAATCGTCTTCCTTCTCAGGGTGTTGGGTGTTGCATCCTTGAAATTATTATATAAACATCGACGCCAGCTAAATAGGAATCTTGGGTGAAACGGTTTGACCAAAGCTTGCACTGGGTAGCTCTCTTCCTTAGGTGGACAGAAGCTGTCATTTAAGAAGACTAAGATGAAAAAAACAATCCCCTCAAAGTTTAAGTTCCGGAACATCTACCGTAATGAGGAATCAAAGGACCTTTGTCTGCAGCAGGGGTCGTAGCCCTAGCAGCAGGGGTCGTAGCCCTAGCAGCAGGGGTCGTAGCCCTAGCAGCAGGGGAATGGCGCCGACACACACGGTGCGGCCTAAAACGGCGTGTTGCACGGAGCGCTGCCTGTAACAAGGAAAAGGACGCAGGTGACCCCTCAGCGTCCTTCCCTGAACGAGCTGGGGCTTTAGCAGCTTCCTGGGTCACGGCCGTGGGTCTAGGTGTCCGTGTCTCTGAGCAAGTGGCCGGCGTTAACTCCGGGACCCCAGAAATGCGTTTGTGGGGATGGCAGCAGCACAGCCTGTCCTGGGGCGTCGCCCCGCGTTCTTCTGGGTGGAGGTCTCCGGCTCAGCTTGCTGCGCCCAGAGAGAGCAGTAAAGATGGGGGGTTCCCTTCTCTGCCGGCCACGCGTCCCCCACACCCCGTCTCTCCTGGTATCAGCGCCGGATACATCACCACTGATGGCTGGGCAGCCTCCGCACTGTGACTCCGGAGGCCAGGGCAGCGGCCCGGTCACAGCGGAACGGAGTGTGGCCACGTCTGAGCGGGCAGACGCAGGCCGCAGCCGTCGTCTCACTGTGCTGCGGTCTTCTGGCAAAACCGAGTCGTTTCTGCCGAGAGCTGCGTCCGTGGCCCCTCCGGGCGTCAGAACCCTGGGCAGCCCTGGGCCCGAGGCGGCTTTGCCCCGGCAGGAGGACCGGCTCACCCGGAGGTGAGCCCGCTGATAGGAATGCACCGTCCAGGGGCTGCCGGCGCCACAGAGCTTTCCCCGGGTCTGAGCAGGGCGGCGCCAGGTCCCGCAGGGAGCCGGCGGGCGTGCGGCCGCAGGGACCAGGCACGTGGAGGTGGACGGTCCTGACGTCCCAGCGGGGACCAGAGAGAGCGGCTTCGCGCTGAGCGCTGAGGCTGGCTCGCGGGAGAGGTTTCCGGGGGGAGTCCTTGTGCCCCGGGGACGCCGGGGACGGTGCGGCGGGCGCTCGGTGGAGGACCCGCCCGTGCGGGCAGCTGTGCGTTCAGCCAGCCCTGCCACGGTCTCAGGCGCTGACGTCCCCTCGAAGCTTCAGAAGTGGCGTCCGCCCAGTCTCTCCGCCCCAGGCCCTGCTGGGCACCGCACGCGGACTGCCGATGGCCACGCCGGAAGCCTGCGTCCGGCCCCTCGCGCACCCTCACCTCTGCGGGGGGCCACGCACGCCCCTCATCATGGACATGTGGAAACGTTTAAAAATGCCCACCGTCACGTCGTCGCCGTGCCGCCCTGGGGGAGCCACGATTCTCCCTGCCCCCTGCAGCACCGGCCTCCCCGGGCTGCAGCACGCACCCGGTCCTCCATGCGGGGGGTGGGTGGCCTTGGCCTCACGGTCACCCTCCCCGACCTGCCCGCTCCACAGGAAGGAAGGAAGGACTCCTCAGCTCTGTACGGCCCCTTCCTCGGGTGTGAAGACCCGGACCCCGACCACCACGGCCCACAGCGAGGAGTGTTTTGGGAGCCTCCTCCATGGACGGACCCCCGGGAAGGGGGTCAGGGCAGAGCAGTGAGGGCCCGGCCGGACGCGGGGGCTCCACCCCCAGCCACCCCCACGCCCTGGCTCCTGCGGGAGGACAGCAGAGCTGCATTGGCTACCGTGTGCCCAGCGCCCCTGCCTGGGGCCACTCACAGAACCGCACGCTCAGCCTGGACAGCTCTGAAGGGCAGCCTCAGACCCCCGCCCTCAGCCTGGACTCGAGCTCTTCTCTGCGGGGGTCTCTCCTGACGCCCAAGGCGGCCTGTCCCCTCTCGGAGCCCCCGCCGCCCCTCGGACACTGGGTCACAGCCCTGGGGGGGGGACACTGGTGCTTTGCCACTTTGCCTTCGTCTCCTCTGCCGGGGGACGAGGTCCCTGAGGGGCTGCGTACTCGGGTGACCAGGAAACGAACACAGCACGTGACCTCCGGCCTCTGACCCTCCTGACACTCATCGCGTGTGGGAAGGACATGGCGCGAGCCCAGGATATCCCCTGCACACAGCGTCCCTGCTCGGGGGTGGGGGCGCTGGTCCGAAGGCCCTTCCTGTCCCAGCGCCCTGGTCCGGCAGAGTCCCCGACACGGGCTGGTTTGCACGGACAGCTCCATGGGGCCGGGACTGCCACCTCCGGCCCAGGGCCCCCGCATGGCTGCAGTCCCCCTGCTCTGGCCTGTGAGGCCACCGGGCCGCCGGATGACGGAAAAGAGCAAGAAAGACTCCCGAGGAGGCGGACGACCTGACCCACTCAGGGGTGGCAGAGGGAGGGCCTGGATTATTTGGGGTGCGTCTAGCCGAATCTGCCAACTGGCCTTCCGAGGAGGCGCGCCTGGTTCCGGGGCGGAGGAATGGTACCGGGGCCCAGTGGGGGGGGGGGCAGCATGCCCTCCGCGACAGCGTCCACCTGCTCAGGACAGGGGCCCTCATCACCTCTGCAGTGACAGCTCCTGAAATCCTCTGCATAACCCAGTCACGCGTGTGGCTCCACTCGCAGCCCAAAGATGCGGATCTGGGAGCTTCCTGTGTGCTCGCACCAGGCCCGGCAAAAGCGCGGCGGGGACGTCCTTTCTGCAGGCCACTTACCTGGCCAGGCGGCTCGGGCCTCTTCTGAAAGCTCTGGCTACGGTGGGGCTTGGTGTGCGAGGTTCCCGCCCGCCCGACCCCCGCCTCTCTGGCTCACCCGCCAGTCGGGGACCCTGCCGCCACCGCCACCACCGTCCTAGGGGCGGCCAGAGGCCACCGACACAGGGCTGCCCCGGGCACCGGCCCCCACGCGCCCGCCCGCGCCCCGAGGACCTACCGGAGTGCGTGCGCAGGTGGCCCGTGAGGGCGTCGCGCCGGCGGCAGGCGTAGTTGCAGAGGTGGCACTTGAAGGGCTTCTCGCCCGAGTGCAGCTTGATGTGCCGCAGCAGGTTGCCCTTCTGCGTGAAGGAGGCCCCGCACTGGCTGCACTGGAACGGCCGCTCTCCTGCGGGGAGACGGGGGTCCGTGAGCGCGGCCGGCGGCTGGGGACCCGGGGGGCGCGCGGGCCACGCGGTGCTTTCCCACGGGGCCGGCGACTCCCACCGGCGGCAGCCTTGATCGAACATGAGGCTTTCAGACGCAACCTGCCAGCTTCTTAACGCTTCACTGCCTGGGTCAATTTGATCTGAAAATCTAATTTTTCCCCCTAAATCAGAGCGGCACATCACAATGCAAATTCAAACTCATTTAAATAAAGTGACTGCAACATTTTGTGATGAAGAGCCACTCTTCCTGATCAGCAGTTTTGGAATAAACCAATATCCAATTTTGCGTGTTGTGGCATTTGGCGGGGTTTTTTAATGTGGCTTTTTTCAAAGGGTCTTTAAAATATGCCACTGAAGCAGCAAAATAAAAAGGAAACTCATTAAAAATGCATTTCAGGATCACAAGTTCATTTCAGCGTTACATTCTTATATTTAAATGAAAGGCAGTTCATTATAACAGTTATAATAACTTCTTTTCATTTACATCTCCCTGTATTTCCTTTTCAATTTCTTCTCCATTACCTGTCTGTCCCTACACAGGCAGATCTGGAGGGAGAGAGAGACGGAGAGAGGCCAGCGGGACGAGGAGTGAGGAAGCCGGAGGGAACTCCACAGCATCCCGAGAGCCCCCCGTCTCGGCCCTGCCCCCCTCACACACCCTGGGGCCCCAGGAGCCTGTGCCCGGGAGACAGGAGACAGTTTCCCTGCAGGGCGTCTAGGGTGCGATCGGGCTGTCCCTAGGAGTCCTCTCCCAGGTGGTGCCGCGGGGGGGGTGGGGGCGGGTGGGCGGCGACCCTCTCGTCCGAGGGCCACGCGGGCCACGGGTGTGAGATGCTCAGGGGCAGCCCCGCGGCTGGGGGCCCGGGTCCGCGGCCACAATGTGCGCCGCTCACTTTCAGGACTGAGGCATTTGTCACGTGTGAGGAGCTGTGACGGCCCTCTCACGAACACACGCCGTGTCGTTCTGCAGAACTGCTCTGCGGGACCGCGGCCACGGCTGCTGAGATGCCGTAAGAGCGCGTGCTCCCAGGAGCACGTTTTCCCTCGGGAAACCGGAGCACGGGAAAACGCACATTTCCCAAGCCCCCCAGGGATTCACGCGGCGCGACGCTGGCAAACGAGGTGCCACTGTCAGGGGTGACTCCGTGGCAGCCCCTCTGGGCCCCTCAAACCTGCACCTGCGCGGCGGCGTCCTTGTCCCCTCTGCTGCTGGGGGGCGGGCAAGGGAGAGGCGCCGCTCTGGACCCCGGAGCGACCGACCACGGCGCTCAGACGCAGACCCATCATCAGAGGGGCCCGGCACTAACCGGGCCGCCCTGGCTGCCCGCCCAGGCGTCCACCCGGCGTGGACGCGGCCAGGCCGAGGAAGGGTGTGCGTCCACCGGCGGGAGCCGGTGGTCGTCTGACTGGAGCCTCCCCTCCTCTCCCCCGAGTCCTGCTGCTGGCCAGGCAGCCCCGGGGGGTGCCCAACCCGGGGACCGCCTCACCTCCCACCAGAAGCACCCCCGGGCCCTGCCCACACGCGCGTGTGGGAAGGCCTGCGTCATGTGCTAAGGAGGGGAGAGGGCCCCCTGCACACTGGGACACCCAGGCTGGGGTCCTGGAGGGACCGCCAGCTGGGGGCCTCCTGCCACGCGATGCTGTGGTGAGGATGCGGGGCCTGTCTGCCACGAGTGTGTGTGTGTGTGCGTGTGTGTGCACGACCCAAAGCTAGAGCCCTCCCCACGGACGAGGTGCGGGGGCTGCTGGGGGCTGCAGGGGGACTCTGTGGGTGAGCCAGGGCCTCGCGGGGACAGCAAGGCCAGGCCTCGGGCGCTGTGCTCCCCCCACCCCCCCACCCCTCTTCCCCAGAACAGGACAGGAAAGGGAGGAGGAAAGGCAGCCGTTTCTTCAAGAGTGAAATTGGGCTCCCAGTTTGAGTCACTGGTTCCAGGAACCCCGCTGTGCCGGGGCCGCCCTCCCGCCCGCAGCTCTCCTGGGAGTCTCCCTGCCTGGCGGCCTGGGTGAGGCGCGGGCCTGGGCAGAGCGCCCCCCGAAGGGACGGCCCGGGGAGCAGGACTCACGTCCCGTCCCTCCCCAGGGGTCAGCGGCGCAGGTGGGAGCAGGGTGGGGCGCGGGGGGGCGCAGTTGCCATGATTGAGGTGCTTTTGGGGTCTTTAGTGTTCAGAGCCCATGGTTTACACCAGCCACGCTGCACACCGCCGGGAGGGGGCGGCCCTGCGTCGGTCTCTCCCGGGCACCCCGCCCTCCGGGCACACCCCACATGGTGGGAGGAGCCACTCCTCTCCCGTGGGTGTGAAAACGGGGAGGCTGGGCCGCACACGAGGGCAGTGATGTTCAGGTGTCGACACGCCCTTCGACGGGGCCCCCGAGCTCCACACCGGGGTGGCGTCCCCGGCAGGGGGGCTGGCCTGCGGGCGTGACAGTCACTCGGGAAGGCGATCCCGGGCACCTGACTCGCTCATCGGGGGCGGGGCCAGGTCCTCACTCCTCAGGGGACGGGAGTGACTTTGGTGGTTCCTAGGCTCCCAGAGGAAGGGCCCCCGAAAGGTCACGTCTGCTGTCCGGTCCTCCGCTGCCGCCTGCCGACGCCCAGGCTCCCGGCCCAGCACCCAGGCGCTCGCTCTCCGGGGCGAGCCAGACGCCGCCTCTTCACGGGACCCCTGTGGGTCTCCCACGGTCTTTAAGGGGGAGCAGCGCTGCTCTAGCAAGGTTTACACCTGCAGGATTCGGGGCAGGACCGGCGATGCCTTTTCCAGCACATTCTACTCAGGGCCCAGGAACACGGACACTCCACTCAGGGCCCAGGAACGTGGACACTGCCCAGCACATCTACATGGTCAGGCTGACTTTGCCCGGGCGACCCACCCCACAGCCGCCTGGGGCCCTCTCTGTCCATCACGCAAGGGGCAGCGCCTTCTGGGCACAGCTGCAAGTTCCCTGTTTCAGCCTTTTTTCAAAGCAACAACAACAACAACAACCACCACCACCGAGAGGGCCAGGCAGGAACGCTCGCTCACACTGCTGGCCGGTAGCGCCCACTCCCGGGGTTTCTGGTTCTGCCAACAGAGGGCGGGAGTGTGGGCGGCTGCCTGCGGGAACAGGTGGGCGGGAGCGGCCGTGCGCTCAGCGTGTCCGCCCCGGCAGCTTCTCCCTTACAATCGTCCTGCCACCGGGGCAGGCGCCCTTGCGGTGTGGCGACCCAGTGCGCCAGGGTTCGACTCGTCGGTCAGACGTGTATGGGGGGACTGCGCACTCAGGAGGGCGATTCAGCTGGGCCGGCTGCGGCTCCCCAGGAGCGCAGGGGCCGGCCACCGCCGCGGGGCCTGCCGAGCGCCTCTCTGGCCGGCCCAGACCCGCCTTGGCCCGGCTTTGCCCCTCTCCCGGCCCTTGGGCGTCTCACTGGCTGCTGGGTGGGGGCGGAATACTTTCAGGAGTAAGTGGCGCATCCGGAAAAGCAGTTTGCTCCGTTTCAGAAAACAAGTTTTCACAGAAAAGGAATGCTTGCTGGAAGAAAACGCACTTTCCGTCTTTCCCCAGAGGGACGACGAATGGGAGTCCTCCTGCCAGGAACGGCCCCGATTCCAGCAGAAACGTGGCAACACCAGAGCTATCTGGTCTACCCGACACCCCCGGCTCCGCCGCCCTGCGACTCCCCCCGAACTCTGGCTGCGTTCCCGGTGCCCCTGGACCTGCTGGACTCGCCCGAGGCTCCCTCCCCCCCGGGATCCCGCGGGGGTCCGCTGCGTCTCCACGGTGTGGTGTCCACCTGCATGACTGCCCCTCCTCCCACGGATGGCGCTGGCCGAGGCTGGCATCAGGATGACCACGGATGCCCCTCCCAGGCCACAGGGACTCGGGGCTTCTGCGTGCTATGTCCCGATGGCCAGGGGCCGCTGCGGTGGGGGAACGCACTGTCTCGCTCACCTCTACGACAGGGGAATTGTGTTTCTGCTGCATTCAGAGCAGGGAGGGGTATGTGCCCAGTTGTACATAAACGCACCGCATTAACACGGTTTTCTGAGGACCCCCCAGGGCTGTGAGAGGTGACCAGGCAGTTCTGGTGGAAAATATGTTCCTGGTCGACCCCGGACCTCCTGCTGGGCACACGGAGGGGGCAGGATGGGGCCTTTCCCGCCCCCGCCCCCACGTGAGTGTGGGCGCAGCCATCGGACACGGGACTCTCCTCGCCCCTCAGGTTTCGGACGCGGGGGCACTGCACTCTCTCATCCTTCCACTGCCCCCGACGGACGGGGGTTCGGGCGTGAGAGTCTTCACCGACTTTGGACTCACAGACTCGTGACTCCGGTCTCGCCCACGGGGCCGAGATCTGGCCGGGACTCTTTCTGGAAGACGCCTTCTGCGGGAGTTGCACCACTCGCTGGCGTTTCCGCGGGCCCAGCCCCTCTCGTCCGAATGGGACGCGGGCTCACGGACTCCAGGTTTCTCAGTGGACAGCGCGGGGCGTGCATTTTGTTGTGTTCACGTTTTCGTTTGGGTTTGAGCCGTGTGCCCCATGCACCCTGACCATGCCTGCTGCCGCCCCCCGGGCTCAGAGAGAGCGACCCCCGCCACCCCCTCCCCAGCACTCGCATCCGAGGCTGTTCAGCGTTCTGCTTGTTGCTCCAATGTCCAGGGTCGAACCAGTCCCGTTGGAAGCCCCAGGAGGGGGGTGCATGCCCTGCACGCCCCGTATGCCCCCGCAAGCCCCGTGGCTCCGCCCACCCGTGCGTCGCGCCCCCGGGACGTCCGCTCGCCGCGCCCGCGCGCCGCGCCCGCCTGCCCCGCGCCAGGCCTTACCCGTGTGGCTCCTCTTGTGGACCATGAGCACATTGGGGCCGATGCACACGATCCCACAGACATCACACTTCAGTTTGCCGTTAGGCAGGCGGATGCCTCCTGCTCCTGGCACGGCTCTGCCGCCGGGGCCACTGTGGGAGCCAGCCACGTCCTCGCCCGCCGCACCGAGCACGCGCAAGTCCTGGGCACACGCGTCCCCATCCACCTCACAGGCACGCCCATTCTCTTCGTCACTCTGAGTCTCTACTTTAACATTACTGGCTGAAAGACACAACACAGCGGCCACTCAGTGTCATCGCAGGGGACAGGGCACAGCAGCACACGGCCCGCGGCAGCCCGGGCTTCTCCGCAGAGCTTCTCCGCGGGGACGCCGGCCCGCCTGCCCCTCCGCAGGTCCCAGCGGCAGGCTCCCGGGCGTCCCCTGTGGACTGGGGCCCTCGCTCTGAGCACGCTCGGGTCCCCGGCTCTGCGGGGACAGCCTTGGGCGCCCGGCAGTCACCGGAGGTGGAGCCTGCACCCCTCCCCCCACCAGGTGAGCCCCTCGCACCAGGATGGACCGCCCCGTCAGCTCCTCCCGGGCTGCGACCTTGTCTGGCAGGGTCCCCTGCGAGTGGCCATCGAGTGTGAGAAACTTCTGTCCCTTCCGTGGGTCACAGAGTGACAAACGTGGGAACCAAGCCCAGCAAATGGGGTGTAGGTAGACTCCTGAGCACAGGTCCCCGGAGGAAGACTTTGCTTGTTTCTTCCATGCACGGTGGCTCCAGCCCCTTTCATTTCATTTCACGGGGGACACGAGAGCTGGGTGCTGGCCCACAGCCATGAGCTCCGCTTTGCTCCAGGGGCCCGTGGCAGTGGCTGTGAACTTGGGAGACGGAGACTAGTTTCTCATGGCAAAGCTGTGCGCGCAGGGGCCACGGGCTGGTGCTGACAAACACAGTAACCACCGTCCGCCCCACACTCGCCTTCCCCTTGCGTCACGTTCAGGGTCAAGGTGCACGTCATTCACGGATGTTTCCCGGCAAAGGAAACAAGAGGGGTTTTGTTTGCGCCCTTCTGAGATGCGTTACCATGGAAACCGTCCCCTGCCTCGGTCCCTACACCTGAGTCAGAGCCGGCCGGCGAACCACGGTGTGGACGTGGCCCCGGACCCCGACGGGCGTTCTCAGTCGGTGGGTCCCCGGGTCCCGATCCCTGGCCCGGCCGCACCCACCTCACCTGAGAACCAGCAAGAACAGCGAGGTCTGCGCCCCCCACCCCAGATGCCCTGAGCCAGCGTCTCTGGGGGGGGGGCTCCGTGTCCCACACTGTCCCGAGCTCTCCCCCCGCCCCAGGGGACTCCGGTGCGTGCTCACCCGCTGTCTGAATCAACTCAGTTAACGGTGCGGTCCCACCCAGCTTTCCCAGCAGCCCTCTGGAGAGGAGGCTCACAGACAAATGAGCGAAGGGAACGAATTAGCAGGGACCTGGGCCACAGCAAATGGACTTTGAGGCCCCGGAGGGAGGGGCTGCTCTCCCCATGAGACCCAGCATCCCACAGGCGTCTCTCCAGGCAGGCGACGCCCTGGATCGGGGTTCCAGACCCCAGAGCCCGAAGGACCCTGCGTCCCCGGCTCCTGCCGACCTCATGCGGCTGCCAGCAGCTCAGCGAGGCAGGAGACGGGGCGGGCAGGGAGGCCGTGTGCCAGGGGCACGGGCGCTCCCCGGGGTCCCTGCCCCCTGGCGCGTGCCATGCACCTTTCCCCGGGGCCTCCCTGCCCGCCAGCGTCCGCCCCGGGAGTGTGACCTCACAGCTCAGAGACCTGTGAGCCCCTGGACCTGGAGCCGCGTCCCGTCGTCCCCTTGGGGTCTGCGAACGGAGGTCAGAGCACAGGGCAGCAAGTGAGCCGCGGGTGCGGCCTGTCCCCCAAGGCGGAGCTGACGCCCCGGCTGCAGTGTGAGCGGGGAGCCCAGGGCCCTAAGGGGGAGGCAGCGGAGGCCCCCGGACAGACAGCTGCGGGGCACCCCTCCCGTGTCCACCCGGCCCTGTTTCGTGCTTTTAGAGGCCCCCCCCCCCCCGCGGAAAGTGCCGACTCTTGTTCCCCAAAGGCACCTGTCAGCAGAGGGCTCATAGCGCCCACTTGCTCTGGGCCCTCAAGAACGACAGGTGTGTCTGTGACCCCGAGGTGTGCCCGGGGCTGTGCTGTCGGTGACAGCGTGAGGCTAGCAGAGCAGAGGGTGACGCTTGGGTTTCTGACGCCAGAGGCGTGCGTTCCCAGAGGGAGGCTGCAGAGGAGCAGGCGGCACTGTGTCAGGGTGGGGACAAGGACAGCGTGGAGGAAGGCCAGCCTGCATGTCACCTTCCGACCACAGGAGGCCCCCAGCCGGGAGGCCAGAGGCTCAGGAAGGAGGGACTGTCTCACGACCACGCCGTGGGGCAGGGGTCTGAGAGCTGACCCGGAGCCCCTGGGGTCAGCAGCAGGTTTGCAGGCATGGGGGCCAGCCACCCCGGGAGCATCGGGGACCGCCAGGCACGGTGTCAGCGGGGTCTGCCCTGAGCCCGAGGAGGCACAGCCCGAGGAACAGAGTTCAGGACCCCGTCCTGAGCTCTAGGTCCCTGGGAAAATGCAGGCGAACCCTGATCTCCATGGCGAAGACCAGGAGCCACGGATGAGGGACCTGGACGGGGCAGAGGGCAAACCCCACATGCATTTCGCAGCCGGAGTCTGAGCGTGTGAGAGCCACCAGCTGCTCTCGCCCTGGGGACCAATTCCAGGCCTTTTTACACCAGAAAAGGGCTGTGGGGACCCAGAGACGGAGGGGCTGGCTGCCGAGACCAGGGGCGTCGGTGACAGCAAAGTGGCCGCACCGTCGGCCGAGGGTGTCCCATTCAAGGGCAGGCAAATGCTCCCTGAAATGGGGAAGGTCTCCTCTTGTGTGGACCTGTGTGGACCCGTGTGGACTGGCACCGGCTGCCAGAGGACGGGGCCGCCGTGGAAACGGCCTCCCGCCCAGCTGGGAGGGGAGCATGGGCCGCGCGCTCGTCATGTTTGCAGGCGGCAGGAACCAGGGACCACACTTCATGGGCGTCTGGAACCCCACTCCCCACCTGGCGGACACCTGGCGGCCTCCGTGAGGCGCCGCGTTGGGCTGACAGCACGGAGCACCAGCCGGGACCTGTTCCGCCCTCACCCCGACCCGGCCCCGCCTGGCCCCGCCTGGGGCCCCATTCCATCACCGAGCGGCCCGCCTGGCCTCCCTCGAGAGAGGGGGGGTGTCTTCAACCCTGAGCCAACACCTGCTCTGCCTCCTGGGGGCTGTTTGAGTTTAGGAAAAGCTGAAGGCTTTCTGTTACTCTGTCTATGTTGTTAGCCGCACTGCAGTGCTAAGAGCGGCCCCGGGCCCCTGAGTAGTGGGAGGGGGACTTCAGCTGGGACAGAAGCCACTGTCACTCACAGGTCTGGAGAATCCCGGGGCCTGGGGGTCGGCGGGGCCGAGGCCAGACCGGTCTGCTGCCCGGCGCTGTGCACTGTCCCAAACGGCCCCAAGAATCTCCAGGCAGTGCCCCCCCCGCCCCCAGAAATGGGTCACGCTGCCTCTTTGTGCCCCTCTCCGGGGGCATGTGTCTTTATATTCGATGGCCGGGCGAACAGCCGGCGTTCAGGCCACAATTTTCTATCGAGACACTATTCCGGAATCGTCCCCGTAATGGGAGTTTGGGCCACGGGAGCTTGAAATGCCCACTATGTTAAATGAGAACCCGGGAGACAGAAATAGTCCTGTAACCGCCGCGACCAGGCCGTTAAAGTCAAATGGAATGAAAATGTTTATGGTTGGTCTGGAAGGAGGGTCATTATGCGACGATTCGGGGTGAGGAGAGACGCAGGTGTTTTCACGCTGCCTCTGAGAGGGGTTTGTCACATTCTTTAAACGCTTTGAAGGCCAGTAAAACCAGGTATGAGAACCAACACCGTTTTGAATGTAATTTTTTCCCCCTTTTTCTTGTCAAGATGAGAGATGAGGAGTATTTTAATTCTAGGCCTTTAGATGGGATGAAGGGAGAGAGGAAAGAGGAAGTGTATGAGAAGGGAACACGTCACAAGCAGGTTTACGCGTCCCCAGGGAACTAGGGGCCCGCCCTGGGACAGAGGAGGGGACCCAGGGACAAACAGGTCGTGTGTTTAATGCGGAAGAGAAAGAGGTGGTGAGGGCGATTCTCCACCCCGGCCACTAGGTGGCGATGTTGGCCCAGAACAGTTTGGTTGCTGTTTGGGGGGGGTGGGGGGGGGAGCCGCCCCAGTCAACAGCCTCTGTGCCCTGTGACCTTCACAGTCTGGGTCCACGGGGGAGGGGAGGGAGAGGGAGAGCACGGACACCTGTGCGGGGACACACGCAGCACCTGCCTCCCAGAAGCACCAGTGTCCCTGGCTCTGTTTCGGGGCGGGCACTTCCCACGCGCCGGCACGTGCACCGGCACCGCCCCCCGCCCGAGCCTCCGCGCGCAGGAGCCTCCCCGCACCCGCGTCCGAGGCGGGACTGCCTGACCCCGAAGGGCCCTGACTCCGGACGTGCCCGCGGTGGGACGGCCCGTCTATCTCCGAGGCCCCACCAGTCCTGCGCCCTAGGGCCCTAGCGCTTCACGGTGTGCGTGAGCGCACACACACGTGCGCACACACCGACACTTACACGCCTGCCCCACGGGCGTGAGGAGCAAGCTAGCGTTCAGAGGTTGGACCGAAGGAAGCTGGGCAGGAGCAGGGGCAGGGTCTCTCCGGGGACCTTTCCCGCCGGGGAGGAGCCCACAGAGGCTGTGAGCAGGGGGCCTCCCCGGGGCTGACGCAGACAAAGCCCGCGGGCACCGGGGCGCTGCGGCCGGCCGGGGCGTCGGAGCGTCGGAGCCTGTGCCCGGCAGCTTCTGTATCCGAGAAGCCTTTGTTATACTCGCTGGGGCGTTAACAGGCACGCCCTGGTTCCCGGTGTTGCACACCCGGGGGTCTGACTGGCGCGGGCTCTGAAGACCTAAGTCCTCAGGGGGCAACCGACTCGCATCACTCTGAGTCTCTCGCCGTCTGCGCGTCGTCAAAACAGCACCCTCCCCTGCCTTAAAGTACACCTTCAAGGGTGTGGCTCAGAGCCGCGCACCGTCTGCCGGCTGCCCACGCCTGAGGAAGAACGACGGAACGAGCCTCTGCCTCCGGGTTCCCAGCACGGAGCGCCCGCCGCTCAGCCCGCGGGTCCCCGGGCCTTCTCTCGGCTCCTAAACGAACAGTGGCTCTCTCCCGCCGCCCGGCGGGGCGGGAGAACACGCCGGGCCGTTTCATGGTGACGGCGAGTCTGGCCGTTTCGCCGTCTTCTCGATAAAAAGGAGGAAACCACAGGCTCCTAACAAAACCTCGCGGTGGCACGAGGGCAGCAGCGACTGCCTCCGTCCGCCTGTGACTTCTGCTCTCGCTGCTGCTCCGCTGCTGCCGCCACCACCGAGGGGTGCCCCCTCACGCGTCCCGGGCAGCAGAGAGGGCACGGGGGCACTTTGTGGTGTGAGCGATGCCCCGGCTGGGGGGGGCAGTTAGTGGTCAGAGGGGCCGGCACGGACGCCCCTGGTTTTGTCCAGCATGCGGGAGGGCGGCGGGGAACGTGCAGGATGATGCCACACAGAGGACACACGGAGCATGCAAGGGACACCCACATTCCCGCTCTCCGGAAGCGAGGCGTGTACTTACGAGAGAAAGCACTGGGAGTTATGGCATGAAAGTCCCTAAAGCCGTCAGCCCCGTAGGAAACTGCAACAGAGAAGCAGAGAGAGAGAGAGAGAGAGAGAGAGAGAGAGAGAGAGAGAGCGCGCTGGGTGGCGTGGAGTGTGGACTTCACAACCAGCAAGCCCTGTTGCTCGACGCCCCTGTGCAGCCCTCCGACCGAGAGGAGGTGGCAGGTGCCCCGGAGACGGGACCGCCGTTCCCGGAGGTCCGAGCTCAGGGCGTGATGTCTCAGGGCCTTTGGGAGCAGCCTCTGGCGTGGGGCGTCCTGGGGTTTCTGCCCTGCACCGTCCCGGGTGGGGGGACGCTGAATCCCACAGACAGGTGCGGGGGCGCGCACCCCTCCACTGGCGTCCTCGAGGAGACCCTGCACCTCCATTGAGGTCGGCTGTCCCTAGCGGGCTGCCCCCATCACGCCCATGGTGCATGGTCTTCCCTCCGCTTTTTCTTAGAAAACGTTCGCAGAAAAGGTAGAAAGTGCTCGAGCAACACACTGAGTGGGAGAAGCACATCCGGCCCCAAGCCCCCCCTTCTGTGCCCATGAGAAACGGGCTCAAGTGTCGGGGTCCTGGGCAAAAACAGCTCGGGGGTCCCGTCCAAAGCGGCGGCTTGAACCGACCAGTTCACGCGTGTCCTAAGGAACGCTGGCCTCGCTGGCCTCACCCCACCCTGCTCCGGCTGGCTCGTCCAGACCTGGCAGAGGGTGTCACTGTCCTGTGTCCCGTCAAGCAGCCATGGGCAGCTGGTCTGCCCGGACGCACGCAGGCTGGATGGCTCACAGACGGTCACAGCGTGAGGCTGACCGCCGGTGGCCTGGCTACCGGCCGTCTTCACTGAGCTCTGACCCCTCATGTCAAGTTTCTGAGCCTCGGGGTGGGGGGCTGAGGGGTTGCTCTGCAGCCTGGAGCCGCGGCCGCCTCAGATAATTGGGGGAAGGCAAGGATATCTTCAGGTACGTGTCACCTTTTAGAGTGGGGGCATTCCAGCCAACACGTGAGGTGACAGAAAGCTCCCTGCCGGGAGAGCCGCACGCACGGCTCCCTGGGACTCAGCCGAGAGGGGCCTGACTGTGCCGGGTGTGGAAGCCGGTTCCTAGCACGGGCCGCCTGCTCCGGGGCCCCCGCTGGCGTGGGGTGCTGGGCCCCCCGGCAGTGGGGGGTTCACGTTCACTGCGAGTGAGCGAGCAAGCTGGGGCCGAGACCTGACACAATGTACCCACCCCCTTCCCGCCGGCCTCGGGCCGTCCCAGGGTGAGCCTGGAATTAATTCCGTCGACCCTTCCAGGCCACCCGCGACCGCCGAACGTAGCGGACACCGAGCACTTCACGCGACACCACGTGCTGACCGTTTCAAGAGCATCGTTTGTTTTCTCGTGTGGCCCCAACTGACTCTGAAAGTTTTGCCCTCAGTGTTTAATTCCCTGAGAATCACAAAAATCTGGGAAACCAAACACAGCTGCCACTCCGGAGCCCATCTGCCCCCCAGAGGGCCGGGCCCCCGGGAACCGCTCTAGCTGCGCACAGCAGGCACGCCCCCTGAGTCCCCAGGGGCGAGCCGGCGCCGTCTCCGCAGGACCACGAGTCGGCTGGTCCGGCCCTGACCTGTCTGACCCTCCCGTCCCCTGGTCGGTCCGGCGCCTGTGGAGGGCGGTCCCCTTTGGAGGGAGCTTTGGAGACGCTGGGTGTGTGTGAAGCCCTGCTCATAGGCTGCCTGTCACCTTCACCGAGGTCCCAGGAGACAGGGACTGTCACCTCTCGTCAGGGAGGGGCCTGGGCTCCCCGGCAGCTCTGGGATTGGTCCACTGGGTGGCTGGCGCGTGAATATGCAAATCTGAATCCAGGTCTAAGGAACACATTCGGGGCAGATTCCAACCACGAGTTCTCCCGGGCAGGGAGGGCCTCCGGAAGCCACGTTTTCTCTCTCTCCACGCCGGGAAGTGTGCAAGTCCCTGCGGTGGCACACCCGTGTGCACGCACACACTCACACACATATGGGCATCGTGGGACGTTCACCCTCAGAGCCCCCGAGTTGCAGACCCCATGCAACCCCCGCCGCCGCCAGTCCCAGCAGCCGCCACGTGGCGGTGGCAAGGGCTGGCTCCACGGCCGGCCGTCAGCCTGGCCTTCCTGTCTTCCGTGGACCCCGCCCCCGGTTTCGGGTGCTTGTGTGTAGAAGGTGCAGAGAGCGAAAGGCTCAGCACCTCCGTTACGGGGTCTCCAGCAACACGCCCCTTTCACGAGGAGGGCGTGGAGCTCACTGGGGAGGAGTCTCCACTCGCTGAACGGTCCCCAGCGTCTCCGCACGCACGGGATGCTGTGGATGCCCCGGGTTCTGGGTCCCGTTCAGACCGCCCAACCGAAGAACATTCTGGAAGAAAGAGCGCCCATCACCCACCCCTGCGAGCCTGCCTTTAGCCGTGCATTTCAAGGCCTGCAGCTGCCTCCTCGGGGACACTCGGAAACTGGCCCCGGACTTTCAGGTGATGGGGACCGCCCGGCCCCTTTCTGGCAGTAACCCCGCTCCGACGTGTATTCGGGAGAATCTGAACATGTGCCGGCGCCTGCCCCTTACACATACATGTTCTTTAGATCCTACTAGCCCTCCGGGCGGTCAGACCACCTGTCTCTAATCAACTTGAGCGAGCGGGGCTGGCAGTGACCTTTGCATCATGTCACGGCCACCTGCCCCCGTGCGGGAGCAAGGGTGCCCGACCGCAGCGGGGGAGAAGGGCAGAGGGGAGGGCCAGAGGCCCCGCGTGGAGTCCCCCCCCCGCCCCGCCCCCCTGGCCCTGGCGTTTCTGGAGCAGCTGCGTGTTCTCACCACAGGTCCTCAGCGAGGGCCCGGGGTCTGACCCGGGGAGGGACGGGGCGGCAGGCCCTGACCGCTCCCTGCGGGGGCTCCGCGCTTCCCGACGGACGGACGGACGAGGAGGCTGCGGCACAGGCGAGGGGGCGGCCGGACACAGCGCCCGGCGGTCCTGTGAGTGTCGCCCCCAGACGGGGCCGCGGCTGAGCTGCCCCCGCCCCACGCCGGGTCCCCGCCTGAGGCCACGGCGCCTCGGCCAGCCAGCACCCAGCCCGGCCCCGCAGAGCACCACACGCACGCCGAGTGTTTACGCAAGGCGGGGAGCGGCACGCCGGGGCCTCCCGGCCGGGACTCCCTTCTTCTGGCCTCGGTGCCGCTGAGCTGTCCGTCCCCCCGCCAGGCCGCAGACGCGCACCCCAAGTCCAAACAGCGTCCCTCCTCCTGTCCCACCCGTGCCGACGGGGCTCCCCTCGGGCCCCACGCGGTCCGACCCACGTGGTCTCAGCTCCGCGCCGGCCTCCTCGGCCAGTTTCTCCCGCGCTCTTTCAAGGCACCTCCAGACTGTCGTCTGCTCACCGCACGCCCCACTCTGTCCCCGAGCCGCCGCCCCCACCCAGCAGGGGGCAGGTGGGCGGCACGTGGGCCCCTGGCTGCGCCCGCTGTCCTGCAGTTGTCACCCTCAAGACGGCCCTCGTGGGGCCATGTGTGCTTCCGAAGTCCCCGAGGGCTGCACCGTGGCAAGGAGACTCAGCCCCAAGTCCTGCCCGGGTCCTCCGGGCCGGTCCCAGGGACCACAACGCTCTCATCAGGTGCTGCCACTCGGGAGCCAGAGGGGCGGGCCCCAGGAGGGGAGGCCAGGGACCCAGACAGCCCCACACGCGGCATCTGAGAGCACCCCGCGGCTCCCACTCGGGGTGCGCCCCGTCACCCCTCACGCAGCCTCCGCCACAGGACGATGCGAGCTCCAGGTCCCTGCCCAGGGTGTCCGCTCCTCCAGCTGGCTCTCTGCCTGCTCAGCTACCCGCCCTGGAGGGCTGTGCCCCCCTCTGCGGGGCTGCGCCCCTCTTGGGCCGGGCCCTCCCTGTCCTGGGACGCCCACTCTCCCAGCGGGGACCGCCCTCGCCATGTCTCCATCCCAGGATCCGTGGGGACAGGTCCCATTCTGAACTCCATGTGGCTGTGAGCCCGCTGGGGGCTCGGGGGGGGGCTCCCGGGGCCCGTCTCCCCTTGACTGCCCAGCAGGGGCCGGCGGGGCACACACCACAGGGCCCCCCGCCTCAGCAGCGCCTGGGGAGTGGGGTTTCCCTCCTTCCCGGGAAGCAGCGGCCCCGCGTCGCCGACCCCGCGTGGGGGTGACCGCCCATGGGCCGCGTCTGCGCTGACCCTCCCTCTGAGCACAGGTGGCCCCAGTTCTGGGGTGGACGGTTCAGAGTCTAAAGAACGGGCTTAGGGATTCTTTCAGAATGTCATGCCCTCCTTACTTTCTTGTGTGTTTTTTTTTTTTAAGAAAAATGACTTTTTTTTTTTTGTAAAAATAATAGTCACCTATTCTACAGGCAGCAAGTGCACGGAAGAATCAAGATGAAATTTGTAACACTTGCCCCAGCCCCGAAAGTCTACAGAAAACCGCAAAGAGGGGAAAATGGAACAACGATCTCAAAAACAGCAGGGGGTGGGGGCGCAGCTCAGGCTTTGAGCGGAGGGGAGGGCACCGTCCCGGGAGGTCAGTGAGGGCTGGGGAATTCAGGGCCAGGCAGGAAGGTCTCGTCCCCAGCCCGACACGGGGGGACGGGGGGGCCGGTGCCGAGGTGGGAGACCCCGCTGCAAAGACAACTGCACCTTGTTCTGTTTTCCGCTCCAAACCCGACTCCACCCGGGGGAGCTACACGGGTCACAGAGGGGAGAGGGGAAACTGGCGCCCAGGCGTGGGGTGGTGACAGCCAGGAGGCCGTGCAGACGCCCCCGGCCCTGGGCGGGCCTTGTGGGCACGGGGGGCACCAGGTGTGCCCCTGTGACGGCGCCCTGCTCACCTGAGGCACCGGAGGGAGGGCAAGAGGGGCCGTGACGGGATGTGGGGCACCTCTCCCGCCCGTCCGCTGGGTGTCGGCAGCACGGGGCCCCTGAGCGGGCGAGGCTCACCCTCGGGGCGTGTGCCCGCCTGTTGTGCCTGCACAGGGCTCAGACCGGGTTTCCTGGGGGCACGCTCTCGCGGGAGCGGCAGGGCAGCTGCCGGTGCCGGTGCCCGTGAGGAGGGAGTCGGCCAAAGGAGGCGCTGAAGACGAGAGGGAACCCCTGACTGGGAACTCGCCCCGCCCCCCACTCCCCTAGCGGGGGGGGGGTTGCGCACCCAGCCCCACGGGGGAGGCATGGAGGGGTGGAGGGGCTGGGCCCCCACCCCAGCTCCTTCCCGAGGACGCCAGTGCCCCGGGCCCTCTCCGGGCTCCGAGGACCCGCCCGGCCTTTCCCCCAGCCCCTGCGGCTGGCACGGGGTCAAGGCCCAGAGATTCCAGGAGCCCAAGCGCCACTTCGGGGAAGCCAGAGATAAAGTAATCTCCCCCAGGACACACAGAGGGCGGGTTCCCGCTGTCCCTCCCTTCCAGAGGCTCTCGGGGGTGTCCCTGCCAGAATTCCAAGCAAACGGTGACTCAGCAAAGGAAGAGGAACAGTTCGTGTCCCCCGCCCTGAGTCCCCTGCTCACTGTCTCACACCCCCCGAGCCGGCGGCGCCCCCCCCCACTGTCCCCGGGCCCTGAGCCTGCAGCCCCCCCCGCCCCCGGACCCTGTCTGAAGACAGGCCCTGGCCTTTGAGGGCCGTGTTCCAGGGACCCTCATGCTGGAGCCCTGGGGGTGGCCAGCAGCCCTGGCGACGTTGCCATGGTCTGTGGAGACGGAGCCTTCATCCCTGTCTTTCCCGTTTCTTCCTCTTTCCCCCCAAAGCATGTTTCTCGGGCGGCCAGCGGGGGGTCGGGGGTGGGAAGGGGCAGAGTGTCCGAGCCACTGGGTCTGCCTGCAGCCGGGTCGGCTGCCGAGGGCAGAGGGGCCGGGCCCAGAGCTGAGGCCCGGCGGAGCGCCGGGGGCGGCTGCCCCTGGCTGTGCCCTAGGGCACACGCGTGTGTGCACGCGTGTGTGCACGTGTAAAGGGCACACAGAGGTCACTCTTCCGGCTCACGCAGTCACAGAGGCAGCTCGGTCCTGGACTCGAGGCCGGCAGCCCGGCGCTGACGGGGAGTGGAACGCTCAGAGACAGCCGTGCGGGCGGACGGACGGATGGACAGACGGACGGACGGACAGCAGCCCCCCGGGGCCCTGGGGAGTCGCCGGCAGCCTCAGCCCGGCCTTCCCCCTCGGCGAGCGCTCCCGCAGAGGCTCCTGGGAAGGGGGCCTGCCGGGACGTCCCGTCTCGGTGAGCAGGATGGCGGGGCGTCCAGCGGCCGGGACCGCGTGCCGCTGACCCGCGGTCGGACTCGCCGCTACAGAGCTCCCTCAGGCTGCTCGTCCACTCTCCCCCCCCCGCCCTCGGTGTCGTTGCTTCCCCACTGTTCCCACGGGGCGGCCGGAGGTGGGGCGCCCCGTTCCGAGCACCTCGCAGGGGCTCTGGGTGGTCACGCTGAGCGCCTGCGGGGGACGTGGGGGAGGAGGGTGTCCCCCCAGCCCCGTGCCTCGCAGGGGCCCCAATCCTCAGGGGGACCCCAGGAGGCTGTCCTGTCCGGCTCACGTCTCCTCACGGCTGGGAGAGGAGTGGGGGGCAGGCCACTCCCACGGCCTCCCGGGGTCGCCCATGGCCCGGCCTCCGGTCCCGACACGTCCGTCAACCAACAGCTCGCGCCTGCTGGGGGGAGCCTCCCACCTCGGGGTGCCTCCCCGGGGGCTGCCCTCTGCCCTTCACACCTCAGGGTGCCTCCCCGGGAGCTGCCCTCTGCCCTTCCCACCTCGGGGTGCCTCCCCGGGAGCTGCCCTCTGCCCTTCACACCTCGGGGTGCCTCCCCGGGAGTTGCCCTCTGCCCTTCCCACCTCGGGGTGCCTTCTGGGTAGCTGCCCTCTGCCCTTCCCACCTCGGGGTGCCTCCCCGGGAGCTGCCCTCTGCCCTTCCCACCTCGGGGTGCCTCCCCGGGAGCTGCCCTCTGCCCTTCACACCTTGGGGTGCCTCCCCGGGGGCTGCCCTCTGCCCTTCCCTCTGTGCTTTCTGAGGATCAGAGTATCTCGAAAGTCCTGCCCTTCGAGGGACCTGCTTTTCTCTGAAACCAGGGTGGGGCCTGCTCCGCTCCCCAACCTCCTGGAGTTGTATGATTCAACACCATTTCCCGGGAAACGTGTGAAAAGAACCCGTTTAGGGCGCGGCGGGTCCCCTTCCCAACCCGAGCGGGGGCAGCTGTCCCCGCATCTGCGCGCTGGGGCCGGGGGTGACCTGCTTCTGCACACGGGCTCCCTCCTTTCCGGAAGCGGCCCCGGGGGGCGGGAAGGTGACCCCGCTTCACCTGAGAGGCCCCCAGGCCTGCCCGAGGTCACCGGCTTGTGCCAAGGGTGGGCGTGCGGCCCGAGCGTGTCCACGGGACGTGGCTCACGGGAAGCCCGGCCTCCGAGTGCAGGAGAGTCTGAGCGGATGAAGGGAAGACCTGGCCGCCCCCGCCCCGCCGAGGGGAGGCCGGGGCCCCGGGGGTCCTCGTCCTCGGGAGACAGGGATCCCGGGCAGGGGGGCCTCCTGGGCTCCCCAAAGCGCAACAGCCAAAAGGGAAGTGGGAGGAGGGAGTTCACAGGGGACACAGGGGCAGCGGGGCCCGGTGGGCAGGGAGGGGACTCCGGGAGGAAGCTGAGACGGTGGCCCTGCTCTGGAGGCCTGGTGGGCGGGGGCGGGCCCAGGTGTCGGGACGGTGAGGGCAGGAGGAGCAGGAAATGGAGGAGGCGACCCGGCACCCCACAGGCAGAAAGAGGGAAGCTGGGGCCCGCGTGGGGCTGGGGCGGGAGCGGCCGAGGTGCCTGCCGGGCTCCCCAGGCACGATGCACCGCCGGCCACGCCACCTCCCAGCGGGAGTCGCCGCTCGCTCACGGGAAAGGCTGGGCTGCAGGGGGGCGCCCGCCCGCCGCCCCGGCGCACACCAGGCCTGGCTTCCAGAGCCCCAACTTCTGCATTCCTCCCCCTTCCCTCGGCAGCCCTTCGGCCCCGCCCCCGCCGCGCCGCCCAGAGGCCGCCCGGAGCAGGGCGGCCCCCCCATCCCCGCCCCCCGTCATAGTGTAACCGGGTTTCCACATCCTCCTGGCCCAGAAGGGGAACCGGGCGGGCGGCGGCAGAGTGCAGGGATGCAGGGAAAGGGGAAGCCGCCCCGGCCCAACCGAAAGGCTAGACTCGGGGAGGAGCGGCCGAGAGGGAAGCAGGAGCCAGGAACGGCTTCAGGTGGCCCGGCCGGCGCGAGGCGGGGGGTCCCTCCCAGACGCATGCGCTCCCGTGGACGCGCCCGCTCTCAGGCACACCCACGGACCCACGGACACAGGGACTCACGCTCGCACTGACACACACACTCCCACGGGCCTTCTTACACCTGAGCCCAACTCCTCCTGGGGCCCGGGGCCCAGCTCTGCACCCCCGAGAAACAGGGGCCAGGGCTTTGCAGACGGACAGCCGGTGCAGGGCCTGTGGACCCTGCGCCCGAGGCCTGTCTGCCCCGCCCCGCCCGCCCCCCCCCCAGCAACGCCAGGAGGCCACCGTGTCACTCTCCTCCCGCGTTGGGAACGGCAGAGCGAACACGGGCCCCATTTTGTGGCACCGTCGTCACCGAGACCTTCGCTTCGGGGCCGAGGCCGGGGAGGGGAGGAGGGGCGGGCCCCCAAGGCCTCTGCACCCCGGGTTTCACAAGGAGACCCCGCACACTGGGAAAGGCCAGGAGCCCAGGGGACAGCAGGGCAGGCCCTGGGGGTCGCCCTGCCTGCCCGGTCCCTGCTCGCGGAGAGAGGCAGCAGCGGCGGCGGGATGCAGGCCCGGGCACTCCCTCCGGAGCAGCCAGGAGCAGAGGAGCCCTGGCCTTGAACTTCCACAGGCGGGGCGGGAGGGGGGGTCCCGCCGGGTGGGCCTCCCCACAGCCTCCCAGGCCTCCCAGTTCAGATGGGGAGTCCCCCCAAGCGCACCTGCTTCCCTCTCCCTTCCGTACGTCCCAAGGGACACCCTGCCCACCCCACGGACGGGGCTGACCGCCCCCTGAACCGACACACCCCAGGATTTCCCTCCCAGAATCCTTTCTTTCCGCCTGATCTCTGCAAGCCGGCATTTCCAGACCCGCTCGGGAGGGGCTGCGGGCCTGCCCAGCACTATCCTGGGGTCCACCCCTCCGTCCTGCTGTCTGGCCGCCCCGGGGGCAGTCAGACGGTGCCCTGACCCCTCCTGGTGCCTTCAGCCCTTTGCCCAGTGACGGCGCGGATGCCAGTGGACTGCCAGCCTCGCTGTCCCTGCGTGTCTGCCGGCGGGGAGGGGCAGCTCTCCGAGCCCCCACTGCCCCGAGAGCTCCAGGGTGACTCTGGCGAGCCCGCCCACCAGCTTCCCAGGACAGTGTCCTCGCTGGGCCGTGTGGGACCCTGCGGGGGGGGCCTGCGCTGTCTGGACGGAGGAGAACCTGGATCCTTGACGGCTCCTGCAGAGACAAACTTCAGGACACGCTACTGGACACGCTTGCACCAAGCCTCTGGGTGGCGGCAGGGGTGGGGGAACCCCTGTGCTGCGGAGAATGTCACGTCCACCCTGTGGCCACAGGCCCGCACCCGAGGGCCCTGGGGCCTCACTCCTAAGACCTTCTCCCACCCTCGGGAAAGAGCAGAAAGGCGGGAGGGGCGGCCGGCCTGTGACCCCCAACCCCCGGTGCTTCTCTCCCCTTTGGTTTTGGCACTTGGGTTCTCATCTCTGAACCTCGTTCTCTCAGGCGGTTGTTTTTCTTTCTCAACGTCTAAAAAAAGCCTGTGGCGGCAGAGCCCTCCTCCCGCCCCCGGCACCCAGCACCCTGTGGCTGCCGGGTGCTCTCAGGGGGCCTCGCGAACCGCCCCCGCCCCCCCACGGGCGGGGAACCCGGGGTCCCTCCCTGCTCTCCACGTGCTTTCTGTCCTCAGCCCTGGGCGCTCCCTGGGGCTGCAGGGGGGGCTGCGCTCACTCAGGGTGGCCAGTGCGACCCTCCTCACCCTCGCCGGGACAGCCGCAGCCCGTGCAGGCCCCTCCGGCAGCCCGGCAGGCAGGCGGCTCAGCGGCGAGACGGGAGGGCGCCCGGGCCCCACCTCTGCCTGAGTTCCGGCCCCCCGGGGCGACCGCTGAGAGAGACGACAAAGCCCCTGCTCACCACCACCCTGCTCCCGGGCGGCTGTGCGGGGAGCCCGGGGCGCAGGATCGCTGGCTTCTGGGCGAGGGGACCAAGTCACAGACGACTCGGGGTGCGGCGGGGGGTTCTGCCTTCCCTGGGTCCTTTGCCACTGCTTGTTTTGTTTTAATGAGCTGTGTCGGGGTGACACTGGTTGGCAAGACCGCTGCGGTTTCAAGTGGACATTTCTGCCACCCGCACCTGCGTGCCGCACCGTGTGCCCACCACCCGGAGTCCGATCTTCCTCGGGCCCCGTGCATTTGACCCCTCACCCAAAAGGCCGCCAGCCGAGTGGGAGACGGTTTCTGCAAACGGCAGCGCCGACAAGGGGCGAATACCCACAACGCTTACAGAACTCAGGCAACTCAACACCACACGAACAATCCAGCTGAAACGTGGGCGGAGCTCCGGAACAGACGCCTCTCCCAAGGAGACGCCTGAGGGCCCCTGAGTTTTGGTACAGTCCCCGCACCCCGGCCCCGGCCCCGGGCCGTCTCCCACCTTGCCACGGGGGCGCCAGGAGAAACACGGAAAAGGGTCCTTGTGCTACTCGAGAAATGCAGCTTTTCGTGACTTGCTGGGGGCGGAGACCGTCCCTAACAAGTCGAAGGCCCACAGGGGCCCCGGCCATCTGGTTTCCCACAGCCTCGGGGGCCGGAAGGCCTGGCCCCGCGTCAAGGCTCCCACTGCACTGTCCCCATGAGTGGACGGTCCCACGGTCCCACGGCGGCCCCAGAGAAGCCCTGGCCTCAGGGCCGCAAGTGAGAGGAAAGGGAGGGGGCCCCCTCCCATCCCGTTCCCCTCACAAGTGTCCGCACAGACACTGCAGGAGTTAGGCCTCAAGTTCAAATGCAAGGGCAGCAGAAGGGCCAGCGGACCTGTGCCCGGGGGGCGGCCGGACGCCAGGCTCGTCCTGGAGGGGTGCTGGGGCCCCGAGAGGGCGCGGACGCCACCCCTCCGTCTCCCTCTGCGTCGCCGCACTTGAGCGTGCGGACTTGGCAAAGAGGAGGTTTTCCCGAGTCACGTGCCGGTCCCCTCCCGGTGACAGGACACAGACTCTGAAGTGACCGAGGTGACAGAGGGACACTCCCTCGGCAGCCAGTGGCAGCAATAGGTCAAGGAGGAGAAAGAAAGTAAAACTGACCTCTGAGGCCTCCAGGCAAAAGAGAAGTAGAACGTCCCTGACCTACGGCTCCCACCTTCCCGCACGGGCGAGTCCCTCCTCTCCCCGGGAGCCCGGGCCCTGGTCTCCCGAGGACTCCAGGGCTCCCTCCTGTCTAAAGCCCAGCAGGCGCGAAGCAGCAGATGAGAGAGGAGAGAGGGAGCGGGGGAGAGAGGGAGAGAGACTGAAAACACTGCCCCGACAGACAAGCAACTTCAAGGTCAGGGCCCTCTGGGGGCGGGGAGGCGCTGTCCCTGTGGAGTGACTTTTTCCGAAGGGCAGTGGTACGTCTCCACCCGGCCAGACGGGGCACGGGGCAGTTTCTAGGCGCACGGTTGCACTCCACGCTGTTACAGAAAATCTGGGGCCCAAGCCCAGCTCCCCCCGGGGGCGCGACAGGCTCCCGCCAAGGAGTGAGTGGACCAGCGAGGGGAGGAAGCAAGGGCTTCCCGGCCTGCGGGGTTTATGGCCTCTTGGGTGTGCGGTCTCTCCTTCAGGCCAGAGGCGAATCCCCAGGAGGGCACTTGAGTCGAGGAGAAAAGCTAAAGGTCTTTTCCAGCTGTTCTTCCAAGAACCCCAGGGGGTCCCGAGGGTGCTGGGAAGAGTCCTTAGCCAGAAAAAGAAGGGTTAAAAATGAAAAGACAGCCAAAGTAGACCGAGGCAGGCTTGAGCGGTTCAGAAAGTTTCACTGGGAGGGGTGTGCACCCCGCCCACCGAGGCCCCATGCCGCAAGGGGAGTGGCCGAGTGGGCGGTGACTGTGACCGAGTGCTCTGGGCCCGGTGCGGGCCCGCTGCCCAGCCAGCTGAACGGTTCCGTCCCTCCCGGGAACGCCCCCCACGCGCGCCCATTGCTGTGCAGAGACGCCGCCGATGTGACCGCCACGGCAGGCGGAGGGCACGGACCTCCGGTCGAGTGTAAAGCGCTGGGCGGCGGCGGCTTCCCGGGTCCCGCTGCCGGGAAGGCAGACATGGAGGAAACAGAACCCTCCGCGACGAAAAACAGGAAACGGGTGGATGCGGTGCCCCTTCTGGGAAATGATGAAATGAAATGTGTTTCAACCCGAAGGTGTAATCATGCACAGCCGAGTTTATCAAGCTTCTTGAGACATATGATTTCTCCTCACGATAAATGACTTTTTAAAATGAAAAAAAAACACACACACCCCAACTCGTGCAATGGTTCAGTGCACTCCCCTCCCGAGCCCCAGCACTGCCGGGCGCTGGGTGTCGGTGCTGTCTGCTCACGGGCAGCAAGAAAGGGGGAAAGCCCCCGGTGGACAGCTAGTTACAGGGGGGTGGTGAGTGGGTCGGGGATCTCACGTCAGAACTGGTCAGGCTGGTCACTGCTTGGTTTTGTCCAGAGAGGTAACACACGCAGGAACTGCACGGCTGGAACTGCCGTGTTACACACCAGCCCCTCAGGCTGGGAAGCACAGTCAGTGCCTGGAAAAGCAGGTGTGCCCCCCCCCGAGTGTGCAAACCGGGGGCGCACGCTGTCCTCTGTGCGCCCATGCTCGGTGGCCCAGGCAGGGGTCCGAGTGACACCCCGTGGAGGCCCCCACGGCCGACCCCCAGCCCACAAGGGCACAGCAACGGCAGCGGACACATCGGCGGTGTGCAAATCACACCCAAACCGGCACGAGTGAGGGACCGATGCACACTGGAGGGGGAGAAAGTGCAGAAGATGACGGGAACCGCCCCGGCGCCGGTATTTCTGCACGTCAGCCTTGCACGTCTAACGGTTCCGGAGGGGGCAGTCTCGGCGCGTGACACCAGGGGCCACCCGGCCCGCTGCTGCCACGCACTGTCACAGCCCGCCCGCCCGCCGGCCTCCGAACCCGGCCCGGGAGCTCCGTCCCGCTGCCCGGGCGCCGGCCGGCCCGCCCACACGCTCACCGTCGGGGAAACGGTGCCGATGGACTCGGAAACGTCGCCTGTCCCGCCTGTAGAGCGCGCTCGCTGCCCAGAAGGGCCTGAAACTCACGCCGGCACACGCACCGTGAGCACCGACGCTGCTAGCGGTGACACGCGGAGGGAGGGGGCTTGGTGCTGCCCCCGGGGAAGCGGACCCCCGCGTGGACCCCAGCCTTCCCTGGCATGCTCCTGGGGGGGGTGGGGGCCTCGGCACAGCCTGTGGCTGCGTGGGAGGCGGGGCAGTGGCTTCGGGCATGTAGTCGCCCACCGTGACCCCCACCCAGGCCTGCTGAGCGCCAGCCCCCCATCTCTGCGCAGACACTCCCACCGACTCGGGGGCATTCACTCATTTCCTGTGCTTCTCACTGGGCTCCTGGGGTGCTCAGACCTGGGAGAACACACGGACGAGACGCCTGGCGGGGACCCCCCGCCCCAGACCGACTTCTCACGGGCCCGGCAACGTCACTGAAAGTGCAGGAATTACCCCTGTGTTTTCAGGGTTTCGGCTCGGGCCGCACACCTACCACATCTCCCGATGCAAGTCAACAGAACAAACGGCCCCAGGGAGCAGCCGCTCTGGGGGCCGGGCCCTGTGGAGGACTCCCAGCCGGGGCCCCTGGCGCCCACGCGGGGCCGCCGGGGGGACCCGCTGACGGGAGGGCCTTCCCCGCGGCCCACGCAGAAGCCAGAGCCGCCGCGGGACTCCCTGGGCCCACGGTTTTGTTCCCCCACCCGACCCTTTCCCCTGTCGGTCTCTTGAAGTCCTACCCGCTCTGGTGGGGACGGAACAAATGTCACGGCTTCTAACCAGCCCACGCGGCCTCCGTCAGCCCCGACTCTGCCCCTGCTCCGCGGCGCTGCGGCGGGGGCCACACTCCACGGCGCGTCCGCGTGTCCCGTGCCCTTCGGGCGCCCGGCGTGGGGCTCGCCCGCCCTCCCGGCTCCCTTTGTGCCCAGCGACACCGCCCGGGGGAGGCCGGGGTGCGTGGCAGGGGCCTCCAGCCGCGTCCCAGCAGCTCCCGGCGCCCCCCAGCAGTCACCCGCCCCCGCCGGCTCTCCTGGCGGCACCAGAGAGCGCCGGCCAGGCCTGGCACAGAACGTGGGGCCAGCCAGGAGTCCAAGGAACCGAAGGTTTAGAATCGGAAAAGCTGGGTTCACCCGGGGGCGCGAGGTGAGGATCGGCTCATTGACCTCACTCGTGGTGCCACCGACCGCAGAGCCCAGAGGAGGCCTGGCCACCCTGAGTCCCAGCTGCGGTCTCTTCGCAGCGTGACGGTGCTGCCCTGGCCGGGGGCGACCTCCTCCATGGCAGGGCCAGAGAGCGCCGCCCTGGTGAGGACGGCATCAGCCACGCGTCCCCGGGGCCAGCGCCCGCGTCCCTGCAGAGCGGGGTCCCGGCGTGCCGAGCGCCCCACGCCTGTGTGCCTGACCGAGCAGCGGGCGGGGGCCACTGCTGCCCACGGCACCACCCGCTGACCACCGCACCCGGTCCGTGCGGACCCCCTCCGGCTCTGGCCCGCTGATTCTTTCCCGGCCAGCCCCCAGACACGGTGCCTGTCTGCCCCCACGCCTGCCTGGGGGTCAGCGTGCGCCCTCCCCACACCTCACGGGGCCCGGGCCCTGGGCCCCGAGAGCAGAGCCCCCGCGGGGGCCATGGTGGCGTCCATGGTTCCGGGGCCGCCGCGCTCCGGTTCTGCCTCGGGCCGAGGTCCCCGGGAAGTGGCGCCCGACGGAGGTGCTTTATCTGCCTCAGAGAACCTGCCAGAAACAGCTGCGTCTCCAGGTGCTGACCCACCGCTCTTGTCTCGTGTCTCGTGCCGGGGCGGGGGCTGCGCTCACAGCCGCCTCGGGAGGTCACGGCGCGGCGACCTTCTCCCTCTGGCCGGGACGCACAGGCCCTTCCCGCGGCTGCCGAAAGCTCGGGCGTGTCCCTGGCGCCACTGAAGACCTGGCTGCTTCTCGGACAGACAGACAGACTCCGGGTGAATTTCCCTCCCGGGCTCTGAATTAACAGTTTGGGGAGCACAGCCCACGGAGGGGGGCCTGCTGATCCGTCTCTCAGAAACCGGGGTTCTCTTGGAAGGGCCCCCGGCACAGCCCAGGGGGGGCTCCTGTGATTTTCCTTCTTCTCCCGAAGTAAAGGGTGGAGCCTGCCTCACACGTCACCTGACAGTGAAACACCCCCCCCCCCACCCCGCGCCAGGTGCGCCCATCCCTCCGTGCCTCCCGGGAGGGGGACAGAGGACTCGGGAAGGCAGGTGCGGCCCCCGCGGTCCGACGGCCCACTGGGGGACGGTGAGTGCAGACAGGTGCGCCGGGGGCCACTGCACACCTCTGCAGAGACCCCACCCGCCTAAACTGTCCCAGGTGTGCCACCGGCCCTCGAAGGCGCCGTGACACGAGGGGACACGGCACCGGACGTTCAGCGCGAGCTCCGGACGTTCTGGGTCTGAGGAGGGACCCGTCTGTTTGGGGGGACGTGGTCCCTTACGAAGGGAGAAAGTCAGCTGTGCTGGGAAGGCGGCAGACCCGGCCGCCTGCCCGCCCGCCCCGCCTGGGGTTCGGTGGGGCGGGAGAGATGTTGCCGCGGGAACGGCGGCGGCGGCTTCTGCTCTGATGCGCGGCGTGAGCTCGGCTCCGCTGGAGGGACTTGCAGAACCGTTTCCAGTGGTTTCAAACGCCTGGCTCTGACCCCAGGCCTGGTTCTCGGGCAGACGAGGTCCGGCCAGGCGCCTCGCGGAGAGAGGCCCCTGCCCAGAACTGCAGCTCATGCAGCTCCTGGAGGGAAGCAGCCCTGTGACCCCCTGTGACCCCCGGGACATCTGGTCCAGCACCCCGTCGTGGGCCCAGCGATCACACTTGGAAGACCACGTGGTTTGAAGTCCACGTCCATAAGCATTCAGCTTTTTCTTATTTTCCAGGCCGAATAGGACAAATTAAAAATGCACACCTGTGAACATTTTAATACGAACGCATTTCAGCGGAAGGCACAAGAACCACCTCCGAGACCCCAGGCAGCTGTTCCCCCGACCCGCTGCCCCCGAAGGGCTGGGGGAAGGCCGAGAGGGCAGACCGGCACAGACGCGAGACCGCAAAGCCAATTCTACTCAAGCGGCGAGACCGAAAACGTGGTTTCCCTCATGTCCCAGTGACATGTGGCTTAGTGTTTAGGTGACACACTTCTTTCTCCCTCAGTGGGACCTGGGTGGCTCCCGGCCCTCCTGCTTTAGTTATTTTCTTCCGATGGGTGAGGTGCTGCTTCTGGATCCAAACTCCCTCCAGGGGCTGCCGGCCCCACACGAAGACACAGGGAAGAGAAGGGGTCCCGCCTGCCAGGACCCCGCCCGCGGGCTGCAGGGACAGGCGCGAGACGCCGGCACAGCCCAGCAGAGGCTGCGTCCCAGCGCCGGCGTGTGCGACCCGGAGACCTGCGCTGTGTCTGCACGGCCAGTGCCCGCCCCCAGGAGGGGGAGCAGGCCAGGTGTGCGCAGGTGCGCTCAGGTGAACAGTTTGGAAGTTGTGCAATGCCTTTCTTAGGTCCCCAAGAGTGTCCAGGTGACAGGCGGACAACTGGCCCTCGGGGGCTGCCGATGAGAAGAGAGGAAGAGCTCATCCACAGGCCAAATGACTTCACCCAGGGTTCACGGGACAGGGAAAAGGACACAGAAGTTGGCAAGGGACACGGCCTGTCCGTCCGTCCGTCCGTCCCAACATCAGGAAGTGTGTGCAGTGAACACAGGATAAGGCGTCCCTCTTTCCGACGGAGTCAAGCGAGTGAGCGAACTTTTACGATACAAGAGCACTTCGCGGGTGTGTGTCTCGGAAGGACGGAGGGTCCCTGCTCCGTCCGCAGTGGTCGGGGGCAGGGCTCGGAGGCACCCCCCCTCGGAGTGGGGGGGCCCGGAGACGGCCACACAGCCAGGATGGCCTCCAGCTGCCCGCCAGCTGCCCGCCAGTTGTTTAGGGCGCATCTGTAAGTTGTCCCCGAAGATAATTCTCACCGCTTTACAATGAAAACTTCTTTTTGAACAAAATGATAGGGTGTCCCGGGTTAACTCAATAATGTGTTCAAAGGTCCGGGTTCCCAGTGGACTTTTCTAAAAGAAAAGGAGAACCTAGCGTCCGATGTTCTCGAGCGCAGGGCACAGCAGGGGCGACTGACTGTGGGGCAAGACGGGACCAGCCTGCACCCGTGGGCCAGTCCGGCACACGGCGCAGCTGCCCGGGCCCTGGAGCCGGGCCCCGCGGGCAGCGTCACGTGCCACGGACTCTCTCTCGCCAAAGGGACCTGCGTGCTGCACAGCCACAGCCCGCGGCCGCGCCACCGCGAGGGGTTTCTCCCGCTACGGCCTCCCCTGCAAAGAAGTAGCTTCCGTCCACGACCCCTGCCCCGGGTCATCCCGGTCTGACTCCGTTGCCTCTTTTCGTCATGGCCACCTGCCCTGCCTTTTCTGGTTACCTGTCACGAGGTGTGCGGGACCCGAGGGGGCTGGGCAGCCTCTCTGTTAGCCCTCTGACTGGGTTCATTCCTGGGCTACGTAACAGTCTTGATGACGCTGCTATGTCTGAGATCAGTTGTAAAAGAAAGGAAGGAAGAAACACAGGCACAGAGGGAAGGAAGGAGGAAAGGAGGGAAGGAGAAAGGGAAGGAAGGAGGGAGGGAGGAAGGAGGGAAGGAAGGAAGGAAGGAAAGAAAGGAGGGAAGGAAGGAGGGAGGGAGGGAGGGAAGGAAGGAAGGACAGGAGGGAAGGAGGAAGGGAAGGAGGGAGGGAAGGAAGGAAGGAAGAAGGAGGGAAGGAGGAAGGGAAGGAGGGAGGGAGGGAGGGAGGGAAGGAAGGAAGGGAGGGAGGGAGGGAAGGAGGGAGGGAGGGAGGGAAGGAGGAAGGGAGGGAGGGAAGGAGGAAGGGAGGGAGGGAGGGAAGGAAGGAAGAAAAGGAGGGAAGGAGGAAGGGAAGGAGGGAGGGAGGGAGGGAAGGAGGAAGGGAGGGAGGGAGGGAAGGAGGGAGGGAGGAGGGAGGGAGGGAAGGAGGGAGGGAGGGAGGGAAGGAGGAAGGGAAGGAGGGAGGGAAGGAGGGAGGGAGGGAGGGAAGGAGGAAGGGAGGAAGGGAGGGAAGGAGGAAGGGAGGGAAGGAGGGAAGGAAGGAAGGAGGAAGGGAAGGAGGGAGGGAAGGAAGGAAGGAAAGGAGGGAAGGAAGGAGGGAGGGAGGGAGGGAGGGAGGGAAGGAAGGAGGGAAACAGGGAGGGAGGGAAGGAGGAGGAAGGAGGGAGGATGAGAGAAAGGAGGGAGGCAACACAGGGGCGAAGGAAGGAAATGGAGTGCAGGGAGGGGAGAGGAGGGGAGGGGGCAGGGAGGCAGGAAGAAGAAAGAAGGACTTTGAGGCAGCGGCAGAGGCGGCAGCACAGTCGAAGCCGCAGGGCCGCCTGCGACGGGCTCCCAGTGGGCTCAGGAAGCGCAGCCGCCGCACGCGCGAGTGCACACTGTCTCCCGAGACGTGAGGGCACCGTCGGCGAGCGAGGCCCCGGGCCCAGGAAGCCTGGGGTGGGGCTGCACACGGCTCAGCCTGGCGGGGGCCGGGGGGCCCTGCCAGCCAGGGTGCGGGCTCTGCTCCCCCGGCCTCCCCCCTAAAAACATGAAGAGAGCCCGTCCCGGCCACCTGCTGCGTGGCTGCGACAGGCCGCGGCTGTAGGAAGTGACCGAGAAGGTCCTTTCTCCACGTTCTGCAAACTGCTTCACACATGGGATGGGCGCACCGGGGACCCATCGGCAACGCACCCCGCCGCAGTGCGTCTGGAGAACAACCAGCTCGCTCCAAAAACCCCTAGGGACGCCCCCCCCCCCACCCGGCATCACCCCCGGGGAGTGCGTGGGCACCCGGTGAGTGGCTGGAAGCTGGGACGCACGACACCTTTCTGCGTTTATTTCGGCTGCTGTGCTTTGGAAAACTGGTCGGCCATGTTTATGTCTTGCTTGTTCTCCACGCTTTGTACTCCATCAAGTGCCTGCGAGACGTCCAGTCACGACAGAGCCACCGGGAACAGACCCCGAGGGTGTACGCGTGGGACGGGGCCTAGACTCTCTCTAAATCAGGCGTGGCCCCCCAAAATGGAAGAACTCAAAGCACGTTTTCACATTCATTTGTGGCGACAACAGAGAAAACGTTCTGGAGGGGAACCCGGTGTAAAAGCGACTTGAGGGGGCTGGGAAATGGCTCCTTCTGGGCCGCCCTTCAGCCAGGATGAAGGCAGGGCGCTTCCTGTATCGCAGCGACACGCTCTCCCTGTACACGAGCCCCCCCCGCCCCCCCGCCCCCCGCCCCCAGGTGGCTCCGGGCCCTGGAAAGGCAGCCAGGCCCCCTGGGGTGTCCTGTGCGCGTGAAATGCTTGGCGGGTTTCAAAGACTCAGGGCAGGAGGAGACTGACGAGCCCAAGGATGGCTGGCGGCGAATGCCCACTAACACCAGTTCAGCACGATCCACTAAAACCCACCCCCTCGTGCCCTGTGTTCGGCGTGGCTCCTTGGGGACCGAGACTGACCTCTGTGTGTGTGGGGGGGGCGTTGGATGGTGACAGGACTGGGCTTCCCGGGGACATGTGGTTCCCGTGTTCTACCAGCGTGTCCCAGGAATGCTGGCGGTCACTCGCCTGCGAGGCCTCCGTCCCCCACGAGGACTGGCCGTGGGGGCGCGTCTCCCAAAGGCTGCCTGCTGGGGGCCGCGGGGGCCAGCCCCCTGAGCCGACACCGAGAAGGCGCACATGTGCGCCCCCGCCCCGAGCAGGTGGTCTGCTGGCTAAGTGTCAGGAGACGCCCCGTCAGTCATAAAACCTAGTGGTTAAAGGGGGAAAAACCAGCCAATGCACACACACACCCTTAGCAGAATTTGTAACACCCTCAGCCGCCAAGTGGAATCGCTGTCCGCTCTGAGGCCGTGTATTAGCAGCGCCAGCCCCGCTTTAAAGCTGGGGGTGGATGCAACGTGCGGAACGACAAAGTAACCCTCGGGATCAAACCACTTCACTTAAGACCACAGCGTCCTGCAGCGATCCCAGCGAAGACGGCTTGGGCGGCGGCGGGGCCGAGGTTCAGTGAGCAGTAGCGACACTGGATAATAACTGACTGTCATCAGGCAGCACCGGGGCGGGGAGAGAGGCCCACGGAGTGCTCTGGGGTGCTGCCGCAGCCCCGTTCTTATTGCTCTCCTGCGCAACGGGAGAGTGCAGGGATATTGCAGAGGCAGAAAATTCTGCCGGGTTCCAAGAGCGATAATAAAAATAATCACATAGGTGCCTGCAGGGCTCTAATGAAAGTCCTTTTCTCATAATAAAAGTCCTTTTCTCATTTTAGCGGGGTTTCGCCGCTAATGGGACAGTCCTTCATCCTGGAAAGGAGAGCAGTGGCCTCTGCCAGCCCCCGAAACTGCAGCTGGGGCTGGGCTGCAGGCCCCTCCGGCGCCGCGCCCGGTGGGGAAAGCCACCGGATGGTCGAGGCCGCATGGAGCTCACGCCCCGGCGACTCTGGGGGGAAACCGGCAGCCTGCATCCAGGGCCCCTGTGGGGGACGGCGTCTCTTCCAGGCAGGCAGCCCTGCACAGACACACCCCACCCGAGAGGGGCCCCCCCAAAGGTCCCTGCAGCTGAGCCGGGTCCCGAAAGTAGGGCAGGAACGGCAGGTCGGTTACTGCAGTTGCCCCGGTGTCAGGTGCCTGCAGCAGGCCGGGGAGGGGAACACCGACTCTCAGTCGTCGCTGGCTGTGACCGTCCCCTGGCCATGTGCAGGTGGCCCGGCCCCTGCCGACACAGCGCCCTCCTGAAGCCGCCGCACGCCCTCGTGGGGGCGCGTGAAGAGGCCGCTCCCCCCCCCCCCCGATCTACACACGCATCCCCGGGCTGCGTGTGTGGTCCAAGGGTCTCACGCTGGCCTGAGGACCCCCAGCGCAGCCCCAGGTCTGGAAGGGGGCCGTGAGCCTCACGCTTTCCTGGGGAAATCGCCGTAATTTTGTCACATGTGAGTGGTACACGGGCAAGTCTCTCTTTGCGTTTGCAAGTTCTTCAAACCCCAGGCACGGCGACAGTCACGCCGGGACACAGACCCCGCGCCCGCGGCAGCCACACTGTCCCGGCGGCGGCAAGACCAGCTCGGGGCAGAAGCGCTTCTGTGCATGAACACGGGCTCGCTGGTCCTGGCGGCGTCGGCAGCCCAGGGGCAGCAGTCACCGGCTCTGGCTGGACAGCCTGCATTCCGCCCTGACTTCCCACGGGCTCCCTCCCCCTTGACGGCACCCTCCCACCCCCCCAGTCCCCCCTGCTCCCCACTCCAGCTGCCCAGACGCAGCGATCCCCAGGAAGCCGGCGCTGGGCGGGGAAACCAGTGTCCACGAAGCAGAAGGAAAAGCCCTAATTTGTAGCATTTGCTGATTTCTGTGGTGGGAATTCTTCAGGCCACGGGCGCCCCGGGGCTGCCGACAGCCAAACCAGAGCCTCACAGCTTTCCTGGATCAGTCTCGGCCCCGGGCCCCACACGCCACCAACTTGGGTGTCCTCAGGGAGGCCCCCTGCAAGCTCCTGCTGTCCCCAGATCCCACGGTCTGGGCCAGAACAGCAGCAACATGTGAGCGGCAGTTCCTGCAGGGCTTATCTGGAGGGCACAGTCCCGGCCCCGGGCACGCGGGGTGCAGGGTGCGGGGCCAGCGGGCCGCTCCTCAGGAGGGGGTGCGGCTCCCAAGGAGCACAGTCCCCCCCCACAGAGCGCGGTCAGCGGGAGCTGCAGGCCCTGCTGGGGTTCTGCCTGGCCTCCACCTCCCTGCTTTTGCATAAAAGGAGGGGAAGCTTTTTTTTTCTGGGTTATATTTACACTTCCCAAATCAGAAAATGTCCTAACCAGATAGGACAGGTGGCAACCGGCAACCACAGCTCAAAACTTTTTTTTTTTTCCATTCCTTTCTGAAACCCCGTGTAGAAGGAAAGTTAACGAAATGTCGGCTGGGTGTTTGACAGACACGGCAGCAGAGTCCTCTTTCAACATGGGGACGCCAAAAGAGTCGGGACCGGGCCGCCTCCCCGCCCCCTCCGGGGGATAAGAATCTGCACCCCCCTTTGTGAATCGGTGGGGGGCAAGGTGGGCCTGCGTGTGAGCTGTCGGCAGCACACGGTGAAGATAGGATGAACACTGGTTTCTGCTTGTAAAAATAAGCAGCTTTTCAGTTAACGGCAGAGGCAGGAAGTTAAAACTGGAAGTACGGTCAGAAATGTCAGGATCCAAGTTTTGACTAACTTTTTCTGGTCTGGTGTTTCTGCAGAAATTCTCGTTTTTAGAAAACTCACACGCCAGGTGTTGGGACGCACGGACTGTGTGGAGACGTCTTGAGCGAGCAGTCCCGGGGTGCCCTCGCGTGTGCGGAGGGCTCGTGCGTGAGCCCCAGGGTTCGACAGCGGGGCCTCCATCGGGCTCTCACCAGGAAATACAGGGACACGCGGGGTGCAGGGGGACCAGGGCAAGGCGGGACGTGGTGGCTAGACATCCCGCCAAGGGAGGGCCAGGCGCCGCCCCACACTGCACCTGTGCCCACCGAGAAGCCGTGACCTACAGTATCTGCACGCTGGGCCCTAAGTCCCTGTCCCTCAACTGGAGGTTGTCCCTGCTGTCCCACAGCTCTCCACCCCAGAAAGGAGGCCACCCCTGTCTTCACTGGTCACCCACTCACTCACTCACTCACTCATTGCCTTAGCGATGCGCTCACTCATTCATGCACTCTCTCACTCATTCTCATTCATTCATTCACTCACTCACTGTCTCATTCATTCATTCACTCACTCATTCATTATTCACTCACTCATCGACTCATTCCATCACTCATTCACTCATTCACCCACTCATTCACTCGTTCATTCACTCAGGTGCCCCGCGCACCTCGGGCGTCTCTGGATGCTGGGAAGCAGCCCCGGAGGAGCGCTCCCCAGGTTCATGGTGACAGGCGCTGCAGTGAGAGGGGAGACACGGGGTGAGGAGCGAGGCCGCGGGGTCGAGGACAGCCTCTGTCTGTGGCACTTCCCAGTGGACGCTGAGGGCAGGGAGGGGCGGGGCCCTGAGGACACCAAGGGGACACGTTCTGGGCCAGGACACGGCCGGGCAGGGCCCCGGCCCGGCCCCCGGATGGTGGGCCCTGCCTCCCCAGGACTGCGCTCGGGGTGTTTGTTATGTTTGCATTGTCGTCTGCGCCAGCAGCCTCCGTTGGCCTTCAGACACACGTAAATACTTCCCTCCCACAAAGACAAACTGGACGTGCTCCCCAGCAACGGCCCCCACTGCCCCTTCTCCCCTCCTCCACCGGCTTCTCCGGCAAGCCCCAGCGCTGCCTTCTGGGATCCGCACTGACCCCTCTGCCTGCGCCCCGGGCCTCCGCCCCACGGGGCTGCTTCAGGGGACCCCGCCGAGCCCCCGGGCCGTCTCCGGCCCCTCGCCCAGTGGCCCCCCCACCGGGTCTCTCCCCAGACATTTTCCCCGAGTCCGACACCTCGCCCTCCACCTCCTCCCTGGCTTTCTCTTCTAGAGCATTCCGCACACTCATCCCGCACAGTCCCTGACGCACACACAACCACGTGTGTGACGTCAGCAGGCCAACACAACACGACGTCCCGGGAAGCGCGTGACTTCTGAACGTACCCCCCGGACCCACGAAGGGGAGGCAGCAAGAAACCCAGCGCTTCCTTCCACCCGGGAAGCAAGGACCCCGTGAGGACGCCCCAACCTCTGCTTCCAAAGGCTGAACCCCGTGTCTCGTGCCCACCAGGCGTTCCGGGGGCAGACTGCTCACTGCAAGGGGACCGCCGCGGACTCCCCAGGGTGTGCCCGACCCCAGCCATCCCACCATCCCTCCACCTCGAGGAGGAGCGGGGCTGCGGCGGAGAGGCGAGCGAGCTGCAGCGGCTCACTCCTCGCGGGGAAGCGAGGCGGAGGGGCCCGCGCCCCGGGGTCCGGCAGACGGGCTCTGCGCCCCGGCGGCCCCTGGCCGCCCCTCGGCCGCCCCTCGGCCGCCCCGCCTGCACGCACGCAGTTGGTTGCAGCTCCAGCTCAGATGCTGCCAGATAGCGCTGCTCCCGAGCTTGCGGGTTATCGCTCAGCAGCGATGCAGCGCGCAGATAACGGCGACTTCCTCTAACTGCTGATGAGATAAGCGGGCTCCCGGCCCGTCTCCCAGCCGACGGAGCCCGGCTGCTTCTCCTTCCACCAGGAAACGTGCGCCCGCACCCCTCCCAGGCTGGGGAGGGGCCCCTAGCCCCCCGGCCCCGCCACCACCCGCCGCTGCTGCTGCCGCGCAGTGAACATATCCTGTCGGAAACTTTACAGCGAAGGTGAGAGCTGACACTAAAGAGAAAAAACCACAAAGCAACTGCAAGTACAGGATCCTCTTACAATTCCCACTCCGGTCCTGGAGCCCAGGCTCAGTGGGGGAGTGCGCCCTTCCAGGGAGTGGACCAAACACGAAAGTTTGCTTTTCCACACTTAATCATTTTTCTGAATTCCAAGGAGGGGGGAGAAAAGGGTTTTTTTTTTCCCTATTTTTTTTCCCTGTCCCACCATTGCCAGGGCGACTCAAGCCCTGGCCCAACTGCTCAGAGGGAAGGACCCCAGGGGAGCCAACCCCACTTCGGGCCGCAGCCCTGACGTGCGCGGCGGGGACCGGCCCGGGGAGGAGGCCTCCCGAGCGAGCAGAGACAAAGAAGCACGTTCTAGGATGACCCGGTGTGAGTGCACACATACGTCATCCCCACCCCCTGCACTCACACCCACCCTCACACTGGCCTGTGCGTAACAACCGCCACCGTGCAGGGCCCGGGCACCGGCTCAGGTCCCCACACAGGGCGGTGAGCCACGGGGGCAACCCCGCCTGGGTCTCGGGTCTTCGCCTTCTCCCGCCGGATCAGCCGCCCCCGTGCTCCGGTGCGTCCTCCCAGCTCCGTCCGCAGCCTCGCTGGGCGTCGGCCCTGGGTCCGCCCTCGGCTTCTGCCCTAAACGCTCACTGTCGGCTCACCGCGCTCCAGGTGGCCGGCCCCTGCCCCGCCTCTGGTCTTCCTCGCCTCGGCCGTGTCCGCCCCACCCACCCCAGCTCCGGCCCTCGGGACTCACGGGCAGGGGCCACCTCCAGCTCCGGCCACAGCCCCTCCTCTCGGAGTGGGACACGCTCCCCCAGGCCTGGGTGGCCCCCACAGCATTCGAGGGCTCCAGGGTCCTCACTCAGCGTCAGGACTCGGAACCCGCGAGGCCACGGGCGGGCAAGGCGGGAAGGGGCAAACCTCAGGACGCTCCCCAGAAGGAGAAGTGTGCGGGTTGGCGGATGAAGGCAGAGCGTCACGCTCGTCTGTCCTTGGTACGCCAGCGCCGACCTCATCCGTCCACAGGCCGCCTGTCCGAGCCCAAGGGCTGCCAGGACAGACCTCGGTGGCGTCCCCCGCCCCCCCCCACCGGCACAGGCGGGCAGAGCCGCGGCGGGTGCCGGGCTGGGAGGCCTCCGAGTACACCTCGGCTCCAGGCAGTTTCACACACAACCACTTCTGAGAGGCGAGATTCTCTCGTTTTTAAAGAGACCACTTCAGAAGACCAAGCTTCCAAGTCGAGCCCAGGCCGCCCCGGGGGCTGGCCCGGGGGGCTGGCGCCACGGACAGGCTGCCCTGGGGGCTTCGCTGCCTCCCGGTCAGACCTGGAAGGGGAGGGGGCCTGGGGGGGGGTAGGCGGGACCCGGCCCTGTGTCTCCGACACTGGTGTTCCCATGTGTCTTTGTTTGTCCCCTTAACCCAGGTGACCTAGTGTCCACGGCCCTATCCATGTGCCTTCCACAGCGGGGGGAGAACGGCGGTGGGACACCAGTGTTTCCCCTCCCGTGGGCGGGCAGCCCGCCCCCCAGGGTGGCCGCCACCGCCCCTCCTCGGCCGGCTGACCTCCACCCCGTCCCGCCGGCGTGTGCACAGCCACGGCTGTTCCGGCGGGGATGAGCTCCGAGCCGTTCCAAGGCACCGGGTCCCTTCCTCGGACAGACGCCTGCCTGGGGGCCGAGGCTGTGCCCCCCCACCCGCCGGGCCCTGCGCTGTCTCTCCCGATGTTGGCGCAGGAAGAGGGGGCGCCCCGGGCTTCCACTGGGCCTGGGGGGCCGGCTCTGCGGCTCCCTCTCAGACTGGCCTCCTGCTCAGGCACTCCTTCCCTCCTTCCCGGCGTGTTCGGGTTGCTGATCCTACGGGTCGGTCGCTTTCACAACACGCGAGCAACCCTCCTCCGTCCTCGGCGCGGCCCCCACGGCCTGGCCTCTGGCCTCCTTCCCCCCCCGGAACGCCACGGCGCCTCGCCCCTCGCCCACATGGTCTGCTCTGCTCTGCGTGAGCCACCCTCCCTCCCGCTCCGTCTCTGTGCCTCTCGCCCCGTCTCTGTGCTTCTCTGCCCTCGTCCGAGCCGGTCTTCTCTCCTCTCTGACCCCTGACACCACGCGGCGGGGCGTGTGCTGTTGCTATTGCCACTTGACAGCGAGGAAACTGAGGCTCAGAGAGGAGCAGCCAGACAGGGGCTTGGGCCCGGCCTGCAGCCTGAGGGGCCCGTGTCGGGCTCCGCCAGGCCCCCCCCAACCCCCCCCCACACACACATCCTCCCCAGCCCCACTGCTCCCCAGAGCGCAGGGCGGGCGCCCCACTTCCTGCGCCGTCCCCTGACGCTCCTGGGCCTGCCGCCTTCTTCCCAGGGGTCGAGAAAGGCTTCCTCCTTCCGCGTGCCAACGCCCCCCGTCTTTTCGGGCTGTCTCGGACACCCTCCACGCACCCAGCGTGCTTCCCACGCCGCAGCACGAACTTAAAGTGCAGCCAACGGCCACGCACACCCGGGCCGACCCCCGTCCACGCTCCCGAGGGACGGTTTCCGACACTCCGCCGTCGGCGCGTCCCGATCCGGTGGGCGGGGCCTCGCCCGCACTGACTCCTGTCCTGACACCCGTCCCCTGGCGAGTGGCCCGGTGCCCCCTGCGCTTCTCTGTGGGGCGGCCCTCCCACCGAGCCCCACGGTGGCCCCGTGGACCCCGCCCCCACTCGAGCCTCTGCCCCGAGGCCGTGCACCGGAGCCCACGTGGACGGCGGCAGGAGCCAACAGAGGTTTTCTAGGCGCTTCAGGTTTTATGCGGTGAGACCCCCCGTTTACAAGCTTGATCGCGAAAGGAGAAGGAGAGTGAACATCGTCATGTTGCCCGGGGCCGGGGTGATCACGGGCGATCACAGACCAGCCCCCACCCCACAGCCACACCCACGTGGGGGCGTGTGCCCCTGCCGCTGTGTCCCCCACCCAGAGGACTCAGTCTGGGAGCCAGCAGGAACACCCACCAGGGGCAAATTGCCCACCCTTTGACGTCCACACAGGCAATACATTCAGAGTAGTGCCACGGAGGTATTGCTGACAGGCCTGGTCACCCACCCCGGCACCCCTGGGCGCTGCCCCCCACTCCCAGGAGCCAGCCTGGCCTTCAGCTCCCGTGGGGGTGCCACAGCTACTCTGGCTTCCCGGCTGCAGGGGACTGCAGGGACAGGTCCCCGGTCTCTCCGTACGGGCCCCCAGAGGCCTAGCTCTGGCGTCTGGGTGCTCAGCTCCTTGCGAAGGTTAGTGGGTGCATGCCCCCACAATTCCCTCAGCCCCCGGTCCCGGCACCCCTCTCTCCACGCCCCGGGTAGGTTGCGAGCACGTTTCCCGACGTGACAAGGGCAGAGAGCAGGACCCCCCCGCCGGCTCACTCCAGACCCCCGGCAGACGAGGCTGCCCCAGCACCAGCTACGCACAGCCACCCGTGCCCGTCTGTGCCGTATCGACGGCGTAGCGTCACCTCGGTTTGTGTCTTGAAAGGAACCTTCGCAGCCGTATTGTGTGGGACCAACCAGCACCAGGTGGAATTAACAGAAGGTGATGTTGAAAATAAGCATGTCCCTTATAACACAGCACGCCGCCCGGCCTCCCCGCTGCGGGCACCCTGGGGTGGGGTGGGCGGCGCGGGGTGCAGGTCTCACAGGGGTTCCCAGACACACTCTCCCCGGCTCACCCACGACGGGTGACCTCGCTCACTGCCCTGATTAACCGTCCGACGAGGTAAGGAAAGGACGGCGGTACCCAGGTGCTCTCGGTTTCCAAGACACAGGAAGACGTGAGCCCTGTTGCTAGCTGTTCGGTCAGGACGCCCCCAAGAAGGCGTCTGTGCTGACCCCATAAACCAGAGCACGGACAGAGGTCGCCGCCCTGGCCTCTGGGGGGCTCACGCCTCAGCCCCGCCCGCCCGCAGGTCCCTTCTGCTTGCACTCTCCCTGGGGACCCTGCGTGACCTTCTCCTGGGCACACAAGTGCCCCCCCCCCCCCCCCCCGTATCACAGTTTTTCCCTCTAAAGGAGGAACACTCGGGCATTCCAAGAACTGTGGACCCACGCGCTGGTGAGGACGCAGCACAAGGGAGCAGAAGACAGGCTTCGAGACGGAAACTGAGCCCTGTTTGAGGCCGCTACTGGGGGCTTGGGGTCAGCTAATCCACTGGACCTCGGGGTCGCTCTCCTGGGCCCGAGAGGGTGGGCGGGGTTTGCTGAGCCTGAGCCGCGGTGCGCACCAGCTCACAGCTCGCCGCGGAGAGACCGGGGTCCGGCCGTGTCCAGGGGCATGGGGAGGGGTGCCAGCTGCGATCGGCTGGGCTTACGTTTATCGCTCAAGGGACTCTAGGCACCAGACTTTCTTTTCCCAGTTACACTGAACCTTGAAGAAGCAGAGGTGAGAGGGACCGCGTGAAAATGGCCAGCTTTGGTCTTTTGAACCCAGAGCCCCGAAAATACATGGCCCTGGTGCCACGGTACCAGAAACACATCTTTTGCGCTGCGTACAGTCCATGAAACTGGACATTCGCTCGGTGCATGGGGGACAGAAGACACTGCCGGGGACGTGTCCCCCCACGTGGGCTGCCCCCAACTCTCACGGCCACGGTGACCGTGAGCTTCTCCCCTCCCTCCGACAAGAGGGCCCACCCGTCTCCCTTCTGTCCCCCTAGTGTGGTGGCCAAGGGGGCACGGCAGAGGGAACGGCCCCCGTCCCCGCTTCACGGCCTGTGGAAGGAGGGTCAGAGAGACACCGGGCTCTCGGGAACCCTGGGGTGCCAGCCAGCCGGCCAGCGGGCGGCCTACTCACCGACTCCTCGCTCGGCCCTGGCGCTCTGCTGGCCGCCGGACGTGGTGGACAGGTCCTCGGGGACCGGCATGGGCTCGTCGCCGTCGTCCGGGGCGTCGCTCACGGGCGGGCTTTCCTTCCCTGGGGAGAGAGGCGGGAGCGTGGGTTTCAGGGAGGCGTGGTCCCCAGGACAAGCCGGCCGGGAAGACAGCCCAGGGCGGCGCCTGGGCCTCACCTGGTCTCCAGAGGGGGATGCGGAGCAGAAATACATACATCATTGGCGGTGTAGGAGACGGCCACTGCCGTAGCCATGCGGTGTGTGTGCATGCGTGTGTGTGTGCATGTGCATGTGTGTGCACACCCCTACGTGTCTGTACATCACAGATCACATGGGGTGAGCGTGATGTCCACACCACACGGGCACACAAGGGCCGGCCGACCTCCTTCTCCTGTTTGTGACCTTGGACGACGGTTCTCGATTTCTTTAATAATGTGACACCGGAGCAGACACCCTCCTCACATGACCCCGATAATCCGGAGCCTGACCCCCCTGGGGCCCGAGGCCCGGTCCAGCGGCAGCGGCCCCCTTCAGGCCGCCGGTCCTCCTGCAGCCCGTCTGGCGGACCCGCCTGCCAGCCCGCGCCACCGCCGCTCACCTGGTTTGGTTCCGAGGTCGCCAGAAGCGGGGCGGTGGGGGGGGGGGTCCCGGCCCAGAGCTACAGACCCCGGGTCTGTTCGCTTTGCGGCCGGGGAGTGTTTCGGAGGCTGGCTGACCTGACTCAGCCCGGTGGGGAAGGGAGGCTGGGGAAGGGAAGGGGCGGGGGGCCCCACACCGCGGGCTGGGAGTTCCTGCTGCTGGCGCGTGCGGGATTCTGCCGGTGGGACCCTCGCCTTTGACACGCGAGTGCTCGGTGCGGTCCCCACAGCGGGTGCCCCGGGGGGGGGAGGGCTTTGCTGGGTGCCCGCGTGGATGCCGCATTAGAGCGAAGTCCTGCCAGAGGCTCCGGCCTGGGGAGACCCTGGCCGGCAGGAAACGCTCTTTCTCCTTCAAAACGCAAATCCCCTGTGTCCTCTCGCCGCCCGGAAATAACTGAACACGGAGTTGGGGGACACAGGCCACAGGCCAGGGACAGCAGTGGGGCCCTGAGCTGACGGGGGGGGGCCTCCAGGGAGAAGGCCGGGGGGACACGGCTACCCTCCGCCCCCCAAGGTGCGTGGGAAAGCGGCGGACGGGGGTGGCGTGTGTGCAGGGGGCTGGTGACGAGGCTCCGTGGCTCCCTGGGCAGGGCAGGGCAGGGCAGGGCAGGAGGGACGTGCCCAGGACACCCGGCTACGGGGAGGGTGCCGTTCTCCTGTTTGTCCGACACTCCAGAGGACGGGCGGCGAGACAAGAGCAAGTGCCCCCACCCCCACCCTGAGAGACGGCCGTCCCGGGACACCTCGGGGGAGAGCCCGCCCGGCACCGAGTGGCAGGCCCTCTCCAGGAAGCGGACGCACCGTTTCTCGCCCAGCCTGGCTGGGGTTCCGGGACCGGCCTGTCTCCCGACGGGGCATCACGGGGACGTTTGGAGAGCCAGGACGAGAGGAATGGGTCAAGGGGGCACAGTTACGGGGGTTCCCCAGGGGAGACAGAGGCCGGGGGCGGCGACCCAAAGGGCCGGCGGGACACTGCAGCCGCAAGAGTGTGCGTTGCCCCGTTCTAACGTCTCCCCCGCCCGCACAGCGGACTCTCTCTAGAGCATCAGGTGCCAAACGCCCGCGCTGCCGTCACCCGCTTCTCAGCAGGACAAGCCCCGCCTGTGAGAGCACGTGCAGGCGGCGGACGCACCGTCCGACCGCCGTCTCGCACGACGGAGCGTCCGGAGTCACGGATTTCGGACGCCGAGGGCTTCAGGAAGCTGCCCAGAGAGACATCCCGTTGTGCTTTTTCGGTGAGCATCGCCTCACACGTGACGTCTCTCTGGTAACTTGGAGAAAATGAAGAGCGAGCTTTCACAGGACGGCAGGAGGTAAGGCCAGTCTTTCACGGCACGTGGGGACCCTGGAGGGCAGGGAGGCCGGGAGGCCAGAGCCCCAGGCCGCCCGCTTTCTCGGAGACGCCCTGCGGACCCCCCCCTCCACCCCCGCGGAGCTGGGAGCAGAGGCCCCTGGTCTCGCAAACTGACCGACGGTCAAACACGCGTCGCTGAGTGTGGGGTGTGCGGGGGCGTCTCGGGACTGACCAGCTGTCGTTCTCGGAACGTGGGGCTGGGGGAGGTTGAGAGACTGAACTTGAGGACCCCATTGTCTCAGTGTGGTCCCCCCGTGGTGACGGGGGGGCATCCCATGAAACCCTGGGGCCCGTCCGAGGCCGGGGCCGGGGCCGGGGTCGGGCGGGGGGGGGGGCAAGGCATCGGGACCCACCCGGGGAAGCCATGCTGTCTCTGCTCAGCTCACGCTGACTAGCGTATGTCCGAGTGACTCCCGGTGGCCTTAAAAACACTTAGCCGACCGGTTTATTGGGGGACAAGACCAACCCCTACCCACTGAGGACGCCGGGGCGGCTCCGGCAGGGAGGACATGGCCAGTGCCCCTCGCACTGGGCCGGCATCGGGGAGGGAAGGGCTGACGACTCTGAAACACTGGGGCCCAGGCGGGCCAGTAGGAGCCCACCCCCCTGCCCCCAGCCATGCTGGGACCTAGAGCAGGGGAGGAAACCTGAGCCCCCAGCCCGGAGGCCCCACCCACACGGCAGGACCCGAGGAGAGCGGCGCTGGAGCGCTTCCCTTGTGGGCCGAGCTCTGCTGGGGGTCAGCCTGGCCTGGCCTTCGCTCCGTGACCGTGACCCCGTGACCATGACCGCCGTGCGGGGCTCAGCTGATCTGCCCCCAGGCCCCAGAGTCTGGGCGGCGTCTGCTGAGGCCTGCGTCATGCACAGCAGCAGCCGGAGGCCTCCACGCAGGCCCCGGGCCTGGTCCTGCAAACCTCCGTGAGGGGTGCACGGTGGGTCCCCAACAAACGGGCCCAGTTTACCAGGTAAAGCCAGAAACCGAGAAACGGGTGTGCAAGGCACGGAGAGGAGGCCGTTCAACCGAGGGCTCACATCCCAGAGGTCGGCGCACGGTGACTGGGCATGCGTTGCCCCGGACGGAGCTCGGGTCTGGCCGGGTCTGAGACTGATGGGACCCCGGAGTGAGCCACCTCTTCAAGACTGTGCCACGAGTGAACCGAGGCACAAAAACAAAACAAAACAAAAAACCCACGATTTCGGCTTAGCTCACAGGGCTGTTGTGAGGGTGAAACAACAACAATGCGTGTGAATGCTAAGGTGCTGTCTGAGCACGGGAGGTTGTTTGGAAACTGTAACGGTGGAAACACCAGGTGTGTGTGGCACCAAGCCCCACACGTCCCCTGAGTGACATGTGACACACACACACGCACACACACACACACACACACCCCTGCGGGCAGCGGGGAATCAGGCCCGGACGGGGCGTGACGGAGGAGGTGCGGTGTAACTCCACTCACTCAGACAAACGAGCCACCCTCCTTACCGGGTTACATTCCACTCACCTGCTGCCAGGTTTCAGATAAAGCGTCACCTCTAAGAAGTGTGCGGGGACAAATTGGGCGAGCACACTGCACAACTAGCGCCTCAGCCCCAAGCAAACCGTTTCTCAGGTAGGCCATGCGCCACCCACAGGGTTCTACGGCTGCCGGTCTCCCAAACGCCTGCGCTTCCATTGCGTGCGATTGCCCCACTGCACGTGGTTCCCGGGGGGCCGTGGTTCCCGGGGGGCCGTGGGACTCTCGGCCCTGCAGCAGCAGGGAGAGGCTCACCCCCGGGTGGGGCTGGCTCCCGGCGGGGGGGGGCAACCCTCGGGCGGTCCTTGACTCGGGTCTCCAAGCCTCGGCTCCCACAGGCTGACGATGCAGCCAGGCCCCCCTCTCGCTGGGCTCCGGGGAGGGGAACCGGCAACAATGCCCGGCCTGGCAGTGTCTGGCCGCCACCCAGTCGGTGTGGCCCCCTGCGATGGACTTTCCTGCTGTCGCCTCCGAGGCCTGAGGGGCCTCGTCTCCCAGAGGAGCAGGCTGTCTGTGGGCACAGGGCCGGCTGCTCGCCCCCACGTCCCGGCAGACCTCACAGATGCCGCTGAGAAGACACCCAGTGTCGCTCCAGGGCCGCGGGGGCCAGCGGGGGCGGAGGGCCTGGCGCACGTCTCGTCCGGTGGTTTGCGAGGACGGGACAGTGCCCCAGGAGGCGGCGGGGACGACCGTCCCGGGTCCCGCAGGCAGTCGGGGGAAGAAGGGGGCTCAGGGAGGGCTGCCGGTGCCCAGGCCCCTCTCCTCCCGCAGGCTGGCCCGCCCCCCGCCCTCCGGGACCAAAGCAAAATGATGCGCGTGCCCGAAAGAGTCCTGCGGGAGGGCGGCCGCAGAGGAGGGGGAGACGGGCCTTCCGGAGGGAGGGAGCGAACGAGGTGTTCCCTAAAGCAGGGGGGCAGTGCGTGTGTGGGGGGGCTCTCCTCCGGGCATGTGCAACAGCCTTGCCTCGAACTCGGGGGCACGGGCTGAGCATGCAGCCCACAGCCAGGGCGCACCCCGGGGAAGGGAGAGCCGGGTGGTCTGAAAAGACTCAGATACTAAGTCTTTCTCCATCTTTCATGTATTTTACAGACACTAGGTTGCCGCCTAAGAAACTGCTGATGTCGGAATATTGTCTCTCCTATGAAAGTGGAAGTGTTACAGGGTGCCACTTAGAACAATCTGCGTTGTCCCCCCCTCCCCCCGCCCCCGTGGACAGAACATAACACGGAATGATTTTATGGGACCAGACGATAGTTCTGTAACGTATCCCTGAGATTTCAGACCAGGGTGTCCACTCCTGTTTGGCCACATACACATGCAGTTCCCTCACCACCTGCCGCTTCCCTCGACCTCAGGCACGAAGAAAAGGGGGTGTCGGCTTCAGGTGGAGGAGCAGCGAGAAGGGGAAAGAGCACCTTCCGATCTCCAGTGAAAAGGCCGCGCCGGGCGGGTGCCGTGCGGGATGCTCCAGGGCGGCACAGGCCCGAGTGCGTGAGCGTTTTGTGAGGAGCGCCTCCGCCGCTGGGCGAGCACTAGCTGGGCTTCAGGACGGACCTCTCCCCCTCCCCCCAAGAACCCCCCTTTCGGGGCAGTCCTGTGTCAGGAGGTGCCCCCTCCCGGAGACCCTCCCCTTTAAGCAGCCGGAGCCCGGGACAAATGGAGTATAAGCGTAACGTTCAGGGCAAGAAGAAAAGGACGCTTTTGCTGTTTTTGTTGCCAAGATGAGATCGAATGCATGCATGGCGGCGGAGCTGCCGCCGGGGCTGGGGCTCCAGCCCGCGCTCGGGGCCCTGCGAGAAGTGGGGGTCCCCTCCCCTTCAGACGCCTTGCCGACCCCGCCCTCCCGTGCAGAGGCCATCCGAGGTCAGGGGAGGACCGGAGTCAGGAAGCAAGCCCAGAGGAAGAGTCTCTTTCTCCCCAGGATTTCTCTCCTTAACGGGCTGTTTCTCGGGCGTTCCTGCGGCCCCCGGCCCCAGGCCGCGCTGGGGGAGGGCCCCCAAGCCTCCCGCACCCCGTCGCCCGGGGGGCTTCCCAGCCAACGCTGTTTGTCGTCACGGGCGGAGTGCCGGCTGCGCTGGCTCCGGCTCCGGCTCCGCTCAGGACACTGGGTCCGCGCTCGCGGGAAGGACACTCGGAGGGCGTTGCACGGTGGGGGGGGGTGCGGGGAGCGGAGTCTCCGCACGCTCCCGCCCCAGCCCAGCCCTGCCTCCCGTCCCCGGACTTCCACGGGGGGGCCCGGAGCCAGCACACCCCCTCAGCACTTGCCTAAGTGTGTGCGGGTGGGTGCGTGTGGGTGCACAACTGTACGTGTTCATACCTGTGTGTGCGTGTGTGCACGGCTTGTTTTCACGTGCAGGACCCGGGTCAGGCAGGCACGCTCTTTCGTGTCTGCACGTGCCCGGCTGCCTTTCCTGGGGACACTGCGCCGTCACCCGCACACCAGTCGCAGTGACGCGTGTCTGCACGAACCCTCTGTGCCCTCGGGACAGTGTAGCTCTCGGGTGCAGCCCTCCACCCGCTCTCGTTCGCCACGACCGGGCCACGCGTGCCGACCAGTTCTCACTCCCGCCGGCTGCTGCCCGCGCTTCCCGGGCCCACAGGCCACGGGGCTGGCAACGCCAGCTCCTGGCTCCTGCTCTGCAGCGCAGAGTTGACGCCCGGACGCTGCGCGTGGCCGGAGCAGCCTCGTGGAGGAGGAGGAGGAGGAGGAGGAGGAGGAGGAGGAGGGGCCCTCTGTGGTCAGTGGCAGGTGGGCAGGACTCGAGTCTCCTGGCCGGCACGTCTGAGCGCGGCCACCGGGCAGGCAGCAGCCGGCCGCCTCGGGCCTGGGCTCCGTCACGGGGCTGACTCAGACCAGGAGGCGGAATCCCACGGGACCTTGGGCGCCAGCGGGGCCAGGCCAGCCAAGCCCAGAGGAGGACGACAGGCCGCTGTCCCGTGGAGCCCGCCCTGGGTGGGCCGGGAGTCGGAGGGGCTCTGGCGCATGAGAAGCGGAAGCCCGCAGAGGCCGCCTTCGCCGTGGGCCCCCGGCGCGGCGCAGACAGAAGGTGGGCTTCCTCGCCTGGGGGCGGCGTAGGGTCGAGTGGGCTGGGCTGGTGTCACCCAGCGGGTGGGACAGTCTGTGGCCCCCCCTCGGGCCTCACTTCCCAGGGCTCACTGCCCGCTTCCTGGGCCCCTGTGATGAGAGGCTGCGGCCGCTACGGCTTGAAGCGAGGCCCACTCACAGTGCGGGGCGGGGGGAGGGAGCCAGGCCGTGTCCACGCTCAGCAGAGACCCCGGTTTGCGCCCTCCAGCTGTTTTCCAGGCTACTGGCTCCTCCCCCTCCCTCTCTCTCTCTCTCTCTCTGTGCCCCCCTCCCCCACCATATCCCGCTTCCTCTCTCTCAGACAAGGTGGTGGGCACGTGTTTAGGGTCTAGAGAAGATCAGTCAGCAGCCACTCCACCCCCAGAATACCCAGGTGTGGTTAAGTCCTTCCCAAGTCGCCTCAGATGTCACAGAAACACTAAGTGTGACTCCGACACCTTCCTGCCCAGCTTCTCCAGCGGGGGCGGCCTCTGGGGGCTGGCACTAAACACGGACATGAATTCCATCTGGGCTTGTCCTTTTGCACAGCAGACCCTCCCCTCCCCCCGGAACAGGACCGTGACCTCCGCACCCGGTGTGGGGTTGTGGTGGGTGGGGGGCGGGGCTGGTCCTCACGGAGCCCCGGACAGGACCTCACGAGGGTCTCACCTGAGACTTGGGACATGTCTTGACTCTCATCGCCATCCATTGCCGTCAGGTCACCTGGGAAAGAGAGGAAGGCACTTTAGTTCAGAGCGAGTCCCAGGGGGATACGGGAGCGCGCGCCCGAGATAGCGCAGCACCGCGTACTTGACAACGAGATTATCTGCCCAGAAGAATGCCTGAGCTCCGGCACGCTCGCGCTGGGCAGCACGCCGGCACAGACCCCGATCCCCGCGGAAACGGCATTACAAAGATTTATAAAAATATCATTACCGGCTCAGGGAGACCAAATTTGTTATTTATTGTTAATTTCCTGCTGCATAATAACCCAAAATGCAAACTGACTGCAACAAAATTAAGCAGAAAATTAAATGGCCCCGGGTCATTGTAGGCACAGAACTCATTCTCTCGGCTGATCCGCGGTTATGTTCTTTCTGATTTACTGAGCACGCATCGATGAACCTTGAGTCAGCTTGGTGACACGCGCACAATCAGCAATCAGAAAAAACGAAGCAATTTGCTGAAGAATGTCTCATTTGCCCAGGCATATCTGAGCAGCCGGCACACGCTGCCCGTCAATAATGAATGCGCCTCCCGCCTGGCAGATGGGCCGGGCGGACACTTCCGTCCCCGTCTCCGTCCCCGTCTCCGTCCCCACGCTCGCCGGGCCCTCGCCTCGGGCCCCGCCGCGCTCCCGCGCGGGGAGAAGTGAAGCCACCACGGCAGCAGACCGGGGCCGGGAGAGGGCCCGAGCCTTCCTGTTTTGCTGGCAGACGGCTGGTTTAAAAAGAGAAAAGCGACCAGGAAGAGCCGCCGCTGCCCCGCCGGCCACCCCGGCACCGGGGGACACCAGGCAGGGGCCGGCGTCTGTGGGCAGGAGGGCAGGGCATGCTGTGCGCGGTGCTCGGGGTCCTGGCCTGCCCCTGGCCGGTCTCGGGTGGCCCTGGCCGACGGCGGCCAAAGGGGACCTCGGCAATGCTGCTCCCCTCTGCTCCGCTGGACGACCGAGGGGAGAGACCTCTCTCTAGCCAGCCGGCCGGCCGGGGCGGGCTCTTGCATCTACGTCACGTCACTATTTTCTGGGGGGCCAGGGGTGGGGGAATCTGTGGGTCTGCGCTGCGTGGCCTGTCCCAGGAGAGAGCTGGACACAGGCAGCGGGTTCAGGGCGCCTCACCCCTCCCCCAGGCCGGGCTGACGACCTGCAGGCCGAGGCCACGTGCATATGTTCACGGAGCATGTGGAACACACGCGTGTCCCAGCTGCACGCGTGCCCACACCGGTCACGAGGCCGAGAGTGCCCGTCACTCTCCCGGGATGGGGAGGGGTTTCACCTCGCTGTGAGCGCCCCCGAGGGCGTCTGACGAGGTGCTGCACCGGTTTCCAAGGCCGCCGCCGGGCTGGGGGCGCAGCTGGGGACCACCAAGTGCAGGGGCCCCCGGCTCCCAAGCGCCGCAGCCCCGGGCGGAGGGGCCGGGAGCCACCGAGGGCAGACCCGCCAGCCCCGGGCGCAAACAGGAAGCAGCCTGGGGTCACCAGAGCAGCCACACGCACTGACTGTAAACGAGCACAACTCGGTGCTCCTTCCGAAACTGTCTAAACAATTATAAAGAAACCAGACAGACCTGAAAGAGGAAAAAGCTCGGTCGTTACTGTGCGGCGGGGACTCGGGGCTCGGCTTTCTGAGGACCCGTGGGTGCAGCGCGTCACCGCCCGGCTCTGAACCGTCCCTGAGAGGACGGGCGGGATGCGCCGCGGACCCAGTCTCCGAACGACAGACGCCGCTGGGACACAGCAAGGCGGCAGCGCCGACCCCCAGCTGTCCACCCTGCTCACGCGTGGGCCCACCACACCTTCGCCTCGCGTCCCTGCCCTGCCCTGCCCGCTGTCGGCCGAGATCCCACCGATGCCCCGCGGCAGGCTCCTTGTTTCCAACGAAGAGGAAAAACGTCTCCTAAGGCCCAGTGGGCGGCTCCCCACCTATGCCCGCGGCCAGAGCACGCACCCTGCCTGCCTGCCCTTGGGGGGCCCTCTGAGTTTGCTGCCGGGGCGGGACCCCCACTCATACCGAGCTCCACACTGAGGTCCCCCTGGAGCACTGGCCCGTCCAGGCGGATGGACCGGAGGGCGCGCCCCGAGGGAGGAAACTGCAGCCCTGAGCGTGTGGCCGACGGCCAGTCGGGCTCCCGCTCTGGTGTCCCACAGGTCCCCAGGGCTCCCTCCTGGGAGGGCCCAGCCTCGGCACGGTCTGCGCACCGGGACTGGGGGGTGCTACCAGCCGACCACACGCAGCAGGCCGTCCCCAAGTTCACTGAATGTGCACCCGCGCACGCGTGCACACGTGTGTGTGCACACACAGGTGGAACTCGCACATACTTCTGCCCGCTCTCCGCCAGCCCTGCTCGGGCACCTCACCGTCCCCGGGCCAGCGGCCCGGCGGGCCTGGGGCCATGCAGAGACCACCTCCTTGCTTGGACTCCCGCTGGCCGCCCCCACCGTCTAGACATCTATCCGGGGTGACCAGGGTCAGTGCACAGGGTCCCCTCTGCACCGGGCCCCTCCTGCCTGACGTCACGCAGTGCAGTGGGCGCCTGCACAGGCCCCCTCGGGCTTCCCCAGACTCCTGGTTTGCATCTCTTGGGATGGAGCAAAGAGTGGCTTTTGGTGACATTGACTTTGCTTTTAGGCAAAGACCGGAGGGCTGATCCCAGAGAGGGAACTATCTGAGGGAGAGGGCATTCGTCCCGTCTGTGACTGAGGGGCGTCCCTGTGCTCTCGGTGGGGGGGAGGGGCAGGGAGACCCCCGCACCCCGGGAGGGAGCTCGGGCACCACCCAGCTCTGCACCTCCGCAGCCCCTGCTCCCGAGTGGAAGCAGGGCCGGCGTCCCTGAGGAGCCAGAGCTCCCGCTCTTCGCGCTCTCAGCTGTGGAGGGGGGCCCACTCTGAAAGGGGGGCTCGCCCCCTAAACGGGTCGACACCTGATCTTTGCTGACCCTCTCCTGCCCGAAAACCAGGCCGAGCAGGCCGGTGAAGCGGGCGCCAGAGGGAGCCACGTGGCGGTTCTGTCCCCTGCGGGGAAGCCGGGGCCGCGGCAGGCGGGAGCCCGAGCTCCGCACAGCGGAGGGCAGGGCCAGCACCACACACGCTGCGGCTGCCTCTGCGGGGCGAGCGGGGTGGACCGTGCGGCCGGGCACTCCGGGCCGAGGGGCCGAGGCGAGTGGGCGGAGGCGGTGTGTGGCCGTCCCCCAGGGAGGCGCCGCCTGCTGCCCCTGCCCGGCCCTCTGCTCCGCCGCACCCGGGGCGGTCGCCGATCTGGGAGTCTCTCTCCGGGTCTGCCCCCACCCTCCGTCTCCCCGTCTCGGCGTCTCTGTCCGGTCCTTCTGCCCGGAGGGGACCCAGCGGGACCTCCCTAGCTTCTGTCCCACAGGGCTGGCGTGTCGGTGACTTCGGAGAACGGGGACTGTGGAGGCTAAAGCAAAGGCCTGAAAGGCAGGAGCCAACGGGCCCCCAGGCCCTCTGCCCCCGCCCCCAGTGTCCAGACCAGGGACACTGGGAGCCTGGGACCCAGGCGGACCCTTCTGAGGAGCTTCCTCTGGGGACGGGGAGACTCTGCAAGCGTCTCCCCTGGCCTCGCCCGTCGGGAACGTCTCCGGGGGGAGCACCCTCCTGGCTGCCTGCAGGCAGCCGAGCGGCCCGGGAACAGCCCCAAGCGCCGGGGAGCCAGGGGGCCACAGTCAGGGGCAGGGCTGGGGCGCCCCTCAGACACCCCAAGTGCCCTCTGCGCCCCTCTAGTCTCCCCAGCAAACAGCTCTGACGTGCGGGCTCTTCCGGGACTCTGAGACAGCGGGTCCGGAGGCGTGAAGCTAAAAGACATCTGTCAGAAGCCCCAACCCGAGTCCTTCTCGGGCTGTCCGGATCCACGCCACTCGAGCACCGGACACCTGGCGTGGACGGTCAGCGGGCGTGGGAGCCCACCTGTCCACGGGCACGTGGCCCGGCTGCCGGCCCTGTGACCTCGGTTCCCTGAGGTTCTCACAACTACACTTTTTACCCCGAAAAACAAACGTCACGTACAGCTCGGTGACCACAGCCAGTAACCACGTGCAGCCCGTGGAGAGGTCGCTGCAAGAGTGAACCTAACGGTCCCATCACAGGAAAAGTGGGTTTGGTGACTTTGTGGGGTGACAGATGTTAAGTGGACTGGTCGCGGGGATCACCTTGCAACATGCAAAAAAATATATAACTGTCGAATGGTTACACTGTAGCCCTGACACTAGTATAATGTTACATGTCAACTATACTCCAATAAAAAGACAAAGAAGGCATGCGCACACACATACATGGACACATATACATGCATACACACCAACACGCCTGTGCACATGTACACATACATATATGTGCACACATGCACACACACTTGCAGGTGCTTCCCCTCCCCTGCACAGTTTAGGCAACTGTCTGCCCAATTATGTCTGACGGCACTTCTTGGGTGCCTTCTATATGCCAGAAAACCTGGTAAGGAAAAGGACACTGGACGTAGGCAGTGCTATTTAAGCACCCTACTACGCGCCTGGCATCTCACAGGGGAACTGCTGAGGCCCCAGAACGCTGTCTTCCCCAGCCACCGTTCTCTCTGGGCGTCTGGCACGGTGTCCGACGCAAGCCCAGCACCCCCACCCGTTGGCTCGGTGTGCGTGTGTGTTTGATCTAAAACCGTGTTGTTGTTGTTCGTGTGCACAGGCCATGTTACCATTTCCATTTTTCAGACAAGAAAACTGAGGCTAGGGCAGAAGTAGCCGGCCCCAGGGCACACTCCCAGTAGACAGCAGAGCTGAGATTTGAACCCACGACCACGCGAAGGTGACAGACACCTTTTCACTGTCCTGGTCCTGAGGGTCAGGACCTCTGAGCCCAGCACAGACACCCCGGAGCCCAAATGCATGACGTCACCGGGCCCTTAACGGCAAACAGGCATATACCTGCAATATCCTGCAATTAACACAAACTCCCTCCCCCCAACCAAACCTCTACGACACGTTTAAACCCTGGTCACTCGGCCCCTTGCACCCTACTGACTCTCCGCCGTGACAAGTGACGCTGCACTAGCGTTTGGGGTGACTTCCTGCGGCTCACATGACTCGGGCTTTGGAGGGGGCGGGTTTGTGGGGGGAGGAACGGGGGCCGAGCCCGTAATGTATTTCAAACACCTCTGGTCACGGTGCCCTTTAAGAAGAGCCATTATCCCGGCCCGGGGAATGGCCTTGCATCTCCCACCAGCGGATTTTATTTTCTCCCGCCTATCGCATCGCTGCGAATTACGCTGTGTCGGGGAGAAAGCGCGCTCCCGAGAGAAAGCCACGGCAGTCCGCGGGGCTTTGTGTTGCCACGGCCGGGGGACGGGATAGGCTGTGCTGACAACCCGACAGAGCAGGCCGGGGACGCAAAAACTCCGGCGCCCTCCCTTCATTCCGGATTCTTTTCATTTTTCAGAAATTAGCTGCCAGTCACACGTGTTCGTGATTGCTCCCCGGAGGATGGCTGGCGCGCACGACAACGGAAAACAAGATGCAAACAGGACAGCGCGGGACCCAACCGGCGTCCCCGCCCCCACGGGTAACGGAGCCACAGGAAGTGCCGGGGCCGGGCACCCGCGGTGGCAGGCGCCTGAGCGTGGGCCTGTTCTCCCGAGGGCGGGGCTGGCGCACAGGCCAGGAAGGGTCCGGGTCGGGGAGGGGGCACCAGGGAGCCCTTGCAGACCGGCTCCGGCTGTTTGGAGACGCTCCTGGCTAGCGGGGCCTCAGGCGGAAGGAAAGGAACCAGGAGGGTATTTTTAAAGGCTGCCGTGGGGCTGCTTGTCTCAAAGGGACGTGGGAGAAAAGACGCGAGCTATCAAGTCAGAGTTTCAGAAAGAGAAAGGGGAGCTGCGGCCGCCAGGGGCGGGGAGCCGCTGGCCCAGGGCTGCCCTGGCCGGGCCTGGCACAGCTCCTGGGTCTGCCCCCTGTCCCGGCTGTGCCCCTTCTGTGTATGTGGAGGAGGGGGAGCGGTTCCTGGCAGGGCCTGCGTGTCCCGGGCTCCCCCACGGCGCCCAGCCCCTGACAGCCACCGGGCTCCGGATTTCCAGAAGCTGCCGTTCCGGGGCCTTGCCGGAGTCTGACCCCCATAGTAAGGCCACTTCCGAAGCGGCTTCCTCAAACATAAATGGCGTTTACACTTCATCACTGAAGTAAAAAAAAAAATCTAAGTTTAGACTCGTTTTCTTCTAGCCTCTTCCTGATTTCAGAGGACCTCCATGCATGGCCAGCAACGGCGCAGCGGAAGGAGACCCACACCCGAAAAACGTTCGCACACCGCCGCGAATAATGACCTGCACAACACCCCCCGGGGCTGACGCCTCGTCACCGTCACCGATTGTTACAGAGCGAACGGGCGGGGCGGCCCCGAGCACCTTTCCTTTCCACGCCTCGCGGAGTGTCTTTCCCTCCCGTGTGAAAAACAGACAAACACCAGGGCTCCACGTTTAACCACGTTTCTTCCTCGGGCGGCAACCTGCTGTCCCCGAGGGCCCAGCAGCTCACGGCTCTCCGGGGAGTCCTCCTGGCCCGCCCGGGGGCCGGCTCACGTGGACCCGTTAAAACTCGAACTGAGAGCCGAAGGCGGCGGCGGGGAGCTCTGCCGGCCCGGCCGCGAGGTTCCCAAGATGCACCTGTGCGCCCGCCCGCCTGCGCACCCCCAGGCCGTCGGACTGCTGCTGCTCAGAGCCGGGTGCGCAGAAGTGTCTTGGGCGAAAGCGCCCTTTTCTTTAGGCCCAAGGAAGTAAAATTATGCAAATCCTCACGGGGATGGCCGCTTGCTCACAGGTCCATGGCTCTGCGTCTATCGGCAACCACCGGGAAGCCGGGCCGGTCTGCCCACCGAGGTCGCTGCCCGAGGACCGAGAGCTGGTCTCCGCCGAGTGGCACTGAGCCTCTGCTGGTGCCGAGACACGGCCCGTGCGGCTGGAGACAGACTCGGCGGGAAACGAGCTCTCGGACTAAGGTGCCCCAGCGTCCACCGTCACCCCGCGCTGAACCACAGCCTGCCTGGCCCGACCTCCGACCTCCGACCTCCGATGCGGGGCCGCTCCAGAGAGGGGTGGGCGCAGCCTCCCCGTGACCCTCTGCAGACCGCTAAGGCCCACGTGGTGTCCGAACTAACGGAAAATTCTCCTTCAAGGACTTTCACTCGGGGCTCAGTTCTTTTACAGCACCCACCCACAAAAGGATCACCTGTAACCGGTTAAAACGAGGCGCATTTTCATACACAGTATTTAAGGAAGGATCTATGTTCACACTTTAAATTACGTGCGCAGCAGACAGAATGAAGACCCCAAAGTTAGATTCCTTAAGTCTAGTTCAGCCTCTCAGTAGCTTTCGCAGTGGGGCCCTCACCACCTCCTCCTCCTCCCAGTTCCAAACGGTTTAGCGAAAGTCACGTCGCTCCGTGTCCAAGAGGGTGGTGGGAAGAATCGATGTTATCTCAGTGGATACAATGTATCGTCAACTGACGCATTGATCAATTATGTGGCAACAAGCGTTGCTCTGGGCAAGAAACCAAATAATTACAGGAGAGAATACCAGCTGATGTTCTGATTGGCCCTTTTTGTTGTATCAAATCAGCAGGAGAAGTCCCGGGGTTCCATCTTACTCTGTGAGGAGAACTCAGCTCTAGCCCAAACCTCCAAGCCTCGGGAGACCCCCAGCCCCAGGGGTCCCAGCCCCCACCGGGCCTGCGGGGAGCCCATTCTGCAACCCGCAGCCTCCGGCCTAGTGTTCCCGAGCAAACCCGGGGCGGGGGTGGGGGGCACCGGCAGAACCTCACAGCAGCTACAACTTCCTCATTCGCCGGCTACAAATACCAGCAGGTCTTTATTTATAATCCGGCAGAAAATGACGCTCACGTCCCTCAGAGAGCGAAAGAGAGGAAAGCTCAGGGCAGACGTTACCGTCTGATTTTCCTGCGGCCCTTCGATGCGTTTACATTATTTATTTTCAATGCTTTACTTTAAGGTTTCTTTCTTTTTTTTCTTTAGAGAATTGCTAACAATTCCTTTACGAAGGCCTTGTCTGCTCTGAATTCATCTGAACAGTCTCCAGACGCAGGGAAACATACACAACCCCGGGCAGGAGCCGGAAGGCGCTCTCGGAGACGCCTAGACTCCTCCTGATCTTCTTAAAATGGTAATTAGTTGCCTTGTCTCTAACAACCTGAGATAATTAGCCGGATGATTTTAATTTAATGGGGTGGGATACACAGTGTATCAATACGTTTCGCTGTGGCTCTCTCTGAACGCCACTTTAATCTTCCGCCCGGCACAGAACTGGGCGCCAGGGGAGGGCAGGAGGTCGGTCGCCTTCCCGGGCTGACCGCGGGGCTGACCGCGGGGCTGGCCGGGGCCGCCGCCGCTCTCTGCTCCCACCACAGGCTCCGGAGCTCCTTCCAGAACGCTTCCACGGAAGCTCAGGAAAGACCGATCCCTCGTGTTCATCCCTCCTGAAGATCCCAAATTAAACCTTTTCCCATTAGTTTTAGGGAGGGATCTTGTGTGCTGTCGTGTTTGCTCCAAGGTGGCCGGTAAAAACCTGATGGGACCACACACATTTACCCAAAACTGACGGATCCGCACTCGGCGCGGAGCTCCTGGCCTCAGACAGGGACTCTCCCCCACACGCTGCCGGTCATTTTTAAACAGCTCTGAACTAACAGAGAGTGCTCCGGAGTGTCGAGTTTAGTATGCGATCTCAGAAATGAAGCATAAAAATCTATTTCAATATGTATAAGGCCATTTAGAAATACGTTGTGCCTTTTCAGTTTTTTTTTTAATGGCCTCTGCAAAACATCACACGCGAGAGGAAGGGGGGAGAAGGGGGAGAAGGAAGAAAAGGAAAGAACTGAGGAGTGGTGCGGCCCCCTTGCTGCCCCCCGTCCCCCCCCCCCCAAGCCCGGCGCCCACTGCCTGCCCATCACAGCACACTTTTGGCGCGAACGTGGCAGGAAGAAAGTCAGATTTCCTTCAGCGGCGAGTGATTGCTGGGGGGAAAGGGGTCCTGGCCCACGCTGAGCAAGAAAGGATGGAGAAGGCATCTCCCCACTAATTAGGGCCCCTTTAAGCCACCCATGAAGTGGTGGCCCCACTGCTCCCTGGACCGGGAGGTGGTGCGTGGGGCCACCCAGAAGCAGAGCGAGGGGTGGGCCTCCCTGACTCTCTCCATCCCCTCCGGGCGGCCCGGTGCCGCAGATTTGGGGCGCAGGGCCCCCGTGCAGGTGGGCGCAGCACGCAGCCCGGGCTGGGGGGCACTCACCAGTGAGCCTGTGCCTCCCACTCAAGTCCCGACGTGGACAGTTGGGGTCCCTGGACCTCAGAGCCCCCTCAACTCGGCCTCCCGGGAGGGACCCTGCTGTCCCACCGGCCGCCTGCTCCTCTCTGCCGCCCTCGCACGCCGCCGGGGCGGAGAGAAAGGTGGAACCATTTGCCAAATATGCAAAAAAGGAGGGAAGAAAGTTTTCTGTCAGGAAAACAGGGGCAGGAAGGGAGCCTGAGCTTCCTGCTCTGACCAGAGCGGTTTCAGAGATTATTGGCTCCTCGGGTGTGACAGGTCGTGGCGCAGCGCGGGCCCCTTTCCGCCGGCGGCGGCGAGGATCCAGAGCTCCCCAGCGAGGGAGGTGGCCGCGGGGGCCGGGCCCTTCTCGGGAAGACCGGTGGCCCCCGCGCCCGGGATTCGGGGTTTCCACGGGGGCCAACAGCTCCCCGCCAGGCGGCTGGCTGAGGGCACAGCCATTCCTCACAGTCAGATGTGAGAAGGGAGGGGGCAGCCCAGCCCCCCCCCCCCCGGGCTGTGCTGGCAGACCTGGCCTGGGGGCCCCGGGGGCAGGGGGCAGGGGCGGGGCCCCACCCCCCGCAGGGCGGGCCGGCCCATCTCTCCACTCACAAGTGTCTGTAGAGCTTCTCCTGTCTGCTGCTTCCCTTCCCCCTCAAAGACTCATAACATCTCAGAACTATTTGTCAGGACATCACCACACATTTAAAAACTGTGTCAAACTCGAGCCCTTCCACGCTGGGCATGGGGACGGGAAGGCCGTGAACCCAGGTTGCAGGGGGCTGAGCTCGGGAGGGGGGAAGTCAGTTACGAAGTGCCAAGGCGCAGCCGTCACACCGCGGGTCCCCAGGAAGGAGCCGTGGGCGCGGCGCGCTGACACCATGATAAAAACCGCCGGTGAGGGCTGCCCAGAGCCCCCGGCGGGCGCCGGTGCTATCTGCCCCCCCCCGCCTGGGCTTCGGACGGGTGCACAGAGCTGATACCTGGGGCTCGGCCCCGCGGAGGCCTGCGTCCCATGGGCCCCGGCTCCTGTTTACAGCAGAGCAGGACACCCTGCCTGGAGGTGGGACCTGGACCGGCGGCTCTGGTCCTGTAAGCATGGGTCACTTGTGGCTTTTACACTTTGTGTATTTCCTCCCAAGACAATGGGCCATTGCACACACGTCTGGGGGCTCTGGGAACACAAGTGGGGGGACGGCAGACAGGGAGCGGTGCTGAGGGCCGGGCGGGGTAGGGGGCAGGAAGCAGGAGGAGTCACGGCCCCCCGAGTTCCCGCCGGTCTGAGACACAGCACGGGGCTCGCTCTCTGTGAGCTGCTCCCACGGCCGAGCCCCTGCCCTAGAACGAGGCTGAAAACCCATGCCTGTCCCAGGGTTGCAGACCACAGGCGAAGGGGCCCTGGCCCAGGGCAGGGCTGGCCTCACGGCCCCGCGTGAGCCTGCGGCGGCGGCGGACAGACGCCCGAGGTGCTCACCCCGCTCATGCCCAGACTCACCACCACACACGCAAAAGCCCACCCTGTCTCAGGAACAGGTGCAAAACTACCAGCCGGACAGACACCGAAGAGAAGGGGTTGCATTACTCAGGCCAGGTGGTCTGACGCCTCTCTCTGCACGCTGCGTGTGTGTGTGTGTGTGTGTTTCCTGCACCCACTCACGCACGCACATCCTGGAAGCACACACACAATACATGTGCGTGGGGGTTGCGGGGGGGGGGAGCTCTGGTACGCGGTAGACAGCATGTGCGTAGTGCTCTCTAAAATTTCAAGAGTCTCTCCTTTGGATTGACAATAGGCCGCCACATTAGCCAAACACGAAACACACACGTCCAAGCCGAGCGTGGAAAGGAAAGAGAAAAACAAAACAAAACAACTCCACGCCAGAGAACCACTGTCCTGAAATTCCACGTCTCCAGGCAAGCAAGGACAGCACGGCGGTCCCCACACGTGTGGGCATCAGGCCTCCGGCCGGAAAAGTCACCGTGACCTCAGTTTTTCAACCAGAGGAGTGGCTGCAGGGTCGGCCCCAGGTCACCTTCTCAGGGACGGCGGCGGGGGGCCTTCACCGAGGGCCAGGCGTGCCCCGCGCACGCTTACTCACAGCCTCGTGGGCTCGGCCCGAGCGGGGGCCGGGGCTGCTGGGGGGCCCCGGCATGGTGTGGGCTGTGTAGTTTTTCCGCGTGCAGCACTTTCATGGAAACACAGACGAACCTCACACACAGCGGTGGCAGAGCCGCTACAACTCCTGCCCTCCACCGGCCCCAGAAAACAAAAACGGAAGAAAACACGGCCACTTTGACTCCATGAGGTATTTCAGGCACCAGCGCCGGCAGACTGTTAGACCAGGAAGCAGTTCCCTCCCCCCAGGTAAAAAGGGGATAAATGTGTGTGTGTGGGGGGCAGATTTTGCAATCAGATACATTATATCAAACCAGACTAGCACAGGATTTTAAACTGTGACATCATTATTTCTATTAGTGTCTCCGAGTTATTTTTTAGCATGTTCTGCCTATTCGACTACGCCAGCAGGTAATCCTCCTGTCATGGACATTTGTCGCTGTTTAAATTTTAAGCCACAAACCAAATAATCTGATTTGTCACGGAAACAATGCTGACACATTCAATATAAATACTAGTTGAATTGTTACTCTCCAAATCCCATGGAGAAGACAAGTCCCAGTAGCCTCAGCACGCACACAGAACACTGGGAGACAAAGACACAAATTCAGGAGGCTGCGACCGTTCCCGGCAGGTCCCCTCTCCTCCCAGCTCCCTGCGGCCACTCACGCCTGTTGTCACCAGCGTTCCAATATCGTGCCCATGAAATATTTTCAACGTTCGCCCTTTTTTTCCTCTTTGAAAGGAGATGCTTCTTCAACAGCAGTTGTGCCCTTCCAAGTTCAAAACAAGGCCCCTGGAGGCTGAGACACCCCGGGGGGAATGAGCTGGGGGACAGAGCGGCCGCCCGGGGCTGGCACCCTGTCCAGGGCTCGCCCCGGGGGGCCGGCTGCCCCCGGAGAGGATGGCGGTCTCGCGTGGGAAAGCTGTGCCTGTCAGACCCTGCGAGACCCCGACATGGCTCCCCCCACTGCACGGCACGCTCTGCTCCTCCGAGCCAGCACATCGGACAAATCACACCTTCGGGAGATTCCTTAGGAAACACCAGGGATCCCTGGCAAGGTTTTAAAACACTTCACCTTCAGTCCCGAGTAGCCTGACGCCGGGCGACCCGGGTGTTGTCTGACCAGAGAGCCGGCGGCGCCCTCAGCAAAAGCACCACTAACTTTCCAAGCCGGGGTGATCCCGTCTTGGAGAAAGCCAGTTCCGACTCTGCTCTAATTGATTGTGCAGTAAAAACAAACTCTCTCGCCCCCAAAACAAGAAAAAGGGCTTCTATGAATGACTCCACAAAGGCTGGCCTCCTGATCTCACTGTGTAAGTAGATATCAATTTAGACATGACCGGCGCTAGGCGGTCCTCCTGGCGACAGCCAGTGGCCACTCAGAGCTGCCCGGCTGCGGGCCAGGCCCTGCACCTGCGCTGCGCCTGTCCCCAGGAAGGCGAGTGGGGCCGGGGGCTGGGGGGCTCGCCGCCCAGTCTCTCCTCCCCGTCTCTGTCTCTCAAACCCACCGCTACCCCCGGTCTTCCTTCTGAAATGCAACGGAAAACACTCACGTGGATTTGTGCGTCGCACTTGGGGGCCCAAACTGATCCTCGGGCTCGAAGAGCAACCTCGGAGCCAGGACGCCGTCCGCCCCGCCGGGCTCTCCTGGGTCGGCCGCCTCGGAGCGGCCAAGCGTCCCTCCGGCTCGCCTGCGCTCCGCGGAGACCCAGGGACCGTGCCGCAGTCGCCGCCCGGCGCGGGGCCCCGAAGGCACTTGTTAGAGCGCCCGGCCGACTCGGCAGCCTCGCTCTTCCCGGCTTTCTTTCACAACGACTTCCTGGAGTTGCTCACTCGCATTGTTCCCCATTTCTCCGCCGCGCTCCCCACCCCCCGCTGGGCCCGACCCGGCTCTCGCGGTGCCGGCCGGCGGCGGCCCCTCGCTCACAGCGCCGCCCACGGGCCGCGCACCTGCCTCTGCCGGCCGCGCCCTCGCGGGCCGGCGCCTCGCCACCTGCGGCCGAAGGCCCGCGCGCGCCACGCAAACTTCGGGGCTGCGCGCACGGGGGTCCGGGCCGGACCTGCCCCGCAGCCGCCCCGGTCCGCCCCGCGCGCACGCCCGGGCACTGTCCTGGCTCGCGGCTCCGGAGCACGGAGCGGAACCCGCGGGGCGCACAGAGCGGGACTGGGAGCGGGACAAGGAGCAGAACACGGATCGGGACGAGCAGCGGGGCATGGCTGCGGATGCGGAGCGTGGCGCGGACCCGGACTCGCTGCGCCGCACAGAGCCCAGCGCACTGCCCCCACCCCGCCGCCGGGTCAGGGGCCGGCGCGGCACCGTCCCGACCGCAACTCCGGGGCCGCGCGCAGAAACTTTGTCGCGGCGCGGGGCTGGCCACAGCCCGACGGGGCCCCGGGCGGCGGCGGCGCGGGCCGTACCTGCTAGCGCCGCCGCCGGCTGCAGCCCGCTCGCCTGTCTTGCCCGCCTCGCCCGGCGCGCCTCCGCCACCCCCGCGCGCAGCACGCCCCGGCCCGCCCCTCTCCGCGGCGCTTCCTCGTCCCAGCGCCGCATCGTCCCGCGGCCCCGCGCCGCTGGCGGTGGCCGGTGCTCTGAACCCCGGACCAGGCGGCGGGATCGGCCGCAGCGCGACAGGACCTGCGCTTAACCCTTGGGGACCCGGCGCGGACGAGGCCGGCGGGCCCGCGGGAGGAGGGAACCCACGCCTTCGGGCCTCGCCACTCCTCGCCCAGGGCCGCCCAGCTCGGGCCCCGCGTGCTCGCCAAGCTCAGGGACTCGCGGGACTCGGGGCGCCAGGAAGCACTTTCCCCAGTGTCTGGGGCGCCCCCTGCCCGCCCGGCCCCACCTCCCTGGGAATGGGGCGCGTGGCTCCCCGGTTCTGGCGGCTCCCCTAAGTTAGGAGTGCCCACCCGAGAGGGGGAGGGAAAAGTTGATGCTCCGCAGGCGAGGGAAGGTGCAGCTCACTTTCCCAGACAACCAATGGAATACCTCTTGGCTCTCTTCCCTCCCACCTGCTCGCGGCAGGAGTTAGGATCGCGCCCTCCATCTTGGCCCGTGTGCACACGCAGGTGTGAACGGGCGGCGGCGGCGGCGAAGGCGATCCCTCCGCGCGGCTCTGTGCCCCGCAGACTCCCCTCCCCGAGCCCAGCCGAAGCGCGCACGCAGGGCGCGGCGGGTCTCAGTAAGAGCAGGGATGCGCTCTGACAACGCGCCTCCTCGCACTGCGAGGGACCCATCAGTCTGAGGCGCCGCTCCGCCTGGGCAGGGGCAGAGCAGGAACAACCCCGAGATGAGGGTCCTTCAGGACCGGCGGCGGTCAGGAGAGCACCTGCGGGCGGGAGAGACCTGGTGCCCTGGGTGGATGGAGCGAGGCAGAAAGACCTCCTGCGGGAGATCCAGGCAGGGACCGCGGACCTCCGGGGGCAGGGGCGCAGGCCAGCCCTGCAGGTCTCCCAGGTAGAGAGAGCAGCAGCCGAGGGCACCGTGCCAGAAATGTCCCCTCTGAGCAGCTGAGTGTGGCAGAAGGACTGGGGTCAGGGGAGGCTGCGGGGGGCAGGGCCCAGGCACCCACCCACCCGCGTGGCCTGGGCCCACCTAGCAGCCTCTTGCACCCTCCAGGACCGCGAACAGCGCCTGGCCCGAGGGTTCCTTGGCCGCCTGCCCATCACTCCCCCCGACAGAAGTTCTGCTGGGCCCGGCGGGCCCGGTGGGCACCCTGCCCGGGGCGCAGGGAGGCAGGACTAGGGACAGGCCTAGGGCTTTCGTCCTGGCCTCCCTGTCCTGCATGACCTTGGGCAAGTTACTGAACGCCCTTGAGCCTCCCCACTCTTACCTGCCAAAGAAATAAGTGCCGCCTCAGTTCAGAGTTCTTGTCCGGGTTAAAGGAGGCCCTAAGCGTGAGGTGCAATAAGCCCTAAGGGGTTTGGGGGCTCCTGGGGTTCTTGGATGTCGCAGCACCTTCCACCCGGAGTGTCTCTTTAAATGTGGGTGCGTCCCCAGGCCAGGGGTGGGAGCCCAGGACTCAGGCCTGGCGGTCCGGCCAAGGCAAGTCCCCCCGGCGCAGCAGAGCATGCGACGAGCGCCCAGCTTGTGCTGCGTGATCTTGAGCGAGGCCTTTCACCTCTCTGCGCCTCAGTTTCCCCATCTATAAAGCGGTGGCACTGATGTCAGCTGCCTCTCGCAGCACTGTTTGTGCGTTATGGAGACCACACCTGGCGGACTCTGTGAGTGGTAACTGTTATGGGTCACCAACCTGCCAGCGGCCAGCGGCCCGCAGCCCGCTCCCTCCACCTGCAGGCAGGTGGGGCGGAAGGAGCTCAGGTCCCCACCTGGGGTTTGGGCGTGGACACGGGGAGACCAGAGAGGCCCACCACAGTAAAAGGCAACAGTGAAGGCATGTTGCAGGGGAAACGGAAGTTGAAACATGTGTGCTACTTTAAAAAGATTATGGGTCTAAAGTAACTTGGCTCCCTTAGGAACGTGTACGTGTTCTATGTCGCTGCTTTCACACTGTCCGAGGGTTTAAGACGTGGAGCTAAGTTTACCGACACAGTAACTGTTCCACTGCCCATCTCCCTTCTCTTGAGACGACATGACCCAAGGAATAGGGAGCGTCTGCGGATTTCACCAGGGGCTGCTGCTCGGCTCGGAGCTTTCCGCACGCGCTGCTGGCACTGCTGTTCCGGCCGGGCCCGGGACGGGCGGGCGGCGGCGTTTAAGGAAAACCGAGTTTCGTAGAGGAAAACGAGGGTTCAGCAGATGGGATGTGATATGGCCACGAGTGTTGCTTGTTACTTGCTGTGTGAGTCCGGGCAGGTTACCTAACCTCTCTGAGCTTTGGTTTGCCACCTGCAGGGCAGCCCTGCCCCACAGTGGCACAGATGGGACAGGGAACGTCAGTGAGGTGATGTGTGTCCGTGGTTATCGTCATTAGCATTGTAAATTTTTCCAATAAAAAGAAATCTGTAAGACAGCAAGAACATGAGCACCCTTTTTCTCCCCCAGCATTTGGGAAACAGCAAATATGTTTTTAAATAACAAGAAATGTGGGGTTTTTTTGGTTAAAAAAATGCTCTTTTCTTCCTCCAGTGTTAAACCAATACAGAGCTCATTAGCTTCGTCCGAAAGGGAACAGGGCCCTTGGGAGAAAGCCCAGGACGTGGAGGAAACTTTTGCAACAAGTCCTGTGCTTCTTTGGTTTCTTTTCCCAGTTTCCTCAGTTCCCAGCTTCTTCTGCTTTCAGAACCTAGCGGTTTCCGGCCCCGGCAGGGCTGCTAACCCTTTTCCCCGGGCGCTCGCCCCATGGGTTTGGCTCTGCGCACGGACCACGAGCTCCCGCCTGCCCGGGAAACGAAGGAGCAGGACCCGGGGCCGGGCGGACCCCGCCGGAGACCCTCCCCACCTCTCCGGCCAGCTCCCGGAGGCTCTGGGACCCCCGGGAGGGAGCGCCCACCACTCACTGCCCTGCCTCTGGGTGTTGGGTCATGGGTGTGCGGCAGCTGACCCCCAAACCCTCCCCCTCCCCGACGATCCGGTCCCTTTCTTCCCTCCGGTGTTTGTGAGGGGAATAAACACACGTCGGTCCTCAGAGCAGGGCTGTGCTGGCAGCGCCGTTTGGCTGGAAGGGGCTGAGAAGCAAACAGAGTCGGATGCGGGGACTCGGATACGGGGACTTGGGGAAGGGGGGTCGCTGGTGCGAAGGTCTTCGACGGGTCTGGGGCGAGTGAGGGACCGGCAGATACTGGTCCCCTGCGGAAGGACCGGGGTCCGGAAGAGCAGGGTCTGCTGTCCCCACCCACCCACCCAGCTGAGCGCCTGAGCACGCTGCACGGGGACCAGGTGGGAGCACCCCTGGGGGCCCCGTCCCTTGGTCGGTCAGCACGTGTCCGCCGCGGCGGGGGTGTTTGAGAGGCAGGCTGTCCCGCCCGAGGTGGGGGCTCACCCTGCGAGGGGCGTGCGGTCTGTGGAGGTGGAAACGGCCGCACCTCGATGGGACGCACGAGTGTCACGGCAAGGTGAATTCCGACACGCAGCCCGTGGGGCGCGGAGCGGGAAGGCGCCGGCTGGGCGCGGGAGGTGGGGGCAGGGCTCTGGGAACCTCGGAGGGAGGGGAAATGGGGAATAGGGAAATGGTTTTCTTCTCCACGCGGGGCGGGGCGGTGGCGGCCGAAAGCTCTTTCTCAGCGGAGAGCGCTAACCAAAGACCACCAGCCCTGTTCTCGTAGCCGCCGCCGCGCAGCCCGCCTCTGTGAGGGGTATTTCCAGACACGGCCGGCGTCCAGGGAAGCGGCCGGGCCGGCGCTGTGGGCCCGATGCCGTGCAGGACACCAGCACTCAGGGGCAGCCGGCCGGGGGTGCAGGTCCAGCGAGGTGCCTGGACCTGGTTTGGAGGCGAGGCCACTTCCCGGGGTTGTCGGTGCCTCGGGTCTGGACACTGGGAACCAGAGCCAACACATCGGCGGTGGTCACACCGTCCTAACAAGAGCAGCGGTAATGCCCCGCGCTGGCCCGGTCTGCCCGGAGGGGTTGGCACAGGCAGCCTGTCTGGAGGAGTCGGCGTGGCCGCAGCCCGGGCAGGCACTCCGCCGTGAACGGGTGTCTGACGTTTGCAGGCACCCGGTCGGTCCCCAGGTGGGCGGGATGCCCGCTGCCTGTGCCCCGTTTCCCTGCAGCAAACCACCCCCCACCCCGGGGTGCCCCTTCCAGAACACGTCTTCCTCCCGCTGGCGGCCAACACCGGCAGCACGCTCCAGTCTCGATGGAGGGAGGGGTCGTCGCCCGGACACGGCGGGGAGGAGAGGGGTGGGCGAGGGGCTCGCCGTCCGGGAGGCGCAGAGCCGGGCGCTTCTGTGCCGCCGCAGCATCTCTCCCGTGTCGGCGCCGGCCCGTCGCACCCCTCCCACCTGTCCGGGCTGGAAGGAAGCGGGCGGCTCGGGAGCAGGTCTGAGCGCTGGGCTGTGCAGTGGAAAGTGTCCTGACCGTCTTGGCATCTGGGCCAGCCCCGCACAGGCTCCCTGGAGGAACTCAGCTGAGTCACTTCCCCTCCCCGGGCATCACGGCCTCCTCTGCTCCTGCCACGGCAGGTGAAGGGGAAGTGGATCTTGCTGCGTGCCCAGCGGCGCGGTGCCGGTGGGAAGGTCGCGTGAGAGCGTGGATGTCCAGCCTCGCTGCGGGCACCTGCTGACCGGGGCCGGTTCCTTGTTTCCGCACGGAGATTCTCAGAAGGCGGCCCCCGGCAGCGGGCGGGGGAGGAAGGTGGCAGAGTGTGGGCCGGCTGTTCACAGGTGCGCGGCTGGGGCGAACTTAGGCCTAGCTGCAGGTACGGTTGACCCTTGAACCGCGCAGGGGCCAGAGGCACCCGCCCGCTCGCAGTGGAAAACTTGCGTGTGGGCCTTAGACTCCCCCCAACCTAACCACAACGAGCCTGGATGAGGTGGATGAGGACTTTCACCGATGACATCACAGTGAATGCACACACGTTTCATGCTGCGTGTGTCATAGGCTGTGCTCGTGTAATCAAGTCAGCCAGGGAGGAGAAAGTGTTACTTACAGGACCGCACAGAAGGGGGTGGCTTACAGCGCTGTTGCAAACCGACGCCATTGTGAAAGGGGACCCGTGCAGGTCAGACCCACGCTGCGCCAGGGGGCCATGCGGACTGCTGCTTTGTCTGCGGAGAGCTGGGAAGGGCCACCTCCCGCTGGAGGGTGCAAAGGCCCTGTGGTCACAGGAGCATTTCTCTAGGGCTCTCAAGTTTATAGAAATGCCCGCACACAGGCATTCAAACCACAGAATGCCGGCAGGCGGGTGTTCGGGAGACCTCAGCGGCCTGGTTTTCCCCTCGGTGGCCCTGGCTGCCCCTTCTGAGTGCCCTTCCCAGAATGCTGGGCACCCCCCGACGAGGCCCTGGACAGCTTTCCGTGCCCCCTCCCGTGTCCCGACGGGGCGGCTCAGACCTGCGTCTGAAGTCAAGACTCACGCGTCTCACGGCCCCGCAAGCCTCTCCCTGCAGGCCTGGCTGGCATCTCCCACCTGCTGTGCCCCCAAACTGAAGCCCAGAGCTTTCACTCACTGCTGCTTCACCGTGGCCCCCCTCGTCTCCTCCACGAGCAAGGGGCGGGGGGGCTGAGACCAGAACCCTTGGGGGCACTCTTCACGCCCCTCTGCGTCTTACTGTGCGGTCTGCCCCGACCTCCTCCCGCAGCTCGGCCCCCTTTCACCTGCCAGCCGTCTGCCCCTGCCCCTTGCAGCACCGGGGAGCCCGAGAGAGGGCTGGCTGGGACCACACGCCTCTTCCTGGGGGGCGGGCCGGCTCGGCCAGCAGCGGCCCGAGTGCCCGGAGGATTGGAGCCTTCCCCGCCTGTCTGGGGAAGCCCTCTCAGGGTGTCCAGCCAGCGTGCTCCGCTTTGCTGGTCTCCAAGCACCTGGGACAGCTCGAGGTGCCCTGTCACCTGCCCGCCCCTACCTGCGTCCGGTCTGCTCACCTGTGGTCTGAGTCGGCCTCTGCCCGGCCTCCGGAAAGGGCAACAAGCCTTCCCCCAGCCCCAGCGCCCTCTCCCCTCCCGCTCCTTTAGCGTTTCCCCACGGCACCTGGCACGCTGCGTGATGGGCGTTACTCTGTCCACGTTCTGGGAGAGGGAGGGTGTGTGTGTGTGTGTGTGTGTGTGTGTGTGTGCGTGTTCTCCGTCCTCGGCGCCTGGAGCACAGGCGTTCCCCTGTGCAGGTCCGTGTCGCAGGGCTTCCTCTGACCTCCCTAACTCTGCGCCCGGACGACCAGGTTTCCCGGTCTGCGCAGGGACTCTGCGTCCCTAGCCTGCGCGTCCCAAGGAAGCCCTTCCTTCCCGTCCCTCCGTCCTCCGGCACCTGGACACCATGCGGGGCGCTGTGGTCCCTCCTCCACTGACTGTGACTGCTCTCTCGGCAAGGAGGGCTGCAGTCCGGAATGTTCCGCACTTCGCTCCTTCTTGGGGCCACGGAGAAGTTGGCGGTTGACTTCACCCCTGCCCTTCCACAGGCATTGTCCTCAATTTCAAACTGTTTTCCAAGAAGGGAAGCAGAGAAGAATTTACAAATGCAGCCCTTCAGAGTCATAAGGAACTCCCCTAACCCTGCTCTGGCTGCTGGGGGCAGTTATCCTAAGCGAGCTGATGGCTCTCTCTCTTTCCGTAGGACGAGAAACAGGCTGTAATTTAGTGAGGCCAGGAGTCCGTTCTTCTCTAAACAGGTGAGTCAGAGATTATTTAAAGATACAATGTATTCTGTAACTGCTCACAGGCCAGTGACTGTGCATTCTTTTAATATTTACTCATAACATTCTTCGTCCTTGCAGACACCTTTTTCTAAGGAAGAAAAAGAGCTAATTTTCTGTGCTGTGCATCTCAGGAAATAGCAACTTTATTTCCACTCCAGAGCTCGAGGACACAATTTCCTTTAGCTCCAACGGTGTCCCGCAAGTAGACTGAAGGGTTGTCTTCTCACCGTAATGTCCCTTTATTCTCTAGGGTTGTGTCTCGTCAACATCTTCTGCCAGACGCCATGTTTCCAGGGCACTGTCTGGAGAGGCCCTGCTCCTTGGGGGAGGGGACAATGCCGCCGTGATTTACAGACGACAGCAAAGGGGCTGGTGCAGGATGCATGTCCCACTCGTGGAAGTGAGTGGAGGTGGGGGGTTTGCAGGCGTTTTGGCTCCAGTCGGGCCCGGCCCCACAGCCACCAAAGGACCACAGGCCAGCGCGCTAGGCTGGGGCCAGAGCAGAGGCGTGGGTGGGCTCGGTGGGCGGAGCGGCGGAGTGTGGGGTGTGTTCGGAGGGTACTTCCTCAGGGTCACCTGCAGGTCGCCACACCTGGCTGCGAGAGTGACGACCCTCCAGGACTGGGTCATGACCTGTGAAGCGAAAGTCAGCGCCCCCGCACTCCTCCAGCCGGAGAGGAGAAGAGCCCCGCGTGCACGTCCCGGGGAAGCAGCGTTTGGCCGCGGGAAGGCCAAGGCCATTAAAGCCGGTGAGAGAGACAGCGAGCGCGCGGGCAGTGATGGATGCCCTGGGGGCTGGACTGCGGGCCCAGCAGAGCTCTCAGCGCCAGCCCGGGCGCAGCGGTCGATAGCCGGCCGCTCAGCAGGGCGCCTTTCTCGGACGTTCCCGAGCCAGCTGCCCAGCACCTCGGCCAGGCTGCGGGCACCTGGCGGAGGGATGCGGCGGGGCTGCGTGACTGATGTTTGCGCGGCGCTGCAGCTCGTCAGCAGAAAGCGCTCCTCCGTCTTCGCCTCCCCGGGAAGTTGGATCATGTTACGCATGGGCTTTTTTTGGATGAGGAAACCGGGGGAAAGTGAGCAAGTGGAACAGCAAGGAAGAAAGCTGCTTCTTGACGACCCTCAAGAAGTTCGGGCTGCCCTCTGGCCTGCTAACTGCTGGTATTGCTCCGTGTCTGTGCACTCAGCTGCGACGCGTTTCCATGGAGACCCTCCCACCCTGGGCCTCCCAGCCGCTCCACGGCGGGGACGCGACTCTACTCTCCGAAAGCATTTTTTTTAGTTTTTTTGTTTGTTCGTTTGTTTAGCGAAGGCCAGGCAAGCTGATGGACGCAGGGGGCCAACGGGAGCCGTTCCTTGCTCTGACCCCCTGGACCGGGTTAGACGGAGACTTGTCCGTGGTCGCCGCCCCCGCAGCGCCGCCAGGACCCGGCCTCGCGGCCTTGGAGGACCCACGGCAGATGCACTCGGGAGACCACCCCGCCGTGCTCCTTGGCGTCCTCCAGGACAGGTTTGCTCGGGAACCGTTTCCAAGGCACCGTAAATTTAGGAGCCTCCCACAGTGCAACTGTCAGCGCCAGCAGCACCTGTCAGCCCCCTCCCCCCGCCGTGATGGAAAACTTCTCAGGGTTTTCCCAGCAGTGCATTAGGAGCTCCTCGCGAGCCCGCCGCGGTGCGCGATTTGAGACTTCACGTCTTCCATTAACCAATTCTGAGACAGAGGGCCAGTGTCTTCACTCCCCTCGCTGTTGAAGCACTTTACATAGACTTTAACTGAGTTGCTAAATTGCTCGAATTCGTTAAGTGTAGAAAAGGGCCTCCTCCCCGCCGGGGGGCGAAGGGAGATGTCTGATGCAGTGGGGAGCGGGGCGGGGTTTTCCTCCCCATCTGCCCGTGTGGGGGCGCGTTTGAAACCCGGCTCTCCGCTCCTGCCTCTCACACGGGGGGGGGGGGGAGAGGGTATTTGACGAGGTTAATAATGACAGAAAGAGGAATTGACACCACAAAAGAAAAATAATTATCCCAGCATCTCATGACAGTTCAGAGACAGATGTCGTTGGCTAAGTGAGACTGCGGTACGCACGGGGGCAGCGCACACCTTCCATGCATATGGATTAGCGACAGCAGACTGTCAGCTCGGCGGTGCGGGGTTGTCAGAGGCGAGACACGGCTGCACGCAACCTGGGGGGCGCCTCGCTCCTCGTCTCATCTCTGAAAGACCCCGTCTGTTGCCGTCTCCAAGACAAAAGGCCAAGTACTTTAGGGATGGAAGCAGGTCCAGTGTAGGGTGGGACCCAGCTTGGGACTGGGGCCGCCTGAAGACACTGAGGTCAACGACCTTTTCTCTTTTGAGGTGTATTCCTCATGTCAATCATGGACATGCTGTCCTTTCTTGCTTCGGTAGACGCTGGTTGGCCTGGCGGGGCCGTCTCTGATCCGGTCTTCCTGAGGTCCACAATGAGGGATTCTGAACTTGAACCCATGAGACCCCAGACTGACCAAGTTCTATTTGGGGTCCCTTGGAACTGGTCTGATGATGGTGGTCAACCCCACCAATGTGATTTTAAGCTTAGCCATAACACGAGAAGCCTCAGAGAGGCACCACTGGCCTTCTGGGCTTCGGTGGAGGTTGGGTAGGTGGGGAGAGCCAGTAGCCAGAGACGGCGCGGTTGGGTTGGGTTGGGTTGGGTTGGGTCGGGTAGGTGGAGAGGGTCCCTGGTGACAGTCAGGGGGCCTGGGCTTGGCCAGGCTTCCGTTTCCAACCTTGGGCAAGACGTTCAGTTGACCTTCCTAAGCTCTGGTTTCTTCTGTCGCGCCATGACAGTGGTTGACAAGATGGCGTCTACGGTGTCTCCAAGCTTACCCTTCATGACTTGACTGGGGCTCCGGCCATGTGCTTCTGCGGGCTGGCCTGGACCTGGGGACAGCCCTGCCGCCTCTAAGTGCCCCCCCCGCCGCTGTCTTTCAGGGGTGTGTCATCCCGGGAGGCCCCCAGCCCTGAGGGCTGACCCTGCCGGAAGCAGCCCAAGCGTCCCACACCCTCAATGACACACAAGCACAACCGCTAAGGTCACCACCCACTGACCTGCGGTGACTGAACCCCTCGGGCCAAACCGGGAGGGCCCGACTTCAGGACGGCGTGAGTGAGCGTGAGGGACCAGGGGCTCCCGACCTGGAGCACGAACAAAGCAGACGCACGCTGAGGACGGAGAGCCACCTGCCTGTCTGCGCAGAGATGCCCGCACCGAGACGCCGGTGTTGGCTGGTGGCAGGGTTTTCCCGGGAAAGTCCACCTGAGTCAGACAAGAGACACCTGGGGAAGAGCAGGGCTCTTGGGAAAGGCTGCCCACTGCATCAGCAAGGGAGGGTTAAGGAAGATGACTTCACACAGCTCTCAAGTCAGTGTATTGATCTGGGGAAGTCCTGAGCACGGCTGTGAGTTCGGCAGTGTGGCGAGGGGGAAACGCTTTGGGGAAAACCCGCGACTTCCCCAAATGCCTATGCAAATGCCTGCAACATGGAACATTCGCAGGAGGACCCTGAGAGCCGGGCGCGCTCTCATGGAGTTGGAAACACTGAGCGGCGGCGGCGGGGGGGCGGGCGGCGGAAGCGAGAGTGACAGCTGCCCTGCACTTCACAGGCTGGGCACCGGCCAGCGCGGGGCGGCGAGGGCGTGAGGAAGGGGCCGAGAACGCCGGAGAGAAGCGAGAGTCCTTTGTCGGCGGGGAGAATCTGATGAGAGTCAGAGGCGAGTATCCAAGGAATTACACAAAGTCAATGGAATTGCCTCTGGTTTAGTAGGCAACACAGGCTGGAGACAGTCATCTGGCCGGGCGTGTTTTTAAAACGGGCACCGGTCACCCCAGAGGGCTTGTGTACAGGGCAGGTAGGATTTCGTTCGCACGACAGCGGGGGGAGAGTTGAGAAAACGGCGTGTGCTTTTTTGTGCCCAAACGTCCTTGTTAATTAGACGTGCGTGCTGATGTCTTTGTGGGTAAAATGAGCTCGGCTTTTAAATTCTTTCGCAAACCAACAGCAGCGATAATAATGACGACTGGAATATCGAAGAGACCGGCGGAGGGAGGGGACTGGGGTGGCGCCCTATTTGCTGTTACGCCGAGCGCCGGCCACGTGAGAATTCGTGACGTGCCTGTCTGCTCATGCGTGTATTTACATGGGTCTGTCCCGGCAGTTTTTTTTAAAGCAGGGGAAAGAAGATAAGAAGATCGTTACTTACATTCAAGTGATGTTTTTGAGATAGCATTTGCCATAAATATAGAAGAGGGTTGCATTTGCTCCCATAGAAAGAGCTCTTACCTATTAATAAAAAATAAGAAGAAATAACTCAAGACACAGTGGGCAAAGGACTAATTGCACAATTAACAAAAGAACTACAAAAGGTCACTGAATGCAAAAAAAAAAAAAATTCCGCTTAGTAGAGGTTGAAATGGAACGTTAAGATAAATTACTTAAGATACGCATTTTTATTCATTGCACCTTCAAGATGCTCGTGAAGGGGGTGGAGAAATCGAGGCTCCTTGGTGGCATTCAGAGGGTAGCTGAGGGGACAGTCGACAGGTCCGTGCCCAACGGGAGTCACAGTGTAAAATGTGCAGCATTTACTTGGTCACTGGAAAGGGTGCGTGCTCAGAAACACACGGGTGTGCATGCGTGATGGTGGCCGTTGGAGGGAGGTTTTCAGACGAAAATGGAAAAGGAGCTAAACGTCCATCACAGGGTGAAACCTTGTGTCACGTGCCCCTCTACACAGCCGTGCAGGAGCCGTGGAAGCAGGCAGTAATGTGCGTGTTTTCCGAGGTTTCCACACACAGAGTCACATGAAATCCAGGTTGCAACATCGTGTTTCGTGTTGCACAGGCATTTTGTGTGTACATCCAGATGGCTCCTTTCTACAATGCTGGCATTACCTGTGGGTGGGAGGTTCTTGAACGATTCACGCTTCATTCCTGACAATTTCCTATGTTCTTTGACGGTGCTATATCATCATCTGCTAGTAACACGTAACAGTATTTGTAAAGCATCGTACGAGTCTGCTGAAGAATGTAGTTGAGATAGCTCACCGGGTTTGTTTCAAAAATTAAAAATGTTAGTAAGAAGCTGAGTCAAAATTATGTTGGAAAGTATCATATGATAATTGATGACTTCAGAAGGGGAAAGAAAATATGTAATGAGCAAAGACTGCTTGGAAAATTAATTTAAATCTAAGAGATGAATGTGGCTGAGAGTGCCGGACGCGGGGACGTTGACAGCCTCATTATTACCTCTGTCGGGAGAGCGGAAGACGGAGCCCGCCGCACGCTGGTGGACAAAACCCGGGCCGGCAAAGTTCGGGGAGACACACGCACCTCCCCCAGGGCACCTGTGATGACCCTGTCGCACGCTGGAACCCCAAGAATGAGCACCCACTTGTGGGGCCAAATTAACTGGGGACGGGTAGAGGCAGCACCGACCCACATCACAAACAAAACACTCGTGTCAGCACCTGAGACGCAGGTGGGAAGCCCGACGACTCCTTGATCCCACGGAGAAGAGGCTTCAAACGCAGAGAAGTTCCCATATTACGCGATGGAAACGCTAGCTGGCTTCTGAAGTGCGATCGACCCGTGAAAAAATTTAAATTATTCTTTTGAAGCAGTTCTGACGATTTCTGCATTGTAGTAAAGGGTGCCTACCATCAAATTTGCATCGCAGCCACTTTTAGGTGCACGGCTCAGGGGCGTCGAGCACACTCAGGGTTGTGCAATGCTCACTGCCGTCCGCCCCCAGACCTTCCTGCGGCCCCACGGAAACCCCGAGCCATCGGAGCAGGTGCTCCCGCCCTCCCCTCCCCCGGCCCCTTCCCCCCACCCTCCCCCCATCCCCCGCTCTCCGGGCCGTGGCTTTGCCTGCTGTGGACAGGTCCTGTGGACGGAATCAGACAGCGTGGGCCCCTCCACCCAGCATGGTGGCCGTGAGCTTGACATTCACCCACGTTGCACCACGTGCCGGTATGTCACGCCTTTTCACAGCTGGGCGACACGCCGCTCTACGGAAGCTTTGCAGATCACCGTGCGTGCTGGTTTTCGCCTCTGGGCTAACGCGAAGGGAGCTGCTGTAGTACACATCCGTGTCCCAGGTCTGGAGTGAGCACCTGGTGGGAAGTGCTTTGGGCGCACACGAGGGGTGGGGTGCTGAGTTGTACGGTGCCTCGGGGCCGAGTGTGCTGAGGAGACGCTGAACCGTCCTTCCACGCCGTTGGAGCTCCCACCTGCAGCGCCTGAGGGTTCCACCCCCTTCCCGTCCTCACCCCCATGCTCATTATTTCCCTTGTTCTTTTCTTGTTTGCAGTATCGCTATTCTAGTGGTTGTGCAGGGATGCATCCTTGTGGTGTTAACTTGCGTCTCCACGAGACGTGTGACGCTGAGCGTCTCCTCCTGTTCTCTGATGGCCATTCAGGTGTCACGTCTGGACAACGGTCTGTGTGAGTGCTCTGCCCACTGTCAAACTGGGCGGTCCTTCTCTTGGTTGTGGAATGGTAAACGTTCTCTAATGTTCTGGGTACCTCTTTTCTTCTGGGTGTACCAGACCTGACATGCTCTGGAACCCCCATTCATATCAGAGACATGATTTGAAAATATTTAGGCTCATCTGTGAGCTGTCTGTTCACTCTCTGGGTCACGAAGACTGTTCTTCACGCACAAAAGTTTTAAATTTTGATCAAGTTCAATTCATCTTTTTTTGTTGCTTGTGCTTTTGGTCTCAAATATGAATCATTTTTACTGTATTTCTGAGATTCAAATGTATCCGTGAGATAAGAAACCTGGGTGTGTTTTACAATCCCTAGTTATTTATTTAAATATATTTTCTTCACCACAAATAATTTCCCGTTGAAATGCTTGTTTCTGTCTTGTATTCTTGCTTTAAAAATGTAAGCTCTTCATCTCTTCGGTCAAAATGGAACTTGAGTGTAAAATTAAGAAGTTGGGAACTTAGAAAGTCGTTTTATTTAAAAAACAAGTTAGGAACTTTTTAATTTTTTTTTCAAATAAAACGATTTACTTGTTTCCTTTTAAAAAGTGTGGCCCAGCTCTCCTAAAGCTCTGCGATTTGGGCTCTGGTTGAGGTGCTGCAGTCACTAGAGACAGACAAGAGCTGGGTCGGCAGCGAGTGACCTGCAGCATTTGCTTGTCGTCGCGGTGAGTTCACCCCTCAACCCCAACCCTTTCCACAATGGATTAACAGGAAAGCTATTAACGGTGAAACTTAACGTGGGGATGGAGCACGAAGGCTACCTGGTATCTGCGGATGGCTCTATGAGCATGCAACAGAAGGATACATGGATGGAGCATTGTCCGGACACCTGGGTGAAGTTCTCATAAGGTGTAATAATGGCCTTTATATCAGGGGTGTTGAAGAAGAGGAAGAAGATGGGGAGATGAGAGAATAGCATGTTTTGTTGGGAATTTTTTTATATTTGTTTCTAGATAATAAAATGTATGCTTGTTTTTTTTTTGTTTTTTTGTTTTTTTTTAAAGCGTGGCCTAAAACCTAAGGTTGCCGTGTTGAGAAGATACAGGCTGTGCTGGACGTGGAGAGGGACGACTAAAAGCGCTCGCTGGAAAGCTCTCCTGAACGCGGAAGGTGATTTTGTCCGGGGCGGCGGGTTATGTGCCCTCTGGCCCCTCGGGAACCAGAAGGGCTGGGCCACGACTCAGTCACTGGGGAGAGGGTCTCCAACCTCAGTCTCCAGCTTTAAAAAGGGATCCGGGGCGATCCTGAGCATGAGAACATGGTTAACAAACACCGCTTCAGAGGCTACAAGCCTGGTTGGTTTTCAGTTTTATAAAATGGGGATGCAACTTCGGTTTTGGAGAAAATTGTTCCAAAATAAACACTAACAAGGAAGCGTTGCAACGCTCCTGTGAGGTAACGCGGTTACGGAATTGGCTGTTGGCAACTTCGCTCTCGGCAGGATGACAGGCGCAGAAGCAGCGGCGGCTCACCGGAGAAGAGAGGCGGGGTGGGGGGGGCGCGGAAGGAGCCTGTGGAAAGATGCTCAGCGTCACGTGTCATGAGGGGAATGCAAATCGAAACAACAATGGGACGCCCCTACGCACCCCTTTGAGCGGCCAAAGCCAGACACCGGCCATGCCCAGCGCCGGCGAGGACCTGCGGCCACAGGGACCCCCCCCCCGCCGCCCATCACTGTGGGGGTGCTGCTCAGGGCAGCCCCTGGGGGGGGATGGGGGGGCCGCTGCTTGCAGAGCTGAACGCAGTCTCCCCGTAGGACCTGGCACTCACGCTCCTCGGTCTTTGCTCTGAGAAGATGAAAACTCACGTCCACACGAGAACCTGCATGAGGGCTGTTTACGGCAGCACAGTGGCCAGATCTTGGGAACACCCAGGCAGTCCTCTCGTAGGTGATGGGTACAAACAAACTCTGGTGCGTGCGGACAGTGGAACATTCTTCATCAGCAAAAATAAACAAGCTCTCGAAGCAGGAAACGGCACGTGGAGGCTTCTACCGAGCCAGGGCGGCCAGTCCGGGGAGGCTGCATCCTCGGTGAGCATGCCGCTGGGCTCTCCTGCTGGAGGCGCGGGCAGGGGGCTCGGGGGCAGAGAAGTGCCCAAAGGAACCTGACACGTGGGACTTTCAGCCCTGGCCCGGGCTTGTGAGCTCCTTGGGTGAGGCCAGAGAGCGGCTCTGCTCGGCTGCCTTGCCTGGTGCCGAAGGCCGTGCCCGCCAGCTCCCAGAGGTGACCGGTGGGGTGACCAGCATGGGGAGGCGGGGCCGGGGGGCGGGGGCGTGCACCCCGCCGGGCAGCTCTGGGAGCTGGCGGGCTGCACGCCCCCCGCCCCCCACCCCCCGGCCCCGCTCCCCGTGCTGTTCTGTTCTGATTGAACTCCCTGCCCCCCTCCCTCCGCCGTCCCCCCTTGCAGCTCCTTCCTTCCTTCCTTCCTTCCTTTCTTTCCAGCCTTCAATTTCTAATCGTTTCCCTCCCTCCTTCGCTTAGTCATCCACCCAATGCCAACTGCTCATTGCTACGTGCCAGGTACTGGACTGGGCCCGGAGCCCGTGACAGAGCAAGGTGGCTGAGATACGGCGCCTTCACTCAAGGACCCCCAGAATGAATGCAGGAGACGCACACGAAGCCAAGCACCAATCAGGATGGCCGGTGCCACGGAGGACATCAAAATATCGGACGCCCCGAGGAAGCCGGGGCTTTATGCATGTGTGTTTGTGTCCCCCCTAAAAGTCACACGTGAAACCCTAACTCCTGATGGGATGGCATTAGGAGGCGGTGTCGGTGGGAGGAGCTTCAGCCATGGGGGCGGGGCCCTTGTGACCGGGATTAGCGGCCTCCTGGAAGCGTCCCCAGACAGCTCCCACGCCCCTTCCGCCAGGCGGGGGGCACCGTGCGAAGTCTGGGCCACGCGGCCGTGCTGGCACCCTGCTCTCCGCCTTCCAGTCTCCAAACCTGTATGAAATAAACATCTGTTATCTGTCCCCCGAAACTCCAGCGCTGCCGTGCCCTCCTGCACAGTGACGCGGACGGCGCCTCCTAACTGCTGAAGTCCGGGAGAGGGGTTAGCCAGCGGCCACTGCAGAGCCGCCCCGGGAGCCCGCACGGGCCTCCCCCACACCCACACGAGGTGGGCAGGCCCCTTCCTCCCCACCACAAGCCCCTCCTCCTCTGAGCGCCGTTTATGGGACCGGGGCTTATCTCCCAATCCAGGAATTTCACACCGTTACCACACGTGCTGGGCGGCGTCCAGGGAGAGCTGTGAGGCTGAGTCACACCGGTCCGTCACGCTGGTCACGGGTTGGCCTGGATAGGGAAGTGCATTGGGCGCAGTTTTAGGGATACGAGACACTCGGGGATGAGATGAGACCCTGGGTGCCCCGCTGGCGACGAGAGGAACCAAGGTCCCTGGCGGGCCCACTGGACTCGCCTGATTCCAGTTCCAGGTTCTGACAGGGGCCGGGGGACCTTCTGCCCTCGGGTGCCACCAGACACCCCTCACTGCTTAGTAGGAAACAAACAAGGAAGAAGAAAACAAACTCGCAACTTAAAGAGCATGATGTTCTGTCCCCCGAGACTGTCTTCAGCTACCGTCACCGCCAGGAGCCCCAGGCAGTTCGGTTTCTCCGGATGGGCCCTGAATACAAGACGGCTACGACCCAGTGGCAGGTGGAGCGGATCCTTGAGGCCCCGGCGAGGCGCCCCGGCCCCGGAATAGAACGGGCCCATCTGCAGAGAATGAGGAACTGAGCGAGCGCAGGCTGGATGGCCCCGAGGAAAACCGATGCGAGTGTGCAGGGAGAGGGGAACCAGCTGGCGGGGGAAGCGGGAGTGTCCCCATCTTGGAGATTTTCAGCCGTGAGATACGCCATCGCTGGCCTGGCGGTGACTGAGGGACGTCCAGCTGTTCCTCTCCTTTGGGGCCCCTGGAGGCCACGCTGAGGGCTTCCTGGGCGGGCTTTGTGGTGAGGGGTCCCCAGGGCTTCATTGGGGGGGCTCTGCCTCTGGGACCTCTCTCCACAGCAGTGCTGGCCAGCGGACCTCGGTGACCCCCCCACACTCGGCCCCCCCCCCCCGCGCCCTGGCGCTCGGGGAGGCCAGAGAAAGGGATGATTCAGAGCCAGACAGTGAAACCAACCAGGAAGTTGGGAAAAGTGAAATTTTAGAAGCCCTGTCCTGCCTGTCCCTTGTCTCTGTTTCCCTGGCCAGGAATTGTCCCGAGAGACTATTTTTACCCGGGTCCTGACCCAGCGAAACCTGGAGGTTCTGCAAATTTCGCCAGAGTTAGATTCCATTTGTGTTTTCTCGGCAGGCTCTGATTTCTGGGAAGGCTCGGGCTCCTGGAGGGGAGCGGCGCGGGCTGGGGCTCGCTTCTCCCCCACCTTGCTGAGCCCAGGTCTCCTCCGGGGAGTGCGGGCCCGGCCCCGGGAAGCCCCCTGCCCCCCGGGAAGAAGGGCTGGCCCACTGAGGGAGACGAGCACCATCGTCCCCCCTCTTTCTCCGAAGGGCCCCGAGGGGAGAGCGCGCCACGCTGTCCCGGCTCTGGTGTCCCGAAGCCGGATGGGGAGGGCGGCACAGGGGACAGAGTCAACGATACGGTGGTGCCTATGTCAGGGGCCAGGCGGGCCCTGGGAATATTGGGGGGACCATTTATAGAACGCATCGTTGTCTAACTGGCACCAATACGAGGTGACATTGAAGGTCCGCTGTAGTCGGAAAGAAGGAGGGGTTATCTCCCACTGGGATTTCCCAAAGTCGTCTGCACCTTGTTCCGAGCTGCCCTCCGTGCTGGGACCCTCGGGGGCCACGGGCGACCCCCCCCCGAGGTGGTGAGGACACAGGCTCCCTCGCAGAGCTTTCCCACACCAGCGCCCCGGGACAGCGGGGGCCGGGGCGCCGTCTGAGCGCCGCGGAAGTCACAAGACGAGGCCGGCAGCCAGGGTGGCCGCTGGGGCTCCGGCTGCCCGGGGTTCTGTCTGGCGGGAATCGCCCTCATCCCACAGGCAGCAGCGGGCAGAGCGTTTTCACGTGGGCTGCGCTGGGCAGGGAGGGGCAGGAGCCGTCCTTGGGCCGCCCTCCTCTTGTACTCGCCCACACGCACGGCGCCCGTCGAGTCCCGCTCCGCCTCCGCTCCGCCTGTCTCCCAGATCGAAGTGGGACACGCTCCTTGTCTGCGCCAGAGCGAGACCTGGAGTCTGAAGGCTATTTCTGGTTCTGCCAACTGACTCCTGGGTGACCTCAGCCACTTCCTCTCTTGGAGCCTCCGAGTTCCCCTCTCTGGAGATGGCTTCAGAGCAGTCTCGCCGTGAGGCAGAGCCCCCCGGCCTGGGCGATGCTGGCGGGCTCCCCTCCGAGCCCACGTGGACGTGACTCAGCCCCGGGCCGGGGACGCGCCAGGACAGTGCGCCTCAGTCGTCTTATCCCGGCGCAGGCGCGTCCGAGTGGAGTGGCCGCGGGCGAACCCTCTCTTATTCCGCCCACAGCTGGGGATGGAAGATCCTGGGTAGCAGGCGTGGCACCGAGAGCAGCATTGGAAACAAACTTCCCTTCAGAAAAAAGCCCTCCCAGGTGAATTCTAAGGCCTCGGCCCCAGTCTCGGTCGCGCTGCGGCCGCAGCAGCGGCGTGGGTGTCAGAAGGAAGCCCACCGGACTGGGTGCCGTCGGGTCCCAGGGCCGCTGGGTCGCGGTAAAAAACATCGATTCGCTTTATGCGTTACGTGTGAGCGTTGAAACGTCCATGTGACCACCAAAAGAAGAGGAATGACTTCCAAGCTACTGGGAAAGGGGAAACACTGAATTCCAAAGGAGACAAGAAAAAGTGAAAAAGAAAAAGCAGAACAAACAGAAATGGCAAAGTGATATAAATAGATCAGAACATGCCATTACTTAATATAAATTTCCAAAGGCTAAATTCTCCCGTTGAGACGGAATGGGATTTTGAAGGTGGGTTTCAAAACCGAGCTGAGCCGCGTGCCTTTTACAAGAGACACCCGACATGGAGGACTTCAGAAGGGGGAGACACGGAACTGTGGGCAGGGCTGCGCCCCCCCCACACACACACACAAACAAACAGACAAACAAACAAGAACTGCTTTGTTCCTATAAAACAAAAGAGAAGTGTGAAGTTACTACATCTCTGGTGAAAACCGTAAAATAAGAAAGAGCCTCATAATATAGAAACACACACACACACACACACGGGACTAGAGAGAAAAATACACACGTCTCCGTCATAGTCCTCAGTGGAGATGATACAGTGCTCGTGAGTCAGATGATTCAATATTCTGAAGATGTCGGTTCTCCAGACCGACTGAGGGATTTAATTCAAGCCCATCCAAACTCCTCCTCTCAGAAGAACTCCACAAGACGACTCGAACGTTTACTCAGAGCTGCTGACCCCTCAGCCGAGGACGGGACCGTGCGCCTCACCTGCTAACGGGGGTCGTGGGGGACAGCCTGGGGGCTCAGGGGGGCTGTCTGGTGCAGGAGGAGGTCGGTCGGCCCCCGGAACAGACGAGAGCCCAGAAACAGTCTCGGACGTGCGCGCCAACTTAACTAATTACGGAGCCAGGACCGCAAATAATGGAGAGGCAAAGACTGCTCAGTGTCATATTTAGAGAATACTTTCTTACCCGCATAAGGAAGAACGAAGAAAATGAACCCCTTCTCCAATCCAGCCTCCTGACCTCGGATCACGGGAGACCACATTGTGAAGCACTGAAATTCCTCTCAGAAGAAAAGATAGCAACATCCCTTCATGATGTCCCAGCAAGGAAAATGTTAACACGATGAAAACACACTTTAAAGAGGAAAAGATTACAAACTTCTGTGAAGAGAGCAGAAAGACAGACTCCAAAGTGGAACATTCTTTCACATACATTTAACAGTCATTTCCAGAGTGCCTAAAGAACATGCATTACTCATTTTCAGAGTGTGTGAAGCACTCCTACAAATCAGATTTTAAAAACCGATAGTAAAGCCATGGCAAATGACAGAAGGGTTGACTAGTCAATTACAAAAGAGAACATAAGTGACTTATGAACCCGTGAAAAATGTTCGCCTCATTAGTGATTAGGTAAATGCAAATTAAAGCCATATTATCATATCACCAGATTGGAAGAAATTAAAATACTCGGGAATATAAAGAATGGTAGCACCGTTTACAACAACGAAAACTGTTTCAGAGACCCGGAGGTCCAGGGGCGAGTCCCGCTGGCGTTTCTGAAGCCGTGGCGGGTGCTCACGAAGAGTCCAGACTCGGCAGTTAGGACGCACCAACTCTGCCTGGCCCGTCCGCAGGGCTGCACACCACGAACTCAGGTTCGAGTGGAGAAGGCAAGTCATGGAAGAAAATAAAAGTCCAAAGATAAAAAAATCAAATACTACACTATTTGTAAAAGTTAGAAAATAAAAATGATTGTCTAGAGAACATGGGGAAATGAACTAAAACTCCAGAATTTTGCTCTGAGCAGGAACAGAAAGAGTTCAGACTGGGGTGGGGCGGGGGGAGGGAGGACCCCGAGCACCTCACAGTGACGGCCACCATCGGTTCCCTAGAGTGAGTGCGTGGCTGTGGGATTATTATTCTTTATACCTGACACATATTTATAACATTGTATCTACTTAATACTTGAAAAATGTCTTGAAAAAAACTTCCAGCTTCAAGCACACTTCATTCTTTTAGGAAATCCTCAATATTCCAGACTACAGATACACCATTTTTGACTGAATCATTACCCTGTCAATGCAAATTTAAGAATTTTATTTCCCCATTTTTGGCTTTTCTCAGGTAATAAAACCTGACAAAAGACTTTAAAAATGGTGACTTTGTCTTTAAGGCAAGGGAGAACCTTTGTGTGACAAGCAGACCCACCCAGGCTTCCCAACCCCTCCATGCGGACGGTTCGACGCCAGGACCCTGGGGAGGGGAGCTGGCGGGGGGCAGCCGGTGGCTGAGTCCGAGGCAGAGCCCTGGCCTGTCCAGGCCACTGAAGGATGACGTCTGTCTTCCCTCCATCGTGGTGGGCGGGCCCCCATGTCCCCGAAACCTCTACCCATTCTCAGCCCAGACCCGCGTCTCCCTGACGTGGGATTCTGCTACAGGCAGCCCGAGCAGGTTTTCCTTTCCCCGTGAACTTCAGGAGTGCTTGCCCAGCACGGTTGCTGGGGGTGGTTAGGAGATGCTGGAAGCGGGGGTCTCGGGTGACAAGAAGGCACGGGAGGCGTGGAGGGAGCCCCTCCCAACCAGTCTTTGGGAGGGAGGGGTGGGGGGCAGCCGGCCACGAGGGCCCGCAGCTGGCACCACACCCGTGAGTGCTCGCTGGCCACTCTCCTGGCTGACCGTCCGGAAGAGAAAGGAGCGTTTATTCGGATGAGAACGGTTAACGAATGAGTTCCTTTAGTATGGACAACTCCGTTAGTGTTTAATAGGCTATTACAGCGATGTCCCAAGGTGCCATTTAGAGGAAGATGCCAGTGCGGGTAATGGGTCACAGAAACCAAGAACACAATGTCCCCGTAATTTAATAACAGGAATAAGACGGCCATTAGCGGCACTACCTCACTGCTCTCCATCAGGGAGACCTCTAAATCCCCAATTTACACCGATGTCCTTCCAGCCCGTGACTTCGAGCGGGCTTCCTCCGAGGGAGAGAACGAGACAGGCCAGGGGCCTCACCACCGTGCGGCTGCGGGACCCGGCGCTCCGGCGGGGCAATTAAGGATTCCGGGCTAATGTTCTGGAAAAAACGGATTTGCCACGATAGCCGTCTCCCCGCATCAGGGCCTCTGCAGAAGCAGCACTGTCTCTGTAGGTAGCATATGCTCTAGCAAGGAGATGAATTAAATGAAGGGTTATTTATTAGAGGGGGGGAACATAGTTTGTGCCAATTAACGAGATCAGCCAGCCCAACCATTAAGGAGAGGGAAGGGAGCTCGGCCAGGGGTGGGGGGGCTTTCAGACACGGAGCCCGGGAGGCAGGGTGCCAGGGGCCCCCAGGCCCGTCCTTGCGTGGGCTGGGGACAGTAAGAGGCACAGAGTCAACGGGGTGTGAGAGGCGGCCTGAGCCGGCGTGCAGCCGGGTTTGAGAGCCGGGTCCCCTCCTGCTCCTTCTGCTGCCCTCCCCCCCCCCACCCTCCGCTGGTATCACCCTCCGCACCGAGTGTCAGGGCTCTTTCTGTGTGACCACGAGTGCCTGCTTGCCGAGGCCATGTGATGCCGTTTGTCCCTGTGTGGACATCTGCCATGGAGGGATGGTTATTATTCCACTTTTTAGCTTGCAGAAGGAAACATACTGCACTCAGTCTGAAAACTTATCAAATTCTCTACTTAATTTTATGGAAATTGTAATCAAACAAAGAGGATGTCCCTTCCCCTCCAATGGCACTGTAATTTTTTCCCCAAAATGTTACTCCTAAACTTAGTAGCACCGATCTCATTGGTTTGTACTTGTATTTACACGAATATACATGATCTGTCCAGAAGGTATCCAGCCATGTGTTAGGAAAAATAGAGACATTTATTGAAGAAGATACAACATATAAGAAACATTGTACATAGGACAATGATGCTTTAGCCCCTTCAAAGCAGGCGCCTTGGGACCTCACACACTTCTCCCAGTCACCATCAGTGGCCCCATCGTATTTTCCTGAATCTCATCAACGGTCCGAAATCTCCTCCCTTTCAAAGGTGACTTGAGTTTTGGAAAAAGCCAGAAGTTGCAGGGCACCCAACCTGGGCTGCAGAGGGGCTGAGTCCCCTGGGTGGTTTGAGGTTTTGCAACTCTGCGTGAGACATACACCTGAGCGGGTGCCTTGTCCTGATGAAGTTGCAAACTTCATGAAGTTTGAAGTGCCAGGTAGCACTTGCCCACAGCCGTGGCCTTCTGAATCACCCCGATAGTTTCCACAGAAGAATGCTGATGCGTAACACAAAATCTGATGCAGATTCGTTCCTCTGCTCGCTCAGTCATTTTGAATGTGACGGCCACACAGTGCACGTGCTCACTGAATGGCGTCCACCACGCCCACTGACCAGTACAGAGAAGTGGTCACTGCTCACACATGCACATTCCAGTCCGCTCTCCTGGGCTGCCAGGTCACATCGATGTCCTGCAAACCGTTCTCGTTACATTCACAGTGGCTGGGCTTTCCCCAGACGGACACATTACATTTCCCATACAATGCATCAGCTTCCCACTGGTGTGTTTTCCTTAGGGCAAAGGAAGCCTGCCCACGGAGGGTCTTCACTTAACTTCCCAGTGCCAGCGTGTTTCATCCCACTCGCATTGGAGCGCTCGCTGGCAACGATCATCAGAATGGACATGTGGGCTCCTGGAACACGGATGGAAGAGGAAAGGGCCCAGGCGTCGCCCATCCGGCCACTGTTGTCCAGGTGGCCTCACGCTGGCGTCCTTATCCGGAGCCGTCGGCAGCATCTGTGGGCACCGCGGACCAGCTGGGAGCCCTCGGGGAAGGACCACGGCCTGGTCCCACCCTTGGCAAACCTCCCTTCGTGCGGGAGGGGCCTGCACCCCGGGAAGTGCTGAGCATTCTCTGGTCATCGGCGGGATGCAGGCACCGTGCACACGGCATTCCTGCATCGTGGAGTTCCCGTAACACCCCCGGAGGCAGGCGCGGCTGCCCCCGTTTTGCAGAGGAGTAAACTGAGGCTCGCCTCTGCTGGTCAAGTGTGAAGTCCGGACTTGAACTCACGTATGTCTGGTTTGGATAAACTCACCTTTCCTCTTTCCTCTCCCTGCTCTCTGCTCGCCCCCCAGCCCGGCCACCGCAGTGCGCTTGCCTCCCTGTCTGCGTCTCTGGCCATGGGGACACGCTCTCACAGACGCGGAGCCCCCTCCTGCATCTGTGCCCCATGCCACCCGCTTCCCCGCCTGGGACAAGGCTCCGAGGTGGAGAGCAGGGAGTCCACAGTGGGACTGCCTGGGTTCCAATCCTGGCTCTGCCTCCGACACGCTGTGTATCCCTGGACAAATGACCTAGCCTCTCCGTGTCTCGGTTTCCTCGCCTGTACAATGGGGCTAGCGGTCCCGCTCTGCAGCACCGACTGGGGGACAATCGAATACTGGCAGTCAGTGTTTGTCAGGCACGTCAGAGCAGGCCTGGTGCGCAGCCTGGCCGGGGTCGGTGCGGCTGTGACGACCACACAGGCAGGCGAGGGGCGGGAAGGGAGCCTGGCACCCGGGGTAAGAGTGTCACCGGACACGCTGTTCTCCGAGAACGTCCCGTGTTCACGTCCGCACAGTGGTTCCGGCATCTTCTCCCGCGTGACGGGAAGACCGAGTGTCAGGAGCCCCTTCTGTGACACAGGGTCCCTCCAGGGTGCAGATCTTTGCCCCCCCACCCCCGCCCCCAGCCTCGGTTTAGTCAAGTCAGTTTTGGTCACCGCGGTGTCATCAGTTTTCAGGGGCAGGACCCCGAAACTTCTCTTACAGACACTCGGGGGGCTCCAGAAACGGCCCCAGATGAAGGGACACGGCAGGGCCCTCATTCCGCCGGGGCAGCCCTCCCGTCCTGGGAACTCCAGAGGCTGCTGCGTGGGCTCCCCATGGGTGGCCGGGCAGGAGGGCTCCCACGGGTGGCCGGGCAGGAGGGCCCAGCTGCTCAGAGGGTGGCAGCCATTCCCGATGTCCAGCAGGGTGTGCGGCTGCCGGGGACCCCACGCTTGCTCCTGGGGGGGGGGTGTGGCCGGAGGGGGACGGGGTGAGCTCATCTCATCTCCCACTGCCTCCTGAATGCACCATGAACCAGCCTTCCGAACACCCGGTCCTCAGGGCCGGCCAGGTGCTCCGCAGGGGGCCGGCCCCCCGGCCCCGGCCCCAGGCCCCGGCCCCGGCCCCGTCCCCGGGGAGGACAGTGTTCAGGACAACGCAGACGCTTCAGCCCAATGCAAATTGTTTTTCTTTACTTCTTTTTAAGTTTGAGAACCCCAGAACAGATAGATGTTCCTGGGAAGGAATACAGGGAGTGATACTCAGGCAAAATTCCGTAAAGAAGGCGGCTGTCCTGCCCCCCCCACCACGCCTCTGTTAAAACAACTGCAAAGCGTACATGCCTTAAAAGTTATCACGCGGTGCTTCTAGGGGCCGTTCCGTGCGCAGTGAACCCTGGCTGTGGCCCCCCCAGCCGACGTGGGCGGCCACAGGGGACGGTGCCTGCAGGGCCGCGGCTCCGCTGCAGGGAGCGCCTCACTCTAGCCTGCTTCCTTGCTCCCCAGGGAGCCGGCGGGGCCCCCAGCCGGGTGCAGTCGGGGCCGCCTGTGTGTGGGCCCCGCTTGGGGTCAGCACCTTGACTCACCCGGTCCACGCCCCTTGTGGGTGTCCCTCTGCCTGCCGTGATCAGCACCGACACCTCAAGCGCAGGCACCCACTCCTGGGTTTCGATGGCTCTGGGGGTGGCTGAATCCAAGGCACAGACTTGCTTTCTGTTTCTCCTCTCTAGAACGTTCCGGCAGCTTCAGGTGACTTGGACGTGAGTCTTCCTGCTCCCCTCCCCACTGCTGAATAGACCGTCTGCGGATCCGGAGACCCCTCGCGGTGAGGGGGAGGCATCCCTGCTCCTGCCCGGGGCGCACCCTCCCACGGGACTGACCGTCCGGCGGGCCAGCCCCACCCCCACCCCCCGCAGCTGCGGGCCTCCGAGGTTTTGCCGCTTAACCATCGCAGCCCCGCCGGCGGCCCTGGGGCGGCCGCATGCGTGGAATGAGAAGAACTCGAGGAAGGAGCGGCAGGCCCTGCCCCGTGGGGCGGGGTTGGGAAGGCGGTGAAGGGTCCTCTCGGCCTGGACAGCTCACGCAGAGGCAGCGATTTCACTGAAACCTCGTGGGACCTGCGGGTGCCGGGGCTGGCGGCGGCTCACACACCGCGCTGGCTCTGGGCAGCGGTGGTGCGCGGGGAGCTCGCCCCCGACCCTCGGGTTCCGGGCGGGGGGGCAGAGGCAGCGAGACGGGGCGCTCTCCGACATCCCTCCAAGGCCAGCCTCAGCGCGCGCCCAGGCGGCCGGCCTGCCGTTATCCGTGTATTCCTCCGCAGCGCAGCCGGCGGCGCCCCCGCCCCGAGGCCCCTCACTGCCCGGTACCGGGAGCTCCCGGTTTGAACCCGAGCTCCCCTGCCCCCTCGACAGCCCCGTTAGGTCAGAGGTGCATCGTTGACGGTGCTGACCAACACCAACGCCCGCGTGACGCAGTGAACTTCGCCAGCGTGCAGCCGGGCAGCAGAAGGGTTCAAGGCAGCAGACAAAACTCCTCCAAAACCGGTCTGCAAGGTGCCAGGCGGTGGTGCAGGCTGGCGCCCGTGCGAGGGGCTGACGTGTTTCCCGAGAAGGGGCCCCGGGAACTCAAATAAAGGGCGCAGTCATTACTGCAAACAGAGCAATGCTCAGGCCAAGGTCCGTGAAGAAGGTTGTTTTCTGGGCCTTCCTACTCTGGTTAAAGTAGTAGAGAAAAGCTTGGTCCCAAAGCTTTTTAATTTGGTCACAAACAACTGAGCCCATTTATGGAGGAGCCTAGACGTTGAGACCAAAATCCCATTCCAGGAATAAATGCAGATGTGGGACGTCCTGAGCCGCCCCGAGACCCCCAAAGCCCTGGCTCTCTCCGGCGCAGCAGATGACCGAGGTCACTGCCGGGGGGAGGCGGGGTGTGGCACAGGTCACCGGCAGGGCCCCCAGCGCTGCTCAGGACGGAAGCCCAGGTCGGCCCATCACCTGCCCCCATTCCCAGGAGGCTCGGGGTCACACAGGGCTCAGATGTAAAGGGTGGGTTTCACAGCCATCTCACAACTGAGAGCTAAGCATTTTCTTCTTGAGGAAATCCCAGGTGTTATTTTCTTCTCGGCCTTGGGCCCGCCTGCAGGTGACCCGGGCCTGGCAGTGGGGCCTCCCCGGACATTCCTCGTGGTGGCCGAGAACCGGTCATTCCATGACTTGGGTGACGGAACTACACGGTGTCCGACCAGAGCACCCACGTCCCCTTCCGCGTGGGGCCGTGTCTGCCAGGATCCGGGCGGTGAACGGAAGGAAGGGGGGGAGGGGCAGAGGGCGTGGCCCGCCCAGCCCTTTGACACTCGATTTTCCTTCTTGCTCAAGGCCAGCTTGTCCTTCACGTCTGTGACCCACGCAGCCGGCGTTGCACGGGACACTTCGAACTGAGTATCTCTAGCTGGGAACTGACAGACCCCTGAGAAATGTCATGAAGGAAGAAGGGTACCGTGGAAAACGCACAAAAACAAAACAGATAAATAACTCTAAGGCACGCATCTTGGAAAAACGAAGGACATAGACGGATCTCACAAACAAAGAGCAAAGCAAAGTCTGTGTCAGAAAGTTTCCACGTGACAAATCACGGAGGAAGAGAGTGAAAGATGTGCACCACAAACGCAGGGAACTCCTACCGAACAAGCACTTAATAAACATAAAATGAAGAGGAAAACAAACAGAGGTACTTTCTTTTTTAAATAGAAGTTTATCTCTTTTTTTTAAAAGATTTTTTATGGATTTTATTTATTTATTTTTAGAGAGGGAGGCGAGGGAGAAAGAGAGAGAGAGAGAGAAACATCCATGTGCGGTTGCTGGGGGCCATGGCCTGCAACCCAGACATGTGCCCTGGCTGGGAATCGAACCTGCGATGCTTTGGTTCGCAGCCTGAGCTCAATCCACTGAGCTACGCCAGCCAGGGCTCAAACAGAGATATTTTCAATACATGTGATGGAGGGTTAATATGGTTTCTTGTGCCACTGATGTGTCGAGTGCTCAAGAAGAGGTCAAATTAACAGTGTCCCTCCTGACTTCACCAAAAGGCAACTTGAACAAGGACTGAACACCTAATAAGTCAGTAAAATTTTAAAGTGAAAACGCGACTGAAACCTATCTAAACAGTATAGGAAAGGCACCAGCTCAAACAAAACCCTCCACAGAAGGTGTGGAGAGAGCTGGAGCCAGGGGACCTGCAAGGACATCGGTGACTGCCTGTTTCTGCCGTCTGCAGTGTCGGCCTCAGCCCTGGACCCTGGGGGTGGGGAGGGGGCTGGGATCTCGCTCTGAGAAGCTCCACCCTCGCATCCAGACCTCACATCTAGAGGAAGGGCGGACGTTTGCCCTTGCAGCTCAGGCCTGAGAGTGAATCTCTCCTTCCCTGGGACCCAGGAAGATCTCTGGCTCTGGGTGGACCACGTCTCTGACTACTTAATGGGTGTCAGGTGGTGTGACACACAGCTGGTTTCGGGTGTGCAGGGCCCACACTCCTCAGGCTGGCTGTCGAATCCGTGCCTCTCACGCATCCGCTCAGGGGAGGGCGTGAAAGCCGCTCAAAGCCCCGTGAGACCTGCCCAGTGCAGGAAACTGCAGGCACAGGACAGAGAGGCAGGCCCCGACATGACCTAGGGGCGAGCAGAGGTCCAGGACACACACAGAGGGTCCCTGAGCGCTGTGACAGGTCGTGAGGCCCCTTGGATGCACACAGGCCGTGCGGACTGGCCCTGCCCGGGCACCCGTCCCTCCTGGGGGCCGGCCCTGCTGGCTGCTGCCCAGTCTGGTCTAGCCCTTCCCCTCCCCCGTGAAGTCTGTGCTCTTTCCTGCCTCCCCGGGGACGACACGAAGGGGGTCCCACTCCGCCCCGAGTGGCAGCTGCCCGTGCCCGGCCCCGGGTCTGTGTGTGTGAGCCACGCTGGCGGAGCCGCTCTCGGCCGCATGCCCCACGGAGCAGCCGGGCAACGGCCTTTCCAGCAGGCGGGAATTTCACTTCCTTATTTCCAGGCATAAATAATCGCAGATGCAAACTTGCGGGCTTAATTTAGACACCAGGGCTCAGAGGGCAGCTCTGAAACCCCCGACAATCCCTTTCATCTCTGAGGGGGAGGCCGCCTGACCCCGGCCGCCGAAGCCCCGGGCTGGCGTGGAGCGCGAGCTGCAGGAGACAGAGAGGCAGGTGGCCCCCCCGCGCCCCCGCCCTGCTCCTTGAGAAGAGCTGTAACCTCAACCGGCAGTTTCCCAGCTTTTCCACCTCACCGCACACGTACGCTGATTACGGAAATTCTGCAGCACACCACAAGATCTTTTTTTTTTTTTTTGCTGATATGACCCCCAAAATAAGTATAATTTTGATTGACTCACAAAGAAATAACAATAATAATAACAGTAATAACCTACCCTTTTTGCTCCAAAGTGACTTTTTAAAAAATCAGGTGCCTATACTTGTATATAAGGACTTCTAGTACCAAGAATTAACCAATCAGACGCAGCCCCATTATGCAACACGACCAATCAGATGCGACTGGGCTGCATGACCTGTGCGCTGATGGTCCAAGGCGGGGCACCACACCAGGCAGCTCCTGTTGTGTCGGCCGTCGTCATTTATTTATGCGACAGTCTGGGGGGACAGAGGGCAGTGCCCCAGCCTCAACGTCAGGCCCTGCATGGCTCGCGCATGTGGGGGGCACGCCGGTTGGCCGGCGCTGGCCCCCAGTTCCAGGGGCACAGGGGCACAAGGCTGACCCCCTCTGAGGGTCAGCCCTGCAGTGCACCCTGCGTCCCGGGTCCCGGGCCACTCAGCACACGTCCACCAGGCAGGGCGCCGTGCGGACAGAAATACTCTCTCCTTCTCGCCTGTCCCTGTCTGTAGGTCATCATGTTCTTGTTTGCTGTTTGATGTCATCTCCTTTGGGGGGGGCACTCACGGGGCAATTGCAAATCCTTAGAGCCCCCAGGGCCAGGCCCGTGACTCTGTGCACCTGAGCGTCCCCATGTCCCCACTCCCAGGTCCCAGCTTGGGTGGCAGGAAGCAGCGGTTTCTGGGGGGGAGGGGCAGGAGGCCCTGAGCCCATCCTGCCCCGGTAGGGGAGGCCCCTGGACGGGGGCCTGTGTGGGAGCCGAGGCGTGCTCCCTGCTCCCCCCGACCCCACACACAGAACACAGATTTGAGGCACAGGTGACCAGCCGTTCGAGGCCACAGCCGTGGAGTGTTCGCTGTGCACCCCGTTGCACCCGGGGCCCGAGCCACCGCCCGCTGCGGGGTGTGGGGCGCACCCAGGGCTCTCTGGCCGAGAGTCCCTGGCCGGCTCCCGAGCGGCAGCCGCCCCAAGTGGGCGGCCTCGGCAGGCCCTGAGCTTCGAGCAGCTGAGCAGAGTCGGCAAGGGACCCCAGGTCTAGGGGGGGCCTCAGGAAGTGGCTGCCGAGTCCACTCTGGCCCCGCCGCTGCCCTGACTAGGAAGAATCGGGTGACTCTGTCCCACCAGGCGGCTGAGGCACACGGGGCCCAGTGCCCCCCATGGCCCACGCTCTGCTGGGGCCTGTCCTGTGGGAACTCAGAGCCACCGGCGGCAGCCCCGTGCTCTGGAAGCCAGAGGACAGCAGGAGGAGGCCTGCGCAGCCAGGGCCGGGGCCGGGGCCGGGGCCGGGTGCGATTCAGGCCCCGGCTGAGTAGGGCCCAGGGAGGCAGGAGGGACGAGGGTGCTCTGGGCAGAGGAGAGCAGGCACGGGGGTGCGGAAGCAGGTATGCAGTTCTCATCCATGGCCCAGGGTGGGGCCCCTGCCCTGCCGTCACCCAGAGGGGCCTCACCCCTCCGTGACCGGGTGCTGGCTGGCTGCTGGGAGCCCCGAACAAGACTCAGGCCCCCCTTTCCACACACGGGGCGAGGGGGGCTTGCAGGGCAGTGCGGCGGGGGTCCCTCTGGGGCCGGGAACACTGAAGTCCCGGCCACGTGGCTCAGGGCGAGCAGTGCCCTTCCCCGGTTCCAGCTGAGAAACGGTGCTCCTGTTTCAAAGCGCGCACACACACACACGGGGTGTCGGGCCAGCCCACAGGAGCCGGTGGTTTCTGCAGTTGGGGTGGGTGGCTTCCTGCAGCTGCAAGGCCTGCTGGGAGGAGATGTGAGGGCCCCACCTCACCTCGCGGGGGCCACCCCCCTCCCCGGCCACCCCACGTGGCCGGCCGCCACACCTCCCCGGGCTGAGGCCAGGCGCCTGCCTGCTCCTGGCCCTGCACTGCCCAGGAAAGCCAGGAACGGACAGATCCGATAAACCGCCAAGAATCCGGAAGGGAAGGCCAGGCAGGAGCCCTCCCTGCGGGAGGGGCAGGGGGAGAGCCAGCGAGCTGGCACCTGGAGACAGCGATGTGACCGTTAGGAAAACGCCGCCGCCCCTGCCCTCGGATCCGCCCTGAGGGGCCGGTGTGGGGCCCCGCGGCCACACCAGCTCTCTTCAGGGGTGGTTGGGGTCACTCGCTCCTGAGGTTTTGTAAAAGTATCATTACAAGTCATACATGGGGCAGGCGGAGGCAGTGGGGATGCGGGGGTGTGACCTCGTGAGCGTCCAGGGAGGAGCTGTGCCACAGCACCGGGCCGGGGGAGGGGCGGCCCGGAGGTCTTGGAGCCCGGGCAGAGGCCCTGGGTCACGCTGGGGTCCTGGGAGAGCAGGACGAGAGGCAGGCCTGTCCGCCTCCCAGGGAAGCTGGCTCGCCTGGTCTCCCCGCGACGACGAGGAGGTCGGGTGGTGGGAAGGGAGAAAGCCCCCCACCATCACTGTAGGAGGAGGGCAGGTTGATGATGAGACACCACCCACGGTGCGGATTCCCTGTGCGGACCACCGTGCTGGGGGTGCAGTGGGAGGAGGGGGGCACTGGAGAGGGGGTGCGGGAGCCAGGGAAGGCGGCACGGTCTCCAGCCCGCCAGGTGAGCAGGGCGCACCAGGCAGCAGGTGGGACACCTGTGCACTGGGGAGGCCCGCACACTCAGAGGCTGCGTCTGCCAGGGGGAGCAGAGGCTGCGTGGAGAGGCCGGTTCTTCACAGTTATCCAACCTGTGACGACCCGGTGTTCACCTGGGGCTCCAGACACGATCCCGCTGGGCCCCACTCTCTGCCTCCATCAGACTGTGGCCGGGGGGTGGGGGGGGGCGGGGCGACTTCACCCGCCAAGGAGTCTTGAGAGAAACAGCCGCAGGGAGCGATCGTCTTCTTGGCCGATTCTTCATCGGAGAGATGATGATCCACTGTGCTCCTGACAGAAGTACCCCCTTCTGAAGTTCAGGGCCAAGAAGGCAGGTTCTGTGTGGACCAGCAGCACCATGAGCCCTGCACCTGCCCTGCCCTGCCCTGCCCTGCCCTGCCCGTGGACAAGGGCGCTCAGGGCGAGACCCGCTCGTGAGCCGGTTTCTAAGTCTCCTCCGCGGGTTCTCATCCGCGGCGTCTCCCGGAGCCCTGCAGGTCTGCATTCCTCTCCGTGGCACACCCAGTGGTCTTGCTCTGCGCCCCCCATCACACTTGCTCGTGGGTCCCCTCGTGAGCTACCTGTGAAGCACCTTTGCAGGTAGGGGCGCTGGCCCCGGGTGCCTGAACTTGAAGATGAGCCGTGGGTGTCCTGACACAAAATGTGCCCTTGTCACTTTTGCCAACCTCACGCCCTCCCGGGCCAGCCCGGCGGGACCCCCTTCCCCGAGGCTCAGAGCTCCGAGAGTGAGTTCTCGTCAGCCATTCCCACTCTGGAAATTCCACGGCGGTGTGAAAGAAAACAGAGCCGCCCTGAAAAGAAAGAGGCCTCAAGCCACAGATGAGTCACGGGCTACCTCCACTCCTACTCCTCTGCTTCTTCGTAAGACCGGAAACTTCCCCTTTCCCCAGAGCCCGGTGCTCACCTCCCTGCCCGTGGTCTCCAGGCCTAGGGGCCTGCAGGTGCAGCGCCCCTTCCTCGCCCCGACCTTCAGAGCCAGCACGGACCTGCCGTGCCTCCCTGCGTGGGCTCCCGCACTCCCACTGCCCACCCCACATCCGGCCCCAGACCCGCAGGCTCAGGCCTGGGTCCTCTGCCCAGACTCCGGGGGCCCGCCACCCTCTGGGCACTGGCTCTTCGGGTCCCTGGCCTTGACCTCTCCGCCTCACCTCATGCTGCCCCACAGGCTGTCCCATGGCCTCTGTGTGTCGTCCACATGGAGACAGTGTCACTCAGAGAAGTCACCCTGTCCCCACTTGCCACCAGTCCCCCACCTGATGCTGGGACCCTGTTTACTCTTCCCCGAAGTTATTTCTTTTCTACCCTCTGCCATTCACCCCGACAGCACAGGTGCCGGGAAGAGAAACACGGCTCGTCTTGTTCCTTTGCTGCAGTCCAAGCACCTGAAAGGGCATCGTCAGAGAGTGAATGGGTGAGTGGGTGAGTGGGTGAGTGAGTAAGTGAGTGAATGAGTGAGTGAATGAATGAGTGAATGAATGAGTGAATGAGCGAGTGAGTGAATGAATGAATGAGTGAGCGAGTGAGCGAGTGGACGAGAGAAGGGCACAGTCCAGTGAGGCTCTCAGCCTCACCCATCGGGACCCTCGCCATCCTCCGCTCTCTCGGCCTCCGGGGCGTCCCCTTGTTGTTTGGCGCTCCAGGAGCCTGACTGATTTTCCTGGAACGCTGGCTGCCCTTTTAGCGCCTTCCCAGTTCCCTATTCCAACCCCGGGGCAAGGTCCGGACTGTGACCCGTGCCCCTGCAGGCCCCCTCGCCCGTCGTGCGCCCCGGCCTGGAGCAGCGCCTCCCTCCCTCCACCCTCGCTTTCCAGCCGCGGCCCTGGGCCCCGCGTGGATCTCCACCCTCTGCCACACCCCCCTCCTCACGTCACTTCCTGTGCTCCGGGCGAGGGCATCCCCGCGGGAACAGAAATTTCCTCTGGGGAGCGAGATCGGTTGGAGGAAGATCCTGACTCCACGCAGACCGCGTGCGGTCTCACTTTCCGTCTCTGAGATGGAATGCTGCTGAAGCAGGTGAAACAGGAAATTTTCCACCAGACACACGGCGACGTGTCAGTCTCCTTACCGATCGACACCCTCTGTCCTCTCCCGCCCTTCCTCCGAAGGCGGTTCAGTCTCCACGTCCCCCAAACACCTCCCAGGCTCTGCCTCTCGCCTCAGAAGGGCAGTGGGCGTGTCTTACACTCACCTTCTCTTTGGCTGGCTCCCAGAAGGTGCCTGATAAGTGGGGAACATGGTTGTCAACCCACGGGCACTCACCCAACACGTGCCACGTGGGGAATGCGTAGACGGATGAGGACAGAGCTCCGCCCCTTGGGCCCCGTGTCCACACAACTCCCCTCCGCAGCCCGCTCGGCCCGGGAGGACGACCCTGCGCGCCCTCCGCGCGGGGAACGCACCGCTGCTGCAGATGCATCGGCGAACGGAGACCCACGCCGTCCGCACCCGGCACCCCACCCCGCGAGAGACACCCCCCCACCCGGGGGTCAGCTCCCGGTCGTGGGCGTCCAGAGGGAGGAGAAGTGGGGGGGGGCGAAGGTGACGGTGCCTGGAGGCGGAGTAAGAAAGCGTTCCTCACTGAGTCTTCAGATGGGGCAGGAGAGATCAGGCTTGCTCTCCTGCACCGCCCTGGGCGGCGCTCAGCCCGCGGGCTGGTGTTGCGAGCGCACTCCGCTGCACCCAGGCGCCCGCGGCCTCTCCCAGGCCGCTGCCTGCTCGTCCCGCAGTGGGTGGGGGTGGCCTCGGGCCACGGAGTGAAGGCCTCTCCCCATCCCGCTTCTCATGCCCTCCGTCGAAGCCTGGAATAACCTCCCAATAACGACTGGAAGTGTTCAGAAGGTCATTACATCGACTGGAAGGCAAAGTTGATCAAGCCGGTTCTAGAGGCCCCTTTGAAGCGTGGAAATCTATGCCACAGAGAGACGGCCTGATGCACCCCCCCGCCCCCGCGCCCCTGCACCCCCACCCTGAACCAGCCACCCCATCCTGGGGTGCAGACTGAGCCAAGGCCCAGAGTAGAACTCCCCCGTCCATTCCATCCTTCGCCACATGGGGCGCTGGGGCGCTCAGAGACTCCAGGACCCGCCCGGTTTGGGGCACTCCTCCTGTTAGAACAGGCCCCCCCGGGGGACCGTGGTGGGCATTTTCCCAGCCTGCGCTGCACCAGGAGCTGCTCGTTGACGTATTGATCCCCGTGAGAACCCTCGTGAGAACTGGGCATGTGTCCCAGATGAGGAATCTGAGAGTCACCGAGTAGAAAGCCTGGGTGTCCTGAGGCGTGACCACCCCTCCAAGGACGGAGCTAACCACCGAGTGGCACCAACGCCAGAAATCCCCGACGGCAGGTGATTCACGCCGCCCGCCCGCCCGCCCGCCTGCCAGCCAGCACGTGGCTGGTGCCGAGGTGTCCCAGGGGGCAGGCCCGGGGAGGGTGGAGAGAGAGGTGGGTGCCCACGCTTCCGCCTGGGCCGCACCCCCCCACGCTCCGTCACGGCCGCCGGACACCCCCGTGGCTCTTCTTTTTCTTGTTGTTTTCAAAGAATTTCCTGCCCCTTCAGAAATCAGGAAGTTCTGGAAATCAGGCAGCCAGACCTCATCTCATGATATTTCCTACCCAACTAGGCACAGAAAGTTCAAAGTTTCCAGATAAGCGATCAACCTGCCGATGCTTATCTGCCCTGAAAGTTCAAGCAGGCGGAGGGGGGGGTCCGTGGACCCCGCACTGGGGGAGGCACGGTGTCTCCTTCCTATGGGCCCCTTTCCCCACCTGGGCTGCTTCAGGAGCAGTGTGGTGAGGAGTCTCCATGCCCAGTTTTCCAGGAGCAAACACGGCCCGGAGGGAGCTGCCGGGAAAAGCAGACCGTGAAATCCCATCAGTGAAACCTTGACCTATCGGTGGAACAGGGTGTCCTAGATACTCGAGCGCCCGCAGATAGCGATCTCTCCCACACCCGCGGGGGCGGCCGTCACGCAGCGCAGGGAGGAAGGGCTCCCCGGGGCTGGAGGCGCAGGGACTGACTCACGAAGGTGCGTCCCTTTCTGGGACAGAGGAAACAAGGCCAAAGGCAACCGAGAGCCTCCGGGGCAGATCCAGGCTCTGGCTGCCACCAGGGGGGCTGGGGCGTGTTAACGCTGGGAGGGGAGGTCTGAGAACCGCAGCGAGGGGAGAGCCAGCAGGAGCTGGTGGCCGGCAGGGCCGGGGAGCCCGGCCTCGTGAGAGCGACTCGTGCTCCAAACTGCAGATGGTCCCTGGGTGGTCCTCTTACCCTGTAGGGGCCTTGGGGAGGTCACCTAACTGCCCTCTACTCCTGCACGTGTACAGTGAAGGTCCTGGTATGTCTGCGAGGCACTAGCTGCACGTCCACTTCCACCTCTCGTCCTTTGCCTCCAGGATTTTCTGGAACTAGAGAAGCACACTTCCAGGAGCTGTGACCACCGGTGCGCCCGCCGCTTCTCCTTCCTGACCCTGGAGGGTCTCCGCGGTGCCCTCCCTTCTGGCCTCTGCCGCCTCCCACGTTCACTGGTGGGAGACACAGCACCGGGCAGCCCCTGCCCCGGCCTCCGTGGGGCTCGATGCTCACAGCGCGTTTGTCTTCTTGACTCACTCCGTCGACGGTCCGCAGAGAGGGTGGGCCAACTGGGGCCCGCGGACGGCCTGGTACCCCATCTCCAAGCCTCCAAGGGTTTTTACATTTTCACTTCGCTGTCAATGTCTGCATTCGCGCTACATCCACAGATGTCGCTACAAAGAACCCATGGCTAGGAACGCCTCAACGGCATACTCCCGGGCCCTTGGGAGCAGCAGCACCCTGACCCCTGACCTGAGTGCACCCCAGATGGTGTTTTGAGGGTGCCAGGGGGGGCCAGGACTGCGTCAGCAGGTGTATGTGCTCTTCACCTGCCTGAGCCTCAGGTCGCCTTCTCCTTCTCACCTGTGAGCCGGAGGCGGAAGTCGTTGATCTGAGACACCCGCGTGTGCTCACGCGGACGCCAAAGGCGCCGATTTCCCGGTAAGCACCACCGGAGCAGCTTCCCATAAATTTTGATACATGTTGATAAATTGCATTCGATTTAAACTATTCTCTAAAATCCCCTTATAATTTTTAATTTGAGCCACTGGTTATTCAGAAATGGGTTTTTCCCCAGATTTATTTTTGTTCTGGATTTCTTATTTGATTCCATCACGGTCAGAGAACACACTTCGTACGACTTCCATCTTTGAAATTTATGGAGGCTGTTTGTGGCTCAGGGTCTGGTTGATGTTGGAGAACGTTTCTTGGGCACTGTGAAGTAACAGGTGCTCTCTGGTCTGTGGGGGGAGTTCCCCGCGTGTCAGGTCAAGTTGGTGGGGAAAGTCGTTCAGGTCTTCTCTACTCTCGCTACCTTTCTGATTCACTGTTCTATCAACTACTGGAAGAGTTATGAAAATTTCCAACTATCATCCATGAGTTGCATGTGTCTCCTTTTATTTCTGTTATCTTTTGATTCATATTTTTTACTCGGCTATTAAGTACATATACATTTATAATTACTTTATCTTCCTGACACATGGCTGTTTTTCTCATTATGAAATGTCCCTAACGACACTTTTTTCATACAGTGGCTATCACCTGCTACAAGTACAGAGAATTCATCTCTTTAATGCTTATCGTCCACTTGCTATCTTTTATCACGTTTTTGATTCCAGCCTATTGATGTATTTGAATCTAAGCGGTATTTTCTGTAGACAGCTTATAGTTGAGTCTCGTGTGTTTTACCCAGTCTAACAACAATCTGCACCTTTTGGGGGGGGTGTCTTCATCCCTTTGCAGTTCATGTAATTATTGATGTAGATGAATGAATGCCAGCTGGTGTTTAAAACCTGCTTTCCATTTGTCTTATGTATGCTTTCTTTTGGGTTCGATAATATTTCAGTGCACTACTTTAATGTCTCTGATTTTTACTGCATTGGAACCTTTCATTTTCTTAATGGTTACACGAGGGACCACAACACTGAACTTAACCTCACAGCACACTCTGGATGGAAACTTGCCCCAGTGCCTCTTCCCCCGCCCCCGCCCCCGCCCCCGCCCCCGTTGTGAGCGACTGTTATTATCTAGGTTGTTTCTACGTGGAGACTATGAGCTTAAGAACACAGTGGTATAAATCATTGCTTTACACTACCCAATACCCTGTAAAGAAGTTAAGAAAAGCAGTAAGGACAATGTTTGTGGGGAGTGTTTTGTACTTGTCCACTTTGCATCCAGGAATTCGGGGTACTTGCGGGTCTGGTTCCCGTCGGCGGGAAGGGCTTCTCTCCCGAGCTCTGGCCCCGCAGGTGTGCGGCCGCCGGCACGCCCTCTCCGTCCTGGTTTCGCCGGTGTTTCTCTCACCTTTGGTGGATAGTCTTAGAGGGTGCGTAATTCTTGATTGGCACTTTCTCTCACCACATTGCATGTGTCATTCCACTGCTGTGCAGCCTGTGTTGTTTCTAACGAGAAAAGAGCATGAATTGAATTGTTTTTCTGTTCTAAATGATACATCTATTCTCTTCGGATGTATTCAAGATTTTCTCTTCATGTTTATCTTTTTAAAAAAGTAACTGAGATGTGTCTAGGTGTGCATCTCTTAGTATTTGTCCATCTGGAATTTATTGAGCTTTTGGATCCATAGATTTATATTTTTATCAATTTGCTAAGTTTTCAGCAACTCTTTTTTTCCAGATAATTATTATACCCCTTTCTCTCTCACCTGTGCATCCGGGACGCTCATTACGTGTACACTGATAAACCTGACGGTATGCGCAGGTCTGGGAGATTTTGTTCATTTTTGTTCAATCTTTTCTCTTTGTTCTTCATATTGAATACTTTTCTGCTCTGTCTGAAGGTTACTGAATTTTCTTACACTACCTCAAGTTTGCTGTAAAGCCCTTTAGGGAAATTTTTAATTTCAGTTATTATTATTTTCAGCTCCAGAATTTCCATTTGTTTTTTAATGGTAATTTATATCTTTTTATTGACATTCTGCATTTTCTAAGTCTGTTTGTTGAGTTTTACATATATTTATACCAATGTCTTAAAGGTGGAGTTTAGGTATCACTTGAATTTTTACCCAATAAATGTGGTATTATATACATCCACAATATCAGGTGCAAACCATAATATATCATGAATTTTCAAGGTGGGAATCTCTTTTGCTAATGGTTAAAATCAGGACTGTAAATCATTTTAATAAGAAATCTGTTGAAACACTTTCTGAATAATGTTTGCAGAATACAAGCTCCATGAGGTAATAATCTTAAATGTTATGTTAAAAATAAAGGTTTCCCAGACCAAATGACCTTGGAAATATCACAGATTATATCAACCTCATGGATAATGACAGTATATATTAGAATATTAATGTCTCTAAAAATTTCACTCTGAAAAGAATCCATAACGGTTATAATTCTTAACCAAACGTACCAACTATGAAGTGGCGTAGATGCCAGCAGGAACAAGTTTAAATAATTAGTAATACAATTCTACTCACGGGAATATAATACAAATAAAGTGTCTATTAACAGTTCTAGTAAAACATGCAGACTGTATAACAGAAACTTCATTGAAAGGTATAACAGAACATTTAATAGAAATGTTGCCGAAAATCTGGGATTCAGTGAATTTGAGAGTGGAAAACCCCTGAATCTGGGGAAACAGAAAAGTCTACAGAATCAAGAATCCAAGTGAACTCCAACAGGATAAACTCAGAGGAATCCAGGCTAAGGCACGTGCTCATTCAACGTCTGAAAACTGAACACTGAGAAAATGTCTTGGAAGTGGCCCGAGAGAAGCAACCCCCCCACCCCCCCCGGGACGATGTGAGTGACAAGGGACGTCTCTCGGGAGCCAGCCGCGGGGACCGGCAAAGGCCCTTTGTTCAAATGTGGAGAGAAAGGCCTGCCCGCCGTGACCTTTACATTTAGGAAAATGACCTTTCAGAAATTACAGGGAAATAAAGACATTCGTAATGTTAAAAAAATAAGACCTGAAAGAATGTGTCACAAAGAGACCAGCCCTTAGACATGGCCGAAAGGTGTCCTTTGAAGAGAAAACAAGTGAGACGGGAGAGATCTCAGAGGAGCAGGGATGATGACGGAACCGGAGAGCGAGCACCAGCATGTTGGCACGTGCAAGAGAACTCCGTCCCCGTGAGCTTTACGGGTGATGTCTGGTGTCCGGAACCCCGCGGGGAAGGGAGAGGGACCCACGGGTGCGCGGGGTCTCTGCCCGGCCCCCCGCCGGAGGGGCGGAAGGGTGGCGGCAGCAGCGGGCTGTGCTGTGAACCGCAGCCCTCAGAGCCACCGTGAAGGACACCGAACAAGGAAACACACTGACGGCAGAATGGCTGAGTCAGGACGGCACGATTACACAGACAGAGGGCAGAGGAGCGTTGCGGGTGAGGCGTGGGGGGGGGGGGGGTGGCCCCGGGGCCTCGCGTGGCGGAGCTCTGCCGCTTCCCCACCGGGGTGGCGGGCACCGGACCGGCATGCGCGAGGGCACCCGGAGCGCTGGACGCACACAGTCCAGCCAGAGCGGGGCGTCTGGCTGAGCTCGGCGGGCTGCGTCGGTGCCAAGACCGTGCGCGCGAGGATGCGACTGCATTTAAAAACGTGTTTTCGAGAGAGGGAGGGAGAGAAACACTGATTGGTCGTTCCACTTCTGATGCTCTCACTGGGGCTTCTCACCCGTGCCCCGGCCGGGGATCAAACCGGCAGCCTTGGCGTGTAGGGGTGACGCTCTCACCGAGCTACCTGGCCAGGCCCTCGCTGGGGTTGTGCAAGGTGGTGTCACGAGACGAGACGAGAGGAGGGCTGGGGGACACGGGGTCTCTCTGTGTTACTTCTTGCCCTGCACGTGACTGACTGCAACCTTGTGACATTTTGTTACTTCTTGCACCTGCTCGTGACTCTGCCACTTTGTGACATTTTAGGTTTCATTACCTCCACCCCCAGACACGAAAGCAGCAGGCCAAGGGGCAGGAAGGGGACGGCGGCGTTGCCTGGGAAGTGGTGGCACCCTGGCAGATGCGCCGGCGGAGGCGCGTGGCCAGGCCTGGAAGAACTGCTGGGACAGCGAGGGAAGGCTGAGCGGCCATGGGGCGAGCGGGGGAGGCCAGCCGTGAGTTTCCCGAACAGCTTCGCCAGGTACAAATAAAGAAATAGGAAGGGAGGAAGGTGCGTCTGGAACGAGGGCAGCCCGCTGAAAGCAACTGGAAAGTGGTGGATTGAAACCTCCGTGTGGAATCAGTTACAATAATGGAAACTGGAATGTCCCAAATCAGAAGACTGTGATTGTCAGACTGAGTTACAAAGGATGGGAAAAAGAAAACCTAAGATTTTTACGCCTTCGATATAAGGAAACGGAGAGCTTGAAAGTTACTTTTTTTTTTTTTAAAGTTAATCCAGTTGGCTGCCCTCCCCTGCCTCAGCGCCCCTGCAATCCCAGCTGGGTCCGGACACTCCCAGTCAGTTTTCTTTTTGAGAGTTACTTAAAAAAAAAAAAAAAGCTAATCCAATTGACAGATTCCTGGCCACAGATAAAAGAATAACAACAACCAAAAAAAAAAACAGCATACATTACTAATGTTAAGGATTAAAAAAGGGGCATTACTACAGAAACCACACATATTAAAAAGGTGATATTAGGATTTTATTGAAAGCTTTATGCCAATAACTTTGACAGATCAGATGAAACAGTAAAATCCGTAGAAAAACACAGCGTTTGAAAACTGACGCATAAGAAATAGAATATTTGAGTAGTGCTGTAAGTAACGAAGAAAAAGCATACGATAAAACTGAACATCCGTCCATAATTTTAAAAAGTCTTAGGAAACTGGGACTAGAAGATCCTTTGTTAAGCTTATGAAAACATCCACAAACACAAAACAGGACAAAACGAGACAAACACACACCTCCAGCAGCTTCCACGGGGCCGAGTAAGCTCCTCCTGGTCCAGCCCCACCCCCACCCCCCGGCCCCGCCAGAACCCAACACATCACTCCAGACCGAGGGAACACGAGCTCCAGGCCCGAGCGTGCAGGGGAGCAGGGGAGCAGGACAGACCCCCCAGGAGAGAGAAAACCCTAGGGCTGAGCTTCCTTTTTCCACGTTTTCGGTTTCAGCTTGTGCCCAGGCCCCGGTGTGTGCCAGGGAAACCGAGTGGGCGCGTCCGACCCCAGCTGGGATGGCAGAGGCGTCGGGGCAGGGGAGGGCAGCCGCGAGGGGCGGCGGGTCCCTTCGGAGGAGACGCCGCACTTGACCTAGCGGGAAACACGGTTGCGGGTATGGAAGGGGAGGTCGCCGGAGACCTGGGTCTGCGTTGTCACTGGGGTCCTCTGTGTGAGTTCCCGGCTGTACAGGGAATGGTGTCCTGGTTAGGGAATACACGCAGGTGTGCCGCACCTGGAGGGTGAGGAACAGCAGCCCTCCGGGACGGCGAGCACACCTGGGCCTGGGCCGGTGCTGCGTCCCTGCGTGCCTTCTCCAAACCGCCCCTCGCCGAGGTGCGGCTTCCTCCCCACCCTCGCGCAGGCTCCTGCTTCTCCCCGTACCGCCCGCCTCCTGGGGTGCCCGGTCCCTATCTCAGAATTCCAGTTCACCTGTGAGACGCTCACCAACAGGAAAAGATCCAGTCGTTACAGAGTGATCGGTCACACGGACCGGGATGGGGTCGGGGTGACCCTGAACAGACAAGTGAAGGAAACTCAAACCGAGCATCTTACAGCTACGACGCGTGTTTTCCGTCACGTCCGCATTTTGGCATCAGAACGCATCTCATGACCTGTGTGTGAGGAAGCGTGTTTTTATCATGCCGTGCATCCCAGGTCACAAACTGCACCACGCAGGACATGCGCCTGTAACGCGTGCCCATCTGGAGTGCGGATGTTGCGAAGCCTGCGGTAGCTGGGTTTGTACTCGTTGGCACCCTGGAATGTAAGAACTGAAGTCTGTTTCCCCATGGCAAGCACCGTCCCGACTGGGAGCACGAATGGTTGGAAGCGTCACTCAGTAATCTGAGGACCCGAATAACGCAGGACGGCCGTTTGCAAAATTCACCCAGAAGGCAAAGCCATGTGCGGGGCCGGTGGGAGGGCTGTATCTCTGCTTCGGGGTGAGCCGCTTGTCCTTTGAACCCTAACATACTGCTGACGGTCTCAAGAAAGAGCAGTTCTAAGTGGAGAAGTTTTGTGTTGCTTTTCTCCTTTCCCAAGAACAGGTGTCGCGGGAATTTAAAACCAACTCTTTAACGAGGTGGCGGTGAAGTTCCGTCCCACTGTCACCGTGGGCTGAAGTCCAGCCCTGGGTCCTGGCTGGCGACGAGGCTGTGCGGGCAGGAGATGAGCCGTCTCAGGAGTCACTGGCATGCGGCGTGCATCACAGTTTTCTTCTTGGAAACGGGCGAATTGGGGAAGTGTCCAGCCATCAGCCCCGGGCAAAGAGAATTCCCATTTCGGCTTTCCTGGGGTGCCTTCCAGTCCCCAAACCGGGCACGTGGCCGAGAACCTGAAGCTCTTGGAAGAGCCGAAGGTGTTCGGAAGGCCAGCCCACGCTCATCCGGGGCCCGGGGCCCAGGACGCAGTGCGGTGTGCTCCGGGGCAGACGGTCTCCTGGACCGGAAAGGCCTCGGGGTCGTCTCAGACACGCAGCGGGGCGGGGGAGGTGTGTTCCTTCCGAGGCTCGCCGTGGCCGGGAGCCCCGTGTTCAAACCCACCCTGCTCCGTGCGGGGTGGTCCCCCTCCCCCTCATCTTTAGAACGAACAAGGCAGGCGGTGTGACGGCCTATCGTGGAGAGACCAAAATGGGGAAGGTGACCTTTTGTGGAAAATAAGAAGTTAATTCTAAGAACCGGCAGCTGGGAATCCGAATCCTGATCCCTCCTCTGGGCTGTGATGCGGGGCGTTTCTCTGTATTCACGGCAACCCGCTGAAGTCGGCGGGTTTGCAAGAATCCCCCCCACCTCCCCCAGACAGGAAACCTCGCTCCAAGCAGAAAATCCTTGGTACTTACCGCCCACTCACACGGGGAGCCCGAATCCCTGCCACACCCACGCCGTCACCGCGCAGCCCAGAGTAAACCTGGTTGCTGAGGCCAGTGGGGACAGGGTCCCAGGAGAGCCAAGCGCTTGCTTTGCTCCCCACCCGAAGGCCCCCTTCTGGGGGTTCTCTCCCGTGAACGGAGAGCGGAGTGTGCGCGGGAGACAGAGCTGGGGCGGGGCCGGAACGAGCCCTCCGCTGGCAGTCAGGTCTCGGGCACGCGTGCCTGCTGTCTGGGCCCGGACACTCGCTGTCGGGGGGTGAGGAGAGGGGCCATCAGTAACCGTAAAGCGTGCAGTGCGGTTCCAGGAGCGGAAACGGAACAATCACCAAGGATGGCGCCCTGGGCATGGTGATATAAACGACATTATTATTGTTATTGAGAAATTCAAGTGATTCATTTTGAGCCCTCGGATTTTTAAAGCATTCATGCTCTATTTGTATATAGAATCAGGGCATTTTCTGGTCCTTCCCCTTCCCAACTTCCTGCCGAATCTTCCCACCGAGATAGACGGGAGTGAACGCGGAGGGTGAACCGACTGTGTGACTGACTGTGTCACCCGCTGCCGTCGGCATTAACGCGCGTGCAGACCGGCACCCGGCTGAGCCGCATCCAAGGACCGGCCTCGGAGACAAGGGCCGTCCGGTCCCGGCTGTCCTGTGGTTCAGGCCGACACTGCCGCTGGCGTACAGACGGACCGCTGGGGCCAGGGCGTTACGCAGGTTCGCCTGCAGTGAAACGGGCGGAGCCGGAACAGGCTCCCGGGGCTGTCTGCGCCTACAGCCGACAAATCGGCCTCTCATCACTGCTGTGTGGTCGCTTCCCGGGAGTGTCCCCTGGGTGGGGCCTGGGGTGTCATGTGAATGGACCTCAACTGGGGGTCCCCCACCCCATTCACCTCGGGCTCCCTTGTCCTGTCCTTGGAGTCCCCAGCCTTTGTGCCCCAGCCCCGGCTGCTCACCCTTCACCTTCGAACCCCAACACCCCAGGAAGAGGCAGTGTCGTTCGTTCTGACGGCTGAGCTCGAGCCGGTCGTTGGGTCCTGGACCACAGTGCTGTCCGCCCGGGGCCCCTGGTCTGGGAGCCCCAGCCGAGCCTCCTGGAGCACGCTGCTTCTGAGAGCCTGGGCTGCGGAGGTGGGACGCAGCCTCTTCCATGGGGGGGGGGGGAGGGGGCTGCGCCCAGACCTCCGTCCGAGAGAGGAGTTCCCGGCCGGGGAGTTTGCTGCATCAGAAACCCACACCGCCGTCGCTCTTGCCAGCGGTTTTCTTCACGTGACCCAGCGGCACCCACTCTCGCGTGGACCTCCCTCGCCGCCTGCGGTTCTGCACCATCGCCCTCTGCCAGGCGCTGTGCTGGGCGCTTCTCGCGTGCTCCGTTTTCATCCCCCCACGGACGGCCCACGTCGGGCATCGGCACGAACCCGGTCAGCAGCTGGAGAAAACCCAGGGCGAGGAGGACCGGCCCCGGGGACACAGAGTCCCCCCCAGGGTGTCCGACCTCGACCTCGGATGCGGAGCTCTCGGCTGGGACACTCTCCTGCTCCCCCCCCGCCCCCCCCCCGGTGTTGGGTTGGAAATGCTTTATCTGCTCATCTCAGTGTTTAATGCCGGGTCTGTATGTAACTGAGTACACATGTGCTTCGAGATCCAGATCACACGAGCTTTTGAATCCAACAAGTCAAACATGTATCCGTATTTTGTGTCAAGTATCCGAGCTTTTTGACAAGGAGACACATCGTTTTATTTTTAAGCAGATGTCGGGGGTCCCTGGAAATAGTCCCCAGCTGACATGACATGTCACAGTGCATGAGCCCAAGTGACAAGCAACTAAGTCCCTCGTTGCAGCTGTTTCGGCTCTGGCGTGCCGAGCCCCGGGCGTCACCAGACCCTGCCGTTTGCAGGCTGCTGGCGCTGGGTTGTGTTCGGGGGGCTCTGGGGACCTCCTCTCCTCGGCCGTTCCTCTCGGCTCCGCTCAGAAAAGCCTGGCCTTTGAGCCCCGTGAGCGCCCCAGCTTCTCCCCGGGCGGGCTGGCTCCCTGGTCTCGGGCGGCCCAGCTAATGGGGAGTGAGGGACGCGCATCACTTGTCTTTCTGAATTATTTACCGCCCCTCAGAGTGCAGCAGACACCACGCAGGGAGTACAGTTCTGGCAGACGGCGCCGCGACACAGCGGGATGGATGTGACAGGCAGAGACGGAGGGCCAGTGCCCAACTGTTGGCCCGGCTCCGGGTAGGTCAGCCCGTGGTGCCGGCCGAGCTCCTGCACGGTCACGCGGGCGTGGTCGGTGAAGCTCTCCTCCTCTGTCTCCTCACTCACTCACTCACTCACTCGTTCACTCACTCACTCACTCACTCACTCATTCACTCACTCATTCACTCACTCATTCATTCACTCATTCACTCACTCGCTCACTCACTCATTCACTCACTCACTCATTCATTCACTCGCTCATTCACTCAGTCATTCACTCACTCATTCACTCACTCACTCATTCACTCACTCATTCACTCACTCGCTCACTCACTCATTCACTCACTCACTCACTCACTCATTCACTCACTCACTCACTCACTCATTCACTCAGTCATTCACTCACTCATTCACTCATTCATTCACTCACTCATTCACTCACTCATTTACTCACTCACTCATTCACTCACTCACTCACTCATTCATTCACTCATTCATTCACTCATTCACTCACTCATTCACTCCCTCCCTCACTCACTCATTCACTCACTCACTCACTCATTCACTCACTCATTCACTCACTCACTCACTCACTCACTCACCCACTCACTTACTCACTCATTCATTCACTCATTCACTCACTCATTCACTCATTCACTCACTCACTCATTCACTCACTCATTTACTCGTTCATCTCCTAAGTTTCTACTAAGTGTCAAGCATGGGTTTAGGTCCTGAGCAAAACACTGTGCTCTTGTCTTTGTCATTTTATAAAGTGGCCATGGTACTAAGTCCTCGACTTACAAAATATTTGTTACGAAATAAAATTTTCAGAGATGCGCAACACCAATGTTGGTCATTATACTTTCTAAGACGTGTGGCATGTGAAGCTCAGAACAGTTTCTTTGCCCCAGACGGACACCTCTGCTCGACGAGCGGTCACCCCCTGTGACCGCAGCACGGATCGGGTTTCATCCACCCGATCATCTGCTGGTGGACATCTGGGCTCTTTCCGCCTTCTGGCTGTTAGGAACGGCGTCACTCACTATAAACGTGTGCGTGTGAGTTCTGTTTGTCCACCTGTTTTGAAATCCTTTGGATTCACATACATAGCAGTGGAATTGCTGGACCACATGGTAGTTCTATGTTTAAGGTCCCGAGAAACAGCCCCCTTGTTCTGCACAGAAATTTTGCACAGTTTCGTATTCAGATCAGCGGTGTCTGAGGCTTCCAGACTGTCCCTATACTCCCTCACTCTGTCGTTTTCCACCCTTTTGGTTACAGCCTTTCTGGTGGGTAGGAAGCACCATCTCACTGCGGTTTCAACTTGACTTTCCCTAGTGGCTAACAATGCTGAACAACTTTCCCCATGCCTGCTGGCCATTGGCTACCACCTCAGGCAGAATATCTGTTTAAATCCTGTTCCCAGTCTTAACTGGGTCGTTTGTCTTCTTGTTAAGTTGTAAGAATTCTTTATATAATGTAAATCATCGGCCCTGGTCAGATACATGGTTTTCAAATGTTTTCTCCCATTTTGAGTTGATTTTTACTTCTCCTGATAGTATCCTTTGACGTACATAAGCTTTTAATCTTGGCGAAATCCAGTGTATCTACTTGTCCTTTTGTTGCTTGTGCCGTTGATGTCATATCTCGAGATCTGCTGAATCCATGGTCACAAATATTTACTCCTGTGTTTTTTTCCAAGAGCTTTGTTATTTTAGCTCTTGTAGTAGGCTGTTGGTACATTTTGAGTTAACATCTGTATACTTTGTGAGCTAAGAGTTCATTTTTGTTCTCTCGAATATGATTGCCCAGTGGTCCCGCTACCATTGGTAGAAGGCAGTTCCTTACTCATTGAACAACGTTGACGCCCTCGTCGAACTTGATCAAGCTCAGACGGGCGGGTTCAGGGGACTCTCAGTTCTCCGGCCTCACACTGATCTATATGTCTATCATCTGCCAGTAGCGCACTGAAGATCAGTAGTAATCCTTGTCAATGGAAAATGTCAACACTCCAAATGTGTTCTTCCCTTTCAAGACTGCTCTAGCATTTAAGGTCTTTTGTAATTCCCTATGGAATTTAGGATCAATGTTTCCACTTCTGCAAAAAGAGCTGTTTGGATTTCGGTAGGGATTGCGTTGAATCTTGGGTAGTCTTGCTACCTTAATAATATTAAATCATCCAGTCCACGAACATGGCATGTTTTCTCATTTATCCCCTTAGTTGCTTTCAGCAGCTCTTTATAGCTTTCAGTGTATAATTGTTGCCCCTCCTTGGTTAAATTTATTCTAAAGTATTTTGTTCTTTTGGATGCTATTTTGAATAAAACCGTTTCCTAATTTCATTTTTGTGTTTGTTCATTGTTAGTGTAGAGATTGACAACTGGTTTTTGCAGAATTATGTTGTTTCTTGCAAATTTGCTGAACTCCCTTATTAATTCTAATAGTGGTCTTTTGTGGATTCCTTAGGATAGCCTGTGTACAAGATCATGTCATCTGCAAATATGAGGTCTTTCCAGAAAGTGTCCAGCTGTGTAATATGGAAAATGGGGACATTTATTGAAGAAGATACAAGATACAAGAAACACTGTACACAGGACAGTGATGCCTGGGTCCCCATCAAAGCAGGCACCCGGGGACGTCACCCAGTTCTCCCAGTCACCGTCAGCTGCCCCGTCGTATTTTCCTGAATGTCATCAACGGTCTGAAATCTCTTCCCTTTCGAAGGTGATTTCAGTTTTGGGAAAAGCCAGAAGTACAGAGCACCACATCTGGGCTGTGGAGGAGCTGAGTCACCTGGGTGATTTAATATTTCACCAAAAAACTCCGCACGAGATATAATACATGAGTGGGCGCGTTGTCGTGATGAAGCTGCCAGTCACCCATTGCCCACAGCTGCGGCCTCTGAATCACCCAAATAGTTTCCACGGAGGAATGTTCAAGCTTAATGAAAAATCTGACGCAGGATCGTTGCTCTACTCGCTCAGTCATTTTGAATGTGACGGCCACACAGTGCACTTGCTCATCAACAGTGTCTACCGCCCCCACTGACCAGTACAGTGAAGTCGTCATTGTTCACACAGGTGCATTCCGGTCCACTCTCCGTGGCTGCCAGGTGGCACTGATGTCATACAAACCCATCTCATTACACTAACAATGGCTAGCCTTTTTCTGGACAAACCTTTGTATAGTTTTACTTCTTTCTTTCCCATACGAATACCTTTTATTTCCTTGTCTTATCTAATTGCTCTGGTATAATGTTGAATAGAAGTGCTAAGAGTGGACACCTTTGTCCTGTTTCAGAAAGCATTCAATCTTTTGCTATTAAGTAAGATGTTAGTATGAGCTGTTTATAGATGCCTTTTCTCAGGTTCAAGTTTCCCACTGATTATATAAACTGAACTGTGTCCGTCCCAAATTCCTATGTTGAGGCTCTGACCCTCAGTGTGACTGCATCTGGAGATGGTGCCTTAAGGAGTTAATGAAGGTTACACGAAGTTGGAATGGGTGGGTCACCATCTGATGGGACTGCTGTTCTTACGAGAAGAGGAAGAGACCTCAGAACTAACTCTCTCTCTCTCCGCCTGTTGCTCCCTTGACACAAAGGAGAGGTCACATGAGGACACAGCAAGAAACAGAGGCCTCATCAGGGACCAACCATGATGCCAACTCAACCTTGGACTTCTGGCTTCAAAAACTCTGAGACAATAAATTTTTATTGCGCAAGCCCCCCATGATATTTTGTTATGACAGCCCAAGCAGACTAATGAACCATTAATTTATTTATTTGTGTGTGTTCTTTTAGTCATGGAGGGAGTTTGGTGTTTGTCCAATGATTTTTCTGTATTGCTTTAGATGATTAAATGTTTTTGTCCTTTATTTTGTTGCTGTGTTGCATAGCACTAACTGATTTTCAGTTGTTAAACCAACCTTGCACTCCGCTAGTCACTATTTACACCAAGTGTATATTTTCTGTACATATACCTGTTTCTAATCCGTTGAGTATGTTGTGAGATTTGGTTTGCTAGTACTCTTTGAGGGATTGTGTGTCCACAGTCTTAACAGGTGTGGGCTTGTTTTCTTCTTCTGGTGGCGGTGGGGATGTTGGAATTCCCTGGAAGCAAAGAGCGGGGGCAGATAGGCAGCGGCCAAGGCTCCCAACCAACAGAGACATGTCTTCAAAGGACAAGAAAGTGCGGAAGAAGCAGGAAAGGGCACGCTATTTTGCATGGTTATCTTTTACACTTACATTCAAGGCTTCCTGATCCATTCACCCCCTTATGAGTTAACTTTTGAATGAGCTAAAGAGACTGGAACTAAGCTTCGTGGCTGGGGAGATCTGCTCCCGGCGTCAAGGCAGACAGCAACTTTGGATGGACTTTTTCCAACCCTCCGTTTCTCTCTGTTTAAAGAACAACACGAGCCCATCTCCCTGTTTGGCTGGAGTCAGATGCAGTGAGTGTTGGGACCCCTTTTCCGATCACCCGGTTCCCCGGCGTCGGTGCGCGAGGGAGGGGGCCGGTGCTGCCCGCCGCGTGGCCCTGCTCCGTGTCTTCCCAGCAGCGTGTGTGTGCGCACACACACATGCACGCATGCACGAAATGCCCAAGTGCGTGCGGTCCGCGTACACGACGCAGTGTGCCTCCGCACCTGAGGGTGCGGCGGGAATTCTGCGGTGGCCCCCAGGGGGCCCTGGGTGGCCAAAGTCTGCAGGCGGAGCCGCCCGGCCGGGTGAGAAAAAAGTGAAACGGCCCGTGGAACTGGGCCTCTGGTCGCAGGCTGCTCATTTCCCTTTTCCACAGCGGCCCTGGGGCAGGCCTGCACTCTGACTGTGTGACCCCGAGTGCTCGGTTTTCTTCCCGCGGGCACTCGGGAGCGGCACCGCCGAGGGTGCCTCGCCCACGCCGCCCACCCGCCCGCCCGGGGGGCGGGGAGCCTCCCGGCCCGCAGCCGCAGCCACTCCCCGCCCTTCCCCACACCCTAACCTTTCCATTTCCTGCGCAGCAGCAGAGCGTGGCAATTTCCTCGTCCCTGCTCAGGGTTTCCCCACTTCCTTCATTGGGAGCTGCCCCCCCCTTCCCCAATTCATCGGCAGGACGCGCCCCGGACTTCACTGCGTGAAATGGTCATCCTCACACACCCCTCCCTCTCGGGGCTCCTCCGCTTGAAGTGGGGTGCAGTGTGCGGAAGCGCCTGTATCTCCAGCCCTGCGGGGGCGGGGAGTAGAGAGGTGGGCCCACATGGTGCTTAGGCTGCCCCCCCAGGAGGAGCGAGCAAGCAGGGGCTGGGGGGCCCACAGGGCTCAGAGGCTGTCTGGGGCAGGGGAGGCGGGGCAGGCATGTCCGAGGGGCACGGCTCAGCCGGGACTCCAGAGAAACTGTCGCTCTGAGAGTGGGACCGGGATGGGCAGGCGGGGACGGGCCCCTGGCCGCAGGTGCGGCAGAGACCGCGGGCACATCAAGTGAGTGATGTGAGGTGGGGTGGAAACATCTGGAGGCTTGGTTTCCTGAGACGAGGCCCCGGGCACCTTGGGCGGCGTTCAGAGGCCAGGGCCCCGCCCCAGGGGTGTGAGCTGTGACGTGGGCGAGGGGCCTGGAGGACGGTGTGGGGGCCGAGGAGGGACCCAGTCTCACCACCCACAGCCTGGAGCCCTTACGGGTCTGGGGGAGCCGGGGGCTGGGGCCCCGGCCAGCGAGGGGGTGGTGTTAGGTTCCCCTGGGGAGAAGGGGCGGTCGCCGAACTTGGCGTCCCGGTCAACGCTGATTCAGGAGCCGGGATGGGACAGGGAGTGGGCGCTCGGAAGTGGGCAGGGGGCCACTTCTCTGGCCTCCCAGGAGGCAGCTGGGAAGGGCGGAGGCTGGTGAGGCCGCAGCATCTCCGTCATTTGGTGACGCTTCCAGGTCAGCGGTGGGGACTTGTCAGGCGGGAGAGGACCAGTTTCGTCCGTGCGTCACGAAGGGACCCGTTCTCAGAGATAAATCCGTGTCTTCCCCCCCCCAAGACACTAGATTCCAGACCCCAGGTCGTTCTCCTCTTGACTCTCAGTGAGAAGGACTCCACCGCGGTGAAGCCCACGGGTCCCGTCGGTGGTCCCACTCCCAGACCCACAGCCACCGGGACCCTGGCTGGCCGGCGAGGGCCCTGGAAACAGTCCCAGAGCAGTTTCCTGTGCTGTTCGCACCACCTGAACGCCTTGTCCGCCCCTGCCCTTCATGGGGCGCGGTTGCCGGGCGCCTGTTCGCACGATGCCCCTCCTCCCATTTCTGAACCCTCGTCTGTGTGCCGGGACCCCTCCGGAGCAGGTTCCTGCCATTGATTGGACGCTGCTCCTCCGTTTGCCTTCTTTGCAGCCTTGCTCTCTCTTGCTGTCCTCTGCGGCCCCCGCCCCCTTCCCCTCCCAGCTACCGCAGACTGGTCATCTCCACTAGGTGAGGGTTTGGGTCACTTATTTACACCTGGAGGCTCAGCTGCAGTGTGAGGGTCTGTTATCCCAGCCCCTTGGTGCTGAGCGAGCAGGTGAGGCGGGACGGTAGTCGG